>NC_053041.3:67464293-77464293 GCF_002575655.3 Aegilops tauschii subsp. strangulata
AAATAATCAGCAAGTTGTGAAAAGCTGACGAACAAATACAGTTCACTTAATTTATGTTGGCTATGGTTACAGCTGAACTAAGTTGCATCGAAACTTCTACCAAGTGGCGTTACCATTTCAGAATTGTTTTTGGAAACTACAAACCCAACATTTGTTAGGGCTGAGATGCATCCAATGACATTTGGTTGAGGTGTTGGCTTCGTTTTTAGGATAAAACATGTTTTTGAAGATATAGTACTGTGCAACAACAGCAGCATGTAGAAATAAATTGGCATGCTAGCAATATTTTCACCCAAAAGATAACAGAATTATGATTTCCAGAAAATGAGTCAAACGAATAATGATTACTGAGAATCTGCGGCTAGTAGTACTTCTGACAGCACCATATGAAATATGATTCAAAGATGAAGGTGGTGGTGATGACAACCTAATTTGTTTGTTTATTTTGCTTGTTTCATGCGTGAAGGATGTAACCTTGCACATTTCCGACTGCTTTTTGTAGTATTGCAATACCAAAAAATTTACGCATTCAAAATTTCAAACAGCAGAAGGCATAAAATACTTCGCAAACAAAAGCCGTCCTACTCGCTTGTGTCGCCTCCGGGGGGGGGGGGGGGGGTGGGGGGGGGGGGGGGGGGGGGGGGGGGGGGGGGGGGGGGGGGGGGGCTCGGGCGAACCCTAGCTGCCGCCGCTGCCCTTGACCCCCTCCTTCCTCCTGCTTCCTGTCGCCGTCGGAGGAGGCCGATGAGAAAAGCTTGCCCGACAATGGCGGACGACGGGCTCTCCTCCTCCTCTCACGTGGGGGCCTCTGGCCAAGGCGCGCCGCGCCCTTGGGCGCCCGGCATGGCGGCGGAGATGGAACTCCGGGGTGGGGACCCCAGGTGTTCCGGCGGCAGTTGTGCTACCACAACTGTGAGGGCAGCGCGGGGGGGGGGAGATGGTGCTGGTGGTGGCAGATCTAGGCTCGCGGCTCAGATCTGTTCCCCTCCGGCAAGTTCTTCCAGCGCCAAGACGGTGTTTTGCTTAATGACGTCCCTCGTTAATCTGTCCATTGACGAGTTCTGGAAGGCTTCGCCCGAGATGTCCATTGGTTGCTTGATGCATGTAGATTGCTGGATCGGATGGGATCCGGTCGTGTGCACCCCTATTTCAGCCCGTGTGGCTTCAGGAGCGTGTGACGCGAAGCTTCGTTGCCTGTTGACATTATGGTACATGTCGGTATTTCGATTTCCATGATGAAGACAGTGGCGGAGAACGTCATGATGGCTGAGGTCTGAGGCCTTGTAATGGCGGATAGAGTCTTCGAGGCGGTGAGGATATTGCTTGGTGATTCGTGACTCGTAGGCAGCGGCATCGACAAGTGGGGTCGGCAGCACAGGAGTACAGAGTCTTAGCTTTCAGGGTGTAAACCCAATGTCGGCCTTAATTGGTTGTGCCTGACAGTGGCCTTGATGAAGGCTGTCGGATTTCGGGCTCCGCAAACCCTTGATAGATTCGAACTCTAGGGTGCGTGCGAAGAACTCAACCTCCCCAGTCTGCCAACTCGCCAATCTCATGGCCTAGCTCGATGAACAGGAAGGAAATGGGACACAGCAGTTTACCCAGGTTCGGGCCACCTTGCCACTACTAGGGAAAACCTTATCAGTGGCGCTGGTTTTTGAGCTACCAGTAGCGTGGGTGCCCGCGCTACTACTACGGCGGTACAACTATTTTGTAGCAGTATCGCTTGTTTAGGCCAGCGCTACTGGTATGTTCAGATACTAGTAGCGCGCCTCTGGAAAGCGCTACTGGTAAATGAGCGCTGCCGGTAATATTTTGGCCCGCGCCACTGCTAAAATTTATGTTTTTTTGTATTTTGGCGCTGTACATGTTTAAACAGATATATCTTTTATACAATAACAACTCATCATGAACTAGTCTGTTTAAATAGCATATTCATTACCACTAGTCATCACCACCAAACAATGTTCGTCAATGAGACATCATATAACAAGTTGGTCACTAGTCATAATCACAACTCCTCCTCCTCATCATCAACTCTAACACATTGTAGCACATAATAACACATTCTACCTAGGACCTACTCCTCTCATAGGACGTACTCTACCCTCTCTTAGGTAAAATATCATAAAACAAGATAGGCATTGACTCTCCATTAAGGAAAATGGACTCTCCATAATGAAGAACGGAGATCATCCTGTCTCCAAGTCTCGGGCGAACCCTAGCTGCCGCCGCTGCCCTTGACCCCTCCTTCCTCCTGCTTCCCTGTCGCCGTCGGAGGAGGCCGATGAGAAAAGCTTGCCCGACAATGGCGGACGACGGGCTCTCCTCCTCCTCTCACGTGGGGGCCTCTGGCCAAGGCGCGCCGCGCCCTTGGGCGCCCGGCATGGCGGCGGAGATGGAACTCCGGGGTGGGGACCCCAGGTGTTCCGGCGGCAGTTGTGCTACCACAACTGTGAGGGCAGCGCGGGGGGGGGGGGGGGGAGATGGTGGCTGGTGGTGGCAGATCTAGGGCTCGTGGCTCAGATATGCTCCCCTTCGGCAAGTTCTTCCAGCGCCAAGACGGTGTTTTGCTTAATGACGTCCCTCGTTAATCTGTCCATTGACGAGTTCTGGAAGGCTTCGCCCGAGATGTCCATTGGTTGCTTGATGCATGTAGATTGCTGGATCGGATGGGATCCGGTCGTGTGCACCCCTATTTCAGCCCGTGTGGCTTCAGGAGCGTGTGACGCGAAGCTTCGTTGCCTGTTGACATTATGGTACATGTCGGTATTTCGATTTCCATGATGAAGACAGTGGCGGAGAACGTCATGATGGCTGAGGTCTGAGGCCTTGTAATGGCGGATAGAGTCTTCGAGGCGGTGAGGATATTGCTTGGTGATTCGTGACTCGTAGCAGCGGCATCGACAAGTGGGGTCGGCAGCACAGGAGTACAGAGTCTTAGCTTTCAGGGTGTAAACCCAATGTCGGCCTTAATTGGTTGTGCCTGACAGTGGCCTTGATGAAGGCTGTCGGATTTCGGGCTCCGCAAACCCTTGATAGATTCGAACTCTAGGGTGCGTGCGAAGAACTCAACCTCCCCAGTCTGCCAACTCGCCAATCTCATGGCCTAGCTCGATGAACAGGAAGGAAATGGGACACAGCAGTTTACCCAGGTTCGGGCCACCTTGCCACTACTAGGGAAAACCTTACCAGTGGCGCTGGTTTTTGAGCTACCAGTAGCGTGGGTGCCCGCGCTACTACTACGGCGGTACAACTATTTTGTAGCAGTATCGCTTGTTTAGGCCAGCGCTACTGGTATGTTCAGATACTAGTAGCGCGCCTCTGGAAAGCGCTACTGGTAAATGAGCGCTGCCGGTAATATTTTGGCCCGCGCCTGTATTTTGGCGCTGTACATGTTTAAACAGATATATCTTTTGTACAATAACAACTCATCATGAACTAGTCTGTTTAAATAGCATATTCATTACCGCTAGTCATCACCACCAAACAATGTTCGTCAATGAGACATCATATAACAAGTTGGTCACTAGTCATAATCACAACTCCTCCTCCTCATCATCAACTCTAACACATTGTAGCACATAATAACATATTCTACCTAGGACCTACTCCTCTCATAGGATCTACTCTACCCTCTCTTAGGTAAAATATCATAAAACAAGATAGGCATTGACTCTCCATTAAGGAAAATGGACTCTCCATAATGAAGAACGGAGATCATCCTGTCTCCAAGTCTTGGCCTACGCACAATGTTGCTTCCAAGTAGCTCTCTACGATGGTCGAAACATTTTTTTCAATCATTTATTATCATGGCTTCCTCGCTTTTAGAAATCCGGTATGGATAGGAGTGATGTGGATACTGCGGCTGACCTGGCCGTGGTGGCCGTAAGCTCATAACATCAACGCGACCTCTCGGCAACATCAGATGAGGCACACAATCCATCGGGATTTTCTGTTCAAAAACATATTAATAATTTTGTAGTTAGCAATGTAGTTTAGTTTTAGAAGAATTTATGCAAAAGATGCACGGATGTCGTAATAGTAGAAAATCTTACCATGCTATCTCCATTGATGTTACCGTAGCACACCGCGTGCACTAGTGGCACATATTGACCATAATTTTGAGGAATTCGATAATAGTTATTGTAATTTCAAGATCAGTAAAAAATGCGATAAGACCATGAGCGCGGCGATGGAGAGGACGGGCTCGCCTGCTCCCGGAAAGCGTACGAATGGGACAGAGACGCGTGTGTGCATGTATTGAATGCAATCGTATAGATAAGTGAAGGATACGGCCGTCAAACAGTATCATACGATGACGGTGCCGTCTAGACAAACAGCACGATGGAGTCGGCTGTAGGCATGCTCTTCATCTCGCTCAGTCCGACGACGATGAAAGAAGCTCGGCTCCAGATCTTCTTCGCTCGGCTCCAGATCTTCTTCGCCTCTCTGGCTTGCTGCCGCCGTCCCAGCCTATCTCGGTCCCCAATGGTCCCCAATCCCACGGCCTCTCTCGTCCGTCGCCGGGAGGCGTTGATTGCGTCGGAGATGATCCCCGTGGTCGGGAACCTTGACCATGAACTACATGGTGAGCAACCAGCACAGTCTAGTTCTCCTCCTCGCGATGTTTGCTACTCCAATTTTCAGAACCTGGGTTTGGTCCGATAATGCTTAATTCAAAGCATCAATTTTGTGATTTTGATCCTGAATTGAGATTTAAAATGAGGTGTGTTAAGATTTTGTTGCCACGATGAATTAATTCGTGTTTCATTGATCACACATGGTGAACAATTGCACCATGCATCTAGTGCTGTTATCTGTACTCTGTAGTTGGCATGTGGCTTTCAGAAACTGAAAGTGATCTTAGGAGCAAAGTGTGAGGCTGGAGATTCTAACTTTACTGTTGAAAACTGAGACAAACTGATGATTCTTTGCTGGCAGGGCAGTGGAGTTGTTAGGTGTGGGATTGACGATTCTAACTTTTTTGGTGCAGGGGCAGTGGAGCTGTACAGGTGTGGGATTGACAGAATCAAGTGTGAATGGGTGATGTGCCCATTGAGCTAGTTATAGATGGTTTCAAAGGATTAATAATGCACAATGTATTGTTCTTTTATCTAAAATACATATGGACGTTCTGAAATCTGCCATGTGGTGGGTGTGGAAAAAAAAAGACATAGTTTTGAAAATATATGTCTTCAATGGTTCTTCCTGTGGAGCATAATCAAGCCACTGTCAAAATTGACTCTGGAATGTAAACATGCTCTTTGCTGTATCCGAAATGAGGATGCCAAGACAAGAGCACAAGCTGGACATACACCCACCTACAAAGATGATACTAGGACATTTTCATGACAAATGCTCCAACATGCGTATATAAATTGATTTCAGCAAAAAAGAAATGTGTATATAAATTGAAAGACTTGTAGTTCAATTTTTTCTGACATTTCTTTGTAATCTGAGAGTTTGCAAGGATTGTATTAGTCAAGTTGCAAGTAAATGCAGATCTCTTTGTACTCTGTACAATATATGCAAGATATTTTTTCTTTAACAAGTATCCGTCATTAATAAGAGAAACAAATCTTTGTAATCTCGGCTGAAGTCTGTGTTGTTCCTGAAATCACAGTTTTGAAGTATATGCAATTCCATGTTTCATTATTTTTAAAATAAGGGAGACAAACTTAATTTTGAAGCCTTTATACCATCAAACAAGAAGTACGATAATCTCTGAAAATAAATTTTACAATCTGATCATGTCAAGCCATCCACAATCTGATCAATGTACAATTTGATGAAACCATCCAAATAAAAATCAATCCCATTGTTTGTCATGGTTGGATGCGAAGAACAATACATTCTCCAAGGAGACAAAGCTCCACCTCTGCAATGCAAAGCTCGGATTCGTTCAGGGTTATGGCTCCTTCCTCCTTAGTCCACAACTCGGCGGGCTTCAATGCCGCCGGTGATGCAGCAGCCGACGCGAGTTCTCACGTACGTTCTGCCTTTACTCAATACTCGCTCTCCCTTCCCCTGTGTCCCAGTCCGACGCCGGCAGCGGGGGAGCGGTAGAGTCTCATAGGATGCCTTGTGAGGAGTGGGGGAGCCCGTCCATGTGCGGTTGGTACAGGATGCGGGCTGACGGCGGCCACCGTTTGGTTAAACAGATTGATGCTATACGGTGGGGCCAACCTCAGTTTTCCCATACGTGGATACCCGACTACACCGACTACACCCTCCAGCTCCGATCCCAACGGAAACGAGCGCCTAGCGATTCCGAGAGCGTGCGAGCTCGTCCGCGCTTGCTAATTTTCGATAAGACCATCTTTCTTCTTATAAATTAATTGTGCTTCATCAATGTATGTCGGGTGGTAGGTGCGACATACGCCAATGGGTGGCTTATCATTGTGGGAGCCAGTAAGACATCGCCGGTGCCTGGAAACGGGATAAGGCGAAAACATGCACGCCGGCGAATCTTACCCAGGTTCGGGGCTCTCCGTGGAGATAACACCCCTAGTCCTGCTCTGCGGGGTCTCCGCATGATCACTAGATCAACACAAGTGGCTACAAGAGGCTCCTTGAGTTGTTTGGCTAGAGGAAGAGGGCAAGGCCAGCTCTCCTCTTCTCTCTATGTGGTGTCTAAAACTCTAAGAGATCAACCCTTTGCATGGGTGCCCTGGGGGGTTTATATAAGCCTACCCCCAGGGGTACAATGGTAATCCGGCTGGACGCGGGTCCAGGCCGTCAGTGTCTGTAATCGCCGGCTTCTCCGCCGGCTGCTGGGGCCCGCCGACTGGTGGGTCCCGCCGGCTGCCGACTCCTCGGCCGACAGGCCGACCCCACCGCCTGGGGGTCTTGTCGGCGGCTGGTTACTGTAGCCTCGCTCTTGATGACGATGACTTTGTCGGGGTAAGCATGGCTACAGTGCCGCCGCCTGGCAGGCTTACACTGTAGCCTTACCTCGTCTTATCTCCTTAATGGAGCACATACTTCGAGGGGAGGAGCAAGCCGGCTATTGGGAGCCGACTATCTCCCAGGCCGACTGGGGGAGGCTTGGCCGCCTTCAGGTGTCTCTCTGGCTGGAGGGGCCCGCCGCCTGCGGGCCGTAGTGACAACCTGTCGTGGGTGGCGTCATGGTCAACATGGCAATAGTGCTGCGCCGGACGGGGGATGGCCGCCCCGTACGGCGCACTGTGGCCATGCATGCTCCGGAATTCGGGGGTGGCAGGCTTTACTTTAGCCACGCCCCGTCTCATCACCGTTATGTGGGTGCAGACTTTGAGGGGGCACGCTTGGCTGCCTGCTAGGAGCCGGCCTTCTCATGGCCGGCTGCTTGGAGTCGGCCCTCTCCGCAAGAGCCGTGAGAGCCTTGCCGCCTTCCGGAAGCCGGCCGGTGGGCCAGCCGGCCAGAGGAAGGCGGCCATGTGTCTTGGACGCTTGAGGGCTCGATCGGCCTGATATTTTTTTGAAGAGCCAGCGGGAGCCGGTTAGGCTACCCGTGGTCATTTACTCCGACAGTAGTCCCCGAAGCTGGTTGGGCTTCGTGGCTGAAAGGGGGACGAGAAGCTCGAGCAACTTCCTATCTTGAAGAGCCAACAGCTAGGAGTCGGCCCTGGTTAGACGCGCCGTCTTGGGAGGGCTTGAAGCCCGAAGGCGGGAACCAGCTGGCGCGCGCGCCAGGTTGCGGGCCGGCCGCTCGCCGCCTGCGCGCCGCGTGGCACCCTTCGGCTGGAAGAGCCTGCCAGCCCACGCGCGCGACGGGACGTCGCTGCAGACCGGGGCCCCCCACTTCCACGCCTCGGCCCATGTGTGGATCTTCTGTGGCCCAAACGGGCGGTTTGCCTTCCAACGGCAGTTACTGCACGTTGTTAGGGTGCAATAATCATGGGGCGTGGGGGAGTGGGCGCAGTTAATCCCACGCCCCCCTACGTCTCGCCTCCTCGGCTCCGCCGCGCCTAGGCTATAAATAGGGGGGGAGGGGGAGCGGCAGGCGCTCGCACGCTTGCCCCTGCTCCGCCATCCTCTTCTTCTTCTACCTCTCCGTCACCGCTGCCGCCCCGCCGTTCCACCATTCTTCTTGCTACATCGTAGCTTTGCTGCCACGAGGTCGCGCTCTCTCCGCCACCGCACATCCCCCGTCGGTCTTCCGTCCTCATGGCGCGCGCCGGATCCTGGGACGGCTCCAACGTCCACGAGGACCACATCGACTTCCTTCGCAAGACGCGGCGGCTGCCCGACGAAGATTATGTGCGGGTTCGTCTCGCGCCGGAGAAGGAGATTTCGCCGGCACCGGAGGAGGGCGAGCGGGTCATCTTCTGCTCGCACTGCCTACGCGGCGTTGGCATGCCGGCGAGCGGTTTCTTCCGCTCGTTCCTTGGGTTCTACCAGCTTCAGCCGCACCACCTTACTCCTAACACGGTGGTGCTGTTGTCCGCCTTCGTCACCTTGTGCGAAGGCTTCCTTGGCGTCCTCCCCACCCTCGAGCTCTGGGGGGAGTTCTTCCAATCCAAGCTCGGCACCGTCGCCAAGGGCGTGCCGGCTCAATGCGGCGCCTTCATCGCGGTGCAGAGGCCGACGAGCGACAATCCGTTTCCTTCTGTCACGCTGATCTAGTCGGTGAAGCTGTGGCAGAAGTCCTACTTCTACGTGAAGAGCATCGCCCCGCAGAGCGACTGGGTCAACTTGCCGGCTTATGTAGCCGGCCCGCCGGCTGGGAGGCGGCCCCAATGGTCCTATCGGGCCAAAACGCTGTCGCCTTCCGGAGCCGCCGCCATCGCGCGGCTCCGGGTATTGGTCCAGTACGAGCGCCTGACCGGGCCCGACCTGTTAGCCGCGTTCGTGGCGCGCCGGGTACTTCCGCTCCAAGGCCGCCCTCATATGATCTGTCAGATGAGCGGGCACCTCGATCCGAGCCGGTTGTGCACCAAGGAGATGCCTCATGCCGAGGTAGCTCACATGGTGAACTATATCGCAAACTGCAAGCTCACCGAGGAGTGGCGGTTGGGCAAGGAGCCGTACTCCTGCGCCAATCCTCCGCCTTCAGTAAGTTTTCCTTTTCTTTTCTCTTTCTCTGTTGCCGAGTTCTTGCTGGCCGCCTTTGACCGATCGACTTCTCTAACAGAGCCCCCTTCTGCGGCCGGCTACCGGCACCGCGGGGTTGGAGCGCCCATATCTCCCCGACTGGACGATGAGCGACATGGACGACCCCGACTTGGGGGCGGTCGCCTTGGACGACGACGCCATGGGGGGAGGTGGCGAAGAAGGCGGCTCCGGGCTCGGAGCCGGCCTTGAGGACTGGCCGGATGATGACGAGGCGGAAGTCATCCCGCGTCGCCAGCCGGCGTCCGATCAGCAGGGCGCGGGCTCATATGCCGCGCCGGCTGCCCGGGGCGGCGCTCAGAAGCGCCGGGCCGCGCCTATCCTCTTCGGCAGTCGGCCGAAGAAGCCCAAGAGCGCGGCGGCGGCGACCAAGCGGGATGAGGCAGCCGCGAAGGCTGCTCGCTTCCGCAAGGCGGTGAAGCAACCGCAAATGGTTTCCGCGTAAGTGGCGATTTTCTTACGCATTCCTTTTTTCTTTTTCGTTGATATTCCTCTGAGTTCTTGTCTTGACATGAAAACAGGGCTCCGCTTTCTCTTGAGCGGACCGCTGCCGCCTCCGTGGTCGGAGCGGCGGGAGGGTCTGCGAGTGCCCACCGCGTGGACCCCCGCGCCGAGCTTCAAGCGGAGGCGGAGCGGAACAGGCGAGAGGAGCAGGAGGAGGAGGAGCAGAGGGCGGCCGCTGCCAAGGCGGCACAGGAGGCGACGGAGGAGTCGGCGAAGGCACAGGCCGATGCAGCGGCCAAGGCTCAGGCGGAGGCTGCAGCCTCGGAGCAAGCGGCGGAGGCCCTGCGTAACCAGCCTCCGCAGCTCGTCATCCCCCTCCGCGCAGTGGCGCCCGAGATCCCGGTGATCCCGCCGGAGGGAGCCGGCGGCGACCAGCCGGTGCTAGAGAGGGAGGAGGGCGACGTCGTCGTCTTGGAGAGGGAGGCGGCCCCGCCATCGCCGGCTAGGGCGGACCAAGGCGGTCGGCCCGACGCGCCGCCTGCGCCGCCGACTGGAGGCGAGCCGGCGACAAGGGTGAACGTTGTGGCTCGGTCCCCGGCGCGCCAGCGCGCAGGGAAGGCGACTTCGGCGCCGAATCCGCAGAGGGCCGCGGGCTCCAGCTCGTCGGCCCAGGAACTGGAGACGGCAAGCGCCAGCTCGCCGGGGTGGACGCCGGGTGGCGGGACGGCCGTGCTGAATGCGGCGGCGCAAGAAGTCCGGAACCGACTTCAGTCTCAGGCCACCGTGCTGAAGCAATACACTCATGAGTTTCTCGCGACGCGGACGGCCATTCGGGTGAGCCTTCTCGCTTTTTCGTTTCTTGTTCTTGATTTCCTCCGTGGGGGCGCGTCAGCGCACCCACTGGGTGTAGTCCCCAAGTTCCGAGTCGGCTGCTGAGCAGGCGGCTTGAAACTTCTTAGTAGAATTTGATTGCCATCTTGTTCTTATTCGCCCCTCTGTTCTATTTGCAGGATTATCACAACCTCCACGCGACTACCTTCAACTCCCAGGCCCGGGAGCTGAACCAGAAGACCATTGATCTGACTGAGAGCCGGAGTAAGTGCTTTGTCTTTTATCTCACGTGGGGGCGCGTCAGTGCACCCACTGGGTGTAGTCCCCGAGATTCGGGCCGACTGCTGAGCAGTCGGGCCAGATCTTTCCTGGCGACTTCTCTCTTATTGCTTTTTTCTTCTTTGCCATTTCTTCAGAGGCCAATGCCGACCTGCGGGTGCAACTGGGTGCGGCCCAGACCGCCCTTCGCGCCAAGGAAACTGAATACAATGCCTTGGCTCAAGAGCGCGACCGCTTGGTCAAGAAGCTGGCCGACCAGGAGGAGAGCCACAAGGCGGCCCTGAAGGCGGCACAGGACAGCGAGGCGGCCCTCCAAGCCGAATACGAGACCGAGGCGGCAAGCTGGGCTGAGGCAAAACAGGCGCTGAGTGACGGCTATGGCCAGATCGAAGATTTGGTTGACGGTAGGCCGCCTTCCTCTTAATCCCTTTGCTTGCCGCCTGCCATTTGGTCCGTCTTCTGACTTTGTGCTTTTTTCTCTTCTTTTCATCTTTGTGCAGAGTACTGCCCTGGTTACTCCGTTGCCGCCAGCCAAGTCATCGAGGCCCACCGCGACGCGCAGAGGCAGGCTGGAGCTGAGATCACGCCGGATGCTCGCCGGTCGCTCGAGGAGCAGCTTCTGGCGGTCCAAGCCCGCCTTCAGCCGGCTCATCGCATGCTCCGCTGTCTTCAACGCGTTGGAGCCCAATTGCTCTCCGCCCTCTGGCCTGGCGAAGTGGTTCCCCGCACCCCCCGTCGCACTACCGACTGGCTGGAGGTGGCGGTTGGCCGCTTCGAGACTTGGAAGGCTTCTTCAGCTCGGGCAGGCGCCAGGCGGGCGCTGGAGTTCGTCCGGGCGTGGTATCCTAGGCTGGACTTGGCGCAGCTGACCACATGGCGGTAGGAGGCCAACGAGGAACTGGAGGAGGTCCGGCCGGCTATCATCCAACGCGCCTCGGCGATCGCCGAGTACACCGACACTAGTGCTTTTGCCCCCGAGCTCAATGACGATGGCGTTGCACAACCGGAGGAGTGGTTCGGGCTGAACCTGGCGGATGGTGAAGACTCGGCGGAGGAGATCGACTCCAGCGACGAGGGTGAAGAGGAGGAGGGACAGGACGGTGAAGACACCGAGCCGGATGGCGTGGCGACCGGCCAGCCTCAGCTTGACCGTATCTCCAGCAACGAGGCACGTACGAGCGCGCCGCCCGCCGCTGGTGATGATCAAGCCGAGACTCGCCAGCCGACCACTCCTCCAGCCAGCACCGCCGTCTCCACGGACCAGCCCAACTCGTCTGTTGCACCTTTGGTCTGAGCCTCCATCTTTACCTTTGCTTTTCCTGCTCATTACTCTTTGGAAAATATTTGTTAAGTTTGCGCAGTTCCACCCACTGGGGGTGTATTCAAACTATGTTGAATGTCAGCCTTTCGAAGGCCTTTTGTGTAAATATAATCTTGCATGTGTTTGACTTCCGACTGTACTTGCTTTTCATCTTTTCGGCTGTTTCCTTTGCCGCCCTCCCTTGGTCGCCGCCTTCCCGGCCGGACAGCTGCTCTGCAGTCTGTGGCTAGAGAAGGGCTTGGCCGTTTGGGAGGGCAAGTACTTTAGCTTTCTTAGATTGTAGCAAGGTGAGTGGGAAGCCGGCCAGCCGGCTGTTTTAACAGTCGGTTGGCGGGGTGGGGAAGCCGGCTTTCCTTATGCAAGTTCGTTGGTCCTTCGCCGTTTTTCGTGTGGGCATCCTTTCCTGCCTTTAACTCTTGTCAGCTGGACAGTCGACTCTGCGAGCTGCGACTTTCGACAAGAGAGGGCTTGGGTGCCGACACACTACTTGTCTGACTGCAGGTAGAACTTAACATAACTCAAGGCGGCAAGTCCCCGGGCCGACTGATCGAACCCGGTGCCGGACAGAAAGACAAATGTAGTAACACATTTATAGGCATGATGCTCATCATATAGATAAAAGAGGGTAGTCCCCGAGTGCTCCTCGGGGGGCCCGATGTCTTGTACTTAATACAAAAGGTAGTGTGGTACATACTGCATTTAACTGTAAAATCTTCGGAGGAGATTGGCATTCCATGGTCGTTCTGACTCCTTGCCGGAATCATCTCTCTTGCGTGCCTTCGGCTTCTGTGCGTCGATCAGGTAGTAGGAGTCGTTGCCTAAGGCCTTGCTGATGACGAAGGGGCCTTCCCAAGGGGCCGAGAGCTTGTGCTGGCCGGCTGTTCGCTGGATCAGCCGGAGCACAAGATCGCCCTCTTGGAAGGATCTCGGCTTGACCTTTCGGTTGTGGTAGCGGCGCAAACCCTGCTGGTAGATGGCGGACCGGCTGAGTGCTCCGGCCCTCTTCCAGCAGGTCAATGCCGTCTTCTCGCGCTTCTTTGGCCTCCGCCTCCGTGTACATGGTGACCCGAGGTGAGTCGAACTCGATGTCAGTTGGGATGACAGCCTCGGCACCATATACAAGGAAGAAAGGAGTGAAACCGGTTGACTTGTTCGGGGTAGTACGCAGACTCTAGAGGACGGCCGGCAGCTCGTCAAGCCAGCAGCCGGCCGAACGCTCCAGTGGTACGACCAGTTGGGGCTTGATGCCGGAGAGGATGAGGCCGTTTGCTCGCTCTACTTGACCGTTTGACTGCGGGTGGGCAACGGACGCTAAGTCCAGTCGGATGCCTTATGTCGCGCAGAAACGTGCCAGTGCTCCTTTGGCAAAATTCGTGCCGTTGTCGGTGATGATGCTGTGTGGTATGCCATACCAGGTGGTGATATCTGCGATGAATGTCACAGCAGTCGGCCCATTCAGTTTCTTGATTGGCTTTGCTTCAATCCATTTGGTGAATTTGTCCACGGCGACAAGCAGATGTGTCATGCCGCCGCGTGCTGTCTTGAATGGGCCCACCATGTCCAGCCCCCAGACGGCAAAGGGCCAGGTTAGGGGGATGGTCTTGAGTGCAGAAGCCGGCAGGTGTTGCTTGGAGCTGAAAACTTGGCACCCTTTGCAGTGTTTGACTAATTCCTTGGCGTCTTCCAAAGCAGTCGGCCAGAAGAACCCATGGCGGAAAGCTTTGGTGACAAGTGATCTTGAGGCCGCGTGGTGGCCGCATTTTCCTTGGTGGATGTCCTTGAGGATTGCTATGCCCTTCTCAGCTCAACACAGCGCTGGAAGACTCCAATGACGCTGCGCCTAACGAGCTCTCTGTTCACTATTGTGTATGCTCCGGCTCGGCGTTGAACTTGTCTTGCCGAGATCTCATTAGTCGGCAGCTCTCTGTTTACCAAAAAGTTGAGGATGGACTGGGCCCATGATGGAGCTGTGACTTCTTCTATTGCCAACACGGCTACTGCGACCAGGGTGGGTGGGCTGGGTGGTGAAGAGTTGGAGTCGGCCACCGCCTGTTGTGTCGTTGCAGTCCTCGGGCTGACTGCTGTAGTCCCTGGGCCGGGCTCTGAAGTCCCCGAGCCGGGTGTGACTACAGCAGCCCCCGAGCCGCATGTCGAAGTCCTCGAGCCGCCTGCTGGGTTCCCCAAGTCGGATCCGACTGCGTCGGGGTCAGGCGGTACGAAGATGGAGTCTGATTCTGGAGACGGCTTGATAGACGGCTTGAGGAGGCGTTGGAGAGAGACGCCGGTTGGTATAGCTTGGCGGGTGGAGCCGATTCGTGCCAGGGCATCTGCTTGCTCGTTGTCGGCCCGTGGCACGTGGAGAAACTTGCATCCTTCAAGGTACCTACTGAGTTGCTGGACGAGGAAACGGTAGCTCGCCATGTTTGCGTCCTTGGCGTCCCAGTCGCCAGATGATTGTTGGACTACCAAGTCCGAGTCGCCATAGCACAGGATCCGGTGGATGCCGAGTTCTTTGGCTAGCCGGAGCCCATGTATGAGCGCCTCGTACTCAGCCACGTTGTTCAAGGCGGCAAAATGAATTTGCAATGTGTATTTGAGCTTGTCACCCTTGGGAGAGGTGAGGACAATGCCGGCTCCCAAGCCGGTGCGCATCTTGGATCCGTCGAAGTGCATCCACCAATGAGTGGAGTCGGGAGCCGGTGGTAGGTACTGGGTCTCGGCCCAGTCGACAAGGAAATCGGCCAATGCTTGGGACTTGATGGCAGTGCGAGGCTGGTAGAAGAACGTGTAAGGAGCCAGCGCAATGGCCCACTTGGCCACCCGACCGGATGCATCCCGGCTGCCTATGATCTCGGCAAGAGGGGCAGTGCATACAACCGTGATGGGGTGCTCTTGAAAGTAGGGCTTGAGCTTTTTGGCAGCGAAATACACACCATAGCACATCTTCTGGTAGTGCGGGTAATTTTGCTTCGAGGTGGACAGCACTTCGCTCAAATAATACACCGGCCTCTGGACTAACTGAGCCCGGCCTTCTTCTGGGCGTTGGACCACAATAACTGTGCTTACCGCTCGGCTAGTCGCGGCAATGTAAAGGAACATGGGCTCTTTCTCAGTCGGCGCCGCCAAGACAGGCGGCGTGGTCAGCATCTTCTTCAGCTCGTGAAAATCTTGGTCCGCTTGGTCGTTCCACTCAAAGTGAGTAGCCTTCTCTCCTAGCCGGCTGATGAAGCGGTTCAGGGAGGCCAGGCACCCGGTGAACTTTTGGACATCTCGCAGCTTGGTAGGAATCTCCATTCTCTCTATGGCCTTGATCTTCACTGGGTTGCACTCGATGCCGCGTTCAGAGACCAGGAAGCCTAGAAGCTGGCCGGCTGGTACTCCGAACACGCATTTCTCAGGGTTGAGCTTGATCTGAAATCGGCGCAAGTTGTCAAATGTTTCTTTGAGATCTTCCAGCAGGGTGCCGCGCTTCTCCGTCTTCACCACAATATCGTCTACATAGACGTGGGCATTTCTGCCGAGCTGCTTGAGGAGGCATTTCTGCATGCAACGCTGAAAAGTGGCACCGGCATTTCTCAAGCCGAATGTCATAGTCAGGTAGCAGAAAGCTCTGAAAGGTGTGATGAAGGCGGTCTTCAGGCGGTCGGCTAGATCCAACTTGATCTGATGGTAACCTGAGTAAGCATCCAAGAAACTCAACAGCTCGCATCCGGTTGTGAAGTATATCACTTGATCGATTCGAGCCAAAGCAAACGGATCTTTGGGGCAGGCTTTGTTGAGGATGGTATAATCTATACACATGCGCCACTTCTTGTTTTTCTTCAATACAAGGACCGGGTTGGCAAGCCATTCTGGAAAGAACACCTCCATAATGAAGCCGGCTGCCAGAAGCCGGGCTATCTCTTCTCCAACAATTCTTCTCTTTTCCTCCGACTGTCGACGGAGAGGTTGCTTGACTGGTTTTGCGTCTGCTCGGACGTGTAGCTTGTGCCCGGCGAAATCCGTTGGAACTCCCGGCATGTCCTTTGGGGACCATGCAAAGATGTCCCGATTCTCACAGAGGAAATCGACGAGCTCGCCTTCCTATTTGCTGTCCAGGTTTGCCCCTATGACGGCAAACCTCCCCGGGTTCTCTGGATCCAGAGGTATCTTCTTTGTTTCCTTGGCCGGCTGGAAGGAGCCTCGAGTATCAGATTCCTTGGGGTCAGGTGACAGGTCTGGCTGCTTGCCGTCCATGGACACAACTCGGTCCAACATCTTCTTCTCTGCAGCAATCACGAGGGACTCGGCCAGCCGGCTGCTAGCTGCAGCACATTCAGAGGATTTCTTGTAGTCTCCGGCTATGGTGATGATGCCCTTGGAGCTCGGCATCTTCATCTTGAGGTAGGCATAGTGGGGTACAGCCATGAACTTGGCTAGGACAGGTCGGCCAAGCAACGCATGGTAAGGGCTCTCTAAATCCACTACTTCAAACCAGACTGCTTCTCGGCGGAAGTGATCCTTGTCTCCAAAGAGGACATCTATCTTGATCTTGCCGATTGGTGAGCAGGATAGGCCGGGTACAATGCCATGGAACACAGTCCGACTAGGCATAAGTTGCTTTGTCTTGATGTTCAGCTTCTCCATGGTGTCACGATACAGGATGTTGATGCTACTTCCACCGTCAATCAGAACTCGAGAGAAACGGGTAGCTCGCCTTTCTGTCGCGAGGGTGGCATCCAGTACCAATGCATAAGAGCCCGGAGACGGCATCACCTCTGGGTGATCGGCCCGGCTCCAGCTGATAGGCTTCTCAGACCAATGCATGAACTCTGGGTTGTGGAGGCGACTGCATTGACTTCTTGGTGTTGTCGGTGCCGGCTGCGCCTGTCTTCGGCTTGGCTCGTGAAGACGACGTAGGCGGCATGCTCGTCAGGGAACTCGTCTCGAATGGCTCGGACTGCTGGGCGAGCAGCCGGCTGCTGAGGAGCCGGAGGCGGCTGGCCAGCAGGCGGAGGAGGCACCAGCCCTTCGCCCTTGGAGATCCGTGTGAGCCAGTGGCACTTCCGGGTTGTGTGGTTGGACGGCTTCGCGCTGCTGTGAAACTTGCAGGGGGCATCAAGGGTTTGCTCGTAGGAGAAAGCCGGCTGCCAAGCCGGCCTGCCGCCCTTCGGTCTTTCGGGCTGGGGCTGCCCTTCAGGTTGTTCGTCTTCGACTGTGGCTACTTGCCGACTGGTGGAAGGCGGCATAGGGGCCTTGCGCTTGTTGTCGTTCTGGTACGGGCGTCGATTGGAGTCGCCAGCCGGCGTCTTGGGAGCCGGAGCAAGCACCTTTCCAGAGGCGTCCACTCGGAGCTCGGTCTTCATCGAAGAGTCGGCCGTGGCGTACTTGTCTGCTATGATCAGCAGTTCGTCGAGGGTAGTAGGCTCGTCGCAGAGAAGTCGGTGCTTGAGGAGGGTGCCCTCTCGGCACCCGAGAGTGAAGTACTCTATGGCTTGAACCTCGTGCACCCCTTCGCAGGAGTTGCGGAGCTCGGCCCAACGCGTGAGGTAGTCGCGATTTGATTCGCTGGGCCCTTGGACGCACAAGGAAAGCTGACGGGGCTTGGGAGGCCGCTTGTATGTGCTGGTGAAGTTGCGGTTGGAGACTTCCGTGAAGTCTAGCCAGCTGTTGATGCTGTAGGGCTTGAGGATGTTCAGCAAGGTGCGTGCCATGCCTTGAAGCATGAGAGGGACGTACTTCACGGCAACGCGCCTGTTGCCGTTTGCTATGTGGACTGCAGTGGAGTAATCAATCAGCCAGTCTTCCGGCTTCACCGAGCCGTTGTATTTTGGCGTGTCTCTTGGGAGCGAGAACCCTTTGGGGAAGGGCTCGTCGCGGATGCGGGGACCGAAGCAAGGTGGGCCGACATCATCTTGTTCTTCTAGCGCCAGGGATCGCGCTAGGCGGTCGATACGGTGGCGGGCGTCATTCTCGCCGACTCCTTCGCGGCGACCGAGTCGGCCGCTGAGAGTCGGATGTGCAACAGGCAGCAGGGTGGGATATCTTTCCCCACGAGGCGGAGGAGGAGGCGGATTGCCTCGTCGTTCCACAGCTCGGGGGGCGGCCTTCTGCGTCGCGCTCGATGGTGAGGCGAGTCCGACTGCGGCTAGCAGCCGGCTCCTTGTCATTTCTCGCGCGGGCGCCGTCTGCAGTCGGCGTCCGGGATGTCGCGTCGTGCTCTCGGCATGGGGGGGACTCTCAGCCCAGGCGCTGGCTTCGTGCCGCTCTACGGCCGCGTCGATCAGCTGCTGGATGCGTCTAGTCATGTAGTGGAGCTCGTCGCCCTCCAGTCCGTTCAGCTCGTCTACGGCCGCCTGGGCGGCATGCAGGTTCTCGAGTGGCGTGGCGTAGACTGGGCGGTCTGCTCCCAGCATGCTGG
Source organism: Aegilops tauschii subsp. strangulata (assembly GCF_002575655.3). Taxonomy (NCBI): domain Eukaryota; kingdom Viridiplantae; phylum Streptophyta; class Magnoliopsida; order Poales; family Poaceae; genus Aegilops; species Aegilops tauschii. The sequence continues at coordinate 67,482,665 of NC_053041.3, forward strand.
CGATGGCCGCGCCGCGCTTCTTGACGGCGCCGACCCGGCTTGGTCCGCCAGGAGGCGGCATGCCAAAGGCGGCGTGGTCGACTTCGCGTTGGTGAGCCTCAGTGAGGCGTCTCATGGATGCTATCTTCTGGCCCTCCGCGATGCGGGCGAGGCGGCATGCTTCTAGCGCTTCGGCATCGGCGTCGGCCGGTATGGGGGCGGTCAGGTCGTGTAGTGCTGCTTCCAGGGCGTCGTGGGCGTTTTCGCCGGAGGCGACGCCGTGGCTGATGACCAACACCTCAGTGACGGTGCTGCCGCCACTGTCGGCTCGAGGAAGAGGGTCGTCGATGATCACCACATTGGTGGGGAAGGCGTCAAGAGATGCCGTGTCGGAGTCGACAAGCATCGGGTCGGTGGAGCCGACCGATTCCAAGTCCACAGCAGGCTCGCTGGAGACGTGAAGCTGGTCGAGGAGGCTGACGAGGCGGCTCTCGGGGCAGTCTGTGCCTGCGTCGGACGAAGGCTCGTCGGAGATGCGAGCCTCGCCAAGAAGATCGGCGAGGCAGCTCGCCGCGCAGGCGTTGTCGACGCCATGCAGCGCGTCGGGGCAAGCGCCATCGGGCGTGCCGGGCTGGCTACGCTCGCTGGGGAGGAAAAGGGTTCCCGTCCAAAGCAGGTCTCCGGACGACGGTGCACCTGGCCCCACGGTGGGCGCCAAATGTCGGGTGGTAGGTGCGACATACGCCAAAGGGTGGCTTATCATTGTGGGAGCTAGTAAGACATCGCCGGTGCCTGGAAACGGGATAAGGCGAAGACATGCACGCCGGCGAATCTTACCCAGGTTCGGGGCTCTCCGTGGAGATAACACCCCTAGTCCTGCTCTGCGGGGTCTCCGCATGATCACTAGATCAACACAAGTGGCTACAAGTGGCTCCTTGAGCTGTTTGGCTAGAGGAAGAAGAAGGGCAAGGCTAGCTCTCCTCTTCTCTCTATGTGGTGTCTAAAACTCTAAGAGATCAACCCTTTGCATGGGTGCCCTGGGGGGTTTATATAAGCCTACCCCCCAGGGGTACAATGGTAATCCGGCTGGACGCGGGTCCAGGCCGTCAGTGTCTGTAATCGCCGGCTTCTCCGCCGGCTGCTTGGGCCCGCCGACTGGTGGGTCCCGCCGGCTGCCGGCTCCTCGGCCGACAGGCCGGCCCCACCGCCTGGGGGTCTTGTCGGCGGTTGGTTACTGTAGCCTCGCTCTTGATGACGATGACTTTGTCGGGGTAAGCATGGCTACAATGCCGCCGCCTGGCAGGCTTACACTGTAGCATTACCTCGTCTTATCTCCTTAATGGAGCACATACTTCGAGGGGAGGAGCAAGCCGGCTATTGGGAGCCGGCTATCTCCCAGGCCGACTGGGGGAGGCTTGGCCGCCTTCAGGTGTCTCTCTGGCTGGAGGGGGCCGCCGCCTGCGGGCCGTACTGACAGCCTGTCGTGGGTGGCGTCATGGTCAACATGGCAATAGTGCTGCGCCGGACGGGGGATGGCCGCCCCGTACGGCGCACTGTGGCCATGCGTGCTCCGGGATTCGGGGGTGGCAGGCTTTACTGTAGCCACGCCCCGTCTCATCACCGTTATGTGGGTGCAGACTTTGAGGGGGGCACGCTTGGCCGACTGCTAGGAGCCGGCCTTCTCATGGCCGGCTGCTTGGAGTCGGCCCTCTCCGCAAGAGCCGTCAGAGCCTTGCCGCCTTCCGGAAGCCGGCCGGTGGGCCAGCCGGCCAAGGAAGGCGGCCATGTGTCTTGGACGCTTGAGGGCTCGATCGGCCCGATATTTTTTTGAAGAGCCAGCGGGAGCCGGTTAGGCTACCCGTGGTCATTTACTCCGACAGTGTAGTAGTAGGTTCTGTCTACCATCTTCCGTACATTTTTTGAAGAATGAAAATAAGCTGTCAATGGAAATAAGCTGTCAACTATTTTGAAATAAACAATACAAATTACTTAATGAATATATTTGAGAAACTCACACAACGGTAGAACTGGAAGCGTGTCAACAAGGACCCAAATGGTCATATTCTTTTCGTCGATGTCAGGATCACCAAGATCGAAGGTGAGAAGCATACCCTCATGAAAACCATACGCCTTGCAAAGTGCTTCCCAATTCAGGCAACCAAAATTGGATGAGTTCACAGAATTGTATAGATTTACAGCAAAATCATAACCATGATGGGTCCTTAGTTGAATTATCTTTGTCTCCATGCTTTCATGATCTTCAAAACCCATCTTCTCCAAGACATAGCGTCTTGCATGGCATGGAATAAGCTAGTCGAATTGTAAAAGACCGAAATTACACGTTGAAGAAGCAGAGAAGTCGTGCAAAAAATAACAAAAAACACTTGTCGTCGTTGCGTACCGTTTCAACATCGAAGGTCTCTTGGAGCTTGATGCTGAAGCGCCGACCTTCTACCAGGTGAGGCCTGTCGCACAGACCGCGCTCATCTTCGCAGTACTCGCACATAGCGAATTCCCTTTCGTCGTCAGACATTTCCTAATAGGTAATTAATAATCCATCATCGAATACATATATAGTAGTTTGTAGCAAAGATCATCATATAACAACTAAAACACCTAAAATTTGTAGTTTGTAGCAAAGATCATTATCGAACCTAGTTTGTAGCAAAGATCATCATATAATCCATCATCGAATACATATATAGTAGTTTGTAGCACAGACCGCACTCATCTTTTGCATTCAATAAGCAAATAATTAATAGGTAATTAATAATCCATCATCGAATACATATATAGTAGTTTGTAGCAAAGATCATCATATAATATCACTAATACATCTCGAATAATAGCTCCTCTAGGTTCAGTGGGCCGCGGTGGACACCCAAAGAGAAGGAACCATTATAGGATCATAGCTCTGGTGAGATCCTTGAAGAATCTGCCAGGTATTGGAGAACCTGCCGTCCGCCAACGCAACCATGTAGCACTGGACGTGCGCGTCCTCCTCCGTGACACGGTGCTGTAGCACCTGCGCGGGGGACTCAAGCCTCTGCACCGATGCAGGCCCACGTGACCGCCACCAAAGACGCTCCGGGTCGACGACGGGCTGGCTCCTCACTAAGCTGCGCTCACCACAAGGTAGCACAACCCAGTACCAGCCCGGCGGAGCCCAATCCCGGACATGGCCCCTCGGCTCAAGCAGGAATGCTCCACCGAGTCGACGACGAGGATGCGGGATATGCATCGTCGACGTCGAGAACAAAATGCTTAATTATGAAAACAAAATTAATAAACACTTAGCAAAATCCGGCATGACCTTTGCTAAAAGCAGGACATATCGAGCGCCCGAAATTTGCCAGAACATAAATGAATCGACATTTCTGGCAAAACATAGGCCACTCGGAAAAATATGACCTTTCAAAAATGTGACATGTTCAAAATATGACATGTCCACTGAAAATTTGCATATAACAGGAAAAATTGCTTTAACTAAAAAAAATAAAACAATTGCTTTAACTAAAAAAATACCTAGAATTCTGTTAACTACACCTAAAACAACTAAAACACCTAAAATTCTGTTAACTACACCTAAAACAACTAAAACACCTAAAATTTTGTTAAATACACCTAAAACACCTAAATTCTATTAATTACACCTAATTAAAAACCTAGCTAAATTTCTGTCCTAACTTTAAAACCTAGCTAAATTTAAAAACCTAGGGTTCATACGAATTAACTAGGGTTCATACTACCTAATCTGTCCTAGCTAGGGTTCGATCATAACCTACATTATTCTAAGAACCTACATTTTTTTCAACTATATAGGATTCAAAATAACTACTCTCTAATAACTATAACTAGGGAGGGAGGGAGGAGGAGGAAGAAGGGAGGAGTACCTCTCAGTGGAGAAGGGCCGGCGCGGGGGGGGGGGGACCGGCGGGGGAGGATGGCCGGTGCGGGGGGGCGGCCGGCAGGGGAGGAAGGCCGGCGCGGGGAAGGGCGGCCGACGGGGGAAGAGGGCCCGTGCGGGGGAGGGCGGCCAGAGTAGTTCACGGGGGCGGCGGCCGGATCGGGGGATTGAGGGATTCTGTGAGTGTGAGCGTGTGAGTGTGAGTGAGTGAGAGGGGAGGGGCGCACGGGCCGGCGCGGAGGAAGCAGAGGTGGGCTTAGCGGCAGCACGGGGGAGGAGGCCCAGCGCTATAGCTATAGCTGCAACAGGGGGCCAAGAGTGTGGCCCATCAACAGCAGCGCTGGCATGGAAATCCCGCGCTACTGCTAACGTGCGCTTGCAGCGCAGGTGTTGTCCAGCGCTACTGCTAAATAGCAGTAGCCTGGGGTCTTTAACCAACGCTAGTGCTAAATGTCTACCTATAAGCATTTTCCTAGTAGTGTGCGGTGTAAAACCCTACTCCTGCTTTGTGGTGGATTGGCCTCGAGGGGGTGCTGAGGATGAACTAGTACAGTGAAAGAACGACCTCAGGAGGTGTGTTTTTGAGCTGGTGGGAGCTAGTGAGCTGGAGAGGATGGAATGAATCCGATCCCTCTCTACGGTGGTGGCTAGGCCCTATTTATAGTGGCTCTGCTTCTCTTCCCCCAAAATGGAGCGCGGGAAGGGATCCCACAATTGCCAAATTCGAAGGGAGACAACTAGTACATCTTATCCTGACAAAAGTAGTCTTCACGTGCAAAGCCACTGGTCGTGACGCCGTGGTGGGCTCGGCGATGACCTCTGTCCTGCCGTCCTGGCGGTCTTGGTCTTGTTGCATGGGAATGGAAACCTTTGGCTGATTCCTCGGGACTCCGCGCCTGCGCATGCCTCCTTAGCAACAAAGAGGAAACTGTTGTCCTGCGCCCGCTGGCGCCCACCTGGCCTTGGTCGTCATGGCTCACGTCATCCGAACCTGATGAGGTGAAGGCTTGCATAGGAATCTCCGCTCCTCAGGAGCTAGCTTGAGGAGGCTGCTCCTTCTGGAGGTCTTGGTGTCGTCCGCCTCGCGAGGCGTGGCCCCTTGCGAGGGTCTTGTGTCGTTGATGCTGAAGGTGGGCCGTACCAGGCCGTCGATGAAGCCACGCCATGGGCCGCAGGCAGGCAAGTCTGGGTACCCCCGTTCCCAGAACGCCGACAAAGGCATTGTTTTGAGAGCGTGGATTTTTTTCAGGTGAAGACCTAAGATTTATGATCGGGCGACGACGGCGCTTGTGTATTGTTTCCTTCGTGAAAGCGTCGTTTTGGAGAATTTGAACTTCGCGCGAACCCTAGCAGCCGCCGCTGCCCTTGACCCCTCCTTCCTCCTGCTTCCCTGTCGCCGCCGGAGGAGGCCGATGAGAAAAGCTTGCCCGACGATGGCGGATGACGGACTCTCGTCCTCCTCTCACGTGGGGGCCTTTGGCCAGGGCGCGCCGCGCCCTTGGGTGCCCGGCATGGCGGCGGAGATGGAACTCCGGGGTGGGGACCCCAGGTGTTCCGGCGGCAGTTGTGCTACCACAACTGTGAGGGCAGCACGGGGGGGTGGTGGCTGGTGGTGGAAGATCCAGGGCTCGCGGCTCAGATCTGTTCCCCTCCGGCAAGTTCTTCCAGCGCCAAGACGGTGTTTTGCTTAATGACGTCCCTCGTTGATCTGTCCATTGACGAGTTCCGGAAGGCTTCGCCCGAGGTGTCCATTGGTTGCTTGATGCATGTAGATTGCTGGATCGGATGGGATTCGGTTGTGTGCACCCCTATTTCAGCCCGTGTGGCTTCAGGAGCATGTGACGCGAAGCTTCGTTGCCTGTTGACATTATGGGACATGTCGGTATTTCGATTTCCATGATGAAGACAGTGGCGGAGAACGTCATGATGGCTGAGGTCTGAGGCCTTGTAATGGCGGATCGAGTCTTCGAGGCGGTGAGGATATTGCTTGGTGATTCGTGACTCGTAGCAGCGGCATAGACAAGTGGGGTCGGCAGCACAGGAGTACAGAGTCTTAGCTTTCAGGGTGTAAACCTAATGTCGGCCTCAATTAGTTGTGCCTGACAGTGGCCATGTTGAAGGCTGCCGGATTTCGGGCTCCGCAGACTCTTGATAGATTCGAACTCTGGGGTGCGTGCGAAGAACTTAACCTTCCCAGTCTGCCAACTCGCCAATCTCACGACCTAGCTCGATGAACAGGAAGGAAATGGGACACAACAGTTTATCCAGGTTCGGGCCACCTTGCGCTGTAAAACCCTACTCCTGCTTTGTGATGGATTGGCTTCGAGAGGGGGCTGAGGATGAACTAGTACAGTGGAAGAACGACCTTAGGAGGTGTGTTCTTGAGCCGGTGGGAGCTAATGAGCTGGAGAGGATGGAATGAATCCGATCCCTCTCTACGGTTGTTAGTGTCTTTCAATGGTAACAAATCATCGAAGGGGTTTGCTGGTGTAGTGGTTTCACAAAAGCAAGTGCATTGGAGTCGTCAGACAGAGCATAGCTTACTCTAGAATAGAATTTGTCTCTTGATTAAACATGGCATGTATCTCTCTCTCCTCCTCCCTCCCCCTCTCTCTCTCTCTCGATAAGAACAATGCATCTCTCTTTTCCTATATTGTATGACATTTCGTACTTATGTACGCTAATCTGGAGTAGTTTACGCATATGTAATCGCGTTAGGTAGATCGGTGATGCGACCAGATCAGTTCTTACCGCCGGTCGACTGAGTCGCTAGCGGACTGATTTATAGGTTAACTAATGCATGCCTAGTGTCGGGTGATGCATAGTGAATCGGGTTAAAAACTCAGAAGCGTAGTGCTCTAATCCATTGGTTAAGGCAAAGCATCATGCACTTAGGCATGCGGAGAAGCGCTGCAATCCCCAATGCCTGCTTGCACGTTACTAGATTCTTGATTCCCATGTACCTTTTCGGAGCAACGCACGCACGCGATGAAGCCAAGCACGCGCGCGCATATACACGCAGACGAGTATATAGAGTAAAATTGTACTGTATATACTCCCGGGCGACACGGTGCACGCATTTTGTGATGGTGTCACGTGCCGTACACGCCTAACCACGTACGTGCACGTGATGGGTTGTACTCCAACTATTAACTCGATGCACGCATGGGCGTGTATGTGCATGACGTGCATCCATGTGTGTTTGAAATCACCCAGACGTGTAGAGTGTGTTGAGTGACTGCAAACCGTATGGACACACTGCACTACCATAATAACTGGCGATGCCGACGGCCGAACCTATGCCGACGGCCCCTGTCGGCATAGATTGGCCTATCCCGACGGCCCAGCCAAGGCCGTCGGCATAGAAAAGCCGTCGGCGTATATCCATCTATGCCGACGGCCCTTGTCGGCAAAGCTCAGCCGTCGGCGTCGCGAGAAATATGCCTACGGCGACCGTCGGCATAGAACGTGGGGCAGGCTACCCAGGCGGAAACGGCCTTTTGACGGTGTCAGTCTACGCCGACGGGCTAACGGCGGCCGTCGGCATAGCCCCCACGTCATCGATCCGCGTCGCCCGCCACGTCATCGATCCGCGTCGCTCGCCGGTCCGTGGGGTGGCAAATCTATGCCGACGGCCTGGCCGTCGGCATACGCCTGGCCCATGGATGTTGCCACGTCATCGATCCCCGCCCTTTGCCACGTCATCGATCCGTGGTCGTGTGCGCAGGTATGCAGACGGCCTTGCCGTCGGCATACCTCTATTTTTCATTTTTTTTATTTTTTATTTTTTATTTTTTATTTTTTAATTATATTATTTACTTTTTCCTTTTTTTCACAACATAAATGTGCCTTATCTAACAAAAAAATACCCCGATGGTATATGGATTGCCCCCCCTCACGGACGTTGCTGCCGCCATGCCCCACAGCGACGCCGGTGAGAGGGGGCACACCCCGGAGCTGCGTGTCGGGTGCCTGCGCCAGCCACCACGCTTCCACAACCGTAGGAGGGCCCAAAGCAACACCTAGCGGCATTGCCACCCCCCCAGGAACACCGTCCCGTCTAACCGGGCCCTCATACATGCGGGGCGGTGTGGTGCCATGTCTGAAGAGGCGGGACGGGGGCCCTGGGGATAGCAATACCACCGGAGCGTCGCACCGGGCCCTCATACATGCGCGGTGGTGTCGTGGCATGTTCGAAGAGGCGGCACGCGTCTTCGGGGTGTGGCCCCCCTCACGGACTGCGCCGCCGCCGGCACCTGGAGGGGTGAAACGGACGCGTAGGGTCTCCACGGAGGGGATCTTGCTGTGGGTATGGCCCGGATGTTGCTCCAAAGTGTTCCTATGGGCTGACCTAACACAACCGGGGGGAGAGTTCCACTGGTCAAAGCCCGTCCGTGTAAAGTCAAAGGGCTAGATCTCGTGGTCTAACGCTACAGGGTTAGGCGGGACGGGGGCCCTGGGAAATAGCAATGCTACCGGAGCGTCGCACCGGGCCCTCATACATGCGAGGTGGTGTGGTGGCATGTCCGAAGAGGCGGCACGCGTCTCCGGGGTGTGGCCCCCCTCACGGACGGCGCCGCCGGCGGCACCTGGAGGGGTGAAACGGACGCGTCGGGTCTACACGGAGTGGACCATGCCGTGGGTTTGGCCCGGATGTTGCTCCAAAGTGTTCCTATGGGCTGACCTAACACAACCGGGGGGAGAGTTCCACTGGTCAAAGCCCGTCCGTGTAAAGTCAAAAGCTAGACCTCGTGGTCTAACGCTACAGGGTTAGGCGGGACGGGGGCCCTGGGAGGTAGCAATGCTACCGGAGCGTCGCACCGGGCCCTCATACATGCGGGGTGGTGTGGTGGCATGTCCGAAGAGGCGGCACGCGTCTCCGGGGTGTGGCCCCCCTCACGGACGGCGCCGCCGCCGGCACCTGGAGGGGGGAAACGGACGCGCCGGGTCTCCACGGAGGGGATCTTGTTGTGGGTTTGGCCCGGATGTTGCTCCAAAGTGTTCCTATGGGCTGACCTAACACAACTCGGGCGAGAGTTCCACTGGTCAAAGCCCGTCCGTGCAAAGTCAAAGGGCTAGATCTCGTGGTCTAACGCTACAGGGTTAGGCGGGACGGGGGCCCTGGGAGGTAGCAATGCTACCGGAGCGTCGCACCGGGCCCTCATACATGCGGGGTGGTGTGGTGGCATGTCCGAAGAGGCGGCACGCGTCTCCGGGGTGTGGCCCCCCTCACGGACGGCGCCGCCGCCGGCACCTGGAGGGGGGAAACGGACGCGCCGGGTCTCCACGGAGGGGATCTTGTTGTGGGTTTGGCCCGGATGTTGCTCCAAAGTGTTCCTATGGGCTGACCTAACACAACTGGGGCGAGAGTTCCACTGGTCAAAGCCCGTCCGTGCAAAGTCAAAGGGCTAGATCTCGTGGTCTAACGCTACAGGGTTAGGCGGGACGGGGGCCCTGAGAGGTAGCAATGCTACCGGAGCGTCGCACCGGGCCCTCATACATGCGGGGTGGTGTGGTGGCATGTCCGAAGAGGCGGCACGCGTCTCCGGGGTGTGCCCCCCCTCACGGACGGCGCCGTCGCCGGCACCTGGAGGGGTGAAACTGACGCGTAGGGTCTCCACGGAGGGGATCTTGCTGTGGGTATGGCCCGGATGTTGCTCCAAAGTGTTCCTATGGGCTGACCTAACACAACCGGGGGGAGAGTTCCACTGGTCAAAGCCCGTCCGTGTAAAGTCAAAGGGCTAGATCTCGTGGTCTAACGCTACAGGGTTAGGCGGGACGGGGCCCCTGGGGGGTAGCAATGCCGCCGGAGCGTCGCACCGGGCCCTCATACATGTAGGGTGGTGTCGTGGCATGTCCGAAGAGGCGACACGCGTCTCCGGGGTGTGGCCCCCCTCACGGACGGCGCCGCCGCCGGCACTTGGAGGGGTGAAACAAACGCGTAGGGTCTCCACAGAGGGGATCTTGCTGTGGGTATTGCCCGGATGTTGCTCCCAAGTGTTCCTATGGGCTGAGCTAACACAACCGGGGGGAGTGTTCCACTGGTCAAAGCCCGTCCGTGTAAAGTCAAAGGGCTAGATCTCGTGGTCTAACGCCACAGGGTTAGGCGGGACGGGGCCCCTGGGGGGTAGCAATGCCACCGGAGCGTCACACCGGGCCCTCATACATGTAGGGTGGTGTCGTGGCATGTCCGAAGAGGCGGCACGCGTCTCCGGGGTGTGGCCCCCCCTCACGGACGGCGCCGCCGCCGGCACTTGGAGGGGTGAAACAGACGCGTAGGGTCTCCACAGAGGGGATCTTGCTGTGGGTATGGCCCGGATGTTGCTCCCAAGTGTTCCTATGGGTTGACCTAAAACAACCGGGGGGAGAGTTCCACTGGTCAAAGCCCGTCCATGTAAAGTCAAAGGGCTATATCTCGTGGTCTAACGCTACAGTGTTAGGCGGGACGGGGGCCCTTGGAGGTAGCAATGCTACTGGAGCGTCGCACCGGGCCCTCATACATGCGCGGTGGTGTGGTGGCATGTCCGAAGAGGCGGCACGCGTCTTCGGGGTGTGGCCCCCCTCACGGACTGCACCGCCGCCGGCACCTGGAGGGGTGAAACAGACGCGTAGGGTCTCCACGGAGGGGATCTTGCTGTGGGTATGGCCCGGATGTTGCTCCAAAGTGTTCCTATGGGCTGACCTAACACAACCGGGGGGAGAGTTCCACTGGTCAAAGCCCGTCCGTGTAAAGTCAAAGGGCTAGATCTCGTGGTCTAACGCTACAGGGTTAGGCGGCACGGGGCCCCTGGGGGTAGCAATGCCGCCGGAGCGTCGCACCGGGCCCTCATACATGTAGGGTGGTGTCGTGGCATGTCCGAAGAGGCGACACGCGTCTCCGGGGTGTGGCCCCCCTCACGGACGGCGCCGCCGCCGGCACTTGGAGGGGTGAAACAAACGCGTAGGGTCTCCACAGAGGGGATCTTGCTGTGGGTATTGCCCGGATGTTGCTCCCAAGTGTTCCTATGGGCTGAGCTAACACAACCGGGGGGAGTGTTCCACTGGTCAAAGCCCGTCCGTGTAAAGTCAAAGGGCTAGATCTCGTGGTCTAATGCCACAGGGTTAGGCGGGACGGGGCCCCGGGGGGTAGCAATGCCACCGGAGCGTCACACCGGGCCCTCATACATGTAGGGTGGTGTCGTGGCATGTCCGAAGAGGCGGCACGCGTCTCCGGGGTGTGGCCCCCCCTCACGGACGGCGCCGCCGCCGGCACTTGGAGGGGTGAAACAGACGCGTAGGGTCTCCACAGAGGGGATCTTGCTGTGGGTATGGCCCGGATGTTGCTCCCAAGTGTTCCTATGGGTTGACCTAAAACAACCGGGGGGAGAGTTCCACTGGTCAAAGCCCGTCCATGTAAAGTCAAAGGGCTATATCTCGTGGTCTAACGCTACAGTGTTAGGCGGGACGGGGGCCCTTGGAGGTAGCAATGCTACTGGAGCGTCGCACCGGGCCCTCATACATGCGCGGTGGTGTGGTGGCATGTCCGAAGAGGCGGCACGCGTCTTCGGGGTGTGGCCCCCCTCACGGACTGCACCGCCGCCGGCACCTGGAGGGGTGAAACAGACGCGTAGGGTCTCCACGGAGGGGATCTTGCTGTGGGTATGGCCCGGATGTTGCTCCAAAGTGTTCCTATGGGCTGACCTAACACAACCGGGGGGAGAGTTCCACTGGTCAAAGCCCGTCCGTGTAAAGTCAAAGGGCTAGATCTCGTGGTCTAACGCTACAGGGTTAGGCGGGACGGGGGCCCTGGGAAATAGCAATGCTACCGGAGCGTCGCACCGGGCCCTCATACATGCGAGGTGGTGTGGTGGCATGTCCGAAGAGGCGGCACGCGTATCCGGGGTGTGGCCCCCCTCACGGACGGCGCCGCCGGCGGCACCTGGAGGGGTGAAACGGACGCGTCGGGTCTACACGGAGTGGACCATGCCGTGGGTTTGGCCCGGATGTTGCTCCAAAGTGTTCCTATGGGCTGACCTAATACAACCGGGGGGAGAGTTCCACTGGTCAAAGCCCGTCCGTGTAAAGTCAAAAGCTAGACCTCGTGGTCTAACGCTACAGGGTTAGGCGGGACGGGGGCCCTGGGAGGTAGCAATGCTACCGGAGCATCGCACCGGGCCCTCATACATGCGGGGTGGTGTGGTGGCATGTCCGAAGAGGCGGCACGCGTCTCCGGGGTGTGGCCCCCCTCACGGACGGCGCCGCCGCCGGCACCTGGAGCGGTGAAACGGACGCGTTGGGTCTACGCGGAGGGGATCTTGCTGTGGGTTTGGCCCGGATGTTGCTCCAAAGTGTTCCTATGGGCTGACCTAACACAACCGCGGGGAGAGTTCCACTAGTCAAAGCCCGTCCGTGTAAAGTCAAATGGCTAGATCTAGTGGTCTAACGCTACAGGGTTAGGCGGGACGGGGCCCCTGGGGGGTAGCAATGCCGCCGGAGCGTCGCACCGGGCCCTCATACATGTAGGGTGGTGTCGTGGCATGTCCGAAGAGGCGACACGCGTCTCCGGGGTGTGGCCCCCCTCATGGACGGCGCCGCCGCCGGCACTTGGAGGGGTGAAACAAACGCGTAGGGTCTCCACAGAGGGGATCTTGCTGTGGGTATTGCCCGGATGTTGCTCCCAAGTGTTCCTATGGGCTGAGCTAACACAACCGGGGGGAGTGTTCCACTGGTCAAAGCCCGTCCGTGTAAAGTCAAAGGGCTAGATCTCGTGGTCTAACGCCACAGGGTTAGGCGGGATGGGGGCCCTGGGAGGTAGAAATGCTACCGGAGCATCGCACCGGGCCCTCATACATGTGGGGTGGTGTGGTGGCATGTCCGAAGAGGCGGCACGCGTCTCCGGGGTGTGGCCCCACTCACGGACGGCGCCGCCGCCGGCACCTGGAGGGGTGAAACGGACGCGTCGGGTCTACACGGAGGGGATCTTGCTGTGGGTTTGGCCCGGATGTTGCTCCAAAGTGTTCCTATGGGCTGACCTAACACAAGCGGGGGGGGAGAGTTCCACTGGTCAAAGCCCGTCCGTGTAAAGTCAAAGGGCTAGATCTCGTGGTCTAACGCTACAGGGTTAGGCGGACGAGGGCCCTGGGAGGTAGCAATGCAACCGGAGCATCGCACCGGGCCCTCATACATGCGGGGTGGTGTGGTGGCATGTCCGAAGAGGCGGCACGCGTCTCCGGGGTGTGGCCCCCCTCACGGACGGCGCCGCCGCCAGCACCTGGAGGGGGAAACGGACGCGTCGGGTCTCCACGAAGGGGATCTTGCTGTGGGTTTGGCCCGGATGTTGCTCCAAAGTGTTCCTATGGGCTGACCTAACACAACTAGGGGGAGAGTTCCACTAGTCAAAGCCCGTCCGTGTAAAGTCAAAGGGCTAGATCTCGTGGTCTAACGCTAGAGGGTTAGGCGGGACGGGGGCCCTGGGAGGTAGCAATGCTACCGGAGCGTCGCACCGGGCCCTCATACATGCGGGGTGGTGTGGTGGCATGTCCGAAGAGGCGGCACGCGTCTCCGGGTTGTGGCTCCCCTCACGGACGGCGCCGCCGCCGTCACCTGGAGGGGTGAAACGGACGCGTTGGGTCTCCACGGAGGGGATCTTGCTGTGGGTTTGGCCCGGATGTTGCTCCAAAGTGTTCCTATGGGCTGACCTAACACAACTGGGAGGAGAGTTCCACTGGTCAAAGCCCGTCCGTGTAAAGTCAAAGGGCTAGATCTCGTGGTCTAACGCTACAGGGTTAGGCGGGACGGGGGCCCTGGGAGGTAGCAATGCTACGGGAGCGTCGCACCGGGCCCTCATACATGCGGGGTGGTGTGGTGGCATGTCCGAAGAGGCGGCACGCGTCTCCGGGGTGTGGCCCCCCTCACGGACGGCGCCGCCGCTGGCACCTGGGGGGGTGAAACGGACGCGTCGGGTCTCCACGGAGGGGATCTTGCTGTGGGTTTGGCCCGGATGTTGCTCCAAAGTTTTTCTATGGGCTGACCTAACACAACCGGGGGGAGAGTTCCACTGGTCAAAGCCCGTCCGTGTAAAGTCAAAGGGCTAGATCTTGTGGTCTAACGCTACAGGGTTAGGCGGGACGGGGGCCCTGGGAGGTAGCAATGCTACCGGAGCGTCGCACCGGGCCCACAGTTACCACGTCCTGTCTAACCCTGACACAGACGACCGCCGGGTCTAGCCCTTTGACTTTCGCCGGACGGGGTTTGACCGGTGGACCTTTTCACCTGGTTGTCATAGCCCAGCCCATAGCTACACCCCGAACACCGTCCCGGCCCACCCCACCCCAAGATTCCCTCCGTGTCGGCCCGACTTGGCCGTTTCCCCCCTCTTTGGACATGCCACCACAACACCCCGCATGTATGAGGTCTCGGTGCGACGCTCCGGTGGCATTGCTACCCCCCAAGGGCCCCCGTCCCGCCTAACCCTGTAGCGTTTGACCACGGGATCTAGCCCTTTAACTTTGCACGGACGGGCTTTGACCAGTGGACCTCTCCACCCGGTTGTGTTAGGTCAGCCCATAGGAACACTTTGGAGCAACATCCGGGCCAGGCCCACAGCAAGATCCCCTCCGTGTAGACCCGACGCGTCCGTTTCCCCCCTCCAGGTGCCGGCGGCGCCGCCGTCCGTGAGGGGGGCACACCCCGGAGACGCGTGCCGCCTCTTCGGACATGCCACCACAACACCCCGCATGTATGAGGTCCCGGTGCGACGCTCCAATGGCATTGCTACCCCCCCAGGGCCCCCGTCCCGCCTAACCCTGTAGCGTTTGACCACATGATCTAGCCCTTTGACTTTGCACGGACGGGCTTTGACCAGTGGAACTCTCCACCCGGTCGTGTGAGGTCAGCCTATAGGAACACTTTGGAGCAACATCCGGGTAAAAGCCACAGTAAGATCCCCTCCGTGTAGACCCGACGCGTCCGTTTCCCCCCTCCAGGTGCCGGCGGCGGCGCCGTCCGTGAGAGGGGGCACACCCCGGAGACGCGTGCCGCCTCTTCGGACATGCCAGCACACTGTACGGCATGTATGAGGTCCCGGTGCGACGCTCCTGTGGCATTGCTACCCCCCACGGCCCCCATACCGCCTAACCCCCCAGGGTCCCGGTGTCACGGGCGTCGCACCGGGTACCGGGTCCCATACAGACGGTAAACTAAGAATCTAAAAATGTAATAATTGAATTGACTAAAACTCTGGTATTCATCATTGAAAACGTACTATCACTGTGAAACCTTTAGTGCCCGGGCACTGAAAGTTTCACAGTAATTGTCCGTTTTCTTCATATAAGTCTGATGAATACCGGAGCTTATAACGTATGGATTAGTGAACTATTTAAACAGGTCAAATTGCTTTTCCCTCGGCGAGGTGGGACTATTTCTTAAAAAAATTAGGTTTGCATATATGTCAACGGCCTAGCCGTCGGCATAGGCCTCCTATCTATGCCGACGGCCTGGCCGTCGGCATAGGGCCACCTTATCCACTCCTCCCGCTCCACTGACTTGTGGACCCAGCCTATGCCGACGGCTAGGCCGTCGGCGTAGGGGTGACCTTATCCACTCGCTATTCATCCTCCTCCACCCATTCCCTCTCTGTCTCACCCCGACCCCAACCTCTCTCTCGACCCCGATAGCCGCCGCCACCCAACGCCGCCGCCCCGCCCCGACCTCGTCCCTGCCCCGGCCGACGCCCCGCCCCGCCCCGACCTCGTCCCCGCCCCGGCCGACGCCCCTCCCCTCCCCGACCTCGTCCCCGCCCCGAACTCATCGCCGCCCAACGCCGCCGCCCCGCTTCGGCCGCCGCCCCGGCTCGACCTCGTCCCCGCCCTGGCCGCCGCCCCGCCCCGACCTCGTCCCCGCCCAACGCCGCCACCCCGCCCCGACTCGGCCTCATCCCCACCCAACACCACCGCCGCTCGGTGGTGAGGCGAGGGCCTTCTGCTCGGAGTCGCCGCGCTCCCTCCCCGGAGCAGCCGCCGCCTCGACCTCCTCTCCGTTAGGTCCGGCCCCCTTCCCTCCCAAGAACATTTTTTCTATTTGTTTCATGATTTTGCAGAGGATAAGAGGGCTAAATGTGATAGTTAGACACATAGATGGTAGTTAGATAGATAACTTGTTCATACGGATTTTTTTTAGATGATGATGATGATGATTGTTAGATGAGAAGTGATAATGATGATTTTTTATGCTTCGATGATTTTCAGATGATGATGATGATAGATGACAGATGGTAGATGATGATGTTGATGATAGATGATGATGTTTTTTATGCTTCGATAATTTTTGGATGATGATGATGTTTTTTTATGATTCGATGATTGTTAGACGATGATGATGGTATTGTGATGTTCTATTAGTTGTGATGTTCTAATTTTTTGTTGCGATGGAATTTGCAGGCTTTGTGGTGTCGCATTTCATCGGAGTGACCGTTGTCCGACGCGTTGGTCCCCCTGAGCATCCCTCTGCTGTTCGACTACTTCCTCTATAGCCGAGGGTGAGCTACAAGTCCATCTCCTCCCTTTTTTCATATCACTAGATTTCATTCTCAAGTCACCTGGCGTAACCTAGGCGTCTCCCGTCCGAAAGGGTTGCATCGATAAATATGCATTCAATTGCATATTTATCACCGCAGCTCTTTCGGATTGTCCAGCGTTTTCCACGGACAGCCCGAGGATGTGTAGATAGGTTATGTTCTCCATGTTCTACCCTGTTCCGAGACAGGATTTCGGCGGCGCCTCCCCATTGTTCTCCGGAGCACATTCTCTCGGCTATTTGTCGAGACGTGTATCTGGAGAACAGCGGGGAGGTGCTGCCGAAATTTTGTCTCGGAACGGGGTAGAATGGAGAACGTACTCAATCTACACATCCTTGGGTGGGATTAGGACCCATCTTTACCTATTAGAGATGTAGGTGGATTCAACGTGGTAGAAACTGAAAATTTGATGTGATTAATTTAAGTGAATCCTTAATTATGTTGTGTGGCTTGCAAAAAAGCAGAGGATGGCAGATAATCAGTGGATGTACAGTGGTTTTATCCATCGGAATCGAGTAACATCAGAGTGGATCACGAAAACCGATGTGTATTTGAAGGAGATATTCCGTCGTCCAATGAGAATTATCCCACCATGCCCCTGTGCGAGATGTGCCAGACGTCACCGTAGAAATCAGACGGACATGAGTGAGCACCTTCGCACGCACGGATATATGCCAAACTTTGACATGCCGCCGATAAACATAGCCGAGCAGGACCGTGGTAGAGAGGAGGTGATGCGACAACGCATCGATGGATATGAGGACGACGGGGTCAGGGACATGCTAGATGATGTCATTGTTGCAGAAACGGCAAATGCGACACCTTCAGAGAATGAACCGGAGGAGCCGGAGGCAACCGCAAAGGCCTTCTTGGAGGTCTTGGCCTCGTCGAAGAAACCTCTTTATGCGGGTGCAAAAATATGTCTGCTGGATGCCATCTCGCAACTGATTGCAGTCAAGGCTGAGCACGGCTGTAGCCAGAAATGCTTCGAAGCATTCTTGGGAGTATGGGCTAACAGCCTCCCTGAGGGTCATGAACTGCCGAAAAGCATGTACGATACAAAGAAAATCATGAAGGCACTCTCTATGGATTATGAGAAAATAGATGTTTGCCCGAAGAATTGCCTTTTGTTTAGGCACGAGTATGCGGATGACAAGTACTGTAGGCAGTGCGGTTCGTCTCGGTACATTGAGGTGGTCGGTGAGGATGGTGAGAAAAAGCAGCTAACCATCCCCGTTAAGGTTCTTCGGTATCTTGATTTTATAAAAAGACTGCAGCGCCTTTTCATCACGAAGGAGTCTGCCAAAATGATGAAGTGGCACAAGGAAGGTATAAGGTACAATCCAAAAAAATCGTACATCCATCGGAAGGGGAAGCATGGAAGTCGTTCGATGAAGAATACCCCGAGGAAGCAGCCGAGGCTGGGAATGTCAGAATAGACATATCAGGTGATGGGTTGAATCCATATGGTATGTCGTCCAATCCATACAGCAGCTGGCCCGTGTTTGTAATTCCGCTCAATCTTCCTCCCGGTGCCCTAATGCAACGCAAGACCATGTTCTTGTCGCTCATCATTCCGGGGCCTGATTATCGGGGGAAGCAATTGGGTGTCTTTATGCAGCCGCTGGTGCATGCTTTGCACCATTCTTGGTACTTTCCGACGTTGACATACGACCGGGATCTGCAGAGAAATTTCTTGATGAAAGTTTGGTTGCACTATTGCATGCATGACTTTCCCGGCTATGCTCTATTCTGCGGATGGTGTACAAGTGGGAAGATGCCATGCCCAGTGTGCATGCAGGCTCTGCGAATGATTTCGCTAAGTAAGGGTGGCAAGTATGTAGCCTTTGACCTGCATCGACAGTTCCTCCCTCCAGACCATCCAGACAGGGAAGACAAGAAGAACTTCACGAAAGGCCGGGTTGTTCATGAAGTAACCGAGATTCCAACATTTTCGGGGGTAGATGTTCTTGCTCAGCTAAAAGCTCTCCAGCCTAAAGTCAAAGGCAAAGGCAAAGGCAAAGCCAAAGGCTTCGAGGGATATGGTGAGACACACAACTGGACTCACATTACCCCCTTCTCGCAGCTTCCCTATTTCAAGGACCTCAAACTTCCTTACAATATCGATGTGATGCACACCGAAAAGAATGTGGCAGAGTCCCTTTTCCGCACGATCCTCAATATTCCTGATAAGACGAAGGATAACGTTAAAGCTAGAGCCGATCAACAGAGAATTTGTGATAGACCACGTCTGAACATGAAGCCTCCCACAGGCGGTCGAAAAAACTGGTTCAAGCCAGATGCTGACTTTGTCCTTAAACCACTAGAAAAAAGGAAGTACTTATCTGGCTGAAACACATTTTGAAGTTCACCGATGGTTATGCATCGAATATAAGTAAGGGAGTCAATCTTTCAACGGGCAAAGTGACCGGCCTGAAGAGTCATGACTACCATGTATGGATTGAGCGGATAATGCCGGTGATGGTTCGAGGCTATGTCCCCGAGCATGTCTGGCGAGTGCTTGCCGAGCTAAGCCATTTCTTCCGCATGCTCTGTGCTAAAGAAGTAAGTAAAGACGTGATTGAAAAATTGCATAAGAAGGCACCGGAGTTGATAGTCAAGCTAGAGAAGATCTTTCCGCCAGGCTTCTTTACACCGATGACACATCTCATTCTGCACCTCGCGAACGAGGTATTGTTGGGGGGGCCTGTGCAGAATCGCTGGCAGTACGGCCCTGAGAGACAGAACAAGCATCTCCGACAGAAATGTGGAAACAAAGCTAAGATTGAAGCTTCCATAGCTGAGGCAGTTATCCTAGAGGAGGTGTCAGACCTCAGGACATCATACTATCCAGACCACGTTCCCCATCTGCATAACAAGGTGCCTCGATACAATATAGAAGAGCCGAAGTATCAACCCAAGCTCCATCTATTCAACGCGCAAGGTGGGAGGGCTGGGGCCTCGAAACCTTATAACATGCCACGACAAGAGTGGGAGGACCTCATGTTCTATATCTTGCACAACATCAGGGAAGTTGAGGAAGTGTGGATGAGGTAATACCACTACACCATTCCTTTATGTCTTCCACATCATCATGTTCTATGTTCACTTAGTCCCGGTCTAACACCGCTTTCTTTTTTTTAGTGATTTCGTTCAAGAGGAATGGACGGGAATGAATCCTCCTACTGAGGCGGAGGCACTTACTCTTCTCCGTCATGGAAACCCTGGACGTAAAAAATTTGTTGCTTGGTTCATGGAGAAAGTAATTTTCCACACTCCCCTATTAAATACCTAGTTCAACATTTATTAGTTAACTAATGCACGCAACAATTTCAATTATACTTGTAGGGAAAAGATTCGAACATATCTATGGATGATGAATTGAGATGGGTTTCCATGGGTTTTGACCCTGCCGTCATGACATGTAAAAAGTATGATGTGAATGGGTATCGCTTCCATACAGAGGAGCACCAGAACAACCGGCTTGATCCCAAAACTATAAATACCGGAGTGTACACCCCCAGTCAAAATTCAGTAGACTACCACGGAAGGGTACAAAATATATACGAGATTAAATTCCACCAGGGGCGCGAGACCCTAAGTCTGCCTGTGTTCAAATGTCGATGGTTCGATCCGCGGGAGGGGGTAAAACATACGCCTTCCATTGGTTTGGTCGAAGTTAAACCATCAACCGTCTATGCCGGAGCCGATCTCTTCATTGCGGCTACCCAAGCTACACAAGTATATTATCTGCCTTGCCCATGCCAGAAAGAGTACCTAAAGGGTTGGGAAGTTGTGTTCAAGGTGTCGCCACATGGTAAGCTACCGAACCCGAATGAAGACGATTACTACAACATTAACCCCATCACATAGGAGGGGTGTTCTATCAAGAGCAACCTGATGATGATGATGTGGTTAGAAACGATGACGCTAGACCATTGGGTGATGATGATGTGGATCCAAACGACGACGATGCACGGAATGATGGTGAGACCATTGTCAATGAAAATGACATACTTATGCTAGAAAAGTTAAACGAAGACGCTGACGATGAGGAAGAGCCTCCACCTCCGTCAGACAACGAAGATGATATGATTGATAGTGATGATGAGACGGACCAAGAAAGAGGTTACAACAGTGATGATTCATATGGTTTCTAGCAGATGTACGTTTCAAGTCTTTTTTTCTATAGTTTAGGAATATGCCTTTTTATGCATTTTTATTAATGTGTTTATTATCATGCCTTTTCCTTCATTTCATTAATTTACTAATTGCTTATTCTCTTTTCAATGCAGGTTCGTGGAACATGGGCAAGGGGAAGGCCGACGGCGTGGGTTTCCTACGCAAGGTCGTCGGCCTGCCTAGTCAGAGTGGTCGAGCACGTAATCCTCCCCCCGGCTACTTGACGATGACTCCTCACAGGGAGGTCGAGGGAGAGGTGCCCCTAGAGGAGGAGGGGGCGGGGGGAGAGCCCCTAGAGGGGGAGGTGGTGGGGGGAGAGCCACTACAGGGGGTCGCGGCAGAAAGAGCGCACCCTCACCGACTTAGGGGTGTTGTCTTCGAGGCCCTCCTCTAGTGAGGTACCCTCGTCTAGTGAGGTACCCTCCTTTGGTGAGGAGGAGGAGGAGGACGAGGCAGGCGAGGAGGAGGGGGAGGTTCGGGATGGGGCCGAGGAGGGGGTGGAGGAGGAGGACGAGGAGGAGGAGGTTGGGGAGGGGGAGGCAGGCGAGGAGGAGGGTGGTGGCGGGGATGATGGTAGTGGCGGGGAGGGGGTTGACAACAAGGGGTGGCTGCGTGGTAACGCAAAGCTACCAAAGCAGGTTCCTGCTACTGAGGAGCAGAAGTGGCTCATTGAGCCCACGGGGAAAGAGTAAGTGCCACTTTATAATAATTTCATTATTTTGCTTGTCACATGCTCATTCCGGTTGTTATTTATTTTGCTTGTCACATGCTAATAGTTCATTCTTTTGCAGCAACTGGATATATTCTAAAGGGGTCCGTATTCCCAACAGCCTCATCACCGTCTTGCTGAAGTTACACTGGCCGGGGTTGTACTGTCCGGATCCAGTCAGGCACCCGGACCATCGGGTCTTGGCCACGAGCTGGGAGCACTGGGAAGCGGTCCTCCACGCGGACCATGGGACCCATGCCAAGGCCGTGATCACCACTTTCTGGGTGAGTTCTCTTCAGAAGCACAAGTCCATTCTAGTTTCATGAATGATTTAACTCATGGCTTCTTCCATTCTTGTTTCATGCATGATTGTAGAAATTCTATCGAGTTCTTCCGGAGCACAGGGCCAGAGCGGACCAGATAGTGCTACGCCAATGCAAGAAGAAGGCCCGCCAGATGCAGTACGAGGTGCGCTATGTGGCCATCTCGACATACCATCACGACTATCTTGGTGTGAAGATGACCAAGGAAGACGCGCGGAGGATGGACATTACCTTGGAGAGGGATGAGTTCTTGAAGGTAAGTATAAAAGATTTTTCATTATGCTTTCATTACCTTGTGGTACATTTCACCGTTTCATGTTGACATGCCATTATGCTTTCATTATGTAGGTGTTACCAAATTGGTGTTATGGAAAAGACGAGTCCTGGGCGGCATTGGTGGATCTTTGGTGTGATGAGGCTGGAGCCTGGGCGGCTATGAGAGTCAAAAACAAGGCTAACCGAGGGAAGGAGGGAGTACATGCTCAGGGAAACCGAAACCACTATCTCCATAAGGCAGTTAATGTATGACTAACCCCATTAAACATTCTTCTTCTTCTATTTACCATCACTTTCTTATGTATGACTAACCTCTGTTTGGTGGTGCAGGAGGAGAAACTGAAGCGGCCGCTCTCACACATGCAGGCGTGGGAGATCGCCCATACGCGGAAGGACCCCAAGCCTGGCGAGCCCAAGTACTACGGCAAGAAGACCGCGCATAGGAAGAAGGCCTACTCCGATGGGTATCTGCAGCTACATCCTGACACACCTGACCCCATTGCGGCGGATCTGGACGAAAGGGTGGTGGTGGGCATGGGGCCGAAGGAGCACGGTCGGGAGGCGGTTCTCGATGCTGTGATCACTCCTACTATCTCCTACACACAGCTCCGTCGGATCGACCCGACCCTGAGCCAGCGCACGAGCAGGCCCATGAGTAGTGCACCATCACAGTTCCTCTTTCAGGAGCAGCAAACTGTAAGTATTTTCCCTTTTATCTTCATTGCTCACTTTATTTTCCGCATTTAGTAGTTTTATGAGTTTCATCATGTCATACTGTAGGCCTACATGGAGTACACACGCCTGGAGACCATGGCGTGGCACGACCGCCTTCATGCATACCATCAGCAGAGGGATCGCCAGATGCAGCACGCTTTTCAGGAAATGGCGGCCGGCAGGTGTCCTCAATGGCCATCAGCAGAGGGTCCTCCAGCACAACCAACGTTGCTGACCTTTGAGGAGTTTGTGGCACAGGACGTTGGCCCCTCGCCGGTTAGTTCATCCCCAATCTATTCACTCAAAGCATATCATGCCTTTCAACACAGTCATATATCCCATTAATATGTCTTTTCAACATCCAGGGAACCGGTGGATCAACCGTTGGCGGTGGTCTTCGCAGCACTCCTGAGTCACGGAGCCCGACCACTCCGATCCATGGAGGCGGAGGCGGAGGTGGAGGCGGTCTTGGCGGTACCGCTGCCGCTAGCAGTGACGACCTGGGCTTCGGCGGTCTTGGCGGTGACGACCTCCGCGGTGCTCGACGTCCTGGCGCTTGAGCCTTTGGGTCACATTGTGGCGGTCTTGGTGGTGATGATACTTATATGCTAGTGATGTTTCTTATTGTTGTTTGTGAGATTCTTATATGCTTTGGTGGCGATGATACTTATATGTTTATGCTTTGCGATGCTTCTTATGATGTGTGATGATGAATTTGTTGTGTGATGCTGCTCCTTATTGTTATGTGATGCATATATTGCTGTATGATCCTTATATATGTTGTATATATTCAAATGAATTGAGCTGAAACAAAACAGAAAAAAGAAAAGAAAAAGCAAACAGAAACTATGCCGACGGCCTAGCCGTCGGCATAGAGTTGGCGTGCCACGTGGCAGGCCTATGCCGACGGCCTGGCCGTCGGCTTAGTCTGAAACTATGCCGACGGCTAGGCCGTCGGCATAGACCTGCCCTAGGGGTGACGCCTGCTCGACACGTGGCACGTCTATGCCGACGGCCTAGCTGTCGGCATAGTTTCAAACCTAGCCGTCGGCATAGACCTGCCACGTGGCGAGCGGGCGTTGGTCAGCACTTGACGGCGGCCGCCGTCAGGAGGTAACGTTGCCGACGGCCAGGGCCGTCGGCATAGATGTACGGACACCGTCGGGATAGGGCCTATGCCGACGGCCTCCCGGGCTACGCCGACGGATATGTTGCCGACGGCCCTATGCCGACGGGGGCCGTCGGCATAGGCCTGTCCCGACGGCCAATCAGGGCTATATATGCATCACATAACAATAAATCACTCCGGCCGTATCCACACTAGTGCTACTTTGGTGCTTCTTTCCTTGGTCTCTCGTTGTTCTCTGCGGTGACTACGGTGATCTCCTCCCAATCTGCGACAGAGACAGCGCCAACGGTACTCTTCTACCCGTCTCCTTCTCGTCTTCTGTTCAATACATCTGCTTCAGCCTCCTTAATCTGTTCTAGTTTTGATACTGATCCATGATGTGCAGAGTTCAGTCAGGAGACGCTCTTCTTCAACTTGTGCTAGCTCTTGACTGAGCCAAGCGAGGTGATGCTTTTGCTCCATCTGTTCCTCCCTCCATAACCCCTTGTTGCTATTCCATTCATTTGAATGATAGTGGATTCATGAGCTGTTGCTTTCACGGACTGAAAATGTCCAGTTTTTGCTCATCCGGCGGTTCTCTGAAAACAATTAGTAGTATCTTCTAGTTGTCTCCTCTTCCTCCACGTCTCTACAACCATTTTGTTTTTGTTTGATATTTGCTGGTTCTGATGTGAACTAATGATGTGCAGAGCTGGATCAATTCTCCACCAGTTCATCCTCGGTAGCCATTACAAAGGACTCTGCAAATTGGATCTGAAGAGCTGCTATTCAGGGCAGGTACCCTTCTTCTACTTCCGTTTTTTTGGAAGGGTCTACTTCCACTTTATAAATAGCTAAAGGGTGCATTGCATGTGCTTTCACCAACAAATCAGGTTCAGGTAGCTACAGGATGCACTGCATATGTGCCTTCACCAACCAATAATGTTCAGCTTTGCTCCTTCAATCTTCTGAAAACCATTATGTTTGCATTTCAGAGTTTCAACCCAAGGACAATGCTATAGTGGTGTGTCGATCTAGAGCAAAGACAGATCGATAAAGGTCAAGATATGGAGGTTGCTGCTGGGGCCATGGGCCCTGTCATATCTAAGCTCGGTGAGCTCCTTGTTGGAGAATACAACCTGGAGAAGCGAGTAAAGAAAGGCGTCCAATCGCTCCTTACAGAGCTGGAGATGATGCACGCTGTACTTCGCAAGGTTGGTGAGGTGCAGTCAGACCAGCTCGACGAGCCGGTCCGGATTTGGGCTGGCAAGGTGAGAGACCTCTCTTGCGACATGGAAGACGCTGTTGACGACTTCTTGGTGCGTGTGGATGAGGGTTCAAGCAGCAAGCCAACGAACATGAGGAATCGAGTCAAGAAGTTTCTCAAGAAGACCACCAAACTTTTTGTTAAGGGCAAAGCACTTCATCAAATATGTGATGCCATTGAAGAAGCTCAGGATCTTGCCAAGGAGTTGGCGGACCTACGTAAAAGGTACGAGCTTGACATGTGTTGCACTACCAATGGTGCTACCATCGACCCTCGTGTGTTAGCTCTACACAAATATGTAGAGGAGCTTGTTGGGGTTGACCGCGCAAGGAAAGAGCTTATCAAAACACTGATTTGTGAGGACGGGAGTCCCAAGGAGCAATTGAAGACGATCTCTATTGTTGGTGTTGGTGGGCTAGGCAAGACAACGCTCACCAAAGCAGTCTATGAGAAGATCAAAACCCAATTTGATTGTGTGGCTTTTGTCCCCATGGGTCAGAACCCAGATATCAAGAAAGTTTTCAAGGACTTACTCTATGGCCTTGACAATGAAAAGTTTAGTGACATTCATAATACAACACGGGATGAAAATCTACTCATCAAGCAAATCAGTGATTACCTTGTGCATAAGAGGTATGCATAACGTAGTGCTTGTGTCCTTTTGTATATATTTCGGAAATGTGTGAAGTAGTGAGATGTATACTGAATTTCATATCTTCGTTCCTTATTTGTTATACTTTTATATCTGTAGTAGTTTTGTTCTTTTTTCAGCAAATTCTACTTCTTTCTTTTTTGCGCACATGCCTTATTTTTGTTATTCATGTATACTTTTAAGCAATTTCTGTTGCATTTCTTAATATTTTTGCATGCATATCCTTAGTGGTTATATAAGCATATGGTTTGCTTTAGTACCTTACAGTTTATCCTTGTTACAAACTTCAGTTGTATATAGATGACTTGCCAACTAATGATATCAAAATATTTGACATAGGTACCTCATCGTAATCGATGATATATGGGAAGAACAAATATGGAGATGTATAAATTGTGCTTTGTATAAAAACAAACTTCATAGTCGGGTAATCACAACAACCCGCAATATGAGTGTGTCTGAAGCATGTCTCTCTTCCAGTGATGACATGATTCACAAAATGAAACCTCTTTCCGATGAAGAGTCGCAGATACTCTTCCATAGAAGAATATTTCAAAGCGAGGAGAAATGTCCAGAAGATTTGCAAGCAGTATCAAGAGAGATACTGAAGAAATGTGGTGGAGTACCATTAGCCATCATTACAATAGCTAGCCTTCTAGTCAATAACCAAAGGATAAAGCAGAAAGAAGAATGGATGCATGTGCACAGTTCGATGGGCCGTGGAGTTACAGAAGGTGGTATTGTGAAGGACATGAAGAGGATATTATCACTCAGCTATTATGATTTGCCTTCGCATCTGAAGGCTTGTTTGTTATACCTAAACATCTTTCCTGAAGACTTTGAGATTAACAGAGATTGGCTGATATGGAGGTGGCTTGCTGAAGGGTTTATCCAATGTGACAAAGATGAAACCAGGCTGTTTGAGATCGGAAAGAGCTACTTCAACGAGCTTATGAACAGGAGCTTGATCCAGCCAGCGAAAACCAATTATGAAGGAACAGTAGTAACTTGTCGTATACATGATATGGTGCTTGACCTTATATGCTCGCTGTCAAGTGAGGAGAATTTTATCTCCATATTGGATAATGCGGAGTGGAATGCACCTAATCCGCAAAGAAAATTTCGCAGGTTATCACTTCATAATATCAAGGCAAAGGTTCAGAACCATCAGTTTGATAGCACTAGCCTGTCAAAAGTTAGGACCTTTGCTGTTTTCTCTCCTGTTACCTGTGATTGGTTGTCATCTCCCTCAAGCTTCCAATTTTTACGTGTTCTGGATCTTGGAAATTGTGGCAGCCGTGAAAGTAGCTCTGGTATCAGTCTCAAGTATGCAGGGAATTTAATTCACCTAAGGTATCTAGGGCTCAGGAATGCAGATGTTCACGAACTCCCATTGGAGATAGGAAAGTTACAGCCTTTACTGAAAAAGGCTTTCGCCCCGCTTTATATATAAAGCAACGATCCAGATACAACCAACCTCATACAACTCCACACCAACACACACAGGGCAAGATACAAGAATGTTGGGAACAGCTACACCACCCAACACAACTCCAAGCCATCTACAGGAAGGAAGAGAGAGCGCCGCTTGAAGTCGCCGGGTGCCTCAACCGTGAACGAATCACAGCGAAGAGTCGGAGTTGTGCACGACGAACCGATTACTCCAAGGCGGAGCCTTCAACAAGGTCATGGCACCTAGTACCGCCACCGCCTGATCCGGGGATCGAGGTTTCCCTCGGAGCAACACGGAGGAGGAAGAGGAACCACGGCGACGCCTTCAAGAAGGATACGACGCCCGTAGGCGCCGCCACCGCCGACCTGGCAAAGCCAGAAAGAGTTTTCACCCGGCAAGCCCTCTTCGCCTCCGAGACGGAGTGCCGCAAGCACGCTGCAGAACCACCGCCACCGACCATCATAACCAAGCTACCACGCTGCCCGCACGACCATGGTAACCGGCCAACATCCGAGCCGCGAGCTCCGCCCACGAGCATCGCGCCTCCCACCATCGAGGCCGCCGCCCCGGCATCCGAGACCACCCCTCGACCGCTGCCGCCGCACACCGACATTGTTAGCCGGTGAAGGGGCAGTAAAGACCCCCTCTTTCCGCCCCAAACAAGCTCCTATGGCAGGAGCGGCCGGCAGCCAGATCTGGGCAGGGAAAACGCCGGCGGCCAGCCGTGCTGCAGCCACCCGAGACACCCGATCTGGCACCTCCAAATCGCGGCGACGGCGAGTCCGGGAGGCACTCCTGCCTCCCCCTCACGGCGCCCTTGCCATTCACCGGCCAGCCGAGCCACACCAGAGCACAAGAGGAGCCGCCACCAGCAGCCGATTCATGCGCCACGACGGCCGTAGAGGAGGGGGTCAAGCATACCGCTGCCGCGCCGCCACCTCCGCCAGCCCGCGCCGGAGAAGAGGCAGCCACCCACGACCTGTGCCTACCGTAGCCCTTGCCGCCGGAGGAGAAGACGACCAGCCGCCGCCGCCGCCCCAGGCACACACCGCCACCGCGCCGTCGCTGCAGACGAACCGCCGTGGCGCTCGGCGTCAGCACCACGCCCCGGCCCGGGGTGTTAACCCACGCCAACCCCACCGCGCGGGAGGACGAGGATGCCCCGCCGCCGCCGACGCCGGCCGGGCCCCCTGGCGGGGGCGAGGGAGGAGGGGAGGGGAGACCGGCGGCACGATCTAGGGTTCCCTCCCTGTTGCCACGCGGGGTCGACGCGGGAGGGAGGAGGACTCGGAAAGCTTTCCATTTTAGGAAGTTACAGCTTTTGCAGACACTAGATATACAAAGAACTACTCCCTCCGTTCCGAATTACTTGTCGCAGTTATGGATGTATCTAGATGTATTTTAGTTCTAAGATACATCCATTTCCGCGACGAGTAATTTGGAACGGAGGGAGTAGCATAATAGAATTACCTAAAAGTATTGTTCAACTAAGAAAATTGATATGTCTATATGTTGATACTGGCTTGAGGCTGCCAGAAGGAATGGGGAACTTGACGTCCCTCGAAGTGCTGCAGGAAGTAAACCTAACCTCATCTCCTCATATTGTGAAAGAGCTGAGCCATTTGACAGAGATTAGGAGGATCGAACTTCACTGTGATAGTAAGGCCGTGGATCTGATCAATATGGATATATTAACTGAGTCCCTAGGCAACTTGCAAAAATTGCAAATTCTGTGTATTGATTTTGGTGGCGTATTGTCGGAGTGCATACGTGAAAGCTGGGTGCCCCCTCCACACCTCCATACTTTTCATTCATGGGGCACCCACCTAGGGTCGGTCTTGAGACTTCCAAAGTGGATTAACTCAACGTCGCTTCCCCACATCTCCAGCCTGGCCATATTTGTGGAAGAACTGCAAGGGGACGACATTCAGATAATTGGGAGGCTGCCTGCTCTTCGGCATCTGGGCCTGCGTGCACGTCGCGTGGTCGGAACGTTGGTTGTGAGGGCTGATGCATTCCCATTCACGAGATGCTGCTTATTCTCTTTTAACCACTGAACCACTGTAGGCACCAGCATCTCTTTTGGTTCGTGTGCTGGTACCACTGCAGCTCCCAATAACGAAGGCTCATTCTCTCCAACGTATGTGAATTCAGTCTTTTGCTACACAGAGGCTTCTGCACGTTGTTCATGATGAACTGTTTTTTTTTCTGCATATGCTTTCAGAAACGCAGCACCGCATTTCCTTTGTTCAGCCAAGAGTCAAGACTCGTATAATAAAATGTTGCATTCAGTTGGCACTATTTGTAACAGTACTATTTTCAGGTTGTGCTGTTTTGTTTTTCTTGGCTTATTTAAGTTATTAATGAGGAGTTGATGGAACTCCTCTTGGCTTGTTCTCTTTTGCTTGGCACTTAAGACTCGTAGAATAAAAGGTTAGCTGATTGAACTCGTGTTGTAGCTTAAGATTTGCTTCATGTTAAGATTTCTCTTCTTATTGCAACTGGGTCTAATTCTGAATCTCCGATAGCACGTCACTGGGGGTCGTTTGGAGCCGATTCAGCAGCTACTCGTGTATAGCTTCTCAACATACTTAACCATTTTGGGTTTCTCAACCATATACTGGAAGAGATTTTCTAGCAGCCAAGGAGTCCTCTTTGTTGGTGGTTGGAGTTCTGTGTGGAGTTCTCTACAAACTGTCGAAAACAAGCCTTTTCAAGCTGTAGCCGCCTTGAAGCCGAGTTTGTTTCAAGGAGAGAGGAACGTTAGGAATGTCTCCTGATCCCCTCTCATGCCTCCCAACTATAACGGCCATGTGTTAATCCCTGCGTGATTGAGTGACCGGGGTAGTGGGTTGCTAGCAGGATTCTCCAAGATGATAACGCCTAATTCATCATCTAGCTCTGGAAATTTACAGAGGAATATATAGATCCCTAAATCCTCATCGAGGTGTGAGATCGACAACTGCTCCAGATCGCTTCACTTTTTTTCACTTCCACGTATTTCTTTTTCACAGATGATTCCCTCGGCTTGTGTTGGAAGCAAATGCGATTACGTTCATGGTGATGGTGGATGATTACCACCATTCGTCTTTGTGCTAATGGCCCTGTTTGGATGCATAGATTAGAGTTAGTTTGGACTCATCTAACCTAAAAATATCCAAATAAGGAGGGTTAGTTTGGGTTAGCTGCGTCTAACCCATCCAAAAAAAACTAACCCATCCGAGAGGTGTTTATTTAGGTTAGTTCTCCTCGAAACCACTAAAAAAACACATTTTTCTCTCACTCTCCCCGCAGCAGCCTCGTCCTATCCTCCCGTTCCAACCCCATCGTCTCCCCGCGGCCCGTCCGTCCGCCGGTAAGCAGTCACGGCTCCTTGCGCGGCCCGTCCCCGTTGGCCTCGGCCAACGCGGCTCCTTGCGCAGGGATGGCGGATTCGGCCGGCGGGCTGCGCGAGAGGCCAACGCGGCTCCGTGCCAGGCGCGTCCCCGTCTGCCTCAGACAGCGCAGCTCTTGGCCAATTGATTAAG
This sequence comes from Aegilops tauschii subsp. strangulata, assembly GCF_002575655.3. NCBI lineage: Eukaryota > Viridiplantae > Streptophyta > Magnoliopsida > Poales > Poaceae > Aegilops > Aegilops tauschii. The sequence continues at coordinate 67,513,315 of NC_053041.3, forward strand.
AAAGAGTATTTATTGTCAATTTAATCCTGCCATCCAAACACCTCTTTGGTTAAAGTTAGTTCAAGATTATGACCTCTAACTAAGTTAGAGTATCCAAACAGGGCCAATATTGATGATGGTAGATGAAATTTACGGTGTTGGAAGCCTGTTCATGTTGGTGTCCCGCTTTTCTTGCTAATCCAACATGGATTGGATGAGCGACACTGAGAATGAACATGTATGGTCGTACTACCGAGTTGATGGACGCTGAAGCAATGTAAAGCATTTCTAGTAGACTCCTTAAAAATTGACCCTTAAAAACGCGTATGAGGGGCATTGTAAACCATTTTTACAGTGTGAAATTGCCTCGAGCAGACCTTGTAAATAAAACTGCATCTTACTGTAACTCAATTTTTTCCTTTTTTTTCTTTCTTCCTACCTCCCGACAGAGCCTGTCTCCGGCGACGGCGTGCCTCGCCCCGGCACCCCAGCTCGCCCCGGCGCCGCCCGCCTCGCCCCTGCCTTGCCCTGGCGCCGCCCGCCCCGACCGCGCACTCCCTGGCATGGCTTCCCGTCCCCGGTTGAGCCCGGCACCGCCCACCGCCGCGCGCGCTCCCTGGCGTGCCCGCCCGAGCTCCCCGCCGCCGCCTGCGACCCGCCGTCCTCCCTGCCCGCCCTTCTTCGGCGCTGCCCCGCCCCGATTCGGGCCGCCGGTAGTCTGCTCCGCCCCGCCTGTGGACAGCCTCGCCTCGGCAGTGGAGGTCGAGCTGGCGGCAATTCGGACCGGCAGCGGCAAATTCCGGTATGCGGCGGCTTCTTCCGATGTGCGGCGACGGATTTCGGTGAGTTTCGGGTAGATTCCGGCCAGTTCTGCGGCGGTGCGTTCGGACGAGGTTTGACCGGTTTACAGGCTAAACTGTATACTGCCTTCGAAACTGTACATATGAGGTTCTCGCGGATGGATTTTCAGTGCCCTTTAAAAAGTTGAAGGGCCCAACGAGCTTTACGGGATCTGCTAGGGGTCATTTTTTCGACCGAAACTGTAAGCACATCTTTTTTTTACGGGTTTGACCGCTTTAAGGGGTATACTAGAGATGCTCTAAGCATTCTTGTTAGAGCATCTCCACTCGTTTGGCCTCCCAGGAGGCATTTTTTCGCCGGTTGGGGGGCTGCCAGCGCAAATTTTGGCCTAGGGGTGAATTTTTTTTCACTCGTTGCGCCCCCAGGAGCAGTGTTGGGGCTCGAGGAGACGGTGGTGCGCTGGCGCGATGGCACGCATCGCACCGGTGGGGGCCAACACGGGAGGCGCGGAGCGTCCAAGCGTACCTCTGCTACCTCTTGAGCACTGCGTTGGTTTTTCCTTGAAGAGGAAAGGGTGATGCAACAAAGTAGCGTAAGTATTTTCCTCAGTTTTTGAGAACCAAGGTATCAATCCAGTAGGAGGCTCCTCAAAAGTCCCTCGTACCTACACAAACAAACAAGAACCTCGCAACCAACGCGATAAAGGGGTTGTCAATCCCTTCACGGTAACTTGCGAAAGTGAGATCTGATAGAGATAATAAGATAAGATAAATATTTTTGGTATTTTTATGATATAGATTGGAAAGTAAAGATTGCAAAATAAAGATAGATGGAAAACTTATATGATAAAAGATAGACCCGGGGGCCATAGGTTTCACTAGTGGCTTCTCTCAAGATAGCATAAGTATTACGGTGGGCGAACAAATTACTGTCGAGCAATTGATAGAAAAGTGCATAGTTATGAGATTATCTAGGCTCATCGGAGAGGCCTTGGAGATGATGTAGAGGCCCTCCGTGGTCCATTCCCCCTCCGGCGGAGCGCCGGCGAAGGCTCCAAGATGGGATCTCGCGGATACAGAAGGTTGCGGCGGTGGAAATAGTTTTTCGTGGTGCTCCTGGATGTTCTCGGGGTACGTAGATATATATAGGAGGAAGAAGTAGGTCGGCTGAGCCACGAGGGCCCCACGAGGGTGGGGGCGCGCCCACCCCCTAGGGCGCGCCGGGCACCCTCGTGGCCATCTCGTTTGCTGCTTGACGTCCACTCCAAGTCTCCTAGATTGCGTTTGTTCCAAAAAGATCGCTCCCGAAGGTTTCATTCCGTTTGGACTCCGTTTGATATTCCTTTTCTTCGAAACACTGAAATAGGAAAAAAAAACAGCAATTCGGGCTGGGCCTCCGGTTAGTAGGTTAGTCCCAGAAATGATATAAAAGTGTAAAGTAAAGCCCATAAACATCCAAAATGGGTAATATAATAGCATGGAACAATCAAAAATTATAGATACGTTGGAGACGTATCAAGCATCCCCAAGCTTAATTCCTGCTCGTCCTCGAGTAGGTAAATGATAAAAACAGAATTTTTGATGTGGAATGCTACCTAGCATAATTCTCAATATAATTTTATTTATTGTGGCATTAATATTCAGATCCAAATGATTCAAGACAAAAGTTCATATTGACATAAGAAATAGTAATACTTCAAGCATACTAACAAGGCAATCATGTCTTCTCAAAATAACATGGCTTTAGATGGTTCATCCCTACAAAATCATATAGTTAGGCTATGTTTCATTTTCATCACACAAAATACTCCCATCAAGCACAACCCCGGTTTCAGCCAAGCAATTGGTTCATACCTTTTAACGCGCTTCAGCTTTTTTCAACTCTACATGAGCGTGAGCCATGGATATAGCACTATGGGTGGAATAGAATATGATAATGGAGGTTGTGTGGAGAAGACAAAAAAGGAGAAAGTCTCACGTTGACGAGGCTAATCAACGGGATATGGAGATGCCCATCAATTGATGTCAACATGAGAAGTAGGGATTGCCATGCAACGAATGCACTAGAGCTATGAATGTATAAAAGCTCAACAAAAAAAACTAGTGGGTGTGCATCCAACTTGCTTGCTCACGAAGACCTAGGGCATTTTGAGGAAGCCCATCGTTGGAATATACAAGCCAAGTTCTATAACGAAAAATTCCCACTTAATATATGAAAGTGACAACATATGAGACTCTCTATATGAAGAACATGGTGCTACTTTGAAGCACAAGTGTGGAAAAAGATAGTAACATTGTCCCCCTTTTATTTTCTTTTTTTGGGGCCTTTATTTTTTTTATTTGGCCTTTTTTTCTTGGCCTTTCTCCTTTTTTATTTGGCATTTATTTTTTTATTTTTTATTTGGGGACAATGCTCTAATAATGATGATCATCACACTTCTATTTATTTACAACTCATGAATTACAACCCGATACTAGAACAAGATATGACTCTATATGAATGCCTCCAGCGGTGTACCGGGATGGGCAATGAATCAAGAGTAACATGTATGAAAAATTATGCATGGTGGCTTGGCCACAAATACGATGTCAACTACATGATCATGCAAGGCAATATGACAATGATGATGCGTGTCATGATAAACGGAACGGTGGAAAGTTGCATGGCAATATATCTCGGAATGGCTATGGAAATGCCATAATAGGTAGGTATGGTGGCTGTTTTGAGAAAGATATAAGGAGGTTTATATGTGATAGAGCGTATCGTATCACGGGGTTTGGATGCACCGGCGAAGTTTGCACCAACTCTCAAGGTGAGAAAGGGCAATGCACGGTACCGAAGAGGCTAGCAATGATGGAAGGGTAAGAGTGCGTATAATCCATGGACTTCACATTAGTGATAAAGAACTCATATACTTATTGCAAAAGTTGTATTAGCCCTCGAAGCAAAGTACTACTACGCATGCTCCTAGGGGAAGGTTGGTAGGAGTTAACCATCACGCGATCCCGACCTCCACACATAAGGAAGGCAATCAAAAGAGCACCCTATGCAACAAATTTGTTACACAACTTTTACCATACGTGCATGCTAAGGGACTTGCCAACTTCAACACAAGTATTCTTTAAATTCACAATTACCCAACTAGCATGACTCTAATATCACCACCTCTATATCTCAAAACAATTATCAAGCATCAAATTGATCATAGCATCCAATTCACTTCCTATGATAGTTTTTATTACACCCAACTTGCATGCCCATCATTCTAAGACCAATTTTATAACCATAGCAAATACCATGCTGTTCTAAAAGACTCTCAAAATAATATAAGTGAAGCATGAGAGATCAACAATTTCTACAAAATAAAGCCACCGCCGTGCTCTTAAAAGATATAAGTGAAGCACTAGAGCAAAATTATCTAGCTCAAAAGATATAAGTGAAGCACATAGAGTGTTCTAATAAATTCCAAATCATGTGGGTCTCTCCCAAAAGGTGTGTACAGCAAGGATGATTGTGGTAAACTAAAAAGCAAAGACTCATATCATACAAGACGCTCCAAGCAAAACACATATCATGTGACGAATAAAAATATAGCTCCAAGTAAAGTTACCGATAGACGAAGACGAAAGAGGGGATGCCTTCCGGGGCATCCCAAAGCTTAGGCTTTTGGTTGTCCTTGGATTATCTTGGGGTGCCATGGGCATCCCCAAGCTTAGGCTCTTGCCACTCCTTATTCCATAGTCCATCAAATCTTTACCCAAAACTTGAAAACTTCACAACACAAAACTCAACAGGAAATATCATAAGCTCCGTTAGTGCAAGAAAGAAAAACCACCACATAAGGTACTGTAATGAACTCATTCTTTATTTATATTGGTGTTAAACCTACTGTATTCCAACTTCTCTATGGTTCATACCCCCGATACTAGCCATAGATGCATCAAAATAAGCAAACAACACACGAAAAACAGATAAAAAGAGAGGTGAACGGGAAAGAGAGGGCGAATAAAACAGCAAGGGTGAAGTGGGGGAGAGGAAAACGAGAGGCAAATGGCAAATAATGTAATGCGAGGGAGATGAGTTTGTGATGGGTACTTGGTATGTCTTGACTTGAGCGAAGACCTCCCCGGCAACGGCACCAGAAATCCTTCTTGCTACCTCTTGAGCACTGCGTTGGTTTTCCCTTGAAGAAAAAAGGGTGATGCAGCAAAGTAGCGTAAGTATTTCCCTCAGTTTTTGAGAACCAAGGTATCAATCCAGTAGGAGGCTCATCAAAAGTCCCTCGTACCTACACAAACAAACAAGAACCTCGCAACCAACGCGATAAAGGGGTTGTCAATCCCTTCACGGTAACTTGCGAAAGTGAGATCTGATAGAGATAATAAGATAAGATAAATATTTTTGGTATTTTTATGATATAGATTGGAAAGTAAAGATTGCAAAATAAAGATAGATGGAAAACTTATATGATAAAAGATAGACCCGGGGGCCATAGGTTTCACTAGTGGCTTCTCTCAAGATAGCATAAGTATTACGGTGGGTGAAGAAATTACTGTCGAGCAATTGATAGAAAAGTGCATAGTTATGAGATTATCTAGGCATGATCATGTATATAGGCATCACGTCCGCAACAAGTAGATCGAAACGATTCTGCATCTACTACTATTACTCCACACATCGACCGACTCCTGCCTGCATCTAGAGTATTAAGTTCATAAGAACAGAGTAACGCATTAAGCAAGATGACTTGATGTCGAGGGATAAACTCAAGCAATATGATATAAACCCCATCTTTTTATCCTCGATGGCAACAATACAATACATCCTTGCTGCCCCTGCTGTCACTGGGAAAGGACACCGCAAGATTGAACCCAAAGCTAAGCACTTCTCTCATTGCAAGAAAGATCAATCTAGTAGGCCAAACCAAACTGATAATTCGAAGAGACTTGCAAAGATAACTAATCACACATAAAAGAATTCAGAGGAGATTCAAATATTTCTCATAGATAAACTTGATCATAAACCCACAATTCATCGGATCTCGACAAACACACCGCCAAAAGAGTTACATCGAGTAGATCTCCAAGAAGATCGAGGAGAACTTGGTATTGAGATTCAAAGACAGAGAAGAAGTCATCTAGCTAATAACTATGAACCCGAAGGTCTGTGGTAAACTACTCACAACTCATCGGAGAGGCCTTGGAGATGATGTAGAGGCCCTCCGTGGTCGATTCCCCCTCCGGCGGAGCGCCGACGAAGGCTCCAAGATGGGATCTCGCGGATACAGAAGGTTGCGGCGGTGGAAATAGTTTTTCATGGTGCTCCTGGATGTTCTCGGGGTACGTGGATATATATAGGAGGAAGAAGTAGGTCGGTTGAGCCAGGTGGACCACGAGGGTGGGGGGCGCGCCAGGCACCCTCGTGGTCGCCTCGTTTGTTTCTTGACTTCCACTCCAAGTCCTCTGGATCACGTTTGTTCCAAAAAGATCGCTCCTGAAGGTTTCATTCTGTTTGGACTCCGTTTGATATTCCTTTTCTTTGAAACACTAAAATAGGCAAAAAAAACAGCAATTCGGGCTGGGCCTCCGGTTAGTAGGTTAGTCCCAAAAATGATATAAAAGTGTAAAGTAAAGCCCATAAACATCCAAAACGGGTAATATAATAACATGGAACAATAAAAAATTATAGATACGTTGGAGACGTATCAACCTCGACAATAGCGGCGGCGGGGCCGAGGTCGGCGAGCACGAGCGCGATGAGTGCCGTGGCGACGAGCCGGCGGAGCAGCACCAAGCACGGGAACGGGGCGAGGAGGCTGAGGCAGACGAGGAGGACCTTAGAGGCGGCCATGAGGAAGAGCACCGATGCCCAGTGCCTCGCCGCGGCCAGCGACGCCCAGTGCCACACTCCAGCGCGCCGTGGTGGTACCGAAACATGCGCGCGTTGCAGACCCCGCGCACCGCCGCGGCCTCCGCGTCCGCGGCCACGCGCGCGCCCCCTTGGCGGCCGCGCACGCCCTGTCGACCGCTCGCCGGACCGCGCCCGTGCTCGCCGCGCCGGCAGTCATCGCTCACCTAGACGGCGGCTGCTTGCTGCGCGGTGGTGCCTGCAGAGATTCGTCGGCCCGGTTGCTGGGTTTGGACTCAAGGGAGCCGGATGCCACGGGAGCATCTCCCGAGCGAGTCAAAGCCGCCGACGTGCATCTCCAGCCCCCCCCCCCCCCCCCCCACACACACACACACACACACACACACGAGGATGACGGCCACTCCAGCCCGGCCATGAGGATGCCGACCACTTCGCCCGGCCTGGAGCAGTCGGCGGCCATCAGGGAGCTAAAGGAAGAAGCCGCGGGGATCGAGAGGAGAGCAGGGAGGTGTGGGGTAGGTGGAAAGAGAGGGAAGAGAGGGAAGAGGTGGCTCGCTGTGGGCCAATTGCATGCGGAAAAATAGTGCCGGTCTCCCCAGCTCGTCCCCAGCGCGCTGGGTTTGGACTGGGAGCGCCGGCTAAAACTTTGGTCAAATCCGGCGGAAAACGAGGTCTCAGGTGCACGGCTGGACATTTTTTCACTACAGGCGCAAAAAAATTGGTCCTGAGGGGCTGTTGGGTAGTCAAGTCGCTGCAACTGACCATTCTATACTGAACTTGGAGCATTGCGTTCGAGCAGCACTGCAGTAGCAGTGCTCACATGCAAAGGGGAGTGAGTGCAATTTGAATTCGGAGCTAGCTGACTGATGTGAGTCAGTCCAATGGAACGGAAATCCCGGGTAGATGAACCCGGGAGTGAAAAGTACATTCGTTAAAAATATTTTAAATTTTTCAAAAAAAAACAGTTTTTTTAAAGATGCTTGAGTGTGTGATGTTCATACCAAATTTTAGAATATTTGGATATCTAAGTAGCTCTTAACAAAAAGACAAATCTGGGTCTGTGATTTTTTTTACTGTTTTGTGCTTGTTTGGACCTGTTTTTTCTTTTTAGCTGAGAGCTACTCAAATGTCTGAAAAATGTGCTGAAACTTGACATGGACATCATGCACTCAATCATCTTTCAGCACAAGAAAAACGGAATTCTTTGGATTTTTCTATTTATTTTGAATTTATTGTTCATCGGGTGTAGATGAGCTCGGGCTCCTAATTGGATATTCAGGACCGTAAGTTGTACTCTCTTCATTCTTTTATGTAAGGTGTACTTTTCTTGGCATGGTGACCAGAGCACATAATTTCAAAAAGAATTAGGGCAAAACTATCCTAGATTAATTTGTTGGTTAGCGACAAGTAAACCAATTATGCAAGATAGCACATCTGCCTGTACATTGCAACGGGAAGAAAAATAATATGCCAGAGAAGGCCCATTACTTATTCAATCTACTTTTCCTTTCAATCAAGGAGATTTAACGTATGAAGTTTCTGAATATTGTAGGAAACATGAACCATTTTTAAAATCCAGAACAGGTTTTTGAAAATTATGTACACTTTCAGAAAAAACACGTATCAGAAAAAGGAACATATTTTAAAAATCACAAACATTTTTAAAACACCAACTTTTTTATAAAAACATGGACATTATTTGAATTTGTGAACATTTTATAAAATGGGAACATGTGTTGAAACTTCATAACATTTTTCAAAAATGTGTATCATTTATACGCGAAATATACTTTGAATTGTGAAAATTTCACTAAACCAAGAATATTTTTTGAATTTGAGCATTTTTTTAAATGCCATTTTCTTTTTAGAAATCTTGAACAATTTTATAAATTAATATTTTTTTCAAATGAGATACTTTTTTCAAGTTCCGAATAGTTTTCAAAATAGTAAAAAAAAATGGAATTCTGAACATTTTCCAAAATTAATAAAAAATTGAAAATTTGAAATTTTTTACCTTGGTGACCCCGTATGTCAATGAACACAAGAATATTCTGTGCTCCAAACACCCGGAGCAATGTGACGACTGGATTACATGTGAACACATCAGGACTTTCGGCAGTTGGTTGCAAACACGTCTCATGGGTGACAACGCTGTTTCTGATGAGTTGTACTCGTTGGCCAGGGGACCATCTTCGACTGTATTGACTTACAAAGGGTACGAGATAAATGGAAATACATTTTACACAATCACCCAAGATCAAAAGAATACCAACCAAAATAGTGGTGTCCACTTTGATGCAGCAACCAAGAGGGGAAATGACACATATTATGTACATAGTGGACATATGGGAATTTGACTATGGACATGATTTTAAGGTCCCTTTGTTTCAGTGCAAATGGGTCAATCTGTCAGGAGGCGGGGTACAGGTAGACCCACAGTACGGAATGACAACAGTGGATCTGAACAATCTTGGGTACACAGACGAACCATTCGTCCTAGCCAATGATGCGGCGCAGGTTTTCTATGTGATGAACATGTCTACCAAACCGAGAAAAAGAAAAGATAAAAAAGCGAATACATCATACGATGAGCCAAAGCGCCACATAGTTCTTTCAGGAAAAAGAGACATCATGGGAATGGAGGGCAAGGCAGACATGTCTGAAGATTATGAAAAAGTTTCATGAAATTCCTCCCTTCAAAATGAAGGCTGACCCAAACACCATGTTAAACGATGAAGATTATCCATGGTTATGGCGCAATAAGCAAAGAACACAAGCGAAGAAAAAGTGAAGACTTTCTCTCCACAACTATTACGATGATGCCTTTGATCTAGAATATCACTGCAATTACATGTCAAAAAATGAAATCCATTTGTAATAGATGAAGAATACTTTTCAATTTCAATTATGTTGATGCCTTTGAAGTGCTTTTCAATTTCAGGGTCATTTAGCTCAAAAAATCAGTAAATGCATGAAAATACCAAATGAAGTCAGAAAGGGTTGAAAATTGATGATGTGGCTTTGAATGGTCATTTTGAACGCACAAAAAGTCTAGAGTTCAAATAAGTTCAAAAAAATGAAATACCTTTGTAACAAATGAGTTTTCGTCCGAAACCCTGATACTTCGAAAGAGATTGTCTGTTTTGTACACGAAGTGCATCCAGTTTTTGTTGTAACCCTCTCAACTTTTTAGAACATGCTATGTGGGTGAAATGATGATACCATGCCAACTTTCAACCTTTCCAGAGTTCATTTGCTTGCCTTTCAATTTCAGGGTCATTTAGCTCAAAACAATCAGTAAATACATGAAAAATAGCAAATGAAGTCAGAAAGAGTTAAAAATTGATGATGTGGCTTTGAATGGTGCATTTTGAACGCACAAAAAGTCTGGAGTTCAAATAAGTTCAAAAAAATGAAATCCATTTGTAACATATGAGTTTTCGTCCGAAACCCTGATACTTCGAAAGAGATTGTTCGTTTTGTACACGAAGTGCATCCAGTTTTTGTCGTAACCCTCTCAACTTTTTAGAACATACTATGTGGGTGAAATGATGATACCATGCCAACTTTCAACCTTTTCATAGTTCATTTGCAGTGCTTTTCAATTTCAGGGTCATTTAGCTCAATAAAATCAGTAAATGCATGGAAAATAGAAAATGAAGTCAGAAAGGGTTGAAAATTGATGATGTGGCTTTGAATGGTGCATTTTGAACACACAAAAAGTCTGGAGTTCAAATAAGTTCAAAAAAATGAAATCCCTTTGTAACATATGAGTTTTCATCCGAAACCCTGATACTTCGAATGAGATTGTCCATTTTGTACATGAAGTTCATCTAGTTTTTGCCGTAACCCTCTCAACTTTTAAAACATGTTATGTGGGTGAAATGATGATATCATGCCAACTTCCAACCTTTTCAGAGTTCATTTGCAGTGCTTTTCAATTTCATGGTCATTTAGCTCAACAAAGGAATCAACTAAAAAGATTTTTACAAACCTCTAGTATTTTTGAAACTAAAATTATATAAAATTTATGCAAATAAAATTATCAAAGTATTTTTTGTTCAAAACATTAATAGCAAAAAGAATTTTCATAAAGAAATTTTTTGTTAGAAACTTTAATAGCAAACTAAAATAACAAAATCTGTTTTTGATTAAAACAGATATTTAAATTAACCTAAAAATTACCAAATTGAATATAATGATAAAATACAGTAATATTAAATAGCAGGAAAAAGAATCACTCAAAAGTCTATTTTTATAGTAAACTTATTCACAAACTAGTGATTCACATAAATTTCATAGAATTCAAATTTAAGCTATTCAAATTTGAAAACCAATGGCACTAACAAAAAGTTTATAATTTTTGTGACCTAAAAGCAAAAAGAATCACTAAAAACTGTAAGTAGAAACAAAAGAAAATAAATAAAGCAACAAACAAAACAAAAAAACTGGAAAAAAATAAAAAAATGCCACCTACTAGGCCACCACGACCTGAATACGACTAGAAACCCAACCATGGGCCAGGATTCAGGCCCACAGAAGGCCTAGTAGGCCCACATGCAGATACAGTGTGTTTAGCCCCGGAAGCCTGCATTAGAGAGGTGCTCGACATCGAAGGGGCAACAGGGCTTATAAACAGGTCCTGGCCTCTCTCAGCTAGCGAGGTGGGGACTAAACTCCCACCGCACCGCGGCTGTGCCAGGCACAGGCTATTGGTCCCGGTTGGTGGCAAGAACCGGGATCAATGCTCACCTTTAGTCCCGGTTGGTGCCACCAACCGGGACCAAAGGTCTTTGCATCCCGTCCTTTGGGCTGCTAGAAATTGACCTTTGGTCCCGGTTCGTGTCGCCAACCGGGACCAATGTCCACCTTTAGTCCTGGTTGGTGCCACCAACCGGGACCAAAGGTCTCTACTTCCCGCCCTTTGGGCTACTAAAAATTGACCTTTGGTCCCGTTTCGTGACACGAACCGAGACCAAACGTGGTTGCTATATAACCAACCACTTAGCAAATTTCACTCCACCCGCCATTCCTCTCTCGACGATGCCGCCAGGCTGCTGCTGCTACGTCATCGCTTGCCTCGTCGCTGTCGCCGAGCTGCCCCGACGTCATCGTTGCCGCGCCCCGGCCCCATTCAACGCCGTCGCCGCGCCCCTGCCCCGGCATCGCCTCCCCGAGCCACCCCGAGGTCGCCGTCGTCGTCGCCTCGCTGAGCCGCCCCAAGGTCGCCGTCGCCTCCTCGAGCCGCCCCGACGCCTCCCCCGCGCGCCCCTGCCCCAGTGAGCCCCTGCCCGATGAGATGAAATGAGCGCTAGTTTGATTGAAAGATTGCATTATAGCTAACCTTCTCAATGGAATTTTTTGTTGCAATTCATTGTTCATAATTCCATTGCATCTGGTTAGGTATTGAAACATACTGTTATAATTCTAGCTTTCTTATTGATGTATAAAAGTTATTACCAGGAAGCTCTGCTGTTATATGGTTGTGCTATATATTTCTTTGAATATCATTTTGGGCTGAAGTGTTTGCCTTGAGTGTTGATGCTAAAATTACAAGTTAGTTGGATCAGCATTTGGAATGTTTGCCGATCGCTCCGACTCATGTCTATTTTATCTTGAACTGAAGAATGGACTAATTCCAGAAGAGCTTGCAACACTAGTTAAATTGAATGATTGCATTATAGTCAATTTTTGAGTCAATGTTCTGCTGTAGTTCATTCATGTTCATGATTCCATTAACATCTGGTTAGGGATTGACACATAGTGTTATAATTCTGCCTTTGGGTTGCTTCGTTTGGAATTCCATGTATAACTTCACTTTAACTGCTAACCACTTTTGAGGAATAATTGCTTCATGTAATCTTCGATCTTAACATATGCTTGAGAAAATGGAACTTGTATAGTTTTTTTGGTTCATAGATTTTTTGTTCATAGCAATGTTTTTCCATGTATGTATGTTTTTTTCAGATGAGATGAGATGAGATGTATTTTTTAATATTAGTGAATGGTAATGTAATTTGGTTCTAAATCAGTTAGGTAAAAATGCATAAATTGTTTAACCCATGAATAGTAAATGATGTAAAGTAATGTAACAAAATAACTTTATGACTTCTGGTCTATACTTCCTGTTGCTTGGTGGATGTTGAAGATGTCTCATCAAATAACAAGTATGGCATATCGAAAGTAACCAATCCATAGTTCTCCATGCCCATCCAACTAAAGTTGTTAATACCAATCATATCCAACTTAGAGAGTGCATAAGGAGTGCCAAAGTAACTACAACATTGACAAAATAAACACTTGATTAGTTATTCTACCTGATAACATCCATAGCTAGAGAGACTTCGTTATAATCACTCATGTTATTCTTTTGAAACCATTTTAATTAATGACAAAGGTATTTCTGATATTACTCATTATAGAAATCCAATGACTTCACTCCAACATCCAATGCAAATTTCCCTTGTTCACTCTTACCAACTTCATTATACACACGAACTCTAGTGCCTAAAAATAGAATAACTGAAAGTGATAATGACATTTAAATGGTTGTTGTGAACGTGACAAGAAAAATGGAGTTGATACCTTGTGATGTTACAGGCTCTACAAAGTCAAAAATACCAACAACGATGGCTACTAAGTAAGTTGGCATGTGACGTGTTGATTATATATTTGACCAACGTCATTTATAATCATATGTCACACTTCACTTAAGTGGCAAGTTTGACAGTATCACGTGGCTCATGTTATATTTCTGACTAACGTTGTTTATAATCATTTGTCACAATTCATTTGTTACCCAATAATTCTTTGTGCTTTTATTGTTCTAGATAAGATTAAATAACATTTTGGTCACTTGGACTTGATTCAGGGGATAAGCAACTCATCCGGCCACTCCCATCGCTTCTCGACGCCGGCCATGGCGCCTAAGAAGAGGCCGTCTGCAAGAGCTTTTCGCCGTGCTCAAGATCGATGGGAGGAGACTGTCAGCAAATTCTGCAAGGGAGATTCAGAGAAAAGGGCAGACGTAGAGGAGATCTGCAATAGGTTTCCCAGCTTGCAGATGTGCGTCGACCACGCTAGGGGCCTCATCGCCGTGGCTACGGATGATGAGAAGAAGATGATGTTCCCCAGCGGCCGTGGAATTCCTCATGTCGCTATTTTCCTTTGGGCTATGAATGAAGCGGAAAACTCACCAGATCCGCAGCGTGCTAGGTGGTATGAGTACCGCTCCCGCCGTCGCGCCCCTCCAGCTCCAGTAGAAGATCTCGTCGGCGTCGTGGTCGATGTACCAGCTGCAGTGAAACAGGTGATTGTCCACTCTGACAGCGAGGGAGAGAGCAATGAAGATGAGGAGGAGAAGAAGGAGGAGGAGGAGGAGGAGGAGGAGGAGGAGGAAGAGTCCAGCAAGGGGGAGGAGGAGCCAGGTGCAGACGTGGTGGTGGAGGTGGAGGACGACAACGAGCAGGAGCAGCTGGTGGTGGAGGTGGAGGACGACAGCGAGGGGGAGGTGGCGCAGCAGCTGCAGCTGCCTGCTGGCGACGACCTGTACATGGTGGCGCCGGGGATCCCGCAGCTCGGCGACATGAGCATGCCAATCGAGGCGGAGACCCACATCCGCATCGGCATTCGCCACTCTAACCGCATCAAGAAGATGAAGGAGATGCAGAAATGAAGAAATGCGGTGAGTGTCAGTTAGATAAGTGTCAGTGTTTATGTTCAGTATGCTGAACCTGTTATGTACTGCAGCTGTTTAAGCAATGTCAAGTTGTTATGCACTGGAAGTGAAGTTGTTATGCAATTAGATGTTTAATTAAGTAGAAATGTTTTCCTCTATGTTGCATTCCACAAAATTATAGTAGCATAAGAGAGGACACTTCTCTCTATATGTATAGTAGCTAGCGTCGAGCAAGCATAGAGATAAGAGAGGACACTTCCCTCTATTAGCTAGCTAACACAATATGAAACTAAATTAACCCTCCAAACCTCCCCCCTTTCCAAAACAAAAACAAAAACCCCAGCTCTTGCCAGCTGCTGGCGCGTGAAGGCATATTGATCCGGGTTGGTATTACCAACCGGGACTAAAGGTCCTCCTGCCTGGGCGCCCCGCAGCGGCCACGTGGAGCCCTTCTATCCCGGTTCGTAAGTGAACCGGGACTAAAGGGTTTGGGCTTTAGTCCCGGTTCCTGAACCGGGGCTAAAGGGCCTCTGGAACCGGGTCAAATGGGCCGTTTTCTACTAGTGTTATAAACAAATTTCTCATCAAAATATAAGATAAATCACGGGCATGATTTGATAAATATTTGTTTACACAATCACATTAATATGGGCAGGTTTTATATCCCGTTGCAACGCACCGGCGTTTTTAGGAATATAATAGAGATGGTTGTGTGCATTGGTCGATGCAGAGTTAGGGGTGATCCTCCATTTCGGGAAAAAAATTATGTGTCTTTTTCTTATTTTTCCTTTATTTTTTTCACAATGTCTATGGATTATACCAGTTTCTGGACATTATTAAGTTTGGAGTATCTAGTTTTGTCTCCAACTCCAAATCCTACCTTTTTCCACCCGAAAGAAAAACCGCACACACGGACACGTTAGTGGAGGCTGCTTGCTGCTAACACGCGGAAACATGAGACGAGATGAGACGACCGCAAGTCGTTCCGGGTCTCTCTGCGGCGACTAGACTACAGTGGGTCTCCTCCCAATCTGCGACGGCGACGGCGACAGCGCCAAAGGTACTCTTGTACTCGTCTCCTTCCCCTCCTCTGGTCCATACATTTCTTTCGATCTAGTTAGCGCACACCTCTCTTCTGTTTCCCATTCTTTTTGGTTTTGAAGTTGCAGAGTTCGATCTGTTCAGCATTCGCTCAGCAGCGGTGAAGAGTTGCTGTTCGGTGTTGCGGATGATGCTCTTCTTCAGCTCCTGCTCTTGATTGAGCCAAGCCAGGTGATGCATTCTTTTGTGCCGTCCGTCACAACTTCAGCTTTTGCTCATCCTGAAACCGATTGTTTTCCTATTACAGCCGTGCGTGTAGATCCAGAGCAAGGGGAGGGTCAGATCTTGCTCGATCTGTTTCTCCCCTCCTGGTTAATCTCTTGTTTGCTATATACGCTATTTTTATGCAAAATCTGGTTCCTGGATATTTTTACTTTTACTCTGTAATTATATTATTGTGAAAATGTTAAGTATGTACATCAGGAAAAGAAAAAGGAATAATAAGTAAGATTAAATAAAGTAAAGAGAATAAATGGTCAGTGGTCAGAGCTTAGTATCTATCCAAGCTCGGAGGGATGCTGCATTTTTTTTTCTTTTCACTCTGTCCAGCTTTTCCAAAATAAATAAATTAGTAGTACCGTGAGCTGTTACTTTCACGCACCTGAAATGTCCAGCTTTTGCTCATCCGGTGGTCCTCTGAAAACAACTACAGTAGGATTTTTGGTTATTCTGATGTGAATCTATGATGTGCAGAACTGGATCTTTTCTTCACTAGTTCACCTTGCGTAACTGTTGCAAAGGACTTAGCACATTGGATTTGAAGGAGCTGTCATTCAAGGTACTCTTCTTCTACTTCTGCTTTGGAGGAAAGCAATGCATAGGCGCATAGTGTACTGTTACTTCCACCGACCAATCAAGTTCAGGTTTTCCTCATTCTGTCTTCTGAAAAACATAATGTTTTCATTGCAGAATTTCACGGCAAGGACAAAGCTGTAGCCGTCTGTAGATCCAGAGCAAAGGCAAAAAAAGGTCGAGATATGGAGGTCGCTGCTGGGGCGATGGGCCCCGTCATCCGTAAGCTCGGCGAGCTGCTCGTCGGAGAATACAACCTAGAGAAGCGAGTAAAGAAAGGCGTACAATCGCTCCTAGACGAGCTGGAGATGATGCACGCCGTACTTCGCAAGGTTGGCGAGGTGCCGTCGGAACAGCTCGAGGAGCCGGTCCGGATTTGGGCTGGCAAGGTGAGAGACCTGTCTTGCGACATGGAAGACGCTGTTGACGACTTCATGGTGCGTGTGCATGAGGGTTCAAGCAGCAAGCCTACGAACATGAGGAATCGAGTCAAGAAGTTTCTCAAGAAGACCACCAAACTGTTTGGCAAGGGCAAAGCACTTCATCAAATCAGTGATGCCATCAAAGAAGCTCAGGATCTTGCCAAGGAGTTGGCGGACCTGCGTAGAAGGTACGAGCTTGACACTCGTAGCACTAGCAATGGTGCTACCATTGACCCTCGTGTGTTAGCTCTGCACAAAGATGTAGGGGAGCTTGTTGGCGTTGACCGCACAAGGGATGAGCTTATCAAAACACTGATTTGTGAGGATGGGAGTTCCAAGGAGCAATTGAAGACGATCTCTATTGTTGGTGTTGGTGGGCTGGGCAAGACTACACTCACCAAAGCAATTTATGAGAAGATCAAAGCCCAGTTTGAATGTGCGGCTTTTGTCCCTGTAGGACAGAACCCTGATATCAAGAAAGTTTTCAAGGACTTACTCTATGACCTGAACAAAGAAAAGTTCAATGACATTCATAATACATCAAAGGATGAAAATCTCCTCATCAAGGAAATCAGAGAATTCCTTGTGGATAAGAGGTATGCACCACGTAGTGCTTGTCTGTATATATTTCAGAACAAGTAGTGAGATATATACCGAATTTCATATCTTCATTTCCTTGTTTGTTATATTTTTATATCTGTAGTAGTCCATTTCTTTTTAAGCAAATTCGACTTCTTTCTTTTTTGCGCAGTTGCCTTATTTTTGTTAGTCCTGTATACTTTTAAGCAATTTCTGTTGCATTTCTTAATATTTTTGCATGCATATCCTTACTGGTTATATAACCCCATGGTTTGCTTTAGTACCTTATAGTTTATCCTTTTTACAAAATTCAGTTGTACTATATAGATGACTTCCCAACTAACTCTATCAAAATTATTGGCATAGGTACCTTATCGTAATTGATGATATATGGGAAGAAGAAATATGGAGATATATAAATTGTGCTTTGTATAAAAACAAACTCCATAGTAGGGTAATCACAACAACCCGCAATGTGAGTGTGTCTGAAGCATGCCTCTCTTCCAGTGATGACATGATTCACAAAATGAAACCTCTTTCTGATGAAGAGTCACAGATACTCTTCCATAGAAGAATATTTCAAAGCAAGGAGAAATGTCCAGAAGATTTGCAAGCAGTATCAAGAGAGATATTGAAGAAATGTGGTGGTGTACCATTAGCCATCATAACAATAGCTAGCCTTCTAGTCAGTAACCAAAGGATAAAGCAGAAAGAAGAATGGATGCATGTGCACAGTTCGATGGGCCGTGGAGTTACAGAAGGTGGTATTGTGAAGGACATGAAGAGGATATTATCACTCAGCTATTATGATTTGCCATCCCATCTAAAGCCTTGTTTATTATATCTAAGCATCTTTCCTGAAGACTTTGAGATTAACAGAGATTTGCTGATATGGAGGTGGCTTGCTGAAGGGTTTATCCAATGTGACAAAGATGAAACCAGGCTGTTTGAGATCGGAAAGAGCTACTTCAACGAGCTTATGAACAGGAGCTTGATCCAGCCAGCGGAAACCAATTATGAAGGAACAGTAGTAACTTGCCGTATACATGATATGGTGCTTGACCTTATATGCTCGCTGTCAAGTGAGGAGAATTTTATCTCCATATTGGATAATGCGGAGTGGAATGCACCTAATCCGCAAAGAAAATTTCGCAGGTTATCACTTCATAATATCAAGGCAAAGGTTCAGAACCATCAGATTGAAAGCACTAGCCTGTCAAAAGTGAGGACCTTTGCTGTTTTTTCTCCTGTTACCTGTGATTGGTTGCCATCTCTCTCAAGCTTTCAATTTTTGCGTGTGCTGGATCTTGGAAGTTGTGTTAGCCATGAAAGTAGCTCTGGCATCAGCCTCAAGTATGTAGGGAATTTAATTCACCTAAGGTACCTAGGGCTCAAGGATGCAGATGTTCGCGAACTCCCAATGGACATAGGCAAGCTGCAGCTTTTGCAGACACTGGATATAAGAGGCACTAGTATAAAAGAATTACCTTCAAGTGTTGTACAGCTCATAAATTTGATATGCCTATATGTCAATTATAGGGTGAGGCTGCCAAAAGGAATGGGGAGCTTGATGTCCCTTGAAGTGCTGGAAGAAGTAGGCTTATCCTCATCTCCTCACATTGCGGAAGAGCTGAGCCATCTGACAGAGGTTAGGACACTCAGTATTGACTGTGCTAACATGGACGAGGATCTGATTGATATATTAATCAAGTCTCTAGGCAACCTGCACAAATTGCAAAATCTGCGTATTGATGATGGTGGCAGATTGATAAATCGCATGTGTGAAAGCTGGGTGCCCCCTCCAAACCTCCGTAGTTTTGATTCATGGAGCCTCTCTTCTTCTTCGTCGTTCTTGAGACTTCCAAAGTGGGTTAATTCAAGTACGCTTCCCCACCTCTCCCGCCTGGAAATAGATGTGGAAGAACTGCAAGGGGATGACATTCAGATCATTGGGATGCTGCCTGCTCTTCGGTTTCTGGAGCTGACTGCTGATCGCGTGATGGGAACGTTGGCTGTGAGGGCCGATGCATTCCCATCTGCGAGAAGCTGCATTTTCAGAGGGTTTCCAATGGCGTCGTGCCTTTTCCCACCTGGAGCTATGCCAAGGGTTCAGCACCTTCAGTTCAGAGTCTCTGCACCGTCGATCGCAAGAGGTGAGGTTGACTGCGGCCTGGGCCACCTCCCTTCTCTCGAGCACATCAAGGTTGATCTGCGGCGTGATAATTCCAGCCGTGAAGAGCTGGAGACAGCCGAGGCTTGGCTGAGGCGCGCAGCACAAGCCCATCCAAAACGCCCCACCATTGAAATCAGATAGTGACATGCCTCTGCTGCCGGTAAGGTATGGTATACTCATCTGAGCAACCATGAATCCTCTTTCCCTGAATATGCTCATTACCACATTGTTTAATTTATCCCTCTTACTTCCCCAATTTCAGGGCTTCAACAAAATCCTGGACTCAGGTACTAGTAATTCCATCAGTTGCCGTGGATGCTGTTCCAACATTCCGATAGGCAACAAACAATTTACTGTTTCGCCGCAACTCCCAATAAACGAAGGCTCATTCCCTCCAACGTATGTTCAGATTCTGCCCTTCGTTAGATGGAGGCTTCCGCATAATTGTTCACGATAAACTATTTTTTATTCTTTCTACATATGCTTTCAGAAACGCAGCACCTCCTTTCCTTTATTATTCAGTCAAGACTCGTACAATAAAAGGCTGCATTCAGTTGGCACTATTTGTAGCACTACTGCCTCTATGTGTATTTGATTCTTCACATACAGCATCGTTTTGTTTTTACCGGCTTATTATTTAAGAGTTGATTCAACTCCTGTTGGCTTGTTTTGCTTTGCTTGGCACTTGCTTATTCAGTCAAGGCTCGTACAATGAAAGGCAGTTGGTTCAACTCCTGTTGTAGCTTCAGTTGTTCATCCTGTTCGTTAAGCTTTCTCTTCTTGCTGCAACTCCTGTTTTCGAGCCCCAAACACTCAGATGTTCGTAGCGATGATGCATAGCATACCACTCACTATTGATCTCCGTGCCTCAAGGTTACATACACAAGTGCAAAACTGATGGCTAAATAAAACATAAGAAAATTTATAGCATTTTGTATGCAAAAAGCCCACAACAGCCGGCCACCGCTCACTCGCTCCTGTTATATACCCGTAACATCGACAGTTGCAATTACTGCCTCTCTTTCGGTTTCCTTTGAAACATATTTCCTTCTAGATTATCAATTGGACTAGCGAAATCAATTCAATGGTTTTATTTAACTCAAATTCAATAGTAGATTATCAATTGGACTAAAAAATGGTTATCTATAATTAACACCAGTCTAATGGTATTGAGCCGAGTAGTGGGTTGCTAAGAGGATTCTCCAAGCTGGAAATCAACAGAGAAATAGACCACCAAATCCTCACCAAGGAATGAGATCGAGAACTGCTTGGCTGCTTTCGCTTCCTCATATTCTTTTCACAGATGATTGCCTTGGCTTGTTGCAAGCAAATGCGATTAGTTTGTGGTGATGGTGGATGATTACCACAATTGGTCTAGTGTTGTTGTGAGGTTCATACTAATATTGTTGAGAGATTCTGCTGGAAATAACTGCTGCATAACTAGTGACTAAAACATAAGAAATCTACAGCAATGCTGTACTGCAAAAACCTTGGCGCCCACAGCTGCCAACCATATGTCTCGCCCGCTCTCCCTCTCTCGTTTTTTCACTAGGCACATACGTCCCAGATAATCAATTAAACTAATGAAATGAGTTAGATATCAAAACGAATATCACTGGAAACTTCTAACACATACGAATTCAATGGTTTATTTTTTGTGAAATAAATAATACATATTTCAATCAAACTGGTGATCCAGAAATGCACATGAGCTAGCCTTATAAATCCAGAGAACAGGGTCACAACCATAAAATAGGGACACAACTTCAAACAGCAGCCACTAAATCACGGTCAGTGCGGGTTCAAACACAATAGTCCAATGAGAGTCAGTCAGAGTTCATGATGAACTGTTTTCTTTTTCTGTTCAGTAATGCAGTGCCCGAGGCTTCTGTTGATTGGACTCTTTAATGAAGAGCGTTGATTGGACTCCTGTTGTAGCTTCAGATTTGCTTCGTCTTGTTCGTTGAGTTTCTCTTCTTACCGTACTGTTGTTTCGAGCTGAAACCAACAACTGTTCCACTCGGCTTCACCTTTTCTGCAACTTGGCAGAAGAAAATAGAAATCGACAGTTGCATCTCTGAATATTCGAATCAGAACGTGGGCAGGAGGTTGAGAAAATCGACACCAAGAATGAGTTCTACATCTGCCGTCCATGGAGATGGGTCGCCGTTGCGGCCGACTCTGGTGGGGATTCCGCCGGCTTGCTGCAGCCTCGTATTGCAGTTAGACCTGTGGCCGAACAGGTATGGTGAACTAGTCTTGACTCTTGAGAGGCACACCATCAGGGCTCAAGGCAGATGGTGAACTAGCACTCAGAATGAGCACCACATCCGCACCAAACAGGTCTTCAGAGACCTGTGGCCGTCTCTACCACAGGGTGCCGGCTCAAAGCGATAAATGAATTGACTTCTGTTGATATGAGTTACACGTGTAGACAAGTGCAGAACTGGTGACTACAAGTCTGCTAGAACATAAGAAATTTACAGCATGCATGCTGTATGCAAAAACCCACAGCAGCAAACCATCACATGGGCAGCTCATGTTTCGAATAACACGAACAATTGCAAGTACTCCGTCTCTTTTGGTTTTTCATTCGGCAACTATTTCTAAAATCATGAAACTCCGCCTATGTTGTCTCAACATAGCCGGTCCCAAGCCCGGGTAAAGGAGGAGGGTTGTGATAGGCTTGGCGAGCCAACGTAAAAACTCAGTCACCCTTATGGAGATGAAACCCAAAAGATTTTCGTTGGGGCGTAACCCTCTCAGCGACGCGCCACATCGGAACCCGGGTGTGGTGGAAAATGAGCAAGGGCCGGGCCGTCACCCCCCAGGTGGTGCGCCGTATCTTGATCCGGATACGGTGGCAAGTGAGCGAGGATTGGGTCGTCGCATCCTCAGTGGCGCGCTACATCGGCGCCCGGATGTAGTGGAAAATGAGCAAGGGTCTTCGCATTTGACTCGACGAGTGCGAAGGGTAAGGAAGCTAGCCGACCCTAGGAGGATTCGCTTAGGTAGCTGGAACGTAGGGTCTCTGACAGGGAAGCTTCGGGAGCTAGTTGATGCAGCGGTGAGGAGAGGTGTTGATATCCTTTGCGTCCAAGAAACCAAATGGAGAGGACAGAAGGCGAAGGAGGTAGAGGAAACCGGCTTCAAGCTGTGGTACACGGGGACGGCTGCAAACATAAATGGCGTAGGCATCTTGATCAACAAGAGCCTCAAGTATGGAGTGGTAGACGTCAAGAGACGTGGGGACCGGATTATCCTGGTCAAGCTGGTAGTTGAGGACTTGGTTCTCAATGTTATCAACGCGTATGCCCCGCAAGTAGGCCACAATGAGAACACCAAGAGGGAGTTCTGGGAAGGTCTGGAAGATATGGTTAGGAGTGTACCGATTGGTGAGAAGCTCTTCATAGGAGGAGACCTCAATGGCCACATGGGTACATCTAACACAAGTTTGAAGGGGCGCATGGGGCTTTGGCTATGGCATCAGGAATCAAGAAGGAGAAGATGTCTTAAGCTTTGCTCTAGCCTACAACATGATTGTAGCTAACACCCTCTTTAGAAAGAGAGAATCACATCTGGTGACTTTTAGTAGTGGCCAACACTCTAGCCAGATTGATTTCATCCTCTCGAGAAGAGAAGATAGGCGTGCGTGCCTAGACTGTAAGGTAATACCTGGAGAGAGTGTTGTACCCCAGCATAAGCTGGTGGTTGCTGACTTCCGCTTTCGGATTCGTGTCCAGCGGGATAAGCGTGCCAAAGTCGCTAAAACGAAGTGGTGGAAGCTCAAGGGAGAGGTAGCTCAGGCGTTCAAGGAGAGGGTCATTAAGGAGGGCCCTTGGGAGGAAGGAGGGGATGCGGACAATGTGTGAATGAAGATGGCGACTTGCATTCGTAAGGTGGCCTCGGAGGAGTTTGGAGTGTCCAGGGGAAGGAGAAGCGAAGATAAGGATACCTGGTGGTGGAATGATGATGTCCAGAAGGCGATTAAAGAGAAGAAAGATTGCTTCAGACGCCTATACCTAGATAGGAGTGCAGACAACATAGAGAAGTACAAGATGGCGAAGAAGGCTACAAAGCGAGCTGTTGGTGAAGCAAGGGGTCGGGCATATGAGGACCTCTACCAACGGTTAGGCACGAAGGAAGGCGAAAGGGACATCTATAAGATGGCCAAGATCCGAGAGAGGAAGACGGGGGATATTGGCCAAGTCAAATGCATTAAGAACGGAGCAGGCCAACTCTTGGTGAAGGACGAGGAGATTAAGCATAGATGGCGGGAGTACTTCGACAAGCTGTTCAATGGGGAGAATGAGAGTTCTACCATTGAACTGGACGACTCCTTTGATGAGACCAGCATGCGTTTTGTGCGGCGAATCTAGGAGTCTAAGGTCAAGGGGGCTTTAAAAAGGATGAAAGGAGGCAAGGCGATGGGCCCTAATTGTATCCCCATTGAGGTGTGGAAAGGTCTCGGGGACATAGCGATAGTATGGCTAACCAAGCTTTTTCAACCTCATTTTTCGGGCAAACAAGATGCCAGAAGAATGGAGACGGAGTATATTAGTACCGATCTTCAAGAACAAGGGGGATGTTCAGAGTTGTACTAATTACCGTGGAATTAAGCTGATGAGCCATACAATGAAGCTACGGGAGAGGGTCATTGAGCACCGCTTAAGAAGAATGGCAAGCGTGACCAAAAATCAGTTTGGTTTCATGCATGGGAGGTCGACCATGGAAGCCATTTTCTTGGTACGACAACTTATGGAGAGATATAGGGATCAAAAGAAGGACTTGCATATGGTGTTCATTGACTTGGAGAAGGCCTATGATAAGATACCACGGAATGTCATGTGGTGGGCCTTGGAGAAATACAAAGTCCCAGCAAAGTACATTACCCTCATCAAGGACATGTACGATAATGTTGTGACAAGTGTTCGAACAAGTGATGTCGACACTGACGACTTCCCGATTAAGATAGGACTGCATCAGGGGTCAACTTTGAGCCCTTATCTTTTTGCATTGGTGATGGATGAGGTCACAAGGAATATACAAGGAGATATCCCATGGTGTATGCTCTTTGCGGATGATGTGGTGCTAGTTGACGATAGTCGGACAGGGGTAAATAGGAAGTTAGAGTTATGGAGACAAACCTTGGAATCGAAAGGGTTTAGGCTTAGTAGAACTAAAACCGAGTACATGATGTGCGGTTTCAGTACTACTAGGTGTGAGGAGGAGGAGGTTAGCCTTGATGGCCAGGTGGTTCCCCAGAAGGACACCTTTCGGTATTTCGGGTCAATGCTGCAGGGGGATGGGGGTATTGATGAAGATGTGAACTATCGAATCAAAGCCGGATGGATGAAGTGGCGCCAAGCTTCTGGCATTCTCTGTGACAAGAGAGTGCCACAAAAGCTAAAAGGCAAGTTCTACAGGACGGCGGTTCGACCCGCAATGTTGTATGGCGCTGAGTGTTGGCCGACTAAAAGACGACATGTTCAACAGTTAGGTGTGGCGGGGATGCGTATGTTGAGATGGATGTGTGGCCACACGAGGAAGGATTGAGTCCGGAATGATGATATACGAGATAGAGTTGGGGTAGCACCAATTGAAGAGAAGCTTGTCCAACATCGTCTGAGATGGTTTGGGCATATTCAGCGCAGGCCTCCAGAAGCTTCAGTGCATAGCGGCCGGCTAAAGCATGCGGAGAATGTCAAGAGAGGGCGGGGTAGGCCGAATTTGACATGGGAGGAGTCCGTTAAAAGAGACATGAAGGATTGGAGTATAACCAAAGAGCTAGCTATGGACAGGGGTGTGTGGAAGCTTGCTATCCATGTGCCAGAGCCATGAGTTGGTTACGAGATCGTATGGGTTTCACCTCTAGCCTACCCCAACTTGTTGGGACTAAAGGCTTTGTTGTTGTTGTTGTTGTTGTTGTTGTAACTATTTCTATAATCATGAATTGGACTAATGAAATATGAGTTACATATCACAAAAGGTAAATCACTGAAAACTTCTTCTGAATATGAATACCATGGTACACTTCTTGTGATATACAATACATATTTCAATCATCTAGAATGCGCAAGAGTCGGTAAGTATAAACCTAGAGAATAGGGTCACAACTCTAAAATAGGCCCACGGCTTCAAATAGCAACCAGTAAATCACGGTCAGTCGGTGTTCATTAACCAGGGCAAAGACCGAATAATATCAACCACGAAAAAAGGCCCCCGCTTCGCTCCGCTCGGGGCGACGCGGGCGGCGACGCAACCCCAGCCGTCAAGCCACCTTCCCCTGCCTTCCCCGCCTTGCCGCCGCCAGAGGGGTCGCTGGCGAAGTCCGCGTGGCTTCCAAGGAAGGTGTCGGCGAGGCCGTGCTGCTTCGTCTCCGTGCGGAGGGCTCTTGTAGCCGAGGCGGCGGCCTTGGGTGGTGCGGTGGCGCCGGCTCTGCGGCGAGCGGCGTCCGCTGGTGCTCCTCCCCCCTTGGTCGTGCGGGCGGTGAGTGGTCGAGGCGTTGGGCGAGGGTCGTGGCGGGTGGCCTGGTGCCCCTGGCTGCGCGTTAGATCTGGAGGTCTTCTTCCTCCCCCTTCCTACGCCTTTTCCTCGCTGGATCTGGGTCGTGGTGGCCGCCGGCGATTGTTGAAGGTGGGGATGCCGGAGTTGCGAGCTTGGACCGGGAGAAATCTTTGGCCGGCTGTTCCAGTCACGACGGTGGCAACGCCTGCTAGCGTCGTTCCCCTTCTCGGAGGCGCCGTCGAGGTTTGATTCCCTCTCCCTCCCCTCTCGTACCCGGGTGAAAACCTTAGCTAGTTCTGGTCTGGGCAGCAGCGGCGCGGCTTGCGTCGTCACCTTCCTGAAGGTGTCGTCTTCGGTGAGTTGGGGTGTGCGTTGGCATTTGGATGTGGTTCTCCGGCGAGCAGCGACATCCCAGTTGGACATTACGCCGGGATGATATTTTCGCAAGTTTAGCTCCCTGTGGCTGTCTGTAGGCCGGTCGTTTGTGTGTTGCCATGGTAGGGGAGGGTATAGGGTTCCTCTCCCCTGTGTGAAGCTGCACGGCGTCGGTGCTTCGAACATGGATCCTAATTATTTGAGCTCTAGTCTTGTCTCAGCTTCAGTTGTTTATCAACCCTGCGATTGTTTCTTTGGTGCCCCCGTCCTTCAACAGCTTTATTTCTTCATGTATGGACCATTGAGCTGCAGTTACGCTCTTCTCCTGGTGATCTTGCACAGTGGGTTGGACACGCTGAGTATCTCCCAAGGTGCTACAGAATCCCTACCGTTCCTTGCTCTAGGGTGAGCTGCTTCAATTTGTGACGGTCCGGCGCCCTTCGATCCAGGGCGATGGGCAGGGGTCCCCTTCGGAATTGAAGAAGAAGGGTTTGATACCGAAAAAGGCTTTCGCCCCGCTTTATAGATAAAGCAAAAGAAGGAGGGTTTGATCATGGTGGTCTCCTTTCAGAGTAGATGAGGGCATGTTCATCTTCGCTGGGTGCGATTCCCTCTTGAAGCTCGCTTGTTGTCATTGCCTTGGTTCTTCATTCGCGTCGAAGGGCTCCATCAACATTTAGCTAGTCTACGTGTAGAATTCCTTGTGCTTTCTGTTGTGGTGCCTGTAAGCTGTTTTTTTGTAGCACCTTGTATCTGCCATTTTTAGTTTCATTGTTTTTCTTTTCCGGTGTATGGGCCGATGTAATTCCTGGCCGGTTGATGGCTTCGTTAATTCAAAGCCGGGCTCTCCTTGAGCCTTCGTTCTAAAAATATTAACCAGGGCAACATTACATGATCCATTGTCGACCAACAATGTAAAAATCATAGATTTTGTGATTTAGCGAATCCGGGTCTCACACAGTCACACCACGCCCCCTGTACATGAGATAGAGAGCAGAGGGGCGCGGAGGAAATCGAACGACTTCAAACGGAGAGGACGTTCTCGAGCGGCGTGCACCTGCCTACAGGCTGCCGACTGGCCGACGCTGTCCAGGCTCGCCGGGTGCCGCCACCAGCTGTGTGTCTTCATCAAAATGTTGCGTACGACAGTTGTTCGGTAGATGTAACACCGCTCCTGCTCTTGTCCCCTCCAGCCAACGCGTGCTTCAAAACAATGCCCTCGGGAGGGACAACGGCATTGAAGGTGCCATCATCGTCCGATCCGGTAGACCCAGATCTAGGGTTTCCCCCGGAGCTCACACCGTTGCCGCTGCTGGAGCTACGCGACGCCCACCACTCATAGCATCTCTCGCCCGACCATCTGAGCCTCCCAAGATGGCGCCTCCATGGAGGTTACAACGCGCAGGGCACCGCCACCCCCCAATCCAGAGTGAATTTTGGACTTTCGTCCAGGAGGGGTTCGGATGTGGATAGGAGGGACCTCGGCTTCACTTCCAGGGAGGGTAACGGCGTCGAGGAACGCCGTCGATGCCGGGCCGGACCAACCGGCCAAAGTTTTCTCTAGTCCCCAACCTATACCACCAAACCCCCGACTGTTCCGGATCCGACAGCGAGACGAACCGAGAACAGCAGAGATGCGAGTGCCATGGGGCTCAACCCACCAGGAAGGAGGATCAAGAAGGACAACCGCCGTAGATCTCCAGGCGCCAGATCCAACGATCCGACAAAGCCAGCGGCGTAGACCACCACCCTGCGCCGACCGACAACATCCAAGCACCAGATCCAGATGGATCTGGCCTGAACATGGTGATGCCCGCGACCACCCGATCTGAAGACCACGCAGCCACCACCTCGCCGTGGACTCACATCGAAGCCGCAGCTGCCGCGCCGCATCGCCGGCGCCGCAACTCGTCGCCGCCATGATGTTCGCCCGCCGCGCCGCCAAACCCCACGCTAGCCCGACGCCTCTTCGCGATCTGGCTGTCCCGCGTCGCCCAAGACGCTCCAAGGGGGAGAGATGCCCCGCCACCGCCCAGCCGGCCAAGCTTTGCTCGGCGGCGCTGCGGACAGCGGCGAGGAGAGGTGGAGGGGGAGAAGGGCCGAGAGGATGGCAGCTAGGGTTCCCCCTGGGTCGCCCGCGGGGCGACACGAGGGGGACGAAGGGAGTACAATACATATTTCAATCATCTAGAAATGGGCAAAAGTCCTATAAACCCGGAGAATAGGGTCACAACTCTAAAATAGGGCCACAACTTCAAACCGCTACACTGAATCACGGTCCGTCTGCATTGATTAACCAAGACAACATTACCTGAGCACGATAATTATCCAATCATAGCCAGTCGGCGTTCATTAACCAGGACAACATTACATGATCCATAGTCGACCAACAATGTAAAAATCACAGATTTTGTGATTTAGCGAATCTGGGTCTCACACAGTCACACCACGCCCCCTGTACATGAGATAGAGAGTGGAGGAGAGCTGAGGAAAATCGAACGGCTTCAAACGATGAGGACGTCCTCGAGCGGCATTCACCTGCCTACAGGCCACAGACTGGTCGACGCTGTCTACGCTCGCCGGGGGCCGCCACCGGCTGCGCGTCTGCATCAAAATGTTGCGTATGGCAGCTGTTCCGAAAAATAGTGAAAAGGAATAAGGGAGGAACAATTTGCAGAGTTTCCAGACCCGATAAGATCTATAGGGTGCCACATCATCAGAATTTTTGACCACGGACTCGTTTACAATCCCATCCACCTGATAAACTCAATGGACGAGACTTGCCTGCTCCCCGCGCGTGCGCCTATCCGTGCTCCCGCGTACGTGGCTTGATTTGATTGGAACAAAATAAGGCCCGGCGAATCGTCTCAGACCGTTCCTGGAGGAACTAATTTTGGAATCTCAAAGTGCTTTCATTCCCGGAAGATTAATCTCGGATAATGCTTCAATTGCTTTTGAGTGTTTCCACAAGATCCAACAGAGTAAGAATGCTAGGGACAATCATTGTGCTTATAAATTGGACCTGACAAAAGCTTACGACGGAGTGGAATGGAATTTTCTAGAAGGGGTCTTGCTAAAATTTGGTTTCTGCCAAAAATGGGTGTCATGGATTATGACGTGTGTCCGTTCAGTTAGATACGCTGTCAAGCTGAATGGTGAAATCCTGGAATCCTTCTACCCCTCCAGGGGGTTGAGACAAGGAGATCCTTTGAGCCCTTATCTTTTTTTGTTTGTGGCTGAAGGTCTGTCCCGAGCACTTGAAGCTGAATGTTTTATCTCTAATATTACCCCTCTCAAGGTTGCGAGGGGCGCTCCGGGAATTTCTCATCTTCTGTTTGCGGACGATAGTTTATTGTTTTTCAAGGCAACTGGGGATCAAGCAAAGAGCGTGAAGTCAGCCCTCAATGTTTTCCAGAAAGGCACGGGACAATTGTTGAGCCCAAGCAAATGTTCCATCCTATTCAGCAGTGTATGTCCGATTCAGGTCCAGGAGGAGATCATGCATACCCTGGACCTCACATCTTCGACCTTTGAGGAAAAGTATCTCGGTCTTCCAACCCCTGAAGGACTAATGAAAGATTCTCATTTCCAACCCATTTTCGAGAGGTTCACTAAAAGACTTACGGACTGGGCAGAAAGATATTTGTCCTATGGGGCAAAAGACATTTTGGTCAAATCTATTGCTCAAGCCCTGCCTACGCATACCATGAGTATCTTCAAAATGAGTGCAGGCTTTTGTGATAAATATGAGAAGCTGATGCGCGACTTCTGGTGGGGGGATGAAGAGAACAAAAGAAGAGTGCACTGGATGTCTTGGGAGAAGAGGACAAAACCAAAGCGTGAGGGGGGCTTGGGTTCCGAGATATGCGTATTTTCAATCAAGCTCTTCTCGCAAAACAAGCATGGCGACTTGTCCAAAGACCTGACAGTCTTTATGCTAGGGTTCTAAAAGCAAAATACTACCCAAAAGGAAATTTGTTGGACACGGTCTTCACCTCTGATGGATCACCCGTGTGGCGTGGAATTGAATATGGGCTTGAACTCCTGAAAAAAGGAGTGGTTTGGAGAGTGGGAAATGGAAAGAGTATCCAAATCCTTCGTGACAACTGGATACCTCGGCAATCTGGCCTTTCCATACAATCCATGAAAACTAGAAGCCGGCTTAGATGGGTAAACCAGTTGTTGCTTCCCCATTCTAATGACTGGACAAGCAGATCACTGACAAGTTGTTCTACAATTTTGACTCGGAAGAAATATACAAGATCAAGCTTCCCCCAAAGCCTATGGGGGATATTCTAGCTTGGAACTATGAGAAGAATGGTACATTTACGGTTAGGAGTGCTTATCATCTTGGTGTTTCTTTGCAGGGGGGTCTAATGAAGGATCCTCAAAAAACCCAAGTATTGATAGGGAGAGCTTATGGAATCTAGTCTGGAAAGCAAAGGTGCCACATAAAGTCCGTATCTTCACCTGGAGGGCTGCCACTGATTCTCTCCCTACGAAGGACAACAAGCACAGGAGGACTCTTGAATTGGATGGTATATGCAACCTATGTGGGGCTGCGATTGAAAACGCACATCATGCTACCGTTGTTTGCACAAAACAGAGAGCTCTTCGTGAGGAAATGAGTAAAATTTGGAAACTGCCGGAAGACAAATCAATCATGCCTTTCTCCCCGGATTGGCTTTTGCAAAGCTTGAGTATTTGCCATGGTGACATGAGGGAAAAACTTATGCTAGTTCTTTGGAGGGCTTGGCACCTGAGAGATGATGTCATTCACAACAAAGGTGAGGCTACTATACGAGATTCTGTGATTTTCTTGAGGAATTATTGGGAGTGCCTATCCAACTCAAATCCGGTTGTAAACGATGTGAAGGGGAAGCAAAAGTTGCATGGAGTTAATTTGCAGTCTTCTAGCCTGCCTCTCCATGTTGAGGTGCTTGGCTGGACTAAGCCGCCCACAGATCACATAAAGATCAATGTCGACGCTTCTTTCATTGCAGGCACGGGTTTGGCCGCGCTGGGAGCGGTTGGCAGGGATTGTTTGGGTGATATTGTCTTCTCAGCTGGTTGTCGTTTTCATGGATGCTCGGATGCAGAGGAAGCCGAAGTCCAGGCCCTTTCTTTCGGCCTTAACCAGGCTCGTAAACTGAATTTGAACAAAGTGCAGATGGAGACCGATTGCAACGCTGTTGTGGCCGTTGTGAATGATAGTAATGTTAGCAGGGCCAGTTGGTGGGCTTGTTATGAGAAATCTAAGGATATGATCAAGGAGTTTGGAGCTTGTTCTGTTTTCAAAGTCCATAGGGAGAGCAATGTGGTTGCGCATGAGCTTGCTGCCTATGCTAGAGTGAACAGGGATTTCTTTCTATTAGCTGATGCGCCACAAGCTTCGAAACATGTAATTACTTCTGATTGTATTTCAGACTTATTGATATGAATGAAGCTCTCCCTTTCCTAAAAAAATAAGGCCCGGCTCCACCCCTTTAAAATCAGGGGGGAAATGATTAGATTAGAAAAAAAAGAAAAAAAGACAGCTGTAAAATGAAGTGGGAGCACGGATGGGAGCATGGGAAGAGAGCAGGCAAGCCGGATCCAAACTCAATGGCTGCTGGTGCGTATTAGTCCACGAGACGAGAGGCCCACCAATCACTCCTCAGTCCTCAACAGTTGCTGCTTCATTTCTTCTTCTATTGCTCCCTGCGGCGGCTACGGTTGTACTCTTCTACTCGTCTCCTCCCCCTCCTCCTCTTCTGTTCAATACACTTCTTCTCGCCTGGTACTCTTCTACTGGTACGCATCTCTCTTCTTTTATCCTTGTGGTTTTGACATTTTCTGTACAACTTCTTCCTCTCTTTTTTATGAATTTTGGTGATTCTGATACGAATTTTTCATGTGCAGAAGTGGATCTACTCTCCACTAGTTCATCTGGACAGCAAATTGGATTTGAAGAACTGCTATTCAGGGTATCCTTCTTCTACTTATCCCTTGTTAGTTTAACCGTCAGGTTCAGATTTTGCTTATTCTGTCTAATAAAAACAAATCTTGTAGCCGTGTGTAGATCAAGAGCAACTACAAATAAAGGTTGACATATGGAGGTTTGTATGGAGTGTGAGAATTCCAGCGATAAAGAGATGGAGACAGCCAAGGCTTGGCTGAGGCGCGCAGCACAAGCCCATCCAAAACGTCCCACCATTCAAATCGATTAGACACGAGTGCTGACTGACATGCCTCTGCCGCCAGGAAGGTAAGGTTCAGTTGAGCAACCATGAATTCTCTTTTCCTGAATATGCTCGTTGCCATATTGTTTGATTATCCCTCTTACTTTTCCAATTTCAGGCCTTCAATGTAATCCCGGAGCCATGTACTGGTGATTCCATCAGTTGCCATGGATACTGTTCCAACATTTGAAACAACTGATCACTGCACCACTGTAGGCACCGGCATCTCTTTTGATTCGTGTACCGGTACTCCGGTAGTGCAGCTCCCAATAAAGAAGGCTCATTCTCTCCAACGTATGTGAATTCAGTCTTTTGCTACATGGAGGCTTGCACGTTGTTCATGATGAACTGTTTCTTACTTCTGCATATGCTTTCAGAAATGCAGCACCGCATATGCTTTCAGAAATGCAGCACTGCATTTCCTTTGTTCAGTCAAGACTCGTACAATAAAATGTTGCATTCAGTTCGCACTATTTGTAGTACTATTTTCAGAAATGCAGCACCGCATAATGCGCTGCGTTGTTTTGTTTTTCTTGGCTTATTTAAGTTATTATTAATGAGGAGTTGATGGAACTCCTGTTGGCTTGTCCTGCTTTGCTTGCACCTAAGGCTCTTAGAATAAAAGGTTAGCTGATTGAACTCGTGTTGTAGCTTCCGATTTGCTTCATGTTAAGATTTCTCTTCTTATTGCAACTGGGTCTATCTACTAAACTGCTGTTTCGAGCTCGTCGGATTTTCGTGATAGAGCCTCCAAGGTAGCAAGAGAGCCTCGAACTACCACATCCAATTGGAACTGGTAGGAAGTATGTTAATTCCGGTCGAATTAGAGCCGGTTGTCGCGCAACCCAGGGGGCAGGATCTGCCCTTGTTTGTTGCAGAGCAGCCCAAGCCCCCATCCCCATGGGCCATGGCACCCCCTTCTCCAACCAGTTTTACAACAGAGTTGAGGAGCAACGTGAGAACTAGTTCTGAATCTGTGCTATCACGTCACTGGGTTCCTTTGGAGTTGATTCAGTTTCAGGTTGCTACTTTAGAATAGCAGCCACTCGTGTATAGCTCCTCAACATACTTAACCATTTTGGGTTTGTCAACCATATACTGGAAGAGATTTTCTAGCAGTCAAGGAGTCCTGTTTGTTTCAAGGAGGGGAATGTTAGGACTATCTCCTGACCGTTTACACTCTGGCTCTGCATCCCGATCCCCTCTCATGCCTCCCAACTACAACGGCCATGTGTTAATCCCTGCGTGATTGAGTGAACCGGGTAGTGGGTTGCTAGCAGGGTTCTCCAAGATGATGACGCCTAATTCATCCAGCTCTGGAAATTTACAGAGGGATATATAAACCCCTAAATCCTCATCGAGGTGTGAGATCGACAACTGCTCCAGATTGTTTCATTTTTTTCACTTCCACGTATTTCTTTTTCACAGATGATTGCCTCGGCTTGTCTTGGAAGCAAATGCGATTACGTTCATGGTGATGGTGGATGATTACCACTATTCGTCTTCATGCTAATATTGGTGATGGTGGATGAAATAATTTACAGTGTGTTGGGAGCCTGTTCAAGTTGGTGTCCCGCTTTTTGTGTTGATCCAACATGAATGAGCTTATGGTGGTATTGAGAATGAACATATATGGTGGTGGTACTGAGAGTTGATGGATGCTGAAGCAATGTAAGCATTCTTGTTAGTAGTCAGGTTGCTGCATTGACCATTCCATACTGAACTTGAGCATTGCAGTGCCACCAGCAGGGGAGTGAGTGTAATCTGAATTCGGAGCTACCTGGCTCGCTGTGAGTCAATTCAGGGAACGGAAAGAAGGGAGGATGACGCGGCGTTTTGGCTCCCGGGGTCAGATGAGTCTGGGAGTGAACAGTAAATTCGTTAAAAATACTAAAAAAGTTCAATTTTTTTGGTGAAAGATGCTTGAGTGCGTGATGTTCATCAAAATTTCAGAGTATTTGAACATCTGAGTAGCTCTCAACAAAAAGACAAATTTAATGTCTATAAAAAAGTTTACTATTTTGTGTTGTTCTAGCCTGTTTTTTTCCTGAGAGCTACTCAGATGTCCGAATGTGCTGAAACTTGGCACGGACATCATGCACTCAAGCATCTTTCAACACACAAAAAATCGTACTTTGGATTTTTCTAATATTTATTATGAATTTATTGTTCATCAGGTGTAAATGAGCTCGAGCTCCGAATTGGATATTCAGGACTGTAAGTTGTACTCCTATGTAACATAAAAATGTGAGGAAATCGGGAAAATTATAAAATGAGAAAAGTAAAAAACTCAGATTGAAAATAGAATATTCTAGAAAAGACTGTAAACCACAAATGGCATAAATATTAGGGGAAGTAAGGACTTATATAATATAATAAACATGGGAATGATTCTTAAGCTTTCAATACAGTTTAGTTAATTTGCTGAATTTCGCAAAAAAATGCTGAATTTTGTACAATATATAATATGTGTCCTTTTATTCTAAAAAATGTGTCTTTTCTTGTTTTTTCCTTTATTTGTTTCACAATGTTTCTCATCTGTCCTTTTCCAAATCTTGTGGATTATACAAGTTTCTAGATATATTATTAAATTTGGAGCATTTGGTTTTGTCTCCAACTCTGAGTCTCACGGCTGATTCGTTCCCTTTTCCTTATCCCCTCGCTACAGTGCAGAGAGGCGACAAGGGAGGGAATCACCTTCCCTTGATCCGCCGCCATCCAGGCCAGGTGTTCCTTCTCTCTCTGTCCGTCGTTTCAGCCAAGAGAGTGAGGAACTCCGTTCCTGCGGCCCCGACGTGTAGATAGTCGGGTAGTTCTTCCTGGCGGTGTCGTCAATGTGGGAGAAGCGGTGTCGCGGAGGAATAAAGGTGTATGCGCCTTGTCTCCTGCTCGGCGAGGCCCTTGTGACGTAGCCGGCAAGCGTCCGGCGGTGTGAGCCGACCAGGTGGCATGCTCGGGGTAAGGTCGTGGCGGCGGAGGTGGTAACCTTTCTTTGGACCTTTTTTTCCCTCCCGCTCCATCTCCGTCTCAATGAGGTATGCTCTGGCCTTGCTGTGGAGGAGGTGCAGCGACGTTCCGACGGTCTTCGTCTGGTGGCATGTATCACCACAAGATTCAAGGTCTTGCCGGCTCAGGTGGCAGCGGCGCGTCTGCGTCTTGTCTCGATGGTGGTGGTGGTCGTTTGCTGGTGACGAGGTGCTTTGTACTGCAGGTGAAACTTCAATACAATCTAGGACCTTTCTGCGAAAAGAGCTCCAAGTCTCAGATTTTTCCGAAACAAAATATTACACGTTAGTGGAGGCTGCTTTTTCTTTTCTTCTTGTGGGGGTTAGTGGAGGCTGCTGCTAATAATGCGCGGAGAGATGAGACGAGACGACCGCAAGTCGTTCATTCCAGGTCCACAAATACTCCGTAGTTTGTTTCCACTACTTCCTGTCTGCTTCTTTCTTTCTGCTCTCTGCGGCGACTACAGACTACAGTGGTCGCGCCGGTCTCTGCTTCTTTCCTTTGTCTCCGGTTCTCCGAGGAAAGATACTACGGTGGTCTCCTCCCAATCTGCGACGGCGACGGCGACAGCGCCCAAGGTACTCTGCTGCTCGCCTCCTACCCCTCCTCCTCTGTTCCATACATTTCCTTGGATCTGGTTAGCGCACAGCTCTCTTCCTTTCTCAATTCTTCGTGGTTTTGATGTTGCAGAGTTCGATCCATTCAACGTATGCTCAGCTCAGCAGAGGTGGAGAGTTGCTTTTCGGTGTTGGAGACGCTCTTCTTCAGCTCGCCCTCTTCATTGATCCAAGCCAGGTGATGCATTTTTTTTTTGTGCCGTCCGTCACAAAGTTCAGCTGTGTAGGTAGATCCAGAGCCGACTGCGTCCCCATTACAGCTGTGTGGGTAGATCCAGAGCAAGGGGAGGGTCAGCTCTTGCTTGATCTGTTTCTCCCCTCCTTGTTGATCTCTTGCTGCTATTTTTTACTGTATAATTATATTACAGTAAAAGTGTTAAAATATGTACATTAGGAAAAAGAAAAAGGAATAAGATAAAATAAAGTAAAGAGAAAAAAATGGTCAGTGGTCAGAGCTTAGTATCTATCCATGTTCTGAGGGATGCTGTACGTTTTCTTTTCACTCTGTCCAGCTTTTCCAAACAAAATCAGATCATACTTTTCCAAACAAATTAGTATCTGAAAACAATTAGTATGTCTAGTTTTTCCAAACAAAAATCAGATCATGCTTTTCCAAACAAATTAGTACTGGGAGCTGTTACTTTCACGAAACACAAATGTCCAGCTTTTGCTCATCCGGTAGTTTTCTGAAAACAGTTAGTTTGGTTTTTGCTGATTCTGACATGAATTTATTTTATGCAGAACTGGATCTATAATCTATTCTCCAGTAGTTCATCTTGGGCTGCTTTTGCTTGCGGAGGACTCTGCAAATTGGATTTGAAGGAGCTGCTATTCAAGGTACCCTTCTTCTGCTTCTGCTTTGGAAAGAAGCAATGCATATGCGCTATGTTTACAGTCATTTTCACCAACCAATCAGGTTCAGGTTTTCCTCATTCTGTGTTTTGAAAACCATCATGTTTGCATTGCAGAATTTCAAGCCAAAGACAATGCTATAGCCGTCTGTAGATCAGAGAGCAAAGACAAAAAAAAAGTCGAGATATGGAGGCCGCTGCTGGGGCGTTGAGCCCTGTCCTCCGTAAGCTCGGTGAGCTGCTCGCCGGAGAATACAACCTGGAGAAGCGAGTGAAGAAAGGTGTACAATCACTTCGTACAGAACTGGAGATGATGCACGCCGTACTTCGTGAGGTTGGCAAGGTGCCGCCGGATCAGCTCCAGGAGCCGGTCCGGATTTGGGCTGGCAAGGTGAGAGACCTGTCTTGCGACATGGAAGACGCTGTTGACGACTTCCTGACGCGTGTGGGTGAGGGTTCAGGCAGCAAGCCAACGGACATGAGGAGTCAAGTCAATAAGTTCCTCAAGAAGACCACCACATTATTTGGTAAGGGCAAAGCACTTCATCAAATCTGTGATGCCATCAAAGAAGCTCAGGATCTTGCCAAGGAGTTGGCTGAGCTGCGTAAAAAGTATGAGCTTGACATGTTTAGCTCTACCAACGGTGCTACCATTGACCCTCGCGTGTTAGCTCTACAAAAAGATGTAGGGGAGCTTGTTGGACTTGACCGCACAACGGATGAACTTATTAAAACACTGATTTGTGAGGACGGGAGTTCCAAGGAGCACTTGAAGACAATCTCTATTGTTGGTGTTGGTGGCCTAGGCAAGACAACCCTCACCAAAGCAGTTTTCGAGAAGATCAAAGCCCAATTTGATTGTGCAGCTTTTGTCCCGGTGGGTCAGAACCCAGATATCAGGAAATTTTTCAAAGACCTACTCTATGGCCTCGACAAAGAGAAGTTCAAAGACATTCATAATACAACAAGAGATGAGAAACTACTCATGGAGGAAATCAGTGAATTCCTTCTGGATAAGAGGTATGCATCACATTGTCCTTGTCTTTGTTTTTATATTTCGAGAATGTGTGAAGTAGCCAGATACTGAATTTCATATCAATATCTTTTTTTGTTATATGTCTTTATATTTGTAGTGGTCCTTTTCTCTGGAAGCAAATTCTGTTTCTTCCTTTCTTGTGCATGCACCTTATCTTATTTTTACCAGTTATCTCTGCTGCATTTCTTTCTACATGCATGTCGTTAGTGGTTGAATAATTCATGTGGTTTGCTTAGTACGTTACCATTATGTTGTTACAGGATTCAGTTGTATATAAATTGACTTGCCCACTAATGATACAGTATAACTGGCATAGGTACCTCGTCGTAATTGATGATATATGGGAAGAAGAAATATGGAGATTTATAAATTGTGCTTTGTGTAAAAACAAACTCCACAGTCGGGTAATCACGACAACTCGTAATGTGAGTGTGTCTGAAGCATGTCTCTCTTCCAGCGATGACATGATTCACCAAATGAAACCTCTTTCTGATGAAGACTCACAGATACTCTTCCATAGAAGAATATTTCAAAGCGAGGAGAAATGTCCAGAAGATTTGCAAGCAGTATCAAGAGAGATATTGAAGAAATGTGGTGGAGTACCATTAGCCATCATTACAATAGCTAGCCTTCTAGTCAGTAACCAAAGGATAAAGCAGAAAGAAGAATGGATGCATGTGCACAGTTCGATGGGCCGTGGAGTTACAGAAGGTGGTATTGTGAAGGACATGAAGAGGATATTATCACTCAGCTATTATGATTTGCCATCCCATCTAAAGCCTTGTTTATTATATCTAAGCATCTTTCCTGAAGACTTTGAGATTAACAGAGATTTGCTGATATGGAGGTGGCTTGCTGAAGGGTTTATCCAATGTGACAAAGATGAAACCAGGCTGTTTGAGATCGGAAAGAGCTACTTCAACGAGCTTATGAACAGGAGCTTGATCCAGCCAGCGGAAACCAATTATGAAGGAACAGTAGTAACTTGCCGTATACATGATATGGTGCTTGACCTTATATGCTCGCTGTCAAGTGAGGAGAATTTTATCTCCATATTGGATAATGCTCAGTGGCATGCACCTAATCTGCAAAGGAAACTTCGCAGGCTATCACTTCATAATATCAAGGCAAAGTGTCGGAACCATCAGTTTGATAGCACTAGGCTGTCAAAAGTGAGGACCTTTGCTGTTTTTTCTCCTGTTACCTGTGATTGGTTGCCATCTCTCTCAAGCTTTCAATTTTTGCGTGTGCTGGATCTTGGAAATTGTGGCAGCCATGAAAGTAGCTCTGGCATCAGCCTCAAGTATGTAGGGAATTTAATTCACCTAAGGTACCTAGGGCTCAAGGATGCAGATGTTCGCGAACTCCCTGTGGACATAGGCAAGTTGCAGCTCTTGCAGACACTGGATATAGGAGGCACTATTATAGAAGAATTACCTTCAAGTGTTGTTCAGCTCAGAAATTTGATATGCCTACGTGTCAATTATAGGGTGAGGCTGCCAAAAGGAATGGGGAGCTTGATGTCCCTTGAAGTGCTGGAACAAGTAGGATTATCCTCATCTCCTCACATTGCGGAAGAGCTGAGCCATCTGACAGAGGTTATGACACTCAGTATTAACTGTGATAACATGGACGAGGATCTGATTGATATATTAATCAAGTCTCTAGGCAACCTGCACAAATTGCAAAATCTGCGTATTGATGATGGTGGCAGATTGATAAATCGCATGCGTGAAAGCTGGGTGCCCCCTCCAAACCTCCGTAGTTTTGATTCATGGAGCATCTTTTCTTCTTCGTCGTTCCTGAGACTTCCAAAGTGGGTTAATTCAAGGTCGCTTCCCCACCTCTCCCGCCTGGAAATAGATGTGGAAGAACTGCAAGGGGATGACATTCAGATCATTGGGATGCTGCCTGCTCTTCGGTTTCTGCGGCTGACTGCTGATCGCGTGATGGGAACGTTGGCTGTGAGGGCCGATGCATTCCCATCTGCGAGATGCTGCTGGTTCTACGGGTTTCCGACGCCGCCGTGCCTTTTTCCACCTGGAGCCATGCCAGGGGTTCGGCATCTTGAGTTCCAGGCCTCTGCAGCGTCGATCGCAAGTGGCGAGGTTGACTGCGGCCTGGGGCACCTCCCTTCTCTCGAGCATCTTGAGGTTTCTCTGTGGCGTGAGAATTCCAGCGATGAAGAGATGGAGACAGCCGATGCTTGGCTGAGGCGGGCAGCAGAAGCCCATCCAAAACGTCCCACCATGAAAATCTATCTGCCGGTAAGGTACGGATACTCATCTGAGCAACCATGAACTGTAATTTCATCAGTTGCTTTGAATGTTGTTCCAACATTCCGATAGGCAACAAACAATTCTCTGTGCCGTCGCCCGTCGCAGTCACCAACAATCACTGTACCACCGCAGCTCCCAATAAATGAAGGCTCATTCCCTCCAACGTATGTTCAGATTCTGGCCTTTGCTAGACGGAGGCCTCCGCATGATTGTTCATGACAAACTACTGTATTTGCTATTCTTTCTGCATATGCTTTCAGAAACTATTTGTCAAGACTCGTACAATAAATGGCTGCCTCTACGTTTATTTGATTGTTCACATACAGCATCGTTTTGTTTCTACTGGCTTATTAATTAAGAGTTGATTGAACTCATGCTGGCTTGTTTTGCTTTGCTTGGCACTTGCTTATTCAGTCAAGGCTCGTACAATGAAAGGCAGTTTGTTCAACTCCTGTTGTAGCTCCAGATTTGCTTCATCCTATTCGTTAAGCTTTCTCTTCTTGCTGCAACTCCTGCTTTCGAGCTCGTGAGAGATAGAGCCACAAACGCTCAGATGTTCATATTGTTCTTCATGCCTCAAGGTTACATACACAAGTGCAAAACTGATGGCTACATAAAACATAAGATAAATTATAAGTAGCATTTTGTATGCAAAAAGCCCACAAAAACAACCAACCACCGCTCACTCGCTCCTTTTTCGCATAACATCAACGCTGGCAATTATTGCCTCTCTTTCGGTTCCTGGAAAATATTTTCTTTCAAGATTATCAATTGGACTAAGAAAATCAATTCAACGGTAGATTATCAATTGGACTAGCAAAATCGATTGTCTGTAACTGACAACCAATCTAATGGTATAATTGAGCGAGCCGAGTAGTGGGTTGCTAACAGGATTCCCAAGCTGGAAATCTACAGAGAAATAGACTTACCATATCCTCACCAAGGAATGAGATCGAGAACTGCTACAAACTGCTTTAGCTTCCTCAGATATTCTTCACAGATGATTGCCTCGGCTTGTTGCAAGCAAATGTGATTAGGTTTGTGGCGATGGTGGATGATTACAACAATTGGTCTACTATTGTTGAGAGGTTCATACTAATATTGTTGAGAGATACTGCTGGAAATAACTGCTGCATAACTAGTGATTAAAACATAAGAAATCTACAGCAATTCTGTATTGCAAAAACCTTGGCGCCCACAGCAGCCAACCATATAACTCGCGCGCTCTCCCTCTCGTTTTTTCATTAGGCACATACTTCCCAGATAATCAAATTGAACTAATGAAATGAGTTATATATAAAAAAAATATCACTAGAAACTTCTAATGCATAACTCTAAAATACATCTATATACATCGATATGTAGTCCATATTGAAATCTCTAGAAAGACTCATATTTAGAAACGGAGGAAGTATTTCAATCGGACTGACAATCTAGAAATGCACAAGAGCCTTATAAACCCAGAGAATAGGGCCACAGCTTCAAACATTAACCACTAAATCATGGTCAGTCCGCGTTCAAACACAATAGTCCAATCACAGTCAGTCAGAGTTCATTAACCAGGACAACATTACATAATCCATAATCGACCACAATGTAAAAATCTCATGACGGCCACAGAAATTAGGCAGCCATCGTTCACGGACTATCGCATCTTACAGAAAATGCTGAAACATCTTTAAGCAGAAGGAAAAAAATTCCACATAAAACAACATACACAAGCACAAGAATCCATAGGCTACGCGGAAATTTGACCACCACAGCTCTTGTCATCTACCCTTAACACGCCATCTCCTTTTGATTCTCCGGGTGAGGCAATTATTTACAGCTAGCGACATTTTATGGCGGCAGGAGGACCGAAAACTTTCCATATGAATGAAGCCGATCAAAGGAACTCCAGCTACTGGTAATCAGGGTTGAACGTGATGCCCTCCTGGTGGATTAGATCCTTCATTTGTTCTTCCGACAACGCATGCTGCTCGAAGTCAAAGCTGAAGGGCATCGTGCAGACTGGCTCATCACTTATATCATGCAGCGATGCCAGGTAAGGATGCGCAAGTGCGCCTTCAACTGACCAAAAAATAAAGGAACAATCAGTAACTATCGATCAATAACTGACCGAAAAAGTAAAGGATGAATCTTGGAGATGGATATTTTCCAGTCAAAAATATGGATTGTCAACAATAGAAACACCACCCAACAGGTAACAATGATTACTTTAGCATTCCCACTTCAAACTAATGACCTTTGCATACCTACAGAGAGTATGGACACATTCCTACCCACTTGGGCTGTAAATCCAGCCCGGATGATCCATATATTTACCTGGGTGACCTTTCCAATTTAATTACTTTTTTTTCATTTGAATGGAGGAACTGATGTTAGCTCATGATATATAACACGAAACACTAGGATGGCATACCCAGATGAGATTCCAGTTACTAATAACAGATGGAGCAAGTTTTAAACTAAACTACTCATGATACCAAAAAATAAGACAGCTCTTTCTATCTTGCTGTTTGGAACATAAGATCGTCAGTCTTGAAGCAACAATAAATCCCAGCAGATGGATGCGGATGGTTAAATCACTACAACACATGCCAAAACTTGCCTGTTATTCTCTGTCTAGGATCGAAAGTCAGCATCTTTTCAACCAAGTCAATTGCTGAAGGGTGAACATGTGGAAACTTCTCAGATAATGATTGCCTTGCATGACGGGGAAGTTGGCGGATATATCTTCTTGCATTTTCATTTA
Organism: Aegilops tauschii subsp. strangulata; assembly: GCF_002575655.3. Lineage (NCBI taxonomy): Eukaryota > Viridiplantae > Streptophyta > Magnoliopsida > Poales > Poaceae > Aegilops > Aegilops tauschii. Next base: position 67,556,355 of record NC_053041.3, read on the forward strand.
CAAAATCCAAATCGGCCTCATTTGGTGTTCCAATGAGCTGCAACGAGGAAATACCACAAGGGAATTAAAAATGAATTAATGTGCACCAGAAAAGTACTTATTATATATACCAGTCAAGTGCTTAAATACCTCTACTTCGAGAAAAAACTATGATCATACTAGATAGTACTCCGTATTATGCTAAAACAGGACCACACAACATGATTTAAATTAGATATAAAAGAAGTTCATAGAGCACTATCTAAACCTCCATTAGTAGACGTAGCTGATGGACATGGTCTCTTCCTGGAAACAACGGTTTCCGGTCCATCAGTTCCATAAATATACAGCCCACAGACCACACATCAATTGCTGCAGTGTATTCGGAGGAGTTCAACAAAAGCTCTGGTGCCCTGTACCATCTTGTCACAACATACTCGGTCATAAAATCAGTTTCTGAGGTGGTACGAGCAAGCCCAAAATCGCAAATTTTTAGGTCACAGTTTGCATTCAAAAGAAGATTGCTAGGCTTCAAGTCTCGGTGGAGAACATTTGCTGAATGTATGTACTTCAAGCCACGAAGGATCTGATAAAGGAAATACTGCACAAGGAACAATTACACAAAACATCCACATCAGATTAAGTACAATTTCTCAGAACAAGACAGAAGTTTGCGGATTGAAAAGAAACTAGAAAGAACAAGATCAATGGAAGAGAAACAGGTGACCACTCCAGAAAACCACTGATTTCTCATGTGAGATCTAGCGTCAATTCTTTATGCTAGAAACCCAAGTATGCACTGACAGTACAGGCATATTATAGCAAACAGTTTTTCCATGGAACTTTTCCACCAAGGATTATCCGATGGTATTTGCGGAAGTAGAACATGATTTAATATCAGCAAGACATGGTATTGTTAACAAAAGAGACCACTCTGATATATAGAAAGCTCTTCTATTTAGGAACCATCCCTTAGCAATGACGATGCATGGGTGTGTTTGACAAAGGATAGAAAAAAGAATTGCTAGCATTAAGTAGTATACTGATGTGTCAGCTCTCAAGCATGTACTATATGTGATGAACTTGTTCGACTGCTCCCTTTGTTCGACCAAATGTTCAGAGGGGTGCATTGAAAGTTTCTAATATGTTGTATCCTTTCTAAGAGGTGTAATACAGTAAGGTACTTATTCAATGATAGTATATTACAGTTCACCTATGTCGGTGTGCTAATCCAATTTCCATTGTATTACAGAGAAGCGAAACATCAACCAACAGTCATCAAATATATCCCCATAATTCCACCACTAAGGTCAATGTTTATACTATACACCAGGCAAACTTATTTAGAGCACGTAGTCCTAGACTAGCAAAGTAGCAAGATGATTCAGGACGACCAGAAAAAGAAGAAAGGCCGAGAGGCTTTAGTTATTACTCATTAGCTCCCTGCTCCCAGAATACTAATATCTTACAGAAGTATGTACGAGCTGAGGCAAAAAAAAAATAATGAAACAGATAATTGACAGTATAATGTACTCAAGGAATCAGATGAAATGAGATACTAGAGACAAGAATTTCTATAGCCAAACAATAATATAATTAGATAAGCGAACTTATCCTACAAAGGGGGTATGAGAAGGTTTTACTTCTATATCGAAATAAATAATAAGTACCTGGCAGTGCTCCTCCGATAAAGCTTGATTTGAGCGAATAATTTGATGCAGATCGGTGTCCATCAATTCATATGCAATATAGACATCATTGAATGCAGTCCTTTGTGCAGGAGGTATAATATCCCTTATTGCAACAATCTGCATAAGAAATGCCCTCTTGTAAGAAACATATTTTGTAGCATTAATTCATACTTAGAAAAAAATCTTCCAAAAAGGCAATAACTATGGTTAGCAGCAACAGGGCCACATGCCTTAGATAATGTCTAGTTTTTACATCTTGCACAAAAAACTCATACACCAAGACAATACAATTTAACATATCTGTACTTTCTTTCGATGGCTTGAGTCAACTTTATATTTCATCTTGAATGCATATCAACTTTATATTTGACATATCTTGCATCTTGAATGAATTGAAATAGTCAATAGGTCATGGAAAGCTGAAGAACACATTACACATACACTTCATATAACTTATGTTTGCCATGGTTACAGCTGACAATCTGTACGTTCTTTCGATGGCTTGAGTCAACTTATATATTTCATCTTGATTGCATTGAAATGATCAACAAGTCGTGGAAAGCTGATGAACACATACACTTCACTTAACTATGTTGGCTACAGTTACAGCTGAACTAAGTTGCGTGGAAACTTCTACTCCCTCCGTTCCAAAATAGATGACCCAACTTTGTACTAAAGTTATACAAAGTTGAGTCATCTATTTTGGAACGGAGGGAGTAAACTTCTACCAAGTTAACATTTCCATTTCAAACTTGTTTTTGGATAGTACAAACCCAACATTTGTTAGAGCTGAGATGCACCCAATGACATTTTGATGAGTTGTTGGCTTCTTTTTTAGGTTAAACATGTTTTTGAAGATATAATATTCTACAACAACAGCACAACAGAAGTAAATTGGCATCATATTATTAACACAATCATAGCAATATTTTATTATTTTTCACCAAAAAGAAAACAGTTATGATGTCCAGAAAATGAGGCAAATGAATAATCATTATTAAGAATCTGCAGCTGGTAGTACTTCTGACAGCATCATATGAAATATAATTCAAAGATGCCGGTGCTGGTGATGACAACCTAATTTATTTAATTATTTTGCTTGCTTGAAGAGTGAAGGGTGTAGCCTTTAGGGTGTAACCTTGCACATTTCCGGCTGCCTTTTGTAGCAGTGCAAATACCACAAATTTTACGCATTCAAAATTTAAAGCAGTAGAAGGCATAATACTTGGCATGGGAGTCAGAACAGAGCAATTCTGGAGCTTTCCATTTTCTATTTGTTGGTAGCCTCTGTTTTTATGTTGCATTGTGAACCATCTTCAAAACCCTTGTAACTAACTTGAACACAAGGCAGCACTATACCAGCTGCATATGTTCCCACATGACACATGAGCAGTATAGGAAGTTACCACTTCTTACTGCTTTAGAATGGATATGACCTGACGTTGCTGCTTCGAGCATGGATATGCCGAGTACAACCAAGGTCAGGGTATGTATGTATAAAATACAACAAACAAGATACAAGATACAAGTAGGTAGCTAGCATAGATGAAACAAGTGCATCACCCAAGTAGCTGCACTAAGCCGAATATTACTTGGTTTAGGAGGTAAACAACAGGCAATTTCTAGCTGCACATGTTCCCTGGTGAAAAAAATGCATTTGCAATTTTCCAGATGAGAGGGGAAATTTTGATGTGCATCGTACAATAATATGTGTACTAACAAAAACTAGTGCATAGGCATGCATTTTTGTACACATACTTTTGTACAGGACTACAGGTACATCTACAAAACTGTTTCTTTTTCCAAAAATTTGCAAATGTAATTCTCTGTGCTTTTGGGACCTGGAGGGGGAACACAATTCGTGTCAGCAAACAAAGAGGCTTTTCCCTTACATAAACTAAGGCTTCTAATATAGCTATTGGAATACAGGGTCTCCAAATCTTTATGGCTTTATTACATAGCTCATCCTTTTTGGGGGTTGACATGGAGAATAAGAGTGAATAAGACAGCATACAGTTACAGAAAGTTTTGGACATAAATAGCTGACAGGGAACCATATCACCAGCCATAGCTACTATAAAGGCAAATGTGCGTCGTTGCATTGTTTTCCTTTATGGTCAGGATGTTTTCTCCTGTGCTATGGTTTTATTACCAGGCCTTAAGCGCACTGAAAAGTCCAATTTGCTTCCTGGGAACGCATGACAATGCAATGTGGCCGTTGCTCTGTCCGTTCGTAAGGGTTAGCTATTGAATCGCCCACTGGTGCCACCAAACTACCCATTTCAGCTTTTGTCCTAGTCACCAAGCACCGTCTCAGACACCGCTTGTCAGGAATGCTCGTTCGCGCCATCAGAAGGAAAGAGAGAGAAAAGCGAAGTACAGGATCTTGTAAATGAAAACTTCCGCCTTTATAGTAGCTACAGCAGGTGATACGTTTACAGCTGACAGTGTATAAAGCACGTGTCGACAAGCATTTCCGTTATTAATCAGACCTTGCCTAATCCGACGTTTCACTACCAACGGTCATAATTGTCTGACGGTCAAACTCCCAAAGTTTGTCTATTCTAGTGTAGCACTAAATCTGAAACCCTAGCTTAAGTAGGATACTAGCCAAAAACCAATTTCACTCTGAAAACCTTCCACCAGAATACGCAATCTGCAAACGACAATGCTTGATGAGACAAAGAATAGAAAGCCAAAGGGTCCCATTCTCTTCATGCTCTTACTGCTAGCAGATTACTTGACATCACCTAAACTTCAAATCCACACATCTCAGAGCATATGCTGAGGTGTCCAAGGAAGGCTGTCAAGATACAATCCACCTCTAGTGTACTGCTAGCACGGCTATCTTCCCCAAAAAACATTTTTCCCCCTCAAATACGCGCCAAAACACGAGTCATTTCATATTACAAGAATAACACCAAAGCCTTTTAAAGAAGGCACATGAAAAGACCCAAGATGCCTAACTCAGATGTAGGTTCCTCCTATTACTTAGTTTAGTTATCACAGGACATTAGAAAGATCCAAGTCCAACATCCTAATAAGAACTCTCCAACAGTAGTAGCCCCCTAGCCTAGGAACTGCGCATTCACTTCCACCACACACCCACTGGATTCGGAGGAGCTAGTCAGCAAAAGGGACACAAGCAGATAGATTGGTCCTGAGGCAGCTTTTGACATCAGCAGAATCTAGCAGTAGGAGCGAGAGCATCTTATGTGCTGCTGCTCCAGGTGCACCGAGGAAGAACACAATGAATCGCATCCCAAAAGGTTGGTGGGTTCTTTAAAGGCTCGCCTACGATTGCTACTCCTGAAGCTCTCGCGCAGATGAGGAAGGAAAAGCCGGCCCCGGATTAGGTAGCCGGCCACGGAGCTGTCTGTCGGCGAACCCCAATCATTCGGCGGCTAAAACCTAACCGAGCCCATCCACCTGCCGTTCCATTCAATGCAACCAACCAGCACAACCACAAGGAGCATTCAAGGAGCATTCAACGAGAAAGGGGAAATGGAGGGAGGGGCGGATCGGGGACTGACATTCTCGTGGTCCATGTGGCGGAGCAGCTTGATCTCCCGCAGCGTGCGCTTGGCGTCGATCTTGTTGTCGAAGGCGTTGGCGATCTTCTTGATGGCCACCTGCTCCCCCGTCTCGGAGTTGAGCGCGGAGCTGCGCGCAGTCAGTCGGTCAGTCAGGCGGCCGGACCGGAGATGGAGGGGAAAGAAAGGAGAAGGGGAAAGGGGGGGTACCAGACGATGCCGTAGGCGCCCTTGCCGATGGGGAGGATGGGGGGCTTGTACTTGGCGGTGACCTCGAAGACGTTGCCGAAGATGTTGTACTGGATGAACCTCCCGCCGTGGGTGAGCGTGGCCTGGATGTTATCCATCGCGCCGCCCGGCGCCGTCCCCGCCGCCGCCGCAGCGCCCGCACCGGCCTCCGCCATCTCCGAGTCCGGCGGCTGCGCCCCGCCGGCGTCCATCTCCGCCCGGATCGCGCGCGTGGGGAGGGGAGGGGAAAGCCCGTGCGGTGGATTTGGCTCGCGAGATTTGGTCGCTTTCCGCCTCTTGTTTGTTTAGGTGGTGTGGCAGCTCCCCTTCTCTCTCTCCCCCCTTCAGTTTCTGGGCTCGGGAAGTCGGGATGGGATGGGATGGGATGGGGCTGCCGTGCCGGCCTACGGGTGGGGGAGGGAGGATGCAGATGGGAGGGGAGATGGCTGGCAGCGCGCGTGCGAGTGGCGAGTGGGAGTGGCCGGCTGCTACGGGAAGATGACTTTTTTACTCCAAGTGGGAAATGGGATGGGGCATCAACCTTCTCTGGTAGAGAAAAGAAGATCATCATGCCTACCTATCTGCATCTCTAACCCTAGAAAAGAAAGCTACAGTCCATCCCTAAGTGCGTTGTGGTATGTATAGATCCACGAAATGGATATGGTTGTGGTGATGGTGGTGGCCGTTGGGGGCTGCGCGTCGCCACCGGTGTGATGATGGGTGTGGTGCGGTCGAGGGCGCCTTCTCGACGGTGCCGGCGCTGACTGGTGTGCTGCCACCTTGTGTCCGTGCGTGGCCGTGTAGGCGTCGTCGGGTGGTGTCGGCACGTCGTGTGCGAGCGGGTGCGCCCGCGCTATTTATAGGGGTAGGATGTCACGGTTTGTTTGTGGTTCGGGTTTCCCGGCACTTATTAGGGCGGCTGGGAGTGAAACACAGTGAAATGGCAGCTTTTCTTGTCCACGTCCATGCTTGACAAGATGTGTGATTTTGAGCCGGCACTAATGTGTGCATTAGTGCCGGTTCCAACGGCTAGCCGGCCGCTCTCATTAGTACCGGTTCGTGGCGAACCTTTAGCACCGGTTTGTGCCACGGACCGGTACTAAAGTGAGTGGTGGCAGGATGTTGTCAGTCCGGGGCCCCTCCAGCACCTTTAGTACCGGTTCGTGGCACGAACCGGTGCTAAAGGTCGTCCTACATAAACCCTTCGTCCACCCGAGCTCGCTCTGTTCTTCCCCTTTCCCCTCTCCTCTGTGTTCTTCCCCTCTTCCTCTTGAGCTCATCACACATTTTGCCCAAAATTTGTCAAGATTTGAAGGTCCCCATCCATTCAAATGATCACAAAGGTTAGCAACTTTGTCCTTATCTCTCATCTCTCATTGCTAGATTAGCTCTTGCAATGCTTTGTATAGTGATTAATTTATGAGTTTAGTAATTTGGGAGGAAATATATGTGCTAGTATTTGATTTATATGCAATTTGAGGTCAAAAATAACACTTAGTTTGCATATGTAGGTGTGGTTTACTTAGTGCCTTCTAAATCTCCGTCGTAACCACCGTCGATTGCCCGCACCGTCCCGTCACCGGCACCACCTTGTGGTGAGCCTCTTGTTCATGAATGTTTTACATTACCAAATTGATGTTTGTGTGATTTGGATATATAGTTACTCGTATAATTATCTTACTCGTACGTTGTTTGTTATACATAGTGACATGGTTTTGATATCCGTCCCCGTCGGCCCTCGTCCTTGTTATGATTCGGATGTGGTATATTCTCTTTTAAAACTAGTTGTTGCATTTCGTGTTTATGAAAAATTATTATGCCCATCAAGTTAACATAGATATTTTTATCTAGGAGGTTTGTGAACCGGAAATTCCAACCGACCCTATTGTCGAGAGGTTAAATTTAGTTGAAAGAGAAAACGAGTATTTGAAAGAAAAATTGAAAAGAATTGAGGGGGAGAAGATGGAATTGGAGTTGCATGTTGCCGATGTCGTCGATGATCACAAGATCAAGGTGGAGAAAATGCGCTTGAAGATTAGAAAGATTAGAAAATATGCCATTGATAGTGAGGCTTGGTAGCATTATGCTGTTGGATCAATTGTTACCTTAGTTGTGATCTTGATCGCATTTGTTGTTGCATTTAAATGCTTTAGTTAGAGAGTTATTTGTTTGTTGCATTTAAGTGTTGTATGAACTTTATGTATGAACTTGTATTAATTTGGTCTTTTCGGTGTTGTGTAATGAAGATGAGCCGACAATGGATGTACGATGACCGATGCTCTCCCGAGTTCATTAATGGCGTGCAAACTTTTCTGCTTGTGGCTGAGGCAAACAAGCGGGCAGATGGTTTTATGCCTTGTCCATGTGCTGTCTGTAAGAATGATCACAATTACTCTACGTCAACAACCATTCACGTACACCTGTTTAAGTCCGGTTTCATGCCCCACTATAATGTTTGGACCAAGCACGGAGAAAGAGGGGTTATGATGGAAGATAATGAAGAAGAAGAGGACGACGACAGCTATCCTGGCCATGGGTTCCCTGAATACGATGATACAACAATGGGGGAAGAAGCTGAGCCGGCAATGCGGGAAGAAGCTGAAGAAGAGGCATCAGATGAGCCCGCTGATGATCTAGGTCGGGCCATTGCCGATGCAAAGAGAAACTGCGCAAGTGATTTGGTGAAGAAGTTGCAGCGCATGTTAGAGGATCACAAGAAATTGTTGTACCCGAATTGATAAGCTGACAAGAAAAAGTTGGGCACCACACTAGAATTGCTGCAATGGAAGGCGGAGAATGGTGTATCTGACAAGGGATTTGGAAAGTTGCTGGTAATGATAAAGAATATGCTTCCAAAGGACAACGAATTGCCCGAGAGTACGTACGAAGCAAAGAAGGCTGTCTGCCCTCTAGGGTTAGAGGTGCAGAAGATACATGCATGCCCTAATGACTGCACCTCTACCGCGGTGAGTACAAGGATTTGAACGCTTGCCCGGTATGCGGTGCATTGCGCTATAAGATCAGCCGCGATGACCCTGGTGATGTCGAGGGTGAGCGCCCCAGGAAGAAGATTCCTGCCAAGGTGATGTGGTATGCTCCTATAATACCACGGTTGAAACGTTTGTTCCAAAACAAAGAGCATGCCAAGGCGATGCGATGGCACAGAGAAGACCGTAAGAAAGACGGAAAGTTGAGAGTACCCGCTGACGGGTCGTAGTGCAGAAAAATCGAGAGAAAGTACGGGAAGGAGTTTGCAGATGACGTAAGGAACGTATGGTTTGGTCTAAGCGCAGATGGCATTAATCCTTTTGGGGAGCAGAGCAGCAACCATAGCACCTGGCCTGTGACTCTATGTATGTATAACCTTCCTCCTTGGTTGTGCATGAAGCGGAAGTTCATTATGATGCCAGTGCTCATCCAAGGCCCTAAGCAACCCGGCAACGACATTGATGTGTACCTAAGTCCATTAGTTGAAGAACTCTTAGAGCTTTGGAATGGAACAGGTGTACGTGCGTGGGATGAGCACATGGGGAAGAATTTGACCTAAAGGCATTGCTGTTCGTGACCATCAATGATTGGCCTGCTCTCAGTAACCTTTCAGGACAGACAAACAAGGGATACCGCGCATGCACGCACTGTTTGGATGATACCGACAGTATATATTTGGACAATTGTAGGAAGAATGTGTACCTGGGACATCGTCGATTTCTTCCGAGCAGGCATCCCGTAAGAAAGAAAGGCAAGCATTTCAAAAGTGAGGCGGATCACCGGACGAAGCCTCGCCACCGTACTGGTGCTGATGTACATGATATGGTCAAGGATTTGAAGGTAGTCTTTGGAAAGGGTCCTGGCGGACAACCTGTTCCGAATGACGTTGACGGACGCGCACCCATGTGGAAGAAGAAATCTATATTTTGGGACCTGCCCTATTGGAAAGACCTAGAGGTCCGCTTCGCAATCGACGTGATGCACGTGACGAAGAATCTTTGCGTGACCCTGCTTGGCTTCTTGGGCGTGTATGGGAAGACAAAAGATACACCTGAGGCACGGGAGGACCAGCAACGTATGCACGGAAAAGACGACATACATCAGGGTCATGCCAGCTACGCTCTTACCAAAGAAGAGAAGGAAATCTTCTTTGAATGCATGCTCAGTATTAAGGTACCGTGTGGCTTCTCGTCGAATATAAAGAGAATAATAAACATGGCAGAGAAAAAGTTCTAGAATCTAAAGTCTCATGACTGCCACGTGATTATGACGCAACTGCTTCCGGTTGCATTGAGGGGGCTTCTACTGGATAACGTTCAATTAGCCATTGTGAAGCTATGTGCATTCCTCAATGCAATCTCTCAGAAGGTAATCGATCCAGAAATCATACCAAGGTTAGAGAATGATTTGGTGCAATGTCTTGTCAGTTTCGAGTTGGTGTTCCCACCATCCTTCTTCAACATCATGACGCACGTCCTAGTTCACCTATGCGAAGAGATTAACGTTTTGGGTCCTGTATTTCTACATAATATGTTCCCCTTTGAGAGGTTCTTGGGAGTCTTAAAGAAATATGTTCATAACCGTGCTAGGCCAGAAGGAAGCATCTCCAAGGGCATCACAATGAGGAGGTCATTGAGTTTTGTATTGACTTTATTCCTGACCTGAAGCCGATTGGTGTTCCTGAATCGCGGCATAAGGGCAGACTGGAGGGAAAATGCACGCTAGGAGGGAATCAACTAATGTGTATGGACGGACATTCTCTCACTGAAGCACACTACACAGTTCTACAGAATTCCACCTTGGTGGCTCCGTATATGGACGAACACAAGAATTTTCTACGCTCCAAACACCCGAAGCGGTCTTGAACAAACTAGGAGTTTCGCCGGCTGGTTGCAGACACGTACCATGCATGACGCCTCTATTGAAGATGACATGTACTCGCTGTCCCAGTTACCATCTTCGAATATAATGACTTTCAAAGGGTACGAGATAAATGGTAATACATTTTACACGATCGCCCAAGATAAGAAGAGCACCAACCAAAACAGTGGTGTCCGCTTTGATGCAACAACCAAGACGGGAAAGGAAACATATTATGGTTACATAGAGGACATATGGGAACTTGACTATGGACGTGGTTTGAAGGTCCCTTTGTTTCGGTGCAAATGGGTCAATATGACATGAGGCGGGGTAACGAAAGACCCGCAGTACGGAATGACAACAGTGGATCTCAACAATCTTGTGTATGCAGACGAACCATTCGTCCTAGCCAATGATGTGGCACAGGTTTTCTATGTGAAGGACATGTCTACCAAGCCGAGAAAAAGAAAAGATAAGGAAGCGAATGCATCATACGATGAGCCAAAGCGCCACATAGTTCTTTCTGGGAAGAGAAACATCATGGGAGTGGATGACAAGACAGACATGTCAGAAGATTATGAAAAGTTTGATGAAATTGCTCCATTCACAGTGAATATTAACCCGAGCATCCAGTTAAATGACGAAGATTTTCCATGGCTACGGCGCAAAGGGACACACGAAGAAAAAGTTTCACACCCAAAGATCTGGGATGTGATCGGCTTCACTATCATCACTTTCTTCTGTGTTTCACACCCAGGAGGGAATCTCTGTAATAGTTAGGGTAGTTATGTGTTTTGGCATTTGAAACGCGAAGAAATTTTATGTGCAAACAAATTCTTTCATGCATTTACTGATTTTTTCAGCTAAATGACCCTGAAATTGAAAAGCATTTTAAATGAACTCATAAAAGGTTGAAAGTTGGCATGGTATCATAATTTCACCCACATAGCATGTGCAAAAAAGTACAGAGGGTTACCGCAAAAACTGGATGCACTTCATGTATAAAATGGACAATCTCTTTCGAAGTATCAGGGTTTCGGACGAAAACTCATCTGTTACAAAGGCATTTCATTTTTTAAATAACCTAAGGATTACCAAATTGAATATAATGATAAAACACACTAATATTAAACATAAGAAAAAAGAATCACTGAAAAATCTATTTTCAAAGTTAAGTTATTCACAAACTAGTGATTCACACAAATTTCAAATAATTCAAAATTTAAACTATTCAAATTTGAAAACTACCGGCACTAATAGAAAGTTTGTAATTTTTTGTACCTAAAGCAAAAATATTCACAAAGAAACTCTAAATACAGCAAAAAACAACTCAAAAATAAATAAACCAAAAATAAATAAAGCAAAAAAAAGAAAATAAAAAAGCCCACCTACTGGGCCAGAGCGGCCAGCATACGACTAGAAACCCAACCTATAGTTGGGCCAGGATGCAGGCCCGCAAGCCCAGTAGGCCCACAGGCAGAGTAGGAGAGGTAGGCCCAGAAGGCCTGCTTTTGAGAGGAGCTCAATGCAGTGCCCGCGCCGGGGCTTATAAACAGGTCTTGGCGCTCCTCAACTAGCGAGGTGGGACTAAACTTCTGCTCCCCTCGCCTGGCAGCGCACCACCTTTAGTACCGGGTCGTGGCTCCAACCGGTACTAAAGGGGAGGTCTTTAGTACCGGTTGGTGCCACCACCCGGTACTAAAGGGGGGCGCTTCCCGCCGCTTGGCCTGGCCAAAACAGACCTTTACTACCGGTTGGTGGCTTCAACCGGTACTAAAGGGGTGTTCTATATAAGAAAACACTTCAAAAAAAATTCAGTTTCTCATCTCTCCCTCTGCTTCTTTCTCCTCTGCCCCGTCGCCGCCCCCGTCCCCGTCCCCGCCCCGGCCATCCCCATCCCCATCGTCCCCGTCGCCACGCCCCGCTCCGTCGCCGCGCCCCGCCCCGTCGTCCCCGCCCGGCCCGTCCCCGTCCCCGTCGTCGCCGCCCCATCCCCATCCCCGTCGTCACCACCCGTCTTCGTCCCCGTCGCCGCCCCCCGTCGCCGCGCCTCGCCAGTGAGCTCCTGCCCGGCCCGGCCGCCATGTCCACACACACACTGTTTTTTTAGTTTTTTAGTTATAGAAATTTTTCTATTTTTTAGTTATAGAAATATCTATAGAAATGTTAGAAAATTTTCTGTTTTTTAGTTATAGAAATATTAGAAATGTTAGTTATATATAAATGTTATAAATTTTTCTGTTTTTTAGTTATAGAAATGTTAGCAATTTTTCTGTTATTTAGTTATAGAAATATTATAGAAATGTTAGTTATATATATAGAAATGTTAGAAATTTTAGAAATTTTAGAATTAGTTTTAGCTAGATGAATTGGATTAATGTCAAATTGTTAGAATTTGCATATAGAATTTTAGTTATCACAATCCAATCATTTAAAAAATGTTACTTTTTGCGGGCATATAGTATTTGTTCTCGACGATGCCCGGCCCGCATCCTCGCCGTCGACCCATTCGCGACGACGTCCGGGACTGGGCTCCGCCGGGCTGGCACTGGGAGGTGCTACCTGGAGGGGCACGCCGCTTGGTGAGGAACCCGGCCTCGGGTCCCGTCGTCGACCCTGATCTCCTTTGGTGCCGTTCGCGTGGGCCACATTCGGTGCAGAGGGAGTCGGCCCTGCCGGAGGTGGTGCGTCGCCGTGTCAGGGAGGAGGACGAGCACGTCCATCGCTACATGGCTGCTATGGACGTCAGGTTCTCCAATACCTGGCAGGTTCTTTGGGCAGATGACCGGAGATATGATCCTATGATGGTTCCTTCTCTTTGGGTGTCCACCGCCCGCATCCCAGGAACCGCGAGTGGCCTAGATTCTTCTGTAGTATTCAATCTTTATTAGCTACCTAGCCAGTGATGTATTCGATATATAATATTCGAGACGATGTATTCGGGATTATATATATTATTCGAGACGATGTACTCGAGATTATATATCATTCGAGACGATGCATATTATGTACTATATGATTCAGTTTTTCCTTATTGATTGCATCCATGCATTGTAATTTGAATACTAAATTGTTTTATATTTCTTCTGTATTAGTTAAGTAAAAGCTATGGCGGACAATATCGGCAGAGAGAGAGAAGAGGAATTGTTCGAGATCATATGCAGCCCTCGCAGGCTAGATGATCTGAATGAAGCAGATGACAGCTCCCAATATCTGAACAATACCGGGGAGGGTGATGATAAGATATTCGATCTCGACGACCGAGCTGATGAAGTCATGAACTATGATTATGATTATGATGACGCAGACAATGTTTATGATGACACAGACAATGTTGATCTTGAAATAACAAAGACTACCGGCGATGTATATTTATATAAGAAGGCATCTGGTGATCATCACATGTTTTTTTATTTGAAGATATATTAACGAATCGATCTTTCTTCTTTCAGTCCTCCGGATCGAGCAAATTTGCTTCTACAGACAGCAGGACAAAGCGAGGCCCAGGCAAAAAGTTGAAGGAGGGTGTAAAGTACAACATCGACTCCATCAAAGCTAATGGCGAACCCCTCACGCCTAAGAGCATTGCGAACAAGTGGACTCGTCAGTGCGGAGTTCTTGTGAAGGACCAACTCCCGATCTCCATTCAAGAATGGAAAGAGCCAAAAACTAAACGTCCAGATGTTACTTGGGTCGACGACAGAGCAAAACAAAATCTTTGGGAATCTCTGATGGAACATTTCACCCTACCAGATTATTTCACTGATGCAGATGTGCAGAAAGTCAAGGACGCTGCTCTTAAGAAGATGGCAATTGCATTCAACACCCACAAGAAAACTGTATGGGCCAACTACCTCGCTGCAGAAAGGAAGACTCCAGAATTCAAGGGAACACTAGAGAAGCAAAGAGAACACTGGCCCGCTTTCGTGAAATTCAAGGAATTAGAATTATCTAAGGAACGGTCGAGAAAAAACAAGGCCAATGCCGCAAAAAAGACGCAGTTCCATAGGCTGGGGCCAGGTGGCTATGCGGTGGCAATGCCTAAGTGGGATAAGTCTGAGCAAGAGATGGAGGATGCAGGGGTCACTCCGGTTACTAGGAGCTGGCCCCCAGGTGCAGAACTTGGTTCTATGCGCATGGGGGGGCGTTGGACCCGAAGACAGGCCTGGTTTCGAAGAAGGCAAGTCTAAAAGGAGCCAAACAAAAGTTACTTGACGCAATAGAAGATGCTCGAAAGGGGGTGTTCACGCCCAACAGAGAGAACGACGAGCTTACACGGGCCCTGGGAAATCCTGAACACCCGGGAAGAACACGAGGCAAGGGCGTTATTCCCTGGTATGAGGGCTTTTCGGAATTGAACGACGACTACATGACCTGTGCAAGAAAGAAGATGGAGGAGGAGAAGAAGAGGAAGCTGGAGGAGGAGCAGAGGAAGCAGGACGCAGAACGCCTTCAAGGCCTAGAAGCAAGGCACGCGGACTTGGCACTCAAATTCCAGTAGCAGCAGCAGCAGATCGACTCACTTAGCCAGGAAAGGGGGTCTCAGCAGCGGCAGCAGCAAGCGGATGATCGTCCAGCATTGGATAGCACCGTCCCATCCATGCCGAGAAGCAGCGTTGGTTCCGCCCCGGGCGACGCACTGCTGGATACATACCCTGTGGATGACATCATAGAGAACACTAACTGTGAGCTACACTTCAAAATGAAGAACATATCCATGAAGGTGGCGGACGCCGTTGCTTTTACAATTACCCCCGAAGCAACCTTCCATTGCACCCCGATTCCAGCGGGCTATGCTCGTGTCTTGGTTGATGAGGTGGTGGACCCATATTCGGGGCTACAGCTTGACATTCCCGGAGGTGACGACGGGCACACACTGGGAGAGGCCATACATCGTATCATCCTATGGAGAAAGGATTGCATCATCTTTCGAAGTCCACCGACACCGCGTCTGCCGACTCCTCCTCGAAGTCCGCCACCGAGTCAGTAGACTCCCGCTCCTCCAAGTCCACGAACGCGTGAGCCGACTCCTCCTCGAAGTACGCCACCGTGTCAGCAGACTCCCGCTCCTCCAAGTCCACGAACGCGTGAGCAGACTCCTGCTTCAAGTCCGGCACAGCGTCAGGCCACTCCTCCTGCTCCAACTCAGCCACGTCAGCCGTCTCCGCCGCCTCAGCAATCGCAGAAGAGACACGCCGCAACTATGGTGCGTAGCGGTACGAGTCGAGGTAGTACAGGAAGTACAGGCGGAGACAAGCGATATAAATATGGTCCAAGCCTCGCTCCTCTTCCTCAGAGGCCTTACGACATGACCGAGGAGCAAAACGATGCCATAGTGAAGGCCCAAGTGGACGCCCATTTTGGACCGAAACCGGCACCGCCGCCGAGGGAGAAAGTGCCTGAGGAAAAGATTGACCACTTCATTCGTATGGCTAGACCACCAGCTCCCAAGCCTGTTGACTCGGACTATGAGCGCCAAATCAGGAAGGCACATCGAGCACGACTACAGAAAGAAGCGAGCTCGAGCTCGAGCCAACAAGGAGCTGTCAAAAAATGCGGGAAAACCGTTCCCCAGCTAGGAGAACAGGCGGCGCAATTGATCCCCCCGCTTGTTGTGCCAACAACACATGAGAGTACACGCGCCCAATATTATTGTGGGCAAACCGTTTACGTTCCCCAGCTGGGCAATGTGGTAATAACCGAGGATCATATAATGCAGGCTGAAATGCTCAAGATCACTGTTGGACAACTCCTCGATATCGAGCCCATGTCTCCGCTTAGAGAGGAGGAAATAAAACGGAAATATGTCCCGGGCCAACCTTTGGTCAAGCCAGACGAGGTCAAGAACCTCCCAGCGAGAATGTATGAATTGCATCAATGGTACATGAACATTACTGATATGTCTCCAACGTATCTATAATTTTTGATTGTTCCATGCTATATTATATTCTATTTTGGACATTATTGGGCTTTAGTATACACTTTTATATTATTTTTGGGACTAACGTATTAACCGGAGGCCCATCCCAGAATTGCTGTTTTTTTGCCTATTTCAGAGTTTCGCAGAAAAAGAATATCAAACGGAGTCCAAACGGAATGAAACCTTCGGGAACGTGATTTTCGGAACGAACGTGATCCAGAGGACTTGGACCCTACGTCAAGACATCAACCAGGAGGGCACGAGGTAGGGGGGGCGCCTACCCCCTGCGCGCGCCCTCCACCCTCGTGGGCCCCCTGTTGCTCCACCGACGTACTCCTTCCACTATAGGAATCAGCTATTTTGCCGTCTGCCACGGCGGACGGCAAAGGCATGAACGGCGGACGGCAAAGGCCTTTGCCGTCAACCGCGGACGGCAAAAGGCTCCGGCAAAGTAGGCTACGGTAAAGAGCTACTTTGCCGTCTGCTTCTGGGCGGCTGACGGCAAAGGCCCTTTGCCGTCTGCAGCGGACGGCAAAGAGAGCAGACGGCAATAATTGCGCTGTCAGTCCGTTAAGTGGCTAACGGCAGGCCTTTGCCGTCCGCCGCTGACGGCAAACCATGTATATATTCATCAGTTGATCTACTTTGTCAATTTTATTATGTCCATGCAACCTACACTCTAATAGGTAATGATAGGTCCTAATCCCACCCGAGTATGTTTAGATTGGGTTCATTTTCCCATGCTATGCTCCGGATCCTACGCAAAATTTCGGCAGCACCTCCCCGCTGTTCTCCTGATACACGTCTCTGCAATAAACAGAGAGGATGTGTACCCGGAGAACAACAGGGGAGGCACTGACGAAACTTATGCGTCAGATCCGGAGCAAAGCATATGGGAAAACGAACCCAATCTAAACATACTCGGGCTGTCCATGGATAGCGTTGGACAATTCGAAAGAATCAAGGTTATAAATATGCAAATGCATGCATATTTATAACTATGACGCTTTCGAACGGGAGACACATATTGGTTACGCATACTGATGATTCAAGACACATATATAGCTAGCTATCAAGTTTCATCGGCACGAACACCGGAACAGAGCAAATAATTAACGGGGGAGGAGGCCATGTCATTTGTGCTCACCCACGAACGAAGGGGCAGCGCTCGTCAAACGCACGGCGAGGTCGTCGACCACCAAACCTTGCAGCGATGAAACAACTGCACATTTAAATCTACCCGATCAACACAATTATATATGATGTTTTCATAACAAAATCGAAAAATATATGACCTAACTAATAATTCACAAATATATGACCCTGTCAGGGTGTCGGGGTCGGGGTCGGGGTGTGGGTCAGGGTGTGGTGTCAGGGTGTCGGTGGTCGGGGTAAGGGTGGGTGTGGTGTCAGGGTGTCGGGGTCGGGGTGTCGTGTCGGGGTGTCGTGTCGGGGTCGGGGTGTCGGGGTCGGGGTGTCGTGTCGTGCCGGGGTGTCGTGTCGTGCCGGGGTGTCGTGTCGGGGTCGGGGTGTCGTGTCGGGGTGTCGCATCGGGGTGGGGGTGTCGGTCGTCGGGGTCGGGGTGTCGGTGGTCGGGGTGTCAGGTGTCGGGGTGTCGGTGGTCGGGGTCGGGGTGTCAGTGGTCTTCTTCTTCTCCTCCTCTCCTCTAGCTTTCTCCTCCTCCTCCTCCTCTCCTCTTTCTTCCTCTTCTTCTTCTTCTTCTTCTTCTTCTTCTTCTTCTTCTTCTTCTTCTTCTTCTTCTTCTTCTTCTTCTTCTTCTTCTTCTTCTTCTTCTTCTTCTTCTTCTTTCTTCTCCTCCTCCTCCTCCTCCTCCTCTTCTTCTTCTTCTTCTTCTTCTTCTTCTTCTTCTTCTTCTCCTTTTTCCTCTTCTTAAACCTAGCACTAAGTAACCTAAAACAAAACAGGAAAAAACTACACCTAAACCTAGCTATTCTTCTTCTCCTCCTCTTCTTCTAATTATTCTTAGTTTTTTTCATTACTAAACATAAACCTAAAACTAAACTAAACCTAAGACCAAACTAAAAGTAATCTAAACTAAACTAAATATAAAACCAAACTAAAAGTAATCTAATCTAAACTAAATCTAAAACTAAACTAAAAGTAATCTAAACTAAAAAACAGAAAAAACAGAAGAAAAAAAGGAGAAGAGGGGTGCGACCGGGGCTCACCTGCGGCAGGGGTGGGAGGCCTGTGGCACGCTGGCAGGGCCCAGGGGCGCCGGGCGGTGGGGTTGCTCGCCGACGGAGGGGCGCTGGCCGGGCGATGGTGGCGACGGGGCCATAGCTCTGGGGCGGCGGGGTGGCGCTGGCCGGGCGGAGGAGGCGTCGGGCGGTGGTGGCGACGGGGCCGCACGGCTCCGGGGCGGTGGGGTGGGGCGGCGGCAGCGTCCGGGCGGTGGCCGGGCGGAGGGGGTGCCGGGCCGTGGTGGCGACGAGGCCGCAGGGCTCCGGGGCGGCGGGGTGGGGCGGCGGCGGTGCTCGACGGCGGCGGTGCGGGCGCGGTTGAGTGGGGGCGCGGGGTGGAGAGGGGGTGAGAGTGAGGGGAGAGAGCAATTGGGGTGGGGTGTCCGTTACTAATTAGTGGGGGCACGTTCTTTGCCGTCCGCTCGCGGACGGCAAAGGGCGCGCATAGCAGAAGGGGAGACGGCCATTAGCTGGGCCCTTTCTTTGCCGTCCGCCAGCGGACGGTAAAGGACAGGCAGGCGGACGACAAAGATTTCGCTGACGGCAAATAGGCTGACCTAGCCAAGCCGTGCGCTGTGGGGCCCACCTGGCTCTTTGCCGTCTGCTTTCCAGCTCATTGCCGTGAGCTTGCTGACGGCAAAGAAGCAGCTGACGGCAAATACACTTTTTGCCATCAGCCCTTTCTTTGATGTCCGCTTTGTGGAAGCGGGCGGCAAAGAGGCTCTTTGCCGTCAGCTGGCGGACGGCAAAGAGGAGGCAGACGGCAAAATGCCAGATTCTAGTAGTGTTCCTCCTATATATACCTACGTACCCCCAAACTACCAGATACGGAGCCAAAAACCTAATTCCACCACCGCAACCTTCTGTACCCGTGAGATCCCATCTTGGGGGCTGTTCCGGAGCTCCGCCGGAGGGGGCATCGATCAAGGAGGGTTTCTACATCAACACCATAGCCTCTCCGATGATGTGTGAGTAGTTTACCTCAGACCTTCGGGTCCATAGTTATTAGCTAGATGGCTTCTTCTCTCTTTTTGGATCTCAGTACAATGTTCTCCCCCTCTCTTGTGGAGATCTATTCGATGTAATCTTCTTTTGCGGTGTGTTTGTTGAGACCGATGAATTGTGGGTTTATGATCAAGTTTATCTATGAACAATATTTGAATCTTCTCTGAATTCTTTTATGTATGATTGGTTATCTTTGCAAGTCTCTTTGAATTATCAGTTTGGTCTGGCCTACTAGATTGATCTTTCTTGCAATGGGAGAAGTGCTTAGCTTTGGGTTCAATCTTGTGGTGTCCTTTCCCAGTGACAGTAGGGGCAGCAAGGCACATATTGTATTGTTGCCATCGAGGATAACAAGATGGGGTTTATATCATATTGCATGAGTTTATTCCTCTACATCATGTCATCTTGCTTAAAGCGTTACTCTGTTCTTATGAACTTAATACTCTAGATGCATGCTGGATAGCGGTCGATGTGTGGAGTAATAGTAGTAGATGCAGGCAGGAGACGGTCTACTTGTCTCGGACGTGATGCCTATATACATTACCATACCTAGATATTCTCATAACTATGCTGAATTCTGTCAATTGCTCAACAGTAATTTGTTCACCCACCGTAATAAGTATGCTCTTGAGAGAAGCCACTAGTGAAACCTATGGCCCCCGGGTCTATTTTCCATCATATTTAATCTCTCGACAACAAGCTATTTCTGGAGCCGTTTTTATTTTACTTTCTTTACTTTGCATCTTTATCATAAAAATTCCAAAAATATTATCTTATTATATCTATCAGATCTCACTCTCGTAAGTGACCGTGTAGGGATTGACAACCCCTTATCGCGTTGGTTGCGAGGATCTATTTGTTTGTGTAGATGTGAGGGACTCGTGCGTGGCCTCCTACTGGATTGATACCTGGTTCTCAAAAACTGAGGGAAATACTTACACTACTTTGCTGCATCACCCTTTCCTCTTCAAGGGAAAACCAACGCAGTGCTCAAGAGGTAGCAATTACCAAGATTTCCAATGGAGAGTCCCTCATGGTGAAAGTCGAGGAAGATCATTACTTCCATAAGCTAGCTGTGTTCGTTGAGTATTCAGAACTATTTCAGTTATTCAATCAAGATGCACTCGACAAATCTCTCATCAGTTGCTATTGTCTGTAAGTGATTTCTTTCTGTAATTTAAGTCTCAAGCTAGTTTTAGTGCTCATTGATCGATCATTACCTGTAATTATGCTCACTATATTCTTTTCTGTGGTATTATGCAGGATGAAGATCTCTGAAATGAAAAAAGCTGGACGCTATGACATTGGGTTCATTGACCCAAATACCGTTAATGAATACACATGGAAATTGGAATTGTATAGACAAGATGTAGAGAATAAAATGCTAGAGTTCTTGAAGCGCCTCAATACCAATGAAGATATACTACTTCCTTACAACTTCGAGTGAGTCACACTGTCTTGTACTACAAATTCTGTCTTTGCTTACTAGCTAGATGTTAATAAGTGTACAGGGTTTAGGGTTAGTTGATTAGTGTTATGCACATGCCCGCTTAATTTATACATGCAAACGTATGCGCATGCAGGTACCACTGGATCTTGTTAGACATTAAAGTTGAAGAAGGAAAAGTTGAAGTACTGGACTCACTACTTAAAAAAGAAAGTGACTACAACATCGTGAAGGGGATAGTCAACATGCAATTTCAATCATTATTAACTATATCTCGGCCTATTTAGTTCGTCATTTCCTGATATGAACTATTTAATAACCCCTTTATTAATTTTCTTTGCCGGCGGGCAGGGCTTGGGCAAAGTTCATCAAGGTGACTCCAGGAAAATGGCCAGAAAAGCTGTTTTGGTATCGACCCAAGGTAAGTAATTAAGTAGTACTAGCTAGCTAGCTACCATCTCTTTAATTCTTATTTCAATACCATCAATTAATTATCATGCTTGATTAATTATTACCTGATTAAATTCAATTCTCGTAAAGGCCCTGAAGCAGGCGCTGGGGACTGATCTGTGTGCATTCTACGTTTGCGAGAACATTTGCATGATGGCGTCCAAAAGGAGCATATCTCAAAGACAGGACTGGGTACGTTTGTCAGAACACTATTCACAATTTTTACACCATTATCGATATCTAGTCACACAACTAATACACATGCATATTGATCTCCTTCTTAACAGTTCAGAGAGGTGCGGGAGCAGCTCCTAACAATGGAGCGCATACTAGCACTTCAAGAGGAAATAGCGGGATTTTTGCTCGACCAGGTCATAGATCCCAAAGGAGAATACTATTACCCGCTACCGCCCCCATGAACCACTTGTCATCGTGCTCCGAAGGCACCAAGGCAACATGTAGGAGAAATTGTATATATATATATACATGTGTATGTGTGAATATAATTAATGGTGGTTGTGTGAATATAATTAATGATCGGTTCTACGAGAAAATCTATTTATATATATATGCATAACGTGTACAATATGTAGTATCGTAAAATACCAGCAAACAAAAAAGAATTAAATGGAAAACACAAAATTAATGGAAAAATAAAAATTAAAACCAAACCCCCCCAAACATTTAGTACCGGTTGGTGCTACCAACCGGTACTAATGGTCTACCAGCACCCGGGCCTGGCTCGTGCCACGTGGTGGCACTTTAGCGCCGGTTCGTGCCGAACCGGTAGTAAAGGGGGGGGCTTTAGTCTCCACTCTTTAGTGCCGATTGTAGAACCGGCACTAAAGGCCCTTACGAACCGGCGCTAAAGCCCGGTTCTGCACTAGTGCAGTATTAATGCCACATTACGATTAGCTAGCATAACACTTGTTTCGCTTCTCTAACATGCCAATCAAAACTAACAAAGTTTTGTTTCTTTCTGAGGACCACCCCAAGGATGCTGGGATTCTCACCACTCCTATTAAGAACTACTCTTAGATGCATACAATCTTCTCATGGTGTCTGGTTACTCGCAAGCATGACATGGGATCCAATGAGCCTCTTGGTTCGCCTATGCCATGTTGGAAATATGCCCTAGAGGCAATAATAAATGGTTATTATTATATTTCTTTGTTCATGATAATCGTCTATTGTTCATGCTATAATTGTATTGTCCGGAAATCGTAATACATGTGTGAATACATAGACCACAACGTGTCCCTAGTAAGCCTCTAGTTGACTAGCTCGTTGATCAACAGATAGTCATGGTTTCCTGACTATGGGCATTGGATGTCATTGATAACGGGATCACATCATTAGGAGAATGATGTGATGGACAGGACCCAATCATAAGCATAGCATTAAAGATCGTGTAGTTTCATTTGCTAGAGCTTTTCCAATGTCAAGTATCTTTTCCTTAGACCATGAGATCGTGCAACTCCCGGATACCTTAGGAGTGCTTTGGGTGTGCCAAACGTCACAACGTAACTGAGTGACTATAAAGGTGCACTACGGGTATCTCCGAAAGTGTCTGTTGGGTTGGCACGGATCGAGACTGGGATTTGTCACTCCGTGTGACGGAGAGGTATCTCTGGGCCCACTCGGTAATGCATCATCATAATGAGCTCTATGTGACTAAGGCGTTAGTCACGGGATCATGCATTGCGGTACGAGTAAAGAGACTTGCCGGTAACGAGATTGAACAAGGTATTGGGATACCGACGATCGAATCTCGGGCAAGTAACATACCGATTGACAAAGGGAATTGTATACGGGATTGATTGAATCCTCGACACCGTGGTTCATCCGATGAGATCATCGTGGAACATGTGGGAGCCAACATGGGTATCCAGATCCCGCTGTTGGTTATTGACCGGAGAGGCGTCTCGGTCATGTCTGCATGTCTCCCGAACCCGTAGGGTCTACACACTTAAGGTTCGGTGACGCTAGGGTTGTAGAGATATATGTATGCAGAAACCCGAAAGTTGTTCGGAGTCCCGGATGAGATCCCGGACGTCACGAGAGGTTCCGGAATGGTCCGGAGGTGAAGAATTATATATAGGAAGTCCAGTTTCGGCCACCGGGAAAGTTTCGGGGGTTACCGGTATTGTACCGGGACCACCGGAAGGGTCCCGGGGGTCCACCGGGTGGGGCCACCTATCCCGGAGGGCCCCATGGGCTGAAAGTGGAAGGGAACCAGCCCTTAGTGGGCTGGGGCGCCCCCCTTGGGCCTTCCCCCATGCGCCTAGGGTTGGGTGGGGGGCTTCCCCCTTGCCTTGGGGGCCAAGGCAACCCCTTCCCCCCTTTGGCCGCCGCCCCCCCATGAGATCCCATCTCTAGGGCCGGCGCCCCCCCAGGGGGCCTATATAAAGGGGGGGGGGAGGGAGGGCAGCAACCTACAGCCTTGGGCGCCTCCCTCCTCCCCTGCAACACCTCTCTCTCTCTCTCTCTCTCTCTCTCTCTCTCTCTCTCTCGCAGAAGCTCGGCGAAGCCCTGCCGGAGACCCGCTACATCCACCACCACGCCGTCGTGCTGCTGGATCTCCATCAACCTCTCCTTCCCCCTTGCTGGATCAAGAAGGAGGAGACGTCGCTGCACCGTACGTGTGTTGAACGCGGAGGTGCCGTCCGTTCGGCACTCGGTCATCGGTGATTTGGATCACGGCGAGTACGACTCCGTCATCCACGTTCATTGGAACGCTTCCGCTCGCGATCTACATGGGTATGTAGATGCACTCCTTTCCCCTCGTTGCTAGTATACTCCATAGATGCATCTTGGTGAGCGTAGTAAAATTTTAAATTATGCTACGATTCCCAACATGCCATACTATTCAGACACCCAGGAGTCAGAGACCATCATCTTTGATGGCTCTGAGAAGGCTGGTGACGGTGGTCATTGTCCTGCTCATTACCAGGGCCGGGCCCATAGGTGTGCAAAGTGTGCGGCCCGCATAGCGCCCATAAATTTTAGAGGCCCCAAGTTTTTATATAGGCTCAGTATGTATTTCTCAAAAACAAAATGCTCTTCCTGAGCGCTGGGCCTCGGCCTCGCATGGAGTTGGGCCGCTGGCGTCCACGTGAGGCCCCGTTTTAAAGTTTGGCACAGGGCCTTTGATTTTGCCGGCCTGGCCTTGCTCATTACTCCTATAAATGATGTTGGAGTACCCGCCTCTTGGGGCCTTCTAGGGCGAGAGTGCCCTCCATGTCGCCCGTTTCGGCGTGGCTTGTCACGTGCACCACCCTTAGGGATCTCCGCGTTGTCCGATCTGCCTCGACGGCCCATGATTGATGGGCCGTAGGCGCGCCCAAGGGCACTGTCTTGGGGTGACTTCGGTGGTGCCCGCGAGTGAGACCCGCGCGCGATGGGGAGACCAGACCCGCCTATCACTGTCCTCGCCTAGTGTCAGGCTGGTGCGGTCGCAATAGGCTGGGTGTGCGCCGTCGGTCAAGCTTGAGGAGAGAAAACTTGAGATGTAGACCGCTTTTGAAGAGTATGTAGAATTTAGGATCGATGAATTTTAAAAACTTGTTAAACATCGAGCGCTTTTATTAGGATTTAAAAGTGCGGTTGAGCTTTCTTCTATTTTTTTCTAAAAAAAGGAGCGGACATTTAATGCATCAGGTTGGATGCCCAGCCCTGCTAACATCGCTAGCGGACGTTTTGCGTGTTTTTTTTGATGGATGACATTGGAGATGACCTTAGTATTGTTTGTTAGGGGGGTGAAAAATGAGAAGAGGTTATGCATGGGAATTGAGACTCCAACTCCCACCATTTTATTAACAGTGAAGTGGTGGGAGTTGGAAGGGAATTTATGATGAGTCCATCTTAACCCTTCATCACAACTTACGTTATCTTTCCTGCTCTATTTTCTCGTCAGTCCTCACGAACTAACTAAGAGAATAACGTTTCCCCTAAATTCTCACACATATTTCCTATCATGCGTCAAACAGAGATTCATGAATTAAATGACTCATCCCACGTCTAATCTCAATACAACTCCCAGCTTTAAACTCTCATTCCCCTTTTGGGTATAAAATTAGTTGTGCATGCAGGCACTCCCCACTTATATTATGGGTGTTTTCAAACTCTCCTTCTCAGTACATGATGACTTAAGTCAGATCATGAGAAACTTTTATTGGGGCTCCAAGAAAGGTCATCGAAATGTTCACTAGAAGGCATGTGGGAATTTGTTACATCCAAAGCGTCGGGTGGCTTAGGTTTCTGGGATTTTCATATGTTCAATCAAGCACTTCTTTTTAGACAGGCCTGGAGACTTATCACTAAGGCTGGTCATAATGGGAGTATCATAAGCAGTATCATACATGCCAACTAGACTTTTTGGATGATGTGGCACACAATTAAATGAGGAAAGATAGGGTGTGGTATCATATCATGATACCGTACCATATTAATGTTGGGGAACGTAGCATGCAATTTCAAAAAAAATCCTACGATCACGCAAGATCTATCTAGGAGATGCATAGCAACGGGGAGAGTGTGTCCACGTACTCTCGTAGACCGAAACAGGAAGCGTTAGATTAACACGGTTGATGTAGTCGAACGTCTTCACGATCCAACCGATCCAAGTACCGAACGTACGGCACCTCCGTGTTCAGCACACATTCAGCTCGATGACGTCCCTCGAACTGTTGATCCAGTAGAGGTTCAAGGGAGAGTTCTGTCAGCGGCGTGTCGACGGTGATGGTGATGTGATCCGCGTAGGGCTTCACCTAAGCACTACGACGCTATGACCAGAGGAGTAAACTGTGGAGGGGAGCACCGCACACGGCTAAGAGAATTCTTGGTGTGCCTTTGGGGTGCCCCCGCCCCCCGTATATAAAGGAGGGGAGGAGGAGGCCGGCGGCCAGGAGGGGCGCGTCAAGGGGGGAGTCCTACTTGGACTCCTAGTCCAAGTAGGATTCGCCCCCCCTTTTCCTTTCTCCACCGGAGGGAAAAGGAAGGAGAGGGAGAGGGAAAGGGAAGGGGGGCCGCGCCCCCTCCTCCTTGTCCTATTTCGACTCCCTAGGAGGGGGGGCGCGCGCCACCCCCCCTCCCGCGGGCTTCCCTCTCTCTCCCTTAGGCCCATGTTGGCCCAACACTTCCCCGGGGGGTTCTGGTAACCCCTCGGTACTCCGGTAAAATACCCGAATCACTCGGAACCATTCCGATGTCCGAATACAACCTTCCAATATATGAATCTTTACCTCTCGACCATTTCGAGACTCCTAGTCATGTCCGTGATCTCATCCGAGACTCCAAACACACTTTGGTCACCAAAACACATAACTCATAATACAAATCATCATTGAACGTTAAGCGTGCGGACCCTACGGGTTCGAGAACTATGTAGACATGACCGAGACACATCTCCGGTCAATAACCAATAGCGGAACCTGGATGCTCATATTGGTTCCTACATATTCTATGAAGATCTTTATCGATCAAACCGCATAACAACCTACGTCATTCCCTTTGTCATCGGTATGTTACTTGCCTGAGATTCGATCATCAGTATCATCATACCTAGTTCAATCTCGTTACCGGCAAGTCTCTTTACTTGTTCCGTAATGCATCATCCCGCAACTAACTCATTAGTCACATTGCTTGCAAGGCTTATAGTGATGTGCAATACCGAGAGGGCCCAGAGATACCTCTCCGATACACGGAGTGACAAATCCTAATCTTGATCTATGCCAGCTCAACAAACACCTTCGGAGATACCTGTAGAGCATCTTTATAATCACCCAGTTACGTTGTGACGTTTGATAGCACACAAAGTGTTCCTCCGGTATTCGGGAGTTGCGTAATCTCATAGTCAGAGGAATATGTATAAGTCATGAAGAAAGCAATAGCAATAAAACTAAATGATCATAATGCTAAGCTAACGGATGGGTCTTGTCCATCACATCATTCTCTAATGATGTGATCCCATTCATCAAATGACAACACATGTCTATGGTTAGGAAACTTAACCATCTTTGATTAACGAGCTAGTCAAGTAGAGGCATACTAGGGACACTCTATTTTGTCTATGTATTCACACATGTACTAAGTTTCCGGTTAATACAATTCTAGCATGAATAATAAACATTTATCATGATATAAGGAAATATAAATAACAACTTTATTATTGCCTCTAGGGCATATTTCCTTCAGTCTCCCACTTGCACTAGAGTCAATAATCTAGATTACATAGTAATGATTCTAACACCCATGGAGTCTTGGTGCTGATCATGTTTTGCTCGTGGAAGAGGCTTAGTCAATGGGTCTGCAACATTCAGATCCGTATGTATCTAGCAAATCTCTATGTCTCCCTCCTTGACTTGATCGTGGATGGAATTGAAGCGTCTCTTGATGTGTTTGGTTCTCTTGTGAAATCTGGATTCCTTCGCCAAGGCAATTGCTCCAGTATTGTCACAAAAGATTTTCATTGGACCCGATGCACTAGGTATTACACCTAGATCGGATATGAACTCCTTCATCCAGACTCCTTCATTTGCTGCTTCCGAAGCAGCTATGTATTCCGCTTCACACGTAGATCCCGCCACGACGCTCTATTTGGAACTGCACCAACTTACAGCTCCACCATTCAATATAAATACGTATCCAGTTTGCGACTTAGAGTCATCCGGATCAGTGTCAAAGCTTGCATCGACGTCACCATTTACGACAAGCTCTTTGTCACCTGCATAAACGAGAAACATATCCTTAGTCCTTTTCAGGTATTTCAGGATGTTCTTGACGGTTGCCCAATGATCTACTCCTGGATTACTTTGGTACCTCCCTGCTAAACTTATAGCAAGGCACACATCAGGTCTGGTACAAAACATTGCATACATGATAGAACCTATGGCTGAGGCATAGGGAATGAACTTCATTTTCTCTCTATCTTCTGCAGTGGTCGGGCATTGAGTCTGATTCAACTTCACACCTTGTAACATAGGCAAGAACCCTTTCTTTGACTGATCCATTTTGAAGTTCTTCAAAACTTTAT
The DNA here is from genome assembly GCF_002575655.3 of Aegilops tauschii subsp. strangulata. Lineage (NCBI taxonomy): Eukaryota > Viridiplantae > Streptophyta > Magnoliopsida > Poales > Poaceae > Aegilops > Aegilops tauschii. Next base: position 67,584,693 of record NC_053041.3, read on the forward strand.
CAAGGTATGTGCTTTGTGAAAGTCCAATGAAGCGTCTTGATCTATCTCTATATATCTTGATGCCCAATATATAAGCAGCTTCACCGAGGTCTTTCATTGAAAAATTCTTGTTCAAGTATCCTTTTATGCTATCCAGAAATTCTGCATTATTTCCAATCAACAAGGTGTCATCCACATATAATATTAGAAATGGTACAGAGCTCCCACTCACTTTCTTGTAAATACAGGCTTCTCCAAAAGTCTGTATAAAACCATATGCTTTGATCACACTATGAAAGCGTATATTCCAACTCCGAGAGGCTTGCACCAGTCCATAAATGGATCGCTGGAGCTTGCACACTTTGTTAGCACCTTTAGGATCGACAAAACCTTCAGGTTGCATCATATACAACTCTTATTTAAGATATCCATTAAGGAATGCAGTTTTGACATCCATTTGCCAAATCTCATAATCATAAAATGCGGCAATTGCAAACATGATTCAGAAAGATTTAAGCATCGCTATGGGTGAGAAGGTCTCATCATAGTCAACTCCTTGAACTTGTCGAAAACCTTTCGGAACAAGTCGAGCTTTGTAGACAGTAACATTACCGCCAGCGTTAGTCTTCTTCTCAAAGATCCATTTATTCTCTATGGCTTGCCGATCATCGGGCAAGTCAACCAAAGTCCACACTTTGTTCTCATACATGGATCCCATCTCAGATTTCATGGCTTCAAGCCATTTCGCAGAATCTGGGCTCATCATCGCTTCCTCATAGTTCGTAGGTTCATCATGGTCTAGTAACATGACTTTCAGAACAGGATTACTGTACCACTCTGGTGCGGACCGTACTCTGGTTGACCTACGAGGTTCGGTAGTAATTTGATCTGAAGTTTCATGATCATCATCATTAACTTCCTCACTAATTGTTGTAGGAATCACTGGAACTGATTTCTATGATGAACTACTTTCCAATTCGGGAGAAGGTACAATTACCTCATCAAGTTCTACTTTCCTCCCACTCACTTCTTTCGAGAGAAACTCCTTCTCTAGAAAGGATACATTCTTAGCAATGAATATCTTGCCTTCGGATCTGTGATAGAAGGTGTACCCAACAGTTTCCTTTGGGTATCCTATGAAGACACATTTCTCCGATTTGGGTTCGACTGTCGGTGTCAAAACCGGCGGACCTCGGGTAGGGGGTCCCGAACTGTGCGTCTAAGGCGGATGGTAACAGGAGGCAGGGGACATGATGTTTACCCAAGGTCGGGCCCTCTCGATGGAGGTAATACCCTACTTCCTGCTTGATTGATCTTGATGATATGAGTATTACAAGAGTTGATCTACCACGAGATCGTAGAGGCTAAACCCTAGAAGCTAGCCTATGGTATGATTGTTGTTGTCCTACGGACTAAACCCTCCGGTTTATATAGACACCGGAGGGGGCTAGGGTTACACAGAGTCGGTTACAAGGGAGGAGATCTACATATCCGTATTGCCAAGCTTGCCTTCCACGCCAAAGAGAGTCCCATCCGGACACGGGACGGAGTCTTCAATCTTGTATCTTCATAGTCCAACAGTCCGGCCAAAGGATATAGTCCGGCTGTCCGAGGACCCCCTAATCCAGGACTCCCTCAGTAGCCCCTGAACCAGGCTTCAATGACGATGAGTCCGGCGTGCAGATTGTCCTCGGCATTGCAAGGCGGGTTCCTCCTCCGAATATACCATAGAAGATTTTGAACACAAGGATAGTGTCTGGCTCTGCAAACAAATTCCACATACTACCATAGAGAGAATAATATTTCCACAAATCTAATCTGCTGACATATTCTGCAGCGTGACATCACACCACGGCCCGGTCATTATTCGAACCGTTTTTCTCAACCAGCTACTGCACATATTGCGAGGCGGTTTCCTTGGCACGTCTTGTCGAAGCAGAGATCGTGTCCCCTTATCACGGGATTCTCATCAATACGGGTGTGGGTAACCCAACCACGCCATCAATTACGACGCTTAGGGAATAAGCGAGTTTACCAGGCAGGTGGGGAGGTGCATAGTTTCTTCCGCCCTTATAAAGGGACGAGGATTCCTCTTTTTCACCCATGCCTTCTTCCTCCTTGCTCATCCATTCTTGCGCACTCGAGCTCCAGCACCCAAGTTCGCATTTTCTCCTCAAACCACTCCAAGCATGTTCGGAGCGGGAGGCAAATGGATGGTCTCCTCCGGTACAGAGGAGGACATCACAAAGCTACAGAGAGCCGGATATCTGGCCGCGGATATCGCACACCGGCTGCCAGATGCGGGGCAGATCGTCCCTACTCCAGAACCCCATGAGAGGGTGGTTTTTCTTACCCACTTTGTCCGCGGACTGGGATTTCCCCTCCACCCGTTTGTCCGCGGGCTCATGTTCTACTACGGGCTGGACTTCACGATCTGGCCCCCAATTTCATTCTCAACATCTCGGCGTTTATCGTCGTGTGCGAGGCCTTCCTCCGCATCAAGCCCCACTTCGGCCTGTGGCTAAAAACCTTCAATGTTAAACCGAAGGTGGTGGTCGGCCAGCAAGCGGAGTGCGGAGGTGCCATGGTGGGCAAAATGCCCAAAGTCACCTGGCTCGAAGGCTCCTACGTGGAGACCATAAAGGGGTGGCAATCGGGGTGGTTCTACATCACCGAGCCGCACGACACCAACTAGGTGGCGGCCCCCGAATTCCGATCCGGAATCCCCATGCCGCTCACCTCCTGGAAAGAGAAGGGCCTATCCTGGGGTTCCTCGGTAGAGCTGACCAGACTCCAGACCTGCGTCAAAAACATGATGAGCAAGAAAATCAAGCTCGTCAACGTGGTCCAAGTCATGCTCTTCCGCCGGATCCTCCCGTGTCAAAGATGGGCATTCAGTTTGTGGGAGTTCGACCCGGCCGTGCACCAGACGCTGCGAGAGCTCTTCGACACGACGCACAAGGATGTCTGGAAGGTGTTGTTCAAGGGCGCCGAGGTACCTCCTCCCCTTACCGACGACCACGGACTCAGCGCAAAGCGCCCTGCCAATCCGGTAAGTCTTTATATCTCATAAGATGTTCATTTTCCCCAGTTTAACCATGCGCGGGATCTAAGCCTCCACGCCCTTTAACAGGACTGGCAGCGACAACGGAGCAGATCGACTGTCCAGCCCCCCTGCCCGAAGATCCAGCAGATGCTCTCCTAACGGAGATGCTGGTTCCGGCACCTTATGAGGTGCCGGCGAAGAAGGCCAAGAAGAAGGCCACGGGGACCAGGAAGGGTCTCTGGCGCAAGGTTATATCGGACTCATCGTCCGAAAACACCGAGGCGCACTCCTCCCACGAAAACGAGGAGGAGGAAGAGGAAAGTTCTCCCCGCCTGCCGTGGGAGACAAGAAAAGGAAGGCCGCCCCATCCGGGGAGGCCGAAGGGTCCAAGAAGGGAAGGACCCTCCTCCCGGACTGCTCCACGACGGCCGCCTATAGCGATGACGAGTGGTTGCCTAGGGACAAGCCCCTGGCGAAGTCGTAAGTATCCGAATACCATAATAATTCATGGTACGTCTTATTGTACTGTTTCTTATCACGCTGCGCGTGATAATGCAGCCCCTCCCGAGCCCACATCGACGTATCCTTGTCGGATGATTCTTTGGGCCCGTCGGACCTGAACAGCGATTCACTTCCGACCGCCTCCTCCCCTCGCCGTACGGACAATGTCGAGGTGTTGTCTCAAAGGGCACCGAACCAAGGGGAGGTAGTCCTGGAGGCGCCTCAAGGCGACGTTCCGGACACTGGGCGCAAGGGGAGCAAGACTCCCATGGGCTCCGATGACGGGGGCAGCAAATTCGGCCCCCAGCCGAATACTGCGCCGGAACCTCTAGTGGTTCCGGACTCTGTCAGGCGACCCCTCGCTAAGAGGGGCAAGCCGCCTGTGCCGATGGCCTCTGTCCATCCAGAGGCATCGGACAACTTGCTGGAAGCGCTTCGCGGCACTTCCAACGATGAAGAGCACCGCACTATCATGAGTGTGGTGATCGAGAAGGTTCAGTCCGCCAAGAGCGGACTGACTGAAGCCTGTGCCAGCCTCCTAACAGGCTTTGAGGTAAGTAACCAGATTATAAGAGAATATTACCGCATAGACAGTAGCCCCTGATGCTCTGTTTGGCGTTCGCGAAGAAAGGCCGAATAGAGGATCAAATAATAATCGCAGGAGTCTAATCGGAATATGTCTATGTGCATATGCAGGCTTCACTGCTAGCCGCTGCCGCACGTACTGCGGAGGTCGCTGCACTGAAGCAGGACCTTGAGCGGTCCAAGGAAGAGCTCGGCCTTACCAAGAGGCAGCTCGAAGAGAACAAAGGTAAGTAATACCCTGTCTGTATAAAAAAAATTGGTTTTAGAATAATAGGATCGTCATGAATTTTGCTAGGGGCCACGACCGAAGTGGCGGCCCTGCAGAAGGCGCTATCCGAGGCCAAAGACAAAGTGGCCAAGGAGCGCATCGAGCGAGAAAAGCAAGAAGCCCGGGTAGGCGAGGTGCAGCAAGAGCTCCAGGCTCTCGCCAAAAAACACGAGTCCTTGGAGCTTGACTCTAAGACGCAAGAGTCCGAGCTTGCAAAGGCCCTCGAAAGCGCACAACATGCCAAGGACGAAGCCCAAAAGGCCCTCCGGAAATTGAGGCGGTTAAGAAGATAGCGGCGGGTAAGGCATTCGTTATGCAAAGCAAGCATGTGAAGGAAACTTTATTTTTACTTACCCGAGTTCGGAGCTCTCCAGGAGCGTTCGCAGATCTACCCCGCAGCGTGTCGGATGCCGCCGAGTTCTACCGGGCTGAGGAGGGGAACTCGACGGAGAAGTTGTTCTGGTCTCAGTATACTGGGACCGAACACCCAATGCCCTTGAGCGACCAGCTGAAGCAACTGGTCGAGCTCCACAAGGCGTCCGAACAGGCCATGAAGGGTCTTATAGTCCGGATGTGGCCTGGCGAGCCCCTGCCTGATAGCTACTTCGGCCTGGTGAGGCGGCTTGTGAATGCCTGCCCACGGCTTGAAGTCATAAAGCAGTCCGTCTGCATCGAGGGTGCGCGCAGGGCTTTTGCCCGGGCGAAGGTGCACTGGGCGAAGCGGGGCGCCGCAAAGCTAGTGAAGGAGGGGCCGCCGGAAGGCAAGGAGCATCGCCACCCCGAAATGTATTATGACAGTGTCCTGAAGGGTGCTCGCCTTGTGGCGGAGGAATGTGCTAAGGATGTAATATTCGAATGAATGTACTCATGTGATCCTGTAATATGAAACAAGTTCATTTGCGCTATGAAACGCTTGTTAATTTAAAATATTACCTTCTGTGCGGCCGTTTATGAAATCTGAGAGTTGGCCAGTCGTCGGCTTCTGCCCCCATGTAACTAGTACTGAGGTGTTCGGGATAAACCTGAGCACTCTTTATCCCAATTTTGGGTCCTTCGAAGGAGGTGTTCAGCACAGCGAACCAGGCAATCGGACTATAAAGCTTTATCACTCTCACTTAGCCATAGAAGTCTACAATTTTAAATTTTGGCGAAGCCCCTAGTATTCGGAAGGCCGAATTTGGGGCGCTATACACGCCTAAGTCGGGCAAGGCCGACTCCTCGCCCGAAGCGGAAAAAGTCTTTAAGGACTTGAGACCTCTCGAACAGCGACCAGCTCTCGCCTCATCATGACAGTTAGTTTTCGGCTTTCTCTACTGAGGTGCTCGTCCGGAAGAACCGGGACACAATCGCAGTAGTTCTCCCAGTGCTATCTTAGCCGATATTGCGGAACGTAAGGTACCAAAACATGGGAGCCGGGCAAACCCAACTATTGACCCAAGACATGATTCGGAGCTGATGCATATAATGCTATAAGTTCGGGGTGCCGCACTGTCAAGTGTTCGGACTTCACACGCCGTGTTATGGGGTATACTGAAGCCCCTGGCGCACTGGTCGTACCAGAATATACGGGTGCAATTTGTCGTAAATAGGCAGACAAGAAAAAAAGAAGAAAGGGGAATGCAATAATAGGCTAACGCTATGCATTGTTATTAAATAATACGTCAACGCGTACGGATACAAGTAGTGCAATAAGCAAAAAATGGGGCCATTTGACATGTCCTATCCAAGGGCAAGTTGCGTACGGGTATATAAAACAGGTATTTTGATCGTTATCAGAGACCACCTGGGGATTCCCTTGTATGTCAGACCGTCTTGCTTCCTTGGTATTTCCTTACCGCGATGAGTCCAACAATTAGACTGCTGGAAAGGCCTTCCAGAGAGTAAGGTCCTAAAAGAGAGAAAATGATAAAGGTATACAACCCCTGGGGCGGTTGAGCCGCATTGTGGGACATTCCGTAGTGGTGCCTTCGCCTATGCCCATGGTATCTTGAGTGTGTAGTTATGTGCGCGTGGCACCAATTTCGCCACTTGACTGGGACTAGGACGGAGGCCGAATTGCTAGTCGAGCTCAAAACGTGCCTGTCGATCCGCCTACGGGGTACTCCGGACTCGCTTGAAGGTGTCCGGGGTCTTTTTCGCCGAATTGGCGGTTTGCCTAATAAGCCTGCTTTGCGCTTCTGCTGCGAGGGCCGCAGTGTGCTCCTCCGTGCGGAGCGAGCGCTCTGTTTTTCCATTAACTGTGATAACCCCGCGTGGTCCTGGCATTTTGAGTTTGAGGTATGCATAATGCGGTACCACATTGAATCTGGCAAATGCAGTTCGTCCGAGCAGCGCGTGATAGCCGCTGCGAAAGGGGACGATATCGAAGATTAACTCCTCGCTTCGAAAGTTGTCCGGAGACCCAAAAACCACTTCCAGTGTGATTGAGCCTGTGCAACAGGCCTCCACACCTGGGATGACACCTTTAAAGGTGGTTTTGGTGGGTTTGATCCTCGAGGGGTCTATGCCCATTTTGCGCACTGTATCCTGATAGAGCAGGTTCAGGCTGCTGCCACCGTCCATAAGGACTCGAGTGAGGTGAAATCCGTCAATGATGGGCTCAAGGACCAATGCGGCAGATCCACCATGACGGATACTAGTGGGGTGGTCCCTGCGATCGAAGGTGATCGGACAAGAAGACCACGGGTTGAACTTTGGGGCGACGGGCTCCATCGCATAGACGTCCCTTAGTGCACGCTTCCGTTCCCTCTTGGGAATGTGGGTTGCGTATATCATGTTCACCGTTTTCACTTGTGGAGGGAATCTCTTCTGTCCTCCTGTGTTCGGCGACCGAGGCTCCTCCTCGTCGTCGCTATGCAGCCCCTTGTCCTTGTTTTCGGCATTCAACTTGCCGCCCTGCTTGAACACCCAGCATTCTCTGTTGGTGTGATTGGCTGGCTTGTCGGGGGTGCCATGAATTTGACACGAGCGATCGAGTATGCGGTCCAAACTGGACGGGCCCGGAGTACTTCTTTTGAATGGCTTTTTCCGCTTACCGGATTTAGAGCCACTGAATCCGGCATTGATTGCCGTGTCTTCGGCGTTATCGCCGTTGTTGCAGCGCTTGTGTCTGTTACGACGTGGTCTGCCATTAGTATCTTTGGCATATGAAGTGCCAGGATTCCTTGATGTGTTGTTGCTACGAGCCAGCCAGCTGTCCTCGCCCGCGCAAAAGCGGGTCATGAGTGTCGTGAGGTCTGCCATGGACTTCGGCTTCTCTTGGCCGAGGTGTCGGGCGAGCCACTCGTCCCTGATGTTATGTTTAAATGCCGCTAAGGCCTGGGCATCCGGACAGTCGACGGTTTGATTCTTTTTAGTTAAGAATCGAGTCCAGAATTTCCTGGCCGATTCCCCAGGCTGTTGGGTTATGTGGCTCAGGTCATCAGCATCTGGTGGTCGCACATAAGTGCCCTGGAAGTTGTCAAGGAATGCATCTTCCAAATTTTCCCAACTGCCAATGGAGTTTGCTGGCAGGCTATTCAACCAATGCCGAGCTGGTCCTTTGAGTTTTAGTGGGAGGTACTTGATGGCATGTAGATCGTCACTGCGGGCCATGTGGATGTGGAGGAGGAAATCCTCAATCCATACCGCGGGGTCTGTTGTGCCATCGTATGACTCAATGTTCACGGGTTTGAATCCTTCTGGGAATTCATGATCCATTACTTCATCGGTGAAGCATAGGGGGTGTGCGGCGCCTCTGTGCCGGGCTATGTCACGACGCAGTTCATACGAGTCTTGTCTGCTGTATTCGGCCCGACCGGATTTGCTTTTAGTGTATCCGGCGTGACAATTGTAGTCACGCGTTGGGGCGCGACCCCGTGATCCGTAGATCGATCTTGTATGTCCTGCTTTGTTTTCCAATACGTCTCGCAGGTCCCGCGTGTTGCCCCGGGCCTTGGTGTTTTTGTTTGTCTGGCGACGGGGTCCGGGCTGGACTTCGGGCTGATATGTCCCTCTGTCTCGGCCACGAGGTGGCCGATCAGCCGCATCATACGCTGGTGACGTGGGTTTTAATGCTTCCTCCTCGAGTTGGGGTAGCAACCTGCGCTTTGGGTAACTCTTGGTTGGGCGTTCGAGTTCGTATTCCTCGGCCGCCAGGACTTCAGTCCATCTGTCCGCTAGCAGATCTTGATCAGCTCGAAGCTGTTGTTGCTTTTTCTTCAGGCTGTTTGCTGTGGCTATAAGCCGGCGCTTGAAGCGCTCCTGTTCAACGGGACCCTCAGGCATGATAAATTCTTCATCGCCGAGGCTCACCTCGTCTTCGGAGAGAGGCATGTAATTGTCATCCTCCGATTCTCCGTCTGCTGCCTGTTCCGGAGGGCTAGCTTGTTCATCCTCCCCCTCTAGGTCTGGCTGGAGGGGATTATCATCGTCTTCAGCACTATCCGGAGTGTTATTGTCTCTTGTGCCGGTATCGCTGGTTTTGCTATGGCGGGACTTAGAGCGGCGCCGCTGACGTCGGTGCTTGGATTGCTTCTTGGAGGGGTTATCCTCCGCTGTCTTATCGCCATCGCCTTCTTTGGGGGTGTCCACCATGTATATGTCATATGATGAGGTGGCAGTCTAGCGCCCTGTGGGCGGTGGTTCTTGTTCGTCTCCTGCATCGTCGTCCATACCGTCGATGTCTTCGGAGCCGAAGTCGAGCATGTTGGTTAAACCATCGACAGTGGCTACTAAGTGGGTGGTGGGTGGGGAGCAAATTTCTTCGTCGTCTGCATCCCACTCTAGCCGGACATAGTTCGGCCAAGGGTCTCCTGACAGGGAGAGAGACCTCAATGAGTTTAGCACGTCGCCGAAGGGCGAGTGCTGAAAGATATCCGCGGAGGTAAACTCCATGATCGGTGCCCAATCGGATTCGATAGGCATGGACGCAGGCGGCTCGGAGCCCATGGCCGGGGACGAATCCAACGGTTCGGCAACACGGGTCTCGTAGGAGGTGAAGTTAGTATTCGGCTCTATCGCCACTGAGTGTGCGGCCTCCGTGGCGGGGTCCATCCACCCGTCCTTAGATGGCGCAATTTGTTCCGGATTGAGGGCTGGAGTAGTTGCAGGTGTGATCTCCCGAACACTGTCCAACGGCAGAGCTAAGTCATGCTCGTCGTGATTGTGCGGCGCACCTGACATGGGCTCGAATCCGTCGAAGATCAAGTCTCCGCGGATGTCGGCAGTATAGTTCAAGTTTCCAAACCTGACCTGATGGCCAGGGGCGTAGCTCTCGATCTGCTCGAGATGGCCAAGCGAGTTGGCCCGCAGTACGAAGCCGCCGAATACGAAGATCTGTCCGGGGAGGAAAACCTCACCCTGGATCGCATCGTTGTCGATGATCGAAGGAGCCATCAAGCCTTACGGTGACGGCACAGTGGAACTCTCAATGAAAGCACCAATGTCGGTGTCAAAACCGGCGGATCTCGGGTAGGGGGTCCCGAACTATGCGTCTAAGGCGGATGGTAACAGGAGGCAGGGGACACGATGTTTACGCAGGTTCGGGCCCTCTCGATGGAGGTAATACCCTACTTCCTGCTTGATTGATCTTCATGATATGAGTATTACAAGAGTTGATCTACCACGAGATCGTAGAGGCTAAACCCTAGAAGCTAGCCTATGGTATGATTGTTGTTGTCCTACGGACTAAACCCTCCGGTTTATAGACACCGAAGGGGGCTAGGGTTACACAGAGTCGGTTACAAGGGAGGAGATCTACATATCCGTATTGCCAAGCTTGCCCTCCACGCCAAGGAGAGTCGCACCCGGACACGGGACGGAGTCTTCAATCTTGTATCTTCATAGTCCAACAGTCCGGCTAAAGGATATAGTCCGGCTGTCAGAGGACCCCCTAATCCAGGACTCCCTCATCGACCTTATCAGGTTGAAGTTTTTTCACATAAGCATCGCAGCCCCAAACTTTAAGAAACGACAACTTAGGTTTCTTGCTAAACCACAGTTCATATGGTGGCGTCTCAACGGATTTAGATGGTGCCAAAACTATTCCACATTGGTAAATCGGTAAGAGACATCATAGATCGCACCATATCTAATAAAGTACGGTTACGACGTTCGGACACACCATTACGCTGTGGTGTTCCAGGTGGCGTGAGTTGCGAAACTATTCCACATTGTTTCAAATGAAGATCAAACTCATAACTCAAATATTTACCTCCACGATCAGATCGTAGAAACTTTATTTTCTTGTTACAATGATTTTCCACTTCACTTTGAAATTCTTTGAACTTTTCAAATGTTTCAGACTTATGTTTCATTAAGTAGATATACCCATATCTTCTCAAATCATCTGTGAAGGTCAGAAAATAACGATACCCGCCGCGAGCCTCAACACTCATCGGACCGCATACATCAGTATGTATTATTTCCAATAAGTCAGTTGCTCACTCCATTGTTCCGGAGAACGAAGTCTTAGTCATCTTGCCCATGAGGCATGGTTCGCAAGCATCAAGTGATTCATAATCAAGTGATTCCAAAAGCCCATCAACATGGAGTTTCTTCATGCGCTTTACACCAATATGACCTAAACGGCAGTGCCACAAATAAGTTGCACTATCATTATTAACTTTGCATCTTTTGGCTTCAATATTATGAATATGTGTATCACTACGATCGAGATTCAACAAAAATAGACCACTCATCAAGGGTGCATGACCATAAAAGATATTACTCATATAAATAGAACAACCATTATTCTCTGATTTAAATGAATAACTGTCTCGCATCAAACACGATACAGATATAATGTTCATGCTCAATGTTGGTGTCAAAACCGGCGGATCTCGGGTAGGGGGTCCCGAACTGTGCGTCTAAGGCGGATGGTAACAGGAGGCGGGGGACACGATGTTTACCCAGGTTTGGGCCCTCTCGATGGAGGTAATACCCTACTTCCTACTTGATTGATCTTGATGATATGAGTATTACAAGAGTTGATCTACCACGAGATCGTAGAGGCTAAACCCTAGAAGCTAGCCTATGGTTTGATTGTTGTTGTCCTACGGACTAAACCTCCGGTTTATATAGACACCGAAGGGGGCTAGGGTTACACAGAGTCGGTTACAAGGGAGGAGATCTACATATCTGTATTGCCAAGCTTGCCTTCCACGCCAAGGAGAGTCCCATCCGGACACGGGACGAAGTCTTCAATCTTGTATCTTCATAGTCCAACAGTCCGGCCAAAGCATATAGTCCGGCTGTCCGAGGACCCCCTAATCCAGGACCCCCTCAGTAGCCCCTGAACCAGGCTTCAATGACGATGAGTCCGGCGCGCAGATTGTCCTCGGCATTGCAAGGCGGGTTCCTCCTCCGAATATTCCATAGAAGATTTTGAACACGAGGATAGTGTCCGGCTCTGCAAAACAAATTCCACATACCACCGTAGAGACAATAATATTTCCACAAATCTAATCTGCTGACATATTCTGCAGCATGACATCACACCACAGCTCGGTCATTATTCGAACCGTTTTTCTCAACCAGCTACTGCACATATTGCGAGGCGGTTTTCTTGGCACGTCTTGTCAAAGCAGAGATCGTGTCCCCTTATCACGGGATTCTCATCAATACGGGTGTGGGTAACCCAACCGCGCCATCAATTACGGCGCTTGGGGAATAAGCAGTTTTACCAGGCAAGTGGGGAGGCGCAGAATCCCTGCTGCCTTTATAAGGGGATAAGAACTCCCTTTCGCACCCACGCCTTCTTCTTCCCGATCCATTCCCCTCCGCCCAAGCTCCAGCGCCCAAGCGTTCATCTTCTCTGCCCAGAAAGGCTTTCCAAAAATGTCCGGATCCAGAGCAGGAGGCAAATGGATGGCCTCTACCGTCTGGGAGAAGGATATCAAAAAGCTTCGGGGGGCCGGGTATCTGGCCAAGAAAATCAGCCATCGTCTCCCGACGGCGGGACAGACCGTCCCCACCCCGAAACCCCATGAGAGGGTTGTATTCCTCCCTCACTTTGTCCGCGGGCTAGGGTTTCCCCTCCACCCGTTCGTTCGCGGCATCATGTATTAGTATGGGATCGATCTTCACGATCTGTCCCCTAATTCGTTCCTCAACATCTCGACATTCATTGTCGTGTGCGAGGCTTTTCTCCGCATCTCGCCACATTTTTGCTTATGGCTGAAGATTTTTAATGTGAAGCCCAAGGTAGTGGGTGGCGAGCACGCCGAGTGCGGGGGCGCCATGGTAAGCAAGATGCCCAACGTTACGTGGCCAACAGGCACCTTTAACGATTCCGTCAAGGAGTGGCACATCAGTGGTTTTACATCACCGAGCCGCGGCACAGAATGGGTCGCTACTCCCGAGTTTCGATTCGGTGCCCCCCTGCGGCTTACGTCCTGGGTTAAGAAGGGCCTGAACTGGTCCTCGTCCGATGAATTGTCAGTGCTCCAGACGCGTGTTAAAGATATGGGAGACAAGAACATTGAACTCGTCAATGTGGTCCAGGTGATGCTAGTTCGCCGGATCCTGCCTTGCCAACACCGGACTTGCAACCTATGGGAATTCGATCCGGCCAAGCACCAAACCTTGCGAGAGCTTTTCGGCTCCTCGCACAAGGACATCTGGAAGGTGCTTTTCAAGTCCAGCAAATCATGGCCGGACTCCGCCGAAGACCGCGGGTACCAACTATCCCGCCCTGCAACTTCGGTAAGTAATCGCATTTTATGTCCGCATAACCAAAGGGAAGCGCTTAATGTGTTTTCCATAATCCTCCTAGGGCTGGACGAAGAAGGCGGAGCGGATCCATTGTCCGGCCCCGCTGCCCGAAGAACCGGCCGTCCCACTTCTGACGAAGATGCTGGTCCCGACGCCTTACAAGGTGCCGAAGAAGACGGCCGAGAAGGGGGCCAAGAAGACCCGGGTCGGCCTTCGTCACCGCGGCACTTCAGATACAATATCCGAAGGCTCTGATGCCCGTTCCGCCTCCGAAGAGGACGAGGAGGAGGAAGAAGATGAATGCCCTGCGGGGGAGAGAAATAAGAGGACGGCCTCCACACACTTGGAAGCCGAGTCGCCCAAAAGGGGAAAAGTTCCTCTTCCGGAGGAGTCCGCTGCCGCCGCCGACAGCGGCCCGGCGTGGGATCCCAGGGCCCAGCCCCTGGTGAACCCGTGAGTATATATAGTCCGAACACGTTTACGCATCCAGACTCATCATGGCGTAATATTTTAACCTGAGCCATATGTTTTGTAGTCCGGCGAGGTCCCGTACCGAACAATCCTCATCAGAGGATTCGCTGAGCTCGGATGCTATGGAAAGCGGGACGCCCCCGAAGGCCCCTTCCTTCGAACAGGTGTATACCACCGAGGCTTCGTCCCAGAGGGACCCCGGCCAAGAAGGAGAGGGAAAGACCGTGAAGGCGGCGCCTGGAGGTCAAACTTCAGGGGCCGAACACATGGGGGAGCAAATTCCCATGGGAGCTGACGGTGGGGGCCATCTTGAATTCGGCTCCCAGCCGGATGCAGTTCCGGAGACCAATACGGCTCCAGAATCCAGCAGGCATCCTTTCTCAGCTGGAGGGGGTATACCGGCAACCTCTGTCCAACCAGAGGCGTCGGATGCTTTGTTGGTGGCGCTGAAGGGCGCCTCCATCATCGATGAACACCGTGCCCTTATGGGTGCGGTGATTGAGAAGATTCAATCTGCTGAGAGTGGACTGGATGGAGCCTGTATCAGCCTTATAAAAGGTTTTGAGGTATGTTTTTCGAAGAGTGTCATAGTATGGATAGTTGCCCCTGATACACTGTTCGGTGAAAGAAGAAACCGGACAGAGGATCAAATTTATGTTTGCAGGAAGACTCATTGAATGACATCTATTTCTCTTCTGTTATAAGCAGGCGTCTGTAGCGGCTGCTGCCTCTCGTACTGCGGAGATCTCCGGACTGAATCAAAGTCTGGAGCGGGCCCAAGAAGAACTTGGCCAGTTGAAGATGCAGTTGGGAGAGAAACAAGGTATGCACAAGCCTTGTTCGCGTGTAGTGCGATCAATTTTCCAGTATGATAAAGTATGTTCCCTGATTTTCTCTAGGGATGATGACCGAAGTCGAGGCTCTTAAGAAGGCTGTGGCCAAGGCCGAGGAAAAGGCAGCCGCAGAGCAGGCCCTCCGTGAGAAGTACGAGGCCAGGGTTATTAAAGCTGCGCAGGAGCTGCAAGAGGCCGTGAAGAAATGCGAGACCTTGGAGCAGAGTTTAACGGAGAAAGAATCCGAACTCACCAAGGCGCATCAGGCCACGAGCGATGCCCGGGGGGAAACCCAAAGAGCCCTGCAGGGGATCCAGGAGGCGAGGAAGATCGCGGCGGGTAAGGCTTTTTCCTTCTAAAGCAAGTTTTTTGAGGAGAAGATTATGTTTCTAATTTTGAATTGGATTTCTCCAAGGGTATTTGCGGAGCTGCCCCACAGCATATCGGATGCCGCCCAATTCTACCGGGCCGAAGAAAGGAGCACTGCGGATAAGCTCTTCTGGTCGCAGTATTTGGCACCAAATTATCCGGTGCCTTTTGCCGATCAACTAAAACAGCTGATCGAACTGCATAAGGCGGCGGAACTAGCCATGAAGGATTTGATTATCCGGCTATGGCCTGCCGAGCCGATTCCAAGCAGCTACTTTGGTCTCGTGAAGTGGCTTGTAAGCGGTTGCCCTCAACTCGACGTCATCAAGCGGTCGGTCTGCATAGAGGGTGCGCGAATGGCCTTCGCTCGCGCAAAGGTGCACTGGGGGAAGATGGATGCTGAGAAGCTGGTGACCGAAGGGCCGCCAGAGGGGAAGGAGCACCGCAAGCCCGAATTATATTATGAAAGTGTCCTGAAGGGATCCTACCTTGCAGCGGAGCTATGCACCAAGGACATTATATTTCCATGAATGCGAATCATGTCGTCCTTTGTAATGTCTGAACAGGGTCATTTTTAGTATTTATTTCCTGTTATATAAAAGTTTACCCTCCTGTGCAGCCGTTTTATATGTTAAACCTGAGAGTTGGCCAGTTGTCGGCTTCTACCCCCATGTAAGAAGTACGGGGGTGTTCGGGATAAACCTGAGCACTCTTTATCCCAGTTTTGGGTCCTTCGAAGGAGGTGCTCAGCACAACGAACCAGGCAATCGGACTATAGGGCTTTATCACTCTCACTTAGCCATGGGAGCTTTAGTAAGGTAGGCGCAGCCCCTGGTGTTTGGAAGACCGTACTAGGGGCTCTATAAGCGCCTGATCGGAGGAAAAAACTGATCCATCACACGCTGCATTGGTTATGGCATTATGCGGGAGAAATCCTTCAAGATTTTACGACCTTTCGAACAGCTGACCAGCTCTCGCCGTATCATGACAGTCAGTTTTCGGCTTTCTCTACTGAGGTGCTCGTCCGGAAGAACCGGGACACAATCGCAGTAGTTCTCCCAGCGCTACCTTAGCCGATATAGCGGAACGTAAGGTACCAAAACATGGGAGCCGGGCAAACCCAACTATTGACCCAAGACATGATTCGGAGCTGATGCATATAATGCTATAAGTTCGGGGTGCCGAACTTCCACGAAGGTGTTCGGGCTTTATTGCCATACTGTGGGTAAAACGAAGCCCCTGGCATGTTTAAAGGCATATCGCGGTGTACGGATGCCACTCGACAAAAGAGTTTTAATAAGAAATGATAGCAGAAAAGCGTCATACAAATCCACATATTTTATTTGAATAGTACGTCGATGCGTATAAGACAGGTAATAATGGAAAAGAAATATGACTATGGCACCTGCGGAGACCAGGGAAGAAGAAGCTGCGTGCGGATCCGGAGTATAGTCAGATGGTCATCCCGGGGAACATCTAGGGATTCCCTTGCGCGTTCGAGCTGCCTCCATATTGCCCGTCCTGGTCGACGCAAAGGTGAGCCGGCAAATGGAATGTAAGAAATGTTTGTGTGCCAGAGAGTGGTTGAGCCGCTGTATGCGGCCTATGTTGGCTTTCGCCGGAGTGTTTAATTGAGCTCTGGACGAGCCGGGCTATACTGCCGCGAAGTAGTTCGAAGTCCTTTGGCGGTATCCGGGAGCCTGGCCGTTGACTCGAGGTTCGGCTGCAAGGTGCTGCTCATTGCTTCTGCTGCTAAGGCAGCGGTGTACTTGTTGCTGCCAAAGGAAAGGTCGGCCGTGCCCTTAACCGTGATGACGCCGTGTGGACCGGGCATCTTAAGCTTACGGTAGGCGTAATGTGGCACCGCGTTAAATCGAGCGAACGTGGTTCGTCCGAGCAGTGCCTGATAATCACTGTGGAAGGGGACGATTTCGAAGGTTAGCTCTTCGATACGGTAATTGTCTGGTGATCCGAAGACTACCTCGAGGCCAATGGAGCTTGTAGAACTGGCTTCCACACCTGGTATAATGCCTTCGAAAGTGGCTATAGTGGGTTTGATCATCGAATGATCGATACCCATCTTGCGCACTGTGTCCTGATAAAGCAGGTTTAGACTGCTGCCTCCGTCCATAAGGACTCGTGTGAGGTGGAACCCATTAACTATTGGGTCAAGGACTAGCGCGGCTGGATTGCCCTGATTGGCGTTTGCCGGACGATCTGTGTGGTTGAAGGTGGCCGGCCCTAGTTTATATTGTGGGACGGCTGGTTCCGTTAAGTCGGCATCCCTAGGGGTGCGTGTCGGGTCCGATTTGGGAATTTGGGTGGTGTTTACCACGTTCACCGTTTGGATTTGCGGGGGAAATTTCTTTTGCCCTCCTGTGTTCGGTGATCTGGGCCCTTCGTCGCCATCATTGCTTCGAGAGCCCCCTTTATCTTTTTTGGCGCCTGCCCTGCCGACTTGTTTGAAGACCCAACATTCTCTGTTGGTATGGGTGGCTGGCGTCCCTGGGGTGCCATGAATTTGGCACTGACGATCGAGTATGCGGTCCAGACTGGACGGACCCGAATTGTTATATTTGAGGGACCCTTTCCGCTGACCGGACTTTGATCCACTAAACCCGACATTAACTGCCTTATCTTCGGCGTTTTCACCATATTTGCGGCGCTTGTGTTTGTTGCGTCGTGGTTTGCCGTTGCTATCCTTGGCCTCTGATGAGCCAGGTTTGCTTGCTGTGCTGCTACTACGAGCCAACCAGCTATCTTCGCCCGCGCAAAAGCGGGTCATAAGTGTTGTGAGGGCCGCCATGGATTTTGCCTTCTCTTGACCGAGGTGCCGGGCGAGCCACTCATCACGGATGTTATGCTTAAATGCCGCTAAGGCCTCTGCATCCGGACAGTCAACAATTTGATTTTTCTTAGTTAGGAACCGGGTCCAGAATTTCCTGGCCGATTCCCCTGGCTGCTGAGTTATATGACTTAAATCGTCAGCATCCGGTGGTCGCACATAAGTGCCCTGGAAATTGTCCAGGAATGCATCTGCCAGGCTCTCCCAACTTCCGATGGAGTTTTCCGGCAAGCTATTCAGCCAATGCCAAGCCGGCCCTTTGAGTTTTAGCGGGAGGTACTTGATGGCATGTAGATCGTCCCCGCGGGCCATGTGAATGTGGAGGAAGAAATCTTCTATCCATACCGCGGGGTCTGTAGTACCATCATATGATTCCATGTTCATGGGTTTAAACCCTTCTGGGAATTCATGATCCATTACTTCATCGGTGAAGCATAGGGGGTGTGCGGCGCCTCTGTGCCGGGCTATGTCACGACGCAGTTCATACGAGTCTTGTCTGCTGTATTCGGCCCGGCCGGACTTTCTTTAGTATATCCGGCATGACAATCACCATCGCACGTTGAGGCGTGACCCCGTGATCCGTAGATCGATCTTGTATGTCCTGCTTTGTTTTCCAATACGTCTCGCAGGTCCCGTGTGTTGCCCTGGGCCTTGGTGTTTTTGTTTGTCTGGCGACGGGGTGCGGGCTGGACTTTGGGCTGATATGCCCCTCTGTCTCGGCCACGAGGTGGCCGATCAGCCGCATCATGCACTGGTAATATAGGTTCTGATGCTTCCTCCTCGAGTTGGGGTAGCAACCTGCGCTTTGGGTAACTCTTGGTCGGGCGTTCGAGTTCGTATTCCTCGTCCGCGAGGACTTCAGTCCATCTGTCTGCTAGCAGATCTGGATCAGCTCGAAGTTGTTGTTGCTTTTTCTTCAGGCTGTTTGCTGCGGCTATAAGCCGGCGCCTGAAGCGCTCCTGTTCGACGGGATCCTCAGGCACGATAAATTCTTCGTCGCTGAGGCTCACCTCGTCTTCGGAGAGAGGCATGTAATTGTCATCCTCTGATTCTCCGTTTGCTGCCTGTTCCGGAGGTCTAGCTTGTTCATCATCCCGCTCTAGGTCTGGCTGGAGGGGATTGTCGTCATCCTCGGCACTATCCGGAGCGTTATTGTCTCTTGTGCCGGTATCGCTGCTTTTGCTATGGCGGGACTTAGAGCGGCGCCGTTGACGCCGGTGCTTGGATTGCTTCTTGGAGGGATTATCCTCTGCTGTCTTATCGCCATTGCCTTGTTTGGGGGTGTCCACCATGTATATGTCATATGATGAGGTGGCAGTCCAGCGCCCTGTGGGCGGTGATTCTTGGTCATCTCCTGCATCGTCGTCCATACCGTCGATGTCTTCGGAGCCGAATTCGAGCATGTCGGTTAAATCGTCGACAGTGGCTACTAAGTGGGTGGTGGGTGGGGAGCAAATTTCTTTGTCGTCCGCATCCCACTCTAGCCGGACATAGTTCGGCAAAGGATCTCCTGACAGGGAGAGAGACCTCAACGAGTTTAGCACGTCGTCGAAGGGCGAGTGCTGAAAGATATCCGCGGAGGTAAACTCTATGATCGGTGCCCAATCGGATTCGAGAGGCACGGACGCAGGCGGCTCGGAGCCCATGGCCGGGGACGAATCCAACGGTTCGGCAACACGGGTCTCGTAGGAGGTGAAGTCAGTATTCAACTCTATCACCACTGAGTGTGCGGTCTCTGTGGCGGGGTCCATCCACCCGTCCTCAGATGGCGCAATTTGTTCCAGATTGAGGGCCGGAGTAGTTGCAGGTGTGATCTCCCGAACACTGCCCGACGGCAGAGCTAAGTCATGCTCATAGTGATTGTGCGGCGCACCTGACATGGGCTCGAATCCGTCGAAGATCAAGTCTCCGCAGATGTCGGCAGTATAGTTCAATTTTCCAAACCTGACCTGATGGCCAGGGGCGTAGCTCTCGATCTGCTCCAGATGGCCAAGCGAGTTGGCCCGCAGTACGAAGCCGCCGAATACGAAGATCTGTCCGGGGAGGAAAACCTCACCCTGGATCGCATCGTTGCCGATGATCGAAGGAGCCATCTAGCCTTACGGTGACGACACAGTGGAACTCTCAATGAAAGCACCAATGTCGGTGTCAAAACCGGCGGATCTCGGGTAGGGGGTCCCGAACTATGCGTCTAAGGCGGATGGTAATAGGAGGCGGGGGACACGATGTTTACCCAGGTTCGGGCCCTCTCGATGGAGGTAATACCCTACTTCCTGCTTGATTGATCTTGATGATATGAGTATTACAAGAGTTGATCTACCACGAGATCGTAGAGGCTAAACCCTAGAAGATAGCCTATGGTATGATTGTTGTTGTCCTACGGACTAAACCCTCCGGTTTATATAGACACCGGAGGGGGCTAGGGTTACACAGAGTCGGTTACAAGGGAGGAGATCTACATATCCGTATTGCCAAGCTTGCCTTCCATGCCAAGGAGAGTCCCATCTGGACACGGGACGAAGTCTTCAATCTTGTATCTTCATAGTCCAACAGTCTGGCCAAAGCATATAGTCCGGCTGTCCGAGGACCCCCTAATCCAAGACTCCCTCACTCAACGCTGGCACCAAATAACAATTATTTGGGTCTAAAACTAATCCCGATGGTAGATGTAGAGGTAGCGTGCCGACGACGATCATATCAACCTTGGAACCATTTCCGACGCGCATCATCACCTCGTACTTAGCCAATCTTCGTTTAATCCGTAGCCCCTGTTTCGAGTTGCAAATATGAGCAACAGAACCAGTATCAAATACCCAGGCGCTACTACGAGCATTAGTAAGGTACACATCAATAACATGTATATCAAATATACCTTTCACTTTGCCATCCTTCTTATCCGCCAAATACTTGGGGCAGTCCCGCTTCCAGTGACCAGTCCCTTTGCAGTAGAAGCACTCAATTTCAGGCTTACGTCCTGACTTGGGCTTCTTCTCTTGAGCAGCAACTTGCTTGATGTTCTTCTTGAAGTTCCCCTTCTCCCCTTTGCCCTTTTTCTTAAAACTAGTGGTCTTGTTAACCATCAACACTTGATGCTCCTTCTTGATTTCTACCTCTGCAGCCTTTAGCATCGTGAAGAGCTCGGGAATTGTCTTTTCCATCCCTTGCATATTATATTTCATCACGAAGCCTTTATAGCTTGGTGGCAGTGATTGAAGAACTCTGTCAATGACACTATCATCAGGAAGATTAACTCCCAGCTGAGTCAAGTGGTTATGGTACCCAGACATTCTGAGTACGTGTTCACTGACAGAACTATTCTCATCCATCTTGCAGCTATAGAACTTGTTGGAGACTTCATATCTTAACTCAGACATTTGCTTGAAATATTAACTTCAACTCCTAGAACATCTCATATGCTCATGACGTTCAAAACGTCTTTGAAGTCCCGATTCTAAGCCATAAAGCATGGCACACTGAACTATCGAGTAGTCATCAGCTTTGCTCTGCTAGACGTTCATAACGTCTGGAGTTGCTCATGCAGCGGGTCTTGCACCTAGCGGTGCTTCCAGGACGTAATTCTTCTATGCAGCAATGAGGATAATCCTCAAGTTACGGACCCAGTCTGTGTAGTTGCTACCATCAACTTTCAACTTAGCTTTCTCTAGGAACGCATTAAAATTCAAGGGAACGGTAGCACGGGCCATTGATCTACAGCAACATAGATTTGCAAAAACTATCAGGTACTACGTTCAGGATAAACTAAAGTTCAATTAATCATATTACTTAAGAACTCCCACTTAGATAGACATCCCTCTAGTCATCTAAATGATCACGTGATCCATATTAACTAAACCATGTCCGATCATCACGTGAGATGGAGTAGTTGTCAATGGTGAACATCACTATGTTGATCATATCTACTATATGATTCACGTTCGACCTTACGGTCTCAGTGTTCCGAGGCCATATCTGCATGTGCTAGGCTCGTCAAGTTTAACCCGAGTATTCTGCATGTGCAAAACTGGCTTGCACCCGTTGTATTTGAACATAGAGCTTATCACACCGATCATCACCTGGTGTCTCAGCACGACGAATTGTAGCAATGGTGCATACTCAGGGAGAACACTTGTACCTTGAAATTTAGTGAGGGATCATCTTATAATGCTACCGCCGTACTAAGCAAAACAAGATGCATAAAGGATAAACATCACATGCAATCAAAATATGTGACATGATATGGCCATCATCATCTTGTGCCTTTGATCTCTATCTCCAAAGCACCGTCTGTCGTGGGAGTAAGTCTGACAATAGAATAGGGGGTATGTATGGAGAGGTAAGATCCTAGCTACGATGAGGTTTTGCACGCAAGGTTTACGAGTTCAGGCCCTTCGCGGAGGAAGTAACAGCCCTACGTCTCGGTGCCCGGAGGCTTGGTCGATTGTATTATGCGTAAAGTTACAGGGGGTGCGAACCCTTGTGCCAGTGGAGGGGGGTGGCTTATATAGAGTGCGCCAGGACCCCAGCCAGCCCACGTTACAAGGAGGTTCAATGTACATAAGGGTGTAGCGTTACTGGTAATGCCAGCAATAAAAGGCCTATAAATTATCATTAAGACTACGGAGTGAACGCCTGACCGTGCCATCCTGAGAGACTTTAGGTCTTTTGTACTCCGAGTTATTTCTGGTATGGTCGACTGATTATCTTCAGGTCAAATGGAATTGGGTTATCCGAGTGGAATTGTTGGTCGAGTGGGTCGCACTCTGGGATGATTTCAGTCGGCAGACGCTGTTGTACTTTGAATGCTTTTGACTGTAGGGCAGTGTCCTTGGGAAGGGTGTCTAGGTCAGGCCCATTACCCTACCCTAGGTATATGTCATCGTCATTAGCCCTGGAATGGGTCGGGGTCCGAGTGGAGAAGGAGTTGAAGGTGGTTCCGACCCGATTCTTATGCTTCGGAGGCATTTTTCCTGGGTTGGTGAACCATGTTGGAACTTCAACTGTCTTTTCAGCCGCCTTGATCCATTCAGAATTTTGTCGAGTGAACTTATACTGCTATTCTTCGAGTGTTGGTGCGGTATGAAATCTTTGGCGCGATTGGCTGTACTGCCATCCCCGGATCTCACGGGATTCGAAATTTTGGGAAGCGCGCGGGGCGGAGGGCACCGCAGTAAATGGGACGGATTAGGCAGGGGCGCCTCGATCTCCGCGCTGCCTTTTTCGCCACGTGCCTAGCGCGCGACTGTTGCGGGATTTGACAGGATCACTTGGGCCCATGAGTCAGCCACTCGGAAACGGGCCTATATAATGCGTCGAGGCCGATGTATTCTGCACAGTGCTCCCCATTCCCCTTCTTCTTCCTCTGCTTTCCCACTGTGCCTGCCTTCACTCTCGTTGTCGCCGCCCTGTTCATGCGCAGCCCGCTGCGATGGGAAAGGACAAGACAGTGGCCCTGGAGCGTGTGAAGAAAGCGACGGCGGTGGCGAAGGGCAAGAAAACGAGTCGGGGGGGTCGTCATCGAGGGCCGGCCTGCCGCCCGGCTGGATCCAGGGCGACTGGATCCGGTCCATGATCTCGAAGGATGATCTGGAGGATCTGGCCGAAGGGGGCTTGATTGCCCACGGATCTTGGAGGCTGCCAGGCAACGAGACCGAGCTGCAGCCGCAGGAGGGTGAGTGTGTCCTCCTCGCGACCCATGTTGACCGTGGTTTCTCTCTGCCCCCTCATCCTTTTTTCTGGGGTTTTCTGAACTTTTTTGGAGCTCAACTTCATCACTTTTCCCCCAACACCATCACCTATCTCGCTGCATTCGTGTCCATGTGTGAGAACTTTCTGGGTTGTCGACCGCACTGGGGTCTCTTCAAACACATTTTCACTTGTCGTTCCCAGTCCGTGAAAAAGGCTAATTCGAGTGATGAGAGGACGCATGTGATCCAAATGTGTGGAGGTCTAGGGATCCAGATGAGGGGTAAAAGCACTTTCCCCCCTATGACTCTTCCTGAATCATTTAGAGGGTATCAGTCGACCTGGTTTTATTGTAAGGACCAACCAACCCCTGGTCAGTCGACTGGCCTTCCTCCCTTTACCATGGAGTGAGTTGAGAAACCCTCTTCCTTGAAAGTGACTCCAGCTGAGAAAGTGGAGGTGAATATGTTGGTCGAGCGGGTAGTCCAACTTGTCCGCGATGGTGTGACCGGCATGGACTTGCTAGAGGTGTTTCTCAGTCAACGCATCCAACCACTCCAAGCTCATGATCATCCTATGTGGATGTATTCGGGTATTGATGACACCACTCGGATCCACCCGGAGGAAGTTGCTGAGGAGACGGTGGTGCAGTGGTTGCAGGGTATCACTGGCAACAAGGACAACCCCAGAGGGTCCAGAAGAATTCCTCCACTTGACAACACCAGCGAACCAGACAAGGTATGACCGGTACTTCCGAGTATCTTTTGGTTCTGATATGTAATTGTTCTCAAAACTGACTGATATTTGATCGACTCTTTGCCTTGCAGATTTACACGGAGATGTACTCGATGCCCGACGGGGAGCCAGAGCAGGAGGGAGAGGCGACTGGCAATCTAATCAAGAAGACGATGAGGAGAGTGAGGACTCAAGTAATGGTGAAGAAGTCGACTCTCCACCTCGCTCTGAAAGGCGTTCCAAGCAGAAGCATGACCCTGCAAGTGTTCGTGGCAAAGTGGTTGCGCCAAGTACGCAGTCTTCGAAGCGCACTCGGACTTCCTCCCCTGTTCCGACTGAAAAGGCCCCGAAGCAGCCCAAGGTGGCGCCCTCAAAGCCTTGGAAGGCCTTGCCTAAGATAAAAGTGAACGTACCTGTCGCTTTTGGGTAATTATTGAGCTTTATCTCTTTGCTTTTGCATAACTTGACCTTCAGCCGGCTCACTTTCCTGCCTGACCGAGCGAATTCTGAAATTTGTAGCGCTGCTACTTCTGGGACTTCCATGTACAAGGAAGATGATGACGAGGAGATGGAAGATGCGGCCACATCCAAAGCAGGTATGACTCCTGTTATCTTGTCTTTACTTTGTCAATCATGTTCTCGGTCGACTAAACTTCTTGCAGTCGATTCCTTTGCATCTTCACAAAATGTTATTGGAGAACTTCCAGACAACGATGAAGAAGTGCCGCAGAAGCCCACGAGAAGGAGGAGAAGGACTTTAGGCAGGAGGGTGCCAGTCAGCAAGACGCCCCAAACGACGCTAGTGTGAGAACCAGTGATCCAGCAGTCCAGAGACCTCAATCGAGCTTCTGTTTCCTTTACTGATCCTATGTCGAGTGTACGCCCTTCGGTGTCGACTGCCCAAGTCCCTGTTTCGCCTGTGCAACTCCATGCCCCAGATCTCCAAGATGCTGCAACTGTTCCATCAACTTCACTCTTCGCTGCCCATCCTGCCCGAGAGGACCCAATAAGTGCCGCCAAGGAAGCTATACGCCAGGCAGGCCTTATGATGGAGCAAATGAAGGTGGTGCGTGATGCCAGCCAAGCTGCTTATGACGTCAGCTCAGCTCTTCAAGCTAACGTCTAGGTTAGTTGACTTCCAACTGATCTTTAGCTTGACGCTTGTTCTGTTAGGATATGCTACTTGAAAACTGCTGCTTTACTATCCGTAAGGTGTCTGCGGATGAGTGTTCTGGAACCATAATGTGCATCTATCAAGAGTCTGCATCTTGCATCTGTACACCCACTGGGTGTTTTCAACTTTTGCTGAGTAATTTTTCCACTTGAGTCGACCATGTTGTGTCGAGTGTATCTTTGAATCAGTGGGGGCACGCAGAGTGCACCCATTGGGTGTAGTCCCCGAGACCGTCGTCGAATGTTTGATTCGGCGGGGTCTTTATCAAAAATATCTCTTTTCAGCTCTTCCACTCGGTTTAGACTGGTCGTGTCGAGTGGGATCCAGACCAGTGGGGGCACGCCAAATGCACCCACTGGGTGTAGTCCCCGAGACCGCGGCCGACTGCGGGCAGTCGGCGGTGGACTGAGAACACGTATTGCTACACTTTCCTTTTTTTGAGCCACGTCGAGTGGAAATTAGAACCAGGGGGACGCCAAGTGCACCCACTGGGTGTAGTCCCCGAGACTAGTGTTGAATGTTTGATTCGACAGTAGTCTTAGAACTCTTTTGCTGTAATGACTTGAACTTGTATCTTTCTTGCTCGGAAGCAATTGTTCTGTTGTCTCAGTCGATTGACATGTCTTATTCATTGACTGCAGAAATCTTGTGACTTTGGGGTCCAGTTCGCTGACTTGCAGAAACAACAGATCCAAGTCAATCTCAACCTGGCATTAGCCAAGGAGAACTTGAAGAAGGCGCAGGATAAAGCTACTGCCATGGGAGGTAATGACTTACCGACTATCTGCTTTGTCATCTTTTCTTTTCGTTCATTGAACCGAGTGACACTACTCGAGCAGATGTGCGTAGTGAAAACAGACAACTCCAAGCTTGTCTGAAGAATGTTATTTCTTTAGAGAAAATGAAGCAGGCGCTGGAACAGAAGGACCTTGACCTTGTTGCAGCTCAGAAGACGGCGCGGGAAAAAACCGAACTTGCCGACAAGAAGCTGGCTTCAGTCGGCAAGTTAGAAGAAGAAAGCGCCAAACTGAAGACTGCCATCAGCGAGGCTAACAAGGAAGTTGTGCAGCTGAAGAAGGACAAGGTGGCTCTGACCGACAAAGTTGGAGATCTCACTCAGAAGAGGGATGAGCTGGAGGTTTATCTGGGAGGACTCGCCAAGAAGTTGTTCCTTATGCTTGAAGGTGCTTTTCCTTGTCCGACTGATTTGCTGTTGTCGACTCGTCATATAGCTGTTGTCTCATCACTTTATTGTGTGCGCAGAATTCTGTCAAAACTTCGAGGAGGAGACTGGGCGAATTGAGACGAGCTTGGACCCCATCAACTCCCCTGTTAGGGATGAAGCTACCATGAACGTGCTCCGACTAGAATCTCGCCTTGCCAGCGCCATGGACTACCTTGCACGACTGAAGGTGGCGGTGTCGCGGATTGACACGGCGCTCTGGCCTAGGGTGACATTTCAGAATGATCTCGAGTCTCTCATGACTCGACTTAATGAGATCCCTGGTCGAGTGCAGGAATGGAAGAAATCATCCACCCGATGTGGTGCTGATGTGGCCCTATCTCTAGTTCGCGTCCATTGCAAGGAGGCCAAGGAAGAGAAACTAGCAGCGCTCAAGGTGGCCAATACCAAGAAGCTTGACTTCCAGTCCTTCATGGAGACCTTCATCGAAGCAGCTACCCGTATTGCGGACGGGATCGACTTGGACGAGTTCATCGAGCTTGCCAGCCCTCCCCCAGCGGAGTAAACAAACTTTAAGTCTTGATTAAATTTGCCTCGGAATGCCGAGTGATTTTGTAATCGTTAAACTCCTTCGGGCTTGATGCGCGTGCACTTTTATTTGCGGTTCCGAACCTTGCGAGATTTATCTGAACTTGGTCCTTCTTTGAACACAGTTGCTTCCGAATCTTTTGACTCCGAGTGGAATTTGTCTCTTCACTCGGAATAGATATTTGTACTTGTGATGCAGCTTTGAGGAGAGGTTTGCTGATGACATGCACCTCGTCGTCCTTGCGGACCGGGATGGAGTGTGTGTTGTATTTGTGACGCAACTTTGAGGAGAAGGTCGTAGATGACCTGCACCTCGTCATCCTTGAGGATCAGGATGGAGCGTACGTTGTATTTGTGATGAAGCTCCGAGGAGAAGGTCGCAAACGACCTGCACCTCGTTGTCCTTGCGGATCAGGATGGAGCGTGTGGCCAAGTCCCCGAGGGAGAGGATTGCTCCTCACTCGGAGGTTTTTTAAACTTAGGCGAGCACATGACTGCAGCTAAGCCCCCGAGTGAGAGGATTGCTCTTCACTCGGTAGGATTTCTCAAACTTAGGCGAATACAGGACTGCAGCTAAGCCCCTGAGTGAGAGGATTGCTCTTCACTCAGTAGGATTTCTCAAACTTAGGCGAGTACAAGACTGCAGCTAAGCCCCCGAGTGAGAGGATTGCTCTACACTCGGTAGGATTTCTCAAACTTAGGC
Organism: Aegilops tauschii subsp. strangulata; assembly: GCF_002575655.3. NCBI lineage: Eukaryota > Viridiplantae > Streptophyta > Magnoliopsida > Poales > Poaceae > Aegilops > Aegilops tauschii. Next base: position 67,612,349 of record NC_053041.3, read on the forward strand.
GAGTACGAGACTGCAGCTAAGCCCCCCGAGTGAGACGATTGCTCTACACTCGGTAGGATTTCTCAAACTTGGGCGAGTACAGGACTGCAGCTAAGCCCCCGAGTGAGAGGATTGCTCTTCACTCGGTAGGATTTTCAAAACTTAGGCGAGTACAGGACTGCAGCTAAGCCTCCGAGTGAGAGGGTTGCTCACCACTCGGTAGGATTTTCAGAACTTAGGCGAGTACGGTTCGCGCCTAAGCCTCCGAGTGAGTGGGTTGCTCATCACTCGGTAGGATTTTCAAAACTTCGGCGAGTACAGGACTGCAGCTAAGCCTCCGAGTGAGAGGGTTGCTCACCACTCGGTAGGATTTTCAAAACTTAGGCGAGTACGGTTTGCAGCTAAGCCCCCGAGTGACAGGGAAAATCTAGCACATCATTTCCTGCTTGATCTTTTACCTTCTTGGGGGTCCAGGGCCCCTTAGGTTTTCCCTTGAATTTTCCTTGGACCATAGCTGCAGTCTCACCAGGACCTGCGGGCTCAGCTTTGCGCTTCTGTTTCCGATTGGAATTACCCCCTCCGGTGTCCTGGCCGACTGGCTTGCTCTTGCCACTGTGGAGTCGGTCTTCTTCTTCGCCGTTAGCGTACCGGGTGGCTATTTCCATCATTCGGGTCAGGGTCATATCTCCTGTCCGGTCGAACTTCAAGTTAAGCTCCCTGTACCGAACGCCCTCCTAGAAGGCGCATACTGCCTGGTGCTGAGACACATTTTCCACTGTGTGATGCAAAGTGGTCCACCTCTGGATGTAATCCCTCAAAGTTTCATTCGGTTTTTGTACGCAATGTTGTAGTTCTGCCAACCCTGCAGGTCATTTGCATGTGCCCTCAAATGTCTTGACAAACACTCGAGCCAACTCTTCCCAACTGAGTATACTGCCTGGAGTCAACTGATTCAGCCATGCTCTGGCCGAACCCTCTAACATCAAAGGAAGATGCTTCATTGCCACCTCATCATTACCACCACCGATCTGTACAGCCACTTGGTGATCTTCTAGCCAAGTGTCAGGCTTTGATTCACTGGTAAACTTGCTCACTCCCGTTGCCAACCTGAAGTTGGGGGGAATCTCAGCAGCTCTGATGGCTCTGCTGAAACACTCTGGCCCAGAGACATGAACTCTAATGCTAGTCGGACGATCTCTGTCGAGTCCTTCTCTGTGTGCTCTGTTCCTGTCGACCAGACCTTGAACGAGGATTGACCTCGCATCAAACCCTGGCTCTCTTGGGTCGACCGGGACCCTCCGCTCACCGCTACATGGGTGCCTGTCATCATATTGCGGAGGCACGTATGATCTGCTCCTCGGAGGGGGCGTAGGCACTCGACGGCGATCATCGCGGCCGAGTCGATGATCATACTGCTCGTGATTCTGACCCAAATACTGTCTTGGCGATGTCCACGTCCCTAACGCCGCAGGGGCGATCTTGGGCTGTGAGCCGACTGAACTGTGTCAGCCATCACCGATCTGCTGTGGATCCTGTTGTGAGACTGAGAAATAGTTGTGTTTTGCTCTCCTACTGCCCGGAGCAGTGCCCTGATCTGCATCAAACCCCTTCCAGCCTTTGATTGAGACGGCTAGATCGACTCTGCTATTCGAGCTGCAGCTGTAAGATTCTGAATCGGAGTGCGGTATACCTGAGGTTCAGGCGGAAACAACTGTCGCCGTCGACTGGATTCGGGAATCTGCTGCTAGGCGTGCTCGTCGAGTGAATGTTGAAGGTTCTCCAGTCGAGTGTGCTCAGCCAAAGTGGCCAGGCACGCAGCTTCCAAGGCCCGGGCCTCGGCGGTCTCCCCGACGATGGGAGTGTGGAGCGCCTCTACGTTGCGACGATGCAACTCCTCCCTCTGCTGCGAAGTGAGGGCTTTAGGATGATATTCCTCATGAACACATGACGGATCGCCGCCGCCATCGTGGCCGTCGCCGCGACGGAAACCAGGCGGGTTGTGTGGCGTGTTGACCACCAAGACATCTACCGCAGGGTCACTGCTGTCACACTCGGACAGGGTCTCGATGGATCCATTCGACAGGTCGAACAACCCGTAGAGCGATTCGTCGGGCTCGATTGCCCCGACCTGAGGGGTGGCCAACTGACGGGCCACCGCATGCTTCACCCACCGCTGGAGTCGTGATCGACCGGACCGCTTGCAGCTACGAACGGCGGGGGTGAAGATGCCACGGGAGCCGACCGATACTGGGTCGACGGCTGCCGCAGAAGGACGCCGTGGACGCACGTGCGAAAGTGAGTAGCCCTGCGGACGGGGAGCGTCTCGACGTCGAGGGGGGCCTCCTGGAGCCAGGCGGAATCGTCGGTGACAAAAACGAGCGTGCCGAGACTGATCTCGCGACCTTCAGCCAATTCACCGCCAGAAACCATGATGATAGGAATCGGAAAAATCGCAACCTCACCGGAAAGTCGCTAAGACAAGAGCCCCAAGGTGGGCGCCAACTGTCGTGGGAGTAAGTCTGACAATAGAATAGGGGGTATGTATGGAGAGGCAAGATCCTAGCTACGATGAGGTTGTGCACGCAAGGTTTACGAGTTCAGGCCCTTCGCGAAGGAAGTAACAGCCCTACATCTCGGTGCCCGGAGGCTTGGTTGAATGGATTATGCGTGAAGTTACAGGGGGTGCGAACCCTTGTGCCAGTGGAGGGGGGTGGCTTATATAGAGTGCATCAGGACCCCAGCCAGCCCACGTTACAAGGAGGTTCAAAGTACATAAGGGTGTAGCATTACTGGTAACGCCAGCAATAAAAGGCCTATAAATGATCATTAAGACTACGGAGTGAACGCCTAACCGTTGCCATCCTGAGAGACTTTAGGTCTTCTGTACTCCGAGTGATTTCTGGTATGGTCGACTGATTATCTTCAGGTCGAATGGAATTGGGTTATCCGAGTGGAATTGTTGGTCGAGTGGGTCGCACTCTGGGATGATTTCAGTCGGCAGACGCTGTTGTACTTTGCATGCTTTTGACTGTAGGGCAGTGTCCTTGGGAAGGGTGTCTAGGTCAGGCCCATTACCCTACCCTAGGTACATGTCATCGTCACCGTCATGATCTCCATCGTCACCGGCTTGACACCTTGATCTCCATCGTAGCGTCGTTGTCGTCTCGCCAACTATTGCTTCTACGACTATCGCTATCGCTTAGTGATAAAGTAAAGCAATTACATGGCGATTGCATTTCATACAATAAAGCGACAACCATAAGGCTCCTGCCAGTTGCCGATAACTTCTACAAAACATGATCATCTCATACAACAATTTATATCTCATCACGTCTTGACCATATCACATCACAACATGCCCTGCAAAACCAAGTTAGACGTCCTCTACTTTGTTGTTGCAAGTTTTACGTGGATGCTACAGGCTTCTAGTAAGAACCGTTCTTACCTACGCATCAAAACCACAACGATTTTTCGTCAAGTGTGCTGTTTTAACCTTCAACAAGGACCGGCCGTAGTCAAACTCAATTCAACTAAAGTTGGAGAAACAGACACCCGCCAGCCACCTATGTGCAAAGCACGTCGGTAGAAGCAGTCTCATGAACGCGGTCATGTAATGTCGGTCCGGGCCGCTTCATCCAACAGTACCGCCGAATCAAAGTAAGACGTTGGTGGTAAGCAGTATGACTATTATCACCCACAACTCTCTGTGTTCTACTCGTGCATATCATCTACGTATAGACCTGGCTCGGATGCCACTGTTGGGAAACGTAGCATGCAATTTCAAAAAAATTCCTACGATCACGCAAGATCTATCTAGGAGATGCATAGCAACGAGACGGGGAGAGTGTGTCCATGTACCCTCGTAGACCGAAAGCATAAGCATTAGATTAACGCGGTTGATGTAGTCGAACGTCTTCACGATCCAACCGGTCCAAGTACCGAACAAACGGCACCTCCGTGTTCAACACACGTTCAACTTGATGACGTCCCTCGAACTCTTGATCCAGTAGAGGGTCGAGGGAGAGTTCCATCAGCACGACGGCGTGGCGACGGTTATGGTGATGTGATCCGCGCAGGGCTTCGCCTAAGCACTTCGACGTTATGACCGGAGCAGTTAACTGTGGAGGGGGGCACCGCACACGGCTAAGAGAATTCTTGGTGTGCCTTTGGGGTGCCCCCCGCCCCCGTATATAAAGGAGGGGAGGAGGAGTCCGGCGGCCAGGAGGGGATCGCCAAGGGGGGAGTCCTACTTGTACTCCTAGTCCAAGTAGGATTCCCCCCCCCCCCCCCGCCTTTTCCTTTCTCCACCGGAGGGAAAAGGAAGGAGAGGGAGAGGGAAAGGGAAGGGGGCGCCGCGCCCCCTCCTCCTTGTAATATTCGGACTCCCTAGGAGGGGGGCGCGCGCCACCCCCCGCGGGCTTCCCCCTCTCTCCCTTAGGCCCATGTTGGCCCAACACTTCCCCGGGGGGTTCCGGTAACCCCTCGGTACTCCGGTACAATACCCGAATCACTCGGAACCATTCCGATGTCAAAATACAACCTTCCAATATATGAATCTTTACCTCTCGACCATTTTGAGACTCCTCATCATGTCCGTGATCTCATCCGGGACTCCGAACAAACTTCGGTCACGAAAACACATAACTCATAATACAAATTGGCATCGAACGTAAAGCGTACGGACCCTACGGGTTCGAGAACTATGTAGACATGACCGAGACACATCTCCGGTCAATAACCAATAGCGGAACCTGGACGCTCATATTGGTTCCTACATATTCTACGAAGATCTTTATCGATCAAACCGCATAACAACTACGTCATTCCCTTTGTCATCGGTATGTTACTTGCCCGAGATTCGTTCGTCGGTATCATCATACCTAGTTCAATCTCGTTACCGGCAAGTCTTTTTACTTGTTCCGTAATGCATCATCCCGCAACTAACTCATTAGTCACATTGCTTGCAAGGCTTATAGTGATGTGCATTACCGAGAGGGCCCAGAGATACCTCTCCGATACACGGAGTGACAAATCCTAATCTTGATCTATGCCAGCCCAACAAATACCTTTGGAGATACTTGTAGAGCATCTTTATAATCACCCAGTTACGTTGTGATGTTTGATAGCACACAAAGTGTTCCTCCGGTATTCGGGAGTTGCATAATCTCATAGTCAGAGGAACGAGGTGGGATCAACCTCCATTTGAATTTCACTAACATAGACTTTATAGTAATCAGAAGTATCTGATTTTCTCATTCCTTGAGATCATCTATGTCTCATGTACTGTCACTTCTTTCATATGGGGTTGTTGTTGCTCGGCCATTGCCAAGAGGCAAATTAATTCTATAGTCTTTCATTTCAAGAGGCAATAGATTTTACAGGGACCTGTATCACAAGATCCATGTTTACTCATTCATACTTTATAGAGCTGACAACAGGTGTTGTATAGGTCATACAACATGCTCCCCCAGATTACTCCATCTTCAGTAAAAAATGGCGTAGCTTTAAACTTTATTATTTTGGTTTATTCTGTTAAAACTTTCTTCTTTATGGCACTTTAAGCACCGTCTTAGTTTTCCTTAGTCTGCTTTCGGAACTGTAAAAGATCCAGGAATATAGCTATTTCTTTTCTTTAGGGGTATCATGATAACCGTCGTACTCCCCCAGACGATCACATTATCTAAAGTATAGGGGAGGTTCAGCATCCTTAATTTATCTCATATTTCTTTCTCCCCCTCGAAATGTGGCAAGAACCTTTCTGCCACAATTTTGAAAAACCATTCATAATTCTTGTGAATTGAGGAAACTTCGATTATCTACTTCATTTATCTGATTACTTCATAGGAAATGAAGTTATCTGTTAACTGGTATGGGAGTACTTTTTCCTCATTCCATTTCAGAAAGTCAACAGAGTTCTTTATCATTAGTACTTTTGCAAGTCACACTTGCATATCATTCTTATCTTTAGGTTCGTCTGTAACTTTTATTCTCTTTGGATTTATTGAGTGCTTAATGACCGTTACACATAAGGTGTACGGTCGATACTAGGAAAGCATAATAGCTACTCCATACTTTCCTCCCACAGTAAGACACATTAAAAGCACATGAGTCATCATATCTTTCTCCTGTCATACAGGATAAGTCCTTTGCAAAAATTTCTCCCTCCAAACGAGATTTTTGACATAATATTATGTCAACTTTACCCCATTACGCAGGTATTACCAGACTTTTCCCGCCATGCGGGTAATTCCCTTTAAGGGACATAAATGCCAGAATTGATTCTTTTGACTGCATATTCAATCATCAAATTTAGGAATAAACCCGAATGCTCTTTGGCACACATGCTTGATCCGACGTTGGTCAAATTAAACATGCATGTTGCTTGTTTCATCTCAAATCATGTTGACTGAAACATCTTCTTCATAGAGAGTACATGAAAGACATTCGTCAACCAAGACTTCTCAATGATCTATCTCTTTTCTTTTGAAGCCATTCTTTAGAGAGAACATACTCCCTCACGTTATGACCTTTCCTGGTCATCTTTCGGGTCACAAGTACCCAGCCATTCTCTTTCACGAATGAAAGCATGAAAAACTTTTAGTCTTCTAAGAAAAATTAGCCTATAATCAACAATACTGAGCATAAAAAATAACCCCATGTTGGTCTGGTTAAAAAATATGCACATTATACTTTCAAAATTTTCTTTTATATTCTAAATCACCGTTGGGTAGAATTAGAATAAAACATCATCCTTCTACATTAATTCCATATCACCGTTGGGCGGAAAATGGAAATAATGCATATAACTCATAAACAATGTGTATGCCTATTAGACAACTTTACTAAGAAATAATCATCATCATCAACTTTATTGCATCGGGAACAAAAAATATACATTTCTCTAGTTCAAGATCATTTCTTGATCTTTATATGTTCTCTAAAAATTGATCACTTTGATACAGAATTTGTCAGAGATTTAAGCTTTGAACATAAGACACATAGAATTATAGTACTGTCATCATCAACGTTGGTCAGAAAATAACAATACCATATTTTAACTTTAAAACACAAATATTTCTTTTGTCGAAGCGGAAACTATCTGCATCTTATTTCACCCACAGGGGAAAACATTGCTAAGAACAATTCTTCCAATTAAATTTTCCCGCTGGTTCCAATTTAATTGGAAGATAAAACTTTTTCTTTATAGCGAAACTTTACAATATTCCATCCAGAAACAATTTTGTACTCTTTTACTCTCTAAGCAATTTTAACTGGTTTGTTCAAAATTGCATTAGAGAAGCAACAATTTAACCTTTTACTTTAGTTATATTCACTTTTAAAAGAGCAGTTTTATTTTCATTTGCAGCGGAAAAACATGAATAAAAAACTTCATGAACCTTTTATTCTTTACATAAACTTTTCTCTCATTTTCTATTTTCTAAAAAAAATTAGTTTTATTAAATTTTATTAGAAAAACTATATAAAAATTTGCCCAAAACTTGGACAGAAAACAGACAAATCTGCAGCCCAGCCGAGCCTCGACCTGGTCTGCCTCACTTTCGGCCCATAAGGCCTAGCGCGGGTGAGGGTGGCTGCGGCCTGCTCCGTCAGACCAGAGGCCCGCCTTCTTTCGGCCCAAAGGCCCGGTAGCGATCTAGGGTTTACTTGCGGCCGTCGGATCAGATCCGACGGTCCAGCGCGTCGATTGCTCGATCAAAACCAGCTAGCAACGCGGCCACCGGTGAAAACCTTCGCTTATTTCCCCCCAGCGCGCTGCTCTCCTCCCTCTCTCTGTTCGTCTCCACAACGGCGGCTCTGCCGGCCGTTCCGGCCGCGCCGGTCGCCGGCGACGGCGTCGATGGCCACTGCGCCGCGCCGCGTCGCCTTTTCTTATTAATCCCTCTTCTTTGAGAGAGAGAGAGAGAGAGAGAGAGAGAGAGAGAGATAAGGGCGCGGCGGAGCCATCTTCTGCTCCTGTCCCGCAAGGCCACCGTCGAGTCTCTATCTTGCCGGCGACGGCATCGAGCGGCCACCGCTGCGCGCGAGCCTGCTCTTGTTCCCCACCTCTCTTTCTCCATCCACCGCCCCTTTTCCAGAGAGAACAAGGCACAACTGTGCCCGCTCCTCCTCTGCCTCGCTTGAAGACGGCGATGGTAGAGCACTTGGTGGTGGCACCATTGCCAGCCCCTTCGCCGGCTGCGCGTTCGCCTTGCAGCGAGCGCGTCACCGTCGAACGGTTTGGCCGTGGTGCCCTTTGCCCCAGTTGGGGTGGAGTTCTTCTTCCCGAATCCTCAGCAGGCCGATGCGATTCGGGATCCAGACGAACGGCGCGGCCGTGTGTCGGCGCTACTTTTCGGATTTCTTTTCCCTCTTTTCTCTGTTAGGGTTAGGTTTCTTGAGGAGGGGGGATCTTTCTATCTCTTTTTTTCTTTGTACCGAAGATCCTATAACCAAACCTGTCTGATACCATTGATAGATTGCTTTGGATCGGTTTGGGTTAGAAATCTACGATGGAGTACCTTCTCTGTGACTCGAGGAACTCCCGGTGCCGGCCATGGTGACGGTGGGGAGCTCGGCATAGAGGTTGACAGTGAAGTGGCTGGTGGCACTTGCCATCGCTTTAGCGCCTCCCTCTCGATCGGGCTAGGGTTAGGAGTGGGGAACAGTGGCAGCGGCGAACCTCATACCTTGTGCCGTGGTCCCCACCTAGCTCCTCTATATGGCACTGCGCGACAGGGGCCCATCAGCCTTGCTTGGGCTGGGCGCCCCCGATCAGGGCGTGGGTCAAGGGTCCAATGGGCCGTTGGGCCCATTAGGGAAGAGAACAATCTCCACATTCTCCCCCTTGATTTCATCATATACTTTTAACTTTATACTTTGAAATAACTCTTTTCAAAGTATTCGTTCCATCATAGATTTGCATGTAGAGCATGTCTCATCATCACGGTCTATCCCCGATAGAATCAACACCTACAACACACTCCTCTGTTTTGAAACAGATTCTTTAACCTTGGCCCCTTTTATTATCCAGAAATCTTAGACTATGCCATAAAACCCATGTCGATTGTGTGTTCTCCGAAAACATTGGGCGGTAAGCCTTTAATAAGTAGATCTACAAACACTTGTCTGTTGCTTTTATGCTTCAAGCACTTCTACATAATTCCGGACTTTCTCCTTTACAACGCATAACTTTGTGTCAGTGTGTTTGGCGTCAACAATTGACTCGTTGTCATAGAAGCGAAAACTTAAAATGGTTATCGATGTTGTCAACCATTATCAACTCCGGGTATAGGTCTTCTTAACCACTTTGCATGTCCCTCAGCCTCATATCAAGCTATAACATGTTTTTGCATCACATTGATGATAATTGTTTCATTCTTTGGTGCTTTTGCACACAAAAACTCCAAGTTTGAAAGTTGGCGACAATTGTGGATTTTGCTATACATTTCACAAGTCATGTCTTTGTACTCACAATCTTTTGAGAGCACTTATTTCTTTCAGCATGAGGCCGATATCTTTGACTCCATTAGTGATCTATATATGGACTGGACATTGCCAAAACAACCCAGTTATGTGAACAGTGTACTATATTGAGCTTCCAACAGCTGAAGCATATGGCACCATATCCATTTTCAATCTTTTCTCATCAACTTTTGGAACACCAAAGTTTCCAGTTCCATTACCCTTGACTATAAAAATAGGCATAGGTTTTCTCGCATGCATACTTTAGAGACCTTTCTTAGCATGTCCATGCGACATTCCTAATACCCCCTTTTTATTCTTTTCTTGGTGAATCTTGATAATTATAACGAGAGACACTCTACCGAGAACACTCTTTTGAACTTTGAGGCCAAGAACTTCTTTTCTCCTCCCCCAATAGATTGACATGACCACTATCAAGTAGGACATCATTCACATGCACAGGATTAGAATGAATTCCCTATTCTATAACTTTGCATAAATACAATTGTCCTCCCATTTTCTTTAACCCAAAATAACATCTGATTCTTCTAACTTTAAATGCCACTATCTAGAGACTTGCTCTAGTCCATAAAAGACTTCTTGAAGTAGTATCCCTTGTGTTCTTTACTTTCATCTGATGTAACTCAGATCATGATGTCGATCATGATGTGCCACTAGCACTCATTGTAATTTATTCATTCTCTTTGCACAAAAACTTTCGATTTAAGTCGTGCTTTACACCTTTACATATTTCCTTTGGAGTCACATTGGCCTTGTAGACCCTTTATAGCCTACTGTTTTGGCTCCATTGGAAATTACTTATGAGTTCCAAACATCGTCGGGATTCACCAATTTTATTTCATCTCACATAGTCTCTTATCATTTAGACAAACAGACACTTCTCAAAGCTCGATTGAGCACTTTAAATGAGGTGGGATCAACCTCCATTTGAATTTCACTAACATAGACTTTATAGTAATCAGAAGTATCTGATTTTCTCATTCCTTGAGATCATCTGTGTCTCAGGTACTGACACTTTTTTCATATGGGGTTGTTGTTGCTCTGTCATTGCCAAGAGGCAAATTAATTCTATAGTCTTTCATTGCAAGAGGCAATAGATTTTACAGGGACCTGTATCACAAGATCCATGTTTACTCATTCATCCTTTATAGAGCTGACAACAGGTGTTGTATAGGTCATACAACATGCTCCCCCAGATTACTCCATCTTCACTAAAAAATGGCATAGCTTTAAACTTTATTATTTGGGTTTATTCTGTTAAAACTTTCTTCTTTATGGCACTTTAAGCACCGTCTTAGTATTCCTTAGTCTGCTTTTGGAACTGTAAAAGATCCAGGAATACAGCTATTTCTTTTCTTTAGGGGTATTATGATAACCATCGTACTCCCCCAAACGATCACATTATCTAAAGTATAGGGGAGTTTCAGCATTCTTAATTTATCTCATATTTCTTTCTCCCCCTCAAAATGTGGCAAGAACCTTTCTGCCACAATTTTGAAAAACCATTCATAACTCTTGTGAATTGACGAAACTTTGATTATCTACTTCATTTATCTGATTACTTCATACAAAATGAAGTTATCTGTTAACTGGTATGGGAGTACTTTTTCCTCATTCCATTTCAGAAACTCAACAGAGTTCTTTATCATTAGTACTTTTGCAAGTCACACTTGCATATCATTCTTATCTTTAGGTCGTCTGTAACTTTTATTCTCTTTGGATTTATTGAGTGCTTAATGACCGTTACACATAAGGTGTACGGTCGATACTAGGAAAGCATAATAGCTACTCCATACTTTCCTCCCAGAGTGGGACACATTAAAAGCACATGAGTCATCATATCTTTCTCCTGTCATACAGGATAAGTCCTTTGCAAAAATTTCTCCCTCCATACGGGATTTTTGACATAATATTATGTCAACTTTACCCCATTACGCAGGTATTTTCCCAACTTTTCCCGCCATGCGGGTTTTATCATAATCATCTTTTCCCACCATGCGGGTAATTCCCTGTAAGGGACATAAATGCCAGAATTGGCTCTTTTGACTGCATATTCAATCATCAAATTTAGGAATAAACCCGAATGCTCTTTGACACACATGCGTGATCCAACGTTGGTCAAATTAAACACGCATGTTGCTTGTTTCATCTCAAATCATGTTGACTGAAACATCTTCTTCATAGAGAGTACATGAAAGACATTTGTCAACCAAGACTTCTCAATGATCTATCTCTTTCCATTCGAAGCCATTCTTTAGAGAGAACATACTCCCTTAGGTTATGACCTTTCCTGGTCATCTTTCGGGTCACAAGTACCCAGCCATTCTCTTTCACGAATGAAAGCATGAAAAACTTTTAGTCTTCTGAGAAAAAATAGCAAATAATCAACAATAACGAGCATGAAAAATAACCCCATGTTGGTTTGGTTAAAAAATATGCACATTAAACGTCTAAAATTTTCTTTTTATATTCTAAATCACCGTTGGGTAGAATTAGAATAAAACATCATCTTTCTACATTAATTCCATATCACCGTTGGCGGAAAATGGCAATAATGCATATAACTCATAAACAATGTGTATGTCTATTTGACAACTTTGCTAAGAAATAATCATCATCATCAACTTTATTGCAGCGGGAACAAAAAATATACATTTCTCTAGTTCAAGAGCATTTCTTGATCTTTATATGTTCTCTCAAAATTGATCACTTTGATACAAAATTTGTCAGAGATTTAAGCTTTGAACATAAGACTCATAGAATTATAGTACTGTTATCATCAACGTTAATCAGAAAATAACAATACCATATTTTAACTTTAAAACACAAATCTTTATTTTGTCATAGCGGAAACTATCTGCATCTTATTTCACCCACAGGGGAAAACATTGCTAAGAACAATTCTTCCAATTAAATTTTCCCGTTGGTTCCAATTTAATTGGAGGATAAAACTTTTTCTTTGCAGCAGAAACTTTACAATATTCCATCCAGAAACAATTCTGTACTCTTTTACTCTCTAAGCAATTTTAACCGGTTTGTTCAAAATTGCATTAGAGAACCAACAATTTAATCTTTTACTTTAGTTCTATTCACTTTTGAAAGAGCACTTTTATTTTTATTTGCAGCGGAAAAACATGAATAAAAAATTCATGAACCTTCTATTCTTTATAGAAACTTTTCTGTCACTTTCTATTTTCTAAACAAATTTTCGTTTTACTAAATTTGATTAGAAAAACTATATAAAAATTTGCCCAGAACTTGAACAGAAGATAGACAAAACTGCAGCCCAGCCGAGCCTCGGCCTGGTCCGCCTCACTTTCGGCCCATAAGGCCAAGCGCGTGTAAGGGTGGCTGCGGCCTGGTCTGTCTGGCCAGAGGCCCGCCTTCTTTCGGCCCAAAGGTCCGGTAGCGATCTAGGGTTTACTCGCGGCCGTCAGATCAGATCCGACGGTCCAACGCGCCGATCGCTGGATCAAAACCAGCTAGCGACGCGGCCACCGGCGAAAACCTTCGATCATTTTCCCCCTGCATGCCGCTCTCCTCCCTCTCTCTGTTCGTCTCCACAGCGGCGGCTCCGCCGGCTGGTCCGGTCGCCGGCGACGGCGTCGATGGCCACCGCGCCGCCTTTTCTTCTTAATCCCTCTTCTTTGACAGAGAGAGAGAGAGAGAGAGAGAGAGATAAGGGCGCGGCGGAGCCATCTTCTGCTCCTGTCCCGCAAGGCCACCGGCGAGTCTCTGTCCTGCCGCCGGCGACGGCATCGAGCGGCCACCACTGCGCGCGAGCCTGCTCTTGTTCCCCTCCTCTCTTTCTCCATCCACCGCCCCCTTTTCCAGAGAGAACAAGGCGCAGCTGCGCCCGCTCCTCCTCTGGCTCGCTTGAAGACGGCGATGGTGGAGCACTTGGTGGTGGCGCCGTTGCCATCCCCTTCGCCGGCTCCGCGTTCTCCTTGCAGTGAGTGCGTAGCCGTCGAACGGTTTGGCCGCGGTGCCCTTTGCCTCGGTCGGGGTGGAGTTCTTCTTCCCGAATCCTTGGCATGCCGATGCGATTCGGGATCGAGAGGAATGGCGCGGCCGTGCGGCGGCGCTACTTTTCGGATTTCTTTTCCCTCTTTTCTCTGTTAGGCACTACAAAAAATACACTTCCGTGATAATACGTGTTTGTCATAGTAGGTCGCGTTTTTTGTCATGCATGTACATCCATGACGATTTCATGACAGAATCAAGATAGTCATACCTGTGCTGTCGTAGAAGTGTTCCATGACATTACCAAAATTATCATCACGGAAGTGTCCACTTCCATGACCATAAATCGTGCGTCACAGAAGTGCTTTCGTCAAGGGTGACCGACACGTGGCATCCACCGTAACAGAACGCCGTTAAGCTATCGGGTCCGGTTTTGGATCTGATAACCCGTTAACAGCCCGGACCAATGGGGATTTTCCTCGTGTAAAATCATCATTGGCCGGAGGAAACACGTGTTGCCTCACCGTTGGGACAGATGCCATCCACTCATTGGACAGGAGGCGCCTATGATAGGTCGACACGTGGCACGGCCCAACAGTGGCCCATTCCGGTGAAAAAGGCTGGCCCAGTAAAAATTAGCAGGCCGGCCCATATAAGGCCTACTTGTGTCAGGTCTATTTAAGCCCACGGCCCATACGAGATGTGCCAATTCGGCCCGTCAACGGCCCGTTAATGATTTTACACCATTGCAGCCCATCGTCAGTTTGAGCCCGTTAACAGCCCGCTATATATTTGGGCTCAATATCGGCCCGGTGAGATTTCGGCCTGTTAACGGCCCATTCAGTTGATGGGCCAATTTTCATGATGTACATCTTTCGGCCTTTTAGCGACCCATTTAAATGTTGGGCTAATTTCCGGCCCAGTGTGTCTTTCATCCTGTTGACGGCCCATGAATCAGTTGGGTCATTTGTAGTCGGACCCGAGTTTCGGCCTTTTAGCGACACATCTAAGTGTTGGGCCAATTTCCGGCCCGGTGTGTCTTTCAGCCTGGTGACAACCCATATATCTGTTGGGCCATTTGTAGTCGGACCTGAGTTTTGGCCTTTTAGCGACCCATTTAAGTGTTGGGCCAATTCCCGGCCATGTGTGCCTGTCAGCCTATTAACGGACCATAAATGAGTTGGGCCATTTGTAGTCAGACCTGAGTTTTGGCCTTTTAACGGTCCATGCCCTTCATGGTCCAATACCAGCCCGGTTTCTCTTTCGGCCTGCTAAAGGCCCACAACACAGTTGGGCCATTTACAATATGACCTGACTTTCGGCCTCTTAGTGGACCATGCTCTTCATGGTCCAGTACAAGCCCGCTGTCTCTTTCGGCCTGCTAAAGGCCCACAGTATAGTTGGGCCATATGTAGCCCGAACTTAGTAACGGCCTGTTAACGGCCCGTGAAATCAATTGGGCCCACCTGTTGCCCACTTCGATGTCGACCTGTTAATGACCCGGGAGTTAAGAGGGCCGACCATTAACTTTCGGCCTGGTAACGACCCATTAACTTAATGGGCCCACTAAAGTTCGTACATGTCTTTAGGCCTAATTAGATAATTTGAGCCCATTACGACGAGCAATTATGCACAGGACCAAAACCGATCAAGCAAAGGTACGGCATACAGGGAAAAACGTTGCACATCCAGCATATATTATAGGAAATTACATCCACTGGGCAATCAAAGATTGATGCCAGTGCAAATAAATGAACATAACCTAACGATCTATAACGTCACAATCTGCAACCTCAGCACGGATGAAGCCCATAAGCATGTGGGCAAGTTCTTGCTGCTTTGCTACACTGTCTCTGAAAACATTGATCAGTTGTTGTGTCGCACGACTCTGCACCTTTGATTCCTCCATCAACTCCATCATTCCTTCAACCATTAATTGGTTCACAAACATACATTTTTTCCGTTCCATTCAAGACAGAGGATACTAAACAGATTTAGATGGCGATTTTGGCAGCCTTGTATTATTGATAGTGGAGAGTGTCTCGACCACTGCATCATAACATAAATTAGGAGGGGAACCAAATAGATTAATCATGAGTTATTGGCATATTACCTGGCCTAGATTTATTGGAAAGAAACAATGGGGTTGCCTTGCTGTTTTCAGAGTTTGTCTTCTTATCTTCACCAGCCTGCACCAAATTAAGACACTAGCATTGCTATCATTGGCCAAGTCAGATAATAGAAAAGCAACATTGGCACAACGAACGTTTGGGCAACTAGCCAACACCAAATTAACACAATATGGCACACCTATCATCAGCCAGGTAAGGTAATACGAAAGCAACATTGACACAATGAATGAATGGGCAACCAGAGCAGCACTACAACTCAGTAATGTGCATGATATGAGATAGTACATTCATGCAGCTCAGTATGCAAAACTACCAGGCAGTTTTCTTTACAAAAATCAACATTGGCGCCTTTAACATTTTGCTACAACTAATTTTAGATCAGATAAAGGTTAGATTCACGCCGATTAAAAAAATGCATGCTGATGTAAAAATATAGTGATATACAACAGGTACTTACATCAGCATTGGAGGATAGAGAATTCCCACAAGATATTTTCCTCGAATACAATCCCAATGAAGGAAGTCTTCTATCATTTAACCTTATTTTTCTAAAAGAGAGATGGGTAAGAAACATGTATAAAATATGATCAGAATGCTATAAAATTTCATGATGCGAGGATATGCACATGCTTCTTAGAATGGAGTTGACATTCTTTTGCTGGACTAGAGCGGACTAGTTCTTTGGCCACTGGAATCTGCTTATTACCAGTGGGAGTTGGGTTTCTCTGTGCTGGAGCAGTATCTATGAAAAATGGAGTTGGTTTATTATCTCCTGGAGTTTGGATCTTTTGCAAAGACCTGGTTTGTAACCCTTCAGATTCTAACATAGTCGTCTTCCCCTTGCATGCCTTATATAGAAGAATGGTGCTTCAATTATAAAACATGCTACAGCAGAGATGGAATAGGTACCGAAGAATAGAAAGGCATGACATGTTGACATGTATTCCCTCCATCTGGAAATAAATGGATGGGTCTAGGCGTATTTCAGTTCTAGATACATCCAGTTTTATCCATTTCTGTGACATGTAATCTGGACAGAGGGAGTATGATGTAAGAGCTAGGGATACGACATGACAACATAGTAAAAAAACATTGAAAAACCACTGCAAAACCAAAGTAATCAAACCCACTGATATGAGATAGTACACTCATGCAGCTCAGGATGCAAAACTACCAGGCAGTTTTCCTTACAAAAATCAACATTGTGGCCTTTAATCATACATTTTTCTACAACTAAATTTAGATCAGATAAAGGTTGGATTCACGCTGATTAACAAAATACATGCTGATATAAAAATATAGTGATATACAACAGGTACTTACATCTGCATTGGAGCATAGAGAATTCCTGCAAGAATCTTTCCTCACAGACGATACCAGTGCAGAAATTCTTCTATCTGTTAAGCTTATTTTCTAAAAGAGAGATGGGTAAGAAACATGTAGAAAATATGATCAGCATGCTATAAAATTTCATGATGCAAGGATATGCACACGCTTCTTAGTATGGATTTGGCCACTGGAATCTGCTTATTATCAGTAGGAGTTGGGTTTCTTTGTGCTGGAGCAGTATCTATAAAAACTGGAGTTGGTTTATTATCTCCTGGCGTTTGGATCTTTTGCAAAGACCTGGTTTGTAACCCTTCAAATTCTAACATAGTCGTCTTCCCCTTGCATGCCTTGTATAGAAGAATGGTGCTTCAATTGTAAAACATGCTACAGCAGAGAGATGGAATAGGTACTGAAGAATAGAAAGGCATGACATATTGACATGTATTCCCTCCATCCGGAAAAAAATGGATGGGTCTAGGCATATTTCAGTTCTAGATACATCCTTTTTATCCATTTAGGCAACATGTAATCCGGACGGAGGGAGTATGGTGTAAGAGCTAGGGATACGACAGGACAACACAATAAAAAATACACTAGTTGAATGTAAAACTGTATGCTAGTGGAATACGTACAAAAAAACTAAGGCAACATACACGTGTATGATTGGGAAACTAAGATGGCATTGCAACAGAGCACTAGAACAACACTTCAATGTAAAAAAACATGGTATGGTAGACAGATGAAGTACATACTGATGAATAACAATGCATAAGATATTCAGAAGCATGATGTCCAAATTAAGCAGATGGAATTGCGATAGAGTAGAATGATAGTACTTGAATTTGAAAACATGTTATCATGAATGGAATAGGTACTGAAAAACAGGAAGGCATGACATATTTACATGCATGATCAGCATGCTAAGCACATGGCATTGCAACAGAGTAGATACACTCCAGGACATTATATGCATGTTGTACCCATATCACGGGCCAAGTTAGAGAAAGGACCTTGTGGGGTGAAGAGGATTCAACATCTTTCTGCAAGTCTTCTGAAGAAATGCTTTTACATGTTCCATCATATTGGGTATCATTGACATCAAGTTTATTGGCCTTTACATTGCTCCGTGAGGTTCTTGTGGATATATCAGTGTGTGCAATTATATCTGACATGCATGGAAGACAACTAGTAGTTAGATTTATGTAATGAGTGCCTGTAGGAGACGAGATAAATAGTAGGACTGGGGTTAACTAGTAGCAACAGGTCTCAAAAACTAAAGGGAGAACACAGATGAAAGCTACAGAATATGTATCGTTTGTACTCAAGATTAACTAGATGGCACACAAAAGTATTAAAGAACAACATAGGTAATACTAGAAGTGGTATAATACTATAATCACCAGCCTGTGGGATAACATTGGCTGATGGATGATAACTATGGAACAACGTTACCTAAAGAACAAGTATCTTAGCTAAACTATGGAACAGTGTTAACTCCTGAACAAGACCCGTAAGAGATCAGCATGAATATACAGTGAAATGTGATAATATATTTTCCATGCTTAGATGAATAACAAAGCCATAAATGTTGCACACAAGTAAGATGAGACTACAACCTATCTGGCCGCCATCCATAGGAGTGAGCATCATGTGCTGACTTGTCGATGGCCCTGCAGTTGTTGTGGCTGTCCATGTCGGGCACGCGCATTCGATGCAGGGAACTGTTGAGCTGGGACTATAGCTCCCTTCTGGTGCATGCTTCGCTTGTTGGAGCAGCTGCGGTGAGTCGGAAGACGGTGTGGCTGAAGATGTAAATAATGCATAATGTTAAGAACGACACATCTCTTTGATCTGAAGAAATACACTAAGAGATCAACAGCAAGGTACGAGAGTGGTCACACGTCTGTTGATTGAAGACTAAATTGGGGTCACACGATTTTATTTTATTTTGGTACTGTCCGATCTACGCCTGATGGCTTGATGGCCGTCTTGTGCCTCCCGGCTGACACTGTTAGGAATCTACCCCGAAGAGCCAGCGACCAATGGCAGAGCAGCCTGCCTCCGCCGTCCGTGGCCCCGGCCAAAACCCCGCTCCCCGCCCCACCGCACTGCCGTGGTTGCGTCGCCCCCGGGCCAATCCACAAAGACTCCCTGTCATCCAGATCCGGCGGCGGCAGTACCTTCGACCCACGCAACTCTACGATAGCCATCTAAGCGCTGCTTCTGCGGCGAACTTGCAGCCCCGCACCCTTACGTTAGACACCACCAACCGGCAGCCTAGGAGCTCCGCCGCCTCGAGGGGTGCTGCTTCCCATTGGGAATCGATTGGCCCAGAATAAAAATTCAGACAACTGACGCCTAAATAAAGTGATTTGAGATGAGGGTGCGACCTATCTGGCGGCATGGCGAAGTAGGCAGGTCCAGCTGCCGAGTCGGTGAGGCCGGCGCGGTTGCGGTGGCGATCGGTGGCAGGGAAACAGTGATGTCGCGACGGTCGACGGCTACGGGGAAGCAGCGCCGGGACTCTGGACGGGTCCGAAGTTGGAGCCGCTCCGGCGCCGTGAACAAAGGCAGGGGTGAATCGGCTCCGGTACGGTTCACGCGGCCGTCGTCGAGGCAGCTCCAGCAGCACGGAGTAAGAGGCACACGGTCTAGTGCACGACGGAAAATGGACAGCGTCTCCATCATTAGGGAGGAGGGCGGCTGTGAAATTGGCGCGGTGGGGGCACCATGGAGGAGGGGCTGAGGTTTCGCGGCTCGGGAGAAGGGAGCTCCCGGAGAGAAGGTGATTTGGCGCCCACGAGGTATGAATGGGGAGGGATTGGGAGGGGAGTGGAACCATGTTTTACGGACACATTTGTCTGAAATGTGAGGGGGAGTTACAGTTCTACCCCTGCCTTTAGGCTTCTCGGCTTGGGTCTGTGTACTGAGGGTCGGGGTAGTAGAGTAACTTTGCTTCTCCCCAAATAGTGGGCGGGAGCGATTTCGGGCGAGGAGGGCGTGTTTTGAAATATAGTGGGCGCGAGCGATTTCGGGCGAGGAGAGCATGTTTTGAAATAGTGGGCGCGAGCTATTTCGGGCGAGGAGAGGGTGTTTTGCCGACCATGGTTTATGAATTATTCGGCACATGTCATTTCGTCCGAGGAGAAGGCGTGCTTGGATGAAGTTACGAACCTACCCTCGATGTACAACGGGCCAATTAATGCGTGTCCCACATAGGACGGTAATTTCGCGTCTCCCATTTATTTGCTCGGGAGAATTCCACCGAGCAGAGGATGTTTAATGGTTCGTTCAAAATTTGGGAGAACGAGCATCCACGTCTACCTTACCAAGTCGATTCGAATCAAATTTTGAAATATTAGCTTGCCACTTCTTTTTTAGATGGAGAGATGATGCTCGGGAGTAATGTGTTTTTACATGCTCGTTGCTAGAGATTTACTATATGACAAATAGTTGACCCACTCAAAAACGGCAATCAAACCCAAAATGAAATATCTCGATTCAATGAAATAGCTCGTTCACCAGGTCAAAATAGTGAACTAAATCCAAAATTGAACACCTCAATCGAGTAGCATGTTGTACAGTATTATAGTACTCCATGAACATGTTGAAAGTCAAATTAATGAACTTGTTTGATATACGCATATATCCGTTCATGTGTGGATTGCAGACAACATGTTCTCCAATTTAAATATTTGAATGCAAGTTTATATCGAAACATGGTTTATATCAGTCTTTGATGCATAAAACGCGACCTCCCCCTCTCCCGGACTCCTGCTCTCTCTCTCTCTCTCTCTCTCTCTTTCTCTCTCTCTCGCCGACAATCTTCAATTCTGTCACACGCATCCAACACACAAACCTTGTTGGTCCCTCTCGCTTTCTCACCATCTCTCTCTCTCTCTTTGTGTGTATGTGTGGGGGGGTCTTTCTAGTTCGCATGCATATATACTCCATCTATAGGTCTCTCTCGCACACTATGTATGATTCTCTAGTCCAAGCTATATATCTTGGGTGCACTCATCGTACGCACACAAATTCCTTGGCTCGTTGCCCGTAACTCTCTCACGCACCACTCTGTCGTCTCGGAGCTCTCCCCCTCTCTCTCAAACTCTCCATCTACCTGGGTCACACATACACATGCATATCTCACTCGCACTCGATAGGCCCATCTAGAACTCTATCTCTCTCCCTCGTTCTCTCTCCATATCACACGCACACACACACACAATCTCATGCCTAGCTAGCCAAGTATGATGGTCTTTCACTCAATTGTAGGCACACGCAGTCCCCCCATATGTATATGACTAGCTAATCTTAGTCTCCATCAGAAAGATGTGCATGGTCTATCTCGATTTCTCTCGGGGCATCTTTTTATCGCGCACACACCTCCCTCGATCTCCCACCCATATAGTCCCCTCACGATCTCGAGGGGATCGTCTCTCTATCACAAACACACCCTCTCGCCCTCCCCATGCGTCCATGTTCTCCATGTGTCCCCCTCGACCTTTGTTCCTTGTTGGCCAGACCTCTATTGGACATGTGCTATAGGGGTGTCTCTCTCCGTTGCAAACAATCACACACTAGCTATCTTCGTGTATCTCCTCGCCTCGCTTTTCTATCTCGGAGATGCATGCATGAGATGTTCGCCTAAGAAACAAAAAAACACACACTCTCTCTAATTTATCGTTTGTTGTCACTTTCTCTTTCACACACATACTCTTTTTGCACACTTACTCATTCTCCTTCACACGCACTTGATCTCTCTCGACTTAGGCACTCTCCTCGGTCCATAGCATATTGATTTATTGAAAAGTCAAACATCACAAAGTTTGACCATGTACATGGAGAAAAAACAATTACATCTAGAATGGCAAACATATACCATTAGATTCACCATGAGATGTAGTTTCGTATGATGTATCTTTGGTATTGTAGATATAAATAACATTTGCGTAAACCCGATCAAAGTTTCCAAAGTTTGACTTCTAAAAAATTTACATGCACTGCATTATTGAGCGGATGGAATATCTCTTTCCCCCTCTCAGCTATCTGACGCACCACTCAGCCTTATCGGGGCTCCTCAATCTCTCTCAAACTTTATATCTCCCTGGTTCACACATACACATGTCTCGCTCGCGCTATACATATAGACCCATCCAACACTCTCCGCCCTTGTTCTCTCTCTATGTGACACGCACCCCCCTAATAAGTACCATAATCCCTCACTCCATCATAGGCGCAAGCACTCCCCCCCTAAGTATGATTATCTGTCACTAGCCATCAGGAACACACGTATCGTCTCCTTCCATCCATACGTCTATCTCGATATCTCCCGGGGTACCTTCTATCGCGCACACACCTTGTCACTCGATCTCCCACCCATGTAGTCCCATCACGATCTCCAGGGGATCTCTCTATGACAAACATACACTCTCTCCTCCCCATGTCTACATTTTCTCCATACGTCTCTCTCGACCTCTCTCCCTTGTTTGTCAGACCCCTCTTGGCCACGTGCTAGGGGTCTTGCTCTCTTGGTTGCAAACAACCACACACTATCTCCTCACCTTGCTTCCGTTGTCGAAGATGCATGTGTGATATGTTTGCATAAGACACACACGTTTTTTCTCGACTTCTATCGAGTGTTGTCCATGTCTCTTTCACACACACACACACACTTTTTTCACTCACTCTTTCTATTTCACTCTCTCTCTCTCTCTCTCTCTAGTTAGGGACTCTCTCACGTCCATAAGCATATTGATGTTTTGAAAAGTCAAACCTCAGACAAGTTTGACCAGGTATATGTGGAGAAAAACATTTACATCTGGAACGATCATTAGATTCATCACAACATGTACTTACTTCATACTATTATTTATCTTTGGTATTGTAGATATAAGTAATTTCTTTATAAACTTGGTCAAAGTTTCAAAAGTTTGACTTTAAAAAAAATGTTGGAACTACATTATCGAACGGAGGGAGTAGCTCTTTCTCTCTCTCTGCTATCTCTCACGGGCCTCCCCTCTCACTCGAACACTCTATACCGACGGATTATACGCTCACTGTGTCAGCGTATAGCTCCATATATTGTTTAGTTGACCGGTCAACCAGTCCACATGCTGCCTTGTCAGCTCGTGTTCTGTATCTTTGTGTGTTGGCCCATGTGGTAATGGGTGAAAATAAGTAAACTAGAGGCCCATCTGACACGCGGTGAAGTAAACAAAGTTGAAACCACTCGGGGTAGCACCCCGCACGCTAGTAAATTGAGGGCGCATTGAGGACACACTTCTTCGTCGTGAAGGACGCACTCACGCACAGTTCACCACTGCGCGGCGGCATGCACAGAAGGACGCACTCGCGCACACCCAGCACACAACACACACCAGCACACGTGTACATCGGCGTCGTTGCCGGTTGAGATGGACGGGGAGGCAGCCAACAAGCGGAGGCGGCTCGAGCCAAAACCGCATCCGGCGAGCCTGGACTTCATCAACAGCCTCCTCAACGACATGCTGCTCGTCATCATCGGCCTCCTCCCCACCAAATCTGCCATGCGAACCGCCCTGCTCTCCCGGCGATGGCGCCCCCTCTGGCGCCGCGTCCCCCTCAACCTCACCGTCAATAGCTGCCTCTGCGACGGGGATTGAAAACGCATGACCGCAGTCTCCAAGATCCTTTCATCACACCCTGGGCCAGCCAGATGCCTTGACATCTGCATGTTCAGTACCAGCTACAAGGTCCAACCCAAGTTTGATGAGTGGTTCTTATCCCCCTCCCTAGATCAGCTCGAGGAGCTCAGCTTTGAAGCTGGACGATGTCACTCTCTGCCGCCGTCCGCGCTCCGCCTCGCGCCAATGCTGCGCCGCACTAGCTTCAGCTCCCGCTATCTTCCCCAGATTAATGCCGCGCCCGCCCTTCTTCTCCCTCAACTCAAGCAGCTCGACCTCTTCGACGTTGTCATCTCGAAGAAGGCTATGGAGCACCTGCCCCGCAGTTGTACTGCGCTCAAGTACCTTCGTCTTGAGCAGATCCACGGGTTCATTAGCCTCCACATCGCCTCGATGAATCTCCGATGGATTTATGTGTCTTGTTGACCCCGCAACAAGACATCAATTGGGAAGAGATCACTCCAGCTGTTCCACGTTATGGTCATTGAGAATGCGCCTTTCCTTGAGAGATTGCTTGTATCGGATCTAGAAGGTCCAACAAAAATCAGGGTCATTAACTCGCCGAAATTGACAGCGTTGTTGCACTCGTCTGCAAAATTCTCCGAACTCTTTATTGGATCCGTAATCGTTCAGGTACAGCACTCATCTTCTTCTCCGTCTTCTTGAAATTCACATTTTTAAATTTCTTCTTGATGTATTTACGACCGTCTTCCAGAAAATGATTCCCACAAGCTTGACCCAGTCTATGCGCACAGTGAAGATCTTGGCAATAAAATCTATCGGCCCCAATCTGGATCAAGTTGTTGGATTCCTTACATGCTTTCCGTGCACGGAGAAGCTACTCATCGAGGTGAAACTTCTTTCCTAAGTAAACGGTAATCACAACGTAGCTCAATTTCTTCATAATTTTCCCAAATTACGATGACAAGTGTAGTGTTCAAAACTGCATCTACGCACTACACTGAAAGAAATGTTTTTAGTATTTTTTCTCACGTGATCACCTGCATCGTTTTTTTGTTGTACTACTATAGTAGCCTAGGCTAGTCATAGTGGAAAGTAACTTAGACTACTCCAGTAACTCTATGGTCACCCTAAGAGCAAGTACTACCTCCGTCCTGGTTTACTCTTCCTATTTTGTAGTATCAAAGTTTGACCATAGATTTAACTGACAAAATGTTAATGCATGTCACTAAGAACTATATCGTTGGATTCGTATTTGAACATTATTTCAAATGGTGTAATTTTTAGTGACATGCATTGGCATTTTCTTACGTTAATCTATGGTCAAAATATTATACTAAATAAGAGGTAGTACAAAAGTGGGCTATAACGGCCCTCCACTATGTAGGCTAAAACATGTGCCAAATTCACTTGTGATGCATTTGGCATCGATGCCCCTCCATTGCTCACCTGGTGCCCCAATCTGGATCACCTACTTTGCTCCGGTGCCAAATTAACTCACGCAATGAAAAACACTTACGTGGGAGAGAGAGAGGACTGAGGCAATAAAAAAACACTTGTTTGGGAGAGTGAGAGGCTGGTGTAGTTGGTTTGATTGATTTGTTTATACATGTGGGTCTGTGTGCACAGCGGTGCCAACTCTCTCACATCGCGAGAGCGGTGCCAAAATCTTTTGATTTGACATCGATGTGTATTATGTGGCATACTTTTGCGAAATATGGCATCGGCCACATAGTGGAAGGCAACAAATGCCCAAGCTCTTCACGTACTCCTAGGTAAATGAGAGGAAAGAGAAAGAGAGAGAGAGTGAAAAAATATCACTAGCCAGCCAACCCTATCATATGAGCGAATGGTATTGGTACCTCTTGATGACACGGAAATATTATACAGCCAGCTGCTCTAATATGTTCTCTTCTTTTGCAGATAAAAAAAGACCCGAAAGTGAAAAATGTGCTGCACTATAACAATCTCATCGAATGCCTTGACTCCATCTTACAAAAATTGATTTGATCGACTACCGAGGCAGCACATCTGAGATTAAATTGGCCAGGTTCTTTGTTTTGGAGGAAAGTGTGCTCAAGGTAATGAGGTTTGGCGTTCTCTGGCGCAACAATGAATGGTGTGCTGATCACCGCAAGCGTCTAAGCCTAAATGACAAAGTCTCCACAGAAGCTGAATTTGTTTTTGAAACATCAAGTGGCCAGAGACTCGAAAACTTATTTGCCCATTAGTGACTTGTCAGGGCGGTGGATTTTAGTTTGTACGATAATGCTGCATGCACCTAAAGTAACGAAAGTTGTTACGAAAACTTCCTAGTAATTCCCTCTTCGTAGGTGCAGCATTACTCCTAACATTTGTAATATCAGTTTGAAACTTGTAATATTGCCGTGTCCTATTCCTGCGTTTTCAAAATCCTGCGAATCAAACAGGGCCTGAGTTGGTGATGATGTTGTGCCTGCCATCTTTCACCAATAGCCGTCGGATCTAGATCTGACGCATACAAACCAAACTTCTCTAGTTTTGCAAAAAGATGCCCGCACTTGTTCCCTATTTACAAACAACTCCTTGTCTCTCACAATCAGCCTTATCTCCTCCCCACCACATCTAGAAGGCCATGGAAAAATCTGGCGCGATGGCCGCTGCCGGCGCCGTCCACCCCCCAATCTTGGTGTTCCGTGCAATGCACGGGCATCTACGCACGGGAAATTATGTCGAACACGGCTAGTTGTAAGCAAGCTAGATCTACAGCCATGATGATGGTGACTACAGACGGTGAGGCTGACTATGGTATGCCGAACACGGCGCCTATACTCAGGTGTCATCTCCGGCTTAGGGTCTTGTCACTTCACTGTGAGGAGCAGCACGTAATAATTTGACCAACGGGTAGTACAGTGCTACTACATTGGTAGTACTACTACTAGTACCACCACCACCGTCTAGATTTAGTAGTACTACCACGTCCATCTGGATTTAGTATTTGACTAGCAATATCTAGTAATGCATGTCACAAAAATGTACTACTCCCTCTGTAAATAAATACATGGTGTATTGTTTTATTCCTACCGGCGAGATAACTTAATGTCTTTTTGCTACTTAATAGGATTACATGCAATGAACTAACCACCGCATGTGATGTTTGGTAGTCTCAAGTCATTGAAAGCATGCACGGCCCACATCTCTCATTGGTTGATATGTCACGAAATAAGAAATGAGGAGGGAGTTAATGTACCGTGCCTAAGTGTTTTGGGATTATTTGGTTTTTGTAAGGTGACTTACACAACATTTTTGGTTACATGCATTAACATTTTATTAGTTAAATCAAAGGTCAAAACTTGGCGCAAAATGCAAAGGGGACCAATAAACCAGTAAATATCAAAGTTCTCTCGTTTGGCCCCAACTAGAGGTCCGGTGAGATGACTATACTGCACCGGCACGGAGGGGGACGCAGCTTCATTGACTTATTGCACCTGCCTTTGGGTGTATGACACGTGGGCCCAATGGGTGGATGGCCAACCTGTCATACAACCAAAGGCAGGTGCAGTAGAGGGGCGAGGAGTAGATGGCCAACACGCACGTGAATTCAACGCAGTCTGCACTTCTCATATAAAGGCTCCCGCCAGTCCAATCTACGAAATCCTATGCACCTACGCACCCAAGGGCAAGAGTGATCACTCCAATCGCAAGATCAGTTGACTAGAAGCTAGACCCATGGAGGCGATGAGCGCGAACATCAGCCGGCTGTGCCAGATGGTCCACGACGCCGGCCTGCGGCCCGGCACTGAGGAACGTCTCCAGGTAGTGCTTGAGGCCGCCAGGGCGAGGGGCCGCTTGGACGACAGCTTCGTCTCCTTGTTCGACGAGGTCCTCGTCGGCTTCCTCGACAAGTTCACCGTCGTCAAGAAGCTCGCGGACGACCTTGACATATGCCTCCAGCCCACGCGCCCAGGCTCTGTGATGCCTGCCACCCTCAACGGCCTCTATGGTGACAACCTTTTCGACGCATTGGTGGCCCTGCGACTGCCCGCCGTCGCGCCAGAGAATGTCCACCTCGAGGCCGCGCTTGCCGCGCAGCGCCTAGCACAGCAAGACACCATCGACATAATCACCCACATCTACGCGCAAATCGTCCACAAGGACTACTACATGCAAGAGGAGGACGATAGGACGCTGGCCTTCTTGGACCGCAGGGCAACCTTGGACGGCATTGTTCAGAAGCACGTTGAGCTTGCCGCCAACGCCGCTGCTCCTCACACATCGGTTGGTGACCCGGTGCACTAGGGCATGAGGATGTCATTGATGGATCCGTATGTATCTTTATCTTTCCGTCAAATCCATGTAGTAGTATATGGTACTACTAGTAATTATCTTACCTTTCGCATCAACTTCATAATTTTCGTACGTACTCCATGCATGAACCGCGCCAGAACCAAACTTCTCATTACTCTAGGGAAAATCGTTATTTCTATCTATCGGTCACGCCATTGAGCAGAACCAAATTTTACAAGTTACAATTTCAAAAGGAAAAGCCTGCCGTGTTCGCGTCGCACCCCCACACGGTTGGTCCGGCACGCCGCTCAAGGGGGAATGCGTGTTGTGTTGCATTTTCACTTACAAGTGGGACCGCAGTTGAGCAAACCGACTATCGGCAAACCCCCGCCCCGCCCACCGCGCGATGGATGAGAAAACAGGAGGGAGAAGAGATGGTTGTAGCATGGACTCCAAGAAAATTGGTGTCGGATGGGACTCGTGTGGGTGGCGTGTGACGTACTGCTAGACATGAATGCTAGTTATGGCCCATGCCACCCCACTATATCGAGGTGCTGGTTACGTAGAACAAATTTCCTGGAGTCCGTGCTCAGCCCTCCTCTATCTCTCTTCTCAGCCAGCCAGCAGATGCGCGGAGCCCATCATCTGTTTGCTCATATGCGGTCCCACATGTTAGTGAAAACGCAATAGGACCCACTAAACCTGCACATCTTTCACCTCGATGTGCTGGTGATGGAAAACAAATCCAATAAAGATCTTCGGTGGCCGCTTTTGGAGTTACTCAAGAGTAGTAAGATTCTATTTACAGTTTAACCCAAGATGCACATCACGTGGCTTCAACTACCACTCTATTTTCTTGCATGACACGACCTGGATGCCGGATGTCCCACCTGTCGGCAAAAGGAGGAAGAACTCGACCAAATCTTCGGTTGTGCTCTCGGATTACACTAGTTGTGCTAACTTAAAATTTTATTGTGTAGAAAGGATGCAAGTTTTGGTATTGGGAAGAAGAGTACAACGATATATTGATAGAGCGCAATTTAGTAGATGTTCTAGCACTTTTAGCTAGCATAGAGGCTAGAGATGAGACTATTGCACTTGTTGATAGAATAGAGGCTAGACGCGTCTACTTCTTTACACTCGAAGAAGAAAGAAGCACGCAAGATCGAGCCTCCGCAGATCAACAATGAATGCATCGAGAAGGCACTGATCCAACTTATAGGAGCAGTTATGGAAGTTGGATATCTTCTAAAATGCATTCTTGTGGTTCTTGTTTTCTTTGGTCTTGCTTTTCTAGTCAACATTTTGGTGATGTATTTCCATGTACCAAAAAATCAATGATGAAAAAAAGATATGTGTTTGCAAAGAAAAATGTACGCGAGCGGGATGCGTCCGCGCGTTCGGCGCACGGCCACCGCATCCGAGAAATGGCCCGAACACGACCCCATTGCCCTACCCAAACGGACAGAATCCGGGCAAAACGGAGGTCTGTTTGGGGTCGTGCGTTGGAGTTGGCCTTACAAGTGGGACCGCAGTTGAGGAAACCAACTATCGGCAAACCCCCACCTCGCCCGCCGCGCAATGGCTGAGTTAGAGAAACGATAAGGTTGAAGAGATTGTTGTAGCACGGACTCCAAGAAATATGGTGTCAGATGGAAATAGTGCTGGTGGCGTGTGCCATACTCCTGGACGTGAATGCTTGTTCTGGCCCATGCCACCCTACTACTCCTACTACTTATAGTACTAGTAGTATCGAGGATTCGAGGTGTTGGTTATGTACAGCGAACACATTAACATATGGCCCACCTCACACTATGGCCAAATTTCCTGGAGTCTGTGCTAGGTTAAAAAAGTGTTCTTTGTGAGGATGGGTGGTTGGTCTCAAGTTTAAAACTTGTTGTATTACGTGCGTAGACGTAGAGATAGTGCAGCATGTGAAGCTAGTACAAATAGTGTACTATTGTTGATTGGCCTGATCCGATAACCTGTTGCAATGCACATACAATTATGTATTCGGAAAATATTTTTTTGCCTCGTCGCAGCACCCACTCAGAGAAGCGACTCGAAAGCCATTCATAAATTTAGTAGGTTTATCACAGGCATATTATTTTATTACATACAACAGGTCATCAACCCACAACGACAACGAGGATACATTATAAATACTAAAGTTTTCATCACACAACAAATAACAAGCAATGAAATGAACTTCAACTCAACCATTCCTCAGCGTTGGAAACGCTTGCTTTGAACCACAAGTGATTCTCTGGGAAGGGCCAGCTACTGTCAATGTCGAGACCAACGCAGGAGTGATCATCCAAGCTGAAGCGTCCTACTATATCACGACCAGGGTAGGGAACCACCGCAATGTCCGACGTATAAATATAGTTGCTTCTCATAAATGGTAGTAGTAACGTTGTGTCAACAGCAGTTGGATCGGCTTTCACCATCATTGGATAGTTTTGTCCAAGGAAGAGCGAGTTTTCTCCAAGACTATCAATACTGTACCAGGGAGAAGGTGTTGGCGCTAGCACACTAGTATCCATCTCGAATACCATGCAACGGGTGTTGGAATAGGTCTGGAGAGTGCGACCATGGGAGACAACACCTGCTTCCTTAGTAGTAACATCAGCAGTGGGTTGTATACAGACAAGAAGGGGTGATCCATCAGAATTAGTTGCCAGCCGCCACTAAGTATATGGGCCCTGCTCGTCCTCATGCCAGTGATCATCACCATCGTCATCTCCCCCTTGGTTATAAAAAATTTCAAGTATAGGTGGTGGAATGTTCACAGGACCATGGAAACACAAGACGAAGGTTAATTAGTAGAGAAGGGAAACTTGCTAACTCGCATGCATGTGGATGAAACAATTATAATTACGGTGGAAGACAAACGTACTGAAACTACGAGGATCCCATGCAAAAACAGTGCCACGAGTGGTGGCAGCAAACACAAGACCCTCGTATTGAATTGCATCACAGTACACATCCGTGTATAGAAACTGATTTTTGAGCAATATCCATCCAGTCGACCCACGAAGGACGGCAACAAGCTTGTCGAAGATAGCAACAACTTCATAGTTCTTGTAATTCCAAGAGCGGTTGGGAACTCAACAAGTTTCTATCTTCCGTAGACGACAACCACCATGATCATATTTGACCGTACGTAGATCATCTGTGTGCTCAATCTTAGGGCACTTTGAGATTTTTGGAAGTGGAATCCGCTGACGAGTGTACACATTCACAAGTTCCCACTCGCAATTGTACCCAATATAAACAACCCAATCTCCATTTGTGCCAGCCCAGGCCTTACACTTAAGCGATGGCATCTTGACGTCACACGTATCATTATCAAGCGGCATCAACTTGCACAAGGCGAGGCCTCCGTCGTCCGCGCCCATGCGAACAGGCTTATAGCGAAGAAGATAAGGGAGATCAAACCGCTCCTGGACCCTTGGGTTCCTTGTAATGATGTTATTAGTTGAGTCGAGAATGGTCTTAAACGAACCTGCCATGCTAGCCGAGGTGATGACGTCGCACCGATCAACGAGTTCCCCCACCACGTCATCTTTCAGATCAGGGCAAGAATAACGGGGTCGTTTCCGGCTTGTTCCCTCCATGGAGAAGACGATTGAAAAATGGCAGAAGGAAGGGTGAAGGCAAATGGAGGAGGGAGGAAGAGCGTGCGACAACAGTTCCAAATCAAGAGGGAAAGGCGAAGAGTCGGTGGACGGTTGTCAGTTTGCCACGGTACATGAAGAGGCTGTTGGGGAACGTAGTATTTCAAAAAATTTACCTACGAGCACGCAAGATCTATCTAGGAGAAGCATAGCAACGAGCGGGGAGAGTGTGTCCACGTACCCTCGTAGAACGAAAGCGGAAGCATTTAGTAACGCGGTTGATGTAGTTGAACGTCTTCGCGATCCAACCGATCCAAGTACCGAACGTACGGCACCTCCGCGATATGCACACGTTCAAATCGGTGACGTCCCTCGAACTCTTGATCCAGTTGAGGCTGAGGGAGAGTTCCGTTGGCACGACGGCATGGTGACGGTGATGATGAAGTTACCGGCGCAGGGCTTCGCCTAAGCACTACGACGATATGACCGAGGTGTGTAACAGTGGAGGGGCCACCACACACGGCTAAGGCAATTGTCTGTTGTCCCTTTGGGGTGCCCCCCTGCCCCCGTATATAAAGGAGGAGAGGAGGAGGCCGTCCAACAAGGGACGTGCCAGGGAAAGGGGAGTACTACTAGGACTCCTGTCCTAGTAGGATTCGGCCCCACCCTTTTTTCCTTCTACCGGAGGGGGAAAAGGGGAAGGAGAGGGAGTAGGAGAAGGAAAGGGGGGTGGTGCCCCTTCCCAAGTCCAATTTGGCCTCCTCCCTTGTGGGGGGCGCACCAGCCCCTTGTGGGCTGGTTAGCCTCCCCCCTATGGCCCATAAGGCCCATATCTTTCCCCGGGGGGTTCCGGTAACCTCCCGGTACTCCGGAAAAATGCGTGAATCACTCGGAACCAGTCCGATGTCCGAATGCAACCTTCAAATATATGAATCTTCCCTCTCGACCATTTCGAGACTCCTCGTCATGTCCGTTATCTCATCCGGGACTCCGAACAAACTTCGGTCATCTAATCACATAACTCATAATACAAATCGTCATCAAACATTAAGCGTGCGGACCCTACGGGTTCGAGAACTATGTAGACATGACTGAGACACATCTCCGGTCAATAACCAATAGCAGAACCTGGATGCTCATATTGGCTCCTACATATTCTACGAACATCTTTATCGGTCAAACCGCATAACAACATACGTTGTTCCCTTTGTCATCGGTATGTTACTTGCCCGAGATTCAATCGTCGGTATCATGATACCTAGTTCAATCTCGTTACTGGCAAGTCTCTTTACTCGTTCCGTAAGGCATCATCCCGCAACTAACTCATTAGTCACATTGCTTGCAAGGCTTATAGTGATGTGCATTACCGAGAGGGCCCGGAGATACCTCTCCGATACTTGGAGTGATAAATCCTAATCTCGATCTATGCCCACCCAACAAACACCTCCGGAGACACCTGTAGAGCATCTTTATAATCACCCAGTTACGTTGTGACGTTTGATAGCACACAAGGTGTTCCTCCGGTATTCGGGAGTTGCATAATCTCATAGTCAGAGGAACATGTATAAGTCATGAAGAAAGCAATAGCAATAAAACTCAACAATCATAATGCTAAGTTAACGGATGGGTCTTGTCCATCACATCATTCTCTAATGATGTGATCCCGTTCATCAAATGACAACACATGTCTATGGTTAGGAAACTTAACCATCTTCAATTAACGAGCTAGTCTAGTAGAGGCATACTAGGGACACTTTGTTTTGTCTATGTATTCACACATGTATCAAGTTTCCGGTTAATACAATTCTGGCATGAATAATAAAAATTTATCGTGATATAAGGAAATAAAATAATAACTTTATTATTGCCTCTAGGGCATATTTCCTTCAGTCTCCCACTTGCACTAGAGTCAATAATCTAGTTCACATCGCCATGTGATTTAACACCAACAGTTCACATCATCATGTGATTTAACACTCTGAAGTTCACATTGCCATGTGACCAATACCCAAAGGGTTTACTAGAGTCAATAATCTAGTTCACATCACCATGTGATTAACACCCAAAGAGTACTAAGGTGTGATCATGTTTTGCTTGTGAGAGAGGTTTAATCAATGGGTCTGCCACATTCAGATCCGTATGTATTTTGCAAATTTATATGTCTACAATGTTCTGCACGGAGCTACTCTAGCTAAATACTCCCACTTTCAATATGTATCCAGATCGAGACTCAGAGTCATCCAGATCGGTGTCAAAGCGTGCATCGACGTAACTCTTTACGACGAACTCTTTATCACCTCCATAACCGAGAAATATTTCCTTATTCCACTAAGGATAATTTTGACCGCTGTCCAGTGATCCACTCCTGAATCACTATTGTACCCTCTTGCCAAACTCATGGTGAGGTTCACAATAGGTCTGGTACACAGCATAGCACACTTCATAGAACCTATGACTGAAGCATAGGGAATGAATTTTCATTCTCTTTCTATTTACTGTTGTGGTTGGGTTTTGAGTCTTTACTCAACTTCACACCTTGCAACACAGGCAAGAACTCCTTCTTTGACTGTTCCATTTTGAACTACTTCAAAATCTTGTCAAGGTATGTACTCATTGAAAAAACTTATCAAGCGTCTTGTTCTATTTCTATAGATCTTGATGCTCAATATGTAAGCAGCTTCACCAAGGTCTTTCTTTGAAAAACTCCTTTCAAACACTCCTTTATGCTTTCCAAAAAAATTCTACATTATTTCCGATCAACAATATGTCATTCACATATACTTATCAGAAATGATGTCGCGCTCCCACTCACGTTCTTGTAAATACAGGCATCACCGCAAGTCTGTATAAAACCATATGCTTTGATCACCTTATCAAAGCGTATATTCCAACTCCGAGATGCTTGCACCAGTCCATAGATGGATCGCTGGAGCTTGCACACTTTGTTAGCACCTTTAGGATTGACAAAACCTTCTTGTTGCATCATATACAACTCTTCTTTAAGAAATCCATTAAGGAATGTAGTTTTTGACATCCATTTCCAGATTTCATGAAATGTGGCAATTGCTAACATGATTCGGACAGACTTTAATCATCGAACGAGTAAGAAAATCTCATCGTAGTCAACATCTTGAACTTGTCAAAAACCCTTTTCGACAAGTCGAGCTTTGTAGATAGTAACACTACTATCAGCGTCCTTCTTCCTCTTGAAGATCCATTTTATTCTCTATGGCTCGCCGATCATCGGGCAAGTCAACCAAAGTCCATACTTTGTTCTCATACATGGATCCTATCTCAGATTTCATGGCTTCAAGCCATTTTGTGGAATCTGGGCTCATCATCGCTTCCTCATAGTTCGTAGGTTCGTTATGGTCAAGTAACATGACCTCCAGAATAGGATTGCCGTATCACTCTGGTGCGGACCTTACTCTGGTTGACCTACGAGGTTCAGTAGTAACTTGATCTGAAGTTTCATGATCATCATCATTAGCTTCCTCACTAATTGGTGTAGGCATCACCGGAACTGATTTCTGTGATGAACTACTTTCCAACTTGAGAGAAGGTACAATTACCTCATCAAGTTCTACTTTCCTCCCACTAACTTCTTTCGAGAGAAACTCCTCCTCTAGAAAGGATCCATTCTAAGCAACGAATATCTTGCTTTCGGATTTGTGATAGAAGGTCTACCCAACAGTCTCCTTTGGTTATCCTATGAAGACGCATTTCTCCGATTTGGGTTCGAGCTTATCAGGTTGAAGCTTTTTCACATAAGCATCGCAGCCCCAAACTTTAAGAAACGACAGCTTAGGTTTCTTGCCAAACCACGGTTCATATGGTGTCGTCTCAACAGATTTAGATGGTGCCCTATTTAACGTGAATGCAGCTGTCTCTAATGCATAACCCCAAAACGATAGTGGTAAATCGGTAAGAGACATCATAGATCGCACCATATCTAATAAAGTACGGTTACGACGTTCGGACACACCATTACGCTATGGTGTTCCAGGTGGCGTGAGTTGTGAAACTATTTCACATTGTTTTAAATGAAGGCCAAACTCGTAACTCAAATATTCACCTCTACAATCAGATCGTAGAAACTTTATTTTCTTGATACGATGATTCTCCACTTCACTCTGAATTTTTTTGAACTTTTTCAAATGTTTCAGACTTGTGTTTCATTAAGTAGATATACCCATATCTGCTCAAATCATCTTGTGAAGGTTAGAAAATAATGATACCCGCCGCGAGCCTTAACACTCATCAGACAACACACATCAGTATGTATTATTTCCAGTAAGTCAGTTGCTCGCTCCATTGTTCCGGAGAACAGAGTCTTAGTCATCTTGCCCACGAGGCATGGTTCGCAAGCATCAAGTGATTCATAATCAAGTGATTCCAAAAGCCCATCGGCATGGAGTTTCTTCATGCGCTTTACACCAATATGACCTAAACGGCAGTGCCACAAATATTTTGCACTATCATTATCAACTTTGCATCTTTTTGCATCAATATTATGAATATGTGTATCACTACGATCGAGATTCAATAAACCATTCACCTTGGGTGTATGACCACAGAAGGTTTTATTCATGTAAACATAATAACAATTATTCTTTTAAATGAATAACCGTATTGCAATAAACATGATCCAATCATATTATGCTCAACGCAAACACCAAATAACATTTATTTTAGGTTCAACACTAATCTCGAAGGTAAAGGGAGTGTGCAATGGTGATCTTATTAACCTTGGAATTACTTCCAACGCACATCGTCACCTTGCCCTCAACTAGTCTTTGTTCATTTTGTAACTCCTATTTCAAGTTACTAATCATAGCAACTGAACTAGTATCAAATACCCAGGGGCTACTATGAACACTAGTAAAGTACACATCAATAACATGTATATCATATATACTTTTGTTCACGTTGCCATCCTTCTTATCCGCCAAGTATTTGGGGCAGTTCCGCTTCCAGTGACCATTTCCTTCGCAGTAGAAGCACTCAGTTTCAGGCTTGGGTCTAGCTTTGGGCTTCTTCATGGGAGTGGCAACTTACTTGCCATTCTTATTGAAGTTCCCTTTTTTCCCTTGCCCTTTTACTTGAAACTAGTGGTCTAGTCAACCATCAACATTTGATGCTTTTCTTGATTTCTACCTTCGTCGATTTCAGCATCACGAAGAGCTCGGGAATCGTTTTCGTCATCCCTTGCATATTATAGTTCATCACGAAGTTCCAGTAACTTGGTGATAGTGACTAGAGAACTCTGTCAATCACTATTTTATCTTGAAGATTAACTCCCACTTGATTCAAGTGATTGTAGTACTCAGACAATCTGAACACATGCTCACTGGTTGAGCTATTCTCCTCCATCTTGTAGGCAAAGTACTTGTTAGAGGTCTCATACCTCTCGACTCGGGCATGAGTCGGAAATACCAATTTCAGCTCTTGGAACATCTTGTATGCTCCGTGGCGTTCAAAATGTTTTTGAAGTCCAGGTTCTAAGACGTAAAGCATAGCGCACTAAACTATCAAGTAGTTATCATACCGAGCTTGCCAAACGTTCATAGCGTCTGCATCTGCTCCTATAATAGGTCCATCACCTAGCGGTGCATCAAGAACATAATTCTTCTGTGTAGCAATGAGGATAATCCTCAGATCACGGACCTAGTCCGCATCATTGCTACTATCATCTTTCAACATAGTTTTTCTCTAGGAACATATCAAAAATAAACGGGGAGCTACATCATGAGCTATTGATCTACAACATAGTTATGCATATACTATCAGGACTAAGTTCATGATAAATTAAAGTTCAATTAATCATATTACTTAAGAACTCCCACTTAGATATACATCCCTGTAAACATCTAAGTGATCACGTGATCCATATCAACTAAACCATGTCCGATCATCACGTGAGATGGAGTAGTTTTCAATGGTGAACATCACTATGTTGATCATATCTACTATATGATTCACGCTCGACCTTTCGGCCTCAGTGTTCTGAGGCCATATCTGCATATGCTAGGCTCGTCAAGTTTAACCCAAGTATTCTGCGTGTGCAAAACTGGCTTGCACCCGTTGTATGTGAACGTAGAGCTTATCACACCCGATCATCACGTGGTGTCTCGGCACGACGAACTGTCGCAACGGTGCATACTCAGGGAGAACACTTGTACCTTGAAATTTAGTGAGAGATCATCTTATAATGCTACCGCTGTACTAAGAAAAATAAGATGCATAAAAAGATAAACATCACATGCAATCAAATAAGTGATATGATATGGCCATCATCATCTTGTGCTTTGGATCTCCATCTCCAAAGCACCGTCATGATCACCATTGTCACCGGCTTGACACCTTGATCTCCATCGAAGCATCGTTGTCGTCTCGGCAACTATTGCTTCTACGACTCTCGGTACCGCTTAGTGATAAAGTAAAGCAATTACATGGCGATTGCATTTCATACAATAAAGCGACAACCATAAGGCTCCTGCCAGTTGCCGATAACTGTTACAAAACATGATCATCTCATACAATAATTTATATATCATCACATCTTGACCATATAACATCACAGCAAGCCCTGCAAAAATAAGTTAGACGTCCTCTACTTTGTTGTTGCAAGTTTTACGTGGCTGCTACGGGCTTCTAGCAAGAACCGTTCTTACCTACGCATCAAAACCACAACAATTTTTTGTCAAGTGTGCTGTTTAAACCTTCAACAAGGATCGGGCGTAGTCAAACTCGATTCAACTAAAGTTGGAGAAACAGACACCCGCTAGCCACCTGTGTGCGAAGCACGTCGGTAGAACCAGTCTCATGAACGCGGTCATGTAATGTCGGTCCGGGCCGCTTCATCCAACAATACCGCCGAATCAAAGTAAGACATTGTTGGTAAGCAGTATGACTATTATCGCCCACAACTCATTGTGTTCTACTCGTGCATATAACATCTACGCATAGACCTGGCTCGGATGCCACTGTTGGGGAACGTAGTATTTCAAAACATTTACCTACGAGCACGCAAGATCTATCTAGGAGAAGCATAGCAACGAGCGGGGAGAGTGTGTCCACGTACCCTCGTAGACCGAAAGCAGAAGCGTTTAGTAACGCGGTTGATGTAGTTGAACGTCTTCGCGGTCCAACCGATCCAAGTACCGAACGTACGGCACCTCCGCGATATGCACACGTTCAACTCGGTGAAGTCCCTCGAACTCTTGATCCAGTTGAGGCCGAGGGAGAGTTCCGTCAGCACGATGGCGTGGTGACGGTAATGATGAAGTTACCGGCGTAGGGCTTCGCCTAAGCACTACGACGATATGACCGAGGTGTGTAACTGTGGAGGGGGCACCGCACACGGCTAAGAAAATTGTCTGTTGTCCCTTTGGGGTCCCCCTGCCCCCGTATATAAAGGAGGGGAGGAGAAGGTCGGCCAACAAGGGGCGTGCCAGGGTGAGCGGAGTCCTACTAGGACTCCTGTCCTAGTAGGATTCGGCCCCACCCTTTTTTC
Organism: Aegilops tauschii subsp. strangulata; assembly: GCF_002575655.3. NCBI lineage: Eukaryota > Viridiplantae > Streptophyta > Magnoliopsida > Poales > Poaceae > Aegilops > Aegilops tauschii. The sequence goes on from NC_053041.3 coordinate 67,651,263, forward strand.
CTTCTACCGGAGGGGGAAGAGGGGAAGGAGAGGGAGTAGGAGAAGGAAAGGGGGGTGGCGCCCCCTTCCCAAGTCCAATTTGGCCTCCTCCCTTGTGGGGGGCGCACCAGCCCCTTGTGGGCTGGTTAGCCTCCCTCCTATGGCCCATAAGGCCCATATCTTTCCCCGGGGGGTTTCGGTAACTTCCCGATACTCCGGAAAAATGCCTGAATCACTCGGAACCATTCCGATGTCTGAATGCAACCTTCCAATATATGAATCTTTACCTCTCCACCATTTCTAGACTCCTCGTCATGTCCGTTATCTCATCCGGGACTCCGAACAAACTTCGGTCATCTAATCACATAACTCATAATACAAATCGTCATCGAACATTAAGCGTGCGGACCCTACGGGTTCGAGAACCATGTAGACATGACCGAGGCACATCTCCGGTCAATAACCAATAGTGGAACCTGGATGCTCATATTGGCTCCTACATATTCTACGAACATCTTTATCGGTCAAACCGCATAACAACATACGTTGTTCCCTTTGTCATCGGTATGTTACTTGCCCGAGATTCGATCGTCGGTATCATGATACCTAGTTCAATCTCGTTACTGGCAAGTCTATTTACTCGTTCCATAATGCATCATCCCGCAACTAACTCATTAGTCACATTGCTTGCAAGGCTTATAGTGATGTGCATTACCGAGAGGGCCCAGAGATACCTCTCCGATACTTGGAGTGACAAATCCTAATCTCGATCTATGCCCACCCAACAAACACCTTCGGAGACACCTGTAGAGCATCTTTATAATCACCTAGTTACGTTGTGACGTTTGATAGCACACAAGGTGTTCCTCCGGTATTTGGGAGTTGCATAATCTCATAGTCAGACGAACATGTATAAGTCATGAAGAAAGCAATAGCAATAAAACTTAACGATCATAATGCTAAGTTAACGGATGGGTCTTATCCATCACATCATTCTCTAATGATGTGATCCCGTTCAACAAATGACAACACATGTCTATGGTCAGGAAACTTAACCATCTTCGATTAACGAGCTAGTCTAGTAGAGGCATACTAGGCACTTTGTTTTGTCTATGTATTCACACATGTATCAAGTTTCCGGTTAATACAATTCTAGCATGAATAATAAACATTTATCATGATATAAGGAAATAAAATAATAACTTTGTTATTGCCTCTAGGGCATATTTCCTTCAGAGGCGCCCCGGCCTACACGTCCTTTCGGAAATTGTACAAAAGGACTCGCCGTCGTCTCATTGACATGTTGGAACGGGACCACATGTCAACGAAACATGTGTGTAATTTCTCGTGCAAAATGCGATCTGGCCGCGTTGGCCCGAGGTAACGCATTAGTTATCGACCTTTATTTTTTTAATGGCATGTCGTTCAGTTTTGAAGCACGACTAACTGGTACTGTTTGCAGAGAAAATATAAACTACTCTACCACTACTCCACCTCTAGTACTAGCAGTATAAAAAGATATATAGGCTGGAGCTTCAGATCTTTCTTGCTAAGGGATGCCCACTTGCTTCTCACACTATCACCCTCTCTCCAGATCTAAAAAAGACGGCCTCTCTCTCCCTCCTCACCGGTGGTCACAGATCCGCCAGGAAAGAAAAGGACGTGCAACATTGACGCACTCATCGTCGGTGAGCGAGGTCACGCACTGACGACAAGGCCGTCCTCTCAGACCTAGCGCCCGCGCGGCATGGCCTCCGTCCCCAAGCTCGCTGCCGTAGTGCGTGCGGAGGACGACGACCACGAGCGAAGCCACTTCCCGCCGACCCTCAGGTATGCTACCTCTTTTCGAACCATACCCTTATTCTATTGCCCCATCTGCCACGTCGCTGCATGTGGATCTTTTTCCACTCCACCATCTTCCCAATTTCCTATCCTCTGCTCTGCTGGTCACGTAGACGAAAACCTTAATTTGCACTATTAAAGGAAACCCTACTTCATGCAGACTAATCCATGTCTAGGTTGAATAAGGAAAGGAAGGGAGACTGTACTGTCCAAGAGAGTAGGCATCGAACCCACATCTAGGTTGAAAAGGGGAAAATCAGTAGCTAAGGAACGAGTCTCGTGTCTCTTGGTTTAAGAAGGGTAGAAAGGCATGACAACGCAATAGAGAATGACCAGGTCGATCGGTTTGTTGTCCTCACATAGGAAAAAGGTGGCTAAAGAGAACAAAAATGGGACGTAATCCACATATGCTGCATGGATATTGGTTGCTCTGGGCAACCATACCTCCCTCACCACTCTATGCATCTGTGGAGGTACATCGTACTGGTGCGCCCATTGTTCGAATGGGTCTCCCATGCTCTTATTGTCACTTTTTTTCTGTTAGTATAACGCCAGCGGTAAAGTCAACCAATGCTACTGCTAAAGTGATGCCACATTTAACTAATGCGGCACTCAGTCTAATGCCACCGATAAATTTAAGCAACGCCATTTAATGTCTCTGGATTATTTCAGGGTTAGTTGTTGATTGTGGATGTATTAAAGATTTTTCAGCTAAGGCATTCTAATGCTGTTGCACAGCCAGTATACCAATGATGAAACTTGTTACTACCTTCAGATTTTTGCACAGTTAATGCTTATAGATTGCATACCTTACTTTCATGAGATAAGTCAATTTTTTTGTACAGTGTCACCAAAATGCCAAGGCGCTGATGTCATTTTATTTTGGTTAAACTGCACAAAAAATTATGAAGACAAGAGGAAAGGTCAAGAGTGGGCACCTCCTCCTTTGGCTATTGTATTGATTCGTTTGATCAAGTTTTTATGTTTGATCGATTATCAAGATTGGGATAGCAATTTTTCATGTCCACTCGAGTTCGAAATGATATTTACCTTGAAGGTACATGGTCTGCAATTTTTTAATACTGTCATTAGTTAATAATGCTAGTTACCTTTAGACTTTTGTATTTGGTTTAATGCTCTTGCACAACTAGTATACCAATGCTGAAACTTGTTACCTTTACATTTTGTATTGTTAATTCTTATAGAAATCTTCCAGTGCTAGAGCTTATGGAAATCTGTTCGGTAAAACCATTGTACTGTACCCTATAATAAAATAACTACTCTACTGTTGCACTAGCCACTGGATTAGTGTATATTTGTGCTATTCGAATGGTGTTGCATTAGCGTATCGACATATATAAAGTGTTGCAAGCATTCCCAGATATGTGCTCAAGAAAACTACTACCTGTTTTTCTAAATACTGGACGTTTGGGTACTTTAAATTGAACTGCGAAAACGTCTTATATTAAGGAACAGAGGGTGTAGAGTTCACTCAAATTATCCCGGTAAAGCTAGTCACACCTTTGTTAAAATTAATGTTCATTATTTTATCGGAGGAGGTCTGTATGTTTGTCTCTAATGCCTGTCGACTACATACCTGACATCATGATGTAATGTTAAGTCATTTCCTTTTGTACAGTGTCACTGAATTGTCAAGGCGGTGATGGCATTTTATTTTAGTTGAACTACACAAAATATGCTTAAAATAAGTGGAAAGGTCAGGAATCGATCATTCTTTCAGAAAGAACTATATATGCCTTTCTGACATCAGCCGTTGTTGCCTTATTTATTCCTTCAAACGGGTGGTTAGAAACAGTCTTGCTACCTTTTCCCATTAAGAAATTGGAATGCTTATATTTGTGAGTCTATGCTTCAACTAGTGCCACTTTTATAGTAATCACACTTTCAATATCTATGCAAACAGGGATGCTCGATTTTAGTGGAACTGCACAAAAAGTCCAACTGGTTGAACATTAGGAGCATGTTTTCTTCCAAACCTTTATATCCAATTGGTGGCACTATGAGCTATTCATTACGAAGGTACATGGTTTGCTATTATCTTGCTACTCTTTTTGTACTGTCATTAGATAGTAATACTAGTGGTTTGCGTGTGAATTTATTGGCAGGGTGGACCTACATTGGAGGTGCAGGACAGGATTCAATGATTGGATGCTCAATTTCGGTTGTATCGATTTCACCTCTTCCATCACTGCGAACATGGATATTCTTGGTCTGATGAAGAATAGGCGCTATATTTCTGCTCTGAACCAGCAAATCAATTCAGTATGAAATTATCCAGGGCAAAACATGACTGTATCAAATTGTCCAGTGCAAAACATGACAGATGCTAAGCGGAAGAGACATGTTTAAACCGAAAATACAAGGTGGGGTATATGTTTACTAGCTGCTTGATATTTGTGCAGATAGAGATGTCTGCCCGTTGCTATTTGGCAAACACACAAAGTGACAACAATTTTGGTTGAACTTCACAAGAGAATAGTATAGTCACTGCATGCAGTGCCATTTGAAAATAGACACAGAAAGATTGGATAGTCACTTCATGGACTGCAGAAAAGTAGTACTGTACTATTTATTGGCCAACACTAGGTGCTTCATTGCTTTGGTGTTATTATACAATGGGCATCATTTTGCCTAAGTTAAAGTTTGTATTCCGAAAATAGTCTCGCCGTGTGATCGAGAGAAGACCAAATCATATTGCAGTGGATGTTCCTCTATCATGTGTGGTTCATTCTCATGGTTCCAACTGTTGGTGAAACCACTTACATTTGCAAGAGGAATTGTAGACTTCACAAACAAATTTGTCTTTCAATCTGTACTGAATGTTGGCCAAGAGAAGCATCCATGTTAGTAGGAAGAACATATGTTTTTCTAGATGTTTGCTTTTGGAGCTCCATATTTATATACGATCTGTGAATCATTGAGATGCATTAACATGTTGATCTTATGTATGAGAATCGTACTAGTTGGTTTTGAATTTGGGCTACTAATGTGAACATATTACAATGCCAGGCCTGTGAGTCTCGTGTGAACATTTTGAACGGATCGGCTCTTACTGCTGTGCCCAGCATGATCCTTATTTCTGTGTTCTCAGTGCTTACAAGTTACTAACAGTTCCTTATTTCTATTTGCTCAGTGTTTACAAATTACTGATCGATCACTAGCTAGCCTACTAATGCGCTCCTGGCAGTTTTAGTTCCGACGCAAGATCCGAAGTGGTAGTTTTTTGAATAAAAATGCCTACCTCTAAAGAAACTGATAAGCTGCTCTGAAGAAAATGCCATGCGAATCTGAAGAAACTGCCAGCAAAAACGTTCGCAAATGCCTTATCTCCCAGCGAACGTTCATTAGCTAATGCGATCGTACACGCACACCATCTGACCTACTCGATCCTACACGTACACTATCCGACCTACTCGATCCTACATGGATAAATAGCGGATCACGCACGTACTACCTCCTTCCCGGTTTGCAGGGCTCAATTCAAAAAATGACCTACTCGATCCTACACGAATAAATAGCGGATCACGCATGTACTACCTCCTTTCCGGTTTGCAGGGCTTAATTCAAAAATCTAACCAATCAAGGTAGATGATGAGTGGTGGAATCATTTTTGACAAGGAGGGAGTACCTCATCTTGATGATTCAAGTGCACTCGTTTGACCGTCATGCCGGCGTGCGACCCAGCACGGACGGGAAGCACCACTGACGGGACGGGACGACACAGTCATAATTTCAGTTTTTCTAGTTTTCCACGGCAAGCTGGCGCGCTAAGCCATGCCTGGTTATGCATTGAATTCCGATGACCGCGATGACCATCGCGTTTCCCGCGACACGCTAGTTCGCCTACCTTCCGCCTATAATTACTGTTTCCCGGGCTTCTCCGGTGGCACCATGACCCAACTCGCCCTATCCTCATAAGCCCCCACCGGCCCGACGTCGCTCGCCACTTATCCTCGCTCTCGCCACGTCTGCCATGCCCTCGCCCGTCCGCGATAGGCGACACCGGAGGCGGTCACCGCCGGAACTAGTGTTCGGTTTTTCACCGGAAGGCGGACGGAGGGAGGAGGCATTCTATCGATCTTTAGATGGCAATGCGGACTATGAGGAGTTGTTGGAGCGCGACCGCCTGGCGGAGGAGCAGCGTGTTGCCGATTTGCGCCTCCAGCGGGACATGGAGCAGCAGCGCGTCGACGCTCTGAGTCGCGAGCAGAGCGCCCGCAACTGGGCCGACTACGTGGAGGCCGGCGACCGGCAAATAGCCCTAGAGGCTGTCGGGCACGCACGCGTTCGCGACGCCGATTTTTACTACCAGCTCGTCAAGTGGGTTTCCCGCTTAGAAGCTGAAGCTTCGGTGGACCACACCGGCATGGAAAGGGCCAACGCGCGCGAGCAATGCGCCCTATCGCACCTCTGGCAAGTCCGAGGCGAGGCGGAGGACGCCGGTGCCGGCGTTTAGCGTGTATCGCAGATGGCGGCCGGCATCGTCTAGTTAGCTAAGAGTAAGTTAGTACTTGTACACTACTAGAGTATTAGTGGGAGCAGATAGTTAACTTAGCTATGATGGTTGTCAACGTGGAAGTTCAGTACTCTATATGTGGATCAGACCTGTTACTTTGCTCTGAATGTTGAACTTTCCGTTTGAACGTATGGAATGGGCTATTATTTTTTTTAAATGGGTTGTATTTGTCCTCCACGGGTTTAGAGGCTGACTTGTGGGCCTACCAAGTTGACGCGTGCACAATCAGGATATGATTGTACATGGAGAGGATGACAGCAGGGACCCGCCAAGGTCATGGCAGTACGCAAGCAAGTGCCTCCTTATTTCAAGCCAATAAAAAAGTTGGCTCCTTCTAATGGATTTCTGACATCTGGGTCTCATGCCATTGTCAACGTACTCAATAAACGAGAGAATTGCACAACGAGCGGCTGACACCAGGGACCCAGCAGCTCGCCCAGTTATTTTTGTTTTGGGTTAATTTGATAAATGCCACTCCAAATCTGGTGTTTCCGAGAAATGCCACTGCAATTTCCAAACTTTGAAAAATGCCATTTCATGCCATTTCCAGTGGCATTTTTTGAAGTCTGGAGTGGTGTTTTTTAAAGTTTGCAAATTGCAGTGGCGTTTTCTAAAGTTTGCAAAAATTGCAGTGGCATTTTTCAAAGTTTGAAAATTGCAGTGGCATTTTTATGAATCGCCATAATTGGAGTGGCATTTATCTAATTTGTTTTTGAGACGGAAGTAGGGTGTCAACTGGGCTGTGCGGGGCACTCTGGCCTGTCCAGACAACCTTCTCTTTTATGTTTACCACAGACCAGCCCAGTAATTTTTTTTCTTTCTGAAAATGGCTAGCCTAGTTTTTTTGTGATTTGCCAAGTAAGTTGCTTTGTCAGGCCTATTGGGCTGCAAATCTTTAAAGACGAGGAGAGCTTCATTCGGCTGGCAAAGAAAATGGCCTATCAGTAATGAGAAATGGGCTGTACATTTTTTAAACACATCAAACCGACAATTAGTTTCAAATTTCTTTTTTTCATTTCGAGATTTTAAAATGCATTGATTTTTATGCATGGACAATTTGTTGGATTTTATATTGATATACATTTATTTTTAAAATCAGTTTGAATGTGACTGGAGTCAATCTGGGAATAAAAACAGTTCGGACCGCACCGAAATATGCAAAATTTCGTATAATTTTTTAACCGTGGCCACAATATGGGCTGTAATGCTAACAAAAAGAATATGGGCTCCAAAAAAACCTTAAGAATTAGCAAATGGGCTGTAAATTATTAGAAATAATGGCAGATGGGCTGTATGCTGTTTTCCACAAATTTGAGGCTTTCCTAAAAAAGGTTGACGCACAAGCAGTGACTATTGGATGTCCATCCAACGGCCGTCGTGCTTCTTCAATCTCTGCTCTTCCTGCTCCAGCCTCTTAAAAAAGCGCCGGTGGGACTGCCTGCTCCCTCCTTCCCGCGGCCGGCTATGCTGCCGCGTAGGCCTCACCGCCCCACCGTACTCCTATCGCTGGCCTAGCCATCCCTCTACTCACCCACACCTGCTGTTATTCTCCGGCGACAGCAGACGAACCAGTAAACCCACGTACAGTCGTACTCCCCTCCACGTGGGAAACAACTGCCGAGTCTTCCCTGCCTCTGTGTCGTTCCCTTCCTAGGCCTCGCCGTCATCCACCGCCCTGGTGCTCACGGCGCGGCCTGGTCAACGTGGTTAACGACCGACATGCATCTGAAGTGGACTGTACGTGGAGAGGCTGACAGCTGGGTCCACGACCGCACGCAAGGAAATGCCTCCTTATTACGCGCAAAATAATGATTCCTCCACCTGACATCTGGGACCCACCGAAAGGGCCTCTGTATTTCGCGAAAAAAACGTTACCGCCGCTGACAACTCGGACCCACCAGCTATATCTTCGCACGCAAGGAAGTGCCTCCTTATTACGCACAAAAAAAATGAATACTCCCCCTGCTAGCTGGGGCCCAGTATAGTGGCAGGCTGTTTTATGGGCCCACTAAGTTGACGGGGACGGAGAGCTTTGTCAACTTAGTCAATATGCACGATTCTAGCTCCAGTGACCGTACGATGTCCATCCAACGGCCGTAGTGCTTCTTCAACCTCTGGTCTTCTTGCTCCAGCCGCCCAAACCAGCGCCGGTCGTGCCTCGTGCTCCTGCCTTCCGTGGCCGGCTGCGATGCCGCGGAGGCCTCACCGCCCCCTACTACTCCCACCGCTGGCCAGGCCATCCCTCTACTCACCCACACCCCCTGTTATTCTGCGGCGACGGCAGCCTCACACCGCAGCGAACCAGTGAACCCTCATACTCCTCTACGCGTGGGCATCCACTGCCGCGTCTTCCCCGGCTCCGCGTCGTCCCCTTCCTAGGCCTCGCCGTCGTCCACCGCCCTGGTGCTCTCGGCGCGGCGTGGTCAACGTGGTCAAGGAACGGCTTCCATCGGACGTGGACTGTACGTGGAAAGGCTGACAGCTGGGTCCACGGCCGCAGCAAGGAAGTGCCTCCTTATTACGCAGAAAATAATGATTCCTCCACCTGACAGCAGGGACCCACCGGACGGGCAGCCGTATTTCACGAAAAAAACGTTTTCCCCCTGACTGCTGGGACCCACCAGCTACATCTTCGCACGCAATGAGTGCGTCCGGGCAAAAAAAAAATGATTCGCCCCCTGACTGCTGGGACCCACCAGTTACATTTTCACATGCAAGGAAGTGCCTGACAGTCGGGACCCATCCGGTCGAAGCGTACGTAGCGTTGTCATTCTGGTCGCGAACGTGTACGTACATACTGGTCGATGTAGAGTCGCGCACGTGTCGTAGTAGAGGCGTGCACGTAGCATGTACACGTACGTATAGCGGCCAGGGTGCAATAAAGAAAATACGGCCACGTACGTACATACGGGCGGGGTCTCGAACGCCTACTCGCGCATATGTACGGCCAGGGCTCGTGTACATGGCTGGGTCGGAACGGAGAAACTGTGTCGTCATCGTGTTCATGGGGAGGTAACGGAATGCGTCGTGTTCATCGGGAGGCAACGGAACGCGTGGGAGCCAACCAGCTTGGACGGAACAGCCGATGGAAACGAGGCCTGGCGTACCGCAGAACGGAGGAAACGGCCTTGTGTTCGACCGGCCACGGTCGAAACGGGATCCTGTTCATCGGGAGGGGTCTGGCGTACCGCAAAACGGAGGAAACAGACCTCCTACGGTCGAAACGGGGGTCCTGTTCATCGGGAGGGGTGTGGTGTACCGCAAAACGGAGGAAACAGACTTGTGTTGGAGCGCTACGGTCGAAACGGGGGTCATGTTCATCGGGAGGGGTGTGGCGTACCGCAAAACGGGACTCCACGAGATACTGTTTATCTCCACCGTCGACCCCCTCCAGCCTCCACGGGCTACTGTTCATCCACCGTCGACCTCCTCCAGCCTCCACCTGCGACTGTTCATCCACGGGCTCCGGTTCATCCAGCCTCCACCGCGCTACTCCACCGGCTACTGTTCAACCAGCCCTCTCCACGGACTCCTGTTCAACCACCCCTCCACGGGCTACTGTTCATCCAGCCCTACACCGTCTACTGTTTATCCAGCCCTCCACGGGGTCCTGTTCATCCAGCCCCAACCGGCTCGATCGATCGGGGTCATGTTCATCCAGAGGCAACACCACGGGGTCTTGTTCATCCACCCCCACCGGGAACTGTTCATCCAAACCCCCAGCAACGCTCACTGTTCATCCAGAGGCAGCATCGATCGGCTTCAGTTAGCAGCAGTAGCGAAGGAATCGCTCGATCGGGTTCAGTTAACAGCCATCAATCGATCGCTCGGGTTCAGTAACGCGTAGCCTGCAGTGCAATCGCTCGCGTTCAGTTAGAGTCCAACGCCTCGCACCCATGCGCGTGCGTGTACGAGAGAAACGTGCATCGCTCGGCCCCGACCACCAACCGTAACCGGGAACACCCCGATATTTTCCTCGCCCTCGCTTCTACCACGGTTTTTTCCGTCATGGACGGCCCAAAGAATGTCATGCAGCTGCTTCTCCGGCCCGCCCAGGATGAAAAACCCATTTTCTGTCATGATTTTTTGTCACAGAAGTAGGAGCCCACTACATCTATGATGATACCGGGTTTTATCACAATTATCGTCATAGAAGTGTCATAAGTATGACAGAAAAAATTTACGTTCGGCCCAAAATGTCATGGATGTGTCTTTTTTTTGTAGTGAGGGTTAGGGTTCTTGAGGAGGGGGATCTTTCTATCTCTGTTTTTCTTTGTACCGAAGATCCTATAACCAAACCTGTCTGATACCATTGATAGATTGCTTTGGATCGGTTAGGGTTAGGAATCTACGATGGAGTACCTTCTCTGTGACTCGAGGAACTCCCAGTGCCGGCCATGGTGACGGTGGGGAGCTCGGCGTAGAGGTTGACGGTGAAGTGGCTGGTGGCGCTTCCCATCGCTTCAGCGCCTCCCTCTCGATCGGACTAGGGTTAGGAGTGGGGAACAGTGGCGGCGATGAACCTCATACCTTGTGCCGTGGTCCCCACCTCCTCTATATGGCACTGCGCGACAGGGGCCCATCAGCCTTGCTTGGGCTGGACGCCCCCGATCAGGGCGTGGGTCAAGGGTCCAATGGGACGTTGGGCCCATTGGGGAAGAGATCAATCTAACAAACCTAAGATACTAACTTATGATACTATGCATTACGAAGGTAGTATCATATGCATGATACTAGTATATGATACTCTCCATTACAACCAGCCTAAGCAAGATAGTTTGTGTGCTCAGATTTTAAAAGCTTGTCATTATTCACTTGGTAAGGTTGAGAACATAGTTTTCTCGGGTTATGCTTCTTCGTCATGGACAACGATTAGGAGAGTTGAGAACGAAAGGAGTATCCGTGGGGGTTGACTCCCTGCAAACCCACTTTCTGCCGTGTGATGGAACCGAGATACTAAAAATAAGAGCTTCCCCAAGACCGTGAGATGATACGTTGACATGGAGCTCGGGGAAATATGGTCTTTTTATGGTAAAAAATGCATATACTCTAGCGTTGGAGGAAGCTACACGAGACAATGCATTTGCATCAAGCTCGACTCCTGATGGATGCAGACCGTGTTGTAAGTACATTTGGTCCTGCGATGTTCCTCCTGATATAATTTCTTTTCTCACGGGGTATTGCAACTGATTCATTACCAACCTGGCAATACAAACAGAAGGGAGGACTTGAGGAGACCAACGTTTGTCCATTTTGTGGCAATGGCACAGAAGACAATTTCCATCCCTTTTGCTTATGCCCGAGAGCCTTGGAGTACCATGTCTGCTGTTTGGAGGCTACCAACAATTAAGGAAGTTGAGCACACGGGAACGAATGGCTTCTCCATGCGCTGGAACAACCTCTCGTTGATTTGGAAAGAAATATACTCCTATTAACGTTGTGGAGGTGTTTGTTTATACGTAATGAGATTCTCCATGATTTTTCCCACGGGTGTGTAGGAGCTAATTATTTTTCCTCATGGTTTTGAGGGGTTTGGGTTGAATAAAGATCCACTCGAGGGTAAATCGATCGAATAGGCCGTGACTATTTCCGTGTGGATCCCCATGGTTTGGGCCTAAAACCACGCGGGGAGGGCGTATATACTGATCCTTGTAAAGGGAAATCAATTTTGCACGTGGGTGTTCGCCGAAAATGGCGCTTAGAGCATCTACAGCTAAACTGGCCCCTCAGACGTCCACGCACACGACCAGATGCGTCCGATGACACCTTAAATTTTCGTTCCCATATTCGGATATCTCAATTAGCAAACCGCAATTTCATGTTACACGTGCATCGTAAACTTCTAATACAACATGGATTAAGCTGGATCTCTTCCTCGCCGGAGTTGTCTGCCCCGTCATTGTCGTCCTTCTCCTCTTTGGGTGGCATTCCGGCTATGGCACAGACCGTCCGGGCTTGCTCTCGGGCGAGGGCATGCGTGTTCCTCATGTGTCGCTTACGGAAGATACAGACACAAATAGCTTCCTCTTCCGTGGCAGCGCGGCGCGCCGCCACATCAGCAACGAGACGGTCCTCGCGCTCCCGCCCTCTGCTTGTTACGATCGACACACTGGCCCCTATAACCTTCGTACTCCTTCGGACCAGAGAAGGGGCAGAAGACATACCTCGAGCGTCCAGCCTCGGCGTATCCGAACGCCCGTCAGTCCATACCTTCTCCTTCCTCTCCTTTTTTCCATCTCCTACTGATTTATTCTCCATTCTCTTCTTTCCTAGTTCATTGGCGGTGGTCTCCGATCGGAAGGAGAGGAGACGTGCGCCCCGTATCCAGCCTGCCACCCAAACCGTGCCAGGAAGTCGCCATCTCCATCTACACCGGGTCACCGAGCAGGTTATGGTCGCCCTCCTCCCTCCCGCACCCGCGCTGGTCGCGGACCTCCCAAGGCCACGGGTGAATTTCGGCCGTCGCACCGGGGCCTATCATTCCCCAGGTTTTTTTTTTCTTGTTAACATTCAATCTGTTTTTTGCGAAACAAATTCTAGCCCGTGTCTCCCATGAGTACAGGTTGTAGAAGTATTTTTTATACGCCATCACACAATAGTTTTTTTTTGTTTTGAGAAACAAATCACACGAAGTAAGGTTTGCGTGGATAGCTGGGCTTTGGATTGGAGACTCAGCAAAGCCATAGGCTGTTTTTTTCTTAAAAAGAAATTGACAGTGGGCCGGGCTTGTCCAGGCCAGGATTTGCACTTTTCTCCTCCGCAGCAGTCTCTCTCCACTGCAGTGAGAGGAAGGAGCATCGGCGCCGCCGCCGACCTCAATCGGCTCCGTCGGCGGCAGCCACCCTCGAATCGAGGTCAGTCGGCCCCTTCTCCTTGCTCCCCTTTTCCATCTCGTACTGATTTCTTCTGCTTTCTCTTCCTCCCTAGCTTGTTGGCGGCGGTGTCTGATCGGAAGGAGAGGGGAACAACCTGTCATCCCCCTCTGCACCGTGTCACCGGCCAGGTAATGGTCTCCCTCCTCCCTCCCTCCCGCGCCCGCCCATCCCCGCCTCCCTCAGCTGCCCCTCCGGATCCCTCCCTCCCTCCGGCCCCTCTCCACGACGCCGCCGCGCCTGTCTGCCGCTTCTCCTTCGGATCCCGCGCCTCCGTCGTCCTGATCCGCGCGCCTCCGCCTCCTTCACCCACCCACCGCCGACGGCGACGCCCTCCGCTGCTCCACTCAGGGCTCCCGCGCCCTTCATCCGCGCGAGGGCGGGTCCGCTCTTCCCCGGCATCAGCAGATCTTCACCAGCGACAGCGAGGTGAGCTCCTGACCCCTCCTTCTCCTCGACTCCCAGCTCATGTCCGGCTCAGTTTTGATAAGTAACAGCAGGTTTGTATTAATTGCCTGTGATATCGTTGTATGACTTTGGGTGTGAAATCCATTGACAACACTTGTAATTTTTTTGGCCCCTTCTAGCTGGTTCAGTGTTTTGTAATGCCGAAGAATCTTACGATCGTTCTATATTTGGCATATCATTGCGCTGTGACATTTGTGCTATTTAAATCTGTATCGGCTTTAAATATTTGCAAAGTTCCCTTGTGCGTTTTTTTACTATTTGAATACGTTGAGTACTTATATTTGCAAAGTGACCTTGCAACCTTGTCTGTCCAACACCAATGGAAACATCCTCTCAAATAAAACACCAATGGAAACATGGGTATGCTTGTTCATTGAGCAAAACTCTGTAAAATATGCCGGCCGAATGTTTTGCCAAATTCCAAATGTATTAGTGGAGTGGAGGTTTTTGATTTATGACTGCTGGAGGGTTGCTGAACTGGCCGTTAGTCTGCCCCTGTTCGTAGAAGGTAGGAAAAATGCGCCTTTTGGCTTTTGCTGTTCTAAATCCTGAAGATTGCTGAGGCTGAACAATTTTTTAAAACTTTTATGGATGTCCATTTTACAATAACTAATCAGTAAGATTTGTTAGCTTGTAGGATTGACTCTATTGTAGGACGGAATCACTAGTTTATGGCACCGCTTGGCACAACAGTTAAGCATGGCGACTCTTATTACTCCCTCCGTCCCATAATATAAGAGCGTTTTTGACACTACACTAGTGTTAAAAACGCTCTTATATTATGGGACGGAGGGAGTATATGTTAAAGAGAGCCCACATCCGAGCATCACCCGCACCTTGTCGCCTTGAAGGTTCCAGATCCATGCTGCTGTTCACAAGGATTTGATATTTCTTCATAACTATAGGCAGTTTAGTAGTCCAGCCGAACAGATAGTAAAATTTAAAGTGGTGATCTAACATAGGATGCCAGTCCGAAAACCCCAGTTTTGTTATAAGACCTCTTCCAATGCAAAGGTTAGATGAGGTGCTAAGCATATTAAATGCCTTAGCAACTCAAGTCCCCAATGCGTAGGTGCTAAGCTTCCTGCATTTAATTGGTTGTAGGAATTGTGCTTCCACCTAGCTACACGTGCTTAGCACCGTTTCTTTCTGGGGTTACCATACTACTCTCTCTTCTTAACTAGCATGCCACATCAGATTTTTTGCTTAGTTGGCAATCTTAGCACCTGTACAAGGTGGAGCCTTGGGAGGGACCTAATTTATACTCCCTCCGTTTTTGTGTACAAGGCCAATTAAATAGCACAGTTAATTGTGTGGAAAACCTCTCATGTTCCGGGCTAATTAAACATTTTGCATGTGGTGCCTCTTTCTCTATGGCTGCATGCAACATTTTCATTAATAAGCACCATCGTACGAGGCAAAAACTTGTATAGATGCAAATTGTATTTTTGATAGTGGCATTGTATTTAAAAACGGAGAGAGTAGTATTTTTATCAAACATTAAATATGGTGGGAAAATTGGTTATTTGTTGTAAAGTTCAGTTTGTAGAACCTCGGTGTCATATTGTGATTGAAAAAGGGCGTACACAGTGCTGAAAACTCCCACACAAGGTGTGCTCTGGGGAAGGCAATTTCTGGACGCGTTACTCTTGCATAATAATTCTGCAAGGAGGCTGTTTCGAACCCAGGACCTCCAGGCCACAAGCAGAGAGACTCTACCCACTGCGCCACGCCCGGCCTTCTGTCATACTTGTGATTGACTGCTAATAAGTTGTTTTGATATTGCTTTAGATCAGAGTTTGATACTGTTTAATGTACTAAACATTTCATTTCTGTTTACATAGTTGCTGAAGTTCAAATTGGGCAATGGATCTGGACACAGAGAATCGTCTAGCTTCATTACTCCTTGAAGAAGCACGGAGATTACAGTTAGAGGCTGACAGGGAAGGTGTTCATGCATATCTGCGAAAGCCCAATGTTAGGCATCGTCCAAACTCCCGTTTCCTCACAGCCACAGTTCGTGGAGTTCAACAAGGTTAGCATCATGTTTCTTTTACATTATCCTTGCCTCCTGGTGTTGATTACCTGAGCAAAGCAGCTGTAATCATGTTTTTTTACTGAAGAAAATGTTTTTTTATGTCCTTGAAACCTTCTCATTAGGAGAATTCATCCAAAACTAATCACAATTGAACGCAGTTACAATTTGGCAATCATGTAGGCACCTCTTTAAATTGCTTCCTCTAACTCGGGGTGGTTCACTAAATAAGCATTAATGACTACTTTATAAGTATTTTTGAACCGAAAGTGTCAATCGGTGCGCGAGCACAGATGCTCCGCTTATCTCGCATGTTGTTCTCTCCTAGATTCGTGAAGGTTCTGGTACTGCAGCTTGTATAAAAATCGGTATTTCTCCTTCACTGTTGATCTGGCCCACACTGATCGCTGAGTTATTGTGCCGGATACTCACAGATGTCTTCTGGCCCAGATGCCATTTCACGATGTGGGCAATCTGCACCTTTCTCCATCGTCCTGAGCAGACCCATTAACACATTCCATCCCAGAAACTTCCATAAAAAAATCCCAGAAACAACTTCACTTCTACCAGCAAGCTTTCCCCTTCAAGATTCTTCTCCTAACTATACGGTACCAAGCACAGACCGCCCCCCCCTCCCCAGCCCCAACTCACTCCCTAATCCTCGATCGTCCTCTCTGCTGCCAACAAAATCCTCCCGCTGATTTCTTGCCGGGACAAGGTCCCTTCGTCTCTTGCACCCGGATCTACAAGTGCGTCAAGAAAGATCCCTTGCCACAGATCTATATGTAATGAGTCAATTATAGCCTAAATCCAGTCCCTGCTAACCTTATCAGTACATGCACTCCACAGACTGGTCTCTGTGGATTTTCAGATGGCCTGAAGGCTACGTCGCCGAGCTGGAATGCCATCCCGTCGCCCAGCAAGACCAAGCTCAGCAGCCTCCGGTAGGTGCACATCAAGCTGCACCTTTGAACTGCTTCGCCTCTCCAACCTCCTGGTTCGCAAAGGAAAAGTTGAGGAACCCTCTCCGTCCGTACTAACCAGAAAGCTGTTTTTCTGTTCCATGCACTAGATTAAAGCAAACGTTACGAGCTGTGGCTCATCACCAGAGTCTCCAATGGAAGTAACGATGACTCTCACGCCCACGGATGTCTGCCGTTTTCCTGCCCCACAGAATATGACACCAGCATACGTATGCCAGACAAAAGCACATTTAATACCACTCAGTATTTCCCAGGTAAAAGAACTGGAGCAGATCATGAGACAACATTCAGTGGCGCAGATATAGTATGTGCTCGGAGTAGAAACCTCACGTCCTTTTTTTGAACTCACATTGCTCATTATATCGTGAAATCGAATCATTTAACTTTCTCATGCGATTTTATTATTAAATTGACACTTGATTGTTCCCCCTGCAGCAAACCGTGTTGTGGAGGTTGATGAAATGTGGCGTGCCAGGGAGATGGAACTTGAACTTGAGTCTAAGCTGAAAAGAAGAAATAAAGAGCGTGGTGACTCTAGAGGGGAGAAACGCAAAGGTGACTCGAGAAATATGAGTTCCAGCTCAAAGATTGAAGAGGGAACTGCTTATAATAGTTCTTACTCAGACCAGGGGGGTGGTCTAGGGGACGATGAAGTTGAAAAGTTTCTGCATTCAAGGTTAGTTTAAATGTCTACTAGTTTCTTCATAGAACAAGCGGGCAATATATTGGTTGACACCTGCCAGATAACTAAGAATTTCCCTGCTTATGTCAAACTGTTGATGCAAATTATCTACAGTATTATAGTCGTAGTATCACATTATTCTGTTGAGATTGCCATATCCTATTAGGTGATGTTTTTCAAGGGGAGTGTTATGTTTAACTTGCGCACATTTGCATCTGTTACATATTTTCAGTTTTATTGACAAAATATGTAATTTGGTGCTATGTCAGGGTAAAGCGAGGAAGAGGTGCCGTTGGCTCTAGGATGGATGAACCTGGTCCATACCTAAAGGCTTCATCGCATTGTCGAGACAAAGAACCTAGCCCGGATATACGTTTGGAAGAAAAATGGGAACGCCGAGTGCAAGGTCCGGAGAGGCCACTGTTTTTGAGATCCATGTCTCCTGATGATTGTTGGCATAAGGAAACATTGGATGATAAGCCATCCAGCTCTTCTGAACCACACAGGAAGAAGGAAAATAAAAAGGAGAGGAAATCGGAGAAAAAAGAGAGAAAGGAGAGAAAAGATGAGAAGAAATCCAAGCATCGGCACCGCCACCACCATCACAAAAGCGGAAGAAGGGAGTGATGTGCCCTATTACTGAACTACAATATGTACACAGGAAAGGGTTCTGTTACTGAAAGATGCTGCTGCCTGCTGCTGTTACTTGTTCACTAGATACCTGTGTTGTAACTCAAACTCCGCCAGTGCGCACAAGGGGATACGGTTGGTACCGTGCCCTGTGTTAAACAT
Source organism: Aegilops tauschii subsp. strangulata (assembly GCF_002575655.3). NCBI lineage: Eukaryota > Viridiplantae > Streptophyta > Magnoliopsida > Poales > Poaceae > Aegilops > Aegilops tauschii. The sequence continues at coordinate 67,669,453 of NC_053041.3, forward strand.
GATCGTATTATGTGTTGCTCGAGTTGAACTTTCTTTGCTTAATTATAATATGATTGACATCCAATGAAGGTGATCGTTTTCGCTTCTGTGACATGATCAAAGGTCCACATCTGCAGCGAGCTACTCCCTCTGTTTCAAATTACTTGACCCATATTTATCTAGACACGAATGTATGTAGACACTAAACAAGTATAGATAGATCCGTATTTAGATAAATTCAAGTCAACTAATTTGGAACAGGGGAGTAGTACTGAACCATGAATATCTGTTGGTTATTCAGCGGCCACGTGGACACCGATGTCCTTGTCCACCTCGCCAACATGTCAATGAATCTACCTGTGCTGACCCTCCTACTGCATCGATTCTAGTAGTACGTTACTTCATTGACATGCATGCATGAATCTATCTGTGCTGTGCTGAGTACCTCTCGTAAATCGTAATCGCCTGCCTGCAGTGCGCCTTTGCTGAGGAGCCTCTGTGTCTCAGGCTGGCCTTACATCCCTGAGAAAGAACTCATCACGGAGATCATCAGGAAGCTTCCTCTGCTGGAGCGCTTGTGCCGTGGAGCGGCGATTTCCAGGAAGAGCTCCTTCTCGCCCTCCTCGACCACTGCCCACGCCTCCAGCTGCTCGATGCCAGAAAATCTTGGCCCATGTTTTGTGTCTCGAAAGCGCCTATTAGCGGAAGGATACAGAGCTGCACCATCAAAGACATCTGGCTGCCGGGAATAGTCCATTGCCCCCAGAGACCGAGCTTGAACTGCTCATGTAGTGGTGACACTATACTTTACTTTTCTTGGGTTAAATTAAATTATAAAGTGAGTTTATTTAGGGCCTGGAAGAATCGGTTTCCAGTAAACCTCAGAAATCTTACATCTCTTTCGATTAATTTCCGTGCAAAATCATTTGAACAAAATTTTGAATTCTTTAACTTCCAAACCAAGTTTGTTGAATTCAAGCAAATTTTGTCTACACCAGCCAATTCCGGCCAGTATTTTCTCTACCGGGAGGGGCCGGTAATCTGGTAACTGGTTGGTTATGAAAAATTCTGACTGGAATTGAGAGCCTTATTTTTTTTACTACTTAGAGGTTAATTAGTAGGGTTAGCAAAACTGTAATTAGTAATCTAGACCTGTTACCGAAACCCCACTTCCACATGTGCTCGGCAATGCTACTTTTTTTAGGGAAGGCAATGCCACATTTTTTAAATAAACAGAAAAATCGATATGTTTTTAAGAAATAGAATCATCCAACTTTTCTAGATGTCTATTTTGAAAAAGGAAATCGAGCAATGGGTGTTGGCAAAATAGGAAAAAAGGGGCTGACTACTGAACGTCTCTGAACATTTCCAGCTGGTTGCTCCAACAGGCAACGAGCACACAACCAGCATAAAAGCAGACCAAAAGACTTGTCAAAAGAACAGTATTACAGCGCACCCCAGGAACAGCATTCGCGTGCCCTTCCTATTCCAGCCGATGGTTCTGAAAACCTCACTTGAAAAGCACATGTACAATTTGGCTCCCCAATTGATCGCTGCCTGGTTTTGGCCCTTCACCTCTAAAATAGACCAGAGGGATATTAATATTCCACCAGCAGGTTAGTTATATAGACTGGGTTGTGAGCCTACATTGCAAAATACCACCACAATTGTGCCAAAGTTTATCAAAAACCCATCAAAATACTAAAGTTTGAAAAACACCGATTTTTTTACTAGAAACACTAACTGCTTGGTTGACTGTGTTTTGACGCAAACGCAAAAACCGACAGGCGGGCTCCGCTCTCAGAGCCGACGTGGCAGGGGGTCACGGGCCGCATGAACGGCCATTAGACGGCACGACTTGATCTAGCCATTCATTCGTGCCATGGGCACCAGGGACAACATGTTATCTCCCTATTAGAGTCCATATATTAATAGCATCGCATATTAATATGAGATACTCGTACGTTTCTATTTTCAAAGTACTATGAGACAATATGTTAATTGCTTGCTGATATTGGACAGGTTATAATTGCATTTTTCAGGATACCTGATAATTTAATCACTGCCTGTTTCAACAGAACCATTGCTATTTTGACACTTCCAACAAAAAAAGGACGGCGATTTACGGCACGCACGCACGCAGCCATATGATTGCTCTATTGAAAAGCGGTTATATGATTAGAGCTTAATTAGAGCATGCATGCAACTTTTGACACAGAGTGCATGCCTCACCCACCGCACCTCTTATGCTTTTCGTTTTGACTTGTAAATTTAAATATACTATATCTTTTGAATCAGTAGTCCAATTTATATTTTGTTTACATATTCACGTTCCTTTTGACAAGGGCGTTGAAATAAGATCAAGTCCAAATATGTTTTGACTTTATTTAAAATTCTAAATAAGATTCAAATTTTAAGATAAAATAAAAAATACAATCATGCCAAAAGCTAGCATTAGCATGCATGGACCTCCGGTCATTAGTGCATCAATCTTAAAGCAAATGGGCGGGCTTAACCCTGACACGCATGCCCGTCCGAATTTCCATGCTAACAAAGTGTTGTGTAGCGTCACCTCAAAATAAAATAAAATTGTGTAGCTACAAAATGAGCGACAATTCCCCCCCCCCCTCACATCAACATAAAGCTGACATCCTGCGAGAGTTTTTCATCACACTCATCGGCTCTACTGTCACCACGACTTGACCTTTTGATCTCGCTTCGATCTATCCTCACCCTGTACCTGGCCTTCACGCCCTTGACGCGCAATTCACCGAAGATGAGATCAAAATGGCCTTTTTTTCAAATGAACCCACAAGCAAGCCCTGGCCCCGATGGTTTCGGCCCCTCCTTCTATAAATCCTTCTGGCCCTCTATCAAACAGGCAATCCTCTCCCTTTTCACACAATTTCACCAAGGTGTGGCAGACACGGAGCGCCTAAACCGTGCCCACATTGCTCTCCTTTCAAAATCTGCCTCCCCAACATCACCTGACGCCTTCAGACCAATATCTTTGCAAAACTGCCCAGTGAAAGCTATTGCCAAGGTCCTAACTTCACGTCTCAAACCTTTCATCCCTCATCTCGTCCATGGTAATCAGACTGGTTTCATTACCGGAAGGAACATTGCCGAAAACTATGTCTTTGCAGCAGATCTTATCAGCACTTGTCACTCTTGCAAACGACCAACCATGATCTTCAAACTTGACTTCAGGAAGGCCTTCGATTCAGTTGCTTGGAACGCCCTAGACAAAATTCTGGCTGTCCATGGTTTCTCCCAAACTTTTCGTAATTGGATTCAAAATATTCTCCATACTGGCAAGACTGCCATCCTCCTAAACGGCACTCCAGGTCGCTGGATTCCATGTAAGAATGGTCTGCGCCAGGGAGACCCGGCCTCCCCCTACCCCTTCTTAATTGTCGTCCATCTGCTCCAGCAACTTATCCTCCAGAACTCCGATCCCGATCTCCACCACCCCATCTTTACCCACCTGCCCCCTACCATTCTCCAATACCACTAGTAGAAAAAGGGCCATTTGTCCTGGTTCGTAAGGCCCATTTGTCCCAGTTTTTGAACCGGGACTAAAGTGTCGTTACTAATGCCCTAGGCCTTTAGTCCCGGTTCTTACATGAACCGGGACAAATGGGCCTCCACGTGGCCGGTGCTGCGAGCCCAGTCAGGAGGGCCTTTAGTCCCGGTTGGTGGCACCAACCGGAACCAATAGGCATCCACGCGTCAGCAACTGACAGGAGCTGAGGTTTTTGTTTTTTTCTGAAAGGGGGTGGTTTAGGGGGTAATTTAGGGTGTGTTAGCTAACTAACAGAGAGAAGTGTCCTCTCTGATTCCATGCTTGATTTACCAATGCTACTGCTATGCCTAAACATGGATTAGATTAAAGTGAAGGCAACATGTGGTGCATGTCGAAAGTAATACTAATCCTAACTTGATCAAGTTTGGATTAGTACTACTTTCGACATGCACCACATGCATGTTGCCTTCACTTCAATCCAATCCATGTTCATTTTACCCACTGATATATAATAACTCTTCATGCCCGCATCATGCATCATCATAATAATAAGTCATACTAATCATCATCATACAACTTCTACTCGTTATTAATAACAAGTCATACGATCATCATCCTCATAGTCATCGAACCAACCCTACTCAATTGTTCTAGGCACATGATCATCAGTATTAGGTAGGACCTAAATACCCTATTTAAGGTAAAATAGCATAAAACAATATAGACCCTGACTCTCCATTATGGATAATGGAGATCATCATGTCTCCAATTCTTGCGCATCGCTTCCTTTTACTTCCAAGAACCTCCTTACGAATGTCCATACATTTTTTCCATTCCTTGATTTTCATGTCTCCACTTCTTTTAGAAATCCGGATGGACAGTTGAGGTTCGTAGGATGACCTGGCTGTATGTTCAAAACATCAAGGCGACCACTCTGATACATCAGATGAGGCACACAATCATTCGGGATTTCCTGTTGAAAAACATATAGTAATAACTTCGTAGTTAGCAATGTAGTAAAGTTTTAAAAGAATTTATGCAAAAGATGCACGAATGTCGTAATACTAAAAAATCTTACCATGGCATCTCCATGGATGTTACCGTAGTTCAACACGTGCACTAGTGGCACGTATTGACCATAATGTGGAGGAGTTTTACAATAGATATTGTAATTCTCAAGATCAGTACAAAATACGACCAGATGATTTTTCTCCTTATAAGTTAACTCAAAGCCATCGGTGTAGTAGGTTCTGTCTACCATGTTCCGCACACTCTTTGAACAATCAAAATAAGCTGTCAACTATTTTGAAATGAACAATATAAATTAGTTAATAACTATGTTTGAGAAACTCACATAGCGGTGGAATTGGAGGCGTATCAACAAGGACCCAAATGTCCATATTGTCTTGGTCGATGTCAGGATCACCAAGATCCAGGGTGACAAGCATACCCTCATCAAAATCATTCATCTTGCAAAATGCTTCCCAATTTTTGCAACCAAAATGGGTTACGCTCTCAGAATTATATAGATGTACTTCAAAATCCATATCATGATGGGTCCTTAGGTGAATTTTCTTTGTTTCCATACTTTCATGGTCTTCAAAACCCATCCTCTCGAAGACATAGCGTCTTGCATGGCATGGGATAAGCTAGTCGAATTGTAAAAGATGAAAATTACACGTTGAAATAGTTGAAGTCATGCTTAATTACGAAAAGATAACACTTGTCATCGTTACGTACCGTTTCAACATCGAAGGTCTTCTCCGGCTTAATGCTGAAGCGCCGACCTTCACCTAGGTGAGGCCTGTCGCACAGACCTCGGTCGTCGTGGCACCAGTCGCACTCCCCCGGGAGACTTTCGTCGTCCAAGTACGACATTTCCTATGTTCATAATTCAAATATTAAACTTCTACAATTAACTATATGTACTAAAAACCTAAATTAGATCATTATTATTCAACACGGGTTGACTATCGGTCTGTCGAGTCTTTTCTTGAAAACACTCAGCTCACGTGGTGTACATATTCGACCGTCGATGATGGTAGCTTCTCCTTTCATCCCCGAGTGCATTACACCAAGTTGTCTAGCACACGGGAATGAAGGAGAAGCTACCCCCACGACAACAATCGGGATTCTTCGTCCTCTCATATATATATATATATATATATATATATATATATATATATATATATATATATATATATATATATACATTCGTTCCCGAGTGCATTACACCAAATTGTCTAGCACACGTGAATGAAGGAGAAGCTACCCCCCCCCCCCCCCCCCGACAACAGTCGGGATTCTTCGTCCTCTCATATATGGTGGAGACTCGACAGACTTAAAGTCAACCCAAAATATCGTTTAATTATCTTTCTAAAAAAGGACATATCGTCCTCTCATATATAAGACTCATATTGACATGGAGATTTGGCTGGTCTCACCTCGAGGTCGGAGGGGGGTCGGTGACGGGGACGACGATGGGGATGATGGAGGGGCTCCTAGATTTCTGCAAAAACATAAACCCTATAAGCTATCAACTAATCAAATGCATACGCCTTGCATAGTGCTCTGCAATTTTAGCATTCAAAGTAGGAGTACTTTTCCAATTTGAGCATTCAATAAGCAAAACCAAATCGTAAAATAAAGTAGTATTCAAATTAGCATGCATTCAATTATAAGCAAAACTACATCATCTCTTGCGTTCGCACATCGTCCAATATTATCACTAATACACCTTGATACGTCTCCAACGTATCTATAATTTATGAAGTCTTCATTCTATTATATTATCAACCTTGGATGTTTTATATGCATTTATGTGCTATTTTATATGATTTTTGGGACTAACCTATTAACCTAGAGCCCAGTGCCAGTTTCTGTTTTCTCCTTGTTTTAGAGTATCGCAGAAAGGTAAAACCAAACGGAGTCCAATTGACCTGAAACTTGACGGAGCTTATTTTTGGACCAGAAGAAGGCCAAGGAGTCAAAGAGTTGGGCCAGAAGAGTCCCAGGCTGCCCACGAGGGTGGGTGGCGCGCCCACCCCCTAGGCGCGCCTCCCTGCCTCGTGGACAACCCGGAGACCCCCCTGACTTGTTTTCGACGCCAACACCTCTCATATATACCCAAACTTCCAGAAAGAAACCTAGATCGGAAGTTCCGCCGCCGCAATCCTCTGTAGCCACGAGAAATCAATCTAGGCCCTCTCCGGCACCCTGCCGGAGGGGGCCATCATCACCGGTGGCCATGGAGGAGTATCCCGGAGAGGCCATCATCGCCATGAAGGCCAAGGACCAGAGGGAGAAACTTTCCCCATCTAGGGGGAGGCCATGGAGGAGGAAGCACAAGGGAGAGAACCTCTCCTCCTCTCTCTTGGTGGCACCGGAGTGCCATCAAGAGGGGAATCATCGCCGCGGTGATCGTCCTCATCAACATCACCATCATCATCAGCATCCTCATCTCTTTTACGCGGTCCACTCTCCCGCACCCCGCTGTAATCCCTACTTGAAAATGGTGCTTTATGCCACATATTATGATCCAATGATGTGTTGCCATCCTATGATGTTTTGAGTAGATACCCTTTGTCTTTGGGTTGATTGATGATCTAGATTGGTACGAGTTGTATGTTTTATTTTGGTGCTGTCCTATGGTGCCCTCCGTGTCGCGCAAGCGTGAGGGATTCCCGCTGTAGGGTGTTGCAATACGTTCATGATTTGCTTATAGTGGGTTGGTGAGTGACTAAAACACAAACCCGAGTAAGGGGGTTGTTGCGTATGGGAATAAAGAGGACTTGATGCTTTAATGCTATGGTTGGGTTTTACCTTAATGATCTTTAGTAGTTGCGGATGCTTGCTAGAGTTCCAATCATAAGTGCATATGATCCAAGTAGAGAAAGTATGTTAGCTTATGCCTCTCCCTCATATGAAATTGCAATGACGACTACCGGTCTTGTTAATAATTGCCTAGGACAATTCCACACACCGATCCACCATTATTACACACTCGCTATTTATAATATTTAGTAATATATTCTAACTTTATGATAACAACACCTACTTTTATATTTTAGCTCTCCGATACCATGCAAAGTTATCCTGTTCATACCCACAACGTAGTTTTATTTCTCGTTTCTAGTTGGAAGCAAACGTTCGGTGTACGTAGAGTCGTATCAGTGGCAGATAGGGCTTGAGAGAATATTGATCTTACCTTTAGCTCCTTGTGGGTTCGACACTCCATACTTATCACTTCCACCTCTGGAAATTGCTACGATGATTCCCTACACTTGGGGATTATCAAGCTCTTTTCTGGCGCCATTGCCGGGGAGCAATAGCGTGGGGTTGATATTCTAGTGTGTGCTTATTTGTTTTCTTCACTAAGTAGATTTTGTTTTTTCCTTTCTGTTTCTGTTTAGTTGTGGGTTCGACACTCCATACTTATCACTTCCACCTTTGGAAATTGCTACGATGATTCCCTGCACTTGGGGATTATCACACCTCAAATACTACCATACATATAGCATCGCTAATACAGGTAGAACCGTAGCGCCCGACGGGTATCGGCGCGTGCGGTGGACACCCAAAGAGAAGGAACCATCACAGGACCATAGCTCCAGTGAGATCCCTAAAGAACCTGCCAGGTATTGTCGGACCTGCCCTCCAACGCAACCATGTAGCGACGGACGTGCTCGTCCTCCTCGCTGACACGGTGACGTACCACCTCCGCGGTGTCCGGAAGCCTCGGCACCATCACTGGTCCACACGACCGCCACCAAACAAAGATCGGGTCAACGACGGGCTGGCTCTTCACCAACCTACGCCCCCGGAAGGTAGCACCTCCCAATACCAGCCCGGCGGAGCCCAGTCCCGGACATGGCCCCTCTGATCAAGTCAGCCTCCTCCGCCGAGTCAACGACGAGGATGCGGGATAGGCATCGTCGACGTCGATGCGGGAATAATTGCTTGAACTAAAAAAATAAACTAGTTCTATTAATTTTCTTGCTAAAAATGAACTACTTCTATATATAGTAAAATAAAGTAGTTTTCTTAAATCAACTAGTTCAACTACTACTAAGCACTTACTTACTATAAATAAAATAAAGTAGTACTTACTAAAAATAAACTACTTCTATATATAGCAAAATAAAGTAGTTTTATTAAATCAACTAGTTCAACTACTAATTAAGCACTTACTATAAATAAAGTAGTTTTTATTAAATCAACTAGTTCAACTACTAATTAATTAAGCACTTACTATAAATAAACTAGTTTAACTAGTTCTATTATTTATCGACCCCCCCACCCTCATGTCGAAGTTATCAGGGAGGGGGTATATGGAGAACGACATACCCGATAAAAAATAAGAAGAGGAAGAAGAAGAAGAAAAAGAGGAGAAGAAGAAAGGAATAGAGGAGAAGATCGAAGAAAAAAAGAAGAAAAAAAGAGGAGAAGAAGAAAGGAATAGAGGAGAAGAAGAAAAAATAGAATTTTTTTTCTTCTTCTCCTCTTTTTTCCTCTTCTTATTTATTTCTCCTCTTTTTTCCTCTTCTTCCTCTCCTCTTCTTCTCCTTCTCCTTCTCCTTCTTCCTCTCCTTCTTTTTCTTCTTCTTATTCTTCCTTCTGTCCTTCTTCCTCTTTTCTTCCTTTTCCTTATTTTACTTTTTCCTCTACACTAACCTAAAATGCACTAACCTAAAATCGATATCTACTAACAACCTAAATAAAAAATCTGAAAAACATGACATATAATCATATATACACACATACGTATAATCACACACACATATACATATAATCTGAAAAACAAAACATAGGGAGCGCGGCGGCAGCGGCGGCGGCCAGTACAGGGAGTAGGAGGAGGGGATCGGGGCGGCGTTCACAGCGGGCGCGGCGACGGCGTCAGTGCAGGGCGCGGCGACGGCGACGAGGAGGCAGGGCCGGCGGCGTCGGGGCATGGGTGGCGAGGGGCGGCGCGGGACGGCGTCGGAGGCAGGGCGACGACGGCGACAGCGAGGCAGAGGGGCAGCCGGGCGGCGTCGTCGGGGCGGGGAAGACGAACTGAATGAAAATTTTGACAAGTGCTGTATATATAGCTAGAGCTTTGGTCCCGGTTCGTGGTACCAACCGGGACCAATGCCCCCCATTAGTCCCGGTTTGTCGCACCAACCGGGATGGTCCCGGTTGGTGGCACAAACCGAGACTAAAGGGTGGGCATTGGTACCGGTTGGTGGCATGAACCAGTACCAATGCATTCTTTAGCCCCGGTTGATGGCACCAACCGGGACTAAAGGCCTTGTGCTGCCCGCGTCGCCGCACGAAAGTTTAGTCCCACCTCGCTAGTTGAGGGAGCTCGAGGGTGGTTTATAAGCCCCACTCCCACTGCCCTCTCGAGCTTCTCTCAAATGCAGGCTTTCGGGCCTCAACACACTGTATCTGCCGATGGGCCTGCTGGGCCTTCTGCGGGCCTGAATCCTGGCCCAACTAGCTGGGTTTCTAGTCGTATTCAGGCCGTGGTAGCATTTTTTTATTTTTTTTCAGTTTTTTTGTTTTCTTTGTTGCTTTATTTTTTTATAGTTTATTTTATTTTTTCTACTTATTTATTTTATAAAATTTTACTTTATTTTATTTTATTTTGTTTCTAGTTATTTATTTTATTTTATTTTGTTTCTACTTATTTATAAAAGTTTATTTTGTTTATACTTATTTATTTTATTTTATTTTTTGCTTTTTGTATTTATTTTATGAAAATTCTTTTTTCTTTTAATGTTTTGAACAGAAAATACTTCGATAATTCTTTCTACTTATTTATAAAAGTTTATTTTGTTTCTACTTATATATTTTATTAAAGTTTATTTTATTTTATTGGTTTCTACTTACATCATCAATTTTCAACCCTTTCTGACTTCATTTGTTATTTTTCATGCATTTACTGATTATTTTGAGCTATAAGACCCTGAAATTAAAAAGCATTTCAAATGAACTCTGAAAAGGATGAAAGTTGGCATGGTATCATCATTTCACCCACATAGCATGTGCAAGAAAGTTGAGAGGGTTAGGGCAAAAACTGGATGCACTTCGTGTACAAAACGGACAATCTCTTTCGAAGTATCACGATTTCATACGGAAACTCATCTGTTACAAAGAGATTTCATTTTTTTAAACTTATTTGAACTCCTGACTTTTTCTGTGTTCAAAATGCACTATTCAAAGCCACATCATCAATTTTCAACCCTTTCTGACTTCATTTGTTATTTTTCATGCATTTACTGATTATTTTGAGCTATAAGACCTTGAAATTTAAAAGCATTTCAAATAAACTCTGAAAAGGTTGAAAGTTGGCATGGAATCATCATTGTTGGGAAACGTAGTAATTTCAAAAAATTTCCTACGTACACACAAGATCATGGTGATGCATAGCAACGAGAGGGGAGAGTGTTGTCCACGTAGCCTCGTAGACCGAAAGCGGAAGCGTTAGCACAACGCGGTTGATGTAGTCGTACGTCTTCACGATCCGACCGATCAAGTACCGAACTTACGACACCTCTGAGTTCAGCACACGTTCAGCTCGATGACGTCCCTCGAACTCCGATCCAGCCGAGTGTTGAGGGAGAGTTTCATCAGCACGACGGCGTGGTGATGATGATGATGTTCTACCGTCGTAGGGCTTCGCCTAAGCACCGCTACGATATTATCGAGGTGGACTATGGTGGAGGGGGGCACCGCACACGGCTAAAAGATCAATGATCAATTGTTGTGTCTATGGGGTGCCCCCTGCCCACGTATATAAAGGAGCAAGGGGGGGAGAGGCGGCCGGCCAGGAGGAGGCGTGCCAGGAGGAGTCCTACTCCCACCGGGAGTAGGACTCCCTCCCTTCCTTGTTGGATTAGGAGAAGGGGGAAAGAGGAGGGAGAGAGGAAGGAAAGGGGGGGTGCCCCCCCTCCTTGTCCAATTCGGACAAGAGGGGGAGGGGGCGTGTGGCCTGCCCTGGCCGCCTCTCCTCTTCTCCACTAAGGCCCATGTAGGCCCATTAAACCCCCGGGGGGTTCCGGTAACCCCCGGTACTCCGGTATATATCCGATAACCCCCGGAACCATTCTGGTGTTCGAATATAGTCGTCCAATATATCAATCTTTATGTCTCGACCATTTCGAGACTCCTCGTTATGTCCGTGATCACATTCGGGACTCCGAACTACCTTCGGTACATCAAAACATTTAAACTCATAATATAACTGTCATCGAAACTTTAAGCGTGCGGACCCTACGGGTTCGAGAACTATGTAGACATGACCGAGAGACGTCTCCGGCCAATAACCAATAGCGGAACCTGGATGCTCATATTGCCTCCCACATATTCTACGAAGATTTTTATCGGTCAAACCGCATAACAACATACGTTGTTCCCTTTGTCATCGGTATGTTACTTGCCCGAGATTCGATCGTCGGTATCTCAATACCTAGTTCAATCTCGTTACCGGCAAGTCTCTTTACTCGTTCTGTAATACATCATCTCGCAACTAACTCATTAGTTTCAATGCTTGCAAGGCTTATAGTGATGTGCATTACCGAGTGGGCCCAGAGATACCTCTCCGACAATCGGATTGACAAATCCTAATCTCGAAATACGCCAACCCAACATGTACCTTCGGAGACACCTGTAGAGCACCTTTATAATCACCCAGTTACATTGTGACGTTTGGTAGCACACAAAGTGTTCCTCCGGTAAACGGGAGTTGCATAATCTCATAGTCATAGGAACATGTATAAGTCATGAAGAAAGCATTAGCAGAATACTAAACGATCGTGTGCTAAGCTAACGGAATGGGTCAAGTCAATCACATCATTCTCCTAATGATGTGATCCCGTTAATCAAATGACAACTCATGTCAATGGCTAGGAAACATAACCATCTTTGATCAACGAGCTAGTCAAGTAGAGGCATACTAGTGACACTCTGTTTGTCTATGTATTCACACAGGTATTATGTTTCCGGTTAATACAATTCTAGCATGAATAATAAACAGTTATCATGATATAAGGAAATAAATAATAACTTTATTAGTGCCTCTAGGGCATATTTCCTTCAGTCTCCCACTTGCACTAGAGTCAATAATCTAGATTAGACAGTAATGATTCTAACACCCATGGAGCCTTGGTGTTGATCATGTTTTGTTCGTGGAAGAGGCTTAGTCAACGGGTCTGCAACATTGAGATCCGTATGTATCTTGCAAATTTCTATGTCTCCCACCTGGACTAGATCCCGGATGGAATTGAAGCGTCTCTTGATGTTCTTGGTTCTCTTGTGAAATCTGGATTCCTTTGCCAGGGCAATTGCACCAGTATTGTCACAAAAGATTTTCATTGGACCCGATGCACTAGGTATGACACCTAGATCGGATATGAACTCCTTCATCTAGACTCCTTCATCGCTTCACACGTAGATCCCGCCACAATGCTTTGTTTAGAACTGCACCAACTGACAGCTCCACCATTCGATGTAAACACGTATCCGGTTTGCGATTTAGAATCGTCCGGTCAGTGTCAAAGCTTGCATCGACGTAACCATTTACGACTAGTTCTTTCTCACCTCCATAAATGAGAAACATATCCTTAGTCCTTTTCAGGTATTTCAGGATGTTCTTGACCGCTGTCCAGTGATCCACTCCTGGATTACTTTGGTACCTCCCTGCTAAACTTATAGCAAGACACACATCAGGTCTGGTACACAACATTGCATACATGATAGAGCCTATGGCTGAAGCATAGGGAACATCTTCATCTTCTCTCTATCTTCTGCAGTGGTCGGGCATTGAGTCTTACTCAACTTCACACCTTGTAACACAGGCAAGAACCGTTTCTTTGCTTGATCCATTTTGAACTTCTTCAAAACTTTGTCAAGGTATGTGCTTTGTGAAAGTCCAATTAAGCGTCTTGATCTATCTCTATAGATCTTGATGCCCAATATATAAGCAGCTTCACCGAGGTCCTTCATTGGAAAACTCTTATTCAAGTATCCCTTTATGCTATCCAGAAATTCTATATCATTTCCAATCAGCAATATGTCATCCACATATAATATCAGAAATGCTACAGAGCTCCCACTCACTTTCTTGTGAATACAGGCTTCTCCAAAAGTCTGTACAAAACCAAATGCTTTGATCACACTATCAAAGCGTTTATTCCAACTCCGAGAGGCTTGCACCAGTCCATAAATGGATCGCTGGAGCTTGCACACTTCGTTAGCTCCTTTTGGATCGACAAAACCTTCCGGTTGCATCATATACAACTCTTCTTCCAGAAATCCATTCAGGAATGCAGTTTTGACATCCATTTGCCAAATTTCATAATCATAAAATGCGGCAATTGCTAACATGATTCAGACAGACTTAAGCATCGCTTCGGGTGAGAAAGTCTCATCGTAGTCAATCCCTTGAACTTGTCGAAAACCTTTCGCAACAAGTCGAGCTTTATAGACAGTAACATTACCGTCAGCGTCAGTCTTGTTCTTGAAGATCCATTTAATCTCAATGGCTTGCCGATCATCGGGCAAGTCAACCAAAGTCCACACTTTGTTCTCATACATGGATCCCATCTCAGATTTCATGGCCTCAAGCCATTTTGCGGAATCTGGGCTCACCATCGCTTCTTCATAGTTCGTAGGTTCGTCATGGTCTAGTAACATAACCTCCAGAACAGGAATACCGTACCACTCTGGTGTGGATCTTACTCTGGTTGACCTACGAGGTTCAGTAACAACTTGATCTGAACTTTCATGATCATCATCATTAACTTCCTCACTAATTGGTGTAGGTGTCACAGGAACCGATTTCTGTGATGAACTACTTTCAAATAAGGGAGCAGGTACAGTTACCTCATCAAGTTCTACTTTCCTCCCACTCACTTCTTTCGAGAGAAACTCCTTCTCTAGAAAAATTCCAAATTTAGCAACAAAAGTCTTGCCTTCGGATTTGTGATAGAAGGTGTACCCAACAGTCTCTTTTGGGTATCCTATGAAGACACATTTTTCCGATTTGGGTTCGAGTTTATTAGGTTGAAGCTTTTTCACATAAGCATCGCAGCCCCAAACTTTAAGAAACGACAACTTTGGTTTGTTGCCAAACCACAGTTCATAAGGCGTCGTCTCAACGGATTTTGATGGTGCCCTATTTAACGTGAATGCAGCCGTCTCTAAAGCATAACCCCAAAATGATAGCGGTAAATCAGTAAGAGACATCATAGATCGCACCATATCTAGTAAAGTACGATTACGACGTTCGGACACACCATTACGCTGTGGTGTTCCGGGTGGCGTGAGTTGCGAACTATTCCGCATTGTTTCAAATGAAGACCAAACTCGTAACTCAAATATTCTCCTCCACGATCAGATCATAGAAATTTTATTTTCTTGTTATGATGATTTTCAACTTCACTCTGAAATTCTTTGAACTTTTCAAATGTTTCAGACTTATGTTTCATTAAGTAGATATACCCATATCTGCTTAAATCATCTGTGAAGGTGAGAAAATAACGATACCCGCCGCGAGCCTCAATATTCATTGGACCACATACATCTTTATGTATGATTTCCAACAAATCTGTTGCTCGCTCCATAGTTCCGGAGAACGGCGTTTTAGTCATCTTGCCCATGAGGCGCGGTTCGCAAGTACCAAGTGATTCAAAATCAAGTGGTTCCAAAAGTCCATCAGTATGGAGTTTCTTCATGCGCTTTACACCGATATGACCTAAACGGCAGTGCCACAAATAAGTTGCACTATCATTATCAACTCCGCATCTTTTGTCTTCAATATTATGAATATGTGTATCACTACTATCGAGATTCAACAATAGACCACTCTTCAAGGGTGCATGACCATAAAAGATATTACTCATATAAATAGAACAACCATTATTCTCTGATTTAAATGAATAACCGTCTCGCATCAAACAAGATCCAGATATAATGTTCATGCTCAACGCCGGCACCAAATAACAATTATTCAGGTCTAAAACTAATCCCGAAGGTAGATGTAGAGGTAGCGTGCCGACCGCAATCACATCGACTTTGGAACCATTTCACACGCGCATCGTCACCTCGTCCTTAGCCAATCTTCACTTAATCCGTAGTCCCTGTTTTGAGTTGCAAATATTAGCAACAGAATCAGTATCAAATACCCAGGTGCTACAGCGAGCATTAGTAAGGTACACATCAATAATATGTATATCACATATACGTTTGTTCACCTTGCCATCCTTCTTATCCGCTAAATACTTGGGGCAGTTCCGCTTCCAGTGACCAGTGTGTTTGCAGTAGAAGCACTCAGTCTCAGGCTTAGGTCCAGACTTGGGTTTCTTCTCCTGAGCAGCAACTTGTTTGCTGTTCTTCTTGAAGTTCCCCTTCTTCTTCCCTTTGCCCTTTTTCTTGAAACTGGTGGTCTTGTTGACCATCAACACTTGATGCTCCTTCTTGATTTCTACCTCCGCATCCTTTAGGATTGCGAAGAGCTCGGGAATTGTCTTATCCATCCCTTGCATGTTATAGTTCATCACGAAGCTCTTGTAGCTTGGTGGCAGTGATTGAAGAATTCTGTCAATGACGCTATCATCCAGAAGATTAACTCCTAGTTGAATCAAGTGATTGTATACCCAGACATTTTGAGTATATGCTCACTGACAAAACTATTCTCCTCCATCTTACAGCTGTAGAACTTATTGGAGACTTCATATCTCTCAATCCGGGCATTTGCTTGAAATATTAACTTCAACTCCTGGAACATCTCATATGCTCCATGACGTTCAAAACGTCGTTGAAGTCCCGTTTCTAAGCCGTAAAGCATGGCACACTGAACTATCGAGTAGTCATCAGCTTTGCTCTGCCAGACATTCATAACATCTGGTGTTGCTCCTGCAACAGGTCCGGCACCTAGCGGTGCTTCCAGGACGTAATTCTTCTGTGCAGCAATGAGGATAATCCTCAAGTTGGACCCAGTCTGTGTAATTGCTACCATCATCTTTCAACTTTGCTTTCTCAAGGAACGCATTAAAATTCAACAAAACAACAGCACGGGCCATCAATCTACAATCAACATAGACAAGCAAAATACTATCAGGTACTAAGTTCATGATAAATTTAAGTTCAATTAATCATATTACTTAAGAACTCCCACTTAGATAGACATCCCTCTAATCCTCTAAGTGATCACGTGATCCAAATCAACTAAACCATGTCCGATCATCACATGAGATGGTGTAGTTTCAATGGTGAACATCACTATGTTGATCATATCTACTATATGATTCACGCTCGACCTTTCGGTCTCAGTGTTCCGAGGCCATATCTGTTATATGCTAGGCTCGTCAAGTTTAACCTGAGTATTCCGCGTGTGCAACTTTTTTGCACCCGTTGTTTTTGAACGTAGAGCCTATCACACCCGATCATCACGTGGTGTCTCAGCACGAAGAACTTTTGCAACGGTGCATACTCAGGGAGAACACTTATACCTTGATAATTTAGTGAGAGATCATCTTATAATGCTACCGTCAATCAAAGCAAGATAAGATGCATAAAAGATAAACATCACATGCAATCAATATAAGTGATATGATATGGCCATCATCATCTTGTGCTTGTGATCTCCATCTCCGAAGCACCGTCATGATCACCATCGTCACCGGCGCGACACCTTGATCTCCATCGTAGCATCGTTGTCGTCTCACCAACTTATGCTTCTACGACTATCGCTACCGCTTAGTGATAAAGTAAAGCATTACAGGGCGTTTGCATTGCATACAATAAAGCGACAACCATATGGCTCCTGCCAGTTGCCGATAACTCGGTTACAAAACATGATCATCTCATACAATAAAATTTAGCATCATGCCTTTACCATATCACATCACAACATGCCCTGCAAAAGCAAGTTAGACGTCCTCTACTTTGTTGTTGCAAGTTTTACGTGGCTGCTACGGGCTGAGCAAGAACCGTTCTTACCTACGCATCAAAACCACAACGATAGTTTGTCAAGTTGGTGTTGTTTTAACCTTCGCAAGGACCGGGCGTAGCCACACTCGGTTAAACTAAAGTTGGAGAAACAGACACCCGCTAGTCACCTGTGTGCATAGCACGGCGGTAAAACCAGTCTCGCGTAAGCGTACACGTAATGTCGGTCCGGGCCGCTTCATCCAACAATACCGCCGAACCAAAGTATGACATGCTGGTAATCAGTATGACTTATATCGCCCATAAATCACTTGTGTTCTACTCGTGCATATAACATCTACGCATAAAACAAGCCTCGGATGCCACTGTTGGGAAACGTAGTAATTTCAAAAAAATTCCTACGCACACACAGGATCATGGTGATGCATAGCAACGAGAGGGGAGAGTGTTGTCCACGTACCCTCGTAGACCGAAAGCGGAAGCGTTAGCACAACGCGGTTGATGTATTCGTACGTCTTTACGATCCGACCGATCAAGTACCGAACGTACGGCACCTCCGAGTTGAGCACACATCTAGCTCGATGACGTCCCTCGAACTCCGATCCAGCCGAGTGTTGAGGGAGAGTTTTGTCAGCACGACAGCATGGTGACGATGATGATGTTCTACCGACGCAGGGCTTCGCCTAAGCACCGCTACGATATTATCAAGGTGGACTATGGTGGAGGTGGGCACCGCACACGGCTAAAAGATCAATGATCAATTGTTGTGTCTATGGGGTGCCCCCCTGTTGGGGAACGTAGTAATTTAAAAAATTTCCTACGCACACACAGGATCATGGTGATGCATAGCAACGAGAGGGGAGAGTGTTTGTCCACGTACCCTCGTAGACCGAAAGCGGAAGCGTTAGCACAACGCGGTTGATGTAGTCGTACGTCTTCACGATCCGACCGATCAAGTACTGAACGCACGGCACCTCCGAGTTCAGCACACGTTCAGCTCGATGACGTCCCTCGAACTCCGATCCAGCCGAGCTTTGAGGGAGAGTTGCGTCAGCACGATGGCGTGGTGATGATGATGATGTTCGACCGATGCAGGGCTTCGCCTAAGCACCGCTACGATATTATCGAGGTGGATTATGGTGGAGGGGGGCACCGCACACGGCTAAGAGATCAAGAGATCAATTGTTGTGTCTAGGGTGCCCCCTGCCCCCGTATATAAAAGAGCAAGGGGGGGAGGTGTGGCCGGCCAGGAGGAGGCGCGCCAGGAGGGGTCCTACTCCCACCGGGAGTAGGACTCCCTCCCTTCCTTGTTGGACTAGGAGAGGAGAGGGAAGGAGAGAGGGGGAAAGGAAAGGGGGGGCGCCGCCCCCCTCCTTGTCCAATTTAGACTTGGGGCGGGGGGGGGGGGGGGGGGGGAGGGGCGCGCGGCTGCCCCTTGGCCGCCTCTCCTCTTCCACCAATTGGGCCCATGAGGCCCAATAGCCTCTGGGGGGTTTCCGGTAACCCCCTGGTACTCCGGTATATATCCGATAACCCCCGGAACCATTCCGGTGTCCGAATATAGTCATCCAATATATCAATATTCATGTCTCGACCATTTTGAGACTCCTCGTCATGTCCGTGATCACATCCGGGACTCCGAACAACCTTCGGTACATCAAATCGTATAAACTCATACTATAACCGTCATCGAACTTTAAGCGTGCGGACCCTACGGGTTCGAGAACTATGTAGACATGACCGAAACACATCTCCGGTCAATAACCAATAGCGGAACCTGGATGCTCATATTGGCTCCCACATATTCTACGAAGATCTTTATTGGTCAGAACGCATAACAACACACGTTGTTCCCTTTGTCATCGGTATGTTACTTGCCCGAGATTCGATCGTCGGTATTTCAATACCTAGTTCAATCTCGTTACCGGCAAGTCACTTTACTCGTTCCGTAATACATCATCCCACAACTAACTCATTAGTTGCAATGCTTGCAAGGCTTAAGTGATGTGCATTACCGAGAGGGCCCAGAGATACCTCTCCGACAATCGGAGTGACAAATCCTAATCTCGAAAAACGCCAATCGAACAAGTACCATTGGAGACACCTGTAGAGCACCTTTATAATCACCCAGTTACGTTGTGATGTTTGGTAGCACACAAAGTGTTCCTCCGGTAAACGGGAGTTGCATAATCTCATAGTCATAGGAACATGTATAAGTCATGAAGAAAGCAATAGCAACATACTAAACGATCGAGTACTAAGCTAACGGAATGGGTCAAGTCAATCACATCATTCTCCTAATGATGTGATCCCGTTTAATCAAATGACATCTCATGTCTATGGCTAGGAAACATAACCATCTTTGATCAACGAGCTAGTCAAGTAGAGGCATACTAGTGACACTCTGTTTGTCTATGTATTCACACAAGTATTATGTTTCCGTTTAATACAATTCTAGCATGAATAATAAACATTTATCATGAAATAAGGAAATAAATAATAACTTTATTATTGCCTCTAGGGCATATTTCCTTCACCCCCTGCCCCCTTATATAAAGGAGCAAGGGGGGAGAGGCGGCCGGCTAGGAGGAGGCGCGCCAGGAGGAGTCCTACTCCCACCGGGAGTAGGACTCCCTCCCTTCCTTGTTGGATTAGGAGAAGGGGGGAAAGAGGAGGGACAGAGGAAGGAAAGGGGGGGGGGCGCCGCCCCCCTCCTTGTCTAATTCGGACTAGAGGGGGAGGGGGCGCGCGGCCTGCCTTGGCCGCCTCTCCTCTTCTCCACTAAGGCCCATGTAGGCCCATTAAACCCCCGGGGGGGGGGGGGGTTCCGGTAACCCCCGGTACTCCGGTATATATCCGATAACCCCCGGAACCATTCCGGTGTCTGAATATAGTCGTCCAATATATCAATCTTTATGTCTCGACCATTTCGAGACTCCTCGTTATATCCGTGATCACATCCGGGACACCGAACTACCTTCGGTATATCAAAACATATAAACTCATAATATAACTGTCATCAAAACTTTAAGTGTGCGGACCCTACGGGTTCGAGAACTATGTAGACATGACCGAGACACGTCTCTGGCCAATAACCAATAGTGGAACCTGGATGCTCATATTGGCTCCCACATATTCTACGAAGATCTTTATCGGTCAAACCGCATAACAACATACGTTGTTCCCTTTGTCATCGGTATGTTACTTGCCCGAGATTCGATCGTCGGTATCTCAATACCTAGTTCAATCTCGTTACCGGCAAGTCTCTTTACTCATTCTGTAATACATCATCCCGCAACTAACTCATTAGTTTCAATGCTTGCAAGGTTTATAGTGATGTGCATTACCGAGTGGGCCCAGAGATACCTCTCCGACAATCGGAGTGACAAATCCTAATCTCAAAATACGCCAACCCAACATGTACCTTTGGAGACACCTGTAGAGCACCTTTATAATCACCCAGTTATGTTGTGATGTTTGGTAGCACACAAAGTGTTCCTCCGGTAAACGGGAGTTGCATAATCTCATAGTCATAGGAACATGTATAAGTCATGAAGAAAGCATTAGCAGAATACTAAACGATCGTGTGCTAAGCTAACGGAATGGGTCAAGTCAATCACATCATTCTCCTAATGATGTGATCCCGTTAATCAAATGACAACTCATGTCAATGGCTAGGAAACATAACCATCTTTGATCAATGAGCTAGTCAAGTAGAGGCATACTAGTGACACTCTGTTTGTCTATGTATTCACACAGGTATTATGTTTCCGGTTAATACAATTCTAGCATGAATAATAAACATTTATCATGATATAAGGAAATAAACGATAACTTTATTATTGGCTCTAGGGCATATTTCCTTCAATCATTTCACCCACATAGCATGTGCAAGAAAGTTGAGAGGGTTACAACAAAAACTGGATGCACTTCGTGTACAAAATGGACAATCTCTTTCGAAGTATTAGGATTTCATACGGAAACTCGTCTGTTACAAAGGGATTTCATTTTTTAAACTTATTTGAACTCCTGACTTTTTGTGTGTTCAAAATGCACCATTCAAAGCCACATCATCAATTTTCAACCCTTTCTGACTTCATTTGTTATTTTTCATGCATTTACTGATTATTTTGAGCTATAACACCCTGAAATTGAAAAGCATTTCAAATGAACTCTGAAAAGGTTAAAAGTTGGCATGGTATCATCATTTCACCCACATAGCATGTGCAAGAATGTTGAGAGGGTTACGGCAAAAACTGGATGCACTTCATGTACAAAACGAACAATCTCTTTCGAAGTATCAGGATTTCATACGAAAACTCGTCTGTTACAACAGGCATTTCAAATGAACTACGAAAAGGTTGAAAGTTGGCATGGTATCATCATAATAGTTGTGGAGAGAAAGTATTCACTTTTTCTTCGCTTGTGTCCTTTGCTTATTGCGCCGTAACCATGGATAATCTTCATCGTTTATCAGGATGCTTGGGTCAGCCTTGACTTTGAAGGGAGGAATTTCATGAAACTTTTCATAATCTTCAGACATGTCTGTCTTGCCCTCCACTCCTAGGATGTCCCTTTTTCCTGAAAGAACTATGTGGCGCTTTGGCTCATCGTATGATGTATTCGCTTCCTTATCTTTTCTTTTTCGAGGTTAGGTAGACATGTGCTTCACATAGATAACCTGTGCCACATCATTGGCTAGGACGAACGGTTCGTCAGTGTACCCAAGATTGTTCAGATCCACTGTTGTCATTCCGTACTATGGGTCTACCTGTACCCCGCCTCCTGACAGATTGACCCATTTGCACTTAAACAAAGGGACCTTAAAATCATGTCCGTAGTCAAATTCCCATATGTCCACTATGTAACCATAATATGTGTCCTTTCCCCTCTTGGTTGCTGCATCAAAGCGGACACCGCTGTTTTGGTTGGTGCTCTTTTGATCTTGGGCGATCGTGTAAAATGTATTCCCATTTATCTCGTATCCTTTGTAAGTCAATACAGTCAAAGATGGTCCCCTGGACAACGAGTATAGCTCATCGCAAACAGTGTTGTCACCTCTGAGATGTGTTTCCAACCAACTGCTGAAAGTCTTGATGTGTTCACATGTAATCCAGTCGTCGCACTGCTCCGGGTGTTTGGAGCGCAGACTGTTCTTGTGTTCATCGACATACGGGGTCACCAAGGTAGAGTTATGTAGAACTGTGTAGTGTGCTTGAGACTAAGAATGCCCGTCCCTGCATATTATTGAGTCCCCTCCAAGCGTGCCTTTTCCAGTCAGTCTCTTCTCATACCACGATTTAGGGAGACCTATCTTCTTAAGGCCAGGAATGAAGACAACACAAAACCCAATGACATCCTCTGTTTGATGGCCATGGAGATGCTTCCTTCTGGCCTAGCGCGGTTATGGACATATTTCTTTAGGACTCCCATGAACCTCTCAAAGGGGTACATATTGTGTAGAAATACGGGGCCCAAAATGACAATCTCGTCAACTAGATGAACTAGGACGTGTGTCATGATATTGAAGAAGGATGGTGGGAACACCAGCTCGAAACTGACAAGACATTGCGCCACATCACTCCTTAGCGGTATGATTTCTGGATCGATCACCTTCTGAGAGATTGCATTGAGGAATGCACATAGCTTCACAATGGCTAATCGGACGTTTTCCGGTAGAAGCCCCCTCAATGCAACCGGAAGCAGTTGCGTCATAATTACGTGGCAGTCATGAGACTTGGTTCTGGAACTTTTTCTCTGGCATATTTATTATTCCCTTTATATTCGACGAGAAGCCAGTCGGGACCTTCATACTAAGCAGGCATTCAAAGAAGATTTCCTTCTTGTAAGAGCGTAGCTGGCAGGACCTTCATACTGCTTTGGAGGCATGCCGTCTTTTTCGTGCAAACGTTGCAGGTCCTCCCGTGCCTCAGCTGTATCTTTTGTCTTCCCATACACGCCCAAGAAGCCTAGCAGGTTCACGCAAAGGTTCTTCGTCACGTGCATCACGTCGATCGAAGAGCGGACCTCTAGGTCTTTCCAGTAGGGTAGGTCCCAAAATATAGATCTCTTCTTCCACATGGGTGCGCGTCCCTCAGCGTCATTCGGAACAGCTAGTCCGCCGGGACCCTTTCCAAAGATTACGTGGAAATCATTGACCATAGCAAGTACGTGATCACCAGTACGCATGGCGGGCTTCTTCCAGTCATCTGCCTCACCTTTGAAATGCTTGCCTTTCTTTCGACATTGATGGTTGGTCGGAAGAAATCGACGATGGCCCAGGTACACATTCTTCCTGCATTTGTCTAGGTATATACTTTCGGTGTCAGCTAAACAGTGCGTGCATGCGTGGTATCCCTTGTTTGTTTGTCCTAAAAGGTTACTGAGAGCGGGCCAATCGTTGATGGTTACAAACAGCAACGCGTGCAGGTTAAATTCCTCCTGTCTGTGCTCACCCCACACACGTACACCGTTTCCATTCCACACCTGTAAAAGTTCTTCAACTAATGGCCTTAGGTACACATCAATGTCATTGCCGGGTTGCTTAGGGCCTTGGATGAGAACTGGCATCATATTGAACTTCCGCTTCATGCACATCCAAGGAGGAAGGTTATACATACATAGAGTCACGGGCCAGGTGCTGTGATTGCTGCTCTGCTCCCCGAAAGGATTAATGCCATCTGTGCTTAAACCAAACCATACGTTCCTTGGGTCACCTGCAAACTCAGCCTAGTACTGTCTCTCGATTTTTCTCCACTGCGACCCATCAGCGGGTGCTCTCAACTTCCCGTCTTTCTTACGGTCCTCACTCTGCCATCGCATCAACTTGGCATGCTCTTTGTTTCTGAACAGTCGTTTCAACCGTGGTATTATAGGAGCATACCACATCACCTTCACAGGAACCCTCTTCCTGCGGGGCTCGCCATCAACATCACCAGGGTCATCTCGTCTGATCTTATACCGCAATGCACCGCATACCGGGCATGCGTTCAAATCCTTGTATGCACCGCGGTAGAGGATGCAGTCATTAGGGCATGCATGTATCTTCTGCACCTCCAATCCTAGAGGGCATACGACCTTCTTTGCTGCGTACGTACTGTCAGACAATTCTTTATCCTTTGGAAGCTTCTTCTTCAATAATTTCAGTAGCTTCTCAAATCCTTTGTCAGGCACAGCATTCTCTGCCTTCCATTGCAGCAATTCCAGTACGGTACCGAGCTTTGTGTTGCCATCTTCGCAATTGGGGTACAACCCTTTTTTGTGATCCTCTAACATGCGATCGAATTCAGCTTCTCCTTTTGACTTTCGCATTGCGTCCTTGCATCGACAATGACCCGACGGAGATCATCATCATCGGGCACATCGTCTGGTTCCTCTTGATTTTCAGCAGCTTCCCCCATTGCAGCATCATCGGGCACATCGTCTGGTTCCTCTTGATCTTCAGCAGCTTCCCCCGTTGCAGCATCACCGTATTCAGGGGGCACATAGTTGTCATCGTCCTCTTCTTCTTCGCCGTCTTCCATCATAACCCCTATTTCTCCGTGCCTCGTCCAAACATTATAGTGTGGCATGAAACCCTTGTAAAGCAGGTGGGTGTGAAGGATTTTCCGGCCAGAGTACGGCGTGGGCGATCGACGGCGGTGAAGACGGGGACGGGGCGTGACGGACCGCTAATATAAACCTAGACAAATCTTGGGAAAAATGGAGCTCGGAGATCGAGCTTCGAGAGGAGAAAGCTTAACTAGTGTGGCTTGGGCATTTCATCGAACACCTCATGTGCATAGGAGGTGAGCTAGAGCACCCAATGCCCTCCCCCTCGCCGGCCAGCAAAAAACAGAGCACTGTGGAGTGCTCTGCCGCGGCGATGGGGTATATATAGGCAACTCATTTGTCCCAGTTCGTGGCTCGAACCGGGACTAAAGCTCCACCTTCTGTCCTGGTTCGAGCCACGAACCGGGACCAATGGCTGTGGGCCAGGAGCGAGGCCCATTGGTCCTGGTTCATGCATAGAACCGGGACAAATGGGTCCACACGAACCGGGACCAATGCCCACGAGGCCCCGGCCGGCCCCCTGGGCTCACGAACCGGGACGAATGCCCCCATGGGTCCCGGTTCGTGACTGAACCGGGACTAATGGGCTTGCCATGCCCGAACCAAAGCCCTGTTTTCTACTAGTGTACGCCGACGATACGTTGATCATCGCAGCTGCCTCCCCCACCGCCGCTGCCACACTCAAAAAAATCCTTCAGAATTTTGCTCAGGCTACTGGCCTCACCATAAACTTCTCCAAAACCACCCTGGCAACCTTGCACGCAGATGAAAACCTAGCTGCCAGCACTGCCCTCGCCATGGACTGCACGCGCGCCCCCCTTCCTCAAACCTACCTTGGACTCCCCCTCGCTCCGACCAAGCCTCCCTCCAATGCCTTTGCCCCGTTGATTGATCGATCCCTAAAACTACTAATTGGTTGGCGTGCCAAGCTCCTAGACAGAGGTGATCGACTCATTCTCATCTCGGCCGTCCTTGACTCCCTCCTTACATACTTTATGTCTGTCTTTCGCATCCCCAAAAAAACCCTAAAAATCATTGATTCCCTGAGAAGATCCTTTTTTGGGCTGGTGAAGATGCATGCTCGGGCGCTCAATGCCTGATTGCTTGGAAAAACGTTTGTGCGCCAAAAAAATCAGAGGTTTAGGGCTGAAAAACCTACAGGTTCAAAATAATTGTCTCCTAATGAAGTTTGCTGCCAAAGCACTCTCATCCACAAAATCACCCTGGCTAGATTGGCTAGACCTACAACACCCCAATGCCCTAGTCTCTTCGGGCCCCCAAACCTCTTTTCTATGCCGCACGATTTCTCAACAAATCCCAACCTTACAGTCAATTTCCTTTGTTTTAACAAACAGTGGAACGCACACTTACTTTTGGTTCGATACCTGGCTCACCCCAAAACCCCTAGCCACCACCTTCCCGCACCTCTTCTCACACTCAACCCTCCAGCTGGTAAAAGTGGCTAACATCTTGCGTTTCGGTATCGAAACAAACCTCTGTAGTCGTCTCTCTCTCACAGCAGAAACAGAGCTTGTCTCGCTTTTGGCTGTTTTGCAGGACTTCGTGCCTTCGTCAGAGGAAGATCAACGGTTCCTCCTTCAGGGTCATGACTTCTCCACCAAACAGGCTTACGGCACCATTATGGCAAGGCCAGAAATGGACCTCATTGCTCCCCTCATCTGGAACACCAAGGTTCCTCGCAAGACAAAGATCCTCGCTTGGCTTCTCTTCAAAGATCTCCTAAGCACCGCCGTGAATCTTGCCCACAAGAATATAATCTCCTCGGACTTATGCACACGGTGTGCTACGCTACCGGAAGACTCCATTCACTCTTCATCACATGCCCCCTCGCCAACAGAATCTAGCATCGAGTTGGTGTTCTGCCCCAGGATGATGACCTTAATGAACTATGGGACGTCCCGCTACCTCAACACCTGCCCAAGGACGCATGGCCCTTCGTCCTTCTCACGCTGCTCTCCAGCATTTGGGCCGCACGAAATGACATGCTCTTTAGGAATGTTGATCAATGTTCTGTAATAACAATTAGAAACCTAGTATCAGACTTGGATATCTGGTCACACCGTCTTGTTGATACGGGTGACAAGGAGGACGTCTTCTCGTGGCGTACCTACCTCTCTGCACTATGCACCGTGCCTCTGTAATCTGGACCTGCCGTCTCCCCGGTGATTCTCAACCCCCCCCCCCCCCCCCTCCAATTGATCACAGATTCACGAGCAAAATATACGAGGCAAACGATGCAATTTGCAAACTATCCAGACACTGCAAATCGGAATATTTTCACCAGGAAAAAAAACCCGGAACATTAGTGCCCTTTTGGGCCATGGCCGAACTTTGCGTTCCTCTTCCGTTAGGGGAAGTGGGAACAGACCTCTCCACAGTAATAAGATGGATACGAAGAAGAGGAAAAGCGAAACCCTAACCTACGCAACCGCCCCTTCGCCTTCACGCCGCCACGAGCCGGACCATGTTGCCTCGCCGGACGAGTGGAGGGACTGGGCGTCGCTGCCCCACGACGTCCTATACATCATCCTCAGCCGACTCCGGCAGACCGACATCCTCAACGGCGCAGGACTCGCGTGCCCGCCCTGGCGGCGGGTAGCCAAGGTCGAGCCCCTGCTATGGCGGCACATCGATCTGTCTCCTAACCCTCTTTGGCTTTCAGCGCCCCCGACAGGATGGAAGGCGATGGCGCGCGCTGCCGTGGAGCGCAGCGACGGCCGGTGCGAATCGTTCAGCGGCCACGTCGACGCCGATGTCCTGGTCCACCTCGCCGACAGGCACGTACTCCTGACCTACTTCCATCTCGCGCGCTTCATCGAGTCTAATTCATTGACATAATGACATGCATGCATATATCTGTTGAAGCGGCCACATTTCAGTAAATCTATCTGAATTGACCACCTCTCCTAATTAAATCCTAATTGATCGCCTGCAGTGCGCCATTGCTGAGGAACCTCTATGTCACAGGCTGGCCTTACATCCGTGACGGAAAACTCGTCACGGAGATTATCAGGAAGCTCCCTCTGCTGGAGTGCCTGGTGCTGTCGAGCGGCTGTTTCCAGAAAGAGCTACTCGATGCCCTCATCGACCACTGCCCACGTCTTGTGCTGCTGGATGCCCGTGAATGTCGGCCCAAGTTCTGTGACTGGGTAGAGCCTATAAAAACGAGGATACGAAGCTGCACCATCAAGGACCTCCGGATGCCGTACCTTGAGTTGCACTAGTGCACTGTTCGGTACGCTGGATTCTTTTCTAGCATTATTATTAAATTAAACTCTGAATTCCGCAAATATACTCGTTACCAAAAACCCTGCTGCGCATATGCTTGGCAGGGCCGGTCCTGAGATTTTGGGGGCCCGGGGCGAAATTATAATTTGGGGCCTCTTAAAATTTTCTACCAGCGATCGTTGATGCAAATTCACTTATAATGGTCTCATCCTCAATCCATCCTCCTGTTAGTTGTACTATTAAGGTGAACGTAAACGCCATGTTGGGCCAGCAAGGTTGCAAGGCTATGAAGGCATCGACCACAAGGATCCATGAGCTTTGATTTCATGGGAGCATCAAGTGTCATCTTTGTTGACATCCGGAACCCTCGGACAGCGGCAGCGCTACCATGGCAGGAAGTGATTTTGATGGCGACGTATTTGCTCGTTCATAAAGCGAGAATCGCTAATACCCTCTCTTGGCTCCGGGTCATCAATACCGCCAAGATGGTTCAGTGTGCCATAATGGCAGACCACAAAGGAGATTACGGCAAGAAGCAAAGCATTTGAAGATATCTCCTTTTCTTTACGGGTGAATATCTTCATATAAAGAGGCACACATGCTAACGATCTCTTCGCTATGAGATGAGGTCGAACAGCTTCGCTTCTTTGTATCACAAAGTCTACTTAACTAAAATAGATATGGTTCTCAAAGAACCAATCATGATATTCTAAAACAATTTACTAAGATGATATAAGAACATACGCAAGAATATGCACATCAATTTTAATAAGTACGAACTAGATATATATTATAGTTTTACCATGCCAGACCCAGCTGATGGAGTGATAACCAAACTCCTGGTGCTACTCCCCTGCACGAATTTATGAGATAATTAAATATAATCATAGATCAGATCACACACATGAGAGGGAGGGAGAAACTCAAACGGAAACCTAATTCTACCCATGCATACACACCTGAAGATGACCCTTCAGATGGTAAATCGTGAAGCCCTTCAGCCTTCACCCTTGACTCCCGTCGCTGCCATGAAGCAAAATTACCAGGAAACAGAAAACTCAACAAATTATCACCATCTGGCCTTCAAGAATGGATCGATCTCGGCACTGTCTAGCCTTCAAGCTGCCCGAGCGCGACAACGTCGACAAATCGGTCATGGAGTTCAACAGTCCACCGGAGGCGGCACTTGGGGTAGATGGTGGGGACGACTTGGATGTGCGGCCGGAGTTGCCAGCTTGCGACTCACGATCTGGGCGACAAAGAAATCAGCCACGCAATCATCGCGAACTACTCAATTTACTCGTTTGGAAAGAAAACATGGTGCGTTATCGCTACTAGTATAATGCCCGTGCGTTGCTATGGGCTCCTTGTATATGACAATGGTTGTATGATATATACTTTACCCTCGTACTAATCATGCTTACCCATCATTGTC
Source organism: Aegilops tauschii subsp. strangulata (assembly GCF_002575655.3). Lineage (NCBI taxonomy): Eukaryota > Viridiplantae > Streptophyta > Magnoliopsida > Poales > Poaceae > Aegilops > Aegilops tauschii. The sequence continues at coordinate 67,699,125 of NC_053041.3, forward strand.
GACCTTTTTTTTATGTAAAGACCCTCTTTCTCACCCTGTCTCTCATCTCCACTCTCTTCTTTCTCTCTCTCCATCCATTTCCCTATTGTGCCCCCATCTTCTCCATCCTCTCAAATTCCCTCAATTAGTTATTTAAGTGTTCGATTATACACAAAATAATATTTTTCAGGATTAAGTATTATACTTGCCACCACAATAGAAGGAATTTCATGGAAATTGTTGTGGGCAATTTGCTCTATCCTTAAAAGTTTTCAGGAGTCATGGCAAAATATTTTTGTGGAGCACTACAACACACTCCACACATATGGTGGTGTAATTTTTCTGTTTCTGATAAGAAAACTTATATTTTTTATCTATTTGTGTGAAGCATTGTAAGCAGGATAGTTCAGTTATTGTGGATGTCATGATATGAATGGGAATATTTGCAAGTTTAAAATATTTGATGGCAATGACTATCATAAACCAAGTCATTACAAACACTACTTGCCTTGGTCCATCAAGGATTCTCGAGATTTTAGTACTGTAATATCAAGTCAACACTGTTTAGAAAACTTAGCCCATTGAATAACCTTAGCAAGAACTTTTTTTACACAAAGCGAAGTGCTACTATTTATACATCAAAGCTTAACCAGCCTGCAGATTTTTCCTACATCGAAACCAATTAACTCTTCTATGAGGTAGTTATTTCACCAAATTGCAAATTTCTTCTGATTACCGCCATCCCCTTATAGCAGCACCCCTCATAAGCACTCCTACTTTCTACCAAGAACTTGAATATTCATCAAATGTTATTGTCTCATTTTCTTCCTTGACGTCGGAATCCGTATACTATTTATTTTCATGGATATAGGGTGCTTTGCTTCAACTATGGTATAGATATTCTGCCATGTCGTTTGTAGAAACGTGTCTACTTTGTAGTATCCAATGTATCGTGCACCTGCGTCTTCTCGCCTTATATTCTCAACTGCAGATAAGGCTTCAAAAACAACGGTCACGTGCAAGATCTTGGCTAAAAAAAAGACATTGATGGTAGCTATCTGCAGGCTTTCTTCAGTCACCAGCTCTGACTGTGGTGTCTCCGCTGATAATTCTACCTTGGTTGTAGGCAAGTAGGCTGGTATGTTCATCTAGTATCAGGAACTCCTCTTCGCATCTGAATTTTGGCGAAACAACAATTCTACTGAGACCAGAAGCATAATCATGGAGGTAGCTCCGTTTTCAAGGCATAAGCCTGGTAAGCTATCCCAAAAAATGAACAACCATCATGAAAATCCATATGGGAAGGGAGTATTAATTACTAACCAGAAGAACTTGATGCCGAGGAATGGTCATTATGCGTGCCCAAATAAAAGGAATTGATTATAACTTGGAAGATTATGCGTACCTAAAAGAATAACTGAGTAGTGAATGCTCAAGCATCAAAAACTTTTCGACTGGCTTTTCCTTACCACACATCAAGTCAATCTTAACATTTTTCCGACCCCATGTCTTCTCCCTTCAGCGGCAACTTAGAAGATTTCTGCACACAGGGTAAAATCATGAAGCACTTGTAAAAGAATCTGAAACTACTGTACTTAACTATAGAATAAATACAAGACATATCAGACTTGAGTATAGAGCCAACGTTGAACATCTTTCAACCATTTTAAACAAAATGATGACAAATCCACTACGCCCCCTTGCTAGCTCACTAAAACGCCTGCCCACAAAATCAACACTGAACACTCGTGGCGCTGAATAAAATAAATCAACAGCACTTCCCCCAAATAAATGTCAATCTGGACATGAAACTGTATGGATAAATCAATAACGATTTTGGTATGCCTATGTGTGTACCTGCGCATCATGACAAGACAGACTTTGCCATCCATGGGAACGAGGCTGAAACTGTACACGCCGGCCTTGGACAAGGATATCGAACTGTTGACCGGCGGTAGGGGAAGGAAGAACTATGCGGAGAGGCGCTAAAGGGGTGCTCTCCCTCACAACTATTCCATGGCCGACCGCCACAGCGAGCCGACCATCATAGATCACAAATGCAGGGACCCCTTGACTGACACGTCGACCATGCCTCAACCGGCCAGCATCGGCGCATTGCCACCACGCTCATTTCTGCTCTCCCTCCTCTCTTTCATGGCTGGCACAAGGGGATGGGATGAGACGGACGGGAGGCAACCCTTCTCCTCTCTTTCAAGCGGGTCATGGAGCTGCAGTTTTACATGAGATTACATGGAGCTAATGTAGTGATCAATTATGAACTGTTTATTCGGTACAACTTATCTCCAGAGAGTAACTGCCACATACGGCATGAAACGAAAAACAATTGAAGCACAACTCAAAATATGGTTAAGCAAAGCCTGGGACAAACCTTGGTGCCAATACATAAATTATTTCAGTAAGCAAATGTAGATAAGAATAAACAACCAATACTATAAATATCAAGGACCTACACAGTAACTCATGCAAATTTGGCTCTAGGGCACTACAATTGCATGCCTTTTGCTCCAGGTCAACAAAAAGTTGAAATTTTCTTAATACAATTACAATTATGTGGCAAATTGCTGAGCTAATTCAAATCTGATGAAGTAAGATCAATTTATTAAATCAATGAACAGCATCAAGTGTTACTTACAGGGGCTAGACACTCGTAATCGATACCAACAGAATTGATTCTTTTGCGACACTTCTGATCCCGCTTTACAATTCCTTCAAGCATCCTCTAGTGCTCTTCTACTATTTTATCCTAGTAACACAAAACAACTTATATTAATCTACAGCATAAAATTTTGCATTCCAGCTGTAGTTAGCAATAGATTACCTTACTAAGCCTCTTCCTGTTCAATTGCTACTCGGTCAATTGGTACAAATCCCTTCCGCATACCTTTCCATCTAGAAGAGATACACTATATGGACATTGTAGATCATAAGAATTATGTTCTCATTTTAATCAAAACGCAAATAACAGTAACTATGTACAGCTATATGTTACAAAGTACAGGGAAAGAAAACCGTAGTGTTGTGAGTTACTGCAACCTCCGTATAAAGTACACAAAAAGAACAAGGATTCAAGAACAAATATAGGCACATAAATGAAATTTAACACAAGAAGCTTGCAAGTTCTTGCAAGAGCTTACCACCAATTCTTAAGCTTACCGGCTGTTTGGCCCACCTAAACTGGATGTTCCATTATGGAAATCGAGTAGCAGAGGCGAACATCTACAATGCTATAAATGAAAATGAACTAATCAAGTATTCATACAGATCAAATCTAAGCAGCTGGCAAAAGCTTACTGCTAGGAAACAATATAGTGCTACTCATCTTGATATGACAAATTACGACAAAACCTTTTTGCAAAAGTTATCTTAATTTATTGGTAAGTAGTGCTGCCAAGTTTGGTTTGGTTTGGAACTTGATGTCGTACCAACTAAGAGTATTGTCATCAGAGAAGTTCAGAGACATACCAGAAGATGAACTTGTTAGAAATATGCCCTAGAGGCAATAATAAATTGGTTATTATTATATTTCCTTGTTCATGATAATCGTTTATTATCCATGCTAAAATTGTATTGATAGGAAACTCAGATACATGTGTGGATACATAGACAACACCATGTCCCTAGTAAGCCTCTAGTTGACTAGCTCGTTGATCAATAGATGGTTACGGTTTCCTGACCATGGACATTGGATGTCGTTGATAACGGGATCACATCACTAGGAGAATGATGTGATGGACAAGACCCAATCATAAGCCTAGCACAAGATCGTGTAGTTCGTTTGCTAAGAGCTTTTCTAATGTCAAGTATCATTTCCTTAGACCATGAGATTTTGCAACTCCCGGATACCGTAGGAATGCTTTGGGTGTACCAAACGTCACAACGTAACTGGGTGGCTATAAAGGTGCACTACAGGTATCTCCGAAAGTGTCTGTTGGGTTGGCATGAATCGAGACTGGGATTTGTCACTCCGTGTAAACGGAGAGGTATCTCTGGGCCCACTCGGTAGGACATCATCATAATGTGCACAATGTGACCAAGGAGTTGATCACGGGATGATGTGTTACGGAACGAGTAAAGAGACTTGCCGGTAACGAGATTGAACAAGGTATCGGGATACCGACAATCGAATCTTGGGCAAGTACTATACCGGTAGACAAAGGGAATTGTATACGGGATTGATTGAATCCCCGACATCGTGGTTCATCCGATGAGATCATCGTGGAACATGTGGGAGCCAACATGGGTATCCAGATCCCGCTGTTGGTTATTGACCGGAGAACGTCTCGGTCATGTCTGCATGGTTCCCGAACCCGTAGGGTCTACACACTTAAGGTTCGATGACGCTAGGGTTATAGGGAATAGATATACGTGGTTACCGAATGTTGTTCGGAGTCCCGGATGAGATCCCGGACGTCACGAGGAGTTCCGGAATGGTCCGGAGGTAAAGATTTATATATGGGAAGTCCTGTTTTGGTCACCGGAAAAGTTTCGGGTGCTATCGGTAACGTACCGGGACCACCGGGAGGGTCCCGGGGGTCCACCAGGTGGGGCCACCGGCCCCAGTGGGCTGCGTGGGCCAAGTGTGGGAAGGGACCAGCCCCTAGGTGGGCTGGTGCGCCTCCCACAAGGGGCCCAAGGCGCAGGGGAAGGGGGAAGGGGGAAACCCTAGGCTCAGATGGGCCTAAGGCCCACCTAGTGGTGCGCCCCCCTCTCTCCGCCCCTTTGCCGCCCCTCCAAGTCCCATCTTGGGCTGGCCGCACCCCTTGGGGGGGAACCCTAGATGGGGGCGCAGCCCTCCCCCTCCCCTATATATAGTGGGGGTTTTGGGGCTGCCATAGACATGAGAACATCTCTCTCTTGGCGCAGCCCTACCCCTCTCCCTCCTCGTCTCTCGCAGTGCTTGGCGAAGCCCTGCTGGAGTGCCACGCTCCTCCATCACCACCATGTCGTTGTGCTGCTGCTGGACGGAGTCTTCCCCAACCTCTCCCTCTCTCCTTGCTGGATCAAGGCGTGGGAGACGTCACCGGGCTGCACGTGTGTTGAACGCGGAGGCGCCGTGGTTCGGCGCTTAGATCGGAATCAACCGCGATCTGAATCGCTACGAGTATGACTCCTTCATCCGCGTTCTTGCAACGCTTCCGCATCGCGATCTACAATGGTATGTAGATGCACTCCCCTTCCCCTCGGTGCTAGATTACTCCATAGATTGATCTTGGTGATGCGTAGAAAATTTTGAATTTCTGCTACGTTACCCAACAGTGGCATCATGAGCTAGGTCTATGCGTAGTTTCTATGCACGAGTAGAACACAAAGTAGTTGTGGGCATCGATTTTGTCAATTTACTTGCCGTTACTAGTCTTATCTTGATTCGGCGGCATCGTGGGATGAAGCGGCCCGGACCGACCTTACACGTACACTTACGTGAGACAGGTTCCACCGACTGACATGCACTAGTTGCATAAGGTGGCTAGCGGGTGTCTGTCTCTCCCACTTTAGTCGGATCGGAGTGAAAAGGGTCCTTATGAAGGGTAAATAGAAATTGGCATATCACGTTGTGGCTTTTGCGTAGGTAAGAAACGTTCTTGCTAGAATCCCATAGCAGCCACGTAAAACATGCAACAACAATTAGAGGACGTCTGACTTGTTTTTGCAGGGTATGCTATGTGATGTGATATGGCCAAAAGGATGTGATGAATGATATATGTGATGTATGAGATTGATCATGTTCTTGTAATAGGAATCACGACTTGCATGTCGATGAGTATGACAACCGGTAGGAGCCATAGGAGTTGTCTTAATTTATTGTATGACCTGCGTGTCAATGAAAACGCCATGTAATTACTTTACTTTATTGCTAACCGTTAGCCATAGTAGTAGAAGTAATAGTTGGCGAGACAACTTCATGAAGACACGATGATGGAGATCATGATGATGGAGATCATGGTGTCATGCCGGTGACGAAGGTGATCATGCCGCGCCTCGAAGATTGAGATGAAAGGCGCAAGATGCTATTGGCCATATCACGTCACTTTATGATTTGCATGTGATGTTTGTCATGTTTACATCTTATTTGCTTAGAACGACGGTAGCATAAATAAGATGATCCCTCACTAAAATTTCAAGAGACGTGTTCCCCCTAACTGTGCACCGTTGCGAAGGTTCGTTGTTTCGAAGCACCACGTGATGATCGGGTGTGATAGATTCTAACGTTCGAATACAACGGGTGTTGACGAGCCTAGCATGTACAGACATGGCCTCGGAACACATGCGAAACACTTAGATTGACTTGACGAGCCTAGCATGTACAGACATGGCCTCGGAACACAAGAGATCGAAAGGTCGAACATGAGTCGTATAGTAGATGCGATCAACATGGAGATGTTCATCGATGATGACTAGTCCGTCTCACGTGATGATCGGACACGGCCTAGTTTGACTCGGATCATGTATCACTTAGATGACTAGAGGGATGTCTATCTGAGTGGGAGTTCATTATATAATCAGATGAACTTAATTATCATGAACATAGTCAAAAGGTCTTTGCAAATTATGTCATAGCTTATGCTTTAGTTCTACTGTTTAAGATATGTTCCTAGAGAAAATTTAGTTGAAAGTTGATAGTAGCAATTATGCGGACTGGGTCCGTAAACTGAGGATTGTCCTCATTGCTGCACAGAAGGCTTACGTCCTTAATGCACCGCTCGGTGTGTTGAACCTCAGCGTCGTCTGTAGATGTTGCGAAACATCTGGCATACATGTTTTGATGACTACGTGATAGTTCAGTGCGTAATGCTAACGGTTTAAAATTGTGGCACCAAAGACGTTTTGAAACGTCACAGAACATATGAGATGTTCCGAAGACTGAAATTGGGATTTCAGACTAGTGCCCACGTCAAGAGGTATGAGACCTCTGACAAGTTTCTTAAGCCTGCAAACTAAGGGAGAAAAGCTCAATCGTTGAGCATGTGCTCAGATTGTCTGAGTACTACAATCACTTGAATCGAGTGGGAGTTAATCTTCCAGATGATAGTGATGGTTCTCCATAGTCACTGCCACCAAGCTATTAGAGCTTCGTGATGAACTATAACATATCAGGGATAGATATGATGATCCTTGAGCTATTCGCAATGTTTGACACCGCGAAAGTAGAAATCAAATAGGAGTATCAATTGTTGATGGTTAGTAAAACCACTAGTTTCAAGAAGGGCAAAAGGGATACTTCATGAAACAGCAAATCATTTGCTGCTCTAGTGAAGAATCCCAAAGGTTGAACCCAAACCCGAGACTAAGTGCTTCTGTAATGAGGGGAACGGTCACTGAAGCAGAACTACCCTAGATACTTGGTAGATGAGAAGGCAGGCAAGGTCGACAGAAGTATATTGGATATACATTATATGAATGTGTACTTTTCTAGTACTCCTAGCAGCACCAGGGTATTAGATACCGGTTCGGTTGCTAAGTGTCAGTAACTCGAAATAAAAGCTGCGGAATAAACGAAGACCAGCTAAAGGTGAGATGACGATATGTGTTGGAAGTGTTTCCAAGGTTGATATGATCAAGCATCGCATGCTCCCTCTACCATCGAGATTGGTGTTAAACCTAAATAATTGTTATTTGGTGTTTGCGTTGAGCATAAACATGATTGGATTATGTTTATCGCAATACGGTTATTCATTTAAGGAGAATAATGGTTACTCTGTTTATTTGAATAATACCTTCAATGGTCTTGCACCTAAAATGAATCTCGATCGCAGTGATACACATGTTCGTGCCAAAAGATATAAAATAATAATGATAGTACCACATACTTGTGGCACTGCCATTTGAGTCATATTGGTATAGAACGCATGAAGAAGCTCCATGTAGATGGATCTTTGGACTCACTCGTTTTTGAAAAGATTGAGACATGCGAACCATGTCTATTGGTATATATGCATGAAGAAACTCCATGCAGATGGATCGTTTGCTCACTTGATTTTGAATCACTTGAGACATGCAAATCATACCACATGGGCAAGATGACTGAAAGGCCTCGTTTTTAGTAAGATGGAACAAGAGAGCAACTTGTTGGAAGTAATACATTTGATGTGTGCAGTCCAGTGAGTGCTGAGGCACGCAGTGGATATCGATATGTTTTACTTCACAGATGATTTGAGTAGATGCTGAGAATATTTACTTGATGAAACACAAGTCTGAATTATTGAAAGGTTCAAGTAATTTCAGAGTGAAGTTGAAGATCGTCGTGACAAGAGGGTAAAATGTCTATGATATGATCATAGAGATATCTGAGTTACGAGTTTGGCACACAATTAAGAAATTGTGGAAATTGTTTCACGACTAATACCGCTTGGAGCACCATAGTGTGATGGTGTGTCCGAAAATCATAACTGCACCCTATTGGATATGGTGCATACCATGATGTCTCTTATCAAATTACAACTATCGTTTATGGGTTAGGCATTAGAGACAACCGCATTCACTTTAAATAGGGCACCACGCAATTCCGTTGAGACGACACCGTATGAACTATGGTTTAGAAACCTAAGCTGTCGTTTCCTAAAAGTTTGGGGCTGCGACACTTATGTGAAAAAGGTTTCAGGCTGATAAGCACGAACCCAAAGCGGATAAATGCATCTTCATAGAATACCCAAAACAGTTGGGTATACCTTCTATTTCAGATCTGGAAGCAAAAGTGATTGTTTCTAGAAACGGGTCCTTTCTCGAGGAAAAGTTTCTCTCGAAAGAATTGAGTGGGAGGATGGTAAGGACTTGATGAGGTTATTGAACCGTCACTTCAACTAGTATGTAGCAGGGCACAGGAAGTTGTTCCTGTGGCACCTACACCAATTGAAGTGGAAGCTTATGATAGTGATCATGAAACTTCGGATCAAGTCACTACCAAACCTCGTAGGTCGAAGTCATGTTGCTAGACAACAATGAACCTACGAGCTATGGAGAAGCGATGGTGGGCCCAGATTCCGACGAATGGCTCGAGGCCATGAAATTCGAGAGAGGATCCATGTATAAAAGCAAAGTATAGACTTTGGAAGAAATACTTGATGGTCGTAAGGCTGTTGGGTGCAGATGGATTTTAGAAGGAAGACAGACAATAATGGTAAGTGTCACCATTTAGAAAGCTCGACTTGTCGTTAAGATGTTTTCCGACAAGTTCAAGGAGTTGACTACGATGAGATTTTTCTCACTCGTAGCGATGCTAAGAGTCTGTTGAAATTGTATTAGCAGTTACTGCATTATTTATGAAATCTTGCAGATAGGATGTCAAAACATTGTTTCCTCGATGATTTTCTAGAGGAAAGGTTGTATGTGATACAACCAGAAGGTTTTGTCAATCCTGAAAGATGCTAACAAGTATGCAAAGCTCCAGCAATCCTTCTAAGGACTGGAGTAAGCATCTCGGAGTTGGAATGTACGCTTTGATGAGATGATCAAAGATTTTGGGTTTATACAAAGTTTATGAGAAACTTGTATTTCCAAAGAAGTGAGTGGGAGCACTATAGAATTTCTGATGAGTATATGTTGTTGACATATTATTGATCAGAGATGATGTAGAAAGCATACAGGGTTATTTGAAAAGTGTTTTTCAATGGAAAACCTGGATTAAGCTACTTGAACATTGAGCATCAAGATCTATAAGGATAGATCAAAAACGCTTAATAGTACTTTCAAATGAAGTGACAAGTTTTGAAGGAGTTCAAAATAGATCAGCAAAGAAGGAGTTCTTGGCTGTGTTACAAGGTGTGAGTATTGAGTAAGACTCAAGACCTGACCACAGCAGAAGAGAGAGAAAGGACGAAGGTCGTCCCCTATGCTTTAGACGTAGGCTCTACAGTATGCTATGCTGTGTACCGCACATGAAGTGTGCCTTGCCATGAGTTGGTCAAGGGGTACAATAGTGATCCGGGAATGGATCACATGACAGCGGTCGAACTTATCCTTAGTATCTAGTGGACTAAGGAATTTTCTCGATTATGGAGGTGAAAAGGAGTTCGTCGTAAAGGGTTACATCGATGCGAACTTTGACACTAATCCGGATGACTCTGAGTAGTAAACCGGATTCGTATAGTAGAGCAGTTATTTGAAATGGCTCCAAGTAGCGCGTGGTAGCATCCACAAGATGACATAGATATTCGTAAAGCACACACGGATCTGAAAGGTTCAGACCCGTTGACAAATAACCTCTCTCACAAGCGAGATATGAACAAACCCCATGGGTGTTGGATTCATTACATTCACATGGTGATGTGAACTGGATTATTGACTCTAGTAAACTCTTGGGTATTAATCACATGGCGATGTGAACTAGATTATTGACTCTAGTGCAAGTGGGAGACTGTTAGAAATATGCCCTAGAGGCAATAATAAATTGGTTATTATTATATCTCCTTGTTCATGATAATCGTTTATTATCCATGCTAAAATTGTATTGATAGGAAACTCAGATACATGTGTGGATACATAGACAACACCATGTCCCTAGTAAGCCTCTTGTTGACTAGCTCGTTGATCAATAGATGGTTACGGTTTCCTGACCATGGACATTGGATGTCGTTGATAACGGGATCACATCATTAGGAGAATGATGTGATGGACAAGACCCAATCATAAGCCTAGCACAAGATCGTGTAGTTCATTTGCTAAGAGCTTTTCTAATGTCAAGTATCATTTCCTTAGACCATGAGATTATGCAACTCCCGGATACCGTAGGAATGCTTTGGGTGTACCAAACGTCACAACGTAACTGGGTGGCTATAAAGGTGCACTACAGGTATCTCCGAAAGTGTCTGTTGGGTTGGCATGAATCGAGACTGGGATTTGTCACTCCGTGTAAACGGAGAGGTATCTCTGGGCCCACTCGATAGGACATCATCATAATGTGCACAATGTGACCAAGGAGTTGATCACGGGATGATGTGTTACGGAATGAGTAAAGAGACTTGCCGGTAACGAGATTGAACAAGGTATCGGGATACCGACAATCGAATCTCGGGCAAGTACTATACCGGTAGACAAAGGGAATTGTATACGGGATTGATTGAATCCCCGACATCGTGGTTCATCCGATGAGATCATCGTGGAACATGTGGGAGCCAACATGGGTATCCAGATCCCGCTGTTGGTTATTGACCGGAGAACGTCTCGGTCATGTCTGCATGGTTCCCGAACCCGTAGGGTCTACACACTTAAGGTTCGATGACGCTAGGGTTATAGGAAATAGATATACGTGGTTACTGAATGTCGTTCGGAGTCCCGGATGAGATCCCGGACGTCACGAGGAGTTCCGGAATGGTCCGGAGGTAAAGATTTATATATGGGAAGTCCTGTTTTGGTCACCGGAAAAGTTTCGGGTGCTATCGGTAACGTACCGGGACCACCGGGAGGGTCCCGGGGGTCCACCAGGTGGGGCCACCGGCCCCAGTGGGCTGCGTGGGCCAAGTGTGGGAAGGGACCAGCCCCCAGGTGGGCTAGTGCGCCTCCCACAAGGGGCCCAAGGCGCAGGGGAAGGGGGAAGGGGGAAACCCTAGGCTCAGATGGGCCTAAGGCCCACCTAGTGGTGCGCCCCCCTCTCTCCCCCCCTTGGCCGCCCCTCCAAGTCCCATCTAGGGCTGGCCGCACCCCTTGGGGGGGGGGACCCTAGATGGGGGCGCAACCCTCCCCCTCCCCTATATATAGTGGGGGTTTTGGGGCTGCCATAGACATGAGAACATCTCTCTCTTGGTGCAGCCCTACCCCTCTCCCTCCTCGTCTCTCGCAGTGCTTGGCGAAGCCCTGCTGGAGTGCCACGCTCCTCCATCACCACCATGCCGTTGTGCTGCTGCTGGACGGAGTCTTCCCCAACCTCTCCCTCTCTCCTTGCTGGATCAAGGCGTGGGAGACGTCACCGGGCTGCACGTGTGTTGAACGCGGAGGCACCGTGGTTCGGCGCTTAGATTGGAATCAACCGTGATCTGAATCGCTACGAGTACGACTCCTTCATCCGCGTTCTTGCAACGCTTCCGCATCACGATCTTCAATGGTATGTAGATGCACTCCCCTTCCCCTCGGTGCTAGATTACTCCATAGGTTGATCTTGGTGATGCGTAGAAAATTTTGAATTTCTGCTACGTTACCCAACAGAACTTTGGGTAGATGTTAGTCTCAAGGAATTGTATGTGGGTTGGTCTGCCAATCATGGTCTTGAGATTCCGTCCATGGGGCAGATTAGTCGAAATTAACGCCACACCTCATGAATACATGGGTTTTAGATGATGGTACATGGATATGATCCCAACAATTAATATCTATATTTCAAAATAAGGCGAATTAGTTTTCCGAAAGTTAATCTCAAGGGATAGCAGAAAAAAGTGCTCGAAGCAAACATTACAAAGAGGTCATGATATACGAAAAACGATATGTACATTACAACAGATCGCCATACTCCATATACAAATAAAATTAGTTTTAAGTAATTGGACATCCATTATGAGATGCTAAGATTTGAATCATTAACTATGCAATTAGTGGGAATTTGGCGTATCAAATTGCCCTTGTGCTCCACCTACTCGCTCCTTAAAGAGAAAGTTGTACACACATATAGAAAGAAACAGGTAAATTTTGGTATTGATTTGTGCATGCTCGAACGACTTCTACCACGCATGTAGAGGATTTAGAGAAAGAAGCAACGAGAGATTGAGCATCGTGGACTTCTACCACACACACAGGCCAGCCTCATTGTTGAAAGCATATGTCCCAATTCAGAGGAAAGTGAATGGTTGGCTGTGTACCTGGCTCCGTCACTGTTGAGGTCATGGGGCCAGATGCTGGTTGACGCACCCTTAAGCCTCAGCACCTCAGCACATATGTCATCGGTACTCCTATACTCAAATGGATGCGTCACACCTGCACCGACAAACCATCTCACTTCATCACCAACCCGAACAGATCAAAGCTGGCAATTCACCGACAAATCCACATAGCCACAGCATCACTACTCAAAGTGAATACCATTAAACAACAAGCGGCAAGATGTGGAATTCATGGTAGCACATCTTCTTGTTCGAGAGAGCCCGGCGAACACAGCAAGCCGTAACCACATACCTGATGCCTTCTACTCCACTCCTTCTGTTCTAGAGATGCACGCCCAATCCTGACGTGACCTATCAATTGGGCACTTTTTAAACTTTAGCAAACCTTTTGATGGTCCTCATGTACAGCGAGAGATGATTGTGCATTGTACATCAGATATACGAAATAAAAGGTGTCACTTACTGTGAGGGATGATCGCGTATTAATTTAATATTTACATATGATGGAATAAGCACATAATGTAGCGGCAATGTTTATCTCTCCTTATTATTTGGCCACAACAAAGATAGCGTTTTTGTGACAGCAAGAAACATAAATAGGAACACCTACAATGTATATATGAGAAAATCAAATTAAAACAAACACATGATTATAAAAGCACGTAGAGAGGTAGAACTGCATCATGGACCTGCAATTTAAAAGCACGTAGGTGTATCAAGTAACAACTCTTAACCAAAACTGAAAATAAACAAATGATAAATACAATCTATACCAGGCCTCGCAATGTCATAATCATCGTTTAAACGCCATACACATTGTCTGTACAAAAAAGAGCTAGAACAAAAATTAAAATCTGAAACAAAATTCAAAACCGGAACCTTTGTATGGCAGGCAATGAATAAGTTATAAAGCAAGATCTAGCAAGCAATCTAGCTATACACGTACAGAGTTTAATATCAAGTGGTTGAGTTAGGAAGATCTAGCCAGCAATCTAGTCCCTGCACGTGAACTGGGATGAGGATAAAAAGGAAAAGGAGGGAGTGTCACTCTTTACATGAACATATCAACCAACCTCAGATCCCGGCCAGCCCCAGCAAGCCCTCGCCAGGAACGCACACGGGCCCCGCCGCTCGGTCCCCAGCCCGCACGGCCACACAGGACTCCCGCACTGGCGGCAGCCCCAAGGGGCCTCCAAGCCGATGCGCGATCCGGCACGGAGGAGGGGCTGGCCCCGAGGAGCGGGGACCCGGCGAGTCAGTCCGTCGGTCAGGAAAGACAGTATAAGAAGGTCCCTACCCCCTAACCTCAGAGATGTGAATTGTGAGCGGCACCACGGATAAGCGCAGATAAATATGGGGTAGACCAAAAATCATAAATTTCTAACACTGATAAAAGGCGGTGTTTTGCCTTTGGCACCGTGATAGAACCACTGGCCCATTTTCCCTAAGTAAATCAACAATACTATTCAATTTCCACACATCAGGCGAAAATAGCACCAGGAATTTCCTCACCTGATGATTGCCATACTGTATAGCAAGGCGAGCATCTCGTCCGACTCCAGCTTATCATCCGAAGCCACTCCAGTCCTAGAGGAAAATTTTCTATCACATATATAACTTCGTCCCAAATCAATCCACACGCAATAGAAAAAGGTTGGAACTGTGCATCCAAACAACGTACCGGAAGAAGGGATCCCGCAGCCTTATCTCGAAGAGGGCCGCAGTGACCTCCACGGGGATCAGGAGGCAGCCCCTGCTCCGCCACGCCGCGGTCTGCACCAATGAAACAGTAAGAGATTTCTCACGATTCACCTGATACTTTTTTTGGGGGGGGGGGGGGGGGGGGGGGGGGGGGGCTTCAGGAAGAGGATACCTACCCTGCGAAGAGCGGCGCCAGGGTCGGGGTATGGGGAGAAGATGGCCTCGCATACGAAGCGCCACTCCGCCTAGCTCGACCACGACACCAGCTTCCGGGCGGTGGCCGGTGGAGCGGCCGCCGCCGGCGTCGCCTACATCTTCCGCCGCCTCCATAGCCGAGCAGCGCCCTTCATCATGGCCGCCGTTTGGGGAGGGACGCGGTCCCGGTCGACGCGATCATCGGCCACGGACCGCGAGACGGGCGCGGCGGCATGATTCAGACAGCGGAGTGGATACTGGGGACGGCGGCGCAGGCGCGGCGGCGGCGGGATTCGGACAGCGGAGTTGATACGGGGGATGACAGCGCGGGCACGGTGGCGGCGAGCGGCGCACGGCAGGGCGGAGCAAGAGGTAGCGGTGAGATGGATGTCAAGGTGGGATCGAGGAGGCAAGGTCGTGCGGGACTGCGGGGGTGGCGGCGGAGAACGATCTGCTGTGGGCACGAGGCATCGATCGTAGGGTTTTTTTGGCATGGGTTTTTTTCGCGGGAGGGTTGCGAGTTAACGGAGGTGGGAGGATGACGAAAAAACCAGCGAAAATAAACCGCGAAGACTATTCATCAAGTCGTCCATTAGGAGTAGAGATGTTTTTTAGTCCTGGTCCTTCTCTCCTTGGGGCCTGGGCTGGGCTAGCTGGGGGCCCCTGGATTTCTGGGGCCCGGGGCGGCCGCCCCTGCTGCCCCCCGCCAGGGCCGGCCCTGATGCTTGGCGATTGTTACTATTTTCTGAAATCCAAGCTCCAAATTAAGGTCTACTACTCTATGACGGTTAATTGGTTTATTTTTAGGCCTTCTTTGGTTCATAGGATAAGAATAGTATAGAAATAGGAAAATCATAGGAAGTGAGATGGCATGCATCTCAATTCCTACAGAGAAAGACATGTCATTTGATGCATATGGCAGGAATTTTTTTATTGAGTCTAGGCTAATGTTTTTTCCCTTTGAAATGTGAAGGTTTGAATCCTATCCTACACATGAATAGGAATGCATTCCTACAAACCAAAGGGCTTCAAAAGAATTTTTCCTATGAAGTTCCTATCCTTCACAATTCTTACAAAATTTCTATGAACCAAAGGAGGCCTTATTTTTATTTCATGTTTCCGTGACTCGTTTTTCTCAAGCTATATTTGTCACTTCAGTGGAAAAACTTATATCACATTCAGGGAGTACCAAGGTTTTCCTGGTTTAAAAAAAATGAGGCTCCATACGAGCAGGTTTTGAATTAACAATGTCATCAACTGATCAGGATTACAATGAGCAACAACGTACAAATAAACCGTGGATG
This sequence comes from Aegilops tauschii subsp. strangulata, assembly GCF_002575655.3. NCBI lineage: Eukaryota > Viridiplantae > Streptophyta > Magnoliopsida > Poales > Poaceae > Aegilops > Aegilops tauschii. Next base: position 67,715,125 of record NC_053041.3, read on the forward strand.
AAACCCGCAATGACCAATGCATGGTGCTGAAGAAAAGCTAGCATGCAATGAACAAAGAAGAAAAACAGCTACAACGTCGAGGCTCAGGCAAAGTCCTGAAGAGAGTCACACCACCGGAGAAAGATATCGCGCCTTTGTTTGTTCCCAGTTGGTGAGCAACATCGCAGTGTCATCCGTCTCCACTACTAAAGAAAGCGCATGCCGTCTCGCCCTGGATCTTCGCGACGTGAGCCTGCTCCGCCGCTACCTCCTTCGCCTCCTGCTTCGACTGCTCAATAGCAAGCCGGAGTGTCTTGGCGTTCTTCCGCGGGCGACGGCGAGCGGCTGTCTCTGCCGTCGTAAGGGATCGGCGGTAGACCCATGCGAGGAGCCACTCGTCTTGGTCGGGCTCCGCCTGCATCCCGCAGCGGTGGCGCACGGACTGCTTCATCGCGTCCCTCTTTCGTGCCCGCTGTCTCTCGCTGCGCGCGGCGCGCGCCTCCGATTCTGGAGTGCCCATGCAGGCCAGCGGTGAGTGCAGCGTGGAGGAGCGGCCAGCGGGGGAAGGAGACAATGCGGGGGCGGTGCAGACTGCACTGTCCTAGCGGAGCTGCGCGCGGGTCGGAAGGGTCCAGCTCCGGCGTCCGCGCTGTGGCGGCGCAGGAGCTGCGGCGACGCTCTAGATCCAGAGCTGCCGCCGGTGTCCACCTTGGAGATGGTCGCCGCCTAGGACATGCAGACGCTTGCAGACGGTGGCAAGGCGCACCAACTCGAGCGGGCTGATGCAGTGGAGGATCTTCTCCGTGAGGTGGAAAGGGAGGCTGCTGATGGTTCTGCTCGCAGCATCTCCACCGTCAGCGGGTTCGTGTTGGAGAAGGGTCTTGCTTGTTAGGATGGCGGTGGGTTTGATCGGCTCCATGTGGGCGAGAGATGAGAGGAATGTGGGTGCACGTAGGCGACAACATAGTGTGGATCAGATTGAGGCCGCGTTGGCCGGAGCTAGAGGAGAGAAAGGGGATCAGATTGGAGACGGACTCTTATTGGAAGGCTTCAACGCTCCGCGTGAATGGCTGGCCGCGCCGTTTATATTAATTTTTGTCTGTTTCTTCTTTACAGGTTTATTTTGGGGTTTCCTTTTTCAAAAGTTTGAAAAGATATTTGCAAATTTGAAAAAAAATCATGCTTTTTAAACAATGTTCATTTTTTATAAAATGTACACGTTTATAAAAAAGTAAATTTGAAAACAAGTTTGTGCTTTCAAAATATTGTATTCACTTTTTAAATCAATGATTTTTCAAAAAATATTTGAGTATTTGGAAAAAAATAGTCCATCCTTTAAAAGTATGTTCAGAAACTCAACAAATTTGAAAAACTCTCGCGTTTTCAGAAAAAAAGTTCAATTCCTTTTAGAAAATATTAGTGTTTCCCGCAATGTTCATTGTTTCAAAAAATGTTCGTATTTTTAAAACTTTAAAATTTACAACAATTTATGTTTTTCTGTTTTCTTCGAAAACCAAATGAAAAAATAAGGCCACTACCTTAACCTGAGCCGTTACAGTAGCCAGCTCACTACAAGAACCATGTCACTATACGCTAAATGGGCCGACCTAGTTGGAGGGAGCCTGTGGGAATCATAACTAATTTGACACATGGAGGTCACATTGGGGCTCCCAAGTTTATTTTGGGCGCTTCAATCACTCAACACATGGGTCAGGCCAAACAACACAACAGCTCGGGCGCCCGCTCAAAGTTGAGGCACGGATGGTATGGTAGTCTGCATTTTCTATTCGGCGCTTAGACTGGTGAGCTTGGCTTAATAGGGATGATAAACTACTCATATCACTAAGAAATTCTTTTTTTTTTCATGGAGCCCATTCGGAAAGAAATTCAAAGTTAAGCGTGCTCAACTTGAGAAATTTTAGGATGGGTGACCGATTGAGAAGTTGGTTCAAGGTTCGCACGAGCGAGGACAAAATACGCAGAAAGACTAGTGTTCATCTGTGTCAGGAGCAACGGTCAGTAACCGACGGGTGTGTCCGGGGCGTTATAAGTTGTTATCAGAGCCGACCCTTGCGGTTACACGGATGTTTGCGGGTCAGGTGCGCGGTCATGTTGTGCATGATGTTTGCGAACCTTCGTGGCACACATCATGGCACATGTGTTGGACTGGACGCACAAACATGTGCCAAGAGGGGACGTTCCTGTGGGCCGACGAGGATCTCGATTCTTTCGAGTGGTGGTGTATGTGAGAGTTTGGCTTAATAGAGATGACAGACTACTCATATCATCAAGAAATTCCTTCTTTTTTGCGAGCCCATTCGGAAAGAACTGCAAAGTTAAGCATGAGTGAGGGGAAAGTGCGCATGAAAGACTATTGTTAATCTGTGGAGCCAGTATAGATCCCACCGGGAGTAACAACCAGTAACCGGTGGTTCATCCGGCGCAATTTTCTATTCAACGCTTAGACTAGCCATAGTGGGAGCAACTTAGGTAGTAACAGAACGCACACTAAGACAAGTTTGCTTATGTGGCAAGTAGTTAATAAAGAGAGATGTGTTTGTAGTAACATAAGATCAAGTACAATAATATGATGTAGGCGAGTTGTAAGACTTTAAATATTATATTTTTGCTGAGTTGGAAAAGAGGGAAGCGGAAAGAGAAGGTGCGGGTTACTAATTAATAGTCAACTGTAACATGTGCTCCTAGAGACTCTGTGAGAGAGTGAGAGGGGCCATACATCAATAAAGCAGTACATATTTATATCCAACTATTGTAATTACCGGCTATAAACTTGGCAATAGAAGACATGACACCATCATATAGGCTGCAGCTGGCTATACTATTATCCATGCTCTAATATGTTATCGTAACATAACCAAGGGAAAATGAGTATACAATCTGATATCTATGATACCAATTATATGATACTTTGCACTATAAAAATAATAATATAGAGTCATAGACTAGTGTCGATATACATGACACTACTCAAAGTTACTCTTTTTTATGACTAGTCTTAGCATCGAGTGATCGATTACTTCAATCTTTGTACGCATTGCTCGCGCGCGTTCCCCCATTGGGCCAATCATCCTAACCCTTCTGCTAGTCTCGGGTTTGAGAAGATTCTAAATACTTTGGGTTTTTCTTTTCCTTTATTTCTTTCCGCGCCTTTCGATGGGTTTTCTACCTGTTTTGTTCGCTTTTTTCATTTTTTTATCTTTTCTGTTTGTTTACTATTTTTCTTTTATTTTTAAATTAATGAACAATTTTTAAAATTCATGAACAACTTTTAAGTTGTTGACCTTTTTCTAATTCAAATTCTTTTCAAATTCATGAACATTGTTTCCAATTCATGATTTTTTTCAAATTCACGAGCAGTATTGAAGTTCATTGAAAAAAACTAATTCATGAACTCCTAGAAAATCTGCTAATATTTTTTAAATATATGCATTTTGTCATCTATAAAAGACCAGATGTCAGATTTTTCTAAACCAACAATTACTGGTTTTTCTAGATGATCTTTTTAGCTTGCTAGTGCAACCCAGTGACCGAGCCGTTCGCTCGTTATTTGGGCTATGGCCCGTGCTAGCCACGCATGAGCGTCAGTTAGTTAACTGGCGCTTAAGACTTGCAAAAAGTAGCCACCAACACGTCAAACCACATTCCAGATATATTTTGCAATCGGGCAATGAAAGAAAATGGTGGTATTTGCTTTTGTGTGGCCCAAAAAAGAGACAAAGATCATCACCTTACATCCTCTTTTCCTAACCACACCCTTGGTTAAAATACTATCTTCTAGAACCAACCAAATAAAAAACCCCAAAAAACATGACAAGCCAATTACTCCATTCAACGTAAGAGCATGATTAAAAAGAACCTTCACTGAAAATCTTTTAGCATTATGAAGCCAGCTAATTCCATCTGGGGCATCGATCAATTGTATATCGGCACAATCACTCCTCAAACTGGATCATACCCTGTGCATTGTTATGGGTATTGCAATATATTTTTTGAATTTTGATTGTGTGGAACATGAATATGAGAGCTAAAACTAAAATACATATGATTTATTGTATAGTTGCAAAATAATTATTGGATGTAAGTATCATAATATAACGGAAATGTATGAGCCATTTTCTCTACATGGCCGCATGTTAGGGTGGGTCTTTTACCATGTCAACACGCAAGTCCCCCCTACCTACGTAGGATAGCCTTGTTCACTGGAGGAGAATATTTTTTATGATCATACCTCAACCATGTCATCCATGAACAGATTCCGTAAGATCTCATAGAGTAGAAATGGAACAATAAGTCATGACACAATCGGATTCTCTATTTATTACACTTGCCTTTTCATCATAATATGAAAATGTATCCATTTTCTTTGCATCAATTGTTATCCGAATACTATCGGAGTAAAAGAAGGGCTTATGAGAACATGATAGGGTAGGATTGACTATACTGCTAGTGGCTAATAATCTCAAACGCATGGAAATGGGGATACTCTCATCCATTCCTAAACACATAATACACCGTGACCTCCAAAGTTGTGCAAATATCTGTAGACGGCCGATATCTGACTCGCAACAAAAACTTAGTAGCTCCATATTCAACTCATTAATTAGGTCCCACGCAAAAAACAGAAGCTCATTAATTAGGTTCTGAATTGTGATCAACATATACAAGTAACCAAAAACATGATTAAGTTTGGGAAACATGTCCGTTCATAATATACTTGATCTTCTCTTGCCTCCTTGTGTATATCGAGTAATTAGACTCACATACATACTACGTCTGCTGCTTCTATATATTACACCAAAAAATATATATGGCTCTAAGCAGGTGTGTGCTTCAAGATTGTTTCTACATACCAGGTGCAAATTGCACACGAAAGAGCTTCGTTCGGTCACGCATGCACTGAAAATACAGTTAACGGCTTGACGCTGTCTCATGCAAAACAATAAACATGAAGTTAGAAATGTAATTAGCTGCGACTTGTTTGGCATGCGATTGAGCACATGGATTACAGTACTTACTGCATGCAGTGGACGTATAGTAGATGTTATTCATCCTCATGCTCCTGCTGGCGCAACTCAAGGTCAATATTTGGTTCACGTACTCTAGTAGACAACAATAATCCGGCAGCAGCTTTTGAGCTGCTTCCGCAGGCTTGCTGCTCACTCGATTTCATGGCCGCGGAAAGCTAATTAACACACATTAATAGTTTGTCAATTGCCAGCTTCCTTCTATCCTTGCAGTAAAAAAAAAAACTGAAGCTAATATATATGGTCAATGTTATATTAGCTAGAGCTGCTATATAATTTGCAACCAATTCCAACACATATTTTTGTTTAAATTAAAGGGGTGCATCGCATTTCTAATTTGTCAACACATTATGACTTTTTTAGGAAAGAATTATTTTTCTTGAATCTGCGTTAGTCATGCTAATACACTATCTGGGATGTGAAATATTGAATAAAACCCACCCAATAATATATGTATGGGTTCTATACTGATCTGTCAAATTTGTCTCTTCTTTTTCAGATCATATACTAATCATCTATATGTGAACTTCAAGTCAAATTTAACTTTTAATTCTTTCGATGACTTGCTAATGCATACGTTATAAAATGTGGTTTATAAATAATTATTTTAATTTCTAAGTATATCTGGGCTATCAGATGACAAGCTAGGATATATTAGCTATATCTACTAGCATTCGTTTAGTACATGAGAATCCATGGCACTTCTTACCTGCTTCCGCAGCTCTATGTTCTGCTCATGAGCAATACTCAGCTTCTTGTCAAGTTCGATATTTTCCTTCTGAACAAGCAATCCCTGCAGAAGCAAATTCCATCTCATCATACCTCAGCTGTTAATAACAGACGCATATACGAGAATCAACGCTAACTGAGCTATTTCAACACCAGCAACAGTAGAAGCAAGAACATGAAGAAGATGTAGTGAACCTTTTGGTTGAGTTCGTGGATCTCCGCAGCCATAACTTGCTCCTAAAGAAAGCAATTATAAGTAAAGTATGTATGAGGAAATAAAAAATAAAAAGAAGGTAACGGAAGGTGAAATAAAAGGGTACCTTCCTCTTTCTTATGGAATGAAGGCTCATCTCAACCTGGTTCACCAGAAACTGCAGATCTCGAACAGTGGTACCAGATAGCTCCTCTCCCAACAATTGCCTAACATCAGAGGTCACATGGTTTAACAGTGTACCTATCTATTGCTTTTGACTACTGCTCAGTTTATGATATTCTTTAGACCTTATGACCTTGTTACGTTTTTATTTAATAATATGGCTGCATGCATCGATTGATGCAGAGGCGGGGGTATTCCTCCTTTTCGAAAAAAATCTAGCTTCTCCATTCATTACAACAAAAGATGCTACTAAATCCATGGATTTCACCCGCCTAGTCTTCAAGTTAGAGATCTTGCACGCATAGCAGTATGGCACACTCTTTTCGTTCAATCAATTTGCACATGAAACCACTCAAACTTCTGGATAGCTATATTATTGGCATCCTATATCCTATCCTATATACCTAAATAATTGATCCCCACTAACTTCAATTCTCTTAACATGCAGCCTTCCACATCACCAAATGTGACACATCATCATCCACTAACACCATTTTGCAGCACATGCATGCCCCAATTTAATAGTTGCAACTCGAGTGGTCCAACATACATGCATACTATTTGTTCACACACAATTACTTCTGAAAATAATAGTTTTGATTTAGGTCATTTCGTTCATACATAATTCGTCAAAAATTAATCTTGAAATTGTCGCAACAACATGCGGAGAAATCACCTAATTTTATTTGAACATTAATATTACCTATTATTGTGGTGTAAGTTCTGCACTTGCCGCCTCAAGGTTGTAACCTCCCTCTGCCATAACTGCCCAACAAATAGAAATGAAATAAGATACTAACTATAAGAACACCAAATTAATTAGGAGACCCATGACCGTGCTTCCTTGCGTACTGTACTACTACATATAATGACACACTATTGACCCCTCTTCCACTGATGGGCTCCTTGTGATCCGTAAGCGGACGCGTAGAAAATTCAACTGAAAGGGTCACCACTGATGGGCCATGGCAAATATGTGGCCCGTCAATGATAAATTTATTTAGGTAATGGACGAGACCAGTGATGGACCAAAAGCAAGGGCCGTTTGTGGCATATAACTCACCGTCAATAGTTTACACTAAGGGCATGTCAGTGGGAAAATCGACCTAATGGAAAAACCCAAAGCATGTGTTGTTCTTGTAGCACATATAAAACCACCAACCCCAACCCTTATTTTGCGCCCCCTACCCTCCATCCATCTCATGCAACAGTTGAACTTCTCTCTTACTGATCCCTTGATTTCTCCCACATGACCCACTTTCTCCCCAATCCCTCCCTTCTTCACCTTCTTCCTTGATCCACCCCTGCCTCCGCACTCTAACTTGTGGGTGTAGTGCCATCTCCTGTCTCTGCTTTGCGCAACTATTATCCTACCTTGCAACGTCCCTCCAATGTGCCCACCCCGTGTTGCCCCTCCAGAATGCCATTGTGCTCGCCCACGACATAAATGGTGGGCCTCCTCCCCGCCATCCAAGGCAGGAGCTGTGGGATCTTGTCACCATTGGTCGGAAGGATGTAATCGAGACTGTGAGGAGATAGTACGTAAGGCGAGTTTAGGGGAGACAGTGATACCAGGTCATGCCAACGATGACCTACTATGAAGGTCTACTGGCATAGCTCAATTCTTTTGGGTTTTGTCATGGTCACCACCGGTCCCATTAGCATTTGTTTACTCATAGACGATCAAACCTATTAGTACTGTGTTTTAGTGTTGGTCAGTATAGAGTCATTCTACTGTAGTGGTACCTTGAAACAATTGAGTGTAATGGATTACATACTTACATGGGGAAAGCTGATGACACGATCCTTTTTATGGATCTTGACTTGGCTAAAGCTGCCAATGTGTAGCTAATCCTTTGCATGTTTGAGTAGGTCTTTCGGTTTAAGATTAACTTCCATAAGAGGGAGCTGTATTATTTTGGAAAAGCCAAGGAGCATGGACTTGAGTATATGCAACCTTTTGGTTACATGATGTGTTCTTCCCCTTTAAATACCTTGGTACTCTAATAAATTGCCACAAGATTTGCGATGAGATTGGAAGGTCATCGAAGACCACTTTGAGGAGTGTCTTAGTATTGGGAAGTCCAAGAATCGTTCCTGGTGAGGGTGCTTGGTCTTGATTAATTTTGTGATAAGGAGTCTCCCCACCCTTATGATATCTTTTTTGGAGATCGTGGGAGGTTTCGGGAGAGGCTAGACTATTATCGGTCTTAATTCATTTGACAATCTAAGGAATAGAAGAAAAAGTACCATTTTGCATGGTTGAATATTTTATGTATCCCTAACGACGAATGTAGCCTTGGGATTCATGACCTAGAAGTCAAAAACATGTGAGATATGAGTAAAATCATTTTTTAAGTTGATAAGCAAGGATAAAGTGTGGTAGTTTCTCTTACATAGTACTAACTATTTTGGGGTAAAAAACTCTCAGCGATTAAAGTGAAATCAACATACTCCTACTTTTGAAAGGGACACATGAAGGTTAATGATACTTCTGTTAAATTTTAAGCATTTAGTGTGGGAATGGTAAGTCAATTTGATTTTGAGAGGATAGGTACATCATGGATAGGCTTCTTTCGGCTATAACCATGGGATATTTAGTATTGTTCGTCGTAGGAATGCCAGTGCTTCTGTGATTATTGGAGCTGAGAACCCACATGTGGAACTTAGTAGAGTTTTCATTGGCCGACATTTAGCAGACTCGAATGAGACTTTCCCTAAGATTGTGCATCCAGGGCTAACCACGGACCATGAGTTGCTTAAATCGGATTTTCACACTTGTGGAGTTTGCCCCGTGCACTTGCTCGGCTTTAATAGATAAAAGGTTCAATTTTACGTCTAAAAATTGTTGAGTCTTAAATTACCTTTAGAGATAAAGATTTTCTTCAGTTCTTGGTCCAAAAGTTATACTAACAAAGGGCACCATAGTTAAATGAATATGGTAGGGGACACTCATTTTAGTTGTTGTTATTAACAAGAAACCATTCAACATTTTTTATTGTTATCTAGCATTTGTTGCATGGCGAGCTATGTATTTGGCCTTTAATATCACCCTACTTTGTAGTATTTTGCATATTTTTGGCTCTTGACTATGGAAGTTGAAAGCTCCATAGATGAAGAGAGGTCCAAGGCAAGAATAGAAGAGAAAAGGTGTTGGGTGATTCCATTTTCACTTCTTGATTCTTTCAAGTCCAATAACTCCCTTCTTGAATCCCTACTCACCTTAAGTTCATCACTTTAACCACACTCATATCCTTATGAGAGAGTGTTCTTTTGGATTATTGGGAGAAGCTTTGATCAAAGATCATTCAAGGAGTTCTTATCAAGTGAATCTACTTTGCTTGTTACTCTTGGATAGTGAGTGCATCCTAGATGGTTAGGAGTCAGTTGCGATCCTATCAAGTTCTATGTGTGAATGAATCAAGAGTTTATACGAGCTCTAAGATTACCCGCTTGGTGAAGATATGTCCTTAGTGGAGGCTTCTATGTGCAAGCCATGATGAAATAGGTTGATTGCACTGGGTCGACCACTTGGTGGGCAATGCAATCCAGATCCTTGTAATGCCCTCTAGCCCTTAGAAGTTGATCCCAACTGGAGATGATAAATCTTAAGATTTCTCATGTTGGTCGTGGGTGAACAATGATGTTCCGATCTATCTGATGATACAAAAATGGTTTCATGTTTGACAAAAAGAAGGCCTATTCTTGTATGTAGGTGATACTCTCATCTACAATTTTGTTGCAGTCATATGTGTTACTACAGAAGGTCCGGCACAAAGAGTCGATGGAGCTTGCCCAAAGAAGCCTGAGTGAATTAGTGGGCAGTTTATGTCTAATTTTTGGACGGTTGACTAGTGATTGGCTTATGAATGTTTAGAGTTGTCTTTTTGGCATGCTAGTCTTTGTTGGTCCATGTTATTTTTGTCTGTCTGTCCTTTTGAGAACAAGTACAAAGCTTGATATTTTCGTAATGAGACGGTGTAATAAGGTTGACCATATGCATGTAATTAAGGATGGAGGTGGTTTAACAAAAGATAACATTATCCAAGAACACCTACATGGGGAAGATTTCGATATTGTTTATACGTATAAATATGAAGGTATTTTTAAAATATAAAAAACTATGGACTTACATGTAGTCTTTTCGGTTTACTTGCTTTGAAGTATCTTATATATAGTATATGAACATACTTAGAATGATAAAGTAGTATATATATCACCACATGGTAGTATATGAGACATGAGGGTAACTATCCCGGGGTGGTAGGATGTGTGTGTGTGTGTGTGTTTCTAGAAATGAAGAATGGAGAAATGTGGCACAATCTAATGACATCATTGTACTATCTAGCTACAACCAAAATGTTTTGGAGGTTTTGTAGCTGTGTATTTCTAGAAATGAAGAAACGAAGAACTGTGGCACAATCTAATGACATCATTGGACTATCTAGCTACAACCAAGATGTTTTGGAGGTTTTCTAGTTGTCATTACTTTTCTAAAATATTTATAGATAGATATTTGTAGGAATCATTTGTAGTGGCGTGCATAAGATAATCTATGGTAGCTTGGTCACACTTGAGACAAGAAAACATGCATGGGGTTACAAGCCATCTGGCCATGGAGGAGTCATGTGATAGCCATGAGGAGTTATTTAGAAGACTCAATGGATATCTGTATAGTCATGTGATAGCCACAATTTTCTAAATACCCCCACCCCCTCCTATATGATAACATTTTCAGGGCACTTGTTTAAACGAATTTCATTGGACTTTTTAGTTTGTAGGATTAAAAACCATAAGAATGTTTCATATTGTCTCCATGTAGGTCAAAATGAAATTCCCATTGAGCAACTTCATGGAATTTCTGTATTTATTTGACAAGTATGCCATGTTCACAATCTTTTCAGATATTTTTTTTGCATTTTCTTACTATGGTACGACCAAACATGCTCTATTATAGTATGACGTGTATTCAATTTATGTAGGAATTAATATAACATGACAGCCATTTTGATGTCCTTTTGCTGTTCAAATATTTTTATAATCCGAGCCATAGAGGCCCTTAGGTCCTCTTTGATTTGCATGATTCTCAAAATGCAAGGAAAAGAAGAGAAAAACACGTGATCGGAATTATATTTTTTTCTCTTGAATCCTGTATGACTAGAAAAACATAGGAATTTGGATCAAAGAGTGTCAGATGGTACTGATAAAACAAAGTAGTTATACAAAGAGGTTTGAATGCATGGAATTTTTTTCCCCAAAGAAATCCTTCGGCTTTTTACCTAAGGATCCAAATCCTCAAACAATAATATGAAATTCTTTGAACAATAATATGCATTAACTACTCTACCAGACCCCAATCATTAGTTGTATATCACATTTGGCCCATCCACCTAGCCATAATAAATTCCGACCCGAGCATTTCCGGTAATGGCCATGAATTCCTAAATGAAGATATAAAGATGTGACATACTTGCCCTTTGGCATCATTCATGCGATAAAGTAACATCATGTGTAATGTGCATCACTCACGTGACTAAGACAGTAAGACCTAAGAGCATCTACAACCGTACCCCCTCCCCCCCCCCCCCAAAAAAACGTCCGGACGGATATTACGAACACCATCTGCTGGACCCAAAGACGCCACCCAAGCAGAATCCCCCCCAAGTCTTCCCATATGCTCGGGCTATTTAACACCACTGTGCAGATACGAAGACACCCGAACGTGTCCTCCATGTCGGATCCGATAGGCGGACCCATACCAAATCTCTTCATATCATCCACAACCCTCTGTCGACCTGCCATCTTCCTCGCCTACTTTGTTTGTGCTACCCAATCACTAGCTCGGCCGCTGTCCCCGACCCATGGCGCCGCCACCATCGATCCCAAATGCCTCTCGTCCGTCCTTGGCACCCTGGACGCTATCCTGCTACATCCTACTCCTCCGGACATACACCTCGCCATCTTTGTGTTCGACAAAATGTTTGAACTATTTTTTTGATTCTTTTGCTCATTTGTAGGCAAACAATGTATGAGCAGGATGATGAATTTGAGAACAAGAAGCTTGATCAATTCATTTACACGGATTTTGCGGATTCATCGGATCTAGACGTCGAAGGTGCTGACATTATGTTGATGATGAGCATCCAGGAAGAAATGGAGAGGCAAGTGGAGCATGTTTTGAACTTCAAGGGTTCGATAAAGGGCAAGATAGTTGTTCCCTGGGCTGCAACTACACCGTCAACGGGCATAACTACACAATGGAATACTACCTTGTTGATAACATTTATTACCTGATGAGCGGCGTTCGTGAAGACTATATCCAAGTCCCAAGGTAAAAAATGACGTCTCTTTGCAAAAATGCAAGAAGGTGGTAGGAAGGATGCGGAGAGGGCATTTGGAGTGATCCAAGCTCAGTGGGTATTGTTTGTGGAGTTGCAATGATGTGCGACCAAAGACATTGTGGCAGTTGATGAGATGTGTTGTGTAGTCTTGCATAACATGATTGTGGAGCATGAGGGCTAAGGGGCAACGCACATACACACACTCTATCTATCTCTCTCTCTCTCTCTCTCTCTCTTACTCTTTCTCTCTCTCTCGCTCTCTCTCTCTCTCTCTCTCACACACACACAAGATTTTCAAACGTGTGGAGTACATGTCTGCCTCTTGAAACAAGATGCAGAGCATGTTGTGAACTTTCTAAAAATGCATCGACAAACTTTGTAATCAATAGATACATGTGCAACAACCGAATGACCTTGCGGAGCATATGTGATTCCACAATGGAAATCATGTAATTTTACATTTAAATTATGCACTCTGGATAATTTATAATTGAACCATGTATTCTGCTCTCCAAATAAATTTTATTTGTGTGTTAAATTCATTGTTACGTGTACTTGTATGGTCAAATGATGGATGTGCATGTCATTGCATGCATTTGAGGTTTTAGAAGTGGGGATGTGGTTGCACGGGAGAACATATAGGGGGTGTATTTGTCCTTTCCACGTACGCTTCCAAACGCGCCTCCGTGACATATAGCGGCTCATATTAGCCCAGATGTAGATGCTCTAACCTACTAATTAATCAATAACAAATTGTGATTCCCTAATTCGTTTGGCGTTAAATTTTGTGATTAGATATTTATTTCCGTGAGGAGACACTAATGTACGACAATTACTAATAGGTAGGAGTTCTTATTATTTTCTTCTGACACTTGCACTTGTTGTTTGGACTTGGTGGTTTGCTTTTATTTTTTACGGTGGTAAAAAGGGTACTGAAGAGCAAAGAAGTTCATTACTACACTTAAGGATATTGTCCTGTCTAGATTGGATCCAAACAGCAGCGTGATCCTCCTGACAACCAAAGTTTGCAAGAACATGGCTAATTTTTCCCTCTTTCTATTTTTTTCTGAGTTGTTTTGGATTGATCGTGTTGTTTATCCCTCTTTCTTTAATATAATACATGCAGCTCTCCTGCATGGTTTGAAAAAAAAACACGGCTAATTTTATTTTGCTCCCTAGAAATATGAGCAAACAAAGACTCTCTTTCACCCATGAGACTATTTACCTCCTTCACCACCATGGCGAAAATCTGTTTAGAACCGTTCAACTTTTTTATTTTTGCGTGGAATTTAGAACCGTTCAACTGAATGATTAACCACTTCAGTTAATTAGTTCATGGAAATGAGCTATATGCACATCTAGCTAGCTTGATTGCTATTTTTTTTAACAAAGGGAGAGGAATACCTCTGGGTTATGTTTCTGCATCAATCATACATGCTGTCATCTTTAATTCATAGTTTGAAGCATTACGAAATATAAGACAAAATTCCACTCAAAGGCGGACCATCAGAGATCATATTGCTAGATCGTCATCCAAGCTTGTTTGCTATTCGTTTCACCGTTCTCTTTCCTTCGGTAAATATATATGTGGCGTGGAAAAGCTACTATGCATACATACTTACATACCTTTGCCTCAGATGTTGGATTCAACACTCCGCAGTGCTCCTCTTTTGCCTCCTGGTACCGCTCTAGTATTGCCTCCATTCCACTGATGAAGGCAGAAAAATAAAATAGAAACACATCCAAACTATGAGAGGATGAAATTAAGTAACTGATCAGTAGAGTATTGGGAGGGTGCGGGAACAAATTGTTTAACTAACAGACCTGGAGCTCGCGAAGTCATAGAGGCGACCCGTGCTAGAGAAGACGATGAGTGCGAGATCGGCGTCACAAAGGATGGCAAGCTCCCGGGCCTTCTTCATCAGCCCTCCACGCCGCTTGGAGAAGGTCACCTGACGGTTCGTTGTGTTGTCGATCCTCTCAATCGCAATCTTCCCCCTCCCCATCCTCTTCTTCTTCTTCTTCTTCTTCTCTAGATCTTTCTCCTGCCGGCTGGCCGGCCGATTGAGGAAAGTAATTAACAACCGATGGAAATGGAGCTAAGCTAGAGGCTGCTAATTGTTTCTTCTCCACTATCTGGGTGAAATCTAATCTAGCTAGTTGAAGCTCCCCCCCTCCCCCCCCCCCCCCCCCCCCCCCCCCAGCTGCTATTGTTTCTGATCCAGCTAGCTATTTTTGTATTGTTGGGTTTGCTTGTAATGGTCTACAAACGAAAAGGGATCGAGATGGCCATGTGCTGACAACACTAGCTACGCTTAAACAACTGCTCAATACTATTTTAATTGTAAATTAGGTTAATGAATGGCCCACTACATACTATTTTCCTCGGTGGTTGCGACAAGGACATCCCTAATATATATATTGTTGCGACTGTTCATAGTTTAAATTTTTTGTACGAGGATAGCCTATGGGCTTTGGACATGCCATTGCCATAGAATATGGCGTCAGCTACCAAGCCAGACGCTTTTTCTTCGAACCGTTGAAACAGACTAGCGTTGTGTTAGCTACCTATTCAAAGTTGTAGATTTGTTTCTAACTGAGGTTGGAGTGGTAAAACCTGCTCCATTTCGTTCAGAGGCAAGTGGTTTCTGGTTTGTCACTTTCTTCAAAACCGTGTGGTCATACCTCGTTCCTGGAAATGGTGCGCTCCTATCTTGTAATATGTGGGTGTATCTCGACACATTACGACGTGATTTGTAAGTGGCACTTAATTTATTGAAAATTGTGGGCTCATATCTTGGTGGAGCCATCCAATTGTATCTCGTCATGTTACCATGTAACATGTGGGTAATACACTTTCTTCATAAGCGTGTACCTATATCTTCGTATAGTTGTCCAATTGCGTATTAACACGGTCGATGTAGAAGGCGACAAATGGCATGACTTTTTCTCAACAATAGAGGTACGATTTTTTATGCCAATATCGCGCATCTGATGCTCTTACGTGTAAGATGCCAAATCTTACGGATTAAGAAGTCGTAGATCCACCACAACCAATAGACCCGGTTGCGTCTTTCGTACGAGTTGGCCACGTCGGCGAAACCTTTATGTGCGGAAAAATACCTGAATTTCAGTTTCTTTTTAAATTCATTTCTTGCATATGGTGACTACAGTATTATATGTTTAAGTTTGTATTTCACACTTGGGGAAACCTTGTTGGTTGTCATTTTTGACGGATATAATAACTATAGCCATACTTATTGAGGTGGGTGCGCCAGGAACATTGGCATTTGGGTGCTATTGGTAACATCCAAGTTATAAAGCGTTAGGTAGTAGTACCATGTTGTTTAAGGTTTCTAGATTCATGAGCACACATATGTACCAGCTAGCTAGCTGTCCACTTGGCTCATCCAAAAAAGGACAGTTTTAAGGTTAGTAAGTAAAGTGGCCACAGAGCACGATGCAAAAATGTGCAGTCCACGTGAGTGACGGCGTTTCGACCTCGATTGGAGCCAGTAATGAATTAGATCCGAGTAAAGATGATTTCCTTCCAGATTTGGTGCTCTGAGTCATGGCAGTATGGCACCACTTGATCTTTAGTTTGTAGTCCTTAATGATGCAACCACTCTGATCTGATCTGGTTTGATTCTTTCTTTTTGCTCTTGCATCAGCTCAGCTGTATGTACTTCAAGTGTTTTGGGATGACTGGACAAAGCTGGAGGCACTGATTCTCCCTGCTGCTTTCTTGCTTCTCCAGTTAAATTATTAATTAAACCATCTTTCTTTTCCCATCTCAGTTACATTAGCACTTGAAAATTACTTCAAGTTCTTCACATACATGGTGAAAACATTTTGATCAAGCTAGCAGTATATGATTAAGACAATTATATGCAGGAGTCATATTCTAGAGGATGATTAGCCACACTTGGACTGACACACGAGGACACGGCCTAAACTCCTACAGGAGGCAGCAGTGGTCGATTTTCCATGATAGTTGAAAGCCTGGTGTAACAACTTAAGTGCACATATATATGACAAATCAATACCGAATACATCTCATGCATTTGCAAATGAAAATCCTGTATCAGCGTCATTTTATTGATCATTTGCACCGCAACAAGATGATACAACTACAAAAAAGTTCAACTCCCGGATTTTGCATCTTTATGAAACTGTTAAGTCAACTACCATGTTGCACCCTTAGTAGAGCCATTCAATATAAAAAGCTGAAAACAATGTCAAGCAGCACCATTAATCTCAAACTCCCAAAAGGCCTTGGTACATAGTCAAGTCAGTCAGTTTTTTTTGACAGCACAGTAAAAAAAGAGTTACCTTGTTCTTTAATTCCAAGTTTTGTTCATGGATAAGCTTTATTTCCCCGGAGAGTCGAATATTATCTTGATGAAATATTATCTTGATGAAATATGTATGTAATTCCAAGTCAGTCAGTTTTGGTCACTTCATTGATTTATCACGTATGTAATATAACATTTTCAAATATGTATTATGTAAACTTTACACGATAATGGGAAACTAAGTAAAATTGCACACAGAGTGATAGAAATATTGCTGAACCTTCTCGTTCAGTTGTAGAATATATTTGGAGAAACTTTGTTCATAAAACGGGTATCAGGAGACACATAGTTATTATCATTCTTATAGAAAATGTTAGCGCCGTGATTATGGAAGTTGGTACAATGATTAGCAGAAATAAGAACAAACTGAGGGAGGTCAGCTACCTTCTTTTCTCTAATACAGTGTAAGCTCTTCTCCAGTTGATTTTCCATTAAACATAAGTCTATGACTCCTAAGTTCTTTTTTTAAAGACTCCTAAGTTTGATAATCTCTCCTCCATTAGCTTCCTTAAAGTCAAACAATAATGTGATTACTTGAGTGGATTTTCCTGTCTTTACTCTAGCTTATTTAAATTAGAATAGCACTGGAAGGAACTGAATTAAGAACGTGTACTGATGATGTTCTTGAAGCATGTCTATTTCCTGACCCCCCCCCCCCCCCCCCCCGCCCTCCCAAAACTAGAAAAAAATAGACATTTTCTGTTATCAGAAACTTTAAGTCACTGTAAACCGAGTTGCACGACTTTTTTGAAAATAAAATAAAATAAGAAGTGGTACTATTATGGGTATTTGCCAAAGAAGCATTACTTTTATTGGCTTACGGTGTAGTGCTAAAAGTATATGTATACAGTAAGACTTAAGCTTCTTTAATTTGACTATAAATATGTACATTTTTACTGAGATTGTTCAAAAGCTTAACATCATTATATTTTTTATTATAAGTCTGTAATTTAACCAACAATTTTGTATAAAAATATCAGCATTCAAAGTTGCATCATGCAAACTGCATGTCTACATGTCAAAAAGATCATGTATGGAAAGTTAGGAGTAAATAAAAGGTTGCAAGGAATGCATGCGCGCATACCATGACTTGTGAGACTGGATTTAACAGCTAATGGTGCTCTTGTGCAGATTGGTAGTTTTGAATGATGGAAGGCATGGCCATGCCCATGGTGATGGTGGCGGTGGATTGGCATATTCGTAGAGGCAACCAGTGGAAGAGAAGACGATGACGCCGACCTGGACATCGCAGAGGATGGCCAGCTCACGTGCTTTCTTCAGCAGGCTACGACGCCGCTTGGAGGAGGTGACCTGCCTGCTGCTCATGTTCTCAATCCTCCTAATCACAATCTTGCTCCGCACCAGGATAGCTCTTCGATCTCCTTAATTAAGCACTATATTCACTCAACCCCTTAATCATCTGCTAGCTAGCTATCTAGATCTTCACTCCAGTCGTCCAATTAATAGATGGTTGTGTGTGAGCATGTACTGCCCCTGCAGGCCCCTATATATGGATGAACTGAAATAAGGAAAGTATAGTTAGCTACTCATCCAAATATGCAACTTGCAGATTAACTAATCTAAATATTAGCAATTTAAGGAGGCAAAGTGCATGCTGATCGATGAGCTCGGTCATTTCCTTAACTAAATATATCATGCAACTTGCTGCTATCTCTGGAACCTGTGAAAGGGCAACAATATTTTTCTTGCAAATGGGTATTTCTTGTGTGCACCGTACGAGGTTTTGGAATCCGGTAAACGCCATGCCTTGTACTAGTTTTCACAGGTTAGCTCCCGATCCACGCAAATATCGGAGCTGATTCGATTCGATTTGATTCCTGCCCATGTGCAAGTAGCACCACTTTGTCATCAGCAGTACAAATTCCACAAAGAAATCAGAAGTTATATGTAGGGCAACTCCATCCATTTCAAAACATAAGACCAATTTTGCGTCATTAAGCATTAAGGTTTTGACCATAATCCATCAATATTGGCAACAATGTAGTGTTCTATAGATAAATTACAAGTTATATATATGAAGTAATACCTTAACTTGTGGTGGATTTGTTTGCTGAGATTAGGCGCCAGAGCTGCCCCTAGCAAACACATCAAATTCTCATGACTTCATGGAGCGCAAGCTAGCGAGTCGAGATACTTTCGCCGCTTGATTTTTTTGTCCAATTGCACACTTATATACCAAGTGATAAGGACAGAAGTTTGGTCAGAAATAGAACAACTGAGTGCCTGAAAACACCACATATGAGGATATATGTGCATCTTGTTCTTCTGACTGAACATAATCATAGATATATTATAGGTAGGGTCACAAGCACTGAGAAACTCTATTTGTAGAGTATGGATTGATAATTCCTAGTGGAGAATATCTTTAGTCATACAATGGATTTGAAAATCGTTCCACACATGCGTGATGAGCACATGAGCTCTTCTGTGGTTGTGTGGTTATAGAGAGGTAGCTCAAAGAAGCCACCTTGATCGACGCAGGCAGGGTAGGGGCTGCACGCATTCATCTGTAAGGTATATAGAATATCCATTGCCAAATTATCAGTTGATCATACATAAAAAAATCAGTGTCCTCTATTTTCGACAAAGGGAATATATAAATATCATGGAGATACCAATTACGCCCAGCTCTGCAACAATGCAATGTCGTAAAGATATTACGGATGCACACAGCTAAAAGACAAAAGGAGGAAGAAGATAAAAAAAAGATCGCGCTATAGTGATCAATTCCTTGTAGTTGCAGCACGAACACCACCTAGACAACACCCGAAGTCCAAATACTCCAAAAGTGACGCCTCCAAAAAGGAAACAGTGCACAAGCACCGTCATCTGCGCTCTAAAAAAATGCCTTCAACAAGGTTATTGCCAGATACAACCAATTAAGGACAGACCTTGGGTTTTCACGCTGAAAGCTAAGACTCTGTACTCCGCCTGTGCTGCCGCCCCCACTTGCCAATGCCACTGCTACGAGTCACGAATCACTAAGCAAAGTCCTCATCGCCACGAAGACTGGATCTGCCATTACAAGGCCTTAGACCTCAGCCACCATGACGTTCTCCGCCACTGTATTCACAGTGGAAATCGAAATACCAACGTGTCCCATAATCTCAACATACAACGAAGCTTTATGTCACACCCTCCTGAAGCTCGGACTGAAATAGGGGCGCACACGACCGAATCCCATCCGATCCAGCAATCTACACATGTTAAGCACCCAATGAAGATCTCCAGTGGAGCATTTTGGAACTCGTCAACGGCCAGATCCATGGGGGCCAGCAACCGGCAGAACACCATCTGAGAGCAAAAAGAACCCAAGGAGCGCGCCACCCGCCGGCTCCCAACAGTAGGCCGGAGATCTTGGTGGGCACCACCGCCACCACCCGCACCACGCGGATATGAGTAGCCGAGCCGCACTGAGCACCCGAACCAGTCGTCATGCCGCGCTCGCGACCACAGCGGCAGTCGAGGCCGCCGAAGAAATCCGGGGCCGCTGCCTCGGTGCCCATCTCCGCCAACGAATCATGTCGTCCAGGGCCGCTGTGAAGTTCCGGCCGAAGACCCCGCAACGCGACAAAGGATGGGTCCCCCAACGCCATCAATTGCGCGAGGAGGATGAGGACCCGCCACCGCCGTCAGTCTCATGGCCTTTGACCGGAGGCGTCCTTTGGCGGCGGCGCGGGGGGGGGGGGGGGGGGGGGGGGCATGATCGGAGGGGGAAGGGGTGGCGGCTGCGCTAGGCTTCCACCCGAGTCGCCCCTCTAGTGTCCTGGGTAGGTCGAAACGTATTCATATTAGCACTACCAGGCCAATTGAAACAATGGAAATAATGTCATTAATGGATTGCACTTAAAGGAGGCTACATGACTTCAAACGGCACTACTAAGCAGATAGGTCCCTTGGTGCCCGCATGTGACCCAAGGGCGATTAGGGGCCGTTTGGTTTCCTACAAATGCTGAAAGAATTTCAATTGCACTGTTGTGGGGATGGGTAACACTAAGGGGCAAAGTTCATGAATATTAGTAAAATTAAACATGCACCATGAACAAATTGGTCAATAGTGTATACAGTTTTGATTAATTTATGGTGTTCACATCTCCAGGAAAGATACAAAACTTAGCAATATGTCCCAAACTACAATCAAGTCAAGGCGCAAGTTTGGCTGTAAGCTCACATATTATTTTTCAGGTTTCGCACCTTGATTATATATCATCAAAGTTCATGGTTCTTTGATAAAGGTAGACCACTATGATCAGTATACAAGATCATAAATTTTTTTGGCAGCTTAGATTTACAGGTGACATAGTTTAATTACCTGATATTATTTTTTCTTAATTTACCTTTTGGGGCTAATAGATTCTTATGCATTCCTTCAAGTGGTCTGATCAAATGATAATCAATTAGACGATCCCGCAAAACAAAGATAATCAATTAGACGAATGTTCACTAACCACACAACCCTAAAAGAAATCACTTGCACTTTATTGAAGGTAGGGAGTAATTAACCATAGAACTTCATCCTTTTTGCAGGGGAATTTAGGATATTTATTCCATAATCACATGATTACAGTCGGAAGCGACAAGTTCCACATCACAGGTAGGGCGTTGGTTAAGCCAGCACGCAGTGCTATCCCCGCTACGCCAAAAGTTCGCTAAACAATCAGCAACCCTATTTTGTTCACGAGTAATCTTAACAGGAGTAAACACCCTATCTTCCATCAAGAGTTTGATCTCAGAAATCAAATGACCATACGCTGACTTGTCCAAAGATCCGTCCATAATCGCTGATAAAACATTGGAGCAGCCAGACTGGATTAAAATTGGCAGGGGAGTCCGATGCATCGCCAAGTCAATTCCTTCCCTGATTGGATCTAACTTGGACTCCGTAGCATCGTTACAGTAGAAAAGACATTTGTATGCCGCAAAGATAACAGAGCCCTTATCGTCTCTCAAAATCATGCTAGAGCCCGCTGAACCGTCCTCTTGACAAAAGGAGCTGTCCACTGACAGTGCCATCCAGCCAGGCAGTGGGAATGGCCATGGCTGTGGCGGCGGCTTCGGCCTGGCCTTTGGTGGCTGCTGCTACACAAACAATGGTGATTTTCCTTTAATTATCTCCTCGACAGAGAGCTGTTGAACTTGGTTTAACGAGTTGAGATGGCTACTCAAGAACAAGCAGGACACCTCCATTGAAGGGATTGATTTGCCATGAATAAATTGGTCAATATACGTAGTATATAATTTTAATAATTAGTTTATGATGGTCAAGTCTGCATGTAAAATACAAACTTAGTTCTTCCTCCGTGCACAAATATAAGATGTTCTTTTTTTGTGGGCAAAATATAAGATGTTCAATACGTCCCAAACTTCAGATCAAAGTCAAGACATAGGTCTGGTGGTAGGCCCACATATTGTTTCCCAGGTTTCACACTGATGTGGAAAGTTGAAACACGGTATCGATCTTCTTGGCTAAACGATATAAAGGATTACAAAAGAAAACAAGTAATGTCTGTCACAAAGCAAGCATGCAAAACAAATAGCAATCTCTCTCGCTTAAAAATGTTGGGAAACCGGGGCCACCAGGGGTGGCGGCGGCCTCGTGCGTATCGCACGGGCTAGCCCCTCCCGTTTCCCCAACTTTACGTTAAGTGGGTACTTATCCCTTGACCCTTTACCCCCTATATAAAGCAACGAGGAGCCATCATTGTAATCCCTGATCATTAATTAATAAAGCTGGTCTCCTCCATATCTCTCTGTCTTATTTACTTTCGTGTGTTCGACTACTTCGTCTATGACGCTCGCCCTCGCTCCGCAACCTCGGACCGGACTCGCCGGCGGAGTTGCGGAACACGTTATCAGCACGCTTCGCTCCATCAACTCTCCGTCAAGCCTGCGTCAAGCCTGCATCACGCAGGCTTTCGTCGATCCCGCGGAGGTATAAGATTCGATCCCCACTTTTGCAAAAATGGATTCCTCTCGTTACTACGATTCCGTTTTTGCGATTAGATTATTTTTCGGATTTGATCTACCTATGGTGTGGATTTTCCTCCCAAGAACCGAGCGGAGGAACACGTCGCCGACCAATGTCGATGTTCTTGGACTAAGAGGAACTTGTTGACCGCACTATAGGGAGTCGGTACAGATCGCGATCCAGATGATCGTGGTACCGCCGCAAAAGAACCAGATGTGTCATGCGCCGTCGTTTTTCCGGATGAACGCGACGAAGAACGCATCCCGAGGCCGGCGTCCGGATGACGCCGCGCTGGCCGCGGCCCTACTGGTCGCACGCGCCCCGTCGCGTCCTGCTGACACCGCCGCCGCAGCCGTCCCGCTGGCCGGCTCGTCGCCGAGCCCCGATGGCCGGCCTGGCCGCCGCCCCTGCAGCGTGCTGCCGCCCGCCCCGCTGGCCGGCCTGGCAGCCGCCGCCGCCGCGAGACGTAGCCGCACCACGCGCTGGCCGCGCCGGCCGCGCCGCGCCGTGGCTGCTGGCCGCGCCAACCGCGCCACGCTGGCCGCGCCGTAGCCGTGCCAACCGCGCCGCGCTGGCCGCGCCATAGCCGTGCCGCGTGGTGGCCGCTGGCCACGCGGGCCGCGCGCCTCGCCGCCCCGCGCCGTTGGCTGCACCGCCCCGCGCCGTGGCCGCTCTGGCCGGCTCTGGTCGCCGCTCCGGCGAGCCGCGCGCGCCTGGCCAGCCCCGGCCGCGCCCGCGTACGCGCCGCCGCCGCGCGAACCCCCTGGCCGCCGCCGCACCCCGATGCGGGCGCTAGGGGAAACCCTAGCGTCGCTACGCGCCAGGCCGCTGGCGGCTGGGCCGGCCCGCTGGCTGTTGGGCCGGATGGGCCGCGGCCATGGATTCCTACATAAAAAAAGGGGCGCGCCGGCTGCAGCGCGGGATTTTTGCGTTTTTAGCCCCCGTGGTTTCCAGATTTTACGCAAGTTTTATTCCTGCTATAATATTTCGCGTAGAAGCCCCTGGAACTGTCTGTTTTCCCTGAAAATGCGTATTTGGGCTTAAAAATGCTTCGGGAATTCAATTTTTGGGCTAGTTTTAACATACTAGATGCGCTTAACATGCTATCTTTTGTAACATGATATTATTGTATGATTTTACTACTGTAGATTAATTGTTTAGCACTCTTAATCATTTAGTAAGTCATATAATAGCATGTTTTAAATATTGGAACGCCTTTTTATTGAATAAGTTTATCAACATCACTTTGTGCAAAAGATTACCTGCTGTAATCTCATGATTTTTGCATAAATCGCAGATGGCCGGAATTGTCAACAAGGAGTTTCCTAAGTTGGCCCAGACAGGGCTGAACTACCTGTCATGGTCCTCGGACTGCGAGATCTTTCTCCAGGGCAAAACCCTCCTGAGGGCGATCGGTAAGGGGGCCCAGCTGGCCGTCACTGATCCCAAGTTCGAAACTGAGAATGCGCAGGCTCTGCACTTTCTCCGTCATCACCTGTCACCTACTCTGAAAGATGAGTATATGGCTGAGCGCAGTGCTTCTGGCCTTTGGACCGCTCTTAAGCAGCAGTTTGAGCGGCTGAAGTACACTGTGAAGCCACGTGCAGAGGCAGAGTGGATCCGTCTGAGGTTTGCGGACTTCAAGACGGTTGGGGAGTACAATTCGGCTCTGCACCGGATTTGTACGACTCTTCGGTTGTGTGGTACTGAGATTACCGACTCCCAGAAGATTGAGAAAACCCTATCCACTTTCCACCCCGACGCGGTCCAGTCCTCACGGAACTACCGCCAGGGGAACTACATGAGGTATTCAAAGTTGATTGACGTCCTCCAGGTGGTGGAGGCGCAGGACGAGGTTCTCAAAAAGAACTTTGTCGCGCAACCACTTGGGGGGAGTTCTCGCCAGGTGGTGAACGCTCTCAAAGTCCGCAAGCCTCAACAGAAGAAGAGGGGCCGGAAGGGCAAGAAGAAGGGCCCTCACCCCCCGCCCCGGCTAAGCAGAACAAGCCGGGCAAGGGAGGGCAAAGGCCTCGGGACTGCTTCCGTTGTGGCTCGGTGCAACATTTCTCCCGCCAGTGCCGCGCACCACAGGAGGTCGTTGATGCATATAAGGCTCGGAAGGCGCGTGAGACGCACCTCGCCTTGGTTCAGGAGGGAGCACCACCGGCGCCCATGGCGGCACCCGTGATGATCGCTACTCCCCCTGCTGCGCCCATAGAGGCGACCCCCGTGGTGCCCATTGCGGCAGCTTTGGCGGTCTCTACCGACGCCCACGTCACCATGGAGGTTGACCACATGGTCGCCTCGGCGGCGCCGCCACTAGACATTGATGCTGCCTCCAAGATGATTTCTAAGGAGGATCAGCTCACTAGTATGGAGATTGCGGCGGAAGTGAATGGCTTCTTCACCGAGTCCACTTAGCGTACCTCTTTGGTTATCATGATTCCGTGATTTGATACAATAAAATTGAATAAATTCGATTTGGTTGTAAGCTCTATGAGAGCATAAACTTATTCTTTACTTTGGCGATTGGATGACATTTATTCATTTATTCCATTATTTATACATGATAGCATGTTATGTTCTGAGATGTGTGCATTTATTTTTAATGTATTTTCTTCCTCATTACATTAATTAGATGTCATATTTTAGAACGCGTGTGGCGCCCGAATGGAGGAAATGTGCCTTGCCGATAGCGCCACCACTCATACCATTTTACGAGAAACTAAGTATTTTGAGTCCATTAAAAAATCTCCGGAAAGTATTATGACAATCGCCGGCTGCGGTTCTCACATAGTTGGCTCCGGACGAGCCACTATTGTACTCCCCATGGGAACAACTTTGATCATTAATGATGCGTTGTTGTACCCGGAGTCGACTCGTACTCTTTTGAGCTTTAGAGACATCCGCGCTAATGGTTTCCATGCTGAGACCGATGATGAAAACGGCAAAGAGTGCCTACTCATCACAAAGCGGGATGCAGGTGGTAAACATGTTATCGAAAGGCTTCCTTCGTTTGACATAGGGCTATACTACACTAAGATAGTAGCACCGCCCGTGTACACTACCCTCAAGACCGTTTTTAGAAGCTCTGAACACTTCTGCCTTTGGCACGATAGGTTAGGCCACCGCGGACTTAGGATGATGAGAAATATAATTAACAACTCACATGGCCATAATGTTATCGTGAAGAACTTCCCGAATCCCGATGATTTTGTGTGCTCCGCATGCGCTAAGGGGAAGTTAGTCATTAGGCCATCGCCCCTCAAGGTGAGGGATGAAATCCCCGCGTTCTTGGAACGTATCCAAGGGGACATATGCGGTCCAATTCAGCCCCTCACGGGGCCGTTTCGGTACTTCATGGTGCTCATTGATGCTTCCTCTAAATGGTCCAATGTTTGCCTGCTGTCAACAAGGAACCATGCCTTTGCAAAATTGATCTCACAGATCATACAAATGAGGAATAATTTCCCGGATTATCGTATAAAGTCTATTCGAATGGACAACGCCGGAGAATTTACTTCAAAGGCGTTCGATGATTATTGCATGGCAATGGGAATCAAAGTTGAGCACTCGGTACCACATGTTCATACACAAAATGGACTTGCCGAGGCATTGATTAAAAGAATTAAATTCATTGCCCGACCGCTCCTTCAGGGTTGTAATTTACCAACTACATGTTGGGGCCACGCGGTGTTACACGCGGCTAATCTCATCAACTTTCGACCGTCGGCCTACAACATCCACTCTCCTGTTCAACTTGCGCAAGGGTCGGCACCGGAAATTTCCCACCTTCGTAGGTTCGGTTGCCAGGTATATGTACCAATACCACCCCCTCAGCAATCGGCGATGGGCCCGCTCCGTAAGTCGGGGATATACGTTGGTTATGAGACTGTGTCCATAATCAGGTATCTGGACCCCATGACAGGTGACTGTCACACGGCTCGTTTTGCTGATTGCATTTTTGACGAGGATCTTTTCCCGACTTTAGGGGGAGAGAATCAACCCCTTGATGCTAAAAGTCGAGAAATCACGTGGCAAGCCACGGGGATCCACGCTCATGACCCGCGCACTGCTGAGACTGAGAGAGAAGTCCAAAAGATAATAGATTTGCAGTCTTTAGCAAATCAACAGCCCGACCACTTTAGTGACTTAAAGACTGTGACAAAATCGCATGTGCACGCGCGCAATGCACCGGAAAGGGTTGAAATACCGAAGAAAAATGATGGTATACCCGCTCCCGTCCAAAGGCCTAAAAGGACGAGAAATCCGGCTTCTCAAATCCCAAGTACTCGGGGACGCCTGACGAAAAAGGATAAGAGAGATTTATCACAGCCTGTCGCCAAAGTACCCCAAATTGAAACGGGGAGCCAGTCGAGACCTGGCACAAGTACGGAAAATTCAGTGCACGAAATTCCGGACTTAAACTTTCCCATAGGGGAAACACCCAGCGGAGTTGTGAGCGCACACATCGGCGCGGGAAATCTAAAGGACCTTGCTCCCATAATGGGAAATTTGGTAGAGCAAGTGTTTGCGCCGGATGCGCTCCATGACGAAATGCCATAAATTATATTTATACGGGGGAGTCCCTGAACCGAGCAACGGTGATTGTCGACATCAACTTTGCTACGAAAATTGCCTCAATCATAGATCTTGACCCTGAGCCTAACACGCTCGTTGATTGCAAGAAAAGGTCGGATTGGAAAGATTGGCAGCAGGCAATTACTGCCGAATTATTATCTCTCAACAAAAGGAAGGTGTTCGGACCAGTTTGTCGAACTCCTCCCCACATTCGCCCTGTTGGCCATAGGTGGGTTTTTGTTCGAAAGAGAGATGAAAATAATAAGGTAGTACGGTACAAAGCAAGGCTCGTTGCTCAAGGGTTCACTCAACGACCAGGTGTCGATTTTGAGGAGACTTATTCCCCAGTCATGGATGGAGTTACCTTTAGATACTTGATCTCGATGGCAGTAAACATGGGCTTGAAAATGAAACTAATGGATGTTGTCACTGCTTACCTATATGGTAACTTGGATTCGAACATATACATGAAGGTTCCAGAAGGTATCCCTGTTCCGAACCATGATAGAGCAAACAGGGGTCTATACAGTGTTCAACTTCAAAAGGCACTGTACGGACTCAGACAGTCTGGTAGAATGTGGTACAATCACTTAAGTGATTTCCTTCACGAGAAGGGCTACACGAGCAATAAAGATTGCCCATGTGTTTTTATACGGCGATCCCAAGATGGATTCTGTATAATCTCGGTGTACGTGGACGATTTAAACATAATCGGTACGCCTGAGGATATTGAGGAAGCGAGTTCCTACCTGATGTCGGAATTTGAGATGAAGGATTTGGGTAAAACCAAGTTCTGTCTAGGTCTGCAACTTGAACATTCCCCTGATGGGATTCTAGTGCACCAATCGGCCTACACCCAGAAGGTGTTGGAGAGATTTGGATTTGATAAGGCATATCCTTCTAAGACCCCGATGGTCGGAAGATCTTTACAGCTAGACAAGGACCCGTTCAGGCCAAAGGAAGAGGGGGAGGAAACTCTGGGACCAGAGGTTCCTTACCTGAGTGCAGTTGGAGCACTCATGTACCTCGCAAATTGTACACAGCCAGACATTGCGTTCGCCGTCAGTTTGCTTGCTCGGTACAGTTCTGAACCTACCAAGAGGCATTGGAAAGGTGTCAAGGACGTCTTCCGTTACCTGCAAGGGACCAAAGATCTTGGCCTGTTTTATAAAAGAAATCAAGGCCTATCTATTATAGGCTATGCCGATGCTGGGTACCTATCGGACCCGCATGATTGCAAATCGCAGACTGGATATGTTTTCCTTTGTGGTGGAACTGCGTTTTCCTGGAAATCGTCCAAGCAAACACTTGTGTCGACTTCCACGAACCACTCGGAAATCATGGCACTATTCCAAGCGTCAAAAGAGTGTGTATCGCTTCGGCGGATGATCGGCCACATTCAGCAGACATGTGGGCTGAACACCGTACAAACCCCTACCATTATCTATGAAGATAATGCTGCTTGTGTTGCACAAGTCCAGATGGGTTATGTAAAGAGTAACCTCACAAAGCATATTAGTCCCAAGTTCTTCTATGCACATGAGCTGCAACAGTTGAACGAGGTGAGAGTTTTGCATTCTAAGTCCTGTGACAATCTTGCTGATATGTTCACTAAATCATTACCGGCATCAACCTTAGAGAGGTGTGTGCGTGAAATCGGTATGATGAGACTTAGAGAGATGCAAGGTTCAGGGGGAGAAACTTCACAAACTCATTGCTAAAATCTCAATCCTGATGATCGAGTACTCAACTTGATGGTTGAGTGGATTGTACTCTTTTTCCCTTGAGTGAGTTTTCCTGATGTTTCTCACACGAGGTTTTTGACGAGGCAATTCGTGCAATACAACAATGTATACCGTGTGCTCTTTCTCCATATTTTTTCCCACTGGGTTTTTCGGAGTTTTGAGGCATGAATATACGGATAATTACCCAAGGGGGAGTGTTGGGAAACCAGGGCCCCCAGGGGTGGCGGCGGCCTCGTGCGTATCGCACGGGCTAGCCCCTCCCGTTTCCCCCACTTTACGTTAAGTGGGTACTTATCCCTTGACCCTTTACCCCCTATATAAAGCAACGAGGAGCCATCATTGTAATCCCTGATCATTGATTAATAAAGCTGGTCTCCTCCATATCTCTCTGTCTCATTTACTTTCGCGTGTTCGACTACTTCGTCTACGACGCTCGCCCTCGCTCCGCAACATCGGACCGGACTCGCCGGCGGAGTTGCGGAACAAAAAATAAGACAACACGTAGAGGAGGACTAGGGCATATATGCATGGTCCTCGCACGTTACGTCGCTATAGGCATGCTGTATGCATGAAGCAGGACGGCATGAGCCAAAAAATGTTACACCTACGGGTGGGATACGTAAAGCTACCAAACCTCCCATGCCTAACTAATCAATCCCCGCTGAATTTCACTGAGGCCTAATTTGGTTGCAAGGGGAGAGTATCCCAGGGCTCTAATCCTCCACCGGGGTGTTTCCATGGCCATGGAGGATCCTCTCCTATCACGGAGAGATCACCTAGGCAGTTTGGAGGACAGTGGAGAGAACACAAGATGACGTCCAGAAAAAACGCTAGGTGAGGAGATCGCTAGATGCGCCTGCGCCAGTCG
Organism: Aegilops tauschii subsp. strangulata; assembly: GCF_002575655.3. Taxonomy (NCBI): domain Eukaryota; kingdom Viridiplantae; phylum Streptophyta; class Magnoliopsida; order Poales; family Poaceae; genus Aegilops; species Aegilops tauschii. The sequence continues at coordinate 67,745,133 of NC_053041.3, forward strand.
TGGCTTTTCTCCCTGACATATGTACGCATGGATCTCTCTCCCGGGGAAAGGAAGGGGATCGGGGCAGAATATCCCAGCGAGCGAGCGACCAAATGTCGCGGCGGTTTTCCACGAGCCAAGTTTGCCTTGTGGGCTATGTGCCCTGGTTTTTGACGAGGATCCCCCTGAGATCACGGACTACCAAACTAGCCCTGAGTGGGGCCCCCTCCCTTTTCTTTTCCAATCAAACCTTTCCAACTAAGCTCGTTCGTAAGCTACGTAAAGAAGATTACGTAGGTGTAGCGTTGTCTCGGCATGAGCACACCTTGATTTGGATGCTCTTTTACAAAAAGAACCTTATTTTTTATTTAATCACGCATATATCCTCTGTTTGTCAAAAAAAGGTCTTCTGCAAAAACTATGTTTTTCAGAAATAACCACAAGCGCGCGCTTGCTGCCGCGCGTTTCGAACCCACGCCGCGCTTTTGGAAGCGTTAGCTCGCTGCCGCTGCACTACTGCGCCTACTACTATAAGAGGCACGCCGAAATGTTTGTATACCTTGCGACGTTCGATTTTTCTACGAAGAATAAAAACGCGCGCCCGTCCGCCGGAAATCGATCCGCGCTGAGTCGAAATGTTTGCTGCCTCTGCCCCACGGCATCCTATGCGTCAACTCGCTCGTTTAGTCTTTAAACTCTGAACAGTTCCGGTTTTTATACGATATAAAAACATTATATGACATTAAAAAAAATTCAGGGCGTCGTATAATTAAAAATATGCTCATTGCATCATATATCAAAAGTTCATCGTATAAAAGCGTATCGTATATTAAAATACGTTCACCACATCTTTTAATATATATATATTAAACATTTATTAATATACAATGATCTTATTTAAATATATGATTTCGTATTATAGAAATTTTATCGTTTTGGGGAAAAGTTGAAAAATACTTGTGCATTTGCAAAAAAATGTTCAGAACATTTTTGGGAAAAGTTGAACACGTATTTAAAAGTTGTAAAATGTATTTTCTAAAAATGTTCATCATGCATTATAATTTTTTTTACGATAAGACGATAATTTTTAGTACATGTTATCAATTTTTCGAGTAACTGTGCATTAAAAAATACAACAAATATTCGCAGTAACTCTGAGTTGGGCATATAATATTTTTAACTGTGTATTTGAAAATTACAATGAGGATGGATAATAATTGTGCATGCATGTGGTCCTGAGTGAAGACACATATTCTTACATTTGTTTTTTCAATCCACATAAATTTTAGAAAAAAGTTCATGCTTGGCACTAAATAATACTAACCCACATAAAATTTTGCCGTGCGTGGGTTCTAGTGCGGTGCTTGTCACTAAATAGTACTAACATATAATTGCAAAAAAAGCTGATAAGAATTATCCTTTTTAGGAATATATGCATGTGGTCATGGCCGCGGTTGGGCCGTCCTGGAGCCCATGCGAAGCTGCATCTTCTAGCTCGATCGGATCTGGAATTCGTGGACGAGCCACACGGGCGGCGGGGTTTGACTCCAGCGGCTGTTCCCGTTCGGCCACCGGCGACCACGCCGCCCTGAGCCCTCGTCGCCCAACCGCCACCATCACCCAACCGTGCGCCCCACCAGCGTCGCCGAGCACCACCGCCCCGGCGAGCCAGCGAACAAGAGAGGAAGTGAAGGAGATGGGAGAGGGGCACCGTGCACTGGCGAGCCAGCGACTGGGCTCCGGCGACCCGGCGACCCGGCGATGGGGCTCCGGCGAGCAAGCCCGGCAAGGTCGAGGCGGCGGGGCACAAGGGAGGCGGCTGGGAGTGATTAAATTTAAAACAAAGGTGTTTTCTGCAAAAAAATATGCCAAGTTGGCTCCTTACACACGGGTCCCAGGTCAGATACGCCGTCAATACGTCTTTATATGCAACTTAGAACTTTGTAACACTTAAGCCCTGAGTTGGTACTGATGTGCAAAACTTTTAAGTAGTGGTACCAATCCGTGAGTAGGTGCTGAAGTGTGGTACCAACATGCAATTAACTCTGCACGGCATCATTGCATGCAATTAAATCTTAGAACAACTAGTAGAATAAAGAAGCGCAGTGATGTGGCTTTGTTGAGGACCGGATGAGGTACTTGACCTTTGTAATGCTGATTTGGTCGCCGCTTGATGAATGCATTTCCTTTTCCTCGCAAAAAAGACTCCAGTAGAGAAGTCGACAACATCAAAACTCCATAATAACTGAGCGCATGCAGAAAAAACAGCTCTAACGCCATACGAGTCAATTTCGCCATGCACTATGGAGGACCATCCATATCTGGCCTCCCAGCCTCCTTATTTGGCATCTCGAGGCCAACTTTTGAAGCTCACTCTATCCGGCAAAAATGGTGGCACGAACAGAACTTCATGTAGTCCCCACCCTCACGGTGAGGATGGAAGGGAGAGTGGGGAAAGGATATCCCACTAACGATAGAGTCCCACTAGGTAGATGAAATTTGGAGGCCATATTATAGCAATTCCGAGTCTGCCTTTGTCCGTCTCAACATCCAAATGTTTGAGTTAAAAGCAGAAAATTACCACGGCTAGGTTTGCAAAAAACTATGTAGTCTCTAATTTATATTTTTGCAGAAGCCACTACGTTTCTGGTAAACTTTTTTGCAAGAAGAACTGATCACTTGCTTTGCGGCCTTTGAGCACTTTTCCGACAGGTGGGGCCCAAAAATGCAAACGTGCCCTAACGGCCTGGCGAACGGCACAGTTTGGCGTCGTCTAGTCAAAACGTCCCGGTCGACCTGGTCGGTCAAACGGACACGCTCCCTCCCTCCCTCTCCCCCTCCCCCTTTCCCTCTCTCCCTCGCGCACATGCTCTCTTCTCTGGTATCGTCGCCGTCACTGACCCAGCTGCTCGCCGCCGGCCACCATGGTGTCATGGAACGACGGTGAAAACAACAAGGACTCCGCCTGCCAGTACATTTCCTCTTGCGATGCCACTGTTAGGGTCAGTACTTCGAGTTAGGTTTCGATTTGGGGATTTGGGGATTTAGGGTTTCTGTGACTCCGGCTCGATTTAGGGTGTCTGGACTTCGGCAAGCGTCTCCCAAAACTGGACACCGGATGTATCCACGGACTTTTGGGGTTCAACATTGGATGGCCCCCTTTGTAAGCGAAACAGCTCCATCTACAAGTTCAATGCATGACAAAATTGAAGGACACCACAGACACAATAAATTCTACTGCATTCAGAGGTATTCTATCTCATCGACGACGCAACATAAACTTCGATCACCATGTCACACACAAACTAAGGTAAATCCCCAGTAATACATCTGAGAAACCCAAAGGAGTGTCAAACTTAGCGAGTTCATGCACAACTGTACTACAAGTACAATCAATCCATAAACTTCGTCGGATTGTCTGAAATTTCACGAACAGCGCTTCGTACAGTTTCTGAGAATCTGACCCTAGAATAATTTGAGCCATGCCAAACTGAACCGCAACCTTCAGGTATGCCACAGAGGCCATCACATCGGCGGCATAGTAGCCCTTGGAGGTTTATAGACCTTACTGTCACATCATAGCAATACCGCGCGCCTCTCCTTCTATCAGCATAAAAGGAGCAGTCCGTGGTAACATTTAAAGAACTGCTACTGCATTCTCATAATATGATGAACTAGATTATACCTAAAGGCCATTGATTTTTCTCCTTTGTCCCAAGTTTGTACATTGTCGCGCAAGTGGCATCACAACACCAGGGAAGAACCACCGGGCAGCTTTGTACTTCCCCGGCAAACCGCCAACAGGGCTCTGAAACAGCACCTTCCGCTCCTCCATGGAGTAGATGCCCCAAGTGCTGAATGAGCACTCGTCAACATCACCTACAAAGTAGATGCAGTTGCTCATGCACCCTGGCACCTCTGAAGCATGCAGCGCGAACGATGATTGATCGCTCACGAAAAGCGCCTGTTCGCCGGCGAGCCTCTCCACCTTCACCCACCGTGCCCCATGAACATCCAGCCTGTACACCTCGAAGCCACAGATGGATTTGGGGCATCCGGGCTCTTTTGTTGCGAACACAGGACCAACAAACATGACCTCGTCTTCTGACTCGAGCAGGTGGCAGTTCCGAATGAAGCGGTACCCGAAGATTGGGGAGTACTGCTCGAGAATGCTCGGCGCACGGAGCCTTGTCAGGCGCCAAGGCAGCGGTGCCTGGGTATCCATGGTGTACACCAAACCAGAGAATTCCAGAGCATACAAGACACCGCCGCTGTAGGCCGACAGAGCAATGGCATGGTAGATTTCGAACCCTTGAGGCAGAAGCAGCTTCTGCTCGCTCCACTCGTCCGAGCACCACCACCAGAGAGAGACACCCCTATGGAACTCAGTAATGAAGAACGCCTCGGCGCCGGTGCAAAGCTAGCGTACAGAGTTCTCAGTCAGATGATCGACAGGATGCAAGTGTACCAGAACAAAAAATCAATCCACTTCATGTAACTTTCCACACACCTTAGGTCCGGTCCGAGAGATGCTCGCAGAAATCTGAACGCTCCCGGACGCGCCGGTGACAGGGTTTACGAGGAGGACATGGCTGCCGTTCACGAAGGAGAGGCTGCCGCTGGAAGAGGCGCCACACAGCTCGAAACATTCCGCGTGCCAGCCCATGGCCGGCATGGCCGGCGCTGGCGAGTCCTCCTCGTTGTCATCGACCGGCACGGAGAAGATCGCCCCGCGGGGGTGCTCGTGGAGGACCTCGAGTGCGAACAGGTGCGGGGTGGGTCTCGCTAGCCGCTCGGAGATGGTCGCCGCCCAGGACCTGCAAACGGTGGCGAGGCGCACCGAATCGAGCGGGCTGACGCAGCGGAGGATCTCCTCCGTGAGGTGGAAAGGGAGGCCGCCGATGGTTCCGCTCGCGGCATCTCCGCCGTCGGCGGGTTCGTGTTGGATGCAGATCTTGCTTGTTAGGGTGGGCGTGGGTTTGATCGGCTCCATGTGGGAGAGAGAGGAGAGGAATGTTGGGGGTGCGTTGGAATGGCGCCGGCAGATGATGCCGGGGGGTGGCGGCGTTGGCCGGAGCGAGAGAAGAGAAAGGGGATCAACCAGGGTTTGGAGCGGTGGATGCAGCTAGTGGGCCGGGTCGGACTTTAGAGACGGACTCTTATCCGAAGCTCGTGTAAGGCTTCAACGCTCCTCCCGAACGGCTGGCCGGGCCGTTTATATGTTTTTCTTTTTCTTCTTTACAGGTTTATTTCAGGTTTTTCTTTTCATTTAGATTTTTTTAAAAAAATCAAAAAAATGGAATTTCGAAAAAATAGTCGCAAATTCTGAAAATGTTCACTTTTTAATAAAATGTACCTGTTTATAAAAACGTAAATTCGAAAACAAGTTTGTATGCAAACAATTGGTTAAAATATTGAAAACATTCACTTTTTAAGTCTATGGTTTTTTAAAATTGCAAACTTGAAAACATTTCGCATTTAAAAAAAATATCCATGCTTTAAAAGTCTCTTCACAAATTCAAAAAAGTATTCGTGTTTCCAAAAAAAGTTCATTTAAAAAATAGTTTGTGTTTTTGATAATGTTCATTGTTTAAAAAAATGTTTGTGTTTTCAACAAATCAAACTTTTCAAAAAAATTTGTTTTCTTCAAATACCAAATGAAAACAAAAATAAATGCCACAACCATAACCAGAGCCGCTACAGTAGCCAGCTCGCTACAAGAACCGGGTCACTATATGCTAGATGTGCCGACCTAGTTGGAGGGCGCATGTGCGGAACATAACCAGTTTGACGCAGAGAGCGTCACATAGGGGCTCCCAAGTTTATTTTGGGCGCTTCTATATGCCGCCTCACGAGAGCCCGATGAAGCACTCAACACATGGGCCAGGCCCAACGACATGACAGCTCGCGCGCTTGCCCAAAGTTGAGGCATGGATAACGTGGTAGCTGGCATTTTCTATTCGACGCTTAGGTTAGTGGGAGTAACTGAGCAAGTAACATGATGCACATCAAGGCATGTTTGCTTATGTGGCAAATAGTTAATGAGGAAAGAGATATTTATGGTAACATAACATAGTCTAAAGCAAAATGGTCTACAACCTGATGAATGCAACCATCTATGATATTTTTGCACTATAAAGGTAGTAATATAGACTAGTATCATATGCATGATACTATATTAAGTTACTCTCCACTATGACCATCCTTAGCATCAATCCATTGATTACTCCAATCTTTGTACCCATCGCTCACGCGCGTTCCCCCATTGAGCCAACCATTCTAACCCTTCTGCTAGTTTCGGTTTTGAAAAGATTCTAGATGCCTTGGGTTTGTTTTTTCCTTTATTTCTTTCTGCACCTTTATGGGTTTTCTACCGGTTTTGTTCGCCTTTTCATTTTTTTCATTTTGTTTGTTTTCTATTTTTCTTTTTTATTTTACAATTAATGAACAGTTTTTGAAATTCATGAATGACTTTCAAATTGTTCAACTTTTTCAAATTCATGATATATTTTCAAACTCGTGATCCTTTTCAAATTTATCAATAGTTTCAAATTCGCATACTATTTTCAAATTCATGAACATTTTTCTAATTCATGATTTTTTTAAATCAGAAGCAGTATTGAAATTCATGAAAAAAGAATCTAATTCATGAACTTTAAAAATATTTGTGAATACCTTTTTAATATATGCATTTCGTTATCGATAAAAAACCAGAAGTCGGATTTTTCGGAATCAACAACTACTGGTTTTTCTGGATGGTCTTTTGAGCTCACTAGTGCAACCCAGCGACCTCCTTATTTGGGCTACAGCCCACGCTAGCCACCCATGAGCGTCGGTTAGCTAACTAGCACTTAAGGCGCTGGAGAGGAGGTCCCAAGTTTGCGCACTCACATAAAGTCAACGCACACATCAAGCGGGGACGCAACTACTAGAATAGGACTTTCGAGATGGGCCCTATCAAAAGCTCGTGCAAGAGAATCTAATGTGGCTCTAACACAAAGACATAAAGGAAAGAACACGGTTTTTTTTAGCGAAGTGAGAGTGGCAAGATTTTCTTAAGCATGCTAACACATGGATATAATTTATCAAACTACTTTAGACAAGTTATGGGAGATCGTATGGCTAAGTGTGACATCGTAAATCCTACATTTGGCTAGATCTCTCAAGCCCTTCGTTACATCCCCGGGTGACTAGCAGCTCATGGCTGCGATGGCTGGCATGGTGGCCCGCCATGATGACCAAGGGTGGAAAGATTGTCACGTGGCACCTAGCCATGGTGATGGTGGAAGGCCGAGCAAAAAAAAGGCAGGGCTGGGGGTAGATGCTGAAGCACTACATTGGAAGATATATGAGATAATTAAGATATGATTGATGGAGTAGTGATGTTTCTTAACAAGGGGATGTACCCTGATTTCTATTGAAGAAACCACACGGAAGTTCGTTTAGGAAATTAAAAAAGAATGCAGAAGAAAAGGAAATCGACCTAGCCTCTCGTGGCAAACAATACAACCAGGGCGGGGGGCGTGCTAAAAGTGGCCACCAACACGTCAAGCCACATTCTAGATATATTCTATCGGGCAATTAAAGAAAATGGTGGTATATGCTTCCACATGGCCCACAAAAGAGACAAATATCATCACCTCACATTCTCTTTTTCTAACCACACCCTTGGTTAAAATACTATCTTTCAGAACCAATCAAATAAAAACTCTGGCATTTAGAAGGTATCTTGATTTTACAAAAAATAAAATATGTCAAACCAATTAGTCTATTCCAGTTAAGAGCACGCTAAAAAAAGCCTTCACTGAAAATCTTTTAGCACTAAGAAGCCAACTAATTCCATCTAGGGCATCGATCAATTGTATATTGGCGCAATCACTCCTCAAACTAGATCATACCCTGCGCATTGTTATGGGTACGTATTGGGTTGCCATATATTTTTGAAATTTGATTGTGTGGAACATGAATATGGGAACTAAAACTAAAATATAGTACACATGATTTATTGTATAGTTATAGAATAATTATTGAATGTAAGTATCATAATATAATGGAAATGTATGAGTCATTTTCTATGCATGCCCGCACGTTGGGGTGGGTCTTTTACCATGTCAACCATGTTCAGTTGAGGAGAATATTTTGTATGATCATACCTCAACCATGTCATCCATGAACAGACTCCGTAAGATCTCATAGAGTAGAAATTGAAATAATAAGTCTTGTGACATGATCGAATTTTCTATTTATTACACTTGCCTTTTTATTATAATATGAAAATGTATTCATTTTCTTTGCATCAATTGTGATCCGCAATACCATCGGAGTAAAAGAAGGGCTTATGGGAAGGTGATAGGGTAGGGTTGGCTATACTGCTGGTGGTTAATAATCTGAAGCACATGGAAATGGGGATAATCTCATCCATTCCTAAACACATAATACACTGTGACATGCAAAGTTGTGCAAATTTCTGTAAACGGACGATAATCTGACTCGGAACACAAACTTAGTAGCTGCCATATTCAACTCATTAATTAGGTTCCACGCAAAAAAAAGCTCATTAATTAGGTTCTGAATTGTGATCAACATATACAAGTAACCAAAAACATAATTAAGTTTACATGTTCGTTCATACTATACTTGATCTTCTCTTGCTCTTGCATCCTTGTTAATATCGAGTAATTAGATTCACATACAGACTGCATCTGCTGCTGCTATATAACATGTTTGTGACAACACCAAAAAAAATGGTTCTAAGCAGGTCTATGCTTCAAATTGCACACGAAAGAGCTTCAATCGTCTACACATGGACTGAAAATACTGTTGACGCTGTCTGGTGCAAAACAACAAACTTGAATTTAGAAATGTAATTAACTGCGACTTGTTTGGTATGCGATTGACCACATGGAACTTCTTAATAATTTAGCTGACACATGAATTACAGTACTTACTGCATGCAGTGGACGAGGTAGTGTTATTCATCCTCATGCTCCTGCTGGCGCAACTCAAGGTCGATATTTGGTTCACGTACTCTAGTCGAGAACAATAACCCAGCAGCAGCTTTTGAGCTGCTTCCGCTGGCTTGCTGCTCACTCGATACCATGGACCCGGAAAGCTAATTAACACACATTAATAGTTTGTCCAGTATCAGCTTCATTCGATGCTTGCGATAAAAAAACTGAAGCTAATATGATCTTCTTCTCTCTCTTTTTTTTTTTGCGAGGGAGAAGCTAATATGATCAATGTTATATTAGCCAGGGCTCATATATAATTTGCGACCAGTTCCAATAATTTTCTAAAAAAAAGACTAAGCGATTGCATCGCGTTTCTAGTTTGTCCAACATATTACGAACGTTTTCTGAAAGATTTATATTTTTACCTGAATCTGTTAGACACGCTAATATGCTATATAGGATGTGAAGTATTGAATAAAATCCATCATGTCTTTCAATGACTTGCTAATCCATATGTTATAGCATGTGGTTCATCAGTGATTATATGTTCAAAGTATATCTGGACCTTCACATGACAAGCTAGGATATATTAGCTACTAGCATTTCTTACCTTCTTCTGCAGCTCTATGTTGTGCTCATGAGCAATGCTCAACTTCTTGCCAAGCTCTATATTTTCCTTCTGAATAAGAAATCCCTGTGAAAGCAAATACCATCTCATCACACCTCATCTGTTAATAACAGACGCATATACGATAATCGATGCTAACAGAGCTACTTCAACACTAACAGTAGCAGAAGCAAGAACATTAAGAGGATGTAGTGAACCTTTTGGTTGAGTCCGTGGATCTCCGCAGCCATAACTTGCTCCTAAAGAAATCAATTGTAAGTAAAGTATGTTTGAAACAAAAAAAAGGAAAGGGAAGAGCAAACAAAAGGGTACCTTCCTCTTTCTTACAGAATGCAAGCTCATCTCAACTTGGTTCACTAGAAACTGCAGATCTCGAATGTTGGTACCAGATAGCTCCTCTCCCAATAGTTGCCTAACATCATATGAGGGCACATGGTTTAACAGTATAACTGGCTAGTAGCTACCTAGCTAGCTTCTCCATTCATTGCAACTAAATACATGGATTTTCACCGGCATAGTCTTCAACTGAGAGATCTTGACATTCATAACAGTATGGCACAGTAATTTCATTCAATTAATTTGCATATGAAACCACTCAAACAACAACTTCTGGATAGCTACACTAATTGACATTTTATTTCAATGCATGGGTGATACAAACTAAAGAACATTAATATTACCTATTATTATGTTGTAAGTTCTGCACTTGCTGCCTCAAGGTTGTAACCTCCCTCTGCCATAACTGTCCAACAAATAGAAATGAAATAAGATACTAACTACAAGCACACCAAATTAATTAGGAGATGCATAACCGTGCTTCCTCTTGTGTGGTCTACTAGTGGACATCGTATATACCTAAGCGAGTGATCCTACTAACTTATTTATCTCAACCTGCGAGCATGCATGAGAAAAGACCCACCACCACATGCAACCATGCATGGGAAAATATATTTCATTTTGTTATTCTACTTATATTCAATAAATATTTTACAACTATACATAATCAAATATAATAAATCATATGTATTTCTAAATTTGGTTCACGTGTTATTAATCTAAATATCCATATTTCACACAATCAAATCTCATTGAAATATATTGCAACCGTTCCCGCAGCAACGCGCGGGGGTATCATCTAGTTGACCCTATGTTGAATCCCCTCTATTGATGGGCACCTTGTGGCCCATAAGTGGACATACAATGTTTTTAGCTAAAATGGTCACCACTGATGGGCCCGTTGATGAATTTCTATAGGTGACAGATGAGCCCATAAGGGAACATATAAAAAATGCAGCTGAAAAGTCACCCTGATGCCCCTCAGTAATAAATTGCTATAGGCGACGGCCGAGACCAGTGATGAACCAAAAATAAGGGCCCACGTGTGGCATAGAACTCGCCACCGATAGTCTACAATAGAGAAAAATCGGTTTGTGCCACTGCTAAATTGCGTATTGGAGTCCTGCCACTCAAACTTCTGTATTTTGATTTGTGCCACTAGGGATTGCAAAGAAATTACTTGCATACTGATACGTCTCCAACGTATCTATAATTTATGAAGTATTCATGCTATTATATTATCTATTTTGGATGTTTATGGGCTTTACTAAACACTTTTATATTATTTTTGGGACTAACCTATTAACCGGAGGCCCAGCCCAAACTGCTGTTTTCTTGCCTATTTCAGTGTGTCGAAGAAAAGGAATATCAAACGGAGTCCAAACGGAATGAAACCTTCGGGAGAGTTATTTTTGGAACGGAAGCAATCCAGGAGACTTGGAGTAGACGTCAGGGAAGCTTCGAGGAAGCCACGAGGCAGGGAGGCGCGCCCTACCCCCCTGGGCGTGCCCCCACCCTCGTGGCTCCCCTAACCGACTTCTTTCGCCTATATATGTCCATATACCCTAAAAACATCGAGGAACAGAATAGATCGGGAGTTCTACCGCCGCAAGCCTATGTAGCCACCAAAAACCAATCGGGACCCTGTTCCGGCACCCTGCCGGAGGGGGGAACCCTCATCGGTGGCCATCTTCATCATCCCGGCACTCTCCATGACGAGGAGGGACTAGTTCACCCTCGGGGCTGAGGGTATGTACCAGTAGCTATGTGTTTGATCTCTCTCTCTCGTCTTCTTGATTCGGCACGATCTTGATGTATCGCGAGCTTTGCTATTATAGTTGGATCTTATGATGTTTCCCCCCTCTACTCTCTTGTAATGGATTGAGTTTTGCCTTTGAAGTTATCTTATCGGATTGAGTCTTTAAGGATTTGAGAACACTTGATGTATGTCTTGCATGTGCTTATCTGTGGTGACAATGGGATATCACGTGATCTACTTGATGTATGTTTTGGTGATCAACTTGCGGGTTCCGTGACCTCGTGAACTTATGCATAGGGGTTGGCACACGTTTTCGTCTTGACTCTCCGGTAGAAACTTTGGGGCACTCTTTGAAGTACTTTGTGTTGGTTCGAATAGATGAAATCTGAGATTGTGTGATGCATATCGTATAATCATACCCACAGACACTTGAGGTGACATTGGAGTATCTAGGTGACATTAGGGTTTTGGTTGATATGTGTCTTAAGGTGTTATTCTAGTACAAACTCTAGGATAGATCAAACGGAAAGAATAGCTTCGTGTTATTTTACTACAGACTCTTGAATAGATCGATCAGAAAGGGTAACTTTGAGGTGGTTTCGTACCCTTCCATAATCTCTTCGTTTGTTCTCCGCTATTAGTGACTTTGGAGTGACTCTTTGTTGCATGTTGAGGGATAGTTATATGATCCAGTTATGTTATTATTGTTGAGAGAACTTGCACTAGTGAAAGTATGAACCCTAGGCCTTGTTTCAACGCATTGCAATATCGTTTGTGCTCACTTTTATCATTAGTTACCTTGCTGTTTTTATATTTTCAGATTACAAATACCTATATCTACCATCCATATTGCACTTGTAGCACCATCTCTTCGCCGAACTAGTGCACCTATACAACTTACCATTGTATTGGGTATGTTGGGGACACAAGAGACTCTTTGTTATTTGGTTGACAGGTTGCTAGAGAGAGACCATCTTGATCCTACGCTTCCCACGGGTTGATAAACCTTAGGTCATCCACTTGAGCGAAACTTGCTACTGTCCTACAAACCTCTACACTTGGAGGCCCAACAACGTCTACAAGAAGAAGGTTGTGTAGTAGACATCACATACCCATGCGCGCCATCATGGTGAGTTGTCGTTACGAGTCTTCTCGTTTCGGTTGTTCCCTTACATTGGGACCCACCACTTGGCTACGTCAACTGCAGCTACGATGAGACCAGATTGATATTAATTTTTGCCTGGTGTGGGGCCAACCGTTGAGGCCATAACTTTCATTTTTCCACTTTGATGTGGGCCTGCCAATACTGCGGAGGAGAATTGGTTGTCAATTTCAAATGATGTGGGGGCCCACTGTTGAGACCATAATTCCTTTTTTTCACTCTGATTTGGGCCCACCAATACGGAGGAGGAGACTTGTTTGATGGGTCCTTTCAATGTGGGCCCCACAACTTCGCCATGTCAAGCACAACAAAGAGGGGACCCGTTTGACCAATCCTGCCTATGTGGGGTCCACATGCAGCATGGCACATACACATATTTTCTTGGCGCATAGAGCCCCTTCTCTTCTCGCCACTTCCACTCACATCCTCACGCTGCTCCTCCGACTTTGTTGCCTCCGGCTTGCTGCTGAGTACTCTCCCGGTGCGCGCCATTGCCTCACAATTTGTCCCACTATTTGCATGACGACTGTTTAGAGCCGAGTGAGGGTGGGGAAATGCTTGGGGGTAGTTTGTTTTCATAGGCCAGTTACACTGTCTCGTATGAGTGGCTAATCCGATGGAAAGTTAACTGCACTCCCATGGCCTTTGTCAACCTCGAACTTCATTTGTATAGTCTCTCTTCTCCCTCTCTCAAGGAAAAATCAAGGGCTTTCCAGTGTATAAAGGAAAAAGTGTGGAAGAGAATCCAAGGTTGGAAACAGAAATTATTATGGAAAGCGGGAAAAGAGATCTTAATCAAAGCAGTAACGCAGGCAATCCCAGTGTATGCTATGGCTTGTTTCGACCTAACCAAGTCCTTATGTGATGACCTTAATTCCATTATATGCAAATTTTGGTGGAGCCATATGGATAAGGTCAATAAAATCCACTGGACGAGTTGGGAGAAACTATGTAAACCAAAGAGAGTGGGAGGTCTAGGATTCAGAGACCTGCACCCTTTTAGTATGGCCATGCTTGCATGACAAGGATCGCGGCTACTCCAAAACCCTTCCTATTTTTGTGCACGAGAGCACTTGAAGCGAAATATCATCCTGGCCACAACATAATTGAAGATACGCTAAAGATGGGATATCTTATGCATGGCGCATTATTTCGAAGAGTGTACAACTCCTGGAGAAAGGCATAATTTGGCGAGTCGGAGATGGAAGTTAATATTTGGAAAGACCCATGGCTTCCAAGAGGCATCACCATAAGATTTACCACACTGCAAGGACGAAATTTAGTCTCAAGGGTGGCAGAGCATATTGATCCAGTAACTAATGGTTGGGATAAGGACCTAGTGTGCCAAACTTTCAATGTAGAAGATGCTAAGATAATCCTACAAATCCCCATTTATGAGCATACAAAGGACTGTGTGGCATGGCACTTTGACAAGAAAGGGATTTTTTTTTTTCACGAAGTCGGCATACAAAGTAGGAGTAGACTGCACAGAAAGGGAATCAAGATATGGCCAGCAATCTAGCCCTGCAAGCAGTGGAGAAATAACTGATTTTGAATGGAAGAAAATATGGGCCTTACCTCTCCCGAATAAAATTCTGCACTTCATATGGCGTTTGGCAACATGCAGCTTACCTTTAAGAATGAAATTGAGGAATAGAGGTATCGTGGTGGATATTAGATGTCCAGTTTGTAACAGATACGTAATGCTTTTTGAAATGCAAGAAGGTGAGGAGGCTTTGGTGGCTAGCCCAAATGGAAGAAACTAGAGAGAAACTTCTACAGTGCAGTGACCCACTAAGAATGTTTGATGAGATATTTCGCCTGATCAAGTCGTACGAAGGTGTGTATTCTGCTCTAGGTGTGGTGGCATGAGATAAACAAGGCCAATGCCGAATATCTGATGGAATCTCCAGATGATATAATTGCTTCTGTTAACTATCATGTTTGTGAATGCAGCAACCTTAAGAACCAGAGGAGCACCCAGAAACAAGCTTCCACCACGTGTTGGTCTCCTCCCCCAAGTGGGATCCTTAAAATAAATACAGATGGTGCTTTTCATGAATCTTCATTGTCTGGTGGATGGGGTTTTACTGTCAGAAATGATAGTGGTGTGCTTATGGCTGCGGGAGCAGGAAATCTGGAACATGTATCCAATGCTATCCACACCGAAGCCCTGGCCATGTTATATGCAATCAGCACAACTACGCAAATGGGATATCACCGTGTGATATTTAAAACAGATTTTGTGGTGTTGAAGCAGGCGATCTCAAGCGAGGAGTATGACTTGTCGACTTCAGGTGTTGTGTTTTAGGAAATCAAATTTCATTTGAAGGTGGCTTTTGATGATGTAAATGTTAGTGTTTGTCCAAGATCTTGTAATGTAGTAGCTCACAGCCTAGCAGCACATGGTGTAAGACTAGGAGATGGCGAATATGAAACATGGCTAGGCCATTTCCCTGAGTTTGTTGTAAACTCTGTAGCTGGCGATTTAGCCAGTCTAACTTTGTAATGGAGTACAAGGTTGTTCCTTAAAAAACCACATAGAAAGTATGGAATCTCTTTCAGCTATGGCGTCCGACCAGCGCAAGCTCTTCCCAGGGCATAACGTCATTGGGGCCGGGAGAACTGCATGTACAAGCTCGAGCGGTGGCTCGACAATGATCGGGAGAAGATCGTTGGCATTGTCGTGGAGTACACATGGTCTCATTCCACGCAGAAGGCCGCCGTCATTCAGTTATACGTTTGTGATCATTGTCTGGTGTACCAAGTCTGTAGGGCTATCAGTCCAAGTGATAGGTTCTACCACTTCTTGCGCAATGAGAAGTATATATGTTTTCGGCTTCAGCATCGAGGGGGCAAGGAAATGCTTGACTGCAGCGGCCCATGGGTCCAAAACTTGTCGTCATCTAAATGGAGTGCGGGGCGCCGTAGCCATACAGCACCAAGGATAAGGATTTGTTGGTGGACGCCACCGCCGCTATCATGGACAAGTACTATGCTAACACGAAGAAAGGCTTCGGAGAGAAGGAGCACTAACAATGGGCAGACATGTCATTGTCCGACAAGTAGGTGGAGTATGCTTCCAATGTACGGAGCATATAAGATATGGACGTGCATTGTCAACTTCAATAAGGGCCTGCTTCAAACGGAGGAGAAGAAGAGAAGAGGTGCACCAGCTGGGTCAGGTAGGTTTGCAGTTTGGAAAATGTATTTATATGTTTAGGTAGTCTGATGTTTGTAGTCTATGACCTGTAATAAAAATGTGACGTATTAGTGTGTAAGATGGTATTTGTATTGTGATTTTTATAAATTAAATATGTAACTTTTTTGTCAATTTTTTCCTAGATTAAAAAAATCCGCTCACATTTTAATTAGGATTCTTGATCCCTCTCAATTTGTCTTTCAATTCGAGGACCCAGAGAGGTGTTTTCATAGTCATCTCCGAATATTTGCCATCTCGGAATATTTTCGATTTCATTTTTCTATGATATGTCTTTCTGTATGAAAATTGGTTATTTAAGATGTACTAACTAAAGGGCCAACTAAGTTGATACTTTGCCGGTTTTTCTAGTATGTGCATTTGGAATTATTAAAATATTTTAAGATTATTTGGAGAAACTTGTTTTTCTGGTAGTTTTGCAAAATGGTGACATAAGTAGGCCAAACGGTCATTTCTAAGGAAGTGTTTTTTCCAACATCCATAAATCATGTGAGATTTAGTGACAACCTCATGTACCAATATTAGGGGACAGTGCCAAGTTTGACTATTTTTTGACAACTTCTATTTTTATTCTTTATTTTTCTTCTCTTTTTTTGTCCAAAATGACAAATGTTAATAGTTACGTAATCAATGTTGATTTTCATTCACATTTTTATTAAAAATATTAAAGTGGAGTGTACACCAATTTTGAACTTAAAATGATTGCAACCGGTCACTTCAGAAGGGTTGTCTGGATATTTGCATTGGATGTTATGGGAGATAGTTCACCTGGTAAAGACTCCTTGCCAATTTTTAGTAATTTTGCACAACATTTTAGATATTCTTTCATTTTTAGACTTGAAACCTAATGCTAAAAATATTATTTTGTAAAATGTTTTGATTTTAATTCACACTTGTCATTATAGATGTTAAAGCAAGTCATAGAAAAAGTTTGAAGTGAAAAAGAGCTCAAATGGCCACTGAAATTGGTTTGGGTGGTAAAAAGTTGGAGATTTTGGACGAATCTTACGAAACATCATTGGAGATAGTCCATTTTCTGAACAACCTACTATTTTTATTTTGTGTATTCTTCTCAAATTGTTATCACAGGGTCATGCGCCTATATCAGGATATCATAAGAAGTTTTAGTTTTTTTTACTTCATTAAGATATCTATCAATTCTCTGAAATCATGCAAAGCTTTGGGTACATTTATCATAGCACAAAGTTTGAATATTTCATCCTTTTCCACCACATGACTGCTAATTGCATGTATTTCCTTAAATACATTTTTATTAAAATTTTATAGCTTATTTGATACACCTATAGTTAGAAATGGGATCACTTTCAGTAAGTGCACAGAAATTCATTTAATATATAATATATAGTAAAATTATCCTAAAATTTGTGAAACTTTTACACATCAACATATATAAAGTAAATAGTACTACAAAAAGATATATATGAAAAAATGACTGAGTACCTAGACATACGAATGAGTTTTAGATTTCTAGAAAAAAGCAAAATATCAGATAGGTGGGTCCACAGCCCCATATGTCATGGAGTTTGGTGCCACCAGCCTCACCGGACACAACCCATGTAGCATCTTGTCATATAGGCCCTCGTTCCTTCGACCCTCACATGCCATTCACGTACCCGCGTCCTGGAGATCCCCTTCTTCTCTCCCGCGTCATTCCCCTCCTTCTCCAAATCATGGGCGAGCACCGGTTGAGCAAGTGAAACAATATAGATAATTGCAGAAGGATTCCAAACTTGTTTAATTACATACATGATGGGCGTAGGCCTGAGATATTTTATGTATCCCTAACGATGGGTGTAGCCCTGAGACTCATGGTCTGGAAGTAAAAAATATGTGTTATCTTAGTAAATGGTTGCTTAAGTTGCTAAGCAAGGATGAATTGTACTAGTTTCTCTTACATAGTACAAGTACTTGGGGGGCAAAAACACTCTTAGTGCTTAATGTCAAACCAGTAGGCTCCCACTTTTGAATGGACCTCCTGAAGGTTAAGAATATTTTCGTTCAGTTTTGATCGCTTGATGTGGAAATGGTCAATCAATTCGTCTTTGAGAGGATAGGTACATCAAGGATAAGCCTCTTTTGCTTCTAACCCCTCAATATTTAGTATTGTTTGTCATAGAAATGCCAATGTTTCTGCGATTATTGGAACTGAGTACCCACATGTGGATTTTAGTAGGGTTGTCATTGGCCAGCATTTAGCAGGCTGGAATGAGAGACTATCCCAGAGATTGCAGATATGTGGCTAGCCATGGACCATGACTTGCTTAAATGATATCATCGCACTTGTGGAGTTTTCCTTGTTCACTTGATGTGTTCATCTTAGCAACAAGAGGGCCAATTTTAGGTCTAAAAATTTGTCGCATCTTAAATTACTTTGGAGATAAAAGTTATCGCTTGACTATCACTTAAACAGTTATACTAACTACAAATAATTTGGTCAAATTAATATGTCCAGGGGATACTCTTTGTAGCTGTTGTTATGAACAAGAAACCATTCAACATCTGTTGTTATTTAGCATTTACTACATGGGGACTTATGTATTTAGACATTAATATTACCAAGCCTTGTAGTGTTTTGCATATTTTTGGGTCTTGACTATGGAAGTTGAAAGTGCATCTCCAAGATACCCTACATGGTTTTAGTGATATATGACAAAACCATTTGAGGGTACTAATGTTTTTAATGAGTTTTTTAGGGACTAGGACTAATTTTCTTATACAAGTCCCTGAATATAAGTGGAATATCATTTATGACTCCTACATACAATTTTTGAAGTTGTTGTTTACCTCAAGCTTTTAGCATGTATTTAGAGTTTTTCTGGTTAATCTAAGATTCACATTGAGTGTAGGATAATCGTAGTATGCAGAGAGGCACAAGCAAAGTACTCTATTTGAACTCTAAGAAATAGATCGTAAGAGGAAGTCATGATAATCCACCCCTAGCCCACTTTTATGAACCTTTCAAAGCCCTGGTACATCCGGAGATATATATTTTGATACTCAGAGATATGCCCAGTTTCCATAGTTCAGAATCATTCTTTTTTTGGAATTGTCAAACCAATCCACCTTGAAATATTCTTCATTCGCTCTGACACTTCTGAGCATAACATTTTCATTGGCACTTCATCCATTTCGATTTATACTTGTGAGTCACAGTATAATTTTGGCACCTCCGCTACCTGTACTTTCGAGCTGTGACTTAGACTTTTTCTGCTAATTCTCATTTTGAATTTTTTTTATGTCTACTACGGTACTACCGAGCATCAATTGGTTTTACCTGGTACTCTGAAGCCATTCCATGTTTGCAAAAAAGGGTTGCCTTTTTGGTTCGGAACCACAACTCATTCTTTTCATAAAATAGTTATGAGTATGTATTTCATCTAGCTCCTAGCATTGTCCTAGTCATTTGAATTATTTGAATTGTATCTACAATTCCACTAATTTTCTTTCGGCACTTCTGAGCCAAGTTATTTTTGAAGTAATGGTCAGATCTTGGATCCTCTCTATAAATATCCTCATACCCATTCGTGGGCGCAACTATTCCATTCCATCCTTAGTCATTCCACTCACTCGTTCCACCCATTGCAAGACACTACACTCCACTCCATCCATCTATCTCCACCGTAGAGGAAGAGAGGTCCAAGGCAAGAAGAGAAGAGAAGAAGTGTTGGGTGATTGCATGTTCACTTATTGATTATTTGAAGGTCAAGAAATCCATTCTTGAATCCCTACTTAAGTTCATCTCTTTAACTGGAATCCTATCCTTGTGGGAGAGTGATCCTTTGTATTCTTGACAGAAGCTTTGATTGAAGGTCATTCAAGGAGTTCTCATCAATTGACTTTCCTCAGCTTGTTACTCTTGGATAGTGGGCGCATCCTAGAAAATTAGGAGTTACTTAAGACTGCCCACTTGGTGAAGATCTTCCCTTAGAGGGGCTTCTAAGTGCAAGCCATGATGAAATAGGTTTACTGCCTTAGGTGGGGCGCTTGGTGGGAAATGCAATCGAGATCCTTGTGATCCTAGAACCATTGGTTCAAAAGCCTCCATCAACGTAGATATAGGATATCGCCAGCCATCCAAACCACGGGAAAAACATCCTACCGTCAAGAGTGTTTGCATTCCCTTTACCCTACCTCCTACTTACTTGCAAGTTATTATTTTCTGCTTCTCAATATGCTTGTTTACTTTCTTGCTATGGGAATCTCCAACGCTGACCCTCAAAACGCCCGCATCCATCTGGACCGAGTTGTACAAACCATTTTGCCATCCAATACGATACCCCATTGGTCCACGGACTAGTCTAGGCCTCCGTTTTCATGAAAACCAAAATAAAACTAGGGTGCTTTGCAGGAGTCCGTACTACCGCCACGTAGGACTCTAACACCCCCAACCCATTCAAAGCCCCATCCCAGTCCATTTTTCTTCCACTCCGCCCCTGCCCTTCCTTTGCATCCGCATCCTCCTCGTCCGCCGCTATCATCGTACCTCTCCGGCCGCCGCCCAGGCATTATAGGACACTCGCAGCCCCCACAAACATGCCTTCCCTCCTCGGACTACGCCACCATCCATCCAAGATCCCTTCGTGGTCAGATACCCTCCACCCCCTTCTGACGACGTCCATGGTGGACACCACGCCCAGCAGGTCTTTAGTCAAATGCCATTGAGCTTTTTTTGTTGAACTTCTTGTTGTTTTCAAGATTAAGCACAGTGGAGGGTACTTAGTGATTGAGGATGAGTTGTTGTGCGATGCGTGATTGGCCGTATCTGCAGATTTTGTAGGCAGGAACTCAAGGGGCTCGATCTTTTGACAGCGCGCATGATTCATTTCATGCGCGAAAGGACTTCACGCTCTACGAGATGCACGTCATCCATGAACGCAATGTGAAGTTGATATTGTATCGGTGGTACACCATCTGCAACTATTCATGAAGTTGCGGTGCGGTTGCATGAGTAGAGACAATGTGGCCATCAGGGTCGACAACACCATGGAAATTCTAAGTTTTGCTTCCTGTTAATCTATTTGTTAGTTAATTCATTCATTCACTCAATGTTTCTCTACATGTTGTATCGCTTGAACAGCTGTTGTGATGTACTACTGGACCGAGGGCAGGCCATTCACGCACATATATCATTGGATGGAGGTCAAGGAGCTGTATGAATTCGAAAAGCTTGTTCAACATCCAGTTATATCTTAGATGTAATATTTACATTTGAACTATTGTTGTACTAGATATATTTTAATGTTATTTATGGATGAATTGTGCTATTTTCTATAATTATTTTTAGTGTTGCGGTCTTACAAAAAAACAGGAGGCGGGTAGTTGGGGAACATGGTTGGATGGCGCTGGAAATGTCCTAATTATTTTGAGTGTTGCGGTCTTAGAAAAAAATTAGTGTTCGCGGACTATTCCGGACCGGTCCGCGGATGAATACAGGGTCGTTTTGGGGGTGGGCGCTGGAAATGCCCTATGTACTTTTAGTTCTCTAGTCATCATTGCCTTGTCCTAAAACTTTCAACCCTAAAAATTGGAGTAGCGTTGTTTAATTGGGCTTTTTAACCCCCTCCCTCTAGTCCTTAGACCTTGATCCCAATAGAGATTATAAATCTTAAGATCTCTCTTTTTGGTCAGGCCACACAGCGATGTTTTGGTCTATCTGATTATGCAGAGTGATGTCATGTTTAACAACAAGGAAGTTCATTCTTGTATGTAGGTGATACTCTCGTGTACCAATTGGTCATAGTCATATGTGTTATTGCAGATGGTGCAACATAGAAAGTCGATGGATCTTGCCCAAAGAAGCCCGAGTGAAGCACTAGGGAGTTTATGTCATGTTTTGGACAGTGAGCCAATGGTGGGCTTATGGATGTTGGGAGTGATCTTGTTTGGCATGTTAGTCTTTGCTGGTCCATGTTATTTTATTTTCCCCTCCTTTTGGCAACAAGATAAAGTTGATACCTTTGTAATGAGGCGATGTAATAAGGTTGTCCATATGCATCTTAGGATGCAGGGGGTTTAGCAAAAGCTAAGATTATCCAAAAATATCTACATGGGGAAGAGTATTACATATATTTCCTGAAATGGAGAATGGAACAAAATGTGGCACAGCCTAGTGGCAGAATTGGACAATCTAGCTACAAATAGTATGTTTTGGAGGTTTTCTAGTGGTCGGTATATTTCTACAATATTTCTAGATAGATATTTGTAGGAATGATTTGAGTTTCATGCATAAGATATCCCAATCTTAGGTAACTTGGGTCACACTTAAGACAAGAAAACATGCATGGAGTTACAAGCCATCGGGCTATGGATGAGTCATGTAATAGCCATGAGGGGATATTTAGAAGACAAATTGAGTGGATTAGATAGTGATGTGATAGCAACAGTTTTCTAATTAAATACACCCCCACCCCTATATGATAGCATTTTTAGGGGCCTCATCGGTTTAAACAAATTTCATTAGACTATTTTAGTTTGTAGGATTAGAAAACCGTAGGAACATTTTTATATTGTCTCCTCTACATGTAGTTCAAATGGGAAATTCCCATTGAGCAACCTCATGGAGTTTTTCTTTATTTCTTTGACAACTATGCATGTTTGCAATCCTTTCAAACAAAATTCTCATGTTTACTATAGTGCAACCAAACAGGTTCTATTATACAATGATGTGTACTAAATTTATGTAGGAATTAATATGACATGTCATCCACTTTGATGTTTTTTCTGTTCTTGTATTTTTATAATACCGAACCAAAGAGGCCGTTAGGTCCCATTTGATTCACACGATTCTCAAAATGCAGGAAAAAGGAATAACACGTGATTGCAATTACTTTTTTTTCTTCAATCCTATACACTGGCGGAGCTACGTGGAGATCAAACGGGGTCACGACCCCCCCTTTGAAAATTGCAAAATGGTAATTAGTACTAGTATAATACACACCACTTTGGCCCAGCCGTTCACAACGTAGCGCAGTTGCAGCTTGCACCACACACGAGATCAAAACAACCGTTCTCTCATGTACGTTACTGTCTCCATCGCACACCTTAATCACTGCAAGTCTGCAATCGACGACTGCCCACGGTGATGACGGCGGCATGTCCGCCGGACAACCTGAACCTTAAATCCTCATTGTCCTTCACAGATCACAAGGGCTGCTCCCGGAGCTGCACGTCGACGCCGGCGGCGGCGGACTGCCTGAACCTCAAATCATCAATGTCCTTCACAAATCACAAGCGCTATGCTCCCTGGAGCCGCACGTCGACGCCGGCGTGCCTCTACTCCCTGGACCTGAATCCCCAAGTGCACCCTGGGAATTGAGATGTGGTGGTAATTTATTCATTTAGATTTCCAAAATTTAATTTGTCATAAGTTGTATTTGTGTGAACAAATTTACTGGTCCAAAACTATCTCTTATCTCTGTTCTATGACTTTGCTTTTTTCATGCATATTGTGCCTTCTTATATATATTTGGCCCCCCCTTTTGTTTTGGTCACGCTCCGCCACTGATCCTATAAGACTTAAAAAACATAGGAATTTGGATCAAAGAGTGTCTGATGCTGCAGGTAAAATAGATGAATTATACGAAGAGGTTTGAGTGCATGGAAACTTTTGTCCAAAGCAAACCTTAGGTACCACGGGTAATACGTGGTAAGAAACCTAAACTTATTTGTGAACCAAAAGCAACCTTAGGAATTTTTCCTAAGGATCCAAATCCTGAAAAAACGTATGGAATTCCTTTGAACAGCAGAGCATTTGGTGATTCTTTGTTTTCATTAACTACTCTACCATATGCCCGTATCATTAGTTGTAAATCATATTTGGCCCATCCGCTAGCCATTAAAAATTTATGGGCCTGAGCATTTCCAATGATGGCCGTGAAGGCCAAGATAGACTGAAGCTGCAAAGATGTGACACACTTTCCATTTGGCATCATTCAATCATTCATGAGACCAAGAAACGTCAGGAGAAATGTGCATCATTCACCTGACCAAGACCCTAACCTACTAAATTAATCAATAAAGATGGTGATCCCCTAATTTGTTTGCGTTTCAAACTTTGATTAGAGATTTAGATTCATTAGGAGTCAACGTACGACAACTACTAACAGGTACGACTCCCTCTGTAAAGAAACATAAAAGCGCTTAGATTATTAAAATAGTGATCTAAACGCTTTCATATTTCTTTACAGAGGGAGCAGGTGTTAACTGTTCAACTGAATGATTAGCCACTTCAGTTAATTAGTGCATGGAAATGACTATATATACACGTACATATTTTGCCAGCTTGATTGATATTTTTTCGAAAAGGAGGAATACCTCCGGGTTCTGCACCGATTGGCGCATGCAGTCATTTTTATTGCATAGTTTGAAACATTACAAAATAAAAGACAAAATTCCACTCAAACACGGATAATCAGAGATCTTATATTGCTAGATCATCATCCAAGCTTGATTTCTATTTGTTTCACCACTTCCTTTTCTTTGGTGAATATATGTGTGGCATGGAAAAGCTACTATGCATACATAGTTACATACCTTTGCCTCAGATGATGGATTCAACACTCCGGAGTGCTCCTCTTTTGCCTCCTGGTACCGCTCTAGTATTGCCTCCATTCCACTGATGAAGACAAAAAAATTAGAAACACATCCATGTTATGAGAGGATGAAATTAAGTAACTGATAGAGTATTTGGAGGGTACAGGAACTAATTATTTAACTAACAGACCTGGAGCTCGTGAAGTCGTAGAGGCGACCGGTGCTGGAGAAGACGATGAGAGCAAGATCAGCGTCACAGAGTATGGCGAGCTCACGGGCCTTCTTCATCAGCCCTCCGCGCCGCTTGGAGAAGGTCACCTGACGGTTCGTCGTGTTGTCGATCCTCTCAATCGCAATCTTCCCCCTCCCCATCTTCTTCTTCTTCTTCCACCTCCTCCTCTTGTTCTTGTTCTTCTTCTTCTCTAGATCTCTCTCCTGCCGGCTGGCCGGCCGATTGACAAAAGTAATTAAGAACCGATCAAAATGGAGCTAAGCTAGAGGCTGCTAATTGTTTCTTCTCTGCTATCTGGGTGACAATCGACAAGTCTAAGCTAGCTAGTTGAAGCTTTTCCCCCCAGCTGCTACCTGATCCAGCTAGCTATTTTTGTATTGTTGGTTTGCTTGTAATGGACTGCAAACCAAAAGGGATCGAGAGGCCATGTGCTGACAACACTAAGCTAGGCTTAAACAACTGGCTAAATTTCGTTGTGATTGTAAATTAGGTTAATGAATGGCCCACGACGTACTATTTTCCTCGGTGGTTGCGACAAGGACATCCATAATATATATATATATATATATATATATATATATATATATATATATATATATATATATATATATATATATATACTGTTCATAGTTTAAACTTTGGGTACGAGGATAGCCTATTGGCTTCTGACGTGTAGCCATAAATTGTGCCGTACAATATGGCGTCAGCTACCAAGCCAGCCTCTTTTTGTTCGAACCGTTGAAACAGACTAGCACTTGCGGTAGGTGCCTATTCAAAGTTGTAGATTTGTTTCTAATTTCGTCTTGAGAGGCAAGTGGTTTCTGGTTTCTTCAAAACCGTGTGCTCATACCTCTTAGTATGTGGGCGTACACTTTCATGAAAACGGTGTGTCCATATCTTGCAATGTATATGTGGGTGGTACACTTTCTTCGGGAACTGTGTGCTTATATCTGGGTAGAGCTATCCAATTGAATCTCGACACTTTACCATGTAACTTGCAAATGGTACACTTAATTTATTAAAAGTTGTGTGCTCATACCAAAAGAAAAAAATGTGCTCAATGGAGCTATCCAATTGTATGTCGTCATGTTACCATGTAACGTGTAGTTATATCTTGGTACAACTGTCCAATTGTATATTAACACGATTGATATGGAAGGTGACAAACGGCATTTTTCTCGACAATCGAGGTACGACTTTTGATGCCAATATCGCACGCCCAATGCTCTAACGTGTAAGATTCCAAATCTTACGGATTAAGAAGTCATAGATCCACCACAACCAATAAACCTCGTTGCGTCTTTGGCACGAATCAACTGCATCAGCGAAACCTTTGTTCGCGCATAAATACCTGAATTTCAGTTTCTTTTCAATCAATTTCTCACTTATAGTGGTTACAATATTGCCTGAAGTTTGTATTTCAGACATCTGGGAAAACTTTGTTGGTTGTGATTTTTAACAGATAATAATTGTAGGAGTACTTATTGAGGTGTGTGTGGCAGGAACATTGGCATTTGGGTGCTAAAGGTAACATCCAAGTTATAAAAGGTAAGCTAGTAGTACCATGTTGTTTAAGGTTGCTAGATTGATGAGCACACATATGTACTAGCTAGCTTTCCACTTGGCTCATTCAAAAAAGGACAATTTTAAGGTTAGTAAGTAAAGTGGCCACAGAGCACGATGCAAAAAATGTGCAGTCCACACGGGTGACGGCACTCCGATCTCGATTAGAGCCAGTAACGGATTATATTAGAGTAAAGATGATTTCCTTCCAGATTTGGTGCTCTGAGTCATGGCACCACTTGATATTTAGTATGTAGTCCTTAATGATGCTGCCACTCTGATATGATCTGGTTTGATTCTTTCTTTTTGCTCTTGCATCAGCTCAGTTGTGTGTACCATCAGGTGTTTTGGGATGAGTGGACAAAGCTGGAGTCACTGATTCTCCCTGCTACTTTCTTGCTTCTCCAGTTAAATTAATTAATTAAAGCATCTTTCTTTTCCCATCTCAATTATTAGCACTAGACAAAATACTTCAAGTTCTTCAAAAAAATCAAAAAGGAGGATAACCCCTGGACTCTGGATCGGGTGATGCATACAAGCCCAAATTAAAGAATATACATACATCGTGAAAACATTTTGAACAAGCTAGGCAGAACATGATCAAGAGTTCAAGACAACTATATGCAGGAACCATATTCTAGAGGATGATCAGCCAAACTTGGACTAAGACACGGCCTAGACTCCTACGGGAGGCAGCAGCGGCGAATTTTCTGTGATAGATGAAAGCATGGCGTAACAACTTAAGTGGACATATATAATGAATCAACACCCAGGACAACATTTAATGCGTTTGCAAATGAAAAGCATGTATTAGCTTCATTTTATTGATTATTTTTTAAAAATGGTGGATATTATTAGCTCAAGATAAAGCATTAAGAGAATACAAACACGATGAGCACACACCCGGCCTCTGCATAACTAGGATGCACACAGCCAACACCAACACACACAAAAACACGCCTGCAAGTAGCAATGTCATATAAGACCAAAGCTATGCATGACGAAAAAAATAAATAAAGAAAACAAAAGAAAATCCAAAGTGCTCGGATCCATGGTCGGCAAACTACAGGAAAGACCATACTCGCACAACCATCTTGACACACCATATGGGTGACGAGGTTCTTCAACAACAACACCTTCAGGAAGGGAGCGGCGCTCAATCGCCACTGTCACCGGATCCAGCCAGTCAAGGCCAGAACCTTAGTTTTCACCCTGACAGTCAGAGCATATCCGAGCAATGCTTTCAACAAGGTAATGATGTATAACCATCGCCATTGCCAGACTTCAGATCTGGGCTTTCACCCCGGAGCTCGATATCGGGTACTGGAAGGAACTGAATTAAGAACTTGTACCCATGATGTTCTTGAAGCATCTGTATTTCCTGATGTAATTTCCGGACTTCCCCTTCCCAAAGCTAGAAAAAAAAAAGACATTTTTCTGTTATAAAAACAGAAATTTTAAGTTACCGTAAACTGTTACAAGTGAGTGTCACAACTTTTGTCAAAAATATAAGAACTGGCACTATTATGGGTATTTGCCAAACAAGCATAACTTTGTTGGCTTAAGTTGTAGTGCTAAAAGTATATGCATACAATATAAGACTTAAACATCTCTATTTTGACTATCAATTTGTACATTTTTACTGAGATTTTTCAAATGAGCATAAGGGCATCTCCAACGCTGACACGCAAATTTCCCCCCGCATCCATCCGCGGACGGGGGAACAGTCTACAGACACGGATGCGGGAGCTGGTCATCCAACGATATTCACATACATTTCAAGCCGGGTTTCAACATACCGGACGAAATTCATTAAAGTTCATATAGAAAATAGCATAAATCATCCATACATAGCATGCAAATAAGTCTAGTACAACAATAGTTCAAACTCAACTAGAAATAGTTCAATCAACTAGATTAACCAGATGTTCAACAAGATTTTAATGAACGGATCATTGTCGTCCACACACATGCTGCCCCTGGAGTTTCATCCAACAATGTATGTGCGTAAATGGTCTTCCCTCTAGCTTGTGATACACCATGGCAGCACATACAGACTACACAATGTGTAGAGAAACATTAATTGAATCAATCAATCAATCGATAAGTTGAGCAAGAAGAAACAAAACTTACGGTCTCCTTGGTAGCCGCGTGCAATGGCCACCTTGCCTCCAGCATATCAACCGCGCCACAAAACTTGGTGATGGTGGTCTTGATGGCGTATCATCGACATGATAATGACTTCACATTTCGATGATGGATGATGTGCATGTTGTAGAGCCGAAATGTGCTTTCGCGCGTGAAACGAATCATGCACACGCTGCCAGAAGAGCCCCCTTCTGCTCCTGCCTATGAAATCCACGGATACGACCAACCACGCATATCACAACAACTCATCATCCATCATCGAGTACCCCACCATCCTTCGTACTCTAAAAGAACAACATGGCTTTCGAAAATAAGTTCAACGGCATTTGACCGAACACCTATAGGGCGTGGTGTCCACCATGGACGTCCTGGACAGGGGCGGAGTGTACCTGGCTACGGACGGGTCCTGGGTGGAGTGTGCCATCGTAAAAGGCGAGCGGGCGCGTCGGTGCTGGTTACGGACGTCCGGCAATGCCTGTGCGGCGACCGGAGTGGTACATCGGCAACGACGGAGGAGGAGGGTACGGATGCAAAGCAAGGGGGAGAAGGGGCGGATTGAAAAAGAATGGGACCAAGAAGGGGGATTTTTGTGGGGCGGGAGTGTCAGAGTCCTAGTGGCCGTTGTTCGGACTCCGGCAAAGCCCCCCCCCCCCCCCCCCCCCCCGCCCCCAACTCCGCCCCCAACTTTGCTTCCAATTTACGGGGGGAAATGCGCCCGGACCGGTCGGCAGACCGATACATGCCGATGTTGGATGGCAAAACACGTGCGGACCTCACAGTCCATACGTATGCGGACGGTTTGAGAGTTGGCGTTGGAGATGCCCTAACATTATTACACCTTTTTTACAAGTCTGTAATTTTACCAACCTTTTTGTATAAAACAAACTAGCATTCAAAGTTTCATCATGCAAACTGCATGTCTGCGTGTTAAAAACATCATGTATGGAACGTTGAGAGTAAAAAAGGTTTCAAGGAATGCATGCGCGCATACCATGACTTGTGAAACTGAATTCAACAGGTGATGGTGCTCTTGTGCAGATTGGTAGTTTTGAATGATGGAAGGCATGGCCATGCCCATGGTGGTGGCGGCGATGGAGCTGGCATATTCGTAGAGGCGACTGGTGGAGGAGAAGACCATGACGCTGACCTGGACATCGCAGAGGATGGCTAGCTCACGTGATTTCATCAACAGGCCATGACGCCGCTTGGAGAAGGTGGCCTTCCTGCTGCTCATGTTCTCAATCCTCCTAATCACAATCTTGCCCCTCGCCATGATATCTCTTAGATCTCCTTAATTAATCCATCTTGCAACGTATATGTGGAGGGTAGTGGTACACACTTTCTTCACAACTGTGTGCTTAAATCTGGGTAGAGCTATCCAACTGAGTCTCCACACTTTACCATGTAACTTACGAATGATACACTTAATTTATTAAAAGTTGTGTTCTCTGTTGGAACCGCAGCCCTCTAGCTACCTCTCTTCTCACTCGAACGGAGGTGAAAGAAGAAGAACAGTGGACACAAGATTTTTCGGCCGGCGCACGAACGCCGCCACGGGCACACGAATGCTCCAATCCTTTTCTTCCTTACAGTGGCTACATGGCTACACTCAGCTCATACCGACGCCTCCGGTTGATCAGTACATGGGGTATTATACATGGGCGCACACACACGACCCTCCCACCCCACCGGCCACTAACTCCACGCACACACACGCACTGAGCTAGCTACATGCACGGCAACAACCACCATGCAGTCACCTAACGTAAAAACCTGGACGCACTAATCACTGACCTTATCTTCTACTGGAAACTCTCTAACAGCCACACACGACTTGACCAAGCTACTAACCAACAATCATGCATGGCCCGGCTAACAAACTTATGCATGTCAAGATTATGTCTAACATTCTCATGCCTGCAAAAAAGTTTGTGTGCTCATGTCTTGGAGCCATCAATTGTATCTCGGCTACCATATAACATGTTGGTAGTACACTTTCCTCATAACAGTGTACTTATATCTTGGTACAACTGTCCAATTGTATATTAACACGGTTGATATGGAAGGCGACAAACGGCATGACTTTTTCTCGGCAATCGAGGTACGACTTTTGATGCTAATATCAAACGTATGATGCTCTAACGTGTAAGATTCCATATCTTGTGGATTAAGAAGTCATAGATCCACCACAACCAATAAACCCGGTTACGTCTTTGGTACGAATCGGCCACGTCGGCGCAACCTTTGTTTGCGCATAAATACCTGAATTCCAGTTTCTTTTCAATCAATTTCTCGCTTATGGTGGTTACAATATTGCCTGAAGTTTGTATTTAGACACCTAGCAAAGGTTTGTTGTTGTGATTTTTAACGGATAATAATTATAGCCGTATTTATTGAGGTGGGTGTGGCAGGAACATTGGCATTTGGGTGCTAAAGGTAAACATCCAAGTATAAAAAGTTAGCTAGTAGTACCATGTTGTTTAAGGGTGCTAGATTATGAGCACACATATGTACTAGCTAGCTTTCCACTTGGCTCATCCAAAAAAGGACAGTTTTAAGGTTAGAAGTAAAGTGGCCACAGAGCACGATGCAAAAAATGTGCAGTCCACGCGAGTGGCGACGTTCCGATCTTGATTTGAGCTAGTAATGGATTAGATTAGAGTAAAGATGATTTCCTTCCAGATTTGGTGCTCTGAGTTATGCCACCACCACTTGATCTTTAGTACGCAGTCCTTAATGATGCAACCACTCTGATCTGATCTGGTTTGATTCTTTCTTTTTGCTCTTGCATCACAGCTGTATGTACGTTCAGGTGTTTGGGGATGAGTGGAGAAAGACGGAGGTACTGATTCTCCCTGCTGTTTTATTGCTTCTCTAGCTAAATTAATTAAGTAAAGTATTTTTATTTTCCCAGGTCAAACTACTGGAAAATCGGTCTTTACCAAGTTCATTTGTGTTTGCCAAGATCTACTCCACGGGATCACGGCGAACAACCAGTTTGCAGGGTAGCAGACTCGGCAAACAGAAGAGCTCAGCAGAGACTCCAGTTGGCTGATCAGTTATTAGCACTTGAAAAATAATACTTCAGGTTCTTCATGGGTATAAATCCAAAATTAAAGATTGAACATACATGGTGAAAACATTTTGAACAACCTAGTTATAGATGATCAAGACAACTATATGCAACAGTCATATTCTAGAGGATGATCAGCCACAAATGAAATGAGTCACTGCCTAGACTCGTACGGGAGACAGTACTGGAGAATTCTCCGCAATAGGTGAAAGCTTGGCGTAACAACTTACGTGCACATATATATGACGAATCAATAGCCAACACAATATCTCACACGCTTGCAAATGAAAAACCTGTCTGTATTAGCTTCATTTTATTGATTATCCGCACCATATCAAGACGATACAACTATTAAAAAAGTTCAACTCCCAGCTTCTGCATCTTTATGAAGCTGTAAACTCAAATACCAGAAGAGTCTGCCATGTTATATATAATTGGCAGAATTACTGCTCCCTAATACTTTTCATTTATATATTCTGACTTGGAGGATAATATGTTGCACCCTTAGAATATCCATTCAATACACAAAGCTGCAACCAATATCAGCACTATTAATCTCAACCCCCACAATGATTTGAATACATAGTCAAGTCAGACAGTCACCTTGTTCTTTAATTCCAAGTTTTGTTCATGGATAAGCTTTATTTCCCAGAGAGTCGAATATTCTCTTGATGAAAGATGTATCCCTACAATGTCACTTTACTGAATTATCATGATGTAAACTTTACACGATAATGGCAACTAAGTAAAATTGTACACGCATGTGATAGAAATATTGGCGAACCTTCTCGTTGAGTTGTAGAATATGGTTGGCAAAACATTGTTCCTAAACAGGTATCAGGTGACACATAGTTATTATCATTCCGATAAAACTATTGGCGTCATGATTATGGAAGAGGGTACAATGATTAGCATAAATAAGAACAAACTGAGGGAGATCAGCTATACCTTCTTTTCTCTAATACGGTGTAAGCCCTTCTCCAGCTGATTTTCCATTAAACATAAGTCTTTGGCTCCTAAGTTTGAGAATCTCTCCCCCATTAGCTTCCTGACATTCAAACAATATAACGGGATGACGTGAATACATTTTCCAGTCTTTACTCAAACTTATTTAAATAAGGTAGGTAGCATTTGAAGGAACTGAATTAAGAATTGTATCTATGATGTTCTTGAAGCATCTGCATTTCCTGCTGTAATTTCCAGACTTCCCCTTGCCAATACTAGAAAAACATTCTATTATCAGAAACTTTAAGTTACTGTAAATTGTTACAAATGAGTGTCACAACTTTTGTGCAAAATAAAATAAAATAAGAAGTGGTACTATTATGGGTGTTTGCCAAATAAGCATTGTTTTAGGCTTACAGTGTAGTGCTAAAAGTGTATGCATACCGTAAGAACCAAACCTCTCTAATTTGACTATCAATATGTACATTTTTACTGAGATTGGTCACATGAGCATAACATCATTACTTTTTTTTTCTGAAAACTTCTTTTATAACTATGTAATTTTACCAACTTATTTGTATAAAAAAATTAGCAGTGAAAGTTGCATCACGCCATCATGCAAACTGCATGTCTACAGGTAAAAAACATCATGTAGTTTGGAACGTTAAGAGTAAAAAAAAGGTTACAAGGAATGGATGCATACCATGACTTGTGACAATGGATTCAATAGTTGATGTTGCTCTTGTGCAGATTGGTAGTTTTGAATGATGTAAGGCATGGTCGTGCCCATGGTGGTGGTGGCGGTGGAGTTGGCATACTCGTAGAGGCGACCAGTGGAGGAGAAGATGATGACACCGACCTGGACATCGCAGAGGATGGCCAGCTCACGTGCTTTCTTCAGCAGGCCACGACGCCGCTTGGAGAAGGTGACTTGCCTGCTTCTCATGTTCTCAATCCTCCTAATCACAATCTTGCCCCTCACCATGATAACTCTTCGATCTCCTTAATTAAGCATATATTTGTTGGGGAACGTAGTAATTTCAAAAAAATTCCTACGCACACGCAAGATCATGGTGATGCATAGCAACGAGAGGGGAGAGTGTTGTCTACGTACCCTCGTAGACCGTAAGCGGAAGCGTTATATCAACGCGGTTGATGTAGTCGTACGTCTTCACGATCCGACCGATCCAAGTACCGAACGCACGGCACCTCCGAGTTCTGCACACGTTCAGCTCGATGACGTCCTCGCCTTCTTGATCCAGCAAGACGGGCGAAGTAGTAGATGAGTTCCGGCAGCACGACGGCGTGGTGTCGGTGTTGGTGAAGAACAATTTCCGCAGGGCTTCGCCAAGCACTACAGAAACTATGACGGAGCATACACTAGAGGGGACAGGGTTGCCGGCACACGGCTTGGTGTTTCTTGATGTGTCCTTGGTGCTAGCCCTGCCCCTTTATTTATATGTTGAGCCCTGGGGTCGAAACTTGGAGCAAAAGCCTCCTCAAAGTCGGTTTTGCCCGAAAGGCAAGAGTCCCACTCGGACTCCAGGACCAAACGCCACAATCCTTGGCGTCTGGCCCAGACGCCATGGGCCTCGGCGTCTGGCCCAGGGCCAGACGCCAGGGTCTCCGGCGTTTGGCCCGCTGGCCTCCGCAAAACTCCTTTTGCACCGACTTATAGCCCCGCGGGCCTGACCCCTTGGCCTAACCATATCATCCAATATATCAATCTTTACCTCCAGACCATTCCAGAGCTCCTCGTCATGTCCGTGATCTCATCCGGGACTCCGAACAACATTCGGTCACCAACATACATAACTCATATAATACTATATCGTCAACGAACGTTAAGCATGCGGACCCTACGGGTTCGAGAACTATGTAGACATGACCGAGACACTTCTCTGGTCAATAACCAATAGCGGAACCTGGATGCCCATATTGGCTCCTACATATTCTACGAAGATCTTTATCGGTCAAACCGCATAACAACATACTTTGTTCCCTTTGTCATCGGTATGTTACTTGCCCGAGATTCGATCGTCGGTATCTCAATACCTAGTTCAATCTCGTTACCGGCAAGTCTCTTTACTCGTTCCGTAATACATCATCCCGCAACTAACTCATTAGTTACAATGCTTGCAAGGCTTATAGTGATGTGCATTACCGAGTGGGCCCAGAGATACCTCTCCGACAATCGGAGTGACAAATCCTAATCTCGAAATATGCCAACCCAATAAGTACCTTCGGAGACACTGTAGAGCACCTTTATAATCACCCAATTACGTTGTGACGTTTGGTAGCACACAAAGTGTTCCTCCGGTAAACGGGAGTTGCATAATCTCATAGTCATAGGAACATGTATAAGTCATGAAGAAAGCAATAGCAGAATACTAAACGATCAAGTGCTAAGCTAACGGAATGGGTCAAGTCAATCACATCATTCTCCTAATGATGGGATCTCGTTAATCAAATGACAACTCATGTCTATGGCTAGGAAACATAACCATCTTTGATCAATGAGCTAGTCAAGTAGAGGCATACTAATGACACTCTGTTTGTCTATGTATTCACACAAGTAGTATGTTTCCGGTTAATACAATTCTAGCATGAATAATAAACATTTATCATGATATAAGGAAATAAATAATAACTTTATTATTGCCTCTAGGGCATATTTCCTTCAGTCTCCCACTTGCACTAGAGTCAACAATCTAGTTCACATCGCCATGTGATTTAACACGAATAGTTCACATCACCATGTGATTAACACCCATAGTTCACATCGTCATGTGACCAACACCCAAAGGGTTTACTAGAGTCAATAATCTAGTTCACATCGCTATGTGATTAACACCCAAAGAGTACTAAGGTGTGATCATGTTTTGCTTGTGAGAGAAGTTTAGTCAACGGGTCTGCAATATTCAGATCCATATGTATTTTGCAAATTTCTATGTCAACAATGCTCTGCACGGAGCTACTCTAGCTAATTGCTCCCACTTTCAATATGTATCCATATTGAGACTTAGAGTCATCTGGATCAGTGTCAAAACTTGCATCGACGTAACCCTTTACGACGATCCTTTTGTCACCTCCATAATCGAGAAACATATCCTTATTCCACTAAGGATAATTTTGACCGCTGTCCAGTGATCTACTCCTAGATCACTATTGTACTTCCTTGCTAAACTCAGTGTAGGGTATACAATAGATCTGGTACACAGCATGGCATACTTTATAGAACCTATGGCTGAGGCATAGTGAATGACTTTCATTCTCTTTCTATCTTCTGCCGTGGTCGGGCTTTGAGTCTTACTCAATTTCACTCCTTGTAACATAGGCAAGAACTCTTTCTTTGACTGTTCCATTTTGAACTACTTCAAAATCTTGTCAAGGTATGTACTCATTGAAAAAACTTATCAAGCGTCTTGACATATCTCTATAGATCTTGATGCTCAATATGTAAGCAGCTTCACCGAGGTCTTTCTTTGAAAAACTCCTTTCAAATACTCCTTTATGCTTTCCAGAAAATTATACATTATTTCCGATCAACAATATGTCATTCACATATACTTATCAGAAATGTTGTAGTGCTCCCACTCACTTTCTTGTAAATACAGGCTTCACCGCAAGTCTGTATAAAACTATCTGCTTTGATCAACTCATCAAAGCGTATATTCCAACTTCGAGATGCTTGCACCAGTCCATAGATGGATCGCTGGAGCTTGCATATTTTGTTAGCACCTTTAGGATCAACAAAACCTTCTGGTTGCATCATATACAACTCTTCTTTAAGAAATCCATTAAGGAGTGTAGTTTTGACATCCATTTGCCAGATTTCATAAAATGTGGCAATTCGCTAACATGATTCGGACAAACTTTAAGCATCGCTATGAGTGAGAAAATCTCATCGTAGTCAACACCTTGAACTTTGTCAAAAACCTTTTTCAACAAGTCTAGTTTTGTAGATAGTAACATTACTATCAGCGTCCGTCTTCCTCTTGAAGATCCATTTATTTTCTATGGCTTGCCGATCATCGGGCAAGTCAACCAAAGTCCATACTTTGTTTCCATACATGGATCCTATCTCAGATTTCATGGCCTCAAGCCATTTTGCAGAATCTGGGCTCATCATCGCTTCCTCATAGTTCGTAGGTTCGTCATGGTCTAGTAACATGACCTCCAGAACAGGATTACCGTACCACTCTGGTGTGGATCTCACTCTGGTTGACCTACGAGGTTTGGTAGTAACTTGATCTGAAGTTACATGATCATCATCATTAGGGAGCAGGTACAGTTACCTCATCAAGTTCTACTTTCCTCCCACTCACTTCTTTCGAGAGAAACTCCTTCTCTAGAAAGGATCCATTCTTAGCAATGAATGTCTTGCCTTCGGATCTGTGATAGAAGGTGTACCCAACTGTCTCCTTTGGGTATCCTATGAAGACACATTTCTCCGATTTGGGTTTGAGCTTATCAGGATGAAACTTTTCACATAAGCATCGCAACCCCAAACTTTAAGAAACGACAGCTTAGGTTTCTTGCTAAACCATAGTTCATACGGTGTTGTCTCAATGGATTAGACGGTGCCCTATTTAACGTGAATGCAGCTGTCTCTAATGCATAACCCCAAAACAATAGTGGTAAATCGGTAAGAGACATCATAGATTGCACTATTATATCCAATAAAGTACGGTTATGACGTTTGGACACACCATTATGTTGTGGTGTTCCAGGTGGCATGAGTTTGTGAAACTATTCCACATTGTTTTAATTGAAGGCCAAACTTGTAACTCAAATATTCGTCTCCACGATCAAATCGCAGAAAAACTTTATTTTCTTGTTACAATGATTCTCCACTTCACTCTGAAATTCTTTGAACTTTTCAACTGTTTCAGTATGTTTCATCAAGTAGATATACCCATATCTGCTCAAATTATCTGTGAAGGTCAGAAAATAACGATACCCGCTGTGAGCCTCAACACTCATCGGATTGCATACATCAATATGTATTATTTCCAATAAGTTAGTTGCTCGCTCCATTGTTCCGGAGAACGGCGTTTTAGTCATCTTGCCCAAGAGGCATGGTTCACAAGTATCAAGTGATTCATAATCAAGTGATTCCAAAAGCCCATCAGCATGGAGTTTCTTCATGCGCTTTACACCAATATGACCTAAACGGTAGTGCCACAAATAAGTTGCACTATCATTATTAACTTTGCATCTTTTGACTTCAATATTATGAATATGTGTATCACTACGATCGAGATCCAACAAACCATTTTCATTGGGTGTATAACCATAGAAGGTTTTATTCATGTAAACAGAATAACAATTATTCTCTAACTTAAATGAATAACCGTATTGCAATAAACATGATCAAAGCATATTCATGCTCAACGCAAACACCAAATAACATTTATTTTGGTTCAACACTAATCCTGAAAGTATAGGGAGTGTGCGATGATGATCATATCATTCTTGGAACCACTTCCAACACACATCGTCACTTCACCCTCAGCTAGTCTCTGTTTATTTTGTAACTCCTGTTTCGAGTTACTAATTTTTAGCAACCGGACAAGTATCAAATACCCAGGGGCTACTATAAACACTAGTAAGGTACACATCAATAACCTGTATATCAAATATACCCTTGTTCACTTTGCCATCCTTCTTATCCGCCAAATACTTGGGGCAGTTCTGCTTCCAGTGACCACTTCCTTTGTAGTAGAAGCACTTAGTCTCAGGCTTAGGTCCAGACTTGGGCTTCTTCACTTGAGCTTCTTCACTTGAGCAGCAACTTGCTTGCCGTTCTTCTTGAAGTTCCCCTTCTATCCCTTTGCCCTTTTCTTGAAACTAGTGGTCTTGTTAACCATCAACACTTGATGCTCTTTCTTGATTTCTACCTTCGTCGATTTCAGCATCACGAAGAGCTTGGGAATCGTTTCCATTATCCCTTGCATATTATAGTTCATCACGAAGTTCTAGTAACTTGGTGATAGTGACTAGAGAATTCTGTCAATCACTATCTTATCTGGAAGATTAACTCCAACGTGATTCAAGTGATTGTAGTACTCAGACATTCTGAGCACATGCTCACTAGTTGAGCAATTCTCCTCCATCTTGTAGGCAAAGTACTGTCAGAGGTCTCATACCTCTCCACATGGGCATGAGTATGAAATACCAATTTCAACTCTTGGAACATCTTATATGCTCCGTGGCGTTCAAAACATTTTTGAAGTCCCGGTTCTAAGCCGTAAAGCATGGTGCACTAAACTATCAAGTAGTTATCATACCGAGCTTTCTCAAACGTTCATAACGTCTGCATCTGCTCCTGCAATAGGTCTGTCACCTAGCGGTGCATCAAGGACATAATTCTTCTGTGCAGCAATGAGGATAATCCTCAGATCACGGATCCAATCCGCATCATTGCTACTAACATCTTTCAACTTAGTTTTCTCTAGGAACATATCAAAAATAAAATAGGGGAGCTAAACACGAGCTATTGATCTACAACATAGATATGCTAATACTACCAGGACTAAGTTCATGATAAATTAAAGTTCAATTAATCATATTACTTAAGAACTCCCACTTAGATAGACATCCCTCTAATCGTCTAAGTGATCACGTGATCCAAATCAACTAAACCATAACCGATCATCACGTGAAATGGAGTAGTTTTCAATGGTGAACATCACTATGTTGATCATATCTACTATATGATTCACACTCGACCTTTCGGTCTCAGTGTTCCGAGGCCATATCTGCATATGCTAGGCTCGTCAAGTTTAACCTGAGTATTCTGCGTGTGCAAAACTGGCTTGCACCCGTTGTAGATGGACGTAGAGCTTATCACACCCGATCATCACGTGGTGTCTGGGCACGACGAACTTTGGCAACGGTGCATACTCAGGGAGAACACTTATACCTTGAAATTTAGTGAGAGATCATCTTATAATGCTACCGTCAAACAAAGCAAGATAAGATGCATAAAATATAAACATCACATGCAATCAATATAAGTGATATGATATGGCCATCATCATCTTGTGCTTGTGATCTCCATCTCCGAAGCACCGTCATGATCACCATCGTCATCGGCGAGACACCTTGATCTCCATCGTAGCATCGTTGTCGTCTCGCCAACTTATGCTTCTACGACTATTGCTACCGCTTAGTGATAAAGTAAAGCATTACAGGGCGATTGCATTGCATACAATAAAGCGACAACCATATGGCTCCTGCCAGTTGCCGATAACTCGGTTACAAAACATGATCATCTCATACAATAAAATATAGCATCACGTCTTGACCATATCACATCACAACATGCCCTGCAAAAACAAGTTAGACGTCCTCTACTTTGTTGTTGCAAGTTTTACGTGGCTGCTATGGGTTGAGCAAGAACCGTTCTTACCTACGCATCAAAACCACAATGATAGTTCGTCAAGTTAGTGATGTTTTAACCTTCTCAAGGACCGGGCGTAGCCACACTCGGTTCAACTAAAGTTGGAGAAACTGACACCCGCCAGCCACCTGTGTGCAAAGCACGTCGGTAGAACCAGTCTCGCGTAAGCGTACACGTAATGTCGGTCCGGGCCGCTTCATCCAACAATACCGCCGAACCAAAGTATGACATGCTGGTAAGCAGTATGACTTGTATCGCCCACAACTCACTTGTGTTCTACCCATGCATATAACATCTATGCATAAAACCAGGCTCTGATACCACTGTTGGGGAACGTAGTAATTTCAAGAATTTTACTACGCACACGCAAGATCATGGTGATGCATAGCAACGAGAAGGGAGAGTGTTGTCTACGTACCCTCATAGACCGTAAGCGGAAGCGTTATATCAACGCGGTTGATGTAGTCGTACGTCTTCACAATCCGACCGATCCAAGTACCGAACGCACGGCACCTCCGAGTTCTGCACACGTTCAGCTCGATGACGTCCTCGCCTTCTTGATCCAGCAAGACGGGCGAAGTAGTAGATGAGTTCTGGCAGCACGACGGCGTGGTGTCGGTGTTGGTGAAGAACAATTTCCGCAGGGCTTTGCCAAGCACTACAGAGACTATAGCGGAGGATAAACTAGAAGGGACAGGGTTGCCGGCACACGGCTTGGTGTTTCTTGATGTGTCCTTGGTGCTAGCCCTGCCCCTCTATTTATATGTTGAGCCCTGGGTCGAAACTTGGAGCAAAAGCCTCCTCAAAGTCATTTTACCCGAAAGGCAAGAGTCCCACTCGGACTCCAGGACCAAACGCCACAATCCTTGGCGTCTGGCCCAGGGCTAGACGCCAGGGTCTCCGGCGTTTGGCCCCCTGGCCTCCGCAAAACTCCTTTTGCACCGACTTATAGCCCCGCGGGCCTGACCCCTTGGCCTAACCATATCATCCAATATATGAATCTTTACCTCCGGACCATTCCAGAGCTCCTCGTCATGTCCGTGATCTCATCCGGGACTCCGAACAACATTCGGTCACCAACATACATAACTCATATAATACTATATCATCAACGAACGTTAAGCGTGCGGACCCTACGGGTTCGAGAACTATGTAGACATGACCGAGACACTTCTCTGGTCAATAACCAATAGCGGAACCTGGATGCCATATTGGCTCCTACATATTCTACGAAGATCTTTATCGGTCAAACCGCATAACAACATACGTTTGTTCCCATTGTCATCGGTATGTTACTTGCCCGAGATTCGATCGTCGGTATCTCAATACCTAGTTCAATCTCGTTACCGGCAAGTCTCTTTACTCGTTCCGTAATACATCATCCCGCAACTAACTCATTAGTTACAATGCTTGCAAGGCTTATAGTGATGTGCATTACCGAGTGGGCCCAGAGATACCTCTCCGACAATCGGAGTGACAAATCCTAATCTTGAAATATGCCAACCCAATAAGTACCTTCGGAGAAACCTGTAGAGCACCTTTATAATCACCCAGTTACGTTGTGACGTTTGGTAGCACACAAAGTGTTCCTCCGGTAAACGGGAGTTGCATAATCTCATAGTCATAGGAACATGTATAAGTCATGAAGAAAGCAATAGCAGAATACTAAATGATCAAGTGCTAAGCTAGCGGAATGGGTCAAGTCAATCACATCATTCTCCTACTGATGTGATCCCGTTAATCAAATGACAACTCATGTCTATGGCTAGGAAACATAACCATCTTTGATCAACGAGCTAGTCAAGTAGAGGCATACTAATGACACTCTATTTGTCTATGTATTCACACAAGTAGTATGTTTCCGGTTAATACAATTCTAGCATGAATAATAAACATTTATCATGATATAAGGAAATAAATAATAACTTTATTATTGCCTTTAGGGCATATTTCCTTCAATATTCACTCAACCCCTTAATTATCTGCTAGCTAGTTAGCTAGCTAGATCTTGGCTCCAGTGGTCCAATTAATAGATGGTTGTGTGTGAGCATGTACTGCCCCTGTAGGCTCCTATATATATGAATGAACTGAAGTAAGGTAAGCTGATCCAAATATGCAACTTGCAGATTAACTAATGTAATTAGTAGAAAATTAAGGAGGCAAAGTGCATGCTGATCGATGAGCTCGGTCATTTCCTTAATTAAATATATCATGCAACTTGCTGCCATCTCTAGAACCTGTGAAAGGGCAAAAATATTTTTCTTGCAAATGGGTGTTTCTCGTGTGCACCGTACGAGGTTTCTTACGTGCTCCCGATACACACAAATATCAGAGCTGATTCGATTTGATTTGATTCCTGCCCATTTGCAAGTTGCACCACTTTGTCATCAGCAGTACAAATTCCGCAAAGAAATCACAAGTTATATATGTGAGGCAACTCCATCCGTATCAAAACGTAAGGCCTATTTTGAGTCGCTAAGCATTAAGGTTTTGACCAATAATTAATCCATCAATATGGGCATCAATGTAGTGTTCCATAAATAAATTACAAGTTATATATATGAAGTAGTACCTTAACTTGCGGGGGATTTTTTTGTTGAGATTAGGCGCCAAAGCCGCCCCTAGCAAACACATCAAATCTCATGACTTCATAGAGTGCAAGCTAGCGACTCGAGATACTTTCTTCACTTGATTATTTGGCCCCAAAATTAATTAGCGCACTTATATACCAAGTGATAAGGACAGAAGTTTAGACAGAAATAGAAGAACCGAGTGCCTGAAAATAGCACATATTAGGATATATGTTCATCTTGTTCTTCTGACTGAATATAATCATAGATATATTATAGGTAGGGTCACAAGTACTGAGAAACTTTATTTGTAGAGTATGGATTGATAATTCCTAGTGGAGAATACCTTTAGTCATACGACGGATTCGAAAATCCTTCCACACATGCATTATGAGCACATGACTAAGGAGGAAGCCACCTTGATTCACACGGGCAGGGTAGGGGCCGCACACATTCATCTAAAAGGTATATAGAATATCCATTGCCAAATTATCAATTGATCATACATAAAAGGATCAGTGTCCTAGATAGGTCCAAACCTATTCGTATTAGCACTATCAAGAAATTGAAACAATGGAAACAATATCAAGAACGGATTCCACTTTAAAAAGGCTACATGATTTGGAACGGAGGTATTAAGCGGATAGGTACATTGGTGCCCACATGTGACCCAAGGGCGATTAGAGGCCGTTTGGTTGCCTAAAAATGCTGAAAGAATTTCAATTGCGCTGTTGTGGGGATGGGTAACAAGCAAATTTCATGAATATTTAGTAAAATTAAACATGCACCATGAATAAATTGGTCAATAGTGTATATAAGTTTGATTAATTTATGGTGGTCACATCTCCAGGAAAGATACAAAACTTAGTAATATGTCCCAAACTACAATCAAGTCAAGGCACAAGTCCGGTGGTAAGCTCACATGTTATTGTTCAGGTTTCGCACCTTATATATCACCAAATTTCATGGTTCTTTGATAAAGGTAGATCCCTATGATCAGTATACAAGATCATAATTGTTTTTGGCAGCTTTGATTTACAGGTGATATAGCTTACCTGATATTATCCTTTTCTTAATTTACCTTTGGGCTAATAGATTCTTGTGCATTCCTTCAAGTGGTTTGATCGGATGATAATTAATTGGACAAATGTTTGCTAACCACACAACCATAAAAGAATTTCTACTGCACCGTATTGAAGGTAGGAAGTAACCAGACAACCTGATCCTGGCTAGCAAAATTCATGATTTTTTAGTGAAAGTGAACATGCACCATGAATTAATTGGTAAATAGAGTATATACTTTTTAATTATTTTACGATGGTCAAGTCTGCATGTAAAATAAAAACTTAGTAAAATAATACAATACGTCCCAAACTTCAGATCCAAAGTCAAGACAGTGGTCTGGTGGTAGGCCCACACATATTGTTTCCCAGGTTTCACTCTGATGCGGAAAGTTGAAACACGGTGTCGATCTTCTTGGCTAAACGACGTAAAGGATTGCAAAAGCAAGCAAGGACTGTCACAAAGCAAGCACGCAAAACAAATAAGCAATCTCTCTCGCTTAAAATAAGACAACACGTAGATGAGGACTAGGGCATATATGCATGGTCCTCGTCAGGCCTGGTCCTCGTATGTTACATCGTATACTGTATGAAGTAGGATACACCTTGATTTGGATGCAATGAAATGGAAGGAGGACGGCATGTGTATTTGTCCATGTTTAAGCACATAAATTCTGGATGACATCATTGCATGCAATTAAATGTTAGAGCAACTCTAGCAGAGACGTCAAAAACATCAACACTTCATAATAATTGAGTGCATGCAGCAAAAAACAGCTCTGGCGGAGTCACCATACGAGTCGATGTCGCCATGCACCATGGAGGACCCTTCATATATGGCCTCCCAGCCTTCAGATTTAGCATCTCGGGGTCAACTTTTGAAGCGAGCTCCATCCAGGAAAAACCATGGCGTGAACAAAAGTTCATGTGGTCCTCCACCTCATGGTGAGGATGGAAGGGAGTGTGGGGAAAAAGGATGCCCCAATGACGCTTGAGTCCAACGAGGTAGATGAAATTTGGAGGCCATAATATAGCG
Source organism: Aegilops tauschii subsp. strangulata (assembly GCF_002575655.3). Taxonomy (NCBI): domain Eukaryota; kingdom Viridiplantae; phylum Streptophyta; class Magnoliopsida; order Poales; family Poaceae; genus Aegilops; species Aegilops tauschii. The sequence continues at coordinate 67,789,757 of NC_053041.3, forward strand.
ATTCTGAATTGGCTTTTGTCCGTCTCAACATCCAAATGTTTTGACGATAGTACGGTTTGCATTTTTGGTGATCGCAACTATGCGGACTATGCTAGAGTTGTCCTAAGTTGGATGCATCTGTTGATGTTTCTTCGAATTTGGAAAGGATGGCATGCAACACCACCATCTCCTCTTTATCGAGTTAACAAAAAGGATTGCTTTGCAGCAGAAAATGTGATCTAATTCTTGTAGTTCTGTTTCTCGGCGGTGTAAGGATACCCATCTCAGTTGTCCTTTTTGGGGTTTTCTGCATGGGGTCAAGGGACAGGATAAAGAGCATTGGGGAGATTGGGTCTTTGTAAGTGCATATAATGCCCCTATAGGGTTTTGGATGATTGATGACAAAACAGTTAAGGGACCAATGTGTGTGTGAGTGTACACAGGTGAAAGTCCCTGAGGACTTTTGGTTTAACCGTGGAGTTATGACCCCTAAAATTTGTGTGAAATAATGAAGTCTTCAGAATGCCTGTTCAAGGAACATGAAGCTTTCCGCGAGGAATATGAAGCTCTCATGAGAAATTTGGTTTTCTAGTTTCATTTTCTTCTATTGCGTCGATAGGGTAAACCATACTATTAAGGGGCATCTAAGTGAAAGCTAAGAGTGAAGTCTTCGTGTGTACGCTCGATCCAATCTAATTCTTCGAGTGAAGACTTTTAAATCTCCTTTCAAGCAGTTCGCTTAGCTTCGGATTTGGAAAGAAGTTCTTTGGGACACCTTAGTTAAAAGTCCTCGCTGAGGAGTTGGATGACTTGTTACGCAAGTCAGTCTAGTGGATGTATTTGAAATCCGAACGTTTCACCACGTGCCACATATAAGTTGGTGGCCCCACCTCCAACCGTCATTTCAGCCCTCCGGCCCTAGCTATAAATAGCCACCCCTCTCCAATCATTTGTGGTTGGCTGCTACAAGTGAATTGAGACAAGTGATTGTCTCAGCAACCCATCCTTCCGAAGAGATTGTGAGGATCCTAAGTGAGGGAAAACCCAGAGCCTAAAATATGTTAAGTGATTACCATCAAACCCAGGCGCTTCTATATGTTGCCTCGCGAGAGTCCGATGAAGCACTCAAGACATGGGCCAAGCCCAACAACATGACAACTTGCGCGCTCGCTCAAAGTTGATGCATGGATAACATAGTAGTTGGCCATAGTGAGAGAAACTTAGCTAGTAACATAACGCACACCAAGGTAAGATTGTTTATCTGACAAATAGTTGATGAGAAGAGAGAGGTGTTTATGGTAACATAATATGTTACTGTAGCATAACATAGTCCAAGGCAAAATGAGTCTATAACTTAATAAATGCAACCATTATGATAAGACTCCTATGATACTTTGCACTATAATGATAGCAACATATGCTAGCGTCATATGCATGACACTAAGATTACTCTCCACTATGACTAGCCTTAGCATCGAGCAACAACTTTCAAATTTTTAAAATTGTCCAAATTCGTGAACCTTTTTAAATTTATGAAAAATTTCAAATTTGCATACATTTTTCAAATTCATGATTTTTTCAAACTCATGAGCAGCATTGAAATTCATGAAAAAAACTCTATCCATGAACTTCTAAAAAATGTGTGACTTTTTTTTAAAACATATGCATTTTTATCTATAAAAAACTCGGATTTTCTGAACCAGCAACCATTGGTTTTTCTAGATGGTCCTTTTAGCTCGCTAGTGCAACCCAGCGACCGAGTTCTCGTTATTTGGGCTATGGCCCATGCTAGCTTCGCGCGAGTGTTGGTTAGCTAACTAGTGCTTAAGGCGTTGGGGAGGATGTCCCGAATTTGTGCACTCGCATACATACGAGAGCAGCTAGCTAACGAGCGCTCCTTCGGGAGCCTCGCAACGATCAGCGCCACTTGGCGCGCTCTCAGCCATTCGCCACGTGTCGCGCTCTGGACGCTCCCTTCGGATTTTGGTTTTTTTTCGCACGCGTTTTCGGCTTTTTAAATGGTTTTTTTTGGGTTTTTTCGACGTTTTGCTTTTCCCCCGGTCTTACTTAACTTTTCGATCAAAAAAATTTCGAAAAAAAACTTTTTTGCGCGAAAAACGCGTTTTATTTTTTTTTCTTTCGCGAAAGTCACGGTTTTTCTTTCGCGAGAGGCACGGTTGTGCTTTAGCGAGAGTCACGGCCGTGCCTTTCGGAAACGAAAAAAAACATGTTTTCTGTTTTTTTTCTTTCGCGAGAGTCACGGTTTTGCTTCCGCGAGAGGCACGGTTGTGCTTTCGCGAGAGTCACGGCCATGCCTCTCGAAAAGGGAAAAACAAAACGCGTTTTCTGTTTTTTTATTTCACGAGAGTCGCGGTTTTGCTTCCGCGAGAGGCACGATTGTGCTTTCGCGAGAGTCACGGCCGTGCCTCTCGGAAAGGGAAAAAAATACGCATTTTTTGTTTTTTTTTTCTTTCGCGAGAGTCACGGTTTTGCTTTCGCGAGAGGCACGGTTGTGCTTTCGCGAGAGTCATGGCCGTGCCTCTCGGAAACGGAAAAAAAACACGTTTTCTGTTTTTTCCCTTCCACGAGAGTCACGGTTTTGCTCCCACAAGAGGCACGGTTGTGATTTCGCGAGAGGCACGGGCGTGCCTCTTTCGGAAAGGGAAAAAAACGTGCTCCCGGTTCGGTTTTTTCGCCCGGTTTTTTTCGTGAAAAAAAAAGTTCGTCAAAACCTATCAACATGGGATCTAGTTTTGGAGATCTCGACACGAGGAATCCAATGGTGAAAACGGTTCGAGATTTGAACACACGGTTTAAGAGATAAAACGTTTTGAATAAACGGATCTACGAAAAAAGAGAAAACTCCCAGGTTGCGACAAGTGGCGCGCTGCATGTGCGCCACTTGTCGCGACCTGGGAAAGTGGAGTGTTCTTTGCAACGAGTACTTCTTAATTAGTGATTTCGCATACAATTAGCGCACTCATGAAGCTGGGGACGCAGGTGTTGGGCTCGGACTTTTGAGATAGGCCCTATCAAAAGCTCATGAAAGGGATTTTTTTTGCAGGTGAAGGGAATTTAATGTGGATCAAACACAAAAACATAAAGGGAAGAACACTATATTTTTTTAACGAAGTGAGTATGGCAAGATTTTTTTTAGGCATGCCAACACATGGCTATAATTTATCAAACTAATTTAGACAAGTTATGGGAATCGCATGGCCAAGTGTGATATCGTTAATCCTAGATCTGGCTAGATCTCTCGAACCCTTCGTTACATGCTCGGGTGACTGGCAACCCGTGGTTCTATTGGCTGGCATGGTGGCCCCACCATGATGACCCAGAGTGGCGGCACCAAGCCATGACGATGGTGGAAGCCCCACAAAAAAGGGCGGGACAACCGGGCCATGAGCAGATGGCGAAGCGCTACACTTGAAGAGATATGAGATAAGATATAATTCATGGAATAGAGATTGTAAGAGGAATAGAGAGGGATTGGTGGAATTGGTTGTTTATTGCTTGAGTCTCGTGGGCATATATATAGGAGTACATAATCAACTTGGAGTACAAGAAAACTAATCACGCTACTCAATATCCCCCACGATCACAATGGTAGCGACACAGATGGTGATACTGGAGAAGAATCGGAAGATAAGCCGACGGACACCCCCCTCCCCCACAGTCGTAACGGTTGATGCATCACAGAAGTCATGGTTGGAGTGGAAACCAACGAGGTTGCTCAATTAAGGTGGCAGCCCTTTGTGCCATTATCGAGGTAGCCAATGGCGTAGGATGGTGTAGCCGTGTGAGGAATGTCGCGGTCGATGTCGAGTAGGGGTGGCCGGTGTCGAGACGGTCGTCGTGGAGCAGCGGGTGCAAGGAGGCGTCGAGTTATTCATGGGTGCAGTGGTACGCAGCCGTAGTGCCCGAGCAGCCAGGAACGAGTGGCGAACACACGCCGTGAATGAGGCGGCCATACGTACGTGGCGGAGGAGGTGGGTGATGAAGGAGTCCCATTCGGAGTAGGGCAGCGATGTCCGGAGCAAAGTTTCAGGCAGTCCGGGGCTCGGTGGCGATAATGGAGATCAACCGCCCCGAGGAGGCGCGGTGCGGATGCGGTGGCGGCGGCTAGGGTTTGGATCGGGGTTCGGCTGATACCATGCAAGAGAATAGAGAGGGATTGGTGGAATTGATTGTTTATTGCTTGAACCTTGTGGGCGTAGAAGACAATGTAGAAATAAATCCTATGATATCCTATGTTTATTAACTATAATCACCATACTCAATAGACTTTTTTTAAATATGAGGATGCACCCCTGATTTTTTCTTGAAGAAACCACATACAAGAAATTGAAAAAGAACACAGAAGACATGGCAATCTAGAGTCTCTTGGCAAACATAACAAGACCAGGCGTGCTAATTAAAGTAGCCATAAAGGAAGCTAAAATTAATGTACGTCAAGCCGCATTCTACATATACTCCCTTCGTCCCAAATTTCTTGTCGCACAAATGGATAGACCGAATTTCTTGTCAATTTCTTGTCGTGACAAGAAATTCGGGACGGAGAGAGTATTTTGCAATTGGGTAACTAAAGAAAAAGGTGGTATATGCTTTCGCGTGGCCCACAAAAGAGATAAAGAAGAAAAAGGTGGTATATGCTTTCGCGTGGCGCACAAAAGAGATAAAGATAATAACCTCACTCACATCCTTTTTTTCTAAGCGTGCCTTTGGTTAAGTAGTATCTTTCATAACCGACCAAATGAAAAACTCTGGCTTTTATGGTGTATCTTTGATTTTCCCAAAAAAATGTATGAAAAAACAATTTGTCTCTTCCACTTAAGAGCACAATGAAAAAGACTTCACTAGAAAGCCCTTAGCATTAAGAAGTTATCTAATTTCATCCGTGGCATCGATCAATTGTATATTAGCATAATCAATCCTCAAACTGGATCATACCCTGCTCACTATTGTGGGTACATATTCGTTGTAATATTTTCTATGGGATTTGATAGTATGGAACTTGAATATGAGAATCGAAACTAAAATACATATGGTTTATTGTATTAGTTACAAAATAATTACTGAATATAAGTATCATAGTAGGATGGAAATGTATGAGTCGTTTTCCATGAATGGCTTCATGTTGGGGTGGGCATTTTACCATGTCAACATGTAAGTTCCTACCTAGGAAGGATAGTCTTGTTCACTTGAGGAGAATATTTTCCATGATCATACCCCAACCATGTCATCCATGAACAGGCTCCGTAAGATTTCATAGAGTGGGAATTAAACAAGTCATGTGACATGATCCAATTCTCTATTTATTATACTCACCTTTTTATAGTATGAAAATGTATTCATTTTCTTTGCATCAATTGTGACCCACGATACTACCGGAGTAAAAGAAGGGCTTGTGGAATTCACGTAATAGGGTAGGGTTGGCTAGACTGCTGATGTCAAACTCTAGGCAAATAATTTGAAGCGTATGGAAGTGGGGATAATCCCATACATTCCTAAACATATAATTCACCATGACCTCCAAAGTTGCGCAAATTTCTGTAAAACGGCCGATAACCTGACTCACAATAAACACTTAGTAGTTGTCATATTCAGCTCATTAATTAGGTTCCCCGCAAAACACAAAAGCTCATTAATTAGGCTGTGAATTGTGATCAACATATACAAGTAATCAAAAACATAATTAAGTTTACAAGTTCGTTCATAATATACTTGATCTTCTCTTGCCTCCTTGTTAAGATCGAGTAATTAGACTCACATACATACTACATCTGTTGCTGCTACTTGACAATGTCTGTGACAACACCAAAAATTATATATGGTTCTAAGCAGGTGTCTGCTTCAAAATTGTTTCTACATACCAGGCACAAATTGCACACGAAAGAGCTTTGATCGTCCACGCATGCACTAATTATACTGTTGACGCTGTCTGGTGCAAAACAATAAGCATGAATTTAGAAATGTAATTGCAGTACATGGCATGCGATTGAGCACATGGATCTTAATAATTTAACTGACACATGAATTACAGTACTTACTGCATGCAGTGGACGACATAGTAGATGTTATTCATCCTCATGCTCCTGCTGGCGCAACTCAAGGTCAATATTTGGTTCACGTACTCTAGTCGACAACAATAACCCGGCAGCAGCTTTTGAGCTGCTTCCACTGGCTTGCTGCCCACTCGATCTCATCGCCCCGGAAAGCTAATTAATTAACACTCATTAAAAGTTTGTCAGGTATCAGCTCCCTTCCATATTTGCAATAAAAAAAGAAGCTAATACGTATGATGGATGTTATATCAGCTAGAACTATTATATAATTTGCAACCAGTTCCAACATATCTTTTTCTAAAATTATGTGGTTGCACCGCATTTCTATTTTGTCCAACACATCTTTTTTTTCTGGAAGATTTATATATATTAACTTGAATCTGCGTTAGACATGCTAATGCACTATATAGGATGCGAAGTCTTGAATAAAATCCACCAGATAATATATGTGTAGGTTCTATACTGATCCTTCAAATTTGTCTCTCCTTTTTCAGATAATATATATGTGTGTTCATGTCTTTCGATGACTTGCTAATGGATGTGTTGTAGCATGTGGTTCATCAATGATTTTTTTCAAATTATATATGGACTTTCAGATGACAAGCTAGGATATATTAGCTACTAGCATACCTAGCATTTATTTAGTACATGAGAATCCATGGCACTTCTCACCTTCTTCTGCAGCTCTATTTTGTGCTCATGAGCAATGCTCAACTTTTTGCCAAGTTCTACATTTTCCTTTTGAATGTGAAATCCCTGCAAAAGCATATTCCATCTCATCAGACCTCACTTGTTAATAACAGACACATATATGAGAATCAGCACTAACTGAGCTATTTCAACACCAACAGCAACAGAAGCAAGAACATGCGAAGAAGATGTAGTGAACCTTTTGGTTGAGTTCATGAATCTCTGCAGCCATAAGTTGCTCCTAAAGAAATCAGCTGTGAGTAAATTATGTATGAAAAAAATCTACACCCCAGCTGGTGCACCCATGGTGCACTCATGCAAGAAAATATAGCAAAATATTTCAAAAAAAAATCTGAAACTTTGTGGGAATGACTATGAACAAATGTTATGGATGCTTGCAAATTTTGGTGGTCAATAACATCCGAGGAGTTTTGTACAAAAAAAATTTACTCAAAATTTATGTGCACTGTTTGAGCAGAATTTGTAATTTTGGTTTTTTTTGTACAGAACTCCTCAGATATTATTTGACCACAAAACTTTGCAAGCATCCATGAGATTTGTTCATAATTATTCCCATATTTTTTTGAAATGTTTTGCTATGTTTTCTTGCGTGGGTGCACCGAGCTGGGGTTCAGCCACTACTTTCCCAAAAAAAAGAATGAAAATAAGGGAAGGGAAGGGCAAGGAAAAGGGTACCTTCCTCTTTCTTACGGAATGCAAGCTCGTCTCAACTTGGTTCACCAAAAACAGCAGATCTCGAGCAGTGGTGCCAGATAGCTCCTCTCCCAACAGTTGCCTAACATCATATGACACATGGTTTAACAGTGTAACTAACTACTAGCTACCTAGCTGCCTTCTCCAGTCACTACAACAAAATATGCTACTAAATACATGGATTTCACTGGCCAGCTAGTCTTCGAGTGCGAGATCTTGACATGCATGGCAGTATGGCACACTATTTTCGATCAATTAATTTGCATATGAAACCACTCAAATAACAACTACTTCTAGATAGCTCTAGTAATTGGTATTTTATTTTAATGCATGGGTAATACACCCTATGTTCCTAAATATATGACTTTTTGGAAGCTCAACTTAAACTGCCAAAATGTCTTACATTTAAAAACAGAGGTAGTACTAACTCAAGAACATTAATAGTACCTATTATTGTGTTGTAAGTTTTGCACTTGCTGCCTCAAGGTTGTAACCTCCCTCTGCCATAACTGTCCAACAAAGAGAATTGAAATAAGATACTAACCACAAGCACACCAAATTAATTAGGAGATCCATAACAGTGCTCCCTTGTGTGGTCTACTACCACACAATGACCCACTGTTGAACCCCCTCCCCTGATGGGCACCTTGTGGCCCATAAGCGGACACGTAGAAAATTCAGCTGAAAACATCACCACTAATGGACCCGTCAATAATAAATTTCTATAAGTGATAGACGAGACAAGTGACAGACCAAAAACAAGGGCTCATCTATGGTAGACAACTCACCGCCTATAGTGACAGACCATAAGTGGTAAAATCCACCGAATGGAAAAATCAGAAGACTATTTTCATGTTGCACATATAAAAAAACACCAACCCTAACCCTAATTCGCATCTCCTACCCTCCCTCTTTCTCATGCAACAGTTGAACATCTCTCTTCTTGATCCAGTTGATTTCTCCCACATGCCCCACCTTCTCCCCGATCCCTCCCCTCTTCACCTTCTTCCCGGATCCACCCTCTTTAAAAAAAAGATACCCAAAGACATCTTAGATCTTATTAATATCAAGGAAAACAATAGCCAATACAAAGGATAGACAATTGGACGCAGAACGACTAGTAAAATATAAAAAATACATTGGAAATCATACTAGCCTTCTTCTTCCTCTGATTGTATGCTGCCAGTCAGAAATTAAAAATTGCATTGAACCAACAAGAAAGGAAAAGGGTACATGCAAATGCCCTCTCCATGCCAGGATTTTAAGACTAAAATAGTCACTCGCCCCTCAAGATGAGATCTAGGAATTGCTGAAGCCGCATTATTGGAGCATCAGCCCCACGCAGTACTGGCTTGCAATTCATCACCACCAGTTCAAAGGGTTGGAGAAACCGAACCACGCCACATAATAACACGACAGAAGATGTCAAAGTCGCCCCAGCAATATCCAGCCAATAGCTCTCCTTGAAAGACATACTGCCAAGATCAGAAGGGAACCGACAGATATGGCGACACAAACTCCCATAGGCTTTCATCGGCACCGGATTGGATGTCGTTGAGGTAGGGAGATACTGGAGTGACCTCATTCCAACACACCATCATCGCCGCCACCTCGTCGATATATCTAGGGAAACAAAAACCTACGGGGTGTGGGAGAACAAGATGGACGGGTCCCCACTTCTCTTGCCACCGATGAGATCGGGGGCTGAGGTAGCGATGTGTAATGAAATGTGGATGTGGCTAGGGTTGGGAGTCTTTCCCCCGCCTCTGCCCTCTTATTTGCGGGTATAATGTCACCCTTGTTTTACCGTTGCGATGATCCTTCCTTGCATCGCCTCTCATATGAGCACACCCGTGTTTCCCTCCTGAGCGACATCGTGACCATTCGCACCACCAGTGGTGGTCCTCCTCGGCACAGTGTGGGGCAAGAGCTGTGGTATCTTCTCGCCATAGGTCAGCAGGAAATAATGGAGACCGTGAGAGATAGCAAGCGGAGCCCGAGGAAGACACTTGTACCAGGTTTTGCCAACAATGACCTACTGGCTTGGCTTATGGAATGGCCAATAATTTGGGGTTCCTTCATGGTGACCACCAATCCCTGATGGCATTTCTTTACTGACAAACAATCAAGCCTATTAGTACAGTGTTTTAGTGTCGGTTAGTATAGAGCCATTCTATAGTAGTACCCTTGAAACAACTGAGTGTTATGGATTGCACACACTTACATGGGGAAAGTCAATGACACGATCCTGTTTATGGATCTTGACTTGGGTAAGCCATCAATATGAAGGTAATAATTAGCGTGTTTGAGTAGGTCTTTGCGTTGAAGATTGACTTTCACAAGAGCGGGTGTGTTATTTTTTTAAATACAAGGAGCATGGACTTGATTATATGTAGCCTTTTGTTTCCGGGATGGGTTCTTTCCTACTTTAAATATCTTGGCACTCTGACAAATTGTCGCAAGCTTTGCAATAATAGAAGTTCATCGAAGACCGCTTTGAGGAGTGTCTTAGTATTGGGCAGTCCAAGAATCTTTCCTGTTGGGGGTGCCTTATATAGATTAGTTTTGTGACAAGTAGTCTCCCTATCCTTATAATTTCTTTTTCATAGATCCGGGGGGTTCCGTGGAAGGCTATGCTATTATCGATTTCAATTCATTCGATGGTCAAATCAGCATAAGAGATAGTACCATTTATCATTGTGAGATATTTTATGTATCCCTAACGATGGGTGTAGCCCTCAGATTCCTGATCTAGAACACAAAAATAGTTGTCATTTGAGTAAATGGTTGTTTAGGTTGCTAAGCAAGAGTGAAGTGTGGTAGTTTCTCGTTCATGTTACTAAGTATTTGGGGGCAAGAAACATTTTCAATGGTTAAAGTAAAACCAATAGACTCCCAATTTTTGAAAGGATCTCATGAAGGTTAAAAATACTTTTGTTCAATTTTGATCGCTTAGTATGGGAATGGCCAATCAATTTGGTTTTGAGACGATAGGTACATCAGGGATAGACCTCTTTTGGTTACAATACCTGAATATTTAGTAATGTTCGTCATAGGAATGCCAATGCTTTTGCGATCATTGAAGTTGAGAGTCCACATGTGGATTTTAGTAGTGTTGTCATTGACCAACATTTAGCAAACTGGAATGAGATTGACCCCGAGATTGTAGATCTGCGTCTAACCACTGAACATGACTTGCTTCAATGAAATCATCAAACTTGTGGAGTTTTCCTTTGCGCTTGATGTGTTCGTCTTAGTCGATAAGAGGGTCAATTTAAGGTCTAAAATTTTGTTGTGTCTTAAACTACCTTTAGAGATAAAGGCTTTTCATGATTATTTGTTAAAAATTTGTACCAAGGATAATTTTGTTAAATGAATAGGGAAGGGGGATACTCATTGTAGTTGTTATTACGAACAAGAAACCATTCAACATATGGTTTTTATCATTGTCTAGCATTTACTGAATGTCGAGCTATGTATTTAGCTTTAATATCACCATGACATGTAGTATTTTGCATATTTTTTGTCTTGACTATGGAAGTTGAAAGTGCATCTCGTAGATGCCCTAGATGCTTTTAGTGATTTATGACAACACCATTTGAGAGTACTAATGATTTTTAGTGAGTTTATTTCAGGGACTAGGACTAAGTTTCTTGTACATGTCTCTTGACTATAAGTAGAAGATCATTGGTGACTCCTACATAAAACTTTTCTAGTTATTGTTGTTGGAAATATGCCCTAGAGGCAATAATATTGTATTATTATATTTTCATTTTCATAATTAAGAGGTTATATTTCATGCTATAACTGGTATGATTCTGGAATATGTGATTCAATGGAAAACTCATATGCACGTGTGTGACAAATGGTAAAGAATAGGTTCCTAGTCTGGCCTCTAAGACTGGCTCAAGTATTGTTAGTGATCATGTTTTCTGGATCTTAGGATATCGTCAAGTGTATTGATAGTTGTAAAATAACATTGAGAGTATGACGTTAGAAGAACGATCATATTGAATCGACCCAAAAACTTGTTTTTTATACTTTGAGATAATACCATTTGAATTCAATTGTTATAACACGGAGTGTTAGCATGTGTTTTAGTTCCTCAGACCATGAGAGTATCACAGTCACCTCCTACCGTACTGTGGACTTTGGGGTTGCTCAAACGTCATGTGTAACACGGTGATCATAATGACAACTTACAGGTTCATCAGAAAGTTTGACAAGGGACTGCATAGCTCGAAAGTGGGATTTTCTCCTGCGGTGATGGATAGATATTCTTAGGGCCCTCATGGTGTGACGACATGCATCATCTTCTGGCCAGACACAGGTGACTACATCACGGGGATGCCAGAACACTTCAACAATAAAGAAGAACAAAACTGGTAATGAGAAGAACGGTATTGTGAGCATGTGGATGACTCAGGAGGATACCAGCACGCCTTGGATTTTGTAAAGTATCGCGAAGCAAAGGGAACACCACATGATAACCAAAGCTTCGCTCGAATTTCATCCGTATAATCATAGGGATCGATATGGACGTCCATGGTTCCGCTATCGGTCATTGAACAAAGGGGTTTCGTTCATGTATATGATTTATCGAATCTACTGGGTCACAAGCTTATTAAGCTAATCACGATCTGTTGAGTATTAGTAGGATGAGATTATTGATAATTTATTTGTGGAATTATTTAATTAATATTCGGAATACTTCCGAGAGGAACCGGAAGCGTCTCGGGGTCACCAGAGGGTTTCGGAGTTTATCGGACAATACCGGGTATTACTGATAAATAATATATAGGTGGAAAATGTTTTCGGTGATGTTAAATTATATATAAAATGCTCTAGTAATTGTTAGAAGGCTTTTATATTTAATTGAATATCAACGGGCCTTAAAAGGCCTAGTGGTGGAAGGCAACTTGGGCCACCAAAGCTCAAGTGGAAGTGCCCCCCCCCCTTTTCTAAGGGGGGGGCGAATTGAACTAGGGGAGGAGTTGGACTCCTTCTCCTTTAGCTGGCACCCCAAGGAGGGTCTTTCCCTTCTTGGTGGCTGCCCCTCCTATCCCCTCAAACCTATATATACTAGAGGATTTTGCCCGTTGAGATACACAAGTTTTTAGATCCTCCTCTAGTTCATCTAGTTCTAGTTCTAGTTGGTCCTAGTTGAATAATTAGAGGTAGACCTAGTTCCTCTAATCGTCATAATTGAAGCCTACTATGGTTCTAATATCCTCCTCTAATTCTCCGGCGATGATTATCTCTGGATGGCGAAGCGCTGCCGGATCATGAAGACCGTACGCTTACAACCAAGTAGAGAGGCCGTACTTTCGGTCTTCCGTTCAAGGGATCATTCGAGGGTGGTTCGTGGGATCGTAATCAACGGTTCGAGGGACTCCAAGTACGATCTATACCGACTCGTCTACTTTGGGTGCACTCCGGATTCGGTAACAATCGTTGATCCAAACCCTATATGCATCTTCAATTGTTCCTCGGTGATCGTAGGGTGATTTTATTTTTGTTTTCTACTACGTTTCCCAACAATTGTCTACCTCAAAATTTGAGCATGTATTCCTAGTTGTTTGGTTAATCCAAGATTCACATTTAGTGTAGGACAGTCATACTATGAAGAGAGGCACAAGAAAATACTTCTATTTGAACTCCAAGAACATATCCTCATCCAAAGTCCTCATAATCCACTCCCTAGCCATTCATTTGTATGATTTCCAAGCCCCGATACATCCGAAGATCTATCTTTTGATACTATAGAGCCACTTAGAATTACTCATACTCAGAAAACAAGCAAAGTTTCCACAATTATGATTCATTCATTTTGTTTCAGAACTGTCAAGCCAATCCACTTTAAAGCATTCTCCATTGGCCCCGACACTTCTGAGCATATCATTTTTCATCGGCACTCCGGACCGTCTCAGTTTAATTCTTTGTGAGTCACAGTGTAAGTTATGTACATCAATTATTTTTCAACCGGTACTTTCGTGCTATGACTTGGCCTTTTCTACTAATTCTCATTTCAAAAACTGATATGTCCACTATAGTACTACTAAGAAATTGGTTTTACCCGGTACTTCCAAGACATTCTATAATTGCAAAAAAAGAGGTGCCTTTTTTTGGTCAAAACCACGGCTCGTTCTTTTCATCGGTACATCCAAGTACCTGGTTATTTCATCTAGTTCCTGAATGTCTCCCTAGTTGTTCAAATTTATTTGAGTTTTCTGTCTAGTTCCGCAATTTTCTTCTGGCACTTCCGAGCCTAGCTACTTTTTGTAGTAACGGTCACATTTTGGATCCTCTCTTATCCATTAGTGGTTGAAACTAATCCATTTCATCATTAGTCATTCAACTCACTCATTCCAGCCTTTGCAAGCCACTCCACTCCATCCATCTCCACCATAGAGGAAGAGGTACAAGGCAAGAAGAGAAGAAGTGTTCGATGATTCCATGTCCACTTCTTGATTCTTTGAAGGCCATGAATTCCATTCTTGAAGCACTACACCTTAAGTTCATCTCTTTAACCACAGCCCTATCCTTGTGAGAGAGAGGCATGTGGATTCTTGCTAGAAGCTTCGATTGAAGATCCTTCAAGGAGTTCTCATCAAGTGACTTTTCTTTGCTTGCTACTCTTGGATGGTGAGCTCTTCCTAGATGGTTAGGAGTCACTTAAGAGCTTATCAGTTTCTATGCGTGGAAGACTCAAAAGTTTGTACGGGCTCTGAGATCACCCACTTGGTGATCTGCCCTTAGTGGAGCTTCTGAGTGTAAGCCATGATGAAATTGCTTGATTGCATTGGGTGGGAAGCTTGGTGGGAAATGCAATCGAGATCCTTGTGATCCTAGAACCGTTGGTTCAAATCCTCCGTCAACGTGGACGTCGGACTGCGCCAACTATCTAAACCACGGGAAAAACATCCCTGCATCACAAGTGTTCGCATTCCCTTTACCCCACCTCCTACTTAGTTGCAACTTGCAAGTTTATTTTCCACTTCTCAGTATTCTTGTTTACTTGCTGGCTAATCTCTACTCCTAATGGAGCAGTTGGTAGTCTCGCTTCCAGGGTTTTTTTCGTCCCACCTCCCATGTTTTTTTGGTACCTCCTCCCACCTTCGCTGGTTTTTCTCATAGATTTTTTTTCGTCCCCTCCCCCACTTCATCGGTTTATTTTCGCGTCACCCTCTCACACAATGAAAGAAATCTGAACAGATCAGAACTTTCCATACTGGCGCAAGTTATTTAGTAATGTAGAATCAATCACAAACAATCTCTAAAGATCAAATCTAAATTAATTAACCTTACCTTAAATCACTCAGTCACATTAACTAGAAAATAAATAATTGATTTTCAGAAAAATTGTTCAATCACATTAACCTTACCTTAACTCACGGATGGTAATAAATTTCCAAACAAAGGAAACAATACATCGAGGGAGCAGTAAATAAACTCCCTTTCTTATGACATGTATATGATCTTCCCTTCCCTCTCCGTTGTCGAGCGTTCTTGATTCTCGAGGCCGATGCTTGGGCTGCATCACTGGCTCGCGACGGTGCCGGAGGACGAGGACGGCGAGGCCGGGTGCCGCGGCACCGCGTTGGCCGCGGCCGGTGAAGGGGGCGAAGAAGGGCGGCTTCCCTGGCCCTGGGAGTTGGTGCGGTGGAAGCGGCACTTGAAGGACCCGGTGTGGGTGGCCGGCGCACAGACGCACTTGGAAGCAGGCCCGTGGCCCGCACCGGATGGCGCTGACGCCGACCCGGGCCACCTCCTCCGCGTATTCTTGGAGCTGTGGCTGGCCGATTTACATGAAATTGATTTCCTCAGTTGTGGTGGCAAATATAATATACATAATCCATATTGTTATGCACTAGCGTGTGTGTGTGTGAAATAGATGGATTATGGTCCCGTACCCAATAAGATGGATATGTGTGTGTGACTTAGAGAGAGAGGGAGAGGGGGAGAGGGAGTGAGGAAGAGGGAGGGGGAGTGTGTGTGTGTGTGTGAGGATTTGATGGTAAAAACGGTCGCCAATGTCACTTGATATGTATGAGAATATTAATATTGAACTCTTAAAGTTAATGTGGCCCCGTTGCAACGCACGGGCGTTCTTCTAGTACTTTTAGTTGTCTAGTCATCATTGCCTTGTCCTAAAACTCCCAAGCATTGTTTAGTTGGACTATCCACCCCTCCCTCTAGTCCTTATACCTTAATCCCAATAGGAGATCATACATGTTAGGAACTCTCGTATTGATACAGACCACAATGATGTTTTGGTCTACCTGATTCTACAAAATGATGTCATCTTTCGAAAAAAAAAGTTCATTCTTGTATGTGGTTGATCCTCCCGTGTACTAATTGATTGCAGCCATATGTGTTATTGCAGAAGGTGCAACATAGAGAATCGATGGAGCTTGCCCAAAGAAGCCCGAGTGAACTACCGGGGAGTTTATGTCCTATTTTGGGCAGTGTGCTAGTGACGATCTTATGAATGTTTAGAGTGATCTTGTTTGGAATTTTCATCTTTTTTGGGCCATGTTTTTTTATCTTCCTCTCCTTTTGGCAACAAGATCAAAGTTTGTTGTATTGAGGCAATGTAATAAGATTGGTTAGAATGCAGGGTGTTTAACAAAAGCTAACATTATCCAAAAACACCTCCATGGGGAAGAGTAATACATTTTTTCTAGAAATGAAGAATGGAACAAAATGTGGCATAGTTTAGTGACAAAATTGGACAATCTAGGTATAAACAAGATGTCTTAGAGGTTTCCTAGTGGTCGGTATTTTTCTGCAATATTTGTAGATAGATATTTGTAGGAATGATTTATTGTGGCATGCATGAGATATCCCAATCTTAGGGAGCTTGGGTTACACTTGAGACAAGAAAACATGCATGGAGTTACAAGCTATCTCACCATGGATGAGTCGTGTGATAGCCAGGAGGGGATATTTATGAGAAAAATTTGAGTGGATATCTAGATAGTCATGTGATAGCCATACTTTTGCTAAATACACCCCCTATATGATAGCATTTTTAAGGGGCCTCGCCGGTTTAAACGAATTCCATTGGACTTTTTTTTAGTTTGTAGGATTAGAAAACCATAGGAAGATTTCAATTGTCTCCTCTACATGTAGCTCAAAAGGAAAACTCCCATTGAGCAATCTCGTGGAATTTTTCTGTATTTCTTTGACACCTATTCCGTGTTCGCAATCCTTTCGGCAAATCTCCACATTTTAACTATAGTACAACCAAACTGGTTATATCATAGAAATAGAATGATGTGCATTCAAATTATGTAGGAACTATTATGACATGACATCCATTTTGATGTTTTTTTCTGTTCCTATATTTTCATAATTCCTGACCAAAGAGGACCTGAGGTCCTCAGGTGACATGATTTTCAAAATGTAGGGAAAAGAAGGAAAAACACGTGATTGGAATTACATTTGTCCTTGAATCCTATAAGACTAGAAAAACATAGGAATTTGGATGAAAGAGTAAACTAGAGGAATTATACAAAGAGGTTTGCGTGCATGAAATATTTCCTCCAAAGCAATTCTTAGAAACTTTTCCTAACCCAAATCCTGAAAAAAATCATATGGAATTCCTTTGAACAAAGGACTGGGTCAGAGCATTTTCGATAATGGCCATGAAGGCCTAGATAGATTTAAGCTGCAAAGATGCGACACACTTGCCCTTTGGCACCATCCATGCGACCACAAGACATCAGGTGAAATGTGCACCATTCACGTGACCAAGACCCTAACCTACTAAATTAATCAATAAGGATGGTGATCCTCTAATTCGTTTGGCATTGCAAGCTTTGGAGATTTAGCTTCCTTAGAAGTCAATAACGTACGACAACTACTAACTGGTAGGTGGTTATCTGTTCAACTGAATGATTAGCCACTTCAGTCAATACCGAAAAAGGCCATCGTCTCGCTTTATACATAAAGCATCAACCATTACAAAGGAACCATACAAACACACCGACACCGCTCGGGATACCAGCTATACAATAGAAGCTCACACTGGCGAACAGGAAACTAGAAACTTGGACAAAGCAAAGCTAAATGAAGCACTAAACCAAAGGGGCTTGCTTGAACCTAGCAATGGGCACAGGTTTCCCGAAGCGCCACGGCGCCACTCATCAATCAGGCCACCGCACCCTCGGCACACTCCAAAAGCCAAGACCGGCGATGTAGGAAGATACCCTCAGCTTGAAGGAGGAGGGCACAAAAGATGACGCTTCCAAGGAAGAGTATGGCGTCCGTGGACATCATCGTCGTCAAGGTCAAGCACGGCATTTACCAGCACCCCACCAGCCAAACTCCAAGTCCCGCAATGGCAACCAACAATCACACCAATGCACCTTGGCTGAGATCACCGGCAACCTGCCTGCCCTGCATGACGTTGATCCCGGCAACCCCCTGGTCCCGGGATGACCTCGTATGACAAGAAGACCGCCATCTAAAAGAGGAGAAGGACACACCGAAGTAAATCACCGGCGACAAGAAGGGCCTTGAGCAGCCTTAGTATTCCCAAACACTGACCAGCACCAATAAATAAGACTCCGAGGAAGGGCGGTCGGGGCAGCCGCGCCCAGGACCCTGACTCACCGCCGGTCAACAAGAGGGCGTCTGAGGAGAGCCAACACTGCCATAGGAGGAAGCAGACGGCCACGACCGCTCCCCCTTGCGAGGAACACAACGGCCGTCGCCCTCCTGGCAAGGCCCCGCGTCTGGCCGGCGAGCGCCGGCCAGCCTCAGATCTGGGCCTCACCGGACCCCAGCGGGGAGCCGCACGGGCCGACCAGACCACGAGCAGCAGCACCCCAGGCAACCCTCACCACGTCGCGACGCTGCAGCACCACCCGCGGCGACCAGGACCCCCGCAACCCGCGGTGATGGATCCGCCCGATCCAGGGGACACCACGGCCATGGGGTCCAGACTCCGGACCCATGCAGCGCTCCCCGCCTGCGACCTGGCCGCCAACGTCCGCCACCACGCCGCCGCTCTATACATCCACCGAGGGAGGGGAGACAATGCCCCTCCGCCACCGACGCCGGCCGGGCATTGCCCGGCGGGGCCCTCTGGCAGCGGCGAGGAGGAGAGAAGTGGGGGAAAGCTTAGGCCCGGCGGCGCTAGGGTTCGCCAATTCAGTTAATTAGTGCATGGAAACGAGTTATACATACATCTAGCTAGCTTGATTGCTATTTTTCCAAAAAGGAGGAATATATACCTCTGGCTCCCGGTTTTGCACCGATTGCTACATGTAATCATCTTTATTGCATAGTTTGAAACATAGGAAATAAATGACAAAATCCAACTCAAAGGCGGATCATCGGAGAACATCTTGCTAGATCATCACCCAAGCTTAATTGCTATTTGTTTCACCACTTTCTTTTATTTGGTAAATATATGGGATGGCATGGAAAAGTTACTGGGCATACATACCTTTGCCTCTGATGTTGGATTCAGCACCCCGTAGTGCTCCTCTTTCGCCTCCTGGTACCGCTCTAGTATTGCCTCCATTCCGCTGATGAAGACAAAAGAATTATAAGAACATACCAAATTATGTGAGGATGGAATAACTAAGTAAATGAGAGAGTATTAGGAGGGTGCACGAACTAACTAATTATTTAACAGACCTGGAGCTCGCAAAGTCGTAGAGGCGACCGGTGCTGGAGAAGACGATGAGCGCGAGATCGGCGTCACAGAGGATGGCGAGCTCCCGGGCCTTCTTCATCAGCCCTCCGCGCCTCTTGGAGAAGGTCACCTGACGATTCGTCGGGTTGTCGATCCTCTCAATCACAATCTTCCCCCTCCCCATCTTATTCTTCTTCTTTCTTCTTCTTCTTCCTCTCTAGATCTCTCTCCTGCCGGCTGGCCGGCCGATTGACAAAAGTAATTAAGAACCAATCGAAATGGAGCTAAGCTAAGCTAGAAGCTGATAATTGTTTCTTCTCTACTATCTGGGTGACAATCGACAAGTCTAGTTGAAGCTTTCCCCCAGCTGCTACCTGATTCAGCTAGCTATTTTTGTATTGTTGGGTTTGCTTGTAATGGTCTCCAAACCAAAAGGGATTGAGAGGCCCCATGTGATGACAACGCTAACCTAGGCTTAAACAACTCGCTAAATACCATTTCCACAGTAAATTAGGTTAATGAATGGCCCACTACATACTATTTTCCTCTGTGGCTACGACAAGGACGTCCATAATATACAATACTGTTGCGACTGTTCATAGTTTAAACTTTGGGTACGAGGATAACCTATTAGCTTCGGACATGTTGCCATAACCTGTGCCGTACAATATGGTGTCAATTACCAAGCCAGCGTCCTTTTGTTCGATCCATTGAAATAGTCTAGCAGTCGCGTTAGGCACCTATTCAAAGTTGTAGATTTGTTTCTAACTAAGGTTGGACCGTTGGAGTGGCAAAACCTGCTCCATTCGTGTTGAGAGGCAAGTGGTTTCTGGTTTCTTCAAAACCGTGTGCTCATACCTCTCTTTCAAAACCTAAGTAGTATGTGGTGTACCCCTTGCTGAAAACGGTGTGTCCATATCTTGCAATGTATATATGGGTGGTACACTATATTCAAAATTGTGTGCTTATATCTGGGTAGAGCTATCCAATTGAATCTCGACTAGTTGCCATGTAACTTGTGAGTGGTACCTTAATTTATTAAAAGTTGTGTGCTCATATCTTGATGGGGCCATTAAATTGTATCTCGGCATGTTACCATGTAACATGTGGGTAGTACATTTTCTTCATAACCATGTACTTATATCTTGGTACGACTGTCCAATTGTATATTAACATGGTCGATATGGAAGGCCACAAACGGCATGATTTTTTTCTCGACAATCAAGGTACGACTTTTGATGCCAATATCACACGTCTGATGCATTAACGTGTAAGATTCCAAATCTTACAGATTAAGAAGTCATAGATCTGCCACAACCAATAAACCTAGTTGCGTCTTTGTTACAACTCGGCCATGTTAGCGAAACCTCTATTTGCGACTAAATATCTGAATTTCAGTTTCTTTTCAATCAATTTCTTGCGTATGGTGATTCCAATATTTTCTGAAGTTTGTATTTCAGATACCTCGGAAAAGTTTGTTGGTTGTGATTTTTAATAGATAATAATTGTAGACATATTGAGGTGGGTGTGGCAGGAACATTGGCATTTCGGTGCTAAAGGTAACATCCAAGATATAAAACGTTAGCTAGTAGTACCATGTTGTTTAAGGTTGCTAGATTGATGAGCACACATATGTACTAGCTAGCTTTCCACTTGGCTCATCCAAAAAAGGACAGTTTTAAGGTTAGTAAGTAAAGTGGCCACAGAGCACGATGCAAAAAATGTGCAGTCCACGCGAGTGACGGCGTTCGATCTCGATTAGAGTCAGTAATGCATTAGATCAGAGTAAGATGATTTCCTTCCAGATTTGGTGCTCTGAGTCATGGCACCACTTGATCTTTTCTTCTTCTTCTTTTTTCGCGGGATGGCACCACTTGATCTTTAGTATGTAGTCCTTAATGATGCAACCACTCTGATCTGATCTGATTTGATTCTTTCTTTTTGCTCTTGCATCAGCTCAGCTGTATGTACCTTCAGGTGTTTTGGGATGAGTGGACAAAGCTGGAGGCACTGATTCTCCCTGCTACTTTCTTGCTTCTCCAGTTAAATTAATTAATTAGGTCATCTTTATTTTCCCATGTCAAACTACTGGAAAATCGGTCTTTACTCAGTTCTTTTTTTTTTGCCGAGTTCTACTTCACGGGATCAAGACGAACAACCAGTTTGCCGAATAGCAGACTCAGCAAACAGAAGAGCTCGGCAGAGAGTCCAGTCTCCAAGTTAGCCGACCAGTTATTAGCACTTGAAAAATACTTCAGGCTCTTCATGGGTATAAATCCAAAATTAAAGAATATACATACATGGTAAAAACATTTTGAACAAGCTAGCTATAGATGATCAAGACAACTATATGCAGGAGTCATATTCTAGAGGATGATCAGCCACACTTGAAACGGCCTATACTCCTACGGGAGACAGTAGTGGAGAATTTTCTGCAATAGGTGAAAGCCTGGCGTAACAACTTAAGTGCACATATATATGACGAATCAATACCCAACACAATATCTCACGCGCTTGCAAATGAAAAGCCTGTATTAATTAGCTTTATTTTATTGATTATTTGCACCATATCAAGACGATGCAACTATAAAAAAAAGTTCAACTCCAGCTTCTGCATCTTTATGAAACTGTGAACTCAACTGCCAGAAGAGGCTGCCATGTTATATATAACTGGCAGAATTAGTGCTCCTTAATACTTTTCATATATACAGTCTGACTTGGAGGGTAATATGTTGCACCCTTAGAAGAGCCATCCAATACACAAAGCTGAAACCAATATCAAGCAGCACCATTAATCTCAACCCCCACAAAGAATTTGAATACATAGTCAAGTTATTCAGTTACCTTGTTCTTTAATTCCAAGTTTTGTTCATGGATAAGCTTTAGTTCCCCGGAGAGTCGAATATTCTCTTGATGAAAGATGTATCCCTACAAGGTCACTTTGTTGAATTAGCACGTATGAAATGTAACTTTTTTATATGTATTGATGTAAACTTTACACAATAATGGCAACTAAGTAAAATTGCACATGCGTGTGATAGAAATATTGGCGAACCTTCTCATTGAGTTGTAGAATATGATTGGCGAAACTTTCACTAGTAGAAAACAGGGCTTTGGTTCGGGCCTGGCCAGCCCATTAGTCCCGGTTCTTCACGAACCGGGACCCATGGGGGGCATTAGTCCCGGTTCGTGAGCCCAGGGGGCCGGCCGGGGCCTCGTGGGCATTGGTCCCGGTTCGTCTGGATCCATTTGTCCCGGTTCTAGGCACGAACCGGGACCAATGGGCCGCGCTCCTGGCCCACAGCCATTGGTACCGGTTCGTGCCTAGAACCGGTACAGAAGGGGGGATTTAGTTCCGGTTCCTGCCATGAACCGGGACAAATAAGTTGCCTATATATACCCCATCGCCGCAGCAGAGCACTCCACAGTGCTCTGTTTTTTGCTGGCCGGCGAGGGGGAGGGCATTGGGTGCTCTAGCTCACCTCCTATGCACATGAGGTGTTCGATGAAATGCCCGAGCCACACTAGTTAAGCTTTCTCCTCTCGAAGCTCGACCTCGGAGCTCCATTTTTTCCGAGATTTGTCTAGGTTTAGTGGTCCGTCACACCCCGTCCCCGTTTTCACCGCCGTCGATCGCCCGCGCCGATCTCGTCGCCGGCACCACCGTGGTGAGCCTCTTGTTCTTATCTTCTTTCTGATTTTTTTACTTTAGATAGATACTTGTCTGATTTTCTTACTTCAGATAGATACTTGTCTGATTTTCTTACTTTTGACACACATAATTATATATAATGCACGCAGATGAACCGGCAATGGATGTACGGTGACAGACACACCTCCGAGTACATTAAGGGCGTGCATAATTTTCTCGAAGTGGCTGAGGCAAACAAGCAGAATGGTTTTATGTATTGTCCATGCCCTAAATGTGGGAAACGAAGTCTTACTCTGACCGGAAAATCCTTCACACCCACCTGCTTTACAAGGGTTTCATGCCACACTATAATGTTTGGACGAGGCACGGAGAAATAGGGGTTATGATGGAAGACGGCGAAGAAGAAGAGGACGATGACAACTATGTGCCACCTGAATACGGTGATGCTGCAACGGGGGGAGCAGCTGAAGATCAAGAGGAACCAGACGATGTGCCCGATGATGCTGCAACGGGGGAAGCTGCTGAAGATCAAGAGGAACCAGACGATGTGCCCGATGATGATGATCTCCGCCGGGTCATTGTCGATGCAAGGACGCAATGCGAAAGTCAAAAGAAGCTGAAGTTCGATCGCATGTTAGAGGATCACAAAAAAGGGTTGTACCCCAATTACGAAGATGGCAACACAAAGCTCGGTACCGTACTAGAATTGCTGCAGTGGAAGGCACAGAATGTTGTGCCTGACACCTGCTGACGCGTGGATGCCTATTGGTCCCGGTTGGTTCCACCAACCGGAACTAAAGGCCCTCCTGCCTGGGCACGCTGCACCGGCCACGTGGAGGCCCATCTGTCCCGGTTTGTGTAAGAACTGGGACTAAAGCCTTAGGGCATTAGTAACGACCCTTTAGTCCCGGTTAAAAAACCGGGACAGAAGGGCCTTACGAACCGGGACAATAGGCCCTTTTTCTACTAGTGTTTGTTCCTAAAACAGATATCAGGAGACACATAGTTATTATATTTCCTAAAAAACAATGTTAGTGTCGTGATTATGGAAGAGGGTACAATGATTAGCATAAATAAGAACAAACAGAGCGAGCTCAGCTACCTTCTTTTCTCTAATACGGTGTAAGCTCTTCTCCAGCTGATTTTCCATTAAACATATGTTTGTGACTGCTAAGTTTGATAATCTCTCCCCCATATTAGCTTCCTGAAAGTCAAACAATAATGGGATAACTTGAATGCATTTTCGGGTCTTTACTCAAACTTATTTAAATTACGTAGATATCAATGGAAGGAACTGAACTAAGGACTTGTACCTATGATGTTCTTCAAGCATCTGCATTTCCTCCTGTAATTTCCTGACTTCCTCTTGCCAAAACTAGAAAAAAACTATTACCAGAAACTTTAATTTACTGTGAACTGTTACAAATGAGTGTCACAACTTTTGTCCAAAATAAAATAAGAAGTGGTACTATTATGGGTATTTTCAAAATACGCTTTTTTGAGACTTATGGTGTAGTGCTAAAAGTATATGCATACAGTAAGAATCAAACATCCCTTCGTCCTACAATATAAGACGTTTTTGCAAGCTAACATAGCTTGCAAAAACGTCTTATATTATGGGACTGAGGGAGTACATTTACTGAGATTGGTCACACATGAGCATAACATCATTATATTTTTCCTGAAAACTTCTTTTATAATTATGTAATTTACCAACTTATTTACAAAAAAAATAGCAGTCAAAGTTGCATCATGCAAACTGCATGTCTACATGTAAAAAACATCATGTATTTTGGAAGAGTAAAAAAGGTTACAAGGAATGCATGCATACCATGACTTGTGACACTGGATTCAGCAGCTGATGTTGCTCTTGTGCAGATTGGTAGTTTTGAATGATGGAAGGCATGGTCGTGCCCATGCTGGTGGCGGCGGTGGAGTTGGCATACTCGTAGAGGTGACCGGTGGAGAAGACAATGACGCCGACCTCGACATCACAGAGGATGGCCAGCTCACGTGCTTTCTTCAGCAGGCCATGACGCCGCTTGGAGAATGTGACCGGCCTTCTGCTCATGTTCTCAATCCTCCTAATCACAATCTTGCCCCTCACCATGATAGCTCTTTGATCTCCTTAGTTAAGCATATATTCACTCAACTCGCTAATTATCTGCTACCTAGCTAGCTAGATCTTCCCTCCCGTGGTCCAATTAATAGATGGTTGTGTGTGAGCATGTACTGCCCCTGTATTTATATGAATGAACTGAAGTAAGGTAAGCATAGTTAGCTACTCATCCAAATATGCAACTTGCAGATTAACTCATGTAATTAGTAGCAAATTAAGGAGGCAAAGTGCATGCTGATCAATGAGCTCGTTCATTTCCTTAACTAAATATATCATGCAACTTGCTGCCATCTCTGGAACCTGTGAAAGGGCAACAATATTTTTCTTGCAAATGGGTGTTTCTTGTGTGCACCGTACGAGGTTTTGGAATCAGGTAAACGTCACGCCTTGTATTAGTTTTCCCAGGTTAGCTCCCGACCCACACAAATATCGGAGCGGATTCGATTCGATTTGATTCCTACCCATGTGCAAGTAGCACCACTTTGTCATCTGCAGTAAAAATTCTGCCAAGAAATCACAAGTTTTATATGTGGCGTAACTCCATCCGTTTCAAAACATAAGGCCTGTTTTGAGTCGTTGAGCATTAAGGTTTTGACCAATAATTAATCCATCAATATTGGCAGCAATGTAGTGTTCCATACAGAAATTACAAGTTATAAATATGAAGTAATACCTTAACTTGTGGTGGATTTGTTTGTTGAGATTAGGTGCCAGAGCTGCCCCTAGCAAACACATCAAATTCTCGCGACTTCATAGAGTGCAAGCTAGTGACTCGAGATATTCTCGCCGCTTGATTGTTTTTCTCCAAAATTAATTAGCGCACTTATATACCAAGTGATAAGGACAGATGTTTAGACAGAAGTAGAACAACCGAGTGCCTGAAAATACCACATATTAGGATATGTGTCATCTTGTTCTTCTGACTGAACATAATCATAGATATATATATATATATAGAGATATATATATATATATATATATATATATATATATATATATATTGTAGAGTATGGATTTATAATTCCAACTGGAGAATATATTTAGTCATGCGATGGATTCGGAAATGCTAGCGCACATGAGTTCTCCTGTGGTTGTGTGGTCTATGTAGAGAGGTGGCTCAAAGTGGAAAGCCACCTTGATCCACGCAGGCAGGGTAGGGGCTGCACACATTCATTGGTAAGGTATATAGAGCATCCATTGCCAAATTATCAATTGATAATACATAAAAAAACAGTGTCCTAGATAGGTCCAAACCTATTTGTATTAGCACTACCTGGCAATTGAAACAACGGAAATAATGTCAATAATGGATTGCTCTTAAAAAAGGCTGTGTGCTTTTGAACGGCGTTAGGTGCCCGCATGTGACCCAAGGGTGATTAGGGGCCGTTTGGTTGCCTACAAATTCTGAAAGAATTTCAATTGCACATAGTGGGGATGGGTAACAAGCAAAATTCATGAATCTTTAGTAAAATTGAACATGCACCATGAATAAATTGATCAATAGTATATATAAGTTTGACTAAATACAGTAGTCATGTCTCCAGGAAAGATACAAAACTTAGTGGTATATCCTAAACTACAGAATGAAGGCAAGGCGCAAGTCCGGCGGTAAGCCCACATATTGTTTTTCAGAGTTCACGCTTTGATTATATAACCAAAGTTCATGGTTCTTTGATAAAGGTAGACCCCTATGATCAGTATACAAGATCATAATTGTTTTTGGCAGCTCAGATTTACAGGTAATATAGTTTACCTGTTTTTTTAAGTTAATTTACCGTTTGGGGCTACTAGATTCTTGTGCATACCTTCGAATGGTTTGATCAGATGGTAATCTATCGGACGAGAAGTGCTTACACTGAAAACATGCTCGAATCCTGAATGAATGTTCGCAAACACACACCCCTAAAAGAATTTCAATTGCACTGTATTGGAGGTAGGAGTAACCAGAGAACCTCATCCTGGCTGGCAAAATTCATGAAGTTTTAGTGAAAGTGAACATGCACCATGAATAAATTGGTCAATAGAGTATATAATTTTAATTATTTTATTTATGATGGTCAACTCTGCATGTGAAATATAAACTTAGTAAAATAGTACAATACATCCCAGACTTCAGAACCAAAGTCAAGACGCAGGTCTGGTGTTAGGCCCATATTGTTTCCCAGGTTTCACACTGATGCAGAAAGTTGAAACACGGTATCAATCTTCTTGGCTAAACGATGTAAAGGATTAAAAAAACAAGTAATGTTTGTCACAAAGCAAGCATGCAAAACAAATCAGCAACCTCTCTTGTTTAAAAATAAGGCAACACGTAGAGGAGGATTAGGGCATATATGCATGGTCCTCGTACGTTACGTCGCTATAGGTATACTGTATGAAGCAGGACAGCATGAACACACCTTGATTTGGTGCTATGAAACGGAAGGAGGGCCGCAGGTGCATTTGTCCATGTTTAAGCGCGTAAATTCTGCACGGCATCATTGCATGCAATTAAATGTTAGAGCAACTCTAGCAGAATCGTCGAAAACATCCAAACTTCATAATAACTGAACGCATCCAGCAAAAAACAGCTCTGGCGGAGTCGCCATACGAGTCGATATCGCCATGCACTATGGAGGACCCTTCATATCTGGCCTCCCAACCTCCACATTTGGCATCTCGGGGCCAACTTTTGAAGCTCACTCCATTCGGCAAAAACCATGGCACGAACAAAACTTCATGTGGTCCCCCATGTCACGATGAGGATGGAAGGGGGAGTGGGGGAGAAGGATGTCCCACTGAAGATTGAGTCCCACGAGGTAGATGAAATTTGGAGGCCATGATATAGCGACTCTGAGTTTGCCTTTGTCTGTCTCAACATCCAAATATTTTGGCGATAGTACGGTTTGCATTTTTGGTGATCGCAAATATGCAGAATATGCTAGAGTTGCCCTAAGTTGGATGCATCTGTTGATGTTTCTTCGAAGTTGGAAAGGATTTCATGCAGCGCCACCATATCCTCTCTATCGAGTTAACAAAAAGGGTTGCATCATTAGCACAAAATGTGATCTAATTCTTGTAGTTCTGTTTCTCAGTGGTTTAAGTATGCCCATCTCAGTTGTCCTTCTCGGGGTTTTCTGCATGGGGTCAAGGGACATGGTAAAGAGCATTAGGGAGATGGGGTCTTTGTAAGTACATATAATGCCCCCTATAGGGTTTTGGATGATTTAATAACAAAATAGTTAAGGGACCAATATGACTGTGAGTATACAAGTGAAAGTCCCTAAGCACTTTTGGTTTAACCGTAGAGTTATGACCCCTAAAAGTTGTGTGAAACAATGTAATCTTCGGAATGCCAGTTTGAGGCACATGAAGCTCTCTGCGAGGAATTTGAAGCTCTTGGGAGGAATTTGGTTTTCTAGTTTCATTTTCTTCTATTGCATCTATAGGGTAAATCGTACTATTAAGAGGCATCTAAGTCAAAGCTAAGATTGAAGTCTTCATGTGTATGCTCAATCCAATCTAATTCTTCGAGTGAAGACTCTGAAATCTCCTTTGAAGCATTTCGTTTAGCTTCGGATTCAAAAAGAAGTTCTTCGGGACACATTAGTTAAAAGTCCTCGCTGAGGAGTTGGATGACTTGTTATGCAAGTCAGTCCAGTGGATATGTTCGAAATCTGATCGTTTACCACGTGTCACGTCTACGTTGGTGGCCCCACCTCCAATGGTCATTTCAGCCCTCGGGATTGTTGGAAATATGCCCTAGAGGCAATAATAAAATGGTTATTATTATATTTCCTTGTTCATGATAATTGTCTATTGTTCATGCTATAATTGTATTAACTGGAAACCGTAATACATGTGTGAATACATAGACCACAACATGTCCCTAGTAAGCCTCTAGTTGACTAGCTCGTTGATCAATAGATGGTTATGGTTTCCTGACCATGGACATTGGATGTCATTGATAACGGGATCACATCATTAGGAGAATGATGTGATGGACAAGACCCAATCCTAAGCATAGCACAAGATCGTGTAGTTCGTTTGCTAAGAGCTTTTCTAATGTCAAGTATCATTTCCTTAGACCATGAGATTGTGCAACTCCCGGATACCGTAGGAATGCTTTGGGTGTACCAAACGTCACAACGTAACTGGGTGGCTATAAAGGTGCACTACAGGTATCTCCGAAAGTGTCTGTTGGGTTGGCACGAATCGAGACTGGGATTTGTCACTCCGTATGACGGAGAGGTATCTCTGGGCCCACTCGGTAATGCATCATCATAATGAGCTCAATGTGACTAAGGAGTTAGCCACGGGATCATGCATTACAAAACGAGTAAAGTGACTTGCCGGTAACGAGATTGAACGAGGTATTGGGATACCGACGATCGAATCTCGGGCAAGTAACATACCAATTGACAAAGGGAATTGTATACGGGATTGATTGAATCCCCGACATCGTGGTTCATCCGATGAGATCATCGTGGAACATGTGGGAGCCAATATGGGTATCCAGATCCCGCTATTGGTTATTGGCCGGAGAGGTGTCTCGGTCATGTCTGCATGGTTCCCGAACCCGTAGGGTCTACACACTTAAGGTTCGGTGACGCTAGAGTTGTAGAGATATTAGTATGCGGTTAACCGAAAGTTGTTCGGAGTCCCAGATGAGATCCCGGACGTCACGAGGAGTTCTGGAATGGTCCGGGGGTAAAGATTTATATATGGGAAGTCCTATTTTGGCCACCGGAAAATGTTCGGGATTTTTCGGTATTGTACCGGGAAGGTTCTAGAAGGTTCCGAAGTGGGGCCCACCTGCATGGGGGGACCCACATGAACGTGGGTAGTGGGGGAAAGGCCCCACACCCCTGGTCAAGGCGCACCAAGATCCCACCTTAGAAGGAATAAGATCATATCCCGAAGGGATAAGATCAAGATCCCTAAAAAGGGGGGATAACAATCGGTGGGGAAGGAAAATGATGGGATTTCTTTTCCCCACCTTTGCCAACGTCCCAATGGACTTGGAGGGCAAGAAACCAGCCCCCTCCACCCCTATATATAGTGGGGAGGCGCATGGGAGCAGCACCCCAAGCCCTGGCGCCTCCCTCCCTCCCGTGACACCTCTTCCTCCCCGCTTGCGCTTGGCGAAGCCCTGCCGGGATCCCGCTACTTCCACCACCACGCCGTCGTGCTGCTAGATCTCCATCAACTTCTCCTCCCCCCTTGCTGGATCAAGAAGGAGGAGACGTCCCCGCTCCGTATGTGTGTTGAACGCGGAGGTGCCGTCCGTTCGGCGCTAGGATCATCGGTGATTTGGATCACGATGAGTACGACTCCATCAACCCCGTTCTCTTGAACGCTTCCGCGCGCGATCTACAAGGGTATGTAGATGCACTCCCCTCTCTCTCGTTGCTAGATGACTCCATAGATTGATCTTGGTGATACGTAGAAAATTTTAAATTTCTGCTACGATCCCCAACAGTGGCATCATGAGCCAGGTTAATGCGAAGATTCTATGCACGAGTAGAACACAAAGTAGTTGTGGGCGACGATTTGTTCAATTTGCTTACCGTTACTAGTCTTATCTTGATTCGGCGGCATTGTGGGATGAAGCGGCCCGGACCGACCTTACACGTACTCTTACGTGAGACAGGTTCCACCGACTGACATGCACTTGATGCATAAGGTGGCTAGCGGGTGTCTGTCTCTCCCACTTTAGTCGGATCGGATTCGATGAAAAGGGTCCTTATGAAGGGTAAATAGAAATTGGCATATCACCGTTGTGGCTTTTGCGTAGGTAAGAAACGTTCTTGCTAGAAACCCATAGCAGCCACGTAAAACATGCAACAACAATTAGAGGACGTCTAACTTGTTTTTGCAGGGTATGCTATGTGATGTGATATGGCCAAAAGGATGTGATGAATGATATATGTGATGTATGAGATTGATCATGTTCTTGTAATAGGAATCACGACTTGCATGTCGATGAGTATGACAACCGGCAGGAGCCATAGGAGTTGTCTTAATTTATTGTGTGACCTGCGTGTCAATGAAAACGCCATGTAATTACTTTACTTTATTGCTAACCGTTAGCCATAGTAGTAGAAGTAATAGTTGGCGAGACAACTTCATGAAGACACGATGATGGAGATCATGGTGTCATGCCGGTGACGAAGGTGATCATGCCGTCCCTCGAAGATGGAGATCAAAAGGCGTAAGATGATATTGGCCATATCATGTCACTTTATGATTTGCATGTGATGTCTGTCATGTTTACATCTTATTTGCTTAGAACAACGGTAGCATAAATAAGATGATCCCTCACTAAAATTTCAAGAAATGTGTTCCCCCTAACTATGCACCGTTGCCAAGGTTCGTTGTTTCGAAGCACCACGTGATGATCGGGTGTGATAGATTCTAACGTTCGCATACAACGGGTGTTGACGAGCCTAGCATGTACAGACATGGCCTCGGAACACATGCGAAACACTTAGGTTGACTTGACGAGCCTAGCATGTACAGACATGGCCTCGGAACACATGCGAAACACTTAGGTTGACTTGACGAGCCTAGCATGTACAGACATGGCCTCGGAACACAAGAGATCGAAAGGTCGAATATGAGTCGTATAGTAGATCCGATCAACATGGAGATGTTCACCGTTGATGACTAGTCCGTCTCACGTGATGATCGGACATGGCTTAGTCGATTCGGATCATGTATCACTTAGATGACTAGAGGGATGTTTATCTAAGTGGGAGTTCTTTAAATAATTTGATTAATTGAACTCATTGTCATGAACATAGTCTAAATTGTCTTTGCAAATTAAGTTGCAGATCAATAGCTCATGCTTAAGCTCCCTGTTTTAATACGTTCCTAGAGAAAGACTAAGTTGAAAGTTATTGTGAGCAATTGTGCGGACTAGGGCCGTAGTCTGAGGATTGTCCTCACTGCTACACAGAAGGCTTCTGTCCTTGATGCACCGCTCGGTGTGCCAACCCCTCTAGCGTCGTCTGTGGATGTTGAGAACATCTGGCAGACACGTTCTGATGACTACTTGATAGTTTAGTGCGCCATCCTTTACGGCTTAGAGTCGGGGCTCCAAAAGCGTTTTGAACGCCATGGAACATATGAGATATTCCAAGAGCTGAAATTGGTATTTTAGGCTCATGCCCATGTTGAGAGGTTTGAGACATCTGACAAGATCTTTGCCTACAAGATGGAGGAGAATAGCTCAGCCAGTGAGCATGTGCTCAGAATGTCTGGGTACTTCAATCGCTTGAATCAAGTGGGAGTTAATCTTCCAGATAAGAGATTGATTGACAAAGTTCTCTAGTCGCTTTCACTGGCCAAAGGAATTACTGAAAGTAACCGAGTGCGAAGAACTAGTCTAACAAATCGCTTTGTCTTGGTCGAGCTAACAGGTTCCAGTTCTTCGCACTCGGTTACTTTCAGTAATTCCTTTGTGTTTCGAAGATCTTCCGCATCTACCTTCTATGTGTGTGTTTTGAAATTGTTGAAAACCACTCTATTGTACTGCATGAAGTTATGTTTACCTTTGTATTCTGACTAGGTGTTCTCAAGGTTATCTATCTATTTTCTTAGGATTGAGTACCTATATTGCTACTTGATTATTCTTCTATATAGCATGTTGATATCTTTGACTCGGTCAATTTAGCTTATACTTCCTCTATTTAGTTCTATCTTAGTATTATTTACTCTGGTCCTCTTTGAATAACTTGCTTTTTAAAGAAATAGGCCAATATTCTACTCACACCCCCTCCCCTTATGACCCACTCTATAGTCTCCTTGCATGAGCCCCCTCTCATGCCACCCATTGAGGAGCACCCGAGAAGATGTCGCCAACACCTAGGAGATAAGATTTCTCCATTTTTTACCGAGGCCAAAACCCCTCAAGACCTCTAGAAAATAGTCCCAGTGCACAAAGTCAAAGGCCTTAGCAATGTCAAGCTTGAGGAAGAGGAGTGGAGATTTTTTTTTATCATGCTTCTTTCATGACATTGGGACAAAGAGGACATTGTCGAGGATATGTTGATTCTGCATGTTTCCATGCATAGCAAAAAGCAGAGGTGGATCTAGCATTCTTATTTACAGTTTTATTGAGAACACAATTTGAATTTTATGGAAAAAATTAAAACAATGAATAAAAAACAAATTTGATGAACATTTGTTTAGTTCGATGAACAAATTTTGAGACTTAATGAACATTTTTTAAATCGGAATAATATAAAAGTGAATTTGATGAACATTTATGAATTGACGAACATTTTTTTTACATTGATGAACGTTTTGTTGAATCAATGAACAAAAACTGTTTGCAAATTTGGAAAGAGAATCATGAAAAAATTAGAAATTAAAGAAGAAAAAAGAGAAAAGAAAAGGCAAAAGGAAAGAAAAGAAAAAACGAAATAGAAAGAAAAACGAAAGGAAAATGGGACGGCCCATACGAACGCCCAGTGCGCGAGGGGGGTTTGCGCCAGCTCGTTCGCAACAACCTTCGCGGAATATCCTATTTGACGTGCACTGCGTCAAACTGCCGGCACTTCGCACAGGCGAGCGACCGAGCAGCAACGCAATGGGCTGGCCCAGTTTTGCGTAGACTGTGCTCATAAAGAAGAAGAAAATTCGTTTATTAAAGTTGTTAATAAATTAAAAAAATGTTTGGAATTTTCATAAAATGTTCTTGTTTTTCAGAAAATGTTGGAGATGCTTTTGTTCAAAAAATTCACAACTTTTCAAAAAAAATCGTGCTTTAAAAAATGTTCCCATTTTCAAAAATAGCTCGCAAATTGTAAAAAATATTTACCTTTTCATTTTTTCCCAGAGTTTCAAAAAATGTCCTAGTTTCATAAATTTTTCACAAGTTGGAAAAAATGTTCGTGTTTTCAAATTTTATTCAGGAGTTTCAAAGTATGTTCGCATCTCCAAATTTCGTTCTGGAATGCGGAAAAATGATCCCGTTTCAAGAAATCTTCATGATTTTCAAAAAAGGTTCCTGTTTTTCAAAAATGTTATAGTTTATTAAAAAAATTACAAATTTGGAAAGTGTTTGAGTTTTGTACAACATTCCATTTTTTTGAAAAAAATACTTTTAAATTTCCTAAAATAATTCTGGCCCGCGCAGCCTGTTGGTTCTTTATTGTTGATGCTACCATATGCTCTTATATGACTGCTAGTTCAACTGGTAGTAGCAGGTCATGTATAACACTTGATCCCTTCTTTGAATCCCTGTGATAGCGTTTTTTTGCACCATAGTGCGCATTCGATGTCGGTCTTGATCTTCAGGGGCCGGCCTAGTCATTGAGTCGTCTATGCAAAACGACAGCTCTTTGCCGCAGAGAGCAGCCTATAGGAGGTCTCGACCTGTGCGCCGTACAGGATCCCCGTCGGCTGACCTTCGCACATAATAGGGTTTCCCGTCTCAGCCCACTAGCACAATTAGCCGATCTAGGTCGTCTTATTAGGCCCAACAGAACACCGTCCAGTTTGGTGTTTGACCGAGTCTTCTCGGTCGGACCAAGAAAAGGTCCAAGCCCACGCCACAACCACTCTAGGCTAGGGTTTGGTGTCTAGAAGTTTTATTCAAAGTTTAGTACAACTCATTTTAATAGCTATTCGGCTTAAAAATATGATTATTCAAAGATTTCTAAAGTCTTTTTCTGTTTTTTGTGGGGAAAAGATTTCTTAAGTCTAAGATAAGAATAGAGTCGCACACTAAAACGTCTCACAAATCGTCTCTAAGTTAATTAAAATTAAATGCTTATTTTCTTAAAGGCTAATTATAAGAAAAGGCTTGTGGCGCTCCATAAACGTCTTAAGAAGCGTCTTTAGGTCGCTAGTGTCCATGGGCGTAGAGACGAATAAAATAGCGTCCCAGAAAAAGCGACCATACGTGGTCTTTTTGTTGTAGTGAGTTTTATTGAGGAAAGCATAGAGCAACAGAATGTGCAAACTTGTATATATCGGGAGGGTGTGTCTTTAGGTTCCATCACCCACTGCTCACATAAGAAGCTAGCTACGAGAAAGTTTTCCCGGAGTACTTGTCATGTCAGTTTGTGCTCTACATGCATGCACTGGCTAGATTTACTTGTGTCTTATTTTTATATCTTGACATTGTAAGTTTTTTAGATTTATTTGTGTCTAGCTAGGTAGGATTAACCAGTCTGTAATTAATAAACTATTGGATCTCATTTTTTACCTACTGTTAGGTTTTTGATTTAGCATAATTTTGGTGCAACATCAACAACAGACCAACCCGTGCATACCAGGATGATGTCTTGCAGTTGTACAACCTGGAAGATGGCCACTACTTTCAGTGGGTGCGCCCCAGGGACCTCACCTCCGGCCACCTCGGTCGCCGACCACTTGGACCTCATGGACCACTAGGGCGAGGGACAGAGCACTCGGATTGTCATTGACACCCTTGTTGGCCTTCTCACACTCCCAGGCATAGTTCTCCTCGCCTAGGTTGCTTCTTGTTCTGCGTATCCCAGTGGTCTGTTGCAAGGAGTGCAACTACCAACCTTTGTAGGTTGGTGCAACCTTCGGGTAGACCTTGCCTGCATCATCTCAAACTGTGGCAAGGCTCACCCCAATGAGGCCCATTCCAAGAACGTGCCGAAACATAGCCCACAAAGGTGTTTGCCATTCCAGGAGCGTTTATGTATGTCTCTATGTGCTGCTATGTACGTGAAAGGGTTTGGCTTGGTCACAATCAACCGAGACTTAACCAAGTCTTAGTCAAGTGACATAATTTGTAAGAAAGAAAAAATAAGTAGCTAGTTTTTTTTTGCATGGATCTCAATGTAAGATCTCAGAAATATGGTATCGACTGAGACTTAGCCAAGTCTCAGTCGACAAAGATTTAGCAAGATATTGTGCGGAAACTATGTCAAGAGTGCATTGGTAGGACATCACTTGTTCCATAGTGGGTCGGCTCGTGTTTTTCTTCCGATTGATTATTTTCCTTTTTTGATTCTAGTTTTTGGGTTGGGTTATGTTTTTTTATTTATTTTCTTGTTTATTTTATTATTATTATTCAATTCAGGAATAAGATTTCAATTCCGTGAACTTTTTTCAATTCCATGAATAGTTTTCAAATTCATGGTTTTTCAAACCTGTGAACTTTTACAGAATTTT
This sequence comes from Aegilops tauschii subsp. strangulata, assembly GCF_002575655.3. Taxonomy (NCBI): domain Eukaryota; kingdom Viridiplantae; phylum Streptophyta; class Magnoliopsida; order Poales; family Poaceae; genus Aegilops; species Aegilops tauschii. Next base: position 67,825,768 of record NC_053041.3, read on the forward strand.
AAACTAAAAAAATCACAAATACTATTCAAATGAATATTTTAAATTTTCTGAATTTCTTTGAAATCACAAATATTTCTTAAATTCACGAACATTTCATGATTTCACAAATATTTTGAAAATAAAACAAAAAACCGTTGGTCAGTTTTTCTTCTAAGACAACAGGTAAGGAGCACAAAAGTACGAGGGAACAAAAAAACAAACAAACTACGTAACGTAACGTATTGGCGCAACGGGCACTAGCAAACTTTCGAACACAACAGGCACTAAGAAGGAGCTCTGGTGCTGTTATATATCAGTACAAGCGATACATCAATGACATGCCGAGTACAGTGCTCGCCTTTTTGCCGGACGCTATATCACTAGCGCTCAACTGTAGAACTTTTCCAGTAATTTGAAAAAAGGTCATGAATTAAAATAAGTTTGCAAATTTTTAAAAATAAGAATTTTGAAAATATATTTCTGAATTTGAATATTCACAATTTTGAAAAACATTTTCATCCATTTTAAAAAGGAACACAAATTTACAATTTTGAATTTTACATAACTGTTTTAAAAAATGGTAGGAAATACAATTTTTTTAATATTCACAAATTCAAAAAAATAATTAAAAATTCGAAAATGTTCAGGAACTCAAAAAATATGAGAAAAAATGATAAAAAATAAAACAATCCACAATAGAAACGAAAAGGGAAAGAGAAAAAAAGAAAAAAAATGGAACAAAATGACAGGGAAAGCCGCAGATAAATATCGGGTAGAAGCTTCCCAAAACTAGGTGAGAAGCTTCCGAGAACTTTAGAAAAATACTCACTATCTTCTGAAAACCGCTCGCTCCAGTGCCCCTAATGCATAGGCCCAAGTGGAACGCTAATGGACGAGCACAATGGCATGTATCTTGTGTTACGTATCAATTGCGCTATGTCCTACCTTCAGGAGAGATCCTACTCGACGCACGTGACCGTCAAAATGGGCAAATCCTAAACGGCGCCCCCTGCGCCCGTTTCTTCCTATTACGCACACGGGCGCACATCCCTCTGCCTCGCTGGGCCAGCCCCTTCAACCTCTTTTTTGTATGCCAAAACGCAAATACATTGCGGTAGTGTGATTCAAACCATGGTCGCTAGGTTCACCATACTTTACATGACCCATCCCGCCAACCTAACCTGATATGTTAACTAATAACTTTCTGTTTCTTTTATCTTGCAACACTTATTTTTTTTTAAAAATCTTGGAACAGTTTTTGTTTTTTTTGGTATTACTTTTTTTAAATGCATGCAATTTTTTAAAATTTCATAACCATTTTCCAAAATTTTGTGAACTTTTTATCGAAATCAATGATTTTGTTTTTTGAAAATCGATGAAATTTTTTTGAAATTGATGATTTTTTTTCAAAAGCTATGAACTTTTTTCAAAATCGATGAACTTTTCTAGAAAAACAGTGACTTTTTTTCAAATTTCATGCACTTTTTTCAAATTCAATGAGCATTTTCTATAAATAGGTGAACTGTTTTAAAATTGAAGAACTTTTTTTTCAAATTTGATGAAGTTTTTTAAAAGTTATGAACTTATTTTTCAAAACTGATGAACTTTTTTCAAAATCTATGAACTTTTTTCATAGTTTTATTTTATAATTATTTTTGAAAAATGATGAACCTTTTTGAAAGTCAATGAACTTTTTTCTAGAATTGATCAACATTTTTTCAGATTTTGTGAACCTTTTTGGAAATCGGTGAACGTTTTAGAAAACCAATGAACTTTTTATGAAATTGAATGAACCTTTTTGATAATCAATGGCCTTTCTTGCTAAATTGATGAACTTTTTTTAGAATCAATAGCCTTTCTTGCTAAATTAATGAACATTTTTTTCAAAATCGCTGAATTGTTTTCAATTTCCATGAAATTTTTTAACTACGAAAGTTTTTTATATACATGAACTTTATTCCAATTCGTGATTATATTTTAAATCTGGGAATTTCAAATTTTGGTCACATTTTTTACTAAAGAAATCACGTTTTTCTATAGAAAAATTCAAATAATTCAAAAATCTACATGGCAATGTACGTGCAATAAATAGCATGGCTACAGTTTTTGTTCTTATAATGTGCCGCGCTGAACTATTTCACAAGTGCCTAGTAGCTCTAGTGGTTAGGCACCGCGTCCTGGGGGAAGGGGTGCAATTTTGATTCCACATCATTACAATATTTTTTGGCTTTATCGCGCTATAAATACATTGCACTGTTGCCAGTTAGTGGGCCGGCCAACTAGGGTGCCCAGTGAGTGCCCGTTGCATCAACCAGCGCATAAGGCGCTCTTTAGGAGCGGAAATCCTATTTGCCGCTCATTGCGGGAAGCAGTCGAGGCGACGCACAGGATAGATCGACGAGCCTTCGGACGGGCCGGCCCGTTCAAACGTTTTATCAAATCCGGTTTTGGGAATCTTGTAGGTGGTTCCCGGGGGAGCGCTTATATGCCGCACTCTGCGGCAAAACGACGCCCCTTCGCACAGGGGACGCACCGATTGGGCCGGCCCATGGCAGATACCGCTTGTCTGTAAAAAGCTCTCCAAAGGAATCAAACTGCATACCTCTGAGTAACGAGGTCCTGTCGAATGCCATGCGAACTGATGATTCTTAGTGACCAATTTGCAGCGCTAATGTCTAAGAACTAACAAAAGTGCCAGAACTCTAACACATTTTGATTTTATTCAAACAAATGTTGGATTATAAACAATTTTCTAAAAGTTAAGTAATGTTTCAAAGTTCGAACATTGGTCAAACAACACGAACAAAAATTTGAAATTCCAAACAATTTTTTTAAATATGTGAACAATTTTTAAAAATAGGAACATATTTTGAAAATTTCTGAACAAAATTTGAAAGCGTGAACATTTTTTTGAATCAGTGAGCATTTTATGAAAAATTTGAACAATTTTTTTAAAAAAGAATAATTTTTGAAAAATGGGAAAAAATGTGAAATTCCAAAACTTTTTTTGAAAATTTAAACAAATTTGAAAACGCGAACATTTTTTGAAAATCACGAACAAAATTTGAAAAGTGGCTACAAATGTGAAATTCCAAATCTTTTTTGATAATTTGAACAAATTTTAAAAAAATGAACATCTTTTGAAAAGCACGAACAAATTTTGAAACAGCGAACAAATTTTCAAAATACAAACAAATTTTGTACATTTTTTGAAAAGAACAACATGTCTTTTGAAAACCTGAACAAATAATTTGAACATTTTTTAAAGCCGAACAAAGTATTGAATATATTGAACTTTTTCTGAAATTGCGATTTTTCTAAAGCAAAATAAAAGAAAGAAAGAAAAAGAATAACGAATGAAAAACGCGAAATAAAGAAACAGATAATAGCCAATATCTTGCATGTATAGGACACTAGCTTTGTGAAGTTCCGGTGGCTAGAAACGGAGCTCGACGAGTGGGAGGTTTGAGGTTCGATGCGCCGCATTTTGCGGCGAATACAGAGCACGACGCACACAGGAGCCGTGTCGCTTTGTCATATTTTCGGGGGATTTTTTCTGTATGAAGCACCGTCATGGGCCGGCCCATGAACGATCGACGGGTGTGCGGGAGGTCAACATTTTAACGCAGAATGCGTCGCATAGGGTTACCTCCTATGCGCCGCATTTTGCTGCGAATACGGAGCACGACGCACACAGGAGCCGTGTGGCTGGGCCGGCCCACTAAGACACACAGAGTAGTTAACAGCAGTAAAAATACGGGACGTCGCTCTGCTCCAGAGCGCTGCTTACCACCAGAGTAAATGGCCACATATAAAGAAAGAAGCATTGAAAACATATATTTTTGTACCTTTGCGGGATATTCCCAGTTGGATGTTATTTTCTGTACGGGTACAGTACCATATATATTTTTGAAAATTTGAACACATTTCGAAAACACACGAAATAATTTTTGAAGAAATGTGAACAAAATTTGAAATTCCCAAATAGTCTTTGAAAAACAAGAACAAATTTGAAATTTTAAACAAATTTTAACAAACATAATCTTCGAAAAAAGAACAAAATTTGTGAATGAGTTATTTTTACTTTGAAACAATTTTTAAAATATTATATCATATTTTTCAAAAAAAACTAAAAAGGAATTAATCTTGAAACCCCGAAAGTATTTTAAAAAATTAACAAAATTTTACGTTCCAAACATTTTAAGTCAAAAAATGGAATGTTCTACGAAACACAAACTCTTTCCAAATTTCCGAATTTTTTTTTCTAAAAATTGTTTTTCGAAAAACAGGACTTCTGTTTTGAAAATCATGAAGATTTATGGAACGCGAACATTTTTCCAAATTCCTAAAAAAAATGGAAACCACGATTATTTTTTGAAACTTGCAAACAACTTATGAAACTCTGGAAAAAAATGAAAACATGAATACTTCTTGCAACTTGTGAACAATTATTGAAACTTGGAACAATTTGTTTAATGCCCGAACATTTGTTGAATAGGTGTGAAAACAATGAATAAAAGCATTCGCAACACTTTATGAAAAAATACGACCATTTTTTAAAAATTTGGAAAACACAAACAATTTTTGAAATTTGCCTGAGATTTTTATATTTGCGAACAATATTTGTGGAAACATGAACATTTATTGCAAAACTGCAAACATCTTTCTTAAAATGAATAATTTATTCAAAACCCAAAACAATTATGAAATTTCGCTAACATTTTCGAATTTGCAAATAATTTTTGGAAATATGAACTTTTTTGAATTTGCGAGCAATTTTCGAAAGCAGGAATATTTTCTGAAATCTGTTTTTTTTTTTGAATTTGTGGACAAAATTAGGAAATACAAACATTTTCAGAAATTTTAAAACTTTTCCAAATATATTTACGTATTTGAAAATGAAGTGAAAAATTTGTGAAATACTAAAACTTCTTTGAAATATCTAAACAAAATTTACAAATAGGAACAAAATCTGGAAAATAAACATGTTTTAAGAAATACAAACATTTTAAACTGCTGAAAATTTGTTCACAAACTAGAAAAGGAAAAAATAAAATAACTAGAAAAGGAAAAAATAAAATAAAAGAAAAAATAAAATACAAAAGAAAAAGAAAAAGAAAAAGGACACAAAAGAAAAAATAGAGAAAAGAGAAATATAAAACCGGTTCGAAAACTTTCCAGAAGGTTCCCAAAACCGGGCCGGGCCAAGTTATTGGCTAGGTTGCCTCACATGTGCGATTGGCCGACAGTTTGACGCAAAGAGCATCGAATACATTTTCGGTGTTTACCAGCCTGCTTTTCTGGTTTTGGAAACCTTCTAGGAGGTTTCTGAAATGGTTTTTCTATTTCCCTTTTTTTCATTTTGTTTATTTTCTTTTTTTCATTTTAATTTGTTCTTTCCTTTTTCTATTTGATTTTATTTTCCTTGCTCTTTCGTTTTTTCTTTTTCAGATTTATTTTATTTGAGAATTACAAATATTAATTCAGAATTTTATAAGATGTTCTTGTTTTTGAAATTTGGTCCCTATTTCAAAAAAATGTTCAGGAATCTCCAAAAATGTTCCTGTTTTTCAATTTTGTTCAAATTTTCAAAAACATGTTCATGTTTTAAAAAGTCTTTCAGGAGTTTCGACAAATGTTCATGTTTTAACATTTTGCTCACAATTTCAAAAAAATGTTCGGTAATTTCATAAAAAAATGTTCTCGTTTTCAAATTTTGTTTATGTTCACGTTTTAAAAAAAATGATCAGGAATATCAAAGAAATGTTCATTTTGTCAAATCTGTTCAGAATGTCATTCATAAAATGTTTCTGTTACATAAAATGTATAGGGATTTCAAGATATGTTCTCTTTTTCAAATTTTGGTCACAATTTTCAAAAAACTGTTCGTGTTTCAGAAAATGTTCATGAATTTCACAAACGCTGCGTTTGGATGTCTCCATTGGTGAGCTCTGTATTGAATTGGTCTGGAATTCCAAATCAGTGAGGAAATTGAAATGGCATGAATACGAATTCGCCTGTTTGGTTGTTCACTGAATTGCCCCTTGAAATACCTCTGAGGTTTCAATACCAAATCCTGTTTGGATGACAAACTTTGGAATTGCATAGCTATATTGCCATGAAAATTATACCTTGTTCTACATGACTCAAAAATGAAATCTGGTCACATGTGACTACAATTAAATGAATATATAGCAGTAAGATAATAAATATTCTAGCGATGCATCTCCTTTGGCCATGGAGCAGAAGAGGAGCAGCAGTTCCTTCGGCCATGGAGCAGAAGAGGGGCGGAGGACGGCGGGGCCGGGAGGACGGAGGGGCGTGGCCGAGGAGGGCGGGGCATGGTGGCCGGGGAGGACGGCGGGGCGTGGCACAAGGGAGCGGGGCGCGCCGGTCCCAGGCCGTTGCCGACCTCCATGGCGGGGTGTGGCTCAGTGGGGCGGAGAAGAGGAGTTGGGGAAGAGGGGAAGGACCGGGGAGGAGGGCACCTGTGCCACCGTCGGACTCCATGGTGGTTACCGCCGCCACCTACCTGCTAGGTCGCCGCCGCCGCCCGTCTACTACCTGCTAGGTCGTCGCGAGGTCGCCTTCTCGTATCCCCTCCTTTCTTCTATTTTCTGGCCGCGGGCTCGAACAGGTACGTTTTGCGTGAGGTTGGCCATTTCAGTCCAATTCGAAGGGCTAGCCCTCCGAAACGTGCGAGGGGGATTTACGTGGTAGCCAAAACAGGATTGAATTGGTTTTTCTTTTCCAATACGAATTCAGTGTCCAGCCAAACAGCTGTATTGATGTGAGATGATTACCAAATCCATTTCCAGGGCTCCAATGGAGACATCCAGACGCAACGAAAATGTTTCTTGTTTTCAAAAAAATCGCAATGTCAAAAAAATTTCAATTTTTCAAAAATTGTTCATGTTTTCGAAAACTGTTAGGTTTTGCAAAAAATGTTCGTGATTTTCCTAAATTCGTATTACAAAAAATATTCACATTTTTCAGAAAAAAAACTCTGAATATCAAATAATATATGCGTCCCTCAAAGCGTTTGAATGTTCAAGAAATGTTTCTATTGTTTCCAAAATCACAACCCTACTGTCTGTTCTTATAGAGTTTCGCGCCAGAAATATCAGAAGCAGATGTGTGCTGGAGTGGCGAGCTGGTTGCGGTCAGCACTCTGTTGTGAGCGAGATCGTGGGATCGAAACCTAGTTTTTTCGGAGTTTTCTTAGGTCGTGCGCGATACAGGAAACAGAAACGGCTTTCAGGTGTTGCCTTGTTCTGAATTTGTTAAATATTTGTACAAAAATTGACTTATTCTTAATTTGCAACAAGATATTTTGTACTGTACTTAAGAGAAATTTGAATCAGCAAAAAATATTGTTCAGTGATAAAAGTTGCCCAAAGGCATGGTAGAATCTACTTTTTGTTCAACAATATTCAGAGACAAAAAGTATCCGGAAAAACATTGTTTTGCCACAATTAGCATAAAAAATGGAGTAGATGTTGAAAAAAAAAACTAGTTTCACTGGTGGGCGGATATTTGTTGGCTCTGTTTGCATTTGAAATTCTAATCCACTTGCAAATCTGTTCATCCATCTCTCTCAGAACCTGTAAAAATATATTTTATGTTAATGTGGTAAAAACATAATCAAGGGCAAAGAAAACACTGTGGCAAAACTATTCTTGTAATATCAGCGAAAGTAGGATAATCTACCACTACAATTGTTAAAATTCCAAGCCAACAAAATTCTTTCTTGAGATTCATTTGAATATGCGGAATCCCTGATTAATATGAAGAAAATAAATAAATTTACGCCCCAAAATCATAACAGACAGGAAAAGTGGTATAATAAAATTAGAAGAAGCTTTATGGCACAGGGTAAAAAAACTTGGGCTAAGAGGAACTTAATATACATCACTGAATATTTTTGTAAAAATATGCTAAACAATATATAAATACACATTGAACATTTTTGTGATATATGCTGAAAATATATATAAATAAGCAGTGAACATTTTGTGACATACTCTGAACAATATTCAAATACGCATTGAATGTTTCTTCATATATGTTTAACAATATTTAAAATACATATTGAACATTTTTCTTATATACGCTGAACAATTTTCAATTACACAGTAAACATTTTGTTATATATGGTGAACAAATTTTAAATACACAATAAGCATTTTATTAAAAATACATTGGGCATTTCCTTAAAATATACGGTGAACATTTGCTTAAATGTATGGTGAACATTTTTGTAAATACATGGGGCGTGCTCTTGTATAATGCACAAAATAAGAGAACGAAAAGAAAAAATAAACAGAAAAAACCAAACAAAAAACCAAATTTGAAAAATAGAAAGAAAAATCCTGAAACAAATACCAGAAGAAACCAGTGGAGAAACCAAACCTGGAAGAGAGAAAAACATAAAATAAAAACAAGGAAGAAAAACCCAGACAGAAACGGAAAAAAAAAAAAGACGCAGCAGCCCAGCCTACGAAATAGAAGTGAGCTACCCCACGTGAAACATAGCGAACGAAAAAGAATCGAGCGACCCACACGTGGGTCGGCCGAATTTTGATCGCACGTGGGCGTCGCGGCCTCCTTTTGATGGGAGCTCCACCTTGCATCAAATAGTAATCCAACGCATGCAGTGACACTCAACTGGGTCGGCCCATGGTATAGCGATCGCATTTGAACTGTAGCGCAACAATTTGATAGTCTAACAGAGAAAAACAGCGCGTCCTAGCAAGGATTCGAACTATACACCTGTTGACTGCAAGGAAACCAGCCGACCTAACAAGAATTCACAACTAAAGAGGAGTGCGTAAGGTCAAGAATAAAGAATAATGTGAAACACAGAATCAGAGCGTTTTTTGTTTTTTTATCTTTTCCTGGAAATTTTGAAATGCGAGTACTATTTGAAAATCTGAAAATTGTTTGAGCAACTCAAAAAAAACTTTGATATTCAAATTTTTGAAAGAAGCTTGATTTTTTTACAGAAATATTTAAGAAATACCGAACAGTTTTTGAATTTTGAGAACACAATTTGATAACCAGAACATTTTTTTAAATTATGAACATTTTCCTAAACATTTTTGAAATTTATGAAAAAAATTAATTTTTGAAAAAATTATTAATTCTACTCACTTTTTGTATTTTTGAATAAAATTTTGAAGAAATAGTATTTTCTAAATCTGGGAACAAATTTTGAACAAACGGGAATTTATTTAAAGAAAATTAGCAAATTTTGAAAGAAGTTAACATTTTCTGTAAAATGGATTTATTTTTAAACTCCAAATAAAATTTGGAAAAGCAAATATTTTTCGTATATGTGATCGATTTTAGAGAAAGGGAACATTTAAAAAAAAGCAAATTTACGAACTTTTTCCAAATTTTGAATATTTTTTAAAAACACAAACAAGTTTTGAAACATGACCATTGTTCGAAAAAAACAGAACCAAGTTCCGAAACATGCACAAAAAATTGAAAATCTGAATATTTTTTGAAATGTTGAACATTAATTAACAAATAAGAACAAAATTCGAAGTTCTAAACATTTTTTTCAAATGCGAACATTTTTCAGGACGATGAACAAAAACTGAAAATATGAACAAATTTTGAAATACCGAACACAATTTTGAAATTCTTAAAACTTTAAATTTATATAAAATAGGAAAAAACAGAATAAAGGAAAAAGGGACAAGGAAAGAGAAACATTAAATAGAAAAATGGAGACAAAGAAACAACAAAAAGAGAAAAATGAAAAAATGAAAAGAAAATGGAAAACCTGGTTTAGAAACCCCCTAGAAGGTTCCCAAAACCGGAAAGGACCACCTGGAACCTCCTAGAAGGTTCCCAGAACCGGCAACACCGAACGCATTAACGGGCTAGCCCAATTGAACGCTCGCTTCGGATCTCCTGTGCGACAGGTGGACAATATGACGAAGAATGCGTCGTATAAGGTTTTCCCCTTTTTATATGCGGGTGTCAGATTTTTTTTAGGTGTACTAGGGATTTTATTCATCAATCACGACAGAAGGAATACAAATAATGTCTGGTGGGTTCCCTAGCCATAGGTGGCGCCCGACAAAGCAGCCTTCACTAAGGCATGTGCTTCAAAGTTTGCCTCCCTGTTTTCAAACCGAAAGGAGTTTACAAAATCTGCAACTCTATCTCTAATCTCATTCAAAACTAAAGCATAAGAAGAAGAGCTCGAAGCTCCATTAATGTCTTGAATAACCTGCAAGCAGTCAAACGCTATTATCGCATGTGTAAGAAGCAGGTCTGGCGCTAGGGCAAGAGCCTCGTTGCATGCTTGAGCTTCCAGGCATGGAGCGTCGACTAGGCCATCGAATACCACCGTAGAGGCTCCAAGGCAGTTGTTGTTTTGATCCCTGCAAACAGTGGCTGAAGCTCCCATCGTACCTTGCCGGGATATAGCACCATAAGCATTGATTTTGCTGCATACTCCAGGTGGAATCCATCCATGAGCTCTCGGTTTCGCAGCCTGTGTCTGTCCAGCAGGGGTCCTTGTTGTAGCAATCCCCAGGTCCTGCAAGTACCTGTTCACAAAGCACATCGTAGACATGGGGCTCTGAAACTCATCATCATGTATCGCTCTTCGTCGAGCCCACCAAATTGCCCACATAGTAATTAGAACCCTTGCAAGGTCATGTTGGTTCATCGGATCAAACAACCAGAACAGCCAAAGCCTCGCATCATCACTTCTGTTGGATATCACATGCTCAAGGATCTCCTCGTCTCCAAGTGCCCAAATGCAACGCGCCATCCGACACTCAAACAAAGAATGGCGCCAAGAGTCGAACTCCTCCTCACATATACAACATGCGGTGGTTGTTGCCATTTTACGCTCATGTCTTACTGAACCCGTCGGTAGAGACATGTGTGCCAAACGCCAGACAAATACCCTTACCTTAGACGGAACTTTCACTTTCCATAGCTGTGACCAGGACTTGCCCTCAGCTTCCCGATTTGAGTGGCCCAGCCTATGCTCAAGCCAATCCTCTCGTTGATGTTTAATGCCATTAATCATCCTATAAGCCGATTTTACAGTGAACATTCCCCTCCTCTCATAATGCCACGCCCAAAAGTCGGGCTGCGCCCGCGAGCTTAGTGGGATATTCAAAATAACTTCAACATCCGGCCTGATGAAATGTTCTAAAAGCAACTGTTTGTTCCATGTTCTGGTCGGTGCATCTATTAGTTTAGAAACGAGCCTAGGAGGGTTGGCTGATATAGGACAGAATGGTCTCAGTTTGTAGTCTCGGGGAAGCCAATTATCTTCCCAAATACGAGTATCCGAACCTGTGCCAATTCTTCTGATCAAGCCTAGGACCAGAAGGTCTCTCCCCTCCATCAAAGAGCGCAAGACCTGGGACGGGTGGGCTCCCAAAGCTGCATCAAGGATGTTGCCGTGCGGGTAGTACCTCGCCATTAGCACACGCGCACTCAGGGACTCCGTATCTTGCAACAAGCGCCACACTTGCCTCGCAAGCAATGCCAAGTTAAAGAGCTCGATGTCTCTGAAACCTATTCCGCCCATGTTTTTTGGTTTACACATCGTCTTCCATGACACCCAAGCAGGTTTTCTCTCACCTTGTTTGCTGCCCCACCAGAACTTCCAAAGAAGACTGTTTATATGTTCACTAAGCCCTCGGGTAGCTTAAAGTAGGACATCGAATATGTCGGAATGTATTGTGCAACGGATTTAATTAACACTTCTTTTCCCCCGCTGATAAGCACTTATCCATCCATCCTTGGATATGTTTCCAAATTCTGTCCTTTAAATATCTGAAGCATCCTTCCTTACTCTTGCCTACGTCCGTGGGTAGACCCAAGTATTTTTTTGAAAGCGACTCATTCTGCACATCCAAGACATTTTTTATCTCATTTCGAGTGGCCTCCTTAACGCCCTTGCCGAAATAGATTGACGATTTATCCATGTTAATTCGCTGCCCTGAAGCACAGTATACTCTCAGGAGGTCACGAACTCGAGCTGCACTTTCACCATTGGCTTTGAAAAACAAAAGGCTATCGTCTGCAAAAAGGAGATGATTAATGTCGGTGCTGTATTTGCAACAGAAAGTCCCCAAACACCAACACCTTGGGCTTTTAACAAGCATGATAGGCCTTCTGCCGCCAACAGGAATAGATACGGGGAGATCGGACCCCCCTTCCTCATTCCCCTCGTGGTTGTGAAATCCTGCAAACTTCCCCCATTGAACAATACCAAAAAGGACACTGAAGTCACGCACCTCATCACTGTTTCGGTAAACGTGGGCTTATGCCAAGTTGTAACATAACTGCTCTTAGATAGGGCCACTCTAATTTGTCGTACGCTTTCATCATGTCCAACTTTAGAGCAACAAATCTATTTGCTTTAACTCTCCTTGTTTTCATATAGTGAAGACACTCATACACAGTTATGAAATTATCCGTAATTAGACGTCCAGGCACAAAGGCTGACTCCTCTTCAGAAATTACCTCGGGGAGAATGATCTTCAACCTGTTTGCTAAGACCTTTGACGCAATCTTGTAGATCACATTGCAAAGACTTATAGGCCGAAATTGTCCTAGAATTTTTGGACTAGCGATCTTGGTAATAAGAACGATGAACGTACGGTTGATATCCTCCGGTGAGTCCTCTCCATTAAGCAGTCTAATTATCATGCCAGTTACCTCTTCTCCACAAAGTTCCTAGTTTCTCTGAAAAAAGTGCGCAGGAAAACCATCGGGACCAGGTGCTTTGGTCGGGAACTTCTGAAAGAGTGCTTCTTTTACTTCCTCTTTTGTATACTGGGCGTTTAGCTTAGCGTTCATACCTGCATCAACCCTGGCCGGTATGTGTGACAACACTTCTTCAATACCTATACATCCCTCGGACGTGTACAGGTTCTCATAGAAATCATTTATCATCTCGACTAACTCCCCTGGATCCGAAGCAAAGGTCCCATCTGGTTTTTGCAGTTGGCTGATGGTATTTTTGGCTCTCCGTGCGCTTGCCTTCTTCTGAAAATATTGCGTGTTGCAGTCACCTGCAGCGAGCCAGTTTATTTGAGACCGCCGCCTCATCATGATCTCCTCGCGGAAAGACATCTCCACGATCTGATCCTTCACTTTCTTCTCCTCCTCACCAGGTCCAACTCGTAGGGGATCAGCTCTCAAATCTGCAAGTTGTTGGCGCAGCTTTCTTAGTTCTTGCCGCACTGACCCAAAAGTCACACGCCCCTAGTGTTTCAGTGACGAGCCAATGGAAGAGAGTTTTGAGGCAAGCTCTGCCACTGTGGTCGCCGGTTGGGACTGGTTCCATGCCTGCTGCACTGTTGCACCAAAGTTACTATCAGTTTCCCACATGCACTCATATCGGAACGACTTCTTCAGTGCAACTCTCAAGTTATCTGCTTCCAGCTCATTCAACAGTAAAATGGGGCTATGGTCGGACTTAGTCACCATAAGATGTTCGACAGAAGCAAAGGGAAACATAGTTGACCAGCTGGCCGTAGCTGGGGCGCGATCAAGCCGCACTCTACAGTACTCTCCCCCCCAACAACTCTCTTCTCAAACGTCCAGTCTAATCCTTTGTAACCCAGGTTAGCTAACTCACACACATCCACAGCTTCCCTGAAACCTTCTATTTGCGCACTGTCTCTCTCATTGGGTCCCATCTTTTCCTCCGGATGGAGTATTTCATTGAAGTCTCCCATGCAAACCCAAGGTAGATCATTCTCTCCACGCAAGAATTCCATAGTATCCCATGTTTTGTACCTCGTACTCCTGTTAGCTGCACCATAGAAAACAGACAGTCGCCATGGCTCCTTGCTCGGTTCTTTAACCACCGAGTCAATATGATACTGGGAATAAGTTTTTATTTCAAGATCAACATTATTTCTCCAAAGTAAACAAAGACCATCACTTCTACTACTACTGTCCACTCCAAAACGACCTGAAAAACCTAAACTACCCGCCAAGCCTTCCACACGATACTTCGCGAGCTGTGTCTCAACTATGCAAAGCACCGACGGCGCACAAGCCTCCACTAGATCGCGGAGCTCCCTGACCGTCGTAGGATCGCCAATCCCATGGCAGTTCCAGCAAAGTGTTCTCATTGATCCCGGCGGTCCTCCTCGGTGGAGGCCGCCCAATTGGTTGCTTCCATGTCCTCAGCCCCCCCTGCTCCATCCTGTCTTCTCATCTTCACTATCGGAGCTTTCCCAGTGTATTAGAAGCCACCTGTGTTGTGTCCCCCTCTCCATGCTCCAACAGAAGTATTGTCCCTGCCACCCTGCCAGCAAGATTCGGCACGTGTTGTCCTTTAATATTGACCGAACCATCAACCAGAATAAGTCTTTTGCGTGCATTTGGATTCTCAACTAAGTCTGTGTCATGTTGAACAAAGTCCATATTCATTGGAACTTGGGCATGGTTTGCCGTAGCCTCCCTCCTGTCTCCCTAGCGTCCTCCTCTTCCCTGCCTTCCACCCCTAGCTCCTCTACCCCCGATCTACCTCCTCTACCACGGCCGTCCATACTCCCTCTTCCTCCTGCTGCAAAAGCCGATGGCTCAGGGGTCCATAGCAGCCATTCTCCCCACTCACAATCACGGGGATCATGGATTCCATCCCCACATTCCTCCATGGTATGTCCCATTAAGCCGCAAAAGTAGCACAAATCCGGGAGCTTGCCATAGTACACATGATACTTCTTCCTCCCTTTAAGAGTTATTGGCACAAACCTAACCAGGGGTGTGTTGACATCCACAAAAACCCTAACTCGCAAGGTGTTCACCGGGTTGACCTTGCCCTCGTTAACAATTACTGTAACTAATTCTCTCTTTGTTGTCAGTCCGTCCGGTAGTCCTTTAACTCGCACCCACAGTGGAACCTTATTCAGCTTGTATTCTGCTACATCTGTAAAACCATCATACTCCTGGATGACTACATGAGCATAGCGAAAAATCCATGGTCCCCCATCCATGATGTGCCTCCAATCACCAAGACAATGGCACTGGAACAAGAATAGATTTGGCCTCTTGACATTGAACGTCACACCCTGAGCTGCCACCCAAGCGTCCTCATCTGCCTCAACAGCGCTGCATGGCTGAACGGCTTGGTGGTGTTGACTCGAAAAAGCCCTAACCACCTCACGCCTCCGATCAGATCATCTACTTCACCTGATAGGTCCAGGTCATCCTCCTCCTCTCCATGGAGATGCATCCCAGCAAACTGATCCTCTAGATCCGTTTCTGGGCCATAGTAGTCCCAGCCTTCGTCCTCCCCTTCTTCCTCCTCTACCTCATGCCTTCCGCTACCCCCTCCCTCTGCACCTAATGGAACCTGCTTCTCCTCCCCCGCCGCTGGTCTTTCGTCCCCCCTCATCTGCCCCTTCCCTGCTAGATCTCTTCCTTCAAGCTCCGCCCCATCTCCTTTTGTAGCCGCCGATGGTGGTAAGTGCGCCATGCAAGGAAGCCTCGCCGACGTACTCATGTTGGTGACTCTCAATCGCTAGAGAACTCCGGCCACCGACGAGGATTGACGTAGACTCCGCCGTCGCCGCCGGAGGAAAAGTGGAACCCTAGATCGCCTCTAGGGGAAAAGTCTCCATCTTCCCGGTCAATGCATGCCCGGTCAAAAAGGAGAATATTACCTAGGGCGTCAAATAGGATCTGCCGGCCTTCAGTAAGACAGATGTAGCGCTCGCCTGCAGCACCCTGTAGTTGGGCTAGGTGACATGCTCTTTGAACGAGCCTACCATTCGCACGAAAAAAATTACACTTTTTCTATTTTTCCGCAATTTTCAGAAATCTTATAAAAAATATTCAGAGAGAAATTCTTTACTAAAACAATACACGGTGTACTTACAAAAAGAAATACATGGCTTAACAAAGTTGTTTGCACCTACGAAAATGTTCATACATTTATGAAAATGTTCATGACATTAGAAAATATTCATACCATTCGACAAAAAATGTTCATTCATTCATAATTTTGTTCGTGATAATTTTCAAAAATGTTCGTAAACATTAAAATATAGTCACTCCATTTAAAAGAAACATGTTATATAGAAACGATTCACACCATTCAAGAAAATGTTCATAACACTAAAAAATGTTAAGGCATTTACAACAATGTGCATGGACATATAAAAAAATTATTTGTGCAAATTTCGAAAAATATTACAATAAAAACTGACAAATTTAAAATTTCCATGGATTTGTAAACAAATTAATTTAAAGGAAAAACGAAGAAAAAGAAACAAAATATTAAAGGGGGAATCTCAAAATAAAGAAAATATATATAAACGAAATACATAGAAAAAATGGCCGACAAACACGGCAAAGAGAAAACCCAACAAAAACCATCCCCAAAGCAGATAGAAGGTTCCGAAATCCAAAGCTAATTGGGCTAGCCTAAATAGGGGCACACTGTAGGTGAGGGCTCCGTCTGTATTCCAAAGAGCGAGATAGTATTTGCATGCCATGCGAACTTCGAAGACCTAGTCTACGATATCATAGTACTAGCAGTTTTTCTTGAGGAGATGATGATGTGCGCTCAACTTTTTCTTTTGGCAGGAGATGATGTGCGCTTAACTAACCTGCAAACCTGGTATTTTTCTGTTTTATTCGAGTAAATAGCATAAAACTACCACTTTTCGTCCTATGGTTCCAAAACTCTAATGAACATTTAAGAAACACAATCGGGTCCCTGTGAACATTTAAGAAACTCTAATGAAAACTCACCGACCAGCAGCCGCCGTGACGAGCTCGCCGGCCAGCACCGCTGGTGTGGGTGCGCCGCCGCCCCAACGGGTCCTGGTGGCCCGACAGGGTGGCCTCGCGCCTGGAGCTCCCCGACGGCTGCCCGGTGCTGCCCCGCTCGCCGGCCACCCCCATCCTGCTCCTCGGCCGCCGCGACGGCCCCGCCTTCGTGTACGCCGCCCTCCTCCCTCCTCCCTTCTTCCTCCTCCGCTCTCCGCCTCCGCCTCACCCTTCCTCCCTTCCTTGCAGCCAGCGCCGCCAGGAACGCCCGCAAGGAGGACGCCGTGCTCCAGGCCCTCGACATCGAGCAGGCCCGCCTCCGCCTCCGCCCCAGGGCACTGCCCCCCTCCTGCCCGCCGCCGCCGCCGCCTAGGAAGCGCAAGACGCCCAACGACTCCGAGGACGACGCGCCCGCCGCCAGGCGCATGAGGGACCTCACCGCCCCTCCGCGGTGGCACCATGGCTGCTGGCCGGCGAGCTTGGCTGCGGGATCACGGCCACGGCGCCACAGGGACCCGATTGCTTTTTTGTAAAGTTCACAGGGACCCGATTGCTTTTTTGTAAAGTTAACGGTCAAACAAACGCGCGGTGCTGACGTGGCCTGACAGGCGGGCCCGGACCGTCAGAAAACGGTTTAAAACGCTAGCAACGGGCGATTTGGGTTTTTTTGAGACAGCCGACGAGAAAAGTGGTAGGTATCAGTCACAAACAAAAAAGTGGTGGTTTTTTGGAACCATAGGACGAAAAGTGGTAGTTTTATGCTATTTACTCGTTTTATTCCTACCTAGCGGATTTATATGGTTTTGTTCATAAATTTGAGCAGTAGCTCCTTCCCTGTAGAAATACAAGTGGCCATCAATAAATGCCCTCACATGGGGAATCTTGTAGAGAAGAAAAGAGAATAATTCAAATGAATCGAGATGGACCGACCCATTAGCATGGACCAGCAGTTGGGTTCAATGGTTTTCATTTATTTTTATTTTGCATTCTTCTCTCTTTATTTTGGTGGAATTTTTTGTTTTTAATTTTTTGTTTTTTTAATTAATTTAAATTCATGAAGATTTTTTACTGATGTTATCATTTTTTGCAAAATAATTATTTATAAAATTGATGTTTTTAATAATTGGTTAATTTTTCAGAAATTATAAAAAAAATGTGACTAGGGTGAGATAGCTTATTTGGCCAGCCCAGCCATGCATATTAGGAGTTCATCTCTCGCCCTTGACATGAGGCAAGTCCACGGCGCGGGAAGCGCTTTATCACACTTTGTGCGAGATAGAACACCCTCCCCTCCCCCTCGCCTCAAGTACTTCCTTAACTATAGGATATCCTGTGCGTTGCTGCGGAAATTACTTAATGAAAATTTGAATTGTTAACATGAGAAATTAAAAATACATGACTTATTATATTGGATTATGTATAGTTGTAATGATATGTATTGAATATAAGTAGAATAATTAAATGGCAAACAATTTCTCTTGCATACTTGAATGTTGTGGTGAGTCTTTCCTCAAGCATGATTGGTTGTTGAGGTGGATCTTATCCCATTCATAATTTTATTGGCAGGTACATGTTTGAATGTTTACATAAATAAGTTAATGAGGATGACTCTCTTAAAGGTGGATCTTATCTCATTCATAATTGCATGGTGAGATGGCATTCTTGTATGTTGAGGTAAATAAGTTAGAGGGGATAACTCTCTTACATATATAGGATAGTCTGCACAGCGCGAAGGAGCACTGATTTTTTTTTTCAATTATTTTTCTTTACATTTCTGGAATGGAAAAATATAATAATTATATTAGAAAAGAGCTTCTCGCATGTTCAAAAAATGTTCAAGCAACTTTTAGAAAATGTTAATAGGACTAGAAAAATGTTGGTGATTTTTCTGAAAAAATGTTCAAACGTTTCAAAACATGTTTTGTTTTATTAAAGAATGACCCAATTTAAAGAGAATGTTGGCCCATTCTGAAAACGTTCATGATATTTTTAAATGTTATAGAGTGTAAGAAAAATGTTTGTATAAGTTTTTAAAAAAATGTTCCATACCATTCAAAACATGTAGGTGACATTTACAAAAAGTTTGTACGTTCGAAATAAATAGTTGTTACATTTGCAAAAAATGATGATACACTGTAAAAAAATATTCATGCAATATTTAAAAAATTAGCACCATTTTAAACATTGTCAGTGATATTTAGGCAAAGGTTCATGGATTTAAAAATTGAGACATGTTTTAAAACATTATATTGTGAACATGTATTTCATACCAATTCAAAAAAATCACCCTTATCTGAAATTTTGAACATTTATTTAAAAATAATGTTTCAAACATATATTAAAAATGTTCAATGTGTATCAAAAAATTGTAATAATGTCTAAGAATAATATAAATATGTATTGAAAGAATTTAAAGTATAAGGAAAGAAATTACAAAAAGAAGCAAAACCGGTAAAGAAATGCAAAATAACTAGCACACAAAAACCCTAAAAACGAAGAAAAGGAAATAAAATGAAAAACAAAAATGGTAAAGAAACACAATAAAAACCACACACATAAAAAAGAAATCACACAAAAATCAGTCGTAGAAGTTTCGCTGACCAGGACCATCATTGCCCAGCATAGACCAGGTCCATCCCATGCATGGGACTTGGTATATCTCGCTTAGAGCGAGACAACAGAACGTCCCGCGTCATGCGTTACCAGAATCGGCCAGCCTAGTTAGGATCTTCCTCGTGCCCACGCTTTTTACCATTTTTCACATTTCTTTTTCGTTTTTTATTCCTTCTTTTACTTTCTTTTATGCTCCAAAATTTGAAGTAAATATATTAAATAAAACATTTACAAATGTGTTAACCAAGCATTTCAAAAAGGTTAAATGTGTATAGAGAAAATGTCTCTCATGTATAGCCAAAAAAATGTTAAACGATTATTCCAAAAATATTAATCAAGCATTTGAGACATGCTAAATGTGTATAGAAAAAATATTGACCATGTATTATAAAAATGTCAATAAGTTAAACAAGCATTTCAATAATGTTAATCAAGCACTTGAAAAATGTTAAACAAGCATAGAAAAAATATTGACCATATAAAAATGATGAAAAAATTTGATCATGTATTTAGAAAAGGTTAATCAAGCATTTAAAAAAAGTAGAGCAAGTATTTGAAAAGTTTAAACAAGCATTTAAAAATTGTTAAATGTATATAGATTTTTTTTGCTATGTATTCGTATTAATCTTGTATTTCAAAAAATGTTTATCAAGCCTTTGCAAAATATTAAATGTGTATAGAAAAAAAATGCTTCCAATATATAAAAAAAAATGTTAGTCTCGTATATGAAAAATCATTAGTCAAGCATTTGAAAATTGTTGAAGTGTATATTAAAATGATGGCCATGTATTTAAAAATGTTTATCTTTTATTTATAATTGTTTAATCAAGCATGGGAAAAAAGTTTAAAATGTGTACAGAAAAAATATTGATCGTAAACTTGAATTTTTTTAACCAAATTTAAGAAAAATGAAACTATGTATAGACCAAATGTTGACCGTGTACTCAAAAAATGTTAAAGTTGCATATGAAAAATGTTAAACGTGTATTAGAAAAATGTTCTTGACTGATATGAAAAATTTAGACAGAAAAGTAAAGGAAACAAAGAAAAAAGCTAAAATCAAAAAAACCATAAAACAAAGAAAACAAAATGAAAAGGAAAGGGGAAAGCTAAGAAGCCAAGAAACCGATGAAAATCGACACAAAAACTAAAAAAACCGAAGAAACCTAATAAATAAATAAATATAAGAAAAACCAAAGCACTAATGAAAATAATGGAAACAATGGAAAATCAACAAAGAAACGAAGAAAATCTATGAAAACGAGAAAGAAACAAACAAAACCAAATAAAAAAAGGAGAGGAAAAATTTTAATAAAAAAGAGAAAGAAACAAAAAAACCTGAGAAACCAGTGAAAACTAAGAAGAAATGAAGAAAAGTGTTTAGAAAAATGAAAACAAACAAATAGTGAGGAAACGAAGAAAAAACATAAAAAGTAAAAATTGCGAACCAGCGATCGAAGCGCAGCAGGGGAACTCGATCGCGACACCTAGAGTGGAAAGAAAAGGTCGCAAATGGGCTGGCCCAATAGCTATGTCGCAGGGGACAACTTTTAGCGTGATAGAAGAAACTCTCGCATAATGCCAGGTATAGTCGGCGCACCCAGGCGTTGGCTACTAAGCTCCAAAATCGAGCTCGGGTGTCAACCCCCACCTCCTTCTGGAATTCCTCAAAAACAAAACTCCCAGGACCACTCTATGCCTCTACCCAAAGCCTCTACGTGACTACAATCTTAGAGCATCTATAACTGATCCCCTAAACTGCTATAGAGGAGTAAAATTTTGATTTTACTTCTCCAACCCACACCTAGCCGAAGTAGTAAACTAAATAGAGGAGTAAATTTTTTATTTCGCCTCTTAGTGGACTCCTATTTTTAGGCGGCCGCCCACCGCTCGAGTAAAAAATATGCTCCCTCCTCGGCCGCACCCATCCCACCTCCGCGTCGCATCTACTTTGACGCCGTGTTCCTCGCCCACCCAGATTTGGGCCTTCCTCGCTGTCGCCGATGCAGAAATTGACAGATCTACGGCTGTCGGCGCAGCCGTCGGATTTGACGCATTCGGCCGCCGTCACCTTTCTCATGGATTGGTCGGGTACCGAATAGCACAGCCCCGACAACCACTTTGCGCTGCATCTAGGTATGGCCTCCTTCTTTAGCTGCTCGGATCTCACTCGTCGGCGGACCGCAGGCAAAGATACGCTCGGCTGTCGGCCGGGCTCAACACTAGCCGGCAGTTCGTCGGCTCCCCGTTACCGGTCATCAAGTGTGACGACTGCCTGTGGCAAGTCGCGCCGAGTTTCAACCACGCCACAACATCCCGGATGGGTGTTCTTCAAGTGCAAAAAAGACGGGGTGAGTGCTTCGTTGTCCCACTGTTCATCGGATTCCTCACAATTTGTAGCTTATTGTTTGCTCAAAATTATGTGTAGGATGTTTGCAAGTTTTGGTATTGAGAAGAAGAGTGCATCGATTTATTGATAGCGAGAAATTTGATAGATGTCCGTGCACTCCTTGCTAGAGTAGAGACTAGAGATGAGACTACAGGCGACGCAATGTCGAATTGTATGGAACCGGAGAAGAAAGAAGTGTGCAAGCTCAAGAAGCCAATTTGAGATAATAAACAATGTTCAAAATAAAGACATAGTGTTGGGGATATGACTACTAGATATGATCCGCCCAGGAGGGGCCGGGTCATGCCATTGGCGACTTAAAGATGAAGAGGCCCGTTAAGGTCCAAGAAGATATGAAGATGGCGGTTCAAGAGGCAAGCTTATTGAAGGCCCAAGACCCAGAGGCGGCTTGAGGCATAAAGGGACGAGCCGCCATATGTTCAACTTGTACTTTAAGGCAAGGTTAGTTAGAAACCGAGCCGGTCACGTTTGTGTGAGCCGGCCGGGACACTGTAAGCCGCCGGGCATCAACCTGTATATAAAGGGGCGACCCAGCGGCGGGTTAACTCAACAAACAACTGATTGAGAACTAGGTCAAGCGTATTCGCTCCCTGGTAATCGAAACCCAAGCAATACAACCTAAAGCAGGAGTAGGCTTTTACCTCATTGAGAGGGGCCAAACCAGGGTAAATTCTTTGTGTCCTTTTGTCTCGTTTAACCCCTTCAAGCTAACCTAGTTGCGATGGCTCCACACCTAAGTCCTTTTGCTAGGGCATCTGCCGTGTTAATTCCACGATACTTGGCACCCACCATGGGCGCAGAGAACGGTTGTTTCGAGTTCTTGAAGGACAACTTCTTAGGGATCAAGGGATATGCCGTGGGCCGGATGACCAAGAGTCGTCGCGGCAAAATCTACATCAACGATGCAGGCTGGGGCCCTGAGGTCGATTCAATCGAATACGGGTACCGGATCCCCATTGGTGGAGTTCATGTCTTCATCGGCGAGTCAGAGCCTGAGCCGGGCAACTGCATCGACGTCATCGAGACGGCTCGGCGCGCGCGACCCGCCAAGGTTCAAACCACCGTGAAGCATGCTTTTGTGGGTTTTACTCACGGAGCGGCTCTTGAGGAAGGATCTGTGTCCGGTGGAGAGACGGCCATCTACTCTGACGATGAGTCCTCAACCGGCGAGACTAATTCCATGTATCAACTGCAAGACGGTGGGCTTGGGGGCTGTTCCGATGGTATTCCAGACCCCTATGAGCCGCCGAACAGGGTTGCGATCTTCATGGCCGGCACACAACCAGTGTTCAATTCATCAACTGCTGCGGCTATGACTTTTGGTTCAATGGCCGAGGCGACGGCCGGAGCGAGCGGCTCTGCGCGGTCGCCGGCTCAGGTTCTGTCCGAGCTCTTGGAAGCCTTGGCAACTTTAATGGGGGCAGAGGTGACCCCAGAGACTCAAGCATATCATAAGGTGGACGTTGCGAAGCTGCGAGATGAGATATCTCAAGCCAAGGAAGAGCTTAACGCTGAGAACGCTAGGATGGCAACGGAGCGAGCCGCCTTGGACGCGCAATCACAATGGATTCAAGCTGAGCCTTTCCAGTTAAGTTTGGATCAAACTACATCTAACGCCGTTCTGCAAAGGAGGCATCCGAGTCGTTTACTTTTGGAGTACGATGCGAGGAATCTTTTCAATAACCCTGGAGCAGGACCAAGTAACCCGCCCAAGGTGACCCGGGCTGTTGAAGCACTCGCGGCCGGGACGACGGCTCAACCACATGTTGCGGATCCACCTCATTTGAATTTAACCCCGCCTCAGCAAGTGCCAACGCCACCGGGTCATTTTTCTAACCCTCTAGATAACATGATTGCTGCGGCGTCACGGCTGGCGGCTCTTCCAGTGCAAGTTGAGTCTCCCATGGCGGTTGAAGCCCGGAAGGCTGTGGAGCTTCTTCAGATGGCAGTAGCTCAGCAGGCGGCTTATTCGTACAGCCGTGATCGGATTCATTCGACTCCATGCCACAGTCGGAGTTACAGCCGGCATATTGAGTCACCATCGGTTTCGAGCAGTGAATGACACCGTAACCATCCCTGTGGGCATGCCCCTCCATGTGCTAATAATGAGGCTCAAGCTTTGGTGGATCAGGCCAGGGCACGTCGGGAGGCAGAGCTGGCGGCTCAGCAGCAGCCTCAACGTAACCCGTCGGTGTCTGTAGAAGCTAGGATGACTTCTAGGACCGTGGGTGTGCCGTGTCTGGTGCCGGCTTTGCATAATGAGCGCCTGCCCAAGGATTTTAAGGGTCCCCGTAAGGTGCCCAATTACACAGCGGATCAACCGCCGACGGCTTGGATTGAGAGTTATGAGCTAGCCATGGAGATGTTGGACGTCGTCAATGACGCTGTGTGCCCTAAATATTTCACCATGATGTTGGATGGGCCGGCCCACACCTGGCTAAAAGGACTGCCCCCTAACTCCATCTGATCATGGGCTGAGTTGAAGACGCGTTTTATTCAGAATTTCAAGGACACATGCAAGCAGCCCCTGTTGATTCTTGATTTAGACACTTATATCCTGGGTGAGGGCGAGTCAACCACCCATTGGGTACGCTGGATCTCGGCTATTATCCACTCCTCGGACAGTATCAACGCCGGCTCAGTTGTCCTGATTTTGGAGAAGAATTGCTGGTTCCTTCCCCTCAAGCAGAAGCTAGGGCGGCTGAAGCGCCACTGCAATGATATGGGAGAGCTCATGGCGGCTCTCGTCAAATATGCCGACTCTGATAGCACTAAGGACCCTGAGTCTGGTGAGGAGAAGGCTGGCAAGGGGAAGAAGAACGGCAATGCAAAGGGACAGCAACACAATACAGTGGGTCAAGGTAATAATGGTAAGCGCAAGCAAGCCGACGGCGGTTCGGACTTTGTGGCCAATACCAACACGCAGAATAATAATCAACGCCGTAAGAGGAAATCGTCAACGCCCCGGTTTGGCGGGCCCAAGTTCAACCTTGAGGCGATAATGAATCGGCCTTGCCCAAAGCACGGTTCTCATGATAAGTCGACCACTCATCTATGGAAAGATTGCTTCATCATGAGGGAATACAGAAATTCCGGCTTTTATTAGGACGATCATGGCCCGCATGGCGGGTTAGGATCCGGTTCTCACGGGCCCGGCTTTGTAGGTGGCGGTTCAAACTCTGGATTTCAGGGCCAAGGCAATCAAGGCGGTTTCAATCAGCAACCTAATCAAGGTAATCAACAGCAGCAGTCCAGTTAGAGTAATCCAAAGCAGCTGAATAGTGGTCAATATCATGTGTTAACACGAGTTTGTGCAAACGAGATCAGAAGATTCATAAGCGGGCAGTGAACGCGGTTGAGCCGGTGGTCCCTCGATACTTGCAATGGTCTGAACAGCCTATCGTATGGAGCCGTGAGGATCACCGCCCCGGGTTGACAATCTGGGTCAATTGGCTTTGGTGGTTGCTCCTCAGGTTGGAGGATACAAGTTTACAAAAGTGCTTATGGATGGAGGCAGCAGTATCAATATCCTTTACTATGATACTTTTCGCCGTATGAATTTGACTGACAAAGATCTTAAGCCGTCTTCTACTGTTTTTCATGGGGTGGTGCTTGGTAAGTCGGCGTATCCGGTGGGTAAGATAGCTTTGGAAGTGGCTTTTGGTGATGAACATGATTATAGAGCTGAAACATTGACTTTTGAGGTGGTCAAGATCAAGAGCCCTAATCACGCCCTGTTTGGACGGCTGGCTTATGCTAAATTTATGGCACGACCTTGTTATGTTTATCTGCAGCTTAAAATGCCGGGTCATAAGGGTACCATCATGGTGCATGGCAACAGGAAGATAGCTTTGGAGTGTGAAGAGGGTGATGTTGCCTATGCTGAATCTGTTTGTGCAACAGAGGAGTGATACGTCTCCGTCGTATCTACTTTTCCAAACACTTTTGCCCTTGTTTTGGACTCTAACTTGCATGATTTGAATGGAACTAACCCAGACTGACGTTGTGTTCAGCAGACTTTCCATGGTGTTATTTATGTGCAGAAACAAAAGTTCTCGGAATGACCTGAAACTCCACGGAACGTCTATTTGGAAATAATAAAAATCCTTGCAAAAGATGACGACCAGGGGGCCCACACCCTGTCCACGAGGGTGGGGGGCGCGCCCCCCTACCTCGTGGCCCCCCTGGAGCTCCTCCGACCTCAACTCCAACTCTATATATTTGCTTTCGGGGAGAAAAAAACCAGAGAGAAGAATTCATCATGTTTTACGATACGGAGCCGCCGCCAAGCCCTAAAACCTCTCGGGAGGGCTGGTCTGGAGTCCGTTCGGGGCTTCGGAGAGGGGGATTCGTCGCCGTCGTCATCATCAACCATCCTCCATCACCAATTTCATGATGCTCACCGCCATGCGCGAGTAATTCCATCGTAGGCTTGCTGGACGGTGATGGGTTGGATGAGATCTATCATGTAATCGAGTTAGTTTTGTTAGGGTTTGATCCCTAGTATCCACTATGTTCTGAGATTGATGTTGCTTTGACTTTGCTATGCTTAATGCTTGTCACTAGGGCCCGAGTGCCATGATTTCAGATCTGAACCTATTATGTTTTCATGAATATATGTGAGTTCTTGATCCTATCTTGCAAGTCTATAGTCACCTACTATGTGTTATGATCCGGCAACCCCGAAGTGACAATAATTGGGACCACTCCCGGTGATGACCATAGTTTGAGGAGTTCATGTATTCACTATGTGCTAATGCTTTGTTCCAGTTCTCTATTAAAAGGAGGCCTTAATATCCCTTAGTTTCCATTAGGACCCCGCTGCCACGGGAGGGCAGGACAAAAGATGTCATGCAAGTTCTTTTCCATAAGCACGTATGACTATATTCGGAATACATGCCTACATTACATTGATGAATTGGAGCTAGTTCTATGTCACCCTATGTTATGATTGTTACATGATGAACCGCATCCAGCATAATTCTCCATCACCGATCCAATGCCTACGAGCTTTTCCTATATTGTTCTTTGCTTATTTACTTTTCCGTTGCTACTGTTACAATCACTACAAAACACCAAAAATATTACTTTTGCTACCGTTACTTTTGTTACCGTTACCACTACTATCATATTACTTTGCTACTAAATACTTTGCTACAGATATTAAGTTATCCAGGTGTGGCTGAATTGACAACTCAGTTGCTAATACTTGAGAATATTCTTTGGCTCTCCCTGTGTCGAATCAATAAATTTGGGTTGAATACTCTACCCTCGAAAACTGTTGGGATCCCCTATACTTGTGGGTTATCAAGACTATTTTCTGGCGCCGTTGCCGGGGAGCATAGCTCTATTCTTTGAGTCACTTGGGATTTATATCTGATGGTCACTATGAAGAACTTGAAAGACGCTAAGAGAACAATTTATCCCTCAACTACGAGGGGAGGTAAGGAACTGCCATCTAGCTCTACACTTGATTCACCTTCTGTTTTGTGTAAGCTTGCGACACCTAAACCTGCTTCTGCTATTCGTTCTGATATGTCGCATGTTATTGACGATGCCACTTCTGCTATGCATGATACTTATGATGAAACTACTTCTATGCTTGATACTACTATGCCCCTTGGTGAATTTCTTGATGAACAAATTGCTAGGGCTAGAGAGAAAGAAATTATTGAAACTGATTATATTGATGAAAGTGATGATGAAGACTTGCATGTTATTCCTGAGGGTTATGTTTTTGATAAAGAAGCTTCTTTAGCTATTTTAGCTTGCAAAGATAGATATGAACTCAAGAGGTTATTAGCTAAATGGAATCAGCAATCTCTTAATGATAGAATGAAACCTGACCCTACTTTTGCTACTTCACCTATCTGTGTTACCGATAAGGATTATGAATTCTCTGTTGATCCTGAGGTAATTACTTTGGTTGAATCTGATCCTTTTCATGGTATGAATCTGAAACTGTTGTGGCACATCTTACTAAATTAAATGATATAGCCACCCTGTTCACTAATGATGAGAGATCTCGCTACTTTTATATCCTTAAAATATTTCCGTTCTCATTAAAGGGTGATGCTAAGATATGGTTTAATTCCCTTGATCCTGGTTGTGTGCGTAGTCCCCAGGATATGATTTATTACTTCTCTGCTAAATATTTCCCTGCTCATAAGAAACAAGCTGCTTTGAGGGAAATATACAACTTTGTGCAAATTGAAGAAGAGAGTCTCCCACAAGCTCGGGGGAGGCTTCTCAAGCTACTTAATGCTTTGCCTGATCATCCTCTTAAGAAAAACGAAATACTTGATATCTTTTATAATGGACTAACCGATGCTTCCAGAGATCACCTGGATAGTTGTGCTGGTTCTGTTTTCAGGGAAAGAACACCGGATGAAGCTAAAATTCTATTGAATAATATGTTGACAAATGAAAATAATTGGACACTTCCTGAGCCAGCTCCAGAGCCAATTCCTGAGCCTATTCCTAAACCAACTCCGAAGAAGAGAGGTGTTCTATTTCTCAGTCCTGAAGATATGCAAGAGGCAAAGAAATCTATGAAAGAAAAAGGTATTAAAGCTGAAGATGTTAAGAATTTACCCCCTATTGAAGAAATACATGGTCTTAATCTACCGCCTGTTGAAGAAACATATGATCTTAATCCATTACCTATTGAAGAACCTCATGGTCTTGATAACCCGACACAGGTAGTAAAGGTAAATTCTCTCTGTAGATATGATAAAGCTGAAATCCCTCCTACTAAAATTGCTAGCCAATGCTTGGATGAGTTTGATAACTTTATGGCTAAGCAAGAAGATTTCAATGCTTATTTTGGTAGACAATTAAAACAAAATGCTTATATGATTGAACACTTGGGTGATTATATGGTTAATGTTAGAGGTGAACTTAAACTCATTACTAAACATGCTTCTATGGTTACCACTCAAGTAGAACAAGTACTTAAAGCTCAAAATGATTTGCTCAATGAAATGAATAGTAAGAAAAATGATTATGCTGTTAGAGTGGCTACTAGAACTGGTAGAATGATTCAGGAACCTTTGTATCCTGAAGGCCACCCTAAGATAATTGAGCAAGATTCTCAGAGAAATAATATTGATGCACCTAGTCCTTCTAAAAAGAAGAAAAAGAAAAATGATAGGACTTTGCATGCTTCTAGTGAACCTATTGCTGAACCACCTGAGAATCCAAATGATATATCTATTTCTGATGCTGAAACACAATCTGGTAATGAACATGAACCTAGTGAAAATGTTAATGATGATGTTCAGGATGATGCTCAACCTAGTAATGATAATGATGTAGAAATTGAACCTGCTGTTGATCTTGATAACCCACAATCAAAGAATCAACGTTATGATAAGAGAGACTTTGTTGCTAGGAAACATGGTAAAGAAAGAGAACCATGGGTTCAGAAACCCATGCCTTTTCCTCCCAAACCATCCAAGAAAAAGGATGATGAGGATTTTGAGCTCTTTGTTGAAATGATTAGACCTATCTTTTTGCGTATGCGATTAACTGATATGCTCAAAATGAATCCTTATGCTAAGTATATGAAAGAAATTGTCACTAATAAAAGAAAGATACCGGAAGCTGAGATTTCCACCATGCTCGCTAATTATACGTTTAAGGGTGGAATACCAAAGAAACTTGGAGATCCAGGAGTACCAACTATACCATACTCCATTAAAAGAAACTATGTTAAAACTGCTTTATGTGATCTTGGAGCCGGTGTTAGTGTTATGCCTCTCTCTTTATATCGTAGACTTGACTTGAATAAGTTGACACCTACTGAAATATCTTTGCAAATGGCTGATAAATCAACTGCTATACCTGTCGATATTTGTGAGGATGTGCCTGTTGTGGTTGCAAACGTTACTATTTTAACGGACTTTGTTATTCTTGATATTCCCGAGGACGATAGTATGTCTATTATTCTTGGAAGACCCTTTTTGAATACTGCAGGGGCTGTTATTGATTGCAACAAAGGCAATGTCACTTTTCATGTTAATGGTAATGAGCATACGGTACACTTTCCGAGGAAACAACCTCAAGTTCATAGTGTCAACTCTATTGGAAAAATTCCATCGATTATATTTGGAGGTTTTGAATTTCCTCTTCCTACTGTCAAGAAGAAATATGATATTCTTATTATAGGGGATGTGCATATCCCCGTTGAGGTAACATAGTATTATTCAAAATTTCTCCGGTTCCATGTTATTCGGAATGAGTTTGTTAACAAGACTTGATCAACCTTGTTAGTGGATTCTTTTTTATGAGCATGAGATGGATGAAACTAGAAGGCACAACCTTCTGTACCCTCTTTCTACTTTCTGTTATTTAGTTGAAATAAAGTAAAAATAGTATTTTTCTGTCTGTTTTTGGATTTATCCGCGCAATATAAAAATACCCCGAAAATAAAAGTTCTCCAAATGCCCTGAAAATGGAATATGATTTTTTCTGGAATATTTGAGAATATCTGGCACCGAGAATACAGCAGGAGGGGCAAGCACCTGGCCACGAGGGTGGAGGGCGCGCCCCCTGCCTCGTGGGCCCACGGTGGCCCTCCTCCACTTATCCCTGCACCCATACACTCCTTCTTCCTCCCACAAACACCAATATCCAGCTCAAGCACGAGTTCTAGCTCATTTTGCTGCGATTTTCGATCTCCTTCCTCAAAGCACCTCTCACAAAACTGCTTGGGGAGATTGTTCCTTGGTTTATATTCCGATAACACTGTTAGTATGGGCGGCATTATTGCTAAACGGTTAAGTCTGAACCGTACTAAGGGTCCCATCTTTGGAGGTATTTATGCTTCACGCCTAGCTGCACATTATAACATACCTATTAGGCTCTATGAGAAAGAAGAAAAATTGTTGCCCAATGCTTATTTAGATTATAAGAGTATGTTAGCGCATGACTTTATTGTTAAGAATAGGGAAGGGGAGCTTAAATACAAATTGTTCTTTGATAAACATCACCCTGAGACTATTACCTTGCCTGCTCCTTCCTTGTTTAATTTATCTGAAGGTCTGTATCTCGTTCCGTGGGCGGCCCTTCAAGCCTACCGGAACCCTACACCAGCCCGGGAGCCGGAACCACAATTTGAGCCTCCATGACAGTCTGATTACTTTTGGGATTCGGAGATGACTGCCAGCCAGTGGCAGTCAGAGTCCTCTTCATCTCAGTACGACCCGAGCTACAACTATGGATATCCACCAGGCCATCCTTGGCAATGAACCAACTTAGGCCAAAAGCCTAAGCTTGGGGGAGTACGTATTTCCCACCGACATTACATTTATGTTCACACACACTCATTGCTAGATGTCGGTGCTCATACTTTTTCATTGTAATATCCATGCTAGTTTATTTTCTTTTTCTTGCTTTCTTCTTGTGTGTTTGTTAAACCTTAAGAAAAACCAAAAAAAATTAGTGTAGCTTTTAGCTAGTTTACTTTTCTTGCTGTAGTAGTAATAATTAAAAAGAAAACCCAAAAATATTTCCCGTTCTTCTTTTGCTTGTTGGGAGCTTTCCCGTGTAAATAGTTTTATTTATTTCCTTTTCTTTGGGGGTCGATAGGAGAAGACCATGTTTAAATTGTTGAAGTGGCTCTTATATGCATTATTGTTGATTTAACCAAGAGCCCATATTGCCTTGTCTTCTCCTGTTTATTGAATGCTCGTAGATTCCAGCTTAGTCCAATGCACGTGCACTTCTATTATTATTCACATCGTTCGGTCGTGCAAGTGAAAGGCAATTATGACGATATATGATGGACTGACTGAGATGAGAAAAGATGGTATGAACTCGACCTCTCTTGTTTTTGTAAATATGATGAGTTCATCGTTCCTGATTCAGCTTATTATGAATAAACATGTTTGCAATGACAATTAGAGATCATAGTTGCTCGTGCCATGCTTGATTAGCTATGAGTTATAATGGTTTACCTTGCGTGCCAACATGCTATTAAAATGGTTGTTATGTGGTATAGTGGGGTGGTATCCTCCTTTGAACGATTTAAGTGACTCGACTTGGCACATGTTCACACATGTAGTTGAAACAAAATCAACATAGCCTTCACGATACTTATGTTCATGGTGGATTATATCCTACTCATGTTTGCATCCAATGTTTATTAATTTTAATGCATGTTCATGACTGTTGTCGCTCTCTAGTTGGTCGCTTCGCAGTCTTTTGCTAGCCTTCACTTGTACTAAGAGGGAATAATGCTTGTGCATCCAATCCCTTAAACCCCAAAGTTATTCCATATGAGTCCACTATACCTTCCTATATGCGGTATCTACCTGCCGTTCCAAGTAAATTTGTATGTACCAAACTCTAAACCTTCAAATAAACATTCTGTTTTGTATGCTCGAATAGCTCATGTATCAACTAGGGCTGCCCTTATCTTCCATGCTAGGCGGGTTATTCTCAAGAGGAGTGGACTCCGCTCCTCACTCACGAGAAAATGGCTGGTCACCGGGATGCCCAGTTCCATGCTTTATGCAAACTAAATGAAAATAATTGCAAACAAAACTCCCCCTGGGACTGTTGCTAGTTGGAGACACTCGTTGTTTCGAGCAAGTCATGGATTGATGCTTGTTGGTGGAGGGGGAGTATAAACTTTACCATTCTGTTTGGGAACCGCCTATAATGTGTGTAGCATGGAAGATATCGCCATCTCTTGGTTGTTATGTTGACAATGAAAGTATGCCGCTCAAAATATTATTTATCTCTATTTCAAAACCGAGCTCTAGCACCTCTACAAATCCCTGCTTCCCTCTGCGAAGGGCCTATCTATTTACTTTTATGTTGAGTCATCACCCTCTTATTAAAAAGCACTAGCTGGAGAGCGCAGCTGTTATTTGCATTCATTACTATTAATTTATGCTGGGTATGACTGGATCTCTTTTACCATGAATTACAATGTCTAGTCAGTCCTTGATCTTTAAAGGTGCTCTGCATTTATGTTTTGCGGTCTCAGAAAGGGCTAGCGAGATACCATCTTGTTATATCATATTATGATTGTTTTGTGAAAGTGTTGTCATCCGAGATTTATTATTATAGCTCGCTAGTTGATTATGCTATTGATATGAGTAAACATGAGACCTAAGAGTTATTGCAAACGTGGTTAGTCATAATCTTTGCTGAAAACTTGAATGCTGGCTTTACATATTTACAACAACAAGAGCAAACAGAGTTTGCAAAATTTTTCTTTATCACTTTCAGTTTATCAACTGAATTGCTTGAGGACAAGCAAAGGTTTAAGCTTGGGGGAGTTGATACATCTCCGTCGTATCTACTTTTCCAAACACTTTTGCCCATGTTTTGGACTCTAACTTGCATGATTTGAATGGAACTAACCCGGACTGACGCTGTTTTCAGCAGACTTTCCATGGTGTTATTTATGTGCAGAAACAAAAGTTCTCGGAATGACCTGTAACTCCACGGAACGTCTATTTGGAAATAATAAAAAATCCTTGCAAAAGATGAAGACCAGGGGGCCCACACCCTGTCCACGAGGGTGGGGGGCGCCCCCCTAGGGCGTGCCCCCCTACCTCGTGAGCCCCCTGGAGCTCCTCCGACCACAACTCCAACTCTATATATTTGCTTTCGGGGAGAAAAAACCAGAGAGAAGAATTCATCGTGTTTTATGATACGGAGCCGCCGCCAAGCCCTGAAACCTCCCGGGAGGGCTGATCTGGAGTCCGTTCGGGGCTCTGGAGAGGGGGATTCGTCGCCATCGTCATCATCAACCATCCTCCATCACCAATTTCATGATGCTCACCGCCGTGCGTGAGTAATTCCATCGTAGGCTTGCTGGACGGTGATGGGTTGGATGAGATCTATCATGTAATCGAGTTAGTTTTGTTAGGGTTTGATCCCTAGTATCCACTATGTTCTGAGATTGATGTTGCTTTGACTTTGCTATGCTTAATGCTTCTCACTTGGGCCCAAGTGCCATGATTTCAGATCTGAACCTATTATGTTTTCATGAATATATGTGAGTTCTTGATCCTATCTTGCAAGTCTATAGTCACCTACTATGTGTTATGATCCGGCAACCCCGAAGTGACAATAATTGGGACCACTCCCGGTGATGACCATAGTTTGAGGAGTTCATGTATTCACTATGTGCTAATTCTTTGTTCCGGTTCTCTATTAAAAGGAGGCCTTAATATCCCTTAGTTTCCATTAGGACCCCGCTACCACGGGAGGGTAGGACAAAAGATGTCATGCAAGTTCTTTTCCATAAGCACGTATGACTATATTCAGAATACATGCCTACATTACATTGATGAATTGGAGCTAGTTCTGTGTCACCCTATGTTATGATTGTTACATGATGAACCGCATCCGGCATAATTCTCCATCACTGATCCAATGCCTACGAGCTTTTCCTATATTGTTCTTCGCTTATTTACTTTTCCGTTGCTACTGTTACAATCACTACAAAACACCAAAAGTATTACTTTTGCTACTGTTACTTTTGTTACCATTACCACTACTATCATATTACTTTGCTACTAAATACTTTGCTGCAGATATTAAGTTATCCAGGTGTGGCTGAATTGACAACTCAGTTGCTAATACTTGAGAATATTCTTTGGCTCCCCTTGTGTCGAATCAATAAATTTGGGTTGAATACTCTACCCTCGAAAACTGTTGCGATCCCCTATACTTGTGGGTTATCAAGGAGTTGGAGTTCTACAAAGATAATGTTGACCCGGCGGATATGACCCCCTTGAAGAAACCAACCACAGAGCATGACCCTTTGTTGAAGTTTAAGTCAGCAGACGACACCAAGCAGGTTGATTTTGTTCCTGGCGATTCATCCAAACAGTTCAGTATCATTGCCAATATGGATCCGAAATAGGAAAGCACGCTCATCGAGTTCATCCTTGAGAACCGGGACATCTTTGCATGGAAGCCTTCAGACATGCCAGGTGTACCGAGGGAACTCGCTGAGCACACTCTCAATGTTGATCCAATGTTTAAACCGGTCAAGCAATTCCTTCGTCATTTTAATGAAGAGAGGCGCAAGGCCATTGGTGAAGAAGTGGCCCGGCTCTTGGCAGCCGGGTTTATCATTGAAGTTTTTCATCCTGAGTGGTTGGCTAAGCCGGTGCTGGTCCTTAAGAAAAATGGCACTTCGCGCATGTGTGTGTGGATTACACGGACCTTAACAAGGCATGTCCAGCGGATCCCGTTGCTCTCCCCTGTATTGATTAGATCATTGATGCTACGACGGGTTGTGAGCGTTTGAGTTTTTTGGATGCTTATTCTGGTTATCATCAGATCAAGATGGCAGTTAAGGACCAGGAGAAAACATCTTTCATCACTCCCTCTGGATCCTTCTGTTATGTGTCTATGACTTTTGGGCTCAAGAGTGCCCAGGCGACTTATCAGTGTTGTGTTCAAAATTGCCTCCACAACCAAATTGGACGCAATGTTCATGCTTATGTGGATGATATAGTTGTGAAATCCAGGAAGAGAGAGACCTTGTTAGATGATTTGATGGAGACCTTTGACAACCTCCGGGTCTACAAGATGATGCTTAACCCGGCCAAATGTGTCTTTGGTGTGCCAACAGGCAAGCTCTTGGGTTTTTTGGTCTCTGAGAGAGGTATTGAAGATAACCCAAACAAAATCAAGGCTATCATTTCTTTGGCTAAACCGGCATGTATCAACGACGTTCAACATTTGGCGGGTCGTATTGCGGCTTTGAGCCGGTTTATAAGCCGCCTGGGAGAGAAGGCTATCCCTTTACCAGATGATGAAGAAAACAAATCACTTTGTCTGGAGTGATGCTGCTAATCAGGCATTCGAGGCGCTTAAAAAGCAGTTGGCTGAGCCGCCAGTTCTTGCAGCTCCTATTGATAAGGAGCCCTTGCTTTTATATGTGGCTACTAACAGCAGGGCCGTCAGCGTGGCGGTTGTGGTGGAAAGGAAGGAGTCAGGCAAGGAATATCCGGTTCAAAGGCCGGTTTACTATGTCAGTGAGGTACTAATTGAATCTAAGCAAAGGTACCCACATTGGCAGAAGC
This sequence comes from Aegilops tauschii subsp. strangulata, assembly GCF_002575655.3. Lineage (NCBI taxonomy): Eukaryota > Viridiplantae > Streptophyta > Magnoliopsida > Poales > Poaceae > Aegilops > Aegilops tauschii. The sequence goes on from NC_053041.3 coordinate 67,861,609, forward strand.
TGGTTTATGGAGTGTTTATGGGTAGTCGTAAGTTGAAGCAGTATTTCCTTGGTCATCCCATCACTATGGTCAGTTCTGCTCCCCTAGGGGATATTATTCAGAACAGAGAATCTACAGGACAGGTGGCCAAGTGGGCCATTGAGCTTGGACCCCATGGTTTGAAATATATGCCTCAGACAACTATCAAGTCTCAAGCACTTGTGGATTTCATGAATGACTGGACATAATTGCAGATGCCTGAGGAGAAGTCTGATAATACGTATTGGACTATTCATTTTGATGGGTCCAGACAATTGGAAGGCTCGGGGGCTGGAGTTATTTTGACTTCCCCACGAGGTGATAAGTTTTGTTATGTTTTAAGGCTCATGTTTCCTCGTACTAATAATGCAGCTGAGTATGAGGCCTTGCTCCATGGTCTTCGGATGGCCAAGGAAATGAACTTAAGCCGGGACAGGTGCTTTGGCGATTCAGATCTGGTGGCTCAGTAACTCTCAGGAACTTGGGATTCCAAAGACCCGCTCATGGCGGCTTATCGCCGGGCGGTTGATGCTATTGCTGGTCATTTTAAAGGTTATCAAGTGGAACATTTTGATCGCGGGAAAAACGAGGCGGCTAATGCTTTAAGCCGGCTGGGGTCTTAGCGTAAGCCGGTACCACCTAATGTCTTGATATTCTGAATAATCCTTCAGTTAAGTTGCCTACATAGGAGGATCTTGCTATCCCTGACCCGGAGGCACAGTTGGTGGTGGCTCTTCATGCTATTCCTGATTGGACAGTTCCGTATTTGGCTTATATGACTCGGGGTGAGTTACCTAAGGATGAAACTTTGGCCAGGCAAATAACCCGGTGATCTAAGTCAATGACCATTGTCAATGGCGAGTTACACCGATGCAGTGTCACAGGGGTGTTTCAGCGATGTATCTCTCCTGAAGAGGGCCGTGAAATTCTAAGGGAGATTCATAAAGGAGATTGTGGCCATCATGTCGGCTCTGAGTCTCTTGTAGCTAAGGCTTTTCTTCATGGGTTTTATTGGCTGATGGCTCATGCTGATGCAGAGGATCTGGTTAGCAAGTGTGACGGTTGTCGAAAATTTTCCAGACGAGCTCATGTGCCGGCTCAAGAATTGAGGATGATTCCAATCACTTGGACTTTTGCGGTCTGGATATGGTTGGGCCTTTCAAGAGATCCAAGGACAAAAAGACCCACCTGTTGGTGGCGGTTGACAAATTTACAAAATGGGTTGAGGCAGAGCCGGTCAGCAAGTGTGATGCGGCAACGGCAGTTCAGTTCCTTAAAAAGGTGATTTTCCATTTTGGCTACCCTCATAGCATCATAATTGATAATGGTACTAATTTTTCCAAGGGTGCTACGAAAGAATTCTGTCAACAAGAACATATTCGTCTTGACGTCTCATCAGTGGCTCACCCCCAATCCAATGGTCAAGCCGAAAGGGCCAATCAAGAAATCTTGAGAGGCATAAAGCCCCGGCTTATGGTCCCTTTGCAGAGGACGTCGGGTTGTTGGGTTGAGGAGTTGCCCTTAGTGCTTTGCAATATAAATACTACCCCCAACAGGTCCACAGGTTATACGCCTTTCTTCATGGTTTACAGAGCAGAGGCAGTTCTCCCTAGTGACATCCGTCACGACTCGCCCCGTGTGGCGGCTTATGTTGAAGCTGATAATGAAAAAACACGCCAGGATGATCTTGACCTCCTGGATGAGGAGCGTGACCTTGCGGCGGCTTGTTCGGTGATTTACCAGCAAGATCTGCGTCATTATCATAGCTGTCGGGTTAAAAACTGGACCTTTCAAGAAGGTGACTTGGTGCTCCGGCTCATCCAGGATCAAACAGACATGCACAAGTTATCCCCACCTTGGGAAGGGCCTTTTTCTGGTCAGCAAGAACTTGAACAACGGGTCATACTACCTAATTGATATTTGAGATCACAAGGACTCACGCACATCTGAGGAGGAGACCCGCCAGCCTTGGAATATTGCTCATCTTCGGCCTTATTACACTTGAGCCACTGGATCTTGTGTTGTACATATTTTCATCCATGTATATATTGTGATCAAGTATAATAAAGCCGGCATCCCTGATAATTCAGGGCCTCTGTCATTTCATTTCTGAGTATCTGAGTCTTTATTGTCAGTTCATAAGATCACTTGGGGGCTTCCTGCTCATTGAGCATAGATGTGACTACCCTCTTGATCCGGCTTGCACGCCTTGTTACAAATTACTTGGGGGCTTCCTGCTCATTGAGCATAGCTATGACTACCCTATTGATCTGGCTTATACGCCTTGTTACAAATCACTTGGGGGCTTCTGTTGGAAATATGCCCTTGAGGCAATAATAAAATGGTTATTATTATATTTCCTTGTTCATGATAATTGTCTATTGTTCATGCTATAACGATAATAACCGGAAACCGTAATACATGTGTGAATACATAGACCACAACATGTCCCTAGTGAGCCTCTAGTTGACTAGCTCGTTGATCAATAGATGGTTGTGGTTTCCTGACCATGGACATTAGATGTCGTTGATAATGGGATCACATCATTAGGAGAATGATGTGATGGATAAGACCCAATCCTAAGCATAGCACAAGATCGTGTAGTTTGTTCGCTAGAGCTTTTCTAATGTCAAGTATCATTTCCTTAGACCATGAGATTGTGCAACTCCCGGATACCGTAGGAATGCTTTGGGTGTATCAAACATCACAACGTAACTGGGTGGCTATAAAGGTGCACTACATGTATCTCCGAAAGTGTCTGTTGGGTTGGCATGAATCAAGACTGGGATTTGTCGCTCCGTATGACGGAGAGGTATCTCTGGGCCCACTCGGTAATGCATCATCATAATGAGCTCAATGTGACTAATGAGTTAGCCATGAGATCATGTGTTACGGAACGAGTAAAGAGACTTGCCAGTAACGAGATTGAACGAGGTATTGGGATACTGACGATCGACTCTCGGGCAAGTAACATACCGATAGACAAAGGGAATTGTATACGGGATTGATTGAATCCCCGACATCGTGGTTCATCTGATGAGATCATCGTGGAACATGTGGTAGCCAATATGGGTATCCAGATCCCGCTATTGGTTATTGGCCAAAGAGATGTCTCGGTCATGTCTGCATGGTTCCCGAACCCGTAGGGTCTACACACTTAAGGTTCGGTGACGCTAGAGTTGTTATGGGAAATTGTATGTGGTTACCGAAGGTAGTTCGGAGTCCCGGATGAGATCCCGGAGATCACGAGGAGTTCCGGAATGGTCCGGAGGTGAATGTCGGTATATTGGACGAAGGGTATTGGAGTCCGGAAGTGTTCCGGGGGTACCAGGCTATGGCCAGCATGACCGAAAGGTGTTTCGGGGGCCCCAGCAAGTGTTGCAGGGCTTCATGGGCCAAGGGGAGGGGGCAAACCAGCCCACTAAGGGGCTGTGTGCCCCCACACCCTTTCCAAAGTTGCTCAGAGAGGTGGGGTGCCTCCACCTGACTTGGGAGGCAAGCCTCCACCTGGCTTGGCTTGGGGGGCAAGTCTCCCTAGGGTTTTCCTAGGGAGATAATCTGCCCTAGCCGCTGCCCCCTAGGGGAAACCCTAGGGCGCCTCCCCCTCTCCCCTTCCCCCTATATATAGTGAGGGAGAGAGAGGGCAACAGGACCCTTCCCCTGGCGCAGCCCTCTCCTCCTCCAACTCCTCCTCCTCCGTAGTGCTTAGTGAAGCTCTGCCGGAGAACAAAGAGCTCCATCGCCACCATGCCGTCATGCTGCTGGAGTTCTCCCTGAACTTCTAGTCTCCCCTTGCTGGATCAAGAAGGAGGAGATGTCCCCGGGCTGTACATGTGTTGAAAGCGGAGGCGCCGTCCGTTCGGCGCTTGGAACGGATCTACCGCGATTTGAATCGTCGCGAGTACGACTCCATCAACCGCGTTCTTGTAACGCTTCCGCTTAGCGATCTTCAAGGGTATGAAGATGCACTCCCTCTCTCTCGTTGCTAGCATCTCCTAGATTGATCTTGGTGACACGTAGGAAAATTTTGAATTATTACTACGTTCCCCAACAGTGGGATCATGAGCTAGGTCTATGCGTAGATTCTATGCACGAGTAGAACACAAAGTAGTTGTGGGCGATGATTTGGTCAATTTGCTTGCCGTTACTAGTCTTATCTTGATTCGGCGGCATTGTGGGATGAAGCGGCCCGGACCGACCTTACACGTACGCTTACGTGAGACTAGTTCCACCGACTGACATGCACTTGATGCATAAGGTGGCTAGCGGGTGTCTGTCTCTCCCACTTTAGTTGGATCGGATTCGATGAAAAGGGTCCTTATGAAGGGTAAATAGCAATTGGCATATCACTGTTGTGGCTTTTGTGTAGGTAAGAAACGTTCTTGCTAGAAACCCATAGCAGCCACGTAAACATGCAACAACAATTAGATGACGTCTAACTTGTTTTTGCAGGGTATGCTATGTGATGTGATATGGCCAAAAGGATGTGATGAATTATATATATGTTATGTATGAGATTGATCATGTTCTTGTAATAGGAATCACGACTTGCATGTCGATGAGTATGACAACCGGCAGGAGCCATAGGAGTTGTCTTAATTTATTGAATGACCTGCGAGTCAATGTAAACGCCATGTAATTACTTTACTTTATTGCTAACCGTTAGCCATAGTAGTAGAAGTAATAGTTGGCGAGACAACTTCATGAAGACGCGATGATGGAGATCATGGTGTCATGCCGGTGACGAAGGTGATCATGCCGCGCCTCGAAGATGGAGATCAAAGGCGCAAGATGATATTGGCCATATCATGTCACTTTATAATTTGCATATGATCTTTGTCATGTTTACATCTTATTTGCTTAGAACGACGGTAGCATAAATAAGATGATCCCTCACTAAAATTTCAAGAATGTCTTCCCCCTAACTGTGCACCGTTGCGAAGGTTCGTTGTTTCGAAGCACCACGTGATGATCGGGTGTGATAGATTCTAATGTTCGAATACAACGGGTGTAAGCCAGATTTACACATGCAAAACACTTAGGTTGACTTGACGAGCCTAGCATGTACAGACATGGCCTCGGAACACAAGAGACCGAAAGGTCGAACATGAGTCGTATAGTAGATGCGATCAACATGGAGATGTTCATCGTTGATGACTAGTCCGTCTCATGTGATGATCGGACACGGCCTAGTCGATTCAGATCATGTATCACTTAGATGACTAGGGGGATGTCTATTTGAGTGGGAGTTCATTAAATAATTTGATTAGATGAACTTAATTATCATGAACCTAGTCTAAATTGTTTTAGCAAATTATGTTGTGGATTAATAGCTCGCGCTTTAGCTCCTTGTTTTAATATGTTCCTACAGAAAGACTAAGTTGAAAGATATTGTAAGCAATTGTGCGGACTAGGGACGTAGTCTGAGGATTGTCCTCACTGCTACACAGATGGCTTCTGTCCTTGATGCAGCGCTTGGTGTGCCAACTCCTTTGGCGTCGTCCGTGGATGTTGTGAACATCTGGCAGACACGTTCTGATGACTACTTGATAGTTTAGTGCTCCATGATTTATGGCTTAGAATCGGGGCTCCAAAGGCGTTTTGAACGCCATGGAACATATGAGATGTTCCAAGAGCTGCAATTGGAATTTCAGGCTCATGCCCGTGTTGAGAGGTTGAGACCTCTGACAAGATTTTTGCCTACAAGATGGAGGAGAATAGCTCAGCCAGTGAGCATGTGCTCAGAACGTCTGGGTACTTCAATCGCTTGAATCGAGTGGGAGTTAATCTTCCAGATAAGAAAGTGATTGACAAAGTTCTTCAGTCACTATCACCAAGCTACTAGAGTTTCGTGATGAACTATAACATGCAAGTGAAGATGATCCCGGAGCTGTTCATCGTGCTTGAGGCTGTGAAGGTAGAAATCAACAAGGAGCATCAAGTTTTGATGTTTAACAAGACCACTAGTTTCAAGAAGGGCAAGGGCAAGAAGGGAAACTTCATGAATGGCAAGTCAGTTGCCGCTCCAGTGAAGAAACCCAAGAACCCAAACCCAAGACGAAGTGCTTCTGTTAGGGGAACGGTCATAGGTAGTGGAACTACCTCAAGTACTTGGTAGATAAGAAGGCTGGCAACTTCAACAAAACTATATTTGATATATGTGTTATTGATGTGTACCTTACTAGTACTCCTAGCAGCACCTGGGTATTAGATACCGGTTCAGTTGCTAACTCGAAACAAAAGCTACGGAATAAACGGAGACTAGCTAAGGGCGGGTAACGATGTGTGTTCGAAGTGTTTCCAAGGTTGATGTGATCACCATCGCACGGTCCCTCTACCTTCGGGATTAGTGATGAACCTAGATAAATGTTGTTTGCATTTCCGCGTTGAGCATGAACATGATTAGATCATGTTTATTGCAATACGGTTATTCAAGTCAGAGAATAATGGTTATTCTGTTTACATGAGTAGCACCGTCTATGGTCATGCACCCAATGTGAATGGTTTTATTGAATCTCGGTCGTAGTGATACACATGTTCATAACATTGATACCAAAAGATGTAGAGTTGATAATGATAGTACCACTTTCTTGTGGCACTGCCGCTTGGGTCATATTGGTGTAAAACGCATGAAGAACCTCCATACTAATGGACTTTTGGAGTCACTTGATTTTGAATCACTTGACACATGAGAACCATGCCTCATTGGCAAGATGACTAAAACCCCATTTTCTGGAACAATGGAACGGGCAAGTGACTTGTTCGAAATCACACATGCTGATGTGTGCGGTCCAATGAGTGTTGACGCACGCTGTGGATATCGTTATTTTTTTCACCTTCACCGATGAATTGAGTAGATATGGGTATATTTACTTAATGAAGCATAAGACTGAAACGTTTGAAAAGTTGAAGCAATTTCAGAGTGAAGTTGAGAATCATCATAACAAGAAGATCAAATTCCTACGATCTGATCCAGGGGAGAGTATCTGAGTTATAAGTTTGGCAATCACTAAAGACAAGGTGGAATCGTCCACAGTTGACACCACCTGGAACACCATAGCGTAATGGTGTGTCTGAACGTCGTAATCACACCCTATTGGATATGGTGCGATCTATGATGTCTCTTACCGAGCTACCGCTATCATTTTGGGATTATGCATTAGAGATAATTACATTCACTTTAAATAGGGCACCATCTAAGTCTGTGGAGACAACACCGTATGAACTATGGTTTGGTAAGAAACCTAAGTTGTTGTTTCTTAAGGTTTGGGGCTACGATGCTTATGTTGATAGGCTTCGGCCAGAAAAGCTCGAACCCAAAGCGGACAATTGTATCTTCATAGAATACCCAAATAAGACGATTGGGTATACCTTCTATCTCAGATCTGAGGGCAAAGTGTTTGTCGCTAGGAACATGTCCTTTCTCAAGAAAGAGTTTCTCTCAAAAGAATTGAGTGGGAGGAAGATAGAACTTGATGAGGCTGTTGAACCTTTACTTCAACCAGAGAGTAGCGCAGTACAGAAAGATGTTTCTGTGGCTGAGGGAGTCCTGGATTAGGGGGTCCTCGGACAGCCGGACTATATCCTTTGGCCGGACTGTTGGACTATGAAGATACAAGATTGAAGACTCCGTCCCGTGTCCGGATGGGACTCTCCTTGGCGTGGAAGGCAAGCTTGGCAATACGGATATGTAGATCTCCTCCCTTGTAACCGACTCTGTGTAACCCTAGCCCCCTCCGGTGTCTATATAAACCGGAGGGTTTTAGTCCTAGGACAACAACAATCATACCATAGGCTAGCTTCTAGGGTTTAGCCTCTACGATCTCGTGGTAGATCAACTCTTGTAATATTCATATCATCAAGATCAATCAAGCAGGAAGTAGGGTATTACCTCCATCGAGAGGGCCCGAACCTGGGTAAACATCGTGTCCCCCGCCTCCTGTTACCATCCGCCTTAAACGCACAGTTCGGGACCCCCTACCCGAGATCCGCCGGTTTTGACACCGACATTGGTGCTTTCATTGAGAGTTCCACTGTGCCGTCATCATAAGGCTGGATGGCTCGTCTCGTTGTCAAGGACAACATCACCTCTGGGGGAGCCCTGGCTGTAGGCCAAACTCTCCGACTAGGCGGTTTTGTCATGACCGCTCGTTCGGCCGTTGCGCCGACGATGAATTCTCGGGTCATCGAAAACAGCCTCCACGTCGGCTCGGAATTCACCGAGCAGCTGGATCCAATGGAGCTCTCTTCCTTGAACGAGCTCTTGGATCGCATCGCCGCCTTGGGAGTCGCTACAGACTATAATCAGATCGGGCTTAAACCCGACCAAAGGGAGATTAACTCTCCGCCGGTCACCCATCAGATAGCGGTGGTGGAGGAGCAACATAGAGATTCTTCCTCTATCTTGAGGACAAACTATGTCCGAATTCCCGAGCTCTCCGAGCCGGATACCCGTCTACGGGAGGACATGGCCCAAGCCTTGAACCTAGAATCAGGCAGCGGGCCAGACCTATTGGGCAACATCCCGGAGCCCGAACTGCCAAGCTCGGAAACTCCTTCGCCCCTGGGTCTCAGATCGGGTTAGGGTTCGGACTTAAATCCACCCACCCACCCAGATATGAGAGATCTTTCCCACATTAGACAAGAGCCCCAAGAGACAGTACACCACTATTGGGCCAGATTCCTCCTTGTAATGAGCAAGGTTAAGGACTGTCGCGAGAAAGACGCAATTTCATTCTTTTGCAAAAATTGCACGGACAGGGGAATCCTCAACGCCATAAGTCACCATGACATAGCACACTTCGCTGACTTGGCGGCCATAGTACGGAAGTACTGTGCGATGGAAAGCGCCTAGAAAACCCAAACAAAATTTTGGGATCCTCCGGCTCTCACAAAACCCCCCGTCCGAACTAAAAGGGTGTACTCTCGTAAGTCACCCGATCCAATTACAAAGAAACAAAAGCCGACTACAGGGCAAGGAACCGTATTGGAGGGATGGCTTAATGGGCCATGCAAAATTCACAGTACAGCGGATACCATGCCAACACACAGCCTTAGAGCATGTTGGGTACTCCGGCAGGTGGCCAAGAGCGGTGAGGATCTCCTCATCAACAATACCGCAGAGCACCATCCCGTGCAAAACAGCAATACAGTATTGACAGTCTTCGAGACCTTCGCCTCAAATAATAGTCGTAAACGAGCACTCCGCAGCCTTGCCAAAGTCTGCCACGTGGCAGCAATAAAACCATGGAGCGATACGGCTATCACCTTCAATGCTAGTGACGAACCTAAATTCCGAACAGCCCGAGCACCAGCCGCCTTGGTCCTTAGTCCAATTGTGGACGGCTTCCAGCTTACTAAAGTGCTCATGGACAGCGGCAACGGATTAAACCTCATCTATGAGGAGACTCTTCGAAAAATGGAAATAGACAAAAGCCGCATTGAGCAAAGCAGCACGACCTTCAGAGGAATCATCCCTAGTCGGGAGGCACGATGTGCTGGGAAAATCACACTAGATGTGGTATTCGGCACGTCGGAGAATTATAGGTCCGAAGAAATCACATTCCATGTGGCCCCGTTCAATAGCGGATACCACGCCCTTCTAGGGCGGGAGGCATTCACGATCTTCCAAGCTATACCAATGGTCTATCACCCGCAAACTAACGGTCAAGTCGAGCGAGCAAATGGTCTTATCATGAGCGGCATTAAACCCGGATTAGTGCGATCCTTGAAGGAATCCGATACGCACTGGGTAGAGGAGCTCGACTCCGTACTATGGGGGCTGCGGACCACGCCGAATCGCACTACCGGATACACACCGTTTTTTATCGTGTATCGCGCAGAGGCGGTGCTGCCCTGCGACATAATTCATGACTCACCTAGAGTGCGCATGTATGAAGAGAAAGAAGCCGAGCTTGATCGGCAGGACAGTTTGGACGCCCTGGAGGAGGAGCGTGACGTGGCAAAAAGCCCGTTCCGCATTCTATCAGCAACAGGCTCGAAGGTATCAAAGCAGAGAAGTACGGGCCAAAACTTATAACGTTGGCGAACTCGTTCTATGCCTACCGGAGAAGAAAAAGAACAAGCTCAAGCCCAAATGGGAAGGTCCCTTCGTTATTGACCAAGTTCTGACCAGTGGAGTGTACCGTCTGCGGGATGCATCGGACAATCGACTCGAGCCAAACCCATGGAACGCAGCCAGACTCCGAAGGTTCTACGCCTAGTGCCGGACTCTATGTTCGTCTCCTTACCTCTGTCAATTTTTTATATATTTGTTATCTGTCTTTTCTTTCTTTCTTTCTTCCCTTTTTTCTTCAAGGCCTTAAAAGGCTAAAATGTGTCTTGGCTACACAATCTTGCCGCGCTAGCCGCGCTCATGATACCTAGGGGCTTCTTATACAGAAGCTTAATATAGCTACGTTCCTGGCTCTAGGTCCCACACATGTGTTACTTTTCACATGTACCTTTTTTCGCCATTATATGCATCGATATGACTTAAGTTTTGGCCAAGCTGGGTTGCCTGGCTCTTGTGATTATGCCCTCGTTCCCGTTAATTCGGCTAGGGCATAAGGGGAACACCTCTGCGATTGTTACTGCCGGGTCAGCCGGATGTGTACCTCAGACTGGGTGAAGCCGAAAGCTAGCTTTCTTAAGGGAATATTCGGTCGGTGAACAAAAGACGATTTTTATCTATTGTACCACATGCCCCCAGATGTTTATATCCTGCGTCTTTTTTCGCAGTTCGGACATGCACATTAATGCATGCGTACCCAGGGAAAGGAACCCTTAACGGAACTATTCTCCCTGGAAGATGTTTCTTACTATTCATGTAATATAACATAGCTAGTTGGGTACTTGTCTGTTCAAGCACTTATGACTCCTACGACTGGTTTCCATGCATACCCTGGTTTTTACATAACTGAGCGGGTATTCGGATACACTCTGGACTGTCGGGTCCGGAGGTCGAAGCGAAAAGGTCCGCCATGACAAATGATTTACAATCCGGCTAGGGACAATATATGTCACTTGGAGTACACAGTCACTTAGACTGACTAAATTCTTCTTCTATACCATCCAACAGGCTATCTAGCCTACAGTCCTGTTGGGAATACTTTGCGGCTAATTCTACCTGGTCATAAACAAAACTGACGGGGATCTCTTTCCCATCAGGCCCCACAGGTCCGACCTTGGCCATGTGGTTTGGGTCAGCCTTGGTATATCGCGTCTTCACCATGGCCCAGGCTTCCCTTGCACCTTGTCGGCAGGCTGATATCTTCCATAGTCAGAAGCGCCGTCGCGCTCCCTTGAGCTTTTCTACAAGCTCTCTCATGCCTCCTGGCAGGGAGGCGGATGGCCACAAGGCTTGGGCAATGCCCTGCATCACCTGCCGTACCTATTCGTGCAGTTGTGAGAGCTCTCGCAGAAGATCGCCTGTAGACCCGGGCATCTCCTCCGCGGGACGACCCGTCAGCATACCTACAGATATAACTCTGTCAGCCGGTTTCTTCGCCGAACTCTTTAAAATTTTGTTCAACTCTTATTCTCCTTTACGGAGTCAGCAAGCTGGGCTCGAACATCTTTCAGTTCAACGCCCAGCCGGGTATTGGCGTCTTGGAGAACGTTTTTCTCCCACCTAACCCATGTAAGCACGTGCTCGCCAGCCTTTAGCTGTCGGTTAGCATGTTGCTCATCCCCTCGCACGACCTCCGGATTCACTCCGGAGTCATCTACAAAATCTATTGTTAGATTTGCACGCATGCTGCATACTACCTGGTACATGACATTCTTTGCAATGGAAACAAGTGTTACCAGATGGGGCCTTCTTGGACTCCTTCACTGCGGCAACTGCGGCCTGTAGCTGGGCTATGCACTCCTCCAGCTCTTGAGACAACTGGGTATTCTTCTCCGTAAGAACCTATGCAAACAATGATCCTTAAATCAGTTGTGCCAACTGTTTCAAGTCTCAGGGGCTACTCATATACATAATTATTAGATTTTCTTACCCGTATATCCTTTACATACTGTTCCGTGGCTCTGGCAAGACCATTTTGAGCAGCTCGGATGTACGCGTCTCCTGAGTTGAAGGCATCAAACGCCTCTTGGGAGAAACAAGCGTCGCGGAGTACGGCCCGGCGACGCCTGTGATTAATGGCGCTCTCCACTTCGGAATTCGTAGCGGACAGCCTATCCGCATCCTCTGTAGGAGGAACATCCGGCATTGGCCCCATGTTAGCGTCCGCCTCTAAGTCCGGCTCTGGAGCCCGACTGGTGGAGGCGTGGCCGGCAACCTCTCTGGATATAGTCCGGCGAGCGTTTTTCCTACTAGGAAACATGGGCGTTATTATATTTTAAAAGACGACAACCACGGAGCGGGGTTCTTTTTCATACCTCTGCGACGGCGTCTCAGTCCTGACCGTCTTCCTTTTAAGCCTACCCGGCTTCGGTGCCCCTTGTTGGTGAGTCACTGCGGGTTCGGCATGGCGTCCCGAGGGCCTTCCCTGTAAGACACCATATGTGTGCGGTAGGTGAAGTGCAGAAAAAGGGATCCTTCTTGGAAGTTAGGACTCCGGTTTTACTTACATGCGATGCAGGGAGTAGTCCCGGATAATCGGCTATGATGGCCACCATGGCACCATCGCAGCTTAATTGATAGAACTTCCTGTCAATAAGCTCCACAAATGTGTCCGGATCTTCTTCGAGTCCGGGGTCGAGGGCCCGGTCAGGGTCCTCCAGTTGTGGAGGCAGGCTGTGGACCTCCCTTACAGCTTTTCGCAGTTCCTGCTATGAAATGGTAAGGTAAATACTTATGACGAAGAATGCGGGAAGGTTTGGAGTGAAAAGTAGCAGCTCACCCAGTTTGGGGGGTTGTACATGGAGAATCCATCCCGTGGCTTAATGCGGATGAACTCCTCTTCCTCTCCTTTATATAAATCGGACAATATTTTTGCTAGAACAGCGACTGAGTCCGGTCCCTTACGACCGCAGTGGGTGGCATCGTCTTCTCCGTTGAAGTGCCGCATGGGTTGCCCCCGATATTGAAGTGGCCGCACCCCCCGCATTATACATATTGACATGACCTCGATTACTGTCAATCCTGACTGGGCCAGCGTCTGTATCCGACCCATCAGGTAAAGGACTTCCCCGTTATCTTCCTCCTGGGGGCTCCGAGGGCGCCAGCTGCGGCGTTTCTTCAAGGGAGCGTTGTCGAACTCAGGAAGGCCCATCCGAATAGGGTCTGGAAGGGGGACGTCCTCCATGTAAAACCACTCCGAAGGCCAGTCTTCGGATGTCTTCTTCGGAGTACCGGACAGGTATTCGGTCCCGGCGATGCGCCATATTTCGGCTCCGCCCACTTGATATATTGACCCCTCCTGTGTACGGGGTACGAGGAAGAATAGCCTCTTCCGTAGCTCGAAATGAGTTTCGCAGCCCAGAAATAGCTCGCAAAGGGCGACATAGCCAGCGATGTGTAATATGGAGGCGGGAGTAAAGTTATGCAGCTGGAGGCTGTAGAACTCCAGGAGCCCATGGAGGAACGGATGAATTGGAAATCCAAGCCCCCTTAATAAGTAAGGGACTAGGCATACCCGCTCCCCCATGGATGGGTTGGGAAAGCTCTCCGCTTGCTCCCCGCCGTTGTAGGTGGCGAGTCTGGCTCGAACGGGGACCATATACGCCGGAGGGAGAAATCCCTGGGTCTGTAACTCTACTAATTGGCTGTGGGGGACGGAACACTCCTTCCAATTGCTTGGCTTCGGGCTACGGGAGCGAGAGGAGGAGCTGCGATGGCCGGCCATGATGGAATGGACTTTTCCGGGCGCGCTCCGATGGATACTCGCTGCGGGAGGATGGTGTGATCTGGATCTGAGGATCCCCGTCTCTTTAAATAGACGATTTACCTACATGGTTAGGGTGGCAAGTGTAAAAATGCCCCGACTTCTCGCATTCGCTTGACACATGGAGGATAGCCATTATTGGGCGCATAAGCCGGAGAATGCAACATTTATGGGAAGTCGGGCACTACTCGACAGGTACTTCGAATTTGGAGAAGAGCCCTCCTTGCAATGCCGAAGACAATCTGCGCGCCGGACTCTTCGTCATTGAAGCCTGGTTCGGGGGCTACTGAGGGAGTCCTGGATTAGGGGGTCCTCGGACAGCCGGACTATATCCTTTGGCCGGACTGTTGGACTATGAAGATACAAGATTGAAGACTCCGTCCCGTGCCCGGATGGGACTCTCCTTGGCGTGGAAGGCAAGCTTGGCAATACGGATATGTAGATCTCCTCCCTTGTAACCCACTCTGTGTAACCCTAGCCCCCTCCGGTATCTATATAAACCGGAGGGTTTTAGTCCGTAGGACAACAACAATCATACCATAGGCTAGCTTCTAGGGTTTAGCCTCTATGATCCCGTGGTAGATCAACTCTTGTAATACTCATATCATCAAGATCAATCAAGCAGGAAGTAGGGTATTACCTCCATCGAGAGGGCCCGAACCTCGGTAAACATCGTGTCCCCCGCCTCCTGTTACCATCCGCCTTAGACGCACAGTTCGGGACCCCCTACCCGAGATCCGCCGGTTTTGACACCGACAGTGGCACCTACCTCGGTTGAAGAGAAAGCTATGATGATGATCATGGAGCTTCAGATCAAGTTACTATCGAACCTCGTAGGTCGACAAGGGTGTGTACAACTTCTAAGTGGTAACCTTGTCTTTAAGGTCATGTTGTTGGACAACGATGAACCTATGAGCTATAGAGAAGCGATGGTGGGCCCGGATTCCAACAAATGGCTAGGAGCCATGAAATCCGAGATAGGATCCATGTATGAGAACAAAGTATGGACTTTGGTGGACTTGCCCGAAGATCGGCAAGCCATTGAGAATAAATGGATCTTTAAGAAGAAGACAGACGCAGATGGTAATGTCACCAATTATGAAGCTCGACTTGTCTCAAAGAAGTTTCTGACAAGTTCAAGGAGTTGACTGTGATGAGACTCTCTCAATCATAGCGATGCTAAAGTCTGTTAGAATTTTGTTAGCAGTTGCTGCATTTTCATTTATGAAATCTGGCAGATGGATGTCAAGACAAAGTTTCGTTGACAGTTTCCGTGAGGAAAGGTTGTACGTGATACAACCAGAAGGTTTTGTCGATCCTAAGGATGCTACTGGGTATGCAAGCTCCAGCGATCCTTCTATGGACTGGAGCGAGCATCTCGGAGTTGGAACGTACGCTTTGATGAGGTGATCAAAGTTTTTGGGTTTATACAAAGTTTGCAAGAAACTTGTATTTGCAAGAAAGTGAGTGGGAGAACTACAACATTTTGATAAGTATATGTGGATGACATATTGTTGATCAGAAATGATGTAGAATTTCTGGAAAGCATAAAGGGTTGTTTGAATGGAGTTTTTCAAAGGAAGACCTGTGTAAAACTGCTTACATGTTGGGTATCAAGATCTATAGAGATAGATCAAGACGCCTGATAAGACTTTCACAGAGCACATACCTTGACATGATCTTGAAGGAGTTCAAAATGGATCAGTCAAAGAAGGAGTTCTTGCCTGAGTTGTAAGGTGTGAAGTTAAGACTTAAAGCTCGACCACGGCAGAAGAAAGAGAAAGGACGAAGGTCGTCCCCTATGCCTTAGTCATAGGCTCTATACTATATGCCATGCTGTGTACCGCACCTGATATGTGCCTTGCCACGAGTCTGGCAAGGGGGTAAAAAAGTGATCCAGGAATGGATCATTAGACAGCGGTCAAAATTTTCCTTAGAGGAATAAGGAAATGTTTCTCGGTTTTGGAGGTGATAAAGAGTTCGGCGTAAAGGTTACGTCGATGCAAGCTTTAACACCTGTCCGGATGACTCTGAGTATCAAACCGGATACGTATAGTGGAGCAACAATTTGGAATAGCTCCAAGTGGAGCATAGTAGCAACATCTACAATATGAAATAGATATTTGCGAAGAACACACGGATCTGAATATTGCAGACCCGTTGACTAAAACCTCTCTCGTAAGCATAACATGCTCAAACCCTAGAACTCATTGAGTGTTAATCACATGGTGATGTGAACTAGATTATTGACTCTAGTAAACTCTTGGGTGTTAATCACATGGTGATGTGAACTAGATTATTGACTCTAGTAAACTCTTTGGGTGTTAGTCACATGGCAATGTGAACTATGAGTGTTAATCACATGGCGATGTGAACTAGATTATTGACTCTAGTGCAAGTGGGAGACTGTTGGAAATATGCCCTAGAGGCAATAATAAAATGGTTATTATTATATTTCCTTGTTCATGATAATTGTCTATTGTTCATGATAATTGTCTATTGTTCATGCTATAGCTGTATTAACCGGAAACCGTAATACATGTGTGAATACATAGACCACAACATGTCCCTAGTGAGCCTCTAGTTGACTAGCTCGTTGATCAATAGATGGTTGTGGTTTCCTGACCATGGAAATTAGATGTCGTTGATAACGGGATCACATCATTAGGAGAATGATGTGATGGATAAGACCCAATCCTAAGCACAACACAAGATCATGTAGTTCGTTCGCTAGAGCTTTTCTAATGTCAAGTATCATTTCCTTAGACCATGAGATTGTGCAACTCCCGGATACCGTAGGAATGCTTTGGGTGTATCAAACGTCACAACGTAACTGGGTAGCTATAAAGGTGCACTACAGGTATCTCCGAAAGTGTCTGTTGGGTTGGCACGAATCGAGACTGGGATTTGTCGCTCCATATGACGGAGAGGTATCTCTGGGCCCACTCGGTAATGCATCATCATAATGAGCTCAATGTGACTAATAAGTTAGCCATGGGATCATGCGTTACGGAACGAGTAAAGAGACTTGCCGGTAACGAGATTGAACGAGGTATTGGGATACCGACGATCGAATCTCGGGCAAGTAACATACCGATAGACAAAGGGAATTATATACGGGATTGATTGAATCCCCGACATCGTGGTTCATCCGATGAGATCATCGTGGAACGTGTGGGAGCCAATATGGGTATCCAGATCCCGCTATTGGTTATTGGCCGGAGAGATGTCTCGGTCATGTCTGCATGGTTCTCGAACCCGTAGGGTCTACACACTTAAGGTTCAGTGACACTATAGAGTTGTTATGGGAAATTGTATGTGGTTACCGAAGGTAGTTCGGATTCCCGGATGAGATCCCGGACATCACGAGGAGTTCTGAAATGGTCCGGAGGTGAATATCGGTATATTGGACGAAGGGTATTGGAGTCCGAAAGTGTTCCGGGGGTACCTGGCTATGGCCAGCATGACCGAAAGGTGTTTCGGGGGCCCCGGCAAGTGTTGCAGGGCCTCATGGGCTAAGGGGAGGGGGCAAACCAGCCAACTAAGGGGCTGTGCGCCCCCACACCCTTTCCCACGTTGCTTGGAGAGGTGGGGCGCCTCCACCTGACTTGGGAGGCAAGCCTTCACGTGGCTTGGCTTGGGGGCAAGTCTCCCTAGGGTTTTCCTAGGGAGATCCAATCTGCCCTGGCCGCCGCCCCCTAGGGGAAACCCTAGGGCACCTCCCCCTCTCCCCTTCCCCCTATATATAGTGAGGGAGAGAGAGGGCAGCAGGACCCTTCCCCTGGCGCAGCCCTCTCCTCCTCCAACTCCTCCTCCTCCTCCGTAGTGCTTAGCAAAGCTCTGCCGGAGAACCGATGTCAGGACCCCGATCCTAAGTCACACCGATCTAGCATGTAACACATCATATCACTTTGCAGCCTCACGCAGGGTATCCCCACGGGTGCCACCTTACCTAGCCCGGGACCGTTTGCGCCTTTTGGCTCACGTATATGATAGTGTCGCTAGCATCCATATGACAGAGAACCCGGGCCGACATGACTAGTTGTAAACCCAAAGTGGCACTAACTTACAGGGACAGGCATACATGACCCAGCAACAAACGTGTCGGTCATCAGCGAGTGAATCCGGGCTGTAGCAGCCGGGCTAACAGGACTCCGGAGAATCCGGGCTGTAGCAGGCTAACAGGACTCCGGTAGACACCGCGTGACATTTCCCCGAAGGGACAGACACATGAACGAAGAAGGACACATGCCGGCCAGCCTAAGTGTTCCGGAGCAGTAGCAAGCTACCATGGCTCAGTGGAAGCACTAGGAGACATTTCCCCATAAGAAAGGCTACCAAGAATAAACAACTAGGTTGTCGGATCCCACACATACCAAGTATTTCAATAACATAAACACAATATGCTCGATATGTGCAAATACAACATGGCATCACAACATAACTCTATGGCTCGAAGTATTTATTCATTAGGCTCCGAGGAGCCAGATATTACAAACATGGGTCTCATGACCCAACATTCAGAGCATACAAACTATAAGAACATGCGGAAGCTTAACTTGTCTGAGTACAGACAATTACAAATGAAAAAGGCTGAGAAGCCTGACTATCTACAAGACCCTGCCGAGGGATCGTATCTGAGGTAACAAGCTAAACGTCGAAGTCCATGCGGAACTACTAGCGAGACCGAAGTCTCTCAGCAAAAACATAAATTAAGCAAACGTGAGTACAAATGTACCCAGCAAGACTTACATCAGAACTAACTACATATGCATCGGTATCAACAAAGGGGTGGTGGAGTTTAACTGCAGCAAGCCAGCTTTGACTCAATGGCTATCCTGAACTACGTCTGCAAGTAACTCTTTGAGGTGGCGCACACGAGTCCACATATTCACCATATCAATACACCACTATGGATCCGCTCCCGTCTCCCTACGAGAACGCCATCCATAGCACTCACGCTTATCTTGCGCATTTTAGAGTATCCACTTTCACTTGTCTATGAACTGCACAAGCACTACAAAAAAAAAGACACATCCGTGACATTTTGGCCCGAACGAAATTTTTTTATGTCATACATATGACACTTCTATGACGATAATCGTGACAAAACCCGGTATCATCATAGATGTGGTGGGATCCTACTTCTATGACAAAAAATCATGACAGAAAATGGGCTTTTCGTCCTGCGCGGGCCGGAGACGCAGCTGCAAGACATTCTTTGGGCCGTCCATGACGGAAAAAACCGTGGTAGAAGCGAGGGGGAGGAAAATTTCGGGGAGTTCCCGCTTACGGTGAGAGGTCGGGGGCCGAGTGATGCACGTTTCTCTCATACACGTACGCGCGTGTGTGCGAGGCGTTGGCTCTAACCGAACCCGAGCGAGGCATTGGGCTCTAACTGAACCCGAGCGATTGCACTGCAGGCTACGAGTTACTGAACCCGAGCGATCGATCGATGGCTATTAACTGAACCCGATCGAGCGATTCCTTCGCTACTGCTGCTAACTGAAGCCGATCGATTGGATGAACAGTGAGCGTTGCGGGGGGGGGGGGTTGGATGAACAGTGAGTGGTGGCTTTGCCTCTGGATGAACCGGACCCCCTGGTGTGGAGGGCTGGATGAACAGTAGACGGTGGAGGGGTGCCCGTGGAGGGGTGGTTGAACAGGACCCCGTGGTGTGGAGGGCTGGATGAACAGTAGACGGTGGAGGGGTGCCCGTGGAGGGGTGGTTGAACAGTAGCCGGTGGAGTAGCGCGCGGTGGTGGCTGGATGAACAGCAGCCCGTGGAGGCTGGAGGAGGTCGACGGTAGCCCGTGGAGGCTGGAGGAGGTCGACGGTGGAGATGAACAGTATCCCGTGGAGTCCCGTCTTGCGGTACGCCACACCCCTCCCGATGAACAGGACCCCCGTTTCGACCGTAGGAGGTCCGTTTCATCCGTTTTGCGGTACGCCACACCCCTCCCGATCAACAGGACCCCCGTTTCGACCGTAGGAGGTCCGTTTCGTCCGTTTTGCGGTACGCCACACCCCTCCCGATCAACAGGACCCCCGTTTCGACCGTAGGAGGTCCGTTTCGTCCGTTTTGCGGTACGCCACACCCCTCCCGACCAACAGGACCCCCGTTTCAACCGTAGGAGGTCCGTTTCCTCCGTTTTGCGGTAAGCCACACCCCTCCCGATCAACAGGACCCCGTTCCGAACGTAGGAGGTCCGTTTCCTCTGTTTTGCGGTACGCCAGGCCTCGTTTCCATCGCCTGTTCCGTCCAAGCCCTCCCGATGAACACGACCACGCATTCCGTTCCGACCCAGCCGGTTGGCTCCCACGCGTTTCGTTGCCTCCCGATGAACACGACGCATTCCGTTGCCTCCCCATGAACACGACGCATTCCGTTGCCTCCCCATGAACATGACGCATTCCGTTGCCTCCCCATGCACTCGACGCATTCCGTTGCCTCCCCATGAATACGACGACGATGCTGTTTCTCCGTTCCGACCTAGCCATGTACACGAGCCCTGGCTGTACGTATGCGCGAGTAGGCGTTCGAGACCCCGCCCGTATGTACACATACGTGGCCGTATTTTCTTTCTTCCACCCTGGCCGCTGTACATACGTGTACATGCTACGTGCGCGCCTCTACTACGACATGTGCACGCCTCTACTACGACACGTGCGCGCCTCTAC
Organism: Aegilops tauschii subsp. strangulata; assembly: GCF_002575655.3. Classification (NCBI taxonomy): domain Eukaryota; kingdom Viridiplantae; phylum Streptophyta; class Magnoliopsida; order Poales; family Poaceae; genus Aegilops; species Aegilops tauschii. The sequence goes on from NC_053041.3 coordinate 67,882,143, forward strand.
ATCAACCAGTATGTACGTACACGTTCGCGACCAGAATGACAACGCTACGTATGCTTCGACCAGGTGGGTCCCGACTTTCAGGCACTTCCTTGCCTGCGAAGATGTAGCTGGTGGGTCCCAGCAGTCAGGGGGCGAATCATTTTTTTTTTGCCCGGACGCACTTCCTTGTGTGCGAAGATGTAGCCGGTGGGTCCCAGCAGTCAGGGGGGCGAATCATTTTTTTTGCCCGGACGCACTTCCCTGCGTGCGAAGGTGTAGCTGGTGGGTCCCAGCAGTCAGGGGGGCGAATCGTTTTTTTTGCCCGGACGCACTTCCTTGCGTGCGAAGATGAAGCTGGTGGGTCCCAGCAGTCAGGGGGAAACGTTTTTTCCGCAAAATACAGTGGCCCGTCCGGTGGGTTCCAGCTATCAGGTGGAGGAATCATTATTTTCCGCGTAATAAGGAGGCAATTCCTTGCTGCGGCCGTGGACCCAGCTGTCAGCCTCTCCACGTACAGTCCATGTCCGATGGAAGTCGTTCCTTGACCACGTTGACCAGGCCGCGCCGAGAGCACCACGGCGGTGGACGACGGCGAGGCCTAGGAAGGGGACGACGCGGAGCCGGGGAAGACGCGGCAGTGGAAGCCCGCGCGGAGAGGAGTATGAGGGTTCACTGGTTCGGCTGCGGTGTGAGGCTGCCGTCGCCACAGGGCCTAGCCAGCGGTGGGAATAGTAGGGGGCGGTGAGGCCTCCTCGGCAGCACAGCCGGCCACGGGAGGCAGGAGCATGCGACACGACCGGCGCTGCTTTGGGCGGCTGGAGCAAGAAGACCAGAGTTGAAGAAGCACTACGGCCATTGGATGGACATCGTACGGTCACTGGAGCTAGAATCGTTCATATTGACTAAGTTGACAAAGCCCTCCATCCCCGTCAACTTAGTTGGCCCACAAGTCATCCTCCCACTATGGTGGGTCCCAGCTAGCAGGGGGGTATTCATTTTTTTGTGCGTAATAAGGAGGCACTTCCTTGCGTGCGAAGATATAGCTGGTGGGTCCGACATGTCAGCGGGGGGAACGTTTTTTTCATGAAATACAGAGGCCCTTCCGGTGGGTCCCAGCTGTCAGGTGGAGGAATCATTATTTTGCGCGTACAGTCCACGACCGATAGACGTCATTCGTTGACCATGTTGACCAGGCCGCGCCGAGAGCACCATGGCGGTGGACGACGGCGAGGCCTAGGAAGGGAACGACACGGAGCCGAGGAAGACTCGGCAATGGTTGCCCACGCGGTGGGGAGTACGAGGGTTTACTGGTCCGGCTACCGTCGCAGGAAAATAACAGGAGGTGTGGGTGAGTAGAGGAATGGCCTGGCCAGCAATGAAGTAGGGTGGGGCGGTGCGGCCTGTGCGGCAGCACAGCCGGCCACGGGAGGCGGGAGCAGGCAGTCCCACCGGAGCTGGTTTGGGCGGCTATAGCAAGAAGATTAGATATTTAAGAAGCAGCACGGCCGTTGGATTAACATCCAACGGTCACTGCTGCTAGAATCATTTGTGGACTAAGTTGACAAAGCCAAAGTACACGTCAACCTAGTAGACCCACAAGTCAGCCTCCAAATCTGTCCCAAATAGCATACATCCCGAAATTTCTAGCCAGAATCAAATTAATTTTAAATCTAAATATACCTTAATTTAAATTCAATGAAATTTTACCCGCACAAAAACAATGAAATTTCAAATATCAAAATCCGAAAGAAAACAGTATTTTGGAACTAATTGCCTGTTTGTTGTATTTTTTCATTTTACAGCTCATTTATCATTACTTATAGCCCATTTCTTATTACTTATAGCCCATTTTCTGGGCAAAATGCATCCCTCCTCGTCTTGAAAGATTTCCGGCCCAGCAGGGCATAGAAAAGCAAGTAGGCCTACGTTGGTTATTCTGCAAAAAACAAAATAGCTGGCTAGCCATTTTCAGAAAGGAAAAAAACAAACTGGGCTGGTCATGTGCTAAACATATGAAATAAAAGCCTGGGCTAGATGGGCCACGGGTCCCGCACAACCCAGTTGATACCCTTCTCCGTCCCGAAAAAACAAAATTACTGCGCGCGCTGCTGGGTCCCTACTGTCATCCTAACCATGTACAGTCATCTCCTTATTCCTCTCGGTTGTTGACCATGTTGAAAACACCGGAGGGCGGCGCCGCGGCGAGCGAACCAAGGCGAAGGACGATGGTGAGGCCTCAGACGGAAATAGACAGGAGCCGGGGAAGATCACAGCCAGCCGTGGGAGGCGGGAGCAGGCGGTCCCGCCGGCGTTGGTTTGGCTTTGGCGGCTCGAGGAAGAAGAGACTGAAGAAACGCGACAGACGTTGAATGTCAATCCAACGGTCAAGGTTGGAACAATCGTTTGTTGACTAAGCGGACACCAAGTAGCATACTTTTATATATATAGGAAGAAAACCGTGAGGAAAATGCGTTCGTCTGCCGTCCTCCTCACAGGGAACGTTCGCCACATAAGTGACTAGCACCCTTGGTTTTCAACCGAGAGGTATTGGGTTCGAGTCCCGGGAACTCTCAATTTTGTCCTCCTTCCTTCCTCGCAAAAAAGGAAAGAAAATCAAAGACTTGCGAAGGCGTACAGAACAAGCTAGTGTACCAGTAAAGAGACGTTGCCGAGTTTTAGAAAAAAGAAAGACGTGCTCCTGTAGCTGGTTCGAATCCAAACCTAGACTATGACTATATATGGTGCTATGCTACTCTGCAAGTAATGGAACTTACATATCCAACATTCGCTTCTCCTCTTCTCTACTTACTCTGCCTAGCATCAGAAGCTCTGGCCGCAGCAACCATGTCCGCTGGCTGCTCGTCCACCTGCTCTTCAGCAGGCAACAACCAGATATGCGCCAAGTCGCCACCCGTACCATCGCCTGTGGGTCTCATCACACCCCGCCGGCACGCGCACCGCAACCGATTGCTCATCGCAACCCGCTGCCGTTGGTGTGGTGCCACTGCTGCAAATCACGCAGAGTCATCCGTCGCGTCTCAACCACAATCCGCAACCCTGGCCGAGTCTTCTACAAATGTCCGAATCATGGGGTAATAATATGTTTAAGTGTTGTTCTGCTGCTTTCAGTTGCTGATTTTTTTAATAGTTTGGTTGATGATCTTCCAATTTGATTCGTGCAGAAAAGGGAAGATTCGTGTGATTTGTATTTATGGGAAGTTGCTGATGTGGGGGAATGCAACTACGCTGATTATTTGGTTAGCCGAGGAATCCCAATACCAGCAGGTTGGGGTGTTGGACAAGTAACTGAAGGAACGGCAGAAGAGGAAGATGCAGAGCAGAAGGTTAAAGATGCAGTTCCTCTGATCATGGCCAAGCAACAGCTACTGAACGGCCTTGACAGCAATGAGGAGATGAAAGAGCTTGTGAAGATAATGGGCAAAATCCATGTGCTCTGTAGGATGATTGTCTCTTTATTTGCAGTGTATGTAGCACTCGTGATGTATTCAGTGGCTACGACATGAGCACTTTGCTGAAACTAGTAATGAATGAAACCTGTGTAGCAAGCTGGGCGTAGTGTTATGAACATCTAATGATTTCTATTAACGGAAATCAGGGGGTATCCCCTTTTGCTCATATAAATAAATAAATAGCAGAGGCCCTGTCGGGTCAGCTTTGTTCTCATTCGAAGACGTCGAGCAAATTGCAGTCCAACAGCAAACTATGTCATCAAATTCAAGTTTCACAGCCAAATATGAGTACAACTAAACAACAATGTCATCATGTTTTAGTTGTCATACAATCACCAAACACAAATCAGCATACATAACAAGTGATGTTCTCACAGCAAAATACTAAACAACATGTTCATCAGGTTTCGGTTGTCATAGCAAACACAATTTCACATAGTAGATAAAAAAACATCTTCTGACAGGCAAATACGACAAAAGCAATGTAATCATCATCCGCATCAGCAGCGTCAACATCTTCGCCATGTGTATCAGTCTGAATCGTAATTCCCCACGGTGTCATCTTCTGCTTCGTCCTCACCGTCCTCGAACGTTGGCTTCTTCTTGATCAACTCTTGTATGTCCATAGCACGACAGGCAATCTTTTCGCCGGCGTCATTGACGTGATGGTTCTCAAAGATATTAGGAACATCTGTGTTATCTTGTACATCAGGAGCAGTGTAAGCATCATCTTGTTGTGCAACTTCATTAAACGAATTCCTCTGCTCAAACCTTTGCAATACTCTCCAGTCATCGCTACGTGCAAATGTGTCTTCCATGAAAAATATCTGTGTTGCTTGATTTGCCAAAATAAAAGGCTCGTTGGTCTGGTACTGTAACACCCCGCATGTAACTTGCCATATTTGTAACTCCGACTCTTGCCATTTTCGGCTATGTGTTATGTTTTTCCCTCCGTTGTCGGGTTTTTGTCTTTCGTTTTGTATTTTGTCATGTCATGCATTTTCATATCATGTCATCATGTGCATTGCATTCGCATACGTGTTCGTCTCATGCATCCGAGCATTTTCCCCGTTGTCCGTTTTCCAATCCGGCGCTCCTATCTCCTCCGGTGCACCCCTCGGGTTTTCTTTCGTGTGCGTGTGTCAAACTTTCTCGGAATGGACCGAGGCTTGTCAAGTGGCCTTAATATACCACCCGGAGACTACCGGTCAAGTTTCGTTCCATTCGGAGGTCGTTTGGTACTCCAACGGTTAACAGGGCATCCGCAATGTCCATTTGAGTGTCCAGCAAAACCCCCCTCTAAAACCAGCCCAAAACCCACCAAACTCTCTTCCATGCTCTAGGTCGTTCGATCACGATCGTGTGGGCGAAAACCGCACCTCATTTGGAGCCTCCTAGCTCCCTCTACCTATAAAACTCCATCTCCCCCGAAAAACGGAATCGCAGACGAACCCTAGCTCCTCCCTCCTCGCCGCGCCGGACGCGTCCGCTCCGGCCGGACAACGTCCGCCGCGCCGCCCGGCCAATCGCAGCGCGCCGCGTGTCGCCGCCGGATCCTCCCGCCGCCGCGGCCCGCGAGCCCGATCCCGGCCCCCGCGGCCCACGCCCGCCTCCGCGCCTGCTCCTCGCCGCGCCGCTGCCGTGGCCCCGCGCCGCCGCGCCGGCCGCGTGCCCCGCCGCCCGAGGCGCCGCCTCGCCGCACTCGCCGCCTCGCCCGCCGCCGGCCTCCCCTCCGGTCCCCGCTGCCGGCCTCCCCTCCGGCCTCGTCCGCCGTCGGGCCTCGCCGCCGCCCTCCTTCCTCCTCGCCGGCAGCCCGAGCTCGAGTAGCTCGTCCGATCCAGATCCGTTCGGTCCGTTGACTTTCCTCGCCCTCTATTTTTTCTAAGTCGTGGATTATTTCAGCATCGTGCTCTGTTCGTATTGCGATAACTCCGTGCATGTAGCTCCGATTTGCGTGTATAATATGTCAAAGTGTTCGTCTCGTGATGCTCTTCATTTTGTTCAATTGCACCATGTTCATTAGAGGTCATCGTGATGCCCAAATCTCTGTTGGAAGAGGGCTAGTTGCTGTTATTCTCTGGTTCTTGACAGAACTTGGAGATTTGTCATTTTTGTATCATTTAATCTGTGCATCTTATGAGCATGAGCTCTACATGTGTTTTGAATTATGCCATGCCATCTTTCCATTGGTGTAGTCCATGTATTTTTGTGGTCTCTTTGGTGACTAGCACAAGCATGCAAAGTAGGCCCCGTAATATTTCTGATTTCAGTGACTTAATGATTTCTCTAAGTCCTCGTCTACTGTAATTTTGTTGCCATGTAAACTTGATGCTACAGAGAGATCCATCCATATTTTGGTGATATTCAGTAAGGATGTTTTGTAGCTATAGTTGTAATTGATCCATTCCTGCAATTGTTTGCAATTATGGAGTGCCATAGCATGACTCAACCTTGCTCTACTTTTGCTATAAAATATTTCTGGCAGATCCTTAACATGATATGCAATTTTGCCAAGCTTATTGTAGTTGATCCATATATGCTATGCTTGTGTTCTTTCCATGGATAGCTTCATAAACATGCCATCTTGCTGTAGGTATGCTTGGTTTGTAGTGCATTGCTCTGTAGTGAGTGCATCAAGCTCACAAACAGGCCTACATATTAATATTTCTGCCATGCTCTGTTTTCTGCTAAGTCTGAAACCTGTTAACGAAACTTGCTATGTTTACATGCTTGCCATCATATCTTCTGGTCCTTTTTGGCTTATGGTCAGTAAGGGACTTTTGTCATGTGCTTTTAGTAGAACACTTACATGCCTTGTTTTGCTATGTTAAGTTCCTGTAGCATGTTGATTTCATGCTCTGAACATTGCTACCTGATGCTGTTTTCTGCCATGTCCAGTTTTTCACCAAGTCTGTGAACCTGTAATCTTTTGCACTTTTTCCATGCTTGTTTGAGCTTGATATGTTGTGAACTAGCCGTAGCTCAGTGTTCATCTTTTGTCAAGCATCTCCTGTAGATTACTGCCATGTGCTTTGTTACTATGTTGGGGTGCTATAGCATTGTTGCTTGTTGCATTTTAAGTGCTATCTTGCTGTAAATCGCAGATTCGTGTCATTCTGCCATTTGCAAACCGTGCATCCGATTCCGGTGATCTTTATATCGATTTCGACCGAAATCATCTCATGTTTCCAGTGGCATGCTTGGTTTGCCAAGTTACTGCCATGTGCATCATTTTCCTTCCGGAGCACGCATATGCATCGCATATCATATCTCCCATATCATACATGTTTTGCATCATGTTGCTTGCGCATTTCTCGTTGTTGATTGTGGTTCCGTTTGTTTGTGTTCTTGTCTTGGGTAGAGCCGGGAGACGAGTTCGTGAACGAGGAACCTGTCGAGTACGCTTACGAGGATCAAGCTTTCGACAACTCTGAGAACCTTGCAGGCAAGATGACCACCCCTCGAAATCACTTTTATCTTTGCTATGCTAGTTGTTCGCTCTATTGCCATGCTCCGCTACCTATCACTTGCTATATCATGTCTCCTATTTTAGCCATGTCAGCCCTGACCATCCTTTCCTAGCAAACCGTTGTTTGGCTATGTTACCGCTTTTGCTCAGCCCCTCTTATAGCGTTGCTAGTTGCAGGTGAAGTTGAAGTTGTTCCATGTCGGAACATGGATATGTTGGGATATCACAATATCTCTTATTCAATTAATGCATCTATATATATTTGGTAAAGGGTGGAAGGCTCGGCCTTATGCCTGGTGTTTTGTTCCACTCTTGCCGCCCTAGTTACTGTTATACCGGGATTATGTTCCTTGAGTTTGCGTTCCTTACACGGTCGGGTGATTTATGGGACCCCCTTGACAGTTCGCCTTGAATAAAACTCCTCCAGCAAGGCCCAACCTTGGTTTTACCATTTGCTACCTAAGCCTTTTCCCTCGGGTTTTCGCGAGCCCGAGGGTCATCTTTATTTTAAACCCCCGGACCAGTGCTCCTTCGAGTGCTGCCCCAAACCGAGCGATGTCCGGCGCCCCCTGGGCAACCAGGGTCTATGCCAACCCGACGTCTGGCTCATCCGTTGTGCCCTGAGAACGAGATATGTGCAGCTCCTATCGGGATTTGTCGGCACATTCGGGGGCTTTGCTGGTCTTGTTTTACCATTGTCGAGATGTCTTGTAAACCGGGATTCCGAGACTGATCGGGTCTTTCCGGGAGAAGGTTTATCCTTCGTTGACCGTGAGAGCTTATGATGGGCTAAGTTGGGACACCCCTGCAGGGTATTATCTTTCGAAAGTCGTGCCCGCGGTTATGAGGCAGATGGGAATTTGTTAATGTCCGGTTGTAGATAACTTGTCACTTGACCCAATTAAAATACATCCACTGCGTGTGTAGCCGTGATGGTCTCTTCTCGGCGGAGTCCGGGAAGTGAACACGGTCTGTGTTATGTATGACGTAAGTAGGTGTTCAGGATCACTTCTTGGTCATTGCTAGATGACGTCCGTTCTGTTGCTTCTCTTCTCGCTCTCTTTCGCGCAAGTTAGCCACCATATATACTTTTGCCGCTGCAGCTCCACCTCATTGCACCATCCTTTCCTACCAGCTTAAATAGTCTTGATCTCGCGGGTGTGATATTGCTGAGTCCCCATGACTCACAGATTCTACCAAAACAGTTGCAGGTGCCGACGATGCCAGTGCAGATGATGGCGTCGACCTCAAGTGGGAGTTCGACGAGGAACGTGGTCGTTACTATGTGTCTTTTCCTGATGATCAGTAGTGGAGCCCAGTTGGGACGATCGGGGATCTAGCATTTGGGGTTGTCTTATTTTCATCTGGATTTTGACCGTAGTCGGTCTATATGATTGTATTTTGGATGATGTATGATGATATTTATGTATTGCGTGAAGTGGCGATTGTAAGCCAACTCTTTATCCCATTCTTGTTCATTACATGGGATTGTGTGAAGATGACCCTTCTTGCGACAAAACCACAATGCGGTTATGCCTCTAAGTCGTGCCTCGACACGTGGGAGATATAGCCGCATCGTGGGCGTTACAGGTACGCCGCCTTGACATTGATGGATTTGAAATAATCATCAGCTCTGGGTTTTGCGATCCTGGAAAACAGGTTATACCAACGACAACACAACAGAACCACACACCGATGATCCTCGAAACTGGAGATATACTGCAACTGAACAATGTCTGTTATGTTAGCATACATTTCAGTTATCTCTTTGTCATACGTATCCGTGCTCATGATGGCACTGTTTTGTGTCTTCCTGCCTTCGTCTCGTGCAAGGGTGTTGTAGCGCACATCTCCAACAACGCAAGATTCATAATGTCTTACCCGAGTATCAGGACCCATTGCTAGTGAGTAAAGGGCATCATCAACTGCCTGCCCATCCTCCCGCATCTTCTTAACCTATGGTTAGAAAATAGACAAGCTGATCATCTTATGTACTCAATATATTAAAAAAAACTGACAGTGCACTTCAAAAGCTTACATGGTTCTTGAACCATTTCACAAATCCTGCCATAACCAGTTTGTCAATGTTTCTTGGATTTTGCGGCAGTAACTCCTCTATGTAGATGCTGCACAACATAGTGATCGCGTCAAACATCTAAATATATAAGAATGTGCTGCAAGTTTAGTAGATTACGATGTATAAGCTGCAGTACTGCACTTACTTGATATAAGGTAGTATCTCAGGACAGTTATTCAACACATACCAAACCATTTTGTCCAAATCTGTAGGTTTGTCCTCTTGTCGACTCTTCCCTGTAACTCGAACAGAATAATCAAAAACATTGAGCCCGGGATTGTCTTCACCCACCTCTTTGCTAAGCTGATCAGCTGTTTCAATGTATTTTGAGCAGAATGTCAATGCTTCTGTTGCAATGTAGGCCCCTGCAATGGAACCCTCGGGTCTAGCTCTGTTCCTAACATAGCCCTTGAAAGTGCCTAGCCGCCTTTCAATAGGGTACATCCAGCCATACTGTACTGGACCTCTAAGTAGTGCCTCATCAGGTAGATGAGCAGCCAAATGCACCATCACATCAAAGAAGGCTGGAGGATATATCTTCTCAAGGTCGCATAGGATAGTTGGTATCTTGTCTCTAAGACGCTCCAAAGCATCTATCTTGATATTCCTACTGCAGAGTTCCCTGAAGAATTCTCCCAACTCTGAACTGCTTTGTGTAAGTCAGGGCGGCCCAATCCTCTAAGGATAACAGGTAAAACCCTTTGAAGTAGGACGTGGCAGTCATGAGTTTTCAACCCTTGTACCTTGTTTCCATCTGCACCGACTCTCCTTTCAGGGTTGGAAGCAAATCCATGTGGGAATCTCACACGTGACAGGACCTCGCAGAATTCTTTTCTTTTTACCTTGTCCAAGACGTACACAGCTGGTGCCATATCCCGTGGTTTACCTTCATCTTGCACCTGCAAATCCTTTCTGATACCCAGGTGTGTCAAATCAATCCTAGATTTTAAGGTATCTTTCGTCTTGCCTGCAATATTAAGAAGTGTGCCGGTAATGATGTCACATATATATTTCTCGATGTACATCACATCAAGATTATGCCACAGATCCAAATCTTTCCAATACTCCAAGTCCCACAAAGTGGACCTGCGGGTAAACAATAATCTCTCTTCTACCCTGCCACGCTTCCTTTTCCCGCTACCATTACCAGGATGGTTTCCTGGTGTAATATGCCTGACCTTCTCTAATTCCACTTGCAACTCATCGGCGGTGAGCCTCTTTGGCGCATCACGGTTTTCATGCTTTGCATTGAACACATGTCTTCGGTATTTTCTAGGATGCGGCTTGTCCTTGGAAAGGAAACGACGGTGTCCAATGTAACAGATCTTGCTAAGTATTGCGTATGACAGCGGATTCCTGTCACAGCGAACACATGCATTGTAACCATGTGTCGTTCGCCCTGACATAGTGCCCAAAGCCGGATAATCATGGGTGCACCAAATTATAGCAGCACGCAGAAAGAAATCAGCTGGTGGGCTGCTATATAGGTCTCGAGTGAGAACACCCTTCCATAGTTGTTGAAGTTCCTCCACAAGAGGCTCCATGAACAAATCAAAATCCTTTCCAGGACTTTTTGGACCTGGGATGAGCAAGGCCATCATGTAGTTTGATTCTTTGGTGCAGACATTTGGAGGCATGTTGTAAGGGATAACAAGCACTGGCCACATGCTATATGTGGCGCTCTGGTGGCCAAATGGGTTAAATCCATCTGAAGCTAAGCCAAGTCTAATGTTTCTTGGGTCAGCAGCAAACTCTTTGTGTTTATCATTGAAGCTTTTCCACTCACTACCATGAGATGGATGGCTCATTACATTCTGATCTCTGTACTCCTGGTTCCTAGAATGCCACAGTACATCCTCTCTTGTTTCAGCATCATGAAACAACCTCTGCAATCTTGGTGTAATTGGAAAATGTCTCAGAACATTATGAGGAATCCTCTTCACAGCATTGCCATCTTTCCATCTTGATGATTTGCATGTCGGGCATTCACTTAAGTTGGCATAATCCTTCCGGAATAGAACACAATTATTCTTACAAACATGGATCATATCATATCCAATTCCAACTGCACGAAGGAAATTCTTCATTTTACTGTAGGTGTGTGGCAGCTCAGACGCATCTGGGAAAGATTTGCGGAAAGCAGCCAACATCGCATCGAATGATTTGTTGGTCATCCACTCAGATGTCTTCACCTGAAGAAAGGTGACCATAGCTGAGAATACTGACAGCTTATTTCCTGGGGTGACAGCAATGTTGCATTGTTCCAACATGCGGGCCCACCGTTTTTCTTCTGCAGGTGAAAGTTCACGGAATGCATGAGCATTTCGTAGCATTGTTTCAATGTTGGTCAAACTCACTGGCTCCGCCACCACCACCTCCTCCTCCTCTTCCACCTGAGCATCCGGCAGATCAAGATGGTGATCTGCTGCTTCCACGTAGTCAATAACATTGACGTTCACAGCTTCACCATGATGAACCCACCTAGTATATGTGACCGACATCCCATACAAGTGTAGATGATTTTGCACAGTTGACTGGGGTCTTGTAACTGAATTCATACAACTGCTACACGGGCAGAGCACATATGATTTCGGACCACCGTACTCAGCTCTGATAAAGTTCATGAAGTTTTCAACCCCCTCGACATATGCAGCGGAGAATCTTCGAGCAGAAGTTATCCAAGTCATGTCCATCTGTTAGACATACAAATTAGTTCTTCTACTAGATATTACAGGAAAAACATATATGCTTTTTTATGAAGTCCAGAAAAAAAATACCTAGGTCGATGTCTAAAGCTATGGCAAGATATTTGGACGAGCAGATCTAAGTAACGAAATATATGTAAAGCTAATTCAGCAAACAGATTTGAGTGCCAAATTATGGCAGGCTGTTTCAGCTGTCAATGAGGCCGAGCACACAGCCATCAAACTATCGAAGGCCATCGCAGCAACAAAGATCGAGTATAAAACGGTGTAGAGCTATTTCACCTAACAGATTGGCTACTAGACCATGGTAATCTACCTCACAATAAATATATGGCAGGATATTTTAGCAACTAATCGGCCTTGGCATGCCATCTCAGCTAAGCAGATTGAGTGCAGAACATGGCAAGGAAGCTTCTTAAGCAGAGCATATTGACAGTAAACTAGTTCGGCAAACAGTGAGATTAACAGCGTCTATCAGCTAACATTCAGTGCTACATCGACATGAATGGGGCCTCAGTCTAGAATGCGCGTACCGTGGGAGAAGCTGACCGCCGTGCGTCTCCACACGAACGTCACCAGCGGTGGCGGCGCTGACCGCCGTGCGCCTCCACAAGAACGTAGCCAGAGGTGGCGGCGCGGCTAGAGGACGACAGTCTACGAGAGCGTACTGTGGGAGTGAGAGGATCGCCGAACCGCGGCGCCGACGTATCGGCGCGGCGGGGAGGGCGGCTTTGGCGGAGCGAATGGAGTGGAGGGGGACAGGGGGGAGGGAGGTTTGGGGAATATTATTGGCTAGTTGGCCGAAGGGCGGTTGAATCGGATTTGGGGGGAATTTTTGGGTGTGGGGGGGGGAGGATTTTCGCGCGGTGGGCGGGGGGAGTTTGGCGCATGGTCGGTTTCTCCAAGTGCAGTCCCACGTGTCAGTGAAGAGGCAAGCCGAAGCGCGTTCCGTTTGCGTGAGCCGTGTGCAGGACCAAATGTGTGTGGGGTGCAATGCGACCGCGACAGGAGTGCTGTGAGTGTACCGCCTTTTTTCCTTTTAAACTAGGTGCTTCGCCCCCTCAAAAAAAAATTTGTTGCTTCGCGCGATCCATGGATACTACTACAAGTAATCCGGTAATCCCGACTAAAACGGCGCGGCCGGGTCTTTTCCCGCGCGATATGCTGGGAGGTTGGCTTAGTTGGGTTTTTTAGGACGAGTAATGCTACACCTACGTAATCCCAGTTACGTAATTAACGTAATGTGAAACGTGTGAGCAGTTGATTGTAGATTGGGGGGAGGGAGGGGCCCACCACCATGAAAATCAGGGGAGGAGAGAGAGAGGCAATTTATGTTAACCCTTTCGTAGATTCCCGTAGATGTAGAAAGATGGAAATGCGTGAATGTGTAGTGGACGTACTATTGGAGTGCCTAAGATAATTTGTGTATGTATAGACCCTATGTGTTTATTTTACTTCGCATGTTAGATTTGTCTCGGTTCAATAAAAAGCAGAGTTGGTGATGATGGTGTGCCTGTCATCCTGCAATATAGGCCGTCCGATCTATATCTAACGGATAGGAAGGAAACTATGACAATTTACCCGCACTCCTCTCCACATTTGCAGATAAGGCTTTCCCTCCTTCATCCTTTTCTCCCACAAGATCTTGATCTTCCGTGCAACGCACGGGCATCTTGCTAGTACTGCTACAATATGTATATTATTGTGAAAGTTCATATACACCGGCCGAGATTAATGCAACACGGCAGATTTTCATTACATTTCGAACTTTTATAGGACAGAAAAATAAAAGAAACCCGACCCTAAACCTATTCTACGGCGGCGACCGACGTCCTCCATCTATGATCTCTATGTACGGGGGCGGGGTTCAAGACCCGTGAAGTGAAGGTGCGGTCTCCGGCGAGGAAGAGTAGAACACGAGATACGGACCGGCCAGTTGGCACACCATGCCCTGCCGCCTCCCATGCCCTACTCATCCTCGGAGGAGTCCCCGACCTCGGCGGTGCCGGACGTTGGACGGCGGCAAGTAGGACGCGTGGCTGACGGTGCTCCCGTCGTTGGCTGACGGTGCTCCCGTCGTTGTGCGGCCGCGTCCGCGTCCGGCTACGCTGCTATTGCGTCGCGAGAGGCGACTTGAGCGAGGGCGGCGACCTCGAGCTTCATCCCCGAAGACAAGCTCTCCCGCACAGCGTTCGCACTTGCGGTCATGTCGGATGTGGTGCGAGGTCGGAGGACGATGCGCTATGGTGTGGAGGTTAGCTAGGCGTTGCCGCTTTAAGTAGCGCATTCCGGTGAGGCCAAGCGTCCGGGTGCGTCATTAAGTCGCCGGAGTTGGTTCCTCGGGCACCGAGCCTCTTAACGACGACATATGAACGGACGGCATGAATGCGAGCAGCTGGCGCCAGCTGGGAACGCACCGCGCGACAGCGCGAGGGACGAGGGTTTTGGTGTGCCAGGGTAGTCAGCTGCGGTCGTGGCAACGTTGGAGATGCCCTTTGCTCACATGCGATCCCCGCATGTCATTGAAAAAGCAAGAGGACCCGGCATGGTCTCAGGTCCAGAGGATGCAGTTGGCCGCGCTACACCACTCCGCGGACGCGTCACGGCGCCCCGTGCATCCTCGACGAGTCGGGTGTTGGGGTGTGTTTCGATTGTGGCCAAAGTGCACCTTACCAAAATTTTGGTCATGACCCAAAGATTGGTCTTTGTTTGGATGGTTGCCATTTTTTGGCATGCCAATGAACTCTAGCCAACTCTAGTTCATTTTTCTTGCCAATGTCGGCCAAATCATGGGCAACCAATACCTCAACCAAAATTTTGGTCATGACCCAAAGATTGGTCTTTGTTTGGATGGTTGCCATTTCTTTGGCATGCCAATGAACTCTAGCCAACTCTAGTTCATTTTTCTTGCCAATGTCGGCCAAATCATGGGCAACCAATACCTCAACCAAAATTTTGGCTACCCAATGCTTTGATGGGGCAACCTTGGGCACAAACCAAACATACCGTTGGTCGTGCCACAACACTAACGCCACCCTCGGCACACTGAAACCGACCGTGTCTAGCGACGATATGAGCGTGTCGCTCACCGCGATCGCCGTGTCCAGAGGCAGTGCTGGAGCTGCGCCCCATTGTTGGCCCCAACGACCCACATGAACGGTTGTCGGTGGCGAGGAGGTCGTGGGCCAACTCCTCCATTGGACTAGTCTGCGCTACGTCGTCCCGACGGGTGTGCCCCACATGTCGGTTTCCCTGTTTTCCCGGCCATATTCGAGCGTCAGTCCTCCGCGTTGCGCATTAGGCCTTTCACTATGTAGGCCAAGTGAGACAACTTATTGTTTATTTGAGCCATTCAAATATAATCATGTGGCATTTGCTTATTTCTCATTCCTCTCCAACCCTCTTCTCCATCGATCATGTCGCCCTCCAGTCGAGTCCATCCTCCCGCATGCCTCATTTGAACATTCCGCCGAGTATCATTCGCATGTACCCACCCTATGTTGGGAAACGTAGTAATTTCAAAAAAATTCCTACGCACACGCAAGATCATGGTGATGCATAGCAACGAGAGGGGAGAGTGTTGTCCACGTACCCTCGTAGACCGACAGCGGAAGCGTTATCACAACGCGGTTGATGTAGTCGTACGTCTTCACGATCCGACCGATCAAGTACCGAACGTACGGCACCTCCAAGTTCTACACACGTTCAGCTCGATGACGTCCCTCGAACTCCGATCCAGCCGAGTGTTGAGGGAGAGTTTCGTCAGCACGGCGGCGTGGTGACGATGATGATGTTCCACCGACGCAGGGCTTCGCCTAAGCTCCGCGACGGTATTATCGAGGTGTAATCTGGTGGAGGGGGGCACCGCACACGGCTAAAATATCGTATATCAAGTGTGTCCATGGGGTGCCCCCTGCCCCCGTATATAAAGGAGCAATGGGGAGGCCGCCGGCCTAGGGAGGAGAGGCGCGCCAGAAGGGGGAGTCCTACTCCCACCGGGAGTAGGACTCCTCCTTTCCTAGTTGGAATAGGAGAAGGGAAAGGAGAAGGAGAAAGAAGGAAGGGGGCGCCCCCCTTCCCTAGTCCAATTCGGACCAGATCATGGGGAGGGGCGCGGCCACCTTTTGAGGCCTTTCTCTCCTTTCCCGTATGGCCCATTAAGGCCCAATACGAATTCCCGTAACTCTCCGGTACTCCGAAAAATACCCGAATCACTCGGAACCTTTCCGAAGTCCGAATATAGTCGTCCAATATATCGATTTTTACGTCTCGGCCATTTCAAGACTCCTCGTCACGTCCCAGATCTCATCCGGGACTCCTAACTCCTTCGGTACATCAAAACTCAATAAAACTGTCATCGTAACGTTAAGCGTGCGGACCCTTTGGGTTCGAGAACTATGTAGACATGACCGAGACACTTCTCCGGTCAATAACCAATAGCGGGACCTGGATGCCCATATTGGCTCCCACATATTCTACGAAGATCTTTATCGGTCAGACCGCATAACATCATACGTTGTTCCCTTTGTCATCGGTATGTTACTTGCCCGAGATTCGATCGTCGGTATCTCGATACCTAGTTCAATCTCGTTACCGGCAAGTCTCTTTACTCGTTCCGTAATACATCATCCCGCAACTAACTCATTAGTCACAATGCTTGCAAGGCTTATAGTGATGTGCATTACCGAGTGGGCCCAGAGATACCTCTCCGATAATCGGAGTGACAAATCCTAATCTCGAAATACGCCAACCCAACAAGTACCTTTGGAGACACCTGTAGAGCACCTTTATAATCACCCATTTACGTTGTGACATTTGGTAGCACACAAAGTGCTCCTCCGGTAAACAGGAGTTGCATAATCTCATAGTCATAGGAACATGTATAAGTCATGAAGAAAGCAATATCAACATACTAAACGATCGGATGCTAAGCTAACGGAATGGGTCAAGTCAATCACGTCATTATGACAACTCATGTCTATGGCTAGGAAACATAACCATCTTTGATTAACGAGCTAGTCAAGTAGAGGCATACTAGTGACACTCTGTTTGTCTATGTATTCACACATGTATTATGTTTCCGGTTAATACAATTCTAGCATGAATAATAAACATTTATCATGATATAAGGAAATATATAATACTTTATTATTGCCTCTAGGGCATATTTCCTTCAGTCTCCCACTTGCACTAGAGTCTTTAATCTAGTTCACATCGCCATGTGATTTGACATCAATAATTCACATCACCATGTGATTAACACCCATAGTTCACATCTCTATGTGATCAACACTCAAAGGGTTTACTAGAGTCAATAATCTAGTTCACATCGCTATGTGATTAACACCCAAAGAGTACTAAGGTGTGATCATGTTTTGATTGTGAGATAATTTTAGTCAACGGGTCTGTCACATTCAGATCCGTAAGTATTTGCAAATTTTCTATGTCTACAATGCTCTGCACGGAGCTACTCTAGCTAATTGCTCCCACTTTCATTATGTATCTAGACCTAGACTTAGAGTCATCTAGATTTAGTGTCAAAACTTGCATCGACGTAACCCTTTACGACGAACCTTTTGTCACTTCCATAATCGAGAAACATTTCCTTATTCCACTAAGGATAATTTTGACCGCTGTCCAGTGATCTACTCCTAGATCACTATTGTACTCCCTTGCCAAAATCAGTGTAGGGTATACAATAGATCTGGTACACAGCATGGCATACTTTATAGAACCTATGGCCAAGGCATAGGGAATGACTTTCATTCTCTTTCTATCTTCTGCCGTGGTCGGGCTTTGAGTCTTTACTCAATTTCACACCTTGTAACACAGGCAAGAACTCTTTCTTTGACTGTTCTATTTTGAACTACTTCAAAATCTTGTTAAGGTGTGTACTCATTGAAAAACTTATCAAGCGTCTTCATCTATCTCTATAGATCTTGATGCTCAATATGTAAGCAGCTTCACCGAGGTCTTTCTTTGAAAAACTCCTTTCAAACACTCCTTTATGCTTTGCAGAATAATCTTACATTATTTCTGATCAACAATATGTCATTCACATATACTATCAGAAATGCTGTAGTGCTCCCACTCACTTTCTTGTAAATACAGGCTTCACCGCAAGTCTGTATAAAACTATATCCTTTGATCAACTTATCAAAGCGTATATTCCAACTCCGAGATGCTTGCACCAGTCCATAGATGGATCGCTGGAGCTTGCATATTTTGTTAGCACTTTTAGGATTGACAAAACCTCCTGGTTGCATCATATACAACTCTTCTTTAATAAATCCATTAAGGAATGTAGTTTTGTTTATCTATTTGCCAGATTTCATAAAATGCGGCAATTGCTAACATGATTCAGACAGACTTTAAGCATAGATACGAGTGAGAAACTCTCTCATCGTAGTCAACACCTTGAACTTGTCGAAAACCTTTTTGCGACAATTCTAGCTTTGTAGATAGTGACACTGCTATCAGCGTCCGTCTTCCTCTTGAAGATCCATTTAATCTCAATGGCTCGCCGATCATTGGGCAAGTCAATCAAAGTCCATACTTTGTTCTCATATATGGATCTCATCTCAGATTTCATGGCCTCAAGCCATTTTGCGGAATTTGGGCTCATCATCGCTTCTTCATAGTTCGTAGGTTCGTCATGGTCTAGTAACATAACCTCCAGAACAGGATTACCGTACCACTCTGGTGCGGATCCTACTCTGGTTTACCTACGAGGTTTGGTAGTAACTTGATCTGAAGTTACATGATCATCATCATTAACTTCCTCACTAATTGGTGTAGAAGTCACAGGAACAGATTTCTGTGATGAACTACTTTCAAATAAGGGAGCAGGTACAGTTACCTCATCAAGTTCTACTTTCCTCCCACTCAATTCTTTCGAGAGAACCTCCTTCTCTAGAAAGGATCCATACTAAGCAACGAATGTCTTGCCTTCGGATCTGTGATAGAAGGTGTACCCAACTGTCTCCTTTGGGTATCCTATGAAGACACATTTCTCCGATTCGGGTTTGAACTTATCAGGATGAAACTTTTTCACATAAGCATCGCAACCCCAAACTTTAAGAAACGACAACTTTGGTTTCTTGCCAAACCACAGTTCATAAGGCGTCGTCTCATCGGATTTTGATGGTGCCCTATTTAACGTGAATGTAGCTGTCTCTAATGCATAACCCCAAAACGATAGTGGTAAATTGGTAAGAGACATCATAGATTGCACTATATCCAATAAAGTACGTTTATGACGTTCGGACACACCATTATGCTGTGGTGTTCCAGGTGGCGTGAGTAGTGAAACTATTTCACATTGTTTTAACTGAAGGCCAAACTCGTAACTAAAATACTCTTCTCCACGATCAAATCGTAGAAACTTTATTTTCTTATTACGATGATTTTTGCTTCACTCTGAAATTATATGAACTTTTCAAATGTTTCAGACTTCTGTTTCATTAAGTAGATATACCCATATCTGCTCAAATCATCTATGAAGGTCAGAAATTAATGATACCCGCTACGAGCCTCAACACTCATCGGATCGCATACATCAGTATGTATGATTTCCAACAAATTTGTTGCTCTCTCCATAGTTCCGAAGAACGGCGTTTTAGTCATCTTGCCCATGAGGCATGGTTCGCAAGCATCAAGTGATTCATAATCAATTGATTCCAAAATCCCATCAGTATGGAGTTTCTTCACGCGCTTTACACCAATATGACCTAAACGGCAGTGCCACAAATAAGTTGCACTATCATTATTAACTTTGCATCTTTTGGCTTCAATATTATGAATATGTGCATCACTACGATCGAGATCCAACAAACCAATTTCGTTGGTGTGTATGACCATAGAATGTTTTTTATTCATGTAAACAGAACACCAATTGTTCTCTAACTTAAATGAATAACCGTATTGCAATAAACATGATCAAATCATATTCATGCTCAACGCAAACACCAAATAACACTTATTTAGTTTCAACACTAATCCCGAAAGTCCAGGGAGTGTGCGATGATGATCATATCAATCTTGGAACTACTTCCAACAAACATCGTCACCTCGCCTTTTACTAGTCTCTGTTTATTCTGCAACTCCCGTTTCGAGTTACTACTCTTAGCAACTGAACCAGTATCAAATACCGAGGGGTTGCTATAAACACTAGTAAAGTACACATCAATAA
This sequence comes from Aegilops tauschii subsp. strangulata, assembly GCF_002575655.3. NCBI lineage: Eukaryota > Viridiplantae > Streptophyta > Magnoliopsida > Poales > Poaceae > Aegilops > Aegilops tauschii. The sequence continues at coordinate 67,902,034 of NC_053041.3, forward strand.
CATGTATATCCAATATATCTTTGTTCACTTTGCCATCCTTCTTATCCACCAAATACTTGGGGCAGTTCCGCCTCCAGTGACCAGTCCCTTTGCAGTAGAATCACTTATTCTCAGGCTTAGGTACAGACTTGGGCTTCTTCACTTGAGCAGCAACTTGCTTGCCGTTCTTCTTGAAGTTCCCCTTCTTCCCTTTGCCCTTTTCTTGAAACTAGTGGTCTCGTCAACCATCAACACTTGATGTTTTTCTTGATTTCTACCTTCGTCGATTTCAGCATCACGAAGTGCTCGGGAATTACTTTCATCATCCCTTGCATACTATAGTTCATCACGAAGTTCTACTAACTTGGTGATGGTGACTAGAGAATTCTGTCAATCACTATTTTATCTGGAAGATAAACTCCCACTTGATTCAAGCGATTGTAGTACCCAGACAATCTGAGCACATGCTCACTAGTTGAGCGATTCTCCTCCATTTTTTAGCTATAGAACTTGTTGGAGACTTCATATCTCACAACTCGGGTATTTGCTTGAAATATTAACTTCAACTCCTGGAACATCTCATATGGTCCATGACGTTCAAAACGTCTTTGAAGTCCCGATTCTAAGCTGTTAAGCATGGTGCACTAAACTATCAAGTAGTCATCATATTGAGCTACCAAACATTCATAACGTCTGCATCTGCTCCTGCAATAGGTCTGTCACCTAGCAGTGCATCAAGGACATAATTTTTCTGTGCAGCAATGAGGATAATCCTCAGATCACGGATCCAATCCGCATTTTTGCTACTAACATCTTACAACATAATTTTTCTCTAGGAACATATCAAAAATAAACACAGGGAAGCAACAACGCGAGCTATTGATCTACAACATAACTTGCAAAATACTGTCAAGACTAAGTTCATGATAAATTTAAGTTCAATTAATCATATTACTTAAGAACTCCCACTTAGATAGATATCCCTCAAATCATCTAAGTAATTATGTGATCCAAAGCAACTAAACCATGTCCGATTAACACGTGAGATGGAGTAGTTTCAATGGTGAACATCACTATGTTGATCATATCTACTATATGATTCACGCTCGACCTTTCTGTAGGGGAACGCAGCAGAAAACAAAAAATTTCCGACCTACGCACCAGCCCAGGACCACTATGGAGACTGCATACATGGTTTGATCTTTTTCGTTACCGACTCGTAGCGCAGCGGGAAGTAGAGTCGATGACGATCGGCGGTGCAGATCCCCGCAGCTAGGATTTACAACCTCCCAACCGCGAGGATGTATACCCTCATCTGCTCCTCAGACAGCCCTCCGGGAGGCGGTCGAACAGCCCCCCGGACGGTGTCGCGGACAGCCCTTCGGGAGGACCTTCGAAACTCGAACGGTCACTCGGACAGCCCTTCGGGAGGACCTTCGAAACTCGGACGGTCACACGGACAGCCCTTCGGGAGGCACTCACGAACTAAGACCAAAACTACGATCTCTCTACAGAGTTGCACACATACGGTGTCAGCTATCCGGCAGGGCTTCGCCGTCCAGAACTAGTTCCTGCCGGAACCCAGACAGCCTTTCGGCTCTACGAAACTATTTCGCTGGGAGGGAGAGAAGAAGCCAGATCATTGCAATGGCATGTATGTGAGAAGGGATGATCCTTTAGGCAGCCCCCTCCACCCCTATTTATAGGCCAAGCCCAAGGGTGGCTTCTCCAAGAAGCCAAGGGGGGAAATACCAAAAAGGCCCTCAAGGTGGCTTCTCCAAGAAGCCAAGCAAAAAGCACTTTCACTATTCATGACGACATTTTTCAGCGTCCATTCGAATTGAAAATATTTATGTGGGCTCAGAACATTTCCAGTACCCACTAAAATAATTTTCAACGCGTTCCGAAACAATTTCGGTTTAGTGATTTTCATCTGCGAAAAGCAAACAAGAATGCGTTTTCACTATTCATGAAGACAATTTTTCGCGTCCACTAAATCCGAAAATATTTCTGTGGGTCTTAGAATAATTCCAGTACCCACTAAAATGATTTTGGATTCGTTCTGAAACAATTTCAGATTAGTGAATTTCATCTGCGAAAAACATCTGAAGTGGCTCCGGCAGCTCCGGAACATTTCCGGTTTTTATCTCAGAAAATTCCAAAAAGCTTCCAGAATGATTCTGGCATCCTCCAAGAATTATCAGGCATGTGCCGAAACCAATTTGACTTAATGGTGTATCCCGAAACAACTTTTCGGTATCATCGAAACTTATCCGATGACCTCTCTCTGCGGTACGATTCCGCTGTCCGAAACTTTTCCGGTGATTTTCTCTCAGACTCCCTGTCTAGTATTCAGCAGATAGATGACCCTTAAGCATGTGACCCTATAGGTTCGGTGAAGTATAGACATGACCCGGAACCCCTTCCGATCAATGATCAACATCGGAGCCGTGGACACCCATATTGACCCCCTATACCCACACGAATAAATATTCGAGTGAACCTCCAGTTGCCGTGTGCTATTCCTGTTGCTTCGCGATATGTTACAAATACCCGAGGTGAGACATATTGGCATTCCCGTGGATCAACAACTTGTCCACTATGCTAGTTACCTCGTTACCGGTATTGTTCTCTTTTCTCGTTATCGTGTTCCGGCATCCCCGTGATCAAATCACAAAGTGTCTGGCCAGACGATGATGGATACCGTAACACCGAGAGGGCCCAGAGATATCTCTCCATCGTCGGAGGAGCAAATCCCAATCTTGAGCTATCAAGTTACTTGACACACTTTTCCATGAACCCGTAAGCCGCCGTAATAGCCACCCATTTACGGATGACGTTTAACAAACCCCAAAGTTCATGAAGCAAGCATGAAGAAACTCGATACTCTCATGGTCTAAGGAATCATGCAAACGTTAACCATCTCTGTGTTATGTACCAATAAACTTGTGACGAATGAATCTCATAGCATAACATCATGCCGGGTCGATTCAACACAAATGTTCTCTTAACATTATGCCCTCAAGGTTGCTGACATAGACATGCCCATGATCAGGAAAACATAACCATCATGCAACACTTGAGCTAGTCTTAGAGGCCAGACTAGGAATACATTTTACCGTTTATTATTCCACACGTGCATATGAGTCTTCCTCCGAGCCTCGTGGTTATTGCAGACTCGAGAACCATAGCAGTTCTAGCATGGAACATAAACATAATTATGAACTCGGAGATAAATAATATCATTTATTATTGCCTCTAGGGCATATCTCCTACAGACTCCCACTTGCACTAGAGTCAATAATCTAGTTAATGCTAATGCACTTTACACCTGTGGCACACCGGTGTAAATATGCTTCACTTGTGGTATAGCCTGATGTCCAACGGATCTGACGACTTCAGTTCCGTGTGTATCTTTGCATGTCCTCGCGTTTTCACGTTTTCACAAAATTCATATTTTGTGTGGACTTGGCTTTGTATGTATGTGAATCACAGGTCGAACCTGGATTCCTCAGACTGAGTTATGGAGCAACTACCTGCAGTAGTGTCCCATTATCAAAAGCCATCTTGGAACTATACTAAGTTCATGAATGAACTATATGATTCAACATCTTCTTTGTCGCTTCTAAAGCGTCAACATACTTAGCCCTTGTTATAGAATTCGCCACAGTAACTAGTTTGAACAAATTCCAACTAACTGTGCCACCACATTGTGTGTTACACAAAACCCTTAACTTAAATCGAAAATCGCACGGTGAAAAGATGAAGACTATCGATGTAACATTTTACAACGAACTCTTCATGATCTCCGCTTGCAAGAAAACATATCATCAGTACTTACTCTAGTACTCAATGACATCTTTCACTGTTGTCCCACGATCAGTACTTTGATCACTTTAGTATCCATACTCGCAACACCTTGGGAGTATCGGACATATCTGGTTGTTTTACATACCATGGAATACATGATTAATCCAAACACAAAAGTGTGTGGAATCTGCATCATGTATTTTACTCATCAGTGTTTTGGGACACCGAGTCTTGCAAAAACTCCTTCCATGTGACTTTGGCAAGAATCACTCCTTGGCGTTTTAAATGCTAAAAGGTTTTAGCATCTTGTCAATATGCATTCATTGCTTAGCCCCATTAGGTAAATCTATCTCCATAGATCATCATGCCTAATATTGAGGCTATTTAGCCTAAGCACTTCATCGAAAAACTATTTTCAAATGAAGTCCTAATTCGTGTCAAGAAATTTATTTCCAATTACCAATGTGCCAAGCACATAAGGTTTTTAGAAATATTATTACGCTCCCACTTACTTTCTTGAATTACAAGCATCTTCGTTACCCATTGATGAAGTCAAAACCCCTTTGACCATTTCATCAAAACACGAAGATTCCAACTCCATTTTGCTCTCTTCTGTCCATTGTTGGAACTCTGAAGTTTGCATACCTACTAGCATCCTCTGGATCGACAAATTACTTTGGACTGTATCATATACAAGTCCTAGCTTTCATTTCCATCAGATGGAAATCCTTTTATCATCCATGTTTCATATCTCATGATTGAAATATGTATTAATTGCTAGTTCAACCCGAACCGACTTTAAGCATCGCTACGATGAAAACAACCTCATCGTAGTCAACTCTTGAACTTGTTATTTCAACAAGTCGAGCTTTATGGATAAAACATTTTTATCCGTATCAGTTTTAAGTTCCATAAATGTTCGTTAGACTCTAAGTCTTCCGAAAGGTGTATCAAGGTTTTAATCTTGAATCACTTATATGGAAACTAACTCGGGTTGTATTGGCATTTAGCCAATTCTGGAGTCAGGGCCCATCAACGCTTCCTTGTGTATCGTAGGTATAATGTTGTCTAACAACAATATCTCGTTTGCGCACCTGAGAGGTTTGCACGAGCCTTGCCTACGTGGTTCAGCTGCAAGTTCGACCGAAGTTCATACATTTTATTGTAGAGACTTCCGTATCAGTCGCAGTAGGAAACTCTGGAATTACTTCCAAGGTCTCTTTCCTTTGATCTGATGAAGATACTGTTTATCTCGTCGAGTTGCACTATTCTCCCACTCACCTTTTAGAAAGAACCATTCTCTTTAAAAGCATACCGTTCTTTGTGGCAAACCTATTTGCCTCGGTATAGTGAGAGAGGAATACCCAATGACTTGGGATAACCTACAAAGTAGCACTTGTCTGATTTGGAATAGGTTTGTAACCTTTTACACAAGCCCCATATTCCAAATGTTAAGAAAAGATATAACATGGTTGGGCGTACCATACCATGGCTTCATTTCAACAGACCCGATGTAGCTCTTTTCAGTGTAAAAGCCGCAGTCTCTAAAGCATCACTTTAAAAAGGATAATGGCAAATTTATTTATGTCATCTTTGACCTTACCATGTCATAAATGGTTAGATTACATCTCCACGGACTTTTCACTTGCAGTGGTGTTCCAGGAGGTGCAAGTTATGAAACCCCTTTCACAACTCATCAGACATTCGCTAAACATGTAACTCAAATATTCCTTTGTGCAATCAAATTGCAGAGACATAATTTTCTTGTTACAATAACTTCTACTTCATTTTTGAAAACCTTTCGAATGATTTCAAAAGATCCAGACTTCCGTCTCATCAAGTAAATATCCATATATCTACTTGAGTCATTTCTGAAGATAAATAAATCCACCACTAACAACACTTATCGGACTACACACATCAAATGTATGATCACTAATAAGTTTGTTGTTCGTTCCTTATTGCCTATGAACGGTATTTTAGTCACTTCACATTTCGGAGGAAAGTTGCAAGTGTCAGATGATTCAAAATCAAAAAGACTTCAAAATCCATCATAATGGAATTTTCCATGCGGGTTTCTCCAATGTGACCAAATGTAGTGCCACACTTGTGTGGTATTCTTTTAGTCTTGCGACATTTAGCATCAGTGTTATGGATGTATCATATTGCCCTCAATATTCATAACATACGTCCCATCTTGGATGGAAGCATGGCCCTTCATGTTATTCATAATACTTAACAACAATTGTTGTTTTTACGAACAACTCTTTTGCAACAAACATTGTGCAATGGGCTAGAGTGTATGAAACTCTAAAATGAATTATGAAAGTAAACCCAGAGGTATTGTATTATTATCAATATTCATAACATACATCTCATTCATAATGAAAGTATGGCCCTTGTGTTATTCATAACATCGAACATAAAAGGTTCTCTTATGAACAACCTTCTTGCAAGATACCTTATGCAATGGGCTAGAGTTTTTAAAACTCTAAATGAATTATGAAAATAAATACAGACGGCAATACACCGATGGAAGGTATAGTAACATTTACTATGTTCCCTGTGTATACCTTAACCTCATTTCTGGCTAGTCTTTTTAGGCCATAGTAGCTCTTACAGTGATTCGCAATTGAATGCAATCGAGCGGGTATCTTTGTGATTAACTCACAATACCCAAGAATTAGTGATTAACATGTTTAACCATAATTCCCAAGAACTATATCTTTGACCAGCCTACTATACATCAAAAACTTGTATGACATTCATACATGAGCTGGATATTCCAGTCATCTTTCTTTCTGCCTTTATACTTCTAACAGTTTAACTTTTAGTATTTCTCCTACTCACAAAAGAAGCACCCAACTTAAGAGTGGCGTTAGCCCCGGACTTCCTAGGCGTGTAAGTCATACTAACACCCTTTGGACACTTCCTTTCTCTTTAAGTTGTTGTTTTATTCACCTTTCATTATATGACAGGCGTTCTTCTGGATCCCTTTCCCAACAGTCAAATGCATAGTAAACACTTTTACTAATACTTGCAAACAAACATTGCTTTGTTTGTATCTGAAAATAATTTTCAGTTCCATGAATATCATATAACTATCCCAACTTTCGAAGTTTGGGTTTCATGGAAGCAAACATATTGCACTTGACTGAAATGGAATTATAGCTTTTGGATCGAAGGACGAGAGTCACATGATCCATAGCATTAGCGGGAGGATACGGAAAGCATGCGATAGGACAAAGTCCTTCTCGGCACTTTTGAGGACAATCCTCATATTACGTTACCAATCGTAAAGTTTTAACCAGATATTTAACAGTTATTCAATTTTAATAGGGAAGGTGGAAACGCGAGCCATTATTCTACAACTATTTTGCAAGAAACACTTAGACAGTGTTCATAATTAATTGCACTGAGAATTAAACATGTTAATTCAACAGTACGCTCCCACTCAAATCAATATCTCTCACAATTAATTTTGAGTGATACAAGATCCAGACTTCAATTCATCGCCATAGAATCATCATCTCATAACGGGAATTTTAATCGGTAGGCCAACTTGCCGATCACATCTCTATGTGACTCTTGCTCATCTTTCGATGCGTGTGTTCCGAGCTCAGGACGATCCTGCCATGAACGTCAAGACAACCAAGTGATCTTGCTGCGAGGTCTGACCTCACCCGCCTCACACTTCTCTAATCGTTCGTACCCATGCATCCATGGCGCACCCCGAAAAGATAGGTGCCATGACGGGGCTACACTTGGGAGAACACTAGCTACTTGATATTTTAAGTGAGAGATCACCCTAATAAAAGCGACTACCGCGCAATCAAGAAGGGTGCATCATAAGGGATAAACATCTCAGGCAATTCATAATAGCATGATATGGTATAGCCCTTTCTGACGGAGAAGTATTTCATTTCTTCGTCTTTGGCATTCGCGTCGGTGTTCACCTTCGCGAAGATTGCCACCACCTTGTTGATGCACCAGATAATATTGCTATCTCTATAGCTAACAAAATAATGCATTACAACAAGGTTGACACGCAGGTCATTAAAGTGCAATCATATGGCTCCAGCCATCATGCCGAATCATGACACGCAGGTCATGTTAATCAAATTACATCATATAGTCATCTCATACATAATCGAATTAGTATGAGCACTGCTATACCACATCACATGCACATCCTGCAAAACCAAGTTAGACGCCTCTAATAGGTTTATGCAAAATTTTATTTTACGTGGCTTGTAAGGTTTTGACTTAAACCGCAGCTACCAACATTTTATCATCAAGTATGATTATTCAAGTTGCTACATTAACATCTCGGGGTGTATGAAACACGAGATAATTAAATCTCGAGCCCCATACTAAACTTCGTCATACGCATGACCCCCGTGCAGATAATATCTGCAATGCCCTTTCATCTGCGAATTTCATCTTTCTTTTGACTACGGCAGAACCCAAAGAACTGATAGCACTTCCATGATCAATCAGGATCACGGATTGCCAGAACTTTGTAAAATTCCACCATGCTGTCTCGAGATTGAGCAAACGCAAATTCTAGGGAAGCAACAAGAACCTCGGGTAACAGATTTCATCTGTCACCCGCATAAATAATTTTCAGCAATAGATCTCATCTACTACCTAATTATATTATGCAATACCCATACATCTCCATGTATTCTAGATCGAAACCTGCATCTACGCATAGCACGGCTCTTGATGCCACTGAAGGGGAACGCAGCAGAAAACAAAAAAAATTCGACCTACGCACCAGCCCAGGACCACTATGGAGACTGCATACATGGTTTGATCTTTTTCGTTACCGACTCGTAGCGCAGCGGGAAGTAGAGTCGATGACGATCGGCGGTGCAGATCCCCGCAGCTAGGATTTACAACCTCCCAACCGCGAGGATGTATACCCTCATCTGCTCCTCAGACAGCCCTCCGGGAGGCGGTCGAACAGCCCCCCGGACAGTGTCGCGGACAGCCCTTCGGGAGGACCTTCGAAACTCGAACGGTCACTCGGACAGCCCTTCGGGAGGACCTTCGAAACTCGGACGGTCACACGGACAGCCCTTCGGGAGGCACTCACGAACTAAGACCAAAACTACGATCTCTCTACAGAGTTGCACACATACGGTGTCAGCTATCCGGCAGGGCTTCGCCGTCCAGAACTAGTTCCTGCCGGAACCCAGACAGCCTTTCGGCTCTACGAAACTATTTCGCTGGGAGGGAGAGAAGAAGCCAGATCATTGCAATGGCATGTATGTGAGAAGGGATGATCCTTTAGGCAGCCCCCTCCACCCCTATTTATAGGCCAAGCCCAAGGGTGGCTTCTCCAAGAAGCCAAGGGGGGAAATACCAAAAAGGCCCTCAAGGTGGCTTCTCCAAGAAGCCAAGCAAAAAGCACTTTCACTATTCATGACGACATTTTTCAGCGTCCATTCGAATTGAAAATATTTATGTGGGCTCAGAACATTTCCAGTACCCACTAAAATAATTTTCAACGCGTTCCGAAACAATTTCGGTTTAGTGATTTTCATCTGCGAAAAGCAAACAAGAATGCGTTTTCACTATTCATGAAGACAATTTTTCGCGTCCACTAAATCCGAAAATATTTCTGTGGGTCTTAGAATAATTCCAGTACCCACTAAAATGATTTTGGATTCGTTCTGAAACAATTTCAGATTAGTGAATTTCATCTGCGAAAAACATCTGAAGTGGCTCCGGCAGCTCCGGAACATTTCCGGTTTTTATCTCAGAAAATTCCAAAAAGCTTCCAGAATGATTCTGGCATCCTCCAAGAATTATCAGGCATGTGCCGAAACCAATTTGACTTAATGGTGTATCCCGAAACAACTTTTCGGTATCATCGAAACTTATCCGATGACCTCTCTCTGCGGTACGATTCCGCTGTCCGAAACTTTTCCGGTGATTTTCTCTCAGACTCCCTGTCTAGTATTCAGCAGATAGATGACCCTTAAGCATGTGACCCTATAGGTTCGGTGAAGTATAGACATGACCCGGAACCCCTTCCGATCAATGATCAACATCGGAGCCGTGGACACCCATATTGACCCCCTATACCCACACGAATAAATATTCGAGTGAACCTCCAGTTGCCGTGTGCTATTCCTGTTGCTTCGCGATATGTTACAAATACCCGAGGTGAGACATATTGGCATTCCCGTGGATCAACAACTTGTCCACTATGCTAGTTACCTCGTTACCGGTATTGTTCTCTTTTCTCGTTATCGTGTTCCGGCATCCCCGTGATCAAATCACAAAGTGTCTGGCCAGACGATGATGGATACTGTAACACCGAGAGGGCCCAGAGATATCTCTCCATCGTCGGAGGAGAAAATCCCAATCTTGAGCTATCAAGTTACTTGACACACTTTTCCATGAACCCGTAAGCCGCCGTAATAGCCACCCATTTACGGATGACGTTTAACAAACCCCAAAGTTCATGAAGCAAGCATGAAGAAACTCGATACTCTCATGGTCTAAGGAATCATGCAAACGTTAACCATCTCTGTGTTATGTACCAATAAACTTGTGACGAATGAATCTCATAGCATAACATCATGCCGGGTCGATTCAACACAAATGTTCTCTTAACATTATGCCCTCAAGGTTGCTGACATAGACATGCCCATGATCAGGAAAACATAACCATCATGCAACACTTGAGCTAGTCTTAGAGGCCAGACTAGGAATACATTTTACCGTTTATTATTCCACACGTGCATATGAGTCTTCCTCCGAGCCTCGTGGTTATTGCAGACTCGAGAACCATAGCAGTTCTAGCATGGAACATAAACATAATTACGAACTCGGAGATAAATAATATCATTTATTATTGCCTCTAGGGCATATCTCCTACACTTTCGGTCTCTGTGTTCCGAGGCCATATCTGTATATATGCTAGGCTCGTCAAGTTTAACCTGAGTATTCCGCGTGTGCAACTGTTTTGCACCCGTTGTATTTGAACGTAGAGCCTATCACACCCGATTAACACGTGGTGTCTCAGCGCGAAGAACTTTCGCAACGGTGCATACTCAGGGAGAACACTTTTGTCTTGAAATTTTAGTGAGAGATCATCTTATAATGCTACCGTCAATCAAAGCAAGATAAGATGCATAAAGGATTAACATCACATGCAATCAATATAAGTGATATGATATGGCCATCATCATCTTGTGCTTGTAATCTCCATCTCCGAAGCACCGTGCTCGTGATCTCCATTTCTGAAGCACCGTCATGATCACCATCATCACCGGCTCGACACCTTGATCTCCATCGTAGTATCGTGGTCGTCTCGCCAACTTATTGCTTTTACGACTATCGCTACCGCTTAGTGATAAAGTAAAACTATTACATGGCGATTGCATCTCATACAATAAAGCGACAACCATATGGCTCCTGCCAGTTGCCGATAACTCGGTTACAAAACATGATCATCTCATACAACACATTATATCACATCATGTCTTGACCATATCACATCACAACATGCCCTGCAAAAACAAGTTAGACGTCCTCTACTTTGTTGTTGCATGTTTTACGTGGCTGCTACGGGCTTAGCAAGAACCGTTCTTACCTACGCATCAAAACCACAACGATAGTTTGTCAAGTTGGTGCTGTTTTAACCTTCGCAAGGACCGGGCGTAGCCACACTCGGTTCAACTAAAGTGAGAGAGACAGACACCCGCCGGTCACCTTTAAGCAACGAGTGCTCGCAACGGTGAAACCAGTCTCGCGTAAGCGTACGCGTAATGTCGGTCCGGGCCGCTTCATCTCACAATACCGCTGAACCAAAGTATGACATGCTGGTAAGCAGTATGACTTATATTGTCCACAACTCACTTGTGTTCTACTCGTGCATAGCATCAACGCATAAAACCAGGCTCTGATACCACTGTTGGGAAACGTAGTAATTTCAAAAAAATTCCTACGCACACGCAAGATCATGGTGATGCATAGCAACGAGAGGGTAGAGTGTTGTCCACGTACCCTCATAGACCGACAGCGGAAGCGTTATCACAACGCGGTTGATGTAGTCGTACGTCTTCATGATCCGACCGATCAAGTACCGAACGTACGGCACCTCCAAGTTCTACACACGTTCAGCTCGATGACGTCCCTCGAACTCCGATCCAGCCGAGTGTTGAGGGAGAGTTTCGTCAGCACGACGGCGTGGTGACGATGATGATGTTCCACCGACGCAGGGCTTCGCCTAAGCTCTGCGACGGTATTATCGAGGTGTAATCTGGTGGAGGGGGGCACCACACACGGCTAAAATATCGTATATCAAGTGTGTCCATGTGGTGCCCCCCTGCCCCCGTATATAAAGGAGCAAGGGGGAGGCCGCCGGCCTAGGGAGGATAGGCGCACCAGAAGGGGGAGTCCTACTCCCACCGGGAGTAGGACTCCTCCTTTCCTAGTTGGAATAGGAGAAGGGAAAGGAGAAGGAGAAAGAAGGAAGGGGGCGCCCCCCTTCCCTAGTCTAATTCGGACCAGATCATGGGGAGGGGCGCGGCCACCTTTTGAGGCCTTTCTCTCCTTTCCCGTATGGCCCATTAAGGCCCAATACGAATTCCCGTAACTCTCCGGTACTCCGAAAAATACCCGAATCACTCGGCACCTTTCCGAAGTCCGAATATAGTCGTCCAATATATCGATTTTTACGTCTCAGCCATTTCGAGACTCCTCGTCATGTCCCCGATCTCATCCGGGACTCCGAACTCCTTTGGTACATCAAAACTCAATAAAACTGTCATCGTAACGTTAAGCGTGCGGACCCTTTGGGTTCGAGAACTATGTAGACATGACCGAGACACTTCTCCGGTCAATAACCAATAGCGGGACCTGGATGCCCATATTGGCTCCCACATATTCTACGAAGATCTTTATCGGTCAGACCGCATAACAACATACGTTGTTCCCTTTGTCATCGGTATGTTACTTGCCCGAGATTCAATCGTCGGTATCTCGATACCTAGTTCAATCTCGTAACCGGCAAGTCTCTTTACTCGTTCCGTAATACATCATCCCGCAACTAACTCATTAGTCACAATGCTTGCAAGGCTTATAGTGATGTGCATTACCGAGTGGGCCCAGAGATACCTCTCCGACAATCGGAGTGACAAATCCTAATCTCGAAATACGCCAACCCAACAAGTACCTTTGGAGACACCTGTAGAACACCTTTATAATCACCCATTTACGTTGTGACGTTTGGTAGCACACAAAGTGCTCCTCCGGTAAACAGGAGTTGCATAATCTCATAGTCATAGGAACATGTATAAGTCATGAAGAAAGCAATAGCAACATACTAAACGATCGGATGCTAAGCTAACGGAATGGGTCAAGTCAATCACGTCATTCTCCTAATGAGGTGATCCCGTTAATCAAATGACAACTCATGTCTATGGCTAGGAAACATAACCATCTTTGATTAACGAGCTAGTCAAGTAGAGGCATACTAGTGACACTCTGTTTGTCTATGTATTCACACATGTATTATGTTTCCGGTTAATACAATTCTAGCATGAATAATAAACATTTATCATGATATAAGGAAATATATAATACTTTATTATTGCTTCTAGGGCATATTTCCTTCACCCTAGTCCTCTTTCAATAGATCTCCGGACCCCGAGATGAAATTGGGAGGGAACGAGTGGGGGCACGTGATACCTAAGGCGGATTCAAAATTTTGAACCGGTGATCATAGCATCCGCAAATCATATATAAAGGGTATTCAATGTTCGTTTTGTTTTTGAACATACAATATACTCCCCCTATCCTTTCTAGTTTACATATAAGTTTTATGTGTAGTCAAAGTATCTCTACTTTGCTCAAAAAGGTATCAACATTCAACAACGCCCAATCAATATTGTTAGATTCGTACGTACTCCTAGATTTGTACTCGAGATGGTTTCCAATTTGACTATTGACAAGATTAATAGTACATGAGATGTATAATGTGAAAATTATATCATTGGAAACTCCTTTCACATACGAATTTGACCGTATGCTTTGTGTAAGTTGCATGTCATATATTATTACTCTAACATTTAGTCAAAGTTAGCCTCGAAAAACGCATTAGACCCTGTATGCTTTATGTAAGTTGCATGTCATATATTATTACTCTAACATTTGTGTAAGTTGCATGTCATATATTATTACTCTAACATTTGGTCAAAGTAGTATAGTGGAAGTGGATCCTCTGACGTAGGTATCCCTGCCTTACCCTCCCTTTCGGTCACTTACTGGCGGACCCCATGCTTGCTAGGCCCCGCATGTCAGTTACTCAATTGGTTCGGCCACGTCAGGGCATCCTCATCCGTAGTATACTCCCTCTGTTTTTATTTACTCCGCATAAAACGGAGGGAGTGGTGGTATACTAAATGACGCGGGCGGGGGAGGGGGAGGGACGTCGGTTTGCTCTCAACTGCGGTCCCACAAGCGAGCGAAAATGCAAGACGAAGCGCGTTCCATTCGGTGAGCGACGTGGAGGGTCCAGCGTGCCGGGCTGCAACGCGAACGCGACAAGAGCAATGTATAGTCAAAACCGATTGACCGGTCATCACCGGAACCACTATTCACACCAGAACCTTCGCTGCTCGGCCTACGCCAGCCACTGCCCTAAAACCACACCAAATCTCCAGCCCATTCCCCCACCTTTCGATCCCCTAGCCCGCATCAAGCGTCCCCTAGTTCGCCGGAAAGCCATGGTGCGCCGCAAGATCACTTACTACAAGATGCTGACGCCGGAGCGCCGCGCAGAAATCACGGCGGCGGTCGGCACCACAGACCTCCGTTCCCAAGCTCGCTTTGCGGCGGGCCAATCCCCGAGTTCTCTGGAGCCAAGCTACGAGGAGGAGGAAGCCCATCCAATGTTCATGGCGGAGGTCGCGGCGTAGAAGGCCCCCGATGGGTATGAGACGATGGACGTCGACTTCGTGCCGGCGTCCGAGTCCCCCATGGTGCAGGCGGAACAGCGGTTCAACATGGCGATACTAAAGGAGGACCGGGAGGCAGAGGTGTTGCAGAACATAGTAATTTCAAAAAAAATTCCTACGCACACGCAAGATCATGGTGATGCATAGCAACGAGAGGGGAGAGTGTTGTCCACGTACCCTCGTAGACCGATAGCGGAAGCGTTATCACAACGCGGTTGATGTAGTCGTACGTCTTCATGATCCGACCGATCAAGTACCGAACGTACGGCACCTCCGAGTTCTACACACGTTCAGCTCGATGACGTCCCTCGAACTCCGATCCAGCCGAGTGTTGAGGGAGAGTTTCGTCAGCACGACGGCGTGGTGACGATGATGATGTTCCACCGACGCAGGGCTTCGCCTAAGCTCCGCAACGGTATTATCGAGGTGTAATATGGTGGAAGGGGGCACCGCACACGGCTAAGAGATCTTAAGGATCAATTGTTGTGTCTCTGGGGTGCCCCCCTGCCCCCGTATATAAAGGAGCAAGGGGGAGGCAGCTGGCCAAGGGGAGAGGCGCGCCATAGGGGGGAGTCCTACTCCCACCGGGAGTAGGACTCCTCCTTTCCTTGTGGGAGTAGGAGAAGGGAAGGGGAAAGGAGAAAGAAGGAAGGGTGCGCCCCCCTTCCCTAGTCCAATTCGGACCAGACCATGGGGAGGGGTGCGGCCACCTTTTGAGGCCTTTCTCTCCTTTCCCGTATGGCCCATTAAGGCCCAATACGAATTCCCGTAACTCTCCGGTACTCCGAAAAATACCCGAATCACTCGGAACCTTTCCGAAGTCCAAATATAGTCGTCCAATATATCGATTTTTACATCTCGACCATTTCGACACTCCTCGTCATATCCCCGATCTCATCCGGGACTCCGAACTCCTTCGGTACATTAAAACTCAATAAAACTGTCATCGTAACGTTAAGCGTGCGGACCCTACGGGTTCGAGAACTATGTAGACATGACCGAGACACGTCTCCGGTCAATAACCAATAGCGGGACCTGGATGCCCATATTGGCTCCCACATATTCTACGAAGATCTTTATCGGTCAGACCGCATAACAACATACGTTGTTCCCTTTGTCACCGGTATGTTACTTGCCCGAGATTCGATCGTCGGTATCTCGATACCTAGTTCAATCTCGTTACCGGCAAGTCTCTTTACTCGTTCCGTAACACATCATCCCGCAACTAACTCATTAGTCACAATGCTTGCAAGGCTTATAGTGATGTGCATTACCGAGTGGGCCCAGAGATACCTCTCCGACAATCGGAGTGACAAATCCTAATCTCGAAATACGCCAACCCAACAAGTACCTTTGGAGACACCTGTAGAGCACCTTTATAATCACCCATTTACGTTGTGACGTTTGGTAGCACACAAAGTGTTCCTCCGGTAAACGGGAGTTGCATAATCTCATAGTCATAGGAACATGTATAAGTCATGAAGAAAGCAATAGCAACATACTAAACGATCGAGTGCTAAGCTAACGGAATGGGTCAAGTCAATCACGTCATTCTCCTAATGAGGTGATCCCGTTAATCAAATGACAACTCATGTCTATGGCTAGGAAACATAACCATCTTTGATTGACGAGCTAGTCAAGTAGAGGCATACTAGTGACACTCTTGTTTGTCTATGTATTCACACATGTGTTATGTTTCCGGTTAATACAATTCTAGCATGAATAATAAACATTTATCATGATATAAGGAAATATATAATACTTTATTATTGCCTCTAGGGCATATTTACTTCAGTCTCCCACTTGCACTAGAGTCAATAATCTAGTTCACATCGCCATGTGATTTAACATCAATAATTCACATCACCATGTGATTAACACCCATAGTTCACATCGTGATGTGACCATCACCCAAAGGGTTTACTAGAGTCAGTAATCTAGTTCACATCGCTATGTGATTAACACCCAAAAGGTACTAAGGTGTGATCATGTTTTGCTTGTGAGATAATTTTAGTCGACGGGTCTGCCATATTCAGATCCGTAAGTATTTTGCAAATTTCTATGTCTACAATGCTCTGCATGGAGCTACTCTAGCTAATTGCTCCCACTTTCAATGTGTATCTAGACCGAGACTTAGAGTTATCTAGATTAGTGTCATAACTTGCATTGACGTAACCTTTTACGACGAGCCTTTTGGCACTTCCATAATCGAGAAACATATCCTTATTAGAGTAAGGATAATTTTGACCGCTGTCTAGTGATCTACTCCTAGTTCACTATTGTACTCCCTTGCCAAAATCAGTGTAGGGTATACAATAGATCTGGTACACAGCATGGCATACTTTATTGAACCTATGGCCGAGGCATAGGGAATGACTTTCATTCTTTTTCTATCTTCTGCCGTGGTCGGGTTTTGAGTCTTTACTCAATTTCACACCTTGTAACACAGGCAAGAACTCTTTCTTTGACTGTTCTATTTTGAACTACTTCAAAATCTTGTTAAGGTATGTACTCATTGAAAACTTTATCAAGCGTCTTGATCTATCTCTATAGATCTTGATGCTCAATATGTAAGCAGCTTCACCGAAGTCTTTCTTTGAAAAACTCCTTTCAAACACTCCTTTATGCTTTGCAGAATAATTCTACATTATTTCCGATCAACAATATGTCATTCACATATACTTATCAGAAATGATGTAGTGCTCCCACTCACTTTCTTGTAAATACAGGCTTCACCGCAAGTCTGTATAAAACTATATGCTTTGATCAACTTATCAAAGCGTATATTCCAACTCCGAGATGCTTGCACCAGTCCATAGATGGATCGCTGGAGCTTGCATATTTTGTTAGCACCTTTAGGATTGACAAAACCTTCTGGTTGCATCATATACAACTCTTCTTTAATAAATCCATTAAGGAATGCAGTTTTGTTTATCCATTTGCCA
Organism: Aegilops tauschii subsp. strangulata; assembly: GCF_002575655.3. NCBI lineage: Eukaryota > Viridiplantae > Streptophyta > Magnoliopsida > Poales > Poaceae > Aegilops > Aegilops tauschii. The sequence continues at coordinate 67,919,747 of NC_053041.3, forward strand.
GATTTCATAAAATGCGGCAATTGCTAACATGATTCAGACAGACTTAAGCATAGATACGAGTGAGAAACTCTCATCGTAGTCAACATCTTGAACTTGTCGAAAACCTTTTTGCGACAATTCTAGCTTTGTAGATAGTGATACTACTATCAGCGTCCGTCTTCCTCTTGACGATCCATTTATTCTCAATTGCTTGCCGATCATCGGGCAAGTCAACCAAAGTCCACACTTTGTTCTCATACATGGATCTCATCTTAGATTTCATGGCCTCAAGCCATTTTGCGGAATCTGGGCTCATCATCGCTTCCTCATAGTTCGTAGGTTCGTCATGCTCAAGTAACATGACCTCCAGAACTGAATTACCCTACCACTCTGGTGCGGATCTCACTCTGGTTGACCTACGAGGTTCAGTAATAACTTGATCTGAAGTTCCATGATCATCATCATTAACTTCCTCACAAATTGGTATAGGAGTCACAGGAACATATTTCTGTGATGAACTAGTTTCCAATAGGGAGCAGGTACAGTTACCTCATCAAGTTCTTTCGTAGTAACTTGATCTGAAGTTACATGATCATCATCATTAACTTCCTCACTAATTGGTGTAGGAGTCACAGGAACAGATTTCTGTGATGAACTACTTTCCAATAAGGGAGCAGGTACAGTTACCTCATCAAGTTCTACTTTCCTCCCACTCACTTCTTTCGAGAGAAACTCCTTCTCTAGAAATGAGCCATACTAAGCAACGGGTGTCTTGCCTTCGGATCTGTGATAGAAGGTGTACCCAACTGTCTCCTTTGGGTATCCAATGAAGACACATTTCTCCGATTTGGGTTTGAGCTTATCAGGATGAAACTTTTTCACATAAGCATCGCAGCCCCAAACTTTAAGAAACGACAACTTTGGTTTCTTGCCAAACCAAAGTTCATAAGGCATCGTCTCAACGGATTTTGATGCTGCCCTATTTAACGTGAATGCAGCTGTCTCTAATGCATAACCCCAAAACGATAGTGGTAGATCGGTAAGATACATCATATATCGCACCATATCTAATAAAGTACGATTACGACGTTCGTACACACCATTACACCGTGGTGTTCCAGGTGGCGTGAGTAGTGAAACTATTTCACATTGTTTTAACTGAAGGCCAAACTCGTAACTCAAATATTTTACCTCTGCGATCATATCGTAGAAACTTTTATTTTCTTGTTACGATGATTCTCCACTTCACTCTGAAATTCTTTGAACTTTTCAAATGTTTCAGACTTGTGTTTCATCAAGAAGATATACCCATATCTGCTCAAATCATCTGTGAAGGTAAGAAAATAACGATATCCGCCACGAGCCTCAATATTCATTGGACCACATACATCTGTATGTATGATTTCCAACAAATCTATTGCTCTCTCCATAGTTCCGGAGAACGGCGTTTTAGTCATCTTGCCCATGAGGCATGGTTCGCAAGCATCAAGTGATTCATAATCAATTGATTCCAAAATCCCATCAGTATGGAGTTTCTTCATGCGCTTTACACCAATATGACCTAAACGGCAGTGCCACAAATAAGTTGCACTAACATTATTAACTTTGCATCTTTTGGCTTCAATATTATGAACATGTGTATCACTACGATCGAGATCCAACAAACCATTTTCGTTGGTGTGTATGACCATAGAAGGTTTTATTCATGTAAACAGAACAACAATTGTTCTCTAACTTAAATGAATAACCGTATTGCAATAAACATGATTAAATCATATTCCTGCTCAACGCAAACACCAAATAACACTTATTTAGTTTCAACACTAATCCCGAAAGTATAGGGAGTGTGCGATGATGATCATATCAATCTTGGAACTACTTCCAACATACATCGTCACCTCTCCTTTTACTAGTCTCTGTTTATTCTGCAACTCCCGTTTCGAGTTACTACTGTTTATCAACTGAACCAGTATCAAATACTGAGGGGTTGCTATAAACACTAGTAAGTACACATCAATAACGTGTATATCCAATATACCTTTGTTCACTTTGCCATCCTTCTTATCCACCAAATACTTGGGGCAGTTCCGCCTCCAGTGACCAGTTCCTTTGCAGTAGAAGCACTTAGTCTCAGGCTTAGGTACAGACTTGGGCTTCTTCACTTGAGTAGCAACTTGCTTGCCGTTCTTCTTGAAGTTCCCCTTCTATCCCTTTGCCCTTTTCTTGAAACTAGTGGTCTTGTTAACCATCAACACTTGATGCTCTTTCTTGATTTCTACCTTCGTCGATTTCAGCATCGCGAAGAGCTCAGGAATTACTTTCATCATCCCTTACATACTATAGTTCATCACGAAGTTCTACTAACTTTGGTGATGGTGACTAGAGAATTCTGCCAATCACTATTTTATCTGGAAGATTAACTCCCACTTGATTCAAGCGATTGTAGTACCCAGACAATCTGAGCACATGCTCACTAGTTGAGCGATTCTCCTCCATCTTTTAGCTATAGAACTTGTTGGAGACTTCATATCTCTCAACTTGGGTATTTGCTTGAAATATTAACTTCAACTCCTGGAACATCTCATATGGTCCATGACGTTCAAAACGTCTTTGAAGTCCCGATTCTAAGCCATTAAGCATGGTGCACTAAACTATCAAGTAGTCATCATATTGAGCTAGCCAAACGTTCATAACGTCTGCATCTGCTCCTGCAATAGGTCTGTCACCTAGCGGTGCATCAAGGACATAATTTTTCTGCGCAGCAATGAGGATAATCCTCAGATCACGGATCCAATCCGCATCTTTGCTACTAACATCTTTCAACATAATTTTCTCTAGGAACATATCAAAAATAAAAACAGGGAAGAAACAACGCGAGCTATTGATCTACAACATAACTTGCAAAATACTGTCAAGACTAAGTTCATGATAAATTTAAGTTCAATTAATCATATTACTTAAGAACTCCCACTTGGATAGACATCCCTCTAATCCTCTAAGTGATCACGTGATCCATATCAACTAAACCATGTCCGATCATCACGTGAGATGGAGTAGTTTCAACGGTGAACATCACTATGTTGATCATATCTACTATATGATTCACGCTCGACCTTTCGGTCTCCGTGTTCCGAGGCCATATCTGTTATATGCTAGGCTCATCAAGTTTAACCTGAGTATTCCGCGTGTGCAACTGTTTTGCACCCGTTGTATTTGAACGTAGAGCCTATCACACCCGATCATCACGTGGTGTCTCAGCACGAAGAACTTTCGCAACGGTGCATACTCAGGGAGAACACTTATACTTTGATAATTTAGTGAAGGATCATCTTATAATGCTACCATCAAACAAAGCAAGATAAGATGCATAAAGGATTAACATCACAAGCAATCAATATAAGTGATATGATATGGCCATCATCATCTTGTGCTTTGTGATCTCCATCTCCGAAGCACCATCATGATCACCATCGTCACCGGCGCGACACCTTGATCTCCATCGTAGCATCGTTGTCGTCTTGTCAATCTTATGCTTCTACGACTATCGCGACCACTTAGTGATAAAGTAAAGCATTACATGGCGATTGCATTGCATACAACAAAATGACAACCATATGGCTCCTGCCAGTTGCCGATAACTCGGTTACAAAACATGATCATCTCATACAACACATTATATCACATCATGTCTTGACCATATCACATCACAACATGCCCTGCAAAAACAAGTTAGACGTCCTCTACTTTGTTGTTGAAAGTTTTACGTCGCTGCTACGGGCTTAACAAGAACCGTTCTTACCTACGCATCAAAACCACAACGATAGTTTGTCAAGTTGGTGATGTTTTAACCTTCGCAAGGACCGGGCGTAGCCACACTCGGTTCAACTAAAGTGAGAGAGACAGACACCCGCCGGTCACCTTTAAGCAACGAGTGCTCGCAACGGTGAAACCAGTCTCGCGTAAGCGTACGCGTAATGTCAGTCCGGGCCGCTTCATCTCACAATACCGCTGAACCAAAGTATGACATGCTGGTAAGCAGTATGACTTATATCGCCCACAACTCACTTGTGTTCTACTCGTGCATAGCATCAACGCATAAAACCTGGCTCGGATGCCACTGTTGGGGAACGTAGTAATTTCAAAAAATTTCCTACGCACACGCAAGATCATGGTGATGCATAGCAACGAGAGGGGAGAGTGTTGTCCACGTACCCTCGTAGACCGATAGCGGAAGCGTTATCACAACGCGGTTGATGTAGTCGTACGTCTTCACGATCCGACCGATCAAGTACCGAACGTACGGCACCTCCGAGTTCTACACACGTTCAGCTCGATGACGTCCCTCGAACTCCGATCCAGCCAAGTGTTGAGGGAGAGTTTCGTCAGCACGACGGCGTGGTGACGATGATGATGTTCCACCGACGTAGGGCTTCGCCTAAGCTCCGCAACAGTATTATCGAGGTGTAATATGGTGGAAGGGGGCACCGCACACGGCTAAGAGATCTCAAGGATGAATTGTTGTGTCTCTGGGGTGCCCCCTGCCCCCGTATATAAAGGAGCAAGGGGGAGGCAGCCGGCCAAGGGGAGAGGCGCGCCATAGGGGGGAGTCCTACTCCCACCGGGAGTAGGACTCTTCCTTTCCTTGTGGGAGTAGGAGAAGGGAAGGGGAAAGGAGAAAGAAGGAAGGGTGCGCCACCTTCCCTAGTCCAATTCGGACCATACCATGGGGAGGGGTGCGGCCCCCTTTTGAGACCTTTCTCTCCTTTCCCGTATGGCCCATTAAGGCCCAATACGAATTCCCGTAACTCTCCGGTACTCCGAAAAATACCCGAATCACTCGGAACCTTTCCGAAGTCCGAATATAGTCGTCCAATATATCCATTTTTACGTCTCGACCATTTCGACACTCCTCGTCATATCCCCGATCTTATCCGGGACTCCGAACTCCTTCGGTACATCAAAACTCAATAAAACTGTCATCGTAACGTTAAGCGTGCGGACCCTACGGGTTCGAGAACTATGTAGACATGACCGAGACACGTCTCCGGTCAATAACCAATAGCGGGACCTGGATGCCCATATTGGCTCCCACATATTCTACGAAGATCTTTATCGGTCAGACCGCATAACAACATACGTTGTTCCCTTTGTCACCGGTATGTTACTTGCCCGAGATTTGATCGTCGGTATCTCGATACCTAGTTCAATCTCGTTACCGGCAAGTCTCTTTACTCGTTCCGTAACACATCATCCCGCAACTAACTCATTAGTCACAATGCTTGCAAGGCTTATAGTGATGTGCATTACCGAGTGGGCCCAGAGATACCTCTCCGACAATTGGAGTGACAAATCCTAATCTCGAAATACGCCAACCCAACAAGTACCTTTGGAGACACCTGTAGAGCACCTTTATAATCACCCATTTACGTTGTGACGTTTGGTAGCACACAAAGTGTTCCTCCGGTAAACGGGAGTTGCATAATCTCATAGTCATAGGAACATGTATAAGTCATGAAGAAAGCAATAGCAACATACTAAACGATCGAGTGCTAAGCTAACGGAATGGGTCAAGTCAATCACGTCATTCTCCTAATGAGGTGATCCCGTTAATCAAATGACAACTCATGTCTATGGCTAGGAAACATAACCATCTTTGATTAACGAGCTAGTCAAGTAGAGGCATACTAGTGACACTCTTGTTTGTCTATGTATTCACACATGTATTATGTTTCCGGTTAATACAATTCTAGCATGAATAATAAACATTTATCATGATATAAGGAAATATATAATACTTTATTATTGCCTCTAGGGCATATTTCCTTCAAGAGGCTCCTAACCCTTCTTTCCTTCTTCCTCACCTCTTCTTCTTCCCCAACAGACCACTGCACGGGCCGTACGGATACTCCCCAACATGCGGTTGGATAAACATACTCTATTAACGAAAATTATGTGTCAGCAATAGGATGGCTGAGTTTGGTTTGTTCACATGCGACAGGACGTGTCAATGAGGGTGTGTTCCCGTTGGGTTTGCGGCGTGCAGGAGCGACTGTGTGAGGGTGCGGTGCGACCGCGGCGTGCATGAGCGACCGTGTGAGGGTGCGGTGCGACCGCGACAGCCGTGCGCAAGTGTACCTCCTTTTCATTTTGAAAACTTTAGGCAAGATTGGCAAAAATGTGTGGCGAAGTTTGATAATGCAAGGCCTAGTCCCAAACAGGATAAGTACGTACGTACTAGGAGTACTAGTGTCAAAAAAGAAATGCGGGGTTTTCCTTCGCGGGATTTAATCGATACAAATCCTTGTTTCACGTGTCAATTAATGCGTATTTTTCTCTAAAGACCAAAGAGCTAACCATCTCACTCCTCATCGCTTGATTAATGCAGCGCCATGCAAACCAACCTTCTCACTTTCGCATGCATGCAGGGGATATTAATGTCCTTGGTTGCTAACCCCATCAATTTCGCCTCGATTAGTGTTAGTGGCCCTTTGCAAATTGTAATTTTGATATACTGGCCTTGTGTACAAAAAAATGGAGGTAGTAACTATATTTGACTTCCTTCCCCATTGCTGTGACGTCGATGATATCTTTTTTTTTGGTGGTTTGGCGAAGTGCGTTTGACGGAGAACACCATTGAGGGAGACCACGGTAAGTCGTTCGCAAGTGCCGCCTGCAAGCCGAGACAACCGCCTTATTTGCATCCAGGAAGTCCTTTACTAGTACTACTAGGAGTACTAGTGCGGTGAGATGGTTTCTCGAAGAAGACGATGGAGAAGCGGAGTCAGCGAAGAGTGAAATGATGGTTGCTTCGTCCGTGCTTTTGTGATTTGACGCCTTATTGCTTTGTGATTTGTGATAGAAGGGACAGGGGAGTAGACACTGTGCTCTATACTGTGCTACATGGGTCCAAGAATGGGAGAAAGAGGAAAGACGTTGCATTTTTCTATTCCTTCAATCAATCAATCAGGGAGCTTCGGTTCCATCTTTTTGGCTTTGGCAACACCGTCCACAATGGTTCCCACGATGCCAAAAGCTACTTTCACATTTGGCTACACATTGTGGATGCCCTTAACCGTACCACTTGGTTTTGCTCCTGTGTGCTATCTATACAAATCTCAATTATATTGATCTAAAAAATTATAGAATCAAGATTAGTAAAAAGGAGGTGATTTTGCCACGCGGATGGCGGGGGAGGTTTCTTATTTGAGCAATGCTACATCCACGTAATGGTTTACGTAAAGTTACGAACTGATGTGATGTGGGACTATTTGATTGGATTAAAGGAGAGGATTAGGCCCACCCCACCTGAAAAATCAGGGGGCATATATAGATTAGATGGAAAGTATACGTAGCAGCTACGTAGCCCTTTGTAAGGATTAGGCTTCTTATTTTCGGAGGACGTTGTCCTGGCGGTTTGCTAACATGCGGTCCCACGTGTCAGTGCTTTACCAAGCCGATCCGCGTCCCACATGAGGCAGAACAACGGCAGAAGCAACACGTGGTTAAGTTGAAGAAGATGAGGGAGAAGCGGATTCAGCAACGAGTGAAATGATGCGATGGTTGCTTCGTCCCTCCAACTTAACTGCGGGAAAGGTGCAGCTTTGTGATTTGACGCCTCATTGCTCATTACTACGCCGGCGCCATGACTGGGGTGCTTCACCCCGGCTGCTCTGCACTGTATTCCGGTATGGCACGTGGACCCGGTAGCTTGATGTCCCACATGTCGGTGAAAGGGACTAGAAGATTTATGAAAGCGAGCGCTCCACTCATATGACGGAGGAGTAGACGACACGACGGCCCAGTGAACTGTCACTTGTAGTACTGTATAGTACTATAGTTTTGCTGTTTCGCACGATCCATCGATACAAACCCGATTAAACAGGAAAGGGCGGGATTTTTCCCGCACGGTAGACGATACTGGCCATACATTTCAAAGGCAATTTTTATGTATGCAAACTAAATAATTATAAGTAACAATATGATATCTAGTAAAACTAAAAACACATATGACTTATTGTGTTAGAGTGTAGTAGTAGTGTTGTATTGCATAGTTGTTAGATGTAACATGCGAGAACGTGTAGAGATGTAGTTTTGGAGGGCCTACAGGGAGAAAAGCGTAATACGGTCACCGAACTTCAGAATAAGCTGATTACGGTCACTATATACATTTTGCGGTGATTATACGGTCACTTGCTCACAGTTCAACATCGGATTGCACTCTGTTGACCGGCCAAATAGTCTGCGTGGCGCCATGTTGACTAATTAAATTGACCATGTTCCTTGTGGGTCCCACCTGTCAGTTCGCATAGGCAAAAGGTCAGATAAACACAAATTTACGCAGGCGCGACAAGGCTCCAACCCGTGCACGGGAATCACCTGGTTGTGTATGTGTCTGTCAGGGCCTGATGTGTGCGCATGCACGTGTAGGTTGAGCACTTGAGCGTGAGAGTGTGTGTTGGTCGTGTGGTGTACTGGTGTGTGCATGCATGCGTGCGTGTGTGCGTGTGAGTGTTGCGTGCGTGCGTGGCTGGGTGTGTACGTGTGAGTATTGCGTGTGTGCGTGGGTGCATGTGTTTGTGTGAGTGTTGCGTGGATGCAGTTCGTGTGCATGCGTGCGTGTGTGTATAATCACCACACCAGCTCCTATGTGTTAAAACAGACGGCTCAGCATACCAATACAAGGCCACCTTGTCCGCTGTGCCCGCGGTCATGACTTCGAACCACCGTCCAAATATATTTTTGTCGTTTGTTTTCATTCTTACTAGCAAGATGCCCGTGCGTTGCACGTAACATCAAGATGCATTTGTATGACTTGTTTATCTTGTGAGAGAAAAGGATGAACGAGGGAAGGCCTTATTTGCAAATGTGGAGAGGTGTGTGGGTACCTTTTTGCAAAATTGCCATAGTTTCTTTCCTATCCGTCAGATATAAATCGGACGGCCTATATTGCAGGATGGCAGGCACACCATCATCACCAACTCTGTTTTTTATAAGAGTGTATTTTATGTATTTATAAGAGTGTAGATGTAGAGTAGATACAAGTCAACAGGTGGGCACGATGGTAGTGAGATAATGTGATGCAACACTAGAGGTGCCACGTGGACCGTTTAACTGGTCAACTAGTCATGTCATGAGCAAATACAGAGTTGTACGGTGAGCCCGTGACTGTATAATAACCACTAAACGTAAATGGTGACCGTAATGAGTGGATTCTGAAGTCCAATGTACGTATCGTGCTTTCGCTTCAAATACAATGATCGTCATTGCATATATCACGAGAGAAAGATGAAACATGCGTGAATTTTCTGGGGGCTTACTTTTAGAGGACCCGGAGATTGTTTTGTGTGCATACGTGAAAGGGGCGTACAGGGGGTATGCGATGGAGAGAGAGAGATGCTCTTCGTTTCTCTTTATTTTGACTAACTTTGTATATAGTATAAAAATATACAAATTCACAGTGCAGAATAAATATCATTGTGGGCACCATGCAATGCAAATTAGCGTTCGTACTCCTCCATATAACTTTGTAATGTTGTATATATGTAGAAACTCTAAAATAATTTTTTGGCCACACTTTATTCAAAAGGAATGTTGTATGCGAAATAAACGTGAAGAGAGGGATTTTTAGATCAATGGGGTACGTGATGTAACATGTGTGAATGTGTAGTTGATGCATTTGGTGGGGCCTAGAGAGGTATGTGTGTGTATTACGTATTCGAGAGAGGCATGGATAGAGGGGCCGAGGGGGGGCGTGGGAGAGATAGCACGAGAAATGAGAGTGGTCTAGAGAGAGAGAGACGAATATGACGTCACGACAAGAGATTCCATTCCCTTGAGTGTGTATATGCAAGGGGGAGGGAATAGAGGCACCAGGAGAAATTTTCTGTGTGTGTGTGCTGTTTGTGTTGGTATGTGTGGGTGTGAGAAGATAATGAGACGTGGGGGCAGAGGGTGTGTCACCGCGTGAGGTCCGGTGGGTCGAGGTGAGGCCCTTCGTTCAGTTCCGTCCTGCGCCACATTGGTCGGCCCGTGACGCATTTAGGAAGACCCATGGATGACTAGTCGTACAAGACAAAGATAGCAGAATTGTGAAGGACTCTGTGTCCACTGACAAAGCCGGCTAGGATTTGTAACCCTAGGTTCTCGGACTAAGGTAACCCCTTTATCTCTGATATTACTATTCATCCAACCTAACTTTAAGGGGCATCCTACAGAATGCTCTGCTAGAATCGTACTCGTCGATTAAGAAGAGAGGTGTGAGACAATGCGTGAGAGACATGCGTAAAGATAATGTGCGTACATGAGACACGTAGGCAGGTCCATGTATATAGAAAGGGTCGATGAGGATTGTGCGTGTGTATGTTTGCGAGAGGAAGAGTGCTTGTGATAAAGGTTAGTGAAAACAGTTGTAAATGGTTACGAGAGGGAGGGAGGGTTATATCTAGAGCATGTGTGCGAGAAAGACACCTCTGGAGAGAGTGTGTGAGCATGTGTTAGAGACCACCGATGGAGAGTGAAACTACACGTAAAAGACTGCTCTACACATTGATTAAAGATATAAATTGTATCCAAATAATAGGATGGGATCATGATATTTGCAATTCGCGTAAGGAGCGGTCATTGATCCATCACACATCTAGATTCTATCGAATTTGAGCATGTCTATGTTATTATTCGACACAATTGATCCACATAGTTAGTATTTTGAACTCCAGACAATGCATCGCTTTAGCAATCGAATATAAACGTGAGCATAGTTCATGTTGTGTGTGTAAAGCACATTATACATACGAAAGTTACACAATGGACATTATAAATAGCTACCTATGAACTAGCATACATTTGAATTCAACTTAAGGTGGTTTAAAAAATCGAATTCAACATGAAGTCCATTCAATTATTTGAATTCGATATCATGGCATTTGTAAACCATACCTAAATTATGGGGGCACCAATCTTTGCTCTGTTTTTGTACATAATAGCATATGTAGTCGTGTACAAAATAGATTCAAATTTAGCTCCTCCATTCCAAAATAATCGTAGTTATAGGATTTTCAAGTGTCAAAATTTCAAAAAGAAGCGGATAATTTAATGAGGTTTTCAAACATACAAGGTCAAATATAACGTTGTCTATTTAGGTCAATCCTCATAGTTCAAGAGTACTCTAAATGTGAATGCTTGTGTTTCAAAATTTCGAACGAAGCGCCAAAAGAGCCTCTACTCGCCCGAAACCGCGTGAGACCAATGTTTGGTAGTACAAGGAAATTACTTTTCTAATTACTCCGACCCGTGAAACCTACCGGCCCGACGTCCAAAGGTCTAAACCGGGGTAGGTTTGTAGCTTCATCTAGACGCCACGCAACCGCATCCGAAAAACATTCATACACAATGGCCGCCTAAGTACACATGCGCGCGGCCGAAATCGCTCCCGCCCACTATTTGGGACACCTGGGATTACCATCCTACCCCCGACCCGCAGTAGGTCCGAAATTTAAGAGGGGGGCAAAGTTTGTACTTTCCCCAAATTTCAAACAAGCGCGTCCCATCTTCTGTTCAAAAAAGCCAAAAACAAGCGTGTCCCAGACCGAAACATGGTTCCCCCCCCCCACCCGTCCGATTCCCCATTCGTACTCCATGGGCGCCAAAACTACCTCTCCACCAGCCGCGAAACCCCGGCGTCCTTCGTCCGCCACCCCATCCCACCCATCAACCGCCGCCCTCCTCCATCACGCCGGAGCCGATACCCCGACGTCGTCGTCCACCGCAACCTCAACCGCAACGCCCTCCACGGCTAGTAGTTGAAGCCGAGGCCGAGCCGTCCGTACCCGAGCCAGTTCAACCACGCCGTCATGCGCCTCACCGCTGCCGCTCCAACTTCGCCACCCTCCACCGCACCGGAGCTGTTCCTGCTACGCCGTCCTTCGCCGCCTCAGATCTGCTTCCCTTCCGCCGACATACTGCCACGGCAACACAGTCAACAATTTGGCCATGGGTTCGTCCAAGCCTGCACCCTCCAGAACATCGGTTTCCCTGGTAAAAAGAAGAAGATCGGCGTGACATGTGGAGGTGACCACACCGGAAACCGAAAAAGGTACTCCTCTTCCCTCATTCGTGTAAATCTTACGTCTCTACTTGCACGGTATTCATCCCACAGAAGACACTAGTTGACCGCTTCTTCTTGATACTAGATGTTCCTAGTAACTCGCGATGCACAAGGTTTCTCCTCATATACTATTTCACCTTAGCTAGAGGTCCGTCGCCCCCCTGAATTTCAATTTCTGGCCAGTTGATTCCCAATTAACGGAAGCATTCCCCGGCATAACAGGCGCTAGTACGCCTATTACGCCGGGGAAGCAGCGCCTTGGTGTTTATCCTAGGGGCGTGTCCGGCCTAGAGCTACTGGCGCCCGATCTGGAGGTCGGCCGGGATTAAAGGGATGGCCTGGGGGCGCTGCCAAGCACGGCGGTGGTGTGAGGTCGATGGGAGGGCGGGGCGGCGGAGGCAGGGGTCTGGGCCGGTGGTCGCTGGCGGTTCGAGAAAGATCGTCAACAGTGACTGGCGGGAGGTAGACGAAGGCCATCTGCCCGTTCCTTATAGATCGGACGGTTCATTAAAAAAATTGACTGGCCTATTTATTTTCAGTCGACTGTTATCTTAGATATGACCACATGTGGTGGTGTGCTGGAGGAGTACCTGCATTTCCTGTGCTCATATATTACAAAATCATACGGAGTAGAATCTAATTTTGTTTGCCATGCAATGTTGTAGAGCTATCATATGTCTCCTGTCATTTATTTTTCAGCCACCTGCTATCTGCTACTTTTACAGTGCACTAGTTCTGCACACACTTCACCCTTACTCTCACTATTGTGTTTTTATGCAAGGTTATTTTAGACTCTACTGCCATGAGAGAAGCCAAAAAGAAAAGAGAGAAGTCACTCCAGCTTCGTATGCGGGTAGGCAAGACACGTTACAGCGCTATAAAGGGTGCAGTGTCAGCAGATGGAGACGGTAAACGTAGCTCTGGAGTTGATGACCTCGCTCGCAATGAACCACCATCCCAGGTGCTTGCTTTAACTTCGCGGTGTCATATGTGGTTGCATGTTCCATATGGTGTCTAGCTTGTATTCGAAAGGCCGAAGTCGGTAAGATAAGGAAAGATATTTTTTTACATGAACCACCATCCCGTGAGCACCAGAAGACAAATAGCTAGTCAGGGCACTGGCCGAGCCAGTGACAAGCCCAGCAAAGATAGGCATCACCTGGAACCCAACTAAAAAGCTGCGATGGTGGCGAAGCAGCCCGCCTCCCACCAGGCTCTCAGGTCCTAGATGATCATGCTCACCACTCCAGCCGGATGTCTAGCTTGTATTGCTTCCAATTTGGTTAAATTGTATCTGTTTAGCTTACACATTATACCTTTGAATATGACATACTTTTCTGTTTTTGGTACATACTAGTACATCTGTGTATTAACCATGTTCTTACATCAAACTAATGTTCTTGTGTATCCCTCATCAATCACTTATGACGAGGCAGGCTGGCAAGGGGACTACTCCTCATTTAAAGAATGCAGCGTCAGCCTCCCGACATGATTCTCAAGAAACAGAAATGCTAGATGAAGATAGTGAACGTAGCTCTGTAGTTGATTACAGCATTTCCCCTACACTAGCATCGCAGGTGCTTGCTCTAACTTGGCAGCGTGATATGTGGTTGCATGTTGCATATGGTGTCTAGATTGTAATTCTTCCAATCTGGTTAAACTGCATGTGCTAGTCTGCTTAGCTTATACATTATGCCTGTTAATGTGACATGCCTTCCTGTATTTAGTACATAGTACATTTGTCTATTAAGCATATCCTTACATAAAACTATTGTTTTTTTTGTATCCCGCATCAATCAACATGACGAGACACCTTTAGTATATGAAGTGCGATATTAGTTGCATCTTTCATATGATTTATAGCATGCGCTGCTTCTAATTTGTTGAAATTCCATTTATGATGGGACGCTTTTAACTTGGCAGAGTCATATTAGTTGCATCTTTCATGTGGTGTCTAGCTTGCATTGCTTCTTATTTGCTGGAATGGTTTCTGCTTAGTTTACACAAACAGTTGTGAACATGCCATGCCGTCCTGTTTTTCGTACATATTCCATCCTGGTATCATGTGTTTGCCTTACATCAAAGTAGTGATTGTCAGTATCATGCATGAATGAGTTCTGAAGAGAGAATTTTATTTCTTTTTCTTGTTGGTTTTACTTGACAATTCAAAATCAATAAAGCGGAAGGAAGTTAGCAAGGCAGCGGATAAAGGTGCTCCTTCCGAACGGAGGGCCTCTACAGTTTCTACTCCTCCACACCCCCAAGATGATTTCCAAGACAACACATGCATAGACACTCAACAAAGCTGTGTTTATGATGAGCACGTCTCCCCTAGTGCAGCATCACCGGTGCTCCCTCTAACTTGGCACTGTTATATGTGGTTGCATGTTATGTGTGATGTCTAGCTTGTATTGCTTCTAATTTGTTGAATTCCATCTGCTTACTTTACACATTATACTTGAATAAGACACGTGTTCCTGTTTCTAGAACATACAATATCTGTCTATCACACCATGTTCTTACATCAAATTACTACTGTTGTGTAACCTGCAACAATCACTTATCATAAGACACGTTTGACTTTGGAGTGTGATATAGGTTACATCTCACATTCTTTTCTAGCTTGTACTACAAATTTGTTGAAATGGCACTTATGACGAGATAGTTCTAACTTGGTAGAGTGATATTCGTTGCATCTTTCATATGGTGTCTAGCTTTCATTGCTTCTAATTTGTTGAGATGCCTTCTCCTTAGCTTACACATCATAAGCTGTGAATATGCAATGCTGTGAATATGCAATGGCACTAATGACGAGAGACCTCTAACATGGTAGTGTGATGTTGTTTGCATCTTGCATATGATTTATTTCTTGTACTGCTTCACATTTGTTTAAACGCCATTTATGATGAGACACTGTTAACTTGGCAGAGCGATATTTGTAGCATCTTTCATATGGTGTCTACCTTCCATTGCATTGCTTCTAATTTGGTGAAATGTCTTCTTCTCAGTTTACACATCATAGTTCTGGTTATCTCTTCCGTCCTGTTTTTCATACATATTACATCCTCCTATCATGTGGTTGTCTAACATCAAAGTTCAGTTCGTCTGCATCACGCATCAATTTGTTCTGAAGACCTAAATTGTTATTCATTTTTCTTGTCGGCTTGACTTAACATGGCACAGAGAAAGAGGAAGAAACACAGAATGGCAGGGAATGAGAAGCGGATGAATCCTGCAGATTCTGCTGGTACTGATGGTGCAATAGAAGGTCAAAGTCCAGCGGAAAATTCTACAAACACGGCATCCCATGCTACACGAGTTGCAAAAAAAGCCAAACAGAAACAAATAGCTGCCACCAAACAAGCAGAGACAGCCCTAGTTCTTGCAACACCTACCACAGTACTACCAGCTGCACGACTTACTCGTGCGTCAACTGAGGTAGTAGCACGTTCCCAAGCTCCCTTGCCACCTGACACTACTTCCCAAGCACTCTTGACACAAGACGAGTTGGCTATATTAGATGAACCTTGTGAGCTTCAACAGCAAGAAGGTAGTTGCTGGAGTCAAGTTACAGTTGCATGCTTCTTTATATGTAGTCTCACAGTTTGATGTACACTAACACTTCCTATGTTCGTTGTTGGACTAGCACCTAGGCGCAAGAGGAAACAAACATCAGGGATAATGCTCGATAGGTTAACTAAATCTAGAGGAGGAAGAATGGAGATCCGTTTTGAGGCAGGTTTAAAAAGGCCACGTGATGCTACAGAGTCAGCCAAGTTAGTATCAGAGGCAGCGGTTGCCGTTAGGTGTCATGTACGTATCCTCCCAACATGGATTCAGTACGGAATGACAAAGACGAAACCCAGTTCAACACCTTCCTCGACCATTTATCTGTAAGTATGGTTATGTATGGAAACTAGTAATATCGTCTTGCTCTGTCCCATACTTTCTAGGTTGCTGATAATGAGACTCCCATAATTTTCAACAGATGAGGTTCAAGTTGGATAGCCAAGATGATGCAACCAGACAAGCTTGCACCCATGTTTTCAAGTCTGCTCTGCGACAGTATCGGTATAACTTGAGGAAAACTCACTTTGAAGGCAAGGCTAACAGTGAACTTTCCCAAACATCTCCAGTGGAAAATATATCGGATGAAGACTGGAGGGGCCTTGTTAAACACTGGTCTGATCCGAAGTATCAGGTACATTATATATATGTGATCAGATCACATGTTGAAGTCCTATTTACGCATGTGCCACACAAATCTATCTTCTTGTAGGTGAACTGTTCAAAGAACAATGCCAACCGTACGAAAGTGAAATTCCAACAGACGACAGGATCTCGTAGCTATATTGCACACTGCGAGGCTCTTGTAATTAGCTGTTGTTTCACTCTTTTCGCGGTACCATATTATCAGATCTATATTGACTTGTTCGAAATGCAGAGGAAAGCCCGCAAGGACCAAAAAGTACCTGAACCAAATGCTGTGGAAATCTTCAAGGACTGTCACACCAGCAAGAAGAAGGGCATGACTACACCAGTCAAAGCCGCTGTTGTAAGTCCTTAATCCTCATGCCTTTTAACTACTACTTACTCTGACTTGTGCCTTGAACTGCATGGTTTGCAGCCAATGTGTATTACTCTTTTCAATTTTATACACAATTGTCTTAGCGTATCATCGCACCTTACAAGGTTTAAAAGAGAGGAGTGATGTTCCTTTGATCTTGACCCGTAATCTAGTTTCGTGCTGGACTTGCCCACACAACGTTACAATTGCCTGTTTGTCTGTTCTCAGTTGTTTTGTGATATGAATGATGTCATACTATGTTTACCGTATTATAAACTTCGCCTCTTTATCCTTAGCCCTCAATACAATGTGAAGAAATAGACAATACATTGGCAATGGTACATGGTCATATGTTTGAAACCTGGTTTTATTATGTACTTTGCAATAAAATACAACTAATATTTTACATAGGTTCACCAGAATAAGTTCTGTATATAGACCAAAGCTATTTTGTTTGGTTTTGCTGCCTCCTTAATATCTTTTGTTCTGGTACTACTAATGTAAAACCTCAACTTTTCAGCGAGCTATGGACAAAATGGTGGAACCGCCACCTTCTGAAGGTGGCGAGGCAACTATAACCGCAATGTCAGCTCTTGCTGCAGTGGGTCAGTACTTGTCCACTGACAATGCTAAAAGCACGTTCCTGCGTAATACGGGGTTGGTTGTTAAGGCAATATTGTCCAAACGGCCTCATGATCAAGATATGCAAGCTCAAAGCAATGTTGTATCTGCGCTCCAGACACAAGTCCATTCCCTAACAGAGACCCTTTGTGAAACAAGGAGAAACATTGCTCAATGTCATCAAGATATGCATGGTTTTGAAACTCGACTATCAGACATTTGCTATGTTGTTCAGGAGCCTAGGGGAAATGAAGGCGAGGGTTATGGTGCTCCATCAGACAATACAGCATGAAAACGTAACAGTCAGGTCAAATGAACTGAGCTTCTGAACTTCTGGTGGTGCATTTATCTGCTAGACTGTTAAGTTTTATGCCAACCTTCCTTTTGTTATATAGTTGTAATTTGTTTTTGTGCGATAAAAAATTTATTCTTAACGTGCAGCCACCACTTATATGCACAATTCATTCATGTATCACTATCTAGCGATCGTGGACGTGCATCGCTTGAACATAAATCAATATCTACTTCGTATCGTGGCCAAAGGTACAATATCGATTCAATGCTATAAAGATTGGACACTCCGTATGGTTTAAAATGATTCAGGTCATGTAGCCTTAATCCTTATGACTCATATTTGAGCATATCTAGGGTTTTGATAACCCGGTCTGGCTTTGGACGATAAGTCGCCAGTATACATTGATTGTGCACTTGGAGTTATGCGCTCTAAGTTTTTGGGCTGTTACCCTTACTGCATATGGCGCTGTAAGCCGGCAGTATGAACCAATCTCATAGGGTACATGTTATTTACTTGTGTGCAGGGAATATGATAATATGACCTACATGATTGATAATATTATGAGCATAAGCAGCAGATCTTCAACATTAGATCAGCGGTTTAAAAATTATGCAGATAAACATGCACGATGGCATGACAAGATCATTGTTTTACACCAAACTATTACAAGGCTTTCTGGAACCCAATTGACTGAATGTTTTTCAGAACAAAATACACCGGGTTGTAGTCTAAGAACCGCCTTGTGGTTCAGTTGCCCTGGTCTTGGCAAGTTGAAGCTTCCGGGTTATCCAGCGCCGGTTCTTCTTCTTCCTCCACTGGATAGAAATCAGGTGATGTCCAATTGACGCCAGTTACGACTTTGAATATAGCCTCATCATCTATGAGAGTGGATGGATCAATATCAGGAGCAAAAGTGTGCTTACGTGTTGGTGGAATAAGATCCATAACTGGATTATCCAGCACTTTCACTTTTGCGTTTTCAATAGTATAAGCCGCCTGATACTTGGAGAGATCGGCCTCCTCAACCAGCTTGCTTGCCAAAGGACGCATTTCCCTTACAATTTTGGTGAAGTCATCTGCACTGAAGGGAGACCCATCTTCTTTTAAGCTTGGACAGCCAGTGGCCAATTCCTCCGGGTCAAGCTCTGCCTGCCATGCCTTGGCCCGGCTCAGGGCAGTGATGGCACTAGCTCTGGCGGCTGACCGCTTTATCTCCTCCACCCTTTGGGGTACGACGGACAGTTTGTCCAATGTTTCTCTGATGAGTGAAGGTGGCTGTTTAGTATGAGAGACGACAGTTATAGCTCGTTGAGCGCCGGTGTATAACTGCTCCCCAAGGGTGTATGCAGCTTTAAGCTTCACGCGCATGTCTGGGCCAAGGTTGGAAATTCTGGAGCCTGCATTAGTAAAGATGTTGATAAACCGGCTAATGATTGTTATACATTGATGGTGAAAGATTGAAGTACTATATTACTTACCAAAGATGGCAGCTGTCATGCTATTGATTTGATGTTTCAAGCCGGATAACTCGTCAGTCACCGGCTTCAGAGCAGCTTCAGCATCTTCCGCTCTTTTCAACAGAGCTGCCTTCTCGGTGTCCTAGCCGGTTTTCTCAGCGTTGAAATCCCTTTTTAACCTTTCAATCTCTTCTAAGGTGGTTTTCAGCTCTGATTTGGCCTTTGAAGTCTCTGATTGTTGGGATTGGATGTTTTGCCGCAGATTGGTGACTTGAGATTCCTTCATATTCAATTCAGCCTGCCATATACAAAGAAAGGCAGTATGTGGTTATGATAATCATCTTATTTGAAGTCCCAAGCATAATACAAGTATTTTACTTGGCACTTGGGGGCTAATGTATGTTGCTCTTTTGAAGAAAAATCTTTAATGACCCGACTAAGTTATATATATGAGAAGAGTTTTTCAGGGTTTACCTCAAAGCGCTCCTTCATCAGATTGACTAAGCCGGCTTTGAAATCACGGCTAGTATGAAGGCGGTTTAAATAACCCGCATGAATCTCATGAGCATTGAACTGGGCATAACTCTCCAAGTCCAGCTTCCATTTGCCTTGTCAACAGCTGAAAATTCCTCTTTGGCACTATGTTTTGCTAAGACTGTGGGGTTGCCCGACTCTGCATAACTAGTCCCGGTGTTGATAACATCTTCAGCCTCTTTTTCAGTAGGTTTAATGGGACTTGGCGGCTTAGCGTTGGCCGGGTTAACATCCACGGAGTCAATTATGACATTGTGCTCTTTTGGCGGCGGATCATCAATAGCTGCTTCAGAAGTTTTTGATGTAAAGATTCAGACATTGTCTGTTTTTCCGGGTCACCAACCTTGGGATCTTCAGCCGATTTATTCACCTTCAGTTTCTTGCTGGGTTTGGCTATAGCACTGAAATTAAGACACATGATGGGATTAATATATCAATTGAGTAAGTGTTAAAGCAAACAAGCTTAATGTTCTCACCTGGGTACGGTTTTGAATAAAGGAATCTGAGTTCCAGTTGATTTACTGAATGAAGAGTGAGAAGTTCCCTGATAGTTTGAATCAGAAAGGTTAAGGGGTTGTCGAATAAGACCCGCCTTTGGAAAAGCTAAGTCGGAAATCTGTGAAACCTCTGCTCGGCGCTTGCGAGGAGCCGGCGTGTTCGGTAAGCCGAAGGAAAGTTCTCCACCTTTGCTATTCCGGGTTGTGTGGCGAACTTCGTGCTACTGTTTCTTCAAAATAAAGTTGGGATCCAGATAAGCTAAAGGGTGAGAAAACCTTACTTTCCGGCTCGCTTGTCGAACTTCCTGTCTTGGCAGAGGTTCTGAGTCAGAGGAAAGGATAGTCACCTCTTCACCGTCTGCGTGGCTGGCCTCCGCGTCATCCTGATAGTAATCAATGTCAATAAGATGAACAAAGAAGGAGACAAGGGATTCAAGTTCTACCTCTGAGTCATCATCAAGAGTAAATGGGTCAATTGCGTCTGTCTTCTTCTTGGCAGGCTTCTTAGCCTTGCTCTTGGCCCTGACCTTCTTGGCTGGTTTATCCTGAAGTTTTCTATTCCAAAAAGGATCATTGGCCTGGAAAGGCGGATAGTGGTGAGAAGACAATCTATGAGAAAAATAAGATGATAAAAAGAAAAAAAGTGTGAAGTACTTACAGCTGGAGCCGGGTTAAGAGTGCAAAAGGGGTTCAGCCCCACCTTGCTACAAGTTGCCAGGCTTTCGTTCAGCAATGTCTTGGTCATCCTGTTGATCTTATTATCGTCCAATCGTACCTGGCTATAACGTTGTGGATCTTTGATGTCTCAGGTATATTTACACATTAAGGTAGGCCGGCGGCTCAAGGGTGAGATCCTCCATGCAACCCAACATTGAATTAGATCGACTCCAGTCAAGCCATTGGCCATTAAGGCTTTGATCTTTGAAAAAATGGGCATATATTTGGCCCGTTCTTCTATGCTGGTCCGTTCTAGAAGATGGTGCCTGTTGCTAAGACGGTTCTCGCGGTAACCTGGCAGAGGATTTTTGCCTTCTAGAGACGTGTCTTTGCAGTAAAACCAAGTATGGTTCCAGTCCTTGGGATGGCTGGAAAGTGCGGTGGTAGGAAAAGTTGCTTCTTTCCGCCTCTGAATTGAAATGCCACCTAGTTCTAGGCTGGGCCCATTTGTGAACTCAGTCTGGCGGTTCAAGTAATAAAATTCTCTGAACAATTCTACGGTGGGTTCCTGTTAAAGGTACACTTTGCAGAAGACTTGAAAGTTGCAAATGTTTGAAATAGAATTGGGCCCGATGTCTTGAGGATGAAGTTGAAAGAAATGCAGCACATCACGAAAGAACTTTGAGCCGGGTGGGGTAACCCCCGGAGCATATGGTCAGTAAAAACTATGATTTCGCCTTCCAGAGGGGCGGGTATGGACTCTTGACCCAGAGCCCTCTAGTGGATCACATCTTTTGCAGCTAAGATGCCTTCCTTAACATATTCATTGAGCGTTTCCTCCGTAACAGTGGAAACGACCCAGTTGCATGAAGTGACAGTCTTGGTCATTCTGTTGATGAAAGCCTAGAAAGGAAAATATTGCCGGATTAAGGTTATGCTATTAAGCCATCCAGTGATCAACAAATAAGTGTGTTTTGCAAGGCCAATTCGTATGTAGAGAATACCGGTTATAAAGATTGGCATGATAAAATCGGAAGATGATGTCGGGTTATGCAGATTTGAACATATACTGACGGCTTAAAGAGGGGCTAATGGTGTCTGGCGGGTTACGGCCTATCTTATAAGACGCCCGCACGGCTGCAGTTCGGAAGTATCTGTAGACCTATGGGTGAAATTTTGCTAAGCGCTGAACAAACAGGTTGCACAGATCAGTTCTACTATTTTGGATCTACAACAGTTCGGAAAATAAAATAAATCCTAAACCTAAGGTGGCGGCAGCAGAAGAACTCATGTGCTTAGATGGGATATTGTACAGAGGAGGTATCTTCTGCGATTGGAAAGGGCTAAAACTACTACCGCGCAATTTTACTGTTGTGTTCAGATCCAAATACACGATCTAAAGAGAAAAATGAAGAACAGTGAAGAGCTCCGATGAATTGAGCAAACCCTAGTGCAGATCTGATGTGAAGCAAAATGGGTACCTGTTCATGTTGATGAACAACGGAAGTGCGCTGCGTCTCTCTGGTCCGTTCAGGTCGATGCAGCAGCCGAAGTTGGTGACGCTGGAGGAAGACGGCGGTGGCAGAGATCGGGTTTGCGGAGGCGGTGCAAGGAGGAAGACGAAGACGAGGGGGCAAGTAAAAAGTGAAAGGAAAGACCCCTGTCCCTATTTATAAGGAAGTGACTAGACGGCGTGTGCGGGAATCGAGTAGGCCGAAAAATGATTATGTGGCTACATGGACGCCTCGATTTTCGGGAGGTCTATTAAGATAAGGATCTGTTAAGATATCCTGGGCTTTGTGCAAAGTTAATGCGCATGATGTCATGGCAGTTTACTGCGGTTCTGTGATGTGACATCATGGTGGGTTACGGCGAGTCGATGAGGAATTGATGATGGAAGATTCTGCTAAGTCAAATGTTGAAGATTGATGTGAACAAGTTCAAATCAACCTGGGGCCTAATGTTGGGGATATGACTACTAGATATGACCCGCCCAGGAGGGGTCGGGTCAATGCCATTGGCAACTTCAAGATGAAGAGGCCCGTTAAGGTCCAAGAAGATATGAAGATGGCGGTTCAAGAGGCAAGCTTATTGAAGGCCCAAGACCCATAGGCGACTTGAGGCCCAAAGGGATGAGCCGCCATATGTTCAACTTGTACTGTAAGGCAAGCTTAGTTAGAAACCGACCGGTCACGTTTGTGTGAGCCGGACGGGACTTTGTACGCCGTCGGGCATCAACATGTATATAAAGGGGTGACCCGACGGCGGGTTAACTCAAGAAACAACTGATCGAGAACTAGGTCAAGCATACTCGCTCCCTGGTAATCAAAACCCAAGCAATACAACCTAAAGCAGGAGTAGGCTTTTACCTCGTTGAGAGGGACCGAACCTGGGTAAATTCTCTGTGTCCTTTTGTCCCGTTCAACCCCTTCAAGCTAATCTAGTTGCGATGGCTCCACACCTAAGTCATTTTGCTAGTGAATCTGCCGTGTTAAGTCCACGACACATAGGGAAATACTAATCCAACTAGTGGGAGCAGTTATGAAAGTTAGATTTCTATTAAAGTGTCTAATTGTGATTCTTATTAACTCTCATATCGAAAAATTGGTGAATTATATACTCGATGTATCAAGATGTCGTTCAATAAAATAAAGAAGTAGCGAAATTAGTTTCGGTGGCCGAAAATGAAATGAATTTGACAAAAAAAAGTTACTCCATTAAATTTAGGAGATCGGTTAGATCCTACAAAAAATAATAAACTATAAATAGTTTACTAAATTTGCTCAGCCGGATACTCCTCCAGTTTTTAAAGAAGCGGTCAGAGATGCTCTTATATCGCTCCTAGAACGAAGAAGGCGTCCCTGATGCATTGCACGGGTGGAAGTAGATTATAGGAAGCGGCGCGACGACAGACGATGTGGTGACTACGCAGGTAGGATGTAGACATTAAAAAAAGTATAACACAGCTAGCTATGAGCCTCCACGGCGATTTGACACACTTAACCGTTCGATAACACCTAAGAACGGTCCAGATCTCTTCGTCCATCCCACCACTCCGGTCTCCACGTTTTCACCCCGTAATCAGGCCGCTACTCCGCAGGTTGACCTGGGTACTCTCTCCTTGATTGGGCCGACCAATCGTGAATGGTAAACGAGGCCTGCCCCATGGTCTCTCTTTCTCGATCGATCGATTTCCGCCGACGCTGCGTGTGCTCATCCTCTGGCAGCGGCGGCAGAATGGCGAGGCAGTCCTGCGACGATTCCCATCCTCTGGTGGAGGTTCGTTATTCCCCGTTTGCATTTTTTCAGTTGTTGCTTCGTTGCTCCATACTATGTGGGCTGGGGCAAGCATCCAAGGTCGAAGAGGACATGGTGTGTGTTGCAGCCCGCAACCGCTTCGTACCCGAAGTGAGGAAACTTATATCAGGCAGCAGGGGTTCAACTCCCTCTGGCTCTCCTCCCCTCTTGGCAGCAACCTCCCCCACCATGATCCTCTTCTCGCCACTCATGCCCTTGCACGTAGAGCATCCACTTCGGCAGGAAGACAAGTCCTCTGTTTATTCTCCTTCTTAGTTTGCTAACAGTTACAGATTTGTTGTTTCTACTTTGTTTGGGTCGGTACTAAATTTGCACATTGTTCCTCTCGTGTGCAGCTATGCTAATACCATCCACGTATCTTTTTTACAAGAAACTAATTTTCTATTGCATCTCCTTTTGAAATTGAGGATATAAAAGTGTTCGTTGTTTATCACCTTCTTAAGAACAGTCATATGATTCAGCATGCTAGGGCATGACATTGATAAGTTCATCGAGATATCAACCGTTATCCTGCAAGAGATAATTGTTCATCTTTTTGTCAAGATTGTTGCTCATCTTATTTTTGTCCATAGTTTTTCCGAAATTTTAGCAGTTCCTTTGTTTAGTTACAAACGGTTTGCATTGATTTCTTTTTCCATAAAATGTGTTTTCCTTGCAGAAAGGAAATTCACTTCTTTGGTGGAGAGGCATTCATATGGTTGGTTTAATAGTTAATTTGTCTGCTCTCAGCTTGATTAAATGCAGTTTTGTATTTTTTATTTTCTTTTTTACCATGATCATAATATATCAAACACAGATGGTTTAAAAATATGAAGGTTTAATTTGTACAAACTTGATGAGATAGCCAAGTCTATAGATGCAAAGTGTCGAATTACTTTGAGAGCTTGACATTCCTATTATGGTTGAATTCTGCCAAAACTAGAGGATGGTAGACATTATAGGATATAGTGTTATAATTATTCACTCGGTACTTTTTCGACATCTTCTTCTATGAATGCGATGTAGAGAAAATGCAAAAAGCTAAAGCAATTATGTTAGTACATTAGTTCTGACTATTTTGTGAGAGGTGCTACCATCTATATCGACCCATTGTAATTCAAATATTCAGAATTTATGAAAATGGCTATTGTCCAACTTTTCTTCAACATTTAATATTTTTATTTTTCCTAAAATGGACGGGGCGCGGCAAAGCGCGCCGGCGGCGACGACTCCATCAGGTGTGTCTCTCCTTCTACTTTGTCCCCGTTGCTGCGGTGTTGTCTCCGACGTCATGGTGGAGCAGGGAGTTTTTGTTGTTCAGGAGTACGCGCAGGCGGTTGTCTACGCAAGTGACAGCCGGAAGATGGAGTATCTTGTGTTGGGTCTGTGGTCGAAGGCTGACAGTTCTGGTTTCCTCCTCCGACGTCGTCGTCATGCGGGGGTGTCAGTTCTGAAGTTCGATGGCGTGTCCGGGGACATGTTGCCCCGGTCTGATTCTTTCAACGGCTATGGTTTTGCTTCTAGCAAACTACTTTGGAGGTCCGTAAAGCTGCTGATCAGCGATGGAGCCGCATCGAGCTTGGGTGAAGAGGTGATTTGTCTTTTTATCCTTTGGTGGTCGCTTCGATGGTGTCGAAGGAAAGGAATAGGCGTTGGTATTCTGCATAGGATTTTCCTATCTTTCCAGTTATGTATGGTCGGTGCTTACGTGCCTTGTAACTTGGATCTTTATTCTATATAAATGAGACACGTATTACCATGCAAAAAGAAAGCTAAAACATAAATTCACTCTTGAATGTACCAGAAACGTCAAGGAAAATATTCCCTCCGTTCACAAATGTAATGGCTCCTTTGATTCAAAGGAATTCTATAGATTGTTTGAAATCCTTGGAAAATTTTCCAACTTGGTTGATTCAATCCCATACAAGTTTTCCTATGAAATCTTTTGTACTACGTTTCATAGGAAATCTAACATCCACTCCAACTCTTTTTTTACAATTACTTTGTTATTTCGTGACATCAAACACCCCTTACTGCTTCCGTAGGATTCAAGTGGGCATGCCATTCCAACCTTATAATTTTTAATTCTCGCGTTTTCAGAATCCTATGAATCAAGATGTTCTAGAACTTTTCTGCACCAGATGTATATAGACACGTTCTAGTGTGTTTGTTCACTCATTTAAGTTCGTATGTATTCCACTTTAAAATATCCAAAACGACATCTTATATTTGAGAACCGAGGGAATATCATTTAGGCTCAAAAACTTATATTTGAGAACCGAGGGAATATCATTTAAGTTCGTATGTGTTTAACCTCGCAAAAGGAAACTAAGTTATGTTCAATAAATTTAACAAGTGCGTTTCACAAAAGAAAAATCAACCAATCAAAGGTTGTGAAGGGGAAATATTATAATGGTCAAGTAAAGATATAACATTGCATATATTGTGAACGAAAAATAGTTTCAAGATTTTTGTTGTCATTTCATAATAATAAAATTTTGTTAGGGCATCTTTGTCTTGCCAAATTTCACACATACATGAATACTAACCAAAAAAACGCAAACAAAAAGAATAAAAACAAAGAATGTAGGAATTGAGTGCCACGACATTAGTAAACTCTGAAGAAACTAAGAACATATGATGCCGTGCAGTACTAGTTTTTTGACCGCACCATAAAAAACACACAATATTTTTATTCTGAAATAAATACTCCCAGCGATCAGAATTAAATGACGCAGAGTATAAGATTTTTGTTCTCGCAAAAGAAAAATAGATTTGTGAAGTTGGACTGAGTAAGATATTTTAAAATAGCTTACACTGGTTCAAAGTTTCACCAAATATGTGGTGAAACTGTGATCGATGACCAAACCATCCAGAGCGTTCAATGAGCAGATCCAATGGTACAAAGTGTCAAATCGTTGTGAGATGTTGTAGGTAGCTGTGTAGTATTGTTTTTTTTTAATATCGTCTCTAAATAGTCGAGTTATGAAATTGTACATGTAATCAAACTTTGGAAAATCTGACTCGCGTTGTATACTAGTCAAGTAAAAGATATAATATTGCATATATTGTGAATGAAAGCTAATTTCAAAATTTTGTTAACATTTCATAATTAACAAATTTTCTTAGGGCCTCTTTGGCTTTCCTCATTTCATCAACACATGAATACAGAGTTAAAAAAAAGGGAATGCAGGAGTTGAGTTCCATGGCCTTGCTAAATTCAGTCGAAACTGAAGATAGAGTATGTGCATTACAAATTGTTTTGATAAAAACACAATATTTTTATCCTGAAGATAGAGTATGTGTATTAAACTTGTGAATTAGACTCAGTAAGGTCAGTTTTTCAAAAGCTTGATTGTACAAATCAAACAAACTGCATGAACAAAATTAAAAGAAGATAGCATATAAAACACACCAAAATCTCTACAAAATCTTGTACCCGCAGAAAGAAGCCCTCTTTTTCAGACAAGCAGGAAGACCCTTGATGTAGCAGTTGATAAGACAAGACCTTGTTGGAACTTGGAGCTTGGGACGTCAAGTTGTACTGAACCAAGCAGTAGCCAGAGGGCCTAGCATAGCAGTAGCAGCTCACTCCCACTCTCTCAAAGAAAAGGCGCAATCCCCATCTTCTCCCAGTCCCAGGCGCCCTCCCTCCATAGCCATAGGTAGCTTCTTCGGCACAGGGAAAGCGGGAATCTGGCCCTATGGCGGAGCAGGGGAAGAAGTCGGGGGAGCAGGACAAGAAGAGACCGCGGTTCTCCGAGAAGGCCGAGGGCAGCGGCGCCAAGAAGTCCAGCGCCGTGGCGGTGACCACAGTGTCACCGGCGGAGCTCGCGGTGCCGAGTCCGGTGGCCCCGAGGAGGGCGGCGCTGTCCTCGCCCAGCCCCGTTGCAAAGGCGCAGCCGGTCACCAGTCCTCTCGCCTTCAAGCCACCGGCGCTGCCGGTGCCGAGTCCGGTGGCCACGAAGACGCGGACACTGGCCGAGCTCAATCCCGTTCCCATCCCGAAGTCAGCCGCCACAGTGGCGGTGACCAGTCCGGTGGCCGCCACGCCACCGGCGCCCAGTCCAGCGGCAACGAGGGTGCTCGCGGCACAGAGTCCGGCGGCCACGAAGACGCCGACGCCCAGTCCAGTGGCGACGGTGGCAGTGACCAGTCCGGTGACCGCCATGCCATCGGCGCCCAGTCCAGCGGCAACGAGGGCGCTCGAGGCACAGAGTCCGGTGGCCACGAAGACGCCGACACCCAGTCCAGTGGCCACTGCGAAGCCGGCTGCCGTGGTGAAGCGGGATGAAGAAGGCGCGGAACACAATGGTGGCGCAATGCTGGCCCTGGCGGCGGAAGAGGAGGAGCCTGCCAATTTGGACTTGCCCAAGAAATTGTTTCACTGCGCGGCCTGTCGTGCCCCCCTCAAGCCTCCGGTGTTCAAGGTACTCACTCCTCCTACTAGTACATTCGAATTAGCTCCTGAAATCAGCGTGAAAAATGATGGATGAACTTTGGGATTGCAGTGCGAAAAGGAGCATTTCGTGTGCTGCGCTTGCGGCGGCGGCGGAGACGGCAGAGCGAACAGGCACTGCGGTCCATGCGGGCATGACGTCTCCTACACCCACTCCGAGTTCATGGACGGCGTGGTCGGCGCCTACAAGGTGCCGTGCCCGTACAAGCAGCACGGCTGCGCGAGCTCCATCGTGTACCACGCGGCGGCGGACCACAAGGCCAAGTGCGCGCACGCGCCCTGCTACTGCTTCGAGTGCATGCCCCCGTTCGAGGGCTCGCCAGCGGAACTCCTGCGACACCTCACGGCGCCGTCCGGCAAACACTCCTGGCTCACGGACAAGATCAAATACGAGTCTAGCCACCCGCTCGTCGTGCAGGCGCCGTCGGGGGATTACCGCTGCCTGCTGCTCGCGGAGGACGGCAGCGTGTTCCTCCTGGCCGTGGGCGCCGGCAGGGGCCCGGCTGGGCGCCGCCCCGTCAACGTCGTGTGCGTCAGGGGCAACGCCGACGCCGACTCGAGGCCGCTGTACACGGGCGTGCTCTGGGTGGATGGTCCTCCGGCCACCGCGGGCCATCTTAGGGGCAGCGTCCAGGTGAAAGGGGACGTGGCGAGCTGCTCCGTCCCGGGCGAGGTGGACATGGAACAGGGCTGGCTCCATGCGCATGTCAACCCCAACATGCTGCACGGAGAGTCCGGCGAGGTTCATCTGCGCCTCCGTATAACCAGATTCCCATGAATGAATTAGCCAGGCTTCTCTGATTTGATCACTCCTTGCTCACCATATATATGCTGGGAGTTTGATCTCACCGTAGTTACGCTAGCTACTACATCATTTTGCTCTGTTTTGGCTGTACATGAACCCCGGCATGAGCTAATGTATGGGAAAAACCCAGTATGAACTTGTTATTAGTGTTGGAGTGCGCAGCAGTGTTTGGCGGAGTGGATTTGGCACTTGTGGTTGCTTGTGTTGGCTTCTGAAGTCTAGCTTAGGTAATCAGTGTACAGAATACTTAAATTTCGTCTCCAAAAATTATAAGATCGTACTCCTATAGTTTACTAAGATGTGACAAGAATCATGTAAAGAGTTTGATCCCCGCGAAAAAAAAATGTAAAGAGTTTGATCATGTTTGTATGAACGTGAACCAACAAACCTTGCACAAACACCCAAAATGGAAATACTCCCTCAAGAAGCCCTGTAATGCATGTGTGAAGTCAAATGATGCATAGTTTAACCAAGTTTGTAATCTTAAATAGTTATAGTACTTCATGCATGTATCTGATGATGTTGATTTGGCATCATAGGTCTTGATAGTTTTTGCTATGAACTTGGTCAAATTTTATACCGTTTGACTTTGGCAAAAAAAACATGTAGCCGTTCTTTTCAGAGAGGAAGGGGGTAGAGATCAACATACTACCAACTATCAATTTGTTTGGGAGGTCGGGCATGCTAATAGTACTCTTTGTTTTATTAATATCTTAAGACCCGTGAATGCAAATCATTAGCAGGCTTTTTTTGCATAAGCTAGCTTAGGAGATGATGGAGTACTACATTTATTTTAAGTGCTCACGGACCCTTACATGCATGCATCAAAGCACGGCATGCATACAACATCCGTCTTGTCTACTCGTTGCGTCAATGCATGTAGCGTGCGTACCAGCTCATGGTTAGCTCCATTTTCTTCAACCAAAGGCCGGCTAGCCCTTGTACTACACCGTACTACCATATAAGAAAGTAGATATTCTTGCATGAGGTGATTTATCTTTCCTAAGCTGCATGGGCTAGGAGCCTAGTTCTTGGATAGTATCAGGTACGTGTCATTTGTTTGGGATAGAAACGTATGCATGCATAGAACAGTAAGGCCCAAACCGTAGGAAAAGTGGAGGATTTGAGTATCCTGCAGTTTTTTGCCCTGTAGCAGCGTTCGGTACACAGGAAAACTTGAACAGTAAATCAAAGAAAAGGCCACCACTTCCTCTAATTTCACAGGAACCGAAACATCCATCAGAACTTCATTTTTTCGCGTAAGCCCGAGGCAACGTTGCAGCACTGGACTTGCTGTCTCCCTGCCAGACAGAGGGTCAGTTTGGTTCGCTTCCTCATGTTTTTATGCCTGGCCTGGAGCTTGCCTGATTCTGGCCTGGACGTTGTTTGGATAATGTCCTGGGTAATGGATGATAGCCTGGCCTGGAGCATCTGCCATCTTGATTAGCCTGGCGGGTCACCAGGCATAGTCATTAGCCTGGCCCAGGCGCCGAGAATTGGACGCCTGGTGCTAGCCTGGGTGCTGGCCTGGGGTGCTAATGACACCTTTTTGTGGGGCTAGCTATGTATAGATGTGGGCCAACAATAGTTTATAGATTGATACAGGTAGTTACAGCTGGCCAGGCAGAGGACATGATCCAAACACGTCTAGCCTCGTCAGGCAGCTTTTCTGAGTTTCTCAGGCCGAGGCCAGGCTAGTGTTTTATCCAGGCATGGAGGTGAGGAAGGGAACCAAACTGACCCAGAATCTGCGTATCTGGATGGATTGGGTGTAGATGGACCAAGGAAGGGGCATGAGAAATAAAAAATAGGTGGTGCATGTGAACCGTGTCCATCCAGGCAATGTTCAGAGATACGCATGCAGGGCTAGATGCCATCAATTTATTAAACCCGATTGTAGGTTCGCATTTTAGCTCCAGATTACTGCTGATGTACCACTAGTAGAAAAGAGGGCTTTGGTTCAGGCCGAGTCAGCCCATTAGTCCCGGTTCAGTCCAGAACCGGGACCCATGGGGGCACTGGTCCCGGTTCGTGAGGCCAGGGGCCTGCCGGGCCTCGTGGGGGCATTGGTCCCGGTTCGTCTGGCTCCTTTGGTCCCGGTTGATGGGACGAACCGGGACCAATGGGCCTCGCTCCTGGCCCACCACCATTGGTCCCGGTTGGTGGCTTGAACCGGGACCACAGGCTGCCCTTTAGTCCCGGTTCATGCCACGAACCGGGACCAATGAGGTGCCTACATATACCCCTCGCCCGCGAGCAGAGCACTCAAGTGCTCTGTTTTTCTCTGGCCGGCGAGGGGAGGGCTTTGTGGTGCTCTACCTCACCTCCTATGCACATGAGGTGTTCGATGAAATGCCCGAGCCACACTAGTTAAGCTTTCTCGTCTCGAAGCTCGACCTCAAAGCTCCATTTTCCTCGAGATTTGTCTAGGTTTAGCGGCCCGTCACGTCCCATTCCCGTCTTCACCGCCGTCGATCGCCCGCACCGATCTCGTCGCCGACACCACCGTGGTGAGCCTCTTGTTCTTATCTTCTTTCCGAAAGAAAAAAATTCTTACTTTAGATAGATACTTGTCTAATTTTCTTACTATTTTATTGCTTGTTATTATATAGTGCGATGGTTTTGGTATCCGCCCCCGTCGGCCCTCGTCCTGTCTATGATTCGGATGTGGTATATATTATCTTTATAACTATTGGTTCATTTATTGTTTATGAAAATTATGCCGACCAACGTGACATAGATTTTATTTATCTAGGAGGTATGTGAACCGGAAATTCCAACCGACCCTATTGTCGAGAGGTTAAATTTAGTTGAAGAAGAAAACAACTTATTGAAGAAAAAAATAAAAAAATTGAGGAGGAGAAGATGATATTGGAGTTGCATGTTGCGGATGTCGTCGATGATCACAAGATCAAGATGGATGCAATGCGCTTGAAGATTAGAAAGATTAGAAAATATGCCATTCATATCGAGGCTTGGTATAATTATGCCGTTGGATCAATTGTTACCTTGGTTGCGATTATGATCGCATTTGTTTTCGCATTGAAATGTTTTACATAGTTTCAATGTATGCTTTAATTAATTAGATGCTCTGGAGAGCTATATGTTGTTAGATGAGAACTATGTATGTACTTTGGTTTTAATGTGATGATGAATTTCTATTAATTTGGTCACTTAATTATCTATTCATGATGTTCTGTAATGGTTTTTGACACACTTAATTATATATAATGCACGCAGATGAACCGGCGATGGATGTACGGTGACAGACACACCTCCGAGTACATTAAGGGCGTGCATGATTTTCTCGAAGTGGCTGAGGCAAACAAGCAGAATGGTTTTATGTGTTGTCCATGCCCTAAATGTGGGAATACGAAGTCTTACTCTGACCGAAAAATCCTTCACACCCACCTGCTTTACAAGGATTTCATGCCACACTATAATGTTTGGACGAGGCACGGAGAAATAGGGGTTATGATGGAAGACGGCGAACAAGAAGAGGACGATGACAACTATGTGCCCCTGAATACAGTGATGCTGCAACGGGGGAAGCCGCTAAAGATCAAGAGGAACCAGACGATGTGCCCAATGATGCTGCAACGGGGGAAGCTGCTGAAGATCAAGAGGAACCAGTGCCCGATGATGATGATCTCCGCCGGGTCATTGTCGATGCAAGGACGCAATGCGAAAGTCAAAAGGAGAAGCTGAAGTTCGATCGCATGTTAGAGGATCACAAAAAAGGGTTGTACCCCAATTGCGAAGACGGCAACACAAAGCTCGGTACCGTACTGGAATTGCTGCAGTGGAAGGCAGAGAATGTTGTGCCTGACAAAGGATTTGAGAAGCTATTGAAAATATTGAAGAAGAAGCTTCCAAAGGATAACGAATTGCCCGACAGTACATACGCAGCAAAGAAGGTCGTATGCCCTCTAGGATTGGAGGTGCAGAAGATACATGCATGCCCTAATGACTGCATCCTCTACCGCGGTGCGTACAAGGATCTGAACGCATGCCCGGTATGTGGTGCATTGCGGTATAAGATCAGACGAGATGACCCTGGTGATGTTGACGGCGACCCCCCAGGAAGAGGGTTCCTGCGAAGGTGATGTGGTATGCTCCTATAATACCACGGTTGAAACGTCTGTTCAGAAACGAAGAGCATGCAAAGTTGATGCGATGGCACAGTGAGGACCGTAAGAAAGACGGGAAGTAGAGAGCACCCGCTGACGGGTCGTAGTGGAGAAAAATCAAGAGAAAGTACTGGGCTGAGTTTGCAGGTGACCCAAGGAACGTATGGTTTGGTTTAAGCGCGGACGGCATTAATCCTTTCGGGGAGCAGAGCAGCAATCACAGCACCTGGTCCGTGACTCTATGTATGTATAACCTTCCTCCTTGGATGTGCATGAAGCGGAAGTTCATTATGATGCCAGTTCTCATCCAAGGCCCTAAGCAACCCGGCAACGACATTGATGTGTACCTAAGGCCATTAGTTGAAGAACTTTTACAGCCGTACGTACGTGGGATGAGCACAAACAGGAGGAATTTAACCTGCACGCGTTGCTGTTTGTAACCATCAACGATTGGCCCGCTCTCAGTAACCTTTCAGGACAGACAAACAAGGGATACCACGCATGCACGCACTGTTTAGATGACACTGAAAGTATATACCTGGACAAATGCAAGAAGAATGTGTACCTGGGCCATCGTCGATTTCTTCCGACCAACCATCAATGTTGAAAGAAAGGCAAGCATTTCAAAGGCGAGGCAGATCACCGGAAGAAGCCCGCCATGCGTACCGGTGATCGCGTTCTTGATATGGTTAATGACTTAAACGTAATCTTTGGAAAGGGTCCCGGCGGACTAGCTGTTCCGAATGACGCTGAGGGACACGCACCCATGTGGAAGAAGAAATCTATATTTTGGGACCTACCCTACTGGAAAGACCTAGAGGTCCGCTCTTCAATCGACGTGATGCACGTGATGAAGAACCTTTGTGTGAACCTGCTAGGCTTCTTGGGCGTGTATGGGAAGACAAAAGATACACCTGAGGCATGGGAGGACCTGCAACGTTTGCACGAAAAACACGGCATGCCTCCGAAGCAGTATGAAGGTCCTGCCAGCTACGCTATTACGAAAGAAGAGAAAGAAATCTTCTTTGAATGCCTTGTTGGGGATCATAGCGGAAGCGTTCAAGAGAACGGGGTTGATGGAGTCGTACTCGTCGTGATCCAAATCACCGATGATCCAAGCGCCGAACGGACGGCACCTCCGCGTTCAACACACGTACAGAGCGGTGACGTCTCCCACGCCTTGATCCAGCAAGGAGGAGGGAAAGGTTGAGGAAGAAGGCTCCAACAGCAGCACGACGGCGTGGTGGTGGTGGAGTGACAGTTCTCCGGCAGGGCTTCGCCAAGCACACGCGGAGGAGGAGAGGTGTTGGGGAGGGGAGGGGCTGCGCCTTATATGTGGTACTGCAGCCCTCCCCTCACCCCTCTATTTATAGGGAGAAGGGGGAAGGGGGCCGGGCCCTCTATGAGATCTAGAGGGGGGCGGCGGCCAAGGGGGGAGGGAGCTTGCCCCCCAAGCAAGGGGGGCGCCCCCCCTTTAAGGTTCCCCCCAAACCCTAGGCGCATGGGCCCTAGGGGGTTGGCGCCCAGCCCACTAAGGGCTGGTTCCCTTCCACCTATAGCTCATAAGGCCCTCCGGGGCAGGTGGACCCCCGGAACCCCTCCGGTGGTCCCGGTACAATACCGGTATACCCCCGAATATTTCCGGTGACCGTATGGTGACTTCCCATATATAAATCTTTACCTCCGGACCATTCCGGAACTCCTCGTGACGTCCGGGATCTCATCCGGGACTCCGAACAACATTCGGTAATCACATACAAACCTTCCTTATAACCCTAGCGTCATCGAACTGTTGGGGAACGTAGCAGAAATTTAAAATTTTCTACGTATCACCAAGATCAATCTATGGAGTCATCTAGCAACGAGAGAGAGGGGAGTGAATCTACATACCCTTGTAGATCGCGGGCGGAAGCGTTCAATAGAATGGGGTTGATGGAGTCGTACTCGTCGTGATCCAAATCACCGATGATCCTAGCGCCGAACGGACGGCACCTCCGCGTTCAACACACGTACGGAGCGGGGACGTCTCCTCCTTCTTGATCCAGCAAGGGGGGAAGAGAAGTTGATGGAGATCCAGCAGCACGACGGCGTGGTGGTGGTAGTAGCGGGATCCCGGCAGGGCTTCGCCAAGCGCAAGTGGGGAGGAAGAGGTGTCACGGGAGGGAGGCGCCAGGGCTTGGGGTGCTGCTCCCATGCGCCTCCCCACTATATATAGGGTGGAGGGGGCTGGTTTCTTGCCCTCCAAGTCCATTGGGGCGTTGGCAAAGGTGGGGGAAAGAAATCCCATCATTTCCCTTCCCCACCGATTGTTATTCCCCCTTTTTAGGGATCTTGATCTTATCCCTTCGGGATATGATCTTATTCCTTCTAAGGTGGGATCTTGGTGCGCCTTGACCAGGGGTGTGGGGCCTTGCCCCCACTACCCACGTTCATGTGGGTCCCCCCATGCAGGTGGGCCCCACTTTGGAACCTTCTAGAACCTTCCCGGTACAATACCGAAAAATCCCGAACATTTTCCGGTGGCCAAAATAGGACTTCCCATATATAAATCTTTACCTCCAGACCATTCCGGAACTCCTCGTGACGTCCGGGATCTCATCCGGGACTCCGAACAACTTTCGGTTAACCGCATACTAATATCTCTACAACTCTAGCGTCACCGAACCTTAAGTGTGTAGACCCTACAGGTTCGGGAGACATGCAGACATGACCAACACGACCCTCCGGTCAATAACCAACAGCGGGATCTGGATACCCATGTTGGCTCCCACATGTTCCACGATGATCTCATCGGATGAACCACGATGTCGAGGATTCAATCAATCCCGTATACAATTCCCTTTGTCAATCGGTATGTTCCTTGCCCGAGATTCGATCGTCGGTATCCCAATACCTTGTTCAATCTCGTTACCGGCAAGTCACTTTACTCGTACCGTAACGCATGATCCCGTGGCTAACTCCTTAGTCACATTGAGCTCATTATGATGATGCATTACCGAGTGGGCCCAGAGATACCTCTCCGTCATACGGAGTGACAAATCCCAGTCTTGATTCGTGCCAACCCAACAGACACTTTCGGAGATACCTGTAGTGCACCTTTATAGCCACCTAGTTACGTTGTGACGTTTGGTACACCCAAAGCATTCCTACGGTATCCGGGAGTTGCACAATCTCATGGTCTAAGGAAATGATACTTGACATTAGAAAAGCTCTAGCAAACGAACTACACGATCTTGTGCTATGCTTAGGATTGGGTCTTGTCCATCACATCATTCTGCTAATGATGTGATCTCGTTATCAATGACATCCAATGTCCATGGTCAGGAAACCATAACCACCTATTGATAAACGAGCTAGTCAACTAGAGGCTTACTAGGGACATGTTGTGGTCTATGTATTCACACATGTATTACGGTTTCCAGTTAATACAATTATAGCATGAACAACAGACAATTATCATGAACAAGGAAATACAATAATAACCATTTTATTATTGCCTCTAGGGCATATTTCCAACAGTCTCCCACTTGCACTAGAGTCAATAATCTAGTTCACATCACCATGTGATTAACACTCAAAGTTCACATCGCCATGTGACTAATACCCAAGAGTTTACTAGAGTCAATAATCTAGTTCACATCACCATGTGATTAACACTCAATGAGTTCTAGGGTTTGATCATGTTATGCTTACGAGAGAGGTTTTAGTCAACGGGTCTGCAACATTCAGATCCGTGTGTGCTTTACAAATCTCTATGTCATCTTGTAGATACAGCTACCACGCGCTACTTGGAGCTATTCCAAATAACTGCTCTACTATACGAATCCGGTTCACTACTCAGAGTCATCCGGATTAGTGTCAAAGTTTGCATCGACGTAACCCTTTACGACGAACCCCCTTTCCACCTCCATAATCGAGAAAATTCCTTAGTCCACTAGATACTAAGGATAAGTTCGACCGCTGTCATGTGATCTCTTCCTGGATCACTATTGTACCCCTTGACTAACTCATGGCAAGGCACACTTCAGGTGCGGTACACAGCATAGCATATTGTAGAGCCTACGTCTAAAGCATAGGGGACGACCTTCGTCCTTTCTCTTTCTTCTGCCGTGGTCAGGTCTTGAGTCTTACTCAATACTCACACCTTGTAACACAGCCAAGAACTCCTTCTTTGCTGATCTATTTTGAACTCCTTCAGAATCTTGTCACGGTATGTATTCATTTGAAAGTACTATTAAGCGTTTTTGATCTATCCTTATAGATCTTGATGCTCAATGTTCAAGTAGCTTAATCCAGGTTTTCCATTAAAAACACTTTTCAAATAACCCTGGATGCTTTCCAGAAATTCTACATCATTTCTGATCAACAATATGTTAACAACATATACTCATCAAAAATTCTATAGTGCTCCCACTCACTTCTTTGGAAATACAAGTTTCTCATGAACTTTGTATAAACCCAAAATCTTTGATCATCTCATCAAAGCGTTCATTCCAACTCCGAGATGCTTACTCCAATCCTTAGAAGGATTGTTGGAGCTTTGCATACTTGTTAGCATCTTTCAGGATTGACAAAACCTTCTGGTTGTATCACATACAACCTTTCCTCAAGAAAATCATCGAGGAAACAATGTTTTGACATCCTATCTGTAAGATTTCATAAATAATGCAGTAACTGCTAATATAATTCTAACAGACTCTTAGCATCGCTACGAGTGAGAAAGTCTCATCGCAGTCAACTCCTTGAACTTGCCGGAAAACATCTTAACGACAAGTCGAGCTTTCTTAATGGTGACACTTACCATCATTGTCTGTCTTCCCTTTAAAATCCATCTGTACCCAACAGCCTTACGACCATCAAGTAGTTCTTTCAAAGTCTATACTTTGTTTTCATACATGGATCCTCTCGGATTTTATGGCCTCGAGCCATTCGTCGGAATCCAGGCCCACCATCGCTTCTCCATAGCTCGTAGGTTCATTGTTGTCTAGCAACTTGACTTCCAAGACAGGATTACGTACCACTCTGAAGTAGTACGCATCCTTGTCGTCCTATGAGGTTTGGTAGTGACTTGATCTGAAGTTTCATGATCACTATCATAAGCTTCCACTTCAATTGGTGTAGGTGCCACAGGAACAACTTCCTGTGCCCTGCTACACATTAGTTGAAGTGACGGTTCAGTGACCTCATCAAGTCTCCACCATCCTGCCACTCAATTCTTTAGAGAGAAACTTTTCCTCGAGAAAGGACCCATTTCTAGAAACAATCACTTTTGCTTCCAGATCTGAAATAGGAGGTATACCCAACTGTTTTGGGTATTCTATGAAGATGCATTTATCCGCTTTGGGTTCGAGCTTATCAGCCTGAAACTTTTTCACATAAGCGTCGCAGCCCCAAACTTTTAAGAAACGACAGCTTAGGTTTCTCTAAACCATAGTTCATACGGTGTCGTCTCAACGGAATTGCGTGGTGCCCTATTTAAAGTGAATGCGGTTGTCTCTAATGCCTAACCCATAAACGATAGTTGTAATTCGATAAGAGACATCATGGTATGCACCATATCCAATAGGGTGCAGTTATGATGTTCGGACACACCATCACAATATGGTGTTCCAGGCGGTATTAGTCGTGAAACAATTTCCACAATTTCTTAATTGTGTGCCAAACTCGTAACTCAGATATTCATCTCTATGATCATATCACAGACATTTTATCCTCTTGTCACGACGATCTTCAACTTCACTCTGAAATTACTTGAACCTTTCAATAATTCAGACTTGTGTTTCATCAAGTAAATATTCTCAGCATCTACTCAAATCATCTGTGAAGTAAGAACATAACGATATCCACTGCGTGCGTCAGCACTCATTGGACTGCACACATCAAATGTATTACTTCCAACAAGTTGCTCTCTTGTTCCATCTTACTGAAAACGAGGCCTTTCAGTCATCTTGCCCATGTGGTATGATTTGCATGTCTCAAGTGATTCAAAATCTAGTGAGTCCAAATGATCCATCTGTATGGACTTTCTTCATCCATATATACTAATAGACATGGTTCACATGTCTCAATCTTTTCAAAAACGAGTGAGTCCAAAACGAGTGAAACCTCCAATAGAGAAGAACCGGCATAACCTCCAACATCGAAAACATCATAGAAGATGCATGAACTCCGTTTTCGATGAACTCGAGCTTGTCATGAAGATGACCATAAGCTCTAAAACTCACAAAGAGAAACACCAAACAAGAACCAAGAAAGATGATGCAAATATGCAATGGTTTGAGCTCTCTACGAACGATACGATCAAGCTACTCATCGAGAGCCCCCTTAATAGTACGGCAATCGATCCTATAACCCGGTCTCCCAACTACCACCATGAGACCGGTAAAATAGAAAACCTATCAAGGTCAAACATTTGCTTTCCACATAGTCCACTTGAGTTAGATGATGACGATCTTGACTCCCTCAAGTTGGACCACCTTTCCTGATTGTGTTGGCTTGATCAAGACTAGTAGATTGCTCCCCCATACTCCACTATGGGTGAGCCACTCTTCGGCACATCTTCACAAGTCCATTGACACTACAATGGACGGCAAGCTTCAAGCAGTTGATCTCTTTGTGATGCTCCACTTGAATTTGCACACCGCGATCTTGATGACAATCACCACTTGATGTCATCCTCTCCATGGGTTGTATGATATCTTCCTCTTGACGCAAGCCCATGGAAACATACCTAACCCCACATAGAACTCTCACATAGACCATGGGTTAGTACACAAAGCGCAATGGACAATGCTTACCATACCATGGGATCACTTGATCCCACTTGGTACATCTTGTACGTTTTGTGTGTTGATCGACTTGAATCACTCATTGTACTTAGTCTTGATCAACCTTGAATCTTTCTAACTCTCTTCATTAGGATGATGTCGTGAAGGTAAACATGAATGTCCACACAATCTACTTCTTCAAGATATGCTTGCAATAAGCTCAACTCTCACATGACCAATCATTGGATAATTCCTTGAACAACACCTTGGTTAACTCATAAACTCCTTGAAACCAACACATGGACTTCAAGAAAAACCTATGGACAAATCCTTCAAGTATAACTCAAGGCAACCATCAGTCCATAGAGATTGTTATCAATTAACAAAAACAGACATGGAGGCACCGCATGTTCTTTCAAATGGTGATCTGATAAACTGCGTGTGATGATCGTCTTTTATGTAGCCTTGCATGCTTTTGTATGGCTTTGACATTTTAGATATGAGGGATGTGGGTATACAAGCCAACAAATGAGGTGTGCTTGGTCAGTGCCCGCGAACGCGTCCGTGGGCATTTGAGGGCCCGGATTTTCCCATCGCGGTTATAGATGCTCTTAGTTCGGTTGTTCATGTCAAAGTTGTCTTTCTTTGACTTCCGGTCTAACGGCCGCCCGTGGCAAAGGCTCACTCTTTGGCACCCTCAATTTTGCCGAGCGCTTCAACAAGCTTGCACGATAGGCTAGGACAATCTTCGTGCATCAAGATTCAACTCCGACATCTTCGTAAACAACATCTTAAAGTCCTCCAAAGCGACTTTGATCTCAAGATTATTCTCTTGGAGCTTGAGCTTCTTCTCCTGCATCTATATGAACTTGATAAACATCTCCGCCATCTTTGACTCCTTCACCCCATGGTGCTTGACACATGCCTTCTCCTTTATCATGATATCCTCGAACTTCTTCGTCATTTTGTTCATCGCCCCTTCTCGCTTCTCCTTTTCTACTCCCACTTCCTCCCTTGATTCCTAATCACCTTCTATGCCTGAGCAAGTCCTTGTGTCTTTGGAACGGTTGGATCACCACCTTCATCTTCATTGGTTATGGCAGTCTTGATGGTATTGTCAATAGCAGTGAGCCACTTGTTTTGCCCATTCAACTACGTCCAACAATGCATACAGATGAAGTGCATCTTCTTTGTCTTGTAGTATAACGCGCATGCACACCCAAGCTAGGAAAGGAAGACAATGGATGGGCAACTAAGTTGCAAAATTGAGCAGATCAATGAAATGACCAACACATAGAGCAACAAGCCACAACACTTACGAGGTTTGTGATTGTCACCGGTATTGCACTTGTTTTGTATGGGTCGCTATACTTGTTGAGGTGCCCTTGAATGGTGTATCATCGGTTTGTCGGACTTGAGGTACGTCATGGATTCGCATGCATTGGCCGCTAGACTAGAGGGAGGATGCAAATATGTGGTCTCTGCTTGGAAAACTCGAGTGAGATCATGAATCATGACATACTTTGTATTGTTCCCATGTCATCGGCTCATTGTCGTCCCGAGAGAGAGAGAGAGAGAGAGAGAGAGAGAGAGAGAGAGAGAGAGAAAGAGAGAGAGAGATCAACGGAGAATTGCGGAGCTGGGATGAGACATATCATGTATCCATGGGAACCATCGTTCTTGAATTATACACGTATATGCTTCTTCATATTTCTCAAGAAATGAGTGACATAGACCCCTACACATTTTAACGGCCGGACAACCGAAGGTGCTGCGATCAGGAGCCCAAAACACCATCTTTCTATTTGGACCGCAATAGCGAGCGGGCGTATTTTTTGGGAAGCATGGCGTTTGGTTATGTTTCTCTTACGACACTTTATGCTGCGGGAACATGACAATGTCTTCACGCAAACACGGCAAATCTCGCAGCAAAAATGTTAGAAATTGCCATGCTTGCACGGTGCGGTGGCCATGCACGGTCGAACACGCTCGCATCCGCTCCACCGGAAAAAAAAAACCACTGCTACTACTAGTACTGCGAATTAAAGTAAAGCCGTGCGGCCTGGCGGTTAAGGCCATGTTTGTTTGGCCTTTTTTTCTGCTTTTGCAGCTCTTTCGCTTTGGTCAAAAAGCCATACAAAAACTTCTTCATCAAAAGCCATAAAAGTTTCAAAAGCGTCTATTTAGAAGCTTTTAGAGCATCTCCAATAAATGGTTCAAAATTTGGCGGTCCAAAACTGAAGATATAAAATTTGAACCGCCAAAAAGTGAGTTTTGGAGTTTCGAAAAAAGCTCAACTCCAACAGATGGTCCAAAAGAGCAACTCTAATAGATGGTCCGAAATAAAGATGTAAATTTCTTAAAACGACATACTACTAGTCCATTCAACATAGTTCAAACATCAAATTCAACATAGTTTCATACATGAACTTCAACTACTACTTATTCAAACTACTAGATAAACTACTCCTCATCGTCGGAGCTGCGGAACTGCGCCCAGAACTCCTCCTTCATCGGGTCGTCGCACCCCTCCTCCTCCTCCTCCTCGTCCGAGAAGTCTGCCTAGTCCTCCTCGGAAGAGGACTCGATGGGGATCACCGTCGAGGGACCGGCCTCGTCCTCCTTCTTCAGCCCCTTCTTCTTCTGCTCCGCCTCACGCTTCCAGTAGTACTCTAGGTCGACCTGGACGTACTCCGGATGCTCCCGAGCAAACCTCGCCATCGCCTCCTCGTCGGTCTCGCCAGCACTGACGACAACCGACAGCTTCTTCGTCTTCTTCTTCTTCGTCGTGATCTCCTTCATGTTGATGCC
Source organism: Aegilops tauschii subsp. strangulata (assembly GCF_002575655.3). Taxonomy (NCBI): domain Eukaryota; kingdom Viridiplantae; phylum Streptophyta; class Magnoliopsida; order Poales; family Poaceae; genus Aegilops; species Aegilops tauschii. Next base: position 67,962,726 of record NC_053041.3, read on the forward strand.
CTGCGGCACAAGCATCTCCGCTTCCGCCCGAGTCTTGATCTCTGGGAAGTTGAGGTGCGACCGAGGCCTCTTGGCACGCCTCACCACCACATCGTAGGCACGCGTGGCCTCGTGGGCGGAGGGGTACGTGTCGATCCACCAACGCCTTCCGGCGTCGGAGAACTCCACACCCCAGTTTTCGGAGGGCTTCTGCCTCACGCCGAAGAAGCCCGACTTGCCCTTCGACGTCTTCTTCGGCGCCATTGGAGAGCGGTGGAGCGGCGGCGGCGTGCGGCTGGGGCGGGTGGCGGACGGAGCCGGGCGGGCCGGATCTGCGGGGAGGCGGGGGCGTGCGGGGCGGTGGCAGACGGAGCCGGGCGGGGCGGATCTGCGGGGCGGCGGCATGCGGGGCGATGGCAGACGGAGCCGGGCGGGGCGGAGCTGCGGGGCGGCGGCAGCGTGCGGGGCGGTGGCAGACGGAGCCGGGCGGGGCGTAGCTGCGGGGCGGTGGCGGACGGAGCCGGGCGGGGCGGAGCTGCGGGGTGGCGGACGGAGCTGCGGGGCGGGCGGGGCGGTGGCGGACGGAGCTACGGCGGGCGGGCGGGCGGGCGGCGGGGCGGAGCTGCGGGGCGGTGACGGACGGAGCCGGGCGGGACGGAGCCGGGCAGGGCGGAGCTGCGGGGTGGCGGACGGAGCTGCGGGGCGGGCGGGGCGGTGGCGGACGGAGCTACGGCGGGCGGGCGAGCGGCGGGGCGGCGTGGAAACAACGGCGGGGGACGGGGCGGCGCCGGATCTGATGCGGGCGGCGTCGGGGCGGCGACGGACGGGGTGTGGAGGCGGCGGTGTGGCGGCGGACGGGCGGGAGGTCGCGGGTGGCGGCTGGTTTTGGACCAGATGCATCTCGTGATGTATATTTGCATTGTGAGTGTTGTATTTTACATCACGAGGAGGCCGCGGTCCAATTTTTTTACATATGAACCGTCTGTTGGAGCTGCGTTTTTGCCTCAGACGGTTTAAAAATTAGTTATTTTTACATTTAGACCATCTATTGGAGATGCTCTTACGATTTTTGGGTCAAAGTGAAAAGGCTGTAGCAATCAGGGCCTAAGCAAGTTAACCGGAACTGCTAGACCCCGACGGACGGAGCGAGCGGGCCGGTGGCCCACCCACCCGTCGAAACCTAATCAAACGGCATCGGCAGCCGGTGGAGCACACAACTCCCCCGGCGCGACGCGACCCGACTTGATTAACAATCAATCAATCGCTTGCGGGGTTGGTTCTCCCTCCCAACCCGTCGCCGGTCGCGATCTGCCCCGGTGGCCGGTGGAACCTCGCCGCTGTACGCTTCCAACCGTCGCGTCGCGCGTCGCCGAATCAGCCGCTGGAGATGAGATACTTGGTCGGCCCCACCCGCAGCGAGGTTTAACAATACACGACGGGATTAGTAGCAGGGGGTTCGTTGGAGTGTTTGACCCGATAAAAGCAGCAGCAGAGAGAGACGCACAAGTCTCAGAGACAGATAAGAGTCATAGATAGAGAGAGATGTTGTGTACGTAGGCAGGAACCTAATCCATCCATCCATCCATCCACCCGGATCAGGGAGGGAGGGAGCGTGGAAGAATCCGCTTTTGGCCGCGCATATGCGTGCGCCTTCCCTTCCCTTCCCTTCCTCCTGACTGAGACAAACCCAGCCCGCCCAGGCAGATCGTCGTACCACGACAGGCGACAAATCTTTCTTCTCTGTCGTCTCCGTCCTCCTCGTCGGCGCCGCTTCTCTCCATCCTCCTCCCCCGCTGCGGGGGTTAAGGCCGGAAGGGGGTGGGTAGGTACGGTCGGGCGCGGCCGGCTGCTGTTGCGGTTTTACTATTTATTAGTCCACGGGTCGCCGCCCGCCCGCCTGCCTTGGCTTGGCTTGCTGAGGAGGGAGGGAGGGGGGGGGATGGGGAACCGGGTCGGGGGCCGGCGGCGGCGCCCGCCGGTGGACGAGCGCTACACGGCGCCGCAGGGGCTCTACCCGCACCCGGACATCGACCTCAAGAAGCTGCGCCGCCTCATCCTCGAGGCCAAGCTCGCGCCCTGCCACCCGGGCGCCGACGACCCCAGGCCCGACCTCGACGAGTGCCCAATCTGCTTCCTGGTCAGTCCTCCTTTTAGTCCCCCCTTTCCCAATCTCCCCCGAGCTTCTTCTTCCTCCAGTGGATCCATAGATGATAGATAGATGCAGAATTCTGACTAGCGCTCCTCCCCCCCTCCTGCGCCTGCAGTTTTATCCAAGCTTGAACCGCTCCAAGTGCTGCGCCAAGGGGATTTGCACCGGTGAGTTAATTTCAGACGGATGTCTTCTTCCTTGACAATTCGCATGGTTGTTTGACCTGCTCTGCTTCCTGCCTGCGTGCAGAGTGCTTCCTCCAGATGAAGTCGCCCACCTCCTGCCGGCCGACACAGTATCCTACCTCACTTCCCATCGGTTCTTCCTAGGATAGTACGTACATGCTGTCCAGGGCTGTTTTTTGTTCTGGTGTCACAGTCATGTGCACCACACCACACCCGATGCCAAATTCTTGTTCAGTTGTCGTTCCTTAACTTCTAAATAAGGTGTCCGTACTGCAAGATGCTGAACTACGCCGTGGAGTACCGCGGCGTCAAGACGAAAGAGGAGAAGGGCGTCGAGCAGATTGTGAGTGCCCGCAGTAAAACTGTTGTCCAGTGGTGTCTGCTTTCGTTTCTATGCTAGTTTTGCTATAATTGGGCGGTGCTGGGAAATCGTGTGTAGGAGGAGCAGAGGGTGATCGAGGCGCAGATCAGGATGCGGCACCAGGAACTCCAGGACGACGCCGAGCGGCTCAAGAACAAGCAGGTTGCTGCTTCAACCGATGAAGTAGCAATAGCACGAGTCGAACCTTGTGATACTGGTGGCACATCCACCCCAGGTGTGTAGATTGCCATAGGGCTATCTGCTTCTCTCTCTGTTTTTTGTTTGTTGCGAAGCAATTCCTGACTGGCGATGTTCATATTGTTGATAGCTGCAAGCGATGCCCAAGGCAACGATGCGGTCTCAGGTCAAGTACAGCATTCGGAGCTGCTATTGAAGAATGCTGAACGCTTAAGGCAGTTGCGGTATGTAATGGTTAACCATTTTCTGCCTTCTATCCTGCTCAAGTCGCGTGACTATGGTTGCATCAATCTATTGTGGATTGCTTGTGCTCTCTAGATAAAACTCGGTTGAAGTACTGTAATTATTGTTGCTTCGGTGGTTTGGACCCTCGCTGAAAGTTTTGTGCGCAAAGTGATTAATCCTCAGTTGCACCTAATTGGGGAATTCGATAGCTTACCACCTGTACTTGTCTGTAATCAAAGTGTCCTTACTTATTCCCCATTAGAAAATGTGACGGCTTACTATATGTAATTTCTGATAGAATTTTGTGCATTCTCTCCACCTGCTGCAAAAGTAATGATCTGTCTCACAATTAATAAGTAACAGGATGTGTCAGCTAGATACTTATATGTTGTCATGTTTGTTGTCAAGTAAGGTCTTGGCAGTACCATGGAGACAATGTTGCTACCAGTTAAAGGTTTCTGTCTGCTCTTTTCTGTATTAGTTAGTTGAACATATTTGGAAATGCCCCTGACACCTTGATCGTGCTGGCCTTTACTTGAAGCTAAATGGTTGTTGCATGATCAATTAATACACCCAACTCTTGTTAGCTAACCACTGTATATGCTGACTTGGACTTTTCTAGAAGACCTTCAGTTTAATTGTAAAAACAAAATGTGAATCTCTACCTACATATTATGTTCAGTGGATTTCATAACTCGGCAATATAATCACATATGCCATCCATCTTGAACAAAAAAAGGTTTGACTATTTTTCGCTTTTAACTTGTTCTTTTCTGAGGGCTCTCTATGTAAATATCATGGAAGTATCTATTTCTTGGAAGTCTTCCTTTCCCACGAAAGTTCTGTTGAGTTTCAAATGCACCTGCTTTAAGGATCAATAGGTACAGCTTGAAAACAGAGTCGATGCAGTTTATTCCTTTTCTGAGCATTCTAGTTGTTTTGCTTTAGATTTCATTATCTCTTTTGTCATAGAGAAGTTACAGTACAATCTAAGCCATCTAAGCTTGTTCCTGCCTTCAACCATAAGAAAAGATGTGCTAGTGAAAATACACTTGCTGTCACCCCTTTCCTCTTATTAACTATATTTGTCTATATCGCAGTTATTGGTAATTTGGTATTGTTAGTACTGATGAATTCCTTAAAATGCAGGGATAATAATTTTGACATGGATCTTGAAGAAGTTATGCTTATGGAAGCGATTTGGCTTTCAGTACAAGTATGTTAAGATATTGCTGAACTTAATTTTCCAACATAGTTGATCTGTATAACTTTTTTTTCTTTCTTCTGTTAAAGAGTTCAAAAAGGACTATACAGAGATAGGTCTCATTTTGCTGCCACATCACATAAATTGATTTTTTTAGCATAGTTTATAAGCATGATGATCGTGTGAATTTTTAATAATACAGTTTCCCCGTACTAGTGTACATGTTTTGATGTCTAGCATCCTGATTCACATAATAGCTGCTTTCATACGTCCTATCATTGGTCATCAGTCGGTTCAATATCCTTTTGAGTTACATGCGAATTAACTTAGAATTTGCTGATTCACTTAAATCTGAATTTGTTGCTCATCACCTGATATGCATGCTGATCGTTGTCATGTCTGCGGGTAGCCAGGTTAGGTGGTTTTCATCAGTAGAATTGTAGAGTTTTCGAGGAACAAAACACCATTAGAGTGATTCTTAGACACTGCCTGTATTTTAATGGGAGAAAGGACAGTACTAATCATCTTACTAAAATTACCATGAACAGGATCAGGAAGCCTTAGGAAATCCAGGGAGCATAGGTGCCGTGCCACCAACACTTCCTCTAAGATGCTACGATGCGTCTGGGGCCGCTTCAGCGGAAGCAGCTCCACCCGGTGGATTCGCCTGCGCGGTCGCGGCTCTAGCGGAGCAACAGCACATGCTTGGAGACCCTTCCAGCGCAGCCACCTGCCAAGCATCGAGACACGACATTCTGAGCAGGTCACAGAGGTCCTTCACAGAGGACCTGAGCATAGCCGGGAGCAGTTCCTCGGCCACCAGGGTCGAGGAACCATCAAACGGCAGAACGCCGCAGGCAAGAGACGGCGCGGATTACTCCAACAACGACGGGTGGTCGGAGGCGGCCGAGGCCAGCACCAGCTGCGCCGGCTCCGACATCACGGTAGAGGCCGGGGCCGCCAGTGTGGCGGCTGCTGCTTCGGACGTGTCTAGCGTCGGTTCGGGCAACGTCCCCGACAGCTTTGAGGAGCAGATGATGCTGGCCATGGCCCTCTCGCTGGTCGATGCCCGGGGGGTCGGAGGCTCTCCTCCAGGGATAGCTTGGCGGTAGGCGCTTTGCCCCCTCCTATTTATTCGCTTGGGCTGGCTGGTGTTGTTCTTCCTAGGTTTCCTCTTGTGTGACATAAAAAGCATAGGATTTAGGTGGGGGCGGGTAAACGAAGATTGGCTGTTGGAATTGGATGCTGTGAAACTGTGAATAGTGAGTGGTGGGATAAATCTGCATATTTGCAGATAGTGCCATAGTGCTTGGCTATTTCTGTTCTTTTCTTTTTTGTTTCTTGTTAAATGTAGAAAGTGGGTTTTGTCAGCCTGTCAGGCAGACCTTGTGCCTGCCTGCATAGCTAGATTGTGTGTGCCGTTGACGATGCAGAAATTGTGTAAATGGAGAAAGTGTCTCTCTTCTCACGCTGTGGGTGGTCTACATTACTGTCTGAAGGCTAAATTACTCGGGGAGGTCACATGCTACGTCAGTGCTTATTACTTTTTTTAGGCTGTCAGTGCTTGTTACTGTATCATTTCCTCCCATGTGCTGAGCTGAAACTGGAGGTTCCCTACCATGGCGGAATCTTTTTTTCTTTTCGAGCATGCCAAGCCTCCAGTAGAGCGGGATCTTAACGGCTGGCGCCGCCCGTGCCAGAGCCCATAGAAACTGAGGCGGCTTGTACTAGGATGTGGACGGGCTCAGTCAGGCCCGCGCCGTGCAGTCGGTCAGACCAGCTGTTCAGCATGGAACGGCACGCATCACAAGTTGACAACCGATCAGCAGCTGCATTTCTGTCTGCAACACCGGATCACTGGCATTTGCACCTCAGCTCGGGAGAGGAAATCCAGAGCACGCACGTACGCTGGTGTGTACGCTTTGGGCCAGACCAGGCCGGACCTTGCAGTCTGGATTTCTTTCTATTCTAGCCCAATCTGCTAAGAGCAACTCCGCATATGAAGCGCGTTGAATTGGAGGATGCGCAAACCCAGAATCTCTATATTCTCTCCTCCAAATTCCATCTGCCTCGTGGTATCCACTCGTTGTCCTTGGCCTCCCTTCCATCCCTACGTGGGATGAAGAACCACATGAATTCCGGTTTCGCTGGATGGAGTGCGGTTGAAAAGTTAGACCCGAGACACCAAATATGAGGTAGGCGTTTATTGACATAAAACTTGTACTAAGAACCGTAAAGAGTATACGTTCGAACCTCTGCATAACATAATGAGGATGATCTCTGGACCCGCAAAAAAATAAAAATGAAAATGAAAGAGCGATGAAGACCCGATCCGAAAACCAAGCCGACATTCATGCTGAATCCTTGGCCACCCACTCCACCCGTATACGTACCTACCAAAATCAACTTCCCATAAAATTACAATGGAATCCCACACTCAAGTTTGACGGACGGGGGACATTTATATTTTCTCGATATTTGACCATACGCATTGGGTTCCATTCTATTATCTGGCGATAAAGAACAATATCATCAAAGCTGTTCAGGAACCAAAAATTAATCAACACTGTCCAGGAGGAGCAAGCAACGCGTTTTATTCGGTTGTGCGGCCGACAGATGAATCGTCTCTACCCAACCTTTCCCTCTCTCAGGTACTATATCATTTCATACCCTGACAGAAGTACTAGTATATCATTTGAATTCCGCGTTCTATATTGCCACTCACGCCCACATGATTCGCAATCGCAATGAAGGTACATCCAATATGATTAATCAAACCATCATATAAAGCCATCATACATTTTTGTAAATAAATCTCGAGCTGCTGCTACGCGCGTCGTCATGCTGGCCTGTCGCCGCGCTCGCTCCGTTTTCTTTTGATGAATATTCTGTTGCAAGTAGTATCTGCATATATATCTTTCCAGTTCATGTATGTAACGGTCGACTTGTCGCCATGATTAGTTTGAGGTAGCAACAGCTAGCCAATCCGAATAAATATCCAGTGCATCCATTGATCCCGTAGCATCTTAAGAAAATGATTGGTTGCAGCGTCATTTATTAAGACGAACGGCAATCGGTTATACCAATCAAATTATTGTGTGTATACACTTTCTTTTCTGCGAGATGTGTGTATACACTAATTAGTATCATAGTTGGATGTTAATTAAGCAATGGTTGCTCATGCAATTATCAATTACTAGTTGCAAGCCCATCAACCGACGGCGCACGCCGACGTGCAAGCACGCAAATCCGGAGCAGGTTCGGCAGCAAAGATCTCGACGGCGATTAGCCGTCTGTTCGATCATAATCCAGGTCATCATCGAACAGTTCTATAATATGACCCGTGGTTTCGATACTATCCGAGCCCCAGTTGTTGCAGACGACACGAAATCGGGTGACATGGCCTTCGATCAAGCTGGCAAATGATCAGATGGTGGGCTGTTCCCGTTATCCACCTCACGACGTGGACCGGTTCAGAAAAACCCAGCCGAAAAGTGCAATGCATGCACAGTTGAATTCAATCAGTGCGCAACTAGATCAAATTAATTGACAAATTCGAAGCAAACAGTGTATTACAGTATTATTATTGTGCGTCTACTTGACGTTTTTGGAAGGAAAAAACACATCGGATTAATGATGTTTAGGTGCTCTAAAAAAACATCTTCTTGATTGGACCCGTCAGTCTCCCCGACTGATCCTAATGGGCACCTTGATCATTCGATGCGTTGCATTCAGGTGAGTACGCGCGTACACATCTATCAGACAATCTCGCATTACCTTGCATTGCACTACACACATGTATGACATATGAATTGAAACGCAGCAATCATCGCCCATAACAATCATTGTACACGCGGCTGACCCCGACGGCCTGTCTCCACGATGGCAAGCAGCCACCAGCAGCAAATCATGCAGCCAAGTTAGCTAGTAGGCGCAAACTGGTTTGGATATTTATTTCGTCGTAAGCTGTAACTTGGGTTGCATTTGAGTTTAATTTAATTACTCAACAGAATATACAGAAAGTGTACATAGCATAGAGTTGTTAATTACTCTCTCCCTCTGTTCTTAAACATAAGCCCTTTTAGAGATTTCAATATGGACCATAGTCTGTATTTGAAATCTCTAAAATGTCTTATATTTAAAATCGGAGGGAGTAGTTTTTTTTAGAATATAATACTTGTTAGTTTTTTTTGCGTAAAATAATACTCCACTTGTTAGTTGGTTGCCACTTATTTAATTTCCTGAGCAAATACTTTTGAGTAAATTTCACTTCCCCGGTGTTAACTTGTGACAATGTTTACCAAATTACAAAAAAAATGCACACCATCACTTGGTGTGACCTTTTGACGTACGGCTTCTATCAGTTTTATCAAAGAAATTCTGCAAACCAAACAAAGTGGACCCACGCGTGAGAATTACCCGGCAGCTGACTAGGCATAGAACTCAAGCCCGTATTCGCTGGCAGGAATAGTGTGGTGCAGCTAACCGCACTGGTTTGCCAAAATTGACACATTTTTTACTCCCTCCATTCCCTTATACAAAGCCACTTCATATTTTTATATCTAACTTTGATCACTAATTTTACCAATAAAAAATGAGTTATATGCCACAAAATGTATGTCACTGGATGCACGGTTCAAAGAACTTTCTGATGATATATTTTTTATGACATATAATCCATATTTTGTTGACCAAAATTACAAGTCAAAATTTGACATGAACAAAGAAGTGGCCTTGTATAAGGGAATGAAGGGAGTAGTGAATTTGATTAAATCTGACATGAATTAGTGTATACATACCCTTAACGAGTATTCATTCAAGCTATCTAAGTTAATCCAGTTTTCATTTAAGGAAGAAAGTGACATTGAGTAAAAAAATACTCCACATTGTCACTAATAAGGGGTAAAATATGGCAAACATTTTGTAGTTGAATATAATATTGTTACAAATGTTCTCTCGCAAAGCCTTGCCCCTCTTAATCTCCGTCTGTGAGCCCATGGATTCGCTTCCCCTCTGCTAGCCGCTCTGGCGGCCGGTAGCGGGGAGGGGAGTTTTGTTGCCTCGCTCTAGCTAGTACTCTCTCCGTCCCTAAATATTTGTCTTTCTAGAGATTTCAACAAGTGCTACATATGAAGCAAAATGAGCACAATCCGTATGTGGTAGTCCATTTGAAATCTCTAAAAAGACAAATATTTAGGAACAGAGGGAGTAGATAGGTTAGGGTTTTAGTCTTGCAGGGGCAGTGCTCTGGCAGATGGCGACGCTTCATCTTCGAGTAAATCTTCGGTGTTTCGTCCTCCTTGAGTTGTTCGTCGGGATGGACTGAACGGAGCTCTGGCATATATTCCTGTCGGCTCCTCGGGGTGGCGAGATTAGGGTTTCTTCTCGTGCGTACGCCACGATGCGATTTGGTTTCAGGTTCTTCAAATATTTATTCAAAGGTTCAAAGGTGACAATTGTGGCTCCAGGGCATTGGCCTTAGGGGCACGTGCATGGAGACTTCCCGACTGTCATCGACAAGATCAGGCGGCTTCCAGTGCATCCATTGATCCCGTAGCATCTTAAGAAAATGATTGGTTGCAGCGTCATTTATTAAGACGAACGGCAATCGGTTATACCAATCAAATTATTGTGTGTATACACTTTCTTTTCTGCGAGATGTGTGTATACACTAATTAGTATCATAGTTGGATGTTAATTAAGCAATGGTTGCTCATGCAATTATCAATTACTAGTTGCAAGCCCATCAACCGACGGCGCACGCCGACGTGCAAGCACGCAAATCCGGAGCAGGTTCGGCAGCAAAGATCTCGACGGCGATTAGCCGTCTGTTCGATCATAATCCAGGTCATCATCGAACAGTTCTATAATATGACCCGTGGTTTCGATACTATCCGAGCCCCAGTTGTTGCAGACGACACGAAATCGGGTGACATGGCCTTCGATCAAGCTGGCAAATGATCAGATGGTGGGCTGTTCCCGTTATCCACCTCACGACGTGGACCGGTTCAGAAAAACCCAGCCGAAAAGTGCAATGCATGCACAGTTGAATTCAATCAGTGCGCAACTAGATCAAATTAATTGACAAATTCGAAGCAAACAGTGTATTACAGTATTATTATTGTGCGTCTACTTGACGTTTTTGGAAGGAAAAAACACATCGGATTAATGATGTTTAGGTGCTCTAAAAAAACATCTTCTTGATTGGACCCGTCAGTCTCCCCGACTGATCCTAATGGGCACCTTGATCATTCGATGCGTTGCATTCAGGTGAGTACGCGCGTACACATCTATCAGACAATCTCGCATTACCTTGCATTGCACTACACACATGTATGACATATGAATTGAAACGCAGCAATCATCGCCCATAACAATCATTGTACACGCGGCTGACCCCGACGGCCTGTCTCCACGATGGCAAGCAGCCACCAGCAGCAAATCATGCAGCCAAGTTAGCTAGTAGGCGCAAACTGGTTTGGATATTTATTTCGTCGTAAGCTGTAACTTGGGTTGCATTTGAGTTTAATTTAATTACTCAACAGAATATACAGAAAGTGTACATAGCATAGAGTTGTTAATTACTCTCTCCCTCTGTTCTTAAACATAAGCCCTTTTAGAGATTTCAATATGGACCATAGTCTGTATTTGAAATCTCTAAAATGTCTTATATTTAAAATCGGAGGGAGTAGTTTTTTTTAGAATATAATACTTGTTAGTTTTTTTTGCGTAAAATAATACTCCACTTGTTAGTTGGTTGCCACTTATTTAATTTCCTGAGCAAATACTTTTGAGTAAATTTCACTTCCCCGGTGTTAACTTGTGACAATGTTTACCAAATTACAAAAAAAATGCACACCATCACTTGGTGTGACCTTTTGACGTACGGCTTCTATCAGTTTTATCAAAGAAATTCTGCAAACCAAACAAAGTGGACCCACGCGTGAGAATTACCCGGCAGCTGACTAGGCATAGAACTCAAGCCCGTATTCGCTGGCAGGAATAGTGTGGTGCAGCTAACCGCACTGGTTTGCCAAAATTGACACATTTTTTACTCCCTCCATTCCCTTATACAAAGCCACTTCATATTTTTATATCTAACTTTGATCACTAATTTTACCAATAAAAAATGAGTTATATGCCACAAAATGTATGTCACTGGATGCACGGTTCAAAGAACTTTCTGATGATATATTTTTTATGACATATAATCCATATTTTGTTGACCAAAATTACAAGTCAAAATTTGACATGAACAAAGAAGTGGCCTTGTATAAGGGAATGAAGGGAGTAGTGAATTTGATTAAATCTGACATGAATTAGTGTATACATACCCTTAACGAGTATTCATTCAAGCTATCTAAGTTAATCCAGTTTTCATTTAAGGAAGAAAGTGACATTGAGTAAAAAAATACTCCACATTGTCACTAATAAGGGGTAAAATATGGCAAACATTTTGTAGTTGAATATAATATTGTTACAAATGTTCTCTCGCAAAGCCTTGCCCCTCTTAATCTCCGTCTGTGAGCCCATGGATTCGCTTCCCCTCTGCTAGCCGCTCTGGCGGCCGGTAGCGGGGAGGGGAGTTTTGTTGCCTCGCTCTAGCTAGTACTCTCTCCGTCCCTAAATATTTGTCTTTCTAGAGATTTCAACAAGTGCTACATATGAAGCAAAATGAGCACAATCCGTATGTGGTAGTCCATTTGAAATCTCTAAAAAGACAAATATTTAGGAACAGAGGGAGTAGATAGGTTAGGGTTTTAGTCTTGCAGGGGCAGTGCTCTGGCAGATGGCGACGCTTCATCTTCGAGTAAATCTTCGGTGTTTCGTCCTCCTTGAGTTGTTCGTCGGGATGGACTGAACGGAGCTCTGGCATATATTCCTGTCGGCTCCTCGGGGTGGCGAGATTAGGGTTTCTTCTCGTGCGTACGCCACGATGCGATTTGGTTTCAGGTTCTTCAAATATTTATTCAAAGGTTCAAAGGTGACAATTGTGGCTCCAGGGCATTGGCCTTAGGGGCACGTGCATGGAGACTTCCCGACTGTCATCGACAAGATCAGGCGGCTTCCAGTGCATCCATTGATCCCGTAGCATCTTAAGAAAATGATTGGTTGCAGCGTCATTTATTAAGACGAACGGCAATCGGTTATACCAATCAAATTATTGTGTGTATACACTTTCTTTTCTGCGAGATGTGTGTATACACTAATTAGTATCATAGTTGGATGTTAATTAAGCAATGGTTGCTCATGCAATTATCAATTACTAGTTGCAAGCCCATCAACCGACGGCGCACGCCGACGTGCAAGCACGCAAATCCGGAGCAGGTTCGGCAGCAAAGATCTCGACGGCGATTAGCCGTCTGTTCGATCATAATCCAGGTCATCATCGAACAGTTCTATAATATGACCCGTGGTTTCGATACTATCCGAGCCCCAGTTGTTGCAGACGACACGAAATCGGGTGACATGGCCTTCGATCAAGCTGGCAAATGATCAGATGGTGGGCTGTTCCCGTTATCCACCTCACGACGTGGACCGGTTCAGAAAAACCCAGCCGAAAAGTGCAATGCATGCACAGTTGAATTCAATCAGTGCGCAACTAGATCAAATTAATTGACAAATTCGAAGCAAACAGTGTATTACAGTATTATTATTGTGCGTCTACTTGACGTTTTTGGAAGGAAAAAACACATCGGATTAATGATGTTTAGGTGCTCTAAAAAAACATCTTCTTGATTGGACCCGTCAGTCTCCCCGACTGATCCTAATGGGCACCTTGATCATTCGATGCGTTGCATTCAGGTGAGTACGCGCGTACACATCTATCAGACAATCTCGCATTACCTTGCATTGCACTACACACATGTATGACATATGAATTGAAACGCAGCAATCATCGCCCATAACAATCATTGTACACGCGGCTGACCCCGACGGCCTGTCTCCACGATGGCAAGCAGCCACCAGCAGCAAATCATGCAGCCAAGTTAGCTAGTAGGCGCAAACTGGTTTGGATATTTATTTCGTCGTAAGCTGTAACTTGGGTTGCATTTGAGTTTAATTTAATTACTCAACAGAATATACAGAAAGTGTACATAGCATAGAGTTGTTAATTACTCTCTCCCTCTGTTCTTAAACATAAGCCCTTTTAGAGATTTCAATATGGACCATAGTCTGTATTTGAAATCTCTAAAATGTCTTATATTTAAAATCGGAGGGAGTAGTTTTTTTTAGAATATAATACTTGTTAGTTTTTTTTGCGTAAAATAATACTCCACTTGTTAGTTGGTTGCCACTTATTTAATTTCCTGAGCAAATACTTTTGAGTAAATTTCACTTCCCCGGTGTTAACTTGTGACAATGTTTACCAAATTACAAAAAAAATGCACACCATCACTTGGTGTGACCTTTTGACGTACGGCTTCTATCAGTTTTATCAAAGAAATTCTGCAAACCAAACAAAGTGGACCCACGCGTGAGAATTACCCGGCAGCTGACTAGGCATAGAACTCAAGCCCGTATTCGCTGGCAGGAATAGTGTGGTGCAGCTAACCGCACTGGTTTGCCAAAATTGACACATTTTTTACTCCCTCCATTCCCTTATACAAAGCCACTTCATATTTTTATATCTAACTTTGATCACTAATTTTACCAATAAAAAATGAGTTATATGCCACAAAATGTATGTCACTGGATGCACGGTTCAAAGAACTTTCTGATGATATATTTTTTATGACATATAATCCATATTTTGTTGACCAAAATTACAAGTCAAAATTTGACATGAACAAAGAAGTGGCCTTGTATAAGGGAATGAAGGGAGTAGTGAATTTGATTAAATCTGACATGAATTAGTGTATACATACCCTTAACGAGTATTCATTCAAGCTATCTAAGTTAATCCAGTTTTCATTTAAGGAAGAAAGTGACATTGAGTAAAAAAATACTCCACATTGTCACTAATAAGGGGTAAAATATGGCAAACATTTTGTAGTTGAATATAATATTGTTACAAATGTTCTCTCGCAAAGCCTTGCCCCTCTTAATCTCCGTCTGTGAGCCCATGGATTCGCTTCCCCTCTGCTAGCCGCTCTGGCGGCCGGTAGCGGGGAGGGGAGTTTTGTTGCCTCGCTCTAGCTAGTACTCTCTCCGTCCCTAAATATTTGTCTTTCTAGAGATTTCAACAAGTGCTACATATGAAGCAAAATGAGCACAATCCGTATGTGGTAGTCCATTTGAAATCTCTAAAAAGACAAATATTTAGGAACAGAGGGAGTAGATAGGTTAGGGTTTTAGTCTTGCAGGGGCAGTGCTCTGGCAGATGGCGACGCTTCATCTTCGAGTAAATCTTCGGTGTTTCGTCCTCCTTGAGTTGTTCGTCGGGATGGACTGAACGGAGCTCTGGCATATATTCCTGTCGGCTCCTCGGGGTGGCGAGATTAGGGTTTCTTCTCGTGCGTACGCCACGATGCGATTTGGTTTCAGGTTCTTCAAATATTTATTCAAAGGTTCAAAGGTGACAATTGTGGCTCCAGGGCATTGGCCTTAGGGGCACGTGCATGGAGACTTCCCGACTGTCATCGACAAGATCAGGCGGCTTCGATATGGGAGGGGAGACAGTGGCGCTTCGGGAGCTCGTTCATGATTCATGGATCTCGATGTAATTTTCATTATGTTTGGAGTGATTTCAATTTCGACGAACCTTTTTCTAATACAGTACAACCACAGCTGATTACATACACGCACCCCATGAACGCACACACGCACACCCTGTGAGCACATCCGAAATACTCAGCCGACACAACATTTTAAGATTGATGAACTCACTGTAAGCGCCACTTAAACCATCTGAGTTACGCTCAGTTCACACGAACCTTTATAATAGATACGGACCCTTTTCACAAAAAAGTTTGGCACAATCATTGTAAGTACTCCCTCCATCCGAAAAAATTTGTCCCTCAAATGGATGTATGTAGCACTAACTTGGTACTAAATACATCCATTTGAGGGACAGACTTTTTCGGACGAACGGAGTAGCAGGTAAGAAAGTGGAAATTCTGCATGGACAAATATTTTGAAAAGGAGACTAGTGAGGCCACAAAGATCGACCTACAACGAAAGGGAGGAAACGGAGACACTTATTGCTTACTCGTCCAAAGCATGCAGTACGATATGGAGCAATCAATCGCTAGAAATAATTCGATCTCCTTCTCTCTAGCTTTAAGTAAGAACAATCAGTACACAAAAAAGCGCCAAAACCGTGCATAGACCTAGTGCTTTGCACGCTGTCCTGTCACGTATGCTACATTGCCATTTTTTTCTCACTTCGCTTTCTGAAACTTTAGCCCCAGCGCTTCGACACCAATTTCATGAAGGACAGTCTTGTCTAGTAATTAACCAACGCGTACAATCCGACAGGTCTACTGGCATTACTTGCATCGATTAATGTATAGACATCTTAACCCTACATACGACCTGTCTATACTGGTATGAACAACATGAGTTGGTCAGGATATTTTAGATCTTAGTCGTCTCAAATCATCGTCTAGTAATTTTGTGTTCAACAGTTGCGGACAATTGCCACGCCTCCCTCAAGCACTCTTTAAGAGGCTCTTAATTATTATTTTTTGCGATAGAAATTTCTAATCTATTCATCAATCATGGCAATACAGATAACATTAGAGGTAATAAAAATTACAACCAGGTCCATGGACCACCTAGCAATGACTACAAACACCGGAGCGAGTCGAAGGCGCGCTGTGGTTATCGCCCCTCGCTCACCGGAGCGGGGCAAACCTTGTTGTAGTAGACAGTCGGGAAGTCGTCGTGCTAAGGTCCCAAAGGATCAACGCACCAGAGCAGCAACCATCGCTGATGAAGAGAGCTGTAGATCGGAAAGATTAAACCTGTAACCACACGAATGAAGACGAACAAAACTGAATCCAAATGCATCCACCGAAGACCAGCACCGACAAAATCCCGTGTGATCCGGCGGAGACACGTCTCCGCACATCCTTCGACGATGCTATTCGCACCATCAAGACGGAGATAGGACGTGGGAGACATTCTTCCTACCGAGGGACATCGTCAACGCCACACAGCCACAACCAAGACGTTGAACCTAACAAAAACAAGAAAGGGGTCCCTCCCGCCAGCGGGGGGCCGTGATCTTCCACACCTTCATGGACCAAAGGCCATCAGAGGTGGGGCAGATCGACGGCGACACTAGCGGGAGGAGGTAGCATACCTTTTAGACTCTAGTTTATTTTTGTGTGTGTAAAAGTGTTGGTTTTGTGTATGTAAAAGTTTAGTTGGATTTTCTGTTCCCGAGCTCAAATCACCGCATGAAGAGTAAAATCCAATAAAATAGTAAACCAAAATTATAAATGTCACTTTATTCGCTCGATTAACAACAATATATGTTCAAACACCATATAAAATTTCACCTAGAAAAGACATGCGTAAAAAAAGAATACCTTTGTAAACCGCACAACCTTTTTTCACATTTATGTCTTACTATTCGCGTCCCCACAAGACACATTTGTATGAACTCTTGCGGTTGTCGTGTCATTTCTTCGAAAATCACTAAAACAACGCCGGGTTCGCAAAACCGCAAAAAAGGAGAAGAAAACCCCCCAGCAAAATCAGATATCATTATGCATTGGGAGGCGCACTTTGCATGCAAAACAGGCATTGCTAGACACAAGAAAATTAGCCGTAGTCTCTTGAAAATCATGATTTTTTTTCCGCAAAAGAAATAGTATGATTTTTATAGTACAAGTTTGAAACGGATGGAGTAAAATAGGTGTATACCGGAGGGTAGCATGGCAAACGTGCGACCAACCACGCATCTCATCCGGAGGCGCGGTGAGACCGTCCGTCCCGTCCGGATCGGCTCCCCGGTCGCTTTTGGAGCCAGGCAAGGCAAGCCACGCCAAGCCAAGCCACGCCACCACGCACGGTAGGAGAGAGGGAGGGAGAGCAACGTAAACGTACCAACCGTTGGGAGGGATCCAACGTGCTCAGCTCTCCTCATCTTATCCACCCTACATACTTCCTCCTGCCAAACACTAGCATAGGATCCTACTACAACTAAAGAGAAAAAAGAATCACATAGCATGGTAACCTATGGAAAAGGGCAGTCTTGTGTGTGTGTGTGTGTGTGAGATAGCTCCAAACAAACAACTTGCTCCGAGCTGGATTTTCCACCTTGGATCCGTCAATTTGTTTCTTTTATCCCCTCATACAACTTTGACCGCTATTCTCTACCACATGAATATAACAGTGAAGATCGATTTAAATATAAAGTTACTATTAAATTACGTTTACAAGAATAGGATGACCGCGCAATTTTCATCCTCACTTTCGCAAATTAGGGCGGCGGGGGGAGATCTTCTCCCTCAGTCGAAGTTTCCAGGGCGTGTGTGTGCGCGCGCGCGTGCGTGCACAGAAAATTTATAGTGTTACACGCGCCGGAGAACATATATATAACCGCAGAAGATCCATGGCTGTTCTCCTCCGGTGAAGTGGATCCCCGGCCTTCAAAGTCAGCACGAAAGTTACCCCTTGTCCCCCACTCTCACTGACAGCAAGATCACTAGACCAGGACAAGAAAAATATTTAAAACTAGTAGCAGCAGGGTGATAAACTCCACCGCAATAAAGGCATTTCACACCGTGATAAAAATACTCCCCGAAAAAGAGAAGCAAGTCAGCAGAGCCATCAAAGGGGGCCGGGGCGTGGGCGTGGCGACGACGGTGGAGGTGGTGGAGCACACTGGCAGCCAGCCAAGGATCAGAGACCCTCCCTCCCTCCTTTCGATCTCAACTTACACCCAACGCCAACCCCAAGGCAAGGGGCAGAACAGAGAAGGAGAAGAGAACCCTGCACCTTTCCACCTTCCCTCTCCCACGCGACCGCACGAGGTGCAGGACGGGATCCGTCCGTTGCTTCCGACGGCCGCCTCCGCTCCGTGGCCTCCACCGCGCCCGCCGTCCGTCCGTCCCTGAAAGCAACGCCTGATCGGATTCGGGGGTCGACTGCTGCCGCTGGTCCGCGACGGCCACCACCACCTGCCGCAGGTACCACTGCGACTACTTAGTTCCTGCTCCGCTCCCCGCTCCTCTGTTCTTTGCCCTGCCTCTCGGGCTGTTTGTTTGGTGGTCTCTGCCCCTGCGTGCGTGCGTGCGAATGGGGGAGCGGCGGGCTGGCGGAGCCATGCGTCCGATTTGATGTGATTTGGTTCTGGAGAGCTTGGTCAGGTGAGAGGAAGAAGAAAGCCCCGATCTTTCCTGCACGGCCCGAGGGATTTCCGTGGGTGGGTGGGTTCTTCTCGGGTTCTGCACTTCTGCTCTGATTTGCTGCCCCTGTTAATTGTTTTATTCGACGAGTTGACCCGCCATCCTCGTTCGACTTTTGAGCACTACTACAGTTTTCTTGAGATTTTAGAGAATTAAAGGGTTCAACTTTCTCTGTTTCTCATGTTTCTGCTTCTAGTAATTCAGAAACCCTGCGATTTTTCCGGTCTACTCCTGAATTTATGCATGAGTCTCAGAGAGATTCAGAACAGGACACTGAACTTGTTCATCAGCTGTACTAGCAGTTTCCATCCAAGCCATGTTTGTCTTCCTACAATAGAATAAGTGAATACCTATTCAAGCCCATGTTGCACCATCTTGGAGACGCTGTGACTTTTTTGTCTCACCCCAAATAAATCCTGTATATATAATTTACTCTCCTTTCCCTTTCATGTGATCCAGGCAAGGGAATTTTCAAAGGAGGAATCTGAAGAACGCAAACTTCGTCTCCTGAGGTGAACTCCTGGTCGACGAAGAAGCAGCCATGGGGTCCGGGGACTGGTTCAAGACCATCATCAGCAAGAAGAAGTCGAAACGGGGCAAGTCAAAGCACGCAAAGGTACCCCCTCCATGCCTCCACCCACATCAACATGGATGGCCCTTTTCTTTTCTTTACCATACCACTCTCGAGAACCCAAAGAGAAAAATATTACCACCATCGATCTTCAAACCTCCCTTTACCCCAAACTTCCAAGTCCTGCACACCACACCCTGACTCACCCCCTTGCATGCCTTCTAAGCAACCTGGGATGAAAGAAAAAGATGCCATCGGTTTCATTCCACATCATATTCCATCATTATTCAGTAGCGAGGGGCAGGACAGACAAACTACACCGCTTTGTGCTGCTGTAACTTGGTGACTTGTCGCTGTGGCCATCATAATGGAGGAAAGTAAGAAAGCTTTGGTTTGTTTGCCGATGGCAATAATGGGAAAGGTGTCATCGATGCTGACTCGTAGCACAGTTTGTCTGTCGAGGTGGGTGTTGGCTTGGATTCTGGGATGGGAACCCCCTGCTTGCTTGCCTGCGTGTCTTGTGGAGTTTTGGTCAGCTACTGATATCTGTATCTGACCTTACCCGCTGGCTTCAGGACGTCTGAAATCGTCAGCTTGGGTGTTGGATTCTGTGATAAACATCGAAGTATTTATTTCTCTTTGGTGGCCGAGTTATGTCATCTGTGTTTGATCTTTTGTGTGGCGTGGTTGGGGAAAACTGAAAACCATGACCATTCTTTGCTATGCAATCAACAACAGTTTGGGTCAGAATAAGTTACTGAATTCAAACACTTATGTTCCTTCGGAAAAAAAGCCCCGTGAATTACGGTGTGTGTGTACAAATCTCATTTTTGGACATGGTCATTGGACTGGTCTGTGAAAGTAACCTGACTGCTGAAATGGGTCCAGGAAAAAAATACTTGACTGTTGAATTGGTCCTCTATAACTTCCTTTTTCTGCCGCGTCGATTCGATATGCCGACTGGCCTAACATCCCTTGACTCCTTCCTTGTGGAGTTGTGGTGCAAAATAGGTGGCCTAAATTAGAATCAACTCTGGCACAAACTTGCTGTTCTGGTAATCGCTACTGACTACATTCCATTGTGGTCAACATTGACAATGAAACTTTTGTTGCTGCTCTTCTTGTCATGCCAGCTACAGTCCTGTTATATGTTTTCACCTGGACATCTGAACATCCTTGGATGAATTAAGCCATCAAACACATTTACAAAAGATTAAATTGCATTCATCCTGACATGCTTCCTTTTACATAGAAGGTTGCTGCGCAACGCAACGGAGCCAACCTGCCGCAGCAAAAGCCTAGCAACGCTCCTTCTTCCAGCAGCGACCCTGAAGACAATGCAGCACTCGAAGATTGGGCAGCTACCCGGATCCAGAACGCGTTTCGGCGCCACAAGGTAACATCGACAATTTACCGCAACAACTTCATTTCTACTGTTTGATCGAGCGGTAGGTACATATTGCATTTTCCCTAAGTAATCATCACTTTAATGCAGGCAAGGAGGACTCTCCGTTGCCTGAGGGGAGTTAAAAGACTGCGCATTGTTGGGCAGAGCAATCCAGTTACCAAGCAGACTAGTGCCACATTGAGCTACATACAGTCTTGGAACAAGTTACAGGCTGAGCTAAGAAACCGGCGTGCTTTCATGGTCACAGAAGGGCGTAACAGGAAGAAGAAGCAAGAGAATCAGGTCAAACTTGACGCGAAACTCCAGAATCTGCAGGTAATTCTCTTCCTTGGGCTGACTCTGTTTTGTCATCAGAAAGTTACTCTCACTGCCTAACTTCACTAGAGACAAGAGTAAGAGTTCCTTGACATTTTATTTTGCTCGTCGGCATGTTTTTATCAGGTTGCATGGAATGGAGGCTCGAACACCATGGATGAAATAGTTGCCAGGATACATCTAAGGGAAGAAGCAGCAGTAAAGCGTGAGCGAGCCATGGCGTATGCGTTTAACCATCAGGTTCAGACTGGCTACTAATCTCACATCGCAGCTCATTATTTTGCAACAGTTCATGCCTAAAGGTTGTAGCAGCTTCTCTATCTGTATCTCATTGATTATAAACCATATGTCGCACTCTTAATTTTGCAGTGGAGGGCAAAGTCTGCCACAAGCCAAGGAAACTTCAACTATGGGGTCGGGAACGGTGGCTGGGGCTGGAGCTGGATGGACCGCTGGATCGCTGCACGGCCATGGGAGCCCCGATCCATGGTCACCCCTGAAAACCCGAAGAAGGGACAATCAAAGAAAGACAACACCAGCACAAACCAGTCAGCTCTGAAGCTGCAAGGTGCAATCAGTCTAAGCAACAACACCAGTGACCGGAAAGTTCCCAAGAAAAAGTCATCCCCATCTCCTGACAAGAAGAAACCGGCAGCGAAAACGGAGCAGAAACCAGTAGCGAAAACAGAGCAGAAACCAAAGGCGGCCGGCCCTCCCAAGGCGAAGCCAAAGGACATGAAGAGGAACCAGGAGAAGCAGCAACAACCCGCGGTTCCTGCCATCACTGCTTGAAACCCGCGGCGAAAAGGTTACCGGAGACGTTGTATGATACATCCTGTGAAGTTTCTCTTTCTTTTACACTCTTATGTGGTTTGTCTCTTACATTGCTGTTTTACTGGACCAAGAAGTGACCAATGTAGAATGTGTTTGGTTTGCGCGATTGCACACATACCTAATGAGAGTGGTTTTTGGTTAGGGCTAGGATCTCTACTGTGCGCATTGTGTGCGGGTGTGTAATATCTCTGTCTGCTGGGCTAAAATGGTTCTGTTGGAACAAAAATTCAAGTTCCATCTCTGTTCATGACAAAATTTTAACTGATATTGTTGTAGGTGACCATATATCAGACAAAGGACTGAAGGTGCCGGGGACATGATTTTGCTGATAAACCTTTGCTAAGCAACACAAGTCTTCAAATTCAAACTGCATCTACTTACATTCTCATATAATCTGATTAAACCAGCTTGTGTATACCTAGAGCATTTGGACAGTTTCTCTTCTTTCCACAGTTTGCACAGTTTCCAGAGCGCGCCGGTGACGCACCGACCCCAGGGAAGAACCACCGCGCAGCTTTGTACTTCCCCGGCGAACCACCGACGGGGCGTTGAAACAGCACCTTCTGCTCCTCCATGGAATACACGCCCCAAATGCTGTTGCTGTAGGAATGCTTGTCGAGCTCGGTCACAAAGTAGATGCAGTTGGCCCTGCACCCCGGTGTCTCTGATGCGCGCACCGTGAACGATGATTGCTCGCTCACGAACAGCGCCCGGTCATCGGCGAGCCTCTCCACTTTCACCCACCGTGTCACCTTGAGATCCAGCGTGTACACCTCGAAGCCACCGATGGATTTGGGGCGTCCGGGTTCTTGTGCTGCGAGCACCAGACCGACGAACATGACCTCCCCTTCTGACACGAGCAGGTGGGCGTAGGGGAGGCGGAGGCAGCTGTACCCAGGGATCGGGGAGTACTGCTCGAGAATGCTTGGCGCACGGAGCCTCTTCGGCCCCCATGGCAGCGGCCCACGCCGGTCGACAATGTAGGTGAAGCCGTTGTAATGCATGGCGTAGAAGATGCCGCCGGCGTAGGCCACAAAGCCGTCGCAAGCTCTGAACACTTCGGGCCGGAGGAGCTTCTCCTCGAACCACCGCTCCTCCTCGCACCACAGCAGAGAGACGCTCCCAAGACACTCGGTAACGAACAACGCGTTGGCATCTTCAAGCAATTGTTTCGTGCCATTAAGAAATGTACGCAGCATTTTAGAGCAAAAATTCAAGCAATTCAAAAAAACACGCGTCACATTTAAAAAAATGTATATACAATGTATATGGATGTTCCTGTAGGTTAAAAAAATGCTTATTTTCAGTAAAAAATGTTTGTGTAGTTTAAAAAAAATTCTTATTGACACTAAAACACTATACAGCATGTATTTGAAAAATATTACCGTCTATCCAAAAAGGTGTTCGAAACATGTATTTAAAAATGTACATCATGTACTTGAAAATGTTCAAAGTGTAGAAAAACAAAATGTTTCGCGTGTACGTTAAGAATGCACATTGTGTACTCACAAAAGGTAGACATGTGAAAAAAAGGAACCGGTTAATACCAACAAAGAAACAAAAATGAAAAGCAAAGAAAACGAGGAATACGAAGAAAATAAACAAAAAGAACCAAAGTATAACGAACCAACCAACCAAGTATAGATGAGAGAGGGTCATACTTGGTCAAGGTAGATGGACAGGATCGCTAGGAAGTCGTTTCGGCCCCAATCATAGTGCCAGAAATCAACAACATATGCAAGGGTTAAAATGTCACCTTTTCTGTCAAAAACCACCAAAATCAACGGAAATCGGGTTGAAATTCAATGATAACCCCATGTGCCACGCATTTGTACAAGAACCACCCTTCTTGATTCTCCATCGCTGACACGCTACATCTTTAACTTCTTCCGGTAGTCGACGTAGCAGATCAAGGGCACCGGGAATGCCGTACGTCAGAAAGCAGAGAGAGGGGAGCTAGCGGGGCGCAGCAGAGGCCTTTTTTCGGCGAGAATGAGGGAGGCGAGTATGAGGACGGTGGATGGTTGCGTCGCATGCAAGGGATTTTGAGGTGGGATAAGAAATTTGGGGTGGGGAGGGGTTTTGGCAATTTTCACACTAATCACCCCTTGCAAGTCTCACTGAATCACAACTATTCCCTCCGTTTCTAAATATTTGTCTTTTTAGAGATATCAAATGGACTACCACATACGGATGTATATAGACATATTTTAGAGTGTAGATTCACTCACTTTACTCCGTATGTTGTCATTTGTTGAAATCTCTAGAAAGACAAATATTTAGGAACGGAGGGAGTACCTAGCTACGTGGAATGGTCAAACGTGGCTCATACGAGTGCTATATGTGCAATAGTGATCGTACAATCACGTCACGTCGTCTTATGTTATTTTGAGCGTTTGTTTTAGTACAAGGACTGTTTTGTGCTTCAGACCCAACTTGTCGGTGTATTTATTTTTGATTATTATTTGAGTCTTTTTTTTTTTAGATGAATTATTTTTGAGTCAACTTGGTGGGGATGCCGTGATGGCCCGCCAGTCGGCGGCAGCCCACAAGGTGAGACCGGCCTGGCCCGTAAAGCAACACGGCAACCCACCACCTACGTCGTCGTCTCCGCCGCCTTGCTCTATCCATCCGTCGGCGATGCAGGCCGCCGTCGCCTTGAGCCAGAGCCAGGCGTCCCTTCTCGTCCGGCGGCTCCCAAGGCCTTACTACTACGCGTACGTATCTTCCACTCGATTCCTCTCGCCTCAATTCCATGGCTCCATCTTTGCCTTCTTGACCCCTGCATCTGCATGTGGTCGGTGGAGGAATTCCGCAGCGGCGGGCCGGAGCCGGATGATGGTGTGCTGCTGCTAGGACGACGAGGCGTGTCGCTCCCGCTCCCGCTCCCGCGGCTGCGGCTGCGGCGCGCCTGTTGCTCCTCGAGCCTACCCGTCGGTACCGGCGCCGGCGCCGGCAGTGGTAACAACCCCCACCTCATGTTGGTTTACCATGTTTGTGTTACTTTACCCGTGGTAAGGTAACAAGACCCCCCTGGCCGATTGCTTTGGAAGCTAGGCTGGAGAGGGTACCTTTGCAGATTTACCCCCTTCAGGCAAGGGCAAACTTTTCAGATCAGATTATAAAAGTTTTGACAGTGCCAAGATAAGTGGAATCAGTTACTAGGCCAAGGCTAAAATTTGAGATAATACTATTAAGGAGCACCTGTATATGCGTCAGTTACTAACTGAAAACAAATTCTGTTTTACTGGAATCCCCCCCCCCCCCCCCCCCCCCCCCCCCCCCCCCGTAGCCTTCTTCTTTCTCCCACCCGCCCTGCCTAACTGCCTTCTGCCCTCCGACACCTGCCTAACCGCCTAGCGCCGCCGCCACCCCCCCCGGCCATCGCTGTTAAATAGCAAATGCGATAATAATATGGTCTGGCGGTACGATATTGTGATGTGTCAGAGGAATCACTTCTTATCACTGTTTCAGTTCATTCGCTAATGCCAGTTATCGGCTTACCGTGGTTAAAAAGAACAATTCCGTGTGTTCATACTTCATAGTTCACGCGCGAAAGAAATTTGCATGTTTGTGAATGATGTGGAAATCAAAATCCTGGCCTTCAGGAAAGACGGTATATGGGAATACAGGACTGCGTGCAAGTTTGAATAATGGGACCTAGTGGGCAGTCCTTCCCTTACAAATGGTGAATGGCTCCCAAATACGGAGATTTCAGTACTAAAACAAGTAGCAGAAGCAATTCGTGCAAGCGGCAGTACCAAGGGTGATATTGATGCAATAGGAAGTCACTTCCATGTTTGCTGTATTAATTTACAGTACTGGTGAGTCTCGGCTTGGAAGTTGCCATGCTGCTCTTAATTGTTTGCGGTATCTGTTCTTGACCTGCATATCTGGAATCAAATGTCATTAACCAGACGAGTTTTCTTATTTGTAAGCAAGGTTTGGGAGAATCAAATAGTACCTTTTTGCCATTTTGTTTGTGAGATAAATAAAAGTGTCATAGAAACAAGCAGTCCTGTCCGGTGAAATTAATCAACACATATTCCCTGTCTGTATTGGGCATAAACCAGCCATATCTGCTTAATTCAGTCCTTGCTATGTATCCAGAAACTGGTTGCGCAAAGCTATTGCCTAGCTTCGTTGACCTACCGAGATAAACATAGGTCGATTCTAGGTACGAAATCCACTTTTCATATTGTGAGACTTTGAGATCAGAGCCGTCGCTCTGTTGATAAGCTGTCCAGGTGCATGGTCGAGTTATCGAGTATCGGACTCCACAAGGCGCCCAGGTTGTTTCTTCTATCAAAAAAAGATGCCGCCAATGCCAAGGTCTCCTGGCTGGTCTTGTTTTTTTAAAAAAAAAATATTGTGACTTTGAATGTAATTTCCTTTAATTTTTAATCATTCTGCGTTTCAAGAACCACAGATAGTAAACTGGATTTGTAAATTATTTTTGTCTTCTACTCCCTCCGTCCCATAATATAAGAGCGTTTTTGACACTATATACTAGTGTCAAAAACGCTCTTATATTATGGGACGGAGGGAGTAGATTTGTTTATCATTAAAAGGCTGCGTACTATAGACCCAAAGTGGTCGGACCCTTCCCCGGACCCTGCTCAAGCGGGAGCTACGTGCACCGGGCTGCCCTAGATTTGTTTATCATTATGTGTTATGTATTGCTGAACCAGTGGTTGAAACAAGAAATTAAATGGTCATTTCATTTATTTAGCTGCAACAGACTCTTGTTGAGTTATTATTTGCAAATTTTGCAATTGAAGCCTGCCTTTTGCCCAATTGCTAGTGGTAGAGATTGAATTCTCAAAGTATAGCGTAACTTGTCGTGAATGAACCTGGAACTCGTGCCTTTTATCATTTCCTTGGGTGCCGAATACTTTTCTTGCTCACTGCTCTTATGTCACTTCATGATTTTTTCTTTGTAGAGCATGTCCTTGTATTCCCAAGACAAAAAACATGGGATCCTTACAAGCTTCTTGGTGTTGACCATGATGCATCTGAAGAAGAGATCAATAGTGCAAGAAACTTCCTCCTTCAACAATACGCTGGGTATGAAGAAAACGAAGAGGCAATTGAAGGTGCCTATGATAAGATAATGATGAAGAGCTACTCACACCGTAAGAAGTCCAAAATCAACCTGAAAAGGAAATTAATTAAGCAAGTGGAAGAATCCCCATCATGGGTTAAGTCACTGCTTGGACACTTTGAGGTGCCATCGATGGATGTTGTGTCAAAAAGATTTGCTCTTTTCGGATTTATTGCTGGGTGGAGCATCGCAACTTCTGCTGAGACTGGACCTACCTTCCAGGTATATATATGCTTTTAATGATTCTCACAACTGATTCAATAATCCTTTTTTCCTAAGCATTGAACCTGTTAGAGATTACTTACAGCCTAAGACTGTTGTTTATTTCTCTTGCGGTTGGGGATTGGAACCATTAGGCAGAAAATATCCTCGGTTTGCTGCGTGGACTGTCTATGCATTTCCTACAGAGTGTAATGGAACCCAGCTCAGCTCCGCCGAGCGAAAAGAAAAGCACAGAACAGCCGGAGGCGGAGAGTAGAGTATAGCCAAGGGGCTTTCGTCGTCCGTAAAGGACCTAACGGAAGACCGTGCTCCGAAGTGTGCACTTCGAGTTTTGTTTTAAGAACACTTGGCCTACCTATAAGATAGATTAAGCCTCCTATTATACCAATTATAGGTCTTGCTGGTTCTAACAATCTTTTTAACATTGATGGTTTTCTCTTGCAGCTTGCACTGGCACTCGTGTCATGCATATACTTTCTCAACGACAAGATGAAAAACCTTGCCAGGGCGTCTGCTACAGGGTTAGTTAGCACCTGCATAATACGAGTACTCCCTTGGCCGTTATCAGTCGCACACATATAGGGCTTTTAATCCTCCTCCGTACTTGCAGGCTTGGACTCTTTGCGGGTGGCTGGATAGTAGGTTCGCTGGTAGTCCCAGTGATCCCGGCATTTGTTTTCCCGCGTACTTGGTGTCTGGAGCTCCTTACTTCGCTGGTCGCTTATGTATTTCTATTCTTGGGTTGCACTCTCGTCAAGTGAAATCTGTGACACTTGAAACCGTTGTTGTTTCTGCGAGATTTTCTGTTGCTGACGTCGCAACTCCCTCAGTTCACCCTTTTGACAAACCGAAACTTGGCGAGTGAGGACGTCCTGCACGCAGCGGCAGGCAGCTGCACGCAGTTATCCAGCCGTATGCCACTGCGAGGTGATCCGTGCAGTAAACATCTGTGGAAATGGGAAAATGCATCATACATCGTTGCCTACTTATGAATACCGTGTTCACGTTGGCTATGTGGGCTCGTCAGGGTACACATCTGACGGAAAGGACCAGGCCTGGGCGAGACTTTTTTTACGCTGCGGGCCCGACTCTGGTTTGAATACGTTGTCCACGCTCGCATGTGAAGCTGCTGTTCTGACACGCTGTCGTGGGGCTTTTTGACCGCGCGTCCACAGCCAAGACGCAAGTGCATGTCTTGCAGCTAGTCGGTGATTGATGTATGACAACATGTGGACGGATTTATTGATTGAAAAGCTAATTTCCCAAATGGGATTGCATTCGTCCTCTTGCCCAACGATACAACAAGCTAGTCGCTGCCTACTGAGTGCACACCATTCTCATATTTTTAACTAAGACCTTTTGCCTTGTGGAACCGGATGCTTGTTCAGTGCAACTCACTGCCTGGTTCGGGCATTTGTAAAACCGGATGCAGGGGCTCCGGTCTGTCCCGGGCAGAAACCACCTTCTCCTGGCCCCGGGGCACCTTGGCCACAAGATCAATGGCAGCCGTGGTGGAGCTGTCCGGAGACGGCGAGCAGAGGACGAACTCTGGGGCATCCTGGCACAACCACGGTGGATTAGAACAAACGGGCCGCTTGTGTTCAGTTGAAACAGCTAGTGGAACTGGTCAATGCTGTCCTACGACGTGTGAGCGTGATCGATCAGGGTGCATGGTGCGTCAGGAGCGCGTGCCAGCCTTGTGTCAGATCGTGATGTCAGATCGGTCCTTTGAATACGCATATACGATGCAAACCAAACTCCAACGTCCCGCTATACTCTAACTAGCACGTTGTGCTGATGCGAATCGTGAAGGGACGCGCACCGTAGATGCCGTGCGTGCAGCTGCCGCTGCGTGCAGCGATGCACTTCCCGAAACTTGGCCCACTATTGTTCAGATCCCGTGAGGTGGTGTTGTTATCTCTAGTCTAAGCGAGCTTATATTGATCAGTATTGTATTGTATTGTTTTGTAGGCAGTTTCTGCAAGCTGCTGCTAGTTCTAGAGTGCTTGGGCTTGCTACTGTTGTAACTATAATAAACAGTTGCAAATGTGCTTATCGCTTGTTTGTGCTTGTGATTTCACGGGCGGGCATCCAGCGTGTGTTTGTTGTGAGATTTGTTCACCTGTGTTGCAGTGCAGTTGCATCAAAATGTTTTTACTTTGCTACTAATCACATCTCCGCGGATAACGCGGTGATTTCCATCAGCTGCTGTCTGGAGCCGACGTTTTGGTTTCTCATGTACTCCCTCTGTAAACTAATATAAGAGCGTTTAGATTACTAAAGTAGTGATCTAAATGCTCTTATATTAGTTTACGGAGGGAGTACTATGAATATGTGGTGCTTGTCGGATCTTTGCTGTGCCACGGTAGAGAAAAAAGTTTCACAACAAAACGTCAAGGAGCCTGCCCAAACTTATGCAGTCCAAAAAGCAACAGCGTAAACACAGGCTGATTCACACTCTGAAGCTCGGCCCTGATATTGTTCAGATCCCATATGAGGTATTATTGTTGTCTATAGTCTGCTGTAGCTTATACTGATCAGTGTTGTAGGCAGCTTGGGCATGCTCTTGTACCTACCCACAGTAAAATACGTACTGTACATGACTATTACAGTTGCAGGTGTGCAATCAATCGCCATCCTAGCCGTCCAGAACAAACAGGGATTTATTATATGATGAAACTGTTGCCTTGTACAATGAGGAGCTCACCCGAAAGCAACTGCATAAACACTCCAAATTCAAAGGTTATCGTCACTCCCAAAGTCAGGCAGAACAAACAGGATCATATGTTGCCATCTACAATGAGAAAGCTCAACCAAAAGCAGCGGCATAAAAACTAGCTGGTTCTCCTTCATGGCGCCGAGGAGCTCCGCCCTGAACACGGACAACCTGGCAGCGAGCACGAGCCGATGAGCCGAGAACCATGCATGTCGCTCGGAGGGACCACGACAAACTGCTCGCCGACATCCTTGAGAGTGAGGTCACATCTGATGCTGAAAGAGTCCTCTATTGTGTCCCCTGAGTGCTCCAAGCCTTTTCTCAAATAAGCATGAGTGTGTGTATCATATATTAAAGAAGAAAGAGGGAGAGCCCTCCACAGTTACATTACATCATGAATACGCATGGGCGTATCATATATTATGTCCCCTGAGTGCTCCAACCTCCAAACCTGCCTTCCTGACCATGAGGCACATATACGAGTTTCTGCTGGTGAAGGAGACGGGCATCTCAAACATGGTGCCGTAGTAGTGGCCTGGCAGGCCATTCTTGTCAAGCACGCTGATGTTCCTGGCTTTCACGGTGACATCCTTGCCGTCGGCGGTGTCAAGAACCAGGGACAGGTAACCTGCAGCAGCTGTTGCCAAGCGGCCGTTGGGGTAGTACCTGAGGACCCAGTCGTGGCCTTGGACGGTGAAAGGGGGCGAGGCCACGCACTCGCCGCAATTGAGCAGCTGCTTGGCCCTTGAGTAAATACTGGAGTATCTTTTTTTCAGGATAAAGGAAATCTCATTAAAACACTTAACCTGGTTTACATCCAGAGACAATTACATGCATCAGACCCTGTGGCACATCAGCTAGAATAAAAAAAAAATCACCGTTCACCCTAGCAAAGGCAGCTAGCTCATGCGCGGCCACATTGCATTCGCTGTGTGCCTGGGTGAGGCCAAACAACAGGGCCTGATCACAAAGTTGCCGAGAGGAAGGAGAAACCCTAACGCGAAGGGATAGGTGTATCTCTACGGCGGCACAAAGTCTAGGGATTGCGAACCAACTTGTGATTGGATGGTTAGAGGGACAATGGTATCTCCATCCCACCAGCGTTCAATTCCTGGTGCTCACATTAGTTCTGTATTTACTCAGGATTTCCGGCGACGTGCTTTCAGTGTGAGGAGACGTTCTCGTCAACGACGAGGCGCCTACGGTGACTTCGTAAATCTCAAGATAATACGTCAGTTAAGTCTCTCAAAGGTGTTCATATGGATAGGTTACGCGTGTGTACATTCATAGGAGCGGGTGTATGCACGTATGTATGAGCATTGTGTTAAGAAAAACTCTAGGGATTGTACAATGTAAATTCATTTAGATCAGCAGAACAACTTTTTTTGAGTGGCCACGTGAAGAAGGCTGCTGTTGCCTAGCTGGGCTCTTCTTTTCTCTTTGAAGCTAATAAACACGGAAATCCTTTTCTGAGTCCGGGCTCATCCGCACCTGTATTGAATAAAAAAATAAAACAGATACTAGAAAAATTCAAAAAAATCTAATTGTTTTTTCCATGGTAGACAATTTGATGCGTGAGGTCCGTCCCAATTTTTAAATCATTTGGACAACTGAGCAACTCTCGGCAAAAAGACAAATTCGGGGTCAGTAAAACAGTTTACTGTGCATGTACAGTTTTGACCCGATTTGTCTTTCTTGCTCAGAGCTACTCAGATGTCCTTATGAGCTAATATTTGGAGCGGACCTCACGCAATAAATTGTCTACCATGGAAAAAAATTGGGATTTTTTTGAAATTTTTTAGTATTTCTTTGAATTTGTTTCTGACCGGGTGCAGATGAGTCTGAGCACCGAATCGCTGCACTCCTAACAAACACCCCTTGTATATTCAGCTGTGATTTTTAAAAGAAAAGGAATAGTATTTTAATTGTCAAAATCCTATTAATTTTGTCATTTTATTTAATTGTCGCTAATTCTGTCCTGGGTATAGTATTCCACAAATTGCACCTTGTCATCCATAGTAAAAAAGAACAGTTCGCCATGTTATCCGGACTGAGAACAACCAGGACTGCATTGTTTGCAACGAGGGACCGAGGGGTCATGCCGTTCTAAGGAAATGTGCAATCATTGATAAGCCGGTATTTCCTTATGTACCACACAACATGTAGAGAAGCTAAAAAGATATGGTATACGATGCATTACCTTATCATTATTTTTAACCAATTAATGTTTGGGATATGCTCGACAACCAATCATGCGTGCTTTAGTTGTACTGACAACATCATGTCCAGTATTATATAGCATAACCCATGCAAACAATTATGGTTATATAAGCTTGTAAGAATCGATGGAAGCGTTCCCACTCCTCGTAAGGAGCCGCGTGGTGTTTATTTATATGGATCATGAAAAGCCCCCTGTTTGTGGCGTACACGGTGATGCCGGTTGCTAGGATACAGCAATACATGAAGAGAACGAGAGGGATACGGAAGGGAATAGAGATAAGGGAGTTTGAGATTACAACGTGATTTAAACTGAAACTTCTAACACCCTCTCTTAATCTAAACTACCCTATATTTAAGTTTCTCTTGAACTCCTCAAATGGCCTTGCTGGAAGAGCTTTGGTGAAGCCGTCTGCCAGTTGATCCTTGGATGGAATAAAACGTATCTCCAACTTCTTTTCTGCAACACTTTCTCGTACAAAATGAAAGTCTATCTCAATGTGTTTGGTTCTAGCATGAAAAACAGGGTTAGCTGACGGATAGGTAGCACCGAGATTATCACACCATAAACATGAAGTGCGTTGTTGCTTTATTCCCAGTTCTTCAAGCAAAGACTCCACCCAAATGATCTCAGCAGTAGCAGTGACTTATATTCAGCTTCTGTGCTTCATCTTGACACAGTTGCCTGTTTTCTAGCACTCCAAGAAATAAGATTAGAGCCAAAAAAGACTGCAAAACCTCCAGTTGATTTTTTGTCATCACTACAGCCTGCCCAGTCAGCATCAGAAAAAGCACTAACAAGAGTAGAGTTAGAACGTCTGAATTGAAGTCCCAATGCTACTGTGTGCTTGATATACCTTATAATTCTTTTTACACCTGTCCAGTGAGTGGAGGTAGGAGCATGCAAATATTGGCAAACCTTATTAACAACAAATGAAATATCTGGTCGTGTCAGAGTCAAGTACTGCAAGGCTCCAACAACACTTCTATATTTGGTGTTTTCTTCTTCCTTAAGTGGCTCCCCTTCATATGCTGAAAGTTGTTCTGAAGAGGACAATGGTGTGGGTGAAGGCTTGCAGTCCTTCATTCCCATGCGAGCTAGAAGTTCAGTGGCATATTTTTCCTGATTCAACACTATGCCATCTTTAACCTTCTTAACTTCGATGCCCAGGAAGAAATGTAAGTCACCAAGATCTTTCAAAGCAAATCCCGAGCTTAAATCATGTAGAAGAGCACTCGTGGCATTCTGTGAAGAACTTGCAACTATAATGTTATCAACATATTTTTTTTAGATAGTATTTGCCTTGTTGTAAATAAAGAGAGATGTGTCAGCTTTAGATGAAATGAACCCAAGATGCTTCAGTTGTGAACTTAACCTTGAGTACCATGCTCTAGGCGCTTGCTTCAGACCATAAAGAGCTTTGTCCAGCTTGCACACATAGTGAGGTGTTTGTTTATTTTCATATCCTGGTGGTTGCCTCATATAGACCTCCTCTTCCAGAACACCATGCAAAAACGCGTTCTATACATCTAGCTGTCTCAGACTCCATCCCCTGGATACAGTAATAGCTAGCACAAGTCTTATAGTTGCAGCTTTTACAACAGGGCTAAAGGTATCCTCATAGTCAATGCCATAGCGTTGTTTAAAACCTTTTGCAACTAGACGTGCTTTGTATCTGTCAATGGAGCCATCTGCCTTCTTTTTGATTCTATATAGCCATTTGCAATCAATGATATTTTTACCTCTCTGATTTGGTACCAGGTGCCATGTGTTATTCTTCATGAGTGCAGCATATTCTTCATCCATCGCCGTTTTCCATCTAGGAACTCCAAGTGCATCATCCAACCTTGTTGGTTCACCTGAAATACACAGCATGCCATACGGTACAGTACCATCTTTTCTTATTTTCGGATTTCTAATACCTTTTTGTAGCCAGGTCATAACCCTTGAAGTGGTAGTAGGCTGTACAGGAGGATACACGATCTGAGTAGTCACAGAAGATCCAGGGGATTCTTCCAACTGTGCTGATTGGGTCGATACAGAAGATCCTGTGGTCATTCGTGTGGCTGTGTCCGAGCTGAAGTTGCTGGAGACCACGGGGCTGGTCGCTGCAGAAGATCCAGATGGCTGCATGCGGGCTGGTGCGCCTGCTGTGGGCTGCATGCAGGTGAATCGCGGGACGCCACCGCGTGATGACGCGACACCCGTGGGCTGGCTTGCCGAGCCAGGATCCCCCTGGCTGCTGCCAGGCGCGTGATCCCACACTGACGCACGCCCTCGATCCGAGCAGGGCGGGCGTGTAGGAGTGCCAGGCGCCGCCGCATCTTCCTCGAGGTCCGCGCCAGCTGCTTCTTCTCCATTTGCATGAAATAATGCTTCATTTGGGCCTGATTTTCATGATTTTGATCATTTTGTTCACCATTTTCTTCAGGTACCTGCACAGACATAAGACCAGGAGTAGAACTAGCAGAATTATTACCATATTGGTTAGTACAATCGTTGTCACCCCCGTGATCAAAATCCTGAAGATTTGATGGAAGGAGAAGGATTTCTTTGCGGAGAAGAGCACCGGCATTTGGATGAAGAGACTCAAATGGGAAAACTGACTCGTCGAAGACAACATCTCTAGATATGTAGACCCTGCCAGTAGAAACATCAAGACATTTGACCCCTTTGTGCATGGGGCTATAGCCTAAAAAGACACATTTTTTGGAACGAAACGCAAGTTTGCGTGTATTGTATGGTCTAAGATTTGGCCAACATGCACAACCGAAGATACGGAGAGATGTATAGTCTGGAGTGACACCAAAAAGTCATGTGATGGGATTTTCAAATTTGATGACTTTACTGGGACGAATATTGATGAGATATGTAGCAGTCAAAAAAGCTTCATCCCATAATTTGAGAGGCATGGATGCATTAGCTAGCAGTGCTAGTCCTACTTGAACAACATGGCGATGCTTTCGTTCAGCAGAACCATTCTGTTGGTGAGCATGGGGGCAAGAAACATGATGTGAAATTCCAATCTTTTGGAAAAAAGAATTAAGTTTCTCATACTCACCACCCCAGTCTATTTGCATAGCAAAAAATTTGGAGTTTAGTTGACGTTCAACAAGATTTTGAAAATTGCTGAAGACTTGGAATACATCGGATCATTTCTTTAATAGATAAATCCAAGTAAATTTACTATAGTCATCAATAAAGGTTACATAGTATGAGAATCTACCAACTGAAGTAGGGGCTGCCCCCACACATCTGAGAATATAAGTTGCAAAGGAGCAGTGGATACACTAGTAGACACAGGGTATGGTAATTGATGACTTTTAGCTTGTTGACATGAATCACAAACTGACTCAACACTAGACTCATACGAAAGTTTATTTTTACTAAGGACATAATGAACAATAGGTGAAGACGGATGACCTAAGCGACTATGCCACTTTGCTGAAGATAGCTTGGTGACACTCCATGCTTGTTTATTTGACCATGACGATGATGATGATATGAGTGGATAGAGACCTCCTTCACACTTTCCTCTAAGGATGACTCTCCTCGTTGCCAAATCCTTAATCACAAAAGAAAGGGGATAAAATATGATAAGAACATTGTTGTCAAGAGTAAAACCATGAACGGAGACAAGATTTTTTGATGCTTGAGGGCTATGTAAGACATTATTTAGATGTAAATTCTTTAAGGGGGTTTTAACAATTGAATTACCAATATGGGCAATATTCATACCAGAACTGCTTGCCGTGTGCACTTGGTCGCCTCCGTGATATTTTTCTCGCATTGTCAGCTTGTTGAGCTCCCCTGTAATGTGTTCGGTGGCGCCGAAATCTGCATACCAATTAGTGTCAATGCCATAGGAGTTTGTGACTGCGTTTGCCCTCTTCTCTTCATGTTCATCCTCATCATAACGGTGCCAACACGCCCTAGCACCTCCGGGGTGATGCTTATAGCATATCTGGCATTCTGGATAGTCTCGATCTTGTTGTTGTTGTTGCTGCTGCCGTGGGTGCTGATGGTAGCCACCGCCACTACCACGCGCAGATGAAGAAGAGGCGCGATCTCCACGACCACGTCCTCTATTTCCTCGGCCACGTTGACCCCTGCCGCGAGTCTGTCCGCGCCCGCGCCCTCTGTAGGCTGCGTTAGCAGAACTATGAAAGCCCGCGGTGGATCCATCTCCTAGCATCTCCATCCTTTGATCAAAGGAGGCAATCTGCGCAAAGATCATCAACAGATATGGTGTTTTTGATGGCGCCGATGGCTGCAACTACTGGATCATAATCATGATCAAGTCCAGCAAGGATGTAATCGACCATCTCTGGATCAGAAACTGGACGACCAGCAGCAGCTAATTCATCTCCTAGGCTCTTCATCTTGGCCATGAACAGGGTGCTCGGCATGGTGCCTTTTTTGTGTTGGCTATGGCAATTCTCAGATTCGTGATCCGAGACTGCGACTGCGAGGCGAACAAAGTCGTAAGTGCAGTCCACAAATCAAAGGTACTATCCTTACCGATGACTTGCGACAATATCTCTTTTGAGAGAGAGTTCAGCAGGTAGCTTAAGACTTGCTGATCTTTGGACAGCCATGGTCCATAGAGCGGGTTCGGCGCGATGGCAACGCTCTTATCCGACTGCTGCTGCTCCACCGTCTTCGGGGGCGCTGCATCGGTCCCGTCCAGGAGACCGGTGACTTGCGCTCCTCGCAGGGCCGGCATGACCTGGGCCTTCCAGAGGAGGAAGTTCCCCCTTGATAGCTTCTCCGTTGGCGGCTGCCCAAGGTTGAGGACGACCGGTGCAGAGGCGGAAGACATGGCGAGATCGATTTGTGTTGGACGCTAGATTCGTTTGGAAGAGGTGGCTCTGTATACCATGTAAGAATCGATGGAAGCGTTCCTACTCCTCGTAAGGAGCCGTGTGGTGTTTATTTATATGGATCAAGAAAAGCCCCCTGTTCGTGGCGTACACGGTGATGCCGATCGCTAGGATACAGCAGTACATGAAGAGAACGAGAGGGATACGGAAGGGAATAGAGATAAGGGAGCTTGAGATTACAACGTGGTTTAAACTGAAACTTCTAACAAAGCTCACATATTAAGACTTTGAGGTGCACCCCTATGGTTTCTTAAGTTAAAAAAACACTCATACTGACACATGCAGTTTGACAACGCGCCTTTCGACAACAAATAAATAACAACGCAAACAACTTTATGCTTGAAATCACAATCAACCAAAGGCGCGTAGCCTTGAATTTCATTATTTCAGCCCATCAAAACTTGGCTAGATGCTAAGGATAAAAAAGAAACACAAAAAAGAAATAAGCGCCCGCTAGGCTTCTTGTGCAGCCGCACTAGGGTTGCGGCCCACGAGACTATTTGACCGGTGACCATTGACTATTCACCCTTGGCATCCAAGCATTGACCGCTGACGATGGCTGTTGACCATTGAATTTTGGGGAAAAATTATGAAGTTGGTAAAAACATGGAGTTGATTTTTTTTTACAATTTTTTTAAAGTTCAAGAATTTGAAAAATGTTCTTGAATCCGAATAAATCTTCATTTAAAAAATGAAGAAAAAAATATTCATGAATTTGAAAAGTGTTAACGTCTTTAAAAATTGTTCATGAATTTGAAAAAAGTTCACATATTTTAAATTGGCACAAAAAGTGAAAAAAATAGCGATTTTTTAAAAGTTCAAGATATAAGAAATTTCATAATATTTTTAAAAAAGAAAAGAAACAACAAAACGAAAAAATGATGAAAGAAAGACCATAGAAAACCCAGCCCAAACCATTGGGAGGAGAGATATTGGGCCGCACCATACTTAGATCTTGTGAGCGGGGGTGTACGCCCTGCGCGAAGATTACATCTCGCTTATGGGGAGTATAGCATGTCTCTCGCCTGAAAAATCCCCCTTCCCCATGTAGCTATTGCGCCGACCCATTTTTCGTGTTCTTTTTCGTCCGCTATGTTTCGCTACCGACACTTGTGATTTTGTTCAGTCATTGTACTAGTTTTGTCTCATTTTTTTTTGTTTCTTTTATTATTTCTGTTTGGGTTTCTTTGTGTCTTCACTCGCATCTTCGTTGGCTAAGGAGGGCATGTTGCGGTGGCATCATGTCTTATGTTGCAAATGACCGGTTCCAAACCTTCGAGTGCCACACGGGCCAAGCACTCGTCGTGCAAACCTTCACGCACAACGTGATCCATTTGGTAAACCTCTGAGGACAACATGACCCATGGTGCAAACCTCATCAATTGGATTGGACCAAGCACAACACGACCCATGGTGCAAGCCTTGTTAGTCGGATCGAACGACTATCCCATGGTGGATCGAACGGCTTGCGAGCCGGTTAATCTATTCAAAAGATCAGCCGGCCGGCGCGTAGCCTTGAATTTCTTTTTGAGGGGTTGTCCGGCCTTGATTTACTGCATTTTTTGGCTGGGCTTGGACTTGTGTTTCCAGCCTGAAAATAGCCCGGCCCGGCCCACAAAGAAAAGAAAAGAAAAGAAAAGAAGAAAAATCTAACCTAGCCACCCACCCACTCGACCTCCGATTCTGCCGGCGGCGGTCGGTCGCTGCAGGCTGCATCTAGCTTGGGCATAGCGTAGCCGCGGAGGACCTCCAGGCGGCGGGGCACCTTCGTTTCGTCGCTCTCTCCTCTGCATCATTCCATTCCTGGAGGTCCAAGTCGTCCTCTCCTTCCTCGCTCGCCGGTCAAGATCTCCACTTCGCACTCGCGGGCATCCTCGGGAGAGCAAACAAGAAGAAGAAGAAGAAGAAGAAGAAGAAGAAGAAGAAGAAGAAGAAGAAGGTAATCCGCTGTTCCTAGCTAGCTCGTATGCGTTTCTGCTTTTCCAAAATGGCGAATTTACATATCTGTGTCGGTGCATTTTAGGACTGGACTGCCGTGTAGGTGTAGTGAAGATCCCTTTGACCAGTAACGAACGAATCCATATCTGCTGCTTGCCGTGAGGGATGGCCGGAAGCGGCCTGTGGGTAGTTG
The DNA here is from genome assembly GCF_002575655.3 of Aegilops tauschii subsp. strangulata. NCBI lineage: Eukaryota > Viridiplantae > Streptophyta > Magnoliopsida > Poales > Poaceae > Aegilops > Aegilops tauschii. Next base: position 68,001,732 of record NC_053041.3, read on the forward strand.
GATTGGCTTCCCTTCTTGCACTCCCTGGGATATTCGTCTCCGTCTCCGTCGAGGCCAGCCGGGGAGATGCTGATCCGCACTACAGGTGAGGTGACACACACACACACACTTCTTGACTCATCTCCTGTTGCAGTTGGTTAAAAATATTAAATCTCCTTTTCTATCTCCAAATTGTCATATCTTAGCCTTATTGGTACTGGAATCCATAATTCACTATCCTGCAGTTTGATTCCAAATATATGAACTGGAAAACTGGAGACCGTGGATCTAACATGGTTATTGTTTGACTTCGCCTTGACAATGGAATGATATAGAACATTAAAGTATTGTGGACGCATTGTTTTTAGAATAGAAACACAATTTGTATTCCTGGCTGACAGATGAACAATTAATCAAGTTTCAGCTACCACGCTCTACTTTCTAGCGCAAGTAATTACTAAATTGGTACAAAGGTGGATTCAGTTAAATTGGCCGACAGATGAACCTTTAGATTAGATTAGATGCACAAAGATTAAGTGGTGATACATGATTGGTATTCTTGCCATGGCAAATTAGTCCGTCATACTTATTAGATGGACAGAGAGACTGCAGGTCAGACAATTTACTATTAGATTCAGAGGAGCACTAGCTAGAGGTTAGATGCAACTTTGGTTACTATACTACCGCACCTACTTAAGAGCAATTTAAAAGTGTATAAACATATCATACATATGTTGGTAGTGGTTGTTACTATATGTTTCATCCTTTCGCGTTTCTTCATTGTGAAATACAGTATGTTTTTGTTCTCGTGCTGACTTGACTGAAATTATTTATGTTAAGAATTGCTATAATGGTTGTTGGTTGTTACACTATAATTGATCCTTTCTTGTTACTTCATTGTGACTTGTGACATATGTTTTTGTTTCTTGCCGACTTGACTGAAATATTGGGTTAGCACTTCCCTCCTACTCCAAAAGAAGGCACACACTCTTTTTGGAAGTCAAGTTTGACCATGATGATTGAACTAATAAAATGTGGGTTATATGTCACAAAAATTGAACCATTAAATTTGTATCCGAAAAAAGACATAGTATGTCTTTTTACACGATTGTTTGATTATGAAAATTATAACAAACTAATTTTTGCAGCAGTTGCTGTGCATCTACTGGCCACCTTTAGCTAACTATTGTCACATCGTTGCCTCAGTTATTGTTGGAATTTTTTCTTTTTATTGGTCTTGATTTGTGTGACATATCGTAGAACCATTTGTTAGGAGTTATGCATTGTGTTAGGGGCTGTACTTCATTATGATGTCACATTGTTTAGAAGTTTCTGGTAACTTGCGTCGTGATTGACCTGCAGAACTTGTGTGGGGGAGTGTCAGAATACGGGGATTATTGGAGGCAACATCATCAGTCACTGTCAGTCCCGAGAGAACGACAGCATATCTGCTGGAAGTTCTTGGTACACACAGGAGGCTCTTCGCGTGCAGTGGAAGCAACTAAACTGTATGACAGACTGCCGCTACTACTGCATGATGCGAAGAGAAGAGGAACGGCGATTAGGTGGGCTGAGCCCTGTTCAATATCACGGAAAATGGCCCTTCAAACGTGTTTCTGTCTTCCAGGCATGTAACATTTGGCTTGTATGTTGATGAGTAGTGAGACTAGTATTTCACCATGATGACTACTACTAATAACTTGTTTGGCATTTATTATCAGGAACCCCTTTCAGCTGCACTGTCTGCTCTCAACCTATTGATGCACTTCACTGGCTGGCTTTCGTTCTTCCTGCTAGTGAAATACAGATTACCTCTTAGACCTCAGACGAAGAAGACGTACTACGAATACACTGGCTTATGGCATATCTATGCAATATTATCAATGAATGCATGGATCTGGAGCTCTGTATTCCATACCAGGTGCACATTTGCTCAATCAAAGCTTGGGCATGCTGCTGTCACGAGAATATATTTAATATCTTGATCAGCATCATTCATTCTTCATTTTGTAGGGATATTGACTTGACTGAGAAATTGGATTACTCTTCAGCTGTGGCCGTACTTGGCTACTCTTTAATCCTTACACTGCTAAGAATTTTTAATGTCAAGGAGGGGGCTACCAGGGTGATGTTTGCTGCACCTATTCTAGCATTTGTCACAACACACATCTTGTATCTAAACTTCTACGAGCTTGACTACGGTGAAGTTCCTTTTGCATCTCCTAGAGTATTTTTACCTTGCATACAGTTGCACAAACAGATTAATTCATGAGCATCTTCTGTGTTTATATGCCTGCCTTTTCTTCAGGATGGAACATGAAAGTTTGTGTGGCGATGGGAGTGGTTCAAATTGTCGCATGGGCAATCTGGGCTGGTGTGACCCATCATCCGTCACGGTTGAAGCTTTGGGTCGTTGTGTTTGGAGGAGCTCTAGCTATGCTTCTTGAGGTGTTTGACTTTCCTCCATACAAGGGGTATGCCGATGCGCACTCGCTGTGGCACGCGAGCACCGTTCCCCTCACCTATCTTTGGTGGAGCTTCATTAAAGATGATGCACAGTTCCGCACCTCCACACTCACACTGGTTAAGAAGGCCAGGTGAATTAAAGGTCATTATGTTGTTCGGTTCTCTCAAGGCAACACAAGCAAAAGCTCGGTATGCTCAGTATTCCCTGGGTTCGATCAGGACGACAAATCATTCGTCTTTGGGTGTCACGGTTTTGGTCTGCAAACTCAGCTTCTCGTTTCTGCGGCTCTAGCCCTCCAGACTTTTGTTTTGATCGATATGAGGAATAGTTGTGTAGAAGAAAAAATGACATTATCTTTTTCCGTGCCTGTTGAGACAGTTGAGCCTGCGAGTTTCAATAGAAGCTTATATGAAGCTAAGCATTGCAGAATGAGCCGTCAGAGATGATGAGATATTTGTAGGGAATGTGTGCTGATTTCTTCATAGGACTGCTTGTTTCTATGACACTTTTATATCTCACAAACTGGCAAAAAGGTAGTATTTGAGTCTCCCAGTTCATGACAGTTGGTTCATCGTATTGCATCATCGTATTTGGGAGCCACACACCATTTTTATTAAGGGAACAAAATGGCTACACATTAGCTCCAATTATTCAAACTTCCACGGACTCATATACTACTGTCTTCTATGATTCTGATTTCCACGTCATTCACAAAATTGCAATTTCCTTTCCTGTGTGAACCACAACAGCACATAATTGTTTTCCTTTTATAACCACGATAACTAGCATTAGCGAATGAACTGAAAACAGTGACAAGAGCTGAGTTCCCCAACTCATCACAATGTTGCACCGCCAAAACATAGTATCATCATCGCATTTGCTGTTTAAAACAGTGATGGCGGTGGTCGGGGTCGTGGGCGGTGTTAGGCCGAAACTGCTCCGTGGACGACAGTAGCCGGCCGAACTCTGCACGATGGAGTATTCAACGGCGTTGCTCACTTTTGCCCAACGCATGGATGGTTTGATGTGCCGCATCGTCCGGCAATCGTCCATAATATATCGTGTGTATAGCAGCACTCCGGTTAGGCAGGCGTTGGAGATAATCTCAAGTAAACTTGCAACAAATCTAAAGAAGAGAGAAATCTTGAGGTGCTAGCACTATGCCCATTGTATGGTGTTAAGGCTGAAGCTTTTTTCATGCTTTGAGAGAGGTTTGGCCGCTGGAATCCTGGCCATGAATGGTTAGTACACATCAAGCTGGTAAGGGGACACGAGCATCTGAAGCTGTTTCAACTTGCCAGACCATGTTCATCATGCAAATTTGTTCCAATAAACCACCCTTCCGATGGAGCAATGCAATGCCCGGGCACAGGATTTCGCTCATAAACCTTTGACAAGCAACACAACTCTTGTGCATAGAGAAACGGAAGACACATCGAACTGCAACTTACACTCAAAATCTGATTGTACATACCTAGAGCATTTGGAAATTTCTCTTCTTTCCAGAGTTTGCACAGTTTGTGCGCACTGGTGATGCACCGACCCTAGGGAAGAACCACCGCGCAGCTTTGTACTTTCCCGGCGAACCACCGACGGGGCCTTGAAACAGCACCTTCTGCTCCTCCATGGAGTACACACCCCAAGTGTCCTGGATGTAGGTTTCGTCGAATTCGCTCACAAAGTAGATGCAGTTGCCCCTGCACCCCGGCGTCTCCGATGCACGCACTGAGAACGACGACTGCTGGCTCACGAACAGCGCCCGGTCATCGGCGAGCCTCTTCACTTTCACCCATCGTGACAGCTCAAGATCAAGCTTGTACACCTCGAAGCCTCTGATAGTCTTGGGGCAAAGGGGTTCATCTGGTGTGAGCACCGGACCCACAAACATGACCTTCCCTTCTGACTCGAGCAGGTGAGAGTTCCGGAGGTAGCGGTACCGGCAGATCGGGGAGTACTGCTCGAGAATGCTCGGCGCACGGAGCCTCGTCAGGCGCCACGGCGGCGGCGCACGCGTGTCCACGGTGTGGGTGAAGCCGAAGAACTCCATGGCGTAGAAGATGCCGCCGCTGTAGGCCACCAGGTCGATGGCATCGCTCCTTGTGAACTCTTCCGGCAGGAGCAGATTCTGCTCGGACCACTCCTCCTCGCGCCACCGGAGAGTGACGGTCCGCTCGAAATACTGGCTAACGAAGAACGCATCGGCGCCGGCCACGGCCCTGACCGTCGGTTGAATGAGAAGCCTGTGCCGGGGCGGGTACATCTCGATGCTCTGGAACGCGCCGGTGACGGGGTTGACGAGGACGACGCGGTTGTCTTCCGCGAAGGAGAGGCCGCCGCAGGGCAAGGCGCCAGATAACTTTATGTTGTCATCTTTCGCGTGGCTGACCATGGCCGGCAGCCGGGCGGGGATCACCGGCGCCGGCGAGCCCTAGAAAAACGGTCAAATGTCAAGCACTAAGCTTTTGAGCCGGCAATAATGTATGCATTAGTGCCGGTTCGAACGGCTATGCATTAATGCCGGTTCGTGTTGAACCTTTAATACCGGTTCGGGCCACGAACCGGTACTAAAGGGATGGTGGCAGACTGGCGTCAGGCCGGGGCCCCACGATCACCTTTAGTACCGGTTCGTGGCACAAACCGGTATTAAAGGGCTAACCTTTAGTACCGGTTCGTGCCATGAACCGGGACTAAAGGGGTTTGACCTATAGTCCCGGTTGGAGACACAAACCGGGACTATAGGGCAATTTTCAAACTCTACCCCTGTGGACCGCCTTTTCAGTTTTAGAAAAAACAAAAGAAAATGATGGAAATGTCAAAAAAATAAAATAAAATAAGTTTCCTATGTGATATGTGGTCTAGTTGTTGGGAAAATTTACAAATATGAATTTCGACTTTATTTGCAAAATCTCTCTGGAATTTGTAAAATTGGCATAACTTTTGCATACGAACTCGGATTAAAAAGTTTTTTATATGAAAAATCATCAACTCGAAAAGTTACATCCAAATTTAACGGGGGAACCCCGTTAAACATTTTCAAAATCCTCAAAAACCTAACAGAAAAAAAGGTATGGGGCTTTTAAGATCTAGAGTGGAAAAAAATGGAAAAAATTTCAAACTTGGTCAAATTTGGTCAAACCGTGGTCAAACTAATTATTCTATAATATTAGTGTTACTAACTAATTATTTCAGTTTTTTTGAATTTTGGTCAAATCTAGTCAAACTGTGGTCAAACTAATTATTCAAAAAATATTAGTGTTACTAAATAATTATTGTTTTTTAAAACAATACTTTCAAACTCAAACAGTGAAATGTGTGACTTCATGCTCAAGCTAAATTACTGAGGGTTAATAGGATTGACATCTTAGTCAGGAAAACAATAAGTGTAGACTTGGAAAGTAGAGGGAATAGAACTCCGAAGTTAAGCGTGCTCAGGCTAGAGGAGTGAGAGGATGGGTGATCGGCCGGGAAGTTAGACGATTTGGAATGAGTGATGCATACTTGAGTAGTTAAGAGGGGTGATTAGAGACTAAATCATCAAATAATTTAGAAAATTGAAAATAAAAAAATCAAATTTTTTTCCAATTTTTTTAAAAAGAAAACCTTTAGTACCGGTACTAAAGGTCCCCCATACCACAGCGCGAGCTCACGTCACGTGGTGGGCCTTTAGTGGTGGTTCGTGCCGAACCGGTACTAAAAGGAGGCCTTTAGTCTCCACTCCATAGTGCCGATTGTAGAACCGGCACTAAAGGCCCTTACAACCGGTGATAAAGGCCTGTTCTGCACTAGTGCCTCGTCGTCGACCGGCTCGGAGAAGATGGCGCCACGGCGGCGCTCTAAGTCGGGCAGGAACAGGAGATCGAGGAAGTACTCGTCCTCGTCGAGGACCTCGAGCGCGAACAGGTGCGGGGTGGGTGTCGCCAGCCGCTCGGAGATGGTCGTCGCCCAGGACTTGCAGACGGCGGCGAAGGACGCCGACCCGAGCGGGCTGATGCGGCGGAGGATGCTCTCCGTGAGGTGGAAAGGGAGGCCGCCGATGGTGCCGCTCGCGGCATCTCCGCCGTCGGCGGGTTCGTGCTGGAGAAGCGTCTTGCTTGATGGGGCGACCGTGGGTTTGATCGGCTCCATGTGGGAGAGAGATGAGAGGAATTTGTATGTGTGGCGGGGGGGGGGGGGGGGGGGGGTGCGTTGGCGCCGGAAGGTGGTGAAGGAGACGCCGTCCTGGCGGCGGCGTCGGCCGGAGCGAGAGAAGAGAAAGGGGACAGCGAAGAAAGGTTGGGAGCCAGGGTTTGGAGCGCTGGGCCAGTTCGGACTTCGTAGATGGCTCTACAAAGAAGGCCCGTCTAAGGCCTAGATCTTTTCGAGGGCTGAGCCCACTGTAGAGCGCCGGCCTCCGAGAATCGGTACTACCCCTAAAAAAAGAGAAACCGGTACTGTTCATCATCTTTTTTTTGTCTTTCAAAAAACCTAATTACTCCCTCCGTCCGGAAATACTTGTCGCATGAATAGATAAAAATGGATGTATCTAAGAACTAAAATACGTCTAGATACATCTATTTTGCTGATAAGTATTTTCGAACGGAGGGAGTACTTAGGTACTTGATACATGCCACATCATATTGTGAGACTCACTAATGCATCCCCGTTTATTCATTTTGATGACAAGTATTTTCGGACGGATGGATACTATCTATACATTACGCTCCTAAGTTGTGTGTGAGTATTTTAAGTTCTTATTTTATTTTATTTCTTCCGAAAGGGTAATATCAATGTCACTGATTTATTTTTTCTTAGAAAACCATTTTTAACTTTTGTCATAGTTTTTCATTTTTCATTTTCCCTTTGATTATTGTTATATCAATGCCACTATTTAATTCCTTCTTAAAAAAATTGTTTGTGATTTTTTTCCTATTATATGCTTACTCTTCCATATTAAAAAAACACAAATTTTTATGTAAATTATTTGTAATTTTTGTCATTATTTGTTTTAAATATATTCATTCTCCTTCTTCATTTAGGTTAAACCAATGGCACTAATTGTGTGCAATTTATTCTTTCTTAGAAAATTTCTTTTTATTTTTTATTTTACTTTTAGTTTTAATTTTAGTACCGTATATCAGTATAGGACTATAGGTGGAATAAAAATGCTAGAGAAAGTATATTCTTCTATTCTGTTACACATAGTTGCATATTAATTTCTGTTTTAATTTGGATTTGCTTAATTTAGGATTAATCCACTCCCATGATCCATATTTGCATACAAAGAAATTTGTTATTCTTATGTTTTTCCTTTGTTCAAATTTTCTATCAGGCAAATGTTGTTTTTTTGTAAGACGACAAAGGTGAATATTCATTTCTGAACCCATGCTTCTCTGCTCCAGGTGAATAGTAAAATCAAAAATACCCGAAAATTGAAATAAATCTGATTTTTTTGTCAACCAATACACTCAAATGCGTGATATCCGAGCAATATTTCATCGTGTTCAGACATCTGAGGAGCTTGTGGCAAAAACAAACAAAATCGGTCTGAACTGTAAACTTTCACACATACCCTAATTTTGTTTTTTGCTAAGAGCTACTCAGACGTCCAAACACCACCAAATTTGTCACGGACATCACGCACTCGAACATCTTCCATGACAAAAAAAAAATTGGATTCTTAAAAGAAATTTGATAGTATTTCTTAATTCACTGACGCAAAGGGAGCAGATGAGCTCTGGAGCCGAATCTTCGTCAGACAAAAGGTGCCTTTTTTATTTTGTTATATCAGGTTAGCCGGTTGTAGGCTGCTTCAACCCAATTGGTGTTTTGGTCGTCTTGTGATCAAATGCATATGTTGGGCCGTGTGAGGGAAATCAACTAAGTATATGGTTGTTTTGTGTCGGTTTGATCAAAATTTAAGGGCGGATGAAAAATCAACTAACCCAAATTTTAAATTTAGGCAACCGTCATAGCGGGTCTCAACTTAAAAATCCTTAACCTACTTAGATTATCTGGACATAAATAGAGGACTTTGTTTCCGAAATGTTTGTGTTATAAACTGAATTTTCATAGCATATTAGACTAGGTTGCGATCTACTCCCTCCGTCCTATAATATAAGATGTTTTTCAGTATAAATTGAACTGCAAAAATATCTTATACATGGGACAGAGGTAGTATCTCTAAAGTTGTATTTCAATATATACGACATGATGGAATTTACCCAATTTCTCGTGGACCTCGCGGTGCAAACGTGGGCCAGAAGATCTGCGAAGATAAACATTCCCGGACGAATTTCTAGCGACCCCCAAATTTACAGTTTCCCCACTGAGGTGCAGCCAGTGTGCTCGTCCTGCCACAGTATCTCGTCCATCTCCTCTCTGAACCGGGGCACCGCCTCCTCCGGCACCGCGACGAACACCTTGAACCCTCGCCGCCGCCTCTCGTCCCCGGCGCCGTACGGCAGCAGGAAGCACGGCTGCGTGCTCCCGAGCAGCCGCCACGAGAGCGGCAGCACGGCGTCGGGCGCGCCCCACCCGAAGTCCACCTCCGAGTGCCCCAGCCGCCGCCAGTCCGTGAACGCGCTCACGCCGCGCCGCCCCGCCGTGACGCCGCCCTCCCCGCGCCGCAGCTCCTGCAGGTCGACGTAGGACCGCACGTACTCCTCGTCCACCCCCCGCTTGCTCTTCCTGACCTGGGATGCCGTCTCCGCCAGCGGCCGCCCGACGAGGTCGCCGGCCGGGAGCGCCACGTACACCGGCACGCACACGTTGCCCCAGTACCCATCCGGCAGCGGCGGGTCGAGGAGCCCGCTGATGTTCATGGAGTACACCATCTTCACGGTCTCGTCGGGGGTGGTTCGGTTGGCCTTCACCTTGGCGCGCCAGATGAAGGCGGCGAGAACCTCGAAGGTCGTGAACTTGACGCCGGCGTCGGCGGCGAGCCGCGCCCTGATCGCCTCCACGCGCGCGTCGCTGACGTGGAAGCACTCCCTGGCGAGCCGCTCGTGTCCGTGTCCGTCGCTCGCCGCGCCGTACGGGCCAAGCCGCGCGACGTCGTCGTCGGTCACGAGGACGGCGTCGAACGGCGTCACCACCCGCGGCGGGTTCCTCGGGCCGAGGAGCTCCCGCCGGTCCCACAGCGGCTCCGCCGCGGCCTCCGGCTCCAGCCCCCGCGCGAACCGCGCCGCGGCGACGAGGAACTTGGTGGAGCCCGCGCCGTCGCAGAGCGCGTGCGCCACCCGCATCCCCAGCGCGACGCCGCCGCACGTGAACCGCGTGACCTGGAGCGCAAGCGCTGCCGGCCCGCCGTCGCCCGGCGCGAGGCGGTCGAGCAGCGGCGAGTCCGGCCTGTCCGCGTCGACGTCGGCCACCGACAGTTCCGTCGCCGCGAGGACGAGGGTCACGGCGTCGTCGCCGGCCCCGGAGAGCACGACGCGGCCGTCGTCGCGGAGGAGGGAGCCGGCGAGCTGCGGGAAGAGGCCGAGCGCGTCGGCGAACGCGGCCTGCAGGACGTCGAGCGGGTCGAGGGAGACCGGGTGGGCGGGGAAGAAGCGGACGGTGCGGAAGGAGACGTCGAGGGCGTTGCGGTCGGCGTCGAGGCCGGAGAGCGGCAGGGACGACGCCGGAGGCTGCGGCGCCGGCGAGAGCCTGACGGTGTCCAGGACCCGCAGGTGCAGCTGCGGCGGCGGCGGGGGCGGAGGCGCCGGCGGCTCCATGCGGACGGCCGCGCTTGCGGGTGGCACCCGGCCGGAAGGGGAGCCCGCGCTGTCGCGGCGGCCGGCGGTGGGAGGGAAGGAAGGAAAGAGCTCGCGCGCGCTTAAAACCCGGGGAAGTTTGTTTGGGTGGGTCGGAGTAGGTGGCCGTGGCACGGCAGACAGAACTGGCCCGTCACGGCAGACCGATGGCGACGCGGTTGGTGGAACAAACTTGTGCGAGGTGTTTCCAGGACGAGGAATGGCGACGTGGGAGCGCCGGGCGCCAGTAGTGCGGTGGCGCCGACACCATTTCAATTTCTCAGTCCGGCGGATTCTGCATGCAACACTGTTTTGGTGCATGGTTTTCAGAAACTTCAAGGGAAACAGCTGTATCTCTACAGGATTTAAAAAGACACCACTATATAAATCCAAACAGTCGCACGTTTACATCCATACGAGTCGGCAAATCTCACACAGTTTAATGTGTTCCTTTTTTTTCTCCGAAAAGAGGACAAACCTTCGGCCTCTACATCATCTACATTGATAAGTGCACACAATCGTACTACTCTAGCAACTTGCCAGAATTATGTCCCGAGTAATATCCTGAGGGAAATCTAAGAGTCTGGGGCAAATTTCATCTCGGGACACACGGAAGCAAAACTGTACCTCTCGTGGTTGGAAAAAGAAGAAAATAAAACACGTTTTTTTTCATTTCCTAGAGGCAAGGCCGTGCCTCTCGCGGAAGTAAAAAAAAACGCATTTTTTTCTGTTTCTGGGAGGCACGGCCATGCCTCTCGTGAAAGCAAATCCGTGCTTCCCGCGGAAGGAAAAAATAACGCGTTTTTTCCGTTTCCGAAAGGCACGGCCATGCCTCTCAAGGAAGGAAAAAAAAAGAAAACACAACTTTTTTCTGTTCCCGAGAGGCACAGCCGTGCATCTCGCGGAAAAAACGCATTTCATTTCTGAGAGGCACGGCCATGCCTCTCACGGAAGAAAAAAAAAGAAAACACGTCTTTTTTTATTTCCGAGAGGCACAACCGTGCATCTCGCGGAAGAAAAAAAAAGGAAAACGTGTTTTTTCGTTTTTGAGAGGCACGGTCGTGCCTTTCGCGGAAGCAAATCCGTTCATCTAGCGAAAGCAAAACCATGCCTCTTGCGTAAGCAAAAAAAAGAAAACATGTTTTTTTTTTGCAATTTTTTGTCAAAATGCTAAGGAAGACCGGTGGAAAACCGAAAAGCCAAAAAATAACCATCCAAAAAGCCGAAAACGCGTTAGAAAAAAAAAGAAAAAAAATCTGGAGGGAACTGAAGGAAATATGCCCTAAAGGCAATAATAAAGTTGTTATTTTATATTTCCTTATTTATGATAAAGGTTTATTATTCATGCTAGAATTGTATTGATTGGAAACCTTAATACATGTGTGAATACATAAACAAACACTCTGTCCCTAGTGAGCCTCTACTAGACTAGCTCGTTGATCAAAGATGGTTAAGGTTTCCTAACCATTGACATGAGTTGTCATTTGATAACGGGATCACATTATTAGGAGAATGACGTGATGGACAAGACCCATCCGTTAGCTTAGCATAATGATCATTCAGTTTTATTGCCATTGCTTTCTTCATGTTAAATATATATTCCTTCGACTATGAGATTATGCAACTCCCGGATACCGGAGGAATGCCTTGTGTGCTATCAAACGTCACAACGTAACTGGGTGATTATAAAGATGCTCTACAGATATCTCCGAAGGTGTTTGTTGAGTTGGCATAGATCGAGATTAGGATTTGTCACTCCGAGTATTGGAGAGGTATCTCATAGCCCTCTCGTTAATACACATCATAAGCTTGCAAGCAAACGACTAAGGAGTTGGTCATGAGGTGATGCATTACGGAACAAGTAAAGAGACTTGCCGGTAACGAGATTGAACTAGGTATGAAGATACCGACGATCGAATCTCGGGCAAGTAACATACCAATGGACAAAGGGAATTACATATGTTGTCATAACGGTTCGACCGATAATGATCTTTGTAGAATATGTAGGAGCCAATATGGGCATCCAGGTTCCGTTATTGGTTATTGACCGGAGAGGTGTCTCGTCATGTCTACATAGTTCTCGAACCCGTAGGGTCCGCACGCTTAACGTTCGATGACGATATAGTATTATATGAGTTATGTGATTTGGTGACCAAATGTTGTTCGGAGTCCCGGATGATATCACAGACATGACGAGGAGTCTCAAAATGGTCGAGAGGTAAAGATTGATATATAGGACGATAGTATTCGGACACCGGAAGTGTTTCGGGGGTTACCGGGTACTTATCGGGTCACCGGAAGGGGTTCCGGACACCCCCGGCAAAAGATATGGGCCTTATGGGCCAAGAGGGGAAATGCACCAGCCACAAGGGGCTGGTGCGCCCCCCGTATGGGCCGGCCTAAGGAGGAGAAGGAAAGGGGAGAAAGGAAAGGTAAGTGTGGGTTGGGATTCCCACTTCCTTCCCTTTCCCCCTCTTTCCTTCCCCCTCCGACAAACATGGCAGGCGGGGGGGGGGGGGGCAAGGGCAGGAGCCCAAGTAAGATTCAGACCTACTTGGGGCGCCCCTTGGCCTCTCCCCTCTCCGTCCCACCTATATATATCAGGTGGGGGGCACCTAGCACACCCCAGACAATTGTTTAGCCGTGTGCGGCGCCCCCCTCCACCATTTACACCCCCGGTCATATTTTCGTAGTGCTTAGGCGAAGCCCTGCGAGGATCACTTCACCATCACCGTCACCACGCCGTCGTGCTGACGGAAATCATCTACTTCCTCGACGTCTTGCTGGATCAAGAGGGCGAGAGACATCACCGAGCTGAACGTGTGCAGAACGCGGAGGTGCCGTGCGTTCGGTCCTTGATCGGTTGAAGCGCGTAGAGGTTCGACTACATCAACCGCGTTGAGAAACGCTTTCGCTTACGGTCTACGAGGGTACGTCGACAAACTCTTCGCCTCGTTGCTATGCATCTCCATGGATAGATCTTTGCGTGTGCGTAATTTTTTTTGTTTTTGATGCAACGTTTCCCAATAGGAATGCCCAGAGCGCGACATGTGATGGCTATGTGACCCTTAAGGGGTTCCCGAACGAGTGCTCCTTGATTAGTTGCTCCCGATTTTTTTATTAGTGAACGTTGGGCGAATCGTCGAGTATGTCGGTTGAAAGTGCTTGACGAGTGGAGCTATGTAGGGGCCAAACCGGGCCATGGCCCTCCCAGTAATTTTACCTTCTTTTACCTATGCACATCTTCCCGCCCCAGGCCACCAGCATAGCCCATTAACCAATGCATCCTCTTAGGTAGGCAGCCCATCCGAGAGCACCTAGTTGACGAGCGCTCCTTCGGGAACCTCGCAACGATCACTTGCGGGTAGGCTAAGAGCGCGCCACGTGTCGTGCTCTGGGCGCTCCATTTGGGTTTTGTTTTTTTATATTTCCGCACGCGTTTTCGGCTCTTTAAACGGCTTTTTCCTGTTTTTTGACTTGTTGATTTTTCACCGGTCTTCCTTAGCTTTTAGATCAATATTTAAAAAAAACTATTATTTTGCGCGAAAAACACGTTTTTTCGTGAGAGGCACGGTTTTGCTTTGGGAGAGGCACAACCATGCCTCTCAAAAATGAAAAAATGTGTTTTTTCTTCCGCGAGAGGCACGGTTTTGCTTTCACGAGAGGCACGGCCGTGCCTCTCTGAAACAAAATTTTTTTTTTGTTTTTTTGCTTCCGCGAAAGACACGGTTTTGCTTCTGCGAGAGGCACGGTTGTGCTTTCTTAAAAGGCACTATCGTGCCTCTCGGAAATGGAAAAGAAATGCGTTTTCTGTTTTTTACTTCCACGAGAGGCACGGTTTTACTTCCGCGAGAGGCATGGTTGTGCTTTTGCAGGAGGCACAGCCATGCCTCTCGGAAACGAAAAAAATGTGTTTTCTGTTTTTTTTCCTTCCGCGAGAGGCACGGTTATGCTTCCGTACGAGGCACGACCGTGCCTCTTTCAGAAAGGAAAAAACCGTGCTCCTGGTTCGGTTTTTTCGTGCGGTTTTTTGTCTATTTTCGTGAAAAAAGTTCGTCTAAACCTATTAACATGGGATCTAGTTTTGAAGTTCTCGACGCGAGAAATCCAACGGTGAAAACGGTTCGAGATTTGGACGCACAATTTAAGAGATAAAATGTTTTGAATATACGGATCTATGAATAAAAAGAAAAAAACTTACAGGTTGCGATAAGTGGCGCACATGCAGCACGCCCCTTGTCACAATCTGGGAAGGTGGGAGTGATCTTTGCAAGGAGTACCCATCAATTAGTGATTTCGAGCCCATCCCCCACCCTCTCTCTTCATCTCGTGGAGCAAAGAGCAGCCACAGCCCGCTGGCGTGCCCCATGTCTCACATTAAGCGAGATAGGAGCGAAACCCTAGTTGAAGGCAAACGCCACTTGGGCCGGCCCACGCACTCGGGATACACAAGCCTGTTTTCTGTTTTGTTTTTTTTTTCACGTTTTTGTTTTTTACTTTTGTTTATGCTTTATTATATATATATATATATATATATATATATATATATATATATTACAAAAAACACTCTTCAAAAATACATTTGGAAAATATTGAACAAGTATTAGAAAATTGTTGAATAAGTATTAAAAAATGTTGCACAAGAATTTGAAAAATGTTGAAGAAGTATTTCAAATGTTGATCAAGTATTTGAAAAATGTTGAGTAAATATTTAAAAATGTTGAATAAGTATTAAAATGTTGAGCAATTATTTGAAAAATGTTGAATAAGAGTTCGGAGAATGTTGAACTTGTGTACAAATAATGTTGATCACTTATAAAAAAAACTGTTTTTGACATATACAAAAATTTATATTGAAAACGAAAACAAACGTAAGAAAAAACAAAAATGGAGAAGAAAAAAGAAAACAATACAAGTATTTGAAAGATGTTGAACAAGTATTTGAGAAAATGTTGATCACAATTTCAGGGTCATTTAGCTCAAAGAATGAACTAATATAAAAAATGAACTAATAGCAAAAAATGAACTAATAGCTAAAAGAATGAACTAAAAATAATCAATTAAAATATTCTGTTATGATCAACTAAAACAAAGCTATAATATTCTTCAATAGCAAAAAGAAAATCAACTAAAAAACTTTTATAAAACTCTAATAGCAAAAGGAATCAACTAAAAAGCTTTTATAAACCTCTATTATTTTTTAAACTAAAATTATATAAAATTTATGCAACTAAAATTATCAAAGTATTTTCTGTTCAAAACATGAAGAGCAGAAAGAGTTATCATAAAGAATTTTTTGTTAGAAACTTTAGTAGCAAAAAGAATTTTCATAAAGATTTTTTTGATAGAAACTAAAATAACAAAATCTATTTTTGAATATAATGATAAAACGCATTAATATTAAATAGCAGGAAAAAGAATCACTCAAAATATATTTTTATAGTGAAGTTATTCACAAGCTAGTGATTCACACAAATTTCAATGAATTCAAATTTAAACTATTCAAATTTGGAAACTAATGGCACTAACAGAAAGTTTATAATTATTCTGACCTAAAAGCAAAAAGAATAAAAAAACAAAAATCAAAAGAAAATAAATAATTCAAAAAACAAAAAAATACTAGAAAAAATAAAAAATGCCGTCTACTGGGCCACACGGCCTGCATACGATTAGAAATCCATCTGTACATGGGCCAGGATGCAGGCCCATAGGCCCAATAAGCCAACATGGCAGTAACAATGTGACACCCCAAAATTTTGACCTTGTTTTATAAATTAGAATTTTGCTAGGGAAGTGAACTTTTCCATTTGTCTAGATTTTTCCTTTTAATATTGTGAGTTTTTACCTCAAGTGGAAACTTTCCAAAAGTATTATTGGACTTGTATGCTCTCTCTATGAAACAATTCTTTATCAGTGGATTTAATTGCAAGGTTTGCTTTTTCTTGAGCTTTACTCTTTTAAAATGATCTTTCATAAATTTGGAGCCTGTTTTGCACTGCAACCATTTGGCAAATGCATTTAAAATTTCCACCAAAATTTGGGGATGTCATGTGATGTCTCCACATCACTTTTATGCAAAAATATCTTTTGGTTATTGGAGATTTTGAGCTCCACATCAACTTTTCAAATCTGGTCCAATAGGCATCTTTGCACTACACCCTATTTAAATATTCCTTTAAAAATTCTTCCAAGTGTTTGGAGATGTCAGTAGATGCATATAATTCAACTTTATGCTAAAACCCAGTGATGTTCTTTGAAAGATTTGAGTGAATCAACCTCTTTTTCATTCTGGTCCAGTTTGGTGATTTGTACTGCAACCCTATTTTATTTTGCTCTAGTGCCCATGAGCCTTTTCCTGCTTGTAGCCTTTCCTGCAAAAGCCTTAAGTCCAGGAGAGTGGTCCCATTGGAGGATTTGAAGTGCATGCAATGAGACCTTTTTCTTTCTGTCCAAAACTGTAGTTTTGCAAAACTTGCACTAGCAAGTTTCTGGTTTTGCCCAAATGATCTTGCCGTCATCACCTACATCCAGGGAGACCCTGATCTGGAGCTTGTGGCCACTCCAAGAGTTGCCTAGATGCACTTAGCATTCTGTCGAACACTTGGTGTGCACAATCTGTTTTGACATAAGTTGTTGTTTGCACTGTGTACTTGATCCTCTGGCCCAGCAACCTTGTCCACTAAGATCCTAGCTACTCCTAACCTAGTCCTGTTAATTGCCCACCTCCCTCTCGCACTCTAGGCTGCCCTGGCATTTCGTCGAACACGTCCCGTGCGTGCTCTGGGCGCGCCCAGAGCGCACGTTTTGCACGCGCGCGCACCGAGTCGCCGCGTCGCACTGCCGCCCTCGCCGGGTCCCGCCCCTGGCCCTTGCTCGCCTGCAGAGACACGCACTACCCTCGCCCACTCTCCACGCCACTCCTGGCACCCTACAGCGCCGCCGTCAGAGATTTTGGCGGCACGCCGGCGTCGGCAGTGAGCTCCTGCCACGGACGGCGCCGCCCAAGCCACACCAGCGCGCCAGCTGCCCCCTGGAACAGCTCGAGCTTATCCTGGAGCCCGTCGGCACGCGCTCGTCGCTGCCACGTCGCCCTACGGCTACAGCACGGCGGTCGCCGGCGTTCTTATCCACGGCCGCCGCGGGACCAGCCTCGAACGCCTATAAAAGGAGGCCCCGAGCCCCTCCGAGCGCTCAGGCGACCTCAAGCCTTCCCCCTAGAGCTCCCCAAGCAGTGGATTGACCGGAAGGGGCCATCACCCCCACCTCCGGCCGGTTCGGCCGCCGCTGCCTTCCGGTGCCATTCGTCGCAACCAGGCAATCCCCCGCCCATCCAACGCCACCTCCCGCTTCCCCTTGTTCTTGCGGAGCTGCCCAGCGCCTCAGCCTCGGTCGGAAGCCACCGGAGCCCAAACCCCCTTTCACTCCCGTAGCCCCCTCCGCCGCGGAGCTCGCCGCCGGCGACTCCTCCCACCACCGTCGACCCAACGACCACCGGGAGGACCGCCCCGGTCTGGCGGGTCCATCCCTGCCCTCAGGTACGCTCGAGGAGCCGCCGTTCGTCGACAGCGATCGACGGAGTCCCGCTCCCGTTCGGGCAGAGAAGAGGAGGGAGAGGGGGGAATAGTCAAACCTGACCAGTGGGCCCCCTGGACCCACTGTCAGTGACCCCCGCGCCACCCGCGCTCGCTTAAGTGGAGGCGTATGTCCTCGAGTACGTATCCCCTACCCCGAAAGCGTATTCTATATCGAAGCGTTTTCCTTTTCCTGGTTTTATTAAAAACAGAACTTTGACTGGCTATATCTTTTAAAATAAAACTCCAAATGAGTTGATTCTTTTTCCTACCCCTCTCAAATTTCATCTAGTTTATTTTAAGATTTATTTCAAAATTATTTGGGACAACTTTTTGTACTGTTTTTAAAATATTTTTTATTTGAATATTTTTCAAAATAGGGAAATGGAGAGAGAGGAAAACTTTCAAAAAGTGCACCCACTTGCATACTCTTGAAGGCAAGCATTCTGAACTCTGGCATAATATTTTCGTGAGGTGTTTTGATACGGTTACAACACCACTTTGAATTGGAGCATACGTTATTTTTATGTAACGGTAAAGTCACACGCATGAGTGCATATTGGAGATTTCCTTGCTGTTATAAATGGATATGCTGGTGATAATGATCATCCTCGCGAGCTTTTCATGCATACCGGCAGGAAGCCGGGAAAGTAGTGGTCTTGGGTAGACACGAGCTTGTCCCTAGTTCCTCATCGGGACGAGTGTGTCCGGTATGGCATGATGAGATTTGATGAGCGATGACTCTGTCTGTCAATGGAAACATTTTGGTTATGCTAGCCATTCGGAAAATACTTGGACCTCCTGAGTCGGCCGTAGGTCGAGTCTTGTTCAGTAACTTCCCCTACTTGGTTTGTACTACCACTTGTCCCTGCCGCAGGTAGGGTACGGTTCAGTAAGTTGTCAACCCCTTACCAAGGCACACACCGTACAGAGAGGCCATGGTGGAAGATACCGGATGCATCCGGTAGGCATGCCACCTGGTCCGGGGGCATGGGTGTTTCCGGTTGGGACCGAGAGGGGGGCACCCCTTAGAGCGCGCGATATAAATTTGATCCCATGCTACGTCGAGGTTGTAGCCTCCCCACTTAGAGTTTGGCTTGATAGGTGTTGTGGGTGATTCCAGACACCGGTAAGTTAAGCTGGTGTGTGCAGGTCAGGCGTGTTTTCAATTAAAAGGCCGTAGGCGGAATTAGTCCCGATGGACTAAATAAATCCGTTACTCATGGGTAAAGAGTACACCCTCTGCAGAGGTCATATCTATTCTGATAGCCATGTTCATGGGTAAGGACTTCAGTCTGAGATGGGTCTAGGTGACGGTTTTCGGATGGAGAAACGGCTAAACTAGAACATAATGACGGTCTTCGGATGGAGAAACGGCTAGACTAGATTTTTGTTTATGACCTATGACATACGAGGATTATGTTTATTATTTTGGACTAACCACTTACCTTATTTGAATTATTGAGTATCCCTGGGACGGTTCTACCTCCTGGATATTCATTGTGATTATTCTTATATAAGCCCTCTCTATGGCGTCGCTCAGACGCCCGACTGCGGCATGCTTGTTGTTTATTTATCCTTTATAAGCCCTTTATGTGGCGTCGCTCAGACGCCCGACTGCGGCATGCTTGTTGTTTATTTATCCTTTATAAGCCCTTTATGTGGCGTCGCTCAGACGCCAGACTGCGGCATGTTTGTCATTTCTTTATTATTTATAAGCCCTTTTTGTGGCGTCGCTCAGACGCCCGACTGAGGCATTGTTAATTTATTTGCAACCTTTCGAGGAGTCACTTCAGACACTCGATCAGTGCATTCTATTCTTTTTCCACTTCCATATTGCACGTTTATATTTTACCTGCTTGCGTGCATCACGGATTTCGTTTATTTCGTGACAGACGTTATCTTCGTAAAAATATTTCGGAGCATGATTGCCCCTTGTCATATTATACCCGTGTTCTTGATGTTTGCGAGTACATTCAAACGTACTCACTGGCTTGTCCCTGGCTATTGTCTTGGCCAGATTTCTTGCGCGGAGGAGAGCGTTGCGATGACAGCCCCGGAACCTACGCTATGATGATAGCAGCCTCGCGAAGATAGGAGTTATCCTGGTCAGCTGTTCTTGTGGGAAATGGAGTCCCATAGACCCAGATGAACCACAAACCGCTTCCGCCATCAACCACTAGAAATCAAGTGTTGTACTCCTAGGCCACAATGGTCTTGTACTACATATTTTGTACTTTGCTTGGAATTCTTGTATCAAGTTGGTGCCTCATCAGCTAACAGTAATCCTGGGGCTGGTGAGCACAAAGGCCACTTTCTGGGAAATTAATATCCCGAAAATCCGGTCCTGACAAACAAGGGTAGGCAAGTACTGCCTGCATATTAGAGAGGAGCTCAGCACCTGAGCCGCAACGCAACTTATAAACAGGTGCTGAGCTCTCTCAGCTAGCGAGGTGGGACTAAACCCCCACCTCACCACTGCTGTGCCACCTTTTGGTCCCGGTTGGTGGCACCAACCGGGACCAATGCACCCCTTTGGTCCCGGTTGGTGGGACGAACCGATACGACTACCCCCCTTTGGTCCCGGTTCGTGCCACCAACCGGGACAAGAGACCTTTGGTCCCGGTTGGTGGCACGAACCGGGACCAAAGGGGGCATTGGTCCCGGTTGGTGCCACCAACCGAGACTAAAGGCTTTGCTATATAAGAAACACTTGTGAAAATTTTGGTTTTCATCGCCAGTTGCCCCCGACGACGCTGACCTCCTCGATGCCGCCAGGCTGCCCCGACGCCGTCCGCCGCCCTACCGTCGCCCGTGCCTCGTCGTCGCCGTCTCCGTCGCCGTTGCCGACGTCGTCCCCGAGCCCGCGCGCCCCTGCCCCTGTCCCCCGAGCGCGCCTTCGCCGTCCGCTACCCCCGAGCACGCTCCTCGTCGTCGACGCCACCTCGCTGTGAGCGCCGCCACGATCCCCCCCTCCTCCTCCCTGTACTGGCCGCCGTCGCCGCTGCACCGCCGCCCCTGCCCTTCGCTGCCGCCGCGCGCCGCCCCTGCCCTCCGCGGCTACCGTGCCGCCGCCCCTGCCCTGCGCTGGCGCCGCGCCGCCCCGTGCGTCGCCCCGCCGCCCCTGCCCTGCATTTTTTCCATACATGTATTTTTGTGTGTATATGTGTGCGTATGTGTATATGTGTGTGTGTATGTGTATAAAATGTATTTTATTTATGTTTTTTTGCATTTTTATAAAAATGTATATATGTATGTATGTTCTCTGTGTATATATGTTCATATATGCAAAAGTTAGATTTTTAGAAAAGTTTTTATCTATGTATGCAAAAGTTAGAAGAAGAAAAAGTTTTATATATGCAAAAGTTACATTTTTAGAAAAGTTTTATATATCTAGCTAGGAAGAAGGAAGAAGAAGAAGAAAAACTTTTATATATGCAAAAGTTACATTTTTAGAAATGTTTTATCTAGGAAGAAGGAAGAAGAAAAAGAAGGAGAGGAAAAAGGAAAATAAGAAGAGGAAGAAGGAGAAGAAGAAGGAAAAGAAGAGGAGAGGAAGAAGATGAGAAATAAATAAGAAGAGGAAAAAAGAAGAAAAAGAAGAGGAGAAGAAGAAAGGAATAGAGGAGAAGAAGAAAAAACAGAAACTATTTTTTCTTCTTCTCCTCTATTCCTTTCTTCTTCTCCTCTTTTTTTCTTTGATCTTCTCCTCTATTCCTTTCTTATTCTCCTCTTTTTTTTCTTCGTCTTCTTATTTTTTATCAGGTATGTCGTTGTCGATATACTCCCCCGATAACTTCAACATGAGGGGGGGTCGATATACCCCCTCCTCGATAACTTCGACATGAGGGGGGGAGGAAGTCGACGAGGGTTCGAGGGGGCGAGGGTCGGGAACTAGCTAGGGTTGAGGGTCGAGGGTCGCCGAGGGTTCGAGGGTCGAGGGGTCGAGGTTCAAGGGTTCGAGGGTCGTCGAGGGGCCGAGGGTCGAGGATCGAGGGTTCGAGAGTCAAGGGGTCTGTCGTGGAATTGCCACGACAGATGTCCTAGGGTGAGGACTTAGTTGTGAGGCCAACGCATCTATGTAGTAGCTTGAGAGGGGTTGAGCGGA
The DNA here is from genome assembly GCF_002575655.3 of Aegilops tauschii subsp. strangulata. Lineage (NCBI taxonomy): Eukaryota > Viridiplantae > Streptophyta > Magnoliopsida > Poales > Poaceae > Aegilops > Aegilops tauschii. The sequence continues at coordinate 68,023,569 of NC_053041.3, forward strand.
ATCGAGAGACGCAACACAAGACGAGGATTTAGACAGCTTCGGGCCCCGGGAAACATCATCCGGTAATAACCCTACATGCTGTTTGAGGCTAGATCTCATTACGCTCATGAGGGAGTCGCCGTAAACCGGCTCTCCTCTAATTGTGTCTAGTCCTAGAGATTAGTGATTGTTGCATGTCCCTCTTTGGGGAGCCCTGCCCCTCCTTATATATGTTGAAGGGGCGGGTTACATGTGGAGTCCTATTAGGATTAGGACTAGTCTATCTCTAATAGAAACCGGATACAAGTCCTGGTCTTAACTCCTTGTAAGGTAAAATATTCCTCACGCCTTTCCTCTTAAACCGGCCCACCATAATCATGAACCGGCCTTCTGGGCCTTGGGCCTTGTCACCGTCTGTCCCGCCCGCCGGGTTACCAGTGAATCATAATGTCCAGGAAGGTTGCTTGTAAACCGCCAGGTCAGGGCGGGTCGCCAGTGAATCGCCAAGTGTCAGCAGGATCTCAAATAAACCGCCAAGTCCGGCCGGGTTATACTTCCGACCGGTTTACGCCGCGGGGTATATCCCTGACATTAGCCCCTAGTTTAATTTGGATTTATCCATGTTAAACTGATCCTGTAAAACAAACACAAGAACAAATTTGACAAATTATGCTCCGGGTTAAGAATTCTTGTAAACCGGCATCTGATCATCCTTAAGTCCTTGTCATTTCCTCCTTCTAGAAAATCCGGGTCAACAAGCCAGCTTCATACTCAATTTGCTGACATTGGTTTCTCACAGAGAAATATTGTGAAGAATAATCCACTTGAGTCGGCTTCCAAAGCGCCGGTTTAAGAAATATGGGTCTTGAAATACTTATCTGATATTCAGCCGGTTTGAAGATGTAAAACTTGCCGGTTTAATATTACCAAAATTGCCGGTTTATAAATATTGATGGCACCGGGTCATAATTGTTGTCGACACCGGGTCATGTAATTGATCTTCCTGATTTGCTCAAAACTGATAAACTGAAGACGTTCCTCCTTTATATGCATAATACTTGTAGCCCCCAAGTCTTAAGAGGAGAACATAGTGATAACTTAAGACTTGCTCCAATAAGTGTTTTCAACCATGAAGAAATCCGGTTTGTTCATCTCAATCATATAAACTGAATACTCCATATATGTAGCCCCCAAGTGCCGGGTTGTCATGCTTGCAGCAACCTGGGACTTGTAATTGCTTATAAAAACTTCAATCAGTGTATCCCCCAAGGGCCGGGTCATTATGCAATAATGAGCAGGGACTTTGTAAATATAATCATGTAGACTTGAGCAGTGATGTGTAGCCCCTAAGGGCCGGCTCCTTACAATGTGATGAGTCGGGTCTTCAATAAGACTAGTAAAAATGACTTTGCATTAGCCCCCAAGTGTCATGGTGCATGCTTGCAGCGACATGAGACTTGCATGTAATCTCAATTTGAATAATGTAGCCCCCAAGTGCCGGGTTGTAAGCCTGCAGCAACTCGGGACTATTCCTTCCATTGTAGAATAAATCATATCCTTTGATAAAATAATAGCCATTGCGCTAAAGCGACTTTGAAAACCTCAATAATACCGATTATTAATAACCATAAAAATCCAGCCATGTTGGCTATTCAAGATAATATAATCCGGTATGAAAACCTTATTCATTCAATATCATAATGAAAATTCAGCCAAGTTTGGCTATTTGAATAATATAACCCAATGATTTATAAGCGCATGATTCCAATGGCGCAATCCAAATATACACTGGCGACTTATAGTCCAAAGCCAGGCCGGGTTAACAAACACTGGATAATTTATCATCATGCTTTATTCAACCTGTTTCTGCATACAACAAATTTAAAGTGTCCTGGCGGTTTACCGCCGGACGGGTCATAATGCCCAACATATAACCCAGGTTTATAACCAAGGCTGCACTTAAGAATAATCAAATATGAAATATATCATACCTGTGACATTGAATCACATTGTTGGTTTACCAACTTTTTGTAGTAAGGGTGATAACCCCAATCTTGAGTACTGATAACTCCTTCCATATTGTGCCGGTTTATGATAAAACCGTGCCGGGTTGTGATAAACACCGGATTAACCATATATAATACTGGCGACTTGTAGTCAAACCAGGCCGGGCTGATAGTCTCCGGATTATAATTTGATCGTGTACTGACAACTTGTAGTTGACAGCCTAACCGGGTTGATAAACACCGGTTTGAAAACATCACAAATCTTAACAAAAGGGAAAAGAAACTTAGCAAAAGGCAAATAAAACCGTTGTAGTCGAGGCTTTTCACGGGCTGCCAGGTCCCAAATTTGATCAAGAGGTGTTGCTATGGTTCGGGTTCGACCAAGCCCCCAAGTGATGCTGTGGCCTTACACCGATCAAGAGGCATTGCTATGGTTCGGGTTCGACCAAGCCCCCAAGTGATGCTGTGGCTTTACGCCGATCAAGAGGCGTAGCCATGGTTCGGGTTCGACCATGCTCCCAAATGATGCTGTGGCATTACGCCGATCAAGAGGCGTGGCTATGGTTCGGATACGACCAAGCCCCCAAGTGATGCTGTGGCTTTACGCCGATCAAGAGGCGTAGCCATGGTTCGGGTTCGACCATGCTCCCAAATGATGCTGTGGCATTACGCCGATCAAGAGGCGTGGCTATGGTTCGGATACGACCAAGCCCCCAAGTGATGCTATGTCATCGCGCCGATCAAGAGGTGTAGCTATGGTTCGGATATGACCAAGCCCCAAGTGATCAATAATATGATAAGCCAATAAGGCAGGATACCCATGTTTGAACCGTGCATCATGGCAACAGGTCCTCTTCGGCAACCTTTAACTTTTTGCAAGAGATAAATTCTTCTTGAACCGGATGTTAAACCGGATTCTGAGAGCTTCAAAGCTTTGTGGGAGACATCTTTCCCTTGAACCGGATCTTGAACCGGAATCTTTATTTTCAGCCGGAATTTTTCTGACGGCCTTTAAACTCGAACTTGCGAGAGATTAATTCTTTTTGAACCGGAAATTCTTAAACCGGATTTGAGAGCTTGAGAGCCTTGCAAGAGACAGATTTCCCTTGAACCGGATTGTAAATCGGATATTTCAGAGCTTCAATAAGACTAACGTCCCTTGATCTGGACTTTAAACCGGATATTCGAGAGCTTCAACGCTTTATGGGAGAGAGAGATGTCTCTTGAACCGGAATCCTTTCTGATGACCCGGAACTTCTTCATTGAAACGGGATTTTGTAATTGTCATATACTTTCTAAGTCGGAAATTTTCTGACGGCCTTTAAATTTTCATCAATATAACAGTAGCCACCGGGACCGGGTTATCTTTCCCTCCAACATCCTGGGGTTCTTGACTTCACTGAAAACCAGCAGATAGCTGAATCATATCATTGTAGCCCCCGTGTCTCATGGTGACTTGAGGAGTTGGCTTGAGATTCTCCGTGTTTGACCATAGCAGAAGGTGTATATCATTGATGTTGATAACGCGATGTGAATCCTCAGAAATTTGAGGTGACTGTGGCGGGTTATAAATGATCCCGTATGAGCCGTGTCAGCAACTCGGCCAATGGTTCCTTCCAACTGGCGATTTGAAGTTAACCAAAACTATAGTGGCGGCGACTTGTGCGCCTGCCCATTGAGCCATCCAGTGCAAATGGTGGTTGATAATTTGCCTCCAATTTGAAAGAAAACCGGGCTACCCAAGCTGCGACTCGCTCATACTCAATAAACAGCTCATGCAGACAGGTGCGGCCCGGTATGTTGATGTAGACCAGGCCGCGAGAGACGGACAGAAAAGACGACCGTAGTATCAGAGACAGCTCGGACAGATGAATCGGCCGCGCCATTGTAAGCCAGCGTGGACGGGCAAGTCAATCGCGAACGCGGTAAACCGTACGGGCGAGTCAGCCATGTCGTGTTGATATAAATTGGGCCGAAGAAGCGGCGGCATGCACATATATAGGTCTTGGACCAGATGATAGCGCATCATAATAGTAGCACGAGTCATATATCCATGATCCTTATTATTGCAGTGAATAATTGTCCTGCATACAATATTGCAGACCAAGGCAACGATAAACTGCTCTTTTGACAAAAATAATATGTGCCAATAAAATATATTTTAGATGGATATCACCTGATGTGCCAGGCCGGAAATAATCCGCCATGAAATTGATGATCACTAGGTGAAGTTGAAATCGCTCACAGGCGGGTCGGCCACGTCAGACGGCCACGGCGTTGTAAACCGGTGCGGGAATCCGTTGAGTAATGACGACCATCTGCGCTGAAAATGATGTCGGCGTAATATCACTTTGTAATAGATAATTCTCCTACATATAAAATATAGCAGGGCAAAGTAGTTTTATTTCGGATGAATTAATATGTGCTTAAAAATAAATAAGATAAATAGCACCTGACATTTTTGTCAAATAAACAAGGATGCTGGTGTTGGATGAATTTTCCGGTAGCCTGGCATGGTACGGCCTCCAGCGTCAACGTATGTTGGACTGCAAACTGTCAGGCCCTTCACGCGTTCATCGGACAGCAGGAACGACGTCTGACCATAACAAGTTTAGCGTCATAGCTGTGTAGCAGTAATGGAGTAATTGATTCATCACTTTAACTAGTCTTGTCTTTCACGTGATGGATGATGTTCCTTCTTGGAGATTGTGCCATTGTAGTTCTGTTTCAATTAGCACTAGTAGCAAGTCTTTGGAAAGTAACTGCCATGGAGACATGGGACAGCGGTCAGGCTGCAGCCTTTTTTCTTAGATGTAGATGACTGCCGCTGATCCATAGTATTTTGCCCTTTGACTCCTTGTGTACTAGCAACAATATCTGGTGCCATGTTGGCTTGATGTGATAGACTGTCTTTTGCTGTGATCTGTAGTGCCTTCGTAGCAGAGGAAAAGGTAGCAGCACATTGTTGATTGCTACGGCCTGGGATTTGTGGACGTAGAGCAGCAGCGACTCGGAGTTGGTCCGGTTTAAAAACGCGAAGTTGACTCAGAACAGACCAGCGGTTCAGACGAAACTGCAGGGAAACGATGGTGGCTTGGTGCGGCCGTTCAACCAGGGTTGACCCGGCGGTGAAAACGTTGCCTTGGTAATTTCTGATGAGGGGATTTGATGCCTACGTGAGTGACGGTTTTCCCGGTGCGGGTCCCTCCACACTAATTAAGGAAAACGCTGCAATCTTTGGCCACTTTCAATCGTATTCCACGAACCGTGTCGGACTTTCTTGGGATATTGAAATCTTCGTGGACAGCAATCACTCGTACGTGGCCGATCGGACAGACGCCCGACACAGTAGTCATCGGACCCGCTCGCCGATTCTCCGCTGACAGCTCTTGTAGCGGTAGTTTTGGTTTCGACGAGAATAATTCCTTCTCTTGATCTCGGCGAGTTATGGCCGTAGCAACGATCCAGCCCTAATGTTCTCTTGATCTTGAATCTCGAGTATACCGTTTGACTGTTCGTCGACGATGTAAACTTCTGCGCCGGTTCTTTTCCATCCAGCAAATCACGAACTTCTCAATCCCTGAAGAGATCCCTCCAAGATCTCAACACCACCGTGCGCCAGCCCCACGGTGGGTGCCAACTGTCGTGGAATTGTCACGGCAGATGTCCTAGGGTGAGGACTTAGTCGTGAGGCCAACGCATCTATGTAGTAGCTTGAGAGTGGTTGAGCGGAATCGAGAGACGCAACACAAGACGAGGATTTAGACAGCTTCGGGCCCCGGGAAACATCATCCGGTAATAACCCTACATGCTGTTTGAGGCTAGATCTCATTACGCTCATGAGGGAGTCGCCGTAAACCGGCTCTCCTCTAATTGTGTCTAGCCCTAGAGATTATTGATTGTTGCCTGTCCCTCTTTGGGGAGCCCTGCCCCTCCTTATATATGTTGAAGGGGCGGGTTACATGTGGAGTCCTATTAGGATTAGGACTAGTCTATCTCTAATAGAAACCGGATACAAGTCCTGGTCTTAACTCCTTGTAAGGTAAAATATTCCTCACGCCTTTCCTCTTAAACCGGCCCACCATAATCATGAACCGGCCTTCTGGGCCTTGGGCCTTGTCACCGTCTGTCCCGCCCGCCGGGTTACCAGTGAATCATAATGTCCAGGAAGGTTGCTTGTAAACCGCCAGGTCAGGGCGGGTCGCCAGTGAATCGCCAAGTGTCAGCAGGATCTCAAATAAACCGCCAAGTCCGGCCGGGTTATACTTCCGGCCGGTTTACGCCGCGGGGTATATCCCCGACAGGGTCGAGGGTTGTCGAGGGCCCGAGGGGTCGAGAGGTTGCCTAACTAGTGTCAAAGTATTGAAGAAATCCATGGCTTTTGCATATGAACCCTTGAAGCGTTGCCGAGGCCACCCAAATTTACCAAGCTAAAAGAGCGTTGTCGTCGAGGCCACCCAAACCCTTGAAGCGTTGCCGAGGCCACCCCAAACCCTAGAGAAGCGTCGAGGCCACTAATATGATTCCTTGTTGTGATTAGGTAGCTAGGTCTATGTTTGCCACTAATATATCCACCTGCTGTCATGTTTGTATAATAATTGCCATGTTGTAATATTTGCAGAAACAATGAAGCACGGACGAGATGAGGCAGCAGAAGAGGTGTTGGGGGACAAAATCTTAGCTGGAGCTGATGTCTTGTCGTATCTTAATGACAATGATGGTCTGGAAGGACAGGGTGAAGAAGCAGGCTACGGTGATCGAATAATGAAGGAGGAAAGACATGATTATGATGGCTCCGGTGACCGAATGCCGGTGCAAGAAGGAGACCGTGATGGCGGCTCCGGTGACCGAATAGAGTCCGACCAGGTATATATATTAATTAAGCCTGTGCTGACTAGCTAATTGATGCATTCATTGTTTTGGTATGTACACATATTAATTAACTCTCGTCTTTCTTCTTTTTTCTAGCCCTCCGGATCGAGCACAACTTCGGTAAAGAAACGAGGCCCGAAGAAAAAGTTGCGCTCGGATGAAAGGTTTGAGATCACAGCAATTGCGCGCGATGGCCAACCGATTGAATCCATCCGGACCAAGGATGCATTTTCTGCTCAGTGCGGGGTTCTTGTTAGGGACAAGATCCCGATCAGCATCCATCAATGGTTTAAGCCTAAGAAGGAAGACCCTGAGGTGTCTTATGTCAACGATATGCAGAAAGATGATCTTTGGACCGCACTGAAGGCAAATTTCACCATACCGCCAGAGGAGGATCCGGAGAAGCCAGTTAAAGAGCAATTGATCAAGTCTCATGCTCTTAAGAAGATGGCAGATCTATTCAGGAGGTGGAAGAATGAGCTAAAAACATCATTTGTCGACCAAGAAAAGACACCAGAATTCACCGGCCGGTATGAGAAGATCAGAGATCACTGGCCCGCAATATTGGCCCACAAGACATCGGACAAGAGTAAGAAGATGTCAACGACAAACAAGAAAAATGCTGCGAAGAAGCAGCTTGACCATCGCACGGGGTCAGGTGTCTACCTCAAAGCCCGGTCGTTGTGGGCCAAGGCTGAGAATGACCTGCTTGATAAAGGGGTCGAACCAGCGACATTGAACTGGCCAGACCGTTGCCGGACTTGATTCGTCGGGGTTGGTGGAACCTTGGACCCTGTATCAGGGAAGTGCGTTTGGACGAACGACCAACTTAACATACCCGTCAAGAAGCTTCAGCAGTATATCGATGTAGCGCAGCAAGGGACATTCGTTCTAGACAGAGAGAACGACGAGCTCACAATGGCCCTCGGGAATCCTGAGCACCCTGGACGGACACGAGGCACGCCAAGCTCCGTTCTGTGGAAGGCTGGGTTTCCGGACGCAGGTGGTTACAAATGCCAGGAGAGGAGGAAGAAAGTGGAGCAGACCCAACTCCAGGCGCTGCACACAAGGGTACAAGGGCTAGAGGAACGAGAAGCAGTTCGCAAAAAGCGACCTGCCGAAGCTACCCCGCCATCTCAGCGGAGAAGCGGCGTGGCTTCCACCGACTTGCTTCAGCTGGAGCCTGTCTTCACGGTTCCTGCTAGCTACCCCGTGGATGGTATCACTGTGACGCCCGGATGATTAAGCTACAATAATCCTCTGCTAATGATGCCACGTCACCGTGGTTACTGTTGTTAAACTTGCGTCGGTTCGAAAACCCAGTTCAAATTTTAAAACAAAGTCAAACAAATAAAGTTTTCAAATGTCAAAACAAAAATGTTCGTTGGGTTGCAAATATTCACTAGCTAATTATAAGGTGGCGACTAACATCATTTGGCTCTCCCTTTAATCCCTAGGAAAATATAAGTGGCCCAACAACATATTAATTGACCTATTCAATTTCTAAAAGTGCTTGAACAATTACATTGCTCTAAAACATTTTATGCAACACCACAATGTTGTTCTCGAATTGTGTGCCAAGTTTCAAGTTTGACTAAATTCATTTTTGTCACTCAAATAAATATGAACAGTGGCTAACTGAAATACATAAAAGGGAAAATAGAAAATGGCCCAACTAAACTGCACTGTGCACTTAACCGTCCCAGTGAACAGTGGAGCCCAGCTGGACTCCCCTGTTTTCTTCCTCCCCTGTTCACCAGAGACTCGGTGGACGCCGCGCGCTCGTCCGTGGCCATGGATGGCCACGTGCCGAGCATCCAACCCTCCCCGGCGCCTACTTGAACCGCCCTCGACCCCTCTGGAACCCTAATCCCCCTCTCCCTCTCCCACCTCGCGCCGCTCTCTCCTCCTCGCGCAAGGCCAAGCCGCCGTCGACATGCCTCACCTCACCCGCGCGCTCTACGTCGTTCTCATACCTGGGGACCATGCCCCACAGCCCGCTGTGCTCTGCTACGTCCTCTACACTGACGAGAACCAGCCGGAGGCCACTCCATCGCCGGATCCTCGTCGTCATCTACCTCTGCCCCGTCGATCCGCCACCGTCGCTGCACCTCGGCCTCCCCAAGTCGGCTGCGAGCACCGCTGTGAGCAGCCGTTCGTTTTCCCTCTCTCCCCGTTGCTCGATCTAGTCATCGTAGCGCCTTTCCCGCCGAACTCGCGTGAGCACCGCCTCGGAACCCGACGCCGTCGATGAATCTGACCACGCCAGTCCCCACCCTCGCGCCACCTGCGTACAAGCTCCGGCGGCCGCCTCACCCCGCTGTGCGTCACCGCCCCACCGTTGCGCCCGACCGCGCCCAGGCCCACTTCCGCCGTTGCTGCCTACGCTCCCTGCCGCTCCTACCTCCCCCCGCATGCCCGCTGCTGCTACCGCCTGCTCGCACTGGGCCGCGCTCGACCACGCGCGCACCCGCTACCTCCCTCGCCTGCACACCTCCTCCTTCGTCGCCTGCCGCTCGCTTCGCCGGCGCCTCCGCATGCCCCTATTGCTCGCCGGCCCATGTGCCGTCCGTCGTCGCGCCCGCGCTACCGCATCCCCGCCACCCGTCACCCGCAGCTCCGCTTCGCCTCACTCCGGCAGCCCCCTCCCCCCGTGGCCCCCGCCCGGCGACCTCTGGCCGCCCCGGCCGGCGCCCGGGGCCAGGGCCTGTCGCCCCTATCCGCCCCGACGGGCACGTCCCAGTCGCGCCCATTAAACGCCCGCCACGGGCAGCCGGGGCCCACCCCCTGTGTTGTTAAAAATGTGTATAAAAATATATGCATTAAAATTAATTGGTTAATTAATTAATTAATTAACTTTGTTTAATTAACCTAACGAACGTATTAGTCTAATTAAACCTGATTAGTTAAGTAGTCTATGATAGTGGGACCCCCCCTGTCAGTTTGACTGGTCAATAGGTCAAGTTGGCTGCTGACATCACTCTGACCTCATGCTGACATCATCTTTCATTTTCTGTCGGATTTAATAATTAATAGTAATTTCAGAAATTTTCTAAAACTTTAGAAATTCATAGAAAATAAACCATAGCTCGGATCGAAAAACTTTATACATGAAAGTTGCTCAGAACGACGAGACGAATCTGCATACACAGTCTGTTCGTCCGCCTCACGTCCCTATCATAGCGAACATGCAACCTTCCCCTTTCGTTTCGTTTGTCCGAAAATGCCAAACTTCGGGAAAACATTCCCGGATGTTTCCCCTCCACCTATATCGTGTAGCACTGCGTTAGAACATGTCTAGCTGTACCCGTTGTCATGTTATGCTTTGCTTGCTTTATATTTATTGTTTCTTCCCCCTCTTCTCTGCGGTAGACCCCGAGACCGGTGCTGCCCCTGTGTTCGACTACGTGGACGACGACCCCTCCTTGCCAGAGCAACCAGACAAGCCCCCTCTTTGATCATCCCGATATCGCCCATTCCATTCCCTCATGCTTGCATTAGATTTTGCTATTGTTATTGTTTGCTCATATTCTGATGCATAGCCTGCTTTTGTAACCTGCTTATTGTTACCTACCTGCTTAGTATAGGTTGGTTAGTGATCCATCAGTGACCCCCACCTTGTCCTTGTTGCCCTTGCTTCATCATCGAAGACCTGATCAACGGGATCGAAGACCAGGCCCCGACACCGCACATCACTTTCCCCTTAGTTGCTCGACACTACTGGGTTACTATCGAGTACCGAGGGTGAGAACTCATCAGCACTTCTGATGGTAACCCTGTAGTGTAGCTATTCGGTCGTGATCATCGAGGGTGATTTCCTCCTTAACCACTTCCGATACGGCTCTGTCGTGCAACCCCTCAAGTGTGAACCTCGAGGGTGGATCCTCTTACGTTCACCTTGATGATTACATCGAGTGGAATTCACCGGGGGTGATCCCTCGGGTTTTCCCCCTGATGTTTGGACACACGGATACTTGGACTTTACAACTGTTACTTGGAAAGGCGGGTCGACCCTGAGGGGTACCCGCGAGTGATGTGGAGACGGGTTGACCTGGAGGGTGCCCGCAAGATAATTACGAGGCGTGGCCGGGCATTCCCAGCCCTTGCCGCAAGTCCTCGAGATGGGGCAACGGGGTCACATCTTTCGTGAGTCTCTGCTTGTTACCGCGTGCTCCTAATCCACTACGATTTGGATATTTGATCCGAGGGGCCTCTGGCCTGATAGCACTAACCATCACGTGGGCATAGTATGGGCGTTCTGCGTCTTATGCATCAGCCGAAGCTTAATAGACGTCAGCGACTGAGCGACGCGCGCCGGGTTGGACTGCGTAAGCACCTGCCTTTTTGAAGGAGGTAGCCAGGTCTGCTCACCGGCCGCCCTCGCAACGTGCAGGAGTTCCCGGGGCGATGGCCCATGACCCCTGGGGGCATAGGTTTAGTCCGGCGTGCTGACCTCTCTATTAAGCCTAGGTCGGGTTGCGGTGTATTGTTTGGCCGAGGCCGGGCATGACCCAGGAAAGTGTGTCCGGCCGGAGTTAATCGAGCATGGTGGGTAAGTTGGTGCACCCCTGCAGGGAAGAAAACATATATCGATAGCCTGTCCTACGACAACGGACACTTGGAGTTGTATCCCGATCGATACAACTAGAACTGGATACTTGAGATGAGACATGGATATGAGAAATGGATAGTATGGCTCTGGGATTGCTTTCTCGCAGGGAGTCGAGAAAGGATCTCTGGCCAAGGTTGATAACACTGCTACTACTTTACTTTATGCTACTCTACTCCCTCCTGTTGCTGCAAGATGGTGGTTTCCAGAAGATGCTAGTCTTCGATAGGACTAGGCTCTCCCCTCTATTCTGGCATTTCTGCAGCCCAGTCCACATATACAGCCTTCCTTTGATAATGTTGCATATGTAGTGTAGATCCTTGCTTGCGAGTACTTTGGATGAGTACTCACGGTTGCTTTGCTCCCACTTTTCCCCTTCTTTCTTCTTTCTGGTTGTCGCAACCAGATGGGGGAGCCCAGGATCCAGACGCCACCTTCGACATTGACTGCTACTACACTGAGGGTGCCTACTACTACGTGGAGACCACCGACGACCAGGAGTAGTTAGGAGGCTCCCAGGCAGGAGGCCTTGCCTTTTCGATCGTTGCTACTTTTGTGCTAGCCTTCCTAAGGCAAACTTGTCTAACTTATGTCTGTACTCAGATATTGTTGCTTCCGCTGACTCTTGTGTTTTCGAGCTTATGTATTCGAGCCCTCGAGGCCCCTGGTTTGTAATATAAAGCTTGTATTATTTTAATTTGTGTCTAGAGTTGTGTTGTGATATCTTCCCGTGAGACCTTGATCTTGATCGTACACATTTGCGTGTATGATTAATGTACGATTGAATCGAGGGCGTCACAATTACGGAGTCTCAACATTGCCACCTTCTGACGCAATGGCAGAACTTCAAAGTCAAGGCGGCTGTCGGCTCTGTTCGACCTCCTGAACCCGATGCAACTTTTTAGTGCCGTAATTCCAGAAGGATATGCTAGGGTGACGGTGGACGAAATAACGGAGGGATTTGAGGACCTCGAGCTTGACCACCCTACCGGTGAAGGGGAGACTCGGCTGGGTTCTGCTCTGAAGACTCCATGCCTATGGCGGAAGGAGCTCATCAACCTTCCGAACTGGACGCCTCCGCCTCCTCCTCTTCCTCCGGCGAGTCAGGGCACTCCGCCTCCTCCTCCGGCGAGTGATTAGGGCACTCAGCCTCCTTCTCCGGCGCTTGGCGGCACTCCGCCTGCGCCGGCGCGCCCGAGCAGCCAGCCTCCTCCTTCTCCGCCTCGTCAGCAAGGGCGGAAGAGACCCTCCGCAGCTCCGGCTGCTCCAGCGTGTCGTAGTCCTTCTCCTCCGCCTTGTAAGCAAGGAAAGAAGACAGCTGCAGCCGCTCCGTCTGCTCCCGCGTCTAGCAGTACAGTGATAATCCCCAAGTGCAGGGAATCATCGTAGCAATTCCCAATGGTGGAAGTGATAACTATGGAGTGTCAAACCCACAAGGGGCTAAAGGTAAGATCAATATTCTCTCAAGTCCTATCTGCCACTGATACGACTCTACGTACACCAAACGTTTGCTTCCAACTAGAAACGAGAAATAAAACTACGTTGTGGGTATGAAGAGGATAACTTTGCATGATATCGGAGAGCTAAAATATAAAAGTAGGTGCTGTTATCATAAAGTTAGAATATATTACTAAATATTATAAATAGCGAGTGTGGAATAATGATGGGTCGGTGTGCGGAATTATCCTAGGCAATCGTTAACAAGACCGGTAGTCGTCATTGCAATTTCATATGAGGGAGAGGCATGAGCTAACATACTTTCTCTTCTTGGATCATATGCACTTATGATTGGAACTCTAGCAAGCATCCGCAACTATTAAAGATCATTAATGTAAAACCCAACCATAGCATTAACATATCAAGTCCCCTTTATCCCATACGCAACAACCCCCTTACTCGGGTTTATGCTTCTGTCACTCAAGCAACCCACTATAAGCGAATTATGAACGTATTGCAACACCCTACAACGGGAATCCCTCTAGCTTGCGCGACACGGAGGGCACAATAGGACGCCACCAAAATAAAACATACAACTCGTACCAATCTAGATCATCAATCAACCCAAGGACAAAAGATATCTACTCAAAACATCATAAGATGGCAACACATCATTGGATCATAATATGTGGCATAAAGCACCATGTTCAAGTAGGGATTACAGCGGGGTGCGGGAGAGTGGACCGCATAAATGAGATGAGGATGGTGATGATGATGGTGATGTTGATGAAGACAATCACCGCAGCGATGATTCCCCTCCCGATGGCACTCCGGCGCCATAGAGAGAGAGGAGGAGAGGTTCTTCCCTTATGCTTCCTCCTCCATGGCCTCCCCCTAGATGGGGAGAGGTTCTCCCTCTGGTCCTTGGCCTTCATGGCGATGATGGCCCCTCCGGGATCCTCCTCCATGGCCTCCGGTGATGATGGCCACCTCCGGCAGGGTGCCAGAGAGGGCCTAGATTGATTTCTCGTGCCTACAGAGGCTTGCGGCGGCGGAACTTCCGATCTAGGTTATTTTCTGGGGGTTTCTGTATTTATAGGAATTTTTGGCGTTGGTTTCATGTCAGGGGGATCTTCGAGTCGTCCGCGAGGCAGGGGCCCATGCCCAGGGGGTGGGCGCGCCCCCCACCCTCATGGACAGTCCGGGACTCTTCTGGCCCAACTCTTTTATTCCAGGGGATTCTTTTGGTCCATAAAAAATCATCAAAAATTGGCACGTCAATTGGACTCCGTTTGGTATTCCTTTTCCGTAAAACTCAAAAACAAGGAAAAAACAGAAACTGGCACTGGTCTCTAGGTTAATAGGTTAGTCCGAAAAATCATATAAAATATCATATAAATGCATATAAAACATCTAAGATGGATAATATAATAGCATGAATACTTCATAAATTATAGATACGTTGGAGACGTATCATACAGCCAGAGGCGGGAGGCAATACAGATTCGGTCCATCTCTCAAGCCTCTAGAGAAGTTACCATACGAGATGACCGTGGAGGAAAACAAGAAGATCGTGGAAGCCGAAGTGAGGGACTACTTTCAAGGGGTGAAAGCAAAGAAACATCCTCCTCCAAAGGAGAAGATAGATCCGGTAAAAGCAAAGCGCACTATCGATTCCCTAAAGCGAGCACCACCTTCTCCGCCGCAATCCAACTATGATCGCATTATTCAAAGGTCATATATCGAAGCGGAGCGGTCGGGAAGTACTATCAATGATCAAAGGTTAGCAGAACGACGAGCTGGGAAAAAAATTGCCAAGCTCGGCGAACAAGCAAACCAATCGTGCCCCCCCGCTCAAGGTGTCTAGCGATATTGTCAGGGGAATCGACACCTATGGAATCACTGAGATCCCTTCTACGGTTTGCGGGCGCGGGGTTGTGCAAAGAGCGGGTCTGACAGGAAGCACACAGATCGTTTACCCAGGTTTGGGCCGCGGAGACGCGTAATACCCTAGTCCTGCTTTGGTGGATGTATTTGAGTGTTCTTGTGTTCTTGAGCTAGCTACGGGGTGTAACTCGCCCAAAAGATCCTCCTCCTCCTCCTGGACGCATCAGGCCTCCTTTTATAGACAAAAGGGGTTGCCACAGTGGCACACAGGAGGTGGAAACGTGTACAGTGGATGAGTCTATCCTCTGGCAACGTCGGACAAACACATTTAATACGCTGCCGACGTGCCCCTCTCGCTTTATCGGGGATGGCAAGGAAGCACGTCCCAGCGTCGCCGCCTCGCCTGGTTTCGACGCGCGTCCGAGCTGACGAGGCGTTGCTGTGCCATGTTGGCTGGCTGCTGGGCTGGTGCGGTGGTGGAGCCTTCAGGAAGATTTAGCATGCCACCACGCAGGTGCTTGCTGAGTCGGTGTAGAGGCGGCTCGTCGCCACACAGGTGCCTGCCCAGCTGGTTGAGCTAGCTGCTGCATGGGGACGGCGGTGGTGTCTTGGCAGGCGTGGGCCTGGCTGTGGTCCTGCTGATGCCCTCGGCAAGGGCCTTGCCGGGGCCCCAGCAAGGGTCTTGGCGCGGCACCGTGGTCGTCCCCGGCAAGGGTCTTGCCGGGGGTCTTGTGGATTTCCTCGGCTAGGATTCTGCCGAGGGTCGCCGTCTTTTGGTCCTCATCTGATCTTGTGTATTTATGATCTTGACAAAGATCTGCATGCCACCACGGAGGTGCCTCCCGAGCCTTGGTCCCAATGTGGTTGACGGTGTTGGAAACCTTGGGCTCAAGGGAGGCGCGCTCCGTTGGCGTCAGGCAAGTTGCCGGGGCTGCGGAGGCTGCCCCGGCAAGGGTCTTGCCGGGGGAGTCCACCTCGCCCTCTTGCTCTTTTTGTCTCTTGGTCTTGGCGTTGCTTTGGTTGCCTTGCGCTTCGGCTTCCCTCCTCTGCCCTGCTAAGTGTGGCCGTGGGCGCGGCTCCGACTGCCCGTGCACAAGTAAAGGGATCAAAAGGAGAGCCCCTACTTTTGTACACCGACAGGAGCCCCCGGGCCTGGGCCACACATAAGCGCGACGCGTTGTTGGGCTAGGCCCAGAACGGTGCGCGGGCAGGTGGGGCGGATTTTTTTACCACAGTAACTTCTTCATCCGCTGCGCTTCCCCACGACCCGCGTTGAATGCGCGACGTGGAGGGTCGTGCGTGACGTGGGGGTCATGCGTGGGATGGTTTCCGTACGCATGCGTCACATCGTGGTAAAGAGGTGGCTCGCGCCTTTCCCATAAAAAGAGGGAGACGCAGAGGCACGGCTCATTTACTAAGTGGACTCGGGTCGTGGTCTTCAAGGCGTCCGCGCCCCACGATCATGGGGTGGGGAACGGTCGCCTCACCCGTCCCCTCGATTCTGCTTGCTCGCCACGTGTCTCCCATGCAGGTGGCAGGCGGTGGAAGCGGGAAACCGGGCCGTCACTGATGGGGGCAGCGGGTCGGTCTCGATTCCCCGCCCCCGATGGCCGGATTGGTCGAGTGGGGCGGCCGAGCCCCGACCCCACCCCTTTATAAGAAGGGGGAGGGGGATGGCATCCCACATCCTTTCATCATCCGCCTCCATTCACTTCGGCTTCTTTCTTCCATCTGCCATGGCGAGAGGAGGCGCCGGCCCTTCGACGGTGGTGGCGAGGGTCTCTGCTCGACAGCGCGTCCCTCCTCCCCAAGAGCTCACAGCGGCGGAGCCGGCCACGAGAGGAAGGGGGAGGGGGCAAGGCCGAGGCCGCCGTGGCGCTCGGGGAAGGGGGGGACGGGGCGGCGCACCGGCCTTGCCTCCGCCGGTGATGCCTCTCCCAACGGAGGGCCACGTTGGGGACCAGCCTCATGAGTTCTTCATCAGGCTGCGCCGGCCACTGCGCCGTCGTCTTCGTCTCCCTACCCCATTTGCTCGGGAGATGGAGATCCATCCGCCCCAGACCCTCAGGCTGCACATGAGGGGCCGCGGGAATGGCGGCACGCGGGTCAATGTTGACTTCCCCGCTCCTCATGTCATGTACCTCCGTCGCGGATGGAAGACATTCGCTCGTGTCCATAGCCTGACGGCAGGGCTCATCCTCTACTTCAAGTTAATGGAGAACGGCCTGCTCTCCGTCAAGGTTTTTGGAGATCTTGGAACTCGCCTAAAGTGCCGCGTGGAGAGCTCCTCCGACGATGAAGATTCCTCCTCAAGCGGGAGTGACGAGGAGGACAGCGACAGCGACGACGAGGGCTTCGAGTGGCGGGACGCTGATCTCGACTCCGACTGACCGTGTTGTCCCCCCCTCGGCCACGTGCCCTGCCGAGGGCCTTCCTCGTCAAGCTCTCCATCGGTGCGTTCCCCGTCGCCTCCTTGGGCGGCTGGCGTAGGAGGGTCAGAGAAGGCGAAGAAGGCGGGTGTGGCGTCCGTCAAGTCGGAGTACGCGGGTACCGATGCCTTAGTCGCGTATTGTCGGCCCGCTGGTCATCTTCCAGCTCCCCTCCCGGCACCGGGATGTTCTCTTGGTGCCTTCTGCTCCTCGCACCTTGCCTAGGCGCTCTTTTTGCCCTCCTGCTATCTTGTTCCACCTTCTGAAGAGAGGGACAAGAAAGGGATTACGGGCATCTTATCTCTTTTTAGTTTGTAAGCCTGCGGGCACTTGTTAATTTTAAGACTTGTAATCCCCTTGCTCATGTTTTTTATTCCGTATGAACTGTACCTGTATGGGATGTTTTTAATGAAAAAGGGTGCTTGCCGGGTTCTTTGTGCGTGAGCAAGGCCCATGCCAAGGAATGAATCCTAGTTATTTTTAAGATAAACATTATCGCCCGGCAACAGGCCTTGCCGTCCCCTTACTTCAGTCGACCATTCTTACGCTCTTGGCGGAGGCAGGGGCGAAGTAGAGTTAGGCCCTTCGTTTATTTCCTTGCCACCGCGACTACGACCCGGGGACTTGGGTACAGGAAAAAAGGGGGAGCACGGTGGTCTAGGAGCAAAACGAGGTTTCATATGTCCCAACTTCATACGGAAATGCACAATAGAGGATAAAAAACTTATCCGAATCTGCAGCCCCCGGCAGCCTTGGCTTGCCGTGGTTGGATTCTTGTATCTGTAGCCCCCGGCAACCTTGGCTTGCCGAGGCCGGAGCGCCGGCTCGTTCTCTTTCTTCCAAACAGCTCAGCAGAAACGTCCATGTACCCTGCGAACCAAAGAGGACGGAAAGGAACAAAGAAACACACACTCAACCTCTATGCTAGGGGTTAGTCGCCGCTAAGCACTATCAACCCTAACCGAGGGAGAGACTTAACCTAGCATGCATGCTAAAACTTAGGGCGCCAGCGCTTCATTTATTTATGCTCAGGGTCTGCGCCTGGCTTTGTACAAAGGGTTACATGCCTTGCCGGCAAGGCTTGTACAAAAGGTGGTTTGCCGGGGGGCCCGGCAACCGCGCCTTATGGGTAAAACTTGCAAAGATGTTCAATGTTCCAGGAGTTGCTCACTGGAATAGCATCTTCGGTCTCCAGGCGGACTGCACCGGGCGTGGTGACTCGTATTACCCGATAAGGGCCTTCCCACTTTGGCGTCAACTTGTTGGAATTCTTGGCCGATTGAACGCGCCGAAGAACAAGGTCGCCTTCCTCAAAGCTTCGGGCATGAACCTTGTGGCTATGGTAGCGGCGCAAGGCTTGCTGGTAGCGCGCTGCTCTCACAGCCGCCCGAAGACGATCTTCCTCGAGGAGCGTTGCGTCATCTTGCCGCAATTGCTCTTGCTCAAGCTCGTCATAAGCGAGCACTCGAGGTGACCCGTATGTGAGTTCCATGGGGAGAACTGCTTCTGCCTCGTATACCAGGGCAAAGGGTGTCTGGCCGGTGGCTCGATTTGGCATTGTTCTGATTGACCAAAGAACCGCCGACAACTCATCAGTCCATCGCCTTCCACTATGGTGCAGCCTGTCAAAAGTCTTGGTCCTCAGGCCTCACAGTACTTCAGCATTTTCCCTCTCCGCCTGGCCGTTGCTCCGTGGGTGTGCCACGGAAGCGAAACAGACCTTGCTTCCGAGGTCTTGGATGTATTGCATGAAGGTGTGGCTCGTGAACTGCGTGCCGTTGTCGGTGATGACTCCGTTTGGCACACCAAAACGGGAGACTAGCCCCTTGAAGAACTTGACGGCTGACTGTGCTGTCACCTTCCCCACTGCTTCCACCTCCGGCCACTTTGTGAACTTGTCGATTGCAACGTACAATTACTCAAAGCCCCCGGCAGCGCGAGGGAAAGGGCCCAGTATGTCCAGCCCCCAGACCGAAAATGGCCAGGAGAGAGGAATTGTTTGAAGGGCTTGAGCTGGTTGATGAAGCTTCTTTGAATGGAACTGACACGCTTCACACTTGGTTACTAGTGCCGTTGCATCCTGGAGGGCAGTGGGCCAGAAGAAACCTTGCCAGAATGCCTTGCCAGCAAGGGCCCTCGACCCTATGTGGGAGCCACATATGCCTCCGTATCTCCGCCAATAGCTCCAGTCCTTCCTCCCGGGGAATGCACTTCAATTTTACACCGTTCGGCCTTTTCCTGTACAGGACGTCATTGATGAACTGATACATAGCAGACCAACGGGCTACTTTCTCCGCTTCTTCCTGCTCCTCAGGAAGCTCCCCTGTTTGGAGGAATGGGACGGTATGCTGTGCCCATGCCGGAGCCTAGGCCTCGACGGCAAGGACTAAAGGCATTTCTTCTGCCATGGGAGCGGCCGTCTCTACGGCCAGGGCTTGACGCCCTGCCGGAGTCAGTTGCCCCTTGGCAGGCTCAGTACCCACGACAACATCCTTGCTGGTGGCCCCAGGGGGCTCGGCGGGTAAGTACTTGCCGGGGCCTGATTTCCTCCGGTTGTTCTGCTCTGTTGATGGTTCAACGGATGGTTGAGTTAACCGAAGCACAAAATTACCTGGTTCCACAGGTAGCTTGAACGCAGCGCGCTTCGACAAGTCATCGGCGATGTCGTTCTCCACTCGGGGAACGTGCTCCGCTTGTATACCGTCAAAGCGCTCTTCCAGCTTCCTCACCTCATCTACGTAGGCCTCCATCAACGGGCTCTGATAATCTTTGTTGACTTGCCTGACGACAAGCTGTGAATCACCCCTGATGATGAGCTTCTTAATCCCAAGGTCTGTCGCGATCCTGAGACCGGCAAGCAACCCCTCGTATCCAGCAGTGTTGTTTGTGGACATCTCCCTGGGAAAGCGCATCTGGTTTACATACTTGAGGTGCACTCCGGTGGGTGCGACAAGCAGCACACCAGCACCGGCGCCTTGCAGTGAGAAAGCCCCGTCAAAGTACATGATCCAGTTGCGACTTGCTTCCTTGCCGGGGAGAGTGGTCCCCTGGATCTCTTCGTCGGGCGTTGAGGTCCATTCCGCAATGAACTCCGCCAAGACTCTGCTCTGGATCATCGAAGTACTTTCAAACTTCAAACCAAAGCTCGACAGCTCCAAGGCCCATTCCATGATCCTCCCGGTTGCGTCCGGGTTATGAAGTATCCGTTGCAACGGGAGGCGGGTTGCTACCTCTTGAGCACTGCGTTGGTTTTCCCTTGAAGAGGAAAGGGTGATCCAGCAAAGTAGCGTAAGTATTTCCCTCAGTTTTTGAGAACCAAGGTATCAATCCAGTAGGAGGCCACACATGAGTCCCTCACACCTACACAAACAAATAAATCCTCACAATCAACGTGATAAGGGGTTGTCAATCCCTACACGGTCACTTACGAGAGTGAGATCTGATAGATATGATAAGATAATATTTTTGGTATTTTTATGATAAAGATGCAAAGTAAAGAAAACAAAATAAAAGGCAACGGAAATAGCTTGTTGTCGGGAGATTAATATGATGGAAAATAGACCCGGGGGCCATAGGTTTCACTAGTGGCTTCTCTCAAGAGCATAAGTATTTACGGTGGGTGAACAAATTACTGTTGAGCAATTGACAGAATTGAGCATAGTTATGAGAATATCTAGGTATGATCATGTATATAGGCATCACGTCCGAGACAAGTAGACCGACTCCTGCCTGCATCTACTACTATTACTCCGCGCATCGACCGCTATCCAACATGCATCTAGAGTATTAAGTTCATAAGAACAGAGTAACGCTTTAAGCAAGATGACATGATGTAGAGGGATAAACTCATGCAATATGATATAAACCCCATCTTGTTATCCTCGATGGCAACAATACAATACGTGCCTTGCTGCCCCTACTGTCACTGGGAAAGGACACCGCAAGATTGAACCCAAAGCTAAGCACTTCTCCCATTGCAAGAAAGATCAATCTAGTAGGCCAAACCAAACTGATAATTCGAAGAGACTTGCAAAGATAACCAATCATACATAAAAGAATTCAGAAGATTCAAATATTGTTCATAGATAAACTTGATCATAAACCCACAATTCATCGGTCTCAACAAACACACCGCAAAAGAGGATTACATCGAATAGATCTCCACAAGAGAGGGGGAGAACATTGTATTGAGATCCAAAAAGAGAGAGGAAGCCATCTAGCTAATAACTATGGACCCGAAGTTCTGAGGTAAACTACTCACACATCATTGGAGAGGCTATGGTGTTGATGTAGAAGCCCTCCGTGATCGATGCCCCCACCGACGGAGCTCCGGAACAGGCCCCAAGATGGGATCTCACGGGTACAGAAGGTTGCGGCGGTGGAATTAGGTTTGGCTCCGTTTCTGGTAGTTTGGGGGTACGTAGGTATATATAGGAGGAAGGAGTACGTCGGTGGAGCAACGTGGGGCCCACGAGGGTGGAGGGCGCGCCCCGGGGGGGGGGGGGGTAGGCGCGCCCCCTACCTCGTGGCTTCCTGGTAGCTTTCTTGACGTAGGTTCCAAGTCCTCTGGATCACGTTTGTTCCGAAAATCACGTTCCCGAAGGTTTCATTCCGTTTGGACTCCGTTTGATATTCTTTTTCTGCGAAACTCTGAAATAGGCAAAAAACAGCAATTCTGGGCTGGGCCTCCGGTTAATAGGTTAGTCCCAAAAATAATATAAAAGTGTATAATAAAGCCCAATAATGTCCAAAACAGAATATAATATAGCATGGATCAATCAAAAATTATAGATACGTAGGAGACGTATCAAGCATCTCCAAGCTTAATTCCTGCTCGTCCTCGAGTAGGCAAATGATAAAAACAGAATTCTTGATGTGGAATGCTACTTGGCATAATTTTCAGTGTAATTCTTCTTAATTGTGGTATGAATATTCAGATCTGAAAGATTCAAGATAAAAGTTCAATATTGACATAAAAATAAAAATACTTCAAGCATACTAACTAAGCAATTATGTCCTCTCAAAATAACATGGCCAAAGAAAGTTCATCCCTACAAAATCATATAGTTTAGTCACGCTCCATTTCCGTCACACAAGAATACTCTCATCGTGCACAACCCCGATGACAAGCCAAGCAATTGTTTCATACTTTAGTAATATCAAACTTTTTCAACCTTCACGCAATACATGAGCGTGAGCCATGGATATAGCACTATGGGTGGAATAGAATATGATGACGGGGGTTATGTGGAGAAGACAAAAAGGGAGAAAGTCTCACATCAACGTGGCTAATCAATGAGATATGGAGATGCCCATCGATTGATGTTAATGCAAGGAGTAGGGATTGCCATGCAACGGATGCACTAGAGCTATAAATATATGAAAGCTCAACAAAAGAAACTAAGTGGGTGTGCATGCAACTTGCTTGCTCACGAAGACCTAGGGCACTTGAGGAGGACCATTGTTGGAATATACAAGCCAAGTTCTATAATGAAAAATTCCCACTAGTATATGAAAATGACAAAACAAGAGACTCTCTATCATGAAGATCATGGTGCTACTTTGAAGCACAAGTGTGGTAAAAGGATAGTAACATTGTCCCTTGTCTCTTTTTCTCTCATTTTTTTGGGCCTTCTCTTTTTTTATGGCCTTTCTCTTTTTTTATTCCTCACTTGGGACAATGCTCTAAAAATGATGATCATCACACTTCTATTTATTTACAACTCAATGAGTACAACTCGATACTAGAACAAAGTATGACTCTCTATGAATGCCTCCGGCGGTGTACCGGGATATGCAATGAACCAAGAGTGACATGTATGGAAGAATTATGAATGGTGGCTTTGCCACAAATACTATGTCAACTACATGATCATGCAAAGCAATATGACAATGATGAAAGTGTCATGATAAACGGAACGGTGGAAAGTTGCATGGCAATATATCTCGGAATGGCTATGGAAATGCCATAATAGGTAGGTATGGTGGCTGTTTTGAGGAAGATATAAGGAGGTTTATGTGTGAAAGAGCGTATCATATCACGGGGTTTGGATGCACCAGCGAAGTTTGCACCAACTCTCAATGTGAGAAAGGGCAATGCACGGTACCGAAGAGATAGCAATGATGGAAAGGTGAGAGTGCGTATAATCCATGGAATCAACATTAGTCATAAAGAACTCACATACTTATTGCAAAAATCTACAAGTCATCAAAAACCAAGCACTACGCGCATGCTCCTAGGGGGATAGATTGGTAGGAAAAGACCATCGCTCGTCCTCGACCGCCACTCATAAGGAGGACAATCAAAGAACACCTCATGTTTCAAATTTGTTACATAACGTTTACCATACGTGCATGCTACGGGACTTGCAAACTTCAACACAAGTATTTCTCAAATTTACAACTACTCAACTAGCACAACTTTGATATCACTACCTCCATGTCTCAAAACAATCATCAAGCATCAAACTTCTCTTAGTATTCAACACACTCAAAAGAAATTTTTACTAATCTTGAATACCTAGCATATTAGGATTATTTAAGCAAATTACCATGCTATTTAAGACTCTCAAAATAATCTAAGTGAAGCATGAGAGATCAATAGTTTCTATAAAACAAATCCACCACCGGGCTCTAAAAGATATAAGTGAAGTACTAGAGCAAAAACTATATAACTCAAAAGATATAAGTGAAGCACATAGAGTATTCTAATAATTTCCGAATCATGCGTGTCTCTCTCAAAAGGTGTGTACAGAAAAGAAGATTTTGGTAAACTAACAAATAAAGACTCAAATAATACAAGACGCTCCAAGCAAAACACATATCATGTGGTGAATAAAAATATAGCTCCAAGTAAAGTTACCGATGGAAGTAGACGAAAGAGGGGATGCCTTCCGGGGCATCCCCAAGATTTGGCTTTTAGGTGTCCTTAGATTATCTTGGGGGTTCCATGGGCATCCCCAAGCTTAGGCTCTTGCCACTCCTTGTTCCATAATCCATCAAATCTTTCACCCAAAACTTGAAAACTTCACAACACAAAACTCAGCAGAAAATCTCGTGAGCTCCGTTAGCGAAAGAAAACAAAAGACCACTTCAAGTACTGTAATGAACTCATTCTTTATTTATATTGGTGTTAAACCTACTGTATTCCAACTTCTCTATGGTTTATAAACTATTTTACTAGCCATAGATTCATCAAAATAAGCAAACAACACACGAAAAACAGAATCTGTCAAAAACAGAACAGTCTGTAGTAATCTGTAACTAACGCAAACTTCTGGAACTCCAAAAAATCAGCCAAAATAGGAAGACCTATACAATTTGTTTATTGATCAGAAGAAATTGGAATCAATATTTTATCACGTTCTGGTGATTATTAACAATTATTTTCGTGAACAGAAAGTTTCTGGAATTTTCTGCAAGATCAAATAACTATCCTCCAAGAAGATCTTATAGGCTTAACTTGGCACAAACACTAATTAAAACATAAAAACACATCTAACCAGAGGCTAGAGCAAATATTTATTCCTAAACAGAAGCAAAAAGCAAAAAACTAAAAATAAAATTGGGTTGCCTCCCAACAAGCGCTATCGTTTAACGCCCCTAGCTAGGCATTGATATTTCAATGATGCTCACATGAAAGACAAGAATTGAAGCACAAAGAGAGCATCACAAAACACGTGACAAACACATCTAAGTCTAACATACTTCCTATGCATAGGCATCTTATAGGAAAACGAATTATCAAGGCAAGCAAAAACTAGCATATGCAAGGAAGCGGAAAGAAACAATAGCAATCTCAACATGGCGAGAGGTAATTTAATAAGATAAAAATTTCTACCACCATGTTTTCCTCTCTCATAATAATTACATGTAGGATCATAGGCAAATTCAACAAAATAGCTATCACATAACATATTCTCAACACGATCCACATGCATGCGAAGTTGACACTCTTCCAAAATAGTGGGATAATCATTAACTAAAGTCATGACCTCTCCAAAACCACTTTTATAAAAAATACCATAAGATTGAACATTCTCCAAATATGTGGGATCTAAAGTTGACACTCTCCCAACCCCACTTTCAATATTACTACAAACACTATTATCAATCTCATATTCATCATGGGGCATAAATAAATTTTCAAGAACATAAGAAGAATCACCCCAATCATGATCATTGCAACAAATACTGGACATAGCAAAACTAGCATCCCCAAGCTTAGGGTTTTGCATATTTTTAGCACAATTGACATCAATAGAATTTATAGTAGAATCATTGCAATCATGCTTTTTATTCACAGATCTATTGTGAATCGCTTCATAAAGTACTTCATCACAATTTTCAGATTTACCAATTTCAAGCAAAACCTCATAAAGATAATCTAGTGCACTCAACTCACAAGCAATAGGTTCATCATAATTGGATCTCTTAAAGAGATTGGCAAGTGGATGAGGATCCATAAACTTTTAGCAAGCGAAGATGCAAGCAAAAAGAAGGTATATGGTAACACAGGCAAACAAAAGGACGAACGGAAGAAGGGCGAAGAAAACGGCAAGGGTGAAGTGGGGGAGAGGAAAACGAGAGGCAAATGGCAAATAATGTAATGCGAGGGATAAGAGTTTGTGATGGGTACTTGTATGTCTTGGCTTGTGCGTAGACTCCCCGGCAACGGCGCCAGAAATCCTTCTTGCTACCTCTTGAGCACTGCGTTGGTTTTCCCTTGAAGAGGAAAGGGTGATGCAGCAAAGTAGCGTAAGCATTTCCCTCAGTTTTTGAGAACCAAGGTATCAATCCAGTAGGAGGCCACGCATGAGTCCCTCGCACCTACACAATCAAATAAATCCTCGCAACCAACGTGATAAGGGGTTGTCAATCCCTACACGGTCACTTACGAGAGTGAGAGCTGATAGATATGATAAGATAATATTTTTGGTATTTTTATGATAAAGATGCAAAGTAAAGAAAACAAAATAAAAGGCAACGGAAATAGCTTGTTGTCGGGAGATTAATATGATGGAAAATAGACCCGGGGGCCATAGGTTTCACTAGTGGCTTCTCTCAAGAGCATAAGTATTTACGGTGGGTGAACAAATTACTGTTGAGCAATTGACAGAATTGAGCATAGTTATGAGAATATCTAGGTATGATCATGTATATAGGCATCACGTCCGAGACAAGTAGACCGACTCCTGCCTGCATCTACTACTATTACTCCACACATCGACCGCTATCCAGCGTGCATCTAGAGTATTAAGTTCATAAGAACAGAGTAACGCTTTAAGCAAGATGACATGATGTAGAGGGATAAACTCATGCAATATGATATAAACCCCATCTTGTTATCCTCGATGGCAACAATACAATACGTGCCTTGCTGCCCCTACTGTCACTGGGAAAGGACACCGCAAGATTGAACCCAAAGCTAAGCACTTCTCCCATTGCAAGAAAGATCAATCTAGTAGGCCAAACCAAACTGATAATTCGAAGAGACTTGCAAAGATAACCAATCATACATAAAAGAATTCAGAAGATTCAAATATTGTTCATAGATAAACTTGATCATAAACCCACAATTCATCGGTCTCAACAAACACACCGCAAAAGAGGATTACATCGAATAGATCTCCCCAAGAGAGGGGGAGAACATTGTATTGAGATCCAAAAAGAGAGAGGAAGCCATCTAGCTAATAACTATGGACCCGAAGGTCTGAGGTAAACTACTCACACATCATCGGAGAGGCTATGGTGTTGATGTAGAAGCCCTCCGTGATTGATGCCCCCACCGACGGAGCTCCGGAATAGGCCCCAAGATGGGATCTCACGGGTACAGAAGGTTGCGGCGGTGGAATTAGGTTTTTGGCTCCGTTTCTGGTAGTTTGGGGGTACGTAGGTATATATAGGAGGAAGGAGTACGTCGGTGGAGCAACATGGGGCCCACGAGGGTGGAGGGCGCGCCCAGGGGGGTAGGCGCCCCCCTACCTCGTGGCTTCCTGGTAGCTTTCTTGACATAGGGTCCAAGTCCTCTGGATCACGTTCGTTCCTAAAATCACGTTCCCGAAGGTTTCATTCCATTTGGACTCCGTTTGATATTCTTTTTCTGCGAAACTCTGAAATAGGCAAAAAACAACAATTCTGGGCTGGGCCTCCGGTTAATAGGTTAGTCCCAAAAATAATATAAAAGTGTATAATAAAGCCCAATAATGTCCAAAACAGAATATAATATAACATGGAGCAATCAAAAATTATAGATACGTTGGAGACGTATCACGGGTGACGACGGTGATTTTGTGTGCTTGGAAGTAATGACGCAGTTTCCTCGAGGCCGTAAGGAGGCCAAAGAGCAATTTCTGCACACCGGAGTACCTTGACCTAGCCCCCTGCAAGAGGGAGCTGACAAAGTAAACCGGGTGCTGCATCATCTTCTTCTTTTGCACCACTTCGTTTGGTTGCATGGGCCCTGTCCCGATGGCGTCAGACTCTGCCGGGGGCCTTGCCTTGCCGGCGCCAGGCCCTGCCGGGGGGAGCTCTGGCTCGCCATCCGCCAGTCCGGCCGTTGCCGCTGCCTCTTCATCGACCTCCCCCTGTGCCACTAGTGCAGCGCTGACCACTTGATTCGTTGCTGCTAGATACAGCAGCAATGGCTCTTGTGGTTTGGGCGCAACTAGTATTGGTGTAGAGGAGAGGTATTTCTTCAAATCCTACAGTGCTGTTTCGGCCTCTGGGGTCCATTCCATTGGGCCCACCTTTTTCAAGATTTCAAAAAGGGAAGGGCACGCTCAGCAGACTTGGAGATGAATCTGCTCATGGCGGCAACGCATGCAGCCAGCGAGCCGACGCACATCCTTGATCCGCTTGGGTGCCTCAATCTGCTCAATAGCCTTGATCTTGTCTGGATTCGCCTCGATCCCACACTGTAACACAAAGAACCCGAGAAGTTTTCCGGACAGAACGCCGAAGACACACTTCTCAGGGTCAACTTGAGGTTGATCTTGCACAGGTTTGCAAACGTCTCCTCTAAATCTTGTACAAGTGTCGCCTTGTCCTTGGTTTTGACCACTATGTCATCCATATAAGCTTCCATATTTCTATGTAGCAGGGGCTCAAAACCAATTTGGACTGCCCTTGCAAACGTTGAGCCAGCACTCTTAAACCCGAAAGGCATCCGTAAAAAGAAATACGTACCACATGGGGTGATGAATGTTGTCTTCTCTTCGTCTTATCTTGTCATGAAGATCTGGTGGTAGCTCGAGTAGGCGTCAAGGAATGACAACAGATCACACCCGGCCGTGGAGTCAACTGATACGTCCATTTTGCATCAAGCTTTTATATCGATATTTATTGCATTATGGGCTGTTATTACACATTATGTCACAATACTTATGCCTATTCTCTCTTATTTTACAAGGTTTACATGAAGAGGGAGAATGCGGGCAGCTGGAATTCTGGGCTGGAAAAGGAGCAAATATTAGAGACCTATTCTGCACAACTCCAAAAGTCCTGAAACTCCACGGAAGTTATTTTTGGAAATAATAAAAAATACTGAGCGAAGAAAATACCAGAGGGGACCCACACCCTGGGCACGAGAGTGGGGGGCGCGCCCTACCCCCCTGGGCGTGCCCCCCTGCCTCGTGGGCCCCCTGGTGGCCCTACGGTGCCCATCTTCTGCTATATGAAGTCTTTCGTTCGAAGAAAAATCATAAGCAAGCTTTCGGGACGAGACTCCGCCGCCACGAGGCGGAACCTTGGCGGAACCAATCTAGGGCTCTGGCGGAGCTGTTCTACCAGGGACACTTCCCTCCGGGAGGGGGAAATCATCGCCATCGTCATCACGAACGCTCCTCTCATCGGGAGGGGGCCAATCTCCATCAACATCTTCACCAGCACCATCTCCTCTCAAACCCTAGTTCATCTCTTGTATCCAATTCTTGTCTCTAAGTCTGAGATTGGTACCTGTAGGTTGCTAGTAGTGTTGATTACTCCTTGTAGTTGATGCTAGTTGGTTTATTTGGTGGAAGATCATATGTTCAGATCCTATATGCATATTAATACTCCTCTGATTATGAACATGAATATGCTTTGTGAGTAGTTACGTTTGTTCCTGAGGACATGGGAGAAGTCTTGCTATTAGTAGTCATGTGAATTTGGTATTCGTTCGATATTTTGATGAGATGTATGTTGTCTCTCCTTTAGTGGTGTCATGTGAACGTCGACTACATGACACTTCACCATTATTTGGGCCTAGAGGAAGGCATTGGGAAGTAATAAGTAGATGATGGGTTGCTAGAGTGACAGAAGCTTAAACCCTAGTTTATGCGTTGCTTCGTAAGGGGCTGATTTGGATCCATATGTTTCATGCTATGGTTAGGTTTACCTTAATACTTCTTTTGTAGTTGCGGATGCTTGCAATAGGAGTTAATCATAAGTGGGATGCTTGTCCAAGTAAGGACAGCACCCAAGCACCGGTCCACCCACATATCAAATTATCAAGGTACCGAACGCGAATCATATGAACGTGATGGAAACTAGCTTGACGATAATTCCCATGTGTCCTCGGGAGCGCTTTTCTCTATATAAGAGTTTGTTCAGGCTTGTCCTTTTCTACAAAAAGGATTGGGCCACGTTGCTGCACTTTATTTACTTTTGTTACTTGTTGCTCGTTACAAATTATCTTATCACAAAACTATCTGTTACCTACAATTTCAGTGCTTGCAGAGAATACCTTGCTAAAAACTGCTTATCATTTCCTTCTGCTCCTCGTAGGGTTCGATACTCTTACTTATCGAAAGGACTACGATAGATCCCCTATACTTGTGGGTCATCAAGACTCTTTTCTGGCGCCGTTGCCGGGGAGTGAAGCGCCTTTGGTAGGTGGAATTTGGTAAGGAAAATTTATATAGTGTGCTGAAATTTACTGTCACTTGTTACTATGGAAAGTAATCCTCTGAGGGGCTTGTTCGGGGTATCTTCACCCCGACCAGTAGAGCAAAGAGTTGCTCCTCAACCTACTGAACCTACTAAAAATGAAAATGTTTACTTTGAAATTCCTTCTGGTATGATAGAGAAACTGCTAGCTAATCCTTTTGAAGGAGATGGAACATTGCATCCCGATTTACACCTAATCTATGTGGATGAAGTTTGTGGATTATTTAAGCTTGCAGGTATGCCCGATGATGTTATCAAGAAGAAGATTTTCCCTTTATCTTTGAAGGGAGATGCATTGACATGGTATAGGCTATGTGATGATATGGGATCATGGGACTATAAGCGATTGAAATTGGAATTTCATCAAAGTTTTATCCTATGCATCTTGTTCATCGTGATCGTAATTATATATATAATTTTTGGCATCGCAAAGGAGAAAGCATCGCTCAAGCTTGGGGGAGGCTTAAGTCAATGTTATATTCATGCCCCAATCATGAGCTATCAAGAGAAATGATTATTCAAAATTTTTATGCTCGGCTTTCTGACAACAATCGCTCCATGCTCGATACTTCTTGTACTGGTTCCTTTATGATGAAGACTATTGAATTCAAATGGAATTTATTGGAAAGAATTAAACGCAACTCTGAAGATTGGGATCTCGACGAAGGTAAGGAGTCAGGTATAACACCTAAGTTTGATTGTGTTAAATCTTTTATGGATACCGATATTTTCCGTAAATTTAGCACTAAATATGGACTTGACTCTAAGATAGTAGCTTCTTTCTGTGAATCCTTTGCTACTCATGTTGATCTCCCTAAGGAGAAGTGGTTTAAATATCATCCTCCCATAGAAGTAAAAGTAGTTGCACCTATTAAAGTTGAAGAAAAGACTATCACTTATAATGATCCTATTGTTCCTACTGCTTATGTTGAAAAACCACCTTTCCCTGTTAGAATAAAGGATCATGCTAAAGCTTCAACTGTGGTTCGTAAAAGCAATATTAGAACTTATACACCTCCCGAGCAAGTTAAGGTTGAACCTAATATTGCTATTGTTAAGGATCTCTTGGCTGATAATATTGATGGGCATGTTATTTATTTCTGTGATGAAACTGCTAGAATTGCTAAACCTTGTGCTAAAGATAAACATAGACCTGTGGTAGGCATGCCTGTTATTTCTGTTAAAATAGGAGATCATTGTTATCATGGCTTATGTGATATGGGTGCCAGTGCTAGTGCCATACCTATCTCTTTATATCATGAAACTATGTAAGATATTGCACCTGCTGAGTTAGAAGATATTGATGTCACAATTAAGCTTGCCAATAGAGATACTATTTCACCAATTGGGATTGTTAGAGATGTTGAAGTCTTGTGTGGGAAAACTAAATATCCTGCTGATTTCCTAGTTCTTGGTTCCCCACAAGATAGCTTTTGTCCCATTATATTTGGTAGGCCCTTCTTGAACACTGTTAATGCTAAGATAGACTGCAAAAGGGATGTTGTTACTATTGGTTTGGTTGATGTCTCATGAGTTTAACTTTTCTAAATTTCGTAGACAACACCGTGAAGAGGATTTGCCTAGTAAGGATGAAATTATTGGTCTTGCTTCTATTGCTGTGCCTCCTAATGATCCTTTAGAACAATATTTGCTAGACCATGAAAATGATATGTTTATGAATGAAAGAAGGGAAATAGATGAAGTATTCCTTAAACAGGGACCTATTCTGAAACACAACTTGC
This sequence comes from Aegilops tauschii subsp. strangulata, assembly GCF_002575655.3. Taxonomy (NCBI): domain Eukaryota; kingdom Viridiplantae; phylum Streptophyta; class Magnoliopsida; order Poales; family Poaceae; genus Aegilops; species Aegilops tauschii. The sequence continues at coordinate 68,055,457 of NC_053041.3, forward strand.
CTGTTGAAATCCTAGGGGATCCTCCTCCACCCAAGGGTGATCCCGTGTTTGATCTTAAACCTTTACCTAATACTCTTAAATATGCTTATCTTGATGAAAAGAAGATATATCCTGTTATTATTAGTGCTAACCTTTCAGAGAAGGAGGAAGAAAAATTATTGAAAACTCTGAAGAAGCACTGTGCTGCTATTGGATATACTCTTGATGATCTTAAGGGCATTAGTCCCACTCTATGTCAACACAAAATAAATTTGGAGAAAGACGCCAAACCAGTTATTGATCATCAACGACGATTAAATCCTAAGATGAAAGAAGTAGTAAGAAAGGAAATATTAAAGCTCCTTGAGGTAGGTATAATTTATCCCGTTGCTGATAGTTAGTGGGTAAGTCTTGTCCATTGTGTCCCTAAGAAGGGAGGTATTACTGTCGTCCCTAATGATAAAGATGAATTGATTCCTCAAAGAATTATTACAGGTTATAGGATGGTAATTGATTTCCGCAAATTAAATAAGGCTACTAAAAAGATCATTACCCCTTACCTTTTATTGATCAAATGCTAGAAAGATTATCCAAACATACACATTTTTTCTTTCTAGATGGTTACTCTGGTTTCTCTCAAATACCTGTGTCAGCTGATGATCAAGCTAAGACCACTTTTACTTGCCCTTTCGGTACTTCTGCTTATAGACGTATGCCTTTTGGTTTATGTAATGCACCTGCTACCTTTCAAAGATGCATGATGGCTATATTCTCTGATTTTTGTGAAAAGATTTGCGATGTTTTCATGGACGATTTCTCCGTTTATGGATCCTCTTTTGATGATTGCTTGAGCAACCTTGATCGAGTTTTGCAGAGATGTGAAGAAACTAACATTGTCTTGAATTGGGAGAAGTGCCACTTTATGGTTAATGAAGGTATTGTCTTGGGGCATAAAATTTCTGAAAGAGGTATTGAAGTTGATAAAGCTAAAGTTGATGCTATTGAAAAGATGCCATGTCCCAAGGACATTGATACGTCTCCAATGTATCTATAATTTTTGATTGTTCCATGCTATATTATATTCTGTTTTGGATGTTTAATGGGCTTTATTATACACTTTTATATTATTTTGGGACTAACCTATTAACCGGAGGCCCAGCCCAGAATTGCTGTTTCTTGCCTATTTCAGAGTTTCGCAGAAAAAGAATATCAAACGGAGTCCAAACGGAATGAAACCTTCGGGAACGTGATTTTTGGAACGAACGTGATCCAGAGGACTTGGACCCTACGTCAAGAAAGCTACCAGGAAGGCACGAGGTAGGGGGCGCGCCCTCCACCCTCGTGGGGCCCATGTTGCTCCACCGATGTACTTCTTCCACCTATATATATACCTATGTACCCCCAAACTACCAGATACGGAGCCAAAAACCTAATTCCACCGCTGCAACCTTCTTTACTCGTGAGATCCCATCTTGGGGCCTTTTCCGGAGCTCCGTCGGAGGGGGCATTGATCACGGAGGGCTTCTACATCAACACCATAGCCTCTCCGATGATGTGTGAGTAGTTTACCTCAGACCTACGGGTCCATAGTTATTAGCTAGATGGCTTCTTCTCTCTCTTTGGTCCTCAATACAAAGTTCTCCACGATCCTCGTGGAGATCTATTCAATGTAATCTTCTTTTGCGGTGTGTTTGTTGAGACCGATGAATTGTGGGTCTATGATCAAGTTTATCTATGAACAATATTTGAATCTTCTCTGAATTCTTTTATGTATGATTGGTTATCTTTGCAAGTCTCTTCGAATTATCAGTTTGGTTTGGCCTACTAGATTGATCTTTCTTGCAATGGGAGAAGTGCTTAGCTTTGGTTTCAATCTTGCGGTGTCCTTTCCCAGTGACAGCAGGGGCAGCAAGGCACGTATTGTATTGTTGCCATCGAGGATAACAAGATGGGGTTTATATCATATTGCATGAGTTTATCCCTCTACATCATGTCATCTTACTTAAAGCGTTACTCTGTTCTTTTGAACTTAATACTCTAGATGCATGCTGGATAGCGGTCGATGTGTGGAGTAATAGTAGTAGATGCAGGCAGGAGTCGGTCTACTTGTCGCGGACGTGATGCCTATATACATGATCATACCTAGATATTCTCATAACTATGCTCAATTCTGTCAATTGCTCAACAGTAATTTGTTCACCCACCGTAATACTTATGCTCTCGAGAGAAGCCACTAGTGAAACCTATGGCCCCCGGGTCTATTTTCGATCATATTAATCTTCCAACACTTAACTTTTTTTATTGCCTTTTATTTTACTTTGCATCTTTATCATAAAAATACCAAAAATATTATCTTATCATATCTATAAGATCTCACTTTCGTAAGTGACCGTGAAGGGATTGACAACCCCTTTATTGCGTTGGTTGCGAGGATTTTATTTGTTTGTGGAGGTGCGAGGGACTAGTGCGTGGCCTCCTACTGGATTGATACCTTGGTTCTCAAAAACTGAGGGAAATACTTATGCTGCTTTACTGCATCACCCTTTCCTCTTCAAGGGAAAACCAACGCAGTGCTCAAGAGGTAGCAAGAAGGATTTCTGGAGTCGTTGCCGGGGAGTCTACGCAAAAGTCAACATACCAAGTACCCATCACAAACCCTTATCTCCCGCATTACATTATTTGCCATTTGCCTCTCGTTTTCCTCTCCCCCACTTCACCCTTGCCATTTTATTCGCCCTCTCTTTTCCGTTCGCCTCTTTTTCGCTTGCTTGTCGTTATGGCTAGTCCTCTATCTTCTCCGTTGTCTCCCGAGAATGAAGTTCTTAATTTTAAGAAAAGGGAGGGAGAAAATCTAAAAGACGCTTGGTATAGAATTTGCAATGCTCAAAATAGATCTACCAGGAAGCAATCTACTTCCGTTCTTCTCCGCAATTTTTATGTAGGCGCTACTCCTTGGTACAGATATATCCTTCATACCATTACCGGAGGGAATTTCTTGGGTAGCCATACTTTTGATTTTTATAATGCTATGATAGATTTGTTTGGCTCACCACCTCTTTTGGTTAATGGAACTATGTTAACTTTGGAGCATGTAATGCACATACTTGAAGTTATTGAAAATAAAGTTACTACCGTAGAGTTAATTGAAAATTTTGATAAAAAGATCCACAACCAAATTACCCAATAAGGATGTAAAGTAGGAGTCACTTTGAAAAATATTAAGGAGAAGGAACCCATAGTTAATGAAAGAATAAATCAGGATTCCACTAGAATCGATAAACTTGAGGGTACCATTACCAACTTGGGGACCGCTTTCTCTTCCGTAAAAAATACTCCAAGTCCCCCAACTAAAATTGCCAAGCTTATGTATGTTCCTAAAAATAAAGGTGAATCCTCTAGTAAAGAAACTGCGGATCTCAAATCTATAAGTATTCATCCCAATCTTTTTGCTATCATTAAGGAACCATTTGCTACAAATGATTTTTTTGATTTTGTGCTTAGAAATTTGATAATTAATAAAGAGAAAGAAACTCCTAAGGGTAATAGGTGTCTTATTGAAGAATTACCTACCAAAGATGGCAATACCTAGATCTATCCTTGCTATTATGCCTAGCTAGGGGCGTTAAATTATAGCGCTTGTTGGGAGGCAACCCAATTTTATTTTTAGTTTTTTTGCTTTTTGCTTATGTTTAGGAATAGATATTTGATCTATCCTCTGGTTAGATTTGTTTTTATGTTTTAATTAGTGTTTGTGCCAAGTTTAACCTATAGGATCTTCTTGGATGATAGTTATTTGATCTTGCTGAAAATTCCAGAAACTTTCTGTTCACAAAAACAATTGTTAAAAATCACCAGAACATGATAAAATATTGATTCCAATTGCAGCAGATCAATAAAAAATTGTCTAGGTCGTCCTATTTTGGTAAATATTTTGGAGTTCCAGAAGTTTGCGTTAGTTACAGATTACTACAGACTGTTCTGTTTTTGACAGATTCTGTTTCTCGTGTGTTGTTTGCTTATTTTGATGAATCTATGGCTAGTAAAATAGTTTATAAACCAGAGAGAATTTGGAATACAGTAGGTTTAACACCAATATAAATAAATAATGAGTTCATTACAGTACCTTGAAGTGGTGTTTTGTTTTCTTTCGCTAACGGAGCTCACGTGATTTTCTGTTGAGTTTTGTGTTGTGAATTTTTCAAGTTTTGGGTGAAAGATTTGATGGATTATGGAACAAGGAGTGGCAAGAGGCTAAGCTTGGGGATGCCCTGGAAGGCATCCCCTCTTTCGTCTACTTCCATCGGTAACTTTACTTGGGGCTATATTTTTATTCACCACATGATATGTGTTTTGCTTGGAGCGTCTTGTATTATTTGAGTCTTTGTTTTTTAGTTTACCACAATCATCCTTGCTGTACACACCTTTTTGAGAGAGCCACACATAAATTGGAACTTATTAGAATACTCTATGTGCTTCACTTATATTTTTTGAGCTATATAGTTTTGCTCTAGTGCTTCACTTATATCTTTTAGAGCGTGGCGGTGGATTTGTTTTATAGAAACTATTGATCTCTCATGCTTCACTTATATTATTTTGAGAATCTTAAAATAGCATGGCAATTTTCTTTAATTATAATATCATGAGAAATTTTATGCTTGATAATTGTTTTGAGATATAAAGGTGGTAATATCATAGTTGTGCTAGTTGAGTAATTGTGGAATTGAAAAATACTTGTGTTGGAGTTTGTGATTCCCGTAGCATACACGTATGGTGAACCGTTATGTAACGAAGTCGGAGCATGAGGTATTTATTGATTGTCATCCTTTGTGTGGTGGTCAGGATCGCGCGATGGTTAACTCCTACCAACCCTTCCCCTAGGAGCATGCGTAGTAGTACTTTGCTTCGAGGGCTAATAAATTTTTGCAATAAGTATATGAGTTCTTTATGACTAATGTGAGTCCATGGACTATACGCACACTTAACTTTCCGCAATTTTCTAGCCTCTGCGGTACCGTGCATTGCCCTTTCTCACCTTGAGAGTTGGTGCAAACTTCGCCGGTGCATCCAAACCCCGTGATATGATATGCTCTATCACACATAAACCTCCTTATATCTTCCTCAAAACAGCCACCATACCTACCTATTATGGCATTTCCATAGCCATTCTGAGATATATTGCCATGCAACTTTCCATCATTTCGTTTATCATGACACGCTCCATCATTGTCATATTGCTTTGCATGATCATGTAGTTGACATTGTATTTGTGGCAAAGCCACCATTCATAATTCTTTCATACATGTCGCTCTTGATTCATTACATATCCCGGTACACCGCCGGAGGCATCCACATAGAGTCATATTTTGTTCTAAGTATTGAGTTGTAATTCATGAGTTGTAAGTAAATAAAAGTGTGATGATCATCATTATTAGAGCATTGTCCCAAGTGAGGAAAGGATGATGGAGACTATGATTCCCCCACAAGTCAGGATGAGACTCCGGACTAAAAAAAAGAGGCCACAAAAAAAGAGAAAAGGCCCAAATAAAAAAAAGAGAGAAAATAAGAGAAGGGACAATGTTACTATCCTTTTACCACACTTGTGCTTCAAAGTAGCACCGTGATCTTCATGATAGAGAGTCTCTCATTTTGTCGCTTTCATATACTAGTGGGAAATTTCATTATAGAACTTGGCTTGTATATTCCAATGATGAGCTTCCTCAAATGCCCGAGGTCTTCGTGAGCAAGCAAGTTGGATGCACACCCACTTAGTTTCTTTTTGTTTGAGCTTTCATACACTTATAGCTCTAAGTGCATCCGTTGCATTGCAATCCCTACTCCTTGCATTGACATCAATTGATGGGCATCTGCATAGCCCGTTGATTAGCCTCGTTGATGTGAGACTTTAATTTCTCCTTTTTTGTCTTCCCACATAACCCCTATCATTATACCTTATTCCACCATAGTGCTATATCCATGGCTTGCGCTCATGTATTGCGTAAGAGTTGAAAAGGCTGAAGCGCGTTAAAAAGTATGAACCAATTGCTTGGCTAAAACCAAGGTTGTACATGATCTGAATATTTTGTGTGGGGGAAGATGGAGCATAGCCAGACTATATGATTTTGTAGGGATAACTTGCTTTGGCTATGTTATTTTGATAAGACATAATTGCTTGGTTAGCATGCTTGAAGTATTATTGTTTTTATGTCAACATTAAACTTTTATCTTGAATCATATTAAATCTGAACATTCGTGCCACAATAAGAAGAATTACATTGAAATTATGCTAAGTAGCATTCCACATAAAAAATTCTGTTTTTATCATTTACCTACTCGAGGACGAGAAGGAATTAAGCTTGGGGATGCTTGATACGTCTCCAACGTATCTATAATTTTTTATTGTTCCATGCTATATTATATTCTGTTTTGGATGTTTAATGGGCTTTATTATACACTTTTATATTATTTTGGGACTAACCTATTAACCGGAGGCCCAGCCCAGAATTGCTGTTTTTTGCCTAATTCAGAGTTTCGCAGAAAAAGAATATCAAACGGAGTCCAAACGGAATGAGACCTTCGGGAACATGATTTTTGGAACGAACGTGATCCAGAGGACTTGGACCCTACGTCAAGAAAGCTACCAGGAAGGCACGAGGTAGGGGGCGCGCCTACCCCCTGGGCGCGCCCTCCACCCTTGTGGGGCCGACGTTGCTCCACCGACGTACTTCCTCCTATATATACCTACGTACCCCCAAACTACCAGATACGGAGCCAGAAACCTAATTCCACCATCGCAACCTTCTGTACTCGTGAGATCCCATCTTGGGGCCTTTTCCGGAGCTCCGCCGGAGGGGGCATTGATCACGGAGGGCTTCTACATCAACACCATAGCCTCTCCGATGATGTGTGAGTAGTTTACCTCAGACCTTCGGGTCCATAGTTATTAGCTAGATGGCTTCTTCTCTCTCTTTGGTTCTCAATACAAAGTTCTCCACGATCCTCGTGGAGATCTATTCGATGTAATCTTCTTTTGCGGTGTGTTTGTGGAGACCGATGGATTGTGGGTTTATGATCAAGTTTATCTATGAACAATATTTGAATCTTCTCTGAATTCTTTTATGTATGATTGGTTATCTTTGCAAGTCTCTTCGAATTATCAGTTTGGTTTGGCCTACTAGATTGATCTTTCTTGCAATGGGAGAAGTGCTTAGCTTTGGGTTCAATCTTGCGGTGTCCTTTCCCAGTGACAGCAGGGGCAGCAAGGCACGTATTGTATTGTTGCCATCGAGGATAACAAGATGGGGTTTATATCATATTGCATGAGTTTATCTCTCTACATCATGTCATCTTACTTAAAGCGTTACTCTGTTCTTTTGAACTTAATACTCTAGATGCATGCTAGATAGCGGTCGATGTGTGGAGTAATAGTAGTAGATGCAGGCAGGAGTCGGTCTACTTGTCGCGGACGTGATGCCTATATACATGATCATACCTAGATATTCTCATAACTATGCTCAATTCTGTCAATTGCTCAACAGTAATTTGTTCACCCACCGTAATACTTATGGTCTCGAGAGAAGCCACTAGTGAAACCTATGCCCCCCGGGTCTATTTTCCATCATATAATCTTCCAACACTTAGCTATTTTTATTGCCTTTTATTTCACTTTGCATCTTTATCATAAAAATACCAAAAATATTATCTTATCATATCTATCAGATCTCACTTACGTAAGTGACCGTGAAGATATTTACAACCTGTTTATTGCGTTGGTTGCGAGGATTTTATTTGTTTGTGTAGATGTGAGGGACTAGTGCGTGGCCTCCTACTGGATTGATACCTTGGTTCTCAAAAACTAAGGGAAATACTTATGCTGCTTTACTGCATCACCCTTTCCTCTTCAAGGGAAAACCAACGCAGTGCTCAAGAGGTAGCAGACATCAAAGGTATAAGAAGTTTCCTTGGTCATGCCGGTTTTTATAGGAGGTTCATTAAGGACTTGTCAAAAATTTCTTGGCCTTTGACTAATCTATTACAAAAAGATATCCCTTTTGTCTTTGATGATGATTGTGTAGAAGCATTTGAAATACTTAAGAACACGTTGATTTCTGCACCTATCGTTCAACCACTTGATTGGAATTTACCCTTTGAAATTATGTGTGATGCTAGTGATTATGTTGTAGGTGCTGTTCTAGGGCAAAGAGTTGATAAGAAATTAAATGTTATTCAATATGCTAGTAAAACTCTAGACAATGCCCAGAGAAATTATGCCACTACTGGAAAGGAATTCTTAGCAGTTGTATTTGCTTGTGATAAGTTCAGACCTTATATTGTTGATTCTAAAGTAACTATTCACACTGATCATGCTGCTATTAAATATCTTATGGAAAAGAAAGATGCTAAACCTAGACTTATTAAATGGGTTCTCTTGCTACAAGAATTTGATTTGCATATTATTGATAGAAAGGGAGCTGAGAACCCCGTTGCAGACAACTTGTCTAGGTTAGAAAATGTCCTTGATGAGCCACTACCTATTGATGATAGCTTTCCTGATGAACAATTAAATGTCATAAATGCTTCTCGTATTGCTCCATGGTATGCTGATTATGCTAATTACATTGTTGCTATATTTATACCACCTAGTTTCACATACCAGCAAAAGAAAAAGTTTTTCTATGATTTGAGACATTACTTTTGGGATGACCCACATCTTTATAAAGAAGGAGTAGATGGTGTTATTAGGTGTTGTGTACCTAAGCATGAACAGGAACAGATCCTACGCAAGTGTCACTCCGAAGCTTATGGAGGACACCACGCTGGAGATAGAACTTCACATAAGGTATTGCAATCCGGTTTTTATTGGCCTACTCTCTTCAAGGATGCCCGTAAGTTTGTCTTATCTTGTGATGAGTGTCAAAGAATTGGTAATATTAGTAGACGTCAGGAAATGCCTATGAATTATTCACTTGTTATTGAACCATTTGATGTTTGGGGCTTTGATTATATGGGACCGTTTCCTGCTTCTAATGGATATACACATATTTTAGTTGCTGTTGATTACGTTACTAAGTGGGTAGAAGCTATTCCAACTAGTAGTGCTGATCATAACACCTCTATTAAGATGCTTAAAGAAGTTATTTTCCCAAGGTTTGGAGTCCCTAGATATTTAATGACTGATGGTGGTTCACATTTTATTCATGGTGCATTCCGTAAAATGCTTGCTAAGTATGATGTTAATCATAGAATTGCATCTCCTTATCATCCATAGTCTAGTGGTCAAGTAGAATTGAGCAATAGAGAGCTTAAATTAATTTTGCAAAAGACTGTTAATAGATCTAGAAAGAATTGGTCCAAGAAACTTGATGGTGCATTATGGGCATATAGAACTGCATATAAAAATCCTATGGGTATGTCTCCGTATAAAATGGTTTATGGAAAAGCATGTCACTTACCTCTCGAACTAGAACATAAGGCATATTGGGCTATTAAAGAGCTCAACTATGATTTCAAACTTGCCGGTGAGAAGAGGTTATTTGACATTAGCTCACTTGATGAATGGAGAACCCAAGCCTATGAGAATGCCAAACCGTTTAAAGAAAAAGTTAAAAGATGGCATGACAAAAGAATACAAAAGCGTGAGTTTAATGTAGGTGATTATGTATTATTATACAACTCTCGTTTAAGATTTTTTGCAGGAAAACTTCTCTCCAAATGGGAAGGTCCTTACGTTATCGAGGAGGTCTATCGTTCCGGTGCCATAAAAATCAACAACTTCGAAGGCACAAATCCGAAGGTGGTGAACGATCAAAGAATCAAACATTATATCTCAAGTAATCCTGTAATCGTTGAAACTAATATTATTGAAACCGTAACCCCGGAGGAATACATAAGGGACACTTTCCAGAACGTTTCAGACTCCGAAAAGGAATAGGTATGTGGTACGGTAAGTAAACCGACTCCAAAACAGTTCTACTGGCAATTTTTCTTCATTTTGGAATATTTAGAAAAATAGAAAAATAAGAAGCAGACCGGGAAGGACACGAGGCTTCCACGAGGGTGGAGGGCGCGCCCCCTGCCTTGTGGGCACCTCGTGCACTCTCCAGACTCTGTTTTCTTGCACGATACGTATTTTGGTCGGTAAAAATTCATTATATAATCTCCCGAAGGTTTTGACCACCGTACCACGCAATTATCCTCTGTTCTTGTTTCGAGCTATTTTCTGTCAGGGTTGTCAAGGCCAGGCATCATGTCGTCCCCCTCATCCAACAATGGTGACAACGATGCTTGGCTAATGAAGATAGAGCTGAAGAGGGAAGAACCCATGGAGATCAACAAGGATGAAGGGACCAAGAAGGCCACGGAAGACCAAGTTCCGGCAGCAGAAGACATCCTTCAACTTGATCACGATCTGCTTACCCCAACTGAGATCGAAGCTTTCAAGATGATTGAGTTAGCTCATATACAAAACAAGTATCTCACACGTGAAAATATTTTGTTGAAGGAGCATATCGTTGCACTCAAGGGCATTATCGGCAAGTTGGAGGATCTCTTACGCTCGATGTGCGACTACCCATCATCACCACCATCTTCTTCACCAGCAAAGGAGATATAATCACATGGGTATGGGCACTCCCCTTGGCAACTGCCAAGCTTGGGGGAGGTGCCCGGTATCGTATCACCATCACACTCCTATCTTTATAGTTTTTCTTAGTTCGATCCTTTTAGTAATATCTTGATCTAGTAGAATAAAGTTTTTGGTATGATTTAGTTTTGAGTTTTGCTTTATTCTCCCTTTTTGTAATCGAGTCCGTGTACTATATAATAAAGATTAGTTTTGAGTCAAGGGCTTGATTATCTTGCTATGATCTTGAGGGAATAAAAGAAGAAAGAACGAATAAAAAGAAATAAAGAGATCATATTAATCTTATGGAGAGTAATGACTTCACATAGAAAGAGTATGATGATTAAAAGTTGTTGAGAGTTGACAAACATAGTTTTGGTCATCGTTGCAATTAATAGTAAGTGATAAAGAAAGAGAGGTTTCACATATAAATATACTATCTTGGACATCTTTTATGATTGTGAGCACTCATTAAAGTATGACATGCTAAAGAGATGATGTTGGACAAGGAAGACAACGTAATGGGTTACGTTTTCTTATATCTGAGATAAAGTATATTGTCATGGATCATCCAACATGTTGAGTTTGCCTTTCTCCCTCATGCTAGCAAAATTATTTGCACCAAGTAGAGATACTACTTGTGCTTCCAAATACCCTTAAACCCAGTTTTGCCATAACAGTCCACCATATCTACCTATGGATTGAGTAAGATCCTTCAAGTAAGTTGTCATCAGTGCAAGCAATAAAAATTGCTCTCTAAATATGTATGACTTATTAGTGTGGGAGAAAATAAGCTTTATACGATCTTGTGATGTGGAAGACATAAAAGCGACGGACTGCATAATAAAGCTCCACATCACAAGTGGTAATATAAAGTGACGTTCTTTTGCATTAAGATTTCATGCATCCAACAATGAAAGCGCATGACAACCTCTGCTTCCCTTTGCGAAGGGCCTATCTTTTACTTTTACCTGTTACCCTTATGAAAGAGTCATGGTGATCTTCACCTTTCCTCTTTTTCATTTTATCCTTTGGCAAGCACAGTGCGTTGGAAAGATCCTGATATATATATATATATATATATATATATATATATATATATATATATCCAATTAGATGTAAGTTAGCATGAACTATTATTGTTGACATTACCCTTGAGGTAAAAGGTTGGGAGGCGAAACTATAAGCCCCTATCTTTTTGTGTGTCCGATTAAAACTTCGTAACCATAAGTATCGCGTGAGTGTTAGCAATTGTGAAAGACTAAATGATAGTTGAGTATGTGAACTTGCTGAAAAGCTCTTACATAGACTCTTTCTGATGTTATGATAAATTGCAATTGCCTCAATGACTGAGAATACAGTTTGTTAGTTCTCAATAAAGTTTCTGATTCATACTTGACATTATGAATAGATTATTACTTGAGCATAAGAAATCATATGACAATATATATATATATATATATATATATATATATATATATATATATATATGTTGCTGTTACAAGAATGATCATGATGCCCTCATGTCCGTATTTTATTTTACCGACACCTCTACCTCTAAACATGTGGACATATTTATCGTTATCGGCTTCCGCTTGAGGACAAGCGAGGTCTATGCTTGGGGGAGTTGATACGTCCATTTTGCATCATGCTTTTATATCGATATTTATTGCATTATGGGATGTTGTTACACATTATGTCACAATACTTATGCCTATTCTCTCTTATTTTACAAGGTTTACATTAAGAGGGAGAATGCCGGTAGCTGGAATTCTGGGCTAGAAAAGGAGCAAATATTAGAGACCTATTCTACACAACTCCAAAAGTCCTGGAACTCCACGGAAGTTATTTTTGGAAACAATAAAAATACTGAGTGAAGAAAATACCAGAGGGGACCCACACCCTGGGCACGAGGGTGGGGGGCGCGCCCTACCCCCCTTGGCGCGCCCCCTTCCTCGTGGGCCCCCTGGTGGCCTCCGGTGCCCATCTTCTGCTATATGAAGTCTTTCGTCCGAAGAAAAATCATAAGCAAGCTTTCGGGACGAGACTCCGCCGCCACGAGGCGGAACCAATCTAGGGCTCTGGCGGAGCTGTTCTGCCGGGGACACTTCCCTCCGGGAGGGGAAAATCATCGCCATCGTCATCACGAACTCTCCTCTCATCGGGAGGGGGCCAATCTCCATCAACATCTTCACCAGCACCATCTCCTCTCAAACCCTAGTTCATCTCTTGTATCCAATTCTTGTCTCTAAGTCTGAGATTGGTACCTGTAGGTTGCTAGTAGTGTTGATTACTCCTTGTAGTTGATGCTAGTTGGTTTATTTGGTGGAAGATCATATGTTCAGATCCTATATGCATATTAATACTTCTCTGATTATGAACATGAATATGCTTTGTGAGTAGTTACGTTTGTTCCTGAGGACATGGGAGAAGTCTTGCTATTAGTAGTCATGTGAATTTGGTATTCGTTCGATATTTTGATGAGATCTATGTTGTCTCTCCTTTAGTGGTGTCATGTGAACGTTGACTACATGACACTTCACCATTATTTGGGCCTAGAGGAAGGCATTGGGAAGTAATAAGTAGATGATGGGTTGCTAGAGTGATAGAAGCTTAAACCCTAGTTTATGCGTTGCTTCGTAAGGGGCTGATTTGGATCCATATGTTTCATGCTATGGTTAGGTTTACCTTAATACTTCTTTTGTAGTTGCGGATGCTTGCAATAGGAGTTAATCATAAGTGGGATGCTTGTCCAAGTAAGGACAGCACCCAAGCACCGATCCACCCACATATCAAATTATCAAAGTACCGAACACGAATCATACGAACGTGATGAAAACTAGCTTGACGATAATTCCCATGTGTCCTTGGGAGCGCTTTTCTCTATATAAGAGTTTGTCCAGGCTTGTCCTTTTCTACAAAAAGGATTGGGCCAGCTTGTCGCACTTTATTTACTTTTGTTACTTGTTGCTTGTTACAAATTATCTTATCACAAAACTATCTGTTACCTACTTATCATTTCCTTTTGCTCCTCGTTGGGTTCGACACTCTTACTTATCAAAAGGACTACGATAGATCCCCTATACTTGTGGGTCATCATCAACAATCAGGTCGATGCGCGGCAATGGGAAGGGGTCCTTAGGACAAGCCTTATTGATATCTGTGTAGTCAATACACAGCCTCCACTTCCAATTTGCCTTGCGCACCACCACCGGATTGGCCAACCACGTCGGATGGAGCACTCCTCTCACCAAGCCTGCCACTTCCAACTTCCTGATCTCCTCTATGATGAACTCCTGCCGTTCCAGAGCTTTCTTCCTGACCTTCTGCCTGACGGGCCGCGCATGAGGACAGACAGCAAGATGGTGCTCAATCACTTCCCTGGGAATGCCGGGGATGTCGGATGCTTGCCATGCAAACACGTCGACATTCGCCCGCAGGAAAGTGATGAGCGCGCCTTCCTATTTGCTATCAAGGGTGGAGCTTATGGTGAAAGCCCCTCCCGTGCCATCCTCCTTGACGGACACCTTCTTGGTCTCTGGCGGTGCAGCTCTGGATTTGTTGCTCTTACCGGTGGAGCTCTCTGGTACGTCCTCGACGGTAGCACAACACTCCGAAGATGTGCGCTTTCCGGAGTGGGTGTGAGAGGTCTTGCCAGTCTTCTTCTTCCCTCCTGGAGCTTCAGCGGCAGGAGCAAGTGCCTTGGCGGCAGTCGCTGCAACTGCTTCCCGGTAGAGTAGGTCGGCGCAGATCAGCGCATCCTTCTTGTCGCAGGGGACGGTGATGATGGTCATCGACCCAGGCATCTTCAGCGTGTTGTAGGCGTAGTGTGACGCCGCCATGAACTTGGCTAGTGTCGGGTGGCCGAGGATCCCGTTGTAGGGCAAGGGGATCTCGGCTACATCGAAGACAATCCTCTCCGTCCTGTAGTTCCACTCGCCTCCAAACGTCACAGACAGCGTGATCTTACCCTTCGGCTGACTCCTTCCCGGATTGACCCCTTGAAAAGTGCCCGTCTCCTCGAGGTCTCCATCAGGAATTTGCAGCCTCTTCATCACAATGGGCGACATCAAGTTCAGACCGGCCCCGCCGTCAACTAGCATCTTTGTCACCTTGAGGTTGCGTATCGTTGGTGAAACCAACAATGGCAAACACCCGAACGCAGTTGTGCGATCAGGGTGGTCCTCGGTGTCAAAGATGATAGGCGTGCTGGACCACTTCAGTGGCTTCTGAGCGTCGAACGATGGCTCCGCCGCTGTGATCTCACGCGCCCACTGCTTGAGCTGGCGGTGAGAGGTATGCAGCAAGGCGCCACTGTCGAGGCACAAGGCCTCCGTAGCTTTCTAGAACTCATGCTCGCCGGACTCGTCATCCTCGTCATGATCATCGTCTTCCTGCTTCTTGTCGCGGCCCCGAGCGGGCCTCTCTTGCTGGTTATCCTTGCCACGGCGGCCTCCTTGGCCACCACGCTTCTTGCTGGATCCTTCGGCACCATCCTGACCCTTATCCTTGTCCCGCCTCTCATACTCGGCCTTTTGCTTTTCAGCAAGCAGCTCAACTTGTCGGCAGTTCTGGAGGTCGTGGCCCTTGGTGCGATGGATCTTGCAATACTGCTTGTCGGAGCCCCCTGGCTTGTCGGCAGCCGCCAAGGCCCGGCAAGCGGCGCACCCGACAATCTCCTTGCCGGGGTCGTCTGCCTTGGCCTTCTTGGCGGCGCCGGTGTCGTCGGATCCCTCGACGGCAAGCACGGCCTTGCCCTTGCGTTTCCAGTTGCGGAGCCGGCCCTTCTTCGTCGGGGCGGCAGTGTCTTCGTCCGTAGAGTCGGTTTCTGCGCCGGTGTCCTCGCCGGGGTACTTCCTTCCCTCTTCAGCTCGGGCGCATCTATCGGCCAGAACATAAAGTTCAGCCACATCCTTGACCTTGTTCATTGCCAACTCTTCACGCATCTTGCGGTTGTGCACATTCTGATGGAATGCGCTGATCATGGCGGCGGGATGAACATCTGGGATGTTGTATTGCACTTAGCTGAACCTCTGGATGTACTTGCACAGGTTCTCACCATCCTTCTGGGGAATGATGTGCAAATCGCTCGCCTGGCCATGAGCTTGGTGGCCTTCGGTGAAGGCACCAACGAACTCATGACACAGATCCGACCAAGAAGAAATGGAATCCGCCGGCAAGTGCATCAACCAGGACATGACATTGGGTTTCAGGGCCAACGGGAAGTAATTGGCAAGCACCTTGTCGTCGCGAGCTCCAGCGGCTTGCATCGCGATGGTGTAGATGCTGAGGAACTCCGACGGGTGGGTCTTGCCGTTGTACTTCTCGCCGACGCCGGGCTTGAACGTGTGGTGGGACGACCACTGGAACTGCCGCAGCTCACGGGTAAAGGCTGGGCAACCCACCTCGTAAGGTAGGCCGCCGGAGCCTCCCGGTGCCGGGTGGTCCATAGCGGGCCCCGCCCGCCTATCCGACTGGTGGCGTGTATCACGCCGGCGCTCGATGGTGGTTCGAGCGTCTTCATGGGCTCGCTCCCGAAGAACTTAGCGCTGGTCGCGGTGGGTCCATGGGTCGGACGACGCTATGGAAATATTATCACAAGCGTCATCACGATGGATCAACACCCGCGGTTGCTGGCGTGGAGGAGGAGAGTGCACCGTGGCCGCAGCACCCCCGGCCCCTCCACCGCTGGCGTGCGGTGGTTCGACGGACCGTCGGCCCAAGGGCCCCGCCGGTCGCGGTTCATATTTGTTGGCGACACCGACAAGGCTCCGGATGGTGGCTCTCCACTCGTCGAGCTTTTCCGCGGCAGGAGGGAAGTCGAGGAGCAGCTGCGCGCGCGCCAAAGCTTCTGCTGGCGTGGGTGGCGGCGAAAGTTGCGTGGACCGTGACGCGCTCCGACTTCTAACCACGTTAGAAGGAGCTCTATCACGGCCTGGCGGCTGTGCGCCATTTTCGCCAGCACTTCGGCGGGCATGCTGGCCTCCTTCGTTCCGCGAATGATGCACATGACTCTTCCCACGGCGGCGTCCGGGGTCACCAGCGTGGTGACGCTGCTCGTCGCGCACACCCTGGGAAGAGCGCTTTGTGGGCGCCAACGTAGGCATCTTGGAGGTTGCTGCACCACCTGTAGGTGGCACGGCGCCACCCTGGAGGGCCCCGCGCCGCCTGCGGGGGGCCCAGCTCCGTCCTTGGGTTCGGCGACGTGCGGCCCGTCATCTTGCGCACAAAACGACGCTGCTCGCCAGGCTCTGACTGCCAGAGCGATGTTGGTGCTCGCGGGCCGCGCCTCGGGTTCTGTCCGCGAGCGGCCCGCTACTCGCCCGCACCGGTACGGGCCGTCCGGCTTCGGATGAACCGATCACCGTGATCGTCTTCTTCTTGGGAGCCATGGTGATGAAGAACTGCTAGGCTAACCGCTAGACCGGATTTTCACAACTGCGCCCCCTACCTGGCACGCCAAAGCTGTCGGGGGAATCGACACCTATGGAATCACTGAGACCCCTTCTACGGTTGGCGGGCGCGGGGTTGTGCAAAGAGCGGGTCTGACAGGAAGCACACAGATCGTTTACCCAGGTTCGGGCCGCGGAGACGCGTAATACCCTAGTCCTGCTTTGGTGGATGTATTTGAGTGTTCTTGTGTTCTTGAGCTAGCTACGGGGTGTAACTCGCCCAAAAGGTCCGAATCCTCCTCCTGGACGCCTCGGGCCTCCTTGTATAGACAAAAGGGGTTGCCACAGTGGCACACAGGAGGTGGAAATGTGTACAGTGGATGAGTCTATCCTATGGCACCGTCGGACAAATGCATTTAATGTGCTGCCGACGTGCCCCTCTTGCTTTATCGGGGACGGCAAGGAAGCACGTACCAGCTGTCGCCGCCTCGCCTGGTTCCGACGCGCGTCCGAGCTGACGAGGCGTAGCTGTGCCACGTTGGCTGGCTGCTGGGCTGGTGCGGTGGTGGAGCCTTCAGGAAGATTTGCATGCCACCACGCAGGTGCTAGCTGAGTCGGTGTACAGGCCGCTCGTCGCCACGCAGGTGCCTGCCCAGCTGGTTGAGCTAGCAGCTGCATGGGGACGGCGGTGGTGTCTTGGCAGGCATGGGCCTGGCGGTGGTCCCGCTGATGCCCTCGGCAAGGGCCTTGCCGGGGCCCCGGCAAGGGTCTTGCCGCGGCACCGTGGTCGTCCCCGGCAAGGGTCTTGCCGGGGGTCTTGTGGATTTCCTCGGCTAGGATTCCGCTGAGGGTCGCTGTCTTCTGGTCCTCATCTGATCTTGTGTATTTATGATCTTGACAAAGATCTGCATGCCACCACGGAGGTGCCTCCCGAACCTTGGTCCCAATGTGGTTGGCGGCATTGGAAAGCTCGGGCTCAAGGGAGGCACGCTCCGTTGGCGTTAGGCAAGTTGCCCCGGCCGGGTTCTTGCCGGGGCTGTGGAGGCTGCCCTGGCAAGGGTCTTGCCGAAGGAGTCCACCTCGCCCTCTTGATCTTTTTGTCTCTTGGTCTTGGCATTGCTTTGGTTGCCTTGCGCTTCGGTTTCCCTCCTCTGCCCTGCTAAGTGTGGCCGTGGGCAAGGCTCCGACTGCCCGTGCACAAGTAAAGGGGTCAAAAGGAGAGCCCCTACTTTTGTACACCGACAGATATCGTCGCTAATCATTCAGAGATTTTGCCCAATACCAATCTTGGAGATTACCTGCCCAATGATGTACATTATGATTTCTTGGAGGAGGACGAACACAAATATCATTACGGGAAGCCTCTCGTCAAAGATGAAAGATCTCTAACAACGATGATGCGAAGATTCCATGATTGGTACATGAAAACCTGCAGAGAGTCTGGGGGGATGAATACTTTGACGCTGAGAGTTAAAGAGGAGCATGACCTCGTTGGAATTGATTTGTTTTCTGTTCCATTTGAGGAGTTCTTCCAGTTTTTCAATCAAAAGGCCCTTGATAAATTAACGGTCACTTGCTACTGTCTGTAAGTACTGTCATTAAGTCTCTATATATAGCTCAGCTCTTTCATTGCATGTATATATAATTACCCTCACTATATTATGCAGATTGAAGATCGCCGAATTGAAGAAAAGACAAATCGGTAATATTGGGTTCATTAACACAAATCTCATTGATCAATTTACGGTTGAATTTCAAGCCAAAGATACCGAGGCCAACTTGCAACGATCGTTGGTAATAAATCAAAACAAAGATATAATACTCTTTCCTTACAACTTCAAGTGAGTGTTACTGTCTTGTGCATATTCGGTTTTCCTTATTAGTTGAGGTTATAGTAATGTAATTGATGAGTTATGCATGCGTGCGCAGGTTCCACTATATTCTCCTAGAGATTAAGCTTGAGCAGGGACTAGTAACCATCTTAGACTCGAGACGAAAAGATCCCCAGGAGTATGCGGACATGACTGAAATGCTCGAGAAGTAAGTTAAATCGATCATTATCGCGCCATATCGGCAACTTTGTTCACTTCCTGATATCAAGTAATTGTTTTCTTTGTCTGGCAGGGTTTGGAAAAAATTCACCGCAAAAGCTCCGGGACTGCCGGGGAAGCTGCGAGTTAGACACCCGAAAGTAAGTACTACTAGCTAGTTCCGTGCATCTCCTAGTGATTCAAGCGCTAGTTTCATTAATACCATTTAGTATGCTTGCTTATCAGTTTGATTGACCTCTATTTCTTGTAAAGTGGTTGTGGCAGGAAGCTGGGAATAATTACTGTGGATACTACGTTTGCGAGTCCATCCGCCACACGACATGTGAGAGGGGATACTCTAAAAAACAATATGAAGTGCGTAAGCAATAATATTCACAATTTTATTTTATTACCATCATTTGTGTTGAGTTTCATTAATTCATATATATGCATTGACCCCTTCTTCAAATTAATAGATGTTTCAGATGCGGGAAGAACTCCTAGCACCAGATCGCATGCGAGCAATTCAAGAGGAATTGGCGGCATTCTTTCTTGACCACGTGATCAATAAAGACGGAGAATACCATGTGGACCCTGAGTTCATATATAATTAGGGGATTATATTGTAAGAGATCTTATATTCTATATATGTAGCCAGTAACGTCGGATAGATATACGAAAACTTGTTGTTTGACCAATCTCTCGGAGAAGGAGAGGTTGATATCACTTCTCTCTGTATGCATATGTTCATGACCATCTTCTGTACTTAATGGTTTCCTTCATTTGCTTACTAGCTAGCGTGTCGAGTCCTCTCTATATGTATAGTACATAGCGTCGACCAAGCACAGAGATAAGAAAGGACACCTCTCTATTAATTAGCTAGCTAACACAACATATGAAACACCTAAATTAACCCCTCAAAACCCCCTAAACCCACCCCCTTTCAAAAAAATCTCAGCTCCTGCCAGCTGCTGACGCGTGGATGCCTTTTGGTCCCGATTGGTGCTAATACCAGGACCAAAGGCCCTCCTGCCTGAGCTCACCACAGAGGCCACGTGAAGGCCCATCTGTCCCGGTTGGTGTAAAAACCGGGACTAAAGGTATAGGGCTTTAGTACCGACCCTTTAGTCCTGGTTCCCCAACCGGGACAAATGGGCCTTACGAACCGGGACAAATGGCCCTTTTTCTGCTAGTGGACGCTGATGTCGACAAGGTGCCTGCAACGACGTGAAGGCTTGGCTGCACCACGGGCTGCATGAGATCTCTGGGTTTGGTGGTGCCGGCACCCCAGGCCGCCACATGCCTCATGGAACCAACTTGCATGATGAGCAGGATCACAACGCTCCCCTATACCCAGCTGGCACGACTGGTTGCGTGCGAGCTGGTGCGCCGGCGTGTGTGTGAACGCCATCTCGCCCGGTTGCCACACTGACACTCCATGTCGCGTGACTCGACGCCGATGACCTGCAAGTGCAACATTGAATCAAGACGGAGGTGGTGTGCCGCAGGCAACAACAAATAACACGCACAAGTGTTTGACAAAATGACCACGCCGTGGAAAAATAGATACATTTCCACATGGACACGCCCAGTCAAAACCATGCCACATCATCTAAGAATCTGCTTTAGCCAAACTAGTTTAGTTTGATTTCCTAAAAAAAAACCTAGTTTGGTTTGAAGAGTTCAAGCTGCAAATTCTATGGCTTTATATTCGAGGGACCAAATCTAGACTTCTTTAATAGTTGAGGGTTGAAAAATAGAATTTTCTCTAAATAGTAATACAAAATTTATCGACTCTCCAAAAACATATGCAAATATAACTTAAATCATAACATCTTATAAATGGTCCATACAAATTCTTTGAAGGAACTTAAAGTAATATTTGTATACTAGTAGGAACAAAGTTCACTTGCCCCTACTGTGAGGACAACATCATATGATTCTCACGCCATACTGAATACAATATCCATTTCTTCAACAACGACATCTCCAAACTAGGGTATATTGTTCATGGTGACAAATGGACTCGAAGCAGTTTGCAAATCGAAGCTTGAATTTTGGTTATTAGCACCAACTGTAGATTGCAAGGCAAGTGCTTGGCAGAAGTTAAAGCTATTCTCCATTTTCCATGGGTTAGCATCATCGAGCTCCACGTCGTTGATGCTGTAGCGTTGGCTTCCTGACCCTTTGCTCTTTAGCCTCATGAAATACTTCTGTGCATGGCTTGAAATCTGGGTCGGAGTCCTACTAGTGACGAAGTGCTTTGATATGTCCTTCCATTTGCCATGGCCACATACGCTCAAGCCATGGAGAAAGAGCCTAGATTAAACATGAAACATATTTAAGATGAATAGTTAGGTTATATTCTTGACCAAGGACACATTGATTATTTAATATATCGGTAAAAAATAAAAATGCAATAGTTGGAGAATTAAAACTTTAACCAAACATTAGCCCTCATGCTAATCATTACAATGATGTTTGTTTTATCTTTTATGGTGCTATTGTATAAGATGTGACATCAGATGATTAAAGACGAATAAGGAACTTCAAAATTACCAAGGTCATGTTGATAATAGATATAAATAGCCCATGATAATACTCGCAATCATAACTTCATCACTTTTGGTTGTAAGGACAAGAGTCAATGGTATTCACTTATTAATGGAAGAACTACAGTGAAATAAACTTGGATGTTCCCAAACAAAATATATACATCCTGGTATTATTGCTTCTGGTAAATGTCAAATAGGCACTATGAGTACAGTGTAAATAAAAAACAAACCTGCCGTCTCATGAGAATGAAAATCCACATAATGCTTAGTTAATATGCTTTGTTTCAAAACACATCTGACATCTCCATACGAATAATCAAAATGAATGAAAATATTAATAGTCTCATGGAAAATTAGGATGAAACATGAATAACCTATGTTCATTAGGGGTCCAAAACCCCTTGGCACGTGGTGCAAGCACTGGTTGGTGGATGCACGTCTTATTCTCCAACACCACCTTGTTCGGCTCCACCGTCGGCACCTCCTCTTGACTATCCATGGTTTGCCTAATATCCAATGGACAACCAAACAAAAAGTCGGTTCCTTCCATTGCGGCCTCCTCTTGCAATCCAAAGTTTTTACTCACTGGGCCATCCACGGTGTAATTGACACCATGATCACTATTGGTAACATGGCACTCCTTCTTTGGACACTGCAACATATGCATCCCTGCACCAAGATCAACATACAAGTTTGTTACCTGTTGCATGCTCTTCCTAGGGAACCATGTTTGGAGCTTGTCCATCATCTCATGCTTCTTGTTCTTACCATGGCTAGTGCCATCATTGTAGTAATTGTTGTTGAGCCCATCGATGATTGATCTAGCCCCCTCTACCTCAGAGGGGGTCCACTCCTGGTTGACTCTTGGATTCATGGTTGAAAGTTGAGGTTATTTGAGGGAAAAACTGTTGAGATTTGGATAAAACTATGAGATGTATCAAACCAAAAGAGTGTCTGAATGCAGAGGGTGAGGAGGGGGCCATGCTACTTATAGCATCACCATATAGCAAATCTTCTTGTAATGGTAAAGCATGCTTAATTATATTATAAATGATAGTGAAAAGTATCAATTACATGAAATATCGTATCCAATTTATGACGTATCGAGACTCACAATTTCATATCTGGTAATAACAATCAAAACATAAGTCTTGTGCAATTAATAAGTGTAATGAGCAACATGTGCTGGAAAATGATTAACTAGTATGCCACGGTATAATAGTGTGACAGGGTTGTTGCTAACACATGGTAAGTCAATTTCCATCTTGAGAGTAGTGGTTAGCTTGTACACTCATGGTGTGCAGTATAGATGCAGGTTCAATTTAACCTAGTGCATACATGTCAACAGACGTTGCCCCTATTCTTATAGTTGACTACTCACATGGTGGATTACTACTGCCTTCATTAGAGCACCAAAAATTCTATCATTCATAGATGCATTTAATAAGAAGTGATATGTCTATGCACTTTCGGTGCACAACGAATGTATATTTTGTTTGTATTTGTAATATATACCTCACCAAAAATATATATACCTACGTTACATATATGACTCATTAAGTGCTATCTAATTGAAGCATATCTCACTGTTTGTCATAATATTGCGGACACTATTCAACTTGCCATGTGATAGTATAAAAGGTCAAACGTTGACATTAATGTCTTGATCTTGTCTTGATCTCTTTTAAAGGATATTTTAAATAATATATAAATGGCAAAAATTGCATAAATCTTTTCCTTCTCAAGATTTAAAAGCATTAGCATTTTTAGATATGCATTGAGTTGACGAACGACCGGTCGCATGGGTGTATGATGCAAGAATGTTCATGATGATTGTTATTTTTATGCTGATCACACCCTAGTTTAAACCGATTTATTTCATAAAATCCAAGATATTTGCTCTGATATTGCTACTAATGATTAATGAATGCAAAGGATTCAAAGTTCCTCTCTTGTTTTGTTTCCATGGTAAATTAGGATAAACATGGACGAAATCAAGCATATATATGGAAAGGAGTAAACTCGAGGTAAGAGATATCAAGTGGGAGGTGGACCAGAGCGCAAGCCCAAATCTGGTACAAGCACACAAGCGCTCGTACCATACACCTGCGGCTCTCGGAGGTCTATCCTGACAACTATCATAATGGGGCCTTTGTCAAATTCGCAATAGAGCATCGACTAGAAACTCATCTCTGCAACAGAAGCCATTCACCAACCCTAGTTGCCTCTATTTCCCATCTCATCTCCATAGCCACCACCATCTTCACCACTGCAACAAACCACCTCCAAGTTAGTTATACTTGTAACCGTGTATCGCACCGACAACCATTGTAAAACATATTATCAATAAAGCATTCATCTTGATGTGTTCAGTCATTGATTTCTTCTTGCTATCTATCCGCCATGTGTGAGTAATTTGGTAAGGTCATGGTTTGAGGCATAGCCTTGCAACTCGATGTATTTGTTTGAGGGGTCGATGGAATGAATTTGAACTAACGTCATGTATGTGTGAAATAAAATTGCATCATAGTTGTCTTTTATCTCTCTCATTTTCTTCATCACTGCAGGTACCTAGGATCATGGAGTTCGAGGCACGAGGAGGCTAAGGGCAGGGAGAAGTTAAACCGCTATTCTAAACACAAGTAACATAAAGTTTAGTATGGTAGCATGGATCCAATCACTGGGGATACATGAGGTGTAGTCATTAAATGCCCAATGTTTTTGTCTTATTTATCTTAATAACCGAGGTAAACCCACACGGCGGAAAGGGCCTATGGTTGGACCACTGACTCTTGATGTAGGGCACGTTCTAGTGAAGACTTAATTGGGACACATCCCCCACTTTGATACATTGCAACACATCTGAACGATTGTTTTCCAGAGCACAAACTAAGATCATGATGATCACGATCACAAATATATGGTTGTAAGAATCGAGTCCTCATACCCATGCCTATTTTCTATAAGTATTTTCCATTGCAACTTGTTTATGGTCTGGTTTAAAAAATGGAATTACTTCTCTTGCAAAACCTTGCTAGAAACCCTCATCACAAGTGCACGTCCTCTCGTGGGTTCGATAACTCAGGGTCACTCCTTGCGGAAAAGGCTGGGAACCTTTTTGCTATCCGTTACTGGATCACCAAAAGGACTCATAAGTTCATTGGGAACAACTGGGCTTTATACGTACTAGATAACCATTGCACCATTGACACAAAGATCAATTGTAGCCATGAAGCAAAGCAACGGTGACGTTGGATTTGCTCCAACTACAATGTTAGGATATGTGATGGTATGCCAAACGATCATTCACTGCTGTAGTTAAGTCCTATGCAAGTGGTTTAAACTCCCTTTCGTTGACACACTTTGGAACTATCGCCTTGCGAAGGTGTGCAATGGGGGGTGATGTCTACTATGCAAATTTATTCTTGTAGACTCTGTTGGGCTTTCAAGCATAGTGTTTTCTAGGACAACAACAAATTTCCCTCAAGTGGATGACCTAAGGTTTATCAATCTGTGGGAGGTGTAGGATGAAGATGGTCTCTCTCAAATAACCTTGCAATCAAATACAAGAAATAACTTGTGTCCCCAACACACCCAATACAGTTGTCAATTGTATAGGTGCACTAGTTCAACAAAGAGATGATGATACAAATGCAATATGGATGGTATAAATAGGTTTTTATAATCTTAATATAAAAAAAAAACAAGGTAGCAAGTAGAAAACAATGAGCAAAACGGTATATCAATGCTTAGAAACAAGGCCTAGGGTTCATAATTTCACTAGTGCAATCTGTCAAAGTTACTAACATAATTAAGTCATATGAAAATCCCTCAAAGTCCTGTGAAGAATCATTCCAAAGTTTCTATTCATATTGGAGAAAGTAGGATGAAATCGCATAGGTAGTAAACCACCTTAAAGTTGTGTTTCCACTAAATCTATTGAACCACCCCAAAGTGTCATAAATAATTCTAGAGATCGTACTCTGACAACACCATATGATACACATCAATCAACATGTCACCAAGATACCCCAATGTCACCACAACTATCCGCAAGTGAGACATGCATCAAGTGACCTGAAATCCAAAGTATTCAATCCAATAGCAAACAAACCTCAAAGAGCAAGATTCAATTCACCACAAAAGAGATAGAGGGGAGGAACACCATATGATCCAACTATATTAACAAAGATCATGGTATATCAAGATCGCCTCCGATCAAGATCACGAGAGAGAGAGAGAGAGAGAGAGAGAGAGAGAGAGAGATCAAACACATAACTACTAGTCAAGGTCGGCCCTGGCGTATGGCTAGAGGGACGACGGCCCAGGGCCCAGGCCGAGGGGGGCCCATGATCTGGTACACATGTAAAGTATATTATAGCCTTGCAAAAAATTGGAAGAAAATTAAGAGACAAAACAACTGAGATGGGCTAAGGCCCCATTGTCTTAGCAGATGCCTAGCGAAGCGCGAAGCGTTGCTAGACGCCAAGCACGTCCGCAAGCATACACGTCAAATCAATCTGAAGATTTCATCGTTTCACTTCCTGCCTTCTCTTCGTTTGTTCGTCTTCGTCAACCGTCGCAGAATCGCAGGCGTCACTCGACGCCTAGGCCACGGCCGCTCCTAGTCACCGTGGCGCGTGGGCGCGGCAGGCAGCCTGCTATTGCATGATGCGGCCGTGCCGACGACCCGACCATTCGGCATCCAGCGACATTCTTCCATCCTGCGCGACAGTGACTCGACGTCAGCGAGTTCGTCCAGTCTTTCAATAAGCCATAAATACGTATTGATCTATGATCCATTCCCAATTTCAGTGTACACGAAGCATCAAGTTTCTGATGTATAAATTTCTAATTCAATCTTTCATGGTACGTATTTTATCCATCCTAAATTTCCGTGTACATGCTTAGGGTTCAGATTTATAAATTTCTATGTACATGCCTAGGGTTCTGATGTATAAACATTTTTCTGAAGCACTGAAGTATTATTATTGTCGATGGAGTCAGTCGAATTTGGTTCTTATTTGAGATAATCATGTCATGTCAGTTTCATTTTGACATCTTTTAGTCTTTCTGTCATAATAATGATTTGGTCATAGGACTCAGGGGCCCATGTCATCGAGTTCGCCCTAAGGCCTTCCAAAACATAGGGCCGGCCCTGCTAATGGTACATACCCTCAGCCCCGAGGGTGAACTACTCCCTCCTTGTCATGGAGGCAGCGGAGATGATGACACTACAAAAAAATACACTTCCGTGATGATACGTGTTTGTCACAGTAGGTCGCGTTTTTTGTCATGCATGTACATCCATGACAAATTTATGAGAATCAAGATAGTCATACCTGTGCTGTCGTAGAAGTGTTCCATGACATTACCAAAATTATCATCACGGAAGTGTCCACTTCCATGACGATAAATCGCGCGTCACAGAAGTGCTTTCATCAAGGGCGACCGACACGTGGCATCCACCGTAACGGAACGCCGTTAAGCTATCGGGTCGGGTTTTGGATCCGATAACCCGTTAACAGCCCCGACCAATGGGGATTTTCCTCGTGTAAAATCATCATTGGCTGGAGGAGACACGTGTCAGGTCCGCGTTGGCACAGGTGTCACTCATCCAATGGGCGAGACGCGCCTATGATATGTTGACACGTGGACTGGCCCACCAAGTTTAAATGGGCCGGCCCAACTGAAGGCCCACAAGATTTTGCGGACCATAATGGGCCGGCCCAGCTAAAGGCCCACGAGATTTTGCGGACCATAATGTGCTGGCCTAGCTAAAGGCCCACAAGATTTTGCGGGCCATAATGGGCCGGCCCAGGTAAAGGCCCACAAGATTTTTATGTGCCATAATGGGCCGGCCCAGGTAAAGGCCCACAAGATTCTTGCGGATCATAATGGGCCGGCCCAGCTAAAGGCCCACGAGATTTCGCCGACATTAATGGGCCGGCCCAGCTGTAGGCCCACAAGATTTTGAGGACCCTAGTAGGCCAGCCCATTAACTGGCTGCCATGTTTTGGGCCAAATGCCGGCCCATATTTGATCCGGTCCATTAATGGCCTGCCACGCTCCGGGCCTAATAGTGGCCCATATGAGATCCGGCCCGTTAAAAGCCTACCATGTTCTGGGCCAAATTATGGCCCAGATCAGGTCCGGCCCTTTAAGAGGCTTTGGGCTCAATTATGGCCCATATCAGATTCGGCCTGTCAACTGGACACTATGCTTTTGGGCCCACTTGCTAAAGGCCCACTTAGTAATTCGGCCTGATATTAGTTTTGGCCTGTTAAGGGCCCGTTTAACATTTCAGCCCTATATTAATTTCGGCCTGTTAAAAGCCCGTCATATAGTTGGGCCTAACTACGGCCCGGTTTGCATCGGGCCTGCTCGCAGCCAATATCTGATTGGGCCAAACAAGGACCGAGACAATTTTGGCCTGTTAAAAGCCCGTGATTTGATTCGCACAATCATGGGCCGGGGTTCATTTCGGGCTGCTGCCGGCCCGTGAGCTGTTCGGCACGTTTCAGGCCCAACCTACATCGTGATTGCATGACGGCCCGATTATGTACCGTAATTTTACGGTTTGGCCGGTTTACTGTGAAGACAGGATATATATATATAGTAAAATAACTGCAGCATCGTGAATAAGAAAAAACCTAGACTATACAATAAAGAAATTACGGCATATTACATCCATTGGGCATCAAAGTTCGCCACTATGATAATAAAGCACAAGTAGACAGCAGATTACATACACTGGGCATCAAAGATCGCCACCAGTGCAAATAAACACGCCGACAAAATAATATACAAAACTGATAGCACTTCAATAGAGTTCAAGAAAGGTTAGCCCTGCTGGGGAGCTGCAGCGCAAGCAACTGAGCAAGATGATGAGACTGCGCTTGTTCAACACTTATATCTTACTCACTCTGAAAGATAAACAAGCAGACAGATGACAGGTTTTGCACATAAAAGTATCAGTGCTGACAATTCATCACATTTCTTACTGACGAATAAAGTGACACAGTTTAAAATTGCATTAACACAATATGGTATTGTTCAGGTCAAGACATGGCAGGAAATGACATTGTGAAGGAGTTGGCAGCTTCACGACACCACTGGATTACAGATCAAGAACTCATAAGTATCAATGGTTAGTGTGCTGTCAATTTATACCATTTCAGATTGGCAAATAAAGAGACGGTTTAAATAATAGTAGAATGATATGACATTGTTCATAGTTAAGACATTGCAGAATATGACATTGTGCTGTAGTGGGTAGGTTCACCACACCACTGGATTACGGATGAAGAACGGAAGCATACATGCAGTGCAAAAGAAGATCACTTGATGTATAGTTTAATTTACATGGTATGAAGAAGGAACTTGGTTGTACAACTGAAAACTTAAATTGAGAAAGGACAAACTTTTGTTTATGAACTACATAATAAGCTTTAAACAAGCAATTTGATGCAAACACCAAAAATAAACAGCTGTTGCAGTCATGCCTAACCAAATATATACAACAAAGTTTGAAGGCTTGAGATGGACAAACTTACATTATTGGTGAAGACAGGCTCTATAAAGGCCTTGTCCATGCTGATGGGGGGGCAATTCAAGAAGTTTACCACAAAATCTTCTTCAAAAGCATTGCCTTTATTCTACATTTTGTTAAGAGTAAATATAGATGTGATAATATACGAAAAAATGGAGAATATTTAAGATAAGATGAAGAGTGATGCTACATAACCAAGTAGCTATAAATGTAAGTGCAGCGATATAGGCAAAAGGTACAGCCAAGAGCAATGCACAACTAAACTTCTTCAATACCAACATTATGGTAAGAGTAAATATAGATCTAATGTGTAGAAAATGGAGGGCAAAGGAAATAAGCTGCAGAGTGATGGTACATGAACAACTACCTATCATTATAAGTACACTGATAAAGGACAGCATGTACTTACAAGAACAATGCAGAGCTAAAAAAACATTGGCATTGGATATATTCTACAGTAATGTAACCATTCATACAGATCAGATAATTAGGAGCGAACAATTGATAAGCAAGCTTTCATGCATACTGCTGTCACATAATGAACCAGGTGTGTATGCAAGTACAGTGATACAGGACAACAGGTACTAACAAGAGCAAAGCAGCGGGCAGCATATTTGCGATATCCTGTCGTTCTTGTCAAACCGGAATTCTTCTTCGAGCAGATTTCCTGCAAAAAAGATCCGTAAGGCACATGCGGAAAAGTAGAAGTTCAAATTGTCATGTGATTTCATAGAAAATACCTCATCCTGGGAACGAGACCAGTGCATAACAAGGTTTTTCCATTCAATGTCTTCTAAATGTAGCACAGGAGACTTCACCGGAAATTCGTTTATAGACTTGCCATCAAAGTGTGATTTCCTCAGGTAACACCGATACTGCTGCAATGTTTCCTTGAAAAGCACAACCAAGCTTTGCTCGTCATGACTATCCAGATTGACCCTCGCCTAGTCACAACAATGTAATGTAAATCATTGATGTGTTCAATCAGCAGAAAACAGGAAAAATAATAACCATGAATAATAGCACTTACACGTAAGTTGGACAGGAAGATGTGAAAATGGTGTTTGTCTTCACAATAATCTTCCCATGATGGGAATATGTGCACGTAGTCCCTAACAACATTGAAAGCATTGTCTTTTAAACTGGGAATAAGTTGAATGGGGTTCCAATCTGCAGGAATTGGCCGTCTCTGTAGTTGGGATAGGTCTTCGGCCGGTGGACTTGCTGTACTTTTTGCTGGAGTGGGATTTTTCTGTGGTATAGCTGGTGCTATGGCAAATGAAATCGGCATACCTTTTGCTGGAGTGCAGGTCCTGTGTGGTGGGGCTAGTGGTGTGGCCAGTGAAGTATGGGTACAGTCTGCTGGAGTCGGTCCTACATTTTGTGTCACTGGTTGTACAACCAATATAAGTGGGGTGCTGCTGATTTCTCCGGCACCACCACGCTTTTCAAGGACTTTGCTGGTGCTCCTTCAGGTTCGGCAATTACCCTCTTCCTTTTTGATGTCTGATGCACAAGAACAACATTTGAATGGAAAAACATGGTATGATGACAGATGGAATATGTATTGATAATGGATGGGCATGGCATCTCGACATATATGATGAGTAAACTAAGCAGATAGCGGCGCAACAAAGTAGAAGAAATGCAAGACAACATATGCAAGATACCCGCAATCAATAAAACATTGCCAAATTAGAACAGGCACCTTGATGGGTGAACAGGACAGGCCATATGCCTTTACTCCTCGAGGTTAGAATAGTCATTAGGATCATATTCTGAACAAGAATCAACAGGTGGGGAGCGTATGAGTTTCATTGCATCCAGAATGGCACTCAATGCCTTGGTGCCAATTTTGTAAGTCATTGCAGTGTTTAGCTTCAAGAGTGGACTGCTGCTAGTGCGACACAAAGCAGCTACACAGATCATAGTGTAGATATAACGGGAAAACCTTAAGCATCAGAGTAAAATCAGCAAAGTGGAA
Source organism: Aegilops tauschii subsp. strangulata (assembly GCF_002575655.3). Lineage (NCBI taxonomy): Eukaryota > Viridiplantae > Streptophyta > Magnoliopsida > Poales > Poaceae > Aegilops > Aegilops tauschii. Next base: position 68,086,567 of record NC_053041.3, read on the forward strand.
CATGCTGGAATATATGTGCTAGTATTGCCGGTACGGCTAGAAAGGCTTCGGATACCAGCTCTCTTCAAGTGAAGGTGCGGTACTGTTAATACCAGTGTAACTCTCAAAGGCGACACAGCTCCCCGCATTTCCTTGCTATTCTTATAGGATTCAAGTGGGCAGGCCACTACAAATCCTATTCCTATGTTTACAAGATCCTACGAATCAAAGAGGCTCAAAGTGTCCATCACAACCGACCGTATAGACCTCTACACTACAAATGTCCCTGCTCATCTTCAGTACAAGGAACATACTGTACTACTATCATACTCCCTCCCTTCCAAAATATAAGTCTTGGTAGAGATTTCCACTATGGATCACATACAGATGTATCCAGATACATTTTAGAGTGTAGATTCACTCATTTTGCTCCATATGTAGTCCATGGTGGAATCTATACAAAGACTTGTATTTAGGAACGGAGAGAGTACATATTAAAGAAGAACGGAAGAGGAACATGGTAAAGAAGAGCAAGCAGATTTTGGATAATAAAATGTTGGTTGCGCAGTGCCCACACATGATGAACCAGAGCTCATTAAGAATGCAACTCCCAGATGTCTCTCGACCATTTCAGGCGGTTGGATGAAGATCCTACGTCTCCTAACCCTTCTTCTTCCTCGTCTCTGATTCTTCCCATACAGAACACCGCACGGGCCGCCGGCCGGACCACTGGCCCCCACCGCCTGTGTTCCTCCGCCACCCCTACCCCTGCCCCAACCCCCACCCGCGTCGAGTTTTCTTCGTTCGGCGAGGCCCCACAACCACCCGAGCCCCTTCGATCGCACCGGCGAACTCCGGCGAGCTCTGAAAAATCGACTGACCCAATTTTGAAATTTAGTCTACTGTGATTTAACTAGTGTGGAATATAAAAGGGGAAAACCATAAGCATTGGGAGTATAGTGTTGAGCGTGCCATGGCGGATTTGAAGGTGCAAACCGGACAAAGGCAACTTCGCAACCAAGACAAGAAATCAGAGTAAAGCAGTGGCGATCTATTTTCTTGCTGCGATAAATAAGTTGAGCAGATACGAAAGAGTACCGCCTCTGGTGCGGCGCCGTGTACGCATCTGCTGAGAATTTGACGGTGATGCGGTAGCGATGGTTGTCGGCGGCGTGGAAGCAGATCTAGGAGGGTAGACGGTGGCGGCGGGGCGCGGTGGACGAGACGGTCATAGGAGCAGCGCCGGCAAGGTGGACGACATCGGGGATGAAGCGAGAGGACGGGATGCAAGGATCCCGGTCCGAAGCCGTGGATGAGAGAGGTCGATCTCTTGTAATGGACGGCGGCGGCGGGGTATCAGCTCCGGCATGGTGGAGGAGGACGGCGGTGGATGGGGTGGCGGACGGCGGCGGACGGAGGAGGGTGGGGTGGAGAGGGTGTTTTGGCGCCCACGGAGTACGAATGAGGAAAAGGGAGGTAGAGATGAAGGGGGAACCATGTATTCACGGCGCGCTTGTCTCAAATGCGAGGAAATTTACAAACTTAGCCCCCGTTTCAATTTTCTACTACATCATAGCAACATTAGTCGGTTGGGGATAGGACGGTAATCTCGCATACACCGAATATTTGCCGACAAGAGTTTGTTTTTGGCGCCCACCGTGTATGAATATGAATCGGGGAGGGAGTCGATTTCGGCCGAGGACACACTGTGTTTTGGCGCCCACCGTGTATGAATCCGGGTGAGAGGCGGTTACGTCACGTTTGGGTGAAATTACAAACCTACCCCTATCGAAACCTATAGAAATCCAGCAGATAGGCTTTGCGTGGCAGGGATAGGCAGTAGTGATTTCCATCTCGCAGATTTTGGTTTCGAGCGGTTACTGCGACTTTCCCCGCTTCGTTCAAATTTTGCAGAGTGCATGTTTACCGTGCCAACTCAATTCGAATCCCATTTGTATTCTATTTTTTTGGGCGGGATCCATTTTCAATTGGAATTACATTCTATATACATCATTTTTTTATATATACTTTCAAAAGCACAACAAAGAATTCTGCTCCTTTATATGTATAATATGATTTACATATACAACGATCTCGAAATCTTAAGGTTGAATTCGAAAAAATTTAACCAAATTATGTTCTACTAAAATGTATGGATCAGTAATATCTACATATTAAATAACATAGATGTGCGTGAATTCATGTGAGTATGCATGTTTGATAGATCAATTTTGGTTCGAGTATGGATTACATGTATCATCATCTCGAATTCAAATATTTGAATCCCTTTTTTGTTCACTCCTTTCACGCCCATCTCTCTCGCATGCATGCTCCTTCAGGTAGCTATCACTCTCTTTTCTCCAGCTCACCCGCACGCTCACTTCATGTTTCTCCTATCCTCGCAAACATGGTCTCTTGACGTCTCCCTTGAGAAGTGTCACACTCTCCCTATCATTATACATTACACGGTTTTCATTATCTCTCACGTCTCTACTGTTCTCTGGTATCACTCGGTACCTAAGCTTTCTTTTTCACCGCCACACACACAGTCTCCACTCGTCTTTCATTTTGTCTTTCTCTCTATGGGATTCTCTCACACACCCTATATGTCTCTACATATGACTCATACCACTAAAATTACTCTCTCTCTCTCTCTCTCTCTCTCTCTCTCTCTCCTGTAGACACAACATTTGTCGCGGTCTCCTTTTCGTCTCCATCCCAGACTGACATTATTCATTTGTTTACCGATCAGACAACCCCGACTACCGTCTCCTCTCTCTCACACAGACACACACACACACAACTCCTGCTTCCACTCCCCTTCCCGACTACCGGCTCTCTCTCTCACACACACAAAACTCTCGCTTTCGCACCCCGACTCGTATTTCTCTCACAAACATTTATCGACTAGCTAGCCTCTAGATAGGTTTATACACCCGCACACTCGTGCTTCCACCATCACATACATGTCTCTCTCCCGCTCCTTGTATCTATGTAGATTTTTCTTCCCTTCTTGAGACACGCCCTCTCGATCGTGCACACACACACTATCGCCTCATTTTAAGCTGATACCTATCGCACACACACTCCTTGTGTCTTTGTCACACATGCACTCCGTCCTACTCCACTCTCCCTCTCTCTCACACACACATGGGCTTTTTGCAACAACTAGCAAGATGCCCATGCGTTGCACGGAACATCAAGATGCATTTTTATGAGTAGTTTATCTTGTGGGGGAAAAGGATGAACGAGGGAAGGCCTTATTTGCAAATGTGGAGAGGGGTGTGGGTATCTTTTTGCAAAATTGCCATAGTTTCCTTCCTATCCGTCAGATATAGATCGGACGGCCTATATTGCAGGATGGCAGGCACACGATCATCACCGACAATGCTTTCTATAAGAGTAGGGATAAAAAATAGAGTTGGTGATGATGGTGGGCCTGCCATCCTGCAATGTAGGTCATCCGATTTATATCTGACGGATAGGAAGGAAAATATGGCAATTCACCCGCACTCTTCACCACATTTGCAGATAAGGCCTTCCCTTGTTCATCCTTTTCTCCCATAAGATCTTGATGTTCCGTGCAACGCACGGGCATCTTGCTATTAAGAGTAGAAATTAGACATATACCACTTCTCGAATCTTGAAACCAACAACATTCCTCCCTTATCTCATCAAAACCGCCAAAGGAATATATTTTGAGTGAAACATAACATATTTTTAGTGATATACGTATTTCAAAACTAGACTTTTTTTCTATCAAATCGGTGAATATGTATTAATCTACTTTGATCGTGTGGCAACACATTGGCACATTGCTAGTAGTTATTATAATTTTTTGGACACCAGAAAAACGGTGGAGTACATATACGAAGAGAAGAGGCGCACGCACGCAGTCGGCCTCTCGATACCTCACACACATGAGTGTTACGTAAAGGCGACGTTAACAAATAAACCCTAAAACCCTAGGTGCACGATTGCTGCATTCGCGGGTACCGGGTACGTGGTGGAGCACCTTTGTAGGAATAGTCAGCTCGCGTGATAATTTGATCCGTAGGAGTTGATGGTCGGGACCACAGGTGAACGACTTGGAGCGCGGTGGCTCACCAGTTGCCACAGATCGAGTAGCCATGTTTAAAATATCGTTTTTTAGCGGGGTTAAGAGTTCCAATTTTCAATGGCGTGTTATAAGTAGTAAGTAGTTTTTAGAACGATTGGTATGGAGCGAAAATGGAATTCATAGTACTACGTACCTCCTTGGAGTATGGTTGTATGTTTTTTTTGCGATGGAGGTTGTATGGGTTTATGTTGCGAGATGTTGAACCTGGTAGTTCTAGGGCAAATACTATGGTTTAGATTTAGATGCTGGTTTTCAGTAATGAAAATCGGAGGGGAAACCCTTCTTTGATTAAAAAAACTACTACCTCCATTCTGGTTTACTAGTCCCCATCGTACTTTGGGTCAAAGTTTGTCCATGAATTTTACTTGTAAAATATGAATGGAAAACGAGATTTTGTTATACCCAAACAAAAAAGGACTGGAGGGAGTGATTGCTCTGACACGGACGCGACCTCTCATAGCGCAGGCATTGAACCGGCGCGCCGGCCAAGAGGGCCGCACTCGCTGCAGGCCCGGCTGAGCACGCCTCCTCGCCGCGTGCAACCAGCTTAAGACTGCCCCGCCTGCCTTCATTGAATCTGCGCGTGTGCCAGCAACACGTCCTTCCGCGAGCCGGCAGGCATTTTAGAACACAAAAAATGACTAAAATATTAATTGAGTTTCTGGACTTTTAATGTGCATAATCTAAATATGAATTGCATGCACATGCTCCGGTGCACCAAAGTGGGTTGAAAATTCACATGTGTGTCCTTGGTTGAATTTCTAGGTCCCATGGAAGAAATGAGAATGAAATTCAAACATCTGGGCGTCATGACTCGGTCGAGAACATCGAGAAACTTTGATTTTAAATTCATGTAAATCCAAAACTCGCCTGGAAATCATGAAACTTGGCATGGTGTCATGTCATGGCACTAACATGTTGTGGTAAAAATTTGGGCCGATTTGGAAGCTCGTGGTTCTAAGAGGGAACGTGCCACCTTTGAGTGTGAAACGATATACGCTGCCCCCCCTTGAGTTTCTTAACAAAGGCAACATAGAACTACATTAGTGCCCTGTTAAATTTTGGATATATTCCGGGTTCGTTTGTCGTTTTTTATACATTAATTGAGTTTCTGGTCATTTAATGTGCATAAGTCAAATTTGAAATACAAGCACATGCTCTCGTGCACCAAAGTTGGTTGAAAATCACATTTGTGTCCTCGGGTAAATTTCTAGGTCCCATGCAAGAAATGAGAATAAAATTAAAACATCTGGGCATCGTGGCTCGGCCGAGAACATTGAGAAACTTGGTTTTAAAATTCTTGTAAATCCAAAACACGTCTGAAAATCATGAAACTTGGCATGGATGTCATGTCATGGTACTACCATGTTGTGGTAAAAAAATTGGCCGAATAGGAACAGATTTTGGTATAAGCTTCTTGCAAACCGAAGCTTCTCTCAAGAAGGCTCGTGGTTCTGAGAGGGAACATGCCACCTTTGAGTGCGAAACGATATACGTTGTCCCCCTTGAGTTTATTTACAAAGGCAACATAGAACTACATGAGTGCCATATTAAATTTTGGAATTATTCCGGCTTCGTTTGGCCTTATTTACACATTAATTGAGTTTTTGGTCATTTAATGTGCATAATTCAAATTTGAACTACAAGCACATGCTCCCGTGCACCAAAGTTGGTTGAAAAATCACATTTGTGTCCTCGGTGAATTTCTACTCCCTCCTTCCATCTATATAGGTCCTAATGCATTTTTCGAGGCTAACTTTGACCAAACGTTAGAGCAATATTATATGACATGCAACTTACACAAAGCATACCTTCAAATTTGTATGTCAAAGGAGCTTCCAATAATATAATTTTCTTAGTATACATCTCATGTGCTATTAATCTTGTCAATAGTCAAAGGCTGTCTTGAAAAACACATTAGGCCCTATATAGATGGAAGGAGGGAGTAGGTCCCATGCAAAAAATGAGAATAAAATTCAAACATCTGGGCATTGTGGGTCAGTCGAGAACATTGAGAAACTTGGTTTTAAAATCATGAAACTTGGCATGGTGTCAGGTCATGGTAGTACCATGCCGTGGTAAAAACAATTGGCCAAATGGGAACAAATTTTGGTATAAGCTTCTTGCAAATCGGAGCTTCTCTCAAGAAGGCTCGTGGTTCTGGGAGGGAACGTGTCACCTTTGTGTGCATAATTCAAATTTGAAATACAAGCACATGTTCCAGTGCACCAAAGTTGGTTGAAAAATCACATGTGTGTCCTCGGGTAAATTTCTAGGTTCCATGCAAGAAATGGGAATGAAATTCAAAATTCTGGGTGTCGTGGCTGGGTTGGAAACATTGAGAAACTTAGTTTTTTAATTCCTGTAAATCCAAAACACGCATGAAAATAATGAAACTTGGCTTGGTGCCATGACATGGCACCAACATGTTGTGGTAAATTTGCAGTCCGATTTGCGAAGGCGCACACATTAACAATCAACAAAGTCATTTTGGAACAAGTGCTGTCACGTTACAATCGGAAACACAAGTACTATTGAAACCGTGGGCGTTCTACTTACTAGTACCATTTACGTGCCGCCACGCATCCCCATTTTTTATTAGCTAGGAGGCGCCGTGCAGGGTAGCTATTTGACTACGAGAGGCGTGCGATCAGACCCCTGCGCGTGCTTATCGGGAGGAGAGCCCTTTGACCTCCATCTGTCGTCCACCTCTCTCCCAAGGTCTCCATTAATGGCACCCGAGCCTCTGTTTAATGGCGTGGCTATGTCTCACTCGACTGAGATTTAAGAGAGAAAAAAGAAAATCTGAAAGCACGGATCTTGATGTAAGATCCGACGGACCTATATAGCATCTACTGCGACTTATAGCAAGACTGATGAATATATAAGGACGATTAAATTTTTTTTGATCAAAGAAGGGCTTGCCCCTTCCGATTTTCATTACTGAAAACCACCACAATTCACAAGAAGTTCAGCACAACTCGTTGAGAAACCACAATTCAAGGGGCGGAGGCACAAGGGGCAGTGGAGCACGGTGAGGTTCATCGAGACCTTAGAGAGCTCCATCGTCGGGTCCTGTTCGGTCTGCATGATCTCGCCCTCCTCGTGCACAACCATCTCTCGACTTGGGTCGGGGTATTACAAAGCTTTACCATCACATATTTTATACTACTTCAAGGTGCATTAAATCAACACATGCAAGTATCAAAAGGAGAGTCACGACATGCATCCAAGCATTGTAATTAATGCATCGGTAAACGCAAATTATTGAAATATATCGAGTGCAGTGCTTTGATGTGTCGCGTCAACTCGTACATCAACGAGAAGTTTGATTACCCTCTCCCTCGCGGACTTAATTGCACCTGCCTTTGGCTGTATGACAGGTTGGCCACACACCTGTCGGGCCCACCTGTCAAACACGCAAAGGAAGGAGCGTCCCTCCCTCGCCCATGAGCGTGGTGGCTGGCAAGACTAGGAGAAGCTTTCGCTACACGCTCTCCCTCCCGCACGCGGTGGACATGCAGCAGTTCAATCGGTGTCAGATGGCCAGAAGCGTACTGTAGTACTCCTCCAGTGCAGTAGTACTCCATCATTGTTCGACTTCCCGAAGAGGCGAAGAGCCAAGCGCAGCCCGGACGCTCGTGTGGCAGTTTCATGTGTAGAGTAGTCTAGGATAGCGTGTACCGTGCCTGTAAGCTTAAAATCGTTGGGGTCGGCTCCATGCTATGTGGCCGTCTTGAAGTTCTAAAAAAAATTTAAAATAGTCTTCTGGCCCTACCTGACACCCTGGTGATTCTAGTTTGCACGCTCATCTGGTCAAGACAGGAATATATATTTTAATTTGTTTTTTTCGAAAAGGGGGGACTCCCCAGCCTCTGCATCAGAACGATGCATACGGCCACATATATTTAAATTTGTGGTGGGTAAATGTTAGAGGTTACAGCAAATATATTGTACACTCCAGGTCTTTCAGCCAAGTTTAGAGGCAAGCATGTGGGGCCAGTGCTATGATATGTCGCGTCAACTCGTACAACGAGGGGAAGCTTGATTTTACTACACGCCTTCTCCCTCACCCATGCGCGCGGTTGCTCGCAAACGAGGACAGGCTTTTCTTAGTAGTACTTCTACAACAAGCTATCCGTCCCGCTCGCGGTGGACGAACATGCAGCAGTGGATTCGACACTGTAGAAGTAGTAGTAGTAATATCATTGTTCGTCTTCTCGAAGAGGCGAAGAGCCAAGCGCAAACTGAACGTTGCAGTTGCGAACATTGGAGCACACATATAGCCAGGCTCTTGCATGAGACAAAATTGCTATGTGAGCCCACTATTGTACTAGTACGTACAACTACTTGCTAGTATAGCCCTGTAAACCAGAAAGGAGTATTTGCCCTTCTAGAGATTTCAACAAGTGACTAGACTACACCGAGACGGAGTACATATGGAGCAAAATGAGTGAATCTGCACCGTAAATAAATACGTACTAGTTCTAGCCGGTGGAGGGCTAGCATACTCCAATATTAGGTTGGCTCTATGTGATGTGGCAACTTCATATACTAACCGGATGCTGGCTATACTCCCTCTGTAAATAAATACATGGTGTATTGTTTTATTCCTATCGGCGAGGTAACTTAATGTCTTTTTGCTACTTAATAGGATTACATGCAATGAACTAACCACCGCATGTGATGTTTGGTAGTCTCAAGTCATTGAAAGCATGCACGGGCACGGAAGGGGACGCAGCTTCATTGACTTACTGCACCTGCCTTTGGGTGTATGACACGTGGGTCCAACGGGTCGCTGGCCAACCTGTCATACAGCCAAAGGCAGGTGCAGTAGAGGGGCGAGGAGTAGATGGCCAACACGCACGTGAATTCAACACAGTCTGCACTTCTCATATAAAGGCTCCCGCCAGTCCAATCTACGAAATCCTACGCACCTACGCACCTAAGGGCAAGAGTGATCACTCCAATCGCAAGATCAGTTGACTAGAAGCTAGACCCATGGAGGCGATGAGCGCGAGCATCAGCCGGCTGTGCCAGATGGTCCACGACGCCGGCCTGCATCCTGGCACCGAGGAATGTCTCCAGGTAGTGCTTGAGGCCGCCAGGGCGAGGGGCCGCTTGGACGACAGCTTCGTCTCCTTGTTCGACGAGGTCCTCGTTGGCTTCCTCGACAAGTTCACCGTCGTCAAGAAGCTCGCGGACGACCTTGACGTACGCCTCTAGCCCACGCGCCCAGGCTCTGCGATGCCTGCCACCCTCAACAGCCTTTATGGTGACAACCTCTTCGACGCACTAGTGGCCCTGCGACTGCCCGCCGTCGCGCCGGAGAATGTCCACCTCGAGGTCGCGCTCGCCGCACAGCGCCTAGCGCAGCAAGACACCATCGACATAATCACCCACGTCTACGCGCAAATCGTCCACAAGGACTACTACATGCAAGAGGAGGACGATAGGATGCTGGCCTTGTTGGACCGCAGGGCAACCTTGGACGGCATTGTTTAGAAGCACGTTGAGCTTGCCGCCAACGCCGTTGCTCCTCACACGTTGGTTGGTGACCCGGTGCACTAGGGCGTGAGGATGTCGTTGATGGATCTGTATGTATCTTTATCTTTCCGTCAAATCCATGTAGTAGTATATGGCACTACTAGTAATTATCTTACCTTTCGCATGAACTTCATAATTTTCCTACGTACTCCATGCATGAACCGTGCCAGAACCAAACTTCTCATTACTCTAGGGAAAATTGTTATTTCTATCTATCGGTCGCCCGATGGAGCAGAACCAAATTTTACAAGTTACAAGTTCCAAAGGAAAAGCCTGCCGTGTTCGCATCGCACCCCCACACGGTTTGTCCGGCACGCCGCTCATGGGGGAATGCGTGCTGTGTTGCATTTTCACTTATAAGTGGGACCGCAGTTGAGCAAACCGACTATCGGCAAACACCCGCCCCGCCCAACGCGCGATGGTTGAGAAAACAGGAGGGAGAAGAGATGGCTGTAGCTAGCACGGACTCCAAGAAAATTGGTGTCGGATGGGACTCGTGTGGGTGGCGTGTGCCGTACTGCTAGACATGAATGCTAGTTATGGCCCATCCCACCCCACTATATCGAGGTGATGGTTACTCCACTATATCGAGTACGTAGAACAAATTTCCTGGAGTCCGTTCTCGGCCCTCCTCTATCTCTCTTCTTAGCCAGCCAGCAGACGCGCGGAGCCCATCGTCTGTTTGCTCATATGCGGTCCCACATGTCAGTGAAAACGCAAGAAGACCCACTGAACCTGCTCATCTTTCACCTCGATGTGCTGGTGATGAAAAACAAATCCAATAAAGATCTTCGGTGGCCGCTTTTGGAGTTACTCAAGAGTAGTAAGATTCTATTTATAGTTTAACCCAAGATCCACATCACGTGGCTTCACCTACCACTCTATTTGATGACACGACCTGGATGCTGGATGTCCCACGTGTCGGCAAAAGGAGGAAGAACTCAACCAAATCTTCGGTTGTGCTCTCGGATTAGACAAGTTGTGCTAACCTAAAATTTTATTGTGTAGAATGGATGCAAGTTTTGGTATTGGGAAGAAGAGTACAATGATATATTGATAGAGCACAATTTAGTAGATGTTCTAGCACTTTTAGCTAGCATAGAGGCTAGAGATGAGACTAGTGCACTTGTTGATAGAATAGAGGCTAGACACGTCTAGTTCTTTACACTCGAAGAAGAAAGAAGCACGCAATATCGAGCCTCCGCAGATCAACAATGAATGCATCGAGAAGGCACTAATCCAACTTACAGGAGCAGTTATGGAAGTTGGATATCTTCTAAAATGTATTCTTGTGGTTCTTGTTTTCTTTGGTCTTGCTTTTCTAGTCAAAATTTTGGTGATGTATTTCCATGTACCAAAAAATCAATGATGAAAAAAAAGATATGTGTTTGCAAAGAAAAATGTACGCGGCCGGGATGCGGTCGCGCGTTCGGCGCACGACCACCGCATCCGAGAAATGGCCCGGACACGACCCCATTGCCCTACCCAAACGGACAGAATCCAGGCAAAACAGAGGTCCGTTTGGGGTCGTGCGTTGGAGTTGGCCTTACAAGTGGGACCGCAGTTGAGGAAACCGACTATCGGCAAACCCCCACCTCGCCCGCCGCACGATGGCTGAGTTAGAGAAACGACTAGGTTGAAGAGATTGCTGTAGCATGGACTCCAAGAAATATGGTGTCAGATGGAAGTCGTGCTGGTGGTGTGTGCCGTACTCCTGGACGTGAATGCTTGTTCTGGCCCATGCCACCCTACTACTCCTAGTACTACTTATAGTAGTAGTATCGAGGATTTGAGGTGCTGGTTACGTACAGCGAACACATTAACATATGGCCCACCTCACACTGTGGCCAAATTTCCTGGAGTCTGTGCTAGGTTAAAAACTGTTCTTTGTGAGGATGGGTGGCTGGTCTCAAGTTTAAAAATTGTTGTATTACGTATGTAGACGTAGAGATAGTGCAGCATGTGAAGCTAGTACAAATAGTGTACTATTGTTGATTGGCCTCATCCGATAACCTGTTGCAATGCACGTACAATTATGTATTCGGAAAATATTTTTTTGCCTCATCGCAGCACCCACTCAGAGAAGCGACTCGATAGCCATTCATAAATTTAGTAAGTTTATCACAGGCATATCATTTTATTACATAGAACAGGTCATCAACCCACAACAACAACGAGGATAGATTATAAATACTAAAGTTTTCATCACACAACAACTAACAAGCAATGAAATGAACTTCAACTCAACCAATCCTCGGCGTTGGAAACGCTTGCTTTGAACCACAAGTGATTCTCTGGGAAGGGCCAGCTATTGTAAATCTTGAGGCCAACGCAGGACTGATCATCTAGGCTGAAGCGGCCTACTATATCACGACCAGGGTAGGTAACCACCGAAATGTCCGACGTATAGATACAGTTGCTTCTCATAAATGGTAGTAACGTTGTGTCAACAGCAGCTGGATCGGCTTTCACCATCATTGGATAGTTTTGTCCAAGGAAGAGCGAGTTTACTCCAAGAGCGAGTTTACTCCAAGAGTACTAATAAATAACTTTGATGTGTCCCGTCAACTCGCAGAACGACGAGAAGCTTGCTTACTACGCCTTCTCCATCGCCAACGCGTGCGCGGTGGCTCGCAGCATGAGGAGAAACTTTTGCTTACAAGCGGTGGACGTGTAGCAGTTCATTTGGTGTCAGATTGCCAGAAGTACTACTGTAGTACCATCATTATTGTTCGACTTCCGGAAGAGGAGAAGAGCCAAGCGCAAGGTCACCTACTAACCTAGTACAGTACTACTGTAGCCAAAGCCGGTCCACCTTTTTAGAGCATGGTTAATAAATATAGGCGGCTCTTGCAGCAGCACATCATTTAGAGCAAGTACTCTCTTCGTAGGAACAAAGGAAGTGAAACAAAAGTTGGAGTGGATGCTAGATTGCCAATTAAAAGATGATTACATAGGAAAAAAATCCTATAGCATTCTATCCTATGAATCAAACGACCAATGTAGGAAAATTATGAGGGGGGTCTCTCCAACAGTGTTCCTGGGCTCGCACCTAACATCACGGTGGTCGAACTTGGAGTCATTCATCTGGTACACGTGGCATCTCAGATCTGGACACAAGGTGACGCGACCTCTCACTTCCTCCGCCATTTGAAGCGGCGCGCCGATGGAGGGCTAGCATACTCCAATATTAGGTTGGCTGTATGTGATGTGGCAACTTCATATACTAACCGGATGCTGGCTATACTACTACGGTACTCACACTCCAAGAAGTGACTCGAAAACCATTCATAAATTGAGTCTATGACATGCATTCGCAACTGAAATGTACCATTCATTAAATACAACAAGTCATCAACACACAACGACAACGAGGATACATGTTGGATTATAGATTATTTCCAACAAAACATTCTAGCAAATACTAAAGTTTTCATCACACAACAAATAACAAGCAATGAAATGAACTTCAACTCAACCAATCCTCGGCGTTGGAAATGCTTGCTTTGAACCATAGGTGCTCTGGGAAGGGCCAGCTATTGTCAATATCGAGAGCAACGCAGGACTGATCATCCAGGCTGAAGCGGCATATATCAGGACCAGGGTAGGGAACCACCGAAATGTCCGAGGTATAGATACAGTTGCTTCTCATAAATGGTAGTAACGTTATGTCAACAGCAGCTGGATCGCCTTTCACCATCATTGGATAGTTTGGTCCAAGGAAGAGCGAGTTTGTTCCAAGACTATCAATACTGAACCAGGGAGAAGGTGTTTGCGCTAGCACACTACTATCCGTCCTGAATACCATGCAACGGGTGTTGGAATAGGTCAGGAGAGGGCGACCATGGGAGACAACACCTGCTTCCTCAGTAGTAACAGTCTGAGTGCACTGTATACAGACAAGAAGAGGTGATCCATCGGAATTAGTTGCCAGGCGCCACTGAGTATATAAGTTCTGCTCCTCCTCATGCTCGTGATCATCACCATCGTCATCTCCCCCTTGCTTATAAATTTTTTCAAGTATAGGTGGTGGAATGTTCACAGGACCTTGGAAACACAAGAAGAAGGTTAATTAGTAAGGGAAACTTGCTAACCCGCATGCATGTGGATGAAACAATTATAATTACTGTGGAAGACAAACGTACTGAAACTACGAGGATCCCATGCAAAAATAGTGCCACGAGTGGTGGCAGCAAACACAAGATCCTCGTATTTAATTGCATCACAGTACACATCCGTGTATAGAAACTGATTTTTGAGCAATATCCATCCAGTCGAACCACGAAGGACGGCAACAAGCTTGTCGAAGATAGCAACAACTTGATAGTTCTTGTAATTCCAAGAGCGGTTGGGAACTCGACAAATTGCTATCTTCAGTAGACGACAGTCACCATGATCGTATTTGAACGTACGTAGATCATCTGTGTGCTCAACCTCATGGCACTCGGAGATTTTTGGAAGTGGAATCCGCTGACGAGTGTACACATTCACAAGTCCCCACTCGCAATTGTACCCAATATAAAAAACCCAATCTCCATTTGTGCCAGCCCAGGACTTACCCTTAAGCGATGGCATCTTGACATCACACGTATCATTATCAAGCGGCATCAACTTGCACAAGGCGAGGCCTCCGTCGTCCGCGCCCATGCGAACAGGCTTATAGCGAAGAAGATAAGGGAGATCAAACCGCTCCTGGACCCTTTTGTTCCTTGTAATGATGTTATTAGTTGAGTCAAGAATGGGCTTGAACGAACCTGCCATGCTAGCCGAGGTGATGACGTCGCACCGATCAATGAGTTCCCCCACCACGTCATCTTTCAGATTGGGGCAAGAATAACGGGATCGTTTCCGGCTTGTTCCCTCCATGGAGAAGACAATAGAACAATGGCAGAAGGAAGGGTGAAGGCAAATGGAGGAGGGAGGAAGAGCGTGCGACAGCAGTTCCAAATCGAGAGGGAAAGGCGAAGAGTCGGTGGACGGTTGCCAGTTTGCCACGGTACACGAAGAGGCGCCCCGGCCTACACGTCCTTTCAGAAATTGTACAAAAGGACTCGCCGTCGTCTCACTGACATGTTGGAACGGGACCACATGTCAACGAAACATCGTGTGCAATTTCTCATGCAAAATGCGATCTAGCCGCGTTGGCCCGAGGTGCCGCATTATTTCTCGACTTTATTTTTTTAATGGCGTGCCATTCAGTTTTGAAGCATGACTAACTGGTAATGTTTGCAGAGAAAATATAAACTACTCTACCACTACTCCAACTCTAGTACTAGTAGTATAAAAAAGATATATAGGCTGGAGCTTCACAGCTTTCTTGCTAAGGGCTGCCCACTTGCTTCTCACACTATCACCCTCTCTCCACATCTAAAAGGGACGGCCTCTCTCTCCCTCCTCACCGGTGGTCACAGATCCGCTGGGGAAGAAACGGACGTGCAGTGTTGACGCACTCGTCGTCGGCGAGCGAGGTCACGCACTGACGACAAGGTCGTCCTCTCAGACCTAGCGCCCGCGCAGGATGGCCTCCGTCCCCAAGCTCGCTGTCGTAGTGCGTGTGGAGGATGATGACCACGAGCAAAGCCACTTCCCGCCGACCCTCAGGTATGCTACCTCTTTTCGAACCATACCGTTGTTCTATTGCCCCATCTGCCATGTCGCTGCATGTGGATCTTTTTCCACTCCACCATCTTCCCAATTTGCTATCCTCTGCTCTGCTGGTCACGCAGACAAAAACCTTAATTTGCACTAGTAAAGGGAACCCTACTTCATGCAGACTAATCCATGTCTGGGTTGAATAAGGAAAGGAAGGGAGACTATACTGTCCAAGAGAGTAGGCATCGAACCCGCATCTAGGTTGAGAAGGGGAAAATCAGTAGCTGAGGAACGAGTCTCGTGTCTCTTGGTTGAAGAAGGGTAGAAAGGCATGACAACGCAATAGAGAATGACCAGGTCGATCGGTTTGTTGTCCTCACATAGGAAAAAGGTGGCTAAAGGTAACAAAAATGGGATGTGATCCACATATGCTGCCTGGATATTTGTTGCTCTGGGCAACCATACCTCCCTCACCACTCTATGCGTCCGTGGAGGTACATTGTACTGGTGCGCCCACTATCCGAATGGGCCTCGCATGCTCTTAGTCTAACTTTTTTGCTGTTAGTATAACGCCAGCAGTCAAGTCAAGCAATGCTACTGCTAAAGTGATGCCACATTTAACTAATGCCGCACTCAGTCTAATGCCACCGATAAATTTAAGCAATGCCATTTAATGTCACTGGATTATTTCAGGGTTAGATGTTGATTGTGGATGTATTAAAGATTTTTCAACTAAGGCATTCTAATGATGTTGCACAACCAGTATACCAACGATGAAACTTGTTACTACCTTCAGATTTTTGCACTGTTAATGCTTATAGATTACATACCTCACTTTCATGAGATAAGTTAATTTTTTTGTACAGTGTCACCAAAATGCCAAGGCGCTGATGTCATTTTATTTTGGTTAAACTGCATAAAAAATTATGAAGACAAGAGGAAAGGTTAAGAGTGGGCACCTCCTCCTCCGGCTGTTCTCTTGATTCGTTCGATCAAGTTTTTATGTTTGATCGATTATCAAGATTGGGATAGCAATTTTTAAGGTCCCCCCGAGTTCGAAATGATATTTACCTTGAAGGTACATGGTTTGCAATTCTTTTATACTGTCATTAGTTAATAATGCTAGTTACCTTCAGACTTTTGTATTTGGTTTAATGCTCATGCACAGCTAGTATACCAATGCTGAAACGTGTTACCTTTACATTTTGTATTGTTAATTCTTATAGAAATCTTCCAGTGCTAGAGTTTATTGAAATCTGTTCAGTAAAACCATTGTACTGTACCCTGTAATAAAATAACTACTCTACTGTTGCACTAGCCACTGGATTAGTGTATATTTGTAGTATTCAAAATTTCGAATGGTGTTGCATTAGCGTATGGACATAAATAAAGGGTGGCAAGCTTTCCCAGATATGTGCTCAAGAAAACTACTACCTATTTTT
This sequence comes from Aegilops tauschii subsp. strangulata, assembly GCF_002575655.3. Taxonomy (NCBI): domain Eukaryota; kingdom Viridiplantae; phylum Streptophyta; class Magnoliopsida; order Poales; family Poaceae; genus Aegilops; species Aegilops tauschii. The sequence continues at coordinate 68,103,247 of NC_053041.3, forward strand.
CTAAATACTAGTAGACGTTTGGGTAATTTAAACTGAACCGCAAAAACCTCTTATATTAAGGAACAGAGGGTGTAGAGTTCACTCAAATTATCCCAGTAAAGCTAGTCACACCTTTGTTAAAATTAATGTTCATTATGTTATCGGAGGAGGTCTGTAAGTTTGTCTCTAATGCCTGTCGACTACATACCTGACATCATGACGTAATGTTAAGTCATTTACTTTTGTACAGTGTCACTGAATTGTCAAGGCGGTGATGGCATTTTATTGTAGTTGAACTGCACAAAATATGCTTAAAAGAAGAGGAAAGGTCAGGAATCGATCATTCTTTCAGAAAGAACTATATATGCCTTTCTGACATCAGCCTCTGTTGCCTTATTTATTCCTTCAAAAAGGTGGTTAGAAACAGTCTTGCTACCTTTTCCCATTAAGAAATTGGAATGCTTATATTTGTGAGTCTATGCTTCAACTAATGCCACTTTTATAGTAATCACACTTTCAATATATATGCAAACAGGGATGCTCGAGTTTAGTGGAACTGCACAAAAAGTCCAACTGGTTCAACATTAGGAGCATGTTTTCTCCCAAACCTTTATATCCAATTGGTGGCACTATGAGCTGTTCATTAAGAAGGTACATGGTTTGCTACTATCTTGCTACTCTTTTTGTACTGTCATTAGATAGTAATACTAGTGGTTTGCATGTGAATTTATTGGCAGGGTGGACCTACATTGGAGGTGCAGGACATGATTCAATGACTGGATGCTCAATTTCGGTTGTATCGATTTCACCTCTTCCATCACTGCGAACATGGATATCCTTGGTCTGATGAAGAATAGGCGCTATATTTCTGCTCTGAACAAGCAAATCAATTCAGTATGAAATTGTCCAGGGCAAAACATGACTGTATCAAATTTTCCAGTGCAAAACATGACAGATCTAAGCGTAAGAGACATGTTTAAACCGAAAATACAAGGTGGGGTATATGTTTACTAGCTGTTTGATATTTGTGTAGACAGAGATGTCTGCCCGTTGCTATTTAGCAAACACACAAAGTGACCGCAATTTTGGTTGAACTGCACAAGGGAATAGTGTAGTCACTGCATGCAGTGCCATTTGAAAATAGACACAGAAAGATTGGATAGTCACTTGATGGACTGCAGAAAAGTAGTACTGTACTATTTATTGGCCAACACTAGGTGCTTCATTGCTTTGGTCTGATTATACAATGGGCATTATTTTGCCTAAGTTAAAGTTTGTATTCCAAAAATAATCTCGCCGTGTGATCAAGAGAAGACCAAATCATATTGCAGTGGATGTTCCTACATCATGTGTGGTTCATTCCCATGGTTCCAGCTGTTGGTGAAACCACTTACGTTTGCAAGAGGAATTGTAGACTTCACAAACAAATTTGTCATTCAGTCTGTACTGAATGTTGGCCAATAGAAGCATCCATGTTAGTAGGAAGAACATATGTTTTTTCTAGATCTTTGCTTTTGGAGCTACATATTTGTATATGATCTGTGAATCATTGAGATGCATTAACATGTTGATCTTATGTATGGGAATCGTACTAGTTGGTTTTAGTTGTGGCTGATCTTTGCTTTTGGAGCTACGTATTTGTATATGATCTGTGAATCATTGAGATGCAGTAACAGTTCCTTATATCTGTTCGCTCAGTGTTTACAAGTTACCGATCGATCACTAGCTAGCCTACTAATGCGCTCCTGGCTGTTTTAGTTGCGACGCAAGATCCGAAGTGGCAGTTTTTTGAATAGAAATGCCTACCTCTGAAGAAACTGACAAGCTGCTCTGAAGAAAATGCCATGCGAATCTGAAGAAACTACTAGCAAAAACGTTCGCAAATGCCTTATCTCCCAGCTAAAGTTCATCAATTAATGCCCTCGGCTGCGACTCGTTGCATGCTGCTCCGCGTACTGGCTGCGAGCGATTTTGAGTGCCCGCATGCAGCCGGCCGTAATTAAAGCAGCTAACTGATGCAAAAAAGATGCGCTTTAATTGTTGCGGGCCTTTTAAATCCGTGGAATCATTATTGACAAGGAGGGAGATAATTCGAGTGCACTCGTTTAACCGTAAGCCCGGCGTGCGACCCAGCACGGACGGGACGGGACGGGACGGGACGGCACAGTCAGAATTTCAGTTTCTCTAGTTTTCCACGGCAAGCTGGCGTGCTAAGCCATGCCTGCTTCATCATGCATTGAAGTCCGATGACTGTCGCGCTACCTTTCGCTTATAAGTACTGTTTCTCGGCCTTCTATGGTGACACCGTGACCCAACTCGCCCTATCCTCATAAGCCCCCACCGGCCCGACGTTCCTTGCCACTTATCCTCGCTCTCGCCACGTCCGCCATGCCCCCGCCCGTCCGCGATAGGCGTGGCCGGAGGCGGTCACCGCCGAAACTAGTGTTCGGTTTTTCACCAGAAGGCAGACGGAGGGAGGAGGCATTCTATCGGTCTTGAGATGGCAATGCGGAGATCGAGGACTTGTTGGAGCGCGACCGCCTGGCGGAGGAGCAGGAGTTGTTGGAGCGCGACCGCTTGGCGGATGAGCAGCGTATCACCGATTTGCGCCGCCAGCGGGACATGGAGCAGCAGCGTACCGACGCTCTGAGTCGCGAGCAGAGCGGCCGCACATGGGCCGACTACGTGGAGGCCGGCGCCCGGCAAATAGCCCTAGAGGCTGTCGGGCACGCACGCGTTCGTGACACCGATTTTTACTACCAGATCGTCAAGTGGGTTTCCCGCTTAGAAGCCTAAGCTTCGGTGGACCACGCCGGCATGGAAAGGGCCAACGCGCGCGAGCAACGCGCCCTATCGCACCTCTGGCAAGTCCGAGGCGAGGCGGAGGACGTCGGTGCCGGCGTTTAGCATGTACCGCAAATGGCGGCCGACATCGTCTAGTTAGCTAAGAGTAAGTTAGTACTTGTATGCTACTAGAGTATTAGTGGAAGTAGATAGTTAACTTGGCTATGATGGTTGTCAACGTGGAAGTTCAGTACTCTATATGTGGATCAGACCTGTTACTTTGCTCTGAATGTTGAACTTTCCGTTTGAACATATGGAATGGGCTGTTATTTTTTTAAATGGGTTGTATTTGTCCTCCACGGGTTTAGAGGCTGACTTGTGGGCCTACCAAGTTGACGCGTACACAACCAGGAGATGATTGTACGTGGAGAGGATGACAGCAGGGACCCGCCAAGGTCATGGCAGTACGCAAGCAAAGTGCCTCCTTATTTCAATCCAATAAAAAAATGGCTCCTCGTAATGGATTTCTGACATCTGGGTCCCATGCTATTGTCAACGTAGTCAATAAACGAGAGAGTTGCACAACGAGCGGCTGACATCAGGGACCCAGCAACTTGCCCAGTTATTTTTGTTTTGGGTTAATTTGATAAATGCCACTCCAAATCTGGTGTTTCTAAGAAATGCCATTGCAATTTCCAAACTTTGAAAAATGCCATTTCATGCCATCCCCAGTGGCATTTTTCGAAGTCTGGAGTGGCGTTTTTCAAGGTTTGCAAATTGCAGTGGCGTTTTCCAAAGTTTGCAAAAATTGCAGTGGCATTTTTCAAAGTTTGGAAATTGCAGTGGCATTTTTATGAATCGCCATATTTGTTGTGGCATTTATCTAATTTGTTTTTGAGACGGAAGCAGGGTGTCAACTGGGCTGTGCGGGGCACTCTGGCATGTCTAGACAGCCTTCTCTTTTATGTTTACCACAGACCAGCCCAGTAGTTTTTTTTCTTTCTGAAAATGGCTAGCCCAGTTTTTTTGTGATTTGCCAAGTAAGTCGCTTTGTCAGGCCTATTTGGCTGCAAATCTTTCAAGACGAGGAGAGCTTCATTCGGCTGGACGAGAAAATGGCCTATCAGTAATGAGAAATGGGCTGTACAGTTTTAAAACACATCGAACCGGCAATTACTTTCAAATTTCTTTTTTTCATTTCAAGATTTTAAATTGCATTAATTTTTATGCGTGGACAATTTGTTGGATTTTATATTGATATACATTTATTTTTAAAATCAGTTTGAATGTGACACGAAATTTCGGGATTAAAAACAGTTCGGACTGCACCGAAATATGCAACATTTCGTATAATTTTTTAACCGTGGCCACAATATGGGCTGTAATGCTAACAAAAAGAAAATATGGGCTCCAAAAAAACCTTCAGAATTAGCAAATGGGCTGTAAATTATTAGAAATAATGGCAGATGGGTTGTATGCTGTTTTCCACAGATTTGAGGCTTTCCTAAAAAAAAGGTTGACGCACAAACAGTGACTGTTGGATGTCCATCCAACGGCCGTCGTGCTTCTTCAATCTCTGCTCTTCCTGCTCCAGCCGTTCAAACAAGCGCCGGGGGACTGCCTGCTCCCTCCTCCCCGCGGCCGGCTGTGCTGCCGTGCAGGCTTCATCGCCCCACCGTACTCCCATCGCTGGCCTAGCCATCCCTCTACTCACCCACACCTGTTGTTATTCTCCGGCGACGGTAGACGAACCAGTAAACCCTCGTATAGTCGTACTCCCCTCCGCGTGGGAAACAACTGCCGAGTCTTCCCTGCCTCCGTGTCGTTCCCTTCCTAGGCCTCGCCGTCGTCCACCGCCCTGGTGCTCCCGGCGCGGCCTAGTCAACGTGGTCAACGACGGACATGCATCTGAAGTGGACTGTACGTGGAGAGGCTGACAGCTGGGTCCACGGCCGCACGCAACGAAATACCTCCTTATTATGCGCAAAATAATGATTCCTCCACCTGACATCTGGGACCCACCGAAAGGGCCTCTGTATTTCGCGAAAAAAATGTTACCGCCGCTGACAGCTCGGACCCACCAGCTATATCTTCGCACGCAAGGAAGTGCGTACTTATTATGCAAAAAAAATGAATACTCCCCCTACTAGCTGGGACCCAGTATAGTGGCAGGCTGACTTGTGGGCCTACTAAGTTGACGGGGACGGAGGGCTTTATCAACTTAGTCAATATGCACGATTCTAGCTCCAGTGACCGTATGATGTCCATCCAACGGCCGTAGTGCTTCTTCAACCTCTGGTCTTGTTGCTCCAGCCGCCCAAAGCAGCGCCGGTCGTGCCGCATGCTCCTGCCTCCCGTGGCCGTTTGTGCTGCCGCGGAGAACTCACTGCCCCCTACTATTCCCACGGCTGGCCAGGCCCTGCGGCGACGGCAGCCTCACACCGCAGCCGAACCAGTGAACCCTCGTACTCCTCTCCGCGCGGGCTTCCACTGCCGCGTCTTCCCCGGCTCCGCGTCATCCCCTTCCTAGGCCTCGCCGTCGTCCACCGCCCTGGTGCTCTCGGCGCGGCGTGGTCAACGTGGTCAAGGAACGGCTTTCATCGGACGTGGATTGTACATGGAGAGGCTGATAGCTGGGTCCACATCCGCAGCAAGGAAGTGCCTCCTTATTACGTGGAAAATAATTATTCCTCCACCTGACAGCGGGGACCCACCGGACGGGCCACCGTATTTCACGAAAAAAACGTTTCTCCCTGACTACGGGGACCCACCAGCTACATCTTCGCACGCAAGGAAGTGCGTCCGGGCAAAAAAAAATGATTCGCCCCCTGACTGCTGGGACCCACCAGCTACATCTTCGCAGGCAAGGAAGTGCCTAATAGTCGGGACCCACCTGGTCGAAGCGTACGTAGCATTGTCATTCTGGTCGCGAACATGTACATACATACTGGTCGATGTAGAGGCGCGCACATGTCGTAGTAGAGGCGCGCACGTAGCATGTACACGTACATACTGCGGCCAGTGTGCAAGAAAGAAAATACGGCCACGTACGTTCATACGGGCAGGGTCTCGAACGCCTACTCGCGCATACGTACGGCCAGGGCTCGTGTACATGGCTGGGTCGGAACGGAGAAACAGCGTCGTCGTCGTGTTCATGGGGAGCCAACCGGCTGGGTCGGAACGGAATGCATCGTCGTGTTCATCGGGAGGGCTTGGATGGAACAGCCGATGGAAACGAGGCCTGGCGTGCCGCAGAACGGAGGAAACGGCCTTGTGTTCGACCGACCACGTTTGAAACGGGATCCTGTTCATCGGGAGTGGTCTGGCGTACCGCAAAACGGAGGAAACGGACCTCCTACGGTCGAAACGGGGGTCCTGTTGATCGGGAGGGGTGTGGCGTACCGCAAAACGGAGGAAACGGACTTGTGTTGGAGCGCTACGGTCGAAACGGGGGTTCTGTTCATCGGGAGGGGTGTGGCGTACCGCAAAACGGGACTCCACGGGACACTGTTCATCTCCACCGTCGACCCCCTCCAGCCTCCACGGGCTACTGTTCATCCACCGTCGACCTCCTCCAGCCTCCACCTGCGACTGTTCATCCAGCCTCCACCACGCGCTACTCCACCGGCTATTGTTCAACCAGCCCTCTCCACGGGCTCCTGTTCAACCACCCCTCCACGGGCTACTGTTCATCCAGCCCTCCACCATCTACTATTCATTCTGCCCTCCACGGGGTGGTCCTGTTCATCCTGCCCTCCACGGGGTCCTGTTCATCCAGCCCCAACCGGCTCGATCGATCGGGGTCCTGTTCATCCAGAGGCAACACCACGGGGTCCTGTTCATCCATCCCCACCGGGAACTATTCATCCAAAACCCCAGCAACGCTCACTGTTCATCCAGAGGCAGCATCGATCGGCTTCAGTTAGCAGTAGTAGCGAAGGAATCGCTCGATCGGGTTTAGTTAACAGCCATCGATCGATCGCTCGGGTTCAGTAACGCGTAGCCTGCAGTGCAATCACTCGGGTTCAGTTAGAGCCCAACGCCTCGCTCGGGTTCAGTTAGAGCCAACGCCTCACACACACGCGTGTACGTGTACGAGAGAAACGCGCATCGCTCGGCCCCCAACCTCCCACCGTAACCGGGAACTCCCCGAAATTTTCCTCGCCCTCGCTTTTACCACGGTTTTTTCCGTCATGGACGGCCCAAAGAATGTCATGCAGCTGCGTCTCCGGCCCGCCCAGGACGAAAAGCCCATTTTCTGTCATGATTTTTTGTCATAGAAGTAGGAGCCCACCACATCTATGATGATACCAGGTTTTGTCACAATTATCGTCATAGAAGTGTCATATGTATGACAGAAAAAAAATTCGTTCGGCCCAAAATGTCACGGATGTGTCTTTTTTTTGTAGTGTGAAGATGGCCTCCGGTGATAGCTTCCCCCTCCGGCAGGGTGTCAGAACAGGTCTCCAGATGAGAGCACTTCAGAACGGAGGCTTGTAGTGGCAGTAGGACTCATCTAGGTTAACTTTCAGGAGTTTTGGAATATAAAAGAATTTTCAGTGTTGGAATCACGCCAGGAGGGGTCCCAAGGGCCCCACAAGTACTGATGGTGTGTCCCAGGGGGCGCTCCCCTTGAGCCTGTGGGCCCCCTCGGCACCTTCCGCCCCCCCCCCCCCCCCCCCCAAAAAAAACTTCTTGGGACTTCGTTTAGTAAAAACAGGAACCGGCATTAGGCACTAAGCTAATAGGTTAGTCCATAAAAATAATATAAAAGTATACCAAAACCATGTAAAACTCGTGTAAATATAGCACGAATACTTCATAAATTATAGATACATTGAAGACGTATTAGCATCCCAAAGTTTAATTCCTTCTCGTCCTCAAATAGGTAAATGATAAAAGAAATAATTTATGAATTGTGAATGCTAGAATAGCTCATAAGTTTGATCAATGATAATTCTAATCACTTTTTCTTGCATCATTGTATATCATAAACATCAGCTCATTTCTCATAAAACTTCTAATGATCAAGTAGCAAGCTATTGCCATGTTAAAGTACATGCCATAAACTCTCTTGGAACTTAACAAACTATGTTTTTAGTCATCAAATAATTACAATCCATCTTATCTTCAGGTAGGGTCTATATAAGAGCTTTGGTTTAGCAAACTCGGCATACTCAACTATCATATAGTCTTCCATGATTGTAAGTGGTATGCCTCCAACATATCTACTTTTTCAAACACTTTTGCTATTGTTTTGGACTCTAATTTGCGTGATTTGAATGAACTAACCCAGACTGACGCTATTTTCAGCAGAACTACCTTGGTGTTGTTTTTATACAGAAATAAAAAGTTCTCGGAATTGGCTATTTTTTGGAATTAATAAAAAATACTGGCGAAAACATCTGCATGAGGGGCCAGCGACACCAAGAATGCACATGGAGTGGAGGTCGCCCACCGGGAGCAGGCGGAGGTCTCCTCCGAGCACTTCAAGAAGCAGAAGAACGGCAGCTCGGCTGCAGCGGCTCAGGAGCCACCAATAGATCCCTCATACTCCAACTGGCATGAAGGAGGGGCACGAGGTTAGGACGCCGAAGGCAGAAATCAAAGCATGAGAAGCCACATCGTTTGTCCATGCTCCATGGTACTACAAATCATCTTGTATTGACCGTGCCGTGTTAAGGTTTGAAGCGAGTCAGAGAGATCTTTCTATGAGATGGGTCCGGGGGCTGCATCGTTTGTCGTACCGCCCTGACCCCCATAGGAGTTCTATCCAACGACCACTCAAATCTAATGGCCAGGAGCCCTCCTCGCAAGAGGACCTCCTGTGTGGTCTGGCCTACGGCCACCCTTTCTCTTTCGCCTTTGAGTTCCACAATGCCTATATCCGAACCAGCCGAGGATTCTACCCTAGCCAAAAGGCCTGTTGTGATTCACGATTGTTTTGCGATTGCCGGGCTCAAACAGGGGCCTCCGTTGACGCTTTCGGCGCAGTGGGGTTGCATTTCTTGACAGCTAACTTGAATGCTTATCCAACACAGGCAAGAAATACACATAATAACCAACAAAACGAAAGTACGATAGTACATTTACTACAATTACGTTGTTTACAATTACATGAGGCCTACTCATCCGCCTCCTCTAAGGAACACCGCTTAAGTATTCGCTCCAGTTTGCAGGCGTCCGTAGCATACTCGACCTTCGCTCTGACCTCCACGGAAGAGGTCTCCGATATAGGACGCTCGGCTGAGCCATGCACGATCAAGCCCAAGTCGACATTGGGGAGCTGTGACCTCACACCTGCCAACACCCTCATGGCGCCCTCGTACGCAACAGAGTATTGCCAGTCAAGAAGGTGAGCAGGAGCCTGCGCCAGCAGCTTGACTACACCATCCAAGGTGTCATCAAGATCTTTCTCACCATGATACAAGGTCCCATAGGCAGTACCTAGCGCAACGCGCATCTGCTAGGCGAGGTCAGCAACCTGCCCGAGCCACAGTGCCACATCCTCATGGACGATGTCCAGAAGTGGCACTACAATGGAAACGTCGGATCAACAAAATGGAGAGGCATCAAACAAGTAACACAAACAAACTAATGACAACTCACATGCAGCAACGGCCTCCAGACAATAGAGCTTCTTCGCCAGCTGCTTGGCCCGATCCTCTGCCTCAGTACGGGCCTCGGACAAGTGGTGCGCAGTGGCCTCCTTCTTCTCCAGAGCAGTGATCTACTTCTACAGCTCTCCATCCTTCGTCGCAAGCGCGCTCTCGAGGTCGGCCACCTTCTGCCGATACCCTTTTAGCTCGCCCCTGGTGACATCCACAGAATTCTGGAGCTCACTTCGCGATGTCTCTGAACCCTGCAGTTTTTGCTGCAGAGCTGCGACCTCTTCAACGGCTGCAGAACAAACATCAAAAGTCAACAGTCAGCATCAAAATCAACATGGAGCTGACCAGATCGGACGCAGTTGCTACTTGTAATCTGCGTTGGTATTTCCCCGGAGAGGAGGGGATGATGCAGCACAATAGAGGTAAGTATTTTCCTCAGTTATAAAACCAAGGTTATCAGTCCAGTAGGAGAACCAAGCAACACTATGTAAATAGCACCTGCACACAAACAACAAATACTTGCAACCCAACGCATATAGGGGTTGCCAATCCCTTAATGGTATTGAGATATATTAAATTGTATGAGATTTGATAAATAGATCTAACTAAAACACAAAACAAAACAAATAAAATAAAATTACAGCAAGGTATTTTGGTTTTAATATATGATAGGAAATAGACCGGGGGGGCATAGTTTTCACTAGAGGCCTCGCTCGAGAAAATAGCATATGATAAGTAAACAAATTAATGTTGGGCAATTGATAGAAAAACAAATAATTATGACGATTACCAAGGCAATGATCATGTATATAGGCATCACGTCCAAGATTAGTAGATCGAAACAATTCTGCATCTACTACTATTACTCCACACATCGACCACTATCCAACATGCATCTAGTGTATTAAGTTCATGAAAAAATGGAGTAATGCATTAGGTAAGATGACATGATGTAGACAAGATAAACTCATGTATGAATAAACCCCATCTTGTTGCCCTTAATAGTAATGATACATTCGTGTCATGTCTCTTTCTGTCACTGAGATTGAGCACCGCAAGATTGAACCCATCACAAATCACCTCTTCCCATGGCAAGATAAGTCAATCTAGTAGGCCAAACCAAATCAATAAATCGGAGAAGAAATACGAGGCTATAACAATCGTGCATAAAAGAGTTCAAAGAAGACTCAATTAATATTCATGGATAGATTTGATCATAAACTCACAATTCATCGGATCCCAACAAACACGCCGCTAAAAAGAGTTACATCAAATAGATCTCCAAGAACATCAAGGAGAACATTGTATTGAAGATCAAAAAGAGAGAAGAACCCATCTAGCTACTAACTACAGACCCGTAGGTCTGTAATAAGCTACTCATGCATCATCGGAGGGGCAGCAAGGATGATGAAGAATCCCTCTGTGACCGTTGCCCCCTCCGACAGAGTGCCGGAAAAGGCCTCTAGATTGGATCTCGTGGTTCTAGAACTTGCAGTGGCGGAAAATGTATTTCATGGACTCCTCTAGGTTTTTGGCATTTTATAGTATTTATAGAGGCGGAGGTAGGGCAAGACGGTGCCTGTGGGCCCCACTACCCATTAGGGCATGCCAGAGGCCCCTGGCGCGCCCTGGTGTCTAGTGGGCCCCACCTTCATCTTCTCATGTACTCCACAAGCTTCCAGGTTCTCTTATCACCAGAAAAAAAAATCTTCAAAAAATTCCGTGGCATTTGGACTTCGTTTGGTATTGATATTCAGCAAAGTAAAAAACAAGCAAAAACAACAACTGGCACTGGGCACTAGGTTAATGGATTAGTCCCAAAGAATGATATAAAGTAGCTAGTAAATGTATATAAAACATCCAAGATTGATAATTTAATAGCATGGAACAATCAAAAATTATAGATACGTCGGAGACGTATCAAGCATCCCAAGCTTAATTCCTGCTCGTCCTCGAGTAGGTAAATGATAAAAATGGAATTTTTAATGTGAAATGCTACCTATCATATTGATCACATATTCTTTTCTTTTGTAGCATGTACATTTGGACTTTAAGTGATTCAAAGCAATAGTCTATAATTTGACATGAAGACATCAATACACAAACTTATCAAAAACCAACCATGTCTTTCAGAATATCAATGCTAAAGAAAGCTATCCGTAGCCCATTTTATGCTCAATCATTGGTCCATTCATGAAACACACTCAAATATTAGTTACATCCAGTGCACAAGTATGACAATAGTGTTCCCTAGTTGGTGCTTTATAAGAGGAGATGGAGACTCAGTAAAAATAAAAATTGCATAGAAGTAAATAGATAGGCCCTTCACAGAGGGAAGCAGAAATTTGTAGAGGTGCTAGAGCTCATAGCTTAAATTGAGAGATAAAATTGTTTTGAGAGGCATGCTTTTCCTTTCAACGAAAACGACCGAGAATTCCCAATATCTTCCATGCTAAATAAATCATAGGCGATTCCCAAACATAAAATAAAGTTTATTTTCTTTTCCACCATTCTTTCATAATCCATAGCTAGCCGTATCCACAGGTTCCTTCCATACCAACACTTTCCAAGCAATTTATTATGAACAACATTTTTTTCATTTCGGGACTGGGCATCCCTATTACCTGCCAACACTTTGGTGCAATCACAAGGGAATAAACACTCATCTTGAGAATAACATACATAGCATGGAAAAAATTGGCTATCCCTGCCGCTTCATGAGCGGTACGGGCACACACAAAATAAATTCATTTTGAAAATTAGAATTGGCACATACAAATTTACTTGGAACGACATGGAAATACCGCATATAGATAGGTATGGTGGACTCATTTGGCACAACCTGGTTTAGGATTTGGATGCGCACTTTGAGAGCCTATCAATCCACACCGTGCTTTATTCTAGTTAGTACAATAAGGCTGAAAAGTCTACACCGATAATATGCAGTTAAGTGAACTAATAATGTTACATTGTAAAGAACTGAACCCTAAAATTCTGTAATGTCATGATGGAGGACAAAGAATACAATTATCTTAGCCAGTATCGGTACAACACTTGACCGTCATAGAATAGTTGAAATTAGAGTCATATTTCCCAATCAACATAACAATATTATACCCCAAAAAATCTAGCACTATATAGACCTGCAACTTTGTCAGCCAAGGTCGTATTGACCTCAGAATAGCTCACACTCCTCGGTTATGAAACATAAAACATCATCCTCGCTTCTTATGATATTAATTATATCCGCTTGGTTTCTTCTTGTATGCATCTAGAAAAGAAAAAAGTTGCGGAAATTAGTTTGCTTATGGTTTCCATGTTTACAGCCAAAATCATAATTCAAATTTGGTGAACATGGTATAACAAAATTATCAAGGAGATAACTGCTAAAGAGAGATGGCACGGGCACTGAATCACGTGCACAGTGGATCTAATAGTAAGAACAAAAATGAACAGACTATTATAAATGGAAAGTTGCAGAGCTTATGGGCCGTCCCACATATAGATGGATACAATTGTCCTTTAGAGCCCCCAATGCAAAATTGCTTGTTGTTGGTTCTTCATGGGATGGGGGCTGATCCGTGCCACGTAATTAGAAGCAATTGACCTAGTTCTTCCTGCATGATATTTTAATATTTAGACATGCAGACCAAATTATTGAAAGTGCCAGAGTACAGCAAATGATATACATGCTCTTGAAAGTTCAATATTGTAGTTATTTCTTGGCTTACACATTCTAGAAACATATGCAAAGGAGTGCCAAATGCTCAAGCAGTTAATTACAACTCTGTTATACATAAAATTTACAGGTATTTCGAAGTGTGATGCATGATTCGTCAAATGAAATTCATCTAACGAAAGTTCAAAGGTTTAAAGGGAAATAATATAACTCAACAACATAACATGAAAACTGTTTCTCAAAGCATTCCGAGCATGAATTTTCAGAGACCAGCGAAGACAATAGTCAAATTCGCTGGCCAATACTGTATATGGAAAACATCTAGCTAAAGAAATGATTGAAGAAGCTCAAACAAAACAAATTAGATGTTCGTAAAACTTGATTCAGTACATGGTAACATGGGAGTAGAAATTTCATCAAATTTGCACAAGAATCATTCTTTCTAGCACACGATGCCAGAAATTAGGGACTACTTTTTACGTAAATCAGGCATTACTAATGGTTTTGAAACAATATTCCAAAATGCAGCAGCGCGTAAAACAGATAAGCATGTTGTGGGCAAGGTTCATACAAGTAATTTTAACCGCGGTGGCTCGTATTTGATTCTGCAGGAACCTGGAAATTCAGACTTGTAAATTATACCATGTTTTACATTTTCACGAGTTTCTTAGAAATTTATAGTTTGAACAACGCCTTTCTCCCGGTGCGCTCCCAGAGCTCTATTCCTAGGGAGCATAGAGCTTTTAGGGATGAGTGAACCAAAAGGAAAATTTTGCCTGTGCTATCACAAATCTACCTTGCTGTCCTACCAACCATTAATGTTATTTCAAAGGCCTTTATGTAAAAAATGGTCCTTGTACCAAGTATCAACTCCAAATTTCGTTCGTAAAACACCACATTGCCACCTTAGATGACAACCTGCTAGTTCAGCTCTATGATCTCACATAGTGTTCTTGGGACCTCATATGACTCAATAGGACAATTTGAGGAACTTCAATATGTTAGTTTTTGGAACTACATGGTCGCTCAATACCACCAGATTATATTTCTCCCAAAATGAGTCTTCTTTAACAGTATGTAGACAAAGTAGAAGAAGTTTGAACTATGTGGTATACTATGTATGATATTTACTCTTTTCATGTAAGTATAGATAGGCTGCGTAAATATGGATATAAACCATCAACTGCAATCTAGTATTTCTGTGGTTGTCTAAGGCTCAGTATGGGGCTGCTGAACTGTGTTGTATTGTGCTTATTGTATAACCCTCTGTTGTGAATTAGCCACAGAAGTTACCAAAACCAGGTCAGACAAACACTAAAATAGGCAAAACCTAGTTGGGAGAATGACATTATCATAATACACGCAATGCCAAACGCAACCTAACATTGAACATAAGAAGTTAACCAAAAAGGGAAGAGCAAAGTACTTGAAATTTTTATAGAACCTGTCACTCAACTTTCAGGTGCTTGTGAATTATGCATGGTCTCCAAAAGAGGCTGAAGAAGCCTCTGGGGATAAGCAGACTTATTGGCACTGGTTTCCTGTGGAGATAATTTGGATCATCATTTATTTTGGGGTACAGTATGAATTCCGTACTATACTTGTAATACAAAAATAACACCAAAGAAACATGAAACAGTCCGAAAAACAACAACGTGATGCTATGCCATTATTTTGGATAAAAATCTAGTCAACTCCTATTTGACACTAATAGAAAAACGACCTAATGTTCAGCTCATTAGTCCTGGTTCGATTACGGCCCGGTACTAATGGTACCATTAGTCCCGATTCAAACGGCTTTGCATTACTCCCGGTTCATTTGTGACCTATAGTCCCGGTTTGTGTCACAAACTAGGACAAAAGGGGGCTGGCAGGCTGGCATCAGGCCGGGGCTGTTTTGCAAACTTTTAGAATCCTCAAATTCTGAAAGGAAAAAAAGTTATGCTCAAATTTTAGTTTTTTTGAATTTTGGTCAAATTTTGGTCAAACTATGGTGAAACCATGGTCAAACTACTTATTTAAGAAATTATACTGTTAATAAATAATTATTGTTTTTTACAATAATAGTTTCAAACTCAAACGGTGAAACGTGTGACTTCATGTTCAAGCTAAACTCCTAAGGGTTAATAGGATTGACAACTTACTATTGTTAGGAAAACAACAAGTGCAGACTTGCAAACTGGGGGGAATAGAACTCGAAAGTTAAGCGTGCTCAGGCTGGAGTAGTGAGAGGGATGGGTGACTGGCCAGGAAGTTACACTACTAGGGAAAGCCCTAGTAGTAGCGCGGATTTTAAGGCTATCAGCAGCGCGGGCAGCCGCGCTACCAATAAGGCGCTACAGCTAACTGTTAGTAGTAGCGCTGTCTGTAACCGCGCTACTAGTATTGACTATATCAGTAGCGCATTTCCGGAATGCGCTACTATTAGTTAGTTGTACCGATTTCATAGCCCCGCGCTACTGCTATATCTTTCATCATTTCCACCCCGTTTCAGCTTCAATAAACTGCAATTTCCAGATACTAGGTACTACTAGATATCAATTTCATAAAGCATTATAGGTACTAGGTACAATTCCCTCGGTTCCAACTTACTCGTCGTGGTTTTATTTCAAATTTGAACTAAAACCACGACGAGTAATTTGGAACGGAGGGAGTACTAGATAACAATTTCATATATACTCAACATGCATCCTCAAGCAGTGGTAGGTGATATCGACGACGATCATCATATGTAGTTCTAGATGATATCGACGACGATCATCATATGTAGTTCTAGATGATATAGCCACACACACATATGTAGTTCTAGATGATATCGACGACGATCATCATCCTCAAGCCTGGGCAGTGGGTGTTCCTGATAGTAATTAGGATGGCCTGTCCAACACGAAGATTCTTGCCAAGGAGGAATCTCTTCCACCCAACCAAGTTTAAGTGTATGCGACCGTCTGTGTCCATGCGGTAAGTACAGGTGGTGACGGAGCCCCTTGCGGTAAGGCGTAGTCCAGCTGAGCCTTCTTCATCGGGCTCGATACCACAACTCACAGATAGGTTCTTTGGCAATTTCTGAATAAGAAAAACATATCAATTAATAAATAGCCTCGCACATACTCTTGCAAATATATTTCTATTAAGTCTAGATTTCTACACTATCAAAAGACACCGTACTACGCATTTGTACTAATTAATCATGAATTCTACTAATAAGTATATATGGATTATCTACACTATATTAATAGTTTCTTGGATTCTACACTAATAAGCATGTGATCAGACTCTACACTAAAGCATATCGTCGACTAGATTCCACAAAGCATATCATTGGACTCTACACTAAGCATATCATCGGATTCACTAAGCATATCATCGGATAATTTGCATTTGTAAGTATAACAATAAAGCATATATATATATCATCAAATTACTATACAGTCAATATAACATACCATTTCATGCTGATTGACCATGGTACTTGTCAGGCGGGCCATGAATGGCATCCCGACAAAGTCATCACGTGGCGGAATTATGTCCCATAGGTTGCACACCTCCTCCTCGCTCAGCCTCATTCTTTGAGCTACGATGGCTTCATGAAGTGGGTTCTCATCATCTTCATCGAGTGGGTCCTCGTTATCTTCATCATCTTCGTCATCTTCATCATCTTCATCATCTTCCACCAGGTTGAGATAAATGCAGCCAACTTGGGTCTTTCTGCTCTGAAGGAGAAGCTGATCAACTCACCACCAGTAAGATGCATGTGGGCGAGGAAACGGGCCCATCCATCTCCTCCAATCTGCGACATATTGCGTCCTTTCTCGGCCTCCATAGTGTACGCCCCCCAGGAGCCTCAAATGTCACAGTGTCTCATGTCAACTTGTTGAATTTCAACCTCACATTGCATGGGACGATATGTGTAAAAAAAGCAAAATGACACAATGCAGTAATGCTAACACTAAAAATATAATAGTTGTTACATTTCATCTAATTTCTTACCGCCGCATGACGAAAACTCGGCTGGAAGTAGATGCCGAACAGCTTGCCGGTTGCAAGGCTGCTGACGCACCTTGACTTGCACAATCGACATAGTGGTGGTGGTGGTGGTGGTGGCGCCATTTTCCTAATGCAATATGAGCAAAGGATTAACGATCCACTAGGAAAGAAAAACAGTAACATGTGATATTTTTTGTTCTTCCGCGAGAAGCAATTTTATGGACAATTATAATCCTAAGATCTAGTAACATATTAGATGACAAGGTACCACATTTTGCCAAAAAATAACTTATGGCAAATTTAACTAAATTGGCACCTACACATTTTGCCAAAACACAACTTATTACAAAAAAACAAAAGCATCTACCTATCCATGTATAGAAAAAATAACAATAAAATGGTGCATACTAAATCAACTAAATCAACTAGCCTACTAAATCCACTAGCATACTAAATCAACTAAATCAAAATGTTCTAAATCAACTAAATCAACTAGCCTATTAAATCCACTAAATCAACTAGCCTACTAAATCCACTAAATCAACTAGCCTACTAAATCAACTAAAACAAAATGTTCTAAATCAACTAGCCTACTAAATCTACTAAATCAACTAGCCTACTAAATCAACTAAATCAAAATGTTCTAAATCAACTAAATCAACTAGCCTACTAAATCAACTAAATCAAAATGTTCTAAATCAACTAGCCTACTAAATCAACTAAATCATATCAACTAAATCAAAATGTTGCATATGAACTAGCCTACTAAATCAAAATGCAGCAGGGAGGAGGGAGAGGGAGGGGCGACTCGAGGAGGGAGAAGAGAGTAGGACGGAGGAGGAAGGCGGAGCGAGGAGGGGGCGGCCGACGGCGAGTCGAGGGAGGACGGAGGAGGAGGGCGGTACCGAGTCCAGCGAGGAGGAGGAGTTGACGGCGGCACAGAGGGAAGAGAGGTAGGCGACGGCGGCTGGCGGCTGGCGGGGGCGACGGCGGCCGGCGGGGGAGGACCGGCGCGGGGGGGGGGGGGGTTGAGGGGGAGTGAGTGTGAGTGTGAGTGTGGATCGGATAGAGGAGAGCGTGGGGGTGGGAGATGGCTAGTTTTAGCAGTAGCGCTCTAAAGGCAAAGGCGCTACTGCTAAACTACCTAGCAGTAGCGCGGTCCGAGTTAACGCGCTGCTGCTAGAACTAGCTTCACGGCGGGGTCGTGCGAATTATAGCAGTAGCGCGGCTTAGAGGAGGCGCGCTACTGCTACGTTTATTTCAGCAGCGAGTACCGCCGGAGCGCGCTACTGCTACATTGCAGCAGCGCCTTAATTTAAAACTTGCTGCTGGTAAGATCCTGTGTATAAGCTTTTCCCTGGTAGTGTTAGACGATTTGAAATGAGTGCTCCACACTTAAGCACTGATGAGGGGTGATTAGAGATTAAATTGTCAAATAATTCAAAATTTTGGAATTAAAAAAAAATAAAAATATTTCAAAAAAATTCTTTAGTCCCGGTTGGTGGCTCGTGCCACGTGATGGGCCTTTAGTCCCGGATCGTGTTGCACCGGGACTAAAGGGGGGCGGGACCTTTAATCCCCACCCTTTAGTGCCGGTTGTAGAACCGGAAAAGGTCCTTACGAACCGGGACTGAAGCCCGATTCTGCACTAGTGTGAATGAACCATGTATTGGATTCTGTAAATCACCTTCCAATTGATTCTCTCTCCAATACATTCTATGTTGATGGATTACTGGCAAGCATAAAGCAAACACGAACCCCCACCTTACCACCACCGCAAGATTAAACATAAATAGGCAAGCCTTACCACGCGATACCATGGAGGGAAGACAACCCACCTAATCCATACCCCAATCGACCGCGCTAACACGAACAAGCCAAGCCACACAGGAAGTATCCCCACTTAAAGACGGAACCCTCAAATCCCAGCGGCCAATGGAACGACAAAACCGCTGGAAAACTAAGACGGAACCAGAGACCGCCGCATCAGGCAAAACAAGAAGAAGCACATCCCGTATGACTTGAACAACGACAGCGGCAGCGACCTCCATCCGCAGCAAGAAGACGCGGCGAGCCCCCGAAACCCCAGCCGCCAATCACCTCACCCCCGTCCTCCACTCCACCCGCAGGAAGAAGCAAGACGCGCACGCACCACGCTACCGAAACCTCGGTCGCCCACCACTTGACACCCTCGTCACAAAGCAGAAATCCCCTTTGACCACAGTCGGCGCAGGCGAGGGACGACAGAACGACGACACGCCCACGTCCGAACCCCACAAAATGCCCACGCTTCACACGAAGTCGGTTCCTCCGGGTTGTTCAGCGCTTACAAAGGCGGGCCCACCAAAGGTTGACTCAGTCAAAATCGAAGGACACACTCCAAACCCACAGCCTCAATCGGCTGTGAGCCCTTTAAAATCAGGGAGCATAGTGATTTAGAGAATGTGTGAACACCATCTCGTCCGGTTGCTAGACCTTCACTCCATGTCGTGCGAGTTGACACCGACGACCTGCAACATTGCGTCAAGGTGGAGATGGTATGCCGCCAGTAGTGGCAAACAATGCGCACAAGTGTTCGATGGCTATACCATGTAAAAAACCTATATATTTCTAGATGGACACAACCCAGCCAAAACCACGTCACATAATCAAAGAAGCCGCCTTTGTTCCGGAGAGGGCCCAAACTTGTTTGGTTTGAAGAGTTCAAGATGTAAATCATCTGGTTTTATATTCAAGGGACCAAATCTAGACTTCTTTAATAGTTGAGGGTCAAAAATAGAATCTTTTCAAAATAGAAAAAACAAAATTTATTGACTCTCCAACACATATGCAAATACAACTTAAATCATAGCATCTTATATTTTGTATCCATACAATGCTTTGAAGATAGCTCAAGTAATACTTGTATACTAGTAGGAACAAAGTTCACTGGCACCCTACTGTGCCGACAACATCATATGATTCTCACACCATGTTGACTACTAACTCTTTTCTTCAACAACAACGGTCCAAACTAGGCTATATTGTTCATGGTGACAAATGGACTCGAAAGAGTTTGCAAGTCAAAGCTTGGATTTTGGTTATCAGCACCAACTGTAGATTGGAAGGCGAGTGCTTGCCAGGAGTTAATGGTACTCTTCATTTTCCATGGGTTGGCATCATTGAGCTCCGCGTCGTTGATGCGGTAGCGTTGGCTTCCCGACCCTTTGCTCTTTAGCCTCATGAAGTACTTCTGTGCATGGCTTGAAATCTGGGTCGAAGTCCTACTAGGGACGAAGTGCTTTGATATGTCCTTCCATTTGCCACGGCCACATATGCTCAAGCCATGGAGAAAGAGCCTACAATAATCATGTTAAAAGATGAATATTTTGGTTAATTCTTGATCAAAGTCATACTGATTATTTAATATATTTGTAAATAAAAAATGCGATAGTTGGAGATTTTTTTTACCAAACATTAGCCCTTGTGCTAATCAATTCAATGATGCCTCTTTTTATCTATTATGGTGCTATTATATAAGATGTGATGACAGATGATTAAAGATGAATAAGGAATTTCACAATTACCATGGTCATATTAATAATAGAAATCAATAGACCATGAAAATACTTGGCGATCATAACTTCATTTTTAACTAATAATAGATAATTAACTACTCCCTTTTAGTTTTAAGGACAAGCGTCAGGGGTATTAACTTACTATGGAAGCACAACAATGAAATAAACTCGGACGTTCACAAAAAAATACATACATCTTGGTATTAATGTGTTTGGTAATTGTGAAATGGGCACTATGAGTATAGTGAAAATAAAGAACAAACTTCCCGTCACATTAGAATGAAAATCCACATAATGCGTAGTTAGTATGCTTTGTTTAAAACACACCCGAAATCTCCAAACGAATAATCAAATGAAAGTGAGTATTAAAACCCCATGGAAAATTAGGATGAAATATGAATAACCTGTGTTCATCTGGGGTCCAAAACCCCTTGGCACGTGGTGCAAGCACTGGTTGATGGATGCGCATCCTATTCTCCAACACCACCTTGTTCTGCTCTACCATCGACACCTCCTGTTGGGTGTCCATGGTTTGCATACTCTTTAATGGACAACCAAATAAAAAGTCCGTTCCTTGCATGGCAGCCTCTTGCAACCAGAAGTTCTTATGCGCATGGCCATCCACGGTGTAATTGACACCATGGTCACTATTGGTACCATGGTATTCCTTCTCTAGACACTGAAGCATATGCATCTTTGCGGCAAGATCAACATACAAGTCTGTTACCTGTTGCATGGTCTTCCTGGGGAACCATGCTTGGAGCGTTCCCACAATCTCATGCTTCTTGTTTATTCCATAGATGGTGCCATCATTGCAGTAGTTGTTCTTGAGCCAATCTATGATTGATCTTGCCCCCTCTACCTCGGAGGGGGTCCACTCTTGGTTGACTCTTGGATTCATGGTACAAACTTGAGGCTCTTTTGAGTGAATAACTATTGAGATTTGGATACAACTATAGAGGTATGAGAACGGAAGAGTGCCTGAATGAAGAAGATGAGTAGGAGGGCATGATACTTATAGCATCACCATATAGCAAATCTTGTTGTGATAGTAAATCATACTTAATTAGATAAATGCTACTGATAGATATGCATTATATGAAATATCGTATCCAATTTATGACACATCGAGACTCACAATTTCATATCTATTAGTAACAACCAAAACATAACTCTTGCACAACTAATAAGTGCAATCAACAACATGTTTTAAAAATGATTAACTAATATGCCTTATTATAATAGTGTAACACGGTTGTTGCTAACACATGGAAGTCAACTTCCATCTTGATAGTAGTGGTTAGCATGTACGTTCATTGTGTGCCTTATAGATGTAGCTAGGCTCAATTTTAACCTGCTAGTGCATGCATATCAACAAACATGGCCCCAATTCTTATAGCAGACTACTCTTATAGTAAATTGCCACCGCCTCCATCAGAGCACACAAAATTCTGTCAATCGTAGACGTGTTTAATTAGGAGTGTCATTGTTGATGCACTTTCGGTGCACAATGAATGCATATTTTGTTTGTATTAATAATATATACCTTCCCCAAAATATATATATATATATACCTACGCCAGATATATGAGTCATTAATTGATATCTGAATGAAGCATATCTTAATGTTTGTCGAAATATTGCGCACACTATTTGACTTGCAATGTGATAGTATAACAGGTCGAATTTTCCTTTTTGTTTGTTTCGAGAAAGATATCACCCAATTCTCCATTGACATTAGTGTCTTGATCTTGTCTTTCTCTATTTTGAGGGATACTCTAAATAATCTATAAATGGCACAAATTGCATAGATCTTTCCCTTCTCAAAGTTTTTTTTATATGTGTACCTTAATTTAATGCACTATACAAGCTTTAGCACTTATATATACATACATTTGACCAACGAATTGTCGCATGCGTGTATCATGCAAGAATGTTTACTTATGGGCAAAGGCTAGTCTTTCATGAAATTTCAAGATCAGAAGATTTAAGACAACATGATTGTTTCATTTTTCCATTGTTCCTACAGAAAAAGGAACTATTGCATATAATCTTCCACCATGTCACCGAGGAGGTTGTCGATGTCGGGGAAGCGGTCGTCCTTGGGGAACTTGTCATCATTTGCAACCATGAGGAACAAAGATCCAACAGGAGGGTTTCGGAGGCCTGCTGTCTCACTCCTCAGTGCACGCCGATAAGTGAGACGGTAAAGAGGTAGGCGACACAATGCTCTGGATTGAAGGAATGGAAGTGGTTGCATCTTTGGAAGAGGAGTGACCTCTTATAGATGCCTCGAAACTGACCAACTAAGGAGAGGAAAAAGAGGAACAACCACTCACTAGGGAGACAAAGAGGAAGAGAAATAGTCTGCAGTGGCTGTTTAGATTTGCCTCAAAACATTTCAACTTCTTTTCTTGGGTGAAAAAAACAATCAGTGCATACACGTCGCATAGGTCCTAGCTTGGCTTGACCACGAAGCACAATGTGTGTGCGAGGCGAGGCAAGCAACGACGAAGGAGCATGGGTATGTGCTCTCTTTTCAAGCCTTAGTGGTGTGTGGAACAACCCACCTTATAAGTTGGTGATGGCCCACAAGTATAGGGGATCAATCTTAGTCATTTTGATAGGTAAGAGTCTCGAACCCAACGAGGAGCAGAAGGAGATGATAAGCAATTTTCCACAAGGTATTCTCTGCAAGCACTGAAATTATTGGTAACCGATAGTTTCGTAGCAAGGTAATTCGTAACAAGTAGCAAGTGTGTAGCAAGGTAGCCCAATCCTTTTTATATCAAAGGACAGGCCGAACGTTCTCTTATAGTAAGCAAAGAGTTCTCGAGGACACATGAGAATTCATCTAGTCACTTTCACCATGTTTATTTAATTTGCGTTCGCTACTTTGATAATTTGATATGTGGGTGGACCGGTGCTTGGGTGTTTTTCTTACTTGAACAAGCCTATCACTTATGATTACCCCCTCTGGCAAGCATCCGCAACTACAAAAGAAGAATTAAGATAAATCTAACCATACCATGAAACATATGGATCCAAATCAGCCCCTTAAGGAAAACGCATAAACTAGGGTTTAAGCTTCTGTCACTCTAGCAACCATCATCTACTTATTACTCAACGATGCCTTCCCTTAGGCCCAAGTATAGTGAAGTGTCACATATTCGACGTTCACATGACACCACTAAAGGAAGAACAACGTACATGTCATCAAAATATCGAACGAATACCAAATTCACATGATTACTTATAACAAGCCTTCTCCCATGTCCTCAAGAACAAAAGTCACTACTCACAAATCATATTTATGTTCAAGATCAGAGGTGTATTGAATATCATTAAGGATCTGAACAAATAATCTTCCACCAAATAAACCAACTAGCATCAACTACAAGATGTAATCAACACTACTAGCAACCCATAGTACCAATCTGAGGTTCTGGGACAAAGATTGAATACAAGAGATGAACTAGGGTTTGAGATGAGATGGTGCTGGTGAAGATGTTGATGAAGGTTGGTCCTCCCATGATGAGAGGATTGTGGTGATGATGATGGCTTCGATTTCCCCCTCCTAGAGGGAAGTCTCCCCGATGGAATCGCTCCACCAGAGAGCAAAAGTGCCCCTGCCCAGGTTCCGCCTCGAGGTGGCGGCGCTTCATCCCGAAACCTTCTCTCTAATTTTTTTCTAGGGCAAATGGCATCATATAGGAGAGGATGGGCCTCGGAAGCCTGCCAGGGGCGCAACAAGCTCGAGGAGCACGCCTAGGGGGGTAGGGCGCGCCCCTCGGGCTTGTCACTTCCTGGTGGGTCCCCTTTTGGTACTTCTTTCGCCAATATTTTTTATATATTCCAAAATAATTCTTCGTGAATTTTCAGGTCATTTGGAGTTGTGCAGAATGGATGTCTCCGTTGTAGCCCTTTTTGGTCCAGAATTCCAGCTGCGCAAAATCTCGCTCTTCATGTAATACTTGTAAAATAAGAGAGAAAAGGAATAAGAATTGTATCATAAAGTGGAATAATGACTCAAAATATAATAAATAATAGTAGGAAAACATGATGCAAACTAGACGTATCAACTCCCCCAAGCTTAGACCTCGCTTGTCCTTCAAGCGAAAGCCGAAAATCGACAATCATCACCACATGTTTAGAGGGAGAGAGAGAGAGGTGTCGATAAAAACAAAATATGAACATGAAAGCATCATGATCATTATTATAACAGCAATGTATCATCAAAAAACTTCTCATGAATAAGTGATAATTCATTCACAGGATACAGTATGAACTATAAACTTCATCAAAAACTAACATTATGATCTCGGTCACTGAAGCAATTACACTTTATCATATTATCATAAAGAGTCTATGTAAGATCTTTATTTGGCAAGTTCACATACTCAACTATCATTTAGTCCTCATGATTGCTGACACTCAATGCATACTTATGGAGCAGAAGTTTCAGCCGGACACATACAAGGATAGGGGATTATACTTTCGCCTCCCAACTTATTCACCTCAAGGGTAATGTCAACAATAATAACTTCTGTTCACCTACATTCAACTGGATGTATATGCCTAGATCTTTCCCTACCACTTGATGCTTGCCAAGAGAGAAAATAAAACGGAATAGAGAGAGGGATACTATTGACTCTTGCATAAAGGTAAATACACAAAGTAAAAAGATAGGCCCTTCGCAGAGGGAAGCAGAGGTTGTCATGCACTTTTTTTTGGATGTGCAAGCTCTTAATGTAAAGGAACATTACTTTATATTGCCACTTGTGATAGCAACCTTTATTATACGGTCCGTTGCTTTTATTTCTTCACTATCACAGGTTCATACAAAGCTTATTTTCCCTTACAGTAAAAGATCATACATATTTAGGAGCAATTTTTATTTCTTTTGCACCGATGAAACTTACTTGAAGGATCTTATTCAATCCATAAGTAGATATAGTAGACTCTCATGACATGAAACTAGGTTTAAGGGTTTTTGGATGCACAAGTAGTACCTCTACTTAGTGCAGATTATTGGCTCACAAAAGATAGTGAGCAAGCACCACATGTTAGAGAATCCATGACAACATAACTTCTATGTGAATATAAGCAAGCATAACTTACGTTGTCTTCCTTGTCCAACGTCAACTAGTTGACATAGAATATTTTAATGGGGGCTCATGATCATAAAAGATGTCCGAGATAGTATATTTATATGTGAAACCTCTCTTTCTTTATTAATTTATCATGAATTGCAACAATGATCAATGCTATGTCTATTAACTTCGAACAACTTTTATCAACTATACTGCTTTTATGTGAGGTCATCACTCCCCATGGGATTAGCATATGATCTTTTTATTGTTTTTATTTATAAGAATGAAGCAGAAAAGTAAAACAACTCGACTCAAACTACTCTTTATTATACAACTCTCACACTCGATTACATAGATAGATGGATCGCGAAACAAGCACTAGAAAATAGATCAAACTAAAACTTTATTCTTCTAAATCACGAAAAAACTAAGGATTGAACTAAGATAGATAATGGTGATAAAAGTGATGGTGATACGATACCGGGGCACCTCCCCCAAGCTTAGAAGAAGCCAAGGGTGGTGCCCATACCCGTGTACTTAAGTCTCCTTCGATGATGGTGGTGATGAAGAAGTGGGCTTGTCCATCAGCTTTAGTAAGTACTCCAGACTATGATTGATACTCCGAAGGGCACAGTTTTGCTCTTCCAACAAAATAACTTCGCGAGTAAGAGATGTATTCTGAGCAAAAATTGTTTCAAAACCCTTAAGGTGTCAATTTCAAATGGGGAGAGATGATCATAAAGAGGTTGCAGTATGTCTCCCTTTTCTGCAGTCTCTTCCAGGTGTGGCCTGATCTCCCTCTTGATTCTGGCTTCCCGTGACCTCCTTAGCTTCATCTTGCTTGCTGGCATCCTCGTGTCCTGAAGACCACTCGTAATAAACCTTGTTGTAAGGCCGCTTGCCCAGCGAAGGTTGCACGGTATGGTGCTTGGTACGGAGCCTTCGAGGAGTGATAACCCACAAGTATAGGGGATCGCAACAGTTTTCGAGGGTAGAGTATTCAACCCAAATTCATTGATTCGACACAAGGGGAGCCAAAGAATATTTGCAAGCATTAGCAGTTGAGTTGTCAATTCAACCACACCTGGAGATTAAATATCTGCAGCAAAGTGATCAGTAGCATAGTAATATGATAGTTTTGATAGCAGTGGTAACAGTAGCAATGGTAACGGTAACAACAGTAACAATTTTATAAAAGTTGTAACAGTAGCAAGAGCAATATGTGAAAAAATTGTAGGCATTGGATCCGTGTATTCGTTGGATGATATTCATCATATAACAGTCATAACCTAGGGCGGCACAGAACTAGCTCCAGTTCATAAATATAATGTAGACATGTATTCCGTATATAGTCAAATTTTCGAAAAAAATACTCAGAATTACAATTTTTGGTTCCAGTTTTCGACCAATATTCCAAATTCTAAAAAAATTGTTTTAAAACAATTCAGAACTTTGTTTTCTTTTCTTCAGAAATTTGTTCAATATATATATATATATATATATATATATATATATATATATATATATATATATATATATATATATCTGCAATTATTCACAATTTCCAATGTTTCTTTTTGCATTTTAAAAAATCTTTCAAATTCGAAAATGTGGTTTTTTCAATGTTTACTAAATTAAAATAATTTTCTTAATGGAATAAACATTTTCAAAAAAATTCTGAATGTACAAAACATGTTACAATTTTTTTTAAATGTGCACTAATTCAAAAAATGTTTAGGTTATTATTAAAAGTTTCATGTTTTCAGAATTTTTTTGTGAATTTAAAGAAATATTCTAATTAAAAAAAATTCGCATGTCTTTTGGAAATATTTGGAATTTATAAAAACTGTTTGAAATTTAAAAAAATGTTCATGTTTCAAAGAATATACGCAAATTCATTCTTATTTTCGATGATAAGTTTGAAAAAAAATTATGTTTCAAATCTGATGCTGCATTATGTTCTTAAATATCCGTGCTTGCCATTGGTCAATAGAAAGTGTTTGTGCAAAAAGAAAAACAGGTTGTACAGATTTCGTACCTGGGCCGCGCGTTGAGGCCCAGTGCAGCAAGGCGCACACAGCAGGCAGCACCCTATTTACCGCACAAATCATCAAATACCCAAAGTATCGCACAAATCGCCCAACAATATGCCAGCCCATTTTCGTTTTATCCTCTATTCCGTCTTTTTTCTCTTTCTTTCTCTTTTTCTTTCCTAATTATTTTTACGTTTTACCCTTCCAAATTTTTCAAAAAACCTCAGAATTTCACTTTTTGGTTTAAGTTTTTGATAAATATTCGAATGTCTAAAAAACAATTGTTTTATAAAAGTTCAGAACTTTGTTTTTGTTCTGAAATTTGTTCAAAATAAAACAAAGGTTCCCAATTTTTCAAGTAATGTTTATATTTATGCAATTATTCACAATTTCCAATGTTTCTTTTTGCATTTATAAAAATGTTTCAAATTTTAAAATGTTTTTTTGTGAAATGGTTACGAAATTAAAATAATTTTCTTAATTGAAAAAATATTTTCAAAAAATTTCTGGATGTTCAAAACATGTTACCATTTAAAAATATTGTTCACTAATTCAAAAAATGTTCAGTTTATTATACAAGGTTCATGTTTTCAGAATTTTTTTGTGAATTTAAGAAAATATATTCCAATTTAAAATTTTGCTCATGTCTTTTGGGAATATTCAGAATTTTCAAATTTTTTTTGAAATTTCAGAAAATGTTCATGTTTCAAAGAATATACGCAAATTCATTCTAAATTTTTATGATAGGTTCGAAAAAAAATATGTTTCAAATCTGATGTTGCGCTATGTTCTTACATATCCGCGCTTGCCATTGGTCAATAGAACGTGTTTGTTCGACTAGCTAGCAGCATGTCGTCGAGTCTTTGATTTATGCGCTGCAATTAGTAATACATTTGGTTACGCCGTGATAGGAGACGCAGACCAACCCCACCACTATCAAGATCTCGTTGGCCAAACATGACCCACAAGAAGATCGCAGCTCCTAACTCTGTCGGCCACCGCTACGGTGACTATTTTTGGAGGACACATCATTTCTCTCCCGTTGCTTCTCATAATAAATATCTCCCGTTGCAACGCACGGGCATATGAGCTAGTATAGTCATACGTGCTTATGAAAAATAACTTGCATGACATCTTTTGTCCTACCCTCCCGTGGCAGCGGGGTCCATAAGGAAACTAAGGGATATTAAGGCCTCCTTTTAATAGAGAGCCGGAACGAAGCACTAACACATAGTGAAGACATGAACTCCAAAAACTACGGTCATCCCCGGAAAGTAACCCAATTACTGTCACCTTGGGGTTTATGTATCATAACACGTAGAAGGTGCATATGACTTGCAAGATGAGATCTAGAACATAGATATAATGGTGAAAACATAAACAGTTCAGATTTGAAATCATGGCACTCGGGCCCTAGTGACAAGCATTAAGCATAGCAAAGTCATAGCAACATCAATCTCAGAACATAGTGGATAATAGGGATCAAGCCCTAACAAAACTAACTCGATTACATGATGAATCTCATCCAACTCCTCACCGACCAATGAGCCTACGAAGGAATTACTCACCCCCGGCGGTGAGCATCATGGAATTGGTGATGAAGGAGGGTTGGTGATGACGAAGACTGAAGATTCCCCTCTCCGGAGCCCCGAACAGGCTCCAGATCTGGCCTCCCGATGAAGAACAGGAGGTGGCGGCGGCTCCGTATCGTGAAACGTGATAAAACTTCCTCCCCTATTTTTCTCTCCAAAAATAGGATTTTATAGCATCGGATATAGGGTCAGCGGAGCCCTGAGGGCCCCACAACCTACCAGTGCGTGCCAGAGGGGGTGGGCACGCCCTAGTGTCTTGTGGGCACCTACCCCCTGCAGTGGGTCTTGGCTCCGTAATTTATTATATATTCCAAAATAATTCTCCAAAAAGTTTCGTCCAAATTCGAGAACTTTTATTTCTGGACAAAAACAACACCATGGTAGTTCTACTGAAAACAGCGTCAGTCCGGGTTAGTTTCATTCAAATATTGCAAATTAGAGTCCAAAACAAGAGCAAAAGCGTTAGGAAAAGTAGATACGATGGAGATGTATCAAGGAGCCATGGGGATCTAGATCTGACAGATAGCAGCACGAAGCAAGAACAGAGGAGAATCCTGTGATACGGTGGTCAAAACATCCGGGAGTATATATAATGAAGTTTTTCGTGAAGGACAAGTAATATGGAAGAAAAACGGAGTCAGGAAAGTCCAAGGGGGAGCCACAAGCCTAGGAGGCTCACCTAGGGGGTAGGGCGCTCCGTCTGGACTTCTCGCTTCCTCGGGCACTTTTCGGATTGTTTAGTATTTTCCTATTTTTTAAATATATTTCGAAACGAACAAAAAATACTTTTATGAAACTTTTGGAGTTGGTTTACTTACCGTACCATGTACCTACTCCTTTTCAGGGTTCTGGAGCATTCTGGAAGGTTTCCTCTATGTGTTCTTCCAGTGTCATAGTTTGAATAATATTGGTTTCAACATTAATGGGTGTACATGAGATATAATGTTTAATTCTTTGCTCATTAATGACTCTCGGATTAGTGCCCTCAGCGTTGTTGATCTTGATAGCTCTGAAGCAATAAACCTCTTCGATGATATATGATCCTTCCCATTTAGAGAGAAGTTTGTGTGCAAAGAATCTTAAATGAGAGTTGTATAATAAAACTTGATCACATAATTCAAATTCCCATTTTTGAATTATTTTTTCATGCCACCTTTTAACTATTTCTTTAAACAACTTGGCATTTTCATAAGCTTGTGCCCTCCATTCATCTAGAGAACTAATATAAAATAACATCTTTTCACCGGCAAGCTTGAAATCATAATTAAGTTGTTTAATTGCCTAATAAGCTTTATATTCTAAATCAAGAGGTAAATGACATGCTTTTCCATAGAGCATTTTACATGAAGACATACACATAGGATTTTATAAGCAGTTCTATAAGCCCACATTGCATCACCAAGTTTCTTAGACCAATTCTTTCTCGATCTATTAACAGTCTTTTGCAAGATTAACTTCATTTCTCTATTGCTCAATTTAACTTGACCACTAGACTAAGGATGATAAGGTAATGCAATTCTATGGTTGACATCATATTTAGCTAGAAGTTTACGGAAAGTACCATGAATAAAATGTGAACCACCATTAGCCATTAAATATCTAGGGACTCCAAACTTCGGGAATATAATCTCTTTAAGCATTTCAATAGAAGTGTTGTGATCAGCACTATTAGTTGGGATAGCTTTTACCCACTTAGTAACATAATCGACATCAACTAAAATATGTGTATACCCATTAGAGGAAGGAAAAAGTCCCATATAATCAAATCTCAAAACAACAAACGGTTCTATAACAAGTGAATAATTCCTAGGCATTTCCCGACGTCTACTAATATTACCAATTCTTTGACATTCATCACAGGATAGGACAAACTTATGTGCATCTTTGGAGCTCGTTTGTAGCACATTTTTCATGACTATGCATTTTACTTCACAAAGGTGCTCCATTGATCACCTAACGTATGTAAAAGTTGACAATGCATTCGAACATCAATACACATCAAAGCCGGATTTGAGATGTGCTAAAATTTGAAAGTCGGCTCATATTTGAAAATCGGCTCAAATTTGGAACATGGCACATAGTTTTCAAAGTACAACACACATCAAAATACAAGTAGAATTACATCACACAAAATATGAAATTGTTCCTACTCAAATTAAAATTCACAACAATACATAGTTCAAACTCAAGTTCAGAACATCGAAAGGTTCACAACATTACAAAGTTCAAGCTCAAGTTCAGAACATCGAAAGGTTCACAACATTACAAGGTTCCAACTCAAGTTCACATCATTTCAGAGGTCAGACTCAATTTCACATCATTTCAAAGTTCAAACTCAAATTGCAATCCTTTCTTGGCTCCTTGTGTTTCTCGCTGGATTCGCCACCTTGCTCCTTGTGTTCCTTGCTGGGTTATTGGGTGGCTTCACTAACTTTGTTCTTTTGGTATTCACAACAGGTTCTGGCAGTGGAGGTGGTGAAAGAGTACTTCCAGTAACAGAACATGTGATGGCCAATGGGTAAACAACTTCAGGGGCCACATGTTGAAATGCTCTTTCGTTGGCTTCTAGCACTTGAAAACCTTTGAAAACCATTCTTTGAAAGTCATCATTAAATGTGGCTTCAACAGTTGGTTCACTTTCAGTTGATGTCAAATCAACTTGTGCAATGTTCCTTTTCATCCCTTTCTTTGCCTTTGTTATATTCTTCTGTGTGCTTTATCCTAGAGCTGTTCATAGAGCGACAACATTAAATTTTGTTTAAAAACATGAGGAGAAATGCATAAAGAGAAGGCACACATGAACAACTATACTTGCAACAAATGATATCTCAAGTGGCTCAAGTGGTGCTTGTTCTAGCTAGTTCTTATAGTTGTTCTAGTTGTTCTAGAGTTGCTAGTTCTTCTGCCTCTTCTACAGTTACTTCATGATCCTCTGCATTTTCGGCGCCCCATTGATCATCCTCTCCAAATGATGGGTCCACTGGATTGGTACAAAAGCCTAGCAATGTACCCTAGTCCTCACCATCATTTGTACTTGCTCCTCCTACGTGTACCTCCCTCTGCACTTTCTCTTATCCAGTTCTTCCTCGGCCTTCCTGGTGCTCGAACTAAAACTAGAGCGTGATACTTAAAACCTGGATCGACGATGGTCCATTGGTCTTTTCCCAACAATGCAGGCATGTTCTTAGCATATGCTGCCTTAAACTTCACAACAAAGAAGTATTGAGACACATACTAATCAACCTCACCATGTTCACCTAGATGAGTGTCATGAAAAACAGGGCATGCATGCATGACTGCACATGGATCTGCAATTGCCTACAGCTGCATGTCTTAGTACTTAAATCCACTGGATACCTCCATTCCCCGTTTTTAGTATCACAGACAAGATTATGACATGGCCAACATATTGTGTATCTGCAGTTCTTCTACGCAAATACATCTTTATCATGATCATCTGCCTAATCTTGTCAAATGCTTGCCACAACATAAGCCCTTTCACTGACTTAATTTTTGAATTGAAACTCTCGGCAAGGTTATTGGTCACATAGTCTACCTTGCATATTTTATTGAATTTGCTTCTTGACAACACCTTTCCATGATGTGCTTCCATGTATTCCCGCACAATAGAATTTTCAGCATACAAAACTCTCAAGTGGTGCTCATGCTTCCTCAAGCTGCAAGTGTATTATGCTGGCCATAGGTTCTTATCATACACTTTACCCCTGGATTTCTTTGTAAAGTTAGTAGCTAGGTGTCTCATACATTCCCTATGCTCAACTCCATGGAATACAACATATACTGCAGTCTCTAAACCCTAGCAAGCATCTACGTGTATAGCCAATCCTGGTGGCTGCCCTATAATGTTGCATAAATTCTTCAAAAACCAACTTTCCTCTGATTCCATCTCCAACACATCATATGCCATTGGGAAAAGCCAGTTGTGTGCATCAACTACGCAAGCAGTTACTAGTTGTCCCCTAAATATTCCATTCAAAGTTGTTGCATCCACAGCCAAATAAGGCATGCAACCATCCAGAAACCTCTTCCAGCAAGGCTTGGAACAAACAAAATCCTTCCTGAAACATTCCTTCTCAAATGTATTCCCCCTAATTTTTTAATCCACAATATGCTTGTCAAGCTCTACAACACTGCCTGGACTTTCCATCTCCACTTCAGCTTTGTAGGTGCACAACTAAGCAAAAATTTCATTCCATGGACCATTAATTCTATCAAGAACCATTTCCTTTGCATAAAAAATCCTCATGTACGGTATGCTCATCTTATACTTCTCAAACAACAACTTGTGTAGTGTTGTAGGACCAAGTGTTGGTGTCTCTCTAAGCCAATCCATGATTGCATCTGCCATCCACCAAGTTTTTGCTAATTTTGTTGTTTGAGCCTTCCCCCTCTAGGAGGGCAAGGGTGCGTATGTGGGCTTAGTTTGACCTGAAATTCAATGAAACAAGTGTATCAAAGAAAAGGGATCAAGCATCACCTGAAACTAATGTTGTGTGCAAAATTAAATACCTAAATATATCAACTTGTACGCATACGGGAGGCATGCAACCTCCACCTACACCTCTCATATGGACAGTGAACCGTCAACCTTCTGGGTTCACTCTTGTCAATCACAAAATCATTTTGAGCAAGAATGCAGTAGGTAGTCAATGCATTCCGACAATCCATCATCAATTCGAATATTGTTCCTGGAGTAAGCTTAGGACCGTTCGTGTCCCACTCAATTGTTGGCATGTGCTCACCAGCGTATTCGTCTAGAACCAACATGTCAGCGTTCTTGTCCTTCTCTTCATCATCAGTGTCATCAAATCTAGCAGGGTCGGTTGGCTCCTCCGGTTAGTCATCCTACATTACATGTTTGCTACATTCATCAACCAATTTAGGGTACATCCTCTCATCCTCATTATTGTTTCGAGGCACTGGCTCGTCAGGCTGTGCATCATCTTCTACATCCACTGCAGCACTCGCCCGGCTTTCACTACCAGTAGGTTTAGCTGGTCCGGACCTATGAGTTGTGTGGGGCCGCTCACTATTAGCAGAGTTATCAGGTGCCGCTCCCTTGCCGTTTTCCCATTCTTTTGGCGGCTGGAGCACATTGATTTGAATTTCACCGAAACGGCTGCCAACATTCAAACAAAAAAGTTTTTCTACATCTCATCGCAAGTTAGTCGCACAAAGTTTTGCTCATTACTATCTAAATATTTCAGTTTAACAACATCGGTTTGGCTCCAGGGATAATCAAAACATAGGTACTTGCATAAATCTTTAAACGACATAATTCTTTCAACCACCTTGGATAGCAAAATCCAAACAAATGATGTGCTTTTGTACCACGCAGGATGCTAGTTTCCATTCTAATTGCGAGTCGAAAGGCAAGTGCTCGATCAATTCTAAAGTTAGGCAGGCAGGCAACAATTCACGCGCCCATTGGTCAAATGCTAGGCATATTATCGAGTTAGATCACACATTGCAAGGGGTTCGAGGCTTACCCTGCCGGAATCCATGAGTTATCTATTGCTCCTGGTTTGACCCAATCCTCCCCATGGTCGATGGGATGGAGGCCGGTATTCCTCGACATTGCCCAAGCCTATGCATCTCAAGTTCTTGACGCAGGTCCACCCTCCAGATCCCATCGAGCCACTACAAGCCTGGGGCACAAAACATGGCGGATCAGTGCATCATGGGCGAGGATTCCTGTTGATCGCATGCTAGATTGGGTGATGGTGGTGGGTTGGGTAGGTAGGGTGATGCAGAGCATCCTATGGACATCAGCATGTCAAGAGTCCGTTTGGCAAGTGACACGTGCGACATCTACTTCATACATACAAAGGTGAATCATCTCCTTTACACGTGTCCACTTGTACCTCTCGAGGATGGTATACTTGACCCCTCTCTCGTGTGCCTACATAGGTGTGAGCGGAGCTACACATTCATCGAGGAGGAGTCCAAGAAGAAGAGAACATCTACACCATCCAAGAAGGAAGCCTGGAAGCAGAGAAGGAAGCGCCAAGAAGAAGGCAGCAGCTCCCAGGCGACCCCGTGCGCACGGGCGTGTACCGTGCCCACGGGACCCCCGTGTCCACGGGCTTCACGGACCCCGTGCGCACGGGCTCATGCATCAGGTCTCTAGATACCCCGTGTGCACGGGCTTGCTACCTCTTGAGCACTGCGTTGGTTTTCCCTTGAAGAGGAAAGGGTGATGCAACAAAGTAGCGTAAGTATTTCCCTCAGTTTTTTGAGAACCAAGGTATCAATCTAGTAGGAGGCTACGCGCGAGTCCCTCGCACCTACACAAAACAAATAAATCCTCGCAACCAACGCGATAAGGGGTTGTCAATCCCTTCACGGTCACTTACGAGAGTGAGATCTGATAGATATGATAGGAGAATATTTTTGGTATTTTTGTGATAAAGATGCAAAGTAAAATAAAAGCAAAGTAAAAAGCAAAGGAAATAACTAAGTGTTGGAAGATTAATATGATGAAGATAGACCCGGGGGCCATAGGTTTCACTAGTGGCTTCTCTCAAGAGCATAAGTATTTTACGGTGGGTGAACGAATTACTGTTGAGCAATTGACAGAATTGAGCATAGTTATGAGAATATCTAGGTATGATCATGTATATAGGCATCACGTCCGAGACAAGTAGACCAACTCCTGCCTGCATCTACTACTATTACTCCACTCATCGACCGCTATCCAGCATGCATCTAGAGTATTAAGTTCATGGAAAAAGAGTAACGCCTTAAGCAAGATGACATGATGTAGAGGGATAAATTCATGCAATATGATAAAAAACCATCTTGTTATCCTCGATGGCAACAATACAATACGTGCCTTGCTGCCCCTATTGTCACTGGGAAAGGACACCGCAAGATTGAACCCAAAGCTAAGCACTTCTCCCATTGCAAGAAAGATCAATCTAGTAGGCCAAACCAAACTGATAATTCGAAGAGACTTGCAAAGATAACCAATCATACATAAAAGAATTCAGATAAGATTCAAATATTGTTCATAGATAATCTTGATCATAAACCCACAATTCATCGGCTCAACAAACACACCGCAAAAAGAAGATTACATCGAATAGATCTCCACGAGAGAGGGGGAGAACATTGTATTGAGATCCAAAAAGAGAGAAGAAGCCATCTAGCTACTAACTATGGACCCGAAGGTCTGAGGTAAACTACTCACACTTCATCGGAGAGGCTATGGTGATGATGTAGAAGCCCTCCGTGATGGACGCCCCCTCCGGCGGAGCTCCGGAATAGGCCCCAAGATGGGATCTCGTGGGTACAGAAGGTTGAGGCAGTGGAATTAGGTTTTTTGCTCCGTATCTGATCGTTTGGGGGTACGTGGGTATATATAGGAGGAAGGAGTACGTCGGTGGAGCAATAGGGGGCCCACGAGGGTGGAGGGCGCGCCCTGGGGGGTGGGCGCGCCCCCCTACCTCGTGGCCTCCTCTTTTTTTTTCTTGACGTAGGGTCCAAGTCTCCTGGATCATAATCTTCCTAAAAATCACGTTCCCGAAGGTTTCATTCCGTTTGGACTCCGTTTGATATTCCTTTTCTGCGAAACTCTGAAATAGGCAAAAAAAACAGCAATTCTGGGCTGGGCCTCCGGTTAATAGGTTAGTCCCGAAAATAATATAGAAGTGAATAATAAAGCGCAATAATGTCCGAAACAGTAGATAATATAGCATGGAGCAATCAAAAATTATAGATACATTGGAGACGTATCAGGCATCCCCAAGCTTAATTCCTGCTCGTCCTCGAGTAGGTAAATGATAAAAACAGAATTTTTGATGCGGAGTGCTACTTGGCATAATTTCAATGTAATTCTTCTTAACTGTGGTATGAATATTCAGATCCGAAAGATTCAAGACAAAAGTTTAATATTCATATAAAAATAATAATACTTCAAGCATACTAACAAAGCAATCATGTCTTCTCAAAATAACATGGCCAAAGAAAGTTATCCCTACAAAATCATATAGTCTGGCCATGCTCTATGTTCACCACACAAAGCATTTAAATCATGCACAACCCCGATGACAAGCCAAGCAATTGTTTCATACTTTTAGCGTTCTCAAAATTTTTCAATCTTCACGCAATACATGAGCGTGAGCCATGGATATAGCACTATAGGTGGAATAGAATGGTGGTTGTGGAGAAGACAAAAAAGGGAGAAGATAGTCTCGCATCAACTAGGCGTATCAACGGGCTATGGAGATGCCCATCAATAGATATCAATGTGAGTGAGTAGGGATTTCCATGCAACGGATGCACTAGGGCTATAAGTATATGAAAGCTCAACAAAAGAAACTAAGTGGGTGTGCATCCAACTCGCTTGCTCACGAAGACCTAGGGCATTTTGAGGAAGCCCATCATTGGAATATACAAGCCAAGTTCTATAATGAAAATTTCCCACTATTATATGAAAGTGAAAAAATGAGAGACTCTCTATCATGAAGATCATGGTGCTACTTTGAAGCACAAGTGTGGTAAAAGATAGTAACATTGTCCCTTCTCTCTTTTTCTCTCATTTTTTTTATTTGGGCCTTTTCTCTCTTTTTTTAATGGCATCTTTTCTCTTTTTTTTAATTTCCGTCCGGAGTCTCATCCCGACTTGTGGGGGAATCATAGTCTCCATCATCCTTTTCCTCACTTGGGACAATGCTCTAAAAATGAAGATCATCACACTTTTTATTTTCTTACAACTCAACAATTACAACTCGATTCTTAGAACAAAATATGACTCTATATGAATGCCTCCGGCGGTGTACCGGGATATGCAATGAATCAAGAGTGACATGTATGAAAGAATTATGAACGGTGGCTTTGCCACAAATACGATGTCAACTACATGATCATGCTAAGCAATATGACAATGATGGAGCGTGTCATAATAAACGGGACGATGGAAAGTTGCATGGCAATATATCTCGGAGTGGCTATGGAAATGCCATGATAGGTAGGTATGGTGGCTGTTTTGAGGAAGGTATATGGAGGGTGTATGATACCGGCGAAAAGTGCGCGGTATTAGAGAGGCTAGCAATGGTGGAAGGAAGAAGGGTGCGTATAATCCATGGACTCAACATTAGTCATAAAGAACTCATATACTTATTGCAAAAATCTACAAGTTATCAAAGCAAAGTATTACGCGCATGCTCCTAGGGGGATAGATTGGTAGGAAAAGACCATCGCTCGTCCCCGACCGCCACTCATAAGGAAGACAATCAATAAATAAATTATGCTCCGACTTCATCACATAACGGTTCACCATACGTGCATGCTACGGGAATCACAAACTTTAACACAAGTATTTCTCAAATTCACAACTACTCTACTAGCATGACTCTAATATCACCATCTTTATATCTCAAAACAATTATCAAGCATCAATCTTTTCTTAGCATTCAACGCACTCATAAGAAAGTTTTTACAAATCTTGAATACCAAGCATATTAGGATCATTTAAGCAAATTACCATGATATTTAAGACTCTCAAAATAATCTAAGTGAAGCATGAGAGATCAATAGTTTCTATAAAACAAATCCACCACCGTGCTCTAAAAGATATAAGTGAAGTACTAGAGCAAAACTATATAACTCAAAAGATATAAGCGAAGCACATAGAGTATTCTAACAAATTCCAAATCATGTATGGCTCTCTCAAAAGGTGTGTACAGCAAGGATGATTGTGGTAAACTAAAAAGAAAAGACTCAAATCATGCAAGACGCTCCAAGCAAAACACATATCATGTGGTGAATAAAAATATAGCTCCAAGTAAAGTTACCGATGGAAGTAGATGAAAGAGGGGATGCCTTCCGGGGCATCCCCAAGCTTTGGCTTTATGGTGTCCTTAGATTATCTTGGGGGTGCCATGGGCATCCCCAAGCTTAGGCTCTTGCCACTCCTTGTTCCATAATCCATCAAAATCTTTCACCCAAAACTTGAAAACTTCACAACACAAAACTCAACAGAAATCTCGTGAGCTCCGTTAGCGAAAGAAAACAAAAGACCACTTCAAGGTACTGTAATGAACTCATTCTTTATTTATATTGGTGTTAAACCTACTGTATTCCAACTTCTCTATGGTTTATAAACTATTTTACTAGCCATAGATTCATCAAAATAAGCAAACAACACACGAAAAACACAATCTGTCAAAAACAGAACAATCTGTAGTAATCTGTAACTAACGCAAACTTCTGTAACTCCAAAAAATCAGCCAAAATAGGACGACCTAGAAAATTTGTTTATTGATCAGAATCAATTGGAATCAGTATTTTATCACGTTCTGGTGATTTTTAACAATTATTTTCGTTAACAGAAAGTTTCTGGAAATTACAGCAAGATCAAATAACTATCATCCAAGAAGATCCTATAGGTTTAACTTGGCACAAACACTAATTAAAACATAAAAACACATCTAACCAGAGGCTAGATCAAATATTTATTCCTAAACAGAAGCAAAAAGCAAAAACCTAAAAATAAAATTGGGTTGCCTCCCAACAAGCGCTATCATTTAACGCCCCTAGCTAGGCATAAAAGCAAGGATAGATCTAGGTATTGCCATCTTTGGTAGGCAATCCATAAGTGGCTCTCATGATAGATTCATATGGTAATTTTATTTTCTTCCTAGGGAAGTGTTCCATGCCTTTCTTTAATGAAAATTGGAATCTAATATTCCGTTCCTTCATATCAATAATTGCACCAATCGTTCTAAGGAAAGGTCTACCAAGAATAATAGGACATGAAGGATTGCAATCTATATCAAGAACGATAAAATCTACGGGCACATAATTCCTATTTGCAACAATAAGAACATCATTAATTCTTCCCATAGGTTTCTTAATAGTGGAATCCGCAAGGTGCAAGTTTAGAGAGCAATCATCAAAATCGCGGAAATCTAGCAAATCGCACAAAGTTTTGGGAATAGTGAAAACACTAGCACCCAAATCACATAAAGCATAGAACTCATGATCCTTGATCTTAATTTTAATAGTAGGTTCCCACTCATCATAAAGTTTTCTAGGGATAGAAACTCCCAACTCAAGCTTTTCTTCATAAGATTGCATCAAAGCATCAACGGTATGTTTAGTAAACGCTTTATTTTGACTATAAGCATGAGGAGAATTTAGCACGGATTGCAACAAGGAAATACAATCTATCAAAGAGCAATTTTCATAATTAAATTCCTTGAAATCCAAAATAGTGGGTTTAGCAACATCTAGGGTTTTGATTTCTTCAATCCCACTTTTATCAACTTTAGCATCAAGATCTAAAAACTCCGAATTTTTGGAACGCCTTCTAGGTAAAGGTGGATCATATTCAGTCCCATCATTATCAAGATTCATATTGCAAAACAAAGATTTAATAGGGGACACATCAATAACTTTTAGATCTTCATCTTTATTTTCATAGAAATTGGAAGAACACGCTTTTATAAAGCAATATTTCTTAGCACGCATCCTAGCGGTTCTTTCTTTGCACTCATCAATGGAAATTCTCATGGCTTTGAGAGACTCATTGGTATCATGCTTAGGAGGAATATATCTAAGCTTTAAAGAATCAACATCAAGAGAAATTCTATCAACGTTCCTAGCCAATTCATCAACTTTAAGCAATTTCTCTTCAAGCAAAGCATTGAAATTCTTTTGCGAATTCATAAACTCTTTAACACTAGTCTCAAATTCAGAGGGCATCTTATTAAAATTTCCATAAGAGTTGTTGTAGGAATTACCATAATTATTAGAGGAATTACTAGGATAAGGCCTAGGATTAAAGTTTCCTCTATACGCGTTGTTACCAAAATTATTCCTACCAACAAAATTCACATCCATAGATTCATTATTATTCTCAATCAAAGTAGACAAAGGCATATCATTAGGATCAGAAGAAACACTCTTACTAGCAAATAATTTCATAAGTCCATCCATCTTTCCAATCAAAACATTAATTTCTTCTATCACATGCACTTTTTTATTAGTAGATCTTTCAGTGTGCCATTGAGAATAATTAACCATAATATTATCTAGGAGTTTAGTAGCTTCTCCTAAAGTGATTTCCATAAAAGTGCCTCCCACAGCCGAATCTAAAAGATTTCTAGAAGCAAAATTCAATCCGGCATAAAATTTTTGTATAATCATCCACAAATTCAAACCATGAGTAGGGCAATTACGTATTATTAACTTCATCCTCTCCCAAGCTTGTGCAACATGTTCATGATCAAGTTGCTTAAAATTCATAATATCATTTCTAAGAGAGATGATCTTAGCGGGAGGAAAATACTTAGAGATAAAAGCATCTTTGCACTTGTTCCAAGAATCAATACTATTTTTAGGCAAAGACGAAAACCACGCTTTAGCACGATCTCTAAGCGAAAAAGGAAATAGCTTCAATTTAACAATATCATTATCAACATCTTTCTTCTTTTGCATATCACACAAATCAACGAAGCTATTTAGATGAGTAGCGGCATCTTCACTAGGAAGGTCGGCGAATTGATCTTTCATAACAAGATTCAACAAAGCAGCATTGATTTCACAAGATTCAGTATTGGTAAGAGGAGCAATCGGAGTGCTAAGGAAATCATTATTGTTGGTATTGGTAAAGTCACACAATTTTGTATTATCTTGAGCCATCGTGACAAACAAGCAATCCAACACATGAGCAAACAAGAAGCAAGCGAAAAAGAGGCAAATGAAAAGAGAGGGCGAATAAAACGGCAAGGGTGAAGTGGGGGAGAGGAAAACGAGAGGCAAATGTCAAATAATGTAATGCGGGAGATAAGAGATTGTGATGGGTACTTGGTATGTTGACTTTTGCGTAGACCTCCCCGGCAACGGCGCCAGAAATCCTTCTTGCTACCTCTTGAGCACTGCGTTGGTTTTCCCTTGAAGAGGAAAGGGTGATGCAGCAAAGTAGCGTAAGTATTTCCCTCGGTTTTTGAGAACCAAGATATCAATCCAGTAGGAGGCTACGCGCGAGTCCCTCGCACCTACACAAAAAAATAAATCCTCGCAACCAACGCGATAAGGGGTTGTCAATCCCTTCACGGTCACTTACGAGAGTGAGATCTGATAGATATGATAGGATAATATTTTTGGTATTTTTGTGATAAAGATGCAAAGTAAAATAAAAGCAAAGTAAAAAAGCAAAGGAAATAACTAAGTGTTGGACGATTAATATGATGAAGATAGACCAAGGGGCCATAGGTTTCACTAGCGGCTTCTCTCAAGAGCATAAGTATTTTACGGTGGGTGAACGAATTACTGTTGAGAAATTGACAGAATTGAGCATAGTTATGAGAATATCTAGGTATGATCATGTATATAGGCATCACGTCCGAGACAAGTAGACCGACTCCTGCCTGCATCTACTACTATTACTCCACTCATCGACCGCTATCTAGCATGCATCTGGAGTATTAAGTTCATGGAAACAGAGTAATGCCTTAAGCAAGATATGACATGATGTAGAGGGATAAATTCATGCAATATGATAAAAAAAACCATCTTGTTATCCTCGATGGCAACAATACAATACGTGCCTTGCTGCCCCTACTGTCACTGGGAAAGGACACCGCAAGATTGAACCCAAAGCTAAGCACTTCTCCCATTGCAAGAAAGATCAATCTAGTAGGCCAAACCAAACTGATAATTCGAAGAGACTTGCAAAGATAACCAATCATACATAAAAGAATTCAGATAAGATTCAAATATTGTTCATAGATAATCTTGATCATAAACCCACAATTCATCGGTCTCAACAAACACACCGCAAAAAGAAGATTACATCGAATAGATCTCCACGAGAGAGGGGGAGAACATTGTATTGAGATCCAAAAAGAGAGAAGAAGCCATCTAGCTACCAACTATGGACCCGAAGGTCTGTGGTAAACTACTCACACTTCATCGGAGAGGCTATGATGATGATGTAGAAGCCCTCCGTGATGGATGCCCCCTCCGGCGGAGCTCCGGAACAGGCCCCAAGATGGGATCTCGTGGGTACAGAAGGTTGCGGCGGTGGAATTAGGTTTTTTGCTCCGTATCTGATCGTTTGGGGGTACGTAGGTATATATAGGAGGAAGGAGTACGTCGGTGGAGCAACAGGGGGCCCACGAGGGTGGAGGGCGCGCCCCCTACCTCATGGCCTCCTCTTTTGTTTCTTGACGTAGGGTCCAAGTCTCCTGGATCATAATCTTCCTAAAAATCACGGTCCCGAAGGTTTCATTCCGTTTGGACTCCGTTTGATATTCCTTTTCTCTGAAACTCTGAAATAGGCAAAAAACAACAATTCTGGGCTGGGCCTTCGGTTAATAGGTTAGTCCCAAAAGTAATATAAAAGTGAATAATAAAGCCCAATAATGTCCAAAACAGTAGATAATATAGCATGGAGCAATCAGAAATTATAGATACGTTGGAGACGTATCTGGGCTCCACTTACCCCGTGCACACGGGGCCCCTGAGTGTTGCTGCGGGCTTTGCCCATGTAATCCTCATTTCGTCCCTGCTTACCCCTTCATCCCTTGGACCTATATATACTTCTCTTCCTCCTCCATTTAGACTCAGCTAAGAATAGATCTAAACATTAGAGCTTAGCTCATGTATCTCCCCTTGTGGGATTCCTCTTGAGAGAGAGACACTCCATTGGAGTTCAAGACCTCCATTGGAGAAGATCCCTAGTGGATAAAGCCCCCATCTAGGGAAGGATCTATCTAGATCATCAAGCCCTCATCTCCTTCATAGGATTTGGGATTAACTCTACCATGTATCTTGTTTCCCTTTGATTGTTCATGTACCTTGTGGATCTTGTGTGGATTTGAGTCTAGTGGATGTGTGATTGGACTTGTTCTTGAGTGTTCCTCTTGTGATTTCCCCCTTGTGTTCTTATTGTTCTTGGGGGTTTCCCCTGCAATTCGTGAAAGATCTCCATTTAGGGTTCCACCCTACAACATCTTGGTATCTGGAGCCACGTTGATCACGAAATTGGAGCCCCCCTCTTTGTTTTCTAGCCTAATTTTGCTTGTTCTTGCCCAATTCGAAAATCCCCACAAAAAGAGCCATACCAAATTTTTTGTGATTTGAAGTTTCTTGTGAGTTTTTGTTGATTTCGATCCGTGGATCTGGTGTCTAGCAAGTTGATCTAACTCCTATTGCGTCCCCATACCCCAATTTTTCTTCCCCCCC
Source organism: Aegilops tauschii subsp. strangulata (assembly GCF_002575655.3). Lineage (NCBI taxonomy): Eukaryota > Viridiplantae > Streptophyta > Magnoliopsida > Poales > Poaceae > Aegilops > Aegilops tauschii. Next base: position 68,147,778 of record NC_053041.3, read on the forward strand.
TCGAATTTGACAAGAAAATCGCAAAATTTCCGCCTACCCCATGCCCACGGGCCCCCGAAAAGTCTCTGGACACCCCCTGCCCACGAACCTGTACCGTGTGCACGGGACCCCATGCCCACGGCCTTTGACCCTGTGCGCACGGCCCACCCAGAATCAGTCGCGTCCACTTTACGTTTTCGGTCATAACTTCCACTCCCGAACTCCGATTTGGGTGTTCTTTGGCTCGTTGAAAAGCTAGAGACGTGCCCGAGCTGCTCATATTGGTTTTACCACCATTTGACTCTATCAAATTTTGTCCATTTTTGCATCTTTTCTTTTGCATAGGCCCTCTGCCATAACTTCCGCACCACCACATAAAACTTCCGCAACCTAACCCATTTTGGTTCCTTTGGTATTTGTGGTTGTTTGAGTTGTGATTTGAGTCTCCTAAGGTGTTTCGGCTACTTAGGGACGGTTACATCTTCATTCACCACAGGACACTTGTATCGTTCCATCGACTACATCCACCACGACCTTCCACATAGACGACGACCATCCATCCTTGAGACCATCTTCAACCGGAAGCAAGGCCGGTTAGCCCCCGACTTCATGAAAGGTTAAGTGTGACGAAGGTATCCATTCCGTCATAAACTTTTCCTTCCTTGCCATTACATCTTGATAGCCCCACCATCTTTGCGAATACCTTCATACCTATTGAGACTAGCTATCCAAGTATTGCCGGGCTTCGCGAAAACTTGTGCACCATAGTGATACGATATGATATTGTTGCATCATTGGATATATCATATAGTGCAATTGCTTGCTCCCGTGCATATCTTGTGATACTTATCTCATGTTTGTGGTTGAGGCTCAATAAGCATAGTGGAAAGGAAGAGAAGAGCAAAAAAAAGCTTTTAAGCAAGAAAAGAAAGATCATAAGCTTATAAGCAAAAGAGAGTTGAGCATGATAAGAGATACTTGTGCATGAGGATACATGGAATAGGAAAAATTTATCTTGCATACATATAGGTTGGTGCCAAGTGGTGAATCGTGCCCAAGTGTGCAATCAAGCTAGTGCTCTCCTAGTGTTTGTGCAACACGGGCTTAGTCTTCGCTAGGCAATTTTGCATTGCTCATCCCTATAGTTGCACAAGCCCCATTATCCCATCGTGTGTGTTTCTTTATTGCCCTCCTCTATATTTGTGATCACTTGCTTTGCATTTTGAGTCCTTTGGATTGATCTCAACATTTACAATATCTTGGACTTCAATTTGCATGAAATTTGTGCCACTTGTCCTAACCAAGCCACTCGATAAGCTTTACTTTGTAGGTGTGAGTGAACAAGTCCGGTACGAATTCCACTATTCTCTCATTTCACATTGAGTAATACGAGATACATCCTTAACTTTGGGAAAAGGTAGCTTGGTATTGTTTATCTCATTTCCTACTCACCTTTGCTCGAGTCTTGTGATGGATAGGCAAAGCACATCATCTCTGGTTTACAACCACGACGACGAGTTTGATGCTATGAAGAACTTCATCGACGCCAAGATGGACAAGCACATGGAGGAGCTCAAGGTCCCCATCAAGAACTGCAAGCGGTCTTCCTCATCTTTGAGAAGATGCTCAAGTGCAAAGACTTCCGTGCTACCATCTCTAGCAAGTAAACACAAGCATCGACATCGATAGGACCATGAAGAGCACACTTCCGGACGAGAGTTAGCTTCACTGCCACCCCCGTGCACACGGGCCTTCGACCCGCGTGAACATGGGACCCCGTGTCGGGGGTTGGGACATATGCCAAAGGATGGCTTATCATGGTGGGAGCGAGTAGAACGTCGCCGGTGCCCAGAAGCAGGATGAGGCGTAGACATGAACGTCGGCGTACTTTACCCAGGTTCGGGGCTCTCCTAGGAGATAACACCCCTAGTCCTGCTCTGCGGGGTCTCCGCATGATCACTAAGGCACTAGTGGGTACAATGGTGCTCCCTCGAGCTGTATGCTAGAGGTGGAAGAAGGCTGGCTTGCTCTCTCCCTCTAGGTATGAGTCTAGGTCTAACAGGTTGGGAACCCTTTGCATGGGTGCCTTGGGGGGTTTATATAGGCCTACCCCCCAGGGGTACAATCGTAATCTGGCCGGGTGTAGGACCCGACTGTCAGTGTCTCTGGTCGCCGGCTTCTCCGCCGGCTGCTGGGGCCTGCCGCCTGGTGGGCCCCGCCGACTGGTCTGGTACGGAGCCGACAGGCCGCTCCGCCGCTCGCGGGTCTTGCCGGCTGCTTATTAGTGTAGCCGTGATGCTAATGACGCGTACTTGGCCAGGGGAGCGTGGCTACAGTCCCGCCGCCTGGTGGGAGATCACTATAGCCACACCGTATCCCATCTAGTTAATGGCGCACGGACCTCGATGGAGGAGGGGGCCGCCTGCTAGAGGCCGGCCTCCCTTGGGTCCGACTGGTCAGGCTTCCGCCGTCTTCCGGGCTCTCGCTTCCTGGTGGGGCCCGCCGCCTGTAGGCCGTATCGACAGGCCGTCGTGGGAACAGGGCTCCGCCTGTCAGGAGTGACGTCAAGGGTGGAGTGGCAACAGTGCCGCGTCGCGCGGAGATCTTCGCCTGTATGGGGCACTGTGGCCGCGCCATGCCCTGGATATGGGGGAGATGGGCCACACTGTAGCCACATCCTGTCTTGTCTTCTTAATTGGGGCGCAGACTCTGAGGGTGCCGTGGGCCGCCTGCTAGGAGTCGGCCTGTCTTGGTGCCGCCTTCTGGCAGCCGGCCACTTGAGCAAGCCGGGCACCAAAAGGCGGCGCTTCATTCTGGATGTTTTTGGGGCGCAGCCGGCCCATTGTCTTGAAAGGCTCAGGGACTCGGGTTGGGCTACCCGTGGCCCATTACTCCGACAGTAGTCCCCGAAGCTGGTGAGGCGTCTCAGCTGATGAGCCGAGAAGCTTCAGCAGTTTCCTTTTCAGAGTGCTCTGGATGGAAGCTTCATCCGACTCCTGGCGTGCCACCTCGAGGGAGTCGGCCACGACCAGATGGACTTATCTGAAAACTTTGAAAGCAACGACGGGAACCAGGTGGCGTGCAAGCCAAGCCTCCAGGCCCGCCGCCCGTCGTGGGCATGCCACATGGCGTCAGCCAGCCGGGCCAGCCTGCTAGCCCACGCGCACGATGGGACACGACAGCAGGCCGGGCCCGCCACTACCGGGCCTCGGCACGCGAGCGGATCCGCTGCGGCCGAGGCAGGCGGTTGAGCTTCTTCGTGGAGTTACTGCACGCAGTAACTCACGCGACAAACAAGGGGACGTGGGGTCGTGGGCGCAGTTAATCCCACGATCCCACGCCTCGCCTCCTCGGCTTCATAGCCTACCGGCTATAAGTAGGGGGAGGAGGGGGAGCGGCGGAGCACGCGCGCCCTCCTACTCCATCCTCGTCTCCTTCTTCCTCCTCTTGCCGCATCGCCCCCGAGCTACACCGGAGTGCTGCCACCGCTCGTCTTCGTCGAGCTCTTCCGCCCCGAGCCCTCTTGGCCCCGCACCAATCCTCAGCTCCCCCGCCGCGCCATTTACCTCGTCGAGCTTCTCATGGCGCGCGAGCGGGGAGGAGATTGGGACGGGTCGAACGTCACCGAGGACCACATCGCCTTTCTCCGTGATACGCGACGCCTTCCCGGCGCGGGTTACATGCAGGCGCGCGTGCCTCCCGCGGGGGAGATTTCGCCGGCGCCAGGGGAGGGCTAGCGGGTCGTCTTCCGCTCGCACTTCATCCGTGGCTTTGGCCTGCCGGCGAGTGGCTTTCTCCGCTCGTTCCTCGAGTTCTATCATCTCCAACCGCATCACATCACGCCCAACACCGTGATGTTGCTGTCCGCCTTCGTTACGATGTGCGAAGGCTACCTCGGCATCTTCCCCATCATCGAGTTGTGGGGAGCGTTCTTTTACACCAAACTAGGCACCTCCGCCAAGGAGAAGGCGGCCCAGTGTGGTGCCTTCATCGCGGTGCGCCGGCCGTTGCCGAAGAATGTCTTCCCCACCATCAAGCTGCCACAGTCGGTCAAGATGTGGCCGCAATCTTACTTCTGTGTGGAGAATGTCAACCCTGCAGTCGGCTTCATCAACCTGCCGGCCTATGAAGCCGGCCCACCAGCTGAGCTTCGGGCCAACTGGGGCTACAAGCCTAAACCCGTATCAGCAGACGCTGCCGCCGCCATCAACCGACTCCGGGAGTTGACCGACGCTGAAGGCCTCAAGGCATCCAACTTGCTGGTCGCCTTCGTCGTGCGCCGGGTTCTCCCGCTCCAAGGCCGGCCTCACTTGATCAGTTGGATGAGTGGTCATCGCGACCCGTGCCGGCTGAGTACCAAGGAGATGCCGGCTACTGAGGTGGCGAACTTGGTGAACGAGATCTCCGACCTCAAGCTGGAGGGATCCTGGCGGTTCGGCAAGCAGCCGTACTCCCGCGCGGACTCGCCGCCTGCCGTAAGCTCTTCAATCTTTTCCCTCTTCAGTACTTCATCTTGATTCCGTCGTGTGTATCGATCAGTCAGCCTCTTGCTTTTTGAAACAGATCTTCATGTCCGAGGCGACGGCCGCCATCGTGGGGGCGGGTGGTGCCTACAAACCGGACCGGGCCGTGAGCGACGTGGACGACCCCAACTTGGGGGCGGCCGCCTTGGAAGATGACGCCACAGGTGGCGTCTACGGAGCAGGCGGCTCCGAAGAAGGAGGCGGCGTCGAGACGTGTCTGGACGACTTCGAGGAGGAGGGTGCGCCGCGCCACATGCGGGGGGCCGACAAGGCGGTGGCGGGCTCCTCCGCCGCGCCGACTGCGCAAGCAGGCACGCGCAAGCACAAATAGGGCGCCGCCTTGTTTGGCAGCTTGCCGAAGAAGGCCAAGAACCCCACCCTCACAACCAAGCGGAAGGAGGCCGCTGCGAAGACGGCCAAATTCCAGAAGCTTCCGAAGGCGCCTCCTATGGTGTCGGCGTAAGCATCTTTCCTTGTGTTTTTCTTCTTTGCTAATTCTGTCTGAGTTTCTTTGCTTTATTTTTCTTGACTTAGGGCCCCGCTCTCTCTTGAGAAGTCGGCCACCGCCTCCGTTATTGGGTCGGCGGAGGCCTCCACCACCTCCCGGTGGATCGATCCGGTTGCCGACCTTCGAGAGGCACAGGAACGAAACATATAGGAGGCACGCGAGGAGCAAGAAGCTGCCCGCCTGGAGAAGGTGGAGGTAGACAAGGCGGAGGCCGCCGCGCTGAAGAAGCTGGAGGAGGCCGAGGCTGATACCGCCGCGAAGAAGTGGCTTGAAGAAGCCGCGCGTCGTCAGTCGGCGCTATTTGTCGTCCCCCTGAACCTCGCGCCGCCACCACCAGATTTTATGGCGCCGACTGGGGGAGCAGGTGATGAGCACCCGATCATGGAGAGAGAAGGCGGTGACGTCGTCATGCCGGACGTAGTCGTGCCTCCGCCACCGCCGTCTGAAGGAGCGCGGGACAAGCAGCCGGCTGACCCGCCGGTGCCACCAGCTGGAGACGAGATGGTGACGGGCCCGACTCCTGAGGTCCGCACACCATCGCGCTGTCGTTTCGCGAAGTCGGCGTCGGCGCCATGACCGCTGGAAGCCGGTGCCGCGAGTTCGTCAGTCCCAGACGCCGAAGCGACCAGCGCCGCGCCTACTGAATGGGTGCGTGGAGGCGGGACGGGAGCCTTAAACAAGGCGATCCTAGACGTCCAGGCCAGGCTCCGAGCTGAGGCCGACGCTCTCAAGCATTGCAACAAGGCGTTCTTGGATTCGTGAGTGGCCATTCGGGTACGCTTCTTACTTCTTCGTCTTTGGTTTTGGTATTTCTATATGGGGGCACGCCAGCGCACCCACTGGGTGTAGTCCCCGAGTTTCGAGCCGGCTGCTGGGGAGGCGGCTCGGAACTTTAATTGGAAAGCTCCGAGTACTGACGTTATCTGATATCTTTTCTGTAGGATTATCATTACCTTCGCATGACCACCTTCAACTCCAACGTCCGAGAGCTGGACCAGCGGACCGCCGACTTGTCAGAAAGCCGGAGTAAGTCTTCGTTTCCTTCTCTGCGGGGGCGCGCTGGTGCACCCGCGGGCTGTAGTCCCCGAGATTCGGGCCGACTGCTGAGCAGTCGGGCCGGATCTCCCCGGCAACTGTTCTTCTTTTTTGTTGATTGCTGACGTCTTTCCCTTTCTCTCTTCCTGCAGGGGCCAACGCCGCCCTGCAACAGCAGCTGGGTGAAGTCAACACCGCCTTGCGCACCAAGGAGGTGGAGTGCAACGAGCTGGCCCAGGAGCGTGACCGGCTGGTCAAGCAACCGACGGAGCAGGTGGAGCTTCTCCAGAAGGCCCAGAAGGAGGCGGAGGCGAAAGATTCCAATCTCCTTGCTGAGTTCGAGACTGAACACTTCGCTTGGACCGATAAGGAGGCATTGCTGACTGCCGGCTTCGGCAAGATTGAAGACATGGTTGATGGTAAGCTTCCTTCTTTTTTCTTTCTTAGGGCTACCGGCTGCTGATCAGGCCGGCTTCTTGCTTCTAACTTTTGGTTCTTTCGCTTTCTGTTTGAGCAGACTTCTTCCCTGGTCATTCTGGCGCTGCCAATCAGGCCATTGAGGCAGACCGCGAAGAGCGGAGGGCGGAAGGTGCGCAGATTGCTGCTTATGCCCCCCGGACCCTTAGCGAACAGTTTCTCAGCATCCAGGCCCGTCTTCGGCCGGCTCATCGGATGCTACGTCGTCTTCAGCGAGTCGGGGCCCAGGCGATCTCCGCCCTGTGGCCAGACATGCCGGCTCCGCGTACTCCCAGTCGGACTGCTGACTGGCTGGAGGTGGCGGCCGGCCGTCTTGAGGCTTGGAAGGGTTCCTCGGCCCGGGCTGGAGCATGGCGAGCCTTGGAGTTCGTCAAGGCGTGGTACCCTGGGCTAAATCTAGCCCAGTTGGCCACGTTTCGGCAGGAGGCCTAGGAGGAGCTGGTGGTGGTGGAGCAGGATCTTGTCCGGCGTGCCGCGGCGATCGCCGAGTACACCAACACCAGTATCTTCGTTCCTGACCTGGCCGAGAATGGTGCCGAAGCGCCACTGGAGTGGTTCGGGCTGGACCCGGAGGACGACGAGGACTCGGCCGAAGTGATTGATTCCAGCGACGAGGAAGAAGGCGAGGGGGGCGAGGAAAGTGAAGAGGAAGCGCCATAGGTTGGAGCGGACGGCCAGCCTCAGCTCGATCGCGCCTCCAACAACGAGCCACGCACGAGCGAGCCGACTGCTGCTGAAGGCGACCAAGCGGAGACTGACCAGCCGGCCTCTCCACCAACCGGCACCACCGACTCCACCGTTCTGCCGGACCCGTCTGCTGCTCCCTAGGCTGCTTATCTATTGTTTTTGCCTGCTTATCAGTCTCGACAAACTTTGTTAACTTCGCGTAATTCCACCCGCGGGGTGTATTTCAAACTTCTGTTGAATGTTGGCCAAGGGCCTTTTGATATGTAAATATTTTTGCCGAGTTCTATCTTTCCTTGCTTTCTGCTCCTTAGCTTTTTTCCTTTGCCGCCCTCCCTGGGCTGCCATCTTGCCAGCCAAACAGCCGCTCTGCAGACTGCGGCTGGGTCAAGTACTTGGCTGCTTTGGGAGGGTAAGTACTTAGCTGATTAGAGCATTTAGCAAGTTTAAGTAGAAGCCGGCCGGCCGGCTGCTCAGTAGCCGGTCGGTGAGGCGGGAAGCCGGCTTGGACTATGTGCATGCTTTGGGTCCTTAGCCATTTTTCATGCGGACACCCTTTCTGCCGTTAACTCCTGCCCACCAGACAGTCGCTCTGGGAGCTACGGCTTCTGGCAGGAGAACGCTTAGGTGCCAACACACTTGTCCGGCTGCAGGAAGCACCACATAGTACAAGGCGGCGAGCCCTCGGGCCGACTGGTCGAACCCGGTGCCAGGCGGAAATAATGAAATAATCACATTCATAGGCATAATACTTATCATATAGATAAAAAGAGGGTAGTCCCCGAGCTCTTCTCGGGGGACCCGGAGTCTTCGTACTTAATACAAAAAAGGTAGCGTGGTACATACTGCATCAACTGTAAAATCTTCGAAGGAGGTTTGCGTTCCATGGCCGCTCTGTCTCCTTGCCGGAGTCGTCTCTTTTGCGTGCTCGAGGCTTCTGAGCGTCAATCAGGTAGTAGGACTCATTGCCCAACACCTTGCTGATGATGAAGGGGCCTTCCCAAGGTGTCGAGAGCTTGTGCTGGCCGGCTGTTCGCTGGATCAGCCGGAGCACAAGGTCTCCCTCTTGGAAGGATCTTGGCTTGACCTTCCGGTTGTAGTATCGGCGTAAGCTCTGCTGGTAGATGGTGGACCGACTGAGTGCCAATAGCCGGCCCTCTTCCAGCAGATCGACACTGTCTTCTCGTGCTTCTTTTGCCTCTTCCTCGGTGTACATCGTGACTCGGGGAGAGTCGAATTCTATGTCCGTCCGGATCACGGCTTCGGCACCGTAGACGAGGAAGAAAGGCGTGAAGCCGGTTGATTTGTTCAGAGTTGTGCGCAGGCTTCAGAGGACGGCCGGCAGCTCAGCGAGCCAACAGCCGGCCGAACGCTCTAGAGGCTCGACCAGTCGGGGCTTGATGCCGGACAAAATGAGGCCGTTTGCACGCTCCACTTGGCCGTTTGACTGCGCATGGGCAACGGAAGCTAAGTCCAGTCGGATGCCCTGCGTCGCGCAGAAATGAGCCAAGGCGCCCTTGGCAAAGTTTGTGCCGTTGTCGGTGATGATGCTGTGTGGTATGCCATACCGGATGGTGATGTCGGAGATGAAAGTCACAGCAGTCGGACCATTCAACTTCTTGATTGGTTTTGCTTCTATCCACTTGGTGAACTTGTCCACCGCGACAAGCAGATGAGTCATGCCGCCGCGTGCTGTCTTGAATGGTCCCACCATGTCGAGCCCCTAGACGACAAAGGACCAGGCAATGGGGATGGTCTTGAGTGTAGAAGTGTTGGGGAACGTAGTAATTTCAAAAAATTTCCTACGCACACGCAAGATCATGGTGATGCATAGCAACGAGAGGGGAGAGTGTTGTCCACGTACCCTCGTAGACCGAAAGCGGAAGCGTTAACACAACACGGTTGATGTAGTCGTACGTCTTCACGATCCGACCGATCAAGTACCGAACGCACGACACCTCCGAGTTCAGCACACGTTCAGCTCGATGACGTCCCTCGAACTCCGATCCAGCCGAGTGTTGAGGGAGAGTTTCGTCAGCACGACGGCGTGGTGACGATGATGATGTTCTACCGACGCAGGGCTTCGCCTAAGCTCCGCAATGATATTATCGAGGTGTAATATGGTGGAGGGGGGCACCGCACACGACTAAAATATCGTATATCAATTGTGTGTCTTTGGGGTGCCCCCTTGCCCCCGTATATAAAGGATGGAGGAGGGGAGGCCAGCCAGCCCTTAGGGCGCGCCAGATGAGTGGAGTCCTACTAGGACTCCCTAGTCCTAGTAGGATTCCTCCTCCCACATGGAATAGGAAAAAGGGAAGGGAAAAGGAGAAGGAAAGAAGGGGGCGCCCCCCTTCCCTAGTCCAATTCGGACCAGACCATGGGGAGGGGTGCGGCCACCTTTTGAGGCCTTTCTCTCCTTTCCCGTATGGCCCATTAAGGCCCAATACGGATTCCCGTAACTCTCCGGTACTCCGAAAAATACCCGAATCACTTGGAACCTTTCCGAAGTCCGAATATAGTCGTCCAATATATCGATCTTTACGTCTCGGCCATTTCGAGACTCCTCATCATGCCCCCGATCTCATCCGGGACTCCGAACTCCTTTGGTACATCAAAACACATAAACTCATAATATAACCGTCATCGTAACGTTAAGCGTGCGGACCCTACAGGTTCGAGAACTATGTAGACATGACCGAGACACCTCTCCGGTCAATAACCAATAGCGGAACCTGGATGCTCATATTGGTTCCCACATATTCTACGAAGATCTTTATCGGTCAGACCGCATAACAACATACATTGTTCCCTTTGTCATCGGTATGTTACTTGCCCGAGATTCGATCGTCGGTATCTCGATACCTAGTTCAATCTCGTTACAGGCAAGTCTCTTTACTCGTTCCGTAATACATCATCCCGCAACTAACTCATTAGTTACAATGCTTGCAAGGCTTATAGTGATGTGCATTACTGAGTGGGCCCAGAGATACCTCTCCGACAATCGGAGTGACAAATCCTAATCTCGAAATACGCCAACCCAACAAGTACCTTTGGAGACACCTGTAGAGCACATTTATAATCACCCAGTTACGTTGTGACGTTTGGTAGCACACAAAGTGTTCCACCGGTAAACGCAAGTTGCATGATCTCATAGTCATAGGAACATGTATAAGTCATGAAGAAAGCAATAGCAACATACTAAACGATCGAGTGCTAAGCTAACGGAATGGGTCAAGTCAATCACGTCATTCTCCTAATGAGGTGATCCCGTTAATCAAATGACAACTCATGTCTATGGCTAGGAAACATAACCATCTTTGATCAACGAGCTAGTCAAGTAGAGGCATACTAGTGACACTCTGTTTGTCTATGTATTCACACATGTATCAAGTTTCCAGTTAATACAATTCTAGCATGAATAATAAACATTTATCATGATACAAGGAAATAAATAATAACTTTATTATTGCCTCTAGGGCATATTTCTTCAGTCTCCCACTTGCACTAGAGTCAATAATCTAGTTCACATCGCCATGTGATTTAACATCAATAGTTCACATCACCATGTGATTAACACCCATAGTTCAAATCGTCATGTGACCAACACCCAGAGGTTTTACTAGAGTCAGTAATCTAGTTCACATCGCTATGTGATTAACACCCAAAGAGTACTAAGGTGTGATCATGTTTTGCTTGTGAGATAATTTCAGTCAACGGGTCTGTCACATTCAGATCCGTAAGTATTTTGCAAATTTCTATGTCTACAATGCTCTGCACGGAGCTACTCTAGCTAATTGCTCCCACTTTCAATATGTATCTAGACCGATACTTAGAGTCATCTAGATTAGTGTCAAAACTTGCATCGACGTAACCCTTTACGACGAACCTTTTGTCACTTCCATAATCGAGAAACATATCCTTATTCCACTAAGGATAATTTTGACCGCTGTCCAGTGATCTACTCCTAGATCACTATTGTACTCCCTTTCCAAACTCAGTGGTAGGGTATACAATAGATCTGGTACACAGCATGGCATACTTTGTAGAACCTATGGCTGAGGCACAGGGAATGACTTTCATTCTCTTTCTATCTTCTGCCGTGGTCGGGTTTTGAGTCTTACTCAATTTCACACCTTGTAACACAGGCAAGAACTCTTTCTTTGACTGTTCCATTTTGAACTACTTCAAAAAATTGTCAAGGTATGTACTCATTGAAAAAACTTATCAAGCGTTTTGATCTATCTCTATAGATCTCGATGCTCAATATGTAAGCAGCTTTCACCGAGGTCTTTCTTTGAAAAAACTCCTTTCAAATACTCCTTTATGCTTTGCAGAATAATTCTACATTATTTCCGATCAACAATATGTCAATCACATATACTTATCAGAAATGTTGTAGTGCTCCCACTCACTTTCTTGTAAATACAGGCTTCACCGCAAGTCTGTATAAAACTATATCCTTTGATCAACTTATCAAAGCGTATATTCCAACTCCGAGATGCTTGCTCCAGTCCATAGATGGATCGCTGGAGCTTGCATATTTTGTTAGCACCATTAGGATTGACAAAACCTTCTGGTTGCATCATATACAACTCTTCTTTAATAAATCCATTAAGGAATGCAGTTTTGTTTATCCATTTGCCAGATTTCATAAAATGCGGCAATTGCTAACATGATTCGGACAGACTTAAGCATAGATACGAGTGAGAAACTCTCATCGTAGTCAACACCTTGAACTTGTCGAAAACCTTTTGCGACAATTCTAGCTTTGTAGACAGTAACATTACCGTCAGTGTCAGTCTTCTTCTTGAAGATCCATTTATTTTCAATGGCTTGCCGATCATCGGGCAAGTCAACCAAAGTCCATACTTTGTTCTCATACATGGATCCCATCTCGGATTTCATGGCCTCAAGCCATTTTGCGGAATCTGGGCTCACCATCGCTTCCTCATAGTTCGTAGGTTCGTCATGGTCAAGTAACATGACCTCCAGAACAGGATTACCATACCACTCTGGTGCGGATCTCACTCTGGTTGACCTACGAGGTTCGGTAGTAACTTGATCCGAAGCTTCATGATCATCATCATTAACTTCCTCACTAATTGGTGTAGGTGTCGCAGAAACTGATTTCTGTGATGATCTACTTTCCAATAAGGGAGCAGGTACAGTTACCTCATCAAGTTCTACTTTCCTCCCACTCACTTCTTTCGAGAGAAACTCCTTCTCTAGAAAGGATCCATTCTTAGCAACGAATATCTTGCCTTCGGATCTGTGATAGAAGGTGTACCCAATTGTCTCCTTTGGGTATCCCATGAAGACATATTTCTCCGATTTGGGTTTGAGCTTATCATGATGAAACTTTTTCTTATAAGCATCGCAACCCCAAACTTTAAGAAATGACAACTTTGGTTTCTTGCCAAACCACAGTTCATAAGATGTCGTCTCAACGGATTTAGATGGTACCCTATTTAACGTGAATGCAGCTGTCTCTAATGCATAACCCCAAAACTATAGTGGTAAATCGGTAAGAAACAACATAGATTGCACTATATCCAATAAAGTACGGTTACGACGTTCGGACACACCATTATACTGTGGTGTTCCAGGTGGCACGAATTTGTGAAACTATTCCACATTGTTTTAATTGAAGACCAAACTCGTAACTCAAATATTTGTCTCCGCGATCAGATCGTAGAAACCTTATTTTCTTGTCACGATGATTTTCCACTTCACTCTAAAATTCTTTGAACTTTTCAAATGCTTCAGACTTATGTTTCATCAAGTAGATATACCCATATCTGCTCAAATCATCTGTGAAGGTCAGAAAATAATGATACCTGCTACGAGCCTCAATATTCATTGGGCCACATACATCTGTATGTATGATTTCCAACAAATCTATTGCTCTCTCCATAGTTCTGGAGAACGGCGTTTTAGTCATCTTGCCCATGAGGCACGGTTCGCAAGCATCAAGTGATTCATAATCAAGTGATTCCAAAATCCCATCGGTATGGAGTTTCTTCATGCGCTTTACACCAATATGACCTAAACGGCAGTGCCACGAATAAGTTGCACTATCATTATTAACTTTGCATCTTTTGGCTTCATTATTATGAATATGTGTATCACTACGATCGAGATCCAACAAACTATTTTATTGGGTGTATGACCATAGAAGGTTTTATTCATGTAAATAGAACAACAATTATTCTCTAATTTAAATGAATAACCGTATTGCAACAAACATGATCAAATCATATTCATGCTCAACGCAAACACCAAATAACACTTATTTAGTTTCAACACTAATCCTGAAAGTATAGGGAGTGTGCGATGATGATCATATCAATCTTGGAACTACTTCCAACACACATCGTCACCTCGCCTTTTACTAGTCTCTGTTTATTCTGCAACACCCGTTTCGAGTTACTACTCTTAGCAACTGAACCAGTATCAAATACCGAGGGGTTGCTATAAACACTAGTAAAGTACACATCAATAACATGTATATCCAATATACCTTTGTTCACTTTGCCATCCTTCTTATCCACCAAATAGTTGGGGTAGTTCCGCTTCCAGTGATCAGTCCCTTTGCAGTAGAAGCACTTAGTCTCAGGCTTAGGACAGACTTAGGCTTCTTCACTTGAGCAGCAACTTGCTTGCCGTTCTTCTTGAAGTTCCCCTTCTTCCCTTTGCCCTTTTCTTGAAACTAGTGGTCTCGTCAACCATCAACACTTGATGTTTTTCTTGATTTCTACCTTCGTCGATTTCAGCATCACGAAGAGCTTGGGAATTACTTTCGTCATCCCTTGCATACTACAGTTCATCACGAAGTTCTACTAACTTGGTGATGGTGACTAGAGAATTCTGTCAATCACTATTTTATCTGGAAGATTAACTCCCACTTGATTCAAGCGATTGTAGTACCCAGACAATCTGAGCACATGCTCACTGCTTGAGCTATTCTCCTCCATCTTTTAGCTATAGAACTTGTTGGAGACTTCATATCTCTCAACTCGGGCATTTGCTTGAAATATTAACTTCAACTCCTGGAACATCTCATATGCTCCATGACGTTCAAAACGTCTTTGAAGTCCCGATTCTAAGCCGTTAAGCATGGTGCACTAAACTATCAAGTAGTCATCATACCAAGCTTTTGTCAAACGTTCATAACGTCTGCATCTGCTCCTGCAATAGGTCTGTCACCTAGCAGTGCATCAAGGACATAATTCTTCTGTGCAGCAATGAGGATAATCCTCAGATCACGGATCCAATCCGCATCATTGCTACTAACATCTTTCAACTTAGTTTTTCTCTAGGAACATATAAAAAATAAACACAGGGAAGCAACAACGCGAGCTATTGATCTACAACATAATTTGCATAATACTATCAGGACTAAGTTCATGATAAATTTAAGTTCAATTAATCATATTACTTAAGAACTCCCACTTAGATAGACATCCCTCTAATCCTCTAAGTGATTACGTGATCCAAATCAACTAAACCATGTCCGATCATCACGTGAGATGGAGTAGTTTCAATGGTGAACATCACTATGTTGATCATATCTACTATATGATTCACGCTCGACCTTTCGGTCTCCGTGTTCCGAGGCCATATCTGCATATGCTAGGCTCGTCAAGTTTAACCTGAGTATTCTGCGTGTGCAACTGTTTTGCACCCGTTGTATTTGAACGTAGAGCCTATCACACCCGATCATCACGTGGTGTCTCAGCACGAAGAACTTTCGCAACGGTGCATACTCAGGGAGAACACTTTTATCTTGAAATTTTAGTGAGAGATCATCTTATAATGCTACCGTCAATCAAAGCAAGATAAGATGCATAAAAGATTAACATCACATGCAATCAATATAAGTGATATGATATGGCCATCATCATCTTGTGCTTGTGATCTCCATCTCCGAAGCACCGTCATGATCACCATCGTCAGCGGCTCGGCACCTTGATCTCCATCGTAGCATCGTTGTCATCTCGCCAACTATTGCTTTTTACGACTATCGCTACCGCTTAGTGATAAAGTAAAACAATTACATGGCGATTGCATTTCATACAATAAAGCGACAACCATATGGCTCCTGCCAGTTGCCGATAACTCGGTTACAAAACATGATCATCTCATACAATAAAATATAGCATCATGTCTTGACCATATCACATCACAACATGCCCTGCAAAAACAAGTTAGACGTCCTCTACTTTGTTGTTGCAAGTTTTACGTGGCTACTACGGGCTTAGCAAGAACCGTTCTTACCTACGCATCAAAACCACAACGATAGTTTGTCAAGTTGGTGTTGTTTTAACCTTCGCAAGGACCGGGCGTAGCCACACTCGGTTCAACTAAAGTGAGAGAGACAGACACCCGCCAGTCACCTTTAAGCAACGAGTGCTCATAACGGTGAAACCAGTCTCGCGTAAGCGTACGCGTAATGTCGGTCCAGGCCGCTTCATCTCACAATACCGCTGAACCAAAGTATGACATGTTGGTAAGCAGTATGACTTATATCGCCCACAACTCACTTGTGTTCTACTCGTGCATAGCATCAACGCATAAAACCAGGCTCGGATGCCACTGTTGGGGAACATAGTAATTTCAAAAAAATTCCTACGCACACGCAAGATCATGGTGATGCATAGCAACGAGAGGGGAGAGTGTTGTCCACGTACCCTCGTAGACCGAAAGCGGAAGCGTTAACACAACGCGGTTGATGTAGTCGTACGTCTTCACGATCCGACCGATCAAGTACCGAACGCACGGCACCTCCGAGTTCAGCACACGTTCAGCTCGATGACGTCTCTCGAACTCCGATCCAGCCGAGTGTTGAGGGAGAGTTTCGTCAGCACGACGGCGTGGTGACGATGATGATGTTCTACCGACGCAGGGCTTAGCCTAAGCTCCGCAACGATATTATCGAGGTGTAATATGGTGGAGGGGGGCACCGCACACGACTAAAATATCGTATATCAATTGTGTGTCTTTGGGGTGCCCCCTTGCCCCCGTATATAAAGGATGGAGGAGGGGAGGCCGGCCAGCCCTTAGGGCGCGCCAGATGAGTGGAGTCCTACTAGGACTCCCTAGTCCAAGTAGGATTCCTTCCTCCCACATGGAATAGGAAAAAGGGAAGGGAAAAGGAGAAGGAAAGAAGGGGGCGCCCCCCTTCCCTAGTCCAATTCGGACCAGACCATGGGGAGGGGTGCGGCCACCTTTTGAGGCCTTTCTCTCCTTTCCAGTATGGCCCATTAAGGCCCAATACGAATTCCCGTAACTCTCCGGTACTCCGAAAAATACCCGAATCACTCGGGACCTTTCCGAAGTCTGAATATAGTCGTCCAATATATCGATCTTTACGTCTCGGCCATTTCGAGACTCCTCGTCATGTCCCCGATCTCATCCGGGACTCCGAACTCCTTCGGTACATCAAAACACATAAACTCATAATATAACCGTCATCGTAACGTTAAGCGTGCGGACCCTACGGGTTCGAGAACTATGTAGACATGACCGAGACACCCCTCCGGTCAATAACCAATAGCGGAACCTCGATGCTCATATTGGTTCCCACATATTCTACGAAGATCTTTATCGGTCAGACCGCATAACAACATACGTTGTTCCCTTTGGCATCGGTATGTTACTTGCCCGAGATTCGATCGTCGGTATCTCGATACCTAGTTCAATCTCGTTACCGGCAAGTCTCTTTACTCGTTCCGTAATACATCATCCCGCAACTAACTCATTAGTTACAATGCTTGCAAGGCTTATAGTGATGTGCATTACTGAGTGGGCCCAGAGATACCTCTCCGACAATCGGAGTGACAAATCCTAATCTCGAAATACGCCAACCCAACAAGTACCTTTGGAGACACCTGTAGAGCACCTTTATAATCACCCAGTTACGTTGTGACGTTTGGTAGCACACAAAGTGTTCCTCCGGTAAACGCGAGTTGCATGATCTCATAGTCATAGGAACATGTATAAGTCATGAAGAAAGGAATAGCAACATACTAAACGATCGAGTGCTAAGCTAACGGAATGGGTCAAGTTAATCACGTCATTCTCCTAATGAGGTGATCCCGTTAATCAAATGACAACTCATGTCTATGGCTAGGAAACATAACCATCTTTGATCAACGAGCTAGTCAAGTAGAGGCATACTAGTGACACTCTGTTTGTCTATGTATTCACACATGTATCAAGTTTCCGGTTAATACAATTCTAGCATGAATAATAAACATTTATCATGATATAAGGAAATAAATAATAACTTTATTATTGCCTCTAGGGCATATTTCCTTCAAGAAGTCGGCAAATGTGGCTTGGAGCGGAACTTCTGGCACCCTTTACACTTCTGTACCAAGTCTTTGGCATCTTCTAGAGCAGTCAGCTAGAAAAAACCATGGCGGAGATCTTTGGCAACGAGTGACCTTGACGCCGCGTGGTGACCACACTCGCCTTGGTGGATATCTTTGAGGATTGCTTGGCCTTGCTCCGGCTCCACGCAGCGCTGGTACACACCAGTGACACTGCGCCTCACAAGTTCTCTGTTGACAATGGTGTATGCTGTCGCCCTACGTTGCACTTGTCGGGCCGAGATCTCATCAGTCGGCAGCTCTTTATTCACCAGAAAGTTGAGGATGGGCTGCGCCCATGAAGGTGCTGCTATTTCTTCGACTGCCAAAACTGCAACTTGCACGAGGGCGGTTGGGCTAGGAGGCGGCGGGTTGGAGTTGACTGCCGCTTGCTGTGCCGATGAAGTCCCCGGGCCGACTGCTGCAGTCCCCGAGCCGGGCTCTGAAGTCCCCGGGCCAGGTGCGACTGCTGCAGTCCCCGAGCCGCCTGCTGGGATCCTCAAGTCGGATCCTACTGCTTTGGGAGGAGCCGGAACAAAGATGGAGTCTGATTCTGGTGACGGCTTGACAGACGGCTTAAGGAGGCGTTGCAGGGCGACGCCGGCGGGTATTGCTTGCCGGGTGGAGCCAATCCGTGCCAAGGCATCCGCTTGCTCGTTGTCATTTCTTGGCACATGGAGGAACTCACATCCCTCAAAGTATCCACTGAGTTGCTGGACGAGGAAGCAGTAGCTTGCCATATTTGCATCTTTGGCGTCCCAGTCACCTGATGACTGCTGGACCACCAAGTCGGAGTCTCCATAGCACAGGATCCGGCGAATGCCGAGTTCTTTGGCAAGCCGGAGCCCGTGTATGAGTGCTTCGTATTCGGCTACGTTGTTGGAGGCAGCAAAGTGAATTTGCAACACATATCTGAGCTTGTCGCCTTTGGGAGAGGTGAGGACGATGCCGGCTCCCAAACTGGTGCGCATCTTGGAACCATCAAAGTGCATCCGCCAATGGGTGGAGTCCGGCACTTGCGGCAGGTACTGGGTCTCGGCCCAGTCGACGAGGAAGTCGGCCAGTGCTTGTGACTTCATGGCGCTGCGAGGCTGGTAGTGGATGGTGTAGGGGGCCAAATCTATGGCCCATTTGGCCACTCGGCCTGAGGCATCTCGGCTCCCAATGATCTCGGCAAGTGGGAGCAGTGCAGACAACAGTGATTGGGTGCTCTTGAAAGTACGGCTTCAGCTTCTTGGCGGCAAAATGCATGCCGTAGCACATCTTCTGATAATGGGGGTAGTTCTGCTTGGAGGCGGACAACACTTCACTCAGGTAGTACACCGGCCTCTGGACTGGTAGTGCCTTGCTGTCTTCCTTGCGCTCCACAACTATGACTGTGCTGACCACCCAGCTGGTGGCGGTGATGTAAAGAAGCATGGGCTCTTTATCAGCCGGAGCCGCCAGGACAGGTGGAGTGGTCAACATCTTCTTGAGCTGGAGAAAAGCTTCATCCACCTTGTGTTCCACTCGAAAAAAGTGGTCTTCTTCATAAGCTGGTACAGGGGAAGAGCCTTCTCGCCTAGCCGACTGATGAAACGCCTAATGGATGCCAAGCAGCCGGTGAATTTTTGCACGTCCAGCAGTCGGGTGGGCACCTCCATCCTCTCGATGGCCTTGATCTTTACAGGGTTGCACTCTATGCTGCGCTCTGAGACCAGGAAGCCAAGAAGCTGGCCGACTGGTACTCCAAAGACACATTTCTCCGGGTTGAGCTTAATCTGAAAGCGGCACAAATTTTCAAAGGTTTCCTTGAGGTCTTCTAGCAGCGTGCCATGCTTCTCCGTCTTCACCACAACATCGTCCACATAGACGTGGGCGTTTCTGCCGAGTTGCTTGAGGAGACACTTCTGCATGCAACGCTGAAACGTGGCGCCGACATTCCTCAAGCCGAACGTCATGGTCAGGTAGCAGAAGGCTCCGAATGGCGTGATGAAGGCGGTATTCAGCCTATCGGCCGGGTTCAGCTTGATCTGATGATACCCTGAGTATGCATCCAAAAAACTCAACAGCTCGCATCCGGCTGTGGAGTCTATCACTTGGTCAATTCTTGGCAAGGCAAAGGGGTCCTTGGGGCAAGCTTTGTTGAGGCTGGTATAATCAATACACATGCACCACTGCTTATTCTTCTTCAACACAAGGACTGGGTTGGCTAACCATTCTGGGAAGAACACTTCCATAATGAAGCCGGCTGCCAGAAGCCGGGCTATCTCTTCTCCAACGAATCTTCTCTTTTCTTCTGACAGGCGGCGCAAGGGCTGCCTGACCGGCTTGGCATCAGGTCGGACATGTAGCATGTGCTCGGCGAAATCCGTCGGAACACCCGGCATGTCCTTAGGAGACCATGCAAAGATGTCCCGATTCTCACAAAGGAAGTTGACGAGCTCGCTTTCCTATTTGCTATCAAGGTTTGCGCCTATGGCAGCGTACCTCTCCGGATGCTCCGGGTCCAAGGGTATCTTCTTTGTTTCCTTTGCCAGTTTGAACGAGCCCTCAACTTCCGACTCCTTGGGGTTCGGCGACATTTCCGGCTGCTTGCCTGCCATTGCCACAACCCGGTCAAGGAGCCGCTTCTCTGCTGCAATCACGAGGGACTCGGCTAGCCAGCTGTTGTCTGCCGCACAAGCGGTCGATTTCTTGTATTCCCCGACTATGGTCAGGATTCCCTTGGTGCTTGGCATCTTCATCTTGAGGTAAGCGTAGTGGGGGACCGCCATGAACTTGGCTAGAGCAGGCCGACCAAGTAGCGCATGATAGGGGCTTTCAAGGTCCACCACCTCAAACCAGACTGGCTCTCAGCAGAAGTGATCTTTGTCTCCAAAGAGGACGTCAATCTGTGTCTTTCCGATTGGTGAGCAAGAAAGGCCAGGAACTATGCCATGGAATACAGTCCGACTAGGCTGAAGATGTCTCTGCTTGATTCCCAACTTCTCCATAGTATCTCAGTACAGGATGTTGATGCTGCTGCCGCCATCTATCAGAACTCGGGAGAAGCGAGCAGCCCGCCTCTCCGTGGCGAAGGTGGCATCCAAAACCAGAGCATAAGAACCGGGAGAAGGCATCACCTCCGGGTGGTCAGCTCTTCTCCAGTTGATGGCTTTTCAGACCAATGCATGAACTCGGGGGTCTCTGATGCTACTGCGTTTACTTCTTGTTGCCGCTGCCGTCTGCTGTGCTTATCGTTGGCCACGCTGGTGAACACGACATAAGCTCCATGCTCTTCAGGATAGTCATCTTGTATTGCGCCGACTGGCCGAACCGTGCTACCTCTTGAGCACTGCGTTGGTTTTCCCTTGAAGAGGAAAGGGTGATGCAGTAAAGTAGCGTAAGTATTTCCCTCAGTTTTTGAGAACCAAGGTATCAATCCAGTAGGAGACCACACTCGAGTCCCACGCACCTACACAAACAAATAAGAACCTCGCAACCAACGCGATAAAGGGGTTGTCAATCCCTTCATGGTCACTTACGAGAGTGAGATATGATAGATATGATAAGATAATATTTTTGGTATTTTTATGATAAAGAGAAATAAAGATGGAAAGTAAAATAAATGGCAATAGAAATAGCTAAGTGTTGGAAGATTAATATGATGGAAAATAGACCCGGGGGCCATAGGTTTCACTAGTGGCTTCTCTCAAGAGCATAAGTATTACGGTGGGTAAACGAATTACTGTCGAGCAATTGATAGAATTGAGCATAGTTATGAGAATATCTAGGTATGATCATGTATATAGGCATCACGTCCGTGAAAAGTAGACCGAAATGATTCTACATCTACTACTATTACTCCACACATCGACCGCTATCCAGCATGCATCTAGAGTATTAAGTTCATAAGAACAGAGTAATGCTTTAAGCAAGATGGCATGATGTAGAGGGATAAACTCATGCAATATGATACAAACCCCATCTTTTTATCCTCGATGGCAACAATACAATACGTGCCTTGCTGCCCCTGCTGTCACTGGGAAAGGACACCGCAAGATTGAACCCAAAGCTAAGCACTTCTCCCATTGCAAGAAAGATCAATCTAGTAGGCCAAACCAAACTGATAATTCGAAGAGACTTGCAAAGATAACCAATCATACATAAAAGAATTCAGTGGAGATTCAAATATTGTTCATAGATAATCTGGATCATAAACCCACAATTCATCGGATCTCAACAAACACACCGCAAAAGAAGAGTTACATCAAATAGATCTCCAAGAGAATCGAGGAGAACTTTGTATTGAGATCCAAAGAGAGAGAAGAAGCCATCTAGCTAATAACTATGGACCCGAAGGTCTGAGGTAAACTACTCACACATCATCGGAGAGGCTATGGTGTTGATGTAGAAGCCCTCCGTGATCAATGCCCCCTCCGGCGGAGCGCCGGAAAAGGCCCCAAGATGGGATCTCACGGTACAGAAGGTTGCGGCGGTGGTAATAGGGTTTTGGCTCCGTATATGATGTTTCCAGGGTATATGGGTATATATAGGAGGAAGAAGTACGTCGGTGGAGCAACGAGGGGCCCACGAGGGTGGAGGGCGCGCCTAGGGAGGTGGGCGTGCCCCCCTACCTCGTGGCTTCCTCGTCTGTTGCTTGACGTCCACTCCAAGTCCTCTGGATCACGTTTGTTCCAAAAGTCACGTTCCCGAAGGTTTCATTCCGTTTGGAATCCGTTTGATATTCTTTTTCTGCGAAACACTGAAATAGGCCAAAAAACAGCAATTTGGGCTGGGCCTCCGGTTAATAGGTTAGTCCCAAAAATAATATAAAAGTGTATAAATAAAGCCCATTAAACATCCAAAACAGAATATAATATAGCATGGAACAATAAAAAATTACAGATACGTTGGAGACGTATCAGACCGCCGGCTGCTGGGGAGGAGGAGGCGGCGGGCCAGCATGTGGAGGAGGCTGGAGTTCGTCGCCCTTGGCGATCCTGGTGAGCCAGTGGCATTTCCGAGTGGTGTGGTTGGACGGCTTCGCGCCGCTGTGGAACTTGCAGGGTGCATCTAGAGTCTGTTCGTACGAGAAGGCGGGCAACCAGTTGGGCTTTCCGCCC
Organism: Aegilops tauschii subsp. strangulata; assembly: GCF_002575655.3. Taxonomy (NCBI): domain Eukaryota; kingdom Viridiplantae; phylum Streptophyta; class Magnoliopsida; order Poales; family Poaceae; genus Aegilops; species Aegilops tauschii. Next base: position 68,170,447 of record NC_053041.3, read on the forward strand.
TTCTGGCGTTTGGGAGGAGGCTGCCCTCCCGGCTGCTGGTCTTCAACTGTCGCCACTTGCCGGCTTGTGGAAGCCGGCTGCGTGGCCTTGCGCTTATGGTCATTTTGTTGCTGACGCCGACTAGTGTCACCAACCGGGGTCCGAGGAGCTTGAGGAGCCACCTTGCCAGATGCGTCAACTTGGATCTCTGTCTTCATGGAGGAGTCGGCCGTGGCGTGTTTTTTCGCTATGATCAGTAGTTCGTCGAGGGTCGCCGACTCGTCGCAAAGAAGCCGGTGCTTGAGGAGGGTGCCTTCTCGGCACCCGGCGGTGAAATACTCGATGGCCTGCACCTCGTGCACGCCCTCGCAAGAGTTGCGCAGCTCGGCCCAACGCGTGAGGTAGTCGTGAGTTGATTCATTGGGGCCTTGGACGCACAAGGAGAGCTGGCGAGGCTTGGGCAGCCGCTTGTATGTGTTGGTGAAGTTGCGGATGAAGGCTTCGGTGAAATCAACCCAGTTGTTGATGCTGTGGGGCTTCAGGCTGTTCAGCCATGTCCGCGCTGTGCCCTGGAGCATGAGCGGAACGTACTTCACGGCAACTCGCTTGTTGCTGTTTGCTATGCTGACGGCCGTGGAGTAGTCGACCAGCCAGTCCTCCGGCTTCACGGAGCCGGTGTATTTGGGCGTGTCTCTGGGGAGCGTGAACCCTTTGGGGAAGGGCTCATCTCGGATGCGGGGACCAAAACAAGGCGGACCAATGCGCCTTCTTCTTCTAGCGCCAAGGATCGGTTGAGGCAATCGATCCGGTGGCGGGCGTAGTTCTCTCCAACTCCTTCTCGGCGGCCAAGGCGGTCGCGGAGTGTCGGGTGGTCAACAGGCGGCGGGGAAATGCGCCTCTCCCTGCGGGGAGGTGGAGGCGGGCAGTCATCCCGTCGTTCCACTGTTCTTGGGTGGCCGTCTTGGTCGCGCTCGATAGTGATGCGAGTACGACTGCGGCTGGCAGCCGACTCCTTGTCTCTTCTATCGCGGATGCCACCAGTCGGCGTCCGGGATGTCGCGTCTTGATCTCGGCGAGGAGGCGGATCGTCGTTTCGCCGGTTGGGCGTCTCAATGCGGCAGCCAGCTTCTTGCTGCTCGGCAGCCGCGTCAAGGAGCCGCTGGACGCGCTCCGTCATGTGGCGACGCTCGTCGCCCTCTAGCATGTCTAGCTCATCTGCAGCCGCCTGGGCTGCTCGTATGTTTTCTGCGGGCGTGGCGTAGACGGGGCGATCTGCCCCGAACATGCTGGCAATGGTCGCGCTGCGTTGCCGGATCATGCCAATGCGGCTAGGCCCACCAGGAGCCGGCGTACCACCGACAGCGCGGTCCATCTCATGCTGGTAGGCCTCCGAAAGGTGTCTCATGCTGGCCAGCCTGTTGGCGCTTTCGATAAGCTGGATGCGGCGCGCCTCCAGCGTCTCGGCGTCGGCGTCTTCGGGTATGGGGGCAGCCAAGTTTCGCAACGCCGCCTCGAGCGGATCTCAAGCGCCTCCGCCAGAGTGCTCGCCATGGCTGATGACAAGCACCTCCTTGACGGTGCTTCCGCCACTGTCCGCACGAGGAAGCGGCTCATCGTAGACCACCACGTTGGTGGGGAACGCGTCAAGCGACGCCGTGTCGGAGTCGACAAGCATCGGGTCGGTGGAGCCAACCGACTCCAAGTCCGCAGCAGGCTCGCCGGCGACGTGGAGCTGATCGAGGAGGCTGACGAGGCGGCTCTCTGGGCCTTCTGTGCCCGCATCAGATGCGGGCTCGTCGGAGAGGCAGATCTCGCCAACAAGATCGGTGAGGCAGCTCGCTGCACAGACGACCTCCGCGCCATGCAGAGCGTCGGCGCAGACGCCGTCCGGCGTGCCGGGCTGGCTGCGCTCGCTTGGAAGGAACAAGGTTCCCGTCCAGAGCAGGTCTCCGGACGACGGTGCACCTCGCCCCATGGTGGGCGCCAAATGTCGGGGGTTGGGTGCGACATATGCCAAAGTGTGGCTTATCATGGTGGGAGCGAGTAGAACGTCGCCGGTGCCCGGAAGCAGTATGAGGCGTAGACACGAACGCCGGCGTACTTTACCCAGGTTCGGGGCTCTCCTAGGAGATAACACCCCTAGTCCTGCTATGCAGGGTCTCCGCATGATCATTAAGGCACTAGTGGGTACAATGGTGCTCCTCGAGCTGTATGCTAGAGGTGGAAGAAGGCTGGCTTGCTCTCTCCCTCCTCTAGGTATGAGTCTAGGTCTAACAGGTTGGGAACCCTTTGCATGGGTGCCCTGGGGGGTTTATATAGGCCTACCTCCTAGGGGTACAATGGTAATTTGGTCGGGTGTAGGACCCGACTGTCAGTGTCTCTGGTCGCCGGCTTCTTCGCCGGCTGCTGGGGCCCGCCGCCTGGTGGGCCCTGCCGACTGGTCTGGTACGGAGCCGACAGGCCGCTCCTGCCGCTCGCGGGTCTTGCCGGCTGCTTATTACTATAGCCGTGATGCTAATGACGTGTACTTGGTCAGGGGAGCGTGGCTACAGTCCCGCCGCCTGGTGGGAGATCACTGTAGCCACACCGTGTCTCATCTAGTTAATGGCGCATGGACCCCGAGGGAGGAGGGGGCCGCCTGCTAGAGGCCAGCCTCCCTTGGGTCCGACTGGTCAGGCTTCTGCCGTCTTTCGGGCTCTCGCTGCCTGGTGGGGCTCGCCGCCTGCAGGCCGTACCGATAGGCCGTCGTGGGAACAGGGCTCCGCCTGTCAGGAGTGACGTCAAGGGTGGAGTGGCAACAGTGCCGCGTCGCGCGGAGATCTCCGCCTGTACGGGGCACTGTGGCCGCGCCATGCCCTGGATATGGGGGAGATGGGCCACACTGTAGCCACATCCTGTCTTGTCTTCTTAATTAGGGCGCAGACTCCAAGGGCGCCGTGGGCCGCCTGCTAGGAGCCGGCCTCTCTGGAGGCCGCCTGCTAGAAGTCGGCCTGTCTTGGTGCCGCCTTCTGGAGCCTGGCCGCCTTCTGGCAGCCGGCCACTTGAGCAAGCCAGCCACCAGAAGATGGCGCTTCATTCTGGATGTTTTTGGGGCGCAGCCGGCCCATTGTCTTCAAAGTCTTAGGGACTCGGGTTGGGCTACCCGTGGCCCATTACTCCGACACCCCGTGCACACGGCCTCCTGCAACTCGTGCGCACGAGCTAAACAGAGCCGCGACATCAACCCCAAGACTACGGCTTCTTCAACACCTTTGGCATCTTCGCCAAGTGACTTTAAGGCATCTTCGCCTTTGGATGTACGTCATCTTCGCCTACTCCACGAGCTCAAGTCCACTACTCCCTCGAGCTACCACGACTTCGACATCACCGAGGAGATTCCATTCTTTGGGACTAATGACCCCAATGAATACCTCGAGTGGGAGTGCAAGATGGACGACTACCTCAAGCTACATTAAGTACCCTCCAAAGTTCAAGTGAAGTGCACCACAAGTACCTTCCATGACTACGCGTTGATTTGGTGGCTTCACACACACCTTCAAGGAGCTTCGACATGACTTGTTCCAAGACGAAGAAAGCGATGCGACGAGAGTTCGTGCCTCCAACATACACGGAACATCTTCAACACCAATTGGAGAACACCATACAAGGATTCAAGTCCCTCGACGAGTACTTCAAGAGCATGAAGGAAGCCTTGCGACGAGCCGGTGTGGACGACCCCATTTGGATGAAGTTCTACTTCATGATGGGATTGAACAACGACATCTCCAAGACTATCTTCAAAAACAACTACGAGCCCCTCGGCGGCCTATACATTGGTGCTCTCAAGGTGGAGCAAGAACTCATGAAGGCCAAGTCTACTCAACACCGAGCTCACTTCCCAATGACCATGCTACAAGACGGCGAGAGTGATGTTGTGCCATCTTCGGCCTTCATCCACGGCGATGACTATGAGATGGTTGAGCATGGGATTTTCCTTTTGACCACGGCGACGTATGATGACTTGAGTGACTTTAGCCACCATATTGAGAGAGTGAGTGACTTCACCACTAGCCCCATATATGATGTGTTGCCCCAATTCCCATGTAAGGAAAGCCACCACCACTGCTTGAGTGATTTGAGTGACTCCACCATATGCGACATTGAGTGCACCTACCTTGAGGGAGTGAGTGAGCCACCGCCACATAGAGAGAGTGAGGTAGTTGATGAGGCATATGAGGCCATTTAGATTTCTAACAACTTAACCTCTACCTCTATTGTGTCTTCTCATTTGGTGCTAGGTCCCATATATGATGATGCGCCGATCCTCGACGACCCCGTCCTTCCTTTGGACAAGTCGATGGCCATAGTGGACTATGATGCACCCCCACATGGTTCCATCATGATGACGATGACCACACTTTGGTTCCTACCACCTCACCTACACCACATGAGTGGAATGACATAGGTAACATAGGTGAAGGTGATGCTCTTTTCCCACTAGTGGACATTCTAGACATTGATTGCTTGCATGATGTTGATCCACCTATTACCATGCTTCATGCTAGTATGATTTCCCCATGCGATGATTTACCCATTTATGATGAGTTTGATGATTTTCATGTGGAATCTATTAGTTGTGATGCCATGTTACATAGGATTTCTTGTGATAATTCTCTTGGTCACATCATGTTTGATAATCCGCTTGACTTATCATATGTTATGCATGAGATCAATCATATGTCTTATTTGCAATCTCATCGTAGTGACTATGCATATGCCATTAAAATAAACCCAATTTGCACATATGGCATAGATGACAAGCCCATGGTGATAGGCATTTGTTTTTCTTGTGATGATATTGATATGCTTCCTTTGCATCATTTATCTCATATGCCATGCCATGACCACCTAGCTTCGGAAATACATTGTTTGCCATGTTGTCAATATTCTCCATGTTATGCTTCCGCTATTGCTCATGAAGACCCCCATGGTTTCCTCATACCCATTAGGATATTTTGATCCATTCTACGATTTGCATGATTCCCATGATTGTGTGCACCATATGCTCCCCATGAATAAACATGCTATTGATGTGCCATATACTTGTTTGCTCAATTTGTGTCCCCATCATGTTATACACAATAACTATTCTTTCATGATCGATGACATGTTTCTCTACCACGCCTCAAATTTCTTTGAGCAATGCTTATCTTGTGCTAACGCTCACATGCACATACACATCATAATGGATGATGTGTACATTTACCACACACACTTTCTTTGGTTTGTGTCTCTTTTGTGTAGGTACACATGAACACTCGTCAACCTCACAATCCCATGAGTTGACAAAACGAGCTCTAGAGAGCAATGATGATTTGGGATTCCGTGGATTGTCCTACCGCCACTCCCTTCGAGCAAAGACTTCGCGCATCTCTTCTACATGGCCCTCACATGGTTATGGGTTATATACCACTTCTCACTTTATGCCCATATTTCCATGTTCACTATGCTTGATATGATCATTCATATGCCTTTGTCATGCATTTGTGACCCATGCTTTGCATTACACATGTGTCTTGATTCTCGTACTTGTATGTGTATTTACAAGTTTGGTGGAGATATCTCTTGTTATTGCCATGTTTAATTTGTGACCCATTCCTATGATGATACTTTGATCTCGCTTTGTGTTCGTGCTTGCCATATGTCATGTGCATTGCTTATGCCTATTACTTGCTCACATGACATGATTGCCATGATATCCTCTAGTGTGTTGCATCTTCGCTCCACTAGTTTGCACGACATGATTGATATGCTTGCTTATGTTGCATCATCGATGATTCATACTTGCTCGTTTCTTGCGGTTGATGGCACCCGTTTCCATGCTTTGCACATGATTGCTATTACATGTTCTCATATGTCTCCATATGTTGCCTCTCTCATGCTAGATGATTTTCCATGTATTGAGTGCAATAATGATTTTAGTCTTGCTAATGAGATTGCCCCCATAGCATTCTCACATATATTTGGAGATTTTGACATATTTCTTGTGAAGCATGCTTATCTTCCCTCTTTGCACCATATGCCTAGTGACATGAATATGCACATTGTCGCATCATATTATTCATGCACTTTTGCTACTAATGGTTATGTGCAAGAGAAGAGAATCATCATGATGGATGATGTGTTTATCTACCATGCACATGCGTTGTTTGCTTTCTTTTGTGCATGTGTAGGATACTTGGACTTCGTGTCGACTTCCACTTCACGTGAGTTGACCATTCGAGCTCTTGAGAGCGAGCCTCATACATTCGACCACGACTCGCTTCTACACCACATTTCCTACCACTTCGGCATTGTGAAGGACGCACAAGGACATGCTTTCGAGGTGATATCCTTCTCTTTCGAGAACACCCATACCATGAGCATGCACATTGTGGATCATACTTCATGTGTTGCTTGCACCATGAGACTTATTGGTCATCTTGGACTACTTGATTGCACACATGTTAGAGATAGTGCTTTCATTCATGATTTCCACATTGCTATGCCTCATGACATATATGCCTTGTGTGTTGCATCCAACTTGTTCATTATTTGCTCCTATCATATGCTTGGTTGCACCAATGTCATTTCTTCACATATGCCATGTCCCATTAATTGCTGCATGATTAACTTGATTGGCTCACACATGATTAACAATTGCTCTTTCTATTGTGTTGAGTGCCACTCGATTTTCACTACACCATATGCCCATTATGCTTGGATTGTCTTGCCCCATGTGTTTAGACACTTCATTTTATTCGGTGTTGTGAATGATTCCTATGCATACCATAGACCATTTGTTGAGCGTTTTATGCATTCTTGCTATGATCTTGAGGTAGATGCTTGTTCACTTGGCACACATATTTGCATCTCGACCTCCCATTTGCATGCTTGTTTCCATGATATCCTTGATTGTGCTCAACTTATATTCTTACATGCCATGTCACACTTCTTTGTCAAACCATATATTATGCTTGATGACAACACTTGTTGGGTGAATCACCTTTTGAATGCTTGCTTTTGCTTTAATGCCAACCACATTTGTTTTTCCAAGTGCTTGTTATCTTCGCTCCTTTTGAAGGAATTACAAGACGGTGAGACGTTGGAGCGTGCCCATTTGGAACTACAAGATGATGAATGCTTGGTGATCGTCCACTTCTACACGGCGACATCTGATAATCCCCAAGTGCAGGGAATCATCGTAGCAATTCCCAAAGGTGGAAGTGATATGTATGGAGTGTCGAACCCACAAGGAGCTAAAGGTAAGATCAATATTCTCTCAAGTCCTATCTGCCACTGATACGACTCTACGTATACCAAACTTTTGCTTCCAACTAGAAACGAGAAATAAAACTACATTGTGGGTATGAAGAGGATAACTTTGCATGATATTGGAGAGCTAAAATATAAAAGTAGGTGATGTTATCATAAAGTTAGAATATATTACTAAATATTATAAATAGAGAGTGTGGAATAATGATGGATCGGTGTGCGGAATTGTCCTAGGCAATTGTTAACAAGATCGGTAATCACTATTGCAATTTCATATGAGGGAGAGGCATAAGCTAACATACTTTCTCGTCTTGGATCATGTGCACTTATGATTGGAACTCTAGCAAGCATCCGCAACTACTAAAGATCATTAAGGTAAAACCCAACCATAGCATTAAAGCATCAAGTCCCCTATATCCCATACGCAACAATCCCCTTACTCGGGTTTATGCTTCTGTCACTCAAGCAACCCACTATAAGCGAATCATGAACGTATTGCAACACCCTACAGCGGGAATCCCTCACGCTTGCGCGACACGGAGGGCACCATAGGACAACACCAAAATAAAACATACAACTCATACCAATCTAGATCATCAATCAACGCAAAGACAAAGGATATCTACTCAAAACATCATAGGATGGCAACACATCATTGGATAATAATATGTGGCATAAAGCACCATGTTCAAGTAGGGATTACAGCGGGGTGCGGGAGAGTGGACCGCGTAGAAGATATGAGGATGGTGATGATGATGGTGATGTTCATGAAGACGATCACCGCGGTGATGATTCCCTCCCGATGGCACTCCGGCGTCACTGAGAGATAGGAGGAGAGGTTCTCCCCCTTGTGCTTCCTCCTCCATGGCCTCCCCCCTAGATGGGGAGAGGTTCTCCCTCTGGATCTTGGCCTTCATGGCGATGATGGCCCCTCCGGGATCCTCCTCCATGGCCTCCGGTGATGATGGCCCCCTCCGGCAAGGTGCCAGAGAGGGTCTAGATTGATTTCTCATGGCTATAGAGGCTTGCGGTGGCAGAACTTCCGATCTAGGTTAATTTTTGGAGGTTTGGGTATTTATAGGAGAGGTTGGCGTCGAGAACAAGTCAGTGGTCCCCACGGGTAGTCCACGAGGCACAGGGGCGCGCCCCCCACCCTCGTGGGGCCCACGAGACTCCCCTCTGGTAGATTTTTGTTCCAGTATTTTTTATATTTTCCAGAAAAATTCTCCGTTGATTTTCAGCGCATTCCGGGAACTTTTATTTCTGCACAAAAACAACACCACGGTAGTTCTGCTGAAAACAGCGTCAGTTGCGGTTAGTTCTAATCAAATCATACCAAGATCATATAAAACAATAGTAAACATGGCATGAATACTTCATAAATTATCGATACGTTGGAGACTTATCAACATCATCTCTTTCCCATGGTGATTTGGATTTCGATCCGAGGTCGGATCTTTCCCAAGGGGGAGGGGATGATGTGGAGCATCCTATGGACATCACCATGTCAAGAGTCCATTTGGCAAGTGACACGTGCGACATCTACTTCATACATACAAAGGTGAATCATCTCCTTTACACGTGTCCACTTGTACCTCTCGAGGATGGTATACTACTTGACCCCTCTCTCGTGTGCCTACATAGGTGTGAGCGGAGCTACAAATTTATCGAGGAGGAGTCCAAGAAGAAGAGAACATCTACGCCATCCAAGAAGGAAGCCTGGAATCGAAGAAGGAAGCGCCAAGAAGAAGGCAGCAGCTCCCAGGCGACCCCGTGCGCACGGGCGTGTACCGTGCCCACGGGACCCCCGTGTCCACGGGCCTCACGGACCCCGTGCGCATGGGCTCATGCGTCAGGTCTCTAGATACCCCGTGCGCACGGGCTCCACTTACCCCGTGCACATGGGGCCCCCTGAGTGTTGTTGCGGGCTTTGCCCATGTAATCCCCATTTCGCCCCTGCTTACCCCTTCATCCCTTGGACCTATATATACTCCTCTTCCTCCTCCAATTAGACTCAGCTAAGAATTGATCTAAACATTAGAGCTTAGCTCATGTATCTCTCCTTGTGGGATTCCTCTTGAGAGAGAGACACTCCATTGGAGTTCAAGACCTCCATTGGAGAAGATCCATAGTGGATAAAGCCCCCATCTAGGGAAGGATCTATCTAGATCATCAAGCCCTCATCTCCTTCATAGGATTTGGGATGAACTCTACCATGTATCTTGTTTCCCTTTGATTGTTCATGTACCTTGTGGATCTTGTGTGGATTTGAGTCTAGTGGATGTGTGATTGGATTTGTTCTTGAGTGTTCCTCTTGTGATTTCCCCCTTGTGTTCTTCTTGTTCTTGGGGATTTCCCCTCCAATTCGTGAAAGATCTCCACTTAGGGTTCCACCCTACAGCAGAGGGGTTTGGGGGGACATGCGGTGCAACCTTTCTTCGAATTCCCCGCCGGCTGTCGGCGGATGGTGTAGCGACGGGTGCTCCGGTGGCGGCGGCGGTTGTGTGGGGAACGACTCGGGTACGGGCTGTTACAATTGAGGCGAGAGAGAGAGAGAGAGAGAGAGGAGACGTCCACCTGCCTAGGGCCCACCTTTAGTGAGTTCCCTTCACCCCACCTATCAGGATATCAGGCGGTCCCATTAGTCAGGAGGAGACCCCAAAAGAACTAGTTGGGAGGTAACGGTCAAAGGCTTTGACCGGACGACAGTGCAATGTTCGGGCTTTTGTGAGCAGGTGGTGAAGGTGGGAGGGCAAAAGTGAGCAAAGTTAGTTGGCTTGGGCAAAACTGATGAGGACTAAGCAATGAGGGGTACAAAAATAGAAATCCCTAAAATAAATGGGCTAAAGCCTAATAATTTCAACGGACGGTTCAAAAAATTCGGAAGAGAACCACCTAGGAGATCCTTGTACTGTTTTGTCAAATGCCTCACATACTGAGAGATCAAGCCCAAAACTTGTTTCAAGGATATCCAAGTACACCTATTAAACACAATATAATCCCTAAAGTTCGAAAGACCCCATAGAACAACATAACTGATGATTACATTCAAGTGCAAGATTATTTTTGTTATGTGACCAAAATCAGCTACAAATTCAAAGGTATGCATAGAAATTCCAAACACTCAGATTTTAGAGATTAGGGGTTCAAGATTCGATTAACATTGTCTCCATGACTTTAAGGATTAAAAATCAAAAAATAAAACGCATGACCCTTTCATCCTCCAAAAGAAAACACTCCTAGGCGATTAGGTTCCCTCCTCCTCCTATTGAAGCCGTCACCGGCCTGCCCTGCCGCCTTTGATGGCCTTTGGGCCATGGAGGTGCGGAGGACCTCGACAACCCGTTGGCAGAAGGGACCCCGCTCTCGTTCTTGTTAGCTTCATCGTCTTTGTTGGGGCTATGCGGTGTCTGTGAGGCCCCCTCAGTAGGAATAATGTCTCCCACATTCGATCCCCGTCCAGATGGTGCTTCTATTATCGCTGGAGGGCATGCAGAGGTGTGCCTTCGTTGGATCTTCTGGGATTCGGTCGGTGCTGGCCTTCTATGGATCTGTTTGGCAGTCTTTGTCCGTCTGCATGCTTGTGTTTATAGGTTTGACCCTTGTGATCTATGACTCTCTTCATCGATGACGGTTGTTGCTTTGGTGCACTGGTCGTGTTGGGCCCTAGCAAGACGACTTCTTGAGTGTCTAATACAACAAAGTTTGCTCGACTCCGATTAGGGTGGCGTGATGATGGAGACAAGCCTTCGGCTCGCTCCAGTCCATGGACCCGGTTGTATATTTTTGTTACTTTTGATGTTCTTTGTACTGCCATAATTAATTATGAGTAGATTAGAAGTTTGTCCCACAAAAAAAAACGAAAATTGAAATGTGACATCGTGCTCATATGCTTCCCCATGAGCAATAAAATTTAAATAAATAGTAATAAAATATTTTAAGATAGTTTTTTCAAGGACATGTTCACGTGTTCTTAGTGTTTGCAAAATAGTAAAGAAAAGGCATGTGTGGTGATCTCAAAAAAAGCTCCCTTCGATACATATTACTTGTCGTTGGTTTAGTATAAAGCTGAGTTGTATTAAACCAACGATAAATAATATAGATTAGAGGGAGTAAAATTGGGCGATCAAAGGAAGGAGCCCTCTCTTTGTTTACCACACACATGTGTTTTTTTAACACAGTACATACGTAAGCACTCATATACATGCACATACACTCACCTATGAACGCACAGACGCACGCCCTATCCCTATGAGCACCTTTGAAAGACTGAGCCGGCATATTATCTTGAAATTTATGAAGTCACTGTAGGCACCTCGTCGTCGACGGGAACGGCTCCTCTCACTCAATGCGCATCACCGGAAATCCTAAAATAAATCCAGGAATAAATGCGAGCACCAGGACTTAAACTCTGATGGGCTGGGATGTCACCGTCTCTCTAACCATCCAACCACATGTTGCTTCGCCACACGTGTTTTCTTGAAGGTAGAAGAGCTGTTCATATTCATTGTCGAAAACAAGCTTTACGTTCCCCTCAAAAAAGAAAAGAGAAAACAAGCTTTACGATTTACCAGAAAATATATGCCAACGAATACTCACGTTTATGCCATGGGATCTTGACCGTCCAATCGCAAATCCAACCGCCCATGCCTCGGGTCGCCCAATGAATGAAGCGCGGCAGCTGGTCACACCGAGCCAGAGCCACCCCTGCGCCCACCCATCCGCAACTCTTTCCCTCCACCCGCTCGCGCTCACGGCCGCCGCGATGCCGCCACCGCCACCGCCGCCGGTCCACCTCCGCCTCCGGGTCTCCATCACCCCGCCCCACCCTCTCCCTCTCCCCTACTCCCGCCGCTTCTCCTCCGCCACTTCTGGCCCAGCCACCGCTCGCCACCTCTCCCTCCGCTGCGGCAGCCGGCGCCGCGTTCCCGTGTGCGCCGCGCGGAGCGAGGCCGCGGGGGCGGAGGGGTTCGACGAGGAGCTCGGGAGGCTCCTGGAGCTGCTCCCCGGGGAGCTGCGGCGGCGGGTGGAGGACCACCCGGAGCTCCCCGCGCTGGTGGAGGTGGTCATGGACCTCGGCCGCCCCCCGCTCGCGCGCTTCCCCTCCGGCGACTTCCTCCTCTCCCACCGCCCCATCTCCTTCGACGACCTCCGCCAGGCCACTGCCAAGGTCAGGCTCATTCTGAACACTACGATACGCTGCTACTCTGCATTATGAAACGAGTCCAATTTAGCTTATCTGCCTTTGGTAGGTTGGGGACTTTGGAGGGGACAATCGCGCCGGGATTAGCCGCACGCTGCACCGGATCAGCGCGATCAGGAACAGGCAGGGAGATATTGTAGGACTGACCTGCCGCGTCGGGAGGGCTGTGCCCGGAAGTGCTAATCTGCTTCAGGATTTGGTGAAGGATGGTGGGTCGTTGCTGCTCATTGGTCCACCAGGGGTGGGGAAGACAACTGTCATAAGGTATGCTTGGATGATTAAGAAACCTCCGGCAGTGATTTCACTACATTGTATAGTGTACTGGTGAATAGTGATAGATACTTACACCACACGTGTGGCAACTGTAACTAGAAGAGTTTCCATGCCAGTATGTACCAATTTTAGCATCAGATTATGCCTCGTCTTGCAGAGAAATTGCACGAATGCTAGCAGATGATTACGACAAGCGGGTGATGATTGTTGATACATCCAATGAGATAGGTGGAGATGGTGATATTCCTCACCCAGGAATAGGCAATGCCCGTAGGTTGCAAGTGCCCAACCAAGAAATGCAGCATAAGGTTTGTTCTCTTAAGTTTGTTGCCTTGTGGAGTTTGCACAATGTATATGCTTGCATCGTACTGCTCACAAGCCTATTGCTCGGCGTTGACATGCGTACTTAAAACAGATGTTACTACTTGTTTGTCAAGTTTGTCGGATGATTTTATACAGTATTGAACATTTATGTTCCTTTTAGCACACCGCTTACCTTGTATGTTAATTCTGTTCCTTTAATGCCGATCAGGTTTTGATAGAAGCTGTGGAAAATCACATGCCTCAGGCAATCGTCATTGATGAAATTGGAACTAAGCTAGAGGCTATGGCTGCTAGCACCATTGCACAGCGGGGGATACAACTTGTTGCCTCTGCTCATGGTTTAACAATAGAGAACCTGACCATGAATCCTTCACTAGATATGCTTGTAGGAGGAATACAGGTAATGACATGCTGCACTTGATTCTATTGACTGTTATGAAACGATCGTATTTTCACACTGCAGCAAAGATGAACTGTATCATTTCAGTTGAAGTTATGAACAGTGATGCAGGTCATCTAAATAACCTTAGTCGACTTTATTTTTTAGAGACAGTATGATTTTCTGTTCATGTAGCTTTAGAACATACTCCAAAATCAGTATCGCGAGATGGTGTTAGAGATCCAAATATTACTTGTTTTCTGTTTCACCATGGTTTCTAATTGATCTCTGCTCCATTGTTTCTCTAAGAGCGTCACCCTTGGCGATGAAGAAGCAAGCAGGAGAAGGGTCCAAAAAACGGTCCTAGAGCGCAAGGGCCCATCAACATTCGCATATGCTGTAGAGATCGTGTCGAAAACAGAGTTACGTGTCCATCGTAGTCTGGAAGCTACAGTAGATGCTCTGCTTGCAGGTTCTCTCTGATTGTGCCAATAATCAACTACATTATCACGTTACATTTGATGCTATGATTTTCCCATGGAGTCATAGTATACATGAATCTGTGATGCCATTATCATTAGATTTTGTTTTGGTGGTGCAGGTAGAATGCCTAATGTTGAAATTCGTAAGTTGGGTTCAACCGGCTCGGTGCAGCAGGAAGTTTCTGTGCAGAAGGATCAATTTCGTCGTGGTCCTTATGAAATTGCGTCTCAATTTGAAGTTGCTTCCTTAAGTAATGCAAGAACAAGCCTGGACTCTGCATTTAATATTGATTCTGCCAACGGACATATAGAGAACTCTAATGTGTCTGAGGCAGGCTTCAATCTCTATGCATATGGGGTACGATTTCTTCACTAGACCATTTCCTTGATGTTCATTTTTTTTACAGTGATCTTCAGTAGTTCGTTTACATGTTTAAGGTTTTACTTGAGGGTGTTGTTGTTAACACGATGCTTGTTTGGTATGTACGTTGATTCCATTTTGCTGTATAATATCAAACTTTTGGGGCTCTTTATGGAAGTATGCTGATCCTTACAGAAACAACAACAACAGTCAACAAAGCCTTTAGTCTCAAACAAGTTGGGGATAGGTAGAGCTGAAACCCATAAGATCTCGAAACCAATTCATGGTTCTGCCACGTGGATAGCTAACTTCCATGCCCCTGTCCATGGCTAGTTCTTTGGTGATATTCTAGTCCTTCAGATCTCTCCTTACGGACTCCTCCCATGTCAGATCTCTCCTTCAGATCTCTTAACATTATCAACACACTTTAACCATCCTCTATGCACTGGAGCTTCTGAAGGGCTACGTTGTATATGCCCAAACCATCTTAGACGGTGTTTAACAAGCTTCTCTTCAATCGGTGCTACCCCAACTCTATCATGTGTATCACCATTCCGGACCCGATCCTTTCTTGTGTGGCCACACATCCATCTCAACATGGGCATCTTCGCTAGACCTAAATGTTGAACATGTTGCCTTTTAGTCCGCCAACACTCAGCGCCATGCAACATTGTGGGTCGAATCAGTGGCGGAGCCAAAAACCCAATATAGAGTGGGCCAAACATGTTATATAATGTTAGAGGGGGCCAAATCATCTAAATCTTGCTAATTATGTTTGAAAAATGGAGGATTAAGAGCACATATAGCTGTATTTGTGAGAGCATAGGGGGGGGGGGGGGGGGGCAAGGCCCCTGCCAGCACCCCCCTGCCTCCTCCACTGGGTCGAATCGCTGTCCTATAGAACCTGCCTTTTAGCTTTTGTGGCACTCTCTTGTCACAGAGAATGCCAGAAGCTTGGTGCCACTTCATTCATCCGGCTTTGATTCGATGCCTCACATCATCATCAATATCAACATCCTTCTGCAGCATAGACCCCAAATATCGAAATGTGTCATTGTGAGGTACCACCTTCCCATCAAGGCCAACCTCCTCCTCGTGCCTACTAGTACTGAAACCGCACCTCATGTACTCAGTTTTACTTCTACTAAGCCTGAAATCTTTTGATTCCAAAGTTTGTCTCCATAGTTCTAACTTTCTATTAATCATCGACTAGCACCACATCATCCCCAAAGAGCATACACCATGGGATATCTCCTTGTATATCCCTTGTGAGTTCATCCGTCACCAAAGCAAAAAGGTAAGGGCTCAAAGTTCACCCTTGGTGCAGTCCTATTTTAATCGAAAAGTCATCAGTGTAGCCATCACTTTTTCGGACACTTGTCACAACATTATCGTACATGTCCTTGATGAGGGTAATGTACTTTGCTTGGATTTTCCGTTTCTCCAAGGCTCATCGCATGGCATTCCGTGGTATCTTATCATAGGCCTTGTCCAAGTCAATGAAGACCATACGCAGGTCCTTCTTTTGCTCCTTGTATCACTCCATAAAGTTGTCGTACCAAGAAAATGGCTTCCATGATCGACCTCCTAGGCATGAAACCAGACTGTTTTTTGCTCACGCTTATCGTTCTTCTTAAGCGGTGCTCAATGACTCTCCCATAGCTTCATCATATGGCTCATCAACTTAATTCCACGGTAACTAGTACAACTTTGAACATCCCCCTTATTCTTGAAGATTGGTACTAATATACTCTGCCTCCATTCTTCTGGCATCTTGTTAGCCCGAAAAATGAGGTTGAAAAGCTTAGTTAGCCATACTATCGCTGTCTCGGAGGCCTCTCCACACCTCAATGGTGATACAATCAGGGTCCATCACCTTGCCTGCTTTCATCGTTCTTAAAGCCTCCCTGACCTCAGACTCTTGGATTCAGCGAACAAACGCCTGCTGGTATCATCAAAGGAGTCGTCCATCTCAATGGTAGAGCTCTCATTCTCTCCATCGAATAACTTCTCGAAGTACTCCCGCCATCTATGCTGGTCGTTCACTAGGAGCTGATCTGCTCTGTCCTTGATGCATTTGACTTGGCTGACATCCCTTGTCTTCCTCTCTATGATCTTGGCCATCTTATAGATGCCCCTTTTGCCTTCCTTTGTGTCTAAGTGCTGGTAGAGGTCCTCATACGCCTGACCCCTTGCTTCACTCATAGCTTGCTTTGCGGCCTTCTTTGTCACCTTGTACTTCTCCATGTTGTCTGCACTCCTATCCAGGTGTAGGCGTCTAAAACAAGACAGTGGTGAATTTGCGGCCTTCTTTCCGACCTTGATAGTCCGACTGTGGTTTGTTGGGAAATGGTCTTGCATGCTGCTAGTGTGTGTCCTTAATAGGAAAAAAACATTGATACCCTACTTTCGTTTGTTGGAAAGTGCTCCTGCATGCTGCTAGTGTGTGAGGAGGGGGGGGGGGGGGGGGGGTGAGAGGCTAATGTTGCCCTTTTTTGATTGTTCCTGTGACTGCAACAAGACAATAGTTAATTTGGGGTAAATGGTCCTAGTTTGGAATGTTGTTTACAACTTATGTAACTTGCCTTCCTTTGACTGCAACAAGAGTACAAGACTGGTAAATAATTGATAATTTTTGTTAGCTGTCAATTACCTGTTTATACATTATTTTGTAGAATTTTCAGTACTTAGTTTGAAACTTATTGGATAGGGTGTTCTAGATATCCGAGGAAATTGCCTTGCAAGCGATTAAACAACTGGAGCTGGAGGACATGATTACTTTGACTTATAATATCAGTGAAGCTGATGCAGTGATTGCTTTGCAATCGAAGCTCAAGAAGAATTCTCAGATTCAGGCTGTGTTGAAATCTGAAGATATACCGGTTTTCTTCGCTAAGGTACGCACTTGCGCACTTCATTTTCAATGCAGTGTTGTTTTTTTGAAGTGGCAGAATGATTCTATGGTGACTCACTTTCCTTCATAGACAAACTCCCTGGTGCAAATTACCCGGGCACTTCGCGTCCTTGTCGATGATCACGTGGATGGGTTGATCGATGTTGAAGACAATGAGGAAGTAAGATCATCAGTGGAAACCGATGCTTTGGAGGTACCATCATCACAGTTAACTTGTCCTGGATACATCATTCTTGAACATAATAAAACTGTTTCTTTGATTACAGGAAGCAAGATTGGCAGTCGAGCAAGTAGTGATCCCGAAAGGGGAGAGCGTGCAGCTCCTGCCCAGACCGTCAACCATCATCTCCTCCCAAGTGAACCTCGTCGAAACTTTCAACCTCAAGTGGGAAGTCACAGGCAAGGAGCCGAACGCTTGCCTGAGAATCCTCCCGCAATTTGCGGACAGGGAAGAAGGTACCACCTCGGAGCAAGGTGCGTCACCCGGGCTCAAAGATTCAGATAGCAGCTCCGATGGCATGGACTATACGCAGAGTGGTGTCACCAGGCTACCTTTCCTCCCGGAGTAGCATCTTGTTGAACTCCTTGGCTGTCTCTGTACGTGGTTGTATATTCCATTCCTTCCTTTTTGCAGCCATTCGTCGTTGTTGATACCCCGGTAATTCTCTCTCTCTCTCAACTGAAAGTAACTCTTTTTGATTACAGTGGCTGTTAGGCAGATAGATAGTGCTGCTTTCCAACTCACACCGAACATAACGGGATCGGATCCAACTAAGAACTGCACGACAACGTCCGGATCTTCTCGCATCTTTGCTAGTCGGTGACGTCGTCGTTGGCATGAATCTCGCCAGCTATCAGTGCCGACACGACGAGCAAACTCTGTATTTTATCTGGCTGAGTTGCAACTACGCCATGGGGGATCGTCCATCGTTGTACCCGTCGAATGTTGCGACCATCAGTCAATGTCATCCATGGCATCCTGCATGCCCACGTTTCCACACGGCACCATGCATGCATATCGAGAAGACTTGGAATGCCTGCCGCCTCACTATACTCTGCTGCCACTGCTGCCATTCTCCGGTGCGTCAGTTTACTCACGAAAAGAGGAAAATATCCTCAGCCTCTGCATTGAGGATGCCAATTAAAAAAATAGCGTGCTATGATAGAATCGTGTGGCCCTTAAAATATGATAATAGCGGGCTATATCGTGCTATATTAACGAGACATTGTACGACCGATTTATTTAACAAAACATTGCTTAGAACGAACGCTGTAGCACGCTATTGTTTCCACTGATTGGTGCATATATTATTAATTATTCATAATGCTGGACAAATCGGTCTACCATGAGAAAAGATAGAATCAAAATCAAAGCCATCCACATAGGACAGCATTGCCAAATCGTACCAACCAACCTACGACATCATGCATATTAGCATGCGAAGGACGCAACGTCTTCAAGAAGAAACCGATGCTCGTGCATGGGTGTTGGTTGGTCCATGCGTTTTCCCAAAGTAGATCTTCAAACCAACACCTTAACAAGATAACGACGTAGGGCGTCGACTCTGCCTAACCATGTCAGAAGGAAAGATCATGAGTTTTCACAAGTCTGTCTGATGCCATAGTCATTCTCTGTTGTGTCGTGATATGTATCTGCATCCTGCAGTTCTGGCAGTTCTGCACATCTTCCTTTGTGCCCCCACACCATTCCCATTTTCTTCTCCGGCGGAGAAGATCAATAATGCCGCGGCCGGTGGCCTGGCGCTGTACCGACCTGTACCTTCCATGCGTTGTTAATCAGAAGAGCGTGCCCATATATGGCTCCCCACTGGTTGCCGCATCCGGCCTCTCTGCCTCCCCGAGAGTCGCATGGCCTGTGGGCGGAAAGCTTCCAATGGCCGGCCACCTTCGTGCATGCACGCACGCACGCCCATGGCCGCCAGAGTGCATTCCGTGGAGGGGGTCTCTTGACCGTAGTTTATAACCTGCATGGCCGCCATTAGAGCCGTACCTAGAAGCCTACACCACCCTCCCTCGCGCCCATTGCTCCGTCCAGCTTATATATATATACAGTTAGCCGGCCGGTGGAAAGTGACACGGAGCGCCCTATAGGCGATGGAATCATGCATGGCCGGGTCGAGCTTGCCGAGGGCATATATTTGCATGCACTGTGCTGCACTCATGCACGGGTGGCCAACGAGCTGCCGGTACGCATAGTATAGACGTACTAGGGTGGTTACTCTCCTTTAGGACTAGCCCCTAGACGTACTTCCTTTAGCAATGTGGAACTCTTAAAGAGACGGTGCTCCTCCTGCCTAGCTCGATGACTCGACCGATCTCGGCTCCAATTTGGTAAGGCCGGTGGAGTTATAAATGGGTGCATACGCGGACACAACCTCCATGCCTAGACAAGTACGTTAATGGTGCGTGCGTGGTGTGGAGTAGGGACAAAGTTCATGTGGTGACAAACGAGGAAATGCTACTCCACTTAAGAAGCGGTGAGAGATATGTATCCCGATCGATGAAAGATCACGGCGGCTGTTGATTCGCGCGGGGTGATCCGGATCAAAGATACCATGTCCCACAGACTTAGCTGTCATGTCAACATGTCATACAACGGTTTTCAACTCATCATGCAAACAACGAATGGACCGATAACGATGGTTTGGTCCAACGAACAGATCAGTCATTTCAGCACCGATCTGGAGGGGCCAGCAGAGAAAGGTCTTTTTCTACGTCCAAACATGGCAATTTGTATTTGCAACATGGCATGGGTTTGGACCACCACCAGCACCGGCCGGCGCCGCACAGAGGCCGGCCATGAGCGGAAAGTTGGCCCGTTTTATTCGGTTATGTGGATATGAGGTCACCGCCCTCGTCGTTCGTTCGTTCGTCGCAGTCAGGGCGAGTGCGACACAGGCGACTTCCACCATCGCAATGCTTGGTTCGTTGTAACGGCAAACCGCTCGCTCGGGCGCGCGCCCCTATAAATCACCTCGGCGTCGCGCAGGTACGTACCCAACTCACCACCACCGCCAGTCTAGAGCGCACGAGGTAGCAACAGACTACAGAGCCTAGCATTCCACAGCGTACGAATCTACCTAGCTATACCGATCTCATGGCGTCCAGCTCGAGCGCGCCGAGGATGCCCGCCGCGGTGTGCGCCGTGCTCATCCTGCTGCTGCTGTCCGTCGCCGTCCCGTGCTGCGAGGCCGACCTCCTGCAGGTAATAGTGTCTGGCGGCCGGAGAATGCTGGCCGGTGGGAGCAATGCCGCCGCCTTGTCGCGGCAGGTGGAGACGACTGCCGCCAGTAGCACGTGGCGGGCAGCAGCTGGGAGGGCGACGGCGGCCATGCCGTACTCCGAGTCGAAGAGGTCCAGCCCCGGCGGCCCGGACCCTCAGCACCACTAATAATTAAGTAAACTCGCCTTGTAAAGTTGTCGGTTAAGGATGACGTACGCCGTAAGTTGGAATCTACAAGTCCCTCGACTTCTAGGGAATGTTAAGTTACTCAAAAATGAGTTTTGTAGTTCGTGCGTTTGCGGCATGCAAAAACAAATAAAGCGTAATATCATGCCATATATATATGGGTGACATCATACTGTTGACACCAGATTTTGGCATGGTCAAACACACAATTAAGATGGCCTCAAATGAAAAAGTCCTCAAAGCGAGAAAGTTCTGTATCGTCAAAAGAAGAAACTTTGATATTTGGCTATAGCCATCCGATCTCATCTCTAAGGCCGAAGTTGTGTTTGAAGTACTGAGATTTTGTATTCAGAACACTATTCCGCTGATTACGCCCCCAAGACGGCTTCGTATGGAACAATGATCTACACAAATTGTCTTCGTCTGGTCGAACGATCGATTTTGATATAAAAATCATCCCAATCCGAGTTCGTATGCGAGAATTAGAGCTATCGGAATGCAGCCCTGTCAGGAGGCGAAATATAGCACGCTCCACCAGACGCCATGTCTGATGGGTAGCGCGAGTGATTCGGCCCGGAAGATGACCTCGAATAGAAAAACGTTCAACACGGAAGTTGTTCGTCTCGTCGAAACGGTCAAATTAGCTTTTGGGCTCATCTTCATTCGAGGTCTTGTGGCCTATGGGACCTAAAAACCGAACTGATGTTCTAGACTTACCTAAATCCGAGTTCGGTTAATTTTGGAAAGATTTGGACGAGATTTGGAGTCCTTTTCTTGTACGGGAAGTCCATCCGCCTCTTATATACCTAATGGGTGACGGCCGATTGAACAACACACAATCGAACAAATCAATCTACTTTTTACCCTAGTTTTACATCTCTTCTTTGTTCTTTCTCGTTCTTCGTTCGTTCTTCGTTGAAGGGCAGCGATTCTCGAGGCTCTAGGGGCGGGCGAACCGACCTAGGGCAGCCCATAGCCGCCGCACGTGCAGACGGGGTCCCTCCCGGGCGCGTGGGGTTTCGGGTGCTAAAAAGCGCCCGTCGGATTGCTTGCGTACCGCGCTTCCAGATGGGTCTCCTTCAACGTGAGCTGCGGTGCATCACCCTCGGCATTGGAGGTACACGATGACGTGTTCGTGTGCGAACACATTTTTTGGCGACTCGTTGGGGATGAAAGATCAAGAATCATCATCAACCATGTCTAATCTCCCCAAGCCCTCAGAAGTTGACGCCGATAACATCATTAAGCCCCGTCTTGATGAACTATCCGAGGAACATCGACAAGCCTATGAAACGCGCAAGAAGCAACGTGAAGAGGCTTTTGAAGCGCTAAAGAAGAAGCACGAGGTGGAGGATTTGGAGGCGTTTCTTGCAAGTTTCAAGAAGGACCGTCAAGGCAACATCACTCCGATTGGGAACGTCAATTTTCCTCCCCGCATCGACGAACAAGATGTAATCACTGTGAGTAAAGTTTTTTCTCCAGAGCAAGTGGATGTGATTGAAAGTCTTGTTAGAAAGGGTAATGTGATGACGTACAATTCTTTTGTGGCAAATACTAATGCTAAGCAAAATATACCTCCATCATCTAGTGGTACTGTTGGTGTATCTGAAAACACTAGTCCAACTTTACCTACTTCATCAGCACCTACTATACAACAACAATATAGTATGCCGTTGAATTTTTAACCTAGTCAAACCAACTAGCTTATGGCTGCACCTGCATATCCTAATCCTATTATGAGTGTGCCCAATTCGGCGTCAACGCCGAATCACTTTGTCACACCACCCATAGGCGCAAGCATGTTTGGTCTTCCGCTGAATTATTGTTCGGCGCCCAGCCCACAAGTTGCACCAATAGCTAGTACTCAGGTTGCTCCCATGTCATTGAAGGAAATATGCCCTAGAGGCAATAATAAAGTTGTTATTTATATTTCCTTATATCATGATAAATGTTTATTATTCATGCTAGAATTGTATTAACCGGAAACTTAGTACATGTGTGAATACATAGACAAACAAAGTGTCACTAGTATGCCTCTACTTGACTAGCTCGTTGAATCAAAGATGGTTAAGTTTCCTAGCCATAGACATGAGTTGTCATTTGATAACGGAATCACATCATTAGAGAATGATGTGATTGACTTGACCCATTCCGTTAGCTTAGCACTTGATCGTTTAGTATGTTGCTATTGCTTTCTTCATGACTTATACATGTTCCTATGACTATGAGATTATGCAACTCCCGAATACCGGAGAAACACTTTGTGTGCTACCAAACGTCACAACGTAACTGAGTGATTATAAAGGTGCTCTACAGGTGTCTCCGATGGTACTTGTTGAGTTGGCATAGATCGAGATTAGGATTTGTCACTCCGATTGTTAGAGAGGTATCTCTGGGCCCTCTCGGTAATGCACATCACTATAAGCCTTGCAAGCAATGCAACTAATGAGTTAGTTGTGGGATGATGCATTAAGGAACGAGTAAAGAGACTTTCCGGTAACGAGATTAAGCTAGGTATTGAGATACCGATGATCGAATCTCGGGCAAGTAACATACCGATGACAAAGGGAACAACGTATGTTGTTATGCGGTTTGACCGATAAAGATCTTCGTAGAATATATAGGAACCAATATGAGCATCCAGATTCCGCTATTGGTTATTGACCGGAGACATGTCTCGGTCATGTCTACATAGTTCTCGAACCCGTAGGGTCCGCACGCTTAACGTTCGGTGACGATCGGTATTATGAGTTTATGTGTTTTGATGTACCGAAGGTAGTTCGGAGTCCCGGATGAGATCGGGGACATGACGAGGAGTCTCGAAATGGTCGAGACGTAAAGATCGATATGTTGGACGACTATATTCGGACATCGGAAAGGTTCCGAGTGGTTCGGGTATTTATCGGAGTACCGGAGAGTTACGGGAATTCGCCCGGGAGTATATGGGCCTTATTGGGCTTTAGGGGAAAGAGAGAAGGGAGGCTGTGCCCCCCCCCCCCAAGGCCTAGTCCTAATTGGACTAGGGGAAGGGGCGGCGCCCCCTCCTTCCTTCTCTTCTCTTTTCCCTTTCCTTCTCTCCTACTCCTACTACATGGAAGGGGGGGAATCCTACTCCCGGTGGGAGTAGGACTCCTCCAGGGCGCGCCATAGCTAGGCCGGCCCTCCCCCCTCCTCCACTCCTTTATATACGTGGCCAGGGGGCACCCATAGACACAACAATTGATCATTGATCTCTTAGTCGTGTGCGGTGCCCCCCTCCACCATAATCCACCTCGGTCATATCGTAGCGGTGCTTAGGCGAAGCCCTGCGTCGGTAACTTCATCAACATCGTCATCACGCCGTCGTGCTGACGAAACTCTCCCTTGAGCTCTACTGGATCGTGAGTTCGCGGGACGTCACCGAGCTGAACGTGTGCTGAACACGGAGGTGCCGTACGTTCGGTACTAAGGATCGGTCGATCGTGAAGACGTATGACTACAGCAACCG
Organism: Aegilops tauschii subsp. strangulata; assembly: GCF_002575655.3. Lineage (NCBI taxonomy): Eukaryota > Viridiplantae > Streptophyta > Magnoliopsida > Poales > Poaceae > Aegilops > Aegilops tauschii. Next base: position 68,194,572 of record NC_053041.3, read on the forward strand.
CGTTGTCATAACGCTTCCGCTTTCGGTCTACGAGGGTACGTGGACACACTCTCCCCTCTCGTTGCTATGCATCACCATGATCTTGCGTGTGCGTAGGATTTTTTTTTTGAAATTACTACGTTCCCCAACAGTGGCATCTGAGCCAGGTTTATGCGTAGATGTTATATGCACGAGTAGAACACAAGTGAGTTGTGGGCGATACAAGTCATACTGCTTACCAGCATGTCATACTTTGGTTCGGCGGTATTATTGGATGAAGCGGCCCAGACCGACATTACGCGTACGCTTACGCGAGACTGGTTCTACCGACGTGCTTTGCACACAGGTGGCTGACGGGTGTCAGTGTCTCCAACTTTAGTTGAACCGAGTGTGACTACGCCCGGTCCTTGTTGAAGGTTAAAACAACACTAACTTGACGAAATATCGTTTTGGTTTTGATGCGTAAGTAAGAACGGTTCTTGCTCAGCCCGTAGCAGCCACGTAAAACTTGCAACAACAAAGTATAGGACGTCTAACTTGTTTTTGCAGGGCATGTTGTGATGTGATATGGTCAAGGCATGATGCTATGTTTTATTGTATGAGATGATCATGTTTTGTAACGGAGTTATCGGCAACTGGCAGGAGCCATATGGTTGTCGCTTTATTGTATGCAATGCAATCGCCCTGTAATTGCTTTACTTTATCACTAAGCGGTAGCGATAGTCGTAGAAGCAATAGTTGGTGAGACGAGAACGATGCTACGATAGAGATCAAGGTATCGCGCCGGTGACGATGGTGATCATGACGGTGCTTTGGAGATGGAGATCAAAGGCACAAGATGATGATGGCCACATCATATCACTTATATTGATTGCATGTGATGTTTATCCTTTATGCATCTTATTCTGCTTTGATTGACGGTAGCATTATAAGATGATCTCTCACTAAATTTCAAGGTACAAGTGTTCTCCCTGGTCAGTATGCACCGTTGCCAAATTCGTCGTGCCGAGACACCACGTGATGATCGGGTGTGATAAGCTCAACGTTCATCTACAACGGGTGCAAGCCAGTTTTTGCACACGCAGAATACTCGGGTTAAACTTGACGAGCCTAGCATATGCAGATATGGCCTCGGAACACTGAGACCGAGCATGAATCATATAGTAGATATGATCAACATAGTGATGTTCACCATTAAAAACTACTCCATCTCACGTGATGATCGGACATGGTTTAGTTGATTTGGATCACGTGATCATTTAGATGACTAGAGGGATGTCTATCTAAGTGGGAGTTCTTAAGTAATATGATTAATTGAACTTTAATTTATCATGAACTTAGTCCTGGTAGTATTAGCATATCTATGTTGTAGATCAATAGCTCGCGTTTAGCTCCCATATTTTATTTTTGATATGTTCCTAGAGAAAACTAAGTTGAAAGATGTTAGTAGCAATGATGCGGATTGGATCCGTGATCTGAGGATTATCCTCATTGCTGCACAGAAGAATTATGTCCATGATGCATCGCTAGGTGACAAACCGATTGCAGGAGCAAATGCAGACGTTATGAACGTTTGGCAAGCTCGATATGATGACTACTTGATAGTTTAGTGCACTATGCTTTACGGCTTAGAATCGGGGCTTCAAAGATGTTTTTGAAGCGCCACGGAGCATATGAGATGTTCCAAGATTTGAAATCAGAATTTCAGACTCATGCCCATGTCGAAAGGTATGAGACCTTTGACAAGTACTTTGCCTACAAGATGGAGGAGAATAGCTCAGCTAGTGAGCATGTGCTTAGAATGTCTGAGTACTACAATCACTTGAATCAAGTGGGAGTTAATCTTTCAGATAAGATAGTGATTGACAGAGTTCTCTAGTCACTATCACCAAGTTACTAAAAACTTCGTGATGAACTATAATATGCAAGGGATAACGGAAACGATTCCCAAGCTCTTCATGATGCTGAAATCGACGAAGGTAGAAATCAAGAAAAGCATCAAGTGTTGATGGTTGACAAGACCACTAGTTTCAAGAAAAGGGCAAAGGAAAGAAGGGGAACTTCAAAAAGAATGGCAAGCAAGTTGATGCTCCCGTGAAGAAGCCCAAAGCTAGACCCAAGCCTAAAACTGAGTGCTTCTACTGCAAAGGAAATGGTCACTGGAAGTGAAACTGCCCTAGATACTTGGCGGATAAGAAGGATGACAAAGTGAACAAAGGTATATTAGATATACGTGTTATTGATGTGTACTTTACTAGTGTTTATAGCAACCCCTCGGCATTTGATACTGGTTCAGTTGCTAAGAGTAGTAACTCGAAACGGAAGTTGCAAAATAAATAGAGACTAGTTAAGGGCGAGGTGATGATGTGTGTTGGAAATGATTCCAAGGTTGATAAGATCACCATCGCACACTCCCTTTAACTTCGGGATTAGTTTTGAACCTAAATGAATGTTATTTGGTGTTTGCGTTGAGCATGAATATGATTTGATCGTGTTTATTGCAATACGGTTATTCATTTAAGTCAGAGAATAATTGTTGTTATGTTTACATGAATAATACCTTGTATGGTCATACACCCGATGAAAATGGTTTGATTGGATCTCGATCGTAGTGATACACATATTCATAATATTGAAGCCAAAAGATGCAAAGTTAATAATGATAGTGCAACTTGTTTGTGGCACTGCCATTTAGGTCATATTGGTGTAAAACGCATGAAGAAACTTCATGCTGATAGGCTTTTGGAATCATTTGATTATGAATCACTTGATGCTTGCGAACCATGCCTCATGGGCAAGATGACTAGAACGCCGTTCTTTGGAACAATGGAGCAAGCTACTAACTTATTAGAAATAATACATACTGATGTATGCAGTCCAATGAGTGTTAAGGCTCGCGGCAAGTATTGTTAGTTTCTGACCTTCACAGATGATTTGAGCAGATATGGGTATATCTACTTGATGAAACACAAGTCTGAAACATTTGAAAAGTTCAAAGAATTTCAGAGTGAAGTGGAGAATCATCGTAACAAGAAAATAAAAGTTTCTACGATATGATCGCAGAGGTAAAACATTCGAGTTAAGAGTTTGGCCTTCAGTTAAACAATGTGAAATAGTTTCACTACTCACGCCACCTGGAACACCACAGCGTAATGGTGTGTCCGAACGTCGTAACCGTACTTTATTAGATATGGTGCGATCTATGATGTCTCTTACCGATCTACCACTATCTTTTGGGGTTATGCATTAGAGACAGCTACATTCACGTTAAATAGGGCACCATCTAAATCCATGAAGATGACACCGTATGAACTGTGGTTTGGCAAGAAACCTAAGCTGTCGTTTCTTAAATTTTGGGACTGCGATGCTTATGTGAAAAAGTTTCAACATGATAAGCTCGAACCCAAATCGGAGAAGTAAATCTTCATAGGATACCCAAAAATAAACTATTGGGTACACCTTCTATCACGGATCCGAAGGCAAGATCTTTGTTGATAAGAATGGATCCTTTCTAGAGGAGTTTTCTCTCAAAAGAAGTGAGTAGGAGGAAAGTAGAACTTGATGAGGTAACCGTACCTGCTCCCTTATTGGAAAGTAGTTCATCACAGAAATTTGTTCCTGTGACTCCTACACCAATTAGTGAGGAAGCTAATGATGATGATCATATAACTTTAGATCAAGTTACTACCGAACCTCGTAGGTCAACCAGAGTGAGATCCGCACCAGAGTGGTACGGTAATCCTGTTTTGGAGGTCATGTTACTTGACCATGACGAACCTACGAACTATGAGGAAGCGATGATGAGCCCAGATTCCGCGAAATGGCTTGAGGCCATGAAATCTGAGATGGGATCCATGTATGAGAACAAAGTTTGGACTTTGGTTGACTTGCCCGATGATCGGCAAGCCATAGAAAATAAATGGATCTTCACGAAGAAGACGGACGCTGATAGTAGTGTTACTATCTACAAAGCTAGACTTGTCAAAAAAGGTTTTGACTACGATGAGATTTTCTCACTCGTAGCAATGCTTAAGTCTGTCCGAATCATGTTAGCAAATTGCCACATTTTATGAAATCTGGCAAATGGATGTCAAAACTACATTCCTTAATGGATTTCTTAAAGAAAAGTTGTATATGATGCAACCAGAAGGTTTTGTCAATCCTAAAGGTGCTAACAAAAATGTGCAAGCTCCAGCGATCCATCTATGGACTGGTGCAAGCATCTCGGAGTTGGAATATAAGCTTTGATGAGTTGATCAAAGCATATAATTTTATACAGACTTGCGGTGAAGCCTGTATTTACAAGAAAGTGAGTGGGAGCACTACAACATTTCTGATAAATATATGTGAATGACATATTGTTGATCGGAAATAATGTAGAATTTTCTGGAAAGCATAAAGGAGTATTTGAAAGGAGTTTTTCAAAGAAAGACCTCGGTGAAGCTGCTTACATATTGGGCATCAAGATCTATAGAGATAGATCAAGACGCTTGATAAGTTTTTTTCAATGAGTAGATACCTTGAAAAGATTTTAAAGTAGTTCAATATGGAACCGTCAATGAAAGAGGTCTTGCCTGTGTTACAAGGTGTGAAATTGAGTAAGACTCAAAGCCCGACCACGGCAGAAGATAGAAAGAGAATGAAAGTCATTCCCTATGCCTCAGCCATAGGTTATATAAAGTATGCCATGCTGTGTACCAGATCTATTGTATACCCTACACTGAGTTTGGCAAGGGAGTACAATAGTGATCTAGGAGTAGATCACTGAACAGCGGTCAAAATTATCCTTAGTAGAATAAGTATATGTTTCTCGATTATGGAGGTGACAAAAGGTTCGTCGTAAAGGGTTACGTCGATGCAAGTTTTGACACTGATCCAGATAACTCGAAGTCTCAATCTGGATACATATTGAAAGTGGGAGCAATTAGCTAGAGTAGCTCCATGCAGAGCATTGTTGACATAGAAATTTGCAAAATACATACGGATCTGAATATGGCACACCCGTTGACTAAACTTCTCTCACAAGCAAAACATGATCACACCTTAGTACTCTTTGGGTGTTAATCATATGGTGATGTGAACTAAGATTACTGACTCTAGTAAACCCTTTGAGTATTGGTCACATGTCGATGTGAACTATGCGTCTTAATCACACGATGATGTGAACTGTTAGTGTTAAATCACATGGCGATGTGAACTAGATTATTGACTCTAGTGCAAGTGGGAGACTGAAGGAAATATGCCCTAGAGGCAATAATAAAGTTGTTATTTATATTTCCTTATATCATGATAAATGTTTATTATCCATGCTAGAATTGTATTAACCAAAAACTTAGTACATGTGTGAATACATAGACAAACAAAGTGTCACTAGTACGCCTCTAATTGACTAGCTCGTTGAATCAAAGATGGTTAAGTTTCCTAGCCATAGACATGACTTGTCATTTGATTAACGGGATCACATCATTAATTAGAGAATGATGTAATTGACTTGACCCATTCCGTTAGCTTAGCACTTGATCGTTTAGTATGTTGCTATTGCTTTCTTCATGACTTATACATGTTCCTATGACTATGAGATTATGAAACTCCCGAATACCGGAGGAACACTTTGTGTGGTACCAAACGTCACAACATAACTGGGTGATTATAAAGGTGCTCTACAGGTGTCTCCGATGGTACTTGTTGAGTTGGCATAGATCGAGATTAGGATTTGTCACTCCGATTGTCGGAAAGGTATCTCTGGGCCCTCTCGGTAATGCACATCACTATAAGCCTTGCAAGCAATGCAACTAATGAGTTAGTTGCGGGATGATGCATTACAGGACGAGTAAAGAGACTTGCCGGTAACGAGATTAAGCTAGGTATTGAGATACCGACGATCGAATCTCGGGCAAGTAACATACCGATGACAAAGGGAACAACGTATGTTGTTATGCGGTTTGACCGCTAAAGATCTTCGTAGAATATGTAGGAACCAATATGAGCATCCAGGTTCCGCTATTGGTTATTGACCGGATACGTGTCTCGGTCATGTCTACATAGTTCTCGAACCCGTAGGGTCCGCACGCTTAACGTTCGGTGACGATTGATATTATGAGTTTATGTGTTTTGATGTACCGAAGGTAGTTCGGAGTCCCGGATGAGATCGTGGACATGACGAGGAGTCTCAAAATGGTCAAGACGTAAAGATCGATATATTGGACGACTATATTCGGAAATCAGAAAGGTTCTGAGTGGTTCGGGTATTTATCGGAGTACCAGAGAGTTACGGGAATTCGCTGGGGAGTATATGAGCCTTATTGGGCTTTAGGGGAAAGAGAGAAGGGAGGCTGCGCGCCCCCCAAGGCCTAGTCCGAATTGGACTAGGGGGAGGGGCGGCGCCCCCTCCTTCCTTCTCTTCTCTTTTCCCTTTCCTTCTCTCCTACTCCTACTACATGGAGGGGGGGGGGGGGGGGGGGGGGCGGGGGGTCCTACTCCCGGTGGGAGTAGGACTCCTCCAGGGCGTTCCATAGCTAGGCCAACCCTCCCCCCTCCTCCACTCTTTTATATACGTGGCCAGGGGGCACCCCATAGACACAACGATTGATCATTGATCTCTTAGCCGTGTGCGGTGCCCCCCTCCACCATAATCCACCTCGGTCATATCGTAGCGGTGCTTAGGCGAAGCCCTGCGTCGGTAACTTCATCAACATCGTCATCATGCCGTCGTGCTGACGAAACTCTCCCTTGAACTCCACTGGATCGTGAGTGTCCGCTGAATATGGTCTCTGATTTACTGCACAATAATGGGGTGTGGAGATACAATTTGTTGCAACAACACTTTGAGGCTGTAGAAGTTGAGTTCGTACGGAGAATTCACACAACACCGCCCTAGCAACATGATTTCCTCGCTTGGCAAGCTAACCCAAAGGGTCGTTTCACTGTCTGTAGTGCTTATAAGCTGGCAGTGGAAACATGAAGAGAAATTCACGTCGGGTGCCTCAAGCTTGAGGCCGGATGGTGAAAGGAAGATTTGGAACCTAGTTTGGCAAGCTGATCTACCACACAAGATGCATATGACTGCATGGAAGGTGGCTTCAGGTGCACTGGCCACTATGAAATACAAGCTAGATCACCATCTCGGGCACTAGCGACCTGTCCCTTGTGCGGTACTACTGATGAAGATACCTATCGTTCCATGGTTGCATGTGATAATGCCTCAAAATTGTGGAATGTTGTGGGGGAAACCTAGCCTATCCGCCCGATTGAGAAGGTCGTGTACACTGGGGATGAGTGGCTACAACATTTACTCTCTTTGCACTCCAACAAGTTACTGTAGCTCCATCCAGAATGGACAACAACTGACAACTAAACAAATTATCTAAGGTAAAGCCCCTGCTGATGGTCCATGCGTTCGGACGGAACAACTTGAGCACCCACCGGATCTGCCTTGGTCGCCGCCACCGGTGGACTGGCTAGCGCTCTTTGTTGATGCCTCCTATGCTCCCGAGGATGGCTCGACAGGCGCATGGATGGTGTTAAGGAATCGTGCAGGAGAGGTAATCATTGCCTTCTACTAAGTGTTATTCTACTACAATCCTGGGAGGGATGTCTCCCTTCTCTCCAATGGTCGACCCTCCCAGACATTGTGCAATCCGATTCTTTGGAGGCTTTATCTACTCTTTGGGATGGTCACCTGGCAATCGACGCTCATTAATGGTTGAGCAGGAGTTTGTTCCGGCCAAGAATGCTTGATCCCCTAATACGGTTTCACATTGTCTAGCCAATTATGCTGGCATGGCTCGTAGCACCACTTGTTGGTTACAACAAGACCTTCCTCTCATTTATGATCTTGCATTAGCACACTACTCTTCATTTATGGAATAAACTCCTTGAGACCTTGACCCTGCAAAAAATAACGAAAATCCAATTCTTACGTACGGCTTCTACTCGATCATTACATACCATGTTGATTCAGCTTGTAATAACTACCCCTTGATTTTTTTTTCTAACCGTCCCATAAATGAACTACTAGCACGTAATCTTTTTTTTTTGTAAAACTACTACGTGAGAATAGCATTGGTACCCTCAAAAAAAGAAAAGAAAGAATAGCATTGCTAAAAGAAAAAGAGTAAGCCAGAGATCGCTTTCCCCTGGTTGCCGCGCATCTGGCTCCTCTGGCTGCCCGAGAGTCGCGCGGCCTATGTATGGGGGAAATTAAGCTTCCAATAGCCGGGGACCTTGGTGCATGCATGGTACTGCCATAGACCCATAGTGCATGTCGTGGGGGTCTCCTTACGGTAGTTTAACTAGGCCGCCATACCTGAACTTCCGTCCTACGTATATACTACTAGTAGTAGTTTCAAAAAGAAAACGTATGTACTAGTACTATACAATTAGCGGGCCGGTGGAAAGTGACACGGAGCGCCATAGGAGTTCGCTGCCGGGAGGGGGTGTTTGCATGCTGCAATGTCTCTCATGCACGGATGGCCAACGAGCAACTGGTGTGCGTCGTACTAGTAGAAGACTAGCTAGGGTGGTTACTCGCCTTTAGCTTTAGGAGTAGCCCGTAGATGTATTTCTTTTCGCAAACAGGAAACTCTCAAACAAACGGTACTCCGCCTGCCAAGCTCGATGACTCGACCGATCCATCTCACGCTCCAATTTGGTAAGGTCGATCGACGGTTATAAATGGACGCACAAGGTGATGGTGGAGATGGACTCGCAGACTGCTCTAGGAAAGATCACCAGTCAACAACGGGACTTATCGACGAACGGACAAGTTGTCCGAGAGATTAAGGAACTACTAGCCCAGTTTCAAGATTCTATGGTGGTCTGGGTGCGTCGTTCCGCGAATAAAATTGCGCATATCCTAGCCAGGGAAGGTTGTTGTAAGTCGTATGTAAAACTTGGTTTCATATGGATTCGGAATGTGTTAGTGTTAGAGTAGTCATTATGGTATACGACTTCTAGCCCAAGTCAGTTTTGTATCCTACCCCAAATCGGTTTATACCCTCTTATATACTCTTGTATGCCGCACCAAATCATATATAAGCAACAGTTTTATTCAGCTTTCATGGTATCAGATACCGGTCCCAGGGTTTAGGGTATGGCTCCGCCAACACCACCGCCGTCGCCGCCGCCCGGCTACTTCGAGCGCCGGGCCGCACTCATCGCCAAGGCTGCCAACGCCGCGGCCGCTTCTCTCTCGGCCCTCACCATAGCTCCACAAAACTACCCTGCACCCATCCTCGCCGCACCAATATCTCTTGCTGACACAATCTCCGACGTCAGCCCCTACATCCCCATAGTTCTTGATCTCGCCGCCCACAACTACTACCATTGGAGACATCTCTTCGATCTCCACCTCGGCCGCTGCAACCTGCGCTCGCATGTCGCCGCCAACTGTCTTCCCCGCCCCGACGATCCGCAATGGTTGAAAGACGATCTCGCGATCGTCCAGTGGTTCTACACCCGCATCACCACCGAGATCTTCAACATGCTCGATCACGACGGCGCCACCACTGCCAACATCTGGCACTCCCTCCGTCAGCTCTTCCAAAGCAACACCGATGCTCGAAAAAACGCTCTCCACACCGAGCTTCGCAATATGGTGCAAGGAGACGCCCCGGTGAACCTGTTCTGCCAGCGCGTTAAGACCATTGGTGATGAGCTCTGCGAACTCGGCGATACAGTTAGCGACTCACAGCTAATCGATATCGTCTTCGTCGGCCTCAGCGAAGACTTTGACAAGCAAGCCTCGTTCATACCGATGATACGGCCCCCTCCTACCTTCGCTGAAGTTCGTTCCTTACTACAACTCGCGGCGGAAACACAAGCTCGCAAAGACTCTCGCCCCAAGGTCTTTCATGCTGCGGCTCGTCCTCCTCTGTCGTCTACACCAGCGCCGCCTTCCATGCCGGCTCCTGCCGCCGGGCCGTCCGCATCGTCATCTATTCAACCGCCCCCAGGCTGGCGTCCTAGTCCGAACTACCGTGGCAAAAACCCTATCTACAGGCCGCCGTCGACTCGTTCGGTTCCGCCTACGACATCACCGGCACCGAGTCCTGCACCACCCACCAGTGCTCCATCTGCGGTTGCATGGCGGTGTAACACCCTGAGAATCATGCTACAGTAACTCCCTGTGATTAAGCTAATCATGTTGCTAAACAGGGCTTGATCACATTTGAATCACCTTTCTTTTCAAACTCCTAGTTCAAACTTCAAATATAATTAAAGTGAAAAATAAAAGTTTTCAAAAACTCAAACAAAAATGTTCAGTGGGTGCCAAATATTACACTGGTAATTATGGTGGAGAAAACACATTTTTATAAAATGCCTAAATGCTTTAAATGAAATAAAACAGAAAAGGGAATAAGCAAATAAAAAGAAAACAGAAAACAGAAACAGTCAGAGAAAAAAAAAGGAGCAGGCCTCCCCCCACTGGACCCGTGGCCCATCTGCACCGAAACCCCCGGCCCAAACTGGGCCGCACCCCCGCACCCCCGACCCCGGCCCAGCCCACCTCTCCTCCCTCGCCCCTTCCCTGTTCCCCCGACCGGGTCGGAACAGGGGCGCGCTGCCACCCGACCACCTCGCCGGCACCGACGCCGGAGGGGATAAGGTCGCCAGCCCCGCGCCTCCTCGGGCCTCTCTCCCACTCACCCCCGCTCTCCCTCTCGGCCCCCGCGCCTCCCTCTTCCCTCCCCCGGATCCGCGCCGCTCTCCTCTTCCCCACGCCCGACGCGCTCGCCGCCGTTCCCGTCGTTCACGCGGCCACCGTGCCCCACTCGCCACCTCGCCGTGTCATACGACGTCGCCGCCCTCGACTACACCCCCTCCGCCTCTCCGTCGAAGCTCGGAGCCACTGCAACGGCCTCCCCGAGCTCGCCTTCAACCTCGGACGCCGGCGACCCCCTTCTTCCCCGGCGACGACCTGCTGCTACTAAGCCACCCACGGGCCTTTCTTGCGCCGCGCGGTGAGCTCCTCTACCTCCTCCCCCTCTCCGTTAGCTCGCCGCGCTCCCTAGCTTCTTCCCCACGCGCGCCCGAACGCCGCGCCGCGGAGCTCGCCGCCGGCGTGTCTCCGGTGACCAAATGGTCACGGGCGTAGGCCCGCTAGCCCGACCACACCGTGCCGCACCCGCCTAGGTAGTTAGTTCGGCCGTTCGCGCGCTCTAACGCAGCTTCCGTCGGGCACCCGTAGCTCCTCGCCGCCGGCGAGCTCGTAGCGGTCGACCCCGGCCGTTCCAGCCCCTCCGACCACCGCCGTTGGACGCGCGACGCCGAGTCGCGTCGACCGCGCCCAGCCACGCCCCCGGAGGCCCCCTATACGCGAAACCCGTACCCCTCCCGAGCCGCGCCGCCGTGCGTTTGGTCGCCGGCGATACTCCGGCGCCGGCCGCCGACGTGGCAGGCCTGGGGCCACCCCCAGTGCCTCTGCCAGTGGCCCCCACGGGCCCCAGTTGACTGGGTTGACCCAGTCAACTGCTGACTGGGCAGGCCCAGTCACTGACATGCGGGCCCCGCCGCAAAAATTAAAAAAAAAGAAAGAAAAAGAAAATGTTTTATAAATAAAAATAATTAGTTTAAATAATCTCTCACTGACAGGTGGGCCCAGTAGTTAATTAACTAAAAGTTAATTAGTTTAATCCTCTGTTAACCCACTGTCTATGACAGGTGGGTCCCCCGTGTCAGTTTGACCAGTCAACCCGGACTGTTGACCGCTGACGTCACTCATACGTCATGCTGACGTCATATCTCTTTTTCTGTTAATTAAATAATTCCAGAAATTCAAATAAACTTTGAAAATTCATATCTTTTAAACCGTAACTCGGATGAAAATGTTTTCTATATGAAAGTTGCTCAGAACGACGAGACGAATCCGGATACGCAGTCCGTTCGTCCACCACACCTCCCTAACCTATCGAACTAGCAACTTTCCCCCTCTGGTCCGACTGTCCGAAAACGCGAAACATCAGGAATACCTCCCGGATGTCCCCCCCTTCACCGGTACCACCTACTGTCGCGTTAGGACACCCCTAGCACCGCTCACTGTCTTGTCACGCATCGTCATGCTTATGTTTGCATTGTATTTACTGTTTCCCCCCCCTCTTCTCTCCGGTAGGCTACGAGACCGACACTGCTGCTGCCCAGTTCGACTACGGAGTCGACGACCCCTCCTACTTGCCAGAGCAACCAGGCAAGCCCCCCCCCTTGATCACCAGATATCGCCTACTCTACTCTCTACTGCTTGCATTAGAGTAGTGTAGCATGTTACTGCTTTCGGTTAATCCTATTCTGTTGCATAGCCTGTCATTGTTGCTACAGTTGTTTCCCTTACCTCCTACTGTTTAGTATAGGATGCTAGTTTTCCATCAGTGGCCCTACATTCTTGTCCGTCTGCTGTGCTATACTATCGGGCCATGATCACCTGGGCGGTGATCACGGGCATATACTTATATACTATATACATGACACATGTGATGACTAAAGTCGGGTCGGCTCGTAGGAGTACCCGCAAGTGGATCTTTGTGGCGGAGCGACAGGGCAGGTTGAGACCGCCTAGGTGAGAGGTGGGCCTGGCCCTGGTCGGCGTTCGCGAATACTTAACACGCTTAACGAGATCTTGGTATTTGATCTGAGTCTGGCCATTTGGTCTATACGCACTAACCATCTACGTGGGAGTAGTTATGGGTATCCCGACGTCGTGGTATCAGCCGAAGCTCTTTTGACGTCAGCGACTGAGTGGCGCGCGCCGTGTTGGACCGCTTTGACGTAACCGCCGTGATCGTGTGGGTTGCTAGGTCTGCTCGCGGCCGCGTTCGCAACGTGTAGGTGTGCATAGGGCGATGGGCCCAGACCCCTGCGCGCATAGGTTTAGACCGGCGTGCTGACCTCTCTGTTGAGCCTAGGTGGGGCTGCGACGTGTTGATCTTACGAGGCCGGGCATGACCCAGAAAAGTGTGTCCGGCCAAATGGGATCGAGCGTGTTGGGTTATGTGGTGCACCCCTGCAGGGAAGTTTATCTATTCGAATAACCGTGTCCCTCGGTAAAAGGACGACCCGGAGTTGTACCTTGAGCTTATGACAACTAGAACTGGATACTGAATAAAATACACCCTTCCAAGTGCCAGACACAACCCGGTGATCGCTCTCTAACAGGGCGACGAGGAGGGGATCGCCGGGTAGGATTATGCTATGCGATGCTACTTGGAGAACTTCAATCTACTCTCTTCTACATGCTGCAAGATGGAGATGTCCAGAAGCGTAGTCTTCGACAGGACTAGCTATCCCCCTCTTATTCCGGCATTCTGCAGTTCAGTCCACTGATATGCCTCTTTACACATATACCCGTGCATATGTAGTGTAGCTCCTTGCTTGCGAGTACTTTGGATGAGTACTCACGGTTGCTTTTCTCCCTCTTTTCCCCTTTCTATACCGGATTGTCGCAACCAGATGCTGGAGTTCAGGAGCCAGACGCCACCGTCGACGACGACACCTACGACACTGGAGGTGCCTACTACTACGTGCAGGCCGCTGACGACGACCAGGAGTAGTTAGGAGGTCCCAGGCAGGAGGCCTTGCCTTTTCGATCGTTGCTACGTTTGTGCTAGCCTTCTTAAGGCAAACTTGTTTAACTTATGTCTGTACTCAGATATTGTTGTTTCCGCTGACTCGTCTATGATCGAGCACTTGTATTCGAGCCCTCGAGGCCCCTGGCTTGTATTATGATGCTTGTATGACTTACTTATGTTGTAGAGTTGTGTTGTGATATCTTCCCGTGAGTCCCTGATCGTGATCGTACGCATTTGCGTGCATGATTAGTGTACGGTCAAATCGGGGGCGTTACAAGTTGGTATCATAGCCGACTGCCTGTAGGAACCCCCCTTCCACACTCCTTGGCCGAAGTCGAGTCTAGACATTGCAAACTTTTACTAACATGGCTGTGCAGCTTACGGGCCCACGTCGCCATTGGGTGGTACTAGGATCTTTTACTCCTCGACCTTTACTCTGGGACTCTGAACTCTCTTCTATTCGGGTTAAACGAATTTACTAACTCTAACACTAGGATCCCGTGACCGCGTTCACCCCAAAGATGGATAAGCCATAGTTGTTTCTTAGAATAGTATTTTGAACAATTCACACACTGTCATTTGACTCCTTTGAAACGTCTTTGCTTTCAGATGGAACCCACGAGGCAGGTCGTTCGCCACACGATGGCCATTGGTGCCTCGGGATCACCTGCGGTGCTAGCTGAGATGATGACCTATCTGGGTTATCGCTGGCACCCTGAGTTCACCGTCTACGAGGAGTACCAGGACTTTAACCAGGAGCAGTACCGTGCCATCGTCCACCTCTACTCTCGGGAGTACGACTCCACTACTGTGCTGCACACCGCACATGGTGTTGGTGTGACCATCGATATGGCTGTCCACGATGCAGCCTATGCTGCTCTGACACGTCTTCGTGGAGAGTATCGGGAGTTGGACACCTCCCCTTTCAGGCACATTGCTATCGCCTCTGATGTTGGTGCGGAGGGATACTATACTGCTGCCTACTCCACTGTCACCCGGGAGCCCTTCTACCATCAGCACCTGGTTCTGCATGCTGATGGGCTGGATCGAGTTAACCGAGCTCTTCGCCACGAGATGTACACCACCCGTCAGCACCTTTACCGTGCTCTGACGCTGCTGCACCCCTTTGTCCGATCTGGACAGGTACCGCGTGCTGCGATCTACCCAGCCAGGACCGTGATGCCCCACGGTGTTGGTTGGCCAGAGGTGGGAGGCTACTCTCCCGCACTTGGTTCTCTTCTGCCACCTGAGCGTCGGACTCTACACCTGAGTATCCGCGGGCCCCAGTCTGCTGACGTGGAGGGCTATCCGTTGCCTCACTACCAGCTGTCGGGCTACGATTACCTCCACAGTACCTCTTGGGACTGATGTAGACTTGCTTGTAGTATTAGTTTCAGTCGCCGCGAGCCTGTGTGCCGCCTATGATGCTTTAGTCTATGTACTGAACTCTGTGTACTGAACTCTATGCATGACCCCTTTTGTAAGTTATGCCGACTACTATGTAGTAGCTATCGTGCTCCTTTCAATTATGCATGTTTCATCATGAATGATTCTTGTCATTGCAAATTTTCTCAATGCTGAACTACCCCTGTTATATATTAGCAGGATGGTTAGACCAGGTGGTCGTGGTCGTGGTGGCGATGCCCCACCACCACCTGAGTACATGGCTGGTATGATCCAACAGTTTGAACTGAACCGCCAATTCATGGAAAATATGATGGCTCAGTTTCCTCGCCCCAATATGAACCAACAGCCAGCTCAAGTGACTCTTCAAGATTTCATACGCCTCAACCCAACCATCTACCGCAGCTCAACTCAGCCTCTGGATGCTGATGACTGGCTCCGTGACATCACCTATGAGATGGAGTCTGCTGATGTAGCCCCTGCCAGCTATGTCAATTTTGCTTCCTTCTTCTTGAAGGGACCCGCAGCTCAATGGTGGGACAGCCACAGGCGTACTCTGCCAGCTGGAACAATCATCACCTGGCCAGACTTCCAAGCTGCTTTCCGTGCCCGCTTCATTCCTCAGGGAGTCATGGACCGGAAGAAGCGTGAGTTCCGCAACCTCACCCAAGGCAACAAAACTGTCGAAGCTTATCAGCGGGAGTTTCTGGACTTGTCCCGCTATGCTGAAGAAGACATTGCAACTGATGCACGCAGACAGGAGAAGTTCCGTGATGGACTACAAGCTGACATCAAGCTCGTACTTCTAGTGCATGACTTCGCCGATTTCGCCACCTTGGTGAATAAGGCCATCAATGTCGAGACTGGTCTGCAGGAATACCAGAGCTCTCAGAGGCGCAACCGTGACACGGGCTCATCTTCGGGCTCGCCCTCACAGAAGCGTAAGATATGGATCCCGAACAGCATGTATCGTCCAAATGCACCTGCTCCCAGGAAATCTTATGCTGCACCGCGTCTGCCTCCTCCACCATCTAGGCAGTCAAAGCTACCAGCTCCCCCACCTGGGGCTCCTGTTCCCACTCCCGATAATGGTCTGTGCTTCAAGTGTGGTCAACCGGGTCACTTTGCCAGGAACTGCTATCAGAATCAGAATCAACTGGCCCTTCCAGCAGCTGGCCGTGGTAACAACCAGCCCCGCAACAACAATGCTAAGTCTCATGGTCGTGCTCATGCCAACCACGTTGATCTCAGCGAAGCTCAAGACCAGCCTGCTACTGTGATGGGTACACTCCTCGTAAATTCAGTACCATCATCCGTTTTATTTGATACAGGAGCATCCCACTCATTCATTTCAGCAGAATTTGCATTCCTGCATGGCATTAATCACGAAGAGATAAACACTCCGCTAGTGGTACACACCCCTGCGGGCCAATGTCAAACCTCTATGGTTAGTCGCGATGTTACTGTTGAAATTGAAGGACTGGAATTTCTTGTCTCTCCCATCGTACTGAAGTCCTGTAGCATTGATCTCATTCTGGGAATGAATTGGTTAAAAGCGCATACTGCTTCAATCGTTTGCACCACTAAGACCGTCCATCTGCTACACCCTTCAGATGAGATAGTTACTTACCAAGCCCATCTGGTGCAAAATGTCGAGGCAAGGCTCTATGCATTGAATGCATTGAACGCTGCACCACTCGAGGGCATTGAAAACATTCCCGTCGTGCGTGAATTCCTCGACGTCTTTCCTGAAGAACTTCCGGGGATTCCCCCTGCTAGAGCTGTCGAATTCATCATCGACTTGAAACCAGGCACCACTCCTATAGCCAAGCGACCCTACAAAATGCCGCCGCATGAACTCCTTGAGCTTAAGGAGGAAATCGACAAGTCTCTTCGCAAAGGATTCATTCGCCCAAGTTGCTCTCCTTGGGGAGCACCTTCTCTCTTTGTCAAGAAGAAGGATGGGACAAACCGGTTAGTTCAAGACTACCGTCCTATAAACCAAGCTACCATTCAGAATAAATACCCTCTTCCTCGGATCAATGATCTGTATGATCAACTGGCGGGTTCGTCAGTGTTCTCTAAGCTCGACTTGAGGTTGGGCTACCACCAGATCCGTGTTCGCGAAGAGGATATCCCAAAGACTGCCTTCGTGACTCGCTATGGTTCATACGAGTACACCGTCATGTCTTTCGGTTTAACCAATGCTCCAGCCACCTTCTCTCGTCTGATGAACTACATATTCATGGATTACCTCGACAAGTTCGTCGTGGTTTATCTGGATGATATCCTGATATTTTCCAAGAACGAAGAAGAACATGCTGAGCATCTTCGACTTGTGCTGGAAAAGCTACGAGAACATCAACTATATGCCAAGTTCTCTAAATGTGAATTCTGGCTACCCGAAGTAACCTATCTTGGGCATGTCATCTCTAAGGATGGTATTGCCGTCAACCCCGAGCGAGTTCAGGCTATTCTTGATTGGACTCCTCCCAAGAACGTTAAGCAAGTCAGAAGTTTTCTCGGTCTCGCCAGCTATTGCCGTCGATTTGTCGAGAACTTCTCCAAGATCGCCAGGCCTCTGACTAACCTGTTACATAAGGGCGTCAAGTTCCAATGGACAGACAAATGTCAGGAAAGTTTCCAGGCACTCAAGGACAAGTTGACTTCTGCCCCAGTTCTAGCTCCACCTGATACTAAGAAAGACTTCGTCATCTATTGCGACGCTTCCCATCAAGGATTAGGCTGTGTCCTAATGCAAGACCGCAAAGTGATTACTTATGCCTCTCGACAATTGCGCCCTCACGAAGAGAACTACCTAGTTCACGACCTCGAACTTGCTGCTGTCATTCATGCGCTAAAGCAGTGGCGACATTACCTCCTCGGTAATCGTTGCGAGATCTTCACTGACCACCAAAGTCTGAAGTATCTGTTTACTCAACCAGATCTGAACCTCCGTCAGCAGAGATGGATGGAGCTCGTTGCAGACTTTGACTTGGGTATTTCCTATACTCCAGGCAAGGCTAATGTAATGGCTGATGCCTTGAGCCGCAAGTCTTACTGCAACCACCTCCAGGTTCATAAAGTTCAGCCCTTGCTTGTTGAAGAATTCAGGAAGTTGAACCTCCATATTGTTCCTCCGGGTGCACTCGCTCCCCCTCCTAAGGAATTTGGCAAGGTGAACCTCCACGTTGTTACCCAGGGTTCTCTCAATACCCTAGTTGCTAAACCAGATCTCGAGGACAGCATCAAAAGGCTACAGAAGTATGACTCTGAAGCCCACAAGATTAAGCGCTACCTCGCAGAAGGAAGGCCCTCATTCTTCACCATTGCCGAAGATGGCACCCTATACTTCAAGGGCCGCCTAGTGGTGCCATGTGCAGAGAAAAACCTGGATATGACACAGGAAGTTATGAAAGAAGCTCATGATACGCCTCTGTGTATCCATCCTGGTAGTACAAAGATGTATCAAGACATCCGACAGCGATTCTGGTGGTCTAATATGAAGCAAGACATTGCTCGTTATGTTGCTGAGTGTGACGTTTGCCGTCGTATCAAAGCCGAACATCAAAGGCCTGCTGGAACTCTGCAACCTATCTCTATTCCTGAATGGAAATGGGACCATGTTGAGATGGACTTCGTCACTGGATTTCCCAAATCACAGAAAGATAATGATGCTATTCTTGTTGTCATTGACCGGCTTTCCAAAGTTGCACATTTCCTGGCAGTCAAAGAAACGATCACTGCTAGCCAGTTGGCAACGCTCTATATGTCCAGAATTGTTTCACTCCACGGTATTCCATTGGTTATCAGCTCAGACCGTGGCAGCTTATTCACTTCAAGATTCTGGGCAAGTTTCCAAGAAGCAATGGGAACTCATCTGTCATTCAGTACTGCGTTTCATCCTCAATCGCAAGGACAAGTTGAACGCGTCAATCAAGTTCTCGAAGACATGCTTCGAGCTTGCGTTATTTCCTTCGGCAAGAAATGGGAGGAATCTCTCCCGTATGCTGAGTTCTCTTATAATAATAGCTATCAAGCTAGTCTGAAGATGGCCCCCTTCGAAGTGTTATATGGACGAAAGTGCCGAACCCCTCTGAACTGGTCAGAAACTGGGGAACGTCCACTCTTCGGTCCGGATATTATCCAAGATGCCGAAGAACAAGTCCGCATTATTCGCGAGAATCTCAAGACTGCTCAGTCACGTCAGAAGAGTCAGTATGACCGTCATCATAAAGACATGGTCTATCAACCTGGCGAAAAGGCTTATCTTCGAGTCACACCTATGAAGGGTGCTCACCGCTTCGGGATCAAGGGCAAACTAGCTCCTCGCTATATTGGCCCATTCACTATTCTCGAAAGGCGTGGAAAAGTGGCATACCAACTGGAACTACCGCCGAACCTTTCTCAGGTTCACGATGTGTTCCATGTGTCACAGCTCCGCCATTGCTTCAAGGATCCAATCCGAGCTGTGGATCACGAAGTGCTCGAATTGCAGCAAGACCTCTCCTATAAGGAGCAACCGGTCCGCATTCTCGACCAAGCTGAACGCCGCACACGTCAGAAGGCGATCAAGTTTCTCAAAGTCCAGTGGTCGCACCATTCTGAAGATGAGGCCACTTGGGAACGAGAGGATCGTCT
The DNA here is from genome assembly GCF_002575655.3 of Aegilops tauschii subsp. strangulata. NCBI lineage: Eukaryota > Viridiplantae > Streptophyta > Magnoliopsida > Poales > Poaceae > Aegilops > Aegilops tauschii. The sequence continues at coordinate 68,214,155 of NC_053041.3, forward strand.
GCGCGAAGAATACCCCGCACTGTTTCCTTCTACCCCCTAAATCTCGGGACGAGATTTCTTGTAGTGGAGGAGATTTGTAACACCCTGAGAATCATGCTACAGTAACTCCCTGTGATTAAGCTAATCATGTTGCTAAACAGGGCTTGATCACATTTGAATCACCTTTCTTTTCAAACTCCTAGTTCAAACTTCAAATATAATTAAAGTGAAAAATAAAAGTTTTCAAAAACTCAAACAAAAATGTTCAGTGGGTGCCAAATATTACACTGGTAATTATGGTGGAGAAAACACATTTTTATAAAATGCCTAAATGCTTTAAATGAAATAAAACAGAAAAGGGAATAAGCAAATAAAAGGAAAACAGAAAACAGAAACAGTCAGAGAAAAAGAAAAAAAAGGAGCAGGCCTCCCCCCCACTGGACCCGTGGCCCATCTGCACCGAAACCCCCGGCCCAAACTGGGCCGCACCCCCGCACCCCCGACCCCGGCCCAGCCCACCTCTCCTCCCTCGCCCCTTCCCTGTTCCCCCGACCGGGTCGGAACAGGGGCGCGCTGCCACCCGACCACCTCGCCGGCACCGACGCCGGAGGGGATAAGGTCGCCAGCCCCGCGCCTCCTCGGGCCTCTCTCCCACTCACCCCCGCTCTCCCTCTCGGCCCCCGCGCCTCCCTCTTCCCTCCCCGGATCCGCGCCGCTCTCCTCTTCCCCACGCCCGACGCGCTCGCCGCCGTTCCCGTCGTTCACGCGGCCACCGTGCCCCACTCGCCACCTCGCCGTGTCGTACGACGTCGCCGCCCTCGACTACACCCCCTCCGCCTCTCCGTCGAAGCTCGGAGCCACTGCAACGGCCTCCCCGAGCTCGCCTTCAACCTCGGACGCCGGCGACCCCCTTCTTCCCCGGCGACGACCTGCTGCTACTAAGCCACCCACGGGCCTTTCTTGCGCCGCGCGGTGAGCTCCTCTACCTCCTCCCCCTCTCCGTTAGCTCGCCGCGCTCCCTAGCTTCTTCCCCACGCGCGCCCGAACGCCGCGCCGCGGAGCTCGCCGCCGGCGTGTCTCCGGTGACCAAATGGTCACGGGCGTAGGCCCGCTAGCCCGACCACACCGTGCCGCACCCGCCTAGGTAGTTAGTTCGGCCGTTCGCGCGCTCTAACGCAGCTTCCGTCGGGCACCCGTAGCTCCTCGCCGCCGGCGAGCTCGTAGCGGTCGACCCCGGCCGTTCCAGCCCCTCCGACCACCGCCGTTGGACGCACGACGCCGAGCCGCGTCGACCGCGCCCAGCCACGCCCCCGGAGGCCCCCTATACGCGAAACCCGTACCCCTCCCGAGCCGCGCCGCCGTGCGTTTGGTCGCCGGCGATACTCCGGCGCCGGCCGCCGACGTGGCAGGCCTGGGGCCACCCCCAGTGCCTCTGCCAGTGGCCCCCACGGGCCCCAGTTGACTGGGTTGACCCAGTCAACTGCTGACTGGGCAGGCCCAGTCACTGACATGCGGGCCCCGCCGCAAAAATTAAAAAAAAGAAAGAAAAAGAAAATGTTTTATAAATAAAAATAATTAGTTTAAATAATCTCTCACTGACAGGTGGGCCCAGTAGTTAATTAACTAAAAGTTAATTAGTTTAATCCTCTGTTAACCCACTGTCTATGACAGGTGGGTCCCCCGTGTCAGTTTGACCAGTCAACCCGGACTGTTGACCGCTGACGTCACTCATACATCATGCTGACGTCATATCCCTTTTTCTGTTAATTAAATAATTCCAGAAATTCAAATAAACTTTGAAAATTCATATCTTTTAAACCGTAACTCGGATGAAAATGTTTTCTATATGAAAGTTGCTCAGAACGACGAGACGAATCCGGATACGCAGTCCGTTCGTCCACCACACCTCCCTAACCTATCGAACTAGCAACTTTCCCCCTCCGGTCCGACTGTCCGAAAACGCAAAACATCGGGAATACCTCCCGGATGTCCCCCCCCTTCACCGGTACCACCTACTGTCGCGTTAGGACACCCCTAGCACCGCTCACTGTCTTGTCACGCATCGTCATGCTTATGTTTGCATTGTATTTACTGTTTCTTCCCCCCCTCTTCTCTCCGGTAGGCTACGAGACCGACACTGCTGCTGCCCAGTTCGACTACGGAGTCGACGACCCCTCCTACTTGCCAGAGCAACCAGGCAAGCCCCCCCTTGATCACCAGATATCGCCTACTCTACTCTCTACTGCTTGCATTAGAGTAGTGTAGCATGTTACTGCTTTCGGTTAATCCTATTCTGTTGCATAGCCTGTCATTGTTGCTACAGTTGTTTCCCTTACCTGCTATCCTACTGTTTAGTATAGGATGCTAGTTTTCCATCAGTGGCCCTACATTCTTGTCCGTCTGCTGTGCTATACTATCGGGCCATGATCACCTGGGCGGTGATCACGGGCATATACTTATATACTATATACATGACACATGTGATGACTAAAGTCGGGTCGGCTCGTAGGAGTACCCGCAAGTGGATCTTTGTGGCGGAGCGACAGGGCAGGTTGAGACCGCCTAGGTGAGAGGTGGGCCTGGCCCTGGTCGGCGTTCGCGAATACTTAACACGCTTAACGAGATCTTGGTATTTGATCTGAGTCTGGCCATTTGGTCTATACGCACTAACCATCTACGTGGGAGTAGTTATGGGTATCCCGACGTCGTGGTATCAGCCGAAGCTCTTTTGACGTCAGCGACTGAGTGGCGCGCGCCGTGTTGGACCGCTTTGACGTAACCGCCGTGATCGTGTGGGTTGCTAGGTCTGCTCGCGGCCGCGTTCGCAACGTGTAGGTGTGCATAGGGCGATGGGCCCAGACCCCTGCGCGCATAGGTTTAGACCGGCGTGCTGACCTCTCTGTTGAGCCTAGGTGGGGCTGCGACGTGTTGATCTTACGAGGCCGGGCATGACCCAGAAAAGTGTGTCCGGCCAAATGGGATCGAGCGTGTTGGGTTATGTGGTGCACCCCTGCAGGGAAGTTTATCTATTCGAATAGCCGTGTCCCTCGGTAAAAGGACGACCCGGAGTTGTACCTTGAGCTTATGACAACTAGAACTGGATACTGAATAAAATACACCCTTCCAAGTGCCAGACACAACCCGGTGATCGCTCTCTAACAGGGCGACGAGGAGGGGATCGCCGGGTAGGATTATGCTATGCGATGCTACTTGGAGAACTTCAATCTACTCTCTTCTACATGCTGCAAGATGGAGATGTCCAGAAGCGTAGTCTTCGACAGGACTAGCTATCCCCCTCTTATTCCGGCATTCTGCAGTTCAGTCCACTGATATGCCTCTTTACACATATACCCGTGCATATGTAGTGTAGCTCCTTGCTTGCGAGTACTTTGGATGAGTACTCACGGTTGCTTTTCTCCCTCTTTTTCCCTTTCTATACCGGATTGTCGCAACCAGATGCTGGAGTTCAGGAGCCAGACGCCACCGTCAACGACGACACCTACGACACTGGAGGTTCCTACTACTACGTGCAGGCCGCTGACGACGACCAGGAGTAGTTAGGAGGTCCCAGGCAGGAGGCCTTGCCTTTTCGATCGTTGCTACGTTTGTGCTAGCCTTCTTAAGGCAAACTTGTTTAACTTATGTCTGTACTCAGATATTGTTGTTTCCGCTGACTCGTCTATGATCGAGCACTTGTATTCGAGCCCTCGAGGCCCCTGGCTTGTATTATGATGCTTGTATGACTTACTTATGTTGTAGAGTTGTGTTGTGATATCTTCCCGTGAGTCCCTGATCGTGATCGTACGCATTTGCGTGCATGATTAGTGTACGGTCAAATCGGGGGCGTTACAGGCGGCCTCCTCAAGATCCTTGGACGGGGCTTGTTCAAGCATGGCCCATGCCCTTGTCCGCTCCGTCCACCCTCGGTGCTCCGCCGGCATACTCAGGTGCCTGGCAACCCGGCCTTCGGCCGCCTACTGGTGCTCCCGGGGTTCTCAACCCCCGATAGCCGGCTAATGCCTATCACGCCGCCCCGACGTATGCTCCTTATGGTCATTACACCACCGACGGCGGCGCCTACTACACACCTCAGCCGGCCCTGCTCCCGACGCCACCCCCACCACAACCGGCCAATGCCTACTACACTCCCCAGCCGGCCCTACTGCCTTCACCATCGTATCCGCCGGCACTGCTTCCGACGCCACCCTCACCTGCGACGCCGAGCTGGGATCAAGCTGCCTTTCTCCAGGCCATGAATAACTTTGCTGCACAAGGAAAGTCAGGTACGGATTGGATCTTTGATTCAGGGGCCTCTAGTGATATGTCTGCATCTAGTAATTGGTTATCTTCTTGCACTAAATCTCCTTTCCCTTCCATTATCCTTGGAGATGGATCATCTATTCCTATATATTGTGTTGGTCAGGCTCAACTTCCCTCTTCCACCAAACCTCTTTTACTTCGCGATGTTCTAGTTGCACCCGCCCTCATTAAAAATCTTATCTCTGTTCGCCAATTTACTTGCGACAATCTAGTTTCGGCTGAATTTGACCCTTTTGGTTTATCTGTGAAGGATTACCTGACCAAGGCCGAGATCGCTCGCTTCAATAGCTCCGGTGATCTTTATTCTCTTAATGGAGTTCCTGCCGCCACCCCTCCAACATCCATGCTGGCCTCCGTCGATCTCTGGCATCGTCGCCTTGGCCATCCCAACCCCGCCGTCTTAGTTTCTATGCTTAGTGAATTTACCATACCATGTAATAGGGACTCTCATAATTCTGTGTTTTGTGAGTCTTGTCAATTAGGCAAACTTGTGCGTCTTCCCTTTAGTTCCTCTAGTTCTTGTAGCACTTATCCCTTTGAATTAATACATTGTGATTTATGGACCTCTCCCATTGCAAGCGTTTCGGGTTTTAAATACTACCTTGTTATCCTAGATGATTTCACCCACTTTGTCTGGACTTTTCCTCTACGCAACAAATCCGAGGTCCATTCTCTTTTCCTTAATTTTCAACGCTATGTGTCTGTTCACTTCTTCCTCCCAATTCGCTTTATCCAATGTGACAATGGTCGCGAGTTTGATAACATTAAAAATCGCACTTTCTTCCTACAACATGGCATCCTGCTTAGGTTCTCATGTCCCTACACCTTCCCTCAAAATGGTAAAGCAGAACGCTCTCTTCGCACCCTCAATGATATAGTTCGCACTCTCCTCATTCAATCATCTATGCCTCCCAAGTTTTGGGCTGAAGCCCTACACATGGCCACCTTCCTTCTAAATATTCGACCTTCTAAAACTAAACCCAACACTACTCCATATTATTCCCTCTTTCTTTCCCACCCCGACTACTCCGCGGTTCGTGTTTTCGGCTATCTCTGTTTTCCTAATGCCTACGCCACTTCTGCAAATAAATTGTCACCACGCTCTATCCCATGTGCTTTTCTCGGCTTCTCTGACGAGCACAAAGGCTATCGTTGTCTCGACCTTCACATCGGACACGTTCATGTCTCTCGTCATGTCACGTTTGCTGAGCACATTTTTCCTTTCTCACAACGCACTACTACACCATCCAACACCCCTAGCTCCGCAAACACCCCCTCTCCCCGTCCTTTCCAACTATATACTCCCCTACCTGCCGAACACAACTTATCACCACCACCATTAACACCCACCATAGCCAATCCCAACCATACACTCACCCCACCCGAGACGTCCCCAACACCCCTGACTCCTGCTCCCTCCCCAACACCCCCGGCCCCTACTCCCACTCCACCACCCAGCCCTGCTCCCACTCCACCACCCAGCCCTACTCCTTCATCCGACTCTTCCGCTGCGCCGGACTCACCAGTACCCACCTTACCCCCTCGTGCTATTCCTACAGCAGCCCCGATTAATGATCATCGCATGCGTACTAGGGTCAAATCAGGATTTCATCAACCCCAAGACCGCCTAAACCTTCATACCTCCGTATCTCTCACTTCTCTTCCAAAGAATTACAAAACTGCTCTACTTGATCCCAATTGGGCCGCTGCCATGCAAGAAGAATATAATGCTTTACTTCAAAACAACACCTGGCAACTTGTTCCTCGTCCTCCCAATACAAATATTGTTTCTGGCAAATGGATTTTTCGCCAAAAGTTGCACTCCGATGGGAGCCTCTCACGATATAAAGCCAGGTGGGTTTGTCGTGGCTTTTCTCAGCAACAAGGAATTGATTACGAAGAAACCTTCTCTCCTGTTGTTAAACCTAGCACCATTCGCACCGTTCTTAGTGTTGCTGTCTCCTCTTCATGGCCCATTCACCAACTTGATGTTAAAAATGCTTTCCTCCATGGTTCCCTTCAAGAAACTGTCTACTGCCAGCAACCTCTGGGTTTTGAAAATCCATCCTTTCCAACTCATGTATGTGTTCTTCAGAAATCTCTCTACGGTCTTAAACAGGCCCCACGAGCTTGGTTTCAACGCTTCTCCTCCTTCATTCAAACAATAGGCTTCACTCCATCTCTCTCCGACACCTCTCTTTTTGTGTATCATCAAACTTCTGACACTGCCTATTTACTTCTCTATGTAGATGATATCATTCTTACCGCCTCCTCTCAAAAGTTCTTAGATCATATTGTCTCTCTTCTTAGATCTGAATTTTCTATGACTGACCTAGGACTCCTTCATCATTTCTTAGGCATTGCTGTTGTTCGAGATTCCTCCAGCCTTTTTCTTTCCCAACGCCAGTATATTCTTGATCTTCTTAATCGTGCTGGTATGCTTGACTGTCAATCATCTCGCACTCCTGTCGATACTAGTTTTAAACTTTCGGCTAAGTGTGAACCCTTTTCCGATCCTACTCTCTATCGTAGCCTAACAGGTGCTCTCCAATATCTCACCATTACTCGTCCTGAAATCTCTTTTGCTGTTCAACAAGCATGTCTCTATATGCATGATCCCCGGGTTCCTCACTATAATCATGTTAAACGCATTCTTCGGTATTTAAAAGGAACTCTCAATCATGGTCTCCACCTCAATAATTTTTCTCCAAACTCGCTTACCGCATACTCTGATGCAGACTGGGCTGGTTGTCCTGACACTCGAAGGTCCACTTCCGGTTTTTGTGTTTTTCTTGGTAACAATTTGATTTCTTGGTCTTCAAAAAGACAGGTTACAGTCTCACGTTCGTCGGCCGAGGCTGAGTATCGCGCTGTGGCACATGCCGTTGCAGATACAATCTGGATTCGGCAGTTACTCTCCGAGCTACACAGGCCTATTGAGCAGGCCACTATTGTCTACTGTGACAACATATCAGCAGTCTACATGACCAGCAATCCAGTTCAACACCGACGCACAAAGCATATTGAGATTGATATTCATTTTGTTCGTGAAAATGTTGCTCTTGGTCAAGTTCGGGTGCTTCATGTTCCCTTTACGGCTCAGTTTGCTGACATTTTCACCAAGGCACTGCCTACTAAGCCGTTTCAAGATATCTGTTTCAGTCTCAATGTCGTCGAGCCTGCCGTTGATACTGCGGGGGGATGTTAGAGTAGTCATTATGGTATACGACTTCTAGTCCAAGTCAGTTTTGTACCCCTACCCCAAGTCGGTTTATACCCTCTTATATACTCTTGTATGCCGCACCAAATCATATATAAGCAACAGTTTTATTCAGCTTTCAGTTAGTTCGGAGATCTCCGCAGAGGAGGCTATGAACAACGAATAAAGTAGCAACGTTTCCCTGGAAAAAAAATGGAAGGAACCTCTTTGACATATCAATGGGATGCCGGCCTGCGTAGTGTGGACAAAATTCATGTGGCGGTGGGAGATATGTATATATCCGGGTCGACGAATATTGCGGCGATTGGTGATTCGCCCGTGGTGATCTGGCCAAAGATATCATTCCCACGGATTTAGTTGCTCATGTCATACGACGGTGCAATGAGACAGTTGATGATGGTTGGTCCAACAAACAATGTCAAACATGCATGGATATATTTCTCTTTTCGAGATTTGCGTGGATATCTGACTATAATGCGCGATTTCTCTCCGTCCTGAAAATCTGATCGGAAGGGGGGGGTCATAGAAAAGAAAGGCCTCTTTTTACGTCCAACTTGCCTATTTGTATTTGCAACATGGCGTATATATATGTGATGGATCACACGGGGCCATGAGCAGAAAGTTGCCCCTTTTTCGATCGACGAATGAGGGTAATGAGGCCACTGCTCTCGTCGCTCGTTGGTCGCTGTCAGTGCGAGTGCGACACAGGCGAGTCTCCACCCATGGCGCCAAACGGCAAACCGCTTGCTCGAGCTCCTATAAATGAGCACAGCGTCCTGCAGCTACGTACCGAACTCGCCACCGTCGCCACATTCTACTCTAGTGCGAGCTGTGAGGTAGCATTCCATTCATGGCGTCCAGCTCGAGCGCGTTGAGGATGCCGGCACTGTGCGCCGTGCTCATCCTGCTGCTGCTGACCGCCGTCTCGCGCTGCGAGGCCAACCTCCTGCAGGTGACGGTGGGAGGGCGGAGAATGCTGGCCGGTGGGAGCAATGCGGCCGCCGTCTTCTCGCGGCCGGCGGAGACGACTGCCGCAAGTACCATGCGGTGGGCAGCAGCAGGGAGGGCGACTGCGGCGATGCCGTACTCTGAGTCGAAGAGGTCCAGCCCCGGCGGCCCGGACCCTCAGCACCACTAACGAAGTATTCTCGCCCCCGACGTACGTGCAACCTATCCTGAAGTAGCTTATACTGATTAAGATTAAGAGGACGGACGTACGTACGGAGTACTTGGTAAGCTGGAATAGTGAAGTCCCTCGACTTCTAAAGAGTAGTATATAGTATACTACTTACTCAAACTTGAGTTTTGTAATTCGTGTCTCTGAAGCAAGCAAGAAACATAAATGGCACATTTGATCTTTCACCTTTTCCGACTCATATATCGATCCAACCACTACTGGAATTTTCATGTACGCCGGGTGTCACTAGTGCAGAATCGGGCTTTAGCGCCGGTTCGTAAGGGCCTTTAGTGCCGGTTCTGCAACCGGCACTAAAGAGTGAAGACTAAAGCCCCCCCCCCCCCCTACCGGTTCGGCACGAACCGGCGCTAAAGTGGCACGAGCCAGGCCCGGGTGCTGGTAGACCATTAGTACCGGTGGGTAGCATCAACCGGTACTAAATGTTTTTTTGGGGGGTTGGTTTTAATTTTTATTTTTCCATTAATTTTGTGTTTTCCATTTAATTTTTTTTTTGTTTGCTGGTATTTTACGATACTACATATTGTACACGTTATGCATATATATAAATAGATTTTCTCGTAGAACCGATCATATATATATATATAATCGAATGTCTCACAACCACCATTAACTATTCACACATACACATGTATATATATATATATAATTTCTCCTACATGTTGCCTTGGTGCCTTCGGAGCACGATGACAAGTGGTTCATGAGGGTGGTCGCGGGTAATAGTATTCTTCTTTGGGATCTATGACCTGGCCGAGCAAAAATCCCGTTATTTCCTCTTGAAGTGCTCGTATGCGCTTTGTTGGTAGGAGCTGGTCCCGCACGTCTTTGAACTGTTAAGGAGATCAATATGCATGTGTATTAGTTGTGTGACTAGATATCGACAATCATGTAAGATTTATGAATAGTGTTCTGGCAAACGTACTCATTGTTGTCTATCAGATCTGCTCCATTCGGACGCCATCATGCGAATGTTCTCGCAAACATAGTATGCACACACTTCAGTCCCCGGCGCCTGCTTCAGGGCCTTTACGAGAATAGAATTTAATCAGATAATAATTAATCAAACATGATAATTAATTAATGGTATTGAAACAAGAATTAAAGAGATGGTAGCTAGCTAGCTAGTACTACTTAATTACATACCTTGGGTCGATACCAAAATAGCTTTTGTCGCCATTTTCCTGGAGTCACCTTGATGTACTTTGCCAAGCCCTGCCCGCCGGCAAAGAAAATTAATAAAGGGGTTATTAAAAATAGTTCATATCAGGAAATGACGAACTAAATAGGCCGAGATATAGGTAATAATGATTGAAATTACCTGTTGACTATCCCCTTCACGATGCTGTAGTCACTTTCTTTTTTAAGTAGTGAGTCCAGTACTTCAACTTTTCTTCGTCAACTTTAATGTCTAACAAGATCCAGTGAAACCTGCATGCGCACACGTTTGCATGTATAAATTAAGTGGGCATGTGCATAACACTAATCAACTATAACCCTAAACCCTATACACTTATTAACATCTAGCTAGTAAGCAAAAACAGAATTTGTAGTACAAGACAGTGTGACTCACTCGAAGTTGTAAGGAAGTAGTATATCTTCATTGCTATTGAGGCGCTTCAAGAACTCTAGCATGTTTTTCTCTACATCTTGTGTACACCATTCCAATTTCCATGTGTATTCATTAACGGTATTTGGGTCAATGAACCCAATGCCATAGCGTCCAGCTTTTTTCATTTCATACATCTTCATCCTGCATAATACCACAGAAAAGAATATATAGTGAGGATATATAATTACAGATAATTAATGATCAATCAATGAGCACTAGAGCTAGCTTGAGACTTCAATTGCAGAAAGAAATCACTTACAGACAATAGCAACTGACGATAGATTTGTCGAGTGCATCTTGATTGAATAACTGAAATAATTCCGAATACTCAATGGACAGAGCTTTCTTATTGAAGTAATGATCTTCCTCGACTTGCACCATGAGGGACTCTCGATTGGAACTCTTGGTAATTTTCATGTACCAATCATGCAATTCATATATTCTCGTGGGGAGTTCTTGACCTCCTCGGGCTCGACCAAAGGTTGGCCCCGGACATATTTCCATTTTATTTCCTCCTCTCTAAGCGGAGACATGGGCTCGATATCGAGAAGTTGTTCAATAGTGATCTTGAGCATTTCAGCCTGCATTATATGCTCCTCGGTTATTACCACATCGCCCAGCTCGGGAACGTAAACGGTTTGCCCACGATAATATTGGGCGCGCGTACTCTCATGTGTTGTTGGCCCAACAAGCGGGGGGATCGATTGCGCCGCCTGTTCTCGCACGGTGTTAGGCGGGACGGGGGCCCTGGGGGGTAGCAATGCCACTGGAGCATCGCACGGGGCCCTCATACATGCCGTACAGTGTGGTGGCATGTCCGAAGAGGCGGCACGCGTCTCCGGGGTGTGGCCCCCCTCACGGACAGCGATGACACAGTAGTAGACGTTCTGCGGTAACGATGCGGCGTGAATATTATCAAATACTCGGGGCACGATAAAATCATGAGTTTTTTACATGACGTGGGCACATGTGCTATAGGACTGATGGTAATTTTTCATAATTTTTGGTGATGGAGAACTATCTGAACACTTCCCTCTCCGCGGATTGCTCTTCGCGTGTTTAAGACTGTGGCCGACGGCCTCCGAGGGCTAGCACATGCCGCCAAATCTTGCGTAGGCGGCCTCTCACAAGTCTGGAAGTGTTGTGGTGGTTGCAAACGGCCGGCACGCGTCTCCGGGGTGTGCCCCCCTCACCGATGGCGCCGCCGCCGACACCTGAAGGGGGGAAAACGGACGCGTTGGGTTGACATGGATGGGGCTTGCTGCGGCTTTGGCCCGGATGTTGGTCCAAAGTGTTCCTATGGGCTAACCTAACACAACCGGGTGGAGAGTTCTACTGGTCAAAGCCCGTCCGTGCAACGTCAAAGGCCTAGATCTCGTGGTCAAACGCTACATGGTTAGGCGGGACGGGGGGCCTGGGGGGGGGGGGGGTAGCAATGCCATTGGAGCATCGCACCGGGCCCTCATACATGCCGTACGGTGTGGTGGCATGTCCGAAGAGGCGGCACGCGTCTCTGGGGTGTGGCCCCCCTCACGGACGGCGATGACACAGTAGTAGACATTCTGCGGTAACGATGCGGCGTGAATATTATTAAATACTCGGAGCGCGATAAAATCATGAGTTTTTTACACGACGTGGGCACATGTGCTATAGGACTGATGGTAATCTTTCATAATTTTTGGTGACGGAGAAGTATCTGAACACTTCCCTCTCCGCGGATTGCTCTTCGTGTGTCTACGACTGTGGCCGGCGGCCTCCGGGGGCTAGCACATGCCGCCAAATCTTGCGTAGGCGGCCTCTCACAAGTCTGGAAGTGTTGTGGCAGTTGAAAACTCCCGGCCCGCGTCTCCGGGGTGTGTCCCCCTCATGGACGGCGCCGCCGCCGGCACCTGGAGGGGGGAAACAGACGCGTCGGTTCTACACGGATGGGGTCTTGCTGTGGCTTTGGCCCGGATGTTGGTCCAAAGTGTTCCTATGGGCTAACCTAACACAACCGGGTGGAGAGTTCCACTGGTCAAAGCCCATCCGTGCAAACTCAAAGGGCTAGATCCCGTGGTCAAACGCTACACGGTTAGGCGGGACGGGGGCCCTAGGGGGGGGGGGTAGCAATGCCAGTGGAGCATCGCACCGGGCCCTCATACATGCCGTACGGTGTGGTGGCATGTCCGAAGAGGCAGCACGCGTCTCCGGGGTGTGGCCCCCCTCACGGACGGCGATGACAAAGTAGTAGACGTTCTGCGGTAACGATGCGGCTGAATATTATTAAATACTCGGAGCGCGATAAAATCATGAGTTTTTTACACGACATGGGAACATGTGCTATACGACTGATGGTAATTTTTCATAATTTTTGGTGATGGAGAAGTATCTGAACACTTCCCTCCCAGCGGATTACTCTTCGCGTGTCTACGACTGTGGCCGGCGGCCTCCGAGGGCTAGCACATGCCGCCAAATGTTGCGTAGGCGGCCTCTCACAAGTCTGGAAGTGTTGTGGTGGTTGCAAACGCCCGACACGCGTCTCCGGGGTGTGCCCCCCTCACGGACGGCGCCGCCGCCGGCACCTGGAGGGGGGAAACGGACGCGTCGGGTCTACACGAATGGGGTCTTGCTGTGGCTTTGGCCCGGATGTTGCTCCAAAGTGTTCCTATGGGCTGACCTAGCACAACCGGGTGGAGAGTTCCACTGGTCAAAGCCCGTCCGTGCAAAGTCAAAGGGATAGATCCCTTGGTCAAACGCTACAGGGTTAGGCGGGACGGGGCCCTGGGAGGGGGGTAGCAATGCCACTGGAGCATCGCACCGGGCCCTCATACATGCCGTACGGTGTGGTGGCTTGTCCGAAGAGGCGGCACGCGTCTCCGGGGTGTGGCCCCCCTCACGGACGGCGATGACATAGTAGTAAACGTTCTGCGGTAACGATGCGGCGTGAATATTATTAAATACCCGGAGCGCGATAAAATCATGAGTTTTTTACACGACGTGGGCACATGTGCTATAGGACTGATGGTAATTTTTCATAATTTTTGGTGATGGAGAAGTATCTAAACACTTCCCTCTCCGCGGATTGCTCTTCGCGTGTCTACGACTGTGGCCGGCGGCCTCCGGGGGCTAGCACATGCCGCCAAATATTGCGTAGGCGGCCTATCACAAGTCTGGAAGTGTTGTGGTGGTTGCAAACGCCCGGCATGCGTCTCCGGGGTGTGCCCCCCCTCACGGACGGCGCCACCGCCGACACTTGGAGGGGGGAAACGGACGCGTCAGGTCTACACGGATGGGATCTTGCTGTGGATTTGGCCTAGACTTGGTCTGTCATCTCGCGATGACATGCACTATCACGGAGAAGCAGTTATTCACCGTGGACTACACCCTCTCGGCGCCGATCAACGCCCTAGACTGTCGGGGCCGCTGGAGGGGTGCCGGTCTCTAGAACCGGGCGAGGCCCATCATTTGAAAAAGAAAACACAAGACGGTAATTATGATGTGCTAAGGTTGTTTGCCAAGCATGGAAGAAAACAAAAAAATATAATACAAAAAAGAAGGATGCTTTACCGAGAGTTCTGATGTCTACTACGCAACCTTCTTCTTGTAGACGTTGTTGGGCCTTCAAGTGCAGAGGTTTGTAGGACAGTAGCAAATTTCCCTCAAGTGGATGACCTAAGGTTTATCAATCCGTGGGAGGCGTAGGATGAAGATGGTCTCTCTCAAACAACCCTGCAACCAAATAACAAAGAGTCTCTTGTGTCCCCAACACACCCAATACAATGGTAAATTATATAGGTGCACTAGTTCAGCGAAGAGATGGTGATACAAGTGCAATATGGATGGTCGGTAAAGGTTTTTGTAATCTGAAAATATAAAAACAGAAAGGTAACAAGTGGTAAAAGTGAGCGTAAACGGTATTGCAATGCTAGGAAACAAGGCCTAGGGTTCATACTTTCAGTAGTGCAAGTTCTCTCAACAATAATAACATAATCAGATCATATAACTATCCCTCAACATGCAACAAAGAGTCACTCCAAAGTCATTAATAGCGGAGAACAAACGAAGAGATTATGGTAGGGTACGAAACCACCTCAAAGTTATTCTTTCCGATCAATCCATTGGGCTATTCCTATAAGTGTCACAAACAGCCCCAGAGTTTGTAGTAAAATAACACCTTAAGACACACATCAACCAACACCCTAATGTCACCTAGATACTCCAATGTCACCTCAAGTATCCGTGGGTATGATTATACGATATGCATCACACAATCTCAGATTCATCTATTCAAGCAACACATAGAACCTCAATGAGTGCCCCAAAGTTTCTACCAGAGAGTCTAGACGAAAACGTGTGCCAACCCCTATGCATAGGTTCATGGGCGGAACCCGCAACTTGATCACCAAAACATACATCAAGTGAATCAATAGAATAACCCATTGTCACCACGGTTATCCCATGCAAGACATACATCAAGCGTTCTCAAATCATTAAAGACTCAATCCAATAAGATAAGTTCAAAGGGAAAACTCAATCCATTACAAGATAGTAGAGGGGGATAAACATCATAAGATCCAACTATAATAGCAAAGCTCGCGATACATCAAGATCGTGCCAAATCAAGAACATGAGAGAGAGATCAAACACATAGCTACTCGTACATACCCTCAGCCCCGAGGGTGAACTACTCCCTCCTCGTCATGGAGAGTGCCGGGATGATGAAGATGGCCACCGGTGAGGGTTCCTCCCCTCCGGCAGGGCGCCGGAACAGGGCCCCGACTGGTTTTTGGTGGCTATAGAGGCTTGCGGCGACGGAACTCCCGATCTATTATGTTCCTCGATGGTTTTAGGGTATATTGGTATATATAGGAGGAACAAATATGTCAGGGGAGCCACGAGGGGCCCACGAGGGTGGAGGGTGCGCCTAGGGGGGTGGGTGCACCCCCCTGCCTCGTGCCCTCCTCGTTGATTCCCTGACGTGCACTCTAAGTCCACTGGATTGCTTTCGTTCCAAAAATAACTTTTCCGAAGGTTTTATTCCATTTGGACTCCGTTTGATATTCCTTTTCTGCGAAACACTGAAACAAGGGAAAAAACAGAAACTGGCACTGGGCTCTGGGTTAATAGGTCAGTCCCAAAAATAATATAAAAGTGCATAGTAAAGCCCATTAAACATCCAAGATGGATAATATAATAGCATGAATACTTCATAAATTATAGATACGTTGGAGACGTATCAGCGTCCCCAAGCTTAATTCCTGCTCGTCCTCGAGTAGGTAAATGATAAAAGAAATAATTTATGAAGTGTGAATGCTAGCAGGTGCACAAGTTTGATCAATGATAATTTCAATCACCTTTTCTAGCATCATTATATAACAGTAGCTCAACTCATAGAACTTTGCATGATCAATTAACAAACTATTCACATGTTAAAGTATAGATCATAAACTTTCTCGAAAACTAACAAACCGTGTTATTAGTCATCAAACAATTACAATTCATCTTATTGTCAGGAAGAGTCTATGTCAGAGCTTTGATTCAGCAAACTTCAAATACTCAACTATCATTTAGTCTTCCATGATTGCTACCACTCAAAGCATATTTTCAGAACAAATAGTATTCATCGAACACAGAGAAAGATAGGGGCTTAATGTTTCGCCTCCCAACCTTTTACCTCAAGGGTAATGTCAACAATAATAATGCATGCTCAAATATATTTGAATGGCCATATATGCTTAGATCTTTCCATCACATGATGCTTGCCAACTAAAGAGTAGGTTGGAATAAGAAGGAATACTACTGACTCTTGCATAAAAGTAAAAGATAGGCCCTTCGCAGAGGGAAGCAGGGATTTGCAGAGGTGCCAGAGCTCGAAGCAAAAACATAGATGAAAATAATTTTGAGAGGTATGCTTTCATTGTCAACATAACGACCAAGAGTTCCCAATATCTTCCATACTAGATACATCATAGGCGGTTACCACGCAGAAAGGTAAAGATTTTACTCCCCCTCCACCAACGATCACACTCCACGGCTTGTCCGAAACAACGGGTGCCGTCCAACTTTCAACAATCCTGGGGGAGTTTTGTTTAAATTATTTGCAAATTTGTTTTTGATCTTTTGATCATAGGACTGGGCATCCCAGTTACCAGCCATTTTCTCGTGAATGATGAGTGGAGTCCACTCATCGTGAGAATAACCCACCTAGCATGGAAGATACTGCTAGCCCCTAGTTGCTACATGAGCGATTCAGGCATACAAAACAGATTATTATTTGAAGGTTTAGAGTTTGGCACATGCAAATTTACTTGGAACGGCAGGTAAATACCGCATATAGGTAGATATGTGAAGGAAATATGCCCTAGAGGCAATAATAAAGTATTATATATTTCCTTATATCATGATAAATGTTTATTATTCATGCTAGAATTGTATTAACCGGAAACATAATACATGTGTGAATACATAGACAAACAGAGTGTCACTAGTATGCCTCTACTTGACTAGCTCGTTAATCAAAGATGGTTATGTTTCCTAGCCATAGACATAAGTTGTCATTTGATTAACGAGATCACTTCATTAGGAAAATGACGTGATTGACTTGACCCATTCCGTTAGCTTAGCACTCGATCGTTTAGTATGTTGCTATTGCTTTCTTCATGACTTATACATGTTCCTATGACTATGAGATTATGCAACTCCCGTTTACTGGAGGAACACTTTGTGTGCTACCAAACGTCACAACGTAAATGGGTGATTATAAAGGTGCTCTACAGGTATCTCCAAAGGTACTTGTTGGGTTGGCGTATTTCGAGATTAGGATTTGTCACTCCAATTATCGGAGAGGTATCTCTGGGCCCACTCGGTAATGCACATCAGTATAAAGCCTTGCAAGCATTGTGACTAATGAGTTAGTTGCGGGATGATGTGTTACGGAACGAGTAAAGAGACTTGCCGGTAACGAGATTGAACTAGGTATCGAGATACCGACGATCAAATCTCGGGCAAGTAACATACCGGTGACAAAGGGAACAACGTATGTTGTTATGCGGTCTGACCGATAAAGATCTTCGTAGAATATGTGGGAGCCAATATGGGCATCCAGGTCCCGCTATTGGTTATTGACCGGAGATGTGTCTCGGTCATATCTACATAGTTCTCGAACCCGTAGGGTCCGCACGCTTAACGTTACGATGACAGTTTTATTGAGTTTTGATGTACCGAAGGAGTTCGGAGTCCCGGATGAGATCGGGGATATGACGAGGAGTCTCGAAATGGTCGAGACGTAAAAATCGATATATTGGACGACTATATTCGGACTTCGGAAAGGTTCCGAGTGATTCGGGTATTTTTCGGAGTACCGGAGAGTTACGGGAATTCGTATTGGGCCTTAATGGGCCATACGGGAAAGGAGAGAAAGGCCTCAAAAGGTGGCCGCACCCCTCCCCATGGTCTGGTCCGAATTGGACTAGGGAAGGGGGGCGCACCCTTCCTTCTTTCTCCTTCCCCCTTCCCTTCTCCTACTCCCACAAGGAAAGGAGGAGTCCTACTCCCGGTGGGAGTAGGACTCCCCCCTATGGCGCGCCTCTCCCCTTGGCCGGCTGCCTCCCCCTTGCTCCTTTATATACGGGGGCAGGGGGGCACCCCAGAGACACAACAATTGATCCTTGAGATCTCTTAGCCGTGTGCGGTGCCCCCCTCCACCATATTACACCTCGATAATACCGTTGCGGAGCTTAGGAGAAGCCCTGCGTCGGTGGAACATCATCATCATCACCACGCCATCGTGCTGACGAAACTCTCCCTCAACACTCGGCTGGATCGGAGTTCAAGGGACGTCATCGAGCTGAACGTGTGTAGAACTCGGAGGTGCCGTACGTTCGGTACTTGATCGGTCGGATCATGAAGACGTACGACTACATCAACCGCGTTGTGATAACGCTTCCGCTGTCGGTCTACGAGGGTACGTGGACAACACTCTCCCCTCTCGTTGCTATGCATCACCATGATCTTGCGTGTGCGTAGGAAATTTTTTGAAATTACTACGTTCCCCAACAGTGGCATCCGAGCCTGGTTTTATGCGTTGATGCTATGCACGAGTAGAATACAAGTGAGTTGTGGGCGATATAAGTCATACTGCTTACCAGCATGTCATACTTTGGTTCAGTGGTATTGTGAGATGAAGCGGCCCGGACCGACATTACGCGTACGCTTACGTGAGACTGGTTTCACCGTTGCGAGCACTCGTTGCTTAAAGGTGACCGGCGGGTGTCTGTCTCACTCACTTTAGTTGAACCGAGTGTGGCTACGCCCGGTCCTTGCAAAGGTTAAAACAACACCAACTTGACAAACTGTCGTTGTGGTTTTGATGCGTAGGTAAGAACGGTTCTTGCTAAGCCCGTAGCAGCCACGTAAAAATATGCAACAACAAAGTAGAGGACGTCTAACTTGTTTTTGCAGGGCATGTTGTGATGTGATATAATGTGTTGTATGAGATGATCATGTTTTGTAACCGAGTTATCGGCAACTGGCAGGAGCCATATGGTTGTCGCTTTATTGTATGAGATGCAATCGCCATGTAATAGTTTTACTTTATCACTAAGCGGTAGCGATAGTCGTAAAAGCAATAAGTTGGCGAGACGACAACGATGCTACGATGGAGATCAAGGTGTCGCGCCGGTGACGATGGTGATCATGACGGTGCTTCGGAGATGGAGATCACAAGCACGGTGCTTCGGAGATGGAGATCACAAGCACAAGATGATGATGGCCATATCATATCACTTATATTGATTGCATGTGATGTTAATCCTTTATGCATCTTATCTTGCTTTGTTTGACGGTAGCATTATAAGATGATCCTTCACTAAATTATCAAAGTATAAGTGTTCTCCCTGAGTATGCACCGTTGCGAAAGTTCTTCGTGCTGAGACACCATGTGATGATCGGGTGTGATAGGCTCTACGTTCAAATACAACGGGTGCAAAACAGTTGCACACGCGGAATACTCAGGTAAACTTGACGAGCCTAGCATATAACAGATATGGCCTCGGAACACAGAGACCGAAAGGTCGAGCGTGAATCATATAGTAGATATGATCAACATAGTGATGTTCACCATTGAAACTACTCCATCTCACGTGATGATCGGACATGGTTTAGTTGATATGGATCACGTGATCACTTAGAGGATTAGAGGGATGTCTATTTAAGTGGGAGTTCTTAAGTAATATGATTAATTGAACTTAAATTTATCATGAACTTAGTCCTGATAGTATTTTGCAAATTAGGTTGTAGACCAATAGCTCGCGTTGTTGCTTCCCTGTTTATTTTTGATATGTTCCTAGAGAAATATTATGTTGAAAAATGTTAGTAGCAAAGATGCGGATTGGATCCGTGATCTGAGGATTATCCTCATTGCTGCACAGAAAAATTATGTCCTTGATGCACCGCTAGGTGACAGACCTATTGCAGGAGCAGATGCAGACGTTATGAACGTTTGGCTAGCTCAATATGATGACTACTTGATAGTTTAGTGCAGCATGCTTAACGGCTTAGAATCGGGACTTCAAAGATGTTTTGAACGTCATGGACCATATGAGATGTTCCAGGAGTTGAAGTTAATATTTCAAGCAAATACCCGAGTTGAGAGATATGAAGTCTCCAACAAGTTCTATAGCTAAAAGATGGAGGAGAATCGCTCAACTAGTGAGCATGTGCTCAGATTGTCTGGGTACTACAATCGCTTGAATCAAGTGGGAGTTAATCTTCCAGATAAAATAGTGATTGATAGAATTCTCTAGTCACCATCACCAAGTTAGTAGAACTTCGTGATGAACTATAGTATGTAAGGGATGACGAAAGTAATTCCCGAGCTCTTCGCGATGCTGAAATCGACGAAGGTAGAAATCAAGAAAGAGCATCAGTTGATGGTTAACAAGACCACTAGTTTCAAGAAAAGGGCAAAGGGATAGAAGGGGAACTTCAAGAAGAACGGCAAGCAAGTTGCTGCTCAAGTGAAGAAGCCTAAGTCTGGTCCTAAGCCTGAGACTAAGTGCTTCTACTGCAAAGGGACTGGTCACTGGAAGCGGAACTACCCCAACTATTTGGTGGATAAGAAGGATGGCAAAGTGAACAAAAGGTATATTGGATATACATGTTATTGATGTGTACTTTACTAATGTTTATAGCAACCCCTCGGTATTTGATACTGGTTCAATTGCTAAAGTAGTAACTCGAAACGGGAGTTGCAGAATAAACAGAGACTAGTAAAAGGCGAGGTGACGATGTGTGTTGGAAGTAGTTCCAAGATTGATATGATCATCATCGCACACTCCCTATACTTTCGGGATTAGTGTTGAAACTAAATAAGTGTTATTTGGTGTTTGCGTTGAGCATGAATATGATTTGATCATGTTTATTGCAATACAGTTATTCATTTAAGTTAGAGAACAATTGTTGTTCTGTTTAAATGAATAAAAACCTTCTATGGTCATACACACCAACGAAAATGGTTTGTTGGATCTCGATCGTAATGATACACATAATCATAATATTGAAGCCAAAAGATGCAAAGTTAATAATGATAGTGCAACTTATTTGTGGCACTGCCGTTTAGGTCATATTGGTGTAAAGCGCATGAAGAAACTCCATACTGATGGGATTTTGGAATCACTTGATTATGAATCACTTGATGCTTGCGAACCGTGCCTCATGGGCAAGATGACTGAAATGCCGTTCTCTGGAACTATGGAGAGAGCAACAGATTTGTTGGAAATCATACATACAGATGTATGTGGCCCGATGAATATTGAGGCTCGTAGCAGGTATCATTATTTTCTGACCTTCACAGATGATTTGAGCAGATATGGTTATATCTACTTAATGAAACAGAAGTCTGAAACATTTGAAAAGTTCATATAATTTCAGAGTGAAGCGGAAAATCATCGTAACAAGAAAATAAAGTTTCTACGATCTGATCATGGAGAAGAGTATTTGAGTTACGAGTTTGGCCTTCAGTTAAAACAATGTGAAATAGTTTCACTACTCACGCCACCTGGAACACCACAGCATAATGGTGTGTCCGAACGTCATAACCGTACTTTATTGGATATAGTGCAATCTATGATGTCTCTTACCAATTTACCACTATCGTTTTGGGGTTATGCATTAGAGACAGCTGCATTCACGTTAAATAGGGCACCATAAAAATCCGTTGAGACGACGCCTTATGAACTGAGGTTTAGCAAGAAACCAAAGTTGTCGTTTCTTAAAATTTGGGGTTGCGATGCTTATGTGAAAAAGTTTCATCCTGATAAGCTCAAACCCAAATCGGAGAAATGTGTCTTCATAGGATACCCAAAGGAGACAGTTGGGTACACCTTCTATCACAGATCCGAAGGCAAGACATTCGTTGCTTAGTATGGATCCTTTCTAGAGAAGGAGTTTCTCTCGAAAGAAGTGAGTGGGAGGAAAGTAGAACTTGATGAGGTAACTGTACCTGCTCCCTTATTGGAAAGTAGTTCATCACAAGAAACGGTTCCTGTGACGTCTATACCAATGAGTGAGGAAGTTAATGATGATGATCATGAAACTTCAGATCAAGTTGTTACTAAACCTTGTAGGTCAACCAGAGTAAGATCCGCACCAGAGTGGTACGGTAATCCTGTTCTGGAGGTTATGTTACTAGACCATGGCAAACCTACGAACTATGAAGAAGCGATGGTGAGCCCAGATTCCGCAAAATGGCTTGAGGCCATGAAATCTGAGATGAGATCCATGTATGAGAACAAAGTGTGGACTTTGGTTGACTTGCCCAATGATCGGCAAGCAATTGAGAATAAATGGATCGTCAAGAGGAAGATGGACGCTGATAGTAGTATCACTATCTACAAAGCTAGAATTGTTGCAAAAAGGTTTTCGACAAGTTCAAGATGTTGACTACGATGAGAATTTCTCACTCGTATCTATGCTTAAGTCTGTCTGAATCATGTTAGCAGTTGCCGCATTTTATGAAATATGGCAAATGGATAAACAAAACTGCATTCCTTAATGGATTTATTAAAGAAGAGTTGTATATGATGCAACCAGGAGGTTTTGTCAATCCTAAAGGTGCTAACAAAATATGCAAGCTCCAGCGATCCATCTATGGACTGGTGCAAGCATCTCGGAGTTGGAATATACACTTTGATAAGTTGATCAAAGGATATAGTTTTATACAGACTTGCGGTGAAGCCTGTATTTACAAGAAAGTGAGTGGGAGCACTACAGCATTTCTAATAAGTATATGTGAATGACATATTGTTGATCGGAAATAATGTAGAATTATTCTGTAAAGCATAAAGGAGTGTTTTGAAATGAGTTTTTCAAAGAAAGACCTCGGTGAAGCTGCTTACATATTGAGCATCAAGATCTATAGAGATAGATGAAGACGCTTGATAAGTTTTTCAATGAGTACATACCTTAACAAGATTTTGAAGTAGTTCAAAATAGAACAGTCAAAGAAAGAGTTCTTGCCTGTGTTACAAGGTGTGAAATTGAGTAAGACTCAAAGCCCGACCACGACAGAAGATAGAAAGAGAATGAAAGTCATTCCTTATGCCTTGGCCATAGGTTCTATAAAGTATGCCATGCTGTGTACCAGATCTATTGTTTACCCTACCACTGAGTTTGGCAAAGGAGTACAATAGTAATCTAGGAGTAGATCACTGGACAACGGTCAAAATTATCCTTAGTGGAAAAAAGGATATGTTTCTCGATTATGGAAGTGACAAAAGGTTCGTCGTAAAGGGTTACGTCGATGCAAGTTTTGACACTAATCTAGATGACTCTAAGTCTCGATCTAGATACATATTGAAAGTGGGAGCAATTATCTAGAGTAGCTCCATGCAGAGCATTGTAGACATAGAAATTTGCAAAATACTTACGGATCTGAATGTGACAGACCCATTGACTAAAATTATCTCACAATCAAACCATAATCACACCTTAGTACTCTTTGGGTGTTAATCACATAGCGATGTGAACTAGATTATTGACTCTAGTAAACCCTTTGGGTGTTGGTCACATGACAATGTGAACTATGGGTGTTAATCACATGGTGATGTGAATTATTGATGTTAAATCACATGGCGATGTGAACTAGATTATTGACTCTAGTGCAAGTGGGAGACTGAAGGAAATATGCCCTAGAGGCAATAATAAAGTATTATATATTTCCTTGTATCATGATAAATGTTTATTATTCATGCTAGTATTGTATTAACCGGAAACATAATACATGTGTGAATACATAGACAAACAGAGTGTCACTAGTATGCCTCTACTTGACTAGCTCGTTAATCAAAGATGGTTATGTTTCCTAGCCATAGACATAAGTTGTCATTTGATTAACGAGATCACCTCATTAGAAAAATGACGTGATTGACTTGACCCATTCCGTTAGCTTAGCACTCGATCGTTTAGTATGTTGCTATTGCTTTCTTCATGACTTATACATGTTCCTATGACTATGAGATTATGCAACTCCCGTTTACCGGAGGAACACTTTGTGTGCTACCAAACGTCACAACGTAAATGGGTGATTATAAAGGTGCTCTACAGGTGTCTCCAAAGGTAGTTGTTGGGTTGGCGTATTTCGAGATTAGGATTTGTCACTCCAATTGTCGGAGAGGTATCTCTGGGCCCACTCGGTAATGCACATCACTATAAAGCCTTGCAAGCATTGTGACTAATGAGTTAGTTGCGGGATGATGTGTTACGGAACGAGTAAAGAGACTTGCCGGTAACGAGATTGAACTAGGTATCGAGATACCGACGATCAAATCTCGGGCAAGTAACATACCGGTGACAAAGGGAACAACGTATGTTGTTATGCGGTCTGACCGATAAAGATCTTCGTAGAATATGTGGGAGCCAATATGGGCATCCAGGTCCCGCTATTGGTTATTGACCGGAGACGTGTCTCGGTCATATCTACATAGTTCTCGAACTCGTAGGGTCCGCACGCTTAACGTTACGATGACAGTTTTATTGAGTTTTGATGTACCGAAGGAGTTCGGAGTCCCGGATGAGATCGGGGATATGACGAGGAGTCTCGAAATGGTCGAGACGTAAAAATCGATATATTGGACGACTATATTCGGACTTCGGAAAGGTTCCGAGTGATTCGGGTATTTTTCGGAGTACCGGAGAGTTACGGGAATTCGTATTGGGCCTTAATGGGCCATACGGGAAAGGAGAGAAAGGCCTCAAAAGGTGGCCGCACCCCTCCCCATGGTCTGGTCCGAATTGGACTAGGGAAGGGGGGCGCACCCTTCCTTCTTTCTCCTTCCCCCTTCCCTTCTCCTACTCCCACAAGGAAAGGAGGAGTCCTACTCCCGGTGGGAGTAGGACTCCCCCCTATGGCGCGCCTCTCCCCTTGGCCGGCTGCCTCCCCCTTGCTCCTTTATATACGGGGGCAGGGGGGCACCCCAGAGACACAACAATTGATCCTTGAGATCTCTTAGCCGTGTGCGGTGCCCCCCTCCACCATATTACACCTCGATAATACCGTTGCGGAGCTTAGGCGAAGCCCTGCGTCGGTGGAACATCGTCATCGTCACCACGCCGTCGTGCTGACGAAACTCTCCCTCAACACTCGGCTGGATCGGAGTTCGAGGGACGTCATCGAGCTGAACGTGTGTAGAACTCGGAGGTGCCTTACGTTCGGTACTTGATCAGTCGGATCGTGAAGATGTACGACTACATCAACCGCGTTGTGATAACGCTTCCGCTGTCGGTCTACGAGGGTACGTGGACAACACTCTCCCCTCTCGTTGCTATGCATCACCATGATCTTGCGTGTGCGTAGGAATTTTTTTGAAATTACTACGTTTCCCAACAATATGGTGGACACTCATGGAAGAAACTTGGTTCAAGGATTTTGGATGCACAAGCAGTATTCACGCTTAGTACAGATATTTTGGCTAGCAAAGGATTCTAAATAGCAAGCACCACATGTTAGAGGATCCATAACAATATAACTTCTATACAAATATACCCAAGCATAACTCATTATGTTGTCTTCCTTGTCCAACTTCAACTAATTTGCTCAGGATTGAAAATAATTAATGGGGCTCACAATCATAGAAGATGTCCAAGATAGTATATTTATATGTGAAATCTCTCTTCCTTCAATATTCTTTCATGAATTGTTCAAGTGACCAATACAATGTTTGCTAACCTTCAAAAAATTTACCACCTCTACTTCTTATATGTGAAGTCATTACTCCCCATAGGATAAACATAAGAAGCATATATAATTTCAGATTTATGACATTCAAATCATTCAACCATTTACTCATAGGATATAAGTGAAGCACACGAGTAAATGACAAACTACTCCAAAAAGATATAAGTGAAGATCAATGAGTAGTCGAATAATTATGTAACTATGTGAAGACTCTCTCTTATTTAAGAATTTCAGATCTTGATATTTTATTCAAACAGCAAGCAAAACAAAATAACATGACATTTCAAGGATAGCACTCATCATGTGAAGAAGCAAAAACTTAGGATCAACCGATACTAACCTATAGTTGTCGAAGAAGAAAGGTGGGATGCCAATCGGGGCATCCCCAAGCTTAGACGCCTGAGACTTCTTTAAATATTATCTTGGGATGACTTGGGCATCCCCAAGCTTGAGCTTTTGTGTCTCCTTAATTCCTCTCATATCACGATCTCCCAAAATCTCAAAAGCTTCATCCACACAAAACTCAACAAGGACTCATGAGATAGGTTAGTATAAACCAATGCAAAAACTTTATCATACTATACTGTAGCAAATCACTAAAATTATTATTCAACATTGCATACTAAATGCCTCTGCATATTTAATAGTCCTATCCTCAAATAGAATCATTACACAAGCAAACATATGCAAACAATGCAAACATAACAGCAATCTGTCAAAACAGTACAGTCTGTAAAGAATGCAAGATTCATCATACTTCCCTAACTAAAAAATTATAAAAGAAAATTACCACTGTAGTAAATTTATCAAAACTTATTATGCAAAAGGTTTCAACATTTTATCACCTTCTGACTTTTCTAGGGAATTTTTGCAACAGCGGTAAACTTTCTGTTTTGAAACAGCAACATGTATACTTGCAAAATAAGCATGGTAAAGGCTATCCTTGACAATTTTATTGAAAATAAAGATGCAAAACATTATTCTAAATAACATCAAGGAAATACTAACAAAAGAAAATGACGCTCCCAGCAAAACACATATCATGTGGCGAATAAAAATATAGCTCGAAGTAAAGTTACCGATGAACGAAGACGAATGAGGGGATGCCTTCCGGGGCATCCCCAAGCTTAGGCTCTTGGTTGTCCTTGAATATTACCTTGGGGTGCCTTGGGAATCCCCAATCTTAGGCTTTTGCCACTCCTTATTCCATAGTCCATCGAATCTTTACCCAAAACTTGAAAACTTCACAACACAAAACTCAACAGAAAACTCGTAAGCTCCGTTAGCGAAAGAAAACAAAAAACCACTTCAAGGTACTGTAATGAACTCATTCTTTATTTATATTGGTGTTAAACCTACTGTATTCTAACTTCTCTATGGTTTATAAACTATTTTACTAGCCATAGAGTCATCAAA
Organism: Aegilops tauschii subsp. strangulata; assembly: GCF_002575655.3. NCBI lineage: Eukaryota > Viridiplantae > Streptophyta > Magnoliopsida > Poales > Poaceae > Aegilops > Aegilops tauschii. The sequence continues at coordinate 68,241,105 of NC_053041.3, forward strand.
ATATGCAAACAACACACGAAAAACAGAATCTGTCAAAAACAGAACAGTCTGTAGTAATCTGTAACTAACGTATACTTATGGAACTCCAAAAATTCTAAAATAAATTGGTGGACCTGAGTAATTTGTCTAGTAATTATATGCAAAAAGAATCAACTAAATATCACTCTACATTAAAAAGTTTTAGCTAATCTCGTGAGCGCTAAAGTTTCTTTTTTTTACAGAATGATCATAAAGACTTCACCCAAGTCTTCCCAAAGGTTCTACTTGGCACAAACACTAATTAAAACATAAAACCACATCTAACCAGAGGCTATATAGATTATTTATTCCTAAACAGAACCAAAAAGCAAGAAACTAAAATAAAGTTGGGTTGCCTCCCAACAAGCGCTAACGTTTAACGCCCCTAGCTAGGCATGATGATTTCAATGATGCTCACATAAAAGATAAGAATTGAAACATAAAGAGAGCATTATGAAGAATATGACTAGCATATTTAAGTCTAACCCACTTCCTATGCATAGGGATTTTTTGAGCAAACAACTTATGGGAACAATAATCAACTAGCATAGGAAGGCAAAACAAACATAACTTTAAAACTTTAAGCACATAGAGAGGAAACTTGATATTATTGCAATTCCTACAAGCATATATTCCTCCCTCATAATAATTTTCAGTAGCATCATGAACGAATTCAACAATATAACCATCACATAAATCATTCCTTTCATGACCCACAAGCATAGAAAATTTATTACTCTCCACATAAGCAAAATTCTTCTCATTCGTAATAGTGGGAGCAAATTCAAGAAAATAACTATCATGGGATTGAAAATTGAAATCAAGATGACAAGTTTCATGGTTATCATTATTCTTTATAGCATATGTGTCATCACAATAATCATCATATATAGGAGGCATGCTTTTATCATAATAAATTTGCTCATCAAAACTTGGGGGACAAAAAATATCATCTTCATCAAACATAGCTTCCCCAAGCTTGTGGCTTTGCATATCATTAGCATCATGGATATTCAAGGAATTCATACTAACAACATTGCAATCATGCTCATCATTCAAAGATTTAGTGCCAAACATTTTAATGCATTCTTGTTCTAACACTTTGGCACAATTTTCCTTTCCATCATACTCACGAAAGATATTAAAAAGATGAAGCGTATGAGACAAAATCAATTCCATTTTTTGTAGTTTTCTTTTATAAACTAAACTAGTGCTAAAACAAGAAACAAAAAGATTCGATTGCAAGATCTAAAGATATACCTTCAAGCACTCACCTCCCCGGCAACGGCGCCAGAAACTGCTTGATGTCCACTACACAACCTTCTTCTTGTAGACGTTGTTGGGCCTCCAAGTGCAGAGGTTTGTAGGACAGTAGCAAATTTCCCTCAAGTGGATGACCTAAGGTTTATCAATCCGTGGGAGGCGTAGGATGAAGATGGTCTCTCTCAAACAACCTTGCAACCAAATAACAAAGAGTCTCTTGTGTCCCCAACACACCCAATACAATGGTAAATTGTATAGGTGCACTAGTTCAGCGAAGAGATGGTGATACAAGTGCAATATGGATGGTAGATAAAGGTTTTTGTAATCTGAAAATATTAAAACAACAAGGTAACAAGTGGTAAAAGTTAGCATAAACGGTATTGCAATGCTAGGAAACAAGGCCTAGGGTTCATACTTTCAGTAGTGCAAGTTCTCTCAACAATAATAACATAATCGGATCATATAACTATCCCTCAACATGCAACAAAGAGTCACTCCAAAGACACTAATAGCGGAGAACAAACGAAGAGATTATGGTAGGGTACGAAACCACCTCAAAGTTATTCTTTCCGATCAATCCATTGGGCTATTCCTATAAGTGTCACAAAAGGCCCCAGAGTTCGTAGTAAAATAACACCTTAAGACACACATCAACCAAAACCCTAATGTCACCTAGATACTCCAATGTCACCTCAAGTATCTGTGGGTATGATTATACGATATGCATCACACAATCTTAGATTCATCTATTCAACCAACACATAGAACCTCAATGAGTGCCCCAAAGTTTCTACCGGAGAGTCAAGACGAAAACGTGTGCCAACCCCTATGCATAGGTTCATGGGCGGAACCCACAAGTTGATCACCAAAACATACATCAAGTGAATCAATAGAATAACCCATTGTCACCACGGTTATCCCACGCAAGACATACATCAAGTGTTCTCAAATCATTAAAGACTCAATCCGATAAGATAACTTCAAAGGGAAAACTCAATCCATTACAAGTGAGTAGAGGGGGAGAAACATCATAAGATCCAGCTATAATAGCAAAGCTCGTGATACATCAAGATCGTGCCAAATCAAGAACACGAGAGAGAGATCAAACACATAGCTACTGGTACATACCCTCAGCCCCGAGGGTGAACTACTCCCTCCTCGTGATGGAGAGTGTCGGGATGATGAAGATGGCCACCGGTGAGGGTTCCCCCCCCTCCGGCAGGGCATCGGAACAGGGTCCCAATTGGTTTCTGGTGGCTACAGAGGCTTGCGGCGGCGGAACTCGCGATCTATTCTGTTCCTCGATGGTTTTAGGGTATATTGGTATATATAGCAGGAAGAAATACGTCAGGGGAGCCATGAGGGGCCCACGAGGGTGGAGGGCGCGCCCAGGGGGGTGGGGGCGCCCCCTGCCTCGTTCCCTCCTTGTTGATTCCTTGACGTGCACTCCAAGTCCCCTGGATTGCTTCTGTTCCAAAAATAACTTTTCCGAAGGTTTCATTCCGTTTGGACTCCGTTTGATATTCCTTTTCTGCGAAACACTAAAACAAGGGAAAAAGCAGAAACTAGCACTGGGCTCTGGGTTAATAGGTTAGTCCCAAAAATAATATAAAAGTGCATAGTAAAGCCCATTAAACATCCAAGATGGATAATATAATAGCATGAATACTTCATAAATTATAGATACGTTGGAGACGTATCAGCATCCCCAAGCTTAATTCCTGCTCGTCCTCGAGTAGGTAAATGATAAAAGAAATATTTTATGAAGTGTGAATGCTAGCAGGTGCACAAGTTTGATCAATGATAATTTCAGTCACCTTTTCTAGCATCATTATATAAAAGTAGCTCAGCTCATAGAACTTTGCATGATCAAGTAACAAACTATTCACATGTTAAAGTATAGATCATAAACTTTCTTGAAAACTAACAAACTGTGTTATTAGTCATCAAACAATTACAATTCATCTTATTGTCAGGAAGAGTCTATGTCAGAGCTTTGATTCAGCAAACTTCACATACTCAACTATCATTTAGTCTTCCATGATTGCTACCACTCAAAGCATATTTTTAGAACAAATAGTATTCATCGAACACAGAGAAAGATAGGGGCTTAATGTTTCGCTTCCCAACCTTTTACCTCAAGGGTAATGTCAACAATAATAATTCATGCTCAAATATATTTGAATGGCCATATATGCTTAGATCTTTCCATCACATGATGCTTGCCAACTAAAGAGTAGGTTGGAATGAGAAGGAATACTACTGACTCTTGCATAAAAGTAAAAGATAGGCCCTTCGCAGAGGGAAGCAGGGATTTGCAGAGGTGCCAGAGCCGCCGCCACCGGGAGTGCCTCCCCCGACCCCTCCACCGAGCCCCCCCACTGCCACCTCCACCGAGCTCGTCCACCGCCACCATCTCGGCCAAGCTTCACCGAGCACCACCGGCGCGGCATCCCCTCCACTGAGCTCTACCTCGTCCGGCATCCACCTCCCCCGCCGCCCCCTGCCCCGTTGGTGAGCCCCTACTCAATCTCGTTTTTTTTTTGAAATAAAAGGGGTTTCCCCCCTCTCCATTACAACAAAAGGTGTATATATATGCATAGTGAATAATGTGTGTGAGTGTGTGCTTTGTATGTGTGTGTGTCAGTGAGTGATGTTGGTGTATGTGTGCATATATAATGAATGGTTTTTTTATATTTAGGTGTGTATATATGTGCATATATAATGAATGGTGTATGTGAGTGTGTGTGTGGGAGAGGGGTGCTATTGATGTGTGTGTGTGTGTGTGCATGTGTGAGTGAGTGTGTGATGTGTGTGTATGGATATGTGAGTGTGTTTGTGTTTGGGGGGTGTGTGAGTGAGTGTTATTGATGTTTGTGTGTCTGACATATGATTGACACAACTTCATTCTATCATGCAGGACATGCATCTGTTTTGACAATAGAGAGAGTGAATTCCGTTGCACGCTTCAAGGGTAATCTCTTCCCGTTCATGTGTAGGTTTTCATTATTTGTAGATCACCTAAATAGTCGCGTAACCTAGGTGTCTCCCGTTCAGAAGGGTTGTATCTATAAATATGCAAGTCTTTGCATATTTATAACCTCAACTCTTTCGAATTGTCCACGTTTTCCATGGACAACCCGAGGATGTGTAGGCGGGCCGTTTTCATGATGTACTTAGATCCGAGACAGAATTTCGACAGTGTCTCCTTGTTGTTCTCTAGATACACATCCTCTTGGCTTATTGCTGAGACGTGTATTTGGAGAACAGCGGGGAGGTGCTGCCGAAATTTTGTCTCGGGTCGGAGTACGTCATGAAAGCGGACCCAGCCTACATATTCTCGGGTGGGATTAGGACCTATCTTTACCTATTACATAGCTCAGTGCATGTCGTAAAACTTGATGGAACCACTTGTTACATAAAAAAAATCATGTGTGTGTTTCACTTTATATCAGAGGATGGAAGAACGTGAGTGGATGTACACCGGACATCCCAGCATGGAGGGTATGACCCCTGAGTGGATGTCGAAGACCAATGATTTCCTGGAATTAGTATTTGCTGGAGAAACGCCAGTTCGTGGAATTTGGTGCCCATGCACGGAGTGTGATAACCAGACTGAAAGAGATAAGATTACTATGAGTAAAAACTTAGGCAAATATGGGTTTACGCCAGGCTATTACCAGTGGATCTTTCACGGTGAGACAGAACATTCCAGGGCGGAGGTGGTGCGACAACGCACCGGCGAATATGATACTCGGATTGAAAACCTGTTAGATGACATCCGCTGTGCGGTTCACGGGAGGACCCGAACTCCGAGGAGCCGCCGGAAAGCCCTGAAGAGTATCATGCAGCTTTGTTTGCGGCGCAAAAACCCCTTCACGCCCATACAAAGGTTACTCAACTAGATGGCATTGCACGCCTAATGGCCCTGAAGGCAAACCATAACATGAGCATAATTTGCTTCAATGAGTTATTGTCAGTTATTGCTAGCCTGTTGCCTAAAGAAAATATATTGCCAAAGAACATGTACGAGTCGAACAAAATCCTCGGTTCACTTAAGATGCCATATGAGCAAATACATGCTTGTCCAAACGGATGCATGTTATTTAGAAATGAACATAAAGATACGAATTATTGTGTCAAGTGCAAATCCTCTAGGTATATTGAGGTAATAGATGATGATGGTAGCAAGAGGCAGCTCACAATTGCCGTCAATATCCTTCGATATCTTTCATTCACAAAAAGGATCCAAAGGCTTTATATGACCGAGGAAACTTCCCAATATATGAGATGGGCCGCCGAAGGGAAGATGTATAATACAAAAAAGATGCAACATCCACGGGATGGTGAAGCATGGAAGAAATTTGTTGAAATTCATAAGAAAACAGATGACTGGAAGAGTGTAGCTGTTGGGATAACAACCGACGGGTTCAATCCATATGGTTTGATGGCTTCCATATACAGTTGTTGGCCAGTATATGTTATCCCCCTGAATCTGCCCCCTGGCGTTTGCATGCAACGACATCACATGTTCCCGACGTTGATAATTCCAGGTCCTAACTATCCCGGGAAGCATATGAGTGTGTATATGGAGCCATTGGTGGACGACTTACTTGTTGCTTGGAACAACGGGGTCCGGACATACGATGCCGTTTCAAAGAAGCACTTCAATATGCATATCTGGTACCACATATCGCTACATGACCTACCAGCACGTGCGATATTTTGTGGTTGGTGTGTAAAGGGGAAGTGGCCTTGCCCAGTGTGTCGACAGCGTGTGACTTTCATTTGGCTGGCTAAGGGTCACAAGTATGTATGCTTTGACCAACATCGGCAGTTCCTTCGTCTTGATCACCCATACAGGCAAGACGCTATGCACTTCCAAAAAGGTGTTATTGTTGATGACCCGCCACCACCTATTATGACCGGTGCCCAGCTTAAAGATGAGTTAGATGCTCTCGAGGAAAAGCTCGATGGGAATGGTTTTGTGGGATATGGAGAGACACACCAGTGGACTCACATTCCAAGCTTATGGAGGCTCCCTTACTTTAAAGATCTTCTACTTCCACACAACATTGATGTAATGCACACTGAAAAGAATATTGCGGAGGCCTTACTCGGCACGCTCCTCGACACCGAGAAGTCAAAGGATAACATTCAGGCTAGGATCGATCAAGCCAAACTATGCAACAGGCCAAAATTAAATTTGGTGCCTCGTGCAAAAGGTAATTCTTGGAAGAAGCCACCAGCCCCTTTCACCCCTTCAATGCCCCAAAGGAAGGAAATTCTCCAATGGATTGTGAACAACTTGTACTTCCCTGATGGATATGCAGCTAATATCATGAGGGGAGTGAATATGGCTACAAAGCGAATAGGAGGCCTCAAGAGTCATGACTACCATGTATGGCTTGAGCGGATAATGCCTGTGACGATTCGAGGGTATGTCAGAGAGGATATTTGGCGAGTGCTGGCGGAGTTGAGCTACTTCTTCCGTCAGCTTTGTGCCAAAGAACTAGATTATGAAGTGGTTGCAAAGTTGGAGGAACAAGCACGTGAGTTGCTATGCAACTTAGAGATGATATTTCCGCCAGGTTTCTTTAATCCGATGCAACATATGATCTTACATCTCGCGTATGAGGCTAGAATGGGAGGACCTGTGCAGTTCCGATGGCAGTATGCACCTGAACGGGAGTTCAAGCATCTTCGTGGGAATGTAAGAATCAAGCCCGCATTGAAGCCTCCATATCCGAGGCATACCTGAATGAGGAGGTGGCCACGACCACGACAAAGTACTATCATGCCGGTATTTAGACTAGGTTAAATCCAGCTCCTCGTTACAATGAAGAACCTGCCAGTAATGTTTCCGACCTTAGCCTCTTCGAAGGCCAAGGTGGCAAAGCAAGTGGACCGAAGCCCAAGAACTTTTCACCTACTGAGTGGTCGACTATTATGATCTATGTCTTGACCAACATGGAAGAAGTGCAACCGTACATAAAGTAAGTGTAGAACACCTTTATTGACAACTACTCACAAGTCTTGAGTTCTAACTCGAATTCTTCCTATTGCTAGGGAATTCCAGAACGAATTCTGGAAGCTACCACGACCTCCTAGCGACGAAGAATCAGCAGACCTTCTTGAAGATACTAATGCTGATGGCGGTTTCATTTCTTGGTTCTCAAGAAAAGTAACTTTTCTAACTTTATGTTACTTCAAGTTGATCTTACTTGCCTGTAATGCTTCCACTAATGAACCAGACAATCTCCTATTAATCTTGTAGGCATATCAGGAGGTTGATATGGACGCCAAAGTGAGAGAAGTAGCCAAAGGTTTTGAATACGAGGCCAAGTCATTTAAGGCTTATGACATGAATGGGTACGCTTCCACACTGATAAACACATGCGTGAGAGGCCCAACTGAAGGTCAATAAATAGTGCGGTATATTGTCTAGGGACAGATGGACGTCACTACTATGGAACCATCGAAGAAATTTATGAGTTGCAGTATTGTGGTTTACAAGGAGTGAAGCCCATCGTATTCAGATGCAGCTGGCTCAATCCTGAGAAAGTGAGACGAACCCCTAGTATTGGCTTTGTCGAAGTTGAACGAGCATCGAAATATGCAGGAAATGATGTCTATATTATGGCTCAACAGGCTACACAAGTGTTTTTTCTCCCATACGCGTGCACATCTACGGAATATATCGATCTCTTGAAGTGGGATGTCGTGTACAAGGTACCCCCGCGTATCAAGATACCTACCCCAAACAAGGACAATTACCATATAAACCCTAACACATACGAGGTAGAGTTCTTTCAAGAAGCAGACACTGACGAAGACGAGGATGATGCAAAGGAAGATGATGGCGTGCATCACGAACATGATGCTATGGAACATGAGGCCATGGATGACATGGAAGTAGATAATGCAGAGGACGAATACGAGGATGTTTCTGACCCTCGAGATTTGGCATTACTTATGCGATGGCACATGGGGCTAGATGAGGATGAGGGCCCCCCTGAACACTTCGAGGATGAATGTATGAACGGGCGTGATAGCGATGATGAAAGCCCTGATCCAAATGTTGCACCTAATATTGACCCTTATTTCTAACAACTCCATGTAATCGTGTGAGAACTCTATGTATGTGTGTCACAACTCTATGTATTCGTGTGTGTAACAACTCTATGTATTCGTGTGTGAAACAACTCTATGTATTCGTGTGTGCAACAACTCTATGTATTTGTGTGTGTAACAACTATATGTATTATTGTGACAATTCCATTTATTATTCATATGTGATATATTTATTGTATTTACATCAAGTTGTATCATCTGTACTAACTGGTTTGTTCTTCTTCGTATCAGGTGATTGAAACATGACAGGTAGCAAGAAGATTCCAAAGAAAAGTTTGAAAAAAGTGAATGATCTGTACAATGATCAACCTGCTCGACCAGTGAAAGCGGTGGCCGCTCCTTCAGCGGTTGCCACAACCGCCAAGAAGGCCAAAGGATTGGCGGGTCTAGACACCCGTCCGGCAAAACGTGCGAAACAAGGTCGAGTACCACACGGGGGAGGAGTAGGAGGCGGACGAGGAGGGGGAGTAGGTGAGGCAGGTGGAGGAGGCGGACGAGGAGGCGGACGAGGAGGGGGAGTAGGTGAGGCAGGAGGAGGAGGCGGACGAGGAGGCGGACGAGGAGGGGGAGTAGGTGAGGCAGGAGGAGGAGCAGATGAGGAGGGGGACTAGGTGAGACAGGAGGAGGAGGCAGACGAGGAGGGGGAGTAGGTGAGGCAGGAGGAGGAGGCAGACGAGGAGGGGGAGTAGGTGAGGCAGGAGGAGGAGGCAGACGAGGAGGGGGAGTAGGTGAGGCAAGAGGAGGAGGCAGACGAGAAGGGGGAGTAGGTGAGGCAGGAGGAGGAGGCGGACGAGGAGGGGGACTAGGTGAGGCAGGAGGAGGAGGCCGACGAGGAGGGGGAGTAGGTGAGGCAGGAGGAGGAGGCAGACGAGGAGGGGGAGTAGGTGAGGCAGGAGGAGGAGGCGGACGAGGAGGGGGAGTAGGGAGGCAGGAGGAGGCGGACGAGGAGGCGGACGAGGAGGGGGAGTATGTGAGGCAGGAGGAGGAGTACATAAAGCAGCATGGAGTAGGGCACCTCTTTCTTCTCCTCGACCCTCTGATGCAGTGCTTCACCGTGCTCAGGAGGAGGAAACAGAGGATGGGGATGAGGCGTGTGAGGAGGAGGACGAGGAGGATTTTGCGGAGGAGGTGGTGGAGGATGAGGAGGAGGAGGTGGTGGAGGACGACGCCGCCGAGAGGAGGCTGGTTGTTCGTCAGGTTTCTGAGGGTGGGGATGGACCCTCACGGGTGACAGAGCACCACGAGGTGAGCAGTTCGCAACAGAGCGGTTCGACTATCAGCACTACTTCCGGAGGGAAAGTGTGGCTGCGTGGTCCTTCAAAGCTTCCAAGACCTCCATATGTGCATAGAGACGTGTTGATTAAACCAATGGGAGAGAAGTAAGTGGTTATCTCGACTCATCCCATATAAATTGTACCTTTTGTCATTTCCTCACATATAATATGACTTCACTCTTCGAAATGCAGAAGCTTAGTAAAAGGTGGTGAGAGGCGTCTGCCACGGTCGCCGAGTGGCATCATTGGGGGTCTTTGTAGGTTAAATTATCCTGGACTGGTCACTTTGCCGAACGGTATCATTGAGCCAGCTTGGTCATGGGATCACTACAAACTTGCACCGGATTTCCTGGATATGCGTCAAAGGGTTTATGATAACAGAGCCATGCGAGTGGTCAACGATTTCTGGGTAAGTCCTTTCAAACACCTAAATGTCAATACCAAAAGGTTTAAATTTGCCATAGTCATGATTTAACCCTTCTCACATGTATGCATGTTTGTAGGATTTCTATACATGCGTTGAGGGTCAGAAGGATCGTGCAAATGTAGTGGTCGAGAATATTGCCAAGAAACTAGTCCACGACATGCACTATGAGGATCGCGTCTGGTTAGTGGTCAAGTATCACGCGGACTATCTCAACCATAGGATTTCCAAACAGGAGGCTCGAGGGACGCATCTTTCACGGGACAATTACTTCAAGGCAAGTGACGATGGATGCTTGCTATTCCCTACATTACCGCAAAATTAGAATCCTTACTAAGATGTATTTGTTTAATTTACAGGTGATTCCTCGGTGGTGCGCTGACAAACGTCCGTGCTGGGAGAAGATCGTCGAACGGTGGACAGATCCAGGGTGGCAGGATGAACACAAAGTAATATCTGAACGGCGTAAGTTGATGGGGGGTCGAGGACACCGTCAAGGCAACTTCACCATCCCAGGTGTCGTCTCAAAACATGTAGGCAACCACATCCTTTTCATCATGTTCTCTTTCATTTGTGAGCATTCCCTTGATTGTTTGGATCGCTTTCTTTTGCAAAAAGAAGACACTGGCAAGCATATCACTTACTTCGAGGCATGGACCATCAAAAGTACCAAAGACGACAAGGACAAGGACCCTCTAAAGCCCGGTCAGATGGAGAGAACTACACCAAAAAATTGAAGGAGGCATACGGGCCTGACGCTGATCCTCACGTGCTACCGTTTGACCCTGTTGTGGCCATTGCCGCGGCAGGCGGTAGACCGACTGGCCAGATGGCGGTTCACCTCGATTCTGTCATAACCTCCTCCCTTCCGAGAGTCAACACGCTCCGTGCTATGAGTACTGGCTCTACTCCTACCGTAGAGCGTCACGTACCACATTCCGTGAGCATTATTGAGGATATTCAGGTCAGTGCTTCTTCATTGATCCTTCATGGTCCTGCATATTTGCATTTCAACATGAATGACATTTGCATTGCCATATTGTAGACTCGCACTAGTAGAAAAAGGGCCTTTTGTCCCGGTTCTAGAGGCCTTCCCCCCTTTAGTCCCGGTTCTTATACGAACCGGGACTAAAGGCTCTCCACGTGGCTGCTGCCTGGAGGTCCACCTTTAGTCCCGGTTGGTAACACCAACCGGTACTAAAGGATTTTTTTTGAATTTTTTTTTTGAATTTTTTTTGAAATATTTTCCCGATGTTCCAATTTCTGAATTTTTAACCTCTAATCTCTAATCACCCCTCATCACTGCTCAATTTAATCTCTAATCAACCCTCATCATTCCAAATCATCTAACTTCCCAAACGGTCACCCATCCTCCCACTCCCCCAGCCTGAGCACGCTTAACTTCCGGGTTCTATTCTCCCTCGTTTCCAAGTCTGCACTTGTTGTTTTCCTGACAATAGTAAGATGTCAATCCTATTAACCCTCAGGAGTTTAGCTTGAGCATGAAGTCACATATTTCACTGTTTGAGTTTGAAACTATTGTTCTAAAAAAATAATTATTTAGTAACACTGATATTTCTGGAATAAGTAATTTGACCATTGTTTGACCACAGTTTGACCAGATTTGACCAAAATTCAAAAAAAACTAAAATAATTATTTAGTAACACTAATATTCTTGAATAATTATTTAGTAACACTAATATTCTTGAATAATTATTTAGTAACACTAATACTTCTTGAATAAGTAGTTTGACCATAGTTTGAACAGATTTAACGAAAATTTAAAAAAACTGAAATTTGAGCATAACTTTTTTTCCTTTTGGAATTTGAGGATTCTAAAAATTTGTAAACAGGCCGTAGGCCGTCAAAAACGGATGCGTATTTTCGTGCTGAACATTTTGATATATTATACATTTTTTCTGACATCGTATGCAAAAGTTATAGCCGTTTTACATTTTCCCTACACTTTTTGCAAAACATGTCCAAATTGAAGTTTTTAAATGTTCCTAACTAGTAGATGTGGTAACATAACTACATGTCGAAGGATTTTAACTTTTGAAGTTTTTATCATTTTCTTTTGCTTTTTACAAAACTGAAAAAGCGATACACGGGGGGGGGGGGGGGGGTAGGGATTTGAAAATTGCACCATTAGTACCGGTTCGTGGCACGAACCGGTACTAAAGGTCTCAACCCCATTAGTACCGGTTCGTGGCATGAACTGGTACTAAAGGTTAGACCTTTAGTACCGGTTCATGCCACCGGTACTAATGGGCACGCACCCTTTAGTACCAGTTCGTGGAACCAACCAGGACTAAAGGTCCCATTTGAACCGGGAGTAATGCCTGTACGCTGCCCTCGCCGCTCGAACCGGGACTAATGCTCACATTAGTCCCGGTTCGTAATGCAACCGGTATTAATGCTCTTTTCTGGCCGAACCAATGCCCCTTTTTCTACTAGTGTCGACTGATTGACACCGAGAAAGAACGAGATGAAAACCGGGCCAAGCTGAAGGCACAAGATGATCTAGTGAAGTCTTTACAACATATGGTGGCCAATCTTTATTCCATGCAAGGCCAACTAGTGCCAGAGATGCCACCGACGGCAGAGTGGAACATTGTGAGTTTTGTTCAAACTATTTCTATCACCATTTTCGGCATTACCATATGCATTCATCTCACTATTGGGTCAATCCATCACAGCTCAACCAATCACAAGGGTCGAACAATGTTCTGGTAGTTCCACCTCAAGTTGGTGGAGTTGGGGCAGCAAAGAATGATGCCTTCTAATGTTGATGTTATCACTCCGGTTGATGGAGTTGGGGCAGCAAACGGAATGATGCCTTCTAATGTTGATGTTATCACTCCGATCTCCAAAATTGCGTGAACTTCATGTTATGTTAAGTTTGAAACTGTTCCTTGTATGTTGAGAACTCTTGCATCTTGAGACTTGTAAACTTGTGGTAGTCGAGTGTCTTCACTACTATTTTACCTTTTATGCACTATTGCTTTTATGTGGAATGCTTTTCAGAATCATTGCTTCTTTTGTTCAATGATGCCTATATGCGACATGTTCTATGTGTGATGAACTATATGCTGCTACTGTATATGTTTCGCTGCAGGAAAGAAACAGAAACAGGAAAAAAAGGCTCCTGAGCACACCATTACCGAGGGTGGCTCTCGGTAATGACTGTGAAACTGGACCAGAATGCACCCTTTACCGAGAGGCCTCTTGGTAAACATGTACCAACCAGTAGAACCTGACACCTTTACCGAGAGGCCTCTCGGTAAAGGATAATAACCTATGGTGCCCCTGACAACTTTACCGAGAGGGCTCTCGGTAAAGGGAAAAGGATTGCCGAGGGTGGCTCTCGGCAAAGTTGATCCTCGGCCTGCTCTCGTGGTCCCACATGTCAGGAGGTGACACGTGTCAGCCTCCTAGTGGTTCTCTTTGCCGAGAGTAGCTATCGGCAAAGTTGGCCCTCGGCCTGTTCGCCTGGTCCCACATGTCAGGAGATGACACGTGTCAGCCACCTACTGGCTCTCTTTGCCGAGAGTGGCTCTCGGCAAAGATGGCCCTCGGCCTGTTCGCCTGGTCCCACATGTCAGGAGCTGACACGTGTCAGCCACCTACTGGGTGGCTTTGCCGAGAGTGGCTCTCGGCAAAGTTGGCCCTCGGCCTGTTCGCCTGGTCCCACATGTCAGGAGCTGACACGTGTCAGCCACCTATTGGGTGGCTTTGCCGAGAGTGGCTCTCGGCAAAGTCGGCCCTCGGCCTGTTCACCTGGTCCCACATGTCAGGAGCTGACACGTGTCAGCCACCTACTGGGTGGCTTTGCCGAGAGTGGCTCTCGGCAACGATGGCCCTCGGCCTGTTCGCCTGGTCCCACATGTCAGGAGCTGACACGTGTCAGCCACCTACTGGGTGGCTTTGCCGAGTGGCACTCGGCAAAGAAGCCCCTCGGCCTGTTCCCCTGGTCCCACGTGTCAGGAACCGCGGGCACCGTCTGCTATCCGTTAGCTATTTTATTTTGCCGAGTGGTACTGTTTGGCTCTCGGCAAAGTCTTTGCCGAGTGCCCGTGTTCTGGCTCTCGGAAAAATCCTGTTTGCCGAAAAGGTGTAGGCCGGGTGGCTTTCGCCGAGGGTGACACTCGGCAAAGGCTTTGCCGGCGGTTTTCGGCCCTTTGCCGAGTGTCCGTGGCACTCGGCGTAGCCCAGTATTCCAGTAGTGAACAAATATAAAACAAGTGACTTTTCTACCATGCAGCTGGCTGTATAATGTACATTGATACTACCGTTAAATGTGGTATAGATTGGTGCATCTTCAATTTAATGGTTTACATAAGTTGAAACAATACAAACACTAAGATACATTCTCAAACAAGAAGCTTGATAATAAAGATTAAAATCCTGAGTGCACTCCTATTTTCCTGGCACACAACGTAACATCATGAAAGAGGGGTGATTGCTTTGTCTTTTCTTCTTCTTCTTCTTTTGCTGCGAGACGATGGCTCTGGCAAAACAGAAAACGTGGCTCGAATGACAATGGGTTTGTGTTTATTTTGTTTATGTATTAAGACGCTGAGCCTGATTTCGAAATTGTTTAGAGTTTTATATGTTGTTTCCGTTGCAAAATGATGGGTCTCCTTCAATAACTTTCCGGTTACGAGTACGAGAATAGAAAGACAAGAAAATTCTCAATTCTCTACGGCGTCCAGTAGATAGATAGAATATTTTCACGAACAAGAAAATCAGAAGAATCTTTCTCTCTATTCACTATCATTCCACGTCTCCGACTTCTATTAGTTTCCTTTTTTCTTTAATGCAATAGCTATAGTTTGATATAAGAATTCATTTCTCAAAGTAATGGAAACCATTCTTTTATAGAAATGGTTCGAAAATCGCTATTCACTTTTTAGGTATCATGAAAAGTGATACCTGTAAAGACCGCGCATTTCAGTCAAATCCATGATATATAACCAAATTGGATAGATCTTCCACCTGTTTAGCTAAGAATATCACCTTGATGCTTTATTTTGAGTTAATAAAGAACACTCTTTGAAGAAAAACGGACAATGGATGTCGCACACTGTATAGCAAGCATGCGAAAGTCATTTCTCCTGATACACTACTCTCTTTTTTTAAAGAAAAAGACAGATACACTGCTACACATTCATTGCATTGAAATGCATTTTCCCTTCAAATTTCATGAATGTGATGTTGGGCCAGCTCAGCGCTTGTGGACAGCTGATCTCAACTAAATTTACGACTGATATGTCTCTTTGTTTCGGAAGAGGAGGGAGTAATAAGAAAGAAATTTTGCCTGTCTTTCAAGCAAAGGCTTTGTTTGCGGCGACATAGGCACCCAGAGAACAGAAGGAAACCTTTGTTTAAACATAGTATAGACTCAAACGCTCACAACACATATGCATGCATACTAATCCCTATAAACACACACACATGACCCTAGCCCATATGATCATGTCTGAGAGACTAAGCCGGTACATCTTGAGATTGCCAAAGTTGACACATGCCCCTCATAGTTGACAAGCACGTCATACCACTAAAAGAGTAGCATCAGGGAGCCTGATATAAATCCAGGAAAGATGTGGGCATCTATGTTAAGTCTAGAAATTGAATGTGGATGGGCTGGTTCCACCATAAGAAACCGACACCCAAGCTAAGCTTGCTAGGTTAGCTAAATTTTCTGTGACTAGGGATTGGTTTGAGGAAGCTATGAATGAAATTGTAAATTTTCTTAGTGACGATGTAACTTATATTTCTAATAAATAAAGGGGTTGGTTTGTTTTCAAAAAACAAAAAAAAACAACCAAGCTAAGCTTAGTTTGCGGTAGAAGGAGAAGTGAGACTATGCCTCTTCAAAGGCGGACACGGGAGTAATTGAAATAGGAAACATGTTCAAGCGCAGCATCCCTTCTGTTCGCGGCAATGTCTAGAAAATCCCATTGAGGGGGCGCGTCTATATGTCGCCTTTAGCGAGCCAGATGCTCGCCTCGCCTCGCCTACATGACGATTTTTCGGAATTCCAGCAGGCTCACGTCCCAGAGGTCGGTGACACAGTCACACCGAATACGCGTGTCGCACGCCATCACAAACCTAGAGTCACCCACCACTTCCGTCACGTGCGTAGATGCTCTTGGCGACACGTACGGGTGCTACCGATGAGCTTGAAGTACGATGCTGAAACGATAGGAACAAGAAAACAAGTTAGAAATAACCTAAATTGGCCATGTTTGCCAGAGTGGAGATGGTGTGCCATCCCTTAAGCAAACAGGAAGTTATCCTGAATACAGAGGCCTTTGAGGAAGGCTGATTGAGATGGAGAGATGAGCTCGTCGTTCCACTTGGTGAGGCGCATGACGAGCAACTTCATGAACAATTTTGCAACACTATGAGTCGGCCAAGGAAGCAGCGGCATCATTCCTCGCGAGTAGGATGATATTGGCAACTTGAGCCGGTGCAAGCTGGCTTTGTTCACCAGGCAAAGTTGCCAGAAAACCAACACTAGGTAAGGGAGAATGACCGTCGCATTGGCCTTGAAGAAGCCCTATGCGAGAATCTCCTCGCGCAGTCACTAGGCATGGCTGCAAGAATCTCCTCCGGGGAGAAAGGCTCATCGACCTCCTCAAGGCTACCCACGAGAGACCCAGGCCCTCCCAATCAAACGTCGCGCGGATCACGCTGATCGGGCGATCCGATGAGCTGCTGGAAGTAGCTCCCCACAACATCAGACTTAAGCTGCTGGTCAGACGCCATGACACCGTCCCCCTCGAGCGAGGCGATGAAGCTCTAACGCCTCCTAGCATTTGCCCTTAAAGTGGAAGAAGTTGCTTAACGTGCGTGGCAACCATGGGAGTTGGACCTACTATAACCGGCATCCAAGTTGATCCGTTCTACATATAGAATGGACAAAGTGGAAGGTGACAAGGAATGCCCCGATAGGTATAGCTATGGATGATGGTCGATCGGGCTAGCTGGCTAACTAACTAGAAGGGTCATTCCATGCTGCCCTGCACTCATGCATGGACGGCCAACGAGCGACCGGCCGGTATGGGCAGTAACATTATATACTCCTATATGCTGTCCTCATAGGGTGGTTGCTGCCTTTACGGGTAGCCCGTGGATGCATGTATTCTTTTTGCAATGGGAAACTCCTAATGAATCTCGATGATTTGATCCGTCCCAACTTCGGTTCGATACGGTGGATCGATTTATCAATTTTCAATGGTTGTGAACGTGGAGTACACAGCCTCTTTTGACAAATTAATGGAGAAGAATTGGATGTAGTGGACATAGTGGCGGCCAGCAAAGTTCATGCGAGTGTAGTTAAGTACCCGGATGAACATTACGGCGAGCAGATTTTTTGTTGCTCAAGTCAAAGAAGGATACCATGAAGAACCTTTTATAATGCACCGCCAAAGAAAAAAAAACCTTTTTATAATGATGATTGGTCCAACAAAGAAAGTCGTTTCTCCCGCGCAAAAACAAAAACGTCGTTGATGCACAGAATTCTCGAAAATGAAAAACAGTTGTGCACTAAGACAAGCATGCGCGCGACGTTTCTACCTGAAAACTCGATCATGAGGGCCAGCTTATCCATTTGTATTTGCAGCATGGCACCGGGCCATGAGCAGAAGGTTTCCCTGTTTTTCTTCGGTGAGTGAGGGTATGTGAGGTCATTGCGTCCTCGTCCGTCACAGTCAGTGCGGCACAGGCAGTGTCCACCAAGGCAATGCTTGCCCGGCCGCGGCCCTATAAATAAGCTCGGTTTGATGCAGCTACGTACCGAACTCACCACCACCGGCACAGTCTAGAGCGCGCGAGGTAACTACACAGCCTAGCTAGACCGATACCTCGATCGTACCTCCCTCATGGCGTCCAGCTCGAGCACGTTGAGGATGCCCGCGGTGTGCGCTGTGCTTATCCTGCTGCTGCTGTCTGCCATCCCACGCTGCGACGCCGGCGTCCTGCAGCTTGTGGGGGGCGCTCGAAGAATGCTAGCCAGCGGGAGTAATGTCTTCTCGCCGCCGGCTAAGGCTGCCGCGAGTACCACGCAGCAGCCAGCCGCTGGCAAGGCGGCGATGCCGTACTCCGAGTCGAAGAGGTCCAGTCCTGGCGGCCCGAACCCTGAGCACCACTAATTAATTAAGCTCGCACGAACGTGCAAGCTCTTGCCAAGTAGCTTGTGCGGGTTAAGGTCTTAAGGAGGATGTACGTGGTAAGTTGGAATCTACCAAGAAAAATTGCATGTCACTCAAACGTGAGATTTGTACTACCCGTTACTAATGCCGCAAGAAAAAGAAATGGTATACTTGATCTTTCACTTACGTTTTCCGACTCATTGATCGATAGAGATACAACGGGAGTGGTCTTTCTACCAAACATTATATTGCTATATATATATATAGCCTACATTAAGCCACCGACGATTGTGTTGTACATTCGTGCATTTGGAATTGAATAAGTGGTATGAGATAAAACAATTACAAGACACTTAGTGGCCCCATCAAGTTAGTTGTTTTGCTACGTTGTCTCTCCTCCCTACGTCTCTCGTCGAAAGGCGGCTAGGGTTTCTGCCTCCCGTCGGCGGCATCGCCGATCTGGCACGTCTCCTGTGGCCTTATGGCCATGGGTGCGCGGTGGTTGCTGGCCCGTGCTGGCGGGAGGGCTCCGATTTTAGGTACTTCTTCAAGCTTTGTTAAGGTTTGTGTTCTTCCTCAGGAAGATGAGACGATCGCGGCTCCCTGAAAATGCAATAAGGTTCTCCCCTCCTACCCCTCATCCCGGTGATGCATCTAGCATCGTCGGAGAGCGTGTGGAGGTGTGTCTCTGGCAGACGTCACGAAAGTCGGTCGGTGGTTGTCTTGGTGGATCTACTCGGATCCAGCCTCTGTTCGTTTTCCTTCATGTGTCTTCAGTTGGATCCTTCCGATCTAACCTTCTCTTCATCGGTGGTTGTTGTTCTAGTGTGTTGGTCCTCTGGGGCTTTAGCACGATGGCTTTTCGACTGTCTGCTACAACAAGTTGTGCCCATCTCCGGCGTGGGAAGTGAAGGAAATATGCCCTAGAGGCAATAATAAAGTATTATATATTTCCTTATATCATGATAAATGTTTATTATTCATGCTAGAATTGTATTAACCGGAAACATAATACATGTGTGAATACATAGACAAACAGAGTGTCACTAGTATGCCTCTACTTGACTAGCTCGTTAATCAAAGATGGTTATGTTTCCTAGCCATAGACATGAGTTGTCATTTGATTAACGGGATCACCTCATTAGGAGAATGACGTGATTGACATGACCCATTACGTTAGCTTAGCACCCGATCGTTTAGTATGTTGCTATTACTTTCTTCATGACTTATACATGTTCCTATGACTATGAGATTATGCAACTCCCGTTTACCGGAGGAACACTTTGTGTGCTACCAAACGTCACAACGTAACTGGGTGATTATAAAGGTGCTCTACAGGTGTCTCCAAAGGTACTTGTTGGGTTGGCGTATTTCGAGATTAGGATTTGTCACTCTGATTGTTGGAGAGGTATCTCAGGGCCCACTCGGTAATGCACATCACTATAAGCCTTGCAAGCATTGTGACTAATGAGTTAGTTGCGGGATGATGTATTACGGAACGAGTAAAGAGACTTGCCGGTAACAAGATTGAACTAGGTATCGAGATACCGAGGATCGAATCTCGGGCAAGTAACATACCGATGACAAAGGGAACAACGTATGTTGTTGTGCGGTCTGACCGATAAAGATCTTCGTAGAATATGTGGGAGCCAATATGGGCATCCAGGTCCCGCTATTGGTTATTGACCGGAGAGGTGTCTCGGTCATGTCTACATAGTTCTCGAACCCAAAGGGTCCGCACGCTTAAAGTTACGATGACAGTTATATTATGAGTTTATGTGATTTGATGTACCGAAGGTTGTTCGGAGTCCCGGATGTGATCACGGACATGACGAGGAGTCTCGAAATGGTCGAGACGTAAAGATTGATATATTGGACGACTATATTCGGACACCGAAAGTGTTCCGGAGAAGTTTCGGATTAAACCGGAGTGCCGGAGGTTTACCGGAGCCCCCCGGGGAAGTATTGGGCCTTGGTGGGCCTTGAGGGGAGAGAGAGGGCAGCAGCCAGGAGGTGGCGCGCCCCCTCCCAAGGGGAGTCCTAGTTGGACTAGGAGAGGGGGGTGCAGCCCCCTTTCCCTCTCCCTCTCCCTCTCTTTCCTTCCCCCCTTCTTTCCTAGTAGGACTAGGAAAGGGGAGTCCTACTCCTACTAGGAGGAGGACTCCCCCTCTCTCCTTGGCGCGCCTAGGGCAGCCGGCCTCCCCCTTGCTCCTATATATACGGGGGCAGGGGGGCACCTAAGAACACACTTGATATACGATATTTTAGCCGTGTGCGGTGCCCCCCTCCATCAGATTACACCTCGATAATACCGTCGCGGAGCTTAGGCGAAGCCCTGCGTCGGTGGAACATCATCATCGTCACCACGCCGTCGTGCTGACGAAACTCTCCCTCAACACTCGGTGGGATCGGAGTTCGAGGGACGTCATCGAGCTGAACGTGTGTAGAACTTCGGAGGTGCCGTGCGTTCGGTACTTGATCGGTCGGATCGTGAAGACGTACGACTACATCAACCGCGTTCTGATAATGCTTCCGCTGTCGGTCTACGAGGTTACGTGGACAACACTCTCCCCTCTCGTTGCTATGCATCACCATGATCTTGCGTGTGCGTAGGAATTTTTTTTGAAATTACTACGTTCCCTTACAGGAAGGGCGATGGGGGCGGCGCGCCTTCAGCTCGCTTCAGTGCTTGTAGTCGTCGTTAGGTGGTCTATGAATCTGGATGTAATTTTTTTTATTTTTGGTGTTCGCTGTACCACCATGATTGAAGATGAATTGATCGAAAGTTTTCACAGAAAAAGATAATACATCCTCAAACAAGAAAAAAACTGATAGAGTAGATAAGTGTACAATCTTATTTTGTTTGTATGCAAGCAAATACTACTAAAGTACAGTTTTGTTTGTACCCATCGCACCAAGGTTCAAGTCCTGGTGCTCGCATTTGATACGTTCATTTCGGATCATGCTTTTATATTGATATTTATTGCATTGTGGGCTATTATTACACATTACATCACAATACTTATGCCTATTCTCTCTTATTTTACAAGGTTTACATAAAGAGGGAGAATGCCGGCAGCTGGAATTCTGGGCTGGAAAAGGAGCAAATATTAGAGACCTATTCTGCACAACTTCAAAAGTTCTGAAACTCCACAGAAGTTATTTTTGGAAATAATAAAAAATACTGAGCGAAGAAAATACCAGAGGGGGCCCACACCCTGGCCACGAGGGTGGGGGGCGCGCCCTACCCCCTGGGCACGCCCCCCTGCCTCGTGGGCCCCCTGGTGGCCCTCCGGTGCCCATCATCTGCTATATGAAGTCTTTCGTCCGAGAAAAAAATCATAACCAAGCTTTCGGGACGAGACTCCGCCGCCACGAGGCGGAACCTTGGCGGAACCAATCTAGGGCTCCGGCGGAGCTATTCTGCGGGGGAAACTTCCCTCCGGGAGGGGGAAATCATCGCCATCGTCATCACCAACGATCCTCTCATCTGGAGGGGGTCCATCTTCATCAACATCTTCACCAGCACCATCTCCTCTCAAACCCTAGTTTATCTCTTGTATCCAATCTTTGTCTCATAGCCTGGGATTGGTACCTCTAAAGACCACGCATTTCAGTCAAATCCATGATATATAACCAAGTTGGATAGATCTTCCACCTGTTTAGCTAAGAATATCACCTTGATGCTTTGTTTTGAGTTAATAAAGAACACTCTTTATAAAAAACGGACAATGGATGTCGTACACTGTATAGTAGTTGATTACTCCTTGTAGTTGATGCTAGTTGGTTTACTTGGTGGAATATCATATGTTAATATCCATTATGCATATTAATACCCCTTTGATTATGAACATGAATATGCTTTGTGAGTAGTTACGTTTGTTCCTGAGGACATGGGAGAAGTCTTGCTATTAGTAGTCATGTGAATTTGGTATTCGTTCGATATTTTGATGAGATGTATGTTGTATCTCCTCTAGTGGTGTCATGTGAACGTCGACTACATGACACTTCACCATTGTTTGGGCCTAGAGGAAGGCATTGGAAAGTAATAAGTAGATGATGGGTTGCTAGAGTGACAGAAGCTTAAACCCTAGTTTATGCGTTGCTTCGTAAGGGGCTGATTTGGATCCATATGTTTCATGCTATGGTTAGGTTTACCTTAATACTTCTTTTGTAGTTGCGGATTCTTGCAATAGGAGTTAATCATAAGTGGGATGCTTGTCCAAGTAAGGCCAGAACCCAAGCACCGGTCCACCCACATATCAAATTACCAAAGTACCGAACGCGAATCATATGAATGTGATGAAAACTAGCTTGACGATAATTCCCATGTGTCCTCGGGAGCGCTTTTCTCTATATAAGAGTTTGTCCAGGTTTGTCCTTTGCTACAAAAAGGATTGGGCCACCTTGCTGCACTTTATTTACACTTGTTACTCGTTGCCCGTTACCAATTATCTTATCACAAAACTATCTGTTACCGACAATTTTAGTGCTTGCAGAGGATACCTTGCTGAAAACCGCTTATCATTTCCTTCTGCTCCTTGTTGGGTTTGACACTCTTACTTATCGAAAGGACTACGATAGATCCCCTACACTTGTGGGTCATCAAGACTCTTTTCTGGTACCGTTGCCGGGGAGTGAAGCGCCTTTGGTTGGTGGAATTTGGTAAGGAAAAATTTATATAGTGTGCTGAAATTTACTGTCACTTGTTAGTATGGAAAGTAATTCTTTGAGGGGCTTGTTTGGGGTATCTTCACCCAGACCGGTAGAGCAAATAGTTGCTCCTCAACCTACTGAACCTATTGAAAATGTTTACTTTGAAATTCCTTCGGGTATGATAGTGAAACTGCTGGCTAATCCTTTTGCAGGAGATGGAACTTTACATCCCGATTTACACTTAATCTATGTGGATGAAGTTTGTGGATTATTTAAGCTTGCAGGTATGCCCGATGATGTTATCAAGAAGAAGGACTTCCCTTTATATTTGAAGGGAGATGCATTGACATGGTATAGGCTATGTGATGATATGGGATCATGGGACTACAAACGGTTGAAATTGGAATTCCATCAGAAGTTTTATCCTCTGCATCTTGTTATCGTGATCGTAATTATATATATATATATAATTTTTGGCCTCGCAAAGGAGAAAGCATCGCTCAAGCTTGGGGAGGCTTAAGTCAATGTTATATTCATTCCCCAATCATGAGCTCTCAAGAGAAATGGTTATTCAAAATTTTTATGCTCGGCTTTCTGACAATAATCGCTCCATGCTCGATACTTCTTGTACTGGTTCTTTTATGATGAAGACTATTGAATTCAAATGGGATTTATTGGAATGAATTAAACACAACTCTGAAGATTGGGATCTTGACGAAGGTAAGGAGTCAGGTATAACACCTAAGTTTGATTGTGTTAAATATTTTATGGATACCGATGTTTTCCGTAAATCTAGCACTAAATATGGACTTGACTCTGAGATAGTAGCTTCTTTTTGTGAATCTTTTGCTGCTCATGTTGATCACCCTAAGGAGAAGTGGTTTAAATATCATCCTCCCATAGAAGTAAAAGTAGTTGAACCTATTAAAGTTGAAGAAAAGACTATGACTTATAATGATCCTATTGTTCCTACTGCATATGTTGAGAAACCACCTTTCCCTGTTAGAATAAAGGATCATGCTAAAGCTTCAACTGTGGTTCGTAAAAGTAATATTAGAACTTATACACCTCCTGAGCAAGTTAAAGTTGAACCTAATATTGCTATTGTTAAAGATCTCTTGGCTGATAATATCGATGGGCATGTTATTTACTTCTCTGATGAGACTGCTAGAATTGCTAAACCTGGTGCTAAAGATAAACACAGACCTGTTGTAGGCATGCCTGTTATTTCTGTTAAAATAGGAGATCATTGTTATCATGGCTTGTGTGATATGGGTGCTAGTGCTAGTGCACTACCTATTTCCTTATACAAAGAAATTATGCATGATATTGCACCAGCTGAGTTAGAAGATATCAATGTTACCATTAAGCTTGCCAATAGAGATACTATTTCACCAATTGGGATTGTTAGAGATGTTGAAGTCCTGTGTGGGAAAGCTAAATATCCTCTGATTTTCTTGTTCTTGGTTCTCCACAAGATAGCTTTTGTCCCATTATATTTGGTAGACCCTTCTCGAACACTGTTAATGCTAAGATAGACTGCGAAAAGGATGTTGTTACTATTGGTTTGGACGATATGTCTCATGAGTTTAATTTTTCTAAATTTCGTAGACAACCTCGTGATGAGGAATTGCCTAGTAAAGATGAAATTATTTGTCTTGCTTCTATTGCCGTACCTCCTAATGATCCTTTAGAACAATATTTGCTAGACCATGAAAATGATATGTTTATGAATGAAAGAAGGGAAATAGATAAAGTATTCTTTAAACAGGGATCTATTCTGAAACACAATTTGCCTGTTGAAATCCTAGGGGATCCTCCTCCACCCAAGGGTGATCCCGTGTTTGAGCTTAAACCACTACCTGATACTCTTAAATATGCTTATCTTGATGAAAAGAAGATATACCCTGTTATTATTAGTGCTAACCTTTCAGAGAAGGAGGAAGAAAAATTATTGAAAACTCTGAAGAAGCACTGTGCTGCTATTGGATATACTCTTGATGATCTTAAGGGCATTAGTCTCACTCTATGTCAACACAAAATAAACTTGGAAAAAGACGCCAAACCCGTTATTGATCATCAACGACGGCTGAATCCTAAGATCAAAGAAGTGGTAAGAAAGAAAATACTAAAGCTCCTTGAGGCAGGTATAATTTATCCCGTTGCTGATAGTCAGTGGGTAAGTCCTGTCCATTGTGTCCCTAAGAAGGGATGTATTACTGTCGTTCCTAATGATAAAGATGAATTGATTCTGCAAAGAATTATTATAGGTTATAGAATGCTAACCGATTTCTGTAAATTAAATAAAGCAACTAAAAAAGATCATTACCCCTTGCCATTCATTGATCAAATGCTAAAAAGATTATCCAAACATACACATTTTTGCTTTCTAGATGGTTATTCTGGTTTCTCTCAAATACCTGTGTCAGCTGATGATCAAGCAAAGACCACTTTTACTTGCCCTTTCGGTACTTTTGCTTATAGACGTATGCCTTTTGGTTTATGTAATGCACCTGCTACCTTTCAAAGATGCATGATGGCTATATTTTCTGACTTTTTTGAAAATATATGTGAGGTTTTCATGGAAGATTTCTCCGTTTATGGATCCTCTTTTGATGATTGCTTGAGCAACCTTGATCGAGTTTTGCAGAGATGTGAAGAAACTAATCTTGTCTTGAATTGGGCGAAGTGCCACTTTATGGTTAATGAAGGCATTGTCTTGGGGCATAAAATTTCTGAAAGAGGCATTGAAGTTGATAAAGCTAAAGTTGATGCTATTGAAAAGATGCCGTGTCCCAAGGACATCAAAGGTATAAGAAGCTTCCTCGGTCACGCCGGTTTTTATAGGAGGTTCATTAAGGACTTCTCAAAAATTTCTCGGCCCCTGACTAATCTCTTACAAAAAGATATACCTTTCGTTTTTGATGATGATTGTGTAGAAGCATTTGAAATACTTAAGAAAGCATTAATTTCTGCACCTATTGTTCAGCCACCTGATTGGAATTTACCCTTTGAAATTATGTGTGATGCTAGCGATTATGCTGTAGGTGCTGTTCTAGGGCAAAGAGTTGATAATAAATTAAATGTTATTCAATATGCTAGTAAAACTCTAGACAATGCCCAGAGAAATTATGCCACTACTGAAAAAAATTCTTAGCAGTTGTATTTGCTTGTGATAAGTTCAGACCGTATATTCTTGATTCTAAAGTAACTATTCACGCTGATCATGCTGCTATTAAATATCTTATGGAAAAGAAAGATGCTAAACCTAGACTTATTAGATGGGTTCTCTTGCTACAAGAATTTGATTTACATATTATTGATAGAAAGGGAGCTGAGAACCCCCGTTGCAGACAACTTGTCTAGGTTAGAGAATGTTCTTGATGACCCACTACCTATTGATGATAGCTTTCCTGATGGACAATTAAATGTCATAAATGCTTCTCGTACTGCTCCATGGTATGCTGATTATGCCAATTTCATTGCTACTAAATTTATACCACCTAGTTTCACATACCAGCAAAAGAAAAAGTTTTTCTATGATTTAAGACATTACTTCTGGGATGACCCACATCTTTATAAAGGAGTAGATGGTGTTATTCGGCGTTGTGTACCTGAGCATGAACATGAACAGATCCTACGCAAGTGTCACTCTGAGGCTTATGGAGGGCACCACGCTGGAGATAGAACTGCGCATAAGGTATTGCAATCCGGTTTTTATTGGCCTACTCTCTTCAAGGATGCTCGCAAGTTTGTCTTATCTTGTGATGAATGTCAAAGAATTGGTAACATTAGTAGACGTCAAGAAATGCCTATGAATTATTCACTTGTTATTGAACCATTTGATGTTTGGGGCTTTGATTATATGGGGCCTTTTCCTTCCTCTAATGGGTATACACATATTTTAGTTGCTGTTGATTACGTTACTAAGTGGGTAGAAGCTATTCCAACTAGTAGTGCTGATCATAACACCTCTATTAAGATGCTTAAAGAAGTTATTTTTCCGAGGTTTGGAGTCCCTAGATATTTAATGACTGATGGTGGTTCACATTTTATTCATGGTGCTTTTCGTAAAATGCTTGCTAAGTATGATGTTAATCGTAGAATTGCATCTCCTTATCACCCACAGTCTAGTGGTCAAGTAGAATTGAGTAATAGAGAGCTCAAACTAATTTTGCAAAAGACTGTTAATAGATCTAGAAAGAATTCATCCAAGAAACTTGATGATGCATTTTGGGCCTATAGAACTGCATATAAAAATCCTATGGGTATGTCTCCGTATAAAATGGTTTATGGAAAAGCATGTCATTTACCTCTCGAACTAGAACATAAGGCATACTGGGCCATTAAAGAGCTCAATTATGATTTCAAACTTGCTGGTGAGAATAGGTTATTTGACATTAGCTCACTTGATGAATGGAGAGCCCAAGCCTATGAGAATGCCAAGTTGTTTAAAGGAAAAGTTAAAAGATGGCACGACAAAAGGATACAAAAGCGTGAGTTTAATGTAGGTGATTATGTATTGTTATAGAACTCTTGTTTAAGATTTTTTGTAGGAAAACTTCTCTCTAAATGGGAAGGTCCCCTTACGTTATCGAGGAGGTCTATCGTTCCGGTGCCATAAAAATCAACAACTTTGAAGGCACAAATCCGAAGGTGGTGAATGGTCAAAGAATCAAACATTATATCTCAGGTAGTTCTAGATGATATCGACGACGATCATCATATGTGGTTCTACATGATATCGACGACAATCATCATATGTAGTTCTACATGATATAGCCACACACACACATATGTAGTTCTAGATGATATCGACGACGATCATCATCCTCAAGCCTGGGCGGTGGGTGTTCCTGATAGTAATTAGGATGGCCTGTCCAACACGAAGATTCTTGCCAACGAGGAATCTCTTCCACCCAACCAAGTTTAAGTGTATGCGACCATCTGTGTCCATGCGGTAAGTACAGGTGGTGACGGAGCCCCTTGCGGTAAGGCGTAGTCCAACTGAGCCTTCTTCATCAGGCTCGATACCACAACTCACAGATAGGTTCTTTGGCAATTTCTGAATAAGAAAAACATATCAATTAATAAATAGCCTCGCACATACTCTTGCAAATATATTTCTATTAAGTCTAGATTTATACACTATCAAAAGACACAGTACTACGCATTTGTACTAATTAATCATGAATTCTACTAATACGTATATATGGATTATCTACACTATATTAATAGTTCCTTGGATTCTACACTAATAAGCATGTGATCAGACTCTACACTAAAGCATATCATCGACTAGATTCCACAAAGCATATCATTGGACTCTACACTAAGCATATCATCGGATTCACTAAGCATATCGTCGAATAATTTGCATTTGTAAGTATAACAATAAAGCATATATATATATATATCATCAAATTACTACAGGCAGTACGTATAACATACCATTTCATGCCGATCGACCATGGTATTTGTCAGGCGGGTCACGAATGGCACCCCGACAAAATCATCACGTGGCGGAATTATGTCCCATAGGTTGCACACCTCCTCCTCGCTCAGTCTCATTCTTTGAGCTACGATGGCTTCATGAAGTGGGTTCTAATCATCTTCATCGAGTGGGTCCTCATTATCTTCATCATCTTCGTCATCTTCATCATCTTCGTCATCTTCCACCAGGTTGAGATAAATGACAGCCAGCTTGGGTCTTTCTGCTTTGAAGGAGAAGCTGATCAACTCACCACCAGTAAGACGCATGTGGGCAAGGAAACGGGCCCATCCATCTCCTCCAATCTGCGACATATTGTGTCCTTTCTCGACCTCCATAGTGTATGGCCCCCCAGGAGCCTCAAATGTCACAGTGTCTCCTGTCAGCTTGTTGAATTTCAACCTCACAATGCATGGGACGATGTGTGTAAAAAAAGCAAAATGACACAATGCAGTAATGCCAACACTAAAAATAAAATAGTTGTTACATTTCATCTAATTTCTTACCGCCGCATGACGAAAACACGGCTGGAAGTAGATGTCGAACAGCTTGCCAGTTGCAAGGCTGTTGGCGCAGCTTGACTTGCACAGTCGACATAGTGGTGGTGGTGGTGGCGCCATTTTCCTAAAGCAATATGAGCACAGGATTAACGATTCACTTCACAGGAAAGAAAAACAGTAGCATGTGATATTTTTGGTTCTTCCGCGAGAAGCAATTTTATGGACAAAGCATTTCGGTGGCACCTATTGCCGAAAAAACTTTTCACAAATATCTACCAAATAAGGGTACCGCCTACCAAGACATTTCATCTCATTTGGCCCTTATTGCCTAAGATAATTGATTAAAAAAACAAGTGGCAAATTTTACTAAATTGGCACCTACATTTTGCCAAAAAATTAACTTATTATAAAAAACAAAAGCATCTACCTATCCATGTACAGAAAAAAATAACAATAAAATGGTGCATACTAAATCAACTAAATCAACTAGCCTACTAAATCCACTAGCATACTAAATCAACTAAATCAAAATGTTCTAAATCAACTAAATCAACTAGCCTACTAAATCAACTAAATCAAAATGTTCTAAATCAACTAGCATACTAAATCAACTAAATCAAAATGTTCTAAATCAACTAAATCAACTAGCCTACTAAATCAACTACCCCACTAAATCATAATGTAGCAGGGAGGAGGGGTTGTGGATGGAGGAGGGAGGAGGGAGAAGGAGGGGCGACTCGAGGAGGGAGAAGAGAGTAGGACAGAGGAGGAAGACGAAGCGAGGAGGGGTCAGCCGGCGGCGAGTGGAGGGAGGACGGAGGAGGAAGGCGGAGCGAGGAGGGGCCGGCCAGCGGCGACTAGAGGGAGGACGGAGGAGGAGGCCGGTACCGAGTCCAGCGAGGAGGAGGAGGTAGCGGCTGTCGGTTCAATATCCGGCGTATCTCGTAGTAGGGGTCCTAAGCTAGGCATCTTGGAGCGATGGTAACATGGACATGGGGTTTTACCCAGCTTCGGGCTCTCTTGATGAGATAATACCCTACATGCTGCTTTTGATTGTATTCATATGGGTGTAGTACAGAGTACACGTATCTACCACGAAATTGTAGTAATGAATATGAGATCGTCTATTGACTAGCCTGGCCTCGGTTTATATAAGACACCGGAGGCCTAGGGTTTAGGAGAGTCCTTGTCTTGGGCGCCAAGTCTTCTGGAGTCTTCCTTGTATGCGGCAGGGGTTGTCCGAACTGGCCTGTGAGTATGCGTCCATGGGGTCCTCGGCCCAATCTAACTGATCGGGAGACGACGTGGTGAGTACCCCCTAGTCCAGGACATCGTCAGTAGCCCCCTGAACTGGTCTTCAACTTGGGGACGCTCCTCAATTCTTCCGAACTGTTCTTCATCTTCGGTCGTCGGTCTTGAAAACTGGTTCAACAAATCTTCCCATCTTCGATCTTGAGGATCGCCAAAGTGCATCCGAAGAGTTTACACGTCGGGTATCCGAGGAGCCCCTTTAAGTTTCCGGCCTTTATCAATGCCTTGTTATTTTCACGCCCACCTCGGGTTTGAAGTTGTCCCCGTGCGGCGGTGTCCTCTTGCATCCGAGCTCCAACGCCAGACTGCATTTGAGGTATCTTTTGCAGCCGAGCACCAACGCCGGACAGTATCCGAGCTCCAACGCCGGACTGAATCCAAACTCCAACGCCGAAGAGCATCCGAGCTCCAACGCCGGACTATATCCGAGGTGTCATAGATCACCTTGGCTCAAAAAAGTCGAAGGAGTTTAGCCGAGCTTAATGCCAGAAATGCCCTCTACGGAGCCAACCACTGGCGTCCGAGCTTTATGCTGGACTGCTTCCGGGGTGTCTATTGTAGTCGAGCACCAACGCCGGACTGTATCCGAGGTAGTACACCACCTCGTCCATGGGCTGATTTTTATGAATTTAATCTCGAATTGTGCAATGTAATCTCTGCTGACATGTATAGCCAGTAGCCCTCAAGGTGCGTGTTGGCCTAATATCCGGGATGCACCTGAAGGAAAAAATCAAACCGCTGACCCTAGTAGCCCCTGAGACTCAGGTCGATTCATAAAATCAGCCTGAGGATCAATTCCCAGCTCGGCAGCATATTTAGAAATAGAAACGCGGTGTGCAAAGTCCTCGAGACTCAGGTTGGGTGCGGCCGACCAACCCGAGGATAATAATCTCCTCGAAAACTATATTGGACTTTAAATTTTCTGCATTGGATTGTCAATGCAGTAGCCCCCGAGACACTGGTCGGGTGGCAACACCAGATCAGGGGATCGATGTACCCCTTTAATGTTTGTAAATAATAAGCACGAAGCCCAGTAGCCCCCCGAGTCTTAATGTGGGCACGGGTGGCCGAATTAAGGATCGATATCCAAAGTAAAATCACAAATTATGTGTAATGATTCTATGTATCCAAATACTTTTCATCATCAATGCTCGGATCCGCATTGTACAAAACTTTGTTGACCGACCATCGACTTCCACCTCCTTGGCCAGTAGCCGAGGAGTTGTTGTCCTACTTTATAAAGCCTTTACAAGGGCAAAGATTTACGACAAACAAGGCAATCCGGTCATACGGTTTTATAAACAAAGGTACGCAGAGAGATATGGTGTATTACTGTTTAATGTAAGAAACATTTTCCAAAGAAAATAGTCACGCTATCGGTTCCTTCCTTTGGGTTGTCATGCCAACCATGATCATGGAACCTCACCTCCGATCAATGCAGGAGAAAAATATTGAGGATTTAGTTCGGGGAAGTTCCTGAATTCTATGGTATTAATGAACCAAAAAATAGTGCAAGCCGGAGATAATTTATGCAAAGTGAGTAATAAAAGAAATATGGCCCGTGCAAGCCGGAGATAATTCTACGGAAACGCCACGTCAGCACATCGGTGCGCCGAAGTGACAGCACTGCTCGACCCGAATCATTTACCTGTGCACAGAAAATAGTGCAAGCCGGAGATAATAATAATAATAAATTAAAAAATTCATTCCATAATCAATAATTTATGCAAAGTGAGTAATAAAAGAAATATAGCCCGTGTGCCGAACACTCGATGAGGTAGAGCTCTTTCAACGATGCCGAAGTCCCCGGGGCAACTGGACATGTCGGTAAGGCAATTCGACCAACAAGATGATTACGCGAGCCGATTTATGCCGTTTGGGACAACGACGTCGGCTTGCCGAAGTGTTAGCGCGGCCCAACCTAAATAGATTGCCTGCACGCACAAAGTAGCGCAACCGAGAAATAATAATAATAATGAAAAAAGATGCATAATTAATTTATGCGAAGTGAAAAAGTTTGGTAAATATGGCATGAGCGCTGAGGCACGGCGATGGCTTTGTGGCATGGCGATGTCGACGAGGGTCAGCCTTCCCAGGTGACAGGGAGTTGCTGGCCGGACCGACGCTAGGTATATGTGTCTGACAAAATATCTCTGCAAAAAAATAATGTAGTACAAACCAACAGAGAGAAAAAACTCTGTGTGCAATAATTTTATGAGCCAAACAAATAGTCTGCTGAAATAAAACATAGTTGACAGCGAAGGTTGTAGCAGACCGAGGCAAAAAAGAAACCATATGTACAGAACTGGTACTACCATATATCAAGAATATATTGATTTTGATGTTTACTTGGAGTAGTAGTACTTGAATTACTAGAATCCACTCACCAAATCGAGGTGCCGTGCTACAAAATTAATAGTCAATTGGGTTATAGGTCTACGTACTTGTCAACAAAAAAGTAGTAGAGGACCAACGACTAGGAGCTGGAAAAAAAAGGAGGAGAAAGAAAAGCAATCTCCCTGATGTTGTGCTTGGAGGTCCTTTTATCGACATGGTCGTTCGGGACCTAGCGCCGCATCATGTATGCACTGCTGCGCGTGTGCCGCTGAGAGGTCGTCGAGCCGGGGCCAACCAGACCATAGCGTGATCGCAACAACGATCAGCGAAAAAGGAATACTAAATAAGTAATTCAAGATGGATTAGTAAAACCAAATAAAAAGGCAGAATATCTATTAATTAGGTATGGCAAATGTGCCCAATTTGGCACTAGTAGTACTTCCCTCGCTAGTATATCCATGCTCACGCTTTTACTTTGCTAGCTCGGTTACGGGACTTGCACGGGGATTATCTCCTCATGTGCCTTTATTTCTGCATGGGGCGGCCGTGGTTGCGGCCGCGTAGACAGTCTGAGGATCGATCACCGGCCGAGCTTCGAGTTTGTTGCTGCTTCGCCGGCGCGCCCTTGATGGATTTTACCAAGGTCCCCGATCGACTGCTGAATTTTACCGATCGTCCGCGTATGGAATATTGCACAACCTTTCTTTTGTCCTACCTGCTAACAAAATTATGCTAGACAAGGGTAATAATTCTCAAAGAAAAGGTATATATATGACTTGTGCCGTCAGTCAAGATCCGGTCAAACCCGAGGATCAATTTTGACATGGATAGGAATCCACAAGATGAAGAATTCGGCGGTCCGATGATGATTGCGCCGTGAAAAAAAAAGTTTTCAAAACTATCCGCACTGTCCACCAACCGATCCTTGAAAACCACGTTCAAGGTTAGTATTATTAGTATGGGGCTGCATGCCCTAATCATATTTAATACGTAGAAGGTAATGGCTCACGCCATAACACTTAATATGATAAAGGAAAAAAAAAACTTCCTGGGCGGCCCCGTTGCTGGAGACCGGATTTACTTCTGTATTGTGTACGGCCACAGGATCATCGAGCAGCCGTGTCCGGACAATTTCCATACGTGATCTGACGTTTTGACATCGTCCTTGTCCCGTATGACATTAAAATATTCCTTCGAATCCTGTTCTACAGCGAGACTCAAATCGTTCTTGAATAAACCAGAACACAGTAGTAGCAGTAATTTGTAAAAAACATAATTTGCATGGAACAGATTGAACTGAAAAAATATCACATGATCGTCCCACCGATCCGTGGCGATCACCCAGCAGGCTCTCAATGAAAGCACCAATGTCGGTTCAATATCCGGCGTATCTCATCAAGAGAGCCCGAAGCTGGGTAAAACCCCGTGTCCATGTTACCATCGCTCCAAGACGCCTAGCTTAGGACCCCTACTATGAGATATGCCGGATATTGAACCGACAGCGGCGGCGCAGATCGGAGGAGGGGCGACGGGGGAGGACCGGCGTGGGGGGTTGAGGGGGAGATCGAGTGAGTGAGTGTGAGTGGATCGGATAGATTGGAGAAGGGGGGAGATGGAATGGCTTAGCAGTAGCGCTCTATAGCAGAAGGCGCTACTGCTAAACGACCTAGCAGTAGCGCCTTTCACAAAGAGCGCGCTACTGCTATGAGTCAGCATGTAAAAATAGACATCAAAAATACATTGATCATCAGTGATCTTTTTGTGTACAATCTGTCAATATGAGTCCTCACCAGTTTAGGAACTGGTGAAGACTCATATTGCGGCCATAAATTCTACACATAGAGTTCAATGAAGACCAAGTGGTTGTGAAAGTTTGAGAAGTAACATATTTAAGGTGGTACAAACTCTCTTCACGGAGCGAGGTGGGACTAATTTTTTTAGTAAATTTAGCAGTAGCGGTTATTGTGTAAATGCGCTACTGCTATGGTCCGTAGCAGTAGCGCTCTTCATATTAGCGTGCTGCTGCTAGAACTAGCCTCGCGGCGGCGGCGTGGAAATTATAGCAGTAGCGCGTCTTGGAGAGGGCGCGCTACTGATACGTTTATTTCAGCAGCGAGGTTTGTGCGCACGCGCTACTGCTAGTTCGCAGGAGCGCCTTATTTTAAAGCGCGCTGCTGGTAAGATTCTGTGTATAGGCTTTTCCCTAGTAGTGTATAAATATTGAAACTAATTTTATTGAAACCGTAACACCGGAGGAATACATAAGAGACACTTTCCAGAACGTTTCAGACTCCGAAAAGGAATAGGTTTGTGGTACAGTAAGTAAACCGACTCCAAAACAGTTCTAATGGCAATTTTTCTCCGTTTTGGAATATTTAGAAAAATAGGAAAATAAGAAGCAGTTCGGGAATGACACGAGGGTGGGAGGCGTGCCCTACCCCCCGGGCGCGCCCCCTACCTCGTGGGCACCTCGTGTGCTCTCCGGACTCCGTTTTCTTGCACGATACTTCTTTCGGTCGGTAAAAATTCATTATATAATCTCCCGAAGGTTTTGACCACCGTATCATGCAAATATCCTCTGTTTTTGTTTTGAGTTGTTTTCCGCCGCAGATTTGGAGCGAGATGTCATCTCAGGATTCCAACGGAGAGAGCTATGTCTCACACCTCATTGCTGGCCCAAAGACCTATGGGGATCTATCTCCTTGTGGCCGAACTACTGATGAGGAGGAGGATTCTCATTTGATGAGGATCAACGATTCAAGTTCAGAGGAGGAGGATTTCCCTCTACCTCAACCTGGGGATATGCACGTGAAGTTCAAGAAGTCTAGTCTCCCTAAGAGGGCTAAACTATCTAACAATCGATCTATTCCTTCTCGTTTTTGGCAGAAATGCAAAGGAGATTTATGTGACAAGATCTTGAAGCTGGAGTCGGAGGTCGATGATTTAAAGGAGGAAATTGCTCTTCTCAACTACAACATGAAGAAGCTGAAAGCACAATTTACATCATCAACAACTCCATCATCGCACCCTCCGAAGAAAGGAGACATAATCACATGGGTATGGGCACTCCCCTTGGCAACTGCCAAGCTTGGGGGAGGTGCCCCGGTATCGTATCACCATCACACTCCTATCTTTACCTTTTTCTTAGTTCGATCCTTTTGGTAATATCTTGATCTAGTAGAATAAAAGTTTTTGGTATGATCTAGTTTTGAGTTTTGCTTTATGATCCTTCTATGTAATCGAGTTCGTGAGCTATATAATAAAGATAGTGTTGAATCAAGGGCTTGATTTTCTTGCTATGATCTTGAGGGGAAAAAAGAAAAATAAAATAAAAAGTAACATAGAGATCATATTGATCTTATGGAGAGTAATGACTTCACATATAAAGAGTATGATGATTAAAAGTTGTTGAGAGTTGACAAACATAGTTTTGGTCATCATTGCAATTAGTAGGAAGTAATAAAGAAAGAGAGGTTTCACATATAAATATACTGTCTTGGACATCTTTTATGATTGTGAGCACTTATTAAAATATGACATGCTAAAGAGTTGATGTTGGACAAGGAAGACAACATAATGGGTCATGTTTTCTTATATCTGAGGTTAAGTATATTGTCATGGATCATCCAACATGTTGAGTTTGCCTTTCCCCCTCATGCTAGCCAATTCTTTGCACCAAGTAGAGATACTACTTGTGCTTCCGAAATACCCTTAAACCCAGTTTTGCCATGAGAGTCCACCATATCTACCTATGGATTGAGTAAGATCCTTCAAGTAAGTTGTCATCGGTGCAAGCAATAAAAATTGCTCTCTAAAAATGTATGACTTATTAGTGTGGGAGAAAATAAGCTTTATACGATCTTGTGATGTGGAAGAAATAAAAGCGACGGACTGCATAATAAAGGTCCACATCACAAGTGGCAATATAAAGTGACGTTCTTTCGCATTAAGATTTTGTGCATCCAACCATGAAAGCGCATGACAACCTCTGCTTCCCTCTGCGAAGGGCCTATCTTTTACTTTTATTTTCTACCTTATGCAAGAGTCATGGTGATCTTCACCTTTCCTTTTTACATTTTATCCTTTGGCAAGCACAGTGTGTTGGAAAGATCCTTATATATATATATATATATATATATATATATATATATATATATATATATATATATATATATATATATATATATATATATATATATATATAATTGGATGTAAGTTAGCATGAACTATTATTGTTGACATTACCCTTGAGGTAAAAGGTTGGGAGACGAAACTATAAGCCCCTATATTTCTCTGTGTCCGATTAAAACTCCATAACCACAAGTATTGCGTGAGTGTTAGCAATTGTGAAAGACTAAATGATAGTTGAGTATGTGAACTTGCTGAAAAGCTCTTATATTGACTCTTTCCGATGTTATGATAAATTGCAATTGCCTCAATGACTGAGATTATCGTTTGTTAGTTCTCAATAAAGTTTCTGATTCATACTTGACATTGTGGATAGATTGTTACTTAATCATAAGAAATCATATGACAATATCCATTTATGTTGTTGTTATAAGAATGATCATGATGCCCTCATGTCCGTATTTTATTTTATAGACACCTCTATCTCTAAACATGTGGACATATTTATCGTTATCGGCTTCCGCTTGAGGACAAGCGAGGTCTAAGCTTGGGGGAGTTGATACGTCCATTTTGGATCATGCTTTTATATTGATATTTATTGCATTATGGGCTGTTATTACACATTATGTCACAATACTTATGCCTATTCTCTCTTATTTTACAAGGTTTACATAAAGAGGGAGAATGCCGGCAGCTGGAATTCTGGGCTGGAAAAGGAGCAAATATTAGAGACCTATTCTGCACAACTTCAAAAGTCCTGAAGCTCCACGGAAGTTATTTTTGGAAATAATAAAAAATACTAAGCTAAGAAAATACCAGAGGGGGCCCACACCCTGGCCACGAGGGTGGGGGGCGTGCCCTACCCCCTGGGCGCGCCCCCCTGCCTCGTGGGCCCCTGGTGGCCCTCCGGTGCCCATCTTCTGCTATATGAAGTCTTTGTCCGAGAAAAAATCATAAGCAAGCTTTCGGGATGAGACTCCGCCGCCACGAGGCGGAACCTTGGCTGAACCAATCTAGGGCTTCGACGGAGCTATTCTGCCGGGGAAACTTCCCTCTGGGAGGGGGAAATCATCGCCATCGTCATCACCAATGATCCTCTTATCGGGAGGGGGTCCATCTTCATCAACATCTTCACCAGCACCATCTCCACTCAAACCCTAGTTTATCTTTTGTATCAAATCTTTGTCTCATAGCCTGGGATTGGTACCTGTAGGTTGCTAGTAGTGTTGATTACTCCTTGTAGTTGATGCTAGTTGGTTTACTTGGTGGAAGATCATATATTCAGATCCATTATGCATATTAATACCCCTCTGATTATGAACATGAATATGCTTTGTGAGTAGTTACGTTTGTTCCTGAGGACATGGGAGAAATCTTGCTATTAGTAGTCATGTGAATTTGGTATTCGTTCGATATTTTGATGAGATGTATGTTGTCTCTCCTCCAGTGGTGTCATGTGAACGTCGACTACATGACACTTCACCATTGTTTGGGCCTAGAGGAAGGCATTGGAAAGTAATAAGTAGATGATGGGTTGCTAGAGTGACAGAAGCTTAAACCCTAGTTTATGCGTTGCTTCGTAAGGGGCTGATTTGGATCCATATGTTTCATGCTATGGTTAGGTTTACCTTAATAATTCTTTTGTAGTTGCGGATGCTTACAATAGGAGTTAACCATAAGTGGGATGCTTGTCCAAGTAAGGCCAGCATCCAAGCACCGGTCCACCCACATATCAAATTATCAAAGTACCGAACGCGAATCATATGAACGTGATGAAAACTAGCTTGACGATAATTCCCATGTGTCCTCGGGAGCGCTTTTCTCTATATAAGAGTTTGTCCAGGCTTGTCCTTTGCTACAAAAAGGATGGGGCCATCTTGCTGCACTTTATTTATACTTGTTACTCATTGCCCGTTACCAATTATCTTATCACAAAACTATCTGTTACCGACAATTTTTGTGCTTGCAGAGAATACCTTGCTGAAAACCGCTTATCATTTCCTTCTGCTCCTCGTTGGGTTCGACACTCTTACTTATCGAAAGGACTACGATAGATCCCCTACACTTGCGGGTCATCAGTATTATTCCTGGATTTATTTCAGGATATCCGGCGATGCGGTTTCAGAGGGAGGATATGTTTTTGTCGACAATGAGGCACTTACGGTGATTTCATAAAACTCAAGATGATATGCCGGCTCGGTCTCTCAAAGGTGCTCACAGGGGTAGGGTGTGCGTGTGTGCGTTTATAGGGGTGAGTCTATGCCTGCATGTATGAGCGCTTGCTTCTGTATTGTGTTAAAAAATGGATCCATTAATTTTTAGAATACAGTATATATTTATTGCTGAGTGCAAAAAAAAAAACTAAAACCCCATGAATCGAACGCACAAACACAAGACCTTATATGTTGCATGCTTAGGACGGCATCACTTGCCAGCAGACCATCGTGGCTTCCATCATTCCATGTTATATCAGAGTTTCTGCTTTAGCTAACTAAACATGCACCGTTCAAATTCAATAAGTTTGCATTTTTTTTCCTCAAAACGCTCGTTTACTGCGGACACTGCAATACTAATCACTCGGAAACTGAAAACTTCGACTGGTAACCATAATCAGTGGCGGAGACAGTGGGGACGAGCAGGGGCCCTGCCCCCCCCCCCCCCCCCCCCCCCATAACATCACTGATTTGGTATTAATATAGCAATGAACAGTGCAGAATTTAGAGAATAATACATGCATTAGTGTAGTTTGGCCCCTGTAACCCAAAGTTTGTGTCATTTCGCCCCCCTAAT
This sequence comes from Aegilops tauschii subsp. strangulata, assembly GCF_002575655.3. Taxonomy (NCBI): domain Eukaryota; kingdom Viridiplantae; phylum Streptophyta; class Magnoliopsida; order Poales; family Poaceae; genus Aegilops; species Aegilops tauschii. Next base: position 68,280,591 of record NC_053041.3, read on the forward strand.
CTTTAATTCCTGGCTCCGCCACTGACCATAATCCTGGTAGCATGCATGTGAAAGGCATTTCGGCGGTTACATTAATATGCATGCATTGGAGTGACATATATACTTCCGGGTCGGCGGATGGTTTTCCGAAAGATGAGGGAGTAAGCCAGTAAGGGCATCTCCAATGCTGACTTTTAAATTTCTTCGGTATATGTCCAGACGTGGTCCGCAGACATGACACGGGAGAGAGCAATCATACGCCAATTACAAGGTATCCGGCTGGAGGGGGAGAAAAAGTAGGTGGGGGCCATGCATGTGGTGGGATATTTGTGGTTTAGGGTCCGTTAGGAGGAGAGAGAAGAGCGGGACCATGCATATGCGGATGGAAGGAGAGAGAGAAGAGAGGGATCATGCATGCGATTGGTCAATTGCATGTCCGGACTCTGGCAAAGCTCCCCTCGTTTGTCTTCAAAATGCCGGAAATTGGATGTCCGAACAGCTTGGCGCACTGATATAGGTCCCCACTAGATTGCAAAAATAAACGAATGTGTTATGTCGGACATATACCGGTGTTTTGCAGGTCTCCTTGGAGATGCCCTACGGTTGTAGTACTTGCCCTTGACATGGCGGGTAGTCGCCGATGGCACAGACACCCGGAGAAGTGAAACAAACTGAGAAGTGAGACTCTCTGCCCAGAAACCTGTGATTCCTGACGATGGACACATGAGTCCAGGAAGCAGGAGACAAGTTCGAGCGCCGCCTGGTTCTTTTTCACGAGAGCAACTAATCAGTGAGTACTTCTTAGGAAGCCCAGCAAGGATTAATTTTGGTAGGCTGGGAGTGCGTCACGTGACGTGCTCTTAGCAGCCGCCACGTGCTGCATGTTGGGCGCTCCCTTCGAACTTTTTTGAAATTTTTGTGCGTGTTTTTGGCTTTTGGATGATATGTTTTCTGTTTTTCTAGTTTTCCTTACGTTTTGGACAAAAAACTTTTTCAAATAAGAATTGCATGAATAAACGTATTCTTTTTTCCTTTTGCAAGACCCAAATATTTACACTCGCGGAGACATGGTGTTTTATCTATGAGAGGCACACTCGCGCCTCTCAAAAAGGAAAAAAAAAACTGTTTTTTTTTCCTTCCATGAGAGGCACAAATGTTCTTCTTGAGGAAGGAAGTACGGAGTTGCTTCCGCGAGAGGCACATTCGTTCCTTTCGGAAAAAAAGTGTTTTCCTTTTCTCCTTTCACGAGAGACACAAATTTACTTCTCATGGTCGCACGGGTTTACTTGTGCCTCCCGAAAAATGAAAAATGCATTTTTTTTCCTTCTGAGAGAGCCACATATTACTTGTCGTGGAGGCACATATTTGTTTCCGCAAGAGGCACAGTCATGCCTCTAGGAAAAAGGTAAAGAATGTGTTTTTCTTCTTCCATGAGAGGTACAGATTTGCTTCTCATGAAGGCACAGTTTGCTTCCGCGAGAGGCACGTTTTTGCCTCTTCGGAAAATAACAAAACGTGCTCCCAATTCGGATTTTTTCGCCTGTTTTTTTCTTGAAAAAAGTTCCGTGGAAATCTATCAACATGGGGTCAAGTTTAGAAGATCTCGACGCGAGGAATCCAACGATGGAAACGGTTCATGATTTGCTTCTTGTGGATGCAAAGATTTGCTTTAGCGAGAGACATTGTTGGGCCTCTTCAAAAAGGAAAAAAGGTGCTCCCGATCCGGGCTTTTTCGTCCGGGTTTTTTCTTAAAAAAAAGTTCTTCGAAATCTATCAATATGAGATCTAGTTTTGAACATCTCGATGCGAGGAATCCAATGATAAAAATCGTTCAAGATTTGGACGTACGGTTTGAGAGATAAAATGTTTTGAATAAACGAGTCTACGAAAAAATGAAAAAATCCCAGTGGCGACAAGTGGCGCACATGTAGTGCGCCTCTGTCGCAGAGAAGATGGGAGTGACTTTTGCAAAGAGTACTCATTAACTAGTGATTTCGCTTGTTTTCTCTGTCTCCTCTTTTAGAGTTTGGACAATTTTTTTAACACGGAGTTTGGGCTATTTCGTAGATGGGCTTGCGATGGACACGTTAGGATAACTCGAGGCCAAGATAGCTAACTGTGTCTCTTTGCACAACCAGACGGATGTATTGTCTCCTTGGGTCATCTGCGCTCGCGCGCGCCTTGCACCGCTGCCTGCTTGGCGTCCTCCTCGCCGTCCGGTCCGTCCTGATCATTCTTCACCGAGCCAACGGCCTCGGGGGTTCATCACCTACGGGCCGCCTCGTCTGCCGCCCGTTGCCATCGCCCTGCGTGTGTGTGTGTACGTGCGTTGGTGATGGACCCGGTACGGAGCCGGTGTCCTGTCGGGCGGCTAAGGTGGGTTCACTCTTTTCATCCGTGCCCGACTCTTTCCCTGAGGTCAGTTTGCTTCTTTCCTGCCTATCGAGCTTGTGGCGGCGTGGAGTTGTGGTCTTTTGGTACTTTCTGGCCAGTCGGTATAAGATTAGCATTAGCTTTAGGGAAACGATTGGGAACGGTGCGCCGGCCGAAGCTTCGGCCGGTCGCGTCCCATGCTCGCATCCCCTCTCAACGAATTCAAGCGTTACACGTAGGATACAGAGGCCCACACCATCCCTCGTCTTGTTTCTCCCTTATCTTCTCGACCGAGACCAACTCGCGCTGCGCTGCAGCTTTTTTCTCGCTGCGACCCCCTCGACCAGGCCTGACAGCGTCTCGCCGGAGATGAGCTTGCCAGCGGAGATGGCTGCCAAGTCCTCCCCCCCCCCCCCCCCCCCCCCCCCCCCCGCGCCGCTAATTCTTCCTTTTTGTGGGCGACTCCCTCATCCACGCCGAGCGAGGATGGAGGCTGGGGCGCTGCGAGGAGTTGCGACGGCGGGGACCTCGACGGCGGAATGCTACGACGGCGCGACAGGGGATGTTTCAACCATTGATGTGAGTTGCTAGAACCAGGCGATGGAGGAGCTGCGACCCGTGGTGGAATTTGCTACAACCATTATACGCCTATGGTGTGACCGCCTGACGACGGCGACAACGTTTTGTTGCAACCGCATAGTGTTTTTGCTACTACCAGCGACATAAATTGCTACTACCAGCGACGAAATTTGTTACATTATCCGTGAAGATGATGTGACCCAGGCAACAACAATGTATTTTTGCTGCAACCACACAGATTTTTGCTACTACCGACTACAGGATTTTGCTACATCATTCATGAAGAAGAATGCAACCCCTTGACGGCGGCGACACCGTTTTGCTGTAACCACATAGATTTTCTGCTACTACTAGAGACGGTAATTGTTACCACCATTCACGGCGGTGATCGGCAACTGGAAAATCGGAAAAGTTGCAACCGGCGATCAGGGATGCTACAACCGACGTCCGGGGATGCTACAACCGGCGACCGTAGAAGCTGCGACCGTGCCCCCATGTGCTAGAACCGGCATAAGGGGCTGGATGTTGTGACTGTCGCCGGCCAATGGCGCGACGATGCGCTGGGAGGAGGGGAGAACGGAGGCTGGGGGGCTGCTGCAACCGGGGCGTGGGGATGCTACAAACAAGGCACCACGAAACGACGATTAGCGGGTGTCGCCATGGCCATAAAAGAGTTGGCGGCAGAAGGGGCTATGACATGGGAGCTGCGGCGAGGAGTGGCGGCGCGAGGAGAGGAAGTGGGGGCGCGAGCGACTGGAGGCCGGCGGTCGTTGCCCTCGAGGAGTTGCAGACGGAGGCAGAGTCGCGTCGGGTAGAGGCGGGGGATTTTTTCTGGGATGTATTCAGAGGAAGAAGAAGACTCAAAGAAGAAGGTGCGGGATCAGATCCCACGGCTGTGGGGCACCAGATCGAAGGGTCGCGCTACGACCGGACCAAATTTGGGCCGGGGCGCCGGCGCCTATTACCGCCCTTAGCTTTATCGGTACATTGTTGGTTGGTGTGATATAGTTGCTCGGTTGTTTCTCTGTGGTCAATTTGCTTCCTTCCTGCCAATCCGTCTCGTGGCCGCATGGGGTTGTGGTCTTTCCGTCCTTCTCCGTTCGGTCGGTATAAGGTGGTTGTATACTTGTGGGCCCCGATAGCGGTTGGTCTAATAGGTGTAGCACTTAGGCCCTGTTTGGTTCATAAGTCTTAGGACTTTTTTTTTCCCAACTTATAAGTTCCAAGTCCCTAAAAAGTCCCTACCTGTTTGGTTCCTGAGATTTATAAGTCCCTATAAGACCATATTACAACTATAAGTCCTTATAAGACTCTCCTTGAGAGTCTTATTTCATAAGTCTCAAATGCCCACTTTAAGTCCCTATAAGTCCCTGCTGTTTGGTTTAGAAATACCTTATAGGGACTTTTTAAAGTCCCTAAACCAATAAGTCCCTGGAAACAAACACCCTCTTACTCCACTCGGTAAACGCATGTGCTCATTCCGGCTTTGTGTCGTGTGTTGTCGCTATTGTTACACGACATTCATCGCCTTGACTCTCTCAATTTTCGGACCCGTGTCAACGTGTGTGAGCCTATGTGGTGGGTTTTGTTAGTTTGTTTATCTTCCTACTGCCATTGTCTTCATCCCATCTCCTTCTGCATTTCGTTTGTTCTTCTTGTTTTGCTTTCTCTTTGCTGGCGCCGCCTTAATTACGCTTTGCTCTGCTGGAGGTTCTCTTCAATCTAACCGCCTAACCTATGCTGCCCGGCTGAGTCTTCCTGCCTTATTTAACGTCCGGTGGCATTCGTCCTTCGTGGTAGCTGAGGCTCGGATCTAGTTTTCCTCTTTCGTCTCTCTGGTTTTGTTTCTTGCCTAGTGGTGCTCTCCGTTTAGCTTCGTTCTTTCGGGTCCTACGAGCTTTTTCTTGTCATTGTGGGACGCTTTTATTGCTGCTTGAGGTTACCTGCTTCTTTTCGTGTTTATTCATTTGTTCTTACTCCCTCCGTCCCATAATATAGGACGTTTTTTGACACTACACCAGTGTCAAAAAACGTGTTACATTGTGGGACGGACGGAGTACTTCTTTTTCCTTTCTTCCCAAGCTTTCTTATCTATTTCGTGAGCTGCCACAGGCATTTTTGTTTGAATCACGCTGCGAAAGAAATCATGGTATCATTGCTTGAAACCGTCTTACCGGCCTAACTCCGGGCTGGATTGGTCTGCTGGTTGATGGTGCATCGGTTTCATTTTCTAAGCTCCGGTTTAGTCTCAGCCTTGTGAAGCAACATATGAAAGGAAAATTTAACAAAGGAAATCTACTTCTAGTCGGATGAGATTGGGCTGACATTCTTTCATCCTCTGTTTTGACTTATGCATTTTAGATCGGTTAATTGTTTTTTCTTCTGTGCTTGTTCTATCAGTGCAGCAGGTAGAGCTGATGAAAATTGCCTGAAAACGAGAAGGGCATCAAGGCCAAATTCCTATGCTGCTCCCGAGCTCCAATGCTCCCTTATGAACAATAAAATCGATAAAAATATTAAATAAATCAAAAAATCCTTTTTTTATAAACTTTGACAAATGTTTTGTTTTTTTTTGCACAAAATGACATTTGTGGAAGGCACGGTAAAAAAACCAGCACTCCAAAATGTTTTCAAAACTAGCATTTTTGGAACAACAGTTTTGTTTTTTCCGATTTCCACGAATGTTATTTCGTGCTAAAATTTTGCAAGCGATCAAAACATTTGTCAAAGTTTAGGACAAAAAAAGTCAGATTTTTTTATTTGTTTATAATTTTTTTGATTTTACTGTTCATAAGGGAGCATTTCAGCTCGGGGGTAGATACTCCATGTACGCGTCGAGGCTTCTTCTTTGATGGATGAGGATCTGTTTGTCCATCTGCTACTCATAGTGAGGTTTCATTACTTACATGGTCCTGTGTGATTACCCGTTCTTGGTTCTTATTTTTATTTTGTGTGATACCTACTATAACTGGCATCTATTGCTCCGTCGTACCTATAGAATGGGCGAGTGGAATGTGACACGGAACGCCCTATAAGCTATATATAGCTATGGATCAAGGTTGATCGCTAGCTAGCGCTGGGAAGGTAATTTCATGCTGCACTGCACTCATGCACGGACGTCCAACGAGCGACCGGCCGGTATGTGCAGTAACATTGTATATTTGCCTGCGTGTGGTGCGTGTAGGGTGGTTACTGCCTTTACGAGCAGCCAGTAGACACATGCATTCTTTTTGCAATGGGAAACTCCTAAAGAATCTCGATGGCTCGATCCATCTCAACTTCAATATGATAAGGTTGATCGAGTTATCAATTTTCAATGGGTGCCTGCGTGGATCACACAACCTCTTTGACGAATTAATGGTGAGCGCGTACGTACGTAGTAGAATTAGAAGTAGTGGACCTAGTGGGGGCCGGCAAAGTGTCATGCGAGTACTTATAGCATCTCGCAAAAAAAAGAGTACTTAAGTAGGGACGAGGATAGTTTTTTTCTTTTTTGGGTCGATATATTTTGTTGCTCATATCATACAACGGTACCATGAAGAAGAACCTTTGATAATAATGTTCTTTTAGATATAATGATGGTTGGTCCAACAAACAAAGTCGTTTCTACCACCATTTAGCGCGTAATGAGCTATCTCTAGAAAAAAGTCGTCGTTTCTACCCCACACAAAAGAAAAAGATTCTGCAAAAAGGAAAAAAAAAAGTTTTTTGCACTAAAACATGCATGCGCGGGAGATTTCTCCTTGAAATCGATCGCCAGTTCCCCGCTTCCATTCGCAACACGACATTTATATGATTACACTGGGCCATGACCCACTAGAGGAAAATCATAATGCGCTGAGTATTAAAAATACATGGTGAAGATGATATTGAACTCGATGAATCGTATGCCGAGTGTTGCAATCGGCTTCCCCAGCTCGGCTCACACAATGTCAGTAAAGTGCCGTAAGCCGAGAGCTTTTTCACGGACACATGGCTTAAACTTTGTTGAGTGCTAAATGGGGATTCTCGACACAATAAAGGCATGTGACAGCCGTTAGAGGGAGATAATGATGCCATGTGGCATGTCTGTAAGCCGCTTTCATGCTAGGTATTCTCCGCAACGAGGGGTCAACCAAAAGTAGACACATGGCTTATACCGAAAGACTAGACAACTTGTAATTTCCCTGTATTGGAGTAGGAAGTTGTCCCTTGATGCGTATTGCATTCATGCTTCAGTCAATTCCTCTAAAAACTCTGGATTGATGGAGGTAGGCGGTCAATACACTCTCCCTCAGGTCTAGGTTTTTTTTAGTCTTTATACGTGAGATCCGTGTAGGAGATAGGATCTGTTTTTCTAATATTGCATTGGCAGGATCTTGAACTCAATACTCTTCGCTCAAATAATGTATTACATTCATGATCCAGCCAGTTGCTCTCCTAGTTTAAAAAATCGGACCGGACCAGTGGTCGGACTGGAAACAGCGGGAACCGGCGATCACAACGGTGTTTTAAGCACAGCGGACCGTTCGAGCAATCAAACCGGAAAAAAACGGTTGAATCGGCCGTTTTTTCTAAAATCGGTGAACCGGACGGTTCAATGTCGTTTCCTGACAAGGCCCTCAATTCACTTGTTTTTGTGCGAACAAGCTTGGGTAGAATTGAAATATGAAGAAAACTCGTCTTTTAGTGGTGTTCTGGCCGAATTGGGAGCATTTATGTCGAGTTTGTCCACATACAAACCCTATTGACCACGGCCGGCCCCTCCGGCGCCACCCTTGTTGTGCGCCGTGGTGCAGCGACACCAGCTCTCACTCATAGCTCCGCGTGGCGGCACTAGGCCACTTGCCCGCGCAGCCACTCCTGGGTCCCGCGGTCCAGTACCATCTCTAGTTACAGCTGGGGAGTGGGAACGTTGCTGCCTAGCCGAACTGGCCTGTCCATCTGCGATCTCCCTCTGCTCCAGTCAAATCAACCAGGCCTCCCGCTGGTTGCGTACCTCCATTCCCGAGTCTAGACCAGGAGCAGCCGAACAGGAGGACCAGGATGCCCGACGGTCACCTCCGATTACACACTTTTTTATCTATTGATTGGTCTATTTACGAACCGGTAAACTGGTGGCCCGACCAATAAAAACCTGAAACGACAGCCATGCCGGTTCAATTACCGGTTCGGTATTTATACTATGGTTGCCCCAAATGTCCAACTTATGAAAGAGGATCAGACATTATACTTCAAGTAAAATTAAGAATAATATGAGGTCATTGTCCTCCTCCAGCGCTTGTTGGTCGCAGCCAGTGCGGCACAGCCAGTCTCCACCAAAGCAATGCTTGCCCGGGCGCGCCCCTATAAATCAGCCTGGCTTCACCGAACTCACCAACACCCGGCCCAGCGTCGTGCAGCTACGTACCGAATTTTTTTTTCTCGAATACGCACAAGTGTGCGTATCATATATTATAGAAGGAAAGGGTAGAAACCTTCCATCCATGAAGATACAAAGTTATTTACAGGTAGCCCTCGGCCACCCCACCCGACTAGCTAATTAGCGGATTACTCGCTACTCTCCCACAATGCAAGGCCCAACATGAACCCCTCAACTTCCCCTCGTAGTAGTCATGCCTGCTTCCATGCCCTTGCTTCGCTATCGATGCACTTGAGCACCTTTTGTGTGGATGGCGCCTCCCCGTCGAAGATCACTGCATTCCGATGGATCCACAGCTCCCATAGGACCAAGATAGATATTGTCCTAGCCAATTTTCGGTGTTGCCCAATTTCGTCCTGCCTGATGCACCACTCCGGAAGTGACTCCGTCGCCGTTGGAGCACTGTCTGGTTGTCCCAAGGCCAGGCACACCTTGCTCCAAACCTCTCGAGCGAAAACACATCCGATCATGATGTGTGCGATGGTCTCTTCATGCTGTCCACAGAATGGACACGAGCTTTGGTGAGGGAGGCCCCTCCTAGAAAGGCGGTCGGAGGTCCAGTATCTATTTTTCATGGCCAGCCAAACGAAGAACCGATGCTGTAAGGGCGCCCGTGACACCCACGTGAACTCCGCCGTTGGTGCAATCTCAAGTCCCGCAAACTTGGCCGTGTATGCCGATCGCGCCGAGAACATGCCATCCTTCTCCCACGCCCAAAGAATCTTGTCTGGCGCATCCTCACGGAGGGCCACACCCTCCGCTCGCTGCTATAGTCCCAGGTACTGTCTGAGCATGTCGGCCGTAAGCTCAGGCCCAAAGTCCGCCGCCCATGAATGATTTGTGAGTGCTTCTGCTACTGTTCGTGAGGATCTCGCTTGTCTCGATACCTTGGAGTAAAGCATGGGTGCCAGGTCCTGGACTCTGTAGCCATCAATCCACTTGTCTTCCCAAAAACGTATGTCTTGCCCATGCCCCACTGAAGCTGTTGTCGCCGCGCGAAAGAGCGCTCTGGACTCCGCTGGGATTGCGATTTGGAAATTTGCCCATGGTCTTGTATGATTCGTACGTTGTAGCCATGGCCATCTGGCCATCATCGCGATGTTCAACCACCTCAAATTTGGTATGCCGAGTCCTCCGGCCCACCTAGGGCGGCAAACCAAATCCCACGCCACGGCGCAATTGCCACCGCGCGCATCCATCTTACCACACCAGAGGAAACCACGACAAATCTTCGTCAAGGCGGTGAGGGTCTTCGGAGGTATGTTCATGGCGAGCATGGCATGAATTGGGATTGCGCATAGTACGGAGAGAATGAGGATGAGCCGTCCACTTTTTGGTAGGGTAGCGGCCTTCCAGTTGGGCAGGCAGTTAGCGAACTTCTCCACCAAGTATTGGAACTATGCCGGAGTGGCCTTTCTGATTGAGAGCGGTAGGCCAAGGTACTTGCAAGGGAAAGATGCCTTTGTGCAGTCTAAGGATGTGCAAACTGCATCCAGCTCCTCCGCTGAGCATCGGATGGGTAGTGCCGCACTCTTAGCAAGGTTCACCACTAGGCCCGAGGCAGCCCTAAACAACTCCAAGATCTCTCTACAAGCTCGGATTTCCTGAGCCAAGGGCTTGAAAAACAACATGACATCGTCGGCGAACATGGACAATCGCTGGTGCACTCCATTTGTAGCTAGGGGGCGAAGATGCCCTGTTCCGTGGCTTTGCTGAACAAGGCTTGTAGAGGCTCCATACAGAGGATGAAAAGCATGGGGGAAATCGGATCTCCTTGTCTTAGCCCACATGTGTTATATATCGTCTCCCCTGGCACACCATTCACCGCAATCTTCGTCGTCGAGGTGGCAAGCAGTCCACAGATCCACTCGGTCCATCTCCTCCCAAAACCAAGCCGTGCCCTTACTTCCAGGAGGAAGGGCCACTTTACCGTATCAAAAGCCTTGGATATATCAAGTTTGAGTAGGACCGTTGGGTTTCTGAGCGCATGGAGTCCCCTTGCCGTACACTGAACAATGGATATATCAAGTTTGAGTAGGACCGTTGGGTTTCTGAGCTACGTACCGAACTCACCAACACCGGCACAGTCTAGAGCTCGTGAGGTAGCTATACAGCCTAGCATTCCACGACGAATCTAGCTAGCTAGATGGATACCTCTATCGTACCCAGGGGCGAAGCCAGAATTTGGGTATAGGGGGACAAAGCCAAGTAGATAGGAAAAAATTGTTCTAAAAATATTATAGAGAACAAGGTTGAGAACTTGCGCATCCTCCTCCTTAACAATCCAGTGCATTGAGAACCCGAAGCAACTGGCTCACAAAATGAATGAGTCTTAATCTAGTTTGCTGGCGTGTTTTCTCTTCATAGTTCAGGTATTTTAATTTAAGAATTAGCTATATTGTATAAGATAATTTGCATCACGATAATTTATGGGACACATATAAGATACGAAATCTTGATAGCATCTCAAACCACAAAACGAAATAACCAAAATCTGATGTATAATTTCAACACTGACAAACGTATAACTCATCTGTAGGAGTCTCGCCTGCGCCTAGCCACGCCGCTGGCCACTCCCGCCGCAGCGGCCACCTAGCCACGCCGCAGGTCACTCCGGCCTCGGCAGCCACCAAAAAGCTAGGTCACCATGTCTCTTTCTAACTAGTAGAAAAGATGACTTTGGTTCAGGCCGGGTCAGCCCATTAGTCCCGGTTCAGTCCAGAACCGGGACCAATGGGGGCACTGGTCCCGGTTCGTGAGGCCAGGGGCCTGCCGGGCCTCGTGGGGGCATTGGTCCCGGTTCGTCTGGCCCCTTTGGTCCCGGTTGGTCGGACGAACCGGGACCAATGGGCCTCGCTCCTGGCCCACCACCATTGGTCCCGGTTGGTGGCTTGAACCGGGACCACAGGCTGCCCTTTAGTCCCGGTTCATGCCACGAACCGGGACCAATGAGGTGCCTATATATACCCCTCGCCCGCGAGCAGAGCACTCCAGTGCTCTATTTTTCACTGCCGGCGAGGGGAGGGCTTTGTGGTGCTCTAGCTCACCTCCTATGCACATGAGGTGTTCGATGAAATGCCCGAGCCACAGTAGTTAAGCTTTCTCCTCTCGAAGCTCGACCTCAAAGCTCCATTTTCCTCGAGATTTGTCTAGGTTTAGCGGCCCGTCACGTCCCATTCCCGTCTTCATCGCCATCGATCGCCCGCGCCGATCTCGTCGCCGGCACCACCGTGGTGAGCCTCTTGTTCTTATCTTCTTTCTGAAAGAAAAAAATTCTTTCTTTATATAGATACTTGTCTAATTTTCTTACTATTGTATTGCTTGTTATTATATAGTGCGATGGTTTTGGTATCCGCCCCCGTCGGCCCTCGTCCTGTCTATAATTCAGATGTGGTATATATTATCTTTATAACTATTGGTTCATTTATTGTTTATGAAAATTATGCCGACCAACATGACATAGATTTTATTTATCTAGGAGGTATGTGAACCGGAAATTCCAACCGACCCTATTGTCGAGAGGTTAAATTTAGTTGAAGAAGAAAACAATTTCTTGAAGGAAAAAAAATTGAGGAGGAGAAGATGATATTGGAGTTGCATGTTGCGGATGTCATCGATGATCACAAGATCAAGATGGATGCAATGCGCTTGAAGATTAGAAAGATTAGAAAATATGCCATTCATACCGAGGCTTGGTATCATTATGCCGTTGGATCAATTGTTACCTTGGTTGCGATTATGATCGCATTTGTTTTCGTATTGAAATGTTTTACATAGTTTCAATGTATGGTTTAATTAATTAGATGCTCTGAAGAGCTATATGTTGTTAGATGAGAACTATGTATGTACTTTGGTTTTAATGTGATGATGAACTTCTATTAATTTGGTCACTTAATTATCTATTCATGATGTTCTGTAATGGTTTTTGACACACTTAATTATATATAATGCACACAGATGAACCGGCAATGGATGTACGGTGACAGACACACCTCCGAGTACATTAAGGGCGTGCATGATTTTCTCGAAGTGGCTGAGGCAAACAAGCAGAATGGTTTTATGTGTTGTCCATGCCCTACATGTGGGAATACGAAGTCTTACTCTGACCGAAAAATCCTTCGCACCCACCTGCTTTACAAGGGTTTCATGCCACACTATAATGTTTGGACGAGGCACGGAGAAATAGGGGTTATGATGGAAGACGGCAAAGAAGAAGAGGACGATGAAAACTATGTGCCCCCTGAATACGGTGATGCTGCAACGGGGGAAGCTGCTGAAGATCAAGAGGAACCAGACGATGTGCCCAATGATGCTGCAACGGGGGAAGCTGCTGAAGATCAAGAGGAACCAGTGCCCGATCATGATGATCTCCCCCGGGTCATTGTCGATGCAAGGACGCAATGCGAAGGTCAAAAGGAGAAGCTGAAGTTTGAGCATGTTAGAGGATCACAAAAAAGGGTTGTACCCCAATTGCGAAGATGGCAACACAAAGCTCGGTACTGTACTGGAATTGCTGCAGTGGAAGGCAGAGAATGCTGTGCCTGACAAAGGATTTGAGAAGCTATTGAAAATATTGAAGAAGAAGCTTCCAAAGGATAACGAATTGCCCGACAGTACATACACAGCAAAGAAGGTCGTATGCCCTCTAGGATTGGAGGTGCAGAAGATACATGCATGCCCTAATGACTGCATCCTCTACCGCGGTGCGTACAAGGATTTGAACGCATGCCCGGTATGCGGTGCATTGCGGTATAAGATCAGACGAGATGACCCTGGTGATGTTGATAGCGAGCCCCCCAGGAAGAGGGTTCATGCGAAGGTGATGTGGTATGCTTCTATAATACCACGGTTGAAACGTCTATTCAGAAACGAAGAGCATGCCAAGTTGATGCGATGGCACAGTGAGGACCGTAAGAAAGACGGGGAGTTGAGAGCACCCGCTGACGGGTCGCGGTGGAGAAAAATCGAGAGAAAGTACTGGGCTGAGTTTGCAGCTGACCCAAGGAACGTATGGTTTGGTTTAAGCGCGGATGGCATTAATCCTTTCGGGGAGCAGAGCAGCAATCACATCACCTGGCCCGTGACTCTATGTATGTATGACCTTCCTCCTTGGATGTGCATGAAGCGGACGTTCATTATGATGCCAGTTCTCATCCAAGGCCCTAAGCAACCCGGCAATGACATTGATGTGTACCTAAGGCCATTAGTTGAAGAACTTTTACAACTGTGGAATGGAAACGGTGTATGTACAGGGGATGAGCACAAACAGAAGGAATTTAACCTGCACGCGTTGCTGTTTGTAACCATCAACGATTGGCCCGCTCTCAGTAACCTTTCAGGACAGACAAACAAGGGATACCACGCATGCACGCACTGTTTAGATGACACTGAAAGTATATACCTAGACAAATGCAGGAAGAATGTGTACCTGGGCCATCGTCGATTTCTTTCGACCAACCATCAATGTCGAAAGAAAGGCAAGCATTTCAAAGGCGAGGCAGATCACCGGAAGAAGCCCGCCATGCATACCGGTGATCACGTACTTGCTATGGTCAATGATTTACACGTAATCTTTGGAAAGGGTCCCGGCGGACTAGCTGTTCCGAATGACGCTGAGGGACACGCACCCATGTGGAAGAAGAAATCTATATTTTGGGACCTACCCTACTGGAAGGACCTAGAGGTCCGCTCTTCAATCGACGTGATGCACGTGACGAAGAACCTTTGCATGAACCTGCTAGGCTTCTTGGGCATGTATGGGAAGACAAAAGATACACCTGAGGCACGGGAGGACCTGCAATGTTTGCACGAAAAAGACGGCATGCCTCCGAAGCAGTATGAAGGTCCTGCTAGCTACGCTCTTACGAAAGAAGAGAAAGAAATCTTCTTTGAATGCCTGCTCAGTATGAAGGTCCCGACTGGCTTCTCGTCGAATATAAAGGGAATAATAAATATGCCAGAGAAAAAGTTCCAGAACCTTAAGTCTCATGACTGCCACGTGATTCTGACGCAACTGCTTCCGGTTGCATTGAGGGGGCTTCTACCGGAAAACGTCTGATTAGCCATTGTGAAGCTATGTGCATTCCTCAATGCAATCTTTCAAAAGGTGATCGATCCAGAAATCATACCAAGGCTAAGGAGTGATGTGGCGCAATGTCTTGTCAGTTTCGAGCTGGTGTTCCCACCGTCCTTCTTCAATATCATGACGCACGTCCTAGCTCATCTAGTCGACGAGATTGTCATTTCTGGGGCCCATATTTCTACACAATATGTTCCCCTTTGAGAGGTTCATGGGAGTCCTAAAGAAATATGTCCGTAACCGCGCTAGGCCAGAAGGAAGCATCTCCATGGGCCATCAAACAGAGGATGTCATTGGGTTTTGTGTTGACTTCATTCCTGGCCTTAAGAAGATAGGTCTCCCTAAATCGCGGTATGAGGGGAGACTGACTGGAAAAGGCACGCTAGGAGCGGACTCAATAATATGCAGGGACGGGCATTCTTGGTCTCAAGCACACTACACAGTTCTACAGAACTCTACCTTGGTGACCCCGTATGTCGATGAACACAAGAACAGTCTGCGCTCCAAACACCCAGAGCAGTGTGACGACTGGATTACATGTGAACACATCAGGACTTTCAGCAGTTGGTTGGAAACACGTCTCAGAGGTGACACCACTATTTGTGATGAGTTGTACTCGTTGTCCTGGGGACCATCTTCGACTGTATTGACTTACAAAGGATACGAGATAAATGGGAATACATCTTACACGATCGCCCAAGATCAAAAGAGCACCAACCAAAACAGCGGTGTCTGCTTTGATGCAGCAACCGAGAGGGGAAAGGACACATATTATGGTTACATAATGGACATATGGGAACTTGACTACCGACATGATTTTAAGGTCCCTTTGTTTAAGTGCAAATGGGTCAATCTGTCAGGAGGCGGGATACAGGTAGACCCACAGTACGGAATGACAACAGTGGATCTGAACAATCTTGGGTACACTGACGAACTGTTCGTCCTAGCCAATGATGTCGCACATGTTATCTATGTGAAGGACATGTCTACTAGACCGAGAAAAAGAAAAGATAAGGAAGCGAATACATCATACGATGAGCCAAAGCGCCACATAGTTCTTTCAGGAAAAAGGGACATTGTGGGAGTGGAGGGCAAGACAGACATGTCTGAAGATTATGAAAAGTTTCATGAAATTCCTCCCTTCAAAGTCAAGGCTGACCCAAGCATCCTGATAAATGATGAAGATTATCCATGGTTACGGCGCAATAAGCAAATGACACAATCGAAGAAAAAGTGAAGACTTTCTCCCGCAACTATTATGATGATACCATGCCAACTTTGCAACAGACGAGTATGATACCATTGTCCGTTTTGTACACGAAGTGCATCCAGTTTTTGCCGTAACCCTCTCAACTTTATTGCACATGCTATGTGGATGAAATGATGATACCATGCCAACTTTCAACCTTTTTAGAGTTCATTTGAAATGCTTTTCAATTTCAGGGTCTTATAGCTCAAAATAATCAATAAATGCAGGAAAAATAAGAAATGAAGTCAGAAAGGGTTGAAAATTGATGATGTGGCTTTGAATGGTGCATTTTGAACACACAAAAAGTCAGGAGTTCAAATAAGTTTTAAAAATGAAATCCATTTGTAACAGACGAGTTTTCGTATGAAATCATGATACTTCGAAACAGATTGTCCGTTTTCTACACGAAGTGCATCCAGTTTTTGCCGTAACCCTCTCAACTTTCTTGCACATGCTATGTGGAAGAAATGATGATACCATGCCAACTTTCAACCTTTTCAGAGTTCATTTGAAATGTTTTTCAATTTTAGGGTCTTATAGCTCAAAATAATCAGTAAATGCATGAAAAATGGTGCATGAAAAATAACAAATAAAATAAATAAGTAATTAGAAACAAAATAATATAAACTTTAATAAAATATATAAGTACAAACAAAATAAAATAAACTTTAATAACATAAATAAAATTTATGAAACTAAAATTATCAAAGTATTTTCTGTTCAAAATATTATAAGCAACCTCTAGTATTATTGAAACTAAAATTATATAAAATTGATGCAACTAAAATTTTCGAAGTATTTTCTGTTCAGAATCATTGAAAGCAAAAAGAATTTTCATAAAGAGCTTTTTTTGTTAGAAACTTTAATAGCAAAAAGAATTATCATAAAGTAAAATAAATAAGTAATTAGAAACAAAATAAAATAAAATAAATAAGTTTTTTGTTGTAAGTAGAAACAAAACAAAATAAATAAAGCAAAAAAGAAAACAAAAAAACAGGCAAAAAATAAAAAATATGCCACCTACTGGGCACCACAGCCTGAATACGACTAGAAACCCATCGATGGGCCAAGATTCAGGCCCGGAGAAGGCCCAGTAGGCCCATCAGGCATAGCAGTGACAATTAGGCCCGTAAGCCTGCAATGGAGAGGAGCTCGAGAGGGTTGGCGCAGCAGCGCTTATAAACCACTCTCGAGCTCTCTCAACTAGCGAGGTGGGACTAAACTTTGGCCGCGACGTGGGCAGCACATGTCCTTTGGTCCCGGTTAGTGGCACCAACCGGGACTAAAGGGGGGCATTGGTCCCGGTTGGTGCCATGAACCGGTACCAATGCCCCCCTTTAGTCCCGGTTGGTGCCACCAACCGGGACCAAAGGCTAAAGAGGCCTTTGGTCCCGGTTGGTGGCACCAACCGGGACTAAAGGTAGCATTGGTCCCAGTTGGTGGCCACCAACCGGTACCAATGCTCTTTGTATATAATCTGGACTTGCGAAATTTCACAACTTCACCGTCAGTTCGTGCCCGACGCCCCAGCGCCGCTCCTCGTCGCCGTCGCCGTCATCGCCCCTGCCTCCAATGCCGTCGCCGCGCCGCCCGTGCCTCCGACGCCGTCGCCGCGCCGCCCTGCCTCCGACTCCGTCGCCGCCCCTGTCCCCGACCACGCCGTCGCCGCGCCGGCCCCTGCCCCGCGCCCGAGCCCCTTCCCGCGGCCTGCCCCCGCGTGCCAGCGCCCTTGCCTCCCCCGCCGTCGCCATCGCCAGACGCCCCCGCTGTGAGCCGCCGCGCCGGTCCGGCTATGTTTTTATTTTGTATTAGATTAATTTTTTGTTCATATATATGAAATGTATATTTGAATGTATGTGGCTATATGTAAGTTCAGAGCATGTTTTTTATTAGATTAATTTCTTATTAGATTTATTACATTAATTTTTTGTTCACTACATGTTTTTGTTCATATATGTATCTTTTTGTTCATATGTGTATTAATGTTTTTGTTGTATATATGTATTTTTTTTCAATGTATATATGTATGTGGTAGCTATATATGCATGATGAGGGGGGTGGGGGTCGATATACCCCCTCCCCGATAATTTCAACATGAGGGGAGGTCGATACCCCCTCCTCGATAACATTTTTTAGAAAAGTTTTATATATCTAGCTAGGAAGAAAGGAAGAAGGAATGAACTAAGAAGAGGATTAAGAAGAAAAATAAGAGGAGAAGAAGAAGGAATAGAGGAGAAGAAGAAAAATAGAGTCTATTTTTTCTTCTTCTCCTCTATTCCTTCTTCTTCTCCTTTTTTTCTTCTTCTCCTCTTTTTTTATCTTCTACTTCTTCTTCTTAATTTTTATCGGGAACTCCATTCCAAAATAACCTCGACATGATGGGCGGTCGATATATATACCCCCTCTCGACCGTGATAACTTATACCACGGGAGCACCCCCCGGCCCTCTCGCTCGACCAAAACTCTCGAGGACACCCAAACCGTAGAAAAAAACGATGTCGGTCTCCTACCCCCTCCCGCCGCGCCCCTACCCTTGAAGCGTTGCCAAGGCCACCCCAAACCCGGAATAAGCTAGGTCTACGTTTGCACTAATATATCCACCTGCTGTCATGTTTGTGTAATAATTGCCATGTTGTAATATTTACAGAAACAATGGAGCACGGACGAGACGAGCAAGCAGAACAGGTGTTGGGGGACATAATCTTAGCCGGAGGTGATGTCTTGTCGTATCTTAACGACAATGATGGTCTGGAAGAACATGGTGAAGAAGCAGGCTACGGTGATCGAAGAGTGGAGGAGGAAATACATGATTATGATGGCTCCGGTGACCCAATGCTGGTGCAAGAAGGAGCCCGCGGTGACGGCTCCGGTGACCGAACAGAGTCCGGCCAGGTAAATATATTAGTTAAGCCTGTGCTGACTAGCTAATTGATGCATTCATTGTTTTGGTATGTACACATATTAATTAACTCTCGTCTTTCTACTTTTTTCTAGCCCTCCGGATCGAGCACAACTTCGGTAAAGAGATGAGGCCCAAAGAGAAAGTTGCACTCGGATGAAAGGTTTGAGATCACAGCAATCGCATGCGACGGCCAACCGATTGAACCCATACGGACAAAGGAAGCATTTGCTGCTCAGTGCGGGGTTGTTGTTAGGGACAAGATCCCGATCAGCATCCACCAATGGTATAAGCCTAAGAAGGAAGACCCTGAGGTGTCTTATGTCAATGATATGCAGAAAGATGATCTTTGTACTGAGCTGAAGGCAAATTTCACCCTACCGCCAGAGGAGGATCCGGAGAAGCTAGTTAAAGAGCAATTAATCAAGTCTCATGCTCTTAAGAAGATGGCAGACCTATTCAGGAGGTGGAAGAATGAGCTGAAAACGTTTGTCGACAAAGAAGAGACACCAAAATTCATCGGCCGGTATAAGAAGATCAGAGATCACTGGCCCGCATTTGTGGCCCACAAGACATTGGAAAAGAGTAAGAAGATGTCAGCGACAAACAAGAATGCTGCGAAGAAGAAGCTTCACCATCGCACGAGGTCAGGTGGCTACCTCAAAGACCGGCCTAAGTGGGCCAAGGCTGAGAATGATCTGCTTGATAAAGGGATCGAACCACAGACAATGAACTGGCCAGACCGTTGCCGGACTTGGTTCTTCGGGGCTGGCGGAAAATTGGACCCTGTATCAGGGAGGTGCGTTTGGACGGACGAGCTTTTGATAATACCAGTCAAGAGGCTTCAGCACTATATTGATGCAGCGCAGGAAGGGACATTCGTTCCAGACAGAGAGAACGACGAGCTCACAATGGCCCTCGGGAATCCTGAGCACCCTGGATGGACACGAGGCACGCCAGGCTTCGTTCCGTGGAAGGCTGGTTTTCCGGACGCAGGCGGTTACAAAAGCCAGGAGAGGAGGAAAAAAGTGGAGCAGACCCAAATTCAGAAGCTGCACGAAAGGGTTCAAGCGCTAGAGGAACGAGACGGCAATCGACATGCCGAAACTACCCCCGAAGTTACCCCGCCATCTCAGCGGAGAAGCAGCGTGGCTTCCACTGAGCTGCTTCAGCCGGAGCATGTCTTGACGGCTCCTGCTAGCTACCCCGTGGATGCTATCGCGGAGTCTCAACATTGCCACCTTATGACGCAATGGATGAAATTCAAAGTCAAGGCAGCTGTTGGCTCTGTTTTACCTACTGAACCTGGCGCAACCTACCACTGCCGGCCGATTCCAGAAGCATATTCTAGGGTGATGGTGGATGAAATAACGGACGGATTTGAGGACCTCGAGCTTGACCACCCTACCGGTGAAGGGGAGACTCGGCTGGGTTCTGCTCTGAAGACTCCATGCCTATGGTGGAAGGAGCTCATCAACCTTCCGAACTGGACGCCTCTGGCGAGTAAGGGCACTCCGCCTCCTCCTCCGGCGAGTGATCAGGGCACTCAGCCTCCTTCTCTGGCGCGTGGCGGCACTCCGCCTCCTCCTCCGGCGAGTGATCAGGGCACTCAGCCTCCTTCTCCGGCGCGTGGCGGCACTCTGCCTCCTTCTCCGCCTACGCCGGCTCGCCAGAGCAGCCAGCCTCCTCCTTCTCCGCCTCGTCAGCAAGGGCGGAAGAGACCCGCCGCCACTGCGGCTGCTCCGGCGCGTCGTAGTCCTTCTCCTCCGCCTCGTAAGCAAGGAAAGAAGACAGCCGCAGCCGCTTCGTCTGCTCTGCCGGCGTCTAGCAGTACAGCTGCCAGAGGCGGGAGGCAATACAGATTCGGTCCTTCTCTGAAGACTCCAGAGAAGTTACCATATGAGAGGACCGAGGAGGAGAACGCGAAGATCGTGCGAGCCGAAGTGAAGAACTTCTTTGAAGGGGTCAAAGCAAAGAAACATCCACCTCCGGAGGAGAAGGTAGATCCGGTGAAAGCAAAGCGCACTCTGGCTGCCCTGACAAAACCACCAAAGTCTCCGCCAAGAGGCAACTATGAGCGCGTTCTTGGAAAGGAATATGCCGAAGCGGAGCGGTCGGGAAGTACTGTCAGTGATAAAAGGATGAAAGAACGACGAGCTGGGAAAAAAATTGCCCAGCTCGGCGAACAAGCGAACCAATTGTGCCCCCCGCTCAAGATGTCAAAAGACATCGTCGCTAATGATCCGGGTATTGTGCCCGGTTATAGCAATCTTGGAGATTACCTGCCCGACGATGTACATTATGAAATCATGGAGGTGGACAACCACAAATACCATTACGGGAAGCCTCTCGTCAAAGATGAAAGATCTCTAACAACGATGATGCGAAGATTACATGATTGGTACATGAAAACCTGCAGAGAGTCTGGGGAGAGGAATACTTTGACGCTGAGAGTTAAACCGGAGCATGACCTCATTGGAATTGAACTGTTGAATGTTCCATTTGAGGAGTTCTTCTAGTTTTTCAATCAAAAGGCCATCGATAAATCAACGATCACTTGCTACTGTCTGTAAGTAGTACTACTTCTGTCATTAAGTCTCTCTATATAGGTCAGCTCTTTCATTGCATGTATTTATAATTATCCTCACTATATTATGCAGATTGAAGATCGCCGAATTGAAGAAAAGACAAACGGTCATATTGGGTTCATTAACACAAATCTCATAGATGCAACTGAGGTTAAATATCATGCCGAAAATACCGAGGCCAACTTGCTACGATCGTTGGTAATAAATGAAAACAAAGATATAATACTCTTTCCTTACAACTTCAAGTGAGTGTTACTGTCTTGTGCATATTCGGTTTCCCTTATTAGTCTAGGTTATAGTAATGTAATTGATGACTTATGCATGCGTGCGCAGCTTCCACTATATTCTCCTAGAGATTAAGCTTGAGCAGGGAGTAGTAACCGTCTTAGACTCGAGACGAAAAGATCCCCAGGACTATGCAGACATGACTCAAATGCTCGAGAAGTAAGTTAAATCGATCATTATCCACCATATCAGCAACTTTGCTCATTTCCTGATATCAAGTAATTGTTTTCTTTGTCTGGCAGGGTTTGGAGAAAATTCACCAAAAAAGCTCCGGGACTGCCGAAGAAGCTGCAATTTAGACACCCGAAAGTAAGTACTATAGTAGCATGTTCCGCGCATCTCCTAGTGATTCAAGCGCTAGTTTCATCAATACCATTTAGCGTGCTTGCTTATCAGTTTGATTAACCTCTATTTCTTGTAAAGTGGTCGTGGCAGGAACCCGGGAATAATTACTACGGATACTACATTTGCGATTCCATCCGCTACACGACCTGTGAGCGGGGCTACTCTGACGAACAATATGAAGTGCATAAGCAATAATATTCACAATTTTATTTTATTACCATCATTTGTGTCGAGTTTCATTTATTCATATATATATGTATTGACCCCCTTCTTCAAATTAGATCTTTCGGATGCGGGATGAACTCCTAGCACCAGATCGTATGCGAGCAATTCAAGAGGAATTGGCGGCATTCTTCCTTAACCACGTGATCGCTGAAAACGGAGAATACTATGTGGACCCTGTGTTCTTACAATTTAATTAGGAGATTATATTGTAAGAGATAATTATTGTATATATGTAGCCGGTAGTGTCGGATAGATATACGAGAACTTGTTGTTCGACCAATCTCTCGGAGAGGGAGAGGTGGTCGATATCACTTCTCTCTGTATGCATATGTTCATGACGATGTTCTGTTTCCTTCATTTGCTTACTAGCTAGCGTGTCTAGTCCTCTCCATACGTATATAGTACGTAGCGTCGACCAAGCACGGAGATAAGAGAGGACACTTCTCTCTATTAATTAGCTAGCTAACACAATATATGAAACACCTAAATTAACCCCCCAAAACCCCCAACCCCCCCTTTAAAAAAAAAACAAAAACCCCAGCCCCTGAAATGCTGACGCGTGGATGCCTATTGGTCCCGGTTAGTGCCACCAACCGGGACCAAAGGCTCTCCTGCCTGGGCTCGCCGCACCGGTCACGTGGAGGCCCATCTGTCCCGGTTCGTGTAAGAACCGGGACTAAAGGGTCAGGGCATTAGTAACGACCCTCTAGTCCCGGTTCAAAAACCGGGACAAAAGTCCCTTACCAACCGGGAGAATAGGCCCTTTTTCTACTAGTGTCTTATCTGCGCTTCAACAAAGGGCATGCGTTGAAGATGGCATCTGGAATTCTCTTCATCTTCCAATCAACTTCACTGAGGGCAGAGGAATGAGGGAATTCTTCTTGGTGCGGAATTCACTCGATCTATGATCAGACTTAAGGAGCAATTTGTTGGTACAATCATTCTCTCATGTTTGGGGGGGTTTGCTTTGCTTTTCAAGGTTCGTAAACTCCAAGATCATCTGTCCAATTTCTCGGTCTCATCTCTGGATGTTGGTTTTGCTATTTACAATGGAGGGAACATATCAATTCCGGAATTCAATTTGGGTTTCCTACTTTGGGGCGCAAATGGGCCTAAACATTGTTCTCTTCCTGAACTGGAGAGAGATGATGGTTGGACGCAAGTCTCTAGATCGCGACGGCAAAATTCATATGCTAGTGCAGTCTGTGCGCATTCATTGTCCCAATCAGAAACAATAATCCTCATAATCGAAGATCTCAGGCATCATCAGCGCTGGCTCCATCAACGGTGGCAATTACCTCGGTCTTTAACAGACTTCAGTTCCCTCCATTTACTGGCTCGTCGGGAGCGGGAACCATGCGCATTCAAACTCAAGTCGCTAACCCAGCGCATGCCAATCCTCCCAATTCTCAGCCGGTTGAGCCTAGCATAGCCCAATCAGCCCAGCCCAAAGTTTTCTGTATCCATTGTCTTTCTGTGGGCCACGAAAGGCCGGCCTGTACTAACAAAATCCGGTGTAGAAACTGCAAGAGGTGGGGCCACATTGCCAGTGGCTGTCGATCGGCATTCCAGCCCCTTGGTACGTCAAATCAACGGTCTTCATCTCTATCTGCACCAGCTGCAACCCACTGACAACGGAGCAATTGTTGCACCTTCCCAGAGAAATGCACTCGAGTTAGAAGGAAACAGAGGATTGCAATTTATTCCCTCACCAAACGCCGCGGTGACTAGCCAAGAACAAGCCCCTGCATTGCCCATTCCCGCCCCCCTCCGGCCCTCACTTCCAATCTCATCCTGCAACAAGCAGTTGCCCGAGGAGAGCTCTTCAATCCAACCATGGCAAACTTCCCCTTTGACCCTGCTCCGGTTCTCCCTCCGCACCATCAAGCCACCCAAGTTGATGGTAGACCTGCAAGAGTTCGAGTCATCACTTCGGCTGGAGCGCCTCGGCATGAAGATTGGGCCATTGCTACGATGGTTTCGATGCCCAATCAACAGGTTTTCTTCCCCAATGTCAGGCAAGTTATAGGAGATTTCATTACGCAAGAAAAGCATCTGGCCTTTGCTGAAATCTGCTCATGTCCGTTTGGCCAAGCATACGTGCATTTTGACTCTCCTTTTGATCGGGATGCTATGGTTCTTCAAAGCCCTCATCAGTATGGAGACATGCATGTCATATTTCAAAGACATAATCAAGGGCTCAATTGGAGAAATCTTGCTCTGAGCAGAGATATCTGGGTGCTGCTTGATGGATTCCTATTTGATAAGAGAGACTTACATGAGATTTCTAATGCGGTTAGGAGCTTTGGGAAAATGTTGCTTTGGAATAGAGCTAGAAGTACTAAAGCTGCATTGATGGTTCAGATCAGAGTGGATGAACTAAGGGATGTTCCAATAAGCATTGTGGTGGGAGAATCTGGAAATCCCAACTCTGAATCTTGGACAGTTCCTGTAGTTATTGTGCAACAAGCTGCAGCTAGAGAGGGTCCTCCAGATGAAGATCCAATCCCCATTGATGGAAACCCCCATCCACAACCTGCAAATCCTTTCTTCCACCCAAACCAGCTAAATCATTTTTTGGGACCAGTGGCACAACATCAAGCTCAAGATGTCATGCCTCAACATGAGGGGAATTTTCACCAGCAAGCTATGCAAGATGATATTGCAGGGGAAGAAAATCCTAAATAAGATGAGGAGCATTTGCCTGGATGGGGACATTGGGCAATGGGTGCTGAGATTGACCAGGAAACTGAAGAAGGTGAATTCATGGAACTTGCTGATTTGATGCAGCCAATGGAGGAGCAATAGATTCTTGATGACAAGCCTAATATGGATGCGCACAGTGAGCTCACCATTTCTGTGGGCTCAAATGGGGTTCCGTTTGATCACCAAGAAAAGGTTGCGCCACCTCTTT
Organism: Aegilops tauschii subsp. strangulata; assembly: GCF_002575655.3. Classification (NCBI taxonomy): domain Eukaryota; kingdom Viridiplantae; phylum Streptophyta; class Magnoliopsida; order Poales; family Poaceae; genus Aegilops; species Aegilops tauschii. The sequence continues at coordinate 68,305,507 of NC_053041.3, forward strand.
TGGAGGGGAATGCTCCTTTAAATCTCCTGGGCCACGCCCATGAGGCCCTTGATGGGCTTCCTGATCTCAACCTCTGGGTTGGGCCTGCAGTCCATCCAAATGAGCTTTCACCCCAAAATGTCAGCCCCAATATTCAATAGGAGCTCCCACCTCAGGACATTCCAACTCAGGTTTTTGCTAGCTCTCACATGCAAGCAGAGATTTCTGCATCTCTGGGGTTTAAAGACAATATCATTATGGATCTCAACTTGGAGCCTCAAATTCTTCCAGCTGGGTACCAGGAGATAGTTGATTCTGTTGCTGAAGTGGATAATACATTCTTTGCTCTTAATTTGGCTGATGGAGATGACCCTGTGATTCAACTTGCTGACTATTCTCCTGTTCCTGCAAATGGGGGAATTCAGTCTGAAGAAAGTGAAGCTGGGAAGAAGAGATTGAAATAGATGAAGCTCCTGAGATTTTCTCCAAAATATCTACTTATCTTGACAGCAATGATTCTCCCCAAACATGTTCTAATTCTAGCTGCTCCCCTCCTCCTGGGTTTTCTGCCAAAGGCAAATATAATTCAGGTGGCCCACTCATGAATGTTTCAGCTTCCCCAAGTATTGTTGTTTCAAGTCTGGAAGTTTGGAAGAAGTATTTTGCCACTACTGATGCTGACCTGCCTGTCATCAAGGTACCTTTAGACTGGGTCAACTTTATTAGCTCCATTCTGTTAACACCAGACGGATTTGAGTGGGCAAAATCTTTTCTTCAATCTTCAATGTGGCAAATCATACAGGAAGGAAACATCTGCAAGGAACACCTTGATTTTGTCATTCCTATTGCCTGTCCTGTTAACCAGCCACCTCTCTGTACTCAGGAATCTTTAGAGAGCAGCGAGAGCCCTATCTCCACTCTAGTAAAAGATGGAGTATCCTCATCTCCTGTGGTGCAGCAACCCAAAGGCAAGAGAAAGGAACGCCCCCCTGTGGTTGAATCTGAGGTAAGAAGGAATGAGAGACTGCTGCATATTAATAAAGGTTTCAAAAAGAAAACCTGTCAATCTGCTAATTGTATGGCCTGTCTAGCTCAGCCTCCAGCTTGCAATAGCAAAGTCATTAAAAACTTGAACATCTCTTATTGCAAGGTTGATGCCAAGAATTGCATAGAGTAAATTCTTCAGGAGAAAAAGGTGAAGAAAGGAGGGAAGTAGCCAGCATGGAAGGACTAGAAAAAGCTTTGCAACAGAGAAGAAGAGAACTGCAAATGCTGCAATATTTTGTCAATAGAGCTAGGAAGGAAGCTCGCACTTCCTCTAGAACTGGTTCTGTACTAGGCACTTCTATCTGCTTGTTCCTCTCAGTGAACTTTTACTTTCTGTGGACTATTATTTTCTAAGTGGGGCTGGTGCAATTTATCATGACAATGGATCTGCTGTTTCCAGTATTCTCTACTTTCCTTCCTTATCTGTTTGTGGCTTCAATCATCTTGTGGACCAGTGTTTAGATTACCTTTTCCATTATGAGTATAAATTGGAGTATACTGAATTGGAATGTGAGAGGCATTAATTCCAGTGATAAGCGGTTGGCTATCTCTAATAAACTAGAAGAATCAGGGTGTGCTATAATCAGTCTACAAGAAACTAAAACGGATCATTTTGATAGCCCTTACCTCAGAACTTCTGCCCAAAGAGAATAAATAAATTTGAGTATGTCCCATCTGTTGGTGCCTCAGGAGGATTGCTGGTTGCTTGGAATGATAATGTTTTCTAGGGAGAGTGCCTTTTTAAAAACAATTTCTCCATATCTATCAGATTTACTTCAGTGCACAATGGAAGCTCTTGGATTCTCACAAACATTTATGGGCCCTGTCACAGTATAGGCAGAATCAATTTTATAAATTGGTTCAAAGACATTCACATGCTAGATGATACTAAATGGATCATTGCAGGGGATTTCAATTATATAAGATATCCCACTGATAGAAATGATGGAGCAGGGGATACTTATAATATGATGCATTTCGATGAGGCCATTAGTTCACTGGCACTGGTGGGGATCCCTCTCAAAGGCAGAAAGTACACTTGGAGCAATATGCAGCAAGCTCCTCTCATGGAAAAGATTGACTGGGTTTTCACCTCAGAGCATTGGTCAAATGATTATCCTAACACATTAATCACTTCTTTGGCAAAACCAGTGTCTGATCATTCTCCCATCGTAATCTCCATTGGCACAAATATCCCAAAATCTAGTCTATTCAGATTTGAGAATTTTTTGTTGCAGCACATCAACTTCACAGACACAATCAAGAATATTTGGATTCAACCCTTACAGGGGAGTGATGCTGCCAAATTAAACACAGCAAAATTCAAGCGACTTAGGAAGGGACTTAAGATCTGGAGCAAGCATTTGTCAAATCTTGCTGGGAACATTCAAGCTACCAATGCTGCAATTTTAATGTGGGGCATTTTTGAGGAATACGGAGCCCTGACAGTGACTGAGAAAAATGGAAGAGATTTGTTAAAAGAACACCTTCTAATACTACTTTCATTCCAGAGAATCTACTGGAAACAAACATCAACTATTAAATGGGTCAAATTTGGGGATGAGAATTTCCAAAAAAATTCAAGCTAAAGCCACAATCAAATACAGAATCTATTACATCCATATGCTACATGACGAGCAAGGCACTGAGCATACTGAGCACCATCAAAGGCTGCTATACTTTGGAAATCCTATAAAGAAAGACTAGGGTAATCTGACCCCACAAATGACCACCTCAATATAATTTCGCTCATTAAAAGAATGGATGGTCTGCGTGATCTTGAAAGGAAATTGATGATGTGGTGAAGCATTTACCGTCTGATAAAGCACCAGGGCCTGATGGATTTAATGGGGATTTCATCAAAGTTTGTTGGGATGTAATTTTTGAGGACTTCTACAAGCTTATTGAGGACTTTTATGAAGGGCATATTTCTCTTCAAAGTATAAATTCTTCTTACATCACACTTATACCCAAGAAGGATAACCCCACCAGTCCAAATGATTTCAGACCCATCTCCCTGCTGAATTGCACAATCAAAATCATTACAAAGGTTTTGGCCAACAGATTGCAAGGCATTGTTTTAAAAATTGTGCATGCTAACCAATATGTTATCCTCAAGAAAAGAACAATACAAGACTGTATAGGATGGGCCTTTGAATATCTGCATATGTGTCAGCAATCCAAAAATCCTACAGTGGTGCTTAAGCTGGATTTGCCAAGGCCTTTGATTTAATTGAGCATGATGCTATTATTGCTCTCATGAAATCTAGAGGCTTTGGAAACAGATGGATTCACTAGATTCATATGATTCTATCATCTGCTTCTTCTGCTATTTTGCTTAATGGAGTGCCTGGAAAGGTGTTTCATTGCAAAAGGGGGGGTAAGACAAGGAGATCCTTTACCCCCCCCCCCTTCTCTTTGTCCTGGTAGTAGATCTTTTACAGTCTATTCTAAATGAGGCCAATTAGCATGATATTATTTCAGCCCCAATAAGCTGTCAAGCTTGTCCACAATGCCCTGTAATCCAATATGCAGATGATACTCTCTTAGTACTTCCTGCAATTGCAGCATAGATCTCTCAAGTCGAAAATCTCATTAGCAGTACTCAGCATTCACTGGTCTTAAAGTCAATTATGAGAAATCCATGTTGGTCCCCATCAATGTTCCTGAGCAGCTTACAAACCTTATGTTGGGTATTTTAGGGTACTCAAGGGGATCTTTACCTTTCACTAAATTGGGGCTACCTTTGAGCACTAACAGGCTAAGAATAGAAGACTTTCATCCCATCATGCAGAGGATTGAAAGAAGACTGACACGGTGCTCCACCATGCTTTCATATGATGGCAGAATTCTGTCGATCAAGTCTATTTTCTCAGCCCTTCCAACCTTCTTCATGTGCACTTTAGCTTTGCCACAAGGAGTGATTGATCAGATTAATAAGTATCTCAGAAACTTATTTTGGAGAAAGTTTGGGATGGAAGACAGAGGTACTGCCCTAATTTCATGGTCAAAAGTGTGTAAGCCTAAGAAGCAAGAAGGCCTTGGAATTCTAGACATTGGCACACACAATAAAGCCCTTCTCATGAAGAATATTTTCAAATTTTTGAACAAAGAAGAGATTCCTTGGATTAAACTGATTTGGGCAAAATATTACAGTCTGAACATGCCATTGGGGAAGATGGAAGGATCTTCATGGTGGAGAGCACACCTGGCACTCTGGACAGAATTCAAAGAAGTAAGCACATGCAAAGTTTCTTCAAGGACATCTACTCTTTTTTGGAAAGATAATTGGGCAGGAGAACCAATTCAAGACAAGTTTCCTGAACTGCACTCATTTGCAATAGATGACTCCATCTCTGTGCACAATTTTAACCTGCCACAAGACCTTACAGAGCATTTCCATTTGCCAATGTCAACTAGAGCATATAAGCAGTTCAATCTCTTGCAAGAAATCCTCCCACAGATTGATGAAAATGGAAAGGACATATGGATTACCAATGGCGTAGCTAACAAGTACTCATCCATGTGTATGCATAATAAATTGATGGGAGAAGATGAAGGACATCCAATTTTCAAGATGATTTCGTCTAGCTCCAGCAGGCTCAAACACAAGATTTTCCTATGGCTGGTTGCACATTGCAGAATCAATACTAGGCCTTCGCTTCAAAGAAAGGGCATGCACCTAGATGATGCATCCTGTCCTAACTATAACCAAGGTGCTGAAGAAACACCAATGCACTTGTTCTGGGATTGTCACTTTGCACAAGAATGCTGGAATACTATTATTCCAGGCAGGAAAAGAGTCACCTCTATCTTTGAAGACATAAATCTTGCAAAGCTCCAGCTACCCAAGCATTTTGCCTCAGAAATAGTCATGTTGGGATGTTGGAACCTCTGGACACAATGTAATGACAAGATCTTAAATTTCTCAGGTTCATAGTGAAAGAGAAATATTTCCAGGAGCTCTTAGACTAGACTAGCCGCAACTTGTAATATAATGATCATGTTTCCTGGAGCTGGCATTGGCTAGACCCTTTGGGGTTCACCATGTCTTTTGTAACATAATTGTATTTTAATATAATTTTCCCGTAGAACTATTGTTCTACGGTTTTCGGGACAAAAAACACTGATATGAGATGAGGCCAGCTACTACTCCATAACAGTAGCCAACGCCTTGAACCTAAGGGTTGAAAGTGTGAAATCACTAATTAAGAAGTACTCTTTCCAAAGGTCACTCCCGCCTTTCTAGGTTGTGACAAGTGGCGCGCTGCATGCGCGTCACTTGTCACAACCGGAGAGTTTTCTTTTTTTCGTAGACTCGTTTATTCAAAACCTTTTATCTCTTAAGCCGTGCGTTCAAATCTCGAACCATTTTCACCGTTGGATTCTCGCGTCGAGATCTTCAAAACTAGATCCCATGCTGATAGATTTCGACATTTAAAAAAAAGGATGAAAACAACCAAACGAAAAAACCGAACTAAGAGCACATTTATTTCCCTTTCTGGAAACCGTTTCTGAGAGGCACGACCGTTCCTCTTGCGGAAATAAATCCGTGCCTCTCGCGGAGAAAAGGGGAGAAGACACGTCTTTTTCCGTTTCCAAAAGTCACAATCGTGCCTCTCACAGAAGCAAAACCGTGCCTCTCATTAAAAAACGAATTTTTTTGTTTCCGAGAGGCACGGCGATGCCTCTCTCGAAGGCAAAATCGTGCCACTCACGGAAGCAAAAGTGTGCCACTCACGAAAGAAAAAAGAAGAGAAAATGTTTTTTTTCCCGTTACCGAAAGGCACGGCCGTGCACCTCATGGAAGCAAAACTGTGCCTCCCGCGGAAGAAAAACCATGCCTCTCATAGAAGAAGGAAAAAGTGAAAACACGTTTTTTCCGGTCTACTAGAGACACGACCATGCCTCTCGCGAAAGCAAAACCGTGCCTCTCACAGAAGAAAAAAAAGTGAAAACTTGCTTTAAGCGCAATTTTTTTTGTCGAAATGCTAAGAAAGACCAGTGGAAAACTGAAAATTAAAAAAAAACCAACAAAACATATAAAAACCCGAAAACACGCGCGCAAAAATAAAAATAAAAACAAAACCCGAAGGGAGTGCCCTGGGCGCGACATGTGGCGGCGAGCGCACTCTCAGCCCACCCGCAGGTGATCGTTGCGAGGCTCCCAACGGAGCGCTGGTCAACTAGTTACTCTGTGAAAAGTGTCCTGACAAAAAACTAATGATTCCTACCCTAAAAAATGATTCTAAAAAATCTAATGGTGGAAAGTGTCCCTCAACAAAAAAAAAGAGTGGAAAGTGGGAGTGGATAATCGGGAATATCTGATATTCTTATTTGAGAAAATGTCTATTCTTATCTAAACCATGCACATTCAAACTAAAATGGAAATGAAAGATATCCGGGTTTATTTTAGAAATAAAATACAGTATGGGATTTAACACAAATATGAATATGGAAGTGGATATATCTGTACCCGAAAAAAATAATGCGCTAATTTAAGCAATTCTAGCTCCACTATGCCAATTATCCAACATAAAAGCTTAAAGAGTTGTCAAATTTTACTTTCGATGTGGCTAAACTTACGGTTATTATGCATTATAGCAGTATTTATTGATAAACGTGTCATCGTTGACTTATTACAAGTTGCAAATTGATAACGTTTTTCACATAGCTATTGCTTATTTCCTTTAACCAATAAGTCACTATTATTTATATCCATTTTGAATTGAGTAAACATCGATATGTATCCGTATTTGAGTGACATCTGATCCACACTAGTATCCGATCAAAAATGTATTAGGGAAAACTTCTGAAAGAATTTCAATATTGACCTTATAAGAGTTCCGAATCAAATATCTTCAGAAAAGATTATGTTTCTCATGGTAACCTGCTCCGTCCCCTTACAAAGCTTTCGTTATTCAGTTAACCATATTCACATTCGTAGTCATTTTGAAAAAATTATGTGTCAAGTATGAGAGGGAAACTTGGTTTGAACTGTTCTGAAATGGTATTATGTATTGGGTTGGTAATGACACCTCTATACGGACATGGTGGGATTTGTGGATCCCTAGAGGCCCAACGGATCGCATTACACCAAAACGTTAGTGTCGGCTGAATAGGGTCTTTGATTTACTGCACAATACACTAGTAGAAAAAGGGTCAAATATCAAGCACATTAGTGCCGGTTTGCTTTTGAGCCGGCACTAATGTGTGCATTAGTGCCGGTTCCAACGGCTAGCCAGCCGCTTTCATTAGTACCGGTTCGTGGCCGACCTTTAGCACTGGTTCGTGCCACGGACCGGTACTAAAGTGAGTGGTGGCAGGATGTTGTCAGTCCGGGGCCCCTCCAACACCTTTAGTACCGGTTCATGGCACGAACCGGTGCTAAAGGTCGTCCTACATAAACCCTTCGTCCACCCGAGCTCGCTCTGTTCTTCCCCTTTCCCCTCTCCTCTCTGTTCTTCCCCTCTTCCTCTCGAGCTCATCACACATTTTGCCCAAAATTTGTCAAGATTTGAAGGCCCCCATCCAATTAAATGATCACAAAGGTTATCAACTTTGTCCTTTCATCTCTCATTGCTAGATTAGCTCTTGCAATGCTTTGTATAGTGATTAATTTATGAGTTTAGTAATTTGGTAGAAAATATATGTGCTAGTATTTGATTTATATGCAATTTGTGGTCAACACTAACACTTAGTTTGCATATGTAGGTGTGGTTTACTTAGTGCCTTCTAAATCTCCGTCGTAACCATAGTCGATCGCCCGCACCGTTCCGTCGCCGGCACCACCTTGTGGTGAGCCTCTTGTTCATGAATGTTTTACATTACCAAATTGATGTTTGTGTGATTTGGATATATAGATACTCATATAATTATCTTACTCGTACGTTGTTTGTTATACATAGTGCCATGGTTTTGATATCCGTCCCCGTCGGCCCTCGTCCTTGTTATGATTCGGATGTGGTATATTCTCTTTTAAAACTAGTTGTTGCATTTCGTGTTTATGAAAATAATGCCCATCAAGTTGACATAGATATTTTTGTCTAGGAGGTTTGTGAACCGGAAATTCCAACCGACCCTATTGTCGAGAGGTTAAATTTAGTTGAAAGAGAAAACGAGTATTTGAAAGAAAAATTGAAAAGAATTGAGGGGGAGAAGATGGAATTGGAGTTGCATGTTGCCGATGTCTTTGATGATCACAAGATCAAGATGGAGAAAATGCGCTTGAAGATTAGAAAGATTAGAAAATATGCCGTTGATAGTGAGGCTTGGTATCATTATGCTGTTGGATCAATTGTTACCTTAGTTGCGATCTTGATCGCATTTGTTGTAGCATTTAAATTCTTTAGTTAGAGATTTATTTGTTTGTTGCATTTAAGTCGTGTATGTACTTTATGTATGAACTTTATGTATGAACTTTATGTATGAACTTGTATTAATTTGGTCTATTCGGTGTTGTGTAATGAAGATGAGCCGACAATGGATGTACGATGACCGATGCTCTCCCGAGTTCATTAATGGCGTGCAAACTTTTCTGCTTGCGGCTGAGGCAAAGAAGTGGGCGAATGGTTTTATGCCTTGTCCATGTTTAGTCTGTAAGAATGATCACAATTACTCTACGTCAAGAACCATTCACGTCCACCTGTTTAAGTCCGGTTTCATGCCCCACTATAATGTTTGGACCAAGCATGGAGAAAGAGGGGTTACGATGGAAGACAATGAAGAAGAAGAGGACGACGACAGCTATCCTGGCCATGGGTTCCCTGAATACGATGATACAACAATGGGGGAAGAAGCTGAGCTGGCAATGCGGGAAGAAGCTGAAGAAGAGGCATCAGATGAGCCCGCTGATGATCTAGGTCGGGCCATTGCCGATGCAAAGAGAAACTGCGCAAGTGATTTGGAGAAGAAGAAGTTGCAGCGCATGTTAGAGGATCACAAGAAATTGTTGTACCCGAATTGCGAAGCTGACAAGAAAAAGTTGGGCACCACACTGGAATTGCTGCAATGGAAGGCAGAGAATGGTGTATCTGACAAGGGATTTGGAAAGTTGCTGGTAATGATAAAGAATATGCTTCCAAAGGACAACGAATTGCCCGAGAGTACGTACGAAGCAAAGAAGGCTGTCTGCGCTCTAGGGTTAGAGGTGCAGAAGATACATGCATGCCCTAATGACTGCATCCTCTACCGCGGTGAGTACGAGGATTTGAACGCTTAACCGGTATGCAGTGCATTGCGCTATAAGATCAGGCGCGATGACCCTGGTGCTGTCGAGGGCGAGCGCCCCAGGAAGAAGATTCCTGCCAAGGTGATGTGGTGTGCTCCTATAATACCACGGTTGAAACGTTTGTTCCAAAACAAAGAGCATGCCAAGGCGATGCGATGGCACAGAGAAGACCGTAAGAAAGACGGAAAGTTGAGAGTACCCGCCGACGGGTCGCAGTGGAGAAAAATTGAGAGGAAGTACGGGAAGGAGTTTGCAGATGACGCAAGGAACGTATGGTTTGGTCTAAGCGCAGATGGCATTAATCCTTTTGGGGAGCAGAGAAACAACCATAGCACCTGGCCTGTGACTCTATGTTTGTATAACCTTCCTCCTTGGTTGTGCATGAAGCGAAAGTTCATTATGATGCCAGTGCTCATCCAAGGCCCTAAGCAACCCGGCAACGACATTGATGTGTACCTAAGGCCATTAGTTGAAGAACTCTTACAGCTGTGGAATGGAACAGGTGTACGTGCGTGGGATGAGCACATGGGGGAAGAATTTGACCTAAAGGCCTTGTTGTTCGTGACCATCAATGATTGGTCTGCTCTCAGTAACCTTTTAGGACAGACAAACAAGGGATATCGCGCATGCACGCAGTGTTTGGATGATACCGACAGTATATATTTGGACAATTGTAGGAAGAATGTGTACCTGGGACATCGTCGATTTCTTCCGAGCAGGCATCCCGTAAGAAAGAAATGCAAGCATTTCAAAGGTGAGGCGGATCACCGGACGAAGTCTCGCCACCGTACTGGTGCTGATGTACATGATATGGTCAAGGATTTGAAGGTAGTCTTTGGAAAGGGTCCTGGCGGACAACCTGTTCCGAATGACGCTGACGGACGCGCACCCATGTGGAAGAAGAAATCTATATTTTGGGACCTGCCCTATTGGAAAGATCTAGAGGTCCGCTCTGCAGTCGACGTGATGCATGTGACGAAGAATCTTTGCGTGACCCTGCTTGGCTTCTTGGGCGTGTATGGGAAGACAAAAGATACACCTGAGGCACGGGAGGACCAATAACGTATGCATGGAAAAGACGGCATACATCAGGGTCATGCCAGCTACGCTCTTACCAAAGAAGAGAAGGAAATCTTCTTTGAATGCCTGCTCAGTATTAAGGTACCGTCTGGCTTCTCGTCGAATATAAAGGGAATAATAAACATGGCAGAGAAAAAGTTCCAGAACCTAAAGTCTCATGACTGCCACGTGATTATGACGCAACTGCTTCCGGTTGCATTGAGAGGGCTTCTACCGGATAACGTTCGATTAGCCATTGTGAAGCTATGTGCATTCCTCAATGCAATCTCTCAGAAGGTAATCGATCCAGAAATCATACCAAGGTTAGAGAATGATTTGGTGCAATGTCTTGTCAGTTTCGAGTTGGTGTTCCCACCATCCTTCTTCAACATCATGACGCACGTCCTAGTTCACCTATGCGAAGAGATTAACGTTTTGGGTCCTGTATTTCTACACAATATGTTCCCCTTTGAGAGGTTCATGGGAGTCTTAAAGAAATATGTTCATAACCGTGCTAGGCCAGAAGGAAGCATCTCCAAGGGCCATGAAAATGAGGAGGTCATTGAGTTTTGTATTGACTTTATTCCTGACCTTAAGCCGATTGGTGTTCCTGAATCGCGGCATAAGGGCAGACTGGATGGAAAAGGCACGCTAGGAGGGAATCAAAAAATATGTATGGACGGACATTCTCTCACTGAAGCACACTACACAGTTATACAGAATTCTGCCTTGGTGGCTCCGTATATGGACGAACACAAGAATTCTCTACGCTCCAAACACCCGGAGCGGTCTGATGACTGGATTACACGTGAATAAACCAGGAGTTTCGCCGGCTGGTTACAGACACGTACCATGCATGACGCCTCTATTGAAGATGACATGTACTCGCTGTCCCAGTTACTATCTTTGAATATAATGACTTTCAAAGGGTACGAGATAAATGGTAATACATTTTACACGATCGCCCAAGATAAGAAGAGCACCAACCAAAACAATGGTGTCCGCTTTGATGCAACAACCAAGAAGGGAAAGGAAACATATTATGGTTACATAGAGGAGATATGGGAACTTGACTATGGACGTGGTTTGAAGGTCCCTTTGTTTCGGTGCAAATGGGCTAATATGACACGATATGGGGTAACGGAAGACCCGCAGTATGGAATGACAACAGTGGATCTCAACAATCTTGCGTATGCAGACAAACCATTCGTCCTAGCTAATGATGTGGCACAGGTTTTCTATGTGAAGGATATGTCTACCAAGCCGAGAAAAAGAAATGATAAGGAAGCGAATGCATCATACGATGAGCCAAAGCGCCACATAGTTCTTTCTGGGAAGAGAAACATCGTGGGAGTGGATGACAAGACAAACATGTCAGAAGATTATGAAAAGTTTGATGAAATTGCTCCATTCCCAATGAATATTGACCTTAGCATCCAGTTAAATGATGAAGATTTTCCATGGCTACGGCGCAAAGGGACACACGCGAAGAAAAAGTTTCACACCCAAAGATCTGGGAAGTGATCGGCTTCACTATCATCACTTTCTTCTGTGTTTCACACACAGGAGGGAATCTCTGTAATAGTTAGGGTAGTTATGTGCTTTGGCATTTGAAACGCGAAGAAATTTTATGTGCAAACAAATTCTGTCATGCATTTACTGATTTTTTCAGCTAAATGACCCTGAAATTGAAAAGCATTTCAAATGAACTCAGAAAAGGTTGAAAGTTGGCATGGTATCATAATTTCACCCACATAGCATGTGCAAAAAAGTAGAGAGGGTTACCGCAAAAACTGGATGCACTTCGTGTACAAAATGGACAATCTCTTTCGAAGTATCAGGGTTTCGGACGAAAACTCATCCGTTACAAAGGAATTTCATTTTTTAAATAACCTAAGCATTACCAAATTGAATATAATGATAAAATACACTAATGTTAAACATAAGATAAAAGAATCACTGAAAAATCTATTTTCAAAGTTAAGTTATTCACAAACTAGTGATTCACACAAATTTCAAATAATTCAAAATGTAAACTATTCAAATTTCTAAACTACCGGCACTAATAGAAAGTTTGTACTTTTTTGTACCTAAAGCAAAAATATTCACAAAGAAACTCTAAATACAGCAAAAAAACTATTCAAAAATAAATAAAACAAAAATAAATAAAGCAAAAAAAAGAAAATAAAAAAGCCCGCCTACTGGGCCAAAGCGGCCTGCATACGACTAGAAACCCAACCTGTTGTTGGGCCAGGATGCAGGCCCGCAAAGGCCCAATAGGCCCACAGGGCAGCACAGAACAGGTAGGCCCAGAAGGCCTGCAATAGAGAGGAGCTCGAGACAGCTGCCGCGATGGGGCTTATAAGCAGGTGCGGGCGCCCTTCGGCTAGCGAGGTGGGACTAAACCTGCCCGCACCGCACCTGCACCAGCGCACCCCCTTTAGTACCGGGTGGTGGCTCCACCCGATACTAAAGGGGGGGCCTTTAGTACCGGTTGCAGCCACCACCCGGTACTAAAGGGGTGCGCTTCCCGCCGCTTGGCCTGGCCAAAATCGACCTTTAGTACCGGTTGGTGGCACCAACCGGTACTAAAGGCCCCTCCTATATAAACAACACTTACGAAAATTTCGTCAGTTTCCTCCCACTTCTCTCTGCTTCATCGCCGCCGCCCTGTCCCGCGTCGTCGCCGCCGCCGTCGCGCCATCCCCATCGACTCCGCGCCGCCCCCGTCCTCGTCGCGCCGTCCGCGTCGCCGGCCCGTCCCCATCCCCGCACCGGCCCGCGTCGCCGTCGCCGTCGCCTCGACCTCGCTCGCGCTGTGAGCCTCTGTCCCCCCTCTCGTCTCCCTCCAATCGAAGCCGCCGCGCACGCCACCGGCGCCGTCGCCTTGGCTCGCCGTCGCCGTCGCCTGCACACACAACACATACACACACATACACACACACACCATACACACACATACACAATTTTTGTTCTGTTTTTACTTTTTAGTTTTTCTGTTTTTAGTTTTTAGTTTTTCTGTTATTAGTTATTAGTTTTTAGTTTTTTCTGTATTAATGTTATAGAAATGTTAGTTATATAGAAATGTTAGTTATATAGAAATGTTAGTTATATATAGAAATGTTAGTTTTTTTGTATTAATGTTATAGAAATGTTTGTTATATAGAAATGTTAAAGAAAAATTAGTTATACAATTTTAGTTATAGAAATGTTAGAAATGTTAGTTTTAGATATGGTCGATGTTTTTTTAGTTTATTATATTTTTAGTTATAAAATTTAGAATTTGCATATAAGAAATCACAATCCAATCATTTAAAAAATGTTACTTTACTTTTGCGGCATGTAGTATTTGTTGTCGACGATGCCCGGCCTGCATCCTCGCCGTTGACCCGTTCGCGACGATGTCCTGCTTCAGAGGACCCATGTCCGGGATTGGGCTCCGCCGGGCTGGCACTGGGAGGTGCTACCTGGAGGGGCGCGACGCTTGGTGAGGAACCCGGCCTCGGGTCCCGTCGTCGACCCTGATCTCCTTTGGTGGCGTTCGCGTGGGCCACATTCGGTGCAGAGGGAGCCGGCCCCGCCGGAAGTGGTGCGTCGTCGTGTCAGGGAGGAGGACGAGCACGTCCATCGCTACATGGCTGCTATGCACATCAGGTTCTCCAATACCTGCCAGGTTCTTTGGGCAGATGACCGGAGATATGATCCTGTGATGGTTCCTTGTCTTTGGGTGTCCACCGCCCGCGCCCCAGGAACCGCGAGTGGCCTAGATTCTTCTATAGTATTGGATCTTTATTAGCTACCTAGCCAGTGATGTATTCGAGATTATATATTATTCAAGACGATGTATTCGAGATTATATATTATTCGAGACGATGTATTCGAGATTATATATTATTCGAGACGATGTATTCGAGATTATATATTATTCGAGACGATGCATATTGTGTACTATATGATTCAGTTTTTCCTTATTGATTGCATCCATGCATTGTAATTTGAATACTAAATTGTTTTATATTTCTTCTGTATTAGTTAAATAAAAGCTATGGCGGACAATACCTGCAAAGAGGGAGAAGAGGCCCTGTTCGAGATCATACGCAGCCCTAGCAGGCCAGATGATCTGAATGAAGCAAATGACGGCTCCCAATATCTAAACAATACCGGGGAGGGTGATGATAAGATATTCGATCTCGACGACCGAGCTCATGAAGTCATGAACTATGATTATGATTATGATGACGCAGACAATGATTATGATGACGAATACAATGTTGATCTTGAAATAACAAAGACTACCGGCGAGGTATATTTATATAAGCAGGCATCTAGTGATCATCACATGTTTTTTTATTTGAAGATATATTAACAAATCGATCTTTCTTCTTTCAGCCCTCCGGATCGAGCAAATCTGCTTCTACAGACAGCAGGACAAAGCGCGGCCCGGGCAAAAAGTTGAAGGAGGGTGTAAAGTACAACATCGATTCCATCAAAGCTAGTGGCGAACCCCTCACGCCTAAGAACATTGCAAACAAGTTCGTTCGTCAGTGCGGAGTTCTTGTGAAGGACCAACTCCCGATCTCCATTCAAGAATGGAAAGAGCCAAAAACTAACGCCCAGATGTTACTTGGGTCGACGACAGAGCAAAACAAATGCTTTGGGAATCTCTGATGGAACATTTCACCCTACCAGATTATTTCACTGATGCAGATGTGCAGAAAGTCAAGGACGTTGCTCTTAAGAAGATGGCAATTGCATTCAACACCCACAAGAAAACTGTATGGGCCAACTACCTCGCTGCAGAAAGGAAGACTCCAGAATTGAAGGGAACACTGGAGAAGCAAAGAGAACACTGGCCCGCTTTCGTGAAATTCAAGGAATCAGAATTATCTAAGGAACGGTCGAGAAAAAACAAGGCCAATGCCGCAAAAAAGACGCAGTTCCATAGGCTGGGTCCAGGTGGCTACGCGGTGAAAATGCCTAAGTGGGATAAGTCTGAGCAAGAGATGGAGGATGCAGGGGTCACTCCGGTTACTAGGAGCTGGCCCCCCAGGTGCAGAACTTGGTTCTATGCGCATGGGGAGCGTTGGACCCGAAGACAGGCCTGGTTTCGAAGAGGCCAAGTCTAAAAGGAGCAGAACAAAAGTTTCTTGACGCATTGGAAGATGCTCGAAAAGGGGTGTTCACGCCCAACAGAGAGAACGACGAGCTTACGCGCGCCCTGGGAAATCCTGAACACCCGGGAAGAACACGAGGCAAGGGCGTTATTCCCTGGTATGAGGGCTTTTCGGAATGGAACGACGACTACAGGACCTGTGCAAGAAAGAAGATGGAGGAGGAGAAGAAGAGGAAGCTGGAGGAGGAGCAGAGGAAGCAGGACGCGGAACGCCTTCAAGGCCTAGAAGCAAGGCACGCGGACTTGGCACTCAAATTCCAGCAGCAGCAGCAGATCGACTCACTTAGCCAGGAAAGGGGGTCTCAGCAGCGGCAGCAGCAAGCGGATGATCATCCAACATTGGATAGCACCGTCCCATCCATGCCGAGAAGCAGCGTTGGTTCCGCCCCGGGCTACGCACTGCTGGATACATACTCTGTGGATGACATCATAGAGAACACTAACTGTGAGCTACACTTCAAAATGAAGAACATATCCATGAAGGTGGTGGACGTCGTTGCTTTTACAATTACCCCCGAAGCAACCTTCCATTGTGCCCCGATTCCAGAGGGCTATGCTCGTGTCTTGGTTGATGAGGTGGTGGACCCATATTCGGGGCTAGATCTTGACATTCCTGGAGGTGACGACGAGCACACACTGGGAGAGGCCATACATCGTATCATCCTATGGAGAAAGGATTGCATCATCTTTCGAAGTCCACCGACACCGCGTCTGCCGACTCCTCCTCGAAGTCCGCCACCGTGTCAGCAGACTCCCGCTCCTCCAAGTCCACGAACGCATGAGCAGACTCCTGCTTCAAGTCTGGCACAGCGTCAGGCCACTCCTCCTGTTTCAAGTCTGACACCGTGTCAGGCCACACCTCCTGCTTTTCAAGTCCGGCACAGCGTCAGGCCACACCTCCTACTTCAAGTCCGACACCGTATCAGGCCACACCTCCTGCTTCAAGTCAGGCACAGCGTCAGGCCACTCCTCCTGCTCCAACTAAGCCACGTCAGCCGTCTCCGCCGCCTAAGCAATCGCAGAAGAGACACGCCGCAGCTATGGTGCGTAGCGGTACGAGTCGAGGTAGTACAGAAAGTACAGGCAGAGACAAGCGATATAAATATGGTCCAAGCAGCCTCGCTCCTCTTCCTCAGAGGCCTCACGACATGACCGAGGAGCAAAACGATGCAATAGTGCGGGCCGAAGTGGACGCTCATTTTCGACCGAAACCGGCAACGCCGCCGAGGGAGAAAGTGCCTGAGGAAAAGATTGAACACTTCATTCGTATGGCTAGACCACCAGCTCCCAAGCCTGTTGACTCAGACTATGAGCGCCAAATCAGGAAGGCACATCGAGCACGACTACAGAAAGAAGCGAGCTCTAGCTCGAGCCAACAAGCAGCTGTCAAAAAATGCGGAAAAACCATTCCCCAGCTGGGAGAACAGGCGGCGCAATCGATCCCCCCCCCCCCCCCGCTTGTTGTGCCAACAACACATGAGAGTACGCGCGCCCAATATTATTGTGGGCAAACTGTTTACGTTCCCGAGCTGGGCGATGTGGTAATAACCGAGGAGCATATAATGCAGGCTGAAATGCTCAAGATCATTGTTGGACAACTCCTCGAGATCGAGCCCATGTCTCCGCTTAGAGAGGAGGAAATAAAACGAAAATATGTCCGGGGCCAACCTTTGGTCGAGCCCGAGGAGGTCAAGAACCTCCTAACGAGAATGTATGAATTGCATGATTGGTACATGAAAATTACCAAGATTTCCAATCGAGAGTCCCTCATGGTGCAAGTCGAGGAAGATCATTACTTCAATAAGAAAGCTCTGTCCGTTGAGTATTCAGAACTATTTAAGTTATTCAATCAAGATGCACTCGACAAATCTATCGTCAGTTGCTATTGTCTGTAAGTGATTTCTTTCTGTAATATAAGTCTCAAGCTAGCTCTAGTGCTGATTGATTGATCATTAATTACCTGTAATTATATATCCTCACTATATATTCTTTTCTGTGGTATTATGCAGGATGAAGATGAATGAAATGAAAAAAGCTGGACGCTATGGCATTGGGTTCATTGACCCAAATACCGTTAATGAATACACATGGAAATTGGAATGGTGTAGACAAGATGTAGAGAAATGCATGCTAGAGTTCTTGAAGCGCCTCAATAGCAATGAAGATATACTACTTCCTTACAACTTCGAGTGAGTCACACTGTCTTGTACTACAAATTCTGTTTTTGCTTACTAGCTAGATGTTAATAAGTGTATAGGGTTTAGGGTTATAGTTGATTGGTGTTATGCACATGCCCGCTTAATTTATACATGCAAACGTATGTGCATGCAGCTTCCACTGGATCTTGTTAGACATTAAAGTTGACGAAGAAAAAGTTGAAGTACTGGACTCACTACAAAGATAGTGACTACAGCATCGTGAAGGGGATAGTCAACAGGTAATTTCAATCATTATTAACTATATCTCGGCCTATTTAGTTCGTCATTTCCTGATATGAACTATTTTTAATAACCCCTTTATTAATTTTCTTTGCCGGCGGGCAGGGCTTGGGCAAAGTACATCAAGGTGACTCCAGGAAAATGGCGACAAAAGCTATGTTGGTATCGACCCAAGGTAAGTAATTAAGTAGTACTAGCTAGCTAGCTACCATCTCTTTAATTCTTGTTTCAATACCATTAATTAATTAACATGCTTGATTAATTATTATCAGATTAAATTCTATTCTCGTAAAGGCCCTGAAGCAAGCGCCGGGGACTGAAGTGTGTGCATACTACGTTTGCGAGAACATTCGCATGATGGCGTCCGAAAGGAGCAGATCTGATAGACAGGACTGGGTACGTTTGCCAGAACACTATTCACAAATCTTACATGATTGTCGATATCTAGTCACAAAACTAATACACATGCATATTGATCTCCTTCTTAACAGTTCAAAGAGGTGCGGGACCAGCTCCTAACAACAGAGCGCATACGAGCACTTCAAGAGGAAATAGCGGGATTTTTGCTCGACCAGGTCATAGATCTCAAAGGAGAATACTATTACCCGCTACCGCCCCCATGAACCACTTGTCATCGTGCTCCGAATGCACCAAGGCAACATGTAGGAGAAATTGTATATATATACATGTGTATGTGTGAATAATTAATGGTGGTTGTGAGACATTCGATTATATATATATATATATATATATATATATATATATATATATATATATATATATATATATATATATATATATATATGATCGGTTCTACGAGAAAATCTATTTATATATATGCATAACGTGTACAATATGTAATATCGTAAAATACCAGCAAACAAAAAAGAATTAAATGGAAAACACAAAATTAATGGAAAAATAAAAATTAAAACCAAACCCCCCCCAAACATTTAGTACCGGTTGGTGCTACCAACCGGTACTAATGGTCTACCAGCACCCGGGCCTGGCCCGTGCCACGTGGTGGCACTTTAGTGCCGGTTCGTGCCGAACCGGTAGTAAGGGGGGGGGGGGGGGGGGGGGGCTTTAGTCTCCACTCTTAGTGCCGGTTGCAGAACCGGCACTAAAGGCCCTTATGAACCGGCGCTAAAGACCGGTTCTGCACTAGTGATAATAGGGTATGGGGATACAATTTGTTGCAGATGTTGAGTTCGTACGGAGAATTTGCACATCGCCGCGCTAGCAACAAGATTTCCTCGCTTGACAACCCGACCCAAAGGGATGTTTCAATATATATAGTGCTTATAAGCTGGCGGTGAAAACATGAAGAGAAATTCACATCGGGTGCCTCAAGCTCGAGGCCGGATGGTTAAAGGAAGATTTGGAACCTAGTTTGGCAAGGTGATGTACCACACGAGATGCATGTGAATGCATGGAAGGTGGCTTCGGGTGCACTGGCCACTGTAAAATACAAGCTAGATCACAACCTCGGGCACGTAGCGACCTTTCCCTTGTGTGGAACTACTGATGAAGATACCTATCATTTCATGGTCACATGTCATAATGCCTCAAAATTGTAGAATGTTGTGGGGGAAACCTAGCCTATCCGCTCGATTGAGCAGGTCATGTACACCTGGGGATGAGTGGCTACAACATTTACTCTCTTTGCACTCCAACAAGTACTGTAGCTCCATCCAGAATGCACAACAGCTGGCAACTAAACAAATTATCGAAGTTAAAGCCCTTGTCGATCGTCCATGCCCTCGGGCAGAACAACTTGAGCGCCTACCGGATCTGCCTTGGTCGCCACCACCGGTGGACTGGTTAGTGCTCTTTGTTGATGGCTGCTATGCTCCCGAGGATGGCTCGACGGGTGCAGGGATGGTGTAAAGGAATAGTGCAGGAGAGGTAATCTTTGCCTTCCACCAAGTGTTATTCTACCGCAATCCTGGGAGGGTGTCTCCCTTCTCTCCAACGGTCGACCCTCCTGGTCAATGTGCAATCCGATTCTTTAGAGGCTTTATGTACTCTTTCGGATGGGTCTCTCACCATATCGCCGTATGGTCACCTGGCAATCAAGACGCTCATTAATGGTTGAGCGGGAGTTTGTTCCGGCCAAGAATGCTTGATCCCGTAATAAGGTTTCACATTGTCTAGCTAATTATGCAACCACACTAGTAGAAAAAGGGGCTTTCGTTCGGGCCTGGCCAGCCCATTAGTCCCGGTTCTGTCACGAACCGGGACCAATGGAGGCATTTGTCCCGGTTCGTGAGCCCAGGGGGCCGGCCGGGGCCTCGTGGGCATTGGTCCCGGTTCGTCTGGGCCCATTTGTCCTGGCTCTTGGCACGAACCGGGACCAATGGGCCTCGCTCCTGGCCCACAATCATTGGTCCCGGTTCGTGGCATGAACCGGGACAGAAGGATGGCCTTTAGTCCCCGTTGCAGCCACGAACCGGGAAAAATGAGTTGCCTATATATACCCCATCGCCGGCGAGCAGAGCACTCCACAATGCTCTGTTTTTTGCTGGCCGGCGAGGAAGGGCATTTGGGTGCTCTAGCTCACCTCTTATGCATGTGAGGTGTTCGATGAAATGCCCGAGCCACACTAGTTAAGCTTTCTCCTCTCAAAGCTCGACATCCGAGCTCCATTTTTTCCGAGATTTGTCTAGGTTTAGCGGTCCGTCACACCCCGTCCTCGTCTTCACCGCCGTCGATCGCCCACGCCGATCTCGTCGCCGACACCACCGTGGTGAGCCTCTTGTTCTTATCTTCTTTCTGAAAGAAAAAAATCTTACTTTAGATAGATACTTGTCTAATTTTCTTACTGTTGACACACATAATTATATATAATGCACGTAGATGAACCGGCAATGGATGTACGGTGACAGACACACCTCTGAGTACATTAAGGGCGTGCATAATTTGCTCGAAGTGGCTGAGGCAAACAAGCAGAATGGTTTTATGTGTTGTCCATGTCCTAATTGTGGGAATACGAGGTCTTACTCTGACAAGAAAATCCTTCACACCCACCTGCTTTATAAGGGTTTCATGCCACACTATAATGTTTGGACGAAGCACGGAGAAATAGGGGTTATGATGGAAGACAACGAAGAAGAAGAGGACGATGACAACTATGTGCCCCCTGAATACGGTGATGCTGCAACGGGGGAAGCTGAAGATCAAGAGGAAGCTGAAGATCCAGAGGAACCAGACGATGTGCCCGATGATAATCTCCGCCTGGTCATTGTTGATGCAAGGGAAAAGTGTGAAAGTGAAAAGGAGAAGCTAAAGTTCGATCGCATGTTAGAGGATCACAAAAAAGGGTTGTACCCCAATTGCGAAGATGGCAACACAAAGCTCGGTACCGTACTGGAATTGCTGCAGTGGAAGGCAGAGAATGATGTGCCTGGCAAAGGATTTGAGAAGCTACTGAAAATATTGAAGAAGAAGATTCCAAAGGATAACGAATTGCCCGACAGTACGTACGCAGCAAAGAAGGTCGTATGCCCTCTAGGATTGGAGGTGGAGAAGATACATGCATGCCCTAATGACTGCATCCCTTACCGCGGTGCGTACAAGGATTTGAATGCATGTCCGGTATGCGGTGCATTGCGGTATAAGATCAGACGAGATGACCCTGGTGATGTTGAGGGCGAGCCCCGCAGGAAGAGGGTTCCTGCGAAGGTGATGTGGTATGCTCCTATAATACCACGGTTGAAACGACTGTTCAGAAACAAAGAGCATGCCAAGTTGATGCGATGGCACAGTGAGGACCGTAAGAAAGACGGGAAGTTGAGAGCACCCGCTGACGGGTCGCAGTGGAGAAAAATCGAGAGAAAGTTCTGGGCTGAGTTTGCAAGTGACCCAAGGAACGTATGGTTTGCTTTAAGCGCGGATGGCATTAATCCTTTCGGGGAGCAGAGCAGCAATCACATCACCTGGCCCATGACTCTATGTATGTATAACCTTCCTCCTTGGATGTGCATGAAGCGCAAGTTCATTATGATGCCAATTCTCATCCAAGGCCCTAAGCAACCCGGCAACGACATTGATGTGTACCTAAGGCCATTAGTTGAAGAGCTCTTACAGCTGTGGAATGGAACAGGTGTACGTGCATGGGATGAGCACATGGGGGAAGAATTTGACCTAAAGGCGTTGCTGTTCGTGACCATCAATGATTGGCCCGCTCTCAGTAACCTTTCAGGACAGACAAACAAGGGATACCACGCATGCACGCACTGTTTAGCTGACACCGAAAGTATATACCTGGACAGATGCAGGAAGAATGTGTACCTGGGCCATCGTCGATTTCTCCCGACCAACCATCAATGTCGAAAGAAAGGCAAGCATTTCAAAGGCGAGGCAGATCACCGGAAGAAGCCCGCCATGCGTACCGGTGATCATGTACTTGCTATGGTCTCTAATTTACACGTAATATTTGAAAAGGGTTCCGGCGGACTAGCTGTTCCGAATGACGCTGAGGGACGCGCACCCATGTGGAAGAAGAAATCTATATTTTGGGACCTACCCTACTAGAAAGAGCTAGAGGTACGCTCTTCAATCGACGTGATGCACGTGACGAAGAACCTTTGCGTGAACCTGTTAGGCTTCTTGGGCGTGTATGGGAAGACAAAAGATACACCTGAGGCAAGGGAGGACCGGCAACGTTTGCACGAAAAAGACGGCATGCCTCCAAAGCAGTACAAAGGTCCTGCCAGCTACACTCTTACCAAAGAAGAGAAGGAAATATTTTTTGAATGCCTGCTCAGTATGAAGGTCCCGACTGGCTTCTCGTCGAATATAAAGGGAATAATAAATATTCCAGAGAAAAAGTTTCAGAACCTAAAGTCTCATGACTGCCACGTGATTATGACGCAACTGCTTCCGGTTGCAATGAGGGGGCTTCTACCGGAAAACGTCCGACTAGCCATTGTGAAGCTATGTGCATTCCTCAATGCAATCTCTCAGAAGGTGATCGATCCAGAAATCATACCAAGGCTAAGGAGTGATGTGGCGCAATGTCTTGTCAGTTTCGAGCTGGTGTTCCCACCATCCTTCTTCAATATCATGACGCACGTCCTAGTTCATCTAGTCGACGAGATTGTCATTCTGGGCCCCGTATTTCTACACAATATGTTCCCCTTTGAGAGGTTCATGGGAGTCCTAAAGAAATATGTCCGTAACCATGCTAGGCCAGAAGGAAGCATCTCCATGGGCCATCAAACAGAGGATGTCATTGGGTTTTGTGTTTACTTCATTCCTGGCATTAAGAAGATAGGTCTCCCTAAATCGCAGTATGATGGGAGACTGACTGGAAAAGGCACGCTAGGAGCGGACTCAATAATATGCAGGGACGGGCATTCTTGGTCTCAAGCACAGCACACAGTTCTACAGAACTCTACCTTGGTGACCCCGTATGTCGATGAACACAAGAATAGTCTGCGCTCCAAACACCCGGAGCAGTGTGACTACTGGATTACATGTGAACACATCAGGACTTTCAACAGTTGGATGGAAACACGTCTCAGAGGTGACACCACTGTTTGTGATGAGATGTACTCGTTGTCCAGGGGACCATCTTCGACTGTATTGACTTACAAAGGATATGAGATAAATGGGAATACATTTTACACGATCGCCCAAGATCAAAAGAGCACCAACCAAAACAGCGGTGTCCGCTTTGATGCAGCAACCGAGAGGGGAAAGGACACATGTTATGGTTACATAATGGACATATGGGAACTTGACTATGGACATGATTTTAAGGTCCCTTTGTTTAAGTGCAAATGGGTCAATCTGTCAGGAGGCGGGGTACAGGTAGACCCACAGTACGGAATGACAACAGTGGATCTGAACAATCTTGGGTACACTGACGAACCGTTCGTCCTAGCCAATGATGTGGCACAGGTTATCTATGTGAAGGACATGTCTACCAAACCGAGAAAAACAAAAGATAAGGAAGCGAATACATCATATGATGAGCCAAGGCGCCACATAGTTCTTTCAGGAAAAAGGGACATAGTGGGAGTGGAGGGCAAGACAGACATGTCTGAAGATTATGAAAAGTTTCATTAAATTCCTCCCTTCAAAGTCAAGGCTGACCCAAGCATCCTGATAAACGATGAAGATTATCCATGGTTACGGCGCAATAAGCAAAGCACACAAGCGAAAAAAAAGTGAAGACTTTCTCTCCACAAATATTATGATGATACCATGCCAACTCTCAACCTTTTCGTAGTTCATTTGAAATGCCTGTTGTAACAGACGAGTTTCCGTATGAAATCCTGATACTTCGAAACAGATTGTCCGTTTTGTACACGAAGTGCATCCATGTCCGTATGAAATCCTGATACCGGGCATGCTATGTGGGTGAAATGATGATACCATGCCAACTTTCAACCTTTTTAGAGTTCATTTGTAGTGCTTTTCAATTTCACGGTCTTATAGCTCAAAATAATCAGTAAATGCATGGAAAATAACAAATGAAGTCGGAAAGGGTTGAAAATTGATGATGTGGCTTTGAATGGTGCATTTTGAACACAGAAAAACTATGGAGTTCAAATAAGTTCAAAAAAATGAAATCCCTTTGTAACAGATGAGCTTTCGTCCGAAACCCTGATACTTCGAAAGAGATTGTCCGTTTTGTACATGAAGTGCATCTAGTTTTTGCCGTAACCCTCTCAACTTTCTTGCACATGCTATGTGGGTGAAATGATGATTACCATGCCAATTTTCAACCTTTTCGGAGTTCATTTGAAATGCTTTTCAATTTCCGGGTCTTATAGCTGAAAAAAGCAGTAAATGCATGAAAAATAATAAAATGCATAAAACTATAATATTTTTTATGATCAACTAAAAAACTAAAATAAATTAAAATATTCTGTTATGATGAACTAAAATAAAACTATAATATTCTTCAATAGCAAAAAGAATCAACTAAAAAGCTTTTATAAAACTATAATAGCAAAAGGAATCAACTAAAAAGCTTATATAAACCTCTATTTTTTTGAAACTAAAATTATATAAAATTTATGCAACTATATTAACAAAGTATTTTTTGTTCAAAACATTAATAGCATTTATTTTTATAGTAAATTTATTCATAAAACTAGTGATTCACATACATTTAAAAAAATTCAAATTTTAAAACTAATGGCACTAACAGAAAGTTTCTAATTTTTGTGACCTAAAAGCAAAAAGAAATCACTAAAAAACTATAAGTATTTAGTTTTGAGTAGAAATAAAAAGAAAAAGAAAAAAGGAAAAAATGCCACCTACTGGACATCCACGGCCTGAATACGACTAGAAACCCTACAATGGGCCAGGATTCAGGCCCACAGAAGGCCCAATAGGCCCAACAGGCATGGCAAAGTAGAGATTAGGCCCGTAAGCCTGCAATAGAGAGGAGCTCGAGTGGGTGGCGGCAGCGAAGCTTATAAACCACTCCGAGCCCCTCCCAACTAGCGAGGTGGGACTAAACTTCCCACCGCACCGTGCCAGCACAAGGCCTATGGTCCCGGTTCGTGCCACCAACCGGGACCATAGGCCTCAGTTTCCCGCCCTTTGGGTTGCCGAAAAGAGACCTTTGGTCCCGGTTCGTGGCACCAACCGTGACAATAGGTGGGCATTGGTACCGGTTGGTGCCATGAACCGGTACCATTGGTTTTGCTATATAAGGTAGCACTTGTGAAAATTTCGCCAACTGCTCCCATTCCCCCCGACGCCGCTAGGCCGTTCCTCGTCGTCGTCGTCGTCGCCGCCCCGAGCCCCTGCCCCAACGCCGTCGCCGCGCCCCTGACCCGCCGTCGACGTCGTCCTCGCCGTCGCCGCCCCCGAGCCGCTCCTCCCCGAGGCATCGCCGCGCGCGCGCGTAACCCCTCCCCCACGAGCCCGCCATCCTCGTCGCCGTCATGCCTCGAGCCCCAAGTGAGCCCCTTCCCATCCCGATCCGTTAGTGCATTTTTAGCATTTTTTTGTTCATAGTTTTTTGTTCATAGTCTTTTTTCATAGTTTTGTGTTCATAGCATTTTTACGCTGTATAGTTTTTTTTTTGTTCATAGTCTTTTTTCATAGTTTTTTGTTCATAGCATTTTTACGTTGTATAGTTTTTTTTGTTCATAGCATTTTTAGGCTGTATAGTTTTATTTTAGGTTATTAGTTCTACTGTTAGTGCATTTAAAGTTAGTTTATTTTTAGTTGAACTAGTTGATTAATTAATAAAACTACTTTATTTTACTATATATAGAAGTAGTTTATTTTTAGTAAGTACTACTTTATTTTATTTATAGTAAGTGCTTAATTAGTAGTTGAACTAGTTGATTTAATAAAACTACTTTATTTTACTATAGAAGTAGTTTATTTTTAGCAAGGAAATTAATAGAACTAGTTTATTTTTTTAGTTAAAGCAATTATTACCGCATCGACGTCGACGATGCCTATCCCGCATCCTCGTCGTCGACTCGGCGGAGGAGGCCAGCTTGATCAGAGGGGCCATGTCCGGGACTGGGCTCCGCCGGGCTGGTTTTGGGAGGTGCTACCTTCCGGGGGGCGTAGGTTGGTGAGGAGCCAGCCCGTCGTTGACCTGATTCTTGTTTGGTGGCGGTCGCATGGGCGAGTGACGGTGCCGAGGTTTCCGGACACCGCGGAGGTGGTACGTCACCGTGTCAGCAAGGAGGACGAGCACGTCCGTCGCTACATGGTTGTGTTGGAGGGCAGGTTCGACAATACCTGGCAGGTTCTTCAGGGATCTCACTGGAGCGATCCTGTGATGGTTCCTTCTCTTTGGGTGTCCATCGCCCGCATCGATACCCGTCGGGCGCTACGGTTCTAGCTGTACTGGCGATGCTATATGTATGATAGTATTCGAGGTGTATTAGTGATAATATTCGACGATGTACGGACGCATGGAGATGATGTAATTTTGCTTATAATTGAATGCATCCTTATTTGAATACTACTTTATTTTGCGATTTGATTTTGCTTATTGAATGCTCAAATTGGAAAACTACTCCTACTTTGAATGCTAAAATTGTAGAGCACTATGCAAGGCGTATGCATATGATTAGTTGATAGCTTATAGGGTTTTTGTTTTTGCAGAAATCTAGGAGCCCGGGCCCCTCCATCATCCCCGCCGTCGTCCCCGTCACCGACCCCCTCCGACCTCGAGGTGTGACCAGCCAAATCCTCTTTTAGAAAGATATTTAATTGTACAAGTTTAATCTTTGAATTATGAACGTAGGAAATGTCGTCATCGGACGACGAAAGTCTCCCGGGGGAGTGCGGCTGGTGCCACGATGATCGAGGTTTGTGCGATAGGCCTCACCTGGACGATGATCGGCGCTTCAGCATTAAGCTCGAGGAGACCTTCGATGTTGAAACGGTACGCAACGGCGACAAGTGTTTTTTCGTAATTAAGCATGACTTCAACTATTTCAACGTGTAATTTTCATCTTTTACAATTCGAGTATAGCTTATTTCATGCCATGCAAGACGCTATGTCTTGGAGAGGATGGATTTTGAAGACCATGACAATTTTGAAACGAAGAAAATTCACCTAAGGACCCATCATGATGTGGATTTTGAAGTAAATCTGTATAATGCTGAGAGCGTAACCCATTTTGGTTGCAAAAATTGGGAAGGATTTTGCAAGATGTATGGATCTTGGTGATCCTGACATCGACCAAGACAATATGGACATTTGGGTCCTTGTTGATACGCCTCCAGTTCTACCGCTATGTGGGTTTCTCAAACATAGTTAATTATTAACTAATTTATATTGTTTATTTCAAAATAGTTGACAACTTATTTCCATTGACAGCTTTTTTTGATTGTTCAAACAATGTGCGGAACATGGTAGACAAATCCCACTACACCGATGGCTCCGAGTTAACTTATCAGGAGAAAAATCATCTGGTCGGATTTTGTACTGATCTTGAGAATTACAACATCTACAATCAAACTCCTCAACATTATGGTCAATACGTGACACTAGTGCACGTGTTGAACTACGGTAACTACCATGGAGATACCCTGGTAAGATTTTTTACTATTACGACATCCGTGCATCTTTTGCATACTTCTAAAACTAGTACATCATTGCTAACTATGAAGTTATTACTATGTTTTTCAACAGAGAATCCCAGAGGATTGTGTGCCTCATTTGATGTATCAGAATGGCAGCCTTCGTGTTTTGGACATATATCCAGGTCATCCTACGAATCTCAACTGTCCATACCGGATTTCTAAAAGAAGTGGAGACATGCTAATCAGAGAATGGAAAAAAATGTATGGACAATCGTAAGGAGGTTCTTGAAAGCAAAAGGAAGCGCCGCGCAAGAATTGGAGACAGGATGATCTCCATTCTCCATAATGGAGAGTCAGGATCTATATTGTTTTATGCTATTTTACCTTAAATAGGGTATTCAGGTCCTGCATAATACTGATGATCATGTGCTTAGAATAATTAAGTAGGGTTGGTTCGATGACTATCAGGATGATGATCGTATGACTTGTTATTAATAACGAGTAGAAGTTGTATGATGATGATTAGTAGGACTTGTTATTATGATGATGCATGATGCGAGCATGAAGAATTATTATATATCTGTGGGTGAAATGAACATGGATTGGACTGAAGTGAAGCCAACATGCATGTAGTGCATATCGAAAGTAGTACAATCAAAACTTGATCAAGTTAGGATTAGTATTACTTTCGACATGCACCACATGTTGCCTCACTTCAATCTAAGTCATGTTTAGAAATAGCAGTATAGCAGTAGCACGGAGATAAGAGAGGACACATATCTCTCTATTAGCTATCTATAACAACCTAAATTAACCCTCAAAACCCCTAAACCACTTCCTTTCAAAAAAAACAGCCCCTGAAATGCTGACGCGTGGAAGCTTATTGGTCCCGGTTGGTGCTATCAACCGGGACCAAAAGCCCTCCTGCCTGGGCTCGCCGGAGCTGCCACGTGGAGGCCCATCTGTCCCGGTTGGTATAAGAACCGGGTCTAAAGGCCTAGGGCATTAGTAACGACCCTTTAGTCCCGGTTCCACAACTGGGAAAGATGGGCCTTATGAACCGGGACAAATGGCCCTTTTTCTACTAGTGCCATGGCTCGTAGCACCACTTGTTGGTTACAGCGAGACCCTTCTCTCATTTATGATCTTGCATTAGCACACTACTACTACAACTCTTTATTTATGGAATAAACTCCTTGGCTCTGCAAACAAAAAAAATGTACGGCTTCTACGAAATCATTACGTACGTTGATTCAGCTTGTAATAAGTACCCCTTAATTTTTTTCCCTAACCGTCCCGTAAATGAACTAGTACATAACCTTTTTTGTAAAACTTACATGGACTTTTCCGTTCGGAATTACTTGTCGTAGAAATGAATAAAGACCTCGTAAAAAAATGGATACAAATGTATGTATCTAGAACTAAAATATGTGTGTGTGTGGGTGGGGGGGGGGGGGGGGGGGGGATTAAGCGTCCAATGGCCGGGGACCTTCGTGTATGCATGGTACTACCATAGACCCATAGTGCATGTTGTGGGGGTCTCCTTACGGTAGTTTAACTAGGCCGCCATTGGATCCATACATGAACTCCCTGCATTCTTCCGTCCTACGTATATATACTAGCATACAACTTACAAGTAGTGGGCCGGTGGAAAGTGACACGGAGCGCCCTAGGAGTTAGCTGCCGGGAGGGGGTGTTTGCATGCCGCAATGCCACTCATGCACGGATGACCATTCTACTCTAGTGCGAGCTGTGAGGTAGCATTCCATTCATGGCGTCCAGCTCGAGCGCCGTGAGGATACAGCCGTTTGGCGCCGCGGCGTTCTCGCCGGCAAATCCACCTTGTAGTGTTCATCGTTATCTTTTTCGTCCGGCGTTCGTCGGAGGGCTGGTTCGGCGTGTGTCGTCGTAGGGCCCCAACAATTGGTATACAGAGCCTCAAGATTCAGGGTCGTAGCGCGCGGTGAGTCCGCGACGAGCGCGAAGGCAGCGCTGTGATGTAGTGCATGCAGAGAGCGCGGAGACGCTGCGTGATGGCGCAGATGCCGCGGCGAGGAGGCTGGGGAGGACCTGCATGGTACCGCAAATGCCACGGAGGCGCGGCATGCCGCGGCGGCGTCACGGTGCTGCACGCACTACCAGAAACTGGATTTTTTCCTACGGCCAGAAACCCACAGGAAAATAGCTATTACCGTCAGGAAACTATTTCCTGTCGGCCAACCGACAGGCAAAGTCCGTCAGGAATAAGATGGCAGGGAAATGTGTAAATGCCTGACGGGTGGCCGACAGGAAAACATTTCCTGTCGGCAGTTCCTGTCAGCGGCCCACAGGAAAATCTCTGGTCTCGTCAGGTTTAGTGAGCACCTTTTGTGACGGATGGCCGTCAGGGAAAGTCCGCCAGGGTATATATTTTCATAATTTGCCTACTCCCATATATTCAGGAATAAATGCAAAATTATTTGATAAATAGGCATACATCCAATTGACCATATAAGAAGATGCATCCGAAATCAATGTTTACGTAACACATATCAGTGCATTAAACCATGATTCAACATCCAGAAACTGACACAAGAAAAGTTGTACATGCACTTGCTTCCGAACAACAATTACAGGACACCAATCTGATTCTCATCCATCACATTGCACAGAGCAATGCCAACAAAATACACATTTCTAGGTCAGCTATGTTCATGATCAGGAGCATCATGTACATACATATCACTTAAATATTTCCCATCCATCAAATTGCAGTCAAATACTAAGCAGCTAGTAAGTTTGCTCATGAGCATGTACTAGCACCAGAGAGATCCAAAATACCATAAGATGGTCATTCATTAGTTCCAAGGGCAGGACTAGTGAGATCCTCCTCCGGATGTACAAATGTTTCACCATCATTACTACCGCCAGTGTTGCCATTACCGATGTGGTCATCCGTAGTGTTGTCCTCCAAGTTGACATGGGATGAATTAGTGTTGCCCTACAATGCCATGTACAATATTAATAAGAACCTAAAGTGAAATATACGGCACCTTACAGAGAGATAACATATGCAGACATGGCACTACTTGCATTTACACTCATCAACAATTCACTCATTTTTGTTGCAATACTGACAAAAAAGAAGGCAAATTGTTATTGATCCAAATAATAGAAAGTACGATCTACCACACAGCAAAATAATCAAAAAAATAAAGATGTATACTTGGCTGATTGAGAACGGGCTTTTGTGGTATATTATTTCTACTTTTCTTATCAAAGAAACTAACTCATAGCCAGTACACAACTTTCAGTAAAGATATTTATTTGTCCCATTAAATTGAATCTTCCAGAGAGGATGTTTGAGTCATATGGAAGCGAAAAAAAAAATTCATTCTTCAACGCACTACAAAGTAGACAGACGCAGAGACATAGTTAAGAACCCCTTATTACTATCACAGAATATACAATGCCCCCGATTTTGTTGCCTATGAACTGAACATCGATACATTGTCAATAAAGTTAACTGAAGGGTTACAGTCGACTAATATCTCAGTCAGTTAATGCAGTTACCAAAATGGTTGTTTAGTGCAGAGCACAACTCCAAGACGTAAAAGAAAGAAATTTTAACATGGCATACTGAATTACCTACAATGTTTAGTTGCTCGCTCCAGAGCATTATCTCTGGCCTTTGCTTCCATGCATTATTTCCAAGTCTTCGTTGAGTAAGAAACACAATCTAAGAGGACACTTGTGTCGATTCTAAGATTATTCGGACATGAACCTATTCTGAATATAACAGTGCACTATGGGGCAGAAATCAGTAACCATATGTTTGCCAGGAGATCATGTAATGGTTCCTGCAAAAAAAACATGTAGTACTAGTTAGACTTTACTCTCAAACTTCTAAATACACAGTAGATTCTGAATACAAAATCCATGCACATATTGACAACAAGTGATATGATTTAAAAAGATAAAATATGCAAATGTTGAACTATGCATACAGAATGCATGAGCCTCCTGTATGTTCAGAAAATATAACATTTTATTTGATATACATGTATAGAATATAAGCAATCACAAATACATCCCACAAAAGGTGAAAAATATAAACAAGAAGCACATCTTTGTTTTAGAAATATCACAAAAAATAGCAAACAACATAATATTACACAGTGCTACACATGAAGCGAAGCTAAAACGCCACTGGTCTTAAATTCCTGCATTTTCGATTAATGAGGCTTCTGCCATCTCCTTAGTAGTACTGTAAAGTGGATTTTGGTGAGTCTTCCTCAACGAATGAACAAGTACAGTATTACAATGAGTAGTCCTTCAACATGATAGGGTGAAGATTGTAATTCAGGAAAGTAAATCATTCCCTCAAAGATTGTAATATGAGTATAGGACTATTTAGATGTTGGGGCAACTGTTGGCTCCAGATTTGATGCCCACGTGCCAAAGACTTGACAAAAGGATCTGAACTAAATCATTCCCTCAAAGTAGATCTAGCAGCTACACACACCCTTGAGTGACCAAGGAATATGACCACCGAACCAGATACATGATGGTAGAAACACAAGAATGAGATAGATATGCACGTGTGTTCGTCACCTCATGCTACTGACCTGCGAGAACTTGATAAGGAAGCGTCTATACTCCTCGTGGTCCTAGACATCCGATAGACAGCACATTATAGACAACAAGGTACCTGCGACCGAATCGGGGTTCGGAAGAAGACAAGAGGACTGGACTAGTGGCGGTGATTCATATGAGAAGAGGTTGGGTTAGTGTCAGGGATGGGATGGTGGACACTTCCAAAACACTTTACACTTCCCATAGTAAATAAGAAATTCGTCAAATAAATAATACATCAACAAATAATAAGGTCACAACCAACACATCGTAGTATTTGTGAGATAATTACCAAAGTGTGAGAGGTACCTGAGATAGGTTTTGCCTTGCTCTTCACTGCATCTATGATATATGGCTTCCTTCCACCACGAAGATTTATAAAGATGTGAAGCAATACCTACAATAGACTAGCACAATTATGCAAACCATTGCTTACATAAAGACATGAATAACTTGCTTATAAATCTGAACACTTACCACCAAAATGATTTGTAAAAAGATGCTATATCTAGAGACTGTATAGGTGGGCTGCATCTTCAACAATGATTCGATGATACATCAGATTCGTGCTACTACAATCAAGCATGCAAAAGAATAAATATTTGACATATCTTTTTCCAAGATATTAGATATGTACATAAAACCAGTCAACCACTGAGAAAAGAGATAGGCATCATCTTCACATGCAGTACATTTCCTAGAAGCACATAACTAGCAACGATACAAATTACACGAACAGTAACTTTTTCTGCTTTCCATTTACATCAACGTATAGGAGTGCTAATAAAACACCTACTAGTAGCTCCTAAAATGTTGATATACAACAGAGAAAAGCTCTTTCGTGCAAAAATGACAACGGACTAAATCATTCACCAATATCCCACAGTCACGAGATCTACATTCTGCATACTAAATTTTATGGAAAACTAAAGATCCTGACTTCTTTTTTGCTTCACCATGGTTGAGACTTACCACAGCAGAATGGAGCAGCTTGCTTGGACAAGGAGAGGAGGAGGCGACGGTTGCCACGTCAGGGGAGGAGGCAGTGGCTTGCTCGATGCGCCACAGGAACTAATCCGGATCTGGAGCAGGGAGGATGGGTTGCAGGCAACGCGTACATGGCGGTACTGTTGGGGGTGGGGTGGTACGCGGTGAGCCGAGGGAGGTGGGACGCGACGGCGAACGGGGGTGGAGATAGAACGGCGGCTGACGGCGGGGGAGATGGAAGGCGGACGGCGGTGGCTGTCGCAGATTGACCCGGAGTACCGTGAAGGAGGTGAGAGACGAGTGGCGGTGGAGGTCAGAGGAAGGACGGCGAGCGGCGATGGATCCATTTATGTGGAGGAGGGCGGCGGCGGCGGCGGCGTGAGGAAGGTGGAGGAGGGCGGCGCGCGGTCATGGAGCGGACGAGATGGACAGAGGAGAGGAAGTGGGGAATTGTTCTAGGGCTTTCGCGGTTGTGCGATGGTGGGCTGGGCCTAAAGTAATTCTCCTGTAGGCTGGCACTCACAGGAAAACTTTTTTCCTGTAGGGCATAAATGTTCCTACAGTAAAAATAGATATTTGATATTTTTCCTGTGGGCTTAAGTATGCCCGCCAGGAATTTTTGTATTCCTGTGAGGGGCTTCGGGCCTCACAGGAAAAGACAGCACCCACAGGGAAAGTACTGTTTCTGGTAGTGACGGCGGCGGAGGCCACAGTGTCGCGGTGCGACGACCGTGGAGACGCAGTCGCGCGTAAAGGCGTGCAGTGACGTTGGGCGCAGGCGTTCAAACGACGGCCGACCACGTGCCAAGTAAATATTAGAAGGAAACTGTTAGGAAGGGAATTTTTGGTCTATGGGGACATATGCATCCTATATAGAAAAAAAAATTAGTAATTCAATAAAAAGTCAAAAATTCCTGAAAATATTTTTGAAATAAACTTGACCTTCTATTGTACTCGTGAGAAATAAAATCCACAAAAAAATATCCTTTTAACTTCTTTTCAAAAAAACAAATTTTTGGCTAAAATAGTGTGAATAGTGACCTATAATAGCAAATAAATTTTGTCTTTATTGCTGTGAGGTCAACTTTTGTTTTTTTTGTCAAGATTTATAGATCAGTGCAAAAGTAAGTCAAGTGTTTTGTCAAAATAGTTCTTACCTATTTTGACTTTTTATTAAAATATTTAAAAAAAAATCCCCATATAGAGTGTATATACAACCGGGACCAAAGTGTATTTCCCGAAACTGTTAGCACTAGTCTTGATCGAGTCTGTGGCGCCGTTGCCGTTAGTGCGCAGCGGATCGTGCATGCGTGTGTTGTTAGCAGCCTGCATGTGAGTTTGTTAGCTACGTGAGTAATAGGCCTTGGGCGTTGGAGCTAATCTAGGACTCAGATTCGCTGCATGCAGTAGTTTTTTCTTTTGAAAGCAACAAAGCTTTATTACTTAACGGTGGCTAGGCATATCGCCCAAGACACAAGCCTCCACATGGGTGGGTACATCAGACTTCCACTGTATACAGTGGTTAGGTTCACACATACGGCCTAGATTGGCTAACTCATGAGCTACCGAATTCGCACTCCTTCAACAAACAGAAGTAGAAACCTTGGAGAACCAAAGCTTAAGTTGGTATTTCATGTCCTCAATCACAGCTGCATACGCCGAGGAGTCAACCTTTCCAAGGTCCAGAGCTTCAGCAAGGAGTTGAGAGTCAGTTTCGAACACCACCCGGACCATGCCTAGCTCTGCCGCAGTGTTGATAGCCTGAGACATAGCTTCGGTTTCAGCAGCAAAAGCATCATTGACATGCTCGCCTAGTCCTGCCCGGGCACAAAGCAGATGGCCTTCGCTAGATCGCACCTCCACACCCCATCCAGCATGGTGCTGCCCAGCTACAAATGAACCGTCGACGTTTATTTTGTACTCACATTCTTCCGGGGGTCGCCATTTTTCCGGGGGCAGCGGAGTTTCAGCCTTCGCAAAGATATGCATGAACTCCTAAACACCGCTCCTTGCCCTTCGAGCCACTTCCTCGGCCGCTGTGGGCCGCTCCCCGCCTCGCAGCTTGTTTCTATTGGACCACCACAATCACCAAAAGGTGAGCGCAAGGAGCCGCTTTTTTACATCGAGCCCCCCAAAGAAAATCCGTCATTGCATGTGCGGACGTGATGCGCTCCAGAACACTGCATTCCTTCTCCATAGCCAGAGCTCTCTCCAGACGCCCTTGACCGTTTTGCACTTGATGAATAAATGCGCCCCGTCCTCAGCAACCTTGCCACAGAACAAACATTTGGTGTCAGCGATAGGGATGCCTCGGCGAGCCACATTTGTCCGGAGCGCAAGGGATTCATGCTTGACTCTCCAAGTTAACATTTGAATGGTTTTAGGGCAGGGTAGCTTCCAAATTCGTTTCCACGAGTCATCATCAACTCGGTCCAGAACGCCAGGATTCGTACTGCTACCACCCACGTCTCCATTCCTCTTGGTTTTGTCCAGTTGGCCGAAGAGTTTATAAGCAGACTTGACAGAATGGATCCCCTTGCTGTCATACTGCCATGCAATAAAAGTGTTTGACATCAGCGGCCCAAAAAGTGTCCCTCACCAACTGCTCATCCCATTGGCCTGTGGTCGCATCAATGAGCTCACGGACCCTGTCCAGAAGGTTTAGCCCTCGTGGCTCATAGATTACTACAACCACAGTTGCAGTTACAGGTAATGCGATGTATCCCCAGCTATTATGTAATGGTACGATGTAATGATATCCACCTTGCAAAAGCGTCTTCAATATGCGCTTCTATCCTTGGTGGGACCTTCGAGCTCCTTTAGAATAGGGTCGCATTGGGCGTGACAAGTCTGCATGCAGTAGTTGGATAGGTTTGTACGTGATTTTAGGCGCTGCTCGGTATGTGGCTGAGTTTAGCGGCCGATTAGTGCGTGAGTGCGTGGGTCTATGTAAGCAGAGCTTATGTGTGGTGTTGGTTCATAGAGTAGCTAGGAGAAACAATGTAGTCTTCAGTGGTCTCTCGTGTAGGTGTGGCCGTGGTGGTTGCCGGAGCTGTCGTCGACCCCATGAGTCGTAGCATCGAGTCCTTGTACGTAGTGCTGTGGTGTTTGTCACCATGTTTGTGAGTTGGAATACAAGCCAAGATATAGTCGTTTGACGCAGCGGCGTTCATCGCCGACAAATTCGGTTTGTCTACTGTTTTATGTTCGTCTCTTCCATCCGGCGTTCGTCGCCGGAGGGCTGGTTCGGCGTGTGTTGCCGCAGGGCAGCCCCAACAGAGGATGCCGGCGGTGTGCCCCGTGGTCATCCTGCTGCTGCTGTCCGCCGTCTCGCGCTGCGAAGCCGAGCTCCTGCAGGTGGTGGGCGGGCAGACAATGCTGGCCCATGGGAGCAATGCTGCCCCCGGCTTCTCGCGGCCGGTGGAGATGACTGTCGCTAGTAGCACGCATTGAGCAGCAGCTGGGAGGCCGCCGACGGTGCCGTACTCCGAGCAGAAGAGGTCCAGCCCCGGCCGCCCTAGCCCTAAGCACCATTACCTAAGTATTCTTGCCCGACGTATGTACATGCATGCAAGCTCTCCTGTAAGCTCAGGGCATCTTCAAGACGGACCCCCAAACCACCCTCATACGTCTAGGTCACGTTGTCCAGACCGCGGAAACCATTCAAAGTGCGCTTGTATTGGTCCACCAGCGGTCTGGACGGTCTTTTCCCGGCAAACCCGAGACAAACGTGGAGGCTTTGCGGGAGTCAGGGCAGCAGACATTTAGGACTCCGACAGCCCCGACCAACCCGGACCCCGCGTCTTCATCCTCCTCATTTTATTTGCTTCTTTCTCTCTTGCCTTTCCCGCCACTCCACCACCCGAGCCGCCACCTGCCGGGACTCTACGTCTCCGTTACCTCCAGCATTCCAGTCGGGCTCCACCCTGCTTCTCCTCCATTGTTGTTCAACCCATCTCCTCCGACCACCCCGGCAGGTACCATCTGCTACTGCTATACTCACCACGCCCGACAACTGTGCGGTGAATT
The DNA here is from genome assembly GCF_002575655.3 of Aegilops tauschii subsp. strangulata. Classification (NCBI taxonomy): domain Eukaryota; kingdom Viridiplantae; phylum Streptophyta; class Magnoliopsida; order Poales; family Poaceae; genus Aegilops; species Aegilops tauschii. The sequence goes on from NC_053041.3 coordinate 68,343,086, forward strand.
GCCGGAGCAAATAAAAAGTTGTTCCTTCTTTCAAGCAATGGATTCCGACTTGGAGTACATATAGGAGCACTATGTTGAGTCGTCTGACAAGGTGGACTACATAGATGAGACAACGATGATGCAGGCAGTCTTTGAAGGCGTGGAGCGTGTGGAGAAGCATGTTCTCAATTTCAAGGGATCGATCAAGGGTCGTCGAATGCTCAACCGCAACAGGGCGCACTGCCATTTGACACTAATGGCCGACTACTTTGCCCCCGATGCACTCTTCGCTGACCATTTTCGTTGTCGTTTTCGGATGCGCAAGACTGTCTTCGATTATTTCTACCGTGCCGTCCGGCCCTATGATGACTACTTCATCCTAAAGAAGGACGCCGTAGGAACGGTTGAGTTCTCTTGTTACCATAAGTGCATTGTCGCACTCCGGATGCTTACATATTGGACGGCAGCTAATTCGTGGGACGAGTGCCTATGGATGTCTGAGAGCACATGCAGAGATGGCATGGTCAGGTTTGCAGCTGCCGTGGTCCGAGGTGTTTGGACCTGAGTATCTGTGAGAACGAACTGTGGCAGACACCGAGATGCTCTTGGCAATCTCAGAAGCAAGATGGTGGCCAGGTTTGCTTGGATCCCTTGACTGCATGCATTGGAAATGAAAAAACTGCCCGAAGGCTTTACAAGGGAAATATCTGGGTCATTTTAAAGAAGCCCACAATTATTCTTGTTGCAATTGCATCACAGGATCTTTGGATTTGCACGCTTTCTTTGGCATGTCTCGGTCTCATAATGACATTAATGTGTTGCAACGATCATCGTTGTTTGCGAGGCTGACTGAAGGAAAAGCTTCTCCTTGCCACTATACTATCAATTGACATGAGTACAATATGGGCTACTATCTGGTTCACGATATCTATCCTCTATGGGCTATCTTTGCCAGCACCATCTCTAATCCAATTGGCCAAAGAATGTCTCACTTTGCCAAAAGACAAGTAGCAGGTAGAAAGGATGTCGAGAGGGCATTTGGAGTTCAGCAAACCCGTTTTGCAATTGTTCATGGACCTTCTAAACGATGTGATGCGGAGACCTTGTGGGAGGTGTGTTGTGTGATCATGCACAACATGATCGTCGAGGATGAGGGCGAGGGTGCTGTAGGCTGTAGCAGCTCTAGAATTTGAGAAAATGGGTGATCCTATGAAATTTACACACCAGAATCCGACCACATTCGAAGAGTTTATTGAAATGCATCAACAAATTCAGCATTGACCAACTCACGAGCAACTGAAGTAAGATCTGATTTATCATCAGTGCGGTAAAAGCAGACAACAATGTTGGAATGTAATATTTGAACTTATTCAGATTTGAACTACTGTTGCATGCGGCTACTTGAACGTTTGTACTCTATGTATGCTACCATTTGAACATTGGAATTCTATGTATGCTGCTATTTGAACGTGTGGACTTTCAAAAAAAATTAGAAAGGCCAGATGTTTACAAGCAGCCTTGGATGACGGCCTCCTGCATTTGTATCCGTGGACTGGTCCACCCAGACGGATGCCGTAGAAAATTTGCGGATCATTGTTGAAGATACAGTTATACTCATGCATTGATTAAGAGGACGGCACGTGGTAATCTGGAATCTAGAAGTCCCTCGACTTCTAGAGAGTTATATACTACTAGTATTGCTCAAACATGAGTTTTGTAATTCGTGTCTCCGAAGCATGCAAGAAAAGTAAGGCATATATATTATCTTTCCTCCTTTAAAAAGATATATTATCTTTCACTCATTCCGACTCATATATCGGTTACGAGTCAGTTTTGTACCACGCAGGCTCTATAATACCGTCAAATATGGTGTAGATTGGTGCATCTGGAATTTTAGATGAAACAATACAAAACACTAAGATACATTCTAAAATAAGAAGAAACTTGAAAAGTACATAAAATCCCGAGCGCATTCATATTTTATTGGCACACAACGTAACATCATAGTGAGGGATGATGGCTTTGTCAAAAGCAAAAAACGTGTCTCGAATGACAACGGGTCAGTGCCCATTTTAATTATATCATCTTGATGCTTTATTTTGAGTAAATAAGAAACAAATTTTATAAAAAAAAAGACATACAACGGATGTTGCACACTGTATAGCAAGAGCATGTAAAAGTCATTTCTCCCGATACATCACTCTCTTTTTTTTAGAAAAAAAGATACACTAATATACATTCGTCACATTTTTATTAACGTAATATATGCGTAGACACTCATATATACACATATACACTCACCCCTATGAACTCACATGCGCACACACTACCCCTTTAAGCACCTACGAGGGACTGAGCCGGCACGTCATCTTGAGGTTGACCAAGTTGTCGGTGTCAAAACCGGCAGACCTTAGGGTAGGGTGTCGGTGTCAAAACCGGCGGATCTTGGGTAGGGGGTCCCGAACTGTGCGTCTAGATCAATGGTAACAGGAGACAGGGGACACAATGTTTACCCAGGTTCGGGCCCTCTCTATGGAGGTAATACCCTACTTCCTGCTTGATTGATCTTGATAAATATGAGTATTACAAGAGTTGATCTACCACGAGATCGTACTGGCTAAACCCTAAAAGTGTAACCTGTATGACTATGGTAATGTGTATCCTTTCCGGACTAACCCCTCCGGTTTATATAGACACCGGGGGGGGGGGGGGGATCTAGGGTTACATGGAGTCGGTTACATAAGAAGGAATCTTCATAGTCGGTCGCGAAGCTTGCCCTCCACGCCAAGTAGAGTCCAATCCGGACACGGGTACAGTCTTCAGCCTTCATGTCTTCACAGCCCATCAGTCCGGCCCAATGGATAACAGACCGGACGCCCGAGGACCCCTTAGTCCAGGACTCCCTCAGTAGCCCCCGAACTAGTCTTCAATAGCAAGGTGTTCGGCACACAAATTGTCTTCGGCACTGCAAGGCGGGTTCCTCCTTTAATGATCTCCAAGTGATGTATTCGGCCATCGGTTCAATGTCTCCCCTCGGCTTCTGCGCGTTAAATAACTTCGCCTTCCACGTGTCGAGCAAAGGTGGAAGGCCAGGGCATTTTTGCACATAACACCCCTTCCATGCAAGGAAGAGCGCCTATTAAAGAGATTGGATCCTAGATCCATTCGGCACCACGCAGAGATTGGATCCCGGAAACTGCTTAGGAGAAACCATTCCAGCATGGCTAGCGCCCCCAGCTCCTCCACCCGTTCCGGCCCAGAGAAAGGCGAGTGGGAGAGGTGTTCAGTGTCCCACAGTCAATTGACGAAGTTGCAGACGCAGGGATCCCCCCCCCCCCCCCCCCCCCGCAGATCTAGTTCGTGTTCGAGCGGGGCTAGATTCCTTCAATGGTGAGATTCAGGCAGAGGACTTTCCCAATCCATCCGGGGGAGAGCGAGTATGTTTCGTCCCCTACCTGCTAAGGGGCGTTGGATTTCCCATTCATCCGTTCCTCCGAGGGCTTCTGGAATACTATGGCCTCCAGCTGCACAACTTCACCCCTGCCTCCATTCCGCACATCGCGGGTTACGTCGCTTTATGCGAATTATTCCTGGGTATCGAGGCTCATTTCGAGTTGTGGAGGATGTTGTTCTATCTTGTCCCGCGTAATCACGAGGGGTCAATATTTGAAGTGGGCGGAGCCGAAGTATGGCGTATTGACGATACTGGATATCTGTCGGGCACACCAAGGAGGGCACCCGAAGAATGGCCTTCCGAATGGTTCTATATCGAGGACGTTGCACTTCCTGACCTAGTTCGAAAGGGTCTTCCTGAATTTGCGAGCGTTCCGCTGAACAAACGCCACAGTTGGCGTCCCCAAAGTCTTGAAGAGGATGACAACGCAGAAGTTCGCCAGCTTATGAGCAAGATAAAGATGCTCGCTCTGTCCGGACTCACAATAATCGAGGTAATGGCGACCTCCATAGTGCGAGGGGTTCAGCCGTTACAATACAGAGGGCTGCCCATGTGGCACTACAATTGAGAGGATGACGCCTCCCACTATGGTCGGAAGGGTCCGGATACCCCCGCCGCTCTGGCAAAAATATTGGCCGAGCTGTTTAACGGGGAGGAAGAGGAGTTTCTTTGCATTAAGCGCAGAGATGGGTATTCTATGTATGATCCTCCCAGTTGTGTAAGCCTCAACCCCTCTATTCCACTCATTCCTCTTCCAGACTATTTTTGATAAATTTCAAGTCTGTTTGTTATGACAGCACTGGCAGAAGGTCACCGAAGGACTTCATAGTCCTGCCCCACAGCCGGAGATCCACAACCGGGAGCTAGATCCTGGGTTTGAAGAGGATCCGGATATATTCGTGGTGCTTGTGGGGGGAGTGTTTTTACCAGACAAGCTATGACGGCACTGAAGTGGCCATCACCGCTGACTACCCTGGCCTTCTTCCTGCTTCACATGTAAACAATTAAGAAACACCCTCTCTAAAAGAGTGCTCTTATTCTGCCTCACCCACCGCACTATATCATGCTTCACAGGGGAGATGTTCGGCGATTTCGAAGAGATCGGCTCCCGCGCCGGGCAAGCCTTCGAAGAGGAAGGCGGGTGAAGACACAGCCAGGCCTTCATCGAGGAGGTACGGATAAACATGCTTTTCCGCGGCCGCATCCGACTGTGACTCGTGTGTTTGTTTGGTTGCAGGAAGAGGGTTCGCTGAACTGTGTCCGGGGACCCGGTCGGTGGTGTTCCCAACTACCGGGATTTAGATCCAATCAGGGAGACCGGGGCTGGTGCAGGAACAACACCGGACTGCCCTTCGGCCGAGGGTTTGGAAAATATGTCCGTCACCAACTCGGAGGTAGAGAGTGCCCTGAACCATCGGCGCTACAGGGCTGTCTTGCGAGACCCCAAGTTCTCGGAGGAGGCTTTTAATGCCTTTAGCTCGGGCGACGCATACATCTGAGCTGGTCGAGATGGGCTTAGAAGAGCCACGAAGCAATATCTGACAGATGTGCAGGTAAGTTTTCTTTGTCAAAAAAGGATAACCATATGCCCGTAGCCCCCGAGACTGAAAGCAGTTGGCACAACTGATTTAAGGATCATTGTACGACCAGGTCCTTACAGAGAAGAATTGCTTGCTAGCCTAGGAGCTGGAGCAGTGTCGGGCGCAGCTAAATGCTGCTACTGCCGAACTGGAAAACGTCAAGAAGTCGTCTTCTGTAATGTTCCCCTCCACCGAGGAACAATAATTGTATACCAACTATGCTAATTCTGCTGCTGCTCGCATAATAGGGTCATCTAATCAACTTGAAGAGAAGTTGAAGATCGCCCAAGAGGGAGAAAAAGAGGCAAAAAGGCAACACGCTGCTGGCGAGCGTGTGCTGACCCACGTCAGAGACGAGAAAAACAAGCTACAGGATTCCAACACTACATTGGGTGAAGAATTGAAAGATGTTCGAGCCCAGCTAGCCGATTCCGTGAAGGAGAAAAAGAAGCTGCGGGGCGGCATATTCAGTATGTGTCTGAACTATTTTTAAAGTAGTTCAGAGGTACATGGGACTGATATAGTCATGTTTGCAGGTATATTGACAGGCCTTCCTGAAGAGGAGGTGTCCGGATCATCGAGTGATCTACTGCAAAGACTGTTGCAAGTGCACGAGCATGCCCGACTGGCCATGCGGAGCATTGCCAAGGCCTTATGGCCATCCGCCTCCCCTCCAGGAAGTATGGAGGAGCTTATAGAGCTGTTCAAGGGAGCGCGGCGGCGTATCCGACTATGGAAGATATCAGCCTGCCGAGAGGGCGCGCGAGAGGCCTGGGCCATGGTGAAAACGCGATATACCAAGCTGGATGCAAATCACATGGCCCGGGTTGGACCGTTAGGGTCAAATGGGGAAGAAAGTCCCGTTAGTTTAGTATATGACCAAGTAGAGGTGGCCGCCAAATATTCCCAACAGGATTGTAAGTTAGACCGCCTGTTGGAAGGTGTAGAGGAGGAGGTGTTTCGAGTCCAAATGACTGTGTACTTTCCTCATTAAGTGGAACTCTAGCCGAATTGTATATCATTTGTCATGGCAGACCTTTTAGCTTAAACCTCCGGACCCGAAGGTGTAGAGTGTTTCCGAATACCATCGCGGCCGAATAGGCCGGGGTATGCCTGGAAAACTAGGCGTAGGGGTCATAGTTGCTTGAACAGACAAGTTGTATCCGGCTAGCTATGTTATATTACATTGATATCGTAAGAAACATCTTCCAGAGATAATAGTTCCGTTAAGGGTTCCTTTCCCTGGGTGTGCATGCATTTAATGTACATGTCCGAATTGTGATGTGAGCACCACAGTTTGTATAACTTCTGGGGGTGCACAATGGAGTGAGTTTAGAAAACATCTTTAATTCACCGACCGGATATTCCCTTAAGAACGCTAGCTTTCGGCTTCACCCAGTCTGAGGTACACATCCGGATGACCCGGCAGTAACAATCGCAGAGGTGCTACCCGGCAGTAACAATCGCAGAGGTGCTCCCTTTATGCCCTAGCCGAAGCACAGGAGCCAGGCAACCCAGCTTGGCCAAAACTTAAGTCATATCGATGCATATAGTGGCAAAGAAAAGGTACATATGGAAAAACTCATATGTGAGGAGCTTGATGCTCAAGGAATTACAAGAACCTCTGTCCAAGAAGCCCCCATGTACAAGTGACGTACATATTTAAAGATGTATGAGTCAATGGTGTGCGGTCTAGCCGTACCAAAGCTTTAAAGCGAGAAAGAAGAAAGTAATCAGAAAAGAGAGAAAAAACAATGGAAACTACAGGGGAGGAGGAAACGAACAAGGGGTTTGGCGCTAGGCATAGAATCTTCGGAGTCTGGCCGCATTCCAGGGGTTCGGCTCGAGGCGATTGTCTGATGCATCGCGAAGATGGTACGCTCCTCCGGTGAGAACTTCATCAATTATGAAGGGACCCTCCCATTTGGGCTTGAGTTTGTTCTTTTTCTTCTCCGGCAGGCGTAGAACGAGTTCGCCAACGTTGTAAGTCTTGGCCCGTACTTCTCTGCTTTGATATCTTCGAGCCTACTGTTGGTAAAATGCTGAACGGGCTTTTGCGACATCGTGTTCCTCCTCCAGGGCATCTAGGCTGTCCTGCCGATCAAGCTCGGCTTCTCTCTCTTCGTACATACGCACTCGAGGTGAGTCGTGAATAATATCGCAGGGCAATACGGCCTCTGCGCCATACACCATGAAGAAAGGTGTGTATCCGGTAGTATGGTTGGGTCCGCAGCGCCCAGAGTACGGAGTCGAGCTCCTCAACCCAGTGCTTGTCTGATTCTTTCAAAGACCGCAATAGTCTGGGCTTGATGCCGATCATAATAAGACCGTTGGCTCGTTCGACTTGACCGTTGGTTTGTGGGTGGTAGACGGAGGCGTAATCGAGTTTAATACCCAGATTAGTACACCAGGTTTTTACCTCGTCACCTGTGAAATTAGAGCCGTTGTCAGTGATGATGCTGTGTGGGACACCATAACGATGCACAACACCGGATATGAAGTCTATCACCAGGCCGGACTCAGCCGTTTTGACTGGTTTAGCCTCTATCCACTTAGTGAATTTGTCCACCATAACCAGCAGATATTTTTTCTTATGGCTTCCCCCTTTAAGGGGTCCAACCATATCCAGTCCCCAGACCGCGAAAGGCCAAGTGATTGGGATAGTCTGTAAGGCAGTTGGGGGCATGTGGCTTTGGTTGGCGAAGAGTTGGCATCCGACGCAGCGTTGGACGAGGTCATGTGCGTCTGCTCGGGCTGTCGGCCAATAAAACCCAGTACGGAAGGCCTTGCTAACAAGAGCCCGAGCTGCGGCGTGGTGTCCACCGAGACCGGCGTGAATTTCCGCTAGAAGCTGCCGCCCCTCTTCTTCGAAGATACATCTTTGAAGTATTCCGGTGGTACTTTTCTTGTAGAGCTCTCCGTCATGAACCTTGTAGGCCTTCGAGCGCCGGACAATGCGGCGAGCCTAATTCTGGTCTTCGGGGAGCTCCTTCCTATTAATGTAGGCCAAGAAAGGTTCGGTCCATGGAGCAATTACTGCCATAATGAGATGGGCCGACGGTGTTAGTTCAGTGGCTGAGCCCCCGATACTATCGGTGTGTTCGGGATTTGGAGTTGTATTCGGATCTGGACTATTGTTGCCGCCCTCCCCTTGCCACACCACAGATGGCTTGAAAAGCCTTTCCAGGAAGATGTTGGGTGGGACGGGGTCGTGCTTAGCACCGATGCGAGCAAGGACGTCCACCGCTTGATTACTTTCTCGGGCGACGTGATGAAATTCAAGCCCCTCGAACCAAGCCGACATTTTTAATACGGCATTACGATAAGCTGCCATCTTTGGATCTTTGGCGTCAAAGTCGCCGTTTATTTGAGATATGGCGAGGTTCGAGTCCCCGCGCACCTCCAGGCGTTGTATGCCCATGGATACGGCCATCCGAAGACCATGCAGTAGGGCCTCGTATTCGGCTGCATTGTTAGAGTCTGTGTATAATATCTGGAGTACATACTGGACGACGTCTCCAGTGGGGGATGTTAACACGACTCCCGCTCCCAGCCCTGCCAACATTTTGGAGCCGTCAAAATACATAACCCAATTGGAATATGCGCCGTACTCTTTAGGGAGTTCGGCCTCTGTCCATTCGGCGATGAAGTTGGCCAGTACTTGGGATTTGATGGCTCGTCGTGGCTTGTATGTTATGTCAAATGGAAGTAGCTCTATGGCCCACTTGGCGATCCATCCCGTGGCATCGCGGTTGTTTATTATGTCATTGAGTGGGACCTCAGAAGCCACCGTGATTGAACACTCCTGGAAGTAGTGTCGTAGCTTGCGGGATGCCATAAAGACCGCGTATGCTATCTTTTGGTAGTGGGGGTACCGGGATTTGCACGGTGTGAGGACAGTTGATACGTAGTATACTGGTTTTTGGAGCGGAAACTTGTGTTCGTCCTGTTCTCGTTCGATGACGAGCACGACGCTCACCACCTGATGTCTTGCCGATATGTATAACAACATAGGCTCGCCAGTGTTTGGTGCGGCCAGGATTAGGTTGCTCGCTAGGAGGGCCTTTATTTCCTCCAGTCCGATAGTCGCCGCGTCTGTCCATTCGAAGTTATCAGTGCGCCGTAAGAGGTGATAGAGTGGTAGTGCCTTTTATCCTAGTCTGGAGATAAAGCGGCTTAGCGCTGCCACGCATCCAGCTAGTTTTTGGACCTGTTTGAGGTCTGTTGGTGTAGCCAATTGTGACAGAGCTCGGATTTTAGCTGAATTTGCTTCGATTCCTCTATTGGAAATGATGAAGCCCAACAGTTTTCCAGCGGGGACGCCGAAGACACACTTTTCCGGGTTGAGCTTAATGTCATACGCCTGGAGGTTGTCGAATGTAATACGTAAGTCGTCTATTATTGTTTCGACGTGCCTAGTTTTGATGACGACGTCATCTACGTAAGCTTCTACCGTTTTGCTGATCTGTTTCTCCAGGCATGTTTGAATCATGCATTGGTATGTGGCGCCGGCGTTCTTGAGCCCAAAGGGCATGGTGTTGAAGCAGAATGGCCCATATGGGGTGATAAATGCTGTTGCGGCTTGATCGGACTCCTTCATTTTGATTTGATGGTATCCGGAATATGCATCGAGGAAACACAGTGAGTCGTGTCCTGCGGTGGCGTCGATGATTTGATCAATGCGGGGGAGGGGGAAGAGATCCTTAGGGCAAGCCTTGTTGAGGTCTTTGAAATCGACACACATGCGCCAGGATTTGTCCTTCTTTGGTACCATCACCAGGTTTGACAGCCAGTCCGGATGTTTGATTTCTCTAATGAATCCGACCTCGATGAGTTTGGCCAGCTCCTCCCCCATGGCTTGTCACTTGGGTTCGGAAAAGCGTCGCAGTGCTTGCTTAACCGGTTTAAATACCTTTAATATATTGAGGCTATGTTCGGCCAGCTCGCGTGGGATCCCTGGCATATCTGAAGGGTGCCAGGCGAATATGTCCCAGTTTTCACGCAGGAATTCTCGTAGTGCGGTGTCAACTGCTGGGTTCAGTTGAGCTCCGATAGATGCTGTCTTCTTGGGGTTCGTTGGGTGGACCTGGAATTTGACTATTTCTTCTGCTGGTTTGAAGGATGTGGATTTAGGGCGTTTGTCGAGGATCACATCGTCCCTGCCCACTGTGGAGCGTAGTGCGGTTAATTCTTCGGCCGCGAGGGCTTCGGATAGCGCCTCCAGGGCCAGGGATGCGGTTTTGTTTTCAGGGTGGAGTGCTATGTCCGGATCACTGACGAGAGTGATTATACCGTTTGGTCCGGGCATTTTGAGCTTCATATACCCGTAATGGGGTATGGCCTGGAAGCGTGTAAAAGCATCCCGCCCCAACAGGGCGTGATATCCGCTGCTGAAAGGGGCCACTTGGAAAGTTATTTCTTCGGACCGATAGTTCTCCGGCATGCCGAATACTACGTCAAGTGTGATTCTGCCCGCGCACCGCGCCCCCCGACTGGGAATAATTCCTTGGAAGGTTGTGTTACTTTGCTTGATGCGGCTCCTGTCTATTTCCATTTTATGGAGTGTGTCCTCATAAATGGGGTTTAGTCCGCTGCCGCCGTCCATGAGGACCTTGGTAAGTCGAAACCCGTCCACGATGGGACTGAGGACTAACGCGGCTGGCGCTCGTACTGTTCTGTACTTTGGTTCGTCATCGGCGTTGAATGTTATAGCTGTGTCGTTCCAGGGGTTTATTGCAGCAATTTGGCAGACTTCAGCGAGCTCGCGAAGTGCCCTTTTGCGCTTGTTGTTTGAAGCGAATGTCTCGAAGACCGTCAATACTCTTGATTTATCGTTTTCTGGGGGATGCTGTTCTGGGTCGTCCTTGATAAGGATGTCCTCGCCGCTCTTGGCTACCTGTCATAGTATCCAACATGCTCTAAGGCTGTGGGTTGCCACGGTATCTGGTATTGTATGTATTTTGCATGGGCCATCGAGCCACCCCTCCAGAACGATGCCGTGTCGCATAGCGGTTTTGTGTTTCTTGACTGTTGGATTGGGCGTGCCACGAGGGTGCGCCCTTTTCACGTGTAGGGGGAGTTGAGTTGGGACTGACGGTTCCCAGCGAGCTGCCTGAGTTTTCCAGGCGCTCTCCATCGCGCTGTTCTTTTGTACTATGGTTGCTAAGTCAGCAAATTTCAGTATGCGGGCGATTGACGGCGTTGAGGATTCCTTTGTCCGCGCAATTGTTGCAGAACGCTGATATTGCGTCCTCGTCACGACAATCTTTTACCTTGTCCTTGACAAGGAGGAATCTGGCCCAGAAGTGGTGGACCGTTTCCTGAGACTGCTGTTTTATGCTCATAAGAGCGTATATGTCCGGGTGGGTGGGTGGAATTAAATCTAAACCCCGACCTGACCGATTATCCGGAGTCTGACGACCTTCCGGGCTTAACAGTCCGGGTTCCGGAATATCTTCTGATTGTTTAGGACCGCCGTCCGATGCTATGTTCGGAGGGCTGGTCGCATCCTTTCGCGGGTGAGTATCCGGCTCTTCCTGAACGGCGATCCGAACATAGTCCGTCTTTGATATAGAAGAAGACCCGCCGTCCTGCTCCACGACTACCGCAATCTGATGGGTGACCGGTGGGGCCTTGATTTTCCTTGATCGGTTTTAGGCCCGATCCGATCGTAGTCTGTGGCGATTCCCAAAGCGGCGATGCGATCTAGGAGTTCGTTCAAAGACGAAAACTCTGCCGGATCCATCTGCTTGGAGTGCTCGGAGTTGATGCGAAGGGGGTTTTCGATGGCCCGAGAGGTCATCGTCGGCTCAACGGCCGAACGGGCGATCATAGTAAAGCCGCCCAGCCGGAGGGATTGGCCTGGGGCCAGAGCTCCCCCAGAGGTGATGTTGTCTTCAAGGACAAGGCGAGCCATCGAGCCTTTCGTGGACGACACAGTGGAACTCTCAATGAAAGTACCAATGTCGGTGTCAAAACCGGCGGATCTCGGGTAGGGGGTCTCGAACTGTGCGTCTAGGATCGATGGTAACAGGAGACGGGGGACACGAAGTTTACCCAGGTTCGGGCCCTCTCTATGGAGGTAATACCGTACTTCCTGCTTGATTGATCTTGATGAATATGAGTATTACAAGAGTTGATCTACCACGAGATCGTAATGGCTAAACCCTAAAAGTCTAGCCTGTATGACTATAGTAATGTGTATCCTTTCCGGACTAACCCCTCTGGTTTATATAGACACCGGGGGGGGGGGGGGATCTAGGGTTACATGGAGTCGGTTACATAAGAAGGAATCTTCATAGTCGGTCGCCAAGCTTGCCCTCCACGTCAAGTAGAGTCCAATCCGGACACGGGTACAGTCTTCGGCCTTCATGTCTTCACAACCCATCAGTCCGGCCCAATGGATAACAGACCGGACGCCCGAGGACCCCTTAGTCCAGGACTCCCTCATAGGGGTCCTGAGCTGTGGATCTGAGATCGATGGGGAACATGGGACGATAAACATGGTGTTTACCCAGGTTCGGGCCCTCTAGAAGAGGTAATACCCTACGTCCTGCTTGATTGTATTGGATGTATAGCACGGTTACAGAGTAGATCTACCTCGAGGTCGGCATGAGCTAAACTCTAAGGTGATGAGGTGATGGATGTAGCTCTACCAAAGACTACAACCCTCAGTTTATATAGACACCTGTAGGGTTAGGGTTACCGAAGATAGATTACAATGAGGGGTAAAGAGATCCTGCTTATCCTTGACTTGGAGGGCACACCACGGCTTCATAGATCTTCTGTCGTTATGCGGCTTCACCAGTCCAGCCAATATTCGATGGGCCTACGCCCCGAGGACCCATTAATCCATAACTCCCTCACAAGTCGCCATAGACGCCTTCGTAGTCGACGGAAACGCCTCCTCCCATTGAACACACATCGCCAGAAGGCCTGGAATAAACCCGGAAGAATACGAGCACCAGTGTCAAGTCTAAGAATTGAACCCTGGTGGGCTGGGGATACCACTGTCCTCCTAACCATCCAATCACAGATTGGTTCGCTATACATTCATTGCGTTAAGGTGTACTTTCCTTCAAATTCATCACTGTGATGTTAGGCCATTGAAGCGCTTTGTGGACGGCTGATCTCAATGAAATTTACCACTAATATGTCTCTTCGTTTCGAAAGGGGAGGGAGTAAAAAAATGTGCTTGTCTTTGAATGGCTTGGTTACCGACAAGATAGACACCCAGAGAAGAGAAAGAGAAGGTGATTTCTTTTGAAAAAGCACATATGCTCAGAACACGCATGCACACTCATCCATATAAACACATGCACACATTCCTATCCTTTTGATCATCTTCGGAAGACTAAGTCGTTAGATCTTGAGATTGACGAAGTCAACACATGTCCCTCGTAGTTGACGGGTAGGTCATACCACCAAAAGAGTAGCAATGAGGAGCCTGAAATAAATCTAGGAAATATGCGAGTATCTATATCAAGTCTAGGAATTGAATAAGCATGGGCCGATTTCATCATAAGCAACCTAACCATCCAAGCCAAGCTTAGTTCGAAGTAGAAAGAGAAGTGAGACTATGATTCTTCAACGATGGACACAAGAGTTTATGAAGGAGTTCATGAAGCAGGAAACGAGTTCAAACGTTGCCTTTAGCGTGCTAGATGCTTGCCTCTCCTACAGGGATTGGTTTTGGGCCCAACCGATGACGTACTCCGCATCCCACCAGTTTTCTTCAGCTTTCTTACTGCACATCATGCGTTTTTTATCACCCAGGCAGACTTCAGGTTACTCTATTTTCCGCCGGTTATACTATTTCTGCATTTTTCTATTTTCCGCATTCTCCTTTTTTAATTTCCTAGCTAATTGCTCGTGTGTTGCTACGCGTGCATACATATTCTTGAGATTCAACATCAATCTTGTCCAACATATACCTTACAATCATCATTTTCTAGAATTTTTGCAAGATTTAATTTGAATTGAGTATGGTAGAGGAATGCAAGTACAATTTTGATTTAGTTGTGATTTGGTTAAGATTTGGTTTGATTTGGGTATGGGTAGGAGAATACAAGAAAGTTTCGATTTAATTGAGATTTTTGGTAAAATTTTATTTGATTTAATTGAGTTAAAGCAAGGACATGGTTTTGGGAATGTACCGATTTAGTTTAAATAATTTCAAGTTACTCTATTTACGTTGGTTTTAATTTTACATCGCATCCGTGTAGATTACCAAAACAATCAATAGGAAACCAAAGGGGAATGGGGCGTCAAAGGGAAAAAAAAAACATAGAATAAGGTGACACAAACCTACCAACTCCCCTTAAATAGTAAAGATATTTTGCAAAGTTCTATTTTTTGGAATATTTTTTTACCTCTTAAGGAATATGCATTTTCTATAAAAATGTTCAACAGATGTTTAGAAATTGTTTGTTGTGTATTAGAATATATTCACCGTGTATTGGAAAAAAAATTAGCCACGTATTTAATCGCATGCTCATCTCATATTTATAACATTTTGCTTGTATCTAACAATTCCTCATCTCATATTAAAAAAATATTCATCATGTATTTGGAATATTCATCATGTATTTGAAAAATGTTCATGACGTATTTGAAATATATTTGCTGCAAATTTAGCAAATATTTGTTGGATATTAGAAAAATATTCGCTAGATATTTAGAAAATGTTCAACATGTATTAGGAAATTGTTCAAGCCAATTCAAAAAATAGTCATCACCTACTTGAAAAATGTTCATCGTGTATTTAGAAAACGTTCGATAGTTATTGGAAAATTGTTCATCACATATTCAAAAAAATCCATGGCATATTTGGAAAACATTCGCCATGTATTAAAAGTATTATTCATAGTGTATTTAAAAATGGTCATATTATATTTAAAAAATGCTTGTTGCCCAATTTATACTTTGATCATTTATTGAAAATTGTTCATCATATAATCATGAATGCGTACGCAATTTAAAAATGTTCACGAATTTTCCTAAGAACATATAATTTCTGAAGGACATTTGTGCATTTTGGTAAATATGTTCATATAATTTTTAGAAGTGTCCACACAGTTGTACTAAAACTAATATATCTATAAAATGTCATAGCACATTTTAAAAGATGTCAATGTATTTTTAAAGCAGAAAAGGGACTAAAGAAAAAATACTAGAAACATGGAAAAGGGAAAAGGCAGGAAATATTGTAAAATCCAAAAGGGGAAAACCAACAAAATCAAACACAAAGCCAAAAAATTTGCTCAGGAAACAAAACCAAAGAACTAATATTAAAATATCAGAGAAAACGGGAAGCTGGGGCAGCCACGGCCTTCGTGTTGTAGGCAACCACCTTATAAGTTTGCAATATGCGAAATTTAGCAATTACGTCCACTGAAGGAATTTCTATTTGGGCGCTTGTTGCGCTGGATACAATAGTACAAAACGCACACCCTCAATAATTCACTAATTAAGGGGCACCCCTTGCAAAGGTCACTCACAACTTCTTCGATGGTGACAAGTGGTGCATCGTGCGCTTGTAGCAATTAGAGAGTTTTGGTGTGATTTCTTTCCCACACGTGCACGAGAAATGTGTTGGTTTATTTGTGTTGTTTCCATAGATTCAATTTTTAAATGATTTACCTATGCATCAAATCACCAACCACTTTGACCGTTGCATTTCTCGCGTCAAGATCTTCAAAACTAGATCTCATATTGATAAATTTGGACAAACTTTTTTCAGGCAAAATTTATGCTCCAAAACTATACTAACTCGTGCTTCGAACTGCGCTAACATGTGCTTCAGTTTCGGGAAAACTAGTTTGTCCTTTTCACGCGACAAGCACAATTGTGCTTCATGCAGAAGTGCACCTGTTGGAGCTAATTCTGGCAAATCTCTTGGTAGGGTACAGCTGGGCGACTTGGCACGATGGTAATAGGGGCAAGATTTTACCCCTGTTTAGGCTGTCACGAATGAGATAATACCGTATGTCCTCCTTGTGTATATTATGTTGGTGTGTGTACAAAGTACAGGTAAAGTACCAAGGGATTGAATATTCTCTAAGATGTGTTCTATCGACTAGCCTGGACTCGGCTTATATAAGATATTGGGGTCCTAGGATCACATGAGTCCTTGTTGGCTACATTGGTGGAGGGGAGTCCTAGAAGGATACATATTCCTTGTATTGAACATCAAGGCTTCCAGAGTCTCCGTATAACGGTTCATGGACCGTCCAATGTGGCCCTGGTCCAAACCGACCTAGGGATCCTCAAACTGTCCCACTAGGCCGGGAACCGACACGGCATGGAAAACCTGAGACCGGGACACCAACAGTAGCCCCTGAACTGGTCTTCAAGCTTGGCTGCACCTTGGTCACTCCAAGCCGCACGACTTCTTTGGTCACTAGGCTTGAAACTGGTTCAACGAATATTTCTCCAATAGTGTTCGTATGCAGTTATCCTCCAGATGTCGGGCTCCCTCCAAAGTGATGAAACCACCTCGGTCTTGATTTGTCAATAAAGATAGTCGGCCTCGGCGGAAAAAGTTTTCCACCAAGCCGGCTAACGCGAGCCAATTTTTCCCGGATTTTTTAATTGGTGCAAATTACCAGGGCACTTCGCATCCTTGTTGATGATCACGTCGATGAGTTGATCGATGTTGAAGATAAGGAGGAAGTAAGATCATCCGAGGAAACCGATCCTTTGGAGGTACCACCCCATAGTCAACTTGCCTTGGATACAACCTTTCGTAAGCATAACAAAGCCATTGTTTCTTTGATAACAGGAGGCCGGATTGGCAGTCGAGCAAGTAGTGACCCCGAAAGGGGAGAGTGTACAGCTCCTACCCAGACTGTCAACCATCATCTAGTTAGACGATGAAAGTCCGTTTCACTGTATTGCATCATTACACATGAGTACAAGATATACACGAAAGGCAGCCCGAAGGAAGCGGCACGAAGGCCTGGGCTCTCGGTCAAATCCTAAAATCTAGGAGGTTTACATACAAACGTGTATACAAGTGTACAACAGATACGTGACATATTAGCACCCCCCCCTCAGCTAGAACGCCATAAGGTTGGACGTTCAAGCTGCTACGGAACTCATGGAACACATGGGATGGCAGCCTGATACGTCCATTTTACATCATGTTTCCCTACTGTTATTTATAATGTTTTTATGCATAATAATGCCTGTTGGAGTAATTTTAATGCCTTTTCTCTCATAATATGCAAGGTTCACACAAATAGGGAGAATTCCGCCAGCAGGAAATCTGGACCTGAAAAAGCTACGTCAGACCACCTATTCTGCACAACTCCAAATGAGCTGAAACTTCACGAGGAATTTTTATGGAATAAATAAGAAATACTGGAGCCAATAACTACCGGAGGGGGGCCACCTGGTGAGCACAAGACACCAGGGCGCGCCAGGCCCCCCAAGGCGTGCCCTGGTAGGTTGTGCTCAGCCCAGCCCACCTCCGGTGCCCCTCTTCTGGTATATAAGTCATTTTGACCTAGAAAAAATAAGGACAGTACTTTCGGGATGAAGCGCCGCCGTCTCGAGGCAGAACTTGGGCAGGAGCACTTTTGCCCTCCGGCGGAGCGATTCGCCGGGGGAACATCCCTCCCGGAGGGGGAAATCATCAACATCATCATCATCACCAACAACTATCCCATATTGGGGAGGGCAATCTCCATCAACATCTTCACCAGCACCATCTCCTCTCAAACCCTAGTTCATCTCTTGGGTTCAGTCTTTGTACCAAAACTATAGATTGGTGCTTGTAGGTGACTAGTAGTGTTGATTACATCTTGTAGTTGATTACTATATGGTTTATTTGGTGAAAGATTATATGTTCAGATCCATTATGCTATTTAATTGTAGCGACCCGACCTCAGACGGTCAAGTCTCTGTGCTTAAGTGTCATCTCTGGATCGGTATGCTGACACACACAGTACTCGAGGATTTATAACAGAGGTAAATCACATGTATAAATAACGTAAATACTATTACCTCAATCCAAATAGCGGAAGTAACAACAAAGTTGTGGATTCCCATCAACACGAACGACAAAGTTGAGTGTAGACAACGTAACCCTAACGTATCACTTACTCGTCGTAAGGTTCCTGCAACATGAGACGTTGCAGCCATGTAGGTCAGTACATTGAATGTACTGGCAATTTCACACTATAGAGCAATGCTGAATAATGGCTATCACTACATGCATATTTGGCTGGTGGAGGCTCTAAGTTTAATTTTGCATAAAGCTAATTTTTCCCTACAACAAAGGAATATATTTTATTTTACTACAAAGTTTGTTGAAATTATTGAGAAGGTTCCTCCAACTCAATCCCAAATTATTAATAACCCAACAATTTCATTAAATAGGGTGATGAGATCAAATCAACAATTCAAGTACCAGATACTCAAGATGTCCATAACCAGGGACACGGCTAACCATGATTAGTTTGTACACTCTGCAGAGGTTTGCACACTTTTCCCCACAAGACTCGTGTGACGCCCCCGATTTGACCGTACACTAATCATGCACGCAAATGTGTACGATCAAGATCAGGGACTCACGGGAAGATATCACAGCACAACTCTACAACATAAATAAGTCATACAAGCATCATAATACAAGCCAGGGGCCTCGAGGGCTCGAATACAATTGCTCGATCATAGACGAGTCAGCGGAAGCAACAATATCTGAGTACAGTCCTAAGTTAAACAAGTTTGCCTTAAGAAGGCTAGCACAAAAGTAGCAACGATTGAAAAGGCAAGGCCTCCTGCCTGGGACCTCCTAACTACTCCTCGAAGCCGAACTCCATGTAGCATCATCCTCGGGATCTCTAGCTCCTGGACTCCAGCATCTGGTTGCGACAATCCGGTATAGAAAGGGGAAAAGAGGGAGAAAAGCAACCGTGAGTACTCATCCAAAGTACTCGCAAGCAAGGAGCTACACTACATATGCATGGGTATATGTGTAAAGGGCCATATCAGAGGACTGAACTGCAGAATGCCAGAATAAGAGGGGGATAGCTAATCCTGTCGAAGATTACGCTTCTGGCCATCTCCATCTTGCAGCATGTAGAAGAGAGTAGATTGAAGTGCTCCAAGTAGCATCGCATAGCATAATCCTACCCGGCGATCCCCT
The DNA here is from genome assembly GCF_002575655.3 of Aegilops tauschii subsp. strangulata. NCBI lineage: Eukaryota > Viridiplantae > Streptophyta > Magnoliopsida > Poales > Poaceae > Aegilops > Aegilops tauschii. The sequence continues at coordinate 68,362,251 of NC_053041.3, forward strand.
CCTCGTCGCCCTGTTAGAGAGCGATCACCGGGTTGTATCTGGCACTTGGAAGGGTGTATTTTATTCAGTATCCAGTTCTAGTTGTCATAAGGTCAAGGTACAACTCCGGGTCGTCCTTTTACCGAGGGACACGGCTATTCGAATAGATAAACTTCCCTGCAGGGGTGCACCACATAACCCAACAAGCTCGATCCCATTTGGTCGGACACACTTTTCTGGGTCATGCCCGGCCTCGTAAGATCAACACGTCGCAGCCCCACCTAAGCACAACAGAGCGGTCAGCACGCCGGTCTAATCCTAAGCGCGCAGGGGTCTGGGCCCATCGCCCTATGCACACCTGCACGTTGCGAACGCGGCCGCGAGCAGACCTAGCAACCCACACGATCATGGCGGTTACGTCAACACGGTCCAACACGGCGCGCGCCACTCAGTCGCTGACGTCAAGAAGGCTTCGGGTGATACCACGACGTCGGGATACCCATAACTACTCCCGCGTAGATGGTTAGTGCGTATAGACCAAATGGCCAGACTCAGATCAAATACCAAGATCTCGTTAAGCGTGTTAAGTATCTGCGAACGCCGACCAGGGCCAGGCCCACCTCTCTCCTAGGTGGTCTCAACCTGCCCTGTCGCTCCGCCATAAAGTAACAGTCGGGGGCCGTCAGGAACCCAGGCCCACCTCTACCGGGGTGGAGCCACCTGTCCTTTCAGCCCCCTCATCAGAATCACTTGCGGGTACTCCTCGAGCCGACCCGACTTTAGTCACCACATGTGTCATGTATATAATGTATATAGGATATACCCGTGATCACCTCCCGAAGTGATCACGGCCCAGTAATATAGCATGGCAGACGGACAAGAGTGTAGGGCCACTGATGGAACACTAGCATCCTATACTAAGCAGTAGGATAGCAGGTAAGGGTAACAACTGTAGCAACAATGACAGGCTATGCATCAGTATAGGATTAACCGAAAGCAGTAACATGCTACACTACTCTAATGCAAGCAGTATAGAGAAGGAATAGGCGATATCTGGTGATCAAGGGGGGGGGGGGCTTGCCTGGTTGCTCTGGCAAGTAGGAGGGGTCGTCAACTCTGTAGTCGAACTGGTCAGCAGCAGCGTCGGTCTCGTAGTCTACCAGAGAGAAGAGGGGGGAAGAAACAGTAAATACAATGCAAACATAAGCATGACGATGCGTGACATGACAATGAACAGTGCGAGGTGTGTCCTAACGCGATAGTAGGTAGTACCGGCGAAGGGGGGGAACATCCGGGAAGTATTCCCGATGTTTCGCGTTTTCGGACAGACGGGCCGGAGGGGAAAAGTTGCGAGTTCGATAGGTTAGGGAGGTGTGGTGGACGAACGGACTGCGTATCCGGATTCGTCTCGTCGTTCTGAGCAACTTTCATGTTGAAAATATTTTAATCCGAGTTACGGATTAAAAGATATGATTTTCTAAAGATTTTATTAATTTCTAGAATTTAATTATTTATTTAATTTAATTCGAAATTTGGATTTATGACATCAGCATGATGTCATGCTGACATCAGCAGTCAACAGGGGTTGACTAAGTCAAACTGACATGTGGGTCCAGTGGGACCCACCTGTCATTCACTGTTTAGGTTAATTAGGGTTTAGCTAATTAATTTAGTTAATTAATTAAAATTATTTTTATTTTTTATTTTCTTTATTTATTTATTTATTAATTTTTATTAATTAATTTATTCTTATTATTATTAACTTATTTTATTTATTAATTTATTTTTATTTTTATTTTTCTTTTCGTTCAGGGGCTAGGCCCACTTGTCATAGGCCCAGGGGGAAGTGGGTTCGGCGTTAGCGGGCGCCCGGGTGTGGTGCGCGTGCCCGAGGCCGTAGCCTGCCCCGGCGACGGGGGGGGGGGGGGGGGCGAGCAGAGGCGCGGGCGAGCGTGGGGAGCGGCAGCAGCGGCGACCGGCGTGGAGCTCCGGCGGGAGGCAGAGGCGAGCGAGGTGGGCAGCAATGGGGGAAGTGGGCGAGCAGGGGGCGGACTCGCCCGAACGGGCACAAGGCGATGGCGACGGTGCGGCCGGCAGCGGCGACCAGCACCGTGGCACGGCGGCCGGAGGCGAGCGCCGGAAGGGGGGAAGAGGCATCGCGGGGAGAGGGACGGGGGCCGAGGCGAGCGCGGAGTGGGGAGGGAGCCGCGACCGCACGACAGCAGGGCCGCGCGGCCGTGGGCGCGTGTGGAGGCGCGCCGGGCGAGGCGAGGATGCGGTGAGCGCAGTCAGCGCTCGTACGAGGCGGTGGTCCGAGGCGTGCGCCGACGCGGTGAGCACGTTAGGGGCCCGGTCGGCGAGTGTGCACGGCGACGGAGGGGGGGGGCGTGGGGCGGGCGCTCGCCCGCAGAGGTTGCGGCGAGGTGAGGCCGGTGGCCAGGGCGGCCGCGGTGGTCGCGCGGGCGCAGTGAGCGCGGGGGGCGAGGGAGAGAGGAGGACGAGGCCGTGGCCTCACCGAGGTTTGTAGGGGGCGGGGCAGCGGGGCTCGTGGAGGATGGCGGGGACGGCGGCGTAGGGGAGGTAGTCCGGCGGGGGAGAGCGCTCCGGCGAGGCGGCGGCGTCCTGGCGCGGGGGAAGGCGACGGGGCCGGGGCGGCGGCGGGGGCGGTCGGCGACGGTGGCCTCCTCTCGATCCCGTTCTGGATCGGGGGAGGGAGGAGGAGCAGATATTTCGGGGGTGGGGGGGGGAGTGGGGGGGTGGCTGTCGGTGGGGGGCCTAGTAGGCCAGGGGCGCGGGGGGGGGGGGGGGGGGGGGGGGTTGGGCCGGCAGGCCGCTCGGCCACACGGCCAACTGGGCCAAGGCCCAGTCAGGGGGGCAGTTGTTTTTCTTTCTTTTTTTTGTTATTTTAGTTTTAGTTCTTTTTCCTTTTCTGTTTTATTTTAGTTACACTTTATTCTTAGTTCAGTAAAACATGACAATAGCTCCAAATTAGTGTTCCAAAACAACCCACTACCCTAAAAAGTTTTACCTCAAGATAAAATAGTTTATGATTTCATAAAATATCAAAGGCATTTATTTAATAGTTTTACCTACTGTTTTAATCATTTAAGTGCATTTAAACTTTTTATAAAAATGTTGTTTCTTCACCATAACTACCTACGCAATATTTGTCACGATCCGAACATTTTAGTTTTAACATCTGAAAACTTTTGTTGTTTGCTTTTATTTAAATTTTGAATTTGTTTCGGTTCTGAACCATCGAGAGTCTAGCAACAGTAATGGGGTGACGTGGCATCGTTAACGAGGGATTACTGTAGCTTAATTATCCGGGCGTCACAATTCTCCTCCACAACAAGAAATCTCGTCCCGAGATTTAGGAGGTGGGGTAAGGGGGAAAGTTCCGGTTACGAAATTATAACGGATCTTCTCGAAGGAGTTAATCCCTTTCATTGATGTCTTCAATTCTTTATTCCTATGCATCATGATGATGTTGTCGTCCTTTCTTCGGGGAACTCCATCGTACTTACGAATAGGTAAGGGGCAGCTCTTCAACGATAGGATGTTATAAGGGAAAATCATCTGGGGGGTTATCCCAAGAATGAACATATGAGTATCTCTCGAGTTGAACAAATGAAACACATCGAGAGCAGAGTAGGACAGTGCAATAAGAAGTTTCGAGCGGATAGGCAATCGTTCATTGCCTGAAACAGAGTGAAAAGGGGTTCAGAGCAACGGGAATAAGTATTGTGTCCGATACCAGAATTGATCACTTGGGACGGTGGCCCGTGAATTACATACGAGGCCACGCGCGATGAATAAATTTGGGAACAGCGGGTGCACAGGAGAGTCAGGTTTCGATCCTGTGGAACTGTGGGTTATGGGCCCACCATGTGGGTTAAAATAGGAAGGGCGGTGATATCTTGCACGATCATGATAGCAAGGCATGGCAGAGGGTAGCCTGTCAGTTATATGTCAGCAACATCGTCGGTACCAAGGGCGAGGGACGAAGAGAACCATTTTCCTGCTCGTTGAAACGAGGCAGACCATTAGGCAAAGTTCTCATCCATCGGTGGTTACCGAAATGTCACCAACAATAATAACAGGGTCTTACTGACAGAGTTGTACACCGAGGTGTTTACATAAGCAGGAGAATATTACTGCTTAGATCATATAGTTCACCAGAAAGGTTAAACCACACAATGGAAAGGAAAATATGATTATCAGATTAAACAGAAGAATGGAAAGGAAAATGTGTTTAAACACATATTTCAAGGTTATATCCTTCCCAAGGACAAGCTGAGTACGATATTCATGACAGGATATAATGTAGAAAACTCTTTAGGTAGGGGAGAGAAATTTCATGGCATTACCCATACAACGGTGTTTGGATAATTGAGCAGGAAACATTTAGCATTGGGCTTCAAATGTTCCTGTTGAAAATCGGAGTACCATAGACATGCTTCGAGATAGCATTGACATGGTCAGCAGGTGAAGATCAGACTTTGGAAACAAAAAGGATCCATCAGGAACAACTTATAGAATAAGTCTTACAATTTCCTCATGGAACAACAGCTAACCTTGCTAAAAGGGAAAACTTATAGCAATAGGTCCTCCCGCCAGGTGTGCTGGGTATCATCACCTTACCGGGTCATAAATAGGCCAATGTTATAACTCTTGGAAATATGTTCCAACCATCATATCTGACCGAGATTCAGATCTGATTGGTGTCAGGATAACTCAGACTCAGGATGCCTGAGAAGAAAGGTGCAACACAAATTGTCGAAACGACATCGAAGATTCTTAGGAGATGAACTATGGAAGCGAGTTCCGAACAAGGGTTCATTTCATCAAGGAGAGGTGAGGAGGTGACTGATTGACTCAGCGACAATCCATTGAGATTTCCAAAAGATGGATTTCCACCACTATGTGAACAAGGAGATAACATTAGCTAGATCGAATGACTTAATGATGTATGCTCGAGGAAAACATACACAGTTAAACATTGGTTGTTAGGTGCACCCGAATATGGGCTTAGGTAGAATGATCAATGTTAGAACGGTGATTCGATAACCAATGGTCTAAGAATGAAATCTCGACCATTAACTTCAAAGCAATAGGGTTGCTAGAAGTTTTGAAGTCGCACATCATAGTTCAATTGTCGGTATTCAGGTTAGAAACAACACGGGGATCATAAAACAAATGGAGGTGGCGAGAAGTATTACTATATTAAGAATTCTCAAGAGGTGGAGAAATTCTCACAATATCCTTGACATGAAGGACAGTAATACTTCAATGTAGAACATAACATAAGCTAGATAGGAAAGAGCTCCATATCATGATCAAGTCTGAATTGGAGTGGGGGGGGCAATAACGTTGCCGATGATAACACAAATCATCGAGGGGCAAGGATGGTATTTCTCATCCTGAATTTCGACTGATATCCTGGAAGAGCTCAAAATGTTGGTGCTGATCACGACACATTTGTCGAGAGATTTCATGAAGATGTAATCTATCGGCGATGACATCAAGTCAGAGGAATGATGAAAGCGATAGGTTAATGGAACCAAGGGTACGTCACAAACTTGAAATCAAGCTTGTTGTTCAAGGCGAACTAATATGACGAGGAAGATCGACGTAAGCTTAGCTCATCATCGAAAGTTGTGTTCTGGGAAGGACCGGGTAGCACAGTTAAAAAGTTTTCACGATAAGGATATAGCCGATAAGGCTAGTAATGACTTGAAGGATTATTAAACTCGTAAGCAACGAAAATTACCTAGAGTTATTGAATCGGAGTGCGGAATAGATTCACTTGTCGGTGTTCTCGAGTGACTAATAACTCAGAGCCCATGGAAAATTGGAACCAGTGAGAATGTAGCACTTGATGAAGAACTCATAAGAAGTTATGCAGTTCCATGATAATCTCGAGATACCAGGGGGTAATACTCGACGACAGATCAAGGTAGAGGCTGGACTAGGGTATTGCTCTGCAGAAGACAAGTGCTCAACTTGTATGAGAAATGGTATTTAAAAGAGAACATGGTCGGAACCATGATTGAAAAAGGCCAGATCCCAGGTATAAGATGAACTTATACCAATGGAATAATTAATTTAAGAGAAGCTTTTAATGATAAGATCTACATCGTGTCCATGGGCATGAACACAAAGTTCAAGGTCGACTCCCACTTCTTCAATGCATAACCTTCCCTTCGCCTCTCGTATTTTGATAATGACATTAGTTGTCCAAAGTTTTACCTGGTGCAATACCAGATAAGTATGTCCCGCGAAATCTTTCGGGTTCACACAGATTAAGGAAGGCATAGGTTCAACCCATCGGGGCATCGAAGAAAGATATACTACAAACTTCGGACTAAATATTACAAGCTCGAAAGAAGAGCATTGTTCAAAAACAGAGGATACAATTTACCAAAGGCATTATATACCCATGGAAAGGCTCACAAGGTTATTCAATATGAAGGACACTGTCGGATAAAATCCAACAAAGGAACCGATGGTCCACAAGGGATCTGATGTGAGCATCGGTACTCAACCAGAGGAAGAAGAATGCAAGGAGATCTGATTATAGAAGCAACTGACTAACTCAAAGTTCAAATGCAAAAGAATTATGATTTCCAAATCATGGGGTCAGAAGCAACGCTCTGATCAAGGATGGATAAGTTGAGTAGGCTTAGGGGTACAATCGATGGCAATTTGATAGGTCGAGATCCAGCTCACGTTTAAAATGTCGTCTCAGCCGGAAGAATGAATTCTAGGATATGATTGAGGATTGCGAGCATTCGCAACAAATTGAATCAACGGACTCAAAATGATAATGACAAGAGATGCCAATAAGATTACGAGACTTATGGGATTAACCATAATGCAAGCAAACAAGAATTTCAAGAGCAATAGGCTCCTGAGGATTTTCGAAAGATCGAATAGTATTTTGAAGACTATTGTGGAATACTTGAATCAACTGGGGATGACCGGATACTCGGTAAGTGCGAGAATTATCCGTAGGGGTATTCAGGTGACAAAGAACAGCAAGGCAGTAAGCTCAAAGGATTCTCGGAACAACAGAGAGAATTTCGGGGTATCTTGTAATAACAAGATCAACTGGGAAACATTGTATGAATGGCGAGTATACGTGGTTATCCATAGGAGTTTATCGATGAAAGGGAATTGCAAAAGCGATGAACACAAGTCCTCGGGTAATCAGCAGAGAGTATCTTCAGGGTCTTCACGTGCACCAGACGATCATCAGTAAATAAGGGGCTCTCCGGGTGAAAGTGATAACGAGATCCTAATGTTAGATTTAGTAAAATCATTTAACCCGAATAGAAGAAAGATCAGAGTCCTAGAGTATAGGCAGGGAGTAAAAGATCCTAATACCACCCAATGGCGACGTGGGCCCGTAAGACACACAGCCATGTTAGTAAAAGTTTTTGAAATGTCTAGACTCGACTTCGGCCAAGGAGTTGAAAATGGGGATTCCTACAGGCAGTCGGCTCTGATACCAACTTGTGACGCCCCTGATTTGACCGTACACTAATCATGCACGCAAATGTGTACGATCAAGATCAGGGACTCACGGGAAGATATCACAGCACAACTCTACAACATAAATAAGTCATACAAGCATCATAATACAAGCCAGGGGCCTCGAGGGCTCGAATACAATTGCTCGATCATAGACGAGTCAGCGGAAGCAACAATATCTGAGTACAGTCCTAAGTTAAACAAGTTTGCCTTAAGAAGGCTAGCACAAAAGTAGCAACGATCGAAAAGGCAAGGCCTCCTGCCTGGGACCTCCTAACTACTCCTCGAAGCCGAACTCCATGTAGCATCATCCTCGGGATCTCTAGCTCCTGGACTCCAGCATCTGGTTGCGACAATCCGGTATAGAAAGGGGAAAAGAGGGAGAAAAGCAACCGTGAGTACTCATCCAAAGTACTCGCAAGCAAGGAGCTACACTACATATGCATGGGTATATGTGTAAAGGGCCATATCAGAGGACTGAACTGCAGAATGCCAGAATAAGAGGGGGATAGCTAATCCTGTCGAAGATTACGCTTCTGGCCATCTCCATCTTGCAGCATGTAGAAGAGAGTAGATTGAAGTCCTCCAAGTAGCATCGCATAGCATAATCCTACCCGGCGATCCCCTCCTCGTCGCCCTGTTAGAGAGCGATCACCGGGTTGTATCTGGCACTTGGAAGGGTGTATTTTATTCAGTATCCAGTTCTAGTTGTCATAAGGTCAAGGTACAACTCCGGGTCGTCCTTTTACCGAGGGACACGGCTATTCAAATAGATAAACTTCCCTGCAGGGGTGCACCACATAACCCAACACGCTCGATCCCATTTGGCCGGACACACTTTTCTGGGTCATGCCCGGCCTCGTAAGATCAACACGTCGCAGCCCCACCTAAGCACAACAGAGCGGTCAGCACGCCGGTCTAATCCTAAGCGCGCAGGGGTCTGGGCCCATCGCCCTATGCACACCTGCACGTTGCGAACGCGGCCGCGAGCAGACCTAGCAACCCACACGATCACGGCGGTTACGTCAACACGGTCCAACACGGCGCGCGCCACTCAGTCGCTGACGTCAAGAAGGCTTCGGGTGATACCACGACGTCGGGATACCCATAACTACTCCCGCGTAGATGGTTAGTGCGTATAGACCAAATGGCCAAACTCAGATCAAATACCAAGATCTCGTTAAGCGTGTTAAGTATCTGCGAACGCCGACCAGGGCCAGGCCCACCTCTCTCCTAGGTGGTCTCAACCTGCCCTGTCGCTCCGCCATAAAGTAACAGACGGGGGCCGTCAGGAACCCAGGCCCACCTCTACCGGGGTGGAGCCACCTGTCCTTTCAGCCCCCTCATCAGAAATCACTTGCGGGTACTCCTCGAGCCGACCCGACTTTAGTCACCACATGTGTCATGTATATAATGTATATAGGATATACCCGTGATCACCTCCCGAAGTGATCACGGCCCAGTAATATAGCATGGCAGAGGGACAAGAGTGTAGGGCCACTGATGGAACACTAGCATCCTATACTAAGCAGTAGGATAGCAGGTAAGGGTAACAACTGTAGCAACAATGACAGGCTATGCATCAGTATAGGATTAACCGAAAGCAGTAACATGCTACACTACTCTAATGCAAGCAGTATAGAGAAGGAATAGGCGATATCTGGTGATCAAGGGGGGGGGGGGCTTGCCTGGTTGCTCTGGCAAGTAGGAGGGGTCGTCAACTCTGTAGTCGAACTGGTCAGCAGCAGCGTCGGTCTCGTAGTCTACCGGAGAGAAGAGGGGGGAAGAAACAGTAAATACAATGCAAACATAAGCATGACGATGCGTGACATGACAATGAACAGTACGAGGTGTGTCCTAACGCGACAGTAGGTGGTACCGACGAAGGGGGGGAACATCCGGGAAGTATTCCCGATGTTTCGCGTTTTCGGACAAACGGACCGGAGGGGAAAAGTTGCGAGTTCGATAGGTTAGGGAGGTGTGGTGGACGAACGGACTGCGCATCCGGATTCGTCTCGTCGTTCTGAGCAACTTTCATGTTGAAAATATTTTAATCCGAGTTACGGATTAAAAGATATGATTTTCTAAAGATTTTATTAATTTCTAGAATTTAATTCGAAATTTGGATTTATGACATCAGCATGATGTCATGCTGACATCAGTAGTCAACAGGGGTTGACTAAGTCAAACTGACATGTGGGTCCAGTGGGACCCACCTGTCATTCACTGTTTAGGTTAATTAGGGTTTAGCTAATTAAGTTAGTTAATTAATTAAAATTATTTTTATTTTTTATTTTATTTATTTATTAATTTTTATTAATTAATTTATTCTTATTCTTCTTATTATTATTAATTTATTTTATTTATTATTTTATTTTTATTTTTATTTATTATTTTTATTTTTATTTTTCTTTTCGTTCAGGGGCTAGGCCCACTTGTCATAGGCCCAGGGGGAAGTGGGTTCGGCGTTAGCGGGCGCCCGGGTGTGGTGCGCGTGCCCGAGGCCGTAGCCTGCCCCGGCGTCGGGGGGGGGGGGGCGAGCAGAGGCGCGGGCGAGCGTGGGGAGCGGCAGCAGCGGCGACCGGCGTGGAGCTCCGGCGGGAGGCAGAGGCGAGCGAGGTGGGCAGCAATGGGGGAAGTGGGCGAGCAGGGGGCGGACTCGCCCGAACGGGCACAAGGCGATGGCGACGGTGCGGCCGGCAGCGGCGACCAGCACTGCGGCACGGCGGCCGGAGGCGAGCGCCGGAAGGGGGGAAGAGGCATCGGGGGAGAGGGACGAGGGCCGAGGCGAGCGCGGAGTGGGGAGGGAGCCGCGACCGCACGACAGCAGGGCCGCGCGGCCGTGGGCGCGTGAGGAGGCGCGCCGGGCGAGGCGAGGATGCGGTGAGCGCAGTCAGCGCTCGTACGAGGCGGTGGTCCGAGGCGTGCGCCGGCGCGGTGAGAACGTTCGGGGCCCGGTCGGCGAGTGTGCACGGCGACGGAGGGGGGGGGGGGCGTGGGGCGGGCGCTCGCCCGCAGAGGTTGCGGCGAGGCGAGGCCGGTGGCCAGGGCGGCCGCGGTGGTCGCGCGGGCGCAGTGAGCGCGGGGGCGAGGGAGAGAGGAGGACGAGGCCGTGGCCTCACCGAGGTTTGTAGGGGGCGGGGCAGCGGGGCTCGTGGAGGATGGCGGGGACGGCGGCGTAGGGGAGGTAGTCCGGCGGGGGAGAGCGCTCCGGCGAGGCGGCGGCGTCCTGGCGCGGGGGAAGGCGACAGGGCCGGGGCGGCGGCGGGGGCGGTCGGCGACGGTGGCCTCCTCTCGATCCCGTTCTGGATCGGGGGAGGGAGGAGGAGCAGATATTTCGGGGGTGGGGGGGGAGTGGGTGGGTGGCTGTCGGTGGGGGGCCTAGTAGGACAGGGGCGCGGGGGGGGGGGGGTGGTTGGGCCGGCAGGCCGCTCGGCCACACGGCCAACTGGGCCAAGGCCCAGTCTGGGGGGCAGTTGTTTTTCGTTCTTTTTTTTTGTTTGTTTTAGTTTTAGTTCTTTTTCCTTTTCTGTTTTATTTTAGTTACACTTTATTCTTAGTTCAGTAAAACATGACAATAGCTCCAAATTAGTGTTCCAAAACAACCCACTACCCTAAAAAGTTTTACCTCAAGATAAAATAGTTTATGATTTTATAAAATATCAAAGGCATTTATTTAATAGTTTTACCTACTGTTTTAATCATTTAAGTGCATTTAAACTTTTTATAAAAATGTTGTTTCTTCACCATAACTACCTACGCAATATTTGTCACGATCCGAACATTTTAGTTTTAACATCTGAAAACTTTTGCTGTTTGCTTTTATTTAAATTTTGAATTTGTTTCGGTTCTGAACCATCGAGAGTCTATCAACAGTAATGGGGTGACGTGGCATCGTTAACGTGGGATTACTGTAGCTTAATTATCCGGGCGTCACAACTCGATCTCCTCCGTTGGATTTCTCGCACTACATGATGTTTGAGAAACGGATGACCGAGACACAGTCTTTCCGAAGCATTAACTCTTTACTCTGGGTAGACAGTACCACCTACTTCCCCCCTACATCTACTAGCCCACCACTGAAAGAGATCACACAACATACTCAACTATGCCAGAGCCCGTAATGGCTTGTGGCTGCACACGGAAGTTTCTAGCATGAATAATCTTAGGATCCCTTTGAGCCTGGGTGGCATTCCGTAGGGTGATCACACGGGTACTCCGGGATCCCCTTGGGCAATCACTGGGTTCTCCAGGTGCCCAGACAACCACTGGGTGCTCCAGGGTGCCTCAACCAATCCACCCAGATGTGTATTAAAGTAGCCACCTTAGGTTAAACCTTAGTTAACAATAATCTCTCACATCTTTCATGAATACACTCAAACCAATCCACGTCTATGAGCATAGTATGGCAGTATAAGCATAACGTAGTAACTCCCAAGGGTTTGAATATAAGACAATAGGTTCCTACCTTGTCAACTACTTCCCAGTACCCACATGTTGTCAAAATCCTAACCATGCAGTGTTTGAGGATTGAAACTAATGCATAAAAACTGGGAGGATATGATCAAAGGGTGAACTTGCCTTGTACTATTGATGAAGATGATTCACACTCATAACTCCTGATAGATCTACTCGTCACACTCCGTTCAATCTATCATGAGCAAGAAATCGTAACCACACATAAGCAATCACTCAAAAGATCTGAAAGAACGAGGAAAACAATTCGGAAAACTTCAAAACCAAGCAAATAATTCTTGCAACAGAAAACAATTTATAACAATACCAAAAGTAAGTGAATTTGGCCTTATCAGAAAGTTTAGGTCAAGAGCTTCGGTTTGCAAAAAGAATGAATTAAATCAGAGTTATAAAACTTAAGTTATGATCAAAAGAAATTCAAATTCAAAACTGTTTGAAACCAAATTTTAAACTTTCAAAAATAAGTTTAAGTTGGTTATCTGAACAGAGGCGATCATAATGAAGAAGTGGGCGTTGCTTTCGTTGGATTTGGACATCGAGTAAAAAGTAGAGAAGGTTTGAAGATCAGGGACTAATCTGTAAATAAAATATTCACGGATGGGTCCTTGGCCGAAAAATAAAAAGAGAAAGAAAAAATCTATCGAGCGAACGCTCGCTAACAGAAACTAATCTAACGAATATGCTCACTAAACATCCTAAACGAACGAGCGTTCATTAAACAGAACCGATCGGGTTATTAAGATAAAACCAAAGAAAACCAAAATAAACCGGGACGGCTCGGCGGTTTTACCGGCGCTTTTCGTCGGTTTTCTTCGTCGACGGCGGCGAGGTCAACGATGAGGCAGGGCGGCGGCGCGAGCAGCAACAGCGAGACGGCGGCGGGGCTGTGCGGCGTGGGCGGCGCTGCAGGCGGTGGTGCGAGGCGGCAGCGGCGGCTCCGGCGGCGGTGTTGCAACGGCGGCGGCGAGATGCAGGGAGGAGAGGGGGCGGCGCGAGGAGAGAGAGGGGGTCGGCCTCGCCTTATAAACAGGGTCGGGGGAGGTGGTGGCTTGGAGGAGGGGAAAGGCGGCCGCGGGAGTCCGGGTCGGCGACGGCGGCACGGCGACGTAGTCGATCGGGACTCCGTCCCGAGCTCGAAGACGGCGAAGTGGGCTGGCTGGGCTGGGCGCGGCCCAATTCGGTCGGCCCGAATTTTTTTTAACACAGATAAACAAAAATAATAAAAACAAAAGAAATAGAAATATTATATAGGCATATAATATATCCAAATTTTCAGAAAAAGATTTTCTATAACATGAACATTTTTTCAGTGGCAAATAAATTCCACAAAAATTTAAATAAAGCAAAGAGTGCTACTGTTGCAATAAAACCTCATGAAAATCATTTTAGAAAAAATACCAAAATTATTTCAAATTTATTTCTCTTCAATTTTCTAATGTATTGAATCATTTTACCCTATTTTCCATATATTTTATTTTTGGAGAAAAAAATTTGAATAGAAACCAAATAACTCCAAATTGAAAATAATTTCAAGGGACATTTAGTTTGATTCTTTGAAACTTCGAACTCATATTTCATACGATTTGAAGAAGTCATTTTATCTTCTCTCATGAAAATCATTGAGTTGCATAAAGTTTCTGAATTTGAAATAGTTCCAATGGCAATTCAAATCTTTTGAAAACCCTTTTCATTTATTTAAATGGAAGAAGTCATATCATCTTCACTCTAGGGTTTATGATGAACTGAATTTGAATTCATGGAGATCATAAAATGCAAGATGAAAGTTTGGGAAAGTCCTTTTATTCCCTCTCATTTAACTTTCAAAAAGTTTCAAATTTCACTCAATTTCACACAAGCAACCACACCACAATCAAACAATCAAGCAAAACTATTTATTTAATGTTACATTCGAAAATTTAGAATTTTGGGATGTTACAAACCTAGCACCCTTAAAATGAATCTTGCCCTCGAGATTCGGAGAGGCTAGCAAGAAATAGGTTAGGTTCGGGGGTCTTCTCAAAATCCATTGATCGTCACATGGGTCTGGGGTGCTACCACCCTTAGAAGCATGGTTATTGTTCCATCAATACTCATATACTCCATCCTTATTGTTGACAGTGTCGGTCTTCTCAGATTCTCAGGATAATTCCTTCTCTGGGCACTTCCGGTAGTGGCATAACCTTTCCTCGATTCTTGTGTCCTTTCATCTTGGTACGGTCCTTCTATGACTAGTCTTCTTAGCTGACGGGTCTGGCGCCAATACTAAACAACTATCAATATCTCATGGTGGTCAAAACTTTATGGTTTCTCCTGCAGGAAATGGGTGTGGGCTCATTCTCACCGTATGACCTACGATTGGCAACAACTGCCTTGTACCAGGGGGAAAATTGTCATACCATTCTAAGGTTTAAACAAGGTCTCGATCGTCGTCGCTCTACTATAGGTAAGTCACTCAGATTTACCATCCCATATAGCAAAGCGAATAATAAGAGTAAGTCGGTATGGTGATCAATCCATCCCGCACCCAAATCATTACCTTGGATATGGTTTAGCGAATCTCGCGTTCTAACACTCGGTCATCCTCACAAGCATTGCATAATTTCTCTTGTCAATGAACCAAGTTCGGATAAATCCATGGATTCTGCAAGACAAACAAACATCCATCGTTCCTTCACAACTCTCAGGTTTTGCGTAACTCCTATAAGATCGTCTGTTATTAAAGTCATAACTTCTTCCAGGGTTTTTACTTCAGCAAGAATGTGCTTGCTTCTTGGCAGGTCCTAGGGCCTGTGGGTTATGGCCCATCTCATCACTTGTAAACCTTGAACTCATCATCGGGGGCAACTGATCATTATTCCAACATCCAGCTTCCTAGCATTCTTAAATCCATCCAATTGTACTGCCTCTCTTCCTTCTACTGGTACCAAGCTAAGATGTGATTACTCAGACTCCTCATGGAGTTACAATTGCTCCATATTACCAACATTATACCTCCTTTTTATCCAATAGTACTTCATCCCTTCATACTCTTGGGGTATCCCACATATCGAGAAAAAACTCGTACTTATTTTGTCCGTAGTCCACTTCGTGGAATATCATCATCCTTTCCAGGGGTCAAGGGTCCTCACAGGGTACTACCACCCTTAAAATGCACAAATCCTATATACCTAAGAAGTTCACCCCCACTACCTTATTTATCTCAACATGCAAACTGTCCACATCAGCAACCATGGCATCTAAGCAAAGATTGATTTTATATGTAGCCACATCATCACTAACACAACAGTTGGCGCCCACACAATTCCATCAACAAATCATTGGACTCGGTTTTTCATTAGTACGACGCAAAGATCCAGGTCACCGAAGCGACCCATTGTTTCCACAAGATTATTTTCGTACGCAACCATTGTTTCTTGGTCATCGAAGCGACCCATTGTTTCCACCAAAGCGATCCTGGTCACTAAACCGATCCTTCATTTACTTAGGGTTCAGTTTTTAATTGATGCGTTTGGAGTCCTGTCAACGAAGCGATCCACCCTTTCCTATTCGTAACGTAAGATGCATCCCTTTTATAACTAGACTAGAACAAGAGCCCAGATGCATCATCTCTCACTTCCTCACGCATCTCATCGTCCCACGTACGTATTTCTTATCGAGTTGTGGCTGTCGAAACCGAGCTCCGGTGCGAGCGACCTCCATGCTAAGATTGGGTTCTATGCAGCACCACCGCATTGTGCCTGGACGGAAACGCCGCATGCCAATAGTGCTTTGCTGGCTCCCGCATGCGCTTTGCTCGGATGACCACCGTCGACCGACCGCATCGGCTTCACCCGCCCGGCACCCCCGCACACTCATGGCGTCATGAAGAATCTTGCCGCCGCCGCCCATGGTACAGCCCTCACTACCTCCTCCTTTTCCTCCGGCCTGGAGCAGGGCGAGCCGGTCGGCATGGTTTGCGGTGAGAGAGGAAGAAGAAGCCCTATTTGCAGTTGAGATCTGTTCGCATGTACTACCAAACTACTTTCCATACTCATGTCTCTCCTGTCTTCTCAATACCGCTAGCGCCACCTTAAGCACATGGAATTTTATCATAGTGTGCAAATTGAACTCCTTCCTATCGTTGGCGTCAATGTTCCCGTGTGAAAGCTAAATGGGTAATGCATGACTCTTTCCCTAATTCTTTTTTCATTTTGGAATATAAAGGACAATAATTTTATTATTGACATATTGCACTTGATCTTTTGTTTGCAAAATATATTGCACTTGATTATGAATTAGCAACCAATTAACCATCATATATTATGATTGAACGATCTGCTCTTTTGCATCTATACATATATGTGCATTGGGTTTTGTTCAAATAAGTTTGGATCTATACTTTCATGAGAAGTCCACTGCTTGATCTCTTTGTATCTATTATTTGTCGATCTCCCAATAGTTTCTTAATTAAAGAGGGAAGAATGGATGAAGCAGAAGATTAATTAAGTTCAGTAAAGGCATCCAATACTTTCCCTTTGATGGTCAGAATCATTGCCACATGAAAATACTTTTATCAATTTGCATGAATTAGTCCGTTCTTTTCATGAATATTCTGCAGAGAGTCCATTCTGCTATGATATTTTCCCTTTCTTCAAATAAAATCGGCCGCTTAACTGAAAGTATTGTGAAAGTACTACCTTCTATGATTATTGGTTACTTGCTTGCATGTGATTGTCATTTTTAACTACATGGGAATATGGATCTCAATGCTTACCTATGTATAGGTTCTTATGCTCTTCATATATTATACGATGCTATTTTCATTTTTCTTTCAATTGTCCCGGACATGTTTTGATTACTAATGCTATATGTCTAATTTTCTCATGCTTTTTTTAGGAATAGAATTGATGCGTTCTGTCCTCATGCTGCCTACCAAGGGGTTGACAAAGTTTAGAAGTAGGCTACGGTAAGCTCTTCTCAATTATCAGCGCTTCTCCCTCCTTCAGAATAATGATGTGTTTATTAATTCCCAAACCATGGACACCTGCTTCCTATCCATTCAATTTGTTCATGTACTAGACAAAGGAGTTTGGATTGAATGGGAGGAAGCGGTTTATGTTTGGCTGTGAGTACTGGACGCATGGTGAACGATGTCCGAGGCAGTCTCTCACTCATCTTGACCTGCAATCTCCTTTTGTCAGTTCGATTTGTCGTGTACTCATATAACTCTATTTATGTGGAATTGTACCCTTTGTAATATTTTGTTTGCTAACAAGCCTAATTTTTAAGTTTCGTCCATATGAAAAGGGCCTTACACTAATTCCTTGCTTTTTCCAGAGGAGTATTTCTATGCGGAAGTATAGATTATGAGTACACCCTCCTCATTTACATTTAGTCTGCATGAAAGAATTTGCAGTAGAGCCACAAGAGGAAGCCATGATAGAAAAGAGTTTTTTTTGCAGCAGGCATTTAATTTAGATTATCTCTTACAATCATGGGAACTATAGGGATAACTGAAAATTGCATGATTTTGTTAACATACATGATTGATGTGTTTACTTCACCTTATTATGATTGCTGTTGCCTGGTAGGCCCTCTGTGCAAGAAAAGTAGATATATACTCTGTCCATGTCACATTGTTGTTGTTGGAATTGTCAGTGCCAATTTAGCCTTATATTCCTTTTTCTTAAACAAGACCCTTAATGCCAGCGAAGAATACCACATCAATTCGTGGACCACCATCATATTCTATATAACCAAATAGATTATTCCAGTAATATATATCTCGACACATCTACATATGTAACCTTAACAATTAGTAAATAGTGAAATAAATTGTCTGTATTTTTTTAGTTTTACTTCTCTACCAATAAAATATATGTTGTACAAAAATTAAATCTCATCAAAATATATTGTAACCAATTCCACAGCAACGCGTGGGGTATTATCTAGTTCTTCAATAGACCATATTTCTCATATCCTCGAAAATGGTCGAAATCTTTCTTCACAAAGTAACAACTCATAAAATCCAAATCAATACCCACGATGTTAACTTTATTGCTGCTCAATTTATCACAACCTCCTGCATTTCCATTACATGCCTCAACTCAACACCTCAATATAAAAGAATTGACTACTACTATCTATATTTCTTTGTTGCAAACACAACTATTAGCACATGGCTCTTCCTTCTCATTGGGACAATCTCTCGCAAAGTGCCCTGCTTCATTACAACGAAAACATATTACTTCTGACCAGTCTTTAGGTTTCCTTGTGATTACAAAGCCTCCTTGGGTCCTCGGCTTCCTTTTTGGGCAACTGTTGAAGTAGTGCCCTGAGTCTTTGCACCTGAAACATGTGATATGACTCAGGTCCTTCTTTGTAGAAATTGGGTTGTTCCTGGGATCCAATCTATTTCTCTTCCTGTACTTTTCAGTACTAATCAGGGCTTCTATTTCCTGTGGGTCATACTCTACTTCCTCTATCGGAAATTCTACTAGATCCCCATTCAGACAATTCTGGGAGATGTGTCCTTCTTCTCCACATGAATAGCATGACTTGGTGCAGGGTTTAATTGGGTCTTCTTCGGGTGTGTCCTCCACCTCTTCCTTCATCACAAGTTCTTCTAAAATTTCCATGAGGGATCCTTTCATTGCTTATTTCTTCTGTTGGATGGTTCGTTGTACCATGGGGTAAATGTGGCACTGAGCAGGGTAGTGGGTAGTCCCTTCACACAAGAAACAAGTGATCTGCCTAGTTGGGCATTCTTCAGCTGGGTGACTTCCTTCACAATTAGGCATTCATCCTTGTGTTCTTTATGGTTGTGTCCTATTTCTCCACAAAGCTTGCATGCACAAGGTTTCTTCATATCATTTCCATAAGACTTCGATTTCTGGGACACAAGACAGACTTTAGCAGAGTCAACTTGAATTCTTCCCAAGTGGTTACTCTTTGCCATCCATTGATGGTTTGGTACATCCTTCACCAAGTAGCAGCACCTCTTTCAAAGCACTGAAGAGCATGATGGGTTGTATCCTTTCCGGCTATAGTGTTATTCTTCATGCGATCTTCCATGTTCTGAATCCATCGGTCTATCTCCAATTGGCTTATCGGTCCCGAAAATGTGAGTTCATCTCCATTCATCCTCTATTGGTCCATGGGTTTTGGGGTCAGGTAAGATAGATAGAGAGAGTTACACACAATACAAACAATAGTTTTGAAAAGACAGATTTTATTTTGTGGTTGTCAGAAAAACATCAAACAAATGATAGCTCACAATCGTCGCATCTAACGTGAGTATATAACAGGGGTTTGGGCTTATAAAGGTCAATAAATCTTCAAGGTCGCCGAACTCTTCAAGTCTTGTTCATGTCTCCGATGGCTTCTTCCAATCGTGCTTGTCCTTCTCAAGTTCTTTTGCCAGATCATCTCTGGTGACGCGAAGTCTCTCGTGATGTCCTTTAATATTCTGGAGTTGCGTTCCAAACTCCTGGGTTTCATCCTTGGCATGAACCATGGTCCTACTATCCTTCAGTTCATGACGAATCTCCGGTATTTCAAGGTTTTGCTCCTCCAGCTTGGCTACTTTCAGCTTCTGGGTCCTGAGTTCTTCACGAAATGCTTCCTTGTCAAATACGGCTTCCTGAAGGTCCACCCTAAACTTCTTGATGTAATATTCCAGATCCTCCCGATACACCAGCTAAGGTTAAAACTTCATATTTTTCTGATAGGTGCTCCATCAGCCTTCTTCCATACAATCCTTCCGAAGAAATGCATGCTTAACTCAGCACTATGACAATAGCATAAGCTAACGATAGCATCATGGATAACCGTGTTTCTGCCCTTGTCTCTGCCATGAGCTATCAGTCCATATTTGATATCTCCTGTCATGGGGTTTTCCTGACAAAAACCTTTGAGTTTTAACGCTCCATGTTTCGGTCTTTTTTTGACACATCTTGCTCTTGGGTATTGATCTCGGGTACTTCTTAGAGTGGTCTCATCAGTCGAATCTTCGTGTGGTCAAAAGGGGAAAGGGGTATGGTCTAACTAAAAGGGAACATTTGATAAAGCTCACAAAAGAAAAGAGGTAAAAGATCTTTTTGAAAATAAAGTTTTAGAGAAAACTCTTTCCTATGGTCTTGCCAGTTTCTAGGGGTCACGTCCTACAGTCAACATGTCCTCTGATACCATCTTGTAGCGACCCGACCTTAGACGGTTAAGTCTCTGTGCTTAAGTGTCATCCCTGGATCGGTATGCTGACACACACAGTACTCGAGGATTTATAATAGAGGTAAATCACATGTATAAATAACGTAAATACTATTACCTCAATCCAAATAGTGGAAGTAACAACAAAGTTGTGGATTCCCATCAACACGAACGACAAAGTTGAGTGTAGACAATGTAACCCTAACGTATCACTTACTCGTCGTAAGGTTCCTGCAACATGAGACGTTTCAGCCATGTAGGTCAGTACATTGAATGTACTGGCAATTTCACACTGTAGAGCAATGCTGGATAATGGCTATCACTACATGCATATTTGGCTGGTGGAGGCTCTAAGTTTAATTTTGCATAAAGCTAATTTTTCCCTACAACAAAGGAATATATTTAAGTTGGTTATCTGAACAGAGGGGATCATAACGAAGAAGTGGGCATTGGTTTCGTTGGATTTGGACAAGCGAGTAAAAAGTAGCGAAGGTTTGAAGATCAGGGACTAATCTGTAAATAAAATATTCACGGATGGACCCCTGGCCAAAAAATAAAAAGGAAAAGAAAAATCTATCGAGCGAACGCTCGCTAACAGAAACTAATCTAACGAATATGCTCACTAAAGATCCTAAACGAATGAGCGTTCGTTAAACCGAACTGACCGGGTTATTAAGATAAAACCGAAGAAAACCAAAATAAACCGGGACGGCTCGGTGGTTTTACCGGCGGTTTTTGTCGGTTTTCTTCGTCGACGGCGGCGATGTCAACAACGAGGCGGGGCGGCGGCTCCGGCGAGTGAGGCGGCTCCGGCGGCGACGGCGGGCGGCGGCGAGAGCGGCAACAGCGAGACGGCGGCGGGGCTGAGCGGCGTGGGCGGCGCTGCAGGCGGCGGTGCGAGGCGGCAGCGACGGCTCCGATGGCGCGAGCGGCGTTGGTGCATTGGCGGCGGCGAGATGCAGGGAGGAGAGGGGGCGGCGCGAGGAGAGAGAGGGGGTCGGCCTCGCCTTATAAAGGGGGTCGGGGGGAGGTGGTGGCTTGGAGGAGGGGAAAGGCGGCGGCGGGAGTCCGGGTCGGCGACGGCTGGCGATGGCGGCGCGGCGGCGTAGTCGCTCGGGACTCCGTCCCAAGCTCGAAGACTGCGACGTGGGCTGGCTGGGCAGGGCGCGGCCCAGTTCGGTCGGCCCGATTTTTTAATTTTTTATTTAACATAGATAAACAAAAATAATAAAAACAAAAGAAATAGAAATATTATATAGGCATATAATATATCCAAATTTTCAGAAAAAGATTTTCTATAACATGAACATTTTTTCAGCGGCAAATAAATTCCACAAAAGTTTAAATAAAGCAAAGAGTGCTACTGTTGCAATAAAACCTTATAAAATCATTTTAAAAAAATACCAAAATTATTTCAAATTTATTTCTCTCCAATTTTCTAATTTAGGGAATCATTTTACCCTATTTTCCATATATTTTATTTTGTGAGAAAAATAATTTGAATAAAAACCAAATAACTCCAAATTGAAAATAATTTCAAGGGACGTTAAATTTGATTCTTTGAAACTTCCAACTCATATTTCATACGATTTGAAGAAGTCATTTTATCTTCTCTCATGAAAATCATTTAGTTGCATAAAGTTTCTGAATTTGAAATAGTTCCAATTGGAATTAGAATCTTTTCAAAACCCTGTTCATTTATTTAAATGGAAGAAGTCATATCATCTTAACTCTAGGGTTTTATAATGAACTGAATTTCAATTCATGGAGATCATAAAATGCAAGATGAAAGTTTGGGAAAGTCCTTTCATTCCCTCTCATTTAACTTTCACAAAGGTTCAAATTTCACTCAATTTCATACAAGCAACCACACCACAATCAAACAATTAATCAAAACTATTTATTTAATATAACATTTCAAAATTTAGAATTTTGGGATGTTACATTAATATCCCTCTGATCATGAACATGTTTATCACTTGTGAGTAGTTAGTTTTGTTCTTGAGGTCATGGGAGAAATCATGTTGCAAGTAATTATTGGGGAACGCAGTAATTTCAAAAAAATTTCCTACGATCACGCAAGATCTATCTAGGAGAAGCAAAGCAACGAGCGGGGACAGTGTGTCCACGCAACCTCGTAGACCGAAAGCAGAAGCGTTTTATTAACGCGGTTGATGTAGTCGTACGTCTTCACGATCCGACTGATCCTAGCACCGAACGTACGGCACCTCCGTGTTCAGCACACGTTCAGCTCGATGACGTCCCTCGTACTCTTGATCCAGTTGAGGCCGAGGGAGAGTTTCGTCAGCACGACGGCGTGGCGACGGTGATGGTGAAGTTACGACGCAGGGCTTCGCCTAAGCACTACGACGATATGAACGAGGTGTGTAACTGTGGAGGGGGGCACCGCACACGGCTAAAAGATCAACTTGTGTGTTCTAGGGTGCCCCCTCCCCACGTATATAAAGGAGGGGCAGGAGGAGGCCGGCCAAGGGGGGAGGCACGCCATGGGGGAGGAGTCCTACTAGGACTCCAAACCTAGTAGGATTTGGCCCCCCTTTCCTATTCCAAGTTGGAGAAGGGGGGAAGGAGGAGGAGGAGAGAAGGAAGGAGGGGGGCACCACCCCCTCCCCTTGTCCAATTCAGATTGGGGCAAGGCGGGCGTGCGCCACCTCCTAGCCGGCCCTCTCTCTTCCACGACTAGGCCCATCAGGCCCAATAACTTCCCGGAGGGGGTTCCGGTAAGCCCCGGTACTCCAAAACTTTCCGAAACGACCCGAACCATTCCGGTGTCCGAATATAGCCTTCCAATATATCAATCTTTATGTCTCGACAATCCCAGACTCCTCGTCATGTCCGTGATCTCATCCAGGACTCCGAACAACCTTCGGTACATCAAATCACATAAACTCATAATACAAATCATCATCGAACGTTAAGCGTGCGGACCCTATGGGTTTGAGAAGTATGTAGACATGACCGAGACTCATCTCCGGTCAATAACCAATAGCGCAAACCTGGATGCTCATATTGGCTCCTACATATTCTACGAAGATCTTTATCGGTCAAACCGCATAACAACATACGTTGTTCCCTTTGTCATCGGTATGTTACTTGCCCGAGATTCGATCGTCGGTATCATCATACCTAGTTCAATCTGTTTACCGGCAAGTCTCTTTACTCGTTCAGTAAGGCATCATCCCGTGACTAACTGATTAGTCACATTGCTTGCAAGGCTTATAGTGATGTGCATTACCGAGAGGGCCCAGAGATACCTCTCCGAAACATGGAGTGACAAATCCTAATCTCGATCTATGCCAACCCAACAAACACCATCGGAGACACCTGTAGAGCATGTTTATAATCACCCAGTTACGTTGTGACGTTTGATAGCACACTAAGTGTTCCTCCGGTATTCGGGAGTTGCATAATCTCATAGTCATAGGAACATGGATAAGTCATGAAGAAAGCAATATTAATAAACTAAACAATCATAGTGCTAAGCTAACAGATGGGTCTTGTCCATCACATCATTCTCTAATGATGTAATCCCGTTCATCAAATGACAACACATGTCTATGGTTAGGAAACTTAACCATCTTTGATTAACAAGCTAGTCAAGTGGAGGCATACTAGGGACACTTTGTTTGTCTATGTATTCACACATGTACTAAGTTTCCGGTTAATACAATCGTAGCATGAATAATAATTTTTATCATGATATAAGGAAATAAATAATAACTTTATTATTGCCTCTAGGGCATATTTCCTTCAGTCTCCCACTTGCACTAGAGTCAATAATCTAGTTCACATAGCCATGTGATTTAACACCAATAGTTGACATCTTTATGTGATTAACACCCATAGTTCACATCGCCATGTGACCAACACTCAAAAGGTTTACTAGAGTCAATAATCTAGTTCACATCGCTATGTGATTAACACCCAAGATTAATAAGGTGTGATCATGTTTTGCCTGTGAGAGAAATTTTTAGTCTACTGGTCTTCAACATTCAGATCCATATGTATTTTGCAAATTTCTATGTCTACAATACTCTGCACGGAGCTACTCTAGCTAATTGCTCCCACTTTCAATATGTATCTAGATCGAGACTTAGAGTCATCCAGATCGGTGTCAAAGCTTGCATCGACGTAACTCTTTACGACGAACTCTTTGTCACCTCCATAATCGAGAAACATTTCCTTATTCCACTAAGGATAATTTTGACTGCTGTCCAGTGATCCACTCCTCGATCACTATTGTACCCTCTTGCCAAACTCATGGCGAGGTACACAATAGGTCTAGTACACAGCCTAGCATACTTCATAGAACCTATGACTGAGGCATAGGGAATGACTTTTCATTCTCTTTCTATTTTCTGCTGTGGTCGGGATTTGAGTCTTTACTCAACTTCACACCTTGCAACACAGGCAAGAACTCCTTCTTTGACTGTTCCATTTTGAACTAGTTCAAAAACTTGTCAAGGTATGTACTCATTGAAAACAATTATCAAGCGTCTTCATCTATCTCTATAGATCTTGATGCTCAATATGTAAGCAGCTTCACCGAGGTCTTTCTTTGAAAAACTACTTTCAAACACTCCTTTATGCTTTCCAGAAAATTCTACATTATTTCTGATCAACAATATGTCATTCACATATACTTATCAGAAATGCGGTAGTGCTCCCACTCACTATCTTGTAAATACAGGCTTCACCGCAAGTCTGTATAAAACTATATACTTTGATCAACTCATCAAAGCGTATAATCAAACTCCGAGGTGCTTGCACCAGTCCATAGATGGATCGCTGGAGCTTTGCGCACTTTGTTAGCACCTTTAGGATCGACAAAACCTTTTGGTTGCATCACATACAACTCTTCTTTAAGAAATCCATTAAGGAATGCAGGTTTGACATCCATTTGCCAAATTTCATAAAATGCGGCAATTGCTAACATGATTCGGACAGACTTTTAAGCATCGATACAAGTGAGAAAATCTCATCGTAGTCAACACCTTGAACTTGTTGAAAACATTTTGCGACCGTCTTCTATCAGCGTCCGTCTTCCTCTTGAAGATCCATTTATTCTCTATTGCTTGCCGATCATCAGGTAAGTCAACCAAAGTCCATACTTTGTTCTTATACATGGACCCCATCTCAGATTTCATGGCCTCAAGCCATTTCGCGGAATCTGGGCTCATCATCGCTTCCTCATAGTTCGTTGGTTCATTATGGTCTATTAACATGACGTCCAGAACAGGATTACCGTACCACTCTGGTGCGGATCTTACTCTGGTTGACCTATGAGGTTCAGTACTAACATGATCTGAAGTTTCATGATCATTATCATTAGCTTCCTCAGTAATTGGTGTAGGAATCACTGGAACTGATTTCTGTGATGAACTACTTTCCAATTCGGGAGCAGGTACAATTACCTCATCAAGTTCTACTTTCCTCCCACTCACTTCTTTCTAGAGAAACTCCTTCTCTAGAAAGGATCCATTCTTAGCAATGAATATCTTGCCTTCGGATTTATGATAGAAGGTGTACCCAACAGTCTCCTTTGGGTATCCTATGAAGACACCTTTCTCCGATTTGGGTTCGAGCTTATCAGGTTGAAGCTTTTTCACATAAGCATCGCAGCCCCAAACTTTAAGAAACGACAACTTTGGTTTCTTGCCAAACCAAAGTTCATCTGGCGTCGTCTCAACGGATTTAGATGATGCCCTATTTAACGTGAATGCAGCTGTCTATGATGCATAGCCCCCGAACCATAGTGGTAAATCGGTAAGAGACATCATAGATCGCACCATATCTAATAAAGTACAGTTACGATGTTCACTACAAAAAAAAGACACATCCGTGACATTTTCGTCCGAACGAAATTTTGTTGGGGAACGTAGTAATTTCAAAAAATTTCCTACGCACACGCAAGATCATGGTGATGCATAGCAACGAGAGGGGAGAGTGTTGTCCACGTACCCTCGTAGACCGAAAGCGGAAGCGTTAACACAATGCGGTTGATGTAGTCATACGTCTTCACGATCCGACCGATCAAGTACCGAACGTACGACACCTCTGAGTTCAGCACACGTTCAGCTCGATGACGTCCCTCGAACTCCGATCCAGCCGAGTGTTGAGGGAGAGTTTTGTCAGCACGACGGCGTGGTGACAATGATGATGTTCTACCGATGCAGGGCTTCGCCTGAGCACCGCTACGATATTATCGAGGTGTAATATGGTGAAGGGGGGCACCGCACACGGCTAAGAGATCAATGATCAATTGTTGTGTCTTTGGGGTGCCCCCCTGCCCCCGTATATAAAGGAGCAAAGGGGGAGAGGTGCGGCCAGCCTTGGGGCGCGCCAGGAGGAGTCCTACTCCCACCGGGAGTAGGACTCCCCCCTTTTCCTAGTTGGATTAGGACTTGGGAGGGGGGTAAGAGGAGAGGGAGAAGAAGGAACGGGGGCGCCCCCCCCTTCTCCTTGTCCTATTCGGACTAGGGGAGAGGGGCGCGCGGCCCAGCCCTAGCCGCCTCTCCTCTCTTCCACCTAGGCCCACTAAGGCCCATTATGTTGCCGGGGGTTCCGGTAACCTCCCGGTACTCCGGTAAAATCCTGATTTCACCCGGAACACTTCCGATATCCAAACATAGGCTTCCAATATATCAATCTTTATGTCTCGACCATTTCGAGACTCCTTGACATGTCCGTGATCACATCCGGGACTCCGAAAAACCTTCGGTACATCAAAACATATAAACTCATAATATAACTGTCATCGAAACGTTAAGCATGCGGACCCTACGGGTTCGAGAACTATGTAGACATGACCGAGACATGTCTCCGGACAATAACCAATAGCGGAACCTGGATGCTCATATTGGCTCCCACATATTCTACGAAGATCTTTATCGGTCAGACCGCATAACAACATACGTTGTTCCCTTTGTCATCGGTATGTTACTTGCCCGAGATTCGATCGTCGGTATCTTAATACCTAGTTCAATCTCGTTGCCGGCAAGTCTCTTTACTCGTTCCGTAATACATCATCTCGCAAAAAACTCATTAGTTGCAATGCTTGCAAGGCTTAAGTGATGTTCATTACCGAGAGGGCCCAGAGATACCTCTCCGACAATCGGAGTGACAAATCCTAATCTCGAAATACGCCAACCCAACAAGTACCTTCGGAGACACCTGTAGAGCACCTTTATAATCACCCAGTTACGTTGTGACGTTTGGTAGCACACAAAGTGTTCCTCCGGTAAACGGGAGTTGCATAATCTCATAGTCATAGGAACATGTATAAGTCATGAAGAAAGCAATAGCAACATACTAAACGATCGAGTGCTAAGCTAACGGAATGGGTCAAGTCAATCACATCATTCTCCTAATGATGTGATCCCGTTAATCAAATGACAACTCATGTCAATGGCTAGGAAACATAACCATCTTTGATCAACGATCTAGTCAAGTAGAGGAATACTAGTGACACTTTGTTTGTCTATGTATTCACACAAGTATTATGTTTCCGGTTAATACAATTCTAGCATGAATAATAAACATTTATCATGATATAAGGAAATAAATAATAACTTTATTATTGCCTCTAGGGCATATTTCCTTTAGTCTCCCACTTGCACTAGAGTCAATAATCTAGATTACACAGTAATGATTCTTACACCCATGGAGCCTTGGTGCTGATCATCTTTTGCTCTTGGAAGAGGCTTAGTCAACGGGTCTGCAACATTCAGATCCGTATGTATCTTGCAAATTTCTTTTTCTCCCACCTGGACTAAATCCCGGATGGAGTTGAAGGGTCTTATGATGTGCTTGGTTCTCTTGTGAAATCTGGATTCCTTTGCTAAGGCAATTGCACCAGTATTGTCACAAAAGATTTTCATTGGACCCGATGCACTAGGTATGACACCTAGATCGGATATGAACTCCTTCATCCAGACTCCTGCATTTGCTGCTTCTGAAGCAGCTATGTACTCCGCTTCACATGTAGATCCCGCCACGACGCTTTGTTTAGAACTGCACCAACTGACAGCTCCACCGTTCAATGTAAACACGTATCCGGTTTGCGATTTAGAATTGTCCGGGTCAGTGTCAAAGCTTGCATCGACGTAACCATTTACGATGAGCTCTTTGTCACCTCCATAAACGAGAAACATATCCTTAGTCCTTTTCAGGTATTTCAGGATGTTCTTGACCGCTGTCATACATCAGGTCTGGTACACAACATTGCATACATGATAGAGCCTATGGCTGAAGCATAGGGAACATCTTTCATCTTCTCTCTATCTTCTGCAGTGGTCGGGCATTGAGTCTTACTCAACTTCACACCTTGTAACACAGGCAAGAACCCTTTCTTTGCTTGATCCATTTTGAACGTCTTCAAAACTTTGTCAAGGTATGTGCTTTGTGAAAGTCCAATTAAGCGTCTTGATCTATCTCTATAGATCTTGATGCCCAATATATACGCAGCTTCACCGAGGTCTTTCATTGAAAAACTCTTATTCAAGTATCCCTTTATGCTATCTAGAAATTCTATATCATTTCCAATCACCAATATGTCATCTACATATAATATCAGAAATGCTACAGAGCTCCCACTCACTTTCATGTAAATATAGGCTTCTCCAAAAGTCTGTACAAAACCAAATGCTTTGATCACACTATCAAAGCGTTTATTCCAACTCCGAGAGGCTTGCACCAGTCCATAAATGGATCGCTGGAGCTTGCACACTTTGTTAGCTCCCTTTGGATCGACAAAACCTTCCGGTTGCATCATATACAATTCTTCTTCCAGAAATCCATTCAGGAATGCAGTTTTGACATCCATTTGCCAAATTTCATAATCATAAAATGCGGCAATTGCTAACATGATTCAGACAGACTTAAGCATCGCTACGGGTGAGAAGGTCTCATCGTAGTCAATCCTTTGAACTTGTCGAAAACCTTTCGCAACAAGTCGAGCTTTATAGACAGTAACATTACCGTCAGCGCCAGTCTTCTTCTTGAAGATCCATTTATTTTCAATGGCTTGCCGATCATCGGGCAAGTCAACCAAAGTCCATACTTTGTTCTCATACATGGATCTCATCTCGGATTTCATGGCCTCAAGCCATTTTGCGGAATCTGGGCTCACCATCGCTTCTTCATAGTTCGTAGGTTCGTCATGGTCTAGTAACATAACCTCCAGAACAGGATTACCGTACCACTCTGGTGCGGATCTTACTCTGGTTGACCTACGAGGTTCAGTAATAACTTGATTTGAAGTTTCATGATCATCATCATTAACTTCCTCACTAATTGGTGTAGGTGTCGCAGAAACCGGTTTCTGTGATGAACTACTTTCCAATAAGGGAGCAGGTACAGTTACCTCATCAAGTTCTACTTTCCTCCCACTCACTTCTTTCGAGAGAAACTCCTTCTCCAGAAAAATTCCGAATTTAGCAACAAAAGTTTTGCCTTCGGATCTGTGATAGAAGGTGTACCCAACAGTCTCCTTTGGGTATCCTATGAAGACACATTTCTCCGATTTGGGTTCGAGCTTATCAGGTTGAAGTTTTTTCACATAAGCATCGCAGTCCCAAACTTTAAGAAACGACAACTTTGGTTTCTTGCCAAACCAAAGTTCATAAGGCGTCGTCTCAACGGATTTTGATGGTGCCCTATTTAACGTGAATGCAGCCATCTCTAAAGCATAACCCCAAAACGATAGCGGTAAATTAGTAAGAGACATCATAGATAGCACCATATCTAGTAAAGTACGATTATGATGTTCGGACACACCATTACGCTGTGGTGTTCCGGGTGGCGTGAGTTGCGAAACTATTCCGCATTGTTTCAAATAAAGACCAAACTCATAACTCAAATATTCTCCTCCACGATCAGATCGTAGAAATTTTATTTTCTTGTTATGATGATTTTCAACTTCACTCTGAAATTATTTGAACTTTTCAAATGTTTAGACTTATGTTTCATTAAGTAGATATACCCATATCTGCTCAAATCATCTGTGAAGGTGAGAAAATAACAATATCCGCCACGAGCCTCAATATTCATCGGACCACATACATCTGTATGTATGATTTCTAACAAATCTGTTGCTCTCTCCATAGTTCTGGAGAACGGTGTTTTAGTCATCTTGCCCATGAGGTACGGTTCGCAAGTACCAAGTGATTCATAATCAAGTGGTTCCAAAAGTCCATCAGTATGGAGTTTCTTCATGCGCTTTACACCAATATGACCTAAACGGCAGTGCCACAAATAAGTTGCACTATCATTATCAACTCTGCATCTTTTGGCTTCAATATTATGAATATGTGTATCACTACTATCGAGATTCAACAAAAATAGACCACTCTTCAAGGGTGCATGACCATAAAAGATATTACTGATATAAATAGAACAACCATTATTCTCTGATTTAAATGAATAACCGTCTCGCATCAAACAAGATCCAGATATAATGTTCATGCTTAACGCTGGCACCAAATAACAATTATTTAGGTCTAAAACTAATCCCAAAGGTAGATGTAGAGGTAGCGTGCCGACCGCGATCACATCGACTTCGGAACCATTTCCCACGCGCATCGTCACCTCGTCCTTAGCCAATCTTCGCTTAATCCGTAGCCCCTGTTTCGAGTTGCAAATATTAGCAACAGAACCAGTATCAAATACCCAGGTGCTACTGCGAGCATTAGTAAGGCACACATCAATAACATGTATATCACATATACCTTTGTTCACCTTGCCATCCTTCTTATCCGCCAAATACTTGGGGCAGTTCCGCTTCCAGTGACCAGTCTGCTTGCAGTAGAAGCACTCAGTCTCAGGCTTAGGTCCAGACTTGGGTTTCTTCTCCTGAACAACAACTTGCTTGCTGTTTTTCTTGAAGTTCCCCTTCTTCTTCCCTTTGCCCTTTTTCTTGAAACTAGTGGTCTTATTGACCATCAACACTTGATGCTCCTTTTTGATTTCTACCTCCGCAGCCTTTAGCATTGCGAAGAGCTCGGGAATCATCTTATTCATCCCTTGCATGTTATAGTTCATCACGAAGCTTTTGTAGCTTGGTGGCAGTGATTGAAGAATTCTGTCAATGACGCTATCATCCAGAAGATTAACTCCCAGTTGAATCAAGTGATTGTTATACCTAGACATTTTGAGTATATGCTCACTGACAGAACTATTCTCTTCCATCTTGCAGCTATAGAACTTATTGGAGACTTCATATCTCTCAATCCGGGCATTTGCTTGAAATATTAACTTCAACTCCTGGAACATGTCATATGCTCCATGACGTTCAAAACGTCGTTGAAGACCCGGTTCTAAGCCGTAAAGCATGGCACACTTAACTATCGAGTAGTCATTAGCTTTGCTCTGCCAGACGTTCATAACATCTGGTGTTGCTCCTGCAGCAGGCCTGGCACCCAGCGGTGCTTCCAGGACGTAATTCTTCTGTGCAGCAATGAGGATAATCCTCAAGTTACGGACCCAGTCCGTGTAATTGCTACCATCATCTTTCAACTTTGCTTTCTCAAGGAACGCATTAAAATTCAACGGAACAACAGCACGGGCCATCTATCTACAATTAACATAGACAAGCAAGATACTATCAGGTACTAAGTTCATGATAAATTCAAGTTCAATTAATCATATTACTTAAGAACTCCCACTTAGATAGACATCCCTCTAATCCTCTAAGTGATCACGTGATCCATATCAACTAAACCATGTCCGATCATCACGTGAGATGGAGTAGTTTCAACGGTGAACATCACTATGTTGATCATATCTACTATATGATTCACGCTCGACCTTTCGGTCTCCGTGTTCCGAGGCCATATCTGTTATATGCTAGGCTCATCAAGTTTAACCTGAGTATTCCGCGTGTGCAACTGTTTTGCACCCGTTGTATTTGAACGTAGAGCCTATCACACCCGATCATCACGTGGTGTCTCCGCACGAAGAACTTTCGCAACGGTGCATACTCAGGGAGAACACTTATACTTTGATAATTTAGTGAGGGATCATCTTATAATGCTACCGTCAATCAAAGCAAGATAAGATGCATAAAAGATAAACATCACATGCAATCAATATAAGTGATATGATATGGCCATCATCATCTTGTGCTTTGTGATCTCCATCTCCGAAGCACCGTGATGATCACCATCGTCACCGGCTCGGCACCTTGATCTCCATCATAGCATCGTTGTCGTCTCGCCAACTATTGCTTCTACGACTATCGCTACCGCTTAGTGATAAAGTAAAACAATTACATGGTGATTGCATTGCATACAATAAAACGACAACCATATGGCTCCTGCCAGTTGCCGATAACTCGGTTACAAAACATGATCATCTCATACAATAAAATTTAGCATCATGTCTTGACCATATCACATCACAACATGCCCTGCAAAAACAAGTTAGACGTCCTCTAATTTGTTGTTGCAAGTTTTACGTGGCTACTACGGGCTTAGCAATAGCCGTTCTTACGTACGCATCAAAACCACAATGATAGTTTGTCAAGTTGGTGCTGTTTTAACCTTCGCAAGGACTGGGCGTAGCCACACTCGGTTCAACTAAAGTTGGAGAAACTGACACCCGCCAGCCACCTGTGTGCAAAGCACGTCGGTAGAACCAGTCTCGCGTAAGCGTACGCGTAATGTCGGTCCGGGCCGCTTCATCCAACAATACCGCCGAACCAAAGTATGACATGCTGGTAAGCAGTATGACTTATATCGCCCACAACTCACTAGTGTTCTACTCGTGCATATGACATCTACTCATAAAACCAGGCTCGGATGCCATTGTTGGGGAACGTAGTAATTTCAAAAAAAATTCCTACGCACACGCAAGATCATGGTGATGCATAGCAACGAGAGGGGAGAGTGTTGTCCACGTACCCTCGTAGACCGAAAGTGGAAGCGTTAACACAACGCGGTTGATGTAGTCGTACGTCTTCACGATCCGACCGATCAAGTACCGAACGTACGGCACCTCCGAGTTCAGCACACGTTCAGCTCGATGACATCCCTCGAACTCCGATCCAGCCGAGTGTTGAGGGAGAGTTTCGTCAGCACGACGGCGTGGTGACGATGATGATGTTCTACTGACGCAGGGCTTCGCCTAAGCACCGCTACGATATTATCGAGGTGTAATATGGTGGAGGGGGCACCGCACACGGCTAAGAGATCAGTGATCAATTGTTGTGTCTTTGGGGTGCCCCTGCCCCCGTATATAAAGGAGCAAAGGGGGAGAGGTGCGGCCAGCCTTGGGGCGCGCCAGGAGGAGTCCTACTCCCACCGGGAGTAGGACTCCCCCTTTTCCTAGTTGGATTAGGACTTGGGAGGGGGGAAAGAGGAGAGGGAGAAGAAGGAAGGGGGGCGCCGCCCCCTTCTCCTTGTCCTATTCGGACTAGGGGGGAGGGGCGCGCGGCCCAGCCCTAGCCGCCTCTCCTCTCTTCCACCTAGGCCCACTAAGGCCCATTATGTTGCCGGGGGGTTCCGATAACCTCCCAGTACTCCGGTAAAATCCTGATTTCACCCAGAACACTTCCGATATCCAAACATAGGCTTCCAATATATGAATCTTTATGTATCAACCATTTCGAGACTCCTTGTCATGTCCGTGATCACATCCAGGACTCCGAACAACCTTCGGTACATCAAAACATATAAACTCATAATATAACTGTCATCGAAACGTTAAGCGTACGGACCCTACGGGTTCGAGAACTATGTAGACATGACCGAGACATGTCTTCGGTCAATAACCAATAGCGGAACCTGGATGCTCATATTGGCTCCCACATATTCTACGAAGATCTTTATCGGTCAGACCGCATAACAACATACGTTGTTCCCTTTGTCATCGGTATGTTACTTTCCCGAGATTCGATCGTCGGTATCTTAATACCTAGTTCAATCTCGTTACCGACAAGTCTCTTTACTCGTTCCGTAATACATCATCTCGGAACAAACTCATTAGTTGCAATGCTTGCAAGGCTTAAGTGATGTGCATTACCGAGAGGGCCCAGAGATACCTCTCCGACAATCGGAGTGACAAAACCTAATCTCGAAATACGCCAACCCAACAAGTACCTTCGGAGACACCTGTAGAGCACCTTTATAATCACCCAGTTACGTTGTGACGTTTGGTAGCACACAAAGTGTTCCTCCGGTAAACCGGAGTTGCATAATCTCATAGTCATAGGAACATGTATAAGTCATGAAGAAAGCAATAGCAACATACTAAACGATCGAGTGCTGAGCTAATGGAATGGGTCAAGTCAATCACATCATTCTCCTAATGATGTGATCCCGTTAATCAAATGACAACTCATGTCAATCGCTAGGAAACATAACCATCTTTGATCAACGAGCTAGTCAAGTAGAGGCATACTAGTGACACTTTGTTTGTCTATGTATTCACACAAGTATTATGTTTTCGGTTAATACAATTCTAGCATGAATAATAAACATTTATCATGATATAAGGAAATAAATAATAACTTTATTATTGCCTCTAGGGCATATTTCCTTCAAATTTTTCCTGTCATACATATGACACTTCTATGACGATAATTGTGACAAAACCCGGTATCATCATAGATGTGGTGGGCTCCCACTTCTATGACAAAAAATCATGACAGAAAATGGGCTTTTCGTCCTGGGCGGGCCGGAGACGCAGCTGCATGACATTCTTTGGGCCGTCCATGACGGAAAAAACCGTGGTAGAAGCGAGGGCGAGGAAAATTTCGGGGACTTCCCGGTTACGGTGGTTGGTCGGGGGCCGAGCGATGCGCGTTTCTCTCGTACACGTACGCGCGTGTGTGCGAGGCGTTGGCTCTAACTGAACCCGAGCGAGGTGTTGGGCTCTAACTGAACCCGAGCGATTGCACTGCAGGCTACGCGTTACTGAACCCGAGCGATCGATCGATTGCTGTTAACTGAACCCGATCGAGCGATTCCTTCGCTACTGCTGCTAAACTGAAGCCGATCGATGCTGCCTCTGGGATGAACAGTGAGCGTTGCGGGGGGGTGGGGGGGGGGGTTGGATGAACAGTGAGCGGTGGCGTTGCCTCTGGATGAACAGGACCCCGTGGTGTGGAGGGCTGGATGAACAGTAGACGGTGGAGGGGTGCCCGTGGAGGGGTGGTTGAACAGGACCCCGTTGTGTGGAGGGCTGGATGAACAGTAGATGGTGGAGGGGTGCCCGTGGAGGGGTGGTTGAACAGTAGCCGGTGGAGTAGCGCGCGGTGGAGGCTGGATGAACAGGAGCCCGTGGAGGCTGGAGGAGGTCAACGGTAGCCCGTGGAGGCTGGAGGAGGTCGACGGTGGAGATGAACAGTATCCCGTGGAGTCCCGTTTTGCGGTACGCCACACCCCTCCCGATGAACTGGACCACCGTTTCGACCGTAGGAGGTCCATTTCGTCCGTTTTGCGGTACGCCACACCCCTCCCGATCAACAGGACCCCCGTTTCGACCGTAGGAGGTCCGTTTCGTCCGTTTTGCGATACGCCACACCCCTCCCGATCAACAGGACCCCCGTTTCGACCGTAGGAGGTCTGTTTCGTCCGTTTTGCGGTACGCCAGACCCCTCCCGATGAACAGGATCCCGTTTCGAACGTGGCCGGTCGAACACAAGGCCATTTCCTCCATTCTGCGGTACGCCAGGCCTCGTTTCCATCACCTGTTCCGTCCAAGCCCTCCCGATGAACACGACCACGCATTCCGTTCCGACCCAGCGGGTTGGCTCCCACGCGTTCAGTTGCCTCCTGATGAACACGACGCATTCCGTTGCCTCCCCATGAACACGACACATTCCGTTGCCTCCCCATGAACACGACGACGACGCTGTTTCTCCGTTCCGACCCAGCCATGTCAATGAGCCCTCGCCGTACGGATGCGCGAGTAGGCGTTCGAGACCCCGCCCGTATATACACATACGTGGCCGTATTTTCTTTCTTGCACCCTGGCCGCTGTATGTACGTGTACATGCTACGTGCGCGCCTCTACTATGACACGTGCGCGCCTGTACATCCACAAGTAAATATGTACGTACACGTTCGCAACCAGAATGACAATGCTACATACGCTTCGACCAGGTCGGTCCCGACTGTCAGGCACTTCCTTGCGTGCAAAGATGTAGCTGGTGGGTCCCAACAGTCAGGGGGAAACATTTTTTTCGTGAAATACGGTGGCCCGTCCGGTGGGTCCCCGCTGTCAGGTGGAGGAATAATTATTTTGCGCGTAATAAGGAGGCACTTCCTTGATGCAGCCGTGGACCCAGCTGTCAGCGTCTCCACGCACAATACTCTTCCAATGGAAGTCGGTCGTTGACCACATTGACCAAGCCGCGCCGAGAGCACCATGGCGGTGGACGATGGCGAGGCCTAGGAAGGGGACGACACGGAGGCAGGGAAGACTCGGCAGTTGTTTCCCACTCGGAGGGGAGTACAAATGTACGAGGGTTTACTGGTTCGTCTGCCATCGCCGGAGAATAACAGCAGGTGTGGGTGAGTAGAGGGATGGCTAGGCCAGCGATGGGAGTACGATGGGGCGTTGAGGCCTGCGCGGCAGCACAGCCGGCCGCGGGGAGGAGGGAGCAGGCAGTCCCGCCGGCGCTTGTTTGAGCGGCTGGAGCAGGAAGAGCAGAGATTGAAGAAGCACGACGGCCGTTCGATGGACATCCAACAGTCAGTGC
Organism: Aegilops tauschii subsp. strangulata; assembly: GCF_002575655.3. NCBI lineage: Eukaryota > Viridiplantae > Streptophyta > Magnoliopsida > Poales > Poaceae > Aegilops > Aegilops tauschii. Next base: position 68,399,152 of record NC_053041.3, read on the forward strand.
TTGTGCGTCAACCATTTTTTTAGGAAAGCCTCAAATCTGTGGAAAACAGCATACATCCCATCTGCCATTATTTATAATAATTTACAGCCCATTTGCTAACTCTTAAGGTTTTTTTTGGAGCCCATATTCCTTTTGTTAGCATTACAGCCCATATTGTGGCCACGGTTAAAAAATTATACGGAATTTTGCATATTTTGGTGCGGTCCGAACTGTTTTTAATCCCGAAATTTTGACTCACATTCAAACTGATTTTAAAAATAAATGTATATCAATATAAAATCCAACAAATTCTCCACGCATAAAAATTAATGTAATTTAAAATCTTGAAATGAAAAAAAAGATATTTGAAACTAATTGCCGGTTTGATGTGTTTTAAAAATGTACATCCCATTTCTCATTACTGATGGGCCATTTTCTCGGCCAGCCGAATGAAAGCTCTCCTCGTATTGAAAGATTTGCAGCCCAACAGGCCTGACAAAGCGACTTACTTGGCAAATCACAAAAAAACTGGGTTGTGGCCGTGGACCGAGCTGTCAGCCTCTCCACGTACAGTACTCTTCCGATGGAAGTCGTTCCTTGACCATGTTGACCACGCCGCGCGGAGAGCACCACGGCGTTGGATGACGGCGAGGCCTAGGAAGGGGACGACGCGGAGCCGGGGAAGACGCGGCAGTGGAAGCCCGCGCGGAGAGGAGTACGAGGGTTCACTGGTTCGGCTGCGGTGTGATGCTGCCGTCGCCGCAGGGCCTGGCCAGCGGTGGGAATAGTAGGGGGCGGTGAGGCCTCTGCGGCAGCACAGCCGGCCACGGGAGGCAGGAGCATGCGGCACGACTGGCGCTGCTTTGGGCGGCTGGAGCAAGAAGACCAGAGGTTGAAGAAGCACTACGGCCGTTGGATGGACATCGTACGGTCACTGGAGCTAGAATCGTTCATATTGACTAGGTTGACAAAGCCCTTCGTCCCCGTCAACTTAGTAGGCCCACAAGTCAGCCTCCCACCAAGGTGGGTCCCAGCTAGCCGGGGGAGTATTCATTTTTTTGTGCGTAATAAGGAGGCACTTCCGGTGGGTCCGAGCTGACAGCGGGGGGAACATTTTTTTCGTGAAATACGGTGGCCCGTCCGGTGGGTCCCAGCAGTCAGGGGGAAACGATTTTTTTTGCAAAATACCGGTGGCCCGTCCGCTGGGTCCCCACTGTCAGGTGGAGGAATAATTATTTTCCACGTAATAAGGAGGCACTTCCTTGCGGCTGCCGTGGACCCAGCTGTCAGCCTCTCCACGTAGAGTACTCTTCCGATGGAAGTCGCTCGTTGACCACATTGACCACGCCGCGCCGAGAGCACCACGGCGGTGGATGACGGCGAGGCCTAGGAAGGGGACGACGCGGAGCCGGGCAAGACGCGGCACTGGATGCCCACGCGGAGAGGAGTACGAGCGTTCACTAGTTCGGCTGCGGTGTGAGGCTGCCGTCGCCACAAAATAACAGGGGGTGTGGGTGAGTGGAGGGATGGCCTGGCTACTGGTCGGAGTAGTATGGGGGCGGTGAGGCCTCCGCGGTAGCACAGCCGGCCACAGGAGGCAGGAGCAGGCGGCATGACCAGCGCTGCTTTGGGCGGCTGGAGCAAGAAGACCAGAGGTTGAAGAAGCACTATGGCCGTTGGATGGACATCATACGGTCACTAGAGTATTGACTAAGTTCACAAAGCCCTCAGTCCCCGTCAACTTAGTAGGCCCACAAGTCAGCCCAACAATATGGTGGGTCCCAGCTAGCAGGGGGGTATTCATTTTTTGGGCGTAATAAGGAGGCAGTTCCTTGCGTGCGAAGATATAGCTGGTGGGTCCGACCTGTCAGCGAGGGGAACATTTTTTTCGTGAAATACTGAACCCCTTCCTGTGGGTCCCAGCTGTCAGGTGGAGGAATCATTATTTTGCGCGTAATAAGGAGGCATTTCCTTGCGTGCGGCCGTGGACCCAGCTGTCAGTCTCTCCACGTACAGTCCACTTCCGATGGATGTCGTTCATTGACCACGTTGACCAGGCCGCGCCGAGAGCACCAGGGCGGTGGACGACGGCGAGGCCTAGGAAGGGAACGACACGGAGCCAGGGAATACTCGGCAATTGTTTCCCACGCGGAGGAGTACGAGGGTTTACTGGTTCGTCTGCCGTCGCCGTAGAATAACAGCATGTGTGGGTGAGTAGAGGGATGGCTAGGCCAGCGATGGGAGTACGGTGGGGCCGTGAGTCCTGCGCGGCAGCATAGCCGGCCGCGGGAGGAGGGAGCAGGCAGTCCCGCCAGTGCTTGATTGAGCGGCTGGAGCATGAAGAGCAGAGATTGAAGAAGCACGACAGCCGTTGGATGGACATCCAACAGTCACTGCTCTCGTGTGTTGACTAAGTTGACAGGGCATTGCGTGTGCGTCAACCTTTTTTTATGAAAGCATACACGTCAACCTGTAGTAGGCGCACAAGTCAGCTTCAAATCTGTGGAAAACAACATACAACCCATCTGCCATTATTTCTAATAATGTACATCCCATTTGCTAATTCTTAAGAATTTTTTTGGAGCCCATCTTCTTTTTGTTAGCATTACACCCCATATTGTGTCCACGGTTAAAAAGTATACGAAATTTTGCATATTTCGGTGCGGTCAACTGTTTTTAATCTAGAAATATTGATTCACATTCAAACTATTTTTAAAAATAATTTATATAAATATAAAATCCAAATAATTGTCCACGCATAAAAATCAATGGAATTTAAGATCTTGTAATGAAAAACAATTGAAACTAATTCCCGGTTTGATGTGTTTTAAAAATGTACAACCCATTTCTGGGCAAACCGAATGAAACTCTCCTCGTCTTGAAAGATTTGCAGCCCAGCAGGGCCGATAAAGCAAAGTAGGCCTTGTTTGGGTATTTCTTTAAAAAAAAATAGAACTGGGCTAGCCATTTTCAGCAAGAAAAAAACACAACCGGGCTGATGATGTGGTAAACATAAATAAAACCCTGGCTAGACGGGCCACAGCCCCCGCACAGCCCCGTTGTTACCCTGATCCGTCGCTAAAACTAGTATAAATAACAACTGCTTGTTCCTCAAAAAAAAACTGCGCGACTTGCTGGGTCCCTGGTGTCATGCGCTCGTAGTGTAATTCTCTCGTTTATTGACTACGTTGACAATCGCGTGAGCCCCAGATGTCCAACCATTAGGAGGAACCATATTTTTGGGCTTGTACTATAGAGGCACTTGCTTGCGTACTGCCATGACGCTGGTGGGTCCCTACTATCATCCTCTCCACGTACAGTCATCTCCTTGTTCCTCTCGGTTGTTGACAACGTTGAAAATTTACAGCCCATTTGATGTGCTAGTTCGAAATAAGTTTGTGGGTGCTGGTGGGGGCTAATCACTTGGCTTCTGTAATGCACAGTGAGCTCAAGCAGCCGGCGGGAGTGATGTTATTTCCCTTGGTTGGGATTTGTTACAATATTTCACTCTAAATTAAACGAATGGCAAGCCATTTGCCTTGTTTCAAAGAAAATATGACAGTCACAGCCGAGTTGAAAAGGGCAGGAACATCTAACTCCAGCTTACAAACTGTACAAAAGCACGAGGGTTAATTGTTCATCAGGTTTACAAAAAAACCAGATTGAAAAGGGCAACAACATCTAACTCCAACACTGTTTTCGGCAGTCACAGTCAAATGGATCGGTCAGGTCCATAGAATGAACATCCTGGGTCGTAAAATTTACTGGATTATGACCACAATATGTTGTAAATAGAAGCTCGGCACATTCAGAAGCTCTTTTGCCCACCTAAAACTCCTTTTATTGCTCTTCGACATACCCATCCGTCAAAACCATGCTGCTGATAAACTTAAGCCTGATGGACAATAGTACCTCGCATTCAGCAGGAAGAATGTGACAAATCTTGTGTTTGCACGGTTGGCTACATATCGTTCTAGCATTATTGTCTTCAATCGAATCTCATGAGAAGTGAGAAAATCCCGATGCTTACGAATCCACCGATTGGTTATAACTTTCTTACCCCGTCCTGTTGCCTAAATAGACATGAAGATTGAAAACAGTTAAGGTCTAAAAGAAGAGTGTCGAAAGAGCAACAGCTGAACGGTTAATTCTAGTACACTATATGCGGGCTTCCAATGTGCGTGAAATTATCACCTTTATATACAACTTCTCCAGACATGGAAAGCATTGCAGCAAGCCAATAATCTTGTTTAGATCAAAACTATTCATTTGGATATATAAGATCTTGACAGAATCCAGCACCATTGATAGGCCATCCATGGAGAAACTCTTCATTGAGCATAGAACATAATATTAGTACAAACTGTGTACTCCAAGATGATATATAAATTATGCGCAGAAATTTAAAATGCAGCTTATGGTTACAAGTGTAGATCATAATATAAAGTACCTGAAGAACTGTGGAGCCAAACACCATATTGAAATGAGCACAAAGATCATGTATTACACCCAAGGTCTCCAGTTTAGGCGCAGAGAGGACGGTTATTTGCAACGGTGAATAACTAGAATCAAGGATCAACCTTTGAAGTGAAGGGGCATCTTGGATGATGAGCTGCCTTCCGTCAAAAGATATTCCAATTCTTACAAGGTTAGGCGACTTTATTTGGAGACAACCGATTCTAACTGTGAAAACAAGCACCAAGCACTCCAGCGCAGGGCAACTGGAGTGCATGATGCTGTGCAATGAGGCCTCCGATATACGAACCCGCACAAGTGAAAGTTTCTTGAGAAATGGGAGTCGAAGGTTTAGTACCAGATTGTCTGGTAGGTAGCACAGCGCAAAGGTGGCGGTGTGGAGAGAGGACAAAAACCGCGAGATGGACATCGGTGCTGAGGGCACAAGTTCATGGCGTTCGGTATGTGGTATGTGATTTCTAGGGGAATAGTAGAACTCAAGCAGCTGTAGTTCTGTGAATTCAGGGGATTTCAGCCAGGCGTCCACCGTGTACGGCATGGTATGCTTGCTCAGGTAGCATGACGGGATGCAGAGGCTTTGAACGGAGCCCTGGTGGGAGGAGATGATGGCTCTGGGGATTTCAAAATCATTGAAGAGAGATAGCTGACGATAGTCGAGATTAAGGGGCACGGCGCGCCATAGAGGGCGCCACCGAATTGAGAGGACTTGGGTGCGGCAGCAATCCTTGGTGGGGAGAAGCGAGATGATCTCCCCAAGGACGGCGTCCGGGAGATCGCTGATGCGGTCCACCCGAGATTCTACGGGTTCCTTGGATCCGGCGGGGGCGGGGTCGCTGCTTCTCCCCGCGCTGCCGGGTGCAGGATCTACAACAGGCGTCGCCGCTGGCGGGAGCCTCATCTTCTTGGCGCAGGGGTCAGCCGACTCCATTTTCCTCGAGGGCGTCGCGTCGCGCTCACGGATTTGAGCAGAGTAACGAAAGACGAGCCTAGTTGTAGTGCGAGCGAAGAAGAAGGGGAGCTGGGGGTTTTCTGTAGGAGTGAGGAAGAAGGGGAGCTGGGGTTTTCTGTAGGAGTGAGGTGAGGAATTTGGGGGTACGAGTGGAGCGAGCTGACGTGAGGTGGGTGGGAGCGAGGAGGAAGAAGGGCACCCAGGTTTTTTTGGGGGGGGGGGGGCTGTGTGCTGGGTGTGGGTAGCGCTTCTCATTCAGTAAATATATGGGCTTTTGAATTGACTTTACTATTTACTAGTGTGGATGGGCTGTTTTGTCTTGGGCCCAGAGAAACAATTACTACTAGTACAGTGGAGACACTCTACAACTACCTAGAAAAACAATTACTACTAGTACAGTGGAGACACTCTACCGCTTCTGGCTCCTCCTAGGTCATTGAAACGTCTCCCTCTACTGAATGTCGTTATACTTTTGTTCTCCGACATGCGGGCCATGCAGCGCGCGGGCCCAAATGCCATCCACCAAATTAGAAGGCAGTATGCAGGCGGAGAGTCACCCCGGTCGTAGCGCGGCAGTAACGAGCCGTCGTATCACAAAACCCCACCTCCCCGCAGTCTAAGTTTGACGGACGAAGCAACCATCATTTCACTCTTCGCTGAATCCCCTTCTCACTCACCGTCTTCAAGAAAGGCAACACTCGCATCTGCCACTGTTCTTCTCTCCGAACGAAGGGAAGGTAAGCGGATCCGTGATGTTGGTATAGTTTCGTTCAGAGAAAAAAAAGAACTTTTGCAAAGCAGTAACCGATCCTCACTCTCTTTTTTGTTTCATTGTCATTGCGATTGTGTTTTCCTTTCAGTGGTCTCCTAGTATTCGTCAGTTTCATGATGGACCAAGGAGAACCAGGCAAAGATCTGCCGATATTGGAGCAGACACGGGAGGCTGATCCCCACGAGACAAAGAGCTCCAAGAAGATGGAGGCAACCACCGTCCCGACCCCAGATACACTCACAACCACTACTAAGATGGTCAACGCCCTGTTTGAGGTTACAGCCACCGTGGCACTACAGGAGCAGTTTTCCCCCTTCGAGGATGTGTCCCCCCCGCTGAGCTGCCCAAGGTGATTTCCTTCTTTGCCGATGTCGATTGTGGTTTTTTCATCTAAGTATGTGGTGATTTTTTTAGAAAAGGAAGTATGTGGTGATTAATAATGCAAAATTTTATTAGCTTCGATGCCATGCTATACATAGTGGTTTAAATAACTTGTGTTTCTTATACTGAAAAGTAATTCAGAATTTGTTTCTGTTTCAATTAGAGCCCTGATGCAGACAAAGATTGTGTGGTTGTACATGTCACTCGCTATGAGGCGGACGACCTGAATATACGCACTAGGAAAACAGAGTTCTTAGGCTATTGGATCCTGGAAGCCATTTGCGATTATACCAATGAAGAGTTGTATTCCAGCCTCATTGTTGTCAGGCATGTTGTCCAGGGTGTACTGAAGCACAAGAAGTCCAAAGCTACTCCTTCGTTTGTGAGGCATACTGTTCTTGTCAAGCTTACGCAGGAAGATGATGTGGCATGCCTCCACAAACAAGTTTATCAGTGGTAAGGCCACAAGGTTGTCTTCATGAAGGTTCACAGGATTGAGCTGCTGCGGGATGTCCTCGATGATGTTCATGGCAAGGTCCATCTTGTGTCCAGCCCAAATTAGATCGAGGCATGAAATAGTTGCCCCAGCTAGTGTTTAATAGTAGTTTGGATTGTGTCTAATTATCCGAACCTTGCCTGTTATCGACCCCTCTGGGGCTAGTACTCTGTTTGAATCATGTGAGAACCATTGTAATTGTTGCCGAAACAGATGCGTCCTCACTAGTTTTTTCATGAATATGGCATGGTAAGACATAAGTTGTCATGGTTTATCATACGAGCAGTGTGTGTTTTGATGAAATAGAGCACTCGTTCGAGAACCGTGCACGGACGTATACATAAGTACTTGTAAACACTGTTGGTGCTACCCCACTTGTAAGCAGTTGTGCAAAACACGACACATTGGCTCAGCTCGCTTCAACACTAGGCTATCGACCACCTAACAATCAACAATCTGCTGTCTGACATATAAGCAACTATGTATCTTGTTACAGTGGTTCATGCAGTAATTGAGGCCACAATGTAATAAATTCCAAACGTTCACACGCTAGTCCAGCGCTCATGTGGAACACTCACATTAAACTCGTCTTCATAAAAAACTTGAAAAGCATAAGTTAAGCAATTTTATACATCTCAATGATTCATAGAACATAACAAACATATACTAGTTCACATCAAAAGACAAAGTGGTGAGAAGGTTTACAAATCAGGAAAAAACAAGCAAGGCTTCTCTGAGCAAAGGGCCTCCCGGCAGGCTTAAATTTCCTAGAGTTCACTCTGGTTTTTTCTTGTTGCCACCATCCAGGGTTAGGTTCTCTCATTCCAAAATAACCAATTATAATTGTGGTCTCAACTGGAATGCTGAACTGAACCATGCAGTGTACTGACCAGCTGAAATGCTTGTGCATTCCACTAAACTTAAGCACCGCTATTTGCAGAAATAAGCAGACCACAATGCCTCTTGTCCGCGCACCTGTCCAAAAAACCACCGTGCAGCCGTGCCAGCTAGTCCTCGGTCCATGGATGAACTGGTAGAAAGTGCATTCCGGACTAGGATGCAGTTGTTTTCGCTCGTCCCTGCACTGCAATCAGGAAGTAAAACGTACGAATCAGCTTCTTTTAGATTGTGTTGGTCATTCTACCTTAGTTACTACCAATGTAGGGATACCTTGAAGACGGGAGGTTAGACGATGGCAACGAGGGATAGCCATCTCATTTTGCGCAGTTGTACTAAAACTGAGGTGTGTGCTTTTGATTGCGCGGATAGAAACGATACGGAGACAGACATCCCGAAACGATATGGAGACAAACATCCCTATTTGCGCAAATACGAAATACGGTTATTTAAACAGCGACATATATTACTACTTTCCCCCGTTTCCTCTTATAACCAAGTCCTAGATTCATGCTACAGCTTTCCCACTTTCTTCCCTGTTTGAACCAATGCTTTGAGTCGACTGTATGAACTAGCTTTACTTCTAATAATAGTAGAATCTAGGTGGCTTTGGAACAGCGGACGAAAGTAGAAAAGGGTCCACACGAAGGGAGCTGGGGCAGTGGAGCAAGGCAGGTTTCGAAGGAATATATACCTGAGGGTCATCGGCATGTGGCAAAGACGGCGTCGGGAGGCCGCATCTTGGCCACAATACCGCAGGGAGGAAGAAGGGGTCGGAGGCCCTCCCGAGCCGGCGCTCTCTCGGAGAGAACGGCACGGCCGCCGATCGGGATGCGTGGGCAGCCGTTGGTCTCCTCCCCCGCCGCCGACGACAGCGTGAACGATGCACCTACACCCCTGCCCCGGTCGAGGTTGTCCGGCCGGATTTGTGACCAGCCGTGAGCTGAGAGAGAGTGTGGCCAACTATGTGTTGCTTAGATCTGGAGAGCATGAGAGAGTGACAAGAGGAACCCTAGTAAAGCAAGCGCTAAGGCTCCTGCTTTTATATATAGTGGAGTGATTTTGTTGTACCAGCTTCAAAAAAATGCGCTCCTACGTGTACCTGCGAGTGGGTGTGAGAGAACTAGTGCGTGCGTGCACCGCTTCTCTTTGTGAGAGTACAATATACTATGCCCAAAGAACGTTCGCCGCAAGAGTAATAGTATAAGTGTGTGACGTGTGAGCTAAAATAAAATGTGCGCGCCGTCTTTTGTTTTTTAGAAGTTCTGAGGGTAGGGTGTGAAGAGCACATATGTGCATGACGTCTACCTGCAGATAGACGGTGGGTGCGACGTGCGAGTCTGCGAGAGGACTCGGGAGAGTCGTGACTCGTGAGGGTGCGTGTGCGTGAGAGAGAGGGGGGCACGTATCAATGCAATGCATGTGTCCGTAAATCATTATCCGACAAACGTTCGCCACAAGCCTTTTCCTAACGAACGCCGTAAGAACCGTTAGATCGGCATCCGACAGTGTCAGTTTTGCCATGTCATTTAACAGAACAACCACTCCTCCTACACACAAATCTTCCACGTGAGTGTTAGCAACTGCCGTATGCTCCCTCCGTTCCGAAATGCAGTGCATATAGCTTTATTGAAAATTCGAACCTCGCAAACTTTTACCGAGTTTTCGTGTACCAAATTGCACATGTAGAATACCATGTATATATCATTTCATTCATCTTCAAGAGGTAACTATAAAGATGGGTGAGGAGTCTACAAAGAAAGACCATCGTATCACCCGCAGCAATTTCAAGCATCCTTTAGTGTCGAGGAATATCATAGGAACTCTATATGATATGATTTTTATAGGATTTTTTCCTTTAGAGCCAATTGGTTCATAGGAATAGATTCATATACTCCACATTTCAAAGGAAATAAACATGATATCATTTCTATAGCTTTAGAGCCACTTGGTTCATATGAATGGATTCCTATACTCCCTTAATTTCAAAGGAAAATAAACATTAGCGTATATTCAATAGAAAAGTTCCTATGATATGAACCAAATTACATCTGTTTTCTAATCCCTCCTCATAGGAATTGAGATACATGTCATCTCTAGATTCAATAGAAAAGTTCCTATGATGTGAACCAAATGACATCTCTTTTCCAATCCCTACTCATAGGAATTGAGATGCTCCATGTCATCTCTTTCCCTACAACTTCCATGTATACACCTTCTATTCCTAAATAGATAGTACAACCCACTAGTAGCTTTTTTCCAAAACATGCAACTATGGCACAAGAACTATATAGTGTGCCAATAACTTTGAAAGATGGTCGCTGGATGAAGCTAACCTGACAGTGCAGAGATAGGCAAATCCGAGCACTACTGGCCGTTGGATATCATCAACATTCCACCAGATCTGCCACATGTACAATTTAGAAGACTCCATGGTTGAACTTAAGCATAGTGCACAAACCTCAAAACACAAGCACTTCTCCTTTGTTCTAGAATCTTCTGTATCATAATTGATTATTTTTTCTAAATGAATTGCCATTATTTGTTTTTTACTTTATGATTTACAATGCACAACCCCATGAATCTTAACATTTTTATAAAACTAATTGATTTTGAATGAGATGAACTATAAGAACTAAACGAACATCTACATCATGCATATATGACTCAAAGCTTTACATGCTATAGTGTGTATTTATTCATAATTTGGTTTCGAAATCTCATGCGTTCAATACATGTGTACCTTACTAGTTTTGAGTAGAGTAGCAAATTTCACGCGGCCCCGGGTATATCAAAATGCAGGGCCCATGCATCATTGCCTTTCGGTCGAACCTACGTCCACAATTTTTTGTACGTACTATATCTCCACTGGTCCCCGAACCCAAAATGCTGCCTCGTTCCCGTAAAACCAAGCGGCCCACAGATATTTAAGGCATCGACTCAAACCCGTTTACTACAACGTGGCCCCGCACGCCGTAGTACTCCTACAAACCCTAACGCCGCACTCATCATCGGTTTTCTTCAAGAGGACAAGGGAGAAGCCGATTTGTAGTGGAGTCGCTTTCAAAAAAAAGGATCTGTAGTGGAGACCCCTACCCTAGGGTGCCCTAGGTAGCTGCCGCACGCATCATTGTTTTCTCTTTTCTTTATGCTTTGTGCCCTAGAGTGAAATGATGGTTGCTTCGTCCGTCCAGCTTAATGCGGGAAAGGTGGGGCTTTGTGGTTTGACCCCTCATCGCTCATTTTCTACTACTGCGGCGCTATGACCGGGGTGCCTCCAATTCCAACCGCTGCTCCGAACTGTAATTTGGTGCATCGCACGTGGAACAAGGATGAGCCACATGTCGGCCAAAGGGGTCCTGTTAAGTGTGTCGCCATTTCGTGTGCGGACTGACCCTGCTTGAGTTGCTACGCCAACACGACACGAGCAGCCTACCACTTGGTTTTGCTCCTTGGTGAATCCCGACTATATTGATCTAAAAAGATACGTGCTGAACTACCCTCTCTGTCTCTGTTTTTTTATTTTTAGGCGTCTCGGTTTATAGGGCCTGCACGTAGTTCTAGGTCATCCATTTGAGTAACTAAATATGAGTTACTATGTCACAAAAAGTATATCATTGGATTCTTAAGCGGATGTAGTTGTATTTAAAATTCGAGGGCGGGGCTTTTCTTGCATGGTAGGCGGGGCAGTTCCGCCTAGTCGGTTCGACAGAGATGCGAGAAGACGAGGGAGTAGGCTGCTGCAAATGTAGGGCTGTGTGATTTGACAGCGAGTTACTGCTGGACAGGTGGGGCCCCGTGATTTGACTTGCCATTATCATTTTAACTGCGGCGCTACGACCGGCGTGAGTCTCCCGATTCCTGACCACCTCCATACAGGTGCCTCTCCCAATGCTGCACCATGTAGTAGAGGCTGGCTCTTGCATGAGAGCCCACTCCACATATGCAAAAATGCCATGTAAAGCGCACTACTGTACTTGCTTTTACTTGCTCCTACAGGTGCTTAAGCTTGCCACATAGGCATAAAGTCTGATGTGGCAAGTTAATCAAGAAGAGGGAGACTAGTTTGGTGACCCAAGGAAGAAACGGTGCTAAGCGCGTGTACCTAGGTGAAAAGACAATTTTGAGTCTATAGCTAATTAAATGAAGCAAACTTAGCAACACCATTTCATTGGAAGAGGTCACTCCTTGGCAAATGCAATAAATACTAGTACTCCCTGTGTCCCATAATATAAGAACGTTTTGGCACTACACTAGTGTCAAAAACGTTCTTATATTATGGGACAGAGGGAGTACGAAGAAAGAGATAGAGAGGAGTAAAAAAAATACACTTATAGCTAACCTTAGAGCCAACCTTGTTGTAGTATGAGTGACTAAGTGATGACTATGTATGACATGCCAACATCAGATAGCCTAACGCACTGTGTTAAATCTCCAAGGGCGCGACCGCGCGAGCGACGCGACGGTCATGGTAGGCACGAGCATGATACGGGCTGCTGGCAGCCCTTGGATCTGTGATCAAACGGTCACATGCTAAGTTGCTGAAAATTTGCAGAATAACCCTCCAGGATAGGATATTCACCCATAGGTCTAGAATCACGCCATGCAACTATTCGATCTCAGATCCAAGGGCTCTCGGAAGCCCGTATCATGGGAGAATGGAAAGCCACTACCCTGCCGTTCGCACGCTGGCAGTTCGCTCCTACTCGTCCCTGCACGTCCTTCAATACTACGACGGTTCGCTCCTAGTCGTCCCGTCCATTCACATTACGGCAGTTCCACTAATCCTAACCCTCCTCCCAAATCCATGGCGTCCCAAATCTCCACGATCGGCGGTGAGTACAAGGTTAGAACCATCACCGGCGATGAGTTCGACGTCATCTACACCCGTTCTTCCGCGACGGTGAAAGGATGCCTTTCTCGCTTCAGACGCATGTTCGAAAACTCAGATGATGAGTGGGTCGCTGGGCTAGATGTTGACTACACCACAGTCCTGGGACGAGAGAAGGATCTAAAGGACGAAGAGAGGAAGAAGCCCACCGTGATCCAGGTTTGTGTACATAACGTTTTCTTGGTCTACCACATATGCCATGCCGACGTTGAGTGCCAGGATTTTAAGAACTTCCTCAAGGAAAAAACAGTGAAATTCGTTACTATAGACTTTAAGAACGACAAAGAAGTCCTGGGTCGGATAGGCCTCGTTGTAGGCAACCCCTTCGACCTCCAGAAGAATCGGCAGGTGCCCTCTTGTCAGCCTTCAATGCTGACCCTGGCAGGAGCCATGGTTCATCCTTCGTACCGTAAACTGGAGAAACCTCATTACACGTTTCATCGTCATGCATGGCAGCGGAATGTACTAGATATAGACCACATCCACTACGCTGCAATGGATGGCTACCTTTGTTTCAATATCTACAAGGGTTGGATGAAGAGCAACAGCCAAGTGTGCGGTTCAAGAAAAGAAGTATCGGCCAAGTGGAAGAGGGACAAGGACGAAGTCGAGGACGTGGACGAGGACTCCGAGTAAGGTGGCAGTGTCGTTGCTCATGGTGGTTCTAAACTTCTAATGCAGTGTCTACCGGATTAGTTGCATAGTTTAATTTCAGGTGTGCTTAGTTTAATTTGAGGGGTGTGTTGTGCTGAGCCCCCAGCAGAACTATGTTATGTTTCTTCTCGTTACTTTAACTCTTCAGTATGTACATACTATTAGTATTTCTTTAATAGAATTTAGCACCCCAATTAAGCACGTACTAGCTTTTTTAATAGTACTATATGCATAATTTGGCGACGAGCGCTGTCTATATGTACCACCTTTTTTTTAATTTCAATTTTTGCTCCATGGCGCAATCCATCGATAGTACTACTATACAAAAGTATACATTTTTTAAAAGGCTAGAGTACTGTTCATCACACATATAGCCAGTTAAATTCTCAACCTAGAACGACGTGCATGCCATGTAGTAAACCGATACGGAGGAAGTATAGTAAAAATGAGGTGATTTTACCGAGCGATCGGCGGGGGAGCATGGCCTGTCATGCGGTCCCACGTGTCATGATGTACCAAGGCGATGCGCGTGTCCCTCTTGAGGCAGAAGCAATACTACTTGGTTTGAGATGATGGCGAACCGAAGTGTGAAATAATGGTTGCTTCGTCCGTCTGGGAAGGTGCAGCATTGTGATTTGACGTCTCATTGCTCATTACTACTACTGGGCCGGTACGAGTGGGGTGCGCCCCCTGCTGTTCTGCACTATTATTTGGTGCTTGACACGTCAACCCGGTTTCTATATGTCCCATATGTCAGCGACACGAAGTACAGAATTCATGAAAGGGAGAGTCGACGGAGGAGTATACTACAAAATTCATGAAAGGGAGCGACTTAGTTTTGGAAAAATCTGTTTTTACGGAGTACGTACCCACTAGGGTTTATAGGGCTTATCTAAAAAACATTCGTTTTTCCGTTTGATAAGTCTCAATTCTACTATACTAGTAGTAGTACCATTACATGTTGGATTTCGAGGTGCGTTAGATCACCCGACGCAAGCAGTGTCAAGAGGAAACTAACCAATGCATGTACAAGTTCATGGAAATTTAGTGGTCATTCATGCATTCGTTCTAATTAATGCCTCGGTAAACATAACTTCTTGAGAAAAATGAGCGTAGTGATTACTTGTGCAAACTACGAAATTAATTCGACCACTCACCGTCTACCTTGGTTGGAGAGATTTTGAAATTGAGCCACAAACTGGAAAGGAGGGAGTAGTAACTTTCGTCTCGATTACTATTTGTGGCCTTGTATAGACGCAAAATGTATTTTTTTTATAGTGGCCTTGTATAAGTAAATGGAGGGAGTACTAACCAAAGTACGTAGTAGGGACGAGGAGTAAACGGAGGGAGTAGTAAAATTTTCTCCTCGTGCTGCGAGCCACCGCGCGTGTGGGCGAGGGAGCGGGCGTAAAGGCGTACAGTAGTAGTAGTACTACTACTCGTAAGAAAGGTTCACCTCCTCCTGCGAGCCACCGCGCCCGTGGGCGGGGGAGACGGCGTACTAAGCAAGCTTCTCCTCGTTTTGCGAGTTGACGGGACACATCAAAAGTACTCCAGTGTATAGAGACTTGCCTCTAAGGTAGGCCCCACATGGTTTGCCTCTTTTTTTAATTTAACATAACGCGTCAAGTCGCAATTTGTTTGTTCACCCGTGGTAGACGATCCTCCCTCCACCAAGTGGACAACCAGTACACGTGCCAAATTACCACGTGGGCTGCCTTTTTCATACAAAAATGAGCTCCACCGTGTACCCGCGCAGGTGTGGTTGGGAAAGAGACGGGAGTACGTGCGCCGTGCGTGCACCTCTTCTCTTCGTGCACGTCCCCCATCTACGTGGGTGTGTGTGAGAGAGATACAAACCTAGACATAATGCGCCGTCCATCCCCATGCCTCCGCCTAGTCCGACCACCAGTCACCACCACGCCCCACTCCTCCTCACTTTATCTCTCATCTTTCTCCCTCCATTTTTATATACAAGGGGCCACTATCAAAATTACAATTTGCAGATATACAAGGCCACTAACACTAATCGATGCAATATTAATGGTGTTTGCCTCGTGGTACTAGCAAAGGAGGAAATTAATTATCCCTTGCATGCATGCGGGAGTTTGTAAAAAAATGCATCTTGATGTTCCGTGCAATGCACGGGCATCTTGCTAGTCCATGAAAACAACACATGGCAAAATTCCACGGTGAACGAGGGATTTGAATCTGTTGGGAGGGGCTGTTTGGATCGTGCCCGGGGTAGCCAAAATATTGGCGACCCATGTGGAGGACTCGGCGTACAACACGAAGCTACCAGAGTCGCGGAGGACTCTATCCCCACTGGTGATAAGCCGACTATATATGATTTGTAACTCTAGGCCCTTAGTATGTTATACAAGCTTGGGGGCTAGTTCGTCGATAGTATACACACACGCACAATGCCTGGGATTCACGTGTACTTTGTACACACCCCTATCACTAATATACAGTACCAGGAGTAGGCTCTTTCTTCAACTGCAAGGGTCCGATCCGAACTAGGGTAAAACTTTGCCTCGTATTACCATCCAGCCTAACAGCCAGGGATATCCTACCGAATGATATGATGAAATCATATCTGCCAACTACTAAGAGAGAGGTGTGTCGGGGGGGGGGGCAATGTGTGCGAGAGAGGCCTAAAGATAATGTGCGTGCGGGAGACACGTAGGCACATATATGTGCGTATAGAGGGCTAGTAGAGACCGTGCATGTGTATATATGCATGTGAGAGAAATAGTGTTTTCCAACTGAGATTGGTGAAAAGAGTGGTACATAGTAGTCAGAAAGAGAGAGAGAGAAAGAGAGAGAGCATGTGCGTGAGACACCCCGACACCCTGAGAGAGATTTTGAGCATGTGTGAAAGAGAAATGCCGATGCATATAAAGTGTGTGCACTTATGCGTTAGATAGAGAGATATATAACGCGTTTGTGAGAACGGGGCGAGGCATAGTGCATCTACATGTAAAAGGCGGTTCTACGCATTAAATTAAAATATAAATGGCATTATTATTTTTGGATGAGATCATGAATTTTGCAAATTGCGTATGGACGAAAATCGGTCTATCAAACACCCATACTCTATTGAATTCTAGCATGTGCATATGTTTATTTCATATTATCGATCCATAGAGTGAGAGCGGTTTGAAATACAGGCAATGGATGCTTTTGCAATTCATATATAAACATTAATTAGTGCACTCCATGTTGTTAGTGTGAAGCACTTTATACATTTGTCACTTGCATGGATACATTCCAAATTGCTATCTACGAAATAGAATACACGTCGAATTCAACATAAAGGGGGTTTCGAAGATTCGAATTCATAGGAAGTGCATTCATCTATTTGAACCCGAGATAATGGCATTTGTAAATCAGATGTAAAAGGGGCATCAATCTTTGTTGTGAGTTTGAACATGCTATATATATTCATACGCATATCTAACTTTTTTTGCAACCAAGGAGATTATATCTGGAAGCATGCATGAACTGAGGTAAGTTGCATATTTTTTAATATATACTCGTGTACAATGTATATTCAAATGTACCCCCTCCATTCCAAAATAATCGTAGCTTTAGGATTTTCAAGAGTAAAGATTTGTGAGGTTTGACAAATCCTGAAAGTTCAATTCAAGAGAACCGAAAACATTAATGCTTCTGCTCCCAAATATTGAACGAAGCGCCAAATAGGCCTTTGGTCACCCGAAACCGCGCGAGACTAATGTTTTGGTGGTAGGAAATTACTGTCCTGACTCTGGCCTGTGTAGCCTATCGTCCCGATGTCCAAATGTCTAAACCGGGGTAGGTTTGTAACTTCACCAAGATGCCAGTCTCAACCGCCTCCGAGAAGCATTCATACGCCGTGGGCGCCTACCCATGCGCTCGGCCGAAATCTATCCCGCCCACATTTGGGACACCTGACATGACTGTCCTACCCCCAACCCGCAATATGTCCGAAATTTTAGATGGGGGCAAAGTTTGTAACTTTCCCCAAATTTAGAACAAGCGCGTCTCAAACCGAAACATTGTCCCCCCTTAGTTCCCCGCCTCCCTCCGTTTCCCCATTCATACTCCGTGGGCGCGAAAACGCCCTCTCCACCAGCCGCGAAACCCCAGCCTCCTCCGTCCTCCACCCCATAGCGGCCAATCCACCGCCGCCCTCCTTCATCACGCCAGAGCCGGTACCCCGACGTCGTCGTCCAACGCAACCGCAACCGCAACGCCCTCAAGCACTTAGCAGCTGCAGCCGAGGCAGAGCTGCCTCCACGACGCTGACGCTGACGTGCGCCGTACCAGGACCACTCCGACCACGCCGTCCTGCGCCTCACTGCTGCGGCTCCACTGTCGCAACCGTCCACCGCACCGGAGTAGTTCCCGCTACGCCGTCGTTCGACGCCTCGGATCTGCTTCCCCGCCGCCGACAGACAGCCACCGCACCACACTCAACAACTTGGCCATAGGTTCGTCCAAGGCTGCACCCTCCTCCACAACTTTTGGTTTCCGGCGAACAACAAGAAGATCGTCGGAAAAACAGAAGGAGGACATAGCACTACCAGCAGAAAGAGGTACTCCTCTTCCGTTATTCGTGCAAATCTTACGTCTCCGCTCACACCGTATTCATACCACGAAAGAAACTAGTTGAGCACTTCTTACTGCATCTTCTTCGTGATACTAAATGCACAAGGTTTCCTCCCTTTTACTATTTCACCTTTGCTAGAGGTCAGTAGCCCGCCTGGATTTCAATTCAGGGTCAGTCGAACCGCAATTAAAAGAAGCAGCACCCGCTTAGGCGCGCGGAGCACCTAGTCCGCCTGTTCCCTGGGGAAGCGGCGCATCGGTGTCTATCATAGGGGTGTGGGGCGCAGGAGCTGCTTGCGCCTGATCTGGAGGTTGGCGGGGCTTGAATGGATGGCCGGGGGGGGGGGGGGCCGGTGCCAAGCACTGCGGTGTGGTGAGGTTGAGGGGAGGGCGCAGGCAGGGGAGGAATACTGGGCCGGTGGTCGCTGGCGTTTCGAGGAAGATCGTCAACACTGACTGGCTGGAGGTAGATGAAGGCGATCTTCCCGTTCTTTGTACATCGGACGGTGCAGAAAAAATGATCTGACCTATTTGCTTTCAGTCGACTGTTATTTTCATAGAATCCTGTAGTAATTTAGTGTGCCATGCATGTTGTAGAGCTATCATATGTCTCCCGTCATTTATTTCTCACCGACTTGCTATCTGCTACCTTTACACTGTACTAATTGTGCACACACTTCACCCATACTCACACTATTGTTTTTTTATGCATGGGTATTTTAGACTCTAACGCAGTGTTGATGAATGCAGAAAAGAAAAGACAGAAGTCGCTCCAGTGTAATTCGAAGATAAGCACTAAGCATTTCAGCGCTCTAATGGGTGCAGTGTCAGCAGTTGGAGACAGTAAACGTAGCTCTGCAGTTGATGATCTCAATTGCCACACACAACCATCCCAAGTGCTTGCTTTAACTTCGCGCTGTCAAATGTGGTTGCATGTTGCATATGGTGTCTAGCTTGTATTGCTTCCAATTTGGTTAAATTGCATATGCTTACTTTACACATTATACCTTCGATAATGACATGCCTTCCTGTTTTTGATACATACTACATATGTCTATTAACCATGTTCGTACATCAAACTAATGCTCTTTTGTATCCCTCGTCAATCACTTATGATGAGACAGTCACCCGAGTGGGTTACTGTGAGACGCCCTACTCGTTTAAAGAGTGCAGTGTCATCCTCCCCACATGATTCTCAAGAAACAGCAAGGCTAAATGAAGATAGTCAACGTAGCTCTCTAGTTGATTACCGCAATTCCCCCACACCACCATCGCTGGTGCTTGCTCCTACTTGGCAGTGTGATATGTGGTTGCATGTTGCATATGGTGTCTACCTTGTAATGCTTCTAATTAGGATAAATTGCATCTGCTTAGTTAACACATTATACCTGTGAATATGACATGCCTTCCTGTTTTTGGTACATACTACGTCTTTCTATTAACCATGTTCTTACATCAAACTACTTTTCTTGTGTATCCCTCATCAATGCTCCTAATTTGTTAAATTGCATCTCCTTAGCTTACACATTATACATGTGAATATGACACGCCTTCCTGTTTTTGGTACATACTACATCTGCCTATCACTCCATGTTCTTACATCAAACTACTGTTCTTGTGTATCCTGCGTCTATCGCTTATGATGAGACAGTCACGTGCGTGGGTTAATATGTGACGCAATACTCTTATAAAGAATGCAATTTCATCCTCTCCACATGATTCTCAAGAAACAGCAAGCCTAAATGAAGATATTGAACCTAGCTCTGTACCTGAAGACCGCACTTCCCCTACACCACCATCACAGGTGCTTGCTCTAGTTTCGCAGTGTGATATGTGGTTGCATGTTGCATACGGTGTCTAGCTTGTAATGCTTCTAATTAGGGTAAGTTGCATCTGCTTAGTTTACACACTGTACCTATGAATATGACATGCCTTCCTATTTTTGGTACACACTACATCTATGTGTTAACCTTGTTCTTACATGAAACTACCTCTCTTCTGTATCCTGCATCAATCACTTACGATGAGTCACCTTTATTCGTTGCATATTGCATATTATTTCTAGCCTATTGCCATGTATTGCTTCTAATTTTGTCAAATACATTTGTTAGGGCACCCTTTTAATTTGGCAGAGTGATATTGGTTTCATCTTTCATATGGTTTCGAGCTTGCATCGATTCTAACAAGTTCAAGCACCTTGTGCTTAGTTTACACTTTATACATCATACATGTCAATATGTCACGCCGTCCTGTTTTTCATACATATTAAATCCTCCTATCATGTGGCTGCCTTACATGAAAGTAGTGTTCGTCAGTATCATGCACCAATGAGTTCTGAAGAGCAAATTTTATTCCTTTTTCTTGTGGGTTTGGCTTGACAAGGCAAAATCAAGAAAGAGGAAGGAAAATAGTAAGGAAGGCGATGATGGTGGTCCTCTGCAGCAACGTAAATGGAGCATCTGTACCGATTCTCCTTGTACTGATAGTGCATTACAAGGTCCAAGTCTCCGCTCCCCTACTCCACCATCCAAGGTGCTTGCTCTAACTTGGCAGTGTGATATCTGGTTGCATGTTTCATATGGTGTCTAGCTCGTATTGCTCCTAATTAGTGTAAACTGCATCTGCTTAGCTTACACATGATACATGTGAATATGACACACTTTCCTGTTTTTGGTACATACTATATCTGTCTATCACACCATGTTCTTACATGAAACTACTCTTCTTGTGTATCCTGCATCAGTCACTTATGATGGGACACCTTTAAGTTGGCAGTGTGATATTGGTTTGCATCTTGAATATGATTTCTAGCATGTATTGCTTCTAGTTTGATGAACGCCACCTATGACCAGACAGTTTTAACTTGGCAGAGTGATATTGATTGCACCTTCCATATGGTGTCTTGCAGTGTTTCTAATTTGTTGAAGTGCCTTCTGCTTAGTTACCACATCATAGGTGTGAATATGTCAAGCCGTCCATTTTTTCGTACATATTCCATCCTCGTATCATGATTTGCCTTTCATCAGAGTAGTGTTCGTCAGTATCATGCATGAATGAGTTCTGAAGAGCGAATGATATTCCTTTTTCTTGTCGGTATGACCTCACAATGCAAAATCAATAAAGCTGAAGGAAATTGGCAAGGCATTGGATGATGGTGGTCCTTCCGAGCAACTAAAACCGAGGTTCTCTACAGATTCTACTCCGCCATCCTCCCAACAAGATTCGCAAGACAACAAAAGGCTAGACAGTCAACGTAGCTGTGTAGATGATGAGCACATCTCCCCTACTCCACCATCACAGGTGCTTACTCTAACTTGGCACTATTATATGTGGTTGCATGTTGCGTATGATGTCTAGCTTGTATTTCTTCTAAATTTGTTGAATTGCATCTGCTTACTTTACACATAATGCCTGTGAATATGACATGTGTTCCTGTTTCTACATCAGACTACTATTCTTGCATATCCCGCATCAGTCACTTATGACAAGGCACCTTTAAGTCGCCACTGTGATATTGGTTGTGTCTTGCATATGATTTCTAGCATGTACTGCTTCTAATTTGTTGAAACGCCATACAGTTTGAACTTGGCAGAGTGATATTGGTTGCATCTTTCATATGGTGTCTAGCTTGCAGTGCTTCTAATTTGTTAAAATGCCTTCTTCTTAGTTACCACATCATAGGTGTGAATATGTCACACCATCCTGTTTTTCATACATATTCCATCCTCGCATCATGTGTTTGCCTTTCATCCGAGTAGTGTTCGTCATTATCATGCATGAATGAGTTCTGAAGAGCTAATTTTATTCCTTTTTCTTATCGGTTTGACTTCACAATGCAAAATCATTACAGCTGAAGGAAATTAGTCTGGCAGTGGATGATGGTGGTCCTTCGGAGCAACTCAAACAGGGGGTCTCTACATATTCTACTCCGCCATCCTCCCAACAAGATTCGCAAGACAACACAAGGCTGGACAGTCAACGGAGATGTGTAGATGATGAGCACATCTCCCCTACTCCACCATCACAGGTGCTTGCTCTAACTTGACACTATTATATGTGGTTGCATGTTGCGTATGATGTCTAGCTTGTATTGCTTCTAACTTGAATTGCATCACCTTACTTTACATAATGCCTGTGAATATGACACGTGTTCTTGTTTCTAGAACATACGTGTACATGATGAGCACATCTCCCCTACTCCACCATCACAGGTGCTTGCTCTTACTTGGAACTGTTATACGTGGTTGCGTTTTCTGTATGATGTCTAGTTTGTATTGCTTCTGATTATGTTGAATTGCATCTGCGTAGCTTACAACTTATACCTGCAACGATCACTTACCCATAAGACACATTTAACTTGGGACTGTGATGTAGGTTGCATCTTGCATTGTCTTCTAGCTTGTACTGCTTCTAATTTCTTGAAATGGCACTTACGACGAGACACTTTTTACCTGATAGAGTGATATTGGTTGCATGTTCATACGGTGCCTAGCTTTCATTTCTTCTAATTTTGTTGAAATGCCTTCCGCTTACTGTTTTTTCATACATATTCCATCCTCCTATCGTACGTGTGAATATGAAACGCTGTCTTTTTTGTATATATTCCATCCTCCTATCCTGCGCTTGCCTTACATCAAAGTAGTGTTCGTCTGTATCATGCATCAACCAGTTATGCAGAGCTAATTTTATTCATCTTCTTGTGGTTTTGACTTCATAAGGCAATATCAGAAAATAGGAAGGAAAAGAGTAAGTTAGGGGATGTTGGTGGTCCTCCGCACCGACGCAAACAGAGACTCTCTAGATTTTCCACTGCTACTGCTAATGAAGTTGAAGTCCCAAGTCTACATGATGAGTTCATCTCCCGTACTCCACCATCGCAGGTGCTTGCTCTAAGTTGACAGTGTGATAATTGGTTTCATGTTGCATATGTTGTCTAGCCTATATTTCTTCTATTTTGATTAAATTGCACCTGCTGAGTTTATACGTTATACATGTGCATATGACATGGCTTTCTGTGTCTAGAAAACGCTGCATTTATCTATCATACCATGTTCTTACATCAAAGTACTGCTGTTGTGTATCCCGCATTAGTCACTCATGATTGGACGCTTTTAACATGGCAGTTTGATAGTGGTTGCATCTTGCATTGATTTCTACGTTGTACTACTTCTAATTTTTCGAATTGCCACTTATGACAAGACACTTTTAACTTGGCAGAGTAATATTGGTTGCATCTTTCATATGGTGTCTAGCTTGCATTACTTCTATTTTCTTGAAAATCCTTCTGCTTAGTTTGCACATCGTAGCTGTGAATATGTCATGCCGTCCTGTTTTTCTTACATATTCCATCCTCATACGGTTGTCTTACATCAAAGTATTGCTTGTGTGTATCATGCATCAATGAGTTCTGAAGAGTGATTTTATTCTTTTGTGTTGTGGGTACAGCTTGACATGGCAAAGTCAAAAAAGAGCAAGGAAAATAATATAGTAGGGAGTGCTGTTACTCGTCGGGTGAAACGGAAAAGGTTCTGCCGTCGAGATTCTGCTGGTACTTATAGTGCAGTAGAAGGTCCAAGTCCACCGGCTAAATCTACAAACACAGTATCACCTGCTCCACCAGCTGCAGCATCCGCTTCAACTGTACCAGCATCTCAACCAGTTACTCGTTCGTTTGCTCCGGAACTGGCCAGTTCCCAAGCTGCCTTCACACCTAACACTACTTCCGAAGCACTGCTGACACAACAGGACTTGGCAAGATCAGATGAACCTCATGAGCATCAACACCAAGACGGTACCTGACCGAGTCAAGTTGCAGTTGTATGCTCCTTTATATGTACTCTCACAGTTTGATGTACGCTAACACTTTCCATATTCGTTGTTGAACTAGCACCACGGCGCAAGCGGAAACAGAAATCAGGGATAATGCTTGACAGATTAACAAAATCTAAAGGAGGAACAATGGAGATCCATTTTGAGGCAGGTTTAAAAAGGCCACGTGATGCTACAGAGTCAGCCAAGTTAGTATCAGAGGCAGCCGTTGCCGTTAGGTGTCATGCATGTATCCTCCCAACGTGGATCCAGTACAGGAATGAGAAAGACAATACCCAGTTTAACACCTTCCTTGACCATTTATCCGTAAGTAATGTTATTCATCGCAATTAGTAATATTGTCTTGCTCTGTCCCATACTTTCTAGCTTCCTCCTAATAAGACTCACATTCTTTTTTCAACAGATGAGGTTCAAGTTGGATCCGAAAGATGATGCAACTAAACAAGCATGCACTCATGTTTTTCAGTCTCCTCTGCGACAGTATCGGTACCACCTTAGAAAATCTCACTTTGAAGGCAAGGCTAACAATGAAATCGCCCAAACATCTCCAGTGGAATATATTACAGATGAAGACTGGACAGCCCTCGTTAAACACTGGTCTGATCCAAAGTATTAGGTAGGCTATATGTATTTGATCAGACCACATATTGAACTTGTATTTATGTATGTGCCTTACGAGTGTATCTTCTTCTAGGCTAACTGTTTGAAGAACAAAACCAACCGTTCTAAAGTGAAATTCCAACATACAACAGGATCTCGTAGCTATATTGCACACTGCGAGGCTCTTGTAAATAGCTGCTACTTCCTTCTTTTTTTGTGCCATATTATCGTATCTATATTGACTTGTTCCAAATACAGTGGAACGCCCATGCGGACCAAAAAGAACCTGAATGGAATGCAGTGCAAATCTTCAAGGATTGCCACACCAGCAAGATGAAGGGCATGAGCACACCAGTTCAAGCCGCTGTTGTAAGTACTTACTCCTCCTGCCTTGAACTGATTGGTACTGTGATGTGTTCATTTAACTACTTGGTTTGCAGCCAATGTCAGTTACTCTGTTCACTTTTATTCACAGTTGTCTTAACATATCATTTCACCTTACATGGTTTAAAAGAGATGAAAGATATTCTTTTGGTCTTGATCTGTAATCTAGTTGTTATGTTCACATGCGCACACAATGATAAAATAGCCTGTTTGTTTTATATCTGTTTGCCCATGATATGAATGATGTCATACTATGTTCATCCTACTTTAAACCATGTCTCTTTATCCTTAGATGTCATGGAATGTGAGGAAATAGACAATACAGTAGGCATGCTACATGGACATATGTTCCGAAAGTGATTTTATTATGTAGTTGGCACTACAATACATGCTAATGTATTACAGTAGTTCACCAAAATAAGTTATGTATAAACGTTTAACCTACTTTGTTTGTTTTTGTCTCATTAGTAACTTATCTGGTACACTAATCTACAAGTTCAAACTTTCAGGAAGCTATGGAACAAATGATTGAACAGCCACAACCACCTGAAGGTGACGAGGCTACTACAGGCACAATGTCACCTCTTGCTGCAGTGCGTCAGTATCTCTCCACTAACAGTGCAAAAAGCACCTTCATGCGTAATTCTGGGTTGGTTGTCAAGGTAACCTCGTCCAAATCGCCTACTGAACAAAATCTTCCTGCTAGACAAAGTGATATATCTGTGCTCCAGCCACAAGTCCAATCCCTAAAGGACGTTGTTTCGGAAACAAGAATAGTGGTTGAGAAATGTCGTCAAGATATGAATGGTTTTGAAACCAGACTATCAGACAGTCGCTTCGTTGTTCGAGAGCAATGGCGGAAAAAAGGTGGAGATCGTGCTGCTCCAACAGATTCTACAGCCTGAAACATTAGCACTCAGGTCAAATGATCTGTGCTTCTATACATCTGATGGTGCTTTTATCTGGAAGGACTGTAAACTTTATGCCAACAGGCCTTTTGTTGTATGGTTGGAATTTATTTTGTTGTGATACAACATTTATGATGCTGCCTCAGGCTGCAGTAATTACGACGTTATTTTTGTATAGTGTAGGTTTATCTTAGTAATGTATTCGACCGAAAGCTTCGTACGAGCCCAACATGCCAACATTTGTCGGGCCCATTCCAATTGGGCTAAAAACAATTACGGGCCAAAATTGGCATGTAGCCCACTAAAAATATTTGGGCCTAAATAAGCATAAGATTTCATACTTTTCTGGTAGGCCTGTGCCCATAGTGGGCCTTTAACAGGCCTGAACATAATTTGGGCCCTCAGTAAAAATAGGCCGTTTACAGGTGTAAATATCTCGAGCCCATAAAAAACATGGGCCTTTAATAGACCGAAAGTGAGATTGGGCCCTGATTGTGCCAAATAACCCACTGGACTTAGCAGGCCAAAATGGTGGCCCATTTACGATGCGGATCTTTGACAGGCCAAAATTCGGACGGGTCGTAAATGCGCCGCCTAATACACGGGCCTTTAACATGCCGGAACTTCGGTCGGGCTAGATTATCGTCATTTTTATATGGGCTGTTAATGGGCCCGATATGACGTTGGGCCACATATGGCCCATGGTTTACGTCCGGCATTAACAGGCCGAAAATGACAACAGGCCAAAGTGGCCCAAAGCTATAGTGGGCCTCTAACAGGCCGAATGTCAGACATGGCCGAATATGACCCAAATCCTTCACGGTCGTTTATGGGCCGCAAGTTTTGATGGCCTGTAAATGGGCCCAAATGAAGCCAGACCTTTAACAGGCCGGAAATACACCGGGCCGTAATTCGGCCCAATTACTTAGCGGACTGTTAACGGGCCAGAAGTGACCATGGTCCGCGTTGATGACAAGTTTAGGACAGGCCATTGACGGGCCGATTTGACAGAGAATGTTGGGCCTTTAGCTGGGCCGGCCCATTATGGTCTGCAGAATCTTGTGGGCCTTTAGCTGGGCCGGCCCATTGTGGTCTGTTAAATCTTATGGGCCTTCGGTTGGGCCGCCCATTTAAACTTTGTGGGCCACTTTTGGGCCGGTCCAGGTGTCAACATATCATAGGCCCATCTCGACCGTTGGATGAGTGACACATGTGCCAACGCGGAGCTGACGCATGGATCCGTCAGCCAATGAGAATTTTACACGTGGAAAATCGGCATTGGTCGTGGCTGTTAATGGGTTATCGGATCCAAAATCCGACCCGATAGCTTAACCGCGTTCCGTTATGGTGGATGCCACGTGTCGGTCACCCTTGACGAAAGCACTTCTGTGACGCGCGATTTATCGTCATGGAAGTGGACACTTCCGTGATGATAATTTTGGCCATGTCATGGAACACTTCTACGACAGCACAGGTATGACTATCTTGATTCTGTCATAAATTTGTCATGGAGGTACATGCATGACAGAAAAGGCGACCTACTGTGACAAACACGTATCATCACGGAAGTGTATTTTTTTGTAGTGGTTTGGACACACCATTATGCTGTGGTGTTCCAGGTGGCATGAGTTTGTGAAACTATTCCACATTGTTTAAATTCAAGGCCAAACTCGTAACTCAAATATTCGCCTCTACGATCAGATCGTAGAAACTTTATTTTCTTGTTACGATGATTCTCCACTTCTCTCTGGACTTATGTTCCGTCAAGTAGATATATCCATATCTGCTCAATCATCTGTGAAGGTTAGAAAATACGATACTCGTCGCGAGCCTCAACACTCATCAGACTGCATACATCAGTATGTATTATTTCCAAAAAGTCAGTTGCTCACTCCATTGTTCCGGAGAACGGAGTTTTAGTCATCTTGCCCATGAGGCATGGTTCGCAAGCATCAAGTGATTCATAATGAAGTGATTCCAAAAGCCCATCAGCATGGAGTTTCTTCATGCGCTCTACACCAATATGAATTAAACGGTAGTGCCACAAATAAGTTGCACTATCATTATGCATCTTTTGGCTTCAATATCATGAATATGTGTATCACTACGATCGAGATTCAATAAACCATTTATATTAAGTGTATGACCATAGAAGGTTTTATTCATGTAAACAGAACAACAATTATTCTTTGACTTAAATGAATAACCGTATTGCAATAAACATGATCCAATCATATTCATGCTCAACGCAAACACCAAATAACATTTATTTAGGTTCAACACTAATCCCGAAAGTATATGGAGTGTGCGATGATGATCATATCAATCTTGGAACCACTTCCAACACACATCGTCACTTCACCCTTAACTAGTCTCTGTTCATTCTGCAACTCCTGTTTCGAGTTACTAATATTAGCAACTTAACCAGTATCAAATACCGAGGGGTTACTATAAACACTAGTAAAGTACACATTAATAACATGTATATCAAATATAGCTTTATTCACTTTGCCATCCTTCTTATCCACCAAGTATCTAGGGTAGTTCCACTTCCAGTGACCATTTCATTTGAAGTAGAAGCACTCAATTTCAGGCTTGGGTCTAGCTTTGGGTTTCTTCATGGGAGTGGCAACTTGCTTGCCATTCTTCTTGAAGTTCCCTTTCTTTTCCTTTGCCCTTTTACTTGAAACTGGTGGTCTTGTCAACCATCAATACTTGATGCTTTTTCTTGATTTCTACGTTCGCCGATTTCAGCATCGCGAAGAGCTCGGGAATTGTTTTCGTCAACCCTTGCGTATTATAGTTCCTCACGAAGTTCTAGTAGCTTGATGATAGTGACTAGAGAACACTATCAATCACTATATTATCTGGAAGATTAACTCCCACTTGATTCAAGCGATTGTAGTATCCAGACAATCTTAGCACATGCTCACTGGTTGAGCTTTTCTCCTCCATTTTGTAGGAAAAGTACTGTCAGAGGTCTCATACCTCTCGACACGGGCATGAGTCTGAAATACTAATTTCAACTCTTGGAACATCTTATACGCTCCATGACGTTCAAAACGTTTTTGAAGTCCCGGGTTTAAGCCGTAAAGCATGGTGCACTAAACTATCAAGTAGTCATCATATCGAGTTTGCCAAACATTCATAACATTTGCATATACTGCTGCAATAGGTATGTCACCTAAGGGTGCATCAAGGACATAATTCTTCTGTGCAGCAATGAGGATAATCCTCAGATCACGGACCTAGTCCCTATCATTGCTACTATCATCTTTCAACTTAGTTTCTCTAGGAACATATAAAAATAAACGGGGAGCTACATCGCGAGTTATTGATCTACAACATAGATAGACATCCCTCTAGTCATCTAAATGATTACGTGATCCAAATCAACTAAACCATGTCCGATCATCACGTGAGATGGAGTAGTTTTCAATGGTGAGCATCACTATGTTGATTATATCTTCTATATGATTCACGCTCGACCTTTCGGTCTCCAGTGTTCCGAGGCCATATCTGCATATGCTAGGCTTGTCAAGTTTAACCCGAGTATTCTGCGTGTGCCAAACTTGCTTGCACCCGTTGTATGTGAACTTAGAGCTTATCACACCCGATCATCAGGTGGTGTATCGGCATGACAAACTATAGCAATGGTGAATAGTCAGGGAGAACACTTATACCTTGAAATTTAGTGAGGGATGATCTTATAATGCTACCGCCGTACTAAGCAAAATAAGATGCATAAAGGATAAACATCACATGCAATCAATATAAGTGATATGATATGGCCATCATCATCTTGTGCCTTTGATCTCCATCTCCAAAGCACCGTCATGATCACCATCATCACCGGCTTGACTCCTTGATCTCCATCGTAGCATTGTTGTCGTCTCGCCAACTATTGCTTCTACGACTATCGCTACCGCTTAGTGATAAAGTAAAGCAATTACATGGCGATTGCATTTCATACAATAAAGCGACAACCATATGGCTCCTGCCAGTTGCCGATAACTGTTACAAAACATGATCATCTCATACAAAAATTTATATATCATCACGTCTTGACCATATCACATCACAACATGCCCTACAAAAACAAGTTAGACGTCCTCTACTTTGTTGTTGCAAGTTTTACGTGGCTGCTACGGGCTTAGCAAGAACCGTTCTTACCTACGCATCAAAACCACAACGATTTTTCGTCAAGTGTGCTATTTTAACCTTCAACAAGGACCGGGCGTAGCCACACTCGATTCAACTAAAGCTGGAGAAACAGACACCCACTAGCCACATTTGTGTGAAGCACGTCGGTAGAACCAATCTCATGAACACGGTCATGTAATGTCGGTCTGGGCCGCTTCATCCAACAATACCGCCGAATCAAAGTATGACATGCTGGTAAGCAGTATGACTATTATCGCCCACAACTCTTGGTGTTCTACTCGTGCATATAACATCTACGCATAGACCTGGCTCGGATGCAACTGTTGGGGAACGTAGTATTTCAAAATTTTCCTACGATCACGCAAGATCTATCTAGGAGAAGCATAGCAACAAGCGGGGAGAGTGTGTCCACGTACCCTCGTAGACCAAAAGCGAAAGCGTTAAGTAATGCGGTTGATGTAGTTGAACGTCTTCGCGATCGAACCGATCAAGTACCGAACGGACGGCACCTCCGTGATCTGCACACGTTCAGCTCGGTGGGGTCCCTCGAACTCTAGATCCAGCTGAGCCCGAGGGAGAGTTCCGTCAGCATGACGGTGATGATGAAGTTACCGGCGCAGGGCTTCGCCTAAGCACTACGACAATATGACCGAGGTGGAAAACCGTGGAGGGGGGCACCGCACACGGCTAAAGATCAACTTGTGTGTCTTTGGGGTGCCCCCTGCCCCTGTATATAAAGGAGCAAGGGGGAGGCCGGCCGGCCCTCATAGGGCATGCCCAAGGGGGGCAATCCTACTCCAAGTAGGAATTGGACCCACCCTTTCCTAGTCAAACTAGGAGAAGAAGGAAGGAGAGGGGACAGAAAAGGAAGGAGGGGGCGCCGCCCCTCCCCCTAGTCCAATTCGGACTAGGCCCATGGGGGGCGCGCGGCCAGCCCTTGGCTGCCCCTCTCTCTCTCTCCCCTAGGCTAAATAAGGCCCATTACTTCTCCAGTGGTTTCGATAACCCTTCCGCCACTCCTATATTTATCCGATGACCCCCGGAACTCCTCCGGTGTTTGAATAACATCGTCCAATATATCATTCTTTATATCTCGACCATTTCGAGACTCCTCGTCATGTCCGTGATCTCATCCGGGACTCCGAACAACCTTTGGTACATCAAATCACATAAACTCATAATACCAATCGTCGTCGAACGTTAAGCGTGCAGACCCTACGGGTTTGAGAACTATGTAGACATGACCGAGACTCATCTCCGCTCAATAACATATAGCAGAACCTGGATGCTCATATAGGCTCCTACATATTCTATGAAGATCTTTATCGGTCAAACCGCATAACAACATACGTTGTTCCCTTTGTCATCGGTATGTTACTTGCCCGAGATTCGATCGTCGATATCATCATACCTAGTTCAATCTCGTTACCGGCAAGTCTCTTTACTCGTTCTGTACTGCATCATCCCGTGACTAACTCACTAGTCACATTGCTTGCAAGGCTTATAGTTATGTGCATTACCGAGAGGGCTCAGAGATACCTCTCCGAAACACGGAGTGACAAATCCTAATCTCGATCTATGCCAACCCAACAAACACCATCGGAGACACCTGTAGAACATCTTTATAATCACCCAGTTACGTTGTGACGTTTGATAGCACACTAAGTGTTCCTCCGGTATTCGGGAGTTGCATAATCTCATAGTCACAGGAACATGTATAAGTCATGAAGAAAGCAATAGCAATAAACTAAACGATCATAGTGCTAAGCTAACGGATGGGTCTTGTCCATCACCTCATTCTCTAATGATATGATCCCGTTCATCAAATGACATCACATGTCTATGGTTAGGAAACTTAACCATCTTTGATTAACGAGCTAGTGAAGTAGAGGCATACTAGGGACACGCTGTTTGTCTATGTATTCACATATGTACTAAGTTTCCGGTTAATACAATTCTAGCATGAATAATAAACATTTATCATGATATAAGGAAATAAATAATAACTTTATTATTGCCTCTAGGGCATATTTCCTTCAAGTTTCCGGTTAATACAATTCTAGCATGAATAATAAACATTTATCATGATATAAGGAAATAAATAATAACTTTATTATTGCCTCTAGGGCATATTTCCTTCAAGTTTTCGGTTAATACAATTCTAGCATGAATAATAAACATTTATCATGATATAAGGAAATATAAATAACAACTTTATTATTGCCTCTAGGGCATATTTCCTTCAGTAATCATGTGAACTTGATATGTGTTCGATATTTTGATAATATGTATGTTGTGATTCCCTTAGTGGTGTCATGTGAATGTCGACTACATGACACTTTACCATATTTGGGACTAAGGGAATGCATTGTGGAGTAGTTATTAGATGATGGGTTGCTAGACTGGCAGAAGCTTAAACCCTAGTTTATGCGCTACTTCGTAAGGGGCCGATTTGGATCCAAAACTTTAATGCTATGGTTAGATTTTATCTTAATACTTTTCTCATAGTTGTGGATGCTTGCGAGGGGGGTTAATCATAAGTAGGAGGTTCATTCAAGTAAGAACAACACCTAAGCACCGATCCACTCACATATCAATTTATGCATGTAGCGAACACAAATCAAACAAACATGATGAAAGTGACTAGATGAAATTCCCGTGTACCCTCAAGAACGCTTTGCTTATCATAAGAGACCGTTTTGGCCTGTCCTTTGCCTCAAAGGGATTGGGCTACCTTCCTGCACTTTGGTTACCATTACCATTACTTGCTCGTTACAAATTATCTTGCCAGCAAACTACTCGCTACTTATAATTTCAGTGCTTGCATAGAATACCTTGCTGAAAACCACTTGTCATTTCCTTCTACTCCTCGTTGGGTTCGACACTCTTACTTGTCGAGAGGACTACGATTGATCCCATATACTTGTGGGTCATCAAGGCTCTTTTCAGCAGCAGTTGCGGGGAGTGAAGTGCTCTTGGTAAGTGGAAATTGGTAATGAAAAAATATTACTACGTGCTGAAATTTATTGTCACTTGTAACTATGGAGAACAATCCTTTGAGGGGTTTGTTCGGAGTATCTTCACCTCGAACGGAACCACAATTAGTCACCCCTCAACCTACTGCATCTACTGAAAATACTGAATATTAAATTCCTTCGGGTATGATAGAACAACTGCTAGCTAATCCTTATGCAGGAGATGGAACCAAACATCCTGATATGCACTTGATATATGTGGAAGAAATTTGTGGATTGTTTAAGCTTGCAGATTTACCCGGCGATGAAGCTCAGAAGGTTTTCCCTTTATCTTTGAAGGGAAAAGCATTGGCATGTTATGGGCTATGCGATGATATTGGATCTTTGAATTGGAATCGATTGAAATTGGAGTTTCATCAAAAAAATTATCCTACGCATCTAGTTCATCATGATCGGAATTATATATATAATTTTTGGCCTCGTGAAGGAGAAAGTATCGCTCTAGCTTGGGGGAGGCTTAAGTCGATGTTATATTCATGCCCCAACCATGAGCCCTCAAGAGAAATTATTATTCAGAATTTTTATGCTCGGCTTTCTCATGATGATCGGTTCATGCTTGATACTTCTTGTACTGGTTCCTTTATGAAGAAGTCTATTGAATTCTGGTGGGATCTTCTAGAAAGAATTAAATGAACTCGACAAAGGTAAAGAGTCAGGTATTAAGCTTAAGTATGATTGTGTTAAATCTTTCATGAATACCGATGCTTTCCAAAAGTTTAGCACTAAATATGGACTTGACTCTGAGATAGTAGCCTCCTTTTGTGAATCCTTTGCTATTCATGTTGATCCCCCTAAGGAGAAGTGGTTTAAATATCACCCACCTATTAAAGAAGAAATTAAAGAACCAGCAATAGCTAAAGATGAAACTATTATTTATAATGTTGATCCAGTTGTTCCTACTGCTTATATTGAAAAACCACCTTGATAATCCCCAAGTGCAGGGAATCATCGTAGCAATTTCCAAAGGTGGAAGTGATAAGTATGGAGTGTCGAACCCACAAGGAGCTAAAGGTAAGATCAATATTCTCTCAAGCCCTATCTGCCACTGATACGACTCTACATGCACCGAACGTTTGCTTCCAACTAGAAACGAGAAATAAAACTACGTTGTGGGTATGAAGAGGATAACATTGCATGGTATCAGAGAGCTAAAATATAAAAGTAGGTGCTGTTATCATAAAGTTAGAATATATTACTAAATATTATAAGTAGCGAGTGTAGAATAATGGTGGATCGGTGTGCGGAATTGTCTTAGGCAATCGTTAACAAGACCGATAGTCGTCATTGCAATTTCATATGAGGGAGAGGCATAAGCTAACATACTTTCTCTACTTGGATCATATGCACTTATGATTGGAACTCTAGCAAGCATCCGCAACTACTAAAGATCATTAAGGTAAAACCCAACCATAGCATTAAAGCATCAAGTCCTCTTTATTCCCATACGCAACAATCCCTCTTACTCGGGTTTGTGTTTCAGTCACTCACCAACCCACTATAAGCGAATCATGAATGTATTGCAACACCCTACAGCGGGAATCCCTCACGCTTGCGCGACACGGAGGGCACCATAGGACAGTACCAAAATAAAACATACAACTCGTACCAATCTATGTCATCAATCAACCCAAGGACAAAAGATATCTACTCAAAACATCATAGGATGGCAACACATCATTGGATCATAATATGTGGCATAAAGCACCATGTTCAAGTAGGGATTACAGCGGGATGCAGGAGAGTGGACCGCGTAGAATAGGTGAGGATGTTGATGATGATGGTGATGTTGATGAAGACGATCACCGTGGCGATGATTCCCCTCCCGATGGCACTCCGGCGCCACCGGATGAGAGGAGGAGAGGTTCTCCCCCTTGTGCTTCCTCCTCCATGGCCTCCACCCTCTGGTCCTTGGCCTTCATGGTGATGATGGCCCCTCCGGGATACTCCTCCATGGCCACCGGTGATGATGGCCCCCTCCGGCAGGGTGCCGGAGAGGGCCTAGATTGACTTCTCGTGGCTACAGAGGCTTGCGGTGGCGGAACTTCCGATCTAGGTTTCTTTCTGGAAGTTTGGGTATATATAGAAGAGTTTTGCGTTGATTTCACGTCAGGGGGGTCTCCGGGCTGTCCACGAGGCAGGGGGGCGCGCTCTAGGGGGTGGGCGCCCACCCACCCTCGTGGGCAGCCCGGGACTCTTCTGTCCTGCTTCTGGTACTCCGTGGGCTTCTTCTGGTCCAAAAATGATCTCCGTCAAGGGGCACGTTAATTGGACTCCGTTTAGTTTTCCTTTTATGCGATACTCTAAAACAAGGAGAAAACAGAAACTGGCACTGGGCTCTAGGTTAATTGGTTCGTCCCAAAAATTATATAAAATATGATATAAATGCATATAAAACATCCTAGAAGGATAGTATAATAGCATGAATACTTCCTAAACTATAGATACGTTGGAGACGTATCACACCTTTCCTTGTTAGGATGAAGGAACATGCTAAAGTTTCAACTATGGTCAATAAAAGTAATATTAGAGCACCTAAACCAGCTGAACAAATCAAGGTAGAACCTAGTGTTGCTATGGTTAAAGATCTCTCGGTTGAAAATTTAGATGGGCATGTTATTTACTTCTGTGATGAAGCTGCTAGAATTGCCAAACCCGATGAAAAAGATAAACATGGACCTGTTGTTGGCATGCCTGTTGTCTCAGTTAAGATAGGTGATCACTGTTATCATGGTTTATGCGACATAGGTGCTAGTGTGAGTGCTATTCCTTTTACCTTATATCAGGAAACTATGAATGACATAGCACCCGCTGAAATAGAAGACATAGATGTTACTATTAAACTTGCTAATTGAGACACCATCACACCACTTGGGATTGTTAGAGATGTTGAAGTCTTGTGTGGGAAAATCAAATACCCTACTGATTTTCTTGTTATTGGTTCCCCACAAGATGACTTTTGTCTGATTATCTTTCGTAGACCTTTTTTGAACACTTTTAATGCTAAAATAGATTGTGAGAAAAAAACTGTCGGTGTTAGTTTTTGTGATGAGTCTCATGAGTTTAATTTTTCCAAGTTTAGTAGAAAGCATCATAAGAAAGAATTACCTAGTAAGGATGAACTTATTGTTCTTGCTTCTATTGCTATACCTCCTACTGATCCTTTAGAACAATATCTGCTAGACCATGAGAATGATTTGCATATGCATGAAAGAAATGAAATAGATAGAATCTTGTTCGAACAACAACCTTTGCTTAAACACAATCTGCCTATTGAAACTCTAGGAGGTCCTCCTCCACCTAAAGGTGATCCTGTGTTTGAACGAAAATAATTGCCAGACACTTTGAAATATGCTTATCTTGATGAGAAAAAGATATATCCTGTTATTATTAGTCCTAACCTTTTAGAACATGAAGAAAAAAGATTATTGAAAGTTCTAAGGAAGCACCGAGCTGCTATTGGAGATACTCTTGATGATCTTAAGGGCATCAGTCCCACTCTATGTCAGCACAAGATTAATATGGAACCTGGTGCTAAACCCGTTGTTGATCACCAACGCCGGTTAAATCCTAAGATGAAGGAAGTGGTAAGAACGTAAATATTAAAACTTCTGGAAGCATGTATAATATATCCTATAGCTGATAGTAGATGGGTAAGTCATGTCCATTGTGTCCCTAAGAAAGGAGGTATCACTGTTGTTCCTAATGATAAAAATGAACTTATTCCACAAAGAATTGTTACAGGCTATAGAATGGTAATTGATTTTAGAAAATTAAACGAAGCAACTAGAAAACATCATTACCCTCTGCCTTTTATTGATCAAATGGTAGAAAGATTATCTAAGCGCACACATTTTTACTTTCTTGATGGATATTCTGTTTTTTCACAAATACCTGTTTCTCAGCCTGATCAAGAAAAGACCACTTTTACTTGTCCTTTTGGAACCTATGCTTATAGATGTATGCCTTTTGCTTTATGCAATGCACCTTCTACCTTTCAAAGATGTATGACTGCTATATTCTCTGATTTTTGTGAAAATATTGTTGAGGTTTTCATGGATGACTTTTCTGTTTATGGGAAGTCTTTTGATGATTGTTTAAGCAATCTTGATCGAGTTTTGCAGAGATGTGTGCAAAAAAATCTTGTCTTGAATTGGGAGAAGTGCCACTTTATGGTTAACGAAGGTATTGTTTTGGGCCATAAAATTTCTGAAAGAGGTATTGAGGTGGACAAAGCTAAAGTTGATGCAATTGAGAAAATGCCATGTCCTAAAGATATCAAAGGTATTCGTAGTTTCCTTGGTCATGCTGGTCTCTATAGGAGGTTTATCAAAGACTTTTCTAAAATTTCTAGGCCTCTTACAAATCTTTTGCAAAAGGATATTCCTTTTGTTTTTATGACGATTGTTTAGAAGCCTTCAAAACACTCAAGAAAGCCTTAATTTCTGCACCTATTGTTCAACCACCTAATTGGAACTTGCCTTTTGAAATTATGTGTGATGCCAGTGATTATGTTGTTGGTGTTGTTCTAGGACAAAGAGTTGATAAGAAACTGAATGTTATTCACTACGCAAGTAAAACTCTAGATAGTGCACACCGAAATTATGCTACTACTGAAAACGAATTTCTAGCAGTGGTGTTTGCTTGTGATAAATTTAGATCCTATATTATAGATTCGAAAGTAATTGTTCACACTGATCATGCTGCAATAAAGTATCTTATGGAAAAGAAAGATGCCAAACCTAG
Source organism: Aegilops tauschii subsp. strangulata (assembly GCF_002575655.3). NCBI lineage: Eukaryota > Viridiplantae > Streptophyta > Magnoliopsida > Poales > Poaceae > Aegilops > Aegilops tauschii. The sequence continues at coordinate 68,436,906 of NC_053041.3, forward strand.
GCCTATTCGATGGGTTCTCTTGCTACAAGAATTTGATTTGCATTTCACTGATAGAAAAGGAGCGGAGAACCTCGTTGCTGATAACTTGTCTAGGTTGGAGAATGTTCTTGATGACCCACTACCTATTGATGATAGTTTTCCTGATGAGAAATTAGTTGCAATAAATGTTTCTAATGATACACCTTGGTATGATTATTATGCTAATTATATTGTTGCTAAATACATACGCCCTAGCTTCACATACCAACAAAATAAAAAATTCTTCTATGATTCAAGACATTACTTTTGGGATGACCCACATCTTTAGAAAGAAGGAGTAGATGGTATTATAAGAGGTTGTGTACCTGAGCATGAACAGGAACAAGTCCTACGGAAATGTCACTCCGAAGCTTATGGAGGACATCATGCGGGAGACAGAACTGCTCAAAAGGTATTGCAATCTGGGTTTCATTGCCCTACTCTCTCCAAGGATGCTCGTAAGTTCATCTTATCTTGTGATGAATGTCAAAGAATAGGTAATATCGGTAAGCGTCAAGAAATGCGTATGAATTATTCACCTGCTGTTGAACCATTTGATGTTTGGGGATTTGATTACATGGGACCTTTTCCTTCCTCTAATGGGTATACTCATATTTTGGTTGCTGTTGATTATGTTACTAAGTGGGTAGAAGCTATTCCAACCAGTAGTGCTAATCACAACACCTCTATTAAAATGCTCAAAGAAGTTATTTTCCCAAGGTTTGGAGTCCCTAGATATTTAATGACTGATGGTGGTTCACACTTTATTCATGGTGCTTTCCGTAAAATGCTTGATAAATATGATGTTAACCATAGAATTGCATCACCCTATCATCCTCAGTCTAGTGGTCAAGTTGAACTTAGCAATAGAGAAATAAAATTAATTTTACAAAAGACGGACAATAGGTGCCAGAAGAATTGGTCTAAGAAATTAGATGATGCACTTTGGGCTTATAGAACAGCATATAGAAATCCTATGGGTGTGTCTCCTTATAAAGTGGTATATGGAAAAGCTTGTCACTTGCCTCTTGAGTCATAACATAAAGCTTACTGGGCAAATAAAGAACTCTACTATGATTTCAGACTTGCTGGTGAGAAGAGGTTATTTGATATTAGCTCATTTGATGAATGGAGAACCCAAGCTTATGAAACTGCCAAGTTATTTAAAGAAAAAGTTAAAAGATGGCATGATAAAAGAATCCAAAAGCGTGAGTTCAAAGTTGGAGAATATGTTCTTTTGTACAACGCCTGTTTCAGATTCTTTGCAGGAAAACTCCTCTCCAAATGGGAAGGACCATATGTTATCGTGGAGGTTTAACGATCTGGAGCTATCAAAATAAATAATGCCGAAGGTACCAACCCAAAGGTTGTTAATGGGCAATGAATAAAACATTATATCTCAGGTACGCTCATTAATGTTGAAAGAAATATTATCCAAACTATAACACCGGAAGAACACATAAAAGAAACCTTCAGGAACACTCCAGAATCGTGAAAAAAGAGGAGGTACGTGATACGGTTAGTAATGGACTTCGAAAAATCTGCAAAAATATTTTCTGTCCGTTTTGGAATATAACAAAAATTAGGAAAATAAGAAACAACCAGGAAGGCACCCCTGGTGGGCACAAGACACCACGGCCAGGCGCGCCCAGGTGGGTTGTGCCTACCTCGGGTACCTGCCAGACTCTGTTTTTCTTCTGTTTTCTTGTTTCCCAAGATAAAAGAAATTCTATATATACCCCCCCCCCGAACCTATTGACCTCCGTATCATGGAGAAATCTCCTGTTCTATTTTCTTGTTGTTTTCTATCAGATCTGTCAGGCCAGGTACCATGGATTTCCCCTTCTCCAACCATGAGAAGGTGATGCTTGGTTGCCACATGTGGAGCCAAGGGGAGGAGTTGAGGAGGTTGCAATGGAGGAATATGAAGGAAACTCTCCTAAAGTTCTCTTTCTGATCTCCGAGAGGGGAACATTGGCTGGCATCTCCACTCGTCCTAATCCTCATCAGGCCATAAGATCTTCAAATAGTCAAGAGAACCCTGAAGTTCAAGAAGAACTCCCACCAAGGAGAACTTTACACAGGTTACATCACAACAATTTTCACAATTTGATTCACAATTATGGGTTCGAAAATACTCCTCGTATGCATATACCGTCCAATTGGGACATATCCCATCCAAGAGAAAGTGATGCAGGAATAAGTTCTTGGGGGCCGGAGAATAAACATATAATGGCTGAGGTGGAGAAAAACACCGAGTTGCTTCATAAAGCCCTTCGTGAGCTTCAAGGCTTGAAGGAGGCACTCATGGATATATTGGTAGTTATCTCACCACCACGTCCTTTCTTCACCACCAATAGAAAATTGAGTATCAGGTATGGGCACTCCCCTTGGCTTGAGCCAAGCTTGGGAGAGGTGCCCTAGTATCGTATCACCTCCACTATCTTTTGCCTTTACTTATCTTAGTTCGATCCATAGTTATCTTTTGCTTTAGATGAATAAAAGTTTAGTTCGATCCTTTCTTTTTGAGAGTTTGCTTAGTGATCTATCTTTGTAATCGTGTGCGAGATGTATAATAAAGTTTAGTTTGAGTTTTTCTTTCTTTACTTTCATGTTTCAATAAAAAGAAAGGAAATAAATGAAAAAGATCATATGCTAATCTTATGGTAAGTAATGATATCACATAAGGAAAAGTATAAGTAGAAAATTTTATTGGGGATTGACAAACATAGCATTGGTCAATGATGCAACTCATGAAAGAATTAATAAGGGAAGAGAAGATTCACATGCAAATACACTGTCTTGGAAATCTTTTGTGATTGTGATCCCCATCAAAATATTATATGCCAAAATTTTTGACGTTGGACAAGGAAGACAACGTAATGATTTATGTTTGTTCATATTCACATAGAAGTCATATTGTCATAGATCCTTTAACATGTCGTGCTTGCCCCCATCTTTGCTAGCCAAAAATTCCGCACCAAGTAGAGATACTACTTGTGCATCCAAAAACCCTTAAACCCAAATCTTATTTTCAAGAGTCCACCATACCTACCTAAGGATTGAGTAAAATCCTTCAAGTAAGTTTTCATCGGTGCAATAAAGCAATAAATATTGCTTCTTAAAGTGTTAGATCATTTAGTGTAAGAGAAAATTGAGCGTTGTACGAACTTGTGATGGCAAACAATGAAAATGACGGACTGCATAATAAAGGTTGCCATCATAAGGGGCAATACAACATGACGTTCTTTTGCACTAAGGGATTGAGCATACAAACAAAAAGCGCATGGCAACCTCTGCTTCCCTCCGCGAAGGGCCTATCTTTTACTTTTATGTATTTACTTTCATGCAAGAGTCAAAGTTTTCTCTCTATTCACTTTTATTTTTCTCTTTTGGCAAGCATCATGTGGTGAGGAAAGATCTAGGCACATATATCAAGTTGGATATGGATAGCATGACTTATTATGGTTGACATCACCCCTGAGGTGGATACGTTGGGAGGCGAAATTATAAGCCCCTATCTTTCTATGTGTCCGGTTGAAATGTTTTGCTCATGTGTATGCCGTGAGCGTTAGCAATCGTAGAAGACTATATGATGGTTGAGTATGTGGACTTGCCTAAAGGCTCCGATACGTGAACCTTCCTGAAAAGATGATGAATTGTAGTTGCAAAGTTGACTAAGAACATAGTTCATTGGTTTTCAATAGAGTTTACGCTGTATACTTCGATGTTGTGATGAATTGTTACTTATTCATGAGAAGTCTATGATAAAATTTCTATGATGAAAAGTTTTATGTTAAAGTTTGTTGCTGTTATAATAATCTACATGATGCTTCTATGTCCGTATTTTGTTTTTATTGGCACCCCTCTCTCCAAGCAAGTGGACATGTTTTTCGATTTCGATTTTCTCTTGAGGACAAGCGAGGTCTAAGCTTGGGGGAGATGATACGTCCATTTTACATCATGTTTCCCTACTGTTATTTATAATGTTTTTATGCATAACAATGCTTTTTCGAGTAATTCTACTGCCTTTTCTCTCATAATATGCAAGGTTCACACAAAGAGGAAGAATTCCGGCAACTGGAAATCTGGACCTGAAAAAGCTACGTCAGGCCACCTATTCTGCACAACTCCAAATGAGCTGAAACTTCATGAGGAATTTTTATGGAATAAATAAGAAATACTAGAGCAAATAACTACCGAAGGGGGGCCACCTAGTGAGCACAAGACAACAGGGCGTGCCAGGCCCCCCAGGCGCGCCCCGGTGGGTTGTGCTCAGCCCAACCCACCTCCGGTGCTCCTCTTCTGGTATATAAGTCATTTTGACCTAGAAAAAAATAAGGAGAGGACTTTCGGGACAAAGCGCCACCGTCTTGAGGCAAAACTTGGGCAGGAGAACTTTTGCCCTCCAGCGGAGCGATTCCGCTGGGGGAACTTCCCTCCCGGAGCAGGAAATCATCATCATCATCATCACCAACAACTCTCCCATCTTGGGTAGGGAAATCTCCATCAACATCTTCACCAGCACCATCTCCTCTCAAACCCTAGTTCATCTCTTGTGTTCAATCTTTGTACCGGAACTATAGATTTGTGCTTGTAGATGATTAGTAGTGTTGATTACATATTGTAGTTGATTACTATATGGGGGGAACTTGTCTCCTGGAGCGGGAAATCATCATCATCATCATCACCAACAACTCTCCCATCTTGGGTAGGGAAATCTCCATCAACATCTTCACCAGCACCATCTCCTCTCAAACCCTAGTTCATCTCTTCTGTTCAATCTTTGTACCGGAACTATAGATTGGTGCTTGTAGGTGACTAGTAGTGTTGATTACTATATGGTTTATTTGGTGGAAGATTATATGTTCAGATCCATTATGCTACTTAATACCCCTCTGATCATGAACATGTTTATCACTTGTGAGTAGTTACTTTTGTTCTTGAGGTCACGGAAGAAATCATGTTGCAAGTAATCATGTGAACTTGATGTGTGTTTGATATTTTGATAATATGTATGTTGTGATTCCCTTAGTGGTGTCATGTGAATGTCGACTACATGACAGTTCACCATATTTGGGCCTAAGGGAATGCATTGTGGAGTAGTTATTAGATGATGGGTTGCTAGAGTGATAGAAGCATAAACCCTAGTTTATGCGCTACTTCGTAAGGAACCGATTTGGATCCAAAAGTTTAATGCTATGCTTAGATTTTATCTTAATACTTTTCTCGTAGTTGCAGATGCTTGCGAGGGGGTTAATCATAAGAAGGAGGTTTGTTCAAGTAAGAACAGCACCTAAGCACCAATCCACCCACATATCAAATTGTCAAAGTAGCGAACAGAAATCAAACCAACAAGATGAAAGTGACTAGCTGAAATTCCCGTGTACCCTCAAGAACGCTTTGCTTATCATAAAAGGCCATTGTGGCCTGCCCTTTGCCTCAAAAGGATTGGGCTAACTTTCTGCACTTTTGTTACCGTTACCGTTACTTGCTCGTTACGAATTATCTTGCTGTCAAACTACTTGCTACTTATAATTTCAGTGCTTGCAGAGAATACCTTGCTGCAAACCACTTGTCATTTCCTTCTGCTCCTCATTGTGTTCGACACTCTTACTTATCGAAAGGACTACGATTGATCCCATATACTTGTGGGTCATCACAGCCACTTGGTAAATAAATCTGCGAACTGTGAACTGGACAGCACATGGAGAACGCGAGCTTCACCGAGTGCCACACGGTCGCGGACGAAGTTCAAATCAATCTCAATGTGCTTCGTACGCTGGTGTTGCACCGGGTTGGAGGCGATGTAGGTTGCACTGACATTATCACAATATACAATCATGGCCTGAGAGGGCGGACGTCGTAACTCATGAAGGAGCTGCCGTAGCCAACAAGACTGCCACACAATTGGCCACACCGCGGTACTCGTCCTCGGCACTAGAACGGGAGACCGTGGGTTGCCTTTGTCGGGGGTTTGGTGCGACATATGCCAAAGGATGGCTTATCATGGTGGGAGCTAGTAAGACATCGCCGGTGCCTGGAAGCGGGATGAGGCGTAGACACGAACGCCGGCGCACTTTACCTAGGTTCGGGGCTCTCCTAGGAGATAACACCCCTAGTCCTGCTCTGCGGGGTCTCCGCATGATCACTAAATCAACAAGTAGCTACAAGTGCTCCTTGAGCTATTGTCTAGAGGAGGAAGAAGGGCAAGGCTAGCTCTCTCCTCTCTCTACATGGTTTGTTTGTTATCTTAGGGGCTGAACCCTTTGCTTGGGTGCCCTGGGGGTTTATATAGGCCTACCTCCCAGGGGTACAAAGGTAATCTGGCCGGGTGTAGGACCCGGCTGTCAGTGTCTATGGTCACCGACTTCTCCGCCGGCAGCTAGGGCCCGCCGCCTGGTGGGACCCACTGGCTGTCTCGTACTTGGCCGACAGGCCGCGCCCGCCGAATGCGGGTCTTGCCGGCTGCTTAGTACTGTAGCCGTGTTGCTGATGATGCTTGCTTTGTCGGGGAAGGCATGGCTATAGTCCCGCCGCCTGGTGGGCGATCACTGTAGCCACTCCCATCTCTTCTGATTAATGGCGCATAGACTTTGAGGAAGGGGGACGACCGCCTGGTCAGGAGTCGGCCTCCCCACGAGCCGACTGGTCTGTGCTTGCCGTCTTCTGGCTTTTCACGGACAGGTAGGGCCCGCCGCCTGTGGGCCGTACCGAGAGCTCGTCGTGGGGCATGGCCTTCTCTGCCATGGACGATGTCATGGGCTGCGTGGCAATAGTGCCACGCCGGGCGAGGGATGTCCGCCCAGTATGCTGCACTGTGGCCACGCCCCGTCCTGGATTCGGGGGCGGCGGGCCGCACTGTAGCCACGCCCCATCTCGTCATGTTTATGTGGGTGCAAACTTTAAGGTCGTGAGGGGCCGCCTGCTAGGAGCCGGCCTCTCTGTAGGCCGCCTGCTAGGAGTCAGCCCACCTCGAGGCTATCTTCTGGGAACTGCCGCCCTCTAGCAGCCGGCCGCTTGGACCAGCCGGCCCAAAGAAGGTGGCGCTTCGTCTTTGACGCTTGAGGGGCGCAGCCGGCCCCGATGTCTTGAAATACCAGGGGAGGCTGATGAGGCTACCCGTGGTCATTTACTCCGACAGTAGTCCCCGAAGCTGATGGGGCGCCGCGGCTGAAAGGGCAAGAAGGCTCAGCAGCTTCCTACTCTGAGTGGTTATCTGTCGCACTTCATCCGTCTTCAGAGGCGTCGACAGCTAGGAGTCGGCCGAGACCAGGCGGGCCGCCTGGTGCTTTCGAAACATAGAGGTGGGAGCCAGGTTGTGCGCCAGCCTGAGGCCAGGCTCGCCGCCTGCTACCTGCGCGCCACGCGGCGCTAGCTAGCTGGGCTAGCCTGCCAGCCCACACGCGCGACGGGACGTCGCTGCAGGCCTGGGCTCGCCACCACCAGGCCTCGGCGCGCGCGTGGATCCGGTGCGGCCGAGTCGGATGGTTGGGATTCCATGGCGCAGTAACTACATGCAGTTACTGCGCGGGAAACGCGGGGTCGTGGGATCATGGGCGCAGTTAATCCCACGAACCCATGCCCCGCCCCCTCGGCTCCGCCGACAGGGGCTATAAGTAGGGGGAGGAGGGGGGCGGCAGACGGACGCGCGCCCTCCTCTCCCTTCACCATTTTCTTCCCTCCTTTCTACACTGCCGCAGCGCCCCTGCCTCTAGCCGATGCACTGCCGCAGCTCATCGTCGCCGAGCTTTCCCTCCCGCGGCGTTGCTGCTCCACCGCGGGTTCGCACCCCATTCGCAGCGCCATACCTCCGTCGAGCTTCGAGCTCTCATGGCGCGCGACAAGGCAAGCTCCGGTGCCTGGGATAGCTCCAATGTCCACGAGGATCACCTCGACTTCCTCTGCAAAACACGGCGGCTGCCCAGGGAGGGCCACGTAGAGGTACGCATCCCGCCCAAGAAGGAGATCTCGCCGGCACCGGAGGACGGTGAACGCGTCGTCTTCCGATCGCATTTTCTCCGTGGTTTCGGCCTGCCGGCGAGCGGCTTCCTCCGCTCTTTTCTTCAATTCTATCGGCTTCAGCCGCACCACCTCACACAGAACACGGTGGTGCTGCTGTCCGCCTTCGTCACGCTCTGCGAGGGCTACCTCCGCATCCTCCCCACCCTCGAGCTCTTGGGCGAGTTCTTCTACACCAAGCTCGGCACCGCCGCCAAGGAGACGCCGACTCAGTGCGGAGCCTTCGTCGCGGTGCGACGCCCAGGAGCCGGGAACTGCTTCCCGTCCATCAGCTTGACATAATCGGTCAAGCTATGCCAAAAATCGTACTTCTACGTGAAGAACGTCCACCCATCGGCGGACTTCGTCAACCTGCCGGCTTATGAAGCCGGTCCGCCAGCCGAGCCTCGCATCAACTGGACCTACAAGCCGAAGACGCTGTCGGCCGCCTCCACCGCCGCCATCGCCTGGCTTAAGGTGACGACGGAGTCGGAGGGCCTCAAGGGGTCGGATCTTTTGACCGCCTTCGTGGAGCGTCGAGTGCTCCCTCTCCAAAGCCGGCATCAATTGATCAGCCGGATGAGCAGGCGTCGAGACCCATGCTGGCTTAGCACCAAGGAGATGCCGGCCACAGAGGTGGCCCGCCTGGTGAACTACATCTTGAACTGCAAGCTCTTGGAAGGGGATTGACAGTTCGGCAAGCGGCCATATTCCCGCGCAGATCTGCCACCCGCGGTGAGTCCTTAATTCTTCTTTCCCTTTATGCGCTGGGTTCTTTTTTTCCGCCTGATCAATCGGCCACAATGCAGATCCTCACACCCCATCCGGCGGTCGACGCCCAGGAGGAAGGCCACGGGTACCTGACGGACCAGGCGGTGAGCAATGTGGACGACCCCGACTTGGGGGCGGCTGCCATGGAGGAGGACGATGCCACGGGTGGCGGTGGCAGAGCAGTCGGCTCCGGAGGAGGAGGCGGCCTTGATGAATGGCCAGACGACGACGAGGAGGAGATCGAGCCGCGCCGCCCGCCTGGCGCCTACAAGGCGGGCGCGGGTTCCTCGGCCGCGCCGACCACACCTAGCGGTGCACGAAAGCGCCGGGCCGGCCCGCCGCAGTTCGGCAGCCGACCGAAGAAGCCAAAGAGCACGGCCGCCGTGACCAGGCGGGAGGAGGCGCCGCGAAGGTGGCCAGGTTCCAGAAGGCCACGAAGCAGCCGCCGTTGGTGTGTGCGTAAGTTGTTGCTATCCATTGTGTTGCCTTTTCTTTTCTCTTGCCAACTCCTTCCGAGTTTCTTCTTGTCTTGAACAGGGCCCCGCTCTCCCTTGACTGGTCTGACTTCGCGTCCGTGATCAGGACGGCGGAGGGCTCCACCAACACCCGCCGCGTAGAACCGCGCGCCGAGCTCCGGGCGGCTACAGAGCGGAATGCACGGGAGGCGCGCGAGGAGCAAGAGAGGCCGGAGAAGTAGAGGGAGCACGCGGCCAAGGCGGCGTAGGAGGAGGTCGAGCAACGGCCAATGCTCAGGCCGATGCCATGGCTAAGGCCCAGGCGGACACGGCCGCCAAGGCGCAAGTGGAGGAGGCGGCCCGCAGCCAAACCCCGCGACTCATCATCCCCCTGTGCTTCATGCCACCGGCGCCAGAGACCCAGGCGCCGACTGGAAGAGCCGGCGACGACCAGGCGGTCATGGAGATGGGAGGAAGCGACCCCGTCATCATGGAGGCGGAAGCGACCCCGCCCGTGCCGACTGTCGATGCTCAAACCAGTCGGCCTGAAGCGCCGCAAGTGCCGCCATTTGGAGGCAAACTGGTGGTGGGGGCGACCCCGTCGGTGCGTACTCCGGCACGCCGTCGCATAGAGAAGGCGGCTTTAGCGCCACGGCCGCAGGAAGTCAGGGCTTCGAGCTCGTCAGCCCCAGACGCAGAGGCCACCAGCCGCGCTAGCCCGAATGGACATCTGGGGGCGGCACGGCCATTTTGAGCACGGCCGCACAAGACGTCCGGGCCCTGTTCCAGGCCCAAGGCGCCACCCTTTAGGAGTACACGAAGGCGTTCGTGGTGACGCGAACTGCCGTTCGGGTATGCCCTTTGTTTTTGATTCTTTGTCTTTGTAATCTTCCGTGGGGCGCGTCGGCGCACCCACTGGGTGTAGTCCCCAAGTTCCAAGCTGGCTGCAGAGCAGGCGGCTTGGAACTTTCAGGTAAGTCCAACTGCTGATTCGTTTTCTCTTCTTGTTGTCTTCCTTGCAGGATTACCACAACATTCGTGCGGCCGCCTTCAACTCCCAGATCCAGGAGCTGGCCAAGCGGAACGCTGACTTGCTTGAGAGCTGGAGTAATTACTCCGTCTTCTTTCTCTCGTGGGGGCACGTCATCGCACCGCTGGGTGTAGTCCCCGAGATTCGGGCCAACTGCTGAGCAGTCGGGCTGGATCTTCCCGGCGTTTACTTGTCTTCTTTGTTAACTGTTGACCGTCTTTTTTCTTTCTTGTCCTTGCAGGAGCCAACGCCGCCTTGTGGCAGGAACTGGGCGAGGCCCAAACTGCACTGCGCGCCAAGGAGGCGGAGTCCAGCAAGGCGGCAGAGGAGCGGGACCGCCTGGCCAAGGAGCTAGCTGACCAGGTGGCCCGCCACAAGGCGGCCCTTTAGAAGGCGAAGGACAACGAGACCGGCCTCCTAGCCGAGTTCGAAACTGAGCGTTCGAACTGGGGCGAGGAGGAGAAGGCTCTGACCGACGGCTATAGTGAAATCGAGGACATGATCGACGGTGAGTTGCTTCTTCCTTTGCAGAGTTGCCGATTGCTGATGAAGTCGGCTTCTAGCTTCTAATATTTTCATCTTGTGCAGAGTTCTTCCCTGGCTACTCCGCAGCCGCCGGCCAGGCCATCGAGGCGTGCTGCGACGAGCGGAGGGGCGAGGGCGCGGAAATCGCGCCCAACGCGCCCCGGACCTTCAACGAGCAGCATCTTGCCATCCAGTCACGCCTTCAACCGGCTCATCGAATGCTGCACCGTCTGCAGCGCGTCAGAGCTTAGGTGCTGTCTGCCCTCTGGCTGGAAACCAACATTCCGCGCACTCCCAAACGGACCGCCAACTGGCTGGAAGTGGCGGTTGGCCGCTTGAGGCGTGGAAGGGCTCCTTGGCCCGGGCGGGTGCACGCAGGGCCTTGGAATTCCTCAAGGCCTGGTATCCAGGGTTGGACTTCGATCAGTCGGCCACCTTCCGGCAGGAGGCCACCGGGAAGTTGGCGGCGATAGCAGCCAAGCTTGCTCAGCATGCGGCGGTGATCGCTGAGTACACCAACACCAACGACTTCGTCCCTGAGCTGGATGAGGAGGGTGCCGAGCTACCGCCCAACTGGTTTGGGTTGAACCCGGCTGACGGCGAAGACTCGATGAAGGAGATCGCCTCCAGCGACGAAGGTGAATGCGAGGTGAGCGAGGATGGCAAAGACGACGCGCCGGAGGACAGAGCGGACGACCAACCCCAGCTCGATCGTGCCTCAAGCAGCGAGCCGCGTGCGAGTGTGTCGACTGCTGCCGGGGACGACCAAGCCGAGATTCGCCAGCCGGCCACTCCACTAGCCGGCGCCGCCGACTCCACCAACCAGCCGGACCCGCCTGCTCAGCATGATTTGTGCTTTTGCCGAGTTCCGACTTTTCTTGTTTTCTGTTCTTTGGCTTTTTCCTTTGCCGCCTTCCCTTTGCTGCCGCCTTGCCAGCCAGACGGCCGCTCTGCGGTCCGTGGCTGGGTCAAGTACTTAGCAGTTTGGGAAAACAAGTACTTTAGCCGTTGTTAGAACGTAGGAAGTTAAGTAAGAAGTCGGCCGGCCGGTTGCTCGGCAGCCGGTCGGCGAGGCAAGGAGCCGGCTTGGTCTATGTGAGTACTTGGTCCTTATCCATCTTTCATGTGGGCATCATTTCCTGCATTTGACTCTTGCCAGCCGGACAGTCGTTCTACGAGCCGCGGGTTGCGCCAAGAGAGGGCTTAGATGCCGGCACATTACTTGTCCTACTGCAGGTAGTACGGACATAGTACAAGGCGGCAAGCCCCCGGGCCGACTGGTCGAACCCGGTGCCAGGCAGAAACAAAATGAAATAACACATTCATAGGCATAATACTTATCATATAGATAAAAAGGGTAGTCTCCGAGTGCTCCTCGAGGGACCCGATGTCTTTGTGCTTAATACAAAAGGTAGCATGGTACATACTGCATGCATTCAACTGTAAAATCTTCGGAGGAGATTGGCATTCCATGGGTGGTCCGATTCCTTGCCGGAGTCATCTCTCTTGCGTGCTCTGGGCTTCTGCACGTCGATGAAGTAGTAGGAGTCGTTGCCCAACTCTTTGCTGATGATGAAGGGGCCTTCCCAAGGGGCCGAGAGCTTCTGTTGGCCGGCTGTTCGCTGGATCAGCCGAAGCACAAGGTCTCCCTCTTGGAAGGATCTAGGCTTGACCTTCTGGCTGTGGTAGCGGCACAGGCTCTGCTGGTAGATGGCGGACCGGCTGAGTTCCAACAGCCGGCCCTCTTCCAGCAGATCGACGCCGTCTTCTCGTGCTTCCTTTGCCTCCGCCTCCGTGTACATGGTGACGCGAGGTGAGTCAAACTCAATGTTAGTTGGGATGACAGCCTCGGCACCGTATACAAGAAAGAATGGAGTGAAGCCGGTTGACTTGTTCGGAGTGGTGCGCAAGCTCCAGAGGACAGCCGGCAGCTCGTCGATCCAGCAGCCGGCCGAGTGCTCCAGAGGCTCGAACAGTCGGGGCTTGATGCCGGACAAAACGAGGCCGTTTGCTCGCTCGACCTGGCTGTTTGAGTGCGGATGGGGAACAGAACGCTAAGTCCAGTCGGGTGCCCTGCGCCGCGCAAAAACGGGCCAAGGCGCCTTTGGCAAAGTTGGTGCCATTGTCGGTGATGATGCTGTGTGGTATGCCGTACCGGACAGTGATGTCTGCGATGAATGTTACAACAGTCGGGCCATTGAGCTTCTTGATTGGCTTTGCTTCAATCCACTTGGTGAATTTGTCCATGGCGACAAGCAGATGGGTCATGTCGCCGCACGCTGTCTAGAATGGTCCCACCATGTCCAGTCCCCACATAGCAAAGGGCCAAGTAAGAGGGAAGGTGTTGAGTGCAGAAGCCGGCAGGTGCTGCTTGGAGCTGAATTTCTGGCATCCCTTGCAATGCTTGACCAGATCTTTGGCGTCTTCTATAGCAGTCGGCCAGAAGAAACCATGGCAGAAAGCTTTGGCAACAAGGGATCTGCAGGCCGCGTGGTGGCCGCACTCTCCTTGGTGGATATCTTTGAGGATTGCTTTTCCTGTTTCTGGTTCTACGCAGCGCTGGAGACTCCAGTCACGCTGCGTCTGACTAGCTCTTTGTTTACTATCGTGTAGGCTCCTGCCCGGCGCTACACTTGCCGGGCCGAGAACTCATCAGTCGGCAGCTCTCTGTTCAATAGGAAGTTGAGAATGGGCTGCGCCCATGATGGAGCTTGGACTGCTTCCACTGTCAGTACGGCCAATGCAACTAGGGCGGTGAGGTTGGGAGGCGGCGGGTTGGAGTCTGCTGCCGCTTGTTGTGTTGTTGAAGTCCCCGGGCCACATGCTGTAGTCCCCGGGGCGGGTTCTGAAGTCCCCGGGCCGACTGCTGCAGTTGCCGGGCCGGGTTCTGAAGTCCCCGAGCCGTGTGCAAGCGCAGCAGTCCCCGAGCCGCCTGCCGAAGTCCTCGGGCCGACTGCTGAGGTCCCTAAGTCGGAGCCGACTATTCCAGGGGCAGCCGGCATGAAGACGGAGGCTGATTCTGGTGAAGGCTTGATGGATGGCTTGAGGAGGCACTGAAGAGAGACACCAGCTGGTATGGCTTGCCGGGTGGAGCAGACTCGTGCCAGGGCATCTGCTTGATCGTTGTCGGCCCTTGGCACGTGAAGGAACTAGCCCCCTTCAAAGTATCTGCTGAGTTGCTGGACGAGGAAGCGGTAACTTGCCATATTTGCATCCTTGGCATCCTAGTCGCCAGAGGACTGTTGGACCACCAAGTCCGAGTCGCCGTAGCACAGGATCCGGCGGATGCCGATCTCTTTGGCCAGCCAGAGTCCGTGTACTAGTGCCTCGTACTCGGCCACGTTGTTGGAGGCAGCAAAGTGGATTTGCAATGTGTATCTGAGCTTGTCGCCTTTGGGAGAAGTGAGGACAATGCCGGCTCCCAAGCCGGTTCTCATCTTCGAGCCATCGAAGTGCATTCTCCAATGAGTGGAGTCCGGAGCTGGCGGCAGGTACTGGGTCTTGGCCCAGTAGACGAGGAAGTCGGCTAGCGCTTGGGACTTGATGGCGGCGCGAGGCTGGTACAAGATGGTGTAGGGGGCCAACTCGATGGCCCATTTGGCCACTCGGCCTGATGCGTCTCTGTTGCCTATGATCTCGGCAAGCGGGGCAGTGCAGACAACCGTGATGCGGTGCTCTTGAAAGTATGGCTTGAGCTTCTTTGCGGCGAAATACACGCCGTAGAACATCTTCTGGTAGTGTGGGTAGTTCTGCTTTGAGGTTGACAGTACCTCTCTCAAATAGTAGACAGTCCTCTCGACCGGCTGTGCCTTGCTGTCTTCTGGGCGCTGAACCACAATGACCGTGTTGATCACTCCGCTAGTTGCGGCAATGTAAAGGAGCATGGGTTCTTTAGCAGTCGGCGCCGCCAGGGCAGGCGGCGTGGTCAACATCTTCTTTAGTTGGAGAAAGGCCTCGTCCGCCTTGTCGTTCCACTCAAAGTGAGTGGTTTTCTTCATGAGCTGGTATAGTGGAAGAGCCTTCTCTCCCAGCCGACTGATGAAGCGGCTGATGGATGCCAAGCAGCCGGTAAACTTCTAGACGTCTCGTCGTCGGGTGGGTCTCTCCATCCTCTCGATGGCTTTGATCTTCAAAGGGTTGCACTCAATGCCGCGTTCTGAGACCAGGAAGCCAAGGAGCTTGTCGGCTGGTACTCCAAAGACGCACTTCTCTGGGTTGAGCTTGATTTGAAAATGGCGCAGGTTGTCAAAAGTTTCCTTGAGATCTTCCAAGAGTGTGCTGTGCTTCTCCGTCTTCACCACAATATCGTCTACATAGACGTGGGCATTTCTGCCGAGTTGCTTGAGGAGGCACTTCTGCAAGCAACGCTGAAAAGTGGCACCGGCATTTCGCAAGCCGAATGTCATGGTCAGGTAGCAGAAATCTCCGAATGGTGTGATGAAGGCGGTCTTTAGGCGGTTGGCCGGGTTCAACTTGATCTGGTGGTACCCTGAGTAGGCATCCAAAAAACTCAGCAGCTCGCATCCGGCTGTGGAGTCTATCACTTGGTCAATCTGCGGCAAGGCAAACGGATCTTTGGGGCAAGCTTTGTTGAGGCTGGTATAGTCAATACACATGCGCCACTTGTTATTCTTCTTCAGTACAAGGACTGGATTGGCAAGCCACTTAGGAAAGAACACTTCCATAATGAAGCCGGCTGCCAGGAGTCGGGCTATCTCTTCACCAACAACTCTTCTCTTCTCTTCTGACAGGCGGCGGAGGGGTTGCTTGACCGGCTTGGCGTCTGCACTGACGTGTAGCTTGTGCTCGGCGAAATCTGTCGGAACACCCGGCATGTCCTTGGGAGATCATGCAAATATGTCCCGATTCTCATGGAGGAAATCGACGACCTCGCTTTCCTATTTGCTGTCAAGGGGTGGTTCCCACAAGGGCAAACCTCTCCGGGTGCTCAGGGTCCAAGGGGATCTTCTTGGTTTCTTTGGCCGGCTGGAAGGAACCCTGGGTCTCTGACTCCTTGGGTTCTAGTGATAGGTCTGGCTGCTTGCTGGCCATGGCCACCACCCGGTCCAGGAGCTTCTTCTCAGCAGCAATTACCAGGGACTCGGCCAGCCAGCTGCTGGTTGCAGCACAGTCGGCTGACTTCTTGTACTCTCCAGCTATAGTGATGATGCCCTTGGTTCCTGGCATCTTCATCTTGAGGTAGGCATAGTGTGGGACTGCCATAAACCTGGCCAGACCAGGTCGGCCAAGCAGTGCGTGATAAGGGCTCTCCAAGTCTACCACCTCAAACCAAATTGCTTCACGGCGGAAATGATTCTTGTCTCCGAAGAGGACATCTATCTTGATCTTGCAGATTGGTGAGCAGGAAAGGTCGGGCACAATTCCATGGAAGACAGTCCGACTGGGCTGGAGCTGCTTCACTTTGATGCTCAACTTCTCCATGGTATCGCGGTAAAGGATGTTGATGCTGCTACCGCCATGTATCAGGAGTCGGGAGAAACGAACAGCTCGCCTCTCTATTGCAAAAGTGGCATCCAACACCAGGGCATAGGAACCCGGAGGATGCATCACTTCCGGGTGGTCAGCTCAGCTCCAGCTGATGGGCTTTTCAGACCAGTGCATGAACTCTGGGACGTTGGAGGCGATGGCGTAACCTCTTGGTGTTGCTGGCGCAAACTGCGCCTATCGTCCGCCTGGCTGGTAAAGACAACGTAGGATCCATGCTCTTTAGGGAATTCATCTTGGATAGCGCCGACTGCTGGGTGGGCCGCCGACTGCTGAGGAGGCGGGGGCAGCTAGCCAGCAGGCTGTGGAGGCAGCAGTCCTTTGCCCTTGGAGATTCGGGTGAGCCAGTGGCACTTTCGGGTGATGTGGTTGGATGGCTTCGCGCCGCTGTGGAACTTGCAAGGAGCATCGAGGGTTTGCTCATAGGAGAAGGCAGGAAACCAAGCCGGCTTGCCGCCTTTCTGAGGCTTGGATAAGGGTTGCCCCTCCGACTGCTGGTCTTTGACTGTCGCCACCTGCTGGCTGGTGGAAGCCGGCATCGGGGCTTTGCGCTTGTTGTCGTTCTGCTGCTGGCGCCGACTGGAGTCACCAGCCGGCATTCTGGGAGCCGGGGGAGCACCTTCCCAGAGGCGTCGACCCGAAGCTCCGACTTCATGGAAGAGTTCGCAGTGGCGTACTTGTCTGCTATGATTAGCAACTCGTCGAGTGTGGCCAGCTCGTCACAGAGGAGTCGGTGCTTGAGGAGGGTGCCTTCTCTGCACCCGGCGATGAAGTATGCTATGGCTTGTACCTCGTTCACCCCCTCGCAGGAGTTGCACAGTTTAGCCCACCGCGTCAGGTAGTCGCGAGTGGATTCGGTAGGGCCTTGGACGCACAGCGAGAGCTGGCGAGGCTTGGGCGGCCGCTTATAGGTGCTGGTGAAGTTGCTAATGAAGACATCAGTGAAATCTACCCAGCTATTGATGCTGCGGGGCTTCAGGCTGTTCAGCCATGTCCGGGGCGTGCCCTGGAGCATGAGCGGAACATACTTCATGGCAACGCACTTGTTGCCGTTCACTATGCTGACCGCGGTGGAGTAGTCGACCAGCCAATCTTTTTGTTTCACGGAGCCGTTGTACTTGGGCATTGTCGGATGTGGGGTTCTGGCAAAACCCTTAAGGTTGGAACTCTGGGGTGCGCGCGAAGTTCTTTCCCTCCTATTGATCCACGCCGTAGCTCGCTAAGATCTCGCGGACGAACTCACAACACTGAAAGACACGAGATTTATACGGGTTCGGGCCACCGTTGTGGTGTAATACCCTACTCTAGTGTGGTGGTGGTGGATTGCCTCTTGGGCTGATGATGAACAGTACAAGGGGAAGAACAGCCTCCTGAGGTTGAGGTGTTCTTGTGCTCAACTAACTTGTGTGGCAGAGATGCCTCTGAATGTGTTATCCCCTCCTCTACTGTGGTGGCTAGCTCTACTTATATAGGCCCTGGTCCTCTCCCCAAATATTGAGCCGGAAGGGAGCCAACAACGGCTGGCAATTTGAAATGGGACAGCTAGTACAAGCTATCCTGACAAAAATGGTCTATGCCTGCAAAAGGCTCTGGTGGTGACGCCGTCTTGGGCTCCATGGTGACCTCCATCTTGCCGTCCTGCTGGTCTTGGTCTTGTTGCACCGATATGGAAACCTTTGCCTGATGCCTCCGTACTCCGCGTCTGCACCTGTCTCCTTAGAACCGAAGAGGAAACAAGGACGCTGCGCGCGCTGGCGCCCGCCTGGTGTCGATCGTCATGGCTCACGTCACGAGTGCCTCGCGAGAATTGCTTCGCCTTGATATCTCCGCTCCTCGCGAGCCTGCCTGGAGAGGCAAATCCTGAGGAGGTCTTGCGTCGTCCCCCTCGCGAGGCTTGGCCCCTCGCGAGGGTCTTGAATGCCTTGTTGATGAAGATGGGTTGTATAGGCCCGCTAGCAAAGCCACGCCGTGGGCCGCAGGCAGGCAAGTCTGGGGACCCCCATTCCCAGAACGCCAGCAGTAGCCCCCGGGCCCAAGGTGCGCTCGGGCTTGGCTTCGAGGCGAAGCCAAAGGTCAAGCGCGGAGCGCCGCAGGCCCCAAAAGCCTGCGGCCTCGGTTGACGCGTGGCGGTTGATTGGACGTGGGCGTCTCCACTTCCCCGCGCTGCCTTTTCCGACAGCGTTCCTTGCATCAAGTACTCCTGGAATTCCTTGATCCAGCATTCCTCCTGGGGCTCGAGCGCCAAGAGCAAGCGAGCTCCTGAGGTCGGGCCACAGGCTAGGGCTCCTGTGGCAGGTGGTTGTGGGAGCTCCTCCCGAGGCTGAACCATGCTTGAAAGTGCTGGCGTCGCCGACGGCTTGAAGAGCCGCTCTTCGAAGACGCCAGGCTCCTGGGGCTGCCGCTTGGATGCCCTCCAGGCGATGTCGTCGGCTTCCTTGTTGGCGCCCCGGGGCACGTGCTGCAGTTCTAGGCCCAAGAACTGCTTCTCCATCTTGCGCACCTCCGCGAGGTATGCCTCCATATGCTCATCCTTTGGCTCGTATACTTTGTTGGAGAAGTTGACAAGGAGGTGCGAGTCGCCTCTACCGGTAAGGTGCTTCACTCCCAGAGTTGTCGCAGCCTTCAGGTCAGCTATGAGGCCCTCCTATTCTGCGATGTTGTTGGAGACCTTCTCGCCCTGCTGAAAGCAGAGCTGCACGGCGTAGTAGAGCTTGTCCTGAGTGGGCGAGATGAGTACTGCCCCAGCCCCCACGCCATCGAAATACATGACCCAGCTATCCGGCGCCTCGCTATCCGGCGAGGTGGA
This sequence comes from Aegilops tauschii subsp. strangulata, assembly GCF_002575655.3. Classification (NCBI taxonomy): domain Eukaryota; kingdom Viridiplantae; phylum Streptophyta; class Magnoliopsida; order Poales; family Poaceae; genus Aegilops; species Aegilops tauschii. The sequence continues at coordinate 68,456,017 of NC_053041.3, forward strand.
CCGGTCTTCGCCTACTTCAAGTGCCGGGCCATCCGTCCATTCCGCCACAAAATCTACAAGCGCGGCCCCCTTGATGACCCGGGTAGTGCTGAACTCCAACTGGAATGCTTGCAGCTCGATGTTCCATTCAGAGACCCTTCCAGCAGAGTTCGGGCTCCTGAGCACTCTATCCAACGGGTAGGCAGAGACGACCTTGATGGGGTGGCCCTGGAAGTAGTGCCGCAGCTTGCGCGAGGCCATCAAGAGTGCAAGCAAGAGATTATGAGGCATGGGATACCATGCCGTTGCATCCGCAACACCATGCTGACAAAATACACCGGGTGCTCGACAAGGGCTGGTGCGTTGGTGAGGCTTGTGTCCTGCGGGGGCCCGGACATCTCCTGAGGTGGTGAAACTCCTGATGCCTGGTCGCCTACAGGGGTCCTGTCGAGCTTGGTCCTCTGTTGCGGCTCCCGCGGCGCCTTCCTGATCTTGCGTCATTTCAGCTGTAGCTTGGCGCAGCGCGCCCTTGGCCTGATGCTCCTCCCGAACCGCCACCAGCGCTGCGTTGGCAGAGTACGGTGTGGCGGCAAGGTAGAGCACCAGGGGCCCGAAAGGTCGTGGTGCCACCATCACCGTAGGGCTGGTCAGGTATTTCCTGAGGTCTTGGTAGGCTCGGTCGGCCTCCGGAGTCCACTCGAACAGACCCCTCTTCTTCATGAGCTTGAAGAAGGGTAAGGCGCACTCTCCTAGCTTGGAGATGAAGCGCCCCAACGCGGTCACCCGTCCCGCCAGCTTCTACATCTCTTTGAGGGTCTGCGGTGGGCTCATGTCCTCGATGGCCTTGATCTTCTCCGGGTTCGCCTCGATCCCCCTGTGGGACACGAGGAATCCCAGCTGCTTGCCGTAAGGGACACCGAATGTACACTTCTCCGGGTTGATCCGCAAGTTCTCCTGGCGCAGGCTCTCGAAGGTCTCCTCCAAGTCTTGAATCAAGGTGCTCGCCTCCCGAGACTTCACCACTATGTCGTCGACGTAGGCCTCTGTGTTTCTCCCAAGCTGCCGCCCAAGGCGATGTGCATCAGCTGCTGAAAGGTCGCGCCCGCGTTGTGCAGCCTGAAGGGCATGCAGGTGTAGCAGTACACCCCACACAGTCAGGAAGGCTGTCTTCTCTACATCTTCCACTGCCATCTTGATCTGGTGATACCCTGAGAACGTATCCAAGAAGCACAACAAGTCGCACTCGGCGGTGGAGTCGACGATCTGGTCGATGCGTGAGAGAGGGAACGGGTCTTGCGGGCATGCCTTGTTGAGGTTGGTGAAGTCGACGCACATTCGTTCCTTCCCGCCTTTCTTCGGTACTATGACGGGGTTCGCCAACCATGTGGGGTATCGAACCTCGCGAATGGTACCCACGGCCTCCAAGTTGCGGGTCTCTTTGACGATGAAGGCTTTCTTCTCCGTGGATTGCCGCCTCGCTCGTTTCTTGACGGGGCGCATGTTGGGGCACACCCTCAAGTGATGCTGAATCACCTCTCTCGGGACCCCCACCAGCTGATTGGGCTCCCACGCGAATATATCCTTGTTTGCGTGCAAGAACTTCACCAACGCCTCTTCTTGGATGGAATCGAGGCCGGCACTTATGGTGAAGGTCGCTCCTGAGGACCTGTCCTCATCGACCAGCACCTGCTTGGTTTCTGCCTTATCTTGGGTGAACAACTGCTTCTTCTTGGTAGGCGCGGCCTCCTTGGCCTCGGGGGTATCGGCGTCGGCAGGCTGCACCGCCGCTGCGGTCTTGAAGGCATGCTTGAGTGCCGTCACGGCCTCCTTGGTGTCCCCCTTGATGGTGAGTACACCTTTGCTCCCAGGCATCTTCATGAGGTTATAGGCCGGATGAGTCGCTGCCATGAACTGGGCCAGAGCTGGGTACCCGAGGATGGCATTGTACGGGAGGCTGATGCGGGCGACGTCGAAGTCGACCAGCTCGGTGCGGTAGTTGTCGCGCGTGCCGAAGGTGACGGGGAGGCGGATCTGCCCCAGAGAGTGGGGAGCGCCGCCACCAACCCCTGAGAAAGGCTTGCTGAGGCTGAGCCGCTCGAGTGGCATGTGAAGGAGGCTGAAGGCCTCTACAGAGAGCAAGTTAAGGCCTAAACCGCCGTTGATAAGGGTCTTGGTAACAACCACGTTGCAGATGGTGGGCGTGCAGAGCATTGAGAGCCTGCCCGAGCCAGTGGTAGACTCGGGATGGTCTTCTGAGCTGAAGGTGAGGTCGGCCTCTGGCGCAGCCCAACCCGGCGGATCCCCCGGGCGCTTGGAAGCGGCACCGATCTGACGGAGGAACGGCTTGATGTGGCGATCTGATGCGGCGCTTGAGAGCCGCCCAGCAGGGCTGTGACTGCGTGGTGTGCCGGCACTGCGTAGTGAGTAGTGAAGAGGTCGCGGAGATCCCCCCACGACGCCACCGTGGATCCAGGGAGGTTGAGCAGCCAGGCGCGTGGCTCACCGGCGAGGGCCATGGGGAACCTGTTGGCCATGACCTTGTCGTCCCCGCCGGCCTCGAGGACGGCCTCCTCGTATGCCAGTAGGAACAGCGACGGGTCCGCCACGCCGTCGTAGCGCGGCGGCATCTCCGGCCTGAACTTGGGTGGCCATCGCACCTGCCGCGGGGCGGGGGACATGGCTCGGAGCCCCCAGGCCCCGTCGTCGATTCTGGCCGCCGGAGGTGATGACGGTGCGCCGGCCATGCGGGCGAAGCGTAGATCGACAGAAGAGAAGCCTCGGCGCACCCCTACCTGGCGCGCCAAATGTCAGATGTGGCGTTCCGGCAAAACCCTTAAGGTTCGAACTCTGGGGTGCGCGCGAAGTTCTTTCCCTCCTATTGATCCACGCCCTAGCTCGCTAACATCTCGCGGACGAACTCGACGAACTCACAACACGGAAAGACACGAGATTTATACTGGTTCGGTCCATCGTTGTGGTGTAATACCCTACTCCAGTGTGGTGGTGGTGGATTGCCTCTTGGGCTGATGATGAACAGTACAAGGGGAAGAACAGCCTCCTAAGGTTGAGGTGTTCTTGTGCTCAACTAACTTGTGTGGGTGAGATGCCTCTGAATGTGTTATCCCCTCCTCTACCGTGGTGGCTAGCTATACTTATATAGGCCCTGGTCCTCTCCCCAAATATTGAGCCGGAAGGGAGCCAACAACGGCGGGCAATTTGAAAGGGGACAGCTAGTACAAGCTATCCTGACAAAAGTGGTCTACGCGTGCAAAAGGCTCTGGTGGTGACACCGTCTGGGCTCCATGGTGACCTCCGTCTTGCCGTCCTGCTCGTCTTGGTCTTGTTGCACCGATATGGAAACCTTTGCCTGATGCCTCGGTACTCTGCGCCTGCGCCTATCTCCTTAGCACCGAAGAGGAAACAAGGACGCTGCGCGCGCTGGCGCCCGCCCGGTGTCGATCGTCATGGCTCACATCACGAGTGCCTCGCGAGGTTTGCCCCGCCTTGATATCTCCTCTCCTCGCGAGCCTGCCTGGAGAGGCAAATCCTGAGGAGGTCTTGCGTCGTCCCCCTCGCGAGGCTTGGCCCCTCGCGAGGGTCTTGAATGCCTTGTTGATGAAGATGGGCCGTATAGGCCCGCTAGCAAAGCCACGCCGTGGGCCGCAGGCAGGCAAGTCTGGGGACCCCCATTCCCAGAACGCCGGCAGTAGCCCCCGGGCCCAAGGTGCGCTCGGGCTTGGCTTCGAGGCGAAGCCAAAGGTCAAGCGCGGAGCGCTGCAGGCCCCAATAGCCTGCGGCCTCGGTTGACGCGTGGCGGTTGATTGGACGTGGGCGTCTCCACTTCCCCGCGCTTCCTCGGCAACTGCTCGATTTGACAAGTCCCTGCGACATGCAAGGAAAACCGTCATTACCTGCAATCGCGGGAGGCGCCGGTTGGCCTTCTTCCCCTATAAATGGGGAGGGGGGCGGAGCCCCCGTCGCCCATCTCTGCCTTGCTCGCTTGCTTCTTCCTCCTCGCTCCATTGCTAGCAGCGCCACCAATGACACCACGAAGGAAGTTCTCTGGCACCAAGAAGGGGAAAGCCCCTCGTGAGGGACCCGGCTCCCCGGCGCCCAAGCGCGGACGCGGCCGTCCGCGCAAGCACGACATGGCCCCCAATGCGGCCCACCGTCGTGGTGGCGCCGTGGCACGCGAAGGGGGTCGTCCCAGCCATGGCGGTCCAGTTGACGAAGGGAGGCGTGCCATTGTGGCGCGGCCTCCCCGTCCGTGCTTTCATTCGGCGGAAGCGTCCCCGGAGTTCATCGTCTGGTCGGAGAACCCGGCCGGCAACTCGCTCCAGCTTCCGCGCTTCTTCGTCGACGAACTGCCGGCCTTTGGTCCAGGCGGGCTCTGGTTGCAGGCGGATGGTTGCTGCAGCAAGGCCTCTTGGGTCGCGGTCGAGACTTCCGCCGCGGGCAACATAGCCCTGGCCTGCGGGTGGCAGACATTCGCCCGCGCGCGCGGCCTGGGCAGGCGGTGCACCTTGCACTTCAAGTATGATGGTGGAGCGACCCTCTACGTGAGGGTGTTTGGGGAAGATGGTCGCCGCGCCGGGTGCTGCCCGGAGGCGAACGACGGCGAGGAGGTGCTCGGCCTTGGCGATGGTCGCGACGAGGATGAGGGCGAGCCCGCCCTCGGCGGCGACCGTGTCTCATCCAGCTACGATGGCTCTTCCTCCGGTGAAAACTCCAGCAGTGGTGGCTACGACCAGCCGCTGCGCCGCCGCGCCCGCTTTGAAGGTGGGAGCGGGTCATCTCGTCGCCGCGCCTCCGTGAAGCGCGAGGAGGGGTCCGGCTAGGCTCGGGATGTCACTAGGGGCTTGCCTCCGTGGATTGCTGCAACGCTGCTTTTGTTTTGCTCTTTTTCCTGCATTAAGAATGAAACCATTATGGGCCAGGAGGGGCGTGTATCGAACTATGGTTCCTTGGTTATTGCACTATGCGTGTTGTTCCCGTGCCGTGTTGTTATTTTGTGCAAAGATAACTTAACCTGGTATATTCGGGACGCCCTCCTCCTTACGAGGTGCTTGTTTCCTCGTGTCCATCTTGACTTGGCGATCTATTTTCGCTCAGGAGATGCAAAAATTCGTTAGGAGGTGCGCTAGAAGATTTGCCGTTCACCCAAGCCTTGACCTGGCGCTTTGTATCGCGGTACTCGAGGGGCACGGATTAGGAGAGATGCACCAGTTTTTGGGCTCGAACGAGGGTGGCTCGCGAGAAGGCAGAGAGGAGAAAAACGCTCGCGAGGGCACCTACCTAGCCCCCTCGCGAGGTATGCGAGAGAGAGAAAACGAGCGAACCAGAGCCAGCAAATGCGGTAAGAGGCGAGGGAATCGAATCAGCAAGGAACACCAAAGGCAAACTTAGATTAAGGAAAAACGAGCCAACTACGGAAAGCAAATGAAAAGCCACGTCCGGCACCTGATCTAGTCTTCAAGTCTTCTCACCAGTGTGGAGCTAAGTGCTGCCACTAGGCGTGGGAGGGAGCCCCAGGGCCTGAGGCCGGCACCCCTGAGACTCCGGGCCGTGTACAGCCCCACTCATTATTACGTGAGAGTGTCACGGGCGGCGATTTTCACAGGCACCGGGCCTTCTTCACAGGCGCTGGGCCTTTCTTCACAGGCTCTGGGCCTTGCTTCATGGGTAGAACTTTCGGAGGTGCTGGATGTTCCAGGCGTTCTGGATAGGTATCCCATCCTGTGTTTCCAGGCGCACGGCGACAGGCCTGGAGATGTGGACGACCTTGAACGGGCCCTCCCACTTGGGCGAAAGCTTATGCAGTCCTTCGCTGGAGAAGACCCGCCTCAGGACGAGGTCACCCGTCTCGAGCGTCCTGGAGCGGATGTTGCGGCACTGGTATCGCCGCAGCGCTTGCTGGTACCTTGCCGCCCTCAGTACAGCTTCGCGACAACGTTCCTCCCCCAGCACGAGATCCATCCCCCGCATGGCGTCCTGCTGCGGTTCGTCGAACGCCAGGACCCGTGCGGAGCGAAGCTTGACCTCGTGAGGAAGGATTGCTTTAGCCCTGTAGACAAGGAAGAATGGGGTCTCGCCCGTTGGCTTGGTGACGGTGGTGCGGATGGACCACAGCACGGACTGAAGCTCGTCATGCCAGCCCCTGCCACATGCCTCGAGCTTCTTCTTGAAGTTCCTGGTCTTGAGGCCCCTCAGGACCTCCGCGTTGGCGCGTTCGGCCCGACCATTGCCCCTGGGGTGCGCCACCGAAGCATACCAGATCTGCGTTCCAAGGTTCGCACAGTAGGTTTTGAAGAGGTTACTAGTAAACTGCGAGCCGTTATCTGTGATGATGCGGTTGGGGACCCCGAAGCAGCTCACGAGGCCCTTGATGAACTTGACAGCAGAGCCTGCTGGGATGGTACGGACGGCTTCCACTTCCGCCCACTTGGTGAACTTGTCGATGGTGACGTAAAGGTAGCGGTAGCCCCCTGGCGCTCGAGGGAACGGGCCCAAGATGTCCAACCCCCAGACTGCGAACGGCCACGTGAGCGGGATGGTCTGGAGGCCCTGAGCCGGCTGATGAATTTGCTTGGCGTGGAACTGGCAAGCTTCGCAGGACTTCACCAACTCGCCCGCGTCATTGAGCGTCGTAGGCCAGTAGAATCCACTGCGGAACACCTTGCCGACGAGAGTCTGTGACGACGAGTGGTGACCGCAGTCCCCGTCGTGTATGTCAACCAGCAACTCCTTTCCTTGGTCACTGGAAATGCAGCGCAGCGTAACATCGTTCGGTCGCTTCCTGTACAACTCACCATCCTGGATACAGTATGTCGTGGCTTGCCGGACCATGCACCCTGCGCCCTCTTCCTTTTCCGACAGCGTTCCTTGCATCAAGTACTCCAGGAATTCCTTGATCCAGCATTCCTCCTGGGGCTCGAGCGCCAAGAGCAAGCGAGCTTCTGAGGTCGGGCCAAAGGCTAGGGCTCCTGTGGCAGGTGGTTGTGGGAGCTCCTCCCGAGGCTGAACCATGCTTGAAAGTGCTGGCGTCGCCGACGGCTTGAAGAGCCGCTCTTCGAAGACGCCAGGCTCCTGGGGCTGCCACTTGGACGCCCTCCTGGCGATGTCGTCAGCTTCCTTGTTGGCGCCCCGGGGCACGTGCTGCAGTTCTAGGCCCAAGAACTGCTTCTCCATCTTGCGCACCTCCGCGAGGTATGCCTCCATATGCTCATCCTTTGGCTCATATACTTTGTTGGAGAAGTTGACAAGGAGGTGCGAGTCGCCTCTACCGGTAAGGCGCTTCACTCCCAGAGCCGTCGCAGCCTTCAGGTCAGCTATGAGGCCCTCCTATTCTGCGATGTTGTTGGAGACCTTCTCGCCCTGCTGAAAGCAGAGCTGCACGGCGTAGTAGAGCTTGTCCTGAGTGGGCGAGATGAGTACTGCCCCAGCCCCCACGCCATCGAAATACATGACCCAGCTATCCGGCGCCTCGCTACCCGGCGAGGTGGACCGGTCTTCGCCTACTTCAAGTGCCGGGCCATCCGTCCATTCCGCCACAAAATCAACAAGCGCGGCCCCCTTGATGACCCGGGTAGTGCTGAACTCCAACTGGAATGCTTGCAGCTCGATGTTCCATTCAGAGACCCTTCCAGCAGAGTTCGGGCTCCTGAGCACTCTATCCAACGGGTAGGCAGAGACGACCTTGATGGGGTGGCCCTGGAAGTAGTGCCGCAGCTTGCGCGAGGCCATCAAGAGTGCGAGCAAGAGATTCTGAGGCATGGGATACCATGCCCTTGCATCCCGCAACACCATGCTGACAAAATACACCGGGTGCTCGACAAGGGCTGGTGCGTTGGTGAGGCTTGTGTCCTGCGGGGGCCCGGACATCTCCTGAGGTGGTGAAACTCCTGATGCCTGGTCGCCTACAGGGGTCCTGTCGAGCTTGGTCCTCTGTTGCGGCTCCCGCGGCGCCTTCCTGATCTTGCGTCATTTCAGCTGTAGCTTGGCGCAGCGCGCCCTTGGCCTGATGCTCCTCCCGAACCGCCACCAGCGCTGCGCTGGCAGAGTACGCTGTGGCGGCAAGGTAGAGCACCAGGGGCCCGAAAGGTCGTGGTGCCACCAACACCGTAGGGCTGGTCAGGTATTTCCTGAGGTCTTGGAAGGCTCGGTCGGCCTCCGGAGTCCACTCGAACAGACCCCTCTTCTTCATGAGCTTGAAGAAGGGTAAGGCGCGCTCTCCCAGCTTGGAGATGAAGCGCCCCAATGCGGTCACCCGTCCCGCCAGCTTCTGCATCTCTTTGAGGGTCTGCGGTGGGCTCATGTCCTCAATGGCCTTGATCTTCTCCGGGTTCGCCTCGATCCCCCTGTGGGACACGAGGAATCCCAGCTGCTTGCTGGAAGGGACACCGAATGTATACTTCTCCGGGTTGATCCGCAAGTTCACCTGGCGTGGGCTCTCGAAGGTCTCCTCCAAGTCTTGAATCAAGGTGCTTGCCTCCCGAGACTTCACCACTATGTCGTCGACGTAGGCCTCTGTGTTTCTCCCAAGCTGCCGCCCAAGGCGATGTGCATCAGCCGCTGAAAGGTCGCGCCCGCGTTGTGCAGCCCGAAGGGCATGCAGGTGTAGCAGTACACCCCACACAGAGTCAGGAAGGCTGTCTTCTCTACATCTTCCACTGCCATCTTGATCTGGTGATACCCTGAGAACGCATCCAGGAAGCACAACAAGTCGCACTCGGCGGTGGAGTTGACGATCTGGTCGATGCGTGGGAGAGGGAACGGGTCTTGCGGGCATGCCTTGTTGAGGTTGGTGAAGTCGACGCACATTCGTTCCTTCCTGCCTTTCTTCGGTACTATGACGGGCTTCGCCAGCCATGTGGGGTATCGAACCTCGCGAATGGTACCCACGGCCTCCAACTTGCGGGTCTCTTTGACGATGAAGGCTTTCTTCTCCGTGGATTGCCGCCTCGCTCGTTTCTTGACGGGGCGCATGTTGGGGCACACCCTCAAGTGATGCTGAATCACCTTTCTCGGGACCCCCACCAGCTGATTGGGCTCCCACGCGAATATATCCTTGTTTGCGTGCAAGAACTTCACCAACGCCTCTTCTTGGATGGAATCGAGGCCGGCACCTATGGTGAAGGTGGCTCCTGAGGACCCGTCCTCATCGACCAGCACCTGCTTGGTTTCTACCTTGTCTTGGGTGAACAACTGCTTCTTCTTGGTAGGCGCGGCCTCCTTGGCCTCGGGGGTATCGGCGTCGGCAGGCTGCACCGCCGCTGCGGTCTTGAAGGCATGCTTGAGTGCCGTCACGGCCTCCTTGGTGTCCCCCTTGATGGTGATGACACCTTTGCTCCCAGGCATCTTCATGAGGTTATAGGCCGGATGAGTCGCTGCCATGAACTGGGCCAGAGCTGGGTACCCGAGGATGGCGTTGTACGGGAGGCTGATGCGGGCGACGTCGAAGTCGACCAGCTCGGTGCGGTAGTTGTCGCTCGTGCCAAAGGTGACGGGGAGGCGGATCTGCCCCAGAGAGTGGGCAGCGCCGCCACCAACCCCTGAGAAAGGCTTGCTGAGGCTGAGCCGCTCGAGTGGCATGTGAAGGAGGCTGAAGGCCTCTACAGAGAGCAAGTTAAGGCCTAAACCGCCATTGATAAGGGTCTTGGTAACAACCACGTTGCAGATGGTGGGCGTGCAGAGCATTGGGAGCCTGCCCGAGCCGGTGGTAGAGTCGGGATGGTCTTCTGAGCTGAAGGTGAGGTCGGCCTCTGGTGCAGCCCAACCCGGCGGAGCCCCCGGGCGCTTGGAAGCGGCACCGATCTGACGGAGGAACGGCTTGATGTGGTGATCTGAAGGCGGCACTTGAGAGCCGCCCAGCAGGGCTGTGACTGCGTGGTGTGCCGGCACCGCGTAGTGAGTAGTGAAGAGGTTGCGGAGTTCCCCCCACGACGCCACCGTGGATCCAGGGAGGTTGAGCAGCCAGGCGCGTGGCTCGCCGGCGAGGGCCATGGGGAACCTGTTGGCCATGACCTTGTCGTCGCCCCCGGCCTCGAGGACGGCCTCCTCGTATGCCAGTAGGAACAGCGACGGGTCCGCCACGCCGTCGTAGCGCGGCGGCATCTCTGGCCTGAACTTGGGTGGCCATCGCACCTGCCGCAGGGGAGGGGCCAGGGCTCGGAGCCCCCAGGCCCCGTCATCGATTCTGGTCGCCGGAGGTGATGACGGTGCGCCGGCCATGCGGGCGAAGCGTAGATCGACGGAAGAGAAGCCTCGGCGCACCCCTACCTTGCGCGCCAAATGTCAGATGTGGGGTTCCGGCAAAACCCTTAAGGTTCGAACTCTGGGGTGCGCGCGAAGTTCTTTCCCTCCTATTGATCCACGCCCTAGCTCGCTAACATCTCGCGAACGAACTCGACGAACTCACAACACGGAAAGACACGAGATTTATACTGGTTCAGGCCATCGTTGTGGTGTAATACCCTACTCCAGTGTGGTGGTGGTGGATTGCCTCTTGGGCTGATGATGAACAGTACAAGGGGAAGAACAGCCTCCTAAGGTTGAGGTGTTCTTGTGCTCAACTAACTTGTGTGGGTGAGATGCCTCTGAATGTGTTATCCCCTCCTCTACTGTGGTGGCTAGCTATACTTATATAGGCCCTGGTCCTCTCCCCAAATATTGAGCCGGAAGGGAGCTAACAACGGCGGGCAATTTGAAAGGGGACAGCTAGTACAAGCTATCCTGACAAAAGTGGTCTACGCGTGCAAAAGGCTCAGGTGGTGATGCCGTCTGGGCTCCATGGTGACCTCCGTCTTGCCGTCCTGCTCGTCTTGGTCTTGTTGCACCAATATGGAAACCTTTGCCTGATGCCTCGGTACTCCGCGCCTGCGCCATTCTCCTTAGCACCGAAGAGGAAACAAGGACGCTGCGCGCGCTGGCGCCTGCCTGGTGTCGATCGTCATGGCTCACGTCACGAGTGCCTCGCGAGGTTTGCCCCGCCTTGATATCTCCTCTCCTCGCGAGCCTGCCTGGAGAGGAAAATCCTGAGGAGGTCTTGCGTCGTCCCCCTCGCGAGGCTTGGCCCCTCGCGAGCGTCTTGAATGCCTTGTTGATGAAGATGGGCCGTACAGGCCCACTAGCAAAGCCACGCCGTGGGCCGCAGGTAGGCAAGTCTGGGGACCCCCCTTCCCAAAACGCCGACAGGCGTGTCTCTTGGGAGCGAGAACACTTCCGAAAAGGGCTCGTTGTGGATGCGGGGGCCGAAACAAGGCGGGCCCATCGCATCTTCTTCGTCTAGCGCCTGGGATTGAGCAAGGCGGTCGATCCGATGGCATGCATCATTCTCTCCGACTCCTTCTCGGCGGCCAAGCCGGTCGCCGAGTGTCGGGTGCTCAACAGGCGGCGGGGAGGTGCCCCTCTCCCTGCGAGGAGGAGGAGGAGGCGGATAGCCATCCCGTCGTTCCACTGCTCTTGGGCGGCCGTCTTGGTCGCGCTCGATGGTGAGTCGTGTGCAGCTACGGCTAGCAGCTGGCTCTTTGTCTCTTCGGTCGCGGACGCCACCAGTCGGCGTCCGGGAGGTCGCACCTTGCTCTCGGCGGGGAGGAGGATTCTCGGCGTGCGCGTCAGGCTCTGCCACACGGCAGCCGGCTTCTTTCTGCTCTGCAGCCGCATCAATGAGCCGCTGAACACGCTCGATCATGCAGCGGCGCTCGTCTGCTGCCGCTTGGCCAGCACGTAGGTTTTTCATGGGTGTGGCCTAGACTGGGCGGTCGGCACCCAGCATGCTGGCGATGGCTGCGCTGTGCTGGCGGATGGTGCCCACGCGGCTAGGCCCGCCAGCAGCCGGCGTGCCGCAGATGGCGTGGTCGAGTTCGCGCTGGTAGGCCTCGGAGAGGCGCTTCATGGCAGCCAACTTCTTGGCGCTTTCGACGAGGGAGACGCGGCAGGCTTCTAGCGTCCCGGCGTTGGCGTCTTCCGCGATGGGTGCGGACAGGTCCCGCAGTGTCGCCTGCAGCAGGTCTCGAGCGGCCTCGTCGGAGGCTCCGCTGTGGCTGATGGCGAGCACCTCCGTGACGGTGCTGCCGCCGCTATCTGCTCGAGGGAGCGGGTCATCGATGATCACCACGTTGGGGGGAAGGTGTCGAAGGATGCCGTGTCGGAGTCGACAAGCATCGGGTCGGTGGAGCCGATCGACTCCATGTCAGAGGCGAGCTCGTTGGCGATGTCGAGCTTGCCAAGGAGGTCAATGAGGCAGCTCTCGGAGCTGGTTGCACCCGCGCCTGGCGCGGGCTCATCGAAGAGGCGGATCTCGCCAACAAGGTCAGCGAGGCCAGCCGCCGCGCAGGCGAGCTCTGCGCCATGTAGCGCGTCAGCGCAAACGCCATCGGGCGTGCCAGGCTGGCTGCCCTCGCTAGGAAGGAACAAGGTTCCCGTCAAGAACAGATCTCCAGACGACGGTGCACCTAGCCCCACGGTAGGCGATAAATGTCGGGGGTTTGGTGCGACATATGCCAAAGGATGGCTTATCATGGCGGGAGCTAGTAAGACATCGCCGGTGCCTGGAAACGGGATGAGGCATAGACACGAACGCCGGTTCACTTTACCCAGGTTCGGGGCTCTCCTAGGAGATAACACCCCTAGTTCTGCTCTATGGGGTCTCTGCATGATCACTAAATCAACAAGTAGCTACAAGTGCTCCTTGAGCTGTTGTCTAGAGGAGGAAGAAGGGCAAGGCTAGCTCTCCCCTCTCTCTATGTGGTGTGTGTGTTATCTCAGGGGCTGAACCATTTGCATGGGTGCCCTGGGGGGTTTATATAGGCCTACCCCCAGGGGTACAAAGGTAATCTGGCTGGGGCACGCCGCCTCGTGGGACCCGCCGGCTGTCTCATACTTGGCCGACAGGCCGCGCCCGCCGCTTGCGGGTCTTGCCGGCTACTTAGTACTGTAGCCATGTTGCTAATGATGCTTGCTTTGTCGGGGAAGGCGTGGCTACAGTCCCGCCGCCTGGTGGGCGATCACTGTAGCCACTCCCCATCTATTCTGATTATTGGCGCACAGACTTTGAGGAAGGGGGAGGGCCGCCTGGTCAGGAGTCAGCCTCCCCACGAGCCGACTGGTCAGTGCTCGCCGTCTTCTGGCTTTTCACGGACAGGTAGGGCCCGCCGCCTGCGGGCCGTACCGACAGCCAGTCGTGGGGCATGGCCGTCTCTGCCATGCATGATGTCATGGGCTGCGTGGCAACAGTGCCGCGCCGGGCAAGGGATGTCTGCCCAGTACGTTGCACTGTGGCCAAGCCCCGCCCTGGATTCGGGGGTGGCGGGCCGCACTGTAGCCATGCCCCGTCTCATCATGTTTATGTGGGTGCTAACTTTGAGGGCGCGAGGGGCCGCCTGCTAGGAGCCGGCCTCTTTGGAGGCCGCCTGCTAGGGGTCGGCCCACCTCGAGGCGATCTTCTGGCAACTGCCGCCCTCTAGTAGCTGACCGCTTGGACCAGCCGGCCCAAAGAAGGCGGCGCTTCGTCTTTGACGCTTGAGGGGCGCAGCCGGCCCTGATGTCTTGAAATACCAGGGGAGGCGGATGAGGCTACCCGTGGTCATTTACTCCGACAGCCGTTTCGAGGACCACGGGAGAAGGTTCTTCCCAAGAAAAGCACAGAACCCGTAGGTAGATTTACGGGTGTCGTGGCAACTGGCCCGATCAGCATCCGTATATGCAATGAGATCATGAGAAGAGGACCGATAAAACTATAAACCATAGTGTGAGGTGCCGCGTAAGTAGTGTAGGATGCGCTTGATGAGCTGCATGTGGGAGTCGCGGGGTGCATGCATGAAGAGACAATCTTGTTAGACGGCATTTGAGATGTCAGGGCAAGTTAGTGTGAGATACTGTAAAGCACCGGCGAGACTATGATATAATGTGGGATTGGCCAAGGGAAGACCATCGGCGGTGGACAATTGACGTGGTACCGATGGGTGTGGAGACCGGCTTACAGTTTAGCATATGAGCGCGGTCGAGGATCTCTAGGGCATATTTTTGTTGACAAAGAAAGTGGCCAGATTGGTTGGTGTTGACGTTGATGCCAATAAAGTGATGCAGGTTGCCGAGGTCGGTCATGGAGAATTCTTGCTTGAGAGAGGTGATGACGTGGTGTAGGGTGTGTGGGGAGCTTGCGCCGAGGATGATAACATCCACACACACAAGCAAGTGTGCGATGTAATTGCCTCAATGCAAAATGAACAGTAAGGAGTCACTCTTGGATGCAAGAAAACCGAGTGACAAAAGTAATGACCAACAGCGATGGAACCATGTGCGGGGGGCTTGTTTCAAGCCATAGAGAGACTTACGAAGGAGGCATACATGGTCTGCACAAGACGAGTCCACAAAGCCAGCTGGTTGTGCACAATAGACCGTCTCCTTAAGGTCCCCATGGAGGAAGGCTTTTTTTGACGTCAAGTTGGTGGCTAGACGTAGCAATGCTGAGAACAACGCGAATAGTGCCAGTTTCTGCTTTTTCCTTGTTTTTGAATTTTACAGAAAATTTACAGTGATTTATGGAGTCCAAACGAGCTGAAAATTTACGGTGATTTTTTATGGACCAGAAGAAGCCCCCGAAGCAAAAGAGTTGGGCCAGAAGGGTCTCGAGTCAACCACGAGGGTGGAGGGCGCGCCCTACCCCCTGGGCGCGCCCCCTACCTCATGGCTGACTCATTGACCCCCCTGACGTGAAACCGACGTAAAAAATTCCTATAAATACAGAAACCCCCGAAAAGTAACCTAGATCGGGAGTTCCGCCACCGCAAGCCTCTGTAGCCACCAAAAACCAATCGGGAACCTGATCCGGCACCCTGCCGGAGGGGGGAATCATCACCGGTGGCCATCTTCATCATCCCAGCACTCTCCATGACGAGGAGGGAGTAGTTCACCCTCGGGGTTGAGGGTATTTACCAGTATCTATGTGTGTGATCTCTCTCTCTCTCTCGTGTTCTTGATTTGGCACGATCTTGATGTACCGCGAGCTTTGCTACTATAGTTGGATCTTATGATGTTTCTTCCCCTCTACCTTCTTGTAATGGATTGAGTTTTTCCTTTGAAGTTATCTTATTGGATTGATTCTTTAAGGATTTGAGAACACTTGATGTATGTCTTGCATGTGCTTATCTATGGTGATAATGGGATATTCATTTGATCCACTTGATGTATATTTTGGTGATCAACTTGCGGGTTCTCTGACGTTGTGAACTTATGCATAGGGGTTGGCACACGTTTTCGTCTTGACTCTCTAGTAGAAACTTTGGGGCACTCTTTCAAGTTCTTTGTGTTGGTTTGAATAGATGAATCTGAGATTGTGTGATGCATATTGTATAATCAAACCCGCGGATACTTGAGGTGACATTGGAGTATGTAGGTGACATTAGGGTTTTTGTTGATGTGTGTCTTAAGGTGTTATTTTACTACGAACTCCAGGGCTGTTTGTGACACTTATAGGAATAGCCCAATGGATTGATCGGAAAGAATATCTTTGAGGTGGTTTCGTACCCTGCAATAATCTCTTCGTTTGTTCTCTGCTATTAGTGACTTTGGAGTGACTCTTTTTGCACGTTGAGGGATTGTTATATGATCCAATTATGTTATCATTGTTGAGAGAACTTGCAACCCTAGGCCTTGTTTCGAAGCGTTGCAATACCGTTTACACTCACTTTTGCTACTAGTTACCTTGCTGCTTTTATATTTTCAGATTACAAAAGCCTATATCTACCATCCATATTGCACTTGTATCACCATCTCTTCGCCGAACTAGTGCACCTATACAACTTACCATTGTATTGGGTGTGTTGGGGACACAAGAGACTCTTTGTTATTTGGTTGTAGGGTTGTTTGAGAGAGACCATCTTCATCCTACGCCTCCCATGGATTGATAAACCTTAGGTCATCCACTTGAGGGAAATTTGCTATTGTCCTACAAATCTCTGCACTTGGAGGCCCAACAACATCTACAAGAAGAAGGTTGCTTAGTAGACATCATCTCGTCATAGTGGACACCTTCCTTTTGAGTGAAGCCGCGAACAACCCAGCGCACCTTGTACCATGCCAATGTGCCATCATTGTTGAACTTGTGGCGGAATATCCATTTGCCAGTCACCACATTCACACCTGCAGGCTTGGGAACCAAAGACCAAGTCAAATTATTGATTAAAGTGTCAAATTCATCACACATTGATTGTTGCCAATTTGGGTCTTTGAGAGCCATGTGATATGTGGCAGGGATAGGGGATATAGTGGAACTGGACTGGGCACAGAGGAAAAGACGTTTGGAAAGACAAAATCCTGATTTAGCACGTGTTTTCATTTTATGCGAGTTGCGGGGAGGCTTAATTGGCTGGGTGCGGGTAGGGAGACGTGCCCGAATAGGAGTGGAAGGCGCGGAATCGGAGGAACATGGCGTGGGGTCCTGGGCAGAATGAGAAGGCATGGGATCCAAGGAGGATCCATGGGTAGACGAGGCAGACTCGGTGCGAATGGGATCTGAGGATTGGGGCGTGGCAGCGAGCCGCCCAAGGAAGCGCGTGGGGCGAGCGAGTCTTGCGAGGGACATTCGGTGGGCCGGTGCGGGCTAGTAGGGGCGGGGCACGTTCATGGGGTGGTGGGGCTGGCGTGAGCTGGCGAGGCGGGATAGGCCTGCATGGCGCCGTCCCATCGGGTTGCGTAGGTTGGGACTGGAATGAGGAATCAGTACAAAAAAATACACTTCCGTGATGATACGTGTTTGTCACAGTAGGTCGCGTTTTTTGTCATGCATGTACATCCATGACAAATTTATGACAGAATCAAGATAGTCATACCTGTGCTGTCGTAGAAGTGTTCCTTGACATTACCAAAATTATCATCACGGAAGTGTCCACTTCCATGACGATAAATCACGCGTCACAGAAGTGCTTTCGTCAAGGGTGACCGACACGTGGCATCCACCGTAACGGAACGCCGTTAAGCTATCGGGTCGGGTTTTGGATCCGATGACCCGTTAACAGCCCCGACCAATGGGAAATTTCCACGTGTAAAATTCTTATTGCCCAGACGAAACACGTGTCAGCTCGTCAGTGGGTCAGATAGGCGCCTATGATATGTCGACACGTGCCACATCCCACCACTGGCCCACTTAGCTTACAAAGCCGGCCCGTTTGACTTGGTCAAAAGTAAACGGGCTGGCCCATAGAAAGCCTGTTAACGGTCTCTTTGCAAATAGCCCATTTTACGGCCCGTTAACTCACGGCCCATTAGGCCCTAAAGGAAATCGGCCCAGCAACGTCATGTGGGCCGTCGAGTATAACACCAACCCATTTCTTTTTCGGCCCATGTATGGCCCACGGCGTCTTTCGGTCCATATGAGGCCTTCGTATCTTTCGGCCCTTTACAGGCCCACGGTAACTCTAGCCCATAATGAACAGTAATTTTCTTTATACCCGTTAACGGCCCGTGATTTACATGGGCCGTTGCCAGCCCGTGTTAGCTTTCGGCCTATTGACGGCCCATACGTTCTTGGGCTCCTTTTCGGCCCTCGATTACTTCCGGCCCGTTACTGGCCTGTTCCCCTAATGGGCCAAAATCGGCCCATGGCAAGAGTCGGCCCGTTACTGGCCTGTTCCCCTAACGGGACAAATTCGGCCCATGGCAAGAGTCGGCCCGTTACTGACCCGTTACCCTAATGGGCCAAATTCAGCCCATGGCAAGAGTCGGCCCGTTTCTGGCTTGTTAACCCGTTGCGCCGTTTCCAGCCCGTCCTATATTCTGGCCCATTAACGACCCGTTATGCCTGTGACAGAATTAAGCCTTTGCTGTCCTACGGCCTGTTAACGGCCTGTTACCGTGATGGGCCGATACCAATTACGGCCGATTACGGCCCATGTAGACCCATTTATCCGACGGCCCGAGGCCCACCGATTACAGGCCCATTTATTGACGTCCCGTAGGAGACCCATGGATCCTACGGCCCGTATATGGCCCATAGTAGTTGCGACCACTAGCAAACCAGGGAAAAAGAAGACTAGGAAATAAATAAGGCCGAAACTAACGCTAGGCTATTAAGGAGATTGCACATATTACATCCACTCGGCATCAAAGATCGCCACCAGTGCAAATATAGGGAACACCCTACACTATACAATAATGGCTTGCTGTTTTCTTCAGCAGGTGGCTGCACGTTAAGAATAAATTTAGTATCGCACCAAAACAAATTACAACTATATAACAAAACGAAGGTTGGCATAAAACTTATCAGTCTAGCAGATAAATGCACCACCAGAAGTTCAGAAGCTCAGTTCATTTGACCTGACTGTTACGTTTTCATGTTGTATTGTCCGATGGAGCACCATAACCCTCGCCTTCATTTCCCCTAGGCTCCTGAACAACATAGCAAATGTGTGATAGTCTGGTTTCAAAACCATGCATATCTTGACGACATTGAGCAATGTTTCTCCTTGTTTCACAAAGGGTCTCTGTTAGGGAATGGACTTGTGTCTGGAGCGCAGATACAACATTGCTTTGAGCTTGCATATCTCGATCATGAGGCAGTTTGGACGATATTGCCTTAACAACCAACCCAGTATTACGCAGGAACGTGCTTTTGGCACTGTTAGTGGACAGGTACTAACCCACTGCAGCAAGAGCTGACATTGCGGTTATAGTTGCCTCGCCACCTTCAGAAGGTGGCGGTTCCACCATTTTTTCCATAGCTCGCTGAAAAGTTGAGGTTTTACATTAGTAGTACCAGAACAGAAGATATTAAGGAGGCAGCAAAATCATACAAATAGCTTTGGTCTATATACAGAACTTATTCTGGTGAACCCATGTAAAATATTAGTTGTATTTTATTGCAATGTACATCATAAAACCAGGTTCCAAACATATGACCATGTACCATCGCTAATGTATTGTCTATTTCTTCACATTGTATTGAGGGCTAAGGATAAAGAGACGAAGTTTATAATACCATAAGCATAGTATGACATCATTCATATCACAAAACAACTGAGAACAGACAAACAGGCAATGGTAACGTGGTGTGGGCAAGTCCAACACGGAACTAGATTACGGGTCAAGATCAAAGGAACATCACTCCTCTCTTTTAAACCTTGTAAGGTGCAATGATACGCTAAGACAATTGTGTATAAAATTGAAAAGAGTAATAGACATTGGCTGCAAACCATGCATTTCAAGGCACAAGTCAGGGTAAGTAGTAGTTAAAAGGCATAAGGATTAAGGACTTGCAACATCGGCTTTGACTGGTGTAGTCATGCCCTTCTTCTTGCTGGTGTGACAGTCCTTGAAGATTTCCACATCATTTGGTTCAGGTACTTTTTGGTCCTTGCGGGCTTTCCTCTGCATTTCGAACAAGTCAATATAGATCTGATAATATGGTACAGCGAAAAGAGTGAAACAGCAGCTAATTACAAGAGCCTCGCAGTGTGCAATATAGCTACGAGATCCTGTCGTCTGTTGGAATTTCACTTTCATACGGTTGGCCTTGTTCTTTGAACAGTTCACCTACAAGAAGATAGATTTGTGTGGCACATGCGTAAATAGGACTTCAACATGTGATCTGATCACATATATATAATGTACCTGATACTTCGGATCAGACCACTGTTTAACAAGGCCCCTCCAGTCTTCATCCGATATATTTTCCACTGGAGATGTTTGGGAAAGTTCACTGTTAGCCTTGCCTTCAAAGTGAGTTTTCCTCAAGTTATACCGATACTGTCACAGAGCAGACTTGAAAACATGGGTGCAATCTTGTCTGGTTGCATCATCTTGGCTATCCAACTTGAACCTCATCTGTTGAAAATTATGGGAGTCTCATTATCAGCAACCTAGAAAGTATGGGACAGAGCAAGACGATATTACTAGTTTCCATACATAACCATACTTACAGATAAATGGTCGAGGAAGGTATTGAACTGGGTTTCGTCTTTGTCATTCCTGTACTGAATCCATGTTGGGAGGATACGTACATGACACCTAACGGCAACCATTGCCTCTGATACTAACTTGGCTGACTCTGTAGCATCACGTGGCCTTTTTAAACCTGCCTCAAAACGGATCTCCATTCTTCCTCCTCTAGATTTAGTTAACCTATCGAGCATTATCCCTGATGTTTGTTTCCTCTTGCGCCTAGGTGCTAGTCCATAAGCGAACATAGGAAGTGTTAGTGTACATCAAACTATGAGACTACATATAAAGAAGCATGCAACTGTAACTTGACTCCAGCAACTACCTTCTTGTTGTTGAAGCTCACAAGGTTCATCTGATATTGCCAACTCGTCTTGTGTCAAGAATGCTTGGGAAGTAGTGTCAGGTGGCAAGGGAGCTTGGAAACGTGCTGCTAGCTCAGTTGCCGCACGATTAAGTCGTGCAGCTGGTAGTAATGTGGTAGGTGTTGCAAGAACTAGGGCTGTCTCTGCTTGTTTGGTGGCAGCTATTTGTTTCTGTTTGGCTTTTTTTGCAACTCGTGTAGCATGGGATGTCGTGTTTGTAGAATTTTCTGCTGGACTTTGACCTTCTATTGCAACATCAGTACCAGCAGAATCTGCAGGATTCATCCGCTTCTCATTCCCTGCCATTCTGTGTTTCTTCCTCTTTCTCTCTGCCATGTTAAGTGAAGCCGACAAGAAAAACGAATAACAATTTAGTTCTTCAGAACAAATTGATGCGTGATGCAGACGAACAGAACTTTGATGTTAGACAACCACATGATAGGAGGATGTAATATGTATGAAAAACAGGACGGAAGAGATAACCAGAACTATGATGTGTAAACTAAGAAGATATTTCACCAAATTAGAAGCAATGAAATGGAAGGTAGACACCATATGAAGATGCTACAAGTATCGCTCTGCCAAGTTAACAGTGTCTCATCATAAATGGCATTTAAACAAATGTGAAGCAGTACAAGAAATAAATCATATGCAAGATGCAGACAACATCACACTACCATGTTAGAGGTCTCTCGTCATTAGTGCCATTGCATATTCACAGCATTGCATATTCACAACTTATGATGTGTAAACTAAGGAGAAGGCATTTCAACAAATTAGAAGCAATGAAAGCTAGACACCATATGAAAGATGCAACGAATATCACTCTACCAAGTTAAAACTGTCTCGTCATAAGTGCCATTTCAACAAATTAGTAGTACAAGCTAGAAAAGAATGTGAGATCTAACCTATATCACACTCCGAAGTCAAACGTGTCTTATGATAAGTGATTGTTGCAGGTTACAGAACAGTAGTAATTTGATGTAAGAACATGGTGTGATAGACAGATATTGTATGTTCTAGAAACAGGAACACGTGTCTTATTCAAGTATAATGTGTAAAGTAAGCAGATGGAATTCAACAAAATTAGAAGCAATACAAGCTAGACATCACACATAGCATGCGACCACATATAACAGTGCCAAGTTAGAGGGAGCACCGGTGATGCTGCACTAGGGGAGACGTGCTCATCATAAACACAGCTTTGTTGAGTGTCTATGCATGTGTTGTCTTGGAAATCATCTTGGGGGTGTGGAGGAGTAGAAACTGTAGAGGCCCTCCGTTCTGAAGGAGCACCTTTATCCGCTGCCTTGCTAACTTCCTTCCACTTTATTGATTTTGAATTGTCAAGTAAAACCGACAAGAAAAAGCAATAAAATTCTCTCTTCAGAACTCATTCATGCATGATACTGACAATCACTACTTTGATGTAAGGCAAACACATGATACCAGGACGGAATATGTACGAAAAACAGGACGGCATCGCATGTTCACAACTGTTTGTGTAAACTAAGCAGAAACCATTCCAGCAAATAAGAAGCAATGCAAGCTAGACACCACTGGAAAGATGCAACCAATATGACTCTGCCAAGTTAAAAGCGTCCCATCATAAATGGAATTTCAACAAATTAGAAGCAGAGCATGCTATAAATCATATGAAAGATGCAACTAATATCGCACTGCATATACTAAAGGTGTCTTGTCATGTTGATTGATGCAGGATACAAAAAAACAATAGTTTTATGTAAGGACATGCTTAATAGACAGATGTACTATGTACTAAATACAGGAAGGCATGTCACATTAATAGGTATAATGTATAAGCTAAGCAGACTAGACAAAGCAGTTTAACCAGATTGGAAGAATTACAATCTAGACACCATATGCAACATGCAACCACATATCACGCTGCCAAGTTAGAGCAAGCACCTGCGATGCTAGTGTAGGGGAAATGCTGTAATCAACTACAGAGCTACGTTCACTATCTTCATCTAGCATTTCTGTTTCTTGAGAATCATGTCGGGAGGCTGACGCTGCATTCTTTAAATGAGGAGTAGTCCCCTTGCCTGCCTGCCTCGTCATAAGTGATTGATGAGGGATACACAAGAACATTAGTTTGATGTAAGAACATGGTTAATACACAGATGTACTATTATGTACCAAAAACAGAAAGGCATGTCATATTCAAAGGTATAATGTGTAAGCTAAGCAGATGCAATTTAACCAAATTGGAAGCAATACAAGCTAGACATCCGGCTGGAGTGGTGAGCATGATCATCTAGGACCTGTGAGCCTGGTGGGAGGCGGGCTGCTTCGCCACCATCGCAGCTTTTTAGTTGGCTTCCAGGTGATGCCTATCTTTGCTGGGCTTGTCACTGGCTCGGCCAGTGCCCTGACTAGCTATTTGTCTTCTGGTGCTCACGGGATGGTGGTTCATGTAAAAAAATATCTTTCCTTATCTTACCGACTTCGGCCTTTCGAATACAAGCTAGACACCATATGGAACATGCAACCACATATGACACTGCGAAGTTAAAGCAAGCACCTGGGATGGTGGTTCATTGCGAGCGAGGTCATCAACTCCAGAGCTACGTTTACCGTCTCCATCTGCTGACACTGCACCCTTTATAGTGCTATAACGTGTCGTGCCTACCCGCATACGAAGCTGGAGTGACTTCTCTCTTTTCTTTTTGGCTTCTCTCATGGCAGCAGAGTCTGAAATACCCTTGCATAAAAACACAATAGTGAGAGTAAGGGTGAAGTGTGTGCAGAACTAGTGCACTGTAAAAGTAGCAGATAGCAGGTGGCTGAAAAATAAATGACAGGAGACATATGATAGCTCTACAACATTGCATGGCAAACAAAATTAGATTCTACTCCGTATGATTTTGTAATATATGAGCATAGGAAATGCAGGTACTCCTCCAGCACACCACCACATGTGGTCATATCTAAGATAACAGTCGACTGAAAATAAATAGGTCGGTCGATTTTTTAATGAACCGTCCGCTCTATAAGGAACGGGCAGATGGCCTTCGTCTACCTCCTGCCAGTCACAGTTAACGATCTTTCTTGAACCGCCAGCGACCACCGGCCCAGACCCCTGCCTCCGCCGCCCCGCCCTCCCATCGACCTCACAGCACCGCCATGCTTGGCAGCGCCCCCAGGCCATCCCTTTAATCCTGGCCGACCTCCAGATCGGGCGCTAGTAGCTCTAGGCCGCACACGCCCCTAAGATAAACACAAAGGCGCTGCTTCCCCGATGTAATAGGCGTACTAGCGCCTGTTACGCCGGGGAAGGCTTTCGTTAATTGGGAATCAACTGGCCAGAAATTGAAATTCAGGGGGGCGACGGACCTCTAGGTAAGGTGAAATAGTATATGAGGAGAAACCTTGTGCATCGCGAGTTACTCGGAACATCTAGTATGAAGAAGAAGCGGTCAACTAGTGTCTTCTGTGGGATGAATACCGTGCAAGCAGAGACGTAAGATTTGCACGAATAAGGGAAGAGGAGTACCTTTTTCGGTTGCCAGTGTGGTCACCTCCACATGTCGCGCCGATCTTCTTCTTTTTACCGGGGAAACCGATGTTCTGGAGGGTGCAGGCTTGGACGAACCCATGGCCAAATTGTTGACTGTGTTGCCGTGGCCGTATGTCGGCGGAGGGGAAGCAGATCTGAGGCGGCGAAGGATGGCGTAGCAGGAATAGCTCCGGTGCGATGGAGGGTGGCGAGGTTGGAGCGGCAGCGGTGAGGCGTAGGACGGCGTGGTTGAACTGGCTCGAGTACGGACGGCTCGGCCTCGGCTTCAACTACTAGCCGTGGAGGTCGTTGCGGTTGGGGTTGCGGTGGACGACGATGTCGGGGTATCAGCTAAGCGTGATGGAGGAGGGCGGCGGTTGCTGGGTGGGATGGGGTGGCGGACGGAGGACGCCGGGGTATCGCGGCTGGTGGAGAGGTAGTTTTGGCGCCCACGGAGTACGAATGGGGAATCGGACGGGTGGGGGGGGAACCATGTTTCGGTCTGGGATGCGCTTGTTTTTGGCTTTTTTGAACAGAAGATGGGACGCGCTTGTTTGAAATTTGGGGAAAGTACAAACTTTGCCCCCCTCTTAAATTTCGGACCTACTGTGGGTCGGGGGTAGGATGGTAATCCCAGGTGTCCCAAATAGTGGGCGGGAGCGATTTCGGCCGCGCGCATGTGTGCTTAGGCGACCATTGTGTATGAATGTTTTTCGGGTGCGGTTGCGTGGTGTCAAGATGAAGCTACAAACCTACCCCGGTTTAGACCTTTGGACGTCGGGCCGGTAGGTTTCACGGGTCGGAGTTATTAGAAAAGTAATTTCCTTGTACTACCAAACATTGGTCTCACACGGTTTCGGGCGAGTAGAGGCTCTTTTGGCGCTTCGTTCGAAATTTTGAAACACAAGCATTCACGTTTAGAGTACTCTTGAACTATGAGGATTGACCTAAATAGACAACATTATATTTGACCTTGTATGTTTGAAAACCTCTTTAAATTATCCGCTTCTTTTTGAAATTCTGACACTTGAAAATCCTATAACTACGATTATTTTGGAATGGAGGAGCTAAATTTGAATCTATTTTGTACACGACTACATATGCTATTATGTACAAAATCAGAGCAAAGATTGGTGCCCGCATAATTTAGGTATGGTTTACAAATGCCATGATATCAAATTCAAATAATTGAATGGACTTCATGCTCAAATTCGATAGAATCTAGATGTCTGATGGATCAATGGCCGCTCCTTACACGAATTGCAAATATCATGATCCATTCCTAATATTTGGATACAATTTATATCTTTAATCAATGTGTAGAGCAGTCTTTTACGTGTAGTTTCACTCTCCATCGGTGGTCTCTCACACATGCTCACACACTCTCTCTCGAGGTGTCTTTCTCGCACACATGCTCTAGATATAACCCTCCCTCCCTCTCGTAACCATTTGCAACTATTTTCACTAACCTTTATCACAAGCACTCTTCCTCTCGCAAACATACACACGCACAATCCTCATCGACCCTTTTCTATATACACGGACCTGCCTACGTGTCTCATGTACGCACATTATCTTTACGCCTGTCTCTCACGCATTGTCTCACACCTCTCTTCCTAATCGACGAGTATGATTCTAGCAGAGCTTTCTGTAGGATGCCCCTTAAAGTTAGTTTGGATGAATAGTAATATCAGAGATAAAGGGGTTACCTTGGTCCGACAACCTACGGTTACAAATCCTAGCCGGCTTTGTCAGTGGACACAGAGTCCTTCACAAATCTACTATCTTTGTCTTGTACGACTAGTCATCCATGGGTCTTCCTAAATGTGTCACGGGCCGACCAATGTGGCGCAGGACATAACCGAACGAAGGGCCTCACCTCGACCCACCGGACCTCACGCGGTGACACACCCTCTGCCCCCACGTCTCATTATCTTCTCACACCCACACATACCAATACAAGCACCACACACACAGAAAATTTCTCCTGGTGCCTCTATCCCCTCCCCCCTTGCATATACACACACAAGGGAAAAGAATCTCTTGTCGTGACGTCATATTCATCTCTCTCTAGACCACTCTCATTTCTTGTGCTATCTCTCCCATGCCCCCCCCATCGGCCCCTCTATCCATGCCTCTCTCGAATACGTAATACACACACATACCTCTCTAGGCCCCGCCAAATGCATCAACTACACATTCACACATGTTACATCACATACCCCATTGATCTAAAAAGCCCTCTCTTCACGTTTATTTCGCATACAACATTCCTTTTGAATAAAGTGTGGCCAAAAATTATTTTAGAGTTTCTACATATATACAACATTACAAAGTTATATGGAGGAGTACGAACGCTAATTTGCATTGCATGGTGCCCACAATGATATTTATTCCGCACTGTGAATTTGTATATTTTTATACTATATACAAAGTTAGTCATAATAAAGAGAAATGAAGAGCATCTCTCTCTCCATCGCATACCCCCCCTGTACGCTCCTTTCACGTATGCACACAAAACTATCTCCAGGTCCTCTAAAAGTAAGCCCCCAGAAAATTCACGCATGTTATTCTTTCTCTCGTGATATATGCAATGACGATCATTGTATTTGAAGCGAAAGCACGATACGTACATTGGACTTCAGAATCCACTCATTACGGTCACCATTTACGTTTAGTGGTTATTATACAGTCATGGGCTCACCGTACAACTCTGTATTTGCTCATGGCATGACTAGTTGACCAGTTAAACGCTCCACGTGGCACCTCTAGTGTTGCATCACATTATGTTACTACCATTGTGCCCACCTGTCGACTTGTACATACTCTACATCTACACTCTTATAAAATACATAAAATACACTTATAAAAAACATAGTTGGTGATGATGGTGTGCCTGCCATCCTGCAATATAGGCCGTCCGATTTATATCTGACGGATAGGAAAGAAACTATGGCAATTTTGCAAAAAGGTACCCACACACCTCTCCACATTTGCAAATAAGGCCTTCCCTCGTTCATCCTTTTCTCTCACAAGATAAACAAGTCATACAGATGCATCTTGATGTTACATGCAACGCACGGGCATCTTGCTAGTAAGAATGAAAACAAACGACAAAAAAATATTTGGACGGTGGTTCGAAGTCATGACCGCGGGCACAGCGGACAAGGTGGCCTTGTATTGGTATGTTGAGCCGTCTGTTTTAACACACAGGAACTAGTGTGGTGATTATACACACACGCACGCATGCACACGAACTGCATCCACGCAACACTCACACAAACACATGCACCCACGCATGCACGCAACACTCACACGTACACACGCAGCCACGAACGCACGCAACACTCACACGCACGCATGCATGCACACACCAGTACACCACACGACCAACATACTCTCACGCTCAAGTGCTCAACCTACACGTGCATGCGCACACATCAGGCCCTAATAGACACATACACAACCAGGTGATTCCCGCGCACGGGTTGGAGCCTTGTCGCGCCTGCGTAAATTTGTGTTTATCTGACCTTTTGCCTATGCGAACTGACAGGTGGGACCCACAAGGAACATGGTCAATTTAACTAGCCAACATGGCGCCACGCAGACTATTTGGCCTGTCAACAGAGTGCAATCCGATGCTGAACTGTGAGCAAGTGACCGTATAATAACCGCAAAATGTATATAGTGACCGTAATCAGCTTATTCTGAAGTTCGGTGACCGTATAATCACCGCAAAATGTATATAGTGACCGTAATCAGCTTATTCTGAAGTTCGGTGACCGTATTATGCTTTTCTCTCTGTAGGCCCTCCAAAACTACATCGCTACACGTTCTCGCGTGTTACATCTAACAACTATGCAATACAGCACTACTACTACACTCTAACACAATAAATCATATGTGTTTTTAGTTTTACTAGATATCATATTGTTACTTATAATTATTCAGTTTGCATACATTAATATTGCCTTTGAAATGTATGGCCAGTATCATCTACCGCGCGGGAAAAGTCCCGCCCTTTCCTGTTTAATCGGGTTTGTATCGATGGATCGTGCGAAACAGCAAAACTATAGTACTATACAGTACAAGTGACAGTTCACTGGGCCGTCGTGTCGTCTACACCTCCGTCGTAAGAGTGGAGCGCTCGCTTCAATAAATCTTCTAGTCCCTTTCGCCGACATGTGGGACATCAAGCTACCGGGTCCACGTGCCATACCGGAATACAGTGCAGAGCAGCCGGGGTGAAGCACCCCAGTCATGGCGCCGGCGTAGTAATGAGCAATGAGGCGTCAAATCACAAAGCTGCACCTTTCCCGCAGTTAAGTTGGAGGGACGAAGCAACCATCATTTCACTCGTTGCTGAATCTGCTTCTCCCTCATCTTCTTCAACTTAACCACGTGTTGCTTCTGCCGTTGTTCTGCCTCATGTGGGACGCGGATCGGCTTGGTAAAGCACTGACATGTGGGACCGCATGTTAGACAACCGCCAGGACAACGTCCTCCAAAAATAAGAAGCCTAATCCTAGACTTACAAAGGGCTACGTAGCTGCTACGTATACTTTCCATCTAATCTATATATGCCCCCCTGATTTTCAGGTGGGGTGGGCCTAATCCTCTCCTTTAATCCAATCAAATAGTCCCACATCACATCAGTTCGTAACTTTACGTAAACCATTACGTGGATGTAGCATTGCTCAAATAAGAAACCTCCCCCGCCATCCGCGCGGCAAAATCACCTCCTTTTTACTAATCTTGATTCTATAATTTTTTAGATCAATATAATTGAGATTTGTATAGATAGCACACAGGAGCAAAACCAAGTGGTACGGTTAAGGGCATCCACAATGTGTAGCCAAATGTGGAAATAGCTTTTGGCATCATGGGAACCATTGTTGACGGTGTTGCCAAAGCCAAAAAGATGGAACCGAAGCTCCCTGATTGATTGATTGAAGGAATAGAAAAATGCAACGTCTCTCCTCTTTCTCCCATGTTTGGACGCATGTACTAGTACAGTATAGAGCACATAGTCTACTCCCCTGTCCCTTCTATCACAAATCACAAATCAGTGAGGCGTCAAATCACAAAAGCACGGACGAAGCAACCATCATTTCACTCTTCGCTGACTCCGCTTCTCCATCGTCTTCTTCGAGAAACCATCTCACTGCACTAGTAGTACTAGTAAAGGACTTCCTGGATGCAAATAAGGCGGTTGTCTCGGCTTGCAGGCGGCACTTGCGAACGACTTACCGTGGTCTCCCTCAATTGTGTTCTCCGTCGAACGCACTTCGCCAAACCACCAAAAAAAAGATATCGTCGACGTCACCGCAATGGGGAAGGAAGTCAAATATAGTTACTACCTCCATTTTTTTTCTACACAAGGCCAGTATATCAAAATTACAATTTGCAAAGGGCCACTAACACTAATCGAGGCAAAATTGATGGGGTTAGCAACCAAGGACATTAATATCCCCTGCATGCATGCGGAAGTGAGAAGGTTGGTTTGCATGGCGCTGCATTAATCAAGAGATGAGGAGTGAGATGGTTAGCTCTTTGGTCTTTGGAGAAAAAATACGCATTAATTGACATGTGAAACGAGGATTTGTATTGATTAAATCCCGCGAAGGAAAACCCCGTCTTTCTTTTTTAACACTAGTACTCCTAGTACGTACGTACTTATCCTGTTTGGGTCTAGGCCTTGCATTGCCAAACTTCGCCACACATTTTTGCCAAGCTTGCCTAAAGTTTTCAAAATGAGAAGGAGGTACACTTGCACACGGCTGTTGCGGTCGGACCGCACTCTCACACGGTCGCTCCTGCACACCGCGGTCGCACCGCACCCTCACATAGTCGCTCCTGCACGCCGCAAACCCAACCAAGGGAACGCACCCTCACTGACACGTGCTGTCGCATGTGAACAAACCAAACTCAGCCATCCTATCACTGACACATAATTTTCGTTCATAGAGTATGTTTATCCAACCGCATGTTGGGGAGTATCCGAACGGCCCGTGCGGTGGTCTGTTGGGGAAGAAGAAGAGGTGAGGAAGAAGAAAAGAAGGGTTAGGAGACGTAGGATATTCATCCAACCGCCTGAAATGGTAGACTGACCCAAGTCAGGTGACTTGCATAACAAATATATGTTTTTACACAGCAAAAGATCCATAAAAACAACAACATAAAGAAAAACTATCACTGCTCGCAGAAAGAGACGGCCTCGTCGTCTTTGGCTGCCGGCGCGAACCAGCCGTCGCTGCCGACGTGTGTCTCCGCACCGTGGTTGTCCTCGGCCTCCAGCTACTCGTTCAAGCGGAGCGTGCGGGCGCTCTGCACGGACGAGAGCACAACCCGGTTCAAATCGAGGACGTCCGGTTCCGCCTGCAGGAGGGCCCCGATGGTAGCGGCATCCGTGCGCTCCGCGTCGAGTCGAGCCTCCGCCGCCCGGTTCAAGTCCAGGACGTCCGGTTCCGCCTGCAGGAGGGCGTCGATGAGAGCGGCATCCGCGCTCTCTGCGTCGAGTCGAGCCTCTGCCGCCCGGTTCAAGTCCAGGACGTCCGGTTCCGCCTGCAGGAGGGCCTCGATGGCAGTGGCATCCGCGCGCTCCGCCTCAAGTTGAGCCTCCGCCGCCCGGTTCACATCCACGACATCCGGTTCCGCCTGCAGGAGAGCCTCGATGGCAGCGGCATGCGCGCGCTCCGCGTCGAGTTGAGCCTCTACCTCCCGGTCCTCCTTTAGTATCGCCATGTTGAACCGCTGGTCCGCCTGCACCATTGGGGACTCGAACGCCGGCACGAAGTCGACGTCCATCGTCTCATACCCATCGGGGGCCTTCTGCGCCGCGACCTCCGCCATGAACATTGGATCGGCTTCCTCCTCCTCGTAGTATGGCTCCAGAGAACTCGGGGATTGGCCCGCCGCAAAGCGAGCTTGGGAACGGAGGTCCGTGGCGCCGACCGCCGCCGCGATTTCTGCGCGGCGCTCCGGCGTCAGCATCTTTTAGTAAGTGATCTTGCGGCGCACCATGGCTTTCCGGCGAACTAGGGGACGCTTGATGCGGGCTAGGGGGTCGAAAGGTGGGGGAATGGGCTGGAGATTTGGTGTGGTTTTAGGGCAGTGGCTGGCGTAGGCCCAACAGCGAAGGTTCTGGTGTGAATAGTGGTTCCGGTGACGACCGGTCAATCGGTTTTGACTGTACATCGCTCTTGTCACGTTCGCGTTGCAGCCCGGCATGCTAGACCCTCCATGTCGCTCACCGAATGGAACGCGCTTCGTCTTGCGTTTTCGCTCGCTTGTGGGACCACAGTTGAGAGCAAACTGACGTCCCTCCCCCTCCCCCGCCCGCGTCATTTATTATACCACCACTCCCTCCGTTTTATGCGGAGTAAATAAAAACAGAGGGAGTATACTACGGATGAGGATCCCCTGACGTGGCCTAACCCATTGAGTAACTGACATGCGGGGCCTAGCAAGCATGGGGTCCGCCAGTAAGTGACCGAAAGGGAGGGTAAGGCAGGGATACCTACGTCAGACGATCCACTTCCACTATACTACTTTGACCAAATGTTAGAGTAATAATATATGGCATGCAACTTACACAAATGTTAGAGTAATAATATATGACATGCAACTTACACAAAGCATACAGGGTCTAATGCGTTTTTCGAGGCTAACTTTGACCAAATGTTAGAGTAATAATATATGACATGCAACTTACACAAAGCATACGGTCAAATTCGTATGTGAAAGGAGT
This sequence comes from Aegilops tauschii subsp. strangulata, assembly GCF_002575655.3. NCBI lineage: Eukaryota > Viridiplantae > Streptophyta > Magnoliopsida > Poales > Poaceae > Aegilops > Aegilops tauschii. Next base: position 68,487,563 of record NC_053041.3, read on the forward strand.
TTCCAATTATATAATTTTCACATTATACATCTCATGTACTATTAATCTTGTCAATAGTCAAATTGGAAACCATCTCGAGTACAAATCTAGGAGTACATACGTATCTAACAATATTGATTGGGCGTTGTTGAATGTTGATACCTTTCTGATCAAAGTAGAGATGCTTTGACTACGCATAAAACTTATATGTAAACTAGAAAGGATAGGGGGAGTATATTGTACGTTCAAAAATGAAACGAACATTGAATACCCTTTATATATGATTTGCGGATGCTATCATCACCAGTGCAAAATTTTGAATCCGCCTTAGGTATCACGTGCCCCCACTCGTTCCCTCTCGATTTCATCTCGGGGTCCGGAGATCTATTGAAAGAGGACTAGGGTGGGTACATGCGAATGATACTCGGCGGAATGTTCAAATGAGGCATGCGGGAGGATGGACTCAACTGGAGGGCGACATGATCGATGGAGAAGAGGGTTGGAGAGGAATGAGAAATAAGCAAACGCCACATGGTTATACTTGAACGGCTCAAATAAACAATAAGTTGTCTCGTTTGGCCTACATAGTGAAAGGCCTAATGCGCAACGCGGAGCACTGACGCTCGAATATGGCCAGGAAATTAGGGAAACCGACATGTGGGGCACACCCGTCGGGACGACGTAGCGCAGACTAGTCCAATGGAGGAGCTGGCCCACGACCTCCTCGCCACCGACAACCGTTCATGTGGGTCGTTGGGGCCAATAACGGGGCGCAGCTCCAGCACCGCCTCAGGACACGGAGACCACGGTGAGCGACACGCTCATATCGCCGCTAGACGCAGTCGGTTTTAGTGTGCCGAGGGTGGCGTTAGTGCTGTGGCATGACCAACGGTATGTTTGGTTTGTGCCCAAGGTTGCCCCATCAAAGCATTGGGTAGCCAAAATTTTGGTTCAGGTATTGGTTGCCCATGATTTGGCCGACATTGGCAAGAAAAATGAACTAGAGTTGGCTAGAGTTCATTGCCATGCCAAAGAAATGGCAACCATCCAAACAAAGACCAATCTTTGGGTCATGACCAAAATTTTGGTTGAGGTATTGGTTGCCCATGATTTGGCCGACATTGGCAAGAAAAATGAACTAGAGTTGGCTAGAGTTCATTGGCATGCCAAAAAAATGGCAACCATCCAAACAAAGACCAATCTTTGGGTCATGACCAAAATTTTGGTAAGGTGCACTTTGGCCACAATCCAAACACACCCAAACACCCGGCTCGTCGAGGATGCACGGGGCGTCGCGACGCGTCTGCGGAGTGGTGTAGCGCGGCCAACTGCATCCTCCAGACCTGAGACCATGCCGGGTCGTCTTGCTTTTTCAATGACATGCGGGGATCGCATGTGAGCAAAGGGCATCTCCAACATTGCCACGACCGCAGCTGACTACCCTGGCACACCAAAACCCTCGTCCCTCGCGCCGTCGCGCGGTGCGTTCCCAGCCGGCGCCAGCTGCCCGCATTCATGCCGTCCGTTCATATGTCGTCGTTAAGAGGCTTGGTGCCCGAGGAACCATCTCCGGCGACTTAATGACGCACCCGGACGCTTGGCCTCACCGGAATGCCCTACTTAAAGCGGCAACGCCCAGCTAACCTCCACACCATAGCGCATTGTCCTCCTACCTGGCACCACCTCCGCCATGACCGCAAGTGCGAACGCTCTGCGGGAGAGCTTGTCTTCGGGGATGAAGCTCGAGGTCTCCGCCCTCGCTCAAGTCGCCTCTCGCGACGCAATAGCAGCATAGCCAGACGCGGACACGACCGCACAAGCGGTGGCCACGCTGGCGGCCGATGACGGGAGCACCGTCAGCCACGCGTCCTACTTGCCGCCGTCCAACGTCCGGCACCGCCGAGGTCGGGGACTCCTCCGAGGATGAGTAGGGCATGGGAGGCGGCAGGGCATGGTGTGCCAACTGGCCGGTTCGTATCCCGTGTTCTACTCTTCCTCGCCGGAGACCGCACCTTCACTTCACGGGTCTTGAACCCCGCCCCCGTACATAGAGATTGCAGATGGAGGACGTCGGTCGCCGCCGTAGAATAGGTTTAGGGTCGGGTTTCTTTTATTTTTCTGTCCTATAAAAGTTCGAAATGTAATGAAAATCTGTCGTGTTTGCATTAATCTCGGCCGGTGTATATGAACTTTCACAATAATATCATATTGCAGGAGTACTAGCAAGATGCCCGTGCGTTGCACGGAAGATCAAGATCTTGTGGGAGAAAAGGATGAACGAGGGAAAGCCTTATCTGCAAATGTGGAGAGGAGTGCGGGTAAATTGTCATAGTTTCCTTCCTATCCGTTAGATATAGATCGGACGGCCTATATTGCAGGATGACAGGCACACCATCATCACCAACTCTGCTTTTTATTGAACCGAGACAAATCTAACATGCGAAGTAAAATAAACACATAGGGTCTATACATACAAAAATGATCTTAGGCACTCCAATAGTACGTCCACTACACATTCACGCATTGCACATCTTTCTACATCTACGGGAACCTACGAAAGGGTTAACGTAAATTGCCTCTCTCTCCTCCCCTAATTTTCATGGTGGTGGGCCCCTCCCTCCCCCCAATCTACAATCAACAGCTCACACGTTTCACATTACGTTAATTACGTAACTGGGATTACGTAGGTGTAGCATTACTTGTCCTAAAAAAACCCAACTAAGCCAACCTCCCAGCATATCGCGCGGGAAAAGACCTGGCCGCACCGTTTTAGTCGGGATTACTGGATTACTAGTAGTAGTATCGATGGATCGCGCGAAGCAACAATTTTTTTTTGAGGGGGCGAAGCACCTAGTTTAAAAGGAAAAAGGCGGTACACTCACAGCACTCCTGCCGCGGTCGCATTGCACCCCACACACGTTCGGTCCTGCACACGGCTCACGCAAACGGAACGCGCTTCGGCTTGCCTCTTCGGTGACACGTGGGACTACACTTGGAGAAACCGACCATGCGCCAAACTCCCCCCGCCCACCGCGCGAAAAGCCCCCCCCCCCCCACACCCAAAAATTCCCCCCAAATCCGATTCGACCGCCCTTCGGCCAACTAGCCAATAATATTCCCCAAACCCCCCGCGCGAACGAGCAGTATTTTGTAGCAAGTGTAATAGTGATGATAGCAATAGTAACTAAGCAAGATCAATATAGGACAAATTCGTAGGCATTGGATCGGTGACTTGTTGGATGATATTCATCATGTGACAGTTATAACCTAGGGCGATACGGAACTAGCTCCAGTTCATCGATATAATGTAGGCATGTATTCTGTAAATAGTCATACGTGCTTTATTAAAAGAACTTGCATGACATCTTTTGTCCTACCCTCCCATGGTAGCGGGGTCCATATTGGAAACTAAGGGATATTAAGGCCTCCTTTTAATAGAGAACCAGAACAAAGCATTAACACATAGTGAATACATGAACTCCTCAAACAACGATCATCACCGAGAGTGGGCCCGGTTGTTGTCACGCCGGGGTTGTCGGATCATAACACGTAGTTGGTGACTATAACTTGCAAGATCGGATCTAAAACATGGATATAATGATGAATTCATAAACGCTTCAGATCTGCAATCATGGCACCCGGGCCCAAAGTGACAAGTATTAAGCATAGCAAAGTCATAGCAACATCAATCTAAGAACATAGTGGATACTAGGGATCAAGCCCTAACAATAACTATTTCGATTACATGATGAATCTCATCCAACTCCTCACCGACCAGCGAGCCTACGAAGGAATTACTCACTCCCGGTGGGGAGCATCATGGAATTGGCGATGGCCATGGGTTGGTGATGACGAAGAACGAAGATCCCCCTCTCCGGAGCCCCAAACGGACTCCAGATCTGCCCTCCCGAGGAAGAACAGGGCTTGGCGGCGGCTCCGCCTCGTGAAACGTGATAATTCTTTCTCCCTGATTTATTTCTGGAATAATGTGAATTTATAGTATTAGGGGGGTCGTTAGCAGGGCCACCAGGTGGGTACAACTCACCTGGGTGCGCCAGGAGAGGGGGGCGCGCCCTGGTGGGTTGTGGCCACCCAGGGGCCCCTCTCCGGTGGTTGTTGGCTCCAAAAATCTTCCTTTATTCCATAAAAAATCCTCGCAAAGTTTCACTTTATTCTGAGAACTTTTATTTCTGCACAAAAACAACACCATGGTAGTTCTGCTGAAAACAGCGTCAGTCCGGGGTTAGTTCCATTCAAAGCATGCAAATTAGAGTCCAAAACAAGAGGAAAAGCCTGACAAAAAGTAGATATGTTGGAGACGTATCAACTCCCCCAAGCTTAAACCTTTGCTTGTCCTCAAGCAATTCAGTTGATAAACTGAATGTGAGAAAGAAAAACTTTTACGAACTCTTTTGCTCTTGTTTGCATAAATAATCTTAAACAGCACCCAGGTTTTCAGGCAGCATTATAACTAACCATGTCAACAATAGCATTTGAATATTATATTAACTCATATCAATGACATAATCAGCTAGCGAGCAATAATAAGATATCTCAAACAGCAACACGTTGTCAAAACAACCATGATATAATATGACAATAGTGGTATCTCGCTAGCCCTTTCTGAGACCGCAAAACATAAATGCAGAGCACCTCCAAAGTTCAAGCAGCGACTAGACATTGTAATTCATGGAAGAAAAGATCCAGTCATGATGCTCCGAACATTAGCTATACATAATGCATAAAGCATGACAATTGTGCTCTCTCAGTTTCTAGCGCTTGTTTCGAAAGGTGATGGCACAACATAAAAGTAAATAGAAAGTCCCTTCGCATAGGGAAGCAGCGATTTGCAGAGGTGCCAAAGCTCAAATTTTAAAAACAGAGATAAATAATATTTTCAGACATGCACCCTTCTAATTCACTTCACGACCATCAGTTATCAACATCTTCAATGCTAAGCACGCTACTGGCAGTTCCCAAGTGATAAAAGTAAAGGTTTACTCCCCCTCCACCATCAATCACACTCCACGGCTTGTCTGAAACAACGTGTGTCGTTCATACCAACATCAGTCCCGGGGGAGTTCTGTTTAATTAATTGCATTTTTGAGTTCGGGACTGGGAATCCCTATTACCGCCCATTTTCTCGTGCGATGGCGAGTGAATAAACACCTGACCAGAGAATAACCCACTTAGCATGGAAGATATCGACCACCTCCTGTCGTTCCATGAGCGATCCAGGCACACAAAAGGGATAATTTTTAGAAGTTTTTAGAGGTGGCACATGCAAATTTACTTAGGACGGCAGGGTAATACCGCATATAGGTAGGTATGGTGGACTCATCTAGAATAACTTTGGGTTCATGGTTTTTGATGTACAAGCAGAGTTCCCACTTAGTACATAGTGCAAGAGTGCCATGGACTAAGCTGGAATCTGCAAAACATTTTATTCAACAGGAGAAGACAAGGTAAAATGTGTTCTTTATTAGTTCAACATTTATTCATATGAGAGCCACTCAACATTTTTATCGTGGTCTTCTCCTCGGTAAGACTCGAATAAAAAGAAGAGAAGTTCAGAGAAACACACTGAAATATTTTTGGAGTTTTTGGTTTTCTTGATCAAGCAAATAAAAGGGAAAAACAAAAACGAGAACAACTATTTACACGGGAAAGCTCCCAACAAGAGAAGGAAGAAAAAGGAAATCTTTTGGGGGTTTTCTTTTTAGTTCTACTACTAAGCATGCATAGAAAGTAAATTACTACAACTAATTTTTTTAGTCCTAAAGTTTTTCAAACACACAAGAAGAAAGCAAGAAAATAAATCTAAGCATGGATGATACAATGAAAAGGTGTGAACACCGACAAACAGAATGATATGAGTGAACATGAATGTAATGTCGGTGAGAAACAGGTACTCCCCCAAGCTTAGGCTTTTGGCCTAGCTTGGTAATCGATCAGTAGCCTGGAGGATAGTAGTCGGCGTGGTAGCTCACGGAGGCTCTCGCCGTGGAGGCCTCAGCACGCTGTGCCGCCAACACCGTTGCGTTGTGAGCTCGGGCCCCGCTCTCAAGAACAAAATATCTTTTCTTGTTGTTATAATCAAAGAGAGCAGGCACAGGCAAATACGTGTCCACAACATGTGATTGGTTAAATAACAGATTATAAGTAAAGTTCTCAGCCCTTCCCTTGAGAATCTTATGCTCTTTTAAGGTGTCAAAATCTAAATACTGCGTGGGTAGGATGGGATCAAAGGGTAAAGGTGAAACACCCAGCCCTCGTGCTAAACGCGTGGCATATATTCCACCATAGAACCGGCCAACTTTTGGTGTTATGCTGAAGTCTATGTGCAACAATCGCTCCAAGGTTATAATGCCTTTCACCAGTGAGAGCGGTGTGAAGAGGCTCAAGTCTGGCGCAAAAAGTATGCTACAGTCTTGCTTGACTAATATGCATTTCCCGTTAAATAATGCAAAGTATTGAATTGCGGGAAAATGAATGCTCTTTATTCCTCCTTGTCTCACTCCCCTATTTTCACCGTAACAAAGGCTAGTCAAAAAAGACTCATACTCGGCCTTTGGTGGCTCATCAAGCGCACCCCAAAATGTAAGTTTGCAATGGTAAGCAAAATTCTCTAGTGAGATGGTATAAGGATTATCATAAAGCATAAATGACACCCTAGACTCACGTGGAAAATATTTAAATCCTTTGACAAATGATTCAGTGAGAAGATGGCGTTGTTCACACTTATCTGAGAGGTAGGGACCGAGACTGGCATTGTGAACATATTGCTCGAATTCCTCCTTAATGCCCACTTGCATCATATACTCATCGCAAGGCCATAAGCAAGTTTTAGTGGCGGCATCTCGCGTGGAACTTTCACTTGGTTCAACATAAGACCGGTGAGCAGAACTGTCACTAGAGGATGCCCCGGAGGATCATCTCCTCAAAGAACTCCTTCCAAATAGGTTCATAATGTCCGCGTACAATTTTCAAGCAACAATCCCCTGAAACAGTTTCGGAAATAGAGCTTTGAGCAAAGAGATCGAAATCCGCGGGCTTGAGCTCAAGAACACAGGAGAGAGCAATGGGTATTTTTTCTGGAGGTAAGTGATGATGTGTGCTAACGAGATAAGTGAGGGGGGCCATGTGGGGACCACAACCCACCAGGGCGCGCCTGGGGGTCGAGGTGCGTCCAAGTGGGTTGTGCCCACCTGGTGCACCTCCCTCTGGTATTATTTGCACAAAAACTTCTTAAATATTCAGAAAAAAATCATATAAAATTTTCAACGCATTCTGAGAACTTTTATTTTTGGGTCAACTTTTTATTGCACAGGAAATTCAGAAAACAGACTAAACATGGCATTTTATTTTATTTAACTAATAAAAATAGAAAACAAAAGGGTAGGACAGAAGGTAGTGCTTACTAAATTCATCAACTTCATACCGCTCAAAAATGATTCATTAATAAGGTTGATCGGGTCTTATTAACAACCACTTCCGATTAGCATGAAACCGAAGAACTTTCGTAAATCACTAAGTTACCTCAATGGGGATATGCATCTCCCCAACAATAAGCATTTCATATTTCTTTTTGACAGTAGGTAGAGGTATTTGAAAACTTCCAATAGTGATTGTCGGAGATTTTCAATAACATTAATACCATTCACTTGGAATTGTTTCTTCGGAAAGTGCACCGTGTGCTCATTACCATTAATATGAAAAGTGACCTTGCTTTTATTGCAATCAATAACAGCCCCTGAAGTATTCAAGAATGGTCTACCAAGGATAATCGACATGTTGTCATCCTCGGGCATCTCAAGTATAACAAAGTCAGTCAAAATAGTAACATTAGCAACAACAACGGGCACATCCTCACAGATACCAATAGGTATGGCAGTTGATTTGTCAGCCATTTGCAAGGATATTTCAGTAGGTGTGAGTTTATTCAAATCAAGTCTTTTGTATAAAGAGAAAGGCATAACACTAACACCAGCTCCTAAATCACACAAAGTAGTTTTCACATAATTCTTTTTGATAGAGCAAGGTATAGTTGGTATACCCGGATCTCCAAGTTTTTCAGGCACTCCATCTTTGAAAGTATAATTAGAAAGCATAGTGGAGATTTCAGCTTCCGGTATTTTTCTCTTATTTGTGATGATGTATTTCATATACTTTGCATAGGGAGGCATTTTCAAGATATCAGTCAAGCGAGTATGCAAAAAGACTGGCCTCGGCATCTCAGCAAAGCGTTCAAATTCTTCATCATCATTATTTTTAGTTGACTTGGGTGGAAAATGCATAGGTTTTTGAATCCACGGTTCTCTTTCTTTACCGTGCTTTCTAGCAATGAAGTCACTTTTATCATACCTTTTATTCTTAGGTTGTGGGTTATCAAGATCAACAGGTGGTTCTATCTCAACATCATTACCTGGTTCTTTTTCATTATTTGGTTGAGCATCTTCATGAACACCCTGTTTATCTTTTTCATTATCACTAGGTGGATGTCCATTACCAGATTGAGTTTCAGCATTAGACATAGATACATCATTATCATTATCAGGAGGTTTTTCTATTTCAAGTTCACTGGAAGCATGCAAAGCCCTATCATTTTTATTTTGCTTTTTCTTTTTAGTAGGACTAGGTGCACTAGTGTTAGCCCTTTGTGAATCTTGTATAATTCTTTTTGGGTGTCCCTCAGGATAAAGTGGTTCCTGAGTCATTTTACCTCCTCTAGTTGCAACTCTAGCAGCAAAGTCATGCAAATTATTATTCATTTCATCAAGTAATTCTCTTTGTGATTTAGCAACTAGTTCTAACTGAGTTTTAACCATAGAAGCATGCTTTCCAACACCTCTGACATCATTTGAGATTCTAAATAACAAGTCACTCAAGCGAGCAATCATATCAGAATTATATTTCAATTGTTTCATAACATTTGCATTGAAGTGATCTTGTATTCTAATGTAATTTTCATACTCATAAAGGCATTGGCTAGGATGCATATTGTGAGGATTATCATTTTCATTGAACTTCTACCACCTTAGGCACTGGTGGTGTATTAAGCCCATGTATTTCTTCAATAGGAGGTAAATTTTTAACATCCTCAGCTTTAATACCTTTTTCCTTCATAGATTTCTTTGCCTCTTGCATATCTTCAGGACTGAGATATAATATGTCCCTCTTCTTTGGAGTGGGTTTAGCCAGTGGTTCAGGAAGAGTCCAATCATCATAATTTTTCAATATGTTATTCAATAATTCTTCAGCTTGCCCAATAATTCGTTCCCTGAAAACACAACCAGCACAACTACCTAGGAAGTCCCTAGAAGCATCGGTTAGTCCATTATAGAAGATATCAGGTATTTCATTTTTCTTAAGAGGATGATCAGGCAAAGCATTAAGTAACTGGCAAAGCCTCCCCCCAAGCTTGTGGGAGACTGTCTTCTTTAGTTTGAACAAAGTTAAATATTTCCTATAAGGCAGCTTGTTTCTTATGAGCAGGAAAATATTTTTCAAAGAATTAATAAATCATATCCTGGGGACTACTCACACAACCATGAGCAAGAGTATTGTACCAAGCTTTAGCATCACCCATTAACGAGAAAGGAAATAATTTGAGAATAACGTAGTAGCGAGTTTTCTCATCTTGAGTAAAAAGGGTGGCTATATCATTCAACTTAGTAAGATGTGCCACAACAGTTTCAGTTTCATAACCATGGAAAGGATCAAATTCAACCAAAGTGATTAACTCTGGGTCGACAGAGAATTTATAATCCTTATCATCAATATAGATAGGTTAAGTATCAAACTTAGGATCACATTTCATTCTAGCATTCGGAGATTTTTTTTATACTTGCATAATAATATCTCTAGATCATCTCTATCATTGCAAGCAAGAATTTCTCTAGTTGTTTCTTCACTCATAACATAACCTTACGGTACCTTAGGCAATTCATATTTAGCAAGGCTAGTTCTAGCAGGTGTTTCAGGTGTTTCAGTTTCTAGCTCATCATCAGATTCAACAACATCATGTTGTATAACTCTAGCAATTTGTTCATCAAGAAATTCACCAAGTGGCACATCATCATTATCAACCAAGGTACTAGCATCATCATAAGCATCATTCATAGTGGAAGTAGCATCATCAATAACTTGTGACATAATAGAATTGATAGCATGTGGTGGTGTTGCAAGTTTACTCATAACAAAAGCTGAATCTAAAGCAGAACTGGATGGTAGTTCCTTACCTCCCCTCATCTTTGAGGGAAATATCTTAGTCTTCGGATCTTTCAGATTCTTCATTGTGATAATATGATAATAATCCCAAGTGACTCAACAAAATATTGCTATGCTCCCCGGCAACGGCTTCAGAAAAAGGTCTTGATAACCCACAAGTATAGGGGGTCGCAACAGTTTTCGAGGGTAGAGTATTCAACCCAAATTTATAGATTCGACACAAGGGGAGCCAAAGAATATTTGAAAGTATTAGCAGCTGAGTTGTCAATTCAACCACACCTGGAGATTAATTATCTGCAGCAAAGTGATCAGTAGCAAAGTAGTTTGATAGTTTTGATAGTAGTAGCAGTAGCAACGGTAACAGTAACAGTGATAGCAGTATTTTGTAGCAAGTGTAACAGTGATGATAGCAATAGTAACTTAGCAAGATCAACATAGGAAAAATTTGTCGGCATTGGATCGGTGACTTGTTGGATGATATTCATCATGTGACAGTTATAACCTAGGGCGATACGGCACTAGCTGCAGTTCATCGATATAATGTAGGTATGTATTCCGTAAATAGTCATATGTGCCTTATTAAAAGAACTTCCACGACATCTTTTGTCCTACCCTCCCATGGCAGCGGGGTCCATATTGGAAACTAAGGGATATTAAAGCCTCCTTTTAATAGAGAACCGGAACAAAGCATTAACATATAGTGAATACATGAACTCCTCAAACTACGGTCATCACCGAGAGTGGGCCTGGTTGTTGTCACTCCGGGGTTGTCGGATGATAACACGTAGTTGGTGACTATAACTTGCAAGATCGGATCTAAAACATGGATATAATGATGAATTCATAAACGGTTCAGATCTGAAATGAACCCGGGCCCAAAGTGACAAGCATTAAGCATAGCAAAGTCATATCAACATCAATCTAAGAATATAGTGGATACTAGGGATAAAGCCCTAACAAAACTAACTCGATTACACGATGAATCTCATCCAACTCCTCGCCGACTAGTGAGCCTACGAAGGAATTACTCACTCCCGGTGGGGAGCATCATGGAATTGGCGATGGACATGGGTTGGTGATGACGAAGAACGAAGATCCCCCTCTCCGGAGCCCCAAACGGACTCCAGATCTGCCCTCCCGAGGAAGAACATGGCTTGGCGATGGCTCCGTCTCGTGAAACAGGATAATTCTTTCTCCCTGATTTTTTTTCTGGAATAATGTGAATTTATAGTATCAGGGGGGTCGTCAGCGGGGCCACCAGGTGGGTACAAGCCACCTGGGCGCGCCAGGATAGGGGGCGCGCCCTGGTGGGTTGTGCCCACCCAGGGGCCCCTCTCCAGTGGTTGTAGGCTCCAAAAATCTTGTTTTATTCCATAAAAAATCCTCGCAAAGTGTCACTTTATTCCGAGAACTTTTCTTTCTGCACAAAAACAACACCATGGTAGTTCTGCTGAAAACAGCATCAATCCAGGGTTAGTTCCATTCAAATCATGCAAATTAGAGTCCAAAACAAGAGTGAAAGCGTGAGAAAAAGCAGATACGTTGGAGACGTATCAGTAACTAACAGGCTTCTTAATGCAAACCCGGCCGGACCACAGGAGAGGCGAGGGTTACAGTATCGATATGCTCGAGGTTGGCTGGTGAGAAAACGAAGACGGCGAGGCATGGGCAGCCGCGTGTTGGGAAAGGAAGTGGAGGTAGGCTTGACGCCGAAGAGCGAGCACACGGCCGGGGTGAGCACGGCGGCGCCAGAGAGGGTTCTGCTGTGGATCTGGGGGAGGGGGGAGCTGGCGATTGAGGTTGGGTGGACTAGTTGAGTGAAACACGGGAGGGCGGTGGGGGGTGTTGGCGGCCTAGCTGAAAAGGGTGAAAAATATCCCCGGTCGCCGCGCGGGAAGGCCTATGCAAACGGTTGCCTCTAAGCGCTCGTGTGCACAAAGAGAATAATTTCGTTTGAAATGAAGACGTACTGATTTTGAAATCAAAACGTGAGTTAATCGTTTCGCCTCTAAATTTTTCCCACGTTAAGCAATCACCATTATACCACGGGTTTCATTTGCTGGCACATTTCAGGTATCGTGTGCTATATGTAAGACATTTTTTGGCATTTACCGTGTATTTTGGCATATAAATCAATTCCTAGCCGGACTGCATTTCCTGTAGAAAGGGATGAGGATTGTCGTTCGATCTGGGAGCATCCAACGGTGCAGACGTACACTACTAGAAAAACGGCTATAGCTCTTATGGACATTAATGGCGCACCATGTATGTGGTGCGCCAAGCAGTGGCGCACCAGATACAGGTGCGCCATTAATGGCCATATTACTAATGGCGCACCTGGTATGCGGTGCGTCATTAGTAAGTTTGACCAAGGTTTGACCCAGTCATACACATAGTAATGGCGCACTTTATATAGGTGCGCCTTTACTAAGTTGACATACTAATGGCGCACCTTTACAAAGTGCGCCACAACTATGCGTATGACTGGGTCAAACTTAGTAATGGCGCACTTTGCATAGGTGCGCCATTACTATGTCAAATTAGTAATGGCGCACCCACACAACGTGCGTCATTACTAACTTTGACCAAGGTTTGACCAAGTCATACACATAGTAATGGCGCACTTTGTGAAGGTGCGTCATTACTAACTTTCTACGTGGCAAAAAATTTCACCAAATGCACCCCCCCGGACCATCTTTTCAGTTTTAAAAAAAAATAAAAGAAAATGATGGAAATGTCAAAAAAATAAAGCAAAGTAAGTTTCCCATCTGATATGTGGTCTAGTTGTTGGGAAAATTTACAAATATCAATTTCGACTTTATTCACAAAATATCTCTGGAATTTAGTAAAATGGGCATAACTTTAGCATACGAACTCGTATTAAAAGTTTTTATATGAAAAATCATCTACTCGAAAAGTTACATCCGAATTCAACGGGGGAACCTCGTTGAAGATTTTTAGAATCCCCAAAAACCTAACAGAATAAAAGATACGGGGCTTTTAAGATCTAGAGGGGGAAAATGGAAAAAAATTCAAATTTAGTAATGGCGCACCATTTGCTAGGTGCGCCACTAGTAACAGAAAATAAAAATTGGTTTCGATTTTTTTTGGATAAAATGTTCAAAATATGATACGTAATATGACCGGGAAGTTTGAAATATTTTTTCAAAATTTCATCACACTCATGAACATAAACAATGTCCTAGACATCAACAAGGTTTAATAGGATTGATATGATAGATGGGTGACCTTCTGGGAAGTTTGACCACGGAGTGCAATTTGACTTGAGATTAAGCATATTGACCCGAGATTAAGCCATAGTGACCCAAGATTAAGAAAAAACAAAAAAAATTCTGAATTTTTTTTGAAAAAAATTGATTTTTTTACTAAGTCAGATAGTAATGGCGCACTGTTGGACATAGTAATGGGGCACTATGTGGTGCGCCACTATTATCTGGGATACCAATGGCGCACCAGAGGTGCGCCATAACTATTTGTTACTAGTGGTGTGCTAATAGTGGCGCACCTATAGTGCGCCATTAATAGCAAAAACTGGTGCGCCACTAATAGCCTTTTTTCTAGTAGTGGTACGATCCATGGGGTTTGGGTTCTAGCCAATCGGAAGGTACGACACAGATCGCGCGCGCAGCAAAGGGGGCATCGGCCACGGTTTGGTAGGCACACAGCTTTCGTGAGTGAATCGTGTGCAATTTGAAAACATTTTTTTGCGAGGGGCTATTTGAAAACATTTACATGAACTAACAGCACATTTTCGTTCGAATGAAAACAAGAGTTCATCGTTTTGCCTCCAAATTGTTTTCCACGGTAAGAAATTACCATTGTACCCTATGGTTCGATTTTCTCGTGCATTTGAGGTATCGTTTGCTATATTTGAGTTGTTTGCTTTAGTCGCAACTACACGTGGGTGCTAGCTAGCTAGCAAGATCATTTGTGTGTCGCTTTGTGAGTTTTCATTCATTGTTCGAGAAACAGGAAAAAAATCAAACAGTTCGGCCGCAGGGTGCGGCCAAAGGCGTATGCCTTGTTGGTATTCTAATTACAGGAAATGCATATAGCGTGTGTATATAACGAAAATCGCTGTGTCACCATGCCGTGTTCTCAGGATCACATGGAAATTTTTTGGTAAAGATGGCACGAGTTTTGATGCTCACACCTTCCAAATCGGAGCATCTCAGAAGAAGGATCATAGTTTCCAAAATGAGATGCGGCACTTCGGACTCCAATCGTCAGTGACTACATCGTTCTGCTTTGAATTATTTTCATGGTAAACAATCACGTATATACCCTAGGTTTGATTTTCTGGCCAATTTTAGGTCTCGTTGCTATATTCAAGTCATTTTTTTGCTCTTATCTTGCATTTAGTGCATATTTTTAAATTCGAAACGTTCTACAACTACATCTGGGGTGTTAGTTAGCAAAGAAGGTGTACAAATCATTTGTGTGTCGCTTTGCGAGTTTTCATCCATTGTATGAGAAACGGGGAGAAGTTTCAAACATTTCGGCCGCGAGGTGCTGCCACCGGCATAGGCCGGGTTGGTATTTTAATTACTGAGAATTCAGATGGAGTCCACACTTCATCAAAATCGGTGTGTGCCCGTGGCATGCTCTCACTACCCCGGGGAATTTTTTGGTAAAGTTTGGCACAGGTTTTGATGATCGCTCCTTCCAAACTGGAGAATCTCACATGAAGAACCATGGTTTGCAAAAGGAGACGTGTCAATTCAAACTCCAGTGGTCAGTGACTTCATCGTTTGGCCTAATAAAAATTTCCACGGTACGCATTCACCATTATACCACGGGTTTGATTTTCTAACACATTTCAGGAATCATTTGCTATATTTAAGGCATTTTTTGAATTTAACTTGCAATTTATGGATATAAATAAAATCACAACCGGAACTGCATGTGCTATATACAGGGATGAGGATCGTCGTTCGATCAAGGAGTATCGAGCGGTGCAGAACTACGATCCGTGGGGTTTGGGTTCTGGCAAATCAAAACACACGACTCAGGTCGCGCGCGTGGTAGAGGGGATGGGGGGGCATCAGCCATGGTTTAGTGGACACACGACTTTCGTGAGTGAACCATGTGCTATTTGAAAACATTTACATTACCTAACAGCATATTTTTGTTTAAATGAAAACATGAGTTCATCGTTTCTCCTCCAATTTTTTCCACGGTAAGATTGTACCCTATGGTTCAATTTTCTGGTACATTTTACCAGGCCGCAGGCCTCACTAGCAATCTCAAACTTTGAATATGCAAAAAAAAAGAGATCTCGTTTGTATGTATTGTTGGGAAACGTAGTAATTTCAAAAAAATTCTACGCACACGCAAGATCATGGTGGAGAGTGTTGTCCACGTACCCTCGTAGACCGAAAGCGGAAGCGTTGACACAACGCGGTTGATGTAGTCGTACGTCTTCACGATCCGACCGATCAAGTACCGAACGCACGGCACCTCCGAGTTCAGCACACGTTCAGCTCGATGATGTCCCTCGAACTCCGATCCAGCCGAGTGTTGAGGGAGAGTTTCGTCAGCACGACGGCGTGGTGACAATGATGATGTTCTACCGACGCAGGGCTTCGCCTAAGCACCGCTACGATATTATCGAGGTGTAATATGGTGGAGGGGGGCACCGCACACGGCTAAGAGATCAGTGATCAATTGTGTGTCTAAAGGTGTCCCCCTGCCCCCGTATATAAAGGAGCAAGGGGGGGTTCGGCCGGCCTAGAGGAGAGGCGCGCCAGGAGGAGTCCTACTCCTACCGGGAGTAGGACTCCCCCCTTTTCCATGTTGGACTAGGAGTGAAAGGGGGAAAAGGTGGAGGGGAGGAAGGAAGGGGGGGCGCCGCCCCCCTCTCCTTGTCCTATTTGGACTGGGGGGAGGGGCGCACGGCCCTGCCCTGGCCTCCTCTCCTCTCTTCCACCTTGGCCCACTAAGGCCCATTAAGTTACCGAGGGGTTCCGGTAACCTCCCGGTACTCCGGAAAAATCCCGATTTCACCCGGAACACTTCCGATGTCCAAACATAGGCTTCCAATATATCAATCTTTATGTCTCGACCATTTCGAGACTCCTAGTCATGTCCGTGATCACATCTGGGACTCCGAACAAACTTCGGTACATCAAAACATATAAACTCATAATATAACTGTCATCGTAACGTTAAGCGTGCGGACCCTACGGGTTCGAGAACTATGTAGACATGACCGAGACACCTCTCCGGTCAATAACCAATAGCGGAACCTGGATGCTCATATTGGTTCCCACATATTCTACGAAGATCTTTATCGGTCAGACCGCATAACAACATGCGTTGTTCCCTTTGTCATCGGTATGTTCCTTGCCCGAGATTCGATCGTCGGTATCTCGATACCTACTTCAATCTCGTTACCGGCAAGTCTCTTTACTCGTTCCGTAATACATCATCCCGCAACTAACTCATTAGCCACAATGCTTCCAAGGCTTATAGTGATGTGTATTACTGAGTGGGCCCAGAGATACCTCTCCGACAATCGGAGTGACAAATTCTAATCTCGAAATACGCCAACCCAACAAGTACCTTTGGAGACACCTGTAGAGCACCTTTATAATCACCCAGTTACGTTGTGACGTTTGGTAGCACACAAAGTGTTCCTCCGGTAAACGGGAGTTGCATAATCTCATAGTCATAGGAACATGTATATGTCATGAAGAAAGCAATAGCAACATACTAAACGATCGAGTGCTAAGCTAAAGGAATGGGTCAAGTCAATCACATCATTCTCCTAATGATGTGATCCCGTTAACCAAATAACAACTCATGTCTATGGCTAGGAAACATAACCATCTTTGATCAACGAGCTAGTCAAGTAGAGGCATACTAGTGACACTCTGTTTGTCTATGTATTCACACACGTATTATGTTTCCGGTTAATACAATTCTAGCATGAATAATAAACATTTATCATGATATAAGGAAATAAATAATAACTTTATTATTGCCTCTAGGGCATATTTCCTTCAGCCTCCCACTTGCACTAGAGTCAATAATCTAGATTACACAGTAATGATTCTTACACCCATGGAGTCTTGGTGCTGATCATGTTTTGCTCGTGGAAGAGGCTTAGTCAACGGGTCTGCAACATTCAGATCCGTATGTATCTTGCAAATTTCTATGTCTCCCACCTGGACTAAATCCTGGATGGAATTGAAGCGTCTTTTGATGTGCTTGGTTCTCTTGTGAAATCTGGATTCCTTTGCTAAGGCAATTGCACCAGTATTGTCACAAAAGATTTTCATTGGTCCCGATGCACTAGGTATGACACCTAGATCGGATATGAACTCCTTCATCCAGACTCCTTCATTTGCTGCTTCCGAAGTAGCTATGTACTCCGCTTCACACGTAGATCCCGCCACGACACTTTGCTTAGAACTGCACCAACTGACAGCTCCACCGTTCAATGTAAACACGTATCCGGTTTGCGATTTAGAATCGTCCGGATCAGTGTCAAAGCTTGCATCAACGTAACCATTTACGATGAGCTCTTTGTCACCTCCATAAACGAGAAACATATCCTTAGTCCTTTTCAGGTATTTCAGGATGTTCTTGACCGCTATCCAGTGATCCATTCCTGGATTACTTTGGTACCTCCCTGCTAAACATATAGCAAGGCACACATCAGGTCTGGTACACAGCATTGCATACATGATAGAGCCTATGGCTGAAGCATAGGGAACATCTTTCATCTTCTCTCTATCTTCTGCAGTGGTCGGGCATTGAGTCTTACTCAATCTAAAACCTTGTAGTACAGGCAAGAACCCTTTCTTTGCTTGATCCATTTTGAACTTCTTCAAAAACTTTGTCAAGGTATGTGCTTTGTGAAAGTCCAATTAAGCGTCTTGATCTATCTCTATAGATCTTGATGCCCAATATATATGCAGCTTCACCAAGGTCTTTCATTGAAAAACTCTTATTCAAGTATCCCTTTATGCTATCCAGAAATTCTATATCATTTCCAATTAGCAATATGTCATCCACATATAATATCAGAAATGCTACTGAGCTCCCACTCACTTTCTTGTAAATACAGGCTTCTCCAAAAGTCTGTATAAAACCAAATGCTTTGATCACACTATCAAAGCGTTTATTCCAACTCTGAGAGGCTTGCACCAGTCCATAAATGGATCGCTGGAGCTTGCACACTTTGTTAGCTCCCTTTGGATCGACAAAACCTTCCGGTTGCATCATATACAGCTCTTCTTCAAGAAATCCATTCAGGAATGCAGTTTTGACATCCATTTGCCAAATTTCATAATCATAAAATGCGGCAATTGCTAACATGATTCGGACAGACTTAAGCATCGCTATGGGTGAGAAAGTCTCATCGTAGTCAATCCCTTGAACTTGTCGAAAACCTTTCGCAACAAGTCGAGCTTTATAGACAGTAACATTACCGTCAGCGTCAGTCTTCTTCTTGAAGATCCATTTATTTTCAATGGCTTGCCGATCATCGGGTAAGTCAACCAAAGTCCATACTTTGTTCTCATACATGGATCCCATCTCGGATTTCATGGCCTCAAGCCATTTTGCGGAATCTGGGCTCACCATCGCTTCTTCATAGTTCGTAGGTTCGTCATGGTCTAGTAACATAACCTCCAGAACAGGATTACCGTACCACTCTGGTGTGGATCTTAATCTGGTTGACCTACGAGGTTCAGTAATAACTTGATCTGAAGTTTCATGATCATTATCATTAACTTCCTCACTAATTGGTGTAGGTGTCGTAGAAACTGATTTCTGTGATGATCTACTTTCCAATAAGGGAGCAGGTACAGTTACCTCATCAAGTTCTACTTTCCTCCCACTCACTTCTTTCGAGAGAAACTCCTTCTCTAGAAAGGATCCATTCTTAGCAACGAATGTCTTGCCTTCGGATCTGTGATAGAAGGTGTACCCAACAGTCTCCTTTGGGTATCCTATGAAGACACATTTCTCCAATTCAGGTTCGAGCTTATCAGGTTGAAGTTTCTTCACATAAGCATCGCAACCCCAAACTTTAAGATACGACAACTTTGGTTTCTTGCCAAACCATAGTTCATAAGGTGTGGTTTCAACGGATTTTGATGGTGCCCTATTTAGAGTGAATGCAGCCGTCTCTAAAGCACAACCCCAAAACTATAGCGGTAAATCAGTAAGAGACATCATAGATCGCACCATATCTAGTAAAGTACGATTACGACGTTCGGACACACCATTACGTTGTGGTGTTCCGGGTGGCGTGAGTTGCGAAACTATTCCACATTGTTTCAAATGTAGGCCAAACTCGTAACTCAAATATTCTCCTCCACGATCTGATCGTAGAAACTTTATTTTCTTGTTACGATGATTTTCAACTTCGCTCTGAAATTCTTTGAACTTTTCAAATGTTTCAGACTTATGTTTCATTAAGTAGATATACCCATATCTGCTCAAATCATCTGTGAAGGTGAGAAAATAACGATATCCGCCACGAGCCTCAATATTCA
Organism: Aegilops tauschii subsp. strangulata; assembly: GCF_002575655.3. Classification (NCBI taxonomy): domain Eukaryota; kingdom Viridiplantae; phylum Streptophyta; class Magnoliopsida; order Poales; family Poaceae; genus Aegilops; species Aegilops tauschii. The sequence continues at coordinate 68,507,302 of NC_053041.3, forward strand.
TCGGACCACATACATCTTTATGTATGATTTCCAACAAATTAGTTGCTCTCTCCATAGTACCGGAGAACGGTGTTTTAGTCATCTTGCCCATGAGACACGGTTCGCAAGTACCAAGTGATTCATAATCAAGTGATTCCAAAAGTCCATCATTATGGAGTTTCTTCATGCGCTTTACACCGATATGACCTAAACGGCAATGCCACAAATAAGTTGCACTATCATTATCAACTCTGCATCTTTTGGCTTCGACATTATGAATATGTGTGTCACTACTACCGAGATTCATTAAAAATAGACCACTCTTCAAGGGTGCATGACCATAAACGATATTACTCATATAAATAGAACAACCATTATTCTCTGATTTAAATGAATAACCGTCTCGCATCAAACAAGATCCAGATATAATGTTCATGCTCAACGCTGGCACCAAAGAACCATTATTTAGGTCTAATACTAATCCCAAAGGTAGATGTAGAGGTAGCGTGCCGACGGCGATCACATCGACTTTGGAACCATTTCCCACGCGCATCGTCACCTCGTCCTTAACCAATCTTCGCTTAATCCGTAGCCCCTGTTTCGAGTTGCAAATATTAGCAACAGAACCAGTATCAAATACCCAGGTGCTACTGCGAGCATTAGTAAGGTACACATCAATAACATGTATATCACATATACCTTTGTTCACCTTGCCATCCTTCTTATCCGCCAAATACTTGGGGCAGTGCCGCTTCAAGTGACCAGTCTGCTTGCAGTAGAAGCACTCAGTCTCAGGCTTAGGTCCAGACTTGGGTTTCTTCTCCTGAACAGCAACTTGCTTCCTGTTCTTCTTGAAGTTCCCCTTCTTCTTCCCTTTGCCCTTTTTCTTGAAACTAGTGGTCTTATTGACCATCAACACTTGATGCTCCTTTTTGATTTCTACCTCCGCTGCCTTTAGCATTGCGAAGAGCTCGGGAATTGTCTTATTCATCCCTTGCATGTTATAGTTCATCACGAAGCTCTTGTAGCTTGGTGGCAGTGATTGAAGAATTCTGTCAATAACGCTATCATCCGGAAGATTAACTCCCAGTTGAATCAAGTGATTGTTATACCCAGACATTTTGAGTATATGCTCACTGACAGAACTATTCTCTTCCATCTTGCAGCTAAGAACTTATTGGAGACTTCATATCTCTCAATCCTGGCATTTGCTTGAAATATTAACTTCAACTCCTGGAACATCTCATATGCTCCATGACGTTCAAAACGTCGTTGAAGACCCGGTTCTAAGCCGTAAAGCATGGCACATTGAACTATCGAGTAGTCATCAGCTTTGCTCTGCCAGACGTTCATAACTTCTGGTGTTGCTCTTGCAGCAGGCCTGGCACCCAGTGGTGCTTCCAGGACGTAATTCTTCTGTGCAGCAATGAGGATAATCCTCAAGTTACGGACCCAGTCCGTGTAATTGCTACCATCATCTTTCAACTTTGCTTTCTCAAGGAATGCATTAAAATTCAACGGAACAACAGCACGGGCCATCTATCTACAATTAACATAGACAGGCAAGATACTATCAGGTACTAAGTTCATGATAAATTAAATTTCTATTAATCATATTACTTAAGAACTCCCACTTAGATAGACATCTCTCTAATCATCTAAGTGATTACGTGATCCAAATCAACTAAACCATAACCGATCATCACGTGAAATGGAGTAGTTTTCAATGGTGAACATCACTATGTTGATCATATCTACTATATGATTCACGCTCGACCTTTCGGTCTTAGTGTTCTGAGGCCATATCTGCATATGCTAGGCTCGTCAAGTTTAACCTGAGTATTCCGCGTGTGCAACTGTTTTGCACCCGTTGTATTTGAACGTAGAGCCTATCACACCCGATCATCACGTGGTGTCTCAGCACGAAGAACTTTCGCAATGGTGCATACTCAGGGAGAACACTTTTATCTTGAAATTTTAGTGAGAGATCATCTTATAATGCTACCGTCAATCAAAGCAAGATAAGATGCATAAAAGATAAACATCACATGCAATCAATATAAGTGATATGATATGGCCATCATCATCTTGTGCTTGTGATCTCCATCTCCGAAGCACCGTCATGATCACCATCGTCACGGGCGCGACACCTTGATCTCCATCGTAGCATCGTTGTCGTCTCGCCAACTATTGCTTTTACGACTATCGCTACCGCTTAGTGATAAAGTAAAACAATTACATGGCGATTGCATTGCATACAATAAAGCGACAACCATATGGCTCCTGCCAGTTGCCGATAACTCGGTTACAAAACATGATCATCTCATACAATAAAATATAGCATCATGTCTTGACCATATCACATCACAACATGCCCTGCAAAAACAAGTTAGACGTCCTCTACTTTGTTGTTGCAAGTTTTAGGTGGCTGCTACGGGCTTAGCAAGAACCGTTCTTACCTACGCATCAAAACCACAATGATAGTTTGTCAAGTTGGTGCTGTTTTAACCTTCGCAAGGACCAGGCGTAGCCACAATCGGTTCAACTAAAGTGAGAAAGACAGACACCCGCCAGTCACCTTTAAGCAACGAATGCTTGCAACGGTGAAACCAGTCTCGTGTAAGCGTACGCGTAATGTCGGTCCGGGCCGCTTCATCTCACAATACCGCCAAACCAAAATATGACATGCTGGTAAGCAGTATGACTTATATCGCCCACAACTCACTTGTGTTCTACTCGTGCATATAACATCAACGCATAAAACAAGGCTCTGATACCACTGTTGGGGAACGTAGTAATTTCAAAAAATTTCTACGCACACGCAAGATCATGGTGATGCATAGCAACGAGAGGGGAGAGTGTTGTCCACGTACCCTCGTAGACCGAAAGCGGAAGCGTTGACACAACGCGGTTGATGTAGTCGTACGTCTTCACGATCCGACCGATCAAGTACCGAACGCACGGCACCTCCGAGTTCAGCACACGTTCAGCTCGATGACGTCCCTCGAACTCCGATCCAGCCGAGTGTTGAGGGAGAGTTTCGTCAGCACGACGGCGTGCTGACAATGATGATGTTCTACCGACGCAGGGCTTCGCCTAAGCACCGCTACGATATTATCGAGGTGTAATATGGTGGAGGGGGGCACTGCACACGGCTAAGAGATCAGTGATCAATTGTGTGTCTAGAGGTGCCCCCTGCCCCCGTATATAAAGGAGCAAGGGGGGTTCGGCCGGCCTAGAGGAGAGGCGCGCCAGGAGGAGTCCTACTCCCACCGGGAGTAGGACTCCCCCCTTTTCCTAGTTGGACTAGGAGACAAAGGGGGAAAAGGTGGGGGGAGGAAGGAAGGGGGGCGTCGCCCCCCTCTCCTTGTCATATTCGGACTGGGGGGGAGGGGCGCGCGGCCCTGCCCTGGCCTCCTCTCCTCTCTTCCACCTAGGCCCACTAAGGCCCATTAAGTTACCGGGGGGTTCCGGTAACCTCCCGGTACTCCAGAAAAATCCTGATTTCACCCGGAACACTTTCGATGTCCAAACATAGGCTTCCAATATATCAATCTTTATGTCTCGACCATTTCGAAACTCCTCGTCATGTCCGTGGTCACATCCGGGACTCCGAACAACCTTCGGTACATCAAAACATATAAACTCATAATATAACTGTCACCGTAACGTTAAGCGTGCGGACCCTACGGGTTCGAGAACTATGTAGACATGACCGAGACACCTCTCCTGTCAATAACAAATAGCGCAACCTGGATGCTCATATTAGTTCCCACATATTCTACGAAGATCTATATCAGTCAGACCGCATAACAACATACGTTGTTCCCTTTGTCATCGGTATGTTACTTGCCCGAGATTCAATCGTCGGTATCTCGATACCTAGTTCAATCTCGTTATCGGCAAGTCTCTTTACTCGTTCCGTAATACATCATCCCGCAACTAACTCATTAGTCACAATGCTTGCAAGGCATATAGTGATGTGTATTACTGAGCGGGCCCAGAGATACCTCTCCGACAATCGGAGTGACAAATTCTAATCTCGAAATATGCCAACCCAACAAGTACCTTTGGAGACACCTGTAGAGCACCTTTATAATCACCCAGTTACGTTGTGACGTTTGGTAGCACACAAAGTGTTCGTCCGGTAAACGGGAGTTGCATAATCTCATAGTCATAGGAACATGTATAAGTCATGAAGAAAGCAATAGCAACATACTGAACGATCGAGTGCTAAGCTAATGGAATGGGTCAAGTCAATCACAGCATTCTCCTAATGATGTGATCCCGTTAATCAAATAACAACTCATGTCTATGGCTAGGAAACATAACCATCTTTGATCAACGAGCTAGTCAAGTAGAGGCATACTAGTGACACTCTGTTTGTCTATGTATTCACACATGTATTATGTTTCCGGTTAATACAATTCTAGCATGAATAATAAACATTTATCATTTGTGTGTCACTTTGCGAGTTTTCATTCATGTATATATATATATAGTCGCAACTACATGTGCGTGTTACCAAGATCATTTGTGTGTCACTTTGCGAGTTTTCATTCATTGTGGGAGAAACGGGAAAAAACTTCAAACAGTTCGGTCGCAGGGTGCGGCCAGAGGCGTGGGCCTTGTTGGTATTTTAATTTCAGGAAATGCATATAGACTCCGGAAAATAACGAAAATCATTGTGTCACTGTCGCGTGCTCTCACGATCGCATGGAAAAAATTTGGTAAAGTTTGGCACAAGTTTTGGTGATCGCACCTTCCATACCGGAGCATCTCACAAGAAGGATCATAGTTTCCAAAAGGAGACGCGGCACTTCGGACTACAAATCGTCAGTTACTAGCTACATCGTTCTGGCCCATCTCAGGTCGTCTTCTATGTTTAAGTCATTTTTTGCACTTACCTTGCATTTTAGTGCATATAATTAAAGTCAAAAACCCTACTACAACTACATGTGGGTGTTTTAGTTAGGCTATACTTGGGCTACTCATAGTGGAGAGTGTCATATACTAGTATCATGCATATATATATGATACTAGTGTATGATACTACCTTTAATTATAGCGCATAGTATAATACATAGAGTATAGTATCATAGATCATATTTAGTGCCATGCATGACACAAATTAGCATCACATTTAACATGATACGGTATCTACCTATATGTTACTCTAACCCTCTCTATATTTAATTCTTTGCCACATCAGCATACTTGCTATTTTCGAGTGCATTATATCGTCGGCTCTGAGACCACCACTATGGCCAGCCTTATATAGTGGGGAGTATCATATACTATATATCATGCATATGATACTAGTGTATGATACTACATACGTACCTTCATAGTGCATATATAATATCATAGATTAGTATATATCATAGATGACCGTATTTATGGCCATGCATGACACAAACTACTATAGCATTTATTATATATGTTACTTCTTCTTTGGCACATCATCATATTTGCTATTCCCAAGTGCATGATATCGACTATATATGATACCTGGCCCCCACTATGGCCACCCTAAGGCTGGTCGTAATATGGGAGTATCAAGCGGTATCATGCATGCCAACTAGACTTTTTGGATGATGTGGCACAAAGTTAAATGAGGAAAGAGAGGGTGTGGTATCATATCATGATACCATATCATATTAAATGTTGTACTACTTTGTGTCATGCATGGCAATTAATAAGGCAATCTAAGATACCAACTTATGACATTATGCACGCATTGCGGAGGTATTATCGATCATATACTAGTATCATGCATATATATGATACTAGCTACACTACTGCAGGATGCTGCTAACGCGACACTAAAATCAGAGACCCTTTGACGAAACTGTGTGCGATGCCATAATCGCAAACGGTGGTGTCAAAAAACCGTCAAAAAATGTGCAAAACGTTTGCGATGGAGGATGCATCAAACATGGTTCAGATTTTAGTTGCGTGTGCGATTCAGGGCATACGGTTCAGTTCAATTAACTGTTTTCGATGAGGAGGAACAAAAGAAACGGGCAGCCAGATGAAGGTGTGTGTGATGTACAGCATACGGTTCACTCGGATGAACTGTTTGTGATTAGGCAACACAAAACAAACGGTCAATCAGATGAAGGTGTGTGCGATGTACGGCATGCGGTTCACTCGGATGAACTGTTTGCGTTGACACAAGTGAATAGAAACGGTTGAACTTAACAAGACGTGTGTGTTGTGCGATGGGATTGCATACAAAACAACAACATATATATATATATATATATACACACACACTTATAAGGACATGCTTGCATAACCAAATTAAACATTCACTTACATAGGTGGCTACTACAACCATGGCATTTGCACACAACAAAGTAAACTATTGCATGCATAATTACATAGGTGGCTACTACACACATGACATTTCCACACACCAATAAAGTAAACTATATATTACATGCATGATTAACTAGCATAAACTTTGATCTGATCATCATCTACTTCTTGTGATGCTTGCTTTGCTTGTGGCTCGATCCGGGCTCGTTGGTTTGGGTAACGAGGCACTTCCTCATGTCAACGATCCGCATGTGCATCTCGTAGCATGTGTACACGCTCTTGGCCGCGAACCTGAGGTGAGGTTCATCCAGTTGCCGCATCCAGGACCTGTGCCAGGATAGGGGGCTTGTTTTCAGGGCATCCCGCTTCATCTTTTCGTAATAGGGGTCGATGATGGCCGAGGCGAGTTCGACCAGGGAGTCCTTGTTTGTGCTGCCCCAGACCCTGTAGTGGTCACAGATTTCGACAAGGTTCTTGCAAGCCAAGCCCGTAACACTGAGCGCATTTACATCGTCTTTGGTTTCCACCGTGGCGAACTTGTAATCGGTGCTGTTGACAAACCTGTTGAAACGGTCGCAAGGCTCTATGGCCATGCAGTAGTGGTAGATGAGGACATGATCGCGCACGCACAACTGGGCAACGGCAACCTTCTGATCTATGTCGGGACGACCGGTGGTGTACTGGAGGTCGATGCCGACCATCTTGTACTTGTCTTCAACAAGCAACTGCTTGATACGTCTCCAACGTATCTATAATTTTTTATTGTTCCATGCTATTATATTATCTCTTTTGGATGTTTAATGGGCTTTATTAAACACTTTTATATTATTTTGGGACTAACCTATTAACCCAGAGCCCAGTGCCAGTTTATGTTTTTTTTTCTTGTTTCAGTGTTTCGCAGAAAAGGAATATCAAACGGAGTCCAAACGGAATGAATCCTTCGGGAAAGTTATTTTTGGAATGGAAGCAATCCAGAAGACTTGGGGTGCACGTAAGGGAAGCAATGAGGAAGGCACGAGGCAGGGGGCGCGCCCACCCCCCGGGCGCGCCCTCCACCCTCGTGGGCCCCTCGTGGCTCCCCTGACGTATTTATTCCTCCTATATATACCAATATACCCTAAAACCTTCGGGTAGCAGAATAGATCGGGAGTTCCGCCGCCGCAAGCCTATGTAGCCACCAAAACCAATCGGGACCCTGTTCCGGCACCCTGCTGGAGATGGGATCCCTCACCGGTGGCCATCTTCATCATCCCGGCGCTCTCCATGACGAGGAGGGAGTAGTTCACCCTCGGGGCTGAGGGTATGTACCAGTAGCTATGTGTTTGATCTCTCTCTCGTGTTCTTCATTTGGCACGATCTTGATGTATCGCGAGCTTTGCTATTATAGTTGGATCTTATGATGGTTCTCCCCCTCTACTCTCTTGTAATGGATTGAGTTTTCCCTTTGAAGTTATCTTATCGAATTGAGTCTTTAATGATTTGAGAACACTTGATGTATGTCTTGCGTGGGATAACCGTGGTGACAATGGGTTAGTCTATTGATTCACTTGATGTATGTTTTGGTGATCAACTTGCGGGTTACGCCCATGAACCTATGCATAGGGGTTGGCACACGTTTTCGTCTTGACTCTCCAGTAGAAACTTTGGGGCACTCTTTGAAGTACTTTGTGTTGGTTGAATAGATGAATATGAGATTGTGTGATGCATATCGTATGATCATACCCACGGATACTTGAGGTGATCTTGGAGTATCTAGGTGACATTAGGGTTCTTGTGGATGTGTGTCTTAAGGTGTTATTTTACTATGAACTCTAGGGATGTTTGTGACACTTATAGGAATAGCCCAATGGATTGATCGGAAAGAATAACTTTGACGTGGTTTCATACCCTACCATAATCTCTTCGTTTGTTCTCCGCTATTAGTGACTTTGGAGTGTCTCTTTGTTGCATGTTGAGGGATAGTTATATGATCCAATTATGTTATTATTGTTGAGAGAACTTGCACTAGTGAAAGTATGAACCCTAGGCATTGTTTCAACGCATTGCAATACCGTTTACGCTCACTTTTACCACTTGTTACCTTGCTGTTTTTATATTTTCAGATTACAAAAACCCATATCTACCATCCATATTGCACTTGTATCACCATCTCTTCGCCGAACTAGTGCACCTATACAATTTACCATTGTATTAGGTGTGTTGGGGACACAAAAGACTCTTTGTTATTTGGTTGCAGGGTTGCTTGAGAGAGACCATCTTCATCCTACGCATCCCACGGATTGATAAACCTTAGGTCATCCACTTGAGGGAAATTTGCTACTGTCCTACAAACCTCTGCACTTGGAGACCCAACAATGTCTACAAGAAGAAGGTTGTGTAGTAGACATCAAGCTCTTTTCTGGCGCCGTTGCTGGGGAGGCTAGGTAAGCGGCACTCACACCCCAACAACTAAGCTCTTTTCTGGCGCCGTTGCCGGGGAGGCTAGGTAAGCGGCACTCACACCCCGTCAACTAAGCTCTTTTCTGGCGCCGTTGCCGGGGGAGGTGAGTGCTTGAAGGTATATCTTTAGATCTTGCAATCGAATCTTTTTGTTTCTTCTTTTAGCACTAGTTTAGTTTATAAAAGAAAACTACAAAAAAATGGAATTGAGTTTGCCTCATACGCTTCATCTTTTTAATGTCTTTCGTGAAAATAAGGATTCCAATAATTGTGCTCAAGTGCTAGAAGAAGAATGCATTAGAATGTTTGCCACTAAATATTTGAATGATGTGCATGATTGCAATGTTGTTAGTATGAATTCCTTGAATATCCATGATGCTAATGATATGCAAAGCCACAAGCTTGGGGAAGCTATGTTTGATGAAGATGATATTTTTTGTCCCCCAAGCTTTGATGAGCAAATTTACTATGATTAAAGCATGCCTCCTATCTACGATGATTATTGTGATTACACGTATGCTATAAAGAATAATGATAACCATGAAACTTGTCATCTCGATCTTAATTTTCAATCACATGATAGTTATTTTGTTGAGTTTGCTCCCACTTTTATTCATGAGAAGAAATTTGCTTATGTGGATAGTAAAAATTCTATGCTTGTAGATCATGAAAAGAATGCTTTATGTGATGGTTATATTTTTGAATTCATTCATGATGCTACTGAAAATTATTATGAGGGAGGAATGTATGCTTGTAGGAATTGCAATAATATCAAGTTTCCTCTCTAGGTGCTTAAAATCTTGAAGTTATGCTTGTTTTGCCTTCCTATGCTAGTTGATTATTGTTCCCATAAGTTGTTTGCTCACAAAATCCCTATGCATAGGAAGTGGGTTAGACTTAAATGTGCTATTCATATTCTTCATGATGCTCTCTTTATGTTTCAATTCTTATCTTTTATGTGAGCATCATTGAAATCATCATGCCTAGCTAGGGGCGTTAAACGATAGCGCTTGTTGGGAGGCAACCCAATTTTATTCTAGTTTCTTGATTTTTGGTTCTGTTTAGGAATAAATAATCCATCTAGCTTCTATTTAGATGTGGTTTTATGTTTCAATTAGTGTTTGTGCCAAGTAAGACCTATAGGATCTTCCTGGATAATAGTTATTTGCTCTTCCTGAAAATTCCAGAAACTTTCTGTTCACGAAAACAATTGTTAAAAATCACCAGAACATGAGAAAATACTGATTCCAATTGCAGCAGATCAATAATCAAATTATATAGGTCTTCCTATTTTTGTAGAATTTTTGGAGTTCCAGAAGTTTGTGTTAGTTACAGATTACTACAGACTGTTCTGTTTTTGACAGATTCTGTTTTTAGTGTGTTGTTTGCTTATTTTGATGAATCTATGGCTAGTAAAAGAGTTTATAAACCATAGAGAAGCTGAAATAAAGTAAGTTTAACAGCAATATAAATAAAGAATGAGTTCATTACAGTACCATGAAGTGGTGTTTTGTTTCCTTTCGCTAACGGAGCTTACGAGTTTTCTGTTAAGTTTTGTGTTGTGAAGTTTTCAAGTTTTGGGTAAAGATTCAACGGACTATGGAATAAGGAGTGGCAAGAGCCTAAGCTTTGGGATGCCGAAGGCACCCCAAGGTAATATTCAAGGATGACCAAGTGCCTAAGCTTGGGGATGCCCCGGAAGGCATCCCCTCTTACGTCCTCATTCATCGGTAACTTTACTTGGAGCTATATTTTTATTCACCACATGATATGTGTTTTGCTTGGAGTGTCATTTTATTTTCTTTTGTTTTGCTTGCTGTTTGAATAAAATATCAATATCTTAAATTCTTAAATGTCAGAGAGTCTTCACATAGTTGCATAATTATTCAACTACTCATTGATCTTCACTTATATCTTTCGGAGTAGCTTGTCGTTTGCTCTAGTGCTTCACTTATATCTTTTAGAGCACGACGGTGGTTTTATTTTGAAGAAATAGATGAACTCTCATGCTTCACTTATATTATTTTGAGAGTCCTAAACAGCATGGTAATTTGCTTTGGTTATGAATTAGTCCTAATATGATGGGCATCCAAGAGGGATATAATAAAAACTTTCATATAAAGTGCATTGAATACTATGAGAAGTTTGATTCCTTATGATTGTTTTGAGATATGAGGATGGTAATATTAGAGTCATGCTAGTGAGTAGTTGTGAATTTGAGAGATACTTGTGTTAAAGTTTGTGATACCCGTAGCATGCACGTATGGTGAACCGTTATGTGATGAAGCGGAGCATGATTTATTTATTGATTGTCTTCCTTATGAGTGGCGGTCGGGGACGAGCGATGGTCTTTTCCTACCAATCTATCCCCCTAGGAGCATGCGCGTAGTGCTTGGTTTTTGATGACTTGTAGATTTTTGCAATAAGTATGTGAGTTCTTTATGACTAATGTTGAGTCCATGGATTATACGCACTCTCACCTTTCCATCATTGCTAGCCTCTTCGATACCGTGCATTGCCCTTTCTCACATTGAGAGTTGGTGCAAACTTCACCGGTGCATCCAAACCCCGTGATATGATACGCTCTTTCACACATAAACCTCCTTATATCTTCCTCAAAACAGCCACCATACCTACCTATTATGGCATTTCCATAGCCATTCCGAGATATATAGCCATGCAACTTTCCACCGTTCCATTTATCATGACACGCTCATCATTGTCATATTGCTTTGCATGATCATGTAGTTGACATAGTATTTGTGGCAAAGCCACCGTTCATAATTCTTTCATACATGTCACTCTTGGTTCATTGCATATCCCGGTACACCATCGGAGGCATTCATATAGAGTCATACTTTGTTCTAGTATCGAGTTGTAATCATTGAGTTGTAAATAAATAGAAGTGTGATGATCATCATTTTCTAGAGCATTGTCCCAAGTGAGGAATAAAAAAAGAGAGAGAAAGTCAATAAAAAAGAGAAGGCCCAAAAAAATGAGAGAAAAAGAGAGAAGGGACAATGTTACTATCCTTTTACCACACTTGTGCTTCAAAGTAGCACCATAATCTTCATGATAGAGAGTCTTTTGTTTTGTCACTTTCATATACTAGTGGTAATTTTTCATTATAGAACTTGGCTTGTATATTCCAACAATGGGCTTCCTCAAATGCCCTAGGTCTTCGTGAGCAAGCAAGTTGGATGCACACCCACTTAGTTTCTTTTGTTGAGCTTTCATATATTTATAGCTAATAGATTTTTGCAATAAGTATGTGTGTTCTTTATGACTAATGTTGAGTCCATGGATTATACACACTCTACCCCTTCCACCATTGCTAGCCTCTTTAATACCGCGCACCTTTCGCCGGTATCATACACCCACCATATACCTTCCTCAAAACAGCCACCATACCTACCTATCATGGCATTTCCATAGCCATTCCGAGATATATTGCCATGCAACTTACCACCGTTCCGTTTACTATGACACGCTCCATCATTGTCATATTGCTTTGCATGATCATGAAGTTGACATCGTATTTGTGGCAAAGCCACCGTTCATAATTCTTTCATACATGTCACTCTTGATTCATTGCACATCCTGGTACACGGTCGGAGGCATTCATATAGAGTCATATTTTGTTCTAAGTATTGAGTTGTAATTCTTGAGTTGTAAGTAAATAAAAGTGTGATGATCGTCATTATTAGAGCATTGTCCCAGTGAGGAAAGGATGATGGAGACCATGATTCCCCCACAAGTCGGGATGAGACTCCGGACAAAAAGAAAAAAAAAAGAAAAAAAGAGGCCATAAAAAATGAGAAAAGGCCCAAATAAAAAATAAAAAAATGTGAGAAAAAGAGATAAGGGACAATGCTACTATCCTTTTAACACACTTGTGCTTCGAAGTAGCACCATGATCTTCATGATAGAGAGTCTCCTATGTTGTCACTTTCATATACTAGTGGGAATCTTTCATTATAGAACTTGGCTTGCATATTCCAATGATGGGCTTCCTCAAAATGCCCTAGGTCTTCGTGAGCAAGCAAGTTGGATGCACACCCACTTACTTTCTTTTGTTGAGCTTTCATACACTTATAGCTCTAGTGCATCCGTTGCATGGCAATCCCTACTCACTCACATTGATATCTATTGATGGGCATCTCCATAGCCCGTTGATACACCTAGTTGATGTGAGACTATCTTCTCCTTTTTGTCTTCTCCACAACCACCATTCTATTCCACCTATAGTGCTATGTCCATGGCTCACGCTCATGTATTGCGTGAAGATTGAAAAAGTTTGAGAACATCAAAAGTATGAAACAATTGCTTGGCTTGTCATCGAGGTTGTGCATGATTTAAATATTTTGTGTGATGAAGATAGAGCATAGCCAGACTATATGATTTTGTAGGGATACTTTCTTTGGCCATTTTATATTGAGAAGACATGATTGCTTTGTTAGTATGCTTGAAGTATTATTCTTTTCATGTCAATATTAAACTTTTGTCTTGAATCTTATGGATCTGAATATTCATGCCACAATGAAGAAGATTACATTGATAATTATGTTAGGTAGCATTCCATATCAAAAAATTTGTTTTTATCATTTACCTCCAGGAGGACGAGCAGGAATTAAGCTTGGGGATGCTGATACGTCTCAAACGTATCTATAATTTTTGATTGTTCCATGCTATTATATTATCTCTTTTGGATGTTTAATGGGCTTTATTAAACACTTTTATATTATTTTGGGACTAACCTATTAACCCAGAGCCCAGTGCCAGTTTCTGTTTTTTTTCCTTGTTTCAGTGTTTTGCAGAAAAGGAATATCAAACGGAGTCCAAACGGAATGAAACCTTCGGGAAAGTAATTTTTGGAATGGAAGCAAACCAGAAGACTTGGGGTGTACGTAAGGGAAGCAACGAGGAAGGCACGAGGCAGGGGGCGCGCCCACCCCCCTGGGCGCGCCCTCCACCCTCGTGGGCCCCTCGTGGCTCCCCTGACGTATTTCTTCCTCCTATATATACGAGTATACCCTCGTTGCATTTTGAGGGATAGTTATATGATCCAATTATGTTATTATTGTTGAGAGAACTTGCACTAGTGAAAGTATGAACCCTAGGCCTTGTTTCAACGCATTGCAATACCGTTTACGCTCACTTTTACCACTTGTTACCTTGCTGTTTTTATATTTTCAGATTACAAAAACCCATATCTACCATCTATATTGCACTGGTATCACCATCTCTTCCCGAACTGGTGCACCTATACAATTTACCATTGTATTAGGTGTGTTGGGGACGCAAGAGACTCTTTGTTATTTGGTTGCAGGGTTGCTTGAGAGAGACCATCTTCATCCTACGCCTCCCACGGATTATTAAACCTTAGGTCATCCACTTGAGGCCCAACAACGTCCACAAGAAGAAGGTTGTGTAGTAGACATCACTGCTCAACGTTGTTGATGTAGTCTTCCACCACGGCCGGGTCGATGGTGTACACCACCGAGAGATCCGTCTCCCTCGCGTGGGTCTCCACTCTATGCTCCCCGAACTCCATTGGAGCGCCGCTGGAGATCCCCTCTCTATGTGTCGTCATGGATGTGCTTGTTGTGTTGTGGGGCGCGATAGAAAGGTTGAAGAGACTAAGGTTATAATGGCCGCGACAATTAAAGGGGAAGCCGGACGACCAGGAATATCGGCAGACCCCAATGGCAGTTCTAATTTGCAGCGCGTAACTCCATCGTGCCGCACGTAACTGCATCGCGTGGCAACACGCGTGGCGCAACCGCATGCATACGGGGCCCCTGACGTGATCGTGCGCACGCCCAACCATTGGCAGAGCGCGCGCGGAGGGAGGTGAGCAGAGCGCTCCGCGGGCACCTCAACGGCGAGCAACCTATATATATATGCATATAGAAGTTGAACACGCAAGGAAAAGCTGTCCACAAGCCGAGCGCGCCAATGGACGCGAGCAGAGCGCGCCGCGTCGCCTAACGGCCGGATAGACCTTCATTCAAGCCAATCAAAATAAGACTGGAACGGACATGTCTGTATTGAGCAAAGGGATCGCACATGTTTGTATTGACTGGAACGCGAATGTGTCACTCCGGGGTTGTCGGATTATCACACGTAGTTGGTGACTATTACTTGCAAGATCAGATCTAAAACATGGATATAATGATGAATTTATAAACGGTTCAGATCTGAAATCATGGCACCCGGGCCCAAAGTGACAAGCATTAAGCATATCGAAGTCATAGGAACATCAATCGAAGAACATAGTGGATACTAGGGATCAAGCCCTAACAAAACTAACTCGATTACATGATGAATCTCATCCAACTCCTCACCGACCAGCGAGCCTACGAAGGAACTACTCGCTCCCGGTGGGGAGCATCATGGAATTGGCGATGGACATGGGTTGGTGATGACGAAGTACGAAGATCCCCCTCTCCGGAGCCCCAAACGGACTACAGATTTGCCCTCCCAAGGAAGAACATGGCTTGGCGGCGGCTCCGTCTCGTGAAACGCGATAATTTTTTCTCCCTTTTTTTTCTGGAATAATGTGAATTTATAGTATCAGGGGGGTCGTCAGCAGGGCCACCAGGTGGGTACAACCCACCTGGGCGCGCCAGGAGAGGGGGACACGCCCTGGTGGGTTGTGCCCACCCAGGGGCCCCTCTCCGGTGGTTGTTGGCTGCAAAAATCTTCTTTTATTCCATAAAAAATCCTCACAGAGTTTCACTTTATTCCGAGAACTTTTATTTCTGCACAAAAACAACACCATGGTAGCTCTACTGAAAACAGCGTCAGTCCGCGATTAGTTTCATTCAAATCATGCAAATTAGTCCAAAACAAGAGGAAAAGCGTGAGAAAAAGTAGATACGTTGGAGACGTATCAGTAACTAACAGGCTTCTTAATGCAAACTCGGCGGGACCACAGGAGAGGCGAGGGTTACAGTATCGATATGCTCGAGGTTGGCTGACGAGCAAACGAAGACGGCGAGGCGCGGGCTGCCGCGTGTTGGGCAAGGCTGTGGAGGTAGGCTTGACGCCGAAGAGCGGGCACACGGCCGGGGTGAGCACGGCGGCGCCGGAGAGGGTTCTGCTATGGATCTGGGGGAGGGGGGAGCTGGCGATGGAGATTGGGTGGACTAGTTGAGTGAAACGCGGGAGGGCGGTGGGGGGTGTTGTAGGCCTAGCTGAAAAGGGTGAAAAATATCCCCGGTCGCCGCGCGGAAAGGCCTACGCAAACGGTTGCCTCTAAGTGCTTGTGTGCACAAAGAGAATAATTTCGTTTGAAATGAAGACGTACTAATTTTGAAATGAAGACATTAGTTCATCGCTTCTCCTCTAAATTTTTCCCACGTTAAGCAATCACCATTATACCACGGGTTTCATTTGCTGGCGCATTTCAGGTCTTGTGTGCTATATGTAAGACATTTTTTGGCATTTACCGTGCATTTTGGCATATAAATCAATTCCTAGCCGGACTGCATTTCCTGTCGAAAGGGATGAGGATTGTCGTTCGATCTGGGAGCATCCAACGGTGCAAACGTACGATCCGTGGGGTTTGGGATCTAGACAATCAGAACGTACGACTCAGATCGCGCGCGCCGCAATGGGGGGCATCGGCCACGGTTTGGTAGGCACACAACTTTCGTGAGTGAATCGTGTGCTATTTGAAAACATTTTTTTGCGAGGGGCTATTCGAAAACATTTACATGAACTAACAGCACATTTTCGCTCGAATGAAAACAAGATTTCATCGTTTTGCCTCCAAACTGTTTTCCACGATAAGAAATTACCATTATACCCTATGGTTCGATTTTCTCGTGCATTTGAGGTATCGTTTGCTAGATTTGAGTTGTTTGGTTTGGTCGCAACTACACGTGGGTACTAGCTAGCTAGCAAGATCATTTGTGTGTCGCTTTGTGAGTTTTCATTCATTGCTCGAGAAACAGGAAAACATTCAAATAGTTCGGCCGCAGGGTGCGGCCAGAGGCTTATGCCTTGTTGGTATTCTAATTACAGGAAATGCATATAGAGTGTGTAAATAACGGAAATCGGTGTGTCACCGTGCCGTGTTCTCAGGATCACATGGAAATTTTTTGGTAAAGATGGCACGAGTTTTGATGCTCACACCTTCCAAATCGGAGCATCTCACAAAAAGGATCATAGTTTCCGAAATGAGATGCGGCACTTCAGACTCCTATTTCAGGTCTCGTTGCTATATTCAAGTCATTTTTTTTGCACTTAACTTGCATTTAGTGCATATAATTCAATTCAAACCGTTCTACAACTACATCTGGGATGTTAGTTAGCAAAGAAGGTGTACAAATCATTCGTGTGTCGCTTTGCGAGTTTTCATCCATTGTCTGAGAAACGGGGAGAAGTTTCAAACATTTCGGCCGCGAGGTGCTGCCACCGGCGTAGGCCTATTTGGTATTTTAATTACTGAGAATTCAAATGGAGTCCAGACTTCATCAAAATCGGTGTTTGCCCGTGGTGTGCTCTCACGACCTCGGGGAAATTTTTTGGTAAAGTTTGGCACAGGTTTTGATGATTGCTCCTTCCAAACTGGAGAATCTCACATGAAGAACCATGGTTTCCAAAAGGAGACGTGTCAACTCGAACTCCAGTGGTCAGTGACTTCATCGTTTGGCCTCATAAAAATTTCCACGGTATGCATTGACCATTATACCACGAGTTTGATTTTCTAACACATTTCAGGAATCATTTGCTATATTTAAGGAATTTTTTGAATTTAACTTGCAATTTATGGATATAAATAAAATCACAACCGGAATTGCATGTGCTATATAAAGGGATGAGGATCGCCGTTCGATCAAGGAGAATCGAACGGTGCAGACGTACGATCCGTGGGGTTTGGGTTCTGGCCAATCAGAACGCACGACTCAGATCGCGCACGTGGTAGAGGGGGTGGGGGGCATTGGCCTTGGTTTAGTGGACACACGACTTTCGTGAGTGAACCGTGTGCTATTTTAAAACGTTTACATTACCTAACAGCATATTTTTGTTTCAATGAAAACATGAGTTCATCGTTTCGCCTCCAATTTTTTTCCACGGTAAGATTATACCCTATGGTTCGATTTTCTGGTACATTTTACCAGGCGGCAGGCCTCACTAGCAATCTCAAACTTTGAATATGCAAAAAAAAGATCTCGTTTGTATGTATATATATAGTAGCAACTACACGTGCGTGTTAGCCAGATCATTTGTGTGTCACTTTGCGAGTTTTAATTCATTGTGCGAGAAACGGGGAAAAACTTCAAACAGTTCGGTCACAGGGTGTGGCCAGAGGCGTAGGCCTTGTTGGTATTTTAATTTCAGGAAATGCATATAGAGTCCGGAAAATAACGAAAATCATTGTGTCACTGTCGCGTGCTCTCACCATCGCATGGAAAAAATTTGGTAAAGTTTGGCACAAGTTTTGGTGATCGCACCTTCCATACCGGAGCATCTTATAAGAAGGATCATAGTTTCCAAAAGGAGACGCGGCACTTCGGACTACAAATAGTCAGTTACTAGCTACATCGTTCTGGCCCATCTCAGGTCATCTGCTATGTTTAAGTCATTCTTTGCACTTACCTTGTATTTTAGTGTATATAATTAAAGTCAAAAACCCTACTACACCTACAAGTGGGTGTTTTACTTAGGCTATACTTGGGCTACTCATAGTGGAGAGTGTCATATACTAGTATCATGCATATATATATGATACTAGTGTATGATACTACCTTTAATTATAGCGCATAGTATAATACATAGAGTATAGTATCATAGATCATATTTATTGCCATGCATGACACAAATTAGCATCGCATTTAACATGATCCGGTATCTACCTATATGTTACTCTAACCCTCTCTGTATTTAATTCTTTGCCACATCAGCATACTTGCTATTTCCGAGTGCATGATATCGTCGGCTCTGATACCACCACTATGGCCAGCCTTATATAGTGGGGAGTATCATATACTATAGTATCATGCAGATGATAGTAGTGTATAATACTACGTACGTACCTTCATAGTGCATATATAATATCATAGAGTAGTATATATCATAGATGACCGTATTTATGGCCATGCATGACACAAACTAGTATAGCATTTATTATATATGTTACTGCTTCTTTCGCACATCATCATATTTGCTATTCCCAAGTGCATGATACCGACTATACACTACTAGGGAAAACCTTATACACAGAACTTTAGCAGTAGCGCATGTTAACAAAGCACGCCGGTGCTAAGTAGCAGTAGCGCGCTGATGTAGACGGCGCTACAGATACATTTATGGCAGTAGCGCGCCTGAAGATAAAAGCACTACTACTAAAATTCCCACAGATTAGCCGATAGGCTACACATAGTAGTAGCGATCTAGGCCGAACCGCACTACCGCTACCTGCTTTGTAGCAGCGCGTTTACGCTGAAAGGCGCTACTGCTAAAGGAAATAAAATTAAATGGAAACCAAATAGAAAAGTAAATGAAAATGAAAGAAATAGAAAAAGGTGAAAGGAAACAAATAAAATGAAAAGAAAAATAAATGAAAAGGGGAAAAGAGTAGTAGCGCGTACCGAGGAACGCGCTGTAGCTAGCTTAGCAGTAGCGCACTTCCAGGAACGTGCTACTGCTACTTCTGACTTAACCGTGCGGTTAGTTCTTCCCCACGGCCACTTCTCCCCCAAATCCACTCCTCCGCTGTCGCCGCCGATGTCGCCCGTCGGCCGCTGCGTGCTCTCCCGTCGCTCTCCGCACACCCTCGACGCCGCCCCCGACCCCGGATTCGACGCCGCCCCCAACCCCGACCTCGACGCTGCCCCCGACCCCGACCTCGACGCCGCCCTCCGCCACGCGCTCGAGCCCCGACCCCGACCTCGACGCCGCCTGCCCCTCCCTCACCGCAGGCACCCGAGGTGAGCACGCCTGCTCCTCCCCCTCCCCTACCTCTGCCTAGGGTTCTTCAAATTTTTGTTGCATCAAATTAGTTAGGGTTCATCTATGGGTGGAAATGAATTGGATGCGGATGTTATCCGATACGGATGCGGCTCGGATGTTTTCTGAGATGATGTTTTCTTAGATGATGAATAAACACTATTGTAATGCATAATAAAACGACTAAAATTTGACCACTTATTTCACTTTTAAGTTGGATAATTGGAATATCCGCTACCACTTTCCACCCCTAGGTTCATCAAATTAGATGGTAATTAGGGCAGTAGTTTCTAGGTACTAATTAGTTAGTAAGAACTAGGTACTAGTTTATTTTTATTTATAGTAAGTTTATTTTTAGTAAGAACTAGTTGAATTAATAGAACTAGTTGAACATGTCACATTTGTTGTTATTTTTTTAGTTAATGCAATTTTACCCGCATCGACGTCGACGATGCTTATTCCGCATCCTCGTCGTCGACTCGGTGGAGGACACTTGCTTGACCAGATGGGCCATGTCCGGGACTGGGCTCCGCCGGGCTGGTACTGGGAGGCGCTACCTACCGGGGGGCGCAGCTTGGTGAGGAGCCAGCCCATCGTTGACCCGAACCTTCTTTGGTGGCGGTCGTGTGGGCCAGTGACGGTGCAGAGGCTTGAGGACCCCGCCGAGGTGGTACGTCACCGTGTCAGCAAGGAGGACGCGCATGTCTGTCGCTACTTGTTTGCGTTGGAGCACAGGTTCTCCAATAACTGGCAGGTTCTCTAGGGATCTCACTAGAGCTATGATCCTGTGATGGTTCCTTCTCTTTGGGTGTCCACCGCCCGCACCGACACCCGTCGTGCGCTAGGATTTTAGTTGTATTAGTGATGTTATATGTATGATACTATTCGGGATGTATTAGTGATAATATTCGACGATGTACGGACGCATGAGATGATTTACTTTTGCTTATTGAATGCATGCTAATTTGAATACTTATTTATTTTACGATTTGGTTTTTCTTATTGAATGCTCATGTCAATATGAGTCCTATAAGATATTTTGAAATGTATATCTTGTGTTGCTCAAATAGGATATGTGCTTGCCCAAGTGGCTGGTCATGTTTGCAGGTTACACCTCCGAGTGGCCTATGTTTTGCCGGAGTGTTGATTCATTTCTGTTCTGGCAAATTTCAGGTGCTCGATATGTCCTATTTTAGCAAAGGTCATGCCGGATTTTTCCGTGAATTTTGGCATGACTTGCGCCAGAATATGTAGGAAATATCGAGTGCCCCGGATTTGTGTGTTGATATAACATCCCAAATTTTCAATTTGGAATGTTATACATAGATCATTCATGTATACCATATTTTTGTTGCTTTTCGTTTCGCGATCCTCGAAATTCTAAGCAACTCAAGGACCCTCAGAGGGAGTTGGGGATTTCACTGTTTTCATATTTGAATCTTATCAAATATTGAAACGAGGATTATTTGTTTTAATTATTTTTCTCTCCGAAAATATTTCATATTAAAATATATGACAGGAGATAATATGACTTCTCCAAAATAAATGAAGTATTGGAGGAAAAATATTCAAATCAAATATTTGATTTTATTCGGATTTTATTGTTATTTTATTTGCATTAGAAAAATTGCATGTTTTCAAAATTGCATTTTAGGGCCAAGAAAATGTTCGTCTTGTTCAAAATATTTTATTTAGACGGTGAAAATTTGTTTTGCCATTTTTAGATTTTTATTTATTTTTCTAGGATTTATTTTTGGCGGAATCAGTTTTTTTTTTAAAACAGAGAGCCCACCGGACCGAACTGGGCCGAGGCCCAGCTGGCCCAGCCACCCCGCGCCGCCGTCTCCCACGCGGAGACCGCGACCGCCACGCCGCCGCTCGCCGTGGACGAGTCGGCCACGCCCCCTGCCCCCTCCCGCAAGCCACCACCCCTCCCCTTTAAAAGCCGACCCGGGGCCCCCTGGAGCCCCAAGCCAGAGCCGCCGCCGCCGCAAGCCGCCCGCCCCGCCGCCTTGCGCCGCTGCTGCCGCCGTCGCTCGCCGTTGCTGCCGCGCCGCCGCCGAGCCGCCCCGCGCTGCCCCGCCTCGCCGCGCCGCCGTGGAAGCCGCCGGAGCCGCCGTCGATCCGATCCGATCTTGCCGTTCGGTTTTTTTCGGTTTAGGTAAAAACAGTTGGTTTTTTTTATAAAACCCTAGTTTCTTTTTTTAGATCGGTTCGCCGGTTTTCTCGGTTTAGTTTATTTAGCGAACGTTCATCCGTACATTCATTTTAACGAACGGTTTTCGCTCGTTAGTTACAGGCAACGAGCGTTCGTTCGTTAGCCTGTTCGTCAGTTTTCCTTTTTCTCGGGTTTTTCGCGATTATTTTCGATCGTGATTTCTGATCCGATTTTCGTTTTAGTTTATCTTTTCGCTCGTTTATCGGAATCAGGCGTTTCAAGCGCCTAGATCTTCGTGTTGAAACCCTCTTTCTGTTTAACCAAGTTGAAAAAGATTTTGGTACTGTAAAAATTTGACTTTAGTTCAGATTAGTAAACGGATCTTGTTTCTCTCGTAGTTTGAGTTTCGTTGCTCCGTTTGATTTGATTCTTTTTGGAAACCGGAGTTCTTAAGTTGAACTTTCTGGTCAATTCTTCTTATTTGAGTTTTGCTCGTGCATCTGTGATTGATTGCTTATGTATGCTATTGTTTGCTTGCGATAGAATTCCCGGAGTGTGAAGCGTGCTACTACGAGTCCCTAGGTTTTGCGGATCGTCAGCAAGGCAAGTAACACATTGATCATACTCTTTTCATACCCAGTTTTTATGAATTAGCTCCAATCCTCAAACATTGCATGATTAGGATGTGATTAACTTGTGGGTATTGGGAAGTAGTTGATGAGGTAGAACCTATTGCCCTGTTATAATCAAACCCTTGGGAGTTACTTCTACGTATTGCTTATATTGCTATGCTATGCTCGTGGATGTGGTTTGGGTGAGTGAATCCATGAAAGATGTGAGATTGTTAATTAATGGTTGAACTTAAGGTGGCAACTTAAATACACATCTGGATGGATTGCTTGTCGGGCACCTGGAGAATCCAGTGTTGTCCTAGGATATCCCCGAGTACTCATGTGATCATCCTAAGGTCCGCCACCCAGGCTCAAAGGGAACTGAGATATTTCATGGAAACTTCCGTGTGCATCCACAAGCTATTATGGGCTCTAGCATAGTTGAGTAAGTTGTGTGAGCTCTTGAAGAGGTGGACTAGCAGATGTAGAGGGATGTAGGTTGGTATAGTCTACCCGGAGTAAAGAGTTAATGTTTCTGAAAGACTATGTCTCGGTCATCCGTTTCTCAAACACCATGTAGTGCGAGAAATCCAACGGAGGAGATCGAGTCTTGTGGGGAAAAGTGCGCAAACCTCTGCAGAGTGTACAATCTAATCATGGTTAGCCATGTCCCCGGTTATGGACATCTTGAGTATCTAGTACTTGGATTATCCTAAGTATCTCATCACTCTAATTTAATATTGTTGGGTTGATAATTACTTTAATTGGGATTGAGTTGGAGGAACCTTCTCAATGATGTTTCAACTACCATGATAGTTAAAATAAAAATTTATTCCTTTGTTGTAGGAAAAAATTGGCTTTTCGCAAAAACTATAACCATAGAGCTTTCCACCAGCCAAATATGCATGTAGTGATAGCATTATTATGTTCTTGCTCTACTGTGTTATATTGCCAGCATATTCCATGTGCTGACCCGTTCTCGGGCTGCAACGTATTATGTTGCATACTTTTCAGACGAGGAGTATGGTTCGTTAGGTCGTTGCCGTGCAGCTCAGCTATGCCGTTCGAGTTGATGGACTCACTTTATCTTCCAAGCCTTCCGTTGTTATCGTATTAGATGGCCTTAAGCCATATTTATTGTAAAAGTTCTCTTCTGAGACATTCGATGTAATAAGTGTGTGATTGCTACTCTATTATAAATCCTTCGAGTACTGTGTGTGTCAGCATTACCGATCCAGGGATGACACTGAAGCACAGAGACTTGACCATTTGAGGTCGGGTCGCGACAGTTGAGTATCCTGGTAGTTGTCTTCGATCGATTTTCAATTAATGTTTCAAATATAAACATAGGAAATGTCTGACGACGAAAAGGATTTCGATATTTGCAAATACTGCGAAGATGAGCGTGGCCTGTGCGACGGAATCTTCCTAGATGATGATAGGCGCTTCAGCATCAAGCTGAATGAGAACTTCGAAGTGGATACAGTAAGTCACAACGACAAGTCTTTTTTCGTACTTAAGCATGACATCTGCTTCATTTGCTTCAACTTATAATTTAATTTTTTTACTTTTCAACTAGCGTATCCCCTGCCATGCAGGAGTTTTTGTCTTGGATAAGATAGGTTTCAGTAAAACTGCTATGGAGGTAAAGAGAGTTTACTTGAAGACCGAGCATGGTTGTATTTCCCACGCAAAATTATACAACACAGACACCTACACCTATTTTGGATGCAAAACTTGGCAAGCACTATGCAAGACTTATGCACTTGAGCCTGATATGGTTATCACCTTTGATATTCGTCCGGAAGATGATATTGAAGGTAATATCGACATCTGGGTCGATCTGCAGATGCCTCCAGTTATACCACTATGTGAGTTTCTCAACCATATTTATGTCTTTGATATTGTTTATTCAACAATAGTTGACAACTAATTCCTATTGACAGCTTATTACCGTTCAAGCAAACATGTCCAGCGCTTGGTAGACATGACCTATTACTGTCCGGGGCTGAACTAAACTGCGAGAAGATAAGTCATTATGTTTCATGGCTTGAGGATCTTTATACTGTCAAGACAAATTATTTTTCTGGACTTAAAAATCTTAGTACTCAAAACGTGCGACCAATAGTGTTCGTACTGAACTACGGTCACATCTATTTGGGAAAGATGGTAAGATTTTTACTATTTGTCCTCGATGCATCTTTTGCATACATTATTTTTAAGCTAAACTTCATTGCTAAGTATGTTACTATACGATGTTCTTCAATAGGGACTCCCGATGAATGTTGTGCCTCATTGGATCGAGACTAAAGGTCGCATGAGAATTGTTAGCTTACGGCCATGATATCCTACAATGCACTTTAGTGCATTCAAGATTTCTAATAGCGAGGAATGCTTAATAGTGAAAGACTGGAGCAAAATTGTGAACGATCGCAGAGAAGTACTAGGGGGCAGTAATCAAAAGCGCAACCCACGATTAGGAGACATGTTCATCTACATGCTCCAACTTGATGAAGCAGGAGTGCTACACATGTTTTATGTTATTTTACCTGAGAGAGAGCGCAGGAGTGATTAGCTAGCTAGAAATGAGTTTGAAGATGATGATGTGCTACACTATGACTATGATGATTAAATAGCTAGTGTTGGTGGTAATGACTATGATGATGATTATTAGCTAGCGTTGGTGGTGATTAGATAGCTACTGCAGCTAGTGTTTGGTGGTGATTATCTAGCTAGAATGAGTTTGAAGATGATGATGTGCTACCACTATGACTATGATTATTAAATAACTACTGTTGGTGGTAATGACTATGATGATGATTAAATAGCTTGTGCTTGCGGATTAGATTCAAGTGGATGCAACATGTGGTGCACATAGAAAGTACTACTAGTCCAAACTTGATCAAGTTTGAATTAGTAGTATACTTTTGACATGCACCACATCTTGCCTCCACTTGAACCTAATCCACCTTCATTTGACACACTGTTATGGACATAATGATATAAACCTCATAATTGGTATTGTACCAAAATTTGTATACCGGCGTATAAATACACTCAAAATGAAAAAATGAAAAAAGAATACTAGTAGCGATGGATAGTAAACACGCTGCTACTAGCGGAAGAGAACAAACGCTGCGGCTATGTGTCTTAGCAGTAGCGCGTGTCGCACGCGCTACTGCTAAGTAATAGTTGTAGCGCCTTATTAGTAGCGCGGTGTCCCACGCTACTAGTGAGATTTAAACCCGCGCTACTACTAGGGTTTTCCCTAGTAGTGATGTATGATACCCGGCCCCCACTATGGCCACCCTAAGGCTGGTCGTAATATGGGAGTATCAAGCGGTATCATGCATGCCAACTAGACTTTTTGGATGATGTGGCACAAAGTTAAATGAGAAAAGAGAGGGTGTGGTATCATATCAAGATACCGTATCATATTAAATGTTGTACTACATTGTGTCATGCATGGCAATTAATAAGGCAACCTAAGATACTAACTTATGACATGATGCACGCATTACGTAGGTATTATCGATCATATACTAGTATCATGGATATATACTACACTACTGCAGGAGGCTGCTAACGCGACACTACGATCAGAGACCCTTTGATGAAACTGTGCGCGATGCCATAATCGCAAACGGTGGTGTAAAAAACCGTCAAAAAAGGTGCAAAACGTTTGCGATGGAGGATGCATCAAACATGGTTCAGATTTTAGTTGCGTGTGTGATTCAGGGCATACGGTTCAGTTCAATTAACTGTTTTCGATGAGGAGGAACAAAAGAAACGGGCAACCAGATGAAGGTGTGTGTGATGTACAGCATACGATTCACTCGGATGAACAGTTTGTGATTAGGCAACACAAAAGAAACGGTCAACCAGATGAAGGTGTGTGCGATGTACGGCATGTGGTTCACTCGGATGAACTGTTTGCGTTGACACAAGTGAATAGAAACGGTTGAACTTAACAAGACGTGTGTGTTGTGCGATGGGATTGCATACAGAACAACAACATATATATATACACACACACACTTATAAGGACATGCTTGCATAACCAAATTAAACATTCACTTACATAGGTGGCTACTACAACCATGGCATTTGCACACACCAAATTAAACTATTACATGCATAATTACATAGGTGGATACTACACACATGACATTTCCACACACCAATAAAGTAAACTATATATTGCATGCATGATTAACTAGCATAAACTTTCATCTGATCATCATCTACTTCTTGTGACGCTTGCTCTGCTTGTGGCTCGATCTGGGCTCGTCGATTTGGGTAACGAGGCACTTCCTCATGTCAACGATCCGCATGTGCATCTCGTACCATGTGTACACGCTCTTGGTCGTGAACATGAGGTGAGGTTCATCCAGTTGCCGCATCCAGGCCTTGTGCCGGGATAGGGGGCTTGTTCTCTGGGTATCCTGCTTCATCTTTTCATAGTAGGGGTCGATGATGGCCGAGGCGAGTTTGACCAGGGAGTCCTTCTTCGTGCTACCCCAGACCCTGTAGTGGTCAAGGATTTCGACAAGGTTCTTGCAGGCCAAGCCCGTAACACTGAGCGCATTTACATCATCTTTGGTTTCCACCGTGGCGAACTTGTAGTCGGTGTTGTTGACAAACCTGTTGAAACGGTCGCAAAGCTCTGTGGCCTTGCAGTAGTGGTAGATGAGGACATGATGGCGCACACACAACTGGGCGACGGCAACCTTCAGATCTATGCCGGGACGACCGGCGGTGTACTGGAGGTCAATGCCGACCACCTTGTACTTGTCTTCAGCAAGCAATTGCTCAGTTTTTGATGTAGTCGTCCACCACGGCCGGGTCGATGGTGTACACCACCGAGAGATCCGTCTCCCTCGCGTGGGTCTCCACTCTATGCTCCGCGAACTCCATTGGAGCGCCGCTGGACATCCCCTCTCTATGTGTCGTCATGGGTGTGCTTGTTGTCTTGTGGGGCGCGATCGAAAGGTTGAAGAGACTAAGGTTATAATGGCCGCGGCAATTAAAGGGGAAGCCGGACGGCCATGAATATCGGCAGGCCCTGATGGCAGTTCTAACTTGCAGCACGTACCTCCATCGTGCCTCACGTAACTGCATCGCGTGGCAACACGCGCGGCGCAACCGCATGCATAGGGGGCCCCGGCGTGATCGTGTGCATGCCCAACCGTTGGCAGAGCGCGCGCATAGGGACGCGAGCAGAGCACTCCCCGGTCGCCTCATCGGCGAGCAACCATATATATATGCATATAGCAGTTGAACATGCAAGGAAAAGCTGTCCACAAGCCGAGCGCGCCGACGGACGCGAGAAGAGCACGTCGCGGCGCCTAACGGCGAGCACAGCGCGCTGCGGCGCCTAACGGCGGGATAGACCTTCATTCAAGCCAATCAAAATACGACTGGAACGGACATGTCTGCATTGAGCAAAGGGATCGCACATGTCTGTATTGACTGGAACGAGAATGCAATAGCAAAATAAGAATTAAGGCCACAATGATGCGATCACAGTGGTGGTTACAGGAGGCAAGAAGAAAGATGCATCCATCAATGTACGACCTCCTCCTCCTCAACTCAGTGCGCCGGCCGGGCCACCGACCGGCGGCTAAGGAGCAGCGGCTTGTGCGGCAAGGTGAAGGTGCTTCTCAGCTAAGGCATCCAAGGCTTCCAGTCGGCTGAAGAAGGCCAATGACGTAGTGTCCTCACTGGCCTTGTAGATACCTATGTACACGATTCGCTCATACACATGGATGTGTAGGTCGACGGTTTCTTGCAAATGGAGGCGCCTCGCGATGAGCACGACCTCCAGATGGACATTCTTCGTGGCGTCGGCGGGCAGTCGCAGGACCGCCAGTGCTTGCAAGAGGTTCCGACCATGGAGGCCGATTTGGGTAGCAGGCAATGAGGAGCCCGGCACGCGGGCTGGAGGAGTACGGAGATGTCGTCCACGAGCTTCTTGACGACGGTGAACCTGTTGGTTGTGTGAACGATCATCTGGTCCAACTGAGAGTCGTACCTGGCGTCGACGGCGGCCAACCACCAGCCAGTCGCCAACACCATATGGAGACGATGCACGGTGCCATGCCGAAGGCCAGCGTCATGGACCATCTGGCACAGCCGCTGGCTGCTCACGCTCATCGCCGCCATGGGTCTGGAGTGGGCACTTTTGCGTTTATTAGTGTAGGTGCTTAGGGAAAAGCTTAGGTGCGTACGATGTGGTAGATGCATTAGAATGGAGGGGCGCCTTTAGATGAGTGCAAACTGCGTTGCATTGACATCGTGCTACCTCTTTTCCTGGTCCTCCCATTACTTCCCTCATGCATTGACACGATCCTAATTGAAGGAGGATGCATCATTGGCCGTTCAACATTTTGGGAACCACTACCCTCTCGCTCGTCTGCATTAAAGCCGTATCGGGAACTGCACCGCCCGCTGTCAAATCGAATAGTACTATGCCGCCCGCTGCACGCCTGGCTGAACACTCCACCTCGCCTCCATCTATGCTTAATTACAGAATTTTAGTTGCAAAAATTAGATACTGCTAGTGATTTTTAGCTTCATATTTTGACAAATCGCAATGTTACTAGGTTGGCAAATGGCAATGTTCTAGATAAACAAATGTCAATCTTTCTAGTTTGACAAATGGCAACATACCCAATATGACAGATACAAATCGCACAAAATTGTTTGTAAGTGTTTCACACGGGTCATCCAAAAGAACAGTTTGTATTCAAGAGATGCACAAATCATGCTCTCACTTTGCATACGGGTGTTCCATCTGAAACCATCATGCTTGTTGTGAGAAGCTCTGGTTTGTGAGAAGCATATACCCAAACCTGCCCCAAATGGGACAAAAAATTTACGACGGCATGTTGATGCCGCTCCATGATAGCATGCCAAGTTTCATGAATTTCAGACGAGTTTTGGATTTACTAGAATTTAAAAACCAGGTACCTCAATGTTTGTGGCCGAGTGATGGTGGCAGGGTGTTTGACATTCATTCCCATTTCTTGCATGGGACCTAAGCATGCACCCAAGGACAAAGATTTGATTTTTCAACCAATTTATATGCAACGGAGCATGTGCATGTAGTTCAAATTTGATTTATGCATATAAATGCATAGAAAACTCACTTAATGCATAAAAATGTCAAAACGAACCCCGAAAAATCACAAAAAATAACACAACACTCCTGTTGTTCTATGTTGACACGAGAAAAAAATTGGAAGCAATAAGAGGCAACGGATATCGTTTCGCCCCCAAAGTTGGGGCGTTCCCAACCGAAACCATCATGCTTCTTGTGAGAAGCTCTAGTTTGTGAGAAGCGTATACCCAAACTTGCCCTAAATGGGATAAAAATTTACCACGGCATGTTGATGCCGCACCATGATAGCATGCCAAGTTTCATGAATTTCAGACGAGTTTTGGATTAACTAGAATTTAAAAGCCCGGTATCTCAATGTTTGCGGCAGAGTGACGGTGGCAGGGTGTTTGACATTCATTCCCATTTCTTGCATTGGACCTAAGCATGCGTCCAAGGACAAAGATTTGATTTCTCAACAAATTTATATGCATCGGAGCATGTGCATGTAGTTCAGATTTGAATTATGCACATAAATGCATTGAAAACTCACTTAATGCATAAAAATGTCCAAACGAAACCCGGAAAATCACAAAAAATAACACAACACTCCTGTTGTTCTATGTTGACATGAGAAAATTAGAAAGCAATAAGAGGCAATGGATATCGTTTCGCCCCCAAAGTTGGGGCGTTCCCTACCAAAACCATCATGCTTGTTGTGAGAAGCTCTGGTTTGTGAGAAGCATATACCCAAACCTGCTGAAATGGGACAAAGAATTTACCACGACATATTGATGCCGCTCCATGATAGCATGCCATGTTTCATGAATTTCAGACGAGTTTTGGATTTACTAGAATTTAAAAACCAGGTATCTCAATGTTTGCGGCCGAGTGACGGTGGCAGGGTGTTTGACATTCATTCCCATTTCTTGCATGGGACCTAACGTGCACCCAAGGACAAAGATTTGATTTTTCAACCAATTTATATACACCGGAGCATGTGCATTTAGTTCAAATTTGAATTATGCACATCAGTGCATTGAAAACTCACGTAATGCATAAAAATGTCCTAACGAACCCCGAAAAATCACAAAAGATAACACAACACTCCTGTTGTTCTATGTTGACACGAGAAAAAATTTGGAAGCAATATGAGGCAATGGATATCGTTTCGCCCCCAAAGTTGGGGCGTTCCCTACCGAAACCATCATGCTTGTTGTGAGAAGCTCTGGTTTGTGAGAAGCATATACCCAAACCTGCCCCAAATGGGACAAAGAATTTACCATGGCATGTTGATGCCGCTCCATGATAGCATGCCAAGTTTCATGAATTTCAGACGAGTTTTGGATTTACTAGAATTTAAAAACCCGGTATCTCAATGTTTGCGGCCGAGTGATGGTGTCAGGGTGTTTGACATTCATTCCCATTTCTTGCATGGGACCTAAGCATGCACCCAAGGACAAATATTTGATTTTTCAACTAATTTATATGCACCGGAGCATGTGCATGTAGTTCAAATTTGAATTATGCACATAATTGCATTGAAAACTCACTTAATGCATAAAAATGTCGAAACGAACCCCGAAAAATCACAAAAAATAACACAATACTCCTGTTGTTCTATGTTCACACGAGAAAAAATTTCAAAGCAAGAAGAGGCAATGGATTTTTTTTCGCCCCCAAAGTTGGGGCGTTCCCTATCGAAACAATCATGCTTGTTGTGAGAAGCTCTAGTTTGTGAGAAGCATATACCCAAACCTGCTCCAAATGGCATAAAGAATTTACCACGCCATGTTGATGCCGCTCCATGATAGCATGCCAAGTTTCATGAATTTCAGACGAGTTTTGGATTTACTATAATTTTAAAACCAGGTATCTCAATGTTTGCGGCCGAGTGACGGTGGCAGGGTGTTTGACATTCATTCCCATTTCTTGCATGGGACCTAAGCATGCACCCAAGGACAAAGATTTGATTTTTCAACCAATTTATATGCACTGGAGCATGTGCATGTAGTTCAAATTTCGATTATGCACATAAATGAATTGAAACTCACCTAATGCATAAAAATGTCCAAACGAAACCCGGAAAATCACAAAAAATAACACAACACTCCTGTTGTTCTATGTTGCGACGAGAAAAAATTGATACGCAATAAGAGGCAATGGATATCGTTTCGCCCCCAAAGTTGGGGCGTTCCCTACCGAAACCATCATGTGTTGTGAGAAACTTTGGTTTGTGAGAAGCATATACCCAAACCAGCCCAAATGGGACAAAGAATTTACCACGGCATGTTGATGCCGCTCCATGATAGCATGCCATGTTTCATGAATTTCAGACGAGTTTTGGAATTACTAGAATTTAAAAACCAGGTATCTCAATATTTGCGGCCGAGTGACGGTGGCAGGGTGTTTGACATTCATTCCCATTTCTTGCATGGGACCTAAGCATGCACCCAACAACAAAGGTTAGATTTTTCAACCAATTTATATGCACCGGAGTATGTGCATGTAGTTCAAATTTGAATTATGCACATAAGTGCATTGAAAACTCAGTTAATGCATAAAAATGTCCAAACGAACCCCGAAAAATCACAAAAAATAACACAATACTCCTATTGTTCTATGATGACACAAGAAAAAAATTGAAAGCAATAAGAAGCAATGGATTTTGTTTCGCCCCCAAAGTTGGGGCGTTCCCTATCGAAACAATCATGCTTGTTGTGAGAAGCATATACCCAAACCTGCTCCAAATGGCATAAAGAATTTACCACGCCATGTTGATGCCGCTCCATGATAGCATGCCAAGTTTCATGAATTTCAGACGAGTTTTGGATTTACTAGAATTTAAAACCCAGGTATCTCAATGTTTGTGGCCGAGTGACGGTGGCAGGCTGTTTGACATTCATTCCCATTTCTTGCATGGGACCTAAGCATGCACCCAAGGACAAAGATTTGATTTTTCAACCAATTTATATGCACTGGAGCATGTGCATGTAGTTCAAATTTGAACTATGCACATAAATGCATTGAAAACTCACTTAATGCATAAAAATGTCGAAACGAACCCCGAAAAATCACAAAAAAGAAAACAGCACTCTGTTTGTTCTATGTTGACACGAGAAACAAATTTAAAGCAATTAGAGGCAATGGATATCGTTGCGCCCTCGAAGTTGGGGCGTTCCCTATCGATACCATCATGCTTGTTGTGAGAAGTTCTGGTTTGTGAGAAGTATATACCCAAACCTGCTCCAAATGGGATAAAGAATTTACCACGGCATTTGATGCTGCTCCATGATAGCATGCCAAGTTTCATGAATTTCAGACGAGTTTTGTATTTACTAGAATTTAAAAGCCCGGTATCTCAATGTTTGCGGCAGAGTGACGGTGGCAGGGTGTTTGACATTTATTCCCATTTCTTGTATGGGACCTAAGCATGCGCCCAAGGACAAAGATTTGATTTCTCAACCAATTTATATGCATCGGAGCATGTGCATGTAGTTCAAATTTGAATTATGCACATAAATGCATTGAAAACTCACTTAATGCATAAAAATGTCCAAACGAAACCCGGAAAATCACAAAAAATAACACAACACTCCTGTTGTTCTATGTTGACACGAGAAAAAATTGGAAAGCAATAAGAGTCAATGGATATCGTTTCGCCCCCAAAGTTGGGGCGTTCCCTACCGAAACCATCATGTGTTGTGAGAAACTCTGGTTTGTGAGAAGCATATACCCAAACCAGCCCAAATGGGACAAAGAATTTACCACGGCATGTTGATGCCGCTCCATGATAGCATGCCATGTTTCATGAATTTCAGACGAGTTTTGGATATACGAGAATTTAAAAACCAGGTATCTCAATGTTTGCGGCCGAGTGACGGTGGCAGGGTGTTTGACATTTATTCCCATTTCTTGCATGGGACCTAAGCATGCACCCAACGACAAAGGTTAGATTTTTCAACCAATTTATATGCACCGGACAATGTGCATGTAGTTCAAATTTGAATTATGCACATCAGTGCATTGAAAACTCACTTAATGCATAAAAATGTCCAAACGAACCCCGAAAAATCACAAAAAAAACACAATACTCCTGTTGTTCTATGATGACACAAGAAAATAATTGAAAGCAATAAGAGGCAATGGATTTTGTTTCACACCCAAAGTCGGGGCGTTCCCTATCGAAACAATCATGCTTGTTGTGAGAAGCTCTAGTTTGTGAGAAGCATATACTCAAACCTGCTCCAAATGGGATAAAGAATTTACCACGGCATGTTGATGCTGCTCCATGATAGCATGCCAAGTTTCATGAATTTCAGACGAGTTTTGGATTTACTAGAATTTAAAACCCAGGTATCTCAATGTTTGTGGCCGAGTGACGGTGGCAGGCTGTTTGACATTCATTCCCATTTCTTGCATGGGACCTAAGCATGCACCCAAGGACAAAGATTTGATATTTCAACCAATTTATATGCACTGGAGCATGTGCATGTAGATCAAATTTGAACTACGCACATAAATGCATTGAAAACTCACTTAATGCATAAAAATGTCCAAACGAACCCCGAAAAATCACAAAAAAGAACACAACACTCTGTTTGTTCTATGTTGACACGAGAAACAAATTTAAAGCAATTAGAGGCAATGGATATCGTTTCGCCCTCAAATTGGGGCGTTCCCTATCGAAACCATCATGCTTGTTGTGAGAAGCTCTGGTTTGTGAGAAGCATATACCCAAACCTGGCCCAAATGGGACAAAAAAATTACCACGACATGTTGATGCCGCTCCATGATAGCATGCCAAGTTTCATGAATTTCAAATGAGTTTTGGATTTACTATACTTTTAAAACCCGGTATCTCAATGTTTGCGGCCGAGTGACGGTGGCAGGGTGTTTGACATTCATTCACATTTCTTGCATGGGACCTAAGCATGCACCCAAGGACAAAGATTTGATTTTTCAACCAATTTGTATGCACTGGAGCATGTGCATGTAGTTCAAATTTTAATTATGCACATAAATGCATTTAAAACTCACTCAATGCATAAAAATGTCCAAACGAACCCTGAATAATTCCAATTCTTTTATGATCACTGCAGATAAAAGGTCTAGCAATTGAAACACCATCCATGGACGCTATGATCCCATTATGTAATTCAAATCAAGATGAAAAATCAAGTAGATCCCACAAAGTTTATTATAACCAACCGTGTGAGATGCAGCACAAAATATCTTGGAGCACAGTGAGAAGGTGCGATGGCTATAGTCCACAACCCGCTCTAAATAAGGGACCGTGTCTGATGACACTTTGCATGCCAGTTTTTTGGCTGAAGCGATTCCAAATTGTCGGCTTCTGCGGAAATATCTACCTCCCCGCCCCCTCCCCCTTACCAAAAGCCACATTTCCCCCCTTTCCGCCTTCCTTTCCAAGTTGAAACCTTCACTCCTTGCTTGTAGCGCCTACGCCTCCTCGCCGGCGACCCTCCTTCACGTTGCTCAGCCTCGCCTATCCAGGCAGGTAATCCACACCCGACCCCCATCCTCCTCCTCCTTCCACGTCCCACATGCCTCGACCGCCGACACGAGCGCGACACCTTCCCCCCAAATCACCGACCCCTCCACCAAATAAGCGCCGGCCTAAGCCATGGTACACGAAGTAGCCAGGACCTCAAGGAACATTTGGCAGCGGAGAAGCAAATCGCGGCCGAACGCGCGGATGAGGTCGCGATGGCTGCCATTCGTGCCGACCTCCAGATCTTGGAGGAGCACCTCGCCGTCGAGGCCACCGTTTACGCCTCGCGCGCCGACGCCGCGACGCGGTTGGCTGCTTTAAACGACAGTTCGTGGCGTTTTCTCGAGGCCACCGTCGGTGCCTTCGACGAAGACAATGAGGTGTTTTCTCAGCGTGCACGTGCTTACCTCATCTCAAGAGCCAGCAGGTTGGTGCCCGGAGCGGCTCAGGCAACTCACCACTACAACGAGGGCACCCACGATGCGGAGGCCTCGCCCTCTTCCATGTCCAAGGAGCCAATCGTCATCGATATCTCCGACAATGAGGAGTAGCTTGTCTTATTAGCTCACTATAAGGACCCATGTTCAGTTTGCTAGCTACTGCATTTCCTTAACAAATTCTTGTGAATTGTGCTATCTACTTTTACCATGCAATCTTCTGCTATAGTGTATATGTTCTATATGTCGTGCAATGTGGTGTTCAATTAACTGCTTGGTTCAATTCTGCAAATGTGATGTTCAATTCTTCAGGGTGCAATATTTCCAAGTTGTTAAGCATGCTTGGTTTGGTTAACTGTCTAATCTTCCATTAGGAGTATGTTATATTGTGCAATGTGGTGCTCAGTTAACGTTTGGTTCATTTGTTGTGGTGTTTAGTTAACTGCTTGGTTAAATTCTGCAATGCGATGTTCAATTGTTGTGGCCGCATTCTGTTATTGTATACCATGTGAGGAATAAATCGAATTTGGTTGTCCTAAATACATGTGAAACAAATACAATTGCTATATTTCCAAGTTGTTAAGCATGCTTGGTTTGGTTAACTGTCTGATCTTCTATTAGGAGTATGTTTTATTGTGCAACGTGGTGCTCAGTTAATGTTTGGTTCATTTGTTGTGGTGCTTAGTTAACTACTTGGTTCAATTCTGCAATGCGATGTTCAATTGCTGTGGCTGCATTCTGTAATTGTATACCATGTGAGGAATAAATCGAATTTGGCTGCACTTAATACATGAGAAACATATACAAGTACTATATTTCCTAGTTCTTAATCATGCTTGGTTTGGATAAATGGGTTTTCCATGTGGCTTGAATTAATCTGATGAATCTGCAATGTCCTTATTTTTAATCAACATATTTTACTGATAGCATGCGAACCCTTACTTAACCTGATGAATAACTACCTTATATGTGTTGCAGGGAAACAATGGAAAGCACTGAGGTTTACAAGATGGTACTAACTATTATACCTTGCCTTTTTTATTCGTTTGCCCCGTTTCCAATATAGAGAAGATATTTATGCTCATCCTTGTTTTCAGGGTTCACTGATGATTACCTCTCAAACCACCTCTGTGGTCAGGAGGCGAGGAAAGTTTTCATACAACACCCATGATTCAATATTGAAGTGTTCCTGAAGAGGTCGAAGGATGGACGGTCAATCATCCACAGGCACTGGCCTAAAGTTGCAAAGACCTTAAACATGACTGAAGGCTCAATATTCGCCTTTCACTTCAGCAGTTTTCCAGATGAGATGCATCTCTCTATGTACCGTCTATGATGCTAATTTTGAAAGGTTCTAGATGTTGCATGTGAAACTTGCTGCTGGTGCAGTTGTGTAATGGGGTAGCTGAGTGCAGAAGCTATATCATGTTGTACCGATGTATTTTCAATTATGAAATCTTGCTTCCTTAATATGGAAATGGAATATATTATGTGCTTAATTTGAATGTCAATTAGATTAGTAAATGGATTATTAATAATAGGGCAATTAGCCTGCTAATTGGCCAATTAGTTTGCTAATTGCGTTTTCCTATTGCAAACGGTTAATGAGAAAACACCATGGGTGATGACCTCAGGCAACGCACATAGTTTCTAGGAATAAACCGTGTTGGATCAATGAACAATCACACACGACATTCTCTTCAAAACCGTTTGCGTTATGCCACCTTGCGCAAACGTTTTCCTTGTAGTGACTGTGTGGGATGTATATACAAACGGAAACGTTTAGTGGTGAATGACTGTGTGGGATGTACTTACGACCGGAAATGATTTCGCCTGTATAATTGTATCTTTTAGCACTAATGTATGTATTTCTGTATTTGAGTGCTCGCCGGTCGCACACGACCTCATTTTGCCGAGCGTGTGTGCCAGGAGGGCATATCCCCAATGGTTTCTAGGTCGCGTGGGAAGGACCCCCTATCGCCCACACTCACTTGGAGACCGTTCCGAATGCCCTCGCGGAAATGGGTTAAAATCCGTTTGTTTAGGACCGACGCGTACCAGTGCTAGTCTATGATATACTAGCTACCTCACTAAGAGCATGGTTAATAATACAGCCAACAGTCGGCTATAAGAAGTTGCCATGTCATATACAGCCAATCTCTTAGCCGGCATGTACAATAATAAGTTTTAAATATGTACTAGTTTATCAATAGTTGGCCCACCTTACATCCTCACAGAGTGTCTTGGATCTCATGTTGCAGCTGGCTACTAATCAAGAGTCCGCTTCTCTTCTCTCTCCTCTTCTCTTTCCTCCAACTAAGCACATATATATTATTCTACTCCTTATAGCCTACTTATGTCACTCTATTGTACTTGCTCTTAGACTAGTCACAGTGCGGAGTAAGTTAGAGTAGTAACATGCATAAGTTACTAGTCTATGTTACTACCTCCACAGTGGGTAGTAACATATGTGTTGTGTCATGCATCACTTTATTTATTAGGTTGTAGACTCATCTTTTCTTGATATGTGTGATGTTATAGTAAATAGCTATGTTACCACATGCCTCTCTTTCTTCATTAATTACATGCCACATCATCTATTTTTCCTAGATAAGTGTGATGCACTAGTAGAAAAAGGCCCATTTGTCCCGGCTTATAAGGCCCATTTGTCCCGGTTCGGAAACCGGGACTAAAGGGTCGGTACTAAAGCCCAATACCTTTAGTCCCGGTTCTTATACCAACCGGGACAGATGGGGCTCCACGTGGCCGCTGCGGCTTGCCCAGGCAGGGGGGCCTTTTGTCCCGGTTGGTAGCACCAACCGGGACTAAAAGGCATCCACACGTCAGCAGTTCAGGGGCTGGGGATTTTTTTTGAAAGGGGGGTGGGGGTTTGGGGGTTTTGGCGGTTTTTGTAGGGTTAATGTAGGGGTTTCATATATTGTGTTAGCTAGCTAATAGAGAGCAGTGTCCTCTCTTATCTCCGTGCTTAGTCGACGCTACGTGCTATACGTATAGAGAGGACTCGACACGCTAGCTAGTAAGCAAATGGAGGAAACCATTAAGTACAGAAGATCGTCATGAACATATACAAAGAGAAGTGATCGACCTCTCCTTCTCCGAGAGATTGGTCGAACAACAAGTTTTCGTATATCTATCCGACGCTACTGGCTACATATATACAATATAAGATCTCTTACAATATAATCCCCTAACATATGAACTCAAGTTCCACATGGTATTCTCCGTCTTTATTGATGACGTGGTCAAGAAATAATCCCGCCAATTCCTCTTGAATTACTCGTATGCGATCTTGTGGTAGGAGTTCATCCCGCATCTGAAACATCTAATTTGAAGGGGGTCAATACATATATATATATATGAATGAATGAAACTCAACAGAAATTATGCTAATAAAATAAAATTGTGAATATTATTGCTTACACACTTCATATTGTTTTTTCGAGTAGCCCCGCTCACAGGTCGTGTGGCGGATGGACTCGCGAACGTAGTATCCACAGTAATCATTCCCGGGTTCCTGCCACAACCACTTAACAAGAAATAGAGGTCAATCAAACTGATAAGCAAGCATGCTAAATGGTATTGATGAAACTAGCGCTAGAATCACTTGGAGATG
This sequence comes from Aegilops tauschii subsp. strangulata, assembly GCF_002575655.3. Lineage (NCBI taxonomy): Eukaryota > Viridiplantae > Streptophyta > Magnoliopsida > Poales > Poaceae > Aegilops > Aegilops tauschii. The sequence continues at coordinate 68,546,457 of NC_053041.3, forward strand.
CACGGAACTAGCTAGTAGTACTTACTTTCGGGTGTGTAAATCGCAGGTCCCCCGGCAGTCCCGGAGCTTGTGCGGTGAAATTTTTCCAAACCCTGCCAGACAAAGAAAAAAATCACTTGATATCAGGAAATGAACAAAGTTGCCGATATGGTGCGATAATGATCGATTGAACTTACTTCTGGAGCATTTCAGTCATGTTCGCATACTCCTGGGGATCTTTTCGTCTCGAGTCTAAGACGGATACTACTCCCTGCTCAAGCTTAATCTCTAGGAGAATATAGTGGAAGCTGTGCACACATGCATAACTCATCAATTACATTACTATAACCTCGAGTAATAAGGGAAGCCGAATATGCACAAGACAGTAACACTCACTTGAAGTTGTAAGGAAAGGGTATTTTTTCTTTGTTTTGATTTATTACCAACGATCGTAGCAAGTTGGCCTCAGTTTCTTTGGCATGAAATTTAACCGTAAATTCATATATGAGATTTGTGTTCATGAACCCAATATCATCGATTTGTCTTTTCTTGCATTCGGCGATCTTCAATCTGCATAATATAGTGAGGATAATTATATATACATGCAATGAAAGAGCTGAGCTATATATAGAGACTTAATGACAGAAGTAGTACTTACAAACAGTAGCAAGTGACCGTTAATTTATCGAGGGCCTTTTGATTGAAAAAATCGAGGAACTCCTCAAATGGAACAGACAACAGATCAATTCCAACGAGGTCATGTTCCTCTTTAACTTTCAGCGTCAAAGAATCCTTCCCAGACTCTCTGCAGGTTTTCATGTACCAATCATGGAATCTTCGCATCATCGTTGTTAGAGGAGGATGACCAGGTTTGATGATAGGCTTCCCGTACTGGTATTTGAATTCGTCCACCTCCATTATATCAAAATGTGCATCGTCGTCGTGCATGTAATCTGCAGGATTGGTACCGGGCAAGATCCCCAGATGATTAGCGACGATATCACTAGACACATTGAGCGGGGGGGACGATTGGTTCACTTGTTCGCCGAGCTGGGGAATTTTTTTCCCACTTCTTCGTTCTGCTAACCTTCGGTCACTACAAGTACTTCCCGACCGGGATGCTTCCTTAAATGTCCTTTCAATAATGCACTCATAGTTGGTTTGCGGCGGAGACGGTGGTGGTCGCTTCAGGGCATCCAAAGTGCGCTTCGCTTTCACCGGATCTATCTTCTCCTCCGGAGGTGGATGTTTCTTAGCTCTTTGCATTTCAAAGAAGTCCTTCACTTGGGCTTGACAGATCTCCGCGTTTTCCTGTTCGGTCATCTCATATAGTAACTACTCTAGAGGCTTCAGAGATGGACCGAATCTGTATTGCCTCCCGCCTCTGGCTGTACTGCTAGACGCTGGAGCAGGCCGAGCGGCTGTGGCTGTCTTGTTTTGTTGCTTACGAGGCAGAGAAGGAGGCAGGGTGCTACGACGTGTCGGAGCAGCCAGAGCGGCGGTGGCTCTCTTCCGCCCTTGCGGACAAGGCGGAGGAGGAGACGGGCTACTCGGACGCGCCGGCGCAGGCGGAGAAGGAGGCAGAGTGCCGCCACGCGCCTGAGCAGCCGGAGAAGGAGGCGGAGTGCCCTGATCACCCGCCGGAGGAGGAGGCGGAGTGCCCTGACTCGCCGGAGGAGGAGGAGGCGCAGGCGTCCAGTTCGGAAGGTTCATGAGCTCCTTCCGCCATAGACATGGAGTCAGTAGAGCAGAACCCAGCCGAGTCTCCCCTTCACTGGTAGGGTGGTCAAGCTCGAGCTCCTCAAATCCCTCTGTTATTTCATCCACCATCACAGTAGCATATCCTTCTGGAATCGGACGGCAATGAAAAGTTGCGCCTGGTTGAGGAGGTGCAACAGAGCCGACAGCCGCCTTGACTCTGAAGTTCTGCCATTGCGTCATAAGATGGCAATCTTGAGACTCTGTGATAGCATCCACGGGGTAGCTAGCAGGAGCCGTGAAGACAGGCTCCTGAAGCAGCTCGGTGGAAGCCATGCTGCTTCTCCGCTGAGATGGCGGGGTAGCTTCGGTAGGTCGCTTGCTGTGAACTGCTTCTCGTTCCTCTAGCGCTTGTACCCCTGCAGTTGGGTCTCCTCCACTTTCCTCTTCCTCTCCCGGCCTTTGTAACCGCCTGCGTCGGGAAACCCAGCCTTCCACGAATTGGAGCCTGGCGTGCCTCGTGTCCGTCCAGGGTGCTCAGGATTCCCGAGGGCCATTGTGAGCTCGTTGTTTTCTCTTTCGGGAATGAACGTCCCTTGCTGCGCTGCAGCGATATACTCCCGAAGCTTCGTGACGGGTACTCGCAGTTGCTCGTTCGTCCAAACGCACTTCCCTGTTTCAGGGTCCAACGATCCCCCAACCTCGAAGAACCAAGTCCTTGAACAGTCTCGCCAGTGCAACATCTCTGGTTCGACCCCTTTATCAAGCAGGTCATTCTCAGCCTTCTCCCACAACGGCCGAGCTTTGATGTAGCCACCTAACCCCGTGCGATGGTGATGCTCCTTCTTCGCAGCAATTTTCTTGTTTCTCGCTGACATCTTCTTACTCTTGTCCGATGTCTTGTGGGCCACAAATGCGTCCCAGTGATCTCTTATCTTCTCATATCGGCCGGTGAATTCTGGAGTCTTGTCTTTTTCGACAAACGTTGATTTTAGCTCATTCTTCCACCTCCTGAATAGATCCGCCATCTTCTTAAGAGCTTGAGCCTTGACCAATGGCTCTATAACTGGCTTCTCCGGATCCTCCTCTGGTGGTAGGGTGAAATTTTCCATCAGCTCGGTCCAAAGATCATCTTTCTGCCTATCGTTGACATAAGACACCTGAGGGTCTTCGTTCTTAGGCTTATACCATTGGTGGATGCTGATCGGGATCATGTCCCTAACAAGAACCCTGCACTGAGTAGAAAATGCTTCCTTGGTCCGGATGGGTTCAATCGGTTGGCCATCACGCGCGATTGCTGTGATCGTGAACCTTTCATCCTGGCACAACCTTTTTTTCGGGCCTCGTCTCGTTACCGAAGTTTGGCTCGATCCGGAGGGCTAGAAAAGAAGAAATAAGAGAGTTAATATGTGTACATACCAAAACAATTAATGCATCAAATAGCTAGTCGGCACAGGCTTAATTAATATATATACCTGGCCGGACTTTGTTCGGTCACCGGAGCCATCGCCATGGTGTCCTTCTTCCACCGGCATTCGGTCACCGGAGCCATCATAACCATGTCCCTCCTCCTCCATTGTTCGATCACCGTAGCCTGCTTCACCCCTCCGTCCAGACCATCGATGTTGTTGAGATACGACAAGACATCACCTCCGGTTGCGATTATGTCCCCCAACATCTGTTCTGCTTCCAAGTCTCGGTGCTCCATTGTTTCTGCAAATATTACAACATGGCAATTATTATCCAAACATGACAGATGGATATATTAGTGGCAAACGTAGACCTTGCTAGCTAATCACAACAAGGAATCATATTAGTGGCATCGACACTTCTCTAGGGTTTGGGGTGGCCTCGGAAACGCTTATAGGGTTCCGGGTGGCCTCGACGACAACGCTCTTTTAACTTGGTAAATTTGGGTGGCCTCGGCAGCGCTTCTAGGGTTTGGGCCGGACCGCCTCTCTCATGATTGTCCGACGTTTGTCTAGTGTCAAAGGATTCAACAAAACCATGTCTTCATCATTAGGCGAAAGTAACAGGCGCATGATGGTACGAAGCTCTCCAAAGTTGTTTTGGAACGGAGTCCCAGATAGGATCATTCGCCTTTTGCTACAAAGTTCAGCAAGAGCCTTCCGAATATCGCTATTTGGAAGGCCTTTGCTGAAATTCGTACCAAAAGGCGGATTATCCTATCCGGGACTCCGTTCCAGAACAACTTTGGAGAACTTCATACCATCATGCCACGGTTACTTCTGGCTAATGATGACGCCATGGATTTCTTCAATACTTTGACACAAGGCCACCTGATCTCGTCCCCTCGGCGATCCTCGACCCCTCGACGACCCTCGACTCTCGACCCCTCGACGATCCTCGACCCTCGACCCCTCGAGTACCCTCGACTCTCGACCCCTCGATGATCCTCGACCCTCGACCACTCGACGACCTTCGGACCCTCGACCCTCGACCCCTCTACGACCCTCAAACCCTCGACCCTCGAACCCTCAACCATCGAACCCTCGACCCTCGACGGCCCTCGACCCCTCGGTGACCCTCGACCCTCTACCCCAGTTCCCGAGGGTTCGAGGAGAAGAAGAAAAAAAAAGAGGAGAAGCAAAAAAAGGAGAAGAAAAAGGAATAGAGGAGAAGAAGAAAAAATAGATTTTGAGAAGAAGAAAAAATAGATTAAAAAATCTATTTTTTCTTCTTCTCCTCTATTCCTTCTTCTTCTCCTTTTTTTCTTCTTCTTCCTCTTCTTATTTATTTCGCCTCCTCTTCCTCTCCTCTTCTTCTCCTTCTTCTTCTCCTTCTTCCTCTTCTTATTTTCCTTTTTTCCTCTCCATCTTTTTCTTCTTCTTCCTTCTTCCTCTTTTCTTCCTTTTCCTTATTTTACTTTTTCCTCTCCACTAACCTAAAATGCACAAACCTAAAATGCACTAACAGTACAACAAACCTAAAATGCACGAAATCAACTAACCTAAAATGCACTAACCTAAAATCGATATCAACTAACAACCTAAATAAAAAAAATTAATACATATATAAAAAAACATATATGAACAAAAAAAATTCATCATTCATCTCATTATGTATATCCATGCATACATATGAACAAAAAAACATCATATATATCATCATCTATGAACAAAAAAAGCATAATATGAACAAAAAAACTTGTATGAACAAAACAGAGAGGAAAAGGGGGCCGGCCGCCGGATCGAACGGGGAGGGGCGGCGCGCTCGTCGGGGAAGGGCACAGGCGCGGGGCGGCGCGTCGACGACGAGCTCGGGTCAGGGTAGGGGCGCGGCGACGGCGAGCTCGATTGGGGCAGGGAGCGCAGGGGCGCGGACACACCGAGCTCAGGGCAGGGCAGGGGCGAGGGCGTCGACAGCGAGCACTGGCAGGGGCTCGGTGGCAGCGCGTCGACGGCGAGCTCAGGGCAGGGCGATGGGCGCGGCGGCGAGCACGGTCAGCCTGGCGGCGTCGTTGAGCTCGGCGTCGTTGGGGGGCAATTGGCGATGAAACTGCCAAATTTTCTAAGTGTGGGCTTATATACCCAAACCATTGGTCCCGGTTTGTGGCACCAACCGGGACCAATGCCACCCTTTGGTCCCGGTTCGTGCCACCAACCGGGACCAAAGGGAAACAAGGACCTTTGGTCCTGGTTGGTGGCACCAACCGGGACTAAAGGGGGGCATTGGTCCTGGTTGGTGCCACCAACCGGGACCAAAGGTGGGTATTGGTCCCGGTTGGTGCCACCAACCGGGACGAAAGGGGGGTGCTGCTGCCGCGGCCAAAACTTTAGTCCCACCTCGCTAGTTGAGAGGGGCTCGGAGTGGTTTATAAGCCCCACTCCGCTGCCCTCTCGAGATCCTCTCAAATGCAGGCTTACGGGCCTAAATACACTGTATCTGCCTGCGGGCCTGAATCCTGGCCCATGGTGGGTTTCTAGTCGTATTCAGGTCGTGGTGGCCCAGTAGGTGGCATTTTTCCAGTTTTTTTGTTTGGTTTCTTGCATTATTTATTTTGTTTTGTTTTTTCCTTTATTTTTTAAATTCTTTTTGCTTTTAGGTCAGAAAAATATAAACTTTCTCTTAGTGCCATTAGTTTCAAATTTGAATAGTTTAAATTTGAATTATTTGAAATTTGCGTGAATCACTAGTTTGTGATTAACTTTACTATAAAAATGGATTTTGGAGTGATTCCTTTTCCTGCTATTTAATATTACTGTGTTTTATCATTATATTCAAAAATAGTTTTTGTTATTTTAGTTTCTAAAAAAATCTTTATGATAATTCTTTTTGCTATTAAAGTTTCTAACAAAAAAGTTCTTTATGAAAATCCTTTTTGTACAGAAAATACTTTGATAATTTTAGTTGCATAAATTTGAAATAATTTTAGTTTCAATAATAATAGAGGTTTATAAAAGCTTTTTAGTTTCATTAAAGTTTTCTAGTTCATTCGTTTTTCTATTAGAGTTTCATTAAAGTTTACTAGTTCATTCTTTAAGTTTATTATTTTTGCTATTAGAGTTTCATAAAAGTTTTCCAGATCATTCTTTTTAGTATTAGTTCATTCTTTGAGCTAAATGCCCCTGAAATTGAAAAGCACATCAGATGAACTCTGAAGAGGTTGAAAATTGGCATGCTATCATCATTTTACCCACATAGCATGTGCTAAAAAGTTAGAGGGTTACGGCAAAAACTGGATGCACTTCGTGTACAAAATGGACAGTCCCTTTTGAAGTATCAGGGTTTCGGACGAAAGCTCATCTGTTACAAAGGGATTTCATTTTTTTGAACTTATTTGAACTCCAGACTTTTTGTGTGTTCAAAATGCACCATTCAAAGCCACATCATCAATTTTCAACCCTTTTTGACTTCATTTGTTATTTTTCATGCATTTACTAATTTTTTGACCTAAATGACCCTGAAATTGAAAAGCACTTCAGATGAACTCTGAAGAGGTTGAAAATTGGCATGGTATCATCATTTCACCCACATAGCATGTGCTAAAAAGTTGAGAGGGTTACGACAAACACTGGATGCACTTCGTGTACAAAATGGACAATCTCTTTCGAAGTATGAGGGTTTCATACGGAAAGTCATCTGTTACAAAGGGATTTTCTTTTTTTGAACTCCAGACTTTTTGTGTGTTGAAAATGCACCATTCAAAGCCACATCATCAATTTTCAACCCTTTCTGACTTCATTTGTTATTTTTCATGCATTTACTATTTTTTTGAGCTATATGACCCTGAAAATGAAAAGCACTACAAATGAACTCTGAAAAGGTTGAAAGTTGGCATGGTATCATCATTTCACCCACATAGCATGCACTAAAAAGTTCAGAGGGTTACGGCAAAAACTGGATGCACTTCGTGTACAAAACGGACAATTTCTTTCAAAGTATCAGGGTTTCATACGGAAACTCGTCTGTTACATGGATATTCTAGATCAAAGGCATCATCATAATAGTCATGGAGAGAAAGTCTTCACTTTTTCTTCGCTTCTGTCCTTTGCTTATTGCGCCATAACCATGGATAATCTTAATCGTTTAACAGGGTGCTTGGGTCAGCCTAGACTTTGAAGGGAGGAATGTCATGAAACTTTTCATAATCTTCGGACATGTCTGTCTTGCCCTCAACTCCCACGATGTCTCTTTTTCCTGGAAGAACTATGTGGCGCTTTGGCTCATCGTATGATGTGTTCGCTTCCTTATCTTTTCTTTTTCTCGGTTTGGTAGACATGTCCTTCACAAAGAAAACCTGCGCCACATCATTGGCTAGGACGAACGGTTCGCCTATGCACCCAAGATTGTTCAGATCCACTGTTTTCATTCCGTACTGTGGGTCTACCTGTACCCCGCCTCCTGACAGATTGACCCATTTGCACTTAAACAAAGGGACCTTAATATCATGTCCGTAGTCAAGTTCCCATATATGTCCACTGTGTAACCGTAATATGTGTCATTTCCCCTCTTGGTTGTTACATCAAAGCGGACACCGCTGTTTTGGTTAGTGCTCTTTGGATCTTGGGAGATCGTGTAAAATGTATTCCCATTTATCTCGTATCCTTTGTAAGTCAATACAGTCGAAGATGGCCCCCTGGACAACGAGTACAACTCATCACAAACAGTGTTGTCACCTCTGAGACGTGTTTCCAACAAACTGCCGAAAGTCCTGATGTGTTCACATGTAAACCATTCGTCACACTGCTCTGGGTGTTTGGAGCGCAGACTGTTCTTGTGTTCATCGACATACGGGGTCACCAAGGTAGAGTTCTGTAGAACTGTGTAGTGTGCTTGAGACCAAGAATGCCCGTCCCTGCATATTATTGAGTCCCCTCCTAGCGTGCCTTTTCCAGTCAGTCTCCCCTCATACCGCGATTGAGGGGGACCAATCTTCTTAAGGCCAGGAATGAAATCAACACAAAACCCAATGACATCCTCTGTTTGATGGCCCATGGAGATGCTTCCTTCTGGCCTAGCGCGGTTACGGACATATTTCTTTAGGGCTCCCATGAACCTCACAAAGGGGAACATATTGTGTAGAAATACGAGGCCCAGAACGACAATCTCGTCGACTAGATGAACTAGGACATGCGTCATGATATTGAAGAAGTATGGCGGGAACACCAGCTCGAAACTGACAAGACATTGCGCCACGTCACTCCTTAGCCTTGGTATGATTTTTGGATTGATCACCTTCTAAGAGATTGCATTGAGGAATGCACATAGCTTCACAATGGCTAATCGGACGTTTTCCGGTAGAAGCCCCCTCAATGCAACCGAAAGCAGTTGCGTCATAATCACGTGGTAGTCATGAGACTTTAGGTTTTGGAACTTTTCTCTGGCATATTTATTATTCCCTTTATATTCGATGAGAAGCCAGACGCGACCTTCATACTGAGCAGGCATTCAAAGAAGATTTCCTTCTCTTCTTTGGTAAGAGCGTAGCTGGCAAGACCTTCATACTGCTTTGGAGGCATGTCGTCTTTTTCATGCAAACGTTGCAGGTCCTCCCGTCCCTCCGGTGTATCTTTTGACTTCCCATAAGCCTAGCAGGTTCACGCAAAGGTTCTTCATCACGTGCATCACGTCGATTGAAGAGCGGACCTCTAGGTCTTTCCAGTAGGGTAGGTCCCAAAATATAGTTTTCTTCTTCCACATGGGTGCGCGTCCCTCAGCGTCATTCGGAACAGATAGTCCGCCGGGACCCTTTCCAAATATTACGTGCAAATCATTGACCATAGCAAGTACGTGATCACCAGTACGCATGGCGGGCTTCTTCCGGTGATCTGCCTCGCCTTTGAAATGCTTGCCTTTCTTTCGACATTGATGGTTGGTCGGAAGAAATCTACGATGGCCCAGGTACACATTCTTCCTGCATTTGTCCAGGTATATACTTTTGGTGTCAGCTAAATAGTGTGTGCATGCGTGGTATCCCTTGTTTGTCTGTCCTGAAAGGTTACTGAGAGCGGGCCAATCATTAATGGTTACAAACAGCAACGCGTGCAGGATAAATTCCTCATGTTTGTGCTCATCCCACACACGTACACAGTTTCCATTCCACAGGTACACATCAATGTCGTTGCCGGGTTGCATAGGACCTTGGATGAGAACTGGAATCATAATGAACTTCCGCTTCATGCACATCCAAGGAGGAAGGTTATACATACATAGAGTCACGGGCCAGGTGCTGTGATTGCTGCTCTGCTCCCCGAAAGGATTAATGCCATCCACCCTGAAACCAAACCATACGTTCCTTGGGTCACCTGCAAACTCAGCCTGGTACTTTCTCTCAATTTTTCTCCACTGCGACCCGTCAACGGGTGCTCTCAACTTCCCGTCTTTCTTACAGTCCTCTCCATGCCATCGCATCAACTTGGCATGCTCTTCGTTTCTGAATAGACGTTTCAACCGTGGTATTATAGGAGCATACCACATCACAATCGCAGGAACCCTCTTCCTGGGGGGCTCGCCGTCAACATCACCAGGGTCATCTCATCAGATCTTATACCGCAATGCACCGCATACCGGGCATGCGTTCAAATCCTCGTACGCACCGCGGTAGAGGATGCAGTCATTAGGGCATGCATGTATCTTCTGCACCTCCAATCCTAGAGGGCATACGACCTTCTTTGGTGCGTACGTACTGTCGGGCAATTCGTTATCCTTTGGAAGCTTCTTTTTCAATATTTTCAGTAGCTTCTCAAATCCTTTGTCAGGCACAGCATTCTCTGCCTTTCACTGCAGCAATTCCAGTACGGTACCGAGCTTTGTGTTGCCATCTTCGCAATTGGGGTACAACCCTTTTTCATGATCCTCTAACATGCGATCGACCTTCAGCTTCTCCTTTTGACTTTTGCACTATCTCATTGCATCAACAATGACCCAACGGTGATCATCACCGGGCACAATATCGTCTAGTTCCTCTTGATCTTCAGCAGCTTCCCCCGTTGCAGCATCACCGTATTCCGAGGGCATATAGTTGTCATCATCCTCTTCTTCTTCGCTGTCTTCCATCATAACCCCAATTTATCCATGCTTGGTCCAAACATTATAGTGTGGCATGACCCTTATAAAGCAGGTGGCTGTGAAGGATTTTCCGGTCAGAGTAAGAATTCGTATTCCCACATATAGGGCATGGACAACACATAAAACCATTCTGCTTGTTTGCCTCGGCCACTTCGAGAAAATTATGCACGCCCTTAACGTACTCGGAGGTGTGTCTGTCACCGTACATCCATTGCCGGTTCATCTGCGTGCATTATATATAATTAAGTGTGTCAAAAACCATTACAGAACATCATGGATAGATAAGTGACCAAATTAACAGAAGTTCATCATCGCATTAAAACCAAAGTACATACATAGTTCTCATTGAACAACATATAGCTCTCCAGAGCATCTAATTAAACCATACATTGAAACTATGTAAAACATTTCAATGCAGTAACAAATGCGATCATAATTGCAACCAAGGTAACAATTGATCCAACGGCATAATGATACCAAGCCTCGGTATGAATGGCATATTTTCTAATCTTTCTAATCTTCAAACGCATTGTGTTCATCTTGATCTTGTGATCACCGACGACATCCGCAACATGCAACTCCAATATCATCTTCTCCTCCTCAATTTTTTTATTTTTTCCTTCAAGTAATTGTTTTCTTCTTCAACTAAATTTAACCTCTCGACAATAGGGTCGGTTGGAATTTCCGGTTCACATACCTCCTAGATAAATAAAATCTATGTCACGTTGGTCGGCATAATTTTCATAAACAATAAGTGAAGCAAATAGTTAAAAAAGATAATATAAACCACATCCGAATCATAGACAGGACGAGGGCCAACGGGGGCGGATACCAAAACCATTGCACTATATAATAACAAGCAATAGTAAAAGTAAGAAAATTAGACAAGTATCTATCTAAAGTAAAAAAAATTCTTTCAGAAAGAAGATAAGAACAAGAGGCTCACCACGGTGGTGCCGGCGACGAGATCGGCACGGGCGATCGAAGGCCGTGAAGACGGGGACGGGACGTGACGGACCGCTAAACCTAGACAAATCTCGAGGAAAATGGAGCTTGGAGGTCGAGCTTCGAGAGGAGAAAGCTTAACTAGTGTGGCACGAACACCTCACGTGCATAGGAGGTGAGCTAGAGCACCACAAAGCTCTCCCCTCGCCGGCCAGAAAAAACAGAGCAGTGTGGAGTGCTCTGCTGCGGCGATGGGGTATATATAGGCACCTCATTGGTCCCGGTTCGTGGTTGGAACCGAGACTAAAGGCCCCCCTTCTGCCCGGTTCCAGCCACGAACCGGGACCAATGCCTGTGGGCCAGGAGCGAGGACCATTGGTCCTGGTTCGTGCCTGGACCGGGACAAATGGGTCCAGACAAACCGGGACAAATGCCCCACAAGGCCCGGCCGCCCCCTAGGCGCACGAACCGGGACGTATGCCCTCCATGGGTCCCGGTTCGTGACTGAACCGGGACTAATGGGCTGGCCAGGCCCCAACCAAAGCCATGTTTTCTACTAGTGATGTTATCGCCTATGTTACTTCCACTCTGGCTAGTCTAATGCATAGTATTACAGAGTAGTATCATTTAGTACTTTATTTATTGTCATGCATGACACGTAGTAGCATAGCATTTATTATGATACGGTTTCATGATATGATACTTAACCCTCTCTTTCTTCATTTAATACTATGAAAACTCATCAAAATTGCCTAGTTGGCTGATACGTCTCCAACGTATCTATAATTTTTGATTGTTCCATGCTATTATATTATCTGTTTTGGATGTTCAATGGGCTTTATTATACACTTTGATATTATTTTTGGGACCAACCTGTTAACCGGAGGCCCAGCCCAAATTGTTGTTTTTTTGCCTATTTCAGTGTTTTGAAGGAAACGAATATCAAATGGGTTCCAAACGGAATGAAACCTTTGGGAATGTGATTTTCGGAACAAACGTGATCCAGAGGACTTGGAGTGGACGTCAAGCAATCAACGAGGAGGCCACGAGGCAGGGAGGCGCGCCTGCCCCCCTGGGCGCGGCCCCCACCCTCGTGGGCCCCTCATAGCTCTCCTGACCGACTTCTTTCACCTATATATACTCATATACCCTGGAAACATTAGAACAGGAGCTGAAACCTATTTCCACCACCGCAACCTTCTGTACCCGTGAGATCCCATATTGGGGCCTTTTCCGGCGCTCCGCCGGAGGGGGCATTGATCACGGACGGCTTCTACATCAACACCATAGCCTCTCCGATGATGTGTGAGTATTTTACCTCAGACCTTCAGGTCCGTAGTTATTAGCTAGATGGCTTCTTCTCTCTCTTTGGATCTCAATACAAAGTTCTCTTCGGTTCTCTTGGAGATCTATTTGATGTAATCTTCTTGCTATGATAATTTGTTTGATTATAAAATGCCTATGCATCGGAAGTATGTTAGACTTAGATGTGTTTGTCACATGTTTTATGATGCTCTCTTTGTGCTTTAATTCTTACCTTTTATGTGAGCATCATTGAAATCTCATGGCCTAGCTAAAAAGGCTTTAAAGAAAAGCGCTTGTTGGGAGTCGACCCAATATTTATCCTTGCTATTTAGTAATAAATAATTCATCTAGACTCTGGTTAGATGTGGTTTTGTGTTTTATTTAGTGTTTGTGCCAACTTAAACCTATAGGATCTTCTTGGATGATAGTTATTTGATGTTGCTGAAAATTCCAGAAACTTTCTGTTCCCGAAAACAATTGTTTAAAATCACCAGAACGTGATAAAATACTGATTCCAATTGCAGTAGATCAATAAACAAATTATCTAGGTCGTCCTATTTTGGTAGGTTTTTCTGAGTTCCACAAGTTTGCGTTAGATACAGATTACTACAGACTGTTCTATTTTTGACAGATTCTGTTTTTCGTGTGTTGTTTGCTTATTTTGATGAATCTATGGCTAGTAAAAGAGCTTATGAACCGTAGAGAAGTTGGAATACAGTAGGTTTAACACCAATATAAATGAAGAATGAGTTCAATACAGTACCTTATAGTAGTGGTTTGTTTTATTTCCCTAACGGAGCTTATGAGATTTTCTGTTGAGTTTTGGGTTGTGAAGTTTTCAAGTTTTGGGTAAAGATTTGATGGATTATGGAACAAAGAGTGGCAAGAGCCTAAGCTTGGGGATGCCCAAGGAACACCACGGTAAAATTCAAGGACAACCAAAAGCCTAAGCTTGGGGATGCCCCGGAAGGCATCCCCTCTTTCGTCTTCGTCTATCGGTAACTTTACTTGGGGCTATATTTTTATTCACCACATGATATGTGTTTTGCTTGGAGCGTCTTGTATGAGTTGAGTCTTTTATTTTTAGTTTACCACAATCATCCTTTCTGTACACACCTTTTGAGAGAGACACACTTGATTCGGAATTTATTAGAATACTCTATGTGCTTCACTTATATCTTTTGAGCTATATAGTTTTTGCTCTAGTGCTTCACTTATATCTTTTAGAGCACGGTGGTGGTTTTATTTTATAGAAATTATTGATCTCTCATGCTTCACTTATATTATTTTGAGAGTCTTAAACAACATGGTAATTTGCTTTAAATGTGAAATTAGTCCTAATATGATAGGCATCCAAGATGACTATAATAAAAACATCCATATTGAGTTCATTGAATATGTGAGAAGTTTGATACTTGATAAGGTTTTGAGATATAAAGGTGGTAATATTAGAGTGTGCTAGTTGAGTAATTGTGAAATTGAGAAATACTTGTGTTAAGGTTGGCAAGTCCCGTAGCATGCACGTATGGTAAAAGTTGTGTGACAAATTTGACGCATAAGGTGTTCTTTTATTGCTTTCCTTATGAGTGGCGGTCGGGGACGAGCGATGGTCTTTTCCTACCAATCTATCCCTCTAGGGGCATGCGTAGGGGTACTTTGCTTCGAGGGCTAATAAACTTTTGCAATAAGTATATGAGTTCTTTATGACTAATGTGAGTCCATGGATTATACGCACTCTCACCCTTCCACAATTTTCTAGCCTCTACGGTACCGTGCATTGCCCTTTCTCACCTTGAGAGTTGGTGCAAACTTCGCCGGTGCATCCAAACCCCGTGATATGGTACGCTCTATCACACATAAACCTCCTTATATCTTCCTCAAAACAGCCACCATACCTACCTATCATGGCATTTCCATAGCCATTCTAACATATATTGCCATGCAACTTTCCACCGTTTCGTTTATTATGTCATGCTTCATCATTGTCATATTGCTTTGCACGATCATGTAGTTGACATTGTATTTGTGGCAAAGCCACCATTCCTAATTTTTTATACATGTCACTATTTTTTCATTGCATATCCCGGTACACCGCCGGAGGCATTCACATAGAGTCATATTTTGTTCTAAGTATTGAGTTGTAATTCTTGAGTTGTAAGTAATAAAAGTGTGATGATCATCATTATTAGAGCATTGTCCCATGTGAGGAAAGGATGATGGAGACTATGATTCCCCCACAAGTCGGTATGAGATTCCTGACTAAATAAAAAAAGAGGCCAAAAAAAGGAGAAGGCCCAAAGGAAAAAATGAAAAAATGAGAGAAAAAGAGAGAAGGGACAATGTTACTATCCTTTTTCCACACTTGTGCTTCAAAGTAGCACCGTGATCTTCATGATAGTGAGTCTCCTATGTTGTCACTTTCATATACTAGTGGGAATTTTTCATTATAGAACTTGGCTTGTATATTCCAATGATGGGCTTCCTCAAAATGCCCTAGGTCTTCGTGAGCAAGCAAGTTGGATGCACACCCACTTAGTTTCTTTTGTTGAGCTTTCATATATTTATAGCTCTAGTTCATCCATTGCATGGCAATCCCTACTCCTCACATTGACATCAATTGATGGGCATCTCCATAGCCTATTGATTAGCCGCGTCAATGTGAGACTTTCTACCTTTTTGTCTTCTCACATAACCCCCATCATTATACTTTATTCCACCCATAGTGCTATATCCATGGCTTGCGCTCATGTATTGCGTAAGGGTTGAAAAGGCTAAAGCGCGTTAAAAAGTATGAACCAATTGCTCGGCTTGTCATCGGGGTTATGCATGATGAGAACGTTTTGTGTGACGAAGTTGAAGCATGGCCTAACTATATGATTTTGTAGGGATAAGCTCTCTTTGGCTATGATATTTTGATAAGACCTAATTGCTTGGTTAGCACATTTGAAGTATTATTGTTTTTATGTCAACATTAAATTTTTATGCCACAATAAAAAGAATTACATTGAAAATTATGCTAAGTAGCATTCCACATCAAAAATTCTGTTTTTATCATTTACCTACTCGAGGACGAGCAGGAATTAAGCTTGGGGATGCTTGATACGTGTCGAACGTATCTATAATTTTTGATTGTTCCATGCTATTATATTATCTGTTTTGGATGTTCAATAGGCTTTATTATACACTTTTATATTATTTTTGGAACTAACCTATTAACCGGAGTCCCAGCCCAAATTGCTCTTTTTGCCTATTTCAGTGTTTCGAAGGAAAGGAATATCAAACGGAGTCCAAACGGAATGAAACCTTCGGGAACATGATTTTTGGAACAAACGTGATCAAGAGGACTTGGAGTGGACATCAAGCAATCAACAAGGAGGCCACAAGGCAGGGAGGCACGCCTGCCCCCCTGGGCGCGCCCCCCACCCTCGTGGGCCCCTCGTAGCTCTCCTGACCGACTTCTTTCCCCTATATATACTCATATACCCTGAAAACATCAGAACAGGAGCCGAAACCCTATTTCCACCACCGCAACCTTCTGTACCCGTGAGATCCCATCTTGGGGCCTTTTCCGGCGCTCCGCCGGAGGGCGCATTGATCATGGAGGGCTTCTACATCAACACCATAGCCTCTCCGATGATGTGTGAGTAGTTTACCTCAGACCTTCGGGTCCATAGTTATTAGCTAGATGGCTTCTTCTCTCTCTTTGGATCTCAATACCAAGTTCTCCTCGATTCTCTTGGAGATCTATTTGATGTAATCTTCTTTTGCGGTGTGTTTGTCGAGATCCGATGAATTGTGGGTTTAAGATCAAGATTATCTATGAACAATATTTGAATCTCTCTGAATTCTTTTATGCATGATTGGTTATCTTTGCAAGTCTCTTCGAATTATCAGTTTGGTTTGGCCTACTAGATTGATCTTTCTTGCAGTGGGAGAAATGCTTAGCTTTGGGTTCAATCTTGCGGTACTCGATCCCAGTGACAGGAGGGGAAACGACACGTATTGTATTGTTGCCATCGAGGATAAAAAGTTGGGGCTTATATCATATTGCTTGAGTTTATCCCTCGACATCATGTCATCTTGCTTAAAGCATTACTCTATTCTTATGAACTTAATACTCTAGATGCATGCTGGATAGTGGTCGATGTGTGGAGTAATAGTAGTAGATGCAGGCCGGAGTCGGTCTACTTGTCGCGGACGTGATGCCTATATACATGATCATACCTAGATATTCTCATAACTATGCTCAATTCTATCAATTGCTCGACAGTAATTTGTTCACCCACCGTAATACTTATGCTATCTTGAGAGAAGCCACTAGTGAAACCTATGGCCCCCAGGTCTATTTTCCATCATATTAATCTCCCAACAACTAGCAATTTCTGGCGCCATTTATTTTGCTTTCTTTACTTTCAGTCTTTATCATAAAAATACCAAAAATATTATCTTATCATCTCTATCAGATCTCACATTTGCAAGTGGCCGTGAAGGGATTGACAACCCCTTTATCGCGTTGATTGCAAGGTTCTTATTTGTTTGTGTAGGTACGAGGGACTTGCGTGTGGCCTCCTACTAGATTGATACCTTGGTTCTCAAAAACTGAGGGAAATACTTACGCTACTTTGCTGCATCACCTTTTTCTCTTCAAGGGAAAACCAACGCTGTGCTCAAGAGGTTGCATTGGCATGCATGATACTAGCTATGATACCCCTTACTATCAGCCTAGCAAAGAAGGTGTACAGATCATTTGTGCATCGCTTTGTGAGTTTCATCTGTTTGTTCAAGAAGCGGGGAGAACTTTCAAACATTTCGGCTGCGAGGTGCGGCCACTTGCGTAGGCCTAGTTGATATTTTAATTACAGGAAATTCAGATGGAGTCCGGACATCATCAAAATCGATGTGTGCCCATGCCGTGCTCTCACGAACCCGTGGAAAAAAATTGGTAAAGTTTGGCACAAGTTTTGATGACCGCTCCTTCCGAACCGGAGCATATCACATGAAGGATCATGGTTTCCAAAAGGATTCGTGTCAATTCAAATTCCTGTGGCCGGTGACTTAATCGCTTGGCCTCATAAAAATTTCCATGGTACGCATTCAGCATTATACCACGGGTTTGATTTTCTGGCGCAATTCAGGCATCGTTAGCTATATTTAAGAATTTTTTTGAGTTTAACGTGCATTTTGTGCATAAAAATAAAATTACAACCGGAACTGCATGAGCTATCGAAAGGGATGAGGATCGTCGTTCGATCTGGGAGCATCCAATGGTGTAGACGTACGATCCATGGGGTTTGGGTTCTGGCCAATCAGAAAGCACGCCTCAGATCGTGGGCGGGGTTTGGTCGGCACATGGCTTTCAACAACGAACCATGTGTTATTCGCTAACCAGATTGCATATTTTTGTTCACACATACTGTAGTGAGATCAATTGAGTGTGCTACCTCTATGATATAATAATAATAATAACAAAAAACAGTTCATATGCATTGCCTGAGCTGATAGCATATCAAGGTGAACATGTTAACGGTTCTTACATCAACAGAAAACCGGGCATAACTCACAAATTCAGTACACGCGACAGTTCTAAATTGAACGAATTAAGTTGCAGGGTAGGCATAAAGACTAGTCTTATGGCTTAATTCCCGTGTACATGGGGAACTGGGATCATTACATTGACCCCGAATGGACTTGGGTTTTCTGATGATTTTACGCTACTCTGTTACACAGGTGCGTGATCCCTTGGCTGGCAACTCATCAAATTCATCGTACTCGTCCTCATCGGCAACATCATCGAGACCCAGTACCCTTCTCTTCCCATGCATCACTACATGGCAGTTCTTATGCAAGGGGTCTTCCGCAAAGAAAATCTGGGTAGCCTCGCTGGCAAGAATGACCGGGTCCGCGTGATATGCCATCATTGTCCTGTTAACACAGGTCTTCCTGTAATCATCAACCCTTACATGACCAAGAGGGATCCATGCGCACCTGAATAATGCCACCTTAACTTTCACGTAGTCAAGCTCCCAGATCTCTTTAATGGTTCCATAGTATACCCTTTTATCAGCTTCATCAACAGTCATGAATTCTATTCGAACAACGCTGTTCTGATATGAGGTCTTCTAATCACGTTCCTCAGTGTAGAACGTGTATCCATTTATGTCATATGCTTGGTACGTCAACACCGTAGGTGATGGCTTTTGTTCCAACCACGTAGCAATGTCATCGATGGATCCTTGTGCCAAACAATTCTTCAGCTGTTCAGCGTAGTTCTTAGTGTGCTCCTTCATCTCGACATCTGATGAATGCACCATTGGTAAGAAGCTTTAGCATATCTCCGCCAAGTGTTATTCTACATAAGCACTGAGAACTGGGTTGTTAAGCAGTACCGTCAAATGGGCTTTCTCTGCCAATTCTCCGGGTGCATCCATTTGCGTGCCAGCAAGGACCGGCTTACCTTTCAGCCTTCCCTCGTGGCGAGAGAGGGGCAAACCTATAGGTCTTTGTTTCATGTATTCGGTGCAAAACTCAACCACCTCCTCTGCGGTATAACCTTGTAGGATGCTTGCCTCTGGATGGTTTCGGTTCCGACAAAAGCGCTTCAGTATTCCCATGAACCGCTCGAAGGGATACATGTGGCGAAGAAACAAAGGACCACAATACTTTATCTCGTCGACAAGGTGCACAGTGAGATGGACCATGACATCAAATAATGACGATGGGAAAAACATATCTAGGTTGGACAATATTCTTGCAATATCATCTTGCATATGATCCAACTCTTTAGGATCTACAACTTTCTGCCATATTTGGTTGAAGAAATCACAGTGGTCAATGAGTGTGTTTCTTATATCTTTGTCCATCAAATTCATGATGGCCACCGGGAGGATTTGTGTCAACATTACGTGCCAATCATGTGACTTCATGTGTCCCAACTTCATTTTACCTGAGCTCACATCCATGAGACTTCTGATGTTTACGCAGTAGGAAGAGGGTGTCTTAACTGACAACAAATAGGTGAAGAACTATGTTGCTTCTTTTGTACTAAAATTGTAACTCTGGCGATCTTTGATGAATTTGTCATCATCTTCTGCTTCACTCTTGCGTTTTGATTGATCAGCAAGCATATCGAGCCGTGAACCATCACCATCCTTTCTTTTACCTTTAATCTTGAGCAGAGTACCAAGGATTCTTTCACATACGTTCTTCTCTACGTGCATGACATCGTTGCAGTGACGTACACGTAGAATCTCCCAGTAAGGTAATTTCCAGAACACCGATTTCTTCTTAAACACTTGACCCTTGGGTGTTTGTTTCACCGTCAAAGGGCCGGTGGTTCTTGCCAATCACAACATTAAATTTTTTAGCCATGTGGTGGACCACCTCCCCTTCATAGGGTCTTGGGCCCACACCTGCCTCTGCCGTACCATCAAATTCAGCTTTTATCTTTCGGTGTGGGTGATCTTTCCGTAAGAACCTACGATGATGCAAATACACGGTTTTGTGCGAGTTGGGAAGTCTTCCGCTAGCTATCCTATCCATGCATGTTACACACCCTACATCTCCCTTTGTTTTCTGCCCCGATGTGTTGCCTAATGCCGGCATATCTTGAATGGTGTGCACCAATATCGCATGTAGATCGAAAATCTCCTTTATGTAAGCATCATAACATTTTACAGCAGGCGCATCTATCCACACTGTCAGCAGTTCTTCTACCAGTAGCTGAAAGTAAATTTCAATGTCATTTCCAGGTTGCTTCAGGCCTTGGATAATTATTGACATCATAATGTATTTTTTATTCATACACAACCAAGGAGCTAGGTTATATATGCACAGAAGCACCAGCCATGTGCTGTGATTGGTGCTCATATCGCCAAAAGGATTCATCCCGTCAGTACACTCCCCGAGCCTTATACTTCTAGGATCCTTGGCAAAGTCTTCAAACTTGTTGCCAATTAATTCCCACTAAGCCCCATCTTTCGGGTGCCTAATAAACTTATCCGCAATTCGCTCATCATGATGCCACCGCGACCTCTTTGCCTCTCTAGGATTTGCAA
This sequence comes from Aegilops tauschii subsp. strangulata, assembly GCF_002575655.3. Classification (NCBI taxonomy): domain Eukaryota; kingdom Viridiplantae; phylum Streptophyta; class Magnoliopsida; order Poales; family Poaceae; genus Aegilops; species Aegilops tauschii. The sequence continues at coordinate 68,566,970 of NC_053041.3, forward strand.
AGAAACGCCTCAACCTTGGAATTAAAGGCACCAAACAACCTTGAATGGGATTCCAGTCTTGATCTCATCGTCCAATTTGTACTTGTCCTTTGCTCTCCTGCGCTTGTATCGTGCATGCTTGCATGTGGGACATGCATGCAAATCCTTGTACTCACCACGGTACAATATACAATTATGCACACAAGCGTGTATATTTTGTACTTCAAGTTCCAATGGGCAAACAATTTTCTTCGCTTCATTCGTGCTTCTGGGGAGCACATTATCTTCTGAAAGAATTTATTTGAAAAGACCTAACATCGATCTTTGTGAAGCCCTTATTTGATAGACCGTTGGCTGCTTTAAATCTAAGAAGCGCCAGGGTGGCACTCAACTTGGAATATTTCTTTTTGCAACCTGGATACAATTCTTTCTTGGAGTCCGCATCAATGGTTGGCAGATCCTTGTACCCATCATATCCTTTTTTGGGCCTTCAAAATCTGCAATCATAGCAGCAAAATCTGGCATATCAAGATCGTCGTCATCTGCATCGACATCTTGGTTTTCCAGTGGGCGTTTCGTCTTTTCGGCGTTCCATTGGTAGCTTGACGCCTCTGCCCCGATGTTAGATTCAACATCCTTGTGACACTGATCGGGGTTTGGCATCTCGCAGCCCTGGGTATCTTCATCCATGACCTCCTCTTCATCGTGTCTGGTCCAACATGTATATCCATCCATGAATCCCCTAGAGACTAAGTGCAACTGGACATCTGCAACCTCATGTGACTCTGTATTGGCACAATCAGTACATGGACACAGGATGTAATCCGCATCACCAATTATCCTCTTTGTACTTTCATCCAAATTCATGAACTCTGTCACGCCACTGAAAAAATCTGCATTTTTCCGATTCTTCATCCATCGAGATCGTTCCATTTGCACCACACGAATGGTAATTAAAAACAAAACAACAACAATAATACACGGATTAACTGCTGCCCAAAGATACGTACATAAATCACAAGGTTTTATTTTCATAATTACTGAGGGCGCTCCATATTGTTATGCAGACGTGCAATGACAAAAATTAATGGCCAGTCAATTTACACGCAGAGTACTAGTACAACACTACCCTTAGGAATTGAATACCTTAATTAAGACACTCACAAAAAGAATACCTTAATTAATTAGCCGCGCGGTGACCTCCAACCAGCAGACAAAGAAGCGCGATGCGACGGCACGCCAAGACAACAGGGTCGAAAAGCAAAGCTTAGTGCGGCTGCCGCTTGAAGTTCGACCTCCACTATCCCGCCATCGACCATGATGGATGTGCTCGAATCACGCCGCCGCCGACCTCGATGGTTGAGCTCCTCCTATCTCCCGCCGCAGACCAAGGACTTACCTCCTATGACGCCGCCACCGTGCACCGACCGAGGATCGACCTCTTCTCCGATAGCCGCTGCCTAGGCCGCCGCCGCCATCTCTATATGCAGAGCGGCTGTTTTTTACGGATATCCGCAGAGCGGCTGTTTACACGGTATCACTGTAACTCAATTATATGGACATGGTAGTACATCACATACGGTTATGTAACGGCAACCGTGTCTAACCTACGTTGTCTTCTCACACAGTGTGTCGTATACAACATATAGTGCCATAAGTAGTTCCCGACCGTTAGCTTATCCCCAAAGTTTCCCCATTTCCCCCAAATCCCTACATAGCCTCCAAATTCCCTCGCGTGGCGCTGACATTGGGGGAATGCGGACGAGTGGTGCTGATGGTTTCGGTGCGGCTGCTCCTGTTCGTATCGCCGCCACGACGGCGATCGCCACCAAGCACTTGCCTAAGGTCATCAGCAGGCAGGTGTACTGCGGATCCGAATCGTCCTGTCAGGTTCCAATCTATCCCGATATTTTTTATCATGTCCAAAGTATAGCTCCTTGCTGAATCCATCCTGAATGACCCCCCCCCACCCCAGGAAAGCGATCTGCCGCCGGATCCGGAGCATGACTCCAGACTCTCGCAACACGAGTTCAACTCTGAGTTTTGCGCTACCGAAAAGTACCAAAAGCTGAGTTGTGTGCACGGGCACACTCCCGCTCAACATGTATGCATGGAGGGATTTGACATTGGCAGGCAGTTTCTCAGTTGCCCCTTAGAGGTTAGTGCTAAGTTCATCATTTTACTTCAGGTAATGCCACCGCTCATCCTGAATACTATTTAACATTGGCAGGGATATGCGGCTTGTGCCTTTGTTAACTGGCTGGATAAAGAATGGCATGGCAGGGATCGGAGTGTTATCACCAAGCTCGCAAAAGATAACGCAAAGCTGAAGAAGAAACTGGCTGATCTAGAATGTACAATCAGTACGATGAAGCAAGAAAGAATGAATCACAGGCAACAGATGAAAGCAAGAGACAAGAAGGAACTAGCATGTGTAGTTGTGGTTGTCGCATTAGCCATGTTCTATGCGCTGTTTGCATGATGATTAGGGGTTTTGTTTGATAGTATTGCTAAATCACATCTAGATGTGCTCTAAGTAATGCACATCTAGGTCCTATGCCATTGATGTTACCCGAAGATTCGTGCAGATATTATCCTTTGTCTTTTTTCTTTTCCTTTGTAGTTTGATTATTACTGGCTTTATCAATAAGAAGAGCTCAATGTATTGCTTGCCAACTGTCCTACTCCGTTCGTACCGGTACCGGTGCATAATCCCAAAACTCGTTCCTTCTTTTTGTCCTGAAAAAATAAACCAGCCAATAGGAGTCCTGCGCAACCCCGGGAATTTGGAGCAGCTGGGTACAAATAATTAAATTGATTATATCAGCGGTTAGATAATACATCAACCCCCGCTTCAATTGGCATTTCCGCTTCTCTGCATACCCCGCTTAAGTGTCCACCATCTTCATTGACCCCGGCGGGCCGCGCTACACACTGGCACACACTCTGCAGCCATGTCGAGCGACAGCGAGGACGACAGTTCGGCCAGCAGTCTGGCGCCCGATGATAGGTCAACATCGGAATCATTCCGCTCATCTTCCATGAGTCCGTCGTCGAGCCCAGACCTCGATTATATCCAGATCATGGAAGGGATGCCGCCTCCGGCGTCGTCAGGCGACAATGAGACAGATGAGGAGCCGTCGGAGGACGAAGAAGAGGACGACGATGATGAGGAGGAGGAATGGTCGAACAAGGAGGAGGAGGACGACGACAGCAACGACGATGATGATGGCAGCGGTGATGAAAAGCCAACCGTCAGCGGCAAGAAGCGTCCTCGCCAAGATGATGTCGCGGGGCCATCCAACAACAACAAGAAGAAGAAAAGGACTAAATTAAGCAGATTGTACATATCTCTGTTTCCGTTCGCTCATATTAATTTGTTATCTCCATTTATCCTGTCAATCTCATCGCAGAAGGTTAGTAATACGTATTCGACAGAGATCTTCTACATTGTCGCCCACAGGTTGGTTTGTTGAACTGTGTTCCCTGATGAGCACACAATCCACAAAAAAGACCGTATGGGCTATCTATAATGATCGCACACAATTCTGATTACCGACCAGTTTGCCGGGTATCACACACATCTATTTACGCCGAATCGTTTGTGTTCACCTCGATCATCGCAAACAGTTCGTCGGAGCGAACTATATGCCATATATCGCACACACATTGATATGGCTGCCCGTTTCTGTTGTTCTATCTAATCGCAAATAGTTCGTATGGATCAACCGTATGCCCAGCATCACACACACAACTAAAATCTGAACCGTGTTTGATGTGCCTGCCATCGCAAACGGTTTGCACCTTTTTTGACGGTTATTTTACACCACCATTTGTGAGTATTGCATCACACACAGTTTCGTCGAAGGGTCTCTGATCGTAGTGTCGCATTAGCAGCATCCTGCAGTAGTGGTAGGGCTTCGACCCAAAACAGTGGAGTGAGATTGGCTTGGACAAGAATAGTGCGCACAATGTCATTGGTGGTCCGGAGGAGGCGCACGGCTATGGCGTTTTGGGGGAAAGTGTGAGGTTACGAGAAACAATAAGCAATGCCGTTCGCGGAGAAGAAAGTACATAGGGAGGAGTTGATGAATTCGCCACCGTTGTCACATTGCAAGGCCTTGATGATTACATCGTATTGGGTACGAACAAACGAGAAGAAGCATTGCAGGGTGGTGGAGGTGTTAGATTTTTGTCTTAGAGGAAATGTCCACGAGAAGTGAGAGTAATCATCAAGCACTTCTAAATAATATTTATAGCCGGAAAAACTTACAACGGGGGTGGTCCACAAATCACAATGTATTAATTCAAATGATGCAAAGGTGCGACTACTGGAGGAAGGAAAGGAAAGGCGCGGTTGTCTACCTAATTGACAAGTAGTACATGGGGAGTGCGCACTTTTAATACAAGGAGCAAGAAAGTTAGTAGCTACTAATGAAGACATAGTTTGTGGACTAGGGTTGCCGAGGCAATGGTGCCACACATCACCGGAGGAGACAGTGGTGGAGAGAGCAGCGCGCCAAGCCTGGTTATTGCCATAAAACGGATATAGGTCGCCGGTACTAGCGGAGATCATGATGACTTTCCTGGTGCGAAGGTCCTTCACAACAACATCGAATGGGTAAAATTCTATTGAGCAAGAGTTGTCTTTAGTAAATTGACGTGAACAGAAATAAGGCTAGTAACAATAGTAGGAGAAAATAAAACATCACGTGGATGAAAGTTGTGGGGGGAGAGGTGGAGTCGGTGGCTTGGATAGGAAGATGGGTGCCATTGCCAACAACAATGCTAGATAAATTATGCCTTAATCAAGAATTTGGGAAGGTGAGGTTACCAGGGTTGCCGGTGACATGGGAGGAGGCGCCACTGTCGAGGTACCATTCATGGGAGGAAGCAGCAGTGTTGGGGAAGCCTTGAGAGTTGTAGGCGGCTTGCAGCATGGAAAGATGATCCCATGATGGCTGCTACGGAGGGATTGGCGCATGTTAGGCGGGGAGCTGCATCAGGTAGGCATGCGCGTGGGAGCCCGGGCGAGGGCCTAGCACACCGGCGCTGTTGGGGGGTTCCATCCAGGATGTGAATCGGGCAGAGCCATCCTATAGGGGGCGAAAAACCCCATGTACGGGCTGAGCTGGGGCGTGTAGGTGGTGGTGTTGCTGCCACGCCCACCTTGGTCACCACGGCCGCGCCCACGATCTGCACCATCCTAACGCGAACTGGAGCCCTGTCCATGTTGTGGGCCGCCGCACTCGGAGAAGCGGTCACCGCGGTCACCCTGCCGTGCGCCAAAGGGAGCCACTGACAAGAGGAGCCCGCGGGAGGGGCAGCGCTGCCGTGGAAGGCGAGGATTGTGGCGCTGATGTCTGCTACGCAACTTTATTCTTGTAGACACATGTTGGGCCTCCAAGTGCAGAGTTTTGTAGAACCGTAGAAATATTTCCTCAAGTGGATGACCTAAGGTTTATCAATCCATGGGAGGCGTAGGATGAAGATAGTCTCTCCCAAACGACCCTGCAACCAAATACAAGAAATCTCTTGTGTCCCCAACACACCCAATACAATGGCAAATTGTATAGGTGCACTAGTTCGGCGTGGAGATGGTGATAAAACTGTAATATGGATGGTAGAAATATATTTTTATAATCTGAATAAATAAAAACAGCAAGGTAGCAAATAGTAAACTGTCACAAAGGTATTGCAATGCTTGAAAACAAGGCCTAGGGTCCGTACTTTCACTAGTGCAATCTCTCAACAGTGCTAATATAATTGGATCACATAACCAACCCTCAATGTGAAACGAAGAATCACTCCAAAGTTCTTATCTAGCGTAGAACATAAGAATAAATTGTTTGTAGGGCACGAAACCACCTCAAAGCTATTCTTTCCGTTCGATCCATTCAAGAGTTTGTACTAAAATAGCACAAAGCTATTCTTTCCGTTCGATCTATCCTAGAGTTCGTACTAAAATAACACCAAAGCAAATTCATATTCATAATACTCAATCCAACACAGAGAACTTCAAAGAGTGCCCCAAGATTTCTACCGGAGAAACAAAGACAAGAACGTGCATCAACCCCTATGCATAGATTACCCCAATGTCACCTCGGGAATCCGCGAGTTGAGTGCCAAAACATATGCCAAGTGAATCAATATGATACCCCATTGTCACCAGGAGTATTCAATTGCAAGACATATATCAAGTGTTCTCAAATCCATAAAAGTATTCAATCTGATAACAACGAAATCTCAAAGGGAAAAACTCAATTCATCACAACAAGATAGATAGGGGAAAACACCATATGATCCGACTATGTTAACAAAGCCCGCGATACATCAAGATCATGACATCTCAAGAACACGAGAGAGAGAGAGAGAGAGAGAGAGAGAGAGAGATTAAACACATAGCTACTGGTACAAACCCTCAACCCCGAGGGTGGACTACTCCCTCCTCATCATGGTGGCCGCCGGGATGATGAAGATGGCCACCGGAGATGATTCCCCCCTCCGAGAGGGTGCCGGAACGGGGTCTAGCTAGATTGGATCTCGTGGATACAGAGGCCTTGGGGTGGCGGAACTTCTGATCTAGGGTTACCCCGAGGGTTTTTGAATATTTGTTGATTTATGGAGCAAAGAGGGGGTGCGGGAGGCCACCGAGGTGGGCACAACCCACCTAGGCGCGCCTGGGGGCCCAGGCGCGCCCTGGTGGGTTGTGCCCCCCCCCCCCCCGGCACCCCCCAGGTGCTGCTCTGGCCCATCCTGGGTGTTCTGGTCCATAAAAATTCTCCAAAAAGTTTCACTGTGTTTGGACTCCGTTTGATATTGATTTCCTGCGATGTAAAAAACATGCAAAAACAGCAACTAGCACTTGGCACTATGTCAATAGGTTAGTCCCAAAAATGATATAAAAGGATTGTAAAATGCTTTTAAAACATCCAAGAATGATAATGTAATAGCATGGAACAATCGAAAATTATAGATACGTTGGAGACGTATCAGCATCCCCAAGCCTAATTCCTGCTCGTCCTCGAGTAGGTAAATGCTAAAAACAGAATTTTTGATGTGGAATGCTGCTTAACATGTCATATCATATTTCTTTATAGCATGGACATTTGGACTTTTATATGGTTCAAAGCAATAGTCTAGTTTTGACATGATACTTAAATACTCAAGCATATTGATACGTCTCCAACGTATCTATAATTTTTGATTGTTCCATGCTATTATATTATCTGTTTTGGATGTTTAATGAGCTTTATTATACACATTTATATTATTTTTGGGACTAACCTACTAACCGAAGGCCCACTTCAAATTGCTTTTTTTTGCCTATTTCAGTGTTTCGCAGAAAAGGAATATCAAACGGAATCCAAACGTTATGAAACCTTCGGGAGAGTTATTTTTGGAACAAACGCAGTCTAGGAGAATTGGAGTGGACGACAAGGAAGCAACTAGGCGGCCATGAGGCAGGGAGGCGCGCCCCCCACCTTCATGGCCCCCCCGTGGCTCCCCCAACCGACTTCTTTCGCCTATATATACTCATATACCCCGAAAACATCCGAGAGCACCACGAAACCCTATTTCCACCGCCGCAACCTTCTGTACCCGTGAGATCCCATCTTGGAGCCTTTTCCGGCGCTCCGCCGGAGGGGGAATTGATCACGGAGGGCTTCTACATCAACACCATAGCCTCTCCGATGATGTGTGAGTAGTTTACCACAGACCTTCGGGTCCATAGTTATTAGCTAGATGGCTTCTTCTCTCTCTTTGATTCTCAATACAAAGTTCTCCTCGATCTTCTTGGCGATCTATTCGATGTAATTCTTTTTGCGGTGCGTTTGTCAAGATCCGATGAATTGTGGGTTTATGATCAAGATTACGTATGAACAATATTTGAATCTCCTCTAAATTCTTTTATGTATGATTTGTTATCTTTGCAAGTCTCTTCGAATTATCAGTTTGGTTTAGCCTACTAGATTGATCTTTCTTGCAATGGGAGAAGTGCTTAGCTTTGGGTTCAATCTTGTGGTGCCTTTCCTAGTGACAGCAGGGGCAACAAGGCACGTATTGTATTGTTGCCATCGAGGATAAAAAGATGGGGTTTATGTCATATTGCTTGAGTTTATCCCTCTACATTATGTCATCTTGCCTAATGCGTTACTCTGTTCTTCTGAACTTAATACTCTAGATGCATGCTGGATAGCGGTCGATGTGTGGAGTAATAGTAGTAGATGCAGAATCGTTTCGGTCTACTTGTCGCGGACGTGATGCCTATATACATGATCATGCCTAGATATTCTCATAACTATGCACTTTTCTATCAATTGCTCAACAGTAATTTGATCACCCACCGTAATACTTATGCTATCTTGAGAGAAGCCACTAGTGAAACCTATGGCCCCCGGGTCTATTTTCCATCATATAAGTTTCCGATCTATTTTATTTTGCAATCTTTACTTTTCAATCTATACAACAAAAATACCAAAAATATTTATCTTATTATCTCTATCAGATCTCACTTTTGCAAGTGGCCGTGAAGGGATTGACAACCCCTTTTTCGCGTTGGTTGCAAGGTTCTTATTTGTTTGTGCAAGTACGAGGGATCTGCGTGTAGCCTCCTACTGAATTGATACCTTGGTTCTCAAAAACTGAGGGAAATACTTACGCTCTGCATCACCCTTTCCTCTTCAAGGGAAAACAACACATGCTCAAGAGGTAGCAAGAAGGATTTCTGGCGCCGTTGTCGGGGAGTCTACACACAAGTCAAGACATACCAAGTACCCATCACAAACTCTTATCCCTCGCACTACATTATTTGCCATTTGCCCCTCATTTTCCTCTCCCCCACTTCACCTTTGCCATTTTATTCGCCCTCTTTTCCGTTCGCCTCTATTCGTTTGCCTCTTGTGTGCTTGTGTGTTGGATTGTTTGTCACGATGGCTCAAGACAATACTAAATTGTGTGACTTTTCCAATACCAACAACAATGATTTTCTTAGCACTCCGATTGCTCCTATTACCGATGCTGAATCTTGTGAAATTAATGCTGCGTTGCTGAATCTTGTCATGAAAGATCAATTCTCTAGCCTTCCTAGTGAAGATGCCGCTACCCATCTAAACAACTTTGTTGATTTGTGTGATATGCAAAAGAATAGAGATGTGGATAATTATATTGTTAAATTGAAACTATTTCCGTTTTCGCTTAGAGATCGTGCTAAAACTTGGTTTTCGTCTTCGCCCAAAAAATAGTATTGATTCATGGAATAAGTGCAAAGATGCTTTTATCTCTATTCTCTAAGTATTTTCCACCCGCTAAGATCATCTCTCTTAGAAACGATATTATGAATTTTAAGCAACTTGATCATGAGCATGTTGCACAAGCTTGGGAGAGGATGAAATTAATGATACGTAATTGGCCTACACATGGTTTGAATTTATGGATGATTATACAAAAAAATTATGCTGGATTGAATTTTGCTTCTAGAAATCTTTTAGATTCAGCCGCGGGAGGCACTTTTATGGAAATCACTTTAGGAGAAGCTACTAAACTCCTAGATAATATTATGGTTAATTATTCTCAATGGCACACTGAAAGATCCACTAGTAAAAAGGTTCATGCAATTGAAGAGATTAATGTTTTAAGTCGAAAGATGGATGAGCTTATGAAATTGTTTGCTAGTAGGAGTGTTTCTGCTGATCCTAATGATATGCCCTTGTCCACTTTGATTGAGAATAATAATGAATCTATGGATGTGAATTTTGTTGGTAGGAACAATTTTGGTAACAACGCTTATAGAGGAAACTTTAATTCTAGGCCGTTTCCTAGTAATTCCTCTAATAATTATGGTAATTCCTACAACAAGTCTTATGGAAATTTCAATAAGTTGCCCTCTGATTTTGAGACTAGTGTTAAAGAATTTATGATTTCTCAAAAGAATTTCAATGCTTTGCTTGATGAAAAATTGGCTAAGATTGATGAATTGGCTAGGAACATGGATAGAATTTCTCTTGATGTTGATTCTTTGAAACTTAGATCTATTCCACCTAAGAATGATATCAATGAGTCTCTCAAAGCTATGAGAATTTTCATTGATGAATGCAAAGAAAGAACCGCTAGGATGCATGCTAAGAAAGATTGCTTTGTAAAAGCGTGTTCTTCTAGTTTTTATGATAATAGGGATGAATATCTAAAAGTAATTGATGTGTCGCCTATTAAATATTTGTTTTCCAATATGAATCTTGATAATGATGGGACTGGAGATGATTCAACTTTAGTTAGAAGGCTTCCAAATAATTCGGAGTTTTTAGATCTTGATGCAAAAATTGGTAAAAGTGGGATTGAAGAGGTCAAAACTTTACATAGCAATGAACCCACTATTTTGGATTTCAAGGAATTTAATTATGATAATTGTTCTTTAATAGATTATATTTCCTTGTTGCAATCCATGTTAAATTCTCCTCATGCTTATAGTCAAAATAAAGCTTTTACCAAACATATCGTTGATGCTTTAATGCAATCCTATGAAGAGAAGCTTGAATTAGGAGTTTCTATCCCTAGAAAACTTTATGATGAAAAAAACCTACTATTAAAATTAAGATTAAAGATCATGAATGCTATGCTATATGTGATTTGGGTGCTAGTGTTTCCACGATTCCAAAAACTTTGTGTGATGTTTTAGGTTTCCGTGAATTTGATGATTGTTCTTTAAACTTGCACCTTGCGGATTCCACCATTAAAAAACCTATGGGAAGGATTAATGATGTTCTTATTGTTACAAATAGGAATTATGTGCCCGTAGATTTTACTGTTCTTGATATAGATTGCAATCCTACATGTCCTATTATTCTTGGTAGACCTTTCCTTAGAACGATTGGGGCAGTTATTGTTATGAAAAAAGGAAATATTAGATTCCAATTTCCGTTAAGGAATGGCATGGAACACTTTCCTAGAAATAAAATTAAATTACCTTATGAATCTATTATGAGAGCCACTTATGAATTGCATACCAAAGATGACAATGCTTAGATCTATCCTTATTTTTTTTGCCTAGCTAGGGGCGTTAAACGATAGCGCTTGTTGGGAGGCAACCCAATTTAATTTTTGTTTCTTGCTTTTTGGTTCTGTTTAGTAATAAATAATTCATCTAGCACTACAAAAAAAAGACACATCCGTGACATTTTGGGTCGAACGAAAAAATATTCTGTCATACATATGACACTTCTATGACGATAATTGTGACAAAACCCGGTATCATCATAGATGTGGTGGGCTCCTACTTCTATGACAAAAAATCATGACAGAAAATGGGCTTTTCGTCCTGGGCGGGCCGGAGACGCAGCTGCATGACATTCTTTGGGCCGTCCATGACGGAAAAAACCGTGGTAGAAGCAAGGGGGAGGAAAATTTCGGGGAGTTCCCGGTTACGGTGCGAGGTCGGGGGCCGAGCGATGCGCGTTTCTCTCGTACACGTACGCGCGTGTGTGCGAGGCGTTGGCTCTAACTGAACCCGAGCGAGGCGTTGGGCTCTAACTGAACCCGAGCGATTGCACTGCAGGCTACATGTTACTGAACCCGAGCGATCGATCGATGGCTGTTAACTGAACCCGATCGAGCGATTCCTTCGCTACTGCTGGTAACTGAAGCCGATCGATTGGATGAACAGTGAGCGTTGCGGGGGGGAGGGGGGTTGGATGAACAGTGAGCGGTGGCGTTGGCTCTGGATGAACAGGACCCTATGGTGTGGAGGGCTGGATGAACAGTAGAAGGTGGAGGGGTGGTTGAACAGGACCCCGTGGTGTGGAGGGCTGGATGAACAGTAGACGGTGGAGGGGTGCCCGTGGAGGGGTGGTTGAACAGGACCCCGTGGTGTGGAGGGCTGGATGAATAGTAGATGGTGGAGGGCTGGTTGAACAGTAGCCGGTGGAGTAGCGTGCGGTGGTGGCTGGATGAACAGGAGCCCGTGGAGGCTAGAGGACGTCGACGGTAGCCCGTGGAGGCTGGAGGAGGTCGACGGTGGAGATGAACAGTATCCCGTGGAGTTCCGTTTTGCGGTACGCCACACCCCTCCCGATCAACAGGACCCCCGTTTCGACCGTAGCGCTCCAACACAAGTCTGTTTCCTCCGTTTTGCGGTATGCCACACCCCCTCCCGATCTACAGGACCCCCGTTCGACCGTAGGAGGTCCGTTTTGCGGTACGCCACACCACTCCCGATGAAGAGGATCCCGTTTCGAATGTGGCCGGTCGAACACAAGGCCGTTTCCTCCGTTTTGCGGTACGCCAGGCCTCGTTTCCATCGCATGTTCCGTCCAAGCCCTCCCGATGAACAAGACCACGCATTCCGTTCCGACCCAGCCGGTTGGCTCCCACGTGTTCCGTTGCCTCCCGATGAACACGACGCATTCCGTTGCCTCCCCATGAACACGACGCATTCCGTTGCCTCCCCATGAACACGACGACGATGCTGTTTCTCCATTCGGACCCAGCCATGTACACGAGCCCTGGCCGTACGTATGCGCGAGTAGGCGTTCGAGACCCTGCCCGTATGTACGTACCTGGCCGTATTTTCTTTCTTGCACCCTGGCCGCTGTACGTACATGTACATGCTACGTGCGCGCCTCTACTACGACACGTACGCGCCTCTACTACGACATGTGCACGCTTCTACATCGACCAGTATATATGTACGTACACGTTCGCGACCAGAATGACAACGCTACGTACGCTTCGACCAGGTGAGTCCCGACAGTCAGACACTTCCTTGCCTGCGAAGATGTAGCTGGTGGGTCCCAGCAGTCAGGGGGGGCGAATCGTTTTTTTTTCGCCCGGACGCACTTCCTTGCGTGCGAAGGTGTAGCTGCTGGGTTCCAGCAATCAGGGGGGATCGTTTTGTTTTTTTTTGCCCGGACGCACTTCCTTGCGTGCGAAGATGTAGCTGGTGGGTCCCAGCAGTCAGGGGGGCGAATCATTTTTTTCGGACGCACTTCCTTGCGTGCGAAGATGTAGCTGGTGGGTCCCAGCAGTCAGGGGGAAACGCCTTTTTCGCGAAATAAGGTGGCCCGTTCGGTGGGTCCCCGCTGTCAGGTGGAGGAATAATTATTTTGCGCATAATAAGGAGGCACTTCCTTGCAGCGGCCGTGGACCCAGCTGTCAGCCTCTCCACGTACAGTCCACGTCCCATGGAAGCCATTCCGAGAGCACCAGGGCGGTGGAGGATGGCGAGGCCTAGGAAGGGGACGACGCGGAGCCGGGGAAGACGCGGCAGTGGAAGCCCGCGCGGAGAGGAGTACGACGGTTCACCGGTTCGGCTGCAGTGTGAGGCTGCCGTCGCCGTAGAATAACAGGGGGTGTGGGTGAGTAGAGGGATGCCCTGGCCAGCGGTGGGAGTAGTAGGGGGCGCTGAGGCCTGCGCGGCAGCACAGCCGGCCACGGGAGGCGGGAGTAGGCAGTCCCGCCGGCGCTGCTTTAGCGGCTGGAGCAAGAAGATCAGAGATTGCAGAAACACGACGGCAGTTGGATTGACATCCAAAGGTTACGTCTGCTAGAATCGTTTGTTGACGTATATAATAACTAAAAAAATCTTGCATACGCGTCAACTAAACAGGCCCACAAGTCAGACCACTCCCTCTTTTTTTTAATAATTTATATATAGCTCATGGCAACTTCTTATGCAATTTATTGCAGTCGTTTTTTTTTGGTTGGCCAGGGCCAATTTCGCATATTTCTCTGGGTTCCAAACTATTTTTAATACCGAAATGTCGAGCCAGATTTAAAGTACTTTGAAGATTTATTTAAATTAGGTTAATGCCCAGTGAAATAGGAATCTGAAAATGTGAAAAAATTCAGAAATTATAAAGTAATTGCCAATTTGTCATCTGTTTTTATATTTACAACCCATTTCATATTACTTTCAAGATTTGCAGGCGTCTTGAAAGAGTTGCAGCCCATCAAGGCGTAGAAAAATAAGTAGGCCTGGATTGGGTATTCTTCTGAAAAAATAAACTGGGCTCATTTTCACAAAGAAAAAATAGCTGGGTTGGTCACATGGTGAACATAAAATATAAGCCTGGGCTAGACGGGCCACAGCCCAGTTCAAACCCTGCTCCGTCTCAACAATACCAAACAAAAAAATACTGCTCGAGTAGCTACGTCCCAGGTGTCAGCCGATCTTGTGTTGTTCTCTTGTCTATTGACTATATACGCTCACAATGCCGTGGGTCCCAGACGTCAGGAAAACACTAGGAGGAAGCATTTTATTTTTCCATACGCTAACGTGGTGGGCCCCAACTGTCATCCTCTCCACGTACTTCTGCCGATTCCTGTTGTTTGTTGACCATGTTGACAACGCGAGAGGGCGGCGCCGCGGCGAGCGCACCAAAGCGCGCGGAGGACGTCGGCGTTAAAGATTTAGGAGACGGTGGGGCGGCGATGCGTGCGCTGAGGCGCAGCCAGCCGTGGGAGGCGGAAGCAGGCGGCCCCGCCGGCGCTGGTTTGGTTTTGGCGGCTGGAGGAAGACAGGACTGAAGAAACACGACAGACTGTAAAAGCAGCAGGAGTACTGAACAACCTTAACTGAAACCAGCAGGGGCACTTAACAACCAAAGCTGAAGGCAACGTGGTCAATAAACAGGATATTCGCTTGAGAGCCATGGAAAAGCATGAACATAATCTTCTGTCCTATTCTCCAAGATGGACGGGCCTTCATTATTTGAGACCACCCATGAATAAGTATCTTTTCACCTCCAAGGGGAATTGAGTAGGTCAACATAAACATCATGTTGTGACCAAGCGCAAGTCTGACCCGACCATGGTCAGGCATCTGTATAGGAACAATAGAACTCGGCAGTTCCTATTTCAAGAAGATCACAGCTGTAAAACTGTGTATAAGCAATAGTTTATGAACAACATATATAACAGAAAACAGCTCGTACCATAAGTTTCTCGACACAGTTGGACCTGTTGAACGAGTGCAGCAGTGGCACACATATCCCACGTGGCCTTCCACCATTGAAACGCCCCACAAGGACCTCAAGACGATCAATAAAGTGTAGGAACTTGTGGATGTCAATCCAGTCAACTTCAGTGCCATTAGTAACAGCCGAGTTATTACAGAGTAAAAAACGAGCAGACTGCTTAACTCTGAAAAAACCTACACGTGCCACCAATTATAAGAAAATATTAGTTAGAAGTAGCATCTTCGTGAGAGATTCGTTGCTACTTCTAAAGTTAAATTGTGATTAGTTAGACAGAATAGGTGGATTAAGAAGTAATCGAGGCAACAAGCAAGAACCAGATACAAAACTAACATGGATGAACAATTGGAACGACGTCGGGGTGGAAGATCGCAGTGAAGATGAGACCAGGTTCTGCTATTTCCATCAACATTCGTGCGCCAACTTTCAGTCCGTAACACTTGAGAAAGTTTATCCAAGTTCGGCCATAAAAAAAGCAGTGATCTTCTTGTTTCATGAACCTAACTCGGAACTTATATCCATGGCTTGTCTTCACTGTGACCATTAAACTAGTGTATTCAGTTATGGCAAGGCCGAGCATCTTGAGTACATGTGTTCTGGCAGAGCAAATAATACACTGCAGGAAAAATAATATGAGAACACAGCATGTTCAAAAAAACCCACCCTCCCGGATAGAAAAGAGGATTCTAGGAACATACTGTGCACGTTTCAAAATGCTGTGTTAGGATGAGAAGGAACAAGTGTGGCGTCTCGTCGAGGGCGCAGAAACCTGTAGGGTACTCGCACTTTGGGCACTGCAAATGAAACACACTAGATTCAGTGGGAAGAAAAATGCATCAACGGCGGCGGCTACCATCCTAGGATTACCTGCGACCAAGGGACTTGGATTTATTGGGGATGGATGAAGAATTTGTACCTGGTTCTCCATGAGAAAACCCTATGCAATCGCCGAGAGGGGGTTGAACAAGCAGACGAGGGAGAAGAGGATTCAGCCCCAATGAAATATTGCCGCTTCGTCCGTCCAGCTTAATGCTAAAGCTGGAAAGGGGGGTTGTGATTTGACGGCTCATTGGGCATTACTGCGGCGCTACGACCGGGGTGTGTCTACCGTGAAGTTGTGCACTCTAATTTGTGCATACGGCACGTGGACCCCGTTGTCGGTTCCCCCACATATCAGCGAAAGGAAGTAGAAAGACAGGAGTAACTAGTTACACATAAATATATTTTTTGACAGAGAGATACTCCCTCTGTAAAGAAATATACAAATCTTTTATATCACAGGCTCACCTTGCCGAGAAATATACTCCCTCTGCAACGCACGGGCATTATGGGGGTTCAGCTTTTTTTATGGGGGTTCAGCTGAGAATATAATACTCAGATAGGCTCACGGTTCTGGACTTTGGGCCGCAGGCCGACCCTGCATGTTTGGGGGCCCATGTGTTCTACCTCAGCGCTTTTCATATTGCAAGCGATCGGTACGGCGCTGGTTTTAGATGTTGTCGCAAGGCGAATACACAAAATTGAATAAAGCACGGCAGCTATTGGAATGAAATCAAACGACAGTTCCTAACCAGCAATCAGAGTTGCAATTCTATCAACGATATACCATGTGATAAATAATACTGTCGTACTACTTATACACACAGGACACTTGTTTCACCATGCCAGATTATTACATCAAAATCTCTCGGAGGATAGATCAGTTCAGCAGTTGCGTGCTGCTACTGAAGAATTTCAAAGTTGATTTGGACCAGCTCTCCTTGCCGAGAAAGTTTGATTTTGACATCATCCCCTACCGCAAGATATGATTTAGATTTGAACCTTGACCATCCTTTAGCATCAATCATCATGCGACCACCCTTTGTACTTATGGTATATTGAGCAGGTTCATTCACACCAAGGCTGCGCATGGTAAGAGAAACTTGGCCGCGGTCGCCCGGATTGTTGAACGACTCCCTCGTTGCTCTAGGAATTCTCTGTTTGCAAACAAGAAGACATATCCAAACAGTTAGATCAACACATTGAATCATGTGAAACAACATGGAAAGAAAAAAGAACCAAGCACTTGGGCGGCCAATGCTTACCAAGAAGGTGGACATGTCGGTTTTTGTAAGGACTTTGGTATATGAAGTGCGAATTGCAGCCCAGTCTGTTGCCGGTGCAACTCCACGGGCCGGAGCAGATGCAAGTGCAAGTGTTGGTGCAGGTGTCGAAGCCGCTGCTGCTGCTGGAGATGGTGCTCCTTGTAGAGCTGGTGCCGGTGTCGGAGCAGGTGCCGGTGTCGATGCCCGATCCTCCGGTAGATTAGACCGATCCGCTGACGCAGTCGGTGCCCAATCCTCAGTTGGATCAGATTGAGCTGCAGCCGCTGTCAGTGCTAGAGCAACTGCCGGTGCTCGATCTGTGCGAGACAGCGGCGATCGTGTCTGGTCTGCTATGATCAGCTTTCTAACTTGACTAGGATCCGTGACCGTGATCCAGTTTTTTTCTTCATTTCTTTTAAACGCGAGAAGGACTAATTGTGGCGTTTTTGTTAAACCAAACTGCAGTTCATCATAGGGATTCAGCTTGTACTCACACAATAGACTGATCCAATTTTTTCCAGTAATATAAGTGATGGACAGTGCCTTCGTTACTGACACGACATAAGAAGTGAAACCTGCAAAAATAGCCATCGTAGAGCAAACCAAACGGTTTAATCTGTGATGAATGTCACATGGCAAAACCTGCATCGTAAAATTGCAGGAAAAGAAAGAAAACATGACATTAAATCAATAAGATTTAGACAGTAAATCAATAAGATTTACTTGATGTGACACGAGTGAATCCTTACCAGGAAATCACTATGTTGAAGTACTAAACAGAAGATTGATCGTCCAACTACACGTGGCATGCAGGGGCCCCGCCTACTCCCACAAGCAGGACAGTCCAAAGGTCGTGACAAATCGTATGGACCGAACATCCATGGGACAGGAAATCCTGGTGGGTGCGATAAACCCTGCAATGCATACAGATATTGGAGTGTAACCATAATTGACAAACCGTCCTCACAAAAAATATGATCTGGATACTTCAAAATATACAGACTGAATTGAGTGGACAGACATTAACATAGACCGTTCATACACCAAAAGCGGCAGTACTAATAAACAATACAGGGTTCACAAACACAAATCAAGTACTGAACAATAGTACTTACTACAGACAAGCAAAGTTGCACTAACTAAACTCTGCAGACTATTTCTTGCCACCGACCTACGGGATGAACCCCGCAACACTGACTAGGCCATGGACTTCATGTGAGATGTCTACATGCACCATCACCATCTTGTCAACCTTGGAGAACCTAACAGAGTGGTCTTTCCACTCATAAACATGATGATGAAGACAGGCCGCATCAGATTTGTTGGGAAGCTTTACAAGAACCACACCCTTCGTAATTGAAGGCACAACCATGAAATTGTTGTGGTCAAGTACAGCCTCGAGAACACGCCTGACAACAATGCTACAGGAAAACACTAGTTCAGGACACGTGGCGACAAGGACACAACAGCTGGATAGTTTAGCAGTAAAACTCATCCTCAGGTCTTCCAGTTCACACGGCATGACTTTGAGAACTTCATCTCCACCGCGGACCTGGTTCTAATTCAAACAGAAACCATATTTTATTACTACCTCCGTTCAGAAATATAAGATGATTTTCGATATTATACTCCATATATGACTACATATACGCACAGAAATGAGTGAACAAAGACACTAGAACATGTCTTCAAAGGCATGAGAGCAGAGGGATTACATGCAATATCCATAACACAAGTTACTGAGGCAAATATACCCTCTTAAAAGGTAGCATTGATGTTCATAAAGTACTCCCTCCGTCCCAAAATTCTTTTCTTAGATTTGTCTAGATACGGATGTATCAAGTCACATTTTAGTATTAGATACATCCGTATCTAGACAAATCTAAGACAAGAAATTTGGGATAGAGGGAGTAGTTGAAAGTAATCTATAAGAAATCAGTGTCAACCTCCCGCATGTTTTGGTCAAAAGAGGAATTTAGAATCGTCATTTGGCACACTAAAATCACATGCAAGATCACCCAGAAAGTTGTACTACCAGTACTAGTACTGCGTGTTAGATGAAAAAACACGATCAAGATCGAGAAAAAGATCGTCAACAAGAGACATTACCTGGACTTGCTTAATGAGGGATCCCGGAGAGGGGGGCTTGGACAGGGCGATGGCTTTGAGCTTGTCTGCGGTAGTCTCGGCGGGGTGCTTGCGCTTCTTCGTACCATGAGCCTCGACGGTTTTGGCCAGAGCCATAGACATCACGTCGGCCGGTGCTCCGGCGTCCATCCAAGAGAGGAAGCTGAGAGAGAAGAGTGAAAGGAGGAACGAGATGAGGGAGAAGCGGAGCGAGTGGGGGTTTTCTTCAAGAGAGGAAGCTGAGAGAGAAGAGTGAAATGATGGTTGCTTCGTCCGTCCAACTTACTGCTGGAAAGGAGGGGGTTTTGTGATTTGATGGCTCATTGGGCATTACTGCGGCGGTTCCATCGGGGTAGTCTACCGTCACTCTACTAAGGAGTAATTTAGTGCATGGCTGGTGGACCCAGGTGCTGGCTGTCCCACACGTCGGCGAAAGTGAATAATTTAGTGCATGGCTGGAGGTGGATCCGCATGGTAGAGCGTGTCCACTGTTTTTCTGAAGAAAAAAATGATTACAGCAAGCATTTCCACTCTTATGATGGAGGAGTGCGAAACACGGCAGCCACTTGAACGTACACAGTGCTCCTACTACTAGGCATGTGTAGTGGTTCATACAGCAGTACTACACAATCTTGTTGCTAGTGTAGTAAGATATGAGGATAACAAATGATGTTGTGCGCATGTCAACTACTCCTATATGTAACATAGTACCGCTTTTTCGACTGTCCGGTCGAGAATGAACGGTGAGATCAATGTTAACAGAACTAGGTCCACAGCGCACGGAGAGTACGGTGCTACAGTACTCCATGAAACATGAACCATATGAAGCACGAATAGTGTTAGGCAGGGTGTATGAAGGGTGCACGGGATGGGAGCAAAAGTTCCCTTCTCGACCCACTTTTGGGTGTTTGGCAGAGTGCATGAAGGGTGCATGAGTCCACACTAGTAGGTTGACAAAAATACACGAAGAGGAAACAACTATATTGAGATGAGAATGCAACCAAACACACCCACACGCTTTGTGCTACAGTGACTGATCTGCACCGTCTGAGTTTGATCCAACGGTCATGTTGCGCCGAGACATGGACATGCCCATGTAGAGGGCGCCTAAACACCACCGAAGTCCCTCTGCTTCTCGAGGTGCACGACGTTGGTGATGCAGGGTGCAACCGCCCGCAGAGCCCGCTCCCGGTCAACGGGAGCCAGCTCGTCAAAGACGGCGTCCAATGGCATGAATGGATTCCGGTGACAGAGCCCTGAAAGGATTCGCCCGGCAACGGCGACGGCAGCCCGCAACCCCTCCTTGTCCAGCTCAGCCCCCACCATCGCGCGGAGACGGCTCAGCTCCTCGGAGATATAGGTGAAGAAGGAGACCAGGTCAGGAAGCTGCAACTCGTTGAAGTCGACCGGGTGGTCGAACGGGTTTAGCCGGACGGCCGGCATCGTCGCGCTGGCACAACGGTAGGCATCGCGCAGCCGCAACACGTGCGTGGCAACTTGGTTCACCAAGTGGCTGAGGCGTCCTGGACCTCGTCACGATCGGCCCGCTCGCGCTCCAGCCGGCTCTCCCGACGGCCTATCGTATCTCCCACTTTCTACAGCAACGCCGCCGACGCCTCGAGCATCTTTGTGGTGGACGCCTGCCGCTTTTGAAGCTCCGTGAACTCCCGCACATAACGGAGGAGCATGGCACTCCTCTCCTCCTTGAGCTCACGGTGGATATTTAAATTGACCTGCCGGCAAGTAGATAAAAAAAGGGGTGAAAAAACAAATGTGGCGGCGGCCTAGCTAATCGGTCGAACTAGCCCAACTAGCTAGCCACCGTGCTTCACTGATGTACTCGGCGGGAAAGGTGGTCTTTCGTGATTTGACAACTCATTTACTTGCTTCGGCACTACGACCAAGGAGGACCCAGAAAACGCGCGGTAGGGCGTCCCACGTCAGGAAGAATATATGCGTGCACCACCCGGGAGGACCCCGAAACCGTGCGGTAGGGTGTGCCATGTCTCGGCACGGAGGAAAAATGTGCGTGTAAAAATATACTGTATCAGACGTAGTACCTATGGTTCGACCTCGGGACCCAGCCAGTCGGTCGAAAACAACCCACTAGCCACACAGCTTCATCATGCAAACGTGGCACGGAGGATAGATGTGGTTAGCTCCGTCTCGGCCAGCCACAATGTCTGTTGTTCTAGGCGATTCTTCTATTTTCCAAGCTTTTTTTAGTCGTGATAACACCACGGCAAGCTAGCGCCGCTCTTCGTGTGTGCCCGTGCAAAGGCTAGACGATGGAGAGAAGAGAGATTGAGATCGCAGCCTTGGACCCACCAGTAAGTGAGACAACGGTCATGCACGTGTTGACGAGGCACTCCCTCTACTCTACTCAACGCAAGTACTGTATAAAATCAAGTTATGGGACAAAGCCAACAACCGTTCGTTTTTTCAGGCTATCGACTTACGCTTTGTAGTCCAGGTTGCCAGTTCGAATCTCGTCTTTCAGATTTGTTAGTTTTAGGTCCAAATTTGATTAATGACAAGTGGGACCCCCGTGTGTTGTTCCGATATTTCAGTGTAGGATGGTTTTTTTGAACAAACACTTTGCGCGGTTAGACAAGTAACGGCACGAGTTACACGTATTTTGCAAGTTTATGAACAAAAAATGACAGCGGCATAGAATATCACATCCACCCCGCAGCTTAGATACTATGGTGATACGATTTTTTACACCGTTGGAAGTGAGATCCAATGGCTTGGGAGTAGTCTTTGTAATTATGCGCAATTTTCAAACTCTCCAAAGGTATTTTTTGCAAATAAAACATTCAGGCCTCGTGTGTGCCGCTGCATCTTTGATCCAACGGCTCCCCGGTGCTCATATTAGGTGCTCCCCGTAGCTTAATTACCCGCTACGGTGATATGAGCATCTAGGTCGTATGATCAGTGATCAGATGGCACATGCGTAGTACTTGTACTTCTGCGCATTTCCCAAACTCTATCAGTCGTATATTGCAAAAACATTCAAACCTCCTACAGTGGGCCGTTAGATCTCAGTGAACTCGTATCACCATAGAATCTACGGTGCGGGAGCACCTCATACTCTCCCGTGCGAGAAAAAAAAAGGTGCTATCGCAGCTTGGATGCTACGGTGGTACGAGCTTGGAGGTTGTTTGATCTGAGATCCAATGGCATCTGAGCAGTCTTTGTGCTTGTAAGCAGTGGCCGAACTCTTTTGGGGCTTTTCTGCGAAAAACCATTCGAACCACCGAGGAGGTGTTGGGTCACAAATCCAACGCCTCCGAAGAGCTTGTATCACCAAAGCATCTAAGGTGTGGTAGCACATGATATTCTTACATACAGGAGAATATGATGTCCTCCTTCATCTTAGATGCTACGGTGATACGATCTTCGAGGTCGTTGGATATGGGATCAAAGGGCATCTAAGTAGTTTTTGTACAAATTGTGTGCAATTCTCAAACTCATCAAGGTTTCCTGCAAAAATATTAAGACACATCATGTGAGCTGCTATATCTCAGATCTACAAGCTCCAAGCAACTCGTATCGGCATATAACATCTAAGGTATGGGGGCACATGATATTCTCCCGGGGAGGAGGGGTGGGGGGTTCACAACCAATCGGTGGTTGGGAGGGTGGGGACAAATATAATCTAAACAACCCTAAACAGAGCTCCACAATTTTATCTAAGGTCGAGGGGTTGACCCCCGACAATCATAGCTCCGCCTAAACACAACATTTGCATGTACTGTAGTACTAGACTTAATATTCATGTTTCATTTTCATGTTAAGTTTAAATATTGAACTGAGGACCATGGATGTCTTACATTTTACTCCCTTTGTTCCTAAATATTAGTCTTTTTAGAGGCTTCAAATGGACTCGCACATACGGATGTATATAGACATATTTTAGAGTCTAGATTCACTCATTTTGCTCCGTATGTAGTCACTTGTTGAACTCTCTAAAAGACTAATATTTAGGACTAGAAGGAGTATTTTTGAATTCGTGTCATACATGCATGGTTTGGAAAAATAGATGCACTATACTTATTGGATTGTTGTTGTGTTCGTGTGTGTGTGTCTCTGTGTGTGTGTGTGTGTGTGTGGTCATATGCTTGATACATACAAAGTTTTCTCACCTCCATATTGTTCATCTTTTAAATTTGAATTTGCATTGGAAAACTTACTAGGGATACCAAGAAATGTGAAATCCACGTTGAGATCACTATATCACAAACTCACTCTAATTCAACAACTCGTCATAAATCAATTACCACGTTGAGATTAGTATTTGCAAGGAAAATACAGGTATTGTAATACACATAGATTCGTTCAGCAATTTAAAAGGTTCCTTTCGTATTCTCGAATGGTAGGACCCAACGGCGTACCAGCCAGACCTTGGCTCGTGTTGATCCTAAAAAAACCGGGCTCGTGTCCTTCGGTGGAGTGCGTGGTACGCACATTAGGCAACCCCAACCAGTCGAGCCTCAGCGTTTCAAGTCGAAATATCTGGTGGCCAGAATTCCAGCCCTAGGAAATTCCCCTCATGTCCCCGGTCCATAATGACTACCGATGAACAACGGAGGGATGCTTTAGTAACTAGACAACGTTACCTACCGTGCTGAGCACGGTTCAATTCCCTCGGTCGCCGCTCGTCAAGGTCACCCGTCAATTGCATTGCCTAGTACTACTACCACTACACCAGGATGAGCACATAATTGAGCCCGTTTGTTCGTGCCTAGTACTTGAGTTAATATATCAGGCAATGCACTGGTATGGAGGGATTATCCTTTTACTCTGCATATATAACTTGTCTGAAGTCTAACTAAGCAAAATGTTTGACCAAATCCTTTCTTAAGAAATACAACAGGACAGATGTACGGCTTGAAAATTTATTGCATGATGCAGGTTATGATATTGTTTCAAATCCTGGATCTTAAATTTCAGAAAATCCAAAAGTGAGCATAAATTCTTGATACTAAGCATGGTCACGTGATATGGCACAAATATTACTTCGTAAGTTTTTTCTTCAATTTGAGACAAGCTGCTTATGACAAGTTGCACAAATGAAGAGCCAAGGTATTTTGGAACAAAGACCTGTCACGTTAAGGCGAACGCTTTCACTATTGAAACCATGGGCGTTTACGTGCCGCCACGAGTCCCCGCTTCTCATCGGCAGGTGCCGTCCGAGCAAGCGTGTGAGTCGACGGGAGGCGTGCGAGCAGACCGCTGCGCCGGCTGTCAGGGAGGCGTGCGAGCAGACCGCTGTGCAGGCTCACCGGGAGGCGAGCCCTTTGACCAGGCTCCGCCGCCCACCGTCGTCCCAACTGCTCCCACTTTTAATGTCGCCGGCGCCGCAGTTTAAAATCAACCCCGCACTACTCGGTATCGCTACAATCCTCTCTCTTCCTATCCGATTCTCCTGTCGTCTACCTCCAACTAGCCTGACCTAAACGTACGCCATGCCGCATCACGATGGTCTGCCCTTAGTGTTCCAGTTTCCTGAGGAAGACACCCAGTCGGAGTCTCAAGAACATAAGGCGCTTTGGGACGAGCTTGAACTGGCCTTGTGGGAAGACGCCACGCCTGTCCCCGCTCCCGTTCCGGCTCCCGTCGCCCCGACTGCGCCAGCGCCCATCCCCGTGGCATTGATGGGCTGGGAGCTGCACATTGTCGCCGAGCTTGATCCCACGGGGTTCCGCGAGGTCCCTGCCGACTTTCACGCGCCCGTGCACCTGCCAGCGCATGCGCCTGCGCGTGCACTGACGCGCACGCCCGTGCCGGTGCCCGTGCACCTGCCAGCGCATGCGCCTGCGCGTGCACTGACGAGCGCGCCCGTGCCGGTGCCCGTGCACACGAATGTCTCCGCCGCGCCGTTGACAGCGCCTGTCCCCGCGCGGGTGCGAGTGCCCCCCTCAGCGGCATGGATGGCCGCCGTCGACCGCTTCCTTGCACCAACGCCAGTCACCTCCTCCCGCCAGTTGACTCGCTCCGAAGTCCAGAACATTTTGGCCTTCCTTGAAGCTAGGCCAACATCCAGGAGGATGCCAAGAACGGCGCAAGACGCCGCCGTCGCCATCGGTCAGTGGCCCGACGACACACAGAGCACGGCAGAGGAGCCGCTTCCCACCGCGAGACGCCGCCGCCGCCGCCGCGTAATCTAAATTTGCCATGAAAAATGTTCGGATTGTCATGCTTAAAATCCGAACGTTTATCATTTCTGTTTATTTTATATCGATCATCGTATAATTTAAAGTCGGAGTCAGACTGAACGAAATGTATGGTTTGATCAATTGAATGTTCTCCTAGAGCCGTATCAAATTAAATATAAAACATCATCAAGCCACATGTATTCCTTGTCATCCAACGACCTAGACTGCTTCAATGTCAAGCGCTCAACACGTTTAGCGTGCAGTTAATTTCATGCCAAAAATAGTGCTAATCACATGACAACACGCAAATAATATCCTAGTAGTTAATATTCGCATGCACTTAATATACTTCCAAATTAACGTGCATTGCACGTACACACTGACTAGTGCTGCTAGTACGTGAAACTGGTGCCGTGACTTGTGAACGCGTCCAAATATGGTCAACGGCAACATCGCCCGCGAGTTCTTCCTGTTTGCCCGTGCGTCTAAACGCAGAAGGGGAGGAGAGAGAGAGCACACATGGAACCCACCAGTAAGTGAAGACGAATAGTACTAAAAATAATATTACATGTTATCCATTAATTAGGCTGTGGTAATATAAAAACATTATGTGAACAAAGGGGGTACAACAAATATTGCTATTCTACATATGTTGCCTATTGACGTGCGGCTTGAAGGCCCGGTCGCATGTTCGATCCTCGTCCTTTATTTTTTAATTTGTATATGGGTCCAAATTGTTTCATGACATGTGGGCCCCTCGGTGTGTAGTTTGTAGCACTTTAATTTGTGGGTCGAAATTTGTTCCATTCCAAGTGGACTATCGGTGTGTAGTTTTGTAGCTTATTTATAATAATTAAAGAGAACAACATAGTTTTTTCAATAATATCATGGTGCGACGTTGAAGGCGAGAAAGGACGTGCGAGAGAGCGATGACCGAGCCAGAGGGAAATCAACTAGGGGAGTTGCGTGGGTTGCAACGGTGTTTGGAGTAGTTGTGGGCCGAATGCTACGAAAATGTAATCTAAACCGACCGGAATAAATGCCTACACAAATTAATCCAAGGTTGGAGTGCCCCTCGCAATGTAAATAGCTACGGCTTTGCGAGGGATGGAGAGGTAGTAGCTTCAACGCATGGAAGATACGGTGTGAGAAAGCGAGGTCAATCGAGAGACGTATAGATAGAGAGACAAAGTGAGTGTGGTCCGACATTGATTGAACAAATATATACGCTCTGGAGAGATATTGTCCGATTGAGCTTTTTGGCAAGGGTGAGGGCTGTAAGATAGAGCTTGAGAGATGATCCAGTCACAGACGTGTAGATATATTTTGTGCGTGGGAGGAAGCAAGGTCAACCGATCACATAGGGTCGTCGTGCGATCGAAAGAGTGAGACGGGTTGGAGAGAGTGACCTAGATAGACGATGTGCGTGAGAGAGTATACAATGTGAATAGGTCGAATTGGGCTCAAACATGGTGATATATCGTTTTTGTCCGAGAAAGAGCGAGGTCAATCGAGACATAGGAGAGAGAGAGAGAGAGATTGAGTGAGCGTGGCCCACCATGAGGTCGAAAGAGTGGCGGCGGCTTGGATGGACTGACCTAGATAGACAATCTGCGTGAGAGAGTATAGAGTGTGTCGACCGAGGCCCGAACAGGGAGATATATCATTTGTGTGTGAAAGAAAACAAGGTTAAACGAGACTCAGATAAAGATAGCGAGATTGAGCGAGTGTGGCCCGCCGTGCGGAAGAAAGAGTGAGACAGTCTCGAGGGAGTGATCTAGATATACAACGTGTGTGCATGCGCACGAGAGGTTGGGGGGCTAGATAGGCAATGCATGTATTTAGCGCGAGAGGATGAGAGGGAGAGGGGGGAGAGAGAGAGAGCTCGGCATGGGGTGCAATGGCGGGTGTGTGAGGTAAATACATTTGGTAACAGAGTGGGAAAAGGGGTTGTGTAGTTGAGAGACTTAGAGATCGAAACATGGAGAGAAAGAATGAACGTGTGTTGGAAACCGATAGCTTCCTAAGGTGGTTAGGAGAGGAAGATTGACCGATACAGGAAGTATGTAGCGTTTGTGCGGGGGGGCTAAAAACAACATTTGAATGTACATAGTACGAGACTTAATATCGATGTTTCAATTCGGTGTACATTGTAAGATTTGAACCGAGGACCAGGCATACGGGTAATTATTTCGAATTCGTGCCATACTAAGTTTCAAAAAGTTGACATTGACTCAGTTTGTTGTGCTATTTTGTAGGTCATATGTTTGAATCCATCCAAAAGTTTTCTCACTACCATGGTGTTCATCATATACATATGAATTTGTATTAAAAAAGTAGCGTGGATACAGTGAAATGCGAAATCCACGTTAGAATTGGAGATCGCTACGTGACACACACTCTAATTCAAATAACTAACTATGTGACACACACTCTAATTCAAATAACTAATTATGTGACACACACTCTAGTCCACGTTAGCGTGGGTACCGTTTCGATTTTTTTCAAATAACTCTTCATTAATTAATTTATAGTACTCCCTCTGTTCACTTTTATAAGACCTTGAAGACATTTCAGGCAATGTGCAAAACAGTTCATTTTAAGTTGTCTGAAACGACTTACAAAAGTGAACGGATGGAGTATCTCGTTTTGAATGACTAATTATTGCAAGGAAAACACGGGCATGGTAATACATACAGATTCGTTTGCAAATGAAAGAAGATTCGTTTGCATTCTCAAATGTAGGCGCACCAGGCAGACCAGGGTCGTGTCGGGGTGGACGCTGCTTCGGTGCCTTAAAGGCAACTGCCTTTGGGTCACTGACATGTGGGCCAGCCACCTGTTGGGCCCACATGTCATGGACACAAAGGTAGGTGCCTTAAGGCACCGAAGCATAGTCCTGCCGGGGTGGTCGCGTGTGTCGGACGGACGCGTAGCACCCAGCCACCCACCCCCCCTCCCCCCCAAAAAAAGGACGACGACAATATAAGTTCGCGCTTCCACGTTTCGGATTGAAATATCTGGCGGGCCCAATTCCAGCCCTGCAAAATCTCTCTTCTCCACCGTCCCCTTCCGCGCCCAGATTGCTCAAATCCCTAATTCGCCGCCAACCCTCGAATCGCCCCACGTCTCGTCTCTTTCCCCATCGTTCCCCACCTCTGTGCCGGACGACGACGACGAAGACGACGGTCGCGCTTCACCACCGCACCGAAGCTACCTCATCTACGCCCTCGTCCACCGCACCGGGTGGTCCACCGACAACGTCGGCCGCAGCAACCGACGTGCCTCACAGACAACGAGTTCCACCGCATCAGGTGCGCTTCACCGACACCATGTCCCAGCTCACCGGGGCTACTTCACCGAGCACATCGTCGCACCTCCGCCCCCCGAGGCCGTTGGGGCTTCACCAACGGTCTCGTCCACCGCATCTAGCGCTCCGCTGCCACTCAAGATCTGCATCCGTGCGCGGCCAGCCAACGCCAGCGCATCACCCTCAACGGCTCTGAAGTGACCCGCACTCTAGCTAGGCGAGCATGCCCAAACGCCAGCCCGAACTAGGTATCCACACATCACTCCCTTGTGCACTGTTCCGACGATGTTTGTATATCCTTTCACTGCTCTCTTAGCTTACACACCTATGCAACTCTGACTTTAACTCTTATTTCTTCTGGAGATATCATCTGAAACAAGCAAATCCATTTTTTAGCGAAGCATGACGGCGCTACGGGATCTGGTACACATCCTGCACACACGTATAACCTTGTAAGTATCTGTCCTCCGGTACAACATCAAGGTCGATTCCTCTTATTTGATCAACCATTTGCCGTGTCAAAAATGCAGAGGGGTATGCAAGGAGCACAAGGCCTGCACATCCAAGCAAGTGGTAACATGGACTTGTACATGGAACATCCCAAGCGCAAGCAGAGCTGCAGTGAGCCTGTACAACGAGCTAGCGTAAATCCCTGCATTTCATTTAATTCGTACTGGCATTCGTGTATGATTTGTGTGCAGTGGCTGATCCACGAATTCAAGTTACCAGGGGCGAACATTTAACTTAAAAAATACGAAGGCACTTGCACTCCGGAAATCAACATAACTTGAGAAATGTGAAGCTACATGCACTTTGAAAACCAGCTAATGATCCAAAGTAGTTCAGATTATAAACACTAAATGAT
Organism: Aegilops tauschii subsp. strangulata; assembly: GCF_002575655.3. Lineage (NCBI taxonomy): Eukaryota > Viridiplantae > Streptophyta > Magnoliopsida > Poales > Poaceae > Aegilops > Aegilops tauschii. The sequence continues at coordinate 68,596,465 of NC_053041.3, forward strand.
GCAAGCACCAAAAAACACAAAATGCAACATGGTGTACAAGGACTACAAACATGGTCTGTACCTGCTTGAATTATTCGTTCCCTGGCTGAAAATATCGAAGTGTAATTGCACGTATAACCAGTGCGCAAACTGCATATCAATATATCTATCCTGCACAAGTATGGCAATAGTTTCAAACAACAGATTAGAACAGTATTTATGCTATGTTGTCATGATACGGGGACTTTCTGGTAGATGGCCTCGACGTTTCCTCAAGCTATGAAAATGCACTATAATTTTCTTGTCATCAATGCCTGCAAATCTTGTCTCTCTCAACATAGTAGATCATCATTAGACACTAAATCCTTCAATGAGCTTGCAAAATGCTTGCATTAGATCCCTCATTGGACACTATATGTTCATCACTAGGAGCATGTAAAATGTTTGCATCAAATCCTTCATTAGCAGTCTGTTCATTAGACACTTCAGGCTCAAGAACAACATGAGCTTGTATGTTTGCACCGGAAACTTGATTAGATACATCAGATTCAGTCAGTTCAGTATTGATTGGGGGAGTTATAAAATAAGTAGAAATTGGTTTCATTTTCTCATAGATTCCCTGCATACAAGTAGTTTTACAACACCGTCAGGTTTAACTATTGGCCAGAAATTGAAGAGTTGAATTAGATATAATCAGGGATGTGATGTACCTGCTTGTTGCGTAAGCTACGAATGTCCGTTTGTGCAAGCTCGATGCCATGCCCGTGCTGCCGCCACTGCCTCCCACGCAGGCTACACCCAGGGTTGGATCTTCATCTTCTTGTCCTTCCGTTCGCTTGAAGCCCGGCAACCGCCCTCCAACGAGGGCGCGAGGAAGTGCTGTGTCGGTCTGTCCAGCGGCGGCTAGGTTAGGAGCGAACCAGACTGGAGGCTGGAGCGAATGAATTGGGATTTTTCCTGCTGTCGATCGATATGGGAGGCGCTCGTTTGGGCCGCGAGCCTGCTATAGGGCCTGCCTTGCTCTTATGTTATTGGCCCATCCAAATTGAAACATTTTTCTTCATTTTTTACATTGCCTGCTCGTGCGTTGGGACGAACAAAACTAGCGTGGGCCAACCTGGACGACTCAAACTAGGTGCACACTTTCCAGCCACCTGAGGCGGCCGCCCATACCAGCCCCTATGGTGGCGTCGCCCCTTTTGCGTGTATGATTGGATAGTGAAAAATATTCAAGTGGCGCTTTTGATTTACCCACAGAATGGTTGAATTGCTTGTTTCTATGAACTGAGTTCGCCAATAATATGAAGGATGCCAGTCTTTTCATCCTACTGTAGATTGATTAGATCTCGATATGCCGAAAGTAATCACATGAAATGTACAGTAAAAGCCAGTGTGATGTGTTTGGCTACAACTAGTCTGACTACACGTCCTCATATAACATATCAAGGACGCACCATCTTACCAGATTAACCATTCGACTTACCCATGCAGTGTGGGAAGAAAGAAGTACTGGGACTGCGTATCCAAGCAATTGATGCCATGGACTCCTTCGTACAACCTTGTAAGCGAAAAAGAAGTTGCAGTGTGCCTGTACAAAGAACTAGCGTAAGTTCAGTTACCTGCTTCTCGGAATTTTAGTTAGCCACTTATTGCAAAATTCTTCAATTACGTTGTTTGGCTTAATTTAGTTTGCTACTGATTACATAATGGCACAGCCTGTTAATCATATTGTAGACTGCGCCTATCTATGTGTTTGATACTTACTGTTAAGAATTACCTATTTGCCTTAACTTAAATATCTACTTGTTTGTTTAACTGCTTTGCTGCTGCAACAGCGGGTTACAATGATGTTAATAACTATTTTTCATCATCCAATTGAAACTCTTTAATTCCTTGTTTGTTTAACTGGTTTGCTGTTATAACTCCCAGTTGAGATGTTTTGCTAACTTCAACTTTTCTGAATCCAATCAGAACTTTAATGGCAAAACAGGTTAGCCGAAGATCAAAGAGCGAGATCCCCATGGACGTTGCATCATCCCACAGCAGTGGCACCGGCCCAATCGTGCATTATGAATTGCCAACTGCTGATGCTCTAGAGGCTAAACTAGTGGTAGAAACAGATTCTGCTTCTGTACTTAGAGATGAAGTTGACATGTTGAGGAAGCAAACAGCACAATCACAAGCAGTACTCAAGACAACCATTAAATATTTGGTGGATTTCAAAACGAAGCAAGCTGAGACTGACCAGATTGTTAAGGTCCTGAAGGAAAAAAGGAAATTAAATTCCTACTTGGTAAATCATAGGTGAAATATTCTTTCCATAGTTGAATAACCTTTGTGTTGTCTGTTCATGTAATCAATCAAACCATTTGTTTTAGAGATCATGTAATAATTGTTTTTTCTGTTTTTTTTGTAATTTTATTTGAGCACAAGTCTGTATCAATTGATAAGACTCGGAGACATTTCATTTGGATTGTTGTGCCAGACCTACAAATATGCCAATCGGGCTGAATGTGCATTCAGCAATAGTAGTAGTATAGATGGACCATAAGTGGCACGCATTGGAAAGGGCCAAGATGCTGGCTAAAAAAAGGATGTTGTTGCCAAAAAAAAGTACAGTGGCCTGGCTTATGTATGTTAGTTGATATTATTGATCCATATACTCTATAAGTGTTTATATGTCTGTTAGTTCTGTACATTCTTGGTTGATTGACTCGGTATTTGAATCTTGATACATCGCTTGTGTACATATCTAAATGGGAGTACACATTATGCTGCGTGTGACATTTGAGTTGGACATGAAGTGTTCCAAATATTCGAATTCACCTTAAACTGGATTCTAGTTTCTGAATTTGAGTATCGGCATTTGTAAACCATATTCATATATGACAGTGGAATACATCTTTGTCGTCCTTTTGAAGATATATAAAAATACATAGAATGATTTATAAAGATTCATATAGGAATACAAAATGGATTCGAATTTAGTTGCCAGGGTAAACGTGGATGCTTATTGTCCCAAAATTCGAAAGAAGCAGCAAAATGTCCACTCCCACGTCGGCTGCCCGAAGCCAAGTGTTTGGGAGATGGAAATTACTGTCTACCCATTACACGGACAATCCATCGGCCCGATTTCCACTGCTCTAAATAGGGGTAGGTTAGTAACTTCAATTAGACGTGACACGACCGCCTCTGAGCCCATTCCGACACGGTGGACGTCAAACATGGGCGGCAAAACTCATTTGATTCAAGCTCGTCCGAAAGACCTCTGTTTCTCCCTCCATTCCCCATTCATACACGGTGGGCGGCAAAACAAACTCGACTCGGCCGAAATCGATGTAGGCAAATATTTTCAATAGGGGCAGGTTTGTAACTTCACTCAGACGTGACACAACCGCCCTACCTGTCAGCCCCGTTCATACACCGTGGGCGCCAACCACCTTCTCCTCGCCCGAAATCGCTCTGGGAAAATATTGGCGACATGCGAGATTACCGTCCTATCCCAACCGACGAGACGTGCAAATTTTAAACGGGGGCTAAGTTCGTAACTTTCGCATATTTCAGACAGGCGCGTCCCAAAAACATGGTTCCCCGTACCTCTCCCTCCATTTTCCCATTCATATACCGTCCGCGCTAGAACACCCCATCCCCACACCAACCTCCGTCCGCCACCCCATCCATCGCCGCCGTCCTCCACCACATCCATCGCCACCGTCCTCCACCATGCCCGAGCGCCTACCAAGACCGCGTCATCCACTGCTAGAGATGGACGTTTCTCATCCACGGCGACGGACCAATAGCCTTGCATCGCGTCCTCTCGCTTCATCGGCGCCATCGTCCTCTTCGCCGGGGCCGCTCACACGACCTTCTCTTCCACCGCAACGGGACTTATCCCCCGATGCACCCGTCTACTGTCGCAGATCTGCTTCAATGCCATCGACAGCCATCGCACCCCCGATGCCTACACGGCGCCGCAAGAGAGGTGGTACTTCATATCTCCTCAACTTTTTGATCTCAACCAGAAAATAGATCTTAACTTGGTTACTCTACTTTCTTTTCAGCTCTTAGAATTTAGTTCTTAGTTCGAAGCAAACAATGGATGCTAAATATCATTTCTCCGGTTTGCAGCTTCAAATCTGCCATGGCACAGCCATAATACGGTTTAATTGATCATGCTTAGGGTTTAACTGATCATGTTGGTTCCGTGGTGGTTTCTTTAATAGAAATCAGAGGGGAAACCCTCTTTTGCTAAGAAAATATGCTTAGAGTTTCCCCCTTTTATGATCACTATACGATCAGAATACGTGCTTCGTGTCATAATAACACTGCTCCACCCACCAAGCTAAACAAGCTTACTTGTTCAAATACGAATCTGATATTATTAAAACAGAGTTGTTTAATTGGTCAGCTAAATGTTCCTAAATTAGTTTCGAAAATGCATGTTCGCTGCTCGGGTGTGTATCTCTACAGGCTGCCCACGGTGGGCCGGCCCACACTGGGATTTTGGGTCGTCCCAGGCCCCGATTCCCCTCTGTTCTGCTGCGCGCTTCCGATCTCTACTCGCCCCCAGCCGCCTGCCTCGCCAGCGACTTGCCGTCCCCGGATGGCATGACTCTAGGAGGAGACGCCGGACTAATAGGAGGCCAGGAGACGCCGGACTAACAGGAGGCCAGGAGCCGCTCGCCCAACAGCGTCACCGCTGCCCGGGCGCGCCGCCGTGCCTACCTTCCCAGTCCGTTCAGGGCTCAGGCGTGCAGCACCCACCAAGCCAACCCGATTTATCCTGAGATACGTCCTCAACACTCAGCAGCCACTCCTCAACACCCATTTTCTAATTGATTCATTACTCATTAGGCAGGACTGTCAATAGGGTTTGTTATGTGCTCAGTGCTACCTACACTTAATGGTTCAGATGTATTTCGGTAATCTTTAGTACCTCTAAAGTTCACAGGGTTTTCAAAATTCTGGCCCTCGGAACAGAAACTAGTCATTTTGGATTGTTGGTCGTAGTGACATTGACCCAGATTACTACTGCAAGCCAGGTTTGTTGACAATTTTACTTGTCTTTCTTACTCATTCGATATAATATCCAATTATTCACGTCGATTAGTTGCAAACAATAAGTGCTAGACAAACTTCTTCATTCAGATTTTGGACGGTCTCTTACTGCAGTTACAATTCTGCATACTTGTCCTAGTAAGCTCACAAGTAAATGATTGATTCACTACATCTATGCTTGCCTTGTCATATTTGTTGTCAATATACTTTTAGGGTGGACCACCCTATTTCTAAATACTGGAACCGTAGACATGAGTGAATAGTATTTCTCTATGTGACCTCTTCCATCATGTGTGGGTAACGAACACTGCAATGTATAGAAAGAAAGTGTCATTTCCAGCTTTTACATAGGTTTCGATCTTTTACATGGAATACAATCTGCCTACTTGCTTTGTGTCGCACTACCAACACTCCACCCTTGAAGATAAACATTACGCCACTCATAATTGCTTAGTTTATTTGTTCAAATACGAATTTCATATGATTCTAATGTTCCTACTTCAGTTTTGAAATGTGTGCCTGCCTGTTATAGAGACATAAGGGGTTTGTATTTTTGTGTGTGGTCTGGTCAGCACGGTTGGGGAGGTGAACTTTGCATATGCAGGGGTTTATAGGGAGACACTCTCCGAGTTGAATCCGCAATGCATTCCATAGATAATCTGACTACTTTTTATGTTTTCATGAATCTCAGATTCTGAACAGCATCATAATGATTATGAGCTTGCGCGCATGAAAAGCATAAAGCAGAACAATGCCATGGCTGTCAAACTTGGCATTAAGGGACTGAAATCAAGTCTGGATGCAATGCAATGCAAACGCTCTCCACCTACAGATTCATTCTCAGAATATGATCCTAACAGTGATTCTGAGCTAGAGGGAGAGCTAAGTCAATGTAGCTCCCTAGTGGAGGATTCAGAGGAAGATGCCCTATCTTATTCACCCATCAAGGTACTTGCTCTAACTTTCCAAGGTTACATTGATCGCACATATCTTGCAACTGATGCTCTGCATTGCTTCTACTTTGTTGAACTGTCATTAGTTTAGTTTACACATCGTGTATGTGAATACGCCCTGCCTATCCATTTTCAGTACATATTCCATCTGTCATCATACCATATTTATCCATTCAAATGTTGTTCTTGTGTATCAGGCGTCCAAAAGGAAGAGGGCGATTGCTGATCGTGGAGGAGCACAAGCAAAGTATTTGGAAAAGGTAGTGGCACCTGATAAATCAAATAGCCCATTAGGTGTAGTTGCAATATCACCTGACCCACAAAATACCCCAACTCTAGCAAACTCTAGCCCTACTACACTGGTCATTTCTAATGCCCCAACTCAGCAGACCCCAACTGCAGCAAACAGTATGATTATGCCAGTTGACATAGCACCAGCTGTACGATGCAAAACCCCCATTCCACCAAAGAGTACACCAAATCCAGTTGCCAAATCCCTTTTCGAACCAGAGAGAGCCCCAATTGCAGCAAATAGGACCCCTGTTCCATTTCTTCCCAGTTTAGAAGACGAAGCTTATGTTGTTGTCAGGAACTTTGTGTGCATCTTTCCTTCAAGGAAAGATTATACCGCAGACACAGAACAATTTCCAGTCTTCCTCCGCAACTTACGCGTAAGTAATGTACTAATGTTATTCATGGTCATTACTGCATATGTTTCTGCTGACAGAAGACACAAGATTTCATTCTTTTAAATAGGCGAGGAGCAAACTGGATTGTGATGACGAGCAAGGGTTGGTTACGCTTTTCAAGCACTCGTTGATGAAGTATCGTTCCTACCTGAGGCAAGCGCACTTCGATGGCAAGCCTCTGAATGAAATTTCTGTAAAGTCTCCGGTGCTACATTTATCCGACGGTGACTGGAATAATCTTGTTACACATTGGTCTTGGCTGCAGCATAAGGTACTGTCTATGATATCACATCACAATTTGAACTACATTTCTGCATTTGCCTTAATGTCTCACTTGTACGAAAACTGTTAGCAGAAGAACATTCGTTCTCAAGGGACCACAGAATCTCACAACTATACTGCACACTGCATTGCTCTTGTGAGTACCTCTTGCCCTGTATGACCATACTTACTTTCATAGCTGTTTGATTATGTAGCATCATTGCACATGTTAGCCTCGTAATCGTCCATTTGGTGGACATTATAAGATCCGTATGGACTCTTACTTAAATTTAGAATCAACCCAATGCTTTTAAAGAGGTTTAGCTCTGCAGTCCTCTTGTAAGGACTGAACGTGGTCTATCACTGTACTTACATTAACAGCTACTCCCTCCGTCCCATAATATAAGAACGTTTTGTACAGTACACCAGTGTTCAAAACACTCTTGTATTATGGGAAGAGGGATTGGTTCATTTTGTAGCATTCTGCATCTTATCTCCCTCGCCCACCATTTACTAAAAAAGATCAGATCTATATTTAATCTTACCAACAAGGAGAATACACAGACAATGCCAGTGCAGAAGTGTAGCCCATTGCTCTTGTCAGTACATTTTGTCCTGTAACGCTTGTACTTCCAGGGATTGGTAGTTGATTATGTAGCATCAATATGCATCTTGTCTTCATTATCCTCTATCCCTTCCAGTATTATCATATCTATAATTACTCTCTACAAAATGTAGAGTACAGGCAATGCTTATGAAGAAGATTCTGTGCTGAAATTCCTAAGTTACCCTTCCCTTGACATGGAGAAGGGCATTATAAAGCCAGTGTTAATTGTTAATGTAAGTCGGTCCTTCTAAAGCCTTTATCCTCAATTTTTGTTTAATTTGCTCATACTCCCTATCATTTATTGCTGTTTAGTTTGCTGTTTCTACCAAAATGCATGTTCGTAAGAACCGTAAGTTCTAAGTTTTACTTGTAAAACCAAATTCCTTATTCATACCATGCACATTACTTAATACTCCCTATATGTATGCTTGTTTTTGTGGATCTATAATCCAGTGTGTGGTGAAGCGGCCCATGTTTGCACCTTGTCATCTCCTGTTTTATCTTACTGATGTGTCTGATGATATGAACAACATGCCATCCACATTATCCAAAATAGATACAATGATTTTCATTGCCCTTCATCTATACTTGTTATGTTGACATGGTAATCCAGTAGTGTGGTGAAGCTCCCCGCATTATGAACAATGCCAAATTATGCTATTGATATTTTGAACTTACTCTTTGTTTTCTAATTTGAAATTGGATAGAATTGACAGAACAGTTATCATCTTTGTTTATACACGTGCAAAACCTGTCATCTCTCTGCTTTGTTTCAGGGTGATATGCCTGATGGCATGCACAAGTCTGCTGAAGGCTGTGAGACAAACCCAACATATATTGCAGCAAAGAAGGCAAAACATCTTGAAGATAGCGAGACAACCCCAAAGTCTTGTCTTGATGCAGTGTTCAAGTTACTTGAGACTAACAGTCAAACAAGCTCACAGAATTCGTTGTCTGAATCAGTTCGACTTCTTCAGTCCCAAGTTCTAGAAGAAAGGCATTCTGCAACTCAACTTCGACTTGAAGTCCTATCTCTAAGAAAGAATGCGGAGAACACCAATGAGAACCTCATCGCTAAACAGCTACACCTGGAAGCTATGACCGACATGCTAGGCCGGTCTCACAGCCTTGCTCAGCAGCTTGCGCAGCAGTTCCCCCGCAAGGCTAACATTTCTTGAACTGTCTTGGAAGTGGTCTCGGTTTAGTATTATTTTGTTACGCTGCAATGGTGCCCAGTTTTTGTAATCTGCTTCTTCGTTGCGCTTTATGATCACTGGTGGCGAACTTTGATGCCCAGTGGATGTAATATGTGTAATAGCCGTGATAGCCTAGCATAAGTTGCTTGCTTATTTATTTCCTTGTTGTCTTGTTTATTTGTATGCTTGTAGTCAGTGCAGTTCTTTTTCCGCGGTTTGCTAGTGGCTGCAATAACCTATTTTTTAAAACTAGGCCACAATAACCATGGGCTAATATTTACTGTAGTGACACTGGGCCTCCTACGGGCCGTAGAAAACAGTGGGCCTTCTACGGGCCGTAGAAACATTAGGCCTTCTACGGGCCGTAGAAACAATGGGCCTTCTACGGGCCGTAGAAACAATGGTCCTTCTACGGGTCGTATCATCAATGGGCTTTATACGGGTCGTATGGTCGATTGGCCAAACATGGGCCAATAACATGCCGCATTATGGCCGTAAACGGGCTAGAGTTGGAATCGTCCGTTCATGGGCCGACCATAATGGGCCATCGTTAATAGGCCGTATTTGATGACACTATGAAAACGGCCCAACGTATTAACGGACCACAAACGGGCCGACTGTAACCACGGGCTGAATTTGGCCCACAAGCAGAAAATGGCAGTAACGGGGCGTAAGTAAACGAATGCTGGAAATGAGCCCAAGAATAAATGGGCTCTGAGAAGGCCGAAAGATAACATGGGCTGGAAATGGCCCAACGGAATAATGGGCTGTTAAGGGGTATAAAGTGATACACTGTTCATTACGGGACAGTTTCACCACAGGCCGTTAATGGGTGTAAAGTGATACACTGTTCATTACGGGCCAGTTTCACCACGGGTCGTTAATAGGCCAAGAGTTACATAGGGCCTCATATGGGCCGAAAGACGTCATGGGCCGTACATGGGCCAGAAGTGAAAACGGGCTGGAATCATATTGGATGGCCCAGATGACGCTACTGGGCCTAATTCGGATAGGGCGTAACGGGCCTTGGGTTAGCGGGCTGTAAATGGGCTATATGCGAACAGGCCGTTAACAGGCTTTCCATGGGCCGGCCCGCCACCTTTTGACCAAGTCAAACGGGCCGGCCTTTTCACAGGAATGGGCCTTTGTTGGGCCATGCCACGTGTCGACGTATCATAGGCGCCTTCTGTCCAATGAGTGGATGACATCTGTCCCAACGATGAGCCGACACGTGTTTCCTCCAGCCAATGATGATTTTACACGTGGAAAATCCCCATTGGTCGGGGCTGTTAACGGGTTATCGGATCCAAAACCCGACCCAATAGCTTAACGGCGTTCCGTTACGGTGGATGCCATGTGTCGGTCACCCTTGACGAAAGCACTTCTGTGACGCGCGATTTATCATCATGGAAGTGGACACTTCCGTGATGATAATTTTGGTAATGTCATGGAACACTTCTACGACAGCACAGGTATGACTATCTTGATTCTGTCATAAATTTGTCATCGATGTACATGCATGACAAAAAACGCGACCTACTGTGACAAACACGTATCATCACGGAAGTGTATTTTTTTGTAGTGTAGCCTCTGGTTAGATGTGGTTTTATGTTTTAATTAGTGTTTGTGCCAAGTAGAACCTTTGGAAAGACTTGGGTAAAGTCTTTGCGATCTTGCTGTAAAAAATAGAAACTTTTGCACTCACGAGATTAGCGGTCATTTTTTATTTCTGAGTGCTTTTAGGTTGATTCTTTTTGAAGATGATTAATAGACAAATTCCTCACGTCCACCAATTTATTTCAGAATTTTTGGGGTTACAGAAGTATTCGAAAGTTACAGTGTTTTTGACAGATTCTATTTTTCGTGTGTTGTTTGCTTGTTTTGATGAATCTATGGCTAGTATCGGGGGGTATGAACCATAGAGAAGTTGGAATACAGTAGGTTTAACACCAATATAAATAAATAATGAGTTCATTACAGTACCTTAAAGTGGTGGTTTGTTTTATTTCGCTAACAGAGCTCATGAGATTTTCTGTTAAGTTTTGTGTTGTGAAGTTTTCAAGTTTTGGGTAAAGATTTGATGGATTATGGAATAAGGAGTGGCAAGAGCCTAAGCTTGGGGATGCCCAAGGTACACCAAGGTAAAATTTAAGGACAACCAAAAGCCTAAGCTTGGGGATGCCCCGGAAGGCATCCCCTCTTTCGTCTTCGTCCATCGGTAACTTTACTTGATGCTATATTTTTATTCACCACATGATATGTGTTTTGCTTGGAGCGTCTTGTATGATTTGTGTCTTTGGTTTTTAGTTTACCACAATCATCCTTGCTGTACACACCTTTTGGGAGAGACACACATGAATCGGAATTTATTAGAATACTCTATGTGCTTCACTTATATCTTTTGAGCTAGATAATTTTGCTCTAGTGCTTCACTTATATTTTTTTAGAGCATGGTGGTGGTTTTATTTTATAGAAATTATTGATCTCTCATGCTTCACTTATATTATTTTGACAGTCTTTTAGAACAGCATGGTAATTTGCTTTGGTTAAAATTTTAGTCCTAAAGGGATGAGCATCCAAGATAGGTATAATAAAAACTATCATATAAAAAGTGCATTGAATACTATTAGAAGTTTGATTCTTTATGATTGTTTTGGGATATGAAGATGGTGATATTAGAGACATGCTAGTTGAGTAGTTGTGAATTTGATAAATACTTGTGTTGAAGTTTGTGATTCTCGTAGCATGCACGTATGGTGAACCGTTATGTGATGAAGTTGGAGCATGATTTATTTATTAATTGTCTTCCTCATGTGTGGAGGTCAGGATCGTGCAATGGTTTACTCCTACCAACCCTTCCCCTAGGAGCATGCGTGTAGTACTTTGTTTTGATGACTTGTAGATTTTTGCAATAAGTATGTGAGTTCTTTATGACTAATGTTGAGTCCATGGATTATACGCACTCTCACCCTTCCACCATTGCTAGCCTCTCTTATCCCACGCAACTTTTGCCGGTATCATACACCCACCATATACCTTCCTCAAAACAGCCACCATACCTACCTATTATGGCATTTCCATAGCCATTCCGAGATATATTGCCATGCAACTTTCCACCATTCCGTTTATTATGACACACTCCATCATTGTCATATTGCTTTGCATGATCATGTAGTTGACATCGTATTTGTGGCAAAGCCACCATTCATAATTCTTTCATACATGTCACTCTTGATTCATTTCACATCCCGGTACACCGCGGAGGCATTCATATAGAGTCATATTTTGTTTTAAGTATCGAGTTGTAATTCTTGAGTTGTAAGTAAATAGAAGTGTGATGATCATCATTATTAGAGCATTGTCCCATGTGAGGAAAGGATGATGGAGACTATGATTCCCCCACAAGTCGGGATGAGACTCCGGGCGAAAAATAAATAAATAAAGGGAAAAGGAGGCCATAAAAAAAGAGAGAAAAGGCCCAAATAAAGAAAATGAGAGAAAAAGAGAGAAGGGACAATGTTACTATCCTTTTACAACACTTGTGCTTCAAAGTAGCACCATGATCTTCATGATAGAGATTCTCTTATTTTGTCACTTTCATATACTAGTGGGAATTTTTCATTATAGAACTTGGTGCTACCTCTTGAGCATTGCGTTGGTTTTCCCTTGAAGAGGAAAGGGTGATGTAGTAAAGTAGCGTAAGTATTTCCCTCAGTTTTTGAGAACCAAGGTATCAATCCAGTAGGAGACCACGCGCGAGTCCCACGCACCTACACAAACAAATAAGAACCTCGGAGTCAACGTGATAAAGGGGTTGTTAATCCCTTCACGGTCACTTACGAGAGTGAGATCTGATAGATATGATAAGATAATATTTTTGGTATTTTTATGATAAAGAGTAAATAAAGATGCAAAGTAAAATAAACGGCGCCAGAAATAGCTTGTTGTCGGGAGATTAATATGATAGAAAATAGACCCAGAGGCCATAGGTTTCACTAGTGGCTTCTCTCAAGAGCATAAGTATTACGGTGGGTAAACGAATTACTGTTGAGCAATTGATAGAATTGAGCATAGTTATGAGAATATCTAGGTATGATCATGTATATAGGCATCACGTCCGTGACAAGTAGACCGAAACGATTCTGCATCTACTACTCTTACTCCACACATCGACCGCTATCCAGCATGCATCTAGAGTATTAAGTTCATAAGAACGGAGTAATGCTTTAAGTAAGATGACATGATGTAGAGGGATAAACTCATGCAATATGATATAAACCCCATCTTTTTATCCTCGATGGCAACAATACAATACGTGTCGTTTCCCTTTCTGTCACTGGGATCGAGCACCGCAAGATTGAACCCACAGCTAAGCACTTCTCCCATTGCAAGAAAGATCAACCTAGTAGGCCAAACCAAACTGATAATTCGAAGAGACTTGCAAAGAGACCTGAAGGCTGTGAGACAAATCATACATAAAAGAATTCAGAGGAGATTCAAATATTGTTCATAGATAATCTTGATCATAAACCCACAATTCATCGGATCTCGACAAACACACCGCAAAAAGAAGATTACATCAAATAGGTCCCCAAGAAGATCGAGGAGAACTTTGTATTGAGATCCAAAGAGAGAGAAGAAGCCACCTAGCTAATAACTATGGACCCGAAGGTCTGAGGTAAACTACTCACACATCATTGGAGAGGCTATGGTGTTGACGTAGAAGCCCTCCGTGATCAATGCCCCCTCCGGCGGAGCACCGGAAAAGGCCCCAAGATGGGATCTCACGGGTACAAAAGGTTGCGGCGGTGGAAATAGGGTTTTGGCTCCGTATATAATGTTTCCAGGGTATATGGGTATATATAGGAGGAAGAAGTACGTCGGTGGAGCAACGAGGGGCCCACGAGGGTGGAGGGCGCACCCAGAGGGGTAGGCTCGCCCCCTGCCTCGTGCCTTCCTCGTTGATTGCTTTACGTAGACTCCAAGTCCTCTGGATCATGTTTGTTCGGAAAATCACGTTCCCGAAGGTTTGATTCCGTTTGGACTCCGTTTGATATTCTTTTCCTTCGAAACACTGAAATAGGGCAAAAAAACAGTAATTTGGGCTGGGCCTCCGGTTAATAGGTTAGTCCCAAAAATAATATAAAAGTGTATAATAAAGCCCATTAAACATCCAAAACAGAATATAATAGCATGGAACAATCAAAAATTATAGATACGTTGGGGACGTATCACTTGGCTTGTATATTCCAATGATGGGCTTCCTCAAAGTGCCCTAGGTCTTCATGAGCAAGCAAGTTGGATGCACACCCATTTAGTTTCCTTTGTTGAGCTTTCATACACCTATAGCTCTAGTGCATCCGTTGCATGGCAATCCCTACTCACTCACATTGATATCTATTGATGGGCATCTCCATAGCCCGTTGATACGCCCAGTTGATGTGAGACTATCTTCTCCTTTTTGTCTTCTCCACAACCACCACTCTATTCCACATATAGTGATATGTCCATGGCTCATGCTCATGTATTGCGTGAAAGTTGAGAAAGTTTGAGAATACTAAAGTATGAAACAATTGCTTGGCTGAAACCGGGGTTGTGCATGATTTAAATATTTTGTGTGATGAAGATAGAGCATAGCCAGACTATATGATTTTGTAGGGATAACTTTCTTTGGCCATGTGATTTTGAGAAGACATTATTGCTTTGTTAGTATGCTTGAAGTATTATTATTTTTATGTCAATATTAAACTTTTGTTTTGAATCTTTCGGATCTGAATATTCATGCCACAATAAAGAAAATTACATTGAGAAATATGCTAGGTAGCATTCCACATCAAAAATTCTGTTTTTATCATTTACCTACTCGAGGACGAGCAGGAATTAAGCTTGGGGATGCTTGATACGTCTCCAACATATCTATAATTTTTGATTGTTCCATGCTATTATATTATCTGTTTTGGATGTTTAATGGGCTTTATTATACACATTTATATTTTTTTGGGACTAACCTACCAACAGGAGGCCTAGTGCAAATTGTTGTTTTTTGCCTATTTCAGTGTTTGGCAGAAAAGGAATATCAAACGGAATCCAAACGGAATGAAACCTTCGGGAGAGTTATGTTTGGAACAAACGCAATCCAGGAGACTTGGAGTGGACGTGAAGGAAGCAACGAGGCGGCCACAAGGCAGGTAGGCGCGCCCAGGGGGGTAGGCGCGCCCCCCACCCTCGTGGCCCCCTCGTGGCTCCCCCAACCGACTTCTTTCGCCTATATATACTCATACACCCCGAAAACATCTGAGAGCACCACGAAACCCTATTTCCACCGCCGCAACCTTCTGTACCCGTGAGATCCCATCTTGGAGCCTTTTTCGGCGCTCCGCCGGAGGGGGGATTGATCACGGAGGGCTTCTACATCAACACCATAGCCTCTCCGATGATGTGTGAGTAGTTTACCACAGACCTTCGGGTCCATACTTATTAGCTAGATGGCTTCTTCTCTCTCTTTGATTCTCAATACAAAGTTCTCCTCGATCTTCTTGGAGATCTATTCGATGTAATTCTTTTCGCGGTGTGTTTGTCGAGATCTGATGAATTGTGGGTTTATGATCAAGATTATCTATGAACAATATTTGAATCTCCTCTGAATTCTTTTATGTATGATTTGTTATCTTTGCAAGTATATTCAAATTATCAGTTTGGTTTGGCCTACTAGATTGATCTTTCTTGCAATGGGAGAAGTGCTTAGCTTTGGGTTCAATCTTGCGGTGTCCTTTCCAAGTGACAGCAGGGGCAGCAAGGCACGTATTGTATTGTTGCCATCGAGGATAAAAAGATGGGGTTTATGTCATATTGCTTGAGTTTATCCCTCTACATCATGTCATCTTGACTAATGCGTTACTCTGTTCTTATGAACTTAATACTCTAGATGCATGCTGGATAGCGGTCGATGTGTGGAGTAATAGTAGTAGATGCAGAATCGTTTCGGTCTACTTGTCGCGGACGTGATGCCTATATACATGATCATGCCTAGATATTCTCATAACTATGAACTTTTCTATCAATTGCTCGACAGTAATTTGTTCACCCACCATAATACTTATGCTATCTTGAGAGAAGCCACTAGTGAAACCTATGGCCCCCGGGTCTATTTTCCATCATATAAGTTTCCGATCTATTTTATTTTGCAATCTTTACTTTTCAATCTATACAAAAAAAATACCAAAAATATTTATCTTATTATCTCTATCAGATCTCACTTTTGCAAGTGGTCGTGAAGGGATTGACAACCCCTTTTTCTCGTTGGTTGCAAGGTTCCTATTTGTTTGTGCATGTACGAGGGATTTGCGTGTAGCCTCCTACTGGATTGATACCTTGGTTCTCAAAAACTGAGGGAAATACTTACGCTACTTTGCTGCATCACCCTTTTCTCTTCAAGGAAAAACCAACGCATGCTCAAGAGGTAGCACATATCAACAAGCAACCATGTCTTTCAAAATATCAACGTTAAATAAGTTATCCCTAGCCCATCATGCTCAATCATTGAAGCATACATGAAACACACTCGCATATTTGCTACACCCAATGCTCAAGTACGATCATAGTGCCTCCTAGTTGGTGCTTTATAAGAGAAGATGGAGACTCAGATTAAAAATAAAAATTGTATAAAGTAAAAGAAAGGCCCTTCGCAGAAGGAAGTAGAAATTTGTAGAGGTGCCAGAGATCAAAGGGAAAAACTTAGAGATAAAAACATTTTGAGAGGCATACTTTTCCCACCAACGAAAACGACTTAGAAATCCCAACACTTTCCATGCTAGATATATCATAGGCGGTTCCCAAACAGAAAATAAAGTTTATTCCTTTCTCCACCATACTTTCAATTTCCATGGCTAACCGTATCCACGGGTCCCCTCCATACCAACACTTTCCAAGGAATTTATTATTTGACAACATAAAGTAAATTCATTTTTCATTTCAGGACTGGGCATCCGTAATACTCATCGTGAATAAACACTCATCGTGAGAATAACACATCTAGCATGGAAAATATTGGCCACCCCTCACCGCCTCGCGAGTGGTACGAGCACACAAAAGAGATTTTTATTTTGAAAATTAGAGATGGCACATATAAATGTGCTTATAACAGCAAAAGAATACCGCATATAGGTAGATATAGTGGACTCATGTGGCAAAACTGATTTAAAGGATTTTGGATGCACATGTAGTGATCATACTTACTGCAAAATGAAGGCTAGCAAAAGATTGAGAAATGACCAACCAAGAAACGAATAATCTCATAAGAGAGCATTGAGCATAATTAACACTGAATAATGCACCACAAGTAGGATGTAATTTCATTGCATGGCTATTGACTTTCGTGCTTGCATAGGGAATCACAAACCTTAACACCAATATTCTTACTAAAGCATAATTACTCATCAACATGACTCACATATCACATCATCATCTCTCAAAACTGTTACAAGGAATCAAGTTTATTTTGTCCAATGATCTTCATGAAAGTTTTTATTATATCCTTCTTGGATATCTATCACTTTGGGACTAATTTTCATGTGTTGCTTTTGATAAGCTCAAACAAATATAAGTGAAGATCTAGAGCAAATAATAAACTACTCCCAAAAGATATAAGTGGAGATCATGCGAGTAGTTAGGTAAATAGATAGCTATGTGAGGACTCTCTCTTATTTAAAAATTTCAGATCTAAATATTTTATTAAAACGGCAAGCAAAATGAAAGTAAAATGACAATTCAAGGATAGCACACATCATGTGAAGAAGCAAAAACTTAGGCTCAACCGATACTAACCGATAATTGTTGAAGAAGAAAGGTGGGATGCCTACCGGGGCCTCCCCAAGCTTAGATGCTTGAGACTTCTTGAAATATTATCCTGGGGTGCCTTGGGCATCCCCAAGCTTGAGCTTTTGTGTATCCTTAATTCCTTTTATATCACGGTTTCCCTAAATCTTAAGAACTTCATCCACACAAAACTCAACAAGGACTCGTGAGATAAGTTAGTATAATCCAATGCAAAAACCTTATCATTATCTACTGTAGCAAATCACAAAAATTATTATTCAACATTGCATACTAAATGCCTCTGCATATTTAATACTCCTATCCTCAAATAGAATCATTAAACAAGCAAACATATGCAAACAATGCAACCATAACAGCAATCTGCCAAAACAGTACAGTCCGTAAAGAATGCAAGAGTATTAATACTTCCCTAACTCCAAAAATTATGAAAATTGACCACACTGTAGAAAATTAATCAGACCTTACTATGCAAGAAGTTTCAACATTTTATCATATTCTGACTTTTCTAGGGAATTTTTGCAACAGCGATAAACTTTCTGTTTTGAAACAGCAACATGTAGACTTGCAAAATAAGCATGGTAAAGGCTATCCTTGACATTTTTATTGAAAATAAAGGTGCAAAACATTATTCTAAATAACAGCAAGCAAATCCTAACAAAACAAATTGATGCTCCAAGCAAAACACATATCATGTGACGAATGAAAATATAGCCCCAAGTAAGGTTACCGATAATGTTGCAGACGAAAGAGGGGATGCCTTCCGGGGCATCCCCAAGCTTAGTTGCTTGTATCTTCCTTGAATATTACCTTTACCTTGGGGTGCCTTGGGCATCCCCAAGCTTAGGGTCTTGTCACTACTTATTTTCCTCATATCGACATCTCATCCAAAACTTGAAAACTTCAATCACACAAAACTTAACGGAACTTCGTGAGATAGGTTAGTATGATAAAGAGCAAACCATTTCACTTTTGGTACTGCCAAAGACAAGATTAATAATTGTTCTCACACAATGCCTACTGTAGCATATTATTTCCCAAATTTATATTGAGCAATATAAGCCATGGAAACTAGAAAACAAGCAAACTATGCATTGAAAACAGAATCTGTCAAAAACAGAACAACCTGTAGTAATATGTACTCCAACCATACTTCTGCTACTCCAAACATTCTTAGAAATTAGGACAACCTGAGTAATTTGTATATGAATATTCTATAAAAAGAAACAGAGCAAAAGCATGTTTCTGTGATTTATGAAAATTATTTTCGTGAGTGCAAAAGTTTCTATTTTTCAGCAAGATCAAACAACTATCACCCAAGAAGATCCTAAAGGCTTTACTTGGCACTTTATTGGAACAAAAGCTATAAAACATGATTACTACAGTAGCCTAATCATGTGAACACACAAAAACAGTAGGGGTAAATGTTGGGTTGTCTCACAACAAGCGCTTTTCTTTAATGCCTTTTAGCTAGGCATGATGAGCTCAATGATGCTCGCATAAAAGATAAGAATTGAAACATAAAGGGAGCATCATGAAACACATGGCAAGCACATTAAGCCTACCCCACTTCCTATGCATAGGGATTTTGTGAGCAAACAACTTATGGGAGAAAGAATCAACTAGTATAGGAAGGCAAAACAAACAAAACTTCAAGATTTTCAACACATAGAGAGGAAACTTGATATTATGGCAATTCCTACAAGCATATGTTCCTCCCTCATAACAATTTTCAGAGGCATCACGAATGAATTCAACAATATAAGCATCACATAAAGCATTCTTTCATGATCCACAAGCATAGAAATTTTATTACTCTTCACATAAGCAAATTTATTCTTATCAATAGTAGTGGGAGCAAATTCAACAAAATAACTATCATGAGATTGAAAATTAAAATCAAGATGACAAGTTTCATGGTTATAATTATTCTTTATAGCATACATGTCATCACCATAATCATCATAGATGGGAACGTTGTTGTCATAATCAATTGAAACCTCTTCCAACATAGTGGAATCATCATTAAATAAAGTCATGACCTCTCCAAATCCACTTTCATAAATATAATCAACATAAATAGGAGGCATGCTTTCATCATAATAAATTTTCTCATCAAAAGTTGGGGGAGTAAAAATATCATTTTCATCAAGCATAGCATCCCCAAGCTTGTAGCTTTGCATATCATTAGCATCATGGATATTCAAAGAATTCATACTAACGATATTGCAATCATGCTCATCCTTCAAATATTTTGTGCCAAACATTTTATTGACTTCTTGTTCTAACAATTGAGCACAGTTTTCCGATCCATCATTTTCAAGAAAGATATTATAAAGATAATATGATGCAACCTCAATTCCATTTTTTATATAGTTTTCTTTTATAAACCAAACTAGTGATAAAACAAGAAACTAAAAGATTCAATTGCAAGATCTAAAGATATACCTTCATGCACGCACCTCCCCGGCAACGGCGCCAGAAAAGAGCTTGATGTCTGCTACGCAACTTTATTCTTGTAGACACGTGTTGGGCCTCCAAGCGCAGAGTTTCGTAGGACGGTAGCAATTTTCCCTCAAGTGGATGACCTAAGGTTTATCAATCCATGGGAGGCGTAGGATGAAGATAGTCTCTCTCAAACGACCCTGCAACCAAATACAAGAAATCTCTTGTGTCCCCAACACACCCAATACAATGGCAAATTGTATAGGTGCACTAGTTCGGCGAAGAGATGGTGATAAAAGTGTAATATGGATGGTAGAAAATATATTTTTATAATCTGAATAAATAAAAACAGCAAGGTAGCAAATAGTAAACAGGCACAAAAACGGTATTGCAATGCTTGAAAACAAGGCCTAGGGTCCGTACTTTCACTAGTGCAATCTCTCAACAGTGCTAATATAATTGGATCACATAACCATCCCTCAACGTGCAACAAAGAATCACTCCAAAGTTCTTATCTAGCGGAGAACATAAGAATAGATTGTTTATAGGGTACGAAACCACCTCAAAGCTATTCTTTCTGTTCGATCTATTCAAGAGTTTGTACTAAAATAACACAAAGCTATTATTTCCGTTCGATCTATCCTAGAGCTCGTACTAAGATAGCACCAAAGAAAATTCATATTCATAATACTCAATCCAACACAAAGAACTTCAAAGAGCGCCCCAAGATTTCTACCGGAGAAACAAAGACAAGAACGTGCATCAACCCCTATGCATAGATTACCCCAATGTCACCTCGGGAATCCGCGAGTTGAGTGCCAAAACGTATATGAAGTGAATCAATACGATACCCCATTGTCACCACGAGTATTCAATTGCAAGACATATATCAAGTGTTCTCAAATCCATAAAAGTATTCAATCCAATAACAACGAAATCTCAAAGGAAAAAATTCAATTCATCACAACAAGATAGAGAGGGGAAAACACCATATGATCCGACTATGTTAACAAAGCCCGCAATACATCAAGATCATGAAATCTCAAGAACACGAGAGAGAGAGAGAGAGAGAGATTAAACACATAGCTACTGGTACAAACCCTCAGCCCCGAGGTGGACTACTCCCTCCTCATCATGGTGGCCGCCGAGATGATGAAGATGGCCACCGGAGATGATTCCCCACTCCGGCAGGGTGCCGGAACGGGATCTAGATTGGATCTCGTGGATACAGAGGCCTTGCGGCGGCGGAACTTCTGATCTAGGGTTAATTAACCCAAGGGTTTTTGGAATATTTGGTGATTTATAGGGCAAAGAGGGGGTGCGGGAGGCCACTGAGGTGGGCACAACCAACAGGCGCCCCCCCCCCCAGGTGCTGCTCTGGCCCATCCTGGGTGTTCTGGTCCATAAAAATTCTCCAAAAAGTTTCGCGGTGTTTGGACTCCGTTTGATATTGATTTCCTGTGATGTAAAAAACATGCAAAAAGCAGCAAGTGGCACTTGGCACTATGTCAATAGGTTAGTCCCAAACAATGATATAAAATAATTGTAAAATGCTTGTAAAACATCCAAGAATGATAATATAACAACATGGAACAATCAAAAATTATAGATACGTTGGAGACGTATCAGGCGCTCTCATCAGCAGAGCGCTGGGCCAGGTTCTCCTCGGCGAGCTTGAGACGGGAGAACACCGTCTCGAATGGCGGCAGCGGCACCGTATCCCCCAAGACGACGCGGATGGTGTCAAGGCGCTTGTCGATGCCATGGAGGAATTGGGTGGTGAGGTCCACCTCGGCGACGGCGTGGTCGATGTCAGCGATCCCGATGGTGAGGAGCTTCATGCTGCGGGCGTACTCTGCTACGGAGAGGCCCCCCTGCTTGAGGTTGTGGTAGTGCCGGTTGAGCATCATATACCGAGCAGCCTGATTGGCGAGCAAGTAGTCACGAAACCGAGACTAGACCTCGTACGTGGAGGTGGCACCGACGACGTGGTCAACAATGGGATCGGCGATGGTGGCATAGATCCAAAGGACAAGGTGGGCGTCCAGCTCACAGGTGGCGGCATCGGCATTGGGTGGTAGGGGGTGCTCGATGAAGTGGGTGACGCCGTACCGGATCAAGACCATGAGGAAGAATGACTTCCACTTGTGGTAGTTGTGGTCATCGGGATTGAGGAGGAATTTGATGTGGTTTTGGATGCTGCCACGAAAGATGGGGTGTTGTGAGAGAGTGGCTGAGGGAGACGGCGGCGGTGTAGCAGAGGAGAATAGCAGGGCGAATTGGGAGGAAGTAGGTGCCGAGGTGCCTCCGAAGATGAATGGCGAGGAGCCGGCAGTGGTGGAGGGAGAGGTGGCCGCGGCGGAGCCTGTGCCGGAGAGAGAACCCGGTGAGGTCGCGGCGCTAGTGGCCGACGACGTGGCGGCGAGAGTGGCCACGGAGGAGGAGGAGTCGACGGCCATGGCGAGAACCTGGAGTCTGATACCAAGTTAGACGATGAAAGTCTGTTTCGACATTACACAGGAGTACAAGATATACACGAAAGGCAGCCCAAAGGAAGGGGTCGGGCTCTCCTGCTGGGTTCCCAGCACGCACTATTGTGCAGGGCCAACAGGTGGCCGACACCTGTCCTGGTATGACCCCACCACTTAAACAACCCGTATCTCTCTAATTGCAGTTAGCTTCCAGAAAATCAGCAAAACCACATGTTTCTCTCCCGCGTAACAACAGATTGCCGCCAAAATCTCTTCGTGGCTTCATCCATACTCTCATACCAATCTGTTCCATTGTTAATTGTTGCCCCTGGATCAAAGGAAAATATATAGATCAAGATTGATAGGAAATTGTCCTCTCCGTGGATCAACATCTACTGTGTTCTTTAGCATGGACGGAGCTCCTGCTACCTCATCGTCCGCTCTTGCCACTTCATCGTCCGCAGGTATGTTCTTGCGCCTGGGATGTACAGATTGTCAACACTCTTGATCATAGGAAGGTGATAAGATTGAAAGAAACAAACAAACAAAGAGTTGAATCTATGACATGCAAATTACTCCCAGTACTTCATCTTCCGTAGTCCTGTTTCTTTCAAACACATGCAAATTAATCCTTCAGAATTGCATTATAATTCTGTTAGTGATGATTACTCCTACGATGTTGCGCACATTATGTATCAGAGTACCACCTAAGTTTATTATAAATTTTACTGCCTGAGATTCTCCTTTGACATATTCTCTTTTTTGCTAACTCTAATGAAGAGATTACTATATCAAAGAAAAAGATCAATATTTTGCTAATGGTCCCGTGAATACCATGTGTTGTTTTCAAAAAAAATAGCTCTATCTTTAAGCGCTTTTCAGGTTTCACTAAAACCAGGACTGTGAATATCGTGTGAACTTTTACTCCATGTGTCGTCCGTGAACTAATTAGTATATGATATTTTTTTATGTTGTGTAGATCATGACACCAAAAATGTGGGAGAGGCAGGTCGAAACACAGATGATGATTACAGCAAAAGGTTAAAACCAGAGATAGGAATGGAATTTGAGAATGAAGAGATAGCATATGAGTTTTATAATGCATATGCAGGTCATACTGGTTTCAGTGTCAGGAAATTTTGGCATGATAAATCCTCAACGAATGTTATTCGAACAAAGAAATTTGTATGCTCAAAGGCAGGTTTCAAGGACAAGAGCAAGGAACAATGCCAGCGGAAGCGAGCAGATACAAGAGTTGGGTGTCTGGCAGATGAAAGCTAATTAGGTACTAGCACAGAGGTAGATGAAGCAGTGAATCATCTCTCACCTTTGCCTGTTGAGCTTGCATCGAGTTCGCATCTTCCACTGTGATCGTCCAACCTCCCGCGGAATCTTGGCCACCGGCTGCACGCGCTGCAGTTCCACCATGCCACCATCTCACATGGAGCGGGTCAGCCACAACCTTAGGCTGGCATTGAGTGTGCCGGAGCCGGACGACAACAGCCGCGACGGCCCCGTCTTGCCGCCGGCCAAGTCCACGGCCGAGCGTGGCGCAGCGCGCCTTAGCCGAGCGGAGCTAGCCGTGACGGATCCCACCTTGCCTCCAGCCAAGACAACGGCCCCAGGCCGCGCAGCGTGCCGGAGGCGAGCGGCGGCGACTCCTGCCTTACCGCCTTCCAACCCTGCGGCTCCTGGCGGCGGCGCGCCGGAGACGGGTGGCGCTAGCCGTGACAGCTCCGGGCGGCGAAGCGCGTAGGAGACGGGCGGCGCTATACAGCTCCGGTCTTGCCGCCGGCGACGGACCTGAACGGTGGATTTCATCTGGTCGGAATCCTCCCTCCCAGTGGAATGAGTGGCTGTGGAAGAGGGAATGGCAGTAACGGTACGCTGGGATAAGGCAAAGAAAAATCATTTTCAGTAAATTAAGAAAAGGAAAACGTTTATCAAGTGGTGGGGTCCTATCAGGACAGATGTCGGCCACCCGTTGGCCCTGCACGATAGTGCGTGCTGGGAACCCAGCAGGAGAGCCCGACCGCAAAGGAAGCGGCACGCAGGCCTGGGTTCTCGGTCAGATCCTAAAATTAGGAGGTTTACATACAAACGTGTATACAAGTGTACAGCAGATACGTGACATATTAACACATCTCCTACCACCACCGCAAAAAAAAAATCATCTGCTCCCAAGTGAACCTTGTCGAAAGTTTCAACTTCAAGTGGGAAGTCACATGCAAGGAGCCGAACAGAGAAGAAGATACCGCCGCGGAGCAAGGTGCATCGCCCGGGCTCAAAGATTCAGATAGCAGCTCCGATGTCATGGACAATACGCAGAGTGGTGTCACCAGGCTACCTTTGCTTCCATAGTAGCATCTTGTTGAGGGACGTGGAGTTTCTACACCTGGACACAAATGCTTCTAGTGTGAACAGTAAAACTAAAAAAATAGAAAAAATTCAGAAAATTCTAAAAATAATTGTGGCATACTTTATGAAATGTTTGTTGTGTGTGCAAACCTTCTCATGAAATCACATTGGCGTAAGGCGTGGTAAAAAAATAAAATCGATGCTCTGAAATGTTACTTTCAAAAGCATTTTAAAGCTTTGATTTTGCTTTTTTTTTGCTACGACTTTCACCAATATGATTTCGTGATGAAATTTTGAATGTACAACAAACATTTCTTAAAGTATGCCAATTTTTTTTCAGAATTTTATAAAAAATCTATTTTTTTGATTTTACTGTTCACATCAAGAGCATTTGAGCTCGGGTGTGGAAAGGTACTTTCGCTTGTTGAGCTCCTTGGCTCTCTCTGTACGTAGTTATATATTCCGTTTCTTTCTTTTTGCAGCCGTTCGTCTTTTTTTAGCCATTCGTTGCCGTTGATACCCTGGTAATTCTCTCTCAACAGAAAGCAACTCTGCTTACAGTGGACGTTAGGCATATTGATAGTGCTGCTTTCCAACTCACACCGAACATAACGGGATCGGATCCAACTCAGAACTGCACGACAACGTTGGTATCGTTTCGCATCTTTGTGAGTTGGTAGCGTCGTCATTGGCATGAATCTTGCCAACTATCAGTGCAGAGGCGAGGGAACACTGTATTTTATTTGTGAGCCCTGGCGGATCATCGATCACTGTATTTGTCGAATGTTGGGACAATCACTGTCAAAAACCACCTCCTCCCTTTAGCCATGGCACCATCACCATGCATGCCCACGTTTTCACATGGCACCATGCATGCCTCAGGGCAACTCCAAGGCACGACCCCAAATCGTCCGCCCGCGTCTGTTTGGGGCTAAACAGAAACCGCGGCCCATCGCGCGGGAGCAAACGGACAAATGTCCGCTTTCGGTCCGCTTTCGACCCATTTTCGGCCCCAAACATGGGCCGCGTTTGCGGCCAAAAGGACACGCGCGGACGGTCGCGATGCATGCCCTTATCCGCCCTTGGCCCGTCCGTCGGAGACACAACCCCATTTCTTCCTCCACTTTCGTCGCTCCGCCCTCGGCCCCTCGCCATCGCCACCGCCACGCCCGCCATCCACCTTGCTTTGCCCGTCGGTGGAGCAGCCCCTTTTCTTCCTCCCCAATTGTCGCTCCGCCCTCCGCCCGCGGTCGTCCACCTTGCTGCGAACCAACGGCCTCGACGTGCCCTTTCCGGCCGCGTCTCCACCATGCCCGCAAGGTGTTCGACACTTTGCTTGCAAGGTACCATGGATAGCGGAGATGGGTACTTCTTTCACAACTTCATTTGTTTATCGGATGATTCGCCCTCAGACAATGAGGACATGGTGGTGGCAGCAGTGGTCGTCTATGACCACATCAGTAGGATGCGGCTGTTGGAAATATGCCCTAGAGGCAATAATAAAATGGTTATTATTGTATTTCCTTGTTCATGATAATTGTCTGTTGTTCATGCTATAATTGTATTAACTGGAAACCGTAATACATGTGTGAATACATAGACCACAACATGTCCCTAGTAAGCCTCTAGTTGACTAGCTCGTTGATCAATAGATGGTTATGGTTTCCTGACCATGGACATTGGATGTCATTGATAACGGAATCACATCATTAGGAGAATGATGTGATGGACAAGACCCAATCCTAAGCATAGCACAAGATCGTGTAGTTCGTTTGCTAGAGCTTTTCTAATGTCAAGTATCATTTCCTTAGACCATGAGATTGTGCAACTCCCGGATACCGTAGGAATGCTTTGGGTGTACCAAACGTCACAACGTAACTGGGTGGCTATAAAGGTGCACTACAGGTATCTCCGAAAGTGTCTGTTGGGTTGGCACGAATCGAGACTGGGATTTGTCACTCCGTATGACGGAGAGGTATCTCTGGGCCCACTCGGTAATGCATCATCATAATGAGCTCAATGTGACTAAGGAGTTAGCCACGGGATCATGCATTACGGTACGAGTAAAGCGACTTGCCGGTAACGAGATTGAACAAGGTATTGGGATACCGACGATCGAATCTCGGGCAAGTAACGTACCGATTGACAAAGGGAATTGTATACGGGATTGATTGAATCCTCGACATCGTGGTTCATCCGATGGGATCATCGTGGAGCATGTGGGAGCCAACATGGGTATCCAGATCCCGCTGTTGGTTATTGACCGGAGAAATGTCTCGGTCATGTCTACATGTCTCCCGAACCCGTAGGGTCTACACACTTAAGGTTCGGTGACGCTAGAGTTGTAGAGATATTAGTATGCGGTTAACCGAAAGTTGTTCGGAGTCCCGGATGAGATCCCGGACGTCACGAGGAGTTCCGGAATGGTCCGGAGGTAAAGATTTATATATGGGAAGTCCTATTTTGGCCACCGGAAAATGTTCGGGATTTTTCGGTATTGTACCGGGAAGGTTCTAGAAGGTTCCGAAGTGGGGCCCACCTGCATGGGGGCCCACATGAACGTGGGTAGTGGGGGCAAGGCCCCACACCCCTGGTCAAGGCGCACCAAGATCCCACCTTAGAAGGAATAAGATCATATCCCGAAGGGATAAGATCAAGATCCCTAAAAAAGGGGGATAACAATCGGTGGGGAAGGGAAATGATGGGATTTCTTTCCCCCACCTTTGCCAATGCCCCAATGGACTTGGAGGGCAAGAAACCAGCCCCCTCCACCCCTATATATAGTGGGGAGGCGCATGGGAGCAGCACCCCAAGCCCTGGCGCCTCCCTCCCTCCCGTGACACCTCTTCCTCCCCGCTTGCGCTTGGCGAAGCCCTGCCGGGATCCCGCTACTTCCACCACCACGCCGTCGTGCTGCTGGATCTCCATCAACCTCTCCTTCCCCCTTGCTGGATCAAGAAGGAGGAGACGTCTTCCCAACCGTACGTGTGTTGAACGCGGAGGTGCCGTCCGTTTGGCGCTCGGTCATCGGTGATTTGGATCACGACGAGTACGACTCCATCAACCCCGTTCACTTGAATGCTTCCGCTCGCGATCTACAAGGGTATGTAGATGCACTCCTCCCCTCTCGTTGCTAGCATCTCCTAGATTGATCTTGGTGACACGTAGGAAAATTTTGAATTTCTGCTACGTTACCCAACAGTGGCATCATGAGCCAGGTCTATGCGTAGATTCTATGCACGAGTAGAACACAAAGTAGTTGTGGGCGATGATTTGTTCAATTTGCCTGCCGTTACTAGTCTTATCTTGATTCGGCGGCATTGTGGGATGAAGCGGCCCGGACCGACCTTACACGTACTCTTACATGAGACAGGTTCCACCGACTGACATGCACTTGATGCATAAGGTGGCTAGCGGGTGTCTGTCTCTCTCACTTTAGTTGGATCAGATTCGATGAAAAGGGTCCTTATGAAGGGTAAATAGCAATTGGCATATCACCGTTGTGGCTTTTGCGTAGGTAAGAAACGTTCTTGCTAGAAACCCATAGCAGCCACGTAAAACATGCAACAACAATTAGAAGATGTCTAACTTGTTTTTGCAGGGTATGCTATGTGATGTGATATGGCCAAAAGGATGTGATGAATTATATATGTGATGTATGAGATTGATCATGTTCTTGTAATAGGAATCACGACTTGCATGTCGATGAGTATGACAATCGGCAGGAGCCATAGGAGTTGTCTTAATTTATTGTATGACCTGCGTGTCAATGAAAACGCCATGTAATTACTTTACTTTATTGCTAACCGTTAGCCATAGTAGTAGAAGTAATAGTTGGCGAGACAACTTCATGAAGACACGATGATGGAGATCATGATGATGGAGATCATGGTGTCATGCCGGTGACGAAGGTGATCATGTCGCGCCTCGAAGATGGAGATCAAAGGCACAAAATGATATTGGCCATATCATGTTACTTTATGATTTGCATGTGATGTTTGTCATGTTTACATCTTATTTGCTTCGAACGACGGTAGCATAAATAAGATGATCCCTCACTAAAATTTCAAGAGATGCGTTCCCCCTAACTGTGCACCGTTGCGAAGGTTCGTTGTTTCGAAGCACCACGTGATGATCGGGTGTGATAGATTCTAACGTTCGCATACAACGGGTGTTGCGGAGCCTAGCATGTACAGACATGGCCTCGGAACACAAGCAAAACACTTAGGTTGACTTGACGAGCCTAGCGTGTACAGACATGGCCTCGGAACACAAGAGACCGAAAGGTCGAACATGAGTCGTATAGTAGATATGATCAACATGGAGATGTTCACCGATTATGACTAGTCCGTCTCACGTGATGATCGGACACGGCCTAGTCGATTCGGATCATGTATCACTTAGATGACTAGAGGGATGTCTATCTAAGTGGGAGTTCATTAAATAATCAGATGAACTTAATTATCATGAACATAGTCAAAAGGTCTTTGCAAATAATGTCGTAGCTTACGCTTTAGTTCTACTAAGATATGTTCCTAGAAAAAATTTAGTTGAAAGTTGATAGTAGCAATTATGCGGACTGGGTCCGTAAACTGAGGATTGTCCTCATTGCTGCACAGAAGGCTTACGTCCTTAATGCACCGCTCGGTGTGCTGAACCTCGAGCGTCGTCTGTAGATGTTACGAAACATCTGACATACACATTTTGATGACTACGTGATAGTTCAGTGTGTGATGCTAACGGTTTAAAATTGTGGCACCAAAGACGGTTTTGAAACGTCGCAGAACATATGAGATGTTCCAAAGACTGAAATTGGGATATCAGACTAATGCCCACGTCAAGAGGTATGAGACCTCTGACAAGTTTCTTAAGCCTGCAAACTAAGGGAGAAAAGCTCAATCGTTGAGCATGTGCTCAGATTGTCTGAGTACTACAATCACTTGAATCGAGTGGGAGTTAATCTTCCAGATGAGATAGTGATGGTTCTCCATAGTCACTGCCACCAAGCTATTAGAGCTTCGTGATGAACTATAACATATCAGGGATAGACATGATGATCCTTGAGCAACTCGTGATGTTTGACACCGCGAAAGTAGAAATCAAGAAGGAGCATCAATTGTTGATGGTTAGTAAAACCACTAGTTTCTAGAAGGGCAAGGGCAAGAAGGGATACTTCATGAAACGGCAAATCAGTTGCTACTCTACTGAAGAAACCCAAGGTTGAACCCAAACCCGAGACTAAGTGCTTCTGAAATGAGGGGAACGGTCACTGAAGTAGAACTACCCTAGATACTTCGTAGATGAGAAGGCTGGCAAGGTCGACAGAAGTATATTAGATATACATTATATTAATGTGTATTTTACTAGTACTCCTAGTAGCACCAGGGTATTAGATACCGGTTCGGTTGCTAAGTGTTAGTAACTCGAAATAAAAGCTGCGGAATAAACGGAGACTAGCTAAAGGTGAGATGACGATATGTGTTGGAAGTGTTTCCAAGGTTGATGTGATCAAGCATCACATGCTCCCTCTACCATCAAGATTGGGGTTAAACCTGAATAATAATTATTTGGTGTTTGCGTTGAGCATAGACATGATTGGATTATGTTTATCGCAATACGGTTATTCATTAAAGGAGAATAATGGTTACTCTGTCTATTTGAATAATACCTTCAATGGTCTTGCACCTAAAATGAATGGTTTATTGAATCTCGATCGTAGTGATAAACATGTTCATGCCAAAAGATATAAGATAGTAATGATAGTACCACATACTTGTGGCACTGCCACTTGAGTCATATTGGTATAAAACGCATGAAGAAGCTCCATGTTGATGGATCTTTGGACTCATTCGTTTTTGAAAAGATTGAGACATGCGAACCATGTCTATTAGTATATATGCATGAAGAAAGTCCATACAGATGGATCATTTGGACTCACTTGATTTTGAATCACTTGAGACATGCAAATCATACCACATGGGCAAGATGACTGAAAGGCCTCGTTTTCAGTAAGATGGAACAAGAGAGCAACTTGTTGGAAGTAATACATTTGATGTGTGCAGTCCAATGAGTGCTGACGCACGCAGTGGATATCGTTATGTTCTTACTTCACAGATGATTTGAGTAGATGCTGACAATATTTACTTGATGAAACACAAGTCTGAATTATTGAAAGGTTCAAGTAATTTCAGAGTGAAGTTGAAGATTGTCGTGACAAGAGGATAAAATGTCTGTGATATGATCATGGAGATGAATATCTGAGTTACGAGTTTGGCACACAATTAAGAAATTGTGGAAATTGTTTCACGACTAATACCGTCTGGAACACCATATTGTGATGGTGTGTCCGAACATCATAACTGCACCCTATTGGATATGGTGCATACCATGATGTCTCTTATCGAATTACAACTATCGTTTATGGGTTAGGCATTAGAGACAACCGCATTCACTTTAAATAGGGCACCACGCAATTCCGTTGAGACGACACCGTATGAACTATGGTTTAGAGAAACCTAAGTTGTCGTTTCTTAAAAGTTTGGGGCTGCGACGCTTATGTGAAAAAGTTTCAGGCTGATAAGCTCAAACCCAAAGCGGATAAATGCATCTTCATAGAATACCCAAAACAGTTGGGTATACCTCCTATTTCAGATCTGGAAGCAAAAGTGATTGTTTCTAGAAACGGGTCCTTTCTCGAGGAAAAGTTTCTCTCGAAAGAATTGAGTGGGAGGATGGTGGAGACTTGATGAGGTCATTGAACCGTCACTTCAACTAATGTGTAGCAGGGCACAGGAAGTTGTTCCTGTGGCACCTACACCAATTGAAGTGGAAGCTTATGATAGTGATCATGAAACTTCAGATCAAGTCACTACCAAACCTCATAGGACGACAAGGATGCGTACTACTTCAGAGTGGTACATAATCTTGTCTTGGAAGTCATGTTGCTAGACAACAATGAACCTACGAGCTATGGAGAAGCGATGGTGGGCCCGGATTCCGACAAATGGCTCGAGGCCATAAAATCCGAGAGGATCCATGTATGAAAACAAAGTATAGACTTTGAAAGAACTACTTGATGGTCGTAAGGCTGTTGGGTACAGATGGATTTTAAAGGGAAGACAGAGAATGATGGTAAGTGTCACCATTAAGAAAGCTCGACTTGTCGTTAAGATGTTTTTCGGCAAGTTCAAGGAGTTGACTGCGATGAGACTTTCTCACTCGTAGCGATGCTAAGAGTCTGTTAGAATTATATTAGCAGTTACTGCATTATTTATGAAATCTTGCAGATAGGATGTCAAAACATTGTTTCCTCGACGATTTTCTTGAGGAAAGGTTGTATGTGATACAACCAGAAGGTTTTATCAATCCTGAAAGATGCTAACAAGTATGCAAAGCTCTAGAAATCCTTCTAAGGATTGGAGTAAGCATCTCGGAGTTGGAATGAACGCTTTGATGAGATGATCAAAGATTTTGGGTTTATACAAAGTTCATGAGAAACTTGTATTTCCAAAGAAGTGAGTGGAGCACTATAGAATTTTTGATGAGTATATGTTGTTAACATATTGTTGATCAGAAATGATGTAGGATTTCTGGAAAACATCCAGGGTTATTTGAAAAGTGTTTTTAATGGAAAACCTGGATTAAGCTACTTGAACATTGAGCATCAAGATCTATAAGGATAGATCAAAAACGCTTAATAGTACTTTCAAATGAATGCATACCGTGACAAGATTTTGAAGGAGTTCAAAATAGATCAGCAAAGAAGGAGTTCTTGGCTATGTTACAAGGTGTGAGTATTGATTAAGACTCAAGACCTGACCATGGCGGAAGAAAGAGAAAGGATGAAGGTCGTCCCCTATGCTTTAGACGTAGGCTCGACAATATGCTATGCTGTGTACCGCACCTGAAGTGTGCCTTGCCATGAGTTAGTCAAGGGGTACAATAGTGATCCAGGAAGGGATCACATGACAGCGGTCGAACTTATCCTTAGTATCTAGTGGACTAAGGAATTTTCTCGATTATGGAGGTGGAAAGGGGGTTCGTCGTAAAGGGTTACGTCGATGCAAACTTTGACACTAATCCGGATGACTCTGAGTAGTGAACCGGATTCGTATAGTAGAGTAGTTATTTGGAATAGCTCCAAGTAGCGCGTGGTAGCTGCATCTACAAGATGACATAGAGATTTGTAAAGCACACACAGGTTTGAATGTTGCAGACCCGTTGACTAAAACCTCTCTCGTAAGCATAACATGATCAAACCCTAGAACTCCTTGAGTGTTAATCACATGGTGATGTGAACTAGATTATTGACTCTAGTAAACTCTTGGGTATTAGTCACATGGCGATGTGAACTTTGAGTGTTAATCACATGGTGATGTGAACTAGATTATTGACTCTAGTGCAAGTGGGAGACTGTTGGAAATATGCCCTAGAGGCAATAATAAAATGGTTATTATTGTATTTCCTTGTTCATGATAATTGTCTGTTGTTCATGCTATAATTGTATTAACTGGAAACCGTAATACATGTGTGAATACATAGACCACAACATGTCCCTAGTAAGCCTCTAGTTGACTAGCTCGTTGATCAATAGATGGTTATGGTTTCCTGACCATGGACATTGGATGTCATTGATAACGGGATCACATCATTAGGAGAATGATGTGATGGACAAGACCCAATCCTAAGCATAGCACAAGATCGTGTAGTTCGTTTGCTAGAGCTTTTCTAATGTCAAGTATCATTTCCTTAGACCATGAGATTGTGCAACTCCCGGATACCGTAGGAATGCTTTGGGTGTACCAAACGTCACAACGTAACTGGGTGGCTATAAAGGTGCACTACAGGTATCTCCGAAAGTGTCTGTTGGGTTGGCACGAATCGAGACTGGGATTTGTCACTCCGTATGACGGAGAGGTATCTCTGGGCCCACTCGGTAATGCATCATCATAATGAGCTCAATGTGACTAAGGAGTTAGCCACGGGATCATGCATTACGGTACGAGTAAAGCGACTTGCCGGTAACGAGATTGAACAAGGTATTGGGATACCGACGATCGAATCTCGGGCAAGTAACGTACCGATTGACAAAGGGAATTGTATACGGGATTGATTGAATCCTCGACATCGTGGTTCATCCGATGGGATCATCGTGGAGCATGTGGGAGCCAACATGGGTATCCAGATCCCGCTGTTGGTTATTGACCGGAGAAATGTCTCGGTCATGTCTACATGTCTCCCGAACCCGTAGGGTCTACACACTTAAGGTTCGGTGACGCTAGAGTTGTAGAGATATTAGTATGCGGTTAACCGAAAGTTGTTCGGAGTCCCGGATGAGATCCCGGACGTCACGAGGAGTTCCGGAATGGTCCGGAGGTAAAGATTTATATATGGGAAGTCCTATTTTGGCCACCGGAAAATGTTCGGGATTTTTCGGTATTGTACCGGGAAGGTTCTAGAAGGTTCCGAAGTGGGGCCCACCTGCATGGGGGCCCACATGAACGTGGGTAGTGGGGGCAAGGCCCCACACCCCTGGTCAAGGCGCACCAAGATCCCACCTTAGAAGGAATAAGATCATATCCCGAAGGGATAAGATCAAGATCCCTAAAAAAGGGGGATAACAATCGGTGGGGAAGGGAAATGATGGGATTTCTTTCCCCCACCTTTGCCAATGCCCCAATGGACTTGGAGGGCAAGAAACCAGCCCCCTCCACCCCTATATATAGTGGGGAGGCGCATGGGAGCAGCACCCCAAGCCCTGGCGCCTCCCTCCCTCCCGTGACACCTCTTCCTCCCCGCTTGCGCTTGGCGAAGCCCTGCCGGGATCCCGCTACTTCCACCACCACGCCGTCGTGCTGCTGGATCTCCATCAACCTCTCCTTCCCCCTTGCTGGATCAAGAAGGAGGAGACGTCTTCCCAACCGTACGTGTGTTGAACGCGGAGGTGCCGTCCGTTTGGCGCTCGGTCATCGGTGATTTGGATCACGACGAGTACGACTCCATCAACCCCGTTCACTTGAACGCTTCCGCTCGCGATCTACAAGGGTATGTAGATGCACTCCTCCCCTCTCGTTGCTAGCATCTCCTAGATTGATCTTGGTGACACGTAGGAAAATTTTGAATTTCTGCTACGTTACCCAACAGTGGCATCATGAGCCAGGTCTATGCGTAGATTCTATGCACGAGTAGAACACAAAGTAGTTGTGGGCGATGATTTGTTCAATTTGCCTGCCGTTACTAGTCTTATCTTGATTCGGCGGCATTGTGGGATGAAGCGGCCCGGACCGACCTTACACGTACTCTTACATGAGACAGGTTCCACCGACTGACATGCACTTGATGCATAAGGTGGCTAGCGGGTGTCTGTCTCTCTCACTTTAGTTGGATCAGATTCGATGAAAAGGGTCCTTATGAAGGGTAAATAGCAATTGGCATATCACCGTTGTGGCTTTTGCGTAGGTAAGAAACGTTCTTGCTAGAAACCCATAGCAGCCACGTAAAACATGCAACAACAATTAGAAGATGTCTAACTTGTTTTTGCAGGGTATGCTATGTGATGTGATATGGCCAAAAGGATGTGATGAATTATATATGTGATGTATGAGATTGATCATGTTCTTGTAATAGGAATCACGACTTGCATGTCGATGAGTATGACAATCGGCAGGAGCCATAGGAGTTGTCTTAATTTATTGTATGACCTGCGTGTCAATGAAAACGCCATGTAATTACTTTACTTTATTGCTAACCGTTAGCCATAGTAGTAGAAGTAATAGTTGGCGAGACAACTTCATGAAGACACGATGATGGAGATCATGATGATGGAGATCATGGTGTCATGCCGGTGACGAAGGTGATCATGTCGCGCCTCGAAGATGGAGATCAAAGGCACAAGATGATATTGGCCATATCATGTTACTTTATGATTTGCATGTGATGTTTGTCATGTTTACATCTTATTTGCTTCGAACGACGGTAGCATAAATAAGATGATCCCTCACTAAAATTTCAAGAGATGTGTTCCCCCTAACTGTGCACCGTTGCGAAGGTTCGTTGTTTCGAAGCACCACGTGATGATCGGGTGTGATAGATTCTAACGTTCGCATACAACGGGTGTTGAGGAGCCTAGCATGTACAGACATGGCCTCGGTACACAAGCAAAACACTTAGGTTGACTTGACGAGCCTAGCATGTACAGACATGGCCTCGGAACACAAGAGACCGAAAGGTCGAACATGAGTCGTATAGTAGATATGATCAACATGGAGATGTTCACCGATTATGACTAGTCCGTCTCACGTGATGATCGGACACGGCCTAGTCGATTCGGATCATGTATCACTTAGATGACTAGAGGGATGTCTATCTAAGTGGGAGTTCATTAAATAATCAGATGAACTTAATTATCATGAACATAGTCAAAAGGTCTTTGCAAATAATGTCGTAGCTTACGCTTTAGTTCTACTAAGATATGTTCCTAGAAAAAATTTAGTTGAAAGTTGATAGTAGCAATTATGCGGACTGGGTCCGTAAACTGAGGATTGTCCTCATTGCTGCACAGAAGGCTTATGTCCTTAATGCACCGCTCGGTGTGCTGAACCTCGAGCGTCGTCTGTAGATGTTACGAAACATCTGACATACACGTTTTGATGACTGCGTGATAGTTCAGTGTGTGATGCTAACGGTTTAAAATTGTGGCACCAAAGACGGTTTTGAAACGTCGCAGAACATATGAGATGTTCCAAAGACTGAAATTGGGATTTCAGACTAATGCCCACGTCAAGAGGTATGAGACCTCTGACAAGTTTCTTAAGCCTGCAAACTAAGGGAGAAAAGCTCAATCGTTGAGCATGTGCTCAGATTGTCTGAGTACTACAATCACTTGAATCGAGTGGGAGTTAATCTTCCAGATGAGATAGTGATGGTTCTCCATAGTCACTGCCACCAAGCTATTAGAGCTTCGTGATGAACTATAACATATCAGGGATAGACATGATGATCCTTGAGCAACTCGTGATGTTTGACACCGCGAAAGTAGAAATCAAGAAGGAGCGTCAATTGTTGATGGTTAGTAAAACCACTAGTTTCTAGAAGGGCAAGGGCAAGGAGGGATACTTCATGAAACGGCAAATCAGTTGCTACTCTAGTGAAGAAACCCAAGGTTGAACCCAAACCCGAGACTAAGTGCTTCTGAAATGAGGGGAACGGTCACTGAAGCAGAACTACCCTAGATACTTCGTAGATGAGAAGGCTGGCAAGGTCGACAGAAGTATATTAGATATACATTATATTAATGTGTACTTTACTAGTACTCCTAGTAGCACCAGGGTATTAGATACCGGTTCGGTTGCTAAGTGTTAGTAACTCGAAATAAAAGCTGCGGAATAAACGGAGACTAGCTAAAGGTGAGATGACGATATGTGTTGGAAGTGTTTCCAAGGTTGATGTGATCAAGCATCACATGCTCCCTCTACCATCGAGATTGGGGTTAAACCTGAATAATAATTATTTGGTGTTTGCGTTGAGCATAGACATGATTGGATTATGTTTATCGCAATACGGTTATTCATTAAAGGAGAATAATGGTTACTCTGTCTATTTGAATAATACCTTCAATGGTCTTGCACCTAAAATGAATGGTTTATTGAATCTCGATCGTAGTGATACACATGTTCATGCCAAAAGATATAAGATAGTAATGATAGTACCACATACTTGTGGCACTGCCACTTGAGTCATATTGGTATAAAACGCATGAAGAAGCTCCATGTTGATGGATCTTTGGACTCATTCGTTTTTGAAAAGATTGAGACAT
Organism: Aegilops tauschii subsp. strangulata; assembly: GCF_002575655.3. Taxonomy (NCBI): domain Eukaryota; kingdom Viridiplantae; phylum Streptophyta; class Magnoliopsida; order Poales; family Poaceae; genus Aegilops; species Aegilops tauschii. The sequence goes on from NC_053041.3 coordinate 68,634,128, forward strand.
GCGAACCATGTCTATTAGTATATATGCATGAAGAAAGTCCATACAGATGGATCATTTGGACTCACTTGATTTTGAATCACTTGAGACATGCAAATCATACCACATGGGCAAGATGACTGAAAGGCCTCGTTTTCAGTAAGATGGAACAAGAGGGCAACTTGTTGGAAGTAATACATTTGATGTTTGCAGTCCAATGAGTGCTGACGCACGCAGTGGATATCGTTATGTTCTTACTTCACAGATGATTTGAGTAGATGCTGAGAATATTTACTTGATGAAACACAAGTCTGAATTATTGAAAGGTTCAAGTAATTTCAGAGTGAAGTTGAAGATCGTCGTGACAAGAGGATAAAATGTCTGTGATATGATCATAGAGATGAATATCTGAGTTACGAGTTTGGCACACAATTAAGAAATTGTGGAAATTGTTTCACGACTAATACCGTCTGGAACACCATATTGTGATGGTGTGTCCGAACATCATAACTGCACCCTATTGGATATGGTGCATACCATGATGTCTCTTATCGAATTACAACTATCGTTTATGGGTTAGGCATTAGAGACAACCGCATTCACTTTAAATAGGGCACCACGCAATTCCGTTGAGACGACACCGTATGAACTATGGTTTAGAGAAACCTAAGCTGTCGTTTCTTAAAAGTTTGGGGCTGCGACGCTTATGTGAAAAAGTTTCAGGCTGATAAGCTCGAACCCAAAGCGGATAAATGCATCTTCATAGAATACCCAAAACAGTTGGGTATACCTCCTATTTCAGATCTGGAAGCAAAAGTGATTGTTTCTAGAAACGGGTCCTTTCTCGAGGAAAAGTTTCTCTCGAAAGAATTGAGTGGGAGGATGGTGGAGACTTGATGAGGTCATTGAACCGTCACTTCAACTAATGTGTAGCAGGGCACAGGAAGTTGTTCCTGTGGCACCTACACCAATTGAAGTGGAAGCTTATGATAGTGATCATGAAACTTCAGATCAAGTCACTACCAAACCTCATAGGACGACAAGGATGCGTACTACTTCAGAGTGGTACATAATCCTGTCTTGGAAGTCATGTTGCTAGACAACAATGAACCTACGAGCTATGGAGAAGCGATGGTGGGCCCGGATTCCGACAAATGGCTCGAGGCCATAAAATCCGAGAGGATCCATGTATGAAAACAAAGTATAGACTTTGAAAGAACTACTTGATGGTCGTAAGGCTATTGGGTACAGATGGATTTTAAAGGGAAGACAGACAATGATGGTAAGTGTCACCATTAAGAAAGCTCTACTTGTCGTTAAGATGTTTTTCGGCAAGTTCAAGGAGTTGACTGCGATGAGACTTTCTCACTCGTAGCGATGCTAAGAGTCTGTTAGAATTATATTAGCAGTTACTGCATTATTTATGAAATCTTGCAGATAGGATGTCAAAACATTGTTTCCTCGACGATTTTCTTGAGGAAATGTTGTATGTGATACAACCAGAAGGTTTTATCAATCCTGAAAGATGCTAACAAGTATGCAAAGCTCTAGAAATCCTTCTAAGGATTGGAGTAAGCATCTCGGAGTTGGAATGAACGCTTTGATGAGATGATCAAAGATTTTGGGTTTATACAAAGTTCATGAGAAACTTGTATTTCCAAAGAAGTGAGTGGAGCACTATAGAATTTTTGATGAGTATATGTTGTTAACATATTGTTGATCAGAAATGATGTAGGATTTCTGGAAAACATCCAGGGTTATTTGAAAAGTGTTTTTAATGGAAAACCTGGATTAAGCTACTTGAACATTGAGCATCAAGATCTATAAGGATAGATCAAAAACGCTTAATAGTACTTTCAAATGAATACATACCGTGACAAGATTTTGAAGGAGTTCAAAATAGATCAGCAAAGAAGGAGTTCTTGGCTATGTTACAAGGTGTGAGTATTGAGTAAGACTCAAGACCTGACCATGGCAGAAGAAAGAGAAAGGATGAAGGTCGTCCCCTATGCTTTAGACGTAGGCTCGACAATATGCTATGCTGTGTACCGCACCTGAAGTGTGCCTTGCCATGAGTTAGTCAAGGGGTACAATAGTGATCCAGGAAGGGATCACATGACAGCGGTCGAACTTATCCTTAGTATCTAGTGGACTAAGGAATTTTCTCGATTATGGAGGTGGAAAGGGGGTTCGTCGTAAAGGGTTACGTCGATGCAAACTTTGACACTAATCCGGATGACTCTGAGTAGTGAACCGGATTCGTATAGTAGAGCAGTTATTTGGAATAGCTCCAAGTAGCGCGTGGTAGCTGCATCTACAAGATGACATAGAGATTTGTAAAGCACACACAGGTCTGAATGTTGCAGACCCGTTGACTAAAACCTCTCTCGTAAGCATAACATGATCAAACCCTAGAACTCATTGAGTGTTAATCACATGGTGATGTGAACTAGATTATTGACTCTAGTAAACTCTTGGGTATTAGTCACATGGCGATGTGAACTTTGAGTGTTAATCACATGGTGATGTGAACTAGATTATTGACTCTAGTGCAAGTGGGAGACTGTTGGAAATATGCCCTAGAGGCAATAATAAAATGGTTATTATTGTATTTCCTTGTTCATGATAATTGTCTGTTGTTCATGCTATAATTGTATTAACTGGAAACCGTAATACATGTGTGAATACATAGACCACAACATGTCCCTAGTAAGCCTCTAGTTGACTAGCTCGTTGATCAATAGATGGTTATGGTTTCCTGACCATGGACATTGGATGTCATTGATAACGGGATCACATCATTAGGAGAATGATGTGATGGACAAGACCCAATCCTAAGCATAGCACAAGATCGTGTAGTTCGTTTGCTAGAGCTTTTCTAATGTCAAGTATCATTTCCTTAGACCATGAGATTGTGCAACTCCCGGATACCGTAGGAATGCTTTGGGTGTACCAAACGTCACAACGTAACTGGGTGGCTATAAAGGTGCACTACAGGTATCTCCGAAAGTGTCTGTTGGGTTGGCACGAATCGAGACTGGGATTTGTCACTCCGTATGACGGAGAGGTATCTCTGGGCCCACTCGGTAATGCATCATCATAATGAGCTCAATGTGACTAAGGAGTTAGCCACGGGATCATGCATTACGGTACGAGTAAAGCGACTTGCCGGTAACGAGATTGAACAAGGTATTGGGATACCGACGATCGAATCTCGGGCAAGTAACGTACCGATTGACAAAGGGAATTGTATACGGGATTGATTGAATCCTCGACATCGTGGTTCATCCGATGAGATCATCGTGGAGCATGTGGGAGCCAACATGGGTATCCAGATCCCGCTGTTGGTTATTGACCGGAGAAATGTCTCGGTCATGTCTACATGTCTCCCGAACCCGTAGGGTCTACACACTTAAGGTTCGGTGACGCTAGAGTTGTAGAGATATTAGTATGCGGTTAACCGAAAGTTGTTCGGAGTCCCGGATGAGATCCCGGACGTCACGAGGGGTTCCGAAATGGTCCAGAGGTAAATATTTATATATGGGAAGTCCTATTTTGGCCACCGGAAAATGTTCGGGATTTTTCGGTATTGCACCGGGAAGGTTCTAGAAGGTTCCGAAGTGGGGCCCACCTGCATGGGGGGCCCACATGAACGTGGGTAGTGGGGGCAAGGCCCCACACCCCTGGTCAAGGCGCACCAAGATCCCACCTTAGAAGGAATAAGATCATATCCCGAAGGGATAAGATCAAGATCCCTAAAAAAGGGGGATAACAATCGGTGGGGAAGGGAAATGATGGGATTTCTTTCCCCCACCTTTGCCAACGCCCCAATGGACTTGGAGGGCAAGAAACCAGCCCCCTCCACCCCTATGTATAGTGGGGAGGCGCATGGGAGCAGCACCCCAAGCCCTGGCGCCTCCCTCCCTCCCGTGACACCTCTTCCTCCCCGCTTGCGCTTGGCGAAGCCCTGCCGGGATCCCGCTACTTCCACCACCACGCCGTCGTGCTGCTGGATCTCCATCAACCTCTCCTTCCCCCTTGCTGGATCAATAAGGAGGAGACGTCTTCCCAACCGTACGTGTGTTGAACGCGGAGGTGCCGTCCGTTCGGCGCTCGGTCATCGGTGATTTGGATCACGACGAGTACGACTCCATCAACCCCGTTCACTTGAACGCTTCCGCTCGTGATCTACAAGGGTATGTAGATGCACTCCTCCCCTCTCGTTGCTAGCAGCTCCTAGATTGATCTTGGTGACACGTAGGAAAATTTTGAATTTCTGCTACGTTCCCCAACAGCGGCCTCGATTCAGGGGATCAATCCCCGGCCATGCCCCGGCCTTGAACCGCAATGGGGAGAAAGGGCACCACCTCCTCTATTCCGATTACTTTGAGAGAACCGCACTCTACAAACCGTATCAACTTCGTCACCGCTTTCGAATGAGAAGGCATGTTTTCAATCGTATTCGGGAAGGAGTGGTTGCATATGACCCATACTTTGAATGCAAAGAGGACGCCCTTGGCAAACTCGGCTTCTCTTCTTACCAGAAATGCATTGCGGCTATTCACATGCTTGCATATAGAATTCCCGGTGATCTTGTGGATGAGTATGTGCGTATGAGTGAGTCCACATGTCTCCTCTCACTGTATAGTTTCTGCAAGGCCGCGGTGGCAGTGTTCGGTCCTGAATACCTGAGAGAACCAAATGCCGCTGATGCAGAGAGGTTGTTGACGATAAATGCCGAGAGGGGCTTTTCGGGCATGCTTGGTAGTATCGATGGTATGCATTGGAAGTGGAAGACTGTCAATTTGCCTGGTAGGGGCAGTACAAGGGACATGTGAAAGATGCCACTGTCATACTTGAAGCCGTGGCTTCACAAGATCTGTGGATATGACATTCTTTCTTCGGCATGGCAGGTTCTCACAATGATATTAGTGTTCTTCAGGATTCTTCGGCGTTTGCAAGGCTTGCAGAAGGCCACTGCTCAGAGGTCAACTTTGAGATCGATCAATGGCCACCATTACAACAAGGGATATTATCTAGCTGATGGTATCTATCCGCAGTGGTCCACTCTTGTGAAGATCATACCCAATCCGCAAGGAGAGAAGAGACAGAGTTTTGCCCAAATGCAGGAGAGTGCTAGGAAAGATGTGGAGCATGCGTGGGGTATTGTTCGAAACCCTGCATTGACATGGAGCACTCAGAAGCTTTGAGAGGTGATGACTGCTTGTGTGATCATGCACAACATGATCGTTGAGGATGAGCGTGATGGCAGTATCTACGACCAAGGATTGATTTCCAGGTTGAGAATGTTGAGCCTGAGCACCCACCTCTTGCAACCTTTGAACAATTTGTCCAATTTCATCGTGAGTTGTGTGATCAGAACACTCATACGCAGCTGCAAGATGACTTGGTTCAGCATATGTGAGATCACATTAGCAATCAGTAGATCTATCGGTTTAATTTTTTTTTGTGCACAAACTTTGAGTGGTTTTGTAAGACTACTTTATATTTCTAAAATTTTAATTAGATTGTAATAAAATACTATTTTGAACATGTTTTTATGTTTGATTGAAACTATTTTTTGCTATGCTCTTGGCCTCCAGCGGACGAGATGGGGCCAAAGATGCGGTCGCGCATTAGGCGCCCGGCCGGCGCAAACCCCAACACTAGTAGGAAAAGGGGCTTTTACCCCGGTTCATAAGGGCCTTTAGTCCCGGTTCTAGAACCGGGACTAAAGGGTCGTTACTAATGCCCTAGCCCTTTAGTCCCGGTTCTTACACGAACCGGGACTAAAGGCCGTCCACGTGGCCGGTGCGTGGAGCCCAGGCAGGAGGGCCTTTGGTCCCGGTTGGTGCCACCAACCGGGACCAATAGGCATCCACGCGTCAGCACCTGGCAGGAGCTGAGGTTTTTGTTTTTTGAAAGGGGGGGTTTTGGGGGTTTTGGGGGGTTAATTTAGGTTGTTATTAGGTAGCTATTAGAGAGAAGTGTCCTCTCTTATATCTCCGTGCTTGGTTTACCAACGCTATGTACTGCTATGCCTAAACATGGCTTAGATTGAAGTGAAGGCAACATGTGGTGCATGTCGAAAGTAATACTAATCCGGACTTGATCAAGTTTGGATTGTACTACTTTCGACACGCACCACATGCATGTTGCCTTCACTTCAATCCAATCCATGTTCATTTCACCCGCTGATATATAATAACTCTTCATGCGCGCATCATGCATCATCATATATAATAACAAGTCCTACTAATCATCATCATACAACTTCTACTCGTTATTAATAACAAGTCATACGATCATCATCCTCACAGTCATCGAACCAACCCTACTTAATTGTTCTTAGCACATGATCATCAGTATTAGGTAGGACCGAAATACCCTCTTTAAGGTAAAATAGCATAAAACAGTATAGACCCTGACTCTCCATTATGGAGAATGGAGATCATCCTGTCTCCAATTCTTGCGCCTCGCTTCCTTTTGCTTCCAAGAACCTCCTTGCGACTGTCCATACATTTTTTCCATTCTTTGATTTGCATGTCTCCACTTCTTTTAGAAATCTGGTATGGACAGTTGAGATTCGTAGGATGACCTGGTTGTATATTCAAAACATCAAGCCTACCATTCTGATACATCAAATGAGGCACACAATCCTCTGGGATTATCTGTTGAAAAACATAGTAATAACTTCATAGTTAGCAATGATAATGTACTAGTTTTAGAACTATGCAAAATATGCACGGATGTCGTAATAGTAAGAAATCTTACCAGGGTATCTCCATAGTAGTTACCGTAGTTCAACACGTGCACTAGTGGCACGTATTGACCATAATGTTGAGGAGTTTGATTGTAGATATTGTAATTCTCAATATCAGTACAAAATCCGACCAGATGAGTTTTCTCCTTATAAGTTAACTCAGAGCCATCGGTGTAGTAGGTTCTGTCTACCATGTTCCGCACATTGTTTGAACAATCAAAATAAGTTGTCAATGAAAATAAGCTGTCAACTATTTTGAAATGAACAATATAAATTAGCTAATAACTATGTTTGAGAAACTCACATAGCGGTAGAATTGGAGGCGTATCAACAAGGACCCAAATGTCCATGTTGTCTTGCTCGATGTCAGGATCACCAAGATCCATGGTGACAAGCATACCCTCATCAAAACCATACATCTTGCAAAATGCTTCCCAATTTTTGCAACCAAAATGGGTTACGCTCTCAGAATTATACAGCTTTACTTCAAAATCTATATCATGATGGGTCCTTAGGTGAATTTTCTTTGTTTCCATACTTTCATGGTCTTCAAAACCCATCCTCTCCAAGACGTAGCGTCTTGCATGGCATGGGAGAAGCTAGCCGAATTGTAAAAGATGAAAAGTACACGTTGAAATAGTTGAAGTCGTGCTTAATTACGAAAAAATAACACTTGTCGTCGTTGCGTACCGTTTCAACATCGAACGTCTCCTCCAGCTTAATACTGAAGCGCCGATCTTCGTCCAGGTGAGGCCTGTCGCACTGACCTCGGTCGTCGTGGCACCAGTCGCACTCCCCCGGGAGACTTTCGTCGTCCGAGTACGACATTTCCTATGTTCATAATTCAAATATTAAACATCTACAATTAAATATATATACTAAAAACCTAAGTTAGATCATTATTATTCATCACGGGTTGACTATCGGTTTGTCGAGACTTTTCTGGAAAACTCTCAGCTCACGTGGTGTATACATTCGACCGTTGGTGATGGTCGCTCCTCCCTTTGTCCCCGTGTGCATTACACCAAAATGTCTAGCTAGCACACGGGAACAAAGGAGAAGCGACCCCCACGACAACAGTCGGGATTTTTCGTCCTCTCATATATATATGGTGGAACTCTCCCTCACTGATTCCTCTCTGACATTTGCGACCGTCGGTGATGGTAGCTCCTCCTTTCGTTCTCGAGTGCATTACACCAAATTGTCTAGCACACGGGAACGAAGGAGAAGCTACCCCCACGACAACAGTCGGGATTCTTCGTCCTCTCATATATGGTGGAGACTCGACAGACTTACAGTCAACCCGAAATATCGTTTAATTATCTTTCTAAAAGAGGATTTGGCTGGTCTCACCTCGATCTCGAAGGGGGCGGTGACGGGGACGACGGCGGGGATGATGGAGGGGCCGGGGGCTCCTAGATTTCTGCGAAAACAAAAACCCTATAAGCTATCAACTAATCATAGTGCTCTCCAATTTTAGCATTCAAAGTAGGATCGGAGTAGTTTTCCACTTTGAGCATTCAATAAGCAAAATCAAATCACAAAATAAAGTAGTATTCAAATTGGGATGCATTCAATTATAAGCAAAACTACATCATCTCCATGCGTCCGTACATCGTCGAATATTATCACTAATACACCTCGAATACTATCATACATATAGCATCGCTAGTACAGCTAGAACAGTAGCGCCCGACGGGTATCGGCGCGGGCGGTGGACACCCAAAGGGACGGAACCATCACAGGATCATAGCTCCAGTGAGATCCCTGAAGAACCTGCCAGGTATTGTCGAACCTGCCCTCCAACGCAACCATGTAGCGACGGACGTGCTGGTCCTCCTCGCTGACACGGTGACGTACCACCTCCGCGGTGTCCGGAAGCCTCGGCACCGTCACTGGCCCACGCGAGCGCCACCAAACAAGGATCGGGTCAACGACGGGCTGGTTCCTCACCAACCTACACCCACCGGAAGGTAGCACCTCCCAAAACCAGCCCGGCGGAGCCCAGTCCCGGACATGGCCCCTCTGATCAAGCCGGCCTCCTCCGCCGAGTCGACGACGAGGATGCGGGATAGGCATCGTCGACGTCGATGCGGGAATAATTGCTTTAACTAAAAAAACAAACTAGTTCTATTAATTTCCTTGCTAAAAATAAACTACTTCTATAGTAAAATAAATTAGTTTTGTTAAATCAACTAGTTCAACTACTAATTAAGCACTTACTATAAATAAAATAAAGTAGTTTTATTAATTAATCAACTAGTTCAACTACTAAGCACTTACTATAAATAAATAAAATAAAGTAGTTCTTACTAAAAATAAACTACTTCTATATATAGTAAAATTTAATAAAATAGTTCTATTAATTAATCAACTAGTTCAACTACTAAGCACTTACTATAAATAAATATAATAAAGTAGTTCTTACTAAAAATAAACTACTTCTATATATAGTAAAATTTAATAAAATAGTTCTATTAATTAATCAACTAGTTCAACTACTAAGCACTTACTATAAATATATAAAATAAAGTAGTTCTTACTAAAAATAAACTACTTCTATATATAGTAAAATTTAATAAAATAGTTTTATTAAATCAACTAGCTAGTTCAACTACTAAGCACTTATAACCTAAAATCATATAGCTACATTATATTCATACATACATAGTTCTATAAAATTGTATGAACATTATATATGAACATTATATTCATACATACATAGCCACATCCATTCATCATATAGCTACCACATACATATATATATACATTATATATATGAAAAAATGCAATGAACAAAAAAATAATACAAATTATATGAAAAAAATAAACAGAGCCGTGGCGTGGCGGCGGCTCACATCGGGCGACGGAGGGCGACGGCGTGGCCGGCGGAGGGCGACGGCGTGGGTGGCGGAGGGCGACGGCGACCGCGGCGGGCCGGGGGCGGAGGGCGACGGTGACGTACGGGCGACGGCTCGGGGGCGCGCGGCGGAGGCCGACGGCGACGGCGGTGGGGGGCGGAGGACGACGGCGACGGGCGATGGCGTGGGCTCGGGGGCACGGGCGACGGCGACGGCGGCGGGGCAGCCTGGCGGCGTAGATCGAGCTCGCGGCGTCGTCGGGCGGGGGGAAACTGGCGATGGAAATCTGAAAATTTCCTAAGTGCTGCTTATATAGCAAAGGCTTTGGTCCCGGTTCAACGCACAAACCGGAACCAATACCCACCCTTTAGTCCCGGTTGGTGGCACCAACCGGGACCAAAGGGGAGCATTGGTTCCGGTTGGAGCCACCAACCGAGACTAATGTGCTGGCGCGGTGCGGGGGGAAGTTTAGTCCCACCTCGCTAGCTGAGAGAGCTCAGCACCTGTTTATAAGCTGCGTTGCAGCTCAGGTGCTGAGCTCCTCTCTAATATGCAGGCATTACATGCCTACCTTTGTCACTGCCATGTTGGGCCTATTGGGCCTGCGGGCCTGCATCCTGGCCCATGTGCAGATGGGTTTCTAGTCGTATGCACGCCGTGTGGCCCATTAGGCGGCATTTTTTTATTTTTTCCAGTATTTTTTTGTTTTTTGAATTATTTATTTTCTTTTGATTTTTGCTTTTTTTTTATTCTTTTTGCTTTTAGCTCAGAATAATTATAAACTTTCTGTTACTCCATTAGTTTCCAAATTTGAATAGTTTAAATTTCATCCGGAAACTCGTCTGTTACAAAGGGATTTCATTTTTTAAAACTTATTTGAACTCCTGACTTTTTGTGTGTTCAAAATGCACCATTCAAAGCCACATCATCATTTTTCAATCCTTTCTGACTTCATTTGTTATTTTTCATGCATTTACTAATTATTTTGAGCTATAAAACCCTAAAATTGAAAAGCATTTCAAATGAACTCTGAAAAGGTTGAAAATTGGCATGATATCATCATTTCATCCACATAGCATGTGCAAGAAAGTTGAGAGGGTTACGGCAAAAACTGGATGCACTTCGTGTACAAAACGGACAATCTCTTTCAAAGTATCAGGATTTCATCCGGAAACTCGTCTGTTACAAAGGGATTTCATTTTTTAAAACTTATTTGAACTCCTGACTTTTTGTGTGTTCAAAATGCACCATTCAAAGCCACATCATCATTTTTCAATCCTTTCTGACTTCATTTGTTATTTTTCATGCATTTACTAATTATTTTGAGCTATAAGACCCTAAAATTGAAAAGCATTTCAAATGAACTCTGAAAAGGTTTTGTTTCTACTTGCAACAAAAAACTTATTTATTTTATTTCTAATTACTTATGTATTTTACTTTAATTATTTTATTTTTATTTATTTTACTGCTGCTATTTTTATTTATTTTACTGCTGCTATTTTTACTTAATTTATTAAGGTTTATTTATTGTAGTTACTATAGTTTATTTTATTTTATTTTATTAAGGTTTATTTAGTTTTATTTATTTTATTAAGGTTTATTTATTTTATAAATATAAAAAATGAACATAGATGCACTTATAGAGAAAATTCAACCTAAATTCATAGTAAATTTCATAAATAAATTTCTATGAAATTTACTATGAATTTAGGTCAAATTTCCTGTATAAGGGCATGTATTTTCACTTTAAGAGAAGCTCAACAAGGCATAGAGGGACGGGCTTATAAACTGGTATGAGCGCCCTTCGGTTGGCGAGGTGGGACTAAACACTGGCCGCAACTAGGACCAGCCCTTTAGTCCCGGTTTGTGGTATGAACCGGGACTAAAGGGTGGTGGGCCAGGAGCGTGGCCCATTGGTCCCGGTTTGTACCACCAACCGGGACCAAAGGGTCCATACGAACCGGGACCAATGCCCACGAGGCCCCGACCGGCCCCCTGGGCTCACGAACCGGGACCAATGCTCACATTAGTCCCGGTTCGTGACTGAACCGGGGCTAATGTGAAAACTGTCCTGTGACCTAAGCCATGTTTTCTACTAGTGCAATCCGAGCGTACCCGGCCCCATTCTGACCCTCAAACGGACGAAATCTAGATAAAACGGTCGTCCGTTTGGGGTCATGCGTTGGAGTTGCCCTCAGCTAGTAATCCAGCCGCCACGCCTGCTATCCTCTCGTGCCCCACGGATTATAACTGATGTGCCCCACAGCATTTCCATTCCCTTCTCCGGCCATGAAGGTCAATAATAATGCAACAGCACTCGATCGGCCGGTGGCCTGGCGCTGTGCGTGCCTGTACCTTCCATGTTTGTTAATCGGGAGGGGTGTGCCCATATATGGCTGCCCCCTGGTTGCCGCATCCGGCTCCTCTGGCCGCCCGAGAGTCAGGTGGCCTATTGGAGGAAAGCTGCCAATGGCCAGCCGCCTTCGTGGATGCATGCACGGCCATGGGCATAGTGCATGTCGTGGGGGTGGGTCTCCTTACGCTAGTTTAACCAGAACCCCATTGGAGCCAGACCTAGAACTCCCCTCCCATTAGCCATACCTAGAACTCCATCCATTGCTCCGTCCTACTTTACACAATAACACAATAATTGATGGGAAAATTCAAGAAAAAAAAATAATTGATGGGCTGGTGGAAAGTGACACGGACCGCCCTCCCTTGCTAGGTGAGCTCGGCACTGGGCTCGTCTTGGTCATGCATGGTTCGAGCTAGCTGGGAGAGGGCATTTGCATGCATGCACCCAACTGCACTCTCCACTCATGCACGGATCGATGACCAACGAGCTATCGGTACGCATTGTATAGCTAGCTAGGGTGGTTACTCGCCTTTACAAGTTATTAGAGCATCTCCAACGGCCGCGCGGGAAAAATTCTTTTTTTCTTTTTGCGCGCGGGCAGCCGCTCCAGGCGCTGCAGCGAAGCCGCAAAAAACGCGCGCGCGGCATAAGTGGTTGAGCGCGAGGGCCGAAACACATGATGATTTCAGAAGAATCTCATCGAGGAGTGGTGGGCATGGAATGGCCGACACAGAGCATGATGATTTGTATGTTTGATGTTGTATTGTTGAACTATTTGTTTGAGTTATAAAATTGAACTATTTATTGTTGACTTATTTTTTTGTGTTTGATCTTCTTGGTTTTGTCTGGAGTGCATATGTTGTTTGTGCTGGGCGCGCGCGCCTTTTTTTGCGGCGCCTGCCGGAGCGGCTCGCGCGCGCTATATTTTGCAGCGGCCGCTGGAGCCAGCACTCAGCTGCGCGCAAAAACTGGCTATTTCGACGCTACAAAGACGCTTTTTGCGAGGCACGCGTTGCACGTCTGTTGGAGATGCTCTCAGGCGAATGGGAAACTCTTGCTTAGCTCAATGACTCGACCGATCTCAGACTCCAATTTGGTAAGGTCGATGGAGTTACAAATGGGTGTGTGCGTGGACGCAACCTCGCTCTTTGACATATCAATGGCGTGTGCGCCTACGTACATAGTGTGGACAAAGTTCGTGTGGTGGCAAGAGGCGGTGAGAGATATGCATGTATCCGGGTGAAGATTACGGTGGGCGCTGATTCGCCCGCTGTGATCTGGCCCAAGATACCCATTCCCACGGATTTAATTGCTCATGTCATTCCATTGGTGACTCTAAACCTATCGATAATGATGGTTGGTCCAACAAACAATGTCAAACATGCATGGACGTCTTTCCCTTTTTTTAAGGTTTGCATGGATATCTATAATGCGAGATTTCTTCGAAAATCCCATCGGGAGGGGCCAAAGAAAAGAAAGGCCTCTTTTCCACGTCCAACTTGCCAATTTGCATTTGCAACATGGCATATGTATATATGATGATGATCACACCGGGCCAAGAGAAAAGGCTTGTCCAGTTTTCGTTGGGTGAGTGAGAGTGAGGTCATCGCCCTCGTCGCTGGTTCGTCGTTGTCATCGCGAGTGCGACACAGCCGATCTCCACCCATGGCGCCAACGCTTATTAGTATTTTGTATATAACGGCAAACCGCCTACCCGGCCTCGGACGCTCCCCTATAAATCACCTCGGCGTCGTGCAGCTACGTACCCAACTCACCACCACCGGCACAGTCTACTCGATCTAGTGAGAGCTGCGAGGTAGCGTTCCGTTCCACGATGGATCTAGCTAGCTAGCTACAGCGTTACCTCATAGGCTCATACCTCCCATGGCGTCCAGCTCGAGCACGTCGAGGAGCATGCCGGCGGTGTGCGCCGTGCTCATCCTGCTGCTGCTGCTGTCCGCCGCCTCACGTTGCGAGGCCGACCACCTGCAGGTGACGGTGGCCGGCCGGAGAATGCTGGCCGGTGGGAGCAATGCCGCCACCGTCTACTCGAGGGAGGCGGCGATGGCCGTGGCGAATAGCGCGCGGCGGTCAGCAGATGGGAGGGCGGCGATGCCTTACTCCGAGTCGAAGAGGTCCAGCCCCGGCGGCCCGGACCCTCAGCACCACTAATTAGGTAAGCTCGCACGAACGTGCAAGCGCTCGTCAAGTAGCCTGTGTCCGTTAAGGACGATGTACGCATGGGTGGTAAGTTGGCATCTACTCCGCCAAGAAAAATTATATGTTCCTCAAACATGAGTTTTGTACCTCGTGTCTCTGAAGCACGCAAGGGAAATAAATGGTATGTATACTTGATCTTACACGTTTCCCGACCCGCCGATCGATGGAGATACAACGGGAGTGGTTTTTGTACCAAGCATTATATTGCTATATAGCGTGCATTAATCCACCGTTGAGTGTGTTGGTACATTTGGAATTTAGTGGTATAAAGATACCGAGAGAATATCACATGAAACCAAGTTTCAAAGAAAACTTTGTGGAAACCATGTTTAAAAGTTTAAGAAAAAATAAAAAAAAGGAGGATGCTAAGAGGGTGATGTTCTATTGGCACAAGAAATTTCAAGTTTAAACACATTACCATTTACGAGCTGCAAAAAAAAGCAATGATTAGTGGTGTTTACTATTTGACACTATTCAATGTTGATTTTGTTTTTTCATAGCACGTAAGTAGTAATGCATTTGAACTTGAGAATTTCACATGCTAACACAACATCACACTCTTAAGATCCGGTATTTTTGTGAAACTTCAAAATACTGTTTTCACGTGGTTTCCGCCGGTTTCTACTGAAACTTGGTTTCCATGTGTATCTCAAGATTAAAACCTTAAAAGGCATGAAGATGCATCCTGAAACAAGAAAACCCCTGATAAAGTAGATAAGAATCTAACGAGTATGATCTTGTTTTGTTGGCACACAACGAAACATTATATATAATGCATTGGAGTAAGATGTATCCTTCCTTCAAATTTCTTGACTGTTGGGCCAGCGCTTGTTGGCGGCTCATTTGTCGAAAGGTGAAGGGGCGAGGGTAAGAAAAGAAAGCTATGCTTGTCTTTGACACAATTGTTGGTTGCTGACAGCAGAGAGACCTAGAGAAGTGAAAGAGAAGCAGAAATAAGACTCTGACCAGAAACGTGATTCGTAACGGCAGACATGGAAGTCCAGGAAGCAGGAAACAAGTTCGAGTGCAGCGTGGTTTATGTTTGCGCTACCTCTTCTTTTAGAGTTTGAGCTATTTGATTTGTGATACATATGTGTGATCGCCCACTAGCATTCAAGTTGGGCCGGCCCACTAGATCATCTTCAACAAATTAACGTATCCCCCCCCCCCCCCAATAAGTAGTTGTAGGGGTTCTCCCAATATTTTTGGGGGGGTTGACATGTGTGCGCTATAGCAGATCATCCAAAGACTCATCATCAATACTTAGCCTTATAATCTTCAACAAATCAACCTAAGCCCCCCCCCCCCCCCTTATAAGTAGTTATAGGGGTTCTCCCAATATTTTTTCGGGGGTTGACATGTGTGCGGTATAGCGGATCACCCAAAGACTCATCATCAATACTTAGCCTTATATATGAGCCTCATCTGTTAGTGCCTACTCTCTCTCTCTCTCTCTCTCTCTCTCTCTCTCTCTCTCTCTCTCTCTCTCTCTCTCTCTCTCTCTCTCGCTTGCTTGCTAGCGTTCGCGCACCGAAGACACTGGTGGAGCTCCAAGAGGTGTGACGTGGGCAGCTGTGTCGGCAAGGTGATGGTTTTTGCAGTACATGGGCGGTAGTGGTGGTCTTGCGGGTGGTGGTCCAGCGACGGTCTGATGAGCATTGGCGGTGACACGCTAATGTGGCATGTATTTGGGAAGGTATTGAGAGAGAGCTAACTCCCCTTATATATAAGGCTAGTTGGAAGTGTTCGATTGTGATCACCAATTTGTATTTTGGGGAGGGGCAGGGGAGCGGATCTGCTGGAACACATTTTTGTTGACCTGTCTCACCCTATACTAGAAATTTTAGGGGGGAAAGGGATCTACTGAAGCCGCTCTTAGGAGCACGGGAGCAAATGTTTTTTATGATGATTCTATAAGCTTCTCACCCGGTTTTGGGAATCTTCTCGCCGTTTTTCTCGTTGGTTTTTTTGGTTTTAATTTTTTTTCGTTTTGGATTCTTTCATCAAGGGCCATTAAATCATCATCCAACGAGTGAAAATAGTTCAGGGTACTATTCATCTTCAACCTCCTGCCATTAAATCATCATCCAACCTCCAGGGTACTATTCTTTCATTGTACGACCCCCTGAACTATTTTCAGCCGTTGGATGATGATTTAATGGCCCCTGATGCAACATATTTTTCAGGCAGCTAACATATGGACTGTTCCAATAAACAAATTTTATATAATAAAAGAAGTTTAAACATGGTTTGAAAAATTCATTGTATATACAAGAAAACTTATATTGTGATACTTGAACATTGCGGTGCTGGATTGATCCATACCCACTGGTCAGTGGCAAAGGAGGGGTTGAAAGAAAATCAAAATAAAGTTTCCAAGAGTTTTCAGAGAGTATTTGACTGCCCTTTTTTTAATTTGAATTCAAATCTACCCCAACTTTGAATTTGAACTATAAATAGGTGATATAAAATTCCAATGCTCATGAAATGTTTACTAGAGCTTGTAAATAACATATGACATCCATTTATAAGTTTTCATGAACTTTGAATGAGGCAATCATCACCGAACAAATATATTGCAGTTCTGCCATTTTCTTGAATTTGAACAAAAGCACCTGATTCAAATACCATAACTAATTCAAAAAAAATAGGATATAAGATATGGGTGAAATATGACATGTAGGAGCTACGATAACATCCAGGTTAAAAATTTCGGTGACTAGGCATGCACTCATTCAATTAGGATCAGATTTGAGCATAAGGGCATCTCCAACGACAACCCGCAAATTTTCTCCCGCATCCGTCCGCAGACAAGGGGGGCCAGTCCGCGGACACAGATGCGGGAGGCTGACATCCAACGCTAACCGCATATATCCGACCAACAATTCAAACTAACTTCATGAAATTCGATTAAGCCGGGCGGATTTCATTCAAATTCGAATATAATTTACATAAACCGACGATATTTCGACCGTTCTACTAAAAAACTATGAAAAACACTAAACCCTATATCGGATGAGCACCTCCTAAGCTTGGCCGCCCTGTCCTGCCGCACCGCCATCGGCATACGTGCCGTCGACGGCAGCGGTGTCGTCGTGACTGATGCTCGTGGAGGAGCTACTCCGCCTCCTATTGCGCGATGCGAAGGGTCGCCTTGGCCACTGCCGAAGGCGCTGGCGGCACCCTGCCGGCGTTGGCGGAGCAGTCGCTAAGAGACCACTCCTCGCCGATCTTAGCAAGCTCGCCGTCAACACGGCGGTGGCGCCTAGCGGCCGTCTCTGCGGTGGTGACGGAGCGGTCGAGCGCCCACGCCGCGGCGAGGTCTGTGTCATTACGGACCCGTCCGGGCGCCACGCCTGTCTTGGCAAACGCGCGTGGCTACCGGCATTGCACCGGTTGTACCACGCCTGCTGCCGCGCCGCGCGCTCGGCCTCGGACACCATGGCCTGAGAGCCGGAGGCATCGCCGTAACCACCGCCTCTCAGGTAGTGGAGGATGCGGCCACTCGCCTTGGAGGATGTAATTTGATTGAGCTTTCCGAGAAGATTGCCAATGAGAGAAAATTCCAAGATTTAGAAAATTATAATCATCCTTCAGTTCTCGGTCAGGCAATCGGTCACAACAATTAACCTAATGAACCTCGGGTCCTTCTCTCGCACACTACATATGTCGCACATTAAGTATGGACAATTAGTATACCTTTATGGGTGTATAGCACCTGAAATAGTGGAAGTTGGAATAAAACTATGGAGGTTACAAACCAGATAATGCATACATTTTCTTACCCATTTGCAAAGATGGCTTGGCTTAAAGTATAATTATTTTTCATGTTGGATAATTGATGCGGGTTGCTAATGAAATCATCACATCTCTGTTTTAGGCCATTATTATTCGGTAGGAGTATCATTAAGTTTTTCTTCTCCCATTGCAACGCACGGACATATTTACTAGTTTTTTGACAGAAAGATTGTAAGGGAACCCCTTACAGTATAATTGATGCACCAAACCCAAATTGCAAGTACCATGTCTTGAACCTGGGTGGGTAGGAAGGCATCAGCCCCTTCCCACTAGGCTATGCCTTGTTAATAAATAAACTTATTCTTAAACATAATGAACGGCTGGGCCAAGGCCCATTAAAAACAAAGGTGTTTGGCTGGCCGGCGAGGAGTTATATTGGGCTGCCATTCCGTGCGTTAGGCCCGGTTTGCTTCTGGAAGCTTCCGCATAGTTCTTCTTTTGTCTAAAAAAACCTTGTTTTTCTTCTTTTTCGGCCAGGTTTATCCTCAGCAGCTTTTTGTTTGTTTTCTTCCGGATTTCTCTTTGGTTTTTATTTTCCTTTTCCTATTTCCTTTTACTTTTAAGTTTCCATTGTTTCATTTTTCTTTTTAAATTTCAGTGACCTTTTCCTTGAAATTTTTGTATTTAAAAAAATTACCAACAATTTTAAAATTGACACACTTATTAAAATTCATGAATGCTTTTTGTTAAATTTGGCAAGTGTTTAAAATTCGTGACTTTTTTGGAACCGTGATTTTTTTCCCAAATTTACAAACTTCTTTTCCAGTGGCTGAACATTTTCATTTTCGCCAATATTTTTTCATGCCATGATTTTTTAAATTCGTGTTGTTTTTTCAAATACAAAACTTATTTTGACTTTGGTAACTTTTTTCAAGCTGGCAAACATTTTTTAGAATGGACGACATTTTTCTGAAATACATTAAAAAATTCAAATTCATGAATCTTTTTTGAGTCCATGAATTTCTTTTAAATTGGTGATCTTTTTTAGAATTGAGAAACATTTCTTTCAAATTCTTTAACTTTTTTCAAATTCATGAATATTTTTTGAAGCCACAAACTTTTTTCAAACTCGAAAAACTTTTAAATTTTTTACTTTTTATAGAAGTGTACAGTCAACTATGCCATGGGTCAACGGTCAACCAGTCGACCGGTCAACATGGTGAACCGGTGGAAACAGCCGAGCGAGCGAGCTGGGCAAAGCGACCTCGCTTAGCTGGGTCAGCCCAGGGCACGCGGCGGGTGATCATCAATTAGCGTTGCTTGCGCCACCAACGATGTATAGGCGCTCTCTATATTTTAATATGCAATAACACGAAAAATTAAATACATCCAAATCAAACAACGCACAAATTCTAATTTGTTGGAGCATGTCCTTAAATCAATAGTTTCGCTATTAGTTTTGCATGCAAATTCAAATTGTCTAATATTATATTTTTTTCTCACGGTGAGATATAAATATTTCTTGTATGTGATATTTCGTTAGATATGAGATGTGAAAGTAGGGAGCTTATTGGGAAGAAGGAGCCTTTAAATAGGTAACCACGAAAGTAACGGCTATGAGGGCAGCCCATAGGTTATCCCTTGTATATCGGGCTAAGAGCAACTCTAACAGATACCACATATTGGCCCGATCCACAAAAATCGGACCGATATGCGGTTTATGGGCCAAAAAATAACTAGTAGATCCCGCATATTGGCCCAGCCCGCATATTATTTTTTACTGGAAACCTAAAGTCGTCCCCCTTGGAGCGGTATTTGTACGGGATTTGGGGGCACATTTCTAGGACCCTAAAAAATCCATTTTGGTAGAAGAATGGGGAGTAACTAAAGAGCGAGAGAGAGATCTTACCAGCATCGACCGATCATCCTGGTCCAAAGCGAAGGGAGGTCTGAAGGTGACTCTCAGGCGTCTGGGTCGTCCTTCTTAGCTACCCCTGGACTGGTCAACCGAAGGGAGTTATGGTCGGCGCTGTACTGGAGTGAAGGAAGGTCGGAGTTGAACCAGGCAAGATAGCATACCAAAGACGCTAGCTCTCGCGAGGTAGAGAAGCATACTGCATTTGGCTGTCGGGATAGCAGATCAAGGACGCAAATGGTTCCAGCGAGTCGTCTGCAACCTTAATGTTTTTTTATATTAACTAGTAGATCGTAATCTCAATGTATAGTAAAGCCACATTGGCCATAACACATCACAATTAAACTTATGGTTTAATCCCTTGCTTGTATGGTGTATGTTATGTTGGACTCATTAACTAGAACTATTTTTTTTTATTTCTGATTGCAGGATCCAAAGTCCTAGCTCGACTGGACTCTAGATCACAGACAGTTTAGTCTTGGCCCTTAATTAGGATGGCTAAATTACATTTGAGTATCATTTGATGGATATTTGCTATGAGAATTATGAATTTTATGAATCTACATATTGTACGTATGATTTTGAATATTGTAATTGAATGCCCGTATTTTTTTTATGGTTGCAATAGGCTATTACCACAACCCACTTTCGGTTGCCACATGTTAGCACCACGAAAAGTTTAAATTGTCACAATAGTTTCTCGCAACAAACATTTCACCCGTTGTGATACCTATTTATCACCACCAAAACTAGTATGTTGCAATTTTCTGTTATGACGACTGGAATATTTGTTGCCATAAGTTAATGCCACAAGTGTAGTGGTTCGTGGCAAAATGCCTAATACCTCAAAAACAAAGATTGTTGCCACAGTTTATTGCCACAATTGACTATTCCCACGGAAGAGCATGCGCCACAAAACGAGCGGCGTTGGCATAGGTTGTTGCCACAAATGTCTATCGCCATGAGCTATCAGTCGCCATGATTCGTTACACGTTGCATTAAAGCTATCTCCACAAAGCAAATTGTGGCATCAGGTGAGTGTTGCCACGGGAAAACATGTGACAACTTCCCACATGGTTGTTGCAATAGCAGACTTTATTGCCATGATTGTTTTTTATGGCAATAATCTATTACCATGCGTCCAGTCGCAACGGCTGCCAACGAATGTTGTTTCGTGGCAATAGGTACTTATCGTCATAAATCGGCATGTATTGCGACGACCGATTTTGTTGCAGTAGACTCGGATCCTTGTAAGGAGGAAAAAGGGGATCACATGTTTTTCTCTTGTGCCGCTGCTTCAGTGATTTGGGACATAATCAGCTGCGTGGTCGGTCTGAGAACAACCCCATTCTCAATTGAGGAATGCTTAGGGGACTGGATTCAAAACTTCTGCAAGGAAGATAAGAAGATGGTCTTAGTGGGGATTGTGGCTTTGCTGTGGTCGATTTGGAAATGCAGAAATAGCATCATTTTTAACAGAAAAAACATTATTGATCCTATGACTATTGTCAGACTAACATGCCACTGGATTCGTGACTAGTCTATATTGCACACAAAGGAGCCAAACAAAGAGGTGTTGGAGCTCGGGGCAAAACTATTAGAGCAAGTAGCAAGGGAAGTATACAGGGCTGCGCAAGGGTGGAGATTTAACATGCTGCGGCCGGAGAACTGATTTCTGGAAGGCGCTGCTGTTCTTCTCTCTGCTATTTGCTCTGTTGCGTACTAGTATACCTTCTTCTTCAGCATTTGGTTGTGCTTTTGTGGCTCGTTTGGTCTGTAATAAGTCTCATCTACGTGTTATAGTCTGGAGTCTGATAACTCGTTGTGGCAGCTTCTTCTGGAGTCTAGAGGCACGGGGAGAAGCATGCTTGTTTTTCCTTTTTTCCTTTTTAGTCGCAGACATCTCGTGTTGGATGCTTGGTTTCTAGTAATGGAAATCGGAAGGGCCTACCCTTCTTTTATCAAAAAAGAAAAACATTGGTGCTATCATTTTTTAGATTTATTTCAGGTTTTCTAACGATATGCATTTAGTGGGATGAGAAATTCTGACAACTATGAAGACGTCTATGACGATTTCGTCAATCTCAAGATAAAATATCGATTTGTCTATCGAAAGTGTACTCTAAGGATAGCAGCATGTGTATGCATGCATGTGTCCATAAGGTAAGTGTATGTGAACGTTCGCGTATCTACCGTGTTAAAAATACGACAGAATCCCTCGGCATGCAATGTTTCGCCGCAGCACTCCCGGATGAAACGAATTCAATCCCATATATTTGTTCCGCATTGCGGAACAAATAACGAATGCAGCCAACAAACTGCCGTGACAATCTCGTACAACATGAATGGACAAAACAAATAATGTAAACAAAAAAGAAACAAACAAACAAAAAAACAATTTCATGGGCGGCATCGACCGATATCCATCAATTCTGAACCTTATCCTCAGCATGGTCTCACTCCTCCTCGAAGCACCTGACGGCGTTGTCCGGGTCGATGTCGCTGCAGAGCGGCAGGTCGGCGGGGAGCGCCTCCAGGCTGAGGTTGGCGTCCCTCAGCGCGAACACCACCTCCTCGAACAGAAGCCGGTTGCCGGTCGGAGTGAGGTGCAGCCCGTCCCTGAGGAACGCCGTCTCCCACCCGGGGAACTCCTGCATCCGGGACCAGAGGTCGATGGCCCGGAGCCCGCGCTGGCGCGCCACCTCCACGCACGCCCGCGCGTACCGGCCGGCCGCCTCGTTGGTCCGCTCGGGCAGGCCGGACGCGTCCCCGTTGCGCGGGAACCGGACGCGGCCGCGCTCGTCGACGGGGGGCGGCGTGACGAGGATGAGCGCCGCCGACGGCCAGCGCGCGCGGAGCAGCGCGCAGATGGCGCGCAGGTTGTCCCGGTACTCCGGGAGCGGCACGTGCTGGAACGCGCTGGCGCGGTCGGGGAGCGACGCGTCGTTGGCGCCGAAGAAGACGGTGACGGCGGCGACGGCCGCCGACGCCGGGATGGCGGAGAACGCGCGGTCGGCCACCAGGGACGCCCAGCGCGTGTTGTAGCCGCTGTAGCCCCGGAGGACGACGTCGCCGGAGCGGGAGTAGTGGTTCGCCAGGTGCGCGCCCCACCCGCCCTCCCCGAACGACTCCTCCGTGATGGAGTCGCCGAACAGCACGATCGACGGCCTCATGATGATGACACTCGAGCTCAAGCTTCGCTCGTGCTAGCTGGTCAAGTTCGATCGATGAGTGGCATGGCGCGCGGAAGGTTATATATAGACAGGAAGCGAGAGGCGGCTGCATGGGAGAGCGAGCCGGGTTGGCCGTACGCACGCACGTTGAATTCGTCGGGTGACCTCACGCCTGACATATATACGAGTTGGCGCTTTTCAGGTGACATCTCCTCGGTTCAGTGCACGGACGAAAGGAACAAAATACCAGTCTCGATCGTCTTGGTTTGTGGCGACGTCGCTTCTGTCGTACGGACACATCGAGTATGGAAAATCAAACTGCCCTCGTCTCCTTATCGTTTTTCGGTACCGCCTCTGTGCCGCTAGAACATTCCTTTCCCGTGGGCGCGTGTATGAGCGGTGATTTCGGTACTACAAAGCGTTGGCTCCCTTCACCCCCTCTAGAAATGATAAAGAGAATGACTGAATGTTTCGTTGTGCACACCACTCAGAGCGAACGGCCTGATTTTATCTTTTTTTTTATTTGTTCCTAATCTTCAACAAGTGGTCATTATAGTATGATAAATTATGCTTTTTTAGGGTTTTGCACATGGCAACTATGTCAGTCAGTTATAGCATTGCAAATTCTGCGTTTTTAAGTTTTTGCACATTGCTAGCGCTATAGCACGGCAATTTATGTGCGTTGTAGCTTTTCCGCACATGGCAACTATGTGTGTTACAAAATGGCAACTTTTTTTTCCCTAAAACAAGACATGACAAGCACGCACCATGGTAATTCTCTACCTGTCTCATGAACTCATGGCAAATCTCTATCATGTAGCATGACAATTCTCTACTTGCGGCATGGCAAATCTTTATCTTGTAGCATGATAATCTTTATATTATAGGATGGTAATTTTTTATTGACCGACGTGGCAGTTTCTCTCTGTATCCAGGGCAATCATTTTTTTTCTAGCATGCCAATTTTTCTCATCTCAAGATTTGTGCAACGAGCAGGGCCGTCTCCAGCAATTAGGGGGCCCGGGATGTCGTGGAATTGTCACGGCAGATGTCCTGCGCTAGGACTTAGTCGTGGAACCATCGCAGTAGGAAGCTTGAAGGGGTTAATGTGGGACAAGGAACACGAGGGTTTATACTGGTTCGGCCCCTTACGGTGAAGGTAAAAGCCTACGTCCAGTTTGAGGTGGTATTGATTAGGGTTACGATTACCAGGGAGCTAAACTGCTATGCCCGGCTCTCGACGAGATTGTTGTCGCCCTAAACCGCTGCCGGGTCGTCCCTTTATATAGGGAGGCTGACGCCCTGCAGCTCTCAGAGTCCTGGCCGGCTCATAAGAGTGTCCGGCTCGAACTCTTAACTATTTCTTGCCTTACACTACAAGTTCTACCATAACAATGGTTGTAACTACGGGCTTTAAGCCTCCGCCGGGTCTTAAGCCCATCTTTGGCCCACCGTTTTTAATCTTGGCGTCGGGCTTCTGGCAGTGACCATATGAGTAACCAGGCCCCTCCTGGCGGGTGACTCTAAGGTCTATATCCTCAACATTAGGCCCCAGATTGATTTGAGCCGGCTCATGTCAATCTTCAATTCTTTCGACAGAAAAAATCTCCGGCTTACCATTTATGTGAAGGCCATAACCCGGCGTGACGTCATCCTCTGGACTCCGGATAATCCGCCGTGACGTCATCTTCCATTAAGCCCGTTTTTTACTCCACCAGATCCGCAACGGATCTTTGCTTTTACTGTCATTCCGAAAATCGAGGCGTTGTGGGGGGACATAACCACGCCACGGTCTCCTTGATTCTCGCGCCCGCTTTATGAGCTCGCCTTATAAATAGGCCGGCCCGACGGGCTTCTCTGCCATCCTTCTTCCTCCTCGCGCCACTGCCTCTCTGCCTGAGCTCGCACTCCGCCGCCGTCGTCTCGCCTCCGGTCTTCGTCAACCTTGGCCGCTGCATCACCCTGACTCAGACCAGACAAACGGCGGCGACCCCCGCACCTTTTCAGCTCCGGTAAGTCCTTACTACCTCGTAGAGTAGATCTACAGTAGGGTTCATCCATGTTCTTCGTGTTCGTCACCATTGCCCGCAAGTTTCGGTAGTTCTCCTAGTTACCGCCCCTGCTTGATCTTAGGCCTGTATAGAACTAGTGCGGTGGTTGTTTTAAGATCCATTTCACACGCAAGTATCCTTCCTTGTACTGCACAAGAACCTTGTTCGAACCCGAGAGCTCCCTCACTTCGGTTTCTAGGTCTAGAAATTTTTCCGTTTGCCCGACCATTTTGATCCAAAAAAGTTACTGCAATATGTGAAACCTGTTTTACCACACTTAGTAAAAACTGCAACCATTGAACCTTGGCGGCTTACAATTCCGGTTTAAAGAAACCACGCGCCGTAGAATCCTCCGGCTTAACTGTGGTAAGGCCGTAGATAATCAACTTATCCTGAATGCCCCTGCGGCTTAGATAACCCACTGTACCTGAATATATATCATTAGTCCCCTTCATAAGCCGCCACCTTAGTTTGAACTGTAGATCTCCTGCTTATAATTAACCCGGACATTTTTTTCCTTTTTGTCATAGACCACCAACTTTCGCCATGGCTCCCAAAGCTCCCAAAGCCCCTATCACTTGCAACTGGATGAAGTCCAACGTCACCAATGAGACGCTAGCAGCCTTTGTTAAGTCCGGATACCTGCCCAAGAAAGACATCATGTCCTACCGTGCCCCTGACCCGTCAGAAGAGAGACCTCAGCCAAAGGACGGGGAGGTAGTGATCTTTGCGGATCATATGAGCCGGGGCTTCGCACCGCCCGGCTCAAAGTTCTTTAGGGACGTGCTCAACTTTTTCGACTTGCGGCCTCAAGATATAGGACCCAACTCAGTGTCCAACATCTGCAATTTTCAAGTCTTCTGCGAGGTTTACCTTGGAGAAGAACCTAGTCTGCTGCTCTTCAGAGAGCTTTTCTACTTAAACCGTCAGAATGAGTGTGCCAACGGGCCAAGTCTGGAGTTGGGTGGCATCTCCATCCAGCGGCGTAGGGACTGTCTTTTCCCTTACGCAGAGCCGCCAAGCCACCCCAAGGACTGGAACATGACTTGGTTCTACTGCCAAGATACTTCCCCGGCTGATGAAAGCCCGCTGCCCGGCTTTCGCCCAACACGTCTGGAGCCGACTCACCCACTGTCGGACAAGCTGACTCAAGCGGAGCGCCAGCCTCTGCTCCCCACTATTAACAAGATCAAAACTCTCCTGGGCAACGGTCTGAACGGAATCGACCTGGTCCGGGTCTGGATCTCATGGCGGGTGATCCCATTGAGCCGCCGCCCCGGCTTAATGTGCGAGTACACAGGACAAAAAGATGACCCGCAGAGACACAGCCGTAATGATCTTCCAGAAGACGTTGCAGAGGAGGAGACCAAGGCTCTTTTAAACGAGAGCCTGGCAGACTGCGGAAGGACCGGGTTAGCCCCCTTCTGCAAGACCAACCCAGCCCCAGCGGTAAGCCGCTGACTTTAATTTTTTATCTTCTTCTGTATATAACCTTCATCTGAACCGTTTTTAAGAATTCATCATTGTATTTTTCAGGCTGATGATAAGTTCTGGCGGGTCAAATATGACCATGAGGCGGCAAAAAAGGCCAGGAAGGCGAAGAAAGCCGCCAAGAAAACCGCCCCTCGCAAGAAAGGAAGCAGACCTACTGCTTCGGAGCTGATGCAATTAAGCGATAGCTCCGAGTCAGAGGTAACCCCTAAGCTTTTAAGTCCTTGCTGCATTTGTTGTTTGTTGTTGTCCGCCTTATCAACACTTGCTCATTGACAGGATGACACCGGCGCCAGTAACCCGGTGGTTGAAGAGGTAATGTCACTTTCCTCCGACTCGGAGCCCTTGCCACGGCTGAAAGTCCGAAGGGTAACCCGGAAAGTAAGCTTTTCACATCCTTTAGCTTATCAAGACCCTCAATTTATTTTGAAGCGACGGGTTCATGAAAGCCGGCGTCACACCCGAACTAGCAAAGACACCGATCTCTCCTCCGGGTTACCTGACGCATCAAGGAAGCGCCGAACTGAGGTTTTTTCCCACTTATACCCTTTTCATCCGTTGGCGGGTGTTATCCGTCAGCCACTCAATTCTTCTGACTCCAATTATCAGGAGACCTCCCCTTCTTCGGGCGACTCTATGCATTCGAGTCTTCCGACTTTCAAGATCGCGCCGGGGTAATAACAACCATCTCATATTATACTTATCCTTACTTACCCTTTGTGTGCTTAACACTTCTGTCCTTTCAGTGCCCAGGCAAAACTCACCAAAAGAGCGAAGAAGACCAGATCAGCCGGAGTGCCGGATTTGCCTGAACCGGAGGTGACGGCTCAAGAACCACCAGCTGCCTCCGCCCCCGAAGCCACCACTCCAATGGACACGGCACCTGAGGCCACTGCCCCAACTACCAAGGCAACAACCGAAGCTTCAGTTAACCCGGAGGCCTCCGGCTCAGCTCCACCAGCAGACGACCCGGACGTGGTAATCACCCGGACGGAGTTTGTTGAGCCGGGGAGACCGACCGTGCTGGCCAAGTGCTCCGCTAAGGGGGAGGTGCTGCAGCCGCGCCAGGCGAATCTGGACCTCTCCAACTACACCAACCTGAGCATTGGAGAGCTCGTCTCTGGCTACATCAGCCAAGTACACAAGAACCGGGACGCCGAGGTCGCCATGGTAAACCAGATCCAGCAAAAATCTGAGGTATCCTTCTGCTGTCCTCTTACTTACTGCATAGTTACCTTTGCCATGCTAGCCCCCAAGTCGACGACTTATGATTGAATATGTTGTAGACTTAGGTTCCGGCTTACTCAATTGAGCCGGCAGTATGTAGATAGATACGTTCAATATGCATTAGCCCCCAAGTGCCAAGTGTCTTTGCTTGGAAAACGCTTGGGACTTATATAATGACTGTTAATAACCCGGAAATGTGCGCAGGCTGTTGGCAAGAAACTAGAGGCGGATCTTGCGGATCTCAAGAACCGGCTGAAGACGCAGGAGATGGAGACCCGGAAGGCCAACGCCAAGTTTGTATCCAGCATCGCCGCCCAAGAGAAGCTGAAGACAGAATTTGATGCTGAGCGGAAATCCTGGGCCGAAGAGAAGGCCGCACTGGTGACCCGGGCGGAACAGGCGGAGAAGACTCTCTCTGAGAAGACCGCCGAGCTCTCCGGCCTAAAGCGCCAGGTTTCCCAAATGGTGGCCGCCATCTTCGGTAAGTCGCCTCACCGGCTTTCCTCAATGTTAGAATATTTATATCTCATGATTCATCCTTGTCGCCGGCTTATCTGATTCTGTTAAACAGGCCCCAGGAGTGCCAACCTCAACCAGAGTGTGGTCACCAAGCTAAAGGCCGTGTATACCCTGGTGGAGCAGCTCTACACCGGGTCACAGCGTGCCTTAGCTGTGGTGGCCCTATCCAACGAGGTGCCGACTCATCTAGCAGAAGTCCTGCGCCGGCTCGCCGTCCTGCCTCAGCGGATTCAAGAGCTGCGACGAGCTTCTGCGAGATCCGGAGCAATCGCCGCGCTGAGCCGGGGCAAGGCATTCCTGCCGGAGTTAGACCCGGCGGACATCGCCCTTGGCTATCCAAGCCTGAAGGAAGACGGCTCAGCGTTCGATCAGAAGGACTTCGCAGCGTGCGTGAAGGCTGTACGCCCGGTGGCCACCCTTATCGGGGACGACACAGATCTGACCAAGTACCAGCCGGGTTACAATGCGGAGAATCAGAGGATTCCAACCCCTCGCTATGAAGATCTGAGTTTAATTCCGCCGGCTCGTCAGCACACCTTTGCCCCAGAGATTGACCCGGCCGGGTTAATTGACGAGGAAGCCCAATTCGAGGCGCTGAGCGGCATCGACTGGAAGTCGTCGACTTTCCAGACCTTGGAGACAACCGGAGGAGAAGGAAGGAATGAGCCGGAGACTTCCACCCAGCAAGCGTCTTAGCTTCTGCGGCCGGCTTACTGAACAATGTTCCACCCTTTTGGACTGAATGAGTCTTTGTAATAGAGTAGGACCAACATTTTTATCCTTGCCGTGCCATCGTGCACGCCTTGAATGCGGAAATCTGTTGAAGTTGTCTCTTTGATTTTTCTCTGGGTCATAATCAAGCATTTGCTTTACTTAACCTCAAAAGAGGTGCCTTTAACTATCCTGCATAAAAGGGCAAATCACAAGTCCCGAGGCGGCTTACCGTCCTGAGAGTCATAAGTTTTATATAACCCGGAATATGAATCAAAAGGACTTGTCTTCCATGATATCCTGAATATAGCCGTAAGAACATACTTAACGGCCTGCAATTATACTTCCGATTTAGATAATCCGGATAATAAAGTTGGTACCGCAACTCCGGTTTACCTGCCTTATAACACTCATTGCGTTCAGCAATACTGTAAACCAAAGTTAAGCCGGCAAAGCGAGACCCGGCTGTACACACCTTGACATAATCAGAGAAAGCTTGTGATAAAGCATAAGATCTTAGGGGCTTCCGGTTCGAATACGACCAGAGACCCGGCCCGAAGGGGTTAAGCTAAGATTCGGATACGATCATATAGCCCCCAGCGGGTGTGGCGATGCTAATCAAAAGGGTACCGACAGCTATGTTCTCTTTGGTTCGAATACGACCCATGTTTGAACAGGAAGCCCCCAAGTGATTTTAAGAATTGTTTAACGACGCTGATTCGAATACGATCCACGTCGGTTCTCAAAGGGGTTAAACTATGATTCAAATATGATCAAAGGTAACCTCCCAATGAGCTCGGCACTTTTGCCAATCAAATGGGTATCGACAGCTATGTTCTCTTTGGTTCGAATACGACCCATGTTTGAACAGGAAGCCCCCAAGTGACCTTACTGCTTATGGCTAGATTCGAATACGATCATAAGCCGGATCCTCCTTCAAGTTATCATGTAATCTTGTGATGAAAACAACACGTGCACATTTGGAGGGGAAAAAGGGACAGAGGCCCTGCTTTATTGCTTATCATAATATATACATGGCTGAGAGAAATATGTACATCACAAGAGCTAGTGGCTCAAGTGTAGTAAGGCCGAAGCTGAGCTATGTTCCACGGCCGACGGGTCTCCTCCTCCGACTTACGTGAATCTTTATGCTCCCGAATGTCAATGAGGTAATATGACCCGTTGTGCAAGTTCTTGCTGACCAAAAAAGGCCCTTCCCAAGGCGGGGATAGCTTGTGCGCATCTGTTTGATCCTGGATGAGCCGGAGGACGAGATCGCCTTCCTGGAAGACCCGGGATTTGACCCGGCGGCTATGATAACGCCGCAGGTCTTGTTGGTAAATCGCTGAACGGGCTGCTGCCACATCACGCTGTTCGTCCAACAAGTCAAGAGCATCTTGGCGCGCCTGTTCATTATCCGTCTCAACATAAGCCGCCACGCGAGGTGAGTCATGACGGATGTCACTGGGGAGGACTGCTTCTGCCCCGTACACCATGAAGAAAGGCGTGAAGCCGGTAGACCTGTTAGGAGTAGTGTTAATGCTCCATAACACGGAGGGCAGCACCTCCACCCAACAACCCGGCGTCCGTTGCAAAGGGACCAAAAGCCGGGGCTTGATGCCCTTCAGAATCTCCTGATTAGCTCTCTCAGCTTGACCATTGGATTGAGGATGAGCCACTGAGGAAACGTCAAGTCGGATGTGCTCTCGTTGACAAAACTCCTCCATGGCACCTTTGGAGAGATTGGTGCCATTGTCAGTTATAATACTGTGTGGAAAAACAAAGCGAAAGATCACCTTTTTCATAAACTGAACCGCCGTGGCTGCATCACACTTGCTAACTGGCTCCGCTTCAACCCACTTGGTAAACTTGTCAACTGCCACCAAAAGGTGGGTCTTCTTATCCTTGGACCTTTTGAAAGGCCCAACCATATCAAGCCCCCAGACCGCAAAGGGCCAAGTAATCGGAATCATCCTCAGCTCCTGAGCCGGCACATGAGCCCGTCGTGAAAACCTCTGGCAACCATCACATTTACTGACCGAGTCCTCTGCATCAGCATGAGCCGTCAGCCAATAAAAACCATGGTGAAAAGCCTTGGCCACAAGAGACTTTGAGCCGGCATGATGGCCACAATCCCCTTCATGAATCTCACGCAAGATCTCTTGACCTTCCTCAGGGGAGACACAACGCTGAAACGCCCCTGTAACACTGCGGTGATGCAACTCTCCGTCGATAACAATCATTGACTTAGCCCGCCGGGTTATCTGCCTGGCCAAAGTTTCATCCTCAGGCAACTCACCCCGGGTCATGTAAGCCAAATATGGCATTGTCCAGTCCGATATGATGTGGAGAGCCGCCACCAGCCGTGCCTCCGGGTCAGGGACAGCCAAGTCTTCCTCCGTAGGCAATTTAACAGAAGGGTTATACAGGACATCCAGGAAAGTATTGGGTGGCACCGGCTTTCGCTGAGAGCCGAGCCGGCTCAGAGCATCAGCCGCCTCGTTCCTCCTGCGATCGATGTGCTCTACTTGGAAACCCTGAAAATGCCCAGCAATGGCCTCAACCTCACGGCGATAAGCCGCCATGAGAGGGTCTTTGGAGTCCCACCTTCCTGATACTTGTTGAGCCACCAAGTCTGAGTCGCCAAAGCACCTTACTCGACTCAAATTCATCTCCTTAGCCACCCGAAGACCATGGAGCAAGGCTTCATATTCAGCCGCATTGTTAGTACAAGGAAACATCAGTTGTATCACATAATGGAACTTGTCACCTTTGGGGGAAGCCAACACAACTCCAGCCCCCGAGCCCTCCAACTGCCTGGACCCGTCAAAGTGGATAGTCCAATATGTGTTATCTGGCTTCTGCTCGGGCACTTGTGACTCTGTCCAATCATTGATGAAGTCCACCAAGGCCTGAGATTTAACAGCAGTGCGTGGCACGTACTTGAGACCATGAGGTCCGAGCTCGATAGCCCACTTAGCCACTCTCCCTGTGGCCTCTCTGTTTTGAATGATATCACCAAGAGGGGCAGAGCTGACCACGGTTATGGGATGACCCTGAAAATAATGCTTAAGTTTCCGGCTCGCCATGAACACACCGTAAACAAGCTTCTGCCAATGCGGATAGCGCTGCTTGGACTCAATGAGAACTTCGCTGACGTAATAAACCGGCCGCTGAACCGGATGCTCCTTACCCTCCTCCTTGCGCTCCACCACCATAGCCACACTGACGGCTCGTGTGTTCGCCGCCACATATAATAACAAGGGCTCTTTGTCAACCGGAGCAGCAAGGACTGGAGGCTCTGCCAGCTGCTTCTTCAAATCCTCAAAGGCAGTATTAGCTGCATCATTCCAGACAAAGTTATCAGTTTTCTTCATCAACTGATATAATGGCATGGCTTTCTCACCCAAACGGCTTATAAACCGGCTTAAAGCAGCTATGCGACCCGCCAATCGTTGAACGTCATTTATACACGCCGGCTTAGCCAGGGAGGTGATGGCCTTGATCTTCTCCGGGTTAGCCTCAATGCCTCTGTCAGAAACCAAGAAACCCAAGAGTTTGCCTGCAGGAACACCAAAGACACACTTGGCCGGGTTAAGCATCATCTTGTAGACCCGGAGATTATCAAAGGTTTCTCTTAAATCATCTATCAGGGTTTCCTCTTTTATGGACTTCACCACAATATCGTCCACATAAGCGTGCACATTGCGCCCAATCTGTTTGTGAAGACAGTTCTGTACACAACGCTGGTAAGTCGCGTGTGCACACTTGAGTCCAAAGGGCATAGACACATAGCAGAAGGCTCCAAAGGGAGTGATGAACACCGTCTTCTCCTGGTCTTTAACCGCCATCTTAATCTGATGATATCCAGAATAAGCATCCAAGAAACTTAAGCGCGCACAACCTGCCGTAGCATCAATGATTTGATCAATACGAGGGAGGGCAAAAGGATCAGCCGGACACGCCTTGTTTAAGTCCGTGTAGTCCACACACATCCGCCAGGTGCCGTTCTTCTTGAGTACGAGCACCGGGTTAGCCAACCACTCTGGGTGAAAGACTTCAACAATAAACCCGGCCGCCAAGAGCCGGGCCACCTCTTCACCAATGGCTTTCCGCCTCTCTTCATTAAACCGCCGAAGGAACTGCCTGACCGGCTTAAATTTCGGATCAACATTGAGAGTGTGCTCAGCGAGTTCTCTAGGTACACCCGGCATGTCAGAAGGTTTCCATGCGAAGATGTCCATATTCTCACGGATGAACTCGATGAGCGCGCTTTCCTATTTCGGATCCAGATTGGCACTGATGCTGAACTGCTGAGATGAATCTCCTGGAACGAAATCAACAAGTTTAGTCTCATCAGCCGACTTAAATTTCATCGCCGGCTCATGCTCCGTAGTTGGCTTTTTCAGAGAGGTCAAATCTGTTGGGTCAACATTGTCTTTGTAAAACTTCAACTCCTGAGCCGCACAAACAGACTCTGCATAAGCTGCATCGCCTTCCTCACACTCCAAGGCCATTTCCGGCTGCCGTGAACCGTAATGGTCCCGTTGTGACCCGGCATCTTGAGCTGTAAGTACACATAACACGGCCGAGCCATGAACTTGGCGTAAGCCGGCCGCCCAAAGATAGCATGGTACGGGCTTCTTATCTTAACCACCTCAAAGGTCAACTTCTCCACCCTGTAGTTGTTCTCATCTCCAAAGGCCACTTCCAATTCGATCTTGCCGACTGGATAAGCCGACTTACCAGGTACCACACCGTGGAAAACAGTGTTTGACTGGCGGAGGTCCTTATCAACTAACCCCATACGGCGGAAAGTCTCATAATAGAGGATGTTAATACTGCTGCCTCCGTCCATAAGCACCTTAGTAAACTTATATCCTCCTACCTGAGGAGCCACCACCAATGCCAAGTGACCCGGATTATCCACCCGGGGAGGGTGATCTTCCCTACTCCACACTACGGGCTGCTCAGATCACCGTAAGTAGCGCCGGAACTACCGGCTCAACGGCATTCACAGCCCTCTTATGAAGCTTCTGATCTCGCTTACATAGACTGGTGGTAAACACATGATATTGTCCCCCGCTAAGTTGCTTTGGGTTGGTCTGATAACTCCCTGCTGCTGTTGATGACCCTGGCCAGACTGCTGATTAAAGCCCCCTTGACCGTTCTGAGGACCGGAATTTGAGCCGCCGCCCGGGCCGTGAAAACCGCCGGCGCCTGAGCCGCCGCCCGGGCCATTGTAATTCTTAAAGGCCTTCATGATTGCACAATCCTTCCACAGATGAGTCGTTGGCTTCTCTCTAGAGCCATGCTTCGGACAAGGTTCATTCAACAGCTGCTCCAGCGTCGGACCTGACCCGCCGCCTCGGGGAGGGGGCCTCCCCTTGCGTCTCTGGTTATTACCTTGTGAGCTGGCGTTGGCTACAAACTCTAGGCTGCCATCGGCCTTGCGCTTGCCTCCCCCTTGGTTCCCCGGGTTAAACTGAGGACCCTTGCCATTGCCGTTCTTCTTTCCCTTCCCTGTCCTTTCATCATCTGAAGGGGGATCCTTGGTACCATCAGAATCGGCGTACTTGACAAGAGCCGCCATCAGTGTACCCATATCACTGCAGTCGCGCTTAAGCCGCCCGAGTTTCATCTTCAGGGGCACAAAACGACAATTCTGCTCCAGCATTAAAACCGCTGAGCCGGCATCCATCTTGTCTGATGAGTGTATAATCTTCTTAACCCGGCGAACCGAATGTGTCGTAGACTCCCCCTCCTGCTGCTTACAGTTAGTCAAATCCACAATTGACATAGACTGCCTACAGGTATCTTTGAAGTTTTGGATGAAACGGGCTTTCAGCTCAGCCCAAGACCCGATGGAATTCGGTGGTAGCCCTTTTAACCAAGTGCGGGCGGTCCCATCCAACATCATGGTGAAGTACTTGGCCATTGCCGCCTCACTGACCTCTAGCAGCTCCATAGCCATCTCATAACTCTCGATCCAGGCTGCAGGCTGTAAGTCTGCTGTGTAATTAGGCACCTTCCTAGGGCCCTTGAAGTCCTTGGGTAGACGCTCATTGCGGATAGCTGGTACTAAGCAAGGGACACCCCCAGTCCTGGTGGGGATACCCACGTCGACGGAAGCCGTCGGATAAGCCGGGGGGGTCTGGTAAGCCGTCAATTGAGGCACTTGCTCCGCCTCTTGGCGCGCTCTGTCCTGGTCTGCTGCGTAAAAGGCTCCATTATGAGCCGGGCCATGGCCAGGAGGCGGGTCATGGCGTCGGACGTTACTTGAGCCGGTCGCTGAGACCATGTGTCTGCTATAACTCGGGCTCTGGCCCGGACGAGGGGTCGAGTGGATCCTGTCCTGACTTTAGGAGTACGCCTCTTGCTACGCCAGTGCTGTCTGAAGGAGTTCCCTGACCCGGCGGGTTTCAATAGCCGTCGGAGAGTCGCCATCAACTGGGAGAGCCGCCAGCCGTGCTGCCGCAACGATCATGTTCTCCAGCGGGTTATTATAATGACCCGGGGGTGTTGGCACATACTGAGGTGGGGTAGGGGGCACCTGAGGAGGCCCCATCACCCGTGGCTGAATAGGGAGCCCAGCCCCGGGCGCTATGACCTCTGGCGGGTTACTAGACCCTGCACCTGGCGTGCTGAAGAGGTTGCGTGGATCATAAACCGGCGGGAGCCGAGATTGAGTCTTTTGGTGCCTCCTCCGCATGACCTCATTGGACGCGTTCTGATCCATCGTAAGTTGGAAGGATGGCGCCTGGATCAACTGAGTTTGGGCATCCAGAGCCGCCCTCTCCGCAGCCAGCCTGATCCCTTCCGCTGCCAGATCCTCCTTAGCTTTCACGAGATCCAATTTTAATTGTGCCACCTCCGCATCATGCTGGGCTTGATCCGCC
Organism: Aegilops tauschii subsp. strangulata; assembly: GCF_002575655.3. NCBI lineage: Eukaryota > Viridiplantae > Streptophyta > Magnoliopsida > Poales > Poaceae > Aegilops > Aegilops tauschii. The sequence goes on from NC_053041.3 coordinate 68,670,028, forward strand.
GGGTCAACCGTGGCAGTTAACAGGGCCGTCATCTTGTCCGTGAGATCCATCAACACCTGAGCCGGAGAAGGCACCGGGTTTCCTGCTCCAGGAGCAGGGTTCTGGGCAGGCTGTGCACCGGCCATGAAGATCCCGACCCAGCTTGGCGGCTCAAATAGGTCTGGAATACTGTCACCGTCGGAATAACCCATGAGCCTGCCATCTTGAAGTTGGTACAACGAGTTTGACTCACCGGTGGCCGACTCGCCGTCAGAGCCGGCGGCCGTCTCATCACCAGACCCAGATAGATCAGAGGGCCCTCCATGGATACATCCCACAAAGGCGCGCCTTAAGGCAGGCCGGGCCCGGGCGGGTCGTGCACGCTGAGCCGTCTCGATGAGATCGGCGCAGAGATCCGGCTCAGGGCCCGGCTCACCAATCTTGCCGATGAAAACATGAATTCCGCCGAAGGGGACCCGGTACCCGTACTCAATTGAGCCGGCGTCGGGGCCCCAGTTTGCATCGTCGATGTAGAGCTTGCCGCGACGACTCTTGGTCATCCGGCCCACAGCGTATCCCTTGAGCCCTTCGAAGCTGCCCTTCAATAACTCAAATCCACCGTGCGCTGGACCCACGGTGGGCGCCAACTGTCGTGGAATTGTCACGGCAGATGTCCTCAGGCTAGGACTTCGTCGTGGAACCATCGCAGTAGGAAGCTTGAAGGGGTTAATGTGGGACAAGGAACACGAGTTGGCGCTTTTCAGGTGACATCTCCTCGGTTCAGTGCACGGACGAAAGGAACAAAATACCAGTCTCGATCGTCTTGGTTTGTGGCGACGTCGCTTCTGTCGTACGGACACATCGAGTATGGAAAATCAAACTGCCCTCGTCTCCTTATCGTTTTTCGGTACCGCCTCTGTGCCGCTAGAACATTCCTTTCCCGTGGGCGCGTGTATGAGCGGTGATTTCGGTACTACAAAGCGTTGGCTCCCTTCACCCCCTCTAGAAATGATAAAGAGAATGACTGAATGTTTCGTTGTGCACACCACTCAGAGCGAACGGCCTGATTTTATCTTTTTTTTTATTTGTTCCTAATCTTCAACAAGTGGTCATTATAGTATGATAAATTATGCTTTTTTAGGGTTTTGCACATGGCAACTATGTCAGTCAGTTATAGCATTGCAAATTCTGCGTTTTTAAGTTTTTGCACATTGCTAGCGCTATAGCACGGCAATTTATGTGCGTTGTAGCTTTTCCGCACATGGCAACTATGTGTGTTACAAAATGGCAACTTTTTTTTCCCTAAAACAAGACATGACAAGCACGCACCATGGTAATTCTCTACCTGTCTCATGAACTCATGGCAAATCTCTATCATGTAGCATGACAATTCTCTACTTGCGGCATGGCAAATCTTTATCTTGTAGCATGATAATCTTTATATTATAGGATGGTAATTTTTTATTGACCGACGTGGCAGTTTCTCTCTGTATCCAGGGCAATCATTTTTTTTCTAGCATGCCAATTTTTCTCATCTCAAGATTTGTGCAACGAGCAGGGCCGTCTCCAGCAATTAGGGGGCCCGGGATGTCGTGGAATTGTCACGGCAGATGTCCTGGGCTAGGACTTAGTCGTGGAACCATCGCAGTAGGAAGCTTGAAGGGGTTAATGTGGGACAAGGAACACGAGGGTTTATACTGGTTCGGCCCCTTACGGTGAAGGTAAAAGCCTACGTCCAGTTTGAGGTGGTATTGATTAGGGTTACGATTACCAGGGAGCTAAACTGCTACGCCCGGCTCTCGACGAGATTGTTGTCGCCCTAAACTGCTGCCGGGTCATCCCTTTATATAGGGAGGCTGACGCCCTGCAGCTCTCAGAGTCCCGGCCGGCTCATAAGAGTGTCCGGCTCGGACTCTTAACTATTTCTTGCCTTACACTACAAGTTCTACCATAACAATGATTGTAACTACGGGCTTTAAGCCTCCGCCGGGTCTTAAGCCCATCTTTGGCCCACCGTCTTTAATCTTGGCGTCGGGCTTCTGGCAGTGACCATATGAGTAACCCGGCCCCTCCTGGTGGGTGACTCTAAAGTCTATATCCTCAACACGGGACGAAATGCATAATGGGACATATTTTTTGAAAATAATTCATGTTACTAAAGATTAGACATGTTGTAAGTTTATAGTGAGATAAGGAAAAACTCAAAAAATCATATTACTAAAGATTACCCGAACCTTTAAACTTGACTGAGCAACTATCTTGAAAATATTTGACACGTCAGCAACTATCTCTGAAAATAGCTCTTTGGATCAATATGAAGCCTGAACCTTCGACTGTAGATCAATTAACAGTGATACTACTGATATATTGTACAATTAGGACGATGGCTAAGTAGGCTACGAAGAAATATAGGAACCGTCACTGTAACCTACAAGCCTAACAATTGACAGCATATCACACGGTCACATGGAGAATAAAATCTGCAGAACAAGTCTCACAGCGCACTGATGAAAAAATCTCATCACATGATAGATCATGCGTGCATGAATTTAATACAGAAATAAGGAAATGGGAGATAAAAGAAATCTGACTTGAACAATTTCTGATGGGGGAACAGTCAGGTGGCAGTCCGGTGGATGGACAGGAACTGGCGAACAGCAACCGGCAGACGAATTTCCGTGTCCGGTGATCATCAATCGCCGATTGATTCTCACCTCTTTTTTCTTTTATGGAATTGATTCTCACCTTGGATCTTCGTACCGGTAACCCTCGTACAGTACAGGGGAAACTAGGGCAGCGGGCGGACGAGCGTACCTGTCTGGCGATCTCGCATAGCGAACGGGCCCAACACGCAGGCACGAGGAAGCAATCGCGCATGGCATCAGGCCGCTGGCCGCATACCGGGCTAGTTCTGCTGGGCTAATTTTTTTCAGATTAATTATACCTAATTACCACCCAATTTGGGGCCCCATAATATTGGGGGCCTGTGCGGTCGCCCAGTTTGGCCTCCCTCATCGACGGGGCTGGCAACGAGGGGGGTTCCCCGGAGCGAATGCAACCGCCGCGCGGGGGGGGGGGGGGGGGGGGGGGGGGTGATCCTTCGCTTGTGCCTCCCTCTTGAGCTGCCAACAACACGTTACTCACGTGCAAAAAAAACGAACTCCCCTATTATATAGGGGGGTGCATCTCCCTTATACCTCTTCAAATACCATGGGCCCACACTGCAGCCGCAACCGCCACCGCTTTCTTCGCTGCAGGCGGAAACACACACCATTGTCATCATCGCTTCTCTACGGTTGTCTTGAGAAAGGGATATTCTCTTTATAAATGGGGCCTATATGTTAGGTTGAGTACCGGGAATGAGTCTATTGGGAAACTGCAAACGCAGTATAGTTGAAATTCTGCACTTCCGTCAATACGGTACGCTTTTCTTCCTCGCTGCTTCCCGCAATTAAAATAAATATTGAGGGACCCTCAATAAACATTTATTGCAAAATATTTATTGAGCAACTACTAGAGATGTACTTGATCACATAATTATCAGTTTTGGTAATCCTACAACGTCTGAGATCATCTCATATCTAAGTGAAAGGTCAACTTTGCACCTTCCCCCCCCCCCCCCCCCCCCCCCCCCCCCCCGCAAAAAAAAACTTTGCACCTTTTCAAAGGAAAGTGCAACCTCTAAGGTATTGTTTTTTGAACGCATCCAGACACATTGGTGCTCTAAATAGGACAATTTATGACACTTTTGGAGGTTTGGTTTATTTATTTATTTATTTTGTCCACAAGTTATAGATGTCATTTCTTTATGAAATTCACATGTGTTTGCTAATAAAAATTCAGGGTTGTTAATTTTTTGAGTCCGTCTATGTCACATCTTGATGTGAGAGGATACCTCACATATAAGTATGATGTCAACACCACCTCATTTTTCATTGTTTGTCATGTTCGTTTGATTTTAATTTGTCAAAGCCCAAAACTAAAGACCAGCTCACACCGCGTCCGCCTGGGTGGCCGGCCTATACGTAAATCTGGTCTCTACCTGCCCTAAAAATGAAAATTCTGGTTGCTAGTTACCCGTTCAAAATAATCTGATCGCTAGCTTTTTCTAGAAACAAACTGATCGCTAGTGCTAACATCGATTTGTGCTTTTGCGTCCGATCGTTATACATATACAAGAACGTCTCTCATCACTAGCTTCTAGGTCACCAAGGATTTTTTTTTTCCTTTCGGTTTTTGCATTTTTCACTCTTATATTTTATAATTGATTTTAAGTAATATTTCAAAAATATGTTCACGAATTTACAAATTTTATTTAAAATTATAAAAAATGTTATCAAATACCAAAAATATACTAATATACGGTGAACAATCCTTTAATATATGACGATCATTTTACGAATACACACCAATCTTTTTGCAATATACATTACATAGGATGCATTTTTTAATTACACACAATGAAGATTTCTTCAAATACACTAAATTATTTTAAAACAAGTACTAAACAACTGATTGTGCATTCAAAATTTTTTTACAAATTAGTAGAAAAATATTCATGATTCAAAATTTGTTTACAAATTCAGAAAATATGTTCTTAAATTTCAAAAATATTCTTGATTTGAAAAATGTTCATAATTTTTAAAAAGGTTCAGGAATTCTAATAAAAAAAGTGGTAAGGAAAAGTAGAAAGAAGAAAAAGCCAACAGGAAAAAAACAAATAAAGAAAATAGATAAATAAGAAGAGAACAAAGATGAACATAACTTGATTTTGTTTTAAAAAAATGTTAAGCATGAACAAATTTACGAATTTGGAATTATTGAAACTTATGAATTTATGAAAAAAAGAATAAAAAATAAAAAATGAGATCAAATTTTGAAAACAGAAATATTGAAAGGAGAGGAAAACCAATGAATAAAAAATGATAAAATAAAAATAACGGAAAAACATGAAGTAGAAGAAAAAACCAAAAACGTATCCTATCTACTTGGGCCAGCTCATCTGTGGTTTGTTCGCTGTCGAGGGTGGACTTACAACTGGGACAAAGAAAGATTGTACTCCTGGTTGCGAGTCGAGAGTGGACTCGCAATTGGGGACTACAAAAGGTCGGCCCAGTTGCGAGTCAAGTTTGGACTTGCCACTTGGACAAAAGTTTGGGCCCCAGTTGCGATTCGAGGATGGACTTGCAACTGGGACAAGAAAAGGTTGATTCCTAATTGTGAGTCGACGGTGGAGTTGCAACTGGGACAAAAAAAAGGTTAGGCCCCAGTTGCGAATCGATAGTGGACTTGCAATTGGGACTAAAAAATTCGGGCCCCCAGTTACGAGTCGAGCGTGGACTTGCAAGTCGGACAAAAAAGGTTGGGCCCTAGTTGCGAGTTGAGGGTGGACTTGAAACTTAGACAAAAAAGGTTGGGCCCCAGTTGTGAGTTGAGAGTGGACTTGCAACTTAGATAAAAAAAAAGTTGAGTCCTATTTTTGAGTCGAGGGTGCACTTGCAACTTGGAAAAAAGAAAAGGTCTAGCCCCATTTGTGAGTCGAGAGCGGACTTGCAACTATGACCCAAAAAAAGGCTGGGCCCCGGATACGAATCGTGGGTGCACTTTCAACTGGGGCAAAAAAAAGGTTGGACCCCAGTTGCGAGTCGAGGGGTGGATTTGCAGTTAGGACAAAAAATGTCGGGGCCCAGTTGCGATTCAAGAGTGGAATTGCAACCGGGGGGAAAAGGTCGGGCCTCAGTTGTGACTCGAGGATGGACTTTCAACTGGGACAAACCAAAGGTCAAACCCCAGTTGCGAGTCGAGGGCTAGACCTGCAATTAGGACAAAAAAATGTTGGGGCCAAGTTGCGAATCGAGAGTGGAATTGCCACCGGGAAATAAAGGTTGGGCCGAGTTGCGGCTCGAGCCCCAAAGAAGTTAAATATAATTTGATTTTTATGTATGGGTGAGTTTGTAACGACTTGTCCTGATATAGCTAATCCGGCCCTCAAACGTCTGCGGACGCTCCCGAGCGCATCTGCGGATAGTGAGCAGTCATCTCTCAAATTTTCGATTCCACAACTGGATACCTTATTTAGCGAACCCCAAATCCATACAACCGCGCATGCATCGCACAAGCTCTACAATCATCCATGGCTACTATATCAATACATGTCATGAGATTACCAAAAATTGGCATGATCCACATGCATAATAAATTATGGACAAAGATCGTTCATGGTTGTCCTTGCCCTTGCCCTTGCCAGCGCCCTTAGCGTCTTTGTCGTGGAAGTAGAACTTCTCCGTAACGGAGATGGGTTGGTAGACTGACCTCGAGCTTCTGGCACTGGCGAATCCGAGCGCCCATTGCACCGACACGATGGATTTCCGTTGGATTAAATCCGAACATGGTCAGGCGCATACACCCTGGTTGATGGATCGGGACTGGCTAGAGTCCGATCCGATGTCCGCCTCGTCGAAGATCGCCGGAAGGGAGCTTGGGTACGGGGTGGAGTGAAGTAAAGTGGATAGGGTTAGGTTCGGGATGCGGATGCTGGAATATATATGGGGTCAGGATGGGCCAGCATGGGCCGTGTCCGACGTGGCGAACACGCCCGGACGCGCTCGGGCCTCCCATATCGATCTCAGATTAGGGATGGATATGAGGGGTGTTGATCAATCCGGACGTATGGAGCCGGTATGAGGAGCCGTTTGGGTCGGGTTTCCTTGATCGATCAGTTACCGGACCGTCCGTCCGGGCATATACAAGGAGACATAACAATACCGACAATACTTTCATTATGACCAGCCTAATATATCTGGCCTTAGGTCTTTTCTTAAAATAAAAAACCAGGATAATTCATGTGTACAACGCGCGTGTGGCCGTTGACTCCTTGTCTATCCGGGAGAGTGCCCCGCACGTCCTGCCTACGTGCCAGTGCGCTGCTGGCCGGGCAGTGGCACCTGCATGGCCCGGGTGGTCGTCCAGATACACTGCCGCGTACATCCTCGGCTAAAAGCCAGCCAACTGCGCGCGGGGAACTGGGTCGGGTGCGTGCACCATGCATGGTGTACGAGGCTGCAACATGCCATGCGACTGAAGGCGGGCGTGTGCGTTCACAACGATCAGGCTCGAGCAGCGGATGGGCACCAAACCGCAAACGAACCGCATCCAGGCTCGAGCCGGGCAGTTTTTTTTTTTTTTTTTTGGAATTCCGCTTACCATTAAACAACTGTCGGATTACAATGGATGGATAAATCAAGAGAGGACACACGGCAAGGAACAATTGCAAAAAAACGACTCCACAAAAAGAAAACTACAATGAAAACCCTTTTATATTTTTTTGCCCATAGTGTGGTCACGTACTTCGCCTTCAAATCCGCTGATCTCACAGGTGTCGCCCCAACGCCACTCCAAGCCCCAGTCCCAAATGTAGTGATAGAGGAGGCTGATGGAACGAGAGGGCACCTACACCGCCTGATACTATGTGGTGGATCTCGCCGGAGCCTGGGGGAAGGTGGTTTGCTACGGGGGTGGGGTGGTGGGGTGCACGGTGTCGCCAGAGCAGCATGTGATACACCTCGCAGCTACTACATGAGGTCTTGGTCTAGGCATACATTTACCGATAATGAGTTAATGTTACCCGGATTAGGCCAGGTGGGTAAGACACATGAAGCGAAGTTGCACAATGCTCCGGTGTGCAGAGAATTAATGTAATAAAAGCAATTATGATCCACATTTCAGTCATGTTGAACAAATAATCGTGGATTCAGGTTTCCTCGTTTGAAATGAAAGATCCAAGCCTTGCTCCAAGTAAAATTTATTTATATTATATACAACAATCGAGTGACACATAATTACTTACAAGTAACAAGGAAAATGGATGAATCCTCCATTCCTCACACATCACAAGAAAGAAGCACACATGTATCTCACATATTAAACGTATGGTAACCCTCTCAAACCTCACTCTTCACCGAAGAGTTATAGCCATCCTGGTCATCATAGTATTTGGACCACAACATGATCCCTCCATATTTTCCTATGCTCTTGATCAATGGGAGAACATCTGATTTCAGATCATCAGCTGGGATGAACCCGCTGCCAGCAGCCTGAGGTGACGCTGGGAGGCCAAGGAAGATCTGCTTTGCTGGAACTGTCAACCACTGCTTCCACGCATCAGCTAGATTGGTAGTACTACCTGAGGTATACTGGCAGGGTGCATTTTGTAGAACTGCACCCACACATAGTCAAAGAGGCCGGTGTTGAGGGCGCCACCCACCCATGCGTCAGGGAAAGGGCATTGTGGCGCGGCGGTCAGGTACACTCTCCTGCCGGAGTTGCTGTATCCTTTGAGGAACCTCGCAAGATCGTCCCAGTGTAGGGGTGTGCCACCCTCAATGTCGAAGTCGATGCCGTCAAGGACCGCATCGCCGAGAGGCCGCGAGGATGACTTACCTCCCAAGTAGTTGCACTAGTAGAAAACAGGGCTTTGGTTCGGCCAGAAAAGAGCATTAATCCCGGTTGCATTACGAACCGGGACTAATGTGAGCATTAGTCCCGGTTCGAGCGGCTAGGGCACCGTACAGGCATTAGTCCCGGTTCAAATGGGACCTTTAGTCCCAGTTGGTGCCATGAACCGGGACTAAAGGATGTGATGCCCATTAGTACCGGTTCATGGCACCAACCGATACTAAAGGTTAGACCTTTAGTCCCAGTTCGAGCCACCAACCGGTACTAATGGGGTTTGAGGCATTAGTACCGGTTCGTGCCACGAACCGGTACTAAAGGTCCCATTTTCAAACTCTCCCCCTGGATCGCCTTTTCAGTTTTGTAAAAAGCAAAAGAAAATGATAGAAACTTCAAAAATTAAAATCCTTCCAGACGTAGTTATGTTACGACATGTACTAGTTAGGAAAATTTAAAAACATAAATTTGGACATGTTTTGCAAAAAGTGTAGGGAAAATATAAAACGGCTATAACTTTTGCATACGATGTCAGGGAAAACGTATAATATATCAAAATGCTCAGCACGAAAATCCGCATCTGATTTTGACAACCTATGGCCTGTTTGCAAATTTTTAGAATCCTCAAATTCTAAAAGGAAAAAAAAGTTATGCTCAAATTTCAGTTTTTTTGAATTTTTGTTAAATCTGGTCAAACTACTTATTCAAGAAGTATTAGTGTTACTAAATAATTATTCAAGAATATTAGTGTTACTAAATAATTATTTTAGTTTTTTTGAATTTTGGTCAAATCTGGTCAAATTGTGGTCAAACAATGGTCAAACTAATTATTCAAGAAATATTAGTGTTACGAAATAATTATTTCAGTTTTTTTGAATTTTGGTCAAATCTGGTCAAACTGTGGTCAAACTATGGTCAAACTACTTATTCAAGAAATATTAGTGTTAATAAATAATTATTGTTTTTTAGAACAATAGTTTTCAAACTCAAACAGTGAAATGTGTGACTTCATGCTCTAGCTAAATTCCTGAGGGTTAATAAGATTGACATCTTACTATTGTCAGGAAAACAACAAGTGCATACTTGGAAACGAGGGAGAATAGAACCCGGAAGTTAAGCATGCTCAGGCTGGAGTAGTGAGAGGATGGGTGACCGTCTGGGAAGTTAGATGATTTGGAATGATGAGGGGTGATTAGAGATTAGAGGTTAAATTGAGCAGTGATGAGGGGTGATTAGAGATTATAGGTTAAAATAATTCAGAAATTTGAAAATAAAAAAAATTCAAAAAAATCATAAAATTTCCTTTAGTATCGGTTCGTGTTACCAACCGGGACTAAAGGTGGACCTCCAGGCAGCGGCCACATGGAGGGTCTTTAGTCCCGGTTCGTGTAAGAACCGGGACTAAAGGGGGAGGCTTTAGTAACGACCCTTTAGTCCCGGTTCCAGAACCGGGACTAAAGGCCCTTATGAACTGGGACTAAAGGCTCTTGGCATCCTGGGTCGAGGAAAGGTAGTAGCTGCCTGCCCCACCACCGATTGAGAGAATCACCTTGATACCACGGCTCTCGCATGATTGTATGTCGGAGCTTAGGTTCATGCAACCGCCGTTGGTCGGGTCATAGTGGCCTGCCAGGTTGAGGACCGGCGGCTGGCCATTGCCAAAGGCGGCAAGGTAGGCGATGTTGACAAATTTGTAGTTGCCGGTGGCACAGGTCTCCGCCAATGTGCCCTCGCCATCATTCTGGCCCCAGTAGATGAAAATACCGCCGGCTTCCGAACCAAGGAACCGCGCCGCCACTACTACAACGGCCAGCAATTGCAGCACAGATGATGATCTGTTAGCCAATTGTGGGGCCATCCTATTGCTTCTATTGAACCAGCTGTGTGTGTCTTGTGCTTTGGTGATGAGTTTGAGACCGGAGGGTTGGCTTCATATAAGCGGGGACTCGAAGCGTGAAGTTAATTCGTCATTCCCTGTATTGTTTATGCTCATGCGTGGCTTGTTGGGCACATAGCTGAACAAATGTGAATGCATTTTGCTCGCAGCTTCGAGTCAACGGCGACGGTGTTCGTGATTTTGAACCACGGCTTCAGTTTGTAAGAGGTTATTATCTTGTTCTACTTGAACATAACGACGTGCAAAGCACGAGCATATAGGATAATAAGAAAAGGCGACCGGGTTGTTTGATTAAGTTGCAATGTTGCATGCAGGTAAAAGTAGAAGCCATCAACACAAAAGGCCAGATGCAGACTGCACGCAATTTTACCCATGGTACGGGTACCCGCGGGTACTGTACCCATATGGGCAGGGTATGGGCACACTTTTATACCCATGGGTAGTACCATACCCTATCTGTTAAGTCATGGGTAGGGTACAAGTATAATCTTGTATCCCGGATATACCCATACCCCGCCCGCTTGTGAACTAATATTAAGTTATCGTCAATTAATCATTAATTTTTCATGTGATTTTTCTACTCCTATTGACTTATGAGTATGTTGTACTCATCTACCTGTTATTGAGCTAAGATAATTGTTTTTTTGTCAAATGTGCTATCAATGAGTGTAAAAATGTGAACAACTCTTGTGCTATTTGTTCAACCCGCTGCATACCCAACGGGTACGGGTACCCGTCGGGTATGGGTATGGGTAAAGTTTCATACCCATGGGTACGGGTATGGGTAGAATTTTGTACCCACTGACTATACGGGTATGGGTATGGTATTGCTCTACCCTGCCCATACCCTACCCATTGCCATCCTTAGACTGCACCAATCCGACGCCGGACGGGACTGCGCTCGCGGGCGGAGCAGAGCAGGTAAACCACCCGGAAAACTCCAACCCACCCACCCACCCGCTCCGCCCAACGACGTGTTAACTGTCACACGCAAAAAATAAAAAAATAATAATTTTTTTGAGCAAAAATAAATAAAAATAAACGACGTGTTAATTGCAACAGTTTTCAGAGCTAGCGTACGTGTGCTCTCTGCGTGAAAATACCCTTCTTGTCCCGAGCTCAAATGGACCAATCATTATCTTCCCTACTTACTTAAAAAGAACGTAAGGTTCTCATTTCACCTTTCTTCTCATCATCCCTTCGTCCAACCTTTTATGTATATGATAATCAATCATCTTAATTTATTTACCTTCTGAATCAATTCCATTTTAATTTATTTATCAAATTTCTAATCAAAATATAAGGTAATGAACGGTCAGAATTTGATGAATATTTATTTACACAATCGTATTATTATTGACAGGTAAATCATAAACTAACATATTAGAATATTTATATCCCGTTGCAACGCACGGGCATTGTTCTAGTCCAAAGAAAAACACCTATCATAAATAGCAAAAAAACTGATTTTTTGGCAGTAAATATTGTTGAATATTTTACATACGTACAAACTCTCATCAGGGAAAAACACTCCAATTTCTCCGGACAAAAAAAAATCATTGCTCGAAAATAGTCATTTTGAGTATTGATTTTGTTTTTCATAGATAGAGCATTTATGAATTTTTTTCCCTCACGAAGGTATGTAAAAAATCATCAATTTTTTTTGCCAAAAAAATCAGAATTTTTTGATTTATTTTTACCAATTTTTTGTTGACTTTAGTGTTCATCAAGTAGCATTTGAGCTCGCGAGCCAAAAGTCTCTGCGCGTTCTTTGCGGGCGTCCGAACGTCCGCCACGGCGCCCAGCTGAGTGATCTCACCCAAAACCCTCGCCGCACGTTCCGCTCTAGAAGCCACACCACGTATTTAGTGCTGCTCAGGGGGATGTGACCTGACGGACGACGACTTGTATTCATGCCCACCGAGACGTTACCGGACAGCTGACCGGAGCTGCTTCAATGCAGACACGGCGACCGTGAACCCTACTTCGACCGTTGTGGCCACATTGAAGCGGCGTCAGTCTGCTTGCCCTGGTTATTTAAGCAGGAAGGCTGCACCTCCAAACCCTATCCCATCTCCTTCGCACACTGCCACTTCGCCTCTCTTATCCTCTATTGCACACTACCGAGATGGCCAAGTCCGTGCTGATAGGACGGTTGACGGGGAGTTCTAGCTCGTGGATCCACCACCCACAGTCCTCGGGTCCACCAAGGTCCACCACTCTAACGGGCAAGACGAAGCTGGTGCTCTCCTCGGACAACGAGCAGCAGCAACAACCACCCAACCCCGCCAAGGTCGTGCAGACATATGATTAGTATGCGTGTCAGTTCGAGCTGCTGCTTGATCGGACGCTCTTTGACCACGGTCCGGCACCACCTTCGCCGCCCAACCACGGCGTACAAATTGGACGCCACATTAAGGAGAAGTCGGTGTCCCACCACGACGTTGTGTTAAGGCGGAGCCGGCGTCCCCGTCACATGGGCACATCGTCTAGCCGGTGTCCTCGCCACGCCGTTTGTACCGCGCGCGGAAGGGAACAGGTGCCGCCATCCCCCGCCCCCGTCAGCGTCTGGCCGCCGTGAAGATGGAGGAGGAGGAGGTGTCCAGCCCAGCGATCGCCAAACGCATGCAGCGTTCTCTACGTTTGGCGTGGCGTTAGACTGGGTGCACACCGACCTGGACCTCCTGTTGCTTGGGCCAAGGATCGGTCCACGACCACAACGCAGACTTTCACCCGTTGCGGGTGTCAGATCATCGACCAGCTCCTCAAAGTGTGTTTGAGCAGTCCGAGCGCACCACCATCGCCCTTGCCCTCGCTGTCAAGGGCAAGGATAAGAGTGAGGCCGTGGTCGCGAGGCGAAGGCAGCCAAGCGGCGGCCAATCAGGGTTGCCGCGACCATAGGAGGCCTTCTATCACTGGAAGGACGACGATAACAAGGATGACAGTGGCGACAACGATGTAGGGAACGACGATGAAGGTGCTGCAGGCATCGAAGGCCATGCCTATGACGTCACCATCTGGTACCTCGTTTAGCTTAGTTTAGGTTTAGCTTGAATTCCCTTCAGTCTAGTTAAACTTTGTTCAGTTTCATCTTTTTGTTGTAAATGTATCAGAATTTTATTAATATCGTCTGGTTTACACGAATTTTGTCTTTTTTTTTAATGATGTCTACGAACACGTTCGGACGAGGCAGCATTTTTTGATATGTCCATTTAGATGGACGTCATCTTCACGTGCAATCCCAAAAAATACAGACTCTGAAATCAGCAACATTGAGGAAAGTGTGTTTATCCTCATTTTGCATTATTTAAATTGCTTACCACATATGTCACGTGGTAAGACAAGCATATCCTCTAATTATGCTTACACATGCAAAAGGCATCGAAAAGGCGAGTAAGACAAGGATACAACAGCGACGGGCTCAACCACTAATCAGGTACTCTAGTCTAGCTACTTATGTATACTGTATCTAATCTATGGTGTCAAAAAAGTACTGTATCTAATCTAAGCATGATTTTTATTAGTCTGCTCGTGCGAAACGCGCGCAAGCTCCGATTCATCACCGACAGTCTATCATATAATAGGCATCTATTTCCACCGATTCCACGGCTCCATGATGTTTCCACCGTTACCTAAAAATTCTTTCGCCTCGCTTTTTAAATAAAACAACTACGCAAACATACAAAGCCTAGAAGCAAAAGTCAAAAAAAAAAATCTGCTGAGAGCATAACTCAACAAGCCTAAAAACATTTTCTAAAAAAAACAAGCCTAAAAAGAGAAAAGAAAGGGCCAACAAGGGCGCAAGCAGGGATACAGACCCATAGTCCGGCTCCGGCGGAGGCCAAGGGAGGGCTGGCGCCCGATGGAACGACGGAGGCTGAAGATGATGTCATCGATGGCGTCATGTTCCCAGGACGGCTAAGCGGCTTCCACGGCTGCAGAAGACCACACCATTTAGAAATTGTATCAGTAGGTCGGCACATCGAAAACCGCTTGATCACAAGCCTATTATGTATAGTCCAAAGCGTTCACCAAAGGACCTCAATGCCCAGCCATCTACTGCGACGAGAACGAGGCAAGCAGGCTGCTTGCAATTCCTCGTAGAGGTCCGGGAAGGTTTCCACCACTTCACTCGCTGAACTCCGTATAAATTATTACTCCCTTCATCTCATATTACTTGTTGCTCAAACGGACGTATCTAGTATTAAAATAAATCTATATATTCATTTGAGTGATAAGTAATATAGATGACAGAGAGTATAATGAATTTTTTGGGGGTCTTATAAAGATGTTTGGAGCCTTCGTTAAGTTTAGTTGCCTAGCTATCGTTGTGCGAGAAAGGAGCTCACGATTTGTCCATCGTCGAAGATGTTCCGAGCAATGCGCGTCCTTTTCAGGTACGAGGGTTTTTGGTGTGGTCCGGCAGCCCGCTGATGTTCGCTGCCTTGCTCACTTGTTGTTTTCTGAGAGTGTAGCACGGCGAAGAGCGGAGCGGCCGGAAGTGCAGGAAGCCCGTCACGCCCCCTCTCCGCTTCCTCTGACTCTCGTAGGTTGGCCGGCAAGGTGGCCGTGATCACCGGCGCGGCGAGCGGCATCGGGAAGGTGACCGCCGCCGAGTTCGTCCGGAACGGCGCCAAGGTCGTGCTCGCCGACGTCCAGGACAGCCTGGGCCGCGCCGTGGCCGCCGAGCTCGGCGACCCGGACACGGCCTGCTACACCCGCTGCGACGTCACCGACGAGGCGCAGGTGGCGGCCGCCGTGGACCTCGCCGTGGCGCGGCACGGCCGGCTCGACGTCATGTTCAACAACGCCGGGATCACGGGCGGCAACTACGCGGGCTCGGCCATCGAGTCCCTGGACATGGCCGACTTCGACCGCGTCATGGCCGTCAACCTCCGCGGGGTGGCCGCCGGCATCAAGCACGCGGCGCGCGCCATGGCACCGCGCGGCGCGGGGTGCATCCTCTGCACGTCCAGCACGGCGGGCGCGCTGGGTGGGTCGGGCCCCCACGCTTACAGCGTCTCCAAGACGGCCGTCGTCGGCATGGTGCGTTCCGCGACGGCGGAGCTGGCGGCGCGCGGCGTGAGGGTGAACGCCATCTCGCCGTACGCCGTCGCGACGCCCATGGGGGCGCGCTCCGGGAGGGAGATGCTGGGCCTTCCACCGGGGGGCGCTGGCGACGAGGAGTTGATCAGGCGGCTGTTCGACGAGGACATCAACGAGATGGGCGGCGGCGTGGTGCTGCGCGCGGAGGACGTTGCGAGGGCGGCGGTCTTCCTGGCGTCCGACGATGCCAGGTACATCACCGGGCATAATCTCATGGTGGACGGCGGGTTCTCCGTCGTGAAGCCGCTCAACGTCCGGGCCTGTTGAGGACGGCGAGAATCGTGCCGGGTTACAGGAAATTAAACACAAAATAAATCTGAAGAAAAAGGAACAGTGTACTTTGGTCTCAGTTTTCAGAGCTCCGTGTACATTGGTTCATTTTTCAAGTAAAATGGAGTTGAGCTGCTCTGAAAGGTTGGGATTAATTGAATGAAGATGTACCTTTCTATTTGAGTGTTTGGTTAGAGGACCATATGTTATCACAGAACATGTAATTTGGTACTTGGTTGGAGGAACATGACAGAGTAAAATCGATTTTAAGAAAAAGTGTTTCGATCAAGATGTTTTGGTTGCTTCATCACTTGTGTGCCTTGAACTTTTGTGGTCTCGTGTTTTTTGGATCACAATTCCATCATGAATATTGGGATATTCCTCCTAACTTTGTTTCATCATCCCAACCAAATGGCATAGTCGACCTTAGATTATTGAATGATCATGTTCTACTGAACTTTATTCAAATTTAAGCACTTGGAATCTCATGGTTCTGGAACACATAGTTTACATGTCGTTAAACTGATGGAGGCGATCCACCATCAAGCATCTGAATTGTCAACTTTGAATTGGGTTGTAATTCCTTAACACGCGCTTACCACTATATCTTAAGGACAATTTGTAGAGCACATATGTGTCGTGACTGATTGTCAAACTCCAAAAAACATAAAAGGTATATCGATGAAAAAAAGAGAGTAGATAAGAAATTACTTTTCTTATACTCTGCAGAATTCTCCATTCTGCAACATCTGAGTTAGAAAATCATACTCGACAAACACTGAGATAATATCCTACTCTAGAAATCTCTATGGTATTTGTTAAACTCCATATATTATAACACCCGGCCAAGTTAACAAAATCACTAAAGAAGACACACAGACATGTAATCACACTGTAGTGCATATGTCGTATAAGCAATAAAATGAGAAAGGTGAGATTGTGGCAGCCCATCCACAAGAACTCAGCAAAATTTGATTTTCCCTGAGTTTCACAATAAATATTTTGAACTATTACATCTATGCTCATGTACGAAGTAGACTTGAGTCATCGTTATTTCCCTCACATGTCACATTTCACAAACTGGAAATACATTAGGTTCAGTTTATGTTGACCCTCTCGCTTTCGTAGATGTAACATCACAAAAATTACCAAGTTTAATGTTAAATAAAAATTAGCAATTAAATGAATATTGTTATTTTACTTATTGGTGGTTGGATTTTCTAAAGAAATTAAATTTCTTGAGGATTAATTTGAGTTTGTCCCAAGCCTTATTTAAGACCATCATAAAAAGAGGGGATTCACTTGACTATCCAAAACATAAAAATTGGTTGGGAAAATTTTACACAATTTTAATTATTTATATTCCATTTCACTTTGAGTATTTTTATATTTTCCTACACAATGTATTAATTTTCCCAAGGGGTTGGGGCTAATATGACTTTGGCAAAATTGGTTTAGGGATTTATTAAATGTTGGAATCAGATGATGGAATATTTCATCTTTGCGTCATTGGCATCCCAAAATTATTATTTGAGTTTTTGGGCTTTGATAACCCCTAAAATTGGTTTTAGGAATTTTTAGTCCAAATAAATTGATTCTAAACAAAATGAACTTACACAATTAAATTTTCCTACACAATGTATTAATTCAACAAAGGAGGGCTTGGGGTATTAGGACTTTGGCAAAATTGGTTTTAGGGATTTATTAAATCTTTGGATCATTTTTCATATATTGGAATATTTCATCTTTTCATCATCGGCATTTCAATATTATTATTTGGATTTTATGGGCATTTTTAACCCCTCAAATTGGTTCTAGGTATATTTTTTATGTCCTAATTAAACTAATTCCAAATAAAATGAACGTGCATGATTTAATTGGGTACAAATTTTATTTCCTAAGCCCAAAATAAGTATTTTGATCCAATAGAATTTCTTGGTCGTTTAGGAAGTGACTTGGCAATTATAAAAGCCAAAACAACCTGCCATAATTATTTATGTACAAGAAATAGATTTTAGAAACTATTTTCCATTTTGCCACAAATATAATTGATGCTTGTTAGTGAATAGTGTTGAATCATCATCGAAACGGTACACAATACCTACACGGACACACCTTGTCGACCAATGGGTGCTTAGGTCTCCGGGGCTTGCTCAAAGGAAATAAGGGTGGATGTGTTAACTTCATGATGCAATCCTAAATAGAAATTTTAACTAGTATATGCTCATGGCTTCATGCCCTTGACACATTTATAATATTTTCATTTCCTATGTTAGCAGTATGTTCCACAAAGTCCCTATGTTAGGAGTAGAGCAGAAGAAGGTGAGCAAATCTCACTAATAGCAAATCAACAGTCATGCATAATATTTATGCATACTTTCAAAATTCTAGATGCATTATACTCTACTCCACTCACTATTGTGAGCCGCTTTGCAAAGGTATTTGCTGAGGATATAGACCTTAGAGTCACCCGCCAGGAGGGGCCGGGTTACTCATATGGTCGACGCCAGGAGCCCGGAGCCAAGCTTTGCGATAATGGGCCAGAGATGGGCTGAGACCCGGATATGGCTTAAAGCCTGTAGTTACAATCATTGTTATAGTAGACTTGTAGTATAAGGCAAGTATTGTTTAGAGTCAGAGCCGGACGCTCTTATGAGCCGGCCGGGACTCTAAGGGCTGCTGGGCGTCAGCCTCCCTATATAAAGGGAGGACCCGGCAGCGGTTTAGGGGCAACAACAATCTCTTCGAGAACCGGGCATAGCTGTTTAGCTCCCTGGCGATCGTAACCCTAGTCAATAACACCCCAAACTGGACGTAGGCTTTTACCTTCACCGTAAGGGGCCGAACCAGTATAAATCCTCGTGTTCCTTGTCCCATATAACCCCTTCAAGCTTCCTAACTGCGATGGCTCCACGACTAAGTCCTAGCTCGAGGACATCTGCCGTGACAATTCCACGACAGTTGGCGCCCACCGTGGGGCTGCCGCACGGTGGATTTGAGTTCTTGAAGGGCAGCTTCGAAGGGCTCAAGGGATACGCTGTGGGCCGGATGACCAAGAGTCGTCGCGGCAAGCTCTACATCGACGACGAAGGCTGGGGCCCCGATGCCGGCTCAATTGAGTACGGGTACCGGGTCCCCTTTGGCGGAATTCATGTCTTCATCGGCAAGATTGGTGAGCCGGGCCCCGAGCCGGACCTCTGCGCCGATCTCGTCGAAACGGCTCAGCGCGCACGACCCGCCCGGGCCCGGCCTGCCTTAAAGCACGCTTTTGTGGGATGCATCCATGGAGGGCCCTCTGATCTATCCGGCTGTGACGGCGAGTCGGCCACTGATGAATCAAACTCGTTGTACCAGCTTCAAGATGGCAGGTTCATGGGCTGTTCCGACGGCGACAGTATTCTGGACCCTTTTGAGCCGCCAAGTCAGGTTGGAGTTTTTATGGCCGGTGCGCAGCCTGTTCAGAACCCCGCTGCCGGATCGGGAAACCCGGTGCCTTCCCCGGCTCAGGTACTGATGGATCTCACGGACAAGCTGACGGCCCTGCTAACCGCCGCGGTCGACCCGGCGGACCAAGCCCAGCATGATGCAGAGGTGGCGCAGTTAAAGTTAGATCTGATAAAGGCTAAAGAGGATCTTGCAGCGGAAGGGATCAGGCTGGCTGCGGAGTGGGCGGCTCTCGATGCCCAGACTCAGCTAATTCAGGCGCAGTCCTTCCAGCTCACGATGGATCAGAACGCGGCCAACGTAGTCATGAGGAGGAGGCATCAGAAGGCCCAGTCTCGACTCCCGCCGGTCTACGATCCACGCAATCTCTTCAACACGCCGGGTGCAGGGTCTAGCAACCCACCAGGGGTCATCACGCCCGGGTCTGTACCCCTTGTTCAGCCACGGTTGATGGGGCCTCCCCAGGTGCCTCCTGCCCCGCCTCAGTATGTGCCAATACCCCCGGGGCATTATGATAACCCGCTGGAGAACATGGTGGCCGCGGCAGCACGATTGGCGGCTCTCCCCGTTGACGGCGACTCCCCGGCGGCCATCGAAACCCGCCGGGTCAGGGAACTCCTGCAGACGGCGCTAACACAGCAAGAAGCGTACTCCTACAGCCGGGATAGGATCCACTCGACCCCTCGTCCGGGTCAGAGCCCGAGTTACAGCCGGCACATGGTCTCAGCAACCGGCTCAAGTAATGTCCGGCGCCATGACCCGCCCCCTGGCCATGCCCCGGCGCATAACGGGGCCTTCTACGCAGCAGACCAGGACAAGGCACGCCAGGAGGCGGAGCAGGTGCCTCAATTGACGGCTTACCAGACCCCCCCGGCCTATCCGACGACTTCCGTTGATGTGGGTATCCCTACCAGGACTGGGGGTGTCCCTTGTTTGGTGCCAGCTATTCGTAATGAACGTCTACCCAAGGACTTCAAAGGCCCTAGGAAGGTGCCTAACTACACAGCAGACTTACAGCCCGCAGCCTGGGTCGAGAGTTACGAGATGGCCATGGAGCTCCTGGAGGTCAGTGAGGCGGCCATGGCTAAGTACTTCACCATGATGCTGGATGGGACTGCCCGTACTTGGTTGAAAGGGCTACCACCGAATTCCATTGGGTCTTGGGCGGAGCTGAAAGCCCGGTTCATCCAAAACTTCAAAGATACCTGCAGGCAGTCTATGTCAATTGTGGATTTGACTAACTGTAAGCAGCAGGAGGGTGAGTCCACGACCCATTGGGTTCGCCGGGTCAAGGAAATCATACACTCATCAGATAAGATGGATGCCGGCTCTGCAGTCTTAATGTTGGAACAGAACTGTCGCTTTGTGCCCCTTAAAATGAAGCTTGGGCGGCTCAAGCGCGACTGCACCGATATGGGTACCCTAATGGCGGCTCTTGTCAAGTACGCCGATTCCGATGGTACCAAGGATCCCCCTTCAGACGATGAAAGGGCAGGGAAGGGAAAGAAGAATGGCAACGGCAAGGGTCCCCAGGTTAACCCGGGGAACCAAGGAGGAGGCAAGCGTAAGGCTGATGGCAGCCTAGAGTTTGTAGCCAACACCAACTCTCAAGGTAATAACCAGCGACGCAAGGGGAGGCCCCCTCCCCGAGGCGGCGGGTCAGGACCTTCTATGGAGCAGCTGTTGAATGAACCTTGTCCGAGGCACGGCTCTAGAGAGAAGCCAGCAACTCATCTGTGGAAGGATTGTGCTATCATGAAGGCCTTTAAAAATTACAATGGCCCGGGTGCGGCTCAGGTGCCGGCGGCTCAGGCGCCGGCGGCTTTCATGGCCCTGGGGGCGGCTCAAATTCCGGTCCACAGAACGGTCAAGGGGGCTTTAATCAGCAGTCTGGCCAGGGTCACCAACAGCAGCAGGGGGTTACCAGACCAATCCAAAGCAGCTAAGTGGTGGACAATATCATGTATTTACCACTAGTCTATGCAAACGAGATCAGAAGATTCACAAGAGGGCTGTGAATGCTGTTGAGCCGGCAGTCCCACGCTACTTACGATGGTCTGAGCAGCCTATAATATGGAGTAGGGAGGATCATCCTCCTCGGGTGGATAACCCGGGCCACCTGGCCTTGGTGGTAGCTCCTCAGGTGGGAGGATATAAGTTCACAAAAGTACTCATGGATGGAGGCAGTAGCATTAACATCCTTTATTATGAGACTTTTCGCCGTATGGGGTTAGCTGATAAGAACCTCAGCCAGTCAAACACTATCTTCCATGGGGTAGTGCCTGGTAAGTCGGCTTACCCAGTTGGCAAGATCGAATTGGAAGTGGCTTTCGGTGATGACAGTAATTACAGAGTGGAGAAGTTGACCTTCGAGGTGGTTAAGATAAGAAGTCCATACCATGCCATATTCGGACGGCCGGCTTACGCCAAGTTCATGGCACGACCGTGTTATGTGTACTTACAGCTCAAGATGCCGGGTCCCAATGGGACCATTACGGTTTACGGCAGCCGGAAGGTGGCTCTGGAGTGTGAGGAAGGTGATGCGGCTTATGCAGAGTCTGTTTGTGCTACAGAAGAGTTAAAGTTTTATAAAGACAATGTCGACCCGACAGAGATGACCTCTCTGAAGAAGCCAACTACGGAGGCTGAGCCGGCAATGAAATTCAAATCGGCTGATGAAACTAAGCTTGTTGATTTTGTTCCAGGAAATTCATCTCAGCAGTTTAGTATCAGTGCCAATCTGGATCCGTGAGAATAGGGACATCTTCGCGTGGAAACCTTCTGACATGCCAGGTGTACCTAGAAAACTCGCTGAGCACACTCTCAATGTCGATCCGAAATTTAAGCCGGTCAGACAGTTCCTTCGGCGGTTTAATGAAGAGAGGCGAAAGGCTATTGGTGAAGAAGTGGCCCGGCTTTTAGCGGCCGGGTTCATTGTTGAGGTCTTTCACCCAGAGTGGTTGGCTAACCCGGTGCTCGTACTCAAGAAGAACGGCACCTGGCGAATGTGTGTGGACTACACGGACTTGAACAAGGCGTGCCCGGCTGATCCTTTTGCTCTCCCCCGTATTGATCAAATCATTGATGCTACGGCGGGTTGTGCACGCTTAAGTTTCTTGGATGCTTATTCCGGGTATCATCAGATTAAGATGGCAGTTAAGGACCAGGAGAAGACGGCGTTCATCACTCCCTTTGGAGCCTTCTGTTATGTGTCTATGCCCTTTGGACTCAAGTGTGCACAGGCGACTTACCAGCGTTGTGTACAGAATTGTCTTCATAAACAGATCGGGCGCAATGTTCATGCATATGTGGACGATATTGTGGTTAAATCCATTAAAGAGGAAACCCTGATAGATGATTTAAGAGAAACCTTTGATAATCTCCGGGTCTATAAGATGATGCTAAACCCGGCCAAGTGTGTCTTTGGTGTTCCTGCAGGCAAGCTCTTGGGTTTCTTGGTTTCTGACAGAGGCATTGAGGCTAACCCGGAGAAGATCAAGGCCATCACCTCCCTGGCTAAGCCGGCGTGTATAAATGACGTTCAGCGCCTGGCGGGTCGCATCGCGGCTTTAAGCCGGTTCATAAGCCGTTTGGGTGAGAACGCTATGCCCTTATATCAGTTGATGAAGAAAACTGATAACTTTGTCTGGAATGATGCAGCTAATACCGCCTTTGAGGATTTGAAAAAGCAACTGGCAGAGCCCCCCGTCCTTGCTGCTCCGGTTGATAAGGAGCCCCTGCTACTGTATGTGGCGGCAAACACACGAGCCGTCAGTGTGGCTATTGTGGTGGAGCGTAAGGAGACGGGTAAGGAGCATCCGGTTCAGCGGCCGGTTTATTATGTCAGTGAGGTGCTTATTGAGTCCAAGCAGCGGTACCCGCATTGGCAGAAGCTCGTATATGGTGTGTTCATGGCAAGCCGGAAACTCAAGAATTATTTTCAGGGTCATCCCATCACTGTGGTCAGTTCTGCCCCTCTTGGGGATATTATCCAGAACAGAGAGGCTACAGGAAGAATTGCTAAGTGGGCTATAGAACTTGGGCCTCATGGCCTCAAGTATGTGCCACGCACTGCTGTTAAATCTCAGGCGTTGGTGGACTTCATCAACGATTGGACAGA
This sequence comes from Aegilops tauschii subsp. strangulata, assembly GCF_002575655.3. Classification (NCBI taxonomy): domain Eukaryota; kingdom Viridiplantae; phylum Streptophyta; class Magnoliopsida; order Poales; family Poaceae; genus Aegilops; species Aegilops tauschii. Next base: position 68,693,292 of record NC_053041.3, read on the forward strand.
GTCACAAGTGCCTGAGCAGAAGCCGGATAATACGTATTGGACCATTCACTTTGACGGGTCCAGGCAGTTGGAGGGTTCGGGGGCTGGCGTTGTATTGGCTTCCCCTAGGGGTGACAAATTCCAGTATGTGCTACAATTGATGTTTCCCTGCACTAACAATGCGGCTGAATACGAGGCTTTACTCCACGGTCTTCGAGTGGCTAAGGAGATGAGCTTAAGCCGGGTAAGGTGCTTCGGGGACTTAGATTTGGTGGCTCAACAAGTATCAGGCACCTGGGATTCTAAGGATCCTCTCATGGCGGCTTATCGCCGCGAGGTTGATGCCATTGCTGGGCACTTTCAGGATATCAAGTGGAGCACATTGATCGCAGGAAGAACGAGGCGGCTGATGCTTTAAGCCGGCTAGGCTCTCAGCGCAAGCCGGTGCCGCCGAACACCTTCCTGGATGTCCTGTATAACCCTTCGGTTAAGTTGCCTACAGAGGAGGACTTGGCTATCCCTGACCCGGAAGCACGGCTGGTGGCGGCTCTTCGCGTCATACCAGACTGGACAATGCCATACCTGGCTTATATAACCCGGGGAGAGTTGCCTGAAGATGAAACTTTGGCCAGGCAGATAACCCGGCGGGCCAAGTCAATGATTGTTATTAACAGCGAGTTGCATCATCGCAGTGTTTCAGGGGCGTTTCAGCGTTGTGTCTCCCCTGAGGAAGGTCAAGAGATCTTGCGCGAGATCCATGAAGGAGATTGTGGCCATCATGCCGGTTCAAAATCTCTTGTGGCCAAGGCTTTCCGTCATGGTTTTTATTGGTTGACGGCTCACGCTGATGCAGAGGACTTGGTCAGTAAATGTGATGGTTGCCAAAGGTTCTCACGACGGGCTCATGTGCCGGCTCAGGAGTTGAGGATGATCCCAATCACTTGGCCCTTTGCGGTCTGGGGGCTTGATATGGTTGGGCCTTTTAAGCGGTCCAAGGACAAGAAGACCCACCTCTTGGTGGCGGTTGACAAATTCACAAAGTGGGTGGAGGCCGAGCCAGTTAGCAAGTGCGATGCAGCGACGGCGGTTCAATTTATGAAAAAGGTGATTTTCCGTTTCGGCTTTCCACACAGCATCATAACTGACAATGGCACCAATTTATCCAAGGGCGCTATGGAAGAGTTTTGTCAACAAGAGCATATCCGACTTGATGTTTCCTTGGTGGCTCATCCCTAATCCAATGGTCAAGCTGAGAGAGCTAACCAGGAGATTCTGAAGGGCATTAAACCCCGGCTTTTGGTCCCTTTGCAACGGACGCCGGGTTGTTGGGTGGAGGAGTTGCCCTCCGTCTTATGGAGCATCAACACTACTCCTAACAGGTCTACAGGCTTCACACCTTTCTTCATGGTTTATGGCGCAGAAGCAGTTCTCCCCAGCGACATCCGTCACGATTCACCTCGTGTGGCGGCTTATGTTGAGACAAATAATGAACAGGCGCGCCAAGATGCTCTGGACTTGTTGGACGAACAGCGTGATGTGGCAGCAGCCCGTTCAGCGATTTACCAACAGGACCTGCGCCGTTATCATAGCCGCCGGGTCAAGTCCCGGGTCTTCCAGGAAGGCGACCTTGTGCTCCGGCTCATCCAGGATCAAACAGATGCACACAAGTTATCCCCACCTTGGGAAGGGCCCTTTTTGGTCAGTAAGAACTTGCACAACGGGTCGTATTACCTCATTGACATTCGGGAGCATAAAGATTCACGTAAGTCTGAGGAAGAGACCCGTCGGCCGTGGAACATAGCTCAGCTTCGGCCTTACTACACTTGAGCTACCGGCTCTTGTGGTGTACATACTTATCTCAGCCATGTATATATTATGATAAGCAACAAAGCAGGACCTCTGTCCTTTTTTCTCCTCCAATTATGTGTGTCATTTTTTACATGCTAATTTGAAAGGAGGATCCGGCTTATGACCGTATTCGAGTCTAGCCGTAAGCAGTAAAGTCACTTGGGGGCTTCCTGTTCAAACATGGGTCGTATTCGAACCAAAGAGAACATAGCTGTCGATACCCATTTGATTGGCAACGTGCCGAGCTCATTGGAAGGTAGCCTTTGGTCATATTTGAATCATAGTGTACCCCCTCTGAGAACCGACGTGGATCGTATTCGAATCCGCGTCGTTAAACAATTTTCAGAATCACTTGGGGGCTTCCTGTTCAAACATGGGTCGTATTCGAACCAAAGAGAACACAGCTGTCGATACCCTCTTGATTGGCATCGCCACACCCACTGGGGGCTATATGATCGCATCCGAATCTTAGCTTAACCCCTTTGGACTGGGTTTCTGGTCGTATTCGAACCGGAAGCCCCTAAGTTTTTGTATTTTATCATAAGTCTACTCTGATCATGTCAAAGTATGTACTGACCGGGTCTCACTTGCCGGCTTAATCTTGGTTTACCTTGTAGTTGAACATCAAGGATGTCATCCAGACAGGTAAATTCGAGTTACGGTACCTACCAAGCTATCCGGGTTATTTAAACCGGAAATATGTTACAGGCCGTTAAGTGTGTTATCACGACTATATTCAGAGTATAGTTAACAACCAGTCTTTTTTGGGTTCGTTTGCCGGGTTATACATTTTAAACACCTGATTCTCAGGACGGTAAGCCGCCTTGAGACTTGTGATTTATCTTTCTATGTAGATATTGGAAGGTACTTTTTACAGTGGAGAAGGACAAAGGGATAATTATAACCCGGAGGAACACCAAAAGAATAACTTCAAGAAGTTTCAGCATTCATTACGTGCACGATGGCATGGCAGAGATAAATTGTTGCACCTATTCTATTACAAAAATCATTATGAAGTTTCAAGGGTGGAGCATTGCTCGGTGAACCGCCAGCCACTTTAGGACACCTGCTGAGTTGAAGTCCCCGGCTCGTCTTCTGCTCCGGATGATCCCAAGACCTCGAAGGTTGACGACTTCCAGTCGATGCCGCTGAGAGCTTCGAACTGGGCTTCTTCGTCGATTAACCCGGACGGGTCAATCTCTAGGGCGAAGGTGTGCTGACGAGCCGGAGGGATCAGGTTGAGGGCTTCATAGCGTGGGGTTGGAATCCTTCGATTCTCCGCGTCAAAACCCGGCTGGTATTTGGTCAAGTCGGTGTCGTTCCCAATGAGGGTAGCCACCGGGCGTACAGCCTTCACACATGCTGCGAAGTCCTTTTGGTCGAAGGCTGAGCCGTCTTCTTTCAGGCTGGGGTAACCCAGGGCGATATCTGCCGGGTCTAGCTCTGGCAAGAATGCCTTAGCCCGGCTCAGCGCGGCGATTGCTCCGGCTCTCGCGGATGCCCGTCGTAGCTCCTGGATCCGCTGTGGCAGAACTGCGAGCCGGCGCAGGACTTCGGCCAGGTGTGTTGGCACCTCATTCGACAAGGCCACCACCGCTAGAGCCCGCTGTGACCCGGTGTAGAGCTGCTCCACCAGGGTGTACACAGCCTTTAGTTTGGTGACCACGCTCTGGTTCAGGTTGGCGCTTCTGGAGCCTGTTTAATAATGATTAGGTAAGTCAACGACAAGGATGAATCATTACATATACAGACTTGATGAAAGCCGGCGAGGCGACTTACCGAAGATGGCAGCCACCATTTGGGAAACCTGGCGCTTTAGGCCGGAGAGTTCAGCGGTCTTCTCGGTGAGGGCCTTCTCCGCCTGTTCGGCCCGGGTCACCAGTGCGTTTTTCTCCTCCGCCCAGGACTTCCGCTCAGCATCGAATTCAGTCTTCAGCTTCTCTTGAGCGGCGATGCTGGAGACAAACTTGGCGTTTGCCTTCCGGGTCTCCATCTCTTGTGTTTTCAGCCAGCTCTTAAGATCCGCGAGGTCCGACTCTATTTTTTTGCCAACAGCCTGCATATATGTCCGGGTTGTTAACAGTCATTCTATAAGTCCCAAGCGCTTTCCAAGCAAAGACACTTGGCACTTGGGGGCTAATGCATATTGAACGTATCTATAAACGTACTGCCGGTTCAGTTAAGTAAGCCGGAATCTAAGTCTACAACATATTCAAGTATAAGTTGTAGACTTGGGGGCTGGCATGACAAGGAGCACTATGCAGAAGATAAGAAGGCAGCAGAAGGTTACCTCAGATTTTTGTTGGATCTGGTTGACCATGGCGATTTCGGCGTCCCGGCTTTTGTGAACTTGGCTGATGTAGCCGGAGACGAGCTCTCCAATGCTCAAATCAGTGTAGTTGGAGAGATCCAGATTCACCCGGTGGGGCTGCAGCAGCTCCCCCTTCGCAGAGCATTTGGCCAGCACGGTCGGTCTCCCCGGCTCAACATACTCCGTCCGGGTAATTACCACGTCCGGGTCATCAGTTGAAGGGGCGGAGCCGGAGGCCTCCGGGTTAACCGACGCTTCGGTTGTGGTCTTGGCAGTTGGGGCAGGCGCTTCAGGTGCCGTGTCCATAGGACTGGTGGCTTCGGGGGTGGCGGTAGCTGGCGGCTCTTGAGCCGTCGTCTCCGGCTCAGGCAAGTCGGGCACTCCGGCTGACCTGGTCTTCTTTACTCTTTTGGTGAGCTTTGCCTGGGCACTGAAAAGACAGAAGTGTTAGGCATACACAGAGTAAAGTACAGCCGGACAATATAAGGAGATTGTTATTACCCGGGTGCAGTTTTGAAGGCCGGCAGACTTGACTGCATGGAGTCACCCGAAGAGGGGGAGGTTCCTGGTAATTAGAGTCAGAAGAGTTGAGTGGCTGACGGATGACACCCGCCAACGGATGAAAAGGGTACAGGTGAGAAAAAACCTCAGTACGACGCTTCCTTGTTGCGTCGGGTAACCCGGCGGAGAGATCAGTGTCCTTGCGGGCCCCGGTGTGACGCCGGCTTTCGTGAACCTGCTGCTTCAAAAGAAAGTGAGGGTCTTGATGAGCTAACGGATGAGAAAAGCTTACTTTCCGGGTTACTCTTCGGACTTTCAGCTGTGGCAAAGGCTCCGAGTCGGAGGAAAGTGACGTTACCTCTTCAATCACCGGGTTACTGGCGCCGGTGTCATCCTGTCAATAAGCAAAATGTTGATAAGGTGGACAGCAGCAAGCAAAAAATATGGCAAGAGTTTAAAGGTTTAAGGGTTACCTCTGACTCGGAGCTGTCGCTTAATTGCAGCAGCTCCGAAGCGGTGGGTCTGTTTCCCTTTCTGCGTGGGGCGGCTTTCTTCGCCTTCCTGGCCTTCTTGGCCGCCTCATGGTCATATTTGACCCGCCAGAATTTGTCATCAGCCTGAGAAGTACAGTAATGAATTCTTAAATCGGTCCAGATCAAGGTGACGTGCAAAAGAAGTTGAAAGATAAGGTCAGCGGCTTACCGCCGGGGCTGGATTGGTCTTGCAGAACGGCGCCAGCCCGGTTCTTCCACAGTCTGCCAGGCTCTCGTTTAACAGAGCCTTGGTCTCTTCTTCAGCAACGTCTTCTGGAAGATCGTTGCGACTGTGCCTCTGCGGGTCATCCTTTCGCCCGGTGTACTCACACATTAAGCCGGGGCGGCGGCTCAATGGGATCACCCGCCATGAGATCCAGACCCGGACTAGATCAATTCCGTTCAGACCGTTGCCTAGCAGAGCCTTGATCTTGTTGATCGTTGGAAGCAGAGGCTGGCGTTCCGCGGCAGTAAGTTTGTCGGATAACGGGTGCGTGGATTCCAGGCGTGTTGGGCGAAAGCCGGGCAGTGGATTCTCGTCAGCCGGGGACGTGTCTTGGCAGTAGAACCAAGTCATATTCCAGTCTTTAGGATGGCTCGGCGGCTCTGCATAAGGGAACAGGCAGTCCCTACGTCGCTGGATGGATATGCCGCCTAATTCTAGACTTGGCCCGTTGGCACACTCATTTTGCCGGTTCAAATAGAACAGCTCTCTGAAGAGTAGCAGGCTCGGCTCTTCTCCAAGATACACTTCACAGAAGACTTGGAAGTTGCAGATGTTGGATATGGAATTGGGTCCTATATCCTGAGGCCGAAGGTCAAAAAAGTTGAGCACGTCCCGGAAGAATTTTGAGCCGGGCGGTGCGAAACCCCGGCTCATGTGATCCGCAAAGATCACTACTTCCCCGTCCCTCGGCTGTGGTCTTTCTTCTGACGGATCAGGGGCACGGTAGGACATCACTTCTTTCTTGGGCAGATACCCGGACTTAACAAAGTTGGCTAGGGTCTCTTCAGTGACATTGGATTTCGTCCAGTTGCAAGTGATGGGGGCCTTGGGAGGCATGGTGAAGGATGGTGGTCTATAATAAAGAGAAAGGTATCCGGGTCAATTATAAGCCGGAGATCTATTGTACAAGTTAAAGTGACGGCTTATGAAGGGGACTAATGATATATACTCGTGAACGGTGAGTTATCTGAGCCGTAGGAACATTCAGAATAAGCGGGTCATCTACGGTTTACTACAGTTAAGCCGGAGGAATCTACAGAGCATGGTTCTCTTTAAACCGGAAAGTTCTACGGCGCGTGTTTTCTTTAAGTCGGAAATATAAGCCGTCAAGATTCAAGGGCTGCAATTTTTACTAAGTGTGGTAAAACAGATTTCACATATGGCAGTAACTTTTTCGGATCAAAATGGTCGGGCGAGATGAAATTTTTCTAGACCTAAAAACAGAAGCAGGGGAAGTTCTTGAAGTTGAACACAGTCCTTATGCAGTGAAAAGAGGTGTTCTTGCAGATGAAATGAGTCTTAAACATCTACCGCGGTGGTTCTACGCAAGGCTAAAGATCAACTAACTACGGTGACTACAGGAGCTACTGAAGCTTGTGGCTACGGTGACGAACATGAAGAACACAGACGAACTCTGTCCTAGATCTATGATAGTAAGGCAGAGGGGACTCACCGGGGCTGGAGAAGAGCGGAGGTCGCCGACGTTATCTGGTCCGAGTCAGGTTGATGCAGCGGCCGGGTTGATGAAGGACGAGGGAGCGACGGCGGCGGCAGTGACGGAGCTCGGGCAGAAGAGCGACGGCGCGAGGAGGAAGAAGGAAAGCGTGAGATGTGAAGTGTTGGGCCGGCCTATTTATAAGACAGGGTCATAAGTAGGCGCGAGATTCAAGGAGACCACGGCGTGGTTATCTCCCCCTCACGGCGCCTCGATTTTCGGAAAGACAGTAAAAGCGAAGATCCGTTGCGGATCTGGCGGAGTAAAAAACGGACTTAATGGAGGATGACGTCACGGCGGATTATCCGGAGTCCAGAGGATGACGTCACTCCGGGTTATGACCTCCACATGAATGGTGAGCCGGAGATTTTCTCGGTCGGCAGAGTTGAAGATTGACATGAGCCGGCTCAAGTCAATCTGGGGCCTAATGCTGAGGATATAGACCTTAGAGTCACCCGCCAGGAGGGGCCGGGTTACTCATATGGTCGACGCCAGGAGCCCGGAGCCAAGCTTTGCGATAATGGGCCAGAGATGGGCTGAGACCCGGATATGGCTTAAAGCCTGTAGTTACAATCATTGTTATAGTAGACTTGTAGTGTAAGACAAGTATTGTTTAGAGTCAGAGCCGGACGCTCTTATGAGCCGGCCGGGACTCTAAGGGCTGCTGGGCGTCAGCCTCCCTATATAAAGGGAGGACCCGGCAGCGGTTTAGGGGCAACAACAATCTCTTCGAGAATCGGGCATAGCTGTTTAGCTCCCTGGCGATCGTAACCCTAGTCAATAACACCCCAAACTGGACGTAGGCTTTTACCTTCACCGTAAGGGGCCGAACCAGTATAAATCCTCGTGTTCCTTGTCCCATATAACCCCTTCAAGCTTCCTAGCTGCGATGGCTCCACGACTAAGTCCTAGCTCGAGGACATCTGCCGTGACAATTCCACGACAGTATTGTTTCTCGGGGGTTGGTCTAACCACATATTTATTGATAATGAATGAATGGTAGCTGGTTTTGGCCAGGTGGATAAGACACATGAAACATATTTGTGTAATGCCCCTTTGTGCGGTCAATGGAATTGAATGTAATGAAATGAATGATGATATGCAAACATTTTCATGTTGAACACATAATCATGAGTTCAGGTTTCCTCGTTCTGAATGAAAGATCCAAGAGATGCTCCAAGTAAAAGTTATTTATATTATACAACAATCAAATGACACATAATTACTTACAAGTAACAACTCCTTACACGTCACAATAAAAAAGCACACATGTATCGCACGAATCAAAGGTAAGGTAACCCTCTCAAACATCACTCTTCACCGAAGAACTGTAGCCATCCTGGTCATCATAGTATTTGGACCACAACATGATCCCTCCATACTTCCCTGTGCTCTTAATCAATGGGAGAACATCTGACTTTAGATCATTAGCTGGGATGAATCCACTCCCGGCAGCCTGAGGTGACGCCGGGAGGCCGAGGAAGATCTGCTTTGCTGGAACTGTCAACCACTGCTTCCATGCGTCAGCTAGATTGGTAGTGCTACCTGAGGTGTACTGACAGGGTGCATTGTTGTAGAATTGCACCCACACATAGTCAAAGAGGCCGGTGTTAAGGGCGCCACCCACCCATGCGTCAGGGAAAGGGCATTGTGGTGCGGCAGTCAGGTAGACTCTCCTGCCGGAGTTGCTATATCCTTTGAGGAACCTCGCAAGATCGTCCCAGTGGAGGGGTGTGCCGCCTTCAATGTCGAAGTCGATGCCGTCAAGGACTGCATCGCCGAGAGGTCGCGAAGATGACTTACCTCCCAAGAAGTTGTTCCACAGGTATGTCGCGACGTTCTTGGCATCCTGGGTCGAGGAAAGGTAGTAGCCGCCCGCCCCGCCACCGATGGAGAGTATGACCTTGACACCACGGCTCTGGCATGACTTTATGTCGGAGCTCAGGCTGGCGCAGCCACCATTGGTCGGGTCGCAGTGGCCCGCCAGATTGAGGACTGGCGGTTGTCCATTGCCAAAGGCGGAAAGGAAGGCGATGTTAACGAATTTGTAGTTGCCGGTGGCGCAGGTCTCCGCAAGCGTGCCCTCGCCACCATTCTGACCCCAGTAGATGGAAATGCCGCCGGCTTCTGACCCGAGGAACCGCGCCGCCGCTACAGCCAGTACCAGCAGTCGCAGCAGGGATGATGATCTGCTAGCCATTTGTGGAGCAATCCCTATTGCTTATGTGTATGCCTTCTGCTTTTGCTTCTTTGATCTGAGTTTGGGCACGGATGGGTTGGCCTATATACGAGAGGATTCGTAATGTGAAACTCCCCGTATTGTTTATGCGCATACGTGGCTTGCTGGGCACATGGATGGATGAACATGTGAATGCGTTCCGCCCTCAACGGCAACGTAAGAGATTTCTTGTAACGGAATAACGTGCAAGGCACCAGTGTAGAATAAGAAAAGGCGACCAGGCTGTTGATTTATTATTGAACACCAAAAGGCAAATGGAAAGGTGATGGCGATCGATCGTACGAACGACGCCGGACGGTGACGGCGACCAACCGGGGCACTCGCAGGCTCGCGGGCGGAGCAGAGCACGTAACGACTGGCAAATGTTTTCCACGCTAGCGTAGGATCTAAACGATGTTATATTAGTTTACAGAGGGAGTATTTATTTTCTCTTTTTGACCAACATTTTTGCTTCATTGTCCGCTGGCGAAAGCGAGCTCGACGTACTCCTATATATTCTACGCTTGAAGCGTAGGATAGGAGGGCAAATCGCACGCCCCACTCATATATGGGCTGGACCAGTTACTATGTACAAGTGCTTTCTGTCGGCTTTTATTCCACAGGTTTCCCACTTCGTTATGCTAAAAAAAGGTTTTCCACTACGTGGTTTTGCAATTCTGCACCATTTCTATCTGGTTTCCAACTGATTTCCTTTGATTTTTTTTTATTTTTGGAAAAGGTAATTAATGTCTATGAATTTAGAAAGGTCCAAATTTAAAAATCTACATATTTTTTTATAAGTCATGAGTATCAAAACATAATCGTAGATTATTGATTTTTTTTTTCATATTTTCAGAATGCCAAAGAACTATAAAATGAACATCAAATTTTAAAATATTCAAATGTCTAAAAAATGTTCATCTATTTCTACAAAACATGTATTAAAAAATCATGTATTTAAAAACCATGATAATTGAAAAACTAAAACACTAAAAATAAAAAAGGGGAAAGAAAAATAGGAAAATTGTATTGTGATATTAGCATGATAATGAAGGGTAGGCTCAAACATCAAGTTCTAAGCCTAATTAGCAATTGCATTGTGATTCTTAGGCAGGCTCGTCCCTGAGGGGGAGGGGGCGAACAGGGCGGCCGCCCCGGGCCCCGGCCCGGTGCCAGGGGCCCCAAAATGCTCAATATTGCCTATTATCCAGATTTCCTTTGTTAATCCGCGATTTTCCTTCTACAATCCTTAAAACAGGGGCACTTTTATCACGCTTGATTAATTATTATCTGATTGAATTTTATTCTCGTAAAGTGCATGAGGCAGGCGTCAAGGAATAATTTATATGCGTATTACGTTTACGAGAACATTCGCACGATGACGTCCGAAAGGAGCACATCTGCAAGACAACTTTGGGTACACAAATACAATTTAAAGTTATTTTATCAATGATCTAATATTATACACACGACTAATATATTCACATTGATCTCCTTTAATAAAGATGCAAGAAATGCGGGATAAGGTCCTACCAACGGACCGCATACGAGCACTTCAAGAAAAAATTGCGGGATTTTTGCTTGACCAGTTCATAGCTCCCGAAGGAGAATACCATTACACCTAATGCATGCATGTAATGATCTGCAAATTGTATATGCCAAATTGTGTGTGTATGTGTGTGTGTGTCTATATATATCATACGAGAAATGTTTAATATCATACGAGAAATTGTATGATATGTGATTGGTCGTACGAGAAATTTTATTATATATGACGTGTATAGTATGTGGTAGCAGTGGCACTTGACGACTACAGTAGCGTAAAATATGTTTAAAATAAAAACAATTAAATGGAAAATACAAAACGAAAAGGAAAAATAAACCATAATTCATAAATCCTAAAACCCTAAACCCCTAAACCTCTAGTCCCGGTTGGTGTCATCAACCGGGACTAAAGGTCCCCCCAGCCCTCGGCGCGGGCTCATGCCACGTGGGGGACCTTTGGTCCCAGGCCGTGATGAACCGGGACTAAAGAGGGGGGGGGGGGGGGGGGGGGGGGGGCTTTAGTCCCCACCTATAGGCTGATTCTGCACTAGTGTGTATCGTGGATAATTTTCTCCCGTTTCTTCCTTTGAGTATAAATTTAAATGTTCATCCTTCTTATTTACCGTTTGCTGCTATGCAACAAGATCGGATGGCGTCGTACAAGCTCGTTTGGGTCGTGCTTGTGGCCAGGGGAGGCGTCTGCTTCCTCTCCGTCGTTGCGGCCATCTGCGCTTCGATGCCGCCTTACCTCAGCTTCTCAGCCATTCTGTAAGGTTTCATGCATTATTTATTTCTTTATTGCGCCTCCTGGGTAAGGCTGGACAGAACGAGCAGGCTTCTCGGCCCGCTCGTGGCCCATTATTTCTCGCTTTAAGAGTGGAATAGCTTCCTCTCTCTGAAACCCCCGCTTGTGGCCCACTATTTCTCGCTTTAAACAAGTTGAATAGCTTCCTCTCTCTGAAGCCCGCGCAGTAACAGTGGCGCTAAACTGTGCGTGAGCGTAGAGTTGCTAATCCTACGCGCCAGTCAGGCCGTGCGGCGTTCGGCCTAACCATCGATTTTTCTTCAATCTGCTAGTAAACATTTTGGGAAATATATGGTAATAGAATTGGAATGGTTACTAGGTAAGCAAACCAGCCCCCCCCCCCCCCCCCCCCCCCCCCCCCCCCCCCCGCGCAAAATCAAGGCAACCTTTTCTTCCACTTGCTATTATGTTTCTAAATTTTTTTCCGGGTGGAAGTTATCACGATGTGAGTTATCAGCTCTGTTGTGTGTATATTACCGTGCTATTTACACAAAGAGTTACCGAGGTATGTTTTTTTCAAAAAGCTTTTATCCCGGGGTCAGAAAAGTTACCATCTTGTTTGTGTGTGAGTTATCAACTCTGTTGTGCGTCATGCTAATTACAAAGAGAGTTACAGAGGGTATGTTTTTTTAAAAACTTTTATCTCAGGGTCAAAAAAGTTACCGCGGTGTTTGTGCGTGGGTTATCAGCTCTTGGTGCATATATTATCATGTTATTTACACAGAAATTACTGGGGTTTGTTTTCGAAAAAAAATCCGTGTCAAAATTATCATGGTGTTTGTCTAAGAGTTATCAGATTTGTGGTGTGTATATATCATGCTATTTACACAAGAATTACCAAGGTATACTTCGAACAAAAAATTTCCATGTCAAAATTATTGTCATGTTTGTGTGCAAATTATCAGATTTACGGAGCGTATATTATCATGGTATTCAAATAGAAGATGTCGTTTGAAGTCATAAATTAAGTTGTAAATTATCAGATGTATCTAGAAAATTATCGTGAAGTTGCCGTTAGAAGTGGAGTCAATCAACCACTAGTCAAACTCGCATGCATGTAGAAAATCGATTGAAAAGCTACACGAGTGTGTGCATGAGTCTGTATCTTGGGTGGCCTAGCAAAGAAACTAGTAGTTTTTTTACTGTACCCACTAAACAACAAATTTCTTTGGCTAAGATGGTCCTCCCTATGTTCCTTTTTACTTCACATATTTGATTTTTTTCAAGTCAAAGTTTGCAAACTTTGACCAAATATATATTAGAAAATGTCAATATCTACAATACCAAATATATATACTATGAAAGTACATTTCATAGTGAATCTAAAAATGTTGATTTTACATTGTGAATGTTGATACTATTTTCTATAAGATTGGTCAAAATAGAGATACTTTAACTTCAGACAAAACTTATATGCAGATTAAAAAGGACCGAAGGGAGTAGGTAGGTACGCATGCAAACTGCAGGACCACGGGATCCAATCACGTTCGTCGCTATCCTTTTGATGGCCTGAAATCATCAGGTACCAATGACGTATGGGAGGCAATGATTGCGACCGGAACAGCAGGGGACAGAATTATTCGCGTGCGGGTGAGTGCTCGATCGCGACCGCGGGATGAAAATTGAACGGCGTGGAAGTCGTTTGGATCTGACGCTAAAGTCAGACTATCTGGATAATAGCTTTCTCGTAATTAAAATTGGGTATAAATTATGTTTTCTAAGCTCGTAATAAGTACTTTGATTCACTGGAATTTCTTGGATTTTTAGGAAGTAACTTGGCAATTATAAAAACCAAAACCATTTAGCAAATTATTTATGTATAAGAAATAGATTTTAGAAACTCTTTCCCACTTTGCCACAAATATAATTGATTCTAGTAGTGAATATTGTTGAAGCATCATCGAAACGATACACAATACCTACATGGACATAGCTTGTCGACCAATGCATGCCTAGGGTCTTCCGGGACTTGCTCTAAGGAAATACAGATGTATGTGTTAAACTCCATGATGCACTATACTATGCTGTACTCACGGGATTGTTGTGAGCAGCTTTGCAAAGGTATTGTTTCCCGGGGGTAATGAATTGACGGTACCTAGATCTTGCCAGGGGAATAAGACACATGAACAAAGTTGCGCAATGCTCCTTCGTGCAGTCAATAGAATTGAATGTAATGAAACCAATGATGATCTGCAAACTTTTTCATGTTGAACAAATAATCATGGGTTCAGGTTTCTTCGTTTGAAATGAAAGATCCACGAGATGCTCCAAGTACTTAAAAATTATTTATATTGTATACAACAATCAAGTGACATATAATTACTCACAAGTAACAATGGAAATGCATGAATCCTCAGTTCCTCACACATCACAATGAAAAAAGCACACATGTATCTCACAAATCGAAGGTAAGGCAACCCTCTCAAACATCACTCTTCACCGAAGAGCTGTAGCCATCCTGATCCTCATAGTATTTGGACCATAGCATGATTCCTCCATACTTTCCTGTGCTCTTGATCAATGGGAGAACATCTGACTTTAGATCATCAGTTGGGATGAACCCGCTCCCGGCAGCCTGAGGTGATGCAGGGAGGCCGAGGAAGATCTGCTTGGCTGGAACTGTCAACCACTGCTTCCATGCGTCAGCTAGATTAGAAGTGCTGCCCGAAGTGTACTGGCAGGGAGCGTTATTGTAGAATTGCACCCACACATAGTCAAAGAGGCCAGTGTTTAGGGCGCCACCCACCCAGGCATCCGGGAAAGGGCACTGCGGCGCAGCAGTCAGGTACACCCTCCTCCCGGAGTTGCTATATCCTTTCAGGAACCTCGCAAGGTCATCCCAGTGTAGGGGTGTGCCACCTTCAATGTCGAAGTCGATGCCGTCGAGGACTGCATCGCCGAGAGGCCGTGAAGATGACTTACCTCCCAAGAAGTTGTTCCACAGGTACGTTGCGACGTTCTTGGCGTCCTGGGTTGAGGAAAGGTAGTAGCTGCCTGCCCCGCCACCGATGGAGAGAATCACCTTGACGCCGCGGCTCTGGCATGACTTGATGTCGGAGCTTAGCTTCGCGCAGCCGCTGTTGGTCGGGTCACAGTGGCCTGCCAGGTTAAGGACCGGCGGCTGGCCATTGCCAAAGGCGGCGAGGAAGGCGAGGTTGACAAATTTGTAGTTGCCGGTAGCACAGGTCTCCGCCAGTGTTCCCTCGCCGCCATTCTGGCCCCAGTAGATGGAAATGCCGCCGGCTTCCGACCCGAGGAACTGCGCCGCCGCTGCTACCAGTACCAGCAGTTGCAGCAGGGATGATGATCGGCTAGCCATTTGTGGAGCAATCCCTATTGCTTCTGTGTATGCCTTATGCTTTTGCTTCTGTGTATGATGATCTGAGTTTGGGCTTGGATAGGTTGGGTTATATACGAGGGGAGAGGTAATGTGAAATCAATCTGAAACTCCTCGTATTGTTTATGCATATACGTGGCTTGCTGGATGAGAATGCCTTCTGCTCGCAGCTTCGAAACAACGGCAACGGTGTTCGTGATTTTGAACCACAGCTTCATCAGCTTGTAAGAGTTTTCTTGTACTACTTTTTTTTAACACAAGTTTTCTTTGTACTGCTTGAACGGAATAACGTGCAAGGCACCAGCCCAGAATAAGAAAAGGTGATCCACCGGATAGTTTGAATAAAATTATAGTGAATACAAAAGGCCAAATGGAGAGGTGAAGGTGACCGGTCGTACGAACGACGCCGGACGAGACGGCGACACGCCGAGCACAGGCTCGCGGGCGGAGCAGATCAGACTCAGAAGAGAGCTGCTATAAGTACGATCAAAATCTGTACAATCTATGTACGACAAAGACTCATCTGGTGTGATGGGCCCAAACCTAGGGAAACAAGCCTGAATGATCGTACACATCGTATGATAAAATTGATCGTATGTGAGGCAGTTTCGGACTCAGAACTAGCGTACTGTAGGTGCTATACTGCTATGGCTCAGCGACCTCTGGCGTGAGACAGGGGGAAGAAGGGTTTACACTTACATATTTTAAAAAATGTTACCTACTTTCAAAAAATCACTTATTTGAAATGTGTGTTCATGTATTTCAGAAATATTAAAATATTTTTAAAAAGCTAGAATTTTGAAATCTATGAAAATAAAAAAGAGGGAAAAACTAAACGATTTTTTTAGAAAATCAAGGTAAATTCGCTCTGTCGCTTATGCGACAAGATGTCGGCATGTCGCACAACCCAGACGCTGCTATGGGCCGGCCCATGGAGCCAGGTCTTTTTAAATCCATTTCGTCCATCTTCTAGCAGTTTTCATATTTCCTTTCGGTTTTTTCTTATTTAATATTTTGAAATATTTTTTCCTTTTTTCTTTTGTTTTCTCCTCCCTCTTTGGCATTTCGATGCCAAAGCATTCTCATAAATTCATACACATGTTTACAAAACACAGAGCATTTTCTCAAACACATGAACATTTTTACATTTTTTTATTTTCATGCACATTTTCAACTAGTTGCGGGCTACCCCTCCCCCACCCCCCTAGAGTCACGTATGGGGCCTTGCGGGCCAGGCACGGTCCGCTTGGTGCAGGGTGCGCTTGCTCAAGAGGAGGCTATAGTGGGTTTTCCCTTATTTCTCTCTCTTATTTTTTCCCCTTTCTTCTTTTTTTTTCGTGTTTTCTTGGTTTTCCCATCTACGGGTTGCATCCATAGCACGAGTAGTACTTACCATGGTGTACAAGTTGCATCCTTCAAGGAGAACACGTTGCACCACGCGCGAGAGTAAAGGTTTCATCAGAAATACCAAATGCAATGGAGGGAGCACATGTTGCACCATGTCAGGAGTATAGGTTACCTAGGGAGTACAAGTTATATTGTGCAGGTAGTACAACTTGCATTGCGCGTGGAGCACAAGTTACATCTGAGAGTACATGTTGTATTGCACGGAGAGGACAAGTTGCATTGTGCACGGAGTACATGTTATGCCGAGGAATACAAATTGTGCTGCATGGGGAGAGCATGTTGTATTGCGCAGGGAGTACAAGTTGCACTACGTGAGGACGTGTATCCTTTCTTGGGAGTACATATATGTTATTCTGGGGACGACAAGTTTGTAATAATATATTTGAAAGCATAAGTTATGGCTAGAGAAAAGTTCGTTAAAACCTACCAACATTGGATCAAATTTCCAAAAAGTTATCGCCACAAGGAATGCAATCGTGACAACAGTTTACAGCTTGGGCACTCGGTGTAATAGATTTTCATTCAGAAAAATGGATTAAAAAGCACATACGCCAATCCAATGAAAAAAAATCCACCAAAACTCTCTGGTCGCGACAAATGGCGCACATACACTGCGCCACTTTTTGCCATTGAAGGAGTTTGGGAGTGCCATTTGCAAGTGGTGCCCATCAACTAGTGATTTTATTTTAAAATTCATATTATTTTAATCTTATATTTACATCTTATTGATATATAATAGGATCCTGTAGCCAAATTTTTGGAAGAAAGCTGGAAGATCAAAAAGAACATTGCTTTGGTACCCCAGCTTCGAAGTGGGCCAATGTAGCCGCTCCCCTCCCACGCGAATGGTCGCCAATGCTTCTGATGTGTGACTTATAAGGGACTCAACAATCACACATGTCCTTGTAGGAAAGAAAAATCATTGAATTTTTTTAATTGGGCAACCCAGTTAGACACATCATGTGTGATTTGGGGGATCTATGACACAGGGAGCCTACTAACGGAAATGCCGCTTAACATAGGATCAATCTGTGGAAAACAAAAGCAAACATCAGGATTGGTGAGAGCCCTATTTGATGCACTTTGCGCCAAAATTTCGGGACATACATGAGGGGAGTAGCGGCGACTAGGTCAGGACCATAGTGACCAGGCTTAAGCTATTATAGTGACCAGTTTTTCCGGTTTTGGTTTTCTACTATTCGCACATTTTTAATTTTTGCGAGATTAATATTTTTTGAATATGTACAAATTTGTGAACATTTTGAATTTTGAAAAACAATTCATAAAAACATGAACCTTTTTAAAAGGAAAAAGTTAAATATAAGTAAACAAAATAACAAATAAAATAAAAATAGGAAAACCCTGATAAAGACATATATATAAAACAACGACATTGAACCTTTTTTTACACGAAGATAGAACTTTACTAAATAAAGGTTCTATCTCGTTTTATCTATAAGTCTTTATCACAGTTTTCCTATTTTTATTTTATTTGTTATTTTTGTTTAATTATATTTAACCTTTCCAGTTAAAGTTTTTCGTATTATTATAACAAATTTTTTGAAAATTCCAAATTTTCACAAATTTGTACATATCTTTATATTGGCACAAATTTGTACACATCTTCTTTAAAAAAAAGGCTAGCCGCCAGGGCTATGTATCGCCCGTATCGATTGCTATGTGGCGCTATAGTTTGCTTGCTCTGCTTCGGTTATCTTTTTTTTTTATCATATTCGTTTTCTTTTCTGTTTTCTATTTTTTTGTTTTCTCATTTATTTACTTTCGTTTTTCTTTTTTCTTTTGTTATACTTTGTTTTTTACTTTCGTTTTCTCATTTATTTATTTTTAAACATGTGTACTTTTTCTCAGTACACAATGTATATTTTTAGCACACACGTGAAACATTTTTTTTAACGTACTAGGACATTCGTTTTCCAAAAACACGAGTTATATATATTTAAAATACATGTTGTGAACACTTTTTTAAATACATGGTATATTTTCCAAATACACATCGTACATTTTTTAATAGTAATAATTTTCTTAAACAACAGGAACATTTTTTAAATTGCATAATTGTTTTTTAAAAAATCACAAACATTTTCTGGAAACACTAAATATTTATTTAAAATCTCATGTATCTTTCTATAATGGAAATAATAAAGTGAGCTTACTGCAACTTTATTACATTGTGTAAACATTTTTTAAATATGTCACGAACAATTTTGAAATGGAAATAAACATTGTTTTAATCTACTTGATCATCTGCTTGCATTGCACAAACATCTTTAATGTCACGAACTTTTTTATGAATCGCTGATTTTTTCTGCAAAATGTCACATAATTTTTTTAGTGGTACGAAACATTGTTATATTGTATAAATTTTTTCTGAAAATGTCACAAACACATCCTTAGAACCTATGAACATTTTTTTTAAATATAACATGTATTTATTTGAATTAAGGAAACAACTTCTTACATTGTATTAACATTTGTCTTAAATGCCATGTATATTTTTTAAATACGTGAATTTTTTTAATGTCACCAACATTTTTTGTACACATGATTAATATTTTTCTATAGACATTTACATTTTCAAATGCTTGATTAACATTTTTCAAAATTTTATGTAGAGTATTTCTTAAGATATATGTTTAAAATAAGCAAAAACGAAAACATTGTAAAAACAAAAACACTGGGTGTCGTCAGCATGACATGGCCGCAAGGTTACTAGATCGGCCCAGCAACGAAGCCCTGCAGGCGATCGTGCGTTAGGAGTCACTGCACGCGACACATAGCAGAACCCTTGGCGCCCGGTAATGGGTACTAACGACCCGTCCACTGTTTCGCTCCCTTTATCCGGCCCATGCACCCATGCATGCATGATGCATCCTTGCATTCATTCATGCATTTTTCCCTTCATGTATCCTCATTCCTCTGTACATCAGTACATGTATGCCTCTGCATGTACCAAATACCTAGTACTCGACTTGTAAGAGCATCTACAGCCGGACTTTGCAAATATGGCCCCTCAAATGCCCACGAGCGTGATCGGGCGCGTCCGCGGACAGTGACCAGTCACGTCTCAAATTAGCCATTCTGCATCTGAGTCTCTCGTATTTCAACCCCTAGATCCATACAAAGCATGCAAACATACTACCCTAGCTAATTTTCACCGTCGGAGATGTCCACGACAACGGTGCCGGGCGCCGGCTGGACGAGCGGGTAGGAGGGCTCCGGCTCCTCCTCTTCCTGCTCGTCCTCATCCATGTAGGCGAGCATCTCCGCCACCTCCGCGGCATGCTGCGCCTCCATCTCCTGCCGGCGACGGCATCTGGCCTCCGCAGCAGACTCCAAGGGGAGGGAATCGAGGATGGCCTGCTACTCCGCCTGCAGATCCGCGTTGCCAGCGTCCCCCACATCCTCCTCCTCCACCACCTCCTCCTCCTTCTCCTCCAACTCCTTCTCCGGATCCACTACATCCGGAGGTAGCCACATGGCGATCCGGGCTTCGCGCCTTCCCCGGGTCTGCTCAAGGAGCTCGAGCCGGCGCTCTGGCATTAGAAATGGCTCGCTCCTTACCCGACGGCGTGGGGGTGCTACCTCTTGAGCACTGCGTTGGTTTTCTCTTGAAGAGGAGAGGGTGATGCAGTAAAGTAGCGTAAGTATTTCCCTCAGTTTTTGAGAACCAAGGTATCAATCCAGTAGGAGACCACACTCAAGTCCCACGCACCTACACAAACAAATAAGAATCTTGCAACCAACGCGATAAAGGGGTTGTCAATCCCTTCACGACCACTTGCAAAAGTGAGATCTGATAGAGATGAAAATATAATATTTTTGGTATTTTTATGATAGAGAATGAAAGTAAAGATTGCAAAATAAACGGCGCCAGAAATAGCTAGTTGACGGGAGATTAATATGATGGAAAATAGACCCGGGGGCCATAGGTTTCACTAGTGGCTTCTCTCAAGAGCATAAGTATTACGGTGGGTAAACGAATTACCATCGAGCAATTGATAGAATTGAGCATAATTATGAGAATATCTAGGTATGATCATGTATATAGGCATCACGTCCGTGACAAGTAGACCGACTCCTGCCTGCATCTACTATTATTACTCCACACATCGATCGCTATCCAGCATGCATCTAGAGTATTAAGTTCATAAGAACGGAGTAATGCTTTAAGCAAGATGACATGATGTAGAGGGATAAACTCATGCAATATGATATAAACCCCATCTTTTTATCCTCGATGGCAACAATACAATACGTGTCGTTTCCCCTACTGTCACTGGGATCGAGCACCGTAAGATTGAACCCAAAGCTAAGCATTTCTCCCATTGCAAGAAAGATCAATCTAGTAGGCCAAACCAAACTGATAATTCGAAGAGACTTGCAAAGATAACCAATCATACATAAAAGAATTCAGAGGAGATTCAAATATTGTTCATAGATAATCTTGATCATAAACCCACAATTCATCGGATCTCGACAAACACACCGCAAAAGAAGAGTTACATCGAATAGATCTCCAAGAGAATCGAGGAGAACTTTGTATTGAGATCGAAAGAGAGAGAAGAAGCTATCTAGCTAATAACTATGGACCCGAAGGTCTAAGGTAAACTACTCACACATCATCGGAGAGGCTATGGTGTTGATGTAGAGCCCTCCGTGATCAATGCCCCCTCCGGCGGAGCGCCGAAAAAGGCCCCAAGATGGGATCTCACGGGTACAGAGAGTTGCGGCGGTGGAAATTGGGTTTTGGCTCCGTATGTGATGTTTCCAGGGTATATGAGTATATATAGGTGAAAGAGGTTAGTCAGGAGAGCTACGAGGGGCCCATGAGGGTGGGGGCGCGCCCGGGGGGCAGACGCGCCTCCCTGCCTCGTGGCCTCCTCGTTGATTGCTTGACGTCCACTCCAAGTCCTCTGGATCACGTTTGTTTCGAAAATCACGTTCCCGAAGGTTTCATTCCGTTTGGACTCCGTTTGATATCCTTTTCCTTCGAAACACTGAAATAGGCAAAAAAACAGCAATTTGGGCTGGGCCTGCGGTTAATAGGTTAGTCCCAAAAATAATATAAAAGTGTATAATAAAGCCCATTAAACATC
Source organism: Aegilops tauschii subsp. strangulata (assembly GCF_002575655.3). Lineage (NCBI taxonomy): Eukaryota > Viridiplantae > Streptophyta > Magnoliopsida > Poales > Poaceae > Aegilops > Aegilops tauschii. The sequence goes on from NC_053041.3 coordinate 68,714,614, forward strand.
CAAAACAGAATATATAATAGCATGGAACAATAAAAAATTATAGATACGTTGGAGACGTATCAGGGGGCATGGCTACTAGGTGGATGGGGGGAGTGGAAAGTGGCGACGGTGGCGGATAGGCAGAGGAAAATGTGGACGGTAGGGTTTCGGTGCCGCCGGTCGACTTAAATAACCAGGCTAGGCACTACGCGGCCCGCCAGAGCGACGCCACGCGAGGACTTCGGTCCGACGAAGGAGACGAGCGTCGAACCGCCAGGTTTCCGGACATTTCCGCATGGGACACCACTGTCAGTTCGACGTGGCGGGCGTGCCCGGACGCCCCTATATCCACCTCATATTTGAGCTGGATATGTGGGGTGCCGGTCAGCCTGAGCGTTTGAGGAGGCCGTCTGGGTCGATTTTTTTATCGCGAGTACGCAAAGATTGCGTATCATTCCATTGATAGGTAGAGAGAGTTTATATACAAGTGTGTGCTACTCTTGCGGCCGTACAAAATTAGCTGGCGGCACCAAGAGAGCAAGTGAGCAGAAAGAGAGGTTGCTCAGCCTCAAGATGAAAGTTCAAGTTACATGCAAAATTCGATCTAGTCCTTTTGCGCCGGCCTTGGCCCAGCGCACAGCCTCGTGCTGAATGGTCGCCGTGAGGTGGGTATGGGATGGAGTTGCTCCGTCGAAGAGGACGGCATTCCGATGCTTCCAAGTACTCCATGCCGTGAGGATGATTAGAGAGTGGACACCTTTCCGCAAACCTGCCGGGGAGGTGGTAGCCGCGGTCTCCCACCACCTGAAGAAGCTGGTGGTTCCGTCTGGTGGTGCAATGGGCAGCCGGCACCATGCAAGCACCTCGTGCCAGGATATGCGCGCTAGCACGCATCCAACAAGCAAGTGGTCGATGGTCTCATCTGCTTGGTTACAGAGCTTGCAGTTGGGGTCGTGGGGTAGCCCGTGTCTCGCGCGTCGCTCTGCTGTCCAGCATCGGTTGAGGGCAGCAAGCCATAAGAAGATTTTTGCATTCGAGGGCGCCCAGGTCCTCCAAATGAGCCGCTAGAATGGTGCCGTGGTGGAGCCGTGGAATAGTGCGCGGTAACATGAGCTCGCCGTGTAGATTCCATTGGGAGTCCATTTCCAGGATAACTTGTCGGGGTTAGCAGATAGGGAGACGCCCTGTAGCTGCTGCCATAACTCGACATACTCGACGATGGCTCCGGTGTCGAGCGTGCCATGGATGTCGAAGATCCAGGTATTGTTTGTCAGTCCTTCACTGACGAGGCGTCATTTGCATCGTCGGCGCGGAATGAGGGAGATCAGCGTAGGGGCCAGCTCCATGATGGAATGGCCGTTGAGCCAATGATCAGACCAAAAACGGCAAGTGTTTCCGTCGCCAAGGGTCCAGGTGGTGGAAGCGCGGAATAATTCCGAGGTCTCGCGGTCGTGCGGGAGGTGAAGGTGCTTCCACGGGCGCTCCTAGTCAGTTGCTTGGAGCCAAAGCCACCGGGTTCGCAGCGACACGCCGGTGCGCTGGATGTCGCGTATGGCTAGACCGCCATAGGCAAGAGGGCGGCAGACACGGGCCCTGGAGACTGGACAGCAGCCTCCATTGACATCCTGCCGTCCAAACCAAAGAAAGTCTCGGATGAGCTTGGTGATCCCCTTGAGGATGGGAGGGGCGATCGCCATCGCAAGGAGAATGTGGATCGGCATGGCGGTAAGAACGTGGCGAACAAGGGCCAGTCGCTCGCCGCGGGAGAGCAAGGAGGCCTTCCAGGTGGCAAGCTTCTTGACGATCTTGTCGACCAGGGGGAGCAGGGCAGAAGTTGGTGTCTTCCGAATAGAAAGAGGCAGCCCAAGATACTTAATAGGAAAGCTTGCCAGGGGGCAGGAGAGGGAGGCCATGACGGTGGCCAGCTCGCCGTCAGAGCAGCGGATCGGGGAGGCAGAGCACTTCCGGAAGTTAGTGCGGAGGCTAGAGGCTTGGCCGAAGAAATCAAGGAGGGCCCAGATGGTGGCCATGGCCGTCGGCATGGCAGAACACGACGACATCGTCCGCGAAGAGCGAGATGCTGGCGGGGGTGTGTCTCGCAGTCAGTCTCTTGATGATCCCTGTATGCACGGCGTGCTGCAAGAGGATGTTCAGTGATGACCCACAAGTATAGGGGATCTATCGTAGTCCTTTCGATACGTAAGAGTGTTGAACCCAACGAGGAGAAAAGGAAATGATAAGTGGTTTTCAGCAAGGTATTCTCTGCAAGCACTGAAATTATCGGTAACAGATAGTTTTGTGATAAGGTAATTTGTAACGAGTAACAAGTAACAAGCGTAAATAAAGTGCAGCAAGGTGGCCCAATCCTTTTTGTAGCAAAGGACAAGCCTGGAAAATTTCTTATATGAAGGAAAACGCTCCCGAGGACACATGGGAATTATCGTCAAGCTAGTTTTCATCACGTTCATATGATTCGCGTTCGGTACTTTGATAATTTGATATGTGGGTGGAACGGTGCTTGGGTGCTGCCCTTACTTGGACAAGCATCCCACTTATGATTAACTCCTATTGCAAGCATCCACAACTACAAAAGAAGTATTAAGGTAAACCTAACCATAGCATGAAACATATGGATCCAAATCAGCCCCTTACGAAGCAACGCATAAACTAGGGTTTAAGCTTCTGTCACTCTAGCAACCCATCATCTACTTATTACTTCCCAATGCCTTCCTCTAGGCCCAAACAATGGTGAAGTGTCATGTAGTCGACGTTCACATGACACCACTAGAGGAGAGACAACATGCATCTCATCAAAATACCGAACGAATACCAAATTCACATGACTACTAATAGCAAGACTTCTCCCATGTCCTCAGGAACAAACGTAACTACTCACAAATCATATTCATGTTCATAATCAGAGGGGTATTAATATGCATAATGGATCTGAACATATGATCTTCCACCAAATAAACCAACTAGCATCAACTACAAGGAGTAATCAACACTACTAGCAACCTACAGGTACCAATCTGAGACTTAGAGGCAAAGATTGGATACAAGAGATGAACTAGGGTTTGAGAGGAGATGGTGCTGGTCAAGATGTTGATGGAGATTGGCCCCCTCCCGATGAGAGGATCGTTGGTGATGACGATGGCGATGATTTCCCCCTCCCGGAGGGAAGTTTCCCTGGCAGAACAGCTCCTCCGGAGCCCTAGATTGGTTCCGCCAAGGTTCCGCCTCGTGGCGGTGGAGTTTCTTACCGAAAGCTTGCTTATGATTTTTTTCTCGGACGAAAGCCTTCATATAGCAGAAGATGGGCACCGGAGGGCCACCAAGGGGCCCACGAGGCAGGGGGCACGCCCAGGGGGGTAGGGCGCGCCTCCCACCCTCGTGGCCAGGGTGTGGCACCCCTCTGGTATTTTCTTCGTCCAGTATTTTTTATTAATTCCAAAAATGACTTCCGTGAAGTTTCAGGCCTTTTGGAGCTGTGCAGAATAGGTCTCTAATATTTGCTCCTTTTCCAGCCCAGATTCCAGCTGCCGGCATTCTCCCTCTTCATGTAAACCTTGTAAAATAAGAGAGAATAGACATAAGTATTGTGACATAACGTGTGATAACAGCCCATAATGCGATAAATATCGATATAAAAGCATGATGCAAAATGGACGTATCAACTCCCCCAAGCTTAGACCTCGCTTGTCCTCAAGCGGAAGCCGATAACGATAAATATGTCCAAATGTTTAGAGGTAGAGGTGTCGATAAAATAAAAGAGGGACATGAGGGCATCATGATCATTCTTATAACAGCAACATATATGGATATTGTCATATGATTTCTTATGATAAAGTAACAATCTATCCACAATGTCAAGTATGAATCAGAAACTTCATTGATAACTAACAAACTATAATCTCAGTCATTGAGGCAATTGCAATTTATCATAACATCAGAAAGAGTCTATGTAAGAGCTTTTCAGCAAGTCCACATACTCAACTATCATTTAGTCTTTCACAATTGCTAACACTCACGCAATACTTGTGGTTACGGAGTTTTAATCGGACACAAAGAAAGATAGGGGCTTATAGATTCGCCTCCCAACCTTTTACCTCAAGGGTAATGTCAACAATAATAGTTCATGCTAACTTACATCCAATTAGATATATATATATATATCAGGATCTTTCCAACACAATGTGCTTGCCAAAGGATAAAATGTAAAAAGGAAAGGTGAAGATCACCGTGAGTCTTGCATAAGGGTAAGAGATAAAAGTAAAGGATAGGCCCTTCGCAGAGGGAAGCAGAGGTTGTCATGCACTTTCATGGTTGGATGCATGAAATCTTAATGCAAAAGAACGTCACTTTATATTGCCACTTGTTGTATGGACCTTTATTATGCAGTCCGTCGCTTTTATTTCTTCCACATCACAAGATCGTATAAAGCTTATTTTATCCACACTAATAAATCATATATTTAGAGAGCAATTTTTATTGCTTGCACCGATGACAACTTACTTGAAGGATCTTACTCAATCCATAGGTAGATATGGTGGACTCTTATGGCAAAACTGGGTTTAAGGGTATTTGGAAGCACAAGTAGTATCTCTACTTGGTGCAAAGAATTTGGCTAGCATGAGGGAGAAAGGCAAGCTCAACATGTTGGATGATACATGACAATATACTTTATTTCAGATGTAAGAAAACATAACCCATTACGTTGTCTTCCTTGTCCAACATCAACTCTTTAGCATGTCATATTTTAATGAGTGCTCACAATCATAAAAGATGTCCAGGATAGTATATTTATATGTGAACCTCTCTTTCTTTATTACTTCCTATTAATTGCAATGATGACCAAAACTATGTTTGTCAACTGTCAACAACTTTTAATCATCATACTCTCTCTATGTGAAGTCATTACTCTCCATAAAATCAATATGATCTCTTTGTTTCTTTTTATTCTTTCTTTTTCTTTTATTCCCTCAAGATTATAGCAAGGTAATCAAGCCCTTGACTCAATACTAATCTTTATTATATGGCTCACGGACTCGATTACATAGAGGGATCATAAAGCAAAACTCAAAACTAGATCATACCAAAAACTTTATTCTACTTAGATCAAGATATTACTAAAAAGGATCGAACTAAGAAAAACGGTAAAGATAGGAGTGTGATGGTGATACGATACCGGGGCACCTCCCCCAAGCTTGGCAGTTGCCAAGGGGAGTGCCCATACCCATGTGATTATATCTCCTTCTTCGGGGGTGGTGATGTGATATTCTTGGCTATGATACCCCTCAAGATACGATTCTCCTCCTCGAGCTTGTTGACTTGCCGCTTAAGATCCATTATTTCCTTACGGAGCTTACCCGTGACGGTTAAAGCTCCTTGCACCCATGGATGCTGCATAGCTGCGGGAGAACAAGTAACACTCCTTTTCATATTTTCATAAGAGAGAAATTTAACATTGGAGGGGATGACCGACTTTGGGATAGCTGAGCTCTGTAGTTCCCCCATCGTGAATCCTGCCCGGGAACGAGAAGTAACTTCTTGATCCTCTTCCATGGCATCTATCCTTTTCAAGTCAGCTTCCATCTCTTCCTCCGTTGAGGGCCCAAAGTGATAGGCATCGCTGTTTGCCCCTGGACCTGGTGTCGGATGAGACACCCGACTCTCCCCGACTGACTCTTGAGAAGACATCTTGCTCTAATCTGCGGCAGAAACAACTCGAAACAAAAACAGAGGATAATTGCGTGATACGGTGGTCAAAACCTTCGGGAGATTATATAATGAATTTTTACCGACCAAAAGAAGTATCTGGAAGAAAACGGAGTCCGGAGAGCGCACGGGGTGCCCACGAGGCAGGGGGCGCGCCTCCCACCCTCGTGGAAGCCTCGTGTCCTTCCCGGACTGCTTCTTATTTCCCTATTTTTCTAAATATTCCAAAACGGAGAAAAATTGCCATTAGAACTGTTTTGGAGTCGGTTTACTTACCGTACCACGTACCTATTCCTTTTTGGAGTCTGAAACGTTCTGGAAAGTGTCCCTTAGGTATTCCTCCGGTGTTACGGTTTCAATAATATTAGTTTCAACATTTATAGGATTACCTGAGATATAATGTTTAATTCTTGACCGTTCACCACCTTCGGATTGGTGCCTTCGAAGTTGTCGATTTTTATGGCACTGGAACGATAGACCTCCTCGATAACGTAAGGACCTTCCCATTTAGAGAGAAGTTTTCCTGCAAAAAATCTTAAACGAGAGTTGTATAACAATACATAATCACCTACATTAAACTCACGCTTTTGTATCCTTTTGCCATGCCATCTTTTAACTTTTTCTTTAAACAGTTTGGCATTCTCATAGGCTTGGGTTCTCCATTCATCAAGTGAGCTAATGTCAAATAACCTCTCCTCACCGGCAAGTTTGAAATCATAATTGAGCTCTTTAATAGCCCAGTATGCCTTATGTTCTAATTCGAGAGGTAAGTGACATGCTTTTCCGTAAACCATTTTATACGGAGACATACCCATAGGATTTTTATATGCAGTTCTATAGGCCCATAATGCATCATCAAGTTTCTTGGACCAATTCTTTCTAGATCTATTAACAGTCTTTTGCAAAATTAACTTGATCTCTCTATTACTCAATTCTACTTGACCACTAGACTGTGGGTGATAAGGAGATGTAATTCTATGATTAACATCATACTTGGCAAGCATTTTACGAAAAGCACCATGAATAAAATGTGAACCACCATCAGTCATTAAATATCTAGGGACTCCAAACCTCGGAAAAATAATTTCTTTAAGCATCTTAATAGAAGTGTTATGATCAGCACTACTAGTTTGAATAGCTTCTACCCACTTAGTAACGTAATCAACAGCAACTAAAATATGAGTATACCCACTAGAGGAAGGAAATGGTCCCATATAATCAAAGCCCCAAACATCAAATGGTTCAATAACAAGTGAATAATTCATAGGCATTTCTTGACGTCTACTAATATTACCTATTCCTTGACATTCATCACAAGACAAGACAAACTTACGAGCATCCTTGAAGAGAGTAGGCCAATAAAAACCAGATTGCAATACCTTGTGTGCGGTTCTATCTCCAGGGTGGTGCCCTCCATAAGCCTCGGAGTGACACTTGCGTAGGATCTGTTCCTGTTCATGCTCAGGTATACAACGTCTAATAACACCATCTACTCCTTCTTTATAAAGATGTGGGTCATCCCAGAAGTAATGTCTTAAATCATAGAAGAACTTTTTCTTTTGCTGGTATGTGAAACTAGGTGGTATATATTTAGCAACAATGTAATTAGCATAATCAGTATACCATGGAGCAGTACGAGAAGCATTTATGACATTTAATTGTTCATCGGGAAAGCTATCATCAATAGGTAGTGGGTCATCAAAAACATTCTCTAACCTAGACAAGTTGTCTGCAACGGGGTTCTCAGCTCCCTTTCTATCAATAATATGCAAATCAAATTCTTGTAGTAGAAGAACCCATCTAATAAGTCTAGGTTTAGCATCTTTCTTTTCCATAAGGTATTTAATAGCAGCATGATCTGTGTGAATAGTTACTTTAGAATCAACAATATAAGGTCTGAACTTATCACAAGCAAAAACAACTGCTAAGAATTCTTTTTCAGTAGTAGCATAATTTCTCTGAGCACTGTCTAGAGTTTTACTAGCATATTGAATAACATTTAATTTCTTATCAACTCTTTATCCTAGAACAGCACCTACATCATAATCACTAGCATCGCACATAATTTCAAAGGGTAAATTCCAATCAGGAGGTTGAACAATAGGTGCAGAAATCAATGCTTTCTTAAGTATTTCAAATGCTTCCACACAATCATCATCAAAGACAAAAGGAATATCTTTTTGTAATAGATTAGTAAGAGGCCGAGAAATTTTTGAGAAGTCCTTAATGAACCTCCTATAAAAACCAGCATGACCAAGAAAACTTCTTATACCTTTGATGTCCTTGGGACATGGCATCTTTTCAATAGCATCAACTTTAGCTTTATCAACTTCAATACCTCTTTCAGAAATTTTATGCCCCAAGACAATGCCTTCATTAACCATAAAGTGGCACTTTTCCCAATTCAAGACAAGATTAGTGTCTTCACATCTCTGCAAAACTCGATCAAGGTTGCTCAAGCACTCATCAAAAGAGGACCCATAAACTGAGAAATCATCCATGAAAACCTCACAAATCTTTTCGCAAAAGTCAGAGAATATAGCCATCATGCATCTTTGAAAGGTAGCATGTGCATTACATAAACCAAAAGACATACGTCTATAAGGAAAAGTACCAAAAGGGCAAGTAAAAGTGGTCTTTGCTTGATCATCAACTGACACAGGTATTTGAGAGAAACCAGAATAACCATCTAGAAAGCAAAAATGTGTATGTTTGGATAATCTTTCTAGCATTTGATCAATGAAAGGCAAAGGGTAATGATCTTTTTTAGTAGCTTTATTTAATTTGCGGAAATCAATTACCATCCTATAACTTGTAATAATTCTTTGCAGGATCATATCATCTTTGTCATTAGGAACGACAGTAATACCTCCCTTCTTAGGGACACAATGGACAGGACTTACCCACTAACTATCAGCAACGGGATAAATTATACCTGCCTCAAGGAACTTTAGTATTTCCTTTCTTACCACTTCTTTCATCTTAGGATCTAGCCGTCGTTGGTGATCAATAACTGGTTTGGCGTCTTTCTCCAGATTTATTTTGTGTTGACATAGAGTGGGACTAATGCCCTTAAGATCATCAAGAGTATATCCAATAGCAGCATGGTGCTTCTTCAGAGTTTTCAATAATTTTTTTCCTCCTTCTCTGAAAGGTTAGCACTAATAATAACAGGATATATCTTCTTTTCATCAAGATAAGCATATTTAAGAGTATCAGGCAATGGTTTAAGCTCGAACACGGGATCACCCTTGGGTGGAGGAGGATCCCCTAGGATTTCAACACGCAAGTTGTGTTTCAGAATAGGTCCCTGTTTAAAGAATACTTCATCTATTTCCCTTCTTTCATTCATAAACATATCATTCTCATGGTCTAGCAAATATTGTTCTAAAGGATCACTAGGAGGCACGGCAATAGAAGAAAGACCAATAATTTCATCCTTACTAGGCAATTCTTCATCACGGGGTTGTCTACGAAATTTAGAAAAATTAAACTCATGAGACATATCATCCAAACCAATAGTAACAACATCCTTTTTGCAGTCTATCTTAGCATTAACAGTGTTAACAATACAAAAAAAAGACACATCCGTGATATTTTGGGCCGAACGAATTTTTTTTCTGTCATACATATGACACTTCTATGATGATAATTGTGACAAAACCCGGTATCATCATAGATGTGGTGGGCTCCTACTTCTATGACAAAAAATCATGACAGAAAATGGGCTTTTCGTCCTGGGCGGGCCGGAGACGCAGCTGCATGACATTCTTTGGGCCGTCCATGACGGAAAAAACCGTGGTAGAAGCGAGGGCGAGGAAAATTTCGGGGAGTTCCCAGTTACGGTGGGAGGTCGGGGGCCGAGCGATGCGCGTTTCTCTCGTACACGTACGCGCGTGTGTGCGAGGCGTTGGCTCTAACTGAACCCGAGCGAGGCGTTGGGCTCTAACTGAACCCGAGCGATTGCACTGCAGGCTACGCGTTACTGAACCCGAGCGATCGATCGATGGCTGTTAACTGAACCCGATCGAGCGATTCCTTCGCTACTGCTGCTAACTGAAGCCGATCGATGCTGCCTCTGGGATGAACAGTGAGTGTTGCGGGGGGGTTTGGCTGAACAGTGAGCGGTGGCGTTGCCTCTGGATGAACAGGACCCCGTGGTGTGGTGGAGGGCTGGATGAACAGTAGACGGTGGAGGGGTGCCCGTGGAGGGGTGGTTGAACAGTAGCCGATGGAGTAGCGCGCGGTGGAGGCTGGATGAACAGGAGCCCGTGAGGGCTGGAGGAGGTCGACGGTAGCCCGTGGAGGCTGGAGGTCGACGGTGGAGATGAATAGTATCCCATGGAGTCCCATTTTGCGGTATGCCACACCCCTCCCGATGAACAGGACCCCCCGTTTCGACCGTAGGAGGTCCGTTTCGTCCGTTTTGCGGTACGCCACACCCCTCCCGATCAATAGGACCCCCGTTTCGACCGTAGGAGGTCCGTTTCATCCGTTTTGCGGTATGCCACACCCCTCCCGATCAACAGGACCCCCGTTTCGACCGTAGGAGGTCCGTTTCCTCCGTTTTGCGGTACGCCACACCCCTCCCGATCAACAGGACCCCGTTCCGAACGTAGGAGGTCCGTTTCCTCCATTGTGCGGTACGCCAGGCCTCGTTTCCATCGCCTGTTCCGTTCAAGCCCTCCCGATCAACACGACCACGCATTCCATTCCGACCCAGCCGGTTGGCTCCCATGCGTTCCGTTGCCTCCCGATGAACACGACGCATTCCGTTGCCTCCCCATGAACACGACGCATTCCGTTAACTCCCCATGAACACGACGACGACGCTGTTTCTCCGTTCCGACCCAGCCATGTACACGAGCCCTGGCCGTACGTATGCGCAAGTAGGCGTTCGAGACCCCACCTGTATGTACACATACGTGGCCGTATTTTCTTTCTTGCACCCTGGCCGCTGTACGTACGTGTACATGCTACGTGCGCGCCTCTACTACGACACGTACGTGCCTCTACTACGTCACATGCGCGCCTCTACATCCACCAGTATATATGTATGTACACGTTCGCGACCAGAATGACAACGCTACGTACGCTTCGACCAGGTGGGTTCCGACTGTCAGGCACTTCCTTGCCTGCGAAGATGTAGCTGGTGGGTCCCAGCAGTCAAGGGGGCGAATCGTGTTTTTTTGCCCGGACGCACTTCCTTGCGTGCGAAGATGTAGCTGGTGGGTCCCAGCAGTCAGGGGGAAACATTTTTTCCGTGAAATACAGTGGCCCGTCCAGTGGGTCCCAGCTGTCAGGTGGAGGAATCATTATTTTCCGCGTAATAAGGAGGCACTTCCTTGCTGCGGCCGTGGACCCAGCTATAAGCCTCTCCACGTACAGTCCACGTCCGATGGAAGTCGTTCCTTGACCACGTTGACCATGCTGCGCCGAGAGCACCAGGGCGGTGAACGACGACGAGGCCTAGGAAGGGGACGACGGGGAGCCGGGGAAGACGCGGCAGTGGAAGCCCGCACGGAGAGGAGTACGAGGGTTCACTGATTCGGCTGCGGTGTGAGGCTGCCGTCGCCGCAGGGCCTGGCCAGCGGTGGGAATAGTAGGGGGCGGTGAGGCCTCCGCGGCAGCACAGCCGGCCACGGGAGGTAGGAGAATGCGGCACGACCGGCGCTGCTTTGGGCGGCTGGAGCAAGAAGACCAGAGGTTGAAGAAGCACTACGGCCGTTGGATGGACATCGTACGGTCACTGGAGCTAGAATCGTTCATATTGACTAAAGTTGACAAAGGCCCCTGAAAGAACATGCGGTGCCCCCATGTTTGGTTTTGGTAATTGATGACAATCTCTATGGACTAATGGTTGCCTTGAGTTATATTTGAAGGATTTGTCCATAGGCATTTCTTGAAGTTCATGTGTTGGTTTCAAGGATTTTATGTGGTGACCAAGGTGTTATTAAGGAATTATCCAAAGATTGGTCATGTGAGAGTTGAGCTTATTGCAAGCATGTCTTGAAGAAGAAGATTGTGTGATCATTCATGTTTACCTTCAAGACATCATCCAAATGAAGAGAGTTGGAAAGAGTCAAGGTTGATCAAGACTAAGTCAAGAGTGAATCAAGTTGATCAACACACAAAGCACACAAGATGTACCGAGGGATCAAGCGATCCCATGGTATGGTAAGCATTGTCAATTACGCTTTGTGTACTAACCCATGGTCTTTGTGAGAGTTCTTTGTGGGGTTAGGTTGCGGGTTATGCCGGTTCTTCTCGGTTGGAGGTTTCACTCCTCTATTTGTTGGAGGTTATGCCAAAGCGTAATTGATAATGCTTACCATACCATGGGATCGCTTGATCCCTCGGTACATCTTGTGCGCTTTGTGTGTTGATCAACTTGATTCACTCTTGACTTAGTCTTGATCAACCTTGACTCTTTCCAACTCTTTTCATTTGGATGATGTCTTGAAGGTAAACATGAATGATCACACAATCTTCTTCTTCAAGACATGCTTGCAATAAGCTCAACTCTCACATGACCAATCTTTGGATAATTCCTTAATAACACCTTGGTCACCACATAAACTCCTTGAGACCAACACATGAACTTCAAGAAATGCCTATGGACAAATCCTTCAAATATAACTCAAGGCAACCATTAGTCCATAGAGATTGTCATCAATTACCAAAACCAAACATGGGGGCACCGCATGTTCTTTCAGTAGTTCCGCCTATAAGCGGTAGTACCGCTCCGGTCGAGCGGTAGTACCGCTGGGGTGAGCGGTAGTACCGCTTATAAGCGGTACTACCGCCCCAAGGTTCATGTTTTGTTGATCCGTTTCCCTGCTTCTTCCGCCTGAGCGGTAGTACCGCTCGTGGAGCGGTAGTACCACTCGTGTGCGGGCTGAGCACATAACGGTTGGATTTTCCCCCTCCTATAAAAGGGGGTCTTCTTCCCCAATGAACCTTATCCTTTGAGCTCGTGTTCTTCCCCCATTGTTGACCTTCTTCGAGCTTGCTAACTCTCAATCCCTCCATGGATTCTTGCTAGTTTTTGAGGGAAAAGAGAGAGGAGATCTAGATCCACATTTCCACCAATCACTTTCTCCTCTATGTGAGGGGAACCCCTTGGATCTAGATCTTGGAGTTCTTAGTGTTCTCCTTCTTGTTCTTCCTCTCTTTTTCCTCCCTAGCATTAGTTGCTTCGGTGGGATTTGAGAGAGAAGGACTTGGGCACTCCGTGTGCCCTTGCCATTGCATTTGGTGCATCGGTTTGAGTTCTCCACGGTGATACGTGGAAGTTACAAGTTGAGAAGCTTATTACTCTTGGGTGCTTGGTGCCCTTGAGCTTGTTCCTCTTGGGTGCTTGGGCGCCCTAGACAGTTGGTGGTGTTCGGAGCTCAATCATTGTGGTGTAAAGCTCCGGGCAAGCGTTAGGGTCTCCAATTAGGTTGTGGAGATCGCCCCGAGCAATTTGACGGGTACCGGTGACCGCCCCCAAGGGTTGCCAAAGTGTACGGGTTCGGTGACCGCCCCAAGGGTTGCCATTTGTACGGGTTCGGTGACCGCCCTCAAGGGTCCCTTAGTGGAATCACACCATCTTGCATTGTGTGAGGGCGTGAGGAGATTACGGTGGCCCTAGTGGCTTCTTGGGGAGCACTGTGCCTCCACACCGCTCCAAACGGAGATTAGCATCCGCAAGGGTGTGAACTTCGGGATACATCGTCGTCTTCGCGTGCCTCGGTTATCTCTTACCCGAGCCCTTTACTTATGCACTTTACCTTGTGATAGCCATATTGTTCTTGTCATATATCTTGCTATTACCTAAGTAGTTTTTCTTGCTTAGCATAAGTTGTTGGTGCACATAGGTGAGCCTAGTTGTTGTAGGTTTTGTGCTTGACAAATTAACCGCTAGGTTTATTCCGCATTAGTTCAAGCCTCAACCGTAATTATTTTAAAGCGCCTATTCACCCCCCTCTAGGCGACATTCATGATCTTTCAGCCCCCGTCCCAGTCAACTTAGTAGGCCCACAAGTCAGCCTCCCACCATGGTGGGTCCCAGCTAGCAGGGGGAGCATTCATTTTTTTGTGCGTAATAAGGAGGCACTTCTTTGCGTGCGAAGATATAGCTGGTGGGTCCGAGATGTCAGCGGCGGTAACATTTTTTTCGCGAAATACAGAGGCCCTTTCGGTGGGTCCCTGATGTCAGGTGGAGGAATCATTATTTTGCGCGTAATAAGGAGGCATTTCCTTGCGTGCGGCCGTGGACCCAGTTGTCGGCCTCTCCACGTACAGTCCACTTCAGATGCATGTCGGTCGTTGACCACGTTGACCAGGCCGCGCCGAGAGCACCAGGGCGGTGGACGATGGCGAGGCCTAGGAAGGGAATGACACGAAGGTAGGGAAGACTCGACAGTTGTTTCCCACGTGGAGGGGAGTACAACTATACGAGGGTTTACTGGTTCGTCTGCCGTCGCCGAAGAATAACAGCAGGTGTGGGTGAGTAGAGGGATGGCTAGGCCAGCGATGGGAGTAAGGTGGGGCGGTGAGGCCTGCGCGGCAGCAGAGCTGGCCGCGGGGAGGAGGGAGCAGGCAGTCCCGCCGGCGCTTGTTTGAGCGGCTGGAGCAGGAAGAGCAGAGATTGAAGAAGCACGACGGCCGTCGGATGGCCATCCAACAGTCACTGCTTGTGCGTCAACCTTTTTTTTAGGAAAGCCTCAAATCTGTGGAAAACACAATACAACCCATCTGCCATTATTTCTAATAATTTACAGCCCATTTGCTAATTATTAAGGTTTTTTTGGAGCCCATATTCTTTTTGTTAGCATTACAGCCCATATTGTGGCCACGGTTAAAAAATTATACGAAATTTTGCATATTTCGGTGCGGTCCGAACTGTTTTTAATCCCGAAATTTCGACTCCCATTCAAACTGATTTTAAAAATAAATGTATATCAATATAAAATCCAACAAATTCTCCACGCAGAAAAATTAATGTAATTTAAAATCTCGAAATGAAAAAAATATATATTTGAAACTAATTGCCGGTTTGATGTGTTTTAAAAATGTACAGCCCATTTCTCATTGCTGATGGGCATTTTCTCGGCCAGCCGAATGAAAGCTCTCCTCGTCTTGAAAGATTTGCAGCCCAACAGGCCTGACAAAGCGACTTACTTGGCAAATCACAAAAAAACTGGGCTGTGGCCGTGGACCTAGCTGTCAGCCTCTCCACGTACAGTACTCTTCCGATGGAAATCGTTCCTTGACCACGTCGCGTGGAGAGCACCACGGCGGTGGACGACGGCGAGGCCTAGGAAGGGGACGACGCGGAGCTGGGGAAGACGCGGCAGTGGAAGCCCGCGCGGAGAGGAGTACGAGGGTTCACTGGTTCGGCTGCGGTGTGAGGCCGCCGTCGCCGCAGGGCCTGGCCAGCGGTGGGAATAGTAGGGGGCGGTGAGGCCTCCGCGACAACACAGCCAGCCACGGGAGGCAGGAGCATGCGGCACGACCGGCGCTGCTTTGGGCGGCTGGAGCAAGAAGACCAGAGGTTGAAGAAGCACTACGGCCGTTGGATGGACATCGTACGGTCACTGGAGCTAGAATCGTTCATATTGACTAAAGTTGACAAAGGCCCCCGTCCCAGTCAACTTAGTAGGCCCACAAGTCAGCCTCCCACCATGGTGGGTCCTAGCTAGCAAGGGGAGTATTCATTTTTTTGTGCGTAATAAGGAGGCACTTCCTTCCGTGCGAAGATACAGCTGGTGGGTCCGAGCTGTCAGCGGCGGTAACGTTTTTTTTTCGCGAAATACAGAGGCCCCTTCGGTGGGTCCCTGATGTCAGGTGGAGGAATCATTATTTTGCGCGTAATAAGGAGGCATTTCCTTGCGTGCGGCCGTGGACCCAACTGTCGGCCTCTCCACGTATAGTCCACTTCAGATGCATGTCGGTCGTTGACCACGTTGACCAGGCCGTGCCGAGAGCACTAGGGCGGTGGACGACGGCGAGGCCTAGGAAGGGAACGACACGGAGGCAGGGAAGACTCGGCAGTTGTTTCCCACGCGGAGGGGAGTACGACTGTATGAGGGCTTACTGGTTCGTCTGCCGTCGCCGGAGAATAACAGCAGGTGTGGGTGAGTAGAGGGATGGCTAGGCCAGCGATGGGAGTACGGTGGGGCGGTGAGGCCTGCGCGGCAGCAGAGCCGACCGCGGGGAGGAGGGAGCAGGCAGTCCTGCCGGCGCTTGTTTGAGCGGCTGGAGCAGGAAGAGCAGAGATTGAAGAAGCACGACGGCCGTTGGATGGCCATCCAACAGTCACTGCTTGTGCGTCAACCTTTTTTTTAGGAAAGCCTCAAATCTGTGGAAAACAGCATACAACCCATCTGCCATTATATCTAATAATTTACAGCCCATTTGCTAATTATTAAGGTTTTTTTTGGAGCCCATATTCTTTTTGTTAGCATTACAGCCCATATTGTGGCCATGGTTAAAAAAGTATACAAAATTTTGCATATTTCGGTACGGTCCGAACTGTTTTTAATCCCGAAATTTCGACTCACATCAAACTGATTTTAAAAATAAATGTATATCAATATAAAATCCAACAAATTCTCCACCTATAATAATTAATGTAATTTAAAATCTCGAAATGAAAAAAAAGATATTTGAAACTAATTGCCGGTTTGATGTGTTTTAAAAATGTACAACCCATTTCTCATTACTGATGGGCCATTTTCTCGGCCAGCCGAATGAAAGCTCTCCTCGTCTTGAAAGATTTGCAGCCCAATAGGCCTGACAAAGCGACTTACTTGGCAAATCACAAAAAAACTGGGCTGTGGCCGTGGACCCAGCTGTCAGCCTCTCCACATACAGTACTCTTCCGATGGAAGTCGTTCCTTGACCACGTTGACCACGCCGCGCGGAGAGCACCACGACGGTGGACGATGGCGAGGCCTGGGAAGGGGACGATGTGGAGCCGGGGAAGACGCGGCAGTGGAAGCCCGCGCGGAGAGGAGTACGAGGGTTCACTGGTTCGGCTGCGGTGTGAGGCTGCCGTCGCCGCAGGGCCTGGCCAGCGGTGGGAATAGTAGGGGGCGGTGAGGCCTCTGCGGCAGCACAGCCGGCCACGGGAGGCAGGAGCATGCGGCACGACCGGCGCTGCTTTGGGCGGCTGGAGCAAGAAGACCAGAGGTTGAAGAAGCTGTACGGCCGTTGGATGGACATCGTACGGTCACTGGAGCTAGAATCGTTCATATTGACTAAAGTTGACAAAGGCCCCCGTCCCAGTCAACTTAGTAGGCCCACAAGTCAGCCTCCCACCATGGTGGGTCCCAGCTAGCAGGGGGAGCATTCATTTTTTTGTGCGTAATAAGGAGGCACTTCCTTGCGTGCGAAGATATAGTTGGTGGGTCCGAGATGTCAGCGGCGGTAACATTTTTTCGCGAAATACAGAGGCCCTTTCGGTGGGTCCCTGATGTCACGTGGAGGAATCATTATTTTGCGCGTAATAAGGAGGCATTTCCTTGCGTGCGGCCGTGGACCCAGCTGTCGGCCTCTCCACGTACAGTCCACTTCAGATGCATGTCGATCGTTAACCACGTTGACCAGGCCGCGCCGAGAGCACCAGGGCGGTGGACGACGACGAGGCCTAGGAAGGGAACGACACGGAGGCAGCGAAGACTTGGCAGTTGTTTCCCACGTGGAGGGGAGTACGACTGTACGAGGGTTTACTGGTTCGTCTGCCGTCGCCGGAGAACAACAGTAGGTGTGGGTGAGTAGAGGGATGGCTACGCCAGCGATGGGAGTACGGTGGGGCGGTGAGGCCTGCGCGGCAGCAGAGCCGGCTACGGGGAGGAGGGAGAAGGCCTAGACGGGGCAGCCCAAAACCACGTCCAACACTTGCCAAAACTTCGTCCCTCGTTTTCTCTGTGTTTCGCACACTCGACATTGTGTGGGCATTTTGACTGTGCATCATATGAAGATGTGCTATGCATGAATGTTGACCAGCATGATGTTAACTGGCTGGTAGTTCCATTTTCGACCATGAATAAAACTTCCAACATGATAACCATGTTTGAAAAGGCCGTGTTAATATAAATGCTCTGCCTGTGAAAGTTGCAGCTTCTTATCTGAAACTGAACTTGCAGTTTCTTATCTGAAACTGAAACTTGCAGTTTCTTCTTTGAGAATCACATTGTCTGCACTTTTATACCCCTATGAAACTACATTTTTTTAAGTGCTAACAATAGATCTCTAGAATTTATAAAATACTTCATATGCTCAATACTGCAAATCTGAAATTCAAAAGACATTCATATATGAAAGTACTCTCAAAAATACACAACACAAAACACAATTCACAACCTGCAAATACTGACAACCCTAAGCTCCTCCTGACAATTCACAACCTGCCCGACTATTGGGCTGGGGGGGGGGGCAGCCCCCTCCCATTCCTCGACGGCAGACAGCCGCCCCGTGAGACGATGTGAACGGCGAGGGAGACGATGGTGGGGAAGCGTCGTCGGGCCAACTGCTTTTCTCCTCTTGCAGTTGGGTTCTGTCGACGAAGGCTCCACCGGCTCGCTCTGGCAAGACACCCTCACAAACGACACCCTGTAGATGCTCGATCCTACATGATTTGTTCTAGAATCTTCCGTATCAGAATTGCCCAAATGTTTTTCTACATGATTTGCCATTATTTGTTTTTACTTTATGTCTTACGACGCACAATTCCATGAATCTTAAAATAGATTAGCTTTCTTATAAAAACTAGATGATTTTGAATGAAATGAACTATAAGAATTAAACGAACATCTACATCATGCATATATGACTCAAAGCTTGCATGCTATAATGTGGTATTTATTCATAATTTGGTTGCCAAATCTCATGCGTACAATGCACGTGTACCTTACTCTAGTCTAAATGGTGTTTGTGTGTGTGTTGTGCGTGTTGAGGTGCAAATTGTCTTTTTTTGGGTACACGTTAAGCTTGTTCTTCCGAAATTTCAAGCCGCGCCTTGTTATGCCGAAAATTCAAGCTAGCGTCTCTGTCTATCGTGCTGCGAAACTCCCGCCTCTTCAACCCGCGCCTTGTTAGCCCGAAATATTTAAGATACATCTTTGTCTCGTTGTGCTCCGACAACTCCCTCCATCTCAACCCGCGCCTTGCTATTCCGAAATTACAACGCGCGCGAAAACTCCCACCTCCTGTGAAATCCCGACACACGAAATGCCCATGGTACCCCTGAACCGAAAGAACCGCCTCAAATCGGTGGGGGTACTTTCATAACTTACCCCACATTTCGGACAAGCGCATCTCTAAGCCATGGTTCCCCACTGCCATCCCATCCACCCACCCATTCGTACAGTGAGGCCGCGAAAACCCGCGACGAAACCCCACACCCTGCTCCGTCCGCCACCCAGCCGGAGCCTCTTCCCCGACGACGTCGTCCATAGCAACACCTCGACGTCCCTCATCCACCGTACCGGATGAGGATCCATCGTCGATCTCATCGTCCCGCCGGTTCAGCCACCCCGTCCTCCACCTCCAAGGAGCTGCCCCGACGTTCCCCTCGTCTTTCGCGCCACCTCCATTCCCACACCGCCGTCTTCACATGCACCACCGGAAGAGCATCATCATCACCGTTTCCTCTGATGAAGTTGCGGCCTAATCGGCGCCACCAAAGAGGTTGTACACTAATCGCCGCATTTTCTTCTTGATTCGATCTCACGTTGCTGCCGGCGCTCGGTCCCGAGCCGACACGGCGCGGCTCCATCCACGGCGGCGTCACCGGCCACTTCCTCCACGACGTCGCTCCCTCGGCGGCGACGTCCAAATCAGTAGGAGCAGCTGCTGCTTTAGCTCTCGCTCGCGCTGCTGCTCTGCTCTTGCTCTCGGTCCCCTGCCTGGTCTGCTCTTGCTATTGCTCTTGCTCGCGCTGGTGCTCCGATTTAGCTACACTTCAGTCGACTGAATCGACTTTTGGGTCAGTCGATTTTCAGGGGGTGGGGGGGGGGGGCTCGCCGGGGTGAAGGAAGAACCAGCCGCAGCGGGGAGGGGGGCTCGTCGGAGAGGTATCCCACTATCTATCTTAGGGTTCAGGATGGGGGCGGTGGTCGCCGGCGGTGGCGGGGCGTTGGCGGGGCGGTGGCATGGGGATCGCCGGAGAAAAAGCTCGGCACGGGGCGGGGGGCCTAGAGGGATGGCCGGGGCGGCGGCGGACCGGCGGCGGGGAGTGTTTTCAGGGCAGGCGGGGCGGCGGGGGGCTGTTGTTTGGCCGGTGGTGGCTGGCGGCTCAGGGGGGTGGAGGCTGAAGATGAACCGCAGGCCCTTGATTTCATATCCAACGGCTGCAAAATCGACTGACCAGAGATGAAAAAGTCAGTCGACCGACGTGTAGCCTCACCTTGCTAGTGCGTTCAGTTTCGACAGCAAAATTCAGTTTCGACAGTTAAGTTCAGTTTTGATAGTTAAGTTCAGTTTCGACAGTTAAATTCAGTTCGACAATTAAGTTCAGAGATGAGCGGCTGATGTATTTTACATCTAGCACTTTGTGGTTATGTATTTTACGTCATGTATTGGAGATGCTATTAGAATTCCACTCAGGTTAACGTTGTTCGTTGTCTCTCTTGTCCTGCTTCAGCCTCGGCGTCGTACAACTCACCGGAGCTGCTCCAACGACGAAACCCTCCATCATAGCGGAGCAGTACCTCGGGCTCCATCTCCAGACGCCTAAGATCTTCTTCCCCTCCTCCGACAGCCAAGTCAGCCAGAGCATCCTCACCGGCCAACCCAATCACGCTGAGATCGACATGGCTTCGCCAAAGAGGTTGTACACTTGTTGCATCTCTTTTTTACTCTACATGTTATATATATTGTCCACTGAGCACTCGTAGTAACGGGAAATGCGATTATTTTATCCTACTATATGACAAGCAGTGAGGTACTAGGCAACTTAGCTATCCGTGATGGACTCTCTTGAACGCCATCATTATTTATCTCTGCGTGTTTGAGCTGTGCATTTGTCGATGGGCCTGGGAGTTGAGCTAGTATGGCAGTGGCCTGGGTCCAAAGTAATAGAAGTAGCACAAAAACATTTTTTTAGTGTAGGATTTTCCTTGCTCAAGCCTGCCTACTAGAATCGCAAGTGCTTGAAAGGAAAAGTGAATGAAAAACATCGGAATTGGAAAGTTTCCTATGGTACTACTTTTCATGAATTTGGTGCAAAGGAATGGAGCAAAGGAAAACTGTAGGATTTGTTCCTTTAGTGTCTCCTTGAAAGAAAAACCGTAGGAATTCTAATTTCCACTTCTCCTCCTTTTCATATTCCTATTCATCAAGCACAAGACTAAGAGATAGTAGCATAATAGCATTATAACCGTACATTTTCTTGTGGTTTGACTTAATCTCACCATGATTTTTTGCATCCTATGATCTTCCAATTGTTGTGAATCAAACACCTAGATTGGCAGAAATCCTGTGTTTTTAAATTCTCTATTTTGCACGTGCATTCCTACCCTATTCCTGTCTATTTCCTATCCCTGCATTGTTAGAATCCTCAAATTCAAACAAGCCCTTACTCAATTACTTCTGTTACAGATATGTGTCAAAGAAAACCTTGTGTGGTTTGTCCTGCTCCTGCGGCGCTGTGTTCCACCCCAGCTCAGCTGCTCCAACGACGGAAGGGTTCACCACAGCAGGGATCTGCTCTCCAGACTGTCTTTCGCCGCCTCAGATCTTCTTCCCCGCCGCCGGCAGCCACGGCAACTGCATTACCATCATCAACTGAGCAGATGACCTTGAGGACTACACGGGTCCGCAAGAGAGGTCACACTCTTCCGTGTCTGCTTACGTTATGCGTCGCTTAATATGATGACATGCTACATTATCGTCGTGTTCACCTATTAGACTCCGAGTCAGGTCCAAACTAATGCTGAAACTTGAGTTTTTAAATGGTTGTGGGGTACATATTGGGGCAGCAATCAGTACTATCTGTCTACTATCTGGTTAATCTCCGGTGTCTACTATGAGTTTCATGTTGGGTGCAAACAAACATTAAAGGAGCCATTATCTGTATTTTTTAACTAAAGCTATTATCTGCCTGCTATCATTGGTTTTGGGTCTATCCACAGTTTGCTACCATCGCTCTGGATTTGTGCATGCACTCCTTACATAATCTCACTATGTTTTATTCCTATGCATGCCAGTTATTGTACACAATGGAACTGATCATGTAGAGCAAAAGAGACGAGCCTTGTGTGGCAATAAAATTTCATGCATACGCCGTTCCATGGTGGGCGCAAAGGCAGCCCCCCTCCACCCATTTCGGATCGTAATCAAGAGGAAGATAACTGTTCTGGGTGGGATTCAGAAGGAGAAGACCACTCCTATTTACCCCATGAGGTCTTTGCTCTAACTTGGCATGCTGATGTTGGTAATATCATGCATATGGTGCCTTGCATTGCTTACTGTATACATTAAAGATGTCATCTGCTTAGTTTAGACATGCTTTGTGTCAATGCCATCTGTTTACTTTCTTTATCGTATATGTGAATCATGCAATGCCATCTTGTCTAGCCAGGCATCATATATGTGAATTTTGCAATGCCACCCTGGTTAGCCAGTCATCTTATATGTGAATTATATCATGCCATCATTTTTTATTACGTGTTAAATTTGTCAACAATTTTAGTACATTCAATTACTCTTCCTGTGCATCAGCCATTCGGCACGGTCATGGAAAAATCTGGAGTGGAAACAAGGTCTTCAGAGCAGACAATGCTATCTGACGAAGCGCATGTCTTGCTGGTTACCGATAGCTCCTCCGAGGAGGATTCAGAGACAGATGACCAGTCATATTCCCCCCCCCCCCCGAGGTGCATGCCCTAACTTGGCAGGGTTATGTTGCTCATATCGTGCGTATGGTATCTTGCATTGCTATGTCATTTGCTTAGTTTAGACATGCTTTGTGTGAATGCCACCTGTTTAGTGTCTAATTACCAAATATGTGAATTATGCAATGCCATCTTGTTGCAAGACATTATATATGTGAATTATGCAATGTTATCTTGTTGCAAGGCATTATGTATGTGAATTATGCAATGCCATGCTGTTTAGGCAAGCGTCATATATGTGAATTATATCATGCCGTCCTTTTTTTGTATTTCTCATTGCTTTTGTCGACAATGTTCGTATATTCAACTGCTCTTCCTGTGCATCAGCCATTTGAATTGGTGATGGAGAAATCTGGAGTGAAAACAAGGTCTTCAGAGCAGACAATGCTACCCGCTGAAGCAGATATCTTGCTGGTTAGAGATAGCTCTTCAGAGGAGGATTCAGAGGCAGATGACCAGTCCTATTATCCCCCTGAGGTGTATGCTCAAACTTGGCAGGGTTATATTACTCATATAATGCATATGTTGTATTGCAATGCTTATTTTTTACATCATATACACAATATTAAATGCCATCTCCTTAGTTGACACATCATATATGCGATTGCCCTCTGCTCACTTCCTTAGTATATAAATCATATATTTGAATTATGTCATGCCATGATGTTTACATAGACAGCATAGATCTGAATTATGGCATGCCAACCCATTTTCTAAAGACATAATATAGTTATATCATCTCATCCTGTTTGCATAGTCATCATATTTTAAATTATGTCATTCTATCCGTGAATTATATCATGCCATCATGTTTCCATCGACGGCATGTTTGTGATTTATGGCATGCCAACCACTTTAATAGACACATCGTATAGTTATATCATGTCATCCTGTTTACATAGTCATCATATTTTGAAGTATGTCATTCTATCCTGTTTAGTTAGCCATCATACATGTGAAAT
The DNA here is from genome assembly GCF_002575655.3 of Aegilops tauschii subsp. strangulata. Classification (NCBI taxonomy): domain Eukaryota; kingdom Viridiplantae; phylum Streptophyta; class Magnoliopsida; order Poales; family Poaceae; genus Aegilops; species Aegilops tauschii. Next base: position 68,738,159 of record NC_053041.3, read on the forward strand.
TGTGTCATGCTATCCTGTTTAATTAGCCATCATATATGTGAAATTATGTCATGCTATTCTGTTTGCTTAGACAACATAAATGTGAATTAATTCATGCCCTGTTTTCTTCCCTACTATCCATTGCACCTGTCTATCTTACAATGTCTGTACATTCAATTACTTTTCTTGTTTATCAGCCATTTCAATTGGAGGGAGTGATGGCAGTATCTGTGGGAGTAAAAATGCGGTCTTCAGAAAAGATCGTGCTACCTGTCAATGCAGATAGAACCACGGTTGTACTTGCCCAAGAACCAGCCCCACCACACATAACCCACACTCATGCAGATTGTACCCCTACCCAGTTGGACAGAGAACCAGCTACACCCCTTCTAACCCCAACCCCAGCAGATAGACACCCAGTTCCCGTTGACACAGCACCGTCTCCACCACAGAGCACCCAAACACGAGCAGTTAGTAAGGCAACTGCAGTGCCCAAATCACGAGGACCACCACTCTGAACCCGAAGTCAACGCTTAAAGTAGAAGAAGAATTGTTCTCAGGTCAGGTTCCGTAGCTATGGTTCATACTACTTTGCTCTTGCATCACTGTATTTACTGATACCAACTAATTTCAAATTTGAAGGATGCAATTGAAACTCCAATGGCGCAACAGGTATGTTTTAAACCTGTTTCTTCAACGTGTTTGGCTGTTTGCTGTTGTAACTTGCTCTATGTTGATTTCAGTTTCAATTGAATAAATAGTTATGTTCTCATGCCATGCACATTACAAGTGTTGTTATTGCTGTGTAGTTTCCCACACTTATATTCTGTCTATGCTGCTTTGTCTTAAATAGATATGATTCGAACTGTATCTATCTTGATTTGGCAACATAAACTTGAATGATATATACCATACAGTGACCATACTACATAGATATATGTTTGTTTCATGTTGTTATCCTGTCCACCTTACTACTGAACTAGTTTACCAAAATGAGTTTCATATACTACATTGTAAACCTGAGATGTGTTTGTTTGTTTCTCTTTTAGAACGCGGATAAAATATTGGAGAAGAGTACCCTGTTATGCAATGGTAAAGGAAGTAATGCAGATAAGGTTCAAGATAGTGAGACATCCCTGTTGGTCTCCAAGAAAGCTGATAAAAACTATATTGAAGACACTGAGACAACCCCAAAGTCCTCTCTTGATGTAGTGTTCGAGTTACTGGCTACCACTGCTGGCACCAGCTCTTCGAACTCGTTGCCTGAATCAGTTCGGCTTCTTGAGTCTCAACTTCAAGTTGAAAGACATCGATCAGATGTTATGCGATAGGTGTTGGAAATATGCCCTAGAGGCAATAATAAATTGGTTATTATTATATTTCCTTGTTCATGATAATCGTTTATTATCCATGCTAGAATTGTATTGATAGGAAACTCAGATACATGTGTGGATACATAGACAACACCATGTCCCTAGTAAGCCTCTAGTTGACTAGCTCATTGATCAATAGATGGTTACGGTTTCCTGACCATGGACATTGGATGTCGTTGATAACGGGATCACATCATTAGGAGAATGATGTGATGGACAAGACCCAATCCTAAGCCTAGCATAAGATCGTGTAGTTCGTCTGCTAAGAGCTTTTCTAATGTCAAGTATCATTTCCTTAGACCATGAGATTGTGCAACTCCCGGATACCGTAGGAATGCTTTGGGTGTACCAAACGTCAGAACGTAACTGGGTGGCTATAAAGGTGCACTACAGGTATCTCCGAAAGTGTCTGTTGGGTTGGCACGAATCGAGACTGGGATTTGTCACTCCGTGTAAATGGAGAGGTATCTCTGGGCCCACTCGGTAGGACATCATCATAATGTGCACAATGTGACCAAGGAGTTGATCACGGGATGATGTGTTGCGGAACGAGTAAAGTGACTTGCCGGTAACGAGATTGAACAAGGTATTGGGATACCGACGATCGAATCTCGGGCAAGTAACATACCGATTGACAAAGGGAATTGTATACGGAATTGATTGAATCCTCGACATCGTGGTTCATTCGATGAGATCATCATGGAACATGTGGGAGCCAACATGGGTATCCAGATCCCGCTGTTGGTTATTGACCGGAGAGGCGTCTCGGTCATGTCTGCATGTCTCCCGAACCCGTAGGGTCTACACACTTAAGGTTCGGTGACGCTAGGGTTGTAGAGATAATAGTATGCGGAAACCCGAAAGTTGTTCGGAGCCCCGGATGAGATCCCGGACGTCACGAGGAGTTCCGGAATGGTCCGGAGGTGAAGAATTATATATAGGAAGTCCAGTTTCGGCCACCGGGAAAGTTTCGGGGGTTATCGGTATTGTACCGGGACCACCGGAAGGGTCCCGGGGGTCCACCGGGTGGGGCCACCTATCCCGGAGGGCCCCATGGGCTGAAGTGGGAAGGGAACCAGCCCTTAGTGGGCTGGGGCGCCCCCCCTTGGGCCTCCCCCTGCGCCTAGGGTTGGAAACCCTAGGGGTGGGGGGCGCCCCACTTGCCTTGGGGGGCAAGCCACCCCCTTGGCCGCCGCCCCCCCTCAGATGGGATCTCCAGGGTGGCCGGCGCCCCCCCCCCCCAGGACCCCTATAAATAGTGGGGGGAGGGAGGGCAGCAACACCACAGCCCCTGGCGCCTCCCTCTCCCCCTGCAACACCTCTCCTCCCCGCTTGCGCTTGGCGAAGCCCTGCCGGGATCCCCGCTACTTCCACCACCACGCCGTCGTGCTGCTGGATCTCCATCAACCTCTCCTTCCCCCTTGCTGGATCAAGAAGGAGGAGACGTCGCTTCTCCGTACGTGTGTTGAACGCGGAGGTGTCGTTCGTTCGGCACTCGGTCATCGGTGATTTGGATCACGGCGAGTACGACTCCATCAACCCCGTTCACTTGAACGCTTCCGCTCGCGATCTACAAGGGTATGTAGATGCACTCCTTTCCCCTCGTTGCTAGTATACTCCATAGATGGATCTTGGTGATGCGTAGGAAATTTTAAAATTCTTCTACGATCCCCAACAGTGGCATCATGAGCCAGGCCTATGCGTAGTTACTATGCACGAGTAGAACACAAAGCAGTTGTGGGCGTAGATGTTGTCAATTTTTCTTGCCACTACTAGTCTTATCTTGTTTCGGCGGTATTGTGGGATGAAGCGGCCCAGACCGACTTTACACGTACGTTTACGTGAGACAGGTTCCACCGACTGACATGCACTAGTTGCATAAGGTGGCTAGCGGGTGTCTGTCTCTCCCACTTTAGTCGGAACGGATTCGATGAAAAGGGTCCTTATGAAGGGTAAATAGAAATTGGCATATCACGTTGTGGTTTTACGTAGGTAAGAAACGTTCTTGCTAGAAACCTATAGAAGCCACGTAAAAACTTGCAACAACAATTAGAGGACGTCTAACTTGTTTTTGCAGCATGTGCTATGTGATGTGATATGGCCAAAAGGATGTGATGAATGATATATGTGATGTATGAGATTGATCATGTTCTTGTAATAGGAATCACGACTTGCATGTCGATGAGTATGACAACCGGCAGGAGCCATAGGAGTTGTCTTAATTTATTGTATGACCTGCGTGTCAATGAAAACGCCATGTGATTACTTTACTTTATTGCTAACCGTTAGCCATAGTATTAGAAGTAATAGTTGGCGAGACAACTTCATGAAGACACGATGATGGAGATCATGGTGTCATGCCGGTGACGAAGGTGATCATGCCGCGCCTCGAAGATGGAGATCGAAGGCGCAGGATGATATTGGCCATATCACGTCACTTTATGATTTGCATGTGATGTTTGTCATGTTTACATCTTATTTGCTTAGAACGACGGTAGCATAAATAAGATGATCCCTCACTAAAATTTCAAGAGACGTGTTCCCCCTAACTGTGCACCGTTGCGAAGGTTCGTTGTTTCGAAGCACCACGTGATGATCGGGTGTGATAGATTCTAACGTTCGAATACAACGGGTGTTAACGAGCCTAGCATGTACAGACATGGCCTCGGAACACATGCAAAACACTTAGGTTGACTTGACGAGCCTAGCATGTACAGACATGGCCTCGGAACACAAGAGACCGAAAGGTCGAACATGAGTCGTATAGTAGATACGATCAACATGGAGATGTTCACCGATGATGACTAGCCCGTCTCACGTGATGATCGGACAGGGCCTAGTTTGACTCGGATCATGTATCACTTAGATGACTAGAGGGATGTCTATCTGAGTGGGAGTTCATTGTATAATCAGATGAACTTAATTATCATGAACATAGTCAAAAGGTCTTTGCAAATTATGTCATAGCTTACGCTTTAGTTCTACTGTTTAAGATATGTTCCTAGAGAAAATTTAGTTGAAAGTTGGTAGTAGCAATTATGCGGACTGGGTCCGTAAAGTGAGGATTGTCCTCATTGCTGCACAGAAGGCTTATGTCCTTAATGCACCGCTCAGTGTGCTGAACCTTAGCGTCGTCTGTAGATGTTGCGAAACATCTGACATACACGTTTTGATGACTACGTGATAGTTCAGTGCGTAATGCTAACGGTTTAGAATTGTGGCACCAAAGACGTTTTTGAAACGTCGCAGAACATATGAGATGTTCCGAAGACTAAAATTGGGATTTTAGACTAGTGCCCACGTCAAGAGGTATGAGACCTCTGACAAGTTTCTTAAGCCTGCAGACTACGGGAGAAAAGCTCAATCCTTGAGCATATGCTCAGATTGTCTGAGTGCCACAATCGCTTGAATCGAGTGGGAGTTAATCTTCCAGATGAGATAGTGATGGTTCTCCATAGTCACTACCACCAAGCTATTAGAGCTTCGTGATGAACTATAACATATCAGGGATAGATATGATGATCCTTGAGCTATTCGCGATGTTTCACACCGCAAAAGTAGAAATCAAATAGGAGCATCAATTTTTGATGGTTAATAAAACCACTAGTTTCAAGAAGAGCAAGGGCAAGAGGGATACTTCATGAAACAGCAAATCATTTGCTGCTCTAGTGAAGAATCCCAAGGTTAAACCCAAACCCGAGACTAAGTGCTCCCGTAAGGAGGGGAACGGTCACTGAAGAAGAACTACCCTAGATACTTGGTAGATGAGAAGGCAGGCAAGGTCGACAGAAGTATATTGGATATACATTATATGAATGTGTACTTTACTAGTACTCCTAGCAGCACCAGGGTATTAGATACCGGTTCGGTTGCTAAGTGTTAGTAACTCGAAATAAAAGCTGCGGAATAAACGGAGACTAGCTAAAGGTGAGATGACGATATGTGTTGGAAGTGTTTCCAAGGTTGATGTGATCAAGCGTCGCATGCTCCCTCTACCATCGAGATTGGTGTTAAACCTAAATAATTGTTATTTGGTGTTTGCGTTGAGCAGAAACATGATTGGATTATGTTTATTGCAATACGGTTATTCATTTAAGGAGAATAATGGTTACTCTGTTTATTTGAATAATACCTTCAATGGTCTTGCACCTAAAATGAATCTCGATCGCAGTGATACACATGTTCGTGCCAAAAGATATAAATAGTAATGATAGTACCACATTCTTGTGGCACTGCCATTTGAGTCATATTGGTATGGAACGCATGAAGAAGCTCCATGTAGATGGATCTTTGGACTCACTCGTTTTTGAAAGGATTGAGACATGCGAACCATGTCTATTGGTATATATGCGTGAAGAAACTCCATGCAGATGGATCGTTTGGACTCACTTGATTTTGAATCACTTGAGACATGCAAATCATACCACATGGGCAAGATGACTGAAAAGCCTTGTTTTCAGTAAAATGGAACAAGAGAGCAACTTGTTGGAAGCAATACATTTGATGTGTGCAGTCCAATGAGTGCTGAGGCACGCAATGGATATCGATATGTTCTTACTTCACAGATGATTTGAGTAGATGCTGAGAATATTTACTTAATGAAACACAAGTCTGAATTATTGAAAGGTTCAAGTAATTTTAGAGTGAAGTTGAAGATCGTCGTGACAAGAGGATAAAGTGTCTATGATATGATCATAGAGATATCTGAGTTACGAGTTTGGTGCACAATTAAGACATTGTGGAAAGTGTTTCACAATTAATACCGCCTGGAACACCACAGTGTGATGAGGTGTCCGAACATCATAACTGCACCCTATTGGATATGGTACATACCATGATGTCTCTTATCGAATTACAACTATCGTTTATGGGTTAGGCATTAGAGACAACCGCATTCACTTTAAATAGGGCACCACGCAATTCCGTTGAGACGACACCGTATGAACTATGGTTTAGAGAAACCTAAGCTGTCGTTTCTTAAAAGTTTGGGGCTGCGATGCTTATGTGAAAAAGTTTCAGGCTGATAAGCTCGAACCCAAAGCGGATAAATGCATCTTCATAGAATACCCAAAACAGTTGGGCATACCTCCTATTTCAGATCTGGAAGCAAAAGTAATTGCTTCTAGAAACGAGTCCTTTCTCGAAGAAAAGTTTCTCTCGAAAGAATTGAGTGGGAGGATGGTGGAGACTTGATAAGGTTATTGAACCATGACTTCAACTAGTGTGTAGCAGGGCACAGGAAGTTGTTCCTGTGGCACCTACACCAATTGAAGTGGAAGCTTATGATAGTGATCATGAAACTTCGGATCAAGTCACTACCAAACCTCGTAGGACGACGAGGATGCGTGCTACTTCGGAGTGGTATGTGATCCTGTCTTGGAAGTCATGTTGCTAGACAACAATGAACCTACGAGCTATGGAGAAGCGATGGTGGGCCCATATTCCGACAAATGGTTAGAAGCCATGAAATCCGAGATAGGATCCATGTATCAGAACAAAGCATGGACTTTGGTGAACTTGCCCGATGATCGGCAAGCCATTGAGATAAATGGATCTTTAAGAAGAAGACGGACATGGACGGTAATGTTACCGTCTATGAAGCTCGACTTGTGGCAAAGAGAATTTTCACAAGTTCAAGGAGTTGACTACGATGAGATTTTCTCATCCGTAGCGATGCTTAAGTCCGTCGGAATCATGTTAGCATTAGCTGCATTTATGAAATATGGCAGATGGATGTCAAAACAAGTTTCCTTACCAGTTTTCGTAAGGAAAGGTTGTATGTGATACAATCAGAAAGGTTTTGTCGATCAAGTAGCTTAGTCCAGCGATCCTTCCATGGATTAGAGCAAGCATCTCGGAGTCAGAATATACGCTTTGATGGAGTGATCAAAGTTTTTGGGTTTATACAAAATTTGTTAGAAACTTGTATTTACAATAAAGTGAGTGGGAGCGCTACAACATTTCTGATAAGTATATGTGAATGACATATTGTTGATCCGAAATGATATAAAATTTCTGGAAAGCATACAGGGTTATTTGAAAGGTGTTTTTCAATGGAAAACCTGGATTAAGCTACTTGAACATTGAGCATCAAGATCTATAAGGATAGATCAAAACCGCTTAATAGTACTTTCAAATGAATACATACCGTGACAAGTTTTTGAAGGAGTTCAAAATAGATCAGCAAAGAAGGAGTTCTTGGCTGTGTTACAAGGTGTGAGTATTGAGTAAGACTCAAGACCTGACCACAGCAGAAGAGAGAGAAAGGACGAAGGTCGTCCCCTATGCTTTAGACGTAGGCTCTACAGTATGCTATGCTGTGTACCGCACATGAAGTGTGCCTTGCCATGAGTTGGTCAAGGGGTACAATAGTGATCCGGGAATGGATCACATGACAGCGGTCGAACTTATCCTTAGTATCTAGTGGACTAAGGAATTTTCTCGATTATGGAGGTGAAAAGGAGTTCGTCGTAAAGGGTTACGTCGATGCGAACTTTGACACTAATCCGGATGACTCTGAGTACTAAACCGGATTCGTATAGTAGAGCAGTTATTTGAAATGGCTCCAAGTAGCGCGTGGTAGCATCCACAAGATGAGATAGATATTCGTAAAGCACACACGGATCTGAAAGGTTCAGACCCGTTGACTAATAACCTCTCTCACAAGCATAACATGATCAAACAAGAACTCATTGAGTGTTAATCGCATAGTGATGTGAACTAGATTGTTGACTCTAGTAAACTCTTTAGATGTTGGTCACATGGTGATGTGACCTATGAGTGTTAATCACATGGTGATGTGAACTAGATTATTGACTCTAGTGCAAGTGGGAGACTATTGGAAATATGCCCTATAGGCAATAATAAATTGGTTATTATTATATTTCATTGTTCATGATAATCGTTTATTATCCATGCTAGAATTGTATTGATAGGAAACTCAGATACATGTGTGGATACATAGACAACACCATGTGCCTAGTAAGCCTCTAGTTGACTAGCTCGTTGATCAATAGATGGTTACGGTTTCCTGACCATGGACATTGGATGTCGTTGATAATGGGATCACATCATTAGGAGAATGATGTGATGGACAAGACCCAATCCTAAGCCTAGCACAAGATCGTGTAGTTCGTCTGCTAAGAGCTTTTCTAATGTCAAGTATCATTTCCTTAGACCATGAGATTGTGCGACTCCCGGATACCGTAGGAATACTTTGGGTGTACCAAACGTCAGAACGTAACTGGGTGGCTATAAAGGTGCACTACAGGTATCTCCGAAAGTGTCTGTTGGGTTGGCACGAATCGAGACTGGGATTTGTCACTCCGTGTAAACGGAGAGGTATCTCTGGGCCCACTTGGTAGGACATCATCATAATGTGCACAATGTGACCAAGGAGTTGATCACGGGATGATGTGTTGCGGAACGAGTAAAGTGACTTGCCGGTAACGAGATTGAACAAGGTATTGGGATACCGACGATCGAATCTCGGGCAAGTAACATACCGATTGACAAAGGGAATTGTATACGGGATTGATTGAATCCTCGACATCGTGGTTCATCCGATGAGATCATCGTGGAACATATGGGAGCCAACATGGGTATCCAGATCCCGCTGTTGGTTATTGACCGGAGAGGCGTCTCGGTCATGTCTGCATGTCTCCCGAACCCGTAGGGTCTACACACTTAAGGTTCAGTGACGCTAGGGTTGTAGAGATAATAGTATGCGAAAACCCGAAAGTTGTTCGGAGTCCCGGATGAGATCCCGGACGTCACGAGGAGTTCAGGAATGGTCCGGAGGTGAAGAATTATATATAGGAAGTCCAGTTTCGGCCACCGGGAAAGTTTCGGGGGTTATCGGTATTGTACCGGGACCACCGGAAGGGTCCCGGGGGTCCACCGGGTGGGGCCACCTATCCCGGAGGGCCCCATGGGCTGAAGTGGGAAGGGAACCAGCCCTTAGTGGGCTGGGGCGCCCCCCCTTGGGCCTCCCCCTGCGCCTAGGGTTGGAAACCCTAGGGGTGGGGGGCGCCCGACTTGCCTTGGGGGCAAGCCACCCCCTTGGCCGCCGCCCCTCCTCAGATGGGATCTCCAGGGTGGCTGGCGCCCCCCCAGGACCCCTATAAATAGTGGGGGGAGGGAGGGCAGCAACACCACAGCCCCTGGCGCCTCCCTCTCCCCCTGCAACACCTCTCCTCCCCGCTTGCGCTTGGCGAAGCCCTGCCGGGATCCCCGCTACTTCCACCACCACGCCCGTCGTGCTGCTGGATCTCCATCAACCTCTCCTTCCCCCTTGCTGGATCAAGAAGGAGGAGACGTCGCTGCTCCGTACGTGTGTTGAACGCAGAGGTGCCGTCCGTTCGGCACTCGGTCATCGGTGATTTGGATCACGGCGAGTACGACTCCATCAACCCCGTTCAGTTGAACGCTTCCGCTCGCGATCTACAAGGGTATGTAGATGCACTCCTTTCCCCTCGTTGCTAGTATACTCCATAGATGGATCTTGGTGATGCGTAGGAAATTTTAAAATTCTTCTACGATCCCCAACAGTGGCATCATGAGCCAGGCCTATGCGTAGTTACTATGCACGAGTAGAACACAAAGCAGTTGTGGGCGTAGATGTTGTCAATTTTTCTTGCCACTACTAGTCTTATCTTGTTTCGGCGGTATTGTGGGATGAAGCGGCCGGACCGACCTTACACGTACGCTTACGTGAGACAGGTTCCACCGACTGACATGCACTAGTTGCATAAGGTGGCTAGCGGGTGTCTGTCTCTCCCACTTTAGTCGGAACGGATTCGATGAAAAGGGTCCTTATGAAGGGTAAATAGAAATTGGCATATCACGTTGTGGTTTTACGTAGGTAAGAAACGTTCTTGCTAGAAACCTATAGAAGCCACGTAAAAACTTGCAACAACAATTAGAGGACGTCTAACTTGTTTTTGCAGCATGTGCTATGTGATGTGATATGGCCAAAAGGATGTGATGAATGATATATGTGATGTATGAGATTGATCATGTTCTTGTAATAGGAATCACGACTTGCATGTCGATGAGTATGACAACCGGCAGGAGCCATAGGAGTTGTCTTAATTTATTGTATGACCTGCGTGTCAATGAAAACGCCATGTAATTACTTTACTTTATTGCTAACCGTTAGCCATAGTAGTAGAAGTAATAGTTGGCGAGACAACTTCATGAAGACACGATGATGGAGATCATGGTGTCATGCCGGTGATGAAGGTGATCATGCCGCGCCTCGAAGATGGAGATCAAAGGCGCAGGATGATATTGGCCATATCACGTCACTTTATGATTTGCATGTGATGTTTGTCATGTTTACATCTTATTTGCTTAGAACGACGGTAGCATAAATAAGATGATCCCTCACTAAAATTTCAAGAGACGTGTTCCCCCTAACTGTGCACCGTTGCGAAGGTTCGTTGTTTCGAAGCACCACGTGATGATCGGGTGTGATAGATTCTAACGTTCGAATACAATGGGTGTTGACGAGCCTAGCATGTACAGACATGGCCTCGGAACACATGCAAAACACTTAGGTTGACTTGGCGAGCCTAGCATGTACAGACATGGCCTCGGAACACAAGAGACCGAAAGGTCGAACATGAGTCGTATAGTAGATACGATCAACATGGAGATGTTCACCGATGATGACTAGTCCGTCTCACGTGATGATTGGACACGGCCTAGTTTGACTCGGATCATGTATCACTTAGATGACTAGAGGGATGTCTATCTGAGTGGGAGTTCATTGTATACTCAGATGAACTTAATTATCATGAACATAGTCAAAAGGTCTTTGCAAATTATGTCATAGCTTACGCTTTAGTTCTACTGTTTAAGATATGTTCCTAGAGAAAATTTAGTTGAAAGTTGGTAGTAGCAATTATGCGGACTGGGTCCGTAAAGTGAGGATTGTCCTCATTGCTGCACAGAAGGCTTATGTCCTTAATGCACCGCTCGGTGTGCTGAACCTCAGCGTCGTCTGTAGAAGTTGCGAAACATCTGACATACACATTTTGATGACTACGTGATAGTTCAGTGCGTAATGCTAACGGTTTAGAATTGTGGCACCAAAGACGTTTTTGAAACGTCGCAGAACATATGAGATGTTCCGAAGACTGAAATTGGGATTTTAGACTAGTGCCCACGTCAAGAGGTATGAGACCTCTGACAAGTTTCTTCAGCCTGCAGACTAAGGGAGAAAAGCTCAATCCTTGAGCATATGCTCAGATTGTCTGAGTGCCACAATCGCTTGAATCGAGTGGGAGTTAATCTTCCAGATGAGATAGTGATGGTTCTCCATAGTCACTACCACCAAGCTATTAGAGCTTCGTGATGAACTATAACATATCAGGGATAGATATGATGATCCCTGAGCTATTCGCGATGTTTGACACCGCAAAAGTAGAAATCAAATAGGAGCATCAATTTTTGATGGTTAATAAAACCACTAGTTTCAAGAAGGGCAAGGGCAAAAGGGATACTTCATGAAACAGCAAATCATTTGCTGCTCTAGTGAAGAATCCCAAGGTTAAACCCAAACCCAAGACTAAGTGCTCCTGTAATGAGGGGAACGGTCACTGAAGAAGAACTACCCTAGATACTTGGTAGATGAGAAGGCAGGCAAGGTCGACAGAAGTATATTGGATATACATTATATGAATGTGTACTTTACTAGTACTCCTAGCAGCATCAGGGTATTAGATACCGGTTCGGTTGCTAAGTGTTAGTAACTCGAAATAAAAGCTGCGGAATAAACGGAGACTAGCTAAAGGTGAGATGACGATATGTGTTGGAAGTGTTTCCAAGGTTGATGTGATCAAGCGTCGCATGCTCCCTCTACCATCGAGATTGGTGTTAAACCTAAATAATTGTTATTTGGTGTTTGCGTTGAGCATAAACATGATTGGATTATGTTTATCGCAATACGGTTATTCATTTAAGGAGAATAATGGTTACTCTGTTTATTTGAATAATACCTTCAATGGTCTTGCACCTAAAATGAATCTCGATCGCAGTGATACACATGTTCGTGCCAAAAGATATAAATAGTAATGATAGTACCACATTCTTGTGGCACTGCCATTTGAGTCATATTGGTATGGAAGGCATGAAGAAGCTCCATGTAGATGGATCTTTGGACTCACTCGTTTTTGAAAGGATTGAGACATGCGAACCATGTCTATTGGTATATATGCGTGAAGAAACTCCATGCAGATGGATCGTTTGGACTCACTTGATTTTGAATCACTTGAGACATGCAAATCATACCACATGGGCAAGATGACTGAAAAGCCTCGTTTTCAGTAAAATGGAACAAGAGAGCAACTTGTTGGAAGTAATACATTTGATGTGTGCAGTCCAATGAGTGCTAAGGCACGCAGTGGATATCGATATGTTCTTACTTCACAGATGATTTGAGTAGATGCTGAGAATATTTACTTAATGAAACACAAGTCTGAATTATTGAAAGGTTCAAGTAATTTCAGAGTGAAGTTGAAGATCGTCGTGACAAGAGGATAAAGTGTCTATGATATGATCATAGAGATATCTGAGTTATGAGTTTGGCGCACAATTAAGACATTGTGGAAAGTGTTTCACAATTAATATCGCCTGGAACACCACAGTGTGATGGTGTGTCCGAACATCATAACTGCACCCTATTGGATATGGTACATACCATGATGTCTCTTATCGAATTACAACTATCGTTTATGGGTTAGGCATTAGAGACAACCGCATTCACTTTAAATAGGGCACCACGCAATTCCGTTGAGACGACACCGTATGAACTATGGTTTAGAGAAACCTAAGCTGTCGTTTCTTAAAAGTTTGGGGCTGCGATGCTTATGTGAAAAAGTTTCAGGCTGATAAGCTCGAACCCAAAGCGGATAAATGCATCTTCATAGAATACCCAAAACAGTTGGGTATACCTCCTATTTCAGATCTAGAAGCAAAAGTAATTGCTTCTAGAAACGAGTCCTTTCTCGAAGAAAAGTTTCTCTCGAAAGAATTGAGTGGGAGGATGGTGGAGACTTGATAAGGTTATTGAACCATGACTTCAACTAGTGTGTAGCAGGGCACAGGAAGTTGTTCCTGTGGCACCTACACCAATTGAAGTGGAAGCTTATGATAGTGATCATGAAACTTCGGATCAAGTCACTACCAAACCTCGTAGGACGACGAGGATGCGTGCTACTTCGGAGTGGTACGTGATCCTGTCTTGGAAGTCATGTTGCTAGACAACAATGAACCTACGAGCTATGGAGAAGCGATGGTGGGCCCATATTCCGACAAATGGTTAGAAGCCATGAAATCCGAGATAGGATCCATGTATCAGAACAAAGCATGGACTTTGGTGAACTTGCCCGATGATCGGCAAGCCATTGAGATAAATGGATCTTTAAGAAGAAGACGGACATGGACGGTAATGTTACCGTCTATGAAGCTCGACTTGTGGCAAAGAGAATTTTCACAAGTTCAAGGAGTTGACTACGATGAGATTTTCTCATCCGTAGCGATGCTTAAGTCCGTCGGAATCATGTTAGCATTAGCTGCATTTATGAAATATGGCAGATGGATGTCAAAACAAGTTTCCTTACCAGTTTTCGTAAGGAAAGGTTGTATGTGATACAATCAGAAAGGTTTTGTCGATCAAGTAGCTTAGTCCAGCGATCCTTCCATGGATTAGAGCAAGCATCTCGGAGTCAGAATATACGCTTTGATGGAGTGATCAAAGTTTTTGGGTTTATACAAAATTTGTTAGAAACTTGTATTTACAATAAAGTGAGTGGGAGCGCTACAACATTTCTGATAAGTATATGTGAATGACATATTGTTGATCCGAAATGATATAAAATTTCTGGAAAGCATACAGGGTTATTTGAAAGGTGTTTTTCAATGGAAAACCTGGATTAAGCTACTTGAACATTGAGCATCAAGATCTATAAGGATAGATCAAAACCGCTTAATAGTACTTTCAAATGAATACATACCGTGACAAGTTTTTGAAGGAGTTCAAAATAGATCAGCAAAGAAGGAGTTCTTGGCTGTGTTACAAGGTGTGAGTATTGAGTAAGACTCAAGACCTGACCACAGCAGAAGAGAGAGAAAGGACGAAGGTCGTCCCCTATGCTTTAGACGTAGGCTCTACAGTATGCTATGCTGTGTACCGCACATGAAGTGTGCCTTGCCATGAGTTGGTCAAGGGGTACAATAGTGATCCGGGAATGGATCACATGACAGCGGTCGAACTTATCCTTAGTATCTAGTGGACTAAGGAATTTTCTCGATTATGGAGGTGAAAAGGAGTTCGTCGTAAAGGGTTACGTCGATGCGAACTTTGACACTAATCCGGATGACTCTGAGTACTAAACCGGATTCGTATAGTAGAGCAGTTATTTGAAATGGCTCCAAGTAGCGCGTGGTAGCATCCACAAGATGACATAGATATTCGTAAAGCACACACGGATCTGAAAGGTTCAGACCCGTTGACTAATAACCTCTCTCACAAGCATAACATGATCAAACAAGAACTCATTGAGTGTTAATCGCATAGTGATGTGAACTAGATTGTTGACTCTAGTAAACTCTTTAGATGTTGGTCACATGGTGATGTGACCTGTGAGTGTTAATCACATGGTGATGTGAACTAGATTATTGACTCTAGTGCAAGTGGGAGACTGTTGGAAATATGCCCTAGAGGCAATAATAAATTGGTTATTATTATACTTCCTTGTTCATAATAATCGTTTATTATCCATGCTAGAATTGTATTGATAGGAAACTCATATACATGTGTGGATACATAGACAACACCATGTCCCTAGTAAGCCTCTAGTTGACTAGCTCGTTGATCAATAGATGGTTACGGTTTCCTGACCATGGACATTGGATGTCGTTGATAACGGGATCACATCATTAGGAGAATGATGTGATGGACAAGACCCAATCCTAAGCCTAGCACAAGATCGTGTAGTTCGTCTGCTAAGAGCTTTTCTAATGTCAAGTATCATTTCCTTAGACCATGAGATTGTGCAACTCCCGGATACCGTAGGAATGCTTTGGGTGTTCCAAACGTCAGAACGTAACTGGGTGGCTATAAAGGTGCACTACAGGTATCTCCGAAAGTGTCTGTTGGGTTGGCACGAATCGAGACTGGGATTTGTCACTCCGTGTAAACGGAGAGGTATCTCTGGGCCCACTCGGTAGGACATCATCATAATGTGCACAATGTGACCAAGGAGTTGATCACGGGATGATGTGTTGCGGAACGAGTAAAGTGACTTGCCGGTAACGAGATTGAACAAGGTATTGGGATACCGACGATCGAATCTCGGGCAAGTAACATACCGATTGACAAAGGGAATTGTATACGGGATTGATTGAATCCTCGACATCGTGGTTCATCCGATGAGATCATCGTGGAACATGTGGGAGCCAACATGGGTATCCAGATCCCGCTGTTGGTTATTGACCGGAGAGGCGTCTCGGTCATGTCTGCATGTCTCCCGAACCCATAGGGTCTACACACTTAAGGTTCGGTGACGCTAGGGTTGTAGAGATAATAGTATGCGGAAACCCGAAAGTTGTTCGGAGTCCCAGATGAGATCCCGGACGTTACGAGGAGTTCCGGAATGGTCCGGAGGTGAAGAATTATATATAGGAAGTCCAGTTTCGGCCACCGGGAAAGTTTCGGGGGTTATCGGTATTGTACCGGGACCACCGGAAGGGTCCCGGGGGTCCACCGGGTGGGGCCACCTATCCCGGAGGGCCCCATGGGCTGAAGTGGGAAGGGAACCAGCCCTTAGTGGGCTGGGGCGCCCCCCCTTGGGCCTCCCCCTGCGCCTAGGGTTGGAAACCCTAGGGGTGGGGGGCGCCCCACTTGCCTTGGGGGGCAAGCCACCCCCTTGGCCGCCGCCCCCCCTCAGATGGGATCTCCAGGGTGGCCGGCGCCCCCCCCAGGACCCCTATAAATAGTGGGGGGAGGGAGGGCAGCAACACCACAGCCCCTGGCGCCTCCCTCTCCCCCTGCAACACCTCTCCTCCCCGCTTGCGCTTGGCGAAGCCCTGCCGGGATCCCCGCTACTTCCACCACCACGCCGTCGTGCTGCTGGATCTCCATCAACCTCTCCTTCCCCCTTGCTGGATCAAGAAGGAGGAGATGTCGCTGCTCCGTACGTGTGTTGAACGCGGAGGTGCCGTCCATTCGGCACTCGGTCATCGGTGATTTGGATCACGGCGAGTACGAATCCATCAACCCCGTTCACTTGAACGCTTCCGCTCGCGATCTACAAGGGTATGTAGATGCACTCCTTTCCCCTCGTTGCTAGTATACTCCATAGATGGATCTTGGTGATGCGTAGGAAATTTTAAAATTCTGCTACGATCCCCAACACATCCATCTCAACATGCGCATCTTCGCCACACCTAACTGTTGAACATGTCGCCTTTTAGTCGGCCAACACTCAGTGCCATACAACATTGCGGATCGAATCACCGTCCTATAGAACTTACCTTTTAGCTTTTGTGGCACTGTCTTGTCACAGGGAATGCCAGAAGCTTGGCGTCACTTCATCCATCCGGCTTTGATTCGGTGGTTCACATCTTCATCAATACCCCCATCCTTCTGCAGCATTGACCCCAAATATCGAAAGGTGTCCTTCTGAGGCACCACCTTCCCATGAAGGCTAACCACCTCCTCCTCGGGCCTAGTAGAACTAAAACCGCACCTCATGTATTCGGTTTTAGTTCTACTAAGACTAAAACCTTTCAATTCCAAGGTTTGTCTACATAACTCTAACTTCCTATTGACCCCCGTCCGACTATCGTCAACTAGCACCACATCGTCCGCAAAGAGCATACATCCTAGGATATCTCCTTGTATATCCCTTGTGACCTCATCCATCACCAAAGCAAAAAAGATAAGGGCTCAAAGCTGACACTTGATGCAGTCCTATCTTAATCGGGAAGTCATCAGTGTCGACATCACTTGTTCGAACACTTGTCACAACATTATCGTACATGTCCTTGATAAGGGTAATGTACTTTGCTGGGACTTTGTGTTTCTCCAAGGCCCACCACATGACATTTCACGGTATCTTATCATAGGCCTTCTCCAAGTCAATGAACACCATATGCAGGTCCTTCTTTTGCTCCCTACATCTCTCCATAAGTTGTCGTACCAAGAAAATGGCTTCCATGGTCGACCTCCCAGGCATGAAACCAAACAGAGTTTTGGTCATGCTTGTCATTCTTCTTAAGCGGTGTTCAATAGCTTCATTATATGGCTCGTTAGCTTAATTCCACGGTAATTAGTACAACTTGGAACATCCCCCTTGTTCTTGAAGATTGATACTAATATACTCCGCCTCCATTCTTCTGCCATCTTGTTTGCCCAAAAATGAGGTTGAAAATTTTGGTTAGCCATACTATCGCTATGTCCCCGAGGCCTTTCCACACCTCAATGGGGATACAATCTGGGCCCCTCGCCTTGCCCCCTTTCGTCATTTTTAAAGCCTCCTTGACCTCAGACTCCTGGATTCGCCGCACAAAACGCCTAATGGTATCATCAAAGGAGTCGTCCAGTTCAATGGTAGAACTCTCATTCTCCACATTGAACAGCTTGACAAAGTACTCCCACCATCTATGCTTAATCTCCTCGTCCTTCACCAGGAGTTGGTCTGCACCGTCCTTGATGCATTTGACTTGGCCAACACCCGTTGTCTTCCTCTCTCGGATCTTAGCCATCTTATAGATGTCCCTTTTCGCCTTCCTTCATGCCTAACCGTTGGTAGAGGTCCTTCAACGCCCGACCCTTTGCTTCGCTGACAGCTCGCTATGCAGCCTTCTTCGCCATCTTGTACCTCTCCATGTTGACTGCCTCCTATCTAGGTATAGGCGTTTGAAACAATCTTTCTTCTTCTTAATAGCCTTTTGGACATCATCATTCCACCACCAGGTATCCTTGGCTTCGCTTCTCCTTCCCCTAGACACTCCAAACTCCTCCGAGGCCACCTTATGAGTGCAAGTGGCCATCTTCATACACACATTGTCTGCATCTCCTCCTTCCTTCCAAGGGCCCTACTTAATTACCCTCTCCTTGAACGCCTGAGCTACCTCCCCTTGAACTTCCACCACTTCGTTCTAGCGACTATGGCACACTTACCCCGCTGGACACGAATCCGGAAGCGAAAGTCGACAACCACCAGCTTATGCCTTGGGACAACACTCTCTCTCCAGGTATCACCTTACAATCTAGGCATGCACGCATATCTTCTCTTCTCGAGAGGATGAAATTAATCTGGCTAGATTGTTGACCACTACTAAAAGTCACTAGATGCGATTCTCTCTTTTTAAAGAGGGTGTTAGCTACGATCATGTCATAAGCTAAGCTTAAGACATCTTCTCCTTCTTGATTCCTGATGTCATAGCCAAAGCCTTCATGCACCCCTTCAAAACAAGTGTTAGATGTACCCACGTGGCCATTAAGGTCTCCTCCTATGAAGAGCTTCTCGCCAATCAGTACATTACTAGGCCTCCAGGCCTTCCGAGAATTCCCTCCTGGTGTTCTCATTGTGGCCTACTTGCGGGGCATACGCGCTGATAACATTGAGAACTAAGTCCCCAACTACCAGCTTGACCAGGATAATTCGGTCCCCACGTATCTTGACGTCTACCACTCCATACTTAAGGCTCTTGTTGATCAAGATGCCTATGCCATTTCTGTTTGCAACCGTCCCCGTGTACCACAACTTGAAGCCGGTATCCTCCACCTCCTTAGCCTTCTGTCCCCTCCATTTTGTTTCTTGGACGCAAAGGATATCAATTCCTCTCCTCACCGCTACATCAACTAGCTCTCGAAGCTTCCCTGTCAGAGACCCTACGTTCCAGCTACCTAACCGGATCCTCCTAGGTTCGGCTAGCTTCCTTACCCTTTGCACTCATCTAGTCAAATGCGAAGACCATTGCTCATTTTCCACTACATCCGGGCGCCGATGTAGCGTGCCACTAAGGATGTGACGACCCGATCCTCGCTCACTTGCCACCGCATCTAGATCAAGATACGGCGTGCCACCTGGGGGGTGACGGCCCGGCCCTTGCCTATTTGACACCAGACCCGGGTTCCGATGTGGCGCGTCGCTGAGAGGGAGTATAGATGTTGATATTTTTTAATATATATTTGGTCAAACTTAGCAAAGTTTGACTTGACCCAATCTAATAGCGGAGTAAAAAGGACTGGAGGGAGTATTTTGTTACTCGTACTAGACATTTGAGCTATCTAGCACATTAGTTAGTGTTTATTCAGATTTATGCAACTCCAAAATCATCTAGCTAATCTGTAGTTAGTGTTTATTCAGGTTTATGCAACTCCAATAGGCTTTAGCAAGTTTAGTTTTCTAATGCTCTAGCTTTTGTCGATGC
Source organism: Aegilops tauschii subsp. strangulata (assembly GCF_002575655.3). Lineage (NCBI taxonomy): Eukaryota > Viridiplantae > Streptophyta > Magnoliopsida > Poales > Poaceae > Aegilops > Aegilops tauschii. The sequence continues at coordinate 68,757,958 of NC_053041.3, forward strand.
TCTATTTTTTCTTTGTCTTATATATTTGTTAATTGAATTCCGCTATGCTTTTTCCAGGATGATGGAACAAGCTGCAGGTGGCAAATGGATTCCGAAGATCTATTAGCTGTTTTATCTAAGTAAAAACGACCTATTAGATTTGCAGCTGGATGAGAGGGTGGTGTGCAGACTGGATTTATCCATGTGATGGATGCATGTGTGTAGATGAAACTGAACTGCTGTGTGTGTGAACCAATCCACTTAAGACTGATTATTAGCTGGAGCAAGTATTCACGATCCACCGGAAAGCGGGCGGCTCCTGTTGTTGTTTTTCTGTTCTTGTTAGCTGCTTTTCGCAGTTGTCTCGTGGTTATAACGATGGCTTTGTGTAACCCCTGACCGGTTGATGGCTTTGTTAATTTAAAGTCGGGCTCCCCTGAGCCTTCGTTCCAAAAAAAGCGGGCGGCTCCTTAATCCGGCACGATGCGGCCTGTCTTCATTATGGTTTAATTTCGGCCTGACGAGCCGTCCGATCAAGACCCCAACGGCCAAGATCAGTGTTATTAAGCTACTCGTACCAGCTTGTGCACGCTGTTATTGAACTTTGTAGATGGCTGTTTTTTTTTCCTTATGTAGATCAGAGCTAATCGTATGATGGTTTGCATATCTCCCATGAAATCATCAGCGAGCTCATTGCTTTGCATTGGGCGGCCGGCAGTCCATTAATTACCATCTAGTCCATGGGCGTTAGGAAAGAGGGAGGAGCTAGCTGCTAGCATGGAAGTTATATTGGGTCGGAAGCTATGGCCTATGGCTCGTACGTACTCGTTAGTGTTCGATCGCTTGCAAGACACAGTATGGATCAGCATATCCATGGATGCTGCCGCCGATAACGACGGCCCTCGCTGCCCAACGCTAGTCCACGCTAACTATTCAGAAACGTACCGGAGCAGCTGTCCATATGCGAATCATCCAAGGAAAAGAAGAAGAAATGGTTCTCTCGAAACAGGCTTTCGCCCCGGTTTATAGATAAAGCAACAACCCAACAGAGTACACGACCGAACGATACAATATATGGTGAGGTAGCGCTCTTACAAAGCCGATCCCAGGATAAACGGATCACGCACACCGCACGCGACAACGCTACCGAAAGAATACCATAGTAGGATCCAAGTACAATGCCCATGCTACGCCCTACACACCTAAACTCCACGACAACGCCCTCAAGAGGGATGACGGCGCCACGCGTCGCCGCTGTCAAGTCCACAATGGACAAAGGCTTTCACCTGGAACCCGGGCACGGAAGGGAACACCACGACGGCGTCTTCAAGAAGAGAGCGGCGCCCACGAGCGTCGCCGTCGTCGGCGCCAGAGCACAGAGTTTTCGCCCGGTAGTTCTCGCGTGCCACCACAAGGTCTTCGGAAGAAGCATGACGAGCTCAAAACCCCAGATCAGGATCGAGGCGCCTCCACGGAGACCAGAGCGCGCCCGAGCTACCTTGCGCCATACCTCTCGCCACCCGCACGACCAAGAGACAATGCCGCCACCACCGACATGGTGCCCGCCGGAGAGCCAACCATGCGGACCACCTTCTAGGGCCGCCGTCCCGGCATCCATGCCACGAGACATTGCCAAACCGGCCACTTCACGGTGCACAAACCTCAGTTGATAAAGCCCGGCGTCAGCCGCCAGGCCAGGGTTAGTGCCACCACCGTAGGGGCACCCACGCCTGGAGTGCCCTCCAATCCCGGTGGACAGGAGGGGACATGGCCCAGTGGCTGCCGACGGCCATCTTCGACCCAACAACTCAAACGACGCCAAACCGCGTCCTACAACACCAATCCAACTGTCGGCACAGCGCAGTCCCGACCATTGCCGTCACAGTCCTTCACCAACGCCATAACGAGAGGACGCCCTCCAATCGGACCGCAAGCTCCAACCTTGGCCGGAACGAAGGCGGCCCAGAGCCGTGCACCAACTCCAAGGCAACCGAGCGCCAGACGTCGCGCGAGGAGCAACGAGCCCCGAGAAGGAGGACCACGTCAAACTCCCACACCGGAGGCCAGTCCGCGTTGCACGCCAACTGCCATCCAACACACCCGGGCGAGGCAGACGCCGCCCCATCAAATCTGGGCATCCCAGATCCAGATGTGAGGCCACCCAAGGCAGCCGGCAGTTCCGGCCGCCGGGCAGCCGCATCCATGTGCCAGCCCCGCGCCCCATCGGCTCACCACGCAATGTACCGCCACCAACGTCCGCGGCGATGATCTCGACCGCCCATCCTCTGTCCTGCCTCGACCCGCCCATGGGAAGAGCCGCCGGCCACCACACTGCCAACAGACGCCGCCCGATGCCCAGGACACATCAGGCCACGCCGCCCCAACCCTCGTCGCAGAAACTCGCCGTGCCCCAGATCCGCGCCTCCCCATCTCGCCCCCGCACGACCCCCAACAGACCACGCCGCCTGAACCCCGCCAGCACGCCAGCGCCCTTCCAGCGCACCAGCGCGACGGCGCGCCGCGACCCAGCCGACGAGGAAAGCCCGCGCCGCTCCTCCGCCGACAGGGAACAAGAAGGCCCCGCCGCCGCCAACCCGGGCGAGCTTTGCCCGGCCAGGCCCTCTGACGGCGGCGAGGGAGAGGGAGGGAGGAGGGGGGCTTGGCGACGGCCGCCTAGGGCTCCCTCCCCGCCGCCGCACGGGGACGGCATGGGAGGGGAGGGAGGGGAGGGGGATGGGGGATACAGGTCAAACTCACTCCTCCAACTACACTGCCAGCAAATATAAAAGAGAGGTCGAAGAAATGGTGCTTGCCCGCTGCTGATGTTGATCACCTTGCCTACTGATGTGATTGATGCGATGCACTGCACACGGTAGCTCTCACTCTATCACTCTATCGGCAGATGAACCTTGGCTACTGACGCATTAGTCAAAGCACGGTCACAACGAGCTAGCACATCACATGCATGCATGCATGCATCCAGATCAAACACTCCAACCGTCCAACGACCTGACCTGACCAAACCATTGACCCTCTTCTGTTGCGTTTAAAACGTTGTTTTCTTGCTGTTTTAGGTAACAAAGTGCAGCGCCCTTAAGCAACTCCAGCGACCTCAAACCCAACCCAAGTAGTCACTAGGTTTGTTTAATTAGCTGGTAACCAATATTCATTTCAACAGTAATAATTAACCTAGCTATGAAAGCATTAGTTGGTTACGTTCGTTGACCACACTGTCAACCTTTTCCACCTGGACCCACCCCCCTTCGCACATGCCTGGCCCATCCATATCCATCCAGAGTGCGAAGTTAGCTCAAGAATATGACACGCCATCCACCCATACCAGCCGTTGCACCCGCGTCCACGATCCATGCTTTGCATGGATGCCCTATGGTTCCGCTTCCTCCATATCCTCCGGCAATGGAGTTGTTGCCGGCTACATACACATCTCTCCTCTCCCCCTTACGTTAAGTATGGTTGCCAATATACGGAGATATTCGTTCAACTGTGAACACGACGTCAAGTCACTAGTTGATCTTTGACAACTGACGCTCCAGCCTGCATGCGTAGCCATGCAGGGCCAATAGCTCCTGTGCGACGTTTTTGAGGTGAATTGGCAAGAGTGTGACGTTGTTCAAGCGAATGGCTGTGGTGCGACACATTTGAGCGTGTAAATAGCCCAGGGCCACATGGGGTGTTAAATGTGGTTAAATTGATCGTCAACCAAGCCCGCCCGTTTATGTTAGGAAATGTGGGTCCAACTTAATTGTTCCTCAAAATAGCTAATCGTGCCCTGCCGCCCGACCGTGCCGGGCCCGCCACTCTGCCCCCCTTCTTCTCCGGTGGTGGCGGATCTTGCGTTCTCGGTGGCGGCGGCGGAGCCCTCGTTCTCAACGGCGGCGGAGCCTTCGTCCTCAGAAAATGGTGAGTGAATTCAAACCCTAGTCGCCCTCCCATTCCTCTCTCGGGCCCGTAGATCTCAGCTCGTTTCCTCTGTTTTCGCTTGCGGAATCGATAGGTTGTGAGGGGAGCCCGTGGGCATACTGAGATGGAGCCGCCAAATTCAACTTCGAATAGGTAATGCGCCTCTCTCCGATCCAATTTTGCATGCAATTAGGGGGTGGCCTCGTCTGCTCTTTCTCACGGGCTCACACTGTCCGCCACTGACAGAGGGGATGCTGACGCTCGGACCTTCGAATTGACAGTCAATTTCTTTCCATCAAAGGCAAAATTAGTTGATGGTAGCATACAAAACATTGAGAGAGACACAATTGTTAAATGTGAGGTTGAGTTTACAGAGATTGATCCACAAGTTCTACAGAACATGGAGACGGCAGTGAAGAAATGGGTGGAAAAAATTAGGGAGAATATTGTTTGGGGTCCAGAGCAAGAAGTATCACTGTTGCGGTTTGATGATTGGAAAGGAGAGTATGTGAGAATAGAAGATGGTGAACAGATTGTTGAAGAAATCGATCGGCAAAACGGCTGGACAAGCAAACGGGCTAATTTTTTTGCTGAGCTCGTTGATCTGAACATTTTTTCGAAGGTTGGATATGTGCCATCACAATTGGCTGCGCAGATGGTAGATGATGATTGGGCTACACAGAGGCCATTGATTCCCATGTGTACTGAACTTACAATAATAGCCGAAGAGGGACAGGTGACTGGAACTGAAACTGAAACTGCAGCAACTGTTGATTGGAATATAGTTGAATTAGATGAGCCTACTGATTTGGTCATTGCACCAATGCCTGACATTGAGATGGCCAAACTTTTTGGCATTCCAGTCGATGACAGAGATAAGCAGGAGAGAGGCGAATCTAGTTTGCCTGCTAATGCTGATGAAGAAGTAGATGGACATTTGATGGAACAAGCTGCAGATGAAGTAGATGATGCACATGATGATGAGCTGGTGCATGTGTATGACAAAGAAAACCCTGTCATTGAAGTAGGCAAGTTGTTCCCAAGCATGAAGGAGTTTAGGATGTGTTTCAAGACTTATGCAGTGAAACATGAGTTTGATGCCAAGACTGTTTGGACTGATAGGAAGAAGTTTTATGCGAGGTGCAGAGGATTTGATGGTAGTGTGAAGCCTTGCAAGTGGTACATATCTGCTAGACTGCAACCTGATGGAAATACTGTCAGGGTTAACCAGATCCCCAATCAATATACTTGTATTACAAGTTCACAGAGAGTATCAACCATGACATCACAACTTTGGGTTGCAGAAAAGATCAACCCAATTTTAGCCAAAACACCAAACATTACTGCCAAGAAACTCAAAGTAGACTTGGAAAAGATGTACCCCATTAAACTGAAATATACCACAGTGTGGAAGGCAAAACAAAGGGCAATGAAAAATTTATATGGTGATTTGGCAAATACATTTAGGATGCTTTACAACTTCAAAGCAGAGGTGGAAAAGAGGTCACCTGGCAGTGTTGTGGAGATAGATACAGAGGTATCAGCCGAAGCTGAAGTCAAGTTCTTCAAGTTTTTTATGGCTTTGAAGCCTTGCATCGACGGGTTCAAAGCAAGGTGTCGTCCATATTTGAGCATAGACTCATCATTTTTTACAGGCAAGTGGAATGGTCAGTTGGCAGCATGCAATGCTCTAGATGGACACAACTGGATTTTTCCTATTGCTGTTGGCTTGTTTCAGTCAGAAACAGAGGCTTCATGGACATGGTTCATGATCCAGTTGAAAAGATGCCTAGGGCCAGTGTCACCTTTGGCTATACACACATATGCATGTAAGGGGCTTGAAAATTCAGTGAAAAATGTTTTCCCACATGCTGAGCAGAGAGAGTGCTTCGGTCATTTGTGGATGAATTTGATCAAAAAATTTAGAGGAGAAGAATTTGGGCACATGTGGCCAGCAGCAAGATCTTACACTAGACAGTCACACAAATATCATCTTGATAAGATAATGGCAGCATGTGATGAGTTTGGTCCATGGCTGAACACCTACCATTCTTTGTTATGGTACAGGTCAGCATTCAACACTGTCATCAAGTGTGACCACATCAACAACAATTTAGCAGAGAGTTTCAACAACAAGGTGAAGGAGTTAAAAGATTTGCCTGTGCATGACATGGTTGACCAAATCAGGATCATGCTCGTGCGGTTGTTGGAATTGAGAAGAAGGATAGGTGATTGTCTGCAAGGTGATAAGCTTCCAGCAGTGGTACAACAGGTGGTCAATAGGAGCAGATGTCTTTCACATTTGTTTGTTGAAAAATCTTCACCTTGGGGTGCTGAAGTTAGAGATAACAAAACTGGAAGGAGACATGTTGTTAACACTGAATTGCATGATTGCACTTGCCTCGAGTGGCAACACACTGGTAAACCATGTGAGCATGCCATTCTCTTCTTAGCATCCCAACCGAAGATAAACATGCACCCATATTTGCATGAATATTATTCGATAGCAAGATTCAAAGCTGCATATGCTACTCCAATTCCAGCACTTACAGATCAGTCTCAGTGGCCTGAAGTGGACATTGAATTTTCCATGTGTCCTCCCTTGACGAAAAGAAAGGCTGGAAGGCCTAAACAGAGTAGATTCAAGGCATGGTTTGAGAAAGGTGGGAGTAGTAAGAAGGGAAAAAAGATGGAAAGCCAAAAAGGGCCCAAAAAGGTAACAAAAACAGATGCAAGTTGTGCCAGAAACTTGGGCACAGAGTGGGATCTGTCAAATGCCGTTACACTCCTGATAAGCCAAAGCATGTTCTTGTTTATTTGTCTGTGTTTTGATTTGGTGCTTTTTTCCAATTACTATATCTATAACATTTTCCCAATGGCCAGGAGGAAGCGAGCAAGTCAGCCCCTTGTTGTTGAACAGTGTTGGCCAACAAAAAAAGCAAGAGTCAATGGCGGTAGAAAGAAGAGAAGTGTGCCTGAGCCTGAGCAGACTGAAGAAAATCCTGCTGCAGTCAACATTCAGACTGAAGAAACTGCTCTCGAGGTTGAAACTGAACCTGAGCGTGTCGAGGTTCAGACTGAAGAAACCCATGTTGAGGTACACACCGAAGAAACTGAAACTGCTGTCAACATTGAGACTGAAGACACTGATCACGAGGGTGTTGGCGAGGTGTTGAAAAGACCAGTGAAGAAAACCAAGATGATCAGTGAACTTGTGTGTGTAGTAGAACCAAAAACAAGAAGTGCTAAGGCGAAGAAGGGCACGCGACGTGGTAGGAAGAGGTAGAACAGAGAACAGTTTGAAAATTTGGGGCATGTAATAATATTTGTAACTTGGTGCGTACTGGTAGTCACTATGTATCCCCGTATTTCTATTCGAACTTGTTTGTTGGTACCTTGTCTAAACCAGCCAAATAAAATTCAAATTTAAATTCAAATTTGGGCTCAAATTTGAATTAGGGATGGGGTATTGATGTTTTAATGCTATCTAAAGTACCTCAACTGAAATATGTTTGCTTGCTGATCATTCCGAGCCCTTTTGGTAAGTTGAACTCATAGTCATGAAAAGTGTGTCTCAAATGACCTCCAAAGGTAGGGTAAACGGCCTCATATTTAAGCAAGTTTTTTTGGCACCTTGTCTAAACCAGCCAAACAATTTTTCTACACATCTATTCTACCTATATAGTGTAAATCTAAAGTCTCACTATTTATTGAATTAATTTCATATTATTATTATTTTTGAAAAAACAAGGTTTAATAGAAAATTATATATAAAACAAGTTTAAAACATGAAAATGAGAAAAGTAAGTTAAGATCTTTCTTAGTCAATCCAAAATGAAGTTTTGGTGAGGTTTTCACACTTTTCATTTTCAAAACCCCACCTACTCTCGGGTGCCCACTACTCTCTCCCTTGAACTCCATACTACATTGTTCGAGGAATGACAATTTTGTGAAGGATTTTTCGTAAAAATGTATGTAAACCATATTTATATTTTTTTCTCATTACTATACGACATAATAAGACTATGTGCGCAAGTTTTATATATATTTTTTTATTTTTTTGAATTAATTATGCTCAACCCTAATCAGTCAAAACCCCTCAAAACCGCGCACACTACCGGGTCGTCGATCGTTGTGCGTGGACGGTTGAGATCAGGCATTAGGGTTAGCTACAGTGTGCATCGATCTGCATGAGACACGCTGATTGGTTGAATCAGTGTGCATCGATCCGCATGAGACGCGCTGATTGGTTGAATCGGTGGGGTTTGGATCAGCCTCTCTCGTTGGGGCATCAGGACCGTTCATTTGAATCCAACGGCAAGAGTTGACGCGGTGCATGGACCAAGCCTATGCAGTGCCCTTTCCATCGTTGCATGCGTGCCCGTGCCTACCCGCAGCATGCATGCCCACCCGCAGAACTACGCCCGTGCGTTGCATGCATGCCCTCGACGTAGCCCTGCTCCGCCACCCCTATCGACGCAGTAAGCTGTCGCATGCCTACCATTAGAACCGATGCATCAAAGCATCAAAGCATGCACCCGGCCACAATGCAGCAGCCCGATGAAGACAACCAAAAAGCCAACGCTGCATGGCGTGTTGTACATGGCGTGCTCCTCTTTGAGGACGCAATACTGGCATGGCGTATCGATGTGGGTATCGATGCAGTTCAAACGGCGTGCTGCCCGTTACAAGATGGGCAATAGGCGTCCATTATTGTCACGTCTCCCATCGACCGAACGTTGCCCTCTAGCCAGGCCCTAGCAAGATGTGCAAATTAATGGGCTGCGGCATGAATGCACGGGCGGCACACGCAGAGAACCCGGGGCAGGCGTGTCCCCTTGACCCACGACGGCACAGACACGTGCGTGAGCCCGTCCCCCTTGACCCGCGACCGGTGGCACAAAAGGATCGCAGCCCGTTTCCCACGCTCGTGTACACACTTTCATGGGGCGCCACCAAACGCCGCCCGCCCATTAATTCTACGGGGTGAAACCACGTCGCACTTGGGCTATTTAAGCCGGGCACTATCGTCTTCCTCTCCCTCCTCATCCACACCCCATCCTCTGCCTCCTCTGCCCTCCTTCTTCCTTCTTCTCCATCAAACCCGATCGAGCCCTCGAGCCACCCCGCCACCATGCAGTACAACGGCCCCACCTACCGCTTCCCCCCAACCGTGCCGGAAAGGCTCTACCCGGCCGGAGTGTATGTAGAGAGAACCCTTAGGGTTTGGGCGATCTCGAGGTGGAGGGGCGCAAGGGAGTTAACGGAGTTCTTCCTTGCGGCCGGCTTCCGCCACCTCCCCCGCGGCTCTCCTCGGATGTACCATCTTGAGGAGGTCAACCACAACGGCGTTGTGGTTGGGCTCCTCGCCACGTTCAGTAACCCTTTAGATGCTTTCCATCTCCTCGGGCGAGCGTATTGGGTTGGTTGTGAGTTCATAGCTTTCACAACCTATAATATCTTCACCGACGGCATCTTCCCCAACAACGGCGTTATGCACACGCTCCCGTTCCCCATCAACAACGGGGAGGAGTGAAGGGCGGCGCCCGGAGGAGTGAGGTGGCCCTGGAGGAGGAGGAGAAGAAGAACCCGAAGAACCCGCGTTTGGTGCCCCCCTATCTATCTAGCTTGCTATAGATCTATCGTATTAGTTTTTTTAAGTTGTAATCGTTATGCTACTATTATTAAGTTTTATTAGTACTTTAAGTTGTAAGGCTATCAGGGAGTTGTAAGGCTATCGTGGAACTATGGGTTGCAGTCGTTATGCTTCTATATAATCGTTATGCTACTATATATATTGTGTGTTTCGTGCTATTATTTATGGATTGCTATGGGTTGTTTTTGCTTATTATTCGTGTATTGCTATGGGTTGCTACGGGCCCGGGTTTCTACACCCCAATCACCACACACACCATCTTCAAAATATTGGCCAAACCATGGACATGCAACTAGGAGCCCCATGCAAACCCACTATGGACATGGGTGCAACTAGGAAATGCAAACTAATTTACTTCGGGCACTTCATGCAAGCATCAACTCATTTAGTTCATGGAACCGTAGACATGCATAAAAACAATTAACATTTAGTTTTAGTGCATCAAAAAATGATCCATCATAAAATTTAGTGCAAGAAAAAGGCCAAAATAAAAACAAGTAACATTTTATTGGGCCCCATTTTATTTGCCGAAGTTAGAGGTGGGCTGGTGCCCCTACGCGGGTGGGCTGGTCACGGCCCAACATCTATTCGGCAGCCCAATTTTGTTTTCTACTAGAAACTGAACTTGGGTGTGTACTCTGTTAACTGAAGAACAAAAACAGAGGAAACAGAGCATGAACACTGAATAATTTGTGTTCCAAATTGCTGCTTCAATTCAGATACATAACTTGGCATGGCGCACAGATCACATCCTCTACCCTGACAGGCCTAAATGCCCATTCTAATGACGGATGAACAACAAATAAAACAAAAACAGAGCAATGACACAACAATAGAACCCCCCTGCCATGATATTTGCTTGCTTCTGCAAATCAATCATCTGCATTAGATGTTTCTTGATCTTCTTCCGTTCCTCGGTCAGTTCGGACTCCGCATGCAGTTCAGCATTGCGCGCATACATCGCCATCGGCACGACTCTGCCCGCCCCTCCGCCCGAGCTCCCCGTATTCTCCACAGCAATCGGCGGCACCCCGCCCAAATTGAGCTCCCAGGTTGCGGCCACGCTCGAATCAACGTAGCCTTCAAACTGAATCCTATCAACATATTTATCAATCCACTCGAAATGGTAACATTTCTTCAAGATCTGAAAAGAACAACATGAACCCTAAATCCCAAATTCGAGGAGAAAAAACAAAATATGGAGAAATCAGAGCAAAAGACAGCGAAAGAACGGGCTAAGAACTGAGATCTAACCTTGCCATCCCTTCCTGCCATTGGTTTGCTCAAGCATTTCACAAATTCCCGCCCAAGATTGCCATTGTCATCCCTCTTAGTGACCAACCGTTTAAGAGGGTCTGGGCGTGGGCAGTTAGAGCACCTTGTGAGCAGCACTGGTCCATACTGTCGCCATTTTGAATGCGTGGCGGAGGAGGTAGACATTTGCGCTAGGTCGCCGGAGAAGAGAAAGATTGGGGAAAGGGGATGAATGGGCGGCGGCGGGCAGACGGGCACGTGCGCTCGTCTCTTCTAGCTACGAGGAGGTGGGTCCCGCGAATAGACAAGTGGTGGGTCCCGCGCTTACGTGGATAAGTGGTGGGTCCAGCCCCTAACAGCTAACAAGGGCATCAGTTGAGTTTAACAGCCATGTCGTGCGTGGGCTATTTACCTGCTCAAAATTGTCACACCACAGCCATTCGTTCGAACAACGTCGCACTCTTGCCAATTCACCTCAAATGTGTCGGACAGGAGCTATTGGCCCAGCCATGCACGCCTGGTTCTTGGATGAGAAGGCATCATTTTAGTTTGGCAGGGATCGCCATCGTTGGAGAGACGGAGCTTTCCATGCATGACAGATAACTTAAATAATCAATCTCGTACTACTAATATGGCTTGACTGATTATTTTCGTGAGACATCTTGTGGTTTCTAGTTAATCTAGACTGGCAGGTCCGTTCCCTGACGCTGCAGTCAGATGGATCGCTAGGACTCCAACGGCTAGGTGGTGCTGATTGTACGACATGATCAGACTTAAAGCTAAATGAAAACAACGAGATCGACGTCAGGGACTGACAAATTAACACTTCCCTTGGCAGTTCCTCAGCAGAATTCTCTGTGCCGTAATGGAATGGGCAGTACTAGCTCCTGCCAATCTCCAGATTCTTGCAAAATTTGGAACCTGAAATGTTTCTTGTAGAATTCATGCGAAGTAGTTTTCCTTCTGAAATTAAATTCATGCAAATTAAAAAAAAACTGAAATGAAATTCATGCAAAGTCGTGCGAGGCTCTAGCGTACACACGTACTCTTTTTTTCTTTTTTAAGATGCGTGTATTTTATTAAAAAGAAAGAGAGTATAATGCCGATGATGGAATGATCGATACATCACCAGAAGATGGTGTACCCCTAGCTACTTGCTAGCGGTCCAAATTGTAATCGAATTGCTGGAACAACAACCATTCAAAAATGTCAATATCATACTGCCATGCAGAGCACCACATAAAACTAAAGTCCTGAGAGTGCAAAATAAAAATCAATATATATTTTCTCTCTTTCTCTAAAAGCTTCATGTTGCTTCTCTGTCACGGCTGGGACCTAATGCCACGGGCGTTAGGAAAAGAGACAAGGGTGGTTATCATGGAAGTTACACTCGTTGGTGTGTGTTCGCTTGCAAGACACAGTATCAGCCAGCATATGCATGCATGCCGCCGATAACGACGGCCCTCGCTGCTCTCCGCTAGTCCACGCTAATTATTCAGAAACGTACCGGAGCGGCTGTCCAAGGAAACCAAGAAGAAATGGTTCTTGCCCGCCGCCGTTGATGCTGCTACCTAACTATGAGTAGCTACTAGCTAGAGTGAGTGTTGGTGGTACGTCTGTACCTGCTCCCCTTGTCCACGCTATTTTCCTAGCAATAGCAAGCAGCTCAAGTTCATGGCTGGAATTATTTTTCTGGTGCGGCATGGAATTAAATGGTTTTTTCGCAAAAAAATGGAATTAAATGGTTTTGCTTGGTAGGCAGGAGGGCCGGCTGGTTAGGTAAGCCAATGGCACTTATCTAAACAACTGATTAGGCTTGTTAATTGGATAATCAGAGGATGCTAGCTAGTAGCCAGGCCAGGTGCTGAGGATGCAAGGAGTTTCATAGAAGAAAAGAAAAGAAAAATATGTGCAAGGAATCGAAGCTGTCAAGAGATGTCGCTGCCTGGCTTGACGTCGGTCTGCAGCTGGTCTCGACTCGACTCATCATGACCAGATAATCTTATTTAACTGGCTTGATGTTGATCGCCGGCCTTGGCTACCGACGATGCAAATGCACGGCAGCTCTCGCCCTCTCTGCAGATGTACATGCATGTCACCGAGGCTGACGCATTAGTCAAAGCACGGTCACAACAAAGCACATGCCACCGGTGTCTGATCAAGATCAAACACTCCAACGACCTCACCGGTCCGTTGACGGTCAGTGTTGTTTTATCTGTGACGTTTAAAACGTTCTTTTCTGTCTGTTTCGGATAACAAAAGTACAACATCATCGGCACATGCAGGGTTTGGCCATCCAATCTGTGAGTAGTTTATTAGGTAACGATCGAGTACATATGCCCTTAGAAGTTAAGTTAGAACCATGGTCAAGAAACTCCACCGCTCGCAAGCCCAACTCAAGTAGTCACTAGAATGTATGATTAGTTGGTAACCATATGCTTTGACAACGATAATCAAACCTTCTCCCCCGAAAGGAAAAAAAAATGACAATTAACTTCTACTTCCTCTGTTTCAAAATAGATGACTCAACTTTGTACAAACTTTATAAAATTAGTACAAAGTTGGGTCATTTATTTTGAAACGGAGGGAGTAGCTAGCAAAACATAAGTTGGTTACATTCGTTGACCACCCTGTCAACCTTTTCCCCTTGGACCGACACCACTTGGCACATGCATGGCCCATGCATATCCAGTGCCAAGTTAGTTCGATATTTTTTATTCATTTCCTTGAGGGAAAAAGTTAGCTCGAGAATTGACACGCCATCCACCCCGGCCGGCAAACACCAGCCGTTGCACCCGCATCCATGACCATGCTTCCATGCATGTCCTCCGGCAATGGAGTTGTTGCGCGCGCGCTGCATCCGTATCTTATCTCTCCTCCCTACGTTAAGTATAGTCTTCACTTTTCAGTGGAGATATTCATGGATTTTTTTTCGCGGGAAATCGAGATATTCAAATCAGTACCACGTACAAACACAGGCGAAGGGAAGACGAATATTTCCTCTGACATATAAAGCCATACACACAGGCTACAATTCCACAAATATAGTATCCCCGCGATTTATAAAGTTGGTGTCCGTATTAGGGTAACCGCACATGGATCATTGCATCTGCATGCAGCTGCTGTTGCTGACAATGGTGTTTGACCTGCTGGGCTGCCGATAGCTTCCCGACCCGAGAAAAGAGGAGGGCGAAAGCAAACGATGGTGGCGTCCGGTTGACACAATTGCAACATATAACCACCGGTGCTCTTCAGCTGGCTGGCTGCTTAGCTGATATGGTCGTTGTAGGTTTCTGTTTCTGAGGAAGCACGGCTTTTTGGCGACGGATACAAACAAAGGACTGGCTGCCAATTATAACGGGGGCTGTGGAATCATGCAGCATGTGTATGTACGCGATGATCATGATGGCGCTGGCTAGCTAGCTGCTTGGGTGATGGAATTGATTACCTAATCAGGCCTCCTTTTCTCTTTTCCTTCTGAGATCATGCAATCAGATGGTGTTCAGTTTTTTCAGTGGCTATATTTATAGGGTGTGTCTAGAACTCAGTCGACTAAGACTTAACGAACTCTCAGTCGAGTGACGTCAGCGTGGTTTTTTTGCTACAAACGGTGACGAACAATGTTGCGACGGTATTGCAAGCAACAACAATAAATGCGACAACTGTTATAACTGAAATGCTACAACCGTCAATGAAGGATGTTGCAACCGGCGAGATGACGTGCTACAACCGATGTGCTCCCGGAGGTTGTTCACCATGCGTTCCATAGCACTTTGACTTTATATCTTTTACCATCTTGGAATCATGTAGATGTAGATTGCTTTCATCGCAGGGTCATTCCTGAAGGTGGCTTGTACCAGCTCTTCGTCATCATAAATAGCAAGCCACTCCTTGTTTATTACTCCGCTTTTTCACTCTCTCATTCTTAGTTAACCATTTCATTCTATTGAATCTGTGGTACTTTGAGTTTTGAACAATAGTTAGAATTTATTATTAAGCGATCCCCCACTTTTTGACTTCTTTCTCTCTTTCCTTGGAAAGAACAGTTGTTTATTAAGACCGCTTTTCTAGAATCTACTTTGAAAGTGGAAAATAGGTCTCTTCTTCAATGAAGGCGCAACTATTCACTAAGCCAACAGGTTAGCGAGTCGAGACATCTATATCTATGGAATTTCAAAAGAGAGAAAAGGATCCGAATCCGACCCGAGGACGAGCTCAAACCTTAGGGTTTGAAAAGAAGAAGTAAAGCTCTCGTTTACTTCAATCAAGAAAGGTAGGTCATAACACAGATTGAATTAGACCTTACTCAATCACTCATCGCTGGAAAAAGTAGAGCAATTTCCTCGCAAAAAAAGCACGAGCGAGATATTCTTCCTTAACAGGGATCTCAATTGCGGGAAGAAGTACAAAGGGCAAAGGCAGAAGTGGAAGGGTCAAACTCCTCTATCGGGGAAAGACAGGAAGGATAAAAGTGTGCAGCTGCATGGTACTGGCATTTTGTAGACGTGGTTCGGTTATTCCCATTTGTCTCTATCCATTGGTGGGGAGGTATATGAAAGAAGGGAACAAATAAGTGGATTGAGGAATAAAACCTCGAAGAGAAAGAGAACTTCTCCGGGTAATTGGCTCGCTCTCCATTGCTTGTGTGTATAAGGCCTATCACTACAGGAATCAGCTACTTTGCCGTCTGCCGCGGACGGCAAAAGGCTCCGGCAAAGTAGGCTACGGTAAAGAGCTTCTTTGCCGTCTGCTTTCTGAAGCGGACGGCAAAGGGGCCTTTGCCATCAGCGGCTGACGGCAAAGAAAGCTGACCGCAATAAATGTGTTGTTAGTCCGTTAGGCAGCTAACGGCAGCCTTTGCCGTCTGCCACAGACTCTTTCTTTGTCGTCAGCCAGAAACATTACAGATGGCAAAAAAAAATTTATTTAAAAAAACGAACAAATAGTCCAAGTGCAGAGGCGACGAGGAACGAACTGAGGACGAACACCACAGTATCCATCAACACTGCTGTTTCAAGAATCAACAACGAACGAACGGATTTCACAGGACAAAACTATCCATCATATAGCTTGCTGATCCAAAACAAAACTACTCTGTTTAACAAGACGAACAGATTACACACGAACGGATTACACTGCGTTACAGTACAGGTGTTTGATTTGGACGAACGCGCCTCCCTGCAACCATCCCCTGTGCCATGCTGGCTGGAGCAGCAACAACCAGCAGCCGCGCCCCTCTGCCTTCTCCTTCCTTTCTCCATGGACAGGAGCACACCGACACCACCATGGACACCCGAGGAGCTCAAGCCGTCCGCCGCCGCACCGGAGCTCGCCACCCTCGTCCGAGGGCTAGATCCATTGGACCGCACCAACTCCGTCAGCGCCAAGCCCCATCGCCGGCAGAGAAGAGCAGCGGAGGTGGAGGCCCACGGCATGCGGAGGCGGGCTGCAAAGGAGAGCAGCGAAGGTGAAGGCCCGCGGCTCGGCTGCTGGTGCTCGGAGGCGGGTGGCTGCTGGTGCTCGGAGACGCTGGTGCTCGGAGGAGCGCTGAGAGAGGGAGGCAGAGAGCAGCGTAGGCGGAGGCGGGCGAGGCCGGGCGGCTTGCGGAGGAGGCCGGCGGCGAGCGGGGGCAGGCGAAGTCGGGCGGCGCGCGGAGGCGGGCTCCGGTGGCGTGGCAGAGGCGGACGGCGCGCGATGGGGGACGAGGCGCGGAGGCCGGCAGGGGCCGGCGAGGTGTTGGCCGGGGCCGGGGGTCGAGGTGGTGGCGGGCGCCGGCCGGCCGGCCTCCTCGATTTGGATCGAGAGGGAGAGAAATGAGAGAGAGAGAGAGGCGTGCGGTGGGGGTGGGGATAAGGGAGAGAGAAGACGGGGCATGGGGCTGGGCGCATGGGTGCTGCCCTAGGGGCGCGTGCGTCGTGGGTGGCTGGGGTGTGTGTCCGACGGAGGGTGGAGATGTGCGTCTGAGATCTTGCCAAGTCATCGATCCGTGTGCTGTGTTTCCTCTTTGCCGTCTGCCAAAAAAACACAGACGGCAAAGAGCTCACTTTGTCATCTGCCAAAAATAACGTTATCTCTTTGTCGTCCGCCCTCCTTTGTTGTCCACTTTTTTGCTCTTTGCCGTCTGCTAGGGGGCCGTTAGGTTTTTTTCTAAGCAGCTCGTTAGTGGGGCCCATCTCTCTCTTTGCCGTCCGCCAGCTGACAGCAAAAAGAACTGGCTGATGGCAAAGACCTTCTTTGCCATCAGCCAGTTTTTTGCCGTCCGTTTTATGTAAGCGGGCGGCAAAGACCTTCTTTGCCGTCAGTCAGCAGACGGCAAAGAATTGGCAGACAGCAAATAAGCTAATTCCAGTAGTGTATGTTATAGAGTATATAACTTTGATCATAGGGATCGATTTCTAGTCTTCGAACTTTTCCAATCCTGCTATTTTCCTCAAGTCTTCTTGAGTAATATGATCCCTGAGGGTCAATCCTTTCCCTTCCCCCCTTTGCCCTTTCAAATGAAAAAGAACTACCAATGCAAAGAAATGAAATGAAATGAACAATTGCTATGAGCAGTTTATTAAACTACACTACGGCTAATATATATAAGGACAAATCAACTAGAAAAAACCGTTGCCAAAGAAACCATTTGTTTAAGCTTATTAGCAAGATGGATGTTGCAACCAGTAAGAAAAAAATGTTGCAAACAATGGCATAAAATATTTTGTAAACGATGGCACAAAAATGTTGCAAACGATGGCATAAAAAAATGTTGCAAACGATGGCGCGGGGTCAGCGTCAATGAAACTGAAAAACAAACAGGAAACCCCCCAAAAAACGTTATAATGAGAAAATCGCCGGATGAGGTGTGGCGCTAGAGTGCCACATGACGTGCTGGGGCGCTCCCGTCCTAGGAAAAATGACCTAGCACGCGGGCAAAAATGGTGGACTCACGGGCCTTATAGGGGCATTACAGGCTTCTTCCAACTAAGTAAACCAGCCCCCTCCCCCCCTTTATTTTCAGTTTGGGGTGGCCCAATTTTCCCAAATAGTCAACCCCAAACTGCAAGCAGATCCACCGCGTAATAACCCCGTGCGTGTAGCATTACTGAGTGCATGCGGGAGCACCCTCCAACTAGTTGCTCCCTTCGGTAGGCTTTTATGGGCTGGGCCACAATTATACGACTCTGTATTCGGCAGAATCAAACAAGGGCGACGCTACGTGTCCGCCGGCGGAAATTCAAAAAGGATCCACCGCCTTGCTGACCATTAGATTGACATATTAATAACCGTTCGATTTACCAACGTAACGTAAGCAGCCACCCTTTGTAACAAGAGTGGTGTTTTTGCAACAGTCTGCTTGTTGCAATCACCCGAGCCTGTATTTTTTATTTTTTGCAACAAACATCTTATTGCAGAAATTTTTCGCAACTGAGATCTTGTTGCAGAAATTTTAAAGATCACCTGCACGTGTTTTTCTATTTTCTGCAACAGACATCTTGCTTCAGAATTTTTTCGCAACAAAGGTCTTGTTGCAGAATTTTAAAGATTTCTGCATATGGTCCCTCTTTGCAACAAGAGCTTTGTTTCAGAAACACACTGACTATTTCAACAAGAGCTTTATTCAGAAACACGCTCTCCCGAAACCGTCGTTCACCGTGAGCTTCGCCGGATGGTGGCGAGGGAGGATCAGCGCCGCTCGTCCCTGCCTTCGCGCCGCCGCCGGCGAGCACCCGACCTCTGACCAAAGTCACCTCATCACCATCCTCCTCTTCCTTCTGTTTTCTTCATCTCTCTGTATCTCTCGCCGCAGGAGCGTCGTTCGCCGGTATCGTCACGGGTCCTTGCTGTGAAGCTCGCCGTCAACCCCGCTAGACCTCACCGAGACGAGCTCCCGCCGCTCCCGCCGCTCCCGGGCTTCCCCACCCCCTGCCCACGGGTCATCCTCGTCAGATCCGGCGAGATTCGACTGCCATCGTCGCCCTCCTAGCCGCACGAGTCTCCGCCTCGGCGGCTCCGGGACGTTCCTGCCTCCTGCCCGCGCGCCATCCTCGTCGGATCCAGCGAGATTCGTGGCCGCCATCGCCCTCCCGGCCGCACGAGTCAGAACCGCTGCAAAAAGCCAGGCAGTTGCAAAACTCTCTTTTTCGAAACAAAGGCTCACTTGCAGACACACATGTACACGGGGGTGCTCTCGTCCATCTGATCAACAGAGGATCCGATGGACACGGTAATAATAATAATAATAATAATAATAATAATAATAATAATAATAATAATAATAATAATAATAATCAATAATAATAGGTCCAGGTGGCGTATGAGCAACCTTGAAAAAAGTGGTGTACAAACAGGAGAAAAAAGATAGCTTGGAAGCAGGTTGGTCAATGATGCACGGGAAAGGCAAACTTTGAAGCTTGGTCTCGTTGGTGGTACTACTAAGACTCAGTACTCAAGTACTGGCACGGTCGTTTGAATCCAATGCCACGGTACAAACTGCAAAGTCCAGTTGCGCTTCTACGACCGATCGAGGACATCTCAATACCTCATCATGCATCGTCCATTCTGGCCGGGGAAGCAATCAAACAAATGATCGGCCAGTCGATCATCCGATTAGAAAAGAGGAACACAGGGTTCATTTTTTTCACATGTAGTAGCATAGCAACTTCTGTTGTGCACTCGCGGTGTGGAGCACAGGTTGCTTTTGGCCATGTGATGTCTCTTTCAAGCAAAGAAAATGGTCAGCTCAGGTGTTGAAAGGTTATTATCATCGATCGTCAAGTTCCTGCTACCGAATCGCGACTTCGATCGATCGGTGAGGCAATTTTGCTTCTTTTTTTGTTTGGTGCCAATGATTAGTTTTGGTCCTGGTTTTGTACGCACTGGATCATGAACGCTCCAACCACACCTTTCATCAAACATTCAATCGAGCACATAAATAACCGCCGAATCTCTTTCAGCCCAAGCGCAAATTACACGAGAATTAATCAAATCGATGCTTATTCTCGCAACACTTCTTCTTCTTCTTCTTCTTCTTCTTCTTCTTCTTCTTCTTCTGCTAAAAATAATAGTAATCCATTCCCTCCCCAGCTTCGAGGAATGAAAGGAAGCAACCAAACGACGAGCCGGAGCTCGGTCGCTCGCTCTAGGAGAGGATGGCCGGGTGGCAGTAGGGCCCGTTGACCCAGCCGTCGGCGATCTTCTTGTAGGCCGCCTCCGTCAGGTGGATCCCGTCCCAGCTCAGCGACGACGATGGGTTGCCGCACGCCGACGCGCCGGACATGCCGCACCTAGCCCCGTTCTGGTAGTTGTACTTGCCGCCGCCCGCGCCGCAGCACGCCCTCAGGTTCGTGCTGAACCCTGCACATCGACACACGCACAAAGAAATGATCAGCTCGCCGGAGCCGGAGAAGACAAGGAGTGGGAGGAGGACGATCAGTACAAACAGTGACGGAGGGACGTACCGTAGCTAGCGGGGCTCTTGACCATGTCGAAGACGTGGGAGTAGAAGTCGGCGTACATGATCTTGGCGTAGGGGTACTTGCCCTGCAGGCTGGTCACCTTGCTCTGGAGCAGCGAGTTGTGGCGGGCCGACAGCGCGTTGAACCGCTTCAGGCAGCCGTACTGGTCGTAGTCACCGGCGTTGGAGGTCTGGTAGAGCGTGAGGTAGATGGGGAAGCAGCCGACGGGGAGCACCCCGGGGATGACGACGTACATGGCGCCCAGCCCGATGAGCTTCTCGGCGCCGGCGCCAATGGCGTCCACGATGGTGGGGCTCTGCCCGGCCGCCTGCTCCGGCGTGTAGCCGCCGAAGAGCTGCGCGTTGTAGTCGTTCCCGCCCAGCTCGCCCAGCACGAACAGGGACTTGGACAGGTACGTCTTGCACGCTGCAGTGCACCAACAACAAGGACGTGGAGTTAGTTAATGGCGCGCGTGATCATGCATGGGGACGGGGTGGGGGCGGGCAGGCGACCATTTTTGTTTTTCTCTCTGGCCTTGGCCTGGACCAGGCGGCGTTAATGGCGATGGCGGTAGAGTTGAGGAGGTAGGAGGGGATTAATGGCGGTGTTTGTTACGTACATGAGCCGCAGACGGAGGGGAGGAGGTTCTGGAACCACTGGATCTGGGTGTCGAGGGGCCCGTTGTTCCAGATCTTGTCGCCGACGCCGAGCGACTGGAAGAAGCTGGAGCCCATGGCGGTGGCGCCGATGATGGCCATGTTGGCGCCCTGCTTGAAGTCGGCGCCGCCCTGCTTCGACGGCTTCAGCAGCGGCAGCCCGAACTTCTCGGCTGCACGCACCCGCCAAAAACAGAGCACGTCAGCTCACCTGCCGCCCTCGAGCTCGAAGCAGAGCGCATGCTCTGTTTCTCTTGTTTTGGAGGGAAAATGCATGCATGGCGGGTTCAAATCAAAACCGGCGGCGGCAGCGAGCGTGCGTACCGAGGAAGTCGACGACGAGGCGGCCGTCGGAGCAGCGGCAGGTGGCACGGCCGAAGAAGGTCTCGCCGTAGGGGGGCTGGGTGAGGGTGAGGCCGGCGGGGGGCCCGTTGACGCAGAGGTTGCCGGTGTCCGACATGGAGTCGCCGAAGCTGTAGATGGCGTTGAACTTCTGGCCGGACACGGCCAGGAAGCACGCCGAGACCATCACAAGCGCCACGAGCAGCGGAGAGGACGCCATTGTTGGCTGGCTCGGAGCTCTTAGAGTGGGAGTGCCGATCGCTCGGTGGATGGATGGGTTGATGAAGGAAATGGGCGATGGCTCGGCGGCTTATATAGACGGCGCCGGTGGTCCGGTGGCACGTAGCTGTTGTTGCGCCATTAGCCCACCTCGCCTCAATCAATCTTCACTTCACCGGGCTTAACTAACTAGTACTACTACTCACTAGACTAGTATTTTTGTCACCGGGTTGTTGTGCATGCATGAACTCTTTCTTTCTCGACCCTTTCCTCCCTGGTTCCCTTTCATCCTCGTGTTCCAATGTTCAATCATGTCAGTACATCAAATCTTTATCTTCCCCTGCTTTTATCCGGTTACCACTTTTTAGCTAGGCTAGGCTACATATCTTTTTATGCAATGAAATCAAGAAAGCAAGTAGATTGCATTATTTCGTTTGCTGGCTAATATGTTAACATGTTCGTTTTTACTACTCCCTCCGTTCTCTTTTATAAGACGTTTTAGACATCTGATTTTGAACTGTTTTGGGAGCTGTCTGAACTATCTAAAATGTCTTATAAAAGTGAACAGAGGGAGTACAAATTTGGTATTCCTCTGGTGCCTGAAAAATTCACACATGTTAGTCGATTTTCGAACGAGTCCGAAGATGGGGTCGACACGGCGAGGCCAATTCAGGTTGCTCACCGGAGACGGGGCGGCGCTACAAGCGGGAGCGAGCTGTGACCTTCCAGACAAAAGCAAAGAATAGAGTTGACTAGCACGGGTCAAGGGGGTGGGAGGGGGTCGGGGCAGCGGTAAGCACGATGGTTGAGGAGGAGGGGGCAGCTCCCCAAGCCACAGAGCCAAATGTGATCTAGCCAAGGGGGTAAATCGGCTAACTGCAAAAAAATAAATTCAGACACATGTTTTTTTTTGCGAATTAACGGGGGCTTTATTTCTATGTAATAGTGTTACAGTAAAAAGGCAACAAATCCTCAATACAAGGTGGAGCCAAGATCAACCACACATCCGTTATACTCTCGGTACGGCTATAATTGGCCAGCCGATCTGCAATTCTACTTTGACTATGAAGAATTTTCTGAGGATAAAACTCCCTAACACACATTAACAATTTCATCTCCCGAACCAAATGACCATACGCAAAACGCTCCAGTCCCGTGTTGGTGCAATTTTATGTGCACCATGATTTGAACCCTCGATAGATGAACTGATCTCCCTATGCCTTTGTGATATCATCATATGACATATAGGTTCCTGGGTGTGGTACATTTAGAGCACAGATCCTCTGACTTCAGCTAGATGACTTTGGGTCATTGACATGTGGCCCCCCGCATGTCCGGCAAGCCACTGTTGAGTTATCTGACTGAAGTTAGAGCATTAAAACCATTATAAGCTACGCGTGAAGGGCGGCCAACTAGCTATGCCACGTGGCGCAAGCTGGTTGGCCGCGGTAAGAAATCTTTTGCAAATTCTTTTAGATGAAGGTGTGGATTATTTTTTTAAATGTATTTTTTTAGATGGAGATGAGGACCTCTGGTATTTTTTAAATGGAGGGTTATGCAAAATGGCACTCGCTGGTAGGCTGTTGTGGTATTTTTTTCTTTTTTACTTTTTTTTAATGAAGTTGATGGTTTTTTTAGATGTTTTTTTAGACGGAGGCGAGGACTCGAGGACTCTATGTATTTTTTTAAATGAAAACGCGCGCACAACTTCCTCTCAAGCGGCGCCACCGGATGGCGCTCCAATCACTAGTACACATTGGGAAGCGGATTAGGAGGACTCGGCGGGTGTGTGTTTTGGATAACAATTGGTATTTTTGTGATGAGTAGAGGTTTAGTTCCTTCTTCCTTAAGATCAGGGAAGCTAATTCGCTGTCAGAGCTAATACCGTCTGGTTGGCTTAGCTTTCCCGCGATTAATTTGCATGTGATGTTCCAGGAAAGCAGGGACATGAAAGCGAGGCCTGCGTTTTTCTTATCTTGATTCTCTTATTGTCCAATCTATAATGTGAGAACAAAAGCAAAGTGACCAATTATATGCAGTATGGCCATGGGCGTATAATACTACCACAGTAGAGTCCTCAAAGTCCCGGTGGTGCCAGTCTAGTTGGACTGTAGTAGTATGGCCTCGGGAGTATAACTAATTACTACAACCACCTAATCATTTTCTCCAGACTCCCGACATGTAGTACAAATTATTCTCGAATCATCAAGCTTGATTATTAACTTATTAGCCAGCAAGGAAATAATGCAATTTAATTAAGTAGGTAGGTGCGTATTTACAGGCAGGCGCTCAGCACTGATGAGCTCTACTGTACCTGCTTTGTTGATGCCACTGCATGGAAAGCTACTGGTCTCTCTCATATAATGGTGCTATGTGTACACACACACACACACACACACACACACACACTGCATATAATTCCTTAGAAAAAAACTGAAGAACATCGAGTGCATGATCTCACAAGGAAAAGAGAAAGGGAGGCCTGATTAGGTAATCAATTCCATCAACCAAGCAGCTAGCTAGGCAGCAGTCCAGCACCATCATGATCATCACGTACACATACACATGCTGCATGATTCCACAGCCCCCGTTATAATTGGCAGCCAGCCCTTTGTTTGAATCCGTCGCCAAAAAGCCGTGCTTCCTGAGAAACAGAAACCTACAACGACCACATCAGCTAGCAGCCAGCCAGCTGAACAGCACCGGTGGTTATGCTGCAATTGTGTCAACCGGACGCCACCATCGTTTGCTTTCGCCCTCCTCTTTTCCCGGTGCAGGAAGGAAGCTATCAGCAGGTCAAACACCATTGTCAGCAACAGCATCCGCATGCAGATGCAATGATCCATGTGTAGTTACACTAAAATGTACACCAGCTTTATAAAGCGCTGGGATACTGTATTTGTGGAATTGCAGCCTATGTGCATGGCTTTATTTGTCAGAGGAAATATTATTCGTGTTCCCTTCGCCCGTGTGTTTGTTAGTAGCGTAGCGGTTGTTGCACTTGCATGCATGCATGTGTCGTACTACGTGATACTGATTTGAATATCTCGATTTCCCGCGAGAAAAATCCTTGAATATCTATCTCCACTGAAAAGGGAAGACTATACTTAACGTAGGGAGGAGAGATAAGATACGTATGCAGCGCGCGCGCAACAACTCCATCACCGGAGGACATGCATGCAAGCATGGATGGATGCGGGTGCAACGGCTGGTGTTTGCCGGCCGGGCTGGATGGCGTGTCAATTCCCGAGCTAACTTTTTCCCTCGAAAAAATAATATAGAAAAATATCGAACTAACTTGGCACTGGATATGGATGGCCGGGCCATGCATGTGCCAAGTGGTGTGGGTCCAAGGGGAAAAGGTTGACAGGGTGGTCAACGAACGTAACCAACTGATGGTTTGCTATTGCTAGAAGGTTCATTATCGTTGCCGAAACGTATGTATGGTTACCAACTAATTAAACTCTCTAGTGGCTACTTGATTTGGGCTTGTGGGCGTTGGAGTTCCTTGACCATGGTGCACCCTCCTTTCCGAAAAAAAATGGAGATTAACTCTTAATTTAGCTCTCAACTAAGAGTTCGACTCTTAACTAAATTACTCACAGATTGTATCGACCAACCCTGCATGTGCAGATGATGCTGTACCTTGTTATCCAAAACAGCCGGAAAACAACGTTTTAAACGTCACAGATAAAACAACACTGACCGTCGACGGACCGGTCAGGTCGTTGGAGTGTTTGATCTTGATCAGACACCGGCGCATGCATGTGCTTCGTTGTGACCGTGCTTTGACTAATGCGTCAGCCTCGGTGACATGCATGTACATCTGCAGAGAGGGCGAGAGCTGCCGTGCATTGCATCATCACATGCATCGTCGGTCGGTAGCCAAGGTGATCATCGTCGGTCGGTAGCCAAGTTAAATAAGATTATCTGGTCATGATGAGTCGAGACTCGAGACCAGCTGCAGTCAGACCGACGCCAAGCCAGGCAGCGACATCTCTTGACAGCTTCGATTCCTTGCACATTTATCAGTTTGTCTAATTCACACCTAAATGTTTTTTAAGGATGTCACATCTAAGCTCCCACAAATATATAATGAAGCAATAAGAAAAAAAAACTAGAAAAAAAAGACCACAAACAGAATGGAAATCAGCTTAGATGTGTCCTAGACAGACCCTTTTTTCTTCTATGGATTCGTTGCAACATGAACACGTGGCTTGGCTACTAGACTACCAGTACCCTCTGATTATCCAATTAACAAACCTGATCAGTTGTTTAGAGAAGTGCCATTAGCTTAACTAACCGGTCGGCCCTCCTGCCTACCAAACAAAACCATTTAATTCCAAAAAAAATTGCGGAAAAAAGCCATTTAAATTCCATGCCGCACCAGAAAAATAATGCCAGCCATGAACTTGAGCTGCTTGCTATTGCTAGCAGCTAGCTCCAGGACAAGAGGAGCAGGTACGTACCACAAACACTCCCTGTAGCAGCTACTCATCATAGTTAGGTAACAGCATCAGCATCAGCGGGCAAGAACCATTTCTTCTTCGTTTCTATGGACAGGCGCTCCGGTACGTTGCTGAATAATTAGCGTGGACTAGCAGAGAGCAGCGAGGGCCGTCGTTATCGGCGGCATGCATGCATATGCTGGCTGATACGTACTGTGTCTTGCAAGCGAACACACACCAACGAGTGTAAACTTCCACGATAACAACCCTCGTCTCTTGTCCTAACGCCCGTGGCATCAGGTCCGAGCGCGACAGACAAGTAACATGAAGCTTTTAGGAAAAGAGAGAAAAATTATATTGGATTTTGTTTTTGCACTGTCATGACTTTCGTTTTATGTGGTGCTCTGCATGCTAGTATGATATTGACATTTTGAGCTGGTTGTTGTTGCAGCAATTCGATTACAATTTGGAACGCTAGCAAAGTAGGGGTACACCATCGTCTGGCGAGGTATCGGTCATGCCGTCATTGGCATTATACTCTCTTTCTTTTAAAAAAAATATATGCATCTTAAAAAAAAAGAGTACGTGTACGTTAGAGCCTTGCACGGCTTTGCATGAATTTCATTTCAAAAAAAAAATCGCATGAATTCTACAAGAAACATCTCAGGATCCAAATTTTGCAAGAATCTGGAGATTGGCAGGAGCTGGCAAGGCCCATTCGATTATGGCACGGAGAATTCTGTCGAGGAACTGCGAAGGCATTTGTAAATGACGTCAATCGATCTCGTTGGTTTCATTTATCTGTAAGACTGAATCTTATCGTACAATCAGCACCACCTAATCGCTGGAGTCCTAGCGATCCATCTGACTGCAGCGTCAGGGAACGGACCTGCCAGTCTAGATTAACTAGAAACCACAAGATGTCTCACGAAAATAATCAGTCAAGCCATATTAGTACGAGATTGATTGTTTAAGTTATCTGTCATGCATGGAAAGCTCCGTCTCTCCAACGACGGCGATCCCTGCCAAACTAAAATGATGCCTTCTTATCCAAGCACCAGGCGTGCATGGCTACGCATGCGATTCATGCCCTGCAGGCTGGAGCGTCAGTTGTCAAGGATCAAGTAGTGACTTGGACACCCTGACCCTGGACGTCGTGTTCATAGTTCAACGAATATCTCCGTATATTGGCAGCCATACTTAACGTAATGGGGAGAGGAGAGATGTGTATGTAGCCGGCAACAACTCCATTACCGGAGGATATTGGAGGAACCGAGGAAGTGGAACCAGAGGACATGCATGCAAACTTCAACGTACGTAACTGATAGTTTCATAGCTAGGTTAATTATTCTTGTTGGAATGTATAGTACTAGTAGAACATAATACAGACGCAAGTGCTCATATAAACGCGCATACGCTCACCCTTATGAACGCACACACTCACACCCTACCCCTATGAGCATCTTCGAGAGACTGAACCGGCATATCATCTTAAGATTTACTCCAGAAATAATGTAAGCACCAGGACTTGAACCCTGATGGACTGAGGGTATCACTGTTCCTCTAACCATCCATGGTTTGCATAAAGATTATATATATGATCATGATCAGAAGAGACCAGCTCAAGACCAAAGCCAAGCCAACCGAGAGCCGACGCCACCTTCGGCCAGCCCGATTCCTTGCTGCTCTCGCGGTCACACGTTCCTGGAAAAAGGCATGCATATGATCATGAGCACCTGGCTACTATATATTACCAATATATATATATATATATATATATATATATATATATATATATATATATATATATGTGTGTGTGTGTGTGTGTGTGTGTGTGTGTGTTTAATTAGTAACATAATTACAGCTTTGCCATTAGCTTAACTAACCAGGCGGCCCTCCTGCCTACCAAACAAAACCATTTAATTCCATGCGGCACCAGAAAAATAATTCCAGCCATCAACTTGAGCCGCTTGCTAGCTTGAGGACAAGGGGAGCAGGTACGTACGTAACCACTAACACTCTAGCAGCTGCTACTCCTAGTTAGGTAGCAGCATCAGCCATCAGCGGGCAAGAACCATTTCTTCTTCTTCTCCTTGGATGATTAGCATATGGACAGGTGCTCCGGTACGTTTCTGGATAATTAACGTGGACTAGCGGTGGGCGGCGCGAGGGCCGTCGTTATCGGCGGCAGCATGCATGGATATGCTGATCCATA
The DNA here is from genome assembly GCF_002575655.3 of Aegilops tauschii subsp. strangulata. Taxonomy (NCBI): domain Eukaryota; kingdom Viridiplantae; phylum Streptophyta; class Magnoliopsida; order Poales; family Poaceae; genus Aegilops; species Aegilops tauschii. The sequence goes on from NC_053041.3 coordinate 68,786,088, forward strand.
CTGTGTCTTGCAAGCGATCGAACACACACCAACGAGTAGTACGTACGAGCTATAGGCCATAGCTTCCGACCCAATATAACTGCCATGCTAACAGCTCCTCCCTCTCTCCTAACGCCCATGGCATTAGTTAGGTCCGAGCCGTGACAGGGAAGCAACCTCAGACTTTTGGGAAAAGAGAGAGGAATTATATTGGTATTTCTTCAACTGTCGCCGCTTTAATTTTATGATACCGACATTTTGAATGATTGTCACAGCAATTCGGCTGATCGTTGGAACGCTAGGGAGTACCGAGTACGGGCACGCAAGAGTCGTCTCGCATTGCTTTGCAGGAATTTTGCAATAAACATCTCGATGTGTACCGAGTAAGACACCAGTTAGAGTTCCAAATTTTGCAATTTCCTTCTACGAGGATGGAAAATATGTCATGTTCATGTTTTTTTGGTCATGCTTGCCGAGGGGAATTGCCATGCTCGCGGCATGTAATTTACCATAAGAAAATATTCGATTTGCCATGCTTAAAAATATCACGTTAGAAGGAGCAAGCACTGCCCATTCCACTACGGCACAGAGAATTCTGCTGATGAACTGCAAGGCAAGAGTTAATTTGTCAGTCCCTGCAGACTGCAGGTACCAACATGTTAGTGGCATCTAACTATCTGAAAATGACGTACGGTTGGTTTATTTAGCTTAAAGTCTGATCATGTCGTACAATTAGCAGCACCTAGCTAATTGATGGAGTCATAGTGATCCATCATGACTGACTGCAGCAACAGGGAACGAACGCGCCCAGTCTATAAATTGGGTCGTTCCCTTATATTATTGGTGAGACCCTCCATAAGATGTCTCACGAAAATAATTAATCATGGAGGACATATTGGTACGAGATTGATTGTTTGAGCTCTCTGTCATGGAAAGCTCCGCCTCTCCAACGACGGCGATCCCTGTCAAACTAGAATGATGCCTTCTTATCCAAGAACCAGGCGTGCAAGGCTATGCATGCCGTTCATGTCCTGCAGGCTTCAGCGTCAACTGTCGAGGATCAAGCAGTGACTTGGACACCCCGACGTCGTGTTCAGAGTTGAACGACTATTCGTCAAATAGGAGAGTTCAGTTAACGAGCAATGCCGCGCGCGGTCCTCTTCTCAACTCCCCAACCAACCACACACTCTTGTGTGTGTGTGTGAGGAAGATTGATTCCAGGGTACTGGCCTCTCTGACTGCACCCAACCAAATCAAACTGAAGAAAGAAAAAGAAAGGTTACTTTGCCTAGCTAACTCTATTAGTGATGACCAGTTATATCATGGCTGATTACCTTTCTGGACCGCAAGCATGCAGACAGGGATTCAGAAGTTGCACCAGTAGGCAGTAGCAGTCTAGCTGTTGCTGGAAGCCTCGAACTGTGCTGCACGTATACAATGGAACCAAGATCATCTCCAAGCATACCGTGCACTGGCACTAATGATATCCAGATGAAACGATATCGTACACTTGGAAATTGAAAAAAAAGACATGCAGTACACTTGCAAATACTGTACCTCTACCTTAAATGATACTCCCTCCGTCCCATAATGTAAAAGTGTTTTTGACACTAGGGAGTAGTCTACAGAACCCCATGATGCCATGATACGATTAGCTGGTACTGTACCTCTACCTTAATAACACCCTGGTTCTTCACGTGTGCTTCACTGATCTTGGCCGTCATGGTCTTGATCGGACGGCTTGTCAGACCGAAATGAAACCATAAAGAGGACATGCCGCATCCGGTGGACCGCGAATAATTGCTCCAGCGAATCAGTCTTAACTGGAGTGGCTACGTAGGCGTCCTCTGTAGCTGGGACGGAGCTCCTCCATTTGAGCTTCCAATGGTCGATAGATCATCGATGGGCCATGGCCATACATGCATCCAGGTCACTGCAAAATCGGTCCGATTGAGTACATTGGATTATCTGAGTGGAAATCAATGCGAGGTCGCCCCACTTGCCACCGCGGCCGATAGTTCTGGTGCAGTACTGCTACTACAAGCTAGCTACTGCTTATGGGCAATCTGCACGGTTAGAGCATCTATAGCCGGGCGTCCCAAACCGGCATCAAACGTCCGGGCGGTCCATCTGGTCACTGACGGTCATGATTTTCGACCTAGACGGCCCCCTCAAACGCTCGGGCTGACCGGCACCCCAAATATCTAGCCCAAATATGGAGTGGATATAGTGGCGTCCGGGCATGCCCGCCACCTCGGACTGGCGGCGGGGTCCCACGCGGAAACGCCCAGAAACCCGTCGGTCCGAAGCTCGTCTCCTCCGTCGGACCGATCGTGGCGCTGCTCTAGCGGACCGCGTAGTGCCTAGCCTATTTAAGTCGGTCGACGGCACCGAAACCCTACCATCCACATTTTCCTTTGCTTGTCCGCCACCGTCGCCACTTTCCATTCTCCCCGCCCGCCTAGTAGCCATGCCCCCACGCCACCGGGTGAGGAGCGAGCCATTTCTAACGCCGGAGCGCCGGCTCGAGCTCCTTGAGTAGATTCGGGCAAGGTGCGAAGCCCGGATCGCCACGGGGCTACCTCCCGATGCAGTGGATCCGGAGAAGGAGTTGGAGGAGGAGGAGGAGGGGGAGGAGGTTGAGGAGGAGGAGGAGGAGGAGGATGTGGGGGACGCTGGCAACGTGGATCTGCAGGCAGAGTAGCAGGCCACCATCGATTCCCTCCGCTAGGAGTCGGCTGCGGAAGCCAGACGCCCTCGTCGGCAGGAGATGGAGGCGCATCAGGCCGCGGAGGAGGCGGAGATGCTCGCCTACATGGATGATGACGAGCAGGAAGAGAAGGAGCCGGAGCCCTCCTACCCGCCCGTCCAGCCGACGCCTGGCACCGTTGTCGTGAACATCTCCGACGGTGAAGATTAGCTAGGGTAGTACGTAGGATTTTTTTTTGCATGCTTTGTATGGATATAGGGGTTGAAATATGTGAGACTCAGATGAGAATGGCTAATTTGAGGTGTGACCGGTCACTGTCCGCGGACGCGCCTGACCACGTCCGCGGGCGTTTGAGGGGCCGAATTTGCAAAGTCCCGCTGTAGATGCTCTTACAAGTCGAGTACTAGGTATTTGGTACATGCAGAGGCATACATGTACTGATGTATAGAGGAATGAGAGGATACATGAAGGGAAAAAATGCATGAATGAATGCAAGGATGCATCATGCATACATGGGCCGGATAAAGGGAGCCGAACCAGTGGACGGGCCGTTAATACCCATTACCGGGCTAGCCAAGGGTTCAGCTATGTGCCGCCCGCAGCGACTCATAACGCACGCTCGCCTGCAGGGCTTCGTTGCTAGGCTGACCTAGTAACCATGCGGCCATATCATGCTGACGACACCCAGTGTTTTTGTTTTTGTTTTTACCCTTTTTTCGTTTTTTCTTATTTTAAACATATATCTTCAAAATACTTTACATAAAATTTTGAAAAATGTTAATCAAGCATTTGAAAATGTAAATGTCTATAAAAAATATTAATCATGTGTACGAAAAATGTTAGTGACATTAACAAATTTTACGTATTTAAACAATATACATGGAATTTGAGAAAAATGTTAATACAATGTAAGAAGTTGTTTCCTTAATTCAAAATAAATACATGTTATATTTTAAAAAATGTTCATAGGTTTTAAAGATGTGTTTGTGACATGTTCAAAAAACGTGTATACAATATAAAAAATGTGTACATAATGTAAAAAATGTTTCATACTACTAAAAAAAATTATGTGACATTTTGCAGAAAAAATCAGCGATTAAGAAAAATGTTCGTGACATTTTTAATGTTTCTGCAATGCAAGCAAATGATCAAGTAGACTAAAACAATGTTTATTTCCATTTCAAAATTGTTCGTGAAATATTAAAAAAATGTTTATACAATGTAATAAAGTTTCAGTAGGCTCATTTTATTATTTCCATTACAAAAATGTTCCTGTAGTTTTAGAAAATGTGTATTGCCATTAAAAAATGTACAATGTGTATTATAAAAAGTGTTCAAAACATGTATTTAAAATATATAAATCATGTTTTTGGAATACAAATGTCCAAGTACGTTAAAAAAATGTTTCACGTGTGTGCTAAAAATATAAATTGTGTACTGAGAAAAAGTACACATTTTAAAAATAAATAAATGAGAAAACGAAAGTGAAAAACAAAGTATAACAAAAGAAAAAAGGAAAACGAAATATATAAATGAGAAAACAAAAAAATAGAAAACGCAAAAGAAAACGAATATGAAAAAAAAAATATAACCGAAGCAGAGCAGGCAAACTACAGCGACACATAGCAATCGATACGGGCGAGACATAGCCCTGGCGGCTAGCCTTGTTTGTTAAAAATATGTGTACAAATTTGCGCCAATATAAAAATGTGCACAAATTTGTGAACATTTGGAATTTTCAAAAACTTTTGTTATAAAAATATGAAAAGAATTAACTGAAAAAGTTCAACATAAGTATACAAAAATGACAAAAATGGTTCAATCTCGTTGTTTTATCTATAAGTCTTTATCAGGGTTTTTCCTATTTTTTATTTTTTTATTTTTGTTTACTTATATTATTTTCCTTTAAAAAAGTTATTGTTTTTATAACACTTTGTTTTTGAAAATTCAAAATGTTCACATAGGGCTCTATAGTTGCTTAAGCCTGGTCACTATGGTCCTGACCCAGTCGCGGCTACTCCCCTCCTATGCATCGAATAGGGCTCTCATCAATCCTGATGTTTGCTTTTGTTTTCCACAGAGGGATCCTATGTTAAGGGGCATTTCCTTTACTAGGCTCCGAGCGTCATAGATCCCCCAAATCACACATGAGGTGTCTAACTGGGTTGCCCAATTAAAAAGTTTCAATGATTTTTCTTTCCTACAAGGACATGTGTGATTGTTGAGTCCCTTATAAGGAACACATCAGAACGCATTGGCGACCGGTCGCGTGGGAGGGGAGCGGCTAGGTTGGCCCACTTCGAAGCTAGGGTACCAAAGCAATGTTCTTTTTGATCTTCCAGCTTTCTTCCAAAAATTTGGGTACAAGATCCTATTATATATAATTAAGATGTAATTATAAGATTAAAATAATACGGATTTTAAAATGAAATCACTAGTTGAGGGGCACCACTTGCAAATGGCACTCCCAAACTCCTTCAGTGGCAACAAGTGGCGCAGTGTATGCCTGTCATTTGTCGCAACCAGAGAGTTTTGGTGGATTTTTTCCATTGGGTTGGCGTATGTGCTTTTTAATCCATTTTTCTGAATGAAAATCTATTACACCGAGCGCCCAAGTTGTAAACCGTTGTCACGATTGCATTCCTTGTGGCGATAACTTTGTGAAAATTTGATCCAATGTTGGTAGGTTTTAACGAACTTTTCTCTGGACACAACTTATGCTTTTAAATATGTTATTACAAACTTGTCGTCCCCAGAATAACATATATGTCCTCCCAAGAAAGGATACATGTCGTCACATAGTGCAACGTGTACTCCCTGCGCAATACAACATGCTCTCCCCATGCAGTACAATTTGTACTCCTCAGCATAACATGTACTCCCTGCACAATGCAGCTTGTCCTCTCTGTGCAATACAACATGTACTCTCAGATGTAACTTGTGCTCCACGCGCAATGCAAATTGTACGACCTGCACAATACAACTTGTACTCCCTAGGGTAACCTATACTCCTGAGATGGTGCAACATGTGCTCCCTCCATTGCATCTGGTATTTCTGATGCAACCTTTACTCGCGCGCGGTGCAACGTGTTCTCCTTGAAGGATGCAACTTGTACACCATTGGAAGTATTACTCGTACTATGGATGCAACCTGCAGATGAGAAAACCAAGAAAACATGAAAGAAGAAAGAAGAAAGGGGAAAAATGGGAAAAAAAGGGAAAACCCACTCTAGCCTCCTACTGAGCAACCGCACCCTGCACCAAGCGGACCGTGCCTGGCCCGCAAGGCCCCATACGTGACTCTAGGGGGGGGGAGGGGTAGCCCGCAACTAGTTGAAAATGTGCATGAAAATTAAAAAAATGTAAAAATGTTCATGTGTTTTAGAAAATGCTCTGTGTTTTGTAAACATGTGTATGAATTTAAGAGAATTCTTCGCATTGAAATACCAAAGAGGGAGGGAAAACAAAACTCAAAAAAGGAAAAAATATTTCAAAATATTAATAAATAAGAAAAAACCGAAAGGAAATACGAAAACTGCTAGAAGATGGACGAAATGGATCTAAAAAGACCTGGCTCCATGCTCCATGGGCCGGCCCATCGCAGCGTGTGGGTTGTGCGACATGCCGGCATCTTGTCGCATAAGCGACAAAGGAGAGCAACTAATTAACGAGTGCTCCTTCGGGAGCCTCACAACGATCAGCGCCACTTGGCGCGCTCTCAGCCACCCGCCACGTGTCGCGCTCTGAACGCTCCCTCCGGATTTTATTTTCCTTTATTTTTTCCCACACGTTTTCTGCTTTTTAAACGGTTTTTTCTCGGGTTTTATTTTGACGTTTCGGTTTTCCACCGGTCTTCCTTAACTTTTGGACGACGAAAAAACGCATATTTTTTATCATTTCGCGAGAGTCACGGTTTTGCTTCCGCGAGAGGCATGATTTTGCTTTCGTGAGAGTCACGGCCGTGCCTCTCGGAAACGGAAAAAAACGCGTTTTCTATTTTTTTTCCTTCCGCGAGAGGCACGGTTTTGCTTTCGATAGAGGCACGGTTGTGGTTTCATGAGAGGCACGGCCGTGCCTCTCGAAAATGAAAAAAAACGCGTTTTTCTGTTTTTTTCCTTCCGCGAGAGGCACGGTTTTGCTTTCGCGAGAGGCACGGTTGTGCTTTCACGAGTGGCACGGCCGTCCTCTTGGAAACGAAAAAATATGTGTTTTCTATTTTTTCACGAGAGGCACGGTTTTGCTTCCGCGGGAGGAATCCAACGGTGAAAACGGTTCGAGATTTGGACGCATGATTTAAGAGATAAAACGTTTTGAATAAACGAATCTACGAAAAAAAGGAAAAACTCCCAGGTGCACATGCAGCGCGCCACTTGTCGCAATCAGGGAAGGTGGGAGTGATGTTTGCATTGAGTACTCCTTAACTAGTGATTTCGGCGATGAAAGATCGTGGATGTCGCCTAGAGGGGGGGATGAATAGGCGCTTTAAAATAATTACGGTTTAGGCTTGAACAAATGCGGAATAAACCTAGCGGTTAATTTGTCAAGCACAAAACCTACAACAATTAGGCTCACCTATGTGCACCAACAACTTATGCTAAGCAATATAAACAACTAGGTGATAGCAAGATATATAACAAGAAACAATATGGCTATCACAAAGTAAAGTGCATAAGTAAAGGGCTCGGGTAAGAGATAACCGAGGCACGCGGAGACGATGATGTATCCTGAAGTTCACACCCTTGCGGATGCTAATCTCCGTTCGAAGCGGTGTGGAGGCACAATGCTCCCCAAGAAGCCACTAGGGCCACCGTAATCTCCTCACGCCCTCGCACAATGCAAGATGCCGTGATTCCACTAAGGGACCCTTGAGGGCGGTCACCGAACCCGTACAAATGGCAACCCTTGGGGGCGGTCACCGAACCCGTACACTTTCGCAACCCTTGGGGGCGGTCACCGGTACCCGTCAAATTGCTCGGGGCGATCTCCACAACCTAATTGGAGACCCCGACGCTTGCCCGGAGCTTTACACCACAATGATTGAGCTCCGAACACCACCAACCGTCTAGGGCGCCCAAGCACCCAAGAGGAACAAGCTCAAGGGTACCAAGCACCCAAGAGAAATAAGCTTCTCAACTTGTAACTTCCACGTATCACCGTGGAGAACTCAAACCGATGCACCAAATGCAATGGCAAGGGCACACGGAGTGCCCAAGTCATTCTCTCTCAAATCCCACCGAAGCAACTAATGCTAGGGAGGAAAATGAGAGGAAGAACAAGAAGGAGAACACCAAGAACTCCAAAATCTAGATCCAAGGGGTTCCCCTCACATAGAGGAGAAAGTGATTGGTGGAAATGTGGATCTAGATCTCCTCTCTCTTTTCCCTCAAAAACTAGCAAGAATCAATGGAGGGATTGAGAGTTAGCAAGCTCGAAGAAGGTCAACAATGGGGGAAGAACACGAGCTCAAGAGATAAGGTTCATTGGGGAAGAAGACCTCCTTATATAGTGGGGGGAACAATCCAACCGTTACCCCCCACACCAGCCCCGCAGAGAGCGGTACTACCGCTTGGCCAGCGGTACTACAGCTCCCCCTCGCGGTATTGCCGCTGGGCCTAGAGCGGTACTACCGCGGTGGTCAGGGCGGTACTACCGCATATGAGCGGTACTACGGCCCCCACTACCGCGGCTAGTACCGTAAAACCCGACACGAAAAAAGACCCCTCGAATCGAGGCGGTACTAGCACGAGACCGCAGCGGTACTACGGCTGAGGGCTACCAGCGGTACTACCGCTCTGGAGCGGTACTACCGCTCTAGAGCGCTACTACCGCTTGTAGCACCCAAGCGGTACTACCGCTCCGGCCCGCGGTATTACCGCTAGGAAATCAAAACTGCCATAACTTCTGCATATGAGCTCCGAATTGAGCAAACTCAAGCTTGTTGGATAGAGGAAGACGAGTAGCAGGGGAGGTATGCCAACAAATAGAGGAGTGAAACCTCCAACCGAGAAGAACCGGCATAACCTCCAACATCGAAAACATCATAGAAGATGCGAGTGAACTCCGTTTTCGAGGAACTCAAGCTTGTCATCAAGATAACCATAAGCTCCAAAACTCACAAAGAGAAGAACCAAACAAGAACCAATAAAGATGATGCAAGGATGCAATGGTTTGAGCTCTCTATGAACGATACGATCAAGCTACTCATCGAGAGCCCCCTTGATAGTACGGCAATCGATCCTATAACCCGGTCTCCCAACTACCATCATGAGACCGGTAAAATAGAAAACCTATCAAGAGCAAACCTTTGCCTTGCACATGGTGCACTTGAGCTAGATGATGACGATCTTGACTCCCTCAAGTTGGACCACCTTTCTTGGTTGCGTTGGCTCGATGAAGACTAGTTGATTGCTCCCCCATGCTCCACTATGGGTGAGCCACTCTTCCGCACATCTTCACAAGTCCATTGTCACCACAATGGACGGCAAGCTTCAAGCATTTGATCTCTTCATTATGCTTCACTTGAACTTGCACACCGCAACATCTTCACAAGTCCATTGTCACCACAATGGACGGCAAGCTTCAAGCATTTGATCTCTTCATGATGCTTCACTTGAACTTGCACACCGCAACCTAACCCCACAAAGAACTCTCACGAAGATCATGGGTTAGTACACAAAGCGTAATTGACAATGCTTACCACACCATGGGATCACTTGATCCCTCTCGGTAAATCTTCTACGCTTTGTGAGTTGATCAAGTTGATTCACTCTTGACTTAGTCTTGATCAACCAACTCTCTTCATTTGGATGATGTCTTGAAGATATACATGAATGATCACACAATCTTCTTCTCCAAGACATGCTTGCAATAAGCCCAACTCTCACATGACCAATCTTTGGATAATTCCTTAATAACACCTTGGTCACCACATAAACTCCTTGAAACCAACACATGAACTTCAAGAAATGCCTATGGACAAATCCTTCAAATATACTCAAGGCAACCATTAGTCCATAGATATTGTCATCAATTACCAAAACCAAACATGGGGCACCGCATGTTCTTTCAGGCGACAAAGCGAATTTACCTTGATTTTCTATAATAAAAATTCATTTAGTTTTGTTCCCTCTTTTTTGAAAATTTCTCTTTTTTATTTTCATAGATTTCAAAAATTCTAGCTTTTTGAAAATATTTAATATTTCTAAAATACATGCACATTTCAAATAAATGATATTTTGAAAGTAGTTAACATTTTTTAAAATATGTAATTTTTTCAAAAATGTTGCTAAAAAAGAATGAAGAAAGTGCGTTTTGACCTGGACACCAGGTGTGAACCCTTCTTCCCCCTATCTCACGCCAGAGGTCATTGAGCCATAGCAGTGTGATCTGCTTCGCCCGCGAGCCTGCGTGTGCTCCGGCGTCGTTCGTACGATCCATCACCGTCACCTCTCCATTTGGCCTTTTGTGTTCAGTAATTTTATTCAAACAGCCCTGTCGATCACCTTTTCTTATTCTGGACTGGTGCCTTGCACGTTATTCCGTCCAAGTAGTACGTACAAGAAAACGTGGTTCAAAATCGCGAACATCGTCGCCGTTGATTCGAAGCCGAGAGCCGAACGCATTCACATGCGTTCATCCATCCATGTGCCCGACAAGCCACGTACGAGCATAAACAATACGGGGAGTGTCAGATTGATTTCACACTACGAGTCCCCTCGTATATAAGCCAACCCATCCGAGCCCAAGCTCAGATCATCACACACACAAGCAAAAACACAAGGCATACACAGAAGCAATAGGGATTGCTCCACAAATGGCTAGCAGATCATCATCCCTGCTGCAACTGCTGGTACTGGCAGTAGCGGCGACGCAGTTCCTTGGGTCGGAAGCCGGTGGCATTTCCATCTACTGGGGCCAGAATGGTGGCGAGGGCACGCTGGCGGAGACCTGCGCTACCGGGAACTACAAATTTGTCAACCTCGCCTTCCTCGCCGCATTTGGCAATGGCCAGCCGCCGGTCCTCAACCTGGCAGGCCACTGCGACCCGACCAACGGCGGCAGCACGAACCTAAGCTCCGACATCAAGTCATGCCAGAGTAGCGGTGTCAAGGTCATTCTCTCGATCGGTGGCGGGGCAGGCAGCTACTAGCTTTCCTCAACCCAGGATGCCAAGAATGTCGCAACGTACCTGTGGAATAACTTCTTAGGAGGTAAGTCACCTTCGCGGCCTCTCGGCGATGCAGTCCTCGACGGCATCGACTTCGATATTGAGGGCGGCACACCCCTGCACTGGGACGATCTTGCAAGATTCCTGAAGGGGTACAGCAACTCCGGGAGGAGGGTGTACCTGACTGCCGCGCCGCAGTGCCCTTTCCCGGATGCTTGGGTGGGTGGCGCCCTAAACACTGGTCTCTTTGACTATGTGTGGGTGCAGTTCTACAACAACGCTCCTTGCCAGTACACTTCAGGCAGCACTTCCAATCTAGTTGACGCATGGAAGAAATGGTTGACGGTTCCTGCAAAGCAGATCTTCCTTGGCCTCCCGGCATCACCTCAGGCTGCGGGGAGCGGGTTCATCCCAGCTGATGATCTAAAATCAGATGTTCTCCCATTGATCAAGAGCACGGGAAAATATGGAGGGATCATGCTATGGTCCAAATACTATGATGACCAGGATGGCTACAACTCTTCGGTGAAGAGTGATGTTTGAGAGGGTTACCTTACCTTTGATTTGTGAGATACATGTGTGCTGTTTCATTGTGATGTGTGAGGGGAACCGAGGATTCATGCATTTCCATTGTTATTTGTAAGTAATTATGTGTCTCTTGATTATTGTATATAATATAAATAATTTATACTTGGAGCATCTCTTGGATCTTCATTCCAAACAAGGAAACCTGAACCCATGATTATTTGTTCAACATGACAGAGTTTGATATTATTATTAGTTTCATTACATTTAATTCCATTGATTGCACAAAGGAGCATTATGCAACTTTGGCACTGTTTGGTCCATAAGTCCTAGGACTTTTTCTAGTCCCAACTAAAAAGTCCCTAGTCCCTAAAAAGTCCCTCCCTGTTTGTTTTCAGAGCTAAAAAGTCCCTAGTCCCTCCCTAGAGGTTATTAAATGACCATGTTACCCCTAGTATATAGAAAAATAATAACCAAACAACACCATGGGGCGGCGGGCCAATGGGTGCAGGGAGGGGCATTGTTGGAAAAGTCCCAAAAAGTCCCAAAAAAGGCTCTTCTTGAGAGTCTTCTTCATTTAGTCCCAAAAAGCAACTTTTAGTCCCTAGTAGTCCCTCCTGTTTGGTTAAAAAGTCTCTAGAAGGGACTTCTTCTAGTCCCTACACCAAAAAGTCCCTGGAAACAAACACCCCCTTTGTTTCATGTGTCTTATCCACCTGGCTAGATCCACAGATAAATATTTCATTATCGATACTACACCGCCTCCCCCCGCCCCCCCCCCCCCCCACCCCGCGCGCGCGCGGAAATAATACCTTTGCATAGCTGCTTAGAACAATCCCGTGAATAGTGTAGAGTATGGTGCATCTAGAATTTTGAAAGTATGCATAATACTATGCATGACGGTCGGTTACTGATGGTGAGATTTGTTCACCTTCTTCTGCTCTAGTTTCCACTAGTTAACTTTGTGGAACGAACTACTAAAGTTGGGAATGCCAATCTTACATATGTGTCAAGGGCATGACACCATGAACATATACCAGTTAAAACTTCTATTAAGGATATCAGTTAGCACATACATATGTATTTGAGCAAGTCTTGTGAGACCCTAGGCACCCATTCGTCGACAAGGTGTGCCCTGTGTACCCGGTTCGACGATGGTTCAACACTATTCACTAACAAGCATCAATTATATTTGTGGCAAAGTAAAAAGAGTTTCTAAAATCTATTTCTTGTACATAAAAAATTATGACAAATGGTTTTGAGTTTCATAATTGGCAAGTCACTTCCCAAAACTCCAAGAAAATTCCAGTGAATCAAAATACCTATTATTGGGCTTAGGAAATATAATTTTCACCCAAATTTAATTATGTAAGTTTATTTATTTGAAATCAATTTTATTTAAGACAACAAATCCCTAAAACTATTTTTAGGGGAATACCCATAAAATCCAAATAATTCCAACATTTACTAAATCCCTAAAAATCACCAAAGACATATTACCCCCCAACCCCTCCTTTGGTAAATTAATACATTATGTAGGATTTTTTAAAATGAAACGGCAATATAACTGTTTCAAATTGTGTAAACGTTTCCCAACCAATTTTTGTGTTTTGGATAGTCACGGGACCCCCCTCTTTTTATAATGTTCTTAAATAAGGCTTTGAAAAATTCAAATTAATCCTGAGGAAATTTAATTTCTTTAGAAAATCCAACCAAAAAGAAGGAAAACAACAAATATTCCTTTATTTGTTAATTTTTATTTAACATTAAACTTGGATTTTTTTTTATGTTACATCAATGAAACCGAGGGGGTTCAACCTAAATTGAACCCAATGTGTTTCCAGTTCATGAAATGTGAGGGAAAATAACTCTGGCCAAAGTCTACTTTGTACAAGAGCATAGCTGTAATGGTCCAAAATACTATGGTGAAACACAAGGAAAATCCAAATTTTACTGCGATGTTCTGGTTGGGCTGCCTATCTAATTTTTCTCATTTTATTGCTTACACTACACCACATGTGTGGTTACATGTCTCTGTGTCTTCTTTAGTGATTTTAATTAACTTGGGTGGGTGTTGTCATATATGGAGTTTAACAAATAGCATTGATATTTGTAGAGTAGGATATTACTTCATAGTGTTTATCAAATACGTTTTTTTAACTCAGATGTTGCCGGATAGAGAAGTCTACAGAGTATGAGATGTTGAAAATTAATGTATCCTCTAGTCTCTTTCTTCCATCCATATACCTTCTATGTTTTTTGGAGTTTGATAATCAGTCACGACAAACATGTGCTCTACAAATTGTCCTGACAATAAGTGGTAAGAGCATGTTAGGGAATTTACAACCCAAATCAAAGCGAACAATTCAGATGCTTGATGGTGGATTGCCTCCATCAGTTTAATGACTTGTAAACTATGTGTTACAGAACCATGAGATTCCAAGTAATTATTTGAAAAAAAAAATCAATAGAACTTGAACATTCAATAATCTAAGGTCGTCCATAAATTTTGGTTGGGAGGATGAAACAAAGCAAGATTGTACCTGAGCCCAAGCGGTTCTTCAGATACGATCCTATTTGTAACGAGCTCAAGGGCTGGCCATGCCCTGTCAAACATAGTGGCGTTACGATGCTTTCACAGTTCCCACATTACCAGCAAGAAGATGGTATGGATGTCCTTCCTAGCCTTAGCGTTGAAACCAATTTTGTCGAGAAGCCAAAGTTTCCAGCGTGTCAAAATGGTTAGGTGCCCACTCCAGCTTCCCCAGGGCAGCACAAACCTGCACCCAAGCTGTCCTAGCAAACACGCAAGTCAAGAGAATCTGATTGATTGTTTCCTCTTGCCGTTGGAGAATGGGCAAGTCTCCTGGTGGGATAGTCCTCTCCTTGCCACATGTTCCCTAACGCAATCCAGGCGAGATCACAAAAGTTTAAGGCAAACAAGTGATGAAGCAACCAAAACATCTTCATCGGAACACTTTCTTTGAATCAATTTTATTTAGTGTCATGTCCCTCCAATTCAACCAAACATCAAATGAGTACATGTTTTGCGATACCATATGTTTTATGTTCGTTCTGACACATTGTGATACCATATGGTTCCTCTCACCAAACACTCAACTACTTCCTCTGTTCCCAAATATAACGCTCTTTAGAGATTCTAATATGGACTACATATGAAGCAAAATGAGTGAATCTACAATCTAAATTATGTTTATATGTAGTCCGTATTAAAATATCTAAAAAGTCGGAGGGAATAGAACCGTACCTCTTCATTCAATTAATTCCAACCTTTCAGAGCGGTTCAATTTCATTATAGTACTTGAAAATAGTACTTGAAAATGAACTCACGGAGCTCTGCCAACTGAGACCAAAGTACACTTTTTTCCTTCCGATTTATTTTATATTTTATTTTTATCGCCGTCCTTAACGTGCCGGGACGTTGAGCGGCTTCCCCACGGAGAACCTGCCGTCCACCATGAGATTATGCCCGGTGATGTACCTGGCATCGTCGGACACCAGGAACACCGCCGCCCTCGCAACGTCCTCCACGCACAGCACCACGCCGCCGCCCATCTTGTTGATGTCCTCATTGAACAGCCGCCTGATCAACTCTTCGTCGTCCGCGCCCCCCGGCGGAAGCCTCAGCATCTCCCTCACGGAGCGCGCCCCCATGGGCATCGCGATGGCATACGGGGAGATGGCGTTCACCCTCACACCGCGCGCCGTCAGCTCGGCCGCCGCGGACCACACCATGCCGACGACGGCCGTCTTAAGACGCTATATGCGTGGGGGCCGGACCCGCCCAGCGCGCCCGCCGTGCTGGACGTCAGTGGCGGAGCTAGACAACATCTGCTGGGGGGGGCTAAAAAAGTTCTCATCTATCCCTCACAATATTTTTTCTTCACAAGTTGGTTCAATGTTTGGGGGGGGGGGGGCACAGCCCCCAGGTGTTGGGAAAAGTTGCATGGAAAACAAAAAAAATTCTACGCACACGCAAGATCTATCAAGGAGATGCATAGCAACGAGAGGGGAGAGTGTGTCTACGTACCTTCGTAGACCGTAAGCGGAAGCGTTTAGTAACGCGGTTGATGTAGTCGAACTTCTTCGCGATCCAACCGATTGAGTACCGGACGTACGACACCTCCGCGTTCAGCACACGTTCAGTTCGGCGACGTCCTCACCTTCTTGATCCAACAAGATGGCGAAGTAGTGGATGAGTTCCGACAGCATGGTGACGGTGATGGTGATGGTATCTCCGCAGGGCTTCGCCTAAGCACTACGAAAATATGACTGAGGGACAAAACTGTGGAGAGGGACGCCGCACACGGCTAAGAGATTGTCGTGGTTATATGTGGCGCCCCCCTCCCACATATATCTCTATTCCTAAAGTCTCAGTTGATACGCCGGTACCCGTGTGTTTTTTTCGCCTCACCTCCCACCACCCTCTCTCACTTGATTTTGTTTCCTCCCTTTGAAAAACCAAACCCCACTAAAAACCTAGGCCTTCTCTTTTTCAATTAATATTTACTCCTAGAAAAGGGAGGCGCGTTGATTTGGCTGCCAAAAAAGGAATCACATTGATTTGACTATCAAAAATAAAGAATCGCCTTGATTAGACTTTCAAAAACAAGCACGTGTTGATTTGGCTATCAAAAATAAAGAATCACCTTGATTTGGCTTCCAAAAATAAGAACGTGCCTTGATTTGGCTTCCAAAAATAGGAGGCTCCTGTGACCACGCCGCCCCTCGGAACCTCAGCTGACGACGCTGTGTCGTGTGCTCCGCTGCGCCTGAAGGGAGCACGCCACGCCTACAAGGGCCATGCCGTACTCCCTGCCACGCGGACGTCTTGAGGGAGCAAGCTTCGACTGCTGCGGCGGCCGCGGTGGCAACACCATCACCTGGTACGTCTTCCTGCCACAAGCCGGCTGCTGACCTTAGCCTACTTCTATCCGTGTCCTCCGTATCCACTGCTGAACATGGTATGACTCTTTGGAGTTTGCACATCACGTTCTTAGACAATGCGCGGAGTTGGTTCGCACGCTAGCTGAGTTGTAGTGGCAAAATGGAATGCAAAGACAACCGGTCCCTCCCTATTTCGAAAGAAAAATCCACTGGTCCACTTTTTTTCTTCCTGAAAGGACATTCATCAAAATCGTGTCATTTTGTATCAAAAGAAACACATAGAGAAGGCAGAAAAGCTTGCGTAGCCGAAACAAAATAAAACTCCACATAAATTGCTACGCGATGTCTTTGCTACAAAAACCTATTGGTCATAAAGAAAATTGGAGTTAGAACACACACAGATGAAACTTGGTAGGCATAAAGAAATTTCTGAGCTTTGACAAAAGAGACCAGCTTTTCAGCACCCGGGTGTCTAGACACCCGTTTATCATGGCCGTCTGTGTACTACCCAGCTCCTAGGGATATGTGCAAGGTCCTGCACCACCTTTTCGATTAGCACCACCGCGGAACAGTAACTGGGTCTAGAATCGTAGGAAGAATCCACAACCTCTGTCACCGGCCAGTCGACTTCAAGATTGATAAATATTAATCAACAAGTCAATTAAGAGGGAAAAGTCGGCCATCAGCAGTTCGTCGTGCGTCTCCTTTTGTCCCCATGTGCTTTGGAAAATAGATTCTCTGTGAACCGACATGACTGCACACACATGGAGGCAAAGCAAACGAGAAGAGAAATGAATTAACACAGTCACGTGAATGCCTCATCTCATGCAGATTCCATATGGCACCGCATGCCCCACCAACGTGTGGTCTTTTCAATATTCCTGGCAGACCTGCTCGAGAGAGGGCAACCACTGTTACCACTGTCAAAATAGACTGGATTAGTATATAGCGCCTACAAATGCTGCCCTACTCGACATGCCCCTGCACGAATCTCATAAAGGCTCAACGGAATAGATAAAAGGGTGCCGGGACTCTCGGGTGCTACCACACCTTTTCGTTGACAAAAAGCAATTTGAAAGAGAAGGGAATAATGTTGCAAATCTAGCTGTGCTGAATCCAACACAACGGACTGCCCATGCTTAGAGCTTAGCATAAATTGTATAACTATAAGAAGATAGACACACCAACAGTACTGCACACGAGGCAGGAACTGATAGACCTATAGCCAAACCCAGCCTCCCGAAGCTCCGCTCGGACACCTGCGCGAGCCGCTCGACTGTGGGGAAGATGAAGCCGCCGCCCTCTCCGAGCCTTTCCCCGTATCCGGCCAGCGTCCAGACCATCCACTACCGGAATCGCACCCTATGCCGACGGCATAGCCCTGATATGCCGTCGGGACATGCCTATGCCGACAGCCCCCGTCGGCAACATATCCGTCGGCGCAGCCCGGGAGGCCGTCGGCATAGGATCTATCTCGACGGTGTCCGTACATCTATGCCGACGGCCCTGGCCGTTGGCAACGTTCCCGTCTAACGGCGACCGCCGTCAAGTGACGACCACCCGCTTCTCGCCACGTGGCTCATCTATGCCGACGGCTAGGCCACGTGTCAGCAACTGGCATAGATGCCACGTGTCAGCAACTGGGCGCTCCTGGGGCAAGCCTATGCCGATGGCCTAGCCGTCGGCTTAGTTTAAATCTATGCTGACGGCGAGGCCGTCGGCATAGGCTTACCCAAGGAGCGCCCAGTTGCTGACACGTGGCATCTATGCCGACGGCCAGGCCGTCGGCTTAGTTTATATCTATGCCGACGGCTAAGCCGTCGGCATAGATGCCACGCGTCAGCAACTGGGCGCTCAGGCCAGCCCTATGCCGACGACCTAGCCGTCGGCATAGTTTGTATTTGATTTTTTTTTCTTTTTTCTGTTTGTTTTCAAATCAATTCAATTCAGATATACAGCACATATCAGCAGATATATATGATGGAAATAGACATATAGAACACATCTAAGTATCATCCGTCACCATCACAACAATATATGCATAAGCATCATCATAATCAACATAAAGATAAGCATAAGCATATAAAGAAGCACACAAGTCATCTAAAGGACCATCAAAGACCACAAGTTTATCATCATCACCACACACAAGTCATCTAAAGATACATAAGCATAAGCACACAAGTAACCAAAAGGCTTAAGCGCCAGGACGTCGAGCACCGCGGAGGTCGTCACCGCCAAGACCGTTGAAGCCCAGGTCGTCACTGCTAGCGGCAGCGGTACCGCCAAGACCGCCTCCACCTCCGCCTCCGCCTCCATGGATCGGAGTGGTCGGGCTCCGTGACTCGGGAGTGCTGCGAAGACCACCGCCAACGGTTGATCCACCGGTTCCCTGGATGTTGAAAAGACATATTAACGGGATATATGACTGTGTTGAAAGGCATGATATGCTTTGAGTGAATAGATTGGGATGAACTAACCGGCGAGGGGTCAGCGTTCTGTGCCACAAACTCCTCAAAGGTCAGCAACATTGGTTGTGCTGGAGGACCCTCTGCTGATGGCCATTGAGGACACTTGCCGGCCGCCATTTCCTGAAAAGCGTGCTGCATCCGGCGATCCCTCTGCTGATGGTATGCATGAAGGCGGTCGTGCCACGCCATGGTCTCCTGGCGTGTGTACTCCATGTAGGCCTACAGTATGACATGATGAAACTCATAAAACTACTAAATGCGGAAAATAAAGTGAGCAATGAAGATAAAAGGGAAAATACTTACAGTTTGCTGCTCCTGAAAGAGGGACAGTGACGGTGCACTGCTCATGGGCGTGCTCGTGCGCTGGCTCAGGGTCGGGTCGATCCGACGGAGCTGTGTGTAGGAGATAGTAGGAGTGATCACAGCAGCGAGAACCGCCTCCCGACCGTGCTCCTTCGGCCCCATGCCCACCACCACCCTTTCGTCCAGATCCGCCGCTTCCTCGGGCTGTCCGTGGAAAACGCTGGACAATCCGAAAGAGCTGCGATGATAAATATGCAATTGAATGCATATTTATCGATGCAACCCTTTCGGACGGGAGACGCCTAGGTTACGCCAGGTGACTTGAGAATGAAATCTAGTGATATGAAAAAAGGGAGGAGATGGACTTGTAGCTCACCCTCGGCTGTAGAGGAAGTAGTCGAACAGCAGAGGGATGCTCAGGGGGACCAACGCGTCGGACAACGGTCACTCCGATGAAATGCGACACCACAAAGCCTGCAAATTCCATCGTGACAAAAAATTAGAACATCACAACTAATAGAACATCACAATATCATCATCATCGTCTAACAATCATCGAATCATAAAAAAAAACATCATCATCATCCAAAAATTATCGAAGCATAAAAAACATCAACATCATCATCTACCATCTGTCATCTATCATCATCATCATCTCAAAATCATCGAAGCATAAAAAATCATCATTATCACTTCTCATCCAACAATCATCATCTCAAAAAAATCCGTATGAACAAGTTATCTATCTAACTACCATCTATGTGTCTAACTATCACATTTAGCCCTCTTATCCTCTGCAAAATCATGAAAAAAAACAGAAAAAATGTTCTTGGGAGGGAAGGGGGCCGGACCTAACGGAGAGGAGGTCGAGGCGGCGGCTGCTCCGGGGAGGGAGCGCGGCGACTCCAGGCAGGAGGCCCTCGCCTCACCACCAAGCGGTGGCGGTGTTGGGTGGGGATGAGGTCGACTCGGGTCGGGGTGGCGGCGTTGGGCGGGGACGAGGTCGGGGCGGGGCGGCGGCCAGGGCGGGGACGAGGTCGAGCCGGGGCGGCGGTGTTGGGCGGCGACGAGTTCGGGGCGGGGACGAGGTCGGGGCGGGGAGGGGCGTCGGCCGGGGCGTGGACGAGGTCGGGGCGGCGTGTCGGCTGGGGCGGGGACGAGGTCGGGGCGGGGAGGGGCGTCGGCCGGGGCGTGGACGAGGTCGGGGCGGGGCGTCGGCCGGGACGGGGACGAGGTCGGGGCGGGGCGGCGGCGTTGGGTGGCGGCGGCTATCGGGGTCGAGAGAGAGGTTGGGGTCGGGGTGAGACAGAGAGGGAATGGGTGGAGGAGGATGAATAGCGAGTGGATAAGGTCACCCCTATGCCGACGGCCTGGCCGTCGGCATAGGCTGGGTCCACAATTCAGTGGAGCGGGAGGAGTGGATAAGGTGGCCCTATGCCGACGGCCAGGCCGTCGGCATAGGAGTGGTCCCACCTGACAGCGAGAGGGCCATCGAGTGGATAAGGGTGGCTCTATGCCGACGGCCAGGCCGTCGGCATAGATAGGAGTCCTATGCCGACGGCTATGCCGTAGGCATAGATGGCAACTACTTTTTTTTGAAAAAATAGTCCCACCTCGCGGAGGGAAAAGCAATTTGACCTGTTTAAATAGTTCACTAATCCATACGTTATAAGCTCCGGTATTCATTAGACTTATATGAAGAAAATGGACAATTACTGTGAAATTTTCAGTGCCCGGGCAGCCGGCCCGGTGCCCGAGCACTAAAGGTTTCCCAGTGATAGTACATTTTCAATGATGAATACCGGAGTTTTTAATCAATTCAATGATTACATTTTTAGATTCTTAATTTACCGTCTGTATGGGACCCGGTACCTGGTGCGACGCCTGTGACACCGGGACCCTGGGGGTTAGGCGGTACGGGGACCGTGGGGGGTAGCAATGCCACTGGAGCTTACCCATCGGCATAGATGGACATGCCACGTCCGGCGAAAGTCAAAGGGCTAGACCCGGCGGTCGTCTGTGTCAGGGATAGACAGGACGGGGTACCTGTGGGCGGGGGGGGGGGGGGGGGGGGGTAGCAATGCCGTCCGTGAGGGGGGCCACACCCGGAGACGCGTGCCGCCTCTTCGTACATGCCACCACACCACCCCGCATGTATGAGGGCCCGGTGCGACCCTCCAGTGGCATTGCTACCCCCCCCAGGGCCCCGTCCCGCCTAACCCTGTAGCGTTAGACCACGAGATCTAGCCCTTTGACTTTACACGGACGGGCTTGGAACTCTCCCCCGGGTTGTGTTAGGTCAGCCCATAGGAACACTTTGGAGCAACATCCGGGCCAAACCCACAGCAAGATCCCCTCCGTGTAGACCCGACGCGTCTGTTTCACCCCTCCAGGTGCCGGCGGCGGCGCCGTCCGTGAGGGGGGCCACACCCCGGAGACGCGTGCCGCCTCTTCGGACATGCCACCACACCACCCCGCATGTATGAGGGCCCAGTGCGACGCTCCGGTAGCATTGCTACCCCCCAGGGCCCCCCGTCCCGCCTAACCCTGTAGTGTTAGACCACGAGATCTAGCCCTTTGACTTTACATGGACGGGCTTTGACCAGTGGAACTCTCCCCCCGGTTGTGTTAGGTCAGCCCATAGGAACACTTTGGAGCAACATCCGGGCCATACCCACAGCAAGATCCCCTCCGTGGAGACCCTACGCGTCTGTTTCACCCCTCCAGGTGCCAGCGGCGGCGCCGTCCGTGAGGGGGGCCACACCCCGGAGACGCGTGCCGCCTCTTCGGACATGCCACGACACCACCCTGCATGTATATATGAGGGCCCGGTGCGACGCTCCGGTGGCATTGCTACCCCCCAGGGGCCCCGTCCCGCCTAACCATGTAGCGTTAGACCACGAGATCTAGCCCTTTGACTTTACACGGACGGGCTTTGACCAGTGGAACTCTCCACCCGGTTGTGTTAGGTCAGCCCATAGGAACACTTTGGAGCAACATCCGGGCCAGACCCACAGCAAGATCCCCTCCGTGTAGACCCTACGCGTCCGTTTCCCCCCTCCAGGTGCCGGCGGCTCCGCCGTCCGTGAGGGGGGGCACACCCCGAAGACGCGTGTTGCCTCTTCGGACATGGCACCACACCACCCTGCATGTATATATGAGGGCCCGGTGCGACGC
This sequence comes from Aegilops tauschii subsp. strangulata, assembly GCF_002575655.3. Classification (NCBI taxonomy): domain Eukaryota; kingdom Viridiplantae; phylum Streptophyta; class Magnoliopsida; order Poales; family Poaceae; genus Aegilops; species Aegilops tauschii. The sequence continues at coordinate 68,808,328 of NC_053041.3, forward strand.
TCCGGTGGCATTGCTATCCCCCAGGGGCCCCGTCCCGCCTAACCATGTAGCGTTAGACCACGAGATCTAGCCCTTTGACTTTACACGGACGGGCTTTGACCAGTGGAACTCTCCACCCGGTTGTGTTAGGTCAGCCCATAGGAACACTTTGGAGCAACATCCGGGCCAGACCCACAGCAAGATCCCCTCCGTGTAGACCCGACGCGTCCGTTTCCCCCCTCCAGGTGCCGGCGGCGCCGCCGTCCGTGAGGGGGGGGCACACCCCGGAGATGCGCGCCGCCTCTTTGGACATGGCACCACACCACCCCACATGTATGAGGGCCCGGTGCGACGCTCCGGTGGTATTGCTATCCCCCCAGGGGCCCCGTCCCGCCTCTTCAGACATGGCACCACACCGCCCCGCATGTATGAGGGCCCGGTTAGACGGGACGGTGTACCTGGGGGGTAGCAATGCCGCTAGGTGTTGCTTTGGGCCCTCCTACGGTTGTGGAAGTGTGGTGGCTGGCGCAGGCACCCGGCACGCAGCTCCGGGGTGTGCCCCCCTCACCGGCGTCGCTGTGGGGCACGGCGGCAGCAACGTCCGTGAGGGGGGCAATCGATATACCATCAGGGTATGTTTTTTTGTTAGATAAGGCACATTTATGTTGTGAAAAAAAACAAGAAAAAGTAAATAATATAAAAAAAAATAATTGAGGTATGCCGACGGCAAGGCCGTCGGCATACCTGCTCACACGGCCACGGATCGATGACATGGCAAAGGGCGGGGATCGATGACGTCGCAACATCCATGGGCCAGGCCTATGCCGACGGCCAGGCCGTCAGCATAGATTTGCCACCCCACGGACCGGCGGGCGACGCGGATCGATGACGTGGCGAGCGACGCGGATCAATGACATGGGGGCTATGCCGACGGCCGCCGTTAGCCCATCGGCGTAGACTGACGCCGTCAAAAGGCCGTTTCCGCCCGGGTAGCCGGGCCCACATTCTATGCCGACGGCCGCCGTAGGCGTATTTCTCGCGACGCCGACGGCTGAGCTTTGCCGACGGGGGCCGTCGGCATAGATGGATATACGCCGACGGCTTGGGCTGGGCCGTCGGGGTAGGCCAATCTATGCCGACGGGGGCCGTCGGCATAGGTTCGGCCGTCGGCATCGCCAGTTATTCTGGTAGTGATCTTCTCGTGCCACGAGATGTTGTTGGAGGAGCAGAGGAACTGGAACAAGCACTCGACCAGGTCCAGCCTGAGCACCCGTGCGCCGCTGCCGCCGAGCTGCGCTGTGACCTCCGTGAAGCGCGCACCAGCGGCGGTGAACTTGCCCTAGAGGTCGAGGAAGGGGACGACAAAGTTTAGGTAGTGCACAACGCGGCCCGTGCGGCGGCTCTGGAGGAGGAGGCGGGGTCGTCGTTATGGAGGAGGAAGGCGAGGCCGTCGTCTGGGAGGTGGGAGAGGGAGACGAGGTGAGGGCCCACGACAGCGGTGAATCGGGGCGGGGAGAGGCAAGTGCGGCGCCAGAGGAAGGTCTGGCCGGTGGGAATAGTGAGAGTCAGGGAGAGTTCGGGGAGATCGGTCGGGATCCGTCGCCGCCGCCTCTGGTCTCGCTTCCAATCGCCACCAACGGTTGTTTTCCTCCGCAAACTACGCCACCGCATCGCCTCTACGCCTCATGCCGCCTTGCTGGCCGCCGTGTAGGAGAGTGAGACGGGATTGAGAGAGAGGTGGAGGGAGTGAGGGAGTGAGGGATGCCGGTGAAAATGGAGAGTGGGAGCGAGTTGAGGGTGACGCTCGGTAGGTGAAAAAAAAGTTGAGGTTGTGCCACTCATGTTTATTAATATGATTTGTATATATTTATATGTAATTAGTGGTGCCCAGCATTTTATTGCAAATAAAAATGTGTTAGTCTCACTTTTTAAAATATATTTTATATGTTTATTTATATAATGTAGTATAAAATATTTTTATATTCCATTTTTGTTCATCAGAGATAATAAGTGATGGAACCCTCCACTACAGCACAAAGATCTCATCTTTCCCCTGTCAATTGCAGTAACAAGGAGCGACGGCAATCATGATCTAACGATCTCGACCTCGCCGTCGCCCAACATAACATCTTCTCTCTCCTCCACCATGGCTGATATCATGACACACAAAAATGGGATGGGGAAGAGTGTAATTACCTGGGAACGATACGGCATCTCCTCTCCCCCCGCATCAATTGCAATAAGCGAGCACAAAGATGAGATCTCATCCTCCTCCTCTCTCTCCCCTGTCGCATCGTCGCCGCCGCCCAAGTCCCAAGTCATAAGTCACCCGCACACCCCGCACGCGGATGAATGAATCTTTCTAGTATATATAGAAATATAGATGGCCTTACAAGGCATGATGGAGAAAAGGAGGAGGCCGCGGTGCCACAGATCAATGAGGTGGCACAAATCAGTCCATTGCTCGATGACTCGTGGGCATCCCAAGGGCAATTAATCCAATGACGATGACGATCCGTTGGTTTCCAAGAGAGGGAGTTATTACTGACGGCTTTGACAATCTCAAGAATGGAATGCTGTACCGAGATCTGAGTTTCTCTGCTTTTGAGTCAGCTTTCCAACTCAGTCGAGCTCTCTTCAAGGATTGTCAAAAAAACAGACATGCGGTCTGTTCATTTTAATGTTTCCAATGCACAAGCCTTCTTGATTTCAAAATAAGTCTCTTTTCACTTTATGTTTCGCAAGAAATACAAGCAAATGGATCCCTAAAAATAACCTCAAAAAAAAAACAAGCAAATGGATCTGGTAACATACCCATCCATCCATAGGCATGGGTTGATCCTCAAACAAGGACAAACTAATTATGCATGATCAACAATTCCTTTAGATCGTCAACTTAGATAGAAATATTATATTTGGTCTGAGTGCATCTTCCAAAGACATCAATTCTCATCAACCTTATCCTCACATTCATTTGCTGACACATGTCCGTAACAAGATATATAAATGGAAAACAACTCTCCAAAGACACATGCATCACCCCAGCAACCAACGAAACAAAAGGCAAATTTGACAAGTGATGAATCACACTTATAATTTCCTGCGCATGGTCAGGATGCAAATTTACACGAAATAACGTGGAACTCTACTGTTAACCATATGTAATACACTAATACTGTCTACTACTCTTGTAGCTCATAGTTAAACCTCACACCACACTTTTCTAATAACTCATCGCTCCTTCACGCCATTCCTTCCACTTATCAATTGACCGGTCGTACCACTACCTCCAAAAGCTCTTGTTGCTCTGAGCAGAGCTGCCAATGCCTCCAGGGAGGAGGTAAGAAGCTCCAAATGAAGAATCGGTCCTTCTATGAGGAGGAGAAGTCAGCCAGTGAGATCAGATGAACCAGCTAGCCAGCCACGTGTGTTCACCGAGAGCTTCAGCTCGGAGATCGCATCGTCAATGTCCTGGAGCACCAAGCAGCAGATTTCCACCAGATTAGCGAGAATATAGACACAATGATTGTGAGTCTTCTGCACTTTGCTCTTATTCATGTGTAGAGAAGCTTGACAACACTTTATTGCAAATCAACAAGCTGGGCATGATGGATGTACTCTAAAACTATTTGTACAAGGATTTTCTTCGTCATTTTATAACAAACTGCTACTGAGTGCTTATTTACACGTTTCAGACTCTACAAACTTGTCATAACTTACTAGGAATGATTGCTGGGACCATCCAGCAATCTACAACAGCTTTCATCAGTTTCACAACCCACACAGAAGATAATATACTAGTGTATCTTAGCTTAGGAAGCTATAACATAGGTATCCATTTGGGACATATAAAACTTTGTTAATAAGGATGTTCACTTTCTGTACACGACATTGCAACAATTCACCTCTGTTGTCAGTTTTCATGAGCCACACAGAACATGCTAGTACTTCATTTAGACTGGGAAAGCTAAAACATACATATCCATTGCGCATGTACTCCCTCGGTAACAAAACGTAAGACATTTTCTATGCCCTATGCAAAACCAAAAAATGTCTTACATTTTGGTACAGAGATTGTATACTTTTATCAATAATAAGGATGCTAATTTGCTGTACATGGCATCACCAGCAGAGAAAAGAACTATGGAACAACCATTTATTCATAGTAGTTGCAAAATTACCAATCAGCCTATGCTTATTTATTTTTATCAAGGCAATCGGTAAAGCTAGAAACTGTAAAGGAGTCCTCACCGATCTCAAGACCGTGCCATGGATGTGCGACCACCGCCCTCCTCGACAGGATCCGTGCTTAACATGGGTTTACAAGCACAATCACACATAGCGCTGAGGTGGCAATCCAGATAGCAACTCAACACAAGTTGCTGCGACTGTAGCTCCTCAGTCTTCGTCCCTCTTAGGAGGGAGGCCACAATTTCTGCAAGGATCCTCCATTGCTTTAGTAGAAACATGACATAATGCAGGGGGGGCGGTCAGTAGGACGCTTGATGGGTGTGCGCTCAAATATGAGTTCGTTCTCAAGGACTGGAAACAAATACAAATTTTCCAAATTACAAGCAGACCAAAATAAACAAAACTGAATGGAACGATGATTCCATCATGAACCAAGATAAGCTAGGCCAAGATGAAGCATAATAGTTCCCTTCTTTATCAATACTACGACTAGAGATACAGGTTCCATCAGGAACCGTTTGATCTATTAAAAGCTTGTCTAAATTGTGTGTAGGCGTCACCTCAAATAGCATGATCAAGACAAATAACAAATTTAACTCCAAGACTTGGGAGAGAAACATGCATGCATAATGGCCTGTTTGGCTGGCTCCCAGGAAAAAGCAGTCCAGCCCAAGCATCACTCCCAGGCATCCGATTTGGGAGGCCTGGGGATGGGGCTGAGATCGCCGCCTGGTAGGCCTCCGACCAAACATGCCCTAATGCTTGAAAAACTCCCATGCACACAGATAGCAATTTACAATTTAGAAATTTATCCATAAATCACACAGATTACGTAATTTCATGATGCTGAATTCAAACAACAAAACTTAAAGCTAATAGCTTACAATTCCAAGATGACAGTAGTAGCATCAGAAGAAGTTTGTACCACCAGTGGTACTGTAGATGGTGTTAAGAGTTGAGAAAGGTGAGCTCGCCAGCATCATTTTGTACTACGAGTGGTACTGTAGATGGCGTCAGAGTTGAGAAAGGTGAGCTCACCAGCATCTCCCACCGCCTCCTGCCTGCGGTCATCTCGTCCTACTCGCCTCACACTGCCGCCCCCATCTTCATCACCCCATTCCACCGCTGCACGCACACAACCACCACCAGCTTAGGGCATAGAAAAGCGCAAAGGAAAACAGAGTAAGCAGAGGAGACAAACCTTCCTCTGGGCCTTGTTCAGCGGCACAAACGCTACACCACACCTTGATTTCATGAATAACTCAAGTGTGGCAACTCTAGGAGAAAATAAATCCAATGTAAATACTCAAAAGAGAAACTAAATCCTCCCTCACAAGGTTTGATGATAATGTGTTAACATCAATCATAAACCAATTGAGAATTATGTGTGTGTAGTAAATCATTGCAGTGACATGGTTCTGTGCATATGAATGTAAGCTAGCTAGACGTATAAGTGAAACTCAATTCGAACTGCTGCATGAGCAGCAACAACTAGAGAATAGGCGACGAGTATGTTCATCGCTGATAATGTATGAACAAACACAAGAGTGCAATTAGCACTCCAGAACAGAACCATGGCATGATTTTACGTATGTTCCACACATACAAGAACACTAGGAATAAAATAATCATGACGCTAATAGCTAAATTAGCGATTCAGAGCTAAATCCACTTAAATGGTGGAACACTAGTTATGAGACCCGAATCACAAATGTTGTCATCACACATCATCACCACAAACCAGAACTCCTGAAATTTACATCATACAATGGTCAGCAAAAGATTTACTATGGCTCAATGGTCGTGCACAGATCAGACGAGAAAGAAGATGAGAGCAACTGAGTAGCTTACCTATGCTGGAGCCGAAGAAGAAGCTGGCACCGAAGGCACACGGGAAGCTGCTCATGCGCCGGCAGAAGCAGAAACAATCTGGTGCCAGCAGTAGGTCAGCCATGCCAACATCTCCAAAGAACAGAGGTGCAATGGTAACAGAAATCTTAAGCTTCTTCAGAACATAGGAAGGTACCCAACAAGATCAACTCGCCAAACATTGACATGTCAGTTTCTTATCAACACCGGAGCAGATTCATCCCAGTCTATCTGCAGGAAGATGCATCAAGCAATGACCATTTCACAGGTAGGTTAAATTAGATCTTCAAGGCTAAAATTAAATGACCTTTTCACAGTTAGGTTGAACGGTCATGTAAAACCATCTCTGCCTGATCATCAGTCACAAAACAAAGCAGGAAAATCAATGACATAGTACCTTCTAGTATAGTGTGTGCATACCAATTCGGCCTCCTTAGAACCATTTTGGCCAAGGCAATAATCTTTACCAAGTGTGAGTTGGCAGTCAAGTAGGCTTGTGGCAGAAGCATCTTTAGTAGCAGCTCCATCAACCACAGGTTTAGGCACCTGGTTCACTTCTTCAGAACCACCATTGGTGAGCATCGTCATGTTCTGACAGTCTGGTCCCAGCAACTGGTCAGCCATGCCGATATCTTTGGTGGTCACACAGATCTTGAGCTTCTTCAGGATGGGAGGGTACCCAACAAGATCGACTTGACAAGCGTTGACATGCCTGTTTCTTAGTGACCCTGGTACAGATTCATCCCAGTCTATCTGCAAGAAGATAGATAAAGCAGGAAAGTCAGACAAGAATCTTAGAGCCAGTAACAATATGAAGAATACTATTCAAAAATAACAATATGAAGGCTCTTGAAATTATAAGATCAACTGGTTTGGGTACTAATCAAGGAATTGATGGAATAGGCAACATAGAACACTTCTCTTGACATGTCATTAACAGTGGAAAACCAAGATCAAATATAGTACCTACTCTGCTCTTATACAATCCTAGAAACAAAGACCTTCATAGCATATCATATCATCATTTATTCTATTTGATCACCATTAACAAGAACCCTCGAGGAGCGATACTCGCAAATGAGACATGATCATTACCAAACTTTACAGCAAGTGAAGTAAAGGATTTGTTCCTTTACTATCAAAGTTCTACAATCTATACAGTAGCACGCCAAGATCCTAAATTATCAAGCCCCAGCAGATAGCATATACAGTAGCTCATCACAATCACATGATTGTGGTGGCCAGAAGACCACCACCACAGTCAACATGACAACAGAACTGGAATCTACATCATTGTCTTGGCGGCCAGCACCACAATTGACCAAGGCTCATCCTAGGGTACAGGGGGAGGAGACCAGGGAGACTGATCACCAGATACATTGTAGCCAAACATGAAGGTTGTGACGCAGCCACTGCCCTCCCATCGGTGTCGGCACCAAAGGGGCACAGCGGTGCCTGTTCGGTCATCACCCCCTCCCATCGGTGTGTTGAGGTGTGGCGGGCACAGCTCAATAGTAGGTCTTGAGGCACACAAGGACTCCAGCAACGAATCTAGGTAGAATCACTTCACTGAAAACAACACACAAAGCACAGCCACAAACATGTTAGGGAAGCTATTTCAAAACAAAAACAAAAACCTGAACTGACAAAGAGGCAGCCACCACTGCCAAGGTTGCAGAATGTTATATTGGCCTCAAAGAATCAACTACGTCTCCCAAAAGAAATTCAAGATTTTTCTTTTACCAAATGACAGAACAAAAGTTGTACTTTTAGCCAAGGATAAATCTTGGATAAATCAAGATTTATCGTGGATGTACTGCCATTGTAGGCGAAGCAAATATTACATACATGGGTCAGTCTGGCTAAGAAGATTCGTTCAATTAGCCAGCCAGTGAGTCAATCTGGCTAGTTATACTAGTGCTTCCTTCCTGCAAACTAATCATCCACCAATGATAGATCAACAGTATGGACTGCACAAACTGCAATCAGGCATAAATTTTTTAAAGCAAGAGAAGAAATCATGCTGGCATGGATTGATGGATGCCACACAAGAAATAAATCATACATGTATTGTATGTGCCAGGTTTGAATCAAAGAGACGAAGGTGGTTTGGATCTGCTCACCTGTGCTGTACGTGCTACCAAATATATCTTCTACTGGCATAACCATATGGTGTTTAACTGTTCACTCCTAACAAATATTATTTTTACCAAATGACAGAACAAAGGTTGTGTAATTTTAGCTAAGGATCAAGCAAGATTTATCGTGGATGTACTGCTACCGCAGACTAAAGAAATATTAGATACATGGGCGGTAGTGCTTCCTTGCTGCAAACTATCACCACCAAACTAAATGAATGGGGTCCACCAATGATAGGTTGCGATCAGGCATCAAACTATTTTTTGAAGCAGGAGAAAAATTCATGCTGGCATGAATGATGGATGGCACAGGACAAATGAATCCTACATGTACTGATGGATGGCGTGGTTTGAATCAATCAATCAAAGAGAAGAACGTGGTTTGGATCTTCTCAACCTGTACTGTACGTGCAGCAAGTAGGCGACCCCGCCTCCTCCTCCTCCTCTCCGGGTGCACAAGCGTGGAGATTTTGAGCGTCCACCTCGAGCACAGCTGCCGTCATCCGCGATAGCCCTTCCTTGGTCACGGCCACACCCTTGACAAGCACATGCTCGCCGGCGGATCTGGTGGATGCGCCTCCTTCCTTCCCTCCCTCCCTCCTGCTCTTGCTCTCGCTCGCCATTCCAAGCGCTAGGGAGGAGGCACGGGCTAAGAGGGGTGTTGGCCTTGCTCCTACACCTCCTCTGGCCGCTAGGAGGGATGTTGATGGCGGCGCCCCCGGAGACCTCCACTGAATTTTAATCTCCTTGCTGCAATTAGCAAATGTCAAAATGTAGTATAGCAACACTGACCAGCCCCTTAATGTGAATGCCCATCTAAAAAATGAAGTAGGTTCATAGACTTATAAAGCAATAGAAATCATCAAAGGAGTGTATATTACAAAACTAGTACATGTAATGTGAGATCAAGAACCCAACACAACACCATCATGAACTTGCGCCCCCCAACTAAAAAAGTTCTTATTAAGATAGACTCTGAATTTTTACAACATCATGAACTTGTACCACGAGTTCAACAACCCTTCCCAACATCATGAACTTGCAACCCTCTATGTTTACATAGGCTCCGAATTTTTCACCCAAGTGAACATAGAAGGTTCATAGGGAGATCAGATAAGCATCAATAACAAAATTGAGACTGTGAGTTCAAGAAACACTACACAAACGACACCATGAACTCTGAACCTGCAACTAAGGTTCTTATAGTGACACACGACACCATCCATCTGTTCAAATTCAGTACTCACGCGCACTGGCGACAACGGGAACCAACTTTATACTGAGCCACTCTCTCATACAAGGATGGAACCGATTGCTTGGAACCGGTTGCTAGTGCTGAACATCAGAGAAAGATATTCCAAACTTAATGTTTTAGTCAACGTTCGTACAGATTACATAGCAAGTAATGCTTCTGGTGTCATAGAATTCTAAAGGCAAAATAATGGGCAGTCTCACTTGGATGTAATCTAAGACAAGTGATTTCAACGGAAAATAAAACTACAGGGAACACTTGATAAGCACCTTTGATTGGGGTTATCCTCCTTGAGGTTTTTCCGTCTTGATGGTCGCAAAAGCGCCCAAGCTCATGGGCACAATCTTCGCTATGTAAGATGGGGCCCACCTTCAGGTTGGCCTGGTGCTGGGCCGAGTTGGCATGGTTGCTTATCACTGTAAAAAGTTCCAACATAGGGTCAAGTGGAGATGCAAGGCAAGCATAGGAACAGAAAAATGAAGTGTACGGACACAACTTAAAGCAGCATAAAGATATATAAGATGCTCCTGTCCTAATAATAACCCTCGTGTAAAACCCACGGACATCATCGACCCATCAAAGTTTACTATACAATACATCTCATAACACAAACAGCAGGGACTCAGCATTAAAAACCCATCGAAGTTTTCTTGATTCTAAGCAGTTGACTCATGAATTCATCCTATCTATTACATCTCATAACACAAACAACACAAAATCAGCCCTACACAATATGCAAGGATATTGTTCTATTTGATAGCTATTAGCAAGTAAGGGATCCTATCAAACAAACATGGATTATTACCAACCCCTGTAGCAACATTAGCATAGAGTAGAAAAAGGGCCTAACTAGCACCAATGGAATTACAAGAGAACAACTTCATTGACAAAAAGATGATTATCGCAAGATTGTGATGGCCGCATAACCACCAACACAAATCCAATAACTATATCATCGGCTCAATGGTTGGCACCACAGTCGCCAACGGCTCGATGGTCGGCACCATCTCAGATCAAGAGAGAGACCAAGGACTCACCTAAAGAAAGGACAAGGCGGCCACCACTGCTGCAGTTGCACATTTGTAGGTCTGCTGGATAAGCTTGGCATATGTGGCGTGTTTCAACTTCCCTCACTCTCAGCCTATGATTTCCCAGGTTATCTCCACCTTGAGCTATCAGACATGGTGTGTATCAACTGCACAACATTTTCAATCGAGAGATAACAAGACCAATTACTTCTGGAAACATGGACAAAGCAGAAATTTCCAATTTGTGTACTACAGCTGGCAAATCATGGCCCAACAAGACCAAATAGCTCAGAACTACCAACTCAATTACAAACAAAATGCATGTTCCGAAATTCCAGACAATGAAATGAGAATCAATTTGTTATATATTTGCAAATAAGCAGATCAGAACCAATCCCTGTTTTTGAGTCGCGCGACTAGTCGACGAGTCGCACTGCCAGGGTTGACTCAAACTCCTCGACTAGTCAAGATTAGTCGACCGGCCAGGCTCGACTCGTCACGAGTCGCTACCCCAGAACGACTCATCGACTCGAAAACCTTGGAACCAATACAAATTTGGGTTCTTGAGCTATATGTGCTCACTAACCTTATACAAATCATTGACTTCCTCAATGACTGTAAATCCTTTTTTATCTTCCCTTCGCAATCAGAAAATCATCGTAATACTCATCTGAAGACAACACTACCCAGCACAACTATATAGATAATAGCCACATACATCATCGCGAGAGACAGAAGTATTCATCATATTGGCTGCGATATATGTATATTGGAGATGTTTTAGAAAGGAAACACGAGTTTACTGGAACCAAAAACTGCTGCATATTCATAGAAATTTGAACATCCACCACCACAGATCCAAACACTGGAATAGTCATCGCCATAGTTGCACATAGCCCAATAGCCAGACTATCTCAGAGAGAGAGAGAGAGAGAGAGAGAGAGAGAGAGAGGAGACCAAGGACTCACTTAAACCGAGGAAGAGCAGCCACCACTGCAGCAGTTGTGGAAGCTAAGGTTGTACTCCCTCCGTTCTAAATTACTTGTCTCAAAAGTGGATAAAAAAAGGATGCATCTACAACTAAAATACATCTAGATACATCCATTTCTGTGACAAGTAATTCCGAACGGAGGGAGTAAAAGGTTAGATGACCTCAAAGAATCAGCTGCATTTTCCGGAGAAAAAAAAAAGGAAGCGGATGAAACAAAACATGATTACAGAAAAAAAAACGAAAGATATAAGTCAGAATACTGGCACCAGCACTGTGCGCTAAACATACATGGATTTATGCCTCATATTATTAACACTTTATTTTAAATAGAGCAGAGGCATCATGTGTACCCTAAGAATATACATCTCAGGTGCTGGATTGTACGGATACATAAAAAAATAGCAAATTAAGCAACTCCCTATTGACACATCATCTTATTCATGGTGATAAAAGGTTATATCCAATAGCACCACTTGCATACAAGAATATACTTAGGATTTTATCCTAGATGATTTCATCCTTATACACAGTATATATGACAAGGTTAGATAACAGCGGAACAACCAAAATGAGGTATAGTACCTACTCTGTTCTTAATACAATCCTACAAAGACCAACCATCATTTTTTTATTCTATATGATAGACGTTAACAATTAAGAGACCTGGGCTAGCAATCCTCGCAGATTATACATGGACCATTACCCAACCCTAGAGCAAGTGCAGTAAAAAGATATGTTCCTTTCATGTCAAGTTGTACACCCAAGACAAATAGCATATATAATACCACGAGGATCTAACCAGCACAAGGGACCACATACCACAGACATCATGACCACCTAACCGAATCCTAAACCATTGGCCTGATGACTGTCATCAGAATCAGCCATCACTCGATGACCGGACCATTTCAGGCAAAGGGAGAGGGAGAAGAGTAGGAACGCACCAAAACAGAGGAAGATGCGGCAACCAACACCACCGTTGCGGTCAAAACATCGTCATCGTGCTGCGGGGTAAGCCGAGGTAGTTGCCAAGGAGAAGGTACCCTGCCAAACCATAGTAGCCCGACATACAAGTTACGGTGCTTTCCACCACCCAAGCAATCTAGGTAGAGGCGCTTACAGATCGGCGGTGCATGATGGGGTAAGCAGGGATTCCAACATTAAATCCCCGGTAGAGCGGTTTACTGAAAGCAACACAAAGCACACGCTGCATTATCAAAAAATTATTCAATTATCTAGGGACGGGATTATTTTTAAATTTTAAGATTGCATGTCTCTTTTACTATACTAAATAAACTACATGAACTTCAAAATGTTCAAGCACTTAACAGGGAAATCATTCGAAAAAAAAAGATATACAAGGTTGGATTCAGGCACTTGTTGATCAAATAAAAATTCATTTAACCATAAACCTTTCAAGTCCTACAGGGAGACAAGCAACAGTGTCGAATGTATCCCATCACGCGTGGACTCCTAAGAATCTGATAAGAGGAAACACAAGATATTGTAACCCAAAATCCTTGACCGATGATTATGCTAAGAGCACCAAGAGGAACTTTTCAAACAAAATTTCACATACACAAATAAAATAGATATGAGCTCGAGAATGCAAGAATAGATAGGCAATAACATAGCTTCGCAACAAAAGGTAAAATACTACATCAGTGTCACTCTATCCCAGCTAGCCCAGGAGATGGCACAACCTACGCACTACAAAAATTTCCGAACATTGCATAATAGAAAAAACAACCGTCCTTAACCACGATTCAAACAGAAACAGACCGTACCACTTCAAAACTGAGAGTTGGGGGAATATTCAACGAAAACAAACTTTATCAATCACCTTACTGCATTCCTAAGATATAACCTAGAGAAGGTCAGCGACATTGGTCGAGAGTTCCTCAATAACCACGTTATAGAACTTCTGAATGTCGAACAACATCCTCTCATCTTCACGGGTGAAAAAGTTGATGGCAACTCCCGAACCGACCACTACGACCAATGTGATGGAGGTAGTTCTCAGGCTGAGTCGGCAGGTCGTAGTTGATGACAAGGGAGACTTGCTGGACATTGATACCACGGGCCAGCAGTTCGGTGGTGATGAGCACACAATAAGATCCAGATCTGAACTCCCTCATGATGATGTCCCTGTGTTCTGGTCCATGTCTCCGTGTGTGGCAGAGGTTGTGTGATCCCTTCCCCTAATCTTGTCAGTGAGCCAATCCACCTTGCGGCAGGTGTTCACAAAGATGACGCTCTGGGTAATAGCCAAGGTCTCTTACAGGTCACACAGTGTATCCAGCTTCCACTCTTCCTTCTCCACATTGACATAGAATTGCTTGATACCCTCAAGGGTAAGCTCATCTCTCTTGACAAAAATCCTCACAGGCTTGTTCATGAACTTGCAGGTAATCTCAAGGGCCTCAGGAGGCATGGTAGCAGAGAATACCCCCAGCCTGAATCTTTGATGGAAGAAGCTGGAAGATATCATACATCTGCAACAGATAAAACACCTGTGAGTTCAAGCTACGCAAACATGATATGGAACAGTTAGTAATTGGTGTACAAATTTGGAGGAAATATAAATTGGTGTATTAATACTCCCTCCAATCCATATTACTTGCCTCAGATTTGTCTAGATACGGATGTATCTAACACTAAAATGTTTCTAGATGCATCCATGTCTAGACAAATCTAAGACAAATAATATGTATCAGAGGAAGTAGTAATTAAGAGATTATCATATAAACAACAAACATTCTACCTTTAGATATATAAATCATAGAGGATAGTATTCATAATGAAGAAGCAACTTGCAGCTATACCACAGAAATACTCTTATATTTGTTTACAGAGGGAGTACTAACTAAAATGTAAATGAACATGTGCACACAGAAGCTTTTTAAGTTTTAACCAACTAGTTTGCCTTCAGTTCTGTAAAAAATTCTAAACTGAAGCATAATAATGACACTGCAGAATTCTAAGTACATGTGTAAGAACTAAGTAAACCTGATCGTTGAAACCATGTGAAAGCATCTCATCAGCTTCATCCAACACAAACATCTTGATATTATATGGGCGGAGGGATTGCCTGTGCAACATATCAAACACGCGAACAGGTGTGCCGACAACAGCTTGCACACCACTGGCAAGAATCCTTTGGTCCTCACGAACAAAGTACCACCAACACATGCATGCACATTGACACCTAAGTAGTCACCAAGAGCACGCATGACCTTCTCAATCTGCTGTGCAAGTTCCCGTGTCGGAGCAAGGACCAATGCCTGGCAGTCAACCAATCCATAGTCAAGCTGCTGCAAGATTCCAGAACAGAAGGTGGTAATCTTTCTTGTTCCAGACTGAGCTTGCTGAATCACATCAAAACCCTTGCAGAAGGAACAATTCCTCTTTGCTGAATGGCTGATGGCTTCTCAAAACCTACAAATGAGTGTTGGTAATTGTAAGATGATGAAACTAATATTGTTGAAGACTGTGAGAGGTACAGAATTTTGCTTCACGTAAAGCAAGAGGACTCGGATGTCCTTACATCACACAGAAAGTAGTTTTCATAAAAAAAACACAATCTGCAAACCAAAATATGCAATCCATTAATAACAAGGCACACGAATGTGTTTGAAATGAGATGCACACAATAAAAGATGTGTGTCTCATGGCAATTCCCAAAGTGTAACTGCAGCAATGCTACTATCAAGGGCGATGGAATATGAGACTGCCATCTGGTGAAGGAAACCCGAGGGGAACCTCAACATCAGGAGGCTCACTTTGTGATGTTTGTTTAGGAATATACAGACATGGAAAGTTTGCTCCAAGTCAATCAAGAGGACTCGGATGTCCTCCCATCACATAGAAAGTAGTTTTTACACATAAAATAAGCATAATGTGCAAACCGAAACATGCAACCCATTAACAACAAAGCATAAGAATGTGTTTGAAATGAAAGGTACATAATAAAAGATGTGCGTCTCATGGCAATTCCAAATTTGAACTGCAGCAATGCTTTGATCAAGGGAGATGGAAAATGAGACCGCCATCTGGTGGAGGAAACCCTAGGGGGACCTCAACATCAGGAGGCTAACTTTGTGACGTTTGCTTAGAAATATACAGATATAGAAAGTTTGCTCCGCATAAAACAGGAAGACTCAAATGGGACTCCTCCCAACACAAAGAAAAAGATTTATACAGAAGAAATGCAGCTTGTGTAGAACAAAACATGAAATCCAAAATGCTAGCAAGAACAGATGTTTCCCAAAGTTTAAATGCAGTAGCGCTGGTATCAAGGGTGACCATAAACTTGTCCATATTAATGGAAATTATATAATCGTTTCAATTAACTGAAACCGTAAACTAACCAATCAATCTAGTCTATCATGTTCTAGTTCGAGTGATAAATCCGTATTCCACAATGATGAGCAATTGCACAGGACAAACAGAGCAAAAGGTCATTAGAGGCAATGTGAACTGACTGATAGTCATCATGCTGCAGAGGAAGCCAAGGTAGTGGACAAGGAAGAGGTATCCTGCCAAGCCATAATAGCCCAACATAGAGGTTACAACGCTTTCCACCACCGACCCTGTCGGTAAGCACCCAACCAATCTAGGTAGAGGTGCTTGCAGATCCGAGGAGCATGTTGGGGCGTGCATGGATTCGAACATTAAAACCAGGTAGAGCCGCTCACTGAAAACAACACGTAAATCACATGCCGCAATAAGTTGACATGAATCACAAAACTATGTAAGCACACATGCATGCTAGTATGACATCAATCACTGTACCAAGTTAATCTGCTAAAGTTTGGTTAATAAACAAATAGGATTATGGCAGAATGTTGCATCTTCCAAATGGAGATGCTTTGCTTTTGGAGCTAGCACTTAGAAAATATGGAATTAGTCCAGATTTCCAAAAGATGGGTTAGTCTAAAGAATTAGTCAAGTGAAAAGTAGAAGATCAAGTAACAGTAAATGATCAAGAAGCAGTCGAGGATTAGAGCAACAACCAGATCATATAGCAATGCCAACGAGTAAGGGCAGAAATAAAGAGGCCAGTGGGATTGAGACAGCAGGGACGCGATGGCGAACTCTATCCTGGCAGGGTCGCAGATAAGTTTAGAAATCTGCGTTCAAAAACTGAAATTCAAAGTAAACAGTGGAGCCATTGCTGTTTGAGGAACGAAGGAGGGGAAATAAAGTGATTTTCAGGTACAATTTTTTTTCTTTTGGTATTTGAGGTACTAAAAACAGTGACAATAGTAGATAAAATCATACACAAAATTAGCACCTCATGGCTACATCCACTAAAACGGTGAGACTAATTATAAAAAGATCACGAGAAGCACAAATATAGGGATCACGAGACATCACAGATCTGTAGGAAGATATGTATTCACCATGTTGAAGCTTCACGATATCTTTCTTGTGGTCAATGATTTCAAGGCAGCCATCTGGATGGAAACGCCCTATGTCACCAGGATAAAACTGTTGTAGACCTCTTTCATCATCCTTCACAAGATATATAAGGCATGTGTCAGATCAGTTATTGTGAAAGTGAAGCCATTACTCATTAGTAACAATGCATGATTTGGTGTGTGAACAGATCAGTAACAAGTTGACAACGTACCTTATAGACTTTGCTTGTTTTAGCTTCATTCCTGAAATGGTATTTAGTTACATTGGGACCTCCGATGACTATCTCCCCCCTAAGGGATTGGTAAATCCTTTGTTAACCTTCAGCCCAGTCAATCACCTGAAAAGTATAGTTGACTATGTTAAGAATTGTGAGGTCATCCCAATTAAGTACCAATGCATCTGAGATTTTCATCTTACAGAGAACATTTGCATGAAGGAGAGCACTTCTAGAAAAGTGCAACACTTGGAAAAATGCAGTATTTGCATGCAGGAGATCATAACAGATCAAGAATTTCACAGGAAGTCATTTATCCAGTGGTTAGCAAGTGTTACAGAAATTTTTCATTTTTACAAATTATGGGTGTGTAAGTGGGACTTGTATAGACAGTTTCATGCCGAATTGTTACCACGGCTCGATGGCAATTTCCATCAATTAATATAAGACAGATAAAGCTCAATTTATAATAGAGAAAACAGGCATGGGAAGGCTCGGTTGCAATGATGATACATATGGGCAAAAACAAAGCAGTTGACACAAATCTGGAGCAACCAAGCCTCTTGTTACTTGTAGCAATACAAACACACTTGTAGGAGACGGCCCAAGCAAATTACAGCTTATTTACTTAGCAATTCAAAGTAAACAGAGAATCCATTGCTGTTTGAGAACCAAGGGGGAAAATAAAGTCATTTCAGTTGTGAATTTCTTTTCTTTTTAGTATTTGAGGTACTAAAAACAGTGACACTGCTAGATAAAATCATAGCCAACATTACCAACTCAGGGATAAAACGAAGACACTACTTATTATAAGACAATCACGAGAAGCACAAATATAGGCATCACGAGACATCCCAGATCAAGAATTCACAGATCTGTAGGAGGATATGTATTCACCATGTTGAAGCTTCACGATATCTTTCTTGCGGTCAATGATTTCAAGGAAGCCATCTGGACGGAAACATCCTATGTCCCCAGAATAGAACCGTCGTAGACCCCTTTCATCATCCTTCAGAAGATAAATAAGGCATGTGTCAGATCAGTTATTGTGAAGGAGAAGCCATTGCTCATTAGAACGGATGCATGATTTGGTGCGCGAACAGATCATTCACAAGTTGACAACATACCTTATACACTTCATTTGTTTTAGATTCATTCTTGAAATGGTCTTTAGTTACATGACTATCTCCCCACAGAGGCATCGGTGAATCCTTTGTCAAGTACAGTATCCCCTTCAGCCCAGTCAATCAACTGAGAAAATAAAGTTGACATTATGTTAAGAATTGTGAGGTAATCTCAATGAAGTACCCATTGCATCTAGAATTTTTCATCTAACATAGACATTTGCGTGAAGGAGAGCATTCATAGAAAAATGCAACACTTGGAAAAACACAATCTTGCATGCAGGAGACCATAACAGGTGAAGAATTTCACAGAAAGCAATTTACCCATTGGCTATTGCTGCCGCATCAAATTGTTTCTTCATGAAGTCCAGAAAGCACACTTGATCAATTTTGCCATCATCCTCAAGAAGCATATCATACCTTGAAGCAGAGTCTTCAAAAAAGGATATCACTGAAGCTATTCTGTAGTTCCATCCGGACAATGTTGAAAAGCATTCCACTAGCTCATCGACACATAAGTCCATGAAAATTTCCTGAAGATCCTCAGTGATGTCCATGTTAGACCTGCTCCAAATAGCAAGATATCTCTTAACAAATGCTGCCAATGTGCTCATTCAAATCCTTCGAGTTTTGAAGGAAACAAGTGCAAACTCCAATAATAGCAGCATTTGGGGAAGCACAAGTGAGTTATGCATTTCAAACACGCCAAAACCCACAGTAAAGCACCGACCGTCTTGGTCTTCCCAGTGCCTGGTGGACCCCATATAAGCTTCATGCGGTTCACATGCCCGCATCGTCAGCCAAGATGACAGATTCTATAGCAAGTTATACAGATTCTATAGCAAGTTATAGGATCTTGTGATCGATTAAGCTTCACCGACTGTAGTTGCTCTATGTAAGAAGCCAAACAGCTCCCTTTCATGTTTAGCACACATACAGCAAACATCCTCGCCCTGCAACAGAGCCAACAAAGAGGAGCCCAAAAAGTTAGGCCCCAAACCAATTTATAATGGTGACGAAAATAGCAAGTAATAAATCTAAAATGTGAATATCCATGTCATATTACCAGAATTATGGAGGCTAAGAGCACATGGTTACTGGGAAATTAATTTTCACTCATGTGTATCGAAGGTAAGTGCTTTCCATATCCGTATGTTTGCGGTGATGTTATTTAGAAATATTGCATGCTTGAGTTTGTTTAAATGTTCTTCCAAACCAATATTCTTTGCAACTTCGACTCTGATGCCCTTCTGGTACTCATCATCCATAGAAAAATCAGCATCATCATTGTCCCCAAAGCCCACGTCCATAAAGTATGATCCTGGTTTTCCTCCTACCTCCATGGAAAGTGTTTTCGACAAGGATGCTTCACTGATGAGTTCAAGGCATGAGCACAGATCTGGCCATGTTTCTTCAATCAGAGGCACACGATACGATGTGAGATAGTGATCAAGTGACTTGAAGTTGCAGGGAGTAGTCTCAATCTAAACACAAAAGAGGTCATAGATGAAATATGGTTATGGGTGGCAAAAGATTCTCAAGCAGCTCCTTGAGAACAAGAACATCATGTAATTAATGTTAACAAAATAGCTATCTGGTCAATTTCATCTACTGCAAGAGCAAGCAAGGTTCAATACAGGGCTTAAGTTGTTCATATCAACCAGGGGGCAGCCCGGTGCATGTAGCTCCCGCTTGCGCAGGGTCCGGGAAAGGGTCCGACCACTTTGGGTCTATTGTACGCAGCCCTTCCCTACATTTCTGCAAGAGGCTGTTTCCAGGACTTGAACCCGTGACCTCATGGTCACAAGGCAGCAGCTTTACCACTGCGCCAAGGCTCCCCTTCTTGTTCATATCAACCAGACATGATATTTTCATAGCAAAACAATTTATAGTTTCTACCACCAGATTGTACAGCATCACAACATGTACAAGGCATCGAACAACAACGCGCTAAATGTGATTAATAAAAAAATCATGAGATTTAAGCACATCAGAAACATGCGCGCATATGCATGCATACGCTTTGAAGGTCCAGGGACCATACATACGCACAGGTTTGAAAAAATAAAAAAAGGCTCAAGCTTGCAACAAAGACTAGAAATTGCAGGGAATAGTATCAACCTAAACACAAAAGAGGTCATAGATGAAATATGGTTCAAAAAAGGGCAGCCAGGTGCATGTAGCCCCCTCTTGTGCAGGGTCCGGGGAAGGGTCCGACCGCTTTGGGTCTATTGTATGCAGCCTTTCCCTACATTTCTGTAAGAGGCTGTTTCCAGGACTTGAACCCGTGACCTCATGGTCACAAGGCAGCAGCTTTACCACTGCGCCAAGGCTCCCCTAAGATGAAATATGGTTATAGGTAGCAAAAGATTCTCCAACAGTCCTTAAGCACACGAATGGCATATGCAATTAATGCTAACAAAATACTCCCTCCGTCCTGAATTAGTAACCTGATCAATTTCATCCATTGCAAGAGCGGTCAAGGTTCAATACAGTGCTTAAGCTGCTCATATCAACCATAGACATAATTTTCCATAGCAAAACATTTCATAGTTTCTGCCACCAGATTGTACAGCATGCAACATGTATCTTTCTCATTAGGTACATATATGACTCACACACCTATCATCTCCTAACAGCCCTTTAAAACTTACACCACGTATTATCTAATGTTTTTTAGCATGAGACGGGCTAGATGATGCTACAGCCAACTACATCACTTCATAAATGGTGGTACATAATGGGCATAGTAAATCAGTGTGTCATCCTTCTCAAAAGCAATGGACACCTCGATAACATAAAAATTATATGTAACATCTAGTTAGCCGAATCAGCACATATGTCACTAACAGCAAAATGTAATTCCCTGAAAATACACATGTGCCAACAATTTCATCTACTGCAAGAAGAAGCAAGGATCAATATAGGGCTTAAGCTACTCATATCACAAGGAGGCAAAACAACATATAATTTCTGCCACCAAATTCAAATTGTACAACATCACAAGATGTAGTACCAGCAAAAGCCAGGACCGTGTTTCTCTTTGCCAAATAAATCAACATTACACCACAAACTAAACATGTTAGAAAATTTACCAAAGTCAGCAGGCAGATTGCTTTGAGCTCAGCTTATTGAACATCAAGCTTAAGCTTATTCCACCTACTATTGGGTAAATACATACAAATGTGCTAGCGGTAAAACCCTGAACCCAATTAATATTTTTGCTAATAAAATAAGCATTATAAACTGGACTTGGAGAAGTCGGCAGGTAAGGAGAACAGTCACTATTGAGCAGGAAAAGATCGCCATGCCGTGCCTACAGCAGCTAAATGACACTTTCTTTTTCGTTTTGCGGGATAGCTAAACCACAACATATTGGTGTGTCAAATTCTAGGAAAACCATTGTCGCATGTCAACGTTGGTTAAGTGACGACATCCTACAATAACTGATGGAATCCCTGCAAGCAGTTTCGCCAATATGGCTCCACATCAGCAGATGCATCCTAGCAAGGACCTTTTCTGTTGATAACAATGTGGTGAAAGTTTCAGTATTTTCAGGCATAATGCAGCGGAGCAATCAAATTGGACATCAATTCGGGAGGAAGAACTACCTAGACGAGGTTCATGGCGCCGGCACCAGGGTCGGGGCAGCGGGGGAGCGGCGTCCCTGTACGTTCTGTGGTGCACCTGCGCGCGTGAGGAGGGAACCATGTCAGGGAGCGGCCAAATCGAAATGGATAGAGGGGGAGAGAGAGAGAGATGCGGGGAGGATTGAGGAGCACCAGACCTTCCATGGCTGTGGGGTCGGAGCTCCATGGCGGCGTCCAAGGAGTGAAGAAGCGCACGGAGGAAGGACCTCCTTTGCTGGTGCGTTGTAGTGGAAAAGGGGCCCGAGTTGATGGACGCCGGGAGCAGAGGAGGCGGTTGTGGGAATGGAGCTCCAGCCTCCAGTTCGTAGAAGCCCTCGACGTCCGTGGCGGATCTGGTGCGCCATGGCCATGGCCGCTGCCTGGGCTGCTCGCTCGATCTCCCTCCCTCTTTGATCTCTTCTGATGATGGGAGGGGGGAGGGGGAGAGCCGAGGCCATGGCCGGCGGCGGCGGCGAGGTCTGGAGAGTCGGGGCGGTGGGTGGCGGCGGCGCTCAGAGTCTGAGGTATGGAACTTGGTGGATGACGGGCTGGGAGTGGGAGTGGGAGGGGTGTGTTGGAGTCTGCTGCTGCGTTGATGAAAATTAAGGCCACGCATTGATTTGGGTTGATTCATTCATTCTTTGTGATTGGCCAATTGGCATGTCACGCGGATTGATTCCATGTCAAGTCGATCACATCCATACGTTTTAATCGGACGGATGCCACGAAAGTGATAGCTTTGTCACTCAAACAAAATAATAAACTAAATCATGTGTTTCAATTGGTCAATCCCGCCTTCCCGCGGATCGATCCCTCCCCTTGAGTCGATCCCAGCCGTCCGACCACATCCGACGGCACGTAGATCGCATCTTAGTAGATTTTCTTTTCCCACCATCTGGGACTCACTTGCCAAGGGTTAATTACATATCTACGTGCTAGAATGAGTGATGAACTTGTGTATATAGTGCGCTCGTGATTACTTGTTTGGTTAGGTTGAGTCGGATAATACAATTGGGTGCTTCTCTATCTGCTTTTTTTCTTCTTCTCATATGACGAATTAATCGAGTCTGAAGAATATATTTTTGCACTCACACAAATTTCTACATTTATGAAACTAGTGAAGACATGTGTATCCACAAACTTAACGCTCACGACCGTTCTTTGCGCGGTTGGATCCGGTAGTAGCGACCGTCCTTTTTCTCATGAACCATCGGTTTGGCCGACAAGCATCGAGGAGGTGGCATAATGTGGTGCTACTCAGGGAGAGGCGGCGAGTTTGGGACCCATAATGTTGAATATTTTTGGTTGGGCTACTAGAACAAGCTGACTTCTAGAATAAGATGGGTAAGAGACAGCTTATTCTAGAAGCCCCAAAAAGGCACCAAAAGAACTGGCCAATTGAATATTGAGATGCAACGTACTTTGCCTTTAGCCAACACACATGTGCTTTTGTAGCAGTTAGCACTCTTTTGTTGCGAAAATTATCCAGATATATTATCAAAATTTATTGGAAGTACACAGCACTTCAAACATCATAAAAATTACATTGAGATTCTTAGACCACCGAACGACCATTTATCTCCGTCAGAACGAGTAGTCGACGCGTCGCTATCCACTCCCCTACCAAAGCCTGCTTGACCTTGGCAATGACAGTTGGGAAGTCTTCGTGCACGTGCCCCTAAAGACCAGTGCCCTGGAGCCGCAGTCGCCGCCGTTGAACTCTTGGATAGATTTCAAGCACCTAAGACAAAATCTCACCACGTGAATAGAAACCCTAACCTCACCGCCCCAAAGAGACGACATGAATCTACGCCGAAGGTCCGTCGACTACATTCACATGAAATTAAAGAGTTAGCAACGTACGTTCAAATTGAGCGAACTTATAGTGGTAGCTAAATAGAGTAGCAGTGTAAGTTGAGCGTGTGTGCACTGGACATGCATGAGGACGCGCAGTGTAATTGTCTCTCTTTTCAAGCCTCCTCCAAAATCGCACCGAGTAAGGCTAGAGTCACCGACAAGTTTTATGGATTCCATGGATCGATGTTAGGCAGCATTTTTATTGGATATTAGGGAGGGAGGAGGGGGCCCACCCTCATGAGTGTGTGTGTGTGTGTTTGTTAGGGTGGGAATTAGTGTGAAGGGTTCCCTAAAAATGTTGGTCCGTTACTATCTATAATAGGTACTAGTAAAAGAGCCCGTGCGTTGCAACGGGAGAGAAAATAACACCCCAGCAACCATGACTCAAGACCCTAATAGGTTCACGTCCTTTATTTTCACATGACATCACATTTGTGTTGCCGACGAAGACCTCAGTGCTCACACAACGAAAACGCGTTTGAATGTAGTCAGTCCTAATGCGTCACTCGCTCGAAATAAGATTAGGGATATATTATTTTCCCCTGCGAGGTTTCTCAGAGGTGTGCATGCGTGGTTATTGATGTTTTCTTTCTTCTCAATATGTTTTCATTAATGGGTGTTTATTTGCAATTCAGAGAGATGCCGGTACGAAAGAAAAACAGACCGTGCACTATAGATTAAGTTTGCACAAAAATAATATTTTAGAAACATTTAACAGCTAGAAATAATATCATACTTAGATTCTAGTACACATTTTTCTAATTAAACTTCATATATAATATGTTAAAATCGAAGTTACGGTTTAAAAGATATGGATAATACAGCAGGGTTTGACTCCTCAGAACACATCTCTTGTTCCAAAAAAGAAGCTAGCTTTGCCAGCAAAACAATGAAAATGAGAATGAAACGGAAATGGCCTGGTGCATGCATGCTGACCAAATCATATTGTTCTCTCTTTATTCTGGCCTAGCTGAAAGAAAAAGAATGCATGGATCCTTTGAGATGGATGAGAGTAATGAATACTAACATGGATCATTTGGGTCGTATACATTTTTGGGCGTAGCAACTCCCAAAGCATGCTCGCATCGGGAGAGTTGGGTGGCGGCGCGGGCGCGGATGCGGAATGAATCGGGAGGTGGGGTGGGGGATTGGATTCGTTTGGGTAGGGATTCTCTCTCTCTCTCTCTCTCTCCCTCTCTCTCTCTCTCTCTCTCTCGTTTGGGCAGTGACCTGATTCTGTGCATATGAGTGTAAGCTAGCTAGACGTATAAGAGAAACTTCATTCGAACTGCTGCATGAGCAGCAACAACTAGAGAATAGGCGACGAGTATGTTGATCGCTGATCCAAGCAGCCTCTTTGTCGCCGGGCAACATTCGCGCACCACATGGCAGCCAGGTCAGGTTTGGATGCACTCGTGAGGTACGTCACGTTGTACAGCTTGTGTGTTTCCGAAAGAGAGACAAGTTTCAAAAAATGAAAAAGAAAAAGGTACTACGTCACGTTGTTGTGCAAAATGGATTGGTCGCCTAGCTTGCGTGCGTTGCGTTCGTGTTTAATAAGATATAGACAAGGAAGGGTTTTGTTTGTGCACGCACGCGTGATTCGGCGCGTACGTGAGTCAGCTCTCGATCATGCACAACCATAACGAGTGCTGGCGAACGAATGAATGGGTTGATCGGAAGCCTCATCTTCATTCTGCTGCTGCACACACACGTCTGTCTCACTGCCATCGTCACTCTCGCAGGACTGATATGTGTTTCTGCTCAATGCATGGGTAGATCCTGCCGTCGGTGATCTATTAATTACTGCAGGATGGGAGGGTGGCAGTACGGTCCCCTGAGCCACCCGTCGGCCACGAGCCTGTTCACCGCCTCCGTCGGGTGCACGCCGTCCCAGGACTCGTGCCTCCACGGGTCGCCGCACGCGCTCGCGCCCTTCATCCCGCACCGCGCGTCCAACCGGAAGTTGTACGGGCCGCCGCCCGCGCCGCAGCACGCCGCGACGGGCGTGGTGAAGCCGAAGCGCGCCGGGTCGCGGAGCATGTCCATGGCGTAGGCGTAGTAGTCCGCGTACATGATCCTCGCCGCCGGCCCGTGCCTGGCGCGTGCGCGGTTGAGCCTGTCCTGGAGCAGCGAGTTGTGGTACGTGGCGAGGTCGTTGAGCGGCTTGAGGCAGCCATGCTCGTCGTAGTCCGACTTGTCGCGGCTCGGTAGTATGGTGAGGTAGAGCGCGACGCACCCTATGGGCAGCGTACCCGGCACCACGATGTCCACCGCACCCAGCTCGATCAGCCTCTCGAGGGCGGCGGCGATGTTGTCGACGACGTTGGGGGCGTAGCTTCTGGCCCGGCTGACGTTGAAGCCGAAGAAGAGCATGGCGTTGTAGTCGTTGCCGCCGATGGAGCCGAGGAGGAAGAGGGACCTGGCGAGGTAGGGCCTGCAGCTCTGCGGCCCGCCGCAGACGCGCGGGAGGAGGTCGCGGAACCACTGGAGCTGTACGTTGATGGCGCCGTTGTTCCAGATCGGGTAGCCGAGGCCGATGGACTTGAGGAAGTCGAAGTCCAGCGCCGTGGCGCCCACGATGGCCATGTTGGCGCCCTTCCGGAAGTCGGCGCCGGGGAGCTTGGACGGGGGAAGAAAAGGGAGGCCCAGCGACTGCGCGAGGAAGTCGACGACGAGCCGGCCGTCGGAGCAGCGGCAGGTGGGGTGGCCGAAGTAGGTCATGCCGTAGGGCGGGTTGGCGAAGGTGAGCAGGAGCTCCTCCGTCGCCGACTTGTTCACGCAGAGGTTGCCCGTGTCCGACAGCGAGTCGCCGAAGTTGAACATGGCGTTGTACCGCATTGCCCCGCCGTCTCCGTCCGCGGATGCCAGCAGGAAGACGCAGCTGGCGCCGAGGAGGAGGAGGACGCTGGCGGCGGCAATGACACCAGTGATTCGCCGAGCCATGGCCGTCCCCGTCGATCGATCTTGCACGCGCTCTAGGCTCTAGCTCACCATCTGTGGCAACTCTCTGTGCACGAAGGTGTGTATATAACGTGGATGAGAGCCCGTCCACGTACGCGCGCGCTGCGACACTTTGCACGCGCGTGCCCTCTCGCTCCAGCTGGATGCTCACCGCCGACGATCTATCGAACAACCACCTCCGGTGAGCTAGCTGGCGCGCTTCTCGATCGTGGTTAATTGCCCGGCTTGGACGCACTCGTACGTGCGTTCATGCAACCTAGCCCCGTCCTCCGGTCAAGTACTGATCAACCGTAAGTTCGTCGTCGTCTCGTCAGCACGATTCAATGGCGCGCCCACGCGGCGGTGACGCGCCGAGGCGTTCGCCGCGTGTGGACGCTGACTCGTACGTGGGCCACCGACGCGAAGATTTTGTGGCCGAAAAAAAGGGGGCCGGCTGGATGTGCGTGCATTGAGACGAGGCCCATTGCGTACCCCGGTGACAAGCCAGGAGGCTTTTTCTTGCTGGGCCCTAATTATGGTCGACGGAAACCAAGTTCCTCCCAAAAAAAAAGGGTCTATCTCGATGACCCCGCTCGATGGGCCTTTGTATTTCTCACAACATTCCAAACAAAAACAAAAAATAAAAGGAAAAACGAAAAAGAAAGACAACAAAAAGAAAAAAGAAACATAAAACGAAAAAACTAAGAATGAAAATAAAAATCAATGAACGGTTCAGAAACCTTCTAGAAGGTTCCCAAAATTGGTCAGGAACCTTCTAGAAGGTTCGCAAAACCTGATATTGTAGCACGTGCGTTATCTCGTAATTGGGTTGTCCCACCTTCGCTATGTCACTCGCATCTGTGCCAATCCGCGACAATTTGTAACAGACAACGGCAAATAGACATTTTCATGCTTATGATGTTCAACTGGGTCTATAACGACGACCCGCTCGATGGGCTTTGTCTTTCCCACAATATTTCAGCCAATTATGCCTATCTCCTGTAAAAGAGGCAACTCGTGTTGATGGTCTGTTTGCCTCTTTGTGGAAAGGGGAATAAAAAATGCGGCGACAAGAGTCGAACCACTGCCCTGCCCAACTTTTCTCTATTTTCTTCAGCTGAAAAGGATAGTTGCAATTTTTCTGCCAAGTGCCTGCTAGTGCCGATCATTTCTATCCAATCAGCCTGCTTCATCTGTATCGTCGCCTGCTCATGGCCTCCCCCAATCCCGTCTCTCCTGCCGCCTCTCTCCTCCAATCATCCCCTCCCCCTTCCCCACGCCTTCAGCTCCAATCCTTGTTCAAAATTCAAATTGATATGGTGCGCCCGCTCAATTCCTCCTTCGCTTCCTCATCCCTCTTCCTCACCGTTTCCCCTCCTCCTCTGTTGGAAATATGTCCTAGAGGCCCAGCGTGTTCTGCCTCCTAAGCTTTAAAAGGGGGTAAACTATGTCATCCTCTACACACTTCGTAGTATTTGGCTCGAGCGCAACCAGAGGGTGTTCAAGAACACCTCCCTCCTATCGGTGTTTGTAATCGCCAAGGCACAAGACCACTGCCATGAGTAGAGCACGGTGGGCAACAATAGTCTAAAGCGAGTTGTAAAGTAAGTGGTAGGTGGATTTGTTTGTGCTGGCGCTGCAAACACGAAAGAAAATCTTGTGATTGTAGCTTGCTTTCTGTCTTAATATATAGGCACGCTGATCTCCTGCGTGTTCCAAAAAAACTTCATTTTAGGTATTTAGAACAATAAAATAGAGAAATTTTCAAATTTGACCAGATGTTTTGATCGAGATTATCTTTTATCATCTCCTACTAAAAATTGTTAGCTTCGTGAATTTCATCTGAAATGTGGGCGAAACTTTTTCCCGTGGCACCAACGCAAATTTCGACCAGTTTTTTTCCCTGGGTACCTACTCCCGAAGGCAAACTTCAAGCTGGGTGACCTAGATCTTAGACAACAAGTAAGTCATTGTGATTGTTTCTTAGAAAACAAATAGTATAGTGTACTATTTGTGCATCGTTAGTGTATATCTTCCGCTTCATATGATTGCTCAGCTCTACCTGCGGGTCATCCAAATGCCAAGACTTCCATCAATACTATTGTTGAGAGCAATAGCAGACGAGCAAATATGTTGAAAAACCCAACGACCCTCATGACTCAGGTGGTGTTCAAGTGTTCAGGCATTAACTCAGCAGTTACCAACGAGCAGGGCGTCTATATATTGGCCAACCTCGCCGCCATTAGATCACCATCAGTCCAAGCGAGATCTTTTCATGCGATTTAATAGATTGAGCTAGCCATGAAGCTCCCGTGTTTCCATTTATGCTCATCGCTACTCGTGGCTTCCTTAGTCATCCAACTGATCACGGCAATGGCCAGTGGTGGTGGTGGTAGCAGCGGTGCTACGTCGTCGATGGTGGCCGCGCTGAAGAAATACAATGCCATGTTCACCTTCGGTGATTCGATGGATGAGACCGGCAACATATGCGCCGCCAGCAGCAACAAGACGGAGCTTGACGTGCTCACCTGCACCCACCCGCCGTACGGCGAGACCTACTTCGGAAGGCCGGCTTGCCGGTGGTGCGACGGCCGCGTGGTTGTTGACTTCATCGGTAAATAATGATTTTCAAAAGAAGCACAGAGCATGCATACATATTTTGATAACCGACTTTACATCGAAGTAGACAGTTTGGACAGGTTGACAAGGTTTGGTTGGATTGGAAGTGTGTGAAAAAACTTAGAAATTATTTTTCCATTAGGTGCATGCATCTTGTAATTTAACCAACCAAGGCCTAAGAGATGTGCTATATTTGAAAATGCATACCAAAAATATATTTTCTACATTATTATATTTCATAACAACCCAAGAAAATAAGTTGTTCTGGCTAACATATGAAATGAAGGAATTGAAGTCATGATTCTTGCCACTTTGTAACAGACAATTAGTATAACAAACAATTCTTGACAGAAAAGTGTGACCACTGTGTTGAGAATTTTATGCGTTTGCTCAGACAATTTTTTTTAATTTATTTTTATTGTCCCTGAATGCCAGCACAAGCACTTGGGCTTCCATTTGTCCCACCATCGAAAGCAAAAGGCAAAGACTTTCGGCGCGGCGTAAGCATGGCCATCACCGGCGGCACGGCCATGAACTTCTCCTTCTACAAATCTCTCGGTATCGAAGATCCAGTGTGGAACCATGGCTCACTGGACACGCAGATCCAATGGTTCAAGGAGTTGATGCCCTCCATATGCGGGACAGAACAAAGTGAGCGCATACTCTAATTTTCCTAGGTCTTATGTCTTTGAAATGTTCGACTTATAAGTATGTCTGTCTAAACCTAATTTACCCCAATGAAGAAGTCTAAATTAACTCGCTGCTTGTAGGTTGCAAAGTGTACCTGCGAAAATCGTTGTTCATGTTCGGTGGATACGGCGGAAACGATTACAACGTCCAGCTACTTGAACTTGGCTTGACGCCATTGCAGGCGATGAACTACACCCCAAAGATCGTCACTGCCATCGCTAATGGTGTCGAGGTACATGCGGTATTAACCGCAAATTTTGCATATTGCAGTCTTGAGTTCTAGACTAAATGTTCCAGTGATACGTACGCAGCCATGCATTTTTGTTACAGAAACTGATTGCTCTTGGCGCTGTCCACGTGGTCGTCCCGGGCATCTTCCCGACGGGCTGCCTCCCGATCTTCCTGTCCCTCTTCGGCGACGCCGCCAGCGAGACCGACTTCGACGGCACCGGCTGCCTCAAGCCCTACAACCGCCTGACCGAGTACCACAACTCGCTGCTCCGGAAGCAGGTGGACGCCCTCCGGCGCAAGCACTACAACTCGACGAGGATCATGTACGCCGATTACTACGGCCTCGTGTACCAGATGATCCAAGAGCCCGAGAAGTTCGGTAAGTGCCCTTCGTTTTGTTGTGAAAAACATGGAGAAATGGATTAATCTTAATGGGTTGGTTGTGTGTTGTTATGTCGATTGGTCCCTAGGGTTTAGCAAGCCATTTGAGGCGTGCTGTGGGGCAGGAGGGGGGAAGTACAACTTCGACGTCACCGCGAGGTGCGGCATGGAGGGGGCGACCACCACGTGCTGCGACCCGTCGACGCGGATGAGCTGGGACGGCATCCACCCGACGGAGGAGGTGAACAAGGTGATCGCCGGCGCATTGCTCAGGGGACCCTATTGCACCCCTCCGATCCTAGGCTGAAGCCGCCGAAGCTTATGTGTCGTCGCATGGAAATGGAGTCAGACACAAAAAACTTGTGATCAAGCTGAGAATAAAGAGATACGCGCGCTGTTAGCGCAGTGGAATCTCGTTCGTGTCTTGGTCTCGGTCGAATGAGGATAATACTCACTCAGTTCATATAAATTTGTTCACGGTCCCCCGTGCTAAAAAAATTGTTCATAAGCATTACAAGAAGGTCTCACGAAGCGTCTACAAACCCTAGCCACTAACCCATCTACCGCCCCTCCCGCCGCCGCCAGAGTGCATCGTCGGGCAAAGCCCGCACAACACCGGCGACATCAAGGAGGTTCTGATCGCGGAGAGTTTGCTGGAGCAGAGGTAGTCTTTGTCTCGTTAGGGGCGGCGAGTCGGTGCCATTGTCTCCGGGTAGGAATAATGTCCTCCCTGCCCTATCCCCGTTCATTGGTGTGCTTAGCACCGACGGAGGACGTGTGGAGGCGTGTCTTTGGCGGGCCTTTTAGGATCCGGTCGGTTTTGGTCTCCGATGGATCTGTTTGGATTCGAATGACACTCGTGGTCTTTGGAGTTTTTACAGGCCCTTTTCGCCATCTTCTTCTCCAGGGCGGTGATTAGTTACACAGATCGCAATTGTCGGTGTTTCGTATCCATGGCGGTCATTAGCAACGTAGATTGCGACTGTCGGTGTCTTCTGGTCTACATCGACAACTTGCTGACGGGTTTAAACAAGTTTGCTTTGCCGAGACGATGGCACAGAGGCGGTGACGAGCTTTGCCTATGGTGCACCGTTGGTGGATACAGGAGGAAAAACACTTCGACACCCCTAAGTATTTGGATGTAACCTTTTTTTTTAAAGATGTATTTATAAGGACAAGCGATGCTTAATATACAGCCATAGGCCTTTCCTCAAAAAAGGTTCATCTCGTAAAAACTTCTATTATTAGTGCTTAGAAATATATTAAAACCTTCGTGGATCTCAACATCAACATTGATGAGCCTTAGTGACGACTGAAATTTAATTAATTCTTAGTCTACTGATAATTAGAATGCCGTTTATTCATTCCCTTCTTAATTTAGCAAACGGTGACAGTTGTACTATTTGCATAGAGCGAGAGACTAGCGTTTGGAAGGCAATTAAGCTCATGTTTTATCGAGTAAAATTTAGCACTCACTACCATTTTCTTGTAAGAGCTTTCACAGTTGCCGGTCGGCCCTGGCCTCCGGGTGCATTCTCGGCGCTGGTCTGGGATTGCTATGTAGTCTCAGCTCGGCCTGGCTGGTATCTGGATGGTCGAAGTGGGCGATGGTGCCATCAGCGGCGAGAATAAAGTATCCTAGTCTTACCCTCATTCCAATAGTGTTGTTTGGTGTTGCCGGAGGGCATGTGGAGCTTTGGTCGGGGTCAAATTTTGGGCCTTTCTTTTGTGTTCGTTTTGTTTAGGTGGTCTCAAAAGGCGTTGTTCAGAGGAGTGGACGATGGTGGCTCGTGTTATGATCTTCTGGCTTCCTCTTTGTTCGACCGTGCACAACAGGTTCAACTTCGTCGAGAGGCTAGTGAGGTAAGGCATTCGTGATTCTGTCTGGTATGCTCTGGGGTGATTTTACAGCCTCCATCGTCACCTTCTTCCCCGGAATGGTGATATGATCCCGAGGTTGTTGTCACCGGTTTCTTCTAGCTCCGATCGACGACTTATCGGCCGCTACATCACGTTACCCTGGCTCCGAGAGCGTTTCAGCGATCTAGAGGCGACACCGAATTTTGCTCACAGTTCGCCGCCAACGAGTGTAGGAAGAAGACGACGCCAATGTACCTAAAAGCATCCACAGCCGTTGGCCCTCCCAGGAGGCAAAAAATTCGCCACCTGGGGGCGAGCCGACGGTAGCATCGGCGCTAGGGGCGGTTCGGCATCTAGCCGTCGCCCCCAGGTCGCCCCAGGCGCCGATATCGGCCCATTCGCGGCCGCTTTTCGGCCTAGATAAACAGAAAAATGGCCCGATATCGGCGAGAAACGGCCCATATTCGGCGTGGTCCGGCGTGGTTCGGCGTTGAATTCTCAACATAAATAATTTTTTTACCACACAGTTCATCACAGAAAATCAAATAATTCAACAAAATAGTGCAACAACAAATAGTTCAATACAAATTATATAGTTCAACAAATAAAAACTCATCACACGCCGAGCTAGGCGTCGCCCTTGATCCTCCATAGGTGCTCCACCAGATCCTGCTACAGTTGATGATGCACTTGTGGGTCTCGGATCTCCTGACGCATACTGAGGTAGGCAGTCCAGGTTGCCGTAGCTGGTGATCAACTTCGGCTAGAGGACCCTGGCTGTAGTATGGTTCAGTGTCAAACACTGGCTCTTCCTGCTCGCTCTCGATGATCATGTTGTGCAAGATGACACAACAAGTCATGATCTCCCACATTTGATCTTTCGACCAGGTCTGAGCAGGGTACCGGACAACAGCAAATCGACATTGGAGCACAGCAAATGCCCGCTCGACATCCTTCCTGCAAGCCTCCTGGACCTTGGCAAAGTGGGACTTCTTGCCTCCTGGCACAACGTTTGAGATAGTCTTCACAAATGTAGACCATCTCGGATAGATGCCATCAGCTAGATAGTACCCCTTGTTGTAGTACCGTCCATTGACCTCGAAGTTCACTGGAGGAGAATGACCTTCAACAAGCTTGGCAAAGACAGGGGAGCACTACAGCACGTTGATGTCATTGTGAGTTCCTGGCATACCAAAGAAGGAGTGCCAAATCCAGAGGTCCTGTATTGCCACCGCCTCAAGTACCACACTGCAACCGCCTTTGGCGCCTTTGTACATCCCCTGCCAAGCAAGTGGGCAGTTCATCCATTTCCATTGCATGCAATCGATGCTTCCAAGCATCCTAGGAAATCCTCTTGCCGCGTTCTGTGCTAGGATCCGAGCAGTGTATTCCGCATTGTGTGTTCGCAAGTATTGCGGTCCAAACTGAAGGAAATATACCCTAGAGGCAATAATAAAGTTATTATTTATTTTCTTATTTTATGATAAATGTTTATTATTCACGCTAAAATTGTATTAACCGGAAACTTAGTACATGTGTGAATATATAGACAAAACATAAGTGTCCCTAGTATGCCTCTACTTGACTAGCTCGTTTATCAAAGATGGTTATGTTTCCTAACCATAGACATGTGTTGTCATTTGATGAACGGGGTCACATCATTAGGAGAATGATGTGATGGACAAGACCCATCCGTTAGCTTAGCATTATGATCGTTAAGTTTTATTGCTATTGCTTTCTTCATGACTTATACATGTTTCTCTGACTATGAGATTATGCAACTCCCGAATACCGGAGGAACACCTTGTGTGCTATCAAACGTCACAACGTAACTGGGTGATTATAAAGATGCTCTACAGGTGTCTCCGAAGGTATTTGTTGGGTTGGCATAGATCGAGATTAGGATTTGTCACTCCGTGTATCGGAGAGGTATCTCTGGGCCCTCTCGGTAATGCACATCACTATAAGCCTTGCAAGCAATGTGACTAATGAGTTAGTTGCGGGATGATGCATTACGGAACGAGTAAAGAGACTTGCCGGTAACGAGATTGAACTAGGTATGAGGATACCGACGATCGAATCTCGGGCAAGTAACATACCGATGACAAAGGGAACAACGTATGTTGTTATGCGGTTTGACCGATAAAGATCTTCGTAGAATATGTAGGAGCCAATATGAGCATCCAGGTTCCGCTATTGGTTATTGACCGGAGATGTGTCTCGGTCATGTCTACATAGTTCTCGAACCCGTAGGGTCCGCACGCTTAACGTTCGATGACGATTTGTATTATGAGTTATGTGATTTGATGACCGAAGTTTGTTCGAAGTCCCGTATGAGATCACGGACATGACGAGGAGTCTCGAAATGGTCGAGTGGTAAAGATTCATATATTGGAAGGCTATATTCGGACACCGGATGTGTTCCGGGTGATACCGAGTCACCGGAAGGGGTTCCGAGCAACCCCCGGCAAAGATATGGGCTTTATGGGCCAAGTAAGGGAACACACCAGCCCACAAGGGGCTGATGCGCCCCCTATAGGGTCAGCCACGTGGGGAGAAAGGGAAAAGAGAGGAGGAAAAGGAAAGTATGAAGTAGGACTCCTACTTCCTTCCCCTCCCCCCTCCTTCCTTGCCGCCTTGTCCAAATATGGTAGGGGGGGGGGGGGGGGCGAATTGGACTAGGGGCCCAAGTAGGATTCCTCCTACTTGGGCGCGCCCTAGGCTGCCTCCCTCCCTCTCCCTCCTATATATACGTGGGGAGGGCACCCCTAGAATACACATCAATTGTTCCTAGCCATGTGCGGTGCCCCCCTCCACAGTTTTCTACCTCGGTCATATCGTCGTAGTGCTTAGGCGAAGCCCTGCGCCGGTAACTTCATCATCACCGTCACCACGCCGTCGTGCTGACGGAACTCTCCCTCGGCCTCAGCTAGATCTAGAGTTCGAGGGACGTCATCGAGCTGAACGTGTGCAGATCGTGGAGGTGCCGCGCGTTCGGTACTTGATCGGTTGGACCGCGAAGACGTTCGACTACATCAACCGCGTTACTTAACGCTTCCGCTTTCGGTCTACGAGGGTACGTGGACACACTCTCCCCGCTCGTTGCTATGCTTCTCCTAGATAGATCTTGCGTGATCGTAGGAAGTTTTTTGAAATTACTACGTTCCACAACAATGGCATCCGAGCGAGGTCTATGCGTAGATGTTATATGCACCAGTAGAACACAAAGAGTTGTGGACGATAATAGTCATACTGCTTACCAGCATGTCATACTTTGATTCGGCGGTATTATTGGATGAAGCGGCCCAGATCGACATTACATGACCGCGTTCATGAGACTGGTTCTACCGACGTGCTTCGCACACAGGTGGCTAGTGGGTGTCTGTTTCTCCAGCTTTAGTTGAATCGAGTGTGACTACGCCCGGTCCTTGTTGAAGGTTAAAACAGCACACTTGACGAAAAATCGTTGTGGTTTCGATGCGTAGGTAAGAACGGGTCTTGCTAAGCCCGTAGCAGCCACGTAAAACTTGCAACAACAAAGTAGAGGATGTCTAACTTGTTTTTGCAGGGCATGTTGTGATGTGATATGGTCAAGACGTGATGATATATAAATTGTTATATGAGATGATCATGTTTTGTAAAAGTTATCGGCAACTGGTAGGAGCCTTATGGTTGTCGCTTTATTGTATGAAATGCAATCGCCATGTAATTGCTTTACTTTATCACTAAGCGGTAGCGATAGTCGTAGAAGCAATAGTTGGCAAGACGACAACGATGCTTCGATGGAGATCAAGGTGTCAAGCCGGTGACGATGGTGATCATGACGGTACTTTGGAGATGGAGATCAAAGGCACAAGATGATGATGGCCATATCATATCACTTATATTGATTGCATGTGATGTTTATCCTTTATGCATCTTATTTTGCTTAGTACGACGGTAGCATTATAAGATGATCCCTTACTAAATTTCAAGGTATAAGTGTTCTCCCTGAGTATGCACCTTTGCTATAGTTCTTCGTGCTGAGACACCACGTGATGATCGGGTGTGATAAGCTCTGCGTTCACATACAACGGGTGCAAGCCAGTTTTGCACATGCAGAATACTCGGGTTAAACTTGACGAGCCTAGCATATGAAGATATGGCCTCGGAACAATGGAGACTGCAAGGTCGAGCGTGAATCATATAGTAGATATGATCAACATAGAGATGTTCACCATTGAAGACTACTCCATCTCATGTGATGATCGGACATGGTTTAGTTGATTTGGATCACGTGATCATTTAGATGACTAGAGGGATGTCTATCTAAGTGGGAGTTCTTAAGTAATATGATTAATTGAAGTTTAATTTATCATGAACTTAGTCCTGATAGTATTTACAAATTATGTTGTAGATCAATAGCTCGTGATGTAGCTCCCCATTTATTTTTTGATATGTTCCTAGATAAATATAAGTTGAAAGATGATAGTAGAAATGATGCGGACTTGGTCCGTGATATGAGGATTTTCCTCATTTCTGCACAGAAGAATTATGACCTTGATGCATCGCTAGGTGACAAACCTATTGCAGGAGTAGATGTAGACGTTATGAACGTTTTGACAAAAGCTCGGTATGATGACTACTTGATAGTTTAGTGCACCATGGTTTACGGCTTAGAACCGGGACTTCAAAAAGGTTTTGAATGCCACGGAGCATATAAGATGTTCCAAGAGTTGAAATTGGTATTTCATACTCATGCCCGTATCAAGAGGTATGAGACCTTTGACAGTACTTTGCCTACAAGATGGAGGAGAATAGCTCAACCAGTGAGCATGTGCTCAGATTGTCTGGGTACTACAATTGCTTGAATCAAGTGGGAGTTAATCTTCCAGATAAGATAGTAATTGACAAAGTTCTCTAGTCACTATCTCCAAGTTACTAGAACTTCGTGATGAACTATAATATGCAAGGGATGACGAAAGTAATTCCCAAGCTCTTCGCGATGCTGAAATTGACGAAGGTAGAAATCAAGAAAGAGCATCAAGTGTTGATGATTAACAAGACCACTAGTTTCAAGAAAAGGGCAAATGGATAGAAGGGGAACTTCAAGAAGAACGGCAAACAAGTTGCTGCTCAAGTGAAGAAGCCCAAGTCTGGACCTAAGCCTGAGACTGAGTGCTTCTACTGCAATGGAAATGGTCACTGGAAGTGGAACTGCCCTAGATACTATGGTGGATAAGAAGGATGGCAAAGTGAACAAAGCTATATTTGATATACATGTTATTTATGTGTACTTTACTAGTGTTTATAGCAACCCCTCGGTATTTGATACTAGTTCAGTTACTAAGA
Source organism: Aegilops tauschii subsp. strangulata (assembly GCF_002575655.3). Taxonomy (NCBI): domain Eukaryota; kingdom Viridiplantae; phylum Streptophyta; class Magnoliopsida; order Poales; family Poaceae; genus Aegilops; species Aegilops tauschii. Next base: position 68,846,079 of record NC_053041.3, read on the forward strand.
GTAGTAACACGAAAACAGGAGTTGCAAGATAAACAGAGACTAGTTAAGGACGAGGTGACGATGTGTATTGGAAATGATTTCAAGGTTGATAAGACCACCATCGCACACTCCTTTTACCTTCGGGATTAGTGTTGAACCTAAAATAAATGTTATTTGGTGTTTGCGTTGAGCATGAATATGATTGGATCATGTTTACTGCAATACGGTTATTCATTTAAGTCAAAGAATAATTGTTATTCTGTTTACATGAATAAAACCTTCTATGGTCATACACTTAATATAAATGGTTTATTGAATCTCGGTCGTAGTGATACACATATTCATAATATTGAAGTCAAAAGATGCAAAGTTGATAATGATAGTGCAACTTATATGTGGCACTGCTGTTTATGTCATATTGGTGTAAAGCGCATGAAGAAACTCCATGCTGATGGACTTTTGGAATTACTTGATGCTTGCGAACCATGCCTCATGGGCAAGATGACTGAAACTCCATTCTCCGGAACAATGGAGCGAGCAACTGACTTATTGGAAATAATACATACTGGTGTATGCGGTCCGATGAGTATTGAGGCTCGCGGCGGGTATCGTTATTTTCTGACCTTCATAGATGATTTGAGCAGATACGGGTATATCTACTTAATGAAACATAAGTCTGAAACATTTGAAAAGTTCAAAGAATTTCAGAGTGAAGTGGAAAATCATCATAACAAGGAAATAAAGTTTCTACGATCTGATCGCGGAGGCGAATATTTGAGTTACGAGTTTGGTCTTCATTTGAAACAATGCGGAGTAATTTCACAACTCATGCCACCCGGAACATGATGTCTACTACGCAACCTTCTTCCTGTAGACGTTGTTGGGCCTCCAAGTGCAGAGGTTTGTAGGACAGTAGCAAATTTCCCTCAAGTGGATGACCTAAGGTTTATCAATCCGTGGGAGGCGTAGGATGAAGATGGTCTCTCTCAAGCAACCCTGCAACCAAATAACAAAGAGTCTCTTTTGTCCCCAACACACCCAATACAATGGTAAATTGTATAGGTGCACTAGTTCGGCGAAGAGATGGTGATACAAGTGCAATATGGATGGTAGATATAGGTTTTTGTAATCTGAAAATATAAAAGCAGCAAGGTAACTAATGATAAAAGTGAGTGTAAACGGTATTGCAATGCTAGGAAACAAGGCCTAGGGTTCATACTTTCACTAGTGCAAGTTCTCTCAACAATAATAACATAATTGGATCATATAACTATCTCTCAACATGCAACAGAGAGTCACTCCAAAGTCACTAATAGCGGAGAACAAACGAAGAGATTATGGTAGGGTACGAAACCACCTCAAAGTTATTCTTTCCGATCAATCCATTGCCGTCTCCGCGGATGGTTCCTCTCCGACCGACGAACATTCACTTGTAAAGGCAATGCGTCGACAGGCCTCGAGGAATTTGGACCCCACACCAGGTTATTTTCCGTTGTACGCACTCGCTTCATACGTGGTCTACGCTACAACAGGCGGAGCACCAACCGCTGTTCAAGGCGGTGTGTGCGCGGTTGGAGCAGGCGGCTATGGAGGTTTTTTCCCAACATGGGTGGCAGCATAACCTCCGGATCGATCCACCGCCGAGTTCGACATAGGCAAAGGGTCGGTCCATAGGACTCTACTATTGTCGTTTTGTCGGTTTTCTTACTTTTTCTAGTGTCAGACTTTGGTGTTTGGCTGTGTGCATCCTAGTTATGCAGAGGCCGGGTGTTACTCATAATGTTTTGTATCCGCTTGATGCTACATTTGAGATAATAAAATCGCCCTTTATCGAAAAAATCCATTGGGCTATTCCTATAAGTGTCACAAACAGCCCTAGAGTTCGTAGTAAAATAACACCTTAAGACACACATCAACCAAAACCCTAATGTCACCTAGATACTCCAATGTCACCTCAAGTATCCGTGGGTATGATTATACGATATGCATCACACAATCTCAGATTCATCTATTCAACCAACACATAGAACCTCAAAGAGTGCCCCAAAGTTTCTACCGGAGAGTCAAGATGAAAACGTGTGCCAACCCCTATGCATAGGTTCATGGGCGGAACCCGCAAGTTGATCACCAAAACATACATCAAGTGAATCAATAGAATAACCCATTGTCACCACGGTTATCCCACGCAAGACATACATCAAGTGTTCTCAAATCATTAAAGACTCAATCCGATAAGATAACTTCAAAGGGAAAACTCAATCCATTACAAGAGAGTAGAGGGGGAGAAACATCATAAGATCCAACTATAATAGCAAAGCTCGCGATACATCAAGATCGTACCACCTCAAGAACACGAGAGAGAGAGAGAGAGATCAAACACATAGCTACTGGTACATACCCTCAGCCCCGAGGGTGAACTACTCCCTCCTCGTCATGGAGAGCGCCGGGATGATGAAGATGGCCACCGGTGAAGGATCCCCCCGCCGGCAGGGTGCCGGAACAGGGTCCCGATTGGTTTTTGGTGGCTACAGAGGCTTGCGGCGGCGGAACTCCCGATCTATTCTGTCCCCCGAAGGTTTTAGGGTATATGGATATATATAGGCGGAAGAAATACATCAGGGGAGCCACGAGGGGCCCACGAGGGTGGAGGGCGCGCCCAGGGGGGTGGGCGCGCCCCCTGCCTCGTGCTCTCCTCGTTGATCCCTTGACGTGCACTCCAAGTCTCCTGTATTGCTTTCTTTCCAAAAATAACTTTTCCGAAGGTTTCATTCCGTTTCGACTCCGTTTGATATTCCTTTTCTGCGAAGCACTGAAACAAGGAAAAAATCAGAAACTGGCACTGGGCTCTGGGTCAATAGGTTAGTCCCAAAAGTAATATAAAAGTGCATAGTAAAACCCATAAAACATCCAAGATGGATAATATAATAGCATGAATACTTCATAAATTATAGATACGTTGGAGACGTATCAAGCATCCCCAAGCTTAATTCCTGCTCGTCCTCTAGTAGATAAATGATAAAAGAAATAATTTATGAAGTGTGAATGCTAGCAGGTGCATAAGTTTGATTAATGATAATTTCAATCACCTTTTCTAGCATCATTATATGTCATAACAGTAGCTCAACTCCTAGAACTTTTTCATGATCAAGTAACAAACTATTCACATGTTAAAGTATAGATCATAAACTTTCTTGAAAACAAACAAACTATGTTCTCAGTCATCAAACAATTGCAATTCATCTTATTTTCAGGAAGAGTCTATGTCAGAGCTTTGATTCAGCAAACTTCACATACTCAACTATCATTTAGTCTTCCATGATTGCTACCACTCAAAGCATATTTTTAGAACAAATTGTATTCATCGAACACAGAGAAAGATAGGGGCTTAATGTTTCGCCTCCCAACCTTTTACCTCAAGGGTAATGTCAACAATAATAATTCATGCTCAAATATATTTGAATGGCCATATATGCTTAGATCTTTCCATCACATGATGCTTGCCAACTAAAGAGTAGGTTGGAATGAGAAGGAATACTACTGACTCTTGCATAAAAGTAAAAGATAGGCCCTTCGCAGAGGGAAGCAGGGATATGCAGAGGTGCCAGAGCTCGAAGCAAAAACAGAGATGAAAATAATTTTGAGAGGTATGCTTTCATTGTGAACATAACGACCAAGAGTTCCCAATATCTTCCATACTACATGCATTATAGGCGGTTCCCAAACAGAAAGGTAAAGATTTTTACTCCCCCTCCATCAACAATCATCAATCCATGGCTTGCCCGAAACAACGGATGCCTCCAACTAACATCAATCCTGGGGGAGTTTTGTTTGCAATTATTTTTTATTTGATTTCGATTTTTTGATCATGGGACTGGGCATCCCAGTTACCAGCCATTTTCTCGTGAATGATGAGCGGAGTCCACTCATCGTGAGAATAACCCACCTAGCATGGAAGATACTGCTAGCTCCTAGTCGCTACATGAGCGATTCGGGCATACAAAACAGATTATTATTTGAAGGTTTAGAGTTTGGCACATGCAAATTTACTTGGAACGGCAGGTAAATACCGCATATAGGTAGATATGGTGGACACTCATGGAAGAAACTTGGTTCAAGGAATTTGGATGCACAAGCAGTATTCCCGCTTAGTACAGATATTTTGGCTAGCAAAGATTCTAAATAGCAAGCACCACATGTTAGAGGATCCATAACAATATAACTTCTATACAAATATACCCAAGCATAACTCATTATGTTGTCTTCCTTGTCCAACTTCAACTAATTTGCTAACCTATAATTAATGGGGCTCACAATCATAGAAGATGTCCAAGATAGTATTATATGTGAAACCTCTCTTCCTTCAATATTCTTTCATGAATTGTTCAAGTGACCAATACAACGTTTGCTAACCTTCAATAAATTTACCACCTCTACTTCTTATATGTAAAGGCATTACTCCCCATGGGATAAGCATATGAAACAAATATAATTTCAGATTTACGACATTCAAATCATTCAACCATTTACTCATAGGATATAAGTGAAATACACGAGTAAATGACAAACTACTCCAAAAAGATATAAGTGAAGATCAATAAGTAGTTAAATAATTATGTAGCTATGTGAAGACTCTCTCTCATTTAAGAATTTCAGATCTTGGTATTTTATTCAAACAGAAAGCAAAGCTAAAGAAAATAAAATGATGCTCCAAGCAAAACACATATCATGTGGTGAACAAAAATATAGCTCCAAGTAAAGTTACCGATGAACGAAGACGAAAGAGGGGATGCCTTCCGGGGCATCCCCAAGCTTAGACGCTTGGTTATCCTTGAATTTTACCTTGGGGTGCCTTGGGCATCCCCAAGCTTAGGCTCTTGCCACTCCTTATTCCATAGTCCATCGAATCTTTACCCAAAACTTGAAAACTTCACAACACAAAACTCAACAGAAAACTCGTGAGCTCCGTTAGCGAAAGAAAACAAAACACCACTTCAAGGTACTGTATTGAACTCATTCTTTATTTATATTGGTGTTAAACCTACTGTATTCCAACTTCTCTATGGTTTATAAACTATTTTACTAGCCATAGATTCATCAAAATAAGCAAACAACACACGAAAAACAGAATCTGTCAAAAACAGAACAGTCTGTAGTAATCTGTAACTAACGCAAACTTCTGGAACTCAGCAAAATCTACCAAAATAGGAAGACCTAGATAATTTTTTTATTGATCTACTGCAATTGGAATCAGTATTTTATCACATTCTGGTGATTTTAAACAATTGTTTTCGTGAACAGAAAGTTTCTGGATTTTTCAGAAAGATAAAATAACTATCATCCAAGAAGATCCTATAGGTCTTACTTGGCACAAACACTAATTAAAACATAAAACCACATATAACCAGAGGTTAGATAGATTATTTATTCCTAAACAGAACCAAAAAGCAAGAAACTAAAATGAAATTGGGTTGCCTGCCAACAAGCGCTATCGTTTAACGCTGCTAGCTAGGCATGATGATTTCAATGATGCTCACATAAGAGATAAGAATTGAAACATAAAGAGAGAATCATGAAACACATGGCAAGCACATTTTATTCTAACCCACTTCCTATGCATAGGGATTTTGTGAGCAAACAACTTATGGGAACAATAATCAACTAGCATAGGAAGGCAAAACAAGCATAACTTTAAAATTTTAAGCATATAGAGAGGAAACTTGATATTATTGCAATTCCTACAAGCATATGTTCCTCCCTCATAATAATTTTCAGTAGCATCATGAATGAATTCAACAATATAACCAGCACCTAAAGCATTCTTTTCATGATCTACTTGCATAGAAATTTTACTACTCTCCACATAAGCAAAATTCTTCTCATTCGGAATAGTGGGAGTATCATAAGAGACTCGAATACTATAAATTGTTTTCACATTAAAGGAGTAATTTTCATAAAAAGGGTAATCATAATCATGACAAGTTTGATAAATATAATCATCACTACCTTTTATAGCATAAGTTTCATCACAATAATCATCATAAGTAGCAACTTTGTTCTCATCATAATCAATTGAAACCTCTTCCGAAATAGTGGATACATCACTAAATAAAGTCATGACCTCTCCAAATCCACTTTCATAAATATTATAAGATTCAACATCCTCCAAAATAGTGGGATCATTATTTCCTAAAGTTGACACTCTTCCAAACCCACTTTCATCAATATAATCATCATAGGTAGAAGGCATGCTATCATCATTATAAATTTGCATATCAAAACTTGGGAGACTAAAAATATCATCTTCATTAAACGTAGCATCCCCAAGATTGGGACAAACATTAATTGCAGCAAATATATTCTCAAAAACATCATTTTCTTCAAACATAGCATCCCCAAGCTTGGGCAGTTTCATATCATAAGCATAATCACTCTCATCATTAATAGTATGGATAGCACCAAGAGTATAGCAATTATCATATTCTTCCAAGCAAGTGCCAAAAAGTTTTTCAAGATCATAAGAAGTATCATTATCTTCCCAATCATAATCATCAAAACAAGCAATAGGCATAACGAGATCATCATCAAGTGCATCATCTTCCACAATTATTTTTGATTCATTTTCATGAGGCACAACAATAATAGGAGCAACATTATTTGGGAGAGATATCTTTTTACCTCTCTTCCTTTTTCTTTTCTTCTTCTTCACCACATCATGTGTGGGTTCAATCCTCTTTTTGGAGCTCCTTATTAATGAGATTGGTTGAATAGAAGGCTCCTCCTCATTACCTGATTCATCATAAGAAATAATAGGAGGATATTGGGAAGTCTCTTCCCTTTCATTAGTATTTTCGTCATCTTCTATTTGTTTTCTTTTCTTTATGTAGTTCGCAATATAAGGATTTTCAATGCAATTCACCGCACAATACATATAAATTTCTTCTAGATCAAAATGAAGAACTCTATTAAGGGCAAATTCTGGAATGACCTTAGTTATACGTTTCATTTCTTCATAACCCAAGAGCAAACTAAGTTCATTATGATGTGCAAGGGAAATCAAGTCATCGCAATTTTTGGACACGATACGATCATGAAACAATTTGCATTGGGTACTGAAATGATCATGTTCATTGCAAAGTTCACAAGTACGGCTAAGAAAATTTAAATTTTTAGCACAAACATCTAGCCTTTCTTGCAACAATTTAGTTTCTAAATGCTTATGCCTCTTGCAATATCTATCTTCCCTATTTGGTGTGTACTTGCAAACCCAATACACTCCACAAAAATTGACATGCTTATAAGAGATATTTTCATCATGACTAGTGCAATCATCATTAGTACTATGGATATTCAAGGAGTTCATACTAACTACATTGCAATCATGCTCATCATTCAAAGATTCAGTGCCAAACATTTTAATGCATTCTTCTTCTAACACTTTGGCACAATTTTTCTTTCCATCATACTCACGAAAGATATTAAAAAGATGAAGCGTATGAGGCAAACTCAGTTCCATTTTTTTTGTAGTTTTCTTTTATAATATAAACTAGTGATAAAACAAGAAACTAAAAGATTCGATTGCAAGATCTAAAGATATACCTTCAAGCACTCACCTCCCCGGCAACGGCGCCAGAAAAGAGCTTAGTTGACGGGTTGTGAGTGCCGCTTACCTAGCCTCCCCGGCAACGGCACCAGAAACTGCTTGATGTCTACTACGCAACCTTCTTCTTGTAGACGTTGTTGGGCCTCCAAGTGCAGAGGTTTGTAGGACAGTAGCAAATTTCCCTCAAGTGGATGACCTAAGGTTTATCAATCCGTGGGAGGCGTAGGATGAAGATGGTCTCTCTCAAGCAACCCTGCAACCAAATAACAAAGAGTCTCTTGTGTCCCCAACACACCCAATACAATGGTAATTGTATAGGTGCACTAGTTCGGCGAAGAGATGGTGATACAAGTGCAATATGGATGGTAGATATAGGTTTTTGTAATCTGAAAATATAAAAGCAGCAAGGTAACTAATGATAAAAGTGAGTGTAAACGGTATTGCAATGCTAGGAAACAAGGCCTAGGGTTCATACTTTCACTAGTGCAAGTTCTCTCAACAATAATAACATAATTGGATCATATAACTATCCCTCAACATGCAACAGAGAGTCACTCCAAAGTCACTAATAGCGGAGAACAAACGAAGAGATTATGGTAGGGTACGAAACCACCTCAAAGTTATTCTTTCCGATCAATCCATTGGGCTATTCCTATAAGTGTCACAAACAGCCCTAGAGTTCGTAGTAAAATAACACCTTAAGACACACATCAACCAAAACCCTAATGTCACCTAGATACTCCAATGTCACCTCAAGTATCCGTGGGTATGATTATACGATATGCATCACACAATCTCAGATTCATCTATTCAACCAACACATAGAACCTCAAAGAGTGCCCCAAAGTTTCTACCGGAGAGTCAAGACGAAAACGTGTGCCAACCCCTATGCATAGGTTCATGGGCGGAACCCGCAAGTTGATCACCAAAACATACATCAAGTGAATCAATAGAATAACCCATTGTCACCACGGTTATCCCACGCAAGACATACATCAAGTGTTCTCAAATCATTAAAGACTCAATCCGATAAGATAACTTCAAAGGGAAAACTCAATCCATTACAAGAGAGTAGAGGGGGAGAAACATCATAAGATCCAACTATAATAGCAAAGCTCGCGATACATCAAGATCGTACCACCTCAAGAACACGAGAGAGAGAGAGAGATCAAACACATAGCTACTGGTACATACCCTCAGCCCCGAGGGTGAACTACTCCCTCCTCGTCATGGAGAGCGCCGGGATGATGAAGATGGCCACCGGTGAAGGATCCCCCCTCCGGCAGGGTGCCGGAACAGGGTCCCGATTGGTTTTTGGTGGCTACAGAGGCTTGCGGCGGCGGAACTCCCGATCTATTCTGTCCCCCGAAGGTTTTAGGGTATATGGATATATATAGGCGGAAGAAATACATCAGGGGAGCCACGAGGGGCCCACGAGGGTGGAGGGCGCGCCCCCCTGCCTCGTGCTCTCCTCGTTGATCCCCTGACATGCACTCCAAGTCTCCCGTATTGCTTTATTTCCAAAAATAACTTTTCCGAAGGTTTCTTTCCGTTTCGACTCCGTTTGATATTCCTTTTCTGTGAAACACTGAAACAAGGGAAAAACAGAAACTGGCACTGGGCTCTGGGTCAATAGGTTAGTCCCAAAAGTAATATAAAAGTGCATAGTAAAACCCATAAAACATCCAAGATGGATAATATAATAGCATGAATACTTCATAAATTATAGATACGTTGGAGACGTATCAGAACACCACAACGTAATGGTGTGTCCGGACATCATAATCGTACTTTATTGGATATAGTGCAATCTATGATGTCTCTTACCGATTTACCACTATCGTTTTTGGGGTTATGCATTAGAGACAGCTACATTCACGTTAAATAGGGCACCGTCTAAATCCGTTTGAGACAACAATGTATGAACTATGGTTTGGCAAGAAACCTAAGCCGTCGTTTCTTAAAGTTTGGGGTTGTGATGCTTATGTGAAAAAGTTTCAACCTGATAAGCTCGAACCCAAATCGGAGAAATATGTCTTCATAGGATACCCAAAGGAAACTATTGGGTACACCTTCTATCACAGATCCGAAGGCAAGATATTCGTTTCTAAGAATGGATCCTTTCTAGAGAAGGAGTTTCTCTCGAAAGAAGTGAGTGGGAGGAAAGTAGAACTTGATGAGGTAAATGTTACTGCTCCCGAATTGGAAGGTAGTTCATCACAGAAATCAGTTCCAGTGATTGCTACACCAATTTGTGAGGAAGTTAATGATAGTGATCATGAAACTTCAGATCAATTTACTATCGAACCTCGTAGGTCAACCAGAGTAAGATCCGCACCAGAGTGGTACGGTGATCCTATTCTGGAGGTCATGTTACTTGACCATGACGAACCTACAAACTGTGAGGAAGCGATGATGAGCCCAGATTCCGCCAAATGGCTTGAGGCCATGAAATCTGAGATGGGATCCATGTATGAGAACAAAGTATGGACTTTGGTTGACTTGCCCGATGATCGGCAAGCAATAGAGAATAAATGGATCTTCAAGAGGAAGACGGATGCTGATAGTAGTGTTACTATCTACAAAGCTCGAATTGTCGCAAAATGTTTTCGACAAGTTCAAGGTGTTGACTACCATGAGATTTTCTCACTTGTATCGATGCTTAAAAGTTTGTCCAAATCATGTTAGCAATTGTTGTATTTTATGAAATTTGGCAAATGGATGTCAAACCTGCATTCCTTAATGGATTTCTTAAAGAAGAGTTGTATGTGATGCAACCAGAAGGTTTTGTCGATCCTAAAGGTGCTAACAAAGTGTGCAAAGCTCCAGCGTCCATCTATGGACTGGTGCAAGCATCTCGGAGTTGGAATATACGTTTTGATGAGTTGATCAAAGCATATAGATTTATACAGAGTTGCGGTGAAGCCTGTATTTACAAGAAAGTGAGTGGGAGCACTACAGTTTTCTGATAAGTATATGTGAAAGACATATTGTTGATCGGAAATGATGTATAATTTTCTGGAAAGCATAAAGGAGTGTTTGAAAGGAGTTTTTTAAAGAAAGACCTCGGTAAAGCTGCTTACATATTGAGCATCAAGATCTATAGAGATAGATCAAAACGCTTGATAAGTTTTTTCAATGAGTACATACCTTGACATGATTTTGAAGTAGTACAAAATGGAACAATCAAAGAAGGAGTTCTTGCCTGTATTGCAAGGTGTGAAGTTGAGTAAGACTCAAAGCCCGACCACTACAGAAGATAGAGAGAGAATGAAAGTCATTCCCTATGCCTCAGCCATAGGTTCTATAAAGTATGCCATGCTGTGTTCCAGACCTATTGTATACCCTACCCTGAGTTTGGCAAGGGAGTACAATAGTGATCTAGGAGTAGGTCACTGGACAGCGGTCAAAATTATCCTTAGGGAACTAAGGAAATATTTCTCGGTTATGGAGGTAATAAAGAGTTCGTCGTAAGAAGTTACGTCGATGCAAGCTTTGACACGGATCTGGATGACTCTGAGTCTCGATCTAGATACATATTGAAAGTGGGAGCAATTAGCTAGAGTAACACCGTGCAGAGCATTGTAGACATAAATTTTGTAAAATACATATGGATCTGAAGGTTGCAGACCCGTAGACTAAAATTTATCTCACAAGCAAAACATGATCACACCTTAGTGCTCTTGGTTGTTAATCACATAGCGATGTGAACTAGATTGACTCTAGTAAACCCTTTGAGTGTGGGTCACATGGCGATGTGAACTATGGGTGTTAATAACTTGGTGATGTGAACTATTGGTGTTAAATCACATGGCGATGTGAACTAGATTATTGACTCTAGTGCAAGTGGGAGACTGAAGGAAATATGCCCTAGAGGCGATAATAAACTTATTATTTATTTCCTTATTTCATGATAAATGTTTATTATTCATGCTAGAATTGTATTAACCGGAAATTTAGTACATGTGTGAATACATAGACAAAACATAAGTGTCCCTAGTATGCCTCTACTTGACTAGCTCGTTTATCAAAGATGGCTATGTTTCCTAACCATAGACATGTGTTGTCATTTGATGAACGGGGTCCCATCATTAGGAGAATGATGTGATGGACAAGACACATCCGTTAGCTTAGCATTATGATCGTTAAGTTTTATTGCTATTGCTTTCTTCATGACTTATACATGTTCCTCTGACTATGAGATTATGCAACTCCCGAATAACGGAGGAACACCTTGTGTGCTATCAAATGTCACAACGTAACTGGGTGATTATAAAGATGCTCTATAGGTGTCTCCGAAGGTGTTTGTTGGGTTGGCATAGATCGAGATTAGGATTTGTCACTCCGTGTATCGGAGAGGTATCTCTGGGCCCTCTCGGTAATACACATCACTATAAGCCTTGCAAGCAATGTGACTAATGAGTTAGTTGCGGGATGATGCATTACGGAACGAGTAAAGAGACTTGCCGGTAACGAGATTGAACTAGGTATGAGGATACCGACGATCGAATCTCGGGCAAGTAACATACCGATGACAAAGGGAACAACGCATGTTGTTATGCGGTTTGACCGATATAGATCTTCGTAGAATATGTAGGAGCCAATATGAGCATCCAGGTTCCGCTATTGGTTATTGACCGGAGATGTGTCTCGGTCATGTCTACATAGTTCTCGAACCCATAGGGTCCGCACGCTTAACGTTCGATGACGATTTGTATTATGTGTTATGTGATTTGATGACCAAAGTTTGTTCGGAGTCCCGAATGAGAGCACGGACATGACGAGGAGTCTCGAAATGGTCGAGAGGTGAAGATTCATATATTGGAAGGCTATATTCGGAGACCGAAAGTGTTCCGGGTGATACCGGGTCACCTGAAGGGGTTCCGGGCAACCCCCGGCAAAGATATGGGCTTTATGGGCCAAGTAAGGGAACACACCAGCCCACAAGGGTCTGGTGCGCCCCCTATAGGGTCAGCCACGTGGGGAGAAAGGAAAGGAGAGGAGGAAAAGTAAAGTATGAAGTAGGACTCCTACTTCCTCACCCCCCTTTCCTTTCCCCCTTGTCCAAATATGGTAAGGTGGGGGCTGAATTGGACCAGGGGCCCAAGTAGGATTCCTCCTACTTGGGCGCGCCCTAGGCTACCTCCCTCCCTCTCCCTCCTTTATATACGCGTGGAGGGCACACCTAGAATACACATCAATTGTTCCTAGCCGTGTGCGGCGCCCCCTCCACAGTTTTCTACCTCATATCGTCGTAATGCTTAGGCGAAGCCCTGCGCCGGTAACTTCATCATCACTGTCACCACGCCGTCATGCTGACGGAACTCTCCCTCGGCCTCAGCTGGATCTAGAGTTCGAGGGACGTCACCGAGCTGAACGTGTGCAGATCGCGGAGGTGCCGTGCGTTCGGTACTTGATCGGTTGGATCGCGAAGACGTTCAACTACATCAACTGCGTTACTTAGCGCTTCCGCTTTCAGTCTACGAGGGTACGTGGACACACTCTCCCCGCTCGTTGCTATGCTTCTCCTAGATAGATCTTGCGTGATCGTAGGAATTTTTTTGAAATTACTACGTTCCACAACACAAACACTGCCACCACTGCCGACAGAACTTGCAGAAACACTCAATGGTGGTGGACTCGGCCATGCGCACATAGTTGTCGAGTGAATCACCGGAGCTCCATATGCAAGCATCCTCATCGCTGTCGTGCACTTCTGGATTGAGGTGAATCCAAGTTTGCCGGTGCAATCCATCTTGCACTTGAAGTAGCTGTCGAACTCCCGGATGGAATTAACAATCCTGAGGAAAAGCTTTCGGCTCATCCGATAACGGCGCCGAAATGTTTTCTCGCCGTGCAGTGGAGCATCAGCGAAGTATTCGGAGTAGAGCATGCAGTAGCCTTCGAGACGATGCCGGTTCTTTGCTTTGATCCGCCCCGGCGCTGAGCCACCTCGCCGCGGCTTTTCATTGCTCGCCAGCAGGCCGACGAGGGCGGCGTGGACCATGAGATGTTCCTCTTCCTGGACGTCGGCCTCGGTTTCCTCCTCCAGCAGCGCGGCGAGCGCTTCCTCGTCGTCCGAGTCCATTGTCGAGGCAGGCAAATCGCCGAACACCTTGCCGGCGCGGTGGGCGCGTACCCGCCGCTACATCGCCCCTCGGCGGTCGGAAACGCTGGAAAAATCGCACAACCGGTGGTGGAGAGGCTTCCTCGGCGAAACCTCTGCTCTTTTTCTGGCGGGAATGGACTATCTAGCGGTGGCGGGCGGTGGGCGGCGCCGGGATCAGCCGGTTTGGTGGCCGAGCGCGCGGGGGGTGGGAGGCGAATCTGGAAGAAAGACTTGACTTTTCGCCTGGCGGTGTGGGCCAGACGAGCTTTTCCCTTGCGCCGGAGCCCCCGAGCGCCCCCCAGTGTGCCGGGTTCGGCCTGCGATCGCCGGGCACAAAAACGGGCCGAGCCGGCGGATTTCGGCATCCTGGGGGCGCGACTGGGGCGTTTTTTTAGCGCCGGCGCCGAAAAAGTCGCCTGGGGGGCCTGTTGGGGGCGCGGCTGGAGATGCTCTAAGAACGTGTGTGCTATTTTCTTATTTTGTAGATATGGTTTTGTAATGGTACGACAATTTTAATATATGGGATTGGCCCTCTAAAACAAAAATTGCAGTACTCACATTTTGATTTGCTTTGATTGTTTGGTTCAACCGTGGAGCAAGCTAGGCGTTTCCTATTTGGCACCTTATAAGCGCCGGTCTTGGGCCATTTGGCAAACCAGCGCACCCTCCACCCCACTGCACTAGTTCCTACATGGGTCGGCCCAAATAGTTTTTTTTCTTTTTTCGTAAACATTTCAAAAAAGGTGTGTCCGATGAGATTCAAACACCAAATCTCTTCGCTTAGCACAAGCCAAGGTAACTAGCTGGGACATCCATCGTGTTGTGCCTACTCTACTTCTTTTTCCTTCTTCAAATATAACGCTAAAAAACACAGCGGTTTTCCCTGTTTTTTTCTGTTTCCTTTTTGTTTTGTGGACGTTTTCAATTCGTTTTTTCTTTTCTTTCATTTTGTGAACTTTCTTCCCAAAATCGATGATTTTCCAAATTCGATTACTTTTTTCCAATTTTTTTAATGTTTTTCCAAAATTGATGAACTTTTTTCAAAATCAATGAATACTTTTCAAAATCAATAAACTTTTTTCAAATCGATAACATTTTTTAAAAATTTATGAACTTTTTTAAAAATCGGAGAACTTTTTAAAAATTGATGAACAATTTTTTTCCAAATTAATGATATTTTTTTGAAAATGGATGATAACTTTTTTTTCAAAATGGATGAACTTTTTTATAAATTTCGTAGACCGTTTTGATTTCACAAAATATTTCATAATTATTAAAAAACTGTAGGTTTTTTCTACCAGGCCAACAACCCAAAAAAATGGGAAAAAACTAGCCTGCGGCCGAGCACACGAATCGACCGAGCGGGGAAGCGAAGTTGCATTGCTGGACCGCGCCCAAGCTGGCCGCATGTGAGTGCCAATTGGTTCCGTGGTGTAGAAGGTGTTGTGTAGGAGCTCCCGGCAAACTGTGTGTATTACTATTAAGCAGTGAAATCACCAAGTCAGGATTGCAATTTCTTGATGCTATTGTTTATCAGTGTCTTAGATACATCTGGAGCGGAGAGCTCCTTGATTCAAAAAATAAAATATTATTTACTTTTTACAGGTAAAATAAATTTTGATGGAACTAAGCATATCATAGGCCATAGCTGAACTTTCTATATGGAGCGCACACAATCAAAACGGGCCTCTTTGGGCCATGATATCGATGCATGCTGACACGGCAATCGGCAACCGGCATGATCGCTGTATTGTACAAGCACCGGGACTCGCGGAACAAGAAAGAAACAAGTCTGATCACGACACGGTTAACCCCACTGCCTCTGGCCACACCAATATAAAGCTTACGTCCAGGACACGGCGGCGCGCTCTGCCCGGTGCATCATCCTCTCGCCTATCTCGCGCTTCCCCTCGACTCTCGCCGTCGTTGTCGCCGCCGTCGCGAGCACCACCAGATAGATCGACCAGATGGGGAAGCGGAAGTCGACGCGCGCGAAGACGGCGCCGCGGAAGAAGGCGGAGAAGCTGGACACGACCTTCTGCTGCCCCTTCTGCAACCACCCCGGCAGCATCGACTGCAAGATCGACCTCAAGCACATGGTCGCCGAGGCCTCGTGCAACACGTGCAGCGAGAGCTACTCCACCACGGCGCACGCCCTCACCGAGCCCGTCGACGTCTACGCCGAGTGGATCGACGAGTGCGAGAAGGCCAACGCCGACCGGGACGAGGCCAGCAACGACGTCGTTCGGGAAGAGGTGGACGACGACGAGTACGCATGATCGGTCCACCGTGTGATCGATCGTGTCCAAGTACACAAGTATAGTACGAAAGTACGGCGGCACGATCTGTTTTTCTTCTTCTTTTCTTTGCGTAGCGTTGTGGTTGTATGCGTCGATTCTTCCGTGTAGATATCTTTGTTGGTGCCGGATGTAAATCCTGCACTACCGTGTCACAACTCGTGACATCTCTTACTGAAGGCTCGAAACAGGTTTTTGCCCCGTTTTATATATAAAGCACCAACCACAGAAGTACACGGCCGAACGATACAAGATGGTGAGGTAGCCCTCTTACAAAGCCGATCCTAACATATCCGGCAGACAGAGACGCACGCGACTATGCTACCAGCTACAAGCACCGGAAGCACCAAACACCCCCACGCTACAACCTAACACACCTAAGCCCCACAACAACGCCCCCAAGAGGGAAGACGGCGCAGAGCGTCGCTGCTGCCGAGTCCAAACGGACAAAGGTCTTCACCCGGAGCCCGGCCACGATGAGAAGAACCACAACAACGTCTTCAAGAAGAGAACGGCACCCACGGGTTTCGTCGTCGTTGGCGCAATCATGGCACGGAGCTTTCGCCCGGCAACTCACTCATGCCCCCAAGAGGCCGCCAAGAGGAGCACGGCGAGGCCAACACACCAGATCCGGATCAGGACGCCACCCCACCGGAGAATGCGCACGTCCGAGCTGCCCATTGCCACCCCTCCCGTTGTCCACACAACACGGGAGAGGGGCCACCACCACCACAATGATGCCCGCTGGAGAGCAACCATGTGGCCCGCCATCCGGGGCCGCCGCCCCGGCGTCCCTGTCGCGAGATACCATGCTGTTGGGAAACGTAGTAATTTCAAAAAGAATCCTACGCACACGCAAGATCATGGTGATGCATAGCAACGAGAGGGGAGAGTGTTGTCTATGTACCCTCGTAGACCGTAAGCGGAAGCGTTTATCAACGCGGTTGATGTAGTCGTACACCTTCACAATCCGTCCCGATCAAGTACCGAACGTACGGCACCTCCGCGTTCAGCACACGTTCAGCTCGATGATGTCCTCGCCTTCTCGATCCAGCTAGAGGGGCAAAGTAGTAGATGAGTTCCGGCAGCACGACGGCGTGGTGTCGGTGTTGGTGAAGAACAATCTCCGCAGGGCTTCGCCTAAGCACTACGAAAACTTTGACGGAGGATAAACTAGAGGGGACGGGGTAGCCGCCACACGGCTTGGTGTTTCTTGATGTGTCTTGGGTGCTAGCCCTACCCGAAAGGCAAGAGTCCTTCTCGGACTCCAGGGCCAGACGCCAGGGTTCCCGGAGTCTGGACCCAGATGCCAGGGACCCTGGCGTCTGGCCCCTGGACTCCGCAAAACTTCTTTTTGCGCTTTCCAAAAACCTTGTGGGCTTTCCCCTTTGGCCCAAATAAAGTGTTCTCGTACCCAAACATTTCGGGAAACATCCGGAACCCCTTCCGGTGAATTCCGGAACCCTTCCGGAGACCAAACACTATTATCACATATATCAAACTTTATCTCCGGACCATTCCAGAGTTCCTCGTCATGTCCATGATCTTATCCGGAACTCCGAACAACATTCGGTTACCAACATACATAACTCATAAATACTATATCGTCAACGAACGTTAAGCGTGCGGACCCTACGGGTTCGAGAACTATGTAGACATGACCGAGACACTTCTCTGGTCAATAACCAATAGCGGAACCTAGATGCCCATATTGGCTCTTACATATTCTACGAAGATCTTTATCGGTCGAACCGCATAACAATATACGTTATTCCCTTTGTCATCGATATGTTACTTGCCCGAGATTCGATCGTCGGTATCTCAATACCTAGTTCAATCTCGTAACCGGCAAGTCTCTTTACTCATTCCGTAATACATCATCCCGCAACTAACTCATTAGTTGCAATGCTTGCAAGGCTTAAGTGATGTGCATTACCAAGTGGGCCCAGAGATACCTCTCCGACAATCGGAGTGACAAATCCTAATCTGGAAATACGCCAACCCAACAAGTACCTTCGGAGACACCTGTAGAGCACCTTTATAATCACCCAGTTACGTTGTGACGTTTGGTAGCACACAAAGTGTTCCTCCGGTAAACGGGAGTTGCATAATCTCATAGTCATAGGAACATGTATAAGTCATGAAAAAAGCAATAGCAACATACTAAACGATCAAGTGCTAAGCTAACGGAATGGATCAAGTCAATCACATCATTCTCCTAATGATGTGATCCCGTTAATAAAATGACAACTCATGTCTATGGCTAGGAAACATAACCATCTTTGATCAACGAGCTAGTCAAGTAGAGGCATACTAGTGACACTCTGTTTGTCTATGTATTCACACATGTATCATGTTTCCGGTTAATACAATTCTAGCATGAATAATAAACATTTATCATGATATAAGAAAATAAATAATAACTTTATTATTGCCACTAGGGCATATTTCCTTCAGTCTCCCACTTGTACTAGAGTCAATAATCTAGTTCACATCGCCATGTGATTTAACACCAATAGTTCACATCACCATGTGATTAACACCCATAGTTCACATCGTCATGTGACCAACACCCAAAGGGTTTACTAGAGTCAATAATCTAAATCACATCGCTATGTGATTAACACCCAAAGACACTACTAGGAAAAGGGCTATAACTAATATGAACATTAATGGCGCACCATTTATGTGGTGCGCCACTGCTATATAGCGGTGGCGCACCAGATACAGGTGCGCCATTAGTGTCCTCATTACTAATGGCGCATCAGACACACGGTGCGCCATTATTAGTAATTTTTTTATTTTTCCAAAACTATTAATGGCGCATCAGGGCACAGTGCGCCATTAGTAGTTTTAACTAGTAATGGCGCACCATACGCTCTGTGCGCCACTACTAACAATTTTTTTTTTCAAAACTAGTAATGGCGCACCTGTGTGAAGTGCGCCATTACTAGTTATATATATATATATATATATATATATATATATATATATATATATATATATATATATATTTGATTTTGCAAAAGTAGTAATGGCGCACCCCTAACTAGTGCGCCATTAGTAACCTGAGACCAGCTAGATATTTTGGATAACCACCTACCACACTCACTTTCCCCACTTCATTCTCTCCACCTCCTCCTCCAAGCTTGTCTCGGCTGCCTCCTCCTCCTCACCTCATTTGCACCATAGATTCACCCAAATTAAGTGGTTAAATTACCTTTTTTTTTTGATAGGTAAGTAAGGGGAAAGCTTTCTTTATGTTGTAGATCTACTTTTTTCTCCCTCCAACAACGTGCACATGCACTTTTTATGGCCTAGCTAGATCTACGTATGTTTGTGGTGTTGCATATGTTTGTGGTGTTGCATATATGTTTGTGTTTGCAGGTACCGGTATTTGAAATGCGATAGTTGCCAATATTTTGCCGGAATGTTGATTCATTTCTGTTTCGGCGAGAATTTGGCACTATGCATTCTTTTTGGGTCCTATTTTTTAGGCAAAGTCATGCCAAAAAATTTCTTGGTTCTAAAATATTGTTTTGCTCTACCCCGCAGGCGACCATGGTCCGCACGATGACCGAAGGCATCGTGAATAGGTTTTTGAGCTCCGCGAAGGCCGAGATGCTTCAAAAGAACGAGACGGAGATAAGATGTCCATGTCGAAGATGCAAGCTGAAGAGCCTTATTGTGGACCCGGATTCCGGACAGGTGCGGGACCACCTGCTCTTGCGTGGTTTCATGGATGGCTATCGGTGGCAAGGTGATGAAGATGACTATGAAGTCGTCCATGGGGGCCGGGCAAGAAATGAGGAAGGGCAGCAAGACAACCACCGTGGCGAAGGCGGGCGAGAAGACGAAGAATCTCCAGGATATGATCACGACGATGATGCTGTACACAGTCATCATGTAGAAGATGCCGGACATAATGATGAGGAAGATCAAGATGAAGGGCATGATCATGAAGATGAAGATGCCGGAGCAGACGACGATGGACCATCGATGGGCTGGGTGCAGGACCCTCATATTCAAGAGCTGCTTCTCAAGCAGACGGATAATGCAAGAGCTGCCGCCCGAGAGAAAGCCAAGCTGGATCAACTGGAGATAGATGCGGTTACTCCATTGTATGAAGGATGCAGGCCCGAGGATACCCTCCTAAAAGTAACGCTCAAGGCTCTGGATATGAAGGTAAAACACAAAATGACCGACGCCTGCTTCGACGAGAACATGTCATTCTGGCACGAACGTCTTCCCAAGGGGAACAAGTGCCCGGCCAGTTTTGAGGAGGCGAAGAAAATCGTGTGTCCTCTGGATTTACCGCACGTGAAATACCATGTGTGCATGAACAATTGCATCATTTATCAGGACGAGCACGCGGAGTCTACCATATGTCCGGTGTGCGGCGTTACTCGATACAAGAAGAGGAAGAAAGCTCCTCGAAAAGTGGTGTGGTACTTTCCGATCACTCCTCGTCTGCAGCGGTATTTCGCGGACCCTAAGCTAGCAAAGCTCCTGCGTTGGCACACGGATAGGGAGGAGAAGAAGCGAGAAGATGACGGAAATGATCCGGAGATAAATAAAAAGACAAGATGCTGAGTCACCCTAAGGATGCGAGCCAGTGGCAAGCGTTGAACTCCGAACACCCAGAATTTGGGGACGATCCAAGGAACATCGTGCTGGGCACGAGCACCGATGGAGTCAATCCGTTTGGCAGCCAGAGAAGCACACATAGCACCTGGCCTGTGTTTGTGTGGATGTACAACCTTCCCCCTGGTTGTGCATGAAGAGGAAGTACATTCACATGAGTATGCTAATTGAAGGGCCGAAACAACCAGGGAATGACATCAATCTGTATCTGGGGCTGCTGAAAGAGGAGCTAGACACGCTGTGGAAAACGCCAGCCAATACGTGGGACGCCGCAGAGAAAGAATATTTCCCTATGAGAGCCACACTGCTCACGACGGTGCACGACTATCTCGGTTACGGATATCTCGCGGGGCAGGTGGTCCACGGATTTTCTGGATGCGTCAGGTGCATGGATGACACAACGTATTGCCAGCTAGATAGAGATCCCGGGTCTTCGAAAACCGTGTTCATGGGACATCGAAGGTGGCTTCGCGATGATGGCCCATGGAGAAAACGCAAGGATCTGTTCGATGGTGAAACCGAACCCCGAAGACGCCCGCGTACGAGGAGCGGCGAGGAAATAGACGAGCTATTGAAAAATTGGAAAGATTGCCCACTGCCGGGAAAGAAGCAAAAGGCGCCAGAGCCGGGAAAGAAGCGAAAGGCGCCAGAGCCGCTGCTGAAGGTATGGAAAATGAGGTCTGCTTTCTGGGACTTGCCGTACTGGAAGATCCACCGTGTGCCTCACAGCCTTGATGTCATGCATATCATGAAGAACGTGTGCGAGAGTCTGCTTGGTACCCTGCTCAACATGCTAGAGAGGACCAAAGATGGGCCAAAAGCAAGGGCAGACTTGAAATCAATGGGCATCAGGGAGGAGCTTCACGCTAATGATGATGATGAGGCGAAGCAGGACACGGAAAGTCGTCGCAAAGGCAAAAAGGCCAAGAAGACCGGAAATGACTACCCTCCCGCGTGCCTCACTCTAAGTCAGGAGGAGATCGAGCAGTTTTTCACCTGCCTTGTAGGAGTAAAACTTCCTTACGGTTACGCGGGGAAGATAAGCAGATACCTAGACTCAGCGAAGCAGAAGTTCAGCTGGATGAAGTCTCACGACTGTCACGTGCTGATGACGCAGATACTTCCAGTTACAATCCGTGGGATCATGGACGCGCACGTCCGTGAAACGCTATTTGGCCTATGCAACTTTTTCGACGTCATCTCTCGGAAGTCAGTTGGCATGAGGCAACTCAGAAGGCTACAGGAAGAGATCGTGGTGATACTATGCAAGCTTGAGATGTACTTCCCGCCCGCATTCTTCGATGTTATGGTGCATCTGCTGGTCCATATCGTGGAGGATATCATCCAACTCGGGCCGACGTTCCTGCACAGCATGATGCCGTTCGAAAGGATGAATGGTGTCATCAAAGGATACGTTCGCAACATGTCACGTCCAGAGGGAAGCATAGCCAGGGGCTTTCTGACCGAAGAGTGCATCTCCTACTGCACGAATTATCTAGGCATCGAGAACCCCGTTGGTCTGCCCGTCAACAAGCACCTCGGCAGGCTCGCTGGATGGGGTCACCGCGATGGTTGCCGCGAAATGCATGTCGACTTCGAGGGTCGACTCACCGACTTTGAAAGAGCAAACCTAGTCGCGCTACAACACATAGACGTGGTCGATCCTTGGGTGGTAGAGCACAAAACCTTTATTGAGAAGACGTACAATGACTGAGGCCAACAGAGGACGGACGAAGATATAATCAAAGAGCACAACTCATGTTTCACGCGTTGGTTCAAGGAGAAGCTTCTGTCGTACCCTTTACATGAGGATTCTTCCGTGGAAGAAAAACTCATATTTGCCTTGTCATAGGGCGCCGAGCACAACCTGATGACCTATGAGGCGTACGATATCAACGGCTACACATTCTACACCAAGGACAAGGACATGAAGAGCGATGGTTATCAGAACTCCGGGGTAACCATGGAATCCTACACCGGTAACGACAAGGACATATACTACGGAAGGATCGAGGAGATCTGGGAGCTGAGCTACGCTGGAGAGAAGGTCCCGATGTTCCGTGTCAGATGGGCCAAGAGCGTCCTAAAAGAAGACCGGTATTTTACCACCATGGTTATACCCAAAGCCAATTCCAAGACCGCGGGCGCAAACGTCACCGCGAAAAATGAGCCATGGGTACTGGCTTCCCAAGTGGACCAATGCTTCTTCATTACCGACCCGTCAAAG
The DNA here is from genome assembly GCF_002575655.3 of Aegilops tauschii subsp. strangulata. Lineage (NCBI taxonomy): Eukaryota > Viridiplantae > Streptophyta > Magnoliopsida > Poales > Poaceae > Aegilops > Aegilops tauschii. The sequence continues at coordinate 68,868,935 of NC_053041.3, forward strand.
CCCAGTCGTGTTGTCGTGAGGAGAGGCAAAAGGAAGATCATCGGAATGGATGGAGTCGCCAATGAGCAAGACTTCGACAAGTACGGCGACCCGAAGATGGAACATGACGACGACGATGAAGTGCCATACACCACAAGAAGAAGCAGGACCACCCTACCTAAAGGACGTCCGTTCAACAGAAGAACTCCATTTCCGAAAAAGAAGGGCAAGAAGAATGTGAAAAGATAGCTAGCTAAGATCGATTGTATTTAAATCGTAGTCTTCATTTCTCGATTGTATTTCGACATTTTGAAATGATATTTCTTCTGTTCTAGTCCTCATGAATATTGAATTTGTTAATATTTTTTGAACTCATGAATATTTTTAAATTTCATGGGCACTTTTTGAATTCATGAATATTTTTTCAAATTTGATGATATTTTTTCATATTCATAAATGTTTTACCAATTCACAAATGAATGCAACTAAAAATCCAAAAAAATATTGATGATATTTTTAAATAACAAATTTGATGATATTTTCAAATAACAAATTTGATGATATTTTCAATTAAAAATAAAAAAACAAATTTGATGATATTGAAAAAAACAAATTTGATGATATTTGATGATATCTTCTGTTCTAGTCCTCATGAAAATAACAAATTTGATAAAAAATAAATATTAGATGCAACAAAAAATAATAATAAAAAAGTTACTAATGGCGCACCAGAGGAGGGTGCGCCATTGCTATCAAAAAAAGTTACTAATGGCGCACCAGAGGAGGATGCGCCATTGCTATCAGAAAAAAAGTTACTAATGGCGCACCAGAGGAGGGTGCGCCATTGCTATCAGTGTTTTTATGGCGCACCCCTAGATGGTGCGCCATTACTAACCTTCCCCCTCTAGCTAGATCCCCCTTCGCCCGATCCCCCTTCCCTCCCTCGCCAGATCCCCCTTCCCTCCCTCGCCACACCCGCTCCGACGACCCCCGCGCCCGCTCCGACGACCCCCGCGCCCGCTCCACACCCGCTCCGACGACCCCCGCGCCCGCTCCGACGACCGCCGCGCCCGCTCCAACGAGGTGCTCCGACCGAACAGGCGAACAACCCTCCTTCGCTTGGCTCGAACTCGAGCAGGGTCAGCGCTAGGGTTCCAGCGCCGCCGCCGGCCTAGCCTCGCCGTCTCGGTCTTTGCCGCCGCCGGGACCCACTCCCGCCGTAGCCCAGCTTCCTCCACGGCCCGTCTGCCCCTCTGGCCGCTGCCGCAGTCGGGACAACGGGAAGCCGCCGCCGCGCCCCTCTGCACCGGCTGCCCACGGCGCCTCCGTCCCGAAGCTCCAGATCATCCAGTCCTCCACTCCTCCACAGTGAGCCATCCTCTCTCTTCCAACTCCCTGTTCTTCTTTTTTTAAGCTATAAATTGTTTTAGGACCTTTCGGGGATCCGGCATGTTCCCCTTCTTGACGCGTTGTGGCCATGCTTGATGCAGGAGCTTAAGAACCTGCGGCCGCAGCTCTACTCCACCTCCGAGTACTGCGAGAAGTCCTACCTCAACACCCACCAGAAGCAGATGTGAGTAGCCACCTCTGCTGTTCCTCCTCTCCTCCATTAGAAGTAGTCACAGAGTTATTGAGTGGACGGACATGCTTAGATGGGCCTGGAAGACAAGAAGACCATTTAACTTGAAATGGTCATGAATTGGAACTAAGTGTGTGTAGAACAGCGACAACTTACACTAGTTTTGTAGCCTCCACCAAGTTTACGAGCAAACAGAATTTTCCTTCTCTTTTAGAAATATGCAGGCAGCTCCCTGATCAGTGTTGTTGTTGGTTGCTGTAAAAAACTAGTTACCAGTGCACAAATGAGTCTGAGACATGCCAAGCTAAGCTACTCACCATTTGAACTTTTTGCGCCATCATGAGTTATATGGATGTTAGACGTTTGTTACTTTCTAGTTCTGGCTACCGTAATTGGTTATGACCATCATGACTGACATCACCTTGACAAAATTCTGCTCCACATTGTCAATTGGTTGCCATCTGTTACTGTACTAGCCAACTAGTGCTAATTATTTACTACTTTTCCCATATCAGTTTTCAGTGAAAAAACAAGACAGAAAAGTGGAGCAGGAATTTGGCACTAACTATTTTCCACTGATCCCAAAATGAGTTTAAGAGTGTAGTCTAGCAATCATCTGCTACCGTAACCGTATGATATTGGTAGGTGTAGATGTGAGTGAGGGGATTGATGTCCAGATGTGAGAATGTGACTAGCTAGGTAACAAATTCTGCTAGCCGAACTGAACAAGGATATGTCATTTTGGTTTTATCTAGGATATGAGAGTGGTGATATTCAGAGTACTCTAGTACAGTACTCCTATTTGTTTTCTGAAGATATCTCTTTGTTGAACGACAGACAGCCAATGTACCATGTACTGGCGACTGGATTTATTCTGGGTGTTCCCCAATCATGTGGTGTCAGTTTGTCACTTGGTTCGAATTATATCAAAGGGTTTTACCCTCCTCGTGTCTGACAGTGCAGAAGAAAGTTCTCAAGCATGGAGTAGAGTCAATTTTGTATGGTAAATTTGGTGAATGAACAGTCAACAGTGTAGTGATTTAAGGAGGAAATCATTATCTGCCATCTTCTCAACATCATTACCTTACAGTTATCCGGCTGGATTTTTTTTCTTCTTAAAAGCTTCAACTTCAAAGTATAGTTTTACAAGCTTCTGCAACTTTTTCTTAAAAGCTCCAGCTATATATTTTATCACTTGTTCTTTTCTCTCAGAATATGGAACCTATTTGTGTAATCTGACCTATCTCTCCTTGATTTTGATGTTGTAGCTAGAACTGCCATGAATGCTCAGTATATATAAATTTAGATGTTTATATGGTCGCTGGGTTCTCATAGTATACCGTTTGAGGGGTTCATCGTGCTGCAGTAGCTCTAGGCAGAGCATGGCATGTTACTACCATAGAGGTACCCAAATATGTAGGTGTAGTTTGTGTTTTTGTTTGTTCACACTGTCGCTGTATTGCTCAATTAGACAATTAGTGTTTATGAAGAAGAAGAATAAACCTGTTGCTGCTGCTGTTATGCCTGTATTCACTGCTGCTGCTGCTGTACTTGTGATGATGTTACTTGTGATGATGCTACTTGTGATCTTCTGAAATGACCCATTGGCGACTTCATTACGCGGGGATAATGATTTTGCAGGTACCCCGAGAGGCCCTTGAGTTTGCCGGAATGTCGATTAACTTCCGTTCCGGCAAATTCGGGTACTCCATATGTCCTATTTTCAGCAAAGGTCATGCTGAAATTTTCGTGAATTTTAGCATGACTTTGCTAAAAATAGGACATATGGGGTACTTGCGACTAATGCATGGGCCGGGGTATCTTAGTACTTAATTAAGTAGGATCAACTGCCTCTTGTGTTATACATATAGAAGTGTGATATCAACTCATAGTTATTACTCTATCTGTCACCATATATGTGTGTGCCTGTGATATAATACTCTGTTTGGGATAGTTTAACCTGCAAATTGCCTTCTCTGTTTCTTTGGCTGTGAGGGGGTAGCATGATCGGAAGCACCAGCACTCTTTTCCTAGGCACTCGAGTAGGCGGTGCTGCCGATGCGATCTGCCATTTAGAGTACCCATATATATACCAGTCAACCTAGGGTGCCTCCGCATCGATAAACCCTAAATGATGAAAACTTAACTTAGCATTTAGGGTGCCTCAGCGTCGACAAACCCTAAATGATAAAACCTTGGCTTTTAGGGTGCCTCGGTGTCGATAAAAACCTAAATGATGAAAGCTTAGGCTTTTAGGGTGCCTCGGCGTCGACAAACCCTAAATGATAAAAGCTTAGCTTTTAGGATGCCTCGGTGTCGACAAACCGTAAATGATGAGACCATGATAATTCCTCACAAACCCTAAATGATGAGATCTTGTTCCTTGACAATAACCAACTTTTTGACCAAACTTTTTTCCTATTTAGAGCGAAACATGGCCCACAACGATGAGGCCGGCGGTTCGGGCAAGGCATTCTGGGAGCTGTCCCAGGAGATGGAGGAAGAACCTCACCGCTATGAGGACGCCGCGGAAGACACCGATCCCGACTACACAACCCCTAGTGGCGTCGGGGATGACACCATTGATGGTGCCGCCGAGGATGCCACCACTGATGATGGCAGCGCACGGACAGATGGCAACCAACCGAAGAGGCAACGGAAGGACCGGCGCCCGAACATGCTCGAGACCGTCAAGGAGGAATTTACTGAAGTGTCCTCCGAGGGGCATCCAACGGCGCCCAAAGAAATAGTCAAGGGGTACGCGGGACAGCTCGGGTGCATTCTCCGGAGCACCGTCTCGATCAACACCGAGAACCTAAGGCATCATGACCGAGGGAATTTGCACAACCTCCTCTTCACGAAGCTGCACGAACGATACAAGTTCCCCGGTGACTTCGCAAACGCACGCCTCTCAGGGAATAAAGTGAACAGTGCCGCCACACGAAGATGAGCAAGGCCCTGGCTACTTGGAGAGCCGCGGTGAAGAGCATGATTGACAAAGGTGATAGTTATGAGAAGATCAAGGAGAAAAATCCTTCGATCAGCGAAGATGACTACCGGGAGTTCAAGATCAAGTGCGAGAGCTACGCATATGGGGAATCAAGTCAATGGGGGAAAGATATGCGGGACTTGAACTTAGGGGTCCACAAACTCGGTCCCGGCGGTTACAGAGTGGCAGAACCTATATGGGACAAGGAGGACGCGGAGCATGCCGAGCAAGGCCTACCGCCCCTCTTCGAGAAATACCGTGACAAGCAGACCAGGAACTATGTCAGGGCCCGGTACAAGATTGACCCGGTAACCAAGGAGCTCACCACGGATCTGAAGACCAAGGCACTTGAGCGTGTTCTGGTAAGGAATACACCCCCGCGTAATTAGCTCCATATGGTTGCATTCTAATTAATGAAGCCAAATTTTCTAAATGGTTCACGTTCCTTCCACAGGACACTGAAAGCAGTAGCGCGGGGTCGGCTCAGAGCTCCCCTTTTGACACCTCTTTAAATAGGGTGTTGAACGTAATGAAAAACAAGGATAAGCTCAGTAAGCCGTCGTCAGCTGGTCGTGTGGCCGGCAAAGGCTTGTCCACGAAATGGTCGGAGTACTATACCGCTGGGCGAAAGGAGAGAAAGACCAGCTCGGAAATCCAGGAGCGCGAGGTTCAACAACTCAAGGCACAAGTGGCGCAGATTCCAGAGATGGTCGAAGAGCAAGTGCGAGACCAACTGGGAGCAACGATCACCGCCGTTATACCTACCTTGGTTTCTGGGCTGCAGGCGTGGATGGCGTGCGGCCAACAGGGGCCGCCCCCGATTCCCAGCTTCACGGGCAGCAACTCGCGCAACGCGCCGGCGGCGCCATTGGTGTCTCCGGCGGAGGCGGCATTGGTGTCTCCCGCGGTGGCGGCGGCATTGCAGCTTAATGCACCCGGGTGTGGGAAGAATACGCTGGCCGGCACCTCGGCAGCAAGCGGCCCCTCCGTCAATTGCACGCCCGCCGTTGGCGGTGCCTCGACATTAGCCGAGCTCGACGCCATCGCGGTAACTAATTAAGCCTCTCGGCCGATGACTTCATCTCCTTGCCTTTGACTGGGCATCCCTGACGCCCTACATGTTTCCGCAGGGCGCCGCCGACGTTCCGTGCACTCTCCTGCACTTCGTGAACGACGAGTTGGTCGATGTCGCCAAGGGCAGAATCGTTCAACCGGGCAGCCGCGTGTTCCACGGTAATCAGATCCACCCACCATTTATAGGGTTCAACTGGTTCGGGTGCTGCCGGGCTTCGACGACATATTACCTCCGTATCGACCCCATGGGGCCGACGAAGATGATGTGATGACCCTCAGCAGCTGCATAAGCTGGCCCATGCTTTGGCCGAAGAGCCAGGTTCGTTTGGGGGGCGGGGGACACCACCCCACAGACAACACCGCCAGTCGTGCCGGCGCCAAGCCATGGCAAGACCCCCGCAACGCTACCGGACATGCCGGACATGCATATGGCAGAGGATCCGGACATGCATATGGCACAGGATCCGGACGACGACGACGACGACGGTACATTTACCAACGTCGATAAGTACTTCAATGAACATGGGTACGATGACGAATTCTTGGGGCCTCCTTCTCAAGAACCCAACCTTGCAAAAGACGATCTAGCTGGTACCGCGGAGAAACCCAATTGCAACTCGCGTCGTCTGGCGTTCAGTTCTCAGGAGACGCCTCCAGCTGCCGCCTTCACCGAGCCTCAGATAGCTGAGGTGCGAAATATTATCAGCCCCAGCACACTCAAGAAGGCGGTCTCTGAGCAGAACTCGATCCCATTACAGCAGAAGAAGAAGGGACGGAAAAGAAAGACTAACAAGGGTGCGAGCCAGCCGGCACCGAGTACGATCCGTGCTCAGGACGGTCCACCTTCACCTAAGGATATCTCGAGGAGGGTGCATGTGGCGGGTAGGCCGATGCTACCGACTAATCTGCTCAATGCTGCAACCGGTGCTATGCGGAGTCTGCATGACAGTGTTCTTTCTTTGGAGAAGCGGCGTCTCTCCGAGAATGATGTGGCATACCCGGTTTTCGTGGCCAAGGTGCCAGAGGGCAAGGGCTTTGTGGATAGCGCCATCGGGGTTATGATCATCCTGCGGTTTGATGACATCTTCGCTATGTTTAACCTTCATCCGCTGCACTACACCTTCGTTCGGCTATTTTCGCTGAGTATGGAGATGCGGATCATTAGAGACAAGACCCCGGACATCGTGATAGTCGACCCCTTCTACATGTGTGCCAAGATCTTGGGCAGCGCTGGGGACTGGCAAGTCGCGAGTTCATACCTCGAAGGCGTCATTCTGGCAAACCCAGATAAGGATAACTTCCTCGTGCCTTACTTTCCCGAGTAAGTCATCCCCTCACCACCCCGTAACATATGATTTCTTAGATTTCGATCGTTCTTTTTTTCTAACATTCCATGTTTTGTGCAGTGACACACATTGCACACTCATCCTCTTAAGCCCGAAATATTCCATGGCCACGTATTTCGACTCGGACCGTCAGTCGAAAAAAGACTACACAAATATCAAGAAAGTTCTTGATGATGTTCTCCCCGGCTATGCCAGATCTGGAGGCACCTTCAGCAGGCCAGTTCGTAGGTACGGCAAGCACGTGTTCACCCACAATACGACGTTCCCCTGCGTCAAGCAGCCGCCTGTCGGTCAGAAGGATGCCTACTATGCCCTCCATCAAATGTGGGCGATCGTACGGGACCATAATCACCTTCTGCTACCAAATAATCTCAAAGATTGGGCCGCACGCTTGTCGGCAATCCAGGACGCGGACATCAGACAAGAATTATTTCGCATCTAGTCGGAGTTTGCGGAAATCATCCATCAAGATGTCCTTCGTACCTCGGGGCAGTTCTACCTCAGATATCAACCGTCCAACAGTGAGATAGAAACAACGCTACAAATGCAGGCTGACAACGCCCGCGATTTCATGACCATCACGACAGACGGCGGCTTCATCCACGCTCCGGTCCCTGAGTCGAGTCGAAAGTAGTGATGCTATGTAGTTCTGAAATATCGATTAGCTCATGTTGTAATTAAACTTTAATGAACTTGTATGTCTCTTTGGTTTGGACAGTCGCTCAACTTATATGTAATCGATGCTATTTATTAGTAGGACCATGAATCGTGCTATTAATGTCTTGCTTTTCTCTTCCGATCCTTTTGTTGCATACTTATATATTGCTTATGTATTGTCTGTGAATTGCTACTAACGTTTTGTTTGGCTAGTGCATAGAGATGCCGTCGTATGTCGTGTACAAGGGTAAGGTTCCCGGAGTCTACGACGACTGGGAGGAGTGTCAGAGACAGGTTCACCGTTTCAGCGGTAACAGTTACAAAGGGTACATCACTAGGGCGGAGGCGGAAGCTAGATACGTGCGCTATCTAGCGGGAGAGAGGAGGGAGCGGAGGAGGAACCGGGTGAAGACCAGTTTCATCGCGATGATGCTAATCGTGATGACCTCAGGTCTCTTCTATGTGATGGTAGTTTAGATGGTCGATATCGACTTATAATGTGAAGACAAACTCGCTACTCGCGGTCTCGAGACTTGTAATGTTCTAACTTTGTTCGGTCTTTCGAATTCAGAGACTAATATGATGAATTGTATTCGGAGACTAATCTTCTATTGTATTCGATAAATCTGCTGTTTATATGTTGTGCTGTCTATATTCTGTGCAGTAATATATTTTGTAACCTGTGCAAATATCAGAAAAGAAAAAGATTCCTAATATTCATACTAGTGGCGCCCCACACAACACTTTAGTGGCGCACTGCAATAAACACACCAATGGCGCACTATCTAGTAGTGCGCCATTAGTAACCCAGAGCACAAGGTAAATATGGCCCCCTGGGAGGCATAGTAATGGCGCACCAGGGGTCATACTAATGGCGCACTGCCTGGTGTGCCACTACTGTCTGGTATACTAATGGCACACCAGGGGTGCACCATTAGTATTAGTTACTAATGGCGTGATGATAGTGGCGCACATGTAGTGCGCCATTAATGGCCAAAACAGGTGCGCCACTAACAGGCCTTTTCCTAGTAGTGAGAGTACTAAGGTGTGATCATGTTTTGCTTGTGAGATAATTTTAGTCAACGGGTCTGTCACATTCAGGTCCGTAAGTATTTTGCAAATTTCTATGTTTACAATGCTCTGCACGGAGCTACTCTAGCTAATAGCTCCCACTTTCAATATGTATCTAGATCAAGACTTAGAGTCATCCAGACCGGTGTCTGTTGTCACCTCCATAATCGAGAAACATATCCCTATTCCACTAAGGATAATTTTGACCGCTGTTCAGCGATCTACTCGTAGATCACTATTGTATTCCCTTGCCAAACTTAGTGAAGGGTATACAATAGATCTGGTACACAACATGGCATACTTTATAGAACCTATGGCCGAGGCATAGGGAATGACTTTCATTCTCTTTCTATCTTCTGCCGTGGTCGGGCTTTGAGTCTTACTCAATTTCACACCTTGTAACACATGCAAGAACTCTTTCTTTGACTGTTCCATTTTGAACTACTTCAAAATCTTGTCAAGGTATGTACTCATTGAAAAAAACTTATCAAGCGTCTTGATCTATCTCTATAGATCTTGATGCTCAATATGTAAGCAACTTCACCCAGGTCTTTCTTTGAAAAACTCCTTTCAAACACTCCTTTATGCTTTGCAGAATAATTCTACATTATTTCCGATCAACAATATGTCATTCACATATACTTATCAGAAATGCTGTAGTGCTCCCACTCACTTTCTTGTAAATACAGGCTTCACCGAAAGTCTGTATAAAACTATATGCTTTCATCAACTCATCAAAGCGTATATTACAACTACGAGATGCTTGCACCAGTCCATACATGGATCGCTGGAGCTTGCATATTTTTTTAGCACCTTTAGGATTGACAAAACCTTCTGGTTGCATCATATACAACTCTTCTTTAATAAATCCTTTAAGGAACGCAGTTTTGTTTATCCATTTTCCAGATTTCATAAAATGCAGCAATTGCTAACATGATTCGGACAGACTTAAGCATATACGAGTGAGAAACTCTCATCGTAGTCAACACCTTGAACTTGTCGAAAACCTTTTGCGACAATTCTAGCTTTGTAGATAGTAACACTACTATCAGCGTCCATCTTCCTCTTGAAGATCCATTTAATCTCAATGGCTCGCCGATCATTGGGCAAGTCAATCAAAGTCCATACTTTGTTCTCATACATGGATCTCATCTCAGATTTCATGGCTTCAAGCCATTTTGCGGAATCTGGGCTCATCATCGCTTCCTCATAGTTTGTAGGTTCGTCATCGTCAAGTAACATGATCTCCAGAAAAGGATTACCGTACCACTCTGGTGCGGATCTCACTCTGGTTGACCAACGAGGTTTGGTAGTAACTTGATCTGAAGTTACATGATTATCATCATTAGCTTCCTCACTAATTGGTGTAGGAGTCACAGGAACAGATTTATGTGATGAACTACTTTCCAATTTAGGGAGCAGGTACAGTTACCTCATCAAGTTCTACTTTCCTCCCACTCACTTCTTTCGAGAGAAACTCCTTCTCTAGAAAGGATCCATTCTTAGCAATGAATGTCTTGCCTTCGGATCTGTGATAGAAGGTGTACCCTTCTGTCTCCTTGGGGTATCCTATGAAGACACAATTCTCCGATTTGGGTTTGAGCTTATCAGGATGAAAACTTTTTCACATAAGCATCGCAACCCCAAACTTTAAGAAACGATAGCTTAGGTTTCTTGCTAAACCATAGTTCATACGGTGTCGTCTCAACGGATTTAGATGGTGCCCTTTTTAACGTGAATGCAGTTGTCTCTAATGCATAACCCCAAAACGATAGTGGTAAATCGGTAAGAAACATCATAGATTGCACTATATCCAATAAAGTACGGTTATGATGTTCGGACACACCATTATGCTGTGGTGTTCCAGGTGCCACGAATTTGTGAAACTATTCCACATTGTTTTAATTGAAGACCAAACTCGTAACTCAAATATTCGTCTCCGCGATCACATCGTAGAAACTTTATTTTCTTGTCACGATGATTTTCCACTTCACTCTGAAATTCTTTGAACTTTTCAAATGTTTCAGACTTATGTTTCATCAAGTAGATATACCCATATCTGCTCAAATTATCTGTGCAGGTCAGAAAATAACGATACCCATATCTCCTAATGATGTGATCCCATTAATCAAATGACAACTCATGTCTATGGCTAGGAAACATAACCATCTTTGATCAACGAGCTAGTCAAGTAGAGGCATACTAGTGACACTCTGTTTGTCTATGTATTCACACATGTATCATGTTTCCGGTTAATACAATTCTAGCATGAATAATAAACATTTATCATGATATAAGGAAATAAATAATTACTTTATTATAGCCTCAAGGGCATATTTCCTTCAGGTGCACCGCCCACGTCAAAACGCACACAACCACGGTTGGAGGAGCGACAACAGTCCATCAGCGCCTAGCCCGGCATCAGTCCCGGTGTCTGGGCAGGCGCCTCCAAAGTAGGAGGCACCCACACCTGCATCCCTAGCCAGTGCCAGGTGGACTGGGGGGACACGACTCCAAGACTACCAACGGCCGCCGGCAAACCAGCCCCTGACCAGGCGAGTTCACATGACGCCATGTCCATGGCCACTGGCATCAATCCGCGAACCGACGCACTGCAAGTCTGACCACCACCAACGAGCACTCCTCGGACCGCGCCCACCATCGTCTACCCGGAGCGGAAGCACAGACTCGTATCGGGCCTCGAATTGGTTCGCCCGAGCACGAGCCCCGGGTCCTGACCCTCTCCGCGCGAAAGCCCACGCCTTTGGCCCGAACCCTGGAGAAGGGAGTAGCCACCACCACCCGCACCCTGCCACCGTACGTCACTGGCCACCGCCGAAGCCGCCGTGGTCGCCACGCCGGCGAGTGCACCACCCAGGCCGCCCGTAGACACCCAAACCCAACAGATCGAGCACCCACGAGCCGGCACCACCTCGTCGGAGTCCCTACCATGCCGGAACGCAACAGCAGATGCTGACCCGCGCCGCCGCGGCCCTCGTCGCGAGAGGCTGCCGCCCAGCAGATCTGGCCGAAGCCCCCCGCCGCCACAGCACCCCGCACGCGCAGCTGATACGTCTCCAAGGTATCTATAATTTATGAAGCATTCATGCTATTATATTATCTATTTTTGGATGTTTATGGGCTTTATTAAACACTTTTATATTATTTTTGAGACTAACCTATTAACCTAGAGTCCAGTGCCAGTTCCTGTTTTTTCCCTTGTTTCAGTGTTTCGCAGAAAAGGAATATCAAACGGAGTCCAAACGGAATGAAACCTTCAGGAGAGTTATTTTTGGAACGGAAGCAATCCAGAAGACTTGGAGTATACGTAAGGGAAGCGACGAGGAAGGCACGAGAAAGGGGGGCGCGCCCTACACCCTCGTGGGCCCCTCGTGGCTCCCCTTACCGACTTCTTTCGCCTATATATACCATTATACCCTAAAACCATCGGGGAACAGAATAGATCAGGATTCCGCCGCCGCAAGCCTCTGTAGCCACCAAAAACCAATCGGGACCCTGTTCCGGCACCCTACCGGAGGGGGGAACCCTCACCGGTGGCCATCTTCATCATCCCGGCGGTCTCCATGATGAGGAGGGAGTAGTTCACCCTCGGGGCTGAGGGTATGTACCAGTAGCTATGGGTTTGATCTCTCTCTCTCGTGTTCTTGAGGTGATACGATCTTGATGTATCGCGAGCTTTGCTATTGTAGTTGGATCTTATGATGTTTCTCCCCCTCTACTCTCTTGTAATGGATTGAGTTTCCCCTTTGAAGTTATCTTATCGGATTGAGTCTTTAAGGATTTGAGAACACTTGATGTATGTCTTGCGTGGGATACCCGTGGTGACAATGGGGTATTCTATTGATCCACTTGATGTATGTTTTGGTGATCAACTTGCGGGTTCCGCCCATGAACCTATGCATAGGGGTTGGCACACGTTTTCGTCTTGACTCTCCGATAGAAACTTTGGGGCACTCTTTGAACTACTTTGTGTTGGTTTGAATAGATGAATCTGAGATTGTGTGATGCATATCGTATAATCATACCCACGGATACTTGAGGTGACATTGGAGTATCTAGGTGACATTAGGGTTTTGGTTGATTTGTGTCTTAAGGTGTTATTCTAGTACGAACTCTATGATAGATTGAACGGAAAGAATAGCTTCGTGTTATTTTACTACGGACTCTTGAATAGATCGATCAGAAAGGATAACTTTGAGGTGGTTTCGTACCCTACCATAATCTCTTCGTTTGTTCTCCGCTATTAGTTACTTTGGAGTGACTCTTTGTTGCATGTTGAGGGATAGTTATATGATCCAACTATGTTATTATTGTTAAGAGAACTTGCACTAGTGAAAGTATGAACCCTAGGCCTTGTTTCCTATCATTGCAATACCGTTTACGCTCACTTTTATCATTAGTTACCTTGCTGTTTTTATATTTTCAGATTACAAAAACCGATATCTACCATCCATATTGCACTTGTATCACCATCTCTTCGCCGAACTAGTGCACCTATAAAATTTACTATTGTATTGGGTGTGTTGGGGACACAAGAGACTCTTTGTTATTTGGTTGCAGGGTTGTTTGAGAGAGACCTCTTCATCCTATGCCTCCCACGGATTGATAAACCTTAGGTCATCCACTTGAGGGAAATTTGCTACTGTCCTACAAACCTCTGCACTTGGAGGCCCAACAACGTCTACAAGAAGAAGGTTGTGTAGTAGACATCAGCAGCCGACACCACCCACGCCGCTTGAAGCCTGGCAAAGCACGCTGGCGCCCTCCAGCACCCGCTTGCCGCCATGCCGCGCCGCCCGGCGCTCGCGCCGCATCCCGACCAGAGGAAGCCCCGTCGCGCCGGCCTCCACTCGCGGGGAACGAGAAAGGCCCCGCCGCCGCCGGATCCGGTCGGGCTTTGCCGGCCGATCCCTGTGGCGACGGCGGGAGAGGGGAGACAGGAGGCGGGGTACCAGCGGTGGCTGGCTAGGGTTCCCCCCGGTCGCCGCGCGGGGGCGACTCGAGGGGAAAGGGGAAAGGGGGACGGTCGCTGATGGGTGTTTCCTCACCTCCATCTCTTACTGGAGGCTTTTTACACTACCATGAAAGTTCGTAAATGATCTCTCAAAAAAAAGTTTTGTAGATTAAAAAAAACTGCTTTTGTTAGTTCAACCGCCTAGGAGGATCTCTAGCCAAACCCTTATAATTGAAGCCTCAAATGCATCCCTAAACCTTAGCTCCTTAAATTGTGGAGTTAACAAAAATGCTGTTTCTAGCTGAACTCTTAAATTTAACTGATAACTTATTCTGCACATAATTCCGTTCAACACATAAATTGAAACTACTTGATTCAAGCACAAACTTAAACAATGCTAGCACATCATACATTGTATAGCATAAATTTAGATAGTTCAAACTAAACTAACATAAATTTAAATAGTCTTCCGCCGTGGGCTTCTCCCAATCCACGCCATATCGCTTATGTCACCGGACGAAAGTTCAATCACAGAGAGCCGCCGCCCAACCTCCCCTCCATGGCAGCCGCCGCTTGAACACCGCACAAGTCGCCGCCATCCCTGGTGGAATCGGCAGATCCGCCCGCACCTGATCCATTCTCAGCGTCGCCGACCCTCGCGAGCTCCTCCTCATCCTCCTGCATCGATTCGAGCGTCCATGGACGGCTGCTGCATCTGCGTTGACCGCGGGCGAGTGCATCCGTCCGACGCATCTGGCGCCTGCTCTTCATCTCGCTCGGGAAGTGTGCCGCCCTCGCCCGTCATGTTGCTCACCGCGTCGCCGGCACACGCGCTAGCGGTGGCACGTCCTCCAGTGAGCATCTTGTCTCCCGCTCGCAAGCTCCAGTCGCCCCCTCCGTTCTGCATCGAGCAGTCGCGCCGCCCCGAGTTGCTCGAGCCGCCGCACTGACCTTGCTCCACCTCATCGCGTGGCAGAATCCGTCTCCGCCGCCGGCAAGGGCACTACCCCTCACCTGAGCACATGCCCCGACGAGGTCTCCTCCATCCTCCCGCGCGTGGCACGGCGGCCGCCGGTGCAACAGAATGGGCACCAAGGATAAGAGGAGAGGAAGATGCTTTTTTCTAAATAAAGGATCACGTGTTGAATAAAAAAATACAGGTTTTGTTTTGCAAAAACAAAACGTTTTCTCACATACCCACTTAAAATAAGACTTCGGGTTGAATTTCAGAAACAAAGGGACTTTTTTTGTAAAAATTCCAACAACGTACGGCCAGAAGCGATAGCCGGTTTATTATTATTATGTAAAGATAAATATATATTTCCTAGATTTATGTTTGTTTGTTCCTTTCTTGCCTAGTTTGTTTCTTGTTTATAGTCCTGCTTCGTTGCCCCCTGATGACCCACAAGTATAGGGGATCTATCGTAGTCCGTTCGATAAGTAAGAGTGTCGAACCCAACGAGGAGCAGAAGGAAATGATAAGCGGTTTTCAGCAAGGTATTCTCTGCAAGCACTGAAATTATAGGTAATAGATAGTTTTGTGATAGAATAATTTGTAACGAGCAACAAGTAACAAAAGTAAATAAAGTGCAGCAAGATGGCCCAATCCTTTTTGTACCAAAGGACAAGCCTGGACAAACTCTTATATGAAGGAAAACGCTCTCGAGGACACATGGGAATTATCGTCAAGCTAGTTTTCATCACGTTCATATGATTCGCGTTCGGTGCTTTGATAATTTGATATGTGGGTGGACTGGTGCTTGGGTGTTGTCCTTACTTGGATAAGCATCCCACTTATGATTAACCCCTATTGCAAGCATCTGCAACTACAAAAGAAGTATTAAGGTAAACCTAACCATAGCATGAAACATATGGATCCAAATCAGCCCCTTACGAAGCAACACATAAACTAGGGTTTAAGCTTCTGTCACTCTAGCAACCCATCATCTACTTATTACTTCCCAATGCCTTCCTCTAGGCCCAAATAATGGTGAATTGTCATGTAGTCAACGTTCACATAACACCACTAGAGGAGAGACAACATACATCTCATCAAAATATCAAATGAATACCAAATTCACATGACTACTTATAGCAAGACTTCTCCCATGTCCTCAGGAACAAACGTAACTACTCACAAATCATATTCATGTTCATAATCAGAGGGGTATTAATATGCATAATGGATCTGAACATATGATCTTCCACCAAATAAACCAACTAGCATCAACTACAAGGAGTAATCAACACTACTAGCAACCTACAGGTACCAATCCCAGACTTGGAGACAAGAATTGGATACAAGAGATGAACTAGGGTTTGAGAGGAGATGGTGTTGGTGAAGATGTTGATGGAGATTGGCCCCCTCCTGATGAGAGGTGCGTTGGTGATGACGATGGTGGTGATTTCCCCCTCCCGGAGGGAAGTGTCCCCGGCAGAACAGCTCTGCCGGATCCCTAGATTGGTTCCGCCAAGGTTCCGCCTTGTGGCGGCGGAGTCTCGTCCCGAAAGCTTGCTTATGATTTTTCTTCGGACGAAAGACTTCATATAGCAGAAGATGGGCACCGGAGGGCCACCAGGGGGCCCACGAGGCAGGGGCGCACCCAGGGGGTAGGGCGCGCCCCCCACCCTCGTGGCCAGGGTGTGGGCCCCCTATGGTATTTTCTTCGCTCAGTATTTTTTATTATTTCCAAAAATAACTTCCTTGGAGTTTCAGGACTTTTGGAGTTGTGCAGAATAGGTCTCTAATATTTGCTCCTTTTCCAGCCCAGAATTCCAGCTGCCGGCATTCTCCCTCTTTATGTAAACCTTGCAAAATAAGAGAGAATAGACATAAGTATTGTGACATAATGTGTAATAACAGCCCATAATGCAATAAATATCGATATGAAAGCATGATGCAAAATGGACGTATCAACTCCCCCAAGCTTAGACCTCGCTTGTCCTCAAGCGGAAGCCGATAACGATAAATATGACCACATGTTTAGAGGTAGAGGTGTCGATAAAATAAAATACGGACATGAGGGCATCATGATCATTCTTATAACAGCAACATATATGGATATTATCATATGATTTCTTATGCTCAAGTAATAATCTATTCACAATGTCAAGTATGAATCAGAAACTTCATTGAGAACCAACAAACTATAATCTCAGTCACTGAAGCAATTGCAATTTATCATAACATCAGAAAGAGTCTATGTCAGAGCTTTTCAGCAAGCCCACATACTCAACTATCATTTAGTCTTTCACAATTGCTAACACTCACGCAATACTTGTGGTTACGGAGTTTTAATCGGACATAGAGAAAGATAGGGGCTTATAGTTTCGCCTCCCAACCTTTTACCTCAAGGGCAATGCCAACAATAATAGTTTATGCTAACTTACATCCAATTAGATATATATGTCAGGATCTTTTCAACACACTGTGCTTGCCAAAGGATAAAATGTAAAAAGGAAAGGTGAAGATCACCATGACTCTTGCATAAGGGTAAGAGATAAAAGTAAAAGATAGGCCCTTCGCAGAGGGAAGCAGAGGTTGTCATGCGCTTTCAGGGTTGGATGCACAAAATCTTAATGTGAAAGAACGTCACTTTATATTGCCACTTGTGATATGGACCTTTATTATGCAGTCCGTCGCTTTTATTTCTTCCACATCACAAGATCGTATAAAGCTTATTTCCTCCACACTAATCGATCATACATATTTAGAGAGCAATTTTTATTGCTTGCACCGATGTCAACTTACTTGAAGGATCTTACTCAATCCATAGGTAGATATGGTGGACTCTTATGGAAAAACTGGGTTTAAGAGTATTTGGAAGCACAAGTAGTATCTCTACTTGGTGCAAAGAATTTGGCTAGCATGAGGGGGAAAGGCAAGCTCAACATGTTGGACGATCCATGACAATATACTTTATTTCAGATATAAGAAAACATAACCCATTACGTTGTCTTCCTTGTCCAACATCAACTCTTTAGCATGTCATATTTTAATGAGTGCTCACAATCATAAAAGATGTACAAGATAGTATATTTATATGTGAAACCTCTCTTTCTTTATTACTTCCTATTAATTGCAACGATGACCAAAGCTATGTTTGTCAACTCTCAACAACTTTTAATCATCATACTCTTTCTATGTGAAGTCATTACTCTCCATAAGATCAATATGATCTCTTTATTTCTTTTTATTCCTTTTCTTTTTCTTTAATTCCCTCAAGACCATGGCAAAATAATCAAGCCCTTGACTCAACACTAATATTTATTATATAACTCACGGACTCGATTACATAAAGGGATCATAAAGCAAAACTCAAAACTGGATCATACCAAAAACTTTATTCTACTAGTTCAAGATATTACTTAAAGGATCGAACTAAGAAAAACGGTAAAGATAGAGATGTGATGGTGATACGATACCGGGGCACCTCCCCCAAGCTTGGCAGTTGCCAAGGGAAGTGCCCATACCCATGTGATTATATCTCCCTTTTCGGAGGAGGTGATGATGGAGTTGTTGATGATGACAGTTCTGTCTTTAGCTTCTTGATACTGTAATTGAGAAGGGCAATTTCCTCCTTTAAATCATTGACCTCCGATTCCAGCTTCAAGATCTTATCACATAAATCTCCTTTGCTTTTCTGCCGAAAATGAGAAGGAATAGATCGGTTGTTAGATAGTTTAGCTCTCTTAGGGAGACTAGATTTCTTGAATTTCACGTGCATATCCCCAGGTTGAGGTAGAGGGACATCCTCCTCCTCCGAACTTGAATCATTGATCCTCATCAAATGAGCATCCTCCTCCTCCTCCGTAGTTCGACCACAAGAGGATAGATCCCCATAGGTCTTTGGGTCAGCAATGAGGTGTGAGACATAGCTCTCTCCATCGGAATCCTGAGATGACATCTTGCTCCAAATCTGCTACAGAAACAGCTCGAAACAAAAATAGAGGATAATTGCGTGATACGGTAGCCAAAACCTTCGGGAGATTATATAATGAATTTTTACCGACCAAAATACATATCGTGCAAGAAAACGGAGTCCGGAGAGCGCACGAGGTGCCCACGAGGCAGGGGGCGTGCCCGGGGGTAGGGCGCGCCCTCCACCCTCGTGGAGGCCTCATGTCCTTCCCGGACTGCTTCTTATTTTTCTATTTTTCTAAATATTCCAAAACGGGGAAAAATTTCCATTAGAACTGTTTTGGAGTCGGTTTACTTACCTTACCACATACCTATTCCTTTTCGGAGTCTGAAACGTTCTGGAAAGTGTCTCTTATGTATTCCTCCGGGGTTACGGTTTCAATAACGTTGGTTTCAACATTTATAGGATTACCTGAGATATAATGTTTGATTCTTTGACCGTTCACCACCTTCGGATTTGTGCCTTCGAAGTTGTTGATTTTTATGGCACCGAAACGATAGACCTCCTCGATAACGTAAGGACCTTCCCATTTAGAGAGAAGTTTTCCTGCAAAAAATCTTAAACGAGAGGTGTATAATAATACATAATCACCTACATTAAACTCACGCTTTTGTATTCTTTTGTCATGCCATCTTTTAACTTTTTCTTTAAACAATTTGGCATTCTCATAGGCTTGGGTTCTCCATTCATCAAGTGAGCTAATGTCAAATAACCTCTTCTCACCGGCAAGTTTGAAATCATAATTGAGTTCTTTAATTGCCCAATATGCCTTATGTTCTAGTTCGAGAGGTAAGTGACATGCTTTTCCATATACCATTTTATACGGAGACATACCCATAGGATTTTTATATGCCGTTCTGTAGGCCCATAATGCATCATCAAGTTTCTTGGACCAATTCTTTCTAGATCTATTAACAGTCTTTTGAAATTAATTTGAGCTATCTGTTACTCAATTCTACTTGACCACTAGACTGTGGGTGATATGGAGATGCAATTCTATGATTAACGTCATACTTAGAAAGCATTTTACGGAAAGCACCATGAATAAAATGTGAACCACCATCAGTCATTAAATATCTAGGGACTCCAAACCTCAGAAAAATAACTTCTTTAAGCATCTTAATAGAGGTGTTATGATCAGCACTACTAGTTGGAATAGCTTCTACCCACTTAGTAACGTAATCAACTGCAACTAAAATATGTGTATATCCATTAGAGGCAGGAAATGGTCCCATATAATCAAAGCCCCAGACATCAAATGGTTCAATAACAAGTGAATAATTCATAGGAATTTCTTGACGTCTACTAATATTACCAATTCTTTGACATTCATCACAAGATAAGTCAAACTTACGGGCACCCTTGAAGAGAGTAGGCCAATAAAAACCGGATTGCAATACCTTATGTGCAGTTCTGTCTCCAACGTGGTGTCCTCCATAAGCCTCGGAGTGACACTTGCATAGGATCTGTTCCTGTTCATGCTCAGGTACACAACGTCTAATAACACCATCTACTCCTTCTTTATAAAGATGTGGGTCATCCCAGAAGTAATGTCTTAAATCATAGAAAAACTTTTTCTTTCGCTGGTATGTGAAACTAGGTGGTATAAACTTAGCAATAATGTAATTAGCATAATCAGCATACCAAGGAGCAGTACGAGAAGCATTTATGACATTTAATTGTTCATTAGGAAAGCTATCATCAATAGGTAGTGGGTCATCAAGAACATTTTCTAACCTAGACAAGTTGTCTGCAACGGGGTTCTCAGCTCCCTTTCTATCAATAATATGCAAATCAAATTCTTGTAGCAAGAGAACCCATCTAATAAGTCTAGGTTTAGCATCTTTCTTTTCCTTAAGATATTTAATAGCAGCATGATCAGTGTGAATAGTTACTTTAGAATCAACAATATAAGGTCTGAACTTATCACAAGCAAATACAACTGCTAAGAATTCTTTTTCAGTAGTAGCGTATAATTTCTCTGGGCATTGTCTAGAGTTTTACTAGCATATTGAATAACATTTAATTTCTTATCAACTCTTTGCCCTAGAACAGCACCTGCAGCATAATCACTAGCATCACACATAATTTCAAAGGGTAAATTCCAATCAGGTGGCTGAACAATAGGTGCAGAAATCAATGCTTTCTTACGTATTTCAAATGCTTCTACACAATCATCATCAAAGAAAAATGGCATATCTTTTTGTAATAGATTAGTCAGAGGCCGAGAAATTTTTGAGAAGTACTTAATGAACCTCCTGTAAAATCCAGCGTGACCAAGGAAACTTCTTATACCTTTGATGTCCTTGGGACATGGCATCTTTTCAATAGCATCAACTTTAGCTTTATCAACTTCAATACCTCTTTCAGAAATTTTATGCCCCAAGACAATACCTTCATTAACCATAAAGTGGCACTTCTCCCAATTCAAGACAAGATTAGTTTCTTCACATCTCTGCAAAACTCGATCAAGGTTGCTCAAGCAATCATCGAAAGAGGATCCGTAAACGGAGAAATCGTCCATGAAAACCTCACAAATCTTTTCACAAAAGTCAGAGAATATAGCCATCATGCACCTTTGAAAGGTAGCAGGTGCATTACATAAACCAAAAGGCATACGTCTATAAGAAAAAGTACCGAAAGGGCAAGTAAACGTGGTCTTAGCTTGATCATCAGCTGACACAGGTATTTGAGAGAAGCCAGAATAACCATCTAGAAAGCAAAAATGTGTATGTTTGGATAATCTTTCTAGCATTTGATCAATGAAAGGTAAGGGGTAATGATCTTTTTTAGTAGCCTTATTTAATTTGCGGAAATCAATTACCATCCTATAACCTGTAATAATTCTTTGCGGAATCAATTCATCTTTATCATTAGGAACGACAGTAATACCTCCCTTCTTAGGGACACAATGGATAGGACTTACCCACTGACTATCAGCGACGGGATAGATTATACCTACCTCAAGGAGCTTTAGTATTTCCTTTCTTACCACTTCTTTCATCTTCGGATTCAGCCGTCGTTGGTGATCAATAACTGGTTTGGCATCTTTCTCCAAATTTATTTTGTGTTGGCATAGAGTGGGACTAATGCCCTTAAGATCATCAAGAGTATATCCAATAGCAGCACGGTGCTTCTTCAGAGTTTTCAATAATTTTTCTTCCTCCTTCTCTGAAAGGTTATCACTAATAATAACAAGATATATCTTCTTTTCATCAAGATAAGCATATTTAAGAGTATCATGCAATGGTTTAAGCTCAAACACGGGATCACCCTTGGGTGGAGGAGGATCCCCTAGGATTTCAACAGGCAAGTTGTGTTTCATAATAGGTCCCTGTTTAAAGAATACTTCATCTATTTCCCTTCTTTCATTCATAAACATATCATTTTCATGGTCTAGCAAATATTGTTCTAAAGGATCACTAGGAGGTACGGCAATAGAAGCAAGACCAATAATTTCATCTTTACTAGGCGATTCCTCTTCACGGTGTTGTCTACGAAATTTAGAGAAATTAAACTCATGAGACATATCACCCAGACCAATAGTAACAACATCCTTTTCGCAGTCTATCTTTGCATTAACAGTGTTTAAGAAGGATCTACCAAATATAATGGGACAAAAGCTATCTTGTGGGGAACCAAGAACAAGAAAATCAGCAGGATATTTAGTTTTCCCACACAAGACTTCAACATCTCTAACAATCCCAATTGGTGAAATAGTATCTCTATTGGCAAGCTTAATGGTAACATCAATTTCTTCTAACTCAGCGGGTGCAATATCATGCATAATTTCTTTGTATAAGTCAATAGGTATTGCACTAGCACTATAGGAAATATGCCCTAGAGGCAATAATAAAGTTATTATTTATTTCCTTATATCATGATAAATGTTTATTATTCATGCTAGAATTCTATTAACCGGAAACATGATACATGTGTGAATACATAGACAAATAGAGTGTCACTAGTATGCCTCTACTTGACTAGCTCGTTGATCAAAGATGGTAATGTTTCCTAGCCATAGACATGAGTTGTCATTTGATTAACGGCATCACATCATTAGGAGAATGATGTGATTGACTTGACCCATTCCGTTAGCTTAGCACTTGATCGTTTAGTATTCTGCTATTGCTTTCTTCATGACTTATACATGTTCCTATGACTATGAGATTATGCAACTCCCGTTTACCGGAGCAACACTTTGTGTGCTACCAAACGCAACAACATAACTGGGTGATTATAAAGTGCTCTACAGGTGTCTCCGAAGGTACTTGTTGGGTTGGCGTATTTCAAGATTAGGATTTGTCACTCCGATTGTCGGAGACGTATCTTTGGGCCCACTCGGTAATGCATGGGCCCACTTTGTAACTAATGAGTTAGTTGCGGGATGATGTATTACGGAACGAGTAAAGAGACTTGCCAGTAATGAGATTGAACTAGGTATTGAGATACCGACACTCGAATCTTGGGCAAGTAACATACCGATGACAAAGGGAACAACGTATGTTGTTATGCGGTCC
This sequence comes from Aegilops tauschii subsp. strangulata, assembly GCF_002575655.3. NCBI lineage: Eukaryota > Viridiplantae > Streptophyta > Magnoliopsida > Poales > Poaceae > Aegilops > Aegilops tauschii. The sequence continues at coordinate 68,892,047 of NC_053041.3, forward strand.
GACCGATAAAGATCTTCGTAGAATATGTAGGAGCCAATATGGGCATCTAGGTTCCGCTATTGGTTATTGACCAGAGAGGTGTCTCAGTCATGTCTACATAGTTCTCGAACCCGTAGGGTCCGCACGCTTAACGTTCGTTGACGATATAGTACTATGAGTTAAGTATGTTGGTGACCGAATGTTGTTCAGAGTTTCGGATGAGATCACGGATATGACCAGGAACTCCGGAATGGTCCGGAAGTAAAGATTGATATGTGGATAGTAGTGTTTGATCTCCGGAAGGGTTCCGGAATCCATCAGAAGGGGTTCCGGATGTTTCCCGAAATGTTTGGGCACGAGAACACTTTATCTGGGCCAAAGGGGAAAGCCCACGAGGTTTTTGGAAAGCGCAAAAGGAAGTTTTGCGGAGTCCAGGGGCCAGACGCCAGGGTCCCTGGCGTCTGGGTCCAGACGCCAGGGTCCCTGGCGTCTGGCCCTCGAGTCCGAGAAGGACTCTTGCCTTTCGGGTGAAACCGACTTTGTGGAGGCTTTTACTCCAAGTTTCGACCCCAAGGCTCAACATATAAATAGAGGGGTAGGGCTAGCACCCAAGATACATCAAGAAACACCAAGCCGTGTGTCGGCAACCCTGTCCCCTCTAGTTTATCCTCCGTCATAGTTTCTGTAGTGCTTGGCGAAGCACTGCGGAAATTGTTCTTCACCAACACCGTCACCACGCCGTCGTGCTGCCGGAACTCATCTACTACTTCACCCGTCTTGCTGGATCAAGAAGGCGAGGACGTCATCGAGCTAAACGTGTGCAGAACTCGGAGGTGCCGTGCGTTCGGTACTTGGATCGGTCGGATCGTGAAGACGTACGACTACATCAACCGCGTTGATAAACGCTTCTGCTTACGGTCTAAGAGGGTACGTAGACAACACTCTCCCCTCTCGTTGCTATGCATCACCATGATCCTGCGTGTGCGTAGGAAAATTTTGGAATTACTATGTTCCCCAACAGTGGCATCCGAGCCAGGTTTTATGCATAGATGTTATATGCACGAGTAGAACACAAGTGAGTTGTGGGCGATACAAGTCATACTGCTTACTGATACGTCTCCAACGTATCTATAATTTTTGATTGCTCCATGCTATATTATCTTCTGTTTTGGACATTATTGGGCTTTATTATTCACTTTTATATTATTTTTGGGACTAACCTATTAACCGGAGGCCCAGCCCAGAATTGCTGTTTTTTGCCTATTTCAGAGTTTCTCAGAAAAAGAATATCAAACGGAGTCCAAACGGAATGAAACCTTCGGGAACGTGATTTTCGGAACGAACATGATCCAGAGGACTTGGCCCTACGTCAAGAAAGCTACCAGGAAGCCACGAGGTAGGGGGGCGCGCCTACCCCCCTGGGCGCGCCCTCCACCCTCGTGGGCCCCATGTTGCTCCACTGACGTACTCCTTCCTCCTATATATACCTACGTACCCCCAAACAATCAGATACGGAGCCAAAAACCTAATTCCACCACCGCAACCTTCTGTACCCACGAGATCCCATCTTGGGGACTGTTCCGGAGCTCCGCCGGAGGGGGCATCAATCACGGAGGGCTTCTACATCAACACCATAGCCTCTCCGATGAAGTGTGAGTAGTTTACCTCAGACCTTCGGGTCCATAGTTATTAGCTAGATGGCTTCTTCTCTCTTTTTGGATCTCAATACAATGTTCTCCCCCTCTCTTGTGGAGATCTATTCGATGTAATCTTCTTTTGCGGTGTGTTTGTTGATACCGATGAATTGTGGGTTTATGATCAAGTTTATCTACGAACAATATTTGAATCTTCTGAATTCTTTTATGTATGATTGGTTATCTTTGCATGTCTCTTCGAATTATCAGTTTGGTTTGGCCTACTAGATTGATCTTTCTTGCAATGGGAGAAGTGCTTAGCTTTGGGTTCAATCTTGCGGTGTCCTTTCCCAGTGACAGTAGGGGCAGCAAGGCACGTATTGTATTGTTGCCATCGAGGATAACAAGATATTGCATGAATTTATCCCTCTACATCATGTCATCTTGCTTAAAGCGTTACTCTATTCTTATGAACTTAATACTCTAGATGCATGCTGGATAGCGGTCGATGTGTGGAGTAATAGTAGTAGATGCAGGCAGGAGTCGGTCTACTTGTCTCGGACGTGATGCCTATATACATGATCATGCCTAGATATTCTCATAACTATGCTCAATTCTGTCAATTGCTGAACAGTAATTTGTTCACCCACCGTAAAATACTTATGCTCTTGAGAGAAGCCACTAGTGAAACCTATGCCCCCTGGGTCTATCTTCCATCATATTAATCTTCGAACACTTAGTTATTTCCGTTGCTTTTATTTTACTTTGCATCTTTATCATAAAAATACCAAAAATATTATCTTATCATATCTATCAGATCTCACTCTCGTAAGTGACCGTGTAGGGATTGACAACCCCTTATTGCGTTGGTTGCGAGGATTTATTTGTTTGCGTAGGTGCGAGGGACTCGCGCGTCGCCTCCTACTGGATTGATACCTTGGTTCTCAAAAACTGAGGGAAATACTTACGCTACTTTGCTGCATCACCCTTTCCTCTTCAAGGGAAAACCAACGCAGTGCTCAAGAGGTAGCATGCAGCAATGAGGTTAATCCTCAGATCATGGACTAAGTCCGCATCATTGCTATAAACATCTTTCAACTTAGTTTTCTCTAGGAACATATCAAAATAAAACAGGGGAACTAAACGCGAGCTATTGATCTACAACATAGATATGCTAATACTACCAAGACTAAGTTCATGATAAATTTAAGTTCAATTAATCATATTACTTAAGAACTCCCACTTAGGTAGATATACCTCTAATCATCTAAGTGATCACGTGATCCAAATCAACTAAACCATAACCAATCATCACGTGAAATGGAGTAGTTTTCAGTGGTGAACATCACTATGTTGATCATATCTACTATATGATTCACACTCGACCTTTCGGTCTCAGTGTTCCGAGGCCATATCTGCATATGCTAGGGTCGTCAAGTTTAACATGAGTATTCTGCGTGTGCAAAACTGGCTTGCACCCACTTGTAGATGGGCATAGAGCTTATCACACCCGATCATCACGTGGTGTCTGGGCACGACAAACTTTGGCAACGGTGCATACTCAGGGAGAACACTTATACCTTGAAATTTGGTGAGAGATCATCTTATAATGCTACCGTCAAAGAAAGCAAGATAAGATGCATAAAAGATAAACATCACATGCAATTAATATAAGTGATATGATATGGCCATCATCATCTTGTGCTTGTGATCTCCATCTCCGAAGCACCGTCATGATCAGCATCGTCACCGGCGCGACATCTTGATCTCCATCATAGCATCATTGTCGTCTCGCCAACTTATGCTTCTACGACTATCGCTACCGCTTAGTGATAAAGTAAAGCATTACCGGGCGATTGCATTGCATACAATAAAGCGACAACCATATGGCTCCTGCCAGTTGCCGATAACTCGGTTACAAAACATGATCATCTCATACAATAAAATATAGCATCACGTCTTGACCATATCACATCACAACATGCCCTGCAAAAACAAGTTAGACGTCCTCTACTTTGTTGTTGCAAGTTTTACGTGGCTGCTACGGGCTGAGCAAGAACCGTTCTTACCTACGCATAAAAACCACAACGATAGTTCGTCAAGTTAGTGCTGTTTTAACCTTCTCAAGGACCGGGCGTAGCCACACTCAGTTCAACTAAAGTTGGAGAAACTGACACCCGCCAGCCACCTGTGTGCAAAGCACGTCGGTAGAACCAGTCTCGCGTAAGCGTACGCGTAATGTCGGTCCGGGCCGCTTCATCCAACAATACCGCCGAACCAAAGTATGACATGCTTCCTCAAATGATGGGCTTCCTCAAATGCCCGAGGTCTTCGTGAGCAAGCAAGTTGGATGCACACCCACTTAGTTTCTTTTTGATCTTTCATACACTTATAGCTCTAGTGCATCTGTTGCATGGCAATCCCTACTCCTCGCATTAACATCAATTAATGGGTATCTCCATAGCCCGTTGATTAGCCTCGTTGATGTGAGACTTTCTCCTTTTTGTCTTCCCACATAACCCCTACCATTATACCTTATTCCACCCTAGTGCTATATCCATGGCTTGCGCTCATGTATTGCGTAAGAGTTGAAAAGGCTGAAGCGCGCCAAAAGTATGAACCAATTGCTTGGCTAAAACCGGCGTCGTACATGATATGAATATTTTGTGTGGGGAAGATGGAGCATAGCCAGACTATATGATTTTGTAGGGATAACTTGCTTTGGCTATGTTATTTTGATAAGACATAATTGCTTAGTTAGTATGCTTGAAATATTATTGTTTTTATGTCAACATTAAACTTTTATCTTGAATCATATCAAATCTGAACATTCATGCCACAATAAGAAGAATTACATTGATATTATGCCAAGTAGCATTCCACACAAAAAATTCTGTTTTTATCATTTACCTACTCAAGGACGAGCAGGAATTAAGCTTGGGGATGCTTGATACGTCTCCAACGTATCTATAATTTTTGATTGCTCCATGCTATATTATCTTCTATTTTGGACATTATTTGGCTTTATTATTCACTTTTATATTATTTTTGGGACTAACCTATTAACCGCAGGCCCAGCCCAGAATTGCTGTTTTTGCCTATTTTAGAGTTTCGCAGAAAAAGAATATCAAACGGAGTCCAAACGGAATGAAACCTTCGGGAACGTGATTTTCGGAACGAACATGATCCAGAGGACTTGGACCCTACGTCAAGAAAGCTACCAGGAAGCCACGAGGTAGGAGGGCGCGCCTACCCCCTGGGCGCGCCCTCCACCCTCGTGGGCCCCACGTTGCTCCACCGACGTACTCCTTCCTAATATATATACCTACGTACCCCCAAACGATCAGATACGGAGCCAAAAACCTAATTCCACCACCGCAACCTTCTGTACCCACGAGATCCCATCTTGGGGCCTGTTTCGGAGCTCCACCGGAGGGGGCATCAATCACGGAGGGCTTCTACATCAACACCATAGCCTCTCCGATGAAGTGTGAGCAGTTTACCTCAGACCTTCGGGTTCATAGTTATTAGCTAGATGGCTTGTTCTCTCTTTTTGGATCTCAATACAATGTTCTCCCCCTCTCTTGTGGAGATCTATTCGATGTAATCTTCTTTTGCGGTGTGTTTGTTGAGACCGATGAATTGTGGGTTTATGATCAAGTTTATCTATGAACAATATTTGAATCTTCTGAATTCTTTTATGTATGATTGGTTATCTTTGCAAGTCTCTTCGAATTATCAGTTTGGTTTGGCCTACTAGATTGATCTTTCTTGCAATGGGAGAAGTGTTTAGCTTTGGGTTCAATCTTGCGGTGTCCTTTCCCAGTGACAGTAGGGGCAGCAAGGCACGTATTGTATTGTTGCCATCGAGGATAACAAGATGGGTTTTTTATCATATTGCATGAATTGATATAATCTTGCGGTTTCTTTTGTATTGTTGCAACAGGAGTCGGTCTACTTGTCTCGGACGTGATGCCTATATACATGATCATACCTAGATATTCTCATAACTATGCTCAATTCTGTCAATTGCTCAACAGTAATTTGTTCACCCACCGTAAAATACTTATGCTCTTGAGAGAAGCCACTAGTGAAACCTATGGCCCCCGGGTCTATTTTCCATCATATTAATCTTTCAATACTTAGTTATTTCCGTTGCTTTTATTTTACTTTGCATCTTTATCATAAAAATACCAAAAATATTATCTTATCATATCTATCAGATCTCACTCTCGTAAGTGACCGTGTAGGGATTGACAACCCCTTATCGCGTTGGTTGCGAGGATTTATTTGTTTGTGTAGGTGCGAGGGACTCGCGCGTAGCCTCCTACTGGATTGATACCTTGGTTCTCAAAAACTGAGGGAAATACTTACGCTACTTTGTTGCATCACCCTTTCCTCTTCAAGGGAAAACCAACGCAGTGCTCAAGAGGTAGCACTTACCAGCATGTCATACTTTGGTTCGGCGGTATTGTTGGATGAAGCGGCCCGGACCGACATTACGCGTACGCTTACGCGAGACTGGTTCTACCGACGTGCTTTGCACACAGGTGGCTGGCGGGTGTCAGTTTCTCCAACTTTAGTTGAACTGAGTGTGGCTACGCCCGGTCCTTGAGAAGGTTAAAACAGCACTAACTTGACGAACTATCGTTGTGGTTTTTATGCGTAGGTAAGAATGGTTCTTGCTCAGCCCGTAGCAGCCACGTAAAACTTGCAACAACAAAGTAGAGGACGTCTAACTTGTTTTTGCAGGGCATGTTGTGATGTGATATGGTCAAGACGTGATGCTATATTTTATTGTATGAGATGATCATGTTTTGTAACCGAGTTATCGGCAACTGGCAGGAGCCATATGGTTGTCGCTTTATTGTATGCAATGCAATTGCCCGGTAATGCTTTACTTTATCACTAAGCGGTAGCGATAGTCGTAGAAGCATAAGTTGGCGAGACGACAACGATGCTATGATGGAGATCAAGATGTCGCGCCGGTGACGATGCTGATCATGACGGTGCTTCGGAGATGGAGATCACAAGCACAAGATGATGATGGCCATATCATATCACTTATATTAATTGCATGTGATGTTTATCTTTTATGCATCTTATCTTGCTTTCTTTGACGGTAGCATTATAAGATGATCTCTCACCAAATTTCAAGGTATAAGTGTTCTCCCTGAGTATGCACCGTTGCCAAAGTTTGTCGTGCCCAGACACCACGTGATGATCGGGTGTGATAAGCTCTACGCCCATCTACAAGTGGGTGCAAGCCAGTTTTGCACACGCAGAATACTCATGTTAAACTTGACGACCCTAGCATATGCAGATATGGCCTCGGAACACTGAGACCGAAAGGTCGAGTGTGAATCATATAGTAGATATGATCAACATAGTGATGTTCACCACTGAAAACTACTCCATTTCACGTGATGATTGGTTATGGTTTAGTTGATTTGGATCACGTGATCACTTAGATGATTAGAGGTATATCTACCTAAGTGGGAGTTCTTAAGTAATATGATTAATTGAACTTAAATTTATCATGAACTTAGTCTTGGTAGTATTAGCATATCTATGTTGTAGATCAATAGCTCGCGTTTAGTTCCCCTGTTTTATTTTGATATGTTCCTAGAGAAAACTAAGTTGAAAGATGTTTATAGCAATGATGCGGACTTAGTCCATGATCTGAGGATTAACCTCATTGCTGCATGCTACCTCTTGAGCACTGCGTTGGTTTTCCCTTGAAGAGGAAAGGGTGATGCAGCAAAGTAGCGTAAGTATTTCCCTCAGTTTTTGAGAACCAAGGTATCAATCCAGTAGGAGGCTACGCGCGAGTCCCTCGCACCTACGCAAACAAATAAATCCTCGCAACCAACGCAATAAGGGGTTGTCAATCCCTACACGGTCACTTACGAGAGTGAGATCTGATAGATATGATAAGATAATATTTTTGGTATTTTTATGATAAAGATGCAAAGTAAAATAAAAGCAACGGAAATAACTAAGTGTTCGAAGATTAATATGATGGAAGATAGACCCAGGGGGCATAGGTTTCACTAGTGGCTTCTCTCGAGAGCATAAGTATTACGGTGGGTGAACAAATTACTGTTGAGCAATTGATAGAATTGATCATAGTTATGAGAATATCTAGGTATGATCATGTATATAGGCATCACGTCCGCGACAAGTAGACCGACTCCTGCCTGCATCTACTACTATTACTCCACACATCGACCGCTATCCATCATGCATCTAGAGTATTAAGTTCATAAGAACAGAGTAACGCTTTAAGCAAGATGACATGATGTAGAGGGATAAACTCATGCAATATGATATAAACCCCATCTTGTTATCCTCGATGGCAACAATACAATACGTGCCTTGCTGCCCCTACTGTCACTGGGAAAGGACACCACAAGACTGAACCCAAAGCTAAGCACTTCTCCTATTGCAAAAAAGATCAATCTAGTAGGCCAAACCAAACTGATAATTCGAAGAGACTTGCAAAGATAACTAATCATACATAAAAGAATTCAGAGAAGATTCAAATATTGTTCATAGATAAACTTGATCATAAACCCACAATTCACCGGTGTCAACAAACACACCGCAAAAGAAGATTACATCGAATAGATCTCCACGAGAATCGTGGAGAACTTTGTATTGAGATCCAAAGAGAGAGAAGAAGACATCTAGCTAATAACTATGGACCCAAAGGTCTGAGGTAAACTACTCATACATCATCAGAGAGGCTATGGTGTTGATGTAGAAGCCCTCCGTGATCGATGGCCCCTCCGGCGGAGCTCCGGAAAAGGCCCCAAGATGGGATCTCACGGGTACAGAAGGTTGCGGCGGTGGAATTAGGTTTTTGGCTCCTTATCTGGTAGTTTGGGGGTATGTAGGTATATACAGGAGGAAGAAGTACGTCGGTGGAGCAACGTGGGGCCCACGAGGGTGGAGGGCGCGCCTGGGGGGGGGGGGGGGGTTAGGCGCGCCCCCTACCTCGTGCCTTCCTGGTTGATGTCTTGACGTAGGGTCCAAGTCCTCTGGATCACGTTCGTTCCGAAAATCACGTTCCCGAAGGTTTCATTCCGTTTGGACTCCGTTTGATATTCTTTTTCTGCGAAACTCTGAAATAGGCAAAAAAACAGCAATTCTGGGATGGGCCTCCGGTTAATAGGTTAGTCCCAAAAATAATATAAAAGTGTATAATAAAGCCCATTAGTGTCCAAAACAGAATATAATATAGGATGGAACAATCAAAAATTATAGATACGTTGGAGATTTATCACTGCACAGAAGTATTATGTCCTTGATGCACCGCTAGGTGACGGAACTATTGCAGGAGCAGATGCAGACGTTATGAACGTTTTGACAAAAGCTCGGTATGGTGACTACTTGATAGTTTAGTGCACCATGCTTTACGGCTTAGAACCGGGACTTCAAAAATGTTTTGAACGCCACGGAGCATATAAGATGTTCCAAGAGTTGAAATTGCTATTTCATACTCGTGCCCATGTTGAGAGGTATGCGACCTCTGACGGTACTTTGCCAATAAGATGGAGGAGAATAGCTCAAGCAGTGAGCATGTGCTCACATTGTCTGGGTACTACAATCGCTTGAATCAAGTGGGAGTTAATCTTCCAGATAAAATAGTGATTGACAGAATTCTCTAGTCACCATCACCAAGTTACTAGAACTTCGTGATGAACTATAATATGCAAGGGATAACCGAAACGATTCCCAAGCTCTTCGTGATGCTGAAATCGACGAAGGTAGAAATCAAGAAAAGCATCAAGTGTTGATGGTTAACAAGACCACTAGTTTCAAGAAAAGGGCAAAGGAAAGAAGGGGAACTTCAAGAAGAACGGCAAGCAAGTTGCTTCTCAAGTGAAGAAGCCCAAGTCTGGACCTAAGCCTGAGACTAAGTGCTTCTACTGCAAAGGGACTGGTCACTGGAAGCGGAACTGCCCCAAGTATTTGGCGGATAAGAAGGATGGCAAAGTGAACAAAGGTATATTTGATATACATGTTATTGATGTGTACTTTACTAGTGTTTATAGCAACCCGCGGTATTTGATACTAGTTCAGTTGCTAAGATTAGTAACTCGAAACGGGAGTTGCAGAATGAACAAAAACTAGTTAAGGGCGAGGTGACGATGTGTGTTGGAAGTAGTTCCAAGATTGATATGATCATCAAAGCACACTCCCTATACTTTCGGGGTTAGTGTTGAACCTAAATAAGTGTTATTTGGTGTTTGCGTTGAGCATGAATATGATTTGATCATGTTTATTGCAATACGGTTATTCATTTAAGTTAGAGAATAATTGTTGTTCTGTTTACATGAATAAAACCTTCTATGGTCATACACCCAATGAAAATGGTTTGTTGGATCTCGATCGTAGTGATACACATATTCATAATATTGAAGCCAAAAGATGCAAAGTTAATAAGGATAGTGCAACTTATTTGTGACACCGCCATTTAGGTCATATTGGTGTAAAGCGCATGAAGAAACTCCATGCTGATGGGATTTTGGAATCACTTGATTATGAATCACTTGATGCTTGCGAACCATGCCTTATGGGCAAGATGACTAAGACTCCGTTCTCTGGAACAATGGGGCGAGCAACTGACTTATTGGAAATAATACATACTGATGTATGCGATCCGATGAGTGTTGAGGCTCACGGCGGGTATCATTATTTTCTAACCTTCATAGATGATCTGAGCAGATATGGGTATGTCTACTTGATGAAACATAAGTCTGAAATATTTGAAAAGTTCATATAAATTCAGAGTGAAGTGAAAAATCATCGTAACATGAAAATAAAGTTTCTACGATCTGATCGTGCAGGAGAATATTTGAGTTATGAGTTTGGTCTTCATTTGAAACACTGCGGAATAGTTTCGCAACTCACGCCACCTGGAACACCACAACGTAATGGTATGTCCGAACATCGTAACCGTACTTTATTGGATATGGTACAATCTATGATGTCTCTTACCGATTTACCACTATCGTTTTGGGTTATGCATTAGAGACAACTGCATTCACGTTAAATAGGGCACCATCTAAATCCGTTGAGATGACACCATATGAACTGTGGTTTGGCAAGAAACCAAAGTTGTCGTTTCTTAAAGTTTGGGGTTGCGATGCTTATGTGAAAAAGTTTCATCCTGATAAGCTCAAACCCAAATCGGAGAAATGTGTCTTCATAGGATACCCAAAGGAGACAGTTGGGTACACCTTCTATCACAGATCCGAAGGCAAGACATTCGTTGCTAAGAGTGGATCCTTTCTAGAGAAGGAGTTTCTCTCGAAAGAAGTGAGTGGGAGAAAAGTAGAACTTGATAAGGTAACTGTACCTGCTCCCTTATTGGAAAGTAGTTTATCACAGAAAACTGTTCCTGTGACTCCTACACCAATTAGTGAGGAAGCTAATGATGATGATCATGTAACTTCAGATCAAGTTACTACCGAACCTCGTAGGTCAACCAGAATAAGATCCGCACCAGAGTGGTACGGTAATCCTGTTCTGGAGGTCATGTTACTTGACCATGACGAACCTACGAACTATGAGGAAGCGATGATGAGCCAGATTCTGCAAAATGGCTTGAGGCCATGAAATCTGAGATGAGATCCATGTATAAGAACAAAGTGTGGACTTTGGTTGACTTGCCCGATGATCGGCAAGCCATAGAAAATAAATGGATCTTCAAGAGGAAGACGGACGCTGGTAGTAGTGTTACTATCTACAAAGCTAGAATTGTCGCAAAAGGGTTTTTGACAAGTTCAAGGTGTTGACTACGGTGAGAGTTTCTCACTCGTATCTATGCTTAAGTCTGTCCGAATCATGTTAGCAATTGCCGCATTTTATGAAATCTGGCAAATGGATAAACAAAACTGCATTCCTCAATGGATTTAGTAAAGAAGAGTTGTATATGATGCAACAAGAAGGTTTTGTCAATCCTAAAGGTGCTACCAAAATATGCAGGCTCCAGCTATCCATCTATGGACTGGTGCAAAGCATCTCAGAGTTGGAATATACGCTTTGATAAATTGATCAAAGCATATAGTTTTATACAGACTTGCGGTGAAGCCTGTATTTACAAGAAAGTGAGTGGGAGCACTACAACATTTCTGATAAGTATATGTGAATGACATATTGTTGATCGGAAATAATGTAGAATTATTCTGCAAAGCATAAAGGAGTGTTTGAAAGGAGTTTTTCAAAGAAAGACCTCGGTGAAACTGCTTACATATTGAGCATCAAGATCTATAGAGATAGATCAAGACGCTTGATAAATTTTTCAATGAGTACATACCTTGACAAGATTTTGAAATAGTTCAAAATGGAACAGTCAAAGAAAGAGTTCTTGCGGGTGTTACAAGGTGTGAAATTGAGTAAGACTCAAAGCCCGACCACGGCAGAAGATAGAAAGAGAATGAAAGTCATTCCCTATGCCTCAGCCATAGGTTCTATAAAGTATGCCATGCTGTGTACCAGATCTATTGTATACCCTACCACTGAGTTTGGCAAGGGAGTACAATAGTGATCTAGGAGTAGATCACTGGACAGCGGTCAAAATTATCCTTAGTGGAATAAGGATATGTTTCTCGATTATGGAAGTGACAAAAGGTTCGTCGTAAAGGGTTACGTCGATGCAAGTTTTGACACTGATCCAGATGACTCTAAGTCTCAATCTGGATACATATTGAAAGTGGGAGCTATTAGCTAGAGTAGCTCCGTGCAGAGCATTGTAGACATAGAAATTTGCAAAATACTTACGGATCTGAATGTGACAGACCCGTTGACTAAAATTATCTCACAAGCAAAACATGATCACACCTTAGTACTCTTTGGGTGTTAATCACATAGCGATGTGAACTAGATTACTGACTCTAGTAAACCCCTTTGGGTGTTGGTCACATATCGATGTGAACTATGGGTGTTAACCACATAAAGATGTGAACTATTGATGTTAAATCACATGGCGATGTGAACTAGATTATTGACTCTAGTGCAAGTGGGCGACTGAAGGAAATATGCCCTAGAGGCAATAATAAAGTTATTATTTATTTCCTTATATCATGATAAATGTTTATTATTCATGCTAGAATTGTATTAACCGGAAACATGATACATGTGTGAATACATAGACACACAGAGTGTCACTAGTATGCCTCTACTTGACTAGCTCGTTGATCAAAGATGGTTTCCTAGCCATAGACATGAGTTGTCATTTGATTAACGGGATCACATCATTAGGAGAATGATGTGATTGACTTGACCCATTCCGTTAGCTTAGCACTTGATCATTTAGTATTCTGCTATTGCTTTCTTCATGACTTATACATGTTCCTATGACTATGAGATTATGCAACTCCCGTTTACCGGAGGAACACTTTGTGTGCTACCAAACGTCACAACGTAACTAGGTGATTATAAAGGTGCTCTACAGGTGTCTCCGAAGGTACTTATTGGGTTGGCGTATTTCGAGATTAGGATTTGTCACTCCGATTGTCGGAGAGGTATCTCTGGGCCCACTCGGTAATGCACATCACTAGTTGCGGGATGATGTATTACGGAACAAGTAAAGAGACTTGCCGGTAACGAGATTGAACTAGGTATAGAGATACCGACGATCGAATCTTGGGCAAGTAACATACCGATGACAAAGGGAACAACTTATGTTGTTTTGCGGTCTGACCGATAAAGATCCTCGTAGAATATGTAGGAGCCAATATGGGCATCCAGGTTCCGCTATTGTTTATTGACCAGAGAGGTGTCTCGGTCATGTCTAGATAGTTCTCGAACCCGTAGGGTCCGCACGCTTAACGTTCGTTGACGATATGGTACTATGAGTTATGTATGTTGGTGACCGAATATTGTTCGGAGTTTCGGATGAGATCACAGATATGACGAGGAACTCCGGAATGGTTCGGAAGTAAAGATTGATATGTGGATAGTAGTGTTTGATCTCCGGAAGGGTTCCAGAATCCATCGGAAGGGGTTCCGGATGTTTCCCGAAATGTTTGGGCACGAGAACACTTTATCTGAGCCAAAGGGGAAAGCCCACGAGGTTTTTGGAAAGCGCAAAAGGAAGTTTTGCGGAGTCCAGGGGCCAGACGCCAGGGTCCCTGGCGTCTGGGTCCAGACGCCGGGAACCCTGGCGTCTGGCCCTGGAGTCCGAGAAGGACTCTTGCCTTTCGCGTGAAACCAACTTTGTGGAGGCTTTTACTCCAAGTTTCGACCCTAAGGCTCAACATATAAATAGAGGGGTAGGGCTAGCACCCAAGATACATCAAGAAACACCAAGCCGTGTGCCGGCAACCCTGTCCCCTCTAGTTTATCCTCCGTCATAGTTTCTGTAGTGCTTGGCGAAGCACTGCGGAAATTGTTCTTCACCAACACCATCACCACGCCGTCGTGCTGCCGGAACTCATCTACTACTTCGCCCGTCTTGCTGGATCAAGAAGGCGAGGACGTCATCGAGCTGACGTGTGCAGAACTCGGAGGTGCCGTGCGTTCAGTACTTGGATCGGTCGGATCGTGAAGACGTACGACTACATCAACCGCGTTGATAAACGCTTCCGCTTACGGTCTACGAGGGTACGTAGACAACACTCTCCCCTCTCGTTGCTATGCATCACCATGATCCTGCGTGTGCGTAGGAAAATTTTGAAATTACTACGTTCCCAACAAGCACTAGCACCCATATCACACAAGCCATGAAAACAATGATCTCCTATTTTAACATAAATAACAGGCATGCCTACCACAGGTCTATGTTTATCTTTAGCACTAGGTTTAGCAATTCTAACAGTTTCATCACAGAAATAAATAACATGCCCGTCAATATTATCAGCCAAGAGATCTTTAACAATAGCAATATTAGGTTCAACTTTAACTTATTCAGGAGGTGTATAGGTTCTAATATTACTTTTACGAACCACAGTTGAAGCTTTAGCATGATCCTTTATTCTAACAGGGAAAGGTGGTTTCTCAACATAAGCAGTAGGAACAACAGGATCATTATAAGTGATAGTCTTTTCTTAAACTTTAATAGGTGCAACTACTTTTACTTCTATGGGAGGATGATATTTAAACCACTTCTACTTAGGGAGATCAACATGAGTAGCAAAAGATTCACAAAAAGAAGCTACTATCTCAGAGTCAAGTCCATATTTAGTGCTGAATTTATGGAAAACATCGGTCTCCACAAGAGATTTAACACAGTCAAACTTAGGTGTTATACCTGACTCCTTACCTTCGTCGAGGTCCCAATCTTCAGAGTTGCGTTTAATTCTTTCCAATAAATCCCATTTGAATTCAATAGTCTTCATCATAAAAGAACCAGTACAAGAAGTATCGAGCATGGTGCGATTGTTGTCAGAAAGCCGAGTATAAAAATTCTGAATAATCATTTCTCTTGAGAGCTCATGATTGGGGCATGAATATAACATTGACTTAAGCCTCCCCCAAGATTGAGCAATGCTTTCTCCTTCGCGAGGCCAAAAATTATATATATAATTACGATCACGATGAACAAGATGCATAGGATAAAACTTCTGATGAAATTCCAATTTCAATCGCTTGTAGTTCCATGATCCCATATCATCACATAGCCTATACCATGTCAATGCATCTCCCTTCAAAGATAAAGGGAAGACCTTCTTCTTGATAACATCATCGGGCATACCTGCAAGCTTAAATAATCCACAAACTTCATCCACATATATTAGGTGCTCATCAGGATGTAATGTTCCATCTCCTGCAAAAGGATTAGCTAGCAGTTTCTCTATCATACCCGAAGGAATTTCAAAGTAGACATTTTCATTTTCAGTAGGTTCAGTAGGTTGAGGAGCAACTCTTTGCTCTACTGGTCGGGGTGAAGATACCCCGAGCAAGTCCCTCGGAGGATTACTTTCAATAGTAACAAGTGACAGTAAATTTCAGCACACTATATAAATTTTTCCTTACCAAATTCCACCTACCAAAGGCGTTTCACTCCCCGGCAACAGCGCCAGAAAAGAGTCTTGATGACCCACAAGTATAGGGGATCTATCGTAGTCCTTTCGATAAGTAAGAGTGTCGAACCCAACGAGGAGCAGAAGGAAATGATAAGCGGTTTTCAGCAAGGTATTCTCTGCAAGCACTGAAATTATAGGTAATAGATAGTTTTGTGATAGAATAATTTGTAACGAGCAACAAGTAACAAAAGTAAATAAAGTGCAGCAAGATGGCCCAATCCTTTTTGTAGCAAAGGACAAGCCTGGACAAACTCTTATATGAAGGAAAACGCTCCCGAGGACACATGAGAATTATCGTCAAGCTAGTTTTCATCACGTTCATATGATTCGCGTTCGATACTTTGATAATTTGATATGTGGGTGGACCGGTGCTTGGGTGTTGTCCTTACTTGGACAAGCATCCCACTCATGATTAACCCCTATTGCAAGCATCCGCAACTACAAAAGAAGTATTAAGGTAAACCTAACCATAACATGAAACATATGGATCCAAATCAGCCCCTTACGAAGCAACACATAAACTAGGGTTTAAGCTTCTGTCACTCTAGCAACCCATCATCTACTTATTACTTCCCAATGCCTTCCTCTAGGCACAAATAATGGTGAAGTGTCATGTAGTCGACGTTCACATAACACCACTAGAGGAGAGACAACATACATCTCATCAAAATAACGAACGAATACCAAATTCACATGACTACTAATAGCAAGACTTCTCCCATGTCCTCAGGAACAAACGTAACTACTCACAAATCATATTCATGTTCATAATCAGAGGGGTATTAATATGCATAATGGATCTGAACATATGATCTTCCACCAAATAAACCAACTAGCATCAACTACAAGGAGTAATCAACACTACTAGCAACCTACAGATACCAATCTCAAACTTGGAGACAAGAATTGGATACAAGAGATGAACTAGGGTTTGAGAGGAGATGGTGCTGGTGAAGATGTTGATGGAGATTGGCCCCCTCCCGATGAGAGGAGCGTTGGTGATGACGATGTCGGTGATTTCCCCCTCCCGGAGGGAAGTGTCCCCGGCAGAATAGCTCTGCCGGAGCCCTAGATTGGTTCCGTCAAGGTTCCGCCTCGTGGCGGCGGAGTCTCGTCCCGAAAGCTTGCTTATGATTTTTCTTCGGACGAAAGAATTCATATAGCAGAAGATGGGCACCAGAGGGCCACCAGGGGGCCCACGAGGCAGGGGGCGCGCCCAGGGGGTAGGGCGCGCCCCCCACCCTCGTGGCCAAGGTGTGGGCCCCCTCTGGTATTTTCTTCGCTCAGTATTTTTTATTATTTCCAAAAATAACTTTCGTGGAGTTTCAGGACTTTTGGAGTTGTGCAGAATAGGTCTCTAATATTTACTCCTTTTCCAGCCTAGAATTCCAGCTGCCGCCAAGGTTGGAAAAAGCGGTAGGCGTAAGTGAGGCGGTTGGCCTTCGCCTAGTGCCTAGGCGGTGCTTAAGCGCCCTAGGCGCGGCCTAGGCGGTAATATAGTTTTACTATCAGGATGGATTTGTGAGTATTATATGTTTGTAGATATTAATTTACTGCAAATAAATAAGTTAATTTCCAGCTACTCCCATTGGAATTTGGCCCGTTTGGTATACCAGTACAATTTGGCATGATTCTTCACTTGGGTAAACAATTCCTTGCTTGCCCTGCCTAGACTTCCATTTATGCCCTAGGCGAGGCGGTTGGCCATCGCCTAGCGCCTAGGCGTGCCTAAGCGCCTTCTAGGCACTGCCTTTTCCAACAGAGGCTGCCAGCATTCTCCCTCTTTATGTAAACCTTGCAAAATAAGAGAGAATAGGCATAAGTATTGTGACATAAAGTGTAATAACAACCCATAATGCAATAAATATCGATATAAAAGCATGATGCAAAATGGACGTATCACCCTCTACTATTTGAACGTTTTATTTAAAAAATATATGTTCATTAATTCATAAAATTGACGTTGACTGATATATATGGCTGGAACATGTGTGTGTTTATTTCTTGACCTGTTATAGGCATGCAATTCTTGTTCTGGAACACTATGTGAGAGTTCACTTTATGAATTGGGTGTTGGTTGTACTTGTACATGGTAGTCATTGTTTACATGATTCTGGTCTGTTGCTATTTTGGGTTTGTAGGCAGTGACATTGTCTCACTTGGCGCTATTTTGAGATGGACATATACTAAGCTATTGATTTTTTTCATTCAAGAAGTAGAGAATGGTAAATCTATACACCCGTTTATTTTATGTTAGTTTTGTAAGACTTCCCTCAACTTATTGGGAATTTATAAACACTTGGGAGTAAGCCACCTTGCCATACAATCCAAAAAAGAATGTTTGACACCACAATTGTGAGATACACTAGGGGCTGGGACGCGCCCCGGGCGCGTCTCTTGAGGCGGAATTGTGCGCACTAATCATGATGTCGTATTTGTTAGCGTCTCTGTATGACAGCATGCATAGTTTTAGTGAAAATACTTGAGAAACATGTATAAATATCTTGTAATATATCAACCTGTAGGTGAATACTCATAAGACATATAAACGGGTACCTAAAGCAACAAATACAATTAAGAATACTCTCCACAAGGACCTCGGGAATAACTATAACCCCACTATTTGGTAAAAATAATAAAATTAAAAGCATAGATGAACTAAACCATTAAACACATGTGTATATATATATATAACCTTCTTTTGCTTGATGTATACTGGTGCTATGTATCTATAGCTACCTCCTCTTGAGTCCCACCAATTATTCATTAAGACAATCGTCTCAGGATGATACTCTAATTCTTGCTTCAAAATGTAGCTTAGAGCATCAGAAACCGTACAAGACATGATTTTGTTTCAGCATGATTATTCTAGCTAATCATTTCAGTTCAGATGTTCAGGTGCAACAGAAAGAGAATTAAGAGGGACATAGGTGTAGAAAGGAGGTAGCAGACCTTGGAGTACATGCTTCTTGGTATTGGCAGCCACAGCATGCAGTTCACTGCCTTGTGACCCGGCAGTGCCAATCGGATCAAACAAACAAAAGAGCAGGATGCCATTTGTAAAATGCATTTCTACTTCTCAAAAATCCATGTGAATCAGAAATCCAATGTTTCAAATCAGAAATCGATGTGAATCAGAAATCTCAAAAGAGCAGGATACCATTTGATACCACGTGAATCAGAAATCCAATGTTTCAAATTATTTGATGCCATTTGTCAAATGCATTTCTACTTTTCGGTGATGATCATGCTCAATAAACTCTGAATTTTACACATTATTATGATCCCAAGATGCTTTACACCCTTGCCTGCAATTGACAAAAGGAAAAAGAAACCCATAGCTTCAATAAGTATTTGTAGGCAGATTAAGAAGCAGGTGAGTGCAACATAGCAGACCCGTAACGCCGAAATAAATGATAAGTGTAATTATGTGACAGGAGTAGAAGTGATATTTGAGGTTGTTTAAAATTGTTGAAAGCCTAGGACTGAGCAAACCGCTAGTAAAGAAGTTTCTCTTAACACAATAATGAATAAAGCTTTGCCTTTGTCTAATAGAATAAACAAAAAAGGGATAAGTATGATACTATGACAGTAACAACCTAATAGAAAATGCTTAAGAAAATAGACACTGAGGAGGTTTTTTATTGGGAAATTCTTCAAACATTCTGTTGGCAACCATTCAACATAATTCCACAGACGACAGATAGAATTTTCTACAGAAATCTTATGTCAACTGTTTACTACAATGCTATGTTAACAAGCTGTTATCCACAAGTAGGTAATTTGTTTCTTACATAGATGCCAACCTCAGCCATCAAAAACTCGGTAACAGTGCGCTGCAAGAATAAGAAAGCCCAATGTCAAACATCACTTTGGTTGTTAAAAACATCATTCATTCATCATATAACATTATTTTTAGTTGTCAAATCATGTTCACCAAATTGGCATTTACGAGAAGTCCACTTTTCATTTCTAAATGGCTGAAAAGTGAACTATTTGGTAACAACAAATGCCAACAGTCAAATTCCTACGGGCAGAGATCAGACCATAAGAATCTAAGACAAACATACAAGCACTGAAGTATATAGGACGTCCTTCAAAATTTCAAGTCAACATTTCATACAAACCTGACCAAATCTAATAACATACAAGGATGTCAGAAGAGAAGGCACCTTTGAGAATGATAGCTTTGGTGGAGCTTCGACAACTTCACCAGATCTGCCTCCCCTTGAACACCAACCCAAATCATCAAGGTTTGTTGTTCCACTTCGAAACATTCCCAAATTGAGAGAGAGAGAGAGAGATGGACTTGTGGGTCTAGCAGAGATGAAGGGAAGGTTGTCCTCGCCGACGTCCGTGGCGAGCTTGGGCACGTAGCTGACGATACCTCCTTCCCCTCAATCATGGCCGCCTGCGATGGAGGAGGCACGGACGACCACATCGACCTTGTCCTCATGCGGCTTCCTCGGGACGAGAGCTCGCGGCGCCGCCCCCTGCTCGCTCTTGTCGCCGCCTTACCGATGGGGCCGTGGAGAGGAACAGCGCCGCACCTTCCTACAAGGGAGGCTTGACTCAATTGGGTTTGACACTCAGTTCAAAAAGTAGTAACATTCCAGAGTTTTCGACAGCATGTTAACATTATTGGAGCAAATCTCATGTGCCACATCTTTGTCAGCTTATCTAGTTTGTAGTCCATTCTGCTAAGGTACTACAATAAAAAGAGCATAACAGTACCTTGGACTTGATGATGTCCGATATGCAAAGCAGGCAGCAAAATGCCACATATTATTAAGGAACAAAATGGTGCACAATAGCAACATTAATTCATTAGATAGTTGGAGCACAATATTCACATCTTTTATTGAATCATATGAGTTATCAGTTACTGCATGGCGCACAAACGTCAGAGATCTAGTAACTTATAAATTTAAAGTTAGTTCGCCCACAAGGATAACAATTGCACACAACTTAAGAATTATATATCTTAGAATTATATCTCACAGAAGAATAATCCATCCAACATAACCCAATTGATCCTAGCTATTTAGTGGGGTCGCAAGAAACAGGTAATGAAGCTCATATAAACCTCGACCAATCAACAGTAAAGTGAGGCATTTAAACGGATTACTGCATGCGTACAAAATATTGTAATTGTCAAGGAACGGCTGGAAGAAAGGGTTCACCGTCAGTAACAACATGTCTCCACAGTTTCAATACGAAGGAATGAGTTACTCGCTCTGCTACATCATGCCACCAATAACTCTAAAATCACATATGACAAGTACCGATGATTGCTAAACCTAACGGATATCCAAAACTCATGTTAATTATTTGGCATCGGCGCACTGAATTCTGTGTATATGTGTGTTCAATTTTCTAAACCTGACTGCCACTTATTATGGAGTAATTCGTAAAAGATATTCAATTGGACTGACCATCTTGTCCAATATCAGGTGGAGATTCTTCTATCATAGCTACAGGCTCCTCACCGGTTTCCTCATAGGTATCACATTCTTCTGCTTCAGTTTTGACCTTTGATGGTTCCAACATATACTTTCCACATTCTGGAGGCATGAATAGATAGCAAGAAGTCATTAAAAATGTAAGGTATTGCCGTCCAGAACAAGAACATGATTAAGGAAAAAGTGCATTAGTTTCAGAGCGTAATGACAGAAACATATTCCAATAAAACATAGCAAGAGTGATTAGCTTCAGGTGATAATGACAAACCATGCTGCTGCCACTTCTCAATCTCCTACATATTGTCGGTAGTGAGCATAAGCATGCCTCCACATCCATAATGATCTTATTGACATTTAAATATAAACATGGACAGTTAGAGAAGCAGTGACACGAGCTATCTTCTTTTGCCGCTCAAATTTAATCGGCTTTTCTCTGTTTCCTGAAATTGCTCTCTTTTGTCTGTTTTCTTAAATTGCTATCTGCTAGTAGTTGCATCAGTTAGTGTAGAAATATTTCAACCTGTATCCACTAGTTCCAATTAGGAAGCTTGCACATTTGCTAGTAGTTTCCTCCGGCAATAACCTCCTTGGGAAAAAAAATCCAATGAATCTAACACAAAGAACAAGTCATTGGCATTTATTTATTTGCCTATCTACAAGCTATACAACCAGCGAACCATGCTATGCATCCACGGCCAGATGCAGTACCTGCAACTGATTTGGAATAAAGAAATCCGCAAGTACAGGAACTAACCAGTGGTATGAACCTTCCAGGAAGAAGAGGGCTAGGGAAGTGCAGGCCTCCGGCGATGGCTGAGTTAGGGACGGTAGAGGCGAAGCAGCGCTTGACGGCAACAACGGGTGCGCTGCTCCTGCCGAGGAAGACGGTGACCGCACTGTGGAGCACCGATGCTGCAATCGTGGAGATGGAGGCGTTGCTGCATCAGCCGCCGCGCACGAAGAAGTGGGCGGAGCTCCTCGATGTCATCCCCTTTCTCCCTCTCCCCTGCAACCACCATGGAGGCCGGCTGGAACACAAAGACGGGAAGGCACGGCCGCGACGGCAACCCTAGCTGGGAGATCCGGCGAAGAAATCAGCTGGCCACCCATCCTGCTTGCCCCCTTGACTCCCATCCCTCTGCAGCCGCCCCTGGAGGAAGAGGCGGAGGAGAGAAACGAGGAGAGGGGTAGAGGTTGCTTCGTGGGGAAGAGAAGACAGGGGAGGTGTTATCTGGCCGATCTTCTTTTTCCCCCGGCTATCTGTTTTTCTCCCTCGCCCGCCCCTAACGCCCACGTGGCATAGCTCCTCGCTCGCCCCTTGCGCGACCGTTAATGGGTTTAATTCTGAAGATATAAACATGGCACAAAAAATTATTGGGTAGGCCACTTGGGCTAAATAACAATTGAAGTGCATATCAGTCTCTGAAGATGGTGATGCATTCTCAAGCCTGACTACAGTGAAACCCTATATCAGGTCTTTATTTGCGAGTCTTGATCAGTTGATACTTTTATTTTTCCCATTAAAAATAGTTTGTCATCACAGACTTCAAACCTACAAAATTGGACTTCTCATCCACAGTTTTGGCATCTTTATTGTTAACAGCCGCATGCCTTTGCCTCAAACATCTAGATCTGACATCTCAAGAAAAATAGCCAGCCCAGATTCTTCCATCTCAAGAAAAATAGCAGATCCTCTTGGCCGCTGGCACATTGGCCATATTGGCTATGGAGCGAGTGACATTTTGATTTTATGGGGGCCATAGTGGCTATATAAGAGCATCTCCAATAGAAGGTCCATATGTAAAAATAACTAACTTTTGAAGTTTCGAGAGCAAAAAGCGCTGCTTCAACAGACGGTCCATATGTAAAAAAAATTGGACCGCGGCCTCCCGATGATGTAAAATTGAAAACTTTGTGATACAAATTTACATCACGAGATGCAACTGATGTAAAACCAATATGATCAACCCCAGGTACATTTATTAGGTTTTGATCAAAGGCTATCCTGGTCTGCAGGACCCAACACAAGTATTCATCCTTTCCAATCTGCAAAAGGCTAAAATGTTCTTAGTGAAAGGGTTGCCGCAAGATCTCCTATGCCGGAACATGAACAGAGAAAGCTGTGAGTGTAGTCTTAGGAACGAATCCGGGGTTGCTCTGGCGAAAACATTGTACTAAAGAAAGCTAGAAAGCTCAATTCCAAGCTTTAAACCTCTGGTCCACGGGTCGGTGAACGAATGGGTTTTGGGAAATAGAGAACATGGACTCGATTGAACAAAGGTGGCACCGGAACAAATAGCCCACTTGTTTCGGGCAAGCCCTGTTTGAAGAGGTTCGTATACGGAACGCCTGCGGCCGCCCGCCAAACGCCCAACCGCCACTTCATTCCCCTTCCGCCTAGAGACCGCCCGCCCGCTCCCCGCCCGCCGCAGCTCTTTGACCCCGCCCCACCGTAGATCCAGATCCCCGCCGCCGATTCCACCCCGCTTGGGCCGCCGCGCCGCCACATCGCGTCCGCCTCCGCTCCGGCCGCCTCCGCCCCGCCCCGACCCCGTCCGCCTCCTCTCCGGCCGCCTCCGCCTCTGGTCTGTCCACCGCCCCGCTCCATCCGCCTCCGCCCCGCGCCGCACGCCGCCGCCCCGCTCCGTCTGCCTCCGCCCCGCGCCGGACGCCGCCGCCCCGCTCCCCGCTCGGCCGCCGCCTGCTCCTCGATGGCGCCGAAGAAGACACCGAAGGGCAAGTCCGGTTTCTTCTGCGTGAGGGCGAAGCCCTCCGGGAACTTCGGAGTGCAGTTCTCCGACGCCGGGCGACGTTGGTGGCTCGGCACGTATCCCACCGTACGTTGATGAGGCCGTGCGTGCCTACGACGTGGTGATGTGGTGTGCTGGACGGCCGAAGACGGACCTCAACTTCCCGGAGGTCGAGTCCCAGGGCGGTGGCGGAGTGGCTCGTGCCGCAGGGCATCCGGATGGAGGAGATGCCGGCGAAGAAGGGGAAGAAGAGACTGGCGGTTGTCGTCGCTCCTAGCGAGAGCGACGAGGCGGCGATGGCTCGGTTTGCGTGAGAGCATCTGCAGTACGTCCAGGCCGAGCTGGAGCACTACTGGAAGCGCGACATCGAGGCAAAAAAGAAGGGGGTGAAGAAGGAGGACGAGGCCAGCCCCTCGATTGTGATCCCTACCGAGTCGTCGGATGAGGACTGGGGTGACTCCGAGGAGGAGGACAAGGGGTGCGATGACCCGACCAAGGACGAGTTCTGGGAGCAGTTCCGCAGCTCCGACGATGAGGAGTAGTTTCGTCCAGTAATTCAAATTAGTAGTAGTTGAATTTGTGTATGAAACTATATTGAATTTCATGTTTGAACTATGTTGAGATGAAGTAGTAGTTGGTCGTTTTAATCTTCGCTTTGGACCATCTGTTGGAGTTGCTTTTTTTTTTTTACATCTTCGTTTTGGACCATCTGTTGGAGTTGAGCCTTTTTTGAAGTTGTAAAAAACACTTTTTGATGCTTCAAATTTGGACCATCACCGGTTTAGACCACGAAAATTTGGACCATCTATTGAAGATGCTCTAATATATAGAAGAAGGTCAAATTTGTCTAATCATCTCATCCTCTTTAGACAACGTTGACTCAAAGGTGACAAGAGGGGAGTAGAGTCAGATAGTGACAGCCACCATAGATTTTCGATCCATCATTGTCACATTCCAAATCTGGCGGGTATGCAAAATATTTTTGGACTTGTTGATGAAAGAGCTCGTTCCTAATGAAAAATATTTCAATTTCACAATCTTTCATTGTCACACACACACAGACACACGCACGCAATAATTGTCAGTCAAAAATAAAATATTAATTCTATATTTTTCTGTAATTTCTTGGAGCACCTGATATCACCTAAAATTTCATCCGTTGGGAATAAAAAAAGTGAAGTTAATATCTATGTGGTAGGATCTCTCGTGTCTACTCAGCTGCAAATCCTCTTGGCTGCTGGCTCATCGGTGATATCGGCTGCGGAGAGACCTTTCGATTTATTGAGTTGTAGTGTCTCTAACAAGACATTCTCAAATTGTATGATTTTCTCCTCCTCTTCAGACGGCGGCGGTCGAAAGATGAGAGGCGAGAGTAGATTGGAACGGTAACCACTATAAATTGCCCATCGACGGCAGATCTTTTGTGGAGTTGGCGGGAGTATGAGTCTCTGACTCCATTGCATAGGCTCCTTGTTGGCAATTAGCGAGTGGCCGCATGTGCCGTACTTGTACAATGTGTCGCCTAACCTGTAGCACAAGATCTCATCGTCTTCAAGCCAAGCGGCCCGGGGTGCATTGCTCCGAAGGCCACAGGAAACTTTTTCAGAATCAAGGTCGAAGCTATAGAGCAGATCCCAGTTTAGCTTGGTGTTGTCTTCATTGGTTGTGGCGTCGAGCCAATCTAGCGGCGGCATGACCCGGAACTGGACCTTGGAGCCGGTGTTCACAGCCAAGCAGAGCCTGCCACGCAGTTCGAAGGCATTCACGGACGCGTTGGCCTCAATGCGTGGGAGCCGGTACGTGCAGTGCATCTCGCTAGCCACGTCAATTACCAGCATCCTGTGAGTCCGTCTGCCGTGTCCACCGTTCCTGTCAATCAACACATATAGCTCGCCATCGACGAGCACCGGCAGATGGGTGCCGTGCACGGGGCTGTGCTGGGAGAGGTAGGGGCGTCGACGCCACCCGCTGGACTCACCCAAGGTGTATACGTCCAGGTATTTATTATCAAGCGTCCTTGAGCCCGTACACCGGAACAGCTTGATCCTTGGTGGTCGGACTGAATCCCAAGGCGACGAGGTCGTCCAAGCCGTACCCAGGCGGCCTGGGGAGTGCCAGCCTCTCGCCGGTGGCGGGGTTGCAGACAAACACCGGCGGCACCTCCCTGTTGATCGTCGCCGGCGCAAAGCAGAGGAAGGCCCCGCAGACGTTGGTAAGGCGGTACTCCGGCGAGAGGGTGAGGCAGCACATGGGCTTTGCCAGCGAGACGTTGGCAATGCTGGCCTCGACGAAGCAGTGGTGTTTGTCCTGACGGTCCGATACGAGCAGCAGCTCGGATGGCGCCGCCACGACGGCATGGCTGGCTGCGTGCAGCTTGCGGAAGGTGGGGTTTTTGACGACGAAGAACCATCGCCATGAGACGGCGGAGCAGCGCGTGACGTCCCTGGTGGGCAGCCTTAGTAGAATCTCACGTATAATCTCGGCAGGGATCTCCCTGCCGTCGGCAGAGTTTGCATCATGGCCCGTCATCGATGGGATCGGCAGCAGGAGGGTTATGGGATTGCGTCTGACAGCACCAGCAGAGCTCCGTATTTATGTCCTAATATAATGTCCAGGCGCCCTGCTCCAACTTGTATCCGACAGGTAATTGACGGACTAGTTGAGTCCGAAGGCAGAACGGGGCCAAAACTATCTATCCTTTTCTTACTGAACGTGTAGATGATGTTGGCCTAGTCTTTGCGAGAAAGGACTAGATTTCTGTAAAGCTCCGAACTATGGCCCAGGAACGCTGCACAAAACGTAAAACAATAGTCGGCTCGACCGCAGGGCTTGTGGCCGGTCATGTCCTTCGCCAACATCCAGGGCAAACTGGGCCGGCCAGTATGCTGTGCGTCCCTCAAAACACAGTGGGAAGCAGTAGCTTGCCGAGCATCTCCAACAGACTCGCGATAGCGCAGCGCGCTAAAAAAGTTTTGCAGCATTGAAATAGTGTTTTTGCGCGCGGGAGGTTTACCAGACGCACAAAAATACGATGCTCAACCCGACGGCCCCATATGCAGCAGCCTGCGCGCACAAGACGGCGCCCCAAATTTGCTGCCCCGCAACCCGCGTGCGCTAAATTTACAGCTCCATTTTTATGTGTGCTCTATTTTACAGCTTCTGCTAGAGCACTGTTTTTGGTCGCGCGCGATGCATAGGCATCTTTTCCGGCGCGAGACTTATATAGCGTCTCTGTTGGAGATGCTCTCATATCTCCGCGCCTACGCTAACCACGTTCCTCTCTCCGCCCACATGGAGCCGATCAAACCCACAGCAACCCTAACAAGCAAGATCGGCGTCCAAGTCCAGCCCGAACCCGCCGGTGGCGATGCGTCTAGATGAACGACTGGCGGCCTCCCTCTCCACCTCATGGAGAGGATCCTCGGCTGCATCAGCCCGCTTGAGTCGGTGCACTTCGCCATCGTCTGCAAGTCCTTGGCGGCGACCATCTTCTAGCGGCTAGCGAGACCCACCCCGCACCTGTTCGCGCTCGAGTTCCTCGACGTGCGCAAGTACTTCATGCAGTTCCAGCTCCAGCCCGGCATGGAGCGCACTAGTGGTGCTATCTTCCCCGTGCCTATCGATGACGAGGACCCGGCGCCTGGCTGCCACGCATGGTCAGCCACGCGAAACGAGGCACTATAGATTTATCCGCCCCCTTGCCCTGGGACGCCCTCTCCGATCACGATTTGCCATGTGGCAGCAGGGTTTCGGTAACCGGTCACGAATTGCCATGAAAGCACTAAACTACTACCTACTTCGATCCATAGTAGGTATCACAGTTTTGAACTAAGGTTGAACTAACCTTAGTTTAAAACTGTGTGACACTCTTTTTTGGATCGGAGGGAGTAAGCGATAGATCGAAACTTGAAATTAGGATTTAACAAGTCAATGCTAGAAAAGCATACAGTGCCAACACTGTGAGCATGCCAAGCGTTGTTTGTTGATGCGACGCACTAGTACAAGACCGTGTGCGGCAGCCGGAGGTCTTTGATGGTGCAGCCCCGTATCCTGGTGCTAGGCTTTTCGTAGACCCTAAACATGGGACTACAATGGCGGACATCGAGCAGCTCAAGGCGTGGGCAGTGGTCGAGAGGAGGGCGACGAGTAGCTCTTCCTGGCCCGCATCACGAGGCGCTCCAGCAGAGGAAGCTTCTTGATGATCTCCGTGATAAGTTCTCCGTCAGGGATGTAAGGCCAGCCCGTGACATAGAGGTTCCTCAGCAATGGCGCCCTGCAGGCGATCGGTTAGGAGAGATAGTCAGGATATAATTAAGACGGATGCATGCATGTCAATTAGCTACTAGACCAATGGATGCAATGTCCTAGCTAGATGAAAGTTGGTCAGGACCCGGGAGTAGGTGCCTGTTGGCGAGGTAGACTAGACTAGGACATGCATTGGCGTCGACGTGGCCGCGGAATGTCTCGCACCGGCCGGCGCTGCGCTCCACCGCGGCGCCAGCCGTGGCCTTCCATCCTGCCGGCGGGATCGGTTCGTTCCACACACATCGTCCCTGCCACACCGCGGCGCGCCCCATGGCCTTCCGTCTTGCCATGGGTCGTTCCTCCCACAGACAAGGACGTAGGTCGATGTGCCGCCACAGCACGGGCTCGTCCTTGGCTTGCCGCCGCCAGGGCGAGCACGCGATCCCTGCGCCGCGGAGGATGTCGATCTGCCGGAGTTTGCCGAGGACGATGCCTAGCACGTCGCCTGGCAAAGACGCCCAGTCCCTCCACTCGTCTAAGGCAACATGGTCCACGCGACGACGGCGGCGGCGGCGGCGTTAAGACGAAGGTGTGGTCGGGTAGGTTTTTTCGAGGAAGCGCAGGCGAACTGCGTTTGCATTATGAGAAGTAACAGCGACAGAGTGCTAGTCTGTACAAAAGCAACCAAAGGCTGCGAAAAACAAAAGAAAAAACAGGATCCCAGGCTGCCTAGACCTCATTCTCGCAGCATCAAGTGGTTACCCCCTGCTAATACCCACGTAGCTAGCTCGTCGGTGAGAAGCTCTAGCACTACCCGCACAGGGCGCTGGAGATCCCTGAAAATGCGGCCGTTACGCTCGAGCCAGATCCACCAGGTGATTAGGAGAGCGATTGATCTCGCCCGCTTGCGGCCAACAGGCACCGTGCTAAGTTCATCCAGCCAATCCACCATGCAGTTTGAAGACCTCCAGGAGCTTGGAAAGGAAGGTGGGGACGCGAAAGCGGCTGGCCGCCGCCGTCCAGAGGTTCCTTGACCAAGTGCACTCCCTGAACAAGTGCTGAGCGGTCTCCAGGTTGCGCCAGCATAACGGACAGAAATAGGAATTAGGCCATGCCCTGGCCATGAGCCGGTCCGCCGTGAGCAGTCTACCAGCGGAGAGGAGCCATGAGAAAAACTTAATCTTGGCCGGCACCCGGGCACGCCCGACGGACTGCATGATAGGCGAGAAGGTGGACCCCAAGAATTGCAAATGGTATGCCGAAGAGGCCGAGTAGCTGCCAGAGGCCTCAAGCTTCCAGGTGAATATGTCCCTGCCCGTATCAGGGATGGTCGTAGCACTGATCCAGCCCCAGAGGGAAACAAAAGCCGCGAGGAGGTTGCTTGGAACTCGTCCCCCTAGGTCGTTTACCCAGCGGTTGCCGGTTAGTGCCTGACGCACGGTGCGGTGCTTGCGCTTGGAGAGGCGAAACAGTTCTAGCGCAATGTGGCATGGAGCTTGGCCTTGCAGCCAACTATCCATCCAGAAGGAGGCCGTTCGGCCATCGCCTAGTGCTACCGTCGTGGCTGCCGCGAACAGCCAGCGGTCGTCCTCGTTGCAAGGCACAGGAAGACCGATCCAAGGCTTGTAGGGGGTCGTCTTCTCCCACCAAAGCCATCTCAGCCTGAGCGCAATGCCGAAGTGGTCAAGGTCGATGATGCCCAGCCCTCCGAGTTCTTTAGGCCTGCATATCCTGCCCCATGCAACCTTGCAGTGCCCTCCAGGGCAGCTTTCCTGTCCACGCCAGAGCCAAGCCCTCCTGATTTTGTCGATCTGACGCCTCACCCAGGCTGGTAACTGGTGAACTGATAGCCAATATACGGCCAGCGCCGAGATAACGGAGTTCAGTAGCACGAGACGGCCGGCGGCAGTGAAAAGCTTGAATTTCCATGCAGCCAATCGGGCCAAGATCTTGTCCAGCAACGGCTGCAGTTCAGCTTTGCGAACCTTGCGAAGGGACAGAGGGAGGCCCAAAAAACAGCACGGCAGGGCGGCGCGTGCAGCCCCAAGCGGCTGTATGATATCATCCACATCGAAGAGCTCGGGGCGGATTGGGATGGCCTTGCTCTTGGAGAAATTTACTTGAAGCCCCGTGGCCTGCCCAAAGGCCTGCGGGATCTGCCGGATGGCTTGAACCTCCTGTCGGACGGGGTTTAAGAAAAGAGCAACGTCGTCCGCGTAGAGAGAGGTTCGTAGGCTTGGAATTCTCCCCTTCAACTTGGAAAGCAGCCCATCACGGACGGCTAAGTCCAACAGCCTCTGAAGCGGCTCCATGGCGAGGATGAACAGGAACGGGGAGATCGAGTCGCCCTGCCTGAGCCCCCTGTGGTGCCTAATCGACCGGCCCAACGCCCCGTTGACGAGCACCCTGGATGAGCTGGTGGCGAGGAGCATGGTGATCCAGTTGCACCAACGTGACCCGAATCCTCGCGCCCGCATCATGTCCAGCAGGTAGGGCCATGAGACAGTGTCGAATGCTTTTGCTATGTCAAGCTTGAGCAAAATAGCGGCCCGCTTCGTCCTGTGGAAATGCCTCGCCATCCCTTGCACAAAAATAAAATTGTCTTGGATGCATCTGCCCTTGATGAATGCACTCTGCGTCGGCGAGATGAGCGTGTCAATCCGCTTGGCGAGCCTCATTGCAAGTACTTTGCTGAAGAGCTTCGCCACACTGTGCAACAGGCTGATGGGCCTGTAGTCCGCCATGCTTGAAGCCCCGTCCTTCTTGGCCAAGAGCACAACGTGTGCCCCATTGAGTAGATGCAGGCCTGTCCGATTCATGCAGTGCGGCTGCTGGAATGCGAGGACAAGGTCGTCTAAGATGATTTCTGCCGCCTCCTTGTAGAATGCCCCTGAAAAACCGTCCGGGCCTGGAGCCCGATCCGGCGGCAAGTCCGCAATGGCGGCTGCAATTTCCTCCCGGGTGAAAGCAGCCTCCAGGTCATCGAGATTGGCCCTAGGAAGGTCAAGCGCATCCCAGTTGAACCCCGTCGACACCGAGCCCGGGTCCCCGAGCAAGCGGTCGAAGAACTCGGTCGCGATCTGCTCCTTGTGGTGCTGCTCCGTGGCCAAAACGCTGCCCGAAGCCAATGAGGCAATGAAGTTTTTCCTTCGGCGGCCATTTGCTTTTATGTGGAAGTACTTGGTGTTGGCATCACCAGCTCGAACTTCCCTGACTCTGGCGCGCTGCCTGGCCTTGATGCGCTCGATAACTGTGAGACCAAGAATGCGCGACTTGAGCTCTTTGCGCAGGATTAGCTCGTCCAGCTTGAGCTGCCTATCTTCCTGAGCATGGTCGAGCATCAGAACCGTATCCTGCACCATCAGCAACTGCAGGCGGGTGTTCCCAATGTGGTGCTTGTGCTAGAGACGGAGCGCTCTAGCCGCCCGCTTGAGCTTGGCATCCAGCCTGGCAAGCGCACATCCCTGCACTCCGGGCGCGTTCCAAACTGCTGCCACAACCTCCTTAAACCCAGAAACATGCGGCCAGAAGGCTTCGAAGTGGAACCGCACGCTGCGCCGCGATGAAGACTCACACGTCAAGATGAGAGGGCAGTGATCTGACATGGCCGTGGCGAGGGGCTGGAGCCGCGCAGTGCTGAACTGAAGATCCCACTCCAACGTGCAGAAGGCGCGGTCCAGGCGCACCAGCGTGGGCGAGGCATGCTCGTTTGACCATGTGAACCGCCTGCCACACAGATTGATCTCCTTGAGATCGCTGCTATTTAGCGCCGATCGGAACCGCGCCATGAGCCGCAAATTGAGGTTGGAGTTGCTCTTGTCCCGGGCTTCATAAATTAGGTTAAAGTCCCCAATTAGTAGCCAGGGTCCGGAGATAAGCCCACGGATCCGAGCCAGGTCAGCAAGGAAAAGCGGTTTGGCAGCGTCCTCTGAGGACCCGTAGACCGTGGTCAGCGTCCAGGCCTCCCCATCGACCAGCGGCGTCACTAGCGCGGTAACGGCGAAGGCTGACAAATCGATCTGGTCGATCTGGAAGGAGGCGGCATCCCAGGCCAACAGTACCCCTCCCCGCGTTCCAGCCGCAGGCAAAACCAGCGAACTGTTCAGCCTCGGCCCTGCGATCTCTGTAAGCATGGCAGCCGGAATTGCTTCGCGCTTGGTTTCCTGCACACAAAGGATCGAACATCTAGTCTGCTCCACCAGAGATCGCACCCCCCATCTGCGGGCGCGGTCTTTCAAGCCCCTTGCATTCCAGTTCAAAACAGAAAAGCTACTCATGGAAAACACGAACAGGGGCCCATTGCATTGGCATGCTCGAACAGGGAGCAGCGAAGCAAACATACATCGACAGATACGGCCGGTGTGACGACACGGGCGCCCGGCGAGGTCGCAACAAACTAAAACCTAGCCTACGACGCGGTCCGGGGACGGCGCGGTGGCTACAACAGGAAACGAACTGGAAACGGACTAACATAGCAACAGAACAGGGGCCCCTAGACATCTGGAGTGCATCAGGCGGCGTCGCCGGCGAGCTCGAGCAGGTCCTCATCCGGAAGGTTGAGGGAGGCAGAAGAGTGCACTCCAGCAGCCCGCCCCAGAGCGGAGACCATCCTTCCCAGTGGCGTCTTGAAACGATTGGTGTAGCGCTGACGCACTTCGGCCGTGAATTGGCCTGGGTGGTCGATGAACGTCAACTGCTTGGCGAGCCTTGCTTGCGCCTTCTGCTGCTGAGTCATTCCGGTCGCCCTGGCCGTGACCCGCGGGCTGGACCGGCGGGGGATGGCCGGAGTCTTGATCATCAACGTCGGCTGCTCCGGGGCTGGTGCCACGGCATTGGAGGCCGGGCACGGCAGGGCGTCAACTGTGGAGGCATTGGAGGCCAAGCAAGGTGGCGCGCCGATGACGGAGGGTGGCAGCAGGCAGAAAACTTTGGAGATGAACATGGTTGCCTCATCGACCTCCAGTTCCCGAAGCTGCGCCGCGAGTTGATCCGCAGACATGAGGCGCTCCTCCCGGTGGTTCACCGTCCCCACCGGCCAGGTCAGCTCCTGGGCTGCGACCGGGGGGTCACTACCGGAATCGCACCCTATGCCGACGGCCCTAGCCCTGATTAGCCGTCGGGACAGGCCTATGCCGACGGCCCCCGTCGGCAACATATCCGTCGGCGTAGTCCGGGAGGCCGTCGGCATAGAAAGGCCGTCGGCATAGGCCCTATCCCGACGGTGTCCGTACATCTATGCCGACGGCCCTGGCCGTCGGCAACGTTACCTCGTAACGGCGGCCGCCGTCAAGTGCTGACCAACGCCTGCTCGCCATGTGGCAAGCCTATGCCGACGGTCAGGCCATCGGCATAGGCCTGCCACGTGGCAGCAACTGGGCTCTCCTGGGGCAAGGCTAAGCCGACGGCCTGGCCGTCGGCTTAGTTTATATGTATGCCGACGGCCAGGCCGTCGGCATATACTTGCCGAGGAGCTCCCAGTTGCTGACACGTGGCGTCTATGCCGACGGCCTAGCCGTCGGCTTAGTTTAAATCTATGCCGACGGCTATGCCGACGGCTAGGCCGACGGCATAGATGCCACGCGTCAGCAACTGGGAGCTCCGGCCAGCCCTATGTCGACGGCATAGCCGTCGGCATAGTTCGTATTTGATTTTTTTTCTTTTTTCTGTTTGTTTTCAAATCAATTCAATTCAGATATACAGCACATATCAGCAGATATATATGATGGAAATAGACATATAGAACACATCTAAGTATTATCCGTCACCATCACAACAATATATGCATAAGCATCATCATAATCAACATAAAGATAAGCATAAGCATATAAAGAAGTACGCAAGTCATCTAAAGGAGGATTCATGAACCAAGCAACAAAATTTTTACGTCCAGGGTTTCCATGACGGAGAAGAGTAAGTGCCTCCGCCTCAGTAGGAGGATTCATTCCCGTACATTCCTCTTGAACGAAATCACTAAAAAAAAGAAAACCGGTGTTAGACCGGGACTAAGTGAACATAAAACATGATGATGTGGAAGACATAAAGGAATGGTGTAGTGGTATTACCTCATCCACACTTCCTCAACTTCCCTGATGTTGTGCAAGATATAGAACATGAGGTCCTCCCACTCTTGTCGTGGCATGTTATAAGGTTTCGAGGCCCCAGCCCTCCCACCTTGCGCGTTGAATAGATGGAGCTTAGGTTGATACTTCGGCTCTTCTATATTGTATCAAGGCACCTTGTTATGCAGATGGGGAACGTGGTCTGGATAGTATGATGTCCTGAGGTCTGACACCTCCTCTAGGATAACTGCCTCAGCTATGGAAGCTTCAATCTTAGCTTTGTTTCCACATTTCTGTCGGAGATGCTTGTTCTGTCTCTCAGGGACGTACTGCCAGCGATTCTGCACAGGCCCCCCCAACAATACCTCGTTCGCGAGGTGCAGAATGAGATGTGTCATCGGTGTAAAGAAGCCTGGCGGAAAGATCTTCTCTAGCTTGACTATCAACTCTGGTGCCTTCTTATGCAATTTTTCAATCACGTCTTTACTTACTTCTTTAGCACAGAGCGTGCGGAAGAAATGGCTTAGCTCGGCAAGCACTCGCCAGACATGCTCGGGGACATAACCTCGAACCATCACCGGCATTATCTGCTCAATCCATACATGGTAGTCATGACTCTTCAGGCCGGTCACTTTGCCCGTTGAAAGATTGACTCCCTTACTTATATTCGATGCATAACCATCGGTGAACTTCAAAATGTGTTTCAGCCAGATAAGTACTTCCTTTTTTCCTGGCGGTTTAAGGACAAAGTCAGCATCTGGCTTGAACCAGTTTTTTCGACCGCCTGTGGGAGGCTTCATGTTCAGACGTGGTCTATCACAAATTCTCTGTTGATCGGCTCTACCTTTAACGCTATCCTTCGTCTTATCAGGAATATTCAGGATCGTGTGGAAAAGGGACTCTGCCACATTCTTTTCGGTGTGCATCACATCGATATTGTAAGGAAGTTTGAGGTCCTTGAAATAGGGAAGCTGCGAGAAGGGGGTAATGTGAGTCCAGTTGTGCGTCTCACCATATCCCTCGAAGCCTTTGGCTTTGGCTTTGCCTTTGCCTTTGACTTTAGGCTGGAGAGCTTTTAGCTGAGCAAGAACATCTGCCCCCGAAAATGTTGGAATCTTGGTTACTTCATGAACAACCCGGCCTTTCGTGAAGTTCTTCTTGTCTTCCCTGTCTGGATGGTCTGGAGGGAGGAACTGTCGATGCAGGTCAAAGGCTACATACTTGCCACCCTTACTCAGCCAAATCATTCGCAGAGCCTGCATGCACACTGGGCATGGCATCTTCCCACTTGTACACCATCCGCAGAATAGAGCATAGCCGGGAAAGTCATGCATGCAATAGTGCAACCAAACTTTCATCAAGAAATTTCTCTGCAGATCCCGGTCGTATGTCAACGTCGGAAAGTACCAAGAATGGTGCAAAGCATCCACCAGCGGCTGCATAAACACACCCAATTGCTTCCCCGGATAATCAGGCCCCGGAATGATGAGCGACAAGAACATGGTCTTGCGTTGCATTAGGGCACCGGGAGGAAGATTGAGCGGAATTACAAACACGGGCCAGCAGCTGTATGGATTGGATGACATACCATATGGATTCAACCCATCACCTGATATGGCTATTCTAACATTCCCAGCCTCGGCTGCTTCCTCGGGGTATTCTTCATCGAACGACTTCCATGCTTCCCCTTCCGATGGATGTACGATTTTTTTTGGATTGTACCTTATACCTTCCTTGTGCCACTTCATCATTTTGGTAGACTCCTTCGTGATGAAAAGGCGCTGCAGTCTTTTTATAAAATCAAGATACCGAAGAACCTTAACGGGGATGGTTAGCTGTTTTTTCTCACCATCCTCACCGACCACCTCAATGTACCGAGACGAACCGCACTGCCTACAGTACTTGTCATCCGCATACTCGTGCCTAAACAAAAGGCAATTCTTCGGGCAAACATCTATTTTCTCATAATCCATAGAGAGTGCCTTCATGATTTTCTTTGTATCGTACATGCTTTTCGGCAGTTCATGACCCTCAGGGAGGCTGTTAGCCCATACTCCCAA
Source organism: Aegilops tauschii subsp. strangulata (assembly GCF_002575655.3). Lineage (NCBI taxonomy): Eukaryota > Viridiplantae > Streptophyta > Magnoliopsida > Poales > Poaceae > Aegilops > Aegilops tauschii. The sequence continues at coordinate 68,928,272 of NC_053041.3, forward strand.
GAATGCTTCGAAGCATTTCTGGCTACAGCCGTACTCAGCCTTGACTGCAATCAGTTGCGAGATGGCATCCAGCTGAGATATTTTCGCACCCGCATAAAGAGGTTTCTTCGACGAGGCCAAGACCTCCAAGAAGGCCTTTGCGGTTGCCTCCGGCTCCTCCGGTTCATTCTCTGAAGGTGTCGCATTTCCCGTTTCTGCAACAATGACATCATCTAGCATGTCCCTAACCCCGTCGTCCTCATATCCATCGATGCGTTGTCGCATCACCTCCTCTCTACCACGGTCCTGCTCGGCTATGTTTATCGGCGGCATGTCAAAGTTTGGCATATATCCGTGCGTGCGAAGGTGCTCACTCATGTCCGTCTAATTTCTACGGTGACGTCTGGCACATCTCGCACAGGGGCATGGTGGGATAATTCTCATTGGACGACGGAATATCTCCTTCAAATACACATCGGTTTTCGCGATCCACTCTGATGTTACTCGATTCCGACGGATAAAACCACTGTACATCCACTGATTATCTGCCATCATCTGCTTTTTTGCAAGCCACACAACATAATTAAGGATTCATTTAAATTAATCACATCAAATTTTCAGTTTCTACCGCGTTTAATCCACCTACATCTCTAATAGGTAAAGATGGGTCCTAATCCCACCCGAGGATGTGTAGATTGAGTACGTTCTCCATTCTACCCCGTTCCGAGACAAAATTTCGGCAGCACCTCCCCGCTGTTCTCCAGATACACGTCTCGGCAAATAGCCGAGAGAATGTGCTCCGGAGAACAATGGGGAGGCGCCGCCGAAATCCTGTCTTGGAACGGGGTAGAACATGGAGAACATACCCAATCTACACAACCTCGGGCTGTCCGTGGAAAACGCTGGACAATCCTAAAGAGCTGCGGTGATAAATATGCAATTGAATGCATATTTATCGATGCAACCCTTTCGGACGGGAGACGCCTAGGTTACGCCAGGTGACATGAGAATGAAATCTACTGATATGAAAAAAGGGAGGAGATGGACTTGTAGCTCACCCTCGGCTGTAGAGGAAGTAGTCGAACAGCAGAGGGATGCTCAGGGAGGCCAATGCGTCGGACAACGGTCACTCCGATGAAATGCGACACCACAAAGCCTGCAAATTCCATTGCGACAAAAAATTAGAACATCACAACTAATAGAGCATATTTAAAACATTTAAACATGCATTCATTTATTTTTGCATCATGTAGGCAAAAAAACTAACAACATTAACAATATATTCATCATCGTCATCACATATTCATCATCATCATTATCACCTATTCGTCATAATCATTGATCCATCTCATCGAACCAAATTTTTTTGCAAGATATGCAACATATAGCATCTCATCTAACCAATTTTTTACTACCTATCTCATTATCTATCTAACTATCTAACTATCTACCTATCTAACTATCTATACAACTATCTATCTAACTATGTATCTAACTATCTAAATATCTATCTAAATACCTATCTAACTAGCTACAAAATTACTAAAAAAGACTAAAAAAAATACATAAAATTTTCACCTTCGAGAGGTTCGGCCGGAGTTGGGGCGGGGAGGTGCGGAGTCAGGGCGGGAGGCCGGCGGGGGGTCGGGGCGGGGCGGCCGGAGGGGGGTCGGGGCGGGGCGACCGGCCCGGGGTCGAGGCGGGGTGGCTCGGGGTCGGGGCTGGGAGGCGCGGGCGGTGGCGGGCTCGGGGTGGGGCGGCGCGGGTCGGAGCGGGGAGGCGCGGGCGCCGGCGTGCTCGGGGCAGCGCGGGCGGTGGCGTGCTCAGGGCGGGCGGCGGAGGAGGTGGGCGGCGGCGGTAGGGGTCGGGTCGGGTGCGGTGAGGGAGAGAAATGAGTGGAGGAGGAGGGTAGACGAGGGGATAAGGTTGGCCCTATGCCGACGGCCATGCCGTCGGCATAGGCTCGGCCCACATGTCAGCAGCCCGGGGGGAGTGGATAACGTGGACATATGCCGACGGCCCGGCCGTCGGCATAGATGGGAGGGCTATGCCGACGGCTAGGCCGTCGGCATATATGCAAACCACAATTTTTTAAAAAAATAGTCCCACCTCGCCGGGGGAAAAGCAATTTGACCTGTTTAAATAGTTCACTAATCCATACGTTATAAGCTCCGGTATTCATTAGACTTATATGAAGAAAATGGACAATTACTGTGAACTTTTCAGTGCCCGGGCAGCCGGCCCGGTGCCCGAGCACTAAAAGGTTCACAGTGATAGTACATTTTCAATGATGAATACCGGAGTTTTTAATCAATTCAATTATTATTTTTTTAGATTCTTAGTTTACCGTCTGTATGGGACCCGGTCCCAGTGCGACGCCTGTGACACCGTGACCCTGGGGGTTAGGCGGTACGGGGGCCGTGGGGGTTAGCAATGCCACTGGAGCTTAGCCGTCGCCATAGATGGACATGCCACGTCCGGCGAAAGTCAAAGGGCTGGACCCGGCGGTCGTCTGTGTCAGGGATAGACAGGACGGGGTACCTGTGGGCGGGGGAGGGGGGGTAGCAATGTCGTCCGTGAGGGGGTCCACACCCCGGAGACGCGTGCCGCCTCTTCTTACATGCCACCACACCACCCCGCATGTATGAGGGCCCGGTGCGACGCTCCGGTGGCATTGCTACCCCCCAGGGCACCCGTCCCGCCTAACCCTGTAGCGTTAGACCACGAGATCTAGCCCTTTGACTTTACACAGACAGGCTTTGACCAGTGGAACTCTCCCCCTGGGTGTGTTAGGTCAGCCCATAGGAACACTTTGGAGCAACATCCGGAGGGGGGAAACGGACGCGCCGGGTCTACACGGAGGGGATCTTGCTGTGGGTCTGGCCCGGATGTTGCTCCAAAGTGTTCCTATGGGCTGACCTAACACAACCGGGTGGATAGGTCCACTCCTCAAAGCCCGTCCGTGCAAAGTCAAAGGGCTAGATCCCGTGGTCAAACGCTACAGGGTTAGGCGGGACGGGGGCCCTGGGGGTAGCAATGCCACCCGAGCGTCGCACCGGGCCCTCATACATGCGGCGTGGTGTGGTGGCATGTCCGAAGAGGCGGCACGCGTCTCCGGGGTGTGCCCCCCCCCTCACGGACGGCGATGACACGGTAGTAGACGTTTTGCGGTAACGATGTGGCGTGAATATTATTAAATACTCGGAGCGCGATAAAATCATGAGTTTTTTACACGACGTGGGCACATGTGTTGTAGGACTGATGGTAATTTTTCATAATTGTTGGTGATGGAGTAGTATCTGAACAATTCCCTCTACGCGGATTGCTCTTCGCGTGTCTACGACTGTGGCCGGCGGCCTCCGGGGGCTAGCATGTCGCCAAATCTTGCGTAGGCGGCCTCTCACAAGTCTGGAAGTGTTGTGGCGGGTGCAAACGCCCGGCACGCGTCTCCGGGGTGTGCCCCCCCCTCACGGACGGCGGCGCCGCCGGCACCTAGAGGGGGGATACGGACGCGTCGGGTCTACACGGAGAGGATCTTGCTGTGAGTCTGGCCCGGATGTTGCTCCAAAGTGTTCCTATGGGCTGACCTAACACAACCGGGTGGATAGGTCCACTGCTCAAAGCCCGTCCGTGCAAAGTCAAAGGGCTGGATCCCATGGTCAAACGCTACAGGGCTAGGCGGGACGGGGGCCCTGGGGGTAGCAATGCCACCCGAGCGTCGCACCGGGCCCTCATACATGTGGGGTGGTGTGGTGGCATGTCCGAAGAGGCGGCACGTGTCTCCGGGGTGTGCCCCCATCACGAACGGCGATGACACGGTAGTAGACGTTCTGCGGTAACAATGCGGCGTGAATATTAATAAATACTCGGAGCGCAATAAAATCATGAGTTTTTTACATGACGTGGGCACATGTGTTGTAGGACTGATGGTAATTTTTCATAATTGTTGGTGATGGAGTAGTATCTGAACAATTCCCTCTACGCGGATTGCTCTTCGCGTGTCTACGACTGTGGCCGGCGGCCTCCGGGGGCTAGCATGCCGCCAAATCTTGCGTAGGCGGCCTCTCACAAGTCTGGAAATGTTGTGGCGGGTGCAAACGCCAGGTACGCGTCTCCGAGGTGTGCCCCCCCTCACGGACGGCGCCGCCGCCGGCACCTGGAAGGGGGAAACGGACGCATCGGGTCTACACGGAAGGGATCTTGCTGTGGGTCTGGCCCGGATGTTGCTCCAAAGTGTTCCTATGGGCTGACCTAACACAAACGGGTGGATAGGTCCACTGCTCAAAGCCCGTCCGTGCAAAGTCAAAGGGCAAGATCCCGTGGTCAAACGCTACAGGGTTAGGCGGGACGGGGGCCCTGGGGGGGTAGCAATGCCACCCGAGCGTCGCACCGGACCCTCATACATGCGGGGTGGTGTGGTGGCATGTCCGAAGAGGCGGCACGCGTCTCCGGGCTGTGCCCCCCCTCACGGACGGCGCCGCCGCCGGCACCTGGAGGGGGAAACGGACGCGTCGGGTCTACACGAAGGGGATCTTGCTATGGGTCTAGCCCGGATGTTGCTCCAAAGTGTTCCTATGGGCTGACCTAACACAACCGGGTGGATAGGTCCACTGCTCAAAGCCCATCCGTGCAAAGTCAAAGGGCTAGATCCCGTGGTCAAACGCTACAGGGTTAGGCGGGACGGGGGGCCTACGAGGGTAACAATGCCACCCGAGCGTCGCACCGGGACCTCATACATGCCGTACGGTGTGGTGGCATGTCCGAAGAGGCGGCACGCGTCTCCGGGGTTTGGCCCCCTCCAAGTGACGGCGGCACTGCCTTGCGTGCAGGGGGGCACACCGCGGAGCCCCAAGACGGGCGTCTACTCATGCCTGAACACTTTCACATATGCATGGGGACCCGTGTGATGTTTCGGTGACATAGCTACACCCCGAATCCCCCCACCAACCAGAATTCCCTCCGTGTCGACCGTTTCCCCCCTTCGTGACACAGCGATATCGACGTTCGTAACGGGGGGCAATCGATATACCATCGGGGTATGTTTTTTTAGATAAGGCAAAATCATCTTATGCAAAAACAAAAACTAAAATAAAATAAAAATAACAAACTAAAGTAAAAATAAAAAAATAAAGTAAAATAAAAGTATGCCGTCGGCATATCTGTGCACACACGGAGGTGCAGTCCCACGGATCGATGACGTGGCATGGCACACGGATCGATGACGTGGCAGAGGGGCCTATGCCGACGGCTATGCCGTAGGCATACCTTCGCCATAGATAGTATAAAGCAAAATTAAAAATAAAACTAAATAAACATATGCCGACGGCAAGGCCGACGGCATAGCTGCGCACACGGATCGATGACGTGGCAGAGGGGCATGGGCCCGGTCTATGCCGACGGCCTTGCCGTAGGCATACCTCTGCCATAGATATGCCGACGGCCGCCGTTACCTCCCGTCGGCGTAGCTTCAACGCCGTCAAACGGTCAGCGCTGACCGGGTAGGTGGGCCCGGGCTATGCCGACGGCCGTGCCGACGGCCGCGCCTATGCCGACGGTCCCCGTAGGCGTATCTCAAGCGGTCCCGACGGCCTCGTCTATGCCGATGGCCCCGTCGGCATAGATGGATGTACGCCGACGGCTTTTCTACGCCTACGGCCTGTCCTTGGCCGTCGGCATAGATCCATCTATGCCGACGGGGGCCGTCGGCATAGATGGGGCCGTCGGCGCAAGCAGTTATTCTGGTAGTGGGTGGGCTCGCCCGGGGCGGGCACCAGATAGCCCAGCGAGGGCCAAGGCTTGGCCAGTAGATCTTGGGCCAATGAGGACGCCGGTGCGCGGCTCACGAGCGGCCCCATCCCCAGGTCAGATTCGTCGAACTCTTCCCATGCAGGTAGGCCATGGGGTTGGGGAAGGCGCGGCTGCACCCAGGCCGCGCAGTCGACGGCAACCTGCACCCCCGACGCTAGCTGACCGGGCTGCCAGGCCGTCAGGGCGCCGAGCTCGAACAACTGAGGGTCAGTGCGCGTGAGCTCCTCCCAGATGGCCCCCACCTCCTCGTGGAACGGCCCCATGTCAGGCTCGAGGAAGACGCCCACGGGGACCCCATCGAGCACGGGGGCAGGCACCTCGCCAGGAGCGACAGGGGCGCCCTGAAGCACCTACATCCTGCCCTCCTGGAGCGACGCGCCGCTTGGGGGCAGGCAGCCGCGCGGGGAAGCAGGCACGCCACCTGCCTCCAAAGGAAGCCTCCAAGCTTGTCGGCGATGCACGGTCCCACGAGCGAGAGCGGTCCCGACGCCCCAGGCCGTCAGAAGGTGGGCTCAGGCTGCGGGCCCGCCTGATGGGCTCGTCGTACTGGGAGACCGCCCGGCGCCTACCGGGGCGGCCGCCGCCACCGCCGCCTTGGCGCCGAACGCGGCTAGGCGCAACCTCGTCCGAGCGGCAGCCGAGCAGGCCGGAGCTCCACGCCGAACGGGAGTGGGCAGGACGCTGCCGACCGCGCCCGTCACGACCCTGGTTGTCATCGTCGTCGTCCCTTGGGCGCGGCCTTGGCCTAGCACAGGGAGCCGGAACGGCACGACACCTGCCGGTCCCGGCATGGCCGTCTTCCGTGCGCCGCTCCCAATGGAAGCGCTCATCATGGGGCCAGTCCTGGTCAGCGCCGGGGGGCGATCTTCAAGCAGCGAGTAGTCGCGGGTGCGGTCCAGGTGGATGAGCACCGGAAACTGCGGGCCGCGGGGCCCGTCGGAGCTGGGGCAGCCCTCTGGCAGCGTTTGGCGGCCACGGCCATCGTCGGGGCGGTCGATGATGGAGAAGCCGTTGGCCGTGGGGATGTCGTCAGGAGACCACGCCCATGCCCAGGCGAAGAAGCAGGAAGTGTTGGAGAGCGACGTGGACTGCCTCTCGAGCCGCTCGACGTGGCAGGAACGGCCGATGGTGTCCTGCACAGCCTCCTTGGTCCAGGCTTGGACGGGGATTCCCTCTACCCCAAGCCTGCAGTAGAACCGCCAGGCCCGCTGGTGGCCATGCGCCGCCGGCGACCACGGGGCGATGGTGAGCGCCACTCCTCGGCATGTCGCCACGCCGGCGTCCACGGCGACGTTCCTGTGGCGGGCGTGCGCGAACCGCACCAGGAAGTCCTCCGGCGAGTGCTTGGAGACGTGCATCTCCTCCCATGGGATGCTGAGGTCGCGCTCCAGCGCCTTCGCGACGAGCTGGGGGTTGATGTCGCGACACAGCTCGGACATGGTGATGACCACCGCAGATGAGCGCAAGTGGCGCGCCGCCTCCTCCATCGCCGGCGTGCAGAAGGTGAAGGTGGTGCCGGCCCCTGGCCGCTGGGAAGCCTCTCCAGGATGGTACGCCATGGCACACGGTGGGGGAGGGCCTGGGGGTGGTGGAGGGAGGGCGGCGGGCTGCGGCGCCGGCGGGGCACTTCGGCGAGGGAGCGGGCGGGGCGTGGGCGGCTGAGGCAGGCGGCTGGGGGGTGGGGCGTGCGTTGGGGCTTGCTGGGGGTGGCTGAAACTACAGAGCTTGGAGCGGGACCGATGGCCGAAACGCCAGCAGTCAGCGCATCTCACTGGGTCGCGGCAGTCGACGACATGGTGGCGAGGGGCGAGACACCGAAGAAAGCAACCCCGGAACCTCCTTAAGAAGGCGCGGCGGCGTTGCTGCGCCAGCCAACGTGCCTTGGGGGAGACGCGGCGGCCATAACTCCTATTGCCCAGAGCAGGTACGGGCGGCGCACGCCGCCGGCGCCTCGAAACGACCTGCTGCCATTTCGGGGAGCCTTGGACCGGGTCGTCGCGGGAATCCTGCTGGCGAGGCTGGGTGCACTGAGAGGCGGAGTGGGCAGGGCGCGGTGCACGCGAGATAACTCCGATTGGAGGAGCGCGCAGAGGGGCGGCACAGGGAGGGCGCACTGTCCGCGAGTTAATGGCGAGGGCTGAAGGCGCGCAGACGATGGATTTAAGGCGGCCGTGGCGTGCCGGCGCAGCGGAGGGGCAGTTGTGAAGGGTGCAGATGATAGACTTGAGGCGAGGGGGATAGGCCGGCGCAGGTGATGAATGCGGGGCAGCACGCGGCTTGAGCGCGGCCTGCCGGCTCGACTCCCCCACCTCGAAGATGGGAAGGACCGCGGGAGAAGCGCAAGATCCAGCGGATCTGGCGACAGCGCCAGCCCGAGCGGACGCCGCGAGGCCGGCCTGAATGCGAGCAGCGGCCGTGTCGGAGGAACCGGGTGCGCTCCAGCGGCTACGGGAGCTGGTTGGGGAAGGGGTGGCCGACGAGCACGGGGTGCGCAGCGCTGGTATGGTGGTCGCCGACCCCGGAGCGGGAGAGGGCGAGAGCGAGGGCATGGTTGGTCAGGTCGGAGTTTTAGAACTGGTCGGGTAGGTTAGGGTTTTTGCTTTTCCGCTTCTTAGAATCCATCCTCTAGGCCAACTGTTTCCGTACGTAAGGGGAACGATTTATTTACATGCGCGCCACCGCAACGCAGTCCCAAGAGCCTAACATTTCTATGAACCGATTCGGCTCGTGGGAACAATTAGTTTACTGGGCATAGCCCTGCGACGTGGTCATCAATTAGTTTACTGCACATAACCTTGCGACGTGCTGATCATGTTGTTTTCTCTAAAACGTGCTGATCATGTTGCTATTGATCGGTAATGGCCAGCTAATTAATTAATTAAACTGGCTGTCCAGGGAAATGCGCACCACTTCCATGGTGTACATATAGCCGTAGGCGGTTCCTGTAAAGGACACGATCGAGCGTGATCAAGAAGGAGGCCATACCACACACGCAAGCAGGAGCAAGAACCACTGCAAGTAGGAAACCGGCCATGGGGATCGGCGCAGCGCTGGCTGTGCTGCTGGTGGCGGCGACGTGGTCGACGGCGGTCTTCGCCAAGGGCGAGGGCGAGGCGGCGGCGGCGGCGGACTGGGTCTCCGTCGACCCGAAGGCGGTGCTCGTCTGTCTGATGGTGGCGGAGAACGCGTACCACCCAGACAGCAATGCACAGTGCTGCGAGGCTTTGTCCCACGACGAGGGCAACTGGTTGCAGTGCGAGCTCCAGGACCGGCTCCCAGGTAGGAGGCGGCCAATGGCAGAGATCTTCCCGTGTATCCGCGAAGAGGCCACTTGCCAGCTATCATGGGGCGCCGTGGAAAGAAGAGAGCTAGCGGCTGAGAGCCCTGCGGCAGGCCCGGGTCATGTGGCTAGTCCGGGTCCGAGCACTGCGGAGGGTCCAGGTCCTGCAGCTGGTCCGGGTCCAAGCCCTATGGAGGGTCCGGTTCCTGGCCCTACGGCTACGGCAGGCCCGGGTCCTGCGGCTAGTCCAAGTCCGAGCCCTGCGGAGGGTCCGGGTCCTGTGGCTGGTCCTGCTCCGAGCCCTGCAGCCGGTCTAGGTCCTGCTGCTGGTCCGGATCGCGCGGCCGATGCACCTTAGTCGGGTTAGCTGGTTATGTGCATGTGTTATATATGTCCTTTGGTTTATTCGGTGACCAATTTTGTGTAATAGGTGACGGTATGTTGTTGTTTTCATAATTCATAAGAGTAATTGTTTATCTGTTTGTGCATAAATATTTTGTAGAATTACCGTTATTTACTCTCATTTGTTGTTAAACTGGTTACATATTAATAATGGACTTTAGCTGCCAACTGAATTTGTATTATTACTGACCAAAGAAAACATGATTTTATTTGTTACGAAGAGAATTGAGACAGTTTTCAAGGGACATCAATGGAAAATGGGCAAAAGTTGTAATGGAGTTGGAAATGTTACCTCTGTTTATTTAGATATGAATGCATCAATTAATAGCTAAACTCAATATGCTTCGCTCAGGGGTTCAAACTCTGAATAAATTTTTTGAATTGCAAACAATTTTTAATAAAGTGAACATTTTTCTTAAAACATGAACAATTTCTGGAAATAAGAACAATTTCTTAAAATGTGAATAGTTTTTGAAATTGCGTAGAAATTTCGGAAAATGTGCACAATTTTTTAAATCATGAATAGAATTTGAAATTTCAAACATTTTTCGAAAATTTAAACAAAATTTCTAATTTTATTTGAAAATGTTGAGTTTATTAAAATAAGAAAATAGAAAATAAAGGAAAACAAAAAAGAAAAGAAAGAAAGAAATAAGCAGAAAGAAAAAAGATATCAAAGCACATGAAGAAAACTGGAAAAATGTTAAAACAAAACAAAACAGGAAAAACCGGTAGCTCCTCAAAGTGGGCCAGCCCGTAGATCGCGTTTGTTGCTCGCACGCGGGCGGCAAATAGAATTCACCGCTGGGGGCATGCACCAGAGGCAAGGTGTCCGATGTTGTGAGGCCTTGTACAATGGGAGATGCTTAGAAAAATAAACCGAGATTTTCTGAAGCACCGGTGCCTATTTCTACAGGAGAGACGCTTAGTTAAGCGTCTACCCTGTACAAATAAGTACCGGTGCTTAAGAAAAGTCTGGTTTATTTCTCTAAGCACCTCCCCTAAGCACCTCCCATTGTACAAGGCCTGAGGAAGCCAACAGTAGAGACGGGGGCACGTAACAGGCCGGCGGCAGGCTGGGCCGCTGAGGCAACACATGTACCTCCTTCAAAGTATACTTTTATTATTTTGGTTTCAAGGTTTGACCAATCTTAATTGATGATGCAAATTTAAAAGTTTTTCTTTTTCAAGGTTTGCTAAAATTCAAATAGTTATACTTAAAATTGATTATTATGAGTCGCTACAACGAAAGATGATAAATTGAGTTTTTGTTGAATAGATAAAAACTACACCAGCATGTTGATTTGATGTATTTGTGAGAAAATAAACTCCAAGTTGGGCCACCCTCATTCAAAATCCTAGCTCCACCATTGTGGAATACTAGTGAATCCATGAATTGAGGTTATCGCGGAGCACACGCTCTGGATCGTCCCACCTTGCGTATGCATGTAGTTTGGTTGTGTGCATCATCTCATTGTTTTGTAAACCTTGTGAGAGCGGCTATTCTGCTGCATCCAGCCTCATCTACACCCGGAACTGAACAATAAATTTAAAAATAATAGTACAATTTTTAAAAAAGGTATAAAAAATTTAGGCATCCAAGATGCCAATGTGTGCATGCAAAAATTCGTGGTGTGTCAACATCTGAGGAGCTCGTGCCAAAAAAGATGAATTTCGAATGTATGTGAAACTTTGAAAAAGAACAGTATTTGGAGCCAAATTTTTTTCTGGGCCCGTGCTCCTCAGATGTCCAAACAATTTGAAATTGTGCACGCACCTTGCGCACATGAGCATCTTGGATATCTAAAAATTTCAATTTTTTCCTTCTAATGTACTGTTCATCGAGTATAGATGAGCATGGGCACTGTTTTGAATTAGCGAAACATCGCTTGTTTAAGGAAAAAAAATTGTTCTGTATACCTCTGCTCACCGGAACGGGCACAGTGGCAGGATCTGACTCCAACTCGGTGGCGGCACCACCACGTCGATTGCTTCGTTATTCAAAGCATTTACTATATACTAAATTAATCAGAAATCTGTATCTTCTCTTTTAAGGCTGAAACCATATAACTTGACTGAGTTGGGTTTCTGAGTTACAAAGTTTCTCCTAGCAGCAAATAGTACCAAATTGGAAAATTTCAGGCTAAAAACACATAACCTGACTGGTTTGGGTTTTAAAGTCCCAAAGTTAGCAGTAGTGGCGATCCCCGGTGGAAGGGGCGGGGAGGTTGGCTAGTGGCGGAGGATGATGGGGGGCTCGATCCGATATGTCATCCCTTGAACTCAAGAAAAATTTACACTATACTTCAACTGTCCTAAATTTCTACCAAACTGTAGCCAATCTGCAGAAAATAGAACATAAAATATGACGACGAAATCCACGTGGCTTTTACAACCGCTGTGACTGTTCGGTGTTCTTACCAGAAGTTGTGAGAGAAAAACAAGAAGCAAGCAAAAGATGCTCAGCGAGTTCTTACCAAAAGTTGTTACTCAACTATTGCTACATATAAAAAAGTCTTATAATTTTGCTAAACAAAAGTCAGATCAACAGGACAGTTGATGCACAAAGTATGAGAACAATGTAATCTGCAGAAACTAGTACTCTTATAGTTTTATGGCCAGGTATAAAACCTGAATTTTGTTCACATGTTATTCAGATCATAGGTGCAGTAGCATCTTCAGTTTCAGTTTTCTGCTTTCAGTTGAGTAAGCATAGGTGCATTAGCATCACCATGTTCAGAATTATAGGTGCTAGTGAAAACGGACTGAAACTTATAGGCAGAGTGTCCGACCGCATTAGGGTCGTCATATTCAGAATTCAATCATTGTCGAATCAGAAATTTGTTTTCTGCTGATGGACTAAAACTTTGGCAGAATAATAACAAAGCTCAAGTGCTTAACTCACTGGAAGAACCACCACATCTTTGTCAACACCTAAGAGAAATGCAGCTAGCAACGTTGAAGTAGTGGCCATTGTTACAGACTAATGTCACCGCACCGTTGTTCAAACAGTTTTGGAATTTTCGAACCGTGATGCCAGCGCAAATAGGTTTCCTATACTGCAGGGACAACAAATCAAGTTTAGCTAGCAGAAAAACAAGAACTGCTAGGTTCTCCTGAACCCATGTCTCTCTCAACAGCAGGCGGCTGACACTTCCGAAGAGGCAAACAGTACTCCTAGCTGTCCTGGCTCCGGTACCTCTCTACTCCGCATCGACATCCGGGTACCGCAGCGCCGCATGGACTGAAATTAGCAGAAAAAAATAGTTAAACAAGTTTAAATAAGAATATCAAAAGGAAAGCTGCTGTACAAAACATCAAAACAATGTAATGTGCTAGCTGTGGGATAAAACCTGAATTTTTCCACACGTTGTTCGAAACAAATTACAGTAGGCTGAAAGATAGAAATCAATATCTTCTCTGTGAAGCTGAACTCGCCGGACTGAATCATCTGAATCAAAGCCAATAGTTTCTTTCTATGTCGATGTTCAGTGTGGATTTTTGACATATGAAAATTGAAAACTAGCATCTGTCCATAAATCCAACAGGTTCAGTGTGGATTTGATTCAGCAACTTTTACTGATGCCTGTAATCCTACAGCATGCTGCTCAGAATATTTCCAAGTTCTAATTCCTAACTGAAACAGATAAGCAGAAGTTTCAGTAAACTGTTTTGAGATTTGCAACAGGTTGGAACGCTTTTCAAAGCACAATGCAGATTAGCACTGAAACCCAAACACATGTGGACAACTTCAAGACTAGTGTGCATATACGAGTTTCTGATGGTGACAAAGAAGAAGAGTGGGAAGTTGAGGGCCTCGATCTCACCAGGTGTAAGACTCGGATTGATCGATGATCGAACTATCTCGCAATTTGCTCACGGATCTTTGGAATTGATAAGAAATTGGAGGATACAAGGGAAATCGCAAGGGCAGATACCCCCGTTCCGTACAGTAGCTAGGGTTCGATCTACTTCTAGGATTTAGGAATATTCTCGATGCCCGATCAAGCCCCGGGGCACAGCTTATAAACCCAACCAGCTCTGCTACGGTAACACTATTATAACGGTTATATTACAGTAACTGGTGAAACAGAGGTGAAACAATGACGACTTCATCTGAACCGTTGATCTGCTCCGAACCCGTATCCTCTCATATGGGCCGTCCGTTATCTGAACTTGCCTGGCTCGTCCTCCTTCTTCAGTAGTTGCGCGGTGCAGGTCCTGACAATGCCGCCGCCTTGACGATCGCCTTGTCCTCGAGGCGAAACAGTTTGTGACCAGGGAATGTTTTGTTGAGGAATGCTGCATCCTCCCATGTTGCATCATCCGGAGCAAGACTCTCCCATTGGACTAAGCATTGTCCAACTGGTGTTTTGTTGCGCTGAATGACTCGTCGATCAAGTACTGCCACTGGAATTGTTTTGACATATCCATCTGGAGTGACGAGGGGAACATGAGGTAATGGAACTGCACGATGACCAATATGCTTCTTTAACTGACTGATGTGAAAGACCGGATGGATATTTGTGCCTTCTGGTAGTTGAAGTTTGTAAGAAACTTCCCCGATTCGCTCGAGGATTTTATACGGTCCATAGAATTTTGATCGTAATTTGAGTGATCCTCTGAGTCCAAAGGCGTTTTGTCTGTATGGTTGTATCTTCAGATACACCATGTCACCCACCTCTAGCTGTCTTTCTGTTCTCTTTTGATCTGCAAAGTATTTGATCCTGCCCTGAGCGTGTTCCAGATTTGCTTTGAGCCTCTGCATCATGTGTTCTCTAGCAGTAACAGTTATTGCTGCTTCTGAAGAAAGAGTAGTATCTGCAGCAAATTCTGCCACCTGAGGAGGTTTGTATCCATACAGAGCTTGAAAAGGTGTGCATTTCAAGGAAGTATGATAGCTGGTGTTGTACCATAGCTCTGCAAGGGGGAGCCACTTCATCCACTTCTTGGGCTCTTGGAAAACCATTCCTCGCAAATATGCTTCCAAACACTGGTTAACTCGTTCAGACTGGCCATCTGTTTGAGGATGTGATGCCGTGCTAAACCTGATTTGAACTCCAAAGGCTTTGAACAATTCCTGATATAGAGCACTTGTGAAAAATGGATCCCTGTCAGAAACAATGCACATAGGCAAGCCATGTAGTTTATGACATTATCCATCAGTGTATCAACAGGGCCGGTCCTGAGAATTCGGGGGCCCAGGGCGAAACTACAATTCGGGGCCCCTCGTGCCCTTAATATAAATGTCTAATTAATAATCATCATATGAAGATATAATTTGTGTCAAAGAAAATAATTAAGTGCGTCCAAAATGATTGTACATATCACATAATGTATTACATATTACCTTCAAAAAAATTCTCCTAACATTATGAGATGCAAAATCACTAATGATAGTATCAATATCAATTTCATCAAGCAATTTTTTCTCAATGCATAAAGTTGTCAAGCCATTTAACCTCTCTTGCGACGTTGTAGATCTTAGGCAGTTCTTCAACAATTTCAACTTTGAAAAACTTTCTTTCAGTAACATGCATAGTAAAGAAAATCCGATATGCAATAGAAATAAATATGGGCTCATGATCACTTGGACACTCACATTGCTATAATGCATGTTGACGTCAACATTGCCTTCTATTGGAGTATGACCATCATCTTCCTGATTGCGATTAGTTTTGGTCACCCGCAATAACTATTACCAACTCGTCGGGATTTCTTGGAGTGCTTGTATCGCTCTTACAATATATTTAGAAAGAGATCCTCTTAATTCTTCTATCTCCTCATCTGCCTCCTTCTTCCTTTTTCTTTTATCACTTCCGAATGCATAATTTCTACCCGAACTCGACATGACCTCTGCTGAAATTTAAAAGGAACAAATTAGCTTATAAAATTAGCGCAAAGCTAATGATAATCTGCTAGGGCATGGTATAGTACCTTCTCTCCGTAATCTAATGTGGCTACAAGCACGCAATGATTCGAGCGCCCTAACAACAATTCCCTGTTAACATGTTCAATCGATCGACAAGTTGGGAACCAGGACCGGAAATAAAAGAAAGGAAGAAGAACATGCGAAGAAAGAGGGCGTGACGAGACGTACCTGCCGCAGTCGTCGCGTCGTTCACGAGGAGGCAGAGTCAAAGAGGGTTAGACGAACAGGAATGGCGGAACAGCCAAAAGGGCAGGAACAACCGATCCGAAGTTACAGGAAATCATGATTAGTGAATCGAACCATCCCTTTTCCTCTCCGGTCTCCACGTACGTGCAAACATGGGCCAGGCCCACCATATCTTTTTTAGTTTCTTAGGCTAGCACACCAGAGGCTGAGCGAGGCGTTCAGATTGGCTTCAATTTTTTTCAATCGAAGAACTGCATGCCTGTACGTACAAACGTATATGTACCTGGGAGGCCCCCCCTGACTTTTGGGGGCCCGGGGCGGCCGCCCCGTTCGCCCTGCCCCAGGACCGGCCCTGTGTATCAAACACTGTTTGAACTGAATAAGGATGTGCTAATGGCAAGAAGTGTACATATTTAGTAAACCTGTCCACCATTACTAAAATGACATCTTTTCCTTGAGAGTTTGGTAGTGATGTGATGAAATCCATGGTGATGTGTGCCCATGCCATGTCAGGTACAGGCAAGGGTTGTAACAGCCCAGGTGGATGCAGATGTTCCACCTTGTTTAACTGGCACACAGGACACTGGCTGACAAAAACTTCAATCTCCTTTTTCATATTGGGCCAATAGAACACTTTCTTGATCCTGTAGTATGTGGCTTTAATTCTAGAGTGACCTCCTAGAGCAGAAGAATGGAAAGTTTGCAGAGCTGCTTTCTGAAATCAGTGGTAGCTCCTACATACAATCTGTTTTTGTATTTCAACAGGCCTTGGTGAGTGGAGAATTTTGGTGGATCTTCATTATCAGTAGCCACCTTCTTGAGAATTTTGTCAGTGTCTGGATCTCCCTGATAACTTTTCTTTAAATCTTCAGTCCAGGCTGGGATGACCATAGTAACATTGTTGCACTGCATGAAGTGTACATTGTATCTTCTGGACAAGGCATCTGCTACTGTATTTTCTCTCCCTTTCTTGTACTCAATGGTGTAATCATACTCTAGCAATTTCAGCAACAGTTTATGTTGTACTCCTTCAGTTAGTCTCTGTGTTGTCATGTACTTCAGAGATTGTTGGTCTATCTTAATGATCAACTTGTTCCCCCAAACATAGTGTCTCCACTTTTTTAATGCCTCTAAAATAGCCATGGCTTCTTTTTCATAAATAGACTGAGCAGCAGATTTGGGCCCCAAACTTTTGCTAAGAAAAGCAATTGGTCTGCTCTTTTGCATGAGTACTGCTCCAATCCCTTTGGCACAAGCATCAGCTTCAATTGTAAAAGGGATGGTGAAGTCTGGAAGTGTTAACACAGGGCAACTGGTCATTGCAGTTTTCAGAGCTTGAAAAGTTGTGTTCTGGTCAGGGCCCCACTGAAAAGCATCTTTCCTTAACATGTCATGCAAAGGTCTGCACATGTGCCCATAGTTCTTAACAAATCTTCTATAATAACCAGTCAGTCCTAGAAATCCTCTTAGTTGTTTCACATTTTCAGGTGTTGGCCACTCTACTACTGCTTGAATCTTACCAGGATCAGTAGACACTCCTTTCTCTGAAATTATATGCCCCAAGTATGCAACTTGATTTGTTGCAAATGTGCACTTTGGTAGTTTGACATACAGCTCATGTTTCCTCAGAGCAAAGTTCTTTCAAGGTGTATGTAGTGTGCTTCCATAGATTTGCTGAACACTAGCATATCATCAAAAAAAAACTAGTATAATTTTCTCCTTTTCTGGTTCATTAATCTCTTCACACACATTGTTCATCAGGCCTTGAAAAGTACCAGGACCACAAGATAAACCAAAAGGGACCACTTTGTACTCATAGTGTTCCATGTGTGTTCTAAAGGCCGTTTTTGGAATATCTTCTATGCTCATCATGATCTGGTGATATCCAGATCTGAGATCTAACTTGGAAAAAACTTTTGCTCCATGCAATTCATCTAGTAGATCTTCAATTATGGGCATAGGAAACTTGTTCTTGATGGTTATGGCATTCAACTCTCTGTAATCTACACATAGTCTCCATCCTCCATCTTTCTTTCTCACCATTATTGCAGGGGAAGAGAAAGGACTGAAACTCTCCTGAATTTCTCCTTTTTTTATTAGTTGTTTTATAATCTCTTCCATTGCAGCTTTCTGATAATGAGGCACTCTGTAGGGTCTCAGATTTGGAGGTTTTGCTCCCTCTTGTAACACAATTTTGTGATCACATTTCCTTGGAAGGGGTAGTTTCTCTGATTCTTGAAAAATCTCTGCATATTTCTGTAACAATGGTCTGAGGGCTGCTGGGGCTGTTGTCTGGTCCTTATTGTTTTCTGTTTCCACTTCCTGAATTTGCAAAATATATCCCATTACTCCCTTCTTCAGTAATTTTTCCATCCTAGCTGCAGAAATGATGCACTTTTTCCTGGGAATTGTATGGTCAAACAAGGTCACTGGCTGTCCTTGTTTTGTGACAATTAAAAGTCTCTCTACTAAGTCCAAACAGATAGGACTGTACTGATAAATCCAATCAGCACCCAGGATTATGTCATATGCCTGCAAGTCAAGTACTTTGAAGTTGCTACTGAAGGTGTGGCCTTGGATTTTGAAATCCATATCTGGTACCTTGGATCTTGCAATTAGTTTTCCTCCCCCAGCAACTGTCACTTTTCTTGGTTGCATTGGTTGCTGGTAGCAGTTATTGTTGACAGCAAATTCAGTGCTTATAAAAGTGTCTGAAGAACCACTATCAAACAAGGTTGTAGCTTTTTTGCCTGCAATTTCTACAATCAGAGAAAAGGTGTTTGCACCTGGAATTCCTTCTACTGCATTAACTGAAATATGCATAGCTTGTGCAGGTTTTTCTACAGTAACCTCCTGGTGTTTCTCTTTATCATGAGTGTTTGGAGTTGTATGATAAGCTTGTTCTTGGCCATTTAGATCATCTGTGTTGTCAATATCATCCTCATCTTCTATCTCTTGCAGAATGTGTATTGTCTTCGCAATTTTGCATTTATGTTGCCTGGACCATGGTTCTCTACAGTACCAGCAAGCTCTAGCATCTTTAGGAAAAAGCACAGTATACTTTTCTTGAGGTGGAACTTGTACCTGTAGAGGACTGTTGGTGTTTCTATAAGAACTCTGGTATTGTTTGGATTTATACACTGGTGTGGTTTGAAGTTTTCTTGCTGCTGCAGCTTTCTCATACACTTTAGCATACCAGTAGGCCTCAATAATTCCAGTTGGTTTCTGTCCACACACTTCATGTTTAATATCACTCCTTAGTCCTCCAATGAAACAGCTCAACAGAAAGTTTTCCTAGAGACAAGGATGATCTCTTTTTACCAGGGCCACACATTGTTCAAAGTTGTCGATATATTGTGCCACTGTGTTGGTTTGTTGTATGTTTTTCAGTAACTCTACAGCTTCATGCACACTTGCTTCTGAAAACCTATCAGCTATCATCTGACAAAACTGCTGCCAAGTAACCATTTGCCATGGCACACAAATGTTCTTCAGCCAATTTGATGCTCTTCCCTGCAGATGTCCTGTTGCTAAATTTACCCACTACTCATATGGTGTTCCAGACATATCAAAGAATTTTTCACAAGCAATCAACCATCCAATAGGATCTTCTCCACTGAAAATAGGTATTTCCAATCTGGGTCCTTTTAATACTGCTTCAGCAAAAAAGGAAGGGCCCCCTAGTTGAGTGGAGTGTTGATTTCTCTGCATATCATTTAAATTCCCTACTGCTTGATACACAGGAGAAACTCCTTGTGCAGTTGTTGTCATATTTATGTATTGTCCAGTGACAGGGTTGTAAGTATGAGGTGGTGAAAACAGAGGAGCACTTATAGGGGCAAAATACCCACTGTTTCCTGAAAATCCTAAGGTGTGAGCTTGCATTGTGGCACTTGTGTTAGTTGACACGTTTCTGAACTGCCCATTTAGTACTTGCTCTTGCTGTTTATCACTGACAACTCTTGTACTGTCAGACATCAGCTGAGAATGTGGCATTCCAGCATTAAGACCTGCGATACTTGTTACTGGAATTTTCCCTGACACCCTGAATTCTTGCTCTAGATTTCTGAACATTGGGATTGCTTGCTCTGCAGTGTTGCTTGGAATAGTGACTGGTATGGGATCACTTGCTTTTGTTTGAGACAACTGTTCTTGGGGTTTTGGCTCTAGGGTCACAACTTCTGATTTCTGCCCATTACTGTTCATCCGTTGCAATATCAGTTGCAGAGTTTGCTGTATCCCTTCATTCATCTCTGATAATTTTGCTTCTACTCTGGGCATCGTAACCATCTCTGACCTGATCTTGGGCACTTCCTGTTTAAGTTCCTGCAGTCCCTCTACTTTGGCCCTCAGATCCGCTACTTCTTTCTCGACTCTATCCACTGTGATTTGTACCTTGGCTCTTGTGTCCGCCATCTTGCTCCCTGGAAATCAACGCGACGAAAATTGGTCCTGATACACAGAGCCAACTCTTTGGCGCACGGATCCCATCAGATCCCGGGATTTTACTACCAAGAGAAGGTCTCTTAGCAACCGGATCGGACTCGGAGATCTGCGACCGAACTTCACCGCCGCCGCGTCGCCGCCTCCCAACACCGCCGTCGCGAACTGGGAGGGACGGGAGGGATTTTACGAGAGAACCCAACCTCCTGCGCTCCACAGTCCGATTTCGTCGTCGTTGAGCCGCTGCCGAGGAATTCCGCCGGCGCTCTGATACCTTTGTAAGACTCGGATTGATCGATGATCGAACTATCTCGCAATTTGCTCACGGATCTTTGGAATTGATAAGAAATTGGAGGATGCAAGGGAAATCGCAAGGGCAGATACCCCCGCGTTCCGTACAGTAGCTAGGGTTCGATCTACTTCTAGGATTTAGGAATATTCTCGATGCCCGATCAAGCCTCGGGGCACAGCTTATAAACCCAACCAGCTCAGCTACGGTAACACTGTTATAATGGTTATCTTACAGTAACTGGTGAAACAGAGGTGAAACAATGACGACATCATCTGAACCGTTGATCTACTCCGAACCCGTATCCTCTCATCTGGGCCGTCCGTTATCTGAACTTGCTTGGCTCGTCCTCCTTCTTCAGTAGTTGCGCGGTGCAGGTCCTGACACTAGGCGTCCCCGCGACGACGACGACGATGAGGAGGGTCTCGTGGTTTCTTGGCAGGTCGACGAGGAGTGGGGTAACCCAGGCAATATCTGTGCGGATGCACATGACGAGGTTGGCGACGTCGATGGCCAGCCGCCTGGCCAGCTCGTTCCTCAGGTGGAACACGGACCTCCACCAAAACTAGAGAACGAGCCGTGGTCGCCGTTCGGCCACATGTACTGGATCTCCCGCCAATCCAACATGGCGGCCGGGAAGGGAACCTGCAGTTGAGTCACAAAGAACATCTCTTGTCAGGATATATCAAATGCGAATTTGAGATGCGAAGACGCAAGAAGCTCAATTCTGGCAAGAAGAGAGCCAAGAAATTAACACGATTTGGCTCCGAGATGAATGAAATTAACACGATTTGCAATCTTCCGACGCATGTTAAGTTGTTAACAACATCCAAGAACCCAATTCGTGCAAATTCGGGAGAAATCAAGAAGCGGGCATGGCGGACTCACCTCAGTCGGAGGTGGAAGGGGAGGCATGTCCTCCCTCGCGGGATGGGCTCCACGACCCAGAGCATCATCGTGGTGACGTTTCCGATGTCGTAGACGCTGACGTTGTTGTTCCGGTCGAGGTACGGGGCCGTCGCGTTGGCGCGGAGGCAGCCGCCCTGGAAGTTGTGGAGGAGGACTTCGTTCCCGGATTCTGACAGGGTGGCAGACCAAACCATTGCCTCCTCCTCCGGATGGTTGTAGTTGCGCTGCACGACGCGGCGCGCACGGTGGCCGCGCGGCGCCGTGGCGGCGAGGTAGCGCCCGTAGGCGGCTGTGTAGAGATGCAGATAGACATCGTCTTCGTCATGGTGCAAGTGCACCGCCCACGCGGCGTTATCGACGCCCGGCGGTGGTGGAGGGAGACGCCAAGCCCGTTTTCGTCGGCGTGCAGGTACGTGCCGAGCTGGCTGCTGCGCAGCCGCACGTGGTGGCTGTCATGGAACTGCTCCATCAGTCTGCGCGGTGGAGATGGAGAGTGGGTTCTTGGTTTCTTGGCGCTCCGGCGACGGGGAGAAGATGGGAAGCCAAAGCTGTTCGGTTGGTTGAGACAGTTACGTTTGGGCGCCAAGCCGGAGTATTTCAAGTGCCTGAGAAGCCGTCGCCTTTCGGCACCAGCTGTTGGGTTTGCGGCCTTATGGGCCTAGAAAATCCATCCATCGGCCCGCGCAAGTTAGATCCAGATCGTGCATGCTGTTTTTTTTTCTTTTTTGGGGTATAACTTTATTCAAACACAAGTTCAACGCAATCGTTAAAATATCATGATATCATGTGGTTGAATGGAAAAAAATCAAGAAAAAGGCTCTCCTTGCATCCTTAGGTTATCATTTTTTCTCAAAACGAAGGCTCCTGGTGCGTTGGGTCGTGGGTGTCGCTGGCCTGCTAGTGTGTCTGCCTACTATGTGGTCTCTCAATATTAGTGAGTCGCTGCCCAAGTCTCCCAGAGTTTCAGACTCTCACTGCGGCCATCCTTCCTCTTTGCTCGTGATTTCACGTAAACGTTGTCTTCCCTCGAATCCCGAACCCCCTCTGCATGTGCATGACCCAACTGCTTGGTGGCAATGATGCCCTACTGCTTGGAGTGATGAGGGTCTACAGCACTACGACTCCTCGACGACATGGCCTCCCAAAGCAGTCCATAGATTTGGGCCGGCTCCTTGAGGCAATAGCCCTCAGACAACACATGGGGAGGCGCCTCTGAGCACGCCTAATCGGTCAAATATAATCTTATTTAACGCTTATTGAGTTAAATTGCTGGCATGTTGCACATGAGAACGATCCAAGTGACCAGAGACAGGCCGACCCAGTTTGAGCATATTACATTGTGCGAGGCTGCAAGCCAACCAATTATGGTAACCTTCTAGAAGGTTCATGAACCGGTTTTCTTTTACTTTTTCACCTTTTTCTGAAAATTCACAAAAGAATCATGATTTTATAAAACCAGTTCACAATTTCAAAAAACTATTCTTGTTTAGAAAAACACAAATTAGAAAAAGTTTCTATGATTAAAAGAAGGGGTTTGTCTAGGTCTCAGTCGACTGAGACTTCGTGAAGTCTCAGTCGGCTGACGTCACCTGTTTTTTTTTTCTTTTTTGCTTTATTGTCCAGCCCATACCATGTCTCCTCTGGTTGCTTTTTGGGCTGCCCTGTTTGTCTTTGCTTTGTGTGTTTTTGAGCTGCGTTAGGCCAGAGATTGGGCAATATTTTTGTTCTGTGCTGCTGCTCCATTGACTACGTGTGTGGTGCACCGGCCGGATGTATTAGTTTGTTGTTCGTGCAAAAAAATTAACATGCGGTTACTATCAATTTTGTCCGGTTTTACTTTTCATTTTTCTCCTTCCATTCTTATTTATACTATTTTTGTTTCTAGAAAATGTAAGCATTAGTCGTGATATTTTTTAAATATGTTCATGCATTTTCACAAATATTAATCATGTATTTTATAAAAATTAGAGTGCCATTAGAAAATGTACAATATTATTTATAAATATTCATCATGAAACTAGAAAAATGTTTAGCATTATTTAATGATGGTTTTACCTTGCATTTTTTTCTTAGATTGCGTCTCATCTATTTGTAATTTTTCTATCATCCACAAATTGAAAATGGTACTACTAACAAAATAAGAGAGCCAATCATATTCAGTTACACATGCGATGCAGAGGTGCAACTGGATTGGTGTGACACGTTTAAAAAAAATCAAAACACCTCTTCTTATAGAAACAAAAAAATAAAAATAAAAAGATATTAAATAAGAAAAACAAAGTAAATAATGGGGTGTGGATACAGTCAAGTCGATTGAGATTTAAATAAGTCTTAATCAGCAGGCATAAGGGCCACATGCAGGTGTTGTCCGAGATGACATTTGCAATTGTAGGCCTAGGTGCGATACTTGTTGTGGCATTCCTAGTGTCGGGCATGCAACTGGCCCACTCCCTCTCCTGCCGCCCCCTCCAACAAAACAAGGGGCCAGTTGCAACCATGTTGGGGGACATGCAGTTGCGGTCGGGTACGGCGTTTGCAGTTGCGGGGCTGTTGTCGAGCTTGCAACTGACATGCCCCCTTTCCCGGCGTCCCCTCCGGCAGAACAAAAAAGTCCAGTTGCGGTCGGGTTAAAAGACATGCAGTTGCGGTCGAATGCGGCACTTACAGTTGCGGGGCTGTTGTCGGGCTTGCAACTGGCCCACCCCCTCTTCCGACGCCCCCTCCGACAAAACAAAAGGCGAGTTGCAACCATGTTGAGGGACATGCAGTTGCAGTCGGGTGCATCACTTGCAGTTGCGGGGCTGTTGTCGGGCTTGCAAGTGGCTCACCCCTCTCCCGCCCCCCCCCCCCCCCCCCCCGACAAAACAAAAATCGAGTTGCAACCATGTTGGGGGACATGCAGTTGCGGGCTGTTGTCGGGCTTGCAACTGGTCCGCCCCCTCTAACAAAACAAAAGTAGAGTTGCAACCATGCTGGGGGACATGCAGTTGCGGTCGGGTGCGGCACTTGCAGTTGCGGTGCTATTGTCGGGCTTGCAACTGGCCCACCCCCTCTCCCGGTGCCTCCTCCGACAAAACAAAAGTCGAGTTGCAACCATGTTGGGGGACATTCAGTTGCGGGGTTGTTGTCGGGCTTGCAACTGGCCCGCCCCCTCTCCCGGCGCCTCCTCTGACAAAACAAAAGTCGAGTTGCAACCATGTTGGGGGACATGCAGTTGCGGGGCTGTTGTCGGGCTTGCAACTGGCCCGCCCCCTCTCTCGGCGCCCCCTCAGACATAACAAAAAAGTCCAGTCGCGGTCGGGTTAGAAGACATGCACTTGCGGCCGGGTGCAAGAAAAAATATATGCTAATATTCGTTTACGCATAAACAAGAAAATATATATGAAAATGCTGGTCCTATACAAAACAAAAGTCATGGTTTAAAAACCCACTAACGACCAACATACCCACTAACATTTATGTCTACGTGGTTCAAAAATCCCCACTCATCGAAGAAAAAGCATTTCCTGCATTATGCAAGCATAAAAAAACAAAATGCATACATAAATAAATCCACAAATAGAGATTTGGCATAAAAGAGGGGAAAACAGAAGAAAAAAATGCAACTGAAGAACCCCGAGGGACAAAGACCCCTCCCTTGAGACAAGTACTCCGTGGTAGATATGGTGTCTACATGGCAATTGAAAAGTTCAACAAAAACAATGAAAAATGCCTCTCACAACCAGCACATCACGCATCAATACCAAACACGAGAAAAGTAAAAAAAGTAGAAGCGGGCGCTAAACAAGTCGGGTAACACTAGACAAGCAGTGTTGCGTGAATATTACGGAAACAGTGATCTAACGGCCATATATGTGTACCAGGACTTCAGTTAAACTCAATCGACTAAATTTTAGCAATCCAGGTAATAAAATTTCAACTATCACAACCAACATTTACTTACAAAGCATCTGATGGATGTGCAACTGAAAATAATTACAAAAAATTGGTAGGAAATTTCGTTGCTAAAATAGGGCTGCTAGAAATTTTGAAAATATGCTAAAATCAAATAGAATAAAACACAACATTAATAAGCAAGGACAAAAGGAAAAATTAAATTAAATAAACAAGAAGAAAAACAAAAAGAAAAATGAAACGGGACAAGCAAATAATAAGTAAAAATAAATAAAAGAAAAGTTAAAGACATATAAAAAGTAAATGAAAAGTAAAGCAATAAAAGAAGAAAATGCTAAAGAAAAAAAGAAAAAAGAAAAAGAAAAATTCTTTTGGGAAAAAGAAAAGCCACCGTGACTTCCTCTCCTACAGGCAAAACTCACTTGTGTAGGGCGAGAAAAGAAACAAAACAAAGTACTTTTTTTGTAGGCTGACAAAAATAACTAAAAAACACACTCGGGAAACTTGGGCTGCACAACAAAGGGAATAAGGCCCAGAAGAAAAATAAAAGAAAGGCTCTCTCATCTCCACCGGCCCGTGCAGCGACAAAGAAAAGAGCTCGTTCGAGCCAACGTACACGTACACACGGATTGCCATCGACTGAGACTTCCCTAAATCTCAGTCGACTGAGATTTAGCGTAGCCGTAAAAGAAGTTGTTATTCAACTATTGCTGCATATAAAAAAGTCTCATAATTTTGCTAAACAAAAGTCAGATCAACAGGACAGTTGATGCACAAAGCATGACAACAATATAATCTGCAGAAGCTAGTATTCTTATAGTGTTATTATGGCCAGGTATAAAACCTGAATTTTCTTCGCATGTTATTCAGATGATAGGTGCATTAGCATCTTCAGTTTCAGTTTTCTTCTTTCAGTTGAGTAAGCATAGGTGCATTAGCATCACCATGTTCAGAATTGTAGGTGCTACTGAAAATGGACTGAAACTTATAGGCAGAGTGTCCGAGCGCATTAGGGTCGCCATGTTCAGAATTCGATCGTTGTCGAATCAGAAATTTATTCTCTGCTCTAATGGACTGAAACTTTCAGCAGAATAACAAAACTCAAGTACTCAACTCACTGCAAGAACCACAACATCTGTGTCAACACAACACCCAAGAGAAATGCAGCTAGCAACGTTGAAGTAGTGGCCATTGTCAAACACATTACAGACTAATGTCACCGCACCGTTGTTCAAACAGTTTCGGAATTTTTAAACCGTGATGCCAACGCAAATAGGTTTCCTACTGCCAGGGAGAACAAACCAAGTTCAGCTAGCAGGAAAACAAGAACTTCTGGGTTTTCCTGCTCAACAAAAGGACCTGGGTTCTAATTGTCCGAGGCGGCTGACACTTCTGAAGAGGTGAACACTGAACAGCAGTCCTAGGAGTCCTTGCTCTTGGATATCTCTACTCTGCATGGACATCCGGGTACCGCAGCTCCGCGTGGGCTGAATTAGAAGAAAAATAGTTAAGCAGCTAGGCATCATGTGTGTCAGGTACTGCAACAAGTTTAAATAAGAAGATGAAAAGGAAAGCTGCTGTATAAAACCTCAAAACAATGTAATGTGCTGTGGGATACAAGCTGAATTTCCTCCACACTTTATTCGAAACATATTACAGTAGGCTAAAAGATAGAAATCAATATATTCTCTGTGAAGCTGAACTCGCCAGACTAAATCATCTGAATCAAAGCCAATAGTTTCTTCAGCGTGGATTTCTGACATATGAAAAATTGAAAACTAGCATCTGTCCATAAATCAAACAGGTTTAGTGTGGATTTGATTCAGCAACATTTACTGATGTCTATGATCCTACATTAGTGCAGAATATTTCCAAGTCCTAACTCCTTACTGAAACAGATAAGCAAAAGTTTCAGACCACATCAGTTTCAGTAAACTGTTTTCAGATTAGCAACAGGTTCGAACGCTTTTCAAGCACAAGGCAGATTTGCACTGAAACCCGAGACTAGTGCAAATATAAGTTTCTTGCCACAGAAGACGAGTAGGAAGTTGAGGGCCTCGATCTCACCAGGCGTCCCCGCGATGACGACGACGATGACGAGGGTCTCCTGGTTCCTCGGCAGGTTGACGAGGAGTGGGGTAAGCCGGGCAACACCTGTGCGGAGGCACATGACGAGGTCGGAGACGTCCATGATGGCGCCCAGCCGCATAGCCAGCTCGTTCCTCAGGCGGAACACGGACCTCCCGAAGAAGAAGAACTCGCCGTGGTCGATGAGGGGCCCGTCGACGTCGTCGTTCGGCCACACGTACTGGATCAGCCGCATGGCCACGTTCAGCAACATGGCGGCGGGGAGGTGAAGCTGCAACTGAGTCGCAAAGAACTTGAGATCAAATGCGAATTTGAGATGCGGAGGCGCAAGAAGCCAAAGAAACAGGGTGGCAACCGGCAACCATGCAAGAAGCTCAAATCTGGCAACAACAGAGCCAAGAATTGCTCCCGGACGAATGAAATTAACACGATTTGCAATGTTTGCGGTCAATTTCCGACGCATGTTAACAACATCCAAGAACCCAATTCGTGCAAATTCGGGAAGAATCAAGAAGCGGGCATGGCGGAGGCGGACTCACCACAGTCGGAGCTGGAAGGGGAGGCATGCCCTCCCTGGCGGGGATGGGCTCCACGACCCAGTGCATCATCGTGGTGACGTTTGCGATGTTGTTGATGGCCTCGACGCTGACGCCGTTGTTCCAGCGGAGGTACCTCCCGTTGGCACGGAGGCAGCCACGGTTGATGTGGCCAAGCAGGACTTCGTCCCCAGATTCTGAAGGGATGGCAAACCAAAGGATTGCAATCACCTCCGGATGGTCGTAGTTGCGCTGCTCGACGCGGAGCCCGCGGTGGCCGAACGGCGCCGGCGCGCCCGTGGCGGCAAGGTAGCCGCCGTAGGCGGCGCTCAGGAGGAGCAAGCACTGCGCGTTCTGGCCCTGGTGCAAGTGCACCGCCCAAGCCGTGTTCATCGACGCCCGGTGGGGGTGGAGGGAGACGCCATGCCCGTCTTCGTCGGCGCACAGGTACGTGCCGAGCTGGCGGCTGCGCAGCCGCACGTGGTGGCCGTGATGGAACTGGTCCATCGACAGCAGAGGCGGGGGCTCTGCGCGGTGGAGTGGGGGGCGCCGGGGAGGATGAGTTCTTGGTTTCTTGGCGCTCCGGCGACGGGGAGAAGATGGGAAGTGAAAGCTGTTGGTTGAGACGGTTTACCTTCGGGCGCCAAGGCTCAGTATTTCAAGCTGCCTGAGAAGCCGTCGCCTTTCGGCACCACCTGGATTTGCGGGCTTATGGGCCTAGAGAATCCATCCACCAGCCCGCACAAGTTAGATAATCCTCCGGCTGACGGCAGTGAAAAATAATTAAGCCCCCTCGCCGACCGCTCGATTGGGCTGTGCTTGATCGTTGGATTAAATCGTTTTTCCTTGCACGCGCATGTATGCACTCGCATCACAAGCCAAAAGCCAGCATGTTGGCTCGCAACGCACTCATAACCGGATTGTCGTGACGCTCGTCAGCGCCCCCTGCAGCACCACCATCGTTGTAGCCTTGTAGGGTCATCGGCATTGCAATGACGCCATTGTTGCGGGACACCGCCGTCGACTTGTCATTAAAGCAGCCACCACTGCAAAGGTGCTATCGTACGTTGTGGCAACAACAACATTTTCATTGCAGAAGCACCCTAGAGGGTCTGCCTGACCACACCACTTACCAACGCCGTCTTGGTCATCGAAGCATCACCACAACTGTCAACGTCGAAGCAATGGCCGTCGAAGCATTGTTGCGGCCTGTCGACGTCGTCGTGGTCGTCGAAGCATTGCCACAATAACTGAAGCACGCCTTAGAGCATGGCCGCGGTCGTCGGCAACGTCACAACACGCACGCCTTGTCCCCATTGTCGTTGAAGCATTGCCGCGGCCATTGACGTTGTTGTGGTCGGCGAAGCATTGCCGCAACTATCGACGTTGTTGTGGTCGGAGAAGCCACGACCACTGAAGCACGCCGCATAGCATGGTCGCTGTCGTTGAAACATTGTCGTGGATGTCGACGTTGTTGTAGTCGTTGAAGCATCGCCACGACCATTGAAGCACGCCTCACGGCATGGCCGTTGCCGCGGCCGTCAACATCGTCGTGGTCGGCAAGCATCACCACGACCATTGAAAGCACGCCTCGTAGCATGGCTGCGATCATTGATGTTGTCACTGAAGGAAATATGCCCTAGAGACAATAATAAAGTTGTTATTTATATTTCCTTATATCTTGATAAATGTTTATTATTCATGCTAGAATTGTATTAACCGGAAACTTAGTACATGTGTGAATACATAGACAAAAAGAGTGTCCCTAGTAGGCCTCTACTTGACTAGCTCGTTAATCAAAGATGGTTAAGTTTCCTGACCATAGACATGTGTTGTCATTTGATGAACGGGATCACATCATTAGAGAATGATGTGATGGACAAGACCCATCGGTCAGCTTAGCATAATGATCGTTTAATTTTATTGCTATTGCTTTCTTCATGACTTATACATATTCCTCTGGCTATGAGATTATGCAACTCCCGAATACCGGAGGAACACCTTGTGTTGTGGTTTTGTCACGGCAGATGTCCTAGTAAAAGGACTTAGTCGTAAGGCCAACGCATCTATGTAGTAGCTTGAGAGGGGTTGAGTGGAATCGAGAGACGCAACACAAGACAAAGATTTAGACAGCTTCGGGCCCCGGGAAACATCATCCGGTAATAACCCTACATGCTGTTTGTGGCTAGGTCTCATTATCATCATGAGGGAGACGCCGTAAACCGGCTCTTTGTGTCTAGCCCTAGAGATTGTTTCTTCTTGCTTGTCCCGCTTTGAGGAGCCATGCCCCTCCTTATATATGTTGAAGGGGCGGGTTACATGTGGAGTCCTATTAGGATTAGGACTAGTCTACCTTCTAATACAAACCGGATACAAGTCCGGGTCTTTAACTCCTTGTAAGATAATATTCTTCACGCCTTTCCTCTTAAACTGGCCCGCCATTAATATAAACCGGCCCTCTGGGCCTTGGGCCTTGTCATCCGTCTGTCCCTGCCCGCCGGGTTACCAGCGAGTTATAATGTCCAGGCAGGTTGCTTGTAAACCGTCTGGTCAGGGCAGGTCGCCAGTGAATCGCCAAGTGTCAATCGGGTCTCAAGTAAACCGCCAAGTCCGGCCGGATTATACTTCCGGCCGGTTTACGCCGCGGGGTATATCCCCGACATTAGCCCCCAGTTTAATTTGGATTTATCCATGTTAAACTGGTCCTATAAAACAAACACAAGGACAAATTTCACAGATTATGCTCCGGGTTAAGAATTCTTGTAAACCGGCATCTGATCATCCTTAAGTCCTTGTCATTTCCTCCTTCTAGAAAATCCGGGTCAACAAGCCAGCTTCATACTCAATTTGCTGACATTGGTTTCTCACAGAGAAATATTGTGAAGAATAATCCAGTTGAGTCGGCTACCAAAGCGCCGGTTTAAGAAATATGGGTCTTGAAATACTTATCTGATATTCAGCCGGTTTGAAGATGTAAAACTTGCCGGTTTAATATTACCAAAATTACCGGTTTGTAAATATGGATGGCACCGAGTCATAATTGTTACCGACGCTGGGTCATAATTGTTGCAGACATCGGGTCAATCTGGTTTGCTTAGTACTGAGAATTTGAGGATTTTTCTCCCTTACATCCATATTACCTGTAGCCCCCAAGTCTTGAGCAGAACAAAGTGATGGCTTAAGACTTGTTTCCATATAATTACTACCACTTTAAAGAAATCCATGTTGCTCATCTCAGTCACTATTAAAAACTGAATACTCCATATATGTAGCCCCCAAGTACCGGGTTGTCATGCTTGCAGCAACCTGGGACTTGTAATTGCTTATAAAAACTTCAATCAGTGTAGCCCTCAAGGGCCGGGTCATTATGCAATAATGAGTAGGGACTTTGTAAATATAATCATGTAGATTTGAGCAGTGATGTGTAGCCCCCAAGGGCCGGCTCATTATGATATGATGAGTCGGGTCTTCAATAAGATTAGTAAAAATGACTTTGCATTAGCCCCCAACTGTCATGGTGCATGCTTGCAGCGACATGAGACTTGCACGTAATCTCAATTTGAATAATGTAGCCCCCAAGTGCCGGGTTGTAAGCCTGCAGCGTCTCGGGACTATTCCTTCCATTGTAGAATAAATCATATCCTTTGATAAAATAATAGCCATTGCGCTAAAGCGACTTTGAAAACCTCAATAATACCGGTTATTAATAACCATAAAAATCCAGCCATGTTGGCTATTCAAGATAATATAATCCGGTATGAAAACCTTATTCATTCAATATCATAATGAAAATCCAGCCAAGTTTGGCTATTTGAATAATATAACCCAATGATTTATAAGCGCATGATTCCAATGTCGCAATCCAAATATATACTGGCGACTTATAGTCCAAAACCAGGCCGGTTTAATAAACATCGGATAATTTATCATCATGCTTTATTCAACCTGTTTCTGCATACAACAAGTTTAAAGTGTCCCGGCGGTTTACCACCGGACGGGTCATAATGCCCAACATATAACCCGGGTTTATAACCAAGGCTGCACTTAAGAATAATCAAATATGAAATATATCATACCTGTGACATTGAATCACATTGTTGGTTTTACCAACTTTTTGTAGTAAGGGTGATAATCCCAATCTTGAGTACTGATAACTCCTTCCATATCGTGCCGGTTTATGATAAAACCGTGCGGGGTTGTGATAAACACCGGATTAACCATATATAATACTGGTGACTTTGAGTCAAAACCAGACCGTGCTGATAGTCTCCGGATTATAATTTGATTGTATACTACCAACTTGTAGTTGACGGCCTAACCGGGTTGATAAACACCGGTTTAAAAACGTCACAAATCTTATGAAAACAAAGAAAACTCAGCAAAAGGCAAATAAAGGTCCGTTGTAGTCGAGGCTTTTCACGGGCTGACAGGCCCCAAATTTGATCAAGAGGTGTTGCTATGGTTCGGGTTCGACCAAGCCCCCAAGTGATGCTGTGGCATTACGCTGATCAAGAGGCGTTGCTATGGTTCGGGTTCGACCAAGCCCCCAAGTGATGCTGTGGCATTACGCCGATCAAGAGGCGTTGCTATGGTTCGGGTTCGACCAAGCCCCCAAGTGATGATGTGGCATTATGCCGATCAAGAGGCGTAGCTATGGTTCGGATACGACCAAGCCCCCAAGTGATGTTGTGGCATTGCGCCGATCAAGAGGTGTAGCTATGGTTCGGATACGACCAAGCCCCCAAGTGATGCTGTGGCATTGCGCCGATCAAGAGGTGTAGCTATGGTTCGGATACGACCAAGCCCCCAAGTGATCAATAATATGATAAGCCAATAAGGCATGATACCCATGTTTGAACCGCGCCTCATGGCAGCAGGTCCTCTTTGGCACCCTTTAACTTTTTTGCCAGAGATAAATTCTTCTTGAACCGGGATTTTGAACCGGATATTGAGAGCTTCAAAGCTTTGTGGGAGACATCTTTCCCTTGAACCGGATTTTAAACCGGAAGCTTCATTTTCAGCCGGAAATTTCCTGACGGCCTTTAAACTCGAACTTGCGAGAAGTTAATTCCTTTTTGAACCAGACAATGTTAAACCGGATTTGAGCGCTTCAGAGCTTTGTGGGAGAATAGATTTTCCTTGAACCGGATTGTAAACCGGAATCCTTTCTGATGACCCGGAACTTCTTCATTGAGCCGGGATTTTGTAACTGTCATATACTTTCTAAGCCAGAAATTTTCTGACGGCCTTCAAATTGTCATCAATATGGTAGTAGCCTCCGGGACCGGGTTATCTTTCCCTCCAACGTCCTGGGGTTCTTGACTTCACTGAAAACCGGCATATAGCTGAATCATATCATTGTAGCCCCCGAGTCTCAAGGTGACTCAAGGAGTTGGCTTGAGATTCTCCGTGTTTGACCATAGCAAAAGGTGTATATCATTGATGTTGATAACGCGATGTGAATCCACAGAAAGTTGAGGTGACTGCGGCGGGTTATAAATGATCCCGTACGAGCCGTGTCAGCAACTCGGCCAATGGTTCCTTCCAACTGGCGATTTGAAGTTAACCAAAACTATAGTGGCGGCGACTTGTGCGCCTGCCCATTGAGCCATCCAGTGCAAACGGTGGTTGATAATTTGCCTCCAATTTGAAAGAAAACCGGGCTACCCAAGCTGTGACTTGCTCATACCCAATAAACAGCTCATGCAGACAGGTGCGGCCCGGTATGTTGATATAGACCGGGCGGCGAGAGACGGACAACAAAGACGACCGCAGCATCAGAGGCAACTCCGACAGATGAGTCAGCCGTGGCATTGCAAGCCGGTGCGGACGGGAAAAATCAGCACCGGTGTTGTAAACCGGCACGGACGGGCGAGTTAATGTAGACCGGGTCCGCAGAGGCGGCGGCTTTGTGCACGTCCATTGAACAACGATCAAACGCGATCCCGGCAAGTCGATGTAGACGGACCGCAAGGGCGGCGACTTGTGCGCGTCCATTCAACGGGTAATATGTCATGGACTATCGCCAGGCGGAACATTATCAACCCGTGCTCCATACCCGTGGTATAAACCACATTTGTAGTGAATAATTATCCTGTATACAAAAATATACAGATCAAAGTAATTGTTCTTTGATAAAAAACAATATGCTTCAGACTTGGCGTACCAGCAGGTCAAGGCGAAAATAAACTGCTCTTTGACAAAAAATAATATGTGCTAATAAAATATATTTTTTAGATGGACATCACCTGATGTGTTTAGGCCGAAAAATAATCCGCCATGAATTTGATGATCACTAGGTGAAACTGAAATCCCTCACAGGTGAATCGACCGCGGGAGCAGACAGATAAATCGGCCAAGGCGTTTGTAAGCCGGTGCGGACGAGCAAGTTGTCCTCCGCGTTGTAAGCCGACGCGGACGCACGAACCGACGGCAAAGGTGGACGGGCGAGTCGTCCGTGGCGTTGTAAGGTGGTGCGGACGGGCGAGTCGGCCAGCGCGTTGATGTAAACCGGACCGCAGGGGCGACGGCTGTATATAACAACACTATAGGGCAGAGTGGTTGTTTTTAAAAAATTAATAAGTACTGATAAAAGTAAACTGGATGGATATCACCTGTATTCTGCGGCTGAAGAGGCCCGCGGCTCGGAGACAGTGCGAGTCTGTGCCCCACAACCAACTCTCCCTCCGGGTCATGGCTGGTTTGACCATTCCCTTTTTTCTATTCCATCCATAAAAAACTCTTTTGTCTTGATGAGATGAAGGAGCGGCAGTAGCTGCTAATCTCCATGTAGTACTGGTAGTACGCAATGTATCAGTAACACCGGTGTTCTGTAGTCTGTTTTTGAGTAGCAGCAATATGACCTCATAATAGCTGCGTCTTTAATTACAAAAGGAGTAGAATAACCACCAGCAGCGCCTGAGCTTCTCGGGACTTGAAGCTTTCCCTGCCTATGGCATGTGCCTGTGCTTCCGAATCCTTGGTAACATGTTTTATGGAAATCTAACCAGTCTTAACTACGCGCGACAGCAACCCAAAAAGTCGATCCGGTTCTGGATTAGACTGCTTGTCGGTTTCGCGAACTCGGCGTTGCTGCTGGTCTTCTCATCGGAATAGTCTTCTTTGGTCGTAGCGCCTTGCGTGTCCAACCAATACTATGCCGTAGAAATCAGTCGTCCTTGCCTTCTTTAGATTGGACATCTTGTCGGATCGCCAGGTGCAGTGCACAGCCTGCACCGAGGAAAATTAATCTTATCAACTCCATCGTTTGGTGACGCCCAGACTGAGTACTCATCACTTTCGGCGGATCATCAGACGGTGGCGGCAGACGGAAATATCTCAACCCTAATTCTTCTTAAACTCCAAGCTGACAGATTGTAAATCTGAACTCATGAACTTTGAAGCTGATGCCGATCTGTTCAAACTGACTATTTATCCGAACAATCGTGAACTTCTCGATCCCTATGAGAGATCCCTCCAAGAACTCAACACCACCGTGCGCTAGCCCCACGGTGGGTGCCAACTGTCGTGGTTTTGTCACGGCAGATGTCCTAGTAAAAGGACTTAGTCGTGATGCCAACGCATCTATGTAGTAGCTTGAGAGGGGTTGAGTGGAATCGAGAGACGCAACACAAGACAAATATTTAGACAGCTTCGGGCCCTGGGAAACATCATCCGGTAATAACCCTACATGTTGTTTGTGGCTAGGTCTCATTATCATCATGAGGGAGACGCCGTAAACCGGCTCTTTGTGTCTAGCCCTAGAGATTATTTCTTCTTGCTTGTCCCGCTTTGAGGAGCCCTGCCCCTCCTTATATATGTTGAAGGGGCGGGTTACATGTGGAGTCCTATTAGGATTAGGACTAGTCTACCTTCTAATACAAACCGGATACAAGTCCGGGTCTTTAACTCCTTGCAAGATAATATTCTTCATGCCTTTCCTCTTAAACTGGCCCGCCATTAATATAAACCGGCCCTCTGGGCCTTGGGCCTTGTCATCCGTCTGTCCCTGCCTGCCGGGTTACCAGCGAGTTATAATGTCCAGGCAGGTTGCTTGTAAACCGTCTAGTCAGGGCAGGTTGCCAGTGAATCGCCAAGTGTCAATCGGGTCTCAAGTAAACCGCCAAGTCCGGCCGGGTTATACTTCCGACCGGTTTACGCCGCGGGGTATATCCCCGACACCTTGTGTGCTATCAAACGTCACAATGTAACTGGGTGATTATAAAGATGCTCTAGAGGTGTCTCCGAAGGTGTTTGTTGGCTTGGCATAGATTAAGATTAGGATTTGTCACTCCGTGTATCAGAGAGGTATCTCTGGGCCCTCTCGGTAATGCACATCACTATAAGCCTTGCAAGAAACGTGACTAATGAGTTAGTTGCGGGATGATGCATTACAGAACGAGTAAAGAGACTTGCCGGTAATGAGATTGAACTAGGTATGATGATACCAACGATCGAATCTCGGGCAAGTAACATACCGATGACAAAGGGAATGACGTATATTGTTATGCGGTTTGACCGATAAAGATCTTCGTAGAATATGTAGGAGCCAATATGAGCATCCAAGTTCCGCTGTTGGTTATTGACCGGAGATGTGTCTCGGTCATGTCTACATAGTTCTCAAACCCGTAGGGTCCGCACACTTAACGTTCAATGACGATTTGTATTATGAGTTATGTGCTTTGGTGACCGAAGTTTGTTCGGAGTCCCGGATGAGATCACGGACATGACGAGGAGTCTCAAAATGGTCGAGAGGTAAAGATTCATATATTGGAAGGTTATATACGGACACCGGAATGGTTCCGAAGAAGATCGGGGAATTTTCGGAGTACCGTTAGGTCACCGGAACCCCCCGGGAAAGTTAATGGGCCTATTGGGCCATAGTGGAGGAGAGGAGGCAGGCCACGGGAGGAGGCGCGCGCCCCCCTTGCCCAATCCAAATTGGACAAGGGGAGGTGGCG
Organism: Aegilops tauschii subsp. strangulata; assembly: GCF_002575655.3. Lineage (NCBI taxonomy): Eukaryota > Viridiplantae > Streptophyta > Magnoliopsida > Poales > Poaceae > Aegilops > Aegilops tauschii. The sequence goes on from NC_053041.3 coordinate 68,964,978, forward strand.
CGGCCCCCTCTTTCCTTCTCCCTCTCCCTCCTTTCCCCTTTCCCCCTCTCCGTTGGAAGGAGGGGGGGGGGGGCGAATCCTACTAGGAACGAAGTCCTAGTAGGACTCCCCCTCTTGGCGCGCCCCCCTTGGGCCGGCCTCCTCCTCCCCCCTTTATATACGTGTGCAGGGGGCACCCGAAAGGCACAACAGTTGTTTCTTAGCCGTGTGCGGTGCCCCCTCCACAATTTACTCCTCCGGTCATAGCGTCGTAGTGCTTAGGCGAAGCCCTGCACGGATCACATCACCAACACCGTCGTGACGCCGTTGTGCCGACGGAACTCTCCCTCGACCTTCTACTAGATCAAGAGCTCGAGGGACGTCATCGAGCTGAACGTGTGCTGAACACGGAGGTGCCATATGTTCGGTACTTGGATCGGTTGGATCGTGAAGACATTCGACTACATCAACCGCGTTGACATAACGCTTCCGCTTTCGGTCTACGAGCGTACGTGGACACACTTTCCTGTCTCATTGCTATGCATCTCCTAGATAGATCTTGCGTGATCGTAGGAATTTTTTGGAATTACTACGTTCCCCAACAGTGGCATTAGAACCAGGTCTATGCGTATTTGATATGCACGAGTAGAACACAAAGAGTTGTGGGCGATAATAGTCATACTGCTTACCACCAACATCTTACTTTGATTCGGCGGTATTGTTGGATGAAGCGGCCCGGACCGACATTACATGACCGCGTTCATGAGACTGGTTCTACCGACGTGCTTCGCACACAGGTGGCTGGCGGGTGTCCGTTTCTCCAACTTTAGTTGAATCGAGTTTGATTACGGCCAGTCCTTGTTGAAGGTTAAAACAGCACATTTGACAAAAATCGTTGTGGTTTTGATGTGTAGGTAAGAACGGTTCTTGCTATAAGCCCGTAGCAGCCACGTAAAACTTGCAACAACAATGTAGAGGACGTCTAACTTGTTTTTGCAGGGCATGTTGTGATGTGATATGGTCAAGACATGATGAGATATAAATTGTTGTATGAGATGATCATGTTTTGTATAAGTTATCGGCAACTGGCAGGAGCCTTATGGTTGTCGCTTTATTGTATGAAATGCAATCGCCATGTAATTGCTTCACTTTATCACTAAGCGGTAGCGATAGTCGTAGAAGCAATAGTTGGCGAGACGACAACGACGCTGCGATGGAGATCAGGGTGTCAAGCCGGTGACGATGGAGATCATGACGGTGCTTTGGAGATGGAGATCAAAGGCACAAGATGATGATGGCCATATCATGTCACATATTTTGATTGCATGTGATGTTTATCCTTTATGAATCTTATTTTGCTTAGTACGGCGGTAGAATTATAAGATGGTCCCTGATACGTCTCCGTCGTATCTATAATTTTTGATTGTTCCATGCCAATATTCCACAACTTTCATATACTTTTGGCAACTTTTATACTATTTTTGGGACTAACATATTGATCCAGTGCCAGTTCCTGTTTGTTGCATGTTTTATGTTTCGCAGAAACCCCATATCAAACGGAATCCAAACGAGATAAAAACGGACGGAGAATATTTTTGGAATATTTGGAGAATATGGGAAGAAGAATCAACGCGAGACGATGCCCGAGGGGGGCACGAGGCAGGGGGGCGCGCCTGCCCCCCTCGTGAGCCCCCCGTAAGGCGGTTGCTGCTCTTCTTTGGCCGCAAGAAAGCTAATTTTTGGAAAAACATCTCGGCGAAGGTTTCAATCCAATCGGAGTTACGGATCTCCATATATATATACGAAACAGTGAAAGGGCAGAATACCAGAACGCAGAAACAGAGAGACAGATCCAATCTCGGAGGGGCTTTCGCCCCTCCCATGCCATGGAGGCCAAGGACCAGAGGGGAAACCATTCTTCCATCTAGGGAGGAGGTCAAGGAAGAAGAGGAAGAAGGGGGCCCCTCTCCCCCTCTCCTCCGGTGGCGCCGGAACGCTGCCGTGGCCATCATCATCACCGCAATCTTCACCAACAACTTCACCGCCATCATCACCAACTCTTCCCCCCTCTATGCAGTGGTGTAACCCCTCTTTTACCCGCTGTACTCTCTACTTAAACATGGTGCTCAATGCTATATATTATTTCCCAATGATGTATGGCTATCCTATGACGTTTGAGTAGATCCGTTTTGTCCTATTGGTTTGAGTTGCATGTTTTATTATTGGTGCTGTCCTATGGTGTTCTCCGTGTCGTGCAAGCGTGAGGGATCCCCGCTGTAGGGTTTGCAATATGTTCATGATTTGCTTATGGTGGGTGGCGTGAGTGACATAAGCACAAACCCGAGTAAGTATGTTGTTTGTGTATGGGATAAAGGGGACTTGATACTTTAATGCTATGGTTGGGTTTTACCTTAATGATCTTTAGTAGTTGCGGATGCTTGCTAGAGTTCCAATCATAAGTGCATATGATCCAAGTAGAGAAAGTATGTTAGCTTATGCCTCTCCCTCAAATAAAATTGCAATAGTGATTATCGATCTAGTTATCGATTGCCCATGGACAAATAACTTTCTCGTGACAAAAAGCTCTCTACTAAAACTAACTTAGGTGTGTCTTCATCTAAACAGCCCCTACCTTTTATTTAAGCTCTCTTATATTCTTGCAAACCTATCAAAAAACACCTACAAAGTACTTCTAGTTTCATACTTGTTTCCGGTAAAGCGAACGTCAAGCGTGCATAGAGTTGTATCGGTGGTCGATAGAACTTGAGGGAATATTTGTTCTACCTTTAGCTCCTCGTTGGGTTCGACACTCTTACTTATCGAAAGGGGCTACAATTGATCCCCTATACTTGTGGGTTATCAAGACCTTTTTCTAGCGCCATTGCCGGGGAGTCATAGCGTAGGGTGAATATTCTCGTGTGTGCTTGTTTGATTTATCACTAAGTAATTTTTATTTGCTGTTCTAAGTTGTTTTCTATCTCTAGTTATGGGTAGGAAACGCAAAATACCAAAAAAAATAGTTTTACCTACTACATCAATGGTTGAAGAACCACTCAAAATCTATCACACTACTGAATTTTTTTACTTGGATCGTCTTCGATCCCTATGTGCTCGGGCTGAAACCCCAACTAGCTTAGCTGAGGGAAAATCTTTAGATGAGCATGCTTGTTATGTGCGACACCGCATATCTGAAAAAGGGAAACTTTTACTGGATCAAATTCATCGTTTGCAATGCTATGCTTGGAATTTATGTGAAATATATGATTTTACTTGTTGTTCTGAAAACCCTAAGAAACACCTTCCCTATCAATGTGAGTTTAGTGATAATGGAATCGTATCTTCGTATGCTAAGGGTGTTTATAATTACTATGATGTTCAACAAATTGAAGAATTTGTTGCTTTTAAGGGTGCTTATGAAATTGCTTCTTTGATTGAAAAGTATGATGCTACTGTTTACAAATATGAAAACTTTGCCATACTTAAATATTGCTATGATAATTATGCTTCTAATGCCTATGTTGAACCATATATTGAGGACTACTCCGCTGTCCAAGAAGAGACTAATATTTTGCAGGAGTCTATGGAAGAAGAAATTGATGAAACTGTGAGCTCATTGGATGAAAAAGATGACGAGGAGAGCGAAGAACAAAAGGAGGAAGAGCGGATTAGCTACCCATGCCCACCTTCTAATGAGAGTAACTCTTCAACTCATACATTGTTTAATTTCCCTTCGTGCTTACCGAAGGATGATTGCTATGATGATTGTTATGATCCTGTTGATTCTCTTGAAATATCCCTTTTTGATGATGCTTGCTTTGCTTGTGGCCATGATGCCAATATGAATGATGCTTATGCAGATGAACTTGCTATAGTTCCTTATGTTAAACATGAAACTGTTTCTTTTGCACCCACACATGATAGTCCTATTATCTTTTTGAATTCTCCCGACTACGCTATATCGGAGAAGTTTGCACTTATTAAGGATTATATTGATGGGTTGCCTTTTATCGTTGCACATGATGATTTTGATGAATATAATATGCATGTGCTTGCTGCTCCTACTTGCAATTATTATGAGAGAGGAACTATATCTCCACCTCTCTATGTTTGCAACATGGTAAAATTGCAAGAAACTGTTTATACTATGCATTGGACTTTACAAGGTGTGCATGAATTGTTCTTTTATGACATGCCGATGCATAGGAAGAGAGTTAGACTTCGTCATTGCTTGATATATGTTGCTTTGTGCTCACTACTAAATGCCAAATCATTGCTAATTAAAATTGGCTTTGATATACCTTGGGATCCGGGTGGATTCACTACTTGAGCACTATATGCCTAGCTTAATGGCTTTAAAGAAAGCGCTGCTAGGGAGACAACCCGGAAGTTTTAGAGATTCATTTATTTCTGTTGAGTGCTTTCATATAGTTTAAAAAAAAAATAAAGAGGGGAACCCGAAACTTTTCAAAAAGAAAAGCGAAAGTGAGAAAGACGAGCATTGTTGAAGTGGGAGCTAGCCTTGAACTTTGTTCATGCTCACGGAAACTTTGTGAATCTTGATTACAGAAAATTTTCAACAAAAATAATTATCCCCTTGTACAATTCCATTTTATTATAAAAATAATGTGCCAAGGTTTGCCTTTAGGATGTTTACAATGCTTGTTGGTTTGTACGGTGCAGGACAGAAACTTTGGCTGTAGTGCGCGATTTTACATTTTTTACTGGAACGTCAAATGGTTCTGATTCTTTTTGAACTGTCTTTCTATACAAATTTTTTATTTTTCCTAATTTTGGAAAAAAAATTCAAGTATCAGAAGTATGGTGAATGTTCAGATTATTACAGACTGTTCTGTTTTAGACAGATTCTGTTTTTGATGCATAGTTTGCTTGTTTTGATGAAACTATCAATTCCTATCAGTGGATTAAGCCATGGAAAAGTTATATTAGAGTAGCTATAATGCAAAAAAAATATGAATTGGTTTGCAACAGTACTTAGAGTAGTGATTTGCTTTATTATACTAACGGATCTTACCGAGTTTTTTGTTGAAGTTTTGTGTGGATGAAGTGTTCGATGATCGAGAAGGTCTCGATGTGAGAAGAAGGAAGAGAGGCAAGAGCTCAAGCTTGGGGATGCCCAAGGCACCCCAAGTAAATATTCAAGGAGACTCAAGCGTCTAATCTTGGGGATGCCCCGGAAGGCATCCCTCTTTCTTCAACAAGTATCGGTATGTTTTCGGATTCGTTTCGTTCATGCGATATGTGGAAATCTTGGAGCGTCTTTTGCTTTAGTTTTCATTTTTCTTTTATGCACCATGCTGGTATGAGATAGTCCTTGGTTGATTTACAGAATTCTCTTTGCACTTAACTTATATTCTTTGAGTATGGCTTCATAGAATGCTTCATGTGCTTCACTTATATCATTTGAAGTTTGGATTGCCTATTTCTCTTCACATAGAAAACCGCCATTTGTAGAATGCTCTTTTGCTTCACTTATATTTGTTAGAGCGTGGGCATATCTTTTGTAGAAAGAATTAAACTCTCTTGCTTCACTTATATCTATTTAGAGAGTTGACAGGAACTGGTCATTCACATTGTTAGTCATAAAATCCTACATAAAAACTTGTAGATCACTGAATATGATATGTTTGATTCCTTGCAATAGTTTTGCAATATAAAGATGGTGATATTAGAGTCATGCTAGTGGGTAGTTGTGGATTAGTAGAAATACTTGTGTTGAGGTTTGTGATTCCCGTAGCATGCACGTATGGTGAACCATTATGTGATGAAGTCGGAGCATGATTTATTTATTTATTGTCTTCCTTATGAGTGGCGGTCAGGGACGAGCGATTGTCTTTTCCTACCAATCTATCCCCCTAGGAGCATGCGCATAGTACTTTTTTTCGATGACTAATAGATTTTTGCAATAAGTATGTGAGTTCTTTATGACTAATGTTGATTCCATGGATTATACGCACTCTCACCCTTCCATCATTGCTAGCATCTTCGGTACCGTGCATTGCCCTTTCTCACCTCGAGAGTTGGTGCAAAATTCGCCGGTGCATCCAAACCCCGTGATATGATACGCTCTGTCACACATAAGCCTTATTATATATTCCTCAAAACAGCCACCATACCTACCTATCATGGCTTTTCCATAGCCATTCCGAGATATATTGCCATGCAACTTCCATCATCATCATATACATGACTTGAGCATTCATTGTCATATTGCTTTGCATGATCATAAGATAGCTAGCATGATGTTTTCATGGCTTGTCCATTTTTTGATGTCATTGCTACGCTAGATCATTGCACATCCTGGTACACCGCCGGAGGCATTCATAAAGAGTCATATCTTTGTTCTAGATATCGAGTTGTAATATTGAGTTGTAAGTAAATAAAAGTGTGATGATCATCGTTATTAGAGCATTGCCCCAGTGAGGAAAGGATGATGGAGACTATGATTCCCCCACAAGTCGGGATGAGACTCCGGACTTTAAAAAACAAAAAGAGGCCAAAGAAGCCCAAATAAAAAAAAAGGTCAAATAAGCCCACCAAAAAAATAAAAAAAATAAAATAAAGAAAATAAAAAAAAGAGAGAAAAGGAGAGAAGGGGCAATGTTACTATCCTTTTACCACACTTGTGCTTCAGAGTAGCACCATGTTCTTCATATAGAGAGTCTCTTGAGTTATCACTTTCATATACTAGTGGGAGTTTTCATTATAGAACTTGGCTTGTATATTCCGATGATGGGCTTCATCAAATGCCCGAGGTCTTCATGAGCAAGCAAGTTGGATGCACACCCACTTACTTTTCAGTTTGAGCTTTCATACACTTATAGCTCTTAGTGCATCCGTTGCATGGCAATCCCTACTCCTCACATTGACATCAATTGATGGGCATCTCCATAGCCCGTTGATTAGCCGCGTCGATGTGAGACTTTCTCCTTTTTGTCTTCTCCACACAACCTCCACCATCATATTCTATTCCACCTATAGTGCTATGTCCATGGCTCACGCTCATCTATTGCGTGAAAGTTGAAAAGGTTCGAGAACGTGAAAGTATGAAACAATTGCTTGGCATCGGGGTTGTGCATGATTTGAATATTCTGTGTGGTGAAGATGGAGCATAGCCAGACTATATGATTTTGTAGGGATAACTTTCTTTGGCCATGTTATTTTGAAAAGACATGATTGCTTTATTAGTAGGCTTGAAGTATTGTTGTTTTTATGTCAAAAGATAGACTATTGCTTTGAATCACTTGTGTCTTAATATTCATGCCATGATTAGATACATGATCAAGATTATGCTAGGTAGCATTCCACATCAAAAATTATCCTTTTTTATCATTTATCTACTCGAGGACGAGCAGGAATTAAGCTTGGGGATGCTGATACATCTCCGTCGTATCTATAATTTTTTATTGTTCCATGCCAATATTCCACAACTTTCATATACTTTTGGCAACTTTTTATACTATTTTTGGGACTAACATATTGATCCAGTGCCCAGTGCCAGTTCCTGTTTGTTGCATGTTTTATGTTTCGCAGAAACCCCATATCAAACGGAATCCAAACAGGATAAAAACGGACGGAGAATATTTTTGGAATATTTGGAGAATATGGGAAGAAGAATCAACACGAGACGGTGCCCGAGGGGGGCACGAGGCAGGGGGGCGCGCCTGCCCCCCTCGTGGGCCCCCCGTAAGGCGGTTGCTGCTCTTCTTTGTCCACAAGAAAGCTAATATTCGGAAAAAAATCTCGGCGAAGGTTTCAATCCAATCGGAGTTACAGATCTCCATATATATACGAAACGGTGAAAGGGCAGGATACCAGAACGCAGAAACAGAGAGAAACAGAGAGACAGATCCAATCTCGGAGGGGCTTTCGCCCCTCCCATGCCATGGAGGCCAAGGACCAGAGGGGAAACCCTTCTCCCATCTAGGGAGGAGGTCAAGGAAGAAGAGGAAGAAGGGGGCCCCTCTCCCCCTCTCCTCCGGTGGCGCCGGAACGCTGCCGTGGCCATCATCATCACCGCAATCTTCACCAACAACTTCACCGCCATCATCACCAACTCTTCCCCCCTCTATGCAGCGGTGTAACCCCTCTTTTACCCGCTGTACTCTCTACTTAAACATGGTGCTCAATGCTATATATTATTTCCCAATGATGTATGGCTATCCTATGATGTTTGAGTAGATCTGTTTTGTCCTATGGGTTAATTGATGATCGTGATTGGTTTGAGTTGCATGTTTTATTATTGGTGCTGTCCTATGGTGCTCTCCGTGTCGCGCAAGCGTGAGGGATCCCCGCTGTAGGGTTTGCAATATGTTCATGATTTGCTTATGGTGGGTGGCGTGAGTGACAGAAGCACAAACCCGAGTAAGTATGTTGTTTGTGTATGGGATAAAGGGGACTTGATACTTTAATGCTATGGTTGGGTTTTACCTTAATGATCTTTAGTAGTTGCGGATGCTTGCTAGAGTTCCAATCATAAGTGCATATGATCCAAGTAGATAAAGTATGTTACCTTATGCCTCTCCCTCAAATAAAATTGCAATAGTGATTACCGGTCTAGTTATCGATTGCCTAGGGACAAATAACTTTCTCATGACAAAAAGCTCTCTACTAAAACTAACTTAGGTGTGTCTTCATCTAAATAGCCCCTACCTTTTATTTACGCTCTCTTATATTCTTGCAAACCTATCAAAAAACACCTACAAAGTACTTCTAGTTTCATACTTGTTTCCGGTAAAGCGAACGTCAAGCGTGCGTAGAGTTGTATTGGTGGTCGATAGAACTTGAGGGAATATTTGTTCTACCTTTAGCTCCTCGTTGGGTTCGACACTCTTACTTATCGAAAGAGGCTACAATTGATCCCATATACTTGTGGGTTATAATTCCCTCACTAAATTTCAAGGTATAAGTGTTCTTCCTGAGTATGCACCATTGCTACAGTTCGTCGTGCGGAAACACCACGTGATGACCGGGTGTGATAAGCTCTACGTTCACATACAACGGGTGTAAGCCAGTTTTGCACGTGCAGAATTCTCGGGTTAAACTGGACGAGCCTAGCATATGCAGATATGGCCTCAGAACACTGAGACCGAAAGGTCGAACGTGAATCATATAGTAGATATGATCAACATAGAGATGTACACCGTTGAAAACTACTCCATCTCACGTGATGATCGGACATGGTTTAGTTGATATGGATCACATGATCATTTAGATGACTAGAGGGATGTCTATCTAAGTGGGAGTTCTTAAGTAATATGATTAATTGAACTTTAATTTATCATGAACTTAGTACCTGATAGTTTTCGCATGTCTATGTTGGTGTAGATCAATGGCCCGTGCTACCGTTCCCTTGAATTTTAATGCGTTCCTAGAGAAAGCTAAGTTGAAAGATGATGGTAGCAACTACACGGACTGGGTCCGTAACTTGAGGATTATCCTCATTGCTGCACAGAAGAATTACGTCCTGGAAGCACCGCTAGGTGCAAGGCCCGCTGCAGGAGCAACTGCGGATGTTATGAACGTCTAGCAGAGCAAACCCGATGACTACTCGATAGTTCAGTGTGTCATGCTTTACGGCTTAGAATCGGGACTTCAAAGAAGTTTTGAACATATGGAGCATATGAGATGTTCCAGGAGTTGAAGTTAATATTTCAAGCAAATGCCCGAGTTGAGAGATATGAAGTCTCCAACAACTTCTATAGTTGCAAGATGGAGGCGAATAGTTCTATCAGTGAACATATAATCAAAATGTCTGGGTATCATAACCACTTGACTCAGCTGAGAGTTAATCTTCCTGATGATAGTGTCATTGACAGAGTTCTTCAATCACTGCCACCAAGCTATAAAGGCTTCGTGATGAACTATAATATGCAAGGGATGGAAAAGACAATTCCCGAGCTCTTCGCGATGCTAAAGGCTGCGGAGGTAGAAATTGAAGGAAATATGCCCTAGAGGCAATAATAAAGTTATTATTTATTTCCTTATTTCATGATAAATGTTTATTATTCATGCTAGAATTGTATTAACCAGAAACTTAGTACATGTGTGAATACATAGACAAAACAAAGTGTCCCTACTATGCCTCTACTTGACTAGCTCGTTAATCAAAGATGGTTATGTTTCCTGACCATAGACATGTGTTGTCATTTGATGAACGGGATCACATCATTAGAGAATAATGTGATGGACAAGACCCATCTGTTAGCTTACCATTATGATCGTTTCAGTTTCATTGCTACTGCTTCCTTCATGACTTATACATGTTCCTCAGACTATGAGATTATGCAACTCCCGGATACCGGAGGAACACCTTGTGTGCTATCAAACGTCACAACGTAACCGGGTGATTATAAAGATGCTCTACAGGTGTCTCCGAAGGTGTTTGTTGGGTTGACATAGATCAAGATTAGGATTTGTCACTCCGTGTATCAGAGAGGCATCTCTGGGCCCTCTCGGTAATGCACATCACTATAAGCCTTGCAAGCAATGGGACTAATGAGTTAGTTGCAGGATGATACATTATGGAACGAGTAAAAAGAGACTTGCCGGTAACGAGATTGAACTAGGTATGGTGATACCGACGATCGAATCTCGGACAAGTAACATACCGATGACAAAGGGAAGAACGTATGTTGTTATGCGGTTTGACCGATAAAGATCTTCGTAGAATATGTAGGAACCAATATGAGCATCCAGGTTCCGCTATTGGTTATTGACCGGAGATGAGTCTCGGTCATGTCTACATAGTTCTCGAACCCGTAGGGTTCGCACGCTTAACTTTCAATGACGATCGGTATTATGAGTTTATGTGTTTTGATGTACCGAAGGTTGTTCGGAGTCCCGTATGTGATCACGGACATGACGGGGAGTCTCAAAATGGTCGAGACATAAAGATTGATATATTGGAAGGCCATGTTTGGACACCGAAAAGGTTCCGAGTGGTTCTGGCATTTTTCCGGAGTACCGGGAGGTTACGGGAACCCCCCGGGGGGTCAATGGACCTTCACGGGCCTTAGTGGAAATAGAGGGCAGCAAGGGAGCTGTGGGGCGCACCCCCCTAGGCCCAAACCCAATTGGTTTAGGACTTGGGGGGCCGGCCCCCTCTTTCCTTCTCCCCTCCTCCTCATTCCTTCCCCTCCTAGTTGGACTGGGAAAGGGGGAACCTACTCCTAGTAGGAGTAGGATTCCCCCCTTGGGGCGCACCCTATGAGGCCGCCGGCCCCCTCCCCTTGCTCCTTTATATACGGGAGAGGGGGGCAACCCTAGTACACACAATTTGATTGTTTAGCCATGTGCGGTGCCCCCTCCATAGATTTCCACCTCGGTCACATCGTTGTAGTGCTTAGGCGAAGCCTTGCGTCGGTAACTTCATCATCACCGTCATCACGCCGTCGTGCTGACGAAGCTCTCCCTTGACACTCAGCTGGATTTAGTGTTCGTGGGACGTCACCGAGCTGAACGTGTGCAGATCGCGGAGGTGCCGTACTTTCGGTACTAGGATCGGTCGGATCGTGAAGACGTACGACTACATCAACCGCGTTGTCATAACGCTTCTGTTTTCGGTCTACGAGGGTACATGGACAACACTCTCCCCTGTCGTTGCTATGCATCACCTAGATGGATCTTGCATGTGTGTAGGAATTTTTTTGAAATTACTTCATTCCCCAACAGTGGCATTCGAACCAGGTCTATGCGTAGATGTTATATGCACGAGTAGAACACAGAGAGTTGTGGGCGATAATAGTCATACTGCTTACCAGCATGTCATACTTTGATTCGGCGGTATTGTTGGATGAAGCGGCCCAGACCGACATTACGCGTACGCTTACGCGAGACTGGTTCTACCGACGTGATTTGCACACAGGTGGCTGGCGGGCGTCAGTTTCTCCAACTTTAGTTGAATCGAGTGTGACTACGCCCGATCCTTGTTGAAGGTTAAAACAACACACTTGACGAAAAATCGTTGTGGTTTTGATGCATTGGTAAGAACGGTTCTTGCTCAGCCTATAGCAGCCACGTAAAACTTGCAACAACAATGTAGAGGACGTCTAACTTGTTTTTGCAGGGCATGTTGTGATGTGATATGGTCAAGACATGATGCTAAATTTTATTGTATGAGATGATCATGTTTTGTAACAGAGTTATCGGCAACTGGCAGGAGCCATATGGTTGTCGCTTTATTGTATTCAATGCAATCACCCTGTAATTGTTTTTACTTTATCACTAAGCGGTAGCGATAGTCGTAGAAGCAATAGTTGGCGAGACAACAATGATGCTACGATGGATATCAAGGTGTCAAGCCGGTGATGACGGTGATCATGACGGTGCTTTGGAGATGGAGATCAAAGGCATAAGATGATGATGGCCATATCATATCACTTATATTGACTGCATGTGATGTTTATCGTTTATGCATCTTATTTTGCTTAGTTCGGCGGTAGCATTATAAGATGATCTCTCACTAAATTTCAAGGTATAAGTGTTGTCCCTGAGTATGCACCGTTGCGACAGTTCGTCGTGTCGAGACACCACGTGATGATCTGGTGTGATAAGCTCTACGTTCACATACAACGGGTGCAAGCCAGTTTTGCACACAAAGAATACTCGGGTTAAACTTGATGAGCCTAGCATATGCAGATATGGCCTCGGAACACTGAGACCGAAAGGTCGAGCGTGAATCATATAGTAGATATGATCAACATAGTGATGTTCACCATTGAAAACTACTCCATCTCACGTGATGATCGGACATGGTTTAGTTGATTTGGATCACGTGATCACTTAGATGATTAGAGGGATGTCTATCTAAGTGGGAGTTCTTAAGTAATATGATTAATTGAACTTTAATTTATCATGAACTTAGTCCTAGTAGTATTAGCATATCTATGTTGTAGATCAATAGCTCGCGATGTAGCTCCCCGTTTATTTTTATATGTTCCTAGAGAAATATAAGTTGAAAGATGATAGTAGCAATGATGCGGACTTGGTCCGTGATCTGAGGATTTTCCTCATTGCTGCATAGAAGAATTATGTCCTTGATGCACCGCTAGGTGACAGACCTATTGCAGGAGCAGATGCAGATGTTATGAACGTTTTGACAAAAGCTCGATATGATGACTACTTGATAGTTTAGTGCACCATGCTTTACGGCTTAAAACCGGGACTTCAAAAATGTTTTGAACGTCATGGAGCATATAAGATGTTCCAAGAGTTGAAATAGTATTTCAGACTCATGCCCGTGTCGAGAGGTATGAGACCTCTGACAGTACTTTTCCTACAAGATGGAGGAGAATAGCTCAAACAGTGAGCATGTAATTAGATTGTCTGGGTACTACAATTACTTGAATCAAGTGGGAGTTAATCTTCCAGATAATATAGTAATTGACAAAGTTCTCTAGTCACTATCTCCAAGTTACTAGAACTTCGTGATGAACTATAATATGCAAGGGATGACGAAAGTAATTCCCGAGCTCTTCGGGATTGTAAAATCGACGAGGGTAGAAATCAAGAAAGAGCATCAAGTATTGATGGTTAACAAGACCACTAGTTTCAAGAAAAGGGCAAAGGGGGAACTTCAAGAAGAACGGCAAGCAAGTTGCTGCTCAAGTGAAGAAACCCAAGTTTGGACCTAAGCCTGAGACTGAGTGCTTCTAGTGCAATGGAAATGGTCACTGGAAGTGGAACTACCCTAGATACTTGCGGATAAGAAGGATGGCAAAGTGAACAAAGGTATATTTGATATACATGTTATTTATGTGTACTTTACTAGTGTATATAGCAACCCCTCGGCATTTGAAACTGATTCAGTTGCTAAGAGTAGTAACTCGAAACGGGAGTTGCAGAATGAACAGAAACTAGTTAAGGGTGAAGTGACGATGTGTGTTGGGAGTAGTTCCAAGATTGATATGATCATCATCCCACACTCCCTATACTTTCGGGATTAGTGTTGAACCTAAATAAATGTTATTTGGTGTTTGCGTTGAGCATGAATATGATTTGATCATGTTTATTGCAATACGGTTATTCATTTAAGTTAGAGAATAATTGTTGTTCTGTTTACATGAATAAAACCTTCTATGGTCATACACCCAATGAAAATGGTTTGTTGGATCTCGATCGTAGTGATACACATATTCATAATATTGTACCCAAAAGATGCAAAGTTAATAATGATAGTGAAACTTATTTGTGGCACTGCCGTTTAGGTCATATTGGTGTAAAGCGCATGAAGAAACTCCATGCTGATGGCCTTTTGGAATCACTTGATTATGAATCACTTGATGCTTGCGAACCATGCCTCATGGGCAAGATGACTAAGGCTCCGTTCTCCGGAACAATGGAGCAAGCAACTGACTTATTGGAAACAATACATACTGATGCATGCGGTCCGATGAGTGTTAAGGCTCGCGACGGGTATCGTTATTTTCTGACCTTCACAGATGATTTGAGGAGATATGGGTATATCTATTCGGAAACATAAGTCTGAAACATTTGAAAAGTTCAAAGAATTTCAGAGTGAAGTAGAAAATCATCGTAACAAGAAAATAAAGTTTCTATGATCTGATCGCGGAGACGAATATTTGAGTTATGAGTTTGGTCTTCATTTAAAACAATGTGGAATAGTTTCACAACTCACACCACCTGGAACACCACAGCGTAATGGTGTGTCCGAACGTCATAAGCATACTTTATTGGATATGGTGCGATCTATGATTTCTCTTACCGATTTACCACTATCGTTTTGGGATTATGCATTAGAGACAGCTGTATTCATGTTAAATAGGGCACCATCTAAATCCGTTGAGACGACACCGTATGAACTGTGGTTTAGCATAAACCTAAGCTGTCGTTTCTTAAAGTTTGGGGCTGCAATGCTTATGTGAAAAATCTTCAACCTAATAAGCTCGAACCCAAATCAGAGAAATGCGTCTTCATAGGATACCTAAAATAAACTGTTGGGTACACCTTCTATCACAGATCCAAAGGCAAGATCTTTGTTGCTAAGAGTGGATCCTTTCTAGAGAAGAAGTTTCTCTCGAAAGAAGTGAGTGGGAGGAAAGTAGAACTTGATGAGGTAATTGTACCTTCTCCCGAATTGGAAAGTAGTTCATCATAGAAATCATTTCCAATGATTTCTACACCAATTGGTGAGGAAGCTAATGATGATGATCATGAAACTTCAGATCAAGTTACTACCGAACCTCATAGGTCAACCAGAATAAGATTCGCACCAGAGTGGTACGGTAATCCTGTTCTGGAGGTCATGTTACTTGACCATGACGAACCTACAAACTATGAGGAAGCGATGATGAGCCCAGATTCTGCGAAATGGCTTGAGGCCATGAAATCTGAGATGGGATCCATGTATGAGAACAAAGTATGGACTTTGGTTGACTTGCCCGATGATCGGCAAGCAATAGAAAATAAATGGATCTTCAAGAGGAAAACGGACCCTGATAGTAGTGTTAATATCTACAAAGCTTGACTTGTCGCGAAAGGTTTTCGACAAGTTCAAGGTGTTGACTACGATGAGTTTTTCTCACTCGTAGCGATGCTTAAAGTCTGTCTGAATCATGTTAGCAATTGTCGCATTTTATGAAATCTGGCAAATGGATATCAAAACTACATTCCTTAATGGATTTATTAAAGAAGAGTTGTATATGATGCAACCAAAAGGTTTTGTCGATCCTAAAGGTGCTAACAAAGTGGCAAATAGAATATACGCTTTGATGAGTTGATCAAAGCATATAGTTTTATACAGACTTGCGGTGAAGCCTGTATCTACAAGAAAGTGAGTGGGAGCACTACAGCATTTCCGATGAGTATATGTGAATGACATATTGTTGATCGGAAGTAATGTAGAATTTTCTGGAAAGCATAAAGGAGTGTTTGAAAGGAGTTTTTCAAAGAAAGACCTCGGTGAAGCTGCTTACATATTGAGCATCAAGATCTATAGAGATAGATCAAGATGCTTGATAAGATTTTTTTCAATGAGTACATACTTTTACAAGATTTTGAAGTAGTTCAAAATGGAACAGTCAAAGAAAGAGTTCTTGCCTGTGTTGCAAGGTGTGAAGTTGAGTAAGACTCAAAGCCCGACCATGGCAGAAGATAGAGAGAGAACGAAAGGCATTCCATATGCCTCAGCCATAGGTTCTATAAAGTATGCCATGCTGTGTACAAGACCTATTGTATACCTGCTACCTCTTGAGCACTGCGTTGGTTTTCCCTTGAAGAGGAAAGGGTGATGCAGTAAAGTAGCGTAAGTATTTCCCTCAGTTTTTGAGAACCAAGGTATCAATCCAGTAGGAGACCACGCACGAGTCCCTTGCACCTACACAAACAAACAAGAACCTCGCAACCAACGCGATAAAGGGGTTGTCAATCCCTCAACGGTCACTTACGAGAGTGAGATCTGATAGATATGATAAGATAATATTTTTGATATTTTTTTATGATAAAGATGCAAAGTAAAATAAAAGGCAATGAAAATAACTAAGTGTTGGAAGATTAATATAATGTAAAATAGACCCAGGGGGCATAGGTTTCACTAGTGGCTTCTCTCGAGAGCATAAGTATTACGGTGGGTGAACAAATTACTGTTGAGCAATTGATAGAATTGAGCATAGTTATGAGAATATCTAGGTATGATCATGTATATAGGCATCATGTCCGAGACAAGTAGACCGATTCCTGCCTGCATCTACTACTATTACTCCACACGTCGACCACTATCCTGCATGCATCTAGAGTATTAAGTTCATAAGACTGGAGTAACGCTTTAAGCAAGATGACATGATGTAGAGGGATAAACTCATGCAATATGATATAAACCCCATCTTGTTATCCTTGATGGCAACAATACAATACGTGCCTTGCTGCCCCTGCTGTCACTGGGAAAGGACACCGCAAGATTGAACCCAAAGCTAAGCACTTCTCCCATTGCAAGAAAGATCAATCTAGTAGGCCAAACCGAACTAATAATTCGAAGAGACTTGCAAAGATAACCAATCATACATAAAAGAATTCAGAGAAGATTCAAATATTGTTCATAGATAAACTTGATCATAAACCCACAATTCATCGGTCTCAACAAACACACCGCAAAAGAAGATTACATCGAATAGATCTCCACGAGAGAGGGGGAGAACATTGTATTGAGATCCAAAAAGAGAGAAGAAGCCACCTAGCTAATAACTATGGACCCGAAGGTCTGAGGTAAGCTACTCACACATCATCGGAGAGGCTATGGTGTTGATGTAGAAGCCCTCCGTGATCAGTGCCCCCTCCGCCAGGACGCCGGAAAAGGCCCCAAGATGGGATCTCATGGGTACGGAAGGTTGCGGCGGTGGAATTAGGTTTTTGTGGATGCTTCTGTTGGTTTGGGGGTACGTAGGTATATATAGGAGGAAGAAGTACGTCGGTGGAGCAACATGGGCCCCATGAGGGTGGAGGGCCCGCCCAGGGGGGTAGGCGCGCCCCCCTACCTTGTGCCCTCCTGGTTGCTTTCTTGACGTAGGGTCCAAGTCCTCTGGATCACGTTCGTTCTGAAAATCACGTTCCCGAAGGTTTATTCCGTTTGGACTCCGTTTGATATTCTTTTTCTGCGAAACACTGAAATAGGCAAAAAACTGCAATTTGGGCTGGGCCTCCGGTTAATAGGATTAGTCCCAAAAATGATATAAAAGTGTATAATAAAGCCCTTTAAACATCCAAAACAGAATATAATATAGCGTGAAGCAATCAAAAATTATAGATACGTTGGAGACGTATCAAGCATCCCCAAGCTTAATTCCTGCTCGTCCTCGAGTAGGTAAATGATAAAAACAGAATTTTTGATGCAGAATGCTACTTGGCATAATTTTCAATGTAATTCTCTTATTTGTGGTATGAATGTTCAGATCCGAAAGATTCAAGACAAAAGTTTAATATTGACATAAAAATAATAATACTTCAAGCATACTAACTAAGCAATTATGTCTTCTCAAAATTACATGGCCAAAGAAAGTTATCCCTACAAGATCATATAGTCTGGCTATGCTCTATCTTCACCACACAAAATATTTAAATCATGCACAACCCCGATGACAAGCCAAGCAATTGTTTCATACTTTTGGTGCTCTCAAACTTTTTCAATCTTCACGCAATACATGAGCGTGAGCCATGGACATAGCACTATATGTGGAATAGAACGGTGGTTGTGGAGAAGACAAAAAGGGAGAAGATAGTCTCACATCAACTAGGCGTATCAACGGGCTATGGAGATGCCCATCAATAGATATCAATGTGAGTGAGTAGGGATTGCCATGCAACGGATGCACTAGAGCTATAAGTATATGAAAGCTCAACAAAAGAAACTAAGTGGGTGTGCATCCAACTCGCTTGCTCACGAAGACCTAGGGCATTTTGAGGAAGCCCATCATTGGAATATACAAGCCAAGTTCTATAATGAAAAATTCCCACTAGTATATGAAAGTGATATCATAGGAGACTCTCTATCATGAAGATCATGGTGCTACTTTGAAGCACAAGTGTGGTAAAAGGATAGTAACATTGTCCCTTCTCTCTTTTTCTCTCATTTTTTTATTTGGGCCTTTTCTCTTTTTTATGGCCTCTTTTTTTTTGTCTGGAGTCTCATCCCGACTTATGGGGAAATCATAGTCTCCATCATCCTTTCCTCACTTGGGACAATGCTCTAAAAATGATGATCATCACACTTTTATTTACTTATAACTCAACAATTACAACTCAATACTTAGAACAAAATATGACTCTATGTGAATGCCTCCGGCGGTGTACCAGGATATGCAATGAATCAAGAGTGACATGTATGAAACAATTATGAACGGTGGCTTCGCCACAAATACGATGTCAACTACATGATCATGCAAAGCAATATGACAATGATGGAGCGTGTCATAGTAAACGGAACGACGGTAAGTTGCATGGCAATATATCTCGGAATGGCTATGGAAATGCCATGATAGGTAGGTATGGTGGCTGTTTTGAGGAAGGTATATGGTGGGTGTATGATACCGGCGAAAAGTGCGCGGTATTAGAGAGGCTAGCAATGGTGGAAGGAAGAGAGTGCCTATAATCCATGGACTCAACATTAGTCATAAAGAACTCATATACTTATTGCAAAAATCTAAAAGTTATCAAAGAAAAGTATTACACGCATGCTCCTAGGGGGATAGATTGGTAGGAAAAGACCATCGCTCGTTCCCGACCGCCACTCATAAGGAAGGCAATCAATAAATAAGTCATGCTCCGACTTCATCACATAACGTTTCACCATACGTGCATGCTACGGGAATCACAAACTTTAACAGAAGTATTTCTCAAATTCAAAACTACTCAACTAGCATGACTCTAATATCACCATCTTTATATCTCAAAACAATTATCAAGCATCAAACTTCTCATACTATTCAACATACTCATAAGAAAAAAAATTACTAATCTTGAATGCCTATCACAATTAAAGCAAATTACCACGCTGTTTTGTAGGACTCTCAAAATAATATAAGTGAAGCATGAGAGAACAATAGTTTCTATAAAACAAATCTACCACCGTGCTCTAAAAGATATAAGTGAAGCACTAGAGCAAAAACTATATAGCTCAAAAGATATAAGTGAAGCACATAGAGTATTCTAATAAATTCCGAATCATGTGTGTCTCTCTCAAAAGGTGTGTACAGCAAGGATGATTGTGGTAAACTAAGAAATAAATACTCAAATAATACAAGACGCTCCAAGCAAAACACATATCATGTGGTGAATAAAAATATAGCTCCAAGTAAAGTTACCGATGAAAGTAAACGAAAGAGGGGATGCCTTCCGGGGCATCCCCAAGCTTTGCCTCTTTGGTGTCCTTAGATTATCTTGGGGTGCCATTGGCATCCCCAAGCTTAGGCTCTTGCCACTCCTTGTTCCATAATCCATCAAATCTTTTACCCAAAACTTGAAAACTTCACAACACAAAACTTAACAGAAAATCTCGTGAGCTCCGTTAGCGAAAGAAAACAAAACAGCACTTCAAGTTACTGTAATCAACTCATTCTTTATTTATATTGGTGTTAAACCTACTGTATTCCAACTTCTCTATGGTTTATAAACTTTTTATTAGCCATAGATTCATCAAAATAAGCAAACAACACACGAAAAACAGAATCTGTCAAAAACAGAACAGTCTGTAGTAATCTGTAACTAACACAAACTTCTGGAACTCAAACAATTCAGCCAAAATAGGGAGACCTAGACAATTTGTTTATTGATCAGCAGCAATTGGAATCAATATTTTATCACGTTCTGGTGATTTTTAACAATTGTTTTCGTGAACAGAAAGTTTCTGGAATTTTCAGCAAGATCAAATAACTATCATCCAAGAAGATCCTATAGGTTTAACTTGGCACAAACACTAATTAAAACATAAAAAAAAATCTAACCAGAGGCTAGATCAAAGATTTATTCCTAAACAGAAGCAAAAAGCAAAAACTAAAAATAAAATTGGGTTGCCTCCCAACAAGCGCTTTTCTTTAAAGCCTTTTTAGCTAGGCATTGAGATTTCAATGATGCTCACACAAAAGATAAGAATTAAAGCGCAAAAAGAGCATCATAAAACACACGACAAACACATCTAAGTCTAACATAATTCCTATGCATAGGCATCTTATATGCAAGCAAATTATCAAGGCAAGAAAAAACTAGCATATGCAAGGAAGCGGAAAGAAACGATAGCAATCTCAACATAACGAGAGGTAATTTAGTAACATGAAAATTTCTACCACCATATTTTCCTCTCTCATAATAATTACATGTAGGATCATAAGCAAATTCAACAAAATAGCTATCAAAAAACATATTCTCAACACGATCCACATGCATGTGAAGTTGACACTCTTCCAAAATAGTGGGATTATCATTAACTAAAGTCATGACCTCTCCAAACCCACTTTTATCAAAATTTTCATAAGATTGAATATTCTCCAAATATGTGGGATCTAAAGTTGACACTCTTCCAAACCAACTTTCAATATTATTGCAAACACTATTATCAATCTCATATTCATCATGGGGCTTAAAGAAATTTTCAAGATCATAAATCATGATCATTGCAACAAGTAGTAGACATAGCAAAACTAGCATCCCCAAGCTTAGGGTTTTGCATACTATTAGCACAATTGACATAAAGAGAATTTATAGTAAAATCATTGCAATCATGCTTTTTATTCAAGGAGCTATCGTGAATCTCTTCATAAAGTACTTCATCACAATTTTCAGATTCACAAATTTCATGCAAAACTTCATAAAGATAATCTAGTGCACAAAACTCACTAGCAATTGGTTAATCATAATTGGATCTCTTAAAGAGATTAGCAAGGGGATGAGGATCCATGAACTTTTTAGCAAGCGAAGATGCAAGCAAAAAGAAGGCACATGGTAACACAAGATCGAACGGAAGGAGGGCGAAGAAAAGGCAAAGGTGAAGTGGGGGAGAGGAAAACGAGAGGCAAATGGCAAATAATGTAATGCGAGGGATAAGAGTTTGTGATGGGTACTTGGTTTGTATTGACTTGACTTGGCGCGAATCTCCCCGGCAACGGCTCCAGAAATCCTTCTTGCTACCTCTTGAGCACTACGTTGGTTTTCCCTTGAAGAGGAAAGGGTGATGCAGTAAAGTAGCGTAAGTATTTCCCTCAGTTTTTGAGAACCAAGGTATCAATCCAGTAGGAGATCACGCACGAGTCCATTGCACCTACACAAACAAACAAGAACCTCGCAACCAACGCGATAAAGGGGTTGTCAATCCCTCAACGGTCACTTACGAGAGTGAGATCTGATAGATATGATAAGATAATATTTTTGGTATTTTTTATGATAAAGATGCAAAGTAAAATAAAAGGCAATGAAAATAACTAAGTGTTGGAAGATTAATATAATGGAAAATAGACCCGGGGGCCATAGGTTTCACTAGTGGCTTCTCTCGAGAGCATAAGTATTACGGTGGGTGAACAAATTACTGTTGAGCAATTGATAGAATTGAGCATAGTTATGAGAATATCTAGGTATGATCATGTATATAGGCATCACGTCCGAGACAAGTAGACCGACTCCTACCTGCATCTACTACTATTACTCCACACATCGACCGCTATCCAGCATGCATCTAGAGTATTAAGTTCATAAGAACGGAGTAACGCTTTAAGCAAGATGACATGATGTAGAGGGATAAACTCATGCAATATGATATAAACCCCATCTTGTTATCCTCGATGGCAACAATACAATACGTGCCTTGCTGCCCCTGTTGTCAATGGGAAAGGACACCGCAAGATTGAACCCAAAGCTAAGCACTTCTCCCATTGCAAGAAGGATCAATCTAGTAGGCCAAACCAAACTGATAATTTGAAGAGACTTGCAAACATAGCCAATCATACATAAAAGAATTCAGAGAAGATTCAAATATTGTTCATAGATAAACTTGATCATAAACCCACAATTCATCGGTCTCAACAAACACACCGCAAAAGAAGATTACATCGAATAGATCTCCATGAGAGAGGGGGAGAACATTGTATTGAGATCCAAAAAGAGAGAAGAAGCCACCTAGCTAATAACTATGGACCCGAAGGTCTGAGGTAAACTACTCACACATCATCGGAGAGGCTATGGTGTTGATGTAGAAGCCCTCCGTGATCAATGCCCCCTCCGGCAGGACGCGGAAAAGGCCCCAAGATGGGATCTCACGGGTACAGAAGGTTGCGGCGGTGGAATTAGGTTTCCATGGATGCTTCTGTTGGTTTGGGGGTACGTAGTTATATATAGGAGGAAGAAGTACGTCGGTGGAGCAACATGGGCCCTACGAGGGTGGAGGGCGCCCCCCCTACCTCGTGCCCTCCTGGTTGCTTTCTTGACGTAGGGTCCAAGTCCTCTGGATCACGTTCGTTCCGAAAATCACGTTCCCGAAGGTTTCATTCCGTTTGGACTCCGTTTGATATTCTTTTTCTGTGAAACACTGAAATAGGCAAAAAACAACAATTTGGGCTGGGCCTCCGGTTAATAGGTTAGTCCCAAAAATGATATAAAAGTGTATAATAAAGCCCTTTAAACAACCAAAACAGTATATAATATAGCATGAAGCAATCAAAATTATAGATACGTTGGAGACGTATCAATACCCTACCCTAAGTTTGGCAAGGGAGTACAATTTTGATCTTGGAGTAGATCACTGGACAACGGTCAAAATTATCCTTAGAGGACTAAGGAAATATTTCTCAGTTATGGAGGTGATGAAGAGTTCGTCGTAAGGAGTTACGTCGATGCAAGCTTTGACACCGATCTGGATGACTCTAAGTCACAATCCGGATACATATTGAAAGTGGGAGCAATTAGCTAAAGTAGCTCCGTGCAGAGCATTGTAGACATAGAAATTTGCAAAATACATACAAATCTGAATTTGGCAGACCCGTTGACTAAACTTCTCTCACAAGCAAAACATGATCACACCTTAGTAATCTTTGGGTGTTAATCACATGGCGATGTGAACTAGATTACTGACTCTAGTAAATCCTTTGAGTGTTGGTCACATGGCGATGTGAACTATGCGTGTTAATCACATGGTGATGTGAACTATTGGTGTTAAATCACATGGCGATGTGAACTAGATTATTGACTCTAGTGCAAGTGGGAGACTGAAGGAAATATGCCCTAGAGGCAATAATGAAGTCATTATTTATTTCCTTATTTCATGATAAATGTTTGTAATTCATGCTAGAATTGTATTAACCGGAAACTTAGTACATGTGTGAATACATAGACAAAACAAAGTGTCCCTAGTATGCCTCTACTTGACTAGCTCGTTAATCAAAGATGGTTATGTTTCTTGACCATAGATATGTGTTGTCATTTGATGAACGGGATCACATCATTAGAGAATGATGTGATGGACAAGACCCATCCGTTAGCTTAGCATTATGATCGTTTCAGTTTCATTGCTACTGCTTTCTTCATGACTTATACATGTCCCTCAGACTATGAGATTATGCAACTCCCGGATACCAGAGGAACACCTTGTGTGCTATCAAACGTCACAACGTAACTGGGTGATTATAAAGATGCTCTACAGGTTCTCTGGGCCCTCTCAGTAATGCACATCACTATAAGCCTTGCAAGCAATGTGACTAATGAGTTAGTTGCGGGATGATACATTATGGAACGAGTAAAGAGACTTGCCGGTAACGAGATTGAACTAGGTATGGTGATACCGACGATCGAATCTCGGGCAAGTAACATACCGATGACAAAGGGAACAACGTATGTTGTTATGCGGTTTGACCGATAAAGATCTTGGTAGAATATGTAGGAACCAATATGATCATCCAGGTTCCACTATTGGTTATTAACCAGAGATGAGTCTCGGTCATGTCTACATAGTTCTCGAACCCGTAGGGTCTGCACGCTTAACGTTCGATGACGATCGGTATTATGAGTTTATGTGTTTTGATGTACTGAAGATTGCTCAGAGTCCCGGATATGATCACGGACATGACGAGGAGTCTCGAAATGGTCGATACATAAAGATTGATATATTGAAAGGCTATGTTTGGACACCAAAATGGTTCCGAGTGGTTCGGGCATTTTCCAGAGTACCGGGAGGTTACCGGAACCCCCCGGGGGGTCAATGGGCCTTCATGGGCCTTAGTGGAAATAGAGGGCACCAAGGGAGTGATACGTCTCCAATGTATCTATAATTTATGAAGTATTCATGCTATTATATTATCTGTTTTAGATGTTTATGGGCTTTACTAAACACTTTTATATTATTTTTGGGACTAACCTATTAACCCAGAGCCCAGTGCCAGTTTCTGTTTTTTTCCTTGTTTCAGTGTTTCGCAGAAAAGGAATATCAAACGGAGTCCAAACGGAATGAAACCTTCGGGAGCATGATTTTTGGAACTAACGTGATCCAGGAGACTTGGAGTTGAAGTCAGGGAAGCTTCGAGGTGGCCACGAGGCAGGGAGGCGCGCCTGCCCCCCTGGGCGCGCCCTCCACCCTCATGGGCCCCTCGTGGCTCCCCTGACTGACTTCTTTCGCCTATATATGTCCATATACCTAAAACATCAGGGAATAGAATAGATCGGGAGTTCCACCGCCGCAAGCCTCTGTAGCCACCAAAAACCAATCGGAACCCTGTTCTGGCACCCTGCCGGAGGGGGGATCCATCACCGGTGGCCATCTTCATCATCCCGACGCTCTCCATGATGAGGAGGGAGTAGTTCACCCTCGGGGCTGAGGGTATGTACCAGTAGCTATGTGTTTGATCTCTCTCTCTCTCTCTCTCTCTCGTGTTCTTGAGGTGGTACGATCTTGATGTATCGCGAGCTTTGCTATTATAGTTGGATCTTATGATGTTTCTCCCCCTCTACTCTCTTGTAATGGATTGAGTTTTCCCTTTAAAGTTATCTTATCGGATTGAGTCTTTAAGGGTTTGAGAACACTTGATGTATGTCTTGCCGTGCTTATCTGTGGTGACAATGGGATATCACGTGATCCACTTGATGTATGTTTTGGTGATCAACTTGTGGGTTCCGCCCATGAACCTATGCATAGGGGTTGGCACACGTTTTCCTCTTGACTCTCCGGTAGAAACTTTGGGGCACTCTTTGAAGTTCGTTGTGTTGGTTGAATAGATGAATCTGAGATTGTGTGATGCATATCGTATAATCATACCCACAGATACTTGAGGTGACATTGGAGTATCTAGGTGACATTAGGGTTTTGGTTGATTTGCGTCTTAAGGTGTTATTCTAGTACGAACTCTATGATAGATCGAACGGAAAGAATAGCTTCGTGTTATTTTACTACGGACTCTTGAATAGATCGATCAGAAAGGATAACTTTTAGGTGGTTTCATACCCTACAATAATCTCTTCGTTTGTTCTCCGCTATTAGTGACTTTGGAGTGACTCATTGTTGCATGTTGAGGGATAGTTATATGATCCAATTATGTTATTATTGTTGAGAGAACTTGCACTAGTGAAAGTATGAACCCTAGGCCTTGTTTCCTAGCATTGCAATACCGTTTGTGCTCACTTTTATCGCTTGTTACCTTGCTGTTTTTATATTTTCAGATTACAAAAACTTATATCTACCATCCATATTGCACTTGTATCACCATCTCTTCGCCGAACTAGTGCACCTATACAATTTACCATTGTATTGGGTGTGTTGGGGACACAAGAGACTCCTTCTTATTTGGTTGCAGGGTTGTATGAGAGAGACCATCTTCATCCTACCCTCCCACGGATTTATAAACCTTAGGTCATCCACTTGAGGGAAATTTGCTACTGTCCTACAAACCTCTGCACTTGGAGGCCCAACAACGTCTACAAGAAGAAGGTTGTGTAGTAGACATGAAGCTCTTTTCTGGCGCCGTTGCCGGGGAGGTGAGTGCTTGAAGGTATATCTTTAGATCTTGCAATCCAATCTTTTTGTTTCTTGTTTTATCACTAGTTTAGTCTATAAAATAAAACTACAAAAAATGGAATTGAGGGTACCTCATATGCTTCATCTTTTTAATGTCTTTCGTGAAAATGATGGGAAGGAAAATTGTGCTCAAGTACTAGAAGAAGAATTACATAGAATGCTTGGCCTAAAATATGTGAATGATGAGCATGATTGCAATGTTGTTAGTATGAATTCTTTGAATACCCATGATGCTAATGATATGCAAAGCCACAAGCTTGGGGGATGCTATGTTTGATGAAGATGATATGTTTAGTCCCCCAAGTTTTGATGAGCAAATTTATTAAGATGAAAGCATGCCTCCTATTTATGACGATTATTGTGCTGACACGTATGCCATAAAGAATAAAGATAACCATGAAACTTGTCATCATGATTTTAATTTTCAATTGGATTATGCTTCACATGATAGTTATTTTGTTGAGTTTGCTCCCACTACTATTCATGAGAAGAAATTTGCTTATGTGGAGAGTAATAAAATTTATATGCTTGTAGATCATGAAAAGAATGCTTTATGTGATGGATATATTGTTGAATTTATTCATGATGCTACTGAAAATTATTATGAGGGAGGAACATATGCTTGTAGGAATTGAAATAATATCAAGTTTCCTCCCTACGTGCTTAAAGTTTTAAAGTTATGCTTGTTTTGCCTTCCTATGCTAGTTGATTATTGTTACCATAAGTTGTTTGCTCACAAAATCCCTATGCATAGGAAGTGGGTTAGACTTAAATGTGCTTGCCATGTGTTTCACGATGCTCTCTTTATGTTTCAATTCTTATCTTTTATGTGAGCATCATTGAAATCATCATGCCTAGCTAGGGGCGTTAAACGTTAGCGCTTGTTGGGAGGCAACCCAATTTTATTTTTGTTCCTGTTTAGTAATAAATAATGCATATAGCCTCTGGTTAGATGTGGTTTTATGTTTTAATTAGTGTTTATGCCAAGTAAGACCTATAGGATCTTCTTGGATGATAGTTATTTGATCTTGCTGAAAATTCCAGAAACTTTCTGTTCACGAAAACAATTGTTTAAAATCACCAGAACGTGATAAAATATTGATTCCAATTGCAGATGATAAATAATAAAAGTATCTAGGTCGTCCTATTTTGGTAGAATATTTTGAGTTCCAGAAGTTTGCGTTAGTTACAGATTACTACAGACTGTTCTGTTTTTGACAGATTCTGTTTTTCGTGTGTTGTTTGCTTATTTTGATGAATCTATGGCTAGTAAAATAGTTTATGAACCATAGAGAAGTTGTAATACAGTAGATTTAACACCAATACAACTAAATAATGAGTTCATTACAGTACCTTGAAGTGGTGTTTTGTTTTCTTTCGCTAACGGAGCTCACGAGATTTTCTGTTGAGTTTTGTGTTGTGAAGTTTTCAAGTTTTGGGTAAGGATTCGATGGACTATGGAATAAGGAGTGGCAAGAGCCTAAGCTTGGGGATGCCCAAGGCACCCCAAGGTAATATTCAAGGATAACCAAGATCCTAAGCTTGGGGATGCCCCGGATGGCATCCCCTCTTTCGTCTTCGTTCATCGGTAACTTTACTTGGAGCTATATTTTTATTCACCACATGATATGTGTTTTGCTTGGAGCGTCATTTTATTTTCTTTAGCCTTGCTTGCTGTTTGAATAAAATACCAAGATATGAAATTCTTAAATGAGAGAGAGTCTTCACATAGCTACATAATTATTCAACTACTCATTGATCTTCACTCATATCTTTTTGGAGTAGTTTGTCATTTACTCGTGTGCTTTACTTATATCCTATGAGTAAATGGTTGAATGAATTGAATATATTAAATCTGAAATTATATATGTTCCACATGCTTATCCGATGGGGAGTAATGACTTTACATATAAGAAGTAGAGGTGGTAAATTTCTTGAAGGTTAGCAAACATTGTATTGGTCACTTGAACAATTCATGAAAGAATATTGAAGGAAGAGAGATTTCACATATAAATATACTATCTTGGACATCTTTTGTAATTGTGAGCATTCATTAAAATATGACATGCTAAAAGGTTGATGTTGGACAAGGAAGACAACGTAATGGGTTATGTTTTATTATATCCGAAATAAAGTATATTGTCATGGATCGCCCAACACGTTGAGCTTGCCTTACCCCCTCATGCTAGCCAAATTCCTTGCACCAAGTAGAGATACTACTTGTGCTTCCAAACATCCCTTAAACCAGTATTGCCATGAGAGTCCACCATACCTACCTATGGATTGAGTAATCCTTCAAGTAAGTTGTCATCGGTGCATGCAATAAAAATTGCTCTCTAAATATGTATGATCTTTTGGTGTGGAGAAAATAAGCTTTATACGATCTTGTGATATGGAAGAAATAAAAGCGACGGACTGCATAATAAAGGTCCCTATCACAAGTGGCAATATAAAGTGACGTTCCCTCGCATTAAGATTTTGTGCATCCAACTATAAAAGCGCATGGCAACCTCTGCTTCCCTCTGCGTAGGGCCTATCTATTATTCTTCTCTTTTACCTTATGCAAGAGTCATGGTGATCCTCACCTTTCGTTTTTACATTTTATCCTTCGGCAAGCACATTGTGTTGGAAAGATTCTGATATATATATATATATATATATATATATATATATATATATATATATATATATATATATCCAATTGGATGTAAGGCATCATGAGCTATTATTGTTGACATTACCCTTGAGGTAAAAGGTTGGGAGGCGAATCTATAAGCCCCTATCTTTCTCTGTGTCTGATTAAAACTTTGAACCCATAAATATCACGTGAGTGTTAGCAATTGTGAAAGACTAAATGATAGTTGAATATGTGAAGTTTGCTGAATCAAAGCTCTGACATAGACTCTTCCTGAAAATAAGATGAATTGTAATTGTTTGATGACTAATAACGCGGTTTGTTAGTTTTCAGGAAAGTTTATGATCTATACTTTAACATGTGAATAGTTTGTTACTTGATCATGCAAAGTTTTATGATATGAGCTACTGTTATGACATATGATGATGCTAGAAAAGGTGATTGAAATTATCATTGATCAAACTTGTGCACCTGCTAGCATTTACACTTCATAAATTATTTCTTTTATCATTTACCTACTCGAGGACGAGCAGGAATTAAGCTTGGGGATGCTGATACGTCTCCAACGTATCTATAATTTATGAAGTATTCATGCTATTATATTATCTATTTTAGATGTTTATGGCTTTACTAAACACTTTTATATTATTTTTGGGACTAACCTATTAACCCAGAGCCCAGTGCCAGTTTCTGTTTTTTCCCTTGTTTCAGTGTTTCGTAGAAAAGGAATATCAAATGGAGTCCAAACGGAATGAAACCTTCGGGAGCGTGATTTTTGGAACGAACGTGATCCAGGAGACTTCTAGTTGAAGTCAGGGAAGCTTCGAGGTGGCCACGAGGCAGGGAGGCTCGCATGCCCCCTGGGCGCGCCCTCCACCCTCGTGGGCCCCTCGTAGCTCCCCTGACCGACTTCTTTTGCCTATATATGTCCATATACCCTAAAAACATCGGGGAACATAATAGATCGGGAGTTCCGCCGCCGCAAGCCTCTGTAGCCACCAAAAACCAATCGGAACCCTGTTCTGGCAACCTGCCGGAGGGGGGGATCCATCACCAGTGGCCATCTTCATCATCCCGGCGCTCTCCATGACGAGGAGGGAGTAGTTCACCCTCGGGGCTGAGGGTATGTACCAGTAGCTATGTGTTTGATCTCTCTCTCTCTCTCTCTCTCGTGTTCTTGAGGTGGTATGATCTTGATGTATCGCGAGCTTTGCTATTATAGTTGGATCTTATGATGTTTCTCCCCCTCTACTCTCTTGTAATGGATTGAGTTTTCCCTTTGAAGTTATCTTATCGGATCGAGTCTTGAAGGATTTGAGAACACTTGATGTATGTCTTGCCGTGCTTATCTGTGGTGACAATGGGATATCACGTGATCCACTTGATGTATGTTTTGGTGATCAACTTGCGGGTTCCGCCCATGAACCTATGCATAGGGGTTGGCACACGTTTTCGTCTTGACTCTCCGGTAGAAACTTTGGGGCACTCTTTGAAGTTCTTTGTGTTGGTTGAATAGATGAATCTGAGATTGTGTGATGCATATCGTATAATCATACCCACAGATACTTGAGGTGACATTGGATTATCTAGGTGACATTAGGGTTTTGGTTGACTTGCGTCTTAAGGTGTTATTCTAGTACGAACTCTATGATAGATCGAACGGAAAGAATAGCTTCGTGTTATTTTACTATGGACTTTTGAATAGATCGATCAGAAAGGATAACTTTGAGGTGGTTTCGTACCCTACAATAATCTCTTCGTTTGTTCTCCGCTATTAGTGACTTTGGAGTGACTCTTTGTTGCATGTTGAGGGATAGTTATATGATCCAATTATGTTATTATTGTTGAGAGAACTTGCACTAGTGAAAGTATGAACCCTAGGCCTTGTTTCCTAGCATTGCAATACCGTTTGTGCTCACTTTTATCGCTTGTTACCTTGCTGTTTTTATATTTTCAGATTACAAAAACCTATATCTACCATCCATATTGCACTTGTATCAACATCTCTTCGCCGAACTAGTGCACCTATACAATTTACCATTGTATTGGGTGTGTTGGGGACACAAGAGACTCTTTGTTATTTGGTTGCAGGGTTGTTTGAGAGAGACCATCTTCATCCTACGCCTCCCACGGATTGATAAACCTTAGGTCATCCACTTGAGGGGAATTTGCTACTGTCCTACAAACCTGTGCACTTGGTGGCCTAACAAAGTCTACAAGAAGAAGGTTGTTTAGTAGACATGAAGCTCTTTTCTGGCGCCGTTGCCGGGGAGGTGAGTGCTTGAATGTATATCTTTAGATCTTGCAATCGAATCTTTTTGTTTATTGTTTTATCACTAGTTTAGTCTATAAAATAAAACTACAAAAAATGGAATTGAGGGTACCTCATATGCTTCATCTTTTTAATGTCTTTCGTGAAAATGATGGGAAGGAAAATTGTGCTCAAGTACTAGAAGAAGAATTACATAGAATGCTTGGCCTAAAATATGTGAATGATGAGCATGATTGCAATGTTGTTAGTATGAATTCTTTGAATACCCATGATGCTAATGATATGCAAAGCCACAAGCTTGGGGATGCTATGTTTGATGAAGATGATATGTTTAGTCCCCCAAGTTTTGATGAGCAAATTTATTATGATGAAAGCATGCCTCCTATTTATGAGGATTATTGTGCTGACACGTATGCTATAAATAATAAATATAACCATGAAACATGTCATCATGGTTTTAATTTTCAATTGCATTATGCTTCACATGATAGTTATTTTGTTGAGTTTGCTCCCACTACTATTCATGAGAAGAAATTTGCTTATGTGGAGAGTAATAAAATTTATATGCTTGTAGATCATGAAAAGAATGCTTTATGTGATGTCTATATTGTTGAATTCATTCATGATGCTACTGAAAATTATTATGAGGGAGGAACATATGCTTGTAGGAATTGCAATAATATCAAGTTTCCTCCCTATGTGCTTAAAGTTTTAAAGTTATGCTTGTTTTGCCTTCCTATGCTAGTTGATTATTGTTACCATAAGTTGTTTGCTCACAAAATCCCTATGCATAGGAAGTGGGTTAGACTTAAATGTGCTTGCCATGTGTTTCATGATGCTCTATTTATGTTTCAATTCTTATCTTTTATGTGAGCATCATTGAAATCATCATGCCTAGCTAGGGGCGTTAAACGTTAGCGCTTGTTGGGAGGCAACCCAATTTTATTTTTGTTCCTTGCTTTTTGTTCCTGTTTAGTAATAAATAATTCATCTAACCTCTGGTTAGATGTGGTTTTATGTTTTAATTAGTGTTTGTGCCAAGTAAGACCTATAGGATCTTCTTGGATGATAGTTATTTGATCTTGCTGAAAATTCCAGAAACTTTCTGTTCACGAAAACAATTGTCTAAAATCACAAGAACGTGATAAAATATTTATTCCAATTGCAGCAGATCAATAATCAAATTATCTAGGTCTTCCTATTTTGGTAGAAGTTTTTGAGTTCCAGAAGTTTGCGTTAGTTACAGATTACTACAGACTGTTCTGTTTTTGACAGATTCTGTTTTTCGTGTGTTGTTTGCTTATTTTGATGAATCTATGGCTAGTAAAATAGTTTATAAACCATAGAGAAGTTGGAATACATTATATTTAACACCAATACAAATAAATAATGAGTTCATTACAGTACCTTGAAGTGGTGTTTTGTTTTCTTTCGCTAACGGAGCTCACGAGATTTTCTGTTGAGTTTTGTGTTGTGAAGTTTTCAAGTTTTGGGTAAGGATTCGATGGAGTATGGAATAAGGAGTGGAAAGAGCCTAAGCTTGGGGATGCCCAAGGCACCCCAAGGTAATATTCAAGGATAACCAAGAGCCTAATCTTGGGGATGCCCCGGATGGCATCCCCTCTTTCGTCTTCGTTCATCGATAACTTTACTTGGAGCTATATTTTTATTCACCACATGATATGTGTTTTGCTTGGAGCGTCATTTTATTTTCTTTAGCCTTGCTTGCTGTTTGAATAAAATACCAATATCTGAAATTCTTAAATGAGAGATAGTCTTCACATAGCTACATAATTATTCAACTACTCATTGATCTTCACTCATATCTTTTCGGAGTAGTTTGTCATTTACTCGTGTGCTTCACTTATATCCTATGAGTAAATGGTTGAATGAATTGAATATAATAAATCTGAAATTATATATGTTCCATATGCTTATCCCATGGGGAGTAATGACTTTACATATAAGAAGTAGAGGTGGTAATTTCTTGAAGGTTAGCAAACATTGTATTGGTCACTTGAACAATTCATGAAATAATATTGAAGGATGAGAGATTTCACATATAAATATACTATCTTGGACATCTTTTGTAATTGTGAGCACTCATTAAAATATGACATGCTAAAAGGTTGATGTTGGACAGGGAAGACAACGTAATGGGTTATGTTTTCTTATATCCGAAATAAAGTATATTGTCATGGATCGCCCAACACGCTGAGCTTGCCTTCCCCCCTCATGCTAGCCAAATTCCTTGCACCAAGTAGAGATACTACTTGTGCTTCCAAACATCCCTTAAACCAGTATTGCCATGAGAGTCCACCATACCTACCTATGGATTGAGTAAGATCCTTCAAGTAAGTTGTCATCGGTGCATGCAATAAATATTGCTCTCTAAATATGTATGATATTTTAGTGTGGAGAAAATAAGCTTTATACGATCTTGTGATATGGAAGAAATAAAAGCGACGAACTACATGATAAAGGTCCCTATCACAAGTGGCAATATAAAGTGACGTTCCCTCGCATTAAGATTTTGTGCATCCAACTATAAAAGTGCATGGCAACCTCTGCTTCCCTCTGTGAAGGGCCTATCTTTTATTCTTGTCTTTTACCTTATGCAAGAGTCATGGTGATCCTCACCTTTCCTTTTTACATTTTATCCTTTGGCAAGCACATTGTGTTGGAAGGATTCTGATACATATATATATATCCAATTGGATGTAAGGGATCATGAGCTATTATTGTTGACATTACCCTTGAGGTAAAAGGTTGGGAGGCGAATCTATAAGCCCCTATCTTTCTCTGTGTCTGATTAAAACTTTGAACCCATAAATATCGCGTGAGTGTTAGCAATTGTGAAAGACTAAATGATAGTTGAATATGTGAAGTTTGCTGAATCAAAGCTCTGACATAGACTCTTCCTGAAAATAAGATGAATTGTAATTGTTTGATGACTAATAACGCGGTTTGTTAGTTTTCAGGAAAGTTTATGATCTATACTTTAACATGTGAATAGTTTGTTACTTGATCATGCAAAGTTTTATGATATGAGCTACTGTTATGACATATGATGATGCTAGAAAAGGTGATTGAAATTATCATTGATCAAACTTGTGCACCTGCTAGCATTTACACTTCATAAATTATTTCTTTTATCATTTACCTACTCGAGGACGAGCAGGAATTAAGCTTGGGGATGCTGATACGTCTCCAACGTATCTATAATTTATGAAGTATTCATGCTATTATATTATCTGTTTTAGATGTTTATGGGCTTTACTAAACACTTTTATATTATTTATGGGACTAACCTATTAACCCAGATCCCAGTGCCAGTTTCTGTTTTTTCCCTTGTTTCAGCGTTTCGGAGAAAGGAATATCAAACGCAGTCCAAGCAGAATGAAACCTTCGGGAGCGTGATTTTTGGAACGAACGTGATCCAGGAGACTTCGAGTTGAAGTCAGGGAAGCTTCGAGGTGGCCACGAGGCAGGGAGGCGCGCCTGCCCCCCTGGGCGCGCCCTCCACCCTCGTGGGCCCCTTGTGGCTCCCCTGACCGACTTCTTTCGCCTATATATGTCCATATACCCTAAAAACATCGGGGAACAGAATAGATCGGGATTTTCGCCGCCGCAAGCCTCTGTAGCCACCAAAAACCAATCGGAACCCTGTTCCGGCACCCTGCCGGAGGGGGGGATCCATCACCGGTGGCCAACTTCATCATCCCGGCGCTCTCCATGACGAGGAGGGAGTAGTTCACCCTCGGGGCTGAGGGTATGTACCAGTAGCTATGTGTTTGATCTCTCTCTCTCTCTTGTGTTCTTGAGGTGGTACGATCTTGATGTATCGCGAGCTTTGCTATTATAGTTGGATCTTATGATGTTTCTCCCCCTCTACTCTCTTGTAATGGATTGAGTTTTCCCTTTGAAGTTATCTTATCGGATTGAGTCTTTAAGGATTTGAGAACACTTGATGTATGTCTTGCCATGCTTATCTGTGGTGACAATGGGATATCACGTGATCCACTTGATGTATGTTTTGGTGATCAACTTGCGGGTTCCGCCCATGAACCTATGCATAGGGGTTGGCACACGTTTTCGTCTTGACTCTTCGGTAGAAACTTTGGGGCACTCTTTGAAGTTCTTTGTGTTGGTTGAATAGATGAATCTGAGATTGTGTGATGCATATCGTATAATCATACCCACGGATACCTGAGGTGACATTGGAGTATCTAGGTGACATTAGGGTTTTGGTTGATTTGCGTCTTAAGGTGTTATTCTAGTACGAACTCTATGATAGATCGAACGGAAAGAATAGCTTCGTGTTATTTTACTACAGACTCTTGAATAGATCGATCAGAAAGGATAACTTTGAGTTGGTTTCGTACCCTACAATAATCTCTTTGTTTGTTCTCCGCTATTAGTGACTTTGGAGTGACTCTTTGTTGCATGTTGAGGGATAGTTATATGATCCAATTATGTTATTATTGTTGAGAGAACTTGCACTCATGAAAGTATGAACCCTAGGCCTTGTTTCCTAGCATTGCAATACCTTTTGTGCTCACTTTTATCGCTTGTTACCTTGCTGTTTTTATACTTTCAGATTACAAAAACCTATATCTACCATCCATATTGCACTTGTATCACCATCTCTTCGCCGAACTAGTGCACCTATACAATTTACCATTGTATTGGGTGTGTTGGGGATACAAGAGACTCTTTGTTATTTGGTTGCAGGGTTGTTTGAGAGAGACCATCTTCATCCTACGCCTCCCACGGATTGATAAACCTTAGGTCATCCACTTGAGCGAAATTTGCTACTGTCCTATAAACCTCTGCACTTGGAGGCCCAACAACGTCTACAAGAAGAAGGTTGTGTAGTAGACATCAAGGAGTTGTGGGGCGTGCCCCCTAGGCCCAAAATGAATAGGTTTAGGGCTTGGGGGGGGGGGGGGGCGGCCTCCTCTTTCCTGCTCCCCTGAAAGTGCTAGTTATCGACTAGAGGGGGGATGAATAGGCGATTTTATGAAAGTCTTCAATACATGAGAGTTTCAAAGACGAACACAACAAATGAACCTATTCATATGCAGCGGAAGGTAGACTACACTAAGCAAGCCAAAGTCAAGTATGCAATGAAGTGAAAGCATGAAGACTAATAGCAGCTAGGTAGTAAAGATCAGGATGGAAGATAGTATGATGCCAAACAACAATAGTAGTCACGCAGTGAAGTCAAACAGGTAATGCAATCAGGCAATGACTTCACGAAGACAAACTGTAAGTAAAGAGAGGGAGAGGATAGAACCAGTCACTTGGTGAAGACAAAGGATTTGTTGGACCAGTTCCAGTTGTTGTGACAACTGTACATCTGGTTAGGGAGGCTGAGATTCAACTCAGAAGACCGCGTCTTTGCCTTATTCCCCTTGAGCTAAGGACACCCGACAGCAATGTCAAACTCTTCCATGACCTCCGACAGGTTTCATGTGTAACAAAGGCATTCTTGGTGGCAAGATTGCGAATGCGATTGACATCCACCAAGAGGCTTTGCATCTGCCGCTTCAGCCAGTAGTGATGCTTATCCTGTTTCTAATGCAGGGCAACGAGAAGTTCTCGGTCATTAAGAACACGAGATCGCTTCCGAGGCCTTTGAGCAATAGTGCTTTCAGTGGCTTCAGTTTGAGCACAGTGAGGTAAGCGTGTATTGCCAGCCAAAGGATAAACACGAGTGACTGCCTGGACTCCTTCAATGGTTTGCGTGAAGCTTTGGTGATCAGCATTGTGAAGACAAACAGGCTCCTTGGCAGGCTCTGGGTATATGGCTTCAACTGACATATCAACCTTTGGTAGAAAGATCAGATGGTTGCGAGCAGAGGGCTGATAGTTGACAGCTGAATGTAGCTTGATGAGGCGCATGACCCACGGAGCGTAGAACTTCAGTCCAAAGAGGTCAGACCCTGATGCAGCCAACTGCCTGATAAAGAAGTTTTGAGCATTGAAGCTGATGTCGTTGAAGATATAAAAGCCCAACGTCTTCATTGCTCCTTCAAGTTTTGCTGCTGAAGAATGTCCTTTGACAGGCCATAGAGTTCGCCTGATAATATGATAAATAGTGCGGGGCAGATACTCTAGGTCTTCGACAAAGAACTCCTTTGGGTAATCAGTGTCATGTGGCAAGGGCTTCATCATGCTCAGCATTTGGCTCATGTTGGGCTCTGGCTTATGGAAGATACTCTCCAAAGCATTGCGGTGAGGCTGACAACCAGGTTCATATAATTCTCCTGGAGCGGCAGTCCGGTTAGCTCAATGATGTCAAAAGCTTTGGCTTCATGATGGACATTGCCTGTCATCCACTCAAGGACCCAAGTCTTCGGATCCCTGTTGTATCCGCGAATGTGGAGGGTAGCATAAAATTGCAGTAGAAGCTCCTCATTCCAATGCTCCTTATCAGTCACAAAATTCAGCAATCCAGTATCACGGAAGCAGTCAAGGGCTTCTTCAAGGCATGACAGTCCACCAATGGCTTCACAGTCAAGACGCATATGAGGGAAGATGCGCCCTTGATCATAAAGAACACATGAATAATAACTGCGCTGCTGATAGCTCCAGAAACAATCTGATGAAATCCTTGGCTTGGAATAGGGGTTCTTGGCGCTATCAAAGAATGTGTTGTGCGCAATGAAGCCATTTGCATTGAAGTACCCTGGTGAAGTGGCAGTACCTGGAAACCTGGGCAGTCTTGGCTTTGGCTTCTGCACCTGTGGCCTGTGCTCGACATGATAGTCAAATTGCGGACCAGCAGCAGGAGGAGGAACCAGAATAGGCCATCTGACAGTGACCAGCTGACCATAGTTGTATGCTTGCTCAATAGTGTGTGGCCTAGGAGGCGGTACCCGAGCAGTGGCAGTGGCTTCAGGCTGCTGATTGGCATCAGGTGCAGCATTGACTTCAGGTGCTATCACTTCGGGCACCACATTGACTTCAGGCGCCACATTAGCTTCTGCCATGACAACGTCATTGGCTTCAGTGTTGGTGTTGGTGGTCGCCTCAATGTTGTTAACCTCCACTTGAGTAGCTGGAGGGTCAGACACATTCTCCTCGAGAACAACTTGGTTGGTTGGGGGTGTAGCAACACATTCTTCTTCTTCTCTTGGTTCTTCTTGGTCATCGGCTGATGCAGCCGGAATATCTTCAGCCATATTGGCTTCAGTCTCGGGGTTGTTCACAGTTGGAGAGGCTTCAGGAAAGACTTGGCGTGAAACGGATTGGCGCTCTTCTCCTTCCGGAACACTTGACAGAGTGACCTGTGGCCTTGGTCCTTTGCGAAGCCTGCGAAACGCTGGCGATGCTTGTGGAGATGGAGTTGGTTGGGCCACAATTTCTTCATCTTCAATCACCGGAGTGGTGACCTGTGTTGGGGGAGTAACTGGTGTTTCTTCTTGACGGGGGGATTCTTGTGGGTGATCAGCCCATGAGTCATCCTGAGCAATTGGCATCAATGGACGACCAATGCTGATGAGTTCGCTGTTCATAAGAACAGGCGATGATACCACGTTGTGCTCGATATGAGGAAGGACTTCTTCATCTTCAACATTGTCATGATGACCAATGTCTTCAGCTGCGGTGGGGTCAACAGCTGGAATGTCTTCAGCTTCAGGAGCCTCTGTGGAAGCAGGCTCATGAACTATCATTCGACGTTCTTGTTGTGCAGATTCAGGACGAGCAACAGAAATCGGCTCGACTACAAGGGGCTCTGTGGGAGCAGCCCGATCTCTCTTCTTGGTCTTGCGCTTCTTGGTGGGTGGAGCATCATTAGTGGTGTTCTTGGTCTTGCGCTTTCTAGCTTTGGCTTCAGCTGCCCTTGTCTTCTGAAGCTCTGAAGCCACTGTTGGGACCTTAGTCTTCACGCCTATCATACTAGCGGGGAAGACAATGCGAGGTTCTTCCCGCCTGGATGGTTCAGCTTGGTCCACAGCAGGCTTCTTCTTCTGCTTGGCAGCCATCTTAGGGTCGATGCTAGGACGCCCAAGTGCCTTGCGCTTCTCAGCTTCATTGTAAGCTTGAACACACTTGGCAGCGAGAATCTTCATGCGCTCACGAGAACCTTTGGCTTCTTCACGTTTCTTTTGAAACGCTTCCTTGAGCTCATGCAGCATGACCTTGAAGTTTTGGACGTCTGCCACGCTGAGCTTGGCCATGTGCTTCTTGAACTGAGCCTTTTCATAATCGATCTTGTGCTTCAGCTCAACAATTTTATGAGCAAGAGCCAGCTCAGGAGCAATGGCGCCATGGAAGGAGACGCTTAGGCCAATGGGAAGTTGCAGATCGTCAAAGCTGAGATTGGGGGTGTCAAACCACTCATCAATGAAGTTGTTCAATACTTCCACGTCAAAGAGAGGCAAATCATTGAAGATTTTCGCCTCTTGCTTGCTCTTTATCAGCTGCTCAAGAGCGTCATCAGCAAGATCGTCGTCACTTGACAGATCAATGGCGTCATTCTCGTTCCTCAGAACAACAGCAGGGGGCCAGAGCTGGACCAGTGGTGTGCATAGGCTTCTTTTTCTTCTTCTCAGACTTGGAGATGCGTGAGTGATCTTCAGACTGCACACTTGGTGCAGGAGGAGCAGTGGCCAGAGGCTTCACTCGCGAAGCTTTTGGTGCAGGGGAAGGCTTTGAAGCTTTAGGTTTCTTCAGCTTCTTTGGCTTCGGTGGTGCAGGCGCTTCGTCAGAATCAGCGTCGTCTGCAAGTTCATCCACGGCTGTCCCTTGAACCATAATATGAGTGATGAGACCTTCTAGGTTGTAGAAGGGCCCAACAAGATTGGGTTCAGCTTCGCGTGTGCCATCGGCACGAGGAGCAGAGGGGCCTGGATTGAAGTCTAATCCCCGCAACTTCTTGTTTTCTTTGGCCGAGTTCTTGGCAAACTGGAAGTTGCGCTTGAACAGATTGTCGTCACGACACCATAGCAATGAAGATGGGTCGACATCTGCAGGCTGTGGTCCACGGACCATGCAAGGGTAGAAGCCTTGTTCAATGGCTTCAGCTTTAGACCTGGGTGGAAGATTTTTGTACAAGATGTCTCCCCAGGGTCGCTTGATGGCATTCTTCTCAACATATTCCTGGGTCACGAACCTGTACTTGTACCATTGTTTTGCCCAATATCTTCGAATCCATTGGATTCGGGTTTTTCGCTAATTGTAGTCCTCCTATGGATATGTCTTGTACAGCTCATAGAGGTCAGGAGGCAAATATCTTGAGGTGTTCCCACGGCGCTGTCTGCCACCCTTCCTTGCAGACTTCTCTGTTGCCATGAAGTTCAGACTGAATGGCTTCAACACTGTCAAAGGCTTCCGTCTGCTGGTCAGACAGGAACTGGCTTTGGGAGAGTTCATGTGATGCTGTAAGAATTCTGCAAATGAATGCAGACTATGAGAACCAAGGGATTCTCCCACGGACATGTACCTGTGACAGCATTAGAGATGCGAGGGAAGGAGAAGAGGTCATATGCATTCTCAGAAGATTTTGAAGATAATTCAGTTTAGAAGACATTGACCTCATAGCGCGAAGACATTCACTTATATGTTGAGAGTTGGTTCCAGATTTGTACGAATCCAAGAATAAGTACAAGTGAGGAATCTGACTATGTGTGAAGCATAAGTGAATATACTAGGCATTATATGAGATGCAGACAGGATAGATCCAAATTTGTGGAGGCAGAAACCACTTTTGGTAGAAAGGATGAATCTATAGGATCAAAAAGACGGTAAAAAGAGGGTTTTAATTTACCACACGATGAACTACTAGACGGAGTAGAAGATGAGGCCGAGCAGTTCGATCTTCCGTGCCCTAACTTGGCGACAGAGGACACCTACGGCAGCGGCGGAGAAGATGATGTCCGCGGCCGGCGTGAAGACGGCGTCGGAGAGGTCGTGGCAGCTAAGCGCTTCGTCGCCGGCGTCGTCGAGAGCTAGCGGTGGCGCTAGGGTTTGTCGAGGTGGAGAGGTGGAAGAAGGATTTTGACCACGATTGGACGGGTATTTATAGGGAAAGGGACGACATAGCGCAATTACGCAGGTGCCCCTGGCGGTTTACATCTGAGGGACACGTGGCGAACATGCAACACATTGGGAGATGTCCCACGTTCCCACACCCACCTGGTCTGTCGGATGGTCGTTCCGGCTTCTCCGGGTTTCAGGAAATAAGAATTGAACATTTAAAGCAGATTTAATGTTTGTCTCTGTATCTTCTGCTGACAAGGACGCAGAGAAGACATTCGACAGTTTCAACAGAATGCATATGATTTGGATAGATAGAGGTTGAGGTAGAAAGCATAGAGAGATTAGGGTCTGATCACATTCACTTAGTTCAAAAGATTCAAATGAGAAGACATAGCTATAAGTGAATGCTGTAGAGGACAGAACACTAATATATGTATATATCAGAATACAACCAAATCAACATGGTGAAGATAATCATGAAGACATGTTGAAATTGAAGACAAACCAAATGCGAAGACTTAGCAAATGTAACGCCATGAGAGAAACACTTCAAACAGAAGAATTTGGTGGTGGCGTTACCCACCGTATAGGAAGTATTAGACCCAGACACGACGCACAATTATCGTGGCGCTCCGAAGTCAAATTCCACGTTAATGTATTCACACTTAGAATGTAAGTCTTCATTGATTGAAGATATACTTTACTTCGTGTGTTGCACATCTAAGTCATCAACATGCATAAGTGTTAGGATGTGTGCCTGATCACAGGACATTTGAGGATTCCAAGATATTTAGCTCACACCGCAACTTGCAAAACCTTTTCTCATCCAAGGGCTTTGTGAAGATATCTGCCAGTTGCTCTTCTGTGTTGACGTGTATGATATCAATATCTTCCTTTATGACATGATCTCTGAGAAAGTGATGACGAATTTCAATGTGCTTTGTCTTCGAGTGCTGAACTGGGTTGTTGGCAATCTTGATGGCGCTTTTGTTGTCGCAGTAGAGTGGTACTTGTTTCAGATCGATGCCATAGTCCTTGAGTGTTTGCTTCATCCATAGAAGCTGAGCGCAGCAAGATCCAGCGGCAATGTATTCAGATTCAGCAGTGGAGAGTGACACACAGTTCTGCTTCTTTGAAGACCAACAGACAAGTGATCGTCCCAGAAAGTGACATGTGCCTGATGTAGACTTGC
Source organism: Aegilops tauschii subsp. strangulata (assembly GCF_002575655.3). Taxonomy (NCBI): domain Eukaryota; kingdom Viridiplantae; phylum Streptophyta; class Magnoliopsida; order Poales; family Poaceae; genus Aegilops; species Aegilops tauschii. Next base: position 69,007,555 of record NC_053041.3, read on the forward strand.
GATCCACCTTGTCACCAGCATAATCAGCATCCGAGAATCCAACTAGATCAAACTCTGAGCCCTTTGGATACCATAATCCTAATGTTGGGGTGTAAGCCAAATATCGAAGAATTCGCTTCACCGCTAAGTGATGCGGTTCCTTTGGTGCTGCTTGGAATCGAGCACACATGCAAACACTAAGCATAATATCTAGCCTAGATGCACATAAATAAAGTAAAGAACCAATCATGGAGCGGTATACCTTTTGATCGAACTCTTTACCATTGGCGTCAGGACTCAGATGACTCTTGGTTGGCATTGGCGTCGTGTAACCTTTGTAGTCTTGCATTCCAAACTTCTGCAGGCAATCTTTGAGGTATTTCTCTTGAGATATGAAGATGCCATTTTGTTGCTGACGAATTTGAAGACCAAGGAAGAACTTCAGCTCACCCACCATGGACATCTGATATTGTTCTTGCATCATGTGTCCAAACTCATCACTGTATTTCTGGTTGGTGCAGCCGAAGATAATGTCATACACATATATTTGGCACACAAACAGTTCACCATCATATGTCTTCGTGAAGAGTGTGGGATCCAGGGAACCAGGTTTGAAGCCTTTGCTCTTCAGGAAGTCTTTGAGTGTGTCATACCAAGCGCGAGGGGCTTGTTTGAGGCCATACAGTGCCTTGTTTAGCTTGTACACCATATCAGGATGTTTTGGATCTTCAAAGCCAGGAGGTTGTGCAACATACACTTCTTCTTCAATCTTGCCGTTGAGAAATGCACTCTTTACATCCATTTGATACAGCAAGATGTTGTGATGGTTTGCATAGGCTAGCAATATGCGAATAGCTTCAAGCCTAGCCACAGGAGCAAATGTTTCATCGAAGTCAATCCCTTCAACTTGATTGTATCCTTGAGCAACGAGACGAGCCTTGTTTCTGACAACTTGACCATGCTCATCTTGTTTGTTGCGATATATCCATTTTGTGCCTATTATGTTGTGCTTGCGAGGGTCAGGACGCTTGACAAGTTCCCAGACATTGTTCAGCTTGAACTGTTGAAGCTCTTCTTGCATAGCTTGAATCCATTCAGGTTCCATGAAGGCTTCAACAACTTTCTTGGGTTCAGATATTGAGACAAAGGCAAAGTGCCCACAGAAATTTGCTAGCTGTGTTGCTCTTGAACGAGTGAGTGGACCAGGCGCATTGATGCTATCAATTATCTTCTCAATCTGCACTTCATTTGCAACACGAGGATGAACTGGATGAAGATTTTGTTCTTGCTGATCATTGTCATCGTTGGGAGGATTGTCTTCAGGTTGAGCATTGTCTTCAGGTTGATTAGGTGCAGAAATGATAAGTTCCTCTTCAGGCTGTGCTTCAGACGGTATGATTTCTCCAGTTCCCATTAGCTTGATGGATTCACTGGGTGGAACTTCATCTAGCACATTTGGCAGGTGCTCTCTTTGCGAGCCGTTAGTGTGATCGAACCGCACATCCACAGTTTCAACCACTTTATAGTGAAAGTGGTTGAAGACTCTGTAGGAGTGCGAATCCTTTCCGTAACCGAGCATAAAACCTTCATGTCCTTTCGGTGCAAATTTTGAAGTGTGATGTGGATCCTTGATCTAGCACCTAGCACCAAATACTCTGAAGTAACTGACATTTGGCTTCTTACCAGTGAGGAGTTCATAGGATGTTTTCTTCAGAAGCTTGTGAAGATAAACACGGTTGATGACATGACATGCAATATCAATAGCTTCAGGCCAAAACTTTCTTGGTGTCTTGTATTCATCGAGCATCGTCCGAGCCATCTCAATGACTGTTCTGTTCTTGCGCTCCACGATGCCATTCCGCTGAGGGGTGTACGGAGCGGAGAACTCATGAGTGATTCCCAATGTATCCAAGAAAAGGTCGAGGTCGGTGTTCTTGAACTCAGTGCCGTTGTCACTTCTGATATGCTTGATCTTGACGCCATACTTGTTCATGGCACGGTTGGCGAAGCGTCTGAAGACATCCTGCACTTCAGTCTTGTAGAGAATTATGTGCACCCACGTATATCTTGAGTAATCATCAACAATGACGAAGCCATAAAGACAAGCAGTAGTAGTGAGAGTAGAGTAGTGAGTAGGGCCAAATAAGTCCATGTGTAGCAGCTCGAAGGGTTGAGATGTCGTCATGATTGTCTTCGAGGGATGCTTGGCCCTAGTCATCTTTCCAGCTTCGCAGGCACCGCACAAGTGATCCTTCTTGAACTTGACGCCCTCGATGCCTATGACATGCTTCTTCTTGGCGAGAGTGTGTAAGTTCCTCATGCCAGCATGCCCTAGCCTCCGATGCCAGAGCCAACACTCTGAAGCTTTTGCAAGAAGGCATACGGCAAGCTGTGGCCCTGCTGAGAAATCTACCATGTATAGATCATCTTTCCGGTACCCTTCAAAGACTAGAGACTTGTCAGATTCCATTAGTACAAGGCAACGATATTTTCCAAATATCACAATCATGTTCAAGTCACAAAGCATTGGGACAGACATTAAGTTGAAACCAAGGGATTCAACAAGCATCACTTTATCCATGTGTTGATCCTTTGAGATTGCAACTCTACCTAGACCCATTACCTTGCTTTTACCAGTGTCAGCAAATGTGATGTGACTCTTGTCAGATGGACGTAAGGTTGAGTCCATGAGAAGACTTCGATCACCAGTCATATGATTAGTGCATCCGCTATCCATAATCCATTCTGAAGCATGAGGTGTCATACCCTACAGTACAGTTAGGGGGATAGGCTTCACCAAGAGTATTGTGAAGCATAAACATTTGACGGGCAAGAAGATTATCAAAGCTCAGATCAAGATTAGGACTGATAGGATGATTGGCAAACAATTCAGGAACAAAATACATAGTGAGACCATTTGGGCATTTGATCTTGCGCCCTACAAGATGTTTTAGGTCCCCAGCAATAGCATCAAACGCCTTTGATTTCCGGCTGGAGACCTTTCCCTGCAAAAGAAAGTTAATTCTTCTTAACCACCCACATCTTCAGGGGTGGCTTAGAAGCAATGAGTCTAAGTGCAGCATCTGAGAACTTCGGCTTTGAAGCCCTAGCAAATAGCCTTGCAGGAGGTGAATAGTACTCATATGAATAAGCAGAATAGTTCTTAGTTTTATGACCATAGAGGTTTGAAGAAACACGCTCATATTCATAAGTCCGAGTATGGTTTCCCTGCAAAACATTGGCGTTAGGGTGACTCAGGTGAGTCCTCTGTCTGTATGAAGCCTTTGGTCTGGGATTTGTCTTCTTCCCAGGCGGTGTCATGATGACATTCACAGGAAGGTTCTCAAGACAACTTTTGGGAACCCAGATCTTCTTCATAGGTGGCCCATTCCTGCAGTTAGTACCAATATACCTGGCAAACAATTCACCATTCTGATTCTTAAATAGTTTACAGTTTGCATGAAAGTATTCATCAATGATAATAGGGTTAGCACAAGTGAAGCCAGATAAGGTGGATGGATCCACTGAAGGTCCCTTTGCAGCAACCCATGTGGTTTTGGGGTACTGCTCAGGCTTCCAGTAGGATCCATCAACATTCATTTTCCTCTCGAACCCAACACCCTCTTTCCTAGGGTTTCGTATCAAAATTTGCTTTTTGAGGACATCGCACAGTGTCTGATGCCCTTTGAGACTTTTGTACATCCCTGTTTCAAGCAATGTCTTCAACCTAGCATTTTCATCAGCAATAGTAATGGTATCCTCAGCAGAGGGGTTAGTTACCACATCAGTAGTTGAAGATATTGCAACAGTTGCAGCAGTAGAACATTCAGCAACAGAAGTAGTGTTATCACGCTCAAGGCATTTTAGACATGGTGGTTCAAATCCTTCCTGAGCGGAACTGATCTGTTGAGCGTGAAGTGACTCATTCTATTTTTGAAGATCTTCATGAGCCACTCTCAATTTCTCAAGCTCTTGCTTCCTTTGAAGATAATCATAGGAGAGATTTTCATGAGTGGTTGAGAGCGTTTCATGACGACTTTCAAGTTCCTGGTACTTAACATGAAGATTTTTTATGTCTTCAATTAAGGACTAAGAACGGGTCCTTTCAGCGTCCAACAGGTCATCGCTTTTGTCTAACAGTTTTTGAGTATGTTCCATAGCTTTCTGTTGTTCAGTTGCAATTCTAGCAAGTGTTTTGTAGCTGGGCTTGGATTCACAATCAGAGTCATCTTCACTTGATGTTTGAAAGTAAGCATCACGTGATTTTACCTTGGCACCACGTGCCATGAACCAGTAGGTGGGAGCAGAGTCGTCCTTGTCATTAGCTTCAGCGTTGTTGACGGGGCCATTGTCTTGAGTGTTGAAGATGGACTTGGCAACGTAGGCCGTAGCTAGAGCCAGACTTGCAACGCCAGGGTCGGACTCCTCCTCAGACTCCACCTCTGCCTCCTCAGAAGCAGACTCCTCCTCTGAATCCATCTCCTTGCCAACAAAAGCATGAGCCTTGCCAGATGAGCTCTTCTTATGAGATGAAGACTTGGATGAGGACTTGGAAGAAGACTTTGAGGATTTCTTCTTCTTCTTGTCATCAGAATCATATTCCTTGCTCTTCTTCTTCTTGTTGTTCTCATTGTCCCACTGTGGACACTCAGAGATGTAGTGTCCAGGTTTCTTGCACTTGTGACATGTTCTCTTCTTGTAGTCATGAGTGGAAGCTTCATCATTTCTTGAGCTGGATCATGAAGACTTTATGAAGCCCTTCTTCTTAGTGAACTTCTGGAACTTCTTCACAAGCATAGCAAGTTCCTTTCCAATGTCTTCAGGATCATTAGAAATGCAGTCAGATTCTTCTTCAGATGAGGAAACAGCTTTTGCCTTCAAAGCACGAGTTCGGCCGTAGTTGGGACCATAGATATCTCTTTTCTCAGATAGCTAGAACTCATGTGTGTTGAGCCTCTCAAGTATATCAGACGGATCGAGTGTCTTGAAGTCAGGGCATTCTTGTATCATCAGGGCAAGGGTGTCGAACAAGCTGTCAAGTGATCTCAGTAGTGTCTTGACGATTTCATGCTTGGTGATCTCAGTGGCGCCGAGAGCACGAAGCTCATTTGTGATGTCAGTGAGGCGATCAAACATGAGCTGGACATTCTCATTGTCGTTTCTCTTGAAGCGGTTGAAGAGGTTGCGAAGAACACTGATCCTTTGATCTCTCTGGGTTGAGACGCCTTCGTTGACCTTGGAGAGCTAGTCCCAGACTAGCTTCGACGTTTCCAGAGCACTGACATGGCCATATTGTCCTTTGGTCAGATGACCACAGATGATGTTCTTGGCAGTAGAATCCAGTTGAATGAACTTCTTGACATCAGCAGGGGTGACACCTTCACCAGTCTTGGGAACACCATTCTTGACGACATACCAGAGGTCGACATCAATGGCTTCAAGATGCATGCGCATCTTATTCTTCCAGTAGGGATATTCAGTTCCATCGAAGACGGGGCAAGCAGCGGAGACTTTTATTATCCCTGTAGTCGACATAGCTAAAACTCCAGGTGGTTAAACCGAATCACACAGAACAAGGGAGTACCTTGCTCTGATACCAATTGAAAGTGCTAGTTATCGACTAGAGGGGGGTGAATAGGCGATTTTTATGAAAGTCTTCAATACATGAGAGTTTCGAAGACGAACACAAGAAATGAACCTATTGATATGCAGCGGAAAGGTAGACTACACTAAGCAAGCCAAAGTCAAGTATGCAATGAAGTGAAAGCACGAAGACTAATAGCAGCTAGGTAGTAAAGATCAGGACGGAAGATAGTATGAAGCCAAACAACAATAGTAGTCACGCAGTGAAGTCAAACAGGTAATGCAATCAGGCAATGACTTCACGAAGACAAACTGTAAGTAAAGAGATGGAGAGGATAGAACCAGTCACTTGGTGAAGACAAAGGATTTGTTGGACCAGTTCCAGTTGCTGTGACAACTGTACATCTGGTTAGGGAGGCTGAGATTCAACTCAGAAGACCGCGTCTTTGCCTTATTCCCCTTGAGCTAAGGACACCCAGTCCTCGCCCAATCACTCTGGTAAGTCTTCAAGGTAGACTTCCAAACCTTCACAGACTTCGTTCACCGGCGATCCACAATGACTCTTGGATGCTTAGAACGCGACGCCTAACCGGCTGGAGGATTCACAGTCCTCAAGTGTAACAAGTCTTCAGGTCACGCGGACAGAAAGACTTCAGTGATGCCTAACACTCTTTGGCTCTGGGTGTTTGGGCGTTGTCCTCGCAAGGATTTCTCTCTCTCAAAAGCTTCGGAGGTGGGTTGCTCTCAAACGACAAAAGCCGTGCACTAACTCTGAGCAGCCACCAATTTATGGTGTAGGGGGTGGGCTATTTATAGCCACTAGGCAACCCGACCTGATTTGTCCGAAATGACCCTAGGTCACTAAGGAACTGACACGTGTTCCAACGGTCAGATTTCAAACACACACGACGACTTTACTTGGGCTACAAGTAAAGCTGACTCATCCAGCTCTGGATAAGATTTGCTCTCATTGTCTTTGCTCGAAGACATAGGATTTTGGTTGAGCATCACTTCAGTCACTCTGACTTTGTTCACTGGGACCCCACTTAACAGTACGGTGGTTCCTATGACTCAACAAAGAAGAAAAGGAAACAACGAAACAACTAAGTCTTCGCGCTCCATAGTCTTCACGCAATGTCTTCTCTTGTCATAGTCTTCAATGTGAATATCTTCACATACCACCATTGCCTTCAATGTCTTCATACATTTTTAGGGGTCATCTCTGGTAGGTAAACCGAATCAATGAGGGACTACTACCTGTGTTATCCTGCAATTCTCACAAACACATTAGTCCATCAACCAGGTTTGTCGTCAATACTCCAAAACCAACTAGGGGTGGCACTAGATGCACTTACATCCCCTCCTCCTCTTTCCTTCCCCTCCTAGTTGGACTAGGAAAGGGGGAACCTACTCCTAGTAGGAGTAGGATTCCCCCCCCCCTTGGGGCGCACCCTATGAGGCCGCCGGCCCCCTCCCCTTGCTCCTTTATATACGGGGGAGGGGGCACCCCTAGTACACACAAGTTGATTGTTTAGCCGTGTGCGGTGCCCCCTGCACAGATTTCCACCTCGGTCATATCGTTGTAGTGCTTAGGTGAAGCCCTGCGTCGGTAAATTCATCATAACCGTCATCACGCCGTCGTGCCGACGAAGCTCTCCCTCGACACTCAGCTGGATCTAGAGTTCGTGGGACGTCACCGAGCTGAACGTGTGCAGATCGCGGAGGTGCCGTACTTTCGGTACTAGGATCGGTCGAATCGTGAAGACGTACGACTACATCAACCGCGTTGTCATAACGCTTCCGCTTTCGGTCTACGAGGGTACGTGGGCAACACTCTCCCTTCTCGTTGATATGCATCACCTAGATGGATCTTGTGTGTGCGTAGGAATTTTTTGAAATTACTGCGTTCCCCAACAGAAATCAAGAAGGAGCACCAAGTGTTGATGGTTAACAAGACCACTAGTTTCAAGAAAAAGGCACAAGGAAAGAAGGGGAACTTCAAAAAGAACGGCAAGCAAGTTGCTGCTCAAGGGAAGAAGCCCAAGTCTGGACCTAAGCCTGAAATTGAGTGCTTCTACTGCAAAGGGACTGGTCACTGGAAGCGGAACTGCCGCAAGTATTTGGCGGATAAGAAGGATGGCAAAGTGAAAGGTATATTTGATATACATGTTATTGATGTGTACCTTACTAATGCTCATAGTAGCGCCTGGGTATTTGATACTGGTTCTGTTGCTCATATTTGCAACTCGAAACAGGGGCTATGGATTAAACGAAGATTGGCTAAGGACGAGGTGACGATGCGCGTGGGAAATGGTTCCAAAGTCGATGTAATTGCCGCCGGCACGCTACCTCTACATCTACCTTCGAAATTAGTTTTAGACCTAAATAATTGTTATTTGGTGCCAGCATTGAGCATGAACATTATATCTGGGTCTTATTTGATGCGAGACGGTTATTCATTTATATCAGAGAATAATGGTTGTTCTATTTATATGAGTAATATCTTTATGGTGATGCACCCTTGATGAGTGGTCCATTTTTGTTGAATCTCGATTGTAGTGATACACATATTCATAATATTGAAGCCAGAAGATGCAAAGTTAATAATGATAGTGCAAGTTATTTGTGGCACTGCCGTTTAGGTCATATTGGTGTAAAGAACATGAAGAAACTCCATGCTGATGGGCTTTTCGAATCACTTGATTATGAATCACTTGATGCTTGCAAACCATGCCTCATGGGCAAGATGACTAAGACTCCATTCTCCGGAACAATGGAGCGAGCAACTGACTTGTTGGAAATAATACATACTGATGTATGCGGTCCGATGAGTGTTGAGGCTCGCGGCGGGTATCGTTATTTTCTGACCTTCACAGATGATTGGAGCAGATACGGGTATATCTACTAAATGAATCATAAGTCCGAAACATTTGAAAAGTTCAAAGAATTAAAGAGTGAAGTGGAAAATCATCGTAACAAGAAAATAAAATTTCTACGATCTAATCGTGGAGGTGAATATTTGAGTTATGAGTTTGGTCTTCATTTGAAACAATGTGGAACAGTTTCGCAACTCACGCCACCTAGAACACCACAGCATAATGGTGTGTCCGAACGTCGTAACCATACTTTATTAGATATGGTACGATCTATGATGTCTCTTACCGATTTACCACTATCGTTTTGGGGTTATGCTTTAGAGACGACTGCATTCACGTTAAATAGGGCACCATCTAAATCTGTTGAGACGACACCATATGAACTGTGGTTTGGCAAGAAACCTAAGCTGTCGTTTCTTAAAGTTTGGGGTAGCGATGCTTATGTGAAAAAACTTCAACCTGATAAGCTCGAACCCAAATCGGAGAAATGCGTCTTCATAGGATACCCAAAGGAGACTGTTGGGTACACCTTCTATCACAGATCCGAAGGCAAGATATTCGTTGCTAAGAATGGATCCTTTCTAGAGAAGGAGTTTCTCTCGAAAGAAGTGAGTGGGAGGAAAGTAGAACTTGATGAGGTAATTATACCTTCTCCCGATTTGGAAAGTAGTTCATCACAAAAATCAGTCCCAGTGATTCCTACACCAATTAGTGAGAAAGCTAATGATAATGATTATGAAACTTCAGATCAAGTTACTACCGAATCTCGTAGGTCAACCAGAGTACGATCCGCACCAGAGTGGTACGGTAATCCTGAAGGAAATATGCCCTAGAGGCAATAATAAAGTTATTATTTATTTCCTTATATAATGATAAGTGTTTATTATTCATGCTAGAATTGTATTAACCGGAAACATAATACTTGTGTGAATACATAGACAAACAGAGTGTCACTAGTATGCCTCTACTTGACTAGCTTGTTGATCAAAGATGGTTATGTTTCCTAGCCATTGACATGAGTTGTCATTTGATTAACGGGATCACATCATTAGGAGAATGATGTGATTGACTTGACCCATTCCGTTAGCTTAGCACTCGATCGTTTAGTATGTTGCTATTGCTTTCTTCATGACTTATACATGTTCCTATGACTATGAGATTATGCAACTCCCGTTTACCGGAGGAACACTTTGTGTGCTACCAAACGTCATAACGTAACTGGGTGATTATAAAGGTGCTCTACAGGTGTCTCCAAAGGTACTTGTTGGGTTGGCGTATTTCGAGATTAGGATTTTTCACTCCGATTGTCGGAGAGGTATCTCTGGGCCCACTCGGTAATGCACATCACTTAAGCCTTGCAAGCATTGCAACTAATGAGTTAGTTGCGGGATGATGTATTACGGAACGAGTAAAGAGACTTTCCGGTAATGAGATTGAACTAGGTATTGAGATACCGATGATCGAATCTCCGGCAAGTAACATACCGATGACAAAGGGAACAACGTATGTTGTTATGCGGTTTGACCGATAAAGATCTTCGTAGAATATGTGGGAGACAATATGAGCATCCAGGTTCCGCTATTGGTTATTGACCGGAGACGTGTCTCGGTCATGTCTACATAGTTCTCGAACCCATAGGGTCCGCACACTTAAAGTTTGATGACGGTTATATTATGAGTTTATGTGTTTTGATGTACCAAAGGTAGTTCGGAGTCCCGGATGTGATCACGGACATGACGAGGAGTCTCGAAATGGTCGAGACATGAAGATTGATATATTGGACGACTATATTCGGACACCGGAATGGTTCCGGGGGTTATCGGATATATACCGGAGTACCGGGGGTTACCGGAACCCCCCTGGGGGTTTAATGGGCCTACATGGGCCTTAGTGGAGAAGAGGAGGGGCGGCCAGGGCAGGCCGCGCGCCCCCTCCCCCTCTAGTCCGAATTGGACAAGGAGGGGCCGGCGCCCCCCTTTCCTTCCTCTCTCGCTCCTCCTTCCCCCCTTCTCCTAGTCCAACAAGGAAGGGAGGGAGTCCTACTCCTGGTGGGAGTAGGACTCCTCCTGGCACGCCTCCTCCTGGCCGGCCGCCTCTCCCCCCTTGCTCCTTTATATACGGGGGCAGGGGGGCACCCCATAGACACAACAATTGATCAGTGATCTCTTAGCCCTGTGCGGTGCCCCCCTCCACCAGAATCCACCTCGATAATATCGTAGCGGTGCTTAGGCGAAGCCCTGCGTTGGTAGAACATCATCATCGTCACCACGCCGTCGTGCTGACGAAACTCTCCCTCAAAGCTCGGCTGGATCGGAGTTCGAGGGACGTCATCGAGCTGAACGTGTGCTGAACTCTGAGGTGCCATGCGTTCGGTACTTGACCGGTCGGATCGTGAAGACGTACGACTACATCAACCGCGTTTTGCTAACGCTTCCGCTTTCGGTCTACGAGGGTACGTGGACACACTCTCCCCTCTCGTTGCTATGCATCACCATGATCCTGTGTGTGCGTAGGAAATTTTTTGAAATTACTACGTTCCCCAACAGTGGCATCCGAGCCAGGTTTTATGCGTAGATATCATATGCACGAGTAGAACACAAGTGAGTTGTGGGCGATACAAGTCATACTGCTTACCAGCATGTCATACTTTGGTTTGGCGGTATTGTTGGATGAAGCGGCCCGGACCGACATTACGCGTACGCTTACGCGAGACTGGTTCTACCGACATGCTTTGCACACAGGTGGCTGGCGGGTGTCAGTTTCTCCAACTTTAGTTGAACCAAGTGTGGCTACGCCCGGTCCTTGAGAAGGTTAAAACAGCACTAACTTGACGAACTATCATTGTGGTTTTGATGCGTAGGTAAGAACGGTTCTTGCTCAGCCCGTAGCAGCCACATAAAACTTGCAACAACAAGTAGAGGACGTCTAACTTGTTTTTGCAGGGCATGTTGTGATGTGATATGGTCAAGGCATGATGCTAAATTTTATTGTATGAGATGATCATGTTTTGTAACCGAGTTACGGCAATTGGCAGGCGCCATATGGTTGTCGCTTTATTGTATGCAATGCAATCGCCCCATAATGCTTTACTTTATCACTAAGCGGTAGCGATAGTCGTAGAAGCATAAGTTGGCGAGACGACAACGATGCTACGATGGAGATCAAGGTGTCGCGCCGGTGACGATGGTGATCATGACGGTGCTTCGGAGATGGAGATCACAAGCACAAGATGATGATGGCCATATCATATCACTTATATTGATTGCATGCGATGTTTATCTTTTATGCATCTTATCTTGCTTTGATTGACGGTAGCATTATAAGATGATCTCTCACTAAATTATCAAGGTATAAGTGTTCTCCCTGAGTATGCACCGTTGCGAAAGTTCTTCGTGCTGAGACACCACGTGATGATCGGGTGTGATAGGCTCTACGTTCAAATACAACGGGTGCAAAACAGTTGCACACGCGAAATACTCAGGTTAAACTTGACGAGCCTAGCATATAACAGATATGGCCTCGGAACACTGAGACCGAAAGGTCGAGCGTGAATCATATAGTAGATATGATCAACATAATGATGTTCACCATTGAAACTACTCCATCTCACGTGATGATCGGACAAGGTTTAGTTGATTTGGATCATGTGATCACTTAGAAGATTAGAGGGATGTCTATCTAAGTGGGAGTTCTTAAGTAATATGATTAATTGAACTTAAATTTATCATGAACTTAGTACCTGATAGTATTTTGCTTGTCTATGTTGATTGTAGATAGATGGCCCGTGTTGTTGTTCCATTGAATTTTAATGCGTTCCTTGAGAAAGCAAAGTTGAAAGATGATGGTAGCAATTACACAGACTGGGTCAATTATCCTCATTGCTGCACAGAAGAATTACGTCCTGGAAGCACCGCTAGGTGCCAGACCTGCTGCAGGAGCAACACCAGATGTTATGAACGTCTGGCAGAGCAAAGCTGATGACTACTCGATAGTTCAGTGTGCCATGCTTTACGGCTTAGAACCGGGACTTCAACGACGTTTTGAACGTCATGGAGCATATGAGATGTTCCAGGAGTTGAAGTTAATATTTCAAGCAAATGCCCGGATTGAGATATATGAAGTCTCCAATAAGTTCTACAGCTGTAAGATGGAGGAGAATAGTTCTGTCAGTGAGCATATACTCAAAATGTTTGGGTATAACAATCACTTGATTCAACTGGGAGTTAATCTTCCGGATGATAGCGTCATTGACAGAATTCTTCAATCACTGTCACCAAGCTACAAGAGCTTCTTGATGAACTATAACATGCAAGGGATGGATAAGACAATTCCCGAGCTCTTCGCAATGCTAAAGGCTGCGGAGGTAGAAATCAAGAAGGAGCAATAAGTGTTGATGGTCAACAAGACCACCAGTTTCAAGAAAAAGGGCAAAGGGAAGAAGAAGGGGAACTTCAAGAAGAACAGCAAACAAGTTGCTGCTCAGGAGAACAAACCCAAGTCTGGACCTAAGATTGAGACTGAGTGCTTCTACTGCAAACAGACTGGTCACTGGAAGCGGAACTGCCCCAAGTATTTGGCGGATGAGAAGGATGGCAAGGTGAACAAAGGTATATGTGATATACATGTTATTGATGTGTGCCTTACTAATGCTCGCAGTAGCACCTGGGTATTTGATACTGGTTGTGTTGCTAATATTTGCAACTCGAAACAGGGACTACGGATTAAGCGAAGATTGGCTAAGGACGAGGTGACGATGCACGTGGGAAATGGTTCCAAAGTCGATGTGATCGCGGTCGGCTCGCTACCTCTACATCTACCTTCGGGATTAGTTTTGGACCTGAATAATTGTTATTTGGTGCCAGCGTTGAGCATGAACATTATATCTGGATCATGTATAATGCGAGATGGTTATTCATTTAAATCAGAGAATAATGGTTGTTCCATTTATATGAGTAATATCTTTTATAGTCATGCACCCTTGAAGAGTGGTCTATTTTTGTTGAATCTCGATAGTAGTGATACACATATTCATAAAATTGAAGCCAAAAGATGCAGAGTTGATAATGATAGTGCAACTTATTTGTGGCACTGCCGTTTAGGTCATATCGGTGTAAAGCGCATGAAGAAACTCCACACTGATGGACTTTTGGAACCACTTGATTATGAATCACTTGGTACTTGCGAACCGTGCCTCATGGGCAAGATGACTAAAACGCCGTTCTCCGGAACCATGGAGCGAGCAATAGATTTGTTGGAAATCATACATACAGATGTATGTGGTCCGATGAATATTGAGGCTCGCGGCGGGTATCGTTATTTTGTCACCTTCACAGATGATTTAAGCAGATATGGGTATATCTACTTAATGAAACATAAGTCTGAAACATTTGAAAAGTTCAAAGAATTTCAGAGTGAAGTTGAAAATCATCGTAACAAGAAAATAAAGTTTCTACGATCTGATCGTGGAGGAGAATATTTGAGTTACGAGTTTGGTCTTCATTTAAAACAATGCGGAATAGTTTCGCAACTCACGCCACCCGGAACACCACAGCGTAATGGTGTGTCCGTACGTCGTAATCGTACTTTACTAGATATGGTGCGATCTATGATGTCTCTTACTGATTTACTCTATCATTTTTGGGTTATGCTTTAGAGACGGCTGCATTCATGTTAAATAGGGCACCATCGAAATCCGTTGAGACGATGCCTTATGAACTGTGGTTTGGCAAGAAACCAAAGTTGTCGTTTCTTATGTGAAAAAGCTTCAACCTGATAAGCTCGAACCCAAATCGGAAAAATATGTCTTCATAGGATACCCAAAAGAGACTGTTGGGTACACCTTCTATCACAGATTCGAAGGCAAGACTTTTGTTGCTAAATTTGGAATCTTTCTAGAGAAGGAGTTTCTCTCAAAAGAAGTGAGTGGGAGGAAAGTAGAACTTGATGAGGTAACTGTACCTGCTCCCTTATTGGAAAGTAGTTCATCACAGAAACCGGTTCCTGTGACACCTACACCAATTAGTGAGGAAGTTAATGATGATGAGCATGAAACTTCAGATCAAGTTGTTACTGAACCTCGTAGGACAACCAGAGTAAGATCCGCACCAGAGTGGTACGGTAATCCTGTTCTGGAGGTTATGTTACTGGACCATGATGAACCTACGAACTATGAAGAAGCAATGGTGAGCCCAGATTCCGCAAAATGGCTTGAGGCCATGAAATCTGAGATGGGATCCATGTAAAAAAAAGTGTGGACTTTGGTTGACTTGCCCGATGATCGGCAAGCCATTGAGAATAAATGGATCTTCAAGAAGAAGACTGACATTGACGGTAATGTTACTGTCTATAAAGCTCGACTTGTTGCGAAAGGTTTTCGACAAGTTCAAGGGATTGACTACGATGAGACTTTCTCACTCGTAGCGATGCTTAAGTCTGTCTGAATCATGTTAGCAATTGCCGCATTTTATGATTATGAAATTTGGCAAATGGATGTCAAAACTGCATTCCTGAATGGATTTCTGGAAGAAGAGTTGTATATGATGAAACCGGAAGGTTTTGTCGATCCAAAAGGAGCTAACAAAGTGTGCAAGCTCCAGCGATCCATTTATGGACTGGTGCAAGCCTCTCGGAGTTGGAATAAACGGTTTGATAGTGTGATCAAAGCATTTGGTTTTATACAGACTTTTGGAGAAGCCTGTATTTACAAGAAAGTGAGTGGGAGCTCTGTAGCATTTCTGATATTATATGTGGATGACATATTGCTGATTGCAAATGACATAGAATTTCTGGATAGCATAAAGGGATACTTGAATAAGATTTTTTCAATGAAGGACCTCGGTGAAGCTGGTTATATATTGGGCATCAATATCTATAGAGATAGGTCAAGACGCTTAATTGGACTTTCACAAAGCACATACCTTGACAAAGTTTTGAATAATTTCAAAATGGATCAAGCAAAGAAAGGGTTCTTGCTTGTGTTACAAGGTGTGAAGTTGAGTAAGACTCAATGCCCGACCACTGCAGAAGATAGAGAGAAGATGAAAGATGTTCCCTATGCTTCAGCCATAGGCTCTATCATGTATGCAATGCTGTGTACCAGACTTGATGTGTGCCTTGCTATAAGTTTAGCAGGGAGGTACCAAAGTAATCCAGGAGTGGATCACTTGACAGCGGTCAAGAATATCATGAAATACCTGAAAAAGGACTAAGGATATGTTTCTCATTTATGGAGGTGACAAAGAGCTAGTCATAAATGGTTACGTCGATGCAAGCTTTGACACTGATCCGGACGATTCTAAATCACAAACCGGATACGTATTTACATTGAACGGTGGAGCCGTTAGTTGGTGCGGTTCTAAACAAAGCGTTGTGGCGGGATCTACGTGTGAAGCGGAGTACATAGCTGCTTCGGAAGCAGCAAATGAAGGAGTCTGGATGAAGGAGTTCATATCCGATCTAGGTGTCATACCTAGTGCATCGGGTTCAATGAAAATCTTTTGTGACAATACTGGTGCAATTGCCTTGGCAAAGGAATCCAGATTTCACAAGAGAACCAAGCACATCAAGACTCGCTTCAATTCCATCCGGGATCTAGTCCAGGTGGGAGACATAGATATTTGCAAGATACATACGGATCTGAATGTTGCAGACCCGTTGACTAAGCCTCTTCCATGAGCAAAACATGATCAGCACCAAGGCTCCATGGGTGTTAGAATCATTACTGTGTAATCTAGATTATTGACTCTGGTGCAAGTGGGAGACTGAAGGAAATATGCCCTAGAGGCAATAATAAAGTTATTATTTATTTCCTTACATCATGATAAATGTTTATTATTCATGCTTGAATTGTATTAACCAGAAATATAGTACTTGTGTGAATACATAGACAAACAGAGTGTCACTAGTATGCCTCTACTTGACTAGCTCGTTGATCAAAGATGGTTATGTTTCCTAGCCATTGACATGAGTTGTCATTTGATTAACGGGATCACATCATTAGGAGAATGATGTGATTGACTTGACCCATTCCGTTAGCTTAGCACTCGATCGTTTAGTATGTTGCTATTGCTTTCTTCATGACTTATACATGTTCCTATGACTATGAGATTATGCAACTCCCGTTTACCGGAGGAACACTTTGTGTGCTACCAAACATCACAACGTAACTGGGTGATTATAAAGGTGCTCTACAGGTGTCTCCAAAGGTACTTGTTGGGTTGGCGTATTTCGAGATTAGGATTTGTCACTCCGATTGTCGGAGAGGTATCTCTGGGCCCACTCGGTAATGCACATCACTTAAGCCTTGCAAGCATTGCAACTAATGAGTTAGTTGCGGGATGATGTATTACGGAACGAGTAAAGAGACTTGCCAGTAACGAGATTGAACTAGGTATTGTGATGCCGACGATCGAATCTTGGGCAAGTAACATACCGATGACAAAGGGAACAACGTATGTTGTTATGCGGTTTGACCGATAAAGATCTTCGTAGAATATGTGGGAGCCAATATGAGCATCCAGGTTCCGCTATTGGTTACTGACCGGAGACGAGTCTCGGTCATGTCTACATAGTTCTCGAACCCGTAGGGTCCGCATGCTTAAAGTTTGATGACGGTTATATTATGAGTTTATGTGTTTTGATGTACCGAAGGTAGTTCGGAGTCCCGGATGTGATCACGGACATGATGAGGAGTCTCGAAATGGTCGAGACATGAAGATTGATATATTGGACGACTATATTCGGACACCGGAATGGTTCCAGGGGTTATCGGATATATACCGGAGTACCGGGGGTTACCGAAACCCCCCGGGGGTTTTATGGGCCTACATGTGCCTTAGTGGAGAAGAGGAGGGGCGTCCAGGGCAGGCCGCGCGCCCCCTCCCCCTCTAGTCCGGTTTGGACAAGGAGGGGGGCGGCGCCCCCCTTTCCTTCCTCTCTCCCTCCTCCTTCCCTCCTTCTCCTAGTCCAACAAGGAAGGGAGGGAGTCCTACTCCCGGTGGGAGTAGGACTCCTCCTGGCGCGCCTCCTCCTGGCCGGCCGCCTCTCCCCCCTTGCTCCTTTATATACGGGGGCAGGGGGCACCCCATAGACACAACAATTGATCATTGATCTCTTAGCCGTGTGCGGTGCCCCCCTCCACCAGAATCCACCTCGATAATATCGTAGCGGTGCTCAGGCGAAGCCCTGCATCGGTAGAACATCATCATCATCACCATGCCGTCGTGCTGACGAAACTCTCCCTCAAAGCTCGGCTGGATCGGAGTTCGAGGGACGCCATCGAGCTGAACGTGTGCTGAAATCGGAGGTGCCGTGCATTCGGTACTTGATCGGTCGGATCGTGAAGACGTACGACTACACCAACCGCGTTGTGCTAACGCTTCCGCTTTCGGTCTATGAGGGTACGTGGACACACTCTCCCTTCTCGTTGCTATGCATCACCATGATCATGTGTGTGCGTAGGAAGTTTTTTGAAATTACTACGTTCCCCAACAAATCCTGTTCTGGAGGTCATGTTACTTGACCATGACGAACCTACGAACTATGAGGAAGCGATGATGAGCCCAGATTCCGTGAAATGGCTTGAGGCCATGAAATCTGAGATGGGATCCATGTATGAGAACAAAGTGTGGACTTTGGTTGACTTGCCCGATGATCGGCAAGCCATAGAGAATAAATGGATCTTCAAGAAGAAGACTGACACTGACGGTAATGATGCTGTCTACAAAGCTCGACTTGTTGCAAAAGGTTTTCGATAAGTCCAAGGAGTTGACTACGATGAGACCTTCTCACCCGTAGCGATGCTTAAGTCTGTCTGAATCATGTTAGCAATTGCCGCATTTTATGATTATGAAATTTGGCAAATGGATGTCAAAACTGCATTCCTGAATGGATATCTTAATGAAGAGTTGTATATGATGTAACCAGAAGGTTTTGTCGATCCTAAAGGTGCTAATAAAGTGTGCAAGCTCCAGCGATCCATTTATGGACTGGTCCAAGCATCTCGGAGTTGGAATATACACTTTGATAGTGTGATCAAAGCATATGGTTTTATACAGACTTTTGGAGAAGCCTGTATTTACAAGAAAGTGAGTGGGAGCTCTGTAGCATTTCTAATATTATATGTGGATGACATATTGTTGATTGGAAATAATACAGAATTTCTAGATAGCATAAAAGGATATTTGAATAAGAATTTTTCAATGAAAGACCTCGGTGAAGCTGCTTATATATTGGGCATCAAGATCTATAGAGATAGATCAAGACGCTTAATTGGACTTTCACAAAGCACATACCTGGATATAGTCTTGAAGAAGTTCAAAATGGATCAGTCAAAGAAAGGGTTCTTGCCTGTGTTACAATGTGTGAAGTTGAGTGAGACTCAATGCCCAACCACTGCAGAAGATAGAGAGAAAATAAAATTCATTCCCTATGCCTCAGCCATAGGGTCTATCATGTATGCAATGGTGTGTACTAGACCTGATGTGTGCCTTGCTATAAGTTTAGCAGGGAGGTACCACAGTAATCCAGGAGTGGATCACTGGACAGCGGTCAAGAACATCTTGAAATACCTGAAAAGGACTAAGGACATGTTTCTCGTTTATGGAGGTGACAAAGAGCTTGTCGTAAACGGTTACGTCGATGCAAGCTTTGACACTGATCCGGATGACCCTAAGTCGCAAACCGGATACGTATTTATATTGAATGGTGGAGCAGATTATTGACTCTAGTGCAAGTGGGAGACTGAAGGAAATATGCCCTAGAGGCAATAATAAAGTTGTTATTTATATTTCCTTATATCATGATAAATTTTTATTATTCATGCTAGAATTGTATTAACCAGAAACTTAGTACATGTGTGAATACATAGACAAACAGAGTGTCCCTAGTATGCCTCTACTTGACTAGCTCGTTAATCAAAGATGGTTAAGTTTCCTGACCATAGAAATGTGTTGTCATTTGATCAACGGGATCACATCATTAGAGAATGATGTGATGGACAAGACCCATCAGTTAGCTTAGCATAATGATCGTTTTGTTTTATTGCTATTGCTTTCTTCATGACTTATACATATTCCTCTGACTATGAGATTATGCAACTCCCGAATACTGGAGGAACGCCTTGTGTGCTATCAAATGTCAAAACGTAACTGGGTGATTATAAATATGCTCTACAGGTGTCTCCGAAGGTGTTTGTTGGGATAGCACAGATCAATATTAGGATTTGTCACTCCGTGTATCGGAGAGGTATATCTGAGCCCTCTCGGTAATGCACATCACTATAAGCCTTGCAAGCAATGTGACTAATGAGTTAGTTATGGGATGATGCATTACGGAACGAGGAAAGAGACTTGCCGGTAACGAGATTGAACTAGGTATGATGATACCGACGATCGAATCTTGGGCAAGTAACATACTGATGACAAATGGAATGACGTATGTTGTTATGCGGTTTGACCGATAAAGATCTTCGTAGAATATGTAGGAGCCAATATGAGCATCCAGGTTCCGCTGTTGGTTATTGACCGGAGATGTGTCTCGGTCATGTCTACATAGTTCTTGAACCCATAGGGTCCGCACGCTTAATGTTAAATGACGTTTTGTATTATGAGTTATGTGATTTGGTGACCGAAGTTTGTTCGGAGTCCCGGATGAGATCACGGACATGACGAGGAGTCTCGAAATGGTCGATAGGTAAAGATTCATATATTGGAAGGTTATATACGGACACCGGAATGGTTCCGAAGAAGATCGGGGATTTTTCGGAGTACTGGGAGGTTACCGGAACCCCCTAGGAAAGTTAATGGGCCTATTGGGCCATAGTGGAGGAGAGGAGGCAGGCAACGGGAGGAGGCGCGCGCCCTCCCTTGTCCAATCCTAATTGGACAAGGGGAGGGGGCGCGGCCCCCTCTTTCCTTCCCCCTCTCCCTCCTTTCCCCTTTCCCCTCTCCGTTGGAAGGAAAGGGGGGCCCGAATCCTACTAGGAACAGACTCCTAGTAGGGCTCCCCCCTCTTGGCGCACCCCCTCTTGGGCCGGCCTCCTCCCCCCTCCTTTATATACGTGGGCAGGGGGGCACCTGAAAGGCACAACAGTTCTTTCTTACCCGTGTGTAATGCCCCCCTCCACAGTTTACTCCTCCGGCCATAGCGTCGGAGTGCTTAGGCGAAGCCCCACGCGGATCACATCACCAACACCATCGCCACGCGCGTCGTGCTGACGGAACTCTCCCTCGACCTTCTACTAGATCAAGAGCTCGAGGGACGTCATCGAGCTGAAAGTGTGCTGAACACGGAGGTGCCATACGTTCGGTACTTGGATCGGTTGGATCGTGAAGACGTTCGACTACATCAACCGCATTGACATAACGCTTCCGCTTTCGGTCTACGAGGGTACGTGGACACACTCTCCCGTCTCGTTGCTATGCATCTCCTAGATAGATCTTGCATGATCGTAGGAATTTTTTTGAATTACTACATTCCCCAACAGTCACAACATGCCTCCTCGCCGTGGTCGTCGAAGCATTGCCGCGACTGTCAACGTCGTCGTGGTCATTGAAGCATTGCCACGATCACGGAAGCACGCCTCGTGACATGGCCACGGTCGTCGCCAACGTCATGCCACGCCTTATTGCCATAGTCGTCAAAGCATTTCCACGATCATGGAAGCACGCCTCGCGGCATGGCCGAGGTCATCATCGACGTCACGCCACACCTTATTGCCATGGTCATTAAAGCATTGCAACGATCACTGAAGCACGCCTCGCAGCATGGCCGCGGTCGTCGACGTAGTCGTGGAAGCATTGCCACAATCACTGAAGCACACCTCACAGCATGCCCGTGGTCGTCGACAACGACACACACCATGCCTCGTCGACCATGTCATGGCACACCTCGTTGTCGCGGCCGTCGACATGGTCGCCGGACATAGCACCCGCGTGAAACAATTGCACCGACAAGCTCGCTGCAACCAAGCATGGTGCAACACATCATACAAATGACTCCGACGGCAGCCTTGCTAGGCCAGCTAGCAACAGTACTGTAGTGTCAATCCTCCGCAACACCTAGCGCTCCGTGCGGCGTCGCCGCACTGCATCGACGCGTTCTGCAAATACTGGGTGATCACCTGCCGCATCGCCGCGCTCTTCAGCAGCAGCAGCAGGGTCAGCGCGGGGAACTGCAGGTCGCCGATTGCTGGTGTGGGCAGGTAAGTCGTGACTCGGGCATGTAACACTAGTAGGAAAAGGGGCTTTTACCCCGGTTCATAAGGGCCTTTAGTCCCGGTTCTGGAACCGGGACTAAAGGGTCGTTACTAATGCCCTAGCCCTTTAGTCCCGGTTCTTACACGAACCGGGACTAAAGGCCGTCCACGTGGCCGGTGCGGGGAGCCCAGGCAGGAGGGCCTTTGGTCCCGGTTGGTGCCACCAACCGGGACCAATAGGCAGGGCCTTTTGTCCCGGTTGGTGTCACCAACCAGGACCAATAGGCATCCACGCGTCAGCAGCTGGCAGGAGCTGAGGTTTTTGTTTTTTTTGAAAGGGGGTGGTTTAGGGGTTTTGGGGGGTTAATTTAGGTGTTTCATATATTGTGTTAGCTAGCTAATTAATAGACAGAAGTGTCCTCTCTTATCTCCGTGGTTGGTCGACGCTACGTACTATATACGTATGGAGAGGAGTAGACACGCTAGCTAGTAATCAAATGAAGGAAACAGAAGATCGTCATGAACATATGCATACAGAGTGAAGTGATATCGACCACCTCTCCTTCTCCGAGATGTTGGTCGAACAACAAGTTCTCGTATATCTATCCGACACTACCGGCTACATATATACAATAATTATCTCTTACAATACAATCTCCTAATTAAATTGTAGGAACACAGGGTCCACATAGTATTCTCCGTTTTCAGCGATCACGTGGTCAAGGAAGAATGCCGCCAATTCCTCTTGAATTCCTCGCATACGATCTTCTGCTAGGAGTTCATCCCGCTTCCGAAACATCTAATTTGAAGAAGGGGGTCAATACATAGATATATATGAATAAATGAAACTCAACACAAACGATGGTAATAAAATAAAATTGTGAATATTATTGCTTACGCACTTCATATTGTTCTTCAGTGTAGCCCCGCTCACAGGTCGTGTAGCGGATGGACTCGCAAACGTAGTATCCACAGTAATTATTCCCGGGTTCCTGCCACAACCACTTTACAAGAAATAGAGCTCAATCAAACTGATAAGCAAGCATGCTAAATGGTATTGATGAAACAAGCGCTTGAATCACTAGGAGATGCGCGGAACATGCTACTATAGTACTTACTTTCGGGTGATTAAATTGCAGCTTCTTCGGCAGTCCCAGAGCTTTTGAGGTGAATTTTCTCCAAACCCTGCCAGACAAAGAAAACAATTACTTGATATCAGGAAATGAACAAAGTTGCTGATATGGTGGATAATGATCGATCTAACTTAGTTCTCGAGCATTTGAGTCATGTTCGCATAGTCCTGGGGATCTTTTCGTCTCGAGTCTAAGACGGTTACTACTCCCTGCTCAAGCTTAATCTCTAGGAGAATATAGTGGAAGGTGCGCATGCATGCATAAGTCATCAATTACATTACCATAACCTGGACTAATAAGGGAAACCGAATATGCACAAGACAGTAACACTCACTTGAAGTTGTAAGGAAAGAGTATTATATCTTTGTTTTGATTTAATACCAACGATTGTAGCAAGTTGGCCTCGGCTTCTTTGGGATGTTTTTCAACCGTATATGCATCTATGAGATTTGTGTTAATGAACCCAATATCACCGATTTGTCTTTTCTTCAATTCGGCGATCTTCAATCTGCATAATATAGTGAGGATAAGTATAAATACATGCAATGAAAGAGCTGACCTATGTAGAGAGACTTAATGACAGAAGTAGTACTACTTACAGACAGTAGCAAGTGATCGTTGTTTTATCGAGGGCCTTTTGATTGTAAAACTGGAAGAAATCCTCAAATGGAACACTCAGCAGATCAATTCCAACGAGGTCATGCTCCGGTTTAACTCTCAGCGTCAAAGTATCCATCCCATCAGACTCTCTGTAGGTTTTCATGTACCAATCATGTAGTCTTCCCATCATCGTGCTTAGAGATCTTTCATCTTTGACGAGAGGCTTCCCGTAATGGTATTTGTGTTCGTCCACCTCCATGATTTCATAATGTACATCGTCGGGCAGGTAATCTCCAAGATTGCTATAACCGGGCACCATACTCGGATCATTAGCGACGATGTCTTTTGACACCTTGAGCGGGGGGCACGATTGGTTCGCTTGTTCGCCGGGCTGGGCAATTTTTTTCCCAGCTTGTCGTTCTTTTATCCTTTTATCACTGACAGTACTTCCCGACCGCTCCGCTTCGGCATATGTCTTTGCAAGAACGCGCTCATAGTTGCCTCTCGGCGGAGACTTTGGTTGTTTTGTCAGGGCAGCCAGAGTGCGCTTTGCTTTCACCGGATCTACCTTCTCCTCCGGAGGTGGATGTTTCTTTGCTTTCACCCCTTCAAAGAAGTTCTTCACTTCGGCTCGCACGATCTTCGCGTTCTCCTCCTCGGTCCTCCCGTATGGTAACTTCTCTGGAGTCTTCAGAGAAGGACCGAATCTGTATTGCCTCCCGCCTCTGGCAGCTGTACTGCTAGACGTCGGCAGAGCAGACGGAGCGGCTGCGGCTGTCTTCTTTCCTTGCTTACGAGGCGGAGGAGAAGGACTACGACGCGCCGGAGCAGCCGCAGCGGCGGCGGGTCTCTTCCGCCCTTGCTGACGAGGCGGAGAAGGAGGAGGCTGGCTGCTCTGGCGCGCCGGCGCTGGCGGAGAAGGAGGCGGAGTGCCGCCACGCGCCGGAGAAGGAGGCTGAGTGCCCGGTCACTCGCCGGAGGAGGAGGCGGAGTGCCCTTACTCGCCGGAGCTGTCCAGTTCGGAAGCTTGATGAGCTCCTTCCGCCATAGGCATGGAGTCTTCAGAGCAGAACCCAGCCGAGTCTCCCCTTCACCGGTAGGGTGGTCAAGCTGGAGCTCCTCAAATCCCTCCGTTATTTCATCCCCCATCACCCTAGCATATCCTTCTGGAATCGGCCGGCAGTGGTAGGTTGCGCCGGGTTCAGGAGGTAAAACAGAGCCAACAGCCGCCTTGACTTTGAAGTTCTGCCATTCCGCCATAAGGTGGCAATGTTGAGACTCCGTGATAGCATCCACGGGGTAGCTAGCAGGAGCCGCATGCTCCAGCTGAAGCAGCTCGGTGGAAGCCACGCTGCTTCTCCGCTGAGATGGCGGTGTAGCTTCGGGGGCAGTTTCGGCATCTCGATTGCCGTCTCGTTCCTCTAGCGCTTGAACCCTTTCGTGCAGCTTCAGAATTTGGATCTGCTCCACTTTTTTCCTCCTCTCTTGGCTTTTGTAATCGCCCGCGTCCGGAGAACCAGCCTTCCACGGAACGGAGCCTGGCGTGCCTCGTGTCCGTCCAGGGTGCTCAGGATTCCCGAGGGCCATTGTGAGCTCGTCGTTCTCTCTGTCTGGAACGAACGTCCCTTCCTGCGCTCTATCGATATATTGCTGAATCTTCTTGACTGGTATTCTCAAAAGCTCGTTCGCCCAAACGCACCTCCCTGATACAGGGTCCAAGGTTCCGCCAGCCCCGAAGAACCAAGTCCGGCAACAGTCTGTCCAGTTCATTGTCTGCCATCATAATCATGTCTTTCCTCCTCCACTCTTCGATCACCGTAGCCTGCTTCTTCACCCTGTTCTTCCAGACCATCATTGTCGTTAAGATACGACAAGATATCACCTCCGGCTAAGATTATGTCCCCCAACACCTCTTCTGCTTGCTCATCTCGTCCGTGCTCCATTGTTTCTGCAAATATTACAACATGGCAATTATTACACAAACATGACAGCAGGTGGATATATTAGTGCAAACGTAGACCTAGCTTATTCCGGGTTTGGGGTGGCCTAGGCAACGCTTCAAGGGTAGGGGCGCGGCGGGAGGGGGTAGGAGACCGACATCGTTTTTTTCTAGGGTTTGGGTGTCCTTGAGAGTTTTGGTCGAGCGAGAGGGCCGGGGGGTGCTCCCGTGGTATAAGTTATCACGGTCGAGAGGGGGTATAAATATCGACCGTCCATCATGTCGAAGTTATCTGGGAGGGAGTTATATATATCGACAACGACGACATACATACATGGGAAAATAATGTTATCGGGGAGGGGGTATATCGACCCCCCCCCACGTGTTGAAGTTATCGGGAGGGGGTTATATCGACAACGACGACATACGTACATGGGAAAATAATATTATCGGCGGGGAGGGGGTATATCGACCCCCCTCATGTTGAAGTTATCGGGAGAGGGGTATATCGACGACGACAGACCCGATAAAACATAAGAAAACGAAGAAGAAATAAAAAGAGGAGAAGAAGAAAAGGAATAGAGGAGAAGATCGAAGAAAAAAAAGAAGAAAAAAAAAGAGGAGAAGAAGAAAGGAATAGAGGAGAGAAGAAGAAAAAATAGAATTTTTTTCTATTTTTTCTTCTTCTCTTCTATTCCTTTCTTCTTCTCCTCTTCTTTTTCTTCTTTTTTCCTCTTCTTATTTATTTCTCCTCTTCTTCCTCTCCTCTTCTTCTCCTTTCTTCCTCTTCTTATTTTCCTTTTTATATGAACATATCATCATATATATGAACATACATTTTCTTTGCATATGCATATGAACATACATTTTCTTTGCATATGCATATGAACATACATACATACATTTTTCTTTCATATGAACATACATACATACATTTTCTTTGCATATGACCATACATACATTTTTCTTTGCATATGACCATTCATACATTTTCTTTGCATATGCTTTGTATATAAACATACATACACATGAACATACATACATACATATAAACATAACATACATACACAAAAAATTCTAAAAATTTGCCTAAAAAAATTATATGAAAAAAAAGCATACATCACCCATCCATCCATATAATGAACATATACATCATCCATCCATCCATATAATCAACATATGCATATGAAAAAAAATTATATGAAAAAAATTATATGAAAAAATTATATGAAGAGGATCTCGAGGGGACAGGGCGGAAAGGGGGTCGCCGGAGCCGGACCGAACGGGGAGGAGGGGCGGCTTCGAGGCAGGGGCGTCAGTGGGGGCGGGCGCCGGCGACGACGACAATGGTGGGGGCGGGCCGGGGCGCAGCGGCGCGGCCGTGCGTGCTCGGGGATGGGGCAGGGGCATGGGGCGGCGGCCGGCGTGGGCTCGGGCGCGGGGAGACGGGGATGGCGGCCGGCGGCGGCGACGAGGAGCGCGCGAGCGATTTGGGCAGCCTGGCGGCGGGGGCAACTGGCGAGGGAGGCGAGGGAGATGTGAAATTTTCACAAGTCCTGGTTATATAACAAGGGCATTGGTCCCGGTTCGTGGCACCAACCGGGACCAATGCCACCCTTTAGTCCCGGTTGGTGCCACCAACCGGGACCAAAGGTCCCTTTTCAGCAGCGCAAAGGGCGGGAAGCGGCGGCCTTTGGTCCCGGTTGGTGGCACCAACCGGGACTAAAGGGGGGGGGCATTGGTCCCGGTTGGTACCACGAACTGGTACCAAAGCCCCCTTTAGTCCCGGTTGGTGCCACCAACCGGGACCAAAGGCCGCCGCTACCCCGCGGCCAAAAGTTTAGTCCCACCTCGCTAGTTGAGAGGGGCTCGGAGTGGTTTATAAGCCCCACTGCGGCTGCCCTCTCGAGCTCCTCTCAAATGCAGGCTTACGGGCCTAATGTCACACTGTGCTGTATGTGGGCCTATTGGGCCTTCTGCGGGCCTGAATCCTGGCCCAGGTTCGGTTTCTAGTCATATTCAGGCCGTGGTGGCCCAATAGGTGGCAGTTTTTTTAATTTTTTTTTCCAGTTTTTTGGTTCTGTTTTTTGCATTATTTATTTTCTTTTGTTTTTTGCTTTATTTTTAATTCTTTGTGCTTTTAGGTCAGAAAATTTATAAACTTTCTGTTAGTGCCATTAGTTTTCAAATTTAAATAGTTAAAATTTGAATTCTATGAAATTTGTGTGAATCACAAGTTTGTGATTAACTTTACTATAAAAATAGTTTTTTTTTAGTTTTTTTGTTTTGTTTTTTGCATTATTTATTTTCTTTTGTTTTTTGATTTATTTTTTAATTCTTTTTGCTTTTAGGTCAGCAAAATTATAAACTGACTGTTAGTGCCATTAGTTTTAGAAAAAATATAAACTTTCTATTAGTGCCATTAGTTCTTTATGAAAATTCTTTTTGCTGTATTTAGTTTTTTTGTTTTCTTTTTTGCTGTATTTATTTTGTTTTGTTTCTACTTACAACAAAAAACTTATTTATTTTATTTTATTTTGTTTCTAATTTCTTATTTATTTTACTTTATGATAATTCTTTTTGCTATTAAAGTTTGTATCAAAAAAAGTTCTTTATGAAAATTCTTTTTGCTTTTAATGATTTTGAACAGAAAATACTTCGATAATTTTAGTTGCATCAATTTTATATGATTTTAGTTTCAATAATAATAGAGGTTTCTTATAATGTTTTGAACAGAAAATACTTTGTTATTTTAGTTTCATAAATTTTATTAAAGTTTATTTTATTTTGTCGGAACACAAGAAGTCCGGAGTTGTAATAAGTTATTAAAAATAAAAAAGAGGTGCAATGCTCGTTGATTTGCTTCAAGCCTTTCGGAATAGTGTAGACTGCACTACACATAGCCCGATGCAGTCTACCTTATTCCTCAAGGCTTGAAGCTAAGCTACGTGAGCATTGCGCCTCTTTTTCATCGTCTCTGCACTCAGGGCTTATAAACCGCTCCTAGTGCCTCTCAGCTAGCGAGGTGGGACTAAAAAACTGCTTAGTAAGAAACTCTAGTACTGGTTCGTGCCACGAACAGGTACTAAAGGTGCTCGTGGGGCCACAGCCTCATTAGTACCGGTTCGTGGCACCAACAGGGACCAAAGGGTGGAATTGGTCCCGGTTCGTGCCACCAACCGGGACCAATGGCCTTGCACAGCGGCGTGGTGGTGAGTTTAGTCCCACCTCGCTAGCTAAGAGAGAGCCGCACCTGTTTATTGTTGGAAATATGCCCTAGAGGCAATAATAAATGGTTATTATTATATTTCTTTGTTCATGGTAATTGTCTATTATTCATGCTATAACTGTATTGTCCGGAAATCGTAATACATGTGTGAATACATAGACCACAACCTATCCCTAGTAAGCCTCTAGTTGACTAGCTCGTTGATCAACAGATAGTCATGGTTTCCTGACTATGGACATTGGATGTCATTGATAACGGGATCACATCATTAGGAGAATGATGTGATGGACAAGACCCAATCTTAAGCATAGCATAAAATATCGTGTAGTTTCGTTTGCTAGAGCTTTTCCAATGTCAAGTATCTTTTCCTTAGACCATGAGATCGTGCAACTCCCGGATACCGTAGGAGTGCTTTGGGTGTGCCAAACGTCACAACGTAACTAGGTGACTATAAAGGTGCATTACGGGTATCTCCGAAAGTGTCTGTTGGGTTGGCACGGATCGAGACTGGGATTTGTCACTCCGTGTGACGGAGAGGTATCTCTGGGCCCACTCGGTAATGCATCATCATAATGAGCTCAATGTGACTAAGGCGTTAGTCACGGGATCATGCATTGCGGTACGAGTAAAGAGACTTGCCGGTAACGAGATTGAACAAGGTATTGGGATACCGACGATCGAATCTCGAGCAAGTAACATACCGATTGACAAAGGGAATTGCATACGGATTGATTGAATCCTCGACACCGTGGTTCATCCGATGAGATTATCGTGGAGCATGTGGGAGCCAACATGGGTATCCAGATCCCGCTGTTGGGATATATGTATGCGGAAACCTGAAAGTTGTTCGGAGTCCCGGATGAGATCCCGGACGTCACGAGAGGTTCCGGAATGGTCCGGAGGTGAAGAATTATATATAGGAAGTCCAGTTTCGGCCACCGGGAAAGTTTCGGGGGTTACCGGTATTGTACCGGGACCACCGGAAGGGTCCCGGGGGTCCACCGGGTGGGGCCACCTATCCCGGAGGGCCCCGTGGGCTGAAAGTGGAAGGGAACCAGCCCTTAGTGGGCTGGGGCGCCCCCCTTGGGCCTCCCCCCATGCGCCTAGGGTTGGGAACCCTAGGGGGGGAGCTTCCCCCTTGCCTTGGGGGGCAAGGCAACCCCTTCCCCCTTGGCCGCCGCCCCCCCTTGAAGATCCCATCACCCAGGGCTGGCGCACCCCCCCAGGGGCCTATATAAAGGGGGGGAGGGAGGGCAGCAACACACAGCCTTGGGCGCCTCCCTCCTCCCCTGCAACACCTCTCTCTCTCTCGCAGAAGCTCGGCGAAACCCTGCCGGAGACCCGCTACATCCACCACCACGCCGTCGTGCTGTTGGATCTCCATCAATCTCTCCTCCCCCCTTGCTGGATCAAGAAGGAGGAGACGTCGCTGCACCGTACGTGTGTTGAGCGCAGAGGTGCCGTCCGTTCGGCACTCGGTCATCGGTGATTTGGATCACGGCGAGTACGACTCCGTCATCCACGTTCATTGGAACGCTTCCGCTCGCGATCTACAAGGGTATGTAGATGCACTCCTTTCCCCTCGTTGCTAGTAGACTCCATAGATGCATCTTGGTGAGCGTAGGAATATTTTAAATTATGCTACGATTGGGCATGAGCTGTCGAGCTCCTCCCTAAAGCAGGCTTACGGGCCTAACCTCTCTGTACATGCCTGTGGGCCTACTGGGCCTTCTGCGGGCCTGAATCCTGGCCCATGGATGGGTTTCTAATCGTATTCAGGCCGTGGTGGCCCAGTAGGTGGCATAATTTTTAATTTTTGGCCTGTTATTTTTCATGCATTTACTAATTATTTTGAGCTATAAGACCCTAAAATTGAAAAGCATTTCAAATGAAGTCTGAAAAGGTTGAAAGTTGGCATGGTATCATCATTTCATCCACATAGCATGTGCAAGAAAGTTGAGAGGGTTACGGCAAAAACTAGATGCACTTCTTGTACAAAACGGACAATGGTATCATACTCGTCTATTACAAAGTTGGCATGGTATCATCATAATAGTTGCGGGAGAAAGTCTTCACTTTTTCTTCGCTCAGTCCAAAGATCATCTTTCTTTCTGCATATCATTGACATAAGACACCTCAGGGTCTTCCTTCTTAGGCTTATACCATTGGTGGATGCTGATCGGGATCTTGTCCCTAACTAGAACCCCGCACTGAGCAGCAAATGCATCCTTTGTCCGGAGGGGTTCAATCGGTTGGCCGTCGCGCGCGATTGCTGTGATCTCAAACCTTTCATCCGAGCGCAACTTTCTCTTCGGGCCTCGTCTCTTTACCGAAGTTGTGCTCGATCCGGAGGGCTAGAAAAAAGAAGAAAGACGAGTGTTAATTAATATGTGTACATACCAAAACAATGAATGCATCAATTAGCTAGTCAGCACAGGCTTAACTAATATATTTACCTGGCCGGACTCTGTTCGGTCACCGGAGCCGTCACCACGGGCTCCTTCTTGCACCAGCATTGGGTCACCGGAGCCATCATAATCATGTCTTTCCTCCTCCACTCTTCGATCACCGTAGCCTGCTTCTTCACCCTGTTCTTCCAGACCATCATTGTCGTTAAGATACGACAAGATATCACCTCCGGCTAAGATTATGTCCCCCAACACCTCTTCTGCTTGCTCATCTCGTCCGTGCTCCATTGTTTCTGCAAATATTACAACATGGCAATTATTACACAAACATGACAGCAGGTGGATATATTAGTGCAAACGTAGACCTAGCTTATTCCGGGTTTGGGGTGGCCTAGGCAACGCTTCAAGGGTAGGGGCGCGGCGGGAGGGGGTAGGAGACCGACATCGTTTTTTTCTAGGGTTTGGGTGTCCTTGAGAGTTTTGGTCGAGCGAGAGGGCCGGGGGGTGCTCCCGTGGTATAAGTTATCACGGTCGAGAGGGGGTATAAATATCGACCGTCCATCATGTCGAAGTTATCTGGGAGGGAGTTATATATATCGACAACGACGACATACATACATGGGAAAATAATGTTATCGGGGAGGGGGTATATCGACCCCCCCCCACGTGTTGAAGTTATCGGGAGGGGGTTATATCGACAACGACGACATACGTACATGGGAAAATAATATTATCGGCGGGGAGGGGGTATATCGACCCCCCCTCATGTTGAAGTTATCGGGAGAGGGGTATATCGACGACGACAGACCCGATAAAACATAAGAAAACGAAGAAGAAATAAAAAGAGGAGAAGAAGAAAAGGAATAGGGGAGAAGATCGAAGAAAAAAAAGAAGAAAAAAAAAGAGGAGAAGAAGAAAGGAATAGAGGAGAGAAGAAGAAAAAATAGAATTTTTTCTATTTTTTCTTCTTCTCTTCTATTCCTTTCTTCTTCTCCTCTTCTTTTTCTTCTTTTTTCCTCTTCTTATTTATTTCTCCTCTTCTTCCTCTCCTCTTCTTCTCCTTTCTTCCTCTTCTTATTTTCCTTTTTATATGAACATATCATCATATATATGAACATACATTTTCTTTGCATATGCATATGAACATACATTTTCTTTGCATATGCATATGAACATACATACATACATTTTTCTTTCATATGAACATACATGCATACATTTTCTTTGCATATGACCATGCATACATTTTTCTTTGCATATGACCATTCATACATTTTCTTTGCATATGCTTTGCATATAAACATACATACATATGAACATACATACATACATATAAACATAACATACATACACAAAAAATTCTAAAAATCTGCCTAAACAAATTATATGAAAAAAAAGCATACATCACCCATCCATCCATATAATGAACATATACATCATCCGTCCATCCATATAATCAACATATGCATATGAAAAAAAATTATATGAAAAAAAATTATATAAAAAAATTATATGAAGAGGATCTCGAGGGGACAGGGAGGAAAGGGGGTCGCCGGAGCCGGAACGAACGGGGAGGAGGGGCGGCGTCGAGGCAGGGGCGGCAGTGGGGGCGGGCGCCGGCGACGACGACAATGGTGGGGGCGGGCCGGGGCGCAGGGGCGCGGCCGTGCGTGCTCGGGGACGGGGCAGGGGCACAGGGCGGCGGCCGGCGTGGGCTCGGGCGCGGGGCAGGGGCACGGGGAGACGGGGATGGCGGCCGGCGGCGGCGACGGCGACGAGGAGCGCGCGAGCAATTTGGGCAGCCTGGCGGCGGGGGCAACTGGCGAGGGAGGCGAGGGAGATGTGAAATTTTCACAAGTCCTGGTTATATAGCAAGGGCATTGGTCCCGGGTTGTGGCACCAACCGGGACCAATGCCACCCTTTAGTCCCGGTTGGTGCCACCAACGGGACCAAAGGTCCCTTTTCAGCAGCGCAAAGGGCGGGAAGCGGCGGCCTTTGGTCCCGGTTGGTGGCACCAACCGGGACTAAAGGGGGGGAATTGGTCCCGGTTGGTACCACGAACTGGTACCAAAGCCCCCTTTAGTCCCGGTTGGTGCCACCAACCGGGACCAAAGGCCGCCGCTGCCCCGCGGCCAAAAGTTTAGTCCCACCTCGCTAGTTGAGAGGGGCTCGGAGTGGTTTATAAGCCCCACTGCGGCTGCCCTCTCGAGCACCTCTCAAATGCAGGCTTACGGGCCTAATGTCACACTGTGCTGTCTGTGGGCCTATTGGGCCTTCTGCGGGCCTGAATCCTGGCCCAGGTTGGGTTTCTAGTCATATTCAGGCCGTGGTGGCCCAATAGGTGGCAGTTTTTTTAAAAAAATTCCAGTTTTTTGGTTCTGTTTTTTGCATTATTTATTTTCTTTTGTTTTTTGCTTTATTTTTTAATTCTTTGTGCTTTTAGGTCAGAAAATTTATAAACTTTCTGTTAGTGCCATTAGTTTTCAAATTTAAATAGTTAAAATTTGAATTCTATGAAATTTGTGTGAATCACAAGTTTGTGATTAACTTTACTATAAAAATAGTTTTTTTCAGTTTTTTGTTTTGTTTTTTGCATTATTTATTTTCTTTTGTTTTTTGCTTTATTTTTTAATTCTTTTTGCTTTTAGGTCAGCAAAATTATAAACTGTCTGTTAGTGCCATTAGTTTTAGAAAAAATATAAACTTTCTATTAGTGCCATTAGTTCTTTATGAAAATTCTTTTTGCTGTATTTAGTTTTTTTGTTTTCTTTTTTGCTGTATTTATTTTGTTTTGTTTCTACTTACAACAAAAAACTTATTTATTTTATTTTATTTTGTTTCTAATTACTTATTTATTTCACTTTATGATAATTCTTTTTGCTATTAAAGTTTCTATCAAAAAAAGTTCTTCATGAAAATTCTTTTTGCTTTTAATGATTTTGAACAGAAAATACTTCGATAATTTTGGTTGCATCAATTTTATATGATTTTAGTTTCAATAATAATAGAGGTTTCTTATAATGTTTTGAACAGAAAATACTTTGTTATTTTAGTTTCATAAATTTTATTAAACTTTATTTTATTTTGTCGGAACACAAGAAGTCCGGAGTTGTAATAAGTTATTAAAAATAAAAAAGAGGCGCAATGCTCGTTGATTTGCTTCAAGCCTTTCGGAATAGTGTAGACTGCACTAGACAGAGCTCGATGCAGTCTACCTTATTCCTCAAGGCTTGAAGCTAAGCAACGTGAGCATTGCGCCTCTTTTTCATCGTCTCTGCACTCAGGGCTTATAAACCGCTCCTAGTGCCTCTCAGCTAGCGAGGTGGGACTAAAAAACTGCTTAGTAAGAAACTCTAGTACAGGTTCGTGCCACGAACAGGTACTAAAGGTGCTCGTGGGGCCCCAGCCTCATTAGTACCGGTTCGTGGCACCAACAGGGACCAAAGGGTGGAATTGGTCCCGGTTCGTGCCACCAACCGGGACCAATGGCCTTGCACAGCGGCGTGGTGGTGAGTTTAGTCCCACCTCGCTAGCTAAGAGAGAGCCGCACCTGTTTATAAGGTGCGGTGCGCCTGAGCTGTCGAGCTCCTCTCTAAAGCAGGCTTACGGGCCTAACCTCTCTGTACATGCCTGTGGGCCTACTGGGCCTTCTGCGGGCCTGAATCCTGGCCCATGGATGGGTTTCTAATCGTATTCAGGCCGTGGTGGCCCAGTAGGTGGCATAATTTTTAATTTTTGGCCTGTTATTTTTCATGCATTTACTAATTATTTTGAGCTATAAGACCCTAAAATTGAAAAGCATTTCAAATGAACTCTGAAAAGGTTGAAAGTTGGCATGGTATCATCATTTCACCCACATAGCATGTGCAAGAAAGTTGAGAGGGTTACGGCAAAAACTAGACGCACTTCTTGTACAAAACGGACAATGGTATCATACTCGTCTATTACAAAGTTGGCATGGTATCATCATAATAGTTGCGGGAGAAAGTCTTCACTTTTTCTTCGCTCAGTCCAAAGATCATCTTTCTTTCTGCATATCATTGACATAAGACACCTCAGGGTCTTCCTTCTTAGGCTTATACCATTGGTGGATGCTGATCGGGATCTTGTCCCTAACTAGAACCCCGCACTGAGCAGCAAATGCATCCTTTGTCCGGAGGGGTTCAATCGGTTGGCCGTCGCGCGCGATTGCTGTGATCTCAAACCTTTCATCCGAGCGCAACTTTCTCTTCGGGCCTCTCTCTTTACCGAAGTTGTGCTCGATCCGGAGGGCTAGAAAAAAGAAGAAAGACGAGTGTTAATTAATATGTGTACATACCAAAACAATGAATGCATCAATTAGCTAGTCAGCACAGGCTTAACTAATATATTTACCTGGCCGGACTCTGTTCGGTCACCGGAGCCGTCACCACGGGCTCCTTCTTGCACCAGCATTGGGTCACCGGAGCCATCATAATCATGTCTTTCCTCCTCCACTCTTCGATCACCGTAGCCTGCTTCTTCACCCTGTTCTTCCAGACCATCATTGTCGTTAAGATACGACAAGATATCACCTCCGGCTAAGATTATGTCCCCCAACACCTCTTCTGCTTGCTCATCTCGTCCGTGCTCCATTGTTTCTGCAAATATTACAACATGGCAATTATTACACAAACATGACAGCAGGTGGATATATTAGTGCAAACGTAGACCTAGCTTAGTGCAAACGTAGACCTAGCTTATTCCGGGTTTGGGGTGGCCTAGGCAATGCTTCAAGGGTAGGGGCGCGGCGGGAGGGGGTAGGAGACCGACATCGTTTTTGTCTAGGGTTTGGGTGTCCTCGAGAGTTTT
The DNA here is from genome assembly GCF_002575655.3 of Aegilops tauschii subsp. strangulata. Taxonomy (NCBI): domain Eukaryota; kingdom Viridiplantae; phylum Streptophyta; class Magnoliopsida; order Poales; family Poaceae; genus Aegilops; species Aegilops tauschii. The sequence continues at coordinate 69,043,328 of NC_053041.3, forward strand.
GGTCGAGCGAGAGGGCCGGGGGGTGCTCCCGTGGTATAAGTTATCACGGTCGAGAGGGGGTATAAATATCGACCGTCCATCATGTCGAAGTTATCTGGGAGGGAGTTATATATATCGACAACGACGACATACATACATGGGAAAATAATGTTATCGGGGAGGGGGTATATCGACCCCCCCCCCCCACGTGTTGAAGTTATCGGGAGGGGGTTATATCGACAACGACGACATACGTACATGGGAAAATAATATTATCAGCGGGGAGGGGGTATATCGACCCCCCCTCATGTTGAAGTTATCGGGAGAGGGGTATATCGACGACGACAGACCCGATAAAACATAAGAAAACGAAGAAGAAATAAAAAGAGGAGAAGAAGAAAAGGAATAGAGGAGAAGATCAAAGAAAAAAAAGAAGAAAAAAAAAGAGGAGAAGAAGAAAGGAATAGAGGAGAGAAGAAGAAAAAATAGAATTTTTTTCTATCTTTTCTTCTTCTCTTCTATTCCTTTCTTCTTCTCCTCTTCTTTTTCTTCTTTTTTCCTCTTCTTATTTATTTCTCCTCTTCTTCCTCTCCTCTTCTTCTCCTTTCTTCCTCTTCTTATTTTCCTTTTTATATGAACATATCATCATATATATGAACATACATTTTCTTTGCATATGCATATGAACATACATTTTCTTTGCATATGCATATGAACATACATACATACATTTTTCTTTCATATGAACATACATACATACATTTTCTTTGCATATGACCATACATACATTTTTCTTTGCATATGACCATTCATACATTTTCTTTGCATATGCTTTGCATATAAACATACATACATATGAACATACATACATACATATAAACATAACATACATACACAAAAAATTCTAAAAATCTGCCTAAAAAATTATATGAAAAAAAAGCATACATCACCCATCCATCCATATAATGAACATATACATCATCCATCCATCCATATAATCGACATATGCATATGAAAAAAAATTATATGAAAAAATTATATGAAGAGGATCTCGAGGGGACAGGGAGGAAAGGGGGTCGCCGGAGCCGGACCGAACGAGGAGGGGCGGCGTCGAGGCAGGGGCGGCAGTGGGGGCGGGCGCCGGCGACGACGACAATGGTGGGGGCGGGCCGGAGCGCAGGGGCGCGGCCGTGCGTGCTCGGGGACGGGGCAGGGGCACGGGGCGGCGGCCGGCGTGGGCTCAGGCGCGGGGCAAGGGCACGGGGAGACGGGGATGGCGGCCGGCGGCGGCGACGGCGACGAGGAGCGCGCGAGCGATTTGGGCAGCTTGGCGGCGGGGGCAACTGGCGAGGGAGGCGAGGGAGATGTGAAATTTTCACAAGTCCTGGTTATATAGCAAGGGCATTGGTCCCGGTTCGTGGCACCAATCGGGACCAATGCCACCCTTTAGTCCCGGTTGGTGCCACCAACCGGGACCAAAGGTCCCATTTCAGCAGTGCAAAGGGCGGGAAGCGGCGGCCTTTGGTCCCGGTTGGTGGCACCAACCGGGACTAAAGGGGGGGCATTGGTCCCGGTTGGTACCACGAACTGGTACCAAAGCCCCCTTTAGTCCCGGTTGGTGCCACCAACCGGGACCAAAGGCCGCCGCTTCCCCGCGGCCAAAAGTTTAGTCCCACCTCGCTAGTTGAGAGGGGCTCGGAGTGGTTTATAAGCCCCACTGTGGCTGCCCTCTCGAGCTCCTCTCAAATGCAGGCTTACGGGCCTAATGTCACATTGTGCTGTCTGTGGGCCTATTGGGCCTTCTGCGGGCCTGAATCCTGGCCCAGGTTGGGTTTCTAGTCATATTCAGGCCGTGGTGGCCCAATAGGTGGCAGTTTTTTTAATTTTTTTCCAGTTTTTTGGTTCTGTTTTTTGCATTATTTATTTTCTTTTGTTTTTTGCTTTATTTTTTAATTCTTTGTGCTTTTAGGTCAGAAAATTTATAAACTTTCTGTTAGTGCCATTAGTTTTCAAATTTAAATAGTTAAAATTTGAATTCTATGAAATTTGTGTGAATCACAAGTTTGTGATTAACTTTACTATAAAAATAGTTTTTTTTTCAGTTTTTTTGTTTTGTTTTTTGCATTATTTATTTTCTTTTGTTTTTTGCTTTATTTTTTAATTCTTTTTGCTTTTAGGTCAGCAAAATTATAAACTTTCTGTTAGTGCCATTAGTTTTAGAAAAAATATAAACTTTCTATTAGTGCCATTAGTTCTTTATGAAAATTCGTTTTGCTGTATTTAGTTTTTTTGTTTTCTTTTTTGCTGTATTTATTTTGTTTTGTTTCTACTTACAACAAAAAACTTATTTATTTTATTTTATTTTGTTTCTAATTACTTATTTATTTTACTTTATGATAATTCTTTTTGCTATTAAAGTTTCTATCAAAAAAAGTTCTTTATGAAAATTCTTTTTGCTTTTAATGATTTTGAACAGAAAATACTTCGATAATTTTAGTTGCATCAATTTTATATGATTTTAGTTTCAATAATAATAGAGGTTTCTTATAATGTTTTGAACAGAAAATACTTTGTTATTTTAGTTTCATAAATTTTATTAAACTTTATTTTATTTTGTCGGAACACAAGAAGTCCGGAGTTGTAATAAGTTACTAAAAATAAAAAAAGAGGCGCAATGCTCTTTGATTTGCTTCAAGCCTTTCAGAATAGTGTAGACTGCACTACACATAGCTCGATGCAGTCTACCTTATTCCTCAAGGCTTGAAACTAAGCAACGTGGGCATTGCGCCTCTTTTTCATCGTCTCTGCACTCAGGGCTTATAAACCGCTCCTAGTGCCTCTCAGCTAGCGAGGTGGGACTAAAAAACTGCTTAGTAAGAAACTCTAGTACCGGTTCGTGCCACGAACAGGTACTAAAGGTGCTCGTGGGGCCACAGCCTCATTAGTACCGGTTCGTGGCACCAACAGGGACCAAAGGGTGGAATTGGTCCCGGTTCGTGCCACCAACCGGGACCAATGGCCTTGCACAGCGGCGTGGTGGTGAGTTTAGTCCCACCTCGCTAGCTAAGAGAGAGTCGCACCTGTTTATAAGGTGCGGTGCGCCTGAGCTGTCGAGCTCCTCTCTAAAGCAGGCTTACGGGCCTAACCTCTCTGTACATGCCTGTGGGCCTACTGGGCCTTCTGCGGGCCTGAATCCTGGCCCATGGATGGGTTTCTAATCGTATTCAGGCCGTGGTGGCCCAGTAGGTGGCATAATTTTTAATTTTTGGCCTGTTATTTTTCATGCATTTACTAATTATTTTGAGCTATAAGACCCTAAAATTGAAAAGCATTTCAAATGAAGTCTGAAAAGGTTGAAAGTTGGCATGGTATCATCATTTCATCCACATAGCATGTGCAAGAAAGTTGAGAGGGTTACGGCAAAAACTAGATGCACTTCTTGTACAAAACGGACAATGGTATCATACTCGTCTATTACAAAGTTGGCATGGTATCATCATAATAGTTGCGGGAGAAAGTCTTCACTTTTTCTTCGCTTGTGTCATTTGCTTATTGCTCCGTAACCATGGATAATCTTCATCGTTTATCAGGATGCTTGGGTCAGCCTTGACTTTGAAGGGAGGAATTTCATGAAACCTTTCATAATCTTCAGACATGTCTATCTTGCCCTCCACTCCCACAATGTCCCTTTTTCCTGAAAGAACTATGTGGCGCTTTGGCTCATCGTATGATGTATTCGCTTCCTTATCTTTTCTTTTCCTCGGTCTGGTAGACATGTCCTTCCCATAGATAACCTATGCCACATCATTGGCTAGGACGAACGGTTCGTCAGTGTACCCAAGATTGTTCAGATCCACTGTTGTCATTCCGTACTGTGGGTCTACCTGTACCCCGCCTCCTGACAGATTGACCATTTGCACTTAAACAAAGGGACCTTAAAATCATGTCCGTAGTCAAGTTCCCATATGTCCATTATGTAACCATAATATGTGTCCTTTCCCCTCTCGGTTGCTGCATCAAAGCGGACACCGTTGTTTTGGTTGGTGCTCTTTTGATCTTGGGCGATCGTGTAAAATGTATTCCCATTTATCTCGTATCCTTTGTAAGTCAATACAGTCGAAGATGGTCCCCTGGACAACGAGTACAAGTCATCACAAACAGTGGTGTCACCTCTGAGACGTGTTTCCAACCAACTGCTGAAAGTCCTGATGTGTTCACATGTAATCCAGTCGTCACACTGCTCCGGGTGTTTGGAGCGCAGACTGTTCTTGTGTTCATCGACATATGGGGTCACCAAGGTAGAGTTCTGTAGAACTGTGTAGTGTGCTTGAGACCAAGAATATCCGTCCCTGCATATTATTGAGTCCCCCCCTCCAAGCGTGCCTTTTCCAGTCAGTCTCCCCTCATACCGCGATTTAGGGAGACCTATCTTCTTAAGGCCAGGAATGAAGTCAACACAAAACCCAATGACATCCTCTGTTTGATGGCCCATGGAGATGCTTCCTTCTGGCCTAGCGCGGTTACGGACATATTTCGTTAGGACTCCCATGAACCTCTCAAAGGGGAACATATTGTGTAGAAATACGGGCCCCAGAATGACAATCTCGTCGACTAGATGAACTAGGACGTGCGTCATGATATTGAAGAAGGATGGTGGGAACAGCAGCTCGAAACTGACAAGACATTGCGTCACATCACTCCTTAGCCTTGGTATGATTTCTGGATCGATCGCCTTCTGAGAGATTGCATTGAGGAATACACATAGCTTCACAATGGCTAATCGGACGTTTTCCGGTAGAAGCCCCCTCAATGCAACCGGAAGCAGTTGCGTCATAATCACGTGGCAGTCATGAGACTTTAGGTTCTGGAACTTTTTCTTTGGAATATTTATTATTCCCTTTATATTCGACGAGAAGCCAGTCGGGACCTTCATACTGAGCAGGCATTCAAAGAAGATTTCTTTCTCTTCTTTCGTAAGAGCGTAGCTAGCAGGACCTTCATACTGCTTCGGAGGCATGCCGTCTTTTTCGTGCAAACGTTGCAGGTCCTCCCGTGCCTCAGGTGTATCTTTTGTCTTCCCATACACGCCCAAGAAGCCTAGCAGGTTCACGCAAAGGTTCTTCATCACGTGCATCACGTCGATTGAAGAGCGGACCTCTAGCTCTTTCCAGTAGGGTAGGTCCCAAAATATAGATTTCTTCTTCCACATGGGTGCGTGTCCCTCAGCGTCATTCGGAACAGCTAGTCCGCCGGGACCCTTTCCAAAGATTGCGTGTAAATCATTGACCATAGCAAGTACGTGATCACCGGTACGCATGGCGGGCTTCTTCCGGTGATGGTTGGTCGGAAGAAATCGACGATGGCCCAGGTACACATTCTTCCTGCTTTTGTCCAGGTATATACTTTCAGTGTCATCTAAACAGTGCGTGCATGCGTGGTATCCCTTGTTTGTCTGTCCTGAAAGGTTACTGAGAGCGGGCCAATCGTTGATGGTTACAAATAGCAACGCGTGCAGGTTAAATTCCTCCTGTTTGTGCTCATCCCACGTACGTACACCGTTTCCATTCCACAGCTGTAAAAGTTCTTCAACTAATGGCCTTAGGTACACATCAATGTCGTTGCCGGGTTGCTTAGGGCCTTGGATGAGAACTGGCATCATAATGAACTTCCGCTTCATGCACATCCAAGGAGGAAGGTTATACATACATAGAGTCACGGGCCAGGTGCTGTGATTGCTGCTCTGCTCCCCGAAAGGATTAATGCCATCCGCGCTTAAACCAAACCATACGTTCCTTGGGTCAGCTGCAAACTCAGCCCAGTACTTTCTCTCGATTTTTCTCCACTGCGACCCGTCAGCGGGTGCTCTCAACTTCCCGTCTTTCTTACGGTCCTCACTGTGCCATCGCATCAACTTGGCATGCTCTTCGTTTCTGAACAGACGTTTCAACCGTGGTATTATAGGAGCATACCACATCACCTTCGCAGGAACCCTCTTCCTGGGGGGCTCGCCGTCAACATCACCAGGGTCATCTCGTCTGATCTTATACCGCATTGCACCGCATACCGGGCATGCGTTCAGATCCTTGTACGCACCGCGGTAGAGGATGCAGTCATTAGGGCATGCATGTATCTTCTGCACCTCCAATCCTAGAGGGCATATGACCTTCTTTGCTGCGTATGTACTGTCGGGCAATTCGTTATCCTTTGGAAGCTTCTTCTTCAATATTTTCAATAGCTTCTCAAATCCTTTGTCAGGCACAGCATTCTCTGCCTTCCACTGCAACAATTCCAGTACGGTACCGAGCTTTGTGTTGCCATCTTCGCAATTGGGGTACAACCCTTTTTTGTGATCCTCTAACATGCGATCGAACTTCAGCTTCTCCTTTTGACTTTCGCATTGCGTCCTTGCATCGACTATGACCCGGCGGAGATCATCATCATCGGGCACTGGTTCCTCTTGATCTTCAGCAGCTTCCCCCCTTGCAGCATCATTGGGCACATCGTCTGGTTCCTCTTGATCTTCAGCAGCTTCCCCCGTTGCAGCATCACCGTATTCAGGGGGCACATAGTTGTCATCGTCCTCTTCTTCTTCGCCGTCTTCCATCATAACCCCTATTTCTCCGTGCCTCGTCCAAACATTATAGTGTGGCATGAAACCCTTGTAAAGCAGGTGGGTGTGAAGGATTTTCCGGTCAGAGTAAGACTTCGTATTCCCACATATAGGGCATGGACAACACATAAAACCATTCTGCTTGTTTGCCTCAGCCACTTCGAGAAAATCATGCACGCCCTTAATGTACTCGGAGGTGTGTCTGTCACCGTACATCCATTGCCGGTTCATCTGCGTGCATTATATATAATTAAGTGTGTCAAAAACCACTACAGAACATCATGAATAGATAATTAAGTGACCAAATTAATAGAAGTTCATCATCACATTAGAACCAAAGTACATACATAGTTCTCATCTAACAACATATATATAGCTCTCCAGAGCATCTAATTAATTAAACCATACATTGAAACTATGTAAAACATTTCAATGCGAAAACAAACGCGATCATAATCGCAACCAAGGTAACAATTGATCCAACGGCATAATGATACCAAGCCTCGGTATGAATGGCATATTTTCTAATCTTTCTAATCTTCAAGCGCATTGCATCCATCTTGATCTTGTGATCATCGACGACATCCGCAACATGCAACTCCAATATCATCTTCTCCTCCTCAATTTTTTTTATTTTTTCCTTCAAGTAATTGTTTTCTTCTTCAACTAAATTTAACCTCTCGACAATAGGGTCGGTTAGAATTTCCGGTTCAACCACCTCCTAGATAAATAAAATCTATGTCACGTTGGTCGGTATATTTGTCATAAACAATAAATGAACCAAATAGTTATAAACAGATAATATATACCACATCCGAATCATAGACAGGACGAGGGCCGACGGGGGCGGATACCAAAACCATCGCACTATGTAATAAGAAGGAATAATAAAAGTAACAAAATTAGACAAGTAACTATCTAAAGTAAGAATTTTTTCCCTTTCAGAAAGAAGATAAGAACAAGAGGCTCACCACGGTGGTGCTGGCGACGAGATCGGCGCGGGCGATCGACGGCGGTGAAGACGGGAACGGGACGTGACGGACCGCTAAACCTAGACAAATCTCGGGGAAATGGAGCTCGGAGGTCGAGTTTCGAGAGGACAAAGATTAACTACTGTGGCTTAGACATTTCATCGAACACCTCATGTGCATAGGAGGTGAGCTAGAGCACCCAAATGCCCTCCCCTCGCTGGCCAGAAAAAACAGAGCACTCTGGAGTGCTCTGCTGTGGCGGTGGGGTATATATAGGGAACTCATTGGTCCTGGTTGGTGGCACCAACCGGGACTAAAGGCCTTTGGTCCCGGTTGGTGCCACGAACCGGGACCAATGCCCCCTTTAGTCCCGGTTGGTGGCACCAACCGGGACCAAAGGCCTTGTGCTGCCCCACGTCAAAAGTTTAGTCCCACCTCGCTAGTTGAGAGAGCTCGAGAGTGGTTTATAAGCACTGCTGCGCCCACCCTCTCGAACTCCTCTCAACTGCAGGCTTTTGGGCCTAACTGTTCTCTTTGCCTGTGGGGCCTACTGGGCCTTCTGCGGGCCTGAATCCTGGCCCATGGATGGGTTTCTAGTCGTATTCAGGCCGTGGTGGCCCAGTAGGTGGCATAATTTTTTCCTCTGTTTTTTCTCTTTTGCTTTATTTGTTTTGTTTTGTTTCTACTTACAACAAAAAACTTATTTATTTTATTTCTAATTACTTATGTATTTTACTTTAATTATTTTATTTTTATTTATTTTACTGCTGTTATTTTTATTTATTTTACTGCTACTATTTTTTCTTAATTTATTAAGGTTTATTTATTGTAGTTACTATAGTTTATTTTATTTTATTATATTAAGGTTTACGAGCTGTGGGAGGGACGAGGGGTGGCGACGTGTTGTGGGACACGATGCAGGGGCCGAGGAGGGAATTTAGGGTTAAGTTTTTATACGGGAACGGTTAGACGGGCTTTAGCGGGCTTTCACCGGGCTTGTGGGGTTTTACCAGGTCATCGATAAGAGTTTCCAAAAATGTCATTAGAAATCCGTCATGGATTAACAGGTTTCTTGTAGTGATATGTCGAGCACAATGAGTGGTGATCCTCCGGCCTCCCACTCGCACGCAGCCGCCGCCACCCTCCCGCTCGCTCGCCGCCGCCGTCGTCACCAGTCCCGGCCATGGCGCCGCCGCTGCCGTCGTGCCCCTGAAGACCTATTCATCTTGCCTGAAGGTGATCCTGTGTCAGATCCTCCACTTAACCCGCGTGGACCGGCTCGTGGGTCATTGACAGTGGGTCCCTTGGGCCCACTGGTCAGGTTTGACCAGTCGCCCCCGCCTCCTTCCTCCTCTCGCCGAACAGAGGCGGGGCTCCGGCGATCAACGCCGGCGAACGGTGGCTCCTCGCGGGGTCCTGAGGGCGGGGATGGATCCGCCAGGCCGGGGCGGTCCTGCCGGGGGTCGAGGAGGTGGCGGGGATGGAGGGAGTCGCCGGCGGCGAGCTCCACGGCGGACGGCAGCTTCGGGAGGTTTGGGGCTTTGGCCTACGGTGGTTCCCCGACGCAGCTGAGGGTTTGGGCGGCTCCGCACGGTCGAGGGAAGGAGGATGGTGGTGCTATACGGACGGGGGGGGCTCTGGTTGCGACTGAATGGACCGGAGGGCGGCGGCGGCTGTACTGGCCGGAGATGGGGAAGAAGACCCTCCCTGGTCGATTGCCTGCTATGGGGGTGCTAGGTGGGGTGGCTTGAGGTCGCCTGAGGGACTGGACGGACTCGGGGGCTCCTTATATAGGCGGCCGAAGTCGGTTCCAACGATGGCCGTGGATAAGAACGGCGAACCGCCGTTCTCTAGCCTGCAGGACGTCGTGGCGGCGACGGGCACTAGTGGACGAGCTCGCGGATAAGCTTGGACTGCTCCCGAGGCGAGCTGGCGAGCGGCTGTGGCTCGGGCGGCGCCGTCCATGGCAGGGGCCTGCTGTGGCCGGCCGTCGTGCCCCTGAAGACCTATTCATCTTGCCTGAAGGTGATCCTGCGTCAGATCCTGCACGATACCTCATCACTACAACACGTCGGCGGCGGTGTATGAGGCGTCCATGGCCCTGGTGGCGCCTTCAAGGGAGGACGCATGATCTTCAAGGGAGGACAGGCCATCAGATTCATCCACTTGGTAGCGTCTTTGTTCATCCAGGTTTGACGATTCATCTTTTCATTATCTAGTCTCTCAGGGATGTCAAACGTACCCTCAACAACTAACGTCAGCATTTATTTTGTTCTGTAGTGAACCCCCTCGATGAATGCATGTCTGTTGCCGTGGCTAGAGAAAATTCTACATATCCACATCCTGATAACCAACAAGATAAGTAGCAGCTTTGATATGGAGGTATTTTCCTTCACTGTGTGCTTTTTCTTTGTGCCCTTTACTGTACTGTAGTAGCATTTGCTAAATTGCATTGAGAGAATAGGACGACACAACAAGCTAGGGCTTCAAGAAAACCAACCAACTTCCTTTTTTTTGGGATCAACCAACCAAATTGCTGTAATAGCACGATCCGCAAGACCTAGAAGGGATCTACACATGACATCGGTGCCTTCTCCTCCGCCTGCTATTTGCCGCTTTGACACTGTTGACAGATCCGAGTTCCACCTGCTAGGCTCGAATGGTAGATGTTACGGGCAACTGTATGTGAATCCCACTCCAAGGGATCGCCCTTCTCTATCCCAGATATGGCGGTTATGGAGTTGATGGCTCGTGTTTTTTTTTTCTCTTTTGCTTTATTTGTTTTGTTTTGTTTCTACTTACAACAAAAAACTTATTTATTTTATTTCTAATTACTTATGTATTTTACTTTAATTATTTTATTTTTATTTATTTTACTGCTGCTATTTTTATTTATTTTACTGCTGCTATTTTTACTTAATTTATTAAGGTTTATTTATTGTAGTTACTATAGTTTATTTTATTTTATTTTATTAAGGTTTATTTAGTTTTATTTATTTTATTAAGGTTTATTTATTTTATAAATATAAAAAAATGAACATAGATGCGCTTATAGAGAAAATTCAACCTAAATTCATAATAAATTTCTATGAAATTTACTATGAATTTAGGTCAAATTCCCTGTATAAGGGCATCTATTTTCACTTTAAGAGAAGCTCAACAAGGCAGAGAGGGACGGCCTTATAAACTAATGTGAGCGCCCTTCGGTTGGCGAGGTGGGACTAAACACTGGCCGCAACTAGGACCAGGCCTTTAGTCCCGGTTTGTGGTAGGAACCGGGACTAAAGGGTGGTGGGCCAGGAGCGTGGCCCATTGGTCCCGGTTTGTCCCACCAACCAGGACCAAAGGGTCCGGACGAACGGGGACCAATGCCCCCACGAGGCCCGGCAGGTCCCTGGCCGCACGAACCGGGACCAATGCTCACATTAGTCCCGGTTCGTGACTGAACCGGGGCTAATGTGAAAACTGTCCTGTGACCTAAGCCCTGTTTTCTACTAGTGTAAGTCCGCGGCTGCTCCTTGCAGAAACGCCGGTGACCACCGCTTGCAACACCGGTGGTGTCCACCCCGAGCTCATTGCTCGTGGCACCGCGTGGCTCTGCTTGTTAGCCGGCGAGGACCCCCTGCAGCTGCGCACGAACTAGAGGTCCGCCCCTGCAGCAAAAAGCGGTGGTGCCACACCGTCGTACAAAGGGGGGAGGGGTGGATTGTAAGAGATGCTATATCGTATATATGCATCAATGTGTACTATATGTAGTAGCGTCGAATAGGTATACGAAAACTTGTTGTTCTACCAACAAGCATGGAGAAAGAGAGGTTACTTCTCTATATATATTGATCATGACGATGTTGTGTAATTGATGGTTCCTTCATTTCTTACTAGCTAGCGTCGAGTTCTCTCTATATGTAGTAGCTAGCGTCGACCAAGCACAGAGAAAGAAAGGTCACTTCTCTCTATATGTAGTAGCTAGCTAACACAATATGAAACCCCTAAATAAACCCTCCAAAACCCCTAAACCCTCCTTTCAAAAAAACCCAGCGCCTGGCAGCTGCTGACGCGTGGCTACTTTTTAGTCCCGGTCGGTGTTACCAATAGAGACTAAAGGTCCTCCTGCCTGGGCGCCCACAGCGGCCACGTGGAGCCCCTTTAGTCATGGTTCGTAACACGATCGAGACTAAAAGTGGAGGCCATTAGTCCCGATCATTTTGTCCTGGTTGCAGAACCGGGACTAAAGGCCCACTGGAACCGGGATTGATGCCCTATTTTCTACTAGTGATGTTTCAGCTTCCATGGCCGGATAGTGTAGAAAGAAGGGGCGGGGGGACTTGCGTGGGTGACCAGATGGATAAGGTTGTTGACCAACCGCACCTGCGGGATGAGTGGTTACACGGAGCGAAGCACGTACGGGACCACGGGACGCGTGGGACACGACACGATCGAGGCGGCTTATATGAGCTGGAATCAGTTGGTTGATAAGGACCGTTTTCCTTTTTTTAGGGGTATATAACGATTCTTTATCCAAACACAAGTTCAACGTAATCATTACAATATCATAATATCATGTGGTTGAAAGGGAAAAAAATCATGTTTTTCTTTCTTGAGAAAAAGGCTCTCCTTGCATCCTTTTAGGTTACCCCTTTATCTCGAAACCAGGCTCCTGGTGCGTTGGGTTGTGGGTGTCGCTGGCCTGCTAGTGTGTCTGCCTACTATGTGGGCTCTCAACACCAGTGGGTCGCTGCCCAAGTATCCCAGAGTTCCAGGCTGCGACCAGCCTTCCTCTTTGCTCGTGATTTCACATAAATGTTGTCTTCCCTCAAATCCCGAAACCCCTCTGCATGTGCATGACCCAACTGCTTGGTGGCAGTGATGCCCTACTGCTTGGGGTGATGAGGGTCTACAACAGTGCGACTCAACGACGTGGCCTCCCAGAGCAGTCCACATATTTGGGCCGGCTCCTTGAGGCGATAGCCTTCAGACACCACATGAGGAGGCGCCGTTGAGCACGCCTAATCGGTCAAATCCTATTTGACGCTTATTGCATTAAATTGTTGGCACATCGCACATGAGAACGATCCAAGCGACCAGAGACAGGCCGACCCAGTTTGAGCATATTACATTGTGTGAGCCAACCAATTGTGGCAGCCTTCTAGAAGGTTCATGAACCGGTTTTATTTTACTTTATTTACTTTTTTCCTTTTTTCTGAGAATTCACAAAAGAATCATGATTTTATCAACCGAGTACACAATTTCAAAAAATATTCTTTTTTAGAAAAACACAAATTTGAAAAACATTGCTATGATTAAAAGAAGTTGTTATTCAATTATTGCTGCATATGAAAAAGTCTCATAATTTTGCTAAACAACAGTCAGATCAACAGGACAGTTGATGCACAAAGCATGAGAACAATATAATCTGGAGAAACTAGTATTCTTATAGTGTTATGGCCAGGTATAAAACCTGAATTTTGTTCACACGTTATTCAGATGATAGGTGCAGTAGCATCTTCAGTTTCAGTTTCTGCTTTCAGTTGAGTAAACATAGGTGCATTAGCATCGCCGAGTCCAGAATTATAGGTGCTAATGAAAATTGACTGAAACTTAAAGGCAAAGTGCTAATGAATTGACTGATCTTTGTCAAATCACAAACTCAAGTGCTCAACTCACTGGAAGAACCACCACATCTGTGTCAACACCTAAGAGAAATGCAGCTAACAACGTTGAATTAATTGCCATTGTCAAGCACATTACAGACTAATGTCACCGCACCGTTGTTCAAACAGTTTCGGATTATGCCAACGTACGCAAATAGGTTTCCTACTGTCAGGGAGAACAAATCAAGTTTAGCTAACAGAAAACAAGAACTGCAGGTTCTCCTGAACCCATATCTCAACAGCAGGCGGCTAACACTTCCGAAGAGGCGAACAGTCCTCCTAGGAGCCCTGGCTCCGGTATCTCTCTACTCTGCGTCGACATCCGGGTACCGCAGCGTCGCATGGACTGAAATTAGCAGAAAAAAATAGTTAAACAAGTTTAAATACGAATATCAAAAGGAAAGCTGCTGTTCAAAACATCAAAACAATGTGATGTGCTGTCATGCTGTGGGATAAAACCTGAATTCTACCACACGTTATTCGAAACAAATTACAGTAGGCTAAGAGATAGAAATCAATATCTTCTCTGTGAAGCTGAACTCGCCAGACTGAATCATCTGAATCAAAGCCAATAGTTTCTTTCTATCAATGTTCAGTGTGGATTTGATTCAGCAACTTTTACTGATGCCTGTAATCCTACAGCATGCAGTTCAGAATATTTCCAAGTCCTAACTCCTAACTGAAACAGATAAGCAAAAGTTTCAGACTGCACCAGTTTCAGTAAACTGTTTTGAGATTTGCAACAGGTTGGAACGCTTTTCAAAGCACAAGACAGATTAGCACTGAAACCCAAAACATGTGGACAACTTCAAGACTAGGAAGAAGAGTAGGAAGTTGAGGGCCTCGATCTCACCAGGCGTCCCCGCGATGACGACTTCGATGACGACGGGCTGGTGGTTTCTCGGCAGGTCGACGAGGAGTGGGGTAAGCCAGGCAGCATATGTGTGGAAGCACATGACGAGGTTGGAGGCGTCGATGGCCAGCCGCCTGGCCAGCTCGTCCCTCAGGTGGTACACGGACCTCCCCCTAAACCAGAATGAGCCGCGGTCGACGACGTTCGGCCACACGTAGTGGATCAGCCGCCACTCCCACATGGCGGCGGCGAAGGGAACCTGCAGTTGAGTCGCAAAGAACCATCTCTTGTCAGGAGATCAAATGCGAATTTGAGATGCGGAGGCGCAAGAAGCCAAAGAAATTAACACGATTTTGCAATCTTTGCGGTCTTCCGACGCACATCCAAGAACCCAATTCGTGCAAATTCGGGAGAAATCAAGAAGCGGGCATGGCGGACTCACTGGAAGGGGAGGCATGCCCTCCCTGGCGGGGATGTGCTCCACGACCCAGTGCATCGTCGTGGTGACGTTTCCGGTGTCGTGGACGCTGACGCCGATGTTCCAGCGGGGGTACGGGTACCTCGTGTTGGCACGGAGGCTGCCGCCGTGGAAGTGGTGGAGGCAGACTTCGTCCCCGGATTCTGACAGGGCGGCATACCAAAACATTGCCTCGAACTCCGGATGGTCGTACTTGCGCTGCACGACGCGGTGGCCGCCGCCCGGCGCCGGCGCGTCCGTGGCGGCGAGGTAGCGCCCGTAGGCGGCGCTGTAGAGGAGAAGATAGTCATCCTCCCACGTCTCGTCATGGTGCAAGTGCACCGCCCACGCCGCGTTCATCGACGCCCGGCGGTGGTGGAGTGAGACGCCAATCCCGTTGTCGTCGGCGTGTAGGTACATGCCGAGCTGGCGGCTGCGCAGCCGCACGTGGTGGCCGTCATGGAACTGCTCCATCGGTCTGCGCGGTGGAGATGGAGAGTGGGTTCTTGGTTTCTTGGCGCTCCGGTGACGGGGAGAAGATGGGAAGCCAAAGCTGTTCGGTTGGTTGAGACGGTTACCTTCGGGCGCCAAGCCGGAGTATTTCAAGTGCCTGAGAAGCCAACGCCTTTCGGCACCAGCTGGGTTTGCGGGCTTATGGGCCTAGAAATTCTATCCATCGGGCGGTAGAAGCTAGATCCAGCACGCCTAATCATCAACTTGCTGTCGGCGCTCAAAAAACAAACAAAATCCACGTGATGTCTCGAAAGGGGAAAAATATCGTGTTTTTCTTTCTCGGGGAAACATTTTTTTTAGGGATCAGATATATTATAAAAATTCATCGAAAGTATAAAGTATATCAAACATAATAAAATTACATCGGGATTCGAACACCACCGAACGACCACTAATGCCGCCAGAACAAACCGTCAACGCACTGTTGTCGCCGCTCCCTAGAGCCAGCTTGACCTTGTCGACGATAGCCGAAAAGTCTTCGTGCACGTGTCTTTAATTATCAGCACCCTAGTGCTGCAGTCGTTGTCATTGAACCCTTGCATAGATTTCAAGCACCTGACATCAAATTTTGCCACATTAGAAGAAACCACCTTAGGTTACTAAGCTCCCATGAAACGAAGGCTCATGGTGCGTTGGTACTGTGGGTATTGTTCGGGACCCCACTGGTAAGTCTCTGGCCCGTTGGTGTGTCTGGCTACTATGTGGGCTCTCAGCATTAGACGGCCGCTGCCCAAGTCTCCAGGTCTTTCTCTCCGGCCAGCCTTCCACTTCGCCCATTTTTTCATGTTACCATTGTCTCCCCTCTAATACTAAAACCCCTCCAGATGGGAAGAATGGCCCCACTTGGCGGCGATGAGGGTCTATAGCAGTGTGACTCCTCCACAACATGGACTCCCAGAGCAATTCTAAGCTTTGGGCTGGCTTTCCAAGGCGACAACCCTCATGCAACACACATTACTAAGGAAAAAACTATAGATGAAATGGTTACAATGACGTACCAGACATATGGTGCACCACTACTATATAGCAGTGGCGCACCAGACACATGATGCGCCACTAGTAACAAATTTTTTATTTTTATTTTTCCAAACATAGTACCAGACACCCGGCGCACCAGGGCATAGTGCGCCATTACTAGCGCACTGCACCCTGGTGCGCCATTAGTGTGTGTTTTTTTTGCAAAACTACTAATGGCGCACCACCAGCAGGTCCCACCTCGCCAGATCCGGTCCCCCTCGCCGCCGAGCACCCCCCGCACCCTCTACCCCGCTCCACCGGCCGCCGTCGCCGACCCCCCGCACCCTCCCACGCTCCACCGCCGCCGACGACCCACCGCATCCTCCCCTGCTCCACCGCCGCCAACGACCCACCGCACCCTCCCCGGCCCGCTCCACCGCCGCCAACGACCCCCCGCACCCTCCCCGGCCCGCTCCACCGTCACAAATGAATGCAACTAAAATTGCAAAAAAAAAATTTGATTATATTTTCAAATAATAAATTTGATGATTTTTTTCATATTCATAAATATTTTCAAATAACAAATTTGATTATATTTTTTAAAAAATATTACTGTTTTTATAAAAAATTATTACTGTTTCATATTCATATTCATTTTCTAAAAAATTATTAGATGCAACAAAAAATAATAAAAAAAAGATTACTAATGGCGCACCTCTGGCTGGTGCGCCATTGCTATATAAAAAAAAGTTTACTAATGGCGCACCGATCGTGGGTGCGCCATTGCTATATAAAAAACATTCTAATGGCGCAGCGCTTCGGGGTGCGCCATTAGTAAGTTTCCCCCCCTATAGCTAATTCCTCCCTCTCCCTCGCCAGTTCCCCTTCGTCCCTCTCCCTCGCGCCAGTTCCTCTCCGTCCGCTCCCAATCCGCGCCCCCGCTGCCTCCCTCTCCCCATCCTCCCCTTCCTCCCCTCCGACCCCACCCCACCCTCGCCGGAGCAGCGCCGCAGGGCCGACACCAACCTCGCCCTCGCCCGCGCGCGCCGCAACCTCCGCCTCGCCGAGTCCGGAGCTGCTCGTGGAGGAGACGTGGCTGGAGGCGCTCTCCGGGGAGGTGCCCGTCTACCCGCCGCCCTCGAGCGCCAGTTCGTCGCCCTTGAGCGCCTGCACGCCAAGGTGCCCGTCTACCTGCCGCCCCACCTCGTCTTCTACGTGCTCCACAAGGTAAACCTAGAAAATTCACTTGAAAGTTTGAAAACTATCTTAAGGTTCAGACTGTCACATTTTGAAAAAACAGGGATGCAAATTTGGAACCTTTAGATATCCTCCGACCATGCTTAGTTCAACCAAATGAATTAAAATTTTCGAAGTGATGTGACTTTTGAAAACTTATAACTTGGCTGGAGAAGCCATTCATGACCATGAGAAACACACTATTTACAGTATGATTTTAAATTTTGTGTTTGAATAAAATCTCCACGTGAGCCTCTATACACATATGGTTTACTCCACTTTGTTAGAACAATCTGAAGGTGTATGTTGCACATTAATCTTCAGCCAGCTTTGGTTGTCTCTATGTACACACTTTACTTGCACACATATCTTTTACATGTCTCTTGTGTTCAGTACATATTTACCCACGCCAAGGTGCCCGTCTACACGTTTGATCATCTCACTCTACTTACTGTCAATTGACACTGTATAACTGTCAGCTCCATTCACTAGCAGCAGCCAGCACTTCTGAATCTAATCTTTCTTGGGCAAGCTCGGCTACTTTTTGTTAGTCATTCACTAAAAGATCCTCAACAGACTGCATGCATCTAGTATTAAATTTCTTGGGCGGATCATCTCTTTTAGCAAAGGACTGTAATAATTAACTAACTGAAAATTTGACATTCTGGACTATGCTTGGCTCTGGTTTTGTGAAATCTCATCTCTTTTCTACTGCCATGACTAGTCATGAATTTTATTTTACTTTCCCCACTTTATAACATTCAGAAATTGTTTACTAGCTCAAGCTTCTCCTTTGCACTTTATCACTTCAATCTGCTGCTACCTCAAGCTTCTCGTTTACACTTGTGCCAAGTAACATTTTTTCCTTGTATAATTATATGGTGGTTGACTGAGCTGCTACTTTTTCCTTGTAGAAGATCGCAGGTCGAGTGGGAGGGATCCAGTTCCTCTTGGTGCTTAGGTGCATTTTCTTTGTGTAACTTGGTTTAAAAATGTGATTTGGTCTTTTGTGGCATTTGGATGCCTAAATCCCATTTTCTTAATCATATTGCTTGGAAACTTTTGGTTATCTCCTCTCAGTGATGAAATAATTTATATGTACTGCACTTTTTTCATAATTAGGTAATAACGTTGGTTACAGTTTTGGTAGTTCAAACAGGATGTATCTCATTTTATAGACAGATTATTTTCTGGAATATCATATATTCAAATTTGTAGTGAATGATGGCTTCTACCTGAATTAGTAGACTCTGTGGTGTTAGTTTGTTCTAAATACAGTAAGATAATTATAACAACTGTAGAACATGTTGAGACTAGCAACTTTTTTGTGACATCAACCAACAGTCCTGTCACTGGGTTATCCTATTTTATATTTTTAATTTCTAACTTAAGTTTGAGTAAACAGTGGCAGTGAAGTCCTCATAATAATCAGGCGGATGTTAACTTTCTGATGTCCCTAGAAGTTAACTAAGATTGTGGTGCTAGTAGAGGCACATTGTGGCCTTTTCATCCATATGAAAGTAGAGGCACATTGTGGTGCTAGTTTGCTGGGTTTTGTCTCCGACCATCGTGTCGTGGTGATTTTGCAGGTACCCCGAGAGGCCCTTGAGTTTGCCGGAATGTCGATTAACTTCCGTTCCGGCAAATTCGGGTACTCCATATGTCCTATTTTCAGCAAAGGTCATGCTGAAATTTTCCGTGAATTTTAGCATGACTTTGCTAAAAATAGGACATATGGGGTACTTGCGACTAATGCATGGGCCAGGGTATCGTAGTACTTAATTAAATAGGATCAATTGCCCCTTTATTCTTGCTGCATTAAACCATAGGTGGCAATAGAGCCAAGTGACTAGGCCCAAATGATGAAAGCTTAGGCTTTTAGGGTGCCTTGGCGTTGACAAACCCTAAATGATAAAAGCTTAGCTTTTAGGATGCCTCTCGGTGTCGACAAACCCTAAATGATGAGACCATGATCTTGTTCCTTGACAATAACCAACTTTTTGACCAAACTTTTTTCCTATTTAGAGCGAAACATGGCCCACAACGATGAGGCCGGCGGTTCGGGCGACAAGCAATTCTGGGAGCTGTCCCAGGAGATGGAGGAAGAACCACATATTCTATTTGGATGGCCCTGCTAACCCTTGACCATAAATACTTGAGATGGATGTAGCAAGCTTAAAGAAAGAAATGTTTTTAGGCCAACTCCACTGGGCCTGGCTGAAAATGCACAAGTGTGCATGACTAACAATATTCTATTGTAAAGCTAAACAGGAAAGAGGAACCACTCATCCTAACCATTAGCTCTCAAAATTACCACTTCACTTCTTACTACTGAAAATCTTAGACCATCTCCATTCACCAATTGCTCAAACCAGTTCGAAGGGCGTGTTTTCACCACACTGTGGATTATCTTATTGGACCCAACAGAGATGATGTAGTTTTGAATTATGAACATAGGAAATGTCGTCATCGGACGACGAAAGTCTCCCGGGGGAGTGCGACTGGTGCCACGACGGTCGAGGTCTGTGCGACAGGCCTCACCTGGACGATGATCGGCGCTTCAGCATTAAGCTCGAGGAGACCTTCGAAGTTGAAACGGTACGCAATGACGACAAGTATTTTTTTCATAATTAAGCATGACTTCAACTATTTCAACGTGTAATTTCATCTTTTACAATTCGAGTATAGTTAATCCCATGCCATGCAAGACGCTATGTCTTGGAGAGGATGGATTTTGAAGATCATGAAACTGAATAACAAGAGTCTACATCCATACATATCGTCTTACACAAATTATGACCATTATGGTGAAGTCTTAGATAGATAAAGCCACAAGGGCTGAATACCAAATAAACTTAAGCAGCGGAAACCTTCGTTGATAAGTAGAACCCATGCCATCTGCCTTAACCCTACAGGCATTCTGACTGGGAAACGTCCTAGTTCGCATGTTCGTCACCAAGGAACTCTTCCTCGAACTCCTGCTCTTCCATACCTGGCCAATTAAATAACCAGTCGCAAGCCAATGAGTACTTTGAATGTACCCGCAAGCAACCCATGATTGGAACAAGGCACAATAATGCAATGATGTAGCACTAAGTAGGTAGTTTGCAGAAAGCTAGTTTTGAGTGCAATGACATGATCTATCAACTTGTAATGTATGCATCATGGGAGTACAGATATCCGTATGGACAAGTTACAGATATCAACATAAGCAGAGTTGGACACCAATCCAACTTGATCATCGTGTCAAGTCATCTGACTTAACCCAAATAGCTTCAACAACGCACACACACGTGGTTTGTAAAACTCTGGACGTAGTTTAAGCAGCACCGCCCAACTGTCCTTGACCGTGGACACGGCTATTCGAATAGTTTTACACTCTGCAGAGGTTGCACACTTTACCCACAAGATCCGAGGAACTTTCGTGTCAACCACGACCCGCTGTACCTCAAGTACCCAGGGTAAGCACCCGATCACTATCTTTCCCTAGACGACACTAACATAGAGTCCACTTGATTGGTAGTAACCCCCGTGCCCAACATTTCACATCTTAAAATTGTGGAGCCTTGCTCCCATATTCATCACATACCACAAGCACGGGGTACCAACGGTGTGTCCGGTGCCCTGTAAAAACAGTCATGGCCACCCTACCTGGCACGACCCCGCCCTGAGAGTGACCTCATGTCACCCCCGTCACTAGTAATGCGGGCACTATGCTAGTATCGGCCTAGGTAATCAATAATGCCCTTCCCATATAAGGGTAGAGTGGTTGCGCATGTAAGGTTGGGACAGTCGACAAATCTTAAATCTAATCCATTTTCGAAACATTCCCACACAACTTGCTCCGGTACACCACTTCTTTATCAAGTGGTAACCTAGCTCACCATCTCCCTCGGGCATTAGTGGCACCCGACGGGGTTTTTGAAAGTCTTTGAAAACTACTTGGTTTCCCATCCCATTTGCGTAGCAACTACTTAGCATCCTAACTACACCCACTCACATAACCCTCATAGAAAGGTAGGGTCATGCATCATGCAAGTGTCAACGAGAAAAGCAACGGAGGCAAACCACCTCAAGTGGTCACCAAATTATCATGACTTCGATGCAAGCAATAAAAGTGCCATATGACATGCACAAAAAGGTTTCTTAGACATTGTCAAAGGGCTGCTTGCCTGGCTCAACCAAGTCTTCAATCCTTCTGGTCCATCTCCGAGTATCCCGTCCACTTCTTCAACTAACATCGGAAACAATCACAATAAGCAACCCAACAAGGCAAAAATAAAAGTGCTCTAAAAATGTGAGTTGGACTCTTCTAGGATACCTCTGGTCATATGAGGAATGACCAAAGTGATTTCAATGGAATTGGATAAGTGGATATTTTGGAACATTTCAATACGAAGGATATAAGGGATTTAATGGATCTGCAAGTTGTGTATAGAATGCCTTTTTATAAAAATGAGTAAAGGTACCCATTAAATCAGGCATGATTTTAGAAACATTTAGAAATTGGTTTCACTGAATTTTGAGTTGAAATGAATATAATATCGATTTTTTAAGTGGACTTATGTGGATAAATGACATTTTTAAATGATCCAGCGAAATCCAAGAACAACAAAATGTCCACCGCAGCCCATTGAATAGAACCTGATTTATGGAGTCAGCAGAAATTTGAATCATCAAATTTGGACACTATTTGAGTTGTTTAGAGAGTTTTGAAGCTCACCGGATAAAGAAAATGAGAAAAAGGGTTCTATACCTAATCTCACGCGCTTGGCGTAATTTAGCCGGGCAGCGCACTGGGCCTGGCCCAGCTCCTCGCGGACACCCGCTGGGAGGCCACGCCGAAGGCTTATTCCTGGATGACGCTTACGCCGCAGAGAAGCGTAGAGAAGATGGCCCGTCTCCACTTAAATGACGTGGCCGGCCGGCGGGGTCACTGACCCGCGGGGCCCACCCGCAGGGTCGCGACAGGAGGGGATCGAGCCCCGTCTGCGCGCCGGCCGACGCCTTCCCCGGCGACACAGGCCACCTCTGGCCAAGCCGCGGCCACCGGAGGGGTCGCCAGGGAGCGGTGCATCAGGGGCTCCCCAGGGATGGCAGGGGGGTGGCCGAGGCGCGGCCGGCACTGGCCAAGGCGGGCGGACACCCAGGCGATGATGGGCAGGGGCACAGTGCCCCGGCGGACTGGGAGATGGGGGAAAAAGGGTCGCCGGACCCTGGATGCTTTCCTGGTGGAGAGAGGAGGAGGGGAGAAGCCTGCCTTGCCCGAATTGGAGTGGAGGCCGGCGGCGGCACTCCGGCCATGGAAGGTGCTGGAGGGCACGAGGGGAGAGGGAGGATGTTTGGGAGGTGCACGGGAGAGAGGAGGACCCAACCGAGGCGAGAGAGAGCTCGGGGGTAGCTTTATATGGACGAGGCCGCGGTGGAACATGGGCAGCGCCCATGGATGTGCTCGGGTGAGCTCGTGGAGGGAGAAGGAGGGCGAGGGAGGAAGGGGCCGACAGTGTTGCGTGTTTTGGACGCCGAGGCGGCCTCGGGAGACACGACTCCAGCGCCCAAGGTCGACGGGAGGCCTTGGAATGGCGTGCTACAGTACGGGAGAGCACTGTAGCGTGCTCCAGAGCGCGAGCTCTGCACGCCATGGCATTGTTTATGTGCCAGGGGCGTGTCCACTAGTGTCTGGGGCTTTGGGGGTGAGTAAAAAAAGGGGAGGTGGCCTTGGATGCCCTGGTGAACCACTAGGAGAGAGGTGGGGTTAAGAGAGAGAGAGAGAGAGAGAAATGTGATGTCCAGAGGGGTAAATGAGGTGGTTTCACCCCTCAATCATTGAGCTGAGATGCAGCCATAGTTACTGGAGGTAGAAGAGGGTCAGGAGCAGCTGTGGTACAAATATGAGCCCATGGAGATTAGTGGAAGAGGTCAAAAATGGAATTTTGGTAAAGTGGCAGAAAGTGTTTGTTGCTGGTTTGGGTAAGCAAATGAATTTCTTTTGACATGATACTCCACAGGGTGAAATGGAACATATAATTAGGGCCTTCCACCAATTTTGAGCTCATTTGGGAAAAGTTGCCAATGCAACTTTTGTAAACCCTAAAAATCAACAGAAATGCATTTACCAAGATCTAGTCATGCAAAACCATTCCCCTTGATGCACCACTTGGTGTAGTATCATCATTTGGGCTTGTGTGTATGACCACAAAGTTTGGGGGCATTTGGAATAAGTTGGCAATGTAAAGTTGTTCAAACTTGAATCTGGACAGAGATGGTTTTGGGGCACTTTGGTGAACCAAAATAGTTTGGATTGAGCTGAAACTTTGCAAGGTCATCATATTATACATATGTGACTTTCTAGAATTTTCCTGGATTTATTGGAAAATATTTCTTGTAGAGATATTTCAAATACTTGAAATGGGCAGAAATGGTTTTGGAGGGGTTTGCCTAATATTTTGAACATGACCATGTGTTGAAACTCTTATATATGGAAAATATATGTCCACTGAGTTTCCCTGATTTTTTCCAAATATTTTTTAAGCTTTAAAATAATTTTAACCTATTAAAGACCATTTCTGGCCTTAAGAAAAAGCCTTTGAATAAAATAGGAAAATATATTTTAAAAATATATTTTTGTGGTTTATGGGAGTCCTATACCTAATAGATTTCAAATATACCTTTTGAAAGATTTTTCACACCCCAAATCAAGTACTTGCAGTGCAAATCTCAATTCAGGGGTTTTTGGAAAACTAATTTTTGAAAATACTATTTTGCCAAATTATTTTTTTAAGAAAATACTATACTGTCTATACACATGGTATGATCATTGGGCAGAAGTTTGGAGCAAGGGAATGAAGTATAGAAGGTGGAGTTGTGTTGACTTTAAAGAGCACTTGAAAACATCAAACCAATTCCAACCAAACAAAGACCAAAACACTCAAAAGTTTTTGTCTAACCACATTTTATCATGATTAATTAGCTTAAGTGTTGTGGCATGAAAATCAGGGTGTGACAGACCTACCCTCCTTACAAGAATCTCGTCCCCGAGATTCCCAAACTAGGCATGGAAAAGAATACGAAAACTTGGATCTGGGATAGTCTTCACTTCTTCATATTGATTCTGCTTCCGAGTAGTGCTCCATTGAATCCTTGGAGTGCTTGAGGGCGTGGCTTCGTGTATGACATTCTGCTTGATCCCGGTTGCTAAGGGTCTCTTGCGTAAGTCCGGTTAGGCTAGATGCCAACGGCTCGGTGATTGATGTCCTTGTAGAGATCGGTTTAGTTAGGAAGTTAGAAGCACTTCCAGGGCTGTGACGCGTGGAGAACGTTGTGCACAATGGGTAACTCAGGTGGTAACTCCAGCTGGTAGCCGTCTACTCTTCAATTGTCTCGTAGTGATCTCTAAGGGAGTCAATAATCTTGGTGTGAGCTTCACTTTGACATGAATATGTTGTCTTCCTTTGAGAGAAGTGGCTTGAAGAGACACATGGTCTTTGACGAGGAAGTTCACTTCTTGACGACAGTGGTTGGTATAGTCCTTCTTCGTTGATACGATGGTCTGCAAATGTCCTCTGACTTGTGGCTCTTCTTCCGTCTTTGGGTAGACAAGTATGTCATCAAATAATGATGACATCCAACTTGTCCAAGTATTCTATGAAGACTCTGTTCATGGGTTATATAAGGTAGGCTGGGGTATCGGTGGTGGTAAACGTTGAGTATTGGCCAAGGTCTTCTTGACCTA
Organism: Aegilops tauschii subsp. strangulata; assembly: GCF_002575655.3. NCBI lineage: Eukaryota > Viridiplantae > Streptophyta > Magnoliopsida > Poales > Poaceae > Aegilops > Aegilops tauschii. The sequence continues at coordinate 69,068,287 of NC_053041.3, forward strand.
GAGCCAAAGTCGATTGTCATGATCTGACCATGTTGTGGCTTGGTAGGGCTTAAGGGTTTCAGGGATTCTAGTGTGCGAGTGAACATTTATTTATCTTATCCTTGAGCACAGTTTCTGAGATGCCAATAGTTGTCCCTAATCCTTCAAACAAACCTCATTAGATTACCGAAAGAATCATCTCGCATAGGTCAACTCTAATCATCACTCATGCTATTTATATCCTCGGGACTCTCGAGAGGAGGTCTAACAAAATCGTGCATGTCAACTATCCCCAAACTCATGTGTAAGGCTAACCTTATGTAAGAATCCATGGGTAGAGCATACAAGCCGCTGAGCTTGAATTAATCATGACAATCCAAGTGGTCAGCCTACTCTTCCAAGGTCCATGTTAGTGTATCTCTATCCTAAGGAAACACGCCGTATGCCACTCTAAAATCTTGTTTCCTTCCTATGAATCAACTCCAACAACCCGTTAACTTCCATTAATCACTACATAATCCATTAATTCTACAAATCCAATGTCTATGGTGTTCCACATGATCTCCTAAAGTCCCTATAATCCCCAAATACTTGAAAGGGCTACCTTACTATAGTCAGTCCACCAATTTCCATTATCATGGTCAAGTAAACTCCAAGGTCAAGCTTATATAGAACCCTAAATCAACTCCAACAATTAATGCAATCTCCTAGTTTATCGTCCACCGAGAAACATGGTATCATGAACGAGATCATCAGTCTAAATCCAATTTACTCCAAACCATGCGGACTTACTCACCACCAATACTCCACTAGGATCACCTATTTAAATCCAAATCTCTTGTCCAACGAGAATTTCTACACTTTCCCCCAAGTCATTATTGTAATATCAACTTGTTGGGGAACGTAGTAATTTCAAAAAAAAATCCTATGCACACGCAAGATCATGGTGATGCATAGCAACGAGAGGGGAGAGTGTCGTCCACGTACCCTCGTAGACCGTAAGAGGAAGCGTTATGACAACGCGGCTGATGTAGTCATGTCGGGGATATACCCCGCGGCGTAAACCGGCCAGAATTATAACCCGGCCGGACTTGGCGGTTTACTTGAGACCCGGCTGAGACTTAACGATTCACTGGCGACCCGTTTGGACCTAGCGGTTTACGATTCATTGGTAATCCGGCAGGCGGGTCAGAGGAGCGACAAGACTCGGTGGCCCAACGGGCGGTTCATGAAGGCCGGTTCATACTATGGTGGGCCGGTTTAAGAGGAAAGGCGTGAGGAATATTTGTTTTACAAGGAGTTAAGACCTGGACTTGTATCCGGTTTGTATTAGAGATAGACTAGTCCTAATCCTAATAGGACTCCACATGTAACCCGCCCCTTCAACATATGTAAGGAGGGGCAGGGCTCCCCAAAGAGGGACAAGAAACAAGCAAGAAGAAACAATCTCTAGGGCTAGACACAAAGAGCCGGTTTACGGCGACTCCCTCGTGATCATAATGAGACCTAGCCTCAAACAGCATGTAGGGTTGTTACCGGATGATGTTTCCCGGGGCCCGAAGCTGTCTAAATCATTGTCTTGTGTTGCGTCTCTCGATTCCGCTCAACCCCTCTCAAGCTACCACATAGATGCGTTGGCCTCGCGACTAAGTCCTGACACTAAGGACATCTGCTGTGACAAAACCACGACAATACATCTTCACGATCGACCGATCCTAGTACCGAACGTACGGCACCTTCGCGATCTGCACACGTTCAGCTCGGTGACGTCCCGCGAACTCACGATCCAGTAGAGCTTCGAGGGAGAGTTCCGTCAGCACGACGGCGTGATGACGGTGATGATGAATCTACCGACGCAGGGCTTCGCCTAAGCACCGCTACGATATGACTGAGGTGAATTATGGTGGAGGGGGGCACCGCACACGGCTAAAAGATCAATGATCAACTTGTGTGTCTATGGGGTGCCCCCTCGCCCGTATATAAAGGAGTGAATGAGGGGGGAGGGCCGGCCCTCCTATGGCGCGCCCTGGAGGAGTCCTACTCCCACCGGGAGTAGGATTCCCCCCTTCCCTAGTTGGACTAGGAGAGAAGGAAGGGGGAGAGAGGGAGGAAGGAAAGGGGGGCGCGGCCCCCCACCTAGTCCAATTCGGACCAGAGGGAGAGGGGGCGCGCGGCCTGCCCTGGTCTCCTCTCTCTCTCTTTCTCCACTATGGCCCAATAAGTCCCATACACTTACCGGGGGGTTCCGGTAACCACCCGGTACTCCGGTAAAATCCTGATTTCACCCGGAACTATTCCGATGTCCAAATATAGGCTTCCAATATATCGATCTTTATGTCTCGACCATTTCGAGACTCCTCGTCATGTCTGTGATCATATCCGGGACTCCGAACTACCTTCGGTACATCAAAACACATAAACTCATAATACCGATCATCACCAAACATTAAGCGTGCGGAACCTACGAGTTCGAGAACAATGTAGACATGACCGAGACTCATCTTCGATCAATAACCAATAGCGTGACCTGGATGCTCATATTGGTTCCTACATATTCTACGAAGATCTTTATCGGTCAAACCGTATAACAATATACGTTGTTCCCTTTGTCATCGGTATGTTACTTGCCCAAGATTCAATCGTCGGTATCTCAATACCTAGTTCAATCTTGTTACCGGCAAGTCTCTTTACTCGTTCCGTAATGTATCATCCCGCAACTAACTCATTAGTTACATTGCTTGCAAGGCTTATAGTGATGTGCATTACCGAGAGGGACCAGAGATACCTCTCCGACAATCGGAGTGACAAATCCTAATCTTGATCTATGCCAACTCAACAAGTGCCATTGGAGACACCTGTAGAGCACCTTTATAATCACCCAGTTACGTTGTGACGTTTGGTAGCACAAAAAGTGTTCCACCAGTATTCGGGAGTTGCATAATCTCATAGTCATAGGAACATGTATAAGTCATGAAGAAAGCAATAGCAATATACTAAACGATCAAATGCTAAGCTAAAGGAATGGGTCAAGTCAATCACATCATTCACTAATGATGTGATCCCGTTAATCAAATGACAACTCATGCCTATGACTAGGAAACATAACCATCTTTGATTCAACGAGCTAGTCAAGTAGAGGCATACTAGTGACACTTTGTTTGTCTACGTATTCACACATGTATTATGTTTCCGGTTAATACAATTCTAGCATGAATAATAAACATTGATCATGATATAAGGAAATATAAATAACAACTTTATTATTGCCTCTAGGGCATATTTCCTTCAGTCTCCCACTTGCACTAGAGTCAATAATCTAGATTACACAGTAATGATTCTAACACCCATGGAGTCTTGGTGCTGATCATGTTTTGCTCATGAGAGAGGCTTAGTCAACGAGTCTGCAACATTCAGATCCGTATGTATCTTGCAAATCTCTATGTCTCCTTCCTTGACTTGATTGCGGATGGAATTGAAGCGTCTCTTGATGTGCTTGGTTCTCTTGTGAAATCTGGATTCCTTTGCCAAAGCAATTGCACCAGTATTGTCACAAAATATTTTCATTGGACCCAATGCACTAGGTATGACACCTAGATCAGATATGAACTCCATCATCCAGACTCCTTCATTTGCTGCTACCAAAGCAGCTATGTACTCAGCTTCACACGTAGATCCGCCACGACGCTTTGCTTAGAACTGCACCAACTGACAGCTCCACCGTTCAATATAAACACGTATCCGGTTTGTGACTTAGAGTCATCCGGATTAGTGTCAAAGCTTGCATCGACGTAACCACTTACGATGAGCTCTTTGTCACCTCCATAAACGAGAAACATATCCTTAGTCCTTTTCAGGTATTTTAGGATGTTCTTGACTGCTGTCCAGTGATCCACTCTTGGATTACTTTGGTACCTCCCTGCTAAACTAATAGCACGCCACACATCAGGTCTGGTACACAGCATTGCATACATTATAGAGCCTATGGTTGAAGCATAGGGAACACCTTTCCTTTTCTCTCTATCTTCTGCAGTGGTCGGGCATTGAGTCTGACTCAACTTCACACCTTGTAACACAGGCAAGAACCCTTTCTTTGCTTGATCCATTTTGAACTTCTTCAAAACTTTATCAAGGTATGTTCTTTGTGAAAGTCCAATTGAGTGTCTTGCTCTATCTCTATAGATCTTGATGCCCAATATATAAGCAGCTTCACCGAGGTCTTTCATTGAAAAACCCTTATTCAAGTATCCTTTTATGCTTGCACCAGTCCGTAGATGGATCGCTGGAGCTTGCACATTTTGTTAGCACCCTTTGGATCGATAAAACCTTCAGGTTGCATCATATACAACTCTTCTTCCAGAAATCCATTCAGGAATGCAGTCTTTACATCCATTTGCCAAATTTCATAATCATAAAATGTGGCAATTGCTAACATGATTCGGACGGACTTAAGCATCGCTACGGGTGAGAAGGTCTCATCATAGTCAACTCCTTGAACTTGTCGAAAACCTTTCGCAACAAGTCGAGCTTTGTAGACAATAACATTACCGTCAACGTCAGTCTTCTTCTTGAAGATCCATTTATTCTCGAGGGCTTGCCGATCATCGGGCAAGTCAACCAAAGTCCACACTTTGTTCTCATACAAGGATCCCATCTCAGATTTCATGGCCTCAAGCCATTTCACGGAATCTGGGCTCATCATCGCTTCCTCATAGTTCGTAGGTTCGTTATGGTCAAGTAACATGACCTCCAGAACAGGAGTACCGTACCACTCTGGTGCGGATCTTACTCTGGTTGACCTACGAGGTTTGGTAGTAACTTGATCTGAAGTTACATGATCATCATCATTAGCTTCCTCACTAATTGGTGTAGGAGTCATAGGAACAGATTTCTGTGATGAACTACTTTCCAATAAGGGAGCAGGTACAGTTACCTCATCAAGTTCTACTTTCCTCCCACTCACTTCTTTCGAGAGAAACTCCTTCTCTAGAAAGGATCCATTCTTAGCAACGAATGTCTTGCCTTTGGATCTGTGATAGAAGGTGTACCCAACTGTCTCCTTTGGGTATCCTATGAAGACACATTTCTCCGATTTGGGTTCGAGCTTATCCGGTTGAAGCTTTTTCACATAAGCATCGCAGCCCCAAACTTTTAGAAACGAGAACTTTGGTTTCTTGCCAAACCACAGTTCATAAGGTGTCGTCTCAACGGATTTAGATGGTGCCCTATTTAACGTGAATGCAGCCGTCTCTAAAGCATAACCCCAAAATGATAGCGGTAAATCAGTAAGAGACATCATAGATCGCACCATATCTAGTAAAGTACGATTACGACGTTCGGACACACCGTTACATTGTGGTGTTCCGGGTGGCGTGAGTTGCGAAACTATTCCGCATTGTTTCAAATGAAGATCAAACTCGTAACTCAAATATTCTCCTCCACGATCAGATTGTAGAAACTTTATTTTCTTGTTACGATGATTTTCCACTTCACTCTGAAATTCTTTGAACTTTTCAAATGTTTCAGACTTATGTTTCATTAAGTAGATATACCCATATCTGCTCAAATCATCTGTGAAGGTGAGAAAATAACGATACCCGCCGCGAGCCTCAACATTCATCGGACCACATACATCAGTATGTATGATTTCCAACAAATCTGTTGCTCGCTCCATTGTTTCGGAGAATGGCGTTTTAGTCATCTTGCCCATGAGGCATGGTTAGCAAGTACCAAGTGATTCATAATCAAGTGATTCCAAAAGTCCATCGGAATGGAGTTTCTTCATGCGCTTTACACCAATATGACCTAAACGGCAGTGCCACAAATAAGTTGCACTATCATTATCTACTCTGCATCTTTTGCTTCAATATTATGAATATGTGTATCACTACTATCGAGATTCATCAAAAATAGACCACTCTTCAAGGGTGCATGACCATAAAAGATATTACTCATATAAATAGAACAACCATTATTCTCAGATTTAAATGAATAACCGTCTCGCATCAAACAAGATCCAGATATAATGTTTTTTTGATAGTTATCCAGATATAATGTTCATGCTCAACGCTGGCACCAAATAATAATTATTCAGGTCTAAAACTAATTCCGAAGGTAGATGTAGAGGTAGCGTGTCGACTGCGATCACATCGACTTTGGAACCATTTCCCACGTGCATCTTCACCTCGTCCTTAGCCAATCTTCGCTTAATCCGTAGTCCCTGTTTCGAGTTGCAAGTATTAGCAACAGAACCAGTATCAAATACCCAGGTGCTACTGCGAGCATTATTAAGGTACACATCAATAACATGTATATCACATATACCTTTGTTCACCTTGCCATCCTTCTTATCCGCCAAATACTTGGGGTAGTTCCGCTTCCAGTGACCAGTCCCTTTGCAGTAGAAGCACTCAGTCTCAGGCTTAGGTCCAGACTTGGGCTTCTTCACTTGAGCAGCAACTTGCTTGCCGTTCTTCTTGAAGTTCCCCTTCTTCCCTTTACCCTTTTTCTTGAAACTGGTGGTCTTGTTGACCATCAACACTTGATGCTCCTTCTTGATTTCTACCTCCGCAGCCTTTAGCATTGCGAAGAGCTTGGGAATTGTCTTATCCATCCCTTGCATGTTATAGTTCATCACAAAGCTCTTGTAGCTTGGTGGCAGTGATTGAAGAATTCTGTCAATGACACTATCATCTGGAAGATTAACTCTCAGTTGAATCAAGTGATTATTATACCCAGACATTTTGAGTATATGCTCACTGACAGAACTATTCTCCTCCATCTTGCAGCTGTAGAACTTATTGGAGACTTCATATCTCTCAATCCGGGCATTTGCTTGAAATATTAACTTCAACTCCTGGAACATCTCATATGCTCCATGACGTAAAACGTCGTTGAAGTCCCGGTTCTAAGCCGTAAAGCATGGCACACTGAACTACCGAGTAGTCATCAGCTTTGCTCTGCCAGACGTTCATAACATCTGGCGTTGCTCCTGCAGCGGGTTTGGCACCTAGCAGTGCTTCCAGGACGTAATTCTTCTGTGCAGCAATGAGGATAATCCTCAAGTTACGGACCCAGTCCGTGTAATTGCTACCATCATCTTTCAACTTTGCTTTCTCAAGGAACGCATTAAAATTCAACGGAACAACAGCACGGGCCATCTATCTACAACAACATAGACATGCAAAATACTATCAGGTACTAAGTTCATGATAAATTAAAGTTCAATTAATCAAATTACTTAAGAACTCCCACTTAGATAGACATCCCTCTAATCATCTAAGTGATCACGTGATCCCTATCAACTAAACCATGTCCGATCATCACGTGAGATGGAGTAGTTTTCAATGGTGAGCATCACTATGTTGATCATATCTACTATATGATTCACGCTCGACCTTTCAGTCTCAGTGTTCCGAGGCCATATCTGCATATGCTAGGCTTGTCAAGTTTAACCCGAGTATTCTGCATGTGCAAAACTGGCTTGCACCCGTTGTATGTGAACGTAGAGCTTATCACACCCGATCATCACGTGGTGTCTCGGCACGACGAACTTTCGCAACGGTGCATACTCAGGGAGAACACGTATACCTTGAAATTTAGTGAGAGATCATCTTATAATGCTACCGTCAAACTAAGCAAAATAAGATGCATAAAAGATAAACATCACATGCAATCAATATAAGTGATATGATATGGCCGTCGTCATTTTGTGCCTTTGATCTCCATCTCCAAAGCACCGTCATGATCACCATCGTCACCGGCGCGACACCTTGATCTCCATCGTAGCATCGTTGTCGTCTCGCCAACTATTGCTTCTACGACTATCGCTACCGCTTAGTGATAAAATAAAGCAATTATATGGCGATTGCATTTCATACAATAAAGCGACAACCATATGGCTCCTGCCAGTTGCCGATAACTCTGTTACAAAACATGATCATCTCATACAATAAAATTTAGCATCATGTCTTGACCATATCACATCACAACATGCCCTGCAAAAACAAGTTAGACATCCTCTACTTTGTTGTTGCAAGTTTTACGTGGCTGCTACGGGCTGAGCAAGAACCGTTCTTACCTACGCATCAAAACCACAACGATATTTCGTCAAGTATGTGTTGTTTTAACCTTCACAAGGACCGGGTGTAGCCACACTCGATTCATATAAAGTTGGAGAAACTGACACCCGCCAGCCACCTGTGTGCGAAGCACGTCGGTAGAACCAGTCTCGCGTAAGCGTACGCGTAATGTCAGTCCGGGCCGCTTCATCCAACAATACCGCCGAATCAAAGTATGACATGCTAGTAAGCAGTATGACTTGTATCGCCCACAACTCACTTGTGTTCTACTCGTGCATATAACATCTACGCATAAACCTGGCTCGGATGCCACTGTTGGGGAACGTAGTAATTTCAAAATAATTCCTATGCACACGCAAGATCATGGTGATGCATAGCAACAAGAGGGGAGAGTGTCGTCCACGTACCCTCGTAGACCGTAAGAGGAAGCGTTATGACAACGCGGTTGATGTAGTCGTACGTCTTCACGATCGACCGATCCTAGTACCGAACGGACGACACCTCCATGATCTGCACACGTTCAGGTCGGTGACGTCCCGCGAACTCACGATCTAGTAGAGCTTCGAGGGAGAGTTCCGTCAGCACGACGGCGTGATGACGGTGATGATGAAGCTACCAACGCAGGGCTTCACCTAAGCACCACTACGATATGACCGAGGTGGATTATGGTGGAGGGGGGCACCGCGCACAGCTAAAAGATCAATGATCAACTTGTGTGTCTATGGGGTGCCCCCTCTCCCGTATATAAAGGAGTGGAGGAGGGGGAGGGCCGGCCCTCCTATGGCGCACCCTGGAGGAGTCCTACTCCCACCGGGAGTAGGATTCCCCCCCTTCCCTAGTTGGACTAGGAGAGAAGGAAGGGGGAGAGAGGGAGGAACTAAAGGGGGGCGCCGCCCCCCTCCTAGTCCAATTCGGACCAGAGGGAGAGGGGGCGCGCGGCCTGCCCTGGTCTCCTCTCTCTCTCCACTATTTCCCAATAAGGCCCATACACTTACCGGGGGTTCCGGTAACCTCTCGTACTCCGGTAAAATCCCGATTTCACCCGGAACTATTCCGATGTCCAAATATAGGCTTCCAATATATTGATCTTTATGTCTCGACCATTTCGAGACTCCTCATCATGTCCGTGATCATATCCGGGACACCGAACTACCTTCGGTACATCAAAACACATAAACTCATAATACCGATCATCACCGAACGTTAAGCGTGCGGACCCTACGGGTCGAGAACTATGTAGACATGACCGAGACTCATCTCCGGTCAATAACCAATAGCGGAACCTGGATGCTCATATTGGATCCTACATATTCTACGAAGATCTTTATCGGTCAAACCATATAACAATATACGTTGTTCTCTTTGTCATCGGTATGTTACTTGCCTGAGATTCGATCGTCGGTATCTCAATACCTAGTTCAATCTTGTTACCGGCAAGTCTGTTTACTCGTTCCGTAATGTATCATCCCGCAACTAACTCATTAGTTACATTGCTTGCAAGGCTTATAGTGATGTGCATTACCGAGAGGGCCCAGAGATACCTCTCCGACAATTAGAGTGACAAATCCTAATCTTGATCTATGCCAACTCAACAAGTACCATCGGAGACACCTGTAGAGCACCTTTATAATCACCCAGTTACGTTGTAACGTTTGGTAGCACACAAAGTGTTCCTCCGGTATTCGGGAGTTGCATAATCTCATAGTCATAGGAACATGTATAAGTCATGAAGAAAGCAATAGCAATATACTAAATGATCAAATGCTAAGCTAACGGAATGGTTCAAGTCAATCACATCATTCACTAATGATGTGATCCCGTTAATCAAATGACAACTCATGTCTATGGCTAGGAAACATAACCATCTTTGATTCAACGAGCTAGTCAAGTAGAGGCATACTAGTGACACTTTGTTTGTCTATGTATTCACACATGTATTATGTTTCCGGTTAATACAATTCTAGCATGAATAATAAACATTTATCATGATATAAGGAAATATAAATAACAACTTTATTATTGCCTCTAGGGAATATTTCCTTCAGTCTCCCACTTGCACTAGAGTCAATAATCTAGATTACACAGTAATGATTGTAACACCCATGGAGTCCTGGTGCTGATCATGTTTTGCTCGTGAGAGAGGCTTAGTCAACGGGTCTGCAACATTCAGATCCGTATGTATCTTGCAAATCTCTATGTCTCCTTCCTTGACTTGATTGCGGATGGAATTGAAGCGTCTCTTGATGTGCTTGGTTCTCTTGTGCAATCTGGATTCCTTTGCCAAGGCAATTGCACCAGTATTGTCACAAAAGATTTTCATTGGACCCGATGCACTAGGTATGACACCTAGATCGGATATGAACTCCTTCATCCAGACTCCTTCATTTGCTGCTTCCGAAGCAGCTATGTACTCAGCTTGACACATAGATCCCGCCACGACGCTTTGCTTAGAACTGCACCAACTGACAGCTCCACCATTCAATATAAACACGTATCCGGTTTGTGACTTAGAGTCATCCGGATCAGTATCAAAGCTTGCATCGACGTAACCACTTACGACGAGCTCTTTGTCACCTCCATAAACGAGAAACATATCCTTAGTCCTTTTCAGGTATTTTAGGATGTTCTTGACCGCTGTCCAGTGATCCACTCCTGGATTACTTTGGTACCTCCCTGCTAAACTAATAGCAAGGCACACATCAGGTCTGGTACATAGCATTGCATACATGATAGAGCCTATGGCTTAAGCATAGGGAACACCTTTAATTTTCTCTCTATCTTCTGCAGTGGTCGGGCATTGAATCTGACTCAACTTCACACCTTGTAACACAGGCAAGAACCCTTTCTTTGCTTGATCCATTTTGAACTTCTTCAAAACTTTATCAAGGTATGTTCTTTGTGAAAGTCCAATTGAGCGTCTTGCTCTATCTCTATAGATCTTGATGCCCAATATATAAGCAGCTTCACCGAGGTCTTTCAGTGAAAAACCCTTATTCAAGTATCCTTTTATGCTATCCAGAAATTCTACATCATTTCCAATCAACAATATGTCATCCACATATAATATTAGAAATGCTACAGAGCTCCCACTCACTTTCTTGTAAATACAGGCTTCTCCAAAAGTCTTTATAAAACCATATGCTTTGATCACACTATCAAAACGTTTATTCCAACTCCGAGATGCTTGCACCAGTCCATAGATGGATCGCTGGAGCTTGCACAATTTGTTAGCACCCTTTGAATCGATAAAACCTTCAGGTTGCATCATATACAACTCTTCTTCCAGAAATCCATTCAGGAATGCAGTCTTTACATCCGTTTGCCAAATTTCATAATCATAAAATGTGGCAATTGCTAACATGATTCGGACGGACTTAAGCATCGCTACGGGTGAGAAGGTCTCATCATAGTCAACTCCTTGAACTTGTCGAAAACCTTTCGCAGCAAGTCGAGCATTTTAGACAATAACATTACCGTCAGCGTGAGTCTTCTTCTTGAAGATCCATTTATTCTCGATGGCTTGCGGATCATCGGGCAAGTCAACCAAAGTCCACACTTTGTTCTCATACATGGATCCCATCTCAGATTTCATGGCCTCAAGCCATTTCGCGGAATCTGGGCTCATCATCGCTTCCTCATAGTTCGTAGGTTCGTTATTGTCAAGTAACATGACCTCCAGAACAGGATTACCGTACCACTCTGGTGCGGATCTTACTCTGGTTGACCTACGAGGTTTGGTAGTAACTTGATCTGAAGTTACATGATCATCATCATTAGCTTCCTCACTAATTGGTGTAGGAGTCACAGGAACAGATTTCTGTGATGAACTACTTTCCAATAAGGGAGCAGGTACAGTTACCTCATCAAGTTCTACTTTCCTCCCACTCACTTCTTTCGAGAGAAACTCCTTCTCTAGAAAGGATCCATTCTTAGCAATGAATGTCTTGCCTTCGGATCTGTGATAGAAGGTGTACCCAACAGTCTTCCTTTGGGTGTCCTATGAAGACACATTTCTCCGATTTGGGTTCGAGCTTATCCGGTTGAAGCTTTTTCACATAAGCATTGCAGCCCCAAACTTTAAGAAACGACAACTTTGGTTTCTTGCCAAACCACTGTTCATAAGGTGTCGTCTCAACGGATTTAGATGGTGCCCTATTTAACGTGAATGCAGCCGTCTCTAAAGCATAACCCCAAAATGATAGCGGTAAATCAGTAAGAGACATCATAGATCGCACCATATCTAGTAAAGTACGACTACGACGTTCGGACACACCATTATGTTGTGGTGTTCCGGGTGGCGTGATTTGCGAAATTATTCCGCATTGTTTCAAATGAAGACCAAACTCGTAACTCAAATAGTCTCCTCCACGATCAGATCGTAGAAACTTTATTTTCTTGTTACGATGATTTTCCACTTCACTCTGAAATTTTTGAACTTTTCAAATGTTTCAGACTTATGTTTCATTAAGTAGACATACCCATATCTGCTCAAATCATCTGTGAAGGTGAGAAAATAACGATACCCGCCGCGAGCCTCAACATTCATTGGACCACATACATCAGTATGTATGATTTCCAACAAATCTGTTCCTCGCTCCATTGTTCCGAAGAACGGCGTTTTAGTCATCTTGCCCATGAGGCATGGTTCGCAAGTACCAAGTGATTCATAATCAAGTGATTCCAAAAGTCCATCGGAATGCCACTGTTGGGGAACGTAGTAATTTCAAAAAAATTCCTACGCACACGCAAGATCATGGTGATGCATAGCAACGAGAGGGGAGAGTGTCGTCCACATACCCTCGTAGACTGTAAGCGGAAGCGTTATGACAACGCGGTTGATGTAGTCGTACGTCTTCACGATCGACCGATCCTAGTACCGAACGGACGACACCTCCGCGATCTACACACGTTCAGCTCGGTGACGTCCCGCGAACTCACGATCCAGTAGAGCTTCGAGGGAGAGTTCCGTCAGCACGACGGCGTGATGACGGTGATGATGAAGCTACCGACGCAGGGCTTCACCTAACCACCGCTACGATATGACCGAGGTGGATTATGGTGGAGGGGGCACCGCACACGGCTAAAAGATCAATGATCAACTTGTGTGTCTATGGGGTGCCCCCTCCCCCGTATAAAGGAGTGGAGGAGGTGGGAGGGCCGGCCCTCCTATGGCACGCCCTGGGGGAGTCCTACTCCCACCGGGAGTAGGATTCCCCCCCCTTCCCTAGTTGGACTAGGAGAGAAGGAAGGGGGAGAGAGGGAGGAAGGAAAGGGGGGCGCCGCCCCCCCCCCCTCCTAGTCCAATTCGGACCAGAGGGAGAGGGGGCGCGCGGCCTTCCCTGGTCTCCTCTCTCTCTCCACTATGGCCCAATAAGGCCCATACACTTACCGGGGGGTTCCCGTAACCTCCCGGTACTCCAGTAAAATCCCGATTTCACCCGAAACTATTCCGATGTCCAAATATAGGCTTCCAATATATCGATCTTTATGTCTCGACCATTTCGAGACTCCTCGTCATGTCCGTGATCATATCCGGGACTCTGAACTACCTTCGGTACATCAAAACACATAAACTCATAATACCGATCGTCACCGAACGTTAAGCGTGCGGACCCTACGGATTCGAGAACTATGTAGACATGACCGAGACTCATCTCCGGTCAATAACCAATAGCGGAACCTGGATGCTCATATTGGTTCCTACATATTCTACGAAGATCTTTATCGGTCAAACCGTATAACAATATACGTTGTTCCCTTTCTCATCGGTATGTTACTTGCCCGAGATTCGATCGTCGGTATCTCAATACCTAGTTCAATCTTGTGACCGGCAAGTCCCTTTACTCGTTCCGTAATGTATCATCCCGCAACTAACTCATTAGTTACATTGCTTGCAAGGCTTATAGTGATGTGCATTACCGAGAGGGCCCAGAGATACCTCTCCGACAATCGGAGTGACAAATCATAATCTTTATCTATGCCAACTCAACAAGTACCATCGAAGACACCTGTAGAGCACCTTTATAATCACCCAATTACGTTGTGACGTTTGGTAGCACACAAAGTGTTCCTCCGATATTGGGGAATTGCATAATCTCATAGTCATAGGAACATGTATAAGTCATGAAGAAAGCGATAGCAATATACTAAACGATCAAATGCTAAGCTAACGGAATGGGTCAAGTCAATCTCATCATTCACTAATGATGTGATCCCATTAATCAAATGACAACTCATGTCTATGGCTAGGAAACATAACCATCTTCGATTCAACGAGCTAGTCAAGTAGAGGCATACTAGTGACACTTTGTTTGTCTATGTATTCACACATGTATTATGTTTCCGGTTAATACAATTCTAGCATGAATAATAAACATTTATCATGATATAAGGAAATATAAATAACTACTTTATTATTGCCTCTAGGGCATATTTCCTTCACATCTATCTCCTATCAATATCCCCTGGCTAAGACAAATCCCTATTCCTCCAAGAATTCCAGCTTGCGATCAGAATTACTAAATCCAGTTTACTCAGGGGTAATGAAAGCTATGCTACTCTATAATCATGATCCCTCCAAGTTCATCTACCAGCATGAAAGCCTCATAATCCACCAAATAGTCTCATATAATTCCTCAAAGTCATTTGTCGTGGTTTTGTCACGGCAGATGTCCTAGAGAAAGGACTTAGTCGTGGAGCCATCGCTACGGGTTAGCTTGAAGGGGTTAAAGCGGACAAGGGACGCAAGAGAGTTTTATACTAGTTCGGCCCCTTCAATGAAGGTAAAAGCCTACGTCTAGTTGTGATGGAATTGATGGGGTTTCGATGACCAGGGAGCGAATACGCTTTGCCTGAGTCTCGAGTTGTTGTTTGTTGTCCCTGAACCGCCGCCGGGTCACCCCTTATATACATGGGTTGACGCCCGTCGGTTTACAGACTCCGAGGCCGGCTCATAATCGTGTCCGGCTCGGTCTCTGCTACGTATATCTTACAACACAAGTTTACATCTCAATGCCGGTTTGTGTCCACATGCCTTAAACCGGCTTTGGGCCCTGGGCCTTCATGGAGCGTCACCGTCTATCTTCATGGGCTTCAGATACAGATGAACTACTTATGAAGTTAACCCGGCCTCTCCTGGCCGGTTTACGCCCAGTGGTAATATCCCCAACATTAGGCCCCAGATTGATTTGAACTGGTTCATGTCAATCCTCAATACTTGAGAAAATTTCTTCTTCAACATCTTCACACAATCTTGTAAACCGCCATGACATCATCTTCTAGGATCTTGGTAAACCACCGTGACGTCACCTGTCATTAACGAGCCTCCGGCAATCGAGGCGACAGCATTACCTTATCCAGAAATCCGGCTCCTCGATTTTCGCATCTGTCGTTTATCTCCTTATAAATAGGGCCAGGGGGTCTTTCCAGTCTCCCTCTCGTGCCTCTTCACTTCATCTTCATCCTCGCGACGCCCGAACCCTCGACTTCAGCCGCCGCCGTCAACCGTCGACCGCTGCACCAACTTTGGCCGCTGCATCGACCTGAACGTACCAGAGCTCCTCTGCGTGCCGCCGCTGCTCAACAGCATCCGTAAGTCTCCCCTTTCTCTTACCACAGATCTGCGCTTAGGGTTTCTGTTGTTCATCGGTGTTCGTCGCCGCCTTTCCTTTCCCTTATTTATATCCGTGGGTTAGATCCAAAAACCACATAGGTCTCGTGCGGTAGTAGTTTAAACCTCATAGATCTCGTACTTTAGCAGTTTTAGCACCTGTTTGATATCCAACTCATCTCGTCTTGGTGAACCTTCAGTACACTAGAATTTAGGTCAGAATATACTTTGTTTTTCCTACGCGCGTTAGATCTGAAATTACCATAGCAAGATGCGAAACTTGTTTCTTCCTTCTTTTACACCCTTTGAATACCAGATTGGCCGGTTTAACCTCACAGAAAAAATGATGACCCGGTAGATACCATTAGTCCCCTGTTGAACCGCCAATGCATTACACTGTTCCATTGCCGGACTCCGGTTTACCAATATGCTAGTATCCTCATACCGTTAAATAGTTGTCCACTGTAAATCTTAAACCGGTAACTCATGTTTCAGATTTCCCTTGTCATGGCTAAACAAGTTTATGAGTGCAATTGGGCTCCCTCTCGAGTAACCGAGGAGCAATTAAACAAGCTTGTTAAGACGGGCGCCCTAGCCAAGAAAGATGTCATCCACTGGAGGGTCCCCGCCCGGAAAATCCTCCTACACCCAAGGATGGAGAGGTAATCGTGTTTACTGATCATCTCGGACGAGGTTTTAGCCCTCCCGGTTCAAAAAAATTCCGAGATGTGCTAGCCAATTTTCAGCTGCGTCCTCAAGACATCAGTCCCAACTCTGTTACCAATATCTGCCACTTCCAAGTATTCTGTGAAGCTTATCTGCAAGAGGAACCTACAGTCGAACTGTTTAGGGATTTCTTTCATTTAAACCGTCGCACCGAGTTCTCAGATGGACCCAATACGGAACTGGGCGGGATGGCGGTTCAGAAGAGAAAATAAGTCACCTTCCCCCATCCCAAACTCCATAGTCACCCCAAAGAGTGGAACCAAACTTGGTTTTACTGCATGGATACCTCTCCATCTGACGAAAACCCCCTGTCGGGTTACCGCCCTGAACGCCTGAGCAACACACACTCGTTTCCTCAGAGGGTTACAGCAAGAGAACGAGCCAACTATGCTCCGCAACTTTCGAAGCTTAGAGCCTTCATGGCAAACGGTTTGACAGGAGTCGATCTTGCTCGTTGCTGGATAAGCTGGAGCATTCTGCCCTTAAGCTGGCGCCCCGGTTTGATGTGCGAGTACACGGGGAGTTTGAAGGATGCTCAACGGCACATTGACATTCAGCTTACAGATGACGAAGTCACTGAGGCTGTAAAGAAAATACTAAACGAACCGGAGGCCGTCTGTGCCCAAACCGGGCTACTCCCTTTCTGCACCTTCAATAAACCACCAGCTGTAAGAATCATATAACCCTTTGTGTGTGAATTTGCTTCTGTCCAAATATTCTCTGAAAGTGTGATTATTTTTCTGATAGGGTGATGATCCGTTCTGGAACAACAAACCATCACAAGATAAACCGGCAAAACCGCAAGACAAATCGGTCAAGCCAGTTCGCCCAAAGACCAAGGTTGTCAAGAAACCTGCCAAGAGAAGGACCACTACATCCTCCGATCTACCAGCTGACGACAATGTGCGTAATCCGGAATCAGAGGTAGAACTTGACTCTCTTGGTTTATTTTTCGTACATCTCATTGACAATGATTATTATCAGGACGACGCTGAAGGCAGTCACGCTAAGGACACAGAGGTAACTATTCTTTCCTCCGATTCAGATCCTCTGCCAACATAAAAAATCCGTCAGGCAAACCGAAAAGTAAAATTTTCTCACCCTCTTGCTTATTTGGATCCAAACTTTCTTTTGAAGACGCAGCAGCACGAAGCTCGCCGTACAACCCAGCACAGCGGCCAGGTAGTTACCTCCGCCGGTTTACCGAACAGTCCGGTTTGGATACGCCGATCAGAGGTCTCTTATCCTATTGATACTTCATGCCCAAAAGCAGGTTGTTTTCGCCAGCCTCTTAACCCGTCTGATTCAAATTATCAGGGGACTTCTCACTCATCCTCTGGCGAGTCTTCGGCCACACAGCTTCCACCTCTCAAAACAGTTCCTGGGTGAGTTATGCACATGTCTTTATTCTTGATATGTTATCTTTTCATACTGTACTGATCCTTATGTCTTATCTTTTCACAGCGCCAAGCCAAGACCCAGCAAGAAAGCTCGGTTGAACAAACCGGTTGATGAAAATGTAGCTGCTGAACCGGAAATAACTCCAGATCTGGAAGAAAATGATGCTGACGCCATGCTTCATGATCCGCCGCTTCAAGACCATGATTTCCTTGCTGAACAAGTGCAAGTTGATACTACAAGTCATGCAGACCGGCCGACCAGCCCTGTCCGAACTGGTGACAAACGGGCCAGTCCAACGAAGGACACTGATAAACCGCCAACTCCGACAAGAGCTGCAGATGAACAAGATGATGATGTTATGATTACTGGCACTGGTCACTCCACCCCAGGCAACCCTGTAGCTTTGTCAAAGCATACTGCCAAGGATGATCTCTCTGCTATCAGCAAAGGCAAATGGAATGCCGATTTATCAAGCTTCGCCAACCTCAATGTTCAAGATATTCATTCTGGCTTCTTGAACCGTCTGTATACCAGCCGTGACTATGAAGCTAGTTTGGTAAACTTGATGAAAGAGCGATATGAGGTAACTACCATTTTTCTCTTTTGTCCAATTGTAGTTTATCAATTCCTAGTAGCCCCCAAGTGACGGTTTATGATACCGATCTAAACCGGGACTTTTGTCACAACTTATCTTTGCATATTTTGCCCCCAGAGACCGGATTACCTCGTTAAGATGAACCGGTTCCTTAAAATTTGCCATACTGTTCTTTCGCCGGTATAGTCCCCAAGGGCCGGTTTAACTTTATAAAGATGAACCGGGACTGTAGAAGAATTCCCATATCAACAGCTTTTCAAACACACATTAGCCCCCAAGTGCCAAGCTTAATACTTGTATTGTGTTTGGGACTTGCAAAATTTTTGGAGTAAACGCAAATATGCATTAGCCCCCAAGTACTAAGGGCATAACTTGTTATGTGCTTGGTACTTCAAATATGTACTATCAACTCATTATGTATCTGTCTCTTTACAGGCGGAGTTGAGCAAGAAGGAAAGCCAAACCGCTGATCTGCAGGAGAACATCAAAACCCAGCAATTTGAAGCCTCCAAAGCGAAGGAAGAGTTGACCCGCGCTCTAGGCGCTATGGAAAAACTGAAAGAGGGCTTCAACAAAGAGCGGGCGGATTGGGAAACTGAAAAAGCCGCTTTGATAAAAAGGGCTGAAAACGCAGAAGCCACTCTTAAACCGGTGGTTTACGAGCTGACCGGTGTAAAGCGGCAAGTGCATGCTATGACCTCTGCTGTGTTTGGTAAGCATCCTTCCTTTATGCTTTCAACATATCCTTTCATGCGTTGCCGGTTTACTGATGTTTGTAATGATACAGGAACCCGCATTAGCCATCTGGGCTCAGATGTGCAGAAGAAGTTGAAAGCTGCCTACACGCTGATAGAGCAACTTTATACCGGCGCACAACGGATTATCTACACCGCTTCGCACAATAAGCCACCCCCGACGTTGATCAAGGATACCTTAGACAGGCTATCTATGCTGCCTGCCTGGATAGAAGAGCTGAAGAGGTCTGCTGCAAGGGCTGGCGCTCTGACCGCGCTAACCCGGGCAAAATCATGGGTGCCTGATCTTGATCCGACGGACGTGGCTAAGGGCTACCCAAGCTTGAAAGAGGACGGATCAGAATTTTGCACTGAAGATCTCCGTGCCATAAACCGGGAAGTACGTCCACTGGCTTGTCAACTTGCTGAAGAAGCTGATCTTTCACATTATCAGGCGAGTTATGATATCAATAACAAGCGGGTTGCTGCACCAGCTCTTGAAACTCAAAGCCTGATCCCTCCAATCCGTAAGCACACTTATGCCCCTGATATTGAACCGTCCACCCTTATAAGCGACGAAGCTATGTTCCAAGCTTTAACTGGGATCGACTGGACAACTGTTGACTTCCAGCCGCTGGGTAGGGACGAAGAAGAAGAACCGGTGCAAGATGACCCGCAGCCGTCAGGTCAAGCTGCTCCGTGATCATAAACCGGTGGCCAGTTTAACCTTCCCAATTTCAATGTTTATTGAGAAACAATTATTCCTTTGAGTACTGAAACGCCTTGTAATAGGCTAGTTAAAACACTTGGTTTGTTATGCCTTCGTGCATATTTATCTGCAACTGATGCGTGTTAATCCGCCATGCTTTGAGATATGATGTTCATAATCCATAGATATTTATTCCAATTGTTCCTGCAGATAAAAAGCTTAAAATGCCCTGGCGGTTTACCACTGGGCGGGTCATGATACCCAACTATATATATGACCAAGTTTTATAACCAAGGTTGTAAAAGATAACCAAGTATGGAAATATATGATACCTGCGATCTTTAGGCATAGTGTTGGCTGACCAACCTTGTAATGAAGGTAATAACCTTGAACCGGAGTAAAAGTACCTCCTGTTATATAATGCCGGTTTACAACAAAACCGTTCCGGGTTGTGATAAACACCGGTTTATTCCATACTGGTGACTATGTGTCAAAACCAGACCGGGCTGATAGTCTCCGGATTATAACTTGGTCATGTACTGACAACTTGTAGCTGACAGCCCAACCGGGTTGATAAACACTAGTTTGAAAACATCACAAATCTTAGCAAAAGAAAAAGGAACTTAGCAAAAGGCAAATAAAACCGTTGTAGTCGAGGCTTTTCACGGGCTGCCAGGCCCCAAATTTGATCAAGAGGTGTTGCTATGGTTCGGGTTCGACCAAGCCCCCAAGTGATGCTGTGGCATTACGCCGATCAAAAGGCATTGCTATGGTTCGGGTTCGACCAAGCCCCCAAGTGATTTTGTGGCTTTACGCCGATCAAGAGGCGTAGTCATGGTTCGGGTTCGACCATGCTCCCAAGTGATGCTGTGGCATTACGCCGATCAAGAGGCGTGGCTATGGTTCCGATACGACCAAGCCCCCAAGTGATTCTGTGGCTTTACGCCGATCAAGAGGCGTAGTCATGGTTCAGGTTCAACCATGCTCCCAAATGATGTTGTGGCATTGCACCGATCAAGAGGTGTAGCTATGGTTTGGATACGACCAAGCCCCCAAGTGATCTGTTTTCAAGCTTTAAGAAGCTAAATCAAGAGGTAAACCAGACGCCACTTTGCAAGCTCCATGTAACCACACGTGATGTAAGAAAACAACAGATACCCCGCTTTAGCTGAGGTTCCGGTTTATTATATTGATCATAATATATACAATGTCATAATATGTACATAAGCAGAGCCTGTAGCTCAAGTATAGTAGGGTCGAAGATGAGCAATATTCCACGGCCGGTTGGTCTCCTCCTCCAGTTTACGTGAGTTTCTGCGCTCTTGAACATCGATTAGGTAGTACGACCCATTGTGCAAATCCTTGCTGACCACAAAAGGCCCTTCCCAAGGGGGGATAGCTTGTGCATATCCGTCTGATCCTGGATGAGTCGAAGCACCAGATCTCCTTCTTGAAAGGTTCTAGTTCTAACCCGGCGGCTATGATAACGACGCAGATCTTGCTGGTAAATCGCCGAATGGGCTGCCGCCATGTCACGCTCCTCATCTAACAGGTCAAGGGCTTCCTGCTGTGCCTTCTCGTTGTCCGCTTCAACATATGCCACTACACGAGGCGACTCATGACGGATGTCACTAGGAAGAACCGCTTCCGCTCCATAAACCATGAAGAACGGCGTGTAGCCTATCGATCTATTGGGTGTGGTATTGATGCTCCATAACACTGAAGGTAACTCCTCAACCCAACAACCCGGTGTCCGTTGCAAAGGAACCATAAGCCGGGGTTGGATGCCTCTCAAGATCTCTTGATTGGCCCTCTCCGCTTGACCATTGGACTGGGGGTGAGCCACTGATGATATGTCAAGCCGGATGTGCTCGCGTTGACAGAACTCCTTCATGGCACCCTTTGACAGATTGGTACCATTGTATGTTATAATGTTGTGTGGAAAGCCAAACCGGAAGATCACCTTTTTGATGAATTGAACTGCCGTGGCTGCATCACACTTACTAACTGGCTCTGCTTCCACCCATTTCGTGAACTTATCAACCGCCACCAAAAGGTGGGTCTTCTTGTCCTTGGACCTCTTGAAAGGCCCAACCATATCCAACCCCCAAGTTGCAAACGGCCAGGTGATTGGAATCATCCTCAATTCTTGAGCTGGTACATGAACACGCCGTGAGAATTTCTGACAGCCATCACATCTTTTAACCAAGTCCTCGGCATCAGCATGAGCTGTCAACCAATAAAAACCGTGACAAAACGCCTGGGCCACCAAAGATTTTGAACCGGCATGGTGTCCACAATCTCCTTCGTGGATCTCACGCAAAATTTCACTGCCTTCCTCAGGAGATACACATCATTGAAACACCCCTATCACACTGCAATGATGTAACTCTCCATTGATAATAGTCATGGACTTGGACCGCCGGGTTATCTGTCTGGCCAAAGTTTCATCCTCTGGTAACTCGCCCCGGTTTATATACGCCAGATACGGAACCGTCCAATCCGGGATAACATGTAGAGCTGCCACCAACTGAGCCTCCGGATCAGGAACAGCCAAATCCTCTTCACCAGGGAGCTTGACGGACGGATTATGCAAAACGTCCAGGAAAACATTAGGTGGAACCGGTTTACGTTGGGAACCTAGGCGGCTTAAAGCGTCTGCCGCTTCATTCTTCCACCGGTCCACATGATCCACCTAATAACCTTTGAAGTGACCTGCAACAATATCCACCTCACGATGATATGCTGCCATTAGTGGGTCCTTAGAATCCCAAGTGCCAGACACTTGTTGAGCCACCAGATCCGAGTCACCGAAGCATTTAACTCGGCTGAGATTCATTTCCTTAGCCATCCGTGGACCATGGAGTAAGGCCTCATATTCAGCTGCATTATTAGTGCAAGGGAACATTAAACGAAGAACATAACAAAACTTATCACCTCGTGGGGAAGTTAACACGACTCCAGCCCCCGAGCCCTCCAATTGCCTGGACCCATCAAAATGAATAGTCCAATAAGTGTGATCCGGCTTCTCTTCTGGCGCTTGTAATTCTGTCCTATCATTGATGAAATCCACAAGTGCCTGAGATTTGATCGCCGTTCAGGGTATGTATTTCAACCCATGAGGCCCGAGCTCGATAGCCCACTTAGCAATTCGACCAGTTGCCTCCCTATTCTGGATTATATCCCCCAAAGGACCAGAGCTGACCACCGTGATGGGATGACCATGGAAATACTGCTTAAGCTTCCGGCTTGCCATGAAAACCCCATACACCAATTTTTGCCAATGCGGGTACCTTTGCTTGGATTCAATGAGTACCTCACTAATATAGTAAACCGGCCGCTGAACCAGATATTCCTTTCCTGCCTCCTTGCGCTCCACCACAATAGCCACACTAACAGCCCGAGCGTTAGCTGCCACATATAGCAACAATGGATCTTTGTCAACCGAAGCAGCGAGAACCGGCGGATTAGCTAGCTGCCGCTTTAAGTCCTCAAACGCTTCATTAGCGGCGTCACTCCAGACGAAGTTATCCGTTTTCTTCAGCATCTAATATAAAGGGATGGCCTTCTCACCAAGACGACTGATAAACCGGCTCAACGCGGCAATCCGGCCTGCCAGGCGTTGAACATCATTGATACACTTTGGTTTAGCCAAGGAGGTGATGGCCTTGATCTTTTCCGGATTGGCTTCAATGCCCCTGTTAGACACCAAAAAACCCAAGAGCTTGCCTGCAGGTACACCAAAGACGCACTTGGCCGGATTAAGCATCATTTTATAAACCCGCAGGTTATCAAAGGTTTCCTTCAAGTCATCAATCAATGTCTCCTTTTTCCTTGATTTCACCACAATATCATCCACATAGGCGTGAACATTGCGGCTGATCTGTTTATGAAGACAATTCTGCACACACCGTTGATAAGTTGCCTGTGCACTCTTGAGCCCAAAGGGCATGGACACATAGCAGAAGGCCCCAAAGGGAGTTATGAAGGCCGTCTTCTCCTGGTCCTTAACTGCCATCTTGATTTGATGATAACCAGAATATGCATCCAAAAAACTTAACCGCTCACAACCCGCCGTAGCATCAATAATCTGATCAATACGGGGGAGGGCAAAAGGATCTGCTGGACAAGCTTTGTTGAGATCTGTGTAGTCCACACACAAACGCCAAGTGCCATTCTTCTTGAGGACCAGCACCGGATTAGCCAACCACTCAGAATGGAATACTTCAACGATAAATCCAGCCGCCAAGAGCCTGGCCACTTCTTCTCCAATAGCTTTGCGTCTTTCTTCATTGAACCGGTGGAGAAACTGCTTGACCGGTTTATACTTAGGATCAACATTGAGGGTGTGCTCAGCGAGTTCTCTCAGCACACCAGGCATGTCAGAAGGCTTCCATGCAAAGATGTCCCGATTCTCACGGATGAACTCGATGAGCGCGCTTTCCTATTTCGGATCCAAGTTAGCGCTGATGCTAAACTGCTTGGATGAATCACCAGGCACGAAGTCAACAAGTTTAGTCTCATCAGCCGATTTAAACTTCAGGGCCGGATCATGCTCCATAGTTGGTTTCTTCAACGAAGTCATATCTGCCGGATCAACATTGTCTTTGTAAAACTTCAACTCCTCTGTGGCACAAACCGACTCAGCATAAGCCGCATCACCTTCCTCACACTCCAGAGAAATCTTGCGGCTTCCATGCACAGTTATAGTTTCCTTGTGACCCGGCATCTTGAGCTGTAGATAGACATAACAAGGCCGTGCCATAAACTTGGCATAAGCTAGCCGTCCAAATAGGGCATGATACGGGCTTCTGATTTTCACCACTTCAAAGGTCAAGGTTTCTGATCTCGAGTCATGCTCATCTCCAAAAGCCACCTCCAGGGCTATCTTACCAACAGGATACGCCGACTTACCAGGCACCACACCATGGAACACCGTATTGGACGGTTTAAGAATTTTATCTGTTAGCCCCATGCGACGGAAAGTTTCATAATAAAGGATATTGATACTACTCCCTCCATCCATGAGTACCTTAGTGAACTTATAACCTCCCACCTGAGGTGCCACCACCAGAGCCAGATGACCCGGATTGTCAACCCGGGGTGGATGATCGTCTCTACTCCACACAATGGGCTGCTCGGACCAGCGCAAATAACGGGGCACCGCCGGTTCAACGGCATTCACCATCCTTTTATGAAGCTTCGGATCGCGCTTGTCCAAGCTAGTGGTGAAGACATGATACTGTCTGGTATTCAACTGCTTCGGGTTGCTATGGTAACCCGACTGCTGTTGCTACTGCTGATTGCCCTGATGATTATACCCACCCTGGTTACCTTGATTACTTTGATTGTTATGTCTGCCCTGATTGCCATGGAATCCTGAACCAGAATTTCCTCCGCCATAACCCGGCCCATGAGAGCCACAGCCCGAACCGCCTCCTGATCCATGATCATACCGGAAAGAGTCAAAAAATTTGAACTCTTGCATGATATAACAATCTTTCCAGAGGTGTGTAGATGGTTCCACCTTCGTCCCATGCTTTGGACAAGGCTGGTTCAACAGATATGACAAACGGTCCGGATTAGGATTCGGCATTCCATTCCGCCGGGGCGGTTTACCCTTACGCCACTGGCCCTTGTCGTGCGTGTTAGTGTTAGCCACAAAGTCTAAACCGTGCTCCGCTTTACGCTTGCCGCCGTTTCCATGACCCGCTGGGTTGTGGTGCTGTCCCTTGGCGTTGCCGCTCTTCTTTCCCTTCCCTGTCTTATCATCGTCAGACTCGGGTTCCTTGGTACTATCAGAGTCGGAATACTTCACCAGTGCAGCCATGAGGGTTCCCATGTCATTACAATGACGTTTGAGCCGTCCCAACTTCAATTTCAAGGGCTGAAACCGGCAATTGCCTTCCAATGTTAAAACTGCGGTGTCGGCGTTGATGCGGTCTGATGAATGCAAGATCTCCGAAACCCGGCGCACCCAATGGGTTGTTGACTCTCCTTCCTCCTGGACACAGGCAGCTAAGTCCACAATTGACATGGGCTGCTTGCATGTATCCTTGAAATTCTGAACAAACCGGGCTCTCAATTCAGCCCATGACCTGATAGAATTAGCCGTTAAACTCTTTAGCCAAGTGCAGGCCGTTCCTTCTAGCATCATGGTGAAGTACTTAGCACATGCCGCATCATCCACGTCCAGCATCTCCATGGCCATCTCTTAGCTTTCAACCCACGTTTCAGGGGACAAATCGGCGGTGTAATTCGGCACCCTGCGCGGGCCCTTGAAATCCTTGGGCAGGCGCACATTGTGCAACGCTGGGACAAGACATGGCACTCCCAAGGAACTAGAGGTAACTCCTGGTTCCACCGATGTGGTTGGACGAACCGGAGTAAGCTGTCGGGCCTCATGCTGCGCCGCTAACTCGGCCTCTTTGCATGCCCGAGCTCGGTCCACCACATCTTGAGCCTCACCGGCACCACCCGCCGGGTTATGGCCACGGGGCGGATCACGGTTCCGCGCGTTGCTTGATACTGTCGGTTCATCCATATGCCTACTGTAACTCCGGCTTGGACGGGGAGTGGAATGAATCCGATCGCGACTATATGAATAAGCCTCATGTTGAATCAATGCTGCCTGAAGAAGCTCCTTAACCCGACGCGTCTCGACCGCCTGCTGGAGAATCGCCTTCGACCGGGATGGCCGCCAGCCGTGAAGCGGCAGCGACAATGTTGTCAATTGGGTTAGAATAATGACCCGGTGGTGTGGGGACATGAGGTACCACAACGTTGTTCTGACGAGGCGGATCCACCAAACGTGGCTGAACCGGCGCCCCTGCTCCGGGTGCCTCTGCCCGGTTTACCACCGGCGGATTGCTGGTTCTTGCTCCTGGGGTGTTAAAGAGATTTCTAGCTTCATAAACCGGCGGCAGGCGAGATCGGTGCCTCCTCTTCAGGACTTCGTTCGACGCACTCTGATCCAGCATAATCCGGTAAGCTTGTGCATCCAAAGCGGCCCGCTCTGCGGCTATCCTGGTATCCTCAGCTGCTAAGTCGGCTTTTGCCTGGGTGATCTGATCTTTCACTTTCGCGACTTCCGCATTGTGTGCATCCTGGTCCGCCGGGTTAACTTCTGCCATCAGCGTTGCCAATACATCAAACAAATCAGATAGAACCTGCGCTGGCGGTCGCACAGGGCCTCCTGCCCCAGCCGCTGCCGCTGCTGCTGATCTGGAAATCATCGCCGCTGCGGTTGAAGAATGGAGCGCTGGTTGCGTGCCGGCCATGAAGATCGCCACCCGGTTTGGCAGATCGAAGGGGTCCGGAATACTGTCGCCATCGGAACAGCCCCCAATCCGGCCATCTTGTAACTGATATAACGACTCTATCTCTCCAGTCGATGACTCGTTGCCGGAATAAACGACGGTCTCACCACCAGATTCCGATCTATCCTCAGACTCACCTCCATGGATAACTCCCACGAAGGCACGCTTCATGACAGGCTTGACCCGGGCAGATCTCGCACGCTGAGCCGTTTCGACGAGGTCGGTGCAAATGTCCGGCTCAGGGCCCGGGTCACCGATCTTGCCAATGAAAACATGTATGCCACCAAAGGGGACCCGGTACCCGTACTCCATTGAGCCGGCCTCGGGGCCCCAGCCTGCATCGTCGATGTAGAGCTTGCCGCGACGACTCTTGGTCATCCGGCCCACAGTGTAACCCTTGAGTCCTTCGAAGCTGCCCTCCAAGAACTTGAAACCATCGTGCGATAGCCCCACGGTGGGTGCCAACTGTCGTGGTTTTGTCACGGCAGATGTCCTAGAGAAAGGACTTAGTCATGGAGCCATCGCTACGGGTTAGCTTGAAGGGGTTAAAGCGGACAAGGGACGCAAGAGAGTTTTATACTAGTTCGGCCCCTTCAATGAAGGTAAAAGCCTACGTCTAGTTGTGATGGAATTGATGGGGTTTCGATGACCAGGGAGCGAATACGCTTTGCCCGAGTCTCGAGTTGTTGTTTGTTGTCCCTGAACCGCTGCCGGGTCGTCCCCTTATATACATGGGTTGACGCCCATCGGTTTACAGACTCCGAGGCCGGCTCGTAATCGTGTCCGGCTCGGTCTCTGCTACGTATATCTTACAACACAAGTTTACATCTCAATGTCGGTTTGTGTCTACATGCCTTAAACCGGCTTTGGGCCCTGGGCCTTCATGGAGCGTCATCGTCTATCTTCATGGGCTTCAGATACAGATGAACTACTTATGAAGTTAACACGGCCTCTCCTGGCCGGTTTACGCCCAGTGGTAATATCCCCAACATCATTGATATAAACTCATCAAGTCATTTGTCCTCTACTCCTATATCCTCAAATTGGTCTTCTTATGGCATCATCAGTTCTTGTGCTATATTAGGATGATAATGTGCGCTCGTTCACTATGTCCACTAGTTCCATAATGACCCCAGTGCTGTGCAAGGTTTACAGAGGCTTAACTGGTTCTCTTGCAATTATGTGGGTTAAGCACATGGTTAATGACTCGAGCTAGGGTATCTCGTGAAGTCTCGAAGGGTCTAGGAATTGTCGTGGAATTGTCACGGTAGATGTCCTCAAGATAGGACTTAGTCGTGGAGCCATCGCCGCTAGGAAGCTTGAAGGGGTTAAATGGGACAAGGAACACGAGGGTTTATACTGGTTCGGCCCCTTATGGTGAAGGTAAAAGCCTACGTCCAGTCGAGGTGGTATTGATTAGGGTTTCGATGACCAGGGAGCTTAACTGATATGCCTGGCTCTCGACGAGATTTTTCTTGCCCCTAAACCGCTGTCGGGTCGTCCCTTTATATAGAGAGGTTGACGCCCAGCAGCTCTCAGAGTCCCGGCCGGCTCATAAGAGTGTCCGGCTCGGACTCTCAACTATTCTTGCCTTACACTACAAGTTATACCATAATGACGGTTGTAACTACGGGCCTTAAGCCATCTCCGGGTCTTAAGCCCTATCTTTGGCCCACCGTCTTCAAGCTTGGCACCGGGCTTCAGGTGGTGACCCTTATGAGTAACCCGGCCCCACAGGGCGGGTGACTCTAAGGTTTATATCCTCAACATTAGGCCCCAGATTGATTTGAGCCAGCTCATGTCAATCTTCAATCCTTTCGACAGAAAATCTCCGGCTTACAATTGTGTGAAGGCCATAACCCGGCGTGACGTCATCCTCTGGATTCCGGGTAATCCGCCGTGACGTCATCTTCCATTAAGTCCATTTTTTACTCCACCATATCCGCAACGGATCTTATCTTTACTGCCATCCCGAAAATCGAGGCGTTTTTATGGTGAGATAACCGCGCCGTGGCCTCCTCGTTTCTCGCGCCCACTTATGAGCTTGCCCTTATAAGTAGTCCGGCCCGATGAGCCTCCAGCCACCCGTCTTCCTCCTTGCGCCACTGTTCTTCCGCTCGAGCTCCGTTGCCGTCGCCACCGCGGGTCTTCTCGTCCTCACCGACTCCGGCCGCTGCATCACCCTGTTGCGTCCAGAGAAAACGGCGGCGACCTCCGCGACTCACCAGCACCTGTAAGTCCTTGCTGCCCCGTAGAACAGATCTGGAGTAGGGTTTCTTCCTGTTCTTCCCATGTTCTTCAACGTTCTTCGCGGGTTCCCGGTAGATTTGATTTTTACCACCCTTCTCGATCTTAGACTTGTATAGAACTGTTGCGGTAGTTGTTTCACTTCCATTCCCAATGTACATAGATCCCTTTTTACTGCATAGAGGCTTCGTTCGAACCCGCGAACTTCTCCTTCGTCTGTTTTAGGTCTAGAAACTTTCCTTTTTAGCCGCCGTTTTGATCCAAATTAGTTACTGCGATGTGTGAAACCTGTTTTCACCACACTTAGTAAAAAACTGCACCTGCTAAATCATGGCGGTTTACATTTCCGGCTTAAAGAAGCCACGCGCCGTAAAATTTTCCGGCTCATTTGCAACAAGGCTGTAGACAATTGAATTACTCTCAATGCCTCCAGCGGCTTAGATAACCCGATGCACTTAGATATATGTCATTAGGCCCCTCCGTAAGCCGCCACTTTAAACATTGAACTGTAAATTTCCTCCGGCTTATAATTAAACCGGACATTTCCTTTTATCATAGGCTTCCAACTTTCACCATGCCTCCCAAAGCTCCTAAAGCACCCATCACTTGCAACTGGATGAGGTCCAACGTCACCGACGAAACCTTAGCAGATTTTGTGAAGACGGGTTACCTGCCCAAGAAGGACGTCATGTCTTACCGCGCCCCTGACCCGTCAGAGGAGAGACCACAGCCAAAGGACGGGGAGGTGGTAATATTTGCGGATCACATGAGCCGGGGCTTCGCACCGCCCGGCTCAAAGTTCTTTAGAGATGTACTGAATTTCTTTGACTTGCGGCCACAAGACATAGGACCCAATTCGGTGTCGAACATATGCAACTTCCAAGTATTCTGCAAGGTCTACCTTGGAGAGGAGCCCAGCCTTCTGCTCTTCAGAGAACTGTTCTATTTGAACCGCTAGAACGAGTGCGCCAACGGGCCGAGCTTAGAACTTGGTGGAATTTCCATTCAGCGACGGAGAGACTGCCTTTTTCCTTACGCTGAGCCGCCAAGCCACCCAAAGGACTGGAACCAGACGTGGTTCTACTGCCAAGACACTTCGCCGGCTGACGAAAGCCCGCTACTCGGCTTTCGTCCTTCGCGTCTGGAACCAACTCACCCTCTGTCCGACAAGTTATCTCAGGCGGAGCGCCAACCCCTGATCCCCACTATCAACAAAATCAAGGCTCTCCTGGGGAATGGCCTTAATGGCATTGATCTGGTCCGGGTCTGGATCTCGTGGCGGGTGATCCCATTGAGCCGCCGCCCCGGCTTAATGTGTGAGTACACAGGCCGGAAAGATGACCCCCTGCGACACAGCCGCAACGATCTTCCTGAAGACGTTGGTGAAGACATGACCAAGACCCTCTTGAACGAGAGCTTGGCAAACTGCGGGAGGACCGGCTTAAGCCCCTTCTGCAAGACCAACCCGGCCCCAGCGGTAAGCCGCTGATCTGAACATCTTATTTTCTTCTATAGATAACTTTCATCTGAACCTTAAGAAATCATCATTGTATTTTTCAGGCTGATGACAAATTCTGGAAGGTCAAATATGACCATGAGGCGGCCAAGAAGGCCAGGAAGGCTAAGAAAGCCGCCAAGAGAGCCGCTCCCCGCAAGAAGGGAAGCAGGCCCACTGCCTCAGAGCTGCTTCAACTGAGTGACAGCTCCGAGTCAGAGGTAACCCCTAAACCTGTAAGCTCTTGTTGTATTTCTTGTTTACTTCTGTCCACCTTATCAATACTGTTCGACAACAGGATGACACCGGAGCAAGTAACCCGGTGGTTGAAGAGGTAATGACACTTTCCTCCGACTCGGAGCCCTTGCCAAGGCTGAAAGTCCGAAGGGTAACCCGGAAAGTAAGATTTTCACATCCTTTAGCTTATCAAGATCCTCAATTTCTTTTGAAGCAACAGATTCATGAGAGCCGGCGGCACACCCGGACCAACAAGGATGCTGACCTCTCCTCCGGCTTACCTGAGGCCTCAAGGAAGCGCCGGACCGAGGTTATTTCCACCTTATATCCTCTTCATCCTCTGGTGGGTGTTATACGTCAACCTCTCAATTCTTCTGATTCAAATTATCAGGAAACGTCTCCTTCCTCTGGTGACTCGATGCAGTCGAATCTGCCGGCTTTCAAGATCGTACCCGGGTAATGATGATCATCTCTTGTTGTGCTTTATCTTTACTCATACTTTTGTACTAACCTCTTGTCCTTTCAGTGCTCAAGCCAAGCTCAGTAAAAGAGCAAAGAAGAATAAGCCGGCGGAGGAGTCGGTCGTGACGGAACCGGAAGTTTCCGCTCAAGAGCCGCCAGCCGCCTCTGCTCCTGAAGCCACCGCTCCCACCGATGAGCCAGCCATGGAAACTTCCACAAACCCGGATATCTCCAGCCCGGCTCAGCCAGCCGATGACCCGGACGTGGTAATCACCCGGACGGAGTTTGTTGAGCCGGGGAGACCCACTGTGCTGACCAAGCACTCCGCCAAGGAAGAGTTGCTAGAGCGCAGCCGGGCCAATCTGGACCTCACCAACTACACGAACTTGAGCGTCGGAGAGATCGTCTCCGGCTATGTGAGTTAGGTGCACAAGAGCCAGGATTTGGAGATCAACATGGTGAATCAGATACAGCAGAAGTCTGAGGTACCACTCTACTGCTTACTGCATAATTATCTTTACCATACTAGCCCCCAAGTCGACGACTTATGATTGAATATGTTGTAGACTTAAGTTCCGGCTTACTTCCATGAACCGGTAATTTGTAAGTAGAAACGTTCGACATGCATTAGCCCCCAAGTGCCAAGTATCTTTGCTTGGAAAGTGCTTGGGACTTTAAAATTGCATAATAATTGTTCATACTATAACCCGGAAATTGTGCAGGCTGCTTGCAAGAAGTTTGAGGCTGACATCTCCGACCTGAAGACCCGCCTGAGGACGCAGGAAACTGAGACCCGGAAGGCCAACGCCAAATTTGTGTCCAGCATTGCTGCTCAAGAGAAGCTGAAAAAGGACTTTGAAGCTGAACGAAAAACTTGGGCCGAAGAGAAGGCTACTCTGGTGAGCCGGGCCGAACAGGCGGAGAAGGCTCTGACGGAGAGAACCGCCAAACTCTCCGGCTTAAAGCGCCACGTGTCACAGATGGTCGCCGCAATCTTCGGTAAGTTATTCCACCGGCTTTCATCAAGTTTATAATCTTTATGTCTCGTAACTCCCATCATTGCCAGCGGCTTATCTTACTCTGTTAAACAGGTCCAAGAAGCGCCAACCTTAACCAAAGTGTGCTGACCAAGTTGAAGGCCATGTACACTCTGGTGGAACAACTCTATACCGGGTCACAGCGCGCCTTGGCCGTGGTGTCCCTATCCAATGAGGTGCCGACTCACCTGGCGGAAGTTCTTCGCCGGCTTGCCATTCTTCCTCAGCGTGTCCAAGAACTGCGACGGGCCTCTGCAAGAGCCGGAGCCATAGCTGCTCTGAGCCGGGCCAAGGCTTTCCTTCCAGAGCTAGACCCGGCGGACATTGCACTTGGTTATCCCAGCTTGAAGGAAGATGGCACCCCTTTCGACCAAAAGGACTTTGCTGCCTGTGTGAAGATTGTTCGCCCGGTGGCCACCCTGATTGGGAACGACACCGATCTGACCAAGTACCAGCCGGGCTACGACGCAGAGAATTAGAGGATCCCCACTCCGCGTTATGAAGCCATCAGCTTAGTCCCGCCGACTCATAAGCACACCTTTGCCCCAGACATTGACCCGGCCGGGTTAATTGACGAGGAGGCGCAATTTGAAGCTCTGAGCGGCATTGACTGGAAATCGTCAACCTTCCAGGTCATAGGAACAGCCGGAGGAGCGGAGAGGGATGAGCCGGAAGCTTCGACCCGGCCAGCATCTTGACTCTTCAGGCGGCTTATTAAACAATGCTTCACCCTTTTAGACTCGGGGAGTCTTGTAATAGAATAGGACCAACATTTTAACTTTTGTCGTGCCATCGCGCACGTGTTGAATGCTGAATTCCATTGAAGTTACTTCCTTATATTCCTCCGGGTCATAATTGATCATTCATTTTCCTTAAGCTCAAACAGTTGTTTTTAATTATCCTGCATAGAAAAACAAATCACAAGTCTCTAGGCGGCTTACCGCACTGAGAATCATAGTCTCATACATATAACCCGGAATATGAATCTAAGTCACAAAAGACTGGTTCTCAATTATGTCCTTGATATAACCGTAATAACACACTTACCGGCCTTCAAGCACACTTCCGGTTTATATAACCCGGGTAATAAGGTTGGTACCTCAACTCCGGTTTACCAGTCTTAATAACGCCGATTGTGTTCGACTAGCACTGTGAATCAAAGTTAAGCCGGCAAAGTGAGACCCGCCGTGCACACTATTGAAACAATCAGAAGAACTCGTTGTAGATCAGAAAAGCTTAGGGGCTTCCGGTTCGAATACGACCAGAGACCCGTCCCAAATGGGTTATGCTAAGATTCGAATGCGATCATATAGCCCCCAGTGGGTGTGGCGATGCCAATCAAGAGGGTACCGATAGCTATGTTCTCTTTGGTTCGAATACGACCCATGTTTGAACAGGAAGCCCCCAAATGACCTTAGGAGTTGTTTAACGACGCTGATTCGAATACGATCCACGTCGGTTCCCAAAGGGGTTAAACTATGATTCAAATATGATCAAAGAAAACTCCCCAATGAGCTCGGCACTTTGCCAATGAAATGGGTATCGACAGCTATGTTCTCTTTGGTTCGAATACGACCTATGTTTGAACAGGAAGCCCCCAAGTGATTATATTGCGTACGGCTAGATTCGAATACGATCATAAGCCGCATCCTCCTTCAAGTTATCATGTGATCTTGCAATGAAAACAACACGTTCACCTTTGGAGGGGAAAAAAGGACAGAGGTCCTGCTTTATTGCTTATCATAATATATACATAGCTTTAGAGAAATATGTACATTACGAGAGCCGGTGGCTTAAGTGTAATAAGGACGAAGCTGAGCTATGTTCCACGGCCGACGGGTCTCTTCCTCCGACTTACGTGAATCTTTGTGCTCGCGAATGTCAATGAGGTAATATGACCCATTGTGCAAATTCTTGCTGACCACAAAGGGCCCTTCCCAAGGCGGGGATAGCTTGTGCGCATCTGCTTGATCCTGGATGAGCCGGAGCACCAGATCGCCTTCCTGGAAGACCCGGGATTTAACCCGGCGACTGTGATAACGGCGCAGGTCTTGTTGGTAAATCGCTGAGTGAGTTGCTGCCACATCACGCTGTTCGTCCAACAAGTCAAGAGCATCTTGGCGCGCCTGCTCATTATCTGCCTCAACATAAGCCGCCACTCGAGGCGAGTCATGACGGATGTCACTGGGGAGGACTACTTCCGCTCCATAAACCATGAAGAAAGGCGTGAACCCTGTAGACCTGTTAGGAGTAGTGTTGATGCTCCACAACACGGAGGGTAACTCCTCCACCCAACAACCCGGCGTCCGTTGTAAAGGGACCAAAAGCCGGGGCTTGATGCCTTTCAGAATCTCCTGATTAGCCCTCTCAGCTTGACCATTGGATTGAGGGTGAGCCACTGATGAAACATCAAGTCGAATATGCTCTCGTTGACAAAACTCCTCCATGGCGCCTTTGGATAGATTGGTACCATTGTCAGTTATAATGCTGTGTGGAAAGCCAAAGCGAAAGATCACCCTTTTCATGAACTGAACCGCCGTAGCCGCGTCACACTTGCTAACTGGCTCTGCTTCAACCCACTTTGTGAATTTGTCAACTGCCACCAAGAGGTGGGTCTTCTTATCCTTGGACCTTTTAAAAGGCCCAACCATATCAAGCCCCCAGACCGCAAAGGGCCAAGTAATTGGGATCATCCTCAGCTCCTGAGCCGGCACGTGAGCCCCTCACGAGAACCTTTGGAAACCATCACATTTATTGACCAAGTCCTCCGCATCAGCATGAGCCGTCAGCCAATAAAAACCATGACGAAAAGCCTTGGCCACAAGGGACTTTGAGCCGGCATGATGGCCACAATCCCCTTCATGAATCTCACGCAAGATCTCTTGACCTTCCTCAGGGGAGACACAACGCTGGAACGCTCCCGTAACACTGCGGCGATGCAGCTCACCATTGATAACAACCATTGACTTAGACCGCCGGGTTATTTGTCTGGCCAAAGTTTCATCCTCAGGCAAATCTCCCCGGGTCATGTAAGCCAGATAGGGCACTGTCCAGTCCGGGATGATGTGGAGAGCCGCCACCAGTCGTGCCTCCGGGTCAGGGACAGCCAAGTCTTCCTCTGTAGGCAACTTAACAGAAGGGTTATGCAGGACGTCCAGGAAAATATTAGGCGGCACCGGTTTTCGCTGAGAGCCCAGCCGGCTTAAAGCATCAGCCGCCTCGTTCTTCCTGCGATCGATGTGCTCTACTTGGTAACCCTGAAAGTGCCCAGCAATGGCATCAACTTCATGGCAATAAGTCGCCATGAGAGGGTCCTTGGAGTCCCACTTTCCTGATACTTGTTGAGCCACCAAGTCTGAGTCGCCGAAGCACCTTACCCGGCTCAAGCTCATCTCCTTAGCCATCCGAAGACCGTGGAGCAAGGCCTCGTACTCAGCCGCATTGTTAGTGCAAGGAAACATCAACTGCAGCACATAATGGAACTTGTCACCCTTAGGGGAAGCCAACACGACTCCAGCCCCCGAGCCCTCCAATTGCCTGGACCCATCGAAGTGAATGGTCCAATATGTGTTATCCGGCTTTTGTTCGGGCACTTGTAACTCTGTCCAATCGTTGATGAAATCTACCAAGGCTTGAGATTTGACAGCAGTGCGTGGGACGTATTTCAGACCATGAGGTCCGAGCTCTATAGCCCACTTAGCCACTCTCCCCGTGGCCTCTCTGTTTTGAATGATATCTCCAAGGGGGGCAGAACTGACCACGGTGATGGGGTGACCCTGGAAATAATGCTTAAGCTTCCGGCTTGCCATGAACACACCATAAACAAGCTTCCGCCAATGTGGATACCGCTGTTTGGACTCGATGAGCACTTCGCTGACATAATAAACCGGCCGCTGAACCGGATGCTCCTTACCCTCTTCCTTGCGCTCCACCACCACAGCCACACTGACGGCTCGTGTGTTAGCAGCCACATATAGCAATAAAGGCTCCTTGTCAACCGGAGCAGCAAGGACTGGGGGCTCTGCCAGCTGCCTCTTCAAATCCTCAAAAGCAGTATTAGCTGCATCATTCCAGACAAAGTCATCAGTTTTCTTCATCAACTGATATAATGGCATGGCCTTCTCACCCAAACGGCTTATAAACCGGCTTAAAGCAGCGATATGACCCGCCAAGCGCTAGACGTCGTTTATACCCGCCGGCTTAGCCAGGGAGGTGATGGCCTTGACCTTCTCCGGGTTAGCTTCAATGCCTCTGTTAGAAACCAAGAAACCCAAGAGCTTGCCTGCAGGAACACCAAAAACACACTTGGCCGGATTAAGCATCATCTTATAGACCCGGAGATTATCAAAGGTTTCCCTCAGATCATCTATCAAGGTTTCCTCCTTCCTGGATTTAACCACAATATCATCTACATAAGCATGAACATTGCGCCCAATCTGGTTATGAAGACAGTTCTGCACGCAACGCTGATAAGTCGCCTGTGCACTCTTGAGTCCAAAGGGCATAGACACATAGCAGAAGGCTCCAAAGGGAGTGATGAACGTCGTCTTCTCCTGGTCCTTAACTGCCATTTTAATCTGATGATATCCGGCATAAGCATCCAAGAAACTTAAGCGCTCACAACCCGCCGTAGCATCAATGATTTGATCAATACGGGGAAGGGCAAAAGGATCAGCCGGACACGCCTTGTTTAAGTCCGTGTAGTCCACACACATCCGCCAGGTGCCGTTCTTCTTGAGCACGAGCACCGGGTTAGCTAACCACTCTGGGTGAAAGACTTCAACAATAAACCCGGCCGCCAAGAGCCGGGCCACCTCTTCACCAATAGCTTTCCGCCTCTCTTCATTAAACCGCCGAAGGAACTGCCTGACCGGCTTAAATTTCGGATCAACATTGAGAGTGTGCTCAGCAAGTTCTCTAGGTACACCTGGCATGTCAAAAGGTTTCCATGCAAAAATGTCCCTATTCTCACGGATAAACTCGATGAGCGCGCTTTCCTATTTTGGATCTAGATTGGCACTGATGCTAAACTGCTGAGATGAATCACCTGGAACGAAATCAACAAGTTTAGTCTTATCAGCCGACTTAAATTTCATTGCCGGCTCATGCTCCGTAGTCGGCTTTTTCAGAGAGGTCATATCTATTGGGTCAACATTGTCCTTGTAAAACTTTAACTCCTCTGTTGCACAAACAGATTCTGCATAAGCTGCATCGCCTTCCTCACACTCCAAGGCCACCTTCCGGCTTCCATGAACCGTAATGGTCCCATTGAGACCCGGCATCTTGAGCTGTAAATACACGTAACACGGCCGTGCCATGAACTTGGCGTAAGTCGGCCGCCCAAATATGGCATGATACGGGCTTCTTATCTTGACCACCTCAAAGGTCAATTTTTCCACCCTGTAGTTGTGCTCGTCTCCAAAGGCCACTTCCAACTCGATCTTGCCGACTGGATAAGCCGACTTACCAGGTACCACACCATGGAAAATAGTGTTTGACTGGCTGAGGTTCTTATCAATCAACCCCATACGACGGAAAGTCTCATAATAGAGGATGTTGATGCTGCTGCCTCCATCCATGAGCACCTTAGTGAACTTATATCCTCCCACCTGAGGAGCCACCACCAAGGCCAAGTGACCCGGATTATCCACCCGGGGAGGGTGATCCTCCCTACTCCACACTATAGGCTGCTCAGACCATCGTAAATAGCGTGGAACCGCCGGCTCAACAGCATTCACAGCCCTCTTATGAAGCTTCTGATCTCGCTTACACAGACTGGTGGTAAACACATGATACTGTCCACCGCTAAGCTGCTTTGGATTGGTCTGATAACCCCCCTGCTGCTGTTGATGACCATGGCCAGACTGATGATTAAAGCCCCCTTAACCGTTCTGAGGATTAGAATTTGAGCCGCCGCCCGGGCCATGAAAGCCGCCGGCGCCTGAGCCACCGCCCGGGCCATTGTTGCCGTTAAAGGCGTTGGAATTCTTAAAGGCCTTCATGATTGCACAATCCTTCCATAGATGAGTAGCTGGCTTCTCTCTAGAGCCATGCCTCGGACAGGGCTCATTCAACAGCTGCTCCAGCGTCGGGCCTGACCCGCCGGCTCGGGGAGGGGGCCTCCCCTTGCGTCTCTGGCTATTACCCTGTGAACTGGCGTTGGCCACGAACTCTAGGCTGCCATCGGCCTTACGCTTGCCACCTCCTTGGTTCCCCGGGTTATGCTGAGGACCCTTGCCATTGCCGTTCTTCTTTCCCTTCCCTGTCCTTTCATCATCTGAAGTGGGGTCCTTGGTACTATCAGAATCGGCGTACTTGACGAGAGCCGCCATCAGCGTACCCATATCATTGTAGTCGCGCTTAAGCCGCCCGAGTTTCATCTTCAGGGGCAGAAAACGACAATTTTGCTCCAACATTAAGACTGCAGAGCCGGCATCCATCTTATCCGATGAATGTATGATCTCTTTGACCTGGCGAACCCAATGTGTCGTAGACTCACCCTCCTGTTGTTTACAGTTAGTCAAATCCACTATTGACATAGACTGCCTACAGGTGTCTTTGAAGTTTTGTATGAACCGGGCCTTCAGCTCATCCCAAGATCCGATGGAATTCGGCGGTAGCCCTTTCAACCAAGTGCGGGCAGTCCCATCTAGCATCATGGTGAAGTACTTGGCCATCGCCGCTTCACTAACCTCCAGCAGTTCCATGGCCATCTCGTAACTTTTGATCCAGGCTCCAGGTTGTAAGTCAGCCGTGTAATTAGGCACCTTCCTAGGGCCTTTGAAGTCCTTGGGTAGACGTTCATTGCGGAGAGCTGGCACTAGACAAGGGACACAGCCAGTCCTCGTAGGGATACCCACGTCGACGGAAGTCGTCGGATAAGCCGGGGGAGTCTGGTAAGCCGTCAACTGAGGCACCTGCTCCGCCTCTTGCCGCGCTCTGTCTTGGTCTGCTGCGTGAAATGCTCCGTTATGAGCCGGGCCATGGCCAGGGGGCGGGTCATGGCGTCGGACATTACTTGAGCCAGTCGCTGAGACCATGTGTCTGCTATAACTCGGGCTCCGGCCTGGACGAGGGGTCGAGTGGATCCTGTCCCGGCTGTAAGAGTACGCCTCTTGCTGCGCCAGCGCTGTCTGAAGGAGTTCTCTGACCTGGCGGGTTTCAATAGCCGTTGGAGAGTCGTCGTCAATTGGGAGGGCCGCCAGCCGTGCTGCTGCGGCGACCATGTTCTCCAGCGGGTTAGCATAATGACCCGGTGGTACTGGCACATACTGAGGCGGGGCAGGGTTCACCCGGGGAGGCCCCATCACTTGTGGCTGAACAGGGGTCCCAGACCCGGGCACTATGATCCCTGGCGGGTTACTAGACCCTGCACCTGGCGTGTTGAAGAGGTTTCGAGGATCGTAGACCGGAGGGAGTCAAGATTGGGCCTTTTGATGCCTCCTTCTCATGACCTCATTGGACGCGTTCTGATCCATCGTGAGCCGGAAGGACTGCGCCTGAATCAACTGAGTTTGGGCATCGAGAGCCGCCCTCTCCGCAGCCATCCTGATCC
This sequence comes from Aegilops tauschii subsp. strangulata, assembly GCF_002575655.3. NCBI lineage: Eukaryota > Viridiplantae > Streptophyta > Magnoliopsida > Poales > Poaceae > Aegilops > Aegilops tauschii. The sequence goes on from NC_053041.3 coordinate 69,108,470, forward strand.
CTTCCACTGCCAGATCCTCCTTGGCTTTCACTAGATCTAACTTTAACTGCGCCACCTCCGCGTCATGCTGAGCTTGATCCGCTGGGTCAACCGCGGCGGTCAACAGGGCTGTCATCTTGTCCGTGAGATCCATCAGCACCTGAGCCGGCGAGGGCACCGGGTTTCCCGCCCCAGCAGCAGGGTTCTGAACAGGCTGCGCGCCGGCCATGCAGATTCCAACCCAGCTCCGCGGCTCAAACGGGTCCGGAATACTGTCACCATCGGAACAACCCATGAGCCTGCCATCTTGAAGTTGATACAACGAGTTTGACTCATCTGTGGACGACTCGCCGTCACAGCCGGCGGCCGTCTCATCACCAGATCCAGATCCATCAGAGAGCCCCCCATGGATACATCCCACCAAAGCATGCCTCAAGGCAAGCAGGGCTCGGGCGGGTCATGCGCGCTAAGCCGTCTCGATGAGATCGGCGCAGAGATCCGGCTCAGGGCCCGGCTCACCAATCTTGCCAATGAAAACATGAATTCTGCCGAAGGGGACCCGGTATCCGTACTCAATTGAGCCGGCGTCGGGGCCCTAGTTTGCATCGTCGATGTAGAGCTTGTCGCGACGACTCTTGGTCATCCGGCCCACAGCGTATCCCTTGAGCCCTTCGAAGCTGCCCTTCAAGAACTCAAATCCACCGTGCGCTGGCCCCACGGTGGGCGCCAACTGTCGTGGAATTGTCACGGCAGATGTCCTCAAGATAGGACTTAGTCGTGGAGCCATCGCCGCTAGGAAGCTTGAAGGGGTTAAATGGGACAAGGAACACGAGGGTTTATACTGGTTCGGCCCCTTACGGTGAAGGTAAAAGCCTACGTCCAGTCGAGGTGGTATTGATTAGGGTTTCGATGACCAGGGAGCTTAACTGCTATGCCTGGCTCTCGACGAGATTTTTCTTGCCCCTAAACCGCTGCCGGGTCGTCCCTTTATATAGAGAGGTTGACGCCCAGTAGCTCTCAGAGTCCCGGCCGGCTCATAAGAGTGTCCGGCTCGGACTCTCAACTATTCTTGCCTTACACTACAAGTTATACCATAATGACGGTTGTAACTACGGGCCTTAAGCCATCTCCGGGTCTTAAGCCCTATCTTTGGCCCACCGTCTTCAAGCTTGGCACCGGGCTTCAGGTGGTGACCCTTATGAGTAACCCGGCCCCACCGGGCGGGTGACTCTAAGGTTTATATCCTCAACAGGAATGGTTTCTAGTCTGGAGGGTTAAACATAACTCTACGGGGTTTCACTTGGTCGAGGAGGCTGTAGAAAAGTTCTTCAGTGCTTGTTGGTTGCCGAGGTAGAATCCTTGGTGTATCTTGTCTTGCTGGTCTTCAATTGATGAGAGAAAAAGAGGGGAAAATAGCATAGAGGAGGGGAATGCCTAAAGGGGTTTCTATAGTGCAAGTGCAAATAAGCAAGTGCCGAAAGGGCCAAACACAAACAATAAAATAAGGCATGTGATATAGCCGCGTACTAGTTGCCTAGGGTAAAAGGGCGACTGATATCAAAACATAAACAATTAAAAGCAAGCAACACACAATCATGGTTCTATTCGAACCATCATACGGACTCGACTGCGCATAGGGGGTACACGACTCATCCTACCCTAGGGGTTCTCAGATTTAGTAGTCGTGCTTTGCTCCGTGCCTCGTGCAGTCTTCTGGGTTTTCCTCAGGTGTCGCTACGTCTCTTGTAGTTGTTTGATGAAACGATCCGGGTTGAGCCTGAAGAGTCTTCAACGACTTCTCGACTGTTGGAGTGATGGGGTGAAGGTGGCTCCTTGTAGCAGGCATTGAGTCGGTCTTCCGTTGTCTTCTTAATCATGACAATCCATTTTGCCTTCTAAGGAGTCAAGGGTTCCACGTAAGCAATCCTTTATGCAATGACATAAACAAGGCATAGTAGAGGTCCAACATGTCAGTTTCGTTGATGACAACATCAACACCAAGAGCGGGGGATGAAGAGAACCGTTTTCCTGCTCACTATAGTGAGGCGGACCAAATGGCGAGGTTCGCATCCACCGGTGGTTGCCGGTACAACAACGGTAAGGACATGATTTCTCTATTAGCGATGTATATCATGATCCTGCATATCTTACACCCTGATCGTCATAGGACAAGGTTGCATCATCCTGGCAAATTCAAAGGGTCACCATCTTCTGAGTCTTGGTTTCCTCAATCATTGAGAAGGCATTTTCCATCTTGTCGTGGTGTCGCCAAGCTTGTGTTCAGAAGGTGTGAGTGAATGTCTGGCAAGACGTCTTCCTTCTCGGTTACCCACGAGGATTACAGGGAATCCAGTGGTCAGGGGCTTAAAGGTACTAGCGACCATTTGCAAATGTTTTGAAGGGGGAGAGATCAATAAGGAAAATATATCTAAGTTTTTGAAAAACTTCGGAAGGGAAGAGAAGTATAGATAGTTTTTGAAAACTAGCGATAGTTTTGAAAATAGTTTTACCCTAACTAGCGACCATGCTAACTAAGGCTTCCTACAGTCAGGATGGCTCTGATACCAGCTCTGTGGGGACCCCGGCTCATAAGTCGTGATCACCGAATGCACGTGTACAGTGATCCCAGAGATCAATGCTCACTGAAGACACAAAAGCTGAATAACAAGAGTCTTACATCCATACATACCGTCTTACACAAATTATGACCATTATGGTCAAGTCTTACATAGATAAAGCCACAAGGGCTGAATACCAAATAAACTTAAGCAGTGGAAATCTTCGTTGATAAGTAGAACCCATGCCATCTACCTTAACCCGACAGGCATTCTGACTGGGAAACGTCCTAGTTCGCATGTTCATCACCAAGGAACTCTTCCTCAAACTCCTGCTCTTCCATGCCTGGCCAATTAAATAACCAGTGGCAAGCCAATGAGTACTTTGAATGTTCTCGCAAGCAACCCATGATTGGAACAAGGCACAATAATGCAATGATGTAGCACTAAGTAGGTAGTTTGCAGAAAGCTAGTTTTGAGTGCAATGACATGATCTATCAACTTGTAAAGTATGCATCATGGGAGTACAGATATCCGTATGGACAAGTTACAGATATCAACATAAGCAGAGTTGGACACCAATCCAACTTGATCATCGTGTCAAGTCATCTGACTTAACCCAAATAGCTTCAACAACACACACGCGCGCGCGCGCGCGGTTTGTAAAACTCTGGACGTAGTTTAAGCAGCACCACCCAACTATCCTTGACCGTGGACACGGCTATTCGAATAGTTTTACACTCTGCAGAGGTTGCACACTTTACCCACAAGATCCGGGGAACTTCCGTGTCATCCACGACCCGCGGTACCTCAAGTACCCGGGGTAAGCACCCCGATCACTATCTTTCCCTAGACAACACTAACATAGAGTCCACTCGATTGGTAGTAACCCCTGTGCCCAACATTTCACATCTTAAAATTGTGGTGCCTTGCTCCCATATTCATCACATACCACAAGCACGGGGTACCAACGGTGTGTCCGGTGCCCTGTAAAAACAGTCATGGTCACCCTACCTGGCACGACCCCGTCCCGAGAGTGACCTCATGTCACCCCCGTCACTAGTAATGCGGGCACCATGCTAGTATCGGCCTAGGTAATCAATAATGCCCTTTCCCATATAAGGGTAGAGTGGTTGCGCATGTAAGGTTGGGACAGTCGACAAATCTTAAATCTAATCCGTTTTCGAAAACATTCCCACACAACTTGCTCCAGTACACCACTTCTTTATCAAGTGGTAACCTAGCTCACCATCTCCCTCGGGCATTAGTGGCACCCGACGGGGTTTTTGAAAGTCTTTGAAAACTACTTGGTTTCCCATCCCATTTGCGTAGCAGCTACTTAGCATCCTAACTACACCCACTCACATAACCCTCATAGAAAGGTAGGGTCATGCATCATGCAAGTGTCAACGAGAAAAGCAACGGAGGCAAACCACCTCAAGTGGTCACCATATTATCATGACTTCGATACAAGTAATAAAAGTGCCATATGAGATGCACAAAAAGGTTTCTTAGACATGGTCAAAGGGCTGCTTGCCTGGCTCAACCAAGTCTTCAATCCTTCTGGTCCATCTCCGAGTATCCCGTCCACTTCTTCAACTAACGTCGGAAACAATCACAATAATCAACCCAACAAGGCAAAAATAAAAGTGCTCTAAAAATGTGAGTTGGACTCTTCTAGGATACCTCTGGTCATGTGAGGAATGACCAAAGTGATTTCAATGGAATTGGATAAGTGGATATTTTGGAACATTTCAATACGAAGGATATAAGGGATTTAATGGATCTGCAAGTTGTGTAGAGAATGCCTTTCTATAAAAATGAGTAAAGGTACCCATTAAATCAGGCATGATTGTAGAAACATTTAGAAATTGGTTTCACTGAATTTGGAGTTGAAATGAATATAATATGGATTTTTGAAGTGGACTTATGTGGATAAATGACATTTTTAAAGGATCCAGCGAAATCCAAGAACAACCAAAATGTCCACTCTAGCCCAATAAATAGAACTTGATTTATGGAGTCAGAAGAAATTTGAATCATCCAGTTTGGACACTATTTGAGTTGTTTAGAGAGTTTTGGAACTCACTGGATAAAGAAAATGAGAAGAAAGGGTTCTATACCTAATCTCACGCGCTGAGCGTAATTTAGCCGGGCAGCGCACTGGGCCTGGCCCAGCTCCTCGCGGACATCCGCTGGGAGGCCACGCCGACGGCGTATTCCCGGGTGACGCTTTTGCCGCAGAGAAGCTTAGACGGACTGGCCCGTCTCCACTTAAATGACGTGGCCGGCCGGCGGGGTCACTGACCCGCGGGGCCAACCCGCAGGGTCTTCTTCCTCCTCCCGCGCTCGCGACAGGAGGGGATCGAGCCCCGTCTGCGCGCCGGCCGGCGCCTTCCCCCGGCGACACAGGCCACCTCTGGCCAAGCCGCGGCCACCGGAGGGGTCGCCAGGGAGCGGCGCATCAGGGGCTCCCCGGGGATGGCAGGGGGGGTGGCCGAGGCGCGGCCGGCACTGGCCAAGGCGGGCGGACACCCAGGCGATGATGGGCAGGGGCACAGTGCCCCGGCGGACAGGGAGATGGGGGAAAAAGGGTCGCCGGATCCTGGATGCTTTCCTGGTGGGGAGAGGAGGAGGGGAGAAGCCCGCCCTTGCCCGAACCGGAGTGGAGGCCGGCGGCGGCACTCCGGCCATGGAAGGTGCTGGAGGGCACGAGGGGGAGAGGGAGGATGTCTGGGAGGTGAACCGGAGATAAGAGGACCCAACCGAGGCGAGAGAGAGCTCGGGGGTAGCTTTATATGGACGAGGCCGCGGTGCAACGTGGGCAGCGCCCATGGATGTGCTCGGGTGAGCTCGTGGAGGGAGAAGAAGGGCGAGGGAGGAAGGGGCCGACAGTGGTGAGTGTTCTGGACGCTGAGGCGGCCTCGGAGGACACGACTCCAGCGCCCAAGGTCGACGGGAGGCCTTGGAATGGCGTGCTACAGTACGGGAGAGCACTGTAGCGTGCTCCAGAGCGCGAGCTCTGCACGCCATGGCATTGTTTATGTGCCAGGGGCGTGTCCACTAGTGTCTGGGGCTTTGGGGGTGAGTAAAAAAAGGGGAGGTGGCCTTGGATGCCCTGGTGAACCACTAGGAGAGAGGTGGGGTTAAGAGAGAGAGAGAGAGAGAAATGTGATGTCCAGAGGGGTAAATGAGGTGGTTTCACCCCTCAATCATTGAGCTGAGATGCAGCCATAGTTAATGGAGGTAGAAGAGGGTCAGGAGCAGCTGTGGTACAAATATGAGGCCATGGAGATTAGTGGAAGAGGTCAAAAATGGAATTTTGGTAAAGTGGCAGAAAGTGTTTGTTGCTGGTTTGGGTAAGCAAATGAATTTCATTTGACATGATACTCCACAGGGTGAAATGGAACATATAATTAGGGCCTTCCACCAATTTTGAGCTCATTTGGGAAAAGTTGCCAATGCAACTTTTGTAAACCCTAGAAATCAACAGAAATGCATTTACCAAGATCTAGTCATGCAAAACCATTCCCCTTGATGCACCACTTGGTGTAGTATCATCATTTGGGCTTGTGTGTATGACCACAAAGTTTGGGGGCATTTGGAATAAGTTGGCAATGTAAAGTTGTTCAAACTTGAATCTGGACAGAGATGGTTTTGGGGCACTTTGGTGAACCAAAATAGTTTGGATTGAGCTGAAACTTTGCAAGGTCATCATATTATACATATGTGACTTTCTAGAATTTTCCTGGATTTATTGGAAAATATTTCTTGTAGACATATTTCAAATACTTGAAATGGACAGAAATGATTTTGGAGGGTTTTGCCCAATATTTTGAACATGACCATGTGCTGAAACTCTTATATATCGAAAATATATGTCCACTGAGTTTCTCTGATTTTTTCCAAATATTTTTGAAGCTTTAAAATAATTTTAACCTATTAAAGACCATTTCTGGACTTAAGAAAAAGCCTTTGAATAAAATAGGAAAATAACTTTTAAAAATATATTTTTGTGGTTTATGGGAGTCCTATACCTAATAGGTTTCAAATATACCTTTTTAAAGATTTTTCACACCACAAATCAAGTACTTGCAGTGCAAATCTCAATTCAGGGGTCTTTGGAAAACTAATTTTTGAAAATACTATTTGGACAAATTATTTTTTTAAGAAAATACTATACTGTTCTATACACATGGTATGATCATTGGGCAGAAGTTTGGAGCAAGGGGATGAAGTATAGAAGGTGGAGTTGTGTTGACTTTAAAGAGCACTTGAAAACAGCAAACCAATTCCAACCAAACAAAGACCAAAACACTCAAAAGTTTTTGTCTAACCACATTTTATCATGATTAATTATCTTAAGTGTTGTGGCATGAAAATCAGGGTGTGACAGTGACGCTGGTGTGTCGGGTGTTGAGTACTTGCAGCAGCAGCTTAGACAGAAGGGGGTGGCAACACTGGTGGAGAGCACTGGAGTACCGAGCCGTGATTTCCAGGTGAAAGTCCAAGGTCTGGCCTTCATTGGTTCTACCTGGCAATGGCCTTGCTAAAGGCATTGTTTTTGGGATCTCGGTCTTTCTTCAGGGTGAAAACTCAAGATCCTTGATCAGGCGATGACAAGGGCCGACGATGGAAGCTCGGGACGAAGCCGCATGATGCGGAAGTCCCACGTACGGTTCCTTGAGAAGGGAGTGGCTACCCACTCGAGCTTCAACCAACTACCACCGGTCAATTCCGCTTTGGGGCCACGCTTGTGCGTTGTTTCCTTCTTGGAGGCGTCGCCGTTGAAGAACCTCTTTTCCGGTCCGAGTGTTGTCTTTGGTGGTGGTTAGAGTGTTACTGTTGCGAGTATTTCACACTGCATGCGACAGGGTCTTTGTTTTTTCAGTTCTCTCTTTTTTTCTGTTCTTGCCTGTGTGTATCCCCGATGTCTTTCGATATCTTGTTGGTGCAGAGGCCAGGTGTAATTGGTATCTTCGTGATATTAATATATTCCCCTTTTCAAAAAAAAGGACCAGCACGTTGCACCAACGCATGAGCGCGTCGACCTGCATGAAGCACCATCATGCAGCCGAGCCGAATGAAGGCGCGGTGGGCGGAGCAAACCCGATCAGAGCATGGCAGCGACGGCCGGCAGGGAACGACGTGCGGACGATGGGCCTCCCTTAGGTCGTATTGTTGGAGAAGAGACACGTGTAATCGATGTCACTGTCGGAGTAGAGGCGCATAGGGTTGACGGACGGTGGACGACACAAACCGGTCTTAAATCAGAGAACAAAAAAAAGGCACCGATGAATCGATCCGCGGGACAGAAAACCCCCCAATCAACTGATCGAATTGTTTCAAACTACTATATATAAAGGGCAGAAAGTTGGCCACAATAGCGACGTCCGATCGAATTGGTTTCAAACAAGATCGATCGATCGATATTCGATATGCCCTGAATCTAAGGCTTCATTGTTTTTACTTTTTGTAATGACCTTGAAACGTTTGTTTTCAGTATCCCATAAGAGAGAGAGAGCAGAAGAAGAGAAACGAGATAGATAGATAGATAGATAGATAGATAGAGAGAGAGAGAGAGAGAGAGAGAGAGAGAGGCAAAATTTCTGAAGTTGTCATGCATTGTGGGATGCTTTTACTAATCTTTCTTTTTTACCGTAGGCTCAACCAAATATACCTAGCGCGTAACAAAATGCAGCAAGTCGTGTCCCGGAGTTTGTTTTTGAAAACACAAAATTCATCTTCTGCTGATAGACTGAAACTTTCAGAACTCTGGTCTCAGTGAAAGAACAAAATTCATCTTCTGCTGATAGACTGAAACTTTCAGCAGAATAACAAAACTCACTGCAGGAACCACCACATCTGTGTCCACATCTAAGAGAAATGTAGCTAGCAACATTGTCAAGGCATTTACAGACTAGTGTCACCGCACCATTGTTCGAACAGTTTTGGAATTTCAGAACGGTGATGCCAACGCAAATAGGTTCATATATTTCCAGGAGAACGGACCAAGTTAAGCTAGCAGAAACACAACAAGTGCTGGGTTTTCCTGTACCCATATCTCAACGAAACAAACTGGGTTCTCATGTCGTCGTGTCTGAGGCAGCAACACTTCTGAAGATGTGAGCAGTAAGGCGACTTCTAGGGGTCCTGGCTCTGGTATCTCTCTACTATGCATCGACATCCGGGTACCGCAGCTCGGCATGGGCTGAATTACCAGAAAAATAGTTAAGCAGTTAGGCATCATGTGTCACGCTGCAACGGTTAATGAGATGATCAAGAAGAAAGCTGATGTTCAAAACCTCAAAACAAGAAGAATACAGCCCGAATTTTGACCACAAATTATTTATTCGAAACAATTACAGTAGGCTAAGAAAAAAAAACAGTGTATTCTCTGTTAAGCTGAACTGATTTGGCTTTTGAGGTTCCGAATTTTACCACTAGCGGCATATAGCATTAAACTGAAGAACTGAATCATCTGAATCAAAGCACAGTAGCATCAAAACCTTCTAGGTTCATCCGAATTTTTTGACTTATGAAAAGATTTTCCCTCAGGAAAAAACATTTAGGTTCAGGAAAACCTTCTAGCATCAAAAACCTTCTGAAAGTATAATCCTACAATAGTTCAGACTATTTCCAAGTCCTAACTGAAAATGATTTATCGAGAGTTTCAGTAAACTGCTCTTCAGACTAGTAGTCTCAAACTCTGTTTTCCAAGCACAAGCAGATTAGCACTGATATGGGTTAAATAGTGTATTGTCTGTTAAACTGAACTGATTTGCGTTTTGAGGTCCACTAGCGGCATAGAGCATTAAACTGAAGAACTAAATCATCTGAATATGTCAAGGTTCAGTGTGGATTTTTTGACTTATGAAATGATTTTCCCCCAACAAACAACTAGGTTCAGGAAAACCTTCTAGCATCTGTTCAGAGACTGATATATGCAGTAACTCTTACTGATGTCTATAATCCTATAATAGTTCAGACTATTTCCATGTCCTAACTGAAAATGATTTAGCGAAAGTTTCAGTAAACTGTTCTTCAGACTAGGACAGTAGTTTCGAACACTGTTTTCCAAGCACAAGCAGATTAGCACTGACTCAACTGCAAATATGAGGAGAAGAGTAGGAAGTTGAGGGCCTCGATCTTACCTGGCGTCCCGGCCGTGACGACGACGATGTGGAAGAGCGGGCCGCTGGTGGGCAGGAGGTCGACGAGGAGCGGAAAAAGCCGACCATCACGCGTGGGGAAGCACATGACGAGGTTGGGGACGTCCACGACGGCAGCCAGCCGCCTGGCCACCTCGTTCCTCAGACGGAATACGGACCTCCCCCAGAACACGAACGGAAGACTGAAGCGGGTCCCGTCGGCGGCAGCCCGCGCGCACAGGATCACCCGCGAGGGCAACAGTCTGATCAGGCTTTCAGGGAGGGGCAGCTGCACAGTCACAAAATGCCATCAAGAATTGGAAGTGCGGCAGCCAAGAAGCAGAAATCTTGAAGACGAAGTATCAAGAAGCGGGCATGGCGGACTCACCCCAGTCTGACGTGGAAGGCGAGGGATGTTCTCCCCGGCAGGGATGTGCTCCACGACCCAGTGCATCATCGTGCTGACGCTGTCGATGCCGTCGACGCTGACGCCATTGTTCCAGGGGAGGTACTTCCCGTTGGCGCAGAGGTAGCGGCCGCCGGCGGCGTGGCGGAGTAGGACTTCGTCCCCGAACCCGGTCCTGTAGGCTTCCCAGGCCATCTCCCCCACCTCCGGATGGTAGTGGTTGCGCTGAACGACGCGGAGCCCGCGGTGGCCGCGGGGCGCCGGCGCGACCGTGGCGGCGAGGTAGCGGCCGTAGGCGGCGCTCTGGAGGAGTACGTAATGCGCCTGGACGTTGTACACGTGAACCGCCCACGCCACGTTCACCGAATCCCGGCGGTGGCCGAGGGAGACGCCACGGCCGTCCTCGTCGGCGTGCAGGTACATGCCGTGCACGCGGCTGCGCAGCCGCACGTGGTGGCCGTTATGGAACTGGTCCATTGGTCGCCGACGATGGAGAGGGGAGGGGGGATGAGTTCTTGGTTTCTTGGCGCTCCGGCGAGGCGGAGAAGAGGAGAAGCGAAAGCTGTTGGTTGAGATGGTTATGTTCGGGCGCCAAGGCAGAGTATTTCGAGTTCAAGGTAAGAGGCCGTCGCCGTGCTCAGCTTCCGTCACTAGTTGGGCTTGTGGGCCGTGGCAAGTGAGATCCGCACGTCTAGTCGTCCAGAAAACAACACCAGTAGATTCTCAAAAAAAAAAAAAAAAAACTGTAGCCCAGCCCCAAGCAGTGGCTCTTCTCCATCGTTGGAGTACTTTCTCACGAAGCCTTTGTGAAGCTATCAGTCACGCTGTAGGCAATTTGGTACGCTAGGAGACAAGCTATCCATCAAAATATCCGGTTTAAACAATGGTAGAAATGATTGTAAAAATACACTCATCAACCACTCGAAGCTTAGAGCATCTCCAGCCGTTCGTCCCCCCAGGGCGCCGAAAAAGAGCCGCCGGGGGAACCGGCGCTAGATTGGCCCCTGGGGGCGATCTAGCTCCCAGCCACGCCCCCAGGCGCCGCCCCCCAAGTCGCGGAAAATTCAAACTTGGCCATTCCCGCTCACAAAGAGACGCCGCAAAGTCAGGCGATCAGCGGCCCAGTTCGGCGATCATAGTTCGGCGATCGGATGAAAAGTTCGGCGTACAAAAAAATATGAAGGACGCGCAACGTATCAAACAGCGGGGTCCGCCTCCGACGTCGGCGGAGTCGGCGTGCGCAGGCTTGGCGGCGTCGGAGCCGCTTCTGTGCTGGGCGGCGTCGGCGCGGCTTCGGTGCTGCTGGGCGGCGTCGGCACGGCTTCGGTGCTGCTGGGCGTCGTGGAGGTGTCGCCGCTCGGGCTTGGCGGCGTCGTCAGCGTGGGAGTGGGAGTGGGTGTTGGCGGCGCCGTCGACGGCAGCTGGTTCAGGATGAGGCCGCGCTCCGCCAGGTACCACGCCTTGACCTGCTCGTCGTTGCCCGGCCGAGCGCTCCGCCTTGGTTTGTTCAGTCGAGCGCTCCGCCTGCTCCGCCGCCGCCGCAACCGCGAGCGCCGCGCTGTCCCGGGCCTTCTTGGCGTTGGCCCTGTTCCGCCGGTCGGCGGTGACAGCCTCGCGGCCTGTTCCGCCAATCCGCGTTGGACATGCCAGGGGGCTTGGACGGCGGCGCCCTCAGCTTCCTCTGCTTCGGCTGGGCGACGGTGGCGACCGCACCCGTCGCGGCAGGGGGACGACGTACTTCTTCGACGGCATGCCGACCGGCTGCGACGGGAGGAGGAGGAGTTTGGCGGGAGGAATGGAGAAAATGAGAGGGAAGCCGCGGGGGGGGGGGGGGGGGGGAAACGGCGGGAAAAGGCCCTCCTCTCGCCGACGCAGCGGCCCCACACCCCTTTTCGCTTGTGCCGGCGCCCCCAGTCGCCCCCAGCGCGCCGGGTTCGGCTTGGGTGCGCCGGCTGTTATTTCGGCCCAACCCGGCGAAAAACGGACTCCTGAGGGCACGACTAGGCCGATTTTCGCCCGCCGGCGCTAGAAAATCGCCTGAGGGGGAGGGGGGGGGGGGGGGGGGGGCGGCCTGTTGGGGGCGCGGCGGGGGATGCTCCTAAACCTTAATCGTCCTCGAGCACGAAACAAGAGTGTAAGGAAACCAGTCCTTTAAATAGAAATAACAAGAAGGGTTTGGTTCAAGAGTGTACGTCTAGATAGCCCTGGTTTTATTGAGTAAAATGCATGTATGGTCCTAACTTGGAGGCAATGTCTACAATGGTCCTCAAACTCAGAAACTGCTGGATACGATCCCAGAAATTGAAAATACCGCTTAAGTATGGTCCTTAAACTTGGTAAATCGGTCCTGTAGTACATCTCACATACGTTTTGTGTACGCCACGTAGTTTTTTTCTTCATAAAAGTGCCATTTTTTTAAAGAAAAACGCTCCAGATTTTATTTAATTACAATAAAAAACTAAAGTTAAAATGTGGGTTCTACATGTCAGTATGGGAAATAAAAACTAAATCTAAAACGGAGGATCAAACCAAAGACTTCGTGGTCCCGGGTTGATTGCGCTCCTATGTACCTCTTCAAGCAATTTTTTATATTTTGAGGGGTTTTTATTTTTATATATGGCGCTCCTATAGGCCCGCAGAAGTTTCGTTTTATATTAATTTCAAGTTGATGTTTTTGTTGATTATTTTATCCATTTGGAAAAAAAGAAAGAAAAAAGGATGCCATAAAACTGATTGAAAGTGCTCGTGCATTTAAAAAAATTGTTCAACATATTTTTAGAAAATGGTTTATGTGTATTAAAAACTTGTAAACATGTTTCACGTGTATTAAAATATTGCTAACGTGCTTTTGGAAAATGTTCATCACGCATTCAATAAATTATCAACGTGTATTTAAAAAAATCAACATGTATTAAAAAGTGCTGTGTAAAATAATTCCTACATTTTGACAAGCACGTTTAACATATTTTATTAATACATTTCTAGGATTAACTATTATGACACAATAGTTTTTAATACACATTGAACAATTTTCAAAATACAACACTATCATTTTTTTAAATAATTTTCTTTTTAATAATACAATGAAAATACACAATAGTTGTGCGTGCTTGTGGTCCTGAATGAAGATACATTAATTTACACAAGATTTCTTAATACAAGTTGTAAACTTTTTGAAATACACGTAGTCAACTTTTTGAATGCATGACGACATATTTTAAAACATGTTTGAATTTTTGTAATAAACGTGAACATTTTTCGAATTTTTTTTTAAATTTTTTAATACACGTGAAACATTTTCCAAAAACATGTTGACCATTTTTTTAAATGTACTAACACTTTCTTTAAGTTCTATGGCAAGTTATTTTTCTTGCATTTCTTTTTCCAAATGAGAAAAATAATATTAAAAACATGAACTTAAAAAGAATAAAATGAAACTTGTGCTGGCCTATAAGAGCGCCATATATATAAAAGAATGAAAAAACTAACGCTCACACGTGTGACATGTTGCACATCGCCCACACGCCTCCATCAACACTCATTTTGCCACGTATGAACATATGACATCATCAAAAATCTTTTTGGTTTTCGGCTTAAAAATGTTTTAACTCCTAATTAAAAATTCGTTTTCACCATTAAATCCATCTCGACGAGATCTTCAAAACTAGACCCCATGTTGATATGTATCGACGAATATTTTTTTGCCCAAATGTTGCCATGATGTTTACACTATAGTTGCCATAGTGCTTAAACTAAAGTTGCCATGTGGCAATTTTAGTTTGTAGAGCATGACAATTTTAGTTTTTTGATGATGGCAATTCCAGTATTTTGACCATGAAAATTATTTTTTGTATGAACCATGGCAATTTTAAGTGCATGTATCATGGCAATTTTAGTTTATAGTTCACTGCAAGTCTAGTTTCTTAATTCCCCGTTTTATAATATGTCAAAATTTACTTTAAATTGTAAAAAAATAGCTTAAACATATGATGGCAACTTCGGTGTAAACATCATGGCAATTCATATGCAATAGACATGACAACTTTTAACCCAAAAAAAATTCATCGAAATATATTGATATGAGATCTAGTTTTGAAGATCTCGTCGCGAGGGATTTAATGGTGAAAACGGATTTTCAATCGGATTTTTCATTTAAGAGATAAAATATTTTAAAAACTGAAAATTCAAAAAAATTGCCACATGCATGCATGCGGTGACGTGGTGCAGTCTGTGTGTTATAGGTCGTGTGGGCGGGTTTGGCTCCCACCACACGTGTGGGCGTTAGCGTTGTCCTAAAAGAATCGCTTGAAGAGGTGTATTGTAACGCAATATATACAGTCTAGCTCATTATTATCCGCCAAGCAGTGTATGTCTGGGTGTTTATCTTGTGTGGGCTAAGCTACCAAGGACATATAGATTTTCTAACTTTTTTATGTAACAAAACAAAATTTGAGGTGGTTTTCTGCAAAAAAAAAACTTCATATCGTATACGAAACGTATGTGAGGCGTATCGCAGGACCGGTTCACCAACTTTAAGGACCGTGTTGGAGCAGTATTCTTAAGTTCTGGGACCATATTGAAGCAGTTTCTGTGTTTAGGACAATTGTGGACATTGCCACCAAGTTTAAGGACCATATATGCATTTTACTCCATTTTATTCATAGTTGTAGTGGCGAGAATGGTTATTATGCAAGTGGGTTAGGCCAAGATAATTAGAACAAAACTTTTATTAGCTCAGACAAAGTAATCAACTAGAAGTTATTCTACTTGGTCTAGCTAACACGTGCTTGTCGAGAACACTTTGTGAGAACTTTTGCAATAAAAACACCATTTACGAGAGTGGAAGGTATGTAGCTAGAGTAACTCATCAACACCCACGAGTATCTTCTTTTCAAGGCTCGCAAGCACTTCGACCAGCGTTGCTTGCTGGAACTTGAAGGAAATATGCCCTAGAGGCAATAATAAAGTTGTTATTTATATTTCCTTATATCATGATAAATGTTTATTATTCATGCTAGAATTGTATTAACCGGAAACTTAGTACATGTGTGAATACATAGACAAACAAAGTGTCACTAGTATGTCTCTACTTGACTAGCTCGTTGAATCAAAGATGGTTAAGTTTCTTAGCCATAGACATGAGTTGTCATTTGATTAACGGGATCACATCATTAGAGAATGATGTGATTGACTTGACCCATTCCGTTAGCTTAGAACTTGTTCGTTTAGTATATTGCTATTGCTTTCTTCATGATTTATACATGTTCCTACGACTATGAGATTATGCAACTCCCGAATACCGGAGGAACACTTTGTGTGCTACCAAACGTCACAACATAACTGGGTGATTATAAAGGTGCTCTATAGGTGTCTCCAATGCTACTTGTTGAGTTGGCATAGATCAAGATTAGGATTTGTCACTCCGATTGTCGGAGAGGTATCTCTGGGCCATCTCGGTAATGCACATCACTATAAGCCTTGCAAGCAATGTAACTAATGAGTTAGTTGCGGGATGATGCATTACGGAACGAGTAAAGGGACTTGCCGGTAACGAGATTGAACTAGGTATTGAGATACCGACGATCGAATCTCGGGCAAGTAACATACCGATGATAAAGGGAACAATGTATGTTGTTATGCGGTTTGACCGATAAAGATCTTCGTAGAATATGTAGGAATCAATATGAGCATCCAGGTTCCGCTATTTGTTATTGACTGGAGACGTGTCTCGGTCATGTCTACATAGTTCTCGAACCTGTAGGGTCCGCACGCTTAAAGTTCTGTGACGATCGATATTATGAGTTTATGTGTTTTGATGTACCGAAGGTAGTTAGGAGTCCCAGATGAGATCGGGGACATGACGAGGAGTCTCGAAATGGTCGAGATGTAAAGATCGATATATTGGATGACTATATTCGGACATCGGAAAGGTTCCGAGTGATTCGGGTATTTTCCGAAGTACCGGGGGAGTTACGGGGATACGGGAGTACATATGGGCCTTAGTGGGCTTTAGGGGAAAAAGAGGAGAAGCCACGAGGGCTGGCCGCGCGCCCCCCATGGGCCTAGTCAGAATTGGACTAGGGGAGGGGCTGCGTGCCCTCTTTCCTTCTCCTCCCCCTCTCCTTCCTTTCCCCTCCTAGTAGGACTAGGAAAGGAGGAATCCTACTCCTACTAGGAGGAGGATTCCTCCTTCCCTTAGCGCGCCTAGAGAGGCCGGCCGGCCTCCCCTTGCTCCTTTATATACGGGGGCAGGGGGCACCCCAAGACACACAAGTTTATCATTGATCTCTGCCAGCCGTGTGCGGTGCCCCCCTCCACCATAATCCACCTCGGTCATATCGTAGCGGTGCTTAGGCGAAGCCCTGCGTCGGTAGCTTCATCAACATCGTCACCGCGCCATCGTGCTGACGAAACTCTCCCTCGAGCTCTACTGGATCGTGAGTTCGCGGGACGTTACCGAGCTGAACGTGTGCTGAACACGGAGGTGCCGTACGTTCGGTACTGAGGATCGGTCGATCGTGAAGATGTACGACTACATCAAGCGCATTGTCATAACGCTTCCGCTTAACGGTCTACGAGGGTACGTGGACAACACTCTCCCCTCTCGTTGCTATGCATCACCATGATCTTGCGTGTGCATAGGAATTTTTTTAAAATTAATACGTTCCCCAACAGTGGCATCCGAGCCAGGTTTATGCGTAGATGTTATATGCACGAGTAGAACACAAGTGAGTTGTGGCCGATACAAGTCATACTGCTTACCAGCATGTCATACTTTGATTCGGCAGTATTGTTGGATGAAGCGCCCGGACCGACATTACGCGTACGCTTACGCGAGACTGGTTCTACCGACGTGCTTCGCACACAGGTGGCTGGCGGGTGTCAGTTTCTCCAACTTTAGTTGAATCGAGTGTGGCTACGCCCGGTCCTTGTGAAGGTTAAAACAGCACATACTTGACGAAATATCGTTGTGGTTTTGGTGCGTAGGTAAGAACGGTTCTTGCTAAGCCCGTAGCAGCCACGTAAAACTTGCAACAACAAAGTAGAGGACGTCTAACTTGTTTTTGCAGGTCATGTTGTGATGTGATATGGTCAAGACATGATGCTATGTTTTATTGCATGAGATGATCATGTTTTGTAACGGAGTTATCGGCAACTGGCAGGAGCCATATGGTTGTCGCTTTATTGTATGAAATGCAATCGCCATGTAATTGCTTTACTTTATCACTAAGCGGCAGCGATAGTCGTAGAAGAAATAGTTGGCGAGACGACAACGATGCTACGATGGAGATCAAGGTGTCGCGCTGGTGACAATGGTGATCATGACGGTGCTTTGGAGATGGAGATCAAAAGCACAAGATGATGATGGTCATATCATATCACTTATATTGATTGCATGTGATGTTTATCCTTTATGCATCTTATTCTGCTTTGATTGACGGTAGCATTATAAGATTATCTCTCACTAAAAATTTCAAGGTACAAGTGTTCTCCCTGAGTATGCACCGTTGAAAGAACATGCGGTGCCCCCATGTTTGGTTTTGGTAATTGATGACAATCTCTATGGACTAATGGTTGCCTTGAGTTATATTTGAAGGATTTGTCCATAGGCATTTCTTGAAGTTCATGTGTTGGTTTCAAGAAGTTTATGTGGTGACCAAGGTGTTATTAAGGAATTACCCAAAGATTGGTCATGTGAGAGTTGAGCTTATTGCAAGCATGTCTTGGAGAAGAAGATTGTGTGATCATTCATGTATATCTTCAAGACATCATCCAAATGAAGAGAGCTGAAAAGATTCATGGTTGATCAAGACTAAGTCAAGAGTGAATCAACTTGATCAACTCACAAAGCGTAGAAGATGTACCGAGAGGGATCAAGCGATCCCATGGTGTGGTGAGCATTGTCAATTACGCTTTGTGTACTAACCCATGATCTTCGTGAGAGTTCTTTGTGGGGTTAGGTTGCGGTGTGCAAGTTCAAGTGAAGCATCATGAAGAGATCAAATGCTTGAAGCTTGCCGTCCATTGTGGTGACAATGGACTTGTGAAGATGTTGCGGTGTGCAAGTTCAAGTGAAGCATCATGAAGAGATCAAATGCTTGAAGCTTGTCGTCCATTGTGGTGACAATGGGCTTGTGAAGATGTGCGGAAGAGTGGCTCACCCATAGTGGAGTATGGGGGAGCAATCAACTAGTCTTCATCGAGCCAACGCAACCAAGAAAGGTGGTCCAACTTGAGGGAGTCAAGATCGTCATCATCTAGCTCAAGTGGACCATGTGCAAGGCAAAGGTTTGCCCTTGATAGGTTTTCTATTTTACCGGTCTCATGATGGTAGTTGGGAGACCGGGTTATAGGATCGATTGCCGTACTATCAAGGGGGGCTCTCGATGAGTAGCTTGATCGTATCATTCGTAGAGAACTCAAACCATTGCATCCTTGCATCATCTTTATTGGTTCTTCTCTTTGTGAGTTTTGGAGCTTATGGTCATCTTGATGACAAGCTCGAGTTCATCGAAAGAGTTCACTCGCTTCTTCTATGATGTTTTCGATGTTGGAGGTTATGCCGGTTCTTCTCGGTTGGAGGTTTCACTCCTCTATTTGTTGGCATACCTCCCCTGCCTCTTCTTACTATAACCAGTCGCTGTTTTGATGCTACTCGTCTTCCTCTATCCAACAAGCTTGAGTTTGCTTAATTCGGAGCTCATATGCAGAAGTTATGGCAGTTTTGGTTTCCTAGCGGTAGTACCGCGGGCCGGAGCGGTAGTACCGCTTGGGTGCTACAAGCGGTAGTACCGCTCCTGAGCGGTAGTACCGCTGGTAGCCCCCAGCCGTAGTACCGCTGCGGTCTCGTGCTAGTACCGCCTCGATTCAAGGGGTCTTTTTTCGTGTCGGGTTTTACAGTACTGGCCACGGCAGTGGGGGCCGTTGTACCGCTCGTATGCGGTAGTACCGCCCTGCCACCGTGGTAGTACCGCTCTGGGCCCAGCGGTAGTACCGCGAGGGGGAGCGGTAGTACCGCTTATAGGGGCAAGCGGTAGTACCGCTCTCTGCGGGGCTGAAGTGGGGGTAACGGTTGGATTGTTCCCCCCACTATATAAGGGGGTCTTCTTCCCCATTCTCTTAATCTCTTTAGCTCGTGTTCTTCCCCCATTGTTGACCTTCTTCGAGCTCGCTAACTTTCAATCCCTCCATGGATTCTTGCTAGTTTTTGAGGGAAAAGAGAGAGGAGATCTAGATCCACATTTCCACCAATCACTTTCTCCTCTATATGAGGGGAACCCATTGGATCTAGATCTTGGAGTTCTTGGTGTTCTCCTTCTTGTTCTTCCTCTCATTTTCCTCCCTAGCATTAGTTGCTTCGGTGGGATTTGAGAGAGAAGGACTTGGGCACTCCGTGTGCCCTTGCCATTGCATTTGGTGCATCGGTTTGAGTTCTCCACGGTGATACGTGGAAGTTACAAGTTGAGAAGCTTATTACTCTTGGGTGCTTGGTGCCCTTGAGCTTGTTCCTCTTGGGTGCTTGGGCGCCCTAGACGGTTGGTGGTGTTCGGAGCTCAATCATTGTGGTGTAAAGCTCCGGGCAAGCGTCGGGGTCTCCAATTAGGTTGTGGAGATCGCCCCGAGCAATTTGACGGGTTCCGGTGACCGCCCCCAAGGGTTGCCAAAGTGTACGGGTTCGGTGACCGCCCCCAAGGGTTGCCATTTGTACGGGTTCGGTGACCGCCCTCAAGGGTCCCTTAGTGGAATCACGGCATCTTGCATTGTGCGAGGGCGTGAGGAGATTACGGTGGCCCTAGTGGCTTCTTGGGGAGCATTGTGCCTCCACACCGCTCCAAACGGAGATTAGCATCCGCAAGGGTGTGAACTTCGGGATACATCGTCGTCTCCGCGTGTCTCGGTTATCTCTTACCCGTATCCTTTACTTATGCACTTTACTTTGTGATAGCCATATTGTTTCTTGTCATATATCTTTCTATCACTTAGTTGTTTATCTTGCTTAGCATAAGTTGTTGGTGCACATAGGTGAGCCTAGTTGTTGTAGGTTTTGTGCTTGTCAAATTAACCGCTAGGTTTATTCCGCATTTGTTCAAGCCTAAACCGTAATTATTTTAAAGCGCCTATTCACTCCCCCTCTAGGCGACATCCACGATCTTTCAACCGTTGCCAAAGTTCTTCATGCCGAGATGATACGTCTCCAACGTATCTATAATTTATGAAGTATTCATGCTATTATATTATCTGTTTTGGATATTTATGGGCTTTATTAAACACTTCTATATTATTTTTGGGACTAACCTATTAACCCAGAGCCCAGTGCCAGTTCCTGTTTTTTCCCTTGTTTCAGTGTTTCGAAGAAAAGGAATATCAAACGGAGTCCAAACGGAATGAAACCTTCGGGAGAGTTATTTTTGGAACGGAAGCAATCCAGGAGACTTGGAGTGCACGTCAGGGAATCAACGAGGAGAGCACGAGGCAGGGGGCGCGCCCACCCCCCTGGGCACGCCCTCCACCCTCGTGGGCCCCTCGTGGCTCCCCTGACCGACTTCTTTCGCCTATATATATATATATCAACATACCCTAAAACCATCGGGGAACAGAATAGATCGGGAGTTCCGCCGCCGCAAGCCTCTGTAGCAACCAAAAACCAATCGGGACCCTGTTCCGGCACCCTGCCGGAGGGGGGATCCCTCACCGGTGGCCATCTTCATCATCCCGGCGCTCTCCATTACGAGGAGGGAGTAGTTCACCCTCGGGGATGAGGGTATGTACCAGTAGCTATGTGTTTGATCTCTCTCTCTCTCTCTCTCTCTCGTGTTCTTGAGATGATACGGTCTTGATGTATCGCGAGCTTTGCTATTATAGTTGGATCTTATGATGTTTCTCCCCCTCTACTCTCTTGTAATGGATTGCGTTTTCCCTTTGAAATTATCATATTGGATTGAGTCTTTAAGGATTTGAGAACATTTGACGTATGTCTTGCCGTGCTTATCTGTGGTGACAATGGGATATCACGTGATTCACTTGATGTATGTTTTGGTGATCAACTTGCGGGTTCCGCCCATGAACCTATGCATAGGGGTTGGCACACGTTTTCGTCTTGACTCTCCGGTAGAAACTTTGGGGCACTCTTTGAAGTACTTTGTGTTGGTTGAATAGATGAATCTGAGATTGTGTGATGCATATCGTATAATCATACCCACGGATACTTGAGGTGACATTGGAGTATCTAGGTGACATTAGGGTTTTGGTTGATTTATGTCTTAAGGTGTTATTCTAGTACGAACTCTATGATAGATTGAACAGAAAGAATAGCTTCGTGTTATTTTACTACGGACTCTTGAATAGATCGATCAGAAAGGATAACTTTGAGGTGGTTTCGTACCCTACCATAATCTCTTCGTTTGTTCTCCGCTATTAGTGACTTTGGAGTGACTCTTTGTTGCATGTTGAGGGATAGTTATGTGATCCAATTATGTTATTGTTGTTGAGAGAACTTGCACTAGTGAAAGTATGAACCCTAGGCCTTGTTTCCTAGCATTGCAATACCGTTTGTGCTCACTTTTATCATTAGTTACCTTGCTGTTTTTATATTTTCAGATTACAAAAACCTATATCTACCATCCATATTGCACTTGTATCACCATCTCTTAGCCGAACTAGTGCACCTATACAATTTACCATTGTATTGGGTGTGTTGGGGACACAAGAGACTCTTTGTTATTTGGTTGCAGGGTTGTTTGAGAGAGACCATCTTCATCCTACACCTCCCACGGATTGATAAACCTTAGGTCATCCACTTGAGGGAAATTTGCTACTGTCCTACAAACCTCTGCACTTGGAGGCCCAATAACTGTCTACAAGAAGAAGGTTGCGTAGTAGACATCAAGCTCTTTTCTGGCGCCGTTGCCGGGGAGGTGAGTGCTTGAATGTATATCTTTAGATCTTGCAATCGAATCTTTTAGTTTCTTGTTTTATCACTAGTTTAGTCTATAAAAGAAAACTAAAAAAATGGAATTAAGGGTGCCTCATATGCTTCATCTTTTTAATGTCTTTCGTGAAAATGATGGGAAGGAAAATTGTGCTCAAGTACTAGAAGAAGAATTACATAGAATGCTTGGCATAAAATATGTGAATGATGAGCATGATTGCAATGTTGTTAGTATGAATTCTATGAATATCCATGATGCTAATGATATGCAAAGCCACAAGCTTGGGGATGCTATGTTTGATGAAGATGATATTTTTAGTCCCCCAAGTTTTGATGTGCAAATTTATTATGATGAAAGCATGCCTCCTATCTATGATGATTATTGTGATGACATGTATGCTATAAAGAATAATGATAACCATGAAACTTGTCATCTTGATCTTAATTTTCAATCACATGATAGTTATTTTGTTGAGTTTGCTCCCACTACTATTGATGAGAATAAATTTGCTTACGTGGAGAGTAGGAAAATTTCTATGAAAGTAGATCATGAAAAGAATACTTTATGTGCTGGTTATATTTTTGAATTCATTCATGATGCTACTGAAAATTATTATGAGGGAGGAATATATGCTTGTAGGAGTTGCAATAATATCAAGTTTCCTCTCTATGTGTTGAAAATCTTGAAGTTATGCTTGCTTTGCCTTCCTATGCTAGTTTTTTATTGTTCCCATAAGTTGTTTGCTCACAAAATCCCAATGCATAGGAAGTGGGTTAGACTTAAATGTGCTAGTCATATTCTTCATGATGCTCTCTTTATGTTTCAATTCTTATCTTTTATGTGAGCATCATTGAAATCATCATGCCTAGCTAGGGGCGTTAAACGTTAGCGCTTGTTGGGAGGCAACCCAATTTTATTTTAGTTTCTTGCTTTTTGGTTCTGTTTAGGAATAAATAATTCATCTAGCTTCTGTTTAGATGTGTTTTTATGTTTTAATTAGTGTTTGTGCCAACCTATAGGATCTTCTTGGATGATAGTTATTTGATCTTGCTGAAAATTCCAGAAACTTTCTGTTCACGAAAACAATTGTTAAAAATCACCAGAATGTGATAAAATACTGATTCCAATTGCAGAAGATCAATAAACAAATTATCTAGGTCTTCCTATTTTGGTAGAAGTTTTGGAGTTCCAGAAGTTCATGTTAGTTACAGATTACTACAGACTGTTCTGTTTTTCGTGTGTCGTTTGCTTATTTTAATGAATCTATGGCTAGTAAAAGAGTTTATAAACCATAGAGAAGTTGGAATACAGTAGGTTTAACACCAATATAAATAAAGAATGAGTTAATTACAGTACCCTGAAGTGATGTTTTGTTTTCTTTCGCTAACGGAGCTCACGAGATTTTCTGTTAAGTTTTGTGTTGTGAAGTTTTCAAGTTTTGGGTAAAGATTCGATGAACTTTGGAATAAGGAGTGGCAAGAGCCTAAGATTGGGGATGCACAAGGCACCCCAAGGTAATATTCAAGGACAACCAAGAGCCTAAGCTTGGGGATGCCCCGGATGGCATCCCCTCTTTCGTCTTCGTTCATCGGTAACTTTACTTGGAGCTATATTTTTATTCACCACATGATATGTGTTTTGCTTGGAGCGTCATTTTATTTTCTTTTGTTTTGCTTGGTGTTTGAATAAAATACCAAGATCTGAAATTCTTAAATGAGAGAGAGTCTTCACATAGCTACATAATTATTTAACTACTCATTGATCTTCACTTATATCTTTTTGGAGTAGTTTGTCATTTACTCATGTGCTTCACTTATATCCTATGAGTAAACGGTTGAATGAATTGAATATCATAAATCTGAAATTATATATGTTTCGTATGCTTATCCCATGGGGAGTAATGACTTTACATATAAGAAGTAGAGGTGGTAAATTTATTGGAGGTTAGCAAACCTTGTATTGGTCACTTGAACAATTCATGAAAGAATATTGAAGGAAGAGAGGTTTCACATATAAATATACTATCTTGGACATCTTTTGTAATTGTGAGCACTCATTAAAATATGACATGATAAAAGGTTGATGTTGGACAAGGAAGACAGCGTAATGGGTTATGTTTTCTTATATCCAAAATAAAGTATATTGTTATGGATCGCCCAACACGTTGAGCTTGCCTTTCCCCCTCATGCTAGCCAAATTCTTTGCACCAAGTAGAGATACTACTTGTGCTTCCAAACACCCCTTAAACCAGTATTGCCATGAGAGTCCACCATACCTACCTATGGATTGAGTAAGATCCTTCAAGTAAGTTGTCATCAGTGCATGCAATAAAAATTGCTCTCTAAATATGTATGATCTTTAGTGTGGAGAAAATAAGCTTTATACGATCTTGTGATATGGAAGCAATAAAAGCGATGGATTGCATAATAAAGGTCCCTATCACAAGTCGCAATATAAAGTGACGTTCCCTCACATTAAGATTTTGTGCATCCAACTATAAAAGCGCATGGCAACCTTTGCTCCCCTCTGCGAAGGGCCTATCTTTTATTATTTTCTTTTACCTTATGCAAGAGTCATGGTGATCTTCACCTTTCCTTTTTACATTTTATCCTTTGGCAAGTACCTTGTGTTGGAAAGATTCTGATATATATATCCAATTGGATGTAAGGCATCATGAACTATTATTGTTGACATTACCCTTGAGGTAAAAGGTTGGGAGGCGAATCTATAAGCCCCTATCTTTCTCTGTGTCTGATTAAAACTTTGAACCCATAAATATCGCGTGAGTGTTAGCAATTGTGAAAGACTAAATGATAGTTGAGTATGTGGAGTTTGCTAAATCAAAGCTCTGACATAGACTCTTCCTGAAAATAAGATGAATTGTAATTGTTTGATGACTAATAACACGGTTTGTTAGTTTTCAAGAAAGTTTATGATCTGTACTTTAACATGTGAATTGTTTGTTACTTGATCATGAGAAGTTTTATGACTTGAGCTACTGTTATGATATATAATGATGCTAGAAAAGGTGATTGAAATTATCATTGATTAAACTTGTGCACCTGCTAGCATTCACACTTCATAAATTCTTTCTTTTATCATTTACCTACTCGAGGACGAGCAGGAATTAAGCTTGGGGATGCTGATACGTCTCCAACGCATCTATAATTTATGAAGTATTCATGCTATTATATTATCTGTTTTGGATGTTTATGGGCTTTATTAAACACTTTTATATTATTTTTGGGACTAACCTATTAACCCAGAGCCCAGTGCTAGTTCCTGTTTTTTTCCCTTGTTTCAGTGTTTCGAAGAAAAGGCATATCAAACGGAGTTCAAACGGAATGAAACCTTCGGGAGAGTTATTTTTGGAACGGAAGCAATCCAGGAGACTTGGAGTGAATGTCAGGGAATCAACAAGGAGAGCACGAGGCAGGGGGCGCGCCCACCCACCTGGGCACCCCCTCCACCCTCGTGGGCCCCTCGTGGCTCCCTTGACCGACTTCTTTCGCCTATATATATCAATATACCCTAAAACCATCGGGGAACAGAATAGATCGGGAGTTCCGCCGCCGCAAGCCTCTGTTGCCACCAAAGACCAATCGGGACCCTGTTCCGGCACCCTGCCGGAGGGGGGATCCCTCACCGGTGGCCATCTTCATCATCCCGGCGCTCTCCATGATGAGGAGGGAGTAGTTCACCCTCGGGGCTGAGGGTATGTACCAGTAGCTATGTGTTTGATCTCTCTCTCTCGTGTTCTTGAGATGATACGATCTTGATGTATCGCGAGCTTTGCTATTATAGTTGGATCTTATGATGTTTCTCCCCCTCTACTCTCTTGTAATGGATTGAGTTTTCCCTTTGAAGTTATCTTATCGAATTGAGTCTTTAAGGATTTGAGAACATTTGACGTATGTCTTGCCGTGCTTATCTGTGGTGACAATGGGATATCACGTGATTCACTTGATGTATGTTTTGGTGATCAACTTGCGGGTTCCGCCCATGAACCTATGCATAGGGGTTGGCACACGTTTTCATCTTGACTCTCCGGTAGAAACTTTGGGGCACTCTTTGAAGTACTTTGTGTTGGTTGAATAGATGAATCTGAGATTGTGTGATGCATATCGTATAATCATACCCACGGATACTTGAGGTGACATTGGAGTATCTAGGTGACATTAGGGTTTTGGTTGATTTGTGTCTTAAGGTGTTATTCTAGTACGAACTCTATGATAGATTGAACGGAAAGAATAGCTTCGTGTTATTTTACCACGGATTCTTGAATAGATTGATCAGAAAGGATAACTTTGAGGTGGTTTCGTACCCTACCATAATCTCTTCGTTTGTTCTCCGCTATTAGTGACTTTGGAGTGACTCTTTGTTGCATGTTGAGGGATAGTTATGTGATCCAATTATGTTATTATTGTTGAGAGAACTTGCACTAGTGAAAGTATGAACCCTAGGCCTTGTTTCCTAGCATTGCAATACCGTTTGTGCTCACTTTTATCATTAGTTACCTTGCTGTTTTTATATTTTCAGATTACAAAAACCTATATCTACCATCCATATTGCACTTGTATCACCATCTCTTCACCGAACTAGTGCACCTATACAATTTACCATTGTATTGGGTGTGTTGGGGACACAAGAGACCCTTTGTTATTTGGTTGCAGGGTTGTTTGAGAGAGACCATCTTCATCCTACACCTCCCACGGATTGATAAACCTTAGGTCATCCACTTGAGGGAAATTTGCTACTGTCCTACAAACCTCTACACTTGGAGGCCCAACAACGTCTACAAGAAGAAGGTTGCGTAGTAGACATCACGAGACACCACGTGATGATCGGGTGTGATAAGCTCAACGTTCTTATACAACGGGTGCAAGCCAGTTTTGCACACGCAGAATACTCGGGTTAAACTTGACGAGCCTAGCATATGCATATATGGCCTCGGAACACTGAGACCGAAAGGTCGAGCGTGAATAATATAGTAGATATGATCAACATAGTGATGTTCACCATTGAAAACTACTCCATCTCATGTGATGATCGGACATGGTTTAGTTGATATGGATCACGTGATCACTTAGTTGATTAGAGGGATGTCTATCTAAGTGGGAGTTCTTAAGTAATATGATTAATTGAATTTTAATTTATCATGAACTTAGTCCTGGTAGTATTAGCATATCTATGTTATAGATCAATAGCTCGCATTGTTGCTCCCCGTTTTTTTTATATGTTCCTAGAGAAAAACTATGTTGAAAGATGTTAGTAGCAATGATGCGGACTTGGTCTGTGATCTGAGGATTATCCTCATTGATGCAAAGAAGAATTATGTCCTTGATGCACCACTAGGTGACGGACCTATTGCAGGAGCATATGCAGTCGTTCTGAACGTTTGGCAAAGCTCGGTATGATGACTACTTGATAGTTTAGTGCACCATGCTTTACGGCTAAGAATTGGGGCTTCAAAGACGTTTTGAATGCCACGGAGCATATGAGATGTTCCAAGAGTTGAAATTAGTATTTCAGACTCATGCCCATGTCGAAAGGTATGAGACCTTTGACAAGTACTTTGCCTACAAGATGGAGGAGAATAGCTCAGCTAGTGAGCATGTGCTGAGAATGTCTGAGTACTACAATTACTTGAATCAAGTGGGAGTTAATCTTCCAGATAAGATAGTGATTGACAGAGTTCTCTAGTCACTATCACCAAGTTACTAGAACATCATGATGAACTATAATATGCAAGGGATAACGGAAACGATTCCCAAGCTCTTCGTGATGCTGAAATTGACGAAGGTAGAAATCAAGAAAAGCATCAAGTGTTGATGGTTGACAAGACCACTGGTTTCAAGAAAAGGGCAAAGGGAAGAAGGGGAACTTCAAATGGAACGGCAAGCAAGTTGCTGCTCCCGTTGAAGAAGCCGAAAGCTAGACCCAAGCCTGAAACTGAGTGCTTCTACTGCAAAGGAAATGGTCACTGGAAGTGGAACTGCCCTAGATACTTGGCGGATAAGAAGGATGGCAAAGTGAACAAAGGTATATTGGATATACATGTTATTGATGTGTACTTTACTAGTGTTTATAGCAACCCCTCAACATTAGATACTGGTTCAGTTGCTAAGAGTAGTAACTCGAAACGGGAGTTGCAGAATGAACATAAACTAGTTAAGGGCGAGGTGACGATGTGTGTTGGAAGTAGTTCCAAGATTGATATGATCATCATCGCACACTCCCTATACTTTCGGGATTAGTGTTGAACCTAAATAAGTGTTATTTGGTGTTTGCGTTGAGCATGAATATGATTTGATCATGTTTATTGTAATACGGTTATTCATTTAAGTTAGAGAATAATTGTTGTTCTGTTTACATGAATAAAACCTTCTATGGTCATACACTCAATGAAAATGGTTTGTTGGATCTCGATCGTAGTGATACACATATTCATAATATTGAAGCCAAAAGATGCAAAGTTAATAATGATAGTGCAACTTATTTGTGGCACTGCCATTTAGGTCATATTGGTGTAAAGCGCATGAAGAAACTCCATGCTGATGGGATTTTGGAATCACTTGATTATGAATCACTTGGTACTTGCTAACCATGCCTCATGGGCAAGATGACTAAAACGCCATTCCCCGGAACAATGGAGCGAGCAACTGACTTATTGGAAATAACACATACTGATGTATGCGCTCCGATGAGTGTTGAGGCTCGCGGCGGGTATCGTAATTTTCTGACCTTCACAGATGATTTGAGCAGATATGGGTATATCTACTTGATGAAACATTTGAAAAGTTCATATAATTTTAGAGTAAAGTGGAAAATCATCCTAACAAGAAAATAAAGTTTCTACGATCTTATCGTGGAGGAGAATATTTGAGTTACGAGTTTGGTCTTCATTTGAAACAATGCGGAATAGTTTCGCAACTCACGCCACCTGGAACACCATAGCGTAATGGTGTGTCCGAACATCGTAACCGTACTTTATTAGATATGGTGCAATCTATGATGTCTCTTACCGATTTACCACTATCGTTTTGGGGTTATGCATTAGAGACAGCTGCATTCATGTTAAATAGGGCACCATCTAAATCCGTTGAGACGACACCATATGAACTGTGCTTTGGCAAGAAACCAAAGTTTTCGTTTCTTAAAGTTTCGGGTTGTGATGCTTATGTGAAAAAGTTTCATCCTGATAAGCTCAAACCCAAATCGGAGAAATGTATCTTCATAGGATACCCAAAGGAGACTGTTGAGTACACCTTCTATCACAGATCCGAAGGCAAGACATTCGTTGCTAAGAATGGATCCTTTCTAGAGAAGGAGTTTCTCTCGAAAGAAGTGAGTGGGAGGAAAGTAGAACTTGATGAGGTAACTGTACCTGCTCCCTTATTGGAAAGTAGTTCATCACAGAAATCTGTTCCTGTGACTCCTACACCAATTAGTGAGGAAGCTAATGATGATGATCATGTAACTTCAGATCAAGTTACTACCAAACCTCGTAGGTCAACCAGAGTGAGATCCGCACCAAAGTGGTACGGTAATCCTATTCTGGAGGTCATGTTACTTGACCATGACGAACCTACGAACTATGAGGAAGCGATGATGAGCCCAGATTCCGTGAAATGGCTTGAGGCCATGAAATCTGAGATGGGATCCATGTATGATAATAAAGTGTGGACTTTGGTTGACTTGCCCAATGATCGGCAAGCCATAGAAAATAAATGGATCTTCAAGAGGAAGACGGACGCTGATAGTAGTGTTACTATCTACAAAGCCAGACTTGTCGAAAAAGTTTTTTTGACAAAGTTCAAGGTGTTGACTACGATGAGATTTTCTCACTCGTAGCGATGCTTAAGTCTGTCCGAATCATGTTAGCAAATTGCCACATTTTATGAAATCTGGCAAATGGATTTCAAAACTACATTCCTTAATGGGTTTTTGTATATGATGCAACCAGAAGGTTTTGTCGATCCTAAAGGTGCTAACAAAATGTGCAAGCTCCAGCGATCCATCTATGGACTGGTGCAAGCATCTCGGAGTTGGAATATCCGCTTTGATGAGTTGATCAAAGCATATAGTTTTATATAGACTAGCGGTGAAGCCTCTATTTACAAGAAAGTGAGTGGGAGCACTACAGTTTTCTGATAAGTATATGTGAAAGACATATTGTTGATCGGAAATGATGTAGAATTTTCTAGAAAGCATAAAGGAGTATTTGAAAGGAGTTTTTCAAAGAAAGACCTCGGTGAAGCTGCTTACATATTGAGCATCAAGATCTATAGAGATAGATCAAGACGCTTGATAAGTTTTTTCAATGAGTACATACCTTGACAAGATTTTGAAGTAGTTCAAAATGGAACAGTCAAAGAAAGAGTTCTTGCCTGTGTTACAAGATGTGAAATTGAGTAAGACTCAAAGCCCGACCACGGCAGAAGATAGAAAGAGAATGAAAGTCATTCCCTATGCCTCAGCCATAGGTTCTATAAAGTATGCCATGCTGTGTACCAGATCTATTGTATACCCTACACTGAGTTTGGCAAGGGAGTACAATAGTGATCTAGGAGTAGATCACTGAACAGCGGTCAAAAAATTATCCTTAGTGGAATAAGAATATGTTTCTCAATTATGGAGGTGACAAAAGGTTCGTCGTAAAGGGTTACGTCGATGCAAGTTTTGAAACTGATCCAGATGACTCTAAGTCTCAATCTAGATACATATTGAAAGTGGGAGCAATTAGCTAGAGTAGCTCCATGCAGATCATTGTTGACATAGAAATTTGCAGTATACATACGGATCTGAATTTAGCAGACCTGTTGACTAAACTTCTCTCACAAGCAAAACATGATCACACCTTTACTCTTTGGGTGTTAATCACATGGCGATGTGAACTAGATTACTGACTCTAGTAAACCCTTTGAGTGTTGACCACATGGCGATTTGAACTATGGATATTAATCACATGGTGATGTGAACTATTGGTGTTAAATCACATGGCGATGTGAACTAGATTATTGACTCTAGTGCAAGAGGGAGACTGAAGGAAATATGCCCTAGAGGCAATAATAAAGTTGTTATTTATATTTCCTTATATCATGATAAATGTTATTATTCATGCTAGAATTGTATTAACCGAAAACTTAGTACATGTGTGAATACATAGACAAACAGAGTGTCACTAGTATGCCTCTACTTGACTAGCTCGTTGAATCAAAGGTGGTTAAGTTTCCTAGCCATAGACATGAGTTGTCATTTGATTAACGGGATCACATCATTAGAGAATGATGTGATTGACTTGACCCATTCCGTTAGCTTAGCACTTGTTCGTTTAGTATATTGCTATTGCTTTCTTCATGACTTATACATGTTCCTATCACTATGAGATTATGCAACTCCCGAATACCGGAGGAACACTTTGTGTGCTACTGTAACGCCCGGATAATCATGCTACAGTAATCTCACGCTAATCTTGCCACGTCACCTCCGTTACTGTTGCTAACCTCGCAGCATTTCGAAACGGAGTCAAATTCAAATTTAAAATTAAATCAAACGATAAAAGTTTTCAAACATCAAAACAAAAATGTTCGGTGGGTGCCAAATAATACACTGGTAATTATTGTGGAGAAAACTCCTTTTTAGAAAATGCCTAAGTATTTTAAAATGGATTAAAAGGTGAAAGAAAATAAATAAAAGAAAATGCAAAACAAAACAAAAAAACAAAAAAAAACAAAAGCCCCCCCACTGGACCTGGCCCAACTGGGCCAAACCCCAGCCGCCCGAATGGGCCGGCCCACCCCGCGCCCCCCTCTCACCTTATCCCCTCACCCCCCACTCTCCACCGACAGCCACCCCCACTCCCCCCGAAATATCTCCTCTGCCTCCCCCGATCTGGATCGAGGAGGAGGCCGTCGCCGTCGCGCTCGACCCCGCGCCGCCTCGCCCTCGCCGGAGCACGCCCCCGCCGGCCTGCTTCCCCCTTCTCCGCCTCGCCCGTCGTCCCCGTCACCCTCCCCGTGCCCCGCTGCCAGACCCCCTACGGCCACAGTGAGCACCGCCGTGCCTCGCCCCTCCTCTCTCTCCCTCGCCCCTCTCCTCTCGGTCACCGCCGCCCCGCTCGCGCTCCGGCGCGCCCAGACGCGCCCCCGCCGCGCCTGGCCACGCACCGCGCTCGCCCGCTCAGTGGGTAGTGTAGCATGTTACTGCTTTTCGATATCCTATCCTGATGCATAGCCTATCCTTGCTACTACTGTTGTTACATTTACCTACAATCCTACATGCTTAGTATAGGATGCTAGTTTTCCATCAGTGGCCCTACATTCTTGTCCGTCTGCTGTGCTATACTACCGGGCCGTGATCACCTGGGCGGTGATCACGGGTATATACTTATATACCATATACATGACACATGTGATGACTAAAGTCGGGTCGGCTCGTAGGAGTACCCGCAAGTGGATCTTTGTGGCGGAGCGACAGGGCAGGTTGAGACCGCCTAGGTGAGAGGTGGGCCTGGCCCTGGTCGGCGTTCGCGGATACTTAACACGCTTAACGAGATCTTGGTATTTGATCTGAGTCTGGCCATTTGGTCTATACGCACTAGCCATCTACGCGGGAGTAGTTATGGGTATCCCGGCGTCGTGGTATCAGCCGAAGCCTTCGTGGCGTCAGCGACTGAGTGGCGCGCGCCGGATTGGACTGGAACGCCACTAGGCTAGGTCTGCTTCCGGCCGCGTACGCAACGTGCAGGTGTGCATAGGGCGATGGGCCCAGACCCCTGCGCGCATAGCGTTAGACCGGCGTGCTGACCTCTCTGTTGTGCTTAGGTGGGGCTGCAACGCGTTGATCTTACGAGGCCGGGCATGACCCAGAAAAGTGTGTCCGGCCAAATGGGATCGAGCGTGTTGGGTTATGTGGTGCACCCCTGCAGGGAAGTTTATCTATTCGAATGGCCGTGTCCCTCGGTAAAAGGACGACCCGGAGTTGTACCTTGACCTTATGACAACTAGAACTGGATACTGAATAAAATACACCCTTCCAAGTGCCAGATACAACCCGGTGATCGCTCTCTAACAGGGCGACGAGGAGGGGATCGCCGGGTAGGATTATGCTATGCGATGCTACTTGGAGGACTTCAATCTACTCTCTTCTACATGCTGCAAGATGGAGATGGCTAGAAGCGTAGTCTTCGACAGGACTAGCTATCCCCCTTTTATTCTGGCATTCTGCAGTTCAGTCCACTGATATGCCCCTTTACACATATACCCATGCATATGTAGTGTAGCTCCTTGCTTGTGAGTACTTTGGATGAGTACTCACTGTTGCTTCTCTCCCTCTTTTCCCCCTTTTCTTTTCTATCTGGTTGTCGCAACCAGATGCTGGAGTCCAGGAGCCAGACGCCACCGTCGACGACGACACCTACGACACTGGAGGTGCCTACTACTACGTGCAGCCCGCTGACGACGATCAGGAGTAGTTAGGAGGATCCCAGGCAGGAGGCCTGTGCCTCGTTCGATCTGTATCCCAGTTTGTGCTAGCCTTCTTAAGGCAAACTTGTTTAACTTATGTCTGTACTCAGATATTGTTGCTTTCGCTGACTCGTCTGTGATCGAGCACTTGTATTCGAGCCCTCGAGGCCCCCGGCTTGTATTATGATGCTTGTATGACTTAATTATGTTTTAGAGTTGTGTTGTGATATCTTCCCGTGAGTCCCTGATCTTGGTCGTACACATTTGCGTGCATGATTAGTGTACGGTCAAAACGGGGGCGTCACAGCTACCAAACGTCACAACGTAACTGGGTGATTATAAAGGTGCTCTACAGGTGTCTCCAATGGTAATTGTTGAGTTGGCATAGATCAAGATTAGGATTTGTCACTCCGATTGTCGGAGAGGTATCTCTGGGCCCTCTCGGTAATGCACATCACTATAAGCCTTGCAAGCAATGTAACTAATGAGTTAGTTGCAGGATGATGCATTATGGAATGAGTAAAGGGACTTGCCGGTAACGAGATTGAACTAGGTATTGAGATACCGATGATCGAATCTCGGGCAAGTAACATACCGATGACAAAGGGAACAACGTATGTTGTTATGCGGTTTGACCGATAAAGATCTTCGTAGAATATGTAGGAACCAATATGAGCATCTAGGTTCCGCTATTGGTTATTGACTGGAGACGTGTCTCGGTCATGTCTACATAGTTCTCGAACCCGTAGGGTCCGCACGCTTAAAGTTCTGTGATGATCGGTATTATGAGTTTATGTGTTTTGATGTACCGAAGGTAGTTCAGAGTCCCAGATGAGATCGGGGACATGACGAGGAGTCTCGAAATGGTCGAGACATAAAGATCGATATATTGGACGACTATATTCGGACATCGGAAAGGTTCCAAGTGATTCGGGTAATTTTCGGAGTACCGGGGGAGTTACGGGGATACGGGAGTACATATAGGCCTTAGTGGGCTTTAGGGGGAAATGAGGAGAAGCCACGAGGGCTGGCCGCGCGCCCCCATGGGCCTAGTCAGAATTGGACTAGGGGAGGGCTGCGCCCCCTCTTTCATTCTCCTCCGCCTCTCCTTCCTTTCCCCTCCTAGTAGGACTAGGAAAGGAGGAATCCTACTCCTACTAGGAGGAGGATTCCTCCTCCCCTTGGCGCGCCTAGAGAGGCCGGCCGGCCTCCCCTTGCTCCTTTATATACGGGGGCAGGGGGGCACCCCAAGACACACAAGTTGATCATTGATCTCTCCCAGCCGTGTGCGGTGCCCCCTCCACCATAATCCACCTCGGTCATATCGTAGTGGTGCTTAGGCGAAGCCCTGCGTCGGTAGCTTCATCAACATCGTCACCACGCCGTCGTGCTGACGAAACTCTCCCTCGAGCTCTACTGGATCATGAGTTCATGGGACGTCACCGAGCTGAACGTGTGCTGAACGCGGAGGTGCCGTACGTTCGGTACTGAGGATCGGTCGATTGTGAAGACGTACAACTACATCAACCGCGTTGTCATAACGCTTCCGCTTAACGGTCTACGAGGGTACGTGGACAACACTCTCCCCTCTCGTTGCTATGCATCACCATGATCTTGCATGTGCGTAGGATTTTTTTTAAATTACTACGTTCCCCAACAGAACTTTCTTCCTAATGTGACGAGACCATGCCAAAGAGTGATGTATCCAATAGGGGTTTTTGTTGTGGTTGCCGAATACTATGAATCAAGATTGTCCCCTTTTGAGCGCATCGATCAATATTCATTTTTCCTCATAAACACACCCTCTTGAGAAAGCAAATAATATTTGACATAGCATTGCTCTCACAGACACTAGTGCATGAATCCCTTATAGGATTTTCTTACTAACAGCGTGTGATAAAATCCGAACGCCGCCGGTAACCTGGCGAACTACCAAAAGCATCCAGGAAAACGGGAACGACCCTGATGACAACGTACTGATAACCCACAAGTATAGGGGATCAATTGTAGCCTCTTTCGATAAGTAAGAGTGTTGAACCCAACGAGGAGCTAAAGGTAGAACAAATATTCCCTCTGTTGGAAATATGCCCTAGAGGCAATAATAAATTGGTTATTATTATATTTCCCTGTTCACGATAATCGTTTATTATCCATGCTAGAATTGTATTGATAGGAAACTCAGATACATGTGTGGATACATAGACAACACCATGTCCCTATTAAGCCTCTAGTTGACTAGCTCGTTGATCAATGGATGGTTACGGTTTCCTGACCATGGACATTAGATGTCGTTGATAACGGGATCACATCATTAGGAGAATGATGTGATGGACGAGACCCAATCCTAAGCCTAGCACAAGATCGTGTAGTTCGTTTGCTAAGAGCTTTTCTAATGTCAAGTATCATTTCCTTAGACCATGAGATTGTGCAACTCCCGGATACCGTAGGAATGCTTTGGGTGTACCAAACGTCACAACGTAACTGGGTGGCTATAAAGGTGCACTACAGGTATCTCCGAAAGTGTCTGTTGGGTTGGCACGAATCGAGACTGGGATTTGTCACTCCGTGTAAACGGATAGGTATCTCTGGGCCCACTCGGTAGGACATCATCATAATGTGCACAATGTGACCAAGGAGTTGATCACGGGATGATGTGTTACGGAACGAGTAAAGAGACTTGCCGATAACGAGATTGAACAAGGTATCGGGATACCGACGATCGAATCTCGGGCAAGTAACATACCGGTTGACAAAGGGAATTGTATACGGGATTGATTGAATCCTCGACATTGTGGTTCATCCGATGAGATCATCGAGGAGCATGTGGGAGCCAACATGGGTATCCAGATCCCGTTGTTGGTTATTGACCGGAGAGTCGTCTCGGTCATGTCTACATGTCTCCCGAACCCGTAGGGTCTACACACTTAAGGTTCGGTGACGCTAGGGTTGTAGAGATATTAGTATGCGGTAACCCAAAAGTTGTTCGGAGTCCCGAATGAGATCCCGGACATCACGAGGAGTTCCGGAATGGTCCGGAGGTAAAGATTTATATATGGGAAGTCTTATTTTGGTCGCCGGAAAAGTTTCGCACTTTATCGGTATTGTACCGGGAGTGCCGAAAGGGGTCCGGGGGTCCACCAAGGGGGTCCACCAGCCCCGGAGGGCCACATGGGCTGTAGGGGGTGCGCCTTGGCCTATATGGGCCAAGGGCACCAGCCCCAAGAGGCCCATGCGCCAAGAGATAAGAAAAAAGGGAGAGTCCTAAAGGGGGAAGGCACCTCCGAGGTGCCTTGGGGAGGAAGGACTCCTCCCTGGCCGCACCCTTCCTTGGAGGAAGGGCCAAGGCTGCGCCCCCTCCCCTCTCCCTTGGCCCTATATATAGTGGGGGGGAGGGAGGGCAGCAAGACCTAAGCTCTGGCGCCTCCCTCTCCCTCC
This sequence comes from Aegilops tauschii subsp. strangulata, assembly GCF_002575655.3. Lineage (NCBI taxonomy): Eukaryota > Viridiplantae > Streptophyta > Magnoliopsida > Poales > Poaceae > Aegilops > Aegilops tauschii. Next base: position 69,145,394 of record NC_053041.3, read on the forward strand.
CGTGACACATCTCCCTCCTCCCCGCTTGCGCTTGGCGAAGCCCTGCCGGGATCCCGCTACTTCCACCACCACGCCGTCGTGTTGCTGGATCTCCATCAACCTCTCCTCCCCCCTTGCTGGATCAAGAAGGAGGAGACGTCGCTGCTCCGTACGTGTGTTGAACGCGGAGGTGCCGTCCGTTCGGCGCTAGGATCATCGGTGATTTGGATCACGACGATTACGACTCCATCAACCCCGTTCACTTGAACGCTTCCGCTCGCGATCTACAAGGGTATGTAGATGCACTCCTTCCCTCTCGTTGCTAGTAAACTCCATAGATTGATCTTGGTGATGCGTAGAAAATTTTGAATTTCTGCTACGTTCCCCAACAGTGGCATCATGAGCTAGGTCTGTGCGTAGTTTCTATGAACGAGTAGAACACAAAGCAGTTGTGGGCGTAGATGTTGCCAGTTCTTCTTGACGCTACTAGTCTTATCTTGTTTCGGCGGCATTGTGGGATGAAGCGGCCCGGACCGACCTTACACGTCCGCTTACGTGAGACAGGTTCCACCGACTGACATGCACTAGTTGCATAAGGTGGCTAGCGGGTGTCTATCTCTCCCACTTTAGTCGGAACGGATTCGATGAAAAGGGTCCTTATGAAGGGTAAATAGAAATTGGCAAATCACATTGTGGTTTTACGTAGGTAAGAAACGTTCTTGCTAGAAACCTATACAAGCCACGTAAAAACTTGCAACAACAATTAGAGGACGTCTAACTTGTTTTTGCAGCATGTGCTATGTGATGTGATATGGCCAGAAGATGTGATGAATGATATATGTGATGTATGAGATTGATCATATTCTTGTAATAGGAATCACGACTTGCATGTCGATGAGTATGACAACCGGCAGGAGCCATAGGAGTTGTCTTTATTTTTTGTATGACCTGCGTGTCATTGAATAACGCCATGTAAATTACTTTACTTTATTGCTAAGCGCGTTAGCCATAGAAGTAGAAGTAATCGTTGGCGTGACAACTTCATGAAGACACAATGATGGAGATCATGATGATGGAGATCATGGTGTCATGCCGGTGACAAAGATGATCATGGTGCCCCGAAGATGGAGATCAAAGGAGCAAAATGATATTGGCCATATCATGTCACTATTTGATTGCATGTGATGTTTATCATGTTATGCATCTTATTTGCTTAGAACGACGGTAGCATAAATAAGATGATCCCTCACTAAAATTTCAAGAGACGTGTTCCCCCTAACTATGCACCGTTGCGAAGGTTCGTTGTATCGAAGCACCACGTGATGATCGGGTGTGATAGATTCTAACGTTCGAATACAACGGGTGTTGACGAGCCTAGCATGTACAGACATGGCCTCGGAACACATGCGAAACACTTAGGTTGACTTGACGAGCCTAGCATGTACAGACATGGCCTCGGAACACAAGAGACCGAAAGGTCGAACATGAGTCGTATAGTAGATACGATCAACATGGAGATGTTCACCGATGATGACTAGTCCATCTCACGTGATGATCGGACACGGCCTAGTTTGACTCGGATCATGTATCACTTAGATGACTAGAGGGATGTCTATCTGAGTGGGAGTTCTATAATCAGATGAACTTCATTATCATGAACATAGTCAAAAGGTCTTTGCAAATTATGTCATAGCTTGCGCTTTAGTTCTACTGTTTAAGATATGTTCCTAGAGAAAATTTAGTTGAAAGTTGGTAGTAGCAATTATGCGGACTGGGTCCGTAAACTGAGGATTGTCCTCATTGCTGCACAGAAGGCTTATGTCCTTAATGCACCGCTCGGTGTGCTGAACCTCAGCGTCGTCTGTAGATGTTGCGAAACATCTGACATACACGTTTTGATGACTATGTGATAGTTCTAATGGTTTAGAATTGTGGCACCAAAGACGTTTGTGAAACGTCGCAGAACATATGAGATGTTCCGAAGACTGAAATTGGGATTTCAGACTAGTGCCCACGTCAAGAGGTATGAGACCTCTGACAAGTTTCTTAAGCCTGCAAACTAAGGGAGAAAAGCTCAATCGTTGAGCATGTGCTCAGATTGTCTGAGTACCACAATCGCTTGAATCGAGTGGGAGTTAATCTCCCAGATGAGATAGTGATAGTTCTCCATAGTCACTGCCACCAAGCTAGTAGAGCTTCGTGATGAACTATAACATATCAGGGATAGTTATGATGATCCTTGAGCTATTCGCGATGTTTGACACCGCGAGAGTAGAAATCAAGAAGGAGCATCAATTGTTGATGGTTAGTAAAACCACTAGTTTCTAGAAGGGCAAGGGCAAAAGGGATACTTCATGAAACAGCAAGTCATTTGCTGCTCTAGTGAAGAATCCCAAGGTTGAACCCAAACCCGAGACTAAGTGCTTCTGTAATGAGGGGAACGGTCACTGAAGCCGAACTACCCTAGATACTTGGTAGATGAGAAGGCAGACAAGGTCGATAGAAGTATATTGGATATACATTATATGAATGTGTACTTTACTAGTACTCCTAGCAGCACCAGGGTATTAGATACCGGTTCGGTTGCTAAGTGTTAGTAACTCGAAATAAAAGCTGCGGAATAAACGGAGACTAGCTAAAGGTGAGATGACGATATGTGTTGGAAGTGTTTCCAAGGTTGATGTGATCAAGCATCGCATGCTCCCTCTACCATCAAGATTTGGTGTTTGCGTTGAGCATGATTGGATTATGTTTATCGCAATACGGTTATTCATTTAAGGAGAATAATGGTTACTCTGTTTATTTGAATAATACCTTCAATGGTCTTGCACCTAAAATGAATCTCGATCGCAGTGATACACATGTTCGTGCCAAAAGATATAAAATAGTAATGATAGTACCACATACTTGTGGCATTGCCATTTGAGTCATATTGGTATAGAACGCATGAAGAAGCTCCATGTAGATGGATCTTTGGACTCACTCGTTTTTGAAAAGATTGAGACATGCGAACCATGTCTACTAGTATGAAGAAACTCCATGCAGATGGATCGCTTGGACTCACTTGATTTTGAATCACTTGAGACATGCAAATCATACCACATGGGCAAGATGACTGAAAGACCTCGTTTTCAGTAAGATGGAACAAGAGAGCAACTTGTTGGAAGTAATACATTTTGATGTATGCAGTCCAATGAGTGCTGAGGCATGCAGTGGATATCATTATGTTCTTACTTCACAGATGATTTGAGTAGATGCTGAGTGTATTTACTTGATAAAACACAAGTCTGAATTATTGAAAGGTTCAAGTAATTTCAGAGTGAAGTTGAAGATCGTCGTGACAAGAGGATAAAATGTCTGTGATATGATCATAGAGATGAGTATCTGAGTTACGAGTTTGGCACACAATTAAGACATTGTGGAAAGTGTTTCACAATTAATACCACCTGGAACACCATAGTGTGATGGTGTGTCCGAACATCATAACTGCACCCTATTGGATATGGTGCATACCATGATGTCTCCTATCGAATTACCACTATCGTTTATAGGTTAGGCATTAGAGATAACCGCATTCACTTTAAAAGGGGCACCACGCAATTCCGTTGAGACGACACCGTTTAGAGAAACCTAAGTTGTCGTTTCTTAAAAGTTTGGGGCTGCGAAGCTTATGTGAAAAAGTTTCAGGCTGATAAGCTCGAACCCAAAGCGGATAAATACATCTTCATAAGAATACCCAAAACAGTTGGGTATACCTCCTATTTCAGATCTGGAAGCAAAAGTAATTGCTTCTAGAAACGAGTCCTTTCTCGAGGAAAAGTTTCCCTCGAAAGAATTGAGTGGGAGGATGGTGGAGACTTGATAAGGTTATTGAACCGTCACTTCAACTAGTGTGTAGCATGGCACAGGAAGTTGTTCCTGTGGCACCTATACCAATTGAAGTGGCAGCTTATGATAGTGATCATGAAACTTCGGATCAAGTCACCACCAAACCTCATAGGATGACGAGGATGCGTGCTACTTCAGAGTGGTACGTGATCCTGTCTGAGATATCATGTTGTTGGACAATACTGAACCTACGAGCTATGGAGAAGCGATGGTGGGCCCATATTCCGACAAATGGTTAGAAGCCATGAAATCTGAGATAAATGGATCTTTGAGAAGAAGACGGACGTGGACGGTAATGTTACCGTCTATGAAGCTCGACTTGTGGCAAAGAGTATTTCCACAAGTTCAAGGAGTTGACTACGATGAGATTTTCTCATCCGTAGCGATGCTTAAGTCCGTCGGAATCATGTTAGCATTAGCTGCATTTATGAAATCTGGCAGATGGATGTCAAAACAAGTTTCCTTACCAATTTTCGTAAGGAAAGGTTGTATGTGATACAATTAGAAAGGTTTTGTCGATCCTAAGGATGCTAAAAGATATGCTAGCTCCAGCGATCCTTCCATGGACTAGAGCAAGCATCTCAGAGTCAGAATATACGCTTTGATGGAGTGATCAAAGTTTTTGGGTTTATACAAAGTTTGTTAGAAACTTGTATTTACAATAAAGTGAGTGGGAGTGCTACAACATTTCTGATAAGTATATGTGAATGACATATTGTTGATCCGAAATGATGTAGAATTTCTGGAAAGCATAAAGGGTTGTTTGAAAGGAGTTTTTCAAAGGAAGACCTGGATAAAGCTGCTTACATATTAGGCATCAAGATCTATAGAGATAGGTCAAGACGCCTGATGATACTTTCAAAGAACGCACACCTTGACATGATTTTGAAAGAGTTCAAAATAGATCAGGAAAGAAGGAGTTCTTGGCTGTGTTACAAGGTGTGAGTATTGGGTAAGACTCAAGACCTGACCACAGCAGAAGAGAGAGAAAGGACGAAGGTCGTCCCCTATGCTTTAGACGTAGGCTCTACAGTATGCTATGTTGTGTACCACACATGAAGTGTGCCTTGCCATGAGTTGGTCAAGGGGTACAATAGTGATCCGGGAATGGATCGCATGGCAGCGGTCGAACTTATCCTTAGTATCTAGTGGACTAAGGAATTTTCTCGATTATGGAGGTGAAAAGGAGTTCGTCGTAAAGGGTTACGTCGATGCGAACTTTGACACTAATCCGGATGACTCTGAGTAGTAGACCGGATTCGTATAGTAGAGCAGTTATTTGAAATGGCTCCAAGTAGCGCGTGGTAGCATCCACAAGATGGCATAGATATTCGTAAAGCACACACGGATCTGAAAGGTTCAGACCCGTTGACTAATAACCTCTCTCACAAGCATAACATGATCAAACCAGAACACATTGAGTGTTAATCACATAGTGATGTGAACTAGATTGTTGACTCTAGTAAACTCTTTGGATGTTAGTCACATGGTGATATGACCTGTGAGTGTTAATCACATGGTGATGTGGACTAGATTATTGACTCTAGTGCAAGTGGGAGACTGTTGGAAATATGCCCTAGAGGCAATAATAAATTGGTTATTATTATATTTCCTTGTTCACGATAATCGTTTATTATCCATGCTAGAATTGTATTGATAGGAAACTCAGATACATGTGTGGATACATAGACAACACCATGTCCCTAGTAAGCCTCTAGTTGACTAGCTCGTTGATCAATGGATGGTTACGGTTTCCTGACCATGGACATTAGATGTCGTTGATAACGGGATCACATCATTAGGAGAATGATGTGATGGACGAGACCCAATCCTAAGCCTAGCACAAGATCGTGTAGTTCGTTTGCTAAGAGCTTTTCTAATGTCAAGTATCATTTCCTTAGACCATGAGATTGTGCAACTCCCAGATACCGTAGGAATGCTTTGGGTGTACCAAACGTCACAACGTAACTGGGTGGCTATAAAGGTGCACTACAGGTATCTCCGAAAGTGTCTGTTGGGTTGGCACGAATCGAGACTGGGATTTGTCACTCCGTGTAAACGGATAGGTATCTCTGGGCCCACTCGGTAGGACATCATCATAATGTGCACAATGTGACCAAGGAGTTGATCACGGGATGATGTGTTACGGAACGAGTAAAGAGACTTGCCGGTAACGAGATTGAACAAGGTATCGGGATACCGACGATCGAATCTCGGGCAAGTAACATACCGGTTGACAAAGGGAATTGTATACGGGATTGATTGAATCCTCGACATCGTGGTTCATCCGATGAGATCATCGAGGAGCATGTGGGAGCCAACATGGGTATCCAGATCCCGCTGTTGGTTATTGACTGGAGAGTCGTCTCGGTCATGTCTGCATGTCTCCCGAACCCGTAGGGTCTACACACTTAAGGTTCGGTGACGCTAGAGTTGTAGAGATATTAGTATGCGGTAACCCGAAAGTTGTTCCGAGTCCCGGATGAGATCCCGGACGTCACGAGGAGTTCCGGAATGGTCCGGAGGTAAAGATTTATATATGGGAAGTCTTATTTTGGTCGCCGGAAAAGTTTCGCACTTTATCGGTATTGTACCGGGAGTGCCGAAAGGGGTCCGGGGGTCCACCAGCCCCGGGGGGCCACATGGGCTGTAGGGGGTGCGCCTTGGCCTATATGGGCCAAGGGCACCAGCCACAAGAGGCCCATGCGCCAAGAGATAAGAAAAAAGGGAGAGTCCTAAAGGGGGAAGGCACCTCCGAGGTGCCTTGGGGAGGAAGGACTCCTCCCTGGCCGCACCCTTCCTTGGAGGAAGGGCCAAGGCTGCGCCCCCCCTCTCCCTTGGCCCTATATATAGTGGGGGGGGGAGGGAGGGCAGCATGACCTAAGCCCTGGCGCCTCCCTCTCCCTCCCGTGACACATCTCCCTCCTCCCCGCTTGCGCTTGGCGAAGCCCTGCCGGGATCCCGCTACTTCCACCACCACGCCGTCGTGTTGCTGGATCTCCATCAACCTCTCCTCCCCCCTTGCTGGATCAAGAAGGAGGAGACGTCGCTGCTCCGTACGTGTGTTGAACGCGGAGGTGCCGTCCGTTCGGCGCTAGGATCATCGGTGATTTGGATCACGACGAGTACGACTCCATCAACCCCGTTCACTTGAACGCTTCCGCTCGCGATCTACAAGGGTATGTAGATGCACTCCTTCCCTCTCGTTGCTAGTAAATTCCATAGATTGATCTTGGTGATGCGTAGAAAATTTTGAATTTCTGCTACGTTCCCCAACACCCTCAAGTTCTATCGACCACCGATACAACTCTACGCACACTTGACGTTCGCTTTACCTAGAACAAGTATGAAACTAGAAGTACTTTGTAGGTGTTTTTGGATAGGTTTGCAAAATAATAAAGAGCACGTAAATAAAAAGTAGGGGCTGTCTAGATAAAGACACAATAAAGTAAATATAGCGAGTGTGGAAAAGTGGTGGTAGGAGTTGCGAAATTGTGCCTAAGCAATTGACTACTTTACTAGACCGATAGCAAGTTTTATGTGGGAGAGGCCACTGCTAGCATGTCATCCCTTACTTGGAATTCTATGCACTTATGATTGGAACTATTAGCAAGCATCTGCAACTACTAACGTTCATGAAGGTAAAACCCAACCATAGCATTAAGATATATTGGTCCCCCTTCAATCCCGTATGCATCAATTTCTATGCTAGGTAGAAGCTTATGTCACTCTTGCCCTCCAATACATAGTCCTATCAACATACAACTAACCCTATGGTGTGATCCACACAACAACATAACCACAAGCAAATTAAATCAATCATAGCAATTCATCAACCACCGATAGGACAACGAAAATCTACTCAGACATCATAGGATGGCAACACATCATTGGATAATAATATGAAGCATAAAGCACCATGTTCAAGTAGAGGGTACAACGGGTTGCGGGAGAGTGGACCACTGTAGATAGAGGGGGGGAGGTGATGGAGATGTTGGTGAAGATGGCGGAGGTGTTGGTGAAGATCGCGGTGATGATGATGGTGACCACGGCAGCGTTCCGGCGCCACCGAAAGAGAGGGGGAGAGGGGCCCCCTTCTTCTTCTTCTTCTTCCTTGACCTCCTCCCTAGATGGGAGAAGGGTTTCCCCTCTGGTCCTTGGCCTCCATGGCGTGGGAGGGGCGAGAGCCCCTCCGAGATTGGATCTGTCTCTCTGTCTCTCTCTGTTTCTGCGTTTTTTTCTTCTGCCCTTTCACCGTTTCGTATATATATGGAGATCTGTAACTCCGATTGGATTGAAACCTTCGCCAGATTTTTCTCCGAAAATTAGCTTTCTTGCGGCCAAAGGAGAGCAGCAACCGCCTTACAGGTGGCCCACGAGGGGGGCAGGCGTGCCCGGGGGGGGGGGGGGGGCAGGCGCGCCCCCTGCCTCGTGGCCACCTCGGGCACCGTCTCGCGTTGATTCTTCTTCCCATATTGTCCAAATGTTCCAAAAATATTCTCCGTCCGTTTTTATCCCGTTTGGATTCCGTTTGATATGGGGTTTATGTGAAACAAAAAACATGCAACAAACAGGAACTGGCACTGGGCACTGGATCAATATGTTAGTCCCAAAAATAGTATAAAAAGTTGCCAAAAATATATGGAAGTTGTATAATATTGGCATGGAACAATAAAAAATTATAGATACGACGGAGACGTATCAGCATCCCCAAGCTTAATTCCTGCTCGTCCTCGAGTAGGTAAATGATAAAAAAGATAATTTTTGATGTGGATAATCTTGATCATGTATCTAATCATGGCATGAATATTAAGACACAAGTGATTCAAAGCAATACTCTATCATTTGACATAAAAACAATAATACTTCAAGCCTACTAATAAAGCAATCATGTCTTTTAAAAATAACATGGCCAAAGAAAGTTATCCCTACAAAATCATATGGTCTGGCTATGCTCCATCTTCACCACACAAAATATTCAAATCATGCACAACCCCGATGACAAGCCAAGCAATTGTTTCATACTTTTGATGTTCTCAAACTTTTTCAACTTTCACGCAATACATGAGCGTGAGCCATGGACATAGCACCATAGGTGGAATAGAATATGATGGTGGAGGTTGTGTGGAGAAGACAAAAAAGGGGAAAGTCTCACATCGACACGGCTAATCAACGGGCTATGGAGATGCTCATTAATTGATGTCAATGTGAGGAGTAGGGATTGCCATGCAACGGATGCACTAGAGCTATAAGTGTATGAAAGCTCAAACTGAAACTAAGTGGGTGTGCATCCAACTTGCTTGCTCATGAAGACCTCGGGCATTTGAGGAAGCCCATCATCGGAATATACAAGCCAAGTTCTATAATGAAAATTTCCACTAGTATATGAAAGTGATAACTCAAGAGGCTCTCTATATGAAGAACATGGTGCTACTCTGAAGCACAAGTGTGGTAAAAGGATAGTAACATTGCCCCTTCTCTCTTTTTCTCTCATTTTTTTTATTTTCTCATTTTTTATTTTTTGGTGGGCTTCTTTGGCCTCTTTTTTTGGGCTTCTTTGGCCTCTTTTATTTTGATAACCTCACATGGGACAATGTTCTAATAATGATGATCATCACACTTTTATTTACTTACAACTCAATATTACAACTCGATACTAGAACAAAGATATGACTCTATATGAATGCCTCTGGCGGTGTACGGGATGTGCAATGATCTAGCGTAGAAATGACATCAAAAAACGGACAAGCCATGAAAACATCATGCTAGCTATCTTACGATCATGCAAAGCAATAATACAATAAATGCTCAAGTCATGTATATGATGATGATGGAAGTTGCATGGCAATATATCTCGGAATGGCTATGAAAATGCCATGATAGGTAGGTATGGTGGCTGTTTTGAGGAAGATATAATGAGGCTTATGTGTGATAGAGTGTATCGTATCACGGGGTTTGGATGCACCAGCGAAGTTTGCACCAACTCTCGAGGTGAGAAAGGGCAATGCACGGTACCGAAGAGGCTAGCAATGATGGAAGGGTGAGAGTGCGTATAATCCATGGACTCAACATTAGTCATAAAGAACTCACACACTTATTGCAAAAATCTATTAGTCATCGAAACAAAGTACTACGCGCATGCTCCTAGGGGGATAGATTGGTAGGAAAAGACCATCGCTCGTCCCCGACCGCCACTCATAAAGAAGACAATCAATAAATAAATCATGCTCCGACTTCGTCACATAACGGTTCACCATACGTGCATGCTACGGGAATCACAAACCTCAACACAAGTATTTCTACTAATCCACAACTACCCACTAGCATGACTCTAATATTACCATCTTTATATCGCAAAACTATTGCAAGGAATCAAACGTATCATATTCAGTGATCTACAAGTTTTATGTTGGATTTTATGACTAACCATGTGAATGACCAGTTCCTGTCATCTCTCTAAATAGATATAAGTGAAGCAAAAGATTTTAATTCTTTCTACAAAAGATATGCCCACGCTCTAACAAATATAAGTGAAGCAAAAGAGCATTCTACAAATGGCGGTTTTCTATGTGAAGAGAAACATGCAATCCAAACTTCAAATGATATAAGTGAAGCACATGAAGCATTCTATAAAGCCATACTCAAAAGATATAAGTGAAGTGCAATGAGAATTCTATAAATCAACCAAGGACTATCTCATACCAGCATGGTGCATAAAAGAAAAATGAAAACTAAATGCAAAAGACACTCCAAGATTTGCACATATCTCATGAATGAAACGAATCCGAAAATATACTGATATTTGTTGAAGAAAGATAGGATGCCTTCCGGGGCATCCCCAAGCTTAGACGCTTGAGTCTCCTTGAATATTTACTTGGGGTGCCTTGAGAATCCCCAATCTTGAGCTCTTGCCTCTCCTTCTTCTCCTCACATCGAGACCTTCTCGATCATCGGACCTTCATCCACACAAAACTTCAACAGAAAACTCCGTAAGATCCGTTAGTATAATAAAGCAAATCACTACTCTAAGTACTGTTGAAAACCAATTCATATTTTGTTTTTTCATTATGTCTACTGTAATATAACTTTTTCATGGCTTAATCCACTGATATAAATTGATAGTTTCATCAAAACAAGCAAACTATGCATCAAAAACAGAATCTGTCTAAAACAGAACAGTCTGTAATAATCTGAACATTCACCATACATCTGATACTTGAAAAATTCTGCCCAAATTAGTAAAAATAAAGAATTTGTATATAAAGACAGTGCAAAAAGAATCAGAACCGTTTGACGTTCCAGTAAAACATTAAAAATCTCGCACTACAGCCAAAGTTTCTGTCCTACACCGTACAAACCAACAAGCATTGTAAACATCCTAAAGGCAAATCTTGGAACATTATTTTTATAATACAATGGAATTGTACAAGGGGATAATTATTTTTGTTGAAAATTTTCTGTAATTAAGATTCACAAAGTTTCCATGGGCATGAACAAAGTTCAAGGACATCCCCCACTTTCACAATGCTCGTCTATCTCACTTTCACTTTTCTTTTTGAAAAAGTTTTGGGTTCCCCTCTTTATTTTTTTGTTTTTAAACTATATAAAAGCACACAACAGAAATAAATGACTCTCTAAAACTTCCGGGTTGTCTCCCTGGCAGCGCTTTCTTTAAAGCCATTAAGCTAGGCATATAGTGCTCAAGTAATGGATCCACCCGGATCCCAAGGTATATCAAAGCCAATTTTAATTAACAATGATTTAGCATTTAGTAGTGAGCACAAAGTAACATATATCAACCAATGACGAAGTCTAACTCTCTTCCTATGCATCGGCATGTCATAAAAGAACAATTCATGCACACATAGTAAAGGCCAATGCATAGTATAAACAGTTTCTTGCAATTTTATCGTGTGGGAAACATAGAGAGGTGAAGATATAGTTCCTCTCTCATAATAATTGCAAGTAGAAGCAGCAAGCACATGCATATTATATTCATCAAAATCATCATGTGCAACGGTAAAAGGCAACCCATCAATATAATCCTTAATAAGTGCAAACTTTTCCGCTATAGTATAGTCGGGAGAATTCAAAAAGATAATAGGACTATCATGCGTGGGTGCAATAGCAACAATTTCATGTTTAACATAAGGAAATATAGAAAGTTCATCTCCATAAGCATAATTCATATTGGCATCTTGGCCACAAGCATAGCGAGCATCATCAAAAAGGGGTATTTCAAGAGAATCAACGGGATCATAACAATCATCATAACATTCATCCTTCGGTAAGCACGAAGGGAAATTAAACAATGTATGAGTTGAAGGGTTACTCTCATTAGAAGGTGGGCATGGGTAGCTAATCCGCTCTTCCTCCTTTTGTTCTTCGCTCTCCTCCTCATCTTTTTCATCCAATGAGCTCACAGTTTCATCAATTTCTTCTTCCATAGACTCCTGCAAAATATTAGTCCCTTCTTGGGCAGCGGAGGATTCCTCAATATATGGTTTAACATAGGCATTAGAAGCATAATTATCATAACAATATTCAAGTATGGCAAAATTTTCAGATTTGTAAAGAGTAGCATCATACGTTTCAATCAAACAAGCAATTTCATAAGCACCCTTAAAAGCAAAAAATTCTTCAATTTGTTGAACATCATAGTAATTATAAACACCCTTAGCATACGAAGATACGACCCCATTATCAATAAACTCACATTGGTAGGGAAGGTGTTTTTTAGGGTTTTCGGAACAACAAGTAACATCATAAATTTCACATAAATTCCAAGCATAGCATTGCAACCGATGAATTTGATCCAGTAAAAGTTTCCCTTTTTGAGATATGCGGTGTCGCACATAACAAGCATGCTCATCTAAAGATCTGCCCTCAACTAACCTAGTTGGGGTTTCACCACGAGCACATAGGGATCGAAGATGATCCAAGTAAAAAGCTTCAGGAGTGTGATAGATTTTGAGTGGTTCTTCAACCATGGGTTCAGTAGGTACAACTAAACTTTTTGGTATTTTGCGTTTCCTACCCATAACTAAAGATAGAAAACAACTAAGAACAGAAAATAAAAATTACTTAGCGATAAAGCAAACAAGCACACACGAGAATATTCACCCCACGCTATGACTCCCCGGCAACGGCGCCAGAAAAAGGTCTTGATAACCCACAAGTATAGGGGATCAATTGTAGCCTCTTTCGATAAGTAAGAGTGTCGAACCCAACGAGGAGCTAAAGGTAGAACAAATATTCCCTCAAGTTCTATCGACCACCGATACAACTCTACGCACGCTTGACGTTCGCTTTACCTAGAACAAGTATGAAACTAGAAGTACTTTGTAGGTGTTTTTGGATAGGTTTGCAAGATAATAAAGAGCACGTAAATAAAAAGTAGGGGCTGTCTAGATAAAGACACAATAAAGTAAATATAGCGAGTGTGGAAAAGTGGTGGTAGGAGTTGCGAAATTGTGCCTAAGCAATTGACTACTTTACTAGACCGATAGCAAGTTTTATGTGGGAGAGGCCACTGCTAGCATGTCATCCCTTACTTGGAATTCTATGCACTTATGATTGGAACTATTAGCAAGCATCCGCAACTACTAACGTTCATGAAGGTAAAACCCAACCATAGCATTAAGATATATTGGTCCCCCTTCAATCCCGTATGCATCAATTTCTATGCTAGGTAGAAGCTTATGTCACTCTTGCCCTCCAATACATAGTCCTATCAACATACAACTAACCCTATGGTGTGATCCACGCGCGCGCTCATATGATGGGCACTAAAGGACAACAACATAACCACAAGCAAATTAAATCAATCATAGCAATTCATCAACCACCGATAGGACAACGAAAATCTACTCAGACATCATAGGATGGCAACACATCATTGGATAATAATATGAAGCATAAAGCACCATGTTCAAGTAGAGGGTACAACGGGTTGCGGGAGAGTGGACCACTGTAGATAGAGGGGGGGAGGTGATGGAGATGTTGGTGAAGATGGCGGAGGTGTTGGTGAAGATCGCGGTGATGATGATGGTGACCACGGCAGCGTTCCGGCGCCACCGGAAGAGAGGGGGAGAGGGGCCCCCTTCTTCTTCTTCTTCCTTGACCTCCTCCCTAGATGGGAGAAGGGTTTCCCCTCTGGTCCTTGGCCTCCATGGCATGGGAGGGGCGAGAGCCCCTCCGAGATTGGATCTGTCTCTCTGTCTCTCTCTGTTTCTGCGTTTTTTTTTTCTTCTGCCCTTTCACCGTTTCGTATATATATGGAGATCTGTAACTCCGATTGGATTGAAACCTTCGCCCAGTTTTTTCTTCGAAAATTAGCTTTCTTGTGGCCAAAGGAGAGCAGCAACCGCCTTACGGGTGGCCCATGAGGGGGGCAGGCGCGCCCCCTGCCTCGTGGCCACCTCGGGCACCGTCTCGCGTTGATTCTTCTTCCCATATTCTCCATATATTCCAAAAATATTCTCCATCCGTTTTTATCCCGTTTGGATTCTGTTTGATATGGGGTTTCTGCGAAACAAAAAACATGCAACAAACAGGAACTGGCACTGGGCACTGGATCAATATGTTAGTCCCAAAAATAGTATAAAAAGTTGCCAAAAATATATGGAAGTTGTATAATATTGGCATGGAACAATAAAAAATTATAGATACGATGGAGACGTATCACGTACTAGCAGCGTGCGGCCCTGACTAACACCGCTAGCAACACACATACAGGAAGCCCTCCAGCCAGAAAGTACTAGTGGTGCTTCCCATATACCGCACACCACTAATGATCAAAGTATTGGCAGCATCCCCGCAGTTGCCAGACGCCACTAGTAATCTATGCTTGGCAAGCGTGTGAGCCCCATTGACTATCGGACGTGAGAAAACCATGACTTCGGTATGGTGTGGACACGGTGGCCTGGATGGTGTCGGCACGGAGAGGGTTCAAGAGTCTAGAAGTGGAGAGGGAAGAGGGGAGGTGCGGTGCCATGTGGACAACACTGGAGGCCTGCTTAAATAGGTGTGGGGGAAGCCGGTTTCAATGCGGCACAACATCCGGAATAGGCTTATCGGTCGTCGCATCGGCATTGAAGCGGCGGTGACCGCTTGTCTGACCGCATCGCTTTGGCCGGCATTAAGTCCATGGAGTCATGTCCACTCTGGAGTAGCGTTGACCAGCATGAATGCGCGGCGACCATTTCACGCGTCATGGGTTTTTTGGGTGAGGAGGTTTTTGGGTGGGACAGGGTTGTCGGATTTGTGTGGGTGCGGTACAGACGCCCGCAAAGCACCCTCTAGTTTTTATATGGTTTGCGGAAAACAGACAACCGGGCCGGTCTTTGGACTGATGGGGTATCGCGTTGGATGGCAATTGCGTCCTGGCGCTCGGTCTGGATGGTTGCGGGGGGTTTAAGGGTCTGTGTTGGTGATGCCCTAAATTTCCACCCAACTGCAGTTAATCCGTTCCATGCAAAGCAAAAATGTGAGGGAAAAACAGGACCAAGCAAAATATGCTCCCCCAAGTTCTTACCAAAAGTTGTTATACAACTATTGGAGTAGATAAAAAATCTCATAACTTTGTTAAACAAAAGTTAGATTAATGTAATTTGCAGAAACTAGTATTCTTATATATTTTTTTGCGAGTGGAAATATTATTACTCAACCACCACGAGAATTACAATTAGGCGCTGCTAGTTCTACTGCAGCAGAGGGACCAGATCCTATCCAAGTCATTATTCTTCCCTTTATGCGAGCAAAATTTGCCAGGCTATCACTAACCTTATTATCAAGGCGGCTAACATGAGTAACATTCATGAAGGGACATGAGATATCTAATCCCCTTAACTAAGGAAGCATAAATCGATCTATCTTCTTCTCGTCCTTGGATCATCTTTACTGCCACTAGTGAGTCCGTCTCAATGATGACCTAGTATTTTTATAATGTTATGGGATAAAACCTGAATTTTGTTCACCATTTATTCAGAAGATCTACAATAGGCTAAACCAAATATACTTAGAGGCTTGTTTCGGTACACCCCCCTCCCCCCAACACACACAAACCGTGTAAGGGCAGTATGGTTATTTCATCAAACCGTATACCCATCTGCATATGTGGGACGTACGAGGCATCGTATCCACTTTTTTATCAAACTTCAAAAAATAGCGCAGGCATGAATCAAACGCAAGACCTCTTGATCTAAGGAGGACCACACTAACAAACTAAGACATCCTAATGCTTGTGCCTATTTACTTCTTTTTTTTCTTCTACTTCCATTCACGGCTAGGCCGGTCCATTGCTGAACCGGTCCTTTTATCACTATTTCTTTCTCATTTTTTCTATTCATTTTTTCTTTTTCATTTTCCATTTTCATTATTTGTTTATTTTTTATTTTTCAAAAAATTCTCACGTTTATAAAAATTTGTTCAAAATTTCAAAAATGTTCGCTTTTTAAAATTGTGTTTATAAAGTACAAATATTCACATTTTAGAAAAACTGTACAGATATGTCAAATTTTTTTTGTTTAAATAGAAATATACTCACATCATTATAATTAAATTTTTGGACATCTGTTAAATAGACAAAATGTTCGTTTAAATAGAAACATGCTCACATAAAAAAATCGACCATATTTAAAATTTCTGAGCATCTATTAAATTTATGAACAAAATATTCAAAAACGGGAACATGTTTCGAAATTCCAATTCCACAACTTTTTATAATTTGTAGAAAAATATTTCAAAACAATAAAGTTTTTGGTATTCCAAAAATATTTCAAATCTTAAAGGTGTTAAAATGAATAATAAAGTTCAAAAGGAAAAAAATTAAATTAACGAAAACATAAAATAATTAAATATTATAATAGAAAAAAAATACGCTCAAGCCTTGCCCAACTTGGGTACGACATCACTTCCGTCGGGTGCCTGTTGGGCCGGCCCAAATATTCGCTGATTTTAAAAAAGTTCATCAATTTTGAAAAGTAATGTTTATGTATTTGAAAAAAGCTACAGGATTTTATAAAACGTTTATAAAATTTCAAGAGAGTTCCTCGATACAGAAAAAAATCATTAATTGGAAAACAAAGTTTACGAATTTAATAAAATGGTCACGAAATTAAATGGAAAAAAGTTTGCATATGGGGTTCAGGTTGGGCGAAAGGTTGCGTCTCAGAGTACCTTTTTTCGACATCGTTCAAATGGACCAAATTTTTCTAGGGCCTTGTATCACCATTCCAAGGCACCATGCTATGTTTTTGTTATTTCGATAATTCTGCATTTTCAAATAATGTTCGTGCTTCAAAATTTATTTGGAATTTAGAAAATAATCTGGTATTCAAAAAATTTCTACACAAATAAAAAAAATGTTCGCGGAAATGCAAAATAAATTGTTTTCAATTTTTTGTTCATATTTTCTGATTTTTGCTAGAAATTTCAAATTACGTAATGTTTTTCAAAAACTGTCCTTGTTCAAAATTTTGTTTGCTGGTTTTAAAATATGTTCATGTTATGACATTCTGAGCAACTTTGAAAGACACGGACAATTTTGAAAAAAAAAGCGTGAGCATTTTTTGAAAAGGAAAAAATAAACAAGAAAATAAAAAAACGAATGGAAAAAGAAAAGAAATAGTGATAAAAGGACTGATTCAACAACGGGCGGGGCCCAGCTGCAAACTGAAGTAGAAGAAATGAAAAAAGAAGAAGCAAATATGCACAACCATTAGGATGTGCTTGTTGGTTATTGTTGTCCTCCTTAAACCAAAAGGTCTTGAGTTTGATTCATGTTACTTGCACTTCTTTTTTTTCTTTTAAAAAGAAAGTGAAAAACAGCTGAGGGTGCGGCGATAAAAAAAGGTCACGTGAACAATACTCCTGGCTGTGGCATCACTCTACTATGCATCGACATCCGGGTACCACAGCTCTGCTTGGGCTGACTTAGCAGAAAAATAATTAAGCAATTAGGCATCATGTGTCACGCACAGATACTGCGGTTATTGAGAAGATAAAGAAGAAAGCTGATGTAGAAAACCTCAAAGCACTGTAATACTGCCCGAATTTTGTCCACGCAATTATAACATTCAACTGTTAAGCTGAACTGATTTGGGTTTTGAGGTTCCAGACTTTACCACTAGCGGCATATAGCTTTAACCTGAAGAACTGAATCATCTGAATCAAAGCACAACAGCATCAAAACAAATAATTTCTGTATCAAGGTTCCTTGTGGATTTTTGAACTCTTACTGATAACTGAAAATAGTTCAGACTATTTCCAAGTCCTAACTGAAAATGATCTAGCGAAAGTCTCAGTAAACTGTTCTTCAGACATTTTGATGCTGATAACTGTTCCATCTAAAGTACCCTTTTATTATTTCATTTCCTTTATTTTTCCTTCTTGATAATGATTTTGTTTTCCTCGGCTTCACACATTCTGAGATAGTGTTCGACCGTCCAATGTATCTCATTCCTTGACCACCAGAAATTGTCGAACAGAAGTGAGTAGTTTAGTGATATTGCTGGGTGAATTCACATCAACTACAAGATTGGGTGGATATATGGACGACATAGAAGATTATGTGAATCTAGCAGTTGAAGAGTTTTATTATCTACTCCAGTAAGATGACAGAGCCGAGTCTTATTGCACTCTACCTAAAATACGGAGTTGAAGTATTTGGGACAATTTTACATGCCAGGAGTAGCCTAGCTACAGACTACCCTGCCCACAAGACTGGCATCCTTGTACTCTACCTACTACAATCTCACAATAAAGAAAGAAAGAAAGACAAAGCAAAACATACATTTAGTGACCTTGAAACGTTTTCAGTATTTGTCCATACTGAAACAAGAGAGAGAGAGAGAGAGAGAGAGACCCTTGAAATGTCTGAAGTTGTCATCATGCTCATGAAAAAGAACAATGTAATGTGCAGAAACTATTATTACAGCATTGTGGGATACTTTTACCAATAACAAATAACAACCTGATTTTTTGTTCAAAAAGCTACCATAGGGTAACATGGTGCCAGTAAAAAGCTACCGCGGGCAGCAAAATGCAGCAAGTCGTGTCGGGGCGCATTAACCTCACCTTGTTCAGAACTTTGATCTCACAGAAAACACAAAGTCATTTTTCTGCTGATGGACTGAAACTTTAATCGGAATAATTAAACTCATTACAGACTAACAGAAATGCAGCAAGAACCAACACAGCAGGAACCATGTTCAACTCACAGAAATGCGGCTAACAACGTTGAAGTAGTGGCCATTGTTCAAACAGTTTCAGCATTTTTGAACCGTGATGGCAAAGCAAATAGGTTTCCTACTGTCAGGAGAACAAACCAAGTTTAGCTAGCAGAAACACAATAACTGCTCGGTTTTCCTGAACCCATATCTCAACCAAAGGAACTAGGCTCTCATGTCGTTGTGTGATTGTGTCCGAGGCGGCGACCCTTCTGAAGATGTGAACAGCAAGGTGACTTGTAGGGGTCCTGGCTCTTGCATCTCTGTACTAGGCATCGACATCCGGGTACCGCAGCGCCGCGTGGGCTGAATTAGCAGAAAAATAGTTAAGCAGTTAGGCATCATGTGTCACAGACAGATACAGAAACGGGTTAATGAGAAGATCAGGAAGATAGCTGACGTGCAAAACCTCAAAACACTGTAATGAGGTTCAAAACAGTGTATTCGAAACAATTACAGTAGGCTAAGAAATAGAAAACAGTGTATTCTCTGTTAAGCTGAACTGATTTGGGTTTTCAGGTTCCGAATTTTACCACTAGCATTAAACTGAAGAACAGCAGCATCAAAACCAATACTTTCCATATCAAGGTTCAGTGTGGATTTTTTGACTCATGAAATGATGTATGTACAACAACTCTTACTGATGTCTACAATAATCCTACAATAGTTCAGACTATTTCCATGTCCTAACTGAAAATGATTTAGCTAGCGAGAATTTCAGTAAAGTAAACTGTTCTTCAGACTAGTACAGTAGTTTCGAACACTATTTTCCAAGCACAAGGAGATTAGCAAATATGAGGAGAAGAGTAGGAGGAGCTTAGGGTCACTCACCAGGCGTCCCGGGTGTGACGACGACGATGTGGAAGAGCAGGCCGCTGGTGGGCAGGAGGTCGACGAGGAGTGGAAACAGCCGACCATCACGTGTGGGGAAGCAAATGACGAGGTTGGCGACACCCAGCAGCCTGACCAGCTTCTTCCTCAGGCGGAATACGGACCTCCCCCTGAAAACGAACGCGCCGTGGCTGATGCGGGTCCCGTCGGCGCTCACCTCCTCGCATTCGATCGCCCGCGACCGCAACAGTCTAGTCCAAGTCAGGCTTCCGGGGAGGGGGAGCTGCAAGTGAGTCACAAAGAACCATCATGATGCCAGCCAGTAGATCAAATCATCAAATACGAAAATGCCATCAAGAATCGGAAGTGCGGCAATCCCCGCCGTGAAATGTCAAGAAGCGGGCATGGCCATGGCGGACTCACCCCAGTCTGACGTGGAAGGCGAGGAATGCTCCCCTCGGCAGCGGCAGGTATGGGCTCCACGACCCAGTGCATCATCACGCTGGCGTTGTCGATGCCGTCGACGCTGACGCCATTGGTCTTCCAGCGGAGGTACCTCCCGTTGGCGGCGCAGAGGTAGCCGGCGCCGGCGCCGGCGTGGCGGAGGCGGAGTTCGACGTCGTCCTCGAACCCGGACCTGTGGACCTCCCAAATAATCTCCACCAACCCCGGATGGTAGTGGTTGCGCTGAATGATGCGGTGGCTGCGCGGTGCCGGCGCGAACGTGGCCGTGGCGGCGAGGTAGCGGCCGTAGGCGGCGCTTTGGAGGAGTACGCGCCCCTCCTCGGCGTAGGGATCGTACACGTGCACCGCCCACACCACGTTCGTCGAATCCCGGCGGTGGCGGAGGGAGACGCCATGGCCGTCCTCGTCGGCGTGCAGGTACAAGCCGTGCACGCGGCTGCGCAGCCGCACGTGGTGGCCGTGATGGAACTGCTGGGCCGCTGCGGGGTGGACCGGTGGAGAGTGAGGGAGGCGGGGGTTCTTGGTTTCTTGGGGCTCCGGCGACGGGGAGAAGATGAGAAGCGAAAGCTGTTGGTTGAGAGCATCTCCGGCCGTGCCCCCCAACAGGCCCAAAGGCGACTTTTTCGGCATTGGCGTCAAAAAAAGGCCCAGTCGCGCGTCCAGGACGACGAAAAGCGCCGGTTTGGCCCTTTTTTTCGCCCGGCGGCCGCAGGCCGAACCCGGCGCGCTGGGGGCGCTTGGGGCTCCGGCGCAAGGGAAAAGCACGGCTGGCCCACGCCGTCAGGTGAAAAGTTAAGATTTTCTTCCCCGACTCGCCTCCCACCCCCCGCGCTCTCGGCCGCCACTAGGTATATCCCGGCGCCGCCCCGCCGCCCTTCACCGGTAGATAGCCATTCCTCGCCGGAAAAATAGCAGAGGTTCGCCGCGGCAGCCCCTCCGACACCAGCTGGGCGTTTCCGGCCGCCGTTTCCGGCCGCGGAGGGGCAGTTTAGCGGCGGGTGCATGCCCACCGCACGCAAGGTGTTCGGCGATTTGCCTGCCTCGGCGATGGACTCGGATGACGAGGAAGTGCTCGCCGCGCTGCTGGAGGAGGAAGCCGAGGCCGACGTCCAGGAAGAAGAGCATCTCATGGTGCTCGCCGCCCTCGCCTAGCTGCTGGCGAGCAATGAAAAGCCGCGGCGAGGTGGCTCGGCATTTGTGAAGACCATCAAAAACCCTGTGCCTGGAGGCAAGAACGCCTGGTTTGCGAAGATTCTGGAGGCTTGCAGGAAGGATGTCGAGCGGGCATTTGGTGTGCTCCAATCTCGATTTGCTGTTGTCCGGTACCCCGCTCAGACTTGGTCGAAAGATCAAATGTGGGAGATCATGACCTGCTGTGTCATCTTGCACAACATGATCATTGAGAGCGAGCAGGAAGAGCCAGTGTTTGACACTGAACCATACCACAGGCAAGGTCCTCTTGCCCAAGTTGATTACCAGCTACCGGCAACCTGGACTGCCTACCTCAGTATGCGTCAGGAGATCCGAGACCCAAAGGTGCATCATCAACTGCAGCAAGATCTGATAGAGCACCTATGGAGGCTCAAGAGCGACACCGGGCGCGACGTGTGATGAAATATGAGTTTTTATTTGCTGAACTATATAATTTGTATTGAACTATTTGTTGTTGAACTATTTTGTTGAAGTATTTGAATTTTCTGTGATGAAATATGTGATAAAAAATATTTATGTTGATAATTAAACGCCGAGCCACGGCGAACCATGCCGAATATGGGCCTATTCTCGCCCATATGGGCCTTTTTCGCCGAAATGGGGCTTCAAAAGTGGGCCAAAATCGGCGACTGGGGGCGAGCTGGGGCGACGACTGGGCGCAAAACCGTCCCAGCGCCGAACGAATCGCCGGCTTGCCCTTAGGGGTCGATTTTTATGCGTCCTGGAGGGGCCAACGGCTGAAGATGCTCTGAGACGGTTACCTTCGGGCGCCAAGGCAGGGTATTTCAAGCTGGCTGAGAAGCTGTCGCCGTGGGCTTGTGGGCTTGTGGGCCGTGTCCTAGGAAATATGTTCCTCCTCAGCATTTTCTCAACAACGCTGCTCGCTTTCTTCGGTCAAAAAATAAATACAAAACACTTCTCAAAAAAAAAATTACAAAACACTGCTCTGTTCTTAAAAAAGGCACTCAAGAAAAAATCTCGCACTTGTATCACGTTCTATATATATTAAAAAGGAATGCGTATCAGGTATGCAAGTTGTATATATACATTATAAAGAACATACATGGATCTATGTCTCTTTGTTTTCATGGAGCATTTGTCCTTGATCACGGGGAAGGATAAGCCTCGTCTTAACGGGGAGGGATTGCAGTACATGCTAGATCATCTATGATTTATCCCTCTTCCTTTGTACATTTCCATGAAAATATAAATAAAATGGCATAGTATGGGCCTTCTCTGTTGTTTACGCTTAGAAAAGGTTGTCCATTAGAGCATCTCCAAGCGCGCCCCAGCAGGACTTTCCTAGCCGATTTTTCCGCGCCGGCGCCCAAAAATCGGCCCAGTCGCGCCCCCAGGGACCCGTTTTTCGCCGGTTTGGCCCGAAACTGGCGCCGGCGGACCCATGCCGAACCCGGCGCGCTGGGGGGCGTCCGGAGGCGCCGGGGTGAGCGGTTTTGGCGCGAAAGAGCTGCGGGCCAGCCGCGTCAGCGACAGGACGCCTCGTCTTCCCCCAGAACGCCTCGGTTTCCTGCGGGGAATCAATGGCAAGGCTGCCGCCGGTCAGCCTTGCCATTGATTCCTCACGGGCGACGCGTCACGGGCGGCGCGGCGACGCCTCCCCTCCCGCCACGCGTACACACGACGCGGGCTATAAAATCCGCGCCCCCCCCACCCGCTGGCAACACCAGCCCGGGCCCAAACCAGCCGCCGCCGAGCTTTGCTCTCTCCCGTCCGCGCCGACGATCTCTGCCTATCTCCCATGTCCTCCCCTTCCCTTCCCTCTCCAGCGATGGACGAACGCTTCCCCGGCGACGCCGCGGCAGCCAATGGCTTCGGCCGCCGATCGCTCCAGGAATGGGAGGTGTGGCTCGTGTTCGAGGCCAACATCCAGGCGCCGCCGGACATGCGCGTCGGGCCAACGGGGTGGAGGCTCAGCAACGGGGGCGTCCCCATCCCCCCGTTGCCCGACGTCGACGCGCGCCCCGGCATCTTGGCCGCCGAGGTCGACCGCGTCCGTTCGTCCCTGACAGACGAGCAGCGCGCCCTCCCCAGTACGCCGCCGACAACCACACGGCGTGGGCGGACTTCTTCCAGCGCCGGCAGGCACAGCGGCTGGCGTCCACGAACGGGACGCCGGTGGTGGGCGACATTGAGAATAGCGTCGGCCGCCACGTCTGGTGGGGCGTCCCCGGCCGCACACTCCACAAGGTGTTGGCGTACCTCGAGGGCGGCAATGACCCGCTGCTGGCATACCCTGCCGCGGCGGCCGCGGCCGCCCCGCCCCCACGCCGGGGCGCCGGGCCATGGGCGCCCAGGAGGTTCGGCTCCTCCTCCTCCTCCTCCTCTTAGTCATCCTCCCACTCCTCCTCCCACTCTTCTAGCTCGCCACCGCTGTTCGGCGTCAAGGCCGAGCCCGCCGCGGAGACGCCGCTCGGCCGGCGCACCCGCAGTGCCGGCATCATCATCAACGAGGGTGGCAGGCACGCCCCCTCCTCGGCTCCTCCGCGCTACGTGATACGTCTCCAACGTATCAATAATTTTTGATTGTTCCATCTTATATTATATTCTGTTTTGGACATTAATGGGCTTTATTATACACTTTTATATTATTTTTGGGACTAACCTATTAACCGGAGGCCCAGCCCAGAATTGCTGTTTTTTGCCTATTTCAGAGTTTTGCAGAAAAAGAATCTCAAACGAAGTCCAAACGGAATGAAACCTTCGGGAACGTGATTTTCAGAACGAACGTGATCCAGAGGACTTGGACCCTACGTCAAGACATCAACCAGGAGGGCACGAGGTAGGGGGGCGCGCCTACCCCCCTGGGCGCGCCCTCCACCCTCGTGGGCCGCACGTTGCTCCACCGACGTACTTCTTCCTCCTATATATACCTACGTACCCCAAACTACCAGATACGGAGCCAAAAACCTAATTCCACCGCCGCAACCTTCTGTACCCGTGAGATCCCATCTTGGGGCCTTTTCCGGAGCTCCGCCGGAGGGGGCATCGATCACGGAGGGCTTCTACATCAACACCATAGCCTCTCCGATGATGTGTGAGTAGTTTACCTCAGACCTTCGGGTCCATAGTTATTAGCTAGATGGCTTCTACTCTCTTTTTGGATCTCAATACAATGTTCTCCCCCTCTCTTGTGGAGATCTATTCGATGTAATCTTCTTTTGCGGTGTGTTTGTTGAGACCGATGAATTGTGGGTTTATGATCAAGTTTATCTATGAATAATATTTGAATCTTCTCTTATTCTTTTATGTATGATTGGTTATCTTTGCAAGTCTCTTCGAATTATCAGTTTGGTTTGGCCTACTAGATTGATCTTTCTTGCAATGGGAGAAGTGCTTAGCTTTGGGTTCAATCTTGCGGTGTCCTTTCCCAGTGACAGTAGGGGCAGCAAGGCACGTATTGTATTGTTGCCATCGAGGATAACAAGATGGGGTTTATATCATATTGCATGAGTTTATCCCTCTACATCATGTCATCTTACTTAAAGCGTTACTCTGTTCTTATGAACTTAATACTCTAGATGCATGCTGGATAGCGGTCGATGTGTGGAGTAATAGTAGTAGATGCAGGCAGGAGTCGGTCTACTTGTCTCGGATGTGATGCCTATATACATGATCATACCTAGATATTCTCATAACTATGCTCAATTCTGTCAATTGCTCAACAGTAATTTGTTCACCCACCGTAATACTTATGCTCTCGAGAGAAGCCACTAGTGAAACCTATGGCCCCCCGGGTCTATTTTCCATCATATTAATCTTCCAACAACAAGCTATTTCCATTGCCTTTTATTTTACTTTGCATCTTTATCATAAAAATACCAAAAATATTATCTTATCATATCTATCAGATCTCACTCTCGTAAGTGACCGTGAAGGGATTGACAACCCCTTTATTGCGTTGGTTGCGAGGATTTATTTGTTTGTGTAGGTGTGAGGGACTCGTGCGTGGCCTCCTACTGGATTGATACCTTGGTTCTCAAAAACTGAGGGGAATACTTACGCTACTTTGTTGCATCACCCTTTCCCCTTCAAGGGAAAACCAACGCAGTGCTCATGAGGTAGCAAGAAGGATTTCTGGCGCCGTTGCCGGGGAGTCTACGCAAAAGTCAACATACCAAGTACCCATCACAAACCCTTATCTCCTGCATTACATTATTTGCCATTTGCCTCTCGTTTTCCTCTCCCCCACTTCACCCTTGCCGTTTTATTCGCCCTCTCTTTTTCGCTCGCTCGTGTGTTGGATTGCTTGCTTGTCTCAATGGCCCTACCTAGATTTGGCGATCTTCACCTTAAAAGGTTAGAAGAGATCAAAAGCAACATCAGGAGTTTTATGGTCTTACAATTTGAGCATAATAATTTCTTTAGAAATGAGCTTAAGGAACAAAAAAACTTTATGAGTTATATGAATAAAGAGCTCGATGATATGTCCAAAGAATTTGATGGTTTGAAATCTCAGAGTGCTCATCTTGAAAAGTTAATAGCTGAAGTTTCGGATAAGCAGGCCACCTTAGTTAATAAGATGGCCGCTAAGCCGGAAATGTTTTTGGAAATTAAAATGAAGATCTAAAAGTTATTGATGTGTCCCCAATTAAATCTTTGTTTTGCAATATGAATCTTGATAATGATGGGACTGAATATGATCCACCTTTACCTAGAAGGCGTTCCAAAAAGTCGGAGTTTTTTGATCTTGATGCAAAAATTGGTAAAAGTGGGATTGAAGAGATCAAAACTTTTGATATTAATGAACCCACTATTTTGGATTTCAAGAAATTTAATTATGATAATTGCTCTTTGATAGATTGTATTTCCTTGTTGCAATCCGTGCTAAATTCTCCTCATGCTTATAGTCAACATAAAGCTTTTACTAAACATATCGTTGATGCTTTGATGCAATCTTATGATGAAAAACTTGAGTTGGAAGTTTCTATCCCTAGAAAAACTTTATGATGAGTGGGAACCCACTATTAAAATTAAAATTAAAGATCATGAATGCTATGCTTTGTGTGATTTAGGTGCTAGTGTTTCCATGATTCCAAAGACTTTGTGCGATTTGCTAGGTTTCCGTGATTTTGATGATTGCTCTTTAAACTTGCACCTTGCGGATTCCACCATTAAGAAACCTTTGGGAAGAATTAATGATGTTCTTATTGTTGCAAATAGGAATTATGTGCCCGTAGATTTTATTGTTCTTGATATAAATTGCAATCCTTCATGTCCTATTATTCTTGGTTGACCTTTCCTTAGAGCGATTGGTGCAATTATTGATATGAAGGAAGGGAATATTAGATTCCAATTTCCGTTAAGGAAGGGCATGGAACACTTCCCTAGAAAGAAAATAAAATTACCATATGAATCTATCATGAGAGCCACTTATGGATTGCCTACCAAAGATGGCAATACCTAGATCTATCCTTGCTTTTATGCCTAACTAGGGGCGTTAAACGATAGCGCTTGTTGGGAGGCAACCCAATTTTATTTTTAGTTTTTTTTGCTTTTTGCTTCTGTTTAGGAATAAATATTTGATCTAGCCTCTGGTTAGATGAGTTTTTATGTTTTAATTAGTGTTTGTGCCAAGTTAAACCTATAGGGTCTTCTTGAATGATAGTTATGTGATCTTGCAGTAAATTCCAGAAACTTTCTGTTCACAAAAATAATTGTTAAAAATCACCAGAACGTGATAAAATATTGATTCCAATTGCTGCTGATCAATAAACAAATTGTCTAGGTCGTCCTATTTTGGCTGAAATTTTGGAGTTTCAGAAGTTTGCGTTAGTTACAGATTACTACAGACTGTTCTGTTTTTGACAGATTCTGTTTTTCGTGTGTTGTTTGCTTATTTTGATGAATCTATGGCTAATAAAATAGTTTATAAACCATAGAGAAGTTGGAATACAGTAGGTTTAACACCAATATAAATAAAGAATGAGTTCATTACAGTACCTTGAAGTGGTGTTTTGTTTTCTTTCGCTAACGGAGCTCACGAGATTTTCTGTTAAGTTTTGTGTTGTGAAGTTTTCAAGTTTTGGGTAAAAGATTTGATGGATTATGGAACAAGGAGTGGCAAGAGCCTAAGCTTGGGGATGCCCAAGGCACCCCAAGATAATCTAAGAACACCAAAAAGCCAAAGCTTGGGGATGCCCCGGAAGGCATCCCCTCTTTTCGTCTACTTCCATCGGTAACTTACTTGGAGCTATATTTTTATTCACCAGATGATATGTGTTTTGCTTGGAGCGTCTTGTATTATTTGAGTCTTTGCTTTTTAGTTTACCACAATCATCTTTTCTGTACACACCTTTTGAGAGAGACACACATGATTTGAAAATTATTATAATACTCTATGTGCTTCATTTATATCTTTTGAGCTATATAGTTTTTGCTCTAGTGCTTCACTTATATCTTTTAGAGCACGGTGGTGGATTTGTTTTATAGAAACTATTGTTCTCTCATGCTTCACTTATATTATTTTGAGAGTCTTAAACAGCATGGTAATTTGCTTAATCCTAATATGCTAGGTATTCAAGACTAGTAAAAACTTTCTTATGAGTGTGTTGAATACTAAGAGAAGTTTGATGCTTGATGATTGTTTTGAGATATGGAGGTAGTGATATTAAAGTTGTGCTAGTTGAGTAGCTGTGAATTTGAGAAATACTTGTGTTGAAGTTTGCAAGTCCCGTAGCATGCACGTATGGTAAACGTTATGTAACAAATTTGAAACATGAGGTGTTCTTTGATTGTCCTCCTTATGAGTGGCGGTCGGGGACGAGCGATGGTCTTTTCCTACCAATCTATCCCCTAGGAGCATGCGCGTAGTGCTTGGTTTTTGATGACTTGTAGATTTTTGCAATAAGTATGTGAGTTCTTTATGACTAATGTTGAGTCCATGGATTATACACACTCTTACCCTTCCATCATTGCTAGCCTCTTCGGTACCGTGCATTGCCCTTTCTCACATTGAGAGTTGGTGCAAACTTCGCCGGTGCATCCAAACCCCGTGATATGATACGCTCTTTAACACATAAACCTCCTTATATCTTCCTCAAAACAGCCACCATACCTACCTATTATGGCATTTCCATAGCCATTCCGAGATATATTGCCATGCAACTTTCCACCGTTCCGGTTATCATGACACGCTCATCATTGTCATATTGCTTTGCATGATCATGTCGTTGACATAGTATTTGTGGCAAACCACCATTCATAATTTTTCATACATGTCACTCTTGATTCATTGCATATCCCGGTACACCGCCGGAGGCATTCATATAGAGTCATGCTTTGTTCTAGTATCGAGTTGTAATCATTGAGTTGTAAATAGATAGAAGTGTGATGATCATCATTTTTAGAGCATTGTCCCAAGTGAGGAAAAAAATAAAAAAAAGAGAAAGGCCATAAAAAAAGAGAAGAAGGCCCAAAAAATGAGAGAAAAAGAGAGAAGGGACAATGTTACTATCCTTTTACCACACTTGTGCTTCAAAGTAGCACCATAATCTTCATGATAGAGAGTCTCTTGTTTTGTCACTTTCATATACTAGTGGGAATTTTAATTATAGAACTTGGCTTGTATATTCCAACGATGGGCTTCCTCAAATGCCCTAGGTCTTCGTGAGCAAGCAAGTTGGATGCACACCCACTTAGTTTCTTTTATTGAGCTTTCATGCATTTATAGCTCCAGTGCATCCGTTGCATGGCAATCCCTACTCCTTGCATTAACATCAATCGATGGGCATCTCCATAGCTCATTGATTAGCCTCGTTGATGTTGGACTTTCTCCTTTTTTGTCTTCTCCACATAACCCCCATCATTATATTCTATTCCACTCATAGTGCTATATCCATGGCTCACGCTCATGTATTGCGTGAAGGTTGAAAAAGTTTGAGATTACTAAAGTATGAAACAATTGCTTGGCTTGTCATCGGGGTTGTGCATGATGAGAGCATTCTTGTGTGACGAAAATGGAGCATGACTAAACTATATGATTTTGTAGGGATGAACTTTCTTTGGCCATGTTATTTTGAGAGGACATAATTGCTTAGTTAGTATGCTTGAAGTATTATTACTTTTATGTCAATATGAACTTTTATCTTGAATCTTTCGGATCTGAATATTCATACCACAATTAAGAAGAATTACATTGAAATTATGCCAAGTAGCATTCCACATCAAAATTCTGTTTTTATCATTTACCTACTCGAGGACGAGCAGGAATTAAGCTTGGGGATGCTTCATACGTCTCCAACGTATCTATAATTTTTTATTGTTCCATGCTATATTATATTCTGTTTTGGACATTAATGGGCTTTATTATACATTTTTATATTATTTTTGGGACTAACCTATTAACCGGAGGCCCAGCCCGGAATTGCTGTTTTTTTGCCTATTTCAGAGTTTCGCAGAAAAAGAATATCAAACGGAGTCCAAACGGAATGAAACCTTCAGGAACGTGATTTTCGGAACGAACGTGATCCAGAGGATTTGGACCCTACGTCAAGACATCAACCAGGAGGGCACGAGGTAGGGGGGCGCGCCTACCCCCCCAGGCGCCCTCCACCCTCGTGGGCCCCATGTTGCTCCACCGACGTACTTCTTCCTCCTATATATACCTACGTACCCCAAACTACCAGATACGGAGCCAAAAACCTAATTCCACCGCCGCAACCTTCTGTACCCGTGAGATCCCATCTTGGGGCCTTTTCCGGAGCTCGGTCGGAGGGGGCATCGATCACGGAGGGCTTCTACATCAACACCATAGCCTCTCCGATGATGTGTGATTAGTTTACCTCAGACCTTTGGGTCCATAGTTATTAGCTAGATGGCTTCTTCTCTCTTTTTGGATCTCAATACAATGTTCTCCCCCTCTCTTGTGGAGATCTATTCGATGTAATCTTCTTTTGCGGTGTGTTTATTGAGACCGATGAATTGTGGGTTTATGATCAAGTTTATCTATGAATAATATTTGAATCTTCTCTGATTCTTTTATGTATGATTGGTTATCTTTGCAAGTCTCTTCGAATTATCAGTTTGGTTTGGCCTACTAGATTGATCTTTCTTGCAATGGGAGAAGTGCTTAGCTTTGGGTTCAATCTTGCGGTGTCCTTTCCCAGTGACAGTAGGGGCAGCAAGGCACGTATTGTATTGTTGCCATCGAGGATAACAAGATGGGGTTTATATCATATTGCATGAGTTTATCCCTCTACATCATGTCATCTTACTTAAAGCGTTACTCTGTTCTTATGAACTTAATACTCTAGATGCATGCTGGATAGCGGTCGATGTGTGGAGTAATAGTAGTAGATGCAGGCAGGAGTCGGTCTACTTGTCTCGGACGTGATGCCTATATACATGATCATACCTAGATATTCTCATAACTATGCTCAATTCTGTCAATTGCTCAATAGTAATTTGTTCACCCACCGTAATACTTATGCTCTCGAGAGAAGCCACTAGTGAAACCTATGGCCCCCGGGTCTATTTTCCATCATATTAATCTTCCAACAACAAGCTATTTCCATTGCCTTTTATTTTACTTTGCATCTTTATCATAAAAATACCAAAAATATTATCTTATCATATCTATCAGATCTCACTCTCGTAAGTGACCGTGAAGGGATTGACAACCCCTTTATTGCGTTGGTTGCGAGGATTTATTTGTTTGTGTAGGTGCGAGGGACTCGTGCGTGGCTTTCTACTGGATTGATACCTTGGTTCTCAAAAACTGGGGGAAATACTTACGCTATTTTGCTGCATCACCCTTTCCTCTTCAAGGGAAAACCAACGCAGTGCTCAAGAGGTAGCACTACATCAAGCCAAAGACGGAGCCGGAGCTCCCCGTCGTGAAGACGGAGCCCGGGCTCGCCGCCGGCTTCATGGAGGAGGAGCTCGACGATGCGCGGCCCTCAAATGGGCGCGCGATGACTGGGCGCGCACGGAGCTGCAGCACCAGGGCCCCGCCCTCGAGCGCTTCGAAGCTCGGCGTCGTGGCCGGGACGAGGGAGGCGTGGTCGTCCTCGACGACAGCGATGATGATGACATGCCGCCGCCACCGGTCCGCCATGGAGACGCTGGGGAGGGGTCTAGCAGGGGCGACCGCGCCATCAAGAAGGAGGCTGCCGACGACGACGACGACGAGGACGTAGGCGACTTCGCCGCGCTCAGCGACTTCTTCGCCCCGTAGTTATTAGTTGTTTTTATATAATAACTTATATAACGCCGAACATGTCCAATATTTATGTCAAGTTTGCCGAATTTAGCCGAACTTTGCCAAATTTGTTTTTTTTTCAAAATAAAAAACCCGCGTCTGGGGCGAGCGGCTGGGAAGCCGCTGGCCCCCGCGCCGATTTTAGCGCCGGCTCGCCCCTAGGGGGTGCATAAAATCGCCGTCTGGGGGGCCAACGGCTGAAGATGCTCTTAGATAGTTGCATTTGTGGCCCCCCGTTTGAGTACAGTGAATTACCATTGTATTCGGAAGGATCACCGCAATCTCCAGCCCAGGAAATCAACCTGGCATATGCTTTAATAATCCCTGGGTCACAGGATCAAAAACATATGCTTTATTTGATACCATAACTTTACAACGTCAACTTACAAAGCTCCAAGTCTCAACGATGCATTGAGGTCGGAGCGATCTGTAGTAGTCTTGGTGACTACTTCAGAGATGAGTGCAACGGAAACTCTATCAATGGGAGCACGATCCTAACGCGAGTTCACTCCACAAGGATTTAATTGTGTCACCCTCCTAGTGTGCGACTGCTCCGACTACTAACTAGTGGAAGACGGGTCCAACCTTACACCTGGCCTCATTAATATCCAATTTAGTACTTTGAATGTACTCGCAAAAAAATCAATCATATCCCACCGAAGTAAACATTCCATGGCATTCAAGCATGTATCAACTATCTCAACCATACTGGTCATCAAACCGTATCATAAACTTCGAGTAAGGTAAATACCATGGCATAAACCTCTTGCGGGGAAGTACCGAAGTAAAAGTAGTATGAACTACGTATACATTATCCTGAACATCTATCAAGACAAATAACGGTAGTACAAACGGTACGAAGCCTACCATCTTTATCATAGCATACTCATAACCTTAAGTAAAGTCATTCCTCCAATAATATGATCATTACTAAAGCTAAAGTCATTGCTCAAATATGACTATGTCTACTACTCCCTCCGTCCCAAAATGCTTGTCTTAGATTTGTCTAGATACGGATGTATATATTTACGTTTTAGTGTTACATACATCCGTATCTAGGCAAATATAAGACAAGAATTTTGGGACGGATGGAGTACTAAAATCTGTCCACCAAAGATACCATTGCTAATACTAACGTCAGTTCAACAAAGATATCGTTATTGAACTAGATAAACAACTGAAGTAAACTACCTTAAGACAACGAAAAGCATAAGAAGCAATTAAACAGACTGTCAAAGCCATCACAGTCCTCATAGCCATCCACTGGCTAAACCCCAAGCCCCTGGCATACTCCTATGCCAGGCTGCTTGTATCATTGATCTCACAATTCTCATCTTGCCCGATTTCAATCTTCGTGGGCTTTAATGTGTCGTGTTTATGCCTTCAACTTGACAGAGCCAATCTACGTGACTAAATACGAACTGTGTCCACTACTGAGAACGTGGCTATTCGAATAGATTCTAAGACTCTGCATAGGTTGTACATTTTACCCACGCCATGGATTAATAGTTCGATAAACTCTGTCTTAATCATGCCCGCGTCGCTCCAACAGGGGCGACACGGGCGGCTAACCCTAGCCGCCGCCGGCGGCCTCCCCTCCCCTTCCTCTCCTCCTCGTCGCCACCAGAGGAGCCCCCCCGATGCGTCGCGAGGCTGCCGAGGAAGGTGGCGGCGGGGCCTTCGTCATCCCTTCGCGGAGATCCGGATCCACGGGGCGGCGGCCCCTGCTGGTTCGGCGCCGCCCTTCGCGCCCTGGACGGTGTGCGCGGGGACTCTGCCCAGCGTCCTCGACCGCTCGGGTGGTGGGGAGTCGGCGCTTGGCGGCGGTAGTTCGGGGGCCTTCGTCCTCGCCAGATCTGGAGGCCTGTTGCTCCCTCGTTCCCGCTCCTTCCCCTTTGCGCTTGAGGCCGGTGGATGCTGTTGGTTCCGGTGCTTCTGGGGATGGTGGTGCAGATTTGGACCGGGGGAAACCCTAGGCCGGCTAGTTCGGCTCGACAGCGGCGTCGGCTTCGGGCGACGCATCCTTCCTGAAGGCGGTGTCGTGGTCCTTATTCTTGCCACCTCCGGTCCTCTTCCAGGTGAAAACCCAAAATCCGGCCTGGATTGGGCAGCGGTGGCGCCATGGGCGTCATCTCCTCCTTGGAGGCGTTGCCTGGGGAGCTAGGACTCGGGTGTGGGCTCATGAAGGTGGGGGCTTTGGCCGCCGGCTAGTTTCTCTGCAGCTGCTCGCGGCGGCTTCATGTTGTGCAGAGTGCCCCTTGTATCTTTAGGGCGTTTCTTGTTTTTGGTGTTCGCGTCGGAGGAGCGGCGTGGCATCTGGCACGTTGACAACGGCGATTCTCAGCGGCATGGAGCAGTGGGGTTTTCGCCGGTGGGCGTGTGATGATGGACGAGCGCAGGATGGTGGCGCTGTCTGGCGTCGTGGCGGCGTCGATGGCAGAGAGACCTGGCACGGTTCATGCAACAGTACAGCTCTGAAGATGGATTGATGGTACGTGGCTGCGGCGGCCTCATACCCGGCAGGGGTCCTGGTTGAAGAGCACGCCGGACTGGTGGGTGCCCATACCCGGCAGGCGTCCTGGTTGGGACCTCAGGTCTTAGATGTTAGGTTTGACTGTGAGGTCTGTTTGGTATTAGGCCCAGACTATCAGCGCCCCTTCATCAGTTAGATAGGAGTAGCGACAGAGGTTGCGAAGATGGTGGCTTTGGTCTTACTGTTGTACGACTTTATAAGGTCTTGTGTTAATAATTAATAAATTGGCCGTATGCATCGTCCAGATGCAGAGGCCAGAGGTCTTCCTCCTTTTCGAAAAAAAAACTCTGTCTTAATCATGGCCCTCGTACCGCATCACCGGCTTCCCGAAAGGTAGTCCTAGGAGAGAGAGAGCACTGGTCCCTGCGACCCCCGTGGCACAACTCTTCCCACTCGGAAATCACAATACTTTTTGGCGCATCATCATACCAACCAAGGCCCTTGAGGCTTGGAGCGAAATCCTGGCCCAGGAGATACTACACCTCCAACCTTCCCTCTTTGGCGAGATACACGTAAGAGACATAATTGTACAGAATCAATAAGTGCCGAACATGCCCTGTTTTCTCTCCTGACGCCGAACATGGTCTGCGCCGTCGATCTTCGTGGTACGATTATTGGAGCACGGGGGTGCCACATAGGATAGCGGCTGTAGTTCGCTGTAACGGCCGCTCGCCACAAACCCCTCCCTTCCACTTTCCCCTGTAGTTGGTCTCCCAGATCCCCATTCCAGCGAGAGGCGGAGGTGGACCGGAGATGGGGGGCATGACTAGTATGAGATCAGCACATCAGGTGAGATCATGCGATCCATCAATGTCAGCCATCGGATGAAGATCTCATGGTACAGATCAAGTACGACTTGGTTTGATGGTGCATCTTGCACTAGAGACCCTAAGATTTTATAGTTTAGTACTCCGGGTATTCGTCACAGGCCTAGGTATTCTGCCGCCTCCTAGTATCCGCCTGAGCTGCCTCATGCGCCATGGGCCATGGCGCCAGCTCGAGCTCTCCCGCTGGCTTGGGACGAGCACGGCCCCGCACGGTTTCAACCTTGCAAATGAAGCATGCTCGCGATGTTCACATATCTTGCCATCGACCTTCAATTTGTCGTCGATGCAAAGCTGGGTATGCTCTTTTTTCGTATACTGTTGCATCAGTCGGCTGGCAGCGGACATCCATCCATCCATGTCCTTCTCTTTAGTATGCAGCCACCATTTTTTATCCAGATATCTTACAATGTTTTGTTGTACCGTATAGTACAAGAGGAAAACACACTGCAACACCACCTGGATTTCTGGTTGTATGCAGCCATCATTTTGAGTAATTTGCCATCAACCAGAATTTTTTGCCATCTACCATGTTTTTTGTAGAGGATGGCAAGTAGTATTACGCAATACGGCAAATCATTGTTCGTTTGCAGCATGGCAACTCCACATAATTAAACTAGCGTGTGCATTTTTACCATTATAGCTAAAAGCCAAAAGATTACAACATGGTAAGTAGTGCTGATTTTTACCATCAACCATGTTTGTTTTAGAGCAATATTAATCATCGTGTTTGCATCATGGAAAATCTATACAAATCAGTGTCTCCCGGCGATGTGCTTATTCAAACATCATGCCAAGTTGTTATAAGAAAAGTTTCCATGGCAAGAAAGTGTAGACAGAGACAATAATTCTAAGTTGTTACCAAAAATTTGCCATGACAAATTGTTGAGAGAAAAATAATTCCAAGTTGTTATCAGAAAAGTTGCCATGGCAAATTGTAGAGAGACAAATAATTCCAACCTTTTATCAAAAAGTTGCCATGGCAACTTTGTAGAGTGAAAAAAAAATCTTAGTTGTTATCAAAAAGTTGCCATGGCAAATTGTACAGATAAATAATTTGGAGTTAGTTATCAGAAAAGTTGCCATGGCAACTTAAGATGTTAGAAAACATGGCAAAGTTATAGATGTTCAAAAACATGGCAAACTTTACGATGTGCAAAAACATGCCAAACTTCTTTCAATTAAGTTTGTTCAAAAACATGGAAAACTTCTTTAATTAACATGTTCAGAAACATGCAAACTTGCCATGGCAAAGTTATAGATGTTCGAAAACATGGCAAACTTGCCATGGCAACTTAAGATGTTCAAAAACATTCCAAACTTCTTTCAATTAAGTTTGTTCAAAAACATGGCAAACTTCTTTAACTAACATGTTCAAAAACATTCAAACTTGCCATGTGCAAGTTATTGAAATGTTTGTATGACCTGAAACATGCACCTAAGGAAGGGCATGCGAAGTTTGATAAAAACTTTAACATCTTTTGGCTTTGTTGTTAATGAAGCTGGCAAATATGTATACTATCTTGATGGTGGGGGTTAAGGAGTTATATTGTGCTTGTATGTCAATGACATATTTATATTTGGAACTAACCTCGACGTCATCGAGGAGATTAAAACTTTTCTATCTCATAAATTTGAGATGAAGATCTTGGCATGGCTGATGTTTTTTTGAACATCAAATCCCGAGAGATAATGAGAGTGTGATTACACTTCTACAATTTCTCTATGTTGAAAAGATTCTGAGTTTCTTTGGATATTTAATTGTAAATCTTCTCTCGCACCATATGATCCTAGCTAGTGAGCGGATTCGAAAATTCAAAGGTAGAACTACAGATCAATTGAGATACTCTAAGTGATTGGCTCACTTATGTACCTGGCTTGTGCTACCGAGGTATGACATTGCGTTTTCTATGAGAAAAAGTGAGCTGGTTTGTTTCCTATTTGGGAGATGTACAACATGCTCATGAAAGAGCTATCTATCTGAAAGGTACTATGAGTCATGGACTTCACTACACCCGATACCCGATGGTAGTTGAAGGGTATAGGGATGCTAATTGGATCTCTGGTGCTGGTGAGATCAAGGCCATAAGTGGATGTGTGTTTACACTTGGAGGAGGCGTTGTTTCATGAAAGGCTTGCAAGAAGATTATCTTAAAAAAGTCAACAATGGAAGCATAACTCACAACAAAAAAGGGTCCAGCCACTTTGGTTCTATTGTACACAACATTTTCCCTGCATTTCTACAAGAGGCTGTTTCCAGGACTTGAACCCGTGACAAGGTAGCAGCTTTATCAGTGCACCAAAGCTCCCCTTCCGGAAGCATAACTCACAACAATAGATAAATATTGTACTGAAGTAGAATGACTTCAAGAGATTTTTTATGGACTTTCCAGTTATTGAAAATTTAATTTCATCTATCCTCATGAACTGTGACAATCAGACAATGCTTGTCAAAGCAAGCAGTTCAAAGGACAACAAGCAATTCACAAAGAAGATAATGAGAAAATTGAGGTTTGTCAAACATTTAAGAATTTCAGATTGATAGCTTGGATTACATCCAATCGTCTAAGAATCTGACATGAACCTTCACAAAAGTACTATAAAATGTTGTGATATAAATGGACCGAGGGAGATGGGTATAAGACGTCAGTAGTGACCCCACCTATGTGATCGAAGTCCCATGAAGTAGGACATGGAAAAATAAGCTATTGGTTACTAGAGGAGAGTAACTTTACTAACCCACTCTATTGGAGATGCACTACTCTCCAAAACTACATGTAGGTTGACTTTTTCCTTAATGTATTTTGAGGCTTTTATAAGCAAGATACTATCATACAAAGCAATATTTGAAAGAACTCGCATATATGAACCCAACTGCTGGTCATAGTCTATGAGATAGGGTAATATCTAGTAAGCTCGTGAATAGGCAAGGAGTTTGGCTAATATGCTCCACCGCGGGGTTAGCCTTCGAAAACCTAGTACAGGCAAGAGAACCGGTCAAATTCCGTCACACCAAACTGACAATTTTAGGCATACTCCATTGTTCGGTTCTGAAGAAGTGTATCTCTTTGCTCTAGGTGGATATTCAACTTTAATCGGTCTTCACTAAATATTGTATATCAAAACATTGTTTGGAACATAGGAGATCAAAATGAGCCTCCGAGGTCTGGTGGAGATTGTTGAATTATAGATGAGCCCAGCGTCCATATATGAAATAATTCCTGGAAAATCTCAAAGGCCCATGCTGGGTTGCATGACATGGTGAGAAGTTTAGTACCACCCGGATTTGGAGGAGAGTTATGACCAATGTTCTTTCACATGCTATTAGAGCTTGAGAAGAGAAGTGGTACACACATGCTCCTCCTCTGTCGTATGTCTCACCATGCCTCGCCCGCACGTTGTGTTTCGTGAATGAGCCGAACCGAACTGATCTCAGACCTATGTCATGTATGCACTTTATTATTGCCTGTTAGGAACAAATAATTAATTGGCAATTATTTACAAGTCACTAATGGGCGCGCTACGATCCAGACATCGGATCGTGAGATGTTACCGAGTCGGTTGTGGGCCTCAACCCACGTCTTGAAATCATATCTTCGTAAGCCGCCAAGTCGCTCCCCCTCCAAAGCTAGGATTCACTAGTAGAAAACAGGGCTTTGGTTCGGGTCTGGCCAGCCCATTAGTCCCGGTTCTACACGAACCGGGACCCATGGGGGGCATTCGTCCCGGTTCATGAGCCCAGGGGGGCGGCCGGGGCCTCGTGGGCATTGGTCCCAGTTCGTCTGGACCCATTTGTCCCGGTTCTAGGCACGAACCGGGACCAATGTGCCTCGCTCCTGGCCCACAGCCATTGGTCCCGGTTCGTGGCTCGAATCGGGACAGAAGGGGGAGCTTTAGTCCCGGTTCCAGCCACGAACCGGGACAAATGAGTTGCCTATATATACCCCATCGCCGCAGCGGAGCACTCCACAGTGCTCTGTTTTTTGCTGGCCGGCTAGGGGAGGGCATTTGGGTGCTCTAGCTCACCTCCTATGCACATGAGGTGTTCGATGAAATGACCGAGCCACACTAGTTAAGCTTTCTCCTCTCGAAGCTCGACCTCCGAGCTCCATTTTTCCCGAGATTTGTCTAGGTTTAGCGGTCCGTCACGCCCCGTCCCCGTCTTCACCGCCGTCGATCGCCCGCGCCGATCTCGTCGCCGGCACCACCGTGGTGAGCCTCTTGTTCTTATCTTCTTTCTGAAAGAAAAAAATTCTTACTTCAGATAGATACTTGTCTAATTTTCTTACTTTTGACACACATAATTATATATAATGCACGTAGATGAACCGGCAATGGATGTACGATGACAGACACACCTCCGAGTATATTAAGGGCATGCATAATTTTCTCGAAGTGGCTGAGGCAAACAAGCAGAATGATTTTATGTGTTGTCCATGCCCTAATTGTGGGAATACGAAGTCTTACTCTGACCAGAAAATCCTTCACACCCACCTGCTTTATAAGGGTTTCATGCCACACTATAATATTTGGACGAAGCACGGAGAAATAGGGGTTATGATGGAAGACAGCAAAGAAGAAGAGGACGATGACAACTATGTGCCCCCTGAATACGGTGATGCTGCAACGGGGGAAGCTGCTGAAGATCAAGAGGAACCAGACGATGTGCCCGATGATGATGATCTCCGCCGGGTCATTGTGGATGCAAGGACACAATGTGAAAGTCAAAAGGAGAAGCTGAAGTTCGATCGCATGTTAGAGGATCACAAAAAAGGGTTGTACCCCAATTACGAATATGGCAACACAAAGCTTGGTACCGTACTGGAATTGCTGCAGTGGAAGGCAGAGAATGCTGTGCCTGAGAAAGGATTTGAGAAGCTACTGAAAATATTGAAGAAGAAGCTTCCAAAGGATAACGAATTGCCCGACAGTACG
Organism: Aegilops tauschii subsp. strangulata; assembly: GCF_002575655.3. Lineage (NCBI taxonomy): Eukaryota > Viridiplantae > Streptophyta > Magnoliopsida > Poales > Poaceae > Aegilops > Aegilops tauschii. The sequence goes on from NC_053041.3 coordinate 69,185,510, forward strand.
TATGCAGCAAAGAAGGTCATATGCCCTCTAGGATTGGAGGTGCAGAAGATACATGCATGCCCTAATGACTGCATCCTCTACCGCGGTACGTACGAGGATTTGAACTCATGCCCGGTATGCGGTGCATTGCGGTATAAGATCAGACGAGATGACCCTGGTGATGTTGACGGCGAGCCCCGCAGGAAGAGGGTTCTTGCGAAGGTGATGTGGTATGCTCCTATAATACCATGGTTGAAACGACTATTCAGAAACAAAGAGCATGCCAAGTTGATGCGATGGCACAGTGAGGACCGTAAGAAAGACGGGAAGTTGAGAGCACCCGCTGACGGGTCGCAGTGGAGAAAAATCGAGAGAAAGTACTGGGCTGAGTTTGCAGGTGACCCAAGAAACGTTTCTGCCTCTCGCCGGCGCCGCTGCAGGTCCACCTCATCTCCGGTGGCCCTAGGGCCATGGGGCGCGGTGGATCCTGCCAAGGGCCGGCGGGAGGGCTCCGTTTTCAGTCATGTTTTCCTGTCTTGTTAGGTTTGTGTCCTACTCAGGAAGGCGAGACGACGGTGGCTCCCTGAAGATGGAATAAAGGTCTCCCCTCCTAGCCCCCGTTCGGCAGTGCATCTAGCATCGTTGGTGGGCGTGTGGAGGTGTGTCTCTGGCGGATCTATCTTTGGTGGATTTGTTCGGATCTCGTCGTTGTTCGTCTACGTTCGTGTGTCTTCGGGTTGAATCCTTCCAACCTACGTTATTCTTCATCCGCGGCGGTTGCTGTTCTGGTGCGCTGGTCCTATGGGGCCTTAGCATGACGACTTCCCGACTGTCTACTACAACAAGTTGTGCTCGACTCCGGCGATGGAGGGGTGATGACGGCGGCGCGCCTTTGGCTCGCTTCAGTGCTTGTAGTCGTCGCTAGGTGGTCTACGGATCTGGATGTAATTTTTACTTTTGGTGTTCGTTGTACTGCCATGATTGAAGATGAATAGATTGGAAGTTTTTCCGCAAAAAAACCCGCCTATATATTGGAGGCGTTGGCAACGCTAGCCACCACCCTGATTAGACCACTTTTGCTCTACCTCCTCACAGACAACCCATCATTGTTCCTCTCGCTGCCACTGCTTGGCGATCCATCCCGTCTACGTGCACGACTGTACAGGAGAGCAGATCTCTGGAATCCCGTCTTTGTGACTCTAAACAAGGAGAAGGGCGATTAGGTTTTCACGGAGCGTCTAAGGCGCGGCTGCTCGATGTTGTTCCTCCACTTCAACTACGTCCTCGACCTCACCGACATCGCCATGGGTGACAACTCCGACGCTCCAAAGAAGAAGGCCAAGGAAAACGCTGCCACCATGGCCGCGGCCTTTTCCTGGTCAACTGGAGGGTATGATCCGTTAGTCCATGCCTTACTGGTTGATGCGTTTGCTGTACTGAGCACGTTGATAGATATGCCAGTTATATGCCGAGTACGCACTAGCATGTTTACATATCTGTTTCTAATTAATATTGATGTTGCTATCAACATGGTTTATTTATGGATTAAATTAATCGAAGAAAAACTTAATTACCCAACAGTTTGTTGGCCAACAAACAGAAGCATCGAGTGAAGCATCATTGAACGACTCTTACGAGTATGTTGGGAGATCTCCACCCAGCACAACTCCACTCCACCTCTAGAGCGGTAAAAGGATATTTGGCTAACAAGTTAGTTGTAGATTCGGAATAGAGAGAGGTGGTTGTGAAATATCTAAAGTACTCTTTTATCTATTTCATTTTCTTTACTTTTCCTTCTTGATAATGATTTTGTTTTCCTCTGCTTCACACATTCTGAGATAGTGTCCGACCTTCCAATGTATCTCATTCCTTGATCACCGTTAATTGACGAACAGAAGTGAGTACCACTTTGTGGCAGGTTGATGACTTGGAGTAGTTTAATGAGATTGATGGGTGAATTCACATCAACTGCAAAATCGGATGGGTATATGGACAGCATAGAAGATTATGTGAATCTAACAGGTGAAGAGTCGAACCTGCAAAAAAAAGGGGGGGTGAAGAGTCTTATTAGTACTCCATAAGATTGCAGAGTCAAGTCTTATTTTACTCTACCTAAAATATGGAGTTGAAGTATTTGGGTCAACTTTACATGCCATGAGTAGCCTAGCCACAGACTACCATCCTCGTACTCTACATACTGCAATTTCACAATAAAGAAAAAAAAAAGCAAAACATACATTTTTACTGACCTTCAAACGTTTCAGTAGTCAATACTGAAACAAGAGAGACAGAGACAGAAACCGAGAAGGAAGCATAAAATGTCTGAAGTTGTTGTCATGCTCATGAACAATGTAATGTGCAGAAACTAGCATTCTTACAGTATCGTGGGATACAACCTGAATTTTTGTTCAAAAAAACTACCATAGGCTAACACGCACGCACGCAGCAAAATGCAGCAAGTCGTGTACGGGTGCATTAACCCACCATGTTCAGAACTCTGGTCTCCATGAAAACACAAATTCATTTAAGAGAATAACAAAAATTTAAGTGGAATAACAAAACTCAAGTGCTCAACTCACTGCAAGAACCACCACATCTGTTCTCCATCTAAGAGAAATGCGGCTAACAACAATTAAGTAGTAGCCATTGTCAACGCATTACAGACCAATGCCACTGCACCATTGTACAAACAGTTTCAGAATTTTAGAACCGTGCTGGCAAAGCAAATAAGTTTCCTACTGTCAGAAGAGCAAACCAAGTTTAAGTAGCAGGAACACATGAACTGCTGGGTTTTCCTGAACCCATATCTCTGTCAAAAGAAACTGGGCTCTTATGTCGTCGTGTCCGAGGCGGCGACACTTCTGAAGAGGTGGACAGGAAGGCGACTTCTAGGGGCATCTCTCTACTCTGCATCGACATCCGCATACCGCAGCGCCGCGTGGGCTGAATTACCAGGAAAATAGTTAAACTGTTAGGCATTATGTGTCACAGGTACTGCAACAGCTTTAAATAAGAAGGTAAAAAAGAAAGCTGATGTACAAAACCTCAAAACAATGTAAAGTGCTGTGGGCTAAAAACCAATTACAGTAGGCTAAAAAACAGACCTCAGGGTGGTCGCAGGCAGACTGAACTGATTTTGGTTTTCAAGTTCCAAAGTCTACCACTAGTGGCATATCGTATTAAATTGAAGAAATGAACCATCAAAACCATTTGTTTACGTATCAAAGGTTCAGTGTGGATTTTTTACTTATGAAATGATTCCTCACCCCTAGCAAACAACTATCTTCAGACAACCTTCTAGTATCTGTCCATAAACCCAACAGGCACAATGTTGTGCCTGTTAACCACGTACTTATTTAATCCAACAGCAGTTCATACTATTTCCAAGTCTTAACTCCTAACTGAAAGTCTGAAACAGATTATCAAAAGTTCGGAACAATTACAGTAGGCTAGAACCTGAATTTTGTCCGCATGTTACTCGAAACAATTACAGTAGGCTAGAGACAGAAATCATTATCATCTCTGTGAAGCTGAACTAGGCAGACTGAACTGATTTGGGTTTTCAAATTCCAAAGTCTTCCACTAGCGGCATATCGTATTAAAGCACAGTAGCATCAAAACGAATAGTTCCCATATCAAGGTTTAGTGTGGATTTTAAATCTGTCCATAATAGCATCAAAGAACTGATTTGATTCAACAACTTTTACTGAAAGTCTGAAACACATTAGGGAAAGTTTCAGACCACATAAACTGTTTTTCAGACTAGTAGTTTCGAATACCCAAACTTTTACTGCAGTTCAGACTATTTCCATAAACCCAGCCGGCACAATGTCATGTCTGTTGACCACCTACTGATTTAATTCAGCAACTTGTACTGACAATTTCCATGTCTTAACTCCTAACCGAAAGGCTGAAACAGATTATCAAAATTTTCAGACTACACCGGTTTCAGTAAACTGCTTTTCAGAGTTCAGACTAGTAGTTCAAGACTAGTGCGAATATGAGTTTCTTGCCAAATGAGAAGAGTAGGAAGGTTTCTCACCAGGCGACCCGACGATGACGACGAAGATGTGGAGGGTCTCGCCGCTGCTGGCCAGGTCGACGACGAGTGGAAACATCCGGCCATCACGTGTGGGGAGGCCCATGACGAGTTCGGAGTCGTCCAAGATTGCCATGGCGCCCAGCCGCCTGGCTAGCCGCTTCCTCAGGCGGAACACGGACCTCCCACTGAACACGAACGAGCCGCGGGTGATGAGTTCCCCGTGGATGTTCCGCCACACGTACATGATCATCCGCGACCGCAACATGGGGTGGGGAAGCTGCAGTTGAGTCGCAAAGAACCATCGTCAAATCAAAGAAGCCATAGTCGCAACCAAGAAGCGCAAATTTGGCAAGAACAGAGCATGCGAATGAAAGAAAATTAGGGTCAAATTCCGGTCCAAGAAACCAATTCACGCAAATTGGGGAAGAATCAAGGAACGGGCATGGCGGGCTCACCCCAATCGGACGTGGAAGCGGAGGCATGACCTCCCTGGCGGGGATTTGCTCCACGACCCAGAGCATCTTCCTGCTGATGTTGTCGAGGTCGTCGACGAAGTCGACGCTGGCGTCGGTGTTCCAGTACCTCCCGTTGGCGCGGAGGCAGACGCCGCCGATGTTGCGGAGGTAGACCTCTTCCTCGGATTCTGACAGGATGGCCTGCCAGACGACTGGCTGCACCTCAGGATGGTCGTAGTCGCGCTGCTCGACGCGGAGCCCGCGGTGGCCTAGCGGCGCCGGTGCGTCCGTGGCGGCGAGGTAGTGGCCGTAGGCGGCGCTGTGGAGGAGCAGGTACTGTCCGTTCTCGCCCGGGTACCGGTGCACCGCCCAAGCCGCGTTCATAGACGCCCGGCGGACGCGGAGGTTGACGCCATAGCCGTCCTCGTCGGCGTGCAGGTACGTGCCGTGCACGCGGCTGCACAGCCGCACGTGCTGGCCGTGATGGAACTGCTCCATCGGTCGCCGGTGAAGATGGAGAGCAGAGGCGCGCGGGGAAGGAGAGGTGGGGATGGGGATGATGGGTGGGTTCTTGGTTTCTTGGCGCTGCGGCGAGGCGGAGAAGAGAAGAAGCGGGAGCCGTTGGTTGGGGCGGTTGCGTTGGGCGCCAAGACCAGAGTATTTCAAGGCTCAGCTTTATGCACTGGGTGGGCCGTTGGAAATACGTCGCGAAGCCCGAACAATTTTGATCCAGCACGCCTAATCTTCCACAAGCACACAATACTGTTCTGTTTCTAGTAAAAAAATCTTTTCGGCTCAGGAAAAACGAAAATACATAGGTGCACGCGATGCCACGTGAGAAGTATCATGCTCGTCTGCTTATATAAATCATACTAGCAAAAGAGCCCGTGCGTTGCAACGGGAGAGAAAACATAACACACGCTCTTAACCCAACAACCATCACTCAAGACCACAATAGGTCCATCTCCTTTATTTTTGCGAGGCATCATATTTGTGTTGCCGCTTATCCTCTTTCTCACCCTCGCCGGCGATGGCCCCGGTGTTCACACAACACAAAAAAAAAACGTGTTTGAATATGGTTAATCCTAAGGCGTCTCTCTCTCTCTCGCGATGAGAAATCTGTTGTTTTACTCTACGACATTTTTTAGAGGTATGCATGTGTAGTTATCGATGTTTTCTTTTCCCTATATGGTTATAGTGAGGTGTTTATTTGCAATCCGGATCGCCGCCGGTACGAAAGAAAAACAGATCTTGCGCTATAAATTATAAATTTGCTTCCAAAACAATATTTTAAAAATATTTAACAAGTAAAATTAACATCATATTTAGATTCCACATATTTTTCTAATAAAATTTCATATATAATATGTTAAAATCGAAGTTACGGTTTAAAAGATACGGATAATTTTAAAAATTATTTGTTTGACTTAAATATATTCAAAAATAATATTTAAAAATACTTAACAGGTAAAAATAATCTCATATTCATATTCTACATATTTTTTAATCAAATTTCATATATAACATGTTCAAATCGGAGTTACGGTTTAAAAGATAAGGAGGATTTTAAAAAGCATTTGTTTGACTTAAATATGATCCGCGGATGAATTACCTAAAACATCTGGGGGGGGGGGGTTTCGAAAAATGTAAAATAACGGTTCGGGTGTGACTTAAATCCGGACTGCGGGTTGATTTCAAGAAAACACAGGGACTTTTGTGTAAACTATGAAAAAACCATTCGTTTTAACTTAAAACAGGACTGCAGGTTGAATTCTCTGAAATAGAGGGACTTTTTTGAAAAATGCCATGACGGACGACCAGAAACCCAATTTGCTTTATTATTAGGTAAAGATATAATTTCTGTCACGACTAAAAAAACATATCCGTGTGCACTAGCACTCAAGACATATTTTGGTAGAAGGAGCCTACCTTAGTGAGGCGTCAGAAATTCACACCTGACGGAAGTCAAACATTGGCACTAACGGGCTAGAAAGACCGGCAACGAGATGAGAGCCGACGCTGCTGCGTAGCTCCAGCCCCTGAACTCCTCCTTGTCTCTTAGCTTCCTTAGCCCCACCACCCCTCCACTCCCCCATGACCTCCCTGCCGCCATGACCCCTCCACCTCCCGTTCCCTGCTCCCCTCTCGATCCCGATCCAGATCCCTCACGCATCCCAGTCGTGGCAGGGGATGGGGCTCTGGTTTCTCGCCCCATGGAGGGGCCGGGACTCCTCCTGCCGCCTCCCCCGGCTCTGCTCCCGGATAACTTCACGCCAAAGATGGTGGCTGAGGTCGCCGAGGTGTCGTCTGAACAGCCATGGGAGGAGGTTGGGGGCCGCCGTCGCCCGCAGACGGAGAAGGTTTCATCTCCTCCTAGGAAGGGAACCGGTCTCTCTCCTACCTTCAAGAGGAGAACTTTCAGCCTGTGTTTTCGGTGCCTAGCGCTAGCACTTCGTTGCTGACTGCCGCGGCCGTGTACGGTGCCTGGGCTGTTGCCGCTTTGGCTATTGCGAACGGGACTATCCGGATCGCCTACTAGTTGGTCAAGATCCTCGCCGATGCTCTCGCTCGCCTCCTGATAACCCACAAGTATAGGGGATCGCAATAGTTTTCGAGGGTAGAGTATTCAACCGAAATTTATTGATTCGACACAAGGGGAGCCAAAGAATATTCTCAAGTATTAGCAGTTGAGTTGTCAATTCAACCACACTGTGATAACTTAATATCTGCAACAAAGTATTTAGTAGCAAAGTAATATGATAGTAGCGGTAACGGTGGCAAAAGTAACAGTAGCAGTTTTGTAGCAAGCGTAACAGTGGCAACGGAAAAGTAACTAAGCGAAGAACAATATGTGAAAAGCTCGTAGGCATTGGATCGGTGATGGAGAATTATGTCGGATGCGATTCCTCATGCAACAGTTATAACATAGGGTGACACAGAACTAGCTCCAATTCATCAATGTAATGTAGGCATGTATTCTGAATATAGTCATACGTGGTTATGGAAAAGAACTTGCATGACATCTTTTGTCCTACCCTCCCGTGGCAGCGGGGTCCTATTGAAAACTAAGGGATATTAAGGCCTCCTTTTAATAGAGACCGGACCAAAGCATTAACACTTAGTGAATACATGAACTCCTCAAACTACGGTCATCACCGGTAAGTATCCCGATTATTGTCACTTCGGGGTTAACGGATCATAACACATAATAGGTGACTATAGACTTGCAAGATAGGATCAAGAACTCACATATATTCATGAAAACATAATAGGTTCAGATCCGAAATCATGGCACTCGGGCCCTAGTGACAAGCATTAAGCATAGCAAAGTCATAGCAACATCAATCTCAGAACATAATGGATACTAGGGATCAAACCCTAACAAAACTAACTCGATTACATGGTAAATCTCATCCAACCCATCACCGTCCAGCAAGCCTACGATGGAATTACTCACGCACCGCGGTGAGCATCATGAAATTGGTGATGGAGGAAGGTTGATGATGACGATGGCGACGGATTCCCCTCTCCGGAGCCTCAAACGGACTCCAGATCAGCCCTCCCGAGAGAGATTAGGGCTTGGCGGCGGCTCCGTATCGTAAAACGTGATGAATCCTTCTCTCCGTTTTTTCTCTCCGAATGTGAATATATACAGTTGGAATTGAGATTGGTGGAGCTCCAGGGGGCCCACGAGGCAGGGGGCGCGCCCCCACCCTCGTGGACAGGGTGTGGGCCCTCTGGTCTTGATTCTTTCGCCAGTATTTTTTATTAATTCCAAAAATATTCTCCATGAAGTTTCAGGTCATTCTGAGAACTTTTATTTCTGCACAAAAATAACACTATGGCAATTCTGTTGAAAACAGTGTCAGTCCGGGTTAGTTCCATTCAAATCATGAAAGTTAGAGTCCAAAACAAGGGCAAAAGTGTTTGGAAAAGTAGATACAATGGAGACATATCAACTCCCCCAAGCTTAAACCTTTGCTTGTCCTCAAGCAATTCGGTTGACAAACTGAAAGTGACAAAGAAAAACTTTTACAAACTCTGTTTGCTCTTGTTGTTGTAAATATGTAAAGCCAGCATTCAAGTTTTCAGCAAAGATTATGAACCAACCATATTCACAATAATACTTAGGTCTCATGTTTACTCATATCAATGGCATAATCAACTAGCGAGCAATAATAATAAATCTCAAATGACAACACTTTCTCAAAACAATCATAATATGATATAACAAGATGGTATCTCGCTAGCCCTTTCTGAGACCACAAAACATAAATGCAGAGCACCTCTGAAGATCAAGGACTGACTAGACATTGTAATTCATGGTAAAAGAGATCCAATCATAGTCATACTCAATACAAATTAATAGTAATGGATGCAAATGACAACTGTAACGCCCACGATGCGGCTATATCTCCCACGTGTCGAGGCACGACTTAGAGGCATAACCGCATAGTGGTTTTGTCGCAAGAAGGGTCATCTTCACACAATCCCATGTAATGAACAAGAATGGGATAAAGAGTTGGCTTACAATCGCCACTTCACACAATACATAAATATAATTCCTACATCATCCAAAATACAAACATATAGACCGACTACGGTCAAGATCCAAATGAAAATAAGACAACCCCAAATGCTAGATCCCCGATCGTCCCAACTGGGCTCCACTACTGATCATCAGGAAAAGACACATAGTAACGACCACGTTCCTCGTCGAACTCCCACTTCAGATCGACCCCATCATCTGCACTGGCATCGTCGGCACCTGCAACTGTTTTGGTAGAATCTGTGAGTCACGGGGACTCAGCAATCTCACACCCGCGAGATCAAGACTATTTAAGCTTATAGGAAAGGATGGTGTAAAGAGGTGGAGCTGCAGCGGCAATAAGCATATATGGTGGCTAACATACGCAAGAGAGAGCGAGAAGAGAAGCAACGGAGCGGTCGTCATCTAGCAATGACCAAGAAGTGATCCTGAACTCCTACTTACGTCATACATAACACAGACCGTGTTGACTTCCCGGACTCCGCCGAGAAGAGACCATCACGGCTACACACGCAGTTGATGTATTTTAATTGGGTCAAGCGACAAGTTCTCTACAACCGGACATTAACAAATTCCCATCTGCCTCATAACCGCGGGCACGGCTTTCGAAAGATAATACCCTGTAGGGGTGTCCCAACTTAGCCCATCATAAGCTCTCACGGTCAACGAAGGATAAACCTTCTCCCGAAAAGACCCGATCAGTCTCGGAATCCCGGTTTACAAGACATTTCGACAATGGTAAAACAAGACCAGCAAAGCCGCCCGATGCGCCGACAAATCCCGATAGGAGCTGCACATATCTCGTTCTCAGGGCACACCGGATGAGACATCCTACGAGTAAAACCAGACCTCGAGTTTCCAGGAGGGGGCCCCGCAGTCTACTCAGTTCGGGCCAACACTCGAAGGAGCACTGGCCCGGGGGGGGGGTTAAAATAAGATGACCCTCGGGCTCGCGAAAACCCGGGGGAAAAGGCTTAGGTGGCAAATGGTAAAACCAAGGTTGGGCCTTGCTGGAGGAGTTTTATTCAAGGTGAACTGTCAAGGGGGTCGCATAAATCACCCGACCGTGTAAGGAACGCAAACTCAAGGAACATAATACCGGTATAACAGAAAACTAGGGCGGCAAGAGTGGAACAAAACACCAGGCATAAGGCCGAGCCTTCCACCCTTTACCAAAATATATAGATGCATTAATTAAATAAGAGATATTGTGATATCCCAACATATCCATGTTCCAACATGGAACAAACTTCAACTTCACCTGCAACTAGCAACGCTATAAGAGGGGCTGAGCAAAAGCGGTAACTTAGCCAAACAACGGTTTGCTAGGAAAAGATGGTTAGAGGCTGACATGGCAATATGGGAGACATGATATAGCAAGTGATAGGTAGCGCAGCATGGCAATAGAGCGAACAACTAGCAAAGCAAAGATAGAAGTGATTTCGAGGGGTGGTCATCTTGCCTGCAAGGTTCTCAGAGTTGTCGAAAGCTTGATCCTCGTACGCGTACTCAACAGGTTCCTTGTTCACGAACTCGTCTCCCGGCTCTACCCAAGACAAGAACACAAGCAACGGAACCACAATCAATCACGAGAAATGCACAAACAACATGATGCAAAACATGTATGATATGCGAGATATGATATGCGATGCATATGCGTGCTCCGGAAGGAAAATGATGAACAAGGCAGTAACTTGGAAAACCAAGCATGCCACTGGAAAGGTGAGATGATTTCGGTCGAAATCGATATAAAGATCACCGGAAACGGATGCACGGTTTGCAAATGGCAAGCAAAACAAGAATGACATGAATCTGCGATAAACAGCATGATAGCACTTAAAATGCAATAAGTAACAATGCTACAGCACTCCAACATAGCAACAAAGCATATGGCAGTAATCTACAGGAGATGCTTGACAAAAGATGAACACTGAGCTATGGCTAGATCACAACATATCAAGCTCAAACAAGCAAGGCAAAAGTGCAAAAGATAACAGGATCACAGACTTGGTGAAAAACTGGACATGGCAGAAAACAGCATCAGGTAGCAATGTTCAGAGCACGAAATCAATATGCTACAGGAACATAACATAGAAAAACAAGGCATGGCAGTGTTCTACTAAATGCATATGACAAAAGTCCCTTAATGACCATAAGCCAGAAAGGATCAGAAGATATGATGGCAAGCATGTGAACATAGCAAGTTTCGTTATCAGGTTTCAGACTCGGCAGAAAACAGAGCATGGCAGAAATAATAATATGTAGGCATGTTGGTGAGCTTGATGCACTCACCACAAAGCAATGCATGACAAAACAATCATACCTACAGCAAGATTGCATGTTTATGAAGCTATCCATGGCAAGAACAAAAGCATAGCATGAATGGATCAACTACAATAAGCTTGGCAAAATTGCATATCATGTTAAGAATCTGCCAGAAATATTTTATAGCAAAAGTAGAGCAAGATTGAGTCATGCTATGGTACTCCATAATTGAAAAAAAGGCTGGAATTGATGAATTACAACTATATCTACAAAACATCCTTACTGAACATCTCCAAAATATGCATGAATCTCTCTGTAGCATCAAGTTTACATGGCAACAAAATAACAGCAGACAAGGACTTGGAGAAATCACCAAGTCCCTGAAATCAGAAACATTACGGAGCCTAGTTTGCATGCTTGTGCTAGTCACCACAGAGATCACAAAAATACATGGCATACACCCTTGAAAAGATGACATGGCATACAACAAAACACATGTAGAGCTCATGCCCATAAGATGCACAGATTAAATGATACAAAAAAGACAAATCTCCAAGTTCTGATAAGAACCAGAGGATAACAGCAACTAGCCCTCTTGCAACAGAGATTTGGGCATCAAGATGAGCTCTAATGAACATGGTGCAATTGAACAAAATGTAGAGCATCACGAGGCGAACAATTTGACATATTACACGCGCGAATCGGAGCTACATGCAAGGAGTTATGCAAAGAGGAACAGGGGCATATACTGTGAAATATCAAAGACTTAAGGAATTTAGGGTTTCGGGAAAAGTCAACCGCACACAGTCGCTGGATCCAGATCGAGGCAGAGGCTCGGGCTCCCGAGCGGCGGCTCGCCGGAGCGGCAGCGGGGACGGCGAGGGAAGGAGGCGGCCGGAGGGAGGGGCGCGGTGCGGCGCCGGCGGAGGGAGGCCGGAGGAAGGAGGCGGTGCGGCGACGGGCTCGCCGGCGTGCGGGCTCCGGCGCGGCGGAGCGGAGAGGCCGGCGGGGGAGCGACGCGGCGGGGCAGGCCGCGCGGGAGGCAGACGGCGACGGTACGGGCCGGGCGGGCCCCGCCTGGGCCCGGCGGGCCGGCGGCGCGAGGGGGAGAGAGAGGGACAGGTGGCGCTGCGTGAGTGGACGGGGCGGCGGAGCGGCTGTGTCCGGCCGACGGCGGACGCGTCCGGCGCGGCGCGAGGGAAGTTGCTAGGGTTCGTCTGCGTTTCATTTCGGGAGGGGATGCTCTTTTATAGCTAGAGAGAACTAGGAGGCTCCAAATGAGGTGCGGTTTTCGCCCACACGATCGTGATCGAACGACCTAGAGCATGGAAGAGAGTTTGGTGGGTTTTGGGCTGGTTTTTGAGGGTTTTTTTGCTGCACACACAAATGGACTTTGCGGATGCCCGGTTAACCGTTGGAGTACCAAACGACCTCCAAATGGAACGAAACTTGACCGGTGGTCTCCGGGTGGTATAATAAGGCCACTTAACAAGCCTCGGTCCATTCCGAGAAAGTTTGACACCCGCTCACGAAAGAAAACAAGAGGGGTGCACCGGAGGAGATAGGAGCGCCGGATTGCAAAACGGACAACGGGGAAAATGCTCGGATGCATGAGACGAACACGTATGCAAATGCACTGCACATGATGACATGATATGAAAAAGCATGACATGACAAAATGCAAAACAAAAGACAAAACCCGACCACGGAGGAAATATCATAACGCATAGCCGAAAATGGCAAGAGTCGGAGTTACAAATATGGCAAGTCACATGCGGGGTGTTACAACAACGGTGCTCTCCAACTGGTGCTTTTTAATAAGAGGTGGATGACTCAACATAAAAGTAAATAGATAGGCCCTTCGCAGAGGGAAGCAGGGATTTGTAGAGGTGCCAGAGCTCGATTTTTGAAATAGAGATAAATAATATTTTGAGCGGCATACTTTCATTGTCAACATAACAACCGAGAGATCCCGATATCTTCCATGCTACACACATTATAGGCAATTCCCAAACAGAATGGTAAAGTTTATACTCCCCCACCACCAACAAGCATCAATCCATGGCTTGCCCGAAACAACGGGTGCCTCCAACTAACAACAATCCTGGGGGAGTTTTGTTTGCAATTATTTTGATTTGGTTTGAGCATGGGACTGGGCATCCCGATGACCAGCCATTTTCTCGTGAGTGAGGAGCGGAGTCCACTCCTCTTGAGAATAACCCGCCTAGCATGGAAGATACAGACAACCCTAGTTGATACATGAGCTATTCGAGCATACAAAACAAAATTTCATTTGAAGGTTTCGAGTTTGGCACATACAAATTTACTTGGAACGGCAGGTAGATACCGCATATAGGAAGGTATGGTGGACTCATATGGAATAACTTTGGGGTTTATGGAAGTGGATGCACAAGCAGTATCCCCACTTAGTACAAGTGATTGCTAGAAAAAGACTGGGAAGCGACCAACTAGAGAGCGACAACAGTCATGAACATGCATTAAAATTAATAAACATTGAGTGCAAGCATGAGGAGGATATAATCCACCATGAACATAAATATCGTGGAGGCTATGTTGATTTTGTTTCAACTACATGTGTGAACATGTGCCAAGTCAAGTCACTCGAATCGTTCAAAGGAGGATACCACCCTATCATACCACATCACAACCATTTTAATAGCATGTTGGCACACAAGGTAAACCATTATAAACTCCTAGCTAATTAAGCATGGCATAAGCAACTATAATCTCTATTGTCATTGCAAACATGTTTCATTCATAATAGGCTGAATCAGGAATGATGAACTAATCATATTTACAAAAACAAGAGAGGTCGAGTTCATACCAGCTTTTCTCATCTCAATCAGTTCATCATATATCGTCATTATTGCCTTTCACTTGCACAACTGAACGGTGTGGATAATAATAATAGTGCACGTGGATTGGACTAAGCTGGAATCTGCAAGCATCTGATACAAAGGAGAAGACAAAGTAATATGGGCTCTTTGTTAAATCAACGATAATGCATATAAGAGCCACTCAACATTTTCATTATGGTCTTCTCCTCTCGACCCCCAAAGAAAGGAAATAAAATAAAACTATTTACACGGGAAAGCTCCCAACAAGCAAAAGAAGAACAAGAAATCTTTTTGGGTTTTCTTTTTAATTACTACTACTACAGGCATGGAAAGTAAACTAGCTAAAGGCTTCAACTAATTTTTTTGTTTTTTCTTAAGGTCAAACACACGAGAAGAAAGCGAGAAAAGAAAATAAACTTGCATGGATAGTACAATGAAAAAGTATGAGCACCGACAACTAGAATGAGTGTGTGAACATGAATGTAATGCCGGTGAGAAATATGTACTCCCCCAAGCTTAGGCTTTTGGCCTAAGTTGGTCTATGCCCATGGATCAAAGCTACTCTCTCCGGTGTACAGAGGAGGATCCTCGGGGTGCCACTGGTTAGCGAGCTCCTGCGGATCCCACTGATAAATAGACTCCTGATATGGGTCAGGAGATGGCTCTGACTCAGGCTCTGGGGATCGTGTTCGCTCCCAATATGCATAAATGTCATCGGGCAGGATGATGTATGTGCCTGAATAAATGTTAAACAAAGAAGGTGCAGGCAAGGTAATAATCTGACAAGTCTTTTCACTGAATACCAGGTTATAAATGAGTCTCTTCTCCTTGTCATCGCAAATAAAATCATGTGCTACCATACTTTTATAGTCTAAGAAAATAGGTGGCATCAACTTTTCTTCTTTCTCATAGTGTCTAATAGGTATCTCAAAATATTTAGCAAGACGCGAAGCAAAGATACCTCCAAAAATGGGGCTCTTTGTACGGTTTAGACTCAACCGTTTAGCAACCATAGCACCTAAACTGAAAGTTCTATCACGAAATAAAGCATGGCGCAAAATGGCGAGGTCAGGAGCACTGAGGCCCCCACTGTTCCCGCGGCCAATTAAACATCTACTAGCAAATATTGCATAGTAACGTAGAACAAGGAAATGTATGCTAGTAGTTCTTGCTTCCGACACTTTTATCGTTTCACCTACAACAATCATATCAATAAATCCTGCCACATCACTAGGAAGTGGTTCCTCGACGCTGCCCTCAAAAGGCAACTTGCAAACCGCATAAAAATCATAAAGTGACATCTCCCTATACTCATCATATAAATAAAAATCCACCGAGGTGGTGACCTCCTAGCATGGAAATGAAAATTTTGCACAAAAATATTAGTGAGTAGGAGATACTATTCAAGCTGGTCGTGGAGGAAGTCGGTGAGGCTCGCATTCTCAGCCAAGTAATAAAAATCATCATGAATCCCGGCTGCTCTCAAGAACTCATCACAAGGCCATTCATACGGCCGAACTTCCGCGGTGCGAGGAAGATTATATATGGGCTTCTTATTCTCTTCACTTTGCTTATCCTTCGAGCTTCGGCTCGAAGATCCCCTCAATAATCTCTTCATCATTTTCTGAATTTTTTTGAAATTTTTAGTAACTCAAAATAAAAGTGAACCAAACTCAACAAAATTGATAGCAACTACTCCCACAAGTGCATAGAGACTATATCATGCATTAGAACTACTTGGAACCATATAAATTTGACATGCAAGCTCAAGAACAGGGTCACCTAAGCAGCAAAAATTTGCAATAAATAAAGTAGTAGAACAAAAACTAATTGGACCATTGGAGGAGTCACATACCGAAGAACAATCCCCCAAAGCAGTTTTGTGAATGGAGCTTCGAGCAAGGAGATCGAAAATCGCAGCAAGATGAGCTAGAACTTGTGCTTGAGTTGGGTGGTGATTTTTTCTGAAGGAAGAAGGAGTGTGTGGGTGCTGGAGTAAGTGGAGAGGGGCCACGAGGGGCCCACGAGGCAGGGGGTGCGCCCGGGGGGGGGGGGGGGGGTGGGCGCGCCCTGCACCCTCGTGGCCAGGTGCTGGCTCCCCCTGATGTGTTCTCAGTGCCAATAATTCTTAAATATTATACAAAAAATCATATTTCAATTTCGGGACGTTTGGAGAACTTTTATTTTCAGGGTATTTTTTATTGCAAGGATAATTCAAAAAACAGTGAGAAAATACTATTTTAGCTTTATTTAATCTAAATAACAGAAAGTAAAAGGAGGGTACAGAGAGTTGTGCTTTCTAACTTCATCCATCTCATGCTCATCAAAAGGAATCCACTAACAAGGTTGATCAAGTCTTGTTAACAAACTCATTCCGAATTGCATGAAACTGGAGAATTTTCGAATAGCACTAAGTTACCTCAACGGGGATATGCACGTCCCCAACAATAAGAATATCATATTTCTTGTTGACAGTAGGAAGAGGAAATTCAAAACCTCCAATAGTAATAGTTGAAAATTTTCCAATAGAACTGATACCATGGACTTGAGGTTGTTTCCTCGGAAAGTGTACCGTATGCTCACTACCATTAACATGAAAAGTGATATTGCCTTTGTTGCAATCAATATCAGCCCCTGCAGTATTCAAAAAGGGTCTACCAAGGATAATCGACATACTATCGTCCTTGGGAATATCAAGAATAACAAAGTCCGTTAAAATAGTAACGTTTGCCACCACAACAGGCACATCCTCACAAATACCGACAGGTATAGCAGTTGATTTATCGGCCATTTGCAAAGATATTTCAGTAGGTGTCAACTTATTCAAATCAAGTCTACGATATAAAGAGAGAGGCATAACACTAACACCGGCTCCAAGATCACATAAAGCAGTTTTAACATAGTTTCTTTTAATGGAGCATGGTATAGTTGGTACTCCCGGATCTCCAAGTTTCTTAGGTATTCCACCCTTAAAAGTATAATTGGCAAGCATGGTGGAAATTTCAGCTTCCGGTATCTTTCTCTTATTTGTAACAATATCTTTCATGTACTTAGCATAAGGATTCATTTTAAGCATATCAGTCAAACGCATACGCAAAAATATAGGTATACATTTTAGCAAAGCGCTCAAAATCTTCATCATCCTTTTTCTTGGATGGTTTAGGAGGAAAAGGCATGGGTTTCTGAACCCATGGTTCTCTTTCCTTACCGTGCTTCCTAGCAACGAAGTCTCTCTTATCATAACGTTGGTTCTTTGATTGTCGGTTATCAAGATCAACAGCAGGTTCAATTTCTACATCATTGTTATTGCTAGGTTGAGCATCAACATGAACATCATCATTAACATTATCACTAGGTTCATGTTCATTACCAGATTGTGTCTGAGCATCAGAAATAGAAATATCATTGGGATTCTCACGTGTGTCAACAACTGGTTCACTAGAAGCATGCAAAGTCCTATCATTTTTCTTTTTCTTCCTCTTTGAAGGACTAGGTGCATCTACATTAGTTCTCTGAGAATCTTGCTCAATTCTCTTAGGATGGCCCTCAGGATACAAAGGTTCCTGAGTCATTTTACCCCCTCTAGTCATAACTCTAACAGCATTATCATTTTTCTTGTTATTAATTCATTGAGCAAATCGTTCTGAGCTTTAAGCACTTGCTCTACTTGAGTGGTAACCATAGAAGCATGTTTACTAATTAGTTTAAGTTCACCCTTAACTCTAGACATATAATCACTCAAGTGTTCAATCATATATGCATTTCGTTTCAATTGTCTACCAACATAAGCATTGAAGTTTTCTTGTTTAACAATAAAATTATCAAACTCATCTAAGCATTGGGTAGCAGACTTATAACGAGGAATATCACCTTCGTCAAATCTATAGAGAGAATTTACCTTTACTACCTGCGTCGGGTTATCAAGACCATGTATTTCTTCAATAGGTGGTAAATTCTTAACATCTTCAGCTTTAATACCCTTTTCTTTCATAGATTTCTTTGCCTCTTGCATATCTTCAGGACTGAGAAATAAAATACCCCTTTTCTTCGGAGTTGGCTTAGGAGTTGGTTCACGAAGTGTCCAATTATTTTCATTAGTCAACATATTATTCAATAGCACTTCAGCTTGATCAACAGTCCTTTCCCTGAAAACACAACCAGCACAACTATCCAGGTGGTCTCTGGAAGCATCGGTTAGTCCATTATAAAATATATCAAGTATTTCATTTTTCTTGAGAGGATGATAATGCAAAGCATTAAGTAATTGGAGAAGCCTCCCCCAAGCTTGTGGGAGACTCTCTTCTTTAATTTGCACAAAATTATATATTTCCCTTAAAGCAGCTTGTTTCTTATGAGTGGGGAAATATTTTGCAGAGAAGCAATAAATCATATCCTGGCGACTACGTGCACAACCAGGAAATTAAACCATGTTTTAGCATCACCCTTTATTGAGAATGGAAATAATTTAAGGATATAGTAGTAACGAGTTTTTCATCATTAGTGAATAGGGTGGCTATATCATTTAATTTAGTAATATGTGCCACAACAGTTTCAGATTCATAGCCATAAAAAGGATCAGATTCAACCAAAGTAATTATCTCAGGATCGACAGAGAAATCATAATCCTTATCGGAAATACAGATAGGTGAAGTAGCAAAAGTAGGGTCATATTTCATTCTAGCATTCAAAGACTTTTCTTTCAGCTTGGCTAATAATTTCTTAAGATCATATCTACCATTGCAAGCAAGAAAGTCTCTAGCAGTTTCTTCATCCATAACATAACCCTCAGGCACAACAGGCAATTCATATCTAGGGGGAGAATCTTCATCATCACTTTCATCAATATTATTAGTTTCAATAATTTCATTCTCTCTAGCCCTAGCAAGTTGTTCATCAAGAAATTCACCTAGCGGCACAGTATTATCAAGCATAGAAGTAGTTTCATCATAAGTATCATGCAAAGCAGAAGTGGCATCATCAATAACATGCGACATATCAGAATTAATAGCAGAAGCAGGTTTAGGCGTCGCAAGCTTACTCAAAACAGAAGGTGAATCAAGTGCATAGCTAGATGGCAGTTCCTTACCTCCCCTCGTAGTTGAGGGAAAAATCTTGGTTCTTTCATCTTTCAAGTTCCTCCTAGTGATCAACAGATATAAATCCCAAGTGACTCAAAGAATAGAGCTATGCTCCCCGGCAACGGCGCCAGAAAATAGTCTTGATAACCCACAAGTATAGGGGATCGCAACAGTCTTCAAGGGTAGATTATTCAACCCAAATTTATTGATTCGACACAAGGGGACCCAAAGAATAGTCTCAAGTATTAGCAGTTGAGTTGTCAATTCAACCACACCGGGATAACTTAATATTTGTAGCAAAGTATTTAGTAGCAAAGTAATATGAGAGTAGCGGTAACGGTGGCAAAAGTAACAGTAGCAGTTTTGTAGCAAGCGTAATAGTGGCAACGGAAAAGTAACTAAGCGAAGAACAATATGTGAAAAGCTCGTAGGCATTGGATCGGTGATGGAGAATTATGTCGGATGCAATTCCTCATGCAACAGTTATAACATAGGGTGACACAGAACTAGCTCCAATTCATCAATGTAATGTAGGCATGTATTCCGAATATAGTCATACGTGCTTATGAAAAAGAACTTGCATGACATCTTTTGTCGTACCCTCCCGTGGCAGCGTGGTCCTAGTGGAAACTAAGGGATATTAAGGCCTCCTTTTAATAAAGTACCGGACCAAAGCATTAACACTTAGTGAATACATGAACTCCTCAAACTATGGTCATCATCGGTAAGTATCCCGATTATTGTCACTTCGGGGTTAACGGACCATAACACATAATAGGTGACTATAGACTTGCAAGATAGGATCAAGAGCTCACATATATTCATGAAAATATAATAGGTTCAGATCTGAAATCATGACACTCGGGCCCTAGTGACAAGCATTAAGCATAGCAACATCAATCTCAGAACATAATGGATACTAGGGATCAAACCCTAACAAAACTAACTCGATTAGATGGTAAATCTCATCCAACCCATCAGCGTCCAGCAAGCCTACGATGGAATTACTCACGCATGGCGGTGAGCATCATGAAATTGGTGATGGAGGAAGGTTGATGATGACGATGGCGACGGATTCTCCTCTCCGGCACCCCGAACGGACTCCAGATCAGCCCTCCCAAGAGAGATTAGGGCTTGGCGACGGCTCCGTATTGTAAAACGCGATGAATCCTTCTCTCCGATTTTTTTCTCCCCGAACGTGAATATATAGAGTTGGAGTTGAGGTCGGTGGAGCTCCAGGGGGCCCACGAGGCAGGGGGCGCGCCCAAGGGGGTAGGCGCCCCCCACCCTCATGGACAGGGTGTGGGCCCCCTGGTCTTGATTCTTTCGCCAGTATTTTTTATTAGTTCCAAATATATTCTCCGTGAAGTTTCAGGTCACTCCGAGAACTTTTATTTCTGCACAAAAATAACACTATGACAATTCTGCCGAAAACAGCGTCAGTCCGGGTTAGTTCCATTCAAATCATGCAAGTTAGAGTCCAAAACAAGGGCAAAAGTGTTTGGAAAAGTAGATACGATGGAGACGTATCACCTCCAGCCTCCCCTCACTGCTCAGGGGTTGTGCCTGCCTGCCAAGTTGTGACGCCCCCGATTCAATCGTACACTAATCATACACGCAAACATGTACGATTAAGATCAGGGACTCACGGGAAGATATCACAACACAACTCTAAAATAAAACAAGTCATACAAGCATCATAATACAAGCCAGGTGCCTCGAGGGCTCGAATACAAGTGCTCGATCATAGACGAGTCAACGGAAGCAACAATATCTGAGTACAGACATAAGTTAAACAAGTTTGCCTTAAGAAGGCTAGCACAAACTGGGTACAGATAGAAAGAGGCGCAGGCCTCCTGCCTGGGATCCTCCTAAACTACTACTGGTCGTCGTCAGCGGCCTGCACGTAGCAGTAGGCACCTCCGGTGTAGTAGAAGTCGTCGTCGACGGTGGCGTCTGGCTCCTGGGCTCCAGCATCTGGTTGCGACAACCAGGTAGAAGGGAAAGGGGGAAAAGAGGGAGAAAAGCAACCGTGAGTACTCATCCAAAGTACTCGCAAGCAAGGATCTACACTACATATGGATGGGTATATGTGTAAAGAGGCAATATCGGTGGACTGAACTGCAGAATGCCAGAATAAGAGGGGGATAGCTAGTCCTGTCGAAGACTACGCTTCTAGCAGCCTCCATCTTGCAGCATGTAGAAGAGAGTAGATGGTAAGTTCACCAAGTATCATCGCATAGCATAATCCTAACCCAACGATCCTCTCCTCGTCGACCTGTGAGAGAGCAATCACCGGGTGGTATCTGGCACTTGGAAGGGTGTGTTTTATTAAGTAACCGGTTCTAGTTGTCATAAGGTCAAGGTACAACTCCGGGTCGTCCTGTTACCGAAGATCACGGCTATTCGAATAGATAAACTTCCCTGCAGGGGTGCACGACATTACCCAACACGCTCAATCCCCTTTGGCCGGTCACACTTTCCTGGGTCATGCCCGGCCTCGGAAGATCAACACGTCGCAGCCCTACCTAGGCACAACAGAGAGGTCAGCACGCCGGTCTAAATCCTATGGCGCAGGGGTCTGGGCCCATCGCCCACTGCACACTTGCACGTTGCGAACGTGGCCGGAAGCAGACCTAGCCCCTTAATACAAGCGCATGCTTACGGTCCAATCCGGCGCGCACCGCTCAGTCGCTGACGTCAAGAAGGCTTCGGTTGATACCACGACGTCGAGTGCCCATAACTGTTCCCGCGTAGTTGGTTAGTGCATAGAGGCCAGTGGCCAAACTCAGATCAAATACCAAGATCTCGTTAAGCGTGTTAATTGAAGTATCCATGAACGCCGACCAGGGCCAGGCCCACCTCTCTCCTAGGTGGTCTCAACCTGCCCTGTCGCTCCGCCACAAAGTAACAGTCGGGGGCCATTGGGAACCAAGGCCCACCTCTACCGGGATGGAGCCACCTGCCCCTTCAGCCCCCATCTCCGAACAGTATCATAAGTAATGTAACAGTATAAGGTATATAACATATGCCCGTGATCACCTCCCGAAGTGATCACGGCCCAGTAGTATAGCATGGCAGACGGACAAGAGTGTAGGGCCACTGATGGAACACTAGCATCCTATATTAAGCATTAGGATAGCATGTAAAGGTATCAACAATTGTAGCAACAATGACAGGCTATGCAACAAAATTGTAACACCCCAAAATTTTGACCTTGTTTTATTAATCAAATTTTGCCAGGAATTTAACTTTAAATTTTTCTGGATTTCTCCTTTGATTTCAGAACCCCTCTTCTCTTTAATATTGTGAGATTTTACCTCAAGTGGAAACTTTCCAAAAAAATATTTTTGGACTTGTATGCCCTCTTTATAAAAACAATTCTTTATCAGTAGATTTTATTTGCATAATTATTTTTCATGAGCTTTATTCTTTTAAAATGATCTTTCATAAATTTGGGGACCCTTTTTGCACTGCAACCATTTGATAAATGCTTTTAAAAATTTTACCAAAATTTGGGGATGTCATGCGAGGTTTCCCCATCACTTTTATGCAAAAATATCTTTTGGTCATTGGAGATTTTGAGCTCTATATCAATTTTTCAAATCTAGTCCAGTAGGTATTTTGCACTACAACCTATTTAAATATTCTTCTAAAAATTCTTCCAAGTGTTTGGTGATGCCAGGAGATGCATATAATTCAACTTCATGCAAAAACCCAGTGATGTTCTTTGAAAAATTTGAGTGAATCATCTTCATTTCCATTCTGGTCCAGTTTGGTGTTTTGTACTACAACCCCATTTTATTTTGCTCTAGTGCCCTTGAGCTTTTTCCTACTTATAGTCCTCCCTACCAAACTCTTAAGTCCAGGAGATTGGACCCATTGGGATATTTTTGGTGCATGCAATGATAGCCTTTAGTTCCTGCTCAAAACTGGTTTTCTCAAATTCTTGCACTATCAACTTTCTGTTTTTGCCAAACTAACCTTACCACCTTCTTGAGCTCCTAAAGAGACTAGGATCTGGAGAGTTTGGCCACCCCAAGAGTTGCCTAGCTGACCATGGCATTCCGTCGAACACCCTGTGTGCAGGAACAATTTTGGCATGTCCTCTGGTTTGCATTGTGGACTTGAACCCCTGACCCATCCAGCATGTCCACTAGCATCCTAGCTGTCCCTAACCCTGGCCTGTTAGCTGCCAGCCTCACCCAAGCTCTCTAGAGCACGCTGGCATTTCGCCGAGCACCTGGCGTGCGTGCTCTGGGCGCGCCCAGAGCGCACGTTTTGCACGCGCGCGCACTGAGTCACCGCGCCGCTCTGCCACCCTTGACGCGTCCCGTCTCTGGCCCCTGCTCGCCTGCTGAACCACGCCAAGCACTCGCCCTCTCTCCAGTACACTCCAAGCTCTCCCTGGCGCCCTACAGCACCGCCGCCAGAGCCCGCTTGGCAGCACGCCGGCGTCGGCAGCGGATTCTGCCGCGGACGGCGCCGCCCAAACTGCCCGCGCACGCCAGCTGCCCCAGAGAACAGCCCGTGCTCATCCACTTGCTCGTCGGCACGCTTTCGTCGCCACCACGATGCCCTGCAACTACAGAAAAGTGGTCGCCGGCGATCTTATCCTCGGCCACCGCGGGAGCCAGCCTCGAGCGCCTATTTAAAGGGACCCCGTGCTCCACCGAACACTCAAGCAACCCCAGGCCACCCCCATAGCCCTCCCGCAGCCAGCAATCGACGGGAAGGAGCTTTCTTCCCCGCCTCCGGCAAGTTCGGTCGCCGCCGCAATCCAGTGCATTACATCGCAGCTAGGCCCTCTCCCGTCCATCCAGCATCACCAGACGCCTCCCCATGGTCTTGCAGAGCTGCCCAGCACCTCAGGCTCGACCAAGGACCACCGGAACCCAAATATCACTTCACCACCGTAGCCCCCTCCGCCGCGGAGCTCGCCGCCGGTGACCTCCTCCGTCCCCACCTGCCTAACGCCCACCGAGAGGACCGCCTCGGTCTGGCCAACCCATCCCTGCCCTCAGATGCCCTCGAGGAGCCGCCGTTCGCCGCCGGCGATCGCCGGAGCCCCGCCCCGTTCGGGCAGAGAGAAGGGAGGGAGAGGAAGAACGGTCAAACCTGACCAGTGGGCCCCCTGGACCCACTGTCAGTGACCCGCTCCCCCGCCCTCTCTGGTTAAGTGGTAGCGCAATGACCGGAGTACGTCACCTCTGCTTTGAAAACGTATTCTCCCCCGCAGCGTTTTCCTTTTTCTGATTTTTATTAAAACAGAACTTTGACTGATCTTTGACTGCCTATAACTTTTAAAATAAAACTCCAAATGAGTTGATTCTTTCTCCTACCTCTCTCAAATTTCATCTAGTTTATTTTAAGATTTATTTCAAAAATATTTGGGACAACTTTTTGTACTGTTTTTGAAATGTGTGTTATTTGAATATTTCTCAAAATAGGATTTTTGGAGAAAAGGCAACCTTCAAAAGTGCACCCCACATGCATACACATGAAGGCAAGCATTTCTGAACTCTGGCATAATATTTTGTGCGGTGTTTTGGTATGGTTACAACACCTTTTGTCATGGGACATACTTTGTTTTTATGTGACGATAAAAATCATATGCATGAGTGCATAGTGGAGTTTTCTTTGCTGTGATAAATGGATATGTTGGTGATGGTATTCATCCTCGTAAGCTTCCCTTGCATACCGGAAGGAAGCCGGGAAAGCCGTGGTCTTGGGTAGACACGGGCTTGTCCCTAGTACCTCGTCGGGACGAGCGTGTCCGGTATGGCATGGTGAGGCTTGACGAGTGATAAGTCTACCTGTTAATGGAAATACTTTTGTTGTGCTAATCATGCAGGGAACACTTAAACCTCCTGAGTCGGCCTTAGATCGAGTCTTGTCCAGTAACCCCCATACTTGCCTGGTACTACCACTTGTCCCTGCCTTAGGTAGGGTACGGTTCAGTAAGTTGTCAACCCCGTCCTAGCACACACCGTACAGAGAAGCCGTGACGAGGGTCCCGTGGCCACGGATTAAAGCCTGTCATTTGGTCCCGGGGCATGGGTGTTTCCGGTTGGGACCGAGAGGGGGGCCACCCCTTAGAGCGCGCGTATAGAAATTTGATCCCATGCTACGTCGAGGTTGTAGCCTCCCCACTTAGAGTTTGGCTTGACAGGTGTTGTGGGTGATTGCAGACATCGGTGAGTTAAGCTGGTGTGTGCAGGTCAGGCGTGTTCTCAATCAAAAGATCGTAGACGGAATTAGTCCCGATGGACTAAAGAAATCTGTTACTCGTGGGTAAAGAGTACACCCTCTGCAGAGATTATACATCTATTCGAATAGCCGTGTCCATGGTTAAGGACTACAGTCTGGGATAGGTCAAGTGTCGGTCTTAGTGTCGGTCTTCGAAGGAAAACTGCTAAACCAGAACCTTGATTATGAACTGTGACATATGTGGATTATGATCATTATTATTGTGGACTAACCATTTACTTTATTTGTATTTTCGAGTATCCCTGGGATGGTTCTACCTCCTGGATACTCATTACTATTATTCTATATAAGCCCTTTATGTGGTGTCGCTCAGACGCCCGACTGTGGCATGCTTGTTACTTCTTTTATTCATAAGCCCTTTATGTGGTGTCGCCTAGACGCCCGACTGTGGCACGCACTGTCTTTTATTTTCTGTTATAAGCCCTTTATGTGGTGTCGCCCCGACGCCCGACTGCGGCATTATTACTCTTGCAGTTTCCTCTCGAGGAGTCATTCAGACCCTCGTTTGGCACCAGTATTACTATTCTTGCAGTTTCCTCTCGAGGAGTCATTCAGACCCTCATTTGGCACCCAGTATTTTATTTTTTTGGTTATTATTACCCACATGCGTGCATCATGAATATTTTTGTTTATCTCGTGACTGACGTTATGATCATAGAATATTTTCGGAACATGTTTTTCCTTGATATATTATACCCGTTTTTCTTGATGTTTGCGAGTACATTCAAACGTACTCACTGGCTTGTCCCTGGCTATTGTCTTGGCCAGATTTCTTGCACTGAGAAGAGTGTTACGACGACGGCCCCGGAACCTACGCAGTGTTGTCAGCAGCTTCGCGAAGATAGGAGTTATCCTGGTCAGCTCTTCTTGTGGGAAATGGAGTCCCATAGACGCAGATGAACCACAAACCGCTTCCGCCATCAACCTTTAGAAACCAAATGTTGTACTCCTAGGCCGCAATGGTCTTGTACTACATATTTTTTGTTCCTTGCTTGGAATTCTTGTATCAAGTTGGTGCCTCATCAGCTAACAGTAATCCTAGGGCTGGTGAGCACAACGGCCATTTTCGGGAAAATTAATATCCCGAAAAACCGGTCGTGACAGACTTGGTATCAGAGCCAGGCTGACCATTGGCTAACCCTATCTTAGCCAGGTCAATAAACCTAGGTTAACCAACCCACCAGACCTTAACCAAACCCCAGCCAAGCTTCTCGCGTAAGGTAACCACACAGTGACCCCGACGCTTTTGGCAGTCGGTGCCCAACCTATTAGCTTAGCCTGTCGATCACGCGCCAGTGACCGACACCTAACTTGTCTCATTCGCAAGCGTGCGAAGGAAGACTCCGCCCCTTTTTCTATAAAAAGGGCGCGCTAGCCTCAACCCAGCACAGCACAACCTTTTTCCCAAACCAAGTCGCGATGCCTGGCCCCATTGTTCACAATGAGACCACAGCAACCAACCTTGGAGGTTTTGTGATCGTGCTCGCAAACCTCACCCGCCGTGCCTATGCATTAGAGGAGCCTCCAGAGTATGTTGTGTACCAAGAGCTCATGAACGGTGAGAGCCGTCAGTTCTGGGCCACTGTACACATTTATGGTAGGGGTCTATCGCCAGAACGCCCCTACAGGTTCACTGGAAGGACCACTCCCTTTGAGCCGCAAGCCATCCAACTGGCAGCTCGAGAAGCTATAGTTCAACTCCGGCACTTGTCACCCAGAGTTAACTGTCGCTTGTTCTACTACTACCCCAGTCGTAACGGGTACGGTAGGCCGCCCCAAGTTGCCAACGGAGATCACGAGATGGATCCTGCACTATTGCATCTGGTGTGCTATGTAAGTGCACTCGAGGGACTATTCGATCAAATCACCCTTGATCTGATCGCAGCTCGTGGAGAACTGTTCCGCCGAGCCCCGGCGAGAGGAGAAGCGGAACCCGACACCGACAACCCAGTTGTGCTGTTCGGACACCCGATCGAGCCCTTGAGGTCTACCCCAGCCACCGGCCAAAATACTTTGATGTCCCCAGAAGTGCTTCATCGCCTTTTGGGAACACACTCCAACGGAGTGGTGACCAACAACCCCCGCGATGGTCATCACCACTACCCCGACCCTGCAGCCCCTCAACCTCACCCGGCAATTCCCGACGGTGAAACCCGTGGGGAAGATTCGACGTCCTCTAGGCAAGCCCGCTTAGATATTAACGGAGTAGACTAAGTCGCTCGAGTAGTAACGAGCCTTGTTATTTCTACGCCCTGTAATTGTGTGATCCTGTATCGCCATTATCAAGGGATGTCTGCTTGTGCGCCCCTTTACCAAAAGACGTTTTCTCCGGACCCTGTCCTTTTGCCGTCTTTATTATAAACATCATGACTATATTTATTTGTGTGTTGCAGCTTATGTTTGTACCTTAAATTCGTGCTATGCGCAAACTCTTGTTTTCAACTTATGGGTGTATTTTTTTAAAAAAATCAACCCTTAGCAAATCTCGAGGACGAGATTTTTCTTAATGGGGGTAGTGTTGTAACACCCCAAAATTTTGACCTTGTTTTATTAATCAAATTTTGCCAGGAATTTAAATTTTTATTTTTCTAGATTTCTCCTTTGATTTCAGAACCCCTCTTCTCTTTAATATTGTGAGATTTTACCTCAAGTGGAAACTTTCCAAAAAAATATTTTTGGACTTGTATGCCCTCTTTATAAAAACAATTCTTTATCGGTAGATTTTATTTGCATAATTATTTTTCATGAGCTTTATTCTTTTAAAATGATCTTCCATAAATTTGGGGACCCTTTTTGCACTGCAACCATTTGATAAATGCTTTTAAAAAATTTACCAAAATTTGGGGATGTCATGCGAGGTTTCCCCATCACTTTATGCAAAAATATCTTTTGGTCATTGGAGATTTTGAGCTCTATATCAATTTTTCAAATCTAGTCCAGTAGGTATTTTGCACTACAACCTATTTAAATATTCTTCTAAAAATTCTTCCAAGTGTTTGGTGATGCCAGGAGATGCATATAATTCAACTTCATGAAAAAACCCAGTGATGTTCTTTGAAAAATTTGAGTGAATCATCTTCATTTCCATTCTGGTCCAGTTTGGTGTTTTGTACTACAACCCCATTTTATTTTGCTCTAGTGCCCTTGAGCTTTTTCCTACTTATAGTCCTCCCTACCAAACTCTTAAGTCCAGGAGATTGGACCCATTGGGATATTTTTGGTGCATGCAATGATAGCCTTTAGTTTCTGCTCAAAACTGGTTTTCTCAAATTCTTGCACTATCAACTTTCTGTTTTTGCCAAACTAACCTTACCACCTTCTTGAGCTCCTAAAGAGACTAGGATCTGGAGAGTTTGGCCACCCCAAGAGTTGCCTAGCTGACCATGGCATTTCGTTGAACACCCTATGTGCAGGAACAATTTTGGCATGTCCTCTGGTTTGCATTGTGGACTTGAACCCCTGACCCATCCAGCATGTCCACTAGCATCCTAGCTGTCCGTAACCCTGGCCTGTTAGCTGCCAGCCTCACCCAAGCTCTCTAGAGTACGCTGGCATTTTGCCGAGCACCTGGCGTGCGTGCTCTGGGCGCGCCCAGAGCGCCCGTTTTGCACGCGCGCACTGAGTCGCCGCGCCGCTCTGCCACCCTCGACGCGTCCCGTCTCTGGCCCCTGCTCGCCTGCTGAACCACGCCAAGCACTCGCCCTCTCTCCAGTACACTCCAAGCTCTCCCTGGCGCCCTACAGCGCCGCCGCCAGAGCCCCCTTGGCAGCACGCCGGCGTCGGTAGCGGATTCTGCCGCGGACGGCGCCGCCCAAACCGCCCGCGCACGCCAGCTGCCCCAGAGAACAGCCCGTGCTCATCCACTTGCTCGTCGGCACGCTTTCGTCGCCACCACGATGCCCTGCAACTACAGAAAAGTGGTCGCCGGCGATCTTATCCTCGGCCACCGCGGGAGCCAGCCTCGAGCGCCTATTTAAAGGGACCCCGTGCTCCACCGAACACTCAAGCAACCCCAGGCCACCCCCATAGCCCTCCCGCAGCCAGCAATCGACGGGAAGGAGCTTTCTTCCCCACCTCCGGCAAGTTCGGTCGCCGCCGCAATCCAGTGCATTACATCGCAGCTAGGCCCTCTCCCGTCCATCCAGCATCACCAGACGCCTCCCCATGGTCTTGCAGAGCTGCCCAGCACCTCAGGCTCGACCAAGGACCACCTGAACCCAAATATCACTTCACCACCGTAGCCCCCTCCGCCGCGGAGCTCGCCGCCGGTGACCTCCTCCGTCCCCACCTGCCTAACGCCCACCGAGAGGACCGCCTCGGTCTGGCCAACCCATCCCTGCCCTTAGATGCCCTCGAGGAGCCGCCGTTCGCCGCCGGCGATCGCCGGAGCCCCGCCCCGTTCGGGCAGAGAGAAGGGAGGGAGAGGAAGAACGGTCAAACCTGACCAGTGGGCCCCCTGGACCCACTGTCAGTGACCCGCTCCCCCGCCCTCTCTGGTTAAGTGGTAGCGCAAAGACCGGAGTACGTCACCTCTGCTTTGAAAACGTATTCTCCCCCGCAGCGTTTTCCTTTTTCTGATTTTTATTAAAACAGAACTTTGACTGATCTTTGACTGGCTATAACTTTTAAAATAAAACTCCAAATGAGTTGATTCTTTTTCCTACCTCTCTGAAAGTTCATCTAGTTTATTTTAAGACTTATTTCAAAAATATTTGGGACAACTTTTTGTACTGTTTTTGAAATGTGTGTTATTTGAATATTTCTCAAAATAGGATTTTTGGAGAAAAGGCAACCTTCAAAAGTGCACCCCACATGCATACACTTGAAGGCAAGCATTTCTGAACTCTGGCATAATATTTTGTGCGGTGTTTTGGTATGGTTACAGCACCTTTTGTCATGGGACATACTTTGTTTTTATGTGACGATAAAAATCATATGCATGAGTGCATAGTGGAGTTTTCTTTGCTGTGATAAATGGATATGTTGGTGATGGTATTCATCCTCGTAAGCTTCCCTTGCATACCGGAAGGAAGCCGGGAAAGCCGTGGTCTTGGGTAGACACGGGCTTGTCCCTAGTACCTCGTCGGGATGAGCATGTCCGGTATGGCATGGTGAGGCTTGACGAGTGATAAGTCTACCTGTTAATGGAAATACTTTTGTTGTGCTAATCATGTAGGGAACACTTAAACCTCCTGAGTCGGCCTTAGATCGAGTCTTGTCCAGTAACCCCCATACTTGCCTGGTACTACCACTTGTCCCTGCCTTAGGTAGGGTACGGTTCAGTAAGTTGTCAACCCCGTCCTAGCACACACCGTACGGAGAGGCCGTGATGAGGGTCCCGTGGCCACGGATTAAAGCCTGTCATTCGGTCCGGGGGCATGGGTGTTTCCGGTTGGGACCGAGAGGGGGGCCACCCCTTAGAGCGCGCATATAGAAATTTGATCCCATGCTACGTCGAGGTTGTAGCCTCCCCACTTAGAGTTTGGCTTGACAGGTGTTGTGGGTGATTCCAGACATCGGTGAGTTAAGCTGGTGTGTGTAGGTCAGGCGTGTTCTCAATCAAAAGACCGTAGACGGAATTAGTCCCGATGGACTAAAGAAATCCGTTACCCGTGGGTAAAGAGTACACCCTCTGCAGAGATTATACATCTATTCGAATAGCCGTGTCCATGGTTAAGGACTACAGTCTGGGATAGGTCAAGTGTCGGTCTTAGTGTCGGTCTTCGGAGGAAAACTGCTAAACCAGAACCTTGATTATGAACTGTGACATATGTGGATTATGATCATTATTATTGTGGACTAACCATTTACTTTATTTGTATTTTCGAGTATCCCTGGGATGGTTCTACCTCCTGGATACTCATTACTATTATTCTATATAAGCCCTTTATGTGGTGTCGCTCAGACGCCCGACTGTGGCATGCTTGTTACTTCTTTTATTCATAAGCCCTTTATGTGGTGTCGCCTAGACGCCCGACTGTGGCACGCACTGTCTTTTATTTTCTGTTATAAGCCCTTTATGTAGTGTCGCCCCGACGCCCGACTGCGGCATTATTACTCTTGCAGTTTCCTCTCGAGGAGTCATTCAGACCCTCGTTTGGCACCAGTATTACTATTCTTGCAGTTTCGTCTCGAGGAGTCATTCAGACCCTCGTTTGGCACCCAGTATTTTATTTTTTTGGTTATTATTACCCACATGCATGCATCATGAATATTTTTGTTTATCTCGTGACTGACGTTATGATCATAGAATATTTTCGGAACATGTTTTTCCTTGATATATTATACCCGTTTTTCTTGATGTTTGCGAGTACATTCAAACGTACTCACTGGCTTGTCCCTGGCTATTGTCTTGGCCAAATTTCTTGCACGGAGAAGAGTGTTACGACGACGGCCCCGGAACCTACGCAGTGTTGTTAGCAGCTTCGCGAAGATAGGAGTTATCCTGGTCAGCTGTTCTTGTGGGAAATGGAGTCCCATAGACGCAGATGAACCACAAACCGCTTCCGCCATCAACCTTTAGAAACCAAATGTTGTACTCCTAGGCCGCAATGGTCTTGTACTACATATTTTTGTTCCTTGCTTGGAATTCTTGTATCAAGTTGGTGCCTCATCAGCTAACAGTAATCCTGGGGCTGGTGAGCACAACGACCATTTTCGGGAAAATTAATATCCCGAAAAACCGGTCGTGACAAAAATAGGATTAACCGAAAGCAGTAACATGCTACACTACTCTAATGCAAACAGTAGAGAGAAGGAATAGGCGATATCTGGTGATCAAGGGGGGGGGAGCTTGCCTGGTTGCCCTGGCAAGAAGAAGGGGTTGTCATCGATGTAGTCGATCACAGTGGTATCGACAAAGGTCTCGAGGTCTACCGGAAAGAAGTAACAGAGGGGAACACAATAAATAACAGAGCAATCAAAGCATCACAAAGTATAACATGGCAATATGTAGTGCTAGGGGTGATGTAACGCAGGGATAGGTGATACCGACGAAGGGGGGAACATCCGGGAAAGTATCCCTGGTGTTTGGCATTTTCGGACAAACGATCGGAAGGGGGATTGTTGCATGTTCGCTATGCTAGGGACGTGTGGCTGATAAACGGACTGCATATCCAGATTCGTCTCGTCGTTCTGAGCAACTTTCATGTACAAAGTATTTTCATCCGAGTTACAGATTATTTTATATTAATTTTTTAAAGATTTAATTCATTTTTAGAATTAACAGAATTGATTTAATTAGAAAATATAATTACGACGTCAGCATGATGTCAGGGTGATGTCAGCAGTCAACTAGTGAGTTGACCTAGTCAAACTGACATGTGGGTCCCACTGTCATTGTCTAAGACTAACTAAACATGATTAGTTAATTTAATTAAGTGATTAGGTTAATTAATTAGGCCAAATTAAGTTAATTAAGTCTTTAATTAATTAATGTTTTTATTATTTATTTATTTATTCTTTTTTTATAAAACGTTCTGGGCGCGGGGCCCCACTTGTCATTGGCCCACGGGGCTAATCGAGCGCGGGCTAACGGGCGCAGGGGCGGAGATGGGCGTCGGGCGCCAGCCCAAGCGGGCGCACGACTAGGGACGCGCGGGGCGGCGACAGGCACGACAGCCCTGGGCAGGGACGGCGAGGTCGGGGAGGACCGGCCTGTACCGGCGAGCGGCGGGGCCGAGCAGGCAGGGACGACGGCGGGGCCAGGCAGACGTGGGCGTCACCGGAGCGGGGTGAGCAGGGTGCGGCCGGGGAGGCGCGGGGTGGCCATGGCAGCGGCACGCGCGGATGCACGCATGCGAGTAGGGGGGCGAGGCGACGGTGGCCGGAGTTGGCCGCGGGCGCGGCGGTGGCCTGCCGGGCCAAAGGCGGAGACGGGACACGGGGCGACGGCGCGGCGTCATGCACGACAAGGGGTAGCAGCGGGGTGTGCGTGCGCTGGGCCGGCGGCAGGCTCGTGCTGGCCGGCGAGCAGGGGCTGCGGGCGTGGTCGGCGAGGACGGCCGGAGCGGGGAGGGCTGCGGGAGGAGAGAGGAGGCATCATGCGGATCTGGCCCTAGGCGCGGACGGCGCGGTCGATGGGCGAGCGGGGAACAGGGGAGAGAGGAGGGGAGGTCGGAGCTCACGGCGGGGCCGTAGGGTCCTTGGCAGCGGGGCATGGGGAGGACGACGGGGACGACGGCGGCGGGGTCAACGACGGGATGGCGGTCCGGCGAGGTGATCCGAGGATGTGGTGGTGGCGACGACGGGCGATGGCGTCGGGCCAGCTACGAGTCGAGGCCGAGGCTTCAGGCGGGTGCCGCGCGAGGGAGAGGAGGGCGCGGAGGAGTCCGAGAGGGGCGGCGCCGGTGATAGCGAGCGGCGACGGGGTCGCAGCCCCCGATCCAGATCGGGGGGAAGTGGAGCAAGGGGGGGGGGAGTGGGGGTTGTGGGAGCGGTTAGGGTTTCGGGGTGGCTCAGGGGGTGTTATACGGGGCGGCTGGGCCGGCTTGGTTGGCCCGATGGCTAGCTGGGCCGAGGCCCAGCGAGTGGCGGGGGGATTCTTTTGTCTTTATTTTACTTTTGTTTAATTTTCCTTTTCTGTTTTCTGTTTACTTTAGTTCCTCTTTTATTTAATTTTATAAACTATAAAAGTAGTCCCTAATTTAGTGTTAATAAATAGGCTACTGCCACATAAGTTTGGGCAACTAAATAAAATAGTTTAATATTTTATTATTTGTAATAGGCATTCAACTAATTGTTTTTGCTACTGTTTAAAATATTTTAGAGTATTTAAACCATTTCTAAAAGTGTGGTTTCTCCACCATACTTACCTATGCATTATTTGGCTCACCCCGAACATTTTTAGTTTTAATATTTGAAAACTTTTATTGTTTGCTTGATTTTGAATTTGAATTTGAATGATTTCGAACTAACGCGAGATTAGCAACAGTAATCGAGGTGATGTGGCATCTTTAGTAGATGGTTACTGTAGCTTAATTATTCGGGCGTCACAATTCTCCTCCACTACAAGAAATCTCATCCCGAGATTTAAGAGGGGAGTAAGGGGGAAAGTTCTGGTTACGATATTCTAACGGATCTTCTCGAAGAAGTTAATCCCTTTCGTTGATGTCTTCAATTCTTTATTTCGATGCATCATGATGAAGTTGTCGTCCTTTCTTCAAGAACTCCATCGTACTTACGAAAGGATAAGGGGGTATTACGGAAGAACGGACCGCTACAATGTTTGCTTATCTAGTAGATAACATCAGGGAAGGTCGCGGAAAGTAACTCTCGAATTTGAAACTTAAGACATTATCGAGAGCAAAGCAAGGAGGTATTATGGGAAGTTTTGAGCGGGCAGGCAATAGTTCGATGCCTGAAACAAAGTGTGAAAGGGGTTCAAGCAACGGGAATAAGTATTGTGTCTGATAACAGAATAGATCACTAGGAATGTGGTTCGTGAATTGCATCCGAAGCCAAGCTCAAGGAATACCTTTGGCAATAGGGTCTACAGGAGAGTCAGGTTTCGATCTTGTGGAACTATGGGTTATGGGCCCACCATGTGAGTTAACAGTAAGAAGGGCGGTGACGTCTTGTATAGCCTGTCAGTTATGTCGGCAACAACGTCGGTACCAAGGGCGAGGGACGAAGAGAACCATCTTCCTGCTCATTGAACGAGGCGGACCAATAGGCAAAGTTCTCGTCCATCGGTGGCTACAGAATGTTATCAACAATAGTAACAGGGTCTTGCTGACAGAACTGTACAACGAGGTGTTTACATAAGCAGGGAAATATTACTGCTTATATAATATAGATCACAAGAAGGTTTAAACAAACCAATGGAAAGGAAAAATATTATTCTCAGTTTAAACAAGACAATGGAAAGGAAAATGTGTTTAAGCACATACTTCAAGGGTATATCCCTCCCAAGGACAAGCAGAGCAAGATATCCATGACAGGATATAATGTAGAAGACTCTTTAGGTAAGGGGAGAGAAATTGCATGCCATTACCCATACAACGGTGTTTGGATAACTGATAAAGAAAATTTAGCATTGTGCTTCAGATGTTCTTATTGAAATTCGGAGTACCACAGACATGCTTCGAGATAGCATTGACTTTGGATACAGGAAGGATCCAGGAAGGATACAGGAAGGATCCATCAGGAACAACTTGTAAAATAAGTCTTACAATTTCCTCATGGAAGAATGGATAACCTTGCTAATAAGGAAACTATAACAGTAGGTCTTCCGGCCAGGTGTGCTGGGCATGCCATCACCTTACTGGGTCATAAAAGACCAGTGTTATAACTCTTGGAAAAATGTTCCAACCATCATATCTGACCGAGATTCAGATCTGATCGGTGTTAGGATACCTCGGACTCAGGATGCCTGAGAAGAAAAGCTGCAATACAAATTGATGAGATGACATTGTAAAATTCTCGAGAAATGAACTATGGAAGCGAGTTCCATAACAAGGGTTCATCATTAATCCAAGGTGAGGATGAGGAGGTGGCTGATGAACTTAGCGACAATTCATCGAGATTTCCAAAAAGATGTATTTCCACAATTATGTGAACAAAGAGATAACATTTGTCAGATCAAATGATATAATTATGTATGCTCGAGTAAATTATACACCATTAAACATTGGTTGAAAGGTGCACCCGAAATATGTGCTTAGGTAGCATGACCGATGTTAGAATGGTGATTCGATAACCAATGGTCTAAGAATGAAATGTCAACCACTAATCTTCAAAGCAATAGGGTTGCTAGAAGGCAGAATCCAAACAGCACCGTTCACTTGTTGGTACCCCGATTGGAATCAACACGAGGACCAAGAAAGAATGGTGATGGTGAGAAGTATTTATATGTCAAGAATTCTCAAGAGGTGGAACAATTCTCAGAACATCCTCGACATATAGATTGTAATATTTCAAGGTAGAACACAATGTAAGCTAGATAGCAAGGAAATCAAGATACAACTCAAAACATGAACAAGTTTGTGTTGGAGGAAGGCAAGAATGTTGTCGATGATAACACAAATCATCGAGGGGCAAGGATGGTATTTCTCATCAGGAATTCGATTGATATCCTGTAAGAGCTTAGAATGTTGATGATGATCATGACACAATTGTCGAGAGATTTCATGAAGATGTAATCAATCGGCGATGACATCAAGTCAAAGGAATGATGAAGCGAAAGGTTATTTGAACCACGAGTACGACACAAACTCGAAATCAAGCTTGCTGTTCAAGGCGAAATGATATGACGAGGAAAATCGACGTAAGCTTAGCTCATCGTCGAAAGTGGTGCTCTGGGAATAAGGACCAGGTAGCACAGTTAAAATCATCAAGGCAATGATATAGCCAAACAGGCTAGGAATGGCGTGATCCGGTACAAACTCATACTTAAAGAAGATTACTAAGAGTTGTTGAACCGTAGTGTGGACTCGGTTCAGTTATCGGTGTCTTTGAGTGCTTAATAACTCAGAGCCCATGAAACATTGTAATCAGTGAGAATGTAGTACTTGATGAAGAACTCATAGGAAGTTATGCAGTTCCAAGATAATCTCAAGATACCAGGGGGTAATACTCAAAGACAGATCAAAGTAGAGGTTGGACTAGGGTATTGCTCTGCAGAAGACAAGTGCTTAAACTTGTCCGAGAAATTTGATCAAAGAAGAACAATATGGTCGGAAACCACGATTGCAAAAGACCAAATCCCAGATATAAGATGAAATTATATCAAGGGGATAATTATTGTTACGAGAAGCTTCCATGACAAGATCTACATCGTGTCCATGGGCATGAACACAAAGTTCAAGGTTGACTCCCACTTCTCCAATGCATAACCTATCATTCACTCCTCATTTTCGATGGAGTTGTAGTGTTGAAATTTTATCTGGTAAATCACCAGGAGAATATGACTCGTGAAAACTTTCGGGTTCACACGGTTTTAGAGAAGGTATAGGTTCAACCCATCGGGGCATCTTAGAAACATATACCACAAGCTTCAAGAGTAAATATCACCAGCTCGAAAGCAGAGCAAGGTTGAGAAAGTAGAGGATACAATTTACCAAAGGCATTATGTATCCGAGGGAAGGCTCACAAGGTTATTGAATATGAAGGACGCCGTCGGATAAAATCCATTAAAGGATCTCCCGGTCCATAACAGAGCTGATGTGAGCATCGGCACACAACCAGAGGAAGTAACAATGCAAAGGCATTGGATTATAGAAACA
The DNA here is from genome assembly GCF_002575655.3 of Aegilops tauschii subsp. strangulata. Taxonomy (NCBI): domain Eukaryota; kingdom Viridiplantae; phylum Streptophyta; class Magnoliopsida; order Poales; family Poaceae; genus Aegilops; species Aegilops tauschii. The sequence goes on from NC_053041.3 coordinate 69,223,230, forward strand.
ACTGACTAATCCAGAGCTCAAATGCAAAGGAATTATGATTTTCAAATCAAGGGATCAGAAGCAATGTTCTGATTAGGGATGGATAAGTTGAATAGCCTTAGGGGTACAATCGACGACAATTGGATTGGTTGAGAACCAGCTCATGTTTAAAATGACGTCTGAGCCAGAAAGATAATTTAAAAGGATCAACTGATGATTGCGTGCATTCGCACTCATGTTGAATCAATAGGATCAAAATGACGGTGCCTAAGGATACTAACGAATATTGCCAGACATATGGAAAGCAGCCATAATGCAAGCAGACAAGTATTGCAGAGCAATAAGCTACTAAGGATTTCTGAAGGATCGAATAGTATTTCGAAGACCATTGTGAAACACATGAACAACTGGGGGATGAGCGGATACTCGATAAGGGCGAGAAATTATCCGTAGGGGTATTCATGTGGCAAAGAACTGCAAGGCAGTAGGCACAAAATATTCTCGGAACAACACTACAAAAAAAAATACACTTCCGTGATGATACGTGTTTGTCACAGTAGGTCGCGTTTTTTGTCATGCATGTACATCCATGACAAATTTATGACAGAATCAAGATAGTCATACCTGTGCTATCGTAGAAGTGTTCCATGACATTACCAAAATTATCATCACGGAAGTGTCCACTTCCATGACGATAAATCGCGCGTCACAGAAGTGCTTTCGTCAAGGGTGACCGGCACGTGGCATCCACCGTAACGGAACACCGTTAAGCTATCGGGTCGGGTTTTGGATCCGATAACCCGTTAATAGCCCCGACCAATGGGGATATTCCACGTGTAAAATCATCATTGGCTGGAGGAAACACATGTCGGCTCATCGTTGGGACAGATGTCATCCACTCATTGGACAGAAGGCTCCTATGATACGTCGACACGTGGCACGGCCCAACAGAGGCCCATTCTTGTGAAAAGGCTGGCCCGTTTGACTTGGTCAAAAGGTGGCGGGCCGGCCCATGGAAAGCCTGTTAACGGCCTGTTCGCATATAGCCCATTTACAGCCCGCTAACCCAAGGCCCGTTACGCCCTATCCGAATTAGGCCCAGTAGCGTCATCTGGGCCATCCAATATGATTCCAGCCCGTTTTCACTTCTGGCCCATGTATGGCCCATGACGTCTTTCGGCCCATATGAGGCCCTATGTAAATCTTGGCCTATTAACGGCCCGTGGTGAAACTGGCCCGTAATGAACAGTGTATCACTTTACACCCATTAACGGCCCGTGGTGAAACTGGCCCGTAATGAACAGTGTATCACTTTATACCCATTAACGGCCCGTTATTTCGTTTGGCCGTTTCCAGCCCATGTTAACTTTCGGCCTTCTCAGAGCCCATTTATTCTTGGGCTCATTTCCAGCATTCGTTTACTTATGGCCCGTTACTGTCATTTTCTGCTTGTGGGCCAAATTCAGCCCGTGGTTACAGTCGGCCCGTTTGTGGTCCGTTAATACGTTGGGCCGTTTTCATAGCGTCATCAAATACGGCCTATTAACGATGGCCCGTTATGGTCTGCCCATGAACGGACGATTCCAACTCTAGCCCGTTTACGGCCATAATGCGGCCTGTTATTGGCCCATGTTTGGCCAATCGATCATACGGCCCGTATAAGGCCCATTGATGATACAGCTCGTAGAAGGCCCATTGTTTCTACGGCCCGTAGAAGGCCCATTGTTTCTACGGCGCGTAGAAGGCCTACTGTTTCTACGGACCGTAGAAGGCCCACTGTTTCTACGGCCTGTAGGAGGCCCAGTGTCACTACAGTAAATATTAGCCCATGGTTTTTTTGGCCTAGTTTTAAAAAATAGGTTATTGTAGCCACTAGCAAACCGCAGAAAAAGAACTGCACTGACTACAAGCAAACAAATAAACAAGACAACAAGGAAATAAATAAGCAAGCAACTTATGCTAGGCTACCACGGCTATTACACATATTACATCCACTGGGCATCAAAGTTCGCCACCAGTGATCATAAAGCGCAACGAAGAAGCAGATTACAAAAACCGGGCACCATTGCAGCATAACAAAATAATACTGAACCGAGACCACTTCCAAGACAGTTCAAGAAATGTTAGCCTTGCGGGGGAACTGCTGCGCAAGCTGCTGAGCAAGGCTGTGAGAACGGCCTAGCATGTCGGTCATAGCTTCCAGGTGTAGCTGTTTAGCGATGAGGTTCTCATTGGCGTTCTCTGCAATCTTTCTTAGAGATAGGACTTCAAGTCGAAGTTGAGTTGCAGAATGCCTTTCTGCTAGAACTTGGGACTGAAGAAGTCGAACTAATTCAGACAACGAATTCTATGAGCTTGTCTGACTGTTAGTCTCAAGCAACTTGAACACTGCATCAAGACAAGACTTTGGGGTTGTCTCGCTATCTTCAAGATGTTTTGCCTTCTTTGCTGCAATATATGTTGGGTTTGTCTCACAGCCTTCAGCAGACTTGTGCATGCCATCAGGCATATCTCCCTGAAACAAAGCAGAGAGATGACAGGTTTTGCACGTGTATAAACAAAGATGATAACTGTTCTGTCAATTCTATCCAATTTCAAATTAGAAAATAAAGAGTAAGTTCAAAATATCAATAGCATAATTTGGCATTGTTCATAATGCGGGGAGCTTCACCACATTACTGGATTACCATGTCAACATAACAAGCATAGATGAAGGGCAAAGAAAATCATTGTATCTATTTTGGATAATGTGCATGGCATGTTGTTCATATCATCAGCCACATCAGTAAGATAAAACATGAGATGACAAGGTGCAAACATGGGCTGCTTCACCACACACTGGATTATAGATCCACAAAAACAAGCATACATATAGGGAGTATTAAGTAATGTGCATGGTATGAATAAGGACTTCGGTTTTACAAGTAAAACTTAGAACTTACGGTTCTTACGAACATGCATTTTGGTAGAAACAGCAAACTAAACAGCAGTAAACGATAGGGAGTATGAGCAAATTAAACAGCAGTTGAGGATAAAGGCTTTAGAAGGACTGACTTACATTAACAGTTAACACCGGCTTTATAATGCCCTTCTCCTTGTCAAGGGAAGGATAACTCAAGAATTTCAGCACATAATCTTCTTCATAAGCATTGCCTGTACTCTACATTTTGTAGAGAGTAATTATAGATATGATTATATTGGAAGGGATAGAGGATAATGAAGATAAGATGTAGATTGATGCTACATAATCAACTACCAATCCCTGGAAGTACAAGCGTTACAGGACAAAATGTACTGACAAGAGCAATGGGCTACACGTCTGCACTGGCATTGTTTGTGTATTCTACTTGTTGGTAAGATTAAATATAGATCTGATCTTTTTTAGTAAATGGTGGGTGAGGGAGATAAGATGCAGAATGCTACAAAATGAACCAATCCCTCTTCCCATAATACAAGAGTGTTTTGAACACTGGTGTATTGTACAAAACGTTCTTATATTATGGGACGGAGGGAGTAGCTGTTAATGTAAGTACAGTGATAGACCACGTTCAGTCCTTACAAGAGGACTGCAGAGCTAAACCTCTTCAAAAGCATTGGGTTGATTCTAAATTTATGTAAGAGTCCATACGGATCTTATAATGTCCACCAAATGGACGATTACGAGGCTAACATGTGCAGTGATGCTACATAATCAAACAGCTATGAAAGTAAGTATCGTCATACAGGGCAAGAGGTACTCACAAGAGCAAAGCAGTGTGCAGTATAGTTGCGAGATTCTGTGGTCCCTTGAGAACGAATCTTCTTCTGCTAACAGTTTTCGTACAAGTGAGACATTAAGGCAAATGCAGAAATGTAGTTCAAATTGTGATGTGATATCATAGACAGTACCTTACGCTGCAGCCGAGACTAATGTGTAACAAGATTATTCCAGTCACCGTCGGATAAATGTACCACCGGAGACTTTACAGAAATTTCGTTCAGAGGCTTGCCATCGAAGTGCGCTTGCCTCAGGTAGGAACGACACTTCATCAACGAGTGGTTGAAAAGCGCAACCAACCCTTGCTCGTCATCACAATCCAGTTTGCTCCTCGCCTATTTAAAAGAATGAAATCTTGTGTCTTCTGTCCGCAGAAACATATGCAGTAATGACCATGAATAACATTAGTACATTACTTACGCGTAAGTTGCGGAGGAAGACTAGAAATTGTTCTGTGTCTGCGGTATAATCTTTCCATGAAGGAAAGATGCGCACAAAGTTCCTGACAACAACATAAGCTTCGTCTTCTAAACTGGGAAGAAATGGAACAGGGGTCCTATTTGCTACAATTGGGGCTCTCTCTGGTTCGAAAAGGGATTTGGCAACTGGATTTGGTGTACTCTTTGCTGGAATGGGGGTTTTGCGTCATACAGCTGGTGCTATGTCAACTGGCATAATCATACTGTTTACTGCAGTTGGGGTCTGCTGAGTTGGGGCATCAGAAATGACCAGTGTAGTAGGGCTAGAGTGTGCTAGAGTTGGGGTATTTTGTGGGTCAGGTGATATTGCAACTACACCTAATGGGCTATTTGATTTATTAGGTGCCACTACCTTTTCCAAATACTTTGCTTGTGCTCCTCCATGATCAGCAATCGCCCTCTTCCTTTTGAACGTCTGGTACACAAGAACAACATTTGAATGGATAAATATGGTATGATGACAGATGGAATATGTACTGAAAATGGATAGGCAGGGCGTATTCACATACACGATGTGTAAACTAAGCTAATGGCAGTTCAACAAAGTAGAAGCAATGCAAAGCATCAGTTGCAAGATATGTGCGAGCAATGTAACCTTGGAAAGTTAGAGCAAGTACCTTGATGGGTGAATAAGATAGGGTATCTTCCTCTGACTCCTCCACTAGGGAGCTACATTGACTTAGGTCTCCCTCTAGCTCAGAATCACTGTTAGGATCATATTCTGAGCATGAATCTGTAGGTGGAGAGCGTTTGCATTGCATTGCATCCAGACTTGATTTCAGTCCCTTAATGCCAAGTTTGACAGCCATGACATTGTTTTGCTTTATTCTTTTCATGCGCGCAAACTCATAATCATTATGATGCTGTTCAGAATCCGAGATTCATGAAAACATAAAAAGTAGTCAGATTATCTATGGAATGCATTGCGGATTCAACTCGGAGAGTGTCTCCCTATAAACCCCTGCATATGCAAAGTTCACCTCCCCAACCGTGCTGACCAGACCACACACAGAAATACAAGCCCCTTATGTCTCTATAACAGGCAGGCACACATTTCAAAACTGAAGTAGGAACATTAGAATCATATGAAATTCGTATTTGAACAAATAAACTAAGCAATTATGAGTGGCGTAATGTTTAGCTTCAAGGGTGGAGTGTTGGTAGTGCGACACAAAGCAAGTAGGCAGATTGTATTCCATGTAAAAGATCGAAACCTATGTAAAAGCTGGAAATGACACTTTCTTTCTATACAATGCAGTGTTCGTTACCCACACATGATGGAAGAGATCACATAGAGAAATACTATTCACTCATGTCTACGGTTCCAGTATTTAGAAACAGGGTGGTCCAATATTGACAACAAATATGACAAGGCAATCATAGATGTAGCGAATCAATCATTTACTTGTGAGCTTACTAGGACAAGTATGCAGAATTGTAACTGCAGTAAGAGACCGTCCAAAATCTGAATGAAGAAGTTTGTCTAGCACTTATTGTTTGCAACTAATCGACGTGAATAATTGGATATTATATCGAATGAGTAAGAAAGACAAGTAAAATTGTCAACAAACCTGGCTTGCAGTAGTAATCTGGGTCAATGTCACTACGACCAACAATCCAAAATGACTAGTTTCTGTTCCGAGGGCCGGAATTTTGAAAACCCTGTGAACTTTAGAGGTACTAAAGATTACCGAAATACATCTGAACCATTAAGTGTAGGTAGCACTGAGCACACAACAAACCCTAATGACAGTCCTGCCTAATGAGTAATGAATCAATTAGAAAATGGGTGATGAGGAGTGGCTGCTGAGTGTTGAGGACGTATCTCAGGATAAATCGGGTTGGCTTGGTGGGTGCTGCACGCCTGAGCCCTGAACGGACTGGGAAGGTAGGCACGGCGGCGCGCCCGGGCAGCGGTAACGCTGTTGGGCGAGCGGCTCCTGGCCTCCTGTTAGTCCGGCGTCTCCTCCTAGAGTCATGCCGTCCGGGGACGGCAAGTCGCCGGCGAGGCAGGCGGCTGGGGGCGAGTAGAGATCGGAAGCGCGCAGCAGAACAGAGGGGAATCGGGGCCTGGGACGACCCAAAATCCCAGGGTGGGCCGGCCCACCGTGGGCACCCTGTAGAGATACACACCCGAGCGGCGAACATGCATTTTCGAAACTAATTTAGGAACATTTAGCTGACCAATTAAACAACTCTATTTTAATATTATCAGATTCGTATTTGAACAACTAAGCTTGTTTAGCTTGATGGGTGGAGCAGTGTTATAATGACACGAAGCACGTATTCTGATCGTATAGTGATCATAAAAGGGGGAAACTCTAAGCATATATTTTTAGCAAAAGAGGTTTCCCCTCCGATTTCTATTAAAGAAACCACCACGGAACCAACATGATCAATTAAACCCTAAGCATGATCAATTAAACCATATTATGGCTGTGCCATGGCAGATTTGAAGCTGCAAACCGGAGAAATGATATTTAGCATCCATTGTTTGCTTCGAACTAAGAACTAAATTCTAAGAGCTGAAAAGAAAGTAGAGTAACCAAGTTAAGATCTATTTTCTGGTTGAGATCAAAAAGTTGAGGAGATATGAAGTACCACCTCTCTTGCGGCGCCGTGTAGGCATCGGGGGTGCGATGGCTGTCGGTAGACGGGTGCATCGGGGGATAAGTCCCGTTGCGGTGGAAGAGAAGGTCGTGTGAGCGGCCCCGGCAAAGTGGACGACGGCGCCGATGAAGCGAGAGGACGCGATGCAAGGCTAATGGTCCGTCGCCGTGGATGAGAAACGTCCATCTCTAGCAGTGGAAGACGCGGTCTTTGTAGGCACTCCAGCATGGTGGAGGACGATGGCGATGGATGTGGTGGAGGACGGCGGCGATGGATGGGGTGGCGGACGGAGGCTGGTGTCGGGATGGGGTGTTTTAGCGCGGACGGTGTATGAATGGGAAAATGGAGGGAGAGGTACGGGGAACCATGTTTCTGGGACGCGCCTGTCTGAAATATGGGAAAGTTACGAACTTAGCCCCCGTTTAAAATTTGGACGTCTCGTCGGTTGGGGATAGGACGGTAATCTCGCATCTCGCCAATATTTGCCCAGAGCGATTTCGGGCGAGGAGAGGGTGGTTGGCGCCCATGGTTGGCGCCCACGGTGTATGAATGGGGCTGACAGGTAGGGCGGTTGTGTCACGTCTGAGTGAAGTTACAAACCTGCCCCTATTGAAAATACTTGCCTACATCGATTTCGGCCGAGTCGAGTTTGTTTTGCCGCCCACCGTGTATGAATGGGGAATGGAGGGAGAAACAGAGGTCTTCCGGACGAGCTTGAATCAAATGAGTTTTGCCGCCCACCGTGTCGGAATGGGCTCAGAGGCGGTCGTGTCATGTCTAATTGAAGTTACTAACCTACCCCTATTTAGAGCAGTGGAAATCGGGCCGATGGATTGTGCGTGTAATGGGTAGACAGTAATTTCCATCTCCCAAACACTTGGCTTCGGGCAGCCGACGTGGGAGTGGACATTTTGCTGCTTCTTTCAAATTTTGGGACAATAAGCATCCACGTTTACCCTGGCAACTAAATTCGAATCCATTTTGTATTCCTATATGAATCTTTATAAATCATTCTATGTGTTTTTATATATCTTCATAAGGACGACAAAGATGTATTCCACTGTCATATATGAATATGGTTTACAAATGCCGATACTCAAATTCAGAAACTATAATCCAGTTTAAGGTGAATTCGAATATTTGGAACACTTCATGTCCAACTCAAATGTCACACGCAGCATAATGCGTACTCCCATTTAGATATGTACACAAGCGATGTATCAAGATTCAAATACCGAGTCAATCAACCAAGAATGTACAGAACTAACAGACATATAAACACTTATAGAGTATATGGATCAATAATATCAACTAACATACATAAGCCAGGCCACTGTACTTTTTTTTTGGCTACAACAGCATCCTTTTTTTAGCCAGCATCTTGGCCCTTTCCAATGCGTGCCACTTATGGTCCATCTATACTACTATTATTGCTGAATGCACATTCAGCCCGATTGGCATATTTGTAGGTCTGGCACAGCAATCCAAATGAAATGTCTCCGAGTCTTATCAATTGATACAGACTTGTGCTCAAATAAAATTACAAACCAAAAAACAAAAAAAACAATTATTACATGATCTCTAAAACAAATGGTTTGATTGATTACATGAACAGACAACACAAAGGTTATTCAACTATGGAAAGAACATTTCACCTATGATTTACCAAGTAGGCATTTAATTTCCTTTTTTCCTTCAGGACCTTAACAATCTCGTCAGTCTCAACTTGCTTCGTTTTGAAATCCACCAAATATGTAATGGTTGTCTTGAGTACTGCTTGTGATTGTGCTGTTTGCTTCCTCAACATGTCAACTTCATCTCTAAGTGCAGAAGCAGAATCTCTTTCTACCACTAGTTTAGCCTCTAGACACTACAGGAAACAGCTACTTTGCCGTCTGCCATAGCGGACGGCAAAGGCTCGAAAGGCGGACGACAAAGACCGTTGCCGTCAGCCGCGGACGGCAAAAGGCTCCGGCAAAGAACGCTACGGTAAACAGCTCCTTTGCCGTCTGCTTCCTGGCGGCGGACGGCAAAGGCTCTTTGCCGTCTGCGGCGGACGGCAAAGAGGGCGGACGGCAACAATTGCGGCTAACGGCAGACCTTTGCCGTCCGCCGCAGACGGCAAAGAGCCTTTGGTCTTTGCCGTCCGCCGCAGACGGCAAAGAGCCTTTGGTCTTTGCCGTCCGCCTTATGATGTCATCTACACGTCACTAGATGGCAGGTTCTTTGCCGTCTGCCACGGACGGCAAAGTCTTTGCCGTCTGCCACTGTAGGCAAACTGACCAAATGGGTCAGCTCCCAGGAAGCACAGTTGGCTGCCACGTGGCTTCTTTGCCGTCCGCGGCAGACGGCAAAGGCTCTTTGCCGTCGGTGGCAGACGGCAAAGAGCCTGCATATTGTCTGTTTTTTCTGTTTTTTATTAAATCCCACAATTTGCAGCACATATCACATATATAACATATCACATATCTAGCACATATCACATATCACATATATAACATATCACATATCTAGCACATATCACATATCCAGCACATATCACATATCACATATCCAGCACATATCACATTGTTCATACATAAGGAAGTTCCATCCATACACATTGTTCCATCCATATATATATTACAATGCAAAGTGTCATGAAGATAGCAAGCTAGATACAATGCAAAGTTTCATCAAAGGAAAAGCAAACACTCCATCATAGCAAGCTAGCTTCCATCAAGTGAATGAAATCTGCAAAATGGTAAATAAGAAAGTTAGAAATAGGTGACTAGAACAAGAAGAAGACTAGAACAAGAAGAAGACTAGAACAAGAAGTATATGTCATTTATGAGCTAACTTAGGTGAAATGGATCATATATGAGCTAACTAAGTTGAAATGGGTTGTTTATGAGCTAACTTAGTTCAAATGGATCGTTTATGAGCTAACTTAGTTGAAATGGGTCATTTATGAGCTAACTAAGGTGAAGGGCATCGTTTTTGAGCTAAGTAAGGTGAAATGGGTCATTTTGGAGCTAACCTAGGTGAAATGGGTCATTTTAAAGCTAACGTAGGTAAAATGGATCATTTAGGAGCTCATCTACGTAAAATGGGTCATTTTAGAGCTAATTTAGTTGAAATGGATCTTTTTGAGCTAACTTACGTGAAATGGATCATTTAAGAGCTAATTTAGGTGAAATGGATCGTTTTTTAGCTCACTTAGGTCAAATGGATCGTTTATGAGCTAAATTAGTTGAAATGGATCGTTTATGAGATAACCTAGGTAAGATGGGTCATTTTGGAGTTAACCTAGGTGAAATGGGCCATTTTAAAGCTAACGTAGGTAAAATGGATCATTTAGGAGCTAATGTAGGTAAAATGGGTCATTTTTGAGCTAACTTGGATGAACTGCATCATTTATAAGCTAACCTAGGTAAAATGGGTCATTTTGGAGGAAAATAAGCTAACTCTAGGTCATTATGGTAAGCATATTGGAGGAAATAAAGCTAAGTCTAGGTCTTTATGCATTTGTTAAGCAAAACACTAGAGAAACTTACCGTGATCAGGGAGGTGTAGGAGTGGGGTGGCTAGTGCCGCTACCTGGAGAAGGATCGTGCGATGCGTTTCTGGAGTTAAGCTGCACCAAAGATCATTTCCAATGTCTCGTTAGCATTACGACACTCAAATGTTAAGACTACCAAGTAATGTCCATTCAAACTAAACTCACCGTGCTCCCAGGAGCAATCACTGGCATCGGCGGAGCGGGCTGACCGGACTTCTCGCACACAGACTGCACATTTGGTTTTCAGAACAGAGTCATACTAGTTAGTAATGAGACTCAAATGTTAAGACTAGCAAGTAATCTGCAGAAGAAACTTACCACAAGGAGCTCGTACATGGCCCTTGCCTGCATGTCATTCCGTGCCCTCTCCTCCTCCATCATCTTTCTCGTCCTCTCCTCCATCTCCCGCTGCCTCTCCGCCGCCTCCGCCAGAAGTTTCTCCGTTCTATCTCTCTTAGTCTGTATAGCAGCCTGCAACACCACTCACATGACCATTTGTAATCATTGATGGAAGCGCACACAATGTAATGGAGAAAGATAACTGAGTACGTATCACTAACCTTGATGGCGAGTTGCACTGGCCGTTCACGAGGCCTTATCTCAGGAGCGGAGCTCGACTGGCGCGCCTTGATCTCCGGGAGAGTGCTAGGACAACGGATAAGTCCATCTCCAATGGCTATGGAGCCATGGGACCTCCCGCCACCAGATATCATCACCAGCTCTGGATCAATGGGACCCTGGCTCGGGTTAAAGTCCTCCCCTTTCCTCGCCTTCCCCTCATCTCTATATCTCACGAGCTTGTTGTGGGAGGAGATGTTGGTGAAGTTGTTTGCATCATCGAGGTCAGACTGAGAGAAAGCCTTGACTTTCTTGTAAGAGCCAGTGTGGGCCATGGCATACAGGTCGTACACCTCTGGCACCTTATCCGCCTTATTGTGGCGTGCCTGAAAGAGAGAAACAATGAAAATTAGTAATTAAAGGGCTCAAGCTAGCATGATGAATGAATTGCATGAATCATGAAGCAAACCACATACCCAGTTGCGCCCGAACTGATATAAGTTGGAGCTGCCTTGATGGTGTGGCACACCTTCCATTTGGGCACGTTTGTCCTTGGCCTAGTTGTGGAGGGCTAGCCATTCTTGTGAGCACCACTCATCGACCAACACCTCCCAACAATCCATCCGATCCGCACACCATCTCGGAGGCGCCTAAGTTAGCAAATAGAAACTTGAGCGCTACGGCTAAGAATTACTAAATGAAGGAACTTAAGTAGAAGGCCTTAAGAATTACCTTCATGTACTGCTCCTTACTCAGGAACTTATCGCGGCACGCCGGCTTGGTCTTCTTGATACCACGCAAGGCGTAGTAGTCTCGAACAGCCTGCACCCGAGCCTCGTGCCGTAAGTTCTGGAGTAGGCGCTTGCAGACGTTCTGGATAACATTTGCGCAGTCCTCCTCGTATCCCTCCTCACACCTGTAGAATGTCTGGAATCAAATGAGACAATATTGATTAGTACAATTAATAACTAGCTAGTTGAAGATTTTGAAATGTGTAAAGGAGAAATTACCCAGAACATCCTGATCACCATGTCTGCCCTCGTGTCGCACACGACATCGTCGATAATGACATCCGGCGGGGCCGGGGCAGCCACGTAGTGCTCCCAGCTCAACCCAAGCTCTGGAAGCCGACCCTCACCAGGCAACGTGACAAACCCCGGGAAGTTTTGCCGGCAAAGAACTCCAAGGACGGAGTTGGGCCGGCGGACACTATGATGGTGGTCCCAACCCCTGCAGCATGACAAGGCCAACGCATTAGTTATTTGAAGAAACGTGAATGCAGAAGGTACAAAAATATTAAATGCACTTACGTACCTCTCCCCATCAGGGAAGATCAACCACCTCTGCTCGCGGGTCGCCGGCACGGACGGGAGCCGTGTAGCACCACGCTGGTAGACGGTGCCACCCTCCTCCTCAAGATCAGTCGGCTCCCCGCCATCATCAGCATGGCCACTCGGCTCCTCGGGCTGATCCGGCCAGGTACCCCATCCGGACGTGTGCTCCTCCGGGGTCTCGTGGGCCGAACTCTCGTGGGCCGAAGGCCAGTCGACCCGAGGCTCGTGGGCCCAAGACCCGTGGACCGGAGGCTCGTGGACCGGAGTCCGTGTAGCCTCCTCCTCGGACGAGTCCACCCTAGCAGTCACGTGCTCGGGTGAAACAGCTGGGGGTGGTGGCGAGGAAGGCGCCCTAGGAGTCACCCTACCTCCTCTCCCGCGACCACGTGCCCCACCTCCTCTCTTCCTACCTCGTCCCCTGCTGGGCACCGCGGTGGACGAAGAAGGGCCCGGCGGTGTGGACATACTGTCCAGCAACGCTCGGCGAAGAGGTACGTCTAGAATCGAAGACCTCAGACCACGCGCCGAGGAAGAAGGGGCCTTGGCGCGCTCCCGACCAGCGCCCACCATCTTTCAACACCTGCCATGACAAACAGTAAACGAAATTAGTACAACATAAAAAAAAGACCGACATGAATAATAATATGTGTATCACTTAAGTGTATCATCATCAAGTACAACATTAAAAAATTTAATACCTAACACTACTAATAATCTCGATCAGTATCATCAATAAATGCATAATCATCATCATCACTATAATCAATGACGGGCTCATAGGGTTCAGTGGCATCAACATGTGCAAGGCCACCTTGACGTAATCGGTCAAGCAATGACAGGTCATCCGCAGCAGTAACCTCTTCTTGTTCCGGCTCTTCTTGTTCCTCCTCTGGGGTGATGTCGGATTCACTGTCGCTGTCTACTTCAATGTTTTGGGGTGAAGTATAGCGGTTCTTGAAAAGACGTGTCTCTTGGAAGAATTCTCCTTCATATGTGTCTGGGTTAATGTGAGGTTCATAATCCTCTTCCTTTGGGGAAGATAGTCTAGCACGTGGCGGCACTTCATAAACGACATCCCAACCTTTCAGATTTGGATTAGTTTGGCAGGCCCACGGTAGATAGAATACTTGGGTCGCCTGTTGAGCCGTAATATAGACATCAGGAACATCTAAATGGGTGCTTTGGTTGATTTCAACTAGCCCTATATGTTCATGAGTTCTTCTAGTCTCCTTCGGCTGAAACCAATAACATTTGAAGACTACGACATTCGGTGGGTTTTCACCATAGAATAGAAGTTCATAAATTGCTTCAACTCTCCCATAATACTCGGTACCTCCTTCGCCGATAGCAGATACACAACAATTTGTAGACTTTCGGTCGGCCATAGATAGCTCTTTGCCATAGGTACGAAAGCGATACCCGTTGATGTCGTATTTGTCAAATGAACGGACCTTATAGTCAAAACCATTAGCGACTTGTCTCAATTCGGCGTCCATAGACTCTGAATTAGCCTACAAGTTTAATATGAAAGGATTGTTGCATTACGCACAAATTAGCGAATGAAACCGGGATAGCCGCCTACAAATTAGCCTACAAGTCTAATAGAAATTACCGTTTGTTTGAACCAAGAGATGAAACCGGGATAGCCGCCACCTTGCTTTGCGAGAAGCTCATACTCTTCGACAGAATCCTTTTGGATCACCGCTCCATACGAGAATAAGGCGACGTATCGACTGTATGAAATATCCAGGAATAAGAGCAGTTCAAAGGAAATAGAAGTTGCGAAACTATGTACCGAGAACTTACTCGATGTACGGCCGCACTTCTACCAGGTTGTTGAAGATATACAACGAAACGGTCCGCCATTGTTCGTTATCCAAAGATACTGGATTTGAAACACTGGCTGGTGCGAGATTCCCTTTGAATAGGCTGAGGTTGGATCCACCCTTTTTAGGGTCGTCAGCATTGTACCGAGGCTTCGGATTATGCAAATGACGATTTTTGGCTTCGTAGTGTGCTGTCACGAAGTTTGCCGCCTCCTCAGTGATGAATGCCTCAGCCATCGATGCTTCAATTCTACGTTTATTTTTACATTTTTGTCGAAGCGTCTTCTGCATCCTCTCAGTTGGGTAGCACCAACGATTTTGCACGGGCCCCCCCAATCTTGCCTCGGTCGGGAGATGCAAAATCAAATGTTGCATTGGATTAAAGAAGCCCGGTGGAAAGATCTTCTCTAACTTGCAGATCAACTCCGGCGCCAACTCTTCCATTTCTTCTAGCACGCCAGGCGATAGTTCTTTCGCACAAAGAACACGGAAGAAATAGCTGAGTTCTGCCAGTACTAGCCATTCATCCTCAGGGATGAAGCCACGCAACATCACCGGCATTACCCGCTCAATCCATATGTGCCAATCATGACTCTTGAGACCAAATATCTTCAATTTATCAAGACTGGCTCCCCTCTGTAGATTCGCTGCATACCCATCGGGGAACATCAACTGCATTTTCACCCACAAGATAATTTCCCTCATAGCCGGCCTTCCAAGATTGAACCATGCCTTTGGCTTCGTCCAGTTCTGCTTTCCTTTCGGTTCTTTCATGTTTTGTAACGGCCTATCACATAGCGCCTCCAGATCGACTCTAGCCTTAGTATTATCCTTTGACTTCCCATCTATGCCGAACAATGTACCAAAAAGTGCCTCGGCGATATTCTTCTCAGTGTGCATCACGTCGATGTTGTGTGGGCAAAGGAGGTCTTTGAAGTAAGGCAGATCCCATAAGCATGTTTTGTGAGTCCAGGCGTGCTTAGAATTATACCCCTTGAAGTACCCTGGACGCTCGGGATCTGGCTCGAGAGCGTTTAACTGATCCAGGGTCTGTTGGCCTGTCAATGCATGTGGTGCAGAGTTTTTGACAACTCTACCTCTGATGAAGTTCTTCTTGTCTTTCCTGAACTTATGGCGAGGATTCAGGAACTCTCTATGCATGTCGAAGCAAGAAAACTTGCGACCGGCCTGAAGCCAACGAAACTCAAGAGCTCCCTTGCATGTGGGGCACGGGAACCTTCCATGCACACACCAGCCAACGAATAGCGCATACGCCGGCAAGTCATGCGTCGAGTACATGTACCAGACATGCATTATGAAGTTCCGTTTGCTATAGGCATCGTATGTCTTGAACCCATTATCCCAGGCTTCTTGCAATTCGTCCTTAAGCGGTTGCATGTACACATTCATATTTTTCCCCGGATAGTTGGGCCCTGGAATTATCAACGTCAGGAAAATGTTCTTTCTTTGCATAATCTGTCCGGGGGGGAGATTGAGTGGAAAGACAAATACGGGCCAACAACTGTATTGGGCTGCCGTCATACCAAACACACTGAACCCATCCGTGCTGATGCCGACTCGAGGATGCCTCAGATCTGCCGCTTTGTCACCATGTAATTCATCAAACTTTTTCCCCGCAACACCATCCGATGTGTGTACAATCATCAGATTCCCATCTGCATCTAGTTCGGTTCTTTTGCCCGTTTTGTGCCATGTCATCTGTCTGGCCGTCTCTTCGACCATGAAAAGACGTTGAAGTCTTGGTACGATTGGCATATACCGAAGAACACTAACGGGGATTTTGGTCTGTGTCTTCTCACCCATACCGTTGTCTACCACAACATACCTGGAAGACTTGCAAATGGGACAACAGTTCAAGTCCGCATAGTCAAGCCTAAACAAGACACATCCTTTCTCACAGGCATGTATCTTATCATAGGGCATCTTCAGTGCACGGAGGATTTTGTCCGACTGGTACAGGTTTGCAGGCATTACATGACCTTTGGGTAGAAAGCGTCCAAATACTGTCATCATTGCATCGTAGCATTCTCTGCCCAAGTTGAACTGAGCCTTCAGAGCCATTACTTGTGAGATGGCATCCAACTGACAAAGCTCAGTGTGCTCATGGAGCGGACGTTTTGAAGACTCCAACATTTCATTGAAGGCCTTTGTAGATTCCTCCATCTCCTCGTCCGAATCCCGAGCATCATCAAAGTCTTGCACCATGTTTTCCATACCGGTACCATGCTCGTCGGTGCGACGACGATCCACCTCAGCTCGGTCACGTTGGGCAGACTCACCATGAAATGTCCACACCGTATAATCGGGCGTAAAACCACTCTTCTGCAGGTGTTTGCCCATTTCAGCCTCTGTCCTCTTTTCCCAATTGCTGCACCGTAAACAGGGGCACCAGGTTTTCCTCTGGCCATTTGCAAATGCGGCTCGCACAAACCCCTTGGTTTTTGTGAACCATTCAGTGCTCCATTTGTTCTGACCAGTGTGACCGGTGTACATCCACGCACGATCACTCATCTTGACTTTCAGAGCTACTAGACACACAACAAATATATATATATAATTCACCATGTATGTATTCATCAGTTGATCTACTTTGTCAATTTTATTACGTCCATGCAACCTACACTCTAATAGGTAATGATAGGTCCTAATCCCACCCGAGTATGTTTAGATTGGGTTCATTTTCCCATGCTATGCCCCGGATCCTACGCAAAATTTCGGCAGCACCTCCCCGCTGTTCTCCTGATACACGTCTCTGCAATAAACAGAGAGGATGTGTACCCGGAGAACAACAGGGGAGGCACTGACGAAATTTATGCGTCGGATCCGGAGCAAAGCATATGGGAAAACGAACCCAATCTAAACATACTCGGGCTGTCCATGGATAGCGTTGGACAATTCGAAATAATCAAGGTTATAAATATGCAAATGCATGCATATTTATAACTATGACGCTTTCGAACGGGAGACACATATTGGTTATGCATACTGATGATTCAAGACACATATATATCTAGCTATCAAGTTTCATCGGAATAGATCAAATAATTAATGGGGGAGGAGGACATGTCATTTGTGCTCACCCACGAACGAAGGGGCAGAGCTCGTCAAACGCACGGCGAGGTCGTCGAACACCAAACCTCGCAGCGATGAAACAACTGCACATTTAAAACTACCCGATCAACACAATTATATATGATGTTTTTCATAACAAAATCGAAAGATATATGACCTAACTAATAATTCACAAATATATGACCCCGTCGGCTTCTGGAAGGCCAAAGAACACCTTTTCGGGGTCGGGGTCTCGGGGTCGGGGTGTCGGGTCGGGATGCCGTGTCGGTGTCGGGGTCGGGGTGTCGGGTCAGGCTCGGGGTCGGGGTGTCGGGGTCGGGGTCGAGGTCGGGGTCGGGGTCTCGGGGTCGGGGTGTCGGGGGTGTCGTGTCGGGGGTCGGGGTGTCGTGTCGGTCTCGGGGTGGAGTGCCGTGTCGGGGTCGGGGTGTCGTGTCGGTCTCGGGGTGCCGTGTCGGGGTCGGGGTCTCGGGGTCGGGGTGTCGGGTCGGGGTGCCGGGTCGGGGTCGGGGTGCCGTGTCGGTGTCGGGGTCGGGGTGTCGGGTCAGGCTCGGGGTCGGGGTGTCGGGGTCGGGGTCGGGGTCTCGGGGTCGGGGTCTCGAGGGTGTCGTGTCGGGGGTCGGGGTGTCGTGTCGGTGTCGGGGGTCGGGGTGCCGGGTCGGGGTGCCGTGTCGGTGTCGGGGTCGGGGTAGGGGTCAGGCTCGGGGTCGGGGTGTCGGGGTCGGGGTCGGGGTCGGGGTCGGGTTCTCGGGGTCGGGGTGTCGGGGGTGTCGTGTCGGGGGTCGGGGTCGGGGTCGGGTTCTCGGGGTCGGGGTGTCGGGGGTGTCGTGTCGGGGGTCGGGGTGTCGTGTAGGTGTCGGGGTGCCGTGTCGGTGTCGGGGTGCCGTGTCGGGGTCGGGGTGCTGTTTCGGGGTCGGGGCTTCGGGGTGTCTCCTCCTCCTCTTCTTCTTCTTCTTCTTCTTCTTCTTCTTCTTCTTCTTCTTCTTCTTCTTCTTCTTCTTCTTCTTCTTCTTCTTCTTCTTCTTCTTCTTCTTCTTCTTCTTCTTCTTCTTCTTCTTCTTCTTCTTCTTCTTCTTCTTCTTCTTCTTCTTCTTCTTCTTCTTCTTCTTCTTTCTCCTCCACCTCCTCCTCCTCCTCCTCCTCCTCCTCCTCCTCTTCTTCTTCTTCTTCTTCTTCTTCTTCTTCTTCTTCTTCTTCTTCTTCTTCTTCTTCTTCTTCTTCTTCTTCTTCTTCTTCTTCTTCTTCTTCTTCTTCTTCTTCTTCTTCTTCTTCTTCTTCTTCTTCTTCTTCTTCTTCTTCTTCTTCTTCTTCTTCTTCTTCTCTTCTCCTCCTCCTCCTCCTCCTCCTCCTCCTCCTCCTCCTCCTCTTCTTCTTCATCTTCTTCTTCTTCTTCCCCCTTCTACTTAACCTAAACCTAAACTAACCTAAACTAAAAACCTAAACTAATTAAAACTAAACTATTTAAACTAATTAAACCTAAACTTAAACAGAAAAAAACAAAAAAAACAAAAAAAAACAAAAAAACAGAAAAAAAGAGGGAGGAGGGCTCACTGTGCGGGAGGGCCGGGGCGGGGCCGGCGACGGAGGGCCGGGGCGGGGCGGTGGAGGAGGCGGGGCGGCGGGGGCCCGGCCGGCGGGGGGCCGGGGCGGGGCGGTGGAGGAGGCGGGGCGTCGGGAGCCCGGCCGGCGGGGGGCCGGGGCGGCGAGGGGGATGGGGGCGGGGGGCCGGGGCGGGGCAGTGGAGGAGGCGGCGGGGGGCGCGGGGCGGCGGGGGGCCGTGGCGGCGGTGGGGCGCGGGGCGGCGGGGGGCCGGGGCGGGGGGGCGACGGGGCGGTGGGGCGGCGGGGAGCCGGGGCGGCGGGGCGACGGGGCGGCGGGGGCGACGGGGCGGCGGCGCGCGGCGGGCGGCGGCGGCGGCGGCGGGGTGGGAGGAGAAGGGCGAGGCGAGGACGAAGTGAGTAACGGGCGGGGGGTACCTGCCGTTAGGCAAGTGCCCTCTTTGCCGTCCGCCAGCCTTTGCCGTCCGCCTTTCTGCCTCTTTGCCGTCCGCTAGCGGACGGCAAAGAGGTGGGCCGTTAGGATTTTTTCAAACGAGCGGGGGGTGGGGGCCACCACACTGTTTGCCGTCCGCCAGCGGACGGCAAAGATTCTTTGCCGTCCGCTGGCAGACGGCAAAGAGCTGGCAGATGGCAAAGAGCTTCTTTGCCGTCTGTTTATGTGTAGCTGATGGCAAAGAGCTTCTTTGCCGTCAGCTTGCAGACGGCAAAGAGCTGGCAGATGGCAAATTAGCTGATTCCAGTAGTGAGAGCATCAGAAGTTGGCAATTCATAATGCACGATTGGGCCGGTGCCACTGCTGTGGGATGATGCAACGCCCATGGGGACCTCGCTCTTTGATCTTGGGCTAACCTGTTTTGCCATTAAAGTTCCGATTGGATTCAGAAAAGTTGAAGTTAGCAAAAGATCTCAAGTGGGAGTTATAACAGCAAACCAGTTACACAAACAAGGAATTAAAGAGTTTCAATTGGATGCTAAAAAGTAGTTATTAACATCATTGTAACCCGCTGTTGCAGTAGCAAAGCAGTTAAACAAACAAGTAGATATTTAAGTTAAGGCAAACAGGTAATTCTTAACAGTAAGTATCAAACACATAGATAGGCACAGTCTACAATATGATTAACAGGCTGTGCCATTATGTAATCATTAGCAAACTAAATTAAGCCAAGCAACGTAATTGAACAATTTTGCAATAAGTGGCTAACTAAAATTCCGAGAAGCGGGTAACTGAACTTACGCTAGTTCTTTGTACAGGCACACTGCAACTTCTTTTTCGCTTACAAGGTTGTATGAAGGAGTCCATGGCATCAATTGCTTGGATACGCAGTCCCAATACTTCTTTCTTCCCACACTGCATGGGTAAGTCGAATGGTTAATCTGGTAAGATGGTGCGTCCTTGATATGTTATATGAGGACGTGTAGTCAGACTAGTTGTAGCCAAACACATCACACTGGCTTTTACTGTATATTTCATGTGATTACTTTTGGCATATCGAGATCTAAGCAATCTACAATAGGATGAAAAGACTGGCATCCTTCACATTATTGGCGAACTCAGTTCATAGAAATAAGCAATTCAACCATTCTGTGGGTAAATCAAAAGCGCCACTGGAATGTTTTTCACTATCCAATCATACACGCAAAAAGGGGCGACGCGACCATAGGGGCTGGTATGGGCGGCCGCCTCAGGTGGCTGGAAAGTGTGCACCTAGTTTGAGTCGTCCAGGTTGGCCCACGCTAGTTTTGTTCATCCCAACGCATGAGCAGGCAATGTAAAAAATGAAGAAAAATGTTTCAATTTGGATGGGCCAATAACATAAGTGCAAGGCAGGCCCTATAGCAGACTCGCGGCCCAAACGAGCGCCTCCCATATTGATCGACAGCAGGAAAAATCCCAATTCATTTGCTCCAACCTCCAGTCTGGTTCGCTCCTAACCTAGCCGCTGCTGGACAGAGCGACACAGCACTTCCTTGCGCCCTCGTTGGAGGGCGGTCGCCGGGCTTCAAGCGAATGGAAGGACAAGAAGATGAAGATCCAACCCTGGGTGTAGCCTGCGTGGGAGGCAGCGGCGGCAGCACGGGCATGGCATCGAGCTTGCGCAAACGGACAGTCGCAGCTTGCAAGAGTAGCATGCGCAATGAGCAGGTACATCACATCCCTGATTATATCTAATTCAACTCTTCAATTTCTTGCCAATAGTTAAACCTGCCGGTGTTGTAAAACTGCTTGTATGTAGGGAATCTATGAGAAAATGAAACCAATTTCTACTTATTTTATAACTCCCCCAATCAATACTGAACTGGCTGAATCTGATGTATCTAACCAAGTTTCCGGTGCAAACATACAAGCTCATGTTGTTCTTGAGCCTGAAGTGTCTAATGAACAGACTGCTAATGAAGGATTTGATGCAAACATTTTACATGCTCCTGGTGATGAACATATAGTGTCTAATGAGGCATCTAATGCAAGCATTTTGCAAGCTCCCATTGAAGGATTTAGTGTCTAATGATGATCTGCTATGTTGAGAGAGACATAGAGATTTGCAGGCATTGATGACAAGCAAATTATAGTGCATTTTCATGGCTTGAGGAAACGTCGAGGCCATCTACCAGAACGTCCCCGTACCATGACAATGTAGCATAAATACTTTTCTAATCTGTTGTTTGAAACTATTGGCATACTTGTGCGGGATAGATATATTGATATGCAGTTTGCGCACTGGCTATAGGTTCAGTTACACTTTGATATTTTCAGCCAGAGAACGAATAATTCAAGCAGGTACAGACCATGTTTGTAGTCCTTGTACACCATGTTGCATTTTGTGTTTTTTGGTGCTTGCATCATTTAGTGTTTATAATCTGAACTACTTTGGATCATTAGCTGGTTTTCAAAGTGCATGTAGCTTCACATTTCTCAAGTTATGTTGATTTCCGGAGTGCAAGTGCCTTCGTATTTTTTAAGTTAAATGTTTGCCCCTGGTAACTTGAATTCGTGGATCAGCCACTGCACACAAATCATACACGAATGCCAGTACGAATTAAATGAAATGCAGGGACTTACTCTAGCTCGTTGTACAGGCTCACTGCAGCTCTGCTTGCGCTTGGGATGTTCCATGTACAAGTCCATGCTACCACTTGCTTGCAGCTCTGCATTTTGACACGGCGAATGGTTGATCAAATAAGAGGAATCGACCTTGATGTTGTACCGGAGCACAGATACTTACAAGTTTATACGGGTGTGCAGGATGTGTACCAGATCCCGTAGCGCCGTCATGCTTCGCTAAAAAATGGATTTGCTTGTTTCAGATGATATCTCCAGAAGAAATAAGAGTTAAAGTCAGAGTTGCATAGGCGTGTAAGCTAAGAGAGCAGTGAAAGGATATCCAAACATCGTCGGAACAGTGCACAAGGGAGTGATGTGTGGATACCTAGTTCGGGCCGGCGTTTGGGCATGTTCGCCTAGCTAGAGTGCGGGTCACTTCAGAGCCGTTGAGGGTGATGCGCTGGCGTTGGCTGGCCGCGCACGGATGCAGATCTTGAGTGTCAGCGGAGCGCTACGATGCGGTGGACAAGACCGTTGGTGAAGCCCCAACGGCCTCGGGGGGCGGAGGTGCGACGATGTGCTCGGTGAAGTAGCCCGGTGAGCTGGGAGACGGTGTCGGTGAAGCGCACCTGATGCGGTGGAACTCGGTGTCTGTGAGGCACGTCGGTTGCGGCGGCCGACGTTGTGGGTGGACCACCCGGTGCGGTGGACGAGGGCGTAGATGAGGTAGCTCCGGTGCGTTGGTGAAGCGCGACCGTCGTCTTTGTCGTCGTCGTCCGGCACAGAGGTGGGGAACGGTGGGGAAAGAGACGAGACGAGGGGCGACTCGAGGGTTGGCGGCGAATTAGGGATTTGAGCAATCTGGGCGCGGAAGGGGACGGTGGAGAAGAGAGATTTTGCAGGGCTAGAATTGGGGCCGCCAGATATTTCAATCCGAAACGTGGAAGCGCGAACTTATATTGTCGTCGTCCTTTTTTTGGGGGGAGGGGGGTGGGTGGCTGGGTGCGACGCGTCCGTCCGACACACGCGACTACCCCGACAGGACTATGCTTCGGTGCCTTAAGGCACCTGCCTTTGTGTCCATGACATGTGGGCCCAACAGGTGGCTGGCCCACATGTCAGTGACCCAAAGGCAGTTGCCTTTAAGGCACCGAAGCAGCGTCCACCCCGACACGACCCTGGTCTGCCTGGTGTGCCTACATTTGAGAATGCAAACAAATCTTCTTTCATTTGCAAACGAATCTGTATGTATTACCATGCCCGTGTTTTCCTTGCAATAATTAGTCATTCGAAACGAGATACTCCATCCGTTCACTTTTGTAAGTCGTTTCAGAGAACTTAAAATGAACTGTTTTGCACATTGTCTGAAATGTCTTCAAGGTCTTATAAAAGTGAACAGAGGGAGTACTATAAATTAATTAATGAGGAGTTATTTGAATTTTTTTTTTGAAACGGTACCCACGCTAACGTGGATTAGAGTGTGTGTCACATAATTAGTTATTTGAATTAGAGTGTGTGTCACGTAGTTAGTTATTTGAATTAGAGTGCGTGTCATGTAGCGATCTCCAATTCTAACGCGGATTTCGCATTTCACTGTATCCACACTACTTTTTTTAATACAAATTCATATGTATATGATGAACACCATGGTAGTGAGAAAACTTTTGGATGGATTCAAACATATGACCTATAAAATAGCACAACAAACTGAGTCAATGTCAACTTTTCGAAACTTAGTATGGCACAAATTCAAAATAATTACCCGTATGCCTGGTCCTCGGTTCAAATCTTACAATGTGCACTGAATTGAAACATCGATATTAAGTCTCGTACTATGTACATTCAAATGTTGTTTTTAGCCCCCCCCCCCCCCCGCACAAACGCTACATACTTCCTGTATCGGTCAATCTTCCTCTCCTAACCACCTTAGGAAGCTATCGGTTTCCAACACACGTTCATTCTTTCTCTTCGTGTTTCCATCTCTAAGTCTCTCAACTACACAACCCCTTTTTCCACTCTGTTACCAAATGTATTTACCTCGCACACCCGCCATTGCACCCCATGCCGAGCTCTCTCTCTCCCCCCTCTCCCTCTCACCCTCTCGCGCAAAATACATGCATTTCCTATCTAGCCCCCAACCTCTCGTGTGCACGCACGCACGTTGCATATCTAGGTCACTCCCTCGAGACTGTCTCACTCTTTCTTCCGCACGGCGGGCCACACTCGCTCAATCTCGCTCTCTTTATCTGAGTCTCGTTTAACCTCATTTTCTTTCACACACAAATGATATATCTCCCTGTTCAGGCCTCGATCGACACACTCTATACTCTCTCACGCAGATTGTCCATCTAGGTCAGTCCATCCAAGCCGCCGCCACTCTTTCGACCTCATGGTGGGCCACGCTCACTCAATCTCTCTCTCTCTCTCTCTCTCTCTCTCCGTATGTCTCGATTGACCTCGCTCTTCCTTGGACAAAAACAATATATCACCATGTTTGAGCCCAATTCGACCTATTCACATTGTATACTCTGTCACGCACATCGTCTATCTAGGTCACTCTCTCCAACCCGTCCCACTCTTTCGATCGCACGGCGACCCTATGTGATCGGTTCACCTTGCTTCCTCCCACGCACAAAATATATCTACATGTCTGTGACTGGATCATCTCTCAAGCTCTATCTTACAGCCCTCACCCTTGCCAAAAAGCTCAATCGGACAATATCTCTCTAGAGCATATATATTTGTTCAATGAATGTCAGACCACACTCACTTTGTCTCTCTATCTATATGTCTCTCGATTGACCTCGCTTTCTCACACCGGATCTTCCACGCGTTGAAGCTACTACCTCTCCATCCCTCGCAAAGCCGGAGCTATTTACATTGCGAGGGGCACTCCAACCTTGGATTAATTTGTGTAGGCATTTATTCCGGCCGGTTTAGATTATATTTTCGTAGCATTCGGCCCACAACTACTCAAAACACCATTGCAAACCACGCAACTCCCCTAGTTGATTTCCCTCTGGCTCGGTCATCGCTCTCTCGCACGTCCTTTCTCGCCTTCAACGTCGCACCATGGTATTATTGAAAAAACTATGTTGTTCTCTTCAATTATTATAAATAAGCTACAAAACTACACACAGATAGTCCACTTGGAATGGAACAAATTTTGACCCACAAATTAAAGTGCTACAAACTACACACCGAGGGGCCCACATGTCATGAAACAAATTTGGACCCATATACAAATTAAAAAATAAAGGACGAGGATCAAACATGCGACCGGGCCTTCAAGCCGCACGTCAATAGGCAACATACGTAGAATAGCAATGTTTGTTGTACCCCCTTTGTTCACATAATGTTTTTATATTACCACAGCCTAATTAATGGATAACATGTAATATTATTTTTAGTACTATTCGCCTTCACTTACTGGTGGGTTCCATGTGTGCTCTCTCTCACCTCCCCTTCCGTGTTTAGACGCACGTGCAAACAGGAAGAACTCGCGGGCGATGTTGCCGTTGACCATATCTGGACG
Organism: Aegilops tauschii subsp. strangulata; assembly: GCF_002575655.3. Lineage (NCBI taxonomy): Eukaryota > Viridiplantae > Streptophyta > Magnoliopsida > Poales > Poaceae > Aegilops > Aegilops tauschii. The sequence goes on from NC_053041.3 coordinate 69,248,538, forward strand.
CGTTCACAAGTCACGGCACCAGTTTCACGTACTAGCATCACTAGTCAGTGTGTATGTGCAATGCACGTTAATTTGGAAGTATATTAAGTGCATGCGGATATTAACTACTAGGATATTATTTGCGTGTTGTCATGTGATTAGCATTATTTTTGGCATGAAATTAACTGCACGCTAAACGTGTTGAGCGCTCGACATTGAAGCAGTCTAGGTCGTTGGATGACAAGGAATACATGTGGCTTGATGACGTTTTATATTTAATTTGATACGGCTCTAGAAGAACATTCAATCGATCAAACCATACATTTCGTTCAGTCTGACTCCGACTTTAAATTAGACGACGATCGATATAAAATAAACGGAAATGATAAACGTTTGGATTTTAAGCATGGCAATCTGAACGTTTTTCATGGCAAATTTAGATTACGCGGCGGCGGCGGGGGCGTCTCGCGGTGGGAAGCGGCTCCTCTGCCGTGCTCTGTGTGTCGTCGGGCCACTGACCGACGGCGACGGCGGCGTCTTGCGCCGTTGTTGGCGTACTCCCGGACGTTGGCCTAGCTTCAAGGAAGGCCAAAATGTTCTGGACTTCGGAGCGAGTCAACTGGCGGGAGGAGGCGACTGGCGTTGGTGCAAGGAAGCGGTCGACGGCGGCCATCCATGCCGCTGAGGGGGGCACTGGCACCCGCGCGGGGACAAGCGCTGTTAACGACAAGGCGGAGACATTCGTGTGCACGGGCACCGGATCGGGCGCGCACGTCAGTGCACGCGCAGGCGCATGCGCTGGCAGGTGCACGGGCACCGGCACGGGCGTGCGCGTCAGTGCACGCGCAGGCGCATGCGCTGGCAGGTGCACGGGCGCGTGAAAGTCGGCGGGGACCTCGTGGAACCCCGTGGGATCAAGCTCGGCGACAATGTGCGGCTCCCAGCCCATCAATGCCACGGGGATGGGCGCTAGCGTAGTCGGGGCGACGGGAGCCGGAACGGGAGCGGGGACAGGCGCGGCGTCTTCCCGCAAGGCCAGTTCAAGCTCGTCCCAAAGCGCCTTATGTTCTTGAGACTCCGGCTGGGTGTCTTCCTCAGGAAACTGGAACACTAAGGGTAGACCATCGTGATGCGGCATGGCGTATGTTTAGGTCAGGCTAGTTGGAGGTAGACGACAGGAGAATCGGAGAGGAAGAGAGAGGATTCTAGTGATACCGGGTAGTGCGGGGTTGATTTTAAACTGCGGCGCCGACAACATTAAAAGTGGGAGCAGTTGGGACGACGGTGGGCGGCGGAGCCTGGTCAAAGGGCTCGCCTCCCGGTGAGCCTGCACAGCGGTCTGCTCGCACGCCTCCCTGACAGCTGGCGCAGCGGTCTGCTCGCACGCCTCCCGTCGACTCACACGCTTGCTCGGACGGCACCTGCCGATGAGAAGCGGGGACTCGTGGCCGCCCGTAAACGCCCACAATTTCAATAGTGAAAGCGTTCGCCTTAACGTGACATGTCTTTGTTCCAAAATACCTTGGCTCTTCATTTGTGCAATTTGTCATAAGCAGCTTGTCTCAAATTGAAGAAAAAACTTACGAAGTAATATTTGTGCCATATCATGTGACCATGCTTAGTTTCAAGAATTTATGCTCACTTTTGGATTTTCTGAAATTTAAGATCCAGTATTCGAAACAATATCATAACCTGCATCATGCAATAAATTTTCAAGCCGTACATCTGTCATGTTGTATTTCTTAAGAAAGGATTTGGTCAAACATTTTGCTTAGTTAGAGTTCAGACAAGTTATATATGTAGAGTAAAAGGATAATCCCTCCGTATCAGTGCATTGCCTGATATATTAACTCAAGTACTAGGCACGAACAAACGGGCTCAATTCTGTGCTCATCCTGGTGTAGTAGTAGTAGTAGTAGTACTAGGCAATGCATTTGACGGGTGACCTTGACGAGCGGCGACCGAGGGAATTGAACCGTGCTCGGCACGGTAGGTAACATTGTCTAGTTACTAAAGCATCCCTCCGTTGTTCATCGGTAGTCATTATGGACCGGGGACATGAGGGGAATTTCCTAGGGCTGGAATTCTGGCCGCCAGATATTTCGACTTGAAATGCTAAGGCTCGACTGGTTGGGGTTGCCTAATGTGCGTACCACGCACGCCACCGAAGGACACGAGCCCGGTTTTTTATTTTAGGATCAACACGAGCCAAGGTCTGGCTGGTACGCTGTTGGGTCCTACCATTCGAGAATACGAAAGGAACCATTTAAATTGCCGAACGAATCTATGTGTATTACAATACTCGTATTTTCCTTGCAAATACTAATCTCAACGTGGTAATTGATTTATGACGAGTTGTTGAATTAGAGTGAGTTTGTGATATAGTGATCTCAACGTGGCTTTCACATTTCATGGTATCCCTAGTAAGTTTTCCAATGCAAATTCAAATTTAAAAGATGAACAATATGGAGGTGAGAAAACTTTGTATGTATCAAGCATATGACCACACACACACACACAGAGACACACACACACGAACACAACAACAATCCAATAAGTATAGTGCATCTATTTTTCCAAACCATGCATGTATGACACGAATTCAAAAATACTCCTTCTATTCCTAAATATTAGTCTTTTAGAGAGTTCAACAAGTGACTACATACGAAGCAAAATGAGTGAATCTAGACTCTAAAATATGTCTATATACATCCGTATGTGCCAGTCCATTTGAAGCCTCTAAAAAGACTAATATTTAGGAACGAAGGGAGTAAAATGTAAGACATCCATGGTCCTCAGTTCAATATTTAAAATGAACATGAAACTGAAACATGAATATTAAGTCTAGTACTACAGTACATGCAAATGTTGTGTTTAGGCGGAGCTATGATTGTCGGGGGTCAACCCCTCGACCTTAGATAAAATTGTGGAGCTCTGTTTAGGGTTGTTTAGATTATATTTGTCCCCACCCTCCCAACCACCGATTGGTTGTGCACCCCCACCCCTCCTCCCCGGGAGAATATCATGTGCCCCCATACCTTAGATGCTATATGCTGATACAAGTTGCTTGGAGCTTGTAGATCTGAGATATAGCAGCTCACATGATGTGTCTTAATATTTTTGCAGGAAACCTTGATGAGTTTGAGAATTGCACACAATTTGTACAAAAACTACTTAGATGCCCTTTGATCCCATATCCAACGACCTCGAAGCTCGTATCACCGTAGCATCTAAGATGAAGGAGGACATCATATTCTCCTATATGTAAGAATATCATGTGCTACCACACCTTAGATGCTTTGGTGATACAAGCTCTTCGGAGGCGTTGGATTTGCGACCCAACACCACCTCGGTGGTTCGAATGGTTTTTTGCAGAAAAGCCCCAAAAGAGTTCGGCCACTGCTTACAAGCACAAAGACTGCTCAGATGCCATTGGATCTCAGATCAAACGACCTCCAAGCTCGTATCACCGTAGCATCCAAGCTGCGATAGCACCTTATCTTTCTCGCACGGGAGAGTATGAGGTGCTCCCGCACCGTAGATTCTATGGTGATACGAGTTCACTGAGATCTAACGGCCCACAGTAGGAGGTTTGAATGTTTTTGCAATATACGACTGATAGAGTTTGGGAAATGCGCAGAAAGTACAAGTACTACGCATGTGCCATCTGATCACTGATCATACGACCTAGATGCTCATATCATCGTAGCGGGTAATTAAGCTACGGGGAGCACCTAATATGAGCACCGGGGAGCCGTTGGATCGAAGATGCAGCGGCACACGAGGCCTGAATGTTTTATTTGCAAAAAAACCTTTGGAGAGTTTGGAAATTGCGCATAATTACAAAGACTACTCCGAAGCCATTGGATCTCACTTCCAACGGTGTAAAAACTCGTATCACCATACTATCTAAGCTGCGGGGTGGATGTGATATTCTATGCCGCTGTCATTTTTGTTCGTAAACTTGCAAAATACGTGTAACTCGTGGCGTTACTTGTCTAACCGCGCAAAGTGTTTGTTCAAAAAAACCATCCTACACTGAAATATCGGAACAACACACGGGGGTCCCACTTGTCATTAATCAAATTTGGACCTAAACTAACAAATCTGAAAGATGAGATTCGAACTGGCAACCTGGACTACAAAGCGTAAGTCGATAGCCTGAAAAAATGAACGGTTGTTGGCTTTGTCCCATAACTTGATTTTATACAGTACTTGCGTTGAGTAGAGTAGAGGGAGTGCCTCTCAACACGTGCATGACCATTGTCTCACTTACTGGTGGGTACCAGGTCTGCGATTTCAATCTCTCTTCTCTCCATCGTCTAACCTTTGCATGGGCACACACGAAGAGCGGCGCTAGCTTGCCGTGGTGTTATTACAACTAAAAATGCTTGGAAAATAGAAGAATCGCCTAGAACAAGAGACGTTGTGGCTGGTCGAGACGGAGTTAACCACATCTATCCTCCGTGGCACGTTTGCATGATGAAGCTGTGTGGCTAGTGGGGTGTTTTCAACCGACTGGCTGGGTCCCGAGGTCGAACCATAGGTGCTACGTCTGATACAGTATATTTTTACACGCACATTTTTCCTCCGTGCCGAGACGTGGCACACCCTACCGCACGGTTTCGGGGTCCTCCCGGGTGGTGCACGCATATATTCTTCCTGACGTGGGACGCCCTACCGTGCGTTTTCTGGGTCCTCCTCGGTCGTAGCGCCGAAGCAAGTAAATGAGTCATCAAATCACGAAAGACCAGATTTCCCGCCGAGTACATCAGTGAAGCACGGTGGCTAGCTAGTTGGGCTAGTTCGACCGATTAGCTAGGCCGCCGCCACATTTGTTTTTTCACCCCTTTCTTTATCTACTTGCCGGCAGGTAAATTTAAATATCCACCGCGGCGTTGCTCTGGTGTTTGGGTGCGACAGGATTTTTAATTTTTTGACTGACGGGAGCAGGCGCGACATGATTTTTAATTTTTGATTGACGGGAGCAGGCGCGGCATCAATTAGTCACGATGACTCCGCCTGTAAAAACCCACTGCTCCCTGATGTGAGAAGTCGTCGACTGGTGTTTTACCGTGGTGAAAACCAAAAGATTCCCCGCTCCCTCCGCCTTCCCGTCGATTGCATTGCCTTTCAGCCGTTTCGCCCCCTTTGCTTCCTCTCCCCAGTGCTTCTACCTAGTGCCATGGCGGCGCAGCAGATCACGGAGTCCGAGGTGAGGCGCCTGACACAGGAGCTCCATGTCAAGGATGCAGAGCTCAGGGCCAAGGACGTGGAGCTCCGTGAGCTCAAGGAGGAGAGGAGTGCCATGCTCCTCCGTTATGTGCGGGAGTTCACAGAGCTTCAAAAGCGGCAGGCGTCCACCACAAAGATTCTCAAGGCATCGGCGGCGTTGCTGCAGAAAGTGGGAGATACGATAGGCTGTCAGGGGAGCCGGCTGGAGCGCGAGCGGGCCGATCGTGATGAGGTCCAGGATCGCCTCAGCCACTTGGTGAACCAAGTTGCCACGCACGTGTTGCGGCTGCGCGATGCCTACCGTCGTGCCAGCGCGACGATGCCGGCCGTCGGGCTAAACCCGTTCCACCACCCGGTTGACTTCAATGAGCTGCGGCTTCCTGACCTGGTCTCCTTCTTCACCTATATCTCCGAGGAGCTGAGCCGTCTCCGCGCGATGGTGGAGGCTGAGCTGGACAAGGAGGGGTTGCGAGCTGCCATCGCCGTTGCCGGGCGAATCCTTTCAGGGCTCCGTCACCGGAATCCATTCGTGCCATTGGACGCCGTCTTTGACGAGCTGGCTCCCGTCGATCGGGAGCGGGCTCTGTGGGCGGTTGCACCTTGCATCACCAACGTCATGCGCCTCGAGAAGCAGAGGGACTTCGGTGGTGTTTAGGCGCCCTCTGCATGGGCATGTTCATGTCTCGGCGCAACATGACCGTTCGATCAAACTCAGATGGTGCAGATCAGTCACAGTAGCACAAAGCGTGTGGGTGTGTTTGGTTGCATTCTCATCTCAATATAGTTGTTTCCTCTTCGTGTATTTTTGTCAACCTACTAGTGTGGACTCATGCACCCTTCATGCACTCTGCCAAACACCCAAAAGTGGGTCGAGAAGGGAACTTTTGCTCCCATCCCGTGCACCCTTCACACACCCTGCCTAACACTATTCGTGCTTCATATGGTTCATATTTCGTGGAGTACTGTAGCACCGTACTCTCCGTGCGCTGTGGACCTAGTTCTGTTAACATTGATCTCACAGTTCATTCTCGACCGGACAGTCGAAAAAGCGGTACTATGTTACATATAGGAGTAGTTGACATGCGCACAACATCATTTGTTATCCTCTTATCTTACTACACTAGCAACAAGATTGTGTAGTACTGACGTATGAACCACTGCACATGCCTAGTAGTAGGAGCACTGTGTATATTCAAGTGGCTGCCGTGCTTCGCACTCCTCCGTCGTAAGAGTGGAAACGCTTGCTGTAATCATTTTTTTCTTCAGAAAAATAGTGGACACGCTCTACCGTGCGGATCCTCCTCCAGCCATGCGCTAAATTACTCACTTTCGCTGATGTGTGGGACAGCCGGCACCTGGGTCCGCCAACCATGCACTAAATTACTCCGTAGTAGAGTGATGGTAGACTACCCCGATCGAACCGCCGCAGTAATGCCCAATGAGCCGTCAAATCACAAAACCCCCTCCTTTCCAGAAGTAAGTTGGACGGACGAAGCAACCATCATTTCACTCTTCTCTCTCAGCTTCCTCTCTTGAAGAAAACCCCCACTAGCTTCGCTTCTCCCTCATCTCGTTCCTCCTTTCACTCTTCTGTCTCAGCTTCCTCTCTTGGATGGACTTCGGAGCACCGGCCGACGTGATGTCTATGGCTGTGGCCAAAACCGTCGAGGCTCATGGTACGAAGAAGCGCAAGCACCCCGCCGAGACTACCGCAGACAAGCTCAAAGCCATCGCCCTCTCCAGGCCCCCCTCTCCGGGATCCCTCATTAAGCAACTCCAGGTAATGTCTCTTGTTGACAATCTTTTTCTCGATCTTGATCGTGTTTTTTCATCTAACACGCAGTACTAGTACTGGTAGTACAACTTTCTGGGTGATCTTGCATGTGATTTTAGTGGGCCAAATGACGGTTCTAAATTCCTCTTTTGACCAAAACATGCGAGAGGTTGACACTGATTTCTTATAGATTACTTTCAACTACTCCCTCTGTCCCAAATTTCTTGTCTTAGATTTGGCTAGATACGGATGTATCTAATACTAAAATGTGACTTGATACATCCGTATCTAGACAAATCTAAGACAAGAATTTTGGGACGGAGGGAGTACTTTATGAACATCAGTGCTACCTTTTAAGAGGGTATATTTGCCTCAGTAACTTGTGTTATGGATATTGCATGTAATCCCTCTGCTCTCATGCCTTTGAAGACATGTTCTAGTGTCTTTGTTCACTCATTTCTGTGCGTATATGTAGTCATATATGGAGTATAATATCGAAAATTATCTTATATTTCTGAACGGAGGTAGTAATAAAATATGGTTTCTGTTTGAATTAGAACCAGGTCTGTGGTGGAGATGAAGTTCTCAATGTCATGCCGTGTGAACTAGAAGACCTGATGATGAGTTCTACTGCTGAACTATCCAGTTGCTGTGTCCTTGTCGCCATGTGTCCTGAACTAGTGTTTTCCTGTAGCATTGTTGTCAGGCGTGTTCTCGAGGCTGTACTTGACCACAACAATTTCCTGGTTGTGCCTTCTATTACGAAGGGTGTGGTTCTTGTAAAGCTTCCCAACAAATCTGATGCGGCCTGTCTTCATCATCATGTTTATGAGTGGAAAGACCACTCTGTTAGGTTCTCCAAGGTTGACAAGATGGTGATGGTGCATGTAGACATCTCACACAAAGTCCATGGCCTAGTCAGTTATGCGGGGTTCATCCCGTAGGTCGGTGGCAAGAAATAGTCTGCAGAGTTTAGTTAGTGCAACTTTGCTTGTCTGTAGTAAGTACTATTGTTCAGTACTTGATTTGTGTTTGTGAACCCTGTATTGTTTATTAGTACTGCCGCTTTTGGTGTGTGAACGGTCTATGTTAATGTCTGTCCACTCAATTCAGTATGTATATTTTGAAGTATCCAGATCATATTTTTTGTGCGGACGGTTTATCAATTATGGTTACACTCCAATATCTGTATGCATTGCAGGGTTTATCGCACCCACCAGGATTTCCAGTCCCATGGATGTTCAGTCCATACGATTTGTCACGACCTTTGGACTGTCCTGCTTGTGGGAGTAGGCGGGGCCCCTGCATGCCACGCGTAGTTGGACGATCAATCTTCTGTTTAGTACTTCAACATAGTGATTTCCTGGTAAGGATTCACTCGTGTCACATCAAGTAAATCTTATTGATTTACTGTCTAAATCTTATTGATTTAATGTCATGTTTTCTTTCTTTTCCTGCAATTTTACGATGCAGGTTTTGCCATGTGACATTCATCACAGAATAAACCGTTTGGTTTGCTCTACGATGGCTATTTTTGTAGGTTTCACTTCTTATGTCGTGTCAGTAACGAAGGCACTGTCCATCACTTATATTACTGGAAAAAATTGGATCAGTCTGTTGTCAGAGTACAAGCTGAATCCCTATGATGAACTGCAGTTTGGTTTAACAAAAACGCCACAATTAGTCCTTCTCACATTTAAAAGAAATGAAGAAAAAAACTGGATCACGGTCACGGATCCTAGTCAAGTTAGAAAGCTGATCATAGCAGAACAGACACGATCGCCGCTGTCTCACATAGATCGAGCACCGGCAGTTGCTCTAGCACTGACAGCGGCAGCAGCTCAGTCTCATCCAGCGGAGGATTGGGCACCGACCGCGTCAACGGATCAGTCTGATCTACCAGAGGATCGGGCATCGACACCGGCACCTGCTCCGACACCGGCGCCAGCTCTACAAGGAGCACCATCTCCGGCAGCAGCAGCGGCTTCGGCACCTGCACCAACACTTGCACTTGCATCTGCTCCGGCCCGTGCAGTTGCACCGGCAACAGACTGGGCTGCAGTTCGCACTTCATATACCAAAGTCCTTACAATAACCGACATGTCCACCTTCTTGGTAAGCATTGGCCACCCAAGTGCTTCGTTCTTTTTTCTTTCCATGTTGTTTCACATGATTCACTGTGTTGATCTAACTATTTGGGTATGTATTCTTGTTTGCAAACAGAGAATTCCTAGAGCAACGAGGGAGTCAGTCAACAATCCGGGCGACCGTGGCCAAGTTTCTCTTACCATGCGCAGCCTTGGTGTGAATGAACCTGATCAATATACCGTAAGTACAAAGGATGGTCGCATGATGATTGATGCTAAAGGATGGTCAAGGTTCAAATCTAAATCATATCTTGCGGTAGGGGATGATGTCAAAATCGAACTTTCTCGGCAAGGAGAGCTGGTCCAAATCAACTTTGAAATTCTTCAGTAGCAGCACGCAACTGCCGAACTGATCTATCCTCCGAGAGAGTTTGATGTAATAATCTGGCATGGTGAAACAAGTGTGATGTGTGTATAAGTAGTACGATAGTATTATTTATCACATGGTATATCGTTGATAGAATTGCAACTCTGATTGCTGGTTAGGAACTGTCGTTCGATTTCATTCCAACAGCTGCCGTGCATTATTCAATTTTGTGTATTCGCCTTGCGACAGCATCTAAAACCAGCGCCGTACCGATCGCTTGCAATATGAAAAGCACTGAGGTAGAACACATGGGCCCCCAAACATGCAGGGTCGGCCTGCGGCCCAAAGTCCAGAACCGTGAGCCTATCTGAGTATTATATTCTTAGCTGAACCCCCATAAAAAATGCTGAACCCCCATAATGCCCGTGCGTTGCAGAGGGAGTATATTTCTCGGCAAGGTGAGCCTATGATATAAAAGATTTGTATATTTCTTTACAGAGGGAGTATCTCTCTATCAAAAAATATATTTATGTGTAACTAGTTACTCCTGTGTTTCTACTTCCTTTCGCTGATATGTGGGGCAACCGGCAACGGGGTCCACGTGCCATATGCACAAATTAGAGTGCACAACTTCATGGTAGACACACCCCGGTCGTAGCGCCGCAGTAATGCCCAATGAGCCGTCAAATCACAACCCCCATTTCCAGCTTTAGCAGTAAGCTGGACGGACGAAGCGACAATATTTCACTGGGCCTGAATCCCCTTCTCCCTCGTCTGCTTGTTCAGAGAAAACCCCCTCGCGGCGATTGCATAGGGTTTTCTCATGGAGAACCAGGTACGAATTCTTATCCATCCCCGATAAATCGAAGTCCCTTGGTCGCAGGTAATCCTAGGATGGCAGGCGCCGCCGTTGATGCATTTTTCTTCCTACTGAATCTAGTGTGTTTCATTTGCAGTGCACAAAGTGCGAGGACCCTACAGGTTTCTGCGCCCTCGGCGAGACGCCACACTTGTTCCTTCTCATCCTAACATAGCATTTTGAAACGCGCACAGTATGTTCCTAGAATCCTCTTTTCTATCCGGGAGGGTGGGTTTTTTTTGAACATGTTGTGTTCTCATATTATTTTTCCTGCAGTGTATTATTTGCTCTACCAGAACACATGTACTCAAGATGCTCGGCCTTGCCATAACTGAATACACTAGTTTAATGGTCACAGTGAAGACAAGCCGTGGATATAAGTTCCGAGTTGGGTTCATGAACCAAGAAGATCGCTGCTTTTTTTATGGCCGAGCTTGGATAAACTTTCTCAAGTGTTACAGAGTGATAGTTGCCGCACGAATGTTGATGGAAATAGCAGAACCTGGTCTCATCTTCACTGCGATCTTCCACCCCGACGTCGTTCTAATTGTTCATCGATGTTAGTTTTGTATCTGGTTCTTGCTTGTTGCCTCGAATACTTCTTAATCCACCTATTCTGTCTAACTAATCACAATTTAACTTTAGAAGTAGCAACGAATCTCTCACGCAGATGCTACTTCTAACTAATATTTTCTTATAATTGGTGGCACGTGTAGGTTTTTTCAGAGTTAAGCAGTCTGCTCGTTTGTTACTCTGTAAGAACTCGGCTGTTACTAATGGCACTGAAGTTGACTGGATCGACATCCACAAGTTCCTACACTTTATTGATCGTCTTGAGGTCCTTGTGGGGCGTTTCAATGGTGGAAGGCCACGTGGGATATGTGTGCCACTGCTGCACTCGTTGAACATGTCCAACTATGTCGAGAAACTTATGGTACGAGCTGTTTTTCTGTTATATATGTTGTTCATAAACTATTGCTTATACACAATTTTACAGCTGTGATCTTCGTGAAACAGGAACGGCCAAGTTCTATTGTTCCTATACAGATGCCTGACCATGGTCGGGTCAGACTTGCGCTTGGTCACAACATGATGTTTATGTCGACCTACTCAATTCCCCTTGGAGGTGAAAAGATACTTATTCATGGGTGGTCTCAAATAATGAAGGCCTGTCCATCTTGGAGAATAGGACAGAAGATTATGTTCATGCTTTTCCATGGCTCTAAAGCGAATATCCTGTTTATTGACCATGTTGCTTTCAGCTTTGGTTGTTAAGTGCCCCTGCTGGTTTCAGTTAAGGTTGTTAAGTACTCCTGCTGCTTTTACAGTCTGTCGTGTTTCTTCAGTCCTGTCTTCCTCCAGCCGCCAAAACCAAACCAGCGCCGGCAAGGCCGCCTGCTTCCGCCTCCCACGGCTAGCTGCGCCTCAGTGCACGCCTCGCCGCCCCACCGTCTCCTAAATCGTTAATGCCGACGTCCTCCGCACGCTTTGGTGCGCTCGCCGCGGCGCCGCCCTCTCGCGTTGTCAACATGGTCAACAAACAACAGGAATCGACAGAAGTATGTGGAGAGAATGACAGTAGGGGCCCACCACGTCAGCGTATGGAAAAATAAAATGCTTCCTCCTAGTGTTTTCCTGACATCTGGGACCCATGACATTGTGAGCGTATATAGTCAATAGACAAGAGAACAACACAAGATCGGCTGACACCTGGGACGTAGCTACTCGAGCAGTATTTTTTTTGTTTGGTATTGTTGAGACGGAGCAGGGTTTGAACTGGGTTGTTGCCCATCTAGCCCAGGCTTATATTTTATGTTCACCATGTGACCAGCCCAGCTATTTTTTCTTTGTGAAAATGAGCCCAGTTTATTTTTTCTGAAGAATACCCAATCCAGGCCTACTTATTTTCGTACGCCCTGATGGGCTGCAACTCTTTCAAGACGCCTGCAAATCTTCAAAGTAATATGAAATGGGTTGTAAATATAAAAACAGATGACAAATTGGAAATTACTTCATAATTTCTGAATTCTTTGACATTTTCAGATTCCTATTTCACTGCATTAACCTAATTTAAATATATCTTCAAAGTACTTTAAATCTGGCTTGACATTTCGGTATTTAAAATAGTTTGGAACCCACAGAAATATGCGAAATTGGCCCTGGCCAACCAAAAAAAATGACTGCAATAAATTCCATAAGAAGTTGCCATGAGCTATATATATAAATTATTAAAAAAAGAGGGAGTGGTCTGACTTGTGGGCCTGTTTAGTTGACGTGTATGCAAGATTTTTTTAGTTATTATATACGTCAACAAACGATTCTAGCAGACATAACCGTTGGATGTCAATCCAACGGCCGTCATGTTTCTTCAATCTCTAATCTTCTTGCTCCAGCCGCCAAAGCAGCGCCTGCGGGACCGCCTACTCCCGCCTCCCGTGGCCGGCTGTGCTGCCGCGCAGGCCTCAGCGCCCCCTACTACTCGCACCGCTGGCCAGGGCATCCCACTACTCACCCACACCCCCTGTTATTCTACGGTGACGGCAGCCTCACACCACAGCCGAACCGGTGAACCCTCGTACTCCTCTCCGCGCGGGCTTCCACTGCCGCGTCTTCCCTGGCTCCGTGTCGTCCCCTTCCTAGGCCTCGCCGCCGTCCACCGTCGTGGTGCTCTCGGCGCGGCGTGGTCAATGTGGTCAACGACCGACTTCCATCGGAAGAGTACTGTACATGGAGAGGCTGACAGCTGGGTCCACGACAGCCGCAAGGAAGTGCCTCCTTATTACGCGGAAAATAATTATTCCTCCACCTGACAGCAGGGACCCACCAGACGGGCCACCAGTATTTCACGAAAAATAACGTTTCCCCCTGACTGCTGGGACCCACAGGACGGGCCACCGTATTTCGCGAAAAAAACGTTCCCCCCGCTGCCAGCTCGGACCCACCGGAAGTGCCTCCTTATTACGCACAAAAAAATGAATACCCCCTGCTAGCTGGGACCCACCTTGGTGGGAGGCTGACTTGTGGGCCTACTAAGTTGATTGGGACGGAGGCCTTTGTCAACTTTAGTCAATATATGAACAATTCTGGCTCCAGTGACCGTACGATGTCCATCCAACAGCCGTACTGCTTCTACAACCTCTGGTCTTCTTGCTCCAGCCGCCCAAAGCAGCGCTGGTCATGCCGCCTGCTCCTGCCGCCCGTGGCCGGCTGTGATGCCGCGGAGGCCTCACCACCCCCTACTACTCCCACCGTTGGCCAGGCCATTCCTCTACGCACCCACACCCCCTGTTATTCTGCGGCGATGACAGCCTCACACCGCAGCCGAACGAGTGAACCCTCATACTCCTCTACGCGTGGGCATCCACTGCCGCGTCTTCCCCGGCTCTGCGTCGTCCCCTTCCTAGGCCTCGCCGTCGTCCACCGCCCTGGTGCTCTCGGCGCGGCGTGGTCAACGTGGTCAAGGAATGGCTTCCATCGGACGTGGACTGTACGTGGAGAGGCTGACAGCTGGGTCCACGGCCGAAGCGAGGAAGTTCCTCCTTATTACGCGCAAAATAATTATTCCTCCACCTGACAGCGGGGACCCACTGGACGGGCCACCGTATTTCACGAAAAAAACGTTTCCCCCTGACTGCTGGGACCCACCAGCTACATCTTCGCATGCAAGGAAGTGCGTTCGAAAAAAACGATTCGCCCCCTGACTGCTGGAACCCACCAGCTACATGTTCGCACGCAAGGAAGTGCGCCCGGGCAAAAAAAAAGAACACGATTCCCCCCCTGACTGCTGGGACCCAGCAGCTACACCTTCGCACGCAAGGAAGTGCGTCCGGGCAAAAAAGCGATTCGCCTCCCTGACTGTTGGGACCCACCAGTTACATCTTCGCAGGGAAGGAAGTGCCTGACAGTCGGGATCCACCTGGTCGAAGCGTACGTAGCATTGTCATTCTGGTCGCGAATGTGTACGTACATATATACTGGTCAATGTAGAGGCGCACACGTGTCGTAGTAGAGGCGCGTACGTGTCGTTGTAGAGGCGCGCACGTAGCATGTACACGTACGTACAGCGGCCAGGGTGCAAGAAAGAAAATACGGCCACGTACGTACATAGGGGCAGGGTCTCGAACGCCTACTCGCGCATACGTACGGCCAGGGCTCGTGTACATGGCTGGGTCGGAACGGAGAAACAGCGTCGTCGTCATGTTCATGGGGAGGCAACGGAATGCGTCGTGTTCATGGGGAGGCAACGGAATGCGTCGTGTTCATCGGGAGGCAACGGAACGTGTGGGAGCCAACCGGCTGGGTCGGAACGGAATGCGTGGTCGTGTTCATCGGGAGGGCTTGGACGGAACAGGCGATGGAAATGAGGCCTGGCGTACCGCAAAACGGAGGAAACGGCCTTGTGTTCGACCGGCCACGTTCGAAACGGGATCCTGTTCATCGGGAGGGGTCTGGCGTACCGCAAAACGGAGGAAATGGACCTCCTACGGTTGAAACGGGGGTCCTGTTGATCGGGAGGGGTGTGGCGTGCTGCAAAACGGAGGAAACGGACTTGTGTTGGAGCGCTACGGTCGAAACGGGGGTCTTGTTGATCGGGAGTGGTGTGGCGTACCGCAAAACGGGACTCCATGGGATACTGTTCATCTCCACCGTCGACCACCTCCAGCCTCCACGGGCTACCGTCGACCTCCTCCAGCCTCCACGGGCTCCTGTTCATCCAGCCTCCACCGCGCGCTACTCCACCGGCTACTGTTCAACCACCCCTCCACCGTCTACTGTTCATCCAGCCCTCCACACCACGGGGTCCTGTTCAACCACCCCTCCACGGGCACCCCTCCACCGTCTACTGTTCATCCAGCCCTCCACACCACGGGGTCCTGTTCAACCACCCCTCCACGGGCACCCCTCCACCGTCTACTGTTCATCCAGCCCTCCACACCACGGGGTCCTGTTCATCCAGAGGCAATGCCACCGCTCACTGTTCATCCAATCCCCCCCCCGCAACGCTCACTGTTCATCCAATCGACCGGCTTCAGTTAGCAGCAGTAGCGAAGTAATCGCTCGATCGGGTTCAGTTAACAGCCATCGATCGATCGCTCGGGTTCAGTAACGCGTAGCCTGCAGTGCAATCGCTTGGGTTCAGTTAGAGCCCAACGCCTCGCTCGGGTTCAGTTAGAGCCAACGCCTCGCACACACGCGCATACGTGTATGAGAGAAATGCGCATCGCTCGACCCCGACCTCCCACCGTAACCGGGAACTCCCCGAAATTTTCCTCCCCCTCGCTTCTACCACGGTTTTTTCCGTCATGGACGGCCCAAAGAATGTCATGCAGCCGCGTCTCCGGCCCGCCCAGGACGAAAAGCCCATTTTCTGTCATGATTTTTTGTCATAGAAGTAGGAGCCCACCACATCTATGATGATACCGGGTTTTGTCATAATTATCGTCACAGAAGTGTCATATGTATGACAGAATTTTTTTCGTTCGGCCCAAGATGTCACGGATGTGTCTTTTTTTTGTAGTGCAATGAAGAGGATTTCAGGGTATCTTGTAATAACAAGATCAACTGGGAATAAAAGTAAGAACGGCAAGTGTATGTATTTATCCATAGGGATATTTCAGTGGTAGGGAATTGCAAAAGCAACGGGCACAAAGTCTCAAAAGAGTATCGGAGAGTAACTTTGAAATCTTCTGGTGCAGCCGGCGATCATCTGGACTGAAGGAGCTCTCCGGGAGAAAGTGTTTTCGAGAACCTAAAGTTACATTTTTAGAAAATCATTTAACCCGAATAGAAGAGAGATTAGAATCCCAGAGTATAGACTAGGAATAAAAGATCCTAATACCACCCAATGGCGACGTGGGCCCATGGGCCACACAGCCATGTTAGTAAAAGTTTTGTAAAGTCTAGACTCGACTTCGGCCAAGGAGTGTGGAAGGGGGATTCCTACAGGCAGTTGGCTCTGATACCAACTTGTGACGCCCCCGATTCAATCGTACACTAATCATACACACAAACATGTACGATTAAGATCAGGGACTCACGGAAAGATATCACAACACAACTCTAAAATAAAATAAGTCATACAGGCATCATAATACAAGCCAGGGGCCTCGAGGGCTCGAATACAAGTGCTCGATCATAGACGAGTCAGCAGAAGCAACAATATCTGAGTACAGACATAAGTTAAACAAGTTTTGCCTTACGAAGGCTAGCACAAACTGGGGTACAGATCGAAAGAGGCGGATGCCTCCTGCCTGGGATCCTCCTAAACTACTCCTGGTCGTCGTCAGCGGCCTGCACTTAGCAGTAGGCACCTCCGGTGTAGTAGAAGTCGTCGTCGACGGTGGCGGCTGGCTCCTGGGCTCCAACATCTGGTTGCGACAACCAGGTAGAAGGGAAAGGGGGAAAAGAGGGAGAAAAGCAACCGTGAGTACTCATCCAAAGTACTCGCAAGCAAGGATCTACACTACATATGCATGGGTATATGTGTAAAGAGGCAATATCAGTGGACTGAACTGCAGAATGCCAGAATAAGAGGGGGATAGCTAGTCATGTCGAAGACTACGCTTCTGGCAGCCTCCATCTTGCAGCATGTAGAAGAGAGTAGATGGTAAGTTCACCAAGTATCATCGCATAGCATAATCCTAACCCAACGATCCTCTCCTCGTCGACCTGTCAGAGAGCAATCACCGGGTGGTATCTGGCACTTGGAAGGGTGTGTTTTATTAAGTAACCGGTTCTAGCTGTCATAAGGTCAAGGTACAACTCTGGGTTGTCGTGTTACCGAAGATCACGGCTATTCGAATAGATAAACTTCCCTGCAGGGATGCACCACATTACCCAACACGCTCAATCCCCTTTGGCCGGACACACTTTCCTAGGTCATGCCCAGCCTCGGAAGATCAACATGTCGCAGCCCTACCTAGGCACAATAGAGAGGTCAGCACGCCGGTCAAAATCCTATGGCGCAGGGGTCTGGGCCCATCGCCCATTGCACACCTGCACGTTGCGAACGCGGCCCGAAGTAGACCTATCCGCCTTAATACAAGCGCAGGCTTACGGTCCAATCGGGCGTGCGCTGCTCAGTCGCTGACATCAAGAAGGCTTCGGCTGATACCACGACGTCGAGTGCCCATAACTGTTCCCGCGTAGTTAGTTAGTGCGGATAGGCCAATGGCCAAACTCAGGTCAAATACCAAGATCTCGTTAAGCGTGTTAATTGAAGTATCCGCGAACGCCGACCAGGGCCAGGCCCACCTCTCTCCTAGGTGGTCTCAACCTGCCCTGTCGCTCCGCCACAAAGTAACAGTCGGTGGCCGTCGGGAACCCAGGTCCACCTCTACCGGGATGGAGCCACCTGCCCCTTCAGCCCCCATCTCCGAACAGTATCATAAGTAATGTAACAGTATAAAGTATATAACATATGCCCGTGATCACCTCCCGAAGTGATCACGGCCCAGTAGTATAGCATGGCAGACGGACAAGAGTGTAGGGTCACTGATGGAACACTAGCATCCTATATTAAGCATTAGGATAGCAGGTAAAGGTATCAACAATTGTAGCAACAATGACAGGCTATGCAGCAGAATAGGATTAACCAAAAGCAGTAGCATGCTACACTACTCTAATACAAGCAGTAGATAGGAGGAATAGGCTATATCTGGTAATCAGGGGGGGGGGGCTTGCCTGGTTTCCCTGGCAAGAAGAAGGGGTCGTCGTCGATGTAGTCGATCACAGGGGTATCGGCAACGGTCTCGAGGTCTACCAGAAAGAAGTAACAGAGGGGAACAAAATAAATAACAGAGCAATCAAAGCATCACAAAGTATAACATGGCAATATGTAGTGCTAGGGGTGATGTAATGCAGGGATAGGTGATACCGGCGAATGGGGAAACATCCGGGAAAGTATCCCCGGTGTTTGGCATTTTCGGACAGACCATCGGAAGGGGGATTGTTGCATGTTCGCTCTTCTAGGGACGTGTGGCTGATAAACGGACTGCATATCCAGATTCGTCTCGTCGTTTTGAGCAACTTTCATGTACAAAGTATTTTCATCCGAGTTACATATTATTTTATATTAATTTTTAAAGATTTAATTCATTTTTAGAATTAACAGAATTGATTTAATTAGAAAATATAATTATGATGTCAGCATGATGTCAGGGTGATGTCAGCAGTCAACTAGTGAGTTGACCTAGTAAAACTGACATGTGCGTCCCACTGTCATTCTCTAAGACTAACTAAACATGATTAGTTAATTTAATTAAGTGATTAGGTTAATTAATTAGGCCAAATTCAGTTAATTAAGTCTTTAATTAATTAATATTTTTATTATTTATTTTTTTTATTTTTTTATAAAACGTTCTGGGCGCGGGGCCCCACTTGTCATTGGCCCACGGGGCCAATCGAGCGTGGGCTAACGGGCGCCGGGGCGGAGATGGGCGTCGGGCGCCAGCCCAAGCAGGCGCACGCCCAGGGGCGCGCGGGGCGGCGACGGGCACGACAGCCCTGGGCAGGGACGACGAGGTCGGGGAGGACCGGCCCGTACCGGCGAGCGGCGGGGCTGAGCAGGCAGGGACGACGGCGGGGCCAGGCGGACGTGGGCGTCGCTGGAGCGGGGTGAGCAGGGCACGGCCGTGGAGGCACGGGGTGGCCGTGGCAGCGGCAGGCGTGGATGCACGCGGGCGAGTAGGGGGCGAGGCGACGGTGGCCGGAGTTGGCCGCGGGCGCGGCGATGGCCTGCCGGGCCAAAGGCAGAGACGGGACACGGGGCAACGGCGCGGTGTCGTGCACGACAAGGGGTAGCAGTGGGGTGTGCGTGCGCTGGGCCGACGGCGGGCTCGTGCTGGCCGGCGAGCAGGGGCCGCGGGCATGGTCGGCGAGGACGGCCGGAGCGGGGAGGGCTGTGGGAGGAGAGAGGAGGCATCGTGCGGGGCTGGCCCTAGGCGCAGACGGCGTGGTCGATGGGCGAGCGGGGAACAGGGGAAAGAGGAGGGGAGGTCAGAGCTCACGGTGGGGCCGTAGGGTCCTTGGCAGCGGGGCGTGGGGAGGACGACGGGGACGACGGCGGCGGGGTCGACGACGGGATGGCGGTCCGGCGAGGTGGTCCGGCGATGTGGTGGTGGCGACGACGGCCGCTGGTGTCGGGCCAGCTACGAGTCGAGGCCAAGGCTTCAGGTGGGCGCCGCGCGAGGGAGAGGAGGGCGCGGAGGAGTCCGAGAGGGGCGGCGCCGGCGATAGCGAGCGGCGACGGGGTCGCAGCCCCCGATCCAGATCGGGGGGAAGTGGAGCAAGGGGGAGTGGGGGTTGTGGGAGCGGTTAGGGTTTCGGGGTGGCTCAGGGGGGGTTATAGGGGGCGGCTGGGCCGGCCTGGTTGGCCCGATGGCTAGCTGGGCCGAGGCCCAGTGGGGGGGGGGGTTTCTTTTGTCTTTATTTTACTTTTGTTTAATTTTCCTTTTCTGTTTTCTGTTTTACTTTAGTTCCTCTTTTATTTTAGTTTTATAAACTATAAAAGTAGTCCCTAATTTAGTGTTAATAAATAGGCTACTGCCACATAAGTTTGGGCAACCAAATAAAATAGTTTAATATTTGATTTTTTGTAAAAGGCATTCAACTAATTGTTTTTGCTACTGTTTAAAATATTTTAGAGTATTTAAACCATTTATAAAAGTGTGGTTTCTCCACCATACTTACCAATGCATTATTTGGCTCACCCCGAACATTTTTAGTTTTAATATTTGAAAACTTTTATTGTTTGCTTGATTTTGAATTTGAATTTGAATGATTTCAAACTAACACGAGATTAGCAACAGTAATCGAGGTGACGTGGCATCATTACTAGATGGTTACTATACCTTAATTATCCGGGTGTCACACAAGTGCCTCGCCCTTGCAGGCACTCGCCTCCAACTCCTCCTCGCCGGCTGTAGGGCTCGTGGGCCTCTGTGGTTGCCCATCTGGATGCGCTTGATCAGGAGGCCTATCGTGGAAACTCCCGTGCTGCTGACTTGGGCTGATGCAAACTCTCTTCGCTACTCAGGCAGAGGCGCTGTGTGGCGAGTTGCAGGCCTTCGCCGCCTCTCACTTGGAGGAGGTTGTTCAGCCCCTCCGTAACATGGTGGTTGCTCTACAAGGTTGGAAGGTCCAGGTCTCAAGCTTATTGGAGCGAATGGAGGCTGTGAGTGGTAGGTTTGTGATACGTCTCCGTCATATCTATAATTTTTGATTGTTCCATGCCAATATTATACAACTTTCATATACTTTTGGCAACTTTTTATACTGTTTTTGGGACTAACATATTGATCCAGTACCCAGTGTCAGTTCCTATTTGTTGCATGTTTTTTGTTTCGCAGAAAATCCATATCAAACGGAGTCCAAACGGGATAAAAACTGACGCATATTTTTTTGGAATACATGTGATTTTTGGGAAGAAGAATCAACGCGATACGATGCCCGAGGCGGCCACAAGGCAGGGGGAGCGCCCTAGGGGGTCAGGCGCGCCCTAGTCCCTTGTGGCCACCCCGTAAGGTGGTTGGAGCCCTTCTTTCGCCTTAAGAAAGCTAATTTCCGAATAGAGATCGTGTCCAAAATTCAGCCCAATCGGAGTTACAGATCTCCGGTTTTGAAAGAAACAGTGAAAGGCCAGATCTAGGAAGGCAGAAACAGAGAGAGACAGAGAGACAGATCCAATCTGGGAGGGGCTCTCGCCCCTCCCACGCCATGGAGACCATGGACCAGAGGGGAAACCCTTCTCCCATCTTGGGAGAAGGTCAAGGAAGAAGAAGAAGGGGGGCCCTCTCCCCCTATCTTTCGGTGGTGCCGGAACACCGCCGGGGCCATCATCATCACCGCAATCTACACCAACAACTTCACCGCCGTCATCACCAACTCTTCCCCCCTCTATGCCCTGGTATAAGGCCTCTTTTACCTGCTGTAATCTCTATTTAAACATGGTGCTCAACGCTATATATTATTTCCCAATGATTTATGGCTATCCTATGATGTTTGAGTAGATCTGTTTTGTCCTATGGGTTAATTGATGATCGTGATTGGTTTGAGTTGCATGTTTTATTATTGGTGCTGTCCTATGGTGCTCTCCGTGTCGCGCAAACGTGAGGGATTCCCGATGTAGGGTGTTGCAATACGTTCATGATTCGCTTATAGTGGGTTGCTTGAGTGACAGAAGTATAAACCCGAGTAAGGGGTTGTTGCGTACGGGATAAAGAGGACTTGATGCTTTAATGCTACGGTTGGGTTTTACCTTAATGATCTTTAGTAGTTGCGGACGCTTGCTAGAGTTCCAATCATAAGTGCATATGATCCAAGAAGAGAAAGTATGTTAGCTTATGCCTCTCCCTCAAATAAAATTGCAATAGTGATTACCGGTCTAGTTATCGATTGCCTAGGGACAAATAACTTTCTCGTGAGAAAAAGCTCTCTACTAAAACTAACTTAGTTGTGTCTTTATCTAAACTGCCCCTAGATTTTATTTACGCGCTCTTTATTTTCTTGCAAACCTATCCAACAACACATACAAAGTACTTCTAGTTTCATACTTGTTCTAGGTAAAGAGAACATTAAGCGTGCGTAGAGTTGTATCGGTGGTCGATAGAACTTGAGGGAATATTTGTTCTACCTTTAGCTCCTCGTTGGGTTCGACACTCTTACTTATCAAAAAATGCTACAATTGACCCCCTATACTTGTGGGTTATCAAGACCTTTTTCTGGCGCCGTTGCCGGGGAGCAATAGCGTGGGGTGAATATTCTCGTGTGTGCTTGTTTGCTTTATCTCTATGTAATTTTTATTTGCTGCTCTAAGTTGTTTTCTATCTTTAGTTATGTGTAGGAAATGCAAAATACCAAAAAAATTAGTTGTACCTACTACACCAATGGTTGAAGAACCACTCAAAATCTATCACACTCCTGAAGCTTTTTACATGGATCATCTTTGATCCCTTTGTGCTCGTGCTGAAAACACCACTAGCTTAGTTGAGGGCAAATCTTTAGATGAGCATGCTTGTTATGTGCGACACCGCTTATCTCAAAAAGGGAAACTTTTACTGGATCAAATTCATCATTTGCAATGCTATGCTTGGAATTTATGTGAAATATATGATTTTACTTGTTGTTCTGAAGACCCTAAGAAACACCTTCCCTACCAATGTGAGTTTAGTGATAATGGAATCGTATCTTCGTATGCTAAGGGTGTTTATAATTACTATGATGTTCAACAAATTGAAGAATTTGTTTCTTTTAAGGGTGCTTATGAAATTGCTTCTTTGATTGGAAAGTATGGTGCTACTCTTCACAAATCTGAAAATTTTGCTATACTTAAATATTGCTATGAGAATTATGAATTCAATTCCGATATTGATGATTTTATTGAGAGGGTCTCCGCTGTCCAAGGAGAGACTAATATTTTGCAGGAGTCTATGGAAGAAGAAATTGATGAAACTGTGAGCTCATTGGATGAAAAAGATGATGAGGAAAGCGAAGAACAAAAGGAGGAAGAGCCGATTAGCTACCCGTGCCCACCTTCTAATGAGAGTAACTCTTCAACTCATACATTGTTTAATTTCCCTTCGTGCTTACCAAAGGATGATTGCAATGATGACTGTTATGATCCCGCCGATTCTTTTGAAATATCCCTTTTTGATGATGCTTGCTATGCTTGTGGCCAAGATGCCAATATGAATTATGCGTATGGAGATGAACTTGCTATAGTTCCTTATGTTAAACATGAAATTGTTGCTATTGCACCCACGCATGATAGTCCTGTTATCTTTTTGAATTCTCCAAACTACACTATATCGGAGAAGTTTGCCCTTATTAAGGATTATATTGATGGGTTGAGTTTTACTACTACACATGATGATTTTGATAGATATAATATGCATGAGCTTTCTGCTCCTACTTGCAATTATTATGAGAGGGGAACTACATCTCCGCCTCTTTATGTTTCCAACACGAAAAAATTGCAAGAAACTGTTTATACTATGCATTGGCCTTTACTATGTGTGCATGAATTGTTCTTTTTTGACATGCCGATGCATAGGAAGAGAGTTAGACTTCGTCATTACATGATATATGTTACTTTGTGCTCTCTACTAAATCACATATCATTGTTAATTAAAATTGGTTTCGATATACCTTGGGATCCGGGTGGATCCATTACTTGAGCACTATATGCCTAGCTTAATGGCTTTAAAGAAAGCGCTGCCAGGGAGACAACCCGGAAGTTTTAGAGAGTCATTTATTTCTGTTGTGTGCTTTTATAAAGTTTAAAAACAAAAAAAATAAAGAGGGGAACCTAAACTTTGTCAAAAAAGGAAAGTGAGAGTGAGAAAGACGAGCATTGTTAAAGTGGGAGCTAGCCTTGAACTTTGTTCATGCTCACGGAAACTTTGTGAATCCTGATTACAGCAACTTTTCAACAAAAATAATTATCCCCTTGTACAATTCCATTGTATAATAAAAATAATGTGCCAAGGTTTGCCTTTAGGATGTTTACAATGCTTGTTGGTTTGTGCGGTGCAGAACAGAAACTTTGGCTGTAGTGCGCGATTTTACATTTTTTACTGGAACGTCAAATGGATCTGAAACTTTTTACACTGTCTTTCTATACAAATTGTTTATTTTTCCTAATTCTGGCAGAATTTTTGGAGTACCATAAGTATGGTGAATGTTCAGATTACTACAGACTGTCCTGTTTAAGATAGATTCTGTTTTTGATGCATAGTTTGCTTGTTTTGATGAAACTATCAATTTCTATCAGTGGATTAAGCCATGGAAAAGTTATATTACAGTAGCTACAGTGCAAAAACAAAATATGAATTGGTTTGCATGTCAGGACCCCGATCCTAAGCCACATTGATCTAGCATGTAACACATCATATCACTTTGCGGCCTCACGCACGGTATCCCCACGAGTACCACCTTACCTGGCCCGGGACCTTTTGCGCGTTTTGGCTCACGTATATGATAGTGTCGCTAGCATCCATATGACAGAGAACCCGGGCCGACATGACTAGTCGTGAACCCAAAGTGGCACTAACTTACAGGGACAGGCATACATGACCTAGCAACGAACGTGTCGGTAATCAGCGAGTGAATTCGTGCTATAGCAACTGGGCTAGCAGCACTCCGGAAATCCGGGCTGTAGCAGGCTAACAGGACTCTGAAAGACACCGCATGACATTTCCCCGAACGGACAGACACATGATCGAAGAAGGACACATGCCGGCTAGTCTAAGTGTTCCAGAGCAGTAGCAACTGGGCTAACAGGACTCCGGTAAACCGGGCTGTAGCAGACTACCATGGCTCGGCGGAAGCACTAGACTACATTTCCCCATAAGAGAGGCTACCAAGGATAGACAACTAGGTTGTCGGATCCCACACATACCAAGCATTTCAATCATACACACAATATGCTCGATATGTGTAAATACAACATGGCATCACAACAAAACTCTACGACTCAAAGTATTTATTCATTAGGCTCCGAGGAGCCAGATTTTACAAACATGGGTCTGATGACCCAACAGTCAAGTCATACAATCAATAAGCACATGCGGAAGCTTAACTTGTCTGAGTACAGACAACTACAAATGAAAAAGGCTGAGAAGCCTGACTACCTACAAGACCCTGCCGAGGGCACAAGATCGTAGCTGAGGTTACAAGCTAAATGTCGAAGTCCACGCGGAACTACTAGCGAGACTGAAGTCTCTCTGCAAAAACATATATTAAGCAAACGTGAGTACAAATGTACCCAGCAAGACTTACATCAGAACTAACTACATATGCATCGGTATCAACAAAGGGGTGGTGGAGTTAAACTGCAGCAAGCCAGCTTTGACTCGGTGGCTATCCTAAACTACGACTGCAAGTAACTCTTTTGAGGTGGCGCACACGAGTCCACATATTCACCATATCAATACACCACTATGGATCCGCTTCCGTCTCCCTACGACAACGCCATCCATAGCACTCACGCTTATCTTGCGCATTTTAGAGTATCCACTTTCACTTGTCTATGAACTGAACCGGCAACCCAGAAGTCCTTTACCGTGGACACGGCTATTCGAATAGAACATGTTAACCCTGCAGGGGTGTACTTCTTCACACACGCTCTCGCCACTTACCACCATGTACACGTCGTGTATCTCGGCAACCTTCAAGTGGAAGCCTGGCGAGGGAGTCGGCCACGACCTGACTAACCACACAAGTCTCTAGTCCAGGTTTATCGCCTATTCGGGTTCCATCCGCAAGGAGATCCGGCCCGGATAGAGATCAGGTTGATTAATAAGTCGAGAGAGCTTGGAGTGCCCGGAGCCCAATGTGTGGTAGTAACTGTTCATGGATCACAAACACAGAACTCAGTTCCTGAGGACGGTTTCAATGAGACAACCCACCATGTACTCCTACATGACCTCTCACCGCTACCTTTACCAAATCGTGTTCACACACTTAGCTCTCAATAGTAGGACATGATCACAAATTTCCAATTCATCCCCGATGAATCAAACCTGACACAACTCTAAGCAATAGCAGGCATGACAAACAAGCATGAATGAGCAGGCACATCAGGGCTCAAACAACTCCTACTCATGCTAGTGGGTTTCATCTATTTACTGTGGCAATGACAGGTCATGCAGAGGAAAGGGGTTCAACTACCGCATAATGTAACAGTTGAAACATTGTTGTCCTAATGCAGTAAAAGAGAGCAGGAGCGAGAGAGTGGGATTGTATCGGAATGAACAAGGGGGTTTTGCTTGCCTGGCACTTCTGAAGATAGTATAGCTCTTCATCGGTGTCATCGAACTCATCGTCAGAACATACGTCTACTGAGGGGGAACAACCACCGGCAGCATAGAAAGAACACAATCAATGTAATGCAACAATATGATGCATGATCATGACATGGCAATATGCTGTGATTTGGGCTAATGTAGCTAGCAACAATTTAAATGGAGTTGGTTTGAATACAAGATTCAAATTCAAACTCCACATGTGGTTATTTAAATGTCATTCATTCAAATTGTCTTATACAACAGCTTTAGGTTGTTCAAACATGCATGAAAATGCTATAAACAGATTCTTTGGATTTTTTGATCATTTTTCATATATAACTTATTTCATTTGGAGTTACGGTTGAATTTCTATGATTTTTCAAAGTTTGCAATATTTTTTGAAATTTCCAAATCATTTTTGAATTAGAAATATTCCAGAAAATGCTTACTACGTCAGCATGACATCAGACTGACATCGGCAGGTCAGCTGACCAGGTCTAGGTCAAACCTGACGTGTGGGGTCCACACGTCAGTGGCACAGTGTTAACAGTGGGTTATTTTAACTAACTAATTGTTTTGACCGCTAATTAAACAAGCAGGGGCTACCCGTCAGTGTCACAAAGGGGGGAGGTGATTAGCCTTAACTAATCTCCTGACCGGTGGGGGCCGCCGATTAGTGGCTCGGGCGAAGGCTCGTCACCGGCGACCACTGGTCGCGACAGAGTCCGCGTTTGAGGCCTCGGGAGCGGCGGCTAAGGGCACCAGGAGGTAGCCCGAGCACGTGTGCATCCAGGGAAGCAGGCGGCTAGGTGCGGGGGCGCCGGAGCTTGTCAGAAACGAGTCCGTGGCAGCGGTGGTTCTCGGCCAGGATGGGAATGGCGGCTTCGGTGCCAAACGAGAACATAAGCTAGGGGGAGAGGCAGAGGAGCTCACAGAGAGGTCGAGGAGGTCTCAGCGGGCTCGGGGACGGCTCGAGTGAAGCAAATCGACGATGGTGATCTCGGGCGCCCGAGGAAGGAGACGATGATGGCGACGAGGATGCAGGGCCTCCGCGCTCGTGATCTTCGGCGGCGAGACGTGGCTCGGCACGGCGTAGCTCTAGGGCCGGTGGCGCTTGGTGACGACGACGGCCACGCGAGCGAAGCATGGCGGCTTCTGTTGGCTCTCGAGTGGCTGCGGGAACACAAGGGGAAGGAGGGAGAACGACCAGAGAGAGGGGAGAGGTGCAGGGGGTCACGGGACGTCTCCAGGTGCGGAGAAGGGAGAGGGATGAGCCTCCAGCGCGAAGCAGGAGGTGGCGACCTCCCAGCGCGCGTGTGCGTGACTTCGCCTCTACCTAGTGGCAGTGGTTGAAGAAGACCACAACGCCCCTGGTGGGCTGGGCTGGCCAACTGGGCCGCCAGGTAAGTAGGGCCAGGTTTGCTTCCTTATTTTTTTAACCTTTTCTAATTCTTTTCCATTTACTGTTTTTCTGTAATCTGTTATTGAATTTAGTTTCACCACCAAATTCAATTTTGTTGCTTCTGTAAATTTATTGTGTGAACTATTTGGATTAATCCAAAGCCTCACAATAATTTTCAGAATTATTGGAGTTACAAAAATAATGATAGGCATTTATAACCCCAACTCAAATACCTATTGATTT
The DNA here is from genome assembly GCF_002575655.3 of Aegilops tauschii subsp. strangulata. NCBI lineage: Eukaryota > Viridiplantae > Streptophyta > Magnoliopsida > Poales > Poaceae > Aegilops > Aegilops tauschii. Next base: position 69,276,269 of record NC_053041.3, read on the forward strand.
AATTCAATGACCATAAATGTCAAGCAAAAATGGGCATCATCTCTGCTTAGGTGTTCACCCTTTTCCATAAATAATGAATATTTTTTAAAGACATTTTGGGTTCACTGAAAAATATTTTAGTTGAACCTATTTGAATTTTATTGATGCTAGGGTTTGAACCATCCCCATTTCAAGTTTCAAATAAATTTAGACATGATGCATGGATGCTTATGCAACTATTTGCAATCAAATTCTAGGGCTGTGACATCTCACCCCCACTAACAAGAATCTCGTCCCGAGATTCAAGACATGAGGTAAGAAGACAGAGGGGAAACAAAGCCAACATAATCTTCTCGGTCCAACTGCCCTTCTCGAAGATGTTGATTCATTGCTTCATATTGATCTTGACGTCTTTGCTTTCAAGATCTTTGTCCAACACGATACGACAGAAAGGAACCCTACAAGAATCGATCTTCTCGAAGATCGAGCAATTCATGATCAACTGATGGAATGAGATGTAAGAAACAGATGACGACGGTTCAATTTGGTGGGCACAATTCCACGCTTGAGTAAGATGATGCATATTTCAAAGTAGCAAGGAGATAATTGCCATGATTCCATATTGGGGCACCCTAGGGGAGGTGACTCGTAGAATTATTCCCTTAAGTGGCAAAATAATTACTTTTGATACAGAGATCATTGAAACTGTCTATACCAGCCTAAGGAAAATCACAATTGATCGTTTGAAGGAATTCGAAAGAATGGCATACTCGGGCTAGAATGAATGATGTGGACTACCTTGTTGAAGACAATGCAATGGATGATTTCTTCTTATCATCGAGAAAGAATAGGGCCAAGGTAAGCTCACTTTTGAAGATGGTCCCGGACAACAATTGCCGATAAGGTCAGCCCATGGTAAGATGGTACAGTTACGGGTGCAAGCTGGGAACAAAATGCAAATGTTAGGAATGTTCCAACCATCATATCTGCCTAATATTCAGATATGGTTGGTAATGGAATATTTCAGACAGCTTGTCTGGAAAAGAAAGTTGGCAACACAAATCGGCGAGATGACGTTGCGAGATTCTCAGGAGATGAACTACGATAGCAAGCTCCAAAACATGAGTTGGCTCTGCTAAACACATGTGAACACGCTGTCCCAGACAAGCATGACCACACAGTAGTCTTATAATAAAACACTACCGAGTTCAAGTTGGGAACCATCATTGTGGAGAGCGAAGCCCTTGCATAAGTCATATGATTAGCTCTTATGAAGGAACTTCTTCTCCTTGAACAAGTCAATCAGTAGCTTGGTGTACTAGGGATTACATATGCAATGGAGATGATCAGTCTATCAGACCATAGAATGCTTCGCACGTGCATGACTGACTTGGGATGATTCCAAAGGAAGCAAATACAAGCTTTCTCGAATTCACGGCGGCAACTTGCTTCAAATGCACATGAACTAGAGGAAGTAACTTCTTTCATCCAAACATATGCTTCATGAACGGGACATGAAGATAATGCTTATAAATGTTTCCAACACTAACATAGATGTCCAGCATGAATCATGGATAAGATGAAAATGTTGTCAATGGGCTCAACAACAATCCATCCAGGCTTCCATATAGGTGGAATTCCACAATTAAGTGAACACGGTGATAGCATTGGTCAGACCAAAAGATGTAATGGTGTATGCTTGAGGGATCAACCACGAGTAAGACAACATTACGAACATCATTGGTCCTGATTTGGTTTCACGATAGCCCATGCGCAAATCAAAGATTGGATAAGACAATAGTGCCGACAATTGATCACGAGGATCAATCGATGAAGATATCATCTTTCTTCAAAAAACACACAAACACAAGGATATCCCTTTGGAGATGAACTAGGCGGGACAAGCTTTCATCTTCCAACTCTCCAAGTTGTTGTCTAGCTCAACCAACTAGCTCAGGGATATCCAACACAGATTCTTGGAGAAGGGGTGGTTTATAAGAAAACCAACTTGAACGCGAGCTCAACATAACGGTCAGGGGACAACCTGGTGATACTTCTGAGAGGATATTCAGAAAATCATGAACCACCGATATGTTATTAAGCTCGGGAATAATCCTGCTTTTCAGGGCAAGACGATATGATCAAATAAGCGAGGGATTGGCACAAACCTAACTCATTGATCGAAGTGTGCACCAGAAATATGGACTAGGTAGCACGATCAATCATAGGATGATGATTCAATAATCAGCACGCTAAGAATGAGAGAATTGTCCATTAACTACCAAGCAACGGAGTTGCTAGGAGTATTGATTTCACGCATCACAGTTCACTTGTTGGCATTCCGGTTACAATAACACAAAACCGAGGAATGAAACAATGATGGCGAGAAGTATCACTGCATCAAGAATCCATAAGAGATGGTGCAATTCTCATGACAGTCCTGACATAAAGGGGGGTAATACTCCAGGGTAGAACAGAGCAAAAGCTAGATTGGCATTTTGATCTGCGAAATACAACTAGTTTGACCCAATCCACGGAATGGACAAGGTACTGGAGTTTGTTTCTCCTACTCATTCCGGAATAGAATGGCTTGACGGACCACAAGAGTAATAGGCATCGATGAACGATGCACGCATACTCTTGACTATCAAATGTTATACGGAGGTCAGAATACAACTAAAGAGAACAACTCAAAGGAATATATAATTTTCTGAGTTGTGGACGCATAGATTAGTATGTCGAACAAGTTCAACATATTTCTTCCGGATAACTCATGCAGAAGAGGAAGGGCTGGTAGGTTCACAATATATAATCAAGAACTCGACAAGAGCACTCTGGTTGTGATTTTTTTTGTTCAAAAGAACTTCTGCCAAGGATGGTTCATGGTATTGGAAGAATGATATACCACAGACCTCGAGGACTATCGCAAAGGTTACTAATATCCTAAAGGAACTAGCAAACACTATCAACATGAAGTAAGTAGGGTGAATCTCGGGTTCAAAACCCAGAAATAGAATGCCTACTAACTAAATGGCATCACGGGATGCTTTCGAGAGTAATGGCTAGAATCATCACACTAGGAATATGAAGCATTGCTAGATTACTGGGTGGTTCTCTAGGATGCCTAGGGTCATAATACTAGCTCCAACATATATGTCAAGGCAATGTAGTACCTCAACAAACCGTTTAGTGTGCTTAATCTGGCCCAAAAGGATATCAGGAACGAGGAGGAAGGATTTGCAAATGCATCAGACTATTTAGAAACCTGGGATGACTCGGACAGCATAACGGCTGTAAATGCTCAAAAATATTTGAGACATCCTGCAAAAATGGTGGCATAACCACTCAACATCACAATATCAAGGTTCTGAGATTAACTAATAACACACGGAAGTAGTAGGAACTGAACTGGGTCTTGAAACCATCAATCCTATAAGTCTAAGGATTAGTAACACGTGATCCTGATAGAAATATGAGAAGCCTAGTTCTTAATCCCCGTAGAAAAGAAGAGGTTAACTCAGATCAGAAGGGCATAAGGTAAAGGAGTAAAAAGAGCCTTACGTTCCCTTCCACAATCAATTCCCTTATATAACTAAAGCATTTCTAGACTCGACTTCGACTAGTTTGGCTTGGTAATCCTACAGGCAGTCAGGCTCTGATACCAAAGCTGTCAGGACCCCGATCCTAAGCCACATTGATCTAGCATGTAACACATCATATCACTTTGAGGCCTCACGCATGGTATCCCCACGGGTGCCACCTTACCTGGCCCGGGACCGTTTGCACCTTTTGGCTCACGTATATGATAGTGTCGCTAGCATCCATATGACAGAGAACCCGGGCCGACATGACTAGAAGTGAACCCAAAGTGGCACTAACTTACAGGGACATGCATACATGACCCAGTAACGAACGTGTCGGTCATCAGCGAGTGAATTTGGGCTGTAGCAACCAGGCTAGCAGGACTCTGGAAATCCGGTCTATAGCAGGCTAACAGGACTCCGAAAGACACCGCGTGACATTTCCCCGAAGGGACAGACACATGATCGAAGAAGGACACATGCCGGCCAGTCTAAGTGTTCTGGAGCAGTAGCAATTGGGCTAACAGGACTCCGGTAAACCGGGTTGTAGCAGACTACCATGGCTCGGCAGAAGCACTAGACTACATTTCCCCATAAGAGAGGCTACCAAGGATAGATAACTAGGTTGTCGGATCCCACACATACCAAGCATTTCAATCATACACACAATATGCTCGATATGTGTAAATACAACATGGCATCACAACAAAACTCTACGACTCAAAGTATTTATTCATTAGGCTCCGAGGAGCCAGATATTACAAACATGGGTTTGATGACCCAGCATTCAAGCCATACAAGCAATAAGCACATGCGGAAGCTTAACTTATCTGAGTACAGACAACTACAGATGAAAAAGGTTGAGAAGCCTGACTATCTACAAGACCCTGCCGAGGGCACAAGATCGTAGCTGAGGTTACAAGCTAAACGTCAAAGTCCACGCGGAACTACTAGCGAGACTGAAGTCTCTCTGCAAAAACATATATTAAGCAAACGTGAATACAAATGTACCCAGCAAGACTTACATCAGAACTAACTACATATGCATCGGTATCAACAAAGGGGTTGTGGAGTTAAACTGCAGCAAGCCAGCTTTGACTCGGTGGCTATCCGAAACTACGACTGCAAGTAACTCTTTTGAGGTGGTGCACACGAGTCCACATATTCACCATATCAATACACCACTATGGATCCGCTTCCGTCTCCCTACGACAACGCCATCCATAGCACTCACGCTTATCTTGCGCATTTTAGAGTATCCACTTTCACTTGTCTATGAACTGTACAGGCAACCCAGGAGTCCTTTACCGTGGACACGGCTATTCGAATAGAACATGTTAACCCTGCAGGGGTGTACTTCTTCACACACGCTCTCGCCACTTACCACCATGTACACGTCGTGTATCTCGGCAACCGTCAAGCGGAAGCCTGGCGAGGGAGTCGGCCACGACCTGACTAACCACACAAGTCTCTAGTCCAGGTTTATCACCTATTTGGGTTCCATCCCAAAGGAGATCCGGCCGGGGTGTCGCTCACGGCCCCAAACGATGTGTACAGGGTTCCCAAGCCCACCAAACGGGCGACACTTGGTATACCCTGCCACGGTGCCTAGTCTGTCCCAAGCCCACCTGTACCGGGTGCCACTTGGTAGACTACTAACACTACCTACAAACACCAGAAACTAGTTGCAACTCCTGGACAGAGATCAGGTTGATTAATAAGTCGAGAGAGCTTGGAGTGCCCGCAGCCCAATGTGTGGTAGTAAGTGTTCATGGATCACAACACAGAACTCAGTTCCTAAGGACGGTTTCAATGAGACAACCCACCATGTACTCCTACATGGCCTCTCACCGCTACCTTTACCAAATCGTGTTCACACACTTAGTTCTCAATAGTAGGACATGATCACAACTTTCCAATTCATCCCCGATGAATCAGACCTGACACAACTCTAAGCAATAGCAGGCATGACAAACAAGCATGAATGAGTAGGCACATCAGGGCTCAAACAACTCCTACTCATGCTAGTGGGTTTCATCTATTTACTGTGGCATTGACAGGTCATGCAGAGGAAAGGGGTTCAACTACCGCAGCATGTAACAGTTGAAACGTTGTTGTCCTAATGCAGTAAAAGAGAGCAGGAGTGAGAGAGTGGGATTGTATCGGAATGAACAAGGGGGTTTTGCTTGCCTGGCACTTCTGAAGATAGTATAGCTCTTCATCAGTGTCATCGAACTCATCGTCGGCACATACATCTACTGAGGGGGAACAACCACCAGCAACATAGAAAGAACACAATCAATGCATTGCAACAATATGATGCATGATCATGACATGGCAATATGCTGTGATTTGGGCTAATGCAGCTAGCAACAATTTAAATGGAGTTGGTTTGAATACAAGATTCAAATTCAAACTCCACATGTGGTTATTTAAATGTCATTCATTCAAATTGTCTTATACAGCAGCTTTAGGTTGTTCAAACATGCATGAAATGTTATAAACAAATTCTTTGGATTTTTCTGATCATTTTTCATATATAACTTATTTCATTTGGAGTTACGGTTGAATTTCTATGATTTTTCAAAGTTTGCAAAATTTTCTGAAATTTCCAAATCATTTTTGAATTAGAAATATTCCAGAAAATGCTTACTGCGTCAGCATGACATCAGACTGACATCAGTAGGTCAGCTGGCCGGGTCCAGGTCAAACCTAACATGTGGGGTCCACACGTCAGTGGCACAGTGTTAACAGTGGGTTATTTTAACTAACTAATTGTTTTGCCCGCTAATTAAACAAGAAGGGGCCACCCGTCAGTGTCACTAAGGGGGAGGTGATTAGCCTTAACTAATCTCCTGACCGGCGGGGGCCACCGATTAGTGGCTCAGGCGACGGCTCGTCGCCGGCGACCATTGGTCGCGGCGGAGTCCGCGTTTGTGGCCTCGGGAGCGGCGGCTAAGGGCACCAGGGGGTAGCCCGAGCACGCCCGCATCCAGGGAAGCAGGCGGCTGGGTGCGGGGGCGCCGGAGCTCATCGGAAACGAGTCCGTGGCGGCGGTGGTTCTCGGCCAGGATGGGAACGGCGGCTTCGGCGGCCAAACGAGAACGGAAGCTAGGGGGAGAGGCAGAGGAGCTCACAGAGAGGTCGGCGGAGGTCTCAGCGGGCTCGGGGACGGCTCGAGCGAAGCAAACCGACGACGGCGATCTCGGGCGCCCAAGGAAGGAGACGATGATGGCGACGAGGATGTAGGGCCTCCGGGCTCGTGATCTTCGGTGGCGAGACGTGGCTCAGCACGGCGTAGCTCTGGGGCCGTCCGGTAACGCTTAGTGACGATGGCGGCCACGCGAGCGAAGCACGGTGGCGACGGCTGGCTCTCGGGTGGCTGCGGGAACGCGAGGAGAAGGAGGGAGAACGACCAGAGAGAGGGGAGAGGTGCAGGGGGGTTACGTGACGTCTCCAGGTGCGGAGAAGCAGGAGGTGGCGACCTCCCAGCGCGCGCGTGCGTGACTTCGCATTTGCCTACTGGCAGAGGATGAAGAAGACCACAACGCCCCTGATGGGCTGGGCTGGCCAACTGGGCCGCCAGGTAAGTAGGGCCAAGTTTGCTTCCTTATTTTTTTCAACCTTTTCTAATTCTTTTCCATTTACTGTTTTTATGTAGTCTGTTTTTGAATTTAGTTTCACCACCAAATTCAACTTTGTTGCTTCTGTAAATTTATTGTGTGAACTATTTGGATTAATCCAAAGCCTCACAATAATTTTCAGAATTATTGGAGTTACAAAAATAATTATAGGCATTTATAACCCCAACTCAAATACCTATTGATTTAATTCAATGACCATAAATTTCAAGGAAAAATGGGCATCATCTCTACTTATGGTGTTCACCATTTTCCATAAATAATGAACATTTTTGAAAGACATTTTGGGTTCACTGAAAAATATTTTAGTTGAACCTATTACAATTTTATTGATGCTAGGGTTTGAATCATCCCCATTTCAAGTTTCAAATAAATTTAGACATGATGCATGGATGCTTATGCAACTATTTGCAATCAAATTCTAGGGTTGTGACATTGCAACAGTGCTTAGAGTAGTGATTTGCTTTATTATACTAACGGATCTTACTGAGCTTTCTGTTGAGTTTTGTGTGGATGAAGTGTTCGAAGATCGAGGATGTCTCGATGTGAGGAGAAGGAGAGGCAAGAGCTCAAGCTTGGGGATGCCCAAGGCACCCCGAGCAAATAATCAAGGAGACTGAAGCGTCTAAGCTTGGGGATGCCCCGGAAGGCATCCCATCTTTCTTCAACAAGTATCGGTATGTTTTCGGATTCATTTCGTTCATGCGATATGTGCAAATCTTGGAGCGTCTGTTGCAAATGGTTTTCACTTTTCTTTTATGCACCATGCTGGTATGAGATAGTCCATGGTTCATTTATAGAATGCTCTTTACACGTCACTTATATCTTTTGAGTATGGCTTTATAGAATGCTTCATGTGCTTCACTTATATCATTTGAAGTTTGGATTGCGTGTTTCTCTTCACATAGAAAACCACCATTTGTAGAATGCTCTTTTGCTTCACTTATATTTGTTAGAGCGTGGGCATATCTTTTTTAGAAAGAATTAAACTCTCTTGCTTCACTTATATCTATTTAGAGAGATGACAGGAATTGGTCATTCACATGGTTAGTCATAAAATCCTACATAAAACTTGTAGATCATTGAATATGATATGTTTGATTCCTTGCAATACTTTTGCGATATAAAGATGGTGATATTTGAGTCATGCTAGTGGGTAGTTGTGGATTGTAGAAATACTTGTGTTGAAGTTTGTGATTCCTGTAGCATGCACGTATGGTGAACCATTATGTAACAAAGTTGGAGCATGAGGTATTTATTGATTGTCTTCCTTATGAGTGGCGGTCGGGGACGAGCGATGGTCTTTTCCTACCAATCTATCCCCCTAGGAGCATGCGCGTAGTACTTTGTTTCAATGACTAACATATTTTTGCAATAAGTATGTGAGTTATTTATGACTAATGTTGAGTCCATGGATTATACGCACTCTCACCCTTCCATCATTGCTAGCCTCTTCGGTACCGTGCATTGCCCTTTCTCACCTCGAGAGTTGGTGCAAACTTTGCCAGTGCATCCAAACCCCGTGATATGATACACTCTATCACACATAAGCCTCCTTATATCTTCCTCAAAACAGCCACCATACCTACCTATCATGGTATTTTCATAGCCATTCCGAAATATATTGCCATGCAACTTCCATCATCATCATACACATGACTTGAGCATTTATTGTCATATTGCTTTGCATGATCGTAAGATAGGTAGCATGATATTTCCATTGGCTTGTCCGTTTTTCTATTCCATTGCTACGCTAGATCATTGCACATCCCGGTACACCGCCGGAGGCATTCATATAGAGTCATATCTTTGTTCTAGTATCGAGTTGTAAGTAAATAAAAGTGTGATGATCATCATTATTAGAGCATTGCCCCAAGAAAAAAAGAGAGGCCAAAGAAGCCTAAATAAAAAAAGGGGGCCAAAGAAGCCCGACAAAAAAAGGAAAAGAAAAAAGGGGCAATGTTACTATCCTTTTACCACACTTGTGCTTCAAAGTAGCACCATGTTCTTCATATAGAGAGTCTCTTGAGTTATCACTTTTATATACTAGTGGGAATTTTCATTATAGAACTTGGCTTGTATATTCCAACGATGGGCTTCCTCAAGTGCCCTAGGTCTTCATGATCAAGCAAGTTGGATGCACACCCACTTAGTTTCCAGTTTGAGCTTTCATACGCTTATAGCTCTAGTGCATCCATTGCATGGCAATCCCTACGCCTCGCATTGACATCAATTGATGGGCATCTCCATAGCCCGTTGATTAGCCGCGTCGATGTGAGACTTTCTCCCTTTTTTGTCTTCTCCATACAACCTCCACCATCATATTCTATTCCACCTATAGTGCTATGTCCATGGCTCACGCTCATGTATTGCGTGAAAGTTGAAAAGGTTTGAGAACATCAAACGTATGAAACAATTGCTTGGCTTGTCATCGGGGTTGTGCATGATGTGAATATTTTGTGTGGTGAAGATAGAGCATAGCCAGACTATATGATTTTGTAGGGATAACTTTCTTTGGCCATGTTATTTTGAAAAGACATGATTGCTTTATTAGTATGCTTGAAGTATTATTGTCTTAATGTCAAATGATAGACTATTGCTTTCAATCACTCGTGTCTTAATATTCATGCCATGATTAGATTACATGATCAAGATTATGCTAGGTAGCATTCCACATCAAAAATTATATTTTTTATCATTTACGTACTCGAGGACGAGTAGGAATTAAGCTTGGGGATGCTGATACGTCTCCGTCGTATCTATAATTTTTTATTGTTCCATGCCAATATTATTCAACTTTCATATACTTTTGGCAACTTTTTATACCATTTTTGGGACTAACATAATGATCCAGCGCCCAGTGCGAGTTCCTGTTTGTTGCATGTTTTTTGTTTCGCAGAAAATCCATATCAAACGGAGTCCAAACGGGATAAAAACTGATGGAGATTTTTTTTGGAATATATGTGATTTTTGGGAAGAAGAATCAACGCGATACGATGCCCGAGGGGGGCACGAGGCAGGGGGCGCGCCCTGGACCCTCGTGGCCACCCCGTAAGGACGTTGGAGCCCTTGTTTCGCCGCAAGAAAGCTAATTTCCGGATAGAGATCGTGTCCAAAATTCAGCCCAATCGGAGTTACGGATCTCCGGTTATAAAAGAAACGGTGAAAGGCCAGATCTGGGAACGCAGAAACAGAGAGAGACAGAGAGACAGATCCAATCTCGGAGGGGCTCTCGCCCCTCCCACACCATGGAGACCAAGGACCAGAGGGGAAACCCTTCTCCCATCTAGGGAGAAGGTCATGGAAGAAGAAGAAGAAGGGGGGCCCTGTCCCCCTCTCTTCCGGTGGCGCCGGAACGCCGCCGGGGCCATCATCATCACCGCAATCTACACCAACAACTTCACCGCCGTCATCACCAACTCTTCCCCCCTCTATGCAGTGGTGTAACCCCTCTTTTACCCGATGTAATCTCTACTTACACATGGTGATCAACGCTATATATTATTTCCCAATGATGTATGGCTATCCTATGATGTTTGAGTGGATCTGTTTTGTCCTATGGGTTAATTGATGATCGTGATTGGTTTGAGTTGCTTGTTTTATTATTGGTGTTGTACTATGTTTCTCTCCGTGTCGCGCAAGCGTGAGGGATTCCCGCTGTAGGGTGTTGCAATACGTTCATGATTCGCTTATAGTGGGTTGCTTGAGTGACAGAAGCATAAACCCGAGAGGGGTTTTTTGCGTATGGGATAAAGAGGACTTGATGCTTTAATGCTACTGTTGGGTTTTACCTTAATGATCTTTAGTAGTTGCGGATGCTTGCTAGAGTTCCAATCATAAGTGCATATGATCCAAGAAGAGAAAGTATGTTAGCTTATGCCTCTCCCTCAAATAAAATTGCAATAGTGATTACCGGTCTAGTTATCGATTTCCTAGGGACAATTAACTTTCTCGTGACAAAAAGCTCTCTACTAAAACTAACTTAGTTGTGTCTTTATCTAAACTGCCCCTAGATTTTATTTAGATGCTCTTTATTTTCTTGCAAACCTATCCAACAACACCTACAAAGTACTTCTAGTCTCATACTTGTTCTAGGTAAAGCGAACATTAAGCGTGCGTAGAGTTGTATCGGTGGTCGATAGAACTTGAGGGGATATTTATTCTACCTTTAGCTCCTCGTTGGGTTCGACACTCTTACTTATCAAAAGAGGCTACAATTGATCCCCTATACTTGTGGGTTATCAAGACCTTTTTCTGGCGCCGTTGCCAGGGAGTAATAGCGTGGGGTGAATATTCTCATGTGTGCTTGTTTGCTTTATCTCTAAGTAATTTTTATTTTTTGTTCTAAGTTGTTTTCTATCTTTAGTTATGGGTAGGAAACGCAAAATACCAAAAAAATTAGTTGTACCTACTACACGAATGGTTGAAGAACCACTCAAAATCTATCACACTCCTGAAGCTTTTTACTTGGATCATCTTTGATCCCTTTGTGCTGGTGCTCAAACCCCAACTAGCTTAGTTGAGGGCAAATCTTTAGATGAGCATGCTTGTTATGTGCGACACCGCTTATCTCAAAAAGGGAAACTTTTACTCGATCAAATTCATCGTTTGCAATGCTATGCTTGGAATTTATGTGAAATATATGATTTTACTTGTTATTCTGAAGACCCTAAGAAATACCTTCCCTACCAATGTGAGATTAGTGATAATGGAATCGTATCTTCGTATGCTAAGGGTGTTTATAATTACTATGATGTTCAACAAATTGAAGAATTTGTTGCTTTTAAGGGTGCTTATGAAATTGCTTCTTTGATTGGAAAGTATGATGCTACTATTCACGAATCTGAAAATATTGCTATGGGAATTATTAATTCAATTCTGATATTGATGATTTTATTGAGAGGGTCTCCGCTGTCCAAGGAGAGACTAATATTTTGCAGGAGTCTATGGAAGAAGAAATTGATGAAACTGTGAGCTCATTGGATGAAAAAGATGATGAGGAGAGCGAAGAACAAAAGGAGGAAGAGCGGATTAGCTACCCGTGCCCACCTTCTAATGAGACTAACTCTTCAACTCATACATTGTTTAATTTCCCTTCGTGCTTACCAAAGGATGATTGCTATGATGACTGTTATGATCCCGTTGATTCTTTTGAAATATCCCTTTTTGATGATGCTTGCTATGCTTGTGGCCAAGATGCCAATATGAATTATGCTTATGGAGATGAACTTGTTATAGTTCCTTATGTTAAACATGAAATTGTTGCTATTGCACCCATGCATGATAGTCCTATTATCTTTTTGAATTCTCCAAACTAGACTATATCGGAGAAGTTTGCCCTTATTAAGGATTATATTGATGGGTTGCGTCTTACTACTACACATGATGATTCTGATAGATATAATATGCATGTTCTTGCTGCTCCTAATTGCAATTATTATGAGAGAGGAACTACATCTCCGCCTCTTTATGTTTCCAACACGAAAAAATTGCAAGACATTGTTTATATTATGCATTGGCCTTTACTATGTGTGCATGAATTGTTCTTTTATGACATGCCGATGCATAGGAAGAGAGTTAGACTTCGTCACTACATGATATATGTTACTTTGTGCTCACTACTAAATCACATATCATTGTTAATTAAAATTTGCTTTGATATACCTTGGGATCCGGGTGGATCCATTACTTGAGCACTATATGCCTAGCTTAATGGCTTTAAAGAAAGCGCTGCCAGGGAGACAACCCGGAAGTTTTAGAGAGTCATTTATTTCTGTTGTGTGCTTTTATAAAGTTTAAAAACAAAAAAATAAAGAGGGGAACCTAAACTTTTTCAAAAAAGGAAAGTGAGAGTGAGAAAGACGAGCATTTTAAAGTGGGAGCTAGCCTTGAACTTGGTTCATGCTCACGGAAACTTTGGGAATCTTGATTACAGCAACTTTTCCACAAAAATAATTATCCCCTTGTACAATTCCATTGTATAATAAAAATAATGTGCCAAGGTTTGCCTTTAGGATGTTTACAATGCTTGTTGGTTTGTGCGGTGCAGAACAGAAACTTTGGCTGTAGTGCGCGATTTTACATTTTTTTACTGGAACGTCAAATGGTTCTGAAACTTTTTGCACTGTCTTTCTATACAAATTATTTATTTTTGCTAATTCTGGCAGAATATTTGGAGTACCAGAAGTATGGTGAATGTTCAGATTACTATAGACTGTCCTGTTTAAGACAGATTCTTTTTTTATGCATAGTTTGCTTGTTTTGATGAAACTATCAATTTCTATGAGTGGATTAAGCCATGGAAAAGTTATATTAAAGTAGCTACAATGCAAAAACAAAATATGAATTTGTCTGCAACAGTGCTTAGAGTAGTGATTTGCTTTATTATACTAACGGATCTTACCGAGCTTTCTGTTGAGTTTTGTGTGGATGAAGTGTTCGAAGATCGAGGATGTCTCGATGTGAGGAGAAGAAGGAGAGGCAAGAGCTCAAGCTTGGGGATGCCCAAGGCACCCCAAGTAAATATTCAAGGAGACTCAAGCGTCTAAGCTTGGGGATGCCCCGGAAGGCATCCCATCTTTCTTCAACAAGTATCTATATGTTTTCAGATTCGTTTCGTTCATGCGATATGTGCAAATCTTGGAGTGTCTTTTGCAATTAGTTTTCACTTTTATTTTATGCACCATGCTGGTATGAGATAGTCCATGGTTGATTTATAGAATGCTCTTTACACGTCACTTATATCTTTTGAGTATGGCTTTATAGAATGCTTCATGTGCTTCACTTATATCATTTGAAGTTTGGATTGCGTGTTTCTCTTCACATAGAAAACCACCATTTGTAGAATGCTCTTTTGCTTCACTTATATTTCTTAGAGCGTGGGCATATCTTTTTTAGAAAGAATTAAACTCTCTTGCTTCACTTATATCTATTTAGAGAGATGACTGGAATTGGTCATTCACATGGTTAGTCATAAAATCCTACATAAAACTTGTAGATCACTGAATATGATATGTTTGATTCCTTGCAATACTTTTGCGATATAAAGATGGTGATATTTGAGTCATGCTAGTGGGTAGTTGGGGATTGTAGAAATACTTGTGTTAAAGTTTGTGATTCCTGTAGCATGCACGTATGGTGAACCATTATGAAACAAAGTTGGAGCATGAGGTATTTATTGATTGTCTTCCTTATGAGTGGCGGTCGGGGACGAGCGATGGTCTTTTCCTACCAATATATCCCCCTAGGAGTCCATGGATTATACGCACTCTCACCCTTCCATCATTGCTAGCCTCTTCGGTACCGTGCATTGCCCTTTCTCACCTCGAGAGTTGGTGCAAACTTTGCCAGTGCATCCAAACCCCGTGATATGATACACTCTATCACACATAAGCCTCCTTATATCTTCCTCAAAACAGCCACCATACCTACCTATCATGGCATTTCCATAGCCATTCCGAGATATATTGCCATGCAACTTCCATCATCATCATATACCTGACTTGAGCATTTATTGTCATATTGCTTTGCATGATCGTAAGATAACTAGCATGATGTTTTCATGGCTTGTCCGTTTTTTTATGTCATTGCTATGCTAGATCATTGCACATCCCGGTACACTGCTACCTCATGAGCACTGCGTTGGTTTTCCCTTGAAGAGGAAAGGGTGATGCAGTAAATTAGCGTAAGTATTTCCCTCCGTTTTTGAGAACCAAGGTATCAATCCAGTAGGAGGCCACGCACGAGTCCCTCGCACCTACACAAACAAATAAATCCTCGCAACCAACGCAATAAAGGGGTTTTCAATCCCTTCACGGTCACTTACGAGAGTGAGATCTGGTAGATATGATAAGACAATATATTGGTATTTTTATGATAAAGATGCAAAGTAAAATAAAAGGCAATAGAAATAACTAAGTGTTGGAAGATTAATATGATGGAAAATAGACCCGGGGGCCATAGGTTTCACTAGTGGCTTCTCTCGAGAGCATAAGTATTACGGTGGGTGAACAAATTGCTGTTGAGCAATTGACATAATTGAGCATAGTTATGAGAATATCTAGGTATGATCATGTATATAGGCATCATGTCCGAGATAAGTAGACCGACTCCTGCCTGCATCTACTACTATTACTCCACACATCGACCGCTATCCAGCATGCATCTAGAGTATTAAGTTCATAAGAACAGAGTAACGCTTTAAGCAAGATGACATGATGTAGAGGGATAAACTCATGCAATATGATATAAACCCCATCTTGGTATCCTTGATGGCAACAATACAATACGTGCCTTGCTGACCCTACTGTCACTGGGAAAGGACACCGCAAGATTGAACCCAAAGCTAAGCACTTCTCCCATTGCAAGAAAGATCAATCTAGTAGGCTAAACCAAACTGATAATTCAAAGAGCCTTGCAAAGATAACCAATCATACATAAAAGAATTCAGAGAAGATTCAAATATTGTTCATAGATAAACTAGATCATAATCCCACAATTCATCGGTCTCAACAAACACACCGCAAAAGAAGATTACATCGAATAAATCTCCACAAGAGAGGGGGAGAACATTGTATTGAGATCCAAAAAGAGAGAAGAAGCCATCTAGCTAATAACTATGGACCCGAAGGTCTGAGGTAAACTACTCACACATCATCGGAGAGGCTATGGTGTTGATGTAGAAGCCCTCCGTGATCGATGCCCCCTCCGGCGGGTCTCCGAAAAAGGCCCCAAGATGGGATCTCATGGTACAGAAGGTTGCGGCGGTGGAATTAGGTTTTTGGCTCCGTATCTGGTAGTTTGGGGGTACGTAGGTATATATAGGAGGAAGAAGTACGTCGGTGGAGCAACGCGGGGCCCACGAGGGTGGAGGGCGCGCCCAGGGGGGTAGGCACGCCCCCCTACCTCGTGCCTTCCTGGTTGATGTCTTGACGTAGGGTCCAAGTCCTCTGGATCACGTTCGTTCCGAAAATCACGTTCCCGAAGGTTTCATTCCGTTTGGACAACGTTTGATATTCTTTTTCTACGAAACTCTGAAATAGGCAAAAAAACAGCAATTCTGGGCTGGGCCTCCGGTTAATAGGTTAGTCCCAAAAATAATATAAAAGTGTATAATAAAGCCCAATAATGTCCAAAACAGAATATAATATAGCATGGAACAATCAAAAATTATAGATACATTGGAGACGTATCAAGCATCCCCAAGCTTAATTCCTGCTCGTCCTCGAGTAGGTAAATGATAAAAACAGAATTTTTGATGTGGAATGCTACTTAGCATAATTTCAATGGAATTCTTCTTATTGTGGCACGAATGTTTAGTTTTAATATGATTCAGGATAAGAGTTTAATGTTGACATAAAAACAATAATACTTCAAGCATGCTAACCAAGCAATTATGTCTTATCAAAATAACATAGCCAAAGCAAGTTATCCCTACAAAATCATATAGTCTGGCTATGCTCCATCTTTCCCACACAAAATATTCATATCATGTACAACCCCAGTTTTAGCCAAGCAATTGGTTCATACTTTTTAACGCGGTTCAGCCTTTTCAATTCTTACGCAATACATGAGCGCAAGCCATGGATATAGCACTATGGTGGAATAAGGTATAATGGTAGAGGTTATGTGGGAAGACAAAAAAGGAGAAAGTCTCACATCAACGAGGCTAATCAACGGGCTATGGAGATGCCCATCAGTTGATGTTAATGCAAGGAGTAGTGATTGCCATGCAACGGATGCACTAGAGCTATAAGTGTATGAAAGCTCAAAAAGAAACTAAGTGGGTGTGCATCCAACTTGCTTGCTCACGAAGACCTCGGGCATTTTGAGGAAGCCCATCATTGGAATATACAAGCCAAGTTCTATAATGAAATTTCCCACTAGTATATGAAAGTGACAAAATAAGAGACTCTCTATTATGAAGATCACGGTGCTACTTTGAAGCACAAGTGTGGTAAAAGGATAGTAACATTGTCCCTTCTCTCTTTTTCTCTCATTTTTTTTCCTTTCTGGGCCTTTTCTATTTTTTATGGCCTCTTTTTTTTAGTCCGGAGTCTCATCCCGACTTGTGGGGGAATCATAGTCTCCATCATCCTTTCCTCACTTGGGACAATGCTCTAATAATGATGATCATCACACTTTTATTTACTTACAACTCATGAATTACAACTCAATACTTACAACAAAATATGACTATGTGGATGCCTCCGGCGGTGTACCGGGCTATGCAATGAATCAAGAGAGACATGTATGAAAGAATTATGAATGGTGGCTTTGCCACAAATACAATGTCAACTACATGATCATGCAAAGCAATATGACAATGATGGAACGTGTCATGATAACCGAAACGATGGAAAGTTGCATGGCAACATATCTCGGAATGGCTATGGAAATGCCATAATAGGTAGGTATGGTGGCTGTTTTGAGGAAGATATAAGGAGGTTTATGTGTGATAGAGCGTATCATATCACGGGGTTTGGATGCACCGGCGAAGTTTGCACCAACTCTCAAGGTGAGAAAGGGCAATGCACGGTACCGAAGAGGCTAGAAAATTGCGGAAAGGTAAGTGTGCGTATAATCCATGGACTCACATTAGTCATAAAGAACTCATATACTTATTGCAAAAATTTATTAGCCCTCGAAGCAAAGTACTACTACGCATGCTCCTAGGGGAAGGGTTGGTAGGAGTTAACCATCGCGCGATCACGACCGCCACACAAAGGATGACAATCAATAAATACCTCATGCTCCGACTTCGTTACATATGGTTCACCATACGTGCATGCTACGGAAATCAAAAACTCCAACACAAGTATTTTTCAATTCCACAATTACTCAACTAGCACAACTATGATATTACCACCTTTATATCTCAAAACAATTATCTAGTATCAAATTTATCATGATATTAAGTTGAAGCAAATTGCCATGCTATTTTACAGGACTCTCAAAAAGATATAAGTAAAGCATGAGAGAACAATAGTTTCTATAAAACAAATCTACCGCCGTGCTCTAATAGATATAAGTGAAGTACTAGAGCAAAACTATATAACTCAAAAGATATAAGTGAAGCACATAGAGTATTCTAACAATTTCCGAATCATGTGTGTCTCTCTTAAAAGGTGTGTACAGCAAGGATGATTGTGGTAAACTAACAAAAAAGACTCAAATAATACAAGACGCTCCAAGCAAAACACATATCATGTGGTGAATAAAAATATAGCTCCAAGTAAAGTTACCGATGGAAGTAGACGAAAGAGGGGATGCCTTCCGGGGCATCCCCAAGCTTTGGCTTTTAGGTGTCCTTAGATTATCTTGGGGTGCCATGGGCATCCCCAAGCTTAGGCTCTTGCCACTCCTTTTTCCATAATCCTTCAAATCTTTCACCCAAAACTTGAAAACTTCACAACACAAAACTTGACAGAAAATCACGTGAGCTCCGTTAGCGAAAGAAAACAAAACACCACTTCAAGGTACTGTAATAAACTAATTCTTCATTTATATTGGTGTTAAACCTACTTTATTCCAACTTCTCTATGGTTTATAAACTATTTTACTAGCCATAGATTCATCAAAATAAGCAAACAACACACGAAAAACAGAATCTGTCAAAAACAGAACAGTATGTAGTAATCTGTAACTAACGCAAACTTCTGGAACTCCAAAAATTCATCAAAAATAGGACGACCTAGATAATTTGTTTATTGATCAGCAGCAGTTGGAATCAATATTTATCACGTTCTGGTGATTTTTAACAATTATTTTCGTGAACAGAAAGTTTCTGGAATTTTCAGCAAGATCAAATAACTATCATCCAAGAAGATCCTATAGGTTTAACTTGGCACAAACACTAATTAAAACATAAAAACACATATAACCAGAGTCTAGATCAAATATTTATTCCTAAACAGAAGCAAAAAGCAAAAAACTAAAAATGAAATTGGGTTGCCTCCCAACAAGCGCTATCGTTTAACGCCCCTAGCTAGGCATAATAGCAAGGATCGATCTAGGTATTGCCATCTTTGGTAGGCAATCCATAAGTGGCTCTCATAATAGATTCATAAGGTAATTTTATTTTATTTCTAGGGAAGTGTTACATGCCTTTCCTTAACAGAAATTGGAATCTAATATTCCCTTCCTTCATATCAATAATTGCACCAATCGTTCTAAGGAAAGGTCTACCAAGAATAATAAGACATGAAGGATTGCAATCTATATCAAGAACAATAAAATCTACGGGCACATAATTCCTATTTGCAATAATAAGAACATCATTAATTCTTCCCATAGGTTTCTTAATGGTGGAATCCGCAAGGTGCAAGTTTAGAGAGCAATCATCAAAATCACGGAAACCTAGCAAATCACACAAAGTCTTTGGAATCGTGGAAACACTAGCACCCAAATCACACAAACCATAGCATTCATGATCTTTAATTTTAATCTTAATAGTAGGTTCCCACTCATCATAAAGTTTTCTAGGGATAGAAACTTCCAACTCAAGTTTTTCTTCATAAGATTGCATCAAAGAATCAACGATATGTTTAGTAAAAGCTTTATTTTAGCTATAAGCATGTGGAGAATTTAGCACGGATTGCAACAAGGAAATACAATCTATCAAAGAGCAATTATCATAATTAAATTCCTTGAAATCCAAAATAGTGGATTCATTAGAGTTTTGATCTCTTCAATCCCACTTTTAACAATTTTTGCATCAAGATCTAAAAACTCAGAATTTTTGGAACGCCTTCTAGGTAAAGGTGGATCATCTTCAGTCCCGTCATTATCAAGATTCATATTGCAAAACAAAGATTTGATAGGGGACACATCAATAACTTTTAGATCTTCATCTTTGTTTTCAAAGTTTTCTGGCTTAGCGGCCATCTTATTAACTAAGGTGGCCTGCCTATGCGAGACTTCAGCTATTAATTTTTCGAGATGAGCAATCTGAGATTTCAAACCATAAAATTCTTTAGACATATCATCGAGCTCTTTATTCATGAAACCCATAAAGCTTTTTTGTTCTTTAAGCTTGTTCCTAAAGAAATTATTATGCTCAAATTGTAAAACCATAAAACTCCTAATGTTGCTTTCGATCTCTTCTAACCTTTTAAGGTAAAGATCACCAGATCTAGGTAGAGCCATAGTGACAAGCAAGCAATCCAATACACGAGCAAACAAGAAGCAAGCGAAAAAGAGGCGGACGGAAAAGAGAGGGCGAATAAAACGGCAAGGGTGAAGTAGGGGAGAGGAAAACGAGAGGCAAATGGCAAATAATGTAATGCGGGAGATAAGGGTTTGTGATGGGTACTTGGTATGTTGACTTTTGCGCAGACTCCCCGGCAACGGCGCCAGAAATCCTTCTTGCTACCTCTTGAGCACTGCGTTGGTTTTCCCTTGAAGAGGAAAGGGTGATGCAGCAAAGTAGCGTAAGTATTTCCCTCAGTTTTTGAGAACCAAGGTATCAATCCAATAGGAGGCCACGCACGAGTCCCTCGCACCTACACAAACAAATAAATCCTCGCAGCCAACGCAATAAAGGGGTTGTCAATCCCTTCACGGTCACTTATGAGAGTGAGATCTGGTAGATATGATAAGATAATATTTTTGGTATTTTTATGATAAAGATGCAAAGTAAAATAAAAGGCAATAAAAATAACTAAGTGTTGGAAGATTAATATGATGGAAAATAGACCCGGGGGCCATAGGTTTCATTACTGGCTTCTCTCAAGAGCATAAGTATTACGGTGGGTGAATAAATTACTGTTGAGCATTTGATAGAATTGAGCATAGTTATGAGAATATCTAGGTATGATCATGTATATAGGCATCACGTCCGAGACAAGTAGACTGACTCCTACCTGCATCTACTACTATTACTCCACACATCGACCGCTATCCATCATGCATCTAGAGTATTAACTTCATAAGAACAGAGTAACGCTTCAAATAAGATGACATGATGTAGAGGGATAAACTCATGCAATATGATATAAACCCCATCTTGTTATCCTCGATGGCAACAATACAATAAGTGCCTTGCTGCCCCTACTGTCATTGGGAAAGGACACTGCAAGATTGAACCCAAAGCTAAGCACTTCTCCCATTGCAAGAAAGATCAATCTAGTAGGCCAAACCAAACTGATAATTCGAAGTGACTTGCAAAGATAACAATTCATACATAAAAGAATTCAGAGAAGATTCAAATATTGTTCATAGATAAACTTGATCATAAATCCACAATTCATCGGTCTCAACAAACACACCGCAAAAGAAGATTACATCGAATAGATCTCCACAAGAGAGGGAGAGAACATTGTATTGAGATCCAAAAAGAGAGAAGAAGCCATCTAGCTAATAACTATGGACCCGAAGGTCTGAGGTAAACTACTCACACATCATCGGAGAGGCTATGGTATTGATGTAGAAGCCCTCTGTGATCGATGCCCCCTCCGGCGGAGCTCCGGAAAAGGCCCCAAGATGGGACCTCACGGTTACAGAAGGTTGCAGCGGTGGAATTAGGTTTTTGGCTCCGTTTCTGGTAGTTTGGGGGTACGTAGGTATATATAGGAGGAAGAAGCATGTCGGTGGAGCAACGTGGGGCCCACGAGGGTGGAGCGCGCGCCCAGGGGGGTAGGCGCGCCCCCTACCTCGTGCCTTCCTGGTTGATGTCTTGACGTAGGGTCCAAGTCCTCTGGATCACGTTCGTTCCGAAAATCACGTTCCCGAAGGTTTCATTCCGTTTGGACTCCGTTTGATATTCTTTTTCTGCGAAACTCTGAAATAGGCAAAAAAACAGCAATTCTGGGTTGGGCCTCTGGTTAATAGGGTTAGTCCCAAAAATAATATAAAAGTGTATAATAAAGCCCAATAATGTCCAAAACAGAATATAATATAGCATGGAACAACCAAAAATATAGATACGTTGGAGACGTATCATACACCGCCTGAGGCATTCATATAGAGTCATATCTTTTTTCTAGTATCGAGTTGTAAGTAAATACAAGTGTGATGATCATCATTATTAGAGCATTGCCCCAAGAAAAAAAAAAGAGGCCAAAGAAGCCTAAATAAAAAAGGGGGCCAAAGAAGGCCGCCAAAAAAAGGAAAAGAAAAAAAGGGGCAATGTTACTATCCTTTTACCACACTTGTGCTTCAAAGTAGCACCATGTTCTTCATATAGAGAGTCTCTTGAGTTATCACTTTTATATACTAGTGGGAATTTTCATTATAGAACTTGGCTTGTATATTCCAACGATGGGCTTCCTCAAGTGCCCTATGTCTTCATGAGCAAGCAAGTTGGATGCACACCCACTTAGTTTCCAGTTTAAGCTTTCATACACTTATAGCTCTAGTGCATCCGTTGCATGGCAATCCCTACTCCTTCCATTGACATCAATTGATGGGCATCTCCATAGCCCGTTGATTAGCCGCGTCGATGTGAGACTTTCTCCCTTTTTTGTCTTCTCCATACAACCTCCACCATCATATTCAATTCCACCTATAGTGCTATGTCCATGGCTCACGCTCATGTATTGCGTGAAAATTGAAAAGGTTTGAGAACATCAAAAGTATGAAAGAATTTCTTGGCTTGTCATCGGGGTTGTGCATGATGTGAATATTTTGTGTGGTGAAGATGGAGCATATAGCCAGACTATATGATTTTGTAGGGATAACTTTCTTTGGCCATGTTATTTTGAAAAGACATGATTGCTTTATTAATATGCTTGAAGTATTATTGTCTTAATGTCAAATGATAGACTATTGCTTCGGATCACTCGTGTCTTAATATTCATGTCATGATTAGATTACATGATCAAGATTATGCTAGGTAGCATTGCACATCAAAAGTTATCTTTTTTATCATTTACCTACTCGAGGACGAGCAGGAATTAAGCTTGGGGATGCTGATACGTCTCCGTCGTATCTATAATTTTTTATTGTTCCATGCCAATATTATACAACTTTCATATACTTTTGGCAACTTTTATACTATTTTTGGGACTAACATATTGATCCAGTGCCCAGTGCGAGTTCCTGTTTGTTGCATGTTTTTTGTTTCGCAGAAAATCCATATCAAACGGAGTCCAAACGGGATAAAAACTGACGGAGATTTTTTTTGGAATATATGTGATTTTTGGGAAGAAGAATCAACGCAATATGATGCCCGAGGGGGCCACGAGGCAGGGGGCGCGCCCCAGGGGGTCAGGCGCGCCCTGGACCCTCGTGGCCATCCCGTAAGGCGGTTGGAGCCCTTATTTCGCCGCAAGAAATCTAATTTCTGGATAGAGATCGTGTCCAAAATTCAGCCCAATCGGAGTTATGGATCTCCGGTTATAAAAGAAATGGTGAGAGGCCAGATCTGGGAACGCAGAAACAGAGAGAGACACAGAGACATATCCAATCTCGGAGGGGCTCTCGCCCCTCCCACGCCATGGAGACCAAGGACCAGAGGGGAAACTCTTCTCCCATCTAGGGAGAAGGTCAAGGAAGAAGAAGAAGAAGGGGGGCCCTCTCCCCCTCTCTTCCGGTGGCGCCGGAACGCCGCCGGGGCCATCATCATCGCCGCAATCTACACCAACAACTTCACCGCCATTATCACCAACTCTTCCCCCCTCTATGCAGCGGTGTAACCCCTCTTTTACCTGTTGTAATCTCTACTTAAACATGGTGCTCAATGCTATATATTATTTCCCAATGATGTATGGCTATCCTATGATGTTTGAGTAGATCTGTTTTCTCCTATGGGTTAATTGATGATCGTGATTGGTTTGAGCTGCATGTTTTATTATTGGTGCTGTCCTATGGTGCTCTCCATGTCGCGCAAGCGTGAGGGATTCCCGATGTAGGGTGTTGCAATACGTTCATGATTCGCTTATAGTGGGTTGCTTGAGTGACAGAAGCATAAACCCGAGTTAGGGGGTTGTTGCGTATGGTATAAAGAGGACTTGATGCTTTAATGCTACGGTTGGGTTTTACCTTAATGATCTTTAGTAGTTGCGGACGCTTGCTAGAGTTCCAATCATAAGTGCATATGATCCAAGAAGAGAAATTATGTTAGCTTATGCCTCTCGCTCAAATAAAATTGCAATAGTGATTACCGGTCTAGTTATTGATTGCCTAGGGACAAATAACTTTCTCGTGACAAAAAGCTCTCTACTAAAACTAACTTATTTGTGTCTTTATCTAAACTGCCCCTAGATTTTATTTACGCGCTCTTTATTTTCTTGCAAACCTATCCAACAACACCTACAAAGTACTTCTAGTTTCATACTTGTTCTAGGTAAAGCAAACATCAAGCGTGCGTAGAGTTGTATCGGTGGTCGATAGAACTTGAGGGAATATTTGTTCTACCTTTAGCTCCTCGTTGGGTTTGACACTCTTACTTATCGAAAGAGACTACAATTGATCCCCTATACTTGTGGATTATCAGGTTGGTTCTTTCCCAGCCATAATTTGCCGCCCGAGTTGCTGGTTGGAGAGGCTGAGGGTAACATGTCTCTCGTCCCTGCTGATGGTAATGATCTTAATGAGGCTGGTTTGGCTGGTCGCTCATTGGAGATACTGGCCATAGTGGCAATACCTGCAGATGTACCTCCTGCTATTGATCATGTTCTATCTGACATGGAGATTCAAGGTGAGGAAAAGCAAACTAAGAATGATAGAATTGTGGCTTCGAGCAATGGCATGGATCAATCTATGGTGGCTCTACCCAGTAGCATGGTTGTGGAGGTACCCCCCTTGGTCCCCTGCCTGCTGATGCATGCTTTAGGTGAAGTTAACAAAACAATGTCTTGTGTGCTCGAGGAGTCTCTTGGTGACATCTGCTTGCCTCCTGGCCCGACATCAACTCCCTTGCTGGATGAGTTCCTGAGCAGTTTCAGTTGCACAGTGCCACGTTCGTTGCTCCAAGCGCCAATCCATGTGCAAATTGAAGGAGGCTCTACTTGTTTGAAGAGGCGTAGTGGACGTTTAGACCAGAAGAACAAAAACTACAACATCCCCACTACGAAGCATGCAGAACATAAGTTGGCGAAGGCTTATGGGGACTCGACGAAGGCCACAACATCTAAGAAGGCCACCGAGGAGGATGTGAAAGAGAAGATATAGTCTTATCTGCGGATGTACAAGAAGCCACCCACGCCGGTGGTGATGCCTGCCATTCGGGCTTTGGTTGAGGTTAATGTTTGATTAGATTATGAAGATGATTAGGTGCGAGTGCTTGATACGTCTCCAATGTATCTATAATTTTTTATTGTTCCATGCTATTATATTATCTATCTTGGATGTTTTTATATGCATTTATATGCTATTTTATATGATTTTTGGCACTAACATTTAACCTAGAGCCTAATGCCAGTTTCTGTTTTTTCCTTGTTTTTGGGTTTCGCAGAAAAGGAATATCAAACGGAGTCCAATTGAGTTTAGACTTTCTGGAGATTATTTTTGGACCCAAAGAAGCCCACGGAGTACCGGAGTTACACCAGAGGAGTTCCGAGCCCACCACAAGGGTGGGGGACGCCCCCCCCTAGCGCGCGCCCCCTACCTTGTGGCTGCCTCGTGGGCCCCCCTGACTTGTTCCCAACGCCAACACCTCTTATATATCCCCAAACCTCCAGAACAGAACCTAGATCAGGAGTTCCGCTGCTGCAAGCCTCTGTATCCACGAAAACCCAAAAGGACCCTGTTCCGGCACCCTGCCGGAGGGGGAAATCATCACCGGTGGCCATCTTCATCATCCCGGTGCTCTCCATGACGAGGAGGGAGTAGTTCGCCCTCGGGGCTGAGAGTATGTACTAGTAGCTATGTGTTTGATCTCTCTCTCTCGATCTCTCTCTCTCTCTCTCTCTCGTGCTCTTCATTTGGCACGATCTTGATGTACCGCGAGCTTTGCTATTATAGTTGGATCTGTTGATGTTTCTCCCCCTCTACCTTCTTGTAATGGATTGAGTTTTCCCTTTGAAGTTATCTTATCGGATTGAGTCTTTAAGGATTTGAGAACACTTGATGTATGTCTTGCATGTGCTTATCTGTGGTGACAATGGGATATTAACGTGATGCACTTGATGTATGTTTTGGTGATCAACTTACGGGTTCTATGACCTTGTGAACTTATGCATAGGGGTTGGCACACGTTTTCGTCTTGACTCTCCGGTAGAAACTTTGGGGCACTCTTTGAAGTTCTTTGTGTTGGTTCGAATAGATGAATCTGAGATTGTGTGATGCATATCGTATAATCAAACCCGCAGATACTTGTGGTGACATTGGAGTATCTAGGTGACATTAGGGTTTTGGTTGATGTGTATCTTAAGGTATTTTAGTACGAACTCTAGGGTTGTTTGTGACACTGATAGGAATGGCCCAATAGATCGATCAGAAAGAATAACTTTGAGGTGGTTTCGTCCCCTACAATAATCTCTTCGTTTGTTCTCCGCTGTTAGTGACTTTGGAGTGACTCTTTGTTGCACGTTGAGGGATTGTTATATGATCTAATTATGTTATCATTGTTGAGAGAACTTGCACTAATGAAAGTATGAACCCTAGGCCTTGTTTCCAAGCATTGCAATACCATTTTTGCTCACTTTTGTTACTAGTCACTGCTACCTCTTGAGCATGCGTTGGTTTTCCCTTGAAGAGGAAAGGGTGATGCAGCAAAGTAGCGTAAGTATTTCCCTCAGTTTTTGAGAACCAAGGTATCAATCCAATAGGAGGCCACACGCAAGTCCCTCGTACCTACACAAACAAATAAGAACCTTGCAACCAACGCGATAAAGGGGTTGTCAATCTGTTCACGGCCACTTGCAAAAGTGAGATCTGATAGAGATGATAAGATAATATTTTTGGTATTTTTATGATAAAGATTGAAAGTGAAGGTTGCAAAGTAAAAATAGATTGGAAACTTATATGATGGAAAATAGACCCGGGGGCCATAGGTTTCACTAGTGGCTTCTCTCAAGATAGCATAAGTATTACGGTGGGTGAACAAATTACTGTCGAGCAATTGATAGAAAAGTGCATAATTATGAGAATATCTAGGCATGATCATGTATATAGGCATCACGTCCGTGACAAGTAGACCGACTCCTGCGTGCATCTACTACTATTACTCCACACATCGACCGCTATCCAGCATGCATCTAGAGTATTAAGTTCATAAGAACAGAGTAACGCATTAGGTAAGATGACATGATGTAGAGGGATAAACTCGAGCAATATGATATAAACCCCATCTTTTTATCCTCGATGGCAACAATAGAATATGTGTCGTTTCCCCTACTGTCACTGGGATCGAGCAACGCAAGATTGAACCCAAAGCTAAGAACTTCTCCCATTGCAAGAAAGATCAATCTAGTAGGCCAAACCAAACTGATAATTCGAAGAGAGTTGCAAAGATAACCAATCATACATAAAAGAATTCAGCGAAGATTCAAATATTGTTCATAGATAATCTTGATCATAAACCCACAATTCATCGGATCTCGACAAACACACCGCAAAAAGAGTTATATCGAATAGATCTCCAAGAAGATCGAGGAGAACTTTGTATTGAGATCCAAAGAGAGAGAAGAAGTCATCTAGCTAATGACTATGGACCCAAAGGTATGTGGTAAACTACTCACACATCATCGGAGAGGCTATGGTGTTGATGTAGAAGCCCTCCGTGATTGATTCCCCCTCTGGCGGAGCGCCGGAAAAGGCCCCAAGATGGGATCTCACGGGCACAGAAGGTTGCGGCAGTGTAAATAGGGTTTCGTGGTGCTCCTCGATGGTTTTGGGGTACCGAGGTATATATAGGAGGAAGAAGTAGGTCGGTGGAGCCACGAGGGGCCCACGAGGGTGGGGGCGCGCCTCCCTGCCTCATGGCCTCCTCGTTGATTTCTTGACGTCCACTCCAAGTCCTCTGGATCACGTTTGTTCCAAAAATCACGCTCCCGAAGGTTTCATTCCGTTTGGATTCCGTTTGATATTCCTTTTCTGCGAAACACTGAAATAGGCAAAAAAAACAACAATTTGCACTGGGCTTTGGGTTACTAGGTTAGTCCCAAAAATAATATAAAAGTGTATAATAAAGCCCATTAAACATCCAAAACAGAATATATAATAGCATGGAACAGTCAAAAATTATAGATACGTTGGAGACGTATCAAGCATCCCCAAGCTTAATTCCTGCTCGTCCTCGAGTAGGTAAATGATAAAAACAGAATTTTTGATGTGGAATGCTACCTAGCATATTTCTCAATGTAATTTTCTTTATTGTGGCATGAATGTTCAGATCCGAAAGATGCAAGATAAAAGTTTAATATGGACATAAAAATAATAATACTTCAAGCATACTAACCGAGCAATTATATCTTCTCAAAATAACATGGCCAAAGAAAACTCATCCCTACAAGATCATATAGTTTGGCCATGCTTCATTTCCGTCACACAAGATGCTCTCATCTTGCACAACCCTGATGACAAGCCAAGCAATTGTTTCATACTTTAGTAATCTCAAACTTTTTTCAACTTTCACGCAATACATGAGAGTGAGCCATGGATATAGCACTATGGGTGGAATGGAATATAATGATGGGGGTTGTGTGGAGAAGACAAAAAAAAGAGAGAAAGTCTCACATTGACGCGGCTAATGGGCTAGGGGGATGCCCATCAATTGATGCCAATGCAAGGAGTAGGGATTGCCATGCAACAGATGCACTGGAGCTATAAATGTATGAAAGCTCAACAAAATAAACTAAGTGGGTGTGCATCCAACTTGCTTGCACACGAAGACCTAGGGCATTTGAGGAAGCCCATCGTTGGAATATACAAGCCAAGTTCTATAATGAAAAAATCCCACTAGTATATGAAAGTGACAAAACAAGAGACTCTCTATCATAAAGATCATAGTGCTACTTTGAAGCACAAGTGTGGAAAAAGGATAGTAGCATTGTCCCTTTTTATTTTTCTTTTTTTCTTTTTTTGGGCCTTTCTTTTTTTTCTTTTGGCCTTTCTCTCTCTTTTTTTTCTTTTTTGGGGACAATGCTCTATTAATGATGATCATCACACTTCTATTTATTTACAACTCAATGATTACAACTCGATACTTAGAACAAAATATGACTCTATATGAATGCCTCTGACGGTGTACCGAGATGAGCAATGAATCAAGAGTGACATGTATGAAATAATATGCATAGTGGCTTTGCCACAAATACGATGTCAACTACATGATCATGCAAGGCAATATGACAATGATGAAGCGTGTCATAATAAACGGAACAGTGGAAAGTTGCATGGCAATATATCTCGGAATGGCTATGAAAATGTCATAATAGGTAGGTATGGTGGCTCTTTTGAGGAAGATATAAGGAGGTTTATGTGTGATAGAGTGTATCGTATCACGGGATTTGGATGCACCGGTGAAGTTTGCACCAACTCTCAAGGTGAGAAAGGGCAATGCACGGTACCAAAGAGGCTAGCAATGATGGAAGGTTGAGAGTGCGTATAATCCATGGACTCAACATTAGTCATAAAGAACTCACATACTTATTGCAAAAATCTACAAGTCATCAAAAACCAAGCACTACGCGCATGCTCCTAGGGGGATAGATTGCTAGGAAAAGACCATCGCTGTCCCCGACCGCCACTCATAAGGATGACAATCAAAGAACACCTCATGTTTCAAATATGTTACACAACGTTTACCATACGTGCATGCTACGGGACTTGCAAACTTCAACACAAGTATTTCTCAAATTCACAACTACTCAACTAGCACAACTTTAATATCACTATCTCCATATCTCAAAACAATCATCAAGTATCAAACTTCTCCTAGTATTCAATGCACTTATATGGAAGTTTTTATTATATCCATGTTGGATGCCTATCATATTAGGACTAATTTTATAACCAAAGCAAATTACCATGCTGTTCTAAAGGACTCTCAAAATAATATAAGTGAAGCATGAGAGATCAATAATTTCTATAAAATAAAACCACCACCGTGCTCTAAAAGATATAAGTGAAGCACTAGAGCAAAATTGTTTAGCTCAAAAGATATAAGTGAAGCATATAGAGTATTCTAATAAATTCCGATTAATGTGTGTCTCTCCCAAAAGGTGTGTACAGCAAGGATGATTGTGCTGAACTAAAAAGCAAAGACTCAAATCATACAAGACGCTCCAAGCAAAACACATATCATGTGGTGAATAAAAATATAGCTCCAAGTAAAGTCACCGATGGACGAAGACAAAAGAGGGGATGCCTTCCGGGGCATCCCCAAGCTTAGGCTTTTTTGGTTGTCCTTGGATTTTACCTTGGGGTGCCTTGGGTCAGTTTTCGCGTACATGTCATATCCATGTGTCAATTTAAATCTATCACTCATAGGTCAGATTCACACATTGACTTGTTGACCATACACCACCTATCTATGACATGTGGGCCCGAACGATCTGACAGGTAGAGCCCATGAAATTGACACATGGGACCCAACTGACATGCGGACCCACTACCCTGCGAGTTGGATCCACCACCGACCTGACAGGTAGGCCCATCAAAGACAGGACCCACCACAGATCTGATAGCAGGCCCCACCGAACTGACATGCGGACCAACCACCCCGTAAGAGCCACCGAGCTGAATGGCAGAAAACCAACAAAAATATGCCCGACAGGGAATCGAACTCGCGACCTCCCCTTCCCTCTCCCTCCATGCTAACCAACAAGCCACCACACTTTGAGTTATATACTACCTAACCAGCGCCATTTAAACACTACAACGACTTGCTGGGCTTGGGCCTCGGTTGGACAAGGCCTTTATTTTTCTTCCGCCGACTAGGCCAACAACCTATATGCCTATTGAACGTGCATCTAATGAAAAATGTGGGCTTCACATGACTTTAAATCCATATAAATAAACGGAGTTCAAATTTTAATCAAGCCTTTGAAAATGTTGAAGTGTGTATAAAAAAATGTTGATCATGTATTAAAAAATGTTAATCTTGTATTTGATTTCTTAATAAAGCATTTGATAAATGTTAAAAATATGTATAGAAAAAAATGTGTCGGTGTACAAAAGTAGGGCTCTCCTTTTGACCCCTTTACTTGTGCACGGGCAGTCAGAGCCACGTGCCACGGCCACACTTAGTCGGGCAGAGGAGGGAAGCCCGAGAGAAGCCAAAGCACAAGACAACCAAGGCAACGTCAAGACCAGAAACACAGGAGAGCAAGAGAGCGAGATAGGCTCCTGTGGCAAGATCCTTGCCGAGGCAGCCTCCGCAGTCCTGGCAAGAGCCCTGCTGGGGCAACCTGCCCGATGCCAGCGGAGCAAGCCACCCTTGAGCCCGTGGGTCCCAACACCACCAACTACATTGGAACCAAGGCTCGGGAGGCGCCTCTGTGGTGGCATACAGATCTTCGTCAAGATCATCAACATGTGAGATCAGATGAGGACCAGAAGACGGCGACCCTCGGCGGGATCCTGGCCGAGGAAATCCACAAGACCCCAGGCAAGCGCCTTGCCGGGGACGACTGCAATGCCACGGCAAGAACCTTGCCGGGCCCCCGGCAAGACCATTGCCGAGGGCATCAGCGGGGCCACTGCCAGGCCCGCACCAGCCAAGACTCCACCACTGTTCCCAAGCAGCTGCTAGCTCAACCAGCTGGGCAGGCACCTACATGGCGACGGGTGGCCTCTACACCGACTCAGCAAGCACCTGCATGGTGGCATGCAACCCTTCGTGAAGGCTCCACCACCGCGCCAGCCCAGCAGCCAGCCAACGTGGCGCCACGATGCCTCATCAGCTCGGACGCGTGTCGAGGCCAGGCGAGGCGGCGACAGCTGGGACGTGCTTCCTTGGCATCCCCGATAAAGCAAGGGGCACGTCGGTAGCGCATTAAATGCGTTTGTCCGACGGTCCCAGAGGATAGGCTTATCGACTGTAGACCTTTCCACCTCCTGTGTGCCACTATGGCAACCCCTTTTCCCTATAAAAGGAGGCCCGAGGCAACCAAGAGAGGGATTCGGCTCTTTTGGGCAAGTTGCGCCCCGTAGCTAGCTCAAGAACACAAGAACACTCAATACATCCACCAAAGGAGGACTAGGGTATTACGCATCTTCACGGCCCGAACCTGGGTAAACGACCCGTGTGCTTCCTGTCAGACCTGCTCTTTGCACAACCTCGCGCCCGCCGACCGTAGAAGGGATCCCAGTGACCCCATAGGTGTCGTTCCCACCGACATCTTTGGCGCGCCAGGTAGGGGGCGCAGATGTGGAAATCTGGTCTGGTCGTAGTAGCGGCTCCATCGTGGCCATCGTTCCAAGGAGGGAGACGACCAAGCCTGACGGCACCGTCTGCAGACGCGGTGGACGCCCGTGCGACGACAGAAAAGCGAAGTCATGCGAAACTTTGAGCAATTTCTTTTTATATATAAGGTTATTCTCCTCAAAGGTCCTGCCCTATCTATGGAAAACCTGCACGCAAAGGGGCCCTTCCGCAATTGGCAACGCCCTTGTTCTGTTTCGAGTCCGCTCAACAGCTCAAGCGACCGCATCGAGAGTGGCAGGGTAGCCTTCTGCAATTGGCAACGCTCTTGACTCTGGTTCGAGCAGCCGCGTTGAGAGCGGTAAGGTGGTTCGCCCGGCAGCAAGCACACCCGGCAGGCCATTGGGGATCCGTCCTCAAGGTGCCGCCCTAGGTTTACGCGTCGGCAAGCCTACCCGGTTAACGTAGGGTGAACATACAAAGGAAGATCGAACAGGAAGATAACATGCATCATATTAAAAGTACTGCAGAGTTATATTACATCAATTGTTGCTGCGGTTCTAACTAAAGATAAAAATTGTCTTGGTCATGAACCTGCAGCGGCAGTGAGAGACGGGGTGCCTAAACCCGGCACTGGCCCTCTACCCTCTGAATTCCGCCAATGCGGCTGATGATGGGCTTGATACGCTCCTTGAGCGCCGCGAGGTCCGCATCCTCCGGCAAGCTATCCAGCGCGGCGTCGAAGTCGAGGTTGGGATTCCAGTACGCCATCTTGGTGAGGACCTTGGCCATAGCACCCTAGCAAAGCCTCCGGGGCTCATCGGCCAGAGAGGCCGCCCGGCTGGAGTGAAGCTGCTCCAGGGCCCCGAAGACACCCTCAAAGAACAGGGTCAGCTTGGCGTTGGGGCTCACGTTGCGCTTCGGGGTGTACCTCACATTTGGCATCCCCATGGTGGCCAGCAGCATGGTGATCCTGCCGGCGACGTCTTCGAGGCGGCCGATCCAGCGATTCTCATCATCCACAAAATCCCTATGGTTGGCGGCTTCGTTCTTCCGCTGCTCCTTCTCGGCCTCCAGATCCTTGGCCAGGGTCTCCTCCCGGGCCTTGGCCTCCGAGAGCGTCTCCTCAAGGCCCTCCAGCTTCAGCTTCAGGTCTTTGATGGAGTCGTTGGCCTTGGAGAGCTGCTCCTCCTTGCCAAGGACTGTGCCCTGCGTCTCCACCAGGGCACCGTTGAGCGTGTTCTTCTCCTCGGCTAGCTTCTGGGTCTGGTCCTTCAGCCCGTCCCGCTCCACCTCCAGCTCTTTCACCTTGCCGGCATGAAATAGAGCCTGGGCATTGAGTGCCTCCCTGTGCCTCTGCTCTAGCTCTTGGGTCCGCTGCACGACGAGCTTCTCCACCTTCTCGTCCTTGCCGCGGAGCGTTGCGGCGAGCTTCTCCTCATGCGCGGCAAGGTCCTCCTCCTGGGAGTTCAGCGCGGCCTACTGCTGGTGCCGAGCAGCCTCAGCCTGGGCAGTCTGTTGCCCCGCCAGTTCCTGGGCCTTCTTGATATCGGGCTGCTTCATGGTGAGCTCCAGGTTGCGCTCAGCCAGTGCGTCCTGGGCGGCCTTCAGGTCCTTGTGGGCCTGGCGGAACCAAGCCTGCACCTCGGCGTTGCGCCCCTCAAGGTCTACCTCTGCCTTGTCCACCACCGCCATCCTTGACTTGGCCTTGTCCAGGCGAGCGCGGTGAAGCGCCCGGAGCTTCCGGAAGTTGGCGCCCATGGCCTGGAGGAGCCGCTCTTCCTGGGAACCGCCATCACCGGTGCTCGGCTCGTCAACGACCTCAAGCCCGACGGCGGCGAGCACCTCGTCATCGAACACCTCCCCCTCGACGGGCGCCCCGGTGCTCGCCGTCCCTGGGAAGTGGATGAATAGGTCGTCGCTCACCCTCAGGTACCTTCCTGAGCCAGAGGCAGCGGAGGAGGAAGGTTGGTCGTCAACCACCTCCTCCTCGGCAGGCCCCTTGCCGGCCTCCTCGGCAGTAGCCTTGCCGGGCTCCCCGGCAGGCCTCTTGGCGGCGTCCTCAGTCGCACCCTTGGTGGCCTCCTCGGTGGCGATCTTCTCTGCCTCCGCCGCGGCATCCTTGGCGACATCCTCGGTGACGGTGTCTATATCCACCGGATCCGCCGAGAGAGGATCTGGATACCGAGAAGGGGATGAGGCGAAGCCAAGACCAAGATTCAGAAAGAACAGAAAAGGAACAGAGACAAAAGGCGAGTGACTTACCCATGCCGGGCTGGGAAGTAGAGGTCCCCTCTCTGCCAACACTCGGTGCCGAGGCGAAGCCACCAGCGCCCGAGTTCACCTCCTCCTCCTCCTCCTCTGTGTGCATGGGCTCGGTGCTTGGCGCCCTTGCCGGGGACGCCCCTCAGGGCGGCATGGTCGATGGGGGCGGCGTGTTGGGGGTAGCCCTCTGTGGCTACTCCTGCTGCTGTCCTCCTCCGGCAACCACGGCAAGGTCCGCACCAAGAGGTCGTGCCCCCAACACACGTTGACGAGGGGTGAGTGATGGACTTACGCTAGGGGCTGTGCCGGGGGCTGCTGTCCGGGCTGCTCAACACCACCAGTGGTGTACCGGAAGCGCCGGCCGGGGGCTGGCCACTCGCCGAAGCCCTGGCCCTCTTCACCCTCTGGGCCAGTGTCTCCGTATCCCTGCAAAGATGGAAACAAATCAAGTTAAGCGGCGCAATCTGAGGAGGCGGGGATGACAGAAAGGAACAAGACACTTACTCGTCCTCCACCTCCTCTTCAGCCGCCTTCCTCTTCCTCCTTGGGCTGAGGGACCCAAAATCAAAGACGACCTCCGCGTCAACATCTGCCGGAGGAGGGGAAGCTGATGGAGTCCGAGGACGCTTGGACGAAGAGGAGGCAGTTGCTTTCTTCTTCGCCGCCACAGCCCTTGTCTGGCGCATGGACCCCTCCTGGGCTTGCCGCGGTTGTACGGCCCTGCCGGGCCGGACCGGCTCGCCAGAGGTGGCCCGCCGCAGGACTCGCCCTCTCCCCGTGACCGGAGGGTCGACAGCCTCGCCCTCCTCCGACGATGACTCGTCAACCACATCTTCGACGAGAGGGGCCCCGGTGCCGGCGCTGCTGGCTTCCCTAGCAGACTCCGCCCACTGGGCAAGCTCCTCCTCCTCCACAGCCGCCGCGGCCTTATCCTCCACGCCGCCGGTGCTGCCGGCCTCCTTGGCGAGCTCCGCCTCCGCCACCCTGGCGGCAATGTAGTCCAGCTCCTCCAAGGTGTCGAAGAATTCCTGCACTTCGTCTTCCGGTGGCTCGGCCCAAGTTGCGACGAGGCCGCCCGCGTTGAACTCCGGCATCATGGCGATGATGTCATTTCGACGTGAGTTGTTGCTCAGTGGGACCACCCCCGCCAGCAACTTAAACAAGGGCCCCTTGGCGACATTGCCGGCCTTCGCGGCAGCCTTCGCGGCTTTGCCAGACCGCTCGACCTTGCCGTCGCGGTTCACGTCGAGCTGGAAGAGCCGCTGGCAAAAGTGGGCGTGCCCCATCACTGTGAGGTTGTGGTCGAGGCCGGGGCGAAGCCTCATGATGTCGGACGCATTCGTGAAGAGCCAGGCCGGCCTCCCAATGTTGTGCAGTGGAGCGATTCGACGGCGGATGAAATCCGCCGCGATCATCTCAAGGGTGAGCCCGGCATCGATGAGGCGAAGAATCCTGGTGGTGGCGACCGTGAGCTTCGCGTCGTCGGCGTCGACATCACTCCAGTCACTCCGGCGAACCGGCGGCACCTGGCGAACCTCGCAGAATGCTGGTGGATCCTCCTCCTCAATCCAGCACCACCGGCCCCACCACTCCTCCCACCTCTCCTTATGAGCGCCCTCCGGGTATGTCCCCTTGGACCTTGGGATCCAGGTGACACAACCGGAAATGGCGCCCCCCCTTTGGATCCGAGGGAAGAAGTAGTGGCGGAAGAGCGATGTGTTGGGATGCACCCTGACGAAGCCCTCGCAGAGATGCACAAAAAGAGCCATGCACGCGACGGCGTTTGGGGTAAAATCCTGAAGATGGAAGCCGTAGGTGTGCATGATGTCCCTAAAGAAATCAGATAAGGGGGGCAAAGGCCGCAAGAAAAGTAGTCGACAAAGAACGGGTACCGATTCGGACCGGCCTCGGCGAAGGTAGCAGGGATGACGCGCGTGGTCGGGTGCCCCGTCGTCTCCCCCCCCCCCCCCCCCCCCCCCCGTCTTGCACCCCCACAAGTGCTTGAAGTAGTCCCGGAGGTTGACTGCGTCGACCGCCGTGGGGAAGTAGGCGGACTGCGTCCGTCGCACCGCCAACTCGCTCTCCAGCGGCTCGTTCGTCCCGGCATCCTTGGCCACTCCCTTGCCTCTGCTGGTCTTGTGTGCCATGGCGGCTGCGGGAGGCGAGGAATGAAGGATGGCGAAGGCACGGCGACGGCGAGCGAAGGCAAGAGCTTGTGAGGGAGGAAGAAGGGGACAGTGGTTCCGAGATTGGGGAAAGAACGGAGGGTAAATGAGCAGCGCGCTCGCGGTTATTCCTTTTTACGGGGAAGGCGCGGGCCGCCTCTTTTTCCATTAACTGTGATGTGATGCATGCGTGCGGGAACCGCCCCACGCATGACCCCCATGTCATGCACGATCCTCCACGTCGCGCGTTCAACGCGGGTCGTGGGGAAGCGCAGCAGACGAAACAGTTACTACGGTGAAAATCCGCCCCACCTGCCCACGCACCATTCTGGGCCTGGCCCCACAACGCGTCGCGCTTATGTGTGGCCCAGACCCGGGGGCTCCTGTAGGTGTACAAAAGTATGGGCTCTCCTTTTGACCCCTTTACTTGTGCACGGGCAGTCAGAGCCACGTGCCACGGCCACACTTAGTAGGGCAGAGGAGGGAAGCCGGAGAGAAGCCAAAGCACAAGACAACCAAGGCAACGCCAAGACAAGAAACACAGGAGAGCAAGAGAGCGAGATAGGCTCCCTCGGCAAGATCCTTGCCGAGGCAGCCTCCGCAGTCCTGGCAAGAGCCCTGCCGGGGCAACCTGCCCGATGCCAGCGGAGCAAGCCACCCTTGAGCCCATGGATCCCAACACCACCAACTACATTGGAACCAAGGCTCAGGAGGCGCCTCTGTGGTGGCATACAGATCTTCGTCAAGATCATAAACATGTGAGATCAGATGAGGACCAGAAGACGGCGACCGTCGGCAGGATCCTGGCCGAGGAAATCCACAAGACCCCCGGCAAGCGCCTTGCCGGGGACGACTGCAATGCCACGACAAGACCCTTGCCGGGACCCCGGCAAGAGCATTGCCGAGGGCATCAGCGGGGCCACTGCCAGGCCCGCACCAGCCAAGACTCCACCGCCGTCGCCAAGCAGCTGCTAGCTCAACTAGCTGGGTAGGCACCTACGTGGCGACGGGCGGCCTCTACACCGACTCAGCAAGCACCTGCGTGGTGGCATGCAACCCTTCGTGAAGGCTCCACCACCGCGCCAGCCCAGCAGCCAGCGAACGTGGCGCCGCGATGCCTCATCAGCTCGGGCGCGTGTCGAGGCCAGGCGAGGCGGCGACAACTGGGACGTGCTTCCTTGGCGTCCCCGATAAAGCAAGCGGGGACACGTCGGCAGCGCATTAAATGCGTTTGTCCGACGGTCCCAGAGGATAGGCTTATCGGCTGTAGACCTTTCCACCTCCTGTGTGCCACTGTGGCAACCCCTTTTCCCTATAAAAGGAGGCCCGAGGCGACCAGGAGAGGCACTATTAGGAAAAGGCTAACTAGTGGCGCACCTGTTTTGGCCATTAATGGCGCACTGTAGGTGCGCTACTATTATCACGCCATTAGTAACAAATAGTAATGGCGCACCTCTGGTGCGCCATTAGTATCCCAGATAGTAATGGCTCACCTATAGTGTGCCATTACTATACCTATCTGGTGCGCCATTACTATCTGCCTTAGTAATGGCACACCACATAGAAGTGTGCCATTACTAACAATTTTTTTTCAAATTTTTTTCAGAATTTTTTTTTCAATTTTTTTCTTAATCTTGGGTCACTATGCCTTAATCTCGGGTCAATATGCTTAATCTCAAGTCAAATCGCACTCCGTGGTCAAACTTCCCAGAAGGTCACCCATCCTCACACTACTCTAGCCCGAGCACGCTTAACTTCGTAGTTCTATCCAACCCCAGCCAGCTCACTTCAAAGGCACTTGTTGATATATCTATCATATCAATCCTATTAAACCTTGTTGATGTCTAGGACTTTGTTCATGTTCACGTGTGTGATGAAATTTTGAAAAAATGTTTCAAACTTCCCTGTCATATTATGTATCATATTTTGAAAAAAATTCCAAAAAAAAATTCGACACCAATTTTTTTTCTGTTATTAGTGGCGCACCTAGCAAATGGTGCGCCACTAGTAAGTTTGAAACTTTTTCCATTCCCCCCCCCTCTAGATCTTAAAAACCCCGTATCTTTCGTTCTGTTAGGTTTTTGGGGATTCTGAAAATCTTGAACAAAGTTCCCCCGGTTCAATTCGGATGTAACTTTTCGAGTAGATGATTATTCATAGAAAAAACTTTTTAATCCGAGTTCGTATGCAAAAGTTATGCCCATTTTACTAAATTCTAGAGAGATTTTGTAAATAAAGTCGAAATTCATATTTGTAAATTTTCCCAACAACTAGACCACATATCATATGGGAAACTTATTTTCTTTTATTTTTTGACATTTCCATCATTTTCTTTTTTTAACTGAAAAGGCGGTCCATGGGGGGGGGGGTTGCGAAGAAAGTAGAAAGTTAGTAATGGCGCACCAGGGGATAGTGCGCCATTACTAGTTGACATAGTAATGGCGCACCTTCACAAAGTGCGCCATTACTATGTGTATGACTTGGTCAAACCTTGGTCAAAGTTAGTAATGGCGCACTACGTGTAGGTGCGTCATTACTAAGTTTGACATAGTAATGGCGCACCTATGCAAAGTGCGCCATTACTAAGTTTGACCAAGGTTTGACCAAGTCATACACATAGTAATGGCGCACTTTGGTGAAGGTGCGCCATTACTATGTCAACTAGTAATGGCGCACTATCCCCTGGTGCACCATTACTAACAAATTTTTTTTATTTTTTTTCTAAACTAGTAATGGCGCACCACACATCAAGTGCGCCATTAGTAATATGTCAATATTAGCTATAGCCCTTTTCCTAGTAGTGAGGGATTCCGCTCTTTTGGGCAAGTTGCACCCCGTAGCTAGCTTAAGAACACAAGAACACTCAATACATCTACCAAAGCAGGACTAGTGTATTATGCATCTTCGCGGCCCGGACCTCGGTAACCGACCCGTGTGCTTCCTGTCAGACCTGCTCTTTGCACAACCTCGCGCCTGTCGACCGTAGAAGGGATCCCAGTGACCCCATAGGTGTCGTTCCCACCCACAAAATGTTGAAAGTGTATTAAAAAAACTTGTTTTTGAAAATGTGAATCAAGCATTTAAAAATTTAAAATGTGTATAAAAAATGGTGACCATGTATTAAAAAATTAATCTTATATTTAAAAAATGTTAATCAATCTATTGAAAATTATTAAAAATGTGTATTTAAAAATGTTGACCAAGTATTAAAAACATTAAACTTGTATTTAAAAATGTTGACCAAGTATTAAACATGTATATTACAAAAAGGTTCTTCATGTATATGAAAATGTAGAATAAAAACAAAAGGAGATAAAGAAAAACAAAAAAACAAAAACTGGTAAAAGAAACAATATAAAGCAAAGAATAATGGAAATTAAAAAGAAAACTGAAGAAACTAGTGCAAAAGGAAATGAGAACACTTTTTTAAGACATTCAACATAGTCAAAGTTTGTTGTTTTTCCTTGAAACTAGGTAACATATAATGACACAATGCGAAGGTTTTCTAATTTTTTGATTTTTTTTAATTTTTTATGCCCGTTTGAAAATACGGTCAAAACTGCGGGCATGACCGTTCCTAGCTAGTGGTTGAATCTTGGAAAACTTTTGGTGTTTCTCTAATGAAATAGATACTTTTCTACATAAGAATGCTTTTTGAAAAAAATCATGAGCAAACTATGAGGCGGCTGCAGTTCAAACTTGACCCACTTCCTACTAAATCGGCGGAAATTTGTCTTTTTCACGAGCGGTGGATCAAACCTTCTGACACCCAACCATTTGGTCAATTGTACATTACATATGGCGTAAGGTTATATAAAATTGATTTGGTCCAAATTTGCAACAAATGTTTGCTAGGTTCTTCACAAAAAACTCATTTGGGGGACTCGAAAAAATCGAAAATGAATTTTTCGTCCAAAGAAAATGAAAACTCCCTTAGGAAACATTGTTTGGCATTCCAAGATGCACCCTTATGCACAATATGAGATCATTTGAACAAACATGTCACAAATGTGGTCATAGGATTGATCATTTGGCTTGAAAGGCATTGATCTCCACACATGATAGCTCGATTCTGAGAACACTTTTTAAAAATAATTGTCGTATTAAAAGTTTATTATTTTTCTGGTAACTTGGCCACATATAATGACACAATGCAAAGGTTTTCCAATTTTTTGATTTTTTTTGAATTTTTCATGCCCGTTTCAAAATGCAGTCAAAATGGCGGGCATGACCCTTCCTAGCTAGTGGTTGAATCTTGGAAAACTTTTGGTGTTTCTCTAATGAAATAGATACTTTTCTACATAAGAATGATTTTTGAAAAAAAAATAAAGAGCAAACTACGAGGCAGCTACAGTTCAAATTTGACCCGCTTCCTCCTAAATCGGCGGAAATTTGTCTTTTTCACCAGAGGTGGATAAAAACTTTTTACACCCAACCATTTGGTCAATTGTGCATTAAACATGGCCTAGTATTTTATAAAATTGATTTGGCCCATTTTTGCAACAATTATTTGGTAGTTACTTCACAAAAAAACCTCATTTCGGGCACTCAAAAAATGGAAATTGAATTTTCCGTGCAAAGAAAATGAAAACTCCCTTAGGTAATATTGTTTGGAATTCCAATATGCACCCTTGTGCACAATATGAGATAATTTGAACAAACTATGACATGAATGTGGCCATAAGATTGATCATTTGACTTGAAAGCCATTGATCTCCACACATGTTAGCTCGTTTCTGAGAACACTTTTTTAAAATAATTATCGTATTACAATTTTATTATTTTTCCTGGTAACTTGGCCACATATAATGACACAACGCGAAGGTTTTCCAATTTTTTGATTTTTTTAAATTTTTCATGCCTGTTTCAAAATGTGGTCAAAACGGAGGGCATGACCGTTCCTAGCTAGTTGTTGAATCTTGGAAACTTTTGGTGTTTCTATGATTAAATAGATACTTTTGTACCTATAAATGATTTTTGGGAAAAATAAATAACAAACTATGAGGTAGCTGCAGTTCAAATTTGACCCGCTTCCAGCTGAATCGTCGGAAATTTGTCTTTTTCACGAGAGGTGGATAAAAACTTTTAACACCCAACCATTTGTTCAATTATGCATTAAATATGGCCTAGTATTTTTAGAAAATTGATTTGGTCCAATTTTGCAACAATTAGTTGGTAGGTTCTTAAAAAACTCATTTTGGGCAATCGAAAAATGGAAAATGAAATTTCCGTCCAAAGAAAATGAAAACTTTCTTATGCAACATTGTTTGCCATTCCAACATGCACCCTTGTGCACAATATTATATCTTTTGAACAAACTGTGCCATAAATATGGCCATAAGATTGATCATTTGGCTTGAAAGTCATGAATCTTCACACATGATAGCTCATTTCTGAGAACACTTTTTTAAAAGAATTGTCGTATTACAAGTTTATTATTTTTTCTGGTATCTTGGTCACATGTAATGACACAATGCGAAGGTTTTCCAATTTTTTGAATTTTTTATGCCCGTTTAAAAATGCGGTCAAAACGGTGGGAATGACCGTTCCTAGCTAGTGGTTGAATCTTGAAAAACTTTTGGTGTTTCTCTAATGATATAGCTACTTTTGTACCTAGAAATGTTTTTTGGAAAAAATCATGAGCAAACTATGAGGGGGTTGCCGTTCAAATTTAACCCGCTTCCTGCTGAATCAACAAGAATTTTTTTGAATGACAAAAAATAGCTAGAAGGATCAGAAATGCATACAAATTGGTTATCATCCATAAAATGTGGTCTAAATTAAGTGAAAATTTTAGTGATGTCGTTTTGGTAGCTGCTTCACAAAATCCCTTGTTTTTAGGTCTAAGAAATAATTTTAAATACCTCATATTTCGAACCAATCAGGAGGCAGCCCACGCATCACCCCCACTGTACTCGATCTGAGCCGTCCACACCCTCCCGCAGTCCCTCAATCCAGCACCTCTCCCTCCTTCCCTCAGTCACGGGCATGGCACACCCTTCCCCCTCAGTCCCTCGATCCAGATCCAGAACCAATTCCGCCGCCTCCCTCACCGATCCCCGCCGTCTCCTTCGCCGATCGCCGTCGCCGACCCCCGAGCCCCAACCCTCCGCTCCCTCTTCTCCCGTGTCCTCACCTCCTACCCGGACCCTCCCCTCGAGGCCGTCTGGTTCTTCTCTGTGCTCCTCGTGGCTAGGGTTTCAGGGGCGGCGCTCACCACTTCAACACCGCCGGCAACCACAACCACAACCACGGCCTCCACCTCCCCTCCCTAGACCGAGATCCACTCGATTCCTCTCCCTCCCCCGATTCCTCTACAATCCCGCTAGCTGGAGATCCACTCGAGCTCCCCCGTGATTCATCTGCAATCCCGCCGCCGTCGAGCCCCGAGCCCCACCCCACCGGCGACCTCCCTCCCTCTTGAGGTGGACAGATGGGGCTACAGCGCCCGAAACCCTAGCCCATCACCCACCCATCACCGTGGATGGATGGGGACAGGGCGGCGATGGCGGATCCACACCCAGCTTCTCGAAGTGGGTACTTCTCCGAGGTCGACGACGACTACATCCAGGACGACTTCAACCTCTGCGGCCTCCTAGGTCGACGACTACATCCAGGTCGACGACGACTACTCCCAGGTCCCCTACTACGACCACACCCTCGATCTCATCCTCGACCTCGAGCCCGTCCAGGGTAGGGTTGTGATAACTAGTTCATCGTTGTAACTTACTGTAGTAGGTAGGTTGACAAATCATAGGATTCAGGAATATGTTCTTCATATACACATATCTTTTGTGACCACAGTGTGAGCATCATTGTTAATTCCTGTTTACAAAGTTACTGCCTGTAATTATGTGCAGAAAGTACTTTGGATTCATAGTTCCATACAATTTCTCCTCGTGAAGGATAAAAAATATACCCCTGTTTGGAGCTAAGTA
The DNA here is from genome assembly GCF_002575655.3 of Aegilops tauschii subsp. strangulata. Classification (NCBI taxonomy): domain Eukaryota; kingdom Viridiplantae; phylum Streptophyta; class Magnoliopsida; order Poales; family Poaceae; genus Aegilops; species Aegilops tauschii. The sequence continues at coordinate 69,320,087 of NC_053041.3, forward strand.
GAGAGTATATCTTCTTCATCATTCAGAGCATTACTTTTGTGATCACAACATCATTATCAGTAACTGTATATAACTCCGTTTACAGCAGCTAGAGAGTAAATGTTCTTCATAGCTCAACCATTTGTTTGGTCATCCTGGAATCATATTATGCTTCCTGTCTTGGTACTACTACTTACTAATCATTGTTGTCCTTTTGATCTTGCTTAGGATGGACCTGCATGAAGGAGAGCCTGCTGATGATGAGTTGCCACCATCCCCCCAACGTGGTGCCCATCATAGCAGAAGATGCTGCTGCTGACAGTGAGAGCAAACCGACACCGCCACCTCCAAGCAAGCCAGCAAAACCTAGGAGGCACATAATGGCCAGGCCTCCCAATGGATTGGGAAAGAAGGGCCAGCCCATCCAGCTGCTTGCCAACCACTACAAAGACTCTATCAAGCCTTCAGAGGATTTTTTTTCAACCAATACTATGTAATAAGCATAGTTGCTTTCTTTCCTAGCTCGCGGATTATATATCCTACACATCCTCCTTCATTTGTTGTGATAACTAGTTCTCACCCACTCACTTGCTCATTGTTGTAAGTTACTGTAGTAGGTAGGTTGCTCTGATTCTCACAAGTTAATGCTTAGTTTGTCTGGGTGTGTGTCTACATATGCAGGGGATGTGTTCGCCGATGACCAGAATGAGCTAATTGTGGCGTCTGCTGATTATTTGAGGATCTTTTATATATGTCCCTAGATGTCCTTATGAAATACCTGATATGATAACATGACCTGAATTTGGACTATAACCTGCTCATCGGCTACACCTGTGCATTTCTATTTTGAATGTCCTGTATTTGTTGTTGCATGATAGATACATATTTGTGACATCAATTCGTCATTGAATATTGCTGAAAACTAGCTATGTCACATCAATTTCTTGGTTGTCTAGTTTGTTATGTCACATCAATTGTATGCTTTTTCTGAGATTGTGTTTTAGCTACTGCCACTTTGAGCTGTTGTAGATTTTAGTTATCAATTTCAGCTGGGCTTATATATTGCATTTTCTGAGATTGTGTTTTAGCTTTCTGCCGTGGACGCGGAGTCAGGCACCGTGACCTCAAGCCACACAATCTGCTCATGGGTGGATGGGCTGGTATCCTCTGATGCATGGATGGATGGTTGATCCCAGCAAGAGGAAGTCTTTTCTTCCCTGGTATACATCTTTGCCTATGCCATTACTTGCATTCACACTATTAGTGATGGTACTTAATATGCACTATTATTCCTCTAAACCATCTAGGTGGACTGAAGGTCAAGGCTAATTGTGATGAGTCTTCACCCTATGCTGCTATGCTTGCATCTTAGGATGTTGCCACCCGTTGCAAGGTAATCATCCTGAAGTGTCTAGGTTTCACTTTCAGTTGTTCCTATTATCAGCTGTGTTCTGCTCATTAGACTGATGTTTGCCAACTATCATGAAATGCTGGTACATGACTAGGATGTAGTCCTGCATTGCTCTCCTTGGATGTGTCTCAGAGTTGTTTCTGTTCTTTCAGGAGCTCGGTATCACCGCACTGCACATTAAACTCCATGCCACTGGAGGCAACAAGACCAAGGCACCAGGTCCTGGAGCTCAGTCTGCCCTCAGGGCTCTTGCTCATTCTGGGATGAAAATTGGGCGTATTGGTACGCCATGCTTCTTCTCATATAGTGTTTGTGGAAGCACATATGTCCATGTTATTGCCTCTGTATATGGCTAACCATAATGTTTGTTCTAGTGCTGCAGAGGACATGACTCCAGTTCCCACTGACAGCACCCGCCGGAAGGGAGGAAGGAGGGGAAGGAGGTTGTAGGCTATCTTTCAACTCTATTCGTGGCAATGAAGAAACTTACTGCTCTCTGGTAGTCCTGCTGTTTCTATGAATGTCATGAGGAGCTTCAATTTTGCTCTGTTGAGGATCATTTGTTGTTAGTCATACTATGAATGTTGCATGGATCCTATTTTTGGTTCAGAAACTTGTGGTATTTATGCGAAAAACTAGCTTTTCAGTCTTAAGGAAACCTTCAAATGGAGTGATATCTTTTGTCACATTGGTTGTTGCACCCCTTGTGCTTTGCAATAAGTAAATAACTGTCTTTAATACATTGCTCTACTCCATGTTCATGTTCTTAAACTGCTGAATAAGATCACTGGCTCCTACGTTCCAGTTCCTCTCCAATCCATCAATTTAGGTGTTCGTATGTTGTTGATGCTCATGTTGATGCCATGCTTTTTGTCTTGTCATGTGCTGAAATTAAGTGGCAGCATCAGATGCAAATCTATTAGTGTTGTTAAACTACTGGTAGGCTAGCTAGAAGCTAGAGGGAGAGTAGGGGATTGAAATCGGTCCTTCTTTTGATAGGTATAATATGTATTCTGGCTTGTTATTTTCTTCTCTAGCAAATTGTAGACATGAATCTCCAGTTGACCTATTGCTTCGTACACCTATATCAGTTCTATTACATATTTTTGAACTTGCTGAAAATTCTATGATATGTGAGGTCCTTCTATTTGCTGCAAGCATTGACACAATATGTCGTGTGCAGGGATCTCCGCATCCGAGTCCCAGCTGTCCTCCGCAGCAAGGAGCTGGGCAAAGGGAGCAAGCAGTGCCGCTGGTTCCTTCGAGGATGCATGCTGCTGGTCGAGTCTTGTGGAGAAGCAAGTCGTATTGGGCATCATCTCACTTGTGCCGTTGTGGTAAGAGCAGAATGCCACTCTCACTTGATGTGCATGTATTAACACAACAAAGCATTCTTACATGGTGATTGTTAGTGACGCAACAGTTATCTCGCATAATAGTGTCATTCTCTTCGCAGTTAACAAATGCATCTTGTCCAACTGAGTAAACTAGACCCAGCTTGTACAATAAAGTGAACTAAATGTTGCCGCATTCTGTACATGTTACTTTCTATTTGGTGTCTGATAATGATATCTATGGAAATTCTACTTTGTATAGAATAAATAATGTGTTATGGAGCACAAGCTAATTTTTGTTGACATGAATTTGTTATGCCCCTTATTTTGACTTAGTTTCACCCACGTTGCTTTTCAAATCATGAGACTGATGAGTTTTCCTTGTAGGCAACATTGCTTTAGGATTAATGTAAGATTTTGTGAGTATGCCTAGGTTCTGCGAATATGCATCGCAAACATCTAGTGTTCTAATATAGTTGGTCTCTAAAACATCTAGTTATTTGAAGTTGTTTGAATCTGTTGCTTTATCATACATTCGGTCCATAAATCTGCATTTCTATCAAATTTCGTTAAATATGTTATTTCCTGATGGTCTGCACACTAAACCTGGAGGTTTGAATATCTACTCCAGGAATGAAAAGGCTACTCTAATGCATTTGTGTTCACCCTTTTACAGGAGCTCCAGGCCTAGGAAATTTCAAGTTCGAAGCCGCGTGCAGCCCTACGCAGCAAAGATTTGTTCTGTTTGACTGGAATAGACTGTAAAGATTATAGTATTGTAATAGTAGGCATATCTTGGTTGTAATAGACTATGCACAGAATGTAATAGACTATGTACAGGAGCTCCAGGCCTAGGAAATTCTACATTTCTTCTATTCATATTTAAAATATTGATTATTTGTGTGATTCGAAGACATTTGAAATAGAAACCTGATTAGTGGAGCCATTTCTGAAAATAATCTAAACAATTCTCACATTTCTGACATGTGGGACCAATATAGGAGATTATTACAAGTGAGACCCATCTTACTTGTGGGACCAGCTTGAAAAATATATTGACTGAAACACTAAAAAGGCCATGGCCCAAAATAAAAAAGGCCAAATTGTTGGGCCAGGCCAAAGTACCTAGAGAAAATTAACAGAAAAAATATACAATAAAAAGGCTGAATTGTTGGCCTCGGCCCATGTAAAACACCTAATAGGGCCGGGCTAAATCTTATCAACAACCTTTTCAATTGGTCGCAATTTTGCCACGTCGGATCCAACGTGGCCTGGGCAGAGAGCTAGCGACCAAAACAGAAGGTCATAAAATCAACGACCTTTGGTTTTGTCGTGGAATTCCACGACCTTCTCACAGAGAAGGTCGTTAATTTCAGTTTACGACCGCCAACTTTTGACCTTCTGTTTTTGGTCAAAAAAGGTCGCAAATGAAAAACAATGACCTTTCAGTGACCAATAGTGATGGTCGCAAGTTGACATATTTCTTGTAGTGTCTTTAACACTAGTCTCAAAATCGGAAGGCATCTTATTAAAATTTCCATAAGAGTTGTTGTAGGAATTACCATAATTATTAGAGAAATTACTAGGATATGGCCTAGGATTAAAGTTTCCTCTATAAGCATTGTTACCAAAATTGTTCCTACCAACAAAATTCACATCCATAGATTCATTATTATTCTCAATCAAAGTAGACAAAGGCATATCATTGGGATCAGAATAAACACTCTTATTAGAAAACAATTTCATAGTTCATCCATCTTTCCACTCAAAACATTAATCTCTTCAATTGCATGCACCTTTTTACTAGTAGATCTTTCAGTGTGCCATTGAGAATAATTAACCATAATATTATCTAGGAGTTTAGTAGCTTCCCCTAAAGTTATTTCCATAAAAGTACCTCCCGTGGCCGAATCTAAAAGATTTCTAGAAGCAAAATTCAATCCGGCATAAAAAATTTGTATAATCATCCATAAGTTAAAACCATGTGTAGGGCAATTACGTATCATTAATTTCATCCTCTCCCAAGATTGTGCAACATGTTCATGATCAAGTTGCTTAAAATTCATAATCGTTTCTAAGAGAGATGATCTTAACGGGAGGAAAATACTTAGAGATAAAAGCATCTTTGCACTTATTCCAAGAATCAATCCTATTTTTAGGCAAAGACGAAAACCAAGTTTTAGCGCGATCTCTAAGCGAAAAAGGAAATAGCTTCAATTTAACGATATCATTATCCACATCTTTCTTCTTTTGCATATCACATAAATCAACAAAGTTGTTTAGGTGGGTAGCGGCATCTTCACTAGGAAGGCCGGCAAATTGATCTTTCATGACAAGATTCAGCAAAGTAGCATTAATTTCACAAGATTCAGCATCGGTAAGAGGAGCAATCGGAGTGCTAAGAAAATCATTGTTGTTGGTATTGGCAAAGTCACATAATTTAGTATTATCTTGAGCCATCATGACAAGCAAGCAATCCAACACACAAGCAAACAAGAAACAAGCGAAAAAGAGGCGAATAGAAAGAGAGGGCGAATAAAATGGCAAGGGTGAAGTGGGGGAGAGGAAAACGAGAGGCAAATGGCAAATAATGTAATGCGAGGGATAAGAGTTTGTGATGGGTACTTGGTATGTCTTGACTTGTGCATAGACTCCCCGGCAACGACGCCAGAAATGGCTCGTTGTCAGGAGATCAAATCTTGACTTGACTTGGTGCACACCTCCCCGGCAACTGCGCCAGAAAACCTTCTTGCTACCTCTTGAGCATGCGTTGGTTTTCCCTTGAAGAGGAAAGGGTGATGCAGCAAAGTAGCGTAAGTATTTCCCTCAGTTTTTGAGAACCAAGGTATCAATCCAGTAGGAGGCCACACGCAAGTCCCTCGTACCTACACAAACAAATAAGAACCTTGCAACCAACACGATAAAGGGGTTGTTAATCCCTTCACGGCCACTTGCAAAAGTGAGATCTGATAGAGATGATAAGATAATATTTTTGGTATTTTTATGATAAAGATTGAAAGTAAAGATTGCAAAGTAAAAATAGATTGGAAACTTATATGAAGGAAAATAGACCCGGGACCCATAGGTTTCACTAGTGGCTTCTCTCAAGATAGCATAAGTATTACGGTGGGTGAACAAATTACTGTCGAGCAATTGATAGAAAAGTGCATAATTATGAGAATATCTAGGCATTATCATGTATATAGGCATCACGTCCGTGACAAGTAGACCGACTCCTACCTGCATCTACTACTATTACTCCACACATCGACCGCTATCCAGCATGCATCTAGAGTATTAAGTTCATAAGAACAGAGTAACGCATTAGGTAAGATGACATGATGTAGAGGGATAAACTCAAGCAATATGATATAAACCCCATCTTTTTATCCTCGATGGCAACAATACAATACGTGTCGTTTCCCCTACTGTCACTGGGATCGAGCAACGCAAGATTGAACCAGCTAAGCACTTCTCCCATTGCAAGAAAGATCAATCTAGTAGGCCAAACCAAACTGATAATTCGAAGAAACTTGCAAAGATAACCAATCATACATAAAAGAATTCAGAGAAGATTCAAATATTGTTCATATATAATCTTGATCATAAACCCACAATTCATCGGATCTCGACAAACACACCGCAAAAAGAGTAACATCGAATAGAACTCCAAGAAGATCGAGGAGAACTTTGTATTGAGATCCAAAGAGAGAGAAGAAGCCATCTAGCTAATGACTATGGACCCAAAGGTCTGTGGTAAACTACTCACACATCATCGGAGAGGCTATGGTGTTGATGTAGAAGCCCTCCATGATCGATTCCCCCTCCGGCGGAGCGCCGGAAAAGGCCCCAAGATGGGATCTCACTGGTACAGAAGGTTGCGGCGGTGGAAATAGGGTTTCGTGGGGCTCCTCGATGGTTTCGGGGTACCTAGGTATATATAGGAGGAAGAAGTAGGTCGGTGGAGCCACGAGGGGCCCACGAGGGTGGGGGCGCGCCCAGGGGGCAGGCGCGCCTCCCTGCCTCGTGGCCTCCTCGTTGATTTCTTGACGTCCACTCCAAGTCCTCTGGATCACGTTTATTCCAAAAATCACGCTCCCGAAGGTTTCATTCCATTTGGACTCCGTTTGATATTCCTTTTCTGCGAAACACTGAAATAGGCAAAAAACAGCAATTTGCACTGGGCCTTGGGTTAATAGGTTAGTCCCAAAAATAATATAAAAGTGTATAATAAAGCCCATTAAACATCCAAAACAGAATATATAATAGCATGGAACAATCAAAAATTATAGATACGTTGGAGACATATCAGTTACCTTGCTGGTTTTTTTAATGTCTATAAAATAAAACTACAAAAAAATGGAATTGAGGTTGCCTCATATGCTTCATCTTTTTAATGTCTTTCGTGAAAATAAGGATTCCGATAATTGTGCCGAAATGTTAGAAGAAGAAGTCTATAAAATGTTTAGCACTAAATTTTTGGATGATGAGCATGCTTGCAATGTTGTTAGTATGAATTCCTTGAATATCCATGATGCTAATGATATACAAAGCTACAAGCTTGGGGATGCTATGTTTGATGAAGATGATTTTTTTGTCCCCCAAGTTTTGATGAGCAAATTTATTATGATGAAAGCATGCCTCCTATTTACGATGATTATTGTGATGACATGTATGCTATAAATAATAATGATAACCATGAAACTTGTCATCATGATTTTAATTTTCAATTGGATTATGCCTCACATGATAGATATTTTGTTGAGTTTGTTCCCACTACTATTCCTAAGAAGAAATTTGCTTATGTGGAGAGTAATAAAATTTCTATGCTTGTGCATCATGAACGTAATGCTTTATGTGATTGTTATATTGTTGAATTCATTCATGCTGCTACTGAAAATTATTATGAGGGAGGAGTATATGCTTGTAGGAGTTGCAATAATATCAAGTTTTCCCTCTATGTGTTGAAAATCTTGAAGTTGTGCTTGTTTTACCTTCCTATGCTAGTTGATTCTTGTTCCCATAAGTTGTTTGCTCACAAAATCCCTATGCATAGGAAGTGGGTTAGACTTAAATGTGCTAGTCATTTGCTTCATGATGCTCCCATTATGTTTCAATTCTTATCTTTTATGTGAGCATCATTGAAATCATCATGCCTAGCTAGAAAGGCATTAAAGAAAAGCGCTTGTTGGGAGACAACCCAACATTTACCCCTAATGTTTTTGTGTGTCCACATGATTATGCTACTGTAGTAATCATGTTTTATAGGTTCTGTTTCAATAAGGTGCCAAGTAAAGCCTTTGGGATAGTGTGGATGATAGTTGACTTGATTCTGTGCAAAAACAGAAACTTTTGCGCCCAGTCCAGGAATATCTAAAATTCACTGGAACCTGATTTTTATCTTAATTTTTTACACAAGATTGATATACAAATTTTCTCGATTGTCCTAATATTTCAGAATTTTTGGAGTTACAGAAGTATGATTTAAATTCAGATCTTTACAGATTGTTCTGTTTTTGACAGATTCTGTTTTCGATGCATAATTTGCTTGTTTTCTAGTTTCTATGGCTTATATTGCTTAATATAAATTGTAGAAATGATAGGGTATAGTAGGCATCATGTGAGAAAAATTATGAATCTTTTCTTGACAGTACCAAAGTGAATGATTTGTTTTATTATACTAACGGAGCTTACGAGTTTTCTGTTAAGTTTTGTGTTGTGAAGTTTTCAAGTTTTGGGTAAAGTTTTGATGGACTACGGAATAAAGAGTGGCAAGAGCCTAAGCTTGGGGATGCCCAAGGCACCCCAGGTAATATTCAAGGACAACCAAGAGCCCAAGCTTGGGGATGCCCCGGAAGGCATCCCCTCTTTTGTCTTCGTTCATCGGTAACCTTACTTGGAGCTATATTTTTATTTACCACATGATATGTGTTTTGCTTGGAGCATCATTTTATTTTATTTTGTTTTGCTTGCTGTTTGAATAATATCCCAAGATCAGAAATACTTAAATGTTAGAGAGTCTTCACATAGTTACATAATTATTCGACTACTCATTGATCTTCACTTATATCTTATGGAGTAGTGTGTCATTTGCTCTAGTGCTTCACTTATATCTTTTTAGGGCACGGCGGTTGTTTTATTTTGAAGAAATTGATGAACTCTTACGCTTCACTTATATTACTTTGAGAGTCTTAAACAACATGGTAGTTTTCTTAGGTTATGAATTTAGTCCAAATATGATGGGCATCCAAGAGGGATATAATAAAAACTTTCATATAAAGTGCATTGAATACTATGAGAAGTTTGATTCCTTATGATTGTTTTGAGATATGAAGATGGTGATATTAGAGTCATGCTAGTGAGTAGTTGTGAATTTGAGAAATACTTGTGTTAAGGTTTGTGAGTCCCATAGCATGCACGTATGGTGAACCGTTATGTAACGAAGTTGGAGCATGAGATATTTTTTTGATTGTCTTCCTTATGAGTGTCGGTCGGGGACGAGCGATGGTCTTTTCCTACCAATCTATCCCCCTAGGAGCATGTGCATAGTACTTTGTTTCGATGACTAATAGATTTTTGCAATAAGTATGTGAGTTATTTATGACTAATGTTGAGTCCATGGATTATACACACTCTCACCCTTCCACCATTGCTAGCCTCTCTAGCACCGCGCAACTTTCGCCAGTACCATAAACCCACCATATACTCGAGGACGAGCAGGAATTCAGCTTGGGGATGCTTGATACGTCTCAAACGTATCTATAATTTTTGATTGTTCCATGCTATTATATTATCTATCTTTGATGTTTTATATGCATTTATATGCTATTTTATATGATTTTTGGGACTAACCTATTCACCTAGAGCCCAGTGCCTGTTTCTATTTTTTTCCTTGTTTTTGGGTTTCGTAAAAAAGGAATATCAAACGGAGTCCAATTGAGCCGAAACTTTCCGGAGATTATTTTTGGACCAAAAGAAGCCCACGGAGTACCGGAGTTACACCAGAGGAGTCCCGAGGCCACAAGAAGGGTTGGGGCGTGCCCCCTGCCTTGTGGCTGCCTCGTGGGTCCCCCTAACTTGTACCTGATGCCAACACCTCTTATATATCCCCAAACCTCCAGAATAGAACCTAGATCGGGAGTTCCGCCACCGCAAGCCTCTGTATCCACGAAAACCCAATCGGGACCCTATTCCGGCACCCTGCCAGAGGGGGAAATCATCACCGGTGGCCATCTTCACCATCCCGGCGCTCTCCATGACGAGGAGGATTAGTTCACCCTCGGGGCTGAGGGTATGTACCAGTAGCTATGTGTTTGATCTCTCTCTCTCTCTCGTGTTCTTGATTTGGCACGATCTTGATGTACCGCGAGCTTTGCTATTATAGTTGGATCTTATGATGTTTCTCCCCCTCTACTTTCTTGTAATGGATGAGTTTTCCCTTTGAAGTTATCTTATGGGATTGAGTCTTTAAGGATTTGAGAACACTTGATGAATGTCTTGCATGCGCTTATCTGTTGTGACAATGGGATATTCACGTGATGCACTTGATGTATGTTTTGGTAATCAACTTGCGGGTTCTGTGACCTTGTGAACTTATGCATAGGGGTTGGCACACGTTTTCGTCTTGACTCTTCGGTAGAAACTTTGGGGCACTCTTTGAAGTTCTTTGTGTTGGTTCGAATAGATGTATCTGAGATTGTGTGATGCATATCGTATAATCAAACCCGGGGATACTTGTGGTGACATTGGAGTATCTAGGTGACATTAGGGTTTTGGTTGATGTGTACCTTAAGGTGTTATTTTAGTACGAACTCTAGGGCTGTTTGTGACACTTATAGGAATAGCCCAATAGGTCATCAGAAAGAATAACTTTGAGGTGGTTTCGTACCCTACAACAATCTCTTCGTTTGTTCTTCGCTATTAGTGACTTTGGAGTGACTCTTTGTTGCACGTTGAGGGATTGTTATATGATCTAATTATGTTATCATTGTTGAGAGAACTTGCACTAGTGAAAGTATGAACCCTTAGCCTTGTTTCCAAGCATTGCAATACCATTTTCGCTCACTTTTGTTAGTAGTTACCTTGCTGGTTTTATAAATTCAGATTACAAAAACCTATATCTACCATCCATATTACACTTTATCACCATCTCTTCGCCGAACTAGTGCACCTATACAATTTACCATTGTATTGGGTGTGTTGGGGACACAAGAGACTCTTTTTTATTTGGTTGCAGGGTTGCTTGAGAGAGACCATCTTCATCCTACGCCTCCCACGGATTGATAAACCTTAGGTCATCCACTTGAGGGAAATTTGCTACTGTCCTACAAACCTCTGCACTTGGAGGCCCAACAACGTCTACAAGAAGGTTGCGTAGTAGACATTAGTGCTCTGCTGGTTGTGGGCATTCTCTTGAGGTTGAGGAGGTTGACTTGGTTGGATATGAGGTGCTTTTGATGGTCTTGGGCCTGGGCGCCCTCATATATGGCTCGGATGACGTTCCTTGATATCTAGTTGTGTCTGGTGTGTGGTTTTTCCCTGTTTTCCTTAATTAACCGTGCTTGTTTGGTTTTTGGGTCCGGTTTCCCACATTAACTGAATCAACTCTCTTCTTCTATAATGCAATGAGGGAGCTCCCCACCCTCTGACGAGGTTTCTTCAAAAAAACATTGGCACTAGGCTACTACTTAGTTTTCAACAAGTGCACCAGAAAGATAGTGCATTGAGGAGCACCACAGCAATAAGTGCATCAGACCCACATGTTTGACAAACAAGTTAATTTTTGCACTTATGTTAGAGAGGCTAGCCAACGGCAAGACCCGGCCGAGCATTCTGTCTAGAGCTCTCTCTATCCCACTGCCCAACCCTCTTACACACTTGATTGCTCTCATTTCTTAGTTTATCTCTTTGCCTTGTTGAAGGTATTGTTTTGAGAGCTCGGTCTTTCTTCAGGATGAAAACTTATGATCTTGGGTCAGGCGACGATGGTGCTTGTGCATTTGTTTCCTTCTTGAAGGCGCCGCTTTTGATGACCTTTTATGTTTTTTGAGTGTTCGTCTTTGGTGGTGGTTTGTGTGTTGCTACTGAGAGGAGTTGATCACTGTAGTTAGGCCTTTGTTTTGTTCCTTCTTTTTTCTTTTCTTTTCGGGTTGTGTACATCCTGGACGTCTTTGTGACTTCTTTTTGGGGCAGAGCCTGAGTGTAATTGGTATCTTCATGGTATTAATATATCCTCCTTTTCAAAAAAAAACTCCTTCCTCATGTGCTATCATGTTACCATATAGTAACCTGTCCCAAAATCCTCACCTCCTCACAACCCCGCAACTCCTTCCATGTCATCCAAGGTTGTCAGAATCATGATTATATTATACAATTCAACGACTTTATGCTCCAAACGTACCTCTATGATTCTATAATTTTGGTTAGTAGAATCTACATACTACCATTCTAATAGTCACGAGTCTACGATTTTTGATCCTACATTAGAACTCCGATCTAATTTAAAATCACGAGTGCGACTACTTTGATCTCATCTATACCCCCCCCCCCCCCCCCCCCCGCGTCCTGTAATATAAGAGCAATTTTTTACATGGACAGAGTACCTATCATGAGTCCATCTCCTTTCCCACTTGTTCGTATCTTTCTCCTTCACACTCACTGTAATCTTCGGCCTACTTACCATGTTCATGTGCTCCTCGGTTTTACCGAGCAGGTCGTCCCCTTGCACCAAATATCATCGAGTCTGGGCATGCAACCTATCAATATGTGATCAATTGACTAGTTAGTGCTTTGGGCAACACAATTACTCAAAATCGGTGTTTCCGGTGAACTTTTATGAAAATGGTGGGTTTTGGAACTGTCAGACGTAATTGTGGTCATTTTTGGCAATTTAGGGCATGTTCTGAACCTCTCCGCTCTTAGCTGCACAAACTCCAAAGTGAAAACGCAGCCGAAACGCATTTGCTCCGTGAAGCTGACTTCAGGAAGTTGTCTTGGGCTGTAGTGCATTTTTGAGAAGAAGAGAAAATCGAGTTTCGCGATTGAACAGAATCTGGAGTTCCACCTATTTACAAGAGTTTGCCACCGCCCAGGAAAATGATTCGCTCTTCCCCTTGCTTCAGGCTGCCGGTGGGGTGGGCTATGGTGGGACTCATCTTCCCATCTCACTTAGAAGTGTTCAGTGGGCACCCATGAAACACAACAAAATATTGATGGGCTACCCCAGTTAACCCACCGGGAACCCGCTAGACCCACTTCTTCTAGTCCCTTACTAGTTTCCTAAGATGAAGAAGAACGATTTCTCATCAAAGAACAGAGAGGACGGGAGCACAGGTGCACATGATCCCTTGTCAATTGCACTACTCGCCGGGAAGCACCTGCCCAACCTGGAGGCCCTACAGAGTGCAGACCCACCGGCCAATCTGGCGACGCATCCCATGCCCAATCTTTCATACGCGCGACGACCAGATCAATGGAAAACTGAGTGCTTCTATGTCTCCCGCTGGCGTCTCCGTCCCAGCACCACCGGCCAATCGGCGATTCGCCCAATGACCCTCATGTTGCGATGTCTCCGGCCAGTTCCGGTGAGAATTGATGTACTCATAAACCTAGGAATAGTTGGTAATCCAGACCAAATCCAGCCAATATATACTAGTACAGACCCACCTACCAAACCAATTCAATCCAAACTGTAGGTGCTAGAGTCCAAACTAATCCAAACTGTCGTATTGTTCAAGCCAAACTAATCCAAATCATTCCTCACATACAGTTTGAACCCAAACTTTTCAAACCATGGACATAGATAGAACCATACGAGAGAGAGAGAGAGAGAGAGAGAGGATGGAGAGGGGGGAGAGAGAGACATAGAGAGGGGGCGGGAGAGAGAGAGAAGAGGAGAGGGGAAGGGCGCCCCTCGTGACGACCTCCATAATCTGGTCGTGAGTGCTTGGACGCGGGGGTTGGAGCTTTAGCCGCGGCCGGCGCTCGCGATGGCTGATGTTCTCGTACACACATACTACGATCGAATTTGGTCGCTCGATCCAGTTTTTATCTATGGGTTGAAACGGCCTGTGGCAGTTCGGTCTCCATCCAGACCAAACCCAGCCAATCTAGTATCATTGATAAAGCCCATACCAAACCAGATTACCACAGGGGGTCAACCCATTCAATCCAAGACAAACCAATAGAAAAACCAAACTGAAACTGAAGTTTCAGTCCAAACCATTCCCAAGGTTATGTACGCAAGACCGTAGAGGGTTCCGTACGGAGGCAGCCCTGTGACCATGTCCGTTTCGCTGAGACGAGGTTTTTCTTGTGGCTAAGACCATCTCCAGCCGTTTGCCCCCCCCCCCCCCCCCCCCCGGGCTTGAAATAGCGCCGCCTGGTGGCCAACCGGCGGAAAAATCGGCGTGGGGGGGTGGCTCAGGTTCCCAGCCGACCCCCCAAGGTCGCCCCCAGCCGCCAATTTCGGCCCACTTTCGGCGCAAATTAGACCAATTTTGGCCCATATTCAGCGTGCTTTGGCACAGATTCAACAAAAACTAATTTTTATCACATAGTTCATCACAGAACCCAATACAAATCAAATAGTTCAATAAATCAATACAAATCAAATAGTTCAACAAATAAAATCTCATATTTTATCACACGCTGAGCTAGGCGTTGCCCTTGAGCCTACATAGGTGCTCCACCAGATCGTGTTGTAGTTGTTGATGCACTTGTGGGTCTAAGATCTCCTGACGCACATTGAGAAATGCAGTCCAGGTTGCCGATAGCTGGTGATCAACTTGGGCAAGAGGACCCTGCCCTAATATGGTTCAGTCTCAAACACTGGCTCTTCCTGCTGGCTCTCAATGATCATGTTGTGCAAGATGACACAGCAAGTCATGACTTCGCACATTTGATCTTTCGACCAGGTCAGGGCGGGGTACCGAACAACAACAAATCGAGATTGGGGCACACCAAATGTCCGCTCGACATCCTTCCTGCAAGCCTCCTAACACTTGGCAAAGTAGGAGTTCTTGCCTCATGGCACAGGGTTTGAGAAAGTCTTCACAAATGTGGACCATCTCGGATAGATGCCATCTGCTAGGTAGATTCCCTTGTTGTCGTGGCGCCCATTGACCTCGAAGATCACCGAAGGATTATGACCTTCAACAAGCTTGGCAAAGACATTCGAGCACTGCAGTACGTTGATGTCATTGTGAGTTCCTGGCATGCGAAAGAAGGAGTGCCAAATCTAGAGGTCATGTGTGGCCACTGCCTCAAGAACAACACTGCAAGCTCCTTTGCGCCTTTGTACATCCCCTGCCAAGCAAATGGACAGTTTATGCATGCCCAATGCATGTCGTCGATGCTTCCAAGCATCCCAGGAAATCCTCTTGCTGCATTCTGTGCTAGGATCCAAGCAGTCTCTTCGGCATTGGGTGATCGCAAGTATCATGGTCCAAACACTTCCACCACTGCCCTACAGAACTTGTACAAACAGTCAATGGTGATGGACTCGGCCATGCATCCATAGTCTTCCTGTATATCACCGGGAGCTCCGTATGCAAGCATCCTCATAGCTGTCGTGTACTTTTGAAGAAAGGTGAAACCAAGTGTGCCGATGCAATCCTTCTTGCCCTTAAAGTAGCTGTCGAACTCACGGATGGAATTCACAATCCTAAGGAAGAGCTTTCAGCTCATCCGATAACGGCGCTGAAATACTTTCTCGCCGTGCAGTGGAGCGTCGGCAAAGTAGTCGGCGTAGACCAAGCAATAGCCTTCCAGTCGATGCCTCTGCTTTGCCTTCAGCAGGCCCGGTGCCGAGCCACCTTGCTGCGGCTTTCAATTGCTCGTGAACAGGCCGACCAGAGCGGCGAGGACCATGAGGTGCTCTTCGTCATGGGCGTCGACATCGGCTTCCTCCTCCAACAACGCCGCGAATGCCTCCTCCTCGTCTTAGTCCATCGCCGAGCAAACAAATCGCCGAACACCTGGCGTCTGGTGGGCGTGGTAGGTACGCAGCCGCCGGTATCCCCGCCTGCGTGGCCGGGGTGACGGAAAGCTCGCCCAGGAGTGAGGTGGAGGCTGCCACAGCGAACCCTCTCTTTTTCGGCGTGGTAAACGGCCTTTCCTAGCGGCGGTGGGTAGGTAGTCGGCGCTGAGATTGGCACGGCGGCGGAAGGGGGCGTGCGCGTGGGGGGCGAATCTAGACGTGCAAAATACTTTTTTGCCTGACAGTGGTGGCCCATGCGTGGCTTTTCCTCCCGCCAGAGCCCCCAAGCGCCCCCAGTGCGCTGGGTTCGGCCTAGAATCGCCGGGCCAAAAAATGGGCTGAAACGGCGGAATTCGGCGTCCTGGGGGGCGACTGGGGTTTTTTCGGCACCGACGCAAAAAAACTCACCCTGAGGGGCCTGTTGGGG
The DNA here is from genome assembly GCF_002575655.3 of Aegilops tauschii subsp. strangulata. Classification (NCBI taxonomy): domain Eukaryota; kingdom Viridiplantae; phylum Streptophyta; class Magnoliopsida; order Poales; family Poaceae; genus Aegilops; species Aegilops tauschii. The sequence continues at coordinate 69,336,217 of NC_053041.3, forward strand.
GCGCGAGTGGAGATGCTCTAAGTCTTGGTTGACTTAGCCACTCACAGCGCAACCCATGGCGCCCATGCTGGGCAGATGCAGAAGGGCTGACCGGCTGACCAGCAGGAGTTATGCAATCAGGCACCACACCCTGGTCCCAGCCAGCTCACAGACCCTGCCGCCGGTGCGAACGTCACAGAGGCTGACCTGCTTGGCCGCTGAGATGCGCGTTGTGCAGTCCAACCTCACCATACTAGGGGCGTCAAAATAGAGGTAGGCGCCTCGCGCGAGGACGAGAAGGTCAAGCTCCATGGCGTTCTCTTACTCTACCGCTTATTCTTACACTCGTTCCATTTTTTGGATGATTGGTTCATTAGCGGGATGATACGTCTCCAACGTATCTCTAATTTTTAATTGTCCATGCTATTTTATTATCAATTTTGGATGTTTTATAATCATTTTATAGTCATTTTATATCATTTTTTTGGACTAACCTATTGACATAGTGCCAAGTGCTAGTTGCTGTTTTTTCCATGTTTTTTACATTGCAGGAAATCAATATCAAACGGAGTCCAAATGCCACGAAACTCCACAATGATTTTTTATGGGCCAGAAGGAAGGCAATGGGCCCTGGTTGCACCTAGGGGTGCCCCCAGGGGGGCACAATCCACCAGGGCGCGCCAGGAGGCCCAGGCGCGCCCTAGTGGGTTGTGCCCACCTCGGGTGCCCCCCGGACCGCCTCTTTGCTCTATAAATACCTCAAAAATCCACAAACCCTAGGGGAGTCGACGAAATATTTATCCAGCCGCCGTAGAGTCCAGAACCACCAGATCCAATCTAGACACCATCACAGAGGGGTTCACCACTTCCATTGGTGCCTCTCCGATGATGCGTGAGTAGTTCTTTGTAGACCTTCGGGTCTGTAGTTAGTAGCTAGATGGCTTCTTCTCTCTCTCTTTTGATTCTCAATACAATGGTCTCTTGGAGATCCATATGTTGTAACTCTTTTTGTGGTGTGTTTGTTGGGATCTGATGAACTTCGAGTTTATGATCACACATATCTTTTATATCCATGAAAGTTATTTGAGTTTCTTTGATCTCTTATATGCATCATCTCTTATAGCCTCGTATTTCTTCTTCGATATTTGGGTTTTGTTTGGCCAACTTGATCTATTTATCTTGCAATGGGAAGAGGAGCCCGGTAGTGGGTTCGATCTTACGGTGCTTGATCCCAGTGACAGAAGGGGAACCGACACATATGTATCGTTGCTACTAAGGATAAAAAGACGAGATCTATATCTACCGCCATATAGATAAACGGGTCTTGTCTACATCATGTCATCGTTCTTATTGCATTACTCCATTTTTCCATGAACTTAACACACTAGATGCATGCTGGATTGCGGTCGATGTGTGGAGTAATAGTAGTAGATGCAGGCAGGAGTCGGTCTACTAATCTTGGACGTGATGCCTATATAATGATCATTGCCTAGATATCGTCATGAGTATTTGAAGTTCTATCAATTGCCCAACAGTAATTTGTTTACCCACCGTTTGCTATTTTTCTCGAGAGAAGCCACTAGTGAAACCTACGGCCCCCGAGTCTTATTTCTCATATATTTGCCTTGCGATCTATCTTTCCTTTGCGTTTTTATTCAGATCTATTAAAACAAAAATACAAAAATATCTTGCTGCACTTTATTTTATTTATGATCTATTATTTCAATCTATCATAATTTTCCCGTCATCGTGCCTTCTGGCGCCGTACCCGAAAGGGATTGACAACCCCTTTAACACGTTAGGTTGCGAGTGGCTGTTATTTGTGTGCAGGGGCTGTTTACGTTGTGTTGCTTGGTTCTCCTACTTGTTCGATACCTTGGTTTCATTACTGAAGGAAATACCTACCGTTGTTGTGCTACATCATCCTCTCCTCTTGGGGGTAACACCGACGTAGTCTTGGCAAACATCATCAAGGGAATTTTCTGGCGCCGTTGCCGGGGAGGATCAAGTCAAAATAGTCTCCCGGCTCCACGCCAATTTCTGGCGCCGTTGCCGGGGAGGATCTTCAACATAACCAGGTTCCTAATCACAAATCTCATCTCCTCGCAATTTACATTATTTGCCATTTGCCTCTCATTTTCCTCTCTCTCACTTCACAAAAATTTGTCGTTTTATTCGCCCTCTTTTTCGTTCTCCTTTTTCTCGTCAGATCTTTTGTTTGCTTGTGTTGCCATGTGCCTTCTATATGATTGCATCTTTGCTTGCTAAAAATCTATTGATATGGATCCCCATCCACTTGCTAATCTTTTTAAAAGATCCAGTCATGATGAACCAATTGCTAGTGAGTTGAGTGCACTAGATTATCTTTATGAAGTTTTGCTTGAGATCCGTGGATCTGAAAATTGTGATGAAGAAATTTATGAAGTGATTCATGATGGCTACTTGTATGAAAAGCATGATTGCAATAATTTTACTATAAATTCTATTAATGTCAATTGTGCTAAAAATATGCAAAACCCCAAGCTTGGGGATGCTTGTTTTGTTATGTCCGCTACTTATTGCAATGATCATGATTGGGGTGATAATGTTTCTTATGATCTTGAAAATTTATTTAAGCCTCATGATGAATATATTTGCGATAATATTGAAAGTGGGTTTGGAAGAGTGTCAACTTTAGCTAAAAATAATCCCACATATTTGGAGAGTGTTCATTCTTATTAAATTCTTGATGAAAGTGGGTTTGGAGAGGTCATGACTTTATTTGATGATCCCACTATTTTGGAAGAGTGTCAACTTTGCATGCATGTGGATCATAAAGAGAAAATTTTATATGATAGTTATATTATTGAATTTGATTATGATCATACATATAATTATTATGAGAGAGGAAAATATGGTTGTAGAAATTTTCATGTTATTAAATTTCCTCTCGTTGTGTTGAGATTGTCAATGTTTTATTCCTCTCCTTTGCATATGCAAGATGTTTCTTGTCTTGATAATTTGTTTTCCTATAAAATTCCTATGAATAAGAAGTATGTTAGACTTAAATGTTTTTGTCAAATGTTTCATGATGCTCTCTTTGTGTTTCGATTATTATCTGTTGTGTGAGCATCATTGAAATATTATACCTAGCTAAGGGCGTAAAACTATAGCGCTTGTTGGGAGGCAACCCAATGAATAATATTTTTTTTGCTTTTTGCTTTCTGTTATTGTGTGTTTATACAATTATGCCTCTAGTATGATTGTGCTTTTTATGTTTCAATTAGTTTTTGTGCCAAGTAAGACCGATAGGATCTTCTTGGGTGATAGTTGTTTGATCTTGCTGAAAAAGACAGAAACTTTGCGCTCACAAAAATAATTTTTATAAATCACGGAAAAGAGATTTTGCTCTGATTCTGTTTGAATAAGATTAATATACAAATTACCCAGGTCGTCCTATTTTGGTAGAATTTTTTGAGTTACAGAAGTATTCGCCAAAGTCAGATTACTACAGACTGTTCTGTTTTGACAGATTCTGTTTCTTTGTGTTGTGTGCTTATTTTGATGGCTCGATGGTTTTCTTTGATGAGTTTTTGCCATAGAAAAGTTGGAATACAGTAGATATAATACAAAAAATACGAATTGGTTTAACACAGCACTTATAGTAGTGGTTTGCTTTCTTATACTAAAGGATCTCACAAAGGTTTTGTTGAGTTTGTGTGATTGAAGTTTTCAAGTTTTGGGTTACCTTACGATGGATGAAGGAAGGATATAAGAGCCTAAGCTTGGGGATGCCCCGGCATCCCAAGATATTATCCAAGAATGAGCAACCAACTAAGCTTGGGGATGCCCCCGAGTGGCATCCCCGCTTTCTTCCAACAACTATCGGTATTTTACTCGAGGCTATATTTTTATTCGTCACATGATATGTGTTTTTCTTGGAGCGTCTTGTATGATATGTTTCTTTGCTTATTTTATTTTGTGTTTTAAGTCATCAATCCTTGCTGGACACAACTATTTGAGAGATCCAAAATTATATCATGACTTGGTAGAATTGCTCTCTGTGCTTCACTTAAACCTTTTATGAGCTAGGACTTGCTCTATTGCTTTACTTATATCTTTTTTAGCACGGTGTGCTTAGTATATTTGAAGAAATGCTCTCTTTCTCCACTTAGATTTATTTGAGAGTTAGTAAAATTTTGAGTAAATTCTCTCTTGCTTCACTTCAATTATTTTGAGAGAAAGAAAATTTGTTATGCTCATGATCTTCACTTATATTTGTTTGAGCTTATGAAAAGTAACACATGAAAATTAGTCCCAAAGTGATAGATATCCAAGAAGGATAAAGTAAAAAATTGCCATGAAGATCATTGGCAAAATAAACTTAATTCTTAGTAATAGTTTTGAGATATGATGATGTGATATGTGAGTTATGTTGATGAGTAATTGTGCTCTACTAAGAATATTGGTGCTAAGGTTTGTGATTCCCTATGCATGCATGAAAGTCAATAATCATGAAATGAAAATTATATCCTACTTGTGGTGCATTATTCGGTGTTAATTATGCTTAATGCTTGCTTTACGAAATTATTCGTTTCTTGGTTGGTCGCTTCTCAATCTTTTTGCTAGCCTTCGTTTTGCACTAAGTATGACCTCTACTTGTGCATCCAAAATCCTTATAAACCAGTTTTGCCACATGAGTCCACTATATCTACCTATATGCAGTATTCTTTTGTCGTTCTAAGCAAATTTGCATGTGCCATCTCTAATTTTCAAAATAAACTTCTCTTTTGTGTGTTTGTTTCGCTCGCAGAACGGTAACGAGTGGCTAATATTTTCCATGCTAGATGTGTTATTCTCAAGATGAGTGTTTATTCACTTGTCATTGCATGAGAGTAAGACAAAGGTTTTAGGGATTCCCAGTCCCGAAATGCAAAAAAAAATATTTACTTTATGTTGTCAAATAATAAATTCCCTGGAAAGTGTTGGTATGGAAGGCACCCGTGGATACGGCTAGCCATGGAAAGTGAAAGAATGGTGGAAAAAGGAATAACCTTTATTTTCTGTTTGGGAACCGCCTATGGCATATCTAGCATGGAAAGAGTTCGTAGCTCTACGTCGTTTTCGTTGGTGGGATGGATACACCTCCCAAAATGTTTTTATCTAATTTTTCGCTTTGAGCTCTGGCACCTCTACAAATCCCTACTTCCCTCTGCGAAGGGCCCTTATTTTACTTTATGCAATTTATTTTGAGTCTCCATCTTCTCTTATAAAAGCACCAACTAAGAGGCAATATGATCATACTTAAGTATTGGGTGTAGCTAATATTCGAGTGTGTTTCATGAATGGATCAATGTTTGAGCATGATGGGCTAGGAATAACTTGTTTTAGCATTGATATTTTGAAAGACATGGTTGCTTGTTGATATGCTTGAGTATCTAAATTATTATGTCAAAACTAGACTATTGCTTTGAATCACATAAAAAGTCCAAATGTCCATGCTATGAACAAAAGAATATGATATGACTTGATGAACAACACTCCACATCAAAAATTATGTTTTTATCACTTACCTACTCAGACGAGTACGAGTACGAGAATATGATATGACTTGATACGTCTCCAATGTATCTATAATTTTTTATTGTTCCATGTTGTTTTATTATCAATCTTGGATGTTTTATAATCATTTTGTAGTCATCTTATATCATTTTTTGGGACTAACCTATTGACATAGTGCCAAGTGCCAGTTGTTGTTTTTCCATGTTTTTTACATCGCAGGAAATCAATATCAAACGGAGTCCAAATGCCACGAAACTCCACGATGATTTTTTATGGGCCAGAAGGAAGGCAATGGGACTTGGTTGCACCTGGGGGTGCCCCGAGGGGGGCTGTGACACCCAAGTTTTTATTTGGATTTTTCAAAAGATTTTATTTGACTTGAGGGAGGTGATTTAAAATTTTCTTCAAAAGAACTCTCCCTCTCAAATTTTTTCTTATGGCAAAAGTTTTATTTGGAGTCACCCAAGATCTGTCTTTGGTCTTGGAGGTCCTTGCTTTTTATTTGGACTCAAGACAAAATGTTTTCACTTGGGAAAATGCCTTTTGAAAATCTCCTTGAAATTTGCACTATGGCTTTTGGAATAATCCTTTGCCACTTTCAACTTTTCTCTCTTGCCATGGCCTTAGTGCAAACCCACTCTCCTAAACCTCCCCTCATCTTTGGATCATGTTTTGCATCAAATCCAGCAAGTTGGACCTCTCCTTATATCTATTTTCCATTAAATCTCATTTAAACAAATTTCTGCCTTCTAATCTAGCCATTGGTGATTTACAAAGGAACTCCATTTTCTGTCTTGATTTTTTGCCCCCAAACCTTTTTCCCCTCCTAGTCCTTTGAACCCTCAACCAAGATCCAGGAAGATCTACTGGTCTTCAGTTCAAAATTTTCAAACTACACTTGCTGCAAGTTTGGACCAGATTTGTCAAATTTGGTGAAATTCATTCAAATACTTTTCCAAAAATTCTAAGAAAAATCAGGCAGCCTCTGGGTGCACTGAGTGGTCACCTCACCAAGTACCAGCTCTAGAAGAATTTATCTCATTGCCAAATCCTTCTGTCGAACACCTGCAGTGCACTGTCAACTTCAGGTTCAGAAAGTTCAGAGATTCAGTTCAGTGCTACTGTCGTTTTCTTCAGAGCTGGTTGTCGATCTCGACAGTGCCTCGATGTCGCCTTGCTCCTCGTCCCCTCCCCCTTGTTCCTACACCGCGCGAGTGCCTGGCACCTTGCGGACGTCGGCGACGAGCAGCAGAAGGTGCGCCGCCCCGTGACCGACGCCAGCAGCGGCTTTGCGGCCGCCAGCGGGAGGCACGGCGCTGACGGCGCCACCCAGCGCCGCCCAAACCACCGGAGCTCGCCGCGTGGACCTCCACTCCCCCGAACCCGCTGCCACTCCCGTCGTGAACCGCAGGGCGCGGAGCGCGCTCTCTGCCGCCGTCGAGCCCGTGCGGCCATCTCACCGTGGACCGACGCCATTACGCCAAGACCAACTCCGTTTAGCTGTGGGATGGCACCAGTAATCTCCACTGATGCTGCCTGGCCACTCAAACCTCCTACCAATCCACTGCATCGCCGTAATCGCTCGCCGGAGATTCTCCGTTCACGGCCACCCCGTCGATCCGCCTATAAATAGCGGCCCCGAGCTTCAACTCGAGCACACACCATCCCTGCACTCCACCTAGAGCACGCCCAGTCACTGGAAGAGCCCCGAGGAGGTCTCCTTCCTCGACTCCGGCCGCCGCGACCCGCCACGGGATCCAGCTCGATTCACCCCCGTGTGTGCACCTCCGCCTCCCATCTCTTGCCAATAGCTTCTCTATGCATCCCTCCTTCTGACCCGCGCTCCAATTCGGACTTTGCAGCCCTCCACCGGAGTTCTCCACCCTCACCCGAGCCGCCGTCCGCCGGAGATAGTGTCGCCGTCGACGTGGTGCTCCCCGTTGGTCGAGTCCACCACCCACCGACGTGGAAGAACAAGCTGAAGCTCTTGGTACCCTCCGATCCTCCTGACTCGCCGTGGTTCGACGCCGGCGTCCACCGCAGTCTTCGGGCGCCGGCGAGCTTTTTAAACCTGACACGTGGGACCCCCCTGTCAGCCTCTCTTCTGTTTCCCCTCGCGAACCGTTTTCTGTTTTCTCAGTTAAAACCCTGGAACTTTTCTGTTTCATTACAGATAAGTCCCTGGACAGAAACCTTTATAACTTTTTAATAAAAAGGAATTTTTGAGTGATTCTTTTTCAAACATTCTTAAAATTTTGTCTAGTTTTTTATGAGATTTATTTGGAAATTTTTTGGAGAAGTTTATGTGCACGCGTTGGTTTTCACGTTAGTACCCGTTTTCGTTATTGCCGTAGGTTCCGGGAGAGGTGACGGAGCCGCGAACTTCGCCGAGCTAGACTCCGACTTCTCCGAACCAGGCAAGCATGTTTGAACATTTGATATGATGAGTGTTTTGCATGTTTGCTTGAAAGTTTGTGCGTGGCATGTGAGTGTCGATAAATACCTCGTTGCTTGTAAGGCAACTACCCGCATGTTCCGAAGTTGCGATGATCTCTGATGAGAGATGGCCTAATCATGTGGTGACATGAAGGGCAGCAAGGTGGTACTGTTGTAGCATACCAGCCTTGCATCATCCGACTTCCTCCGACGTTAACGTGGACGGAGTCACGTTACCGTTCTTTTCCCCGCATGTCCCAAAGTTGCGATGATCTCTGATGAGAGATGGCCTAATCATGTGGTGACATGAAGGGCAGCAAGGTGCTACTGTTGTAGCATACCAGCCTTGCGTCATCCGACTTTCTCCGACGTTAACGTGGACGGAGTCACGTTATCGTTCTTTCCCCCTTCCGTGCTACCACATGTTCATTTGCCAGGATGCGGTTTAGTAAGTTGGTAACCTCTTTCCGTGTACACACCAAACAGAGAGGCCGGGATGATGGTACCTTGGCCCAGGATTAAAGCCAGTCATCCGGTCAGGGGGCATGGGTGTTTCCGGTTGGGACCAAAAGGGGGGGCACCCCCTTAGAGCGCGCGTATAGAAATTTGATCCCATGCTACGCGAGGTTGTAGCCTCCCCGTCTCAAGGTTTTTCTTGGACGTTGCCGAGGGTGATCCCTGGCTTCGGAAGGTTGGACTGGGTGTGTACTGGTTAGACGTGTTTCTTCCAAAACACCGTAAACGGAACTAGTCCCCGTGACTACTGAAATCCGTTGGTTGTGGTTAAGTACAAACTCTGCAGAGTCAAATCCTTCCAAATCATCGTATCCATGATCTAGTAATCTTTATATCTATATCTATCCGCGTGGAAAACTTGTCCCCGGTGAACAAGCTCAAGTGGTAAATCCAGTTTTATTATTATTCCTGTGGATGGACTAACTTTATATTTGTCTCGTGCTTGTGATAATTTATGTTCCCGAACTAATTGAATTATTAAACTGCAATATAAGCCCTTTATGCGACGTCGCGCAGACGTCCGACTGTGGCATGTTCTTGTTTCTTACTTTAAATATAAGCCCTTTATGTGATGTCGCTCCGACGTCCGACTGTGGCACGCACTGCCTTTATTTTCTGTTATAAGCCCTTTATGTGGTGTCGCCCCGACGCCCGACTGTGGCATTATTATTCTGCATTTTCCGCTCGAGGAGTCATTCAGACACTCGTTTGGCACCAGTATTACTATTCTGCATTTTCCGCTCGAGGAGTCTTTCAGACACTCGCTTGGCACCAGTATTACTATTCTGCATTTTCTGCTCGAGGAGTCTTTCATACACTCATTTGGCACCAGTATTATTATTCTCGCAGTTTCCTCTCGAGGAGTCTTTCAGACACTCGTTTGGCACCAGTATTACTATTCTGCAGTTTCCTCTCGAGGAGTCATTCAGACCCTCGCTTGGCACCCAGTATTTATTATCTCTATGTCTGAACGCACTGGATAAATTGTTCATATGCTTCATGTTTACATTTGTTATATCTTATGTCCGAACTGTCTTGCGAGTACTTTCATAGTACTCACCTGGCTTGTTGATTTGGCCAGATGTTGACGAAGGCGATCTCTTGGATGAAGAGTTTGATAGCGCGTCCGACGCCTAGAGGAGTCCCAGTCAGTCCTGCGCGATCCCGGATTTTGGTCACTTGTTTTTATACGCTTCCGCCACCCGCAATAAGTCTCCTCGAGCCTCACTCCGACGCTCGATGAGCTGTAGTCTTCAGGAGTCATATCACTCGCTTCGCGGTGATATTTCCACCACTGTTATTATCGTGAGTTAGTAGTATGCCACCCTATCCGCCGTCTTGTTTTAGCGGCGTGCATGCAATAAATTGTTGGGCACCCTCCGCTCAACCTTGTATTATATTCAGTACTCCTGGTATTTTTCTTCTGTGACCAAGATATTGTCTACCAGTGAGAAGGAATTCTTCCTTACTGATCCATAAAAGGGATTGGTCTCTCAATAATTATTTTATTGAAAAACCGGTCGTGACAGGGGCACAACCCACAAGGGCACGCCAGGAGGCCCAGGCACGCCCTGGTGGGTTGTGCCCACCTCGGGTGCCCCCGGACCGCCTCTTTGCTCTATAAATACCCCAAAAATCCACAAACCCTAGGGGAGTTGATGAAATATTCATCCAGCCGCCGCAGAGTCCAGAACCACCAGATCCAATCTAGACACCATCAAGGAGGGGTTCACCACTTCCATTGGTGCCTCTCCGATGATGCGTGAGTAGTTCTTTGTAGACCTTCGGGTCTGTAGTTAGTAGCTAGATGGCTTCCTCTCTCTCTTTTGATTCTCAATACAATGGTCTCTTGGAGATCCATATGATGTAACTCTTTTTGCAGTGTGTTTGTTGGGATCTGATGAACTTCAAGTTTATGATCAGTCATATCTTTTTATATCCATGAAAGTTATTTGAGTTTCTTTGATCTCTTATATGCATGATCTCTTATAACCTCGTATTTCTTCTCCGATATTTGGGTTTTGTTTGGCCAACTTGATCTATTTATCTTGCAATGGGAGGAGGTGCCCGGTAGTGGGTTCGATCTTACGGCGCTTGATCCCAGTGACAGAAGGGGAACCGACACGTATGTATCGTTGCTACTATGGATAAAAAGAAGAGATCTATATCTACCGCCATATAGATAAACGGATCTTGTCTACATCATGTCATCGTTCTTATTGCATTACACCATTTTTCCATGAACTTAATACACTAGATGCATGCTGGATAGCGGTCGATGTGTGGAGTAATAGTAGTAGATGCAGGCAGGACTCGGTCTACTAATCTTGGACGTGATGCCTATATAATGATCATTGCCTGGATATCGTCATGAGTATTTGAAGTTCTATCAATTGCCCAACAGTAATTTGTTTACCCACCGTTTGCTATTTTCTCGAGAGAAGCCACTAGTGAAACCTACGGCCCCCGGGTCTTATTTCTCATATATTTGCCTTGCGATCTATTTTTCCTTTGCGTTTTTATTCAGATCTATTAAAACAAAAATACAAAAATATCTTGCTGCACTTTATTTTATTTGTGATCTATTATTTCAGTCTATCATAATTTTCTCCCGTCATTGTGCCTTCTGGCGCCGTACCCGAAAGGGATTGACAACCCCTTTAACATGTCGGTTGCGAGTGGCTGTTATTTGTGTGCAGGGGCTGTTTACGTTGTGTTGCTTGGTTCTCCTACTAGTTCGATACCTTGGTTTCATTACTGAGGAAAATAGGCAGTCCCACCTACAGCGTGACCCTTGCTCGTGCACAGAACCAACCTGGATCAAATCGTTTTCCCTCTCCCCCTCGCTCGTTCGCGCAGAGCTCTTCGTCTCGAACCCTCACCGCCGCCGCCAGTCGCGCCGCCACGCCCGCTTCTCCCTGTTGCCGGCCGGATCCTCCCCGCCGACTACAGATCCAGCCATCCCGGCCTCGTTCCCGCCGAATCCCGTGCTTAGCGACGCTAGTCCCACCACCAGCCTGGAGTAGCGATCCCATGAGAGCTCCTATTTGCCGCTTGCGGGTGGCAAAGGGTGGAGCTTCCGCTGGAGTTCGACGCAGATGGGCCGGCCCATTAAGAGGTTAAGAACTCTAGCGCATACAAAAATCGAAAGAAATACCTGCAGGAGCGAGAGCTCGAACTCGTGACGTCCCGCTCGTGACGTCACAGACTTAACCAATTGATCTATTCGGTTTAGCTGTTTGATAGGCAGCGAGATACTTTAAGTATCGAACTTCTTAAGTTTTTTTAACAATTCAAGAAAACTGTAAACAAAGAATTAAAAATTCCGAACAAATTTTGACAAACACAAAGAATTTAAAGTTTTTAAAAAATCGAAATTGCAAAAAAGTTTCAAATTCCAATTTTTTTTTTGAATTGACAACTAATTTTTAAAAAGTGAACAAATTTTGAACACTCTTTTCAATTTTTATATATTATAAAAAAAGATAAATACATATTGAACAATTTGGTAATATATGCTGAACATTTTTGTGACATACGCCCAACCAAATTTAATTACACATTAAACATTTTTATGATATACGCTGAACAATATTTGAATACAAATCGAGCATTTCTGTGATATACGCAAAACAATTATTACATGCACAATGAACATTTTCTAAAAAATGTTGAACAATTTCTTAATAGAGAGTGAGCATTTTCTTAGATATATGATGAACATTTTTGTATATAAACATGAAATGAACTTTGTATAATGCACATAAAAAACAAAAGAATGAAAAAACAGAAAAAGGAAGAAATAGAAACAGAAACAGAAAAAAAAAAAATTGTTCGTAGAGCACAAATAAAATTGTTCACCGTGTATTAATGGAAAGAAAAAGGAGAAAACAAAGAAAATCAAACAAACCAAAAAGCAGAAAAACATGAAGCAAGCAAAAAATAACGAAAAAAATAAAAAAACAAATGAACAAAATGAAACAGCAACGCGCAGCACTGCGGCGAACAGGGCCGGCCCACGCGCGGGCGCTGGCGGCGTTTCCGCGGCCATTTGCCGCTCGCGGGCGCTGGGGGTGTTTCTGCGGCCATTTGCAAATAGGAATTGCCCGATCCCATAGCAATGGCAACCTCACCTGGACGCCATTGACGAAGTAGGCGCCTCGCGCGAGGACGACAAGGTCAAGCTCCATGGCGTTCTCTTACTCTACCGCTTATTCTTACACTCGTTCCATTTTTTGGATGATTGGTTCATTAGCGGGACTCCACTTCTTCCCACTTAACTCATGCCATGTTTTCATGGGTTGTCCCACTGTGCCCACGTATTCCTAATGAGACGGAGTGGATCGAGGCGGGACGCCCACAGGCAGTCCCACCTGCAGCGTGACCCTTGCTCGTGCACAGAACCAGCCTGGATCAAATCGTTTTCCCTCTCCCCCTCGCTCATTTGCGCAGAGCTCTTCGTCTCAAACCCTCACCGCCGCCGCCAGTCGCACCGCCACGCCCGCTTCTCCCTGTCGCCGGCCGGATCAAATAGAAACAGAAACAGAAACAGAAAAAAAAAGAAAATTTCATAGAGGACAAATAAAATTGTTCACAGTATATTAATGGAAAGGAAAAGGAAAAAACAAAGAAAATCAAACAAACCAAAAACCAGAAAAACATGAAGCAATCTGAAAAAAACTGGAAAAAAATTAACGAACGAGCAAAATGAAATAGCAACGCCCTGCACTGCCGTGAACTGGGCCGGCCCACCTGCGGGCGCTGTGGGCGTTTCCACGGCCATAGGAATTGCCCGATCCCATGGCAATGGCGACGAAATCACTAATTAAAGAGCACTCGTTGTAAAGAACACTCCACCTTTTAAGGTCGCGACAAGTGACGCCCATGCAGGGCGCCACTTGTCGCAACCTGAGAGTTTTTCTCTTTTTTCGTAGATTCGTTTATTCAAAACGTTTTATCTTTGAAATAGTGCGTCCAAATCTCAAACCGTTTTCACCGTTGGATTCCTCGCGTCGAGATCTTCAAAACTAGATCCCATGTTGATAGGTTTTGACGAACTATTTTTTCACGAAAAAAACCAGACGAAAAAACCGGACCGGGAGCACGGGTTTTTCCCTTTCCGAAAGAGGCACGCCCATGCTTCTTACGAAATCACAACCGTGCCTCTCGTGGATGAAAAAAAATAGAAAACACGTTTTTTTTCGTTTCCGAGAGGCATGGTCGTGACTCTCGCGAAAGCACAACCGTGCCTCACGCGAAGCAAAACCGTGACTCTCACGAAAGAAAAAAAAACAGAAAACGTGTATTTTTTTCCTTTCCGAGAGGTACGGTCGTGACTCTCGCGGAAGCAAAACCGTGACTCTCGCGAAAGAAAAAAACAGAAAATGTGTATTTTTTCCCTTTCTGAGAGGCACGGCCATGACTCTCGCTAAAGCACAACGGTGACTCTCGCGGAAGCAAAACCGTGACTCTCGCGAAAGAAAAAAAAACAAAAAATGTGTATTTTTTTTCCCTTTCTGAGAGGCACGGCCATGACTCTCGCTAAAGCACAACGGTGACTCTCGCGAAAGAAAAACCGTGACTCTCGCGAAATAAAAAAAACACGTTTTTTCGCGTAAATTTTTTTTAAAAAATATTATTTTGATCAAAAAACTAAGAAAGTCCGGAGGAAAACCAAAACGTCCAAAAAACCGAAAAAAACCGTTTAAAAAACCGAAAACGCGTGCGGAAAAATATAAAAATTAAAATCCGAAGGAAGCATCCAGAACGCGACACGTGGCGAATGGCTGAGAGCGCCCTGGCGTCAAGTGGCGCTAATCGCTGCGAGGCTCCCGAAGGAGCGCTCGTTAACTAGTTGGTCTCGGCGACCAACCTGAACACCATTGACGACAGCTACCGGAGCCAGGAGCAGAAGCCCGGGTCATCACCACGTACAGCCCAGCCTCTCTTGTTTTTCTTTTTTCGGGCTCTTTACAGCCAGGTACCGAATTGGGCTGCCTCGAAGTGGCGCCCAACAGGCTTCTTGCCTCCCAGGTGGGCTGCTCCGGAACTGTTTTTGATCGCTGGGTGAAGCGAGAAGCTCGCTCGAGAGGTGGAGTTGTGGATTCGGTGGAGCTGGGAGAGGTTCAGAACACGCCCTTACTCGAGCTCATATTTTAAGCATAGGAAAGGTCTTGCCAGAGTAATAAACAACGAACAACAAACTTTCCACCATCTCTAGAGCTTGGGCAGCTTCTTCTCCCGGTGCCCAGGTTGAAGCTATGTGTACGGTGTATTATGCGTTTCAAGAGTCGCCTCAGTACACAGCGTGGCGCAAATGGTCAATGGACCCACCAACATTTTCACCTAACAAATGAGAACTTCACCTCGCTCGCTTCGATCTGTATTCACTTACTGACCTTTTGCAAGAATTAACTACACTGCAAGCCTGCACTATAGCCATAACCACACCACTCCGATTTAAAATTGAAATCCTTACATGTAGTATCAACTTTTATTAAAAATACTAATTTGACATCGTTTTTCATAGTTAACTTGAATCAGGAAAGATACAATTTGAATTTTGAAACACAACTTTAATTAAAAAAGAGTACGATACAATTTGAATTTTGAAACAAGACTTTAATAATAAAAAAATGTACGCCGATTAATAGAAGATCAGGCAATAACGTACAGAGAAGAAAATATTTGTACACAGCTTATCGGAAAGGAAGACTGCGAATAATTTAGGAGAATTTAAGAGGCACCTAAGGGTCAGCCAAGAGCACTGACCATAGGCTGAATCAAATATACCACGCGCAGAGCAGAATGCAGGACACATTAACCTCACCATGTTCAGAACTCTGGTCTCAGTGAAAACACAAAATTCATTTTCTGCCGATGGACTGAAACTTTCAGCAGAATAACAAAACTAAAGTAAAGGTCAAAAAAAACAAAACTCAAGTACTCAACTCACTTCAAGAACCACCAAATCTGTATCGGCCATTGCCAACGCATTACAGACTAATGTCACCGCATCATTGGTCAAACAGTTTCAGAAGTTTGGAATGGTGATGCCAACACAAATAGGCTTCCTACTGTCAGGAGAACTAACCAAGTTCAAGTAGCAGGAACAAATGAACTGCTGGGTTTTCCTGAACCCATATCTCAACGAAAGGAACTGAGTTGTGATGTCACCATGTCCAAGCCGGCGACACTTTTGACAAGGTGAACATGAAGGCGACGTCTAGGGGTATCTCTCTACCATGATATCCATGCATCGGCATCCGCGTACCGCAATGCCGCGTGGGCTGAATTAGCAGAAAAATAGTTAAGCAGTTAGGCATCATGTGGGTACTGCAACACGTTTAAGTAAGAAGATAAAAAAGAAAGCTGATCTACAAATCGTGAAAACCTTAAAACAATGTAATCTACTGTGCGATAGAACCTGAATTTTGTCCGCACTATGTGAAGCTGAACCTTAAAACAGTTTCAGAACTCGAAACTACTACTATTACTTACGAAATCATTATCTTCTACGTGAAGCTGAACTAGGAAGACTGAACTTATTTGGGTCTTCTACCACTAGCGGCATATATCATAGTATTAAACTAAAGAACTGAATCATCTGAGTCAAGTTTCAGTGTAGATTTTTTACTTACGAAATTATTCCCCACCCACAATGAACAACTATCTTCAGACCACCTTCTAGCATCTGTCCATAAACCCAACAGGCAGCACAATGTCGTGCCTGTTAATTCAGCAACTTACACTGATGTCTATAATCCTACAGCAGTTCAGACTAGTTCCAAGTCTTAACTCCTAACTTTTTTTTTGAAAAGGAGGATGACTCCCGGCCTCTGCATCTGGACGATGCATACGGCCATTTTATTAATTATTGACACAAGACCTTACAGAGTCATACAACAATAAACCTAAAGCCACCAAACTAAGCAACATCTGTCGCTATCCCTATCCAGTTGATGTAGGGGCGCTGAAAGTCTTGGCCTAATACCAAACAGACCTCGCAGCCAAACCTAACATCTAAGACTTGAGGTCCCAACGAGGACGCCTGCCGGGTATGGGCACCCATCAGTCTGGAGTGCTTCTCAACCAGGACGCCTGCCGGGTATGAGGCCGCCGCAGCCACCTGCCACCAATCCATCTTCAGAGTTGTACTGCTGCATCAACCTTGCCCGGTCTAACTGCCGCCGATGCCACCATGACGCCAGGCAGCGTCACCCTCCTGCGCGAGTCCTTCTCCGCTCATCAGGCGCCGAGTCTCCACTGTGCCACGCCGCAGAGATCCGCCGTCATCAATGGAGCAGAGGAAACGCCGCTCCTCCTCTTGTCCCCTCCAACCAGCACTTACTCCAAAACGATGCTCCCATGAGGGAGAACGATACCGAAGGCACCGTCATCGTTCGATCCGGTATACCCAGATCTAGGGTTTCCCCCGGAACTTCCCGATCAGGTTGATGTGACCTGCAACGACGATGCCTCCAGAAGGGAACGACGTCTGAGACGCCGCCATCGTCCGCCAGGACCACAGTCAGGCGCGATTTTCACCGGAAGCCACATCTTCCCGACCTCGTGGCTGGCTGGAACCGAGCGGAACCTCGCCACGAAGACGTATGTCGCCGTCGGTACTCCGGCAGAGATCCGGCATCTCCTCACCGCTCCCTCCACGCGCCGCCGGTCGGCGGAAGGCCTCCCCGCGACGGATCCAAACGGGCCGTTGGATCCGCAGTGACCGCCATCACCATCACGACCAGGACAGCCCACCTCGCCGGATGGGGCGCTGCCACCGCCGCCGTCCATGCAGGGCCGCCGCTCCGCTGGCGATGGTGCTCCGACCCCCGCCGCGCCGCCCGGGTTCGCCGTCCTAGCCGCCGCCGTTGGATCGCACGAGAGGAGCCGCCCCCGCCGCCTCAGATGGGATCCGCCACATCCACCCACCCAGAAACCTTCGGCACCGGGCCCTCCGCCACCGCGGCCCACGCCGGCGGCAGCGGCGGCAGGAAGGGGCGGCAAGAAGGTGCTGGCGGCGCTAGGGTTTCGGGGCCCCTGGCGCCGCCTGGGGGGAGGCGACGCGAGGGGGAGGGGTTGCCCAGTATTAGCTCCTAACTGAAAGTCTGAAACAGATTATCAAAAGTTTCAGACCAACCCGGTTTCAGTAATATGTTTTTCAGAGTTCAGACTACTACACCCAAAATGTTCAAACACAGGCAGATTAGCAGTCAACTGACATGAAACTCGAAGTTGAGGATATGGAGGGGCTCTCACCAGGCGTCCCGACGATGAGGGCGACGATGTGGAGGGTCTCGTGGTTTCTCGGCAGGTCGACGACGAGTGGAAAAAGCCGGCCATCACATGTGGGGAGGCACATGACGAGGTCGGCGACGTTCAAGTATGCGATGGCGGCCAGCGGAACACGGACCAGCAGAACACGGAGCACCTCCCCCTGAACTCGGACCAAGTATATGGGGCGGCACATGATGGGCGTGTTTGGTTGCGTGTGTGAACTCGGACCAAGTATATGGCGCGGAAAGCGAACAGGCTGTTTGGTTGCCTGGTTTTACTATTGGGCCTGCATAGCACGAAACTTAAAGCACCTCTGGGCCTGCCTCGCTGGGAACCCAGGAATCGGCAATTTCTCTCGAGCCAGGCTGAGGCGAGCTCACAAGGTGGGCCACTTGCACGAGGGGAGATGGGAGGGATCCGAGCCGGTATGCAGCTTGTGCGTGCTTATCTTCTCCTACCTCCAGTAACCTTCATCCTTGCCCCTTCCGATCTACACAACGGTGCTTCGATTCGAGGTAAGCTCTACAAGAAAAAGATGCACCTCGATGCTACGGTTCCATTCAGGCGATCGGTTCGTAGTTTCATCGGCTGTAAGTTCTTAATTTCGTCTTCCCGTTTGAAGTTGTTCTTGACAAATTTTGTCAGATTCGTCGCGCATGATCCATCGTTTGAGTTTTCCTTTGAACCAGTAGCCTAATCTCGCAGTTCCTCACAACATTTGTGTTGTAAGTTTTTGGTTTGGACGATCGTAGCTTCATCTCTCTTTGGACAGCAGTCTATTGCACTGACGATCCCGACGTGCTTGTGCTGCCGCTGCGGCTGGTGGTGCTGCGGCGGTGCGGCCGCGACGAGGAGCGTCGCGCAGCAGGCGGCGGCGGCGAGCGGAGCCGCCGCTGGCGCGGACGGCCTGGTCCCCGACCCCATTTGTCCCTCTCGCCGACGCTGTGCTCCGGTTCGGGATGGCGCGAGCACTGCATTCTCCTCCTCTGTCGACTGTCTTTGCGCGAGCACTGCAACTAGTTCGTCGACGGTGTCGCTCGCCGTGCCGCCGACGGGGTCGCTCGTCGACGACTCCATGCTCGTCATGTCGGACACGGCGCCACAGCCACTATCCACCGCAGTCGCCATGGTCCGGCGCACACTGCATTTCTTCTTCCCCTCCCTCTGCTAGCTCTTAACCCTGTGTGCTAAGTGCAAGTGCTAGCTCTTAATCACACCCCATGCGGGCAACCAAACACCGTGTTCATGTGCCACTTGGGCTAATGCAGGCAACCAAACAAAGTGCACTTGGGTATCACCTCATGCAGCGACCCTCGATGCAGGCAACCAAACAACTTACAGATGACGCATTTGGGGCTGTTTTTGCTCGCCCAGGCTGGGTTGAAAAGTGTATGCAATACGACTACTGTTTAAAACTTGAACCAAACACGCCCGATGTGTATGGCCAGCTGCGTCCTCAGGCGGAACACGGACCTCCCCCTGAACACGAACGAGCCGCCGGCGACGAGGGCCCCGTGGTCGTTCCGCAACACGTACTTGATCACCCGAACGAGCTGATGGCCGGGAAGCTGCAGTTGACTCGGAAAAAACCATCATCAAATCAAACAAGCCAAAGAAATCAAAGAAGCTGCGGTTAAAGCGCAAATTTGGCAAGAACAGAGCATGCGAATGAAAGAAAATTAGCACGATTTGCAATCTTTGCGGTCAAATTCCGATGCATGTTACCAACATCCAAGAACCCAATTCACGCAAATTGGGGAAGAATCAAGAAACGAGGGATGGGACTCACCCAAGCCGGGCGTGGAAGGCGAGGCATGATCTCCCTGGCGGGGATGGGCTCCACGACCCAGAGCATCGCCCTGCTGATGCTGATGCTGTCGAGGTCGTCCACGTAGTCGACGGTGGCGTCGCTGTTCCCGAACCTCCCGTTGGCGCGGAGGCAGGCGCCGCCGATGTGGCGGAGGTAGACCTCTTCCCCGGATTCCGACAGGATGGCCTGCCAAACCAATGCATCCACTTCAGGATGGTTGTAGTTCCGCTGCTCGACGCGGAGCCCGCGGTGGCCGGGCGGCGCCGGCACGTCCGTGGCGGCGAGGTAGCGGCCGTAGGCGGCGCTGTGGAGGAGCAGGTACTGTCCGTTCTGGCCCGGGTGCCGGTGCACCGCCCAAGCCTCGTTCATAGACGCCCCGGAGTGGTGGAGGGAGACGCCATGCCCGTCCCCGACGGCGTGCAGGTACGAGCCGAAGGTGCCGTGCACGCGGCAGCGCAGCCGCACGTGGTGGCCGTGATGGAACTGCTCCATCGGTCGCCGGTGACGCTGGAGAGCAGAGGCGCGCGGGGAAGGAGAGGTGGGGATGATGATGGGTGGGTTCTTGGTTTCTTGGCGCTGCGGCAAGGCGGAGAAGAGAAGAAGCGAGAGCTGTTGGTTGGTTGAGACGGTTACGTTGGGCGCCAAGGCAGAGTATTTATTCAAGGCTAAGCTTTCGGCACTAGACCCAGCCCACCTAAACGTCTACAACCCCTAAAAAAACTAACCTTCCATAACACAAACACTGATGTGTTTCTATATGAAAAGAAATTTCTCTTTTTTGGCTCAAGAAAAATGAAAATTCATAGGTGAACATGGTGCCATGTGAGGATAATATCATGCCCTTCAACTGCCACATGATTCATGCAGTATGATTATCATAAGTCATATATAATTTCTGCCGCAGCTAAGAAAGGTGGTATCAAGGAGTTTCTTAGCGTTTGGACTCCGTTTGGTACTGATTTTCTGGAAAACAAAAAACAAGCAAAAAACAGCAACTGACACTAGGCACTGGGTTAATAGGTTAGTTCCCTAAATGATATAAAATAATATTAAAATGCATATAAAGTATCTAGGATTGATAATATAATAGCATGGAATAATTAAAAATTATAGATGCGTTGAAGACATGTCAGTAGTGTTGGAAGAGCTTGTACCACGACGAGGGTAGCTATAGGATCGTATCACGGTTCTTTTCTCAATGAAGGGAGCTTTTATTAATTCAAAATGCAGTATCAAAGGGGTACAATGCATCATGAGCATAAATCCAGCCTCTGAATGACTATGATGCATAGAACCAATACACACACACGAAACATAAAAAAACTAGCCACAACAGTCATTGTATACCATAGGCCTATCCGTAGATTGTGCCATCACCCATCTTGGATAAAAAAATTGGTCTCCTGCTCCAAACACGTGAACACTATCACAAACAGAAGACGGATCCGATGCATAGAGTGGTAGATAACCTGCAAAGGAGATGATTTTTTACCTTTTAATACCATGTGGTTTTGTTGTTTCTACATAGGCACATCAACCATAGTATGACAGATCTAGCCATTGGCCATACATGTTGGCAACATAGAAGGTGGAGATAAGTTTGACGAACTTGGATGACCGACCATGTAGCACGCGTAAAATTGCAATGAAGGAAAAAATATTTAATTATCATTTCTTACACCCATGCCAATTATGATGAGCAAGGCTGTCCTTTGTTGGACCGACTCTATGGTTGAGGAGGAATTATGAAAAATCGTCCCATGTATACGCGCAAGACCGTTGGACTCTAGTGCGGTTAGAGAACAATGTGTATAAGGTGGATTTTCCGAGAAAGGAGGATCTTTCTCGCCTCATGGTGTTCATGAAGGAAATATGCCCTAAAGGCAATAATAAAGTTGTTATTTATATTTCCTTATATCGTGATAAATATTTATTATTCATGCTAGAATTGTATTAACCGGAAATTTAGTACATGTGTGAATACATAGACAAACAGAGTGTCCCTAGTATGCCTCTACTTCACTAGCTCGTTAATCAAAGATGGTTAAGTTTCCTAGCCATAGACATGTGTTGTCATCTGATAAACGGGATCACATCATTAGAGAATGATGTGATGGACAAGACCCATCCGTTAGCTTAGCACTATGATCGTTTAGTTTATTGCTATTTCTTTCTTCATGACTTATACATGTTCATATGACTATGATATTATGCAACTCCCGAATACCGGAGGAACACTTAGTATGCTATAAAACATCACAACGTAACTGGGTGATTATAAAGATGCTCTACAGGTGTCTCCGATGGTGTTTGTTGAGTTGGCCTAGATCGGGATTAGCATTTGTCACTCCGAGTATCGGAGAGGTATCTCTGGGCCCTCTCGGTAATGCACATCACTATAAGCCTTGCAAGCAATGTGACTAATGAGTTAGTTGCGGGATGATGCATTACGGAACGAGTAAAGAGACTTGCCGGTAACGAGATTGAACTAGGTATGATGATACCGACGATCGAATCTCGGGCAAGTAACATACCGATGACAAAGCGAACAACGTATGTTGTTACGCAGTTTGACCGATAAAGATCTTCGTAGAATATGTAGGAGCCAATATGAGCATCCAGGTTCCGCTATTGGTTATTGACCAAAGATGTGTCTCGGTCATGTCTACATAGTTCTCGAACCCGTAGGGTCCGCACGCTTAACATTCGATGACGATTTGTATTATGAGTTATGTGATTTGATGACTGAAGTTTGTTCGGAGTCCCGGATAAGATCACGGACATGACGAGGAGTCTCGAAATGTTCGAGACATAAAGATTGATATATTGGATGATGTTATTCGGGCACCGGATAAGTTCCAAGAGGTACCGGATAATTATTGGAGTGCCGGAGGGTTATCGGAACCCCCCGGGGGAACTAATGGGCCTCGATGGGCCTTAGTGGGAAGAGAGGAAGAGCCAAGAGGGGCTGGGCGCGCGCGCCCCCCTTGGGTCCAAATTGGACTAGGGGAAGGGGCCGGCGCCCCCTTTCCTTCCCTTCCCCCTCTTCCTTCCTTCTTCCCCCTCTTCCTTAGGTGGAAACCTACTAGGACTTGGAGTCCTAGTAGGATTCCCCTCTCCTGGAGCGCCCTAGGAGGGTCGGCCGGCCTCCCCTCCCCTCCTTTATATACGGGGGCAGGGGGACACCCTAGAACACACAAGTTTCTCTTAACCGTGTGCGGTGCCCCCCTCCACAGTTCCACACCTCGGTCATATCGTCGTAGTGCTTATGCGAAGCTCTGCGCCGGTAACTTCATCATCACCGTCGTCACGCCATCGTGCTGACGGAACTCTCCCTCAGCCTCAACTGGATCAAGAGCTCGAGGGACGTCATCGAGTTGAACATGTGCTGAACACGGAGGTGCCGTACGTTCGGTGCTTGGATCAGTTGGATCGCGAAGACGTTCGACTACATCAACCGCGTTACTAAACGCTTCCGCTTTCGGTCTACGAGGGTACGTGGACACACTCTCCCCGCTCGTTGCTATGCTTCTCGTAGATAGATCTTGCGTCATCGTAGGAAAATTTTGAAATACTACATTTCCCAACAGTGGCATCCATGCCAGGTCTATGCGTAGATGTTATATGCACGAGTAGAACACAAAGAGTTGTGGGCGATAATAGTCATACTGCTTAATAGCAACGTCTTACTTTGATTCGGCGGTATTGTTGGATGAAGCGGCCCAGACCGACATTACATGACCGCGTTCATGAGACTGGTTCTACTGTCGTGCTTCGCACACAGGTGGCTAGTGGGTGTCTGTTTCTCCAACTTTAGTTGAATCGAGTTTGACTACGCCTGGTCCTTGTTGAAGGTTAAAATAGCACACTTGATGTAAAATCGTTGTGGTTTTGATGCGTAGGTAAGAATGGTTCTTTCTAGAAGCCCGTAGCAGCCACGTAAAACTTTTAACAACAAAGTAGAGGACGTCTAACTTGTTTTTGCAGGGCTTGTTGTGATGTGATATGGTCAAAACATGATGATATATAAATTGTTGTATGAGATGATCATGTTTTGTAAAAGTTATCGGCAACTGGAAGGAGCCTTATTGTTGTCGCTTTATTGTATGAAATGCAATCGCCATGTAATTGCTTTACTTTATCACTAAGCGGTAGCGATAGTCGTAGAAGCAATAGTTGGCGAGACGACAACGATGCTACGATAGAGATCAAGGTGTCAAGTCGGTGACGATGGAGATCATGATAGTGCTTTGGAGATGGAGATCAAAGGCACAAGATGATGATGCCCATATCATGTCACATATTTTGATTGCATGTGATGTTTATCTTTTATGCATCTTATTTTGCTTAGTACGGCGGTAACATTATAAGATGATCCCTCACTAAATTTCAAGGTATAAGTGTTCTCCCTGAGTATGCACCGTTGCGACAGTTCGTCGTGCCGAGACACCACGTGATGATCAGGTGTGATAAGCTCTACGTTCACATACAACGGGTACGAGCCAGTTTTGCACACGCAGAATACTCGGGTTAAACTTGACGAGCCTAGCATATGCAGATATGGCTTCGGAACACTAAGACCGAGAGGTCGAACATGAATCATATAAAAGATATGATCAACATAGTGATGTTCACCATTGAAATCTACTCCATCTCATGTGATGATCGGACATGGCTTAGTTATTAAGTAATATGATTAATTGAACTTTAATTTATCATGAACTTAGTCCTGATAGTATTTGCATATCTATGTTGTAGATCAATAAGCTCACATATAGCTTCCCCGTTTATTTTTTGATATGTTCCTAGAGAAAAATAAGTTGAAGGATGATAGTAGCAATGATGCGGACTAGGTCCGTGATCTGAGGATTATCCTCATTGCTGCACAGAAGAATAATGTCCTTGATGCACCGCTAGGTGACGGACCTATTGCAGGAGCAGATGCAGATGTTATGAACGTTTGGCAAAGCTCGGTATGATGACTACTTGATAGTTTAGTGCACCATGCTTTACGGCTTAGAACTGGGACTTCAAAAACGTTTTGAACGCCATGGAGCATATAAGATGTTCCAAGAGCTGAAATTTGTATTTTAGACTCATGCTCGAGTCGAGAGGTATGAGACCTCTCAGAAGTATTTTTGCCTACAAGATGGAGGAGAATAGCTCAACCAATGAGCATGTGCTCAGAATGTCTGAGTACAACAATCGCTTGAATCAAGTGGGAGTTAATCTTCTAGATAAGATAGTGATTGACAGAGTTCTTTAGTCACTATCACCAAGTTACTAAAACTTCATGATGAACTATAATATGTAAGGGATGAAGAAAACGATTCTCGAGCTCTTCGCGATGCTGAAATCAGCGAAGGTAGAAATCAAGAAAAGCATCAAGTGTTGATGGTTGACAAGACCACTAGTTTCAAGTAAAAGGGCAAGGGAAAGAAAGGGAACTTCAAGAAGAATGGCAAGCAAGTTGCCACTCCCATGAAGAAGCCCAAAGCTAGACTCAAGCCAGAAACTGAGTGCTTCTACTGCAAAGGAAATGGTCACTGGAAGTGGAACTGCCCTAGATACTTGGCGGATAAGAAGGATGGCAAAGTGAACAAAGTTATATTTGATATAGATGTTATTGATGTGTACTTTACTAGTATTTATAGAAACCCCTCGGTATTTGATACTGGTTCAGTCGCTAAGTGTAGCGACCTGACCTCAGACGGTCAAGTCTCTGTGCTTAAGTGTCATCCCTGGATCGGTATGCTGACACACACAGTACTCGAGGATTTATAACAGAGGTAAATCACATGTATAAAATAACGTAAATACTATTACCTCAATCCAAATAGCGGAAGTAACAAGGTTGTGGATTCCCATCAACACCAACGGCAAAGTTGAGTGTAGAAATCGTAACCCTAACGTATCACTTACTCGTCATAAGAATCCTGCAACATGAGACGTTGCAGCCACAAAGGGTCAGTACATTGAATGTACTGGCAAATTCACACCATAGAGAAATGATGAACAAAGGCTATCACTACATGCATATATGGCTGGTGGAAAAGCTCTATGGTTATAAGGTTTTTGCGAAAAGCCAATTTTTCCCTACTACAAAGGAATATATTTTATTTAACTACAAAGTTTGTTGAAAACATTGAGAAGGTAAACCCTCTCTCAATCCCAATTAAAAGTAATCATTAACAACCCAACAAATTATTTAAGTAACGTGATGAGATCAATATGATAATCCAAGGAACAGATACTCAAGATGTCCATAACCGGGGACACGGCTAACCATGATTAGTTTGTACACTCTGCAGAGGTTTGCGCACTTTTCCCCACAAGACTCGATCTCCTCCGTTGGATTTCTCGCACTGCATGGTGTTTGAGAAACGGATGACCGAGACACAATCTTTCAGAAGCATTAACTCTAACCCTGGGTAGACAGTACCAACCTACACCCCCTACATCTGCTAGCCTACCACTGTAAGAGGTCATGCAACATACTCAACTATGCTAGAGCCCATAATAGCTTGTGGCTACACACGGAAGTTTCTAGCATGAATAACCTTATGATCCCTTTGAGCCTGGGTGGCGAACCATAGGATAATCACACGGTATATCCCCAGGATCTCCTAGGACAACACTGGTATATCCCCAGGTGTCCGGGCAAGTCCACTGGTATATCCCCAGGGTGCCCCTACCAATCCACCCAGATGTGTATTAAAGTTGCCACCTTAAGTTAAACCATTAAGTAAACAATCTCACATCTGTCATGGAATAGACTCAAACCCAATCCACGTCTACGAGCATAGCATGGCAATATAAGCATAATGTAATAGTAACTCCCAAGGTTTGAATGCAGGGCAATAGGTTCCTACCTCATCAACTACTTCCCAATACCCACATGTTATCAATCCTACTCATGCAATGTTTGAGGGTGAAACTAATGCATAAAAACTGGGTATGGAAGGGATATGATCAAAGTGTGAACTTGCCTGCAATGTTGATGAAGATGATTCGCACTCAAAACTCTTGATAGTTCTACTCGTCACACTCCGGTCAATCTATCGTGAGCAAGCAATAGTAACCACACATAAGTAATCAAGCAAAAGAATCGAAGAAAAGATCGAAAAACTACGAAAAGAAGCAAATAACTCTTGCAACATAAAACAGTTTCTAACAGTACCAAAATTAGGTGGATTTGGCCTTATCAGAATGTTTAGGTCAAGAGCTTCGCTTTGCAAAAAGAATCAACTCAAACGGAGTTACGGAACTTAAGTTATGAACAAAAGAAGTTTGAATATGAATTTGAACAAATTTCGAAATTTGAAAATTTCAAAAAGTTCACGTGACAGGTTAACTGGATAGGTGAAAACGAGACGAAATTATAGGCGCTGGTTTCATCTAATTTGGATGAACGAGTAAAAAGTTATGGCTATTTGAAAAATCAGGGCCAAGCTGTTTTGTAGAAAAAAAATAGCTATGGCTAAAAAAAATTTAGGTCTAACGTATAAATACAGAGAACGAATAAGGTATAGAAAAGACGACTTCAGAGTGAGGAGACAACTTTCAAAAGTCCCGCCGGAGAGGAAAGATATATTTTTTTAGTGAATTAAGTCAAACCAAAATATTGATTTAACCCGAATCGGATGATTTTTGAAGTCTCTATGGGTCTATATTTACTGATGGAAAAAAAGCTTAAAGGTCAAAGGCTAGGCAATGTGGGACTAAATGTAGATGGAAAGAAAAGAAATAGAGAAGAAAAGATGCGCCTCGCATGGGCCCAAAGGCCTTAGGCGGTTCGGCCAGCCGCGCGCAATGCAGTTTTTTTTAGCAATTGAAAAGAAAGAAAAGAAAAAAAAACTATGGAAAAATATGGGGAGGAATAGGGCCGGCTGGGCCTGGCCCATGTAGGTGAGAAGAAAAAATAAAATGATGGGGCGCCTGATGCCACTATGCAGCGCACGTGAGCGACAAATAATTACAGGCCGCACGTATAGTTTTATTTAAATAGAAACAGAAAGGAAAACTGAATAAATAAAAATAAAATAAATTTTTATATAGGCATATAATATATCAAAATTTTCAGAAAAAGATTTTCTACGAGGCGCACATTTTTCTAGAGTCAAATAAAATCCACACAATTTCAAATAATTCAAAGAGTGCTACTGCCCTACTAAAATCCAATAAAAATCATTTTAAAAATACAAAAATAATTTCAAATTTATTTATCTCCAATTTTCTGATTTAGGAAATCATGTTACCCTATTTTCCATATATTTTATTTTTGGAGAAAAATAATTCGAATAAAACTCAAATAACTCCAAATTGAAAATAAATTCAAAAGAACTTTGAATTTAATTCTTTGAAACTCCCAACTCATATTTCATATGTTTTGAGGAAGTCATTTTATCTTCTCTCATGAAAATCATTGAGTTGCATGAAGTTTATGAATTGAAATATTTCCAAATGAAATTCAAATATTTTCAAATACCCTTTCATTTAATTAAATGGAAGAAGTCATATCATCTTCGCTCAAGGGTTTTGTATTTGAAAAGAATTTGAATTCATGGAGATCAGAAAGCAAAGATGAAAGTTTGGGAAATTCCTTTTATTCCCTCTCATTTAACTTTCAAAAAGTTTCGAATTCACTCACTTTCAGTCAATCAATCAAACAATCAATCCAATCTATCTGTTTATTATAACATTCCAAAATTTAGAATTTTGGGATGTTACAAACCTACCACCCTTAAAATGAATCTCGTCCTCGAGATTCGGAGTGGCTAGCAAGAAATAGGTTAGGTTTGGGGTCTTCTCAAATTCCATCGATCATCACAGGGGGGTCTGGGGTGCTACCACCCTTAGAAGCATGGTTACGGTCCCATCAATACTCATATACTCCATCCTTATTCTTGACGGGGCCGGTCTTCTCAAATTCTCGGGAAAATTCCTTCTGTGGCCCTTCCGGTAGTGGCATAACCTTTTCCTCAATTCTTATGTATCCTTTCTTCTTGGTAAGGTTATTCCGAGACTGGGTCTTCTTAGCTGACGGGTCAGGCGCCAATACTAAACAACTATCGATATCTCATGGTGGTCTTCCAATTATGGTTTCTCCTGCAGGAAATGGATCTGGGTTGATCCTCATCGTATAACCTACGATTGGCAAGAGCTGCTTTGTACAAGGGAAAAAAATACTTACACCATTCTAAGGTTCAAACAAGGTTTTGCTCGTTGTCTCTCTACTATAGGCAAGTCACTCAGATTTACCATCCCATATAGCAAAGCAAACAATAAGAGTAAGTCGGTATGGTGATCAATCCATCCCGCACCCAAATCATTACCTTGTATATGGTTTAGCGAATCTCGCATTCTAACACTCGGTCATCCTCACAAGCATTGCCGAATTTCTCTTGTCGACGAACCAAGTTCGGATAAATCCATGGATTCTGCAAGCCAAACAAACATCTATCGTTCCTTCCCAACCCTTAGGTTTTGCGTAACTCCTATAAGATCGTCTGTCGATAAAATCGTAACTTCTTCCAGGGTTTTTCCTTCAGCAAGAATGTGCTTGCTTCTTGGCAGGTCCTGGGGCCTGTGGGTTCTGGCCCATCTCTTCACTGGTAAACCTTGAACTCATCGGGGAAACTGATCCTTAATCCAACATCCAACTTCCTAGTATTCTTAAATCCATCCAATTGTACTGTCTTCCTTCATTCTATTAGCACCAAACTAGGACATGATTACTCAGACTCATTATGGAATTTCCATTGATCCATATTTCCAACATCATACCTCCTTTATATCCAATAGTAATTCATCTCTTCATCCTCGGGGGATATCCCACATACCGAGATAAAAAAACACTTATACTTATGAAGTCCATACTCCACTTCGTGGAACATCATTATCCTTTCCAGGGTCAAGCGTCCTTACAGGGGAATATTGGCCATCTCTGCATGGCACTTCTTCAACTGGGAAACATGAAACACATCATGAACTCCTGACAGTCCTTCGGGTGACTCCAACTTGTTGGCCACTTCTCCCATACGCTCCAAAACTCTGTATGGTCCTACAAATCTCGGGGCTAACTTTCCCTTAACTCCAAATCGTTTAACTCCTCGCAGAGGGGACACACGAAGACATGCTCTGTCTCCAATTTCATAGACTACCTCCTTGCGTTTTTGAGTCTGCATAACTCTTCTGCCTGGACTGAGCTACCTCCAGTCTATCTTGAATCAACTTAACATTCTCTTCTGACTCCTTGATCACATTTGGTCCAAACAACTGACGGTCTCCAACTTCATCCCACATCAACGGTGTCTGGCTCCTTCTCCCATACAAAGCTTCAAAAGGGGCCATCTTCAAACTGGCTTGGTAACTGTTGTTGTATGAGAACTCCGCGTAAGGTAGATTATCATCCCTACTAGATCCATAATCTAGCGCACACGCTCTCAACATGTCCTCCAGAATCTGATTGACTCTCTCGGTCTATCCATCTGTCTGCGGATGAAAGGCTGTACTGAACTCTAGCCTAGTACCCCAAGTCTGGTGCAGCTAATTCCAAAACTTTGAGGTAAACTGTGTTCCTCTATCTGATACGATGGTCCTCGGAACTCCATGCAGACATACGGTCCTGGTCATATATATCTTGGCCAACTTCGCACTTGTATAGATGGTTTTCACTGGGATAAAGTGAGCCACTTTGGTCAAGCGAATCAACTACTACCCAGATAGAATCATATCCCGATCTGGTTCTGGGAAATCCGGTAATGGAATCCATGCCAAGCTTATCCTACTTCCATTCGGGTATCGGCATAGGCTGTAGTAATCCGGCTGGCTTCGGATACTCTGCCTTTACTCTCTGGCATACATCACCTATGACTACATACTCCGCAATATCCTTCTTCATACCAGTCCACCAGAAACGCTCCTTCAAATCCAAATACATCTTGGTGTTTCCAGGGCGAATCGAGTATGGTGAGTCATGAGCCTCCTGAAGTATTAATTTCTTGATCTTTGCATTATTGGGCACATATACACGGTCCTCGAACCATAAGGTGTCGTGCTCATCCTTACGAAAATCTTTGGCCTTTCCTTTGCTCATCTTCTCTTTTAACTCAGCAATCTCTTTGTCATCCTTCTGAGCTTCACGGATCTTTCCCAACAATGTAGACTGAACTTCCATAAGGCTTCAATTTCTGGGTCACAACTCAAGACTTTGGTAAATTCAACTTAAATTCTTTCCAAGTGGTTACTCCTTGCCATCCATTGGTGGTTTGGTACATCCTCTACTAGGTAGTGGCACCTCTTTCAAAGCACTCAAGAGCATGCTGGGTCATATCCTTTACGGCTATAGGGTTATTCTCCATGTGATCCTCCATGTTCTGAATCCATCGGTCCGTCTCCAATTGACTTATCGGTCCAGAAAATACAAGCTCATCTTCATTCATCCTCTATTGGGTCCATGGGTTTGCGGTGGGATAAGAGAGATCGAGAGGGATGCACACAATACAAACAAATTTTTTGAAAAGACAGATTTTTATCGTGGCTGTCGGAAAAACATCAAACAAACGACAGCTCACAAGCGTCGCATCTAACGTAGGCATATAACAGGGGTTGGGTCTTCTAGAGGTCAAAAATCTTCAAAGTCGGCAAACTCTTGAAGTCTTGTTCATGTCTCCGATGGGCTTCTTCCGATCATGCTTGTCCTTCTCAAGTTCTTTTGCCAGACCCTCTCTGTTGACGCGAAGTCTCTCGTGGCGTCCTTTAATAATTGCGTTTCAAACTTCTGGGTCTCAACATCCTTGGCATGAACCATGGTACTACTGTCCTTCAGTTCCTGACGAGTCTCCGTTATCTCGAGATTTTGCTTTCCCAGCTTGGCTACTTTCAGTTTCTGGGTTCTGAGTTCTTCACGAAACACTTCTTTATCAAATACAGCTTCCTGCAGGTCCATCCTAAACTTCTTGATGTAATACTCCAGATCCTGGTGATACACCAGCTAAGACTAAAACTTCATCTCTTGCTGATAGGTGCTCCATTAGCCCTTTCGTCATCAAAACCTCCCGAAGAAATGCATGCTTAACTCAGCACGGTGACAATAGCATAAGCGGGCGATAACATCATGGATAGCCGTGTTTCTGCTCTTGTCATTTCCATGAGCTATCTCTCCATAGTTGATATCTCCTACCTTAGGGTTTTCCTTGATAGAACTTTGAGTTTTTAACTCTCCATGCTCCGGTCTTTCTCCGATACAACTTGATCTCGGGTATTGACATCTTCCATAGTCTGCCAAGTTCCATAAGGGTAGCCTTCCTAGGTCATAAAAATCCGGGAATTCTTCAGAGCCTTCAAATTCTCCTAGTCTTCAGAGTCTTTAACCGTTGTAGTTCCAATTATAACAATGCTCGATAAAATACTCTTCATTCCGAAGTGGTCTTGGTTGTCCGATATCTTGTCCTTCTTGGAGTGGTCTCATCAATCGAATCTTCGTGTGGTCAAAAGGGGAAAGGGGTATAGTCTCACTTAAAGGGAATGTTTGAATAAGCTCAGAAGAGAAGAGAGGTAAAAGATCCTTTTGAAAAAGAAAGTTTTAGGGAAAATCCTTCCTATGGGCTTGCCAGTTTCTAGGGTCACGTCCTACAGTCAACATGTGCTCTGATACCATCTTGTAGCGATCCGACCTCAGACGGTCAGGTCTCTGTGCTTAAGTGTCATCCCTGGATCGGTATGCTGACACACACAGTACTCGAGGATTTATAACAGAGGTAAATCACATGTATAAAATAACGTAAATACTATTACCTCAATCCAAATAGCGGAAGTAACAAGGTTGTGGATTCCCATCAACACCAACGGCAAAGTTGAGTGTAGAAATCGTAACCCTAACGTATCACTTACTCGTCGTAAGAATCCTGCAACATGAGACGTTGCAGCCACAAAGGGTCAGTACATTGAATGTACTGGCAAATTCACACCATAGAGAAATGATGAACAAAGGCTATCACTACATGCATATATGGCTGGTGGAAAAGCTCTATGGTTATAAGGTTTTTGCGAAAAGCCAATTTTTCCCTACTGCAAAGGAATATATTTTATTTAACTACAAAGTTTGTTGAAAACATTGAGAAGGTAAACCCTCTCTCAATCCCAATTAAAAGTAATCATTAACAACCCAAAAAATTATTTAAGTAACGTGATGAGATCACTATGATAATCCAAGAAACAGATACTCAAGATGTCCATAACCGGGGACACGGCTAACCATGATTAGTTTGTACACTCTGCAGAGGTTTGCGCACTTTTCCCCACAAGACTCGATCTCCTCCGTTGGATTTCTCGCACTGCTTGGTGTTTGAGAAATGGATGACCGAGACACAGTCTTTCAGAAGCATTAACTCTAACCCTGGGTAGACAGTACCAACCTACACCCCCTACATCTGCTAGCCTACCACTGTAAGAGGTCATGCAACATACTCAACTATGCTAGAGCCCATAATAGCTTGTGGCTGCACACGGAAGTTTCTAGCATGAATAACCTTATGATCCCTTTGAGCCTGGGTGGCGAACCATAGGATGATCACACGGTATATCCCCGGGATCTCCTAGGACAACACTGGTATATCCCCAGGTGTCCGGGCAAGTCCACTAGTATATCCCCAGGGTGCCCCTACCAATCCACCCAGATGTGTATTAAAGTTGCCACCTTAAATTGAACCATTAAGTAAACAATATCACATCTGTCATGGAATAGACTCAAACCCAATCCACGTCTACGAGCATAGCATGGCAATATAAGCATAATGTAATAGTAACTCCCAAGGTTTGAATGCAGGGCAATAGGTTCCTACCTCTTCAACTACTTCCCAATACCCACATGTTATCAATCCTACTCATGCAATGTTTGAGGGTGAAACTAATGCATAAAAACTGGGTATGGAAGGGATATGATCAAAGTGTGAACTTGCCTGCAATGTTGATGAAGATGATTCGCACTCAAAACTCTTGATAGTTCTACTCGTCACACTCCGGTCAATCTATCGTGAGCAAGCAATAGTAACCACACATAAGCAATCAAGCAAAAGAATCGAACAAAAGATCACGGAAAACTACGAAAACAAGCAAATAATTCTTGCAACATAAAACAGTTTCCAACAGTACCAAAATTAGGTGGATTTGGCCTTATCAGAAAGTTTAGGTCAAGAGCTTCGCTTTGCAAAAAGAATCAACTCAAACAGAGTTACGGAACTTAAGTTATAAACAAAAGAAGTTTGAATATGAATTTGAACAAATTTCGAAATTTGAAAATTTCAAAAAGTTGACGTGACAGGTTAACTGGATAGGTGAAAACAAGACGAAACTATAGGCGCTGGTTTCATCTAATTTGGATGAACGAGTAAAAAGTTATGGCTATTTGAAAAATCAGGGCCAAGCTGTTTTGTAGAAGAGAAATAGCTATGGCTAAATTTTTTTTAGGTCTAACGTATAAATACAGAGAACGAATAAATATAGCTTTATAAGGTATAGAAAAGACGACTTCGAAGTGAGGAGACAACTTCCAAAAGTCCCGCCGGAGAGGAGAGATATTTTTCTTTAGTGAATCTAGTCAAACCAAAATATTGATTTAACCCGAATCAGATGATTTTTGAAGTCTCGATGGGTCTATATTTATTGGTGGAAAAAAGGCTTAAAGGTCAAAGACTAGGCAATGTGGGACTAATTGTAGATGAAAAGAAAAGAAACAGAGAAGAAAAGAGGCGCCTCGCATGGGCCTAAAGGCCTTAGGCGGTTCGGCCGGCCGCGCGCAATGCACTGTTTTTTTTGAGCAATTGAAAAGAAAGAAAAGAAAAAAAAACTATGAAAAAAATATGGGGAGGAATAGGGCCGGCTGGGCCGGGCCCATGTAGGTGAGAAGAAAAAATAAAATGATGGGGCGCCCGATGCCACTATGCAGTGCATGTGAGCGACAAATAATTACAGGCCGCACGTATAGTTTTATTTAAATAGAAACAGAAAGGAAAACTGAATAAATAAAAATAAAATAAATTTTATATAGGCATATAATATATCAAAATTTTCAGAAAAAGATTTTCTACGAGATGAACATTTTTCTAGAGTCAAATAAAATCCACACAATTTCAAATAATTCAAAGAGAGCTACTGCCCTACTAAAATCCAATAAAAATCATTTTAAAAATACAAAAATAATTTCAAATTTATTTATCTCCAATTTTCTGATTTAGGGAATCATGTTACCCTATTTTCCATATATTAGTTTTGGAGAAAAATAATTTGAATAAAACTCAAATAACTCCAAATTGAAAATAAATTCAAAAGAACTTTGAATTTAATTCTTTGAAACTCCCAACTCATATTTCATATGTTTTGAAGAAGTCATTTTATCTTCTCTCATGAAAATCATTGAGTTGCACGAAGTTTATGAATTGAAATATTTCCAAATGAAATTCAAATATTTTCAAATACCCTTTCATTTAATTAAATGGAAGAAGTCATATCATCTTCGCTCAAGGGTTTTGTATTTGAAAAGAATTTGAATTCATGGAGATCAGAAAGCAAAGATGATAGTTTGGGAGAGTCCTTTTATTCCCTCTCATTTAACTTTCAAAAAGTTTCGAATTCACTCACTTTCAGTCAATGAATCAAACAATCAATCCAATCTATCTGTTTATTATAACATTCCAAAATTTAGAATTTTGGGATGTTACACTAAGAGTAGTAACTCGAAACGGGAGTTGCAAAATAAACAGAGACTAGTTAAGGGCGAGGTGATGATGTGAGTTGGAAGTGATTCCAAGGTTGATATGATCACCACCGCACACTCTCTTTACCTTCGGGATTAGTGTTGAACCTAAAATAAATGTTATTTGGTGTTTGCGTTGAGCATGAATATGATTGGATCATGTTTATTGCAATACGGTTATTCATTTAAGTCAAAGAATAATTGTTGTTCTCTTTACATGAATAAAACCTTCTATGGTCATACACTCAATATAAATGGTTTATTGAATCTCGATCGTAGTGATACACATATTCATAATATTGAAGCCAAAAGATGCAAAGTCAATAATAATAGTGCAACTTATATGTGGCACTGCCGTTTAGGTCATATTGGTGTAAAGCGCATGAAGAAACTCCATGCTGATGGACTTCTGGAATCACTTGATTATGAATCACTTATGCTTAAGAACCATGCCTCATGGGCAAGATGACTAAGACTCTGTTCTTCGGAACAATGGAGCGAGCAACTGACTTATTGGAAATAATACATACTGATGTATGTGGTCCAATGAGTGTTGAGGCTCGCGGCGGGTATCGTTATTTTCTGACCTTCATAGATGATTTGAGCAGATATGGGTATATCTACTTGATGAAGCATAAGTCTGAAACATTTGAAAAGTTCAAAGAATTTCAGAGTGAAGTGGAAAATCATCGTAACAAGAAAATAAAGTTTCTACGATCTGATCGTGGAGGTGAATATTTGAGTTATGAGTTTGGTCTTCATTTGAAACAATGTGGAATAGTTTCGCAACTCACGCCACATGGAACACCATAGCGTAATGGTGCGTCCAAACATCGTAACTGTACTTTATTAGATATGGTGCGATCTATGATGTCTCTTACCGATTTACCACTGTCGTTTTGGGGTTATGCCTTAGAGACAACTGCATTCACGTTAAATATGGCACCATCTAAATCCGTTGAGACGACACCGTATGAACTATGGTTTGGCAAGAAACCTAAGCTGTCGTTTATTAAAGTTTGGGGCTGCGATACTTATGTGAAAAAGCTTCAACCTGATAAGCTCGAACCCAAATCGGAAAAATGTGTCTTCATAGGATACCTAAAGGATACTGTTGGGTACACCTTCTATCACAGATCCGAAGGTAAGATATTCGTTGCTAAGAATGGATCCTTTCGAGAGAAGGAGTTTCTCTCGAAAGAAGTGAGTGGGAGGAGAGTAGAAATTGATGAGGTAATTGTACCTTCTCCTAAATTGGAAATTAGTACATCGCAGAAATCAGTTCCAGTGATTCCTACACCAATCAGTGAGAAAGCTAATGATGATGATCATGAAACTTCAGATCAAGTTACTACTGAACCTCGTAGGTCAACCAGAGTACGGTCCACACCAGAGTGGTACGGTAATCCTATTCTGGAAGTTATGTTACTAGACCATGACGAACCTACGAACTATGAGGAAGCGATGATGAGCCCAGATTCCGCTAAATGGCTTGAGGCCATGAAATCTGAGATGGGATCCATGTATGAGAACAAAGTATGGACTTTGATTGACTTGCTCGATTATCGGCGAGCCATTGAGAATAAATTGATCTTCAAGAGGAAGATGGACGCTGATAGTAGTGTTTCTCGAATTGTCGCAAAAAGTTTTTGACAAGTTCAAGGTGTTGACTACAATGAGATTTTCTCACTCGTATCGATGCTCACGTCTGTCCGAATCATGTTAGCAATTGCCACATTTTATGAAATCTGGCAAATGGATGTCAAAACTACATTCCTTAACGGATTTCTTAAAGAAGAGTTCTATATGATGCAACCAGAAGGTTTTGTCAATCCTAAAGGTGCTAACAAAATGTGCAAGCTCCAACGATCCATCTATGGACTGGTGCAAGCATCTCGGAGTTGGAATATATGCTTTGATGAGTTGATCAAAGCATATAGTTTTATACAGACTTGCGGTGAAGCCTGTATTTACAAGAAAGTGAGTGGGAGCACTACAGCCTTTCTGATAAGTATATGTGAATGACATATTGTTGATCGGAAATGATGTAGAATTTTCTGGAAAGCATAAAGGAGTGTTTGAAAAGAGTTTTTCAAAGAAAGACCTCGGTGAAGCTGCTTACATATTAAGCATCAAGATCTATAGAGATAGATTAATAAGCTTGATAAGTTTTTTCAATGAGTACATACCTTGACAAGATTTTGAAGAAGTTCAAAATGGATCGGTCAAAGAAGGAGTTCTTGCCTGTGTTGCAAAGTGTGAAGTTGAGTAAAGACTCAAAACCCGACCACAACAGAAAATAGAAAGAGAATGAAAAGTCATTCCCTATGCCTTAGTCATAGGTTTTATAAAGTATGCTATGCTGCATACCAGACCTATTGTGTACCTCACCATGAATTTGGCAACAGGGTATAATAGTGATCCATGAGTAGATCACTGGACAGCGGGCAAAAATTATCCCTAGTGGAATAAGGATATGTTTCTCGGTTATGGAGGTGACAAAAAGTTCGTCGTAAAAGGTTACGTCGATGCAAGCTTTGACACTGATCTGGATGACTCTAAGTCTCAATCTGGATACATATTGAAAGTGGGAGCCATTAGCTAGAGTAGCTCCATGCAGAGCATTGTAGACATAGAAATTTGCAAAATACATACAGATCTTAATATGGCAGACCCGTTGACTGAACCTCTCTCACAAGCAAAACATGATCACACCTAAGTACTCATTGGGTGTTAATCACATGGCGATGTGAACTAGATTACTGACTCTAGTAAACCCTTTGGGGGTTGGTCACATGGCGATGTGAACTATGGGTGTTAATCACATGGTGGTGTGAACTATTGATGTTAAATCACATGGCGATGTGAACTAGATTATTGACTCTAGTGCAAGTGGGAGACTGAAGAAAATATGCCCTAGAGGCAATAATAAAATTGTTATTTATATTTCCTTATATCATGATAAATGTTTATTATTCATGCTAGAATTGTATTAACCGGAAACTTAGTACATGTGTGAATACATAGACAAACAGAGTGTCCCTAGTATGCCTCTACTTGACTAGCTCCTTAATCAAAGATGGTTAAGTTTCCTAGCCATAGACATGTGTTGTCATTTGATAAACGGGATCACATCATTAGAGAATGATGTGATGGACAAGACCCATCTATTAGCTTAGCACTATGATCGTTTAGTTTATTGCTATTGCTTTCTTCGTGACTTATACATGTTCCTATGACTATGAGATTATGCAACTCCCGAATACCGGAGGAACACTTAGTGTGCTATAAAATGTCACAACGTAACTGGGTGATTATAAAGATGCTCTATAGGTGTCTCCAATGGTGTTTGTTGAGTTGGCATAGATCGAGATTAGGATTTGTCACTCCGAGTATCGGAGAGGTATCTCTGGGCCCTCTCGGTAATGCACATCACTATAAGCCTTGCAAGCAATGTGACTAATGAGTTAGCTGCGGGATGATGCATTACGGAACGAGTAAAGAGACTTGCTTGTAACGAGATTGAACTAGGTATGATGATACCGACGATCGAATCTCCGGCAAGTAACATACCGATGACAAAGGGAACAACGTATGTTGTTATGCGGTTTGACCGATAAAGATCTTCATAGAATATGTAGGAGCCAATATGAGCATCCAGGTTCCGCTATTGGTTATTGACCGGAGATGTGTCTCGGTCATGTATACATAGTTCTCGAACCCGTAGGGTCCGCACGCTTAACGTTCGATGACGATTTGTATTATGAGTTATGTGATTTGATGACCGAAGTTTGTTCGGAGTCCCGGATAATATCATGGACATGACGAGGAGTCTCAAAATGGTCGAGACATAAAGATTGATATATTGGACGATGTTATTCGGACACCGGATGAGTTCCGAGAGGTACCGGATAATTATCGGAGTGCTGGAGGGTTATCGGAACCCCCCGGGGGAACTAATGGGCCTCGATGGGCCTTAGTGGGAAGAGAGGAAGGGCCAAGAGGGGCTGGCCGCACCCCGCCCCCCTTAGGTCTGAATTGGACTAGGGGAAGGGGGCAGCGCCCCCCTTTCCTTCCCTTCCCCCTCTTCCTTCCTTCTTCCATAGGTGGAAACCTACTAGGACTTGGAGTCCTAGTAGGATTCCCCTCTCCTGGCGTGCCCTAGGAGGGCCAGCCGGCCTCCCCTCCCCTCCTTTATATACGGGGGCAGGGGGGCACCCAAGAACACACAAGTTTCTCTTAACCGTGTGCGGTGCCCCCCTCCACAGTTCCACACCTCGGTCATATCGTGGTAGTGCTTAGGCAATGCTCTGCGCCGGTAACTTCATCATCACCGTTGCCACGCCGTCGTGCTGACGGAACTCTCCCTCGGCCTCAACTGGATCAAGACCTCGAGGGACGTCATCGAGCTGAACATGTGCTGAACGCGGAGGTGCCGTACGTTCGGTGCTTGGATCGGTTGGATCGCGAAGATGTTCGACTACATCAACCGCGTTACTAAACGCTTCCGCTTTTGGTCTACGAGGGTACCTGGACACACTCTCCCTGCTCGTTGCTAAGCTTCTCCTAGATAGATCTTGCGTGATCGTAGGAAAATTTTGAAATACTACGTTTCCCAACAGTTTAGTATTTACATGATACTACATCTGTTCTAGTTTGGTCTCCTTCGATTTTGTGCTCAATTTAGACCATAGATTTAACTAAGTACAAAATAAAATTTGTATGTCAGAAAAGTTATATTATTTTATTCGTATTCAAAAGAGGTTCTCAATGATACTATTTTGGTGGTATATACCTTATTTTGTAGTAGTAAAATTAAACATGAAAGTTTGACTCAACATACATGTGGGTGTTGGGGAAC
Organism: Aegilops tauschii subsp. strangulata; assembly: GCF_002575655.3. Lineage (NCBI taxonomy): Eukaryota > Viridiplantae > Streptophyta > Magnoliopsida > Poales > Poaceae > Aegilops > Aegilops tauschii. Next base: position 69,376,396 of record NC_053041.3, read on the forward strand.
GCAGTAATTTCAAAAAAATTCCTACGATCACGCAAGATCTATCTAGGTGATGCATAGCAACGAGAGGGGAGAGTGTTGTCTATGTACCCTCGTAGACCGAAAGCGGAAGCGTTATGACAACACGGTTGATGTAGTCGTACGTCTTCATGATCCGACCGATCCTAGCACCGAACGTACGACACCTCCGCGATCTGCACACGTTCAGCTCGGGGACGTCCCACGAACTCTAGATCCAGCTGAGGTCGAGGGAGAGTTTTGTCAGCACGACGACGTGATGAAAGTGTAGATGAAGCTACCGAGGCAGGGCTTCGCCTAAGCTCTACAACGATATGACCGAGGTGGAGATCTGTGGAGGGGGGCACTGCACACGGCTAAACAATCAACCTGTTTGTCTATGGGGTGCCCCCCTCCCCCGTATATAAAGGAGTGGAGGAGGGGAGGGCCGGCCCTCTCTATGGCGCTCCCAAGGGGGGGAGTCCTACTCCCAGTAGGAGTAGGTTTCCCCCCTTCCCTAGTTGGAGTAGGAGAAGAAGGAAGAGGGAGAGGGAGAGAAGGAAAGGGGGGCCGGCCCCCTCCCAATTCGGATTGGGCTTGGGGGGGGGGTTCCCCCACCTTGGCCGCCTCCTCCTCTCTTCCACCATGGCCCATTAAGGCCCATTAACTCCCCGGGGGGTTCCGGTAACCACCCGATACTCTGGAAAATGCCCGAACTCATCCGAAACCTTTCTGGTGTCCAAACATACACTACAAAAAAAAGACACTTCCGTGATGATACGTGTTTGTCACAGTAGGTCACGTTTTTTGTCATGCATGTACATCCATGACAATTTTATGACAGAATCAAGATAGTCATACCTGTGCTATCGTAGAAGTGTTCCATGACATTACCAAAAATATCATCACGGAAGTGTCCACTTCCATGAGGATAAATCGCGCGTCACAGAAGTGCTTTCGTCAAGGGTGACCGACACGTGGCATCCACCGTAACGGAACGCCGTTAAGCTATCGGGTCCAGTTTTGTATCCGATAACCCGCTAACAGCCCCGACCAATGGGGATTTTCCACATGTAAAATCATCATTGGCTGGAGGAAACACGTGTCGGCTCACCGTTGGGACAGATGTCATCCACTCATTGGACCGAAGGCGCCTATGATACGTCGACACGTGGCACGACCGAACAGAGGCCCATTCCTGTGAAAAGGCCGGCCCATTTGACTAGGTCAAAAGGTGGCGGGCCGGCCCATGGAAAGCCTGTTAACGGCCTGTTCGCATATAGCCCATTTACAGCCCGCTAACCCAGGGCCCGTTACGACCTATATAAATTAGGCCAGTAGCATCATCTGGGCCGTCCAATATGATTCCAGCCCATTTTAAGTTCCGGCCCATGTATGGCCCATGACGTCTTTCGGCCCATATGAGGCCCTTTGTAACTCTTGGCCCATTAAGGGCCTGTGGTGAAACTGGCCCGTAATGAACAGTGTATCACTTTATACCCATTAACGGCCCATTAATCCATTCGGCCGTTTGCAGCCCATGTTATCTTTCAGCCTTCTCAGGGCCCATTTATTCTTGGGCTCATTTCCAGCATTCGGTTACTTACGGCCCGTTACTGCCATTTTCTGCTTGTGGGACAAATTTAGCCTGTGGTTACAGTCGGCCCGTTAATACGTTGGGCCATTTTCATAGCGTCATCAAATACGGCCTATTAACGACGGCCCATTATGGCCGGCCCATGAACCGACGACTCCAACTCTAGCCCGTTTACGGCATAATGCGGTTTGTTTTTGGCCCATGTTTGGCCAATCGATCATATAGCCCGTCTAAGGCCCATTGATGATACGGCCCGTAGAAGGCATATTGTTTCTACGACCCATAGAAGGCCCATTGTTTCTACGGACCGTAGAAGGCCCATTGTTTCTACGGCCCGTAGGAAGCCCAGTGTCACTACAGTAAATATGTAGCCCATGGCCTGTTAAAGGCGGGAAACTACTATAGGTTTAGACCTGCTAATGGCCCAAGATGATTATAGGCCCACGTTTTGGCCCATATGAGTAACGGGCCGGCCTGAAGACTGACAACACTGAGATCCACTGAACCTTCCGGCCTAAATTACAGCATACTGACCAAAGAATAAACCTAGACTATACAACAAAGAAATTACGGCATATTACATCCACTGGGAATCAAAGTTCGCTACCGGTGATAATAAAGCGCAACATGACCACGGATTTGCATACACTGGGCATCAAAGGTCGCCACTAGTGCATATAAAAGCGCCGACAAAAGAATATACAAAACTGAGAGCACTTCAGAAGGCACTAGACCTGGCAAGCTCGGGCCCCGCAAGCAGCCGAACAAGTTGATGAGACCTCAGTTGTGTCAACGATAGATGCTTCATCCCTAGCTGTATGGCACCATAGTGCGCAAGGCAGTCCCCTGACATCTTCATTACATCTTTGACTTCAAGTCGGAGCTGAGCTGAAGCAAGCCTTTCCGCTTTAAGTTGAGACTGAAGAAGTTGAACTAATTGAGGCAGCGACTGCATAGAGGTTGTCTCACACCTGCTGGTGAGTAGCTTCAACTCACTGTCTTCATCAAGACAGGACCTTGGGGTCATCTCGCTGTCCTCAAGATGGTTTGGCTCACTATCTTTCCTAAAGTTCTGCCTGGCATAAGAGATACGACTCTGAAATAGAAACAAGGAGACACGGAACATGTTTCACAATTATATAAGCAAATAAATGGATCTGTTCTGCATAAGGAACATGTTTTTACAACTACAGTTTAAAACTGGTAGTTGTTGCAAACATCCAATCAAATGTAAACAACAGTCGAGGAACTGATGCCTATCCAAATCTATACTAGAACAAAGTTTGAAGGCTTGAGAAGGATGAACTTACATTACATGTTAACACGGGCTAGACAAAGCCCTTCTCCATGTTGATGGAAAGATAATTCAATAAATTCCCCAAAGAAAATTCTTTATAAGCGTTGCCATTATTCTACATTTTGCAAAGAGTAAATATAAATCAAATAATATTGGAAGAAATAGAGGATAATGAAGCTCAGGTGCAGACTGATGATACATAATCAAATAGCAATTAATTAAGTACAGCGTTACAAGGCAAAAGGTACTAACAGGAGGAATGCAGACATCAACGTGTGAAGTGGCATTGGCTTTATTCAACATTTTGGTAAGAGTAAATGTAGATATGATAATTTGGAGAAAGTGGAGGGCAGGGCAGATAAGATGCAGAGTAATGCTAGAGAATCAACTATCTCACGATGCATGTACAGTAATACCACTACCGTCCGTTATTAGTTGTCGCTCAAATGGATGTATCTAGCACTATTAAGTTCTAAATACATCCAATTGATCAACAATTAATTCGATACAGAGGGAGTACATGACAACAGGTACTTACATGAGCAATCCAAAACTTCATAACCATTGTGTTAATTCTACATTTATCTAAGAGTAAATATAGATCTTATAATTTCAAGCAAAGGGAGGATAAAGAAGCGAACATTTACAGTGATGCTACATAATCAAACAGCAATGAGTGTAAGTATGCTGACAAAGGGCAAGAGGTAATGACAAGAGCAATGCAGAGCCTAGTATTGTCGTGAGATCCTATGATCCTTTGAGCAAGGAGATTCATCTGAAATCAGTTTTCATACAAGAGAGAAGGTAAGGCACATGCATAAATTTAGGAGTTCAAATTTTAAATTGATATCATAGACAGTACCTGACACTGGGTGATACGTCTCCGTCGTATCTACTTTTCCAAACACTTTTGCCCTTGTTTTGGACTCTAACTTGCATGATTTGAATGGAACTAACCCGGACTGACGCTGTTTTCAGCAGAATTGCCATGGTTTATTTATGTGTAGAAACAAAAGTTCTCGGAATGACCTGACACTCCACGGAACTTATTTTTGGAAAATATTAAAAATACTGGGAGAAGAATCCACGTCAGGGGGGCCTCCACCTGTCCACGAGGGTGGGGGGCGCGCCCCCTGCCTCGTGGGCCCCGGTTGCTCCACCGACCTCAACTCCAACTCCATATATTCGTGTTCGGGGAGAAAAAATCAGAGAGGAAGATTCATCATGTTTTACGATACAAAGCCGCCACCAGGCCCTAAAACCTCTCGGGAGGGCTGATCTGGAGTCCGTTCGGGGCTCCGGAGAGGAGAATCCGTCGCCGTCGTCATCATCAACCATCCTCCATCACCAATTTCATGATGCTCACCGCCGTGCGTGAGTAATTCCATCATAGGTTTGCTGGACGGTGATGGGTTGGATGAGATTTATCATGTAATCGAGTTAGTTTTGTTAGGGTTTGATCCCTAGTATCCACTATGTTCTGAGATTGATGTTGCTATGACTTTGCTATGCTTAATGCTTGTCACTAGGGTCCGAGTGCCATGATTTCAGATCTGAACCTATTATGTTTTCATGAATATATGTGAGTTCTTGATCCTATCTTGCAAGTCTATAGTCACCTACTATGTGTTATGATCCGGCAACCCCGAAGTGACAATAATCGGGACCACTCCCGGTGATGACCGTAGTTTGAGGAGTTCATGTATTCACTATGTGTTAATGCTTTGGTCCGGTACTCTATTAAAAGGAGGCCTTAATATCCCTTAGTTTCCGCTAGGACCCCGCTGCCACGGGAGGGTAGGACAAAAGATGTCATGCAAGTTCTTTTCCATAATCACGTATGACTATATTCGGAATACATGCCTACATTACATTGATGAGTTGGAGCTAGTTATGTGTCACCCTATGTTATGACTGTTACATGATGAACCGCATCCGGCATAATTCTCCATCACCGATCCCATGCCTACGAGCTTTTCACATATTGTTCTTCGCTTATTTACTTTTCCGTTGCTACTGTTACAATCACTACAAAACCCAAAAATATTACTTTTGTTAGCGTTACCGTTACTACCATACTACTTTGCTACTAAATACTTTGCTGCAGATATTAAGTTATCCAGGTGTGGTTGAACTGACAACTCAACTGCTAATACTTGAGAATATTCTTTGGCTCCCCTTGTGTCGAATCAATAAATTTGGGTTGAATACTCTACCCTTGAAAACTATTGCGATCCCCTATACTTGTGGCTTATCAAGACTATTTTCTGGCGCCGTTGCCGGGGAGCATAGCTCTATTCTTTGAGTCACTTGGGATTTATATCTGCTGGTCACTATGAAGAAGTTGAAAGACGCAAAAACAACAATTTATCCCTCAACTACGAGGGGAGGTAAGGAACTGCCATCTAGCTCTGCACTTGATTCACCTTCTGTTTTGAGTAAGCTTGCAACACCTAAACCTGCTTCTGCTATTAATTCTGATATGTCGCATGTTATTGATGATGCCACTTCTGCTATGCATGATACTTATGATGAAACTACTTCTATGCTTGATACTACTGTGCCACTTGGTGAATTTCTTGATGAACAACTTGCTAGGGCTAGAGAGAATGAAATTATTGAAACTGATAATATTGAAGATAGTGATGATGAAGACTCTCCCCCTAATAAATATGAATTGCCTGTTGTGCCTGAGGGCTATGTTATGGATGAAGAAACTAAAAGAGACTTTCTTGCTTGCAATGATAGAAGTGATCTTAAGAAATTGTTAGCTAAGCTTAAACAAAAAACTCTGAATGCTAGAATGAAATATGATCCTGCTTATGCTACTTCACCTATCTTTGTTACTGATAAGGATTATGAATTCTCCGTTGATCCTGATATAATTACTTTGGTTGAATCTGATCCTTTTTATGGCTATGAATCTGAAACTATTGTGGCACATCTTACTAAATTAAATGATATAGCCACCCTGTTCACTAATGATGAGAGAACTCGCTACTTCTATATCCTTAAAATATTTCCGTTCTCATTAAAGGGTGATGCTAAGATATGGTTCAACTCTCTTGATCCTGGTTGTGTGCGTAGTCCCCAGGATATGATTTATTATTTCTCTGCTAAGTATTTCCCTGCTCATAAGAAACAAGCTGCTTTAAGGGAAATATATAATTTTGTGCAAATTAAAGAAGAGAGTCTCCCACAAGCTTGGGGGAGGCTTCTCCAATTACTTAATGCTTTGCCTGATCATCCTCTGAAGAAAAATGAAATACTTGATATCTTTTATAATGGACTAACCGATGCTTCCAGAGATTACCTGGATAGTTGTGCTGGTTCTATTTTCAGGGAAAGAACACCGGATGAAGCTGAAATTCTATTGAATAATATGTTGAGAAATGAAAATAATTGGACACTTCCTGAGCCAACTCCTGAGCCTATTCCTAAAATAACACCGAAGAAAAGAGGTGTTCTATTTCTCAGTCCTAAAGATATGCAAGAGGCAAAGAAATCTATGAAAGAAAAGGGTATTAAAGTTGAAGATATTAAGAATTTACCTCCTATTGAAGAAATACATGGTCTTAATTTACCGCCTGTTGAAGAAATATATGATCTTAATCCATTACCTATTGAAGAAACTCATGGTCTTGATAACCCGACACAGGTAGTAAAGGTAAATTCTCTCTATAGATTTGATGAAGGTGATATCCCTCGTTATAAGTCTGCTAGACAATGCTTAGATGAGTTTGACAATTTCATTGTTAAACAAGAAAACTTTAATGCTTATTTTGGTAGACAATTGAAATACGATTCCAATATGCTTGAACACTTGGGTGATTATATGTCTAGAGTTAAAGGTGAACTTAAACTCATTAGTAAACATGCTTCTATGGTCACCACTCAAGTTGAACAAGTACTTAAAGCTCAGAATGATTTGCTCAATGAATTGAATAGTAAGAATAATGACTATGCTGTTAGAGTGGCTACTAGAACCGGTAAAATGACTCAGGAACCTTTGTATCCTAAGGCCACCCTAAGAGAATTGAGCAGGACTCTCAGAGAAATAATATTGATGCACCTAGTCCTTCTAAAAAGAAGAAAAAGAAAAATGATAGGACTTTGCATGCTTCTAGTGAACCTGTTGTAGACACACCTGAGAATCCAAATGATATTTCTATTTCTGATGCTGAAACACAATCTGGTAATGAACATGAACCTAATAATAACGTTAATGATGATGTTCATGATGATGCTCAACCTAGCAATGACAATGATGTAGAAATTGAACCTGCTGTTGATCTTGATAACCCACAATCAAAGAATCAACGTTATGATAAGAGAGACATTGTTGCTAGGAAACATGGTAAAGAAAGAGAACCATGGGTTCAGAAACCCATGCCTTTTCCTCCTAAACCATCCAAGAAAAAGGATGATGAGGATTTTGAGCGATTTGCTGAAATGATTACACCTATCTTTTTGCGTATGCGTTTGACTGATATGCTTAAAATGAATCCTTATGCTAAGTATATGAAAGAAATTTTTACTAATAAAAGAAAGATACCGGAAGCTAAAATTTCCACCATGCTTGCTAATTACACTTTTAAGGGTGGAATACCAAAGAAACTTGGAGATCCAGGAGTACCAACTATACCATGCTCCATTAAAAGAAATTATGTTAAAACTGCTTTGTGTGATCTTGGAGCCGGTGCTAGTGTTATGCCTCTCTCTTTATATCGTAGACTTGACTTGAATAAGTTGACACCTACTGAAATATCTTTGCAAATGGCTGATAAATCAACTGCTATACCTGTCGGTATTTGTGAGGATGTGCCTGTTGTGGTTGCAAACGTTACTATTTTAACGGACTTTGTTATTCTTGATATTCCCGAGGACGATAGTATGTCTATTATTCTTGGAAGGCCATTTTTGAATACTGCAGGGGCTGTTATTGATTGCAACAAAGGCAATGTCACTTTTCATGTTAATGGTAATGAGCATACAGTACACTTTCCGAGGAAACAACCTCAAGTTCATTGTATCAACTCTATTGGAAAAATTCCATCGATTATTTTTGGAGGTTTTGAATTTCCTCTACCTACTGTCAAGAAGAAATATGATATTCTTATTATTGGGGATGTGCATATCCCCGTTGAGGTAACATAGTGTTATTCGAAGCTTCTCCGGTTCCATGTTATTCGGAATGAGTTTGTTAACAAGACTTGATCAACCTTGTTAGTGGATTCCTTTTGATGAGCATGAGATGGATGAAATTAGAAGCACAACCTTCTGTACTCTCTCTCTACTATCTGTTATTTAGTTGAAATAAAGTAAAAATAGTATTTTCTGTTAGTTTTCTGAATTATCCGTGCAATATAAAATACCCCAAAAATAAAAGTTCTCCAAATGCCCTTCCAATTTAATATGATTTTTTCTGGAATATTTGAGAATATCTGGCACTGAGAACACATCAGGGGGAGCAAGCACCTGGCCACGAGGGTCCAGGGCGCGCCCCCTGCCTCGTGGGCCCACGGTGGCCCCCCCTCCACTTATTCCTGCACCCACACACTTCTTCTTCCTCCCATAAAAATCACCATCCAGCTCAAGCACGAGTTCTAGCTCATTTTGCTGCGATTTTCGATCTCCTTGCTCAAAGCACCTCTCACAAAACTGCTTTGGGGGATTGTTCTTTGGTATGTGACTCCTCCATTGGTCCAATTTGTTTTTGTTCTAGTGCTTTATTCATTGCAAATTTGTGCTGCCTAGGTGACCATGTTCTTGAGCTTGCATGTCAAATTTATATGGTTCCAAGTAGTTCTAATGCATGATATAGGCCCTAGGCACTTGTAGGAGTAGTTGCTATCAATTTTGTTGAGCTTGGTTCACTTTTATTTGAAGTTACTAAAAATTTCAGAATTTTCAGAAAATAATGAAGAGATTTTTGAGGGGCTCATCGAGCCGAAGCTCGAAGGAAAAGCAAAGTGAAGAAGCAGAGAGGCCCAGATATAATCTGCCTCGGACCGCGGAGGTTCGGCCGTGTGAATGGCCTTCCGATGATTTCTTGAGAGCAGTCGGGATTTATGATGATTTTTATGAATTGGCTGAGAATGCAGGCCTCACCGACTTCCTCTGCGACCAACGTGAACAGTATCTCTTACTCACCAATACTTTTGTGCAAAACTTCTACTAGTATCCTAAGGAATCACCTCCTTGAGTAGAGTTTCATTTATATGATGTGGTTAAGAAGATGTCACTAGATGAATTTTGCAGGGTTTGCAAAATACCTTTCGAGGGTAGCTTAGAGGAACCACATCGTAAAGATGTGGACGGGTTTATTGATACTATTACTGTAGGGGAAACTAGGAAGGTTTCCGATGCAAGAATCACTAGCATACATTTTCCTGTTTTACGCTACTTTGCAATATTTGCTAGTCATTGCTTAATTGGTCGCGGAAACTGTGGAAACCTTAGTGTTCCTGATATTATTATTTTGTTCCATGGTTTATTCCGCGATGACTCTGTTAGTATGGGCGGTATTATTGCCAAATGGTTAAGTCTGAACCGTACAAAGGGCCCCATCTTTGGAGGTGTCTATGCTTCACACCTTGCTGCATATTATAACATACCTATTAGGCACCATGAAAAAGAAGAAAAATTGCTGCCCACTATTTATTTAGATTATAAGAGTAAGGTAGCGCATGATTTTATTGTTAAGAACAGGGAAAGGGCGCTTAAATACAAATTGTTCTTTGATAAACATCACCCTGAGACTATTACCTTGCCTGCTCCTTCCTTGTTTGATTTATCCTCAGGCCAGTATCTCGTTCCGCTGGCGACCATTCACGCCTACCGGAACCCTACGTCAGCCACAGAGCCAGAGCCGGAACCACAATTTGATCCTCCATGACAGTCTAATTACCAGTGGGATCCGGAGATGATTGCCAACCAGTGGCAATCAGGGGCTTCTTCATCGCAGTACAACCCCAGCTATAACTTTGGATATCCGCCAGGCCATCCGTGGCAATAGACCAACTTAGGCCAAAAGCCTAAGCTTGGGGGAGTACGTATTTCTCACCGACATTACATTTATGTTCACACACTCATTGCTAGTTGTCAGTGCTCATACTCTTTCACTGTATTATCCATGCTAGTTTACTTTCCTTTTTTATGCTTTTTTCTTGTGTGTTTGAAAATCCTTAAGAAAAACCAAAAAAATTAGTAATAACTTTTAGTTAGTTTATTTTCTTGCTGTAGTAATAATTAAAAGAAAACCCAAAAATATTTCATGTTCTTCTTTTGCTTGTTGGGAGCTTTCCCGTGTAAATAGTTTTATTTCCTTTCTTTTCTTTGGGGGTCGATAGGAGAAGACCATAATTAAAATGTTGAAGCGGCTCTTATATGCATTATTGCTGAATTACCCAAGAGCCCATATTGCCTTGTCTTCTCCTGTTTATTGAATGTTTGCAGATTCCAGCTTAGTCCAATGCACGTACACTCTTATTATTATTCACATCATTCGGTCGTGCAAGTGAAAGGCAATAATGACGATATATGATGGACTGATTGAGATGAGAGAAGCTGGTATGAACTCGACCTCTCTTGTTTTTGTAAATATGATTAGTTCATCGTTCCTCATTCAGCCTATTATGAATAAACATGTTTGCAATGACAATTAGAGATCATAGTTGCTCGTGCCATGCTTGATTAGCTATGAGTTATAATGGTTTACCTTGCGTTCCAACATGCTATTAAAATGGTTGTGATGTGGTATGATGGGGGTGGTATCCTCCTTTGAATGATTTAAGTGACTCGACTTGGCACATGTTCACACATGTAGTTGAAACAAATCAACATAGCCTTCACGATATTTATGTTCATGGTGGATTATATCCTACTCATGCTTGTACTCAATGTTTATTAATTTTAATTCATGTTCATGACTGTTGTCGCTCTCTAGTTGGTCGCTTCCCAGTCTTTTGCTAGCCTTCACTTGTACTAAGCGGGAATACTGCTTGTGCATCCAATCCCTTAAACCCCAAAGTTATTCCATATGAGTCCACCAATACCTTCCTATATGCGGTATCTACCTACCGTTCCAAGTAAATTTGTATGTGCCAAACTCCAAACCTTCAAATGAAATTCTATTCTGTATGCTCGAATAGCTCATGTATCAACTAGAGCTGTCCGTATCTTCCATGTTAGGCGGGTTATTCTCAAGAGGAGTGAACTCCGCACCTCACTCACGAGAAAATGGCTGGTCACCGGGATGCCCAATCCCATGCTTTATGCAAATCAAATCAAAATAATTGCAAACAAAATTCCCCCTGGGACTGTTGTTAGTTGGAGGCACTCGTTGTTTCAAGCAAGCCATGTATTGATGCTTGTGGTGGAGGGGGAGTATAAACTTTACCATTCTGTTTGGGAACCGCCTATAATGTGTGTAGCATGGAAGATATCGCCATCTCTTAGTTGTTATGTTGACAATGAAAGTATGCCGCTCAAAATATTATTTATCTCTGCTTTAAAATCGAGCTCTGGCACCTCTACAAATCCCTGCTTCCCTCTATGAAGGGCCTATCTATTTACTTTCATGTTGAGTCATCACCCACTCATTAAAAAGCACCAGCTGGAGAGCACTGGTGTCATTTGCATCCATTAATATTAATTTATATTGGGTATGACTATGACTGGATCTCTTTTACCATGAATTACAATGTTTAGTCAGTCCTTGATCTTTAAAGGTGCTCTGCATTTATGTTTTGCGTTCTCAGAAAGGGCTAGCGAGATACCATCTTGTTATATCATATTATGATTGTTTTGAGAAAGTGTTGTCATCCGAGATTTATTATTATTGCTCGCTAGTTGATTATGCCATTGATATCAGTAAACATGAGACCTAAGTGTTATTGTGAATATGGTTAGTTATAATCTTTGCTGAAAACTTGAATGCTGGCTTTACATATTTACAACAACAAGAGCAAACAGAGTTTGTAAAAGTTTTTTCTTTATCACTTTCAGTTTATCAACTGAATTGCTTGAGGACAAGCAAAGGTTTAAGCTTGGGGGAGTTGATATGTCTCAGTCGTATCTACTTTTCCAAACACTTTTGCCCTTGTTTTGGACTCTAACTTGCATGATTTGAACGGAACTAACCCGGACTGACGCTGTTTTCAGCAGAATTGCCATGGTGTTATTTATGTGCAGAAACAAAAGTTCTCGAAATGACCTGAAACTCCACGGAACTTATTTTTGGAAAATATTAAAAATACTGGAAGAAGAATCCACGTCAGGGGGGCCTCCACCTATCCACGAGGGTGGGGGCGTGCCCCCTGCCTCGTGGGCCCCCTGTTGCTCCACCGACCTCAACTCCAACTCCATATATTCGTGTGCGGGGAGAAAAAAATTGGAGAGAAAGATTCATCGCGTTTTACGATACGGAGCCGCCGCCAGGCCCTAAAACCTCTCGGGAGGGCTGATCTGGAGTCCGTTCGGGGCTCCGGAGAGGGGAATCCGTCGTCGTCGTCATCATCAACCATCCTCCATCACCAATTTCATGATGCTCACCGCCGTGCGTGAGTAATTCCATCGTAGGCTTGCTGGACGGTGATGGGCTGGATGAGATTTATCATGTAATCGAGTTAGTTTTGTTAGGGTTTGATCCCTAGTATCCACTATGTTCTGAGATTGATGTTGCTATGACTTTGCTATGCTTAATGCTTGTCACTAGGGCCCGAGTGCCATGATTTCAGATCTGAACCTATTATGTTTTCATGAATATATGTGAGTTCTTGATCCTATCTTGCAAGTCTATAGTCACCTACTATGTGTTATGATCTGGCAACCCCGAAGTGACAATAATCGGGACCACTCCTGGTGATGACCGTAGTTTGAGGAGTTCATGTATTCACTATGTGTTAATGCTTTGGTCCGGTACTCTATTAAAAGGAGGCCTTAATATCCCTTAGTTTCCGCTAGGACCCTGCTGCCACGGGAGGGTAGGACAAAAGATGTCATGCAAGTTCTTTTCCATAAGCAGGTATGACTATATTCGGAATACATGCCTACATTACATTGATGAATTGGAGCTAGTTCTGTGTCACCCTATGTTATGACTGTTACATGATGAACCACATCCGGCATAATTCTCCATCACCGATCCAATGCCTACGAGCTTTTCACATATTCTTCTTCGCTTATTTACTTTTCCGTTGCTACTGTTACAATCACTACAAAACCCAAAAATATTACTTTTGCTACCGTTACCGTTACTACCATATTACTTTGCTGCAGATATTAAGTTATCCAGGTGTGGTTGAATTGACAACTCAACTGCTAATACTTGAGAATATTCTTTGGCTCCCCTTGTGTCGAATCAATAAATTTGGGTTGAATACTCTACCCTCGAAAACTGTTGCGATCCCCTATACTTGTGGGTTATCACTGGGTTATCAGCAGTTCTAATAGGGGTTTGGCCACTGGAGTAGGGGTAAAGTCTGTTACAGTTGGGCCTGTGTTTTCTGTGGCTCCTGATCTATCTGATTTAACAGGTATCACTACCTTTTCCAAATACCTAGTTTGTACTCCTTGAGGATCTGCAATCACCCTCTTCCTTTTGGACATCTATTACAAAAGAACAACATTTGACTGGAAAAACATAGTATGATGACACATGGAATAGGTACAGAAAATTGATAGGTGTTGAGGATACAGACCTTAGAGTCACCCGCCAGGAGGGGCCGGGTTACTCGTAGGGTCGACGCCAGAAGCCCGGAGCCAAGTTTCAGATGATGGGCCAGAGATGGGCTGAGACCCGGATATGGCTTAAAGCCTGTAGTTACAATCATTGTTATAGTAGACTTGTAGTGTAAGGCAAGTATTGTTTAGAGTCCGAGCCGGACGCTCTTATGAGCCGGCCGGGACTCTAAGGGCTGCTGGGCGTCAGCCTCCCTATATAAAGGGAGGACCCGGCAGCGGTTTGAGGGCGACAACAATCTAATCGAGAGCCGGGAAAAGCTGTTAGCTCCCTGGCGATCGTAACCCTAGATAATACATCCCAAACTGGACGTAGGCTTTTACCTTCACCGTAAGGGGCCGAACCAGTATAAACCCTCGTGTTCCTTGTCCCACATAACCCCTTCAAGCTTCCTAGCTGCGATGGCTCCACGACTAAGTCCTAGCTCGAGGACATCTGCCGTGACAATTCCACGACAGTTGGCGCCCACCGTGGGGCCGCCGCACGGTGGATTTGAGTTCTTGAAGGGCAGCTTCGAAGGGCTCAAGGGATACGCTATTGGCCGGATGACCAAGAGTCGTCGCGGCAAGCTCTATATCGACGACAAAGGCTGGGGCCCCGACGCCGGCTCAATTGAGTACGGATACCGGGTCCCCTTTGGCGGAATTCATGTCTTCATTGGCAAGATCGGTGAGCCGGGCCCCGAGCCGGACCTCTGCGCCGACCTCGTCGAAACGGCTCAGCGCGCACGACCCGCCCGGGCCCGGCCTGCCTTAAGGCGCGCTTTTGTGGGATGCATCCATGGAGGGCCCTCTGATCCATCCGGGTCCGGTGATGAGGCGACCGCCGGCTCTGACGGCGAGTCGGCCACTGATGAATCAAACTCGTTGTACCAACTGCAAGAGGGTAGGCTCATGGGTTGTTCCGATGGCGACAGTATTCCGGACCCTTTTGAGCCGCTGAGTCAGGTTGGAGTCTTTATGGCCGGTGCGCAGCCTGTCCAGAACCCCGCTGCCGGATCGGGAAACCCGGTGCCTTCCCCGGCTCAGGTACTGATGGATCTCACGGACAAATTGACGGCCCTGCTAACCGCCGCGGTCGACCCGGCGGACCAAGCCCAGCATGATGCAGAGGTGGCGCAGTTGAAGTTAGATCTGACAAAGGCTAAAGAGGATCTTGCAGCGGAAGGGATCAGGCTGGCTGCGGAGCGGGCGGCTCTCGATGCCCGGACTCAGCTAATTCAGGCGCAGTCCTTCCAGCTCACGATGGATCAGAACGCGGCCAACGTAGTCATGAGGAGGAGGCAACAGAAGGCCCAGTCTCGACTCCCGCCGGTCTATGATCCACGCAATCTTTTCAACACGCCGGGTGCAGGGTCTAGCAACCCGCCAGGGGTCATCACGCCCGGGTCTGTACCCCTTGTTCAGCCACGGTTGATGGGGCCTCCCCAGGTACCTCCTGCCCCGCCTCAGTATGTGCCAATACCCCCGGGGCATTATGACAACCCGCTGGAGAACATGGTGGCCGCGGCAGCACGATTGGCAGCTCTCCCCGCTGACGGCGACTCTCCGGCGGCCATCGAAACCCGCCGGGTCAGGGAACTCCTGCAGACGGCGCTGACACAGCAAGAAGCGTACTCCTACAGCCGGGATAGGATCCACTCGACCCCTCGTCCGGGTCAGAGCCCGAGTTACAGCCGGCACATGATCTCAGCAACCGGCTCAAGTAATGTCCGGCGCCATGACCCGCCCCCTGGCCATGGCCCGGCGCATAACGGAGCCTTCTACGCAGCAGACCAGGACAAGGCACGCCAGGAGGCGGAGCAGGTGCCTCAATTGACGGTCTACCAGACCCCCCCGGCCTATCCGACGACCTCTGTCGATGTGGGTATCCCTACCAGGACTGGGGGTGTCCCTTGTTTGGTGCCAGCTATTCGTAATGAACGTCTACCCAAGGACTTCAAAGGACCTAGGAAGGTGCCTAACTACACAGCAGACTTACAGCCCGCAGCCTGGGTCGAGAGTTACGAGATGGCCATGGAGCTCCTGGAGGTCAGTGAGGCGGCCATGGCTAAGTACTTCACCATGATGCTGGATGGAACTGGCCGTACTTGGTTGAAAGGGCTACCACCAAATTCCATTGGGTCTTGGGCGGAGCTGAAAGCCCGTTTCATCCAAAACTTCAAAGATACCTGCAGACAGTCTATGTCAATTGTGGATTTGACTAACTGTAAGCAGCAGGAGGGTGAGTCCACGACCCATTGGGTTCGCCGGGTCAAGGAAATCATACATTCATCAGATAAGATGGATGCCGGCTCTGCAGTCTTAATGTTGGAACAGAACTGCCGCTTTGTGCCCCTTAAGATGAAGCTTGGACGGCTCAAGCGCGACTGCACCGATATGGGTACCCTGATGGCGGCTCTTGTCAAGTACGCCGATTCCGATGGTACCAAGGATCCCCCTTCAGACGATGAAAGGGCAGGGAAGGGAAAGAAGAACGGCAACGGCAAGGGTCCCCAGTTTAACCCAGGGAACCAAGGAGGAGGCAAGCGTAAGGCCGATGGCAGCCTAGAATTTGTAGCCAACACCAACTCTCAAGGTAACAACCAGCGACGCAAGGGGAGGCCCCCTCCCCGAGGTGGCGGGTCAGGACCTTCTCTGGAGCAGCTGTTGAATGAACCTTGTCCGAGGCACGGCTCTAGAGAGAAGCCAGCAACTCATCTGTGGAAGGATTGTGCCATCATGAAGGCCTTTAAAAACTACAATGGTCCGGGTGGCGGCTCAGATACCAGCGGCTCAGGCGCCGGCGGCTTTCATGGCCCTGGGGGCGGCTCAAATTCCAGTCCCCAGAACGGTCAAGGGGGCTTTAATCAGCAGTCTGGCCAGGGTCACCAACAGCAGCAGGGGGGTTACCAGACCAATCCAAAGCAGCTAAGCGGTGGACAATATCATGTATTTACCACTAGTCTGTGCAAACGAGATCAGAAGATTCACAAGAGGGCTGTGAATGCTGTCGAGCCGGCAGTCCCACGCTACTTACGATGGTCTGAGCAACCTATAATATGGAGTAGGGAGGATCACCCTCCTCGGGTGGATAACCCGGGCCACCTGGCCTTGGTGGTAGCTCCTCAGGTGGGAGGATATAAGTTCACGAAAGTACTCATGGATGGGGGCAGTAGCATTAACATCCTTTATTATGAGACTTTTCGCCGGATGGGGTTAGTTGATAAGAACCTCAGCCAGTCAAACACGATCTTCCATGGGGTAGTGCCTGGTAAGTCGGCTTACCCAGTTGGCAAGATCGAATTGGAAGTGGCTTTCGGTGATGACAGTAATTACAGAGTGGAGAAGTTGACCTTCGAGGTGGTTAAAATAAGAAGTCCGTACCATGCTATATTTGGACGGCCGGCTTACGCCAAGTTCATGGCACGGCCGTGTTATGTGTACTTACAGCTCAAGATGCCAGGTCCCAATGGAACCATTACGGTTCACGGTAGCCGGAAGGTGGCTCTGGAGTGTGAGGAAGGCGATGCAGCTTATGCAGAGTCTGTTTGTGCTACAGAAGAGTTAAAGTTTTATAAAGACAATGTCGACCCGACAGACATGACCTCTTTGAAGAAACCAACTACGGAGGCTGAGCCGGCGATGAAATTTAAATCGGCTGATGAAACTAAGCTTGTTGATTTTGTTCCAGGAGACTCATCTCAACAGTTTAGCATCAGTGCCAATTTGGATCCAAAATAGGAAGGCGCGCTCATCGAGTTCATCCGTGAGAATAGGGACATCTTTGCGTGGAAACCTTCTGACATGCCCGGTGTACCTAGAGAACTCGCTGAGCACACTCTCAATGTTGATCCGAAATTTAAGCCGGTCAGACAGTTCCTTCGGCGGTTTAATGAAGAGAGGCGAAAGGCTATTGGTGAAGAAGTGGCCCGGCTCTTGGCAGCCGGGTTCATTGTTGAGGTTTTTCACCCAGAATGGTTGGCTAACCCGGTGCTCGTACTCAAGAAGAACGGCACCTGGCGAATGTGTGTGGACTACACGGACTTGAACAAGGCGTGCCCAACTGATCCTTTTGCTCTCCCCCGTATTGATCAAATCATTGATGCTACGGCAGGTTGTGCACGCTTAAGTTTCTTGGATGCCTATTCCGGATATCATCAGATTAAGATGGCAGTTAAGGACCAGGAGAAGACGGCGTTCATCACTCCCTTTGGAGCCTTCTGTTATGTGTCTATGCCCTTTGGACTCAAGTGTGCACAGGCGACTTACCAGCGCTGTGTACAGAATTGTCTTCATAAACAGATCGGGCGCAATGTTCATGCGTATGTGGACGATATTGTGGTTAAGTCCATCAAAGAGGAAACCCTGATAGATGATTTAAGGGAAACCTTTGATAACCTCCGGATCTACAAGATGATGCTAAACCCGGCCAAGTGTGTCTTTGGTGTTCCTGCAGGCAAGCTTTTGGGTTTCCTGGTTTCTGACAGAGGCATTGAGGCTAACCCGGAGAAGATCAAGGCCATCACCTCTGTGGCTAAGCCGGCGTGTATAAATGACGTTCAACGTTTGGCGGGTCACATCGCTGCTTTAAGCCGGTTCATAAGCCGCTTGGGTGAGAAGGCTATGCCTTTGTATCAGTTGATGAAGAAAACTGATAACTTTGTCTGGAATGATGCAGCTAATACCGCCTTCGAGGATTTGAAAAAGCAACTGGCAGAGCCCCCCGTCCTTGCTGCTCCGGTTGATAAGGAGCCCCTGCTACTGTACGTGGCGGCAAACACACGAGCCGTCAGTGTGGCTATTGTGGTGGAGCGCAAGGAGACGGGTAAGGAGCATCCGGTTCAGCGGCCGGTTTATTATGTCAGTGAGGTGCTTATTGAGTCCAAGCAGCGGTATCCGCATTGGCAGAAGCTTGTATATGGTGTGTTCATGGCAAGCCGGAAACTCAAACATTATTTTCAGGGTCATCCCATCACTGTGGTCAGTTCTGCCCCTCTTGGGGACATTATCCAGAACAGAGAGGCTACAGGGAGAATTGCTAAGTGGGCTATAGAGCTTGGACCGCATGGCCTCAAATATGCGCCACGCACTGCTGTTAAATCTCAGGCTTTGGTGGACTTCATCAACGATTGGACAGAATCACAAGTGCCTGAGCAGAAGCCGGATAATACGTACTGGACTATTCACTTCGACGGGTCCAGGCAGTTGGAGGGCTCGGGGGCTGGCGTTGTGTTGGCTTCCCCTAGGGGTGACAAGTTCCAGTATGTGCTACGATTGATGTTTCCTTGCACTAACAATGCGGCAGAATACGAGGCTTTACTCCATGGTCTTCGAGTGGCCAAGGAGATGAACTTAAGCCGGGTAAGGTGCTTTGGGGACTCAGATTTGGTGGCTCAACAAGTATCAGGCACCTGGGACTCCAAGGATCCTCTCATGGCGGCTTATCGCCGCGAGGTTGATGCCATTGCTGGGCACTTTCAGGGATATCAAGTGGAGCACATTGACCGCAGGAAGAACGAGGCGGCTGATGCTTTAAGCCGGCTAGGCTCTCAGCGCAAGCCGGTGCCACCGAACACTTTCCTGGATGTCCTGTATAATCCTTCAGTTAAGTTGCCTACAGAGGAGGACTTAGCTATCCCTGACCCGGAGGCACGGCTGGTGGCGGCTCTGCACGTCACACCAGATTGGACAATGCCATATCTAGCTTATATAACCCGGGGAGAGTTGCCAGACGATGAAATGTTGGCCAGGCAGATAACCCGGCGGGCCAAGTCAATGATTGTTATCAACGGTGAGTTGCATCATCGCAGTGTTTCAGGGGCATTTCAGCGTTGTATCTCCCCTGAGGAAGGTCAAGATATCTTGCGCGAGATCCATGAAGGGGATTGTGGCCATCACGCCGGTTCAAAGTCTCTTGTGGCCAAGGCTCTCCGACATGGTTTTTATTGGCTGACGGCTCACGCTGATGCAGAGGACTTGGTCAGTAAATGTGATGGCTGCCAAAGGTTCTCACGACGGGCTCATGTGCCGGCTCAGGAGTTGAGGATGATCCCAATCACTTGGCCCTTTGCGGTCTGGGGGCTTGATATGGTTGGGCCCTTTAAAAGGTCCAAGGATAAGAAAACCCATCTCTTGGTGGCGGTTGACAAATTCACAAAGTGGGTGGAGGCCGAGCCAGTTAGCAAGTGCGATGCAGCCACAACGGTTCAATTTATGAAAAAGGTGATTTTCCGCTTCGGCTTTCCACACAGCATCATAACTGACAATGGCACCAATTTATCCAAGGGCGCTATGGAAGAGTTTTGTCAACGAGAGCATATCCGACTTGATGTTTCCTCAGTGGCTCATCCCCAATCCAATGGTCAAGCTGAGAGAGCTAACCAGGAGATTCTGAAGGGCATTAAGCCCCGGCTTTTGGTCCCTTTGCAACGGACGCCGGGTTGTTGGGTGGAGGAGTTGCCCTCCGTCTTATGGAGCATCAACACTACTCCTAATAGGTCCACAGGCTTCACCCCTTTCTTCATGGTTTATGGAGCAGAAGCAGTTCTCCCCAGCGACATCCGTCACGATTCACCTCGTGTGGCGGCTTATGTTGAGACGGATAATGAACAGGCGCGCCAAGATGCTCTGGACTTGTTGGATGAACAGCGTGATGTGGCAGCAGCCCGTTCAGCGATTTACCAACAGGACCTGCGCCGTTATCATAGCCGCCGGGTCAAGTCCCGGGTCTTCCAGGAAGGCGACCTTGTGCTCCGGCTCATCCAGGATCAAACAGATGCACACAAGTTATCCCCACCTTGGGAAGGGCCCTTTGTGATCAGTAAGAACTTGCACATCGGGTCGTATTACCTCCTTGACATTCGGGAGCATAGAGATGCACGAAAGTCTGGGGAAGAGAGCCGTCGGCCGTGGAACATAGCTCAGCTTCGGCCTTACTACACTTGAGCTAGCGGCTCTTGTGGTGTACATACTTATCTCAGCCGTGTATATATTATGATAAGCAATAAAGCAGGACCTCTGTCCTTTTTCTCCTTCAATTATGTGTGTCCTTTTTTACATGCTAATTTGAAAGGAGGATCCGGCTTATGATCGTATTCGAGTCTAGCCGTAAGCAGCAAGGTCACTTGGGGGCTTCCTGTTCAAACATGGGTCGTATTCGAACCAAAGAGAACATAGCTGTCGATACCCATTTGATTGGCAAAGTGCCGAGCTCATTGGGAGGTGGCCTTTGGTCATATTTGAATCACAGTGCAACCGCTCTGAGAACCGACGTGGATCGTATTTGAATCAGCGTCGTTAAACAATTTTCAGAATCACTTGGGGGCTTCCTGTTCAAACATGGGTCGTATTCGAACCGAAGAGAACACAGCTGTCGATACCCTCTTGATTGGCATCGCCACACCCACTGGGGGCTATATGATCGCATCCGAATCTTAGCTTGACCCCTTTGGACCGGGTTTCTGGTCGTATTCGAACCGGAAGCCCCTAAGTTTTTGTATTTCATCATAAGTCTACTCGGATCATGTTTAAGTATGTGCTGCCGGCTCTCACTTGCCGGCTTTATTTTGGTTTATCTTGTTAGTTGAACATCAGGCATGTTATCAAGACAAGTAAATTCGAGTTAAGGTACCAATCAAGCTATCCGGGTTATTTAAACCGGAAATATGTTACAGGTTGTGAAAGGTGTTATCACGGCTATGTTCAGATCATAGTTAACAACCAGTCCTTTTTGGGTTCGTTTGCCGGGTTATACATTTTAAACACCTGATTCTCAGGACGGTGAGCCGCCTCGAGACTTGTGATTTATCTTTCTATGAAGACATTGCAAGATATTTTTCACAGTGGAGAGGGACAAAGGGATAGTTATAAACCCGGAGGAACACCAGAAGAATAACTTCAAGAGGTTTCAGCATTCATTACGTGCACGATGGCACGGCAGAGATAAATTGTTGCACCTATTCTATTACAAAATTTTTATGAGGTTTCAAGGGTGGAGCATTGCTCGGTGAACCGCCAGCCACTTTATGACGCCTGCTGCGTTGAAGTCCCCGGCTCGTCTTCTGCTCCGCCTGACCCCAAGACTTCGAAGGTGGACGACTTCCAGTTGATGCCGCTGAGAACTTCGAACTGGGCTTCTTCGTCGATTAACCCGGCCGGGTCAATCTCCGGGGCGAAGGTGTGCTGGCGAGCCGGAGGGATCAGGTTGAGGGCTTCATAACGTGGGGTTGGAATCCTTCGATTCTCCGCGTCAAACCCCGGCTGATACTTGGTCAAGTCGGTGTCATTCCCATTGAGGGTAGCCACCGGGCGTACAGCCTTCACGCATGCTGCGAAGTCCTTTTGGTCGAAGGCTGAGCCGTCTTCTTTCAGACTGGGGTAACCCAGGGCGATATCTGCCGGGTCTAGCTCTGGCAAGAATGCCTTAGCCCGGCTCAGCGCGGCGATTGCTCCGGCTCTCGCGGATGCCCGTCGTAGCTCCTGGATCCGCTGTGGCAGAACCGCGAGCCGGCGCAGCACTTCGGCCAGGTGTGTTGGCACCTCGTTCGACAAGGCCACCACCGCTAGGGCCCGCTGTGACCCGGTGTAGAGCTGCTCTACCAGGGTGTATACAGCCTTCAGTTTGGTGACCACGCTCTGGTTCAGGTTGGCGCTTCTGGAGCCTGTTTCATAAAGAGTAGGTAAGTCGGTGACAAGGATGAATCGTAACATATACCGACCTGATAACAGCCGGAGAGGCGACTTACCGAAGATGGCAGCCACCATTTGGGAAACCTGGCACTTTAGACTGGAGAGCTCAGCGGTCTTCTCGGTGAGGGCTTTCTCCGCCTGTTCAGCCCGGGACACCAGTGCGCTTTTCTCCTCCGCCCAGGACTTCCGCTCAGCATCGAATTCAGTCTTCAGCTTTTCTTGAGCGGCGATGCTGGAGACAAACTTGGCGTTTGCCTTCCGGGTCTCCATCTCTTGTGTCTTCAGCCGGCTCTTCAGATCCGCCAGATCCGACTCTAATTTTTTGCCGACAGCCTGCATGTATTTCCGGGTTGTTAACAAGCATTCTATAAGTCCCAAGCGCTTTCCAAGCAAAGACACTCGGCACTTGGGGGCTAATGCATATTGAATGTATCTCTAAACATACTGCCGGTTAAGTTAAGTAAGCCGGAATCTAAGTCTACAGCATATTCAAAGTATAAGTTGCAGACTTGGGGGCTGGTATGACAAGGATTATTATGCAGAAAATAAGAGGACAACAGAAGGTTACCTCAGTTTTTTGTTGGATCTGGTTGACCATGGCGATTTCGGCATCCCGGCTCTTGTGAACTTGGCTGATGTAGCCAGAGACGAGCTCTCCAATGCTCAAGTCGTTGTAGTTGGAGAGCTCCAGATTCACCCGGTGGGGCTGTAGCAGCTCCCCCTTCGCAGGGCATTTGGCTAGCACGGTCGGTCTCCCCGGCTCGACATACTCCGTCCGGGTAATTACCACGTCCGGGTCATCAGTTGCAGGGGCGGAGCCGGAGGCCTCCGGGTTAGCCGACGCTTCGGTTGTGGTCTTGGCAGTTGGGGCAGGCGCTTCAGGTGCCGTGTCCATAGGACTGGTGGCTTCGGGGGCGGCGGCAGCTGGCGGCTCTTGAGCCGTCGTCTCCGGCTCAGGCAAGTCGGGCACTCCGGCTGACCTGGTCTTCTTTGCTCTTTTGGTGAGCTTTGCCTGGGCACTGAAAAGACAGAAGTGTTAGGCATACAAAGAGTAAGGTACAGCCGGATAGTGTAAGGAGATTGTTATTACCCGGGTGCAGTTTTGAAGGCCGGCAGACTTGACTGCATGGAGTCACCCGAAGAGGGGGAGGTCTCCTGGTAATTAGAGTCAGAAGAGTTGAGTGGCTGACGGATGACACCCGCTAACGGATGAAAAGGGTACAGGTGAGAGAAAACCTCAGTACGACGCTTCCTTGTTGCATCGGGTAACCCGGCGGAGAGATCGGTGTCCTTGCGGGCCCGGGTGTGACGCCGGCTTTCGTGAACCTGCTGCTTCAAAAGAAATTGAGGGTCTTGATGAGCTAACGGATGAGAAAAGCTTACTTTCCGGGTTACTCTTCGGACATTCAGCTGTGGCAAAGGCTCCGAGCCGGAGGAAAGTGATGTTACCTCTTCAATCACCGGGTTACTAGCGCCGGTGTCGTCCTGTCAATAAGCAAAAGGTGGATAAGGTGGACAGCAGCAAACAAAAAATATGGCAAGAATTTAAAGGTTTACGGGTTACCTCTGACTCGGAGCTGTCGCTTAATTGCAGCAGCTCCGAAGCGGTGGGTCTGCTTCCCTTTCTGCGAGGGGCGGCTCTCTTGGCGGCTTTCCTCGCCTTCCTGGCCTTCTTGGCTGCTTCATGGTCATATTTGACCCGCCAGAATTTGTCATCAGCCTGAGAAGTACAGTAATGAATTCTTAAAGCGGTCCGAATCAAGGTGACATGCAAAAGAAGTTGAAAGATTAAAATCAGCGGCTTACCGCTGGGGCTGGATTGGTCTTGCAGAACGGGGCCAGCCCGGTTCTTCCACAATCTGCCAGGCTCTCGTTTAACAGAGCCTTGGTCTCCTCTTCAGCAACGTCTTCTGGAAGATCGTTGCGACTGTGCCTCTGCGGGTCATCCTTTCGCCCGGTGTACTCGCACATTAAGCCGGGGCGGCGGCTCAATGGGATCACCCGCCATGAGATCCAGACCCGGACTAGATCAATTCCGTTCAGACCGTTGCCTAGCAGAGCCTTGATCTTCTTGATCGTTGGAAGCAGAGGCTGGCGTTCCGCGGCAGTAAGTTTGTCGGATAACGGGTGCGTGGATTCCAGGCGTGTTGGGCGAAAGCCGGGCAGTGGATTCTCGTCAGCCGGGGACGTGTCTTGGCAGTAGAACCAAGTCATATTCCAGTCTTTAGGGTGGCTCGGCGGCTCTGCGTAAGGGAACAGGCAGTCCCTACGTCGCTGGATAGATATGCCGCCTAATTCTAGACTTGGCCCGTTGGCACACTCATTTTGCCGGTTCAAATAGAACAGCTCTCTGAAGAGTAGCAGGCTCGGCTCTTCTCCAAGATACACTTCACAGAAGACTTGGAAGTTGCAGATGTTGGATATGGAATTGGGTCCTATATCCTGAGGCCGAAGGTCAAAAAACTTGAGCACGTCCCGGAAGAATTTTGAGCCGGGCGGTGCGAAGCCCCGGCTCATGTGATCTGCAAAGATCACTACCTCCCCGTCTCTCGGCTGTGGTCTTTCTTCTGATGGATCAGGGGCACGGTAGGACATCACTTCTTTCTTGGGCAGATACCCGGACTTAACAAAGTTGGCTAGGGTCTCTTCCGTGACATTGGATCTCGTCCAGTTGCAAGTGATGGGGGCCTTGGGAGGCATGGTGACGGTTGGTGGTCTATGAGGAAGAGAAAAGTGTCCGGGTTAATTATAAGCCGGGGATTATCATTCAAACTACAGTGACGACTTATGAAGGGAACTAATGATATATATTGATACGGTGAGTTATCTAAGCCGTCGGAGTTTTCAGGATAAGTTGGTCATCTACGGCTTACTGCAGTTAAGTCGGAGGATTCTACGGAGCATGGTTCTCTCTAAACCGGAAAGTTCTACGACGCGTGTTTTCTTTAAGTCGGAAGCATAAGCCGCCAAAGATTCAAGGGTTGCAGTTTTTACTAAGTGTGGTAAAACGGATTTCACATATTGCAGTAATTTTTTCGGATCAAAATGGTCGGGCGAGGTGAAAATTTTCTAGACCTAAAAAACAGAGGCAGAAGAAGTTCTTGAGGTTGAACACAGTTCTTATGCAGTAAAAAGAGGGTTTCTTATAGATGAAATGGGTCTCAAACCTCTACCGCAGTGGTTCTACGCGAGGTTAAAGATCAACTAACTATAGTGGCAACAAGAACTACCGAGTCTGTGGGCAATGGTGATGAACACGAAGAACTGAAAGAACCCTACCGCAGATCTGTTCTAGCAAGGCAGAGGAGACTCACCGGAGTTGGGAGGAGCGGAGGTCGCCGCCGTGAGTCTGGTCCGAATCAGGGTGATGCAGCGGCCGGGTTGATGAAGACCAGGGGCGCGACGGCGGCGGCAGTGGCGGAGCTCGAGCAAAGGAGCAACGGCGCGAGGAGGAAGAGGGAGAGCGTGAGGAGAAAGTGCTGGGCCGGCCTATTTATAAGGTAGGGTCATAAGTGGGCGCGAGATTCAAGGAGACCACGGCGTGGTTATCTCCCCCTCACGGCGCCTCGATTTTCGGAAAGACAGTAAAAGCGAAGATCCGTTGCGGATCTGGCGGAGTAAAAAACGGACTTAACGGAGGATGACGTCACGGCGGATTATCCGGAGTCTAGAGGATGATGTCACTCCGGGTTATGGCCTCCACATGAAAGGTGAGCCGGAGATTTTCTCGGTCGGCAGAGTTGAAGAGTGACATGAGCCGGCTCAAGTCAATCTGGGGCCTAATGTTGAGGATACAGACCTTAGAGTCACCCGCCAGGAGGGGCCGGGTTACTCGTAGGGTCGACGCCAGAAGCCCGGAGCCAAGTTTCAGATGATGGGCCAGAGATGGGCTGAGACCCGGATATGGCTTAAAGCCTGTAGTTACAATCATTGTTATAGTAGACTTGTAGTGTAAGGCAAGTATTGTTTAGAGTCCGAGCCGGACGCTCTTATGAGCCGGCCGGGACTCTAAGGGCTGCTGGGCGTCAGCCTCCCTATATAAAGGGAGGACCCGGCAGCGGTTTGAGGGCGACAACAATCTAATCGAGAGCCGGGAAAAGCTGTTAGCTCCCTGGCGATCGTAACCCTAGATAATACATCCCAAACTGGACGTAGGCTTTTACCTTCACCGTAAGGGGCCGAACCAGTATAAACCCTCGTGTTCCTTGTCCCACATAACCCCTTCAAGCTTCCTAGCTGCGATGGCTCCACGACTAAGTCCTAGCTCGAGGACATCCGCCGTGACAATTCCACGACAATAGGTATGGCATATACTCATATATGATGCTTAAACTAAGCAGATGGTGTAACAAAGTAGAAGTAATGCAAGAGGTCAGATGCAAAATATGTGCGACCAATACAACCTTGCCAAATTAGAGCATGCACCTTGATGGGTGAATAAGATAGGCCATCCTCCACCATGCCAAGTTTGTTAGCCAGTGGATTGTTCCGCAATATTCCTCTCGTGCGCCCATTCTCATATTCATTTTGATAATGTTCAATACCTGACATGCATGAAAACATAAAAACAAGTGAGATTATCTTTGTAATGCAGAAGTGATTCTAATCCAATACTTCCTCCCTGTAAACCCCTTTGTGCTATCTCTGCAATTCTTCTAACAGGTGCCATGCATGCTGTAATTTGGTGTGTGCATTAATATAATGTGGCCTACTACTCAAAATATGAGAGCTCCAGAAGTGATGATACATCGCAGATGACAGCTTCAACATAGAGTAAAGAAGAACAAGTCGACATGACCTGACAGATTCAAAATATACTAAGGGAGAATAACTTGACCTGACCAGTCGACCGCAAGAGAATAGGATCATCTTAAAGAAGAGCAGAAGAGCAAGCAGATTCAAGATATTACAAGTCTTTCTATACAATGTCGGTTGGCCACCCATGATGAACCAGAGCGCACAGAGAAATACTATTCCTTCCGGTCTCTCCATATGTGGCTCACATGCATTTCGAAACTAAAGTAGGAACATTTAGCTGACCAATTAAACATCTCTCAGTTTTACTAATATCAGCATAATATCATATTTGAATTTGTACAACTAAGCTTGTTTAGCTCGATGGGTGGAGCAGTGCTATTACGACACGAACCACGTAGGCTGATCGTGGTCATCATAAAATGGGGAAACCGTAAGCATGATGAGTATAGTGTTCACCGTGGCAGTGGGATGGCAGATCTGTAGCTGCAAACCGCGCAAAGGGTAGTTAGCAACCGATATTTACTTTGAAATAACAACTAAGATTTGATATGGACAAGAAAGTACAGTCAACAAGTGACAAAGAAATGCAATTCTGTTGTCTCTCTATATGTCGCGACATGCATTTGGAAACTCAAGGGACCTTTAGCTAACCAATTAAATGTGTCTGTTAACTAATATCAGTATCATATCACAATCATATTTGAACAACTAAGCTTTGGAATTTTGAGTGTTGTGTTGTTTAGCTTGAAGGGTGGAGTAATGCTAGTATGACAGAAAGCACCTACGCAGATCATAGTAGAGTAGATAAAAGGGGAAAACCCTAAGCATCAAGAGTAAAACTAGCAAAGTGGAACTAGCTGGACCAGTGGGTGGCACACATGCTTTTCGAAACGAATATAGGAACATTAGGTGACCAATTAAACGTTCTCTATTTTAGTAATATGAGCGTCATATCAGATTCGTATTTCAACACGTAAGCTTTTGAATTATGAGTGGCATGTTGTTTCGCTTGATGGGTTGAGGTCCTGAGGAGCAGTGCTAGCACGACACAAAGCAGTGAAGCACCTACGATGATGGTAGTGAATATAAAGGGGGTAAACCATAAGCTTTACGAGTATAGTGACCGTGACATGGCGGATCTGAAGGTGCAAACCGGACAAAGCTACTTCGCAACCAATGTTTGCATTCAACTAGCCACTACGATTTGGTACGGACAAGAAAAGTACAGTAAACAATTTAAGATCTATTTTCCGGGTCAGATCAATAACTTAAGCACATATGGAAGAGTACCACCTCTCTTGCGACGCCGTGTAGGCCCCTGCTGATACGTTGAGGGTGCTGCGGGTGCGATGGCTGTCGGCGGCGGGGAAGAAGACTTTAGATGGCAGACGGCTGGGTTGGGGAATAAATCCTGTTGCCGTGGACGAGGCGGTCATAGGAGCGGCAACGACAAAGTGGACGACGGCGCCGATGAAGCGAGACGACGCGATGAAAGGATCCTGGTCCGGCGCCGTGGATGAGAGACGTTCATCTCTTGCAGTGGACGACGGGGTAGGGGTAGCGGCTCCGGCAAGGTGGAGGATGGGGTGGCGGACGGAGGAGGCTGGCCGCAGTGGGGAGGTTGTCGTGGCGCCGACGGTGTATGAATGGGGAAATGGAGGGGGAGGGGGGATCTCAAACTTTGGGACGCGCTTGTCTGAAATGTGGCAAAGTTACGAACTTATCCCCCGTTTAAAATTTCGGACATCACATCGGTTGGGGATAGGACGGTAATCTCACATCTCCCAAATATTTGCCGGTAACGATTTCGGGCGAGGAGAGGG
This sequence comes from Aegilops tauschii subsp. strangulata, assembly GCF_002575655.3. Taxonomy (NCBI): domain Eukaryota; kingdom Viridiplantae; phylum Streptophyta; class Magnoliopsida; order Poales; family Poaceae; genus Aegilops; species Aegilops tauschii. The sequence continues at coordinate 69,405,278 of NC_053041.3, forward strand.
TATTTTGCCGCCCACGGTTGGCGCCCATGGTGTATGAACGGGGCTGGCAGGTAGGGCAGTTGTGTCACGTCTGAGGGAAGTTACACATCTGCCCCTATTTAAAATATTAGCCTACATCGATTTCGGACGAGGAGAGTTTGTTTTGCCGCCCACCGTGGATGAATGGGGAAATGGAGGGAGAGACACATGTCTTTCGGACGAGCTTGAATCAAATGTGTTTTGCCGCTCACGTTTGACACCCACCGTGTCTGAATGGGCTCAGAGGCCATCGTGTCATGTCTGATTGAAGCTACTAGTCTACCCCTATCGACAACAGTGTAAATCCGGTCGATAAGGATGTCAAGTGTCAGGGGTAGACAGTAATTTCCATCTCGCAAACACTTGCTTCGGGCAGCCCACAAATGATAGTGGGTGTTTAGCCGCTTCGTTCAAAACTTGGGAGAATTAGCATTCATGTTTGCCCTGGGCCCTGGCAACTAAATCCAAATCCAATTTTTATCCGATTACGAATATCCACAGATAATTCTATGTTTTGTTATTTATTTCTTCAAAACCACAACAAAGATTTATTCCACCTTTATATATGATTATGATTTAGAAATGCCGTGATCTTCGAATTCAGTAGGTTGGATACACTTTGAGTCAAACAGTTATTTCATCCAATACAATATGCTCACACGAAAAACAGTTCACCTTATGTCAATCATACAAGTACTGAGGATTACCTCGCCTAAAAAAGCCGGATCATTACAACACATGGACAACATAGGGGGTCTTACAACATAATCCATTCAGAGACATGACACAACATGCAAGTACAATAATCTAATGACAATTTCAACTGCTATCTAAAGAAGAACTGGGATTACCCTGGGCTTCACATAGGAGAAGCAGCAGGACCTCCTCTGTCTTCAAATGCAACATTCTTACTTCCTCTAATTCTTGGGTTGCTTGCATAATGCGTGCAGCTAATTGCATAATTTCCAGCTTCAAGATCGAGATTACCTCATTCATGGCAGCCACACCATCTCTTTCTGCCTCTAGTAGAGCCTCAAGAACTATAATATCTGTGCTCAGACTGCTCTCCGGCGGTGTTGCCTCTGAACTGCTACCATCTGGTAACATGGATGGCGTACTGCTTCCACAAATAGATTCTGGGGTTGTACATTGTGTCCTAGTGTGAACGGCATCCTGAAAGGTTTCCGCTGGACATAAGTAAGAGATAGTTATCGCATGATCTAGGTAGTAAGCTTACATGGTAAACGACGTATGAATTATTACCGAGCATGGCAAGCTATATTTAAATGGTTCGAAGCAGCATCAGCCGAAAAGAAATTAAAATGGTAAGATGAAACTAGGGATGTGGCAAATAAATGACAGCCGCCAGTCCCATCTAGTTAGTTTTTGCTAGCTCCCTAGTTCATTTTCCTCAAAAAACAAAAACTCTTTTGAACTATCATACCACTAGTGGACTTTAACCGGGATTAAACAGGACCCAGTTGACATCCCTAGTTGAAAGGGAGTGTACCACCGCTATATTTAAGTTGCCAAGGCATCTAAGCAGTTGAAATAATCTGAGAAAGCACTTAATAGTGTGGACTCATATAAACTACGAAGACAGTCTTGTGATGAAGTTCAGAGGAAAAGTTAAGGACTCAAATGAACTAGGCATGCATTTCTTTACGATAGTACAGCAGGCACTGCTGACATATTGGCCAACTCAGGTATAGCGTAACAAGTAACAAACAAGCATTCGAATCAAGCAATACAGCAAAGCAGACAACTGAACTATTTGTTATTCTGTAGGATTACAGGTTGAGGGCACAAGCCAAGAAAGCAGCCCCCACACATTACATTTCACATGTACTAAAACACACTGGCTTACCATATGTTGCTGTGAAGCCTCGCTGCTGTTGCAATGTTCTTTGAAGATATCGTCAGCATCCCGTGGTTGCAAATCTACTTGTTGTAGTTTATTCTGCACCCTCTATTTAGGTAAAATTAATTTTAATCGCATGCACTTGTTCGAATTGATCATCAATGGTTCATCTAAACTAATGAAAGAAGGGTGTGTGCATACACGACAATATATCTGCTTCCCTCTATTTTTATGCTTGTTCGAGGTGCCAGCCCCAAAAGAACAAATATTTTGCTTGATGGGGTTGGCAGCTCCATAATTAATAGAAGCATCAAATTAGTCATGCAACTTGGGAAGATCAAGAACACACAAAAAAGTAATGAACAGAGGCTCGTAGCAGTGATGTAATAGCTAGCATCAGAAAATGTAGGGTAAAACAAACAAAAACCAGTGGAACCACATGCTAGTTTGCTGATGTGTAATTAAGCATAGAGAACATGAAGCAGTCTGATGGAACCAACAGGTGGCATCATAACAACAACATTATCATAAATATAGCATGCAAGAAGTAAAATAGTAGGCAGTGATATCTAGGAAGTACAGTAATACTTAGGACAAAACTAAAGCATATTATCTATATGTGCACTGGTATGTAATTTAGCACATGTAACATGTTCACTGCCAGAAGTATGGCCCTACAGGTGCAAGCAGAATAACGCGTCTCATGAAAAACTGAATGATGCCCTGAAGAAATTCAAAGGTGCGGTGCTTATGCTAAGATAGTGAACGTAGGCGCCGGCCGTTGGATAATAGTACCTGATTCTCGGCGGCGTATGGGTATCGTTGGCATACTTGATAGCTAAGGATCGTCGATGGTGCTCGTGTTGCGGTTGAGTTTAGGCCGGCTGTCGCCGTCGCTGAAGCGGCTCCGGTGCTACGGTTGCGGCGCCTGTCGACATACAAGAAAGCTCATCTGTGGTAAGTGAACAGTTGCACGATAAAGAGAAAAACCGAAGGAGTACAAATCGAAATAACCTGACACTACAAGAAAATACACTTCCGTGATGATACGTGTTTGTCACAGTAGGTCACGTTTTCTGTCATGCATGTACATCCATGACAAATTTATGACAGAATCAAGATAGTCATACTTGTGCTGTCGTAGAAGTGTTCCATGACATTACCAAAATTATCATCACGGAAGTGTCCACTTCCATGACGATAAATCGCGTGTCACAGAAGTGCTTTCGCCAAAGGTGACCGACACATGGCATCCACCGTAACGGAACGCCGTTAAGCTACCAGGTCCGGTTTTGGATCCGATAACCCGTTAACAGCCCCGACCAATGGGGATTTTCCACGTGTAAAATCATCATTGGCTGGAGGAAACACGTGTCGGCTCACCGTTGCGACAGACGTCATCCACTCATTGGACCCAAAAAGCCTATGATACGCCGACACGTGGCACGGCCCAACAGAGGCCCATTCGTGTGAAAAGGCCGGCCCGTTTGACTTGGTCAAAAGGTAGCGGGCCGGCCCAAGGCAAGCCTCTTAACGGCATGTTCGCATATAGCCCATTTACAACCTGCTATCCCAGGGCCCGTTTACGGCCTATCCGAATTAGGCCCAGTAGCGTCATCTGGGCCGTCCAATATAATTCCAGCCCGTTTTAACTTCCCGGCCCATGTATGGCCCATGACGTCTTTTGGCCCATATGAGGCCCTTAGTAAACCTCGGCCCATTAACGACCCGTGGTAAAACTGGCCTGTAATGAACAGTGTATCACTTTATACCCATTAATGGCCCATTATTCCATTGGGCCGTTTCCAGCCCATGTTATCTTTCGGCCTTCTTAGGGCCCATTTATTCTTGGGCTCATTTCCAGCATTCGTTTACTTTCGGCTCGTTACTGTCATTTTCAGCTTGTGGGCCAAATACAGCCCGTGGTTACAGTTGCCCCGTTTGTGGCCCATTATTACGTTGGGCCATTTTCATAGCGTCATCAAATACGGCCTATTAATGACAGCCCGTTATGGTCGGCCCATGAATGGACTATTTCAACTCTAGCCCATTTACGGCCATAATGTGGTCTGTTATTGGCCCATGTTTGGCCAACCGATCATACGGCCCGTAGAAGGCCCATTGATGATACAGGCCGTAGAAGGCCCATTGTGTCTATGCCCCGTAGAAGGCCCATTGTGTCTACGACCCTTAGAAGGCCCATTGTGTTGGAAATATGCCCTACAGGCAATAATAAAATGGTTATTATTGTATTTCCTTGTTCATGATAATTGTCTATTGTTCATGCTATAATTGTATTAACTGGAAACCGTAATACATGTGTGAATACATAGACCACAACATGTCCCTACTAAGCCTCTAGTTGACTAGCTCATTGATCAATAGATGGTTATGGTTTCCTGACCATGGACATTGGATGTCATTGATAACGGGATCACATCATTAGGAGAATGATGTGATGGACAAGACCCAATCCTAAGCATAGCACAAGATCGTGTAGTTCGTTTGCAAAGAGCTTTTCTAATGTCAAGTATCGTTTCCTTAGACCATGAGATTGTGCAACTCCCAGATACTATAGGAATGCTTTGGGTGTACCAAACGTCACAATGTAACTGGGTGGCTATAAAGGTGCACTACAGGTATCTCTGAAAGTGTCTGTTGGGTTGGCACGAATCGAGACCGGGATTTGTTACTTCGTATGATGGAGAGGTATCTCTGGGCCCACTCAGTAATGCATCATCATAATGAGCTCAATGTGACTAATGAGTTAGCCACGGGATCATGCGTTACGGAACGAGTAAAGAGACTTGCCGGTAACGCGATTGAACGAGGTATTGGGATACCGACGATCGAATCTCGGGCAAGTAACATACCGATAGACAAAGGGAATAGTATACGGGATTGATTGAATCCCCGACATCGTGGTTCATCCGATGAGATCATCCTGGAACATGTGGGAGCCAATATGGATATCCAGATCCCGCTATTGGTTATTGGCCGGAGAGGTGTCTCGGTCATGTCTGCATGGTTCCCGAACCCATAGGGTCTACACACTTAAGGTTCGGTGACGCTAGAGTTGTTATGGGAAATAGTATGTGGTTACCGAAGGTTGTTCGGAGTCCCGGATGATATCCCAGACATGGCGAGGAGCTTCGGAATGGTCCGGAGGTGAAGATCGGTATATTGGACGAAGGGTATTGGAGTTTGGAATTGTTCCGGGGGTACCAGGCTATGGCCAGCATGTCCGAAAGGGGTTTCGGAGGCCCCGACAAGCGTTGGGGGGCCTTATGGGTCAAGGGGAAGGGGCAAACCAGCCCACTAAGGGGCTTTGCGCCCCTCCCAACCCCTCTCACGTAACCAGGAGAGGTGGGGGCGCCACCCCTAGGGCAGCCGCCCCTCCCGGCTTGGGGGGGGCAAGTTTCCTAGGGGGTGGGGGCACCCAAACCCATCTAGGGTTTCCCCTGGCCGCCGCCTCCTCCTCTAGATCCATCAGGTGGGGCCGGCCCCCTCTCCCCTTCCCCCTATATATAGTGAGGGGGTGGGAGGGCAGCCGCACCCCTGGCCTGGCGCAGCCCTCTCCTCCTCCAACTCCTCCTCCTCCGTAGTGCTTAGCGAAGCTCTACCGGAGAACCATGAGCTCCATTGCCACCACGCCGTCGTGCTGCTGGAGTTCTCCCTCAACTTCTCCTCTCCCCTTGCTGGATCAAGAAGGAGGAGACGTCCCCGGGCTGTACGTGTGTTGAATGCGGAGGCGCCGTCCGTTCGGCGCTTGATCGGATCTTTCGCGATTTGAATCGCCGCGAGTACGACTCCATCAACCGCGTTCTTGTAATGCTTCTGCTTAGCGATCTTCAAGGGTATGAAGATGCACTCCCTCTCTCTCGTTGCTAGCATCTCCTAGATTGATCTTGGTGACACGCAGGAAACTTTTGAATTATTGCTACGTTCCCCAACAGTGGCATCATGAGCTAGGTCTATGCGTAGATTCTATGCACGAGTAGAACACAAAGTAGTTGTGGGCGATGATTTGTTCAATTTGCTTATCGTTACTAGTCTTATCTTGATTCGGCGGCATTGTGGGATGAAGCGGCCCGGACCGACCTTACACGTACACTTACGTGAGACAGGTTCCACCGACTGACATGCAATTGATGCATAAGGTGGCTAGCGGGTGTCTGTCTCTCCCACTTTAGTCGGGTCGGATTCGATGAAGAGGGTCCTTATGAAGGGTAAATAGCAATTAGCATATCACCGTTGTGGCTTTTGCGTAGGTAAGAAACGTTCTTGCTAGAAACCCATAGCAGCCACGTAAAACATGCAACAACAATTAGAGGACGTCTAACTTGTTTTTGCAGGGTATGCTATGTGATGTGATATGGCCAAAAGGATGTGATGAATTATATATGTGATGTATGAGATTGATCATGTTCTTGTAATAGGAATCACGACTTGCATGTCAATGAGTATGACAACCGGCAGGAGCCATAGGAGTTGTCTTAATTTATTGTATGACCTGCGTGCCAATGAAAAACGCCATGTAATTACTTTACTTTATTGCTAACCGTTAGCCATAGTAGTAGAAGTAATAGTTGGCGAGACAACTTCATGAAGACACGATGATGGAGATCATGGTGTCATGCCGGTGACGAAGGTGATCATGCCGCGCCTCGAAGATGGAGATCAAAAGGCGCAAGATGATACTGGCCATATCATGTCACTTTATGATTTGCATGTGATGTTTGTCATGTTTACATCTTATTTGCTTAGAACGATGGTAGCATAAATAAGATGATCCCTCACTAAAATTTCAAGAGATGTGTTCCCCCTAACTCTGCACCGTTGCGAAGGTTCGTTGTTTCGAAGCACCACGTGATGATCGGGTGTGATAGATTCTAACGTTCGCATACAACGGGTGTAAGCCAGATTTACACATGCGAAACACTTAGGTTGACTTGACGAGCCTAGCATGTACAGACATGGCCTCGGAACACAAGAGACCGAAAGGTCGAACATGAGTCGTATAGTAGATATGATCAATATGGAGATGTTCACCGTTGATGACTAGTCCGTCTCACGTGATGATCGGACACGGTCTAGTCGATTCGGATCATGTATCACTTAGATGACTAGAGGGATGTCTATCTAAGTGGGAGTTCATTAAATAATCAGATGAACTTAATTATCATGAACATGGTCAAAAGGTCTTTGCAAATTATGTCATAGCTTACGCTTTGGTTCTACTGTTTAAGATATGTTCCTGGAGAAAATTTAGTTGAAAGTTGATAGTAGAACTTATGCGGACTGGGTCCGTAAACTAAGGATTTTCCTCATTGCTGCGCAGAAGGCTTATGTCCTTAATGCACCGCTCGGTGTGTGAACCTCGAGCGTTGTCTGTGGATGTTGCGAATATCTGACATACACGTTTTGATGACTACGTGATAGTTCAGTGTGCAATGCTAACGGTTTAGAATTGAGGCGCCAAAGACGTTTTTGAAACGTCGCAGAACATATGAGATGTTCCAAAGACTGAAATTGGGATTTCAGACTGGTGCCCACGTCAAGAGGTATGAGACCTCTGACAAATTTCTTAAGCCTGCAAACTAAGGGAGAAAAGCTCAATCGTTGAGCATGTGCTCAGATTGTCTGAGTACTACAATCGCTTGAATCAAGTGGGAGTTAATCTTCCAGATGAGATAGTGATGGTTCTCCATAGTCACTGCCACCAAGCTATTAGAGCTTCGTGATGAACTATAACATATCAGGGATAGACATGATGATCCTTGAGCAACTCGAGATGTTTGACACCGCGAAAGTAGAAATCAAGTAGGAGCATCAATTGTTGATGGTTAGTAAAACCACTAGTTTCAAGAAGGGCAAGGGAAAGAAGGGATACTTCATGAAATGGCAAATCAGTTGCTGCTCTAGTGAAGAAACCCAAGGTTGAACCCAAACCCGAGACTAAGTGCTTCTGTAATGAGGGGAACGGTCACTGAAGCAGAACTACCCTAGATACTTGGTAGATGAGAAGGCAGGCAAGGTCGACAAAAGTATATTGGATATACATTATATGAATGTGTACTTTACTAGTACTCCTAATAGCACCAGGGTATTAGATACCGGTTCGGTTGCTAAGTGTTGGTAACTCGAAATAAAAGGCTACGGAATAAACGGAGACTAGCTAAAGGTGAGATGACGATATGTGTTGGAAGTGTTTCCAAGGTTGATGTGATCAAGCATCGCATGCTCCCTCTACCATCGAGATTGGTGTTAAACCTAAATAAATGTTATTTGGTGTTTGCGTCGAGCATAGACATGATTGGATTATGTTTATCACAATACGGTAATTTATTTAAGGAGAATAATGGTTACTCTGTTTATTTGAGTAATACCTTCAATGGTCTTGCACCTAAAATGAATGGTTTATTGAATCTCGATCGTAGTGATACACATGTTCATGCCAAAAGATATAAGATAGTAATGATTGTACCACATACTTGTGGCACTGCCATTTGAGTCATATTGGTATAAAACGCATGAAGAAGCTCCATGTTGATGGATCTTTGGACTCACTCATTTTGAAAAGATTGAGACATGCGAACCATGTCTATTGGTAGATATGCATGAAGGAACTCCATACAGATGGATCGTTTGGACTCGCTTGATTTTGAATCAGTTGAGACATGCAAATCATACCACATGGGCAAGATGACCGAAAGGCCTCGTTTTCAGTGAGATGAAACAAGAGAGCAACTTGTTGGAAGTAATACATTTGATGTGTGCAATCGAATGAGTGCTGAGGCACGCAGTGGATATCGTTATGTTCTTACTTCACAGATGATTTGAGTAGATGCTGAGTATATTTACTTGATGAAACACAAGTCTGAATTATTGAAAGGTTCAAGTAATTTCAGAGTGAAGTTGAAGATCGTCGTGACAAGAGGATAAAATGTCTATGATATGATCATAGAGATGAATATCTGAGTTACGAGTTTGGCACACAATTGAGACATTGTGGAAATTGTTTCACAACTAATACCGCCTGGAACACCATAGTGTGATGGTGTGTCCGAACATCATAATTGCACCCTATTGGATATGGTGCATACCATGATGTCTCTTATCGAATTACCACTATCGTTTATGGGTTAGGCATTAGAGACAACCACATTCACTTTAAATAGGGCACCACGCAATTCCATTGAGACGACACCGTATGAACTATGGTTTAGAGAAACCTAAGTTGTCGTTTCTTAAAAGTTTGGGGCTGCGACGCTTATGTGAAAAAGTTTCAGGCTGATAAGCTCGAACCCAAAATGGATAAATGCATCTTCATAGAATAACCAAAACAGTTGGGTATACCTCCTATTTCAGATCCGAAAGCAAAAGTGATTGTTTCTAGAAACGGGTCCTTTCTCGAGGAAAAGTTTCTCTCGAAAGAATTGAGTGGGAGGATGGTGGAGACTTGATGAGGTTATTGAACCGTCACTTCAACTAGTGTGTAGCAGGGCACAGGAAGTTGTTCCTGTGGCACCTACACCAACTGAAGTGGAAGCTTATGATAGTGATCATGAAACTTCAGATCATGTCACTACCAAACCTCGTAGGTCGACAAGGATGCGTACTACTTCAGAGTGGTACGTAATCCTGTCTTGGAAGTCATGTTGCTAGACAACAATGAACCTATGAGCTATAGAGAAACGATGGTGGGCCCGGATTCCGACGAATGGCTCGAGACCATAAAATCCGAGAGAGGATCCATGTATAAAACTAAAGTATAGACTTTGGAAGAACTACTTGATAGTCGTAAGGCTGTTGGGTGCAGATGGATTTTAAAAGGAAGACGGACAATGATGGTAAGTGTCACCTTTAAGAAAGCTCGACTTGTCGTTAAGATGTTTTCCAACAAGTTCAAGGAGTTGACTACGATGAGACTTTCTCACTCGTAGCGATGCTAAGAGTCTGTTGGAATTATATTAGCAGCTACTGCATTATTTATGAAATCTTGCAGATAGGATGTCAAAACATTGTTTCCTCGATGATTTTCTTGAGGAAAGGTTTTATGTGATACAACCAGAAGGTTTTGTCAATCCTGAAATATGCTAACAAGTATGCAAAGCTCCATCAATCCTTCTAAGGACTGGAGTAAGCATCTCGGAGTTGGAATGTACGCTTTGATCAAACGATCAAAGATTTTGGGTTTATACAAAGTTTATGAGAAACTTGTATTTCCAAAGAAGTGAGTGGGAGCACTATAGAATTTTTGATGACTATATGTTGTTAACATATTGTTGATCAGAAATGATGTAGAATTTCTGGAAAGCATACAGGGTTATTTGAAAAGTGTTTTTCATTGGAAAACCTGGATTAAGCTACTTGAACATTGATCATCAAGATCTATAAGGATAGATAAAAAATGCTTAATAGTACTTTCAAATGAATACATACCGTGACAAGATTTTGAATGAGTTCAAAATAGATCAGCAAAGAAGGAGTTCTTGGCTGTGTTACAAGGTGTGAGTGTTGAGTAAGACTCGTAACATGACCATGGCAGAAGAGAGAGAGAAAGGATGAAGGTCGTCCCCTATGCTTTAGGCGTAGGCTCTACAGTATGCTATGCTGTGTACCGGACCTGAAGTGTGCCTTGCCATGAGTCAGTCAAGGGGTACAAGAGTGATCCAGGAATGGATCACATGACAGCGGTCGAACTTATCCTTAGTAACTGTGGACTAAGGAATTTTCTCGATTATGGAGGTGGTAAAAGAGTTCGTCGTAAAGGGTTATGTCGATGCAAACTTTGACACTAATTCGGATGACTCTGAGTAGTAAACTGGATTCGTATAGTAGAGCAGTTATTTGGAATAGCTCCAAGTAGCGCGTGGTAGCTGCATCTACAAGATGACATAGAGATTTGTAAAGCACACACGGATCTGAAAGGTCCAGACCCGTTGACTAATAACCTCTCTCACAAGCGATATATGAACAAACCCCATGGGTGTTGGATTCATTACAATCACATAGTGATGTGAACTAGATTATTGACTCTAGTGCAAGTGGGAGACTGTTGGAAATATGCCCTAGAGGCAATAATAAAATGGTTATTATTGTATTTCCTTGTTCATGATAATTGTCTATTGTTCATGCTATAATTGTATTAACTGGAAACCGTAATACATGTGTGAATACATAGACCACAACATGTCCCTAGTTAGCCTCTAGTTGACTAGCTCGTTGATCAATAGATGGTTATGGTTTCCTGACCATGGACATTGGATGTCATTGATAACTGGATCACATCATTAGGAGAATGATGTGATGGACAAGACCCAATCCTAAGCATAGCACAAGATCGTGTAGTTCGTTTGCTAAGAGCTTTTCTAATGTCAAGTACCGTTTCCTTAGACCATGAGATTGTGCAACTCCCGGATACTGTAGGAATGCTTTGGGTGTACCAAACGTCACAACCTAACTGGGTGGCTATAAAGGTGCACTACAGGTATCTCCGAAAGTGTCTGTTGGGTTGGCACGAATCGAGACTGGGATTTGTCACTCCGTATGACGGAGAGGTATCTCTGGGCCCACTCGGTAATGCATCATCATAATGAGCTCAGTGTGACTAATGAGTTAGCCATGGGATCATGCGTTACGGAACGAGTAAAGAGACTTGCCGGTAACGAGATTGAACGAGGTATTGGGATACCGACGATCGAATCTCGGGCAAGTAACATACCGATAGACAAAGGGAATTGTATACGGGATTGATTGAATCCCCGACATCGTGGTTCATCCGATGAGATCATCGTGGAACATGTGGGAGCCAATATGGGTATCCAGATCCCGCTATTGGTTATTGCCCGGAGAGGTGTCTCAGTCATGTCTGCATGGTTCCCGAACCCGTAAGGTCTACACACTTAAGGTTCGGTGACGCTAGAGTTGTTATGGGAAATAGTATGTGGTTACCGAAGGTTGTTCGGAGTTCCGGATGATATCCCAGACATGACGAGGATCTTCGGAATGGTCCGGAGGTGAAGATCGGTATATTGGACGAAGGGTATTGGAGTCCGGAATTGTTCCGGGGGTACCAGGCTATGGCCAGCATGTCCGAAAGGGGTTTCGGAGGCCCCGGCAAGCGTTGGGGGGCCTTATGGGCCAAGGGGAAGGGGCAAACCTGCCCACTAAGGGGACGTGCACCCCTCCCAACCCCTCTCATGTAACCAGGAGAGGTGGGGGCGCCACCCCTAGGGCAGCCGCCCCTCGCTGCTTGGGGGGCAAGTTTCCTAGGGGGTGGGGCGCCCAAACCAATCTAGGGTTTCCCCTGGCCGCCGCCTCCTCCTCTAGATCCATCTAGAGGGGCCGGCCCCCTCTCCCCTCCCCCCTATATATAGTGAGGGGGTGGGAGGGCAGCCGCACCCCTGGCCCGGCGCAGCCCTCTCCTCCTCCAACTCCTCCTCCTCCTCCTCCGTAGTGCTTAGCGAAGCTCTACCGGAGAACCACGAGCTCCATTGCCACCACGCCGTCGTGCTGCTGGAGTTCTCCCTCAACTTCTCCTCTCCCCTTGCTGGATCAAGAAGGAGGAGACGTCCCCAGGCTGTACGTGTGTTGAACGCGGAGGCGCCGTCCGTTCGGGGCTTGATCGGATCTTCCGAGATTTGAATCGCCGCGAGTACGACTCCATCAACCACGTTCTTGTAACGCTTCCGCTTAGCGATCTTCAAGGGTATGAAGATGCACTCCCTCTCTCTCATTGCTAGCATCGCCTAGATTGATCTTGGTGACACGTAGGAAAATTTTGAATTATTGCTACGTTCCCCAACACATTGTTTCTACGGCCCGTAGGAGGCCTACAGTAAATATGTAGCCCATTGTTAATGTGGCCTAGTTTAAAAAAATAGGTTATTCCGGCCACTAGCAAATCGCGGAAAAAGAACTACACTGACTACAAGAAAACAAATAAACAAGACAACGGAAATAAATAAGCAAGTAACTTACGCTAGGCTATCAAGGCTATTACACATATTACATCCACTTGGCATCAAAGTTCGCCACCAGTGCAAATATAGGGAACAAAGCAGCATATAAAAGCCACAGCAAAACAAGTCCAGAACTGAAACCACTTCAGAAGAGCTCAAGAAACAATATCCTGGGTACCCATAATGCTGGCAAGATGCTTAGCAAGCTTATTAACTTCCTCTTGTTTGGCGCTTAAATCCTCCAGCACTTGTTGTTGCAGCAGAAAGTATGCATCTGAATTCTGCAGGGACTTCCTCAGTCCATCGGCTTCCTGTCGCATAACATCTGATCGATGTCTTTCAACTTGAAGTTGAGACTCAAGAAGCCGAACTGATTCAGGCAGCGAGTACGAAGAGCTGGTGCCAGCGGTAGTAGCCAGTAACTCGAACACTACATCAAGACAAGACTTTGGGGTTGTCTCAGTGTCTTCAATATAGTTTTTATCAGCTTTCTTGGAGAACAACAGGGATGTCTCACTATCTTGAACCTGATCTTCATTACTTCCTTTACCATTGCATAACGGGGTACTCTTCTCCAATATTTTATCCGCATTCTAAAGGAGAAACAAACAAACACATCACAGGTTTACAATGTAGTATATGAAACTCATTTTGGTAAACCAGTTCAGTAGTAAGGTGGACAGGATAACAACATGAAACAAACATATATCCATGTAGTATGGTCACTGTATGGTCTATATCATTCTAGTTTATGTTGCCAAATCAAGATAGATACAGTTCGAATCATATCTATTTAAGACAAAGCAGCATAGACAGAATATAAGTGTGGGAAACTACACAGCAATAACAACACTTGTAATGTGCATGACATGAGAACATAACTGTTTATTCAATTGAAACTGAAATCAACATAGAGCAAGTTACAACAGCAAACACATTAAAGAAACAGGTTTAAAACATACCTGTTGCGCCATTGGAGTTACAATTGCATCCTTCAAATTTGAAATTAGTTGGTATGAGTAATACAGTGATGCAAGAGCAAAGTAGTATGAACCATAGCTACGGAACCTGACCTGAGAACAATTCTTCTTCTGCTTTAAGCGTTGACTTGGGGTTCAGAGTGGTGGTCCTCATGCTTTGGGCACTGCAGTTGCCTTACTAACTGCTCGTGTTTGGGTGCTCTGTGGTGGAGACGGTGTTGTGTCAACGGGAACTGGGTTACTATCTGCTGGGGTTGGGGTTATAAGGGGTGTAGCTTGTTCTCTGTCCAACTGGGTAGGGGTACAATCTGCGTGAGTCTGGGTTATGTGGTGGGGCTGGTTCTTGGGCAAGTACAACCGTGGTTCTATCTCCACCGACAAGTAGCACGATCTTTTCTAAGGACCGTGTTTTTACTCCCACAGATACTGCCATCACCCCCTCCAATTGAAATGGCTGATAAACAAGAAAAGTAATTGAATGTACAGACATTGTAAGATAGACAGGTGCAATGGATAGTAGGGAAGAAAACATGGCATGAAATAATTCACATTTATGTTGTCTAACCAAACAGAATAGCAGGACATAATTTCAAATATATGATGGCTAATTTAACAGGATAGCATGACATAATTTCACATGTATGATGGCTAACTAAACAGGATAGAATGACATACTTCAAAATATGATGACTATGTAAAGAGGATGACATGATATAACTATACGATGTGTCTATTAAAGTGGTTGGCATGCCATAAATCACAAACATGCCGTCGATGGAAACATGATGGCATGATATAATTCACGGATAGAATGACATAATTCAGAATATGATGACTATGTGAACAGGATGAGATAATATAACTATATTATGTCTTTAGAAAATGGGTTGGCATGCCATAATTCAGATACATGTTGTCTATGTAACATCATGGCATGATATAATTCAAATATTTGATTTATATACTAAGGAAGTGAGCAGAGGGCAATCACATATATGATGTGTCAACTAAGGAGATGGCATTCAACATCGTGTATATGATGTAAAAACTAAGCATTGCAATACAACATATGCATGATATGAGTAATATAACCCTGCCAAGTTTGAGCATACACCTCTGGGGGATAATAGGACTGGTCATCTGCCTCTGAATCCTCCTCTGAAGAGCTATCTGTAAGCAGCAACATATTTGCTTCACAATGTAGCATTGTCTGCTCTGAAGACCTTGTTTTCACTCCAGATTTCTCCATCACCAATTCAAATGGCTGATGCACAGGAAGAGCAGTTGAATATACAAACATTGTCGACAAAAGCAATGAGAAATACAAAAAAAGGACGACATGATATAATTCGCATATATGACGCTTGACTAAACAACATGGCATTGCATAATTCACAAATATAATGCCTTGCAACAAGATAGCATTGCATAATTCACATATATAATGTCTTGCAAAAAGATGGCGTTGCATAATTCATATATGGTAATTAGACACTAAACAGGTGGCATCCACACAAATCATGTCTAAACTAAGCAAATGACATAGCAATGCAAGATACCATACGCACGATATGAGCAACATAACCCTGCCAAGTTAGAGCATGCACCTCAGGGGGGGGGGGAATAGGACTGGTCATCTGTCTCTGAATCCTCCTCTGAGGAGCTATCCATAACCAGCGAGATATGCGCTTCGTCAGATAGCATAGTCTGCTCTGAAGACCTTGTTTTCACTCCAGAATTTTCCATCACCGTGTCAAATGGCTGATGCACATGAAGAGTAGTTGAATGTACTAACATTGTTGACAAATGTAATACATAACAAAATAAGGATGGCCTGATATAATTCACATATAAGATGACTAGCTAAGCAGGATGGCATTGCAAAATTCACATATATGATGCCTGGCTAAACAAGATGGCATTGCATAATTCACATAAACGATGAATAAACTAAACAGATGCATTCACACAAAGCATGTCTAAACTAAGCAGTTGACATATTTGATGTATAAAGTAAGCAATGCAAGGCGCCATATGCATGATATAACCAACATCAGCATGCCAAGTTAGAGCGAAGACCTCATGGGGTAAATAGGAGTGGTCTTCTGCTTCTGAATCCCCCTCAGAACAGTTATCTTCCTCTTGATTATGATCCGAAATGGGTGGAGGGGGATGCCTTTGCGCCCACCATGGAGCGACGTCTGCATGAAATTTTATTGCCACGCAAGGCTCGTCTCTTTTGCTCTACATGTTCAGTTCCATTGTGTACAATAACTGACATGCATAGGAACAAAACATAGTGAGATTATGTAAGGAGTGCATGCACAAATCCAGAGTGATGGTAGCAAACTGTGCATAGACCCAAAACCAATGATAGCAGGCAGATAATAGCTTTAGTTAAAAATACAGATAATGGCTCCTTTAATGTTTGTTTGCACCCAACATGAAACTCATAGTAGACACCCGCGATTAACCAGATAGTAGACAGATAGTACTGATTGCTACCCCAATATGTACCCCATAACCATTTAAAAACTCAAGTTTCAGCATAAGTTTGGACCTGAGTCGAAGTCTAATAGGTGAACACGACGATAAAGTAGCATGTCATCATATTAAGCGATGCATAACGTAAGCAGACACGGAAGAGTGCGACCTCTCTTGCGGACCCGTGTAGTCCTCAAGGTCATCTGCTCAGTTGATGATGGTAATGCAGTTGTCGTGGCTGCCGGCGGCGGGGAAGAAGATCTGAGGCTGCGAAAGACAGTCTGGAGCGCGGATCCCGTCTGTGGTGAACCCTTCCGTCGTTGGAGCAGCTGAGCTGGGGTGGAACACAACACCTCAGGAGCAGGACAAACCACACAAGGTTTTCTTTGACACATATCTGTAACAGAAGTAATTGTGTAAGGGCTTGTTTGAATTTGAGGATTCTAACAATGCAGGGATAAGAAATAGACATGACTAGGATAGGAATGCACGTGCAAAACAGAGAATTTAAAAACACGGGATTTCTGCCAATCTGGGTGTTTGGTTCACAAGAATTGGAAGATCACAGGATGCAAAGAAGTATGGTGAGATTAAGTCAAACCACAAGAAGTGTACAACCTCTTTGGCGAAGCCATGTCGATCGCCTCAGCTTGATTGGGTTGGCCGGTGAGGATGCTCCGGCTGACTTGGCTGTCGGAGGAGGGGAAGAAGATCTTAGGCATCTGGAGATGGAGCCCGAGGTACTGCTCCGTTGTGATGGAGGGTTTCGTCGTTGGAGCAGCTCCGGTGAGTTGTACGACGCCGAGGCTAAAGCAGGACAAGAGAGACAATGTTAACCTGAGTGAAATTCTAATAGCATCTCCAATAGATGACGTCAAATACATAACCACAAAGTGCTAGATGTATACATCAGCCGCTCATCTCTGAACTTAACTGTCGAAACTGAATTTTGTTGTCGAAACTGAATTTTACTATCGAAACTGAACGCACTAGAGGTGAGGCTACACGTCAGTGGACTGACTTTTTCAACTCTGGTCAGTCGATTTTGCAGCCGTTTGATATGAAATCAAGGGCCTGCAGTTCATCTTCAACCTCCACCCCCTAAGCCGCCAGCCACCACCGGCCAAACAGCCGCCCCGCCCGCCCCGAAAACACTTCCCACCGCCGGTCCGCCGCCGCCCCGGCCATCCCTCTAGCGCCCCCCCCGTGCCGAGCTTTTTCTCCGCCGATCCCCACGCCACCGCCCCACCACCGCTGGCGACCGCCGCCCACCCTGAACCCTAAGATAGATAGTGGGGTACTTCTCCGGCGAGCCCCCCTCCCCGCTGCGGCTGGTTCTTCCTTAACTCCAGCGAGCCCCCCCACCCCCTGAAAATTGACTGACCCAAAACTCGATTCAGTTGACTGAAGTGTAGCTAAATCGGAGCAGCATCGCAAGCAAGAGCAAGAGCGAGAGCAGCAGCGTGAGAAAGAGCAAGAGCAAGAGCAGACTAGGCAGGGGACTGAGAGCAAGAGCAGAGCAGCAGCGCGAGCGAGCTAAAGCAGCAACAACTCCTACTGATGTGGACGCCACCGCCGAGGGAGCGACGCCGTGGAGGAAGTGGCCGGCGACGCCGCGGTGGATGGAGCCTTGCCGTGTCGGATCGGGACCGAGCGCCGGCAGCACCGTGAGATCGAATCAAGAAGAAAATGCGGCGATTAGTGTACAGCCTCTTTGGTGGCGCCGATTAGGCCGCAGCTTCATCCGAGGAAACGGTGATGCTGATGCTCTTCCGGTGGTGTAGGTGAAGACAGCGGTGTGGGAATGGAGGTGGCGCGAAAGACGAGGAGAACGTCGGGGCAGCTCCTTGGAGGTGGAGGACGGGGTGGCTGAACCGGCGGGATGACCAGATCGACGACGGATCCTCATCCGGTACGGTGGATGAGGGACGTTGAGGTGTTGCTGTGGACGACGTCATCGGGGAAGAGGCTCCAGCTGGGTGGCGGACGGAGGAGGGTGTGGGGCTTCGCGGGTTTTCCCGGCCTCGGTGTATGAATGGGTGGGCGGATGGGATGGGAGTGGGGAACCATGGCTTAGGGACGCACTTGTCCGAAATGTGGGGTAAGTTACAAAAGTACCCCTACCGATTTGAGGCAGTTCTTTCGGTTCAGGGGTATCACGGGCATTTCGCATGTCGGGATTTCACAGGAGGTGGGAGTTTTCGCGCACGTTGTAATTTTGGAATAGCAAGGCGCGGGTTGAGATGGAGGGAGTTGTCGGAGCACAACAAGACAAAGATATATCTAAAATATTTCGGGCTAACAAGGCGCGGGTTGAAATTTCTGGACAAGCCTAACATGTACTGTACCAAATCAATTCGCACTGCAAATGTCATTCAAAACTTTGAATTCATGTTATGTTCAATTAAAATATTTCGCTACGTGTATAATGCATGCAACCTAGTACTCAAATGAACGTTTTAGTGCATTCCAAACGTATATACTACCGCGTCAATATGAACTAAATTTGAATTCGTTTCTCTATTTGAATAAGATCTACAATAATGATTGTTGTGAAGTCAAAGCGTTTGAATTCGTTTCTCTGTTTTAATAAGATCTACAATCGTCATTATTGTCAAGTTAAACCATCGTTTGTGTATTATCTTCACAGCACACCACATGATTAGTCTCGAGTTACATATGAACTATGTGTACTATATGAACTCGAACTCGATTTTTTGAATCCACTTTATGTTGATTTCAAATCATAGTACATTTCAAGCTCTAGCTAGATCTTCACAAACTAAACCATGTCTCATATGTATAATGTGTTTATCACATTATGTATGGTGCCCCGCCCCCTACGCCTACAAGTATTTAGATGTGACTTGCAAACACCACACATTACCACAAATTCAAATAAAATGTGAGAATGTTCGATATATAGTATTGTTTAGATTGTTCGATATTTAGTTGCAAGCTGCAAACGCCACACATTATCACAAATTCAAATAAAATGTGAGATTGTTCGATGTATAGTATGGTTTAGATTGTTCGACATTTTGCTGTGAGTTGCAAACGCCATGCATTATCACATTATGGTATAACATGTGCAAAACCACAACACGCGTATCACCGCTATATTCATGCATGCATATGTTTAAAACACTATGATCTCCTATTCAAATATATGAATCCACTTTCATATCAAATTATGATCTTTTTTAGTCTCTTACACCCACACAATCCTCTAACCTTTGTAGCTACCACTAACTTTCTATCGTGCATGCACATGCCCTCCCCCTCCCTCATCATTCTATCCATCGCGCACATTCATTTTCTTCTTCTTTAGGTCGTGCTCCCACAGTCTCCACAACTCCTTCTCGACACACACCGATCGATAAACCTCTACAGCGATGTCTGCCTACAACATACACACGCACCTTCAATCTCCTCCTTTATGTGTCCTTGCCTCGTGTCTCTCATACGGTCCCACTCACGTGTAAACTCTCACCCCTCTTTTCATCGATCTCACAACCGCACACTCCTTCCCCTATCTAGCTAGTAGCTGGGCCTCTCGCACCACCTCCTAGCTCCATTCTCTCTGTCTATCCGTCTCGTCAGGCCTTATTTGCCTCTAACAAATGGACGTACACCGACCGATCTCCCGCTATAAATATAGCTAGCTAGGTCCTTATAACTCGTTTTTCCCCACGCGTCGATCGATCTACCTCATTAGTTATGTCTCTCCCTTCCTCCGACAAACAACAATTGACCTACAGATCTAGTTAGGTTTGCTTACCAAACACATGGTTCCCCTTCATCATCCATGAATGTGTCCCGACAGATCTGTCACACACAGGCACACATAGAAACACATCCCCACTCTTCTTGATAATATTGTAGTTCCACCCTCAGTTTGTCTAGTAGGCCTCTCCCACCATCTTCGAGAAGCAACTCCATCACCCATCCAGCACTCTACCCCTCTCCCTCGCTCTCTCTCTCCTCTCTCTCTATCCCATCCTATTTCCCGTCCTTCAGTTATGTATGGATGTCGACCGAGCTCCCTCAAGACATAGATGGGTCTCTCCTTCTCAACACATGTACGAGTCGTTCTACCTCTATAGTTAGGCCTCTGCCTACCCCTCCCCCACCCCCTCGCACACACACACACACACACACACCGATACATCGAGCGCTCTAGTCATGTCTCCCTGCCACACACAAACTTGACCTGTGCCCTCTGACGTTCCGGTAGCTAGGTCAGTCGCCCTATATCTTTGACTTGCACACACACACACACACACACACAATTTCGATGGCTATCTTCATCGATCTCGCACCCACCCACTTGATCCTCTCTTTGACTCTATCGATATCTATGACCCCTCCCTCTCTTCACGTGGATCGCCCGACCCTATATATATGATATGGATAGGCCTCCATTTCACACACATTCCATGCAAAATTTTGTTTGAGATGTCATCGACACATATTCCCACAAATACATTCACGAAATCAACCTCCCCCCAAAAAAAAACAAAAAACACTCACGAACGCACAAGCCATTTGTCTAGGTTTGTATCTCTCACACACACCCACGTAGGTGGGGGACGTGCACGAAGAGAAGAGGTGCACGCACGGCGCACGTACTCCTGTCTCTTTCCCAACCACACCCGCGCGGGTACACGGTGGAGCTCATTTCTGTACGAAAAGGCAGCCCATGTGGTAACTTGACACGTGTACTGGTTGTCCACTAGATGGAGGGAGGATCGTCTACCACAGGTGAACAAACAAATTGCAACTTGACGCATTATGTTAAAAAAGAGGCAAACCATGTGGGGCCTACCTTAGAGGCAAGGCTCTATACACTGGAGCACTTTTGATGTGTCCCGTCAACTCGCAGAACGAGGAGAAGCTTGCTTAGTACACCGTCTCCCCCGCCCACGGGCGCCATGGCTCGCATGATGAGGTGAAGCTTGCTTACTACGCCTTACGCCCGCTCCCTCGCCCACGCGCGCGTTGGCTTGCAGGACGAGGAGAAATTTTTACTAGTACTCCCTCCATTTACTCCTCGTCCCTACTACCTTGGTTAGGGAGATTATCATATTGTTTGGAATATATGTCCTTTAGTAGATTTCAATATGAACTACTAGTACATACTCCAAACACTGATGTATATAGACGTATTTTAGAGTGTAGATTCACTCATTTTGCTCCGTATGTAGTCCATATTGAAACGGGCGTAATAGTACGCACTCTCCCTCGCCCCTCGACCCTCGCCAGGTGGTGGACGTGCAGCAATTAATTTGGTCTCATATAGCCAGAATGATATATACTGCAGTACCATTATTGCTCGACTTCCCGAAGAGGCGAAGAGCCAATCGCAAGGTTAATAGTTTGGAGATGCCAAGCGCAAGGTTTATAGGAGAACGAGTAGTAGGTGCCACGTCATTTATGAATAAAGTTTTTTTCTTCAGTGGCACGTACGCAATATAAATAGGTTCAGATGGAGAGAAAAGGAAACCGCTCCACTATATACATAGGCAGGACGAGCCTACACCGTTGCTTGCTGGGGTTGCTCTCTTCAGTTTTCACACTCTCTCGCACAAAACCACTGTGGCCACATCTCTAACATCCCGGCGGATCACGTCCGCCGGGGGAAGGGGTGGATGCTTAGTGTAGATGCGGTCGCCGTCGCCGACGGTGAAAACCCACTGTCGGCACGTCCCGATCAGGGGTCCCCGCCATTCTCTCTCACAAAGCCGGTGAGGTTGCCTTCGTCCATTGCTCACTGCCGTGACGTGGGTAGTTTCCTCCACCCGCCACCCTCCTCTAGGTTGAGCTACGTCCTGACATCCCTCAGGTACAACTCCCTTTACAGCCGGCTTGCACCACTGCTCCAGCTGCCCACATCACTCCATGTGGATATTTCTCTACTTCTTTGCCCCGCACATACCTCTACTCGCTTCTACGTACTGTATTTGTGATGAGTTTATGTCTCATCAACTAGTCCCAGTAATCTTCTTCTAATCACGCTTCTTCAATTTCTTTGCCACAGGGATGCTCATCTCGATTTTGGTGAAACTGCACAAAATGATCCAATGATCAAAGGGTTGCAAACTTCATTTCTTAGGAAGCGCCGACATTGCCAACAAATTAAAGCCTGGTTAAGGTTTACGGTTCAAGGTCTAGGGACTGCATGGATCGTTTTTTTCTTTAGCTATCTCTGTTTCAATGGCTAGGGACTGGATGAGTAGTAGTAGTACTGTACGCCTTACGCCCGCTCCCTTGCCCACGCGCGCGGTGGCTCGCAGGACGAGGAGAAATTTTTACTAGTACTCCCTCCATTTACTCCTCGTCCCTACTACCTTGGTTAGAGAGATTATCATATTGTTTGGAATATATATGTACTTTAGTTGATTTCAATATGAACTACTAGTACATACTCCAAACACTGATGTATATAGACATATTTTAGAGTGTAGATTCACTCATTTTGCTCTGTATGTAGCATAAAGTTGAGACACTTATTTTGGAACGGAGGGAGTACATATTTGCTATGATCTGTCAATCATTGAGATGCAATAGCATGCATGTTAGTCTCCTTTGTATTTTATGAAATGTTGCAACGGGCAACCTTGGACGCAAGATACATGTAACAGAACCTGGAAGCTTCATAGCATTGTACTATCTCGCTGATAAATTACAGTACGTACTATACAAGTAATACTGTGTAAAGAGTTAGGTGTCGCACGGTATCTAGAAAATATGGTGATAGTGTGAGGTGGGCCATGTAATCACTGAGCCTACGTGTTTTCACTGCTCTTTTTTTTAACAGTAACGACAGTGGGAGAGGCTCCCACTGACTTTGTATTACTCACACCACAACAATTACATCATTACAAGTGAGGGGTATTCGAGGGCCCCCCTCAGACCAAGCAAGAGAAAAGAGTGTATCTAAGTTACAGGTTTTGTATATAAGAGTCTAGGAAGGGGCGAAGCTCTTCTTTACATTTGTGCACAAGCAGGCTTAGTAGGTTTTTGAATCTATCTAGCCATGCCGCGAAGGAGTGAGGCACCCCTCTGAAATACTCATTGTTCCTCTCCTTCCAAATGCTCCATGCAGCTAGCAAGAAAATATCCATGAACAGTGGCTAACTCCATTGATTTCTACCAGCATGCAACAAAGATACCCTATTACCCACATTCGGCCAAAACAATCCCACTCTGGCCCAACATCGCTGGCTAAATGGGCATGAGAAAAAGAGGTGTTCAACCGTTTCCTCTGGCGGGTTTTGGCACATCATGCATGTATAAACGTTGTCCACAACAGTGTAGTGTCTCCGTTTCAACATGTTCCTTGTGTTTAGACGGTCAACCAGCAACAGCCAGCCAAACAGCTTGAATTTGATGGGGCTCTTAGCTTTCCAAAGCCACAGAAAGCCTCATCGGCTATCGTTTCCCTGAAGCAGTGGTTGTAGTATTTGCTGGCCGAGAACTTTCCTCCAAGGGTACAAACCCAAGAATCAGCAGAATCCCTCTCCGGCACAACATGCCTCGATCGTTGCTGAATTTCTCTGACCTCCTGTCTCGCTTGGGTAGACAGAGGTAGATGGAAAAGCATAGCGGGGTCAGTAGCCGTCAGAACAGTTCCAACCGACTCATCCTCGTTTGTGCAAAAGGAAAAGGCACGGGGGAAGACCTCGGAGAGTGGTGCATCATGATCATGTTTAATCCAGACATCCTTCCAAAACAAAGCTGAAGATCCGTCCCCAATCGCAACCTGAGTGATGCCACGAAACACATTACTGAGCTGCATGATATCACGCCACTAGAAAGAGCCGATCGGGTCTGCTGCATGTGGCACTCGACCCACATAGTAAGTGTCCCATATTTGAGTCACCCACGGGACATCGTGATGATTGTAGAACTTGAAAAGGTGTTTGAGGAGGAGTGCGACATTCTGCGTTTTGATGTCAATCATCCCAAGACCACCGTTGCGCTTCGGTATACAAACCAACTCCCAAGCAGACAAAGAATTATTTTTAACTCATGTCTCTGTGTTTTTGGCCCACAAACAGTATCTACGCAACTTATCAATGTGTTCAATCACCTTGGGGTGCAACTTAAGTGTACACATGGCATAGATCAACATCGAAGTAATGGTAGAGTTTACCAGAGTGAGTTTGGCACCAGCTGAAAGCAAGGAGAGGGCCGTGGACAGCTTTCTCTCAACTGCACAAACCATTGGCATGAGCTCAAGCAGGGTTGGTTTCGTCGTTCCTAAGGGAAGACCCAGGTATGTGAAGGGTAGGGATCCGACCGTACAACCAAAAATTTGCGCTAGGGCAGAAGCTTGTTGCAAGCCAAGATTTATGGGAATCAACGTGGACTTTTGGAAGTTAATCTTCAGACCAACAGAGTCAGCATAATCAACTAGGATGGATTTCATGCAGGCGACTTGATCGGGACAGGCTGGCATGGCCAGTATCGTATCATCCGCATATTGGATGACCGGATAATCACCTCTTCGGCTGCACGGGAATGGTAACTCGATCAAGCCCTGAGCGAAAGCGTCACTGATTGCTGCTTGGAGGAGGTCAGCTGCCAGTACAAATATGAGGGGTGACAGGGGGTCCCCTTGCCTCACACCACACTTACATGGGAATTTCCTACCTGGGACCCCATTCAACAGCACCGAGGAAACACCAGAGGAGAAAATGGATTTCATCCAACCCAACCATCTTTCATCAAACCCCATATGTTTCATGATCTGTAACATCGGCTCATGTTCAATCGTATCAAAAGCTTTGGCAAAGTCCAACTTAAGCAAAATAATCTCACTCGAAGATGTTTGGCACTGATGAATGTATTCAAAAGACCATGCAAGGCAATCCTGTATGGTTCTACCTTTGAGGAACCCATACTGGTTTCTGTGAATGATTTTAAGGATTACTTTCTGTAGGCGATTGGCCAGGATCTTCGTGATGATTTTTAAGCAGCAGTTGAGCAGAGTGATCGGTCTGTAATCGTTGGCAGTCTCCGGGGAGGAGGTTTTTGGGATTAGGGTGATGTATCCCTCACTAATGCTAGAAATATCAAGGTTGCCGTCATGGAAATCATGGCACATCTTATAGATGTCCTTCTTGATAATGTGCCAGCAAGATTTGAGGAAACAACCATTAAAACCATCAGGTCCAGGGGCTCTGTCTGCTGGCATTTCCTTTACAACAGCATCAATCTCGTCAGTGGAAAAGGGCAGCGATAACACCTCCAGGCCCTCAACCTTTTTGATGATCCGTTGCAGGTCAAATCACATGTGTGTTGGTTTAGAAAAACCCAGACGATCTTTATATGTGTTGAACAACACACCTTCTTTCCCAACATGATCAGTGATCTCCACATCTCCTTCTCGCAGACTAGCAATGGAGTTATGCCTAAACCTCTCCATTGCCAAAGATTGAAAGAGTTCGGTGTTTTCATCAGCAAACCTAAAGTATCTGATTGTGCATCTCTTTCTCGAGTATTCATTTTGATTTTTCAGGAGACGGTTTAGATGATCTTTCAGGATTCGCCTGAAATTCGCTTCTTGCACAAACAAATTTCTCTTGTCCTCCAGGGCATCCAGGTTGGTCAGGGCGTCATTCCTGTTCTGGATCATAACTTTCAGATTAGAGACGCCTCTGCTCCAATGCTTGAGGTCATACCTAAGTGACTTAAGTTTTTTGCACACCATCGCCGCTGAGTTTGGGGCGTAACAAGGTTTTTCCCATGATCGTGCAACAACTTCAGAGAATCTAGTGCAGTTAACCCAGAAGTTTTCAAAACGGAACAACTTTGACTTTGGGATTTTGGATTCAATTGAGAGTACACACGGGATATGATCAGACACCGGTTTCCCCAATGATAGAACCATTGTGTTTGGGAAAGAGGTGGTCCAATTCGAAGAAGAAAAGAACCAATCAAGTTGTTCCAAAAGTGGATCATCTTGCATATTACTCCAAGTGAAAGCCCTTCCTTTGACCGGAATTTCCATCAATGATTGCGTTCGAATTATCTCATTGAAAAGCAACATATCATCAGCGTCCCCCTGGTCTGTTTCTATTATCCGTGGAACATATGAAATTAAAATCTCCCAATATTAGCCAATTCCCAGTATCTGGAATATGAAGATCAAATAGCCAGGAAGTAAAATCTAATCGTCTCTGACCAGTACATGGTCCATAGACATTCACCAAATTCCAGGAATCATTCGACTGTGTGGACACAAAAGAAACCCCCACCACAAACGATTCCACATGCCATGGTGTGCCCACAAAAACTGAACTATTCCAGACAGTGAGATTACCACCCGAGGCCCCAATCAAAGGTGCAAACACAAATTTATCAAATCGCTTGGGGCAGAAAGGTTTAATAAATGCTAAATCAAAAGATTCCCGTTTTGTTTCTTGGATACACAGCACCGAACAACCACTAATATCGATCGCATTCCTAATGTGCAAAAGTTTACTATCAGAGTTAATCCCTCTGATATTCCATGACAGAACATTCCATGATTTATTCATGAGCATAAAGAAGATCAGACAGCCTCATCAGAGGCAGTCTGCTGGGCAGCCAGTAGCTTATCTTCCGAAAGATCTTCGGGTGCAATTCCACATCGAATGCCCACCTGCTGTAGATCCTGAATGGAAGTAGGGGGCGGGCACTCTTCGGTTGAAGCCTGGACAGGGGTCGCGGCCATGGAGATTGCTTGGACAGATGGAGCGACTCTGGCCTTCACCCTAGATCGGGTCTGCTTGACATTAGTGATCTGGTGGACCTTGAAGCCGTCATACTTGTTCGAACGAGTGCTCCTCCGGACTGCAGTGGTATCAAGTGGAACTTTGCCATGACGGGGTGCAGCTTCATTGAACGGCGAGGAAGACGCAATCAGATGAAGTGCATTATCAGGAGGTGGGGCAGTGGAATCCGCCTGCTGGGTATAGGCGTCAGTTTCCAGCACCGAAACCCCATCCTGGGACTCCCGCAACTGAAACTGAACAGAATCTTTCAGAAAGACACCAGCAGAAACCACAGTGTTACCATCGGCCATGTGCGAAGAAGCAATGCAAATTCCCAACTGAAACTGAGAACTGAAAATCCTGAAGAAGTAGTCAGGTTCCGGCTGTAGGTTGAGCATCCAAGCCACACTGATTGCCTCCAGTTGTCTCTGAATAAACTTGAAGGGGTTTACAGGAAAGCATGTGTTCTGGGCCGGTGCCTCGGTGAGGGCACGAGTATAGATGCGTTTCAGCATAGAACCCAATCACAGCAGTAGTTCACAGTCCATGACAATAGCAACGTTGACGGACTCTCCCCCAGCTCTGACAAAAGCAGTCCTGGCAGCAAGATTGCCAACAATGAAACCGTTGGCCAACTTTTCAATAGCAGCAATTTCATCTTTAGAGGACCAAACATCAGACAAGTTATCAATGACATTGTGTTCAGGGTCCACTCCATCCATGAGTGAAGGGCCATCATACTGAAAAATGGACCTGAAACTAAAACCTGTGTACGGTGGAGGAATCATAGGCCAAGCTCTCCAACCATTCTCCTGAAGCTGTTCTTGGGCAGGAGGTGCATTCCAAGCAGCATCATTCTGAGCTTGCTGAGCTTCCATCTCATCCTGGTGAGCATGTTGCATGACAGTATAATATGGAAGCTCATACGGGTGTGGCGAGGCATTGAGCAAGGGTGGTGGTTCCTCCGTGCCCATCAGTCCTGGAATAGTATTGCGACCATTGAGCACGTACACATGAACATACCAAGAGCAACCCAAAC
This sequence comes from Aegilops tauschii subsp. strangulata, assembly GCF_002575655.3. Classification (NCBI taxonomy): domain Eukaryota; kingdom Viridiplantae; phylum Streptophyta; class Magnoliopsida; order Poales; family Poaceae; genus Aegilops; species Aegilops tauschii. The sequence goes on from NC_053041.3 coordinate 69,433,390, forward strand.
CCGGCAGTAAACCAACTCTGGCAACTAAAAGACTGTGCGGGACTTCGGCCACATCCTTGATATGGCATTTGACAAGAACCCACACCTTGTTTTGCCCGTGGTGAGGCCAAACCAGAAGTTTACCAAAGTTAGATACTGCTTTATGCACATAATGCTCAGTCTGATAATCCATAGGAAAAGCAAGTAACATAACCCAGACCTCATACTCGAACGCAGGCATACGCATATTCAGACCCTCATCATGGGGAACCAGATTGAAAGTAGAGTCCTCAGTCAAAGCATGAGGAGCCTCTCTAATCGCTGCATCTCTGCTCTCCATATCAGAAAAAACCACGCAACCAATTCCCAGCGGATAAACGAAATCATCAAGCAACTCATAATCTAGGTCGACTGTGATAATGCGGCAGACCTCAGCAAGCCAAAACTCCTTCTGATGATCAGGAACAGGCGGGTTGATGGTGACGATGGCGTACCTATCATGGTTGAGCGGTGGCTCATCCACCACCATGACATGTCGCTGGACGCGATGAGGAGGCCCGCGGTCAAACATCGATCCATCCGGAGCAAAGGCGAAGGGACGCACCGGAAAGTTTGCCATAGCCGCCGATGAGGGAGGGCGGCAGATTGGAATATGGGCGGACGACGAAGAGGAGCAAGCTGTGGTTCTTGGCAGAGGCAGGGGTGACAGAGGTGGCAAACTAGAGGAGGACGGCTCTACACCCGATTGGGGTTTTTGGCAGGTCGACTTGACTGCCCCTGGCGGAGGGAGTCATAACGTCAAGCAATGAGACGATGCCATGTCCGACGGGTGCGGAATTTTTTGTTTCCGAATGCAAACCATATGTGCTCCTGAATCCCTATAAGCACGGGTCGTACGAGTCACCATAGGATTACAAACTGTAGAAGATCTCTTTCCACTGTTGGGTAGGATTTCACTAGATACGGTAGCGTGGGGTGGGGTCGGAGCCCAACAAAGCTTGGGTAACTTATGACAAACATTGGGCTTTCGGGCCCAATGGCCAATAACTTGACACCGCGGGCATCTCAAGAGCCCAGGGCAGCTAGCAGACACGTGCCCCGAGACTGAACATACCAAACATGTATGGGGTGGCAAAGACCGGCCCGATATGCATGGCTCATGACGTGCAGCATCTGATGATACGATAACAGCCCTTGATCAATTGAAAGATGCCAAACATGAACACGTATCAGTCATATCACCACATCGCTGACAGAAAGTACCTGTGCAAACTGATTCCGGATGGCCAAATCGATCACAAATGGAACAATGTTGAAGCCGAGCATAGATATAATCCTTAGATGGCACTGATCCAATATCCAACATGTGCATAACATAATCATTATCATAACCCGCTTGCCAGCCATCAAGAATATGATGCAATTTATCATCTGGAATGGAATCCCATAAAAGTTGCTTAAACCGATGACCCTGATAAGATGGCAGCTTATCTGATGACCCCAATCTAATTGGCAAGTTAACGACCCCAATCCAAAAAAGATTATGATTATCCCGAGAAAACGGAACCGAAAACCTGCCAAAAGAAATATCCGGTGGGGTATCCTCGCCGGAATGTCTCACCGTCGGCGTGAATGTCAACCCAAATTTTTCAAGGACGGAGATAGAAGCCGAATCAAGATCCACATATGATTTGGAAGATAGCCATTTGGATTTGATAGCCGGACCTGGTGATGAGGCCAAATCATTGATCTCAGTGTCAGCATGCCAATCATGAGGTCTATGGTAAGATTTGGCTCCACGATGAAGATGAAAGTGACATACGAAGTCCGGCCAAATGCGATCTCTTAAGCCATAGATGAAATGACCAACACGATTAGATGCCACCGAAAATCGAAAACGACGATCACCCAAACAGAGCACCTTAAAACCATCACTGATTCCACCAATACAAGATTGGAGGGCCAAACCAACAGATTCCACCTAAAGAGGAAAAGAGGCCGAAGAGAAGGAAACTTCAAGGAAGAACTCCTTGGAGTTGGGGTTGGGGACGAAGTGGACCGTAGATCCAAAACGTGAACGCACCTGTCCCTCGACCTTAAGGCCGGGGGAGAAGTCCCAATGGAGGAGGCCATCCATTGGGGTCGCCGGGGATGGAGATTAGGGCAGAGGGCCAAAATCGCCATGGGAGTCGCCTTGGGAGGGTGGGAGGTGTCATTGGTGTCATGGTTTCCACTGCTCTTGCACTCCTCCGCCGTAAGAATGGAGAAAATTGTAATCTAGTAGTACCTCCTTTCGCTGAAAGCGTGGGACATCCAGTAGTCCTACCACCTCAATAATAATGACCAATGAGCCGTCAAATCACATAGACCCAACAGTAAGTTGGACGGACGAAGCAACCATCACTCTTGAATCCGCTTCTCCCTTCAACGCAGGCGCCAGTGAGAGGTCGCGTCCGCTCTGCCCGGGCATGAATGCGGCACCGATTCTTTGGAGCGGCGCTGACCGTTTCGGGCGGGAATCGTGCGCGGGCGATGGAGGGGCTTTGGGTGGGCCAGGCTGCTCAGGAGCGGGCGTGGCAGCTGTCCGCCTGTCCCTACCGGACGCCCGGAAACGAGAGGATGCACCGACTCTCACGGCTAAAATCGTATACTACACACCATCTCTCTGTAGGAGTAGGTCGATCTGTCGCTCTCTCTAACACACACATGCTGTTAAACACACACACACGCACACGCACACACAGGTTCATAGAATAGGAAAACCGTGCGAGTGCGAAGCCACAGGAAGTGAGATACAAATGGAGTACATACAAGAAGAGAAGAGGCATCTCTTAGTTGTTTGGATTAATTGTTGCGTTTAGAGACAGAAATCAGGGCTTTGATTGGAGGAATGACTGGTCAAGTTTCTCCTTCTCCTCCAATCTGCTTGCACCTTGGTCCCGCTACACCTTCTAACGTGACTTATTACACCTAGACGGAGGGAGTCGTACGAGATACGGTGGCACAACGACTTAGGTCGAATACAAGTGCCCAAAATTATGTGCATGTTATAATAAGGATTCACTTAAAATAGTACGTGAGCGAACAGAGGGATCAATTGGACAGTGTTCCCGAGCAGTAGCGAGATGTGTGAGGTAAGATACACCGCTGGCGCTTTTAATTTTTCTTATTAATTTGTTTGTTTCACCCTCTGACTGGTGGGACCCAACGTACTACGTGGAGAGAGGTAAGGTGACTAAGGCTGCATTATTTCTACACCACTGTGGATAGTCTTACCACCAAAGCCACATGACACGATTATGATTTAAATCCCAATGACTCCCACACACAAAAAAAACATGGCATGCTTGTCACACGAATGCAGGAATGTATAAAAGGTTATTTTCCTCTCGTTGAACATAACGGGAGGGTTGTGTAGCTAGTTAGCCTATTCGCTCATCAAACTTGAGGTCTCGGGTTCGATAACTACACTTGAGCATAATTCGTGCCAGGAGGATTCTTTGACTGGTCAAAATGGATGGATACAGAGCTATACGATCTCGTAGTGACCGTATAATCACCTCATCACGTATAAGCTGCAGCCTCGGCGCTTGTTTTCTAGGGTTTGCACTCTTCACACTCTCTCCAGTATATATATACACGCTGGAGCCTCAGCGCTTGTAGTTACTCTCTTCACACTCTCTCACCCTCTCCAGATCTAAACAAGACTTCGTTGGCCTCTCTCTCTCACCTCACTATTGGTCTGCTTGTAGTTGCTCTCTTCACACTCTCTCACCCTCTCAAGATCTAAACAAGACTTCACTGGCCTCTCTCTCCCCTCACTGCTGGTCAAAGAGCCGTCCGCCGGGAAGGGAAGGAGGCTTAACATTTTCGCCGTCGGCGAGCGAGGGAATCCACTACCAGCGCAGCTGTTCACTTTCACCCAGCGGCGGCGCGGGAGGGCCTCCGACCCCTTCTTCTTCGCTGCCGTACATAGTGTGGGTCGAACGGCCTCCGGTCGCCCACCGAACCACACCACAAGAACCTTAAGGTATAATTTACTTATTCCACATGCATTGCTCTAGCTGCATGTGGGCTTTTTCCGCTTCTGCACTCGAATCTAGGTGTTGGATCAATCAGGAAAGTAGTGGGGAAAGTTGTATACCATGAATCTAGGACGTGGTTCAAAGAGGAAAGGAATGGGGGAAAGTAGTGGGAAAAGTTGTATAGCATGAATCTAGGACGTGGTTCAAAAAGGAAAGGAAGGGGGAAAGTAGTGGGGAAAGTTGTATCGCATGAATCTAAGACATGGTTCAAAGAGGACAGGAACGGGGGAAAGTAGTGGGGAAAGTTGTATAGCATAAATCTAGGATGTGGTTCACAGAGGAAAGGAAGTGGGGAAAGTACTAGTACAGACTGGCTATCCAGCACCTACATTGGTCAAAAAGGGAAAACAATGACAAACGCAGTACGCACATCTATAACGAACTGATCTTTTGTTTTGGGGGACAAGGCTGTAGAGTTTGAGCAGGACTAGATTTGCTGCGCTCACATAGGGAAAGGTGTCTAAAGATAACAAAACTGGGACCAACACAAATATGCTCCTTAGTTGTTTGTTCTTTGTTGCAACAGACTGTGCATCACCCCAGTACATCGGTAGATGCACATGGTGCTGGTGCGTCCACTGTCCCGTGCAACTCTTTAGCTGTTGTTAATCTAAGGCCCTGTTTGGTTAAAAACTCCCTAGTCCCTACCTGCTTGGTTCCAGGGACTAAACATGGACTAGAGGTTATTAAATGACATGCTAAAAGACCATGTTACCCCTAGTAGTGAACTAATAGAGACAAGGTGCGATGCGTGGCAGGGGCAACTGTTGGAAAAAGTCCCAAAAAGACTCCCTCGGGGTCTTCTTTCTTTAGTCCCAAATGCCCACTTTTAGTCCCTAAAAGTCCCTCCTGTTTGGTTTAGATGGGACTGACACGGAGTTTTTTAGTCCCTCCACCAAAATGTCCCTATAAACAAACACCCTCAAATAATGCCACTGGAAAATTGATGCAATGCCACAGTTAAAAGCAAATTACATGTTTAACAAATTTTATTGTTAATATAATCTCTTTGTTAATATTAATCAATGCCACCGTTTGAGAAATGCTACTGTCTTGCTTTCTTTCCCATTTAGATAAGGTAGATGCTTCTTTTTGTTGGCTTCTGTGTCATCCACCGTTATTGACCACTAGTTGTTTCCTTTGCACCTCTGTGTAAACAGGGTTATCTACTTCACCTCGTTGCCATTGTGACCTTTTGTTGCACTGCACAAAACACTTTTGTTTTAAGAGTGTTTTGTGCAGTTCAACCAAAATGTCACACCGACAACGTTGCTTGATTGCTTGATCTTAGTGGAACTGCACAAGAGGAGATCTTACTTCCTATCCGTGTTGGCAAATTTGGTTCAGAACTTCTTCTTGTGAGTTGTTTGAATTCCGCGTCATGAGAGGTCAGTACTAGCCTTCTTTCACATGATTCTGCAGTGTGCTTTCATATGTTGTGCTACTTGTACGGTAATGTTGCTTGATTTTAGTGAACTGCACAAATGGAGACAAGACTTCCAATCTGTATGTGCACCGTAATATCCCATTGAGGTTAGATAAGGGTACTTCACAACTGTTGGCCTGTATTTTGCCACTTTCATTAGAAAATTAATTTCATTGTTTAGTGCTATACTTGTGCAACCTAATTGACATACCAAATCTTACACTGAAGGCCAAGCTTGTCTGTTATTGAACCAAGTGATGAAGGGGAAGAACAAGCGGAAGAAAAACAAAAATCAACTCCTGGTGCTGTAATGAAGCACTGGAACTGTGATGACACAAGTAATGATATAGTTTTGCATCTTAATTTATTGCTATGGCTGGAACGAGCAATTGTTTTGCCACTGATTTGATGCCACTCTTAATGTAATACGTAATTATCTCTACTTGTGCAAACAGGGATCTTCTTTGAAGATACCATATATTTTAGTGGAACTGCACAAGAAGGTGTTGGAAACATTAATCTAATCGAGGAGTATATATATAATAAGCATGGCCACCATAGTAGATAGCAACAGATGGTTCCGGAGAAGTGCTTCATCTGTATGCTCTACACAATAAGCCTCCTCACAAAGGTTGGAACTCGCCCACTGATTTCATCCATATGATTGAGCTTTGTCATCTCTATTGGTGTTGTGCTACTGTTTAGATGCTGTCATCAAAAAGTGGTATTGTCCTTGAGAAGTGCTTCATCTATGCTGTTTTAAATATTTCCTTTCCTTTTTTCGAGCAAACAGGGATGCTAGCATTTAGTTATCCTCTTGTCTTTGCACAACAGGATCATCGTCCTTTGAAGAAGAATATGGAGTACGTGAAGTGACTAGTTCCGATTATGCCAGGATGAAGAAGCCCTGTCTATCTTCTCATCAGAAGGAGCAGTTGAAGGATGGTTACATTACCCCCCACAAGACCAAACTAACTTCAGCTCAGAAGGACTAACAAATCTCCATTTTCTTGCTGTGATGCGCGAGTACAATGTTGTTCTAGGATTCTTTCCGGTGAGTTCCATTTTTGTAAAAGTGTGCTCTACATGGACCATGTAGGTGCCTGTTTAAACTATCAATTCATATTACAGTTTGCTTTATACTAATCACTTTTTTTGTATTTGTGCAAACAGGGGTGCTCAGCTTGATTTCAATGGGAACTGCACAAAATGTTCATGAATACATCGAATCATTCATTTTCACCACAAGAAAGGAGGTGCCGATAAGTTCAAGGCGTTGCAACATATAAGGGCGAAATCATACAAGCTACGCGCGAATTTGGTTGATTTTGGTGGAACTGCACAAAAAGAACAGCTGGTTTATTTAGCACGAGGTGCCATGTCAATGTCCGAACTGATGGCAAACCCTGCCCATTCCACAATCGTAGGCATTTGATATTTTGGAATGGGAAAACCTTGTCAAATTTTGCTCGTTGATTTTAGCAAGAAGACATGCGTTTGATATTTTCGAATGGGATGCCCTTTGCTGTCAACAGCGTCGATCCATTTTTTCTTTATTCTTTAGTTGTGAAGTAAATATTGGCTCTGACATGTGAATCGTTGAGATGCATAATCATCGATTGTTTTGAATGTTCTCTATGACATGAGAATCGCTGTGATTGCAATGTACAGGAACGCTAAAAAGCTGCTCAAACTCTTTATACTCCTTCTGTTCCTTTTTGCTTCGCACATTGTCCGGTAGCATACAACTGAAGTGCTCAAGTTCTCTAGCAAATGACTATCTCATGAGCTTTCTCAACCACGGAGCGCTCTTCAATCAGCCTGTAATCATAGAATTGCTCCATGATGTACAGCTCAGTACCAGCAACCGGAGGGTAGCAGCGGTGGCCTTACTTCGACCAGAGCGGCGGCGACCTACCGTGTTCTACTCTTCCTCGTTTTCTGTGTGGCGCGGCCTCGTTGGCAGCGGGGCGGGGCCTCGGCGGAGCCGGCGATGTCCCCTATCTCGTTGCTGGCGGGTGACGCCTCGGCGGAGCGGGGGAAAATCCTCCCCCTCGTTGCCGGCAGGGTGGGGCCTCGACGGAGCCGGCGGTGTCCTCTGCCTCGTTGTTGGCGCCGCGGGGCCTCAGCGGAGCAGGGCCTCGTCGGAGCCGGCATTGTCCTCTGCCTCGTCCCTGGTCTCGCCAAATAGCGCCTCGGCTGCTTCATCGCCCTCTTTGTAGGTGGCCGCAGCCTCCGCCACCCGCATGCGGTACCGCCAGCGCTCGAGGTGGCCCTCGCGGGCGGAGCGGTACGAGTCGAGCAGCGCCTCCTGCTCCGCCCGCTCCGCGGCAATCTGCTACTCCGCCTGCAGGTGCTCCTGGAGGAGATGGTGTGTAACGCCCACGATGCGGCTATATCTCCCACGTGTCGAGGCATGACTTAGAGGCATAACCGCATAGTGGTTTTGTCGCAAGAAGGGTCATCTTCACACAATCCCATGTAATGAACAAGAATGGGATAAAGAGTTGGCTTAGAATCGCCACTTCACACAATACATAAATATCATCATACATCATCCAAAATACAATCATATAGACCGACTACGATCAAAATCCAGATGAAAGCAAGATAACCCCAAATGCTAGATCCCCGATCGTCCGAACTGGGCTCCAGTACTGATCATCAGGAAAAGACACATAGTAACGACCATGTTCCTTGTCGAACTCCCACTTGAGATCGACGCCATCGTCTGCACTGGCATCGTCGGCACCTGCAACTGTTTTGGTAGAATCTGTGAGTCACGGGGACTCAGCAATCTCACACCCGCGAGATCAAGACTATTCAAGCTTATAGGAAAGGGATGGTGTAATGAGGTGGAGCTGCAGCGGCAAAAGCATATATGGTGGCTAACTTGCGCAAAAGAGAGCGAGAAGAGAAGCAACGGAACGGACGTCAACTAGCAATGACCAAGAAGTGATCCTGAACACCTACTTACGTCATTCATAACACAGACCGTGTTCACTTCCCGGACTCCGCCGAGAAGAGACCATCACGGCTACACACGCAGTTGATGTATTTTAATTGGGTCAAGTGACAAGTTATCTACAACCGGACATTAACAAATTCCCATCTGCCTCATAACCGCGGGCACGGCTTTCGAAAGATAATACCCTGCAGGGGTGTCCCAACTTAGCCCATCATAAGCTCTCACGGTCAACGAAGGATAAACCTTCTCCCGGAAAGACCCGACCAGTCTAGGAATCCCGGTCTACAAGACATCTCGACAATGGTAAAACAAGACCAGCAAAGCCGCCCGAATGTGCCGACAAATCCTGATAGGAGCTGCACATATCTCGTTCTCAGGGCACACCGGATAAGTCAAGCTACGAGTAAAACCAGACCTCGAGTTTCCCCGAGGTGGCCCCGCAGGCTGCTCGGTTCGGACCAACACTCGAAGGAGCACTGGCCCGGGGAGGGGTTAAAATAAGATGACCCTCGGGCTCGCGAAAACCAGGGGGAAAAAGGCATAGGTCGCAAATGGTAAAACCAAGGTTGGGCCTTGCTGGAGGAGTTTTATTCAAGGCGAACTGTCAAGGGGGTCCCATAAATCACCCGACCGCGTAAGGAATGCGAACTCAAGGAACATAATCCCGGTATAACAGTAACTAGGGCGGCAAGAGTGGAACAAAACACCAGGCATAAGGCTGAGCCTTCCACCCTTTACCAAATATATAGATGCATTAATTAAATAAGAGATATTGTGATATCCCAACATATCCATGTTCCGACATGGAACAAACTTCAACTTCACCTGCAACTAGCAAGGCTATAAGAGGGGCTGAGCAAAAGCGGTAACTTAGCCAAACAATGGTTTGCTAGGAGAGGATGGTTAGAGGCTGACATGGCTAAAATGGGAGACATGATATAGCAAGTGATAGGTAGCGGAGCATGGCAATAGAGCGAAAAACTAGCAAAGCAAAGATAGAAGTGATTTCGAGGGGTGGTCATCTTGCCTGCAAGATTCTCAGAGTTGTCGAAAACTTGATCCTGGTAAGCGTACTCGACAGGTTCCTCGTTCACGAACTCGTCTCCCGGCTCTACCCAAGACAAGAACACAAACAAACGGAACCACAATCAATCACGAGAAATGCACAAGCAACATGATGCAAAACATGTATGACATGCAAGATGTGATAGGCGATGCATATACGTGCTCCGGAAGGAAAATGATTAACATGGAAGTAACTTGGCAAACCAAGCATGCCACTGGAAAGATGAGATGATTTCGGTCGAAATCGATATAAAGATCACCGGAATCGGATGCACGGTTTGCAAATGGCAAGCAAAACAAGAATGACACGAATCTGCGATAAACAGCAAGATAGCACTTAAAATGCAACAAGTAACAATGCTACGGCACCCCAACATAGCAAAAAAGCACATGGCAGTAATCTACATGAGATGCTTGAAAAAAGATGAACACTGAGCTACGGCTAGTTCACAACATATCAAGCCCAAACAAGCATGGCAAAAGTGCAAAAGATTACGGTTCACAGACTTTGTGAAAAACTGGACATGGCCGAAATCAGCATCAGGTAGCAATGTTCAGAGCACGAAATCAACATGCTACAGGAACTTAACATAGCAAAACAAGGCATGGCAGCGTTGTACTAAATGCACATGACAAAAGTACCTTACTGACCATAAGCCAAAAAGGATCAGAAGATATGATGGCAAGCATGTAAACTTAGCAAGTTTCGTTATCAGGTTTTCAGACTTAGCAGAAAACAGAGCATGGCAGAAATATTAATATGTAGGCCTTTTTGTGAGCTTGATGCACTCACTACAGAGCAATGCATGACAAACCAAGCCTACCTACAGCAAGCTGGCATGTTTATGAACCTATTTATGGCAAGAACAATTGCATAGCATGTATGGATCAACTATAATAAGCTTGGCAAAATTGCATATCATGTTAAGATTCTGCCAGAAATATTTTATAGCAAAAGTAGAGCAAGATTGACTCATGCTACGGCACTCCATAATTGCAAACAATTGCATGAATGGATCAACTACAACTATAGCTACAAAACATCCTTACTGAACATCTCCAAAATATGCATGGATCTCTCTGTAGCATCAAGTTTACATGGCAACAAAATTACAACAGACAAGGACTTAGAGAAATCACTAAGTCCCTGAAATCAGAAATATTACGGGGCCTACTTTGCATGCTTGTTCTAGTCACCACAGAGATCACAAAAAAACATGGACTACACCACTCGAAAGATGGCATGGCATACATCATGTAGAGCTCATGCTCAAAAGATGCACAGATTAAATGATATAAAAATGACAAATCTCCAAGTTCTGTCAAGAACCAGAGAATAACAGCAACTAGCCCTCTTCCAACAGAGATTTGGGCATCAAGATGACCTCTAATGAACATGGTGCAATTGAACAAAGTGAAGAGCATTACGAGACGAACAATTTGACATATTACACGCGCGAATCGGAGCTACATGCACGGAGTTATTGCATCGGGAACAGAGGCACATGCTGAAGATTTATTATGACTTGGAAGAAAAAACGAGGTCGCGAGAAAAGTCAACCGGAACAGTACCGATCGGATCTGGGCTGAGCTCCTCGAGCTCGTGCTCGGGCTCGGCCGGAGCGCTCGCCGGGGGGAGGAAGGAGGGCGGCGCGGGGAAGGGCCGGAGCAGGAGATGGCCGGAGGGGAGGCCGGAGGTGCGGGCGCGCGGGCCCGGGCGGCGCCAGCGTCGGGCAGGCGGCGGGGACGGCGGCGAGCACGCGGCGGCGCACGGCGGCGGCGGCCGGTCGGCGGCGGCGCGAGGAGGAAGGCGGCGGACGGCGGGCGACGGGGCAGGCGCGGGCCGCGGGGGCCGGCAACGGGCCTGCGGGCCGGCGGCGGGGCGAGGCCGGAGGCGGGCCACGTGGCGCACTGTTATTCGTCGGGCGGCGCGGCGGACGTTGTCTGGCCGGAGCGGACGCGTCCGGCGCGGCGCGGAGGGAGAGGGTTAGGGTTCGTCTGCAGTTTCGTTTTCGGGATGCCCACATATAAATAGGTAGAGGGAGCTAGGAGACTCCAAATGAGGTGCGGTTTTCGCCCACACGATCGTGATCGAACGAACTAGAGCATGGAAGAGAGTTTGGTGGGTTTTGGGCTGGTTTTGGAGGGGGTTTTTGCTGGACACTCAAAAGGACTTTGCGGATGCCTCGTTAACCGTTGGAGTACCAAACGACCTCCGAATGGAACGAAACTTGACCGGTAGTCTCCGGGTGGTATATTAAGACCACTTGAGAAGCCTCGGTCCATTCCGAGAAAGTTTGACACACGCACGCGAAAGAAAACAAGAGAGGTGCACCGGAGGAGATAGGAGCGCCGGATTGGAAAACGGACAACGGGGAAAATGCTCGGATGCATGAGACGAACACGTATGCAAATGCAATGCACATGATGACATGATATGAAAATGCATGCCATGACAAAATACAAAACAAAAGACAAAACCCGACAACGGAGGGAATAACATATCACATCGCCGAAAATGGCAAGAGTCGGAGTTACTAATATGGCAAGTTACATGCGGGGTATTACAACACTCCACCACTACGAGAGGATCTCGTCCCGAGATCTAGGACTGAAAGAACTCCGGATATTCGGAACGGAGATGGTCCTCGCGTTCCCAGGTGGCTTCCCGGTCGGAATGGTGCGACCACTTCACTTTCAGGAATTTGATGGACTTGTTGCGAGTCTTGCGCTCAGTTTCTTCAAGAATAGCAACTGGGTGCTCATGATAAGACAAATCTTCTTGGAGGTCAATCTCTTCGAAGTTGATAGTGCGCTCAGGCGTCTTGAAGCACTTGCGGAGCTGTGACACGTGGAACACATCATGCACGTTCGCGAAGTTGGAAGGAAGCTCAAGTTGATAGGCGAGGTCGCCTCTTTTGCCAATGATCTTGAAAGGACCCACGTATCTAGGGGCAAGCTTCCCTTTGATACCGAAGCGACGAGTGCCTTTCATTGGAGAGACGCGGAGGTAGACATGGTCTCCGATCTCGAAAGCCAAATCACGATGCTTACTATCATAGTAACTCTTCTGGCGCGATTGCGCGGCTTTGAGATTATCACGGATGACTTTACACATTTCTTCAGCTTCAGTGATTAAGTCATTGCCAAGAAGTTGGCGTTCACTAGTCTCTGACCAATTGAGAGGAGTACGGCACTTTCTGCCATAGAGAATCTCGAATGGGGCCTTGCCCGAACTCGCTTGGAAGCTGTTGTTGTAGGAGAATTCAGCATAAGGAAGACAATCTTCCCATTTCATGCCAAAGGAAATGACACAAGCCATGAGCATATCTTCAAGAATTTGATTAACTCGCCCGACTTGGCCACTAGTTTGAGGATGGAAAGCTGTGCTGAAGCGAATGTTTGTGCCCATGGCCTTCTGGAAGGAGTCCCAGAACTTAGAGGTGAAGATGCTTCCACGATCAGAAGAAATCAATTGTGGAATGCCGTGCAAGGAGACAATTCTGGAGGTGTAGAGCTTTGCCAGCTGAGCTGCTGTGATGGATTCTTTGATAGGAAGGAAATGAGCCACTTTAGAGAGCTTGTCGATGACAACAAAGATAGCATCATTTCCGCGCTTGGACTTTGGAAAACCAGTCACGAAGTCCATTTCGATATGATCAAACTTCCATTTTGGGATAGCAAGAGGTTGGAGGAGACCAGTTGGTCGTTGGTGTTCTGCTTTCACTCTTCGGCAGACATCACATTCATTCACGAATTGAGCAATCTCTCGCTTCATTCGAGTCCACCAATACTACTGCTTGAGGTCATGATACATCTTCGTACTTCCAGGATGAATGGACAGGAGAGAATTGTGCGCCTCGTTCATTATGACTTTCCTTAGATCACCTTTCGGAACCACAATCCGGTCCTCGAAGAACAAAGTGTCTCTGTCATCAATGCGATAGCACTTGTATTTGGAAAGACCCTTGTCGATACCACGTTTCACCTTCTTCACCATGGCATCAAGGAGTTGTGCCTCACGAATTTGATCTTCCAAAGTAGGAGATACTATGAGGTTGGCAAGAAAGCCTTGAGGAACAACTTGGAGATTCAGCTTGCGGAAAGCTTCACAAAGATCCGGTTGGAAAGGCTTGAGAATTAAGCTGTTGCAATAAGCCTTCCTGCTTAAAGCATCTGCAATGACATTTGCTTTGCCTGGAGTATATTCGATACTCGGATTGTACTCTTGAATCATTTCGACCCATCGAGTCTGCCTGAGGTTGAGGTAGGGCTGAGTGAAGATATACTTGAGACTCTTGTGATCAGTGAAAATGTCCACTTGTCTTCCCAACAAGAGATGTCTCCACGTAATCAATGCATGGACAACTGCCGCCAACTCAAGATCGTGAGTGGGGTAGTTCTTCTCGTTGGGCTTCAACTGCCGAGAGGTATAGGCCACAACTTTCTTCTCTTGCATTAACACAGCACCGAGACCTTGGAGAGAAGCATCACAGAAAACTTCATACGGCTTGGATTCATCAGGAGGAGTCAAGACAGGAGCTGTGACTAGTTTCTCTTTGAGAGTGTTGAAAGCAACGTCACACTCAGGAGACCAGACATACTTCACATGCTTCTGTAGGAGGTTGGAAAGAGGCTTTGCAATCTTGGAGAAATTCTCAATGAATCTTCGGCAATAGCTTGCAAGACCCAGAAAACTACGGAGCTGCTTGACATTTTGAGGAGGTTCCCAATCCAGAACTGCGGACACCTTCTCAGGGTTAACAGCGATGCCCTTGGCAGAGATGATGTGACCAAGAAAAAGAACTTCATCGAGCCAAAACTCACATTTAGAGAACTTCGCATAGAATTGATACTCTTTGAGCTTGTCGAGCACCAATCGCCAATGTTTGGCATGATCCTGCTTGTTCTTGGAGAAGACCAAGATATCATCGAGATACACCAGAACGAATTCATTGGTATAGGGGTTGAAGATGAAATTCATCATCCGAGAGAAAACTGGAGGAGCATTGACAAGGCCGAAAGACACGACAGTATATTCATAAGAACCAAAGCTTGTTCTGAATGCTGTCTTGGGAATATCTTCTTCACGAATGCGAATCTGATGATAACCCATACGAAGGTCAAGCTTCGAGAATACTTTAGCACCTTTGAGTTGCTCAAATAGCTCATTGATGTTGGGTAGTGGATACTTGTTCTTGATAGTCTTCTTGTTCAATGGACGGTAGTCGACACAAAGTCGGTCCGTGCCATCCTTCTTCTTGACAAAAAGAACACCACAACCCCATGGAGAAGAACTCGGTCTGATCAAACCCAAACGTTCTTGTTCATCGAGCTGCTTCTTCAATTCCTTCAAATCGTTAGGTCCAAGCTTGTATGGACGCTTGCAAGCGGGTTCAGTGCCTGGCTCTAGTTCGATAACGAACTCAACTGGCCGGTGAGGAGGCATACCCGGAAGCTCTTCTGGAAAGACATCTTGATACTCGCAAACAACTGGAATTTGAGAGATGGCATTCAATTCGCCCTTCTCATTGAGAGAGAAAAACCGAATGGTTTCATCACGAGCGGCAAAAATAATCACATCCTTAGACGAGTGTGTCAATTGAATTTCCCTGGCAACACAATCAAGTTGAGCCTTGTGCTTAGAAAGCCAGTCCATCCCGAGAATAAGATCAATATCCGAGTCACCAAGGACAATTGGAGAAGACTGAAATTCATAGTCGCCCATCTTGATGGAAACATCCGGAACCATCATACTAGAACTCAAACGTTTACCCGGAGAAACGACATCCATGGGTTTACTCAGATGAGAACAAGTGAATTCATGCTTGGCAAAAAACGGTCTTGACATGAAACAAAGCGATGCACCAGTATCAAAAAGAACTTTTGCAGGAATATCATTAACAGGAAGATTACCCATTATCACATCAGTAGATTCCTCCGCTTGAGCTGCATTCATCATGTTCACCTTTGCAGACTTTGGATTATGCTTGACCACTGCATTGCTGGAAGATCTGACAGGAGGAGGAGGAGGAAGACGCCTCTGGTTGAAGCACTTGTTAGCATAGTGACCTTTTTGCTGACATTTGTTGCAAGTCACCTCTGAGAGTGGACGGTGATAAGGAGCATTGGACTTTGGAGCTTGATTCTGAGACTTGTTCTGATAGCCAGAGTTGGAAGAGTTGGAAGAACTATGGCCACCTTTGTTCTTCTGCTGGTAAGGCTGACGAAACGGAGGAGGAGGAGGCAACCAGAATTTCTGTTGCTTAGCTGTCACAAGAGAGGAAGAAGAAGACTGAAATGCATCCCTGACTCTCTTCTTAGACGCCTCACACTTGAGCTGAGCAGCCTCTTGCTTCAGTGCCATATTGTAGAATTGATCAAACTGAGTAGGCTCAACAAGAACGAGAGCTAACTGCAGATCCTCTTTAAGGCCACCTCTGAAGTGATAGATCATGCTCTTCTCATCAGGAATGTCTTGTTTAGCGAAGCGAGCAAGTTTCTGAAACTGAATGTTGTATTGATACACAGACATGTTGCCTTGCTTGAGATTGCGGAACTCCTCACGCTTGCTCTCAACAACACTTTGTGGAATGTGGTGCGCTTTGAAGTCCCGACAGAAGTCAGTCCAAGTAATCACACGACCTCCTCTGGAATCTTTGTATTGCTGGAACCAATCAGCAGCTTGGTCCTTGAGCTGAAAAGAAGCGAACTTGGCATAGTCCTCAGGCCTGACATTGCTACATTCAAAATGCTTGTTGATGTCCACGAGCCAATCATCGGCATCCGTGGCCTCGGCACAGTAGCTGATAGACTTGGGCTGATTTGCGAGAAACTGGTTGAGAGTGGCAAAGTGAAACTAATTGTTGCCTTGACCTTGATTGCCTTGATTGCCTTGCCCTTGAGTACGTTCTTGCAAGAGTTGCAGAATCATCTGAGCATTGGCGTTGGTGGCTGCCATGATTGCCTGCCATGCCTCTGGAGGTGGAGGTGGTGGCGGAGGGTTCGCTTGACTCCCTTCATTGCGATCCGGATTCTGACGCGTTGGCGGAGCCATCCTGAAGAGGGTGACATCCGTTAGCATCTTGATAGACAAATAGATAAGTAGAATCAACGGATAGAAATTGCAACATATAGTCTTCACAATAAACATTCGAACGAAGATGAACGAATGAATTCCGTAGTAAATCATCACACTTCCATAAGTTGAGAAGCCACTTGAAAAAGATATGGAATGAACATATGAATTCGAAGCAACTGGAATACCACAATACAAAATAAAACAAAGTATTGGCTTGCAGAATAAGCCGGAACAAACATATGATAGAGATCTCGTCCAAAGTTTTCGTGGTGGGGCCCACACGGGCTCAATCGTACAGCACCATCATGTACAAAGCTGTGCACATGACATACGAAGCGTCCCCGAGTCGGCATAGCCAAGGACTCTTTAAGACACTACGAGACCACTGTAAAATCAACCGTATACAGGCGGACCACTAGACGTCGAACCCCAATCTCATATCATGCGTCTGTCGGAAAGATGTCCTAAGGTTACTTGAATTCCCACTTATAAACTCCTGAAACTTTCTGGTTATGCAATCTGGTGTAGGGGATACAGGGGACACAAATATATATCACCCAAACTAACAATCCCTAGATTCAGCTGTATCCATCCGTCAACACATAACCAAGAAATCTTCGGAAATCGTTTACCTCAACCTTCGAAAAACATCTATTATACAAGTTATGGCAATACTCCCAAACTCCCACCCCAGTACCGGGTGGCGTCGAGGTGATCTCACCAACAACTGCATAAAAGAGATTTCGATGTCGGCGAAACTCAGGTATTCCAGAACTGCAACGATAAAATTGTGACGACAACACCTCGGAGCTCAACTCCCCGGGACACTGCCACAACCCCTAAATGTCAGGAGGCACCAAGAACAATGTTCTCGTCACAAATCCATCGGAACGATTCCAATTTTTTTTAGTGAAATTTGAGGAGAGAGTAGTCAAAACTTCTACGTCAGGAGACCTCACCAGAGCGACGAAGGAACTGAGGAGTAAAAAGAATCCTACTCTCCGATATATATAATCCTAAGACTCAAAACATTTTGTTCTAGACTCAACAACGCCAGCGATTCGATCAAGCAGGGGGCTCCTAAGTCGGGGATGGCTCTGATTACCAACTTGTAACGCCCACGATGCGGCTATATCTCCCACGTGTTGAGGCACGACTTAGAGACATAACCGCATAGTGGTTTTGTCGCAAGAAGGGTCATCTTCACACAATCCCATGTAATGAACAAGAATGGGATAAAGAGTTGGCTTACAATCGCCACTTCACACAATACATAAATATCATCATACATCATCCAAAATACAATCATATAGACCGGGACTACGATCAAAATCCAGATGAAAACAAGATAACCCCAAATGCTAGATCCCCGATCGTCCCAACTGGGCTCCACTACTGATCATCAGGAAAAGACACATAGTAACGACCATGTTCCTCGTCGAACTCCCACTTGAGATCGACGCCATCGTCTGCGCTGGCATCGTCGGCACCTGCAACTGTTTTGGTAGAATCTGTGAGTCACGGGGACTCAGCAATCTCACACCCGCGAGATCAACACTATTCAAGCTTATAGGAAAGGGATGGTGTAATGAGGTGGAGCTGCAGCGGCAAAAGCATACATGGTGGCTAACTTGCGCAAAAGAGAGCGAGAAGAGAAGCAACGGAACGGACGTCAACTAGCAATGACCAAGAAGTGATCCTGAACACCTACTTACGTCATTCATAACACAGACCGTGTTCACTTCCCGGACTCCGCCGAGAAGAGACCATCACGGCTACACACGCAGTTGATGTATTTTAATTGGGTCAAGTGACAAGTTATCTACAACCGGACATTAACAAATTCCCATCTGCCTCATAACCGCGGACACGGCTTTCGAAAGATAATACCCTGCAGGGGTGTCCCAACTTAGCCCATCATAAGCTCTCACGGTCAACGAAGGATAAACCTTCTCCCGGAAAGACCCGATCAGTCTCGGAATCCTGGTCTACAAGACATCTCGACAATGGTAAAACAAGACCAGCAAAGCCGCCCGAATGTGCCGACAAATCCTGATAGGAGCTGCACATATCTCGTTCTCAAGGCACACCGGATAAGTCAAGCTACGAGTAAAACCAGACCTCGAGTTTCCCTGAGGTGGCCCCGCAGGCTGCTCGGTTCAGACCAACACTCGAAGGAGCATTGGCCTGGGGGGGTTAAAATAAGATGACCCTCGGGCTCGCGAAAACCCGGGGGAAAAAGACATTGGTCGCAAATGGTAAAACCAAGGCTGGGCCTTGCTGGAGGAGTTTTATTCAAGGCGAACTGTCAAGGGGGTCCCATAAATCACCCGACCGCGTAAGGAACGCGAACTCAAGGAACATAATCCCGGTATAACAGTAACTAGGGCGGCAAGAGTGGAACAAAACACCAGGCATAAGGCCGAGCCTTCCACCCTTTACCAAATATATAGATGCATTAATTAAATAAGAGATATTGTGATATCCCAACATATCCATGTTCCGACATGGAACAAACTTCAACTTCACCTGCAACTAGCAACGCTATAAGAGGGGCTGAGCAAAAGTGGTAACTTAGCCAAACAATGGTTTGCTAGGAGAGGATGGTTAGAGGCTGACATGGCTAAAATGGGAGACATAATATAGCAAGTGATAGGTAGCGGAGCATGGCAATAGAGCGAACAACTAGCAAAGCAAAGATAGAAGTGATTTCGAGGGGTGGTCATCTTGCCTGCAAGATTCTCAGAGTTGTCGAAAGCTTGATCCTGGTAAGCGTACTCGACAGGTTCCTCGTTCACAAACTCGTCTCCCGGCTCTACCCAATACAAGAACACAAACAAACGGAACCACAATCAATCACGAGAAATGCACAAGCAACATGATGCAAAACATGTATGACATGCAAGATGTGATAGGCGATGCATATACGTGCTCCGGAAGGAAAATGATGAACATGGAAGTAACTTGGCAAACCAAGCATGCCACTGGAAAGATGAGATGATTTCGGTCGAAATCGATATAAAGATCACCGGAATCGGATGCACGGTTTGCAAATGGCAAGCAAAAAAAGAATGACACGAATCTGCGATAAACAGCAAGATAGCACTTAAAATGCAACAAGTAAAAACGCTACAGCACCACAACATAGCAACAAAGCACATGGAAGTAATATACAGGAGATGCTTGATAAAAGATGAACACTGAGCTACGGCTAGTTCATAACATATCAAGCCCAAACAAGCATGGCAAAAGTGCACAAGATTACGGTTCACAGACTTAGTGAAAAACTGGACATGGCAGAAATCAGCATCAGGTAGCAATGTTCAGAGCATGAAATCAACATGCTACAGGAACTTAACATAGCAAAACAAGGCATGACAGGGTTGTACTAAATGCACATGACAAAAGTCCCTTACTGACCATAACCCAAAAAGGACCAGAAGATATGATTGCAAGCATGTAAACTTAGCAAGTTTCGTTATCAGGTTTCAGACAGCAGAAAACAGAGCATGGCAGAAATATTAATATGTAGGCCTTTTTGTGAGCTTGATGCACTCACTACAGAGCAATGCATGACAAAACAAGCATACATACAGCAAGATGGAATGTTTATGAAGCTATTCATGGCAAGAAAAATTGCATAGCATGTACGGATCAACTACAATAAGCTTGGCAAAATTGCATATCATGTTAAGAATCTTCCAGAAATATTTTATAGCAAAACTAGAGCAAGATTGACTCATGCTACGGCACTCCATAATTGCAAACAATTGCAGGAATGGATCAACTACAACTATATCTACAAAACATCCTTACTGAACATCTCCAAAATATGCATGGATCTCTCTGTAGCATCAAGTTTACATGGCAACAAAATTACAGCAGACAAGGATCTCTGTAGAAATCACTAAGTCCCTGAAATCAGAAATATTACAGGGCCTACTTTGCATGCTTATGCTAGTCACCACAGAGATCACAAAAAAACATGGACTACACCACTTGAAAGATGGCATGACATACTTCAAAACACATATAGAGCTCATGCTCAAAAGATGCACAGATTAAATGATACAAAAATGACAAATCTCCAAGTTCTGTCAAGAACCAGAGAATAACAGCAACTAGCCCTCTTCCAACAGAGATTTGGGCATCAAGATGACCTCTAATGAACATCGTGCAATTGAACAAAATGAAGAGCATTACGAGTCGAACAATTTGACATATTACACGCGCGAATCGAAGCTACATGCACGGAGTTATCGCATCGGGAACAGAGGCACATGCTGAAGATTTATTATGACTTAGAAAGAAAAAACGAGGTCGCGAGAGGAAGGAGGGCGGCGCGGGGAAGGGCCGGAGGAGGAGATGGCCGGAGGGGAGGCCGGAGGTGCGGGCGCGCGGGCCAGGGCGGCGCTGGCGTCGGGCAGGCGGCGGGGACGGCGGCGAGCACGCGGCGGCGTACGGCGGCGGCAGCCGGTCGGCGGCGGCGCGAGGAGGAAGGCGGCGGACGGCGGGCGACGGGGCAGGCGTGGGCCGCGGGGGCCGGCGACGGGCCTGCGGGCCGGCTGCGGGGCGAGGCCGGAGGCGGGCCACGTGGCGCGCTGTGATTCGTCGGGCGGCGCGGCGGACGTTGTCCGGCCGGAGCGGACGCGTCCGGCGCGGCGCGGAGGGAGAGGGTTAGGGTTCGTCTGCAGTTTTGTTTTCGGGATGCCCACATATAAATAGGTAGAGGGAGCTAGGGGACTCCAAATGAGGTGCGGTTTTCGCCCACACGATCGTGATCGAACGACCTAGAGTATGGAAGGGAGTTTGGTGGGTTTTGGGCTGGTTTTGGAGGGGGTTTTTGCTGGACACTCAAAAGGACTTTGCGGATGCCTGGTTAACCGTTGGAGTACCAAACGACCTTCGAATGGAACGAAACTTGACCGGTAGTCTCCGGGTGGTATATTAAGACCACTTGACAAGCCTCGGTCCATTCCGAGAAAGTTTGACACACGCACACGAAAGAAAACAAGAGAGGTGCACCGGAGGAGATAGGAGCGCCGGATTGGAAAACGGACAACGGGGAAAATGCTCAGATGCATGAGACGAACACGTATGCAAATGCAATGCACATGATGACATGATATGAAAATGCATGACATGAAAAAATACAAAACGAAAGACAAAACCCGACAACGGAGGGAATAAGATATCACATCGCCGAAAATG
This sequence comes from Aegilops tauschii subsp. strangulata, assembly GCF_002575655.3. NCBI lineage: Eukaryota > Viridiplantae > Streptophyta > Magnoliopsida > Poales > Poaceae > Aegilops > Aegilops tauschii. The sequence goes on from NC_053041.3 coordinate 69,455,205, forward strand.
GCAAGAGTCGGAGTTACAAATATGGCAAGTTACATGCGGGGTGTTACATGGTGGTTGTAGGCGGCGTCGGCCTGCGCCTCCCGGTACTGCTCTTCACGCTTCTGCCTCACCGCGTCCATATATTGGGCACGGGCCTCGCCGATGGTCATGGTGCAATGCACCGGTGAGGATGGCCATGGTGAGCAGTAGTGGTGTGGACAGGAGAATAGGAACGGATGCGGGTGACTGCGGCTATGGCAGGCGCAGCAGTTTATATAGCAATGGTGAGCGGCGGAGGGACGGACGTGTGGAGCCGGAGTAGCCGCCTCGGCAACCACGTATCATTAATGTGGGCGGCAGAAGGATGGACGGACGATACTTGTGTCGTTTGAAGGCGGAGCAATCGCATGCACCGGGAAGCGGGGCGGGCGGCGCTGACCGTTTCGGGTGGAAAGCGCGCGCGGGCGAGGGAGGCGGTCTGGGTGGGCCAGGGCAGTCAGACTCGTGCTTGGCAGCGGGTCAGTCCAGCAGCCGGACATGCTGGCTCGCCAGCTACCTCGCCGAGCTGAGCGACGACAATCAGACGATGGACGTAGCTTCCGACCAGGAGCCGGCGCCACTGTCCAAGCTGGTTCATGCCGTGTTCACCATAGAGCAGGTGCAGCCGCACTTCGACGCCCTAATGGCGGAAGAGCTATAAGCGCAGGAGGACCTGTGCTGAAACCTCCGTCTCCTCAACGAGCACCGGTGAACAAGCGAACGACAATGCCGTCACGGACATCTGGCCCTATGATCCTGGCATCCCGAATGAGCAGCGGGCGCTGTATCAGACCATCCGTAGGGCCCGCGAGGCCCTCTCCGTCATCCTTCGAGTTGTTGCGCTCGCTGTGGCGCCGCCGTCTCGCGTTGTCAACATGGTCAACGAACATGAGGATGAGGAGATGACTTTAGTTGGAGAGGATGACAACAAGTGCCTCCTTATTAGTATATAAAACTATTTTTTGGCTTCCTCCTGGTTTCCTGACATCACGGTCCCGCACCATTGTGAACCTATGTAGTCAATAAACGAGAGAATTGCACAAGAAGCGGCCGTCAGCTGGGACCAAGCAGCTCGAGCAGTATTTGTGTTTTTGAGGTGTGAGCACTGCAGAGTTTTTCTTGAGTGATGTTTAGCCCAGATATTAATTTTTCTCCTCTAAACAACAACGAAAACATAGCTGCAGCTATTAACTGGGCGGGCTTTGGCCCGTCTAGCCCAGGCCAAATATCCAGCCTAGATATTAATTTTTTTCAAGCTGAAAATGGCTAGCCCAGCTATACTTTTTTTAGGAATACCCAGGCAAGGTCAAGTTGTTATTCTCCGCCCCGCTGGGCTGCAAATCTTGTCTAGAAGGGATGCATTAGGCTTAACAGGAAAATGGGCTTTAAGAAATAATAAATGGGATGTAATTATAAAAACTGGGCAATAACTATAAAAAATGCACCAAACACGTAATTACTTTATAAAATATTATTTTTGGATATTGAAAATTTTAATTTCTTTAATTGTTGCGTGCGCACTGTTTCGTTGGATTTTTACGTAATATAAATTTATATTGAAATTGTATTTAATCTGACTAGAAATTTCGGGGTAAAAATATTTCGGATCCCATCAAAATGTGGGAAATTTTATTTGAATTCTGTTTTGAACGGTTGGTTGAAATGGGCTGTACTTTTAACAAACTATAAATGGGCTGTAGTAATTTCCATTAGAATTCAAAAATGGGCTGTACATTCTTAGAAATCGCAAATGGGCTATAAGTTCTCTCCCACACACTTGTGGGCCTACTAAGTTGACGCGTCCCCTAAAAAAGAAGTTGACGCGTATGCAAGGCTTCGTCAACTTATTATAGTCAACACACGGTTCTAACAGCAGTGGCCGTTGGATGTCCATCCAACGGATGCCGTGCTTCTTCTTCAATCTCGGATATTCTAGCTTCACCCGCCCAAAAATTGATTCCTCCCCCTGACATCTAGGGCGCACCGTTTCGGAAGCTGACCTGTGGGCCTACTAAGAAGAAGGAATCAATATGAACGATTCTAGCTGCAGTGACCGTACGATGTCCATCCAACGGCCGTAGTGCTTCTTCAACCTCTGGTCTTCTTGCTCCAGCCGCCCAGAGGAGCGCCGGTCGTGCCGCGTGCTCCTGCCTCCCGTGGCCGGCTGGGATGCCGCGGAGGCCTCACCGCCCCCTACTACTCCCACCGCTGGCCAGGCCATCCGTCTACTCACCCACACACCCTGTTATTCCACGGCGACGGCAGCCTCACACCGCAGCGGAACCAGTGAACCCTCGTACTCCTCTCCGCGCGGGCTTCCACTGCCGCGTCTTCCCCGGCTCCGCGTCGTCCCCTTCCTAGGCCTCACCGTCGTCCACCGCCCTGGTGCTCTCGGCGCGACGTGGTCAACGTGGTCAAGGAACAACTTCCATCGGACGTGGACTGTACGTGGAGAGGCTGACAGTTGGGTCCACGACGGCAGTAAGGAAGTGCCTCCATATTACGCGGAAAATAATGATTCCTCCACCTGACAGTAGGGACCCACCGGACGGGCCACCGTATTTTGCAAAAAAACGTTTGCCCCCTGACTGCTGGGAGCCACCGGACGGGCCACCGTATTGCGCGAAAAAACGTTCCCCCCGCTGTCAACTCAGACCCACCAGAAGTGCCTCCTTATTACGCACAAAAAAATGAATACTCCCCCTGCTGGTTGGGACCCACCTTGGTGGGAGGCTGACTTGTGTGCCTACTAAGTTGACGGGGACGGAGTGCTTTGTCAACTTAGTCAATATGAACGATTCTAGCTCCAGTGACCGTACGATGTCCATCGAACGGCCGTAGTGCTTCTTCAACCTCTGGACTTGTTGCTCCAGCCGCCCACAGCAGCGCCGGTCGTGCCGCATGCTCCTGCCTCCCGTGGCCGGCTGTGCTACCGCAGAGGCCTCACCGCCCCCTACTATTCCCACCACTGGCCAGGCCCTGCGGCGACGGCAGCCTCACACCGTAGCCGAACCAGTGAACCCTCGTACTCCTCTCCACGCGGGCTTCCACTGCCGCATCTTCCCCGGCTCCACGTCGTCCCCGGCTCCGCGTGTCCCCTTCCTAGGCCTCGCCGTCGTCCACCGCCCTGGTGCTCTCGGCGTGGCGTGGTCAACGTGGTCAAGGAACGACTTCCATCGGAAGAGTAATGTCTTGGAGAGGCTGAGAGCTGGGTCCACGACCACAGCAAGGAAGTGCCTCCTTATTACGCGCAAAATAATTATTCCTCCACCTGACCGCGTGGACCCGCCGGACGGGCCACCGTATTTCACGAAAAAACATTTCCCCCTGACCGCTGGGACCCACCAACTACATCTTTGCATGCAAGGAAGTGCCTGACAGTCGGGACCCACCTGGTCGAAGCGTACGTAGCGTTGTCATTCTGGTCGCGAACGTGTACGTACATACTGGTCGACGTAGAGGCGCGGACGTGTCGTAGTATAGGCGCGCACGTAGCATGTACACGTACGTACAGCGGCCAGGGTGCAAGAAAGTAAATACGGCCACGTACGTACATACGGGCGGGGTCTCGAATGCCTACTCGCGCGTACGTACGGCCAGGGCTCGTGTACATGGCTAGGTCGGAACGGAGAAACAGCGTCGTCGTCGTGTTCATGGGGCGGAAACGGAATGCGTCGTGTTCATCGGGAGGAAACGGAGCCAACCGGCTTGGACGGAACAACCGATGGAAACGAGGCCTGGCGTACCGTAGAACGGAGGAAACGGCCTTGTGTTCGACCGGCCACATTCGAAATGGGATCCTGTTCATCGGGAGGGGTCTGGCGTACCACAAAACGGAGGAAACGGACCTCCTAGGTCGAAACGCGGGTCCTGTTGATCGGGAGGGGTGTGGCGTACAACAAAACAGAGGAAACAGACTTGTGTTGGAGCGCTACGGTCGAAACGAGGGTCCTGTTCATCGGGAGGTGTGTGGCATACCGCAAAACGGGACTCCACGAGATACTGTTCATCTCCACCGTCGACCCCCTCCAGCCTCCACGGGCTATTGTTCATCCACCGTCGAGCTCCTCCAGCCTCCACCTGTGACTGTTCATCCATGGGCTCCTGTTCATCCAGCCTCCACCGCGCGCTACTCCACCGGCTACTGTTCAACTAGCCCTCTCCACGGGCTCCTGTTCAACCACCCCTCCACGGGCTACTGTTCATCCATCCCTCCACTGTCTACTGTTCATCCTGCCCTCCATGGGGTGGTCCTGTTCATCCTGCCCTCCACGGGGTCCTGTGCATCCAGCCCCAACCGGCTCGAACGATCACGGTCCTGTTCATCCACCCCCAACCGGGAACTGTTCATCCAAACCCCCCAGCAACGCTCACTGTTCATCTAGAGGCAACGCCACGGGGTCCTGTTCATCCACCCCCACCGGGAACTGTTCATCCAACCCCCCGGCAACGCTCACTGTTCATCCAGAAGCAGCATCGATCGACTTCAGTTAGCAGCAGTAGCAAAGGAATCGCTCGATCGGGTTCAGTTAACAGCCATCAATCGATCGGTCGGGTTCAGTAACGCATAGCCTGCAGTGCAATCACTCGGGTTCAATTAGAGCCCAACGCCTCGCTCGGGTTCAGTTAGAGCCCAACGCCTCGCACACACGCGCGTACGTACGAGAGAAACGCGCATCGCTTGGCCCCCAACCACCCACCGTAACCGGAGACTCCATGATATTTTCCGCGCCCTTGCTTCTACCACAGTTTTTTCGTCATGGACGGCCCAAAGAATGTCATGCAGCTGCGTCTCCGGCCCGCCCGGGATGAAAAGCCCATTTTCTGTCATGATTTTTTGTCATCGAAGTAGGACCCCACCACATATATGATGATACCGGGTTTTGTCACAATTATCGTCATAGAAGTGTCATAAGTATGACAGAAAAGATTTCGTTCGGCCCAAAATGTCACGGATGTGTCTTTTTTTGTAGTGGATGAGGCTACGGCGTCGGTAAAGCAGGGCCGGTGGAGTTGAGTATGGCGTCCGTGGAGCGGGTCTGGTGCAGTGGACGAAGGCTTCGGCGGGCGCGTTGTACAGTGCTTTCGGTGAGGCAGATCTGTTACAGCGGACGAGGGCTTGTATGATGGGCCACCGAAGGGACGGACGAGGGAGTCAGTGAAGGGCCTACACTGTGGTGGACGAGGGCGCCGGTTAAGCAGATCCGGTGCGGTGGACCATGATGGCGGTCAAGGAGATCTGGAGCGGTGTACAAGCCAGTCGCTGAAGTAGCTCCGGTCAAGTGGTGAGTTGGCAGTTGGGGGTTCCAAGGTGCGAAAGGTAGATCCGTCGGGGTGTGAGGTCCACCGCTGCGGCGGAGGACTAGATTCGGCGGCTTGCCATGGTTGGGGGGGTCGGGGAGGGGAAGGGGAGGGGCTCTGGGGAAGAATGTGGGGGGCAAAGAGGGGAAAACAATGGAGTTACCAAAGCAGCCCTTTTCCGTTCATGTGGCAGGGGTAAAACAGGAATATCGCAGGGCTAAACTTTCGGGCGCGAGATATTTCGATGTGAGCGGGAAGTTTGAAAGCTTTTGGCACCTGAAATTATATTCTGCTCTTGTACGGCCGACTATGATATCATGGCCGAGAATTTGTTTGTTTTGCACGCAAAAAAAGTGCAAGTTTTGAAAATCAATGTCTCCAACTCGAATCTTAGATTGTCCATTCAATTGAAATATGGATCATTGAGCTACTACAAGCAAATACCATCATATGGTCCAATTCAAATGAAATTCCAAATATGTTTATCCTAAATATGATGACAAAAGCAAAAATGTGTATTTGTATGAATAAAGTGGATGATTATAAAGTTTGAACATGCCCGTATGTGTATATCTCTAGGTTTGATATATGAATTTGAAATCACGAAATCCCGGCTTAAAAATGTACCTCTGTTTAAATGAATTACAAAAGCTAATGATGGAGTCCAATTCCAAAATTCCAATCTTAGGTTTGTAATTCTGGTACATCAAAGTATATCACGCATGTTCAAAAGTATCGTTATCTCATAGTCCAAACTGTGAAACAAATTGATCAACCTTGAGTGCACACACTATTGACCATGTATATCTCAATTACGCTAAAGTCCTTCAAATATAGACACCTCACTCTTTATCTGAAGCCAACCCCCCCCCTCGCCCCCCCCCCCCCCACACACACACAGAAGTCGTTCTCTCACCCAAACACCAACACACGAGCACATTAACACCCCTCTCTCTTCTAAAGTCCGGACCCCAATATAGGTCTCTATCACTTTGTCTCTTGGGCATGCACACATCTCTTCCCCCACTCTCTAGCTAGGTCTCCCGGCATCTCTCTTTCCCAAGCACATGCACTATTTAGAGTGTATCTTTCCCATACACACAAAATGTCACCCCAAACGTCTATCTCCCTAGTTATGTGGTTCTCGCACACTCACCTCACACACCACCCCCACTACAAAACAAGCACACTTTGTCGCCATGTGCACCACTCTCCTCTTTCTATCTCTCCCACATGCGGACCCGCCCTAGCTCCTCCCTGTATACATATATGTCGTGACTCTTTCCATAGCTCCCTATTGTATTATCGTTCTCGATCTCGCACAATTGTTCTCTACACCATCTATTCTAGATCTCTCATGAAGTCCCTATCACACACACGATGACTAGCTTCCCTTGCGTCTCCGTACATAGGCTAATTTCAAACAACATCAACATTGTCTCCCTATCTATACGCCATTTATGGACACAAACGCCCCCTCTCTTCCTCTCTCTCTCTCTCTCTCTCTCTTCGTCGCTAGCTCTCTCTCTCTCTCTCACGTGCGCGCTCTCACACCCCTCTCCCACACACAATCGATGTCTCTTCCAAATAGTCTGCTCCCCCCGCCCGCACCCATGCTATCCCGCAACTACACATGTCACACCATTCCCCCTTCCCTTATACTGGGTTTACATCATTAGTGGTCTCTCTACTCCACGTACACACAGTCCCTCTCACACACAAACGCGCGCACAAACACACATAGACACGCACAACCACCCATTAATCTGGATCCTCATCTGTCCCCATGTCCGCATGTGTATCTCGCACACTCACTCTCTAATTATGTATATGTGTCTCCACGTTACACAACAGAAAGCCCCATGTACATGTCTCTCTCTATCCTCCACACACATAGACACAAAGAGTCTGTTATCATTGCCTCAGTCTCTAGACATATCACACACGCATATCGTCTCTCTCTCTCTCGCAAACACGCTCAACAAGGGTTTCCCCGTGAATAACTTACCGTCTATTCATCAACAGTCGTGGCAGTACGGCGAACACGAGACGTGAAAAAGAATAAATCTACACGTGCTTAGACCACCTAGTATGACTACTAGGACTAGAGCAAGCAAAAAAGCGCGCCGCCGTCACCCCCTCCTTATCGACGACGCGAAAACCTTTGTTTTACACAGTCGAGAAGTCATTGTGCTAAGGCCTCACATGCTGAGGCGTTGAATAGAATGTAGATGCTAGTTTACGGAAACAAGTATCGATAATACGTTTCTTATCTTATAAAAAACCGAGTTGGTGATGATGGTACGCGTGCCATCTTGCAATATAGACCGTCCGATCTATATCTGACTGATGGAAATTAAACTAAAAGATACCCGCACCCCTCTTCACATTTGCAGACAAGGCCTTCCCTCGTTCATCCTTATCTCCAACAACCTAATTGTTGAGCAATTAAGAAAGGAAGACTCTGGAACAAACTGGCCCGGTGGCCGCTGCCGGCGTCGTCAATCCCCATGCCTCCGCTCAGTCCGACCACCAATCACCACCACACCCCACTCCTCTTCACCTTATCTCCTATTTCTCGAGATAGCATTAGTTTTTACACATGGGATTACTCCCGCATGGGTCAATCACAACGAGTGTTTCTTATAAAAAAATGCATCTTCATGTTCCGTGCAATGCACGGATCTTGCTAGTACTCCTACAGAAGACTAAGTTGGTGATGATGGTGTGTCTGCCATCACTACAAAAAAAATACACTTGCGTGATGATACGTGTTTGTCACAGTAGGTCGCGTTTTTTGTCATGCATGTACATCCATGACAAATTTATGACAGAATCAAGATAGTCATACCTGTGCTCTCGTAGAAGTGTTCCATGACATTACCAAAATTATCATCACGGAAGTGTCCACTTCCATGATGATAAATCGCGTGTCACAGAAGTGCTTTCGTCAAGGGTGACAGACACGTGGCATCCACCGTAACGGAACGCCGTTAAGCTATCGGGTCGGGTTTTGGATCCGATAACCCGTTAACAGCCCCGACCAATGGGGATTTTCCACGTGTAAAATCATCATTGGCTGGAGGAAACACGTGTCGGCTCATCGCTGGGACAGATGTCATCCACTCATTGGACAGAAGGCGCCTATGATACGTCGACACGTGGCACGGCCCAACAGAGGCCCATTCCTGTGAAAAGGCCGGCCCGTTTGACTTGGTCAAAAGGTGGCGGGCCGGCCCATGGAAAGCCTGTTAACGGCCTGTTCGCATAAAGCCCATTTACAGCCCGCTAACCCAAGGCCCGTTACGCCCTATTCGAATTAGGCCCAGTAGTGTCATCTGGGCCATCCAATATGATTCCAGCCCGTTTTCACTTCTGGCCCATGTATGGCCCATGACGTCTTTCGGCCCATATGAGGCCCTATGTAACGCTTGGCCTATTAACGGCCGTGGTGAAACTGGCCCGTAATGAACAGTGTATCACTTTACACCCATTAACGGCCCGTGGTGAAACTGGCCCGTAAAGAATAGTGTATCACTTTATACCCATTAACGACCCGTTATTCCATTGGGCCATTTCCAGCCCATGTTATCTTTCGGCCTTCTCAGAGCCCATTTATTCTTGGGCTATTTTCCAGCATTCGTTTACTTACGGCCCGTTACTGTCATTTTCTGCTTGTGGGCCAAATTCAGCCCGTGGTTACAGTCGGCCCGTTTGTGGCCAGTTAATACGTTGGGCCGTTTTCATAGCGTCATCAAATACGGCCTATTAACGATGGCCCGTTATGGTCGGCCCATGAACGGACGATTCCAACTCCAGCCCGTTTACAGCCAGAATGCGGTCTGTTTGGCCCATGTTTGGCCAATCAATCATACGGCCCGTATAAGGCCCATTGATGATACGGCCCATAGAAGGCCCATTGTTTCTATGGCCCGTAGAAGGCCCACTGTTTCTATGGCCCATAGAAGGCCCACTGTTTCTACGGCCCGTAGGAGGCCCAGTGTCACTAAAGTAAATATTAGCCCATGGTTATTGTGGCCTAGTTTTAAAAAATAGGTTATTGCAGCCGCTAGCAAACCGCAGAAAAAGAACTGCACTGACTACAAGCAAACAAATAAACAAGACAACAAGGAAATAAATAAGCAAGCAACTTACACTAGGCTATCACGGCTATTACACATATTGCATCCACTGGGCATCAAAGTTCGCCACCAGTGCAAATATAGGGAACACAGCAGCATATAAACGCCGCAGCAAAACAAGTCCAGAACTGAAACCACTTCAGAAGAGCTCAAGAAACAATATCCTGGGTACCCATAATGCTGGCAAGATGCTTAGCAAGCTTATTAACTTTCTCTTGTTTGGCGCTTAAGTCCTCCAGCGCTTGCTGTTGCACCAGAAAGTATGCATCTGAATTCTGCAGGGACTTCCTTAGTCCTTCGGCTTCCTGTCGCATAACATCTGATCGATGTCTTTCAACTTGAAGTTGAGACTCAAGAAGCCGAACTGATTCAGGCAACGAGTTCGAAGAGCTGGTGCCAGTAGTGGTAGCCAGTAACTCGAACACTACACCAAGACAGGACTTTGGGGTTGTCTCCGTGTCTTCAATATAGTTTTTATCAGCTTTCTTGGAGACCAACAAGGATGTCTCACTATCTTGAACCTTATCTGCATTACTTCCTTTACCATTGCATAACAGGGTACTCTTCTCCAATATTTTATCCGCGTTCTAAAAGAGAAACAAACAAACACATCTCAGGTTTACAATGTAGTATATGAAACTCATTTTGGTAAACTAGTTCAGTAGTAAGGTGGACAGGATAACAGCATGAAACAAACATATATCTATATAGTATGGTCACTGTATGGCATATATCATTCTAGTTTATGTTGCCAAATCAAGATAGATACAGTTCGAATCATATATATTTAAGACAAAGCAGCATAGACAGAATATAAGTGTGGGAAACTACACAGCAATAACAACACTTGTAATGTGCATGGCATGAGAACATAACTATTTATTCAATTGAAACTGAAATCAACATAGAGCAAGTTACAATAGCAAACAGCCAAACATGTTGAAGAAACATGTTTAAAACATACCTATTGCGCCATTGGAGTTTCAATTGCATCCTTCAAATTTGAAATTAGTTGGTATCAGTAAATACAGTGATGCAAGAGCAAAGTAGTATGAACCATAGCTACGGAACCTGACCTGAGAACAATTCTTCTTCTGCTTTAAGTGTTGACTTCGGGTTCGGAGTGGTGGTCCTCGTGATTTGGGCACTGTAGTTGCCTTACTAACTGCTCGTGTTTGGGTGCTCTGTGGTGGAGACGGTGTTGTGTCAACGGGAACTGGGTGTCTATCTGCTGGGGTTGGGGTTAGAAAGGGTGTAGCTGGTTCTCTGTCCAACTGGGTAGGGGTACAATCTACATGAGTGTGGGTTATGTGTGGTGGGGCTGGTTCTTGGGCAAGTACAACCGTGGTTCTATCTGCATCGACAGGTAGCACGATCTTTTCTGAAGACCGTGTTTTTACTCCCACAGATACTGCCATCACTCCCTCCAATTGAAATGGCTAATAAACAAGAAAAATAATTGAATGTACAGACATTGTAAGATAGACAGGTGCAATGGATAGTAGGGAAGAAAACAGGGCATGAAATAATTCACATTTATGTTGTCTAAGCAAACAGAATAGCAGGACATAATTTCACATATATGATGGCTAATTAAACAGGATAGCATGACACAATTTCACATGTATGATGGCTAACTAAACAGGATAGAATGACGTACTTCAAAATATGATGACTATGTAAACAGGATTACATGATATAACTATACGATGTGTCTATTAAAGTGGTTCGCATGCCATAAATCACAAACATGCCGTTGATGGAAACATGATGGCATGATATAATTCACGGATAGAATGACATAATTTAAAATATGATGACTATGTAAACAGGATGAGATGATATAACTATATTATGTCTTTAGAAAATGGGTTGGCATGCCATAATTCAGATACATGCTGTCTATGTAAACATCATGGCATGACATAATTCAAATATATGATTTATATACTAAGGAAGTGAGCAGAGGGCAATCGCATATATGATGTGTCAACTAAGGAGATGGCATTCAATATTGTGTATATGATGTAAAAACTAAGCATTGCAATACAACATATGCATTATATGAGTAATATAACCCTGCCAAGTTTGAGCATACACCTCAGGGGGATAATAGGACTGGTCATCTGCCTCTGGATCCTCCTCTGAAGAGCTATGTGTAACCAGCAAGATATCTGCTTCAGCAGGTAGCATTGTCTGCTCTGAAGACCTTGTTTTCACTCCAGATTTCTCCATCACCAATTCAAATGGCTGATGCACAGGAAGAGCAGTTGAATATACAAACATTGTCGACAAAAGCAATGAGAAATACAAAAAAAGGACGGCATGATATAATTCACATATATGACGCTTGCCTAAACAGCATGGCATTGCATAATTCACATACATAATGCCTTGCAACAAGATAACATTGCATGATTCACATATATAATGTCTTGCAACAAGATGGCATTGCATAATTCACATATATGGTAATTAGACATTAACAGTTGGCATTCACACAAAGCATGTCTAAACTCAGCAAATGACATAGCAATGCAAGATACCATACGCACGATATGAGCAACATAACCCTGCCAAGTTAGGGCATGCACCACGGGGGGGGGGGAATATGACTGGTCATCTGTCTCTGAATCCTCCTCTGAGGAGCTATCGGTAACCAGCAAGACATGCGCTTCGTCAAATAGCATTGTCTGCTCTGAAGACCTTGTTTCCACACCAGATTTTTCATGACCGTGCCAAATGGCTGATGCACAGGAAGAGTAATTGAATGTACTAAAATTGTTGACAAATTTAACACGTAATAAAAAATGATGGCATGATATAATTCACATATAAGATGACTGGCGAACCAGGGTGGCATTGCAAAATTCACATATATGATGCCTGGCTAGACAAGATGGCATTGCATGATTCACATATACGATAAAGAAACTAAATAGATGGCATTGACACAAAGCATGTCTAAACTAAGCAGATGACATCTTTAATGTATACAGTAAGCAATGCAATGCACCATATGCATGATATTACCAACATCAGCATGCCAAGTTAGAGCGAAGATGTCATGGGGTAAATAGGAGTGGTCTTCTCCTTCTGAATCCCCCTCAGAACAGTTATCTTCCTCTTGATTACGATCCGAAATGGGTGGAGGGGGGCTGCCTTTGCGCCCACCATGGAACGACGTCTGCATGAAATTTTATTGCCACGCAAGGCTCGTCTCTTTTTCTCTACATGATCAGTTCCATTGTGTACAATAACTGGCATGCATAGGAATAAAACATAGTGAGATTATGTAAGGAGTGCATGCACAAATCCAGAGTGATGGTAGCAAACTGTGGATAGACCCAAAACCAATGATAGCAGGCAGATAATAGCTTTAGTTAAAAAATACAGATAATGGCTCCTTTAATGTTTGTTTGCACCCAACATGAAACTCATAGTAGACACCGGAGATTAACCAGATAGTAGATAGATAGTACTGATTGCTGCCCCTATATGTACCCCACAACCATTTAAAAACTCAAGTTTCAGCATTAGTTTGGACCTGACTCGGAGTCTAATAGGTGAACACGACGATAATGTAGCATGTCATCATATTAAGCGACGCATAACGTAAGCAGACACGGAAGAGTGCGACCTCTCTTGCGGACCCGTGTAGTCCTCAAGGTCATCTGGTCAGTTGGTGATGGTAATGCAGTTGCCGTGGCTGCCGGCGGCGGGGAAGAAGATCTGAGGCGGCGAAAGACAGTCTGGAGAGCGGATCCCTGCTGTGGTGAACCCTTCCGTCGTTGGAGCAGCTGAGCTGGGGTGGAACACATCGCCGCAGGAGCAGGACAAACCACACAAGGTTTTCTTTGACACATATTTGTAACAGAAGTAATTGAGTAAGGGCTTGTTTGAATTTGAGGATTCTAACAATGCAGGGATAGGAAATAGACAGGAATAGGATAGGAATGCACGTGCAAAACAGAGAATTTAAAAACACAGGATTTCTGCCAATCTGGGTGTTTGATTCACAACAATTGGAAGATCACAGGATGCAAAAAAGCATGGTGAGATTAAGTCAAACCACAAGAAAATGTACGGTTATAATGCTATTATGCTACTATCTCTTAGTCTTGTGCTTGATGAATAGGAATATGAAAAGGAGGAGAAGTGGAAATTAGAATTCCTACGGTTTTTCTTTCAAGGAGACACTAAAGGAACAAATCCTACAGTTTTCCTTTGCTCCATTCCTTTGCACCAAATTCATGAAAAGTAGTACCATAGGAAACTTTCCAATTCCGATGTTTTTCATTCACTTTTCCTTTCAAGCACTGGCGATTCTAGTAGGCAGGCTTGAGCAAGGAAAATCCTACACTAAAAAAATGTTTTTGTGCTACTTCTATTACTTTGGACCCAGGCCACTGCCATACTAGCTCAACTCCCAGGCCCATCGACAAATGCACAGCTCAAACGCGCAGAGATAAATAATGATGGCGTTCAAGAGAGTCCATCACGGATAGCTAAGTTGCCTGGTACCTCACTGCTTGTCATATAGTAGGATAAAATAATCGTATTTCCCGTTACTACGAGTGCTCAGTGGACAATATATATAACATGTAGAGTAAAAAAGAGATGCAACAAGTGTACAACCTCTTTGGCGAAGCCATGTCGATCTCAGCGTGATTGGGTTGGCCGGTGAGGATGCTCCGGCTGACTTGGCTGTCGGAGGAGGGGAAGAAGATCTTAGGCGTCTGGAGATGGAGCCCGAGGTACTGCTCTACTGTGATGGAGGGTTTCGTCATTGGAGCAGCTCCGGTGATTTGTACGACGCCGAGGCTGAAGCAGGACAAGAGAGACAACGAACAACGTTAACCTGACTGGAATTCTAATAGCATCTCCAATACATGACGTAAAATACATAACCACAAAGTGCTAGATGTAAAATACATCAGCCGCTCATCTCTGAACTTAACTGTCGAAACTGAATTTAACTATCGAAACTGAACTTAACTGTCGAAACTGAACTTAACTATCGAAACTAAATTTTGCTGTCGAAACTGAATTTTGCTGTCGAAACTGAACGCACTAGCAAGGTGAGGCTACACGTCGGTCGACTGACTTTTTCATCTCTGGTCAGTCAATTTTGCAGCCGTTGGATACGAAATCAAGGGCCTGCGGTTCATCTTCAACCTCCACCCCGCTGAGCCGCCAGCCACCACCGGCCAAACAGCAGCCCCCCGCCACCCGCGGCCGGCGGTGCGCCGCCCCGCCTGCCCCGAAAACACTCCCCACCGCCGATCCGCCGCCGCCCCGGCCATCTCTCTAGCCCCCCCCCCCCCCCCGTGCCGAGCTTTTTCTCCGGCGATCCCCACGCCACCGCCCCGCCACCGCCCCGCCACCGCCCCGCCACCGCCGGCGACCACCGCCCCCATCCTGAATCCTAAGATAGATAGTGGGGTACCTCTCCAGCGAGCCCCACTCCCCGCTGCGGCTGGTTCTTCCTTCACCCCGGCGAGCCCCCCAACCCCCTGAAAATCGACTAACCCAAAAGTCGATTCAGTCGACTGAAGTGTAGCTAAATCGGAGCGGCATCGCAAACAAGAGCAAGAGCAAGAGCAGCAGCGCGAGCAAGAGCAATAGCAAGAGCAGACCAGGCAGGGGACCGAGAGCAAGAGCAGAGCAGCAGCGCGAGCGAGACCTAAAGTAGCAGCAGCTCCTACTGATGTGGACGTCGTCACCAAGGGAGCGACGCCGTGGAGGAAGTGGCCGGCGACGCCGTCGTGGATGGAGCCGCGCCATGTCTGCCTGGGACCGAGTGCCGGCAGCACCGTGAGATCGAATCAAGAAGAAAATGTGGCAATAAGTGTACAACCTCTTTGGTGGCGCCGATTAGGCCGCAGCTTCATCCGAGGAAACGGTGATGATGATGCTCTTCCGGTGGGGCAGGTGAAGACGGTGGTGTGGGAATGGAGGTGGCGCGAAAGACGAGGGGAACATCGGGGCAGCTCCTTGGAGGTGGAGGACGGGGTGGCTGAACCGGCGGGACGATGAGATCGACGACGGATTCTCATCCGGCACGGTGGATGAGGGACGTCGAGGTGTTGCTGTGGACGACGTCATCGGGGAAGAGGCTCCGGCTAGGTGGCGGACGGAGCAGGGTGTGGGGTTTCGTCGCGGGTTTTCGCGGCCTCGGTGTACGAATGGGTGGGCGGATGGAATGGCAGTGGGGAACCATGGCTTAGAGACGCGCTTGTCCGAAATTTGGGGTAAGTTACGAAAGTACCCCCACCGATTTGAGGCGGTTCTTTCGGTTCAGGGGTACCACGGGCATTTCACGTGTTGGGATTTCACAGGAGGTGGGAGTTTTCGTGCGCGTTGTAATTTCAGAATAGCAAGGCGCGGGTTGAGATGGAGGGAGTTGTCGGAGCACAACGAGACAAAGATATATCTTAAATATTTTGGGCTAACAAGGCGCAGGTTGAAGAGGCGGGAGTTTCGCAGCACTATAGACAGAGACGCTAGCTTGAATTTTCGGCATAACAAGGCGCGGCTTGAAATTTCGGAAGAACAAGCTTAACGTGTACCCAAAAAAAAGACAATTTGCACCTCAACACGCACAACACACACACACAAACACCATTTAGACTAGATTAAGGTACACGTGCATTGCACGCATGAGATTTGGCAACCAAATTATGAATAAATACCACATTATAGCATGCAAGCTTTGAGTCATATATGCATGATGTAGATGTTCGTTTAATTCTTATAGTTCATTTCATTCAAAATCATCTAGTTTTTATAAGAAAGCTAATCTATTTTACGATTCATGGAATTGTGCGTCGTAAGACATAAAGTAAAAACAAATAATGGCAAATCATGTAGAAAAACATTTGGGCAATTCTGATACGGAAGATTCTAGAACAAATAAGAAGTGCTTGTGTTTTGATGTTTGTGCATTATGCTTAAGTTCAACCATGGAGTCTTCTAGATTATACATGTGGCGAAATCTGGTGGAATCTAGATGATATCCAACGGCCAGTAGTGCTCAAATTTGCCATCTTTGGACCATCGGATTCGCCTCATCCAACGACCATCTTTCAAAGTTAAGGTTACCCGCACAAAATATAAAAAATATAAAATATATAATATATATATATAGGGGTATAGAGATAGATATGTGATGCGAAAGCCGCCCATCATCTCCAATTAGAATAGTGTGTCCATGCACGGATGCGACGTGGACAAATGATGTCTGCCATCGGTATCTCAAATTCAAATCAGTCTGACCTTGTTCAATGTGTATACATTACAACATGCTCGTTTCCAAACCACACCGCGCAGATCTCCGTTATATTCATGCATGCATGGGTTTCAAACATCAAGATCTCTTATTCAAATATTTGAATTCAACTTTACATTGATTATGACCTCACCTATTCTTTTACACCCACACAGTAGTCTTCTCTTTATAATTGTACCACTAACTTTCTCTCGTGCATGGATGCACACACACTACGAGTCGGCATTATCCATCGCATGCATACAATCTTTTTCTTCAGGTCGGTCTCCCATGAAGGCACACACCCACACACATCCCCCTCTCCATCATATCGGGCATTCTTTATCTCTCACGCGTGCATGCGCAACGATCGATGTTCCTCTATGTATGTGTGTATATAGCTAGGTCTTTCATAGTTTTCCACACAAACTGATCAGTCGATATATCTAGTGAGATCTCACCCTCTTTCCCACGTCCACATCGATCAATCTATACCTCTCTATATAGGATTAACATATATAGCTAATACACCCACATTAATTATATATCCAACGTCTCCCTCTCATCATCCATGCCTTCCGCTTCATCTCTCAGACGCGTGCACAATGGCGAAGACAGGGGGCAGTAAGGGCCCTGCCCCCTCCCCCCTAACATCACTATATATCGAGGCTAATATGAATGTGATCATTAGACAATTGCTGCTAAAATGGTTTAAGTTCATGAATTGACCCTCCTTGTAAAGGATTAGCAATGCTTGGCCCCCTAGCTCATTTATTTTTCATGGCTCCGCCACTGTGCGCAACAGCGCACGTGTTCGCCCCCTCTCTCTAAATATCGATCTCGCACTTGTGCATTCCTTCATAGTCTCCCTCCACTCGGCCCCTCGCACCATCTTCTAGCCCCCCACCGGATTTTGCCACATGTACAATCTAGCAGACTCCATGGTTGAACTTAAGCATAATGGACAAACCTCAAAACAACAGTGGTTCTCTTTTGTTCTAGAATCTTCCGTATCATAACTGCCCAAACTTTTTTCTAGTTGAATTGCCATTATTTGTTTTTACTTTATGCTTTACAACGCACACTTCCATGAATCATAAAATAGATTAAGGGCTTCTTTGATTCAAAGGATTCTCAAAGGAATTTTGGAGGATTCTAACCATTAGGAATTTTTCCTATCTTAGTTGTTTGATTCGTAGGAATTTTTCCATATGATTCATTTGCACTAGATTTCATAGGAAACATCCCATCCACTCAAACATCTTTGAAAGAATTCTGCGTTTTTTCTATGCACAATCAAACACTCGTACAATCCTGTAGGATTCAAGACGACATTCCACTATAATCCCATGTTTTCCTATTCCCGCGTTCTTAGCTTTTTTATAAAAACTAATTGATTTTGAATGAGATGAACTATAAGAATTAAACGAAGGGCTACATCAGGCATACATGACTCAGAGCTTACATGCTATAGTGTGGTATTTATTCATAATTTGGTTGCAAAATCTGATGCGTGCAATGCACGTGTACCTTACTAGTACTTCGAGTATGTGCAAAACACGTAAATGAGAATACCAATGGCACGCTACACAGTGTCTCTCTTACAGTTCATGAAGCCACGTGGCACATGTGGAGGCGTTGTCGCGACCTCCTTGCGTGGATTGATCACAGTGACGTGCTGCTGGTTCCAGAAGAATGTACTCGTCCTCCCTGAGCCATACTGGCGGTACATGCACGAAGCGAAGATGTGCACGCATGCCACGCACGCACTCATTCCCTCGCACGCACACGCGGGTACACGAGCAGACGCAATTTTGTACCAAGATCCACCCCATGTGATAATTTGACGCATGTAAAGTCGTTCACTTCATTGATGGTCAATTAATACAACGCATGCAAATTGAGTGGACGTGAGGGCGGAAGAAAGACATTATTACTCCACTGCGTGCATGCGAGTATTTAAATCGTGGGTTGCTAGTAGTACTTCCATTGGTCTCCTTCGTATTTTCTGCCAATTTTTGATAGTAACATAATATTTACGCATTTGAGCAGTGTAGTACTTGAAATTTATGTTCCGCTAAACTCATCGGGAGCCGTTTCGGGCCTCGAAACCAAAACCATCAATTAATCTTTACCTTGTTCCCATCACATTCGAAAGCCTGCTCACACCTACTAGTACGTACCAAACCTGAACGTGTTCCCACTATGCAGGTATTAGTACTAGTGCTAGTACTTAGGTTATAAAAAGGGGAACTACCTAACCGAAAATTACTCTACCTTTCCTCCTCATAAGTGCTTCTTCTTCGTCCGTCATTGCCATGGCCGGTGAGCAGAGCTCTAGGTCGAGAACTACTCGTAACAAGGGAGCGGCAACCAAGGCTGCGGAAAAAAAAGAGGGCTCGCCGCCACACAGAGACCTCGAAAGATCTCTCACGGGCTGGCGATGGCTCCCAGGAGTGCCCTAGCCGCGGAGGCGAACATGCCGAGCCGGCGGAGCTGGAGTCGTTATCCCTCGACGGCATGCCCGATCAGCTCAATAAGCAGAAGGAGCTCATCCACGGCTTGATGGAGTTGCTGAAGGAGAGCCTCGACGACATGCCCGCTGAGCTCAATCAGCAGGGGGAGTTGACCGCCGGCTTGGTGATGCTGCTGAAGAAGAGCATTGCCTCGGAGAAGAAGGCGACCGGCGAAATCCTGCGACTTCAGGAGGACAAGGCGAAGCTCTGCCACGAGATCGACCTGTTAAAGGAGAAGAACGTTGGCTGGAAGAAGCTGCATGGGAATAGTAGTTCCTCGATGAAGATGCTACAGGCCCTTGTCATGGAACAGAAGGAGGAGTTGGCGAAGCTCCGCATCGAGCACCCGGCTGCTGTCAAGGTACGTAATGCGGCCGTGGAACAGATGATGAAGGCTCGCGTCGAGAAATCCCGCGTCATGGACAGAATGAATAAGATGGCGGAAGAGACGCGCAAGGAGATGGAGGTCGTGGAGGCGATGAAGAAGCAGTTACGACTCCACGGCGAATTAGATCATTTGGGGTGATAATCTTCCTTCTTCTTTTGCTCCTGTGTTTCATCTTTTGCTTCAGGTGTTTTGCCGCACGTGTCACGTTCTCTGCGAGGCATGAATAGAACAATGTTTTTTTTCAGGGAATGAATAGAACAATGCTAACAATGAGATGACTAGCAAATTAGATCATTTTTTATCGCCATATGGCACTGGGCTGCCGTGTTTCGTGCTCCTCCATCGCAGTACTACTCCAGTGGAAAACTTGAGTATACCGCACGGTTCTTTGCTCCTCCTCGATCAGGTCGTCGACGCATTTATACGAGCAGTCAAATCACAAGGCCCCGCCTTCCAGCAGTAATGAGCCGTCAAATCACAAAGGCCCTCGCCTCTCGTGAAACCGACCAAGCTAGACTACCCTGCCCTCTAGCCTTTTAAAAAATGTATACTTTTGTACAACGGTAGTATCGATGGATTGCGCCATGGAGCAAAACTTGAAATTAAAAAAAAGGTGGTACATATAGAGAGCGCTCGTCGCCAAATTACGCATATAGTACTATTAAAAAGGCTAGTCACAATAATGGTGTCCAGCACAACCCACCCCTCAAATAAAACTAAGAGGGTTCTTGGATACGTTTTAGTCCCATGACTAAAAGTAGTGGGACTAAAACATGCTAGCCTCACCCATGCTTGGATCCAAATACTAAAAAGGCTAAAATCAAGTTAATGAGCATTTATTATTCTCCAAACCCTCCAATCCAGAACTCGCCTGTGTTAAAGGAGAGGAGTTAAATGAGTAGAGAGAGGACTAATCCACATTTTAGTAAGGGTACCCCTGACTAAAAAAATTTAGTCTCAAGACTAGTTTTAGCCCCTCTTTAGTCAAGGGTGCTTGGAACTTTAGCCTCTTAAAGAGACTATTTTTAGTCAGACTAAAATAAGTCCCTTGGAT
The DNA here is from genome assembly GCF_002575655.3 of Aegilops tauschii subsp. strangulata. Lineage (NCBI taxonomy): Eukaryota > Viridiplantae > Streptophyta > Magnoliopsida > Poales > Poaceae > Aegilops > Aegilops tauschii. The sequence continues at coordinate 69,475,894 of NC_053041.3, forward strand.
CCAAGCACCCTCTAAGCATCCTAGAATTCTTTGACAAGAGTAAGCACCATGAAATTCTTTGACAACTAAACTGCTGGCTATATGATATTGGCCATATATATTGTACGTATATAATGTGAAGAAACGAGTGGTAGTACTATACCAACTAAAAGATGAAATGTAAGAAATACTAGTATGTACATACTGAAGAGTTAAAGTAACGAGAAGAAACATAACATAGTTCTGCTGGGGGCTCAGCACAACACACCCCTCAAATTAAATTAAGCACACCTGAAATTAAACTTTGCAATTATTCCGGTAGACACTGCATTAGAACTACCATGAGCAACGACACTGCCACCTTACTCGGAGTCCTCATCGACGTCCTCAACTTCGTCCTTGTCCCTCTTCCTCTTGGCCGATACTTCTTTGCATTGCTTGAACCGCACACTTGGCTGTTGCTCTTCATCCAACCCTTGTAGATATTGAAGCAAAGGTAGCCGTCCATTGCAGCGTAGTGGATGTGGTTTATATCTAGTACATTCCGCTGCCATGCATGACGATGAAACGTGTATGGAGGTTTCTCCAGTTTACCGTACGAAGGATGAACCATGGCTCCTGCCAGGGTCAGCATTGAAGGCTGACGAGAGGACACCAGCCGATTCTTCTGGAGGTCGAAGGTGTTGCCTACAACGAGGCCTATCCAATGCAGGACTTCTTTGTCGTTACCAAAGTCTACAGTAACGAATTTGACTAGGTTGCTCTCGAGGAAGTCCTTAAAATCCTGGCACTCAACATCGGCATGGCATATGTGGTAGACCAAGCATAAGTCATGCACGCAAACCTGGATCACGGCGGGCTTCTTCCCCTCTTCGTCCTTTAGATCCTTCTCTCGTCCCAGGACTGTGGTGTACTCAACATCTAGCCCAGCGACCCACTCATCATCTGAGTCTTCGAACATGCGTCTGAAGCGAGAAAGGCATCCTTTCACCGTCGCGGAAGAACGGGTGTAGATGATGTCGAACTCATCGCCGGTGATGGTTCTAACCTTGTACTCACCACCGATCGTGGAGATTTGGGATGCCATGGATTTGGGAGGAGGGTTAGGATTAGTGGAACTGCCGTAATGTGAATGGCCGGGACAACTAGGAGCGAACCGCCGTAGTATTGAAGGACGTGCGGGGACGAGTAGGAGCGAACTGCCAGCGTGCGAACGGCAGGGTAGTGGCTTTCCATTCTCCCATGATACGGGCTTCCGAGAGCCCTTGGATCTGAGATCGAATGGTTGCATGGCTTGATTCTAGACCTATGGGTGAATATCCTATCCTGGAGGGTTATTCTGCAAATTTTCAGCAACTTAGCATGTGACTGTTTGATCTCAGATCCAAGGGCTGCCAGCAGCCCATATCATGGTCGCGCCTACCACGACCGTCGCGTCGCTCGCGCGGTCGCGCCCTTGGAGATTTAACACGGTGCGTTAGGCTATCTGATGTTGGCATGTCATACATAGTCATCACTTAGTCACTCATACTACAACAAGGTTGGCTATAAGTGTAATTTTTTTACTCCTCTCTATCTCTTTCTTCGTACTCCCTCCGTCCCATAATATAAGAACGTTTTTGACACTAGTGTAGTGCCAAAAACGTTCTTATATTATGGGACACAGGGAGTACTAGTATTTATTGCATTTGCCAAGGAGTGACCTCTTCCAATGAAATGGTGTTGCTAAGTTTGCTTCATTTAATTAGCTATAGACTCAAAATTGTCTTTTCACCTAGGTACACACGCTTAGCACCGTTTCTTCCTTGGGTCACCAAACTAGTCTCTCTCTTCTTGATTAACTTGCCACATCAGACTTTATGCCTATGTGGCAAGCTTAAGTACCTGTAGGAGCAAGTAAAAGCAAGTACAATAGTGCGCTTTACATGGCATTTTTGCATATGTGGAGGAAAGAGAGGCAAGGAAAAAGTGGAGAAGTGGGGTCTCATGCAAGAGCCAGCCTCTACTACATGGTGGAGCATTGGGAGAGGCGCCTGTATGGAGGTGGTCAGGAATCGGGAGACTCACGCCGGTCGTAGCGCCGCAGTTAAAATGATAATGGCAAGTCAAATCACAGGGCCCCACCTGTCCAGCAGTAACTCGCTGTCAAATCACACAGCCCTACGTTTGCAGCAGCCTACTCCCTCGTCTTCTCGCGTCTCTGTCGAACCGACTAGGCGGAACTGCCCGACCTACCGCGCAGGAAAAGCCCCGCCCTCGACTTTTAAATAGTATACAGTATACTAATTTTGTATCTATGGATTGCACCCGCGCCATGGAGCAAAGCGTCTAGAAAACGGCGGTACGCATGTACGGAGTATACAGCACGCCCGTCGCGTTCGCGTCACACCCCAGACGGTCGGTCGGTCTGGCACGCTGCTCTCCGAATGGAACGCGCGTCATATTGCGTTTGCACACACATGTGGGACGGCAATTGAGAACCGACCATAGGCACACTCCCTGGCCCCGCAAGTCGGGTGACTTAATAGAAGAGGGAGACGAGCGATAGTACTAGAGAAGTGTTGTACTACGTTGGTGCTTGGACGATCCCTGCAAGACACGGAAGATCAGTTCTTCCATGCATGTGACCAGACTCCAGCAGACACGCCTGGACTGGCTATCGTCTACATATCATGCAGGCTGTGTTGTACATGGCTGTAGTTGTGGTGAGAAATCTAAAAAAAGGTTTCTTGTCATCTCGCAAAATTATGTGTCATGTGCTTCGGATCACTGCGAGGGTTAAACAGCGACAACTGAGTTGGGCTAGTCATTGGGGGCACATGCATGAACAGTGACTACTCGGCTGCCATCTAGGTCAAGCCAGCTATGTTAATTAGGACATCTATCGACGGACCCCATTTGTACGAGTTTATCTTTAATTTGAGCTTTGTTCCTCGTCTAGTTTGTCCGTCGGGATTCATGTTGTCTCCTTTGGGCAGTGAGGTTATGATTTCTTGTCATGTGGCATTTTTTCGTGTTATATGTTATAATCCGGCGCTTCAGATCAAAATGACGACAACTGCACCTCCGGGCCACGTGCATGAAGACTTCTCGACAGTCATTGACGAGGTCAAGCCGGCTCCGGTAGACAAAATAAAACTAGTACTACTCCACTATATAGGCAGGAGCCTCCGCGCTTTCTTGCTAGTGTTGCTCTCTTCGCACATAAAATATATGTTATACGTTGCAAAAATAATATAATTTGAAAGTACATTCAGATACGAACCAAACGATACAATTTTTGGTGACATGCATTCACATTTTGCTTGTCAAATAGAGTACGTGGTCAAACTTTGACCCCAAATACGCAAAACAACAAAAAAAATACTTCCAAGACCAGCGCCGCTCTTCCGCTCTTCTCGTCTTAAACCACCGCCGCTCCTCTCCTGTTCCAATCTAAATGCAGCGCCTCTCCTCTCCTCTTCCATTTCAAAACCACCGCCCCTCCTCTCTTGTTCCAGTCCAAAACCAGCGTCGCTCCTCTCCCGTTCTAATCCAAAACCAGCGCTGCTCCTCTCCTCTTCCATTCAAAAACCACCGCCGGCGAGTGAAGATGTTGTGGAGAAGTAGATCGATGGAGGAGTACAACCGATACGTGAGGATCGCAGACGGCGACCCTGTGAAGCTAGCTAGGATGTTGGAGATACAGTCTTGGTTTGACAACAAGGACCAACTACCGGCGACGGCGACATCCATGGCCAAATATCTGCAACAGAGCGAAAAGGCGGCGATACTCCCGGAGGGAGTCGCGCCGGAGTACATAGAGCTTCTCCTCTGGGCCATGGAGCAAACAGATTCACCGAATCCGATCGTGAGGGAGCGGTGGTGGGAGTATCGATCCCAGATGGAGCATCCACCAGAGATTGAAGGATCGAGCATCTACAGGGTGCCGTTTGCGAGGGTGTCCTGCCAGAGCGAGCCGGCGGAGTCTTCGTCGACCGAACCCAACTGCAAGAGGAGAAAAGAAGTTGGCCCGACGACGCTTCCCCGCCATCGTCTCCCTCGCCGTTCACATCGTCTCACGGGGCGGCTGTCTGCCGCCGAGGAATAGGAGGGGGCTGCCCCCAGCCCAATAGTCGGGCAAGTTGTGAATTGTCAGGAGGAGCTTAGGGTTGTCAGCATTTGCAGGTTGTGAATTGTGTTTTGTGTTGTGTATTTTGAGAGTACTTTCAGATATGAATGTCTTTTGAATTTCAGATTTGCAGTATTGAGCATATGAAGTATTTTATGAATTCTAGAGATCTATTTTTAGCACTTAAAAAAATGTAGTTTCATATGAGTATAAAAGTGCAGACAATGTGATTCTCAAAGAAGAAACTGCAAGTTTCAGTTTCAGATAAGAAACTGCAAGTTCAGTTTCAGATAAGAAACAACAACTTTCAGAGGCAGAGCATTTATATTAACACGGCCTTTTCAAACAGGAATAACATCATGTTGGAAGTTTTATTCATGGTCGAAAATGGAACTACCAGCCAGTTAACATCATGTTGATCAACATTCATGCATAGCACATCTTCATATGATGCACAGTCAAAATGCCAACACAATGTCGAGTGTGCGAAACACAGAGAAAACGAGGGACGAAGTTTTGGCAAGTGTTGGACGTGGTTTTGGGCTGCCCCGTCTAGGCCTGCTCCCTCCTCCCCGCGGCCGGATCTGCTGCCGCGCAGGCCTCACTGCCCCATTGTACTCCGATCGCTGGCCTAGCCATCCCTCTACTCACCCACACCTGCTGTTATTCTTCGGCGACGGCAGACGAACCAGTAAACCCTCGTACAGTCGTACTGCCCTCCGCGTGGGAAACAACTGCCGAGTCTTCCCTGCCTCCGTGTCGTTCCCTTCCTAGGTCTCGCCGTCGTCCACCGCCCTGGTGCTCTCGGCGCGGCCTGGTCAACATGGTCAACGACCGACATGCATCTGAAGTGGACTGTACGTGGAGAGGCCGACAGCTGGGTCCATGGCTGCACGCAAGGAAATGCCTCCTTATTACGCACAAAATAATGATTCCTCCACCTGACATCAGAGACCCATCGAAAGGGCCTCTGTATTTCACAAAAAAAACGTTACCGCCGCTGACAGCTCGGACCCACCAGCTATATCTTTGCACGCAAGGAAGTGCCTCCTTATTACGCACAAAAAAATGAATACTCCCCCTGCTAGCTGGGACCCACCATGGTGGGAGGCTGACTTGTGGGCCTACTAAGTTGACTGGGACGGGGGCCTTTGTCAACTTTAGTCAATATGACCGATTCTAGCTCCAGTGACCGTACGATGTCCATCCAACGGCTGTAGTGCTTCTTCAACCTCTGGTCTTCTTGCTCCAGCTGCCCAAAGCAGCGCCGGTCGTGCCGCATGCTCCTGCCTCCCGTGGTCGGCTGTGCTGCCGCGGAGGCCTCACCGCCCCCTACTATTCCCACCGCTGGCCAGGCCCTGCGGCGATGGCAGCCTCACACCGCAGCCGAACCAGTGAACCCTCGTACTCCTCTCCGTGCGGGCTTCCACTACTGCATCTTCCCCGGCTCCGCGTCGTCCCCTTCCTAGGTCTCGCCGTCGTCCACCGCCGTGGTGCTCTCCGCGCGGCGTGGTCAACGTGGTCAAGGAACGACTTCCATCGGAAGAGTACTATACGTGGAGAGGCTGACAGCTGGGTCCACGGCCACAGCCCAGTTTTTTTGTGATTTGCCAAGTAAGTCGCTTTGTCAGGCCTGTTGGGCTGCAAATCTTTCAAGACGAGGAGAGCATTCATTCGGCTGGCCGAGAAAATTCCCCATCAGTAATGAGAAATGGGCTGTACATTTTTAAAACACATCAAATCGACAATTAGTTTCAAATATCTTTTTTTTCATTTCGAGATTTCAAATTACATTAATTTTTATGCGTGGAGAATTTGTTGGATTTTATATTGATATACATTTATTTTTTAAATCAGTTTGAATGTGAGTCGAAATTTCGGGATTAAAAACAGTTCGGACCGCAACGAAATATGCAAAATTTCGTATAATTTTTTAACCATGGCCACAATATGGGCTGTAATGCTAACAAAAAGAATATGGGCTCCAAAAAAAACCTTAATAATTAGCAAATGGGCTGTAAATTATTAGAAATAATGGCAGATGGGCTGTGTGCTGTTTTCCTCAGATTTGAGGCTTTCCTAAAAATAAGGTTGACGCACAAGCAGTGACTATTGGATGGCCATCCAGCGGCCATCGTGCTTCTTCAATCTCTGCTCTTCCTGCCCCAGCCGCTCAAACAAGCGCCGACAGGAGTGCCTACTCCCTCCTACCCGCGGCCGGCTCTGCTGCCGCGCAGTCCTCACCGCCCCACCGTACTCCCATCGCTGGCCTAGCCATCCCTCTACTCACCCACACCTGCTGTTATTGTCCGGCGACGGCAGACGAACCAGTAAACCCTCGTACAGTCGTACTCCCCTCCGCGTGGGAAACAACTACCGAGTCTTCCCTGCCTCCGTTTCATTCCCTTCCTAGGCCTCGCCGTCGTCCACCGCACTGGTGCTCTCGGCGTGGCCTGGTTAACGTGGTCAACGACAGACATGCATCTGAAGTGGACTGTACGTGGAGAGGCCGACAGCTGGGTCCACGGCCGCACGCAAGGAAATGCCTCCTTATTACGCGCAAAATAATGATTCCTCCACCTGACATCAGGGACCCACCGAAAGGGCCTCTGTATTTCGCGAAAAAAACGTTACCGCCGCTGACAGCTCGGACCCACCAGCTATATCTTCGCACGCAAGGAAATGCCTCCTTATTACGCACAAAAAAATGAATACTCCCCCTGCTAGCTGGGAACCACCAGGGTGGGAGGCTGACTTGTGGGCCTACTAAGTTGACTGGGACGGGGGCCTTTGTCAACTTTAGTCAATATGAACGATTCTAGCTCCAATGACCGTACGATGTCCATCCAACGGTCGTGGTGCTTCTTCAACCTCTGGTCTTCTTGCTCCAGCCGCCCAAAGCAGCGCCGGTCGTGCCGCATGCTCTTGCCTCCCGTGGCTGGCTGTGCTGCCGCGGAGGCCTCACCGCCCCCTACTATTCCCACCGCTGGCCAGGCCCTGCGGCGATGGCAGCCTCACACCGCAGCCGAACCAGTGAACCCTCGTACTCCTCTCCGCGCGGGCTTCCACAGCCGCATCTTCCCCGGCTCCGCGTCGTGCCCTTCCTAGGCCTCGCCGTCGTCCACCGCCGTGGTGGTCTTCGTGCGGCGTGGTCAACATGGTCAAGGAACGACTTCCATCGGAAGAGTACTGTATGTGGAGAGGCTGACAGCTGGGTCCACGGCCACAGCGCAGGTTTTTTATGATTTGCCAAGTAAGTCGTTTTGTCAGGCCTATTGGGCTGCAAATCTTTCAAGACGAGGAGAGCTTTCATTCGGCTGGCCGAGAACATGGCCCATCAGTAATGAGAAATGGGCTGTACATTTTTAAAACACATCAAACCGGCAATTAGTTTCAAATATCTTTTTTTCATTTTGATATTTTAAATTACATTAATTTTTATGCATGGAGAATTTGGTGGATTTTATATTGATATACATTTATTTTTAAAATCAGTTTGAATGTGAGTCGAAAGTTCGGGATTAAAAACAGTTCGGACCGCACCGAAATATGCAAAATTTCGTATAATTTTTTAACCGTGGCCACAATATGGGCTGTAATGCTAACAAAAAGAATATGGGCTCAAAATAAACCTTAATAATTAGCAAATGGGATGTAAATTATTAGAAATAATGGCAGATGGGTTGTATGCTGTTTTCCACAGATTTGAGGCTTTCCTAAAAAAAGGTTGACGCACAAGCAGTGATTGTTGGATGGCCATCCAACGGCCGTCGTGCTTCATCAATCTCTGCTCTTCCTGCTCCAGCCGCTCAAACAAGCGCCGGCGGGACTGCCTGCTACCTCCTCCCCGCGGCCGGGTCTGCTGCTGCTGCGCAGTCCTCGCCGCCCCACCGTACTCCCATCGCTGGCCTTGCCAACCCTCTACTCACCCACACCTGCTGTTATTGTCCGGCAACGGCAGACGAACCAGTAAACCCTCGTACAGTCGTACTCCCCTCCGCGTGGGAAACAACTGCCGAGTCTTCCCTGCCTCCGTGTCGTTCCCTTCCTAGGCCTCGCCGTCGTCCATCGCCCTGGTGCTCTCGGCGCGGCCTGGTCAACGTGGTCAACGACGGACATGCATCTAAAGTGGACTGTACGTGGAGAGGCCGATAGCTGGGTCCACGGCCGCACGGAAGGAAATGCCTCCTTATTACGCGCAAAATAATGATTCCTCCACCTGACATCATGGACCCACCGAAAGGGCCTCCGAATTTCGCGAAAAAAATGTTACCGCCGCTGACAGCTCGGACCCACCAGCTATATCTTCGCACGCAAGGAAGTGCCTCCTTATTACGCACAAAAAAAATGAATACTCCCCCTGCTAGCTGGGACCCACCATGGTGGGAGGCTGACTTGTGGGCCTACTAAGTTGACTGGGACGGGGGCCTTTGTCAATTTTAGTCAATATGAACGATTCTTGCTCCAGTGACCATACGATATCCATCCAACGGCCGTAGTGCTTCTTCAACCTCTGGTCTTCTTGCTCCAGCCGCCCAAAGCAGCGCCGGTCGTGCCGCATGCTCCTGCCACCCGTGGCCGGCTGTGCTGCCGCGGAGGCCTCACCGCCCCCTACTATTCCCACCGCTGGCCAGGACCTGCGGCGATGGCAGCCTCACACCGCAGCCGAACCAGTAAACCCTCGTACTCCTCTCCGCGCGGGCTTCCACTGTCGCATCTTCCCCGGCTCCGCGTCGTGCCCTTCCTAGGCCTCGCCGTCGTCCACCGCCGTGGTGGTCTCCGCGCGGCGTGGTCAACGTGGTCAAGGAACGACTTCCATCGGAAGAGTACTGTACATGGAGAGGCTGACAGCTGGGTCCACGGCCACAGCCCAGTTTTTTTATGATTTGCCAAGTAAGTCGCTTTGTCAGGCCTGTTGGGCTGCAAATCTTTCAAGATGAGGAGAGCTTTCATTCGGCTGGCCGAGAAAATGGCCCATCAGTAATGAGAAATGGGATGTACATTTTAAAAACACATCAAACCGGCAATTAGTTTCAAATATCTTTTTCTTCATTTCAATATTTTAAATTACATTAATTTTTATGCATGGAGAATTTGTTGAATTTTATATTGATATACATTTATTTTTAAAATCAATTTGAATGTGAATCAAAATTTCGGGATTAAAAACAGTTGGGACCGCACCGAAATATGCAAAATTTCATATAATTTTTTAACCGTGGCCACAATATGGGCTGTAATGCTAATAAAAAGAATATGGGCTCCAAAAAAAACCTTAATAATTAGCAAATGGGATGTAAATTATTAGAAATAATGGCAGATGGGATGTATGCTGTTTTCCACAGATTTGAGGCTTTCCTAAAAAAAGGTTGACGCACATGCAGTGACTGTTGGATGGCCATCCAACGGCCGTCGTGCTTCATCAATCTCTGCTCTTCCTGCTCCAGCCGCTCAAACAAGCACCGGCGGGACTGCCTGCTCCGTCCTCCCCGCGGCCGGCTCTGCTGCCGCGCAGGCCTCACTGCCCCACCGTACTCCCATCGCTGGCCTAGCCATCCCTCTACTCACCCACACCTGCTGTTATTCTTCGGTGACGACAGACGAACCAGTAAACCCTCGTACAGTCGTACTCGAAACAACTGCCGAGTCTTCCCTGCCTCCGTGTCGTTCCCTTCCTAGGCCTCGCCGTCGTCCACCGCCCTGGTGCTCTCGGCGCGGCCTGGTCAACATGGTCAACGACCGACATGCATCTGAAGTGGACTGTACGTGGAGAGGCCGACAGCTGGGTCCACGGCCGCACGCCAGGAAATGCCTCCTTATTACGCGCAAAATAATGATTCCTCCACCTGAAATCAGGGACCCACCGAAAGGGCCTCTGTATTTCGTGAAAAAAACGTTACCACCGCTGACTGCTCGGACCCACCAGCTATATCTTCGCACGCAAGGAGTGCCTCCTTATTACGCACAAAAAAATGAATACTCCCCCTCCTAGCTGGGACCCACCATGGTGGGAGGCTGACTTGTGGGCCTACTAAGTTGACTGGGATGGGGGCGTTTGTCAACTTTAGTCAATATGAACGATTCTAGCTCCAGTGACCGTACGATGTCCATCCAACGGCCGTAGTGCTTCTTCAACCTCTGGTCTTCTTGCTCCAGCCGCCCAAAGCAGCGCCGGTCGTGCCGCATGCTCCTGCCTCCCGTTGTCGGCTGTGCTGCCGCGGAGGCCTCACCGCCCCCTACTATTCCTACCGCTGGCCAGGCCCTGTGGCGACGGCAACCTCACACCGCAGCCGAACCAGTGAACCCTCGTACTCCTCTTCGTGCGGGCTTCCACTACCGCATCTTCCCCGGCTCCGCGTCGTCCCCTTCCTAGGCCTCGCAGTTGTCCACCACCGTGGTGCTCTCCGCGCGGCGTGGTCAACGTGGTCAAGGAACGACTTCCATCGGAAGAGTACTGTACGTGGAGAGGCTGACAGCTGGGTCCACGGCCACAGCCTAGTTTTTTTGTGATTTGCCAAGTAAGTCGCTTTGTCAGGCCTGTTGGGCTGCAAATCTTTCAAGACGAGGAGAGCTTTCATTGGCTGTCCGAGAAAATGGCCCATCAGTAATGAGAAATGGGCTGTACATTTTTAAAACACATCAAACCGGCAATTAGTTTCAAATATCAATTTTTTTCATTTCGATATTTTAAATTACATTAATTTTTATGCGTGGAGAATTTGTTGGATTTTATATTGATATACATTTATTTTTAAAATCAGTTTGAATGTGAATCAAAATTTCGGGATTAAAAATAGTTCGACCGCACCGAAATATGAAAAATTTCGTGTAATTTTTTAACCGTGGCCATAATATGGGCTGTAATGCTAACAAAAAGAATATGGGCTCCAAAAAAAACCTTAATAATTAGCAAATGGGCTGTAAATTATTAGAAATAATGGCAGATGGGTTGTATGCTGTTTTCCACAGATTTGAGGCATTCCTAAAAAAAGGTTGATGCACAAGCAGTGACTGTTGGATGGCCATCCAATGGCCGTCGTGCTTCAGCAATCTCTGCTCTTCCTGCTCCAGCCGCTCAAACAAGCGCCGACGGGACTGCCTGCTCCCTCCTCCCCGCGGCCGGCTCTGCTGCCGCGCAGGCCTCACCGCCCCACCGTACTCCCATCACTGGCCTAGCCATCCCGAACATGGTGCATATTGTGGCATAATACACGAACAAGGAAGGAAGCCATACAAGTATAATCATATGCAAGAGGAAAGGCTTTATAAAGGAAGCCCCCAAGCAAACGGGGTATTCGAATTTGTGTGTCACAAACAAAGTTCTGACAAGGAGGTTTTCACAAACAACTTTTTGCCAAAAAAGTATAATGCTTGGTCGAACCGAAGAAAAATTAAAATTGAAAATTCTAAGCTTGAAAGCGACTTAGCTGGTTAATGTGCTCAGTGTCGATGCATGACCCGAGCATACGGTGGGACAAGGTCCCAGCCCCCAAGCCGGTCCCGAGGTGGCGGAGCGAAGAGCTCGGCACTCCGAAGTGGCGACATAGCACCGGCAATGCAGGCCCGCAGTGTGACGCCGAAGTCCCCGGCTTGGGTTAATGAAGTGATGACGAAGCCCTCGGTCCAGTCGAGGTGATGTGGTACGTCGGTACACAGAGGTGACAGCGCTGCCCGATCTAGATCCTTTATCTGCGCATTGAAAATAGTGCAAGCCGGAGATAATAGGAATAATAATAAATTAAAAAAAAGTTGCATAATTAATAATTTATGCAATGTGAGTAATAAAAGACGTATGGCCTGTGTGCCGAAAACTCGATGAGGTAGAGCTCTCTCAACGATGCCGAAGACGTATGGCAACACGACCGACAAGGTGATCACGCGAGCCGATTTATGCCGATTGGGACGATGGCGTCGGCTTGCCGAAGAGACGACGTGACGTAGTCGAAGCCCATTACCGAACCACCATGTGACCGTCGTTAATGTGGCCACCATTTGATTGACCTGCATACAGATGATGGAACAAACCAGAGTAATAATTCCTTGGGAAAAATAAACCCAAACAAGCAAAAATTACTAGGATAAATAGCACCTAGTTTATCTGTTGTAGCAATCCGAAGAAAGGCGACTCCCAAAATTGGGACTCGATCCGCACACCCATTGCCTTGCTAACGTGACAAAGCTGGTCGGCTGGTGACGCCGAAGTCACCGGAATATGTTGATGAAGAAATAGCCAAGTACCCGGTCCAGCCGAGGTGACGGAGCAGGTCGGTAAGGAGACGTTGCAGCTGCCATGTCAGCCGAGGTGTTGAAGCAGGTCGGCGTGATGGACATCGGCTTGAAGAAGCAACAGTGCGGCCATGCTGACACAGGTCGTGACTTGTGACGCGGTCAATGCCGGCTTGATGAAGTGACCATGCGGCGATGCCGGTGTGCCCGCTCCATGTAATCCGTGGGGCAGCGATGTTGGTGATGATTTATCGTTCGCGATGCCGAACTCTTGTTCGGCCTGCCGAGATGATGATCCGAAGAAGTTGAGCTCGGCTCAACAAAGCGACGACGCGTATAGTGCAGGTCGGCAGCCGTAGAGCAACGTTGTCGGGCTGGTTTGACACCGGCGCGATGGTGAAGATCATATTGGAAAAGACTTCAAAATTAGTGGGATGTGTTTGGAAACAAAACACAATACCCCATAGAAAACTTCCTTCAAAAAGGATGTCTGAAATCCCGTTCATAAAAAAGATGAACTCGGGTCGGATTCGTTCTCGCGCAGAAAACATATCTAAAAAGTGATGCGCTAATCGGAAGGTTCCCGGAGTTTGGACGGTCGGATCGAGCTGAAATTTGGAGGGGTGGTAGATATAGGAATTCCGCAGCAGATGAACGGTTGGATCTTCCAAAGGACCTCTGAGCTGGGCTCTGGCGACCATGCCCTAAACTCGTCTAGATTCCTGTCCAGATTTGACAGGGCTCCGGTATATCGTAGATTGCCAAAGATATCTTCATCGGAACTCGGCGAAATTTGGCATGGTTGTTGTACACTTAATTCCGCACAATTCCACCAAAGGAATCGTCAAAACGATGCTCGAGGAGGTGGCAGCAGCGGATACAAGTTTGCTTTCGGAAAAAACAGCACAGTCGCCCGAGGGCAATGTTGACGTTGAGCCCCCGAGCTCCATGGATCATTCTTCCATGATCATGATAGAGATCGGAGTTGTTGTTGACGAAGGCCCTCGTCCGAACATGATGGTCGGAGGTAGGGCACAGTCCTTGGTTAAGCCAAGGTGGCCAGTCGAGCCGGCGACAAAAGATGCCGACATCGATCATAAAGCTCGGCTCCGATGCGTAGATCACGCCGGAGACAATCCGAATTCCCATCGCCCCATGTCGACATCCAGCAGGCTCTCAATGAAATCACCAATGTCGGTTCAATATCCGGCGTATCTCATAGTAGGGGTCCTAAGCTAGGTGTCTGGGAGCGACGGTAACATGGACACAGGGTTTTACCCAGCTTTGGGCTCTCTTGATGAGATAATAACCTGCATGCTGCTTTTGATTCTATTCATATGGGTGTAGTACAGAGTACATGTATCTACCACGAGATTGTGGTAATGAATATGAGATTGTCTATTGACTAGCCTGGCCTCGGTTTATATATGCACCGTAGGCCTAGGGTTTAGGGGAGTCCTTGTCTTGGGCGCCAAGTCTTGTAGAACCCTCCTTGTATGCAGCATGGGTTGTCCGAACTGGCCCAATAGTGAACCGCCATGGGGGTCCTCAGCCCGATCCAGCTGGTCGGGAGACAACGTGGTGAGTACCCCCTAGTCCAGGACAACGTCAGTGGTCAATGTGGTCAACGACCGACTTCCATCGGAAGAGTACTGTATGTGGAGAGGCTGACAACTAGGTCCACGGCCACAGCCCAGTTTTTTGTGATTTGCCAAGTAAGTCGCTTTGTCAGGCCTGTTGGGCTGCAAATCTTTCAAGACGAGCAGAGCTTCATTCGGCTGGCCGAGAAAATGGCCTATCAGTAATGAGAAATGGGCTGTACATCTTTAAAACACATCAAACCGGCAATTAGTTTCAAATTTCTTTTTTTTCATTTCAAGATTTTAAATTGCATTGATTTTTATGCGTGGACAATTTATTGGATTTTATATTGATATACATTTATTTTTAAAATCAGTTTGAATGTGACTCGAAATTTTGGGATTAAAAACAGTTCGGACTGCACCGAAATATGCAAAATTTCGTATAATTTTTTAACCGTGGCCACAATATGAGTTGTAATGCTAACAAAAAGAATATGGGCTCCAAAAAAAACCTTAAGAATTTGCAAATGGGCTGTAAATTATTAGAAATAATGGCAGATGGGCTGGATGATGTTTTCCACAGATTTGAGTCTTTCCTAAAAACAAGGTTGACGCACAAGCAGTGACTGTTGGATGTCCATCCAACGGCCGTCGTGCTTCTTCAATCTCTGCTCTTCCTGCTCCAGCCGCTCAAACAAGCACCGGTGGGACTGCCTGCTCCCTCCTCCCCGTGGCCTGCTGTGCTTCCGCGCAGGCCTCACCGCCCCACCGTACTCCCGTCACTGGCCTAGCCATCCCTCTACTCACCCACACCTGCTGTTATTCTCCGGCGACGGCAGACGAACCAGTAAACCCTCGTACAGTCGTACTCCCCTCCGCGTGGGAAACAACTGCCGAGTCTTCCCTGCCTCCGTGTCGTTCCCTTCCTAGGCCTCACCGTCATCCACCGCCTTGTTGATCTCGGCGCGGCCTGGTCAACGTGGTCAATGACCGACATGCAGGACTGTACGTGGAGAGGCTGACAGCTGGGTCCATGACCGCACGCAAGGAAATGCCTCCTTATTACGCGCAAAATAATGATTCCTCCACCTGACATCTGGGACCCACCAAAAGGGCCTCTGTATTTCGCGAAAAAACGTTACCGCCGCTGACAGCTTGGACCCACCAGCTATATCTTCGCACGCAAGGTAGTGCCTCCTTATTACGCACAAAAAAATTAATACTCCCCCTGCTAGCTAGGACCCAATATAGTGGCAGGCTGACTTGTGGGCCTACTAAGTTGACTGGGACGGAGGGCTTTGTCAACTTAGTCAATATGCATGATTTTAGCTCCAGTGATCGTACGATCTCCATCCAATGGCCGTAGTGCTTCTTCAACCTCTGGTCTTCTTGCTCCAGCCGCCCAAACCAGCGCCGGTCATGCCTCGTGCTCCTGCCTCCCATGGCCGGGTGCGATGCGAGGAGGCCTCACCGCCCCCTACTACTCCCACCGCTGGCCAGGCCATCCCTCTACTCACCCACACCCCCTGTTATTCTGCGGCGACGGCAGCCTCACACCGCAGCGAACCAGTGAACCCTCATACTCCTCTACGCGTGGGCATCCACTGCTGCGTCTTCCCCGGCTCCATGTCGTCCCCTTCCTAGGCCTCACCGTCGTCCATCGCCCTGGTGCTCTCGGCGCGGCGTGGTCAACGTGGTCAAGGAACGGCTTCCATCGGACGTGGACTGTACGTGGAGAGGCTAACAGCTGGGTCCATGGCCGCAGCAAGGAAGTGCCTCCTTATTACGCGCAAAATAATTATTCCTCCACCTGACAGCGGGGACCCACCGGACGGGCCACCGTATTTCGCGAAAAAAACGTTTCCCCCTAACTACTGGGACCCACCAGCTACATCTTCGCACGCAAGGAAGTGCGTCCGGGCAAAAAAACAATTCGCCCCCTGACTGCTGGGACCCACCAGCTACATCTTCGCAGGCAAGGAAGTGCCTGACAGTCGGGACCCACCTGGTCGAAGCGTACGTAGCGTTTTCATTCTGGTCGCAAACATGTACGTACATACTGGTCGATGTAGAGGCGCGCACGTGTCGTAGTAGAGGAGCGCACGTAGCATGTATACGTACGTACAACGGCTAGGGTGAAATAAAGTAAATACGGTCACGTATGTACATACGGGCGGGGTCTCGAACGCCTACTCGCGCGTACGTACGGCCATGGCTCGTGTACATGGCTGGGTCGGAACGGAGAAACTGCGTCGTCGTCGTGTTCATGGGGAGGCAACGGAATGCGTCGTGTTCATCAGGAGTCAATGGAACGCGTGGGAGCCAACCGGCTTGGACGGAACAGCCGATGGAAACGAGGCATGGCGTACCGCAGAACGGAGGAAACGGCCTTGTGTTCGACCGACCACGTTCGAAACGGGATCATGTTCATCGGGAGGGGTCTGGCGTACCGCAAAATAGAGGAAACGGACCTCCTACAGTTGAAACGGGGGTCATGTTGATCGGGAGGGGTGTAGCCTACCGCAAAACAGAGGAAACGGACTTTGTGTTGGAGCGCTACGGTCGAAACGGGGGCCTGTTCATCGGCAGGGGGGTGGCGTACCGCAAAACGGGACTCCACGGGATACTGTTCATCTCCACCGTCGACCCCTCCAGCCTCCACGGGCTACTGTTCATCCACCGTCGACCTCCTCCAGCCTCCACCTGCGACTGTTCATCCAAGGGCTCCTGTTCATCCAGCCTCCACCGCGCGCTACTCCATCGGCTACTGTTCAACCAGCCCTCTCCACGGGCTCCTGTTCAACCACCCCTCCACGGGCTACTGTTCATCCAGCCCTCCACCATCGACTGTTCATCCTGCCCTCCACGGGGTGGTCATGTTCATCCTGCCCTCCACGGGGTCCTGTTCATCCAGCCCCAACCGGCTCGATCGATCGGGGTCCTGTTCATCCAGAGGCAATACCACGGGGTCCTGTTCATCCACCCCCAACGGGAACTATTCATCCAAACCCCCCCAGCAACGCTCACTGTTCATCGAGAGGCAGCATCGATTGGCTTCAGTTAGCAGCAGTAGCGAAGGAATCACTCGATCGGGTTCAGTTAACAGCCATCGATCGATCGCTCGGGTTTAGTAACACATAGCCTGCAGTGCAATCGCTCGGGTTCAGTTAGAGCCCAACGCCTCACTCGGGTTCAGTTAGAGCCCAATGCCTCATACCCAAAACACATAAACTCATAATACCGATCGTCATCAAACGTTAAGCATGCGGACCCTACGGGTTCGAGAACTATGTAGACATGACCGAGACTCACTTCCGGTCAATAACCAATAGCGGAACCTGGATGCTCATATTGGTTCCTACATATTCTACGGAGATCTTTATCGGTCAAACCGCATAACAACATATGTAGTTCCCTTTGTCATCGGTATGTTACTTGCCCGAGATTCGATCGTCAGTATCTCAATACCTGGTTCAATCTCGTTAGCGGCAAGTCTCTTTAATCGTTCCGTAATGCATCATCCCGCAACTAACTCATTAGTCACATTGCTTGCAAGGCTTATAGTGATGTGCATTACCGAGAGGGCCCAGAGATACCTCTCCAAAACACGGAGTGACAAATCCTAATCTCGATCTATGCCAACCCAACAAACACCATCGGAGACACCTGTAGAGCATCTTTATAATCACCCAGTTACGTTGTGATGTCTGATAGCACACTAAGTGTTCCTCCGGTATTCGGTAGTTGCATAATCTCATAGTCATAGGAACATGTATAAGTCATGAAGAAAGCAATAGCAATAAATTAAATGATCATAGTGCTAAGCTAATGGATGGGTCAAGTCAATCACATCATTCTCTAATGATGTGATCCCGTTCATCAAATGACAATACATGTCTATGGCTAGGAAACTTAACCATCTTTGATTAACGAACTAGTCAAAGTAGAGGCATACTGGTGACACTATGTTTATCTATGTATTCACACATGTATTAAGTTTCCGGTTAATACAATTCTAGCATGAATAATAAACATTTATCAGGATATAAGGAAATATAAATAACAACTTTATTATTGCCTCTAGGGCATATTTCCTTCAGTCTCCCACTTGCACTAGAGTCAATAATCTAGATTACATTGTAATGATTCTAACACCCATGGAGTCTTGGTGCTGATCATGTTTTGCTCGTGAGAGAGGCTTAGTCAATGGGTCTGCAACATTCAGATCCGTATGTATCTTGCAAATCTCTATGTATCCTTTCGACACTTGATGACAGATGGAATTGAAGCGTCTCTTCATGTGCTTGGTTCTCTTGTGAAATCTGGATTCCTTCGCCAAGGCAATTGCTCCAGTATTGTCACAAAAGATTTTCATTGGACCCGATGCACTAGGTATGACACCTAGATCGGATATGAACTCCTTCATCTAGACTCCTTCGTTTGCTGCTTCCGAAACAGCTATGTATTCCGCTTCACACGTAGATCCCGCCACAGCCGCTCTGCTTAGAACTGCAGCAACTGATAGCTCCACCGTTCAATATAAAGACGTATCCGGTTTGCGACTTAGAGTCATCCGGATCAGTGTCAAAGCTTGCATCGACGTAACCTTTTATGACGAGCTCTTTGTCACCTCCATAAACGAGAAACATATCCTTAGGCCTTTTCAGGTATTTCAGGAGGTTCTTGACCGCTGTCCAGTATCCACTCCTGGATTACTTTGGTACCTCCCTACTATACTTATAATAAGGCACACATCAGGTCTGGTACACAGCATTGCATACATGATAGAACCTATGGCTGAAGCATAGGGAATGACTTTCATTTTTTCTCTATCTTCTGCAGTGGTCGGGCATTGAGTCTCACTCAACTTCACACCTTGTAACCCAGGAAAGAACACTTTCTTTGACTGATCTATTTTGAACTTCTTCAAAATCTTATCAAGGTATGTGCTTTGTGAAAGTCCAATTAAGCATCTTGATCTATCTCTATAGATCTTGATGCCCAATATATAAGCAGCTTCACTGAGGTCTTTCAATGAAAAACTTTTATTCAAGTATCCTTTTATGCTATTCAGAAATTCTATATCATTTCCAATCAACAATATGTCATCCACATATAATATTAGAAATGCTACAGAGCTCCCACTCACTTTCTTGTAAATACAAGCTTCTCCAAAAGTCTGTATAAAACCATATGCTTTGATCACACTATCAAAACGTTTATTCCAACTCCGAGAGGCTTGCACCAGTCCATAAATGGATCGCTGGAGCTTGCACACTTTGTTAGCATCCTTTGGATCGACAAAACCTTCTGGTTGCATCATATACAACTCTTCTTCCAGAAATCCATTCAGGAATGCAGTTTTGACATCCATTTGCCAAATTTCATAATCATAAAATGCGGCAATTGCTAACATGATTCGGACAGACTTAAGCATCGCTATGGGTGAGAAAGCCTCATTGTAGTCAACTCCTTGAACTTGTCAAAAACCTTTCGCAACAAGTCGAGCTTTGTAAATAGTAACATTACCGTCAGCGTCAGTCTTCTTCTTAAAGATCCATTTATTCTCGATGGCTTGCCGATCATCGGGCAAGTCAACCAAAGTCCATACTTTGTTCTCATACATGGATCCCATCTCAGATTTCATGGCCTCAAGACATTTTGCAGAATCTGGGCTCATCATCGCTTCCTCATAGTTCGTAGGTTCGTTATGGTCTAGTAACATGACGTCCAGAACAGGATTACCATACCACTCTGGTGCGGATCTTACTCTGGTTGACCTACAAGGTTCAGTAGTAACTTGATCTGAAGTTTCATGATCACTATCATTAGCTTCCTCAGTAATTGGTGTAGGAATCACTGGAACTGATTTCTGTTATGAACTACTTTCCAATTCGGGAGAAGATACAGTTACCTCATCAACTTCAACTTTCCTCCCACTCACTTCTTTCGAGAGAAACTCCTTCTCTAGAAAGGATCCATTCTTGCAACAAATATCTTGCCTCCGGATCTGTGATAGAAGGTGTACCCAACAGTCTCCTTTGGGTATCCTATGAAGACATATTTCTCCGATTTGGGTTCGAGCTTATCAGGTTGAAGCTTTTTCACATAAGCATCGCAGCCCCAAACTTTCAGAAACGATAACTTGGGTTTCTTGCCAAACCACAGTTCATAAGGTGTCGTCTCAATGGATTTAGATGGTGCCCTATTTAACGTGAATGCAGTTATCTCTAAAGCATAACCCCAAAACGATAGCGTAAATAAGTAAGAGACATCATAGATCGCACCATATCTAATAAAGTGTGGTTACGACGTTCGGAGACACCATTATGCTGCGGTGTTCCAGGTGGCGTGAGTTGCGAAACTATTCCACATTGTTTCAAATGAAGACCAAACTCGTAACTCAAATATTCTCCTCCACGATCAGATCGTAGAAACTTTATTTTCTTGTTACGATGATTTTCCACTTCACTCTGAAATTCTTTGAACTTTTCAAATGTTCCAGACTTATGTTTCATCAAGTAGATATACCCATATCTCCTCAAATCATCTATGAAGGTCAGAAAATAATGATACCCCCCGCGAGCATCAACACTCATCGGACTGCATACATTGGTATGTATTATTTCCAACAAGTCTGTTGCTCGCTCCATAGTTCCGGAGAACGGAGTCTTAGTCATCTTTCCCATGAGGCATGGTTCGCAAGTATGAAGTGATTCCAAAAGCCCATCAGCATGGAGTTTCTTCATGCACTTTACACCAATATGACCTAAACGGCAGTGCCACAAATAAGTTGCACTATCATTATTAAACTTATATCTTTTGGCTTCAATACTATGAATATGTGTATCACTACTATGGAGATTCAACAAAAATAGACCACTCATCAGGGGTGCATGACCATAAAACATATTACTCATATAAATAGAACAACCATTATTCTCTGATTTAAATGAATAACTGTTTCGCATCAAACAAGATCCAGATATAATGTTCATGCTCAACGCTGGCACCAAATAACAAATATTCAGGTCTAAAACTAATCCCGAAGGTAGATGTAGAGGTATCGTGCCGACTGCGATCACATCGACTTTGGAACCATTTCCTACACGTCTCGTCACCTCGTCCTTAGCCAATCTTCGCTTAATCCGTAGCCCCTGTTTCGAGTTGCAAGTATGAGCAACAGAACCAGTATCAAATACCGAGGCACAACTGCGAGCATTAGTTAAGTACCCATCAATAACATGTATATAAAATATACCTTTCACTTTGCCATCCTTCTTATCCACCAAATACTTGGGGCAGTTCCGCTTCCAATGACCAGTCCCTTTGCAGTAGAAGCACTCAGTCGCAGGCTTAGGTCCAGACTTGGAATTCTTCACTTGAGCAACAACTTGCTTGCCGTTCATCTTGAAGTTCCCCTTCTTCCCTTTTCCCTTCTTCTTGAAACTGGTGGTCTTGTTGACCATCAACACTTGATGCTCCTTCTTGATTTCTACCTTCGCAGCTTTTAGCATCGCGAAGAGCTTGGGAATTGTCTTATCCATCCCTTGCTTTTTATAGTTCATCACGAAGCTTTTGTAGCTTGGTGGCAGTAATTAAAGAACTCTATCAATGACACTATCATCAGGAAGATTAACTCCCAGTTTAGTCAAGTGGTTGTGGTACCCAGACATTCTGAGTATATGTTCACTCACAGAACTATTCTTCTCCATCTTGTAGCCATAGAACTTATTGGAGACTTCATATCTCTCAATCCAGGCATTTGCTTGAAATATTAACTTCAACTCCTAGAACATCTCATATGCTCCATGACGTTCAAAACATCGTTGAAGTCCCGGTTCTAAGCCGTAAAGCATGGCACACTGAACTATCGAGTAGTCATCAGCTTTGCTTTGCCAGACGTTCTTAACGTCATCAGTAGCATCTGCAGCAGCCCTAGCACCTAGCGGTGCTTCCAGGACGTAATTCTTCTATGCAGCAAAGAGGATAATCCTCAAGTTACGGACCCAGTCCTTGTAGTTGCTACCATCATCTTTAAACTTAGCTTTCTCTAGGAATGCATTAAAATTCAACGGAACAGAAGCACGAGCCATTTATCTACAACAACATAGACATGCAAAATACTATAAGGTACTAAGTTCACGATAAATTAAAGTTCAATTAATCATATTACTGAAGAACTCCCACTTAGATAGACATCCGTCTAATCGTCTAAGTGATCACATGATCCATATTAACTAAATCATGTCCGATCATCACGTGAGATGGAGTAGTTTTCAATGGTGAACATCACTATGTTGATCATATCTACCATATGATTCACGCTCGAACTTTCGGTCTCAGTGTTCCGAGGCCATATGTGCATATGCTAGGCTCGTCAAGTTTAACCCGAGTATTCTGCGTGTGCAAAACTGGCTTGCACCTATTGTATGTGAACGTAGAGCTTATCACACCCGATCATCACGTGGTGTCTCGGCACGACGAACTGTAGCAACGGTGCATACTCAGGGAGAACACTTATACCTTGAAATTTAGTGAGAGATCATCTTATAATGCTACCGCCGAACTAAGCAAAAAAAGATGCATAAAGGATAAACATCACATGCAATCAATATAAGTGATATGATATGGCCACCATCATCTTGTGCCTTTGATCTCCATCTCCAAAGCACCGTCATGATCACCATCGTCACCGGCTTGACACCTTGATCTCCATCGAAGCATCGTTGTCATCTCGCCAACTATTGCTTCTACGACTATCGCTACCGCTTAGTGATAAAGTAAAGTAATTACATGGCGATTGCATTTCATACAATAAAGCGACAACCATATGGCTCTTGCCTGTTGCCGATAACTGTTACAAAACATGATCATCTCATACAACAATTTATATATCATCACGTCTTGACCATATCACATCAAAACATGCCCTGCAAAAACAAGTTAGACGTCCTCTACTTTGTTGTTGCAAGTTTTACGTGGCTACTAGGGGCTTAGCAAGAACCATTCTTACCTACGCATCAAAAACCACAACGATTTTTCATCAAGTGTGTTGTTTTAACCTTCAACAAGGATCGGGCGTAACCACACTCGATTCAACTAAAGCTGGAGAAACAGACACCCACTAGCCACCTGTGTGCGAAGCACGTCGGTAGAACCAGTCTCGCGTAAGCGTACGCGTAATGTCGGTCTGGGCCGCTTCATCCAACAATACCGCCGAATCAAAGTATGACATGCTGGTAAGCAGTATGACTATTATCGCCCACAACTCTTTGTGTTCTACTCGTGCATATAACATCTACGCATAGACCTGGCTCGGATGCCATGATACGTCTCCAACGTATCTACTTTTCCAAACACTTTTGCCCTTGTTTTGGACCCTAACTTGCATGATTTGAATGGAACTAACCCGGACTAACGCTGTTTTCAGCAGAATTGCCATGGTGTTATTTTTGTACAGAAATAAAAGTTCTCGAAATGACCTGAAAATCCATGGAGACTCGTTTTGGAATTAATCAAAAATACTGGCAAAAGAATCAACTGAAGGGGGGCCACACCCTGGCCACGAGGGTGGGTGGCGCGCCCCCTGCCTCGTGGGGCCCCTGGAGCTCCACCAACCTCAACTCCAACTCCATATATTCATGTTCAGGGAGAAAAAAATCAGAGAGAAGGATTCATCGTGTTTTACGATACGGAGCCGCCGCCAAGCCCTAATCTCTCTCAGGAGGGCTAATCTGGAGTCCGTTCGGGGCTTCGGAGAGGGGAATCCGTTGCCGTCTTCATCATCAACCATCCTCCATTAGCAATTTCATGATGCTTACCGCCGTGCGTGAGTAATCCCATCGTAGGCTTGCTGGACGGTGATGGGTTGAATGAGATTTACCATGTAATCGAGTTAGTTTTGTTAGGGTTTGATCCCTATTATCCATTGTGTTCTAAGATTGATGTTGCTATGACTTTGCTATGCTTAATGCTTGTCACTAGGGCACGAGTGCCATGATTTCAGATCTGAACCTATTATGTTTTCATGAATATATGTGAGTTCTTGATCCTATCTTGCAAGTCAATAGTCACCTACTATCTGTTATGATCCGGCAACCCCGAAGTGACAATAATCGGGACCACTCCCGGTGATGACCATAGTTTGAGGAGTTCATGTATTCACTAAGTGTTAATGCTTTGGTCCGGTACTCTATTAAAAGGAGGCCTTAATATCCCTTAGTTTCCAATAGGACCCCGCTGCCACGGGAGGGTAGGACAAAAGATGTCATGCAAGTTCTTTTCCATAAGCACGTATGACTATATTCGAAATATATGCCTACATTACATTGATGAACTGGAGCTAGTTCTGTGTCACCCTATGTTATAACTGTTGCATGATGAATCGCATCCGACATAATTATCCATCATTGATCCATTGCCTACGAGCTTTTCACATATTGATCTTTGCTTAGTTACTTTTTCGTTGCCACTGGTACGATTGCTACAAAATCTGCTACTGTTACTCTTGCCACCGTTACCGTTACTTCCATACTACTTTGCTGCAGATATTAAGTCTTTCAGGTGTGGTTGAATTGACAACTTAACTGCTAATACTTGAGAATATTCTTTGGCTCCGCTTGTGTCGAATTAATAAATTTGGGTTGAATACTCTACCCTCGAAAATCGTTGCGATACCCTATACTTGTGGGTTATCAAGACTATTTTCTGGTGCCGTTGCCGGGGAGCATAGCTCTATTTTTTATGTCACTTGGGATTTATATCTGTTGATCACTATGAGGAACTTGAAAGATGAAAGGACTAAGATTTTTCCCTCAACTACGAGGGGAGGTAAGGAATTGCCATCTAGCTCTGCACTTGATTCTCCTTCTGTTTTGAGTAAACTTGCGACACCTACTCCTGCTATTAATTCTGATATGTCGCATGTTGTTGATGATTCCACTTCTGCTATGCATGATACTTATGATGAAACTACTTCTATGCTTGATAATAATGTGCCATTAGGTGAATTTCTTGATGAACAACTTGCTAGGGTTAGAGAGAATGAAATTATTGAAACAGATAATATTGATGAAAGTGATGATGAAGATTCTCCCCCTAGATATGAATTCCCTGATGTGCCTGAGGGTTTTATTATGGATGTAGAAACTGCTACAGACCTTTTTGCTTGCAAAGATAGATATGATCTTAAGAAACTGTTAGCTAAGCTGAAAGAAAAGTCTTTGAATGCTAGAATGAAATATGACCCTGCTTTTGCTACTTCACCTATCTGTATTTCTGATAAGGATTATGATTTCTCTGTCGATCCTGAGTTAATTACTTTGGTTGAATCTAATCCTTTTTATGGTTATAAATCTGAAACTGTTGTGGCACATCTTACTAAATTGAATGATATAGCCACCCTATTCACTCATGAGGAAAAAATTCATTACTACTATATCCTTAAGTTATTTCCGTTCTCATTAAAGGGTGATGCTCAAACATGGTTTAATTCTCTTGCACCTGGTTGTGTGCGTAGTCCCCAGGATATGATTTATTACTTCTCTGCTAAATATTTCCCTGCTCATAAGAAACAAGCTGCCTTAAGGGAAATATATTATTTTGTGCAAATTGAAGAAGAGAGTCTCCCACAAGCTTGGGGGAGGCTTCTCCGATTACTTAATGGTTTGCCTGATCATCCTCTCAAGAAAAATGAAATACTTGATATCTTTTATAATGGACTAACCGATGCTTCCAGAGACCACCTGGATAGTTGTGCTGGTTGTGTTTTCAGGGAAAGAACTGTTGAGCAAGCTGAATTGCTATTGAATAATATATTAAGTAATGATAATGATTGGACACTTCCTGAACCAACTCCTAAGCCAACTCCGAAGAAAGGGGGTATTCTATTTCTTAGTCCAGGAGATATGCAAGAGGCAAAGAAATCTATGAAAGAAAAGGGTATTAAAGCTGAAGATGTTAAGAATTTACCACCTATTGAAGAAATACATGGTCTTGATAACCCGACACAGGTAGTAAAGGTAAATTCTCTCTATAGATTTGATGAAGGTGATATTCCTCGTAATCACTACAAGAAATATGTCAACTTGTGACCCTCACTATTGGCCGCTGAAAGGTCATTGTTTTTCATTTGCGACCTTTTTTGACCAAAAACAGAAGGTCAAAAGCTAGCGGTCGTAAACTGAAATTAACGACCTTCTCTGTGATATGTAAAAGGTCGTTGGTTCTTCGACCAAAATTTTGGTCACTAGCAGCCTCCCCAAGCCACGTAGGATCCAGCGTGGCAAGCTGACGTGGATAAGACTCAGCCCGGTCCGATTAGGTGTCTATATGGGCCGAGCCCATTAATTCAGCCTTTTTAATATATGTTTTTTCTGTTAACTTTCGCTAGCTACATGGGCCTGGCCCAACAATTTGGCCTTTTATATTCTAGAATGCAGCCTTTTATAGTCTACTGATTTTCACTTTTCAACCATTTTATTTTGCAGCGGGTCCCACTTGTCGTGCTTAGATTAAAATTGGTCCCACACATTAGAAATTTCGAAATTTGTCAAACAACCATTATAACTTGGACCGACTTGTCAGGTTTCCATTTCACAGGTATTCAAATCACATACACAATCATTGTTTCGAACAGACCAGAGAGCAAATGAAATTGGTCCAAAACAATACTACATTAATCTATTACAATCGTTATAGTATATTACAACCCAGATATGCCTACTACTGCCTACAACTACAACACATAATATGCTACTCTTTGCTGATATGCTTCACAGCTTCGG
The DNA here is from genome assembly GCF_002575655.3 of Aegilops tauschii subsp. strangulata. Classification (NCBI taxonomy): domain Eukaryota; kingdom Viridiplantae; phylum Streptophyta; class Magnoliopsida; order Poales; family Poaceae; genus Aegilops; species Aegilops tauschii. The sequence continues at coordinate 69,502,581 of NC_053041.3, forward strand.
ACATGGATTCGCACTTCACCTATGCAAAAAATAAGAATGAACATATAAGAATAAGAATAGGTACAGAACATCAAACAGTAACCAATGAGGGATCCAATAACTTATAATCAAGGATTGATAGCAAATGCCATGTACATAAATAGTATGACTTACACTAACCAGTATGCGTTCATGGAGTGACTAAAATGTTCTCTCTAGCTAGGAATTTTTTTGGTATATAATATACTGACATGTGCAACTCTCTAAATTGATCATAGAAATGAAAACTGCAAGAACGAGTTTTAGAATCCAGGCATGTCAAGTTTTAAGCACCAGCAGAATAGATCTAACAAACCAGACCATGATCATCATGCGCATCAGGATTTATGGTTCTAGCAAAACAGTAAAGAGATGGACATACACGCATCAAGCATACCAGCTACTACATCACCATTCTCGTGACCACAAACATCACCATTCACTAATAATTCCCATTGGGAGATCAAACTATGCATCCAACAAGCTACAGCAACAGGGAATGCAGAAAAATTATGACCCGAGATGACGAATCAACTGGGTGCATCTCAATTTGAACAACCACGGTGAGACAACAACCGCATACTAATGCGGTGAATCAAATCTGCACGCAGGAGCAGTGCCGTTCGTGGCATCCACATGAGGACGTGCAACATCAAGAACATGGCGCATGACAGCAACAGACCTAGAGATCTAGGACGGAGGGAGGGGGAGCTTACACTTGCGGATGCGGGCAGCCGGGTAACCACACGAGGAGCAGGTGCTCTTCTGGAGGTGGAAGCTGCGGCGGCCGCAACGGATGCAGAATTGAAGAGGGTCCTCATGTAGCAGTAGTAGCAGTAGCGTGAAAAATTGAAGACTGACCAACAGAGCCTGCAATGCAAACAGAGAGGCGTGAGGAAACTGAATCCAATCACATCAAATCAAATCGAGCTGCTTTACCTTGACCTTGAGGAAAACAAACCTCATCTCATGTCATCTCAGGGAAGAATAAGAGGAAGAAAAATATATGGCTGCTGCTCCATGACCATGACCTTGAATTGTTGCTGCTGCACCAGATCGACGAAGAAGAAGACCTGCAAAAAAAGCAATAACTAGCAATGCACAAGCATGAATTCATGGAAGGACAGATGCAAGGCCAAACATCCAGCATACTGTTTCTTAATGCCCCAACTACTTAAAAAACCATGGTAGTTCTAACCATATTAAATTGAAGGACAAAGTGAAGTCATGATGAATTGATAGTTCCATCTTATAAAGCTTTCTGTTTAGCATATCCTAAATCACAGTCTATATACCAATATATGAATTCTTTAGTTTTCAGAACAGAGGCTCACATATTTTGGCTGATTTGTACACAGCCAAGAAAAACTTCTTACAAATAAATTCATGGAAGCATATCATCCTTTCAGTCCCTCACCCATATCTCCTAGTAGTATTACAGACAAACTAAATTTTACATAGGGAGGTTCAGATTATCTTCACTGTATTTTTAGTATTTTTTTTACTTGAGACAAACTAAATGCTAACATCAATGACAACAAGACTTGAACAGAAATAGCTATTGAAGAGACACGTTTATAAGATAGAATGAAAATGATTTACACCACAACATATAGTTCACATGTACTGGAGCTAGAGACTACAGAACACACATAATCACACATATGCGAACAGGGTACTACTCCATGGTTCAGGTTACACTAATAAACAAAATTATACAAGCGACTAGACTAGTATCACAGATCTACAGAGTAGTACTAAACAGCTAAAAATAAGTAGTAGAAGTAACTAGTACAGGGAGCAAGTACTCTTAAAATCTGAATCTTACAGACTTATAAAACACCGGGAAATTCAGAGAAGAAAGGGAGAAAGAGAGATTGCAGGAGGAGGTCAAGGATTATGCAAATTAACTGCCATGTTCCTAATGGACCCCTACATGTCCCCAAATTCGGGACTCTGAGATTAACACTGAATAAGGTACTGAAAGTAGCTATGTGCATCAGCCTCACCAAGTCTTATCATGAATCAATTGCTTTTACAACCGTATTAGGTTGCCAAAACAACAACTCTAAGACTCTTATATTATAAGTTCATTGACTGACTCGCGTGAGATTGACATTCACAAGTTATTTGCATTTTTATTCAGAACTGTGTAACACCATTTACATTACTTTCACAACTGAAACAAGAAACTTTGGTGCATTGTAAAAATAATATGCACGCTGAGGTTGATGCACGCGGAGGTTGTAAAAAAGTATGTGTACATCCAGCCGAGTTCCATCATGATGTACTGCGGCGTGATGTCCACGCTGAGGTTGTTCTTGGCGAAGAAGTCGTGCTCGATGGTCGTCACGTCGGCCACCACAAAGTTGACGCCATAGTGCTTGCTAGAGAATAAAATAACAAGTCAGTATACATATTATATCTGTCAAAAGAAGGACCAATATCAATCAGACCCTTTAATTTTAAAAAACATGGTTTCATTTGATGGTTGTTGGAGTAGCTGCTTTGGTTTGCACTATAAGGAACCTCTAATATCAATTTCTAACTTTCTAACAGTGAATTGGATCCTCAGGTGGTGTTGGGTGTACTAGACAAAATGCTACACTCGTGGATTCCGTCTGCTGAATATGATGAAGTTCTACCAACAAGTTCGTCCTCTCTGTACTTTCTTTTAGATTCCAAATGGATCAAGAAATCAATGTTGTGACTCATCTATACGGAATGGATCCTACATAAAAAGCTACTGTTCCATGCATGGAGAGATCAGCAACCATTTATACATCCCTATCTCTGAACTAAGAATCGGTACAGCATGTGGATGTCTGTCTGACAGAAGAAGAAAATGCAGACTCCACTGCTCTGCTCCAGCGACTCCATCTTGCTCCTATTGAGCAGAGGACAGAGGGAGTACTCCGCACTAGACTATATTACGATAAGAAAAATCTAAAACCACCCCCGCCTGAATCTCGATAGCAGCAGGAATCAAGAACCCTAGCTTCTTCTAGCTACAGACCCAACACATACAGATCAAGCAGCGATGTGTGAATCCACTTGAGCTCTGGGAAGGCATGGCACTGGCGCCGGCTCCGGCTCCAGGCGACCTCCGCACCACCGGCCGCCGTCCGGGCAGGGGGCTCCTGATCAAATTGAGGCAACGGCCATGGCAGCATCAAATTCTACGCGGCGGCAGCGGCCGAGAGGGAAAAAAGAGCAGTGGGAGCAGAGCATGGACCTGGGCACGGTGACCGTGCAGCCATCGCTAGGCGTGCGGAAACTGCAGGCGGTCGTGACGAACCGCGTCGGCGTCGCACCATAGCAGATCTCGGCGTCGCTGGCCAGACCCCGTCGCCAGCGCCGCGTGCCGCTCGACGAGGGCGCCGACCACGCCGCCGCCGTCCTCGCCGGGATTGGGCATCCTCGTCGGGATTGACTGCTACGTCCTCACCGGGATCGAGCGTGGGAGGTGGCGGCGGCAAGTGAGTCGAGCGGGAGAGAGAGGAGGGGACGAGGGGCTGCAGCCGGCGGTGACGCGGAAGACGGGTTTCGCCGCGGCGGAGGCGGCGGAGACGAGGGGGGATGGATCGGGGTGGGTGGAACGAGGTGTGGGTCGGGGTAGGCGGTGGATCTGGCCATGGATCGATGGGATGCCGGGAGAGCAAGGAAGGAGAAGAGAGCGAGGGGAATTGGCAGCGCGAGGAGAGAAAGAAAGGAGGCGGGGGGTGGATGGAAAATGTCCACGAGGAAAGAGCTAGGGTTTCGGCCTAGGTGGGCTTGGGGTGAGGACAGCCGTTGGATCCGCGAGCATCCGACGGTGTTCCATGCACGATCCGCGTGAAACGCTCACGGACTAATCAAAATGCACTATATGCGTACAATGTTATGACCATCTCAATTGGTCCTAGTTGAATAATAAATTGGTCGTAGTTGACTAAAAATTCATTTTCCATTTTTCGAGTGCCCAAAATGAGTTTTTTTGTGAAGGACCTATAATATACTTGTTGCAAAATTGTACCAAATCAATTTTCTAAAATACTAGGACATATTTAATGCACAATTGACCAAACGGTTGGGTGTAAAAAGTTTTGATCCACCTCTCGTGAAAAAGACAAATTTCCGCCGATTCAGTTGGAAGCGGGTCAAATTTGAACTGTAGCTACCTCGTAGTTTGCTCTTTATTTTTTTCAAAAATCATTTCTAGGTACATAAGTATCTATTTAATCAGATAAACACCAAAAAAATTCCAAGATTCAACCACTAGCTAGGAACGGTTATTCCCGCCGTTTTGACCGCATTTTGAAACGGGCATAAAAAATTAAAAAATCAAAAAATTGGAAAACCTTCGCATAGTTTCATTATATGTGGCCAAGTTACCAGCAAAAATAATAAACTTGTAATACGGCAATTATTTTTAAAAAGTGTTCTCAGAAACGAGCTATCAAGTGTGAAGATTCATGGCTTTCAAGTCAATTTTATGGCCACATACATGACATAGTTTATTCGAATGATGTTATATTGTGCACAAGGGTACATCTTGGAATTCCAAACAATGTTGCCTAAGGAAGTTTTCATTTTCTTTGGACGAAAAATTCATTTTCCATTTTTCGAGTGTCCGAAATGAGTTTTTTTGTGAAGGACCTATAATATATTTGTTGCAAAATTGTACCAAATTAATATTCTAAAATATTAGGACATATTTAATGCACAATTGACCAAACGGTTGGGTGTAAAAAGTTTTGATCCACCTCTCATGAAAAAGACAAATTTCCGCCGGTTTAGTTGGAAGCGGGTCAAATTTCAACTGTAGCTACCTCGTAGTTTGCTCTTTATTTTTTCCAAAAATCATTTCTAGGTACATAAGTATCTATTTAATCAGAGAAACATCAAAAGGTCTCCAAGATTCAACCACTAGCTAGGAACGGTCAAGCCCGCCGTTTTGACCGTATTTTGAAACGGGCATAAAAAATTCAAAAAAAATCAAAAAATTGGAAAACCTTCGCATTGTGTCATTATATGTGACCAAGTTTCCAGAAAAAATAATAAACTTGTAATACGGTAATTATTTTAAAAAAGTGTTCTTAGAAACGAGCTATCACGTGTGGAGATCAATGGCTTTTAAGCCAAATGATCAATCTTATGGCCACATTCATGGCATAGTTTGTTCAAATGATCTCATATTGTGCACAAGGGTGCATATTGGAATGGCAAACAATGTTGCCTAAGGAAGTTTTCATTTTCTTTGGACGAAAAAAACATTTTCCATTTTTCGAGTGCCCAAAAGGAGGTTTTTTTGTGAAGGACCTCCCATATATTTGTTGCAAAATTGTACCTAATCAATTTTATAAAATACTAGGCCATATATACTGCACAATTAAAAAAAGGTTGGGTGTAAAAAGTTTTGATCCACCTCTCATGAAAAAGACAAATTCCCGCCGATTCAGCTGGAAGCGGGTTAAATTTGAACTGCACGTGCCTCATAGTTTGCTATTTATTTTTTCCAAAAATCATTTATAGTTACATAAGTACCTATTTAATCATAAATACATGGTTTGGTGGTGATACGTTGAGGTTTGGGCGGTGGCTGAGGGCCCCAACTCTAGAGCGCGTAAACTCGCATGCCCGCCGCGTGGTCACCGCGTGACCGTGGCGTTGCCATGTGTTCTGGGTGGCCTAGGCATGTCTAGTGGGTTGGGCACTCCCCAGGTAGGTGCTAGGAAGAAAATTACAACATAAGATTCTCACGAGGATAATGATCGATGCTCAAACATGAATTAGCAGCCAAGTGTTAGATTAGCGGTACGGGAAATGCACATGGCTAATGGGCATGAGTTTTGGCTGAGGATGATCAGTTACTAAGAAGACCGTCTTTACAAATTTTCAGCTCAAAAGGAGGAGCCTAGGTGGTAGTTGCTTTGTAAAGTACCACACTGGACACAAATACGAATGTTGAAGCTGGGCTCAAAATAATGAATGGATTGAGCTGGCATTTGGTGGAGGATGGTTATTTGGGCATAGGAAAGCACCATAGAAAATGGATACTATTTGGACATGCCAAAGTGGTGCTTCCTTCACAAAGTGTTGTTCTGAACAGAATAGGAAAATGAATATTGTTGAATTATTTTTGAACTAGGCAAGGAAGGTTTTTTACATATTTGACGAAGATATGACCCAAAGAATTTATGAGATTTTTTTGGGAATTGTGGGAATGACAGAAATATAGGTTGCTTCACAACCTGGGGCAAAAATTGCCACATGGACATGACACATAGGCAAAACTGATGAGGTGGCGCCTAGTCATAGCAACCCACCACAATTTACAAGGTTATGACCATCTATATTGGTCGTGATCAGCTAGAAATAAGGCTGCGGACCAGTGCTATCTGCTTTATGACCATTTCGTGTAAGGAAATTACGACCTTTCTGACCAAAATGGTCGTTATAGTTTAGGGTTTGGAGCCCCCCGAACAGCTTTTGACCAATTGGTCTGAAATGGTCATAGATCTATGACCAATTCTTCCAGGGTCACTGACAGAAGGTCACTAGTTGACATATTTCTTGTAGTGAATAAGTCTGCTAGCCAATGCTTGGATGAGTTTGATAATTATATTGTTAAACAAGAAAACTTCAATTCTTATGTTGGTAGACAATTGAAACGTAATGGTTATATGGTTGAACACTTGAGTGATTATATGTCTAGAGTTAAAGGTGAACTTAAACTTATTAGTAAACATGCTTCTATGGTTGGCACTCAGGTAGAACAAGTGCTTAAAGCTCGAGATGATTTGCTCAATGAATTAAATAATAAGAAAAATGATAATGCTGTTAGAGTTGTGACTAGAGGGGCTAGAATGACTCAGGAACCTTTGTATCCTGAGGGCCACCCTAAGAGAGTTGAGCAAGATTCTCAGAGAACTAATGTTGATGCACCTAGTCCTTTTAAGAAAAAGAAAAAGTAAAATGATAGGACTTTGCATGCTTCTAGTGAACCAGTCGTTGACACACCTGAGAATCCCAATGATACTTCTATTTCTGATGCTAAAACACAATCTGTTAATGAACATGAACCTAGTGATAATGTTAATGATGATGTTCATGTCGATGCTCAACTTAGCAATAACAATGATGTAGAGACTGAACCTGTTGTTGATCTTGATAGCCCACAATCAAAGAATCAACGTTATGATAAGAGAGACTTCGTTGCTAGGAAACACGGTAAAGAAAGAGAACCATGGGTTCAGAAGCCCATGCCTTTTCCTCCTAAACCATCCAAGAAAAAGGATGATGAGGATTTTGCGCGCTTTGCTGAAATGATTAGACCTATCTTCTTGCGTATGCGTTTGACTGATATGCTTAAAATGAATCCCTATGCTAAGTATATGAAAGATTTTGTTACAAAAAAAAAGAAAGATAACGGAAGCTGAAATTTCCACCATGCTTGCCAATTATACTTATAAAGGTGGAATACCTAAGAAACTAGGAGATCCAGGAGTACCAACTATACCATGCTCCATTAAAAGAAACTACGTTAAAATCGCTTTATGTGATCTTTCAGCCGGTCTTAGTGTTATGTCTCTCTCTTTATATCGTAGACTTGATTTGAATAAGATGACACCTACTGAAATATCTTTGCAAATGGCCGATAAATCAACTGCTATACCTATCGGTATTTGTGAGGATGTGCCTGTTGTGGTTGCAAACGTTACTATTTTAACGAACTTTGTTATTCTTGATATTCCCGAGGACGATAGTATGTTTATTATCCTTGGTAGACCATTTTTGAATACTGCAGGGGCTGTTATTGATTGCAACAAAGGCAATGTCACTTTTCATGTTAATGGTAATGAGCATACGGTACATTTTCCGAGTAAACAACCTCAAGTCCACAGTATCAATTCTATTGGAAAAACTTCACCGATTATTATTGGAGGTTTTTAATTTCCTCTTCCTACTGTCAAGAAGAAATATGATATTCTTATTGTTGGGGACATGCATATCCCCGTTGAGGTAACCTAGTGTTATTCGAAAATTCTCCGGTTTCATGCGATTCGGAAAGAGTTTGTTAACAAGACTTCAACCTTGTTAGTGGATTCCTTTTGATGAGCATGAGATGGATGAAGTTAGAAAGCACAACTCTCTGTACCCTCCTTTTACTTTCTGTTATTTAGATTGAATAAATCAAAATTAGTATTTTTTGTCTGTTTTCTAAATTATCCTTGCAATAAAAATACCCCGAAAATAAAGGTTCTCCAAACGTCCTGAAAATGAAATATGATTTTTTGTAGAATATTTAAGAATTACTGGCACTGAGAACACATCAGGGGGCCTCACCATTTGGCCATGAGGGCAAAAGGCGCGCCCACCCCCTGGGGCGCGCCCCCCACCTCGTGGGCCCCACGTGGCCCCCCTCCACTTATTCCAGCACCCACTCAGTTCGTCTTCCTCCAGAACAAATCCTCCCATAGCTCAAACCCGTGTTCTAGCTCATCTTCCTGCCATTTTCGATCTCTTTGCTCAAAGCTCCATTCACAAACCTGTTTTGGGGGATTGTTCTTCGGTATGTGACTCCTCCAATGGTCCAATCAGTTTTTGTTCTAGTGCTTTATTTATTGCAAATTTTTGCTGCTAAGGTGACCCGGTTCTTGAGCTTGCATGTCAAATTTATATGGTCCAAAGTAGTTTTAATGCATGATATAGCCTCTAGGCACTTGTGGGAGTAGTTGCTATCAATCTTGTTTAGTTTTGTTCACTTTTATTTTGAGTCACAAAAATTTCAGAAATTTTTCAGAGAAAGAAAATGCATAGGAAAATGTACCAAGGTGGTTCCTCCAGGAAGCAAGGACCAAGGCTCGCGATACGTTAGCCGAATGATGAACCACCGACGGAAGCTCAAGTGTGGCCTTGTGAATGGTCGTCAGAAGAGTTTATGGTCCAGGCAGGCATCGAGGAAGAATTTGACGCGTATGTGCGTAATGCTGATCTTGAGGACTTCGTGTCAGATAAGTGCCTACAGTACCGCTACCACTAGTAGGAAAACGCTTATAGATAGAAGTTTACCAGTAGCGTCTGTTTATGACCCCACGCTACTAGTAATTAGTAGTAGCGCAGGCTAGAAAGAGCGCTACTGGTATCAGTTAGCAGCAGCGCTTTTTATCTAGACCAACGCTACTGCTAAGTGTAACACACCACAATATCTGATCAATAAATGTTAGCAGCGCTTGTTGCCCAACCAGCGCTATAGCTAGTGGGCTTAGCAGTAGCGCTGGCCCATTGCCCGCGCTGCTGGTAAGCCCACTACCACCCCCCGCGCCCCCCGGCCCGGCCTCATCACTCTCACTCACACTCCCACACTCCTCCCTCGATCCCCCGTGCGCCACCGTCGACCCTCGCACACTGTCGTCCCCCGCGTCGGCCCTCCTCCCTGCGTCGGCCGCCCTCGTCCGCGCCGGCCCTCCTCCCCGCCGGCCGCCCAGCTCCCCCGCGTCGGCCTCCTCCTCCGTCGGCCACCCCGGCCCCGCGCCGGCTCTCCTCCCGCGCCGGCCCTCCTCCACCGAGAGGTACTCCTCCCTCCTTCCTCCTCCTCCCTCCCTCCCTAGTTATAGTTATTAGAGTAGTTATTTTGAATCCTATGTAGTTGAAAAAATGTAGGTTATTAGAATAATTTAGGTTATGATCGAACCCTTGCTAGGACAGATTAGGTATGAACCCTAGTTAATTCGTATGAACCCTAGGTTTTTAAATTTAGCTAGGTTTTAAAGTTAGGACAGAAATTTAGCTAGGTTTTTAATTAGGTGTAGTTAATAGAATTTAGGTGTTTTAAGTGTATTTAAAAGAGTTTTAGTTGTTTTAGGTGTAGTTAACAGAATTTTAGGTGTTTTAGTTGTTTTAGGTGTATTTAACAGAATTCTAGGTATTTTTTTAGTTAAAGCAATTGTTGTTATTTTTTTAGTTAAAGCAATTTTTCCTGTTATATGCAAATTTGCAGTGGACATGTCATATTTTGAACATGTCACATTTTGGACATGTCATATTTTTCCGAGTGGCCTATGTTTTGCCAGAAATGTCAATTCGTTTACGTTCTGGCAAATTTCAGGCGCTCGATATGTCCTGTTTTTAGCAAAGGTCATGCCAAATTTTGCTAAGTGTTTATTAATTTTGTTTTCATAATTAAGCATTTTGTTCTCGACGTCGACGATGCCTATCCCGCATCCTCGTCGTCGACTGGGCAGAGGACTGTTGGTTGAGCCGAGGGGCCATGTCCGGGACTGGGCTCCGCCGGGCTGGTACTGGGTTGTGCTATCTTCTGGTGAGCGCAGCTTAGTGAGGAGCCAGCCCGTCGTCGACCCAGAGCTTCTTTGGTGGCGGTCACGTGGGCCTGCATCGATGGAGAGGCTTGAGTCCCCCGCGCAGGTGGTACAGCACCGTGTCACGGAGGAGAACGCGCACGTCCAGCGCTACTTGGTTGCGTTGGCGAACGGCCGGTTCTCCAATACCTGGCAGATTCTTTGGGGATCTCACTGGAGCTATGATCCGGTGATGGTTCCTTCTCTTTGGGTGTCCACCGCGGCCCACTGAACCTAGAGGAGCTATTATTCGAGATGTATTAGTGATATTATATGATGATCTTTGCTACAAACTACTATATATGTATTCGATGATGGATTATTAATTACCTATTAGTTATTTGCTTATTGAATGCAAAAGATGAGCGCGGTTTGTGCTACAAACTACTATATATGTATTCATGATGGATTATATGATGATCTTTGCTACAAACTACTACAAACTACAAATTTTAGGTGTTTTAGTTGTTATATGATGATCTTTGCTACAAACTACTATATACGTATTCGATGATAGATTATTAATTACCTATTAGGAAATGTCTGACGACGAAAGGGAATTCGCTATGTGCGAGTACTGCAAAGATGAGCGCGGTCTGTGCGACAGGCCTCACCTGGTAGAAGGTCGGCGCTTCAGCATCAAGCTCCAAGAGACCTTCGATGTTGAAACGGTACGCAACGACGACAAGTGTTTTTTGTTATTTTTTGCACGACTTCTCTACTTCTTCAACGTGTAATTTCCGTCTTTTACAATTCGACTAGCTTATCCCATGCCATGCAAGACGCTATGTCTTGGAGAAGATGGGTTTTGAAGATCATGAAAGAATGGAGACAAAGATAATTCAACTTAAGGATCCATCATGGTTATGATTTTGCTGTAAATCTATACAATTCTGTGAACTCATCCAATTTTGGTTGCCTGAATTGGGAAGCCCTTTGCAAGGCGTATGATTTTCATGAGGGTATGCTTCTCACCTTCGATCTTGGTGATCCTGACATCGACGAAAATGATATGACCATTTCGGTCCTTGTTGACACGCTTCCAGTTCTACCGCTGTGTGAGTTTCTTAAACATATTTACTAAGTAATTTATATTGTTTATTTCAAAATATTTGACAGCTTATCTCCATTGACAGCTTATTTTCATTCTTCAAAAACTGTACGGAAAATGGTAGACAGAACCTACTACTACAATGATGAAGCACAATTAACTTATAAGGAGCAAGATGGTCTTATCGCATTTTTTACTAATCTTGAGAATTACAATAGCTATTATCAAACTCCTCCACATTATGGTCAATACGTGCCACTAGTGCACGTGTTGAACTACGGTAACATCAATAGAGATATCATGGTAAGATTTTCTACTATTACGACATCCGTGCATCTTTTGCATTAATTCTTCTAAAACTAAACTACATTGCTAACTACAAAGTTATTACTATGTTTTTGAATAGAAAATCCCGATGGATTGTGTGCCTCATTTGATGTTGCCGAGAGGTCGCGTTAATGTTATGAGCTTACGGCCACCACGGCCAGGTCAGCCGCAGTATCCACATCACTCCTGTCCATACCGGATTTCTATAAGCGAGGAAGCCATGATAATAAATTATTTCAAAAAATGTTTGAACCATCGTAGAGAGCTACTTGGAAGCAACATTGTGCGTAGGCCAAGACTTGGAGACAGGATGATCTCCGTTCTTTATTATGGAGAGTCAATTTTCCTTAATGGATACTCAATGCCTATCTTGTTTTATGATATTTTACCTAAGAGAGGGTAGAGTAGGTCCTATGAGAGGAGTAGGTCATAGCTAGAATGTGTTATTATGTGCTACAATGTGTTAGAGTTGATGATGAGGAGTTATGATTATGACTAGTGACCAACTTGTTATATGATGTCTCATTGACGAACATTGTTTGGTGGTGATGACAAGTGGTAATGAATATGCTATTTAAACAGACTAGTTCATGATGAGTTGTTCTTGTATAAAAGATATATCTGTTTAAACATGTACAGTGCCAAAATGCTAAAAAAACATAAATGTTAGTAGTAGCGCTGGCCTGAAAACGCGCTACTAGTACTTGAACTTACCAGTAGCGCTGGCCTAAAAACGCGCTACTGCTACAAAATAGCTGTAGTGCCGTAGCAGTAGCGCTGGTGCCCGCGCTACTGGTAGCACAAAAACCAGCGCTACTGGTAAGCTTTTCTCTAGTAGTGTACCTAACTAATTCCTCTGTGAGGAGGTTTAAATTTACATCGTCACGCAATTCTCACACTGTTTTATTTTATCTTTATGATAAATCATATACCATGGACTTAGAAGATTTTTAATACTGCTTGTAAACTCCCGCGGTGGGGCAATGTTAGTGAACCTCGCAAATCTGAATATAAAGACTTTCTTGCTAGTATCACTGTGGGGGAATCTAGAGAAATCACACAAGCTACCATAGGGAGCATTCATTTTCCTTCCATACATTATTTTTCTCTGTTTATAGGTAGATGCATTAACGGTAAAGATGAGGCTTGTCACATGTGCATTCCAGATCTTAGTGTCCTCAAGAGTGCGGTATTAGGTGATAAACAACATAACTTGGGAGCCATTGTTGCACGAAGGTTGCATCTTAACAGTACAAGTGGAGATTTGTTTGGTGGAATTTATGCAACTCGTGTAGCTAATTATCTTGGTGTACCCATACATGAAAATGATATGGAGTTACCTCCTGCTTATCTAGATTATAATGCTCTGGTTCGCCATCAGTTTCTTGAGAGGAATGAACAGCCCCTCCAGTATCGAATAATCTTTGACAGACAGCGCAATGTCCATGTAGCCCTGCCTGCTCCTACTTTCTTTGACTTTCAGGCAAAAAGGAGATATGTTATAACCAGGGAGGAGGCGAACGAGTATGAGAGGAGGACGGAGGTAGCTCGCCTCCAAGCTGCGGCTCTTCAGGCAGTAGCTGTTGCATCTTAGTACAACCCCAACTACGACTTTGGATATTCGCCAGGCCAGCAGTGGCCATAGACCAACTTAGGCCAAAAGCCTAAGCTTGGGGGAGTATGTATTTCTCACCGACATTACATTCATATTCACACACTCATGCCAGTTGTCGGTGTTCATACTTTTTCATTGTACTATCCATGCTAGTTTATTTTATTTTCTAAGCCTTCTTCTTGTGTGTTTGAAAAACCTTAAGAAAAACCAAAAAATAGTTGTAGCTTTTAGCTAGTTTACTTTCCATGCTTGTAGTAGTAGTAATGAAAAGAAAACCCAAAAAGATTTCTCGTTCTTCTTTTGCTTGTTGGGAGCTTTCCCGTGTAAATAGTTTTATTTCTTTTCTTATTCTTTGGGGTCGAGAGGAGAAGACCATGATGATAATGTTGAGTGGCTCTCATATGCATTATTGTTGATTTAACCAAGAGCCCATGTTACCTTGTCTTCTCCCTTGTGTTAAATGCTTGCAGATTCCAGCTTAGTCCAATGCACGTGCACTATTATTATTATCCACACCGTTTGGTCGTGCGAGTGAAAGGCAATAATGACGATATATGATGGACTGATTGAGATGAGAGAAGCTGGTATGAACTCGACCTATCTTGTTTTTGTAAATATGATTAGTTCACAATTCCTGATTCAGCCTATTATGAATGAACCATGTTTGCAATGACAATTAGAGATTATAGTTGCTCATGCCATGCTTAATTTGCTACGAGTTTATAATGGTTTACCTTGCGTGCCAACATGCTATTAAAATGGTTGTGATGTGGTATGATAGGGTGGTATCTTCCTTTGAACGATTCGAGTGGCTTGACTTGGCACATGTTCACGCATGTAGTTGAAACAAAATCAACATAGCCTCCACGATATTTATGTTCACGGTGATTTATATCCTACTCATGCTTGCACTCATTTTTGATTAATCTTAATGCATGTCCATGACTGTTGTCGCTCTCTAGTTGGTCGCTTCCCAGTCTTTTCTAGCCTTCACTTGTACTAAGCGGGAATACTGCTTGTGCATCCACTTCCATAACCCCAAAGTTATTCCATATGAGTCCACCATACCTTCCTATATGTGGTATTTACCTGCCGTTCCAAGTAAATTTGTATGTGCCAAACTCTAAACCTTCAAATGAAATTATGTTTTGTATGCTCGAATAGCTCATGTATCAACTAGGGTTGTCTGTATCTTCCATGCTAGGTGGGTTATTCTCACGATGAGTGGACTCCACTCATCATTCATGAGAAAATGGCTGGTAACCGGGATGCCCAGTCCCATGCTCAAATCAAAATAATTACAAAGAAAACTCCCCCAGGATTGTTGTTAGTTGGAGGCACCCGTTGTTTCGGGCAAGTCATGGATTGATGCTTGTTGGTGGTGGGGGAGTATAAACTTTACCATTCTATTTGGGAACCGCCTATAATGTGTGTAGCATGGAAGATATCGAGATCTCTTGGTTGTTATGTTGACAATGAAAGTATGCCACTCAAAATATTATTTATCTCTGTTCAAAAACTCGAGCTCTGGCACCTCTGCAAATCCCTGCTTCCCTATGCGAAGGGCCTATCTATTTACTTTTATGTTGAGTCATCATCCTCTTATTAAAAAGCACCAGTTGGAGAGCACCGCTGTCATTTGCATGCATTGCTATTAATTTACATTGAGTATGACTATGACGGGATCTCTTTTACCATGAATTACAATGTCTAGTCAGTCCTTGACCTTCATGGGTGCTCTGCATTTATGTTTTGCGGTCTCAGAAAGGGCTAGCGAGATACCATCTTGTTGTATCATGTTATGATTGTTTTGAGAAAGTGTTGTCATCCGAGATTTATTATTATTGCTCGCTAGTTTATTATGCCATTGATATGAGTAAACATGAGACCTAAATGTTATTGTGAATATGGTTAGTTCATAATCTTTGCTGAAAACTTGAATGTTGGCTTTACATATTTGCAACAACAAGATCAAACAGAGTTTGTAAAAGGTTTTCTTTCTCACTTTCAGTTTGTCAACTAAATTGCTTGAGGACAAGCGAAGGTTTAAGCTTGGGGGAGTTGATACGTCTCCAACGTATCTACTTTTCCAAACACTTTTGCCCTTGTTTTGGACTCTAACTTGCATGATTTGAATGGAACTAACCCGGACTGACGCTGTTTTCAGCAGAATTGCCATGGTGTTATTTTTGTGCAGAAATAAAAGTTCTCGGAATGACCTGAAAATCCACGGAAACACGTTTTGGAATTAATAAAAAATACTAGCGAAAGAATCAACTTAAGGGGGCCCACACCCTGGCCATGAGGTTGGGGGGTGCGCCCTACCCCCCTGGGCGTGCCCCCTGCCTCGTGGGCCCCCTAGAGCTCCACCGACCTCAACTCCAACTCCATATATTCATGTTCGGGGAGAAAAAAATCAGAGAGAAGGATTCATCGTGTTTTACGATACGGAGCCGCCACCAAGCCCTAATCTCTCTCCGGAGGGCTGATCTGGAGTCCGTTCGGGGCTCCAGAGAGGGGTAATCCATCGCCGTTGTCATCATCAACCATCCTCCATCACCAATTTTATGATGCTCACCGCTGTGCGTGAGTAATCTCATCGTTGGCTTGCTGGACGGTGATGGGTTGGATGAGATTTACCATGTAATCGAGTTAGTTTTGTTAGGGTTTGATCCCTAGTATCCATTACGTTCTAAGATTGATGTTGCTATGACTTTGCTGCGCTTAATGCTTGTCACTAGGGCCTGAGTGCCATGATTTCAGATCTGAACCTATTATGTTTTCATGAATATATGTGTGTTCTTGATCCTATCTTGGAAGTCAACAGTCACCTATGTGTTATGATCCGGCAACCCCGAAGTGACAATAATCGGGACCACTCCCGGTAATGACCGTAGTTTGAGGAGTTCATGTATTCACTAAGTGTTAATGCTTTGTTCCGGTACTATATTAAAAGGAGGCCTTAATATCCCTTAGTTTCCAATAGGACCTCGCTGCCACGGGAGGGTAGGACAAAAGATGTCATGCAAGTTCTTTTCCATAAGCACATATGACTATATTCGGAATACATGCCTACATTACATTGATGAACTGGAGCTAGTTCTGTGTCACCCTATGTTATAACTGTTGCATGATGAATCGCATCCGACATAATTATCCATCATTGATCCATTGCCTACGAGCTTTTCACATATTGATCTTTGCTTAGTTACTTTTCCGTTGCCACTGTTACGATTGCTACAAAAACTGCTAATGTTACTCTTGCCACCGTTACCATTACTTCCATACTACTTTGCTACTAAATACTTTGCTGCAGATATTAAGTATTTCAGGTGTGGTTGAATTGACAACTCAACTACTAATACTTGAGAATATTCTTTGGCTCCCCTCGTGTCGAATCAATAAATTTGGGTTGAATACTCTACCCTCGAAAACTGTTGTGATCCCCTATACTTGTGGGTTATCATGCGATTTTTGGGGAACACAGTAATTTCAAAAAAATCCTATGATCACACAAGATCTATCTAGGTGATGCATAGCAACAAGAGGGGAGAGTGTTGTCTACGTACCCTCTTAGACCGATAGCGGAAGCGTTATGACAATGCGGTTGATGTAGTCGTACGTCTTCATGATCCGACCAATCCTAGCACCGAACGTACGACACCTCCGCGATCTACACATGTTCAGCTCGGTGACGTCCCATGAAATCTAGATCCAGCTAAGGTCGAGGGACAGTTTCGTCAGCACGATGGCGTGATGACGGTGTAGATGAAGTTACCGACGCAGGGCTTCGCCTAAGCACTACAACGATATGACCGAGGTGGAAATATGTGGAGGGGGGCACCGCACACGGCTAAACAATCAACTTGCGTGTCTATGGGGTGCCCCCCTCCCCCGTATATAAATGAGTGGAGGAGGGGAGCGCCAGCCCTCTCTATGCCGCACCCAAGGGGGGGAGTCCTACTCCGAGTAGGAGTAGGTTTCCCCCTTCCCTAGTTGGAGTAGGAGAAGAAGGAAGAGGGAGAGGGAGAGAAGGAAAGGGGCGCCGGCCCCCTCCCAATTCGGATTGGGCTTGGGGGGCGCCCCCACCTTGGCCGCCTCCTCCTCTCTTCCACCATGGCCCATTAAGGCCCATTAACTCCCCGGGGGGTTCCGGTAACCTCCGGGACTCTAGAAAATGCCTGAACTCATCCAAAACCTTTCCGGTGTCCAAACATAGCCTTCGAATATGTCGATCTTTATGTCTCGACCATTTTGAGACTCCTCGTCATGTCTGTGATCACATCCGGGACTCGGAACAACCTTCGATACATCAAAACACATAAACTCATAATACCGATCATCATCGAACGTTAAGCGTGTGGACCCTACAGGTTCGAGAACTATGTAGACATGACCGAGACTCACTTCCGGTCAATAACCAATAGCGGAACCTTGATGCTCATATTGGTTCCTACATATTCTACGAAGATCTTTATCGGTCAAACCGCATAACAACATACGTAGTTCCCTTTGTCATCGGTACGTTACTTGCCCGAGATTCGATCGTCGGTATCTCAATACCTAGTTTAATCTCGTTACCGGCCAGTCTCTTTACTTGTTCCGTACTGCATCATCCCGCAACTAACTCATTAGTCACATTGATTGCAAGGCTTATAGTGATGTGCATTACCGAGAGGGCCCAGAGATACCTCTCCGAAACACGGAGTGACAAATCCTAATCTCGATCTATGCCAACCCAACAAACACCATTGGAGAGACCTATAGAGCATCTTTATAATCACGCAGTTACGTTGTGACGTTTGATAGCGCACTAAGTGTTCCTCTGGTATCCGGGAGTTGCATAATCTCATATTCATAGGAACATGGATAAGTCATGAAGAAAGCAATTGCAATAAACTAAACGATCATAATGCTAAGCTAACGGATGGGTCAAGTCAATCACATCATTCTCTAATGATGTGATGCCGTTCATCAAATGACAACACATGTCTATGGGTAGGAAACTTAACCATCTTTGATTAATGAGCTAGTAAAGTAGAGGCATACTAGTGACACTCTATTTGTCTATGTATTCACACATGTATTATCTTTCTGGTTAATACAATTCTAGCATGAATAATAAACATTTATCATGATATAAGGAAATATAAATAACAACTTTATTATTGCCTTTAGGGCATATTTCCTTCAGTGGGACAATAAAGTTGGATGGGGGTAGTATCGGACAACATGCTTTTCTTGGAGTTTGATGAGTTGTCGAACTAGGAGCCCAAGGGAACACCACTATGGGAGGTTTGGATTACGTTCCGTGGGGCTCCCTCGAAGCCTCTTAATGATTTCATGGAGACATGGATCGTCAGATTGTTGGTTGGTAAGACCGAGAAGGCTGACACATCGTTTACGAGGAGGCATGGGATTTCTGGTTTACTTGTAGGGTGTGACGAAGGTTGATGCAATTCCAGAGTATGTGCCTTGGTACTACAAGAGCGTTTGGTATGAACTGAGATTAAAAGTTGAGGTCTCCTCGTTCCAGGATTAGTACCACATGCTTGAGGATGATGGTAGGACTGATGGGGTTACTAGTAAGGATAACATTGGCAGATAGGATGATTTGGTGGACCACGACAAGCATGGCGCTCCCTCTGATGTGGTTGGTAATGCTAGTCTTGTGCGGACCCCTCAGGCAGCTAATGGATCTGCGCCTGTCGGAGTAAATGGCCATGGGTAGCCTAACCGACTGCCCCTGGCTCTTCCAAAAAATTATCAGGCCTTTGGGCCTTCAAGCATTTCAAGCATTGGGCCGCCTTCCCCGGTCGGCTATTTCTGAAGCCGACTCCCAGAAGGTGACCCAGCCTCAGCAACCTCCCCCCAAGATAACCACGGGATGGCCGACTCCAGGAAGCCGGCCATAGAGGATGCCGACTCCCCAGAGCCGGCCATGAAGAACGCCGACTCCAAGAAGCCGGCCAAGACCGCAACTACCAAAACTACACCCACATAACGGTGACAAGACGGGGTGTGGCCACAGTGCGGCCCACTACCCCCGAAGCCCGAGGCAGGCATGGCCACAGGACGCCGTACGGGACGGCCATCTCCCGTCCGGCTCGGCACTGTAGCCATGCTGGCCTCAACGTCACCCACGACAGACGCCAGTATGGCCCACGGGCGGCGGGCCCCTACAGCCAGAGAGAGGCGCGAAGGCGGCCCGGCCTCCCCCAGTCGGCCAAGGGCGTAGCCGGCCCCCAGAAGCCGGCTACTCCCTCCCTCGAAGCATGTGCCACATTAAGGAGACAAGACGAGGTAAGGCTACAGTGAGAGCCCTCGAGGCGGCACACTGTAGCCACGCTTACCTCGACGAAGCCCTCATCATCAGGGGCGAGGCTACAGTAAGCAGCCACCGACAAGACCCTAGGCGGTGGGGCCGGCCTGTCGACCAAGAGGCCAGCAGCCGGCGGGACCTACCAGTCGGCGGGCCCCAACAGCCGGCGGAGAAGCCGGCGAGCATAGACACTGACGACTGGGACCAGCGCCCAGCCGGATTACAGTTGTACCCCCGAGGGGTAGGCCTATATAAACCCCCCGGGGCACCCATGCAAAGGGTTGGCTTCTAAGCATTAGACACACACCATAGAGAGAGAGAAGCAAGAGCTAGCCTTGTTCTTCTTCTCCCTTGAACCCAACAGCTCTAGGAGCGATTGTAGCTACTCTTTCTAATCTAGTGATCATGCGGAGACCCCGCAGAGCAGGACTAGGGGTGTTATCTCCTCGGAGAGCCCCGAACCTGGGTAAGATCCGCCGGCGTGCATGTCTTTGCCTCATCCCGTTTCCAGGCACCGGCGACGTCTTACTGGCACCCACTATGATAAGCCACCCGTTGGCATATGTCGCACCTACCACCCGACATTTGGCGCCCACCGTGGGCCCAGGTGCACCGTCGTCCAGAGACCTGTTCTGGACGGGAACCCTCTTCCTCCCCCGCGAGCGCAGCCAGCCTGCTGCGCCCGATGGCGTTTGCCTCGACGCGCTGCAAGGCGTCGACGTCGCCTGCGCAGCGAGCTGCCTCGCCGATCTTCTCGGCGAGACTCGCATCTCCGACGAACCTGCGTCCGACGCAGGCACGGACTACCCCGAGAGCCGCCTCGTCAGCCTCCTCGACCAGCTTCACGTCTCTAGCGAGCCTGCTGCAGATGTGGAGTCGGTCGGCTCCACCGACCCGATGCTCGTCGACTCCGACACGGCATCGCTCGACGCCTACCCCTCCGACTTGGTGGTCTTTGACGATCCTCTCCCTCGAGCTGGCAGCGGCAGCAGCGCTGTCACCGAAGTGTTGGTAATCAGCCACGTCGACAACTCGGGAGAGAACGCCCACGACGCCCTGCAAGCGGCGATGCACGACCTCTCCGTCCCCATCCCGGCCGATGCCGACGCTGAGACCCTGGACGCACGCCGCCTCGCCCTCATCGCGGAAGGCCAGAAGATAGCCTCCATGAGACGCCTCACCGAGGCCCACCAGCGTGAAGTCGACCGCGCCGCCTTCGGTACGCCGCCGCCTAGCGGCCCGAGCCGAGCCGGCTTCGTCCAGAAGCGCGGCACGGCTATCGCCAGCATGCTGGGGGCAGATCGCCCCGTATACGCCACCCCGCTCGAGAATCTGCGAGCCGCTCAGGCGGCCGCAAAAGAGCTCAATGGGCTGGGAGCCGATGAGCTCCCCTACATGACAAGATGGATCCAACAGCTGATCGACGCGGCTGCAGAACGGCACGAAGGCGGCACCCGTGCTGATAGTCATCCCCCGTGCCGGGAGCACGCCGCGACGTCCCGCTCGCCGACTGCGAGCGGCGCCCGCCAGAAGAAAGACAAGGAGCCGGCTGCTAGCCGCAGCCGGACTCGCATCACAAACGAGCACAACGCGGAAGGCCGCCCGCGGGCGGTGGAGCACCAAGGAAATCTGCCTCCTCCCCCGCCTCGAAGAGAAAGACGTCTCACTCCGCCGCCTATCACGCACCCGACTCTTGGCGACCGACTCGACCGCCGAGAAGGAGTCGGCGAGAACGACGCCCGCCACCGGATCGACCGCCTTGCTCGATCCTTGGCGTTAGAAGAAGAAGACGATGTCGTCCCGCCATGCTTTGGCCCCCGCATCCGCGACGAGCCCTTCCGCAAAGGGTTCTCGCTCCCCAGAGACACGCCCAAGTACAACGGCTCAGTGAAGCCGGAAGATTGGCTCATCAACTACTCCACTGCTGTCAGCATAGCCAGCGGCAATCGGCACGTAGCCGTGAAGTACGTCCCCCTCATGCTGCAAGGCACGGCGCGCACCTGGCTCAACAGCCTCAAGCCCTCCAGCATCAACAGCTGGCTGGACTTCACGAAAGTCTTTGTCCGCAACTTCACCAACACGTACAAGCGGCCTCCCAAGCCTCGCCAGCTCTCCCTCTGCGTCCAAGGACCCAACGAGTCGACCCGCGACTACCTCACGCGGTGGGCCGAGCTCCGTAACTCCTGCGAGGGGATGCACGAGGTTCAGGCCATCGAGTACTTCACCGCCGGGTGCCGAGAGGGCACCCTCCTCAAGCACCGACTCCTCTGCGACGAGCCGGCTACCCTCGACGAGTTGCTGGTCATCTCGGACAAGTACGCCACGGCCGACTCCTCGATGAAGA
The DNA here is from genome assembly GCF_002575655.3 of Aegilops tauschii subsp. strangulata. Classification (NCBI taxonomy): domain Eukaryota; kingdom Viridiplantae; phylum Streptophyta; class Magnoliopsida; order Poales; family Poaceae; genus Aegilops; species Aegilops tauschii. Next base: position 69,524,598 of record NC_053041.3, read on the forward strand.
CCGAGCTTCGAGTAGACGCCTCTGGGAAGGTGATTGCTCCGGCTCCCAAGACGCCGGCTGGCGACCCCAATCGGCGCCCTTACCAGAACGATCACAAGCGCAAGGCCCCCATGCCGACTTCCACCAATCGGCAGGTGGCCACAGTTGAAGATGAGCAGCCCGAAGAGCGGCCCGCTCCCAAGAAGAAGGGTGGTAGGCCGGCTTGGCAGCCGGCTTTCTCTTAGGAGCAGACTCTCGACGCCCCCTCCAAGTTCCACAGCGGCGCGAAGCCGTCCAACCACATGACCCGAAAATGCCACTGGCTCACCCGAATCTCCAAGGGCGAAGGGTTGTTGCCGCCTCCGCCTCCCGGCCTGCCGCCTCCAGCCCCCCAGCAGCCAGCGGCTCGGCCGGCAGTCGGAGCCATCCAAGACGAATTCCCTGAAGAGCACGCCGCCTACGTCGTCTTCACCAGTCAAGCCGACGACAAGCGTAGTCGGTGCCGTCAACATCAAGAAGTCAATGCAGTCACCTCTAGCACTCCCGAGTTCATGCACTGGTCAGAGAAGCCAATCAGCTGGAGCCAGGCCGACCACCCAGAGGTGATGCCATCCCCTGGCTCCTATGCAATGGTCTTGGATGTCACCCTCGCGACGGAGAGGCGAGCTGCCCGATTCTCCCGCGTCCTGATAGATGGCGGAAGCAGTATCAATATACTGTACCGCGATACCATGGAGAAGCTGAACATCAAGGTGAAGCAGCTTATGCCAAGCCGAACCGTGTTCCATGGTATCGTCCCCGGCTTGTCTTGCTCCCCAATCGGCAAGATTAAAATGGATGTTCTCTTCGGAGGCAAAGATCATTTTCGCCGAGAAGCGATCTGGTTCGAGGTAGTGGATTTGGAGAGCCCCTATCATGCTCTGCTTGTCCGACCTGCTCTGGCCAAGTTCATGGCTATGCCCCACCACGCCTACCTGGAGATGAAGATGCCGAGCTCGAAGGGGATCATCACGGTAGCCGGCGATTACAAGAAGTCCATCGAGTGTGCCATGGCCAGTAGCCGGCTGGCCGAGTCCCTCGTAGTGGCAGAAGAGAAGAAGATGCTAGAGCGGGTTGTGGCCATGGCCGGCAAGCAGCCGGCCCTGTCCCCCAACCCCAAAGATTGTGATGCGCAGGGCTCCTTCCAGCCTTCCAAAGAGACGAAGAAGATACCTCTGGACCCGGAGAACCCGGAGAGGTTTGCCGTCATTGGGGCAAACTTGGACAGTAAATAGGAAGGCGAGCTCGTCGACTTCCGTGAGAATCGAGACATTTTTGCATGGTCCCCAAAGTACATGCCAGGTGTCCCAAAGGATTTCGCCGAGCACAAATTACATGTCTGAGCCAACGCGAAGCCGGTCAAACAACCCCTCCGCCGACTGTCAGAAGAGAAGCGAAGAATCGTAGGAGAAGAGATAGCCCGGCTCCTTGCCGCTGGCTTCATCATGGAAGTGTTTTTTCCAGAGTGGCTTGCCAACCCAGTTCTGGTACTGAAGAAGAATAACAAGTGGCGTATGTGTATAGACTATACCAGCCTGAACAAGGCCTGCCCCAAGGATTCGTTTGCTTTGCCACGGATTGATCAAGTGATAGACTCCACAGCCGGATGCGAGCTGTTGAGTTTTTTGGATGCCTACTCAGGGTACCATCAGATCAAGTTGGACCCAGCTGACCGCCTGAAGACTGCCTTCATCACACCATCTGGAGCTTTCTGCTACCTCACTATGACATTCGGCTTGAGGAATGCCGGTGCCACTTTTCAGCGTTGCATGCTGAAATGCCTCCTGAAACAACTCGGCACAAATGCCCACGTCTATGTAGACGACATTGTGGTGAAGACAGAGAAGCGCGGCACCCTGCTGGAAGACCTGAAAGAAACATTCGCCAACTTGCGCCGATTCCAAATCAAGCTCAACCCCGAGAAGTGCGTGTTCGGAGTACCAGCCGGCCAGCTGCTAGGCTTCCTGGTCTCCGAACGCGGCATCGAATGCAACCCTGTGAAGATCAAGGCCATCAAGAGGATGCAGATTCCCACCAAACTGCGAGATGTGCAGAAGTTCACCGGGTGCTTGGCCTCCCTGAATCGCTTTATCAGCCGACTAGGAGAGAAGGCTCTCCCCCTGTACCGACTCATGAAGAAGTCCACTCACTTCGAGTGGAATGACCAAGCCGACCAAGCCTTCCATGAGTTGAAGAAAATGCTGACCACTCCGCCTGTCTTGGCAGCGCCGACTGAAAAGGAGCCCATGCTCCTCTACATCGCCGCGACTAGCCGAGTGGTCAGTACTGTTGTCGTGGTCCAGCGCCCGGAAGAAGGCCGAGCCCAGCTAGTCCAGAGGCCGGTGTACTACCTAAGCGAAGTGCTATCCAGCTCAAAGCAGAACTACCCGCACTACCAGAAGATGTGCTATGGGGTGTACTTCGCCGCCAAGAAGCTAAAGCCCTATTTCCAAGAGCATCCCATCACGGTCGTGTGCACCGCCCCGCTCGCCGAGATCGTAGGCAGCCGGGATGCATCCGGCCGGGTGGCTAAATGGGCCATTCACTGGCGCCGTACACGATCTTCTACCAACCCCGCACCGCCATCAAGTCCCAAGCACTGGCCGACTTCCTCGTCGACTGGGCCGAGACCCAGTACCTACCGCCAGCTCCCGACTCTACCCATTGGCGGATGCACTTTGACGGGTCCAAGATGCGCACCGGCTTGGGAGCCGGCATCGTCCTCACCTCTCCCAAAGGCGACAAGCTCAAGTACACGCTGCAGATCCACTTCGCCGCCTCCAACAACGTGGCCGAGTACGAGGCGCTCGTACATGGGCTCCGGCTAGCCAAAGAGCTCGGCATACGCCGGATCCTGTGTTACGGCGACTCAGACCTGGTGGTCCAGCAGTCGTCTGGCGACTGGGACGCCAAGGACGCGAACATGGCGAGCTATCGATTCCTCGTCCAGCAGATCAGCGGGTACTTCGAAGGGTGTGAGTTCCTTCACGTGCCAAGGGCCGACAACGACCAAGCAGATGCCCTAGCACAGATCGGCTCCACCCGACAAGCCATACCGACTGGCGTCTCCCTCCAGCGCCTCCTCAAGCCGTCCATCAAGCCGTCTCCAGAGTCGGAGTCTATCTTCGTACCGCCTGCGCCAGATGCAGCCGGATCCGACTGGAGGAACCCCGCAGGCGGCACGGGGACTTCGACAACTGGCCCGGGGACTGCCGTAGTCGCACCCGGCCCAGGGACTTCATAACCCGGCCCGGGGACTGCAGCAGTCGGCCCGGGGACTGCCACGACACAAGAAGCGGTAGCCGACTCCAATTCCACGCCACCCAACCCACCCACCCGAGTCATGGTGGCTACGCTAACAGAAGAAGAAGTCACAGCTCCATCATGGGCCCAGCCCATCCTCAAGTTCCTAGTCAGCAGAGAGCTGCCGGCTGATGAGATCTCAGCAAGACTAGCGCAACGACGAGCCGGAGCATATGCCATAATCAACAGAGAGCTTGTGAGGCGCAGCGTCACTGGAGTCTTCCAGCGTTGTGTCGAGCCAGAAAAAGGAGTGGCAATCCTCAAGGATATCCACCAAGGCGAATGCGGCCACCACGCAGCCTCAAGATCACTTGTGGCCAAGGCTTTCCGCCATGGTTTCTTTTGGCCGACTGCCTTGGAAGATGCCAAAGAGATAGTCAAGAGCTACAGAGGATGCCAAGTCTTCAGTTCCAAGCAACACCTGCCGGCTTCTGCACTCAAGACCATTCCCCTCACCTGGCCCTTTGCCGTCTGGGGACTGGACATGGTGGGCCCTTTCAAGACAGCCCGCGGCGGCTTGACACATCTACTTGTCGCCGTGGACAAGTTCACAAAGTGGATCGAAGCGAAGCCGATCAAGAAGCTGAACGGGCCGACTGCCGTAACATTCATCACCGACATCACCACTCGGTACGGCGTGCCGCACAGCATCATCACCGACAACGGCACAAATTTTGCCAAAGGAGCACTGGCACGTTTCTGCGCGACGCAGGGCATCCGACTGGACTTAGTGTCCGTTGCCCACCCGCAGTCAAACGGCCAGGTCGAGCGAGCAAATGGACTCATCCTCTTCGGCATCAAGCCCCGACTGGTTGTACCACTAGAGCGATCAGCCGGCTGCTGGCTCGATGAGCTGCCGGTTGTCCTCTGGAGTCTGCGCACTACACCCAACAAGTCGACCGGCTTCACTCCGTTCTTCCTTGTATATGGTGCCGAGGCTGTCATCCCAACCGACATCGAGTTCGACTCGCCTCGGATCACCATGTACACGGAGGCGGAGGCCAAGGAAGCAAGAGAAGATGGCGTCGACCTACTGGAAGAAGGCCGGCTGTTAGCACTCAGTCGGTCCGCCATCTACCAGCAAGGGTTGCGCCGCTACCACAACCGCAAGGTCAAGCCAAGATCCTTCCAAGAGGGCGACCTTGTGCTTCGGCTGATCCAGCGAACAGCTGGCCGGCACAAGCTCTCGGCCCCTTGGGAAGGCCCCTTCGTCATCAGCAAGGCACTAGGCAACGACTCCTACTACTTGATCAACGCGCAAAAACCAAGAGCACGCAAGAGAGATGACTCCGGCAAGGAGTCGGAGCGACCATGGAAAGCGAACCTCCTGAGAAGATTTTACAGTTGAAAGCAGTATGTATCATGCTACCCTTTTGTATTAAGTACGAACCAACAGGCCCCCCGAACAGTACTCGGGGACTGCCTTTATTTATCTATGAATGACGAGTGTCATATCCATGAATGTATTATTAGATTTGATTTCTTGTCTGGCACCGGGTCCGACTAGTCGGCCCGGGGACTGGCCGCCTTGAGCTATATTAAAAGTTCTACCTGAAGTCAGACAAGTAGTGTGCCGGCTCCCGAGTCCTCTCTTGTTGAAAGTCGCAGCTCGAAGAACCGACTGTCCGACTAGCAAGAGACAAGGCAGAAAGGATGCCCACATGAAAAACGGCTAAGGACCAACGAACTTATATAGCAAAAAGATGGCCTCCAACCACGCTTGCCGGCTGTCAGAACAGCCGGCTAGCCGGCTTCTAAACACTTAGCTCTAATCCAACTAAGCTAGAGTACTTGCCCTCCCAATTGGCCAAGCACTTCTCCAGCAACAGATTGCAGAGCAACTGTCTGTCTGGGGAGGCGGCAACCAAGGGAGGGCGGCAAAGGAAACAGGAGAAGGATGAAAAGCAAAGAACAAGGAAAAGCCAAATGCATGCATAAGTTATATATACATATAAAGCCCCCAACAGGCCGGCAATCGACATTGTTCGAATACACCCCAGTGGGTGGAATTGTGCAGACTTAACAGAATATTGTTCCAAAAGTGACAAGACAGGAAAACAAAAGATAGCAGACTAGACTAAGGCGCGGTGCGGGAGCCAGGCTGGTCGGTGGAGATGGCGTCGCCGGCTGAAGGAGTGGCCGGCTGGCGGGTCTCGGCTTGGTCACCACCGGTGGCAGGCGACGCACCCACACGTGACGTGGTGCTGGAGGCGCGGTCAGGCTGAGGCTGGTCGGCCGCTCCACCATCCGGCTCGGCGTCTTCACCCTCCTCCTCCTCCTCCTCACCCTCGTCGCTGGAGTCGATCTCCTCCGCCGAGTCTTCACCGTCTGCCGGGTTCAGCCCGAACCACTCCTCCGGCTGGGCGACACCGTTGTCATCTACCTCAGGGGCGAAGACGCTGGTGTCGGTGTAGTCGGCGATCGCCGAAGCCCGCCGGATGATAGCCGGGCGCACCGGCTCCAGCTCCGTGTCGGCTTGCTGCCGCCAGGTGGCCAGCTGGTCCAGACTCAGGACGGGATACCATGCCTTGACGAACTCCAGCGCCCGCCTGGCGCCAGACCGAGCCGCCGAGGCCTTCCAGGCTTCGAAGCGGCCGACTGCCACCTCCAGCCAGTCGGCAGTCCGACTGGGGGTGCGAGGAACCACTTGGCCGGGCCAGAGGGCGGCCAATACTTGCGCCCCGGCGCGCTGAAGCCGGCGAAGCAGTCGGTGAGCCGGCTGGAGACGGGCCTGGATCGCCAAGAGCTGCTCCTCCAGCGAACGGCCAGCGCTTTGTGCAATCTCGAAGCCAGCCTGCCTTCGCGCTTGGCGGCGGGCCTCGATGATCTGGTTGGCGGCGGTAGAGTAGCCAGGGAAGTACTCTGCGCAAGAAAGAAAGAGAAAGAAGAGAAAACACCAAGTCAGAAAACGAGCCAAAAGCGGCAGACGGCAAGAGAGGATGAAGAAGTAGGCGGCTTACCGTCAACCAGATCTTCGGTCTGACCATAGCCAGTGATCAGAGTCTGCCTTGCTTCAGCCCAGCCAGCCGCTTCTGTCTCGTACTCAGCCTAGAGGGCGGCTTCGCGGTCCTGCACCGCCTTCAGAGCCGCCTTGTGGCTCTCCTCCTGGTCGGCCAACTTTTTGGCCAGGCGGTCGCGTTCCTGCACCAAGGCAGCAAGCTCGGCCTCCTTGGCACGAAGGGCAGTCTGAGACTCTCCTAGCTGAGCCCTCAGACCGGCGTTGGCCGCTGCAAGGACGGCAGAAAAAGAAGAAACAATAAGAGAAAGTCGTCAAGGAAGATCCGACCCGACTGCTCAGCAGTCGGCCCGAATCTCGGGGACTACACCCAGTGGGTGTGCTGACGCGCCCCCACGTGAGATAAAGAACAAAGCACTTACCCCGGCTCTCAGTAAGGTCGGCGGTCTTCTGGGTCAGCTCCCGAGCCTGGGAGTTGAAGGCAGCCGCACGAAGATTGTGGTAGTCCTGCAAAACAGGCAGAAGATCGAAGTAAGAACAAGAATAGCAAAAGCCAAATCCACCAAGAAGTTCCAAGCCGCCTGCTCAGCAGCCGACTCGGAACTCGGGGACTACACCCAGTGGGTGCGCTGATGCGCCCCCACGGAAGAAATCAAGATCAAGAAGAAGCAAGATAAGAAGACTAACCCGGATGGCCGCCCGCGTCGCAACGAACTCGTCGGTATACTGCCTCAGCGCCGTAGCCTGGGCCTGGAGCCGGGTCCGGACGTCCTGCGCGGCCACGTTCATCACGGCCGTCCCTCCGCCCGGCGTCCACCCCGAGGTAGCGCTGGCCACCTCCACATCCTGGCCCGACGAGCTGGAGCCCGTGGCCTTTTGTGGCTCTGACACAGCCTTCCCCGCGCGCCGGCTCGACGGCATCCGGACAGCCAGCTCAGTCCTCGCGGCCGGCTCGCCCCCCGCCGACTGCGCAGGCGGCAGATCAGGCCGGCCGCCTTGAGCCGCCCCAGTCGGCGGGGTCGGCACCGGCGCCCTCTCCGGGATGACAACGTCGTCATCCCTCTCCAGCCCTGGTTGGTCGCCGCCGGTTTCTTCTGGCGGGGGCTCCGGGGCCCCAGGCGCTGCGACGTGCAGTGGGGTGACCAACAAGGCCCCCTCCGCCGCCGCCGCAGCCGCAGCTCCGCTTGGGCCTTGGCAGCGGCGTCGGTGCGCGCCTTCGCCACCTCCTCCTCCTGCGCCGCCTGGGCGGCGGCCGCCTTCCGTGCCTCCGCCTCCTGCGCCTCCCGCTCCTCCCGCGCCTCCCGCGCGTTCCGTTCTGTCGCCGCCTGAAGGTCGGCACGGGGGTCCATGCGGCGAGTGGTGCTCCTAGACCCCCTCGGCGACTCGACGACGGAGGCGGCAGCCACCCGCTCGAGCGACAATGGAGCTCTAGTTGTTTGGAGAAAAAGACAAGGATTCAGGAACCACCAGAGAAAAGAAAGAAAAAAGAGTACACAAAAGAGTTCGAACTTACGTCGACACCGTCTGCGGTTGCTTCACCGTCTTGCGGAAGCGAGCTGCCTTCGCGGCCGCCTCCTCCCGCCTGGTCGCCGCCGCCCCGCCCCTGGGCCTCTTCGTCCGACTGCCGAACAAACCCTGGGCGGCGCGACGCTTTTGCCCGCCGCCCCGAGCAGGCGGTGCAGCGGAGGAACCCGCGCCGCGGCCAGATGCCGGCCGACGGCGCGGGACGACTTCGGCCTTGTCGTCGTCCGGCCAGTCATCGAAGGTGACTCCATGCCCGAAGCCGCCTGCTTTGCCGCCGGCTTGGCCACCACCCGGCTCGGTGTTGTCGTCCATAGTGGCTGCCCCCAAGTCGGGGTCCTCCAGATCGTGCTCCGTCCGGTCGGGGGCGAATCGACGCTCCGCGTCCGACCCGCTTGCGGGCCGAAGAAGAGGGCTCTGTCGAAAACAAGCCGACTAGTCAGAGTCGGCCAAAGGAACTCGGCGACAAAAACTAAGAAAAGAGAAAGAGACAAGGGGAACATACCGTGGGCGGCGGATTGGCCCGGCTATATAGCTCCTTGCCGAACTGCCACTCTTCGGAGAGTTTGCAGTTTGCGAGGTAGTTCACCATATAGGCCACCTCGTCGTGCGGCATGTCCTTGGTACACATCCGGCTCAGATCGAGCTGGCAGCTCATCTGACAGATCAGATGAGGGCGGCTCTGGAGCGGGAGTACCCGGCGCGTGACGAAGGCGGCCAGCAGGTCGGCCCCCGACAAGCCCTCCGACTGGGTCATCGCTCGCACTCGGGCGACAGCTGCGGTTCCAGCCGGCGTCAGCGTCACGGCCCGGTAGGACCACTGGGGCCGCCTGCCCGCCGGTGGGCCGGCTACGTAAGCCGGCAGGTTGACGTAGTCGCCCTGCGGGGCGACGTTCCTGACGTAAAAGTATGACTTTTGCCATAGCTTCACCGACTGGATCAGCGTGATGATGGGGAAGGGGTTGTCGGCAGCCACCCTCCGCATCGCGATGAAGGCGCCAGTCTGAGCCGGCACGCCTTGCGAGCGCGTGCCCAGCTTGGACTGGAAGAACTCCCCCCAGAGCTCGAGGGTGGGGAGGACGCCGAGGTAGCCTTCACACAAGGTGACGAAGGCAGACAGCAGCACCACCGCGTTCGGGGTGAGGCGGTGCGGCTGGAGCTGTTAGAACTCGAGCCAAGAGCGGAAGAAGGCGCTCACAGGCAGGCCGATGCCGCGCAAGAAATGCGAGCGGAAGACCACCCGCTCGCCCTCCCGTGGCTCCGGCGTAAGCTCCTTCGCCGGCGCGAGACGGACCTCCACCTTGTCCGCGCCGGCAGCCGCCGCGTCTTGCGGAGGAATTCGACGTGATCCTCGTGGACGCTGGAGCCGTCCCAATCCCCGCCGTGCTGCTCCGTGGCGGGAGGCATGGCGAAAACGAGCGCGGCGGCGGAGGAACGAGTGGTGGAAGAGCGCGGCGGCGAAGCGCTGTTGCAAGAAACGGCAGGAGGAAGAAGATGGTGGAGAGAGGAGGAGCGTGCGAGAGCCTGCCGCTCTCCCCCTCCCCCTACTTATAGCTTCGCAAGGCGAAGCCGGGAAGGCAGGGCGTGGGGTGAGACGTGGGATTAACTGCCCCACTCCCCCCACGCCTCGCGATTATTACGCCCTAAAAGCGTGCCGAAACCGCCGCAGGAGGACGTGCGGGCAGTTTCGGGCCGCAGAGAATCCGCGCCCGGGCCGGGGCGTGGTCGTGGCGGCCCCCGACTGTAGCGACGTCCCGTCACGCGCGTGGGCTGGCAGGCTTTTTTGCCACGTGGTCCGCAGGCGGCAAGTGGCCGGCCCGCGGCCGGAGCACGCGCCGGCCAGCTCCCGCCCTCCGACTCCAAAAAATTCCGCCGAGACGGTGCCCTCAACCGAAGCCGGCTCCTAGCTGCCGGCTCGTCAAGATAGGAAGCTGACCGAGCTTCTCGACTCCTACCCAACCTCGAAGCCCAATCAGCTTCGGGGACTACTGTCGGAGTAAATGGCCACGGGTAGCCTAACCGACTGCCCCTGGCTCTTCCAAAAAATTATCAGGCCTTTGGGCCTTCAAGCATTTCAAGCATTGGGCCGCCTTCCCCGGTCGGCTATTTCTGAAGCCGACTCCCAGAAGGCGACCCAGCCTCAGCAACCTCCCCCAAGATAACCACGGGATGGCCGACTCCAGGAAGCCGGCCATAGAGGATGCCGACTCCCCAGAGCCGGCCATGAATAACGCCGCCTCCAAGAAGCCGGCCAAGACCGCAACTACCAAAACTACACCCACATAACGGTGACAAGACGGGGTGTGGCCATAGTGCGGCCCACTACCCCCGAAGCCCGAGGCAGGCATGGCCACAGGACGCCGTACGGGACGGCCATCTCCCGTCCAGCTCGGCACTGTAGCCATGCTGGCCTCAACGTCACCCACGACAGACGCCAGTACGGCCCACGGGCGGCGGGCCCCTACAGCCAGAGAGAGGCGCGAAGGCGGCCCGGCCTCCCCCAGTCGGCCAAGGGCGTAGCCGGCCCCCAGAAGCCGGCTACTCCCTCCCTCGAAGCATGTGCCACATTAAGGAGACAAGACGAGGTAAGGCTACAGTGAGAGCCCTCGAGGCGGCACACTGTAGCCACGCTTACCTCGACGAAGCCCTCGTCATTAGGGGCGAGGCTACAGTAAGCAGCCGCCGACAAGACCCTAGGCGGTGGGGCCGGCCTGTCGACCAAGAAGCCGGCAGCCGGCGGGACCTACCAGTCGGCGGGCCCCAACAGCCGGCGGAGAAGCCGGCGAGCATAGACACTGACGACTGGGACCAGCGCCCAGCCGGATTACAATTGTACCCCCGGGGGGTAGGCCTATATAAACCCCCCGGGGCACCCATGCAAAGGGTTCGCTTCTGAGCATTAGACACACACCATAGAGAGAGAGAAGCAAGAGCTAGCCTTGTTCTTCTTCTCCCTTGAACCCAACAGCTCTAGGAGCGATTGTAGCTACTCTTTCTGATCTACTGATCATGCGGAGACCCCGCAGAGCAGGACTAGGGGTGTTATCTCCTCGGAGAGCCCCGAACCTGGGTAAGATCCGCCGGCGTGCATGTCTTTGGCTCTTTTGGTGCGGCTTCTGCACCTAGATGACTCCGGAGTAATCGTGCGAGGTGAGGAATTCGGCTGAGCAGAAGGCTTCACCGCTCTCCCCATCGACTTCAACGGTTGCTATACCAGTTTCCGAGTTAAGGATGGGGACAAGTTGTAGGGTGTCTCCTCTAGTTCCTGAAAGTATGTCTCAACAATCTCTAGGCTGTTGGGAGTGCGGCCAAGGATAAGTTCCTGCTTAGTAAATGGCTTAATCGGCTTTCTTCTGAGGAGGAGGGAGTACGGATAGAGTTATTGCAAAACAAGTATCAACATTACAAGACCTTATTTGAAGTAACGACACAACCCAATGATTCATATTTTTGGAAGGGTTTGATGAGATCTAAGGTAGCCTTCTTTAATAGGAGTAAGTTTATTATTGGAGATGGGTGTACAACTCGGTTGGGAGGATACTTGGTTGGGCGTGATGTTGCTAGCCTTATAATATCCAACACTTTATAATATTGTGCAATGTAAGGACACATCAGTGAGTACAATATTGTGATTGGTTCCCCTAAATATCCAGTTCAGGAGAGCTAGGAAAGATGGGGTCAGTAGCTACATTAAGTTTTAAGGTTGATGGAGGTCACCTTGTCAAATCATCCAAATTCATTTCGATGAAGGGTCTCTGCTTTCGTCGTGTTTTCCATTAAGTTGACGTACGTTGGCTTGATTAATACGGGTTCAATCCTCTGATTTATTCACATTTGGAAAACAAAAAGTGCCTCTAAAGATCAAGATTTTCATGTGGTTTGTGCACAAGGATGTGATTCTGACTAAGGACAACCTGACAAAATGTAAGTGGGAAGATAGTAAAGGGTATTGTTTATGTGGCCATGATAAAACAATTCAACATTTATTTCTTAAGTGCCCTCTAGTCAAGCTATTATATTAAACAATATATATGTCCTTTAATGCGCCTCCACCTAATAATATATGCAATGTGTTTGGTAACTGATTAGGTGGGTTAGAGCCCAATATAGCGGCACAAATCTATGGAGTTTGTGCTTTACTTTAGCCTATCTGAAACCATCGAAATGCTTACACTAGTAGAAAACAGGGCATTAGTCCCGGTTCCAGAGGGCCTTTAGTCACGGGGCTGCAATCGGGACAAAACGATCAGGACTAATGCCCACCATTTATTCCCGGTTGGCTTACGAACCGGGACTAAAGGAGCTCCATGTGGCCGCTGTGGTGCGCCCAGGAAGGAGGACCTTTAGTCTCGATTGGTAACACCGACCAGGACTAAAAGGCATCCACGCGTCAGTAGCTGCCAGGCGCTGGGGTTTTTGGTTTTTTTAAGGAGGGGTTTTGGAGGGTTTAGGGGTTTTCATATTGTGTTTCCCCCTTTTATTTTTGTGTTTACCCTTCAATTCTTTGACATTTAGGGTTTCATATTTATTTAATGTTTTCCATTTAACTCGATGCTATCTACTACATATAGCAATGAAGGAACCACTACACAAGATCGTCATGAACATATATAGAGAGAAGTGACCTATCTTTCTCCGTGCTTGGTCGAACAACAAGTTTTCGTATATCTATCTGATGCTACACCATATATACAATATAACATTTCTTACGATCCATGACATCATCCACCAAAATTCATTTGCAATTCCTGATGGTATTCTCCGTCTTTAGGTATGACGGGGTCAACAAAGAATCTCGTCGATTCCTCTTGAATTGCACATATGCGATCATGTCCTAGGAGTTGATCCCGCTTCTCCCGGATCTAAGGGGGTCTATATATATATATATATATATATATATATATATATATATATATATATATATATATATATATATATATATATATCCACATAAATTATTCGCGGGTGCCTACCACAAGCACTTTACGAGAATAGAGTTAAATCAAACTGATAAGCAAGCATGATAATGGTATTGATGAAACTAGAATCAATGAGAGATGCGTGGAACTAGCTAGTACTACTTACTTTGGGGTGTGTAAAATCGCAGCTCCTTCTCTAGACCTGGAACCATTCTGGTGAATTTTTTCCAAACCCTGCCCAGCAAAGAAAATGATTACTTGATATCACGAAATGAACGAAAGTTGCCGATATGGTGCGATAATGATTGAACTTACTTCTGGAGCATTTCACTCATGTTCGCCCACAGCTTAGGCTCTTTACGTCTCGAGTCTAAAACAATTACTACTCCCGCGTCAAGCTTAATGAACAGTAGAATAAAGTGGAAGTTGCACACGCATAACTCATCAATTACACTTAACCTCGAGTAAGTGAAACCGAATATGCACAAGACAGCAACACTCACTTGAAGTTGTAAGGAAAGAGTATTTCCCTTTTGTTTTCATGTCGAAGGAACGCATTTAGCAAGTTTTCCTCAGTATCTTTTCAAGGAACTATGCACTAGAGGCAATAATAAAGTTATTATTTATTTCCTTATATCATGATAAATGTTTATTATTCATGCTAGAATTGTATTAACTGGAAACTTAGTACATGTGTGAATACATAGACAAACAGAGTTTCCCTAGTATGCCTCTACTTGACTAGCTCGTTAATCAAAGATGGTTAAGTTTCCTAGCCATAGACATGTGTTGTCATTTGATGAACGGGATCACATCATTAGAGAATGATGTGATGGACAAGACCCATCCATTAGCTTAGCACTATGATCGTTTAGTTTATTGTTATTGCTTTCTTCATGACTTATACATGTTCCTGTGACTATGAGATTATGCAACTCCCGAATACCGGAGGAACACTTAGTGTGCTATCAAACGTCACAACATAACTGGGTGAATATAAAGATCCTCTACAGGTGTCTCTGATGGTGTTTCTTGGGTTGGCATAGGTCGAGATTAGGATTTGTCACTCCGTGTTTCGGAGAGGTATCTCTGGCCCTCTCGATAATGCACATCACTATAATCCTTGCAAGCAATGTGACTAATGAGTTAGTCAAGGGATGATGCATTACGGAACGAGTAAAGAGACTTGCCGGTAACGAGATTGAACTAGGTATGGTGATACCTACGATCGAATCTCGGGCAAGTAACATACCGATGACAAATGGAACAACTTATATTGTTATGCGGTTTGACCGATAAAGATCTTCGTAGAATACGTAGGATCCAATATGAGCATCCAGGTTCCGCTATTGGTTATTGACCGGAGATGTGTCTCGGTCATGTCTATATAGTTCTCGAACCCGTAGGGTCCGCATGCTTAAAGTTTGATGACGATCGGTATTATGAGTTTATGTGTTTTCATGTACCAAAGGTTGTTCGGAGTCCCGGAAGAGATCACAGACATGACGAGGAGTCTCAAAATGGTCGAGACATAAAGATTGATATATTGGAAGGTTATATTCGGACACCGGAAAGGTTCCGGGGGACACCGGATAAATACCGGAGTACCGGGGAGTTACCGGAACCCCCCGGGGGGTCAATGGGCCTTCATGGGCCTTAGTGGAAATAGAGAGCAGCAAGGCAGCTGTGGGGCATGCCCCCTAGGCCCAAACCGAATTGGTTTAGGGCTTGGGGGGCCAGCCCCTCTTTCCTTCTCCCCTCCTCCTCTTTCCTTTGCCTTCTAGTTGGACTAGGAAAGGGGGAACCTACTCCTAGTAGGAGTAGGATTCCCCCCTTGGGGCGCACCCTATGAGGCCGCCGGCCCCCTCCCCTTGCTCCTTTATATACGGGGGAGGGGGCACCCCTAGAACACACAAGTTGACAGTTGTCTTAGCCGTGTGTGCCCCCCTCCACAGATTTCCACCTCGGTCATATCTTTGTAGTGCTTAGGTGAAGCCTAGCGTCGGTAACTTCATCAACACCGTCATCACGCCATCGTGCTGACGAAACTCTCCCTCGACCTCAACTGGATCTAGAGTTCATGGGACGTCACCGAGCTGAACGTGTGCAGATCGTGGAGGTGCTGTACCTTCGGTACTAGGATCGGTCGGATCATGAAGACGTACGACTACATCAACCGCGTTGTCATAACGCTTCCGGTTTTCATCTACGAGGGTACGTGGACATCACTCTCCCCTCTCGTTGCTTTGCATCAGCTAGATGGATCTTGCGTGTACATAGGAATTTTTTTGAAATTACTGCGTTCCCCAACAGTGGCATCTGAGCCAGGTCTATGCATAGATGTTATATGCACAAGTAGAACACAAAGAGTTGTGGGCGATAATAGTCATACTGCTTACCGGCATGTCATACTTTGATTCAGCGGTATTGTTGGATGAAGCAGCCCGGACCGACATTACGCGTACGCTTACACGAGACTGGTTCTACCGATGTGCTTTGCACACAGGTGGCTGGCGGGTGTCAGTTTCTCCAACATTAGTTGAATCGCGTGTGACTACGTCGGGTCCTTGTTGATGGTTAAAACGACACACTTGACAAAAATCGTTGTGGCTTTGATGCGTAGGTAAGAACGGTTCTTGCTCAGCCCGTAGGAGCCACGTAAAACTTGCAACAACAAAGTAGAGGACGTCTACCTTGTTTTTGCAGGGCATGTTGTGATGTGATATGGTCAAGACATGATGCTAAATTTTATTGTATGAGATGATCATGTTTTGTAACAGAGTTATCGGCAACTGGCAGGAGCCATATGGTTGTCGCTTTATTGTATGCAATGCAATCGCCTTGTAATTGTTTTTACTTTATCACTAAGCGATAGCGATAGTCGTAGAAGCAATAGTTGGCAAGATGACAACGATGCTATGACGGAGATCAAGGTGTCGCGCCGGTGATGATGGTGATCATGAAGGTGCTTTGGAGATGGAGATCAAAGGCACAAGATGATGATGGCCATATCATATCACTTATATTGATTGCATGTGATGTTTATCCTTTATGCATCTTATTTTGCTTAGTTCGGCGGTAGCATTATAAGATGATCTCTCACTAAATTTCAAGGTACAAGTGTTCTCCCTGAGTATGCACCGTTGCGAAAGTTCGTCGTGCCGAGACACCAAGTGATGATCGGGTGTGATAAGCTCTATGTTCACATACAACGGGTGCAAGCCAGTTTTGCACACGCAGAATACTCGGGTTAAACTTGACGAGCCTATCATATGCAGAGATGGCCTCGAAACACTGAGACCGAAAGGTCGAGCGTGAATCATATAGTAGATATGATCAACATAGTGATGTTCACCATTGAAAACTACTCCATCTCACGTGATGATCGGACATGGTTTAGTTGATTTGGATCACGTGATCACTTAGATGATTAGAGGGATGTCTATCTAAGTGGGAGTTCTTAAGTAATATGATTAATTGAACTTTAATTTATCATGAACTTAGTCCTGATAGTATTTGCATAACTATGTTGTTGATCAATAGCTCGTGATGTAGTTCCCCGTTATTTTTGATATGTTCCTAGAGAAAAATAAGTTGAAAGATGTTAGTAGCAATGATGCGGACTAGCTCCGTTATCTGAGGATTATCCTCATTGTTGCACAGAAGTATTATGTCCTTGATGCACCGCTAGGTGACAGAACTATTGCACGAGCAGATGCAGATGTTATGAATGTTTGATAAGCTCGGTATGATGACTACTTGATAGTTTAGTGCACCATGCTTTACGGCTTAGAACCGAGACTTCAAAAATGTTTTGAACGACATGGAGCATATGAGATGTTCCAAGAGTTGAAATTGGTATTTCAGACTCATGCCCGTGTTAAGAGGTATGAGACCTCTGACAAAGTACTTTGCCTACAAGATGGAGGAGAATAGCTCAGCAAGTGAGCATGTGCTCAGAATGTCTGAGTACTACAATTGCTTGAATCAAGTGGGAGTTAATCTTCCAGATAAGATAGTAATTGACAAAGTTCTCTAGTCACTATCTCCAAGTTACTAGAACTTCGTGATGAACTATAATATGCAAGGGATGACGAAAGTAATTCCCAAGCTCTTCGCGATGCTGAAATCGACGAAGGTAGAAATCAAGAAAGAGCATCAAGTGATGGTTAACAAGACCACTAGTTTCAAGAAAAGGGCAAAGGGATAGAAGGGGAACTTCAGGAAGAACGGCAAGCAAGTTGCTGCTCAAGTGAAGAAGCCCAAGTCTGGACCTAAGCCTGAGACTGAGTGCTTCTACTGCAATGGAAATGGTCACTGGAAGTGGAACTGCCCTAGATACTTGGCGGATAAGAAGGATGGCAAAGTGAACAAAGGTATATTTGATATACATGTATACTTTACTAGTGTTTATAGCAACCCCTCGGCATTTGATACTGGTTCAGTTGCTAAGAGTCGTAACTCGAAACGGGAGTTGCAAAATGAACAGAGACTAGTTATGGGTGAAGTGACGATGTGTGTTGCAAGTGGTTCCAAGATTGATATGATCATCATCGCACACTCCCTATACTTTCGGGATTAGTGTTGAATCTAAATAAATGTTATTTGGTGTTTGCGTTGAGCATGAATATGATTTGATCATGTTTATTGCAATACGGTTATTCATTTAAGTCAGAGAATAATTGTTGTTCTATTTACATGAATAAAACCTTCTATGATCATACACCCAATGAACATGGTTTCTTGGATCTCGATCGTAGTGATACACATATTCATAATATTGAAGCCACAAGATGCAAAGTTAATAATGATAGTGCAACTTATTTGTGGCACTGCCGTTTAGGTCATGTTGGTGTAAAGCGCATGAAGAAACTCCATGCTGATGTGCTTTTGGAATCACTTGATTATGAATCACTTGATGCTTGCGAACCATGCCTCATGGGCAAGATGACTAAGACTCTGTTCTCCGGAACAATGGAGCAAGCAACAGACTTATTGGAAATAATACATACTGATGTATATGGTCCGATGAGTGTTAAGGCTAGCGGCAGGTATCGTTAATTTCTGAACTTCACAGATGATTTGAGCTGATATGGGTATATCTACTTGATGAAACATAAGTATGAAACATTTGAAAAGCTCAAAGAATTTCAGAGTGATGTAGAAAATCATCGTAACAAGAAAATAAAGTTTCTTCGATATGATCGTAGAGGTGAATATTTGAGTTATGAGTTTGGTCTTCATTTAAAACAATGTGGAATGGTTTCACAACTCACGCCACCTGGAACACCACAGCGTAATGGTGTGTCCGAACGTCATAACCGTACTTTATTAGATATGGTGCGATCTATGATGTCTCTTACTGATTTACCACTATCGTTTTGAGGTTATGCATTAGAGATAGCTGCATTCGCATTAAATAGGGCACCATCTAAATCCGTTGAGATGACACCGTATGAACTGTGGTTTGGCAAGAAACCAAAGTTGTTGTTTCTTAAAGTTTGGGGCTGCGATGCTTATGTGAAAAAACTTCAACCTGATAAGCTCGAACCCAAATTGGAGAAATTCCTCTTCATAGAATACCCAAAGGAGACTATTGGGTACACCTTCTATCACAGATCCAAAGGCAAGATTTTCATTGCTAAGAATGGATCCATTCTAGAGAAGGAGTTTCTCTCGAAAGAAGCGAGTGGGAGGAAAGTAGAACTTGATGAGGTAATTGTACCTGCTCCCGAATTGGAAAGAAGTTCATCACAGAAATCAGTTCTAGTGATGCCTACACCAATTAGTGAGGAAGCTAATGATGATGATCATGAAACTTTAGATCAAGTTACTACCAAACCTCGTAGGTCAAACAAAACACATTCCGCACCAGAGTGGTACGGGAATCCTATTCTGGAAGTCATGTTTGACCATGACGAACCTACAAACTATGAGGAAGCGATGATGAGCCCAGATTCCGTGAAATGGTTTGAGGCCATGAAATCTGAGATGGGATCCATGTGTGAGAACAAAGTATGGACTTTGATGGACTTGCCCGATGATCGGTGAGCCATTAAGAATAAATGGATCTTCAAGAGGAAGACGGATGCTGATAGTAGTGTTACTATCTACAAAGCTCGAATTGTCGCAAAAGGTTTTCGACAAGTTCAAGGTGTTGACTACGATGATATTTTCTCACTCATATCGATGCTTAGAGTCTGTCCGAATCATTTTAGCAATTGCCGCATTTTATGAAATCTGGCAAATGGATAACAAAACTGCAGTCCTTAATGGATTTATTAAAAAAGAGTTGTATACGATGCAACCAGAAGGTTTTGTCAATCCTAAAGGCGCTAATAAAATGTGCAAGCTCCAGCAATCCATCTATGGACTGGTGCAAGCATCTCAGAGTTGGAATATACTCTTTGATGAGTTGATCAAAGCATATAGTTTTATACAGACTTGCGGTGAAGCCTGTATTTACAAGAAAGTGAGTGGGAGCACTACAGCCTTTCTGATAAGTATATGTGAATGACATATTGTTGATCGAAAATGATGTAGAATTTTCTGGAAAGCATAAAGGAGTGTTTGAAAGGAGTTTTTCAAAGAAAGACCTCGGTGAAGCTGCTTACAGATTGAGCATCAAGATCTATAGAGATAGATCAAGACGCTTGATAAAAAATTTCAATGAATACATACCTTGACAAGATTTTGAAGTAGTTCAAAATGGAACAGTCAAAGAAGGAGTTCTTGCCTGTGTTGCAAGGTGTGAAGTTGAGTAAGACTCAAAACCCGACCACGACAGAAAATAGGAAGAGAATGAAAGTCATTCCCTATGCCTCAGTCATAGGTTCTATAAAGTATGCTATGTTGTGTACCAGACCTATTGTGTACCTCACTATAAGTTTGGCAAGAGGGTACAATAGTGATCCAGGATTGGATCACTGGACAGCGGTCAAATTTATCCTTAATGGAATAAGGACATGTTTCTCGGTTATGGAGGTGATAAAGAGTTCATCGTAAAGAGCTACGTCGATGCAAGCTTTGACACCGATCTGGATGACTCTAAGTCTCGATCTAGATACATATTGAAAGTGGGAGCAATTAGCTAGTGTAGCTACGTGCAGAGCATTGTAGACATAGAAATTTGCAAAACACATATGGATCTGTATGTGACAGGCCCATAGACTTAAAACTTCTCTCACAAGCAAAACATGATCACACCTTAGTACTCTTTGGGTGTTAATCACATGGCGATGTGAACTAGATTATTGACTCTAGGTAACCCTTTGGGTATTGGTCACATGGCGATGTGAACTATAGAGTGTTAAATCACATGACGATGTGAACTATCGGTGTTAAATCACATGGCGATGTGAACTAGATTATTGACTCTAGTGCAAGTGGGAGACTGAAGGAAATATGCCCTAGAGGCAATAATAAAGTTATTATTTATTTCCTTATATCATGATAAATGTTTATTATTCATGCTAGAATTGTATTAACCGGAAACTTAGTACATGTGTGAATACATAGACAAACAGAGTGTCCCTAGTATGCATGTACTTGACTAGCTCGTTAATCAAAGATGGTTAAGTTTCCTAGCCATAGACATGTGTTGTCATTTGATGAACAGGATCACATCATTAGAGAATGATGTGATGGACAAGACCCATCCGTTAGCTTAGCACTATGATCCTTTAGTTTATTGCTATTGCTTTCTTCATGACTTGTACATGTTCCTATGACTATGAGATTATGCAACTCCCGAATACCGGAGGAACACTTAGTGTGCTATCAAACGTCACAACGTAATTGGGTGATTATAAAGATGCTCTACAGGTGTCTCCGATGGTGTTTGTTGGGTTGGCATAGATCGAGATTAGGATTTGTCACTCCGTGTTTCGGAGAGGTATCTCTAGGCCCTCTCGGTAATGCACATCACAATAAGCCTTGCAAGAAATGTGACTAATGAGTTGTCATGGGATGATGCAGTACGGAACGAGTAAAGAGACTTGCCGGTAATGAGATTGAACTAGGTATAGTGATACCGACGATCGAATCTCGGGCAAGTAGCATACCGATGACAAAGGGAACAACGTATGTTGTTATGCGGTTTGACCGATAAAGATCTTTGTAGAATATGTAGGATCCAATATGAGCATCCAGGTTCCGCTATTGGTTATTGACCGGAGATGTGTCTCGGTCATGTCTACATAGTTCTCGAACCCGTAGGGTCCGCACACTTAACGTTCGATGGCGATCGGTATTATGAGTTTATGTTTTTTGATGTACCGAAGGTTGTTCGGAGTCCCGGAAGAGATCACGGACATGACGAGGAGTATCGAAATGGTCAAGACATAAAGAGTCATATATTGGAGGGTTATATTCGGACACTGGAAAGGTTCCGAGGGACACCGGATAAATACCGGAGTACCGGGGAGTTACCGGAACCCCCCGGGGTTCAATGGGCCTTCATGGGCCTTAGTGGAAATAGAGGGCAGTAAGGGAGCTGTGGGGGGCGCCCCCCCTAGGCCCAAACCGAATTGGTTTAGGGCTTGGGGGGTCGGCCCCTCTTTCCTTCTCCCCTCCTCCTCTTTCCTTCGCCTCCTAGTTGGACCAGGAAAGGGGGAACCTACTCCTAGTAGGAGTATGATTCCCCCCTTGGGGCGCACCCTATGAGGCTGCCGGCCCCCTCCCCTTGCTCCTTTATATACAGGGGAGGGGCACCCCTAGAACACACAAGTTGACAGTTGTCTTAGCCGTGTGCGGTGCCCCCCTCCACAGATTTCCACCTCGGTCATATCGTTGCAGTGCTTAGGCGAAGCCCTGCGTCGGTAACTTCATCAACACCGTCATCAAGCCGTCGTGCTAACGAAACTCTCCCTCGACCTCAACTGGATCTAGAGTTCGTGGGACGTCACCGAGCTGAACGTGTGCAGATCGCGGAGGTGGCGTACCTTCGGTACTAGGATCGGTCGGATCGTGAAGACGCACGACTACATCGACCGCGTTGTCATAACTCTTCCGCTTTCGGTCTACGAGGGTACGTGGACATCACTCTCCCCTCTCGTTGCTTTGCATTAGCTAGATGGATCTTGCGTGTATGTAGGAAATTTTTTGAAATTACTGCGTTCCCCAGCATCTTTGGCTCTGTTTTGTACCATAAATTCATTTATGGTATTTGGGCTAATGAACCTAATGTCATAGATTTGTCGACCTCTTTTGCATTCGGCGATCTTCAATCTGCATAATATAGTGAGCATAATTATATATACATGCAATGAACGAGCTGAGCTAGAGACTTGATTACAGAAGTAATACTTACAAACAATAGCAAGTCATGAGAGTTTTGTCGATGGCGCCTTGATTGAATAACTGAAATAATTCCACAAATTCAACGTACATCAGGTCGACTCCAATGAAGTCGTGCTCATCCTAAATTCCCAGCAAAATACTGTCGGTCCGATCCTTGTTGCGGGTTTCCAAGTACCAGTTATGTAATCTTTGCATCATCGTTGGTAGATGCGGGAGCTGATCAGGTTTGATGAGAGGCTTCCCATGCTCGAATCTAAAGGGCGCTACTACCTCAACCATTTCAAACTATACATCATCGCCCATGTAATCACCAAGAGTGGTACCGGGCGCTATCCACGGATGATTAGCGATATCGGTAAACAACTTGAGTAGGGGCACCATTGCTTCTCCTGTTCACCGAGCTGGGGAATTGTTTTCCCACTTTGTCTTGCAGCACTGCTAGTACTTCCCAACCGTTGTGCTTCATCAAATGTCTTTTCAATACAGCAGTCATAGTGTGATAGCGGCGGAGGCGGTGGTGGTTGCCTAAGGGCATCCAGAGAGCGTCATGATATCGAAGAAGGATGGTGGGAACACCAACTCGAAACTGACAAGACATTGCACCAAATAATTTTGTAACCTTGGTAGGATTTCTCGATCGATTACTGATACGTCTCCAACGTATCTATAATTTTTGATTGTTCCATGTTGTTATATTATCAATCTTGGATGTTTTATAATCATTTTATAGTCATTTTATATCATTTTTTGGTACTAACCTATTGACATAGTGCCAAGTGTCAGTTGCCGTTTTTTCCATGTTTTTTACATTGCAGGAAATCAATATCAAACGGAGTCCAAATGCCACGAGACTCCACGGAGATTTTTTATGGACCAGAAGGAAGCTATTGGGCCCTGGTTGCACCTGGGGGGAGTCCTGAGGAGGGGACAACCCACTAGGGCACGCCAGGAGGCCCAGGCATGCCCTGGTGGGTTGTGCCCACCTCGGGTGCACACGGACCGCCTCTTTGCCCTATTAATACCCCAATATTCCAGAAACCCTAGCGGAGTCAACGAAATATTCATCCAGCCACCGCAGAGTCCAGAACCACTAGATCCAATCAAGACACCATCTCGGATGGGGTTCACCACCTCCATTGGTGCCTCTCCGATGATGCGTGAGTAATTCTTTGTAGACCTTCGGGTCCGTAGTTAGTACCTAGATGGCTTTCTCTCTCTCTTGCTGAATTCTCAATACAATGGTCTCTTGGAGATCCATATGATGTAACTCTTTTTGCAGTGTGTTTGTTGGGATCTGATGAACTTTGAGTTTATGATCAGTCATCTTTTTATATCCATGAAAGTTATTTGAGTTTCTTTGATCTCTTATATACATGATCTCTTATAGCCTCGTATTTCTTCTCCGATATTTGGGTTTTGTTTGGCCAACTTGATCTATTTATCTTGCAATGGGAAGAGGTGCCCGGTAGTTGGTTCGATCATACGGTGCTTGATCCCAGTGATAGAAAGGGAAACGACACGTATGTATCATTGCTACTAAGGATAAAAAGATGAGATCTATATCTACGCAATAGATAAACGGATCTTGTCTACATCATGTCATCATTCTTATTGCCTTACTCTGTTTTTCCCTGAACTTAATACACTAGATGCATGCTGGATAGCGGTCGATGTGTGGAGTAATAGTAGTAGATGCAAGCAGGAGTCGGTCTACTAATCTTGGATGTGATGCCTATGTAATGATCATTGCCTGGATATCGTCATAACTATTTGAGGTTCTATCAATTGCCCAACAGTAATTTGTTTACCCACCATTTGCTATTTTTCTCGAGAGAAGCCACTAGTGAAACCTACGGCCCCCGGGTCTTCTTTCTCATATATTTGCTTTGCGATCTACTTTTCCTTTGCATTTTTATTCAAATCTATTAAACCAAAAATACAAAAATACTTCACTGCACTTTATTTTATTTGCGACCTATTATTTCAATCTATTAAATCTTTCTATCGTCATCACGCAATTTCTGGCATCGTTACCCGAAAGGGATTGACAACCCCTTTAACACGTCGGGTTGCGATTATTTGTTGTTTGTGTGCAGGAGCTATTTACATTGTGTTGCTTGGTTCTCCTACTAGTTCGATAACCTTGGTTTCATCACTGAGGGAAATACCTACCGTCGCTGTGCTGCATCATCCCTTCCTCTTTGGGGGAATACCGACGTAGTCCTAGCAGACAGGAGCTTTCTGGCGCCATAGTCAGAGAGCAATCAAAAGGAATTTCTGGCGCCGTTGCCGGGGAGGATCTTCAACATAACCAGGTTCCTAATCAAAAATCTCATCTCCTCAAAATTTACATTATTTGCCATTTTCCTCTCATTTTCCTCTCCCCCACTTCACAAAAATTTGTCGTTTTATTTGTCTTTCTTTTTTGAGGTTCTCTTCTCTCTAGTCCCGATGGCTAGCATCCCTACTCCTCCTTTCTCACCAGAATTTTAAGTTCTTTACTTCAAACAAAGACAAGTAGAAAATTTGAAAGATGCCTGGTATAGGCTTATGGAATCATATCGTATTTCCAATCTAAAGGGGGATGCTAAGGTTTTGCTTCGTAATTTTTACATAGGATTAGCTTTGCATCATAGACAACTTCTGGATTTTGCCGCTAAAGGAAATTTTATTGAACTTGATGCAAACACTGCCTATGAAATTTTGGAAGGGATTTTGGGAATTCCTCCTCAAAAGAAGGGGTTCTCATTTCCACCGAGGGAGTTCAAATGTTGGATAAACTTGGTGATTTGCATAAACATATGGTTGAAATACAGAAATATAATAAACCCCTCAAGCACCTCAATGGTAGCATCAATCGCATGAATACTTTGATTACTCTTTGCAACAAGCGATTGGATATTTTGGATCTTAAGATGGTGTCTTTTTCGGAGAATTTAGGGAAGCACAAAGAGCCTCCCGGGTTTGAGAAAACCCTTACAAAAGTTGCCAAAACTCCTTGCTTTATGCCTAGCTAAGGGCGTAAAACTATAGCGCTTGTTGGGAGGCAACCCAATAAATAAAATTTATTTTTGCTTTTTGCTTTCTGTCTTTGTGTGTTTGCACAATTATGCTTCTGGTATGATTGTGTTTTTTGTGTTTTAATTAGTGTTTGTGCCAAGTAAAGCTTTTAGGATTTTCTTGGGTGATAGTTGTTTGATCTTACTGAAAAAGACAGAAACTTTGTGCTCACGAAAAATAATTTTCATTAATGACAGAAAAGATATTTTTCCCTGATTCTTTTTGCAGAAGATTAATATACAAATTACCCTGGTCGTCCTAATTTGGTAGAATTTTTGGAGTTCCAGAAGTATTCGCAAAAGTCAGATTGCTACAGATTGTTCTGTTTTGACAGATTCTGTTTTCTTTGTGTTTTGTGCTTATTTTGATGGCTCTATGGTTTTCTTTGATGAGTTTTGGACATAGAAAAGTTGGAATACAGTAGATATAATACAAAAACAAAATATGAATTGGTTTGATACAACACTTATAGTAGTGGTTTGCTTTCTTATACTAACGGATCTCACGAAGGTTTTATTGAGTTATGTGTGATTGAAGTTTTCAAGTTTTGGGTTATCTTACGATGGATGAAAGAAGGATAGAAGAGCCTAAGCTTGGGGATGCTCCGGCATCCCAAGCTTTTATCCAAGAATGAGCAACCAACTAAGCTTGGGGATGCCCCCGAGTGGCATCCCCTCTTTCTTCCAACAACTATCGGTATTTTACTCGAAGCTATACTTTTATTCGTCACATGATATGTGTTTTGCTTGGAGCGTGATACGAGTCTTTGCTTGTTTAATTTTGTGTTTTAAGTCATCAATCCTTGCTGGACACACCTATTTGATAGAGCCAAAATTATAACATGACTTGTTAGAATTGCTCTATGTGCTTCACTTAAATCTTTTATGAGCTAGGACT
The DNA here is from genome assembly GCF_002575655.3 of Aegilops tauschii subsp. strangulata. Taxonomy (NCBI): domain Eukaryota; kingdom Viridiplantae; phylum Streptophyta; class Magnoliopsida; order Poales; family Poaceae; genus Aegilops; species Aegilops tauschii. The sequence goes on from NC_053041.3 coordinate 69,550,572, forward strand.
TGCTCTAGTGCTTCACTTATATCTTTTTGAGCACGGTGTGCTTGGTGTTTTTGAGGAAATGCTCTCTTGCTTCACTTAGATTTATTTGAGAGTTAGTAAAATTTTCGAGAAATTCTCTCTTGTTTCACTTAAATTATTTTGAGAGAAATAAAAAAAATTATGCTCATGATCTTCACTTATATTTGTTTGAGCTTATGAAAAGCAACACATGAAAATTAGTCCCAAAGTGATAGATATCCAAGAAGGATAAAGTAAAAAATGTCATGAAGATCATTGGACAAAATAAACTTGATTCTTAGAAATAGTTTGAGATATGATGATGAGATATGTGAGTTGTGTTGGTGAGTAATTATGCTTTAGTAAGAATATTGGTGTTAAGGTTTGTGATTCTCTATGCAAGTACGAAAGTCAATAGTCATGCAATGAAATTATATCCTACTTCTGGTGCATTATTCGGTGTTAATTATGCTTAATGCTTGCTTATGAGATTATTCGTTTCTTGGTTGGTCGCTTCTCAATCTTTTGCTAGCCTTCATTTTGCACCAAGTATGACCTCTACTTGTGCATCCAAAATCCTTTAAACCAGTTTTGCCACATGAGTCCACTGTATCTACCTATATGCGCTATTATTTTGCCGTTCTAAGCAAATTTGCATGTGCCATCTCTAATTTTCAAAATAAACTTCTTTTTTATGTGTTTGTTTCGCTCGCGGAACGGTAACGGGTGGCTAATATTTTACATGCTGGATGTGTTATTCTCACGATGAGTGTTTATGCACTTGTCGTTGCACGAGAGTAAGGCAAAGGTTTTAGGGACGCCCAGTCCCGAAATGCAAAAATGATTTTACTTTATGTTGTCAAATAATATATTCCTTGTAAGGTGTTTGTATGGAGGGCAACCGTGGATACGGCTAGCCATGGAAAGTGAAAGAATGGTGGAAAAAGGAATAAACTTTATTTTCTGTTTGGGAACCGCCTATGGCATATCTAGCATCACTACTGGAATTAGCTTATTTGCCGTCCGCCTTTTCTTTGTCGTCTGCTGGCTGACGGCAAAGAAGGTCTTTTCCGTCAGCTTACATAAAACGGACGGCAAAGAACTGGCTGATGGCAAAGAAGGTCTTTGCCGTCAGCCACTTCTTTGTCGTCCGCTAGCGGACGGCAAAGAATCTTTGCCTTCAGCTGGCGTACGGCAAAGAGAGAGGTGGGGCCCACTAACGAGCTGCGTAGAAAAAACCTAACGGCCCCCCTCTTTGTCGTCTGCTAGCAGACGGCAAAGAGCAAAAAAGCGGATGACAAAGGATGGCGGACGGCAAAGAGTTGACCTAACTAACGGGCCGAGCCCCACCCCGGCCGCCCCACTCTCTCTCTCTCTCTATGTGTGTGTGTGTGTGTGTGTGTGTGTGTGTGTGTGTTTCTCTCGTCCTCTCTCCCCGACGACCCGCCGCCGCCCCCTTGCCTCGCCCCGTCGCCCCGCACCCCTCCTCCGTGACGCCCCGACCTCCACCGCGCCGCCGCTGCCCCCTCGCCCAGCCGTCGCCGCCCCCCCCCCCCCCCCCCCCCCCGCCCCCTCCCCTGCGTCGCCCCCCGCCACGTCCCACCGCGGCTGTCTGGCCTCCCCCTCCACCGGGCCGCCGCCTCCTCCAGCGGCCGCCCTCCCACGCACCGGCCACCCCGCGCCTCCTCCACCGGCGATCCCCTGCAGGTGAGTTCTTCCCCCTTTTTTTTAGTTTAGTTTTTTTTAGTTTCTTTTAGTTTAGTTTCTGTTTTAGTTTTCGTTTTAGTTTTAGTTTTATTTTCAACTTAGTTTTAGTTTTAGTTTTAGTTTATTTTAGTTTAGTTTTAGTTTTAGTTTAGAAGAAGAAGAAGAGTAGAAGAAGGAGGAGGGAGGGAGGAAGAGGAGGAGGGAGAAGAAGAAGAAGAAGAAGAAGAAGAAGAAGAAGAAGAAGAAGAAGAAGATGAAGAAGAAGAAGAAGAAGAAGAAGAAGAAGAAGAAGAAGAAGAAGAAGAAGAAGAAGAAGAAGAAGAAGAAGAAGAAGAAGAAGAAGAAGAAGGAGGAAGAAGAGAAAAGAAGAAGAAGAAGAAGAAGAAGAATGAAGAAGAAGGAAGAAGAAGAAGAAGAGAAGAAGAAGAAGAAGAAGAAGAAGAAGAAGAAGAAGAAGAAAGAAGAAGAAAGAAGAAGAAGAAGAAGAAGAAGAGAAGAGGAGGAGGAGGAGGAGGAGAGAGGAAAGAAGAATCGAAAGAAGAAGAAGAAGGAAAGGAAAACCTCCCCCCACCACCGCAGACTCCGCTCTGCCATACTAATCTTAGATTGTCTATAGAAACCAAAATGAGGAAGGAGAAGTAGAAGACCAATGACAACTGAACTATGTCAGGTATGTTTGATATCCAAAATGATCTATATATACTTAGCTTTGTTTCCTCCGATATGCTTAGTTACCTATGTTAGCTCTAATATGCTAAGTTATCTCTACTATGCTTAGTTTCCTATATGTTAGCTCCAAAATTACTTATGTTAGCACAAAATGACCAAGTTTACATAATAAACTTATAGTCTTCTTCTTCTTCTTCTTCTCCAAAATGACATAAGTTAGCTCTAAGTTAGCTCTAATATGCTTACTTTCCTATAGGTTAGCTCCAAAATTACTTATGTTAGCACAAAATGACCAAGGTTACATAATAATTAAGCTTATAGTCTTCTTCTTCTTCTACTTCTTCTTCTTCTCCAAAATGACATAAGTTAGCTCTAAGTTAGCTCTAATATGCTTAGTTCACTTAAAGATGGCATAATTAGCTAGGTTGGCTCCATTTTACCTAAGTTGGCTCTAATATGCTAAGTTATCTCTAATATGCTTAGTTTCCTATAGGTTAGCTCCAAAATTACTTATGTTAGCACAAAATGACCAAGTTTACATAATAAGCTTATAGTCTTCTTCTTCTTCTTATTCTTCTTCTTCTCCAAAATGACATAAGTTAGCTCTAATATTCTTACTTTCCTATAGGTTAACTCCAAAATTACTTATGTTAGCACAAAATGACCAAGTTTACATAATAAGTATGCTTACTTCTTATAGTCTTCTTCTTCTTCTTCATTTTCTTTTTATTCTTCTAACATCTTGTTTATCATTTTGCAGATTTGATTTAATTCACGGAAGCTTGCATGGATGGAGTGCTTCTTTTCCATTTGTGCTTTTATTTTGTATCAATGAACTTGCATGGTTGGAACTTGTTATATGGATGGATGGATAACGGTGTTGGATGAACAAATGTGAAACTTTTGTAATATGTAAGGATGGAACTATATATGTGTTGGTTATGTATGTATATATGATGAAACTAGTGTGTTGGATATGCTTGTTGTGTATATATGTATATCTGTTTATATTTGTGAATTGCTGTCAAATTGAATGAATTAAATTAAAAACAGGGTTGTACACGCTCTTTGCCGTCAGCTAGCTGACGGCAAACATGCCACGTGGCAGCTACCTGTGATTCCTGTGACTGGCATGTTTGAGCACTTTGTCGTCCGCCAGCGGGCGGCAAAGACCTTGGCTTCTTTGCCATCCGCTGGCTGACGGCAAAGCACGTCGTTAACCCCTAACGGCTCTCACCCCACCTCACTGTCGTCCACGATCTTTGCCGTCTGCTGGCCACCGACGGCGGATGGCACAATCCTTTCCCGTCCGTTTCTTCGAAGTGGACGGCAAAGAAGGCCTTTGCTGGTACGTGTTCATCCGGACATTTTGCCGTCTGCTGGCGGACGGCAAAGAAGTTTGCCGTCCGTGAACCATGCCTTTGCCGTCCGCCATGGCGGACGGCAAAGAAGTTGATTCCAGTAGTGCATGGAAAGTGTTCGGATCACTGAGTCGTTTTCGTTGGTGGGATGGATACACCTCCCAAAATGTTTTTATCTCTAATTTTTCGCTTTGAGCTCTGGCACCTCTGCAAATCCCTACTTCCCTCTGCGAAGGGCCTTTCTTTTACTTTATGCAATTTTTATTTTGAGTCTCCATCTTCTCTTATAAAAGCACCAACTAAGAGGCAATATGACCGTACTAAAGTATTAGGTGTAGCTAATATTCGAGTGTGTTTCATGAATGGATCAGTGTTTGAGCATGATGGGCTAGGGATAACTTATTTTAGCGTTGATATTTTGAAAGACATGGTTGCTTGTTGATATGCTTGAGTATCTAAATATTATGTAAAAACTAGACTATTTCTTTGAATCACATAAAAGTCCAAATGTCCATGCTATAAAGAAAAGAATATGTTATGACTTGATAAACAACACTCCACATCAAAAATTCTGTTTTTATCACTTACCTACTCGAGGACGAGCAGGAGTTAAGCTTGGGCATGCTGATACTTCTCCAACGTATCTATAATTTTTTATTGTTCCATGTTGTTTTATTATCAATCTTGGATGTTTTATAATCATTTTATGGTCATTTTATATCATTTTTTGGTACTAACCGATTGACATAGTGCCAAGTGCCAGTTGTTGTTTTTTCCATGTTTTTTACATCGCGGGAAATCAATATCAAACGGAGTCCAAATGCCCTCCGCAGAGATTTATTATGGACCAGAAGGAAGCTATTGGGCCCTGGTTGCACCTGGGGGAGTCCCGAGGAGGGGACAACCCACCAGGGCACGCCAGGAGGCCTAGGCGCACCCTGGTGGGTTGTGCCCACCTCAGGTGCCCCTCGGACCGCTTCTTTGCTCTATAAATACCCCAATATTCCAGAAACCCTAGGGGAGTCGACAAAATATTCATCCAGCCGCCGTAGAGTCCAGAACCTCCAGATCCAATCTAGACACCATCTCGGATGGGGTTCACCACCTCCATTGGTGCCTCTCCGATGATGCGTTAGTAGTTCTTTGTAGACCTTCGGGTCCGTAGTTAGTAGCTAGATGGCTTTCTCTCTCTCGCTGAATTCTCCATACAACGGTCTCTTGGAGATCCATATGATGTAACTCTTTTTGTGGTGTGTTTGTTGGGATCTGATGAACTTTGAGTTTATGATCAGTCATATCTTTTTATATCCATGAAAGTTATTTGAGTTTCTTTGATCTCTTATATGCATGATCTCTTATAGCCTCGTATTTCTTCTCCGATATTTGGGTTTTGTTTGGCCAACTTGATCTATTTATCTTGCAATGGGAAGAGGTGCCCGGTAGTGGGTTCGATCTTACGGTGCTTGATCCTAGTGACAGAAAGGGAAACAACACGTATGTATCATTGCTACTAAGGATAAAAAGATGGGATCTATATCTACACAATAGATAAACGGATCTTGTCTACATCATGTCATTGTTCTTATTGCATTACTCCGTTTTTCCATGAACTTAATACACTAGATGCATGCTGGATAGCGGTCGATGTGTGGAGTAATAGTAGTAGATGCAGGCAAGAGTTGGTCTACTAATCTTGGATGTGATGCCTGTGTAATGATCATTGCCTGGATATCGTCATAATTATTTGAGGTTCTATCAATTGACCAACAGTAATTTGTTTAACCACCGTTTGCTATTTTTCTCGAGAGGCCACTAGTGAAACCTACGGCCCCCGGGTCTTCTTTCTCATATATTTGCTTTGCGATCTACTTTTCCTTTGCATTTTTATTCAGATCTATTAAACCAAAAATACAAAAATACTTCACTAGACTTTATTTTATTTGCGATCTATTATTTCAATCTATTAAATCTTTCTCTCGTCATCACGCAATTTCTGGCATCGTTACCCGAAAGGGATTGACAACCCCTTTAACACGTCGGGTTGCGAGTATTTGTTGTTTGTGTGCAGAAGCTGTTTATGTTGTGTTCTTTGGTTCTCCTACTGGTTCGATAACCTTGGTTTCATCACTGAGGGAAATACCTACCGTCGCTGTGCTGCATCATCCCTTCCTCTTTGGGGAAATACCGACGTATTCCTAGCAGATATGAGCTTTATGGCGCCATAGTCAGGGAGCAATCAATTACCTTCTGAGAGATTGCATTGAAGAATGCACATAGCTTCACAATGGCTAATCAAATGTTTTCCGGTAGAAGCACCCTCAATGCAACCGGAAGCAATTGCGTCATAATCATGTGGTAGTCATGAGACTTTAGGTTCCGAAACTTTTTCTTTGGGTATTTATTATTCCCTTCATATTGGATAAGAAGCCATACGAAACCTTCATACTGAGCAGGCATTCAAAGAAGATTTGCTTCTCTTCTTTGGTAAGAGCGTAGCTGGCAGGACCTTGATATTGCTTTGGATGCATATCGTCTTTTTCGTGCACACGTTGCTGGTCCTCCCGTGCCTCCGGTGTATCTTTTTTCTTCCCATACACGCCCAAGAAGCCTAGCAGGTTCACGCAAAGATTCTTCATCATGTGCATCACGTCGATTGCAGAGCGGACCTCTAGGTCTTTCCAATAGGGTAGGTCCCAAAATATAGATTTCTTCTTCCACATGGGTGCGCGTCCCTCAGCGTCATTTGGAACAGATTGTCCGCCAGGACCGTTTAAAGATTACTTGTAAATCCTTGACCATATCAAGTAGGTCATCACCAGTACGGAGGACGGACTTCTTCCGGTGATCTGCCTCGCCTTTGAAATGATTGCCTTTCTTTCTTAAGAGATGCTTGGTTGGAAGAAATCGACGATGTCCCAGGTACACATTCTTCTTGGATTTGTTCAAATATATACTTTTGGTATCATCCAAACAGTGCGTGCATGCGTGGTATCCATTATTTGTCTGTCCTGAAAGGTTACTAAGAGCAGGCCAATCATTGTTGATGGTTACAAACAACAACGCATGTAGGTCAAATTGTTGTTGTTTGTGCTCATCCCACACACGTACATCTTTTCTATTCCACAACTGTAAAAGTTCTTCAACTAATGTCCTTAGGTACACATAAATGTCGTTGCCGGGTTGCTTAGGGCCTTGGATGAGCATTGGCATCATAATGAACTTCCGCTTCATCCACAACCAAGGAGGAAGGTTATAGGTACATAGAGTCAGGGGCCAGGTGCTATGAGTGCTGCTCTGCTCCCCCAAAAGAATTAATGACATCTGCACTTAAACCAAACCATACGTTCCTTGTGTCACATGCAAAGTCCCGCCACTTTCTCTTGATTTTTCTCCACTGTGACCCATCAGCGGGTTGATGCGGCTTGAATTACGTCGGTATTTCCCCAAAGAGGAAGGCATGATGCAACACAACTATGGTAGGTATTTCCCTCAGTGATGAGACCAAGGTTATCGAACGAGTAGGATAACCACGCAACAATACACAAACGGTACCTGCAACGGTACCTGCACACACACAAAAATACTTGCAACCCGACGTGTTAAAGGGGTTGTCAATCCCTTTCGGGTAACGGTGCCAGAAATTGTCAAGTTGACGAGATAAAATTGTAGTATATTGATAGATGCAAATAAAAGCAAATAAAATTCAGTGAGGTATTTTTGGGTTTTTGATAATATAGATCTGAAAATATAAATAGATCTCGAAGGAAAATATGATAAAGAAGAGACCCGGGGGCCGTAGATTTCACTAGTGGCTTCTCTCGAGAAAAATAGCATAGGGCGGATGAACAAATTACTATTGGGCAATTGATAGAACTTCAAATAATTATGACGATATCAGGCAATGATCATTATATAGGCATCACGTCCAAGATTAGTAGACCGACTCCTGCCTGCATCTACTACTATTACTTCACACATCGACCGCTATCCAGCATGCATCTAGTGTATTAAGTTCATGGAGAAACGGAGTAATGCAATAAGAATGATGACATGATGTAGTCAAGATCTATTCATGTAGGAATAGACCCCATCTTGATATCCTTAATAGCAACGATACATACGTGTCATTTTCCCTTCTGTCACTGGGATTGAGCACCGTAAGATCGAACCCATCACAAGGCACCTCTTCCCATGGCAAGAAAAATTGATCTAGTCGGCCTAACTAAACCAAAGATTTGAAGAAGAAATACGAGGCTATAAGTAATCATGCATATAAGAGATCAAAAGACTCAAATAACTTTCATGGATAAAAACATAGATCTGATCATAAACTCAAAGTTCATCGGATCCCAACAAACACACCGCAAAAAGAGTTACATCAAATAGATCTCCAAGAGACCATTGTATTGAGAATAAAAAGAGAGAGAGGAAGCCATCTAGCTACTAACTACGGACCCGTAGGTCTACAAAGAACTACTCACGCATCATCGGAGAGGCACCAATGAGGATGATGAACCCCTCTGTGATGGTGTCTAGATTGGATCTATGGTTTCTGGAACTTGCGACGGCTGGAATTGTTTTTTGTCGACTCCCCTAGGGTTTCTGGAATATTGGGGTATTTATAGAGCAAAGAGGCGGTGCGGACGGCGGCCGAGGTGGGCACAACCCAGCAGGGCGCGCCTGGGCCCCCAGGCGTGCCCAGGTGGGTTGTGCTCCCTTCGGAGCCCCTTCTGGTACTTCTTTGGCCCAACAGGTGTCTTCTCGTCCAGAAAAAATCACCAAAAAGTTTTGTTGTGTTTGGACTCCGTTTGGTATTGATTTTCTGCGAAGTAAAAAACAAGCAAAACACAGCAACTAGCACTGGGCACTATGTTAATAGGTTAGTCCCAAAAATTGATGTAAAGTTGCTATAAAATGATTGTAAAACATCCAAGAATGATAATATAACAACATGGAACAATCAAAAATTATAGATACGTTGGAGACGTATCACGGGTACTCTCAACTTCCTGTCTTTCTTACGGTCTTCCTTGTGCCATCGCATCAACTTGACATGCTCTTTGTTTCTGAACAAACGTTTTAACAGTGGTATTATAGGAGCATACCACATCACCTTGGCAGGAACCCTCTTCCTGGGGCGCTCGCCCTCAACATCACCAGGGGCATCTCATTTGATCTTATACCGCAATGCACCGCATACCGGGCACGCGTTGAAATTATCGTACTCACCGCGGTAGAGGATGCAGTCATTAGGGCATGCATGTATCTTCTGCGCCTCCAATCCTAGAGGGCATAGAACCTTCTTTGCTTCGTACGTACTGTCGGGCAATTCGTTATCCTTTGGAAGGTTCTTCTTCATTATTTTCAGTAGCGAACCAAATCCCTTGTCAGATAAACCATTGTCTGCCTTCCATTGCAGCAATTCCAGTGTGGTATCGAGCTTTGTGTTGTCATCTTCGCAATTTGGGTACAACCCTTTTTTTGTGATCCTCTAACATGCGATCGAACTTCAACTTCTCCCTTTCACTTTTGCATTCTCTCTGTGCATCAACAATGACCCGGCGAAGATCATCATCGGGCACATCTGGTGCCTCTTGATCTTCAGCGTCTCTGTTGCAGTATCACTGTATTCAGGGAACATAGGATAGTTGTCATCTTCCTCTTCTTCTTCATGGTCTTCCATCATAACCCCTCTTTCTCCGTGCTTGGTCCAAACATTATAGTGTGGCATGAAACCCTTCTCAAGCAGGTGCAAGTGAAGGGTTTTCGAGTCAATGTAATCCTTCGTATTCCCACAGACAAGGCATGGACAATACATAAAACCATTCTGCTTGTTTGCCTCAGCCACTTCAAGAAAATTATGCAGGCCCTCAATGTACTCGGAGGTGTGTCGATCAACATACATCCATTGCCGGTTCATCTACGTGCATTATATAATTAAGTGTATCAAAAACCATTACAGAATATAATGAATAGAGAAGTGACCAAATTAATACAAGTTCATCATCACATTAAAACAAAAGTACAGTAGTGATCAAATGTTATTACTGACAAAATAAATACATAAAGTTCATACATAGTTCTCATAGAACAACATACAGCTCTTTAGAGCATCTAATTAAAACATAAATTGAAACTAACATACAACTATGTAAAACATTTAGATGCAACAACAAATGCGATCATAATCGCAATTAAGGTAATAATTGATCCAACAACATAATGATACCAAGCCTCATTATCAATGGCATATTTTCTAATCTTTCTAATCTTCAAGCGCATTGCATCCATCTGGATCTTGTGATCATCGACGACATCGGCAACATGCAAATCTAATTTCATCTTCTCCTCTTCAATTCTTTTCAATTTTTCTTTCAAATAATTGTTTTCTTTTCAACCGAATTTAACCTCTCGACAAGAGGGTTGGTTGGAATTTCCGGTTCACATACCTCCTAGATAAAAAAACTATGTCACGTTGGTCAGCATTATTGTCATAAATACTAAATAAAACAAATAGTTATAAAAGATAATATACCACATCCGAATCATAGACCAGACGAGATCTGACGGGGGCGGATACCAAAACCATGGCACTATATAATAACAAATAAAAGTAAAAAAATTGTACAAGTAGCTATCTAAATCATACAAGTAAGAATGTTTTTGTTTACAACGAAGATAAGAACAAGAGGCTCAGAACGGTGGTGCCGGCGACGAGATCGGCGCAGGCGTTTGACGACGATGAGGACGGGGACGGGACGGACCTCCAAACCTAGACAAATCTTAGGGAAAATGGAGTTTGGAGGTCGAGCTTGGAGAGGAGAAAGCTTAAGTGTGGCTCGGGCATTTCATCGAACACCTCATGTGCATAGGAGGTGAGAGCAGAGCAGCACACACCTCCCACACGCCGACCAGCCAAGAAACGGAGGAGTGAGCGGGTAGGGGCGAGCATATATATAGGCATCTTTTTAGTCCCGGTTGGTGGCTAGAACCGGGACTAAAGGGGCTGCGCCAGGAGCGAGGACCTTTAGTCTCGGTTCGTGTCTGGAACCGGGACTAAATGGGTCAGACGAATCGGGACTAGTGCCTGCCGAGGCCCGGCCGGCTCCCTGGCCGCTCGAACCGGGACTGATGCACCCATTAGTCCCGGTTCGTAACTCGCTCGGGTCTAAAGCTCTGATATGGCCAGGACCAAAGCCCTATTTTCTACTAGAGTTGTATGTTTAACAAAACAGATATTACAAAAAAATTACATGTCATCTACCAAGCTTTCTGGATGAATCCGCACGTGGTCATCATTACATCATGTGGAAGCGAAGGAGCTTATGTCATTGAGTGCAACCGATGAAAGATGGTAGCACAGGCTACGTATAACCGATTTGGTGATGGTCCAATAATAAGATGTGTGTGGGAATGGTGTCATATCTTTTAGTCAACCTTTTCCTTTTGTTTTTGTTCGACTACTTGAGATGTTTTCGCAGTTCGCACATTGATACTTGGTTTGTTATAATAAAATGGCTGCCTGCATGCTTGATGCAGAGGCGGGGTAATCTCTGTTTTGGAAAAAAGAAAGAAAAAATATCTCTTTTTTGGAAAAAAAAAAAGCAAAAGAGGCCTGCCGGCTACCGTGGAGAAAAGAGAGCTAGCGGCGGAGGGTTAAGTACATGGCCCTCTTGTCAGGTCCAGTGTTAGACTGGCGAATAAGTTCAAACGATCACACCCGAACTTAACAGAAAATAGCCAAGGACCATTGGCTGAATCAAATATACCACGGGCGCATTAAAATGCAGCAACTCCTGACCGGGCACATTAACCTCACCATGTCCAGAACTCTGGTCTCAGTGAAAACCCAAAATTCATCTTCTACTAATGGACTCAAGTACACAAAATTTAACTTTCAGCAGCAAAACAAAACTCAAGTGCTCAACTCAGCAGAATAGCAAATCTGTGCCGGCACCTAAGAGAAATGCATCATTGGTCAAACAGTTTCAGAAGTTTGGAATGGTGATGCCAACACAAATAGGTTTCCTACTGTCAGGAGAACAAACCAAGTTTAGCTAGCAGAAACACAACAACTGCTGGGTTTTCCTGAACCCATATCTCAACGAAAGGAACTGAGTTCTGATGTCATCGTGTCCAAGGCGGCGACACTTCTGACGACGTGGACATGAAGGCGACTTCTAGGGGCCCTGGCTCTGGTATCTTTCTGTTATGCATCGACATCCGCATACCGCAGTGCCGCCTGGGCTGAATTAGCAGAAAAAGTGTTAAGCAGTTAGGCATCAGGTGTCACAGGTACTGCTAGAAGTTTAAGAAGACAAAAAAGAAAGCTGGTGTACAAAACCTCAAAATGTAATGTACCTCGAAACAGTTACAGTAGGCTAAAAAACAGAAATCAGTAACTTTTATGTGAAGCTGAACTAGGCAGACCGAACTGATTTGGGTTTTCAAGTTCAGATGTTTTACACTAGCGGCACATTGTATAAAATTGAAGAAGTAAACCATCAAAGCCAATAGTTTCCATATAAAGGTTCAGTGTGGATTTTTGACTTATGAAATGATTTCCAACTCAACAAACAACCTTCTAGTTCAGAGTTCAGAGTAATTGAAACAGATACTGCAACAAGTTTAAGTCAGAAGACAAAAAAGAAAGCTGATGTACAAAACCTCACAACAATGTAATGTGCTGTCGGATAGAACCTGAATTTTGTCCGCACGTTACTCGAAACAATTACAGCAGGCTAAAGAACAGAAATCATTATCTTCTCTGTGAAGCTGAACTAGGCAGACTGAATGTAATCGTATTAAACTGAAGAACTGAATCATGTGAGTCAAAGAACACTAGCATCAAAACCATTAGTTTATGCATCTGTTCATAAACCCAACAGGCACAATGTCATGCCTGTTGACCACCTACTGATTTAATCCAGCAGCAGTTCAGACTATTTCCAAGTCTTAACACTCCTAACTGAAAGTCTGAAACAGATTATCAAAAGTTCGAAACAGTTACAGTAGGCTAGAAAAAAAATCTTTGTGAAGCTGAACTAGGCAGACTGAACTGATTTGGGTTTTAAAATTCCAAGGTAGTGGCATATATCGTATTAAATTGAAGAACTGAATCATCTGAATCAACGAACAGTAGCATCAAAAGCACTAGTTTCCATATCAAGGTTTAGTTTGGATTTTAAATCTGTCCATAGTAGCATCAAAGTACTGATTTGATTCAACAACTTCTACTGAAAGTCTTCACTCCTAACTGAAAGTCTGAAACACACTAGGAAAAGTTTCAGACCACATAAACTGTTTTTCAGACTAGTAGTTTTGAACACCCAAAATTTTCAAGCACTGGCGGGTTAGCACTCAACTGAAATGAAACCCAAAATATCGTATTAAATTGAAGAACTGAATCAAAGAACAGTAGCATCAAAAGTTTGAAACGGATTATCAAAAGTTTCAGACTCCACCGGTGTCAGTAAACTGTTTTTCAGAGTTCAGACTAGCAGTTTAGAACACCCAAAATTTCCAAGCACAGACAGATTAGTAGTCTCAATTAGCAATCAACTGACAAGGAGAAGAGTAGGAAGTTGAGGATATGGAGGGGCTCTCACCAGGCGTCCCGGCGATGGCGACGATGATGTGGAGGGTCTGGCCGCTGCGGGGCAGGTCGACGACGAGTGGAAAAAGCCGGCCATCCTGTGTGGGGAGGCACATGAAGAGGTCGGAGACCTCCACGTTTACGAAAACGCCCAGCTGCCTGGCCAGCTCCTTCCTCAGGCGGAACACGGACCTCCCCCTGAACACGAACGTGCCGCGGGCGAGGAGGGCCCCGTAGACGGTCGGCAACACGTACATGATCAGCCGCGACCGCAACGTCAGGTGGGGAAGCTGCAATCCGTAGTCGCAAAGAACCATCATCAAATCAAAGAAACCAAGAAGCGCAAATTTGGCAAGAACAGAGCTCAATTCACGCAAATCAAGGAACGGGCATGGCGGGCTCACCCCAGTCGGACGTGGAAGGGGAGGCGCGACCTCCCTGGCGGGGATGTCCTCCACGACCCAGAGCATCTTCCTGCTGATGTTGTCGAGGTCGTCGGCGTAGTCAACGCTGGCGTCGGTCTTCCAGTGCCTCCCGTTGGCGCGGAGGCGGCGGCCGCCGATGTGGCGGAGGTAGACCTCTTCCCCGGATTCCGACAGGATGGCCTGCCAAACCAATGCATCCACTTCGGGATGGTTGTAGTTGCGCTGCTCGACGCGGAGCCCGCGGTGGCCTAGCGGCGCCGGCGCGTCCGTGGCGGCGAGGTAGCGGCCGTAGGCGGCGCTGTGGAGGAGCAGGTACTGCGCGTTCTGGAACTGGTGCAAGTGCACCGCCCAAGCCGCGTTCATCGACGCCCGGCGGTGGTGGAGGGAGACGCCATGCCCGTCCTCGTCGGCGTGTAGGTACGTGGCGTGCACGCGGCTGCGCAGCCGCACGTGCTGGCCGTGATGGAACTGCTCCATCTTTCGCCGGTGACGCCGGAGAGCAGAGGCGCGCGGGGAAGGAGAGGTGGGGATGATGATGGACGGGTTTGGTTGCGGCGAGGCGGAGAAGAAGAGCGGTTGGTTGAGACGGTTACGTTGGGCGCCAAGGCAGAGTATTTATTCAAGGTTAAGCGGTGGGCCGTTGGAAATAGGTCCCGAGGCCCGAGCAAGTTTGATCCAGCCCACCTAACCTTCCACAACCCCTTAAAAAAAATCTAATCGTCCACAATCCCTCAAAAGAAAAACAACAATGCGGAGGACTATACCTACATCAATATCTCGATTGTGTCGTACTGTAGTGTCTCCACCGCCGCCGCCGTCTGAGAAAGTAAGGTCCCTCGCCTCCGGCTGCTATCTTGACGCTGAGAGGTGTGGGGACCTCGGATCTTCAAGAGCTCTATGTTCTTCATGGTTTTGTAAGAATAAATTTACTCTTCTTTTTTTGCGGTGTCATGTGGTTAGAGAGTTTTCTTTTCTGGCAGATCTGATTATTCAGATGAGTTTATATTGTTGTGTCAAGCTTTTTTTGCTGGTCTGATTCTTTGTAGAGGTCAAATCTTTCATCGAAATCATGATGAAGATAGAGTGATTCGATGACCTGCATTTCTAAGGGATCATCCCCGGCCCAAGTATGTTCATCAATCAGGACTTCCCATCTTTTTTGGATGGGTGACTCAAGGCATCTTCGTGAAAGAGTGACAACATCGTTACTCCAGTCTAACTGCAGAGTATTTCTTCAAGCAGAGTCTGATGCCGTGAAGAAGGTGTTTTCAAGAGATTTTATTGTAATTCTTAGTCATAGGAGTTACTTTGTATTTTATTGCATTTTAGATTCAAATCAGTGTACCTGTAATTGTTATGACTATGAATAAAGTTATATATAAAAGAGACGAGGTGATGTCTGAGGCGACTGCGGTGACCGAGCCGCCGCCGCCGGAGCCACCGCCCGCGCTGCCGATCGTGTTGAGCGAGGAGTCTGCCAAGGAGCGGCGGGACCGGACGCCGCCGCCGGATTCATTTCCGCTAATCGCGCAGGCACGTGAGGAGGATGGAGAGGGGGTGGTGGTCGGGCCGCCGCCGCCGGCTTCACCTGCATGTGCGGAAATGACGCCGGAAATGCAGCGGCCTCCAGATCCACCGTCGCCGGCACTGGTGACCGCGGCTCAGTCGCCGGCGGCGCTGGCAACTCAAGGGGGGCCGGTTCCTTCGTCGCCGCCGCCGGTCCTCGAGAACGTGGTTTCGCCGCCGCCGGCGCGGGCAGTTCGGAGGGGGCCGGCCGGATCGGAGGATGATGTGGCGATTCAGGTTGAGCCTATCAGGTGGAGGATCCATTTCAGCGACAGCAACAAGAATGGATCGGGTAGAGACGGGTTCCTCTACTATCATGCGGCATCTAGATGGACGACAATTCGAGATCGAGATCATGACATTCTCGCGGGACGCTTTCTGGATGTGGATGAACAGATCCAAGCAGGTGCGTGTTTTGCTATTGATGATTTTCAAATTGTTGTTCGCGAGTGTGTGCAGGTGAGTTCGCTGGTGGAGGAATCGATTGAATTAGTCGATCTCGCGTCGGACTCCGACAGTGCAGCACCTAAGCCAATCATCGGAGGACGATTTTGGGTGCTGGCGGATGATACTGATGCAGACGAAGACGGTGAGGGCGGATGCATTTTGTCCGACGAGACTGAGCCCATCGCGATCCTTTCGGGCATGATACGGGCTCCGTCTAAGGATTTACAGGTGAAGAAGGTTCCCAAGGGCAAACCGGAGGGACACGGTAAGCCCCTGTCGACAAAGATCAAGCCGTGGAAAGGACCTATTCCCAAGGTATTTTTGCCGCCCCTTACTTTGTCAGATTATTTTTCGGAAGGTTGGGCGAGAGTATCGCGGAAGAAAAAGAAGCATTGTGTGGGGGCTTCTAAGCAGCAGCTGGGACGGGTGGCTGCGCGCTGGCCGAGCGCTCGATCGGCGCCGGAGGTGACCGCTGCTGCGTCGCAGCCGGTCACGGCGATCCAGATCAGAGACGCTCGTAAGATGCGTTTGAATTTTTTGCTGGGCCAAGGCGAGCCGCAAGTTACTGGGCCGTGTGCTTTGAGTGGGTCGAGCTCCGGTGGGTATGAGGCCCAGCCAGAGCCGTGTCCTACTACTACGATCGAGGGAGGCACATGCACGCTACGTCCGTCCTCTCCCTCCCCATCGCTGCGCAGGCCTAGGGTTTTGTTGCGAAGGGCGCCGCATCGCCGTTTGGTGGGGCCGGGCCGAGCTCGCCGCATCCTCCCTCTCGGCGCGATGGCCGCTCCTGGCGGTGCGCCGCCTCCGGGCAAGCGGCCGCCTGCCCCTACCGGTGCGCCTCCCCCGGGCAAGAGGCCGCCGGCACCGAGCGGGTCAGCACGGGTCGTTGCGCCGCCGCCGCCGGGCCATGGAGGTGGCCGAGGTGTGTCGCCGGCACCGGCGCCTGGTGCTGGACGGGGCGGAGCGGCGCCCCCTAAGGTTCTGGCGGGTCGCGGGGCTGGGGCCGTTGGTGTGCCGCCCGCCGGGAAGTCGCCGGCTCCCGTCTTGTCGGCGGGCGGGCGAGGCGGGCCGGCGTCCGGTCCCCGTCCCATGGCCGCCAATGGGGCTATGACGCCTGCTGCAGGCCGGGGGGCTCCTCTCCCGAAGGCGCCGGCGTCGTCGGTTCCGATGCCCAGGCCGGCCCCTCCTCCACATGTCGTTGCTCGCCCATCTCCGCCGACGCAGAACGGAGGTGGCTCTATGGCTGTGCCCCGGGGTCAATGGGGGGATGACGGCTACGATGTCTATGGGACTGGACAACACCGCGGTTCATCGTCAACGGGTGGAGGTCGAGGTTACGCTTGGCAAAGCGATGGTATAGCTGAGAGGCCGTTCTTGGGTCCGTCCGGTGGTTTTGTCGAGGGGCAGTCGGGTCCGGATAATCGGCAGCGTGGTGGTTACCGTGGCCATCGGGGGGGTCAGGGAGGCCGAGGGGGCCGGTACCGTCCTCGTCAACCACCCCCTCCTGTTTTTGTTGAGCACGGAGCAGTTAGCGGGGCTGCCAAGGAACCAGTTCTGACCGGGCAGGCTATGGAGGTGGTAACGGCTCTTGCTACTGTCCAGGTCCCTGAGAATGAGGTTATGACTGATGTGTCTGCGGAAACGACGGAAAGGGCTGAGTCAGATAGGGCGTCCAAATGGGCGCGTAAGAAGGAAAAGATGTTGTGCTATCGTTGTGGCGATAAGGGCCACTTCATTGCGGAGTGTGTGGCTCGGCTATGTGACACCTGCGGCAAACCGGCACATGATTCCGGGGACTGCCCGATTCTGCGAGAGCAGGCTCCGTCACTTATGATGTATGGTGTTTACTGTGCTGAGCTCACGTTTTTTGAGTCTCCGTATGAGCGAGAGGTTACTGATGAGTCACCGAACATGACTACGGGGATTGTTAAGGTCGCCAGAGGGGAGGTCTCTGAGACGCAGATCGTGCAGAGGCTTCGGGAGCTTGTCCCTGGGGACTTCCAGTGGGACCTCGTCAGTCTCGATGATAAGATGTTCAGAGTTGAGTTTCCCTCGGTTGAGGACCTGCAGAGGTTGCTGAGTTTTGGGATGTGTAATGTTCCGGGAACTGATGGCATCCTTGAGTTCCACGAATGGAAGCTGGTGGAGCCTCAGGGTGCGCCGCTAACTCAGGCGTGGTTGCGTTTTTCCGGGGCCCCATCCAAGCCTTTGCAGGATGCTCGCGTTGTGGCCAGCTTGGGTATTTTGATTGGGAAGCCTGAGCGAGTGGATATGGCGTTCACCAGAGCTCATGGGATTGCTCGGGTTTTGGTTAGTATTCTGAACGTTGAGTATGTGCCGGAGGTGGTTAAGTGGGCTTACCAAGGCAGGATCTATGATTTGGTTATTGAGTTTGAGGATGAGAGCCTTTTGGTGGCGGCGACTCACGGGTCCGATGTGGATATGCACGAGGGTGACGGCAGCGCAGGAGCGAGGGAGCCTCCGGTCGAGGAGTCTGGACGACAGATGTCCAAGGGATCGGGGCACGATACTGCGATGACCGAGAAGGGAGCGGAGCCATCCTCCTCGCTGCCCGTGACATCACTGAGATTTGGGTCTTTTGAGCCCGCTTCTGCACCCCGAGGCTCTGGAGTGATCGGGTCGAGTCTGATGAGGCTTTTGAACTGGCGTTGCCTGCTTTGGGGTTTGAGGATACGGTCTGTTCTTTGCCTGTGGTTACTGAGGTGTCGTCGATCTCGGGCAGCGGAGGGGTAGAGGTGAGTCGGCAGGTGGCCACTCTCTCTCCTGCTCAGCATGGTGTCCATTCTCAGGACGAGACGCCAGTGGTCGTGGATGGGTTGTCGGGAGGGACCCCGGGGCAGGCGGCCTCCGATGGCTCTTTTCCGGCTGAGGTAGGGGACGCGGGGCAGGTGGCTCCCGTGACCCTCTCTGCGTTGGGAGGGGATCTGAGGCAGGTGGCCACGGATGCATCCCCTCCCGTCGCTCGCTCCTCTATGCTCATGGCGTCGGTGCCCTTGGAGGGGGGCTCGGGGCAGGTGGCCTCGGGGCCTCCTTCTCCTAAGGCGCCTATGTTGGTGACTTCTGCGGTCCTAGGGGGGGGTTAGGGCAGGCGGCCCTGGTACTCCCGCCCCCCTGTTCGCCACCGGTGCAGTCCCATGGGGAGAGCCAGTCCGTCCTGACGGACCGGCCTCATGGTTGGAGTGGGCAGGAGGCCTTACTCCGACCATGATCTCTCGGGAGGAGGTGATTGCGTTCGGTGGGATACCGGATCCGGTGTGGACGACATTCAGCAGCGATGTGCCATCAGGGTGGCTAAGCTTCAGGAGGCTGCAATCTCTACTAGTATGTCCGTCAACATATCTAACTCTTTATTGCATTTTTCTAATGAGGAGATTATAAATAATGCAAACCAATTGGGAGTTTCTCTCGGGGCTACAGACAGTGAGATTTCCAGTTCGGTGAATGATTTGTTAGATTTGGAGGCGGAGCGTGCCTTAGAAACTATTCGTAATCTTGCAGCAGTTAAACCCATGAATGATAATGAAATTGATGCATTAGGGGTTAGCGTGCTCAACAATATGTGTGTGGATTTAGCACCATCCAATCATGAGACAGAGGACGATGATATGCCTATTGAGAATGCAGTTGTTTGTGCCGCTGAGCCCGGTTATGAGGATCGGGAGTCAGGACCTAGCAAACCCAAGCGTAAGTGGAAACGGAAAATTTACCCCGATTCTGCAGTTCGTAGGAGTGCTAGGACTCGGACTACTAAAAAATTTCATGATGAGTGATGAAAGGAATTTTCTGGAATAGCAGAGGTCTGAAAGACTTGGCTAAAAGAAGGTTTATTGCTGATGCATCTCTGGAGCATCGTCTAGATTTTATTGCTCTATCGGAATCCGGTAGAGATAACTTTGCGCCCCAGTTCCTTTCCTCTCTTGCGGGTGGTGTTGATTTTGATTGGCATTGTCTCCCTCCGCGAGGAAGATCGGGTGGTATCTTGCTGGGTGTGAGATGCGATTCGCTTGAAGTCCGGAGCGTAGTCATGGGCGACTTCGCGGTTAAGTTTCGAGTCAGGTCTAAGGTTGATGGTTTCAACTGGGCGTTGGTGGCGGTTTATGGTGCCGCACAGCCCGAGCTTAAACCGGATTTTTTAGCGGATCTTGTTCGGATTTGTGGGTCCGAGCAGCTTCCAATCTTAGTTGGGGGAGATTTCAACATCATTAGGAGGAGAGAGGAGAAGAATAATGATAACTTTGACGGCAAATGGTCGTTCATGTTCAATACTATTATTGAAAGCCTGGATCTGAGGGAGATACAGCTTTCTGGTAGAAAGTTCACCTGGGCTAACTCCTTGCCCAACCCGACGTACGAAAAGCTTGATCGTGTTCTTGCGAGTGTGGAGTGGGAACAGAAGTTCCCGCTTGTGACGGTTCAAGCTCTTTCCCGGGGTTTTTCAGATCACACACCCCTGTTCGTTGACTCAGGGGAGCCGAACCACGTGGGAAATAAAAACACCTTCTCTTTTGAGATGGCCTGGTTCGAACGCGAAGGGTTCCTAGACCTGATCGCTCGGGAATGGGCGAAGGGTGTAGGCGGCAGGACCACGGTCGAGCGTTGGCAAAATAAGATTAGGAGTTTGAGAAGCTTCTTACGGGGTTGGGCTAAGCACCTTAGTGGGGTTTATAAGATTGAGAAGGACAGGCTTCTCTCTCTT
Organism: Aegilops tauschii subsp. strangulata; assembly: GCF_002575655.3. Taxonomy (NCBI): domain Eukaryota; kingdom Viridiplantae; phylum Streptophyta; class Magnoliopsida; order Poales; family Poaceae; genus Aegilops; species Aegilops tauschii. The sequence goes on from NC_053041.3 coordinate 69,571,056, forward strand.
ATTCAGAATCTGGACGTCAAGGCCGAATCCACGATTTTGATGCCTGCTGAGCTCCAGGTTAAATCTGAAGCAGAGCAGAGGTTGAAAGAACTTCTCCGTGAAGAAGAATTGAAGTGGGCTTTGCGGGCTAAGGTTCGCAAAGTGGTCCAAGGGGACGCAAATACTCAATTCTTTCATCTGATTGCTAATGGTAAGCACAGAAAGAAGAGAATATTTCAGCTTGAATAAGATGAGGGCACTATTTTAGGACAGGATAACCTAAAAACATATATAACCGAATATTATAGGCAGCTATTTGGACCTCCGGAGGATAGTTGTGTCTCTCTCGATGAATCCAGAACTGAGGATGTGCCTCAACTCTCGGCTGCTGACAACGATATTCTGGTTGCCCCATTTTCGGAGAAGGAGGTGTTTGATGCTATAGCACAGTTGAAAAATAATAAGGCTCCCGGACCGGATGGATTTCCGGTAGAGTTCTACAAAAAGTGCTGGCATATTATTAAGGGGGATTTGCTACCTATGTTTCATGATCTGTTCTCGGGACAGCTTCAGTTATTTCACTTGAATTTTGGAACTATCACACTGCTTCCTAAGAAGACGGATGCTGTGAGAATTGAGCAGTTCAGGCCGATCTGCCTACTCAATGTTAGTTTTAAAATATTCACCAAGGTCGGGACTAATAGGCTCACACAGATTGCGCATTCTGTGGTGCAGCACTCCCAAACTGCCTTCATGCCGGACAGGAACATCCTTGAAGGGGTGGTTGTCCTTCATGAAACGCTCCATGAAATCCACTCCAAGAAGTTAGATGGTGTCATTTTTAAGGTGGATTTCGAGAAAGCGTATGATAAGGTTAAATGGCCATTTCTCCAGCAGGCACTGCGTATGAAAGGTTTTGATGAAGCCTGGCGACGCCAGGTTGAATCATTTACGCAAAAAGGGAGTGTGGGAATTAAAGTGAATGACGATATTGGTCATTACTTCCAGACACATAAAGGCCTTAGACAAGGAGATCCGATGTCCCCTATCTTGTTTAACATTGTGGTTGATATGTTAGCCATTTTGATAGGACGGGCTAAGGAGAATGGTCAAGTGGGTGGCTTGGTACCTCATCTGGTTGATGGAGGTGTATCCATCCTTCAGTACGCTGATGATACAATCATCTTTATGGAGCATGACCTGGCCAAGGCGAGAAATATGAAGCTGGTGTTATGCCTTTTCGAACAATTGACCGGGTTAAAAATTAACTTTCATAAGAGCGAGCTGTTCTGCTTTGGTAGAGCCAAAGACGAACAGGAGGCCTATAGGCAATTGTTTGGGTGCGAGTTGGGGGAATTACCTTTCTCTTACCCAGGTATTCCAATCCACCATAGAAAGCTGACGAATAGAGAATGGAAATGCATCGAAGACCGGTTTGAGAAGAAACTGAGTTGTTGGAAGGGCAAGCTCATGTCATATGGAGGCCGATTAATTCTGATTAATTCGGTGCTCACAAGTATGCCTATGTTTCTCCTATCGTTCTTTCAAGTCCCAGTAGGTGTGAGGAAAAGACTGGACTTTTATCAATCGCGTTTCTTCTGGCAGGGTGATGATCTAAAAAGAAAATACAGACTTGCAAAATGGGATATCATCTGTAGACCGAAAGACCAAGGGGGTCTTGGTATTGAGAATCTTGAAGTTAAGAACAGATGTCTTCTCAGCAAGTGGCTGTGGAAGCTTTCTTTTGAGACTGATGCCATGTGGGCACAAATCCTCCGCAACAAGTACCTCCCGACTAAGTCCTTGTCCCAGGTCACAGTCAGGCCAACTGACTCGCCTTTCTGGAAAGGCCTGATGAAAGTTAAACAATCTTTGTTTAATAGGACAAAGGTTGTCATTAGCAACGGCGTTAGTACACGCTTCTGGGAGGATACTTGGCTCGGCGGGACACCCTTGGCCATTCAATATCCGTCCCCCTTAATATTCAACGACGTGAGGTTTTCGTTGCTACGGTGTTTCAATCCATCCCCCTTAATATTCAGTTCAGACGGTCGTTAGTGGGCAATCGCTGGGAAGATTGGCTCCGTCTAGTTCGGAGACTAATGGATGTCCATCTTTCTCAACAACCCGATGAATTACGCTGGAAACTGACTAGGTCTGGAGTATTCACGGTTAAATCAATGTATATTGATGTAATTAACTCGAGCTCCATTCCTACCTCCAAACATGTTTGGGCTGTCAAAGTTCCCTTGAAGATAAAAGTGTTTATGTGGTTTGTCCATAAACAGGTTATTTTAACCAAGGATAACTTGATTAAGCGTAATTGGACAGGACCTACGAGGTGTAGCTTCTGTGATCGGGACGAGACGATCAAGCATCTCTTTTTTGATTGCCCGTTTGCCCGAGTACTTTGGCGGACGGTTCACATTGCTTTTAATATTACTCCACCGAATTCTGTCACTACGTTATTTGGGACATGGCTCACTGGGATTGAGCCTGAATTAGCGAGACATATTCGTATTGGAGTTTGCGCTTTGTTGTGGACTATCTGGACTTGCAGAAATGATTTGGTTTTTAACAAAACATCACGTATTCACTTTTTGCAGGTTATTTTCCGAGCCACGGCTGTGATCCGTTCATGGTCGCTACTCACTCCGATGGAGGCCAGGGAGCATTTGGTTACTGGATCTATCCGCTGGGAGATGGTAGCTCGGGATATCTTCAACCGGTTTGGATGGCGGTCATGTAATAGGATAGGCAATTAGTTTACCTATCTTTTTTTAGCCAGCCGGTTGTGGCGTCTTACCTTGGCTAGTCTGTGTGTCCAGCCTCTGTAGCTCTGTGTGAGCTGGCTTTTTATTTCTTTTCAGTCGGAGACTTTGGAACCTTGTTGGAACCTTTTATTTCTTTAATAAGATGGCCGTATGCATCACTCTGATGCAGAGGCCGGGGAAATCCCCCTTTTCGAAAAAAATGAATAAAGTTATAGGTAGCTTTTTTAAAGAACTAACCTTCCACAACACTGTTTTGTTTCTATATAGTAATAAAAAGGAAAACTTTCTTTTTTGGCTCAAGAAAAACGAAAATTCATAGGTGAACATGGTGCCATGTGAGGATAATATCATGCCATTCAGGTGCCACATGATTCATGCAGTATGCTTACCATAATTCGTATATAATTTCCATCGCAGGTGAGAAAGATGGTATCAAGGAGCATATCTCACACAATTGATAAGTGCATCGGACGAACCAAGTCACTATTTGCACTTATGTTGAGAGGCTAGTCAATGCCAACTTGCACCCTGATAACCCATAAGTATATGGGATCGTTTGTAGCCTTCTTCGATAAATAAGAGTGTCGAACCCAACGAGGAGCTAAAGGTAGAACAAATATTTCCTCAAGTTTTATCGACCACCGATACAACTCTACGCACACTTGACGTTTGCTTTACCTAGAACAAGTATGAAACTATTTTGTAGGTGTGATGCTAGAACTACTTTGCAAGAATAAAACTAGAAGTACTTTGCAAGATAATAAAAGTTAGGTGTTTTAGTAAAAGGGTTTGTGTCAACAAGAAAGTTATTTGTCCCTAGACAATCGATAACAAGTACCGGTAATCATTCTTGTAATTTATAGGAGGGAGAGGCATGAGCTAACATACTTTCTCTACTTGGATCATATGCACTTATGATTGGATCCCTAGCAAGCATCCGCAACTACTAAAGATCATTAAGGTCGTGAAACCCAACCATAGCATTAAGTATCAAGTCCTCTTTACTCTCATACGTCATACCCCACTTACTCGGGTTTAAGCTTCTGTCACTCTCTAACCCACCATAAGCGAACCATGAACATATTGCAACACCCTACAGCGGGGGCCCCTCACGCTTGCGCGAGAACGGAGGTCACCGTAGGACAACACCATAAATAAAATATACAATCATACCAACCAAGATCACGATTAACCCGCAGGATAAAGCGGATCTACTCAAACATCATAGGATAACCATAGATCATTGGGAAATAATATATGGAGTTGAGCACCATGTTTAAGTAGAGATTACAGCGGGAAGAAGGGGTGTTACACCGCTGCATAGAGGGGGGAGAGTTGGTGTTGAAGGTAGCAAGATTGTTGATGTAGATCGCCGTCTCGATCGTTGCCCCGGCGGCACTCCAGCGCCACCGGAAGCGAGGAGGGGAGAGCCCCCCCCCTCCTTCTTCTTCTTCCTTGGCCTCCCCCTAGATGGGAGGAGAGTTCCCCCTCTGTTCCATGGCCTCCATGGTGGCGGAGGGGACGGGAGCCCCTCCGAGATTGGATCTCCCTCTCTGTTCTCTTCTGTTTCGCGTTCTCCAGATCTGGACGAAAACCATTTCTTATATTCCGGGAGATCCGTAACTCCGATTGCGCTGAGATTTTAACACGATTTTTTCCGGATATAAGCTTCCTTGCACCCGAAGTAGAGCTCCAACCGATGTTCGAGGAGGGCACAACCCACCACCACGCGCTAGGGGCCTCTGACGCGCCCTGGTGTCTTGTGGGCTGTGTGGGCCTCCGTTTGCGGTGATTCCAACTCCCAAAAATCACATATATTCCAAAATAATTCTCCATAAAAATTTATTGCATTTGGACTTCGTTTGATATGGATTTTCTGCAATACAAAAAATATGCAAAAAACAAGAACTGGCACTAGGCACTGGATCAATAGGTTAGTCCAATAAATCATATAAAAAGTTGCCAAAAATATGTGAGAGTTGTATAATAATGGCATGAAACAATCAAAAATTATAGATACGACGCAGACGTATCAGCATCCCCAATCTTAATTCTTGCTCGTCCTCGAGTAGGTAAATGATAAAAAAGATAATTTTTGATGTGGAATGCTACCTAGCATAAACTTGATCATATGTCTAGTCATGACATGAATATTAAGACATAAGTGATTCAAAACAATAGTCTATAATTTGACATAAAGACATCAATACTCAGGCATCCCAACAAACAATCATGTCTTTCAGAATATCAACGCTAAAGAAAGCTATCCCTATGAAATCATATAGTCTTGTCATGCTCTGTCTTCTTAACACAAAGTATTTAGCATGCACAACCCTGATGACAAGCCGAGCAATTGGGTTCATACTTTTTAACGCGCTTCAGCTTTTTCAACCCTCACACAATACATGAGCGCAAGCCATGGATATAGCACTACAGGTGGGATAGAGTATGGTGATAGGGGTAAATATAGAGAAGACAAAAAAGTAAGAAACTCTCACATCGATGTGGCTAACCAACAGGCTATGGAGATGCCCATCAATCGATAACAACGTGAGGAGTAGGGATTGCCATGCAACGAATGCACTAAGAGCTATAAGTGTATGAAAGCTCAATATGAAACTAAGTGGGTGTGCATCTAATCCTATAATGAAAAATTCCCACTAGTATATGAAAGTGACAACATAGGAGACTCTCCATATGAAAAACATGGTGCTAATTTGAAGCACAAGTGTGGTAAAGGATACTAACAATGCCCCTTCTCTCTTTGTTTATTTTTTCTTTTTTTCTTTCTTCTTTTTTTTCTTTCCCTTTCTTTTTTCTTTTTTTTCTTTTCCTTTTTTTCTCTCATTGTCCGGAGTCTATCCCGACTTGTGGGGGAATCATAGTCTCCATCATCCTTTCCTCAATGAGGCACTGCTCTAAAAATGAATTATGATGATCATCACACTTCTATTTACTTATAACTCAAAAGAAAAATAAAAATTACAACTCGATACCTATGACAAAGTATGACTCTATATGAATGCCTCTGGTAATGTACCAGGATGTGCAATGATCTAGCGTGACATGTATGAAAAATGATGAACGGTGGCTGAGCCACAACTACTATGTCAGCTAGATGATCATGCAAAGCAATATGACAATGAATGCTCAAGTCATCAAACGGAAGCGGTGGAAGTTGCATGTGTTGGGGAACGTAGTAATTTCAAAAATTTCCTACGCACACGCAAGATCATGGTGATGCATAGCAACGAGAGGGGAGAATGTGTCCACGTACCCTCGTAGACCGAAAGCGGAAGCGTTATGACAACGTGGTTGATGTAGTCGTACGTCTTCACGATCCGACCGATCCAAGTACCAAACGCACGGCACCTTCGAGTTCAGCATACGTTCAGCTCGATGACGTCCCACGAACTCCGATCCAGCAGAGCTTCGAGGGAGAGTTCCGTCAACACGACGGCGTGATGACGGTAATGATGATGCTACCGACGCAGGGCTCCGCCTAAGCACTGCTACGATATGACCGAGGTGGATTATGGTGGAGGGGGGCACCGCACACGGCTAAGAGAGATCAATGATCAACTTGTGTGTCTATGGGGTGCCCCCTGGCCACGTATATAAAGGAGTGGAGGAGGGGAGGGGCCGGCCCTCTCTATGGCGCGCCCTAGGGGAGTCCTACTCCCACCGGGAGTAGGATTCCCCCTTTCCTAGTAGAACTAGGAGCCCTTCCAAGTGGTAGGAGTAGGAGAGAAGGAAAGGGAAAAGAGAAAGAAGGAAGGAGGGGGCGCCGCCCCTCCCCCTAGTCCAATTCGGACCAAGCCTTGGGGGGCGCAGCCTCCTCTCTCTCTCTTTCCCCTAAAGCCCAATAAGGCCCATATACTCCCCGGCGAATTCCCGTAACTCTCCGGTACTCCAAAAAATACCCGAATCACTCGAAACCTTTCCGATGTCCGAATATAGTCGTCCAATATATCGATCTTTACGTCTCGACCATTTCGAGACTCCTCGTCATTTCCCCGATCTCATCCGGGACTCCGAACTATCTTCGGTACATCAAAACACATAAACTCATATTACCGATCATCACCGAACGTTAAGCGTGCGGACCCTACGGATTCGAGAACTATGTAGTCATGACCGAGACACGTCTCCGGTCAATAACCAATAGCGGAACCTGGATGCTCATATTGGCTCCTACATATTCTACGAAGATCTTTATCGGTCAAACCGCATAACAACATACGTTGTTCCCTTTGTCATCGGTATGTTACTTGCCCGAGATTCGATCGTCGGTATCTCAATACCTAGTTCAATCTCGTTACCGGCAAGTCTCTTTACTCGTTCCGTAATGCATCATCCTGCAACTAACTCATTAGTCACATTGCTTGCAAGGCTTATAGTGACGTGCATTACCGAGAGGGCCCAGAGATACCTCTCCGACAATCGGAGTGACAAATCCTAATCTCGATCTATGCCAACTCAACAAACACCATCGGAGACACATGTAGAGCACCTTTATAATCACCCAGTTACGTTGTGACGTTTGGTAGCACACAAAGTGTTCCTCCGGTAATCAGGAGTTGCATAATCACATAGTCATAGGAACATGTATAAGTCATGAAGAAAGCAATAGCAGTAAACTAAAACGATCAACTGCTAAGCTAACGGAATGGGTCAAGTCAATCACATCATTCTCCTAATGATGTGATCCCATTTATCAAATGACAACTCATGTATATGGTTAGGATGTTGGAAATATGGCCTAGAGGCAATAATAAATGGTTATTATTATATTTCTTTGTTCATGATAATTGTCTATTATTCATGCTATAATTGTATTGTCCGGAAATCGTAATACATGTGTGAATACATAGACCACAACCTGTCCCTAGTAAGCCTCTAGTTGAATAGCTCATTGATCAACAGATAGTCATGGTTTCCTGACTATGGACATTGGATGTCATTGATAACGGGATCACATCATTAGGAGAATGATGTGATGGACAAGACCCAATCCTAAGCATAGCATAAAAGATCGTGTAGTTTCGTTTGCTAGAGCTTTTCCAATGTCAAGTATCTTTTCCTTAGACCATGAGATCGTGCAACTCCCGGATACCGTAGGAGTGCTTTGGGTGTGCCAAACGTCACAACGTAACTGGGTGACTATAAAGGTGCACTACGGGTATCTCCGAAAGTGTCTGTTGGGTTGGCACGGATCGAGACTGGGATTTGTCACTCCGTGTGACGGAGAGGTATCTCTGGGCCCACTCGGTAATGCATCATCATAATGAGCTCAATGTGACTAAGGCGTTAGTCACGGGATCATGCATTGCGGTACGAGTAAAGAGACTTGCCGGTAACGAGATTGAACAAGGTATTGGGATACCGACGATCGAATCTCGGGCAAGTAACATACCGTTTGACAAAGGGAATTGCATACGGATTGATTGAATCCTCGACACCGTGGTTCATCCGATGAGATTATCGTGGAACATGTGGGAGCCAACATGGGTATCCAGATCCCGCTGTTGGTTATTGACCGGAGAGGCGTCTCGGTCATGTTTGCATGTCTCCCGAACCCGTAGGGTCTACACACTTAAGGTCCGGTGACGCTAGGGTTGTAGAGATATATGTATGCGGAAACCCGAAAGTTGTTCGGAGTCCCGAATGAGATCCCGGACGTCACGAGAGGTTCCAGAATGGTCCGGAGGTGAAGAATTATATATAGGAAGTCAAGTTTCGGCCACCGGGAAAGTTTCGGGGGTTACCGGTATTGTACCGGGACCACCGGAAGGGTCCCGGGGGTCCACCAGGTGGGGCCACCCATCCTGGAGGGCCCCGTGGGCTAAAAGTGGAAGGGAACCAGCCCTTAGTGGGCTGGGGCGCCCCCCTTGGGCCTCCCCCCATGCGCCTAGGGTTGGGAACCCTAGGGGGGAGCTTCCCCCTTGCCTTGGGGGGCAAGGCACCCCTTCCCCCCCTTTGGCCGCTGCCCCCCCTTGGAGATCCCATCTCCCTGGGCCGGCGCCCCCCCAGGGGGCCTATATAAAGGGTGGGAGGGCAGCAAGATACAGCCTTGGGCGCCTCCCTCTCCCCATGCAACACCTCTCTCTCTCGTAGAAGCTCGGCGAAGCCCTGCCGGAGACCCGCTACATCCACCACCACGCCGTCGTGCTGCTGGATCTCCATCAACCTCTCCTTCCCCCTTGCTGGATCAAGAAGGAGGAGACGTCGCTGCATCATACGTGTGTTGAACGCGGAGGTGTCGTCCGTTCGGCACTCAGTCATCGGTGATTTGGATCACGGCGAGTACGACTCCGTCATCCACGTTCATTGGAACGCTTCCGCTCGCGATCTACAAGGGTATGTAGATGCACTCCCTTCCCCTCGTTGCTAGTAGACTCCATAGATGCATCTTGGTGAGCGTAGGAAAATTTTAAATTATGCTACGATTCACAACAGTGGCATCATGAGCCAGGTCTATGCGTAGTTACTATGCACGAGTAGAACACAAAGCAGTTGTGGGCGTTGAGTTTGCCAATTCTTCTTGCCGCTACTAGTCTTTTCTTGTTTCGGCGGCATTGTAGGATGAAGCGGCCCGGACCGACCTTACGCGTACACTTACGTGAGACAGGTTCCACCGACTGACATGCACAAGTTGCATAAGGTGGCTAGCGGGTGTCTGTCTCTCCTACTTTAGTCGGAACGGATTCGATGAAAAGGGTCCTTATGAAGGGTAAATAGAAATTGGCAAATCACGTTGTGGTCATACGTAGGTAAGAAACGTTCTTGCTAGAAACTTGCAACAACAATTAGAGGACGTCTAACTTGTTTTTGCAGCAAGTGCTATGTGATGTGATATGGCCAGAAGATGTGATGAATGATATATGTGATGTATGAGATTGATCATATTCTTGTAATTGGAATCACGACTTGCATGTCGATGAGTATGACAACCGGCAGGAGCCATAGGAGTTGTCTTTATTATTTTGCATGACCTGCGTGTCATTGAATAACGCCATGTAAATTACTTTACTTTGTTGCTAAACGCGTTAGCCATAGAAGTAGAAGTAATCGTTGGCGTGACGACTTCATGAAGATGGAGATCATGATGATGGAGATCATGGTGTCGTGCCGGTGACGAAGATGATCATGGTGCCCCGAAGATGGAGATCAAAGGAGCATGATGATATTGGCCATATCATGTCACTATTTGATTGCATGTGATGTTTATCATGTTTTTGCATCTTATTTGCTTAGAACGACGGTAGTAAGTAAGATGATCCCTTATAATAATTTCAAGAAAGTGTTCACCCTAACTGTGCACCGTTGCGAAGGTTCGTTGTTTCGAAGCACCACATGATGATCGGGTGTGATAGATTCTAACGTTCGAATACAACGGGTGTTGACGAGCCTAGCATGTACAGACATGGCCTCGGAACACACGCAATACACTTAGGTTGACTTGACGAGCCTAGCATGTACAGACATGGCCTCGGAACACGGAGGACCGAAAGGTCGAGCATGAGTCGTATAGAAGATACGATCAACATGGAGATGTTCACCGATCTTGACTAGTCCGTCTCACGTGATGATCGGACACGGCCTAGTTAAACTCGGATCATGTTTCACTTAGATGACTAGAGGGATGTCTATCTGAGTGGGAGTTCATAATCAGATGAACTTCATTATCATGAACATAGTCAAATAGGTATTTGCAAATTATGTCATAGCTTGCGCTTTAGTTCTACTGGTTAAGATATGTTCCTAGAGAAAATTTAGTTGAAAGTTGGTAGTAGCAATTATGCGGACTGGGTCCGTAAACTGAGGATTGTCCTCATTGCTGCACAGAAGGCTTATGTCCTTAATGCACCGCTCGGTGTGCTGAACCTCACCGTCGTCTGTAGATGTTACGAAACATCTGACATACACGTTTTGATGACTACGTGATAGTTCAGTGCGGTTTAGAATTGTGGCACCAAAGACGTTTTTGAAACGTCGCTGAACATGTGAGATGTTCCGAAGACTGAAATTGGGATTTCAGACTAGTGCCCATGTCAAGAGGTATGAGACCTCTGACAAGTTTCTCAAGCCTGCAAACTAAGGGAGAAAAGCTCAATCGTTGAGCGTGTGCTCAGATTGTCTGAGTGCCACAATCGCTTGAATCGAGTGGGAGTTAATCTCCCAGATGAGATAGTGATAGTTCTCCATAGTCACTGCCACCAAGCTAGTAGAGCTTCGTGATGAACTATAACATATCAAGCATAGTTATGATGATCCTTGAGCTATTCGCGATGTTTGACACCGCGAGAGTAGAAATCAAGAAGGAGCATCAATTGTTGATGGTTAGTAAAACCACTGGTTTAAGAAGGGCAAGGGCAAAAGGGATACTTCATGAAACAGCAAGTCATTTGCTGCTCTAGTGAAGAATCCCAAGGTTGAACCCAAACCCGAGACTGAGTGCTTCTGTAATGAGAGGAACGGTCACTGAAGCAGTAGTACCCTAGATACTTGGTAGATGAGAAGGCAGGCAAGGTCGACAGAAGTATATTGGATGTACGTTATATGAATGTGTACTTTACTAGTACTCCTAGCAGCACCAGGGTATTAGATACCGGTTCGGTTGCTAAGTGTTAGTAACTCGAAATAAAAGCTGCGGAATAAATGGAGACTAGCTAAAGGTGAGATGACGATATGTGTTGGAAGTGTTTCCAAGGTTGATGTGATCAAGCATCGCATGCTCCCTCTACCATCGAGATTTGGTGTTTGCGTTGAACATGATTGGATTATGTTTACCGCAAAACGGTTATTCATTTAAGGAGAATAATGGTTACTCTGTTTATTTGAATAATACCTTCAATGGTCTTGCACCTAAAATGAATCTCGATCGTAGTGATACACATGTTCATGCCAAAAAGATATAAGATAGTAATGATAGTACCACATACTTGTGGCACTGCCACTTGAGTCATATTGGTGTAGAACGCATGAAGAAGCTCCATGTAGGTGGATCTTTGGACTCACTCATTTTTGAAAAGATTGATACATGCGAACCATGTCTATTGGTATATATGCATGAAGAAACTCCATACAGATGGATCGTTTGGACTCACTTGATTATGAATCACTTGAGACATGCAAATCATACCACATGGGCAAAATGACTGAAAGTCCTCGTTTTCAGTGAGATGGAACAATAGAGCAACTTATTGGAAGTAATACATTTTTGATGTACGCAGTCCAATGAGTGCTGAGGCATGTAGTGGATATCGTTATGTTCTTACTTCACAGATGATTTGAGTAGATGCTGAGTGTATTTACTTGATGAAACACTAGTCTGAATTATTGAAAGGTTCAAGTAATTTCAGAGTGAAGTTGAAGATCGTCGTGACAAGAGGATAAAATGTCTGTGATATGATCATAGAGATGAGTATCTAAGATACGAGTTTGGCAGACAATTGAGACATTGTGGAAAGTGTTTCACAATTAATACCGCCTGGAACACCATAGTGTGATGGTGTGTCCGAACGTCATAACTGCACCCTATTGGATATGGTGCATACTATGATGTTTCTTATCAAATTACCACTATCGTTTATGGGTTAGGCATTAGAGACAACCGCATTCACTTTAAAAGGGGAACCACGCAATTCCGTTGAGACGACACCGTTTATAGAAACCTAAGTTGTCGTTTCTTAAAAGTTTGGGACTGCGATGCTTATGTGAAAAAGTTTCAGGCTGATAAGCTCGAACCCAAAGCGGATAAATGCATCTTCATAGAATACCCAAAAACAGTTGGGTATACCTCCTATTTCAGATCTGGAAGCAAAAGTAATTGCTTCTAGAAACGAGTCCTTTCTCGAGGAAAAGTTTCTCTCGAAAGAATTGAGTGGGAGGATGGTGGAGACTTGATAAGGTTATTGAACCGTCGCTTCAACTAGTGTGTAGCAGGGCACAGGAAGTTGTTCCTGTGGCACCTACACCAATTGAAGTGGAAGCTTATGATAGTGATCATGAAACTTCGGATCAAGTCACTACCAAACCTCGTAGGACGACGAGGATGCGCACTACTTCAGAGTAATGCGTGATCCTGTCTTGGAAGTAATGTTGCTAGACAACAATGAACCTACGAGCTATGGAGAAGCGATGGTGGGCCCATATTCCGACGAATGGCTCGAGGCCATGAAATCCGAGATAGAATCCATGTATCAGAACAAAGCATGGACTTTGGTGAACTTGCCCGATGATCGGCAAGCCATTGAGATAAATGGATCTTTAAGAAGAAGACGGACATGGACGGTAATGTTACCATCTATGAAGCTCGACTTGTGGCAAAGAATATTTTCACAAGTTCAAGGAGTTGACTACGATGAGTTTTTCTCATCCGTAGCGATGCTTAGGTCCGTCGGAATCATGTTAGCATTAGCTACATTTATGAAATCTGGCAGATGGATGTCAAAACAAGTTTCCTTACCAGTTTTCATAAGGAAAGGTTGTATGTGATACAATCAGAAAGGTTTTGTCGATCCTAAGGATGCTAAAAGGTATGCTAGCTCCAGCGATCCTTCCATGGATTAGAGCAAGCATCTCGGAGTCAGAATATACGCTTTGATGGGGTGATCAAAGTTTTTGGGTTTATACAAAGTTTGTTAGAAACTTGTATTTACAATAAAGTGAGTGGGAGCGCTACAACATTTCTGATAAGTATATGTGAATGACATATTGTTGATCCGAAATGATGTAAAATTTCTGGAAAGCATAAAGGGTTGTTTGAAAGGAGTTTTTCAAAGGAAGACCTGGATAAAGCTACTTACATATTGGGCATCAAGATCCATAGAGATAGATCAAGACGCCTGATGATACTTTCAAAAGACAGCACACCTTGACATGATTTTGAAAGAGTTCAAAATAGATCAGCAAAGAAGGAGTTCTTGGCTGTGTTACAAGGTGTGAGTATTGAGTGAGACTCAAGACCTGACCACAGCGGAAGATAGAGAAAGGACGAAGGTCGTCCCCTATGCTTTAGACATAGGCTCTATAGTATGCTATGCTGTGTACCGCACATGTAGTGTGCCTTGCCATGAGTTGGTCAAGAGGGTACAATGGTGATCCGGGAAAGGATCTCATGACAGCGGTCGAACTTATCCTTAGTACCTAGTGGATTAAGGAATTTTCTCGATTATGGAGGTGGAAAGGAGTTCGTCGTAAAGGGTTACGTCGATGCGAACTTTGACACTAATCCGGATGACTCTGAGTAGTAAACCGGATTCGTATAGTAGAGCAATTATTTGAAATGGCTCCAAATAGCGCGTGGTAGCATCCACAAGATGACATAGATATTCGTAAAGCACACGGTTCTGAAAGGTTCAGACCTGTTGACTAATAACCTCTCTCACAAGCATAACATGACCAAACCAGAACACACTGAGTGATAATCACATAGTGATGTGAACTAGATTGATGACTCTAGTAAACTCTTTAGATGTTGGTCACATGGTGATGTGACCAGCGAGTGTTAATCACATGGTGATGTGAACTAGATTATTGACTCTGGTGCAAGTGGGAGACTGTTGGAAATATGCCCTAGAGGCAATAATAAATGGTTATTATTATATTTCTTTGTTCATGATAATTGTCTATTATTCATGCTATAATTGTATTGTCCGGAAATCGTAATACATGTGTGAATACATAGACCACAACCTGTCCCTAGTAAGCCTCTAGTTGACTAGCTCGTTGATCAACAGATAGTCATGGTTTCCTGACTATGGACATTGGATGTCATTGATAACGGGATCACATCATTAGGAGAATGATGTGATGGACAAGACCCAATCCTAAGCATAGCATAAAAGATCGTGTAGTTTCGTTTGCTAGATCTTTTCCAATGTCAAGTATCTTTTCCTTAGACCATGAGATCGTGCAACTCCCGCATACCGTATGAGTGCTTTGGGTGTGCCAAACGTCACAACGTAACTGCGTGACTATAAAGGTGCACTACGGGTATCTCCGAAAGTGTCTGTTGGGTTGGCACGGATCGAGACTGGGATTTGTCACTCCGTGTGACGGAGAGGTATCTCTGGGCCCACTCGGTAATGCATCATCATAATGAGCTCAATGTGACTAAGGCGTTAGTCATGGGATCATGCATTGCGGTACGAGTAAAGAGACTTGCCGGTAACGAGATTGAACAAGGTATTGGGATACCGACGATCGAATCTCGGGCAAGTAACATACCGTTTGACAAAGGGAATTGCATACGAATTGATTGAATCCTCGACACCGTGGTTCATCCGATGAGATCATCGTGGAACATGTGGGAGCCAACATGGGTATCCAGATCCCGCTGTTGGTTATTGACCGGAGAGGCGTCTCGGTCATGTCTGCATGTCTCCCGAACCCGTAGGGTCTACACACTTAAGGTCCGGTGACGCTTGGGTTGTAGAGATATATGTATGCGGAAACCCGAAAGTTGTTCGGAGTCCCGGATGAGATCCCGGACGTCACGAGAGGTTCCGGAATGGTCCGGAGGTGAAGAATTATATATAGGAAGTCAAGTTTCGGCCACCGGGAAAGTTTCGGGGGTTACCGGTATTGTACCGGGACCACCGGAAGGGTCCCGGGGGTCCATCGGGTGGGGACACCCATCCCGGAGGGCCCCGTGGGCTGAAAGTGGAAGGGAACCAGCCCTTAGTGGGCTGGGGCGCCCCCCTTGGGCCTCCCCCCATGCGCCTAGGGTTGGGAACCCTGGGGGGGGACCTTCCCCCTTGCCTTGGGGGGCAAGGCACCCCTTCCCCCCCTTTGGCCGCCGCCCCCCCTTGGAGATCCCATCTCCCTGGGCCGGCGCCCCCCCCCCCCCCAGGGGGCCTATATAAAGGGGGGGAGGGAGGGCAGCAATATACAGCCTTGGGCGCCTCCCTCTCCCCATGCAACACCTCTCTCTCTCTCGCAGAAGCTCGCGAAGCCCTGCCGGAGACCCGCTACATCCACCACCACGCCGTCGTGCTGCTGGATCTCCATCAACCTCTCCTTCCCCCTTGCTGGATCAAGGAGGAGATGTCGCTGCACCGTACGTGTGTTGAACGTGGAGGTGCCGTCCGTTCGGCACTCAGTCATCGGTGATTTGGATCACGGCGAGTACGACTCCGTCATCCACGTTCATTGGAACGCTTCCGCTCGCGATCTACAAGGGTATGTAGATGCACTCCCTTCCCCTCGTTGCTAGTAGACTCCATAGATGCATCTTGGTGAGCGTAGGAAAATTTTAAATTATGCTACGATTCACAACATAGGAAACATAACCATCTTTGATCAACGAGCTAGTCAAGTAGAGGCATACTAGTGACACTATGTTTGTCTATGTATTCACACATGTATTATGTTTCCGTTTAATACAATTCTAGCATGAATAATAAGCATTCATCATGAAATAAGGAAATAAATAATAACTTGCACTAGAGTCAATAATCTAGATCACATCGCCATGTGATTTAACATCAATAGTTCACATCACCATGTGATTAACACCCATAGTTCACATCGTCATGTGACCAACAGCCAAAGGGTTTACTAGAGTCAATAATCTAGTTCACATCGCTATGTGATTAACACCCAAAGAGTACTAAGGTGTGATCATGTTTTGCTTGTGAGAGAAGTTTAGTCAACGGGTCTGCCATATTCAGATCCGTATGTATTTTGCAAATTTCTGTGTCAACAATGCTCTGCACGGAGCTACTCTAGCTAATTGCTCCCACTTTCAATATGTATCCATATTGATACTTAGAGTCATCTGGATCAGTGTCAAAACTTGCATCGACGTAACCCTTTACGATGAACCTTTTGTCACCTCCATAATTGAGAAACACATCCTTATTTTACTAAGGATAATTTTGACCGCTGTCCAGTGATCTACTCCTAGATCACTATTGTACTCCCTTGCCAAACTCAATGTAGGGTATACAATAGATCTGGTACACAGCATGGCATACTTTATAGAACCTATGGCTGAGGCACAGGGAATGACTTTCATTCTCTTTCTATCTTCTGCAGTGGTCGGGCTTTGAGTCTTACTCAATTTCACACCTTGTAACACAGGCAAGAACTCTTTCTTTGACTGTTCCATTTTAAACTACTTCAAAATCTTGTCAAGGTATGTACTCATTGAAAAAACTTATCAAGCGTCTTGATCTATCTCTATAGATCTTGATGCTCAATATGTAAGCAGCTTCACCGAGGTCTTTCTTTGAAAAACTCCTTTCAAATATTCCTTTTTGCTTTCCAGAAAATTCTACATTATTTCCGATCAACAATATGTCATTCACATATACTTATCAGAAAGGCTGTAGTGCTCCCACTCACTTTCTTGTAAATACACCGCTAGTCTGTATAAAATCATATGCTTTGATCAACTCATCAAAGCATATATTCCAACTCCGAGATGCTTGCACCAGTCCATAGATGGATCGTTGGAGCTTTGCACACTTCGTTAGCACCTTTAGGATCGACAAAACCTTCTGGTTGCATCATATACAACTCTTCTTTAGTAAATCCATTAAGGAATGTAGTTTTGACATCCATTTGCCAGATTTCACAAAATGTGGCAATTGCTAACATGATTCGGACAGGCTTAAGCATCGCTACGAGTGAGAAAATCTCATCGTAGTCAACACCTTGAACTTTGTCAAAAACCTTTTTCGACAAGTCTAGCTTTGTAGATAGTAATACTACTATCAGCGTCCGTCTTCCTCTTGAAGATCCATTTTTATTCTCTATGGTTTGCCGATCATCGGGCAAGTCAACCAAAGTCCATACTTTGTTCTCATACATGGATCCCGTCTCAGATTTCATGGCCTCAAGCCATTTCGCGGAATCTGGGCTCATCATCGCTTCCTCATAGTTCGTAGGTTCATCATGGTAAAGTAACATGACCTCCAGAACAGGATTCTGTACCACTCTGGTGCGGACCTTACTCTGGCTGACCTACGAGGTTCGGTAGTAACTTGATCTGAAGTTTCATGATCATCATCATTAACTTCATCACTAATTGGTGTAGGAGTCACAGGAACAGATTTCTGTGATGAACTACTTTCCAATAAGGGAGCAGGTACAGTTACCTCATCAAGTTCTACTTTCCTCCCACTCACTTCTTTCGAGAGAAACTCCTTCTCCAGAAAGGATCCATTCTTAGCAACAAAGATCTTGCCTTCGGATCTGTGATAGAAGGTGTACCCAACAGTCTCCTTTGGGTATCCTATGAAGACACAATTCTCCGATTTGGGTTTGAGCTTATCAGGATGAAACTTTTTCATATAAGCATCACAACCCCAAACTTTAAGAAACGATAACTTTGGTTTCTTGCCAAACCACAGTTCATATGGTGTCGTCTCAACGGATTTAGATGGTGCCCTATTTAACGTGAATGCAGCTGTCTCTAATGCATAACCCCAAAACGATAGTGGTAAATCGGTAAGAGACATCATAGATTGCACCATATCTAATAAAGTACGGTTACGATGTTCGGACACACCATTACACTGTGGTGTTCCAGGTGGCGTGAGTTGCGAAACTATTCCGCATTGTTTCAAATGAAGACCAAACTCGTAACTCAAATATTCTCCTCCACGATCAGATCGTAGAAACTTTTATTTTCTTGTTACGATGATTTTCCACTTCACTCTGAAATTATATGAACTTTTCAAAATGTTTCAGGCTTATGTTTCATCAAGTAGATATACCCATATCTGCTCAAATCATCTGTGAAGGTCAGAAAATAACGATACCCGCCACGAGCTACAGTATTAATCGGACCACATACATCAGTATGTATGATTTCCAACAAATCTGTTGCTCGCTCCATTGTTCCGGAGAACGGCGTTTTGGTCATCTTGCCCAAGAGGCATGGTTCGCAAGCATCAAGTGATTCATAATCAAGTGATTCCAAAATCCCATCAGCATGGAGTTTCTTCATGCGCTTTATACCAATATGACCTAAATGGCAGTGCCACAAATAAGTTGCACTATCATTATTAACTTTGCATCTTTTGGCTTCAATATTATGAATATGTGTATCACTATGATCGAGATCCAACGAACCATTTTAATTGGGTGTATAACCATAGAAGGTTTTATTCATGTAAACAGAATAACAATTATTCTCTAACTTAAATGAATAACCGTATTGCAATAAACATGATCAAATCATATTCATGCTCAACGCAAACACCAAATAACACTTATTTAGGTTCAACACTAATCCCGAAAGTATAGGGAGTGTGCGATGATGATCATATCAATCTTGGAACCACTTCCAACACACATCATCACCTTGCCCTTAACTAGTCTCTGTTTATTTTGCAACTCCCGTCTCGAGTTACTAATCTTAGCAACTGAACTAGTATCAAATACCGAGGGGTTGCTATAAACACTAGTAAAGTACACATCAATAACATGTATATCCAATATACCTTTGTTCACTTTGCCATCCTTCTTATCCGCCAAGTATCTAGGGGTAGTTCCGCTTCCAGTGACCAGTCCTTTTGCAGTATAAGCACTCAGTCTCAGGCTTAGGTCCAAACTTGGGCTTCTTCACTTGAGCAGCAACTTGCTTGCCGTTCTTCTTGAAGTTCCCCTTCTTTCCTTTACCCTTTTTCTTGAAACTAGTGGTCTTGTTAACCATCAACACTTGATGCTCTTTCTTGATTTCTACCTTCACCGATTTCAGCATCGCCAAGAGCTCGAGAATTACTTTCGTCATCCCTTGCATATTATAGTTCATCACGAAGTTCTATTAACTTGGTGATTGTGACTAGAGAACTTTGTCAATTACTATCTTATCTGGAAGATTAACTCCCACTTGATTCAAGCAATTGTAGTACTCACACAATCTGAGCACATGCTCACTGGTTGAGCTATTCTTCTCCATCTTATAGGCAAAGTACTGTCAGAGGTCGTATACCTCTCGACACGGGCATGAGTATGAAATACCAATTTCAACTCTTGGAACATCTTATATGCTCCATGGCGTTCAAAACAATTTTTGAAGTCCCGGTTCTAAGCCGTAAAGCATGGTGCACTTAAACTATCAAGTAGTCATCATATCGAGCTTGCCAAACGTTCATAACGTCTGCATCTGCTCCTGCAATAGTTCTGTCACCTAGCGGTGCATTAAGGACATAATACTTCTGTGCAGCAATGAGGTTAATCCTCAGATCACGGACCAAGTCCGCATCATTGCTACTAACATCTTTCAACTTAGTTTTCTCTAGGAACATATCAAAACATAAACGGGGAGCAGCAACGCGAGCTATTGATCTACAACATAGATATGCTAATACAATCAGGACTAAGTTCATGATAAATTAAAGTTCAATTAATCATATTACTTAAGAACTCCCACTTAGATAGACATCCCTCTAGTCATCTAAATGATCACGTGATCCAAATCAACTAAACCATGTCCGATCATCACGTGAGATGGAGTAGTTTTCAATGGTGAACATCACTATGTTGATCATATCTACTATATGATTCACGCTCGATCTTTCGATCTCAGTGTTCCGAGGCCATATCTGCATATGCTAGGCTCGTCAAGTTTAACCCGAGTATTCTGCGTGTGCAAAACTGGCTTGCACCCGTTGTATGTGAACGTAGAGCTTATCACACCCGATCATCACGTGGTGTCTCAGCACGAAGAACTGTCACAACGGTGCATACTCAGGGAGAACACTTATACCTTGAAATTTTAGTAAGGGGTCATCTTATAAAGCTACCGCCGAACTAAGCAAAATAAGATGTATAAAAGATAAACATCACATGCAATCAAAATATGTGACATGATATGGCCATCATCATCTTGTGCCTTTGATCTCCATCTCCAAAGTACCGTCATGATCTCCATCGTCACCGGCATGACACCATGATCTCCATCATCTTTATCTCTATCAACGTGTCATCACTGGTCGTCTCGCCAACTATTGCTTTTGCAACTATTGCTATCACATAGCGATAAAGTAAAGCAATTATTTGGCACTTGCATCTTATGCAATAAAGAGACAATCATAAGGCTTCTGCCAGTTGCCGATAACTTCAACAAAACATGATCATCTTATACAACAACTTATATCTCATCACGTCTTGACCATATCACATCACAACATGCCCTGCAAAAACAAGTTAGACGTCCGCTACTTTGTTGTTGCAAGTTTTACGTGGCTGCTACGGGCTGAGCAAGAATCGTTCTTACCTACGCATCAAAACCACAACGATAGTTTATCAAGTTAGTGTTGTTTTAACCTTCTCAAGGACCGGGCGTAGCCACACTCGATTCAACTAAAGTTGGAGAAACTAACACCCGCTAGTCACCTGTGTGCAAAGCATGGCGGTAAAACCAGTCTCGCGTAAGCGTACGCGTAATGTCGGTCCGGGTCGCTTCATCCAACAATACCGCCGAACCAAAGTGTGACATGCTGGTAAGCAGTATGACTTGTATCACCCACAACTCACTTGTGTTCTACTCGTGCATATAACATCTACGCATAAACCTGGCTCGGATGCCACTGTTGGGGAACATAGTAATTTCAAAAATTTCCTACGCACACGCAAGATCATGGTGATGCATAGCAACGAGAGGGGAGAGTGTGTCCACGTACCCGCGTAGACCGAAAGCGGAAGCGTTATGACAACGCGGTTGATGTAGTCGTACATCTTCACGATCCGACCGATCCAAGTACCGAACGCACGGCACCTCCGAGTTCAGCATACGTTCAGCTCGATGACGTCCCACGAACTCCGATCCAGCAGAGCTTCGAGGGAGAGTTCCGTCAACACGACGGCGTGATGACAGTGATGATGATGCTACCGACGCAGGGCTTCGCCTAAGCACCGCTACGATATGACCGAGGTGGATTATGGTGGAGGGGGGCACCGCACACGGCTAAGAGAGATCAATGATCAACTTGTGTGTCTATGGGGTGCCCCCTGGCCACGTATATAAAGGAGTGGAGGAGGGGAGGGGCCGGCCCTCTCTATGGCGCGCCCTAGGGGAGTCCTACTCCCACCGGGACTAGGATTCCCCCTTTCCTAGTAGAACTATGAGCCCTTCCAAGTAGTAGGAGTAGGCGAGAAGGAAAGGGAAAAGAGAAGAGAAGGAAGGAGGGGGCGCCGCCCCTCCCCCTAGTCCAATTCGGACCAAGCCTTGGGGGGGGGGCGCAGCCTCCTCTCGCTCTTTCCCCTAAAGCCCAATAAGGCCCATATACTCCCCGGCGAATTCCCGTAACTCTCCGGTACTCCAAAAAATACCCGAATCACTCGGAACCTTTCCGATGTCCGAATATAGTCGTCCAATATATCGATCTTTACGTCTCAACCATTTCGAGACTCCTCGTCATGTCGCCGATCTCATCCGGGGCTCCGAACTATCTTCGGTACATCAAAACACATAAACTCATATTGCCGATCGTCACCGAACGTTAAGCGTGCGGACCCTACGGGTTCGAGAACTATGTAGACATGACCGAGACACGTCTCCGGTCAATGACCAATAGCAGAACCTGGATGCTCATATTGGCTCCTACATATTCTACGAAGATCTTTATCGGTCAAACCGCATAACAACATACGTTGTTCCCTTTGTCATCGGTATGTTACTTGCCCGAGATTTGATCGTCGGTATCTCAATACCTAGTTCAATCTCGTTACCGGCAAGTCTCTTTACTCATTCCGTAATGCATCATCCCGCAACTAACTCATTAGTCACATTGCTTGCAAGGCTTATAGTGGCGTGCATTACCGAGAGGGCCCAGAGATACCTCTCCGATAATTGGAGTGACAAATCCTAATCTCGATCTATGCAACTCAACAAACACCATCGGAGACACCTGTAGAGCACCTTTATAATCACCCAGTTACGTTGTGACATTTGGTAGCACACAAAGTGTTCCTCCAGTAATCGGGAGTTGCATAATCTCATAGTCATAGGAACATGTATAAGTCATGAAGAAAGCAATAGCAGTAAACCAAAATGATCAAGTGCTAAGCTAACGGAATGGGTCAAGTCAATCACATCATTCTCCTAATGATGTGATCCCGTTTATCAAATGACAACTCATGTCTATGGTTAGGAAACATAACCATCTTTGATCAACGAGCTAGTCAAGTAGAGGCATACTAGTGACACTATGTTTGTCTATGTATTCACACATGTATTATGTTTCTGTTTAATACAATTCTAGCATGAATAATAAACATTTATCATGAAATAAGGAAATAAATAATAACTTTATTATTGCCTCTAGGGCATATTTCCTTTAGCATGGCAATATATCTCGGAATGGCCATGGAAAAGCCATAATAAGTAGGTATGGTGGCTGTTTTGAGGAAGATATAATAAGGCTTGTGTGTGATAGAGCGTATCATATCACGGGGTTTGGATGCACCGGCGAAGTTTGCACTGACTCTCGATGTGAGAAAGGGCAATGCACGGTACCGTAGAGGCTAGCAAATTGCGGAAAGGTAAGAGTGCGTATAATCCATGGACTCACATTAGTCATAAAGAACTCATATACTTATTGCAAAAGTTTATTAGCCCTCGAAGCAAAGTACTACTACGCATGCCCTAGGGGGGTAGATTGGTAGGAAAAGACCATCGCTCGTCCCCGACCGCCACTCATAAGGAAGACAATCAATAATAAATCATGCTCCAACATCATAGCATAACGAGAGACTATACGTGCATGCTTCGGGAATCACAAACCATAACACCAATATTCTTACTAACCACAACCGTTTACTAGTACCTCCCACATATTCCATTTCTATATCGCAAAACTATTGCAAGGAATCGAACATATCATATTCAGTGATCCATAAGTTTTATGTAGGATGCAAATGACCAATTCCTGTTGACTCTCTAAATAGATATAAGTGAAGCATGAGAGTTTAATTCTTTCTACAAAAGACCATGCTCTAACAAATATAAGTGAAGCAAAAGAGCATTCTTCAAATAACGGTTTTCTATGTGAAGAGAAACAGGAAATCCAGACTTCAAATGATATAAGTGAAGCACATGAAGCATTCTATAAAGCCATACTCAAAAGATATAAGTTAAGTGCAATGAGCATTCTATAAATCAACCATGGACTATCTCATACCAGCATGGTGCATGAAATAAAACATGAAAACTAAATGCAAAAGACGCTCCAAGATTTTCACATACCACATGAATGAAACGAAGACGAAAACATACCGATACTTGTTGAAGAAAGATGGGATGCCTTCCGGGGCATCCCCAAGCTTAGACGCTTGAGGCTCCTTGAATATTTACTTGGGGTGCCTTGGGCATCCCCAAGCTTGAGCTCTTTCCTCTCCTCCTTATCCTCACATCGAGACCTCCTCGATCTTCGAACACTTCATCCACACAAAACTTAACCGAACTTTTAGTGGCGGGGTTAGTGAATATGGCAATGAAATCCCATCATGTACTACTGTAACATTATTGTATAATTATAAACAAACATTACCCATTGTATGCTATCACAATTCTATGGCCCCAAGTCAAGGGGACTTCAATAAGAATTCAAACATACGCAAATAATGAAGCTATAACAGCAATCTGCGAAAACAGGACAGTCTGTAAAGATTTAAACATCCACCATACTTATGTAACTCTAAAAATTCTGAAAACTTAGGACAACGTAAACAATTTGTATAGCAAGACTGTGCAAAAAGTTTCAGAAACGTTTGACATTCCAGTAAAAAATGAAAATTCACGCGCTACAGCCAAAGTTTCTGTTTCTGCACCGCACATACCAACAAGCAATCTAATCATCCTAAAGGCAAACCTTGGCACATTATTTTTATAATACAATGGATTTGTACAAGGGGATAATTATTTTTGTGAGAATCTTCATGAAAATTTCTAATTATTTCCATGAGCATGAACACAAGTGTTCAAGGTCGACCCTCACTTCTCCAATGCATAACTTCCAATCGCTTCTCTTTTATGAAAAAGTTTTTAAGTTCCCCTCTATATTTTTTTGTTTTTAAACTATATAAAAGCACTCAACAGAAATAAATGACTCTCTAAAAATTCCGAGTTGTCTCCCTGGCAGCGCTTTCTTTAAAGCGATTAAGCTAGGCATAAAGTGCTCAAGTAATGGATCCACCCGGATCCCAAGGTATATCAAAGCCAATTTGAATTAGCAATCATTTGGCATTTAGTAGTGAGCACAAAGCAACATATATCAAGCAATGACGAAGTCTAACTCTCTTCCTATGCATCGGCATGTCATACAAGAACAATTCATGCACATTAAGTAAAGGCCAATACATAGCACAAGCAGTTTCTGGCAATTTTATCGTGTTGGAAACATTAAGAGGCGGAGATGTAGTTCCTCTCTCATAATAATTGCAAGTAGGAGCAACAAGCACATGCATATTATATTCATCAAAATCATCAAGTGCAACGGTAAGAGGCAACCCATCAATGTAATCCTTAATAAGTGCAACCTCCGATATAGTGTAGTTTGGAGAATTCAAAAAGATAATAGGTCTATCATGTGTGGGTGCAATAGCAACAATTTCATTCTTATCATAAGGAACTATAGAAAATTCATCTCTATAAGCATAATTCGTATTGGCATCTTGTCCACAAGCATAACAAGCATCAAGTTCATCAAAAAGGGATATTTCAAATGAATCAACGGGATCATAGCAATTATCATAGCATTCATCCTTCGGTAAGAACGAAGGGGCATTAAATAATGTAAGAGTTGAAGAGTTACTCTCATTAGAAGGTGGGCACGGGTAGCTAATCCGCCCTTCCTCTGTTTGTTCTTCGCTCTCCTCATCATCTTTTTCATCCAATGAGCTCGCAGTTTCATCAATTTCTTCTTCCATAGACTCCTGCAAAATATTAGTCTCTTCTTGGACAGCAGAGTTATTCTCAATAAATACATCAATATTGTAATTGTATTTATAATTATCATAGCAATATTTAAGGATAGCAAGATTTTCAGGTCTATAAACTGAATCATCAAAATCTTCAAACTTTTGAAACAAAGATTCAATTTCATGTGCACCCTTAAAAGCAACAAATTCTTCTATTCATTCCACATCATAGTAATCATATATACCTCTAGCATAAGAAGCCAAGGTTTCATTATCATTAAATTCGCACGAATACGGAAGGTGTGGAACCTCAATCTTAGAGCAACAAGTATAATCATATCTCAAGCATTGATTCCAAGCATACCATTGCAACATTTCAATTTGATCCCATAAAAGTTTTCCCTTTTGAGTCAAGCGATAATCCCTAAAGTATCCACGTTGATCCAATGTTACTCCCATTATCATGTTGAATGGGGTTTTCTCAGGATTATCAAAGTAGTGCATAATATTTTTCACATAACGAGCATCGAGGGTTTTAGGAAGTTCCCCATATCCATGAGTAGCAAGTACAACTAATTTTTTGGTGTTTCGTGTTCTATATCCATAATTAAAGATAGAGGACAACTTAGAACAGAAAATAAAACTACTTAGTGATAAAGAAAACAAGCACACACGAGAATATCCACCCTACGCTATAACTCCCCGGCAACGGCGCCAGAAAAAAGGTCTTGATAAACCACAGGTATAGGGGATCGTTTGTAGCCTTCTTCGATAAATAAGAGTGTCAAACACAACGAGGAGCTAAAGGCAGAACAAATATTCCCTCAAGTTCTATCGACCACCAATACAACTCTACGCACACTTGACGTTTGCTTCACCTAGAACAGGTATGAAACTATTTTGTAGGTGTGATGCTAGAACTACTTTGCAAGAATAAAACTAGAAGTACTTTGCAAGATAATAAAAGTTAGGTGTTTATTAAAAGAGTTTGTGTCAACAAGAAAGTTATTTGTCCCTAGGCAATCAAGATAACAAGTACCGGTAATCATACTTGTAATTTTATACGAGGGAGAGGCATGAGCTAACATACTTTCTCTACTTGGATCATATGCACTTATGATTGGACCCCTAGCAAGCATCTGCAACTACTAAAGATCATTAAGGTCGTGAAACCCAATCATAGCATTAAGTATCAAGTCCTCTTTACTCCCATACGTCATACCCCACTTACTCGGGTTTAAGCTTCTGTCACTCTCGCAACCCACCATAAGCGAACCATGAACATATTGCAACACTCTACAGCGGGGGGCCCTCACGTTTGCGCGAGAACGGAGGGCACCGTAGGACAGCACCATAAATAAAATATACAATCATACCAACCAATATCACGATTAACCCACAGGACAAAGCAGATCTACTCAAACATCATAGGATAACCATAGATCATTGGGAAATAATATATGGAGTTGAGCTTGAGCACCATGTTTAAGTAGAGATTACAGCGGGAAGAAGGGGTGTTACTCCGCTCCATAGAGGGGGAGAGAGTTGGTGTTGGCGGTAGCAAGATTGTTGATGTAGATCGCTGTCTCGATCGTTGCCCCGGCGGCACTCCGGCGCCACCGGAACCGAGGGGGGGAGAGACCCCCTCCTTCTTCTTCTTCCTTGGCCTCCCCCTAGATGGGAGGAGAGTTCCCCCTCTGGTCCATGGCCTCCACGGCGGTGGAGGGGCGGGAGCCCCTCCGAGATTGGATCTCCCTCTCTGTTCTCTTCTGTTTCACGTTCTCCAGATTTGGCCGAAAACTGTTTCTTATATTTCGAGAGATCCGTAACTCCGATTGCACTGAGATTTTAACACGATTTTTTTTCCAGATATAAGCTTTCTTGCGCCCGAAGTAGAGCTCCAACCGACGTTCGAGGAGGGCACAACCCACCACCACGCGCCAGGGGCCTCTGACGAGCCCTGGTGTCTTGTGGGCTGTGTGGGCCTCCGTTTGCGGTGATTACAACTCCCAAAAATCACATATATTCCAAAATAATTCTCCGTAAAATTTTATTGCATTTGGACTTCGTTTGATATGGATTTTCTGCGATACAAAAAACATGCAAAAAAAAACAGGAACTGGCACTAGGTACTGGATCAATAGGTTAGTCCAATAAATCATATAAAAAGTTGCCAAAAATATGTTAAAATTGTATAATAATGGCATGAAACAATCAAATATTATAGATACGACGGAGACGTATCACACCCTGGCCGGGCATTATGTCCACTACCACCCCCCCCCCCCCCCCCCCCCGTTCATCATATTGCTCTCATTTCTCAGTTCATCTCTATGTGCATGTGCTATCCATGTCGCCATATAGTAACCAGCCCCAAAAATCCTCATCCCTTCAAAACCTCGCAGCTTCTTCCATCTGATCTACCCATTATCATCTTCGTTCCCACTCGTTCGTACTATCTTTCTCCTTCACCCTCTCGATCATCTCCGGCCTACTTATCATGTCCATGTACTCCTCGATGTCGCGGAGCAGTTCGTCCCCTCGTACTGATATATCATCGTGTCTGGGCATGCAACCTATCCAGAATCAAGTGTTGGACATTGCAAGATCTTGCTATGTACTAGGATAAGCAATAACATATTTTTAGTGGAAAAGGTATTGCCAAAGTAATGAAATTAATGACAAACTAACCTTTCGCCATCTCTGGTGTATTATGCGGCTCGAGAGTCACCTCAGTACACACAGTGTGGTGCGGATGCCCAAAGACCAAGGGGGATTGGGCAATGAAAACCTAGAGGTTAAGAATAAGTGCCTGCTTAGTAAGGGGATTTATCGGTTTTCCTCTGAGGAGGACGGGGTATGGATACAGTTATTGCAAAACAGGTACCTACATTCCAAGACCTTATCTCAAGTAATGCACAACCGAATGATTCACACTTTTGAAAGAGTTTAATGAGAACTAAGGTAGTCTTCTTTAATAGGGGCAAGTTTATTTTTAGAGATGGGCGTACAACTCGGTTTTGGGAGGAGATACATGGTTGGGCGTGATGCCGATCACCTTAGTATCCACTTTATAATATTCTACTCCCTCCGTCTCAAAATAAGTGACTCAACTTTGTACTAACTTTAGTACCAAGTTTGTAAAAAGTTGAGTCACTTATTTTGGGACAGAGGGAGTACATCATAGGGATGCATCAGTGAGTACAATATTGGGATTGGTTCCCCTAAGTATCTAGTTCAGAAGAGCTCTAGTTGGGGAAAGATGGTATTAATGGCTACATTTAGTTCTATGGTTGATGAAGGCCACCTTGTCTAATGAGCCAGATTCATGTTGATAAGGGTTGTCTTCTTCTGGCTTGTTTTTCGCTAAATAGATGTACGTCGACCTGATTAATACGGGGCCAATCCCCCGATCTATTCACATTTGGAAAACAAATGTTCCTCTAAAGATCAAGATTTTCATGTGGTTTGTGCGCAAAGGTGTCATTCTGAGTAAGGACAACTTGATAAAACGTAAGTGGGAAGGTAGTAAACGGTGTTATTCCGGTGACCACGAGAAAACAATTTAACATTTATTTCCTAATTGACCACTAGCCAAACTATTATGGCAAACAATATATATGTCCTTTAATGTACCTCCATCTAATAATATATGCAATTTGTTTGGTAACTGAATAGATGGGGTAGAGCCACCTTTACAATGGCACAAATCCATAAAATTTATGCATTACTTTGGACTATCTGAAACTGTCAGAATGATTGTGTGTTTAACAAAACAAATATTACAAAAGAAAATTACAGGTCATCTAGCGGTTGGATGGATCTGTACGTGATCATTAATATACCATGCGAAAGCGAGAGTGCTTATGGCGCCTTTGGGTGCAACCGATGGGAGACGGTAGCACGAGTATGTACAATCGGTTTGAATGCCGGTTAAATAATAGGATAATTGTAGGTATGGTGTCGTAATTTCACTTGTTAGACTACTTGAAATCTTTTCGCACATTCATACATGGCTTGTTATAATAAAATGATTGTACGCATCCCTGATGGACGATGCAAAGTCGGGGTAACCATTGCAACGACTATATCTAGCTTTAAGCAAGTGCTTCTTCCGTCTCGCTGAAGCGAATACCCCCGCGTTGTAGCTATTGGGCCAGCCTGTTAGGGCGTGTTTAAAACAAAGCAAGAAGAAAAAGGGAGAAACCAGGATTCAAACCTGGGTGTCCAAGCTGCAGGGTGACTCAGCCAGCCTCTGCGCTAGCTTCAACTTCATTTAATCGCCTAGGGCGCGACCAAGTTGAGGTTAAAAGAGTCGGTTTTGCATTGGTCTTTCCTTAATTTTTTTGTCTTTCTTTTCTCACGGGTTTTTTCTTGGTTTCTTTCTTTGTTTCCACTGTTTTGTTTTCTTTTCTTTCTTTTCATCTACTTTATTCGGTTTTCTCTTTTTTTTTTCCTTCTTTGCCTTCTCTGTTTTTTTTCTTGTTTCTATTCTTTTTTCATTTGCTTTTTCTTTGCGTATTTCTTTGTTTTTATCAGTTTTTTTTCTTTTTGGGTTTTTCTTTGTCTCTTTTCGTTTTTATTCTACATTTTTCGAATATGTCAAGAACATTTTTCTAATACATGTTTAACATTTTTCAATACAATTTTTTTAAATACATGTTCAACATTTTTTCTATACACATTTTTAGTTTACTTTTCAAATCATTGATTACATTTTTCAAATACAAGATTAACATATTTTGATACATAGTGAACATTTTTCATACATATTTAATATTTTGAAATTCTAGATTAACATTTTCAAATACTTGTTCAATATTTTTTTCCAATGCTTGATTAAGAAATTTATATAGATGCTCAAAAAATATCATCATTTTTTAATACAAGGCCAATATTTTTTCTATAGACATTTCACATTTTTCAAATGCTTGATTAATATTTTTGAAATATTTGTTCAACATTTTTTTAAATGATTGATTAATATTTTTATATACATGATCGATTTTTTTTCATAATTTGTAAAATAAATTCTCAACATTTTTCTATATAGGTTTAACATTTTTCTGTACAGACTTAACATTTTTTGAATGCTTGATTAACACTTTTCAAATGATTTTTCAATATTTTTTTAAATGCTTGATTAATTTTTTTCAAATAAATTATTTTTTTAGTACATGATCACAGTTTTTCTATACACATGTTCAATATTATCTGAATGCTTATTCATTATATTTCAAATACTTGTTCAACATTTTGAAAATATTGGCTCAACATTTGTAAAATATTGAATAAATAGTATAGTGTTTTTTGTACTATATATTTTTACAATATTTTAAAGTATAAACAAAAGTACAAAAATAAAGCAAAAAACATAAACATAAAACGTTAAAAAGACAGAAAAAGAGGCTGTGGGCTCCCGGGTGCGTGGGCTGGCCCAGCTCACTCGCCCCTTCAGCGAGTCGGAAGCTGTACTCGCAGAAGGCGAGATATAGGGGCGCCCGGGTAATCATCTTTTCAAAAGAAAAAAGAAAAAACGCTTAAGAGGCGTACCGGGCTACCGTGGAGAAAAGAGAGCTAGCGGCCCAGGGTTAAGGGCATGACCCTCTTGTCAGGTCCAGTGTTGGACTGACCAAAAGTTCAGACCATCAGACCCGAACTTAACAGAAAAAATAGCGAATTTAGGCGATTTTTTTTGCGGGTAAAATTTAGGCAAGTTTGAGAGGCACCTACGGGCCAGCCAAGAACACTGGCCATAGGCTGAATCAAATAAGCCACGGGCGCATCAAAATGCAGCAACTCCTGTCCATCAAATAAGCCACGGACACACTAACCTCACCATGTTCAGAACTTTCAGCAGAATAACTCAAGTGCTCAACTCACTGCAGCTAAGAGAATGCAGCTGACCATTGTCAACTCACGTTGAAATAGTGGCCATTGTCAACGCATTATTACAGACTAATGTTCAAGCACTTTCGGATGTACAGAATGGTGATGCCAACGTTGAAATGGTTTCCTACGAAACCAAGCTGGGTTTTCCTGAACCCATATTTCAACAATTCAACTAAACTATTAAAGGAACTGAGTTCTAATGCCGTGGCGGCGACACTTCCGACGAGGTGGACATGAAGGAGACTTCTAGGTGTCCTGGCTCTGGTGTCTCTCTGCTATGCATCGACATCCGCGTACTGCAGCACCATGTAGGCTGAGTTGGCAGAAAAAGTGTTAAGCAGTTAGGCATCAGGTGTCACAGGTACCGCAACAAGTTTAAATAAGAAGATACTACTAGAAAAGAAAGCTGATGTACAAAACCTCAAAACAATGTAATGTGTTGTGGGATAGAACCTGAATTTGGTACACACGTTACTCCAAACAGTTACAGTAGGCTAAAAAACAGAAATCATTATCTTTTCTGTGAAGCTGAACTAGGCAGACCGAACTGATTCAATTTCAGAAGTTTTCCACTAGCGGCATATAAAAGTTCAGTGGATCAAATCGAAGAACTAAACCATCTGAATCAAAGAACAGTGACATCAAAGCTAATAGTTTCCATATCAAAGTTCAATGTGGATTTTTTTTACTTATGAAATAATGATTTTTTGACAACAAACAACTAGCTTGAGAGTTGAGACAACCTTCTAGCATAATGTCGTGCCTGCTGAACACCTACTGATCTGATTGAGCAACTTACAGCAGTTCAGAGTTCAGACTAACTGAAACAGATTAGCAGCAAAAGTTTCAGCAAACTGTTTTTCAGACTACTACTCGTAGTTTCGAACACCGTTTTCAGATTAGCACTCAAGTGACATGAAACCCATAATATCCGGACAAGTTCAAGACTACTGCGAGAATATGAGTTTCTTGCCAAAGGAGAAGAGTAGGAAGGTTTCTCACCAGGCGACCCGACGATGACGACGACGATGTGGAGGGTCTCGCCGCTGCGGGGCAGATCGACGACCAGTGGAATAAGCCGGCCATCATGCGTGGGCAAGCACATGACGAGGTCGGCGACCTCCAAGTCCATGATTGCGAGGTCGCCCAGCCGCCTAGCCAGCTCGCTCCTCAGGCGGAACACGGACCTCCCACCGAACACGAACGTGCCGTGGGTGATGAGGCCCCCGTGGATGTTCGGCCACACGTACATGATCATCCGCGGCCGCAACACGAGGTTGGGAAGCTGCAGTTGAGTCGCAAAGAACCATCATCAAATCAAAGAAGCCAAAGAAACCAAGAACAGATACGAATTTCAGATGAGGAAGCCAAAGAAAGCGCAAATTTGGCAAGAACAGAGCCAAATTAACACGATTTGCTATCTCTGTGGTCATATTCCGATGCATGTTAACGATATTCAAGAACCCAATTCGCGCAAATTCGGGAAGAATCAAGAAGCAGACATGGCGGACTCACCGGAGACGGACGTGGAAGGCGAGGCATGATCTCCCTGGCGGGGATGACCTCCATGACCCAGTGCATCATGGTGCTGATGGTGTTGATGTCGTCGATGTGGTCGACGCTGACGCCGTTGTTCCAGCGGCGGTACCTCCCGTTGGCGCGGAGGTTGCCGCCGTTGATGTGGTTGAGGAAGAGGTTCTCCATCTGGACGGCCTGCCAAAGCATTAGATCCACCTCCGAGTGATAGTAGTCGAGCTGCTCGACGCGGCGTCCGCGGTGGCCGCGCCGCGCCGGCGCGGCCGTGGCGGCGAGGTAGCCACCGTAGGCGGCGCTCTGGAAGAGCAGGTACTGGCCCTGATAGAAGTGCACCAACCAAGCCACGTTCATCGACGCGCGGAGCCGGCGGAGGGAGACGCCAAGCCCGTCGTCGTCGGCGTGCAGGTACGTCCCGCGCGCGCGGCTCCGCAGCCGCACGTGCTGGCCGTCCTGGAACAGCTCCATCGGTCGCCGGTGAGTCGGTGACGCTGGAGAGCAGAGGCGTGCGTTGGAGAAGTGGGGATGGTGGGTTCTTGGTTTCTTGGAGCTCCGGCGACGAAGAGAAGATGGGAAGCCAAGAAGCGGGAGCTGTTGGTTGGGACGGTTACGATGGGCGCCAAGCCGGAGTATTTCAAAGGTGGCCTGACGCCGTCGCCGTGTGCTCAGCTTTTGGCACTACGTGGGCTTGTGGGCCGTGCCTAGGAAACGAATACTTCTCAGTTAAGCTAAAAAGGGCCCCCTCAAAAAAAAAGTTAAGCTAAAAAAAACATGCATTAGTGCTAGAGGCCGGCCGCCATGTTTGGCTAGGGATACCTGGGGAACTTAACTTCGTCCCTATAACTGTGACGGCTGAGTAATACAGAACGTTTGCCTCAAAAAAAGTTAAGCTAAAGAAAGCAAAATAGTTTTTCGCTAGTTTTCTAGGGTTTACCCATCCTTCGGTGATCATGCCAAAGTCCACCAATTTCCTCATGTTCCACAGGCGGTCTATTGGGGGGACTGGAGTCTAGTCAGGTAGGGGCCTTAAGGCGCAAGGTTGCTTCACGGATCCATTCGCGGTTGTTGGGAAAGACTTGGAGGAAAGATAGATGGAGAACTAGGGCAGAGGGTAGAGGAGTTAGAGAAGGAAGTGCCTGTCAGCACTGGTGGAGCTAGGGCAAGGCCGAAGTGGACATGGCCCGCCCAGGATTTATGAGTTTTTTCTTTCATATACTACTATGCATCGGTAAAGCCCAGTCCACTGGCGAACCTAGCTAAGCCCGTGATCCCCTTTACGCTCGATTCTGTGCGAGATTCGCACGACTTCTCGGCGGCTACGATGTAGTGCGAGGTTTTGAAATAATGGGCCACAAGGAGCACCGGCTGGAGGTCAAGTAG
Organism: Aegilops tauschii subsp. strangulata; assembly: GCF_002575655.3. NCBI lineage: Eukaryota > Viridiplantae > Streptophyta > Magnoliopsida > Poales > Poaceae > Aegilops > Aegilops tauschii. The sequence goes on from NC_053041.3 coordinate 69,605,495, forward strand.
TTAGTTCTTAACACTGGCTGTTTGATCTTTATGACATTTTGAATCATGAAAAGTTCACAAAAATGTCTGTGACCCTGTGGGCTATTTGGTTTGCAAGGCGTAAGGCGATCCATGAAAATATTTTCCAGAGTCCACAACAAACTAGTTCCTTTGTGAACTCATATCTTCAGGAGCTACAAACTATCCCAAAACAGTCCAGGCAGGCGAGCATAATTGTGTCACAATCAGCGACTGCTCCTCAATGGCTTCCTTCGGAGGAGGGGGTAGCGAAGATCAATGCGGATGGGGCCATTTCTGGTGATGGTAATGTGGGTGTTGCAGCAGCTATATGTCGGGATCACACAGGAGAATATCTCGGCTCTTCGGCAGTTGTGTTCAGAGGCATCACGGATCCTCTGATCCTTGAAGTATATGCATGCAGAGAGGCAATGGCCTTGGCAGAAGACCTCAACATCCACAGGCTAAAGATTGCTAATGATTGTCAGGGGGTGATAGCGGACATCAACTCCGGGAGCAGAGGGCCACATGCAACGATCCTACATGAAATATCAGAACGGCAGAGTCTTTTTCTTTCTTGCAATTTTGTTTTTGAACGTAGAAATTTTAATTTCGAGGCTCATGATCTCGCCAAGTTTGCTAGTAGTCTTTCGGTTGGTCGTCATGTCTGGCTGGGCATGCCTCACGACCAAAACCTTGTACCCACAAACATTTTGTTGGTTTAATAAAGACTGGTGAGAATTCTCAAAAAAAAAAGTAGTTAGTTCTTAGTTAGCAAATTGACAGCCCTACATGGTATTTAGACCCGTATTGCCAAACCGCTCCATTGGAGATGCTTGTCATGCTGCTGTTCGTTGAGTTTGATGCATCCTACTTGTAATAAGTACTAGTGGTTGGGGCCCGCCATTGCGGGTCTCTTGAGAGGAAGTTGAGCATGTATTTCTTTCTTTCAAAGGAAAAACCTTAACTTTATCTCAAAATTAAAAAGAAAACTTTTTCACAACACGTGAACATCACATCCATCTCAAAAAGGAAAAGAAAAAGCCTAAAAAATATTCTTAAAATAAAAAGAAATAAAAGTCTCACTTCCATCTTTCAAAAATAATCTTCAAAAAAACTTATCTCAAAAGGGAAAAAGGTCTTAATTTCATCTTCCAAAAAAATTTCAAAAAGTTTCTCAATTTCATCTTCCAAAAAAATTCAAATCATTTTTTTGCCACGGCCAACCAGCATGTGCCACATGGCCATGCTGGTTGGCCGCCATTCTCCCGTAGTTAATGTGTTTGATTATATACTGATTCAGATATGTTTCCTCGAAACTAACTCCAGCTTTTGCTCATGTGCCAGGAGAGTGCTGAGATATTTTTTTATTAAATCAAAATCCTTATATTCTTGCATGCGGCAAGTCATCTGGGTTGCATAATGGCTGGCCACCAAAATGTGCACCTGTAATTTTGAAAAAAAATGTGAACTTGTTTGCCTAGACCGCCTAGCTATTTCTGTGTAGCTCCGCCACTGCCTGTCAGGGTGCAGCCAGTCGGTAGTGTGGACTGAGGGGGGAGATGGATCTAAGACGATGAGGGTCGGCCAGAAGTAGATAAGGAGGAACACAATTTGGGATTGGAACTGCCTTTGGAAGATCGTTTTGAAGGACTCAGTCTGCATGGTGAAGAACAAATGAACCTTAATTTCTGTGCAAAGTTGAAGACTCTGATTAATGAGGTTAGGCGCATGGCAATCTTCAGAGTCCATACCACTAGAATGTTTAGTCACGCTGCTATGTTCAATGTGATGCGCGCTGCATGGGCGTCAACATGGCAAATTACCTTCAAGACCATGGGAGCAAATTTATTCATTTTTCAGCTTAGCTGCCGGAGGGATTGGAAACAAGTGATAGATGGAGGCCCGTGGTTGTTTCGAGATGCAGTTGTAGTGATGCAACAGTATGATGGTTCTAGCAATGTGGAGGATTATAAACTGGATAAGATTCCCGTCTCGGCAAGAATTCATGGTGTGTCGAATGGTCTCATGAGAAAGAAGGAACTGGCATAGATGGTTTTGAGAAAGGTAGGGCAGCTGCCCATAACGGTGATTGTCAACGAGGGAATAATCAATCCTTCGAAAAATTTGAGAGCCGATGTCTACCTTGATGTTAATGTTCCTTTGGTGAGGTTTGTTCCTATAAGGAGAAAAGCATTAGGCTACACCACGAAAAGAAATGCAAAACAATATGGTCTATATTTGAATGCAGAAAGGATTGGATTATTATTGTTGTAAAAAAAATATTAGAAAAGTGTACTTTAAAAAAGTGTACTTCCTATTGACTGGTGACAAAAGTTAAAAAAAAACAAAGGAAAATAACTAGTTTTCTTCTCTCTCATTCTCTTTCTATAACCATCTACAAGCCACCCAACACATCTTCTGCTTGCCTAGGAGGCATGCACCTTTACCTTTTTCTGGTAAAGATGACGTGATGGTTTCAGAACACATCGGAGACAGCTAGCTGATGGGTACTGTTCGTGTGAATCCCGCCGCTCTCAACAGTTAGATTGAGGATACCAATGATCAAAATTGATGATTTAGGTCCATTCAAAACTGATACATTATATAGTGGTACTAGTAAGATGCCCGTGCTACGCTACGGGAATAAAAAAGATTAAGTGGACTTAAGTCATAGTAAGGAGCCCATCTAGTAGGAAGACTTGTTCTCCCTGCTCAGCTCTATTGCTCGCTCTATCCTATTTCGGTAGTAAATAGGCAAATACATCCACACACCTGGCAACTGTGACAACGTGAACCAGTTTTATCCCGGAATCCAAACAATCTACTCTGCAAGGTTTAACCGCTTTGCAATGCTTAAAGATTAAAAGATCAAATCTCATCATAGTATCTTGAAGATAGCAATCTGCGATACTGCAAGCATGATCAACCGATACTAACTATTCATAAAACAGTTCCTAAGCGCATTCAAATGCCATCTTATTCTTTCCTGTTTTCATCGCTGCAAATCAGTTATTAAGACTGGATTAGGTACATAATTTAGGTTTTCTCATACTTGCTGCTCTCGTCGGCAGCCGCACCGAAAGACCTAGCAAAATGCATCGAACTACTAAGATTTTTTTTTTTTGCGAAAGATCGAACTACTAAGATCAAGCGTAGCATCACAGTATAAAATCAATCAATCAACCTAGCATCGAACTGGATAGCTAAGAATGGACGCATTCGTTGTAAATGGGGTTGCCAGTTGTTGTCAATCGGGCTGGGTGTAACTCGTTGGAGTTGGCGATAAGAGACCGATTTAAAAAATTGCAGTGAACAATTATCAACGGCGCCAAAGACTGGAAGGTGGGGTTTAAGATCTACGGCCAGGTCGAAAGAGTGCCAGACTACTCCATCCATTACAGGCAAATCATGTGTTACCTTCCAAACATATATGTTTGGAAAAAGACGATGGCGTCCCCGGCCGCCTTGTAGAAGGACGCGGCGTTGCTGAGCCTCATCTGCGCGCTGCGGGCGTAGGTGAGCGCGGCGACGTTGCAGCTCCCCCATCTCTGGCTCGTCTCCGCGTCGGGTGCCAGGCCCAGTGCACGGGCGCAGAGGGGTATGCCGCTGGCCAAGCCGTGGAGCGAGCGGCAGCGCTTGATGTCGCGCCTGGCGTCGTCAAGGAGCGCGGTAGGGCTGCCTCCGGCGGGATCCGGGTCGAGGTAGCCTGCGGTTGCCTCCTCGATGCTCTTTTTTCTTTCTTTTCTCTAGGAAGGTAACCATGTGTTTGGAACAAACATATGAGGATTCTGAATCTGAAGAAAAAAGGAAACATATCAGGATACAACACCACATGTGGGTCTTTTCTGAAAAGACCCAGCGCACAGAAGAACGAGGGAACCGCAAATTCATCTGCCGCAGGCAACGAACCTTCTACGTTGGGCTGCAACAGATGGGGATCCACCCCGTGCCAGCATCAGCTTCTTCACCCGACGAAGCCGACCAAGTGCACCAGCGCCGCCAACACCAACCGCCAAACCTGCCCCGAGTCAACAATCTTGCCGCTGCCCACTCCTGCATAGGATTGGAAGGACTGGAGAAGAGGATGAGATGGAAGAAAAGCTGACGGCATTATGAGGAATAACCGAGGGGCGAGAGACTGGATAAGCCAATCGCACCACCACGAAACCTTCCTCCAGCATTCTTGTAGTAGAAGAACAAACTGTTGCTATAGGGATTCAGAGGGCGCCGGCAACAGTTCATATACACGCTGAGGATCATGGCGACCAGAGTCGACATGACCTTTCTTTTTTCTGAATAAATACGTACACCCGTAGGCATACGCTTATCTGTATTTGAATGAGTAGGAAACCACCCTGGAACACATACGGTAGCAAATACAGATAACACGGAACAGATACACAGGATACAGGAGGACTTCAATCCCAATTCATCCAACCAGAGGTTCACCGCTATCCGCCGTTTGCAGTCGACGCAGCCGCCGGACAAGAAGCAGAGCAGCAGCCACCCCACCGGTCCCGGAGGAGTACCATCACATAGTATATTTGTGAGTCGACACAGCTCTAGCCCGCCGCGAGAGGCGAGATCTTGAGCACGCCAGGATGGCGCAGCGGACGCCGCATGCCAGAAAAACAAGACCAGCTCGGCATCTCCACCCCGCCGACGAACGCAGCGAACTCGCGGGACCCAGGCAACCAGATCTGCGAGACCAAGAAGCCTCAAACCCCTCACCGTCCGGTTGGAGATCCGGGGTCCCCCACCTCTCCAGCAGACAGAGCGGGACCACAGGTATCGACGGCGGGATCTGGAGTTCGCTTGAAGGTCGCCCTCTGTATTGTTGGGGAGAAAAGAGAGGACGGTTCCAGAAGTTCGCATGAACTTTCTAGAAGAGATGACGGGGAGTGCTGCGCACCAGCGGTCCAGAAGGACGACGGAGCTATGAGCCTGTGACTGCAGAACATTAGTGTTATCTAAGCCGTTCGTTTCAGATCCGATGGTTGAGATGGTCAGGAGGCAGGCACACCATCATCACCGACTCGGTTTTTTATAGTAGTAGAGATAGATTACTCCTATAAGGGGTGCTGGAATAGTGGAATACCCGTTTCCTGGGGCTCACCGAGGGCTGAGAGGGCCTCCGCGCCGTCCGTTTGCCGGTGGCGTGCCGCGGGGGCCTCTTGGGGGCTCCGCGCCATCTGATCTACTCGGACGGCGAACGCCTGGGCGACCCGCCTCGGCGGTCCATGACAGGTGGACCGTGGGTGCGCGACCGAGGCCATCGTCATTGGGTGGCGTTGGGCGTGGCCGCGAGCGATGTCCCTCGCGCTGCCCCCTGTGCAATGGCGTGGCCGGACCCGTGTGCCGGTGTCCTCACCATGCGCATCGGGCTGGTCCGGTTGCGCCAGCCGGGGTGCGTGGCGGTTGCAAAGCCAGGTGGCGTGCGGGGCTCCCTCTGCCATGAGCGAACCAGTCTGGTTCGTGTGTTGCGTCTGCAGCGCCGGTTGTCTTGTGGATCCGGCTGTCAGCACCGTTGGCCTCACGCCATGCCGGTTTGCTCGCGCCGATTGGGCCCTATGTTGCGGCATCAGCGTTGGTGGTGTGTGGGGCCAACCTATGAAGGTTGTCGGGCTGTGCGCGTGGCCACGTTGTTTTTTCGGCCATTGGTCCTGTCCGGACACGTGGGAGGCTTGCCTGGCCGGATGCACAGGGGCTTGGTCTGGCAAGACGTGGAGGGACTGGCCTGCCCTGACTCTTGATGTCACGGGCTTTGTCGACTGGTGCCTGTGGGTCGCCTTCACCCGCTCAACTTCATCGGACTTGGAGGGTCTTTGCCAACCCGGCTTCTTATCATCGTGGGCATGTCTGGCCAGCGTTTTTGGTCGTGGGGCCTGCCCGGCCGTGCCAGCCTGGTTTGATGGCGAGTGCTCTGTGTTGCCTGTGTCGTTCCGGGTAAGGTCGGCAGTGCGCACGTCCGTTCTCTCGACATAGCCTTATGGTGGGCCCCAACTAAATTAGATGCTTTCTTTGCGCTATGATGCCATTGGCTGGCGATAGGCGGTTCTGTGACGTGCGGGAGGGGTTGATGCCTGCGGGCGGTGATGTTCCCATTTCCTCCCTCTCTAGATGTTATGTATTTGTGTATTCAAGGACCATATTGAAGCATTTCTCAAGTTCTGATGCAAATTCGAGGACCAAATGTGTAGTTTTCACTGTATGGACTCGAAGAGGAGGTACTGAATAAGCAAAAGAAGGCAGCCCCATTGAAACGAGGGGTTGAAATCGGTGGCCTTTGTGTGTTCTTAATTTTTTTTTTTTGCGAAATAGTACTAGTTTCCTCTTTAATTAGCCGTGCTGTGCCTGTAAGATGTTTGTTGATTTGTCTAGCCGTGGCGTCCACCTGAGAATCCACCTGAGTGTCCAGCGTACAGGGAGGGTAGTGAGAGACTCTAAAGGACCTGATGGTTAATACCCACGATTATTATAGTGTTGTGGGATACTATAACCTGAGAACAGTGTAATTTGCAGAAACTAGTATTCTTACGGTGTTGTGGGATCCAATTTTGTTCACATGTTATTCAATTCTTTTACAACAGCCTAAACCAAATGTTCAGAACTCTGTCAAAATAAAAATTCATTTTCTGCTGATGGACTGAAACCTGAAAAGGCACAGTTAAAGTGGAGTGCTCAATTAACTTCTGCGACACCTAAAAGAAATGCACTCGGCAGCAGCCAGAAGAAGAAGCAAACATTACGAACCAATGTTCACACTGGTTCTGAAGTTCAGAACCACAGTGGTTCCTCCTGTCTGGAAAATGAATCAGTTTCAGCTAGCAGAATCACAAGAGCTGCTGGGGTTTCCCTAAACCTATATCTCAATGCAAAATGCAGTTCTGAGTTCTCATGTCATCGTGTCAGAGGCGACGGTCGGGAGTCCTGCTCTTATCCTTTTCTACTCTACACCGACATCCGGGTACCGCAGCTCGACGTTGGCTGAATTAGAACAGAAATTGAGGAAGTCAGGCACCATGTCACAGGTGATACCACCACTGGAAAATATTAATAACTTAACTAGCTTTTATGAAATACTATAGTATACAGCCTGAATTTGGTTCAAAACATTTACAATATGCTAAATCAAACAGAAATCGGTATCTTAACTATGACGCTAAAAGCATGACTTGACCGATTAGGGTTTCTAAGTTCCAAAGTTTCTACTAGCAACAAATAGTACCAAATGGGAAACTAAATTATATGTATCAAGGACCATATGACACCAATACTTTCTGTATCGATGTTAAAATGACTTTCTCCCAAATAACCAACTAGCTTCAGATCACTGTTTTGTAAACCCCTACTGTTTCATTTAGTGTCTCTCTGAAGAAATCTGAACATTACTTTCCATTTAACTTCTACTTTCAAGTTCACACCTTACTAAATCTGAACATCACTTTATGTAGTGCTGTGGGATACATCTTGAATTTTGTTCACACCTTACTCAAAACAATTAGAGATCAGTGTCTTCTCTGTAAAGCTAAACTAGGATGACTGAAACAGATTTGGGTTTTCAAGTTCCAAAGTTTCAGACCACTTTCTAGCATTCAACTACTTCTACTTATATCAAACACAACAGTTCAAACAAACTCCCAAGTCTTACCTGAACCAGAGTAGCAGCAGTTTCAGTAAAGTGTTTTTGGGATTAATAACAGTTTCAGTACACAAGCTGGGGACATGGAGATGAGTAGGAGAGGGCCTCTCACCTGGGGCTGGCTCCCCGGCCATGAGGACGACGATGTAAAGGGTCCGCGTGCGGCGGGGTAGGTTGACGACGAGTGGGGTAGGCCGCCCGTTAGTGCCCGCCTGGACGCACATGACGAGGTCGTTCATGCCGATGCCTATCTCGCTGGCCAGCTCGCTCCTCAGGCGGAACACAGACCTCCCCTTGAACCCCAACGCAGCCCAGAAGAAGGGGCCCCCATCGGCGCCCGCCGAGGCGTACACGATCCACCGCCGCGGCAACAGAACGTCCAGGCCTCCGGCGAGGGGGAGCTGCAGTTGAGTCTCGTTGTCAGGGTGCAAAGCGGAAATGCCAAGTTGCGAACAGAGATGGAAGACGTCAAGAAACAGAGATGGCAACCAAGAACTGCTCCCAAGAAACGCAAATTTTGCAAGATGCCAAGAACAGAACCATGAATTTCTCCCAAATACGCGCAAATTCGGGAAGAATCAAGAAGCGGGCTCACCTCAGGCATGCCCTCCCTGGCGGGGATGCGCTCCACGACCCAGTGCGTCATCGTGCTGACGGTGTCGAAGTCGTCGACGCTGGCGCCGTTGTTCCAGGGGAGGTACTTCCCGTTGGCGCGGAGGAAGCGGCCGCTGGCGTGGCGGAGCAGGATGTAGTCCCCGCTCCCGAACCTGACGGGCTGCCACCTGACGTCCTCCTCCTCCCGTTCCTCGTAGTCGCGCTGCTCGACGCGGCGCCCGCAGTGGCCTAGCGGCGCCGGTGCGTCCATGGCCGTCAGGTAGCCGCCGTAGGCGGCGCTGTGGAGGAGAACGTACTGGGCATCGTCATCGCCTTGGAACAAGTGCACCGCCCACGCCGCGTTCATCGACGCCCGGGGCCGGCGGAGGGAGACGCCACGGCCGTCCTTGTCGGCGTGCAGGTACATGCCGTGCTCGCGGCTCCGCAGCCGCACGTGGTGGCCGTCCTGGAACTGCTCCATCTGTCGATGGGCGCTGCGCGGTGGAGGTGGGGATGATGGGTTCTTGGTTTCTTGGAGCTCCGGCGAGGGGAAGCGAAAGCTGTTGGTTGCGACGGTTACGTTCGGGCGCCAAGGCGGGGGAGTATTTCAAAGAAGGTCCATACGCCCTCGCCGTGCGGACATGGGCCTGTGGGCGATTTTTCTCGGCACAGCCCACGCTCCTGAGCCTCCTGCACAGGCCCACACGACTTGTTTCCTTCCCAAAACAGGCTTTCGCCCCCACAACAAGAGTATAGGAGTAGTGAATCAAACCTCGCCGAATTTGATACAAAATGCTGAGAAAACTCTCTTGCAAAGAAGATAAAAAAAGGCCAACGCTAGGTGCCGATGCGCCGGCCCAAATTTGGGCCGGTCCCGTGCTAGGCGTTGGATGTCATGTCCCTCAACCGTTGGATCTCCTTCTTCCACCTCTCGTTGACCTCTCTATCGCTGCAAAATACACCCTGCAGGAGTCGCGCGTCGCCACCCCCCCGGCTGCACTCGCCGTCCTCCTCCCCCGCTACACCCGTCTCTGGTCGTCCTCGCCGGCCACCGCCCCCTCGCCAGTCGTCCTCACGAGCTGCAAAAAGGCTGTTTGCAGCTCCCTGTAGACATCTTTTCCAGCATGGATGGCCGCCCCTCGTCGCGTTCTATCAACTACCTGTGAGCTTGTAGCACTCGTCACCACGGTCGCTGCTCGCCGGACCGGTGGTCGCAGTTCATAGCTTTGGCCAGTCACCGGTTGCAGCACCTCAGCTTCGCCCCATCGTAGCAAATTTTCTTGCCGGTTGTAGCACTTTTGGTCACTGGTTGTAGCACACTTGGGGGTCGCCGGCCATGGTCGGGGAGTGGGCGCTAGTTCTAGCAAAACACAACAGGCTGGTTGTAGCAAAACTGGCGATGGGTTGCAGCTTGGCCGTAGCCGGTTGTAGCTTTTCACGTCGTTTGTAGCTTATGTCGCCTCCGGTTGAAGCCTTTTCTGTTCCCAGTTGAAGCTTTTTCCATCAACGGATGTAGCTTTCTTAGACGCCGGTTGCAGCTTCTATGGGGCCGACCCAGCTTTCATCGTCCCTCCGGTTGAAGCTTTTTCTCTCGCTGGTTGCAACACCTGTGGTCGCCTTCACCAGCTCTGGCGGATGCTGGTTGTAGCACCTTCTTCAGGTGCAGCTCCACCCATGGACGCAACTTCGCCGGCCACGTCCGTTGCAGCTCCAGCCGTCACGGAGCAGTAGTAGATGGAGGTGAGAGAGGGAATAGAGGGGAGGACGCTGGCTCGGGGGTTGGCTTCGGGGGTGCTCGCCGGAGAAGAAGAAAGGGGGGGAGGGGGAGAGGGCTCGTCGGAGGAGATCGCCGAGCAGGACTTCCATGGCAGCTAGGATGAGGGGAGAGAAAAAAGACCAGGTGAAAGGGAAGGAGAAGGATGCGGGAGATGGGAGGTGGGGAAAAAGATAACGTGGTGGACCCGCCCATCCCCAGCTTCGGTCGTTGTAGCTACGCGCGCCTGGACGCGACCGCCAAAAGCTTCGGCCGGTGCGCCGGTAGTAAACGTTTCCCATAAAAAAATAACAAGAGTATATGAGTAGTCATACCTCACTGAAAAGCAACCGGGACTACTAACTAAAAATGAAACTGTGCCTTATTTGAAAACCACTTGAAATCATAACATTGCTCACACCAAGCTGTCGTCGGAGAGGGGTGGTTGCCCTCTCTCTTCTGGCCATGGAGCGTCGATCCTGCTTGTGGGCAGTGGGGGCTGGTAACGATGACAACAATGTCACATGTATAAGGTAGGAGGCAAGCAAGATTGTCCCACGCCAAAGTTGAAGGAGCTTCAAGAAGATACCGGAGCTCCACGACACCGCCTCTAAGAGAGTGACAACTCTACGTGACATTTTCAATTTTCCTAAACTGAATAGATGACACAAACACAAAGCAAGAGTATAAAATGCTCTGCATTGCTAGCGCTACCAGAAATTGCTGTCATGCTGACTGTTGCTGATTAATCTCTTGACTTCACGGCATCGGTCATAACTGACACCCAGATATGAATTTTGAATTTTTTTGACAAAAAAACATTTTATTGAAAATAAAAGACACAAGCATTGGATGACGCTGCCGCTCCGCTCCCTGGCCTAGCCCTGCTGCTGGCCACTCCGGCCACGGCGGCCTCCGCCTAGCCTTCCCGTCGCTGGCCACTCCGGCCACCGCCTAGCCTCCCGTCGTTTTCCAATCCAGCCGCGACGGCCACCGCAGTTTGCCTAAAGCTTCCCCAGTCCAACCATGTCTCTGTCTGACCTTCGCTTTGAGCAAGGGCATGCCTTTGAAGATCGCATCCTCTCCTACCTGAATCTGCCGATCAACTTCACGGCGGAGCAAGGGCAGAGGGAATTCTTTCTGGTGGCAGAATTTACTAGATCAAAGATTCGACTCACACAGGAGTCTGTTGGTACCGTTCTTCTCTCTTGCTTTGGAGGTCGAGCGTCTCTGTTCAAGGTTCGCAAACTGCGTGAGCATCTATTCAAGTTCTCAGTTTCTTCGATCAACGTTAGTTTTGCGATTTACATTGGAGGAAATGCTTCCTTGCCTGAATTCAATCTTGGGTTTCTCCTTTGGGGTTCCAATGGTCCTAAGTTTCGGTCCCTTCCTGATCGTGATCAAGATAATGGGTGGACATTAGTTTCTCGATCGAGAAATGTGAATTCGTTTGCTGATGCAGTTCGTGCGCCGAGATGATACGTCTCTGTCGTATCTATAATTTTTGATTGTTCCATGCCAATATTATTCAACTTTCATATACTTTTGGCAACTTTTTATATAATTTTTGGGACTAACATATTGATCCAGTGCCTAGTGCCAGTTCCTGTCTGTTGCATGTTTTATGTTTCGCAGAAACCCCATATCAAACGGAATCCAAACGGGATAAAACGGACAGAGAATATTTTTGGAATATTTGGAAAATTCCGGAAGAAGAATCAACGCGAGACGGTGCCCGAGGTGGCCACGAGGCAGGGGCGCGCCCCTGACCCTCGTGGGCCACCCGTAAGGCGGTTGCTGCTCAACTTCGGACGCAAGAAAGCTAATTTTTGGTAAAAAATCACGGCGAAGATTTCAGTCCAATCGGAGTTACTGATCTCCATATATATACGAAATGGTGAAAGGGCAGTAGAAGAGAACGCACAAACAGAGAGAGACAGAGAGACAGATCCAATCTCGGAGGGGCTTTTGCCCCTCCCACGCCATGGAGGCCAAGGGCCAGAGGGGAAACCCTTCTCCCATCTAGGGAGGAGGTCAAGGAAGAAGAAGACGAAGGGCCCCCTCTCCCCTTCTCTTTCGGTGGCGCCGGAACGCTGTCGTGGCCATCATCATCACCGCAATCTTCACCAACAACTTCACCGCCATCATCACCAACTCTTCCCCCCTCTATGCAGCGGTGTAACCTCTTTCTTACCCGCTGTAATCTCTACTTAAACATGGTGCTCAACGCTATATATTATTTCCCAATGATGTATGGCTATCCTATGATGTTTGAGTAGACCCGTTTTGTCCTATGGGCTATGTGATGATCGTGATTGGTTTGAGTTGCATGTTTTATTATTGGTGTTGTCCTATGGTGCTCTCCGTGTCGCGCAAGCGTGAGGGATTCCCGCTGTAGGGTGTTGCAATACGTTCATGATTCGCTTATAGTGGGTTGCGTGAGTGACTGAAACACAAACCCGAGTAAGGGGGTTGTTGCGTATGGGATAAAGAGGACTTGATGCTTTAATGCTATGGTTGGGTTTTACCTTAAAGATCTTTAGTAGTTGCGGATGCTTGCTAGAGTTCCAATCATAAGTGCATATGATCCAAGTAGAGAAAGTATGTTAGCTTATGCCTCTCCTTCAAATAAAACTGCAATAATGATTACCGGTCTAGTTATCGATTGCCTAGGGACAAATAACTTTCTCGTAACAAAAAGCTCTCTACTAAAACTAATTTAGTTGTGTCTTTATCTAAACAGCCCCTACTTTTTATTTACGCGCTCTTTATATTCTTGCAAACCTATCCAAAAACACCTACAAAGTACTTCTAGTTTCATACTTGTTCTAGGTAAAGCGAACGTCAAGCGTGCGTAGAGTTGTATCGGTGGTCGATAAAACTTGAGGGAATATTTGTTCTACGTTTAGCTCCTCGTTGGGTTCGACACTCTTACTTATCGAAAGAGGCTACAATTGATTCCCTATACTTGTGGGTTATTAAGACCTTTTTCTGGCGCCGTTGCCGGGGAGTTATAGCGTGGGGTGAATATTCTCGTGTGTGCTTGTTTGCTTTATCACTAAGTAATTTTTATTTGCTATTCTTAGTTGTTCTCTATCTTTAGTTATGGATATGGAACACGAAATACCAAAAAAATTAGGTGTACTTGCTGCTCATGGAGATGGGGAACCTCCTAAAACCCTCGATGCTCAATATGTGAAAAATATTATGTACCACTTTGACAATCCTGAGAAAACCTCATTCAATTTGGTAATGGGAGTAATGCTGGATCAACGTGAATACTTTAGGGATTATTGCTTAACTCAAAAAGGGAAACTATTATGGGATCAAATTTATATGTTGAAGTGGTATGCTCGGCAAGTATGCTTGAGTTATGATTATACTTGTTGCTCTAGGCTGAAGGCTCCACACCTTCCCTTTTCATGCAAATTTAATGATAATAAAACCTTAGCTTCTTATGCTAATGGTATATATGATTACTATGATGTGGAACAAATAGAAGAATTTGTTGCTTTTATGGGTGCTTATGAAATTGAATCTATGTTTAAAGAGTTTGAAGATTTAGATGATGCTGTTTATAGACCTGAAAATTTAGCTATCCTCAAATATTGTTATGAGAATTATGAATACAATTCCGATATTAATGCACTTATTGAGAAAGTCTCCGCTGTCCAAGAAGAGACTAATATTTTGCAGGAATCTATGGAAGAAGAAGTTGATGAAATTGTGAGCTCATTGGATGAAAAAGATGAGGAGGAGAGCGAAGAACAAAAGGAGTAAGAGCGGATTAGCTACCTGTGCCCACCTTCTAATGAGAGTAACTCTTCAACTCATACATTGTTTAATTTCCCTTCGTGCTTACCGAAGGATGATTGCTATGGTGATTGCTATGATCCCGTTGATTCTTTTGAAATATCCCTTTTTGATGATGCTTGCTATGCTTGTGGCCAAGATGCCAATATGAATTATGCTTATGGAGATGAATTTGCTATAGTTCCTTATGTTAAACATGAAATTGTCGCTATTGCACCCACGCGTGATAGTCCTATTATCTTTTTGAATTCTCCCAACTACACTATATTGGAGAAGTTTGTCATTATTAAGGATTATATTGATGGGTTGCCTTTTACCGTTGCACATGATTATTTTGATAGATATAATATGCATGTGCTTGCTGCTCCTACTTGCAATTATTATGAGAGAGGAACTATATCTCCACCTCTCTATGTTTCCAACATGATAAAATTGCAGGAAACTGTTTATACTATGCATTGGCCTTTACTAGGTGTGCATGAATTGTTCTTTTATGACATGCCGATGCATAGGAAGAGAGTTAGACTTCGTCATTGCTTGATATATGTTGCTTTGTGCTCACTACTAAATCACAAATCATTGTTAATTAAAATTGGCTTTGATATACCTTGGGATCCGGGTGGATCCATTACTTGAGCACTATATGCCTAGCTTAATGGCTTTAAAGAAAGCGTTGCCAGGGAGACAACCCGGAAGTTTTAGAGAGTCATTTATTTGTGTTGAGTGCTTTCATATAGTTTTAAAAAAATAAAAATAAAGAGGGGAACCCGAAACTTTTCCAAAAAGGAAAGTGAAAGTGAGAAAGACAAGCATTGTTGAAGTGGGAGCTAGCCTTGAACTTTGTTCATGCTCACGGAAATTTTGTGAATCTTGATTACAGAAACTTTTCAATAAAAATAATTATCTCCTTGTACAATTCCATTGTATTATAAAAATAATGTGCCAAGGTTTACCTTTAGGATGTTTACAATGCTTGTTGGTTTGTGCGGTGCAGGACAGAAACTTTGGCTGTAGTGTGCGATTTTTAATTTTTTACTAGACGTCAAATGGTTCTGATTCTTTTTGCAATGTCTTTCTATACAAATTGTTTATTTTTCCTAATTTTTGCAGAATTTTTCAAGTACCAGAAGTATGGTGAATGTTCAGATTGTTACAGACTGTTCTGTTTTAGACAGATTCTGTTTTTGATGCATAGTTTGCTTGTTTAGATGAAACTATCAATTTATATCAGTGGATTAAGCCATGAAAAAGTTATACTACAGTAGCTAAAATGCAAAAACAAAATATGAATTGGTTTGCAACAGTACTTAGAGTAGTGATTTGCTTTATTATACTAACGGATCTTACCGAGTTTTTTGTTGAAGTTTTGTGTGGATGAAGTGTTCGATGATCGAGAAGGTCTCGATGTGAGAAGAAGGAAGAGAGGCAAGAGCTCAAGCTTGGGGATGCCCAAGGAACCCCAAGTAAATATTCAAGGAGACTCAAGCGTCTAAGCTTGGGAATGCCCCGGAAGGCATCCCCTCTTTCTTCAACAAGTAACGGTATGTTTTCGGATTCGTTTCGTTCATGCGATATGTGCAATCTTGGAGCGTCTTTTGCATTTAGTTTTCATTTTTTTTATTTTATGCACCATGCTGGTATGAGATAGTCATTGGTTGATTTATAGAATGCTCTTTGCACTTCACTTATATTTTTTGAGTATGGCTTTATAGAATGCTCTTTACACTTCACTTATATCTTTTGAGTATGGCTTTATAGAATGCTTCATGTGCTTCACTTATATCATTTGAAGTTTGGATTGCCTGTTTCTCTTTACATAGAAAACTGCCATTTGTAGAATGCTCTTTTGCTTCACTTATACTTGTTAGAGCGTGGGCATATCTTTTGTAGAAAGAATTAAACTCTCTTGCTTCACTTATATCTATTTAGAGAGATGACACGAACTTGTCATTCACATGGTTAGTCATAAAATCCTACATAAAACTTGTAGATCGCTGAATATGATATGTTTTGATTCCTTGCAATAGTTTTGTGATATAAAGATGGTGATATGAGAGTCATGCTAGTGGGTAGTTGTGGATTGTAGAAATATTTGTGTTGAAGTTTGTGATTCCCGTAGCATGCACGTATGGTGAACCGTTATGTGATGAAGTCGGAGCATGATTTATTTATTGATTGTCTTCCTTATGAGTGGCGGTCGGGGACGAGCGATGGTCTTTTCCTACCAATCTATCCCCCTAGGAGCATGCGCGTAGTACTTTGTTTCGATAACTAATAGATTTTTGCAATAAGTATGTGAGTTCTTTATGACTAATGTTGAGTCCATGGATTATACGCACTCTCACCCTTCCACCATTGCTAGCCTCTTCGGTACTGTGCATTGCCCTTTCTCACCTCGAGAGTTGGTGCAAACTTCGCCGGTGCATCCAAACCCCGTGATACGATACACTCTATCACACATAAGCCTCATTATATCTTCCTCAAAACAGCCACCATACCTACCTATCATGGCATTTCCATAGCCATTCCGAGATATATTGCCATGCAACTTCCATCATCATCATATACATGACTCGAGCATTCATTGTCATATTGCTTTGCATGATCGTAAGATAGCTAGCACGATGTGTCATTGCTACGCTAGATCATTGCGCATCCCGGTACACCGCCGGAGGCATTCATATAGAGTCATATCTTTGTTCTAGTATCGAGTTGTAATATTGAGTTGTAAGTAAATAAAAGTGTGATCATCATCATTATTAGAACATTGTCCCATGTGAGGTTATCAAAATAAAAGAGGCCAAAGAAGCCCAAGTAAAAAAAAGAGGCCAAAGAAGCCCACCAAAAAAATATAAAAAAAATATAAAAAAGAAGAGAAAATAAAAAAATGAGAGAAAAAGAGAGAAGGGGCAATGTTACTATCCTTTTACCACACTTGTGCTTCAGAGTAGCACCATGATCCTTCATATAGAGAGTCTCTTGAGTTATCACTTTCATATACTAGTGGGAATTTTCATTATAGAACTTGGCTTGTATATTCCGATGATGGGCTTCCTCAAATGCCCGAGGTCTTCATGAGCAAGCAAGTTGCATGCACACCCACTTAGTTTCCAGTTTGAGCTTTCATACACTTATAGCTCTTAGTGCATCCGTTGCATGGAAATCCCTACTCCTCACATTGACATCAATTGATGGGCATCTCCATAGCCCGTTGATTAGCCGCGTCGATGTGAGACTTTCTCTTTTTTTGTCTTCTCCACACAACCTCCACCATCACATTCTATTCCACCTATAGTGCTATGTCCATGGCTCACGCTCATGTATTGCGTGAAAGTTGAAAAGGTTTGAGAACGTCAAAAGTATGAAACAATTGCTTGGCTTGTCATCTGGGTTGTGCATGATTTAAATATTTTGTGTGGTGAAGATGGAGCATAGCCAGACCATATGATTTTGTAGGGATAACTTTCTTTGGCCATGTTATTTTGAAAAGACATGATTGCTTTATTAGTAGGCTTGAAGTATTATTGTTTTTATGTCAAATGATAGACTATTGCTTTGAATCACTCGTGTCTTAATATTCATGCCATGATTAGACATATGATCAAGATTATGCTAGGTAGCATTCCACATCAAAAATTATCTTTTTTATCATTTACCTACTCGAGGACGAGCAGGAATTAAGCTTGGGGATGCTGATACGTCTCCGTCGTATCTATAATTTTTGATTGTTCCATGCCAATATTATTCAACTTTCATATACTTTTGGCAACTTTTTATATTATTTTTGGGACTAACATAGATCCAGTGCCCAGTGCCAGTTCCTGTCTGTTGCACGTTTTATGTTTCGCAAAAACCCCATATCAAACGGAATCCAAACGGGATAAAAACGGACGGAGAATATTTTTGGAATATTTGGAAAATTCCGGAAGAAGAATCAACGCGAGACGGTGCCCGAGGTGGCCACGAGGCAGGGGGCGCGCCTGCCCCCCTAGGCGCGCCCCTGACCCTCGTGGGCCACCCGTAAGGCGGTTGCTGCTCAACTTCGGACGCAAGAAAGCTAATTTTTGGTAAAAAATCACGGCAAAGATTTCAGTCCAATCGGAGTTACAGATCTCCATATATATACGAAACGGTGAAAGGGCAGCAGAAGAGAACGCAGAAACAGAGAGAGACAGAGAGACAGATCCAATCTCGAAGGGGCTTTCGCCCCTCCCACACCATGGAGGCCAAGGACCAGAGGAGAAACCCTTCTCCCATCTAGGGAGGAGGTCAAGGAAGAAGAAGACGAAGGGGCCCCCTCTCCCCTTCTCTTCCGGTGGCGTCGGAACGCTGCCGTGGCCATCATCATCACCGCAATCTTCACTAACAACTTCACCGCCATCATCACCAACTCTTCCCCCCTCTATGCAGCGGTGTAACCTCTCTCTTACCCGCTGTAATCTCTACTTAAACATGGTGCTCAACGCTATATATTATTTCCCAATGATGTATGGCTATCCTATGATGTTTGAGTAGATCTGTTTTGTCCTATGGGCTATTTGATGATCGTGATTGGTTTGAGTTGCATGTTTTATTATTGGTGCTGTCCTATGGTGCTCTCCGTGTCGCGCAAGCGTGAGGGATTCCCGCTGTAGGGTCTTGCAATACGTTCATGATTCGCTTATAGTGGGTTGCATGAGTGATTGAAACACAAACCCGAGTAAGGGGGTTGTTGCGTATGGGATAAAGAGGACTTGATGCTTTAATGCTATGGTTGGGTTTTACCTTAATGATCTTTAGTAGTTGCGGATGCTTGCTAGAGTTCCAATCATAAGTGCATATGATCCAAGTAGAGAAAGTATGTTAGCTTATGCCTCTCCCTCAAATAAAACTGCAATAGTGATTACCGGTCTAGTTATCGATTGCCTAGGGACAAATAACTTTCTCGTAACAAAAAGCTCTCTACTAAAACTAATTTAGTTGTGTCTTTATCTAAACAGCCCCTACTTTTTATTTACGCGCTCTTTATATTCTTGCAAACCTATCCAAAAACACCTACAAAGTACTTCTAGTTTCATACTTGTTCTAGGTAAAGCGAACGTCAAGCGTGCGTAGAGTTGTATCGGTGGTCGATAAAACTTGAGGGAATATTTGTTCTACCTTTAGCTCCTCGTTGGGTTTGACACTCTTACTTATCGAAAGAGGCTACAATTGATCCCCTATACTTGTGGGTTATCACGAGATTCTTCAATCAGGCTTCAATTCTGCCCCAAAGCCATAGAACTCGCCCCGCTCAATCAACGGTGGCAGTTACTACAGTTTTTGATCATCTTCAGTTTCCGGAAACGGGCAATAATGAGGCGGCAAATCAGCGGATTCAAAATGGCCCAGAAGCTATCTCTGGCCCTTGGCGGCCCAAATTAATGGCACGGCCCGGCCAAAAACCTTCTGTGTCCGGTGTCTGCTGATGAGCCACGAGAGATCGAGCTGCAGGAATAAAATTCGTTGCCAAAATTGCAAGCGGTGGGGTCACGTTGCCAGTGTCTGTCGCTCGGGCTTGCGCTCCCTCGCATTGTCAAATCAATGACTGCCTCAGTATCTACTGCTGCCGCTGTAGCCCCCGTTAATGGTGCGATTCAGGTGCCTCAATCGAGGAATGCTATCGATCCCCCCGGCAATCAAGTAACCAGCTTTATTCCTCCACCTAACAATTCTGCAGCTACAGAGCCTCATCCTGCTCGCTCCTCCTCTCTTCCGCCTCCGCCGCCGCTAACAGTCAGTAGACTGCTTCAATCTTCAGAGAAGGGAGGAGAGCTTGTTCTGCGTGCCATGGCCAACTTCCCGTTCGATCCGACACCGTTTCTTCCGCCGCATCATCAGGCAATCCAAGTGGAGGGGAGACCTGCAAGAGTGAGGGTAATCTCTGACCCTGCTTTGCTGTGGCATGAGGACTGGGCAATCGTCACCATTGTCCTTATGCCCAACCAGCAAGTCCATTTCCCTAATGTGAGGCAGATCATCGGTGAGTTCCTTACTCAAGTCAAGCATCTAGGGTTTCAAGAGATTTGCCAGTGCCCCTTTGGTCAAGCTTATATCTGATTAAGATCGCCTTTTGATCGAGTTGCTCTAGTTCTGCAAAGCCCTCATGTGCATGGTGATGTTCATATTATCTTCCAGATGCATAACCAGGGCCTTAACTGGAGAAATCTAGATATTCGGGCTCTGTTAGTTGGTTTCCCATTTGACAAGAGGGAAATGCATGAACTTGCTAATGCTGTTAGGAGTTTTGGTAAGATGTTACTCTGGGACAGGGCAAGGAGCACACAGGCTGCATTGATGGTCAAAATTAGAGTTGAAGATATGAGAGATGTCCCTATCAGTATTGTGGTTGGAGAATCTGATGATCATAATGCAGAGTCATGGACTGTTCCTGTTGTTATCATCCAACAGGAGCCAATGGGTGGAGGGCCACCAGATGAAGATGCAGTGCCTGTGGATGGAAGTCCTCACCCTCAACCAGCTAATAATTTTTACCACCCCAATCAGCTTAATCATTTCATTGGGCCTATTCAGCAGCACCAGGCTCAAGATGTTATGTGGGGTGATCAGCAGAACTTTCACCATCAAGCTATGCAGCAAAATGCAGCAGAGGCAGAGCATGAGGATGAGGAGGATCTTCCTGGATGGGGCATTGGGCAATGCCAGCAGAAGATGATGATCTCATTGACCAAGAGCTAGAAGAGGGAGAATTTATGGAGCTTGCTAATCTGTTCCAGCCTTTGGATGAGCAACAACAATTAAACCTTCCTGATATGGATATGCATAGTGAGCTGACCCTCTTTATGGGGTCCAATGGGGTGGAGATGATTGCAGCAAATGCACTGCCAAATGTGGAGGGAAATGAGCATTTGAACTTTATGGGCCAGGCCCAAGATGTCATTCCTGACCTTAATTTGGCCCTTGGGCCCATGCAAGCTCTGCCACAGGGATTTATTCAGTCTCCTGCATAGCCTGCTATTGCTGCTCCTTTGGAATTTCTAAACCTCATGCCTCCTGTGGGGCCAAATATCAGGATTGGGCTTGATCTCAACCATGTTTTCCTTCAGTCACCTTCTACTGCTCCTAACAATCAAGCCCAAGGGAACTCTCCTATGATTGGTAATGAGCTGGCTGTAGAAATGGATTTGGTGGAAGAAGATGGCTCTCTTTTTAACCTGAACCTTGCTGAAGGGGAGGACCCAGTTATTCAGTTAGCTTCTCCTTCTGAGTACTTGGCAGCCATTAACATAGCAGAGGACCAGAGCTCTTTTGTGGATGAGGAAATTGAAATTCTGGATTGTTCTTCAGATGCTTCTTCCAAGCCAGCTTCTGACTCTAAAAGTATTTCTGTCACCTGTACCTCATCCTCAAATTCTTCAGCACCAACAAGTTTTAATGTCAAGGGAAGATATTTAGCTAATCATGTCCCTGCTGGCACTGATGCAGATTCTGTTAGTCAGGGATTGGCTTGTCACTCAGCTTGGGAGCAGCATTTTTCTGTTAACATAGAAGGCACCACAACAGTACAGGTACCATTTTAATGGGTGGATTACATTTGCTCTGCTTTATTGACCCCTGATAAATTTGATTGGGCAAAGATGTTCTTGCAATCTCCTATGTGGCATATTATTTGTGAAGGATTTCAACAGTCTCAGCAACGTGCTTTCTTCATTCCTTCTTCTTGCCCTGTCACTTAGCTCCTTCATGCTCTCAGTTGCAGGATCATGGTTTGGAGGAGGTCCCACCTCTACCTGTTGTTTGGAGGAGGTCCCACCTCTATCTTAAGTGCTTGAGTACTGTTTTTTATCCTTGCTCCTGTGTCTGTTTGATCTGCAATGCATAAATCCTAGAACAGACTGAATTGGAATGTTAGAGGCATAAATTCAAGTGATAAGTGGCTAGCTATTTCAAATAAAATTGATGAGGCCCAATGCTCAGTTATTTGTCTACAAGAAACGAAGAGAGAAGCCTTTGATAGCTCTTATTTAAAGAAATTTTGCCCAAAGAGAATAAACAAATTTGATTATCTGCCTTCTGGGGGATTGCTTGTGGCATGGAATGATAATATGTTTCAAGGGGAGTGCCTATTCAAAATGATTTTTCCATCTCCATTAAATTTATTTCAGTCCACACAGGGGATTCTTGGATCTTAACAAACATCTATGGGCCGTGTGATAATGAAGGCAGACACAACTTTCTGGCCTGGTTCAGAAACATTTAGATGCCTGTTGAAACTGATTGGATCATCACTGGAGATTTCAACTATATTAGATATCCTTCCAACAGAAATGTAGGAGCTGGAGACGTGAACAATATGATGGATTTCAATGCTGCAACCAGTCAACTAGCCTTAGTTGAAATTCCTTTGAAAGGTAGAAGTTTTACTTGGAGCAATATGCAGCAAGCTCCTTTTCTGGAGAAAGTTGACTGGGTGTTCACCTCTAAAATCTGGTCTTCCAATTATCCCAATACAATGGCTATTCCTCTGGCAAAACCTGTTTCTGATCATTGCCCATTTGTCATCAAAATTGGTACTAGCATTCCTCGAGCCCAGGTCTTTAGGTTTGAAAACTTCTGGCTTCAGCACCATGATTTCCATAAGGTAGTGAAATCTAACTGGCAGCAACCCGTATTGGCCAGTGACAGTGCAAAACGCATCACTGCAAAGTTTAAAAGGCTCAGGAAGGGTCTAAAAAATTGGAGTAAATGCATCTCAAACTTAGCTAGCAGCATTCAGGCCACCAATATTGTTATTTTGATGTGGGATCTTTTTGAGGAATACAGAGTGCTCACAGATATTGAACATACTGGCAGGGAAATGCTAAAAGAGCAACAATTCGATGGGTTAAATTTGGAGATGAAAACTCTAAATTCTTTCAGGCAAAGGCAACCATTAAATACAAGCACAACTTCATACGGTCATTATATAATGATCAGGGGATTGAGCTGTCAGATCATCATGCCAAAGTTGCAATTCTTTGGGCTTCATTCAAAGAGAGACTGGGCCAGACTGGTGAAATTTCAGATCCTCTAAATCTGATTAACCTCATCACCAGAATGGAGGGCTTGCAGGATTTAGATGCCCCTTTCACAAAACAAGAGATTGACTCTCTTATAAAGAATCTCCCTTCTGATAAAGCACCAGAGCCAGATGGATTCAATGGAGATTTCATTAAAGATTGTTGGAACATCATTGCTGAAGATTCTTACAAGCTGATAGATGATTTTTACCATGGGAAGATCTCTCTTCAAAGTATTAATGCCTCTTTCATCACATTAATTCCAAAGAAGGATAATCCAGTTACAGCCAATGACTTCAGACCAATTTCTCTGCTCAATTGCACAATCAAGATTATTACCAAATTGTTGGCAAATAGGTTACAGACTATTATCCTAAAGATTGTGCACACCAACCAATATGGATTCATCAGGAATAGAACCATTCATGACTGTCTGGGTGGGCTTTTGAATATTTACATCAATGTCAACAATCCAAGCAGCCTATTGTTCTTCTTAAATTGGACTTTGATAAGGCTTTTGATCTACTTAATCATCAAGCAATTCTTGCTATTCTAAAAGCTAGAGGCTTTGGAGAGAGATGGATAAATTGGATCTCAATGATGCTGTCCTCAGGCACTTCCTCTGTGCTACTCAATGGAGTTCCTAGGAAATTCTTCCATTGCAAACAAGGAGTCAGACAAGGGGACCCTGTTTCTCCTTTACTTTTTGTTATGGCAGCTGATCTACTCAAGTCAATTCTCAATGAAGCTATGCATCAGCATCTGATTCATGCACCTATTGTGAGTCAAGCTTGTCCAGATTTTCCTGTAATCCAATATGTTGATGACACAATCTTAGTTCTGCCTGCTGATGCCAGACAAGTTGCTCAAGTCAAAAACCTCATTTTGCATTATACTGCTTTTACTGGCTCAAAGTTAATTATGAGAAATCTTTCATGGTACCAATTAATGTGTCTGACTCTCAGATCAACACTCTGCTTAATATTATGGGATGCCAGCAAGGTCACTTCCCCTTCACCTATTTGGGACTTCCACTTGGCACATCAAAACCAAAAATTGAAGATTACAGCCCAATGATGCAAAGAATTGAGAGAAGGCTTTCTGGTTGTTCTACCATGCTGTCTTATGATGGAAGATTGTTGCTCATTAAATCTGTATTTGCGTCCTTACCAATCTTCTTCATGTGTACCCTGGCACTCCCCATGGGTGTTATTGAGCAAATCAACAAGTACTTGAGGAAATTTGGCATGGAAGATAGAGGGACAACTCTAATTGCTTGGTCCAAGGTTTGTTTACCAAAGAAACAGTGAGGTCTTGGTATTCTTGATATTGCCTTACACAATAAGGCTCTTATGAAAAAGCTCTTCAAGTTCCTCAACAAAGAAGATATACCTTGGGTTAATCTGGTCTGGGAGAAATATTATCATACAGAAGCACCAAAAGGAAAAGCTGAAGGTTCTTTCTGGTGGAAATCTCACATTTGGCTCCTAGACAGGTTTAAGCAGATTAGCTTTTGGAAAGAGAAATGGATTGATCACAACCTGCAAGCTACTCTTCCCCATCTTCACTCCTTTGCAGTGAATGATGAGCAATCTGTTCTAGATTTTTATGGAGAGCATGATTGGACTGAGCACTTTCACCTGCCTCTTTATGTTGAAGCATATGAGGAACTTAATCAAATTCAAGCTCTGGCTCCTATTCTGCATCCAGACAGAGAGGATAAATGGAGCATCATCGGGGCTGCTGGCAAGCCATCAACAATTCATATCTACAATCAAATATTGGAACAACATGAAGAGCATCCCTTTTTCAACATTATATGGAAAAGTTCAAGCAGACTCAAACACAAAATCTTCTTTTGGCTAGTGGCTCATTTCGAATCAACACTAGGGCTCTCCTTCTCAGAAAAGGCATGCAACTTGATAACATTTTTTGCCCCAACTGTAACCAACAGGCAAAAAAGACAACTATGCATTTATTATGGGACTGCAACTTTGCACAAGAATGTTGGAACTCCTTGATTCCAAATAGAAAAAGAGGCACATCAGTATATGAGGACACCACCCTAGCCATAAAGCTCTTGCCACAGCAGTTTGCAGTAGAGATCATCATTCTGGGTTGCTGGAATATATGGATGCAGATGAATGGTAAAGTTTTCAGAGCAATTCCACAGTCGATTCAATCTTGGAGATTTCACCTTAAGCAAGACTTAAAGCTCCTCAGACACAAGATCAAGCAAAAGTTTGAAGTTCGGTTCTCTCAGTGGATAGATCATAATCTGTAATCATGAGTTTGATTCCTGGAGCAGGCATTTGCTAATTTCTTAGCCGAAGTTCATCCCTTTGGGGGTGTGTATTATATTGTACTATATTTTTTAAATATATTTACCGTAGAACAGTTGTTCTACGGTGTTGGGTAAAAAAGAAAAACAAAGACAGTTCACTAACAGCAATGTGCAAGACCGCACATGAAGGCAGCAGGACAAGCTGAGCGATCGTCCCCTACACCTAAGCAGCTGAATAGTCCTTTTATGAGCATTCTGGCCGGCCAGTGAGCAATTATATTATTATCCCTTCCTATCTTGAAGCTCCTTTGCACCAGCTCCATGTGTGAACTGAAAAACCGACAACGAAGAATCTTGTCGCCCGAATCCCCAGGAATTTGACTGGATTTTTGTTTGCAGCCGCTTTTGAAAGGACATGACTATCTTTTTTTTTGATAAAGAGATTTTCCTCTACGATTTCCATTATTAGAAATCACCAGGTTTTTATAGCCCAACACCAGAAGAACATGACTATCTGTCAAGAAATTTGGCTCATTTAGCTATGCTGCAAGCTCAAGTGCCCGCACCTCAGCCTACAAGGGAAAAGCCACCATGGAAGTTGCCTGGGGGAAACCCTAGCGCGCCGTGCCTCGTCCTCCCTCGTCGATCTCTCCCCCCGCCGCCACCGTACAGCGCCGCCGGGCAAAGTCCGACCGGCGTTGGTGGCGGCGGGGATCTTGCCCCTCTCCTCGCGGTTGGCGTTTGGCGCGGGACGGTGCGGCGCGAGACGGCGCTGGGCTTGGCGGGGCCCAGCGGCGCGGCGGAGGGCGTGCTGGGTGGCGGCGCCCCTGCCTGGCGGCGGTGCAGCTGCGGCTTGGGGCCCCTCCAACGCGCGGCGGCTGCGGCTTCTCTGGCGGCGGCGCGAGTTATCCCGGCGGCGGCTTGGCGGCGTGGCGCGGCGGAGCTCCGGCGATGACTCGGCGGCTGGCTGGAGGGCTAGGCACCATCCAGTGGTGCTGCCTCCGCGGCGGTTGCGGTTTGGGGCCCTTGACTCCGATCCGATCTGGATCTGGTGGTGCTTGGGTCTGGGCCATGGCGGCTGGCGAGGCATGGTGTTCGTCGGGGCTTGTCGGCCTCTAGGCACCATGGCGGTGCCGGCGGCGACGCGTGCCCGGCGTGGTGACGCTGGTGGTCATCTTCTTCCCGAGATGGCCGGCCAGAGGCTTGGTGATCGGATCTCGAGATCCGTCATCTTGTCCCGGCTGCGAGTAGGGGAGACATGGTTGCCAGTGAAAACCGAGCCGACGGCAGGCGATGGCGGCGTTCTCGCTGTTACCTTGATGGAGGCATCGTCGTGTAACTACTGTCGACCCACTCGTGCTGCTCCGGGGGAAACCCTAGGATCTGGTGTTCCAGATCGGACGATGGCGGCACTGCGGTGTCGTTTGTCTCTTGGGAGCATCGTTTGCGGAGCAGCGCTGGAAGTCAGAGGCAGGAGGTGGAGCGGCTTCGTCTTGCACGGAGCTTCGGTGGTGATGTCAAGTCATGCCTGACCGACAGGTGCTACGCTTTGTCATGCCTGGTCGGCAGGTGCTACGCACGACAGATCTTCCAAGGACTTCAAGCTGTGTCGGCTGGTGATACCTGGCAGCATGGCGCTGAGGTGTATCAGTGGCGACCGCGACGTGCTCAGCTGTTTGCGCACAGGGAGGAGGTGCCGTTTGGCGCCGTGGTGGCGTCAACGATAGCTAGACCGAGCAAGGTTGATGCATCAGTACAGTTCTGAAGATGGAGCGGTGGCAGTTGGCGGCGGCGGCCTCTGAGAGCACGCTGGACCAGTGTGTGCCCCAGACCCGGCAAGAGGCTAGGTTGGGGTCTCAGGTCTTAGATGTTAGGCTTGGCTGCGATGTCTGTTTGGTATTAGGCCCAGGCTATCTGCGCCCCTTCATCAACTGGATAGATATAGCGACAGTTTGTTGCTTAGACGGCGGCTTTAGTCTTACTTTTGTATGACTTTGTAAGGTCTTGTGAGAATAATTAATAAAGTGGCCGTATGCATCGCCCAGATGCAGAGGCTGGGGTCATCCTCCTTTTCTAAAAAAAACTAAGAAGGCAAGCTTGGTGTTGCCGTTGTGGCACTGCATGAAAAACTCCAAGGACCTCTTTACTCTTCCAACTTGAAAAAGAACAGAACAAAGCAGATGTATCTTTTCAAGCTACATCCGCAAATTATTAGGCTCTTTAGTAATCCTTCATTTGTGAAAAGAAGAGATGATCATACCAGTCTTTTACCTACATTGATTTGTCTTGTATCTCAACGTCATTCTTCTATCCAATGTTGTGGTACTTCGCCAGCATTAAGAACAACCATAAGTGTATGCATCGCGCTTGGCTCCGGTCGCTCAACGAGTGATTAGCTCTAGTCAAACGGGTTTCCTCAAACACCGTAACATTCTCGAGGGACCAATTGCGTTACAAGAGATCGTTCACGAGCTGAAAAGGACCAAGGCACAGGGAGTGCTTCTCAAATTAGATTTCGAGAAAGCGTACGATCGCGTGAACTGGGAGTTCGTGCGAGAAGTCCTCCTCAAAAAGGGGTTTGAGGCAGGATTCGTACATCGTATCATGCACCTCGTGTGTAGTGGGCACACGGCGGTCAATATCAACGGCACAATGGGCAAGTTCTTTCGTAACAAGCGTGGTCTCCGTCAGGGAGACCCAAGTTCCCCGCTTATCATCAACTTTGTTGCGGATGCCTTGGCGGCCATGATTAATAAAGCAAGGGCAACGGGTCACATCAAAGGGCTCGTTGCGCATCTAATTCCGGGTGGGGTCACGCATTTGCAATACGCTGACGATACGATCCTCTTACTCGAACCCGATGTCCACAGCTTAGCAACTACCAAGCTACTCTTGCTTGCGTTCGAGATCTTATCAGGGCTTAAGATCAACTTTCTGAAAAGCGAAGTGATCACCATTGGGATGGATGATCTAGCTAGCTCGCGGGTTGCGAATCTCCTTAATTGCAAGCTAGGCAGCTTTCCAATTAAATACTTGGGCCTCCCGATTTCGACCAAGAAACCTACCATAGCGGAATGGGAACCGCTTTATGGGAAGGTCGCTAACCGAGTGAGCCCTTGGAGGGGTAGGTTTATGTCCTCGGCGGCGAGGCTAATCCTAACCAACTCGAGCTTATCTTCCCTCCCTATTTTCACTATGGGGATGTTCCTACTAGCGGATGGGGTTCACACAAGACTCGATACCCCTCGCTCCTGGTTCTTTTGGGAAGGAGCCGGGACCAAGCGCAAGTATCACTTAGTAAAATGGGCAGTAGCGTGTAGGGCAAAAAAATTTGGCGGCCTAGGTATCACGAATTCTAAACTCATGAACGTGGCGTTGCTAACTAAGTGGTGGTGGCGTCTTGCCCAAAACGAGTCGGGGCTCTGGGCAGACATCCTTCGAGCCAAATATTTCCCGGAGGGGAATCTGTTCAAGGCTAAAACCAACGGTTCGGCCTTTTGGAACGGGATCCAAGCGGTACGACCGGCGTTTTCAGTTGGTGCACAGTTCCGGGTAAACAACGGCAAGTCCACACGGTTCTGGCTCGACCACTGGTGGGGTCAGGAGCCGTTATGGAAATCCCATCCGGAATTGTACCAACTGGCAACGGACACTAACATTTTCGTGGCCGATGCTTTACGCGTCCACCCTCCAGCCATTTCGTTCATCAGGAATCTAGAGCCCAGGGAGGCTGCAAGCTGGGACGCTTTGACGGTCGACTTGGGTGGTCTGAACCGTAGCACTGGGGCGGACACGATATCGTGGAAGTTGACCGCTTCTAAGCGATTTTCGGTCAAGTCCTTATATGACTTGCTATCTTCGGGACCTACATTAGATATAGCTAGGGGGCTATGGAAGGCTGCCATTCCTCTCAAAATCAAGATCTTCTTTTGGCAAATGTTTCGCAACCGCTTACCTACGTCGGACAACATTGCCAAACGAAATGGGCCAGCGGACGGCACTTGCACCACCTGCGGTTTAGGGGAAAACGCGAACCACGTCTTCTTTGGTTGTGCGCTTGCTAGATTTGCGTGGAGTGCAGTCAGAGACGCATTCAATCAAAATTGGAACCCTCAGTCTAGCCACGAATTGCTGTCTATCTTAACGGCGCAAAGAGGGGCCAATGCTAGGATAGTTTGGAGATGCGTTGGGGCGCTTCTTTGGTCCCTCTGGACGGTTCGTAACAAAATTACGATTGAACACAAATTCCCGACCCACCCTGCTGATATTATCTTCAAATGTCATATTTTCCTTCAGGTCTGGGCTCCACTGGGGAAGAAGCGTGACATCGAGCGCATGAACGAGGCCATGGAGCTGATCAAGACATCCATGATGAAGGCGCGGCACGGGACGATGGCTGCCCCATGATCCTCGTGCTGCTAGCTCTGGCCTTGATACTCCGCTTTTGTGTTTCCGAGCTTGTGGTTGTGTGCTACTTAGTTTTATCTTGAGCCATGTGCTCGATGGACTTGTTTTTTTTGTTTGTAAGACTGTTTGTGTGGATTCTGCCTGGTGGCTTTATTAAGTTAAAGCCGGACGCTTCTAGCGTCTATGTTCCAAAAAAAAGAACAACCATTGCATATAAAACCTGCAAGGGAGTACATTGTTTCCTGTTGAAAAGAAGGCCATTTCATGCCTTCCAGAGAATATTGAAGGTTATGGCTACAGAGTACTCAGTTCTGTAGATGTTCATCATGTGATTAAGTGAGGTTCCTTGCACTAAAAAAAATCATGATTAATTGCACCTTGCAGTTCCTGTATTACTTGCTGAATGAGCCCTTGAACATGTAGTCCTAAACGAAGAAGCAAAGCACCCATGCAAGCACGTTGCATGCACGAAGGGACAAGAGAAGAACAAATGAATATCACATTCATCCATGCCACACCTGCAACATTGGTGATCTAAGCTTTTATTGTCTCCGTGTCGAAAAATGATCTGCGCGAACTGTTCTCGCAGCCACCCATGTGCAAACGTGAGAAGCTTGGGGAAGGGTCTAGCCTGCTTCTCTGTCACCGCTGGTTTTGTGAAGCAAGAGCAATTCTAGTCGATCCCCTAAAAAGTAGAGGAGTATCCGGCCGAGTAAAACATAATGGGGTATATTTACTCTACTAAGTATTGGTCGGTTCTAGCGATCCCCTAAATTTTGCGGAGTAAAAGTCAAATTTAGATAAGATGAACATAGATTTGATTTAAACAAACTTCTGAACCGAAATTCTACACATAATTTACATTACCATCCACCGAAACATAGTCTAGTTTAAACAGATACTAAAACTTGAATTTAAACATAAACTAAAACTTAAATCTAACCAAAACTTAGTCGCTATCCGACTTTTTGAGAGATAGCCAATCCACCCTAGAGATGCCACCGCCCATGGGGTCAGGCCTTGTGCCGTCATCGTCGCAGACGGGGAAACCACTCTTAGATGTCGAAGCCGTCGTCATTGCCGCCTCCTCTACCACTGTTGTCCTCCTCGTCGCTTAAGAGGATGATGATGTTCACCCCGCCAGCCGCTCGCTCCTCGTATAGCTTGTGCTCCGCCTCCACTAGCTTAGGGTACTGGCAGCAGAGGTCGGCCACCCTCAAGAGGTCCAGACCGTCAACGAGCCTCCCCAGAATTTCCAGCATGATGTCTCCAGGGAGCAGCACGAAGGCATTAGCACGGCACAGGTCGACGAGGGCACCCCGGCACAGCTTCCCGGTGAGCTCCCTCCAGAGCGCGGCCAACCCGCGGCCGCAGGCGCCATGGCTGGTCAGCGCCCGCGCGGTGTCGTCCAGGCCGCCGGACAGGAGGGGTGCCGCGACGCGCGCGTCCACGCACACCCAGTGCAGACCTGGCCCTCGGCCTTGGTCGGATCTGACGCGCACGTAGAAGACGATGCGCATCCATTGCGCGCTTATCCTCAGCACGACCGCGTACCGCAGGCCCGGCGCGGCGTACCCGAGGGAGAGCGTCGAGGCCGTCGCGCCCACCCGCCTCGGAACCCGGCCGGACTTCGGGGGGACGGCGTGTGGGTGGGACACGAAGCCCGTGTCGAGGACGGCGGCGTGGACGATGACTATGAGGCGGCCAAGGAGGCTCTCGGCCTCCCACCGGCCGGCGTCGATTACCCTATGGAGGGGCGAGATCTCTGTCATGGCCAAGACGGGTTCTAAATCTTGGAAGGATGACGGCGCGCGGGAGGCATGCAACTAGAGCTATACGACGAGTAGGGCAAGGGCAGGAGGGCTTTTTTCCCCATCAATATAAGACTTTATTTCTCAGATGATAGACATGTCATTTACAAGAGGTTGAGAAATAAAATCGGGGAAGAACTTTCCCCCAAAAATTAGAAGATCTAGTTTTAATTTCGGACCTCACCGACATATGTGAAATTTCGCATATTTCAAAATTATTTCAGATTTTATAAATTCACTTAATTTTAATGAATTCTAACATAATTTAAATTTATTTTGAAATTAGTTTGAATCTGCCTTGAAATTTTGGCTTTAAAAATATTTTGGACCCCAATGAAATATGCGAAATTTCACTGTAATTCCATTCAAAATTTTGACCCTGTATAGGAGCGGCCAACTAAGCGACCAGCTATTAATTTTGCTTCACAAAAGCAATGAGAGAATGAGACCTTCGCAAAATGACAAACCAACTGATTGCATTCTGCGATCGTTGCAACCTCCTCGCCGTGATAATGTTCCTGTTTTTGCATAGTCTCCACCGCAAAACTAGAGTCGGACTCAATATGAGCAATGTTGCATCCGATCCTCACTGCCAAATAAAGACCATGCTTGATAATGAAGATCTCCGCTGAATCAGCACTACTCACATATATGGTAACACCCATGTTGCAACTGCAATAAAATGACTGATCATCACCCGCAACAGCCCCTATAGCACCATTAAGAGACCGTTGAAAAAGCATGCATCCACATTAATTTTTATAGCTCCCCTGCTAGGACTTTCCAAATCTGACTATTTTTTCGTTCAATAACTTTAGGAGATGCAACTCTAACGTAGTTTGTAGCTGACACCCTAATAGCAAGAGCTGTTTTTCCCGGGGTTTTATCAATTTTCCCTTTACAATTTGGTGTCATTACCACCACACATACCACACTGCGACAATTACCAACTCCGGTGTAGGAACTTCGCCCGTTCCCGGTGGTAACTTTGACCAAATTTCCAAGGTGACAGAGCCTGATCTGCCTTTAGCAATGACTTGTCTGGTAGTATCTGGCAAGGGTAGGAGTTTGTGCTATCTCTACTTCTATAGAAGACTCAGTTGGTGAAGATGGTGTGTCTGTCATCCGTCATTTCTGACCATTAGATCTGTATCTAACGGTTGTGAGGTAACACTGGTAGAAAAAAGCCCTTTAGTCCCGGTTCGCAACAGCCTTTAGTCCCGGCTGTGCAACCGGGACTAAATATGCGCGACTAAAGACCCCCCCCCCTTTAGTCGCGCCTCTTACGGACCGCGACTAAAGGCTTTAGTCCCGGTTCTTGTGGCTGACCGGGACTAAAGGCCCGTCCACGTGGGCGACAGTGGTCCGTCGGGGCGGAGGACCTTTAGTCCCGGTTCTCGTGGCCAACCGGGACTAAAGGCCTCCTCCGCAGGTTTAGGGTTTTAGCCCCCCTAAACCTGGTTTCTTTTTAATTTGTAGTGTTTTATTTCTTTTATATTTTATTTTGTGTTTTATTTTAATTTTGATGAAGTTTCAGTACACATATTCTACGCTACTATATACATGCATATGAAATTTCAAACAAGAAGAATTCAAGAGGAATATATAATATATATTCAATCTCGGGTGACCATATACAACTTCGAACAAGTTTCCATACACAATTAGGATGGATGACCATATACAACTTCGAACAAGTTTCAATCTCGGGTATGCATATAAATTTCTTCGTCCTCGGTATAGTGTTCTCCTTTAGGATTGATGACTTCCCTCATGAAAAATCCTGCTAATTCTTCTTGAATTGGTCGGAAGCGAGCTTCTGGACTAAGCCTCCTCCGCAAGTTATCCGTCGCGTTCCGCACGCTATCCGATGCCTTCCGCTCAGAGGTGTGTCTCCGGATGTTCTCACAAACATAGTATCCACGTAGATTGGTCCCCGGTGGCTGCTTATCCACATTAACTAACCTTCTGAAATCTAGCTCATGTTTGAATTCACCGACAATTTCTTCTGAGAACCGTCTCCAAACCCTACAGGGCAAAGAAAATTAAATGAACAAGGGAGTTATTAGTTACTTGATATTAGGAAATGAACGAAAGAGACCGATCGATATAGAGCTCAAATGATTGAAAATAATTACTTTTGCAGCATTTTTCTCATGTCGGCCCAACGCTTTGGATCCGAATCCATAGAGTCCATGATTAGAACTCTGGAGGTGTGAAGTTCAATATTTAGCAGAATCCAGTGAAACCTGCAGACACGTTACATGCACAGTCATGCATAACTCATCGATTAGACATACCATGCATGGAGTAAACAAAAGAGAATGGACACAAGAGAGAAACACTCACCCAAAATGGTAAGGAAATAGAATATGACTTTTGAGTTGATGCTTTCTAAGAAACTTGTACAAGTCTTTCTCCACGTCTTCGGGGTGATGTTGTAACACATGTCCATTAACGATATGTGGGTCAATGAACCCAACATCATGGATGTTTCTTATTTTGCATTCCCAAATCTTCAATCTGCATAATAGCGTACGCAACAATATAGTTAGGACAATATATATATATATATATATATATATATATATATATATATATATATATATATATATATATATATAGTGCAGGCAATGAAGAACGAGATGAGGTAGAAATAAATCACTTACAGAACGTAGCAACTCAGCATAGATTTGTCGAGGTCGCGCAGATTGAACAGCTGAAACAATTCACTCATATGAACTTGTACAGAGTACCGTTTGGTGTGATGCTCATCTGTAACATCCGCATAAACATATTCTTTGTCGGCCCATGTTATGAATTGCTTGTACCAACGTAGCAGATTTCGCATTTGTGGTGGTAGACTCTTTTCCCGCGCAGGCTCGACGAGAGGCCCATTCCGCACATATTGTAATGCTATCTCACATACTAGCGCATCCTCAAGGCCTAAGAAGGCACGAAGAGTCAAACCCATCTCGGACGCTTGTTTCATGGCACTCGCTACAGTCAATCCAAGTGCTGCCGCAGCTGCTATGATCTCGGGGTCCTCTTCCGGACCGGCTTTCACTATGAGCGGGGGGATCGATTGTTTCTTCTGCATCCCGAGCTGGTCAACTTGTTTCCCGCTTTTTTTACTTTCTTCTTTCTTCTCCTTCAATATTTTTGCTTACCTACGAAGTTCATGTCCATAGTCGTCAGGCATATTCAGCTCGGCTTGGGACGGTGTCGTCAAAAAATCCTTAGCCCACTTCTTTTGCTTCTCAGTGAATACTTGCTTGGGCTCAGGCTCTTTTATCGCCTTCATATCCGCCTTCCATTTCTCATAATCAGCAGACATGGCCAATTTGGTTTCAGCTTCACTAAGTTCCCAAGGCCTTGGGAGGAGTGGCTTCAGTGATGGCTCCGGTACCCTTGTGGCCTTAGGTACATAAGGGTCCGAGTTAATAGTCCAGGAGCGGGTTTCCTTGCTGTCCGCCTGCTTCTGCTTCTTCGCCGGAGGTGGATTGGGGGGCGTCGTACCCGCCGGAGGAGGATTGGGGGGCGTCGTACCCGCCGGAGGTTGTGGATCAGGGGACGGCGTCGAATGGCGTGAAGGAGGTGTAGGTGAACCACCACGACCACCACCACCGCCACCACCGCCACCACCACCACCACCACCATCGGAGGGGGGTGGACTTGCTAGCCTTGGCGCCTCGCCTGGAAACACTATGTACTTCTTTTTCCATAGAATGATCTGGCGCTTGACATCTCCAAGTCTTCTCTCCCCTTCGGGTGTAGGTTTGTCAATCTCCAGGTCCTCAAACCCTTGGACTATGTCTTCCACCGTGACACGAGCATAGCCATATGCAATGGGGTTGTTGTGGTGGAGTGCTCCAGGTGTACAAGGTAAAGCACTGCCGCTAGCTACCTTCGTGGAAACGTTTCCCACGGGATAATGCAGATCACATTCTTTCATCTCCTTTACATCATCCACGGGGTAGTGAGGCTCCGGTGCACGAATCTCGATCATCGGTGCACTAGCACCAGGCGGGGCATCCGTGGAAGCCACGCTGCTTCTCCGCTGCTGGCTTCCGCGATCCGCTTCATGATCTTCATGCGGCCCTGCAGCCGATTTTTCTTTTACTAGTTCATGCACGGTCTGCTTCAACTCATGGAGTTCCGATGCAAACTTCGTCATAAGATCTGCATCCCGGTCCGTCTTTCTCTTACGGCTTCTGTAACAGTACGGGTCATTGTCCTGGGAAAACCCTACTTTCCACGGAACTTTGCCTTTGCCTCGTACACGTCCTCCGTGTTCATCATTCCCGAGGGCTGTTGTCAGTGCGTCTTTCTCTCTGCTGAACTTGATCAAGCCCTCTTGAGCTTGGGTCATTGCGTCAATAAGGGCTTGGGTGGGAGCAAACTGTCTCTGCCGGTGAACACACACCCCTGTCTCCGGGTCTAGCGATCCCCCATGCCCGTACCACCAGCTTTTGGCCCTTGGGTCGCATCCCTCTGTACCTAGAGGGATTCCTCGCACCCTCAGGTCCTCCTCCATCTTCTGCCACCTAGGCTCCGAAAGGCGGTATCCTCCTGGCCCCATAATATGATGGAACTTTTTCTTACTCGCATTATCCTTATTTTTTTTTCGATATTTCCTTGAAATGCTCCGATTGCTTTTGCCTCACAAATTTTGGCCAATCATCTTTCAGTTTCTCATGTTGTCCATTGAAATCCGGAGTCTTGCCCTTGTTGACATAGTCACGGGTTAAATTTTTCTTGAAGTTCCGGAATGCTTCGCCCATCTTCTGAAGAGCGAACTCTTTAACTAGCCTCCTCCTCTGACGTCCACCCGGAACCTCGTTACCGAATTCATCGACTTTGTTGTATTCCGGAGGTAGAATGAAATGTTCCATAAGCTTTCTCCAGCAATCCTTTTTCGTTCTCTTGTCGACAAAACTGAAACCAAGACGTGTCTTCTTTGGCTCCTTCCATTTCTGGACGGTGATCGGGACGTTGTCTCTAACAACGACTCCGCATTGGTTGATAAACTTTGAGGTGTGCTGTAGGGGCTTGCCGGTTTCACTGACAAACTCAATGGCATATGTTTCTCCTGTTTTCATCGCCTTGGATTTGCCACGCTTTGTCGTACTCGATCCGGAGGGCTAAAAAAAGAAAGAGAGTCGCGCGCGTTAATACATATGTATTCACATTTCAGTAAGTTTGTATCACGAGAGGCTCAATGTATATATATACCTCGCCGGAGGTGGTTGCTACTTGCAATTCGAGATCGTCGTTTGTTGACAGTTGACCTCCGTCGACAATGTCCGTTCCTTCACCTTCTTGATCATCGACAATCTCTGTTCCACCGTCAAGGTTCAGAAAAGAAGAGACTACATCCTCTTCTTGCTCATATTCTGAGCCCGGCACATAAGGAATCTCGTTGTTGATGATGCCCATTAAATAACGTTCAGCCTCCGGATCCCTAAGCGGCTCGGCTCTATCGTCCGCCATATGTCACTCCTGCATGTAGTAAAAATTCTTTAAGTATAAAGGAATTAAAAAATAAGATTAAGGGGACATAGAGGAGGAGGAATTAAAAAATAAGATTATTGAGCACTGCCAAGTATTTTGTTTTTCCTTTTTTTTCTTTTCTTTTTCCTTTTCTTCTTCCTTTTCTTCTTCCTTTTCTTCTTCCTTTTCTTTTTCCTTTTCTTATTTTGTTTTTCCTTTTCTTCTGTTTTGGTTTCTTTTGCATTGGTTTCTTTTGTTTTGTTTTCTTTGTTTTTCTTTTTGGTTTTCATTTGGTTTCTTTCTTCTTCCTTTTTTTCTTCTTTTTTTCTTCTTCCTTTTTCTTTCTTCTTTCATTTGGTTTTCATTTTTTTCTTCTTCCTTTTTCTTTCTTCTTTCTTTCTTCTTTCTTTTTTTCTTCTTCCTTTTTTTCTTCTTCCTTTTTTCTTCTTCCTTTTTTTTCTTCTTCCTTTTTTTTCTTCTTTCTTTTGGTTTTCATTTGGTTTTCTTTCTTCTTTCTTTTTGGTTTTCATTTGGTTTCTTTTCTTTTTTTCTTTTTTTTCTTCTTCCTTTTTCTTTCTTCTTCCTTTTTCTTTCTTCTTCCTTTTTTCTTCTTCCTTTTTCTTTCTTCTTTCTTTCTTCCTTTTTTTTTCTTCTTCCTTTTTTTCTTCTTCCTTTTTTCTTCTTCCTTTTTTTTCTTCTTCCTTTTTTTTCTTCTTTCTTTTGGTTTTCATTTGGTTTTCTTTCTTCTTTCTTTTTGGTTTTCATTTGGTTTCTTTTGTTTTGTTTTTTTTCTTCTTCCTTTTTTTTTCTTCTTCCTTTTTTTTCTTCTTTCTTTTGGTTTTCATTTGGTTTTCTTTCTTCTTTCTTTTTGGTTTTCATTTGGTTTGTTTTGTTTTCTTTTTTTTTCTTCTTCCTTTTTCTTTCTTCCTTTTTCTTTCTTCTTTCTTTCTTCTTTCTTTTCTTCATTTTTCATTTGGTTTCTTTCTTCTTTCTTTCTTCTTCTTCCTTTTTCTTTCTTCTTCTTCCTTTTTCTTTTTGGTTTCTTTGGCAGGGGCAGCGGGCGGCGGGCAAGGGCAGGGGGCTGCGGCGGCGGCGGAGCGCTAAGGGCAGGGCACGGGCGGCGGCGGCGCTCACTGGGGACGGCGGCGGCGGCGCGCAGGGCGGCGGGCAAGGGCAGGGGCTGCGGCGGGCAAGGGCAGGGGCACGCTGCGGCGGCGGCGGAGAGCTAAGGGCAGGGCACGGGCGGCGGCGGCGCTCACTAGGGACGGGGGCGGCGGCGCGCAGGGCGTCGGCGTCGGCGTCGGGGCAGGGCTTCGGCGTCGGCGTCGGGCAGGGCTTCGGCGTCGATCGGCGTCGGGGCAGGGCTTCGGCATCGAGAGAGGAGAATGGGAAGTGGCGGAAACTGCTAAGTGCAGTATATATAGACATACCTTTAGTCCCGGTTGGGGAGGCGGACCGCGACTAAAGGCACCCTTTAGTCGCGGTTGGCCACACCAACCGCGACTAAAGGGTACCTTTAGTCGCGGTCCGCCTCCCCAACCGGGACTAAAGGGTTTTGGCGCCGCTTTCGTTCCCGCGCAGAAAGAGCCTTTAGTCGCGGTTGGGGACAACAACCGCGACTAAAGGGTACCCTTTAGTCGCGGTCCGCCTCCCCAACCGGGACTAAAGGTCCTTTTTCATATAAAGTAAAACTAATTCATTTTAAAATCTTAAAAATACAATTATATATCAAAAAAATCAGAAAAATAAAACTAATTCATTTTAAAATCTTGAAAATACAAATAATATGTCGAAAAAATCGGAAAAATAAAACTAATTCATTTTAAAATCTTAAAAATACAATTATATATCAAAAAAATCAGAAAAATAAAACTAATTCATTTTAAAATCTTAAAAATACAAATAATATGTCAAAAAATCAGAAAAATAAAACTAATTCATTTTAAAATCTTGAAAATACAAATAATATATCAAAAAAATCAGAAAAATAAAACTAATTCATTTTAAAATCTTAAAAATACAATTATATATCAAAAAAATCAGAAAAATAAAACTAATTCATTTTAAAATCTTAAAAATACAAATAATATATCAAAAAAATCAGAAAAATAAAACTAATTCATTTTAAAATCTTAAAAAATACAATTATATATTAAAAAAATCAGAAAAATAAAACTAATTCATTTTAAAATCTTAAAAATCCAAATAATATATCAAAAAATTCAGTTCATCGATCCCTTGAAGGTTTGACAAAAGGTTTGATACATCATTCAGTTCATCGACCAAATACAAAGTTTGGTACAATAAATTATTACACATCAATTCTTCCCTTGTGTCCCTGCTTGCTTACGATTGTGCCGTATTCATGGAGCATCCTCATCATTTAACTTAATGCTTGGGTCAGTGTTCACTTTGAAGGGCGGAATTTCACCAAACATATTATAATCTTCTGACATGTCTGTCTTGTCCTCCACTCCCACGATATTTCTTTTCCCTGAAAGAACAATGTGGCGCTTTGGATCATCGCATGATGTACTGATCGTTTTCTTATCTTTCCGTTTCCTCGGTTTGCTACTCATGTCCTTCAAATAAAAAACCTGAGCGACATCTTTGGCAAGGACGAATGGTTCGTCAAGGTAACCAAGATTGTTGAAATCCACCATTGTCATTCCGTATTGCTCGTCCACCTTTACCCCACCTCCTGTTAGCTTGAACCATTTGCACCGGAACAAAGGGACCTTAAAGGAGGGTCCATAGTCAAGTTCCCATATCTCCTCTATGTAACCATAATATGTGACCTTTCGCCCATTCTCGGTTGCTGCATCAAAGCGGACACCACTGTTTTGGTTGGTGCTCTTTTTATCTTGGGCGATGGTGTAAAATGTATTCCCATTTATCTCGTACCCTTGGAAAATCATTATAGTCGAAGATGGTTTCTTGGCCAACATGTACAGCTGATCTCCAACATCATTGTCATTCATTAAATGTTTTCGCAACCAACTGCCGAAAGTCTCCATGTGGGCCTTTCTAATCCAGGATTCAGGCTTCCCCGGGTTGTCCGAGCGTAAAATATTCTTGTGTTGCTCGAAGTATGCAGCCACAAAGCTGGAATTTTGCAGAACTGTGTGGTGTGCTTCACTCATAGAATGTCCGTCCATACATATCGTGGATTTCCTTCCGATCTTGCCTTTTCCACTTAGTCTCCCCTCGTGCCGTGATTGAGGAATACCAATCGGCTTAAGGTCAGGAACATAGTCAATACAAAACTCAATTACCTCCTCATTTCCATAGCCCTTGACGATGCTTCCTTATGGCCTAGCACGGTTACGAACATATTTCTTTAATACTACCATGAACCTCTCAAAGGGGAACATATTGTGTAGAAATACAGGACCGAGAATGGAAATCTCTTCGACTAGGTGGAGCAGGAGGTGCGTCATAATATCGAAGAAGGATGGTGGGAACACCAACTCGAAACTGACAAGGCATTGGACCACATCGTTCTGTAACCGTGGTAGATCTTCTGGATTGATTACCTTCTGAGAGATTGCATTGAGGAATGCACATAGCTTCACAATGGCTACTCGAACATTTTCCGGTAGGAGCCCCCTCAAAGCAATCGGAAGCAATTGCGTCATAATCACGTGGCAGTCGTGAGACTTCAGGTTTTGGAACTTTTTCTCCGCCATGTTTATTATTCCCTTTATATTCGACGAGAAGCCAGACGGGACCTTCATACTGCTCAGGCATTCAAAAAAATGACCTTCTCTTCTTTGGTAAGAGCGTAGCTGG
The DNA here is from genome assembly GCF_002575655.3 of Aegilops tauschii subsp. strangulata. NCBI lineage: Eukaryota > Viridiplantae > Streptophyta > Magnoliopsida > Poales > Poaceae > Aegilops > Aegilops tauschii. The sequence goes on from NC_053041.3 coordinate 69,646,122, forward strand.
CACGACCTTGAAACCATTCCGGATGCCGGTCATCTGGGTCTTTCAAAAGTTGCTGGTCCTGCCGTGCTTCCTTTGTATCATTTGTCTTCCCATACACGCCCAAGAAGCTTAGCAGGTTCACGCAAATATTCTTCGTAACATGCATCACGTCGATTGCAGAGCGGACATCTAGGACTTTCCAATATTCTAGCTCCCAAAATATAGATTTCTTCTTCCACATGGGTGCGTGCCCGTCAACTCCCCGCGGAACTGATTGTCCGCCAGGACCCTTTCCAAAGATGACTTTCAAATCTTGACCATATCAAATATCTCAGCACCAGTACGTTCCGCAGGCTTCGGCCGGTGATCTGCCTTGCCGTTGAAATGCTTGCCTTTCTTTCTTACGTTATGATTTCGGGGAAGAAATCGACGATGACCCAGGTACACGTTCTTCTTACAATTAACCAAACGTACACTTTCAGTCTCATGTAAGCAGTGCGTGCATGCATTGTATCCCTTATTTGTCTGTCCCGAAAGGTTACTGAGAGCAGGCCAATCGTTGATGGTTACAAAAAGCAACGCTCGTAGGTCAAATTCCTCTCCTTTGTGCTCATCCCAGACACTTACACCAGGTCTGGCCCACAACTGTAAAAGTTCATCAACTAATGGCCTTAGGTACACATCGATGTCATTCCCGGGTTGCTTTGGACCTTGGATGAGCACTGGCATCATAATGAACTTCCGCTTCATGCACAACCAAGGAGGAAGGTTGTAGATGCATAGAGTCACGGGCCAGGTGCTATGGCTGGAGCTCTGCTCGCCAAAAGGATTCATGCCATCAGTACTTAGACCAAATCTTATGTTCCTTGCGTCAGCTGCAAAATCTTTGAACACTCTGTCAATCTTTCTCCATTGCGTTCCATCAGCGGGGTGTCTCAACTCCCCGTCGGACTTACGGTCCTCTTTGTGCCATCGCAACGACTTGGCATGCTTTTTGTTCATGAACAGACGTTTCAACCGTGGTATTATAGGAGCATACCACATCACCTTGGCGGGAACCCTCTTCCTGGGTTTCTCGCCCTCAACATCGTCACCAGGGTCATCGCCTCTGATCTTATAACGCAATGCAGTGCATACAGGGCATTCATTCAAATTCTCGTATTCACCGCGGTAGAGGATACAGTCGTTAATGCATGCATGTATCTTCAGAACCTCTAAACCTAGAGGGCAGACAACCTTCTTTGCTTCGTACGTACTGGCGGGCAACTCGTTATTCTTCGGAAACATATTCTTCAACATTTTCAGCAAATTTTCAAATGATGAGTCACCTACACCTTCCTGTGCCTTCCATTTTAGCAAATCCAGTGTGCAGCCCAGCTTTTTCAGACTATTATCGCATCCTGGATACAACGACTTTTTGTGATCCTCTAACATGCGATCCAAATTCTCCCTATCCTTGTCAGTTTCGCAGCGTCTCCGTGCATCAGCAGGCTCATCATGTGCCTCTTCTTCACCTTCACCTAACCCTTCCCCACCTTCAGCATCATCCTCCATGAAAGTATCACCGAAATGAGCATGATAGTTGTCATCGATATCATCCCCTTCTTCATCTTCTTCCATTCTAACCCCTCTTTCTCCATGCTTGGTCCAACAATTATAGCTTGGCATGAAACCGTGCCGAAGCAGGTGCATGTGAACGTCTCTTGAGGAGGAGTAACCCTTCTGATTCTTACGGACAGCACATGGACAGATAATAAAACCTTGCTGCTTGTTCGCATTTGCCACTACGAGGAAATCTTTCAAACCCGTAGTGAACTCGCCGGAGAGTCGGGGACCGTACATCCATTGCCGATTCATCTGCATTATTATTATATAAAGTATATAATTAACCATCATGCATTTGTTAAACTAACTAGCTAGAAATAATACAAATTAAACAATGAACTACACACATGCATATTTTATCAATGACACATGAAAGGTTCAAGTTGCTAACCGCGATCGCGGAGGAAAAATAAATGAGAAAGCTCAAGTGTGGCTCGGACACTTCATATCATGTTTGTTTCAGGCTCTCGGGCATTTCATCGAACACCTTGTGTGCATAGGAGGAACCAAAAGCAAACCCACCACCCCCTTCTGAAAATTGTGAAGTGAGCTGAGTGAAGTGAAGTGAGCTGAGTCCTATATATAGGGATGGGCCTTTAGTCCCGGTTGGCCTGGCCAACCGTGACTAAAGGCCTTCGGGGACCTTTAGTCCCGGTTGGCCAGGCCAACCGGGACTAAAGCCCCTCCCGTCCGCCAGCTGTCGACCGAGCGCGCTGGGCCCAGATAGTTGGTCGCGGGTCTCCTCCCGAACCGCGACTAAAGGCCCCTTTTGTCGCGGTTCGATTGTTTTGGGGACTAATGGGGGCGTATGGAAGCCTCTTTTTCTACTAGTGTAAGTTGTGGCATTTTTGCAACAATTGTCCACTTCTCTGCTCCAATTTGTAGAAAACCCCTTATTATCTTGAAAGCAACCACATCCCTCCCTCATCTCATCAAACAGCCTGAGAAATATATTTTGAGTAAAACGTAATATATTTGTAGTGGTATATGTATATCAAAACAAGAGTGTTTTCTTTCAAGTTTGTGAACAAGTACTATTCTACTTTGGATATGTTACAACGCACGGGCACATTGCTAGTTGGACTCACAAATGTGTGGTACGATTGATCCCCACTGTCATGCGAAGAGTATTAATTAACTGGAGCCTATTCCTCTGTTGAGTTATAATGAATTCACAAATGTGTGGTACAATCGACTCCCACTGGCGTGCCACCGTTTTTTTAAGTTTGCATATAAAATTTGGTCAAAGTTAAACTTTGTAAAGTTTGACTAACTTTATAGAAAAAAATATCAACATTTATAATATGAAATCAATATTATTAGATGCGTCGTGAAATGAACTTTCATGCCATATAACTTTAGTATTGTAGATGTTAATATTTTTTTATATAAATTTAGTCAAACTTTGCATAGTTTGACTTCAGATAAATTTTATATGCGGAGTAAAAAAGAAATGGAGGGAGTATTAGGTTTCTTCCGAAGATTCTGTATGGCGACTGACAAATGCACAAGAGACACACACCTACTGTTTCCATTCAACAACTCTACTTATTACAGCACAAGCAGATTAGTACTCCCCTGAAATAAAACTCGAAATACCTTCAGAAAATAATCAGTGCCTTTGGTTTCTATCTTCAAAAAATCTATATTAAGTAGCTTTCATGTAATGTAGTACTACCTCCGTTTCAGTTTACAAGTCCTACGCGTATACCTAGGTTGCCAATTTTATCATCCTAATATAAACTATATAACACAAAAATTATACCGTTTGAAAATAGAACATCTGAAGTTTATGTTGGTATATTTTTTGTAATATATGACTTGTATTAGGTTGCTGAAATTGACGACCTAGGGGTACGCGCACGCCCTGTAAACTGATAGAGAGGGAGTACGTAGGAAACTAGCTTTCATTTAATGCTGTGGGATACATCCTGAATTATGTTCACACATTACTGGAATAGGCTAGATCAAATAGAAATCAGTATATTCTCTGAACTGGGATGGCTGAACCTGATTTGGGTTTGGGAAGGCTAAGATGAGAACGAGACATTTCACCCACAGTATAGTACTTACTCAAAAAATTGCAGTTTGACACAAGCGTGCAGAAGGACCTTTATATGATAAAACTGAAGTACTTGCGGTGACAATACTAAACTACTGTGTTTCTGGAGGCAATGCATCACTCCAAAACCTCGTCCGGCAGCCAGAGGTCTTTGATGGTGCAGTTCTGCATTCTCGTGCAAATAGGCTCTTCCCAGTCCCTAAACGTGGGCCAACATTTAGTGACATCCAGCAGCTCAAGGCGTGGGCTATGGTCGAGGAGGGCGTTGAGTAGCTGTATCTGAAAACAGCCATCCGACATGACGAGGCGCTCCAGCAGAGGGAGCTTCTTGATGATCTCCGTGATAAGCTTTCCGTCATCGATGTAAGGCCAGCCTGTGACGTAGAGGTTCCTCAGCAATGGCGCCCTGCAGGTGATTATATTAGGAGTGAGATAGTCAGGATAGGTAGATTTATTGATCTGTTGCCGCTTTGACGGATGCATTCGTGCGGCATGCATGTCAGGAATCAGTCAGGGGTACGTTCCTGTTAGCGAGGTAGACTAGGACATCGGCGTCGACGTGGCCGCTGAATGACTCGCAGCCGCCGGCGCTGCGCTCCAGCGCGGCGCGCGCCATGGCCTTCCATCCTGCCGGCAGTGGCAGTTCGTCCCACGAGCAGTAGTACTCTTCGTCCTCTTCGTCCCATGGATCGGGACGTAGGTCGATGTGCCGCCACAGTAGGGGCACATCCTTGACTAGCCGCCGCCAGGGCGAGCACGCGAGCCCTGCGCCGCTGAGGATGTCGGTCTGCGGGAGTTTGCTCAGGATGATGCATAGGACGTCGCCGGGCAACGACGCCCAGTTCCTCCACTCGTCCGGCGAGGCAACATGCATCACTACCAGAATTAACGTAGTTGCCGACGGCCTCATCTATGCCTACGGGGGCCGTCGGCATAGATGGACATATCCCGACGGCCCAGGTCAGGCTGTAGGCGTAGAAAAGCCGTCAGCATATGTCGATCTATGCCGACGGCCCCCGTCGGCATACTACGGCCGTCGGGACCTCTGGCTATACGCCTACGGGGCCGTCGGCATAGATGAGGCCCACCTACCCGGTCAGCGGTGACCGTTCGACGGCGTCGGAACTACGCCGACGGGGGTTAACGGCGGCCGTCGGCATTGAAATCAAACAGAAAAAAAGGAAAAAAAAATAAGACAGAAGCTATGCCTACGGTGGCCGTCGGCATAGGCCTGTCCCGACGGGAATCAAGGCTATGCCTACGGCCTGGGCCGTAGGCATAGGGGTTTATTCTGGTAGTGCATGGTCCTCCTCACGGCGGCAACGCGAAGACAAATGGCAGTCGGGTAGGTTAGGGTTTTGCTTTTCCTCCTCTTCTAATCCATCCTACCTACTAGTAACGGATTTGCTAAGTCACGTCTAGATGAAATTTAGTTATCTCACATCTAAGTCTACAACCGTTGGATTTGTTTACTTTAAAATTCGCGCAGGGGTTGATCACGTGATTTGTCCCTCGTCTCATTGTCCCCTATCGGCCTGTTTTCTTGTTCACGAAGATGGGCTTCCATTTGTTACATGGGCTGTCTTATTTTTTTCTCTTTGACTGTTACACCGGCATGCACAGTGGTGTGGATACCTGCTGATTTTGTCTGTTCGTGTGGCTGTTTTCGTTGGGGGTCTGTTCCTTTTGCAACGAAGTGTAGGTGTGGCACGGCATTTACTTAAGGGTCAGCCGTTTTATACGCCTCTCATGTCCCAGTTTATGGCTAGAAGTTTACCACCATTTTTTTGTTTTTTCTCTTTGCTTTTTTGATGATTTGTTTTTCAATTTTTAATTTATTTGCATCCCTTTCTTTTTTTGTTATTCTTTTTCCATTTATTTTTTTATTTTTATTTTTTCATTGTTTTACAAATTTTGTGATTTATCTTGTTTTTATTTTTTATTTTTATTTTTATTTTAAATACCTCTATTTTCATTTTTCTAGATTTGCTAATTCCCATCTAGATTGTCTTTTCTTTTTCTATTTCTTTTCATATTTTTATATTTATTTAAAACAGAATTGCTAACTCACAATATTTAAGGATGTCACATCTAAGTGACATATAAGTTCAGGGCTGCCAGATCTTGTTTGTCTTTAAAACTCACACCAGGTGATCGTCCCGGTGAATCATATTTGGCGCTGCAGGCGCCCCTTACAGTGCAATTTGCAAACGGGCGCCTGCAGCAGTCCAAGTTGGGCCGGCCCATGCTAGTTCTCTCTTGTCTAGTAGAAACGTTAAAAAAGGTGATAGAACTGGGAATCGAAGCCATGACGCGCTCGTTACGATCGCTGTGCTCTAAGAAAAAATACTACAGATTTGTTTGTCTAAAAAACTACTAAAGATTTTTTCTGTTTGCTTTTTTATCATTTTTTGTTCGGTTTTCTATTCTTTGGTTTTCGTTTTCCTTTATTGTTTTATTGTTTTTCATTTCTGCAATGTAAATTAATATTTGTTAAAACTCATGATTTTTTAGTGCCAATTGCATGTCGATCACCACACAACAAGTGCAAGTTCGCTCATCTTCAGTGCGACTGCTACTTAAAGGATGAAAGTGTTTTGTCGGCGGGCATTTGCGTGTCTCCTACTAGCTAGACGCACAACTGCAAGCATCATCCCTGGGTGCAACAGCATGTCTTCAACAGGATTACAACTGTATTTGTACATATGTAAGTGTTTGTCGTTGCACGTGCACCATCAAACACGCAACTGCACGATCACCCTCTCCCACATAACTTGCATGACACCGACTCAGTTTCATGTCCACTGTTGACATGCAACTCGCTCGACCCAGTTATATGCCCATCCTTGACCCGCATATTACCTCCGCCAAAGCGGGGTGTATGTGTTTGTCATTTTTGACATGCTACTTGCAACCGGGGTGTGTATTTTTCGGTGCCCCCAGTTGCAAGCCGACCATCCACTCGTAACTAAAGGTGTGTGTGTCTCTCGAGGGTCCCCAGTTGCAAGCCGAACATCGACTCACAACTAGGGGTGTGTGTGTGTGTGTGTGTGTGTGTGTGTGTGTGTGTGTTTGTCGAGGCCCCCAGTTGCATGTCGACCATCGACTCGCAACTAGGGGAGTGTTTGTTTGTCAAGGGTGCCCTGTTGCAAGCCGAACATCGATTCGCAACTAGGGTGTGTGTGTTTGTCGGTGCCCCCAGTTGCAAGCCGACCATCGACTCGCAAATAAAGGTGTGTGTGTGTGTGTGTGTTTGTCGAGGGTCCCCAGCTGCAAGCCAACCATCAACTCGCAACTAAGGGGTGTGTGTTTGTCGAGGCCCCCAGTTGCATGCCGACCATGGACTCGTAACAAGGGATGTGTGTGTGTGTGTGTTTGTCGAGGGTCCACAGTTGCATGTCAACCATCGACTCACAAAACTAGGGGTGTGTGTTTGTCGAAGGTCCCCAGTTGCCACCCGACCATCGACTCACAACTAGGGATGTGCGTGTTTGTCGAGGGACCCTAGTTGCAAGCCGACCATTGACTCGCAACTAAAGGTGTGTGTGTTTGTTGAGGGTCCCCAATTGCAAGACGACCATCAACTCGCAACTAAAGGTGTGTTTGTTTGTCAAGGGTGCCCTGTTGCAAGCCGAACATCGATTCGCAACTAGGGTGTGTGTGTTTGTCGAGGCCCCAGTTGCATGCCGACCATGGACTCGCAACTAGGGTGTGTGTGTGTCGAGGGTCCACAGTTGCATGTCAACCATCGATTCGCAACTAGGGGTGTGTGTTTGTCGAAGGTCCCCAGTTGCAACCTGAGCATCGACTCGCAACTAGGGATGTGTTTGTTTGTCGAGGGTCCCCAGTTGCAAGCCGGCCATCGACTTGCAACTAGGGGAGTGTGTGTTTAATTGTGGAACCTAGTTGCATGTCAACCATCGACTCACAACTAGGGGAGTGTGTGTTTGTTGAGGGTCCCCAGTTGCATGCCGACCATCGGCTCGCAACTAGAGGTGTGTGTGTGTGCGTGTGTGTGTGTGTGTGTGTGTGTGTTTGTCGAGGGCCCCTAGTTACATGTCAACCATCGACGCGCAACTGGGGGCGGTGTCCGTGTGTGTTTGTCAACGGGCCCCAGTTGCAAGCTGACCAACGACTCGCAACTAGGGTGTGTGTGTGTTTTGTCGTGGTCCCTAGTTGCAAGCCGACCATCGACTCGCAACTAGGAGGATGTGTGTGTTTTGTTGAGGGTCCGCAGTTGCATGTTAACAATCGACTCGCAACTAGGGGGTGTGTTTTGTCGAGGGTCCCCAGCTGCATGTCGACCATCGACTCGCAACTAAGGATGTGTGTTTGTTTGTTGAGGGTCCCCAGTTGCATGCCGACCATCGACTCGCAACTAGAGGTGTGTGTGTGTGTGTGTATGTGTGTTTGTTGAGGGCCCCTAGTTGCATGTCAATCATCGACGCGCAACTGGGGGCGGTGTCTGTGTGTGTTTGTCAACGGCCCCCAGTTGCAAGCTAACCAACGACTCGCAACTAGGGTGTGTGTGTGTTTTGTCGTGGCCCCTAGTTGCAAGCCGACCATCAACTCGCAACTAGGAGGGTGTGTGTGTTTTGTCGAGGGTCCGCAGTTGCATGTCAACAACCGACTCGCAACTAGGGGGTGTTTTTTGTTGAGGGTCCCCAGCTGCATGTCGACCATCGACTCGCAACTTAAGATGTGTGTGTGTTTGTCAAGGGTCCCCAGTTGCAAGCCGACCATCGACTCACAACTAGGGGGCGGTGTCTGTGTGTGTTTGTCGAGGGGCCCTAGTTGCAAGCCGACCAACGACTCGCAACTAGGGTGTGTGTGTTTTGTTGTGGCCCCTAGTTGCAAGCCGTCCATCAACTCGCAACTAGGAGGGTCTGTGTATTTTATCGAGGATCCGTAGTTGCATGTCAAAAATTGACTCGCAACTAGGGGTGTGTGTGTTTTGTCGAGGGTCCTCAGTTGCATGTCGACCATCGACTCGCAACTAAGGGGTGTGTGTGTGTGTGTGTGTGTGTGTGTGTGTGTGTTTGTCGAGGGTCCCCAGTGGCAAGCCGACCATCGACTCCCAACTAGGAGGGTGTTTTTGTTTTGTCGGGACCCCCAATTGCATGCCGACTATCGACTCGCAACTAGGGGTGTGTGTGTGTTTTATTGTGGAATCTAGTTGCAATTGGACCATCGACTCGCAACTAAGGGTGTATGTGTTTCTCGAGTGTCCCCAGTTGCATGTCAACCATTGACTCGCAAGTAGGAGGTGTGTGTGTGTGTGTGTGTGTGTGTTTGTCGAGGGTCCCGAGTTGCATGTCGACCATCAACTCGCAACTGGGGGAGGGGAGGGGAAGTGTGTTTCTATGGTCCCCAGTTACATGTCGAACATTGACTCGCAACTCAAGGTGTGTGTCTTTTGTTGTGGAACCTAGTTGTAAGCCAACCATCGACTTGCAACTAAGGATGCATGTGTTTGTCGAGTGTCCCCAGTTGCATGTCAACCATCGACTCGCAAGTAGGTGTGTGTGTGTGTGTGTGGAGGGCCACCAGTTGCATGTCAACCATTGACTCGCAACTGGGGGCGGTGTCTATGTGTGTTAGTCGAGGGCCACCAGTTGCAAGCCGACCAACGACTCGCAACTAGGTGTGTGTGTGTGTGTGTGTGTGTGTGTGTGTGTGTGTGTGTTGAGGGCCCCAGTTGCAAGTCAACCATCGACTCACAATTGAGGGGAGGGGGAGGGGAAGTGTGTTTCTATGGGTCCCTAGTTGCAAGTCAACAATCGACTCGCAACTAGGGGTTGTGTGTGTTTGTCGAGGGCCTTAGTTGCAAGTTAACCATCGACTCACAACTACGGGGGCGTTGTCAATGTGTGTTTGACGAGGGCCCCTAGTTGCAAGTCAACCATCGACTCACAACTCAGGGTGTGTGTGTTTTCTTGTGGAACCTAGTTGCAAGCCGACCATCGACTTGCAACTAAGGGGGGTTGTGTGTTTGTCGAGTGTCCCCAGTTGCATCTCAACCATCGACTCGCAACTAGGGGTGTGTGTGTGTTTGTCGAGTGTCTACACATTTTTTTAAAAAAATATTCATGATTTTTTTATCGTTTTCATCTTTTTTAATATAAATTCATGAACATTTTCTTAAAATTATGTACTCTGTAAAAATCATGATTTAAAAATGTGTTTTATTTAAAAGAAATGAACAACTTTTAAGTTCACAAACATTTTTTTTTGTATTCGCTAATTTTTTTGAATTTGTATGGAATGATTGTAATCGTGTGTATGCATACATGCAAAGGCAAGTGACGAGCAGCTAAGCTAGTGGATAAGATGAATGCCTGCGCAAGTATGGTTTGCATGCGTACAGTCATCAAGCTAGTGAAAAGTTGTACAAGAAATACTAGGTCCAACACAGAAAAGAACAAAAACTAGGTGCACAGGCAACACGTCAGTTCTTGCTTTTATTCCTGATCGAAAGAGTAGCAGCGAGGCTCTATCAATCGAAGCCAACATAAATAAAGCCCAGGTCGGGGGATGGAAGTTGCTGGGTTGGACTGGAGATGCACAGCCTAATAAAAAAATCAAAACAAACAAACAATAAGTCTGGGCAAGTTTGTTTTTCTCTTGATGTGGGGGTGATGTCATACTTAGATGTAACATAGTTATGTCACATCTAGATGAGTCCTAGACACACCCTACTAGTAATTGTTTTGCGTACGGAAGAGGAAGTTTATAGATGCTCGGATAGTTTTTTTATGCGTCCCGTCTCGGTATGTCATTTTTTTGTTGTTGACATTTTTACCGTGTCAAAAATAAAACCGTCTTACATTTTGATATATAAGGCTCTCTATCTATATCTTCTTCTTTCTCTATATCTCTTATCTTACCTTACTTTTTTTCACTTAAAAACCGTAAAGTTCCATGTTTCACTTTTCTTCTACCACCCCTTCGTTCAACCTTTCACGTATGATAATCAATCACATTAATTACTTATCTTCTCAACCAATTTCACTTTAATTTACCTACTACTAATTTTTTATTTCCACAATAACATTAATATGACAGATAAATCATAAGTTAAAGGTACTAGAATATTTATATCCCGTTTGAACGCACGGGAGGATGTAATGTTTCATGTTTCACTTTGCCATCATCCCTCGTTCAACATTCCCTATATGATAATCAATCATCTTAATTTACTTAATTTTAAAACCAATTCCACTTTAGTTTACTTACCAAACTTCTCATCAAAATATAAGGTAAATCATGGGCAGGATTTGATAAACATTTATATAAAACGCATAAATATAAGGTAAATCACGGGCATGATTTGATAAACATTTATTTAAAACCGATAAAGGTAAATCACGGGCATAATAGACAGGCCTTACAGGATACATTTCCCTTTTTCTATTCAACACAATTTTGTGAAGTAATCTCATGTCGTTATTATGTTTTAACTCATACAAGCATATATCATATAACATTTCTATTAATCTCACTCGTAGTCATGTATATCTTCGTCAGAAAAATAATCCGAAATTGCATTCTGAAACTGTGCATAGATATAAGTTAAACCATATCCCAATCGTGATTGACCAAGTGGAACAAGTGGGTTCCAACCCAAATTTAATATCATTATCGTGATCATGGGCAGATTTGTTTCGTATTATTTTGTCGGTGTTGGTATTTTGTTTTAATATTCAGCTTAACCTTTTTTAGTTTCTATTTTTTATGGTATTGAAGTGAATACTTAGATATTGATCGAAAAAGTTAATTTTAGCATTTTTACTAGCATACATTCACATTAATAAGTAGAGAGTTTTCCTTTTCCTGATTTATGTTGCACCACTAACAGATAAGTGAACTATCTTCTAAATACTTGATTTTCTTCATCTGGTATGTCTAGAGGAGAAATCAATTGTCCCACATGGGCAATAAGCTGTGCTTGAGTTCACATGACGATTTGTAAGGTAACATTCTTCATTTTTCGAAAAGAAAGATAATATTCGTCAGTTTTTTAAAAGGAAGGTAATATTCTTTATATATGACGGTTTGTGAATGGCAGTTTACCTCTAAACACTTGCAATATGAAGCAATGTCCTGCTGGACCGGTGGGCATATAACCCGAAAATCGAAAGGCCGAACCGAATTAACCTGAACCGAAGCCGAAGTGACCGAAACCGATTCGTTCGGTACTGTGCTCGGTTAGCGATTATGAGAAACTGAATTTACATCGGTGGTTTCGGTCTGCATGCGTGGTCAACCGAATTGACCGAAGCACCGAGGCCCACGTCTAACTTCTCGTGCGTCCTCCGTAAGAGCAAGTACAATAGAGCTGAGTCAGCAGGCTATAAGGAATAAACTAGTATATTTGTGCTTAGTTGAAGGAAAGAGAAGAGGAGAGAGAAGGTAAGCGGGCTCTTCGTGAAGAGTCAGCTCTAGCACGTGCTCCTAGACACTTTGTGAGAATGAAAGGTGAACCACATAATAAAAAAGTAATACACTCTTTTGATCTACTATTATACATGTTGACTATAAGATGAGCTATGAATGACATGGCACTGGCTTATAGCCAGCAGCTGGCTATACTATTAACCATGCTCCAAAGTTAGTTCTCGTTCGTATACTCTGAGCTACCAAGTGCCAACCAACGGACATCAATTGCCCATGCAAAGAAAAGAATATCAATTGAATTGATGGCGCATTAATGCGATGAGGGGTAAACAGCCGGCTGGTCTTCTCGATTCCCTCACTAATTCTCGTCCACGTGTACTGGACACCCGTCTGCTTTCTTTTTTTAGTGAACCTAGGTGTTGTTTGCTACTGCCTGCTTTTCCCGCAAAAACGAAAAAAAGTTTGCTACTGCCTGCTGTGTAGCTCACCTCCTGTTATATTTTTTCCTTTCAGCATAACACGTGTTGCTATGTGTCACACCTGGCCAGCCCAACCCAGCCTAGTGGGGCAGCGCCAAGGCGGCCAGGCGATAGCTGCTCGGTCTATTCGGTCCAAACCCGAACACCGAACCGATCGATCGGGGCACCGAACACTCGGTTTTATTAATAGCTGGAGACCGATCGGTGGAAGTTTTCTGGCAACCGAGAATACTAAAACATTTACGAGTTCGGTTCGGGGGAACCGAATGCCCTAGTGCTTGGTTTCATTCGTCTTGAGTTCAATGTCTGTTAAATCATTTACGAGTGGCTGGAATATTTGTGTTCATCATTTATTTCTTTGTCAATGAGTTTAAACTCAACAATTTGCAATTTTTATACATTTCATGCAATATTTGATCCTTCATAGAAGGATGGACATAACGAGAATACAGTATGGATAAAATGTAATACTCCATAAAATATAGTGTGATGGGTGGTCTTTAGGTTGTGCATTCATTATTGTCGGCATGGATTATCTGTGTAACATTTATTCTTCCTCACCCATAGCTGATTGATAATTCATTAAGGAATGCAAATACAAGACGAATGGTAACTACGGTAGTAACTAAAGTGAACTTTATTTATTTATTTTTTGAGGCAAAGTGAACTTAATTTAGTGGGCACGGGCTAGGGGGAGCTCCTATTCCCCGCGTGGGTCGGTGTATAGCGAGCAATTGCATACCCTCGCCTCCCACTTCAGGACTTTGGGCCGGCCCACTACAAGGTGGGGCGCCCTTGTTTTCCTTTTTGTTCTTAATCTTTGCTTTTTTTTTTCAATAATACGGATAAAACAAAGTTCTGAATTTCAAGAAAATTTATGAATTGGGAAAATGTTCCTAGATATATAAAAATGTCACATATTTGAAATAGTGTTCTCAAATTATAAAATATACACATATTCAAAAAGTTCAAGAATTTGTAAAAAATGTATGTAAATGCAAAGAATGTTAGTGTGTTTGGAAAAAATGATCGTGAATTAAAAAAAGTTTGCAAATTCAAAAATTGTTAGCGATTCTGAAAAGAATGTTCACAATTCCAAAAAATGTTCATGACTTGTAAAAATGTTCCAAAATTGGAAAATTATTCATGATTACAAAAAATATTTGTGAATTCAAAATGTATCCATGACTTCCAAAATGTTTGAGAATGTGCAAAAAAAATATTCACGATTTCAAATTTTGAATTGGATGAAAAAATATATGATGAACAATTTTTGAAATTGATGAACATTTTTTTAATTCGGTTTGATGAAAAAAATGGTCATAGTTTTAAAAAATGTTCACGAAAAAAGAACAAAGTAAAATAAAATAAAAAACGAAAAATAAACATAAAAGAATATAAAATAAAATAAAAAAGAGCAAGAAATAAGAAAAAAAAGAAAAGCCCAGCTGTAGCCTGTGGTCTCGCATGTGTGCCTGGGCCAGCCCATCTCGCGATCGCGACCACATACTGTACCGCAAACTATTCAGAAGTTGCTAAAAGAAACTATGCTCAATTGCTCAGTTCCCCCCTAAAGTTAAAAAAAAAACATTCTCAGGCTTCGGCTTGCAAAGAATTTGCACAAAACCGTCCTTGGTTGAACTCACTCTGAATGTGAAAACACAAATTCATTCTCTGCTACAGTTTGGACTGAAACTTTAAGTGGCAACACGAGATGATTCATCAAAGAGAAATGCAACGCTGCTGGAAACATTGTCTGCATAATTCATCATAGGTAGGACTGAAACTTTGAGTGGCCGGAATAAGAGTGCAACCACTACAGACGTTGACTAATGTCACCGCATTGTTGTTCAAGCAGTATATGTCTGAATTTGAGAACAGCAAATAGGTTTCCTACATTGTCAGGAGAAGGGACCAAGTTTCGCTAGCAGAAACACAACAACTTCTGGGTTTTCCCGAACCCCTATCTCACTGCAAAAAGTTTTGGATTCACGACGGCGACACTCTGAACAAGTGAAGTGTGAAGCGACGGTCAGGACTCTTGCTCTGGTCTTTCTCTACACTGCATCGACATCCGGGTACCGCACCCCCGCGTGGGCTGAAATAGAATTTAGAAGGAACGGTGAGGAGGTAAGGTCATCATATTGCTGAGTAAATTAGAAGAAACCACCACTTTGAGGGCTAGGTTATCAGGAAATACTACGTTACATTTTTGTGACAGAAACCACCATATCTATGATAATTGTTTTGCAAATAACACTGATTGACGGATTATAGCACTTTAAGCACGTTTATGACAGAAGAGTCCCAGTCGTCAGGAGGTGACTTGGCAAAAAACGCCACCTATGCACTTTGACTAGTCAAAATCCCCTTCCACCTACCCACGCTGTCTCCCTCCATCTTCCCACGCCGTCGCCCTCTATCTCCTCCGCCGGCAACCAGCGATGAGCCCAACTGCGACGCTCAACTGCCGCGCCGTCCTTGATCTGAATGGAGCCGCCGCCGCGCCGTCCTCCATCAGGACCGTCCTCGATCTGGATGGAGCCGCCTTCGCGTCGTCCTCGATCTGGATCGAGCCCTCGCCGCGCCGACCTCGATCTGGATCGAGCCGCCGCCGCCCTCTCTCCTCTTCCCCGCCCGACAACGGCGGCAAACTGCGGGGAGGCCCAACGGCGACTAATACGCGCGCGGAGGGTGGGGTGACGGACGGGCGCACATACGACATGTCGTCGAGGCTAGGCGCTATCAAGCTTTGCTCCGGCATCGGTGCTGCCTGGCACGCGTCGTCGTCGACCGCGAGGTGGTCACCGGAGTATAGCAGCTCATCCCCGTCACGTCCTACGAAGTGCAGGTGCAGCTCAAGTACTTGAGAAGTAAAAACAGCCGCGATGGCAAGCAGTGGCCGCCGCGCGTGTTCGTCGCCAAGGCCGACTGATTCTCGCCATGGAGCGTCTAGCAACAACTGTCATCGGACCAGCAGACCTCCGGCTCGAAGTTCTGCGGCGGGGATGGCATATCCGGCAGTCGCACTCGCGCAGCACGTTGGCCCCCGCCTCCATGGCATCCGCCGCCTAGTGCGATGAATGAGATATCCTGGATGCTTCGCCGCGCTCTACACCCTCGGTTGCTGTCGTCGAACGCGTCGCTGCACTCTACACCCTCGATCACCGTCGCCAAACGCGCCGCCCGCTCTACACTGCCGGTCCCTGTCACCGGATGCGCCACCACGCGCAGAGTAGGAGTGACCAGTCAAAGAGAGAGTGTCCGCATGACGATTTTGACTAGTCAAAGTGCCCAGGTGGCGGTTTTTGCCAAGTCACCTCCTGACGACCGGGACCCGTCTGTCATAAACGTGCTTAAAGCCCTTTAATCCACCAATCAGTGTTATTTGAAAAACAATTACCGTAGACATGGTGGTTTCTGTCACAAAAATGTAACGTAGTGTTTTCTGATAACCTAGCCCTCAAAGTGGTGGTTTCTTGCAATTTACTCTCATATTGCTAAAACAGAGTCAATAACAAGATCAAAGAAGACAGTTGATGTACAAAACCTGAAGGCAATGTAGAAACTAATTTCCATGTAGTGTTGTGGGATACAGCCTGAATTTTCTTTCTGAATTACAATTTTCTAGATCATATAGAAATCAGTATTTTCTACGTGAAGCTCAACTCATAAGACTGAACTGATTACAATTTTCTTTCTGAATTACAATTTTCTTTCAAGTTCCAAGAGCGAAGATCTAGCAACCAGCTAAGCTTCAGACTACACATGGAGCAGATTAATCCAACAGACACAGTGCAAATACAACAGTTCAAGCAATTGCAAAGTCCTAACTGAAGAAAACCAGCTAAGCTTCAGTGAACTGTTTTTCAGACTGTAACAAATTCAGTACACTGTTTTCCAAGCACTGTAATGTGCATGCAGAAACTAATTTCCATGTAATGGTTCTGGGATACAACCTGAATTTTCTTACTGATTACACAATTGGCTAAATCATATGTGAAGCTGAACTGATATGACTGAACTGATTTGGGCTTTTAAGTTCCAAGAGTGTGAAAATCTAACGACCAACTAAGCTTCAGACTGTAACAAATACAACAGTTCAAACAATTGCCAAGTCCTAGCTGAAGCAGATTAGCAGCAGTTTCAGTGAACTATTTTTCAAACTGTAACAAATTCAGTACACTGTTTTTCAACACGAGGCAGACAGTACTCCATTAAAATAGAACCCAAAAGATCATGGCAATGCAGAAAATAATGCACATCTTGCAAAGGGTGATCAGTAGGGACACGGAGGGTTCACCTGGCGTCCCGACCGCGAAGACGAGGATGTGGAGGTTCTGGCGGCTGCGGGGCAGGTCGACGACGAGTGGGGTAGGCCGCCCGAAAGTACCCGCTTCGACGCACATGGCGACGTCGGAGACGCCCATGGTGGCCTCCAGGCGGCGGATCAGCGTTTCCCTCAGGTCGAACACGGAGTTCCCCTCGAACACGAAGGCGCCGCGGGCGATGCGGCTCCCGTCGGCGCCCGCCCGCACGTACACGATCACCCGCGACGGCATCGGCAACACGGTGATGACTCTTCGGGTGAAGGGAAGCTGCAGTTGAGTCGCAAAGAAACATCATGATGCCAGGAGATCAAATCAAACACGAAGCGCAAATTTGCCACGAATTTCTCCAAGGCGCATGGAATTAACATGATTTGCAGTAAATTCCGATGCATTCAAGAACCCAAGTCGCGCAAATTCGACAAGAATCAAGAAGCGGGCATGGCGGACTCACCCTGACCCTAGTCGGAGGTCGAAGGAGAGGCATGGCGGCCCTGACGGGGATGGGCTCCACCACCCAGTGCATCTTCGTGCTGAAGTTGTCGAAGGCGTCGACGCTGGCGCCGGTGTGGATGTACCTGCCGTTGGCGCGGAGGTAGCGCCAGGCGCCGTTGCGGAGGTGGCGGCCGGCGACGTTGCGGAGCAGGACGTCGTTCCCGGAGTCGGCCCCGACGGCGACGGGCTCCCACCTGATGGCCTCCTCCTCTTGATCATCGTAGTTGCGCTGCTCGACGCAGCGCCCGCGGTGGCACAGCGGCGCCGGCGCGTTCGTGGCGACGAGGTAGCGGCCGTAGGCAGCGCTGTAGAGAAGCATGTGCTGGGCCAAGGCGTCGGCATTGCCCTGGTGGTACAAGTGCACCGCCCAAGCCGCGTTCATGGAATCCCGGCGGTGGTGGAGGGAGACGCCATGCCCGTCCTCGTCGGCGTGCAGGTACGTGCCGTGCACGCGGCTCCGCAGCCGCACGTAGTGGCCGTCCTGGAGATGCTCCATCTGCCGCGGGCGCCGCTGGAGAGCAGAGACGGTGGGCGCTGCGCGGTGGAGAGAGGTTTCTTGGGGCTCCGGCGAGGAGGAGAAGATGAGAAGCGAAAGGAAGCTGTTGGTTGTGGCGGTTATTTCAAGATGGCTGACACGCCGTCGCCGCTCAGCTTTAGGCACTAGGTGGGCTTGCGGGCCGCGGCCGAAAGCGTACTGTAGGTTTCTTGGCCCGCGTAAGTTAGATCCGCACGTCTAATGTCCACAGCAAACTACTATTTTGTCTAAAAAAACAAAAACTACCAATGCAAAAAAAAGACACATCCATGACATTTTGGACCGAACGAAATTATTTCTGTCATACATATGACACTTCTATGACGATAATTGTGACAAAACCCGGTATCATCATAGATGTGGTGGGCTCCTACTTCTATGACAAAAAATCATGACAGAAAATGAGCTTTTCATTCTGGGCGGGCCGGAGACGCAGCTGCATGACATTATTTGGGCCGTCCATGACTGAAAAAACCGTGGTAGAAGCGAGGGCAGGAAAATTTCGGGGAGTTCCCGGTTACGGTGGGAGGTCGGGGGCCGAGCGATGCGCGTTTCTCTCGTACACGTACGCGCGTGTGTTCGAGGCGTTGGCTCTAACTGAACCCGAGCGAGGCGTTGGGCTCTAACTGAACCCGAGCGATTGCACTGCAGGCTACGCGTTACTGAACCCGAGCGATCGATCGATGGCTGTTAACTGAACCCGATCGAGCGATTCCTTCGCTACTGCTGCTAACTAAAGCCGATCGATGCTGCCTCTGGGATGAACAGTGAGCGTTGCGGGGGGGGGGGGGGGGGGGTTTGGATGAACAGTGAGCGGTGGCGTTGCCTCTGGATGAACAGGACCCCGTGGTGTGGTGGAGGGCTGGATGAACAGTAGACGGTGGAGGGGTGCCCGTGGAGGGGTGGTTGAATAGGACCCCGTGGTGTGGAGGGCTGGATGAACAGTAGACGGTGGAGGGGTGCCCGTGGAGGGGTGGTTGAACAGTAGCTGGTGGAGTAGCGCGCGGTGGAGGCTGGATGAACAGGAGCCCGTGGAGGCTGGAGGAGGTCGACGGTGGAGATGAACAGTATCCCGTGGAGTCCCGTTTTGCGGTACGCCACACCCCTCCCGATGAACAAGACCCCCGTTTCGACCGTAGGAGGTCCGTTTCGTCCGTTTTGCGGTACGCCACACCCCTCCCGATCAACAGGACCCCCGTTTCGACCGTAGGAGGTCCGTTTCGTCCGTTTTGCGGTACGCCACACCCCTCCCGATCAATAGGACCCCCGTTTCGACCGTAAGAGGTCCGTTTCCTTCGTTTTGCGGTACGCCACACCCCTCCCGATCAACAGGACCTCCGTTTCGACCGTAGGAGGTCCGTTTCCTCCGTTTTGCGGTACGCCACACTCCTCCCGATCAATAGGACCCCTGTTTCGACCGTAGGAGGTCCGTTTCCTCCGTTTTGCGGTACGCCACACCCCTCACCATGAACACGACGCATTCCGTTGCCTCCCCATGAACACGACGCATTCCGTTGCCTCCCCATGAACACGACGACGACGCTGTTTCTCCGTTCCGACCCAGCCATGTACACGAGCCCTGGCCGTACGTATGCGCGAGTAGGCGTTCGACACCTCGCCCGTATGTACACATACGTGGCCGTATTTTCTTTCTTGCACCCTGGCCGCTGTACGTACGTGTACATGCTACGTGCGCGCCTCTACTACGACACGTACGCGCCTCTACTACGACAGCGCCTCTACATCCACCAGTATATATGTACGTACACGTTCGCGACCAGAATGACAACGCTACGTACGCTTCGACCAGGTGGGTCCCGACTGTCAGGCACTTGTTTCGCAAAAAAAAGGCACTTCCTTGCCTGCGAAGATGTAGCTGGTGTGTCCCATCAGTCAGGGGGGCGAATCGTTTTTTTGCCCGGACGCACTTCCTTGCGTGCGAAGATGTAGCTGGTGGGTCCCAGCAGTCAGGGGGAAACGTTTTTTTCGCGAAATACAGTGGCCTGTCCGGTGGGTCCCAGCTGTCAGGTGGAGGAATCATTATTTTCCGCGTAATAAGGAGGCACTTCCTTGCTGCGACCGTGGACCCAGCTGTCAGCCTCTCCACGTACAGTCCACGTCCGATGGAAGTCGTTCCTTGACCACGTTGACCACGCCGCGCCGAGAGCACCAGGGCGGTGGACGACGGCGAGGCCTAGGAAGGGGACGAAGGGGAGCCGGGGAAGACGCGGCAGTGGAAGCCCGCGCGGAGAGGAGTACAAGGGTTAACTGGTTCGGCTACAGTGTGAGGCTGCCGTCGCCGCAAGGCCTGGCCAGCGGTGGGAATAGTAGGGGGCGGTGAGGTCTCCGCGGCAGCACAGCCAGCCACGGGAGGCAGGAGCATGCGGCACGACCGGCGCTGCTTTTGGCGGCTGGAGCAAGAAGACCAGAAGTTGAAGAAGCACTACGGCCGTTGGATGGACATCGTACGGTCACCGGAGCTAGAATCGTTTATATTGACTAAAGTTGACAAAGGCCCCCGTCCCAGTCAACTTAGTAGGCCCACAAGTCAGCCTCCCATCATGGTGGGTCCCAGCTAGCAGGGGGAGTATTCATGTTTTTGTGCGTAATAAGGAGGCACTTCCTTGCATGCGAAGATATAGCTAGTGGGTCCGAGCTGTCAGCGGCGGTAACGTTTTTTTCGCGAAATACAGAGGCCCTTTCGGTGGGTCCCTGATGTCAGGTGGAGGAATCATTATTTTGCGCGTAATAAGGAGGCATTTCCTTGCGTGCGGCTGTGGACCCAGCTGTCGGCCTCTCCACGTACAATCCACTTCAGATGCATGTCGGTCGTTGACCACGTTGACCAGGCCGCGCCGAGAGCACCAGGGCGGTGGACGACGGCGAGGCCTACGAAGGGAACGACACGGAGGCAGGGAAGACTCGGCAATTGTTTCCCACGCGGAGGGGAGTACCACTGTACGAGGGTTTACTGGTTCGTCTGCCGTCGCCGGAGAATAACAACAGGTGTGGGTGAGTAGAGGGATGGCTAGGCCAGCGATGGGAGTACGGTGGGGCGGTGAGGCCTGTGCGGCAGCAGAGCCGGCAAAGGGGAGGAGGGAGCAGGGAGTCCTGCCGCGCTTGTTTGAGCGGCTGGAGCAGGAAGAGCAGAGATTGAAGAAGCACGGCGGCCGTTGGATGGCCATCCAACAGTCACTCCTTGTGCATCAACCTTTTTTTAGGAAAGCCTCAAATCTGTGGAAAACAGCATACATCCCATCTGCCATTATTTCTAATAATTTAGAGCCCATTTGCTAATTATTAAGGTTTTTTTGGAGCCCATATTCTTTTTGTTAGCATTACAGCCCATATTGTGGCCACGGTTAAAAAATTATAAGAAATTTTGCATATTTCGGTGCGGTCCGAACTGTTTTTAATCCCGAAATTTCGACTCACATTCAAACTGATTTTAAAAATAAATGTATATCAATATAAAATCCAACAAATTCTCCATGCATAAAAATTAATGTAATTTAAAATCTCGAAATAAAAAAAAGATATTTGAAACTAATTGCCGGTTTGATGTGTTTTAAAAATGTACAACCCATTTCTCATTACTGATGGGACATTTTCTGGGCCAGCCGAACGAAAGCTCTCCTCGTCTTGAAAGATTTGCAGCCCAACAGGCCTGACAAAGCGACTTACTTGGCAAATCACAAAAAAACTGGGCTGTGGCCGTGGACCCAGCTGTCAGCCTCTCCACGTACAGTACTCTTCCGATGGAAGTCGTTCCTTGACCACGTTGACCACGCCGCGCGGAGAGCACCACGGCGGTGGACGACGGCGAGGCCTAGGAAGGGGACGACGCGGAGCCGGGGAAGACGCGGCAGTGGAAGCCCGCGTGGAGAGGAGTACGAGGGTTCACTAGTTCGGCTGCGGTGTGAGGCTGCCGTCGCCGCAGGGCCTGGCCAGCGGTGGAAATAGTAGGGGGCGGTGAGGCCTCCGCGGCAGCACAACCGGCCACGGGAGGCAGGAGCATGCGGCACGACCGGCGCTGCTTTGGGCGGCTGGAGCAAGAAGACTAGAGGTTGAAGAAGCACTACGGCCGTTGGATGGACATCGTACGGTCACTGGAGCTAGAATCGTTTATATTGACTAAAGTTGACAAAGGCCCCCATCCCAGTCAACTTAGTAGGCCCACAAGTCAGCCTCCCACCATGGTGAGTCCCAGCTGGCAGGGGGAGTATTCATTTTTTTGTGCGTAATAAGGAGGCACTTCCTTGCGTGCGAAGATATAGCTGGTGGGTCCGAGCTGTCAGCGGCGGTAACGTTTTTTTCGCAAAATACAGAGGCCCTTTCGGTGGGTCCCTGATGTCAGGTGGAGGAATCATTATTTTGCGCGTAATAAGGAGGCATTTCCTTGCGTGCGGCCGTGGACCCAGCTGTCGGCCTCTCCACGTACAGTCCACTTCAGATGCATGTCGGTCGTTGACCACGTTGACTAGGACGCACCGAGAGCACCAGGGCGGTGGACGAC
This sequence comes from Aegilops tauschii subsp. strangulata, assembly GCF_002575655.3. Taxonomy (NCBI): domain Eukaryota; kingdom Viridiplantae; phylum Streptophyta; class Magnoliopsida; order Poales; family Poaceae; genus Aegilops; species Aegilops tauschii. Next base: position 69,668,518 of record NC_053041.3, read on the forward strand.
GGCGAGGCCTACGAACGGAACGACACGGAGGCAGGGAAGACTCGGCAGTTGTTTCCCACGTGGAGGGGAGTACGACTGTACGAGGGTTTACTGGTTTGTCTGCCGTCGCCGGAGAATAACAGCAGGTGTGGGTGAGTAGAGGGATGGCTAGGCCATCGATGGGAGTACGGTGGGGCGGTGAGGCCTGCGCGGCAGCAGAGCCGGCCGCGGGGAGGAGGGAGCAGGCCTAGATGGGGCAGCCCAAAACCACGTCCAACACTTGCCAAAACTTTGTCCCTCGTTTTCTCTGTCTTTCGCACACTCAACATTGTGTGGGCATTTTGACTGTGCATCATATGAAGATGTGCTATGCATGAATGTTGATCAGCATGATGTTAACTGGCTGGTAGTTCCATTTTTGACCATGAATAAAACTTCCAACATGATGTTAACCCTGTTTGAAAAGGCCGTGTTAATATAAATGCTCTGCCTCTGAAAGTTGCAGTTTCTTATCTGAAACTGAACTTGCAGTTTCTTATCTGAAACTGAAACTTGCAGTTTCTTCTTTGAGAATCACATTGTCTGCACTTTTATACTCCTATGAAACTACATTTTTAAGTGCTAAAAATAGATCTCTAGAATTCATAAAATACTTCATATGCTCAATACTGCAAATCTGAAATTCAAAAGACATTCATATCTGAAAGTACTCTCAAAATACACAACACAAAACACAATTCACAACCTACAAATACTGACAACCCTAAGGTCCTCCTGACAATTCACAACCTACCCGACTATTGGGCTGGGGGGGGGGGGCAGCCCCCTCCTATTCCTCGGCGGTAGACAGCCGCCCCGTGAGACGATGTGAACGGCGAGGGAGACGATGGCGGGGAAGCGTCGTCGGGCCAACTGCTTTTCTCCTCTTGCAGTTGGGTTCGGTCGACGAAGACTCCACCGGCTCGCTCTGGCAGGACACCCTCACAAACGGCACCCTGTAGATGCTCGATCCTTCAATCTCTAGTGGATGCTCCATCTAGGATCGATACTCCCACCACCGCTCCCTCACGATCGGATTCGGTGAATCTGTTTGCTCCATGGCCCAGAGGAGCAGCTCTATGTACTCCGGCGCGACTCCCTCCGGGAGTATCGCCGCCTTTTCGCTCTGTTGCAGATATTTGGCCATGGATGTCGCCGTCACCGCTAGTTGGTCCTTGTTATCAAACCAAGACTGTATCTCCAACATCCTAGCTAGCTTCACAGGGTCACCGTCTGTGATCCTCACGTATCGGTTGTACTCCTCCATTGATCTACTTCTCCACAGCACCTTCACTCGCCGGCGGTGGTTTTTGAATGGAAGAGGAGAGGAGCAGCGCTGGTTTTGGATTAGAAGGGAGAGGAGCGACGTTGGTTTTGGACTGGAACAGGAGAGGAGGGGCGGTGGTTTTGAAATGGAAGAGGAGAGGAGCGGCGCTGCATTTACATTGGAACAGGAGAGGAGCGGCGGTGGTTTAAGAGGAGAAGAGCGGAAGAGCGGCGCTGGTCTTGGAAGTATTTTTTTTGTTGTTTTGCGTATTTTGGGTCAAAGTTTGACCACGTACTGTATTTGACAAGCAAAATGTGAATGCATGTCACCAAAAATGGTATCGTGTGGTTCGTATCTGATTGTACTTTCAAATTATATTATTTTTTGCAACGTATAACATATATTTTATGTGCGAAGAGAGCAACACTAGCAAGCAAGCGCGGAGGCTCCTGCCTATATAGTGGAGTAGTACTAGTTTTCTTTTGTCTACCGGAGCCGACTTGACCTCGTCAATGACTGTCGAGAAGTCTTCATGCACGTGGCCCGGAGGCGCAGTTGTCGTCATTTTGATCTGAAGCGCCGGATTATAACATATAACACGAAAAAATGCCACATGACAAGAAATCATAACCTCACTGCCCAAAGGAGACAACATGAATCCCGACGGACAAACTAGACGAGGAACGAAGCTCAAATTAAAGATAAACTCATAGAAAAGGGGTCCGTCGATAGATGTCCTAATTAACATAGCCGGCTTGACCTAGATGGCAGCCGAGTAGTCACTGTTCGTGCATGTGCCCCCAATGACTAGCCCAACTCAGTTGTCGCTGTTTAACCCTCGCAGTGATCCAAAGCACATGACACCTAATTTTGCGAGATGACAAGAAACCTTTTTTTAGATTTCTCACCACAACTACAGCCATGTACAACACAGCCTGCACGATATGTAGACGATAGCCAATCCAGGCGTGTCTGCTGGAGTCTGGTCACATGCATGGACGAACTGATCTTCCGTGTCTTGCAGGGATCGTCCAGGCACCAACGTAGTACAACACTTCTCTAGTACTATCGCTCGTCTCCCTCTTCTATTAAGTCACCCGACTTGCGGGGCCGGGGAGTGTGCCTATGGTCGGTTCTCAATTTCCGTCCCACATGTGTGTGCAAACGCAATATGACGCGCGTTCCATTCGGAGAGCAGCGTGCCAGACCGACCGACCGTCTGGGGTGCGACGCGAACGCGACGGGCGTGATGTATACTCCGTACATGTGTACCGCCGTTTTCTAGACGCTTTGCTCCATGGCGTGGGCGCAATCCATGGATACAAAATTAGTATACTGTATACTATTTAAAAGTCGAGGGCGGGGCTTTTCTTGCGCGGTAGGCGGGGCAGTTCCGCCTAGTCGGTTCGACAGAGACGCGAGAAGACGAGGGAGTAGGCTGCTGCAAACGTAGGGCTGTGTGATTTGACAACGAGTTACTGCTGGACAGGTGGGGCCCCGTGATTTGACTTGCCATTATCATTTTAACTGCGGCGCTATGACCGGCGTGAGTCTCCCGATTCCTGACCACCTCCATACAGGTGCCTCTCCCAATGCTCCACCATGTAGTAGAGGCTGGCTCTTGCATGAGAGCCCACTTCTCCACTTTTTCCTTGCCTCTCTTTCCTCCACATATGCAAAAATGCCATGTAAAGCGCACTATTGTACTTACTTTTACTTGCTCCTACAGGTGCTTAAGCTTGCCACATAGGCATAAAGTCTGATGTGGCAAGTTAATCAAGAAGAGAGAGACTAGTTTGGTGACCCAAGGAAGAAACGGTGCTAAGCGCGTGTACCTAGGTGAAAGGACAATTTTGAGTCTATGTAACACCCTGAGAATCATGCTACAGTAACCCCCTGTGATTAAGCTAATCATGTTGCTAAACAGGGCTAGATCACATTTGAACCACACCCTTGTCAAGCTCCTAGTTCAAACTTCAAATATAATTAAAGTGGAAAATAAAAGTTTTCAAAAATTCAAACAGAAATGTTCAGTGGGTTCTAAATAATACACTGGTAATTATGGTGGAGAAAACACATTTTTATAAAATATCTAAATACTTTTAAAATGAATTAAACAGGAAAGGAAATAAACAAATAAAAGAAAAGAGAAAACAAAACAGAAAACAGAACAAAAAAAAAGGGAACAAAAGCCCCCCCCCACTGGACCTGGCCCAACTGGGCCAACCCCAGGCCCAGCCGGCCAGCACCATTCCCCCCCCGGCCGAAAGGCCCAGCTCCACCCCGGCCCATCTCTCTCCCCTATCCCCACCCCAGGAAACCCTAGCCCCGCACCCATTCCCCACTCGCCCCCCCGCCCCCACTCACTCCTCCCTCTGCCCCTGATCTGGATCGGGAAAACGGCGCCCCGACCCCCCTCCCCTCGACGTGCATCGCCGCCCCACCGCGCCTCGGTCCTCCACCGCGGCGCCACCTCGCCGGCGTCGCACCTCCCGGCCTCCTTCCTCTCCCTCGTTCACCGCGACGTCTTCCCCGAGCTCCGCGCGCACTCCGTCCACGGCGCCGCGCCGCCCGTCTTCGTCCTCCTCCACGACCGGAGCTCCTCCGCCTCGTCGCGCCTCGCCGGAACGCTCTCCTCCGCCGGACTGCCTCCCCTACGCCGCCGTCCTCGCCATCCCCCTCGACCCCCACTGCCGTGACCCTGCAACCCACGGTGAGGCCACCGGCCTCCGTCGCCCGCCCCCTCTCCTCCTCTCTCCTCCGTGCGCGCGCACTGCACCGCCGTTGCCCCCACCCACCGGCGTTGGCCTCTGGCTTCGCCGGCACCCTCGCCCCCGTACGCGCCCGTGGCCGCCGCTGCCCGTCCCCTGCTGCGGCTCTGCTACGGCCAAGCCGCCGCACGCCGTCGCTCGCCCCCCCCCCTCCGCCTGCCGCGGCCGGCCGGCGAGCCTCGCCTCGCCGCGCCCCGACGGCCTTCGTCCGCCGCGCCCCCTCGCCAGTCCCGTTCGGGCGGACGCCCGACGCCCGGCGCCCGTTGCGCCCGAACCACTTTGGCCTATGGGCCACTGCCTAGTGGGCCATCCCCCCCCCCCAGAGCCACTGGCCACTGGGCCCGACACCCCTGGTCCAATGACAAACGGGCCCCAGCGCCCCAGAACGTTTACAAAAAAAATAAAAATAAAATTAAAATAATAAATAAAATTAAAATTAAAATTAAAATAATAAATAAAATAAATTAGTAATAATAATAATAATTAATTAATAAAAATAAATAAATAAATAAATAAAGAAAATAAAAATAAAAATAATTTTAATTAATTAATTAATTAACTAAATTAATTAAGTTAATTAATCCTGTTTAATTTAATTAAATAATAATTATTTAGCTAAACCCTAATTAACCTAAACAGTGAATGACAGGTGGGTCCCACTGGACCCACATGTCAGTTGACTTAGTCAACCCCTGTTGACTGCTGATGTCAGCATGACATCATGCTGATGTCATAAATCCAAATTTCGAATTAAATTAAATAATTAATTAAATTCCAGAAATTAATAAAATCTTTAGAAAATCATATCTTTTAATCCGTAACTCGGATTAAAATATTTTCAACATGAAAGTTGCTCAGAACGACGAGACGAATCCGAATACGCAGTCCGTTCGTCTACCACACCTCCCTAACCTATCGAACTCGCAACTTTCCCCCTCCGGTCCATCTGTCCGAAAACGCGAAACATCGGGAATACTTCCCGGATGTTCTCCCCCTTCGCCGGTACCACCTACTGTCGCGTTAGGTCACACCTAGCACCGCTCATTGTCATGTCACGCATCGTCATGCTTATGTTTGCAATGTATTTACTGTTTCTTCCCCCTCTTCTCTCCGGTAGACTACGAGACCGACACTGCTGCTGCCCAGTTCGACTACGGAGTTGACGACCCCTCCTACTTGCCAGAGCAACCAGGCAAGCCCCCCCTTTGATCACCAGATATCGCCTACTCTAATCTCTACTGCTTGCATTAGAGTAGTGTAGCATGTTACTGCTTTTCGATATCCTATTCTGATGCATAGCCTATCCTTGCTACTATTGTTACTACCTACCTGCAATCCTACATGCTTAGTATAGGATGCTAGATTTCCATCAGTGGCCCTACATTCTTGTCCGTCTGCTGTGCTATACTATCGGGCCGTGATCACCTGGGCGGTGATCACGGGCATATACTTATATACTATATACATGACACATGTGATGACTAAAGTCGGGTCGGCTCGTAGGAGTACCCGCAAGTGGATCTTTGTGGCGGAGCGACAGGGCAGGTTGAGACCGCCTAGGTGAGAGGTGGGCCTGGTCCTGGTCGGCGTTCGCGGATACTTAACACGCTTAATGAGATCTTGGTATTTGATCTGAGTCTGGCCATTTGGTCTATACGCACTAACCATCTACGTGGGAGTAGTTATGGGTATCCCGACGTCGTGGTATCAGCCGAAGCTCTTTTGACGTCAGCAACTGAGTGGCGCGCGCCGGATTGGACTGGAACGCCACTAGGCTAGGTCTGCTTCCGGCCGCGTACGCAACGTGCAGGTGTGCATAGGGCGATGGGCCCAGACCCCTGCGCGCATAGGTTTAGACCGGCGTGCTGGCCTCTCGGTTGAGCCTAGGTGGGGCTGCGACGTGTTGATCTTACGAGGCCGGGCATGGCCCAGAAAAGTGTGTCCGGCCAATTGGGATCGAGCGTGTTGGGTTATGTGGTGCACCCCTGCAGGGAAGTTTATCTATTCGAATAGCCGTGTCCCTCGGTAAAAGGACGACCCGGAGTTGTACCTTGAGCTTATGACAACTAGAACTGGATACTGAATAAAATACACCCTTCCAAGTGCCAGATACAACCCGGTGATCGCTCTCTAACAGGGCGACGAGGAGGGGATTGCCGGGTAGGATTATGCTATGCGATGCTACTTGGAGGACTTCAATCTACTCTCTTCTTCATACTGCAAGATGGAGATGTCCAGAAGCGTAGTCTTCGACAGGACTAGCTACCCCCCTTTTATTCTGGCATTCTGCAGTTCAGTCCACTGATATGCCCCTTTACACATATACCCATGCATATGTAGTGTAGCTCCTTGCTTGCGAGTACTTTGGATGAGTACTCACGGTTGCTTTTCTCCCTCTTTTCCCCTTTCTATACCGGATTGTCGCAACCAGATGCTGGAGTTCAGGAGCCAGACGCCACCGTCGACGACGACACCTACGACACTGGAGGTGCCTACTACTACGTGCAGGCCGTTGACGACGACCAGGAGTAGTTGGAGGTCCCAGGCAGGAGGCCTTGCCTTTTCGATCGTTGCTACTTTTGTGCTAGCCTTCTTAAGGCAAACTTGTTGAACTTATGTCTGTACTCAGATATTGTTGCTTCCGCTGACTCATCTATGATCGAGCACTTGTATTCGAGCCCTCGAGGCCCCTGGCTTGTATTATAATGCTTGTATGACTTATTTATGTTGTAGAGTTGTGTTGTGATATCTTCCCGTGAGTCCCTGATCGTGATCGTACACATTTGCGTGCATGATTAGTGTACGGTCAAATCGGGGGCGTCACAAGTTGGTATCAGAGCCGACTGCCTGTAGGAACCCCCCTTCCACACTCCTTGGCCGAAGTCGAGTCTAGAAATTGCAAAACTTTTACTAACATGGTTGTGCGGCTTACGGGCCCACGTCGCCATTGGGTGGTACTAGGATCTTTTACTCCTCGACCTTTACTCTGGGACTCTGAACTCTCTTCTACTCGGGTTAAACGAATTTACTAACTCTAACACTAGGATCCCGTGACCGCGTTCACCCCTAAGATGGATAAGCCATAGTTGTTTCTTAGAATAGTATTTTGGGCAATTCACACACTGTCATTTGACTCCTTTGAAACGTCTTTGCTTTCAGATGGAACCCACGAGGCAGGTTGTTCGCCACACGATGGCCATTGGTGCCTCGGGATCACCTGCGATGCTAGCTGAGATGATGACCTATCTGGGTTATCGCTGGCACCCTGAGTTCACCGTCTACGAGGAGTTCCAGGACTTTAACCAGGAGCAGTACCGTGCCATCGTCCACCTCTACTCTCGGGAGTACGACTCCACTACTGTGCTGCACACCGCACATGGTGTTGGTGTGACCATCAATATGGCTGTCCACGATGCAGCCTATGCTGCTCTGACACGCCTTCGTGGAGAGTATCGGGAGTTGGACACCTCCCCTTTCAGGCACATTGCTATCGCCTCTGATGTTGGTGCGGAGGGATACTATACTGCTGCCTACTCCACTGTCACCCGAGAGCCCTTCTACCATCAGCACCTGGTTCTGCATGCTGATGGGCTGGATCGAGCTAACCGAGCTCTTCGCCACGAGATGTACACCACCCGTCAGCACCTTTACCGTGCTCTGACGCTGCTGCACCCCTTTGTCCGGTCTGGACAGGTACCGCGCGCTGCGATCTACCCAGCCAGGACCGTGATGCCCCACGGTGTCGGTTGGCCAGAGGTGGGAGGCTACTCTCCCGCACTTGGTTCTCTTCTGCCACCTGAGCGTCGGACTCTACACCTGAGTATCCGCGGGCCCCAGTCTGCTGACGTGGAGGACTATCCGTTACCTCACTACCAGCTGTCGGGCTACGATTACCTCCACAGTACCTCTTGGGACTGATGTAGGCTTGATTGTAGTATTAGTTTCAGTCGCCGCGAGCCTGTGTGCCGCCTATGATGTTTTAGTCTATGTACTGAACTCTGTGTACTGAACTCTATGCATGACCCCTTTTGTAAACTATGCCGACTACTATGTAATAGCTATCGTGCTCCTTTCAATTATGCATGTTTCATCATGAATGATTCTTGTCATTGCAAATTTGCTCGATGCTGAACTACCCCTGTTATATATTAGCAGGATGGTTAGACCAGGTGGTCGTGGTCGTGGTGGCGATGCCCCACCACCACCTGAGTACATGGCTGGTATGATCCAACAGTTTGAACTGAACCGCCAATTCATGGAAAATATGATGGCTCAGTTTCCTCGCCCCAATATGAACCAACAGCCAGCTCAAGTGACTCTTCAAGATTTCATACGCCTCAACCCAACCATCTACCGCAGCTCAACTCAGCCTCTGGATGCTGATGATGGCTCCGTGACATCACCTATGAGTTGGAGTCTGCTGATGTAGCCCCTGCCAGCTATGTCAATTTTGCTTCCTTCTTCTTGAAGGGACCCGCAGCTCAATGGTGGGACAGCCACAGGCGTACTCTGCCAGCTGGAACAATCATCACCTGGCCAGACTTCCAAGCTGCTTTTCGTGCCCGCTTCATTCCTCAGGGAGTCATGGACCGGAAGAAGCGTGAGTTCCGCAACCTCACCCAAGGCAACAAAACTGTCGAAGCTTATCAGCGGGAGTTTCTGGACTTGTCCCGCTATGCTGAAGAAGACATTGCAACTGATGCACGCAGACAGGAGAAGTTCCGTGATGGCCTTCAAGCTGACATCAAGCTCGCACTTCTAGTGCATGACTTTGCTGATTTCGCCACCTTGGTGAACAAGGCCATCAATGTCGAAACTGGTCTGCAGGAATACCAGAGCTCACACAGGCGCAACCGTGACACGGGCTCATCTTCGGGCCCGCCATCACAGAAGCGTAAGATATGGATCCCGAACAGCATGTATCGTCCAAATGCTTCTGCCCCAAAGCAGACCTATGCTGCCCCTCGTCTGCCTACACCACCGTCCAGGCAGTCAAGACTTCCAGCTCCACCATCCCAAGCTCCTGTTCCCACTCCGAATAATGGCTTGTGCTTCAGGTGTGGACAACCAGGGCACCGTGCTAAAGAATGCAACCAGAACCAGAATCAACTGGCCCTTCCAGCAACTGGCCGTGGTAACAATCAGCCCCGCAACAACAATGCTAAGTCTTATGGACGTGCTCATGCCAACCACGTTGATCTCAACGAAGCTCAAGACCAGCCTGCTACTGTGATGGGTACACTCCTCGTAAATTCAGTACCAGCATCCGTTTTATTTGATACAGGTGCATCGCATTCATTCATGTCAGAAGATTTTGCATACAAGCACGACGTTAAATGTGAGGAGATGAACACCTCTGTATTGGTCAAAACCCCCGTGGGACAGTGTCAAACCTCTTTGGTTGGCATCGATGTCCCCGTGGAAATCGAAGGGCTGGAATTCTATGCCTCTCCCATTATCCTGAAGACGTCTAACATCGACCTCATCTTGGGTATGGATTGGTTGAAAGCGCATACTGCTTCTATAGTTTGCGCCACTAAGACCGTCCATCTGCTACACCCTTCAGATGAAATAGTTGCTTACCAAGCTCATCTGGTGCAAAATGCCGAGGCAAGACTCTATGCATTGAATGCATTGAACGCTGCACCACTCGAGGGCATTGAAAATATTCCCGTCGTGCGTGAATTCCTCGACGTCTTCCCTGAAGAGCTTCCAGGGATTCCCCCTGCTAGAGCTGTCGAATTCATCATCGACTTGAAACCAGGCACCACTCCTATAGCCAAGCGACCCTACAAAATGCCGCCGCATGAACTCCTTGAGCTTAAGGAGGAAATCGATAAGTCTCTTCGCAAAGGATTCATTCGCCCAAGTTGCTCTCCTTGGGGAGCACCTTCTCTCTTTGTCAAGAAGAAGGATGGGACAAACCGATTAGTTCAAGACTACCGTCCTATAAACCAAGCTACCATTCAGAATAAATACCCTCTTCCTCGGATCAATGATCTGTATGATCAACTGGCGGGTTCGTCAGTGTTCTCTAAGCTCGACTTGAGGTTGGGCTACCACCAGATCCGTGTTCGCGAAGAGGACATCCCAAAGACCGCCTTCGTGACTCGCTATGGTTCATACGAGTACACCGTCATGTCTTTCGGTTTAACCAATGCTCCAGCCACCTTCTCTCGTCTGATGAACTACATATTCATGGATTACCTCGACAAGTTCGTCGTGGTTTATCTGGATGATATCCTGATATTTTCCAAGAACGAAGAGGAACATGCTGAGCATCTTCGACTTGTGCTGGAAAAACTACGAGAACATCAACTATATGCCAAGTTCTCTAAATGTGAATTTTGGCTACCCGAAGTAACCTATCTCGGGCATGTCATCTCTAAGGATGGAATTGCCGTCAACCCCGAGCGAGTTCAGGCTATTCTTGATTGGACTCCTCCCAAGAACGTTAAGCAAGTCAGAAGTTTTCTCGGTCTTGCCAGCTATTGCCGTCGATTTGTCGAGAACTTCTCCAAGATCGCCAGGCCTCTGACTAACCTGTTACATAAGGGTGTCAAGTTCCAATGGACAGACGAATGTCAGGAAAGTTTCCAAGCACTCAAAGACAAGTTGACTTCTGCTCCAGTTCTAGCTCCACCTGATACTAAGAAGGACTTTGTCATTTACTGCGACGCTTCCCGTCAAGGATTAGGCTGTGTCCTAATGCAAGACCGCAAAGTGATTGCTTATGCCTCTCGACAATTGCGCCCTCACGAAGAGAACTACCCAGTTCACGACCTCGAACTTGCTGCTGTCATTCATGCGCTAAAGCAGTGGCGACATTACCTTCTCGGTAATCGTTGCGAGATCTTCACTGACCACCAAAGTCTGAAGTATCTGTTTACTCAGCCAGATCTGAACCTCCGTCAACAGAGATGGATGGAGCTCGTTGCAGACTTTGACTTGGGTATTTCCTATACTCCAGGCAAGGCTAATGTAATGGCTGATGCCTTGAGCCGCAAGTCTTACTGCAACCACCTCCAGGTTCATAAAGTTCAGCCCTCACTTGTTGAAGAATTCAGGAAGATGAACCTCCATATTGTTCCTCCGGGTGCACTCGCTCCCCCTCCTAAGGAGTTCCGCAAGATGAACCTCCGTGTTGTTCCCCAGGGTTCCCTCAATACCCTGGTCGTCGAACCAGATCTCCTGGACTCCATCAAGAGAATACAGGGGTATGACTCTGAAGCCCACAAGATTAAGCGCTACCTCGCAGAAGGAAAGCCCTCATTCTTCACCATTTCTGAAGATGGCGCCCTATACTTCAAGGGCCGCCTAGTGGTGCCATGTGCAGAGAAAAACCCGGATATGACACAGGAAGTTATGAAAGAAGCTCATGATACGCCTCTGTGTATCCATCCTGGTAGTACAAAGATGTACCAAGATATCCGTCAGAGATTCTGGTGGACTAATATGAAGCAAGACATTGCTCGTTATGTTGCTGAGTGTGACGTTTGCCGTCGCATCAAAGCAGAACATCAAAGGCCTGCTGGAACTCTGCAACCTATCTCTATTCCTGAATGGAAATGGGACCATGTTGAGATGGACTTCGTCACTGGATTTCCCAAATCGCAGAAAGGTAATGATGCTATTCTTGTCGTCATTGACCGGCTTTCCAAAGTTGCACATTTCCTGGCAGTCAAAGAAACGATCACTGCTAGCCAGTTGGCAACGCTCTATATGTCCAGGATTGTTTCACTCCACGGTATTCCATTGGTTATCAGCTCAGACCGTGGCAGCTTATTCACTTCAAGATTCTGGGCAAGTTTCCAAGAAGCAATGGGAACTCATCTGTCATTCAGTACTGCGTTTCATCCTCAATCGCAAGGGCAAGTTGAACGCGTCAATCAAGTTCTCGAAGACATGCTTAGAGCTTGCGTTATTTCCTTCGGCAAGAAATGGGAGGAATCTCTCCCGTATGCTGAGTTCTCCTATAAAAATAGCTATCAAGCTAGTCTGAAGATGGCCCCCTTCGAGGTGTTATATGGACGAAAGTGCCGAACCCCTCTGAACTGGTCAGAAACTGGGGAACGTCCACTCTTCGGTCCAGATATTATCCAAGATGCCGAAGAACAAGTCCGCATTATTCGCGAGAATCTCAAGACTGCTCAGTCACGTCAGAAGAGTCAGTATGACCGTCATCATAAAGACATGGTCTATCAACCTGGCGAAAAGGCTTATCTTCGAGTCACACCTATGAAGGGTGCTCACCGCTTCGGGATCAAGGGCAAACTAGCTCCTCGCTATATTGGCCCATTCACTATTCTCGAAAGGCGTGGAAAAGTGGCATACCAACTGGAACTACCGACGAACCTTTCGCAGGTTCACGATGTGTTCCATGTGTCACAGCTCCGCCGTTGCTTCAAGGATCCAATCCGAGCGGTGGATCACGAAGTGCTCGAATTGCAGCAAGACCTCTCCTATAAGGAGCATCCGGTCCGCATTCTCGACCAAGCTGAACGCCGCACACGTCAGAAGACGATCAAGTTTCTCAAAGTCCAGTGGTCGCACCATTCTGAAGATGAGGCCATTTGGGAACGAGAGGATCGTCTGCGCGAAGAATACCCCGCGCTGTTTCCTTCTACCTCCTAAATCTCGGGACGAGATTTCTTGTAGTGGAGGAGATTTGTAACACCCTGAGAATCATGCTACAGTAACCCCCTGTGATTAAGCTAATCATGTTGCTAAACAGGGCTAGATCACATTTGAACCACACCCTTGTCAAGCTCCTAGTTCAAACTTCAAATATAATTAAAGTGGAAAATAAAAGTTTTCAAAAATTCAAACAGAAATGTTCAGTGGGTTCTAAATAATACACTGGTAATTATGGTGGAGAAAACACATTTTTATAAAATATCTAAATACTTTTAAAATGAATTAAACAGGAAAGGAAATAAACAAATAAAAGAAAAGAGAAAACAAAACAGAAAACAGAACAAAAAAAAAGGGAACAAAAGCCCCCCCCCACTGGACCTGGCCCAACTGGGCCAACCCCAGGCCCAGCCGGCCAGCACCATTCCCCCCCCGGCCGAAAGGCCCAGCTCCACCCCGGCCCATCTCTCTCCCCTATCCCCACCCCAGGAAACCCTAGCCCCGCACCCATTCCCCACTCGCCCCCCCGCCCCCACTCACTCCTCCCTCTGCCCCTGATCTGGATCGGGAAAACGGCGCCCCGACCCCCCTCCCCTCGACGTGCATCGCCGCCCCACCGCGCCTCGGTCCTCCACCGCGGCGCCACCTCGCCGGCGTCGCACCTCCCGGCCTCCTTCCTCTCCCTCGTTCACCGCGACGTCTTCCCCGAGCTCCGCGCGCACTCCGTCCACGGCGCCGCGCCGCCCGTCTTCGTCCTCCTCCACGACCGGAGCTCCTCCGCCTCGTCGCGCCTCGCCGGAACGCTCTCCTCCGCCGGACTGCCTCCCCTACGCCGCCGTCCTCGCCATCCCCCTCGACCCCCACTGCCGTGACCCTGCAACCCACGGTGAGGCCACCGGCCTCCGTCGCCCGCCCCCTCTCCTCCTCTCTCCTCCGTGCGCGCGCACTGCACCGCCGTTGCCCCCACCCACCGGCGTTGGCCTCTGGCTTCGCCGGCACCCTCGCCCCCGTACGCGCCCGTGGCCGCCGCTGCCCGTCCCCTGCTGCGGCTCTGCTACGGCCAAGCCGCCGCACGCCGTCGCTCGCCCCCCCCCCCTCCGCCTGCCGCGGCCGGCCGGCGAGCCTCGCCTCGCCGCGCCCCGACGGCCTTCGTCCGCCGCGCCCCCTCGCCAGTCCCGTTCGGGCGGACGCCCGACGCCCGGCGCCCGTTGCGCCCGAACCACTTTGGCCTATGGGCCACTGCCTAGTGGGCCATCCCCCCCCCAGAGCCACTGGCCACTGGGCCCGACACCCCTGGTCCAATGACAAACGGGCCCCAGCGCCCCAGAACGTTTACAAAAAAAATAAAAATAAAATTAAAATAATAAATAAAAATAAAATTAAAATTAAAATAATAAATAAAATAAATTAGTAATAATAATAATAATTAATTAATAAAAATAAATAAATAAATAAATAAAGAAAATAAAAATAAAAATAATTTTAATTAATTAATTAATTAACTAAATTAATTAAGTTAATTAATCCTGTTTAATTTAATTAAATAATAATTATTTAGCTAAACCCTAATTAACCTAAACAGTGAATGACAGGTGGGTCCCACTGGACCCACATGTCAGTTGACTTAGTCAACCCCTGTTGACTGCTGATGTCAGCATGACATCATGCTGATGTCATAAATCCAAATTTCGAATTAAATTAAATAATTAATTAAATTCCAGAAATTAATAAAATCTTTAGAAAATCATATCTTTTAATCCGTAACTCGGATTAAAATATTTTCAACATGAAAGTTGCTCAGAACGACGAGACGAATCCGAATACGCAGTCCGTTCGTCTACCACACCTCCCTAACCTATCGAACTCGCAACTTTCCCCCTCCGGTCCATCTGTCCGAAAACGCGAAACATCGGGAATACTTCCCGGATGTTCTCCCCCTTCGCCGGTACCACCTACTGTCGCGTTAGGTCACACCTAGCACCGCTCATTGTCATGTCACGCATCGTCATGCTTATGTTTGCAATGTATTTACTGTTTCTTCCCCCTCTTCTCTCCGGTAGACTACGAGACCGACACTGCTGCTGCCCAGTTCGACTACGGAGTTGACGACCCCTCCTACTTGCCAGAGCAACCAGGCAAGCCCCCCCTTTGATCACCAGATATCGCCTACTCTAATCTCTACTGCTTGCATTAGAGTAGTGTAGCATGTTACTGCTTTTCGATATCCTATTCTGATGCATAGCCTATCCTTGCTACTATTGTTACTACCTACCTGCAATCCTACATGCTTAGTATAGGATGCTAGATTTCCATCAGTGGCCCTACATTCTTGTCCGTCTGCTGTGCTATACTATCGGGCCGTGATCACCTGGGCGGTGATCACGGGCATATACTTATATACTATATACATGACACATGTGATGACTAAAGTCGGGTCGGCTCGTAGGAGTACCCGCAAGTGGATCTTTGTGGCGGAGCGACAGGGCAGGTTGAGACCGCCTAGGTGAGAGGTGGGCCTGGTCCTGGTCGGCGTTCGCGGATACTTAACACGCTTAACGAGATCTTGGTATTTGATCTGGGTATGGCCATTTGGTCTATACGCACTAACCATCTACGTGGGAGTAGTTATGGGTATCCCGACGTCGTGGTATCAGCCGAAGCTCTTTTGACGTCAGCAACTGAGTGGCGCGCGCCGGATTGGACTGGAACGCCACTAGGCTAGGTCTGCTTCCGGCCGCGTACGCAACGTGCAGGTGTGCATAGGGCGATGGGCCCAGACCCCTGCGCGCATAGGTTTAGACCGGCGTGCTGGCCTCTCGGTTGAGCCTAGGTGGGGCTGCGACGTGTTGATCTTACGAGGCCGGGCATGGCCCAGAAAAGTGTGTCCGGCCAATTGGGATCGAGCGTGTTGGGTTATGTGGTGCACCCCTGCAGGGAAGTTTATCTATTCGAATAGCCGTGTCCCTCGGTAAAAGGACGACCCGGAGTTGTACCTTGAGCTTATGACAACTAGAACTGGATACTGAATAAAATACACCCTTCCAAGTGCCAGATACAACCCGGTGATCGCTCTCTAACAGGGCGACGAGGAGGGGATTGCCGGGTAGGATTATGCTATGCGATGCTACTTGGAGGACTTCAATCTACTCTCTTCTTCATACTGCAAGATGGAGATGTCCAGAAGCGTAGTCTTCGACAGGACTAGCTACCCCCCTTTTATTCTGGCATTCTGCAGTTCAGTCCACTGATATGCCCCTTTACACATATACCCATGCATATGTAGTGTAGCTCCTTGCTTGCGAGTACTTTGGATGAGTACTCACGGTTGCTTTTCTCCCTCTTTTCCCCTTTCTATACCGGATTGTCGCAACCAGATGCTGGAGTTCAGGAGCCAGACGCCACCGTCGACGACGACACCTACGACACTGGAGGTGCCTACTACTACGTGCAGGCCGTTGACGACGACCAGGAGTAGTTGGAGGTCCCAGGCAGGAGGCCTTGCCTTTTCGATCGTTGCTACTTTTGTGCTAGCCTTCTTAAGGCAAACTTGTTGAACTTATGTCTGTACTCAGATATTGTTGCTTCCGCTGACTCGTCTATGATCGAGCACTTGTATTCGAGCCCTCGAGGCCCCTGGCTTGTATTATAATGCTTGTATGACTTATTTATGTTGTAGAGTTGTGTTGTGATATCTTCCCGTGAGTCCCTGATCGTGATCGTACACATTTGCGTGCATGATTAGTGTACGGTCAAATCGGGGGCGTCACAGTCTATAGCTAATTAAATGAAGCAACACCATTTCATTGGAAGAGGTCACTCTTTGGCAAATGCAATAAATACTAGTACTCCCTGTGTCCCATAATATAAGAACGTTTTTGGCACTACACTAGTGTCAAAAACGTTCTTATATTATGGGACGGAGGGAGTACGAAGAAAGAGATAGAGAGGAGTAAAAAAACACTTATAGCCAACCTTATAGCCAACCTTGTTGTAGTATGAGTGACTAAGTGATGACTATGTATGACATGCCAACATCAGATAGCCTAACGCACCGTGTTAAATCTCCAAGGGCGCGACCGCGCGAGCGACGCGACGGTCATGGTAGGCGCGACCATGATACGGGCTGCTGGTAGCCCTTGGATCTGAGATCAAACGGTCGCATGCTAAGTTGCTGAAAATATGCCGAATAACCCTCCACTACTAGAAAAAGGGCTATAGATGGGATTGACACTAATGGCGCACCAGACAAGCGGTGCGCCATTAGTATATACTAATGGTGCACCACCTTCTGATACGCCATTAGAGTTGAAACTACTAATGGCGCACCTGGCCCAGGGTGCGCCATTAGTATCAATTTTTTTTTAACTAGTGCGCCTGTCCAAACATACTAATGGCGCATCCAGACACAGTGCGCCATTAGTAGTTGAAACTACTAATGGCGCACCTGGCCCAGGGTGCGCCATTAGTATCAATTTTTTTTAACTAGTGCGCCTGTCCAAACATACTAATGGCGCATCCAGACACAGTGCGCCATTACTAGTTGTAACTAGTAATGGCGCACCTGCCCACGGTGCGCCATTAGTAATTATGTTTCAAATTTTTTTATTTTTATTTTTTAAACTATTAATGGCGCACCTGTGAGTGGTGCGCCATTAGTAGTTCAACTACTAATGGCGCACCACTCCCACGGTGCGCCATTAGTAACTTGGCCCATTCCACCGAATGCACCCCCCCGGGACCGCTTTTCAGTTTAAAAAAAAGAAAATGATGGAAATGTCAAAAAAATAAAATAAAATAAGTTTCCCATGTGATATGTGGTCTAGTTGTTGGGAAAATTAACAAATATGAATTTCGACTTTATTTGCAAAATCTCTCTGGAATTTCTTAAAATGGGCATAACTTTTGCATACGAACTCGGATGAAAAAGTTTTTTATATGAAAAATCATCTACTCGAAAAGTTACATCCGAATTTAACTGGGGGAACCCCGTTAAACATTTTCAAAATTCTCAAAAACCTAACAGAAAAAAAAGATACGGGGTTTTCAAGATCTAGAGGCAAAAAAATTCAAAAAATTTCAAACTTACTAGTGGCACACCGGTTGCTAGGTGCGCCACTAGTAACAGAAAAAATATTTGTTTTGAATTTTTTTTGGATTTTTTTTTCAAAAAATGATTCGTAATATGACAGGGAAGTTTCAAATATTTTTCAAAATTTCATCATACTCATGAATATGAACAAAGTCCTAGACATCAACAAGGTTTAATAGGATTGATATGATAGATATATCAACAAGTGCCTGTTAAGTGAGGTGGTGCTGGGGTTGGATAGAACTGCGAAGTTAAGCGTGCTCGGGCTAGAGTAGTGTGAGGATGGGTGACCTTCCGGGAAGTTTGACCACTTAGTTGCGATTTGACTTGAGATTAAGCATATTGACCCGAGAATAAGCCATAGTGACCCGAGATTAAGAAATTTCTTTTTGACAAAATTTGAATTTTTTTTAAAAATAATTGAAAAAAAATTTGACAAAATTTGAAAAAAAAATTTAAAAAAAATTTGATAAAATTTGAAATTTTTTTAAAAAAAATTGAAAAAAAATTGAAATTTTTTTTTGAAAAAAAGTTACTAATGGCGCACCGTGGGATGGTGCGCCATTAGTATGCCAAAGCACCTGGGTATACATGGCCCCCTAGGAGGCATACTAATGGCGCACTGTTGTATATACTAATGGCGCATCCGGGGTGCGCCATTAGTATACCAGATACTAATGGCGCACGAGTGGTGCGCCATTAGTAAAATATACTAATGGCGTGCTACTAATGGCGCACCACTAATGCGTCATTAATGGCCAAATTAGGTGCGCCATTAGTAGGCCTTTTCCTAGTAGTGCTCCAGGATAGGATATTCACCCATAGGTCTAGAATCACGCCATGCAACCGAGAATAAGCCATAGTAGACCACTTAGTTGCGATTTGACTTGAGATTAAGCATATTGACCCGAGAATAAGCCATAGTGACCCGAGATTAAGAAATTTCTTTTTGACAAAATTTGAATTTTTTTTAAAAATAATTGAAAAAAAAATTGACAAAATTTGAAAAAAAAATTTAAAAAAATTTTGATAAAATTTGAAATTTTTTTAAAAAAAATTGAAATTTTTTTTTGAAAAAAAGTTACTAATGGCGCACCGTGGGATGGTGCGCCATTAGTATGCCAAAGCACCTGGGTATACATGGCCCCCTAGGAGGCATACTAATGGCGCACTGTTGTATATACTAATGGCGCATCCGGGGTGCGCCATTAGTATACCAGATACTAATGGCGCACGAGTGGTGCGCCATTAGTAAAATATACTAATGGCGTGCTACTAATGGCGCACCACTAATGCGTCATTAATGGCCAAATTAGGTGCGCCATTAGTAGGCCTTTTCCTAGTAGTGCTCCAGGATAGGATATTCACCCATAGGTCTAGAATCACGCCATGCAACCGTTCGATCTCAGATCCAAGGGCTCTTGGAAGCCCGTATCATGGGAGAATGGAAAGCCACTACCCTGCCGTTCGCACGCTGGCAGTTCGCTCCTACTCGTCCCCGCACGTCCTTCAATACTACGGCGGTTCGCTCCTAGTCGTCCCGTCCATTCACATTACGGCAGTTCCACTAATCCTAACCCTCCTCCCAAATCCATGGCGTCCCAAATCTCCACGATCGGTGGTGAGTACAAGGTTAGAACCATCACCGGCGATGAGTTCGACGTCATCTACACCCTTTCTTCCGCGACGGTGAAAGGATGCCTTTCTTGCTTTAGACGCATGTTCGAAGACTCAGATGATGAGTGGGTCGCTGGGCTAGATGTTGAGTACACCACAGTCCTGGGACGAGAGAAGGATCTAAAGGACGAAGAGAGGAAGAAGCTCGCCGTGATCCAGGTTTGCGTGCATGACTTATGCTTGGTCTACCACATATGCCATGCCGACGTTGAGTGCCAGGATTTTAAGGACTTCCTCGAGAGCAACCGCCGTTATTTTAGTCCGACTAAAAATAGTCTCTTTAAGAGGCTAAAGTTCCAGGCACCCCGGACTAAAGAGGGGCTAAAACTAGTCTTGAGACTAAATTTTTTTAGTCAGGGGTACTCCTACTAAAATGTGGATTAGTCCTCTCTCTACTCATTTAACTCCTCTCCTTTAACACAGGCGAGTTCTGGATTGGAGGGTTTGGAAGATAATAAATGCGCATTAACTTGATTTTAGCCTTTTTAGTATTTGGATCCAAGCATGGGTGAGGCTAGCATGTTTTAGTCCCACTACTTCTAGTCATGGGACTAAAACGTATCCAAGCACCCTCTTAGTTTTATTTGAGGGGTGGGTTGTGCTGGACACCATTATTGTGACTAGCCTTTTTAATAGTACTATATGCATAATTTGGCGACAAGCGCTCTCTATATGTACCACCTTTTTTTTAATTTCAAGTTTTGCTCCATGGCGCAATCCATCGATACTACTGCTGTACAAAAGTATACATTTTTTAAAAGGGTAGAGGGCGGGGCAGTCTAGCTTGGTCGGTTTCACGAGAGGCGAGGGCCTTTGTGATTTGACGGCTCATTACTGCTGGAAGGCGGGGCCTTGTGATTTGACTGCTCGTATAAATGCGCCGACGACCTGATCGAGGAGGAGCAAAGAACCGTGTGGTATACTCAAGTTTTCCACTGGAGTAGTACTGCGACGGAGGAGCACGAAACACGGCAGCCCAGTGCCATATGGCGATAAAAAATGATCTAATTTGCTAGTCATCTCATTGTTAGCATTGTTCTGTTCATTCCCTCAAAAAAAACATTGTTCTATTCATGCCTCGCAGAGAACGTGACACGTGCGGCGAAACACCCGAAGCAAAAGATGAAACACAGGAGCAAAAGAAGAAGGAAGATTATCACCCCAAATGATCTAATTCGCCGCGGAGTCGTAACTGCTTCTTCATCGCCTCCATGACCTCCATCTCCTTGCGCGTCTCCTCCGCCATCTTCTTCATTCTGTCCATGACGCGGGATTTCTCGACATGAGCCTTCATCATCTGTTCCACGGCCGCATTACGTACCTTGACAGCAGCCGGGTGCTCGATGCGGAGCTTCGCCAACTCCTCCTTCTGTTCTATGACGAGGGCCTGTAGCATCTTCATCGAGGAACTACTATTCTCATGCAGCTTCTTCCAGCCGGCATTCTTCTCCTTCAATAGGTCGATCTCGTGGCAGAGCTTCGCCTTGTCCTCCTGAAGTCGCAGGATTTCGCCGGTCGCCTTCTTGTCTGAGGCAATGCTCTTCTTCAGCAGTATCACCAAGCCGGCGGTCAACTCCCCCTGCTGATTGAGCTCAGCGGGCATGTCGTCGAGGCTCTCCTTCAGCAACTCCATCAAGCCTTGGATGAACTCCTTCTGCTTATTGAGCTGATCGGGCATGCCGTCGAGGGATAACGACTCCAGCTCTGCCGGCTCGGCATGTTTGCCTCCGCGGCTAGGGCGCTCCTGGGAGCCATCGCCTGCCCATGAGAGATCTTTCGAGGTCTCTGCGTGGCGGCGAGCCCTCACTTTTTTTCCACAGCCTTGGTTGCCGCTCCCTTGTTACGGGTAGTTCTCGACCTAGAAGCACTTATGAGGAGGAAAGGTAGAGTAATTTTCGGTTAGGTAGTTCCCCTTTTTATAACCTAAGTACTAGCACTAGTACTAATACCTGCATAGTGGGAACACGTTCAGGTTTGGTACATGCTAGTAGGTGTGAGCAGGCTTTCGAATGTGATGGGAACAAGGTAAAGATTAATTGATGGTTTTGGTTTCGAGGCCCGAAACGGCTCCCGACGAGTTTAGCGGAACATAGATTTCAAGTACTACACTGCTCAAATGCGTAAATATTATGTTACTATCAAAAATTGGCACAAAATACGAAGGAGACCAATGGAAGTACTACTAGTAACCCACGGTTTAACTACTCGCATGCGCGCAGTGGAGTAATAATGTCTTTCTTCCGCCCTCACGTCCACTCAATTTGCACGCGCTGTATTAATTGACCATCAATGAAGTGAACGACTTTACACGCGTCAAATTATCACATGGGGTGGATCTTGGTACAAAATTGCGTCCGCCCGTGTACCCGCGTGTGCGTGCGAGGGAATGAGTGTGTGCGTGGCGTGCGTGCACATCTTCGCTTCGTGCATGTACCGCCAGTATGGCTCAGGGAGGACGAGTACATTCTTCTGGAACCAGCAGCACGTCACTATGATCAATCCACGCAAGGAGGTCGCGACAACGCCTCCACATGTGCCACGTGGCTTCATGAACTGTAAGAGAGACACTGTGTAGCGTGCCATTGGTATTCTAATTTACGTGTTTTGCACATACTCGAAATACTACTAAGGTACACGTGCATTGCACGCATCAGATTTTGCAACCAAATTATGAATAAATACCACACTATAGCATGTAAGCTCTGAGTCATATATGCCTGATGTAGCCCTTCGTTTAATTCTTATAGTACATCTCATTCAAAATCAATTAGTTTTTATAAAAAAGCTAAGAACGCGGGAATAGGAAAAACATGGGATTATAGTGGAATGTCATCTTGAATCCTACAGGATTGTACGAGTGTTTGATTGTGCATAGAAAAAACGCAGAATTCTTTCAAAGAGGTTTGAGTGGATGGGATGTTTCCTATGAAATCTAGTGCAAATGAATCATATGGAAAAATTCCTATGGTTTACAATCCTACGAATCAAACAACCAAGATAGGAAAAATTCCTAATGATTAGAATCCTCCAAAATTCCTCTGAGAATCCTTTGAATCAAAGAAGCCCTTAATCTATTTTATGATTCATGGAATTGTGCGTTGTAAAGGATAAAGTAAAAAACAAATAATGGCAATTCAACTAGAAAAAAAGTTTGGGCAGTTATGATACGGAAGATTCTAGAACAAAAGAGAACCACTGTTGTTTTGAGGTTTGTGCATTATGCTTAAGTTCAACCATGGAGTCTGCTAGATTGTACTTGTGGCAAAATCTGGTGGGGGGCTAGAAGATGGTGCGAGGGGCCGAGTGGAGGGAGACTATGAAGGAATGCACAAGTGCGAGATCGATATTTAGAGAGAGGGGGCGAACACGTGCGCTGTTGCGCACAGTGGCGGAGCCATGAAAAATAAATGAGCTAGGGGGCCAAGCATTGCTAATCCTTTACGAGGAGGGTCAATTCATGAACTTAAACCATTTTTAGCAGCAATTGTCTAATGATCACATTCATATTAGCCTCGATATATAGTGATGTTAGGGGGGAGGGGGGCAGGGCCCTTACTGCCCCCTGTATTCGCCATTGTGCACGCGTCTGAGAGATGAAGCGGAAGGCATGGATGATGAGAGGGGGACGTTGGATATATAATTAATGTGGGTGTATTAGCTATATATGTTAATCCTATATAGAGAGGTATAGATTGATCGATGTGGACGTGGGAAAGAGGGTGAGACCTCACTGGATATATCGATTGATCGGTTTGTGTGGAAAACTATGAAAGACCTAGCTATATACGCACATACATAGAGGAACATCGATCGTTGCGAATGCACGCGTGAGAGATAAAGAATGCCCGATATGATGGAGAGGGGGATGTGTGTGGGTGTGTGCCTTCATGGGAGACCGACCTGAAGAAAAAGATTGTATGTGTGCGATGGATAATGCCGACTGGTAGTGTGTGTGCATGCATGCACGAGAGAAAGTTAGTGGTACAATTATAAAGAGAAGACTACTGTGTGGGTGTAAAAGAATAGGTGAGGTCATAATCAATGTAAAGTTGAATTCAAATATTTGAATAAGAGATCCTGATGTTTGAAACCCATGCATGCATGAATATAACGGAGATCTGCGCGGTGTGGTTTGGAAACGAGCATGTTGTAATGTATACACATTGAACAAGCTCAGGCTGATTTGAATTTGAGATACCGATGGCAGACATCATTTGGCCACGTCGCATCCGTGCATGGACACACTATTCTAATTGGAGATGATGGGCGGCTTTCGCATCACATATCTATATCTATACTCCTATATATATTATATATTTTTATATATTGTGTGCGGGTAACTTTAACTTTGAAAGATGGTCGTTGGATGAGGCGAACCCGATGGTCCAAAGATGGCAAATTTGAGCACTACTGGCCGTTGGATATCATCTAGATTCCACCAGATTTCGCCACATGTATAATCTAGAAGACTCCATGGTTGAACTTAAGCATAATGCACAAACATCAAAGCACAAGCACTTCTTATTTGTTCTAGAATCTTCCGTATCAGAATTGCCCAAATGTTTTTCTACATGATTTGCCATTATTTGTTTTTACTTTATGTCTTACGACGTACAATTCCATGAATCTTAAAATAGATTAGCTTTCTTATAAAAACTAGATGATTTTGAATGAAATGAACTATAAGAATTAAACGAACATCTACATCATGCATATATGACTCAAAGCTTGCATGCTATAATGTGGTATTTATTCATAATTTGGTTGCCAAATCTCATGCGTGCAATGCACGTGTACCTTACTCTAGTCTAAATGGTGTTTGTGTGTGTGTTGAGGTGCAAATTGTCTTCTTTTTGGGGTACACGTTAAGCTTGTTCTTCCGAAATTTCAAGCCGCGCCTTGTTATGCCGAAAATTCAAGCTAGCGTCTCTGTCTATCGTGCTGCGAAACTCCCGCCTCTTCAACCCGCGCCTTGTTAGCTCGAAATATTTAAGATATATCTTTGTCTCGTTGTGCTCCGACAACTCCCTCCATCTCAACCCGCGCCTTGCTATTCCGAAATTACAACGCGCGCGAAAACTCCCACCTCCTGTGAAATCCCGACACGCGAAATGCCCGTGGTACCCCTGAACCGAAAGAACCGCCTCAAATCGGTGGGGGTACTTTCGTAACTTACCCCACATTTCGGACAAGCGCGTCTCTAAGCCATGGTTCCCCACTGCTATCCCATCCACCCACCCATTCGTACACCGAGGCCGCGAAAACCCGCGACGAAACCCCACACCCTGCTCCGTCCGCCACCCAGCCGAAGCCTCTTCCCCGACGACGTCGTCCACAGCAACACCTCGACGTCCCTCATCCACCGTACCGGATGAGGATCCGTCGTCGATCTCATCGTCCCGCCGGCTCAGCCACCCCGTCCTCCACCTCCAAGGAGCTGCCCCGACGTTCCCCTTGTCTTTCGCGCCACCTCCATTCCCACACCGCCATCTTCACCTGCACCACCAGAAGAGCATCATCATCACCGTTTCCTCGGATGAAGCTGCGGCCTAATCGGCGCCACCAAAGAGGTTGTACACTAATCGCCGCATTTTCTTCTTGATTCGATCTCACGGTGCTGCCGGCGCTCGGTCCCGAGCCGACACGGCGCGGCGTGGCTCCATCCACGGCGGCGTCGCCGGCCACTTCCTCCACGGTGTCGCTCCCTCGGCGGCGACGTCCACATCAGTAGGAGCTGCTGCTGCTTTAGCTCTCGCTCGCGCTGCTGCTCTGCTCTTGCTCTCGGTCCCCTGCCTGGTCTGCTCTTGCTATTGCTCTTGCTCGCGCTGCTGCTCTCGCTCTTGCTCTTGCTTGCGATGCTGCTCCGATTTAGCTACACTTCAGTCGACTGAATCGACTTTTGGGTCATTCGATTTTCAGGGGGTGGGGGGGGGGGGCTCGCCGGGGTGAAGGAAGAACCAGCCGCAGCGGGGAGGGGGGCTCGCCGGAGAGGTACCCCACTATCTATCTTAGGGTTCAGGATGGGGGCGGTGGTCGCCGGCGGTGGCGGGGCGTTGGCGGGGCGGTGGCGTGGGGATCGCCGGAGAAAAAGCTCGGCACGGGGGGGGGCTAGAGGGATGGCCGGGGCGGCGGCGGACCGACGGTGGGGAGTGTTTTCGGGGCGGGCGGGGCGGCGCACCGCCGCCCGCGGGCGGCGGGGGGCTGCTGTTTGGCCGGTGGTGGCTGGCGGCTCAGGGGGGTGGAGGTTGAAGATGAACCGCAGGCCCTTGATTTCGTATCCAACGGCTGCAAAATCGACTGACCAGAGATGAAAAAGTCAGTCGACCGACGTGTAGCCTCACCTTGCTAGTGCGTTCAGTTTCGACAGCAAAATTCAGTTTCGACAGTTAAGTTCAGTTTCGACAGTTAAGTTTAGTTTCGACAGTTAAATTCAGTTTCGACAGTTAAGTTCAGAGATGAGCGGCTGATGTATTTTACATCTAGCACTTTGTGGTTATGTATTTTATGTCATGTATTGGAGATGTTATTAGAATTCCACTCAGGTTAACGTTGTTCGTTGTCTCTCTTGTCCTGCTTCAGCCTCGGCGTCGTACAACTCACCGGAGCTGCTCCAACGACGAAACCCTCCATCACAGCGGAGCAGTACCTCGGGCTCCATCTCCAGACGCCTAAGATCTTCTTCCCCTCCTCCGACAGCCAAGTCAGCCGGAGCATCCTCACCGGCCAACCCAATCACGCTGAGATCGACATGGCTTCGCCAAAGAGGTTGTACACTTATTGCATCTCTTTTTTACTCTACATGTTATATATATTGTCCACTGAGCACTCGTAGTAACGGGAAATACGATTATTTTATCCAACTATATGACAAGCAGTGAGGTACCAGGCAACTTAGCTATCCGTGATGGACTCTCTTGAACGCCATCATTATTTATCTCTGCGCGTTTGAGCTGTGCATTTGTTGATGGGCCTGGGAGTTGAGCTAGTATGGCAGTGGCCTGGGTCCAAAGTAATAGAAGTAGCACAAAAACATTTTTTTAGTGTAGGATTTTCCTTGCTCAAGCCTGCCTACTAGAATCGCCAGTGCTTGAAAGGAAAAGTGAATGAAAAACATCAGAATTGGAAAGTTTCCTATGGTACTACTTTTCATGAATTTGGTGCAAAGGAATGGAGCAAAGGAAAACTGTAGGATTTGTTCCTTTATTGTCTCCTTGAAAGAAAAACCATAGGAATTCTAATTTCCACTTCTCCTCCTTTTCATATTCCTATTCATCAAGCACAAGACTAAGAGATAGTAGCATAATAGCATTATAACCGTACATTTTCTTGTGGTTTGACTTAATCTCACCATGCTTTTTTGCATCCTGTGATCTTCCAATTGTTGTGAATCAAACACCCATATTGGCAGAAATCCCGTGTTTTTAAATTCTCTGTTTTGCACGTGCATTCCTATCCTATTCCTGTCTATTTCCTATCCCTGCATTGTTAGAATCCTAAAATTCAAACAAACCCTTACTCAATTACTTCTGTTACAGATATGTGTCAAAGAAAACCTTGTGTGGTTTGTCCTGCTCCTGCGGCGCTGTGTTCCACCCCAGCTCAGCTGCTCCAACGACGGAAGGGTTCACCACAGCAGGGATCCGCTCTCCAGACTGTCTTTCGCCGCCTCAGATCTTCTTCCCCGCCACCGACAGCCACGGCAACTGCATTACCATCATCAACTGAGCAGATGACCTAGAGGACTACACGGGTCCGCAAGAGAGGTCGCACTCTTCCGTGTCTGCTTACGTTATGCGTCGCTTAATATGATGACATGCTACATTATCGTCGTGTTCACCTATTAGACTCCGAGTCAGGGTCAAACTAATGCTGAAACTTGAGTTTTTAAATGGTTGTGGGGTACATATTGGGGCAGCAATCAGTACTATCTGTCTACTATCTGGTTAATCTCCGGTGTCTACTATGAGTTTCATGTTGGGTGCAAACAAACATTAAAGGAGCCATTATCTGTATTTTTTAACTAAAGCTATTATCTGCGTGCTATCATTGGTTTTGGGTCTATCCACAGTTTGCTACCATCACTCTGGATTTGTGCATGCACTCCTTACATAATCTCACTATGTTTTATTCCTATGCATGCCAGTTATTGTACACAATGGAACTGATCATGTAGAGAAAAAGAGACGAGCCTTGCGTGGCAATAAAATTTCATGCAGACGTCGTTCCATGGTGGGCGCAAAGGCAGCCCCCCTCCACCCATTTCGCATCGTAATCCAGAGGAAGATAACTGCTCTGAGGGGGATTCAGAAGGAGAAGACCACTCCTATTTACCCCATGATGTCTTCGTCCTAACTTGGCATGCTGATGTTGGTAATATCATGCATATGGTGCCTTGCATTGCTTACTGTATACATTAAAGATGTCATCTGCTTAGTTTAGACATGCTTTGTGTCAATGCCATCTGTTTAGTTTCTTTATCGTATATGTGAATCATGCAATGCCATCTTGTCTAGCCAGGCATCATATATGTGAATTTTGCAATGCCACCCTGGTTAGCCAGTCATCTTATATGTGAATTATATCATGCCATCATTTTTTTATTACGTGTTAAATTTGTCAACAATTTTAGTACATTCAATTACTCTTCCTGTGCATTAGCCATTCGGCACGGTCATGGAAAAATCTGGAGTGGAAACAAGGTCTTCAGAGCAGACAATGCTATCTGACGAAGCGCATGTCTTGCTGGTTACCGATAGCTCCTCAGAGGAGGATTCAGAGACAGATGACCAGTCATATTCCCCCCCCCTGTGGTGCATGCCCTAACTTGGCAGGGTTATGTTGCTCATATCGTGCGTATGGTATCTTGCATTGCTATGTCATTTGCTTAGTTTAGACATGCTTTGTGTGAATGCCACCTGTTTAGTGTCTAATTACCATGCATATACGTGAATTATGCAATGCCATCTTGTTGCAAGACATTATATATGTGAATTATGCAATGTTATCTTGTTGCAAGGCATTATGTATGTGAATTATGCAATGCCATGCTGTTTAGGCAAGCCTCATATATGTGAATTATATCATGCCATCCTTTTTTTGTATTTCTCATTGCTTTTGTCGACAATGTTTGTATATTCAACTGCTCTTCCTGTGCATCAGCCATTTGAATTGGTGATGGAGAAATTTGGAGTGAAAACAAGGTCTTCAGAGCAGACAATGCTACCTGCTGAAGCAGATATCTTGCTGGTTACAGATAGCTCTTCAGAGGAGGATTCAGAGGCAGATGACCAGTCCTATTATCCCCCTGAGGTGTATGCTCAAACTTGGCAGGGTTATATTACTCATATAATGCATATGTTGTATTGCAATGCTTAGTTTTTACATCATATACACAATATTGAATGCCATTTCCTTAGTTGACACATCATATATGCGATTGCCCTCTGCTCACTTCCATAGTATATAAATCATATATTTGAATTATGTCATGCCATGATGTTTACATAGACAGCATGTATCTGAATTATGGCATGCCAACCCATTTTCTAAAGACATAATATAGTTATATCATCTCATCCTGTTTACATAGTCATCATATTTTAAATTATGTCATTCTATCCGTGAATTATATCATGCCATCATGTTTCCATCGACGACATGTTTGTGATTTATGGCATGCCAACCACTTTAATAGACACTTCGTATAGTTATATCATGTCATCCTGTTTACATAGTCATCATATTTTGAAGTATGTCATTCTATCCTGTTTAGTTAGCCATCATACATGTGAAATTGTGTCATGCTATCCTGTTTAATTAGCCATCATATATGTGAAATTATGTCCTGCTATTCTGTTTGCTTAGACAACATAAATGTGAATTATTTCATGCCCTGTTTTCTTCCCTACTATCCATCGCACCTGTCTATCTTACAATGTCTGTACATTCAATTACTTTTCTTGTTTATCAGCCATTTCAATTGGAGGGAGTGATGGCAGTATCTGTGGGAGTAAAAACACGGTCTTCAGAAAAGATTGTGCTACCTGTCGATGCAGATAGAACCACGGTTGTACTTGCCCAAGAACCAGCCACACCACACATAACCCAGACTCATGCAGATTGTACCCCTACCCAGTTAGACAGAGAACCAACTACACCCCTTCTAACCCCAACCCCAGCAGATAGACACCCAGTTCCCGTTGACACAGCACCGTCTCCACCACAGAGC
The DNA here is from genome assembly GCF_002575655.3 of Aegilops tauschii subsp. strangulata. NCBI lineage: Eukaryota > Viridiplantae > Streptophyta > Magnoliopsida > Poales > Poaceae > Aegilops > Aegilops tauschii. Next base: position 69,698,202 of record NC_053041.3, read on the forward strand.
ACCCAAACACGAGCAGTTAGTAAGGCAACTGCAGTGCCCAAATCACGAGGACCACCACTCCGAATCCGAAGTCAACGCTTAAAGCAGAAGAAGAATTGTTCTCAGGTCAGGTTCTGTAGCTATGGTTCATACTACTTTGCTCTTGCATCACTATATTTACTGATACCAACTAATTTCAAATTTGAAGGATGCAATTGAAACTCCAATGGCGCAACAGGTATGTTTTAAACCTGTTTCTTCAACGTGTTTGGCTGTTTGCTGTTGTAACTTGCTCTATGTTGATTTCAGTTTCAATTGAATAAACAGTTATGTTCTCATGCCACGCACATTACAAGTGTTGTTATTGCTGTGTAGTTTCCCACACTTATATTCTGTCTATGCTGCTTTGTCTTAAATAGATATGATTCGAACTGTATCTATCTTGATTTGGCAACATAAACTAGAATGATATAGACCATACAGTGACCATACTACATAGATATATGTTTGTTTCATGCTGTTATCCTGTCCACCTTACTACTGAACTGGTTTACCAAAATGAGTTTCATATACTACATTGTAAACCTGAGATGTGTTTGTTTGTTTCTCTTTTAGAACGCGGATAAAATATTGGAGAAGAGTACCCTGTTATGCAATGGTAAAGGAAGTAATGCAGATAAGGTTCAAGATAGTGAGACATCCCTATTGGTCTCCAAGAAAGCTGATAAAAACTATATTGAAGACACTGAGACAACCCCAAAGTCCTGTCTTGATGTAGTGTTCGAGTTACTGGCTACCACTGCTGGCACCAGCTCTTCGAACTCGTTGCCTGAATCAGTTCGGCTTCTTGAGTCTCAACTTCAAGTTGAAAGACATCGATCAGATGTTATGCGACAGGAAGCCGAAGGACTGAGGAAGTCCCTGCAGAATTCAGATGCATACTTTCTGGTGCAACAGCAAGCGCTGGAGGACTTAAGCGCCAAACAAGAGAAAGTTAATAAGCTTGCTAAGCATCTTGCCAGCATTATGGGTACCCAGGATATTGTTTCTTGAGCTCTTCTGAAGTGGTTTCAGTTCTGGACTTGTTTTGCCGCGGCGTTTATACACTGCTGTGTTCCCTATATTTGCACTGGTGGCGAACTTTGATGCCCAGTGGATGTAATATGTGTAATAGCCGTGACAGCCTAGTGTAAGTTGCTTGCTTATTTATTTCCTTGTTGTCTTGTTTATTTGTTTGCTTGTAGTCAGTGCAGTTCTTTTTCTGCGGTTTGCTAGTGGCTGCAACAACCTATTTTTTAAAACTAGGCCACAATAACCATGGGCTAATATTTACTATAGTGACACTGGGCCTCCTACGGGCCGTAGAAACAGTGGGCCTTCTACGGGCCGTAGAAACAGTGGGCCTTCTACGGGCCGTATCATCAATGGGCCTTATACGGGCCGTATGATCGATTGGCCAAACATGGGCCAAACAGACTGCATTCTGGCCGTAAACGGGCTAGAGTTGGAATCGTCCGTTCATGGGCCGACCATAACGGGCCATCGTTAATAGGCCGTATTTGATGACGCTATGAAAACGGCCCAACGTATTAACGGACCACAAACGGGCCGACTGTAACCACGGGGCTGAATTTGGCCCACAAGCAGAAAATGACAGTAACGGACCGTAAGTAAACGAATGCTGGAAAATAGCCCAAGAATAAATGGGCTTTGAGAAGGCCGAAAGATAACATGGGCTGGAAACGGCCCAACGGAATAACGGGCCGTTAATGGGTATAAAGTGATACACTGTTCTTTACGGGCCAGTTTCACCACGGGCCGTTAATGAGTGTAAAGTGATACACTGTTCATTACGGGCTAGTTTGACCACGGGCCGTTAATAGGCCAAGAGTTACATAGGGCCTCATATGGGCCGAAAGACGTCATGGGCCATACATGGGCCAGAAGTGAAAACGGGCTGGAATCATATTGGATGGCCTAGATGACGCTACTGGGCCTAATTCGAATAGGGCGTAACGAGCCTTGGGTTAGCGGGCTGTAAATGGGCTATATGCGAACAGGCCGTTAACAGGCTTTCCATGGGCCGGCCCGCCACCTTTTGACCAAGTCAAACGGGCCGGCCTTTTTACAGGAATGGGCCTCTGTTGGGCCGTGCCACATGTCGACGTATCATAGGCGCCTTCTGTCCAATGAGTGGATGACATCTGTCCCAAGGATGAGCCGACACGTGTTTCCTCCAGCCAATGATGATTTTACACGTGGAAAATCCCGATTGGTCGGGGCTGTTAACGGGTTATCGGATCCAAAACCCGACCCGATAGCTTAACGGCGTTCCGTTACGGTGGATGGCACGTGTCGGTCACCCTTGACTAAAGCACTTCTGTGACGCGCGATTTATCGTCATGGAAGTGGACACTTCCGTGATGATAATTTTGGTAATGTCATGGAACACTTCTACGACAGCACAGGTATGACTATCTTGATTCTGTCAGAAATTTGTCATGGATATCATGTTTCTAGAAAAAAAATCATGCTTCTAGAAAAAAAAGCTAAAAAAACGCTATGCTTCTAGAAACAAAATCATGCTTTTATGTGCTCAATAAAAAAGCTCTCCTTTCATGCTTTACTAAAAACAATTTTCTCATATATATCATGTTTCATAAAAATAAAGGCGTCGAGGTCGTGAGGCACGGACCAACAAACTAGGGGGGCACGACACGTTCCAGGCCCAGGTCATGCTGACCCATTGCGCCGGGCTCACAGGGCTCCCCCCCGGTGGGTTCGGTGTTCCTGGTGTCCTTACTGACTTGAAAATTCGTGAAATATTTTTCTTTTATTTTCTGGTCCCAAGTTAATATTATTTTCAAATTTCTAGAATCTGTAGAAAATTGCAGCTGGCAATTGGCACTGGGTTAATAGGTTAGTACAATAAAATTGTATAAATATGTGTCAAAACTATGTAATAATGGTATAAATGTAGCATGGACATAGCAAAAGTTAGGGATACATTTGAGACATATCCAAGATCTTTTGCTCTACCAACATTGGGAAATGTCAAGGTAGAAATTAAGTGTAGAGTGTATAAATCATGTCTTCTAAGAATGTTTGTTTGTTTCAATTAAGTGTAATTTTCTTTGTTAAAAACAAAGAATGGACCGGATAGTTGTACAAAAAATTCATTTCGTTGTTGAGGATTGTGGCAGCTACTTATCTTGTGAGTTCTTACAGTTGCGAGATATTCATGATCCATCCATCGCTAGGTGTTGAACCATATGGAGGCACATGAACACAATCATCTTTGGTAACCAGATTAGAAACATGGTATGTCTCTTTGTTTTTAAGGAGCATTTTTCCATGATCATATGGACAATCCTAGTCTTAAGGAGGAGATGCAAATATCACTAGATCATTGGTAATTTCATCTCTTTTTCTTGTAACTCCACGTGCACATCTTCATAGATAAAAGATAAAATGGCATAATAGGGGCCTTGCCTATTTTTATGCTAAAAACAATAGAAACTTTCCAAGTATCTCTTGGTTTACAGGTCTACAAATCAAGTTAAGGTGGTTCAAGTATCATTGAACTAATATGTTCTTTAAAGTTAAGGGCATGTCGTGGGAGCTCGACTCCACCCCAGTTCCACTTCCCCTCTAGAATGGAAAAAAGATGTTTGGCCAACAAATTTGATGCAGATATAGATTAGGGAGAGGTTGTTGTGAAATATCTAAATTTCTCCTTTAAAGGGTTATATTTTCTTTAGTTGCTTTCATATTGATCATATTTTATTCTTCTCCGCTTCACACACATCATGAGATGGAGTGTCTAACCTTCTCATGTATTTTATTTGTTGATCACCAGCAATTGATGAACGTACAAGAGTGCACCTAGTCGAGGAGTAAAGTGGCTCAGGTAGGATGATGGCTTGGGGTAGTTTAGTTATATTGGCGTGTAACTTCACATCAACTCCATTGTTGGTTGGGTGTTAGGGGTGTGCAGGGGGTGATGTGGAGCTATCAGATGAAGTACCTTAGGTTACACTAGTAGACTGCCCGTGCGTTGCCACGGGCATGTCAACTTTAACATGGATTGAAAAAATAGCCAATAACAAAAATAATAATTAAAATCCACTTCACTTGCAATATATTTTGATAAAAAATTGAAACATTGAACTCTTTATTGTGCACTTCATTACAAATGATAATAACACTTGAATGCCTTTATTATTTATGCTTAAGATTCGATCATCTCACGAAAGCATGTGTATTGTTATTATCCATTAATTAAAGACAAACACATGGAGTACTGTGTTCCCTTTAAACAAATCTGCAAACCCCCAAACCTAGAACATAAGTGGGGACGTGTCCTGACAGCACATCATGCCAGACCAAAACTTTCAACTCTTATCGTGTGGCAATATAAAATGTCCGAAAAAATACAGCTCTCTAAAATAATGCAAGGCAGCCCCAAGATATCGAGGTTCTAAATTGCTAGGAGCTTAAATGCTTAATAATACAATCATGTTTCTCCACTTTGAGCCAGTCCAACGTGAACTACTTCATTAATACCTACCATCATTCCAAATAACCTGAAAAACCAGAGGTAAAAGACTATACAAATAAAAATTTCAGTTGAGTTGAAAGGCTCAAACTAAAAGCCAACAAATATTTGCAAGGTTATTTCATACTGCTATTTTATTCAGCACCAATAACCTCCTTGTCAGCATCATAATATATCATCCAAAATCATATTACCAGTTTTGGTGCAACTTTATACTACTTACAAATATAAAGAATAATATTAACTAAAAAAACCTTGGATTGTAATAGATGTGAAAAATACTACTATGTTTCAAGGAATCATATGGTGTGAGTATCGTCTGAAAGCTTTTAGGAGAAATAAGGATAGAGAGCTGGTTTGTTCAACGAAACAGATTGGCTCTGCTTACACTAAGTCTAAGTTCATCATCATTCATCATTGTTACATGTATAAATCGGGATAACACACAATGAATAAGAGGAATAAGGATAGAAAGTTTTTAACTTCATCACAATGTTCATTTGCTTATACTTGAAGAAATAAGACAACATCTCCTGTGAAAAATTTATTTTTATTGACAAACGAATTCCCTCCATTTGTTAAAAAGATGCCTATTTGGTTCACCTAGAAGGCAAAGGAGAATTTCATAACATGTCTATGGTACCTTGCTAGAAGGAAAAAGATAATGGGTATACTTGGCTCAAAATCAGAATGGATGATAGGATTACATAGAGTTGTTTGTCCTTTTCGAAGATACAACTTTTGTAAGGAACTGTGTCAACGAATTCGCACAGAAAATATATCATCTGATTCCGGTAATGTATTAGAGCACACTAAATCGTATTTATGAATGCTTAGGAATCTGGACTCTTTAGAAGAAATGGACAGAGCAAATGAGCATGCTCCAATGCAGGTTGTACAGGTTCTATTGTACACATGTTTTTATACAAAATTTATAAGAAACACGGGAATAAAATATGTTTGAGTAGGTAACAAAATTTGTTTTAGAAGATGATGACTTCCTAATATTGAAACACGTAACTGAACTCTACTGGTTTGGGGGAGTTGAAACGGAGGTACAAGACAAGAATGAAGAAATAGGTTTTATTTCTGTTACTCACAAACTACATGTACAACATTGAGAAGCTCCTTGTGAATCAAGCTTACAACAATGAGCACTGAAAAATCATACTCTCTTCTTGCTAGCCAGTGGTGAGAACACCTTTGCAACAATTAGTATTGAAATGTTCTCCTTGACAGGTTCATGAAGAATGCCAGCAATGAAAATCTCATCCAGTATTTAAACCTGAATATTTCACCATTGGTACCCATGGGATTAGTCAGTACTAAAAAGAATGGTAGCTCTTGCAAGAAATTTCATATAACTCGATTGCTGGTTCTTCGGTGTCAAAATTTCAGCATATATGTGAATATTAAATCGACCTCACATACCATGGTTATTAGGAAAAACACTCATCATGCATTTTATAATCAATAGAGGCTATCTTTACCAAAGCTGTATTATCATCGTTGTAATATCCCAGATTTTCATTTGAATGTTCAAACTATTACTACAATAAAGATAACACAGAAAACCAACAGCCAAATACTTTTTAAAATATGTTTATAACACAAAATAAACAATAAAAAACACAATTTTAACAGTAGCATAAACATATTGCGCCATGAAGCAAATGTAATCAGTGCATGCACATCAATTTGTTTTCTCTAGCAAAAAACTATGGGTTTTTTCTAGCAAAAACAACCATACCTCCATTTATTTTGTGGCGCTTTTCCTTCTTCTTTTTATGCCTTCTTTACAGTTTCCCCTCAACTTTAATGAATTGGCAGAGCTCTTGCCTTACCCGTAAAAAAATGGGCACCATATGGAGAGCTAAACTGCACAACACTCATATATGTGAGTCTCTCGAAGATATCAAGTACAAGCAGAAGTATCAAAAGCTTTCAAGTTTGCTAGAAAATTGATAGCATTATCTGGAAGTTCACCTAGATGGCTAGATCCATGTTAACTTTTGAATTGTTAATATTGAATGTAAAAGGTCCAAGAATATACACAACTGGGCACTGTCACACATTGTCATTAGCTAAAAGACCGAAAAGATAAACATCGTAGGAAGAAACATTGATGCAATCCTCGAAAAATTGGTTAACACCCAATTTCAACGGATGCATGCTTGACAAGGAGACACCTCCATTCGAATATGTTGGCAATTAAAAAACAAAACTGCATAGTGGGAAGAATTGATCAGGCTAAGGCAGAAGGATGCAGATGCTGCTCAGGGATAAGTGATTCAGAAAAAACAATCCTCATCGAGGATCTTGCATAGTCTTGCATACATAACTGGATCACCTCTACTATTAAAGGCGATTTTTTTTCTATGACAACAAATTCAAATCTAGCCTGAGAGGACAGAGCACACACTAGTGAAAACAAAGATTAAGAACACAAATACTCAAATAAAATAAACCAAAGCACGAATAGGTTGGTGATGGCCTGCCCGGCTTGGCCCATCTATTCACGCAAGAAATTATTAAAATAGTTAGACCCAGAAAGTAAATTTGTTATAGTTCCGCAGATCTTAAGCACCTAATTTTACGACAACCACCTCCTATAAAATTCCGTGCTGCAAGTTCACAATGACATGGCCCAACTAAAGCTCCTTCTCGTTCTTGTTCTATTTCTTATCTAGAAAACTACCTCATATCTCCCAAATACTGACTAACATCTACAAACATATGCATAACAAATTATCACCACATCACACGGGCAGAAGAAAACACATACCTTAGTCCTAGTCGGTGAAGATGTTAGATCTTTGCACGAGTGCCCACGTACCTTGGTGTAGAGCGGACATTGTCATACTTGGAAGTGCTGCTTGGATGGTGTGCTCCCATCAGCCCACATAGTAGGGGCCACTGCTTGCGCCGCGCTCTCGGACACTGCTCTGCCACTGCCGCAACCACCAGCCACAAGCCCCGCCGCAAGCAGCCGACCAAGATGCTGAATCTTTCCACTAGTGATGCGTTCAGGTGTGCAGTTCATCTAGTAAATTAAAGACATGGTATAAATTATCATTGAGCAATGTGTGGGCAAAAAACATCAGTTCGTTTACTTGCAATGAAGATTCTGAATTTACAAACTATCTTGCCACTTCACACTCATGACTGGCTTATCTTATTCTTATCACTCATTACTCCTGAATAATATATTGGCAGAAAACAATGAAATAGAAAGTCATTTGATCAGTAGATAGAAGCAGGAGCACATCTGTAAAAACACCTAAAGCATGTTCGTTTGAAATAAGGAACAACCTTAATACAAATGATGCAAACCTTAAGGTGCGTTTTCTTACAATATTGTCTTGATCTGAGGACCCCAAATTATACAAAGTGCACCAATGCAATTTCCCTAGCTATTTCACGACATAAAGAGTTCCAGAACAACAACAGCAAAGCTACTGAACTCTTGCCCCAGTTTTGGTCCATAGGTTCCAGTCTGCCCAAGATCTCTTATACGTAAAAATTTGTCCTAATGGCCCCTCCTCGCGTTTCTGTCAAACAAATTCTCATTAAAATTTCTCAAACTCTAGAAGGAATCCATAAACCTGCAAATAAGTGTTCATAAGAACCACACCCCAAGGGATACACATGGAAGAAAACAATGAACATTCTAGTAATTCAGTTAATGGGCAGTGTGCATAGGGCATCATATTGACTATATGATGTTGTGTCAGATGATGTACAAAAAAGCTTGGCAATACGATCAATGGCAGCATACTGATGCCGATACCGCATTTTCATAAAGTTGTCTAGTCTAAGCGAGCAAGCATACCATGTTGAAATTTATAGTGACATGATGATGTGAAACTGAATTGAAAACATAATTCTAGTACTAAACATAAATTTTAAAATACGTGTACTGAAAGATGAGCAACATCAGATCAATTATCTAAATTGTGATCAAACACTGAAGAGATATATGATATATGATATGATAACAACACTAAGAATGTGAATGTTGTGATGAACTTCAATGTGATTATGCAGTACCTACTGAAGAGCACCTTTGTGACATGGAAGTAACTACCATATATATGTGGCCATCCTTTTTCTTTGAGTAGCTCCAAATCAAGCAAAGATATTTGAAAACCACTTGTGTATCTGTAGGCATATTTGTAATCGACATATTTATTGTAACTTGATTCTTCACTTTTGATTCTCTTGAATCCATCAGAATGGTCTTCTTGGTGCGGACTTCGTCCTTCATCAACTAAAAACCTGACCAAAAAGATGAATCAGCTTGTACACAAAACGTTACATCACTGACAAATTTCCAAGATGAATATATACTCTCGTTGTGAAGAGTTAGAACATATCCAGTTAATCCTAACTGAGAAGAGTTAGAACATATCCAAACTTCCTAGAGAGACATGTATTTCTAGGAAGCTTAGGCCGGGTTACAATAATGTACATATATAATGTCTCAGGAAAATCGAATGAAAATTAACCGCAAGGGAGCTAGCAACCCCACCCTTTGGCTCAACTGTTGCACATTGTTGATGCCTGGGGAGGAACATGCTGCCCAGAAATGAAACCTATGTTTTGGTAGAAAAAAATTTGTTCATAAGCGTGACTGAAAGTATTACCTTGGGTGCGGAGTCTGCCAACGCGCTCGGCTCTAGCAACAGCTGGCGAGGTGGTTGCGTGGCTTGGGGGCCATAGCGAGGACGTTGGCCAGGATGGCAGGCAAGCGTGTCGAGATCGAGGATGTGGGGCTTCAGCAGTGGCAAAAGGATGGACGTGTGGATTCTCTCTTAGCAGGCATCACTGTCGACCTGCTAATCAACTTTTTTCTCTTGCTCTGGTTCTGCTATTATTCCGACATGTCGTGCTTAGTTTAATTTCCATATCATTCTTTGACTATGACTGATCAATTGACACCAGTCCTTTCTATGATCTACTACTTCGTAGTTATTTGTCTTGTTTCTCTGCATCACTTGCTGCAAAAATTAAAACTTTCAGGTGCAGGCTCACGAGAATGTTAGTAAAATATTCAAAAAATAATTCTCTTGAGCAGTGGTCATACAAAATGTGACATTGTAGGCTGGATTGCTACCTCAAGGTGCTCCAGAGATCTAAAAAAATAAAAATGTCCAAGGATCTTTTACCCATGTGCACATAAATGGGCACACAATCAAAACTTATGACCTTTTATAGTCTGCTGGATAATGGACACGCTCAGATGCTGCAATTCTAACCTTTAGCTACTTCTCCCAATCATGAATCTGTTGGTAAAGTAATTATGGGCTGCATAAGCTACTGGATACACAGAAATATAATGCACTTGTTCTTGGAGTAACCTGCAACCAAAACAGCCATTCATGCCCATCTTCTTTGAAGTTTGAGGCAGCGGTTGCTCTACTTCAAGTACTGCGACAGTAGAAGGATTGAGATTCTCTATTGTTTTTGTCTAAAACCAGAAAGGAATAAGAAAAATAATATTTGGTCAAGGTTGTTGCAATTCCTCTAACAAATTTCTATGAAGTCCTGCTAGCTGGTATAAAATGCAAACTTACTATAGTATCACTGCCAACCTCTAATACAAATTCTTAACCATGATTCCCTTGAAAAGAATACTTTTCCACATGAAGTTATTGATAAAAAAAGGGACAACTTCAATTTTTCTAAAGTTAAAAGTACACAATAATAAATAGCTAATTCTCATGCACACCTTCAGCTAAATAATTACAGAGACACAAAGTGGAACCATGTAGCACTGGTCTTACACACAACTCAATTATGAACTTACCTGGGTCTGGAACTCTCGCTCTATTAATCTACCAACTTCAGTTTCCTCCTCTGCTACCATATTCAATATTTTAATCTCTCTCCAGCAGTTGTGTTAAGTCCATTATCAGACCCTCAACCTGAAGAATGCATCAAACACAGTTATGTGCTTCCTCGTTGACCCTAACCTTCTTAAGAGAAGTAGTATACTGAATTAATCAAGCACATGTTATGTTTAGTATTTTCACAGCAAGCCATACACAAAGAGGAAGCACGGGATCATAGTAGGCATGCTTGAACACTTAATAATTTAGCAAGAACATGATTTATTAATCGTAAATAATTTTCTTTAGCCATGTAATCTACAGTATGTCTTGAACTGCAGTGCAAAAAGCCTCTCCACATATCCTGAAACAAAGCATCATCAATAAACATTAGTAAAATCCTACCCATCCAAATTTATCTGTTGACAATATCTAGCGCTTAGTTGTTAAATAGGTAAAAAAACAACTTGGCTAAGCCCCCAGTGGTGCTGGTCTGCATACCAAGAAGATGGTGTAGCACTTGAGGCCGCCATCCATGTCGGCGTTCAAAGTCGAACACTGGTTCGCGCATTGTAGCCACATCAAGGATAAGCAGGCTGGCCACAAAGTCCATGGCAGTGGTCGTGGGCATAATAAGTTCTGGAAACAAATTAAACGGATAGATCAAAAAATATACATGCCAACAGAGCTCTTTGCATGTTCAATGAGAACAACAATACTGAATTTGTTTCTTTTAGCAAGCCCAAGAGTAGTAGCAAGAAGTTCCACATATATATAATCCACATCTAATTCCTAGTGAAGTCACTTCGACCTAATCACTTATAAGGTAAGATAGTAAGAAAAGGTGAAGCAAAAGAAAAGCACAGAAAAATTAAACATGCAGATTGATTACCTAAAGCATGCAACGTATCTAAAAGTTTGTTGCCTATGCAACTTCTCCATTCTAATTTAGAGGCTTGCTTGAGTTTGGGGAGAAATAGCTTAAAACGTGGACTTTTTGGGTTGGATAAAGACCTAAAGTATTGACTTCTCATGATTTAGCTGTGTCAGTAAGTTATTCTTGCTCAACCCCTAGGTAGGTGTTTCTCTTTCTAATTTGCTTATGATTTGATAAATCGTGTCTCTTCTGAAGGTTGTAGGAACTCCCAGTTACATGTGCCCTGAACTTATTGCTGATAGTCCGTATGGCTCCAAGTCAGACATATGTTTGCTAGGCAAGCATTCCTATCTAACATTCAGTTGCATGTCTTGCTCGCTTGTTCTCTTGGCTAAAAATCTGCAATTTTCAGGCTGCTTCATCTATGAGATGACTTCGCTGAAGCATGCATTCAAAGTATTTGGAAGTAGCTATGTTGACATGCTCTTTAAGTTAGAGCTCCTTCTTTCCAGCAAAAATATAAAAGAAAAAAAATACAGCTCCTTTCATCAAAACTTGCATCTTAGATGATGTTTTTTCCTAACAGAATATGTAGACACTGGTAAACAAGATAAATGAGTCTGTTGCCGCTCCTCACGCCACCCACCGGCCACCACCTCATCATGATGCCAGGTGAGGACATCGACCAAGTGCAGCGGCGGAGCCAGACGAGACAGCTCAATGTGTTGGGGTTTAGCAAGGTGCGGACATTAACTAATTAAAAAAAGATTGTAATAAACTCTGATCCTACTGTCGAAACTACTTTCACTGAAAGAGATATATCATGGGGCACATTAAACTGGAATTAATTACCTTCGGATGGTTGCATAATTTCTTAAGGGCAGTAATATATGCCAAAACTTTAGTACTCTTTGCTTCTTCAGATATCAAGCGCTTAACCTGACAGGGTCAACCACAGACTCCTGTAAATATAACTCCGACTACCTTACATGTGCCTACTGAATATTGCTTGAAACTCAGAACGGTACAGAATTTCCTTACATTTTTGGAGTGTGTGAAGTGGTTGTACAGTGTCATCTGTAAGGGAGTCAGCTTGCGGCACACTACTTCAACAATCTATACATAAGCAGGGTTAAGTAATGTAGATGAGGCACAATTATATAATGTAAAAAGAAGGAAGAATCACTATAAAAGACAAAATGGATAGCAGGTACACAATACTTTTTGTGTTTTCTGAATGTGTGATGAACATATCTGGCCAAATATACACCGGACAGGACATACCTTTGGTGGCAAGTGATTGGACAGCAGGGCATTCGTTTGTCTCAATATAACTGAATATCATTGAGAAGCCATCAGAAGAATTCAGAAGGTAATTAAGCTAGAGCCCATAAAATTGGAAGAAAATGCATCCAAACAATTCTAGAGGAGATTATTATAACATAAATGTGGAGAATACAGTTGTAAAAAATTATGTAGTGCAGAGTGCAGACAACCTTCTTCAGAGGAAAAGGGCTTGCCTGATTTACTTTTACACTAAGCTCTCCAGATCTCTCAGATCCCAACTTCTTTTCTTCTGTAGTTGCTGTGGGTTCTCTTCCACGAATTATGGGTGCCTTCAGTTAGGGGCAAATAATGTGTTAAATACAGAGGAAAGGAAGATATAATGCAATTAACAGGAATATCACATGGTTTTAGGTGCACAACACACGAAGAAACTTGAATAACAAATATCTGAGAACACCACCATCTGTTAATAAATACTTCCAGATCTCATTCCCCGCTGCCACTGGTCCCCATTCCCTTCCGCCATCGGCCCCTGTTCCCCGGATCCCCCGCTTCCATGAATGGCAGACGGAGAAAGGAGAGGGCAGGGCATCCTAGGGAGAGAGATGAGAGGAGGCGTTTACCTACATAGGTCGCCATCACCTGCGTGTCGCCGCTCCAGAACGATGAGGAAATGATATGGCGTTGGTGGTGGAGACCGGCAGTCGCTGTATAGACGAGAAGGAGCGGTGGCGGCCATGAAGCGGATCAGCATTTGCAAAGAGATCGCCGGCGGAGAAGGGAGGTAGCGCAAGGATCGAGGACGCTCTGGAGGCGGCGGCTTGATGCGAGTGCGAGGGCAGGGGCAAAGGGATCTGTGACCTGGTTGGGGATCGAGGGGGAGGCCTCGCTCGCTCGCCCTTGCGTGCGAGTCGTCGACTTTTTTTCGTTGGTTTTTTTCGTAAGTTTTTTTGACGTTCGATTCTCTCGCGTGCGAGGAGACACCTGGAGGCATCGGCTCCCTCTAACGTGGTTTTTGTTGGGGATCGTTACTTGGAGGTGAAGATGGAGGTGGGAGGGAGGACGAAAAAAAACCGGACGAAAATGGTGGGACGAAAATAAACCCGGAACGGAGACTACCAACTGAGACATTAGGAGTAGAGATTTGGTATCTCTGTCTTTTTGGAATTTTTGGAGAATATAATGGTTTTGTAGAAACCACGGGTTTAAATAATTTTATGTGTTTGGCATGAATAAATACAGCGATTGTATTATCCATAGCCTTCAATATTGAGGCTTTTTTGCGGTATTTGAAAAGGAAGTCTCGCCCTATTTTTCTAAACTGGCGAGAAAAATCTTTTGATTTGAGAAGCTGAAGTATTAATTGCCCATAAATTGGGATACTAAGGTTTTAGATTACTACAATGTTTTGAAAATTGTGTTGCTAAACTAGGCCTTACTCTCTACTAGTTGTTTTTTGAAATCTCGCTGAGGGGAGATATGCTCCACCTGAATAAATATATTTCAAAAGGAGGTAGCCCTTAGATTTGTCATGGCAAAGGTGAAGAGAGGAACAAACACAGAGAGAGGGTCTAGACTACTCACAAACAGTGGCAGAGCTTAGTGTAGACCAACGGGGGCCATGGCCCCCCTTGATTTTTTGCATCTATATAAGAACATGCTATATGTTAGGACTAATTAATGTTTAAAGTAGAGATTAGGCCCCATTCTCCATTAATTTGGTTCTCTTTGAGTAATGGCCCCCTCTTGAATCGTGCTCAAGGTCCGCCACAGTGGCGGAGCTTAGTGTAGACCAACGGGGGCCATGCCCCCCCTTGATTTTTTGCATCTATATAAGACCATGCTATATGTTAGGACTAATTAATGTTTAATGTAGAGATTAGCCCCCCTTCTCCATTAATTTGGTTCACTTTGAGTAATGGCCCCCTCTTGAATCTTGCTCAAGCTCCGCCACTGCTCACAAACGCTTTATCCTGCACTTCGTGGATAAAATGAGTAGCGAACCATTTAACATGAGTGGTGGGTAAAGCAATACTGAATAGTAAATTTTGATGGAGCACCAAACTCTCTCAAAGTTTTCTTCACCTTTGGAGCTATCATGATCTCTGCAAATAACGAGTTAATGCCAACACCAGCTGACTTATTAAGTTTGTAATGAGTTTCGGAAGCACTTCCTTTAAGAATATATCAATATTGTATGGAAAATATTGTCTTCCAGAGCGTGTAGAATCCCTGTGTGAAACAGTAAGCATCTACTGCCATAATACTTGTAAATTGGTCAAGAAACTAACACTCAGCGTTTAGGTCCCTAGCAACGGTGCAATAAAATGCTTGATGTCCTACAAATGCACATGGCTGGTTGGAACAATCTTGTGGAAGTATAATCCTATTTTAATGTAGCACATGCTAGTGTTAGTACGAGCATTTCTGTCGCATGCGAGGTGTCAAAATTCCTATGTGAATTAACTAGTTTGGTATTTGTAAGAATTACGGGGATGACGGTGGAAGAGTAATTGCGAAGTAAAATAAGGATGCTAAAACTAAATGTGTCGGCAGCAGCGGGTAACGTGAAGTTACCTAGTTATGTGATACTACCCTTTGTATTTAATGTTTGATGCGAGTCACCCTTGAGTAGCCAAATGACGTAGAGATTGTTTGACTCTATTTTCCCGCCTTTCGTTACCATCAACAATGGTTGCCTCAGCAATTAAGGTCATTAGGCCACACCAACGCTTTAAGCATTATGGCTTCTTCTTCTCCTCGCATTGCCTTTGCTCCTTGTTGATACCAACGCCCTTCACCCAAATGTTGTGGATTCGCTGCACAATAAGTGCTTATGTGTGTAGGTCTTTGGATCATGTTGTTTGAGCTCTTAAATTGGAAAATAGACATTAAGCTTACCACATTAATCATAAAAATGATCTCACAAAATATATCATCAATAGATTAGGCACAACTGAATCTCACCAATCCCTCGCATCCCTCATGCCTAGGGAATCACTCATGTATCAAGATGGCAATGGGGCCCTGAAACCCGCATCCCCACGGGTTTATACCCTATTAGGGGACGGGCATGGATGTCTTTTTAACCCCGCAGGGCTGCTGCTGGGTATATTATAAAATCCGACATGTTTAGCGGGTTCAAACCCGTTTCAGTAATACCCAAACCTGAAACCCACCATACCCGTCAAAATACGTAGCATATACACTAATCCACCAATTTCTACCCATCTACTGAGCCAGCCTCAACTACACGACTGGCCCAGCCCCAGGCCCAAATCACACGACCTCCACATCCTCGCTCGGTAAACCCCTCTATTTGTTTGCTGCTGAAATGTATTCTTTGTGGCTACTCTTTTATCTCATGTTTTGATATGCTGATTTTTGCTGCTGCCATTGTTGTAATATGCTCCTGGTTTCCATGAAAATTTGCTATTTTCGCTGACTGCTCGCAGGGATGGGTTCCCCGCATGTTCAGAAAACCCGACGAGTTTAGGGACGAGCAAAAAATTGGTCCCATGCATGTGGACGGGGACGGGGTGGGTTTGTGGTTTTCTGAAAGAAAAATGCCCTAGACGCAATAATAAGGTTGTTATTTACATTTCCTTATATCATGATAAATGTTTATTATTCATGCTAGAATTGTATTAACCGGAAACTTGATACATGTGTGAATACATAGACAAAACAGAGTGTCCCTAGTATGCCTCTACTTTACTAGCTCGTTAATCAAAGATGGTTAAGTTTCCTAGCCATAGATATGTGTTGTCATTTGATGAACGGGATCACATCATTAGAGAATTATGTGATGGGCAAGACCCATCCGTTAGCTTAGCATAATGATCGTTTAGTTTTATTGTTATTGCTTTCTTCATGACTTATACATGTTCCTCTGACTATGAGATTATCCAACTCCCGAATACCGGAGGAACACCTTGTGTGCTATCAAACGTCACAATGTAACTGGGTGATTATAAAGATGCTCTACAGGTGTCTCCGATGGTGTTTGTTGAGTTGGCATAGATCGAGATTAGGATTTGTCACTCCGAGTATCGAAGAGGTATCTCTGGGCCCTCTCGGTAATGCACATCACTATAAGTTTTGCAAGCAATGTGAATAATGAGTTAGTTACAGGATGATGCATTACGGAACGAGTAAAGAGACTTGCCGGTAATGATATTGAACTAGGTATGAGGATACCGACGATCAAATCTCGGGCAGGTAACATACCGATGACAAAGGGAACAACGTATGTTGTTATGCGGTTTGACCGATAAAGATCTTCGTAGAATATGTGGGAGCCAATATGAGCATCCAGGTTCTGCTATTGGTTATTGACCGAAGATGTGTCTCGGTCATGTCTGCATAGTTCTCGAACCCGTAGGGTCCGCACGCTTAACGTTCGATGACGATTTGTATTATGAGTTATGTGATTTGATGACCGAAATTTGTTCGGAGTCCCGGATGAGATCACGGACATGACGAGGAGTCTCGAAATGGTCGAGAGGTAAAGATTCATACATAGGACGATGGTATTTGGACACATGAAGTGTTCCGGGTGATACCGAGTCGCCAGAAGTGGTTCCGGGCAACCCCCGGCAAAGATATCGGCTTAATGGGCCAAGTAAGGGAACACACCAGCCCACAAGGGGCTGGTGCGCCCCCTATAGGGCCAGCCACGTGGGGAGAAAGGGAAAGGAGAGGAGGAAAATGAAAGTATGAAGTAGGACTCCTACTTCCTTCCCCTCCCCACGTGGGCGCACCCTAGGCTGCCTCCCTCCCTCTCCCTCCTTTATATACGCGGGGAGGGAACCCCTAGAACACACATCAATTGTTCCTAGCCGTGTGCGGTGCCCCCCTCCACAGTTACACACCTCGGTCATATCGTCGTAGTGCTTAGGCAAAGCCCTGCGCCGGTAACTTCATCACCACCGTCGCCACGCCGTCGTGCTGATGGAACTCTCCCTCGGCCTCAACTGGATCAACAGCTCGAGGGACGTCATCGAGTTGAACGTGTGCTGAACACGGAGGTGCCGTACGTTCGGTGCTTGGATCGGTTGGATCATGAAGATGTTTGTCTACATCAACCACGTTACTAAACACTTCCGCTTTCGGTCTACGAGGGTACGTGGACACACTCTCCCCGCTCGTTGCTATGTGCTACCTCTTGAGCACTGCGATGGTTTTCCCTTGAAGAGGAAAGGGTGATGCAGCAAAGTAGCGTAAGTATTTCCCTCGGTTTTTGAGAACCAAGGTATCAATCCAGTAGGAGGCTACGCGCGAGTCCCTCGCACCTACACAAAACAAATAAATCCTCGCAACCAACGCGATAAGGGGTTGTCAATCCCTACACGGTCACTTACGAGAGTGAGATCTGATAGATATGATAGAATAATATTTTTGGTATTTTTATGATAAAGATGCAAGATAAAATAAAAGCAAAGTAAAAAGGCAACGGAAATAACTAAGTATTGGAAGATTAATATGATGAATATAGACCCGGGGGCCATAGGTTTCACTAGTGGCTTCTCTCAAGAGCATAAGTATTTTACGGTGGGTGAACAAATTACTGTTGAGCAATTGACAGAATTGAGCATAGTTATGAGAATATCTAGGTCTGATCATGTATATAGGCATCACGTCCGAGGCAAGTAGACCGACTCCTGCCTGCATCTACTACTATTACTCCACACATCGACCGATATCCAGCATGCATCTAGAGTATTAAGTTCATAAGAACAGAGTAACGCCTTAAGCAAGATGACATGATGTAGAGGGATAAATTCATGCAATATGATAAAAACCCCATCTTGTTATCCTCGATGGCAACAATACAATACGTGCCTTGCTGCCCCTACTGTCACTGGGAAAGGACACCACAAGATTGAACCCAAAGCTAAGCACTTCTCCCATTGCAAGAAAGATCAATCTAGTAGGCCAAACCAAACTGATAATTCAAAGAGACTTGCAAAGATAACCACTCATACATAAAAGAATTCAGAAGATTCAAATATTGTTCATAGATAAACTTGATCATAAACCCACAATTCATCGGTCTCAACAAACACACCGCAAAACAAGATTACATCGAATAGATCTCCACGAGAGAGGGGTAGAACATTGTATTGAGATCCAAAAAGAGAGAAGAAGCCATCTAGCTAATAACTATGGACCCGAAGGTCTGAGGTAAACTACTCACACTTCATCGGAGAGGCTATGGTGTTGATGTAGAAGCCCTCCGTGATCGATGCCCCTTTCGGCGGAGCTCCGGAATAGGCCCCAAGATGGGATCTCGTGGGTACAGAAGGTTGCGGCGGTGGAATTAGGTTTTTGGCTCCGTAATGATCGTTTGGGGGTACGTAGGTATATATAGGAGGAAGAAGTACGTCGGTGGAGCAACAGGGGGCCCACGAGGGTGGAGGGCGCGCCTGGGGGGGTAGGCGCGCCCCCTACCTCGTGGCTTCCCTGTTGGTTGCTTGACGTAGGGTCCAAGTCTCCTGGATCATGTTCGTTCCAAAAATCACGTTCCCGAAGGTTTCATTCTGTTTGGACTCCGTTTGATATTCTTTTTCTGCAAAACTCTGAAATAGGCAAAAAACAGCAATTCTGGGCTGGGCCTCCGGTTAATAGGTTAGTCCCAAAAATAATATAAAAGTGAATAATAAAGCCCAATAATGTCCAAAACAGAAGATAATATAGCATGGAGCAATCAAAAATTATAGATACGTTGGAAACGTATCAAGCATCCCCAAGCTTAATTCCTGCTCGTCCTCGAGTAGGTAAATGATAAAAACAGAATTTTTGATGCGGAATGCTACTTGGCATAATTTCAATGTAATTCTTCTTATTGTGGCATGAATGTTCAGATTTGATATGATTCAAGATAAAAGTTTAATGTTGACCTAAAAACAATAATACTTCAAGCATACTAACTAAGCAATTATGTCTTATCAAAATAACATAGCCAAAGCAAGTTATCCCTACAAAATCATATAGTCTGGCTATGCTCCATATTCCCCACACAAAATATTCATATCATGTACGACCCCGGTTTTAGCCAAGCAATTGGTTCATACTTTTAACGCGCTTCAGCCTTTTCAACTCTTACGCAATACATGAGCGCAAGCCATGGATATAGCACTATGGTGGAATAAGGTATAATGGTAGGGGTTATGTGGGAAGACAAAAAAAAGGAGAAAGTCTGACATCAACAAGGCTAATCAACGGGCTATGGAGATGCCCATCAATTGATGTTAATGCAAGGAGTAGGGATTGCCATGCAACGGATGCACTAGAGCTATAAGTGTATGAAAGCTCAAAAAGAAACTAAGTGGGTGTGCATCCAACTTGCTTGCTCACGAAGACCTCGGGCATTTGAGGAAGCCCATCATTGGAATATACAAGCCAAGTTCTATAATGAAATTTCCCACTAGTATATGAAAGTGACAAAATGAGAGACTCTCTATTATGAAGATCATGGTGCTACTTTGAAGCACAAGTGTGGTAAAAGGATAGTAACATTGTCCCTTCTCTCTTTTTCTCTCTTTTTTTATTTGGGCCTTTTCTCTCCTCTTTCTTTTTAGTCCGGAGTCTCATCCCGACTTGTGGGGGAATCATAGTCTCCATCATCCTTTCCTCACTTGGGACAATGCTCTAATAATGATGATCATCACACTTTTATTTACTTACAACTCATGAATTACAACTCAATACTTGGAACAAAATATGACTCTATATGAATGCCTTCGGGCGGTGTACCGAGATATGCAATGAATCAAGAGTGACATGTATAAAAGAATTATGAACGGTGGCTATGCCACAAATACAATGTCAACTACATGATCATGCAAAGCAATATGACAATGATGGAATATGTCATGATAAATGAAACGGTGGAAAGTTGCATGGCAATATATCTCGGAATGGCTATGGAAATGCCATGATAGGTAGGTATGGTTGCTGTTTTGAGGAAGATATAAGGAGGTTTATGTGTGAAAGAGCGTACCATATCACGGGGTTTGGATGCACTGGCAAAGTTTGCACCAACTCTCAAGGTGAGAAAGGGCAATGCGCGGTACCGAAGAGGCTAAAAAATTGCGGAAAGTTAAGTGTGTGTATAATCCATGGACTCACATTAGTCACAAAGAACTCATATAATTATTGCAAAAATTTATTAGCCCTCGAAGCAAAGTACTACTACTCATGCTCCTAGGGGAAGGGTTGGTAGAAGTTAACCATCGCGCGATCCCGACCGCCACACAAAGGAAGACAATCAACAAATACTTCATGCTCCGACTTTGTTACATAACGGTTCACCATACGTGAATGCTACAGGAATCACAAACTCCAACGCATGTATTTTTCAATTCCACAATTACTCAACTAGCACAACTATGATATTACCACCTTTATATCTCAAAACAATTATCAAGCATCAAATTTCTCATGATATTAATTAAAGCAAATTTCCATGCTGTTTTAAGACTCTCAAAATAATATAAGTGAAGCATGAGAGATTAATAGTTTCTATAAAACAAATCCACCACCGTGCTCTAAAAGATATAAGTGAAGCACTAGAGCAAAAACTATATAACTCAAAAGATATAAGTGAAGCACATAGAGTATTCTAATAATTTCCGAATCATGTGTGTCTCTCTCAAAAGGTGTGTACAGCAAGGATGATTGTGGTAAACTAAAAATCAAAGACTCAAATCATGCAAGACGCTCCAAGCAAAACACATATCATGTGGTGAATAAAAATATAGCTCCAAGTAAAGTTACCGATGGAAGTAGACAAAAGAGGGGATGCCTTCCGGGGCATCCCCAAGCTTTGGCTTTTTGGTGTCCTTAGATTATCTTGGGGGTGCCATGGGCATCCCCAAGCTTAGGCTCTTGCCACTCCTTGTTCCATAATCCATCAAATCTTTCACCCAAAACTTGAAAACTTCACAACACAAAACTTAGCAGAAAATCTCGTGAGCTCCGTTAGCGAAAGAAAACAAAAGACCACTTCAAGGTACTGTAATGAACTCATTCTTTATTTATATTTGTGTTAAACCTACGGTACTCCAACTTCTCTATGGTTTATAAACTATTTTACTAGCC
Source organism: Aegilops tauschii subsp. strangulata (assembly GCF_002575655.3). Taxonomy (NCBI): domain Eukaryota; kingdom Viridiplantae; phylum Streptophyta; class Magnoliopsida; order Poales; family Poaceae; genus Aegilops; species Aegilops tauschii. The sequence continues at coordinate 69,719,839 of NC_053041.3, forward strand.
ATAGATTCATCAAAATAAGCAAACAACACACGAAAAACAGAATCTGTCAAAAACAGAACAGTCTGTAGTAATCTATAACTAACTCAAACTTCTGGAACTCCAAAAAATCAGCCACAATAGTACGACCTAGGCAATTTGTTTATTGATCATCAGCAATTGGAATCAGTATTTTATCACGTTCTGGTGATTTTTAACAATTTTTTTCGTGAACAGAAAGTTTCTGGAATTTTCTGCAAGATCAAATAACTATCATCCAAGAAGATCCTATAGGTTTAACTTGGCACAAACACTAATTAAAACATAAAAACACATATAACCAGAGGCTAGAACAAATATTTATTGAATAACAGCAAGGAAAAATATTGGGTTGTCTCTCAACAAGCGCTTTTCTTTAAAGCCTTTTAACTAGGCAATGATAATTTTAATGATGCTCACATGAAAGAAAAGAATTGAAACACAAAGAGAGCATCATAAAACACGTGACAAACACATCTAAGTCTAACATACTTTCTATGCATAGGCATCTTATAGAAAAACAAATTATCATAGCAAGCAAAAACTAGCATATGCAAGGAAGCGGAAACGAACAATAGCAATCTCAACATAACGAGAGGTAATTTAGTAACATGAAAATTTCTATAACCATATTTTCCTCTCTCATAATAATTACATGTAGGATCATAAGAAAATTCAACAATATAGCTATCACATAACATATTCTCAACACGGTCCACATGCATGTGAAGTTGACACTCTTCCAAAATAGTGGGATTATCCTTAACTAAAGTCATGATTTCTCCGAGCCCACTTTTATCAAAAATTTCATAAGATTGAATATTATCCAAATATGTGGGATCTAAAGTTGACACTCTTCCAAACCCACTTTCAATATTATTGCAAACACTATTATCAATCTTATATTCATCATGGGGCTTAAATAAATTTTCAAGATCATAAGAAGAATCTCCCCAATCATGATTATTGCAACAGGTAGTGGACATAGCAAAACTAGCATCCCCAAGCTTAGGGTTTTGCATAATATTAGCACAATTGACATCAAGAGAATTTATAATAAAATTATTGCAATCATGCTTTTTATTCAAGGAACTATCGTGAATCTCTTCATAAATTTCTTCATCACAATTTTCAGATTCACAAATTTCAAGCAAAACTTCATAAAGATAATCTAGTGCACAAAACTTCATAAAGATAATCTAGTGCACAAAACTCACTAGCAATTGTTTAGGAATAAATACTCAACTATTTCAACCAAGCGAGAAAATGAGCCAAGAAAGACATCAAGGCGAACGGAAAAAGGGCGAATAAAACGGCAAGGGTGAAGTGGGGGAGAGGAAAATGAGAGGCAAATGGAAAATAATGTAATGCGGGAGATAAGGGTTTGTGGTGGGTAGTTGGTATGTTGACTTTTGCGTAGACCTCCCCGGCAATGGCGCCAGAAATCCTTCTTGCTACCTCTTGAGCACTGCGTTGGTTTTCCCTTGAAGAGGAAAGGGTGATGCAGCAAAGTACCGTAAGTATTTCCCTCGGTTTTTGAGAACCAAGGTATCAATCCAGTAGGAGGCTACGCGTGAGTCCCTCGCACCTACACAAAAAAAATAAATCCTCGCAACCAACGCGATAAGGGGTTGTCAATCCCTACACGGTCACTTACGAGAGTGAGATCTGATAGATAGGATCATATTTTTGGTATTTTTATGATAAAGATGCAAGATAAAATAAAAGAAAAGTAAAAAGGCAACGAAAATAACTAAGTGTTGGAAGATTAATATGATGAAGATAGACCCGGGGGCCACAGGTTTCACTAGTGGCTTCTCTCAAGAGCATAAGTATTTTACGGTGGGTGAACAAATTACTGTTGAGCAATTGACTGAATTGAGCATATTTATGAGAATATCTAGGTATGATCATGTATATAGGCATCACGTCCGAGACAAGTAGACCGACTCCTGCCTGCATCTACTACTATTACTCCACACATCGACCGCTATCCAGCATGCATCTAGAGTATTAAGTTCATAAGAACAGAGTAACGCCTTAAGCAAGATGACATGATGTAGAGGGATAAATTCATGCAATATGATAAAAACCCCATCTTGTTATCCTCGATGGAACAATACAATACGTGCCTTGCTGCCCCTACTGTCACTGGGAAAGGACACCACAAGATTGAACCCAAAGCTAAGCACTTCTCCCATTGCAAGAAAGATCAATCTAGTAGGCCAAACCAAACTGATAATTCAAAGAGACTTGCAAAGATAACCACTCATACATAAAAGAATTCAGAAGATTCAAATATTATTCATAGATAAACTTGATCATAAACCCACAATTCATCGGTCTCAACAAACACACCGCAAAACAAGATTACATCGAATAGATCTCCACGAGAGAGGGGTAGAACATTGTATTGAGATCCAAAAAGAGAGAAGAAGCCATCTAGCTAATAACTATGGACCCGAAGGTCTGAGGTAAACTACTCACACTTCATCGGAGAGGCTATGGTGTTGATGTAGAAGCCCTCCGTGATCGATGCCCCTTTCGGCGGAGCTCCGGAATAGGCCCCAAGATGGGATCTCGTGGGTACAGAAGGTTGCGGCGGTGGAATTAGGTTTTTGGCTCCGTATCTGATCGTTTGGGGGTACGTAGGTATATATAGGAGGAAGAAGTACGTCGGTGGAGCAACAGGGGGCCCACGAGGGTGGAGGGCGCGCCTGGGGGGGTAGGCGCGCCCCCCTACCTCGTGGCTTCCCTGTTGGTTGCTTGACGTAGGGTCCAAGTCTCCTGGATCATGTTCGTTCCAAAAATCACGTTCCCGAAGGTTTCATTCTGTTCGGACTTCGTTTGATATTCTTTTTCTGCAAAACTCTGAAATAGGCAAAAAACAGCAATTCTGGGCTGGGCCTCCGGTTAATAGGTTAGTCCCAAAAATAATATAAAAGTGAATAATAAAGCCCAATAATGTCCAAATCAGAAGATAATATAGCATGGAGCAATCAAAAATTATAGATACATTGGAGACGTATCACTATGCTTCTCCTAGATAGATCTTGCGTAATTGTAGGATTTTTTTAAATACTATGTTCCCTAACAGTGGCATCAGAGCCAGGTCTATGCGTAGATGTTATATGCACGAGTAGAACACAATGAGTTGTGGGTGATAATAGTCATACTGCTTACCAGCAACGTCTTAATTTGATTCAACGGTATTGTTGGATGAAGCGGCCCAAACCAACATTACATGACCACGTTCATGAGACTGGTTCTACCGACGTGCTTCGCACACAGGTGGCTAGCGGGTGTCAGTTTCTCCAACTTTAGTTGAATCGAGTTTGACTACGCCTGGTCCTTGTTGAAGGTTAAAACAACACACTTGACGAAAAATCGTTGTGGTTTTGATGCGTAGGTAGGAATGGTTCTTGCTAGAAGCCCGTAGCAGCCACGTAAAACTTGCAACAACAAAGTAGAGGACGTCTAACTTGTTTTTGCAAGGCATGTTGTGATGTGATATGGTCAAGACATGATGAGATATAAATTGTTGTATGAGACTATCATGTTTTGTTAAAGTTATCGGCAACTGGCAGGAGCCTTATGGTTGTCTCTTTATTGCATAAGATGCAAGCTCCGTATAATTGCTTTACTTTATCGCTATGCGATAGAAATAGTTGCAAAAGCAATAGTTGGCGAGACGACCATGTGATGACACGTTGATAGAGATCAAGATGATGGAGATCATGGTGTCATGCCGGTGACGATGGTGATCATAACGGTGCTTTGGAGATGAAGATCAAAGGCACAAGATGATGATGGCCATGTCATATCACTTATTTTGATTGCATGTGATGTTTATCTTTTATGCATCTTATTTTGCTTAGTACGACGGTAGCATTATGAGATGATCCCTTACTAAAATTTCAAGGTATAAGTGTTCTCCCTGAGTATGCACCATTGCGACAGTTCTTCGTGCTGAGACACCACGTGATGATCGTGTGTGATAAGCTCTACGTTCACATACAACGGGTGCAAGCCAGTTTTGCACATGCAGAATACTCGGGTTAAACTTGACGAGCCTAGCATATGCAGATATGGCCTCGGAACACTGAGATCGAAAGATCGAACGTGAATCATATAGTAGATATGATCAACATAGTGATGTTCACCATTGAAAACTTCTCCATCTCACGTGATGATCGGACATGATTTAGTTTATATGGATCACGTGATCATTTAGATGACTAGAGGGATGTCTATCTAAGTGGGAGTTCTTAAGTAATATGATTAATTGAACTTAATTTATCATGAACTTAGTCCTGATAGTTTTTGCATGTCTATGTTGTAGATCAATAGCTTGCGATGTAGCTCCCCGTTTATTTTTGATATGTTCCTAGAGAAAAATAAGTTGAAATATGATAGTAGCAATGACGCGGACCATGTCTATGATCTGAGGATTATCCTCATTGCTGCACAGAATAATTATGTCCTTGATGCACCGCTAGGTGACAGACCTATTGCAGGAGCAGATACAGACGTTATGAACATTTGACAAAGCTCGGTATGATGACTACTTGATAGTTTAGTGCACCATGGTTTACGGCTTAGAACCGAGATTTCAAAAACGTTTTGAACACCACGGAGCATATGAGATGTTCCAAGAGCTGGAATTGGTATTTCAGACTCATGCCCGAGTCGAGAGGTATGAGACCTCTGACAAAGTGCTTAGCCTACAAGATGGAGGAGAATAGCTCAACTAGTGAGCATGTGCTCAGAATGTCTGAGTACTACAATCGCTTGAATCAAGTGGGAGTTAATCTTCCAGATAAGATAGTGATTGACAGAGTTCTCTAGTCACTATCACCAAGTTACTGGAACTTCGTGATGAACTATAATATGCAAGGATGACGAAAACGATTCTCGAGCTCTTCGTGATGCTAAAATCGGCGAAGGTAGAAATCAAGAAAGAGCATCAAGCGTTGATGGTTAACAAAACCACTAGTTTCAAGAAAAAGGCAAAGGGAAAGAAAGGAAACTTCAAGAAGAATGGAAAGCAAGTTGCCACTCTCATGAAGAAGCCCAAAGCTAGACCCAAGCCTGAAACTGAGTGCTTCTACTGCAAAGGAAATGGTCACTAGAAGTGGAACTGCCCTAGATACTTGGCGGATAAGAAGGATGGCAAAGTGAACAAAGGTATATTTGATATACATGTTATTGATGTGTACTTTACTAGTGTTTATAGCAACCCCTCGGTATTTGATACTGGTTCAGTTGCTAAGAATAGTAACTCAAAATGAGAGTTGCAAAATAAACAGAGGCTAGTTAAGGGCGAGGTGATGATGTGTGTTGGAAGTGATTCCAAGGTTGACAAGATCAACATCGCACACTCCCTTTACCTTCGGGATTAGTGTTGAACCGAAAATAAATGTTATTTGGTGTTTACGTTGAGAATGAATATGATTGGATCATGTTTATTGCAATACAATTATTCATTTAAGTCAAAGAATAATTGTTGTTCTATTTACATGAATAAAACCTTCTATGGTCATACACTTAATATAAATGCTTTATTGAATGTCGGTCGTAGTGATACACATAATTCATAATATTGATGCCAAAAGATGCAAAGTTGATAATGATAGTGCAACATACTTGTGGCACTGCCGTTTATGTCATATTGGTGTAAGGCGCATGAAGAAACTCCATGCGGATGGACTTTTGGAATCACTTGATTATGGATCATTTGATGCTTGCGAACCATGCCTCATGGGCAAGATGACTAATACTCTGTTCTCCGGAACAATGGAGCGAGCCACTGATTTATTGGAAATAATACATACCAATGTATGCGGTCCGATGAGTGTTGAGGCTCGTGGCGGGTATCGTTATTTTCTGACCTTCACAGATGATTTAAGCAGGTATGGGTATATCTACTTGATGAAACACAAGTCTAAAACATTTGAAAAGCTCAAAGAATTTCAGAGTGAAGTTGAGAATCATCGTAACAAGAAATTAAAGTTTCTACGATCTGATCGCAGAGGCGAATATTTGAGTTACGAATTTGGCCTTCAATTAAAACAATGTGGAATAGTTTCACAAACTCATGTCACCTGGAACACCACAGCATAATGGTGTGTCCGAACATCGTAACCGTACTTTATTAGATATGGTGCGATCTATGATGTCTCTTACCGATTTACCACCATCGTTTTGGGGTTATGCATTAGAGACAACTGCATTCACGTTAAATAGGGCACCGTCTAAATCCGTTGAGACAACATCGTATGAACTGTGGTTTGGCAAGAAACCTAAGCTGTCATTTCTTAAAGTTTGGGGTTGCGATGCTTATGTGAAAAAGCTTCAGCCTGATAAGCTCGAACCCAAATCGGAGAAGTGTGTCTTCATAGGATACCCAAAAGAAACTGTTGGGTACACCTTCTATCACAGATCCGAAGGCAAGATCTTTGTTGCTAAGAATGGATCCTTTCTAGAGAAGGAGTTTCTCTCGAAAGAAGTGAGTGGGAGGAAAGTAGAACTTGATGAGGTAATTTCTTCTCTCAAATTGGAAAGTAGCTCATCACAGAAAACCGTTCCCATGATGCCTGCACCAACTAGTGAGGAAGCTAATGATAATGATCATGAAACTTCGGATCAAGTTACTACCGAACCACGTAGGTCAACCAGAGCACGTTCCGCACCAGAGTGGTATGGTAATCCTGTTCTGGAGGTCATGTTACTTGACCATGACGAACCTACGAACTATGAGGAAGCGATGATGAGCCCAAATTCCACAAAATGATTTGAGGCCATGAAATCTGAGAAGGGATCCATCTATAAGAACAAAGTGTGGACTTTGGTGGACTTACCCGATGATCGGCGAACCATAGAAAATAAATGGATCTTCTAGAGGAAGGCGGGCGCTGATAGTAGTGTTACTATCTACAAAGCTCGAATTGTCGAAAAAAGGTTTTCGACAAGTTCAAGGTGTTGAATACGATGAGATTTTCTCACTCGTATCGATGCTTAAGTCTGTCCGAATCATGTTAGCAATTGCCCATTTTATGAAATTTGGCAAATGGATGTCAAAACTGCGTTCCTTAATGGATTTCTTAAAGAAGAGTTGTATATAATGCAACCAGAAGGTTTTGTCAATCCAAAAGGTGCTATCAAAGTGTGTAAATTCCAGTGATCCATTGATGGACTGGTGCAAGCATCTCGGAGTTGGAATGTACGCTTTGATAGTGTGATCAAAGCATATGGTTTTATACAGACTTATGGAGAAGCCTGTATTTACAAGAAAGTGAGTGGGAGCTCTGTAGCATTTCTGATATTATATGTGGATGGCATATTGTTGATTGGAAATCATGTACAATTTTCTGGAAAGCATAAAGGAGTGTTTCAAAGGAGTTTTTCAAAGAAAGACCTCGGTAAAGCTTCTTACATATTGAGCATCAAGATCTATAGAGATAGATCAAGACGCTTGATAAGTTTTTTCAATGAGTACATACCTTGACAAGTTTTTGAAGTAGTTCAAAATGGAACAGTCAAAGAAGGAGTTCTTGCCTGTGTTGCAAGGTGTGAAGTTGAGTAAGACTCAAAGCCTGACCACGGCAGAAGATAGAGAGAGAATGAAAGTCATTCCCTATGCCTCAGCCATAGGTTCTATAAAGTATGACATGTTGTGTACCAGACCTATTGTATACCCCGCCCTGAGTTTGGCAAGCGAGTACAATAGTGATCTAGGAGTAGATCACTGGACATTGGTCAAAATTATCCTTAGAGGACTAAGGAAATATTTCTCGGTTATGGAGGTGATAAAGAGTTCGTCGTAAAGAGTTACGTCGATGCAAGCTTTGACACCGATCTGGATGACTCTGAGTCTCGATCTGGACACATATTTAAAGTGGGAGCATTTAGCTAGAGTAGCTCCGTGCAGAGCATTGTAGACATAGAAATTTGCAAAATACATACGGATCTGAATGTGGCAGACCCATTGACTAAACCTCTCTCAAAAGCAAAATATGATCACACCTTAGTACTCTTTGGGTGTTAATCACATGGCGATGTGAACTAGATTATTGACTCTAGTAAACCCTTTGGGTATTGGTCACATGGCGATGTGGACTATAGAGTGTTAAATCACATGACGATGTGAACTATTGGTGTTAAATCACATGGCGATGTGAACTAGATTATTGACTCTAGTGCAAGTGGGAGTCTGAAGGGAAAATGCCCTAGAGGCAATAATAAAGTTGTTATTTATATTTCCTTATATCATGATAAATGTTTATTATTCATGCTAGAATTGTATTAACCGGAAACTTGATACATGTGTGAATACATAGACAAAACAGAGTGTCCCTAGTATGCCTCTACTTCACTAGCTCGTTAATCAAAGATGGTTAAGTTTCCTAGCCATAGACATGTGTTGTCATTTGATGAACGGGATCAGATCATTAGAGAATGATGTGATGGACAAGGCCCATCTGTTAGCTTAGCATAATGATCATTTAGTTTTATCGCTATTGCTTTCTTCATGACTTATACATGTTCCTCTGACTATGAGATTATGCAACTCCCGAATACCGGAGGAACACATTGTGTGCTATCACATGTCACAACATAACTGGGTGATTATAAAGATGCTCTACAAGTGTCTCCGATGGTGTTGGTTGAGTTGGCATAGATCGAGATTAGGATTTGTCACTCCGAGTATCGGAGAGGTATCTCTGGGCCCTCCCGGTAATGCACATCACTATAAGCCTTGCAACCAATGTGACTAATGAGTTAGTTACGGGATGGTGCATTACGGAACGAGTAAAGAGACTTGCCGGTAACGAGATTGAACTAGGTTTGAGGATACCGATGATCGAATCTCGGGCAAGTAACATACCGATGACAAAGGGAACAACGTATGTTGTTATGCGGTTTGACCGATAAAGATCTTCATAGAATATGTAGAAGCCAATATGAGCATCCAGGTTCCACTATTAGTTATTGACCGAAGATGTGTCTCGGTCATGTCTGCATAGTTCTCGAACCCGTAGGGTCCGCACGCTTGACGTTCGAGGACGATTTGTATTATGAGTTATGTGATTTGATGACCGAAGTTTGTTCGGAGTCCCGGATGAGATCACGGACATGACGAGGAGTCTCGAAATGGTCCAGAGGTAAAGATTCATATATAGGACGATGGTATTTGGACACTGGAAGTGTTCCAGGTGATACCGGGTCACCGGAAGTGGTTTCGGGCAACCCCCGGCAAAGATATGGGCTTAATGGGCCAAGTAAGGGAACACACCAGTCCACGAGGGGCTCGTGCGCCCCCTATAGGGCCAGCCACGTGGGGAGAAAGGGAAAGGAGAGGATGAAAAGGAAAGTATGAAGTAGGACTCCTACTTCCTTTCCCTCCCCCCTCCTTCCTTTCCCCCTTCTCCAAATATGGTAAGGGGGGCGAATTGGACTAGGGGCCCAAGTAGGATTCCTCCTACTTGGGCACGCCCTAGGCTGCCTCCCTCCCTCTCCCTCCTTTATATACGCGGGGAGGGCACCCCTAGAACACACATCAATTGTTCCTAGCCGTGTGCGGTGCCCCCGTCCACAGTTACACACCTCGGTCATATCGTCGTAGTGCTTAGGCGAAGCCCTGCGCCGGTAACTTCATCATCACCATTGCCACGCCATCATGCTGACGAAACTCTTCCTCGGCCTCTACTGGATCAAGAGCTCGAGGGATGTCATCGAGCTGAACGTGTGCTGAACACGGAGGTGCCGTACGTTCGGTGCTTGGATCTGTTGGATCGTGAAGACGTTCGATTACATGAACCGCGTTCACTAGTAGAAAAATGGTCAAATGTCAAGCACATTAGTGCCGGTTTCCTTTTGAGCCGACACTAATGTGTGAATTAGTGCCGGTTCCAACGGCTAGCCAGCCGCTTTCATTAGTACCGGTTCGTGGCCGACCTTTAGCACCGGTTCGTGCCACGGACCGGTACTAAAGTGAGCGGTGGAAGGATGTTGTCAGTCCGGGGCCCCTCCAGCACCTTTAGTACCGGTTCATGGCACGAACCGGTGCTAAAGGTCGTCCTACATAAACCCTTCGTCCACCTGAGCTCGCTCTGTTCTTCCCCTTTCCCCTCTCCTCTCTGTTCTTCCCCTCTTCCTCTCGAGCTCATCACACATTTTGCCCAAAATTTGTCAAGATTTGAAGGCCCCATCCATTCAAATGATCACAAAGGTTAGCAACTTTGTCCTTTCATCTCTCATTGCTAGATTAGCTCTTGCAATGCTTTGTATAGTGATTAATTTATGAGTTTAGTAATTTGGTAGAAAATATATGTGCTAGTATTTGATTTATATGCAATTTGTGGTCAAAACTAACACTTAGTTTGCATATGTAGGTGTGGTTTACTTAGTTCCTTCTAAATCTCCGTCGTAACCACAGTCGATCGCCCGCACCGTTCCGTCGCCGGCACCACCTTGTGGTGAGCCTCTTGTTCATGAATGTTTTACATTACCAAATTGATGTTTGTGTGATTTGGATATATAGTTACTCGTATAATTATCTTACCCGTACGTTGTTTGTTATAGATAGTGCCATGGTTTTGATATCCGTCCCCGTCGGCCCTCGTCCTTGTTATGATTCGGATGTGGTATATTCTCTTTTAAAACTAGTTGTTGCATTTCGTGTTTATGACAAATTATGCCCATCAAGTTGACATAGATATTTAGGAGGTTTGTGAACCGGAAATTCCAACCGACCCTATCGTCGAGAGGTTAAATTTAGTTGAAAGAGAAAACGAGTATTTGAAAGAAAAATTGAAAAGAATTGAGGGGGAGAAGATGGAATTGGAGTTGCATGTTGCCGATGTCGTCGATGATCACAAGATCAAGATGGAGAAAATGCACTTGAAGATTAGAAAGATTAGAAAATATGCCATTGATAGTGAGGCTTGGTATCATTATGCTGTTGGATCAATTGTTACCTTAGTTGCGATCTTGATCACATTTGTTGTTGCATTTAAATTCTTTAGTTAGAGAGTTATTTGTTTGTTGCATTTAAGTCTTGTATGAACTTTATGTATTAACTTGTATTAATTTGGTCTATTCGGTGTTGTGTAATGAAGATGAGCCGACAATGGATATACGATGACCGATGCTCTCCTGAGTTCATTAATGGCGTGCAAACTTTTCTGCTTGCGGCTGAGGCAAACAAGCGGGCGGATGGTTTTATGCCTTGTCCATGTTTAGTCTGTAAGAATGATCACAATTACTCTACGTCAAGAACCATTCACGTCCACCTGTTTAAGTCCGGTTTCATGCCCCACTATAATGTTTGGACCAAGCACGAAGAAAGAGGGGTTATGATGGAAGACAATGAAGAAGAAGAGGACGACAACAGCTATCCTGGCCATGGGTTCCCTGAATACGATGATACAACAATGGGGGAAGAAGCTGAGCTGGCAATGCGGGAAGAAGCTGAAGAAGAGGCATCAGATGAGCCCGCTGATGATCTAGGTCGGGCCATTGCCGATGCAAAGAGAAACTGCGCAAGTGATTTGGAGAAGAAGAAGTTGCAGCGCATGTTAGAGGATCACAAGAAATTGTTGTACCCGAATCGCGAAGCTCACAAGAAAAAGTTGGGCACCACACTGGAATTGCTGCAATGGAAGGCAGAGAATGGTATATCTGACAAGGGATTTGGAAAGTTGCTGGTAATGATAAAGAATATGCTTCCAAAGGACAATGAATTGCCCGAGAGTACGTACGAAGCAAAGAAGGCTGTCTGCCCTCTAGGGTTAGAGGTGCAGAAGATACATGCATGCCCTAATGACTGCATCCTCTACCGCGATGAGTACGAGGATTTGAACGCTTGCCTGGTATGCAGTGCATTGCGCTATAAGATCAGGCGCGATGACCCTGGTGATGTCGAGGGCGAGCGCCCCAGGAGAAGATTCCTGCCAAGGTGATGTGGTATGCTCCTATAATACCACGGTTGAAACATTTGTTCCAAAACAAAGAGCATGCCAAGGCGATGCGATGGCACAGAGAAGACCGTAAGAAAGACGGAAAGTTGAGAGTACCCGCTGACGGGTCACAGTGGAGAAAAATTGAGAGAAAGTACAGGAAGGAGTTTGCAGCTGATGCAAGGAACGTATGGTTTGGTCTAAGCGCAGATGGCATTAATGCTTTTGGGGAGCAGAGAAGCAACCATAGCACCTGGCCTGTGACTCTATGTTTGTATAACCTTCCTCCTTGGTTGTGCATGAAGCGGAAGTTCATTATGATGCCAGTGCTCATCCAAGGCCCTAAGCAACCCGGCAACGACATTGATGTGTACCTAAGGCCATTAGTTGAAGAACTCTTACAGCTGTGGAATGGAACAGGTGTACGTGCGTGGGATGAGCACATGGGGGAAGAATTTGACCTAAAGGCCTTGCTGTTCGTGACCATCAATGATTGGCCTGCTCTCAGTAACCTTTTAGGACAGACAAACAAGGGATACCGCGCATGCACGCACTCTTTGGATGATACCGACAGTATAAATTTGGACAATTGTAGGAAGAATGTGTACCTGGGACATCGTCGATTTCTTCCGAGCAGGCATCCCGTAAGAAAGAAAGGCAAGCATTTCAAAGGTGAGGCGGATCACCGGACGAAGCCTCGCCACCGTACTGGTGCTGATGTACATGATATGGTCAAGGATTTGAAGGTAGTCTTTGGAAAGGGTCCTGGCGGACAACCTGTTCCGAATGACGCTGACGGACGCGCACCCATGTGGAAGAAGAAATCTATATTTTGGGACCTGCCCTATTGGAAAGATCTAGAGGTCCGCTCTGCAATCGACGTGATGCACGTGACGAAGAATCTTTGCGTGACCCTGCTTGGCTTCTTGGGCGTGTATGGGAAGACAAAAGATACACCTGAGGCACGGGAGGACCAGCAACGTATGCATGGAAAAGACGGCATACATCAGGGTCATGCCAGCTATGCTCTTACCAAAGAAGAGAAGGAAATCTTCTTTGAATGCCTGCTCAGTATTAAGGTACCGTCTGGCTTCTCGTCGAATATAAAGGGAATAATAAACATGGCAGAGAAAAAGTTCCAGAACCTAAAGTCTCATGACTGCCACGTGATTATGACGCAACTACTTCCGGTTGCATTGAGGGGGCTTCTACCGGATAACGTTCGATTAGCCATTGTGAAGCTATGTGCAATCCTCAATGCAATATCTCAGAAGGTAATCGATCCAGAAATCATACCAACCTTAGAGAATGATTTGGTGCAATGTCTTGTCAGTTTCGAGTTGGTGTTCCCACCATCCTTCTTCAACATCATGACGCACGTCCTAGTTCACCTATGCGAAGAGATTAACGTTTTGGGTCCTGTATTTCTACACAATATGTTCCCCTTTGAGAGGTTCATGGGAGTCTTAAAGAAATATGTTCATAACCGTGCTATGCCAGAAGGAAGCATCTCCAAGGGCCATGAAAATGAGGAGGTCATTGAGTTTTGTATTGACTTTATTCCTGACCTTAAGCCGATTGGTGTTCCTGAATCGCGGCATAAGGGCAGACTGGATGGAAAAGGCACGCTAGGAGGGAATCAAAAAATATGTATGGACGGACATTCTCTCACTGAAGCACACTACACAGTTATACAGAATTCCGCCTTGGTGGCTCCGTATATGGACGAACACAAGAATTTTCTATGCTCCAGACACCCGGAGCGGTCTGATGAATGGATTACACGTGAACAAACCAGGAGTTTCGCCGGCTGGTTGCAGACACGTACCATGCATGACGCCTCTATTGAAGATGACATGTACTCGCTGTCCCAGTTACCATCTTCGAATATAATGACTTTCAACGGGTACGAGATAAATGGTAATACATTTTACACGATCGCCCAAGATAAGAAGAGCACCAACCAAAACAGTGGTGTCCGCTTTGATGCAACAACCAAGACGGGAAAGGAAACATATTATGGTTACATAGAGGAGATATGGGAACTTGACTATGGACGTGGTTTGAAGGTCCCTTTGTTTCGGTGCAAATGGGTCAATATGACACGATATGGGGTAACGGAAGACCCGCAGTATGGAATGACAATAGTGGATCTCAACAATCTTGCGTATGCAGATGAACCATTCGTCCTAGCTAATGATGTGGCACAGGTTTTCTATGTGAAGGATATGTCTACCAAGCCGAGAAAAAGAAAAGATAAGGAAGCGAATGCATCATACGATGAGCCAAAGCGCCACATAGTTCTTTCTGGGAAGAGAAACATCGTGGGAGTGGATGACAAGACAGACATGTCAGAAGATTATGAAAAGTTTGATGAAATTCCTCCATTCACAGTGAATATTGACCCGAGCATCCAGTTAAATGATGAAGATTTTCCATGGCTACGGCGCAAAGGGACATACGCGAAGAAAAAGTTTCACACCCAAAGATCTGGGATGTGATCGGCTTCACTATCATCACTATCTTCTGTGTTTCACACCCAGGAGGGAATCTCTGTAATAGTTAGGGTAGTTATGTGTTTTGGCATTTGAAATGCGAAGAAATTTTATGTGCAAACAAATTCTTTCATGCATTTACTGATTTTTTCAGCTAAATGACCCTGAAATTGAAAAGCATTTCAAATGAACTCAGAAAAGGTTGAAAGTTGGCATGGTATCATAATTTCACCCACATAGCATGTGCAAAAAAGTAGAGAGGGTTACCGCAAAAACTGGATCCACTTCGTGTATAAAATGGACAATCTCTTTCGAAGTATCAGGGTTTCGGACGAAAACTCATCTGTTACAAAGGCATTTCATTTTTTAAATAACCTAAGCATTACCAAATTGAATATAATGATAAAACACACTAATATTAAACATAAGAAAAAAGAATCACTGAAAATCTATTTTCAAAGTTAAGTTATTCACAAACTAGTGATTCACACAAATTTCAAATAATTCAAAATGTAAACTATTCAAATTTGTAAACTACCGACACTAATAGAAAGTTTGTAATTTTTTGTACCTAAAGCAAAAATATTCACAAAGAAACTCTAAATACAGCAAAAAACAACTCAAAAATAAATAAAGCAAATAAAAATAAGAAAATAAAAAAGCCCGCCTACTGCGCCACAACGGCCTGCATACGACTAGAAACTCAACCTGTTGTTGGGCCAGGATGCAGGCCCGCAAAGGCCCAGTAGGCCCACAGGGCAGCATAGAACATTTAGGCCCAGTAGGCCTGCTTTGGAGAGGAGCTCGAGAGAGCTACCGCACTGGGGCTTATAAACCAGTGCGGACGCAGGTGGGACCAAACATGACGCACCGCACCTACGCCAGCGCACCACCTTTAGTGCCGGGTGGTGGCTCAAACCGGTATTAAAGGGAGGGTCTTTAGTACCGGTTGGAGCCACCACCCGGTACTAAAGGTGGGCGCTTCCCGCCGCTTGGCCTGGCCAATATTGACCTTTAGTACCGGTTGGTCGCTCCAACCTGTACTAAAGGCCCATCCTATATAAGAAAACACTTCAAAAAATTCAGTTTCTCATCTGCTTCTTCTCCTCTGCCCCGTCGCCGCCACCGTCGCCACCCCTCGTCGACACCCCCGTCGACACCCACGTCGCCGCCCCGTCCCTGTCGTCGCCGCCCCAGCCGTCCCCGTCGCTGCCCCATCCCCGTCCCCGTCGTTGCCGCGCCCCGCCCCGTCGTCCCCGCCCGACCCGTCCCCGTGCCCGTCCCCATCCCCATCGTCGCCGCCCGTCGCCGTCCCCATCGCCGCCCCCCATCGCCTCGCCTCGCCGGTGAGCTCCTGCCCCGGCCGCCATGTCCACACACACACATTGTTTTTTAGTTTTTTAGTTATAGAAAATTTTCTGTTTTTTAGTTATAGAAATATTTATAGAAATGTTAGAATTTTTTTCTATTTTTTAGTTATAGAAATATTAGAAATGTTATAGAAATGTTAGTTATATAGAAATGTTATATATTTTTCTATTTTTAAGTTATAGAAATATTTATAGAAATGTTAGCAATTTTTCTGTTTTTTAGTTATAGAAATATTAGAAATGTTATAGAAATGTTAGTTATATATATATATATAAATGTTAGAAATTTTAGAATTAGTTTTAGTTAGATGAATTAGATTAATGTCAAATTGTTAGAATTTGCATATAGAATTTTAGTTATCACAATCCAATCATTTAAAAAATGTTACTTTTTGCGGGCATATAGTATTTGTTCTCAACGATGCCCGGCCCGCATCCTCGCCGTCGACCCGTTCGCGACGACGTTCGGCTGACCCATGTCCGGGATTGGGCTCCGCCGGGCTGGCACTGGGAGGTGCTACCTGGAGGGGCGCGCCGCTTGGTGAGGAACCCGGCCTTGGGTCCCGTCGTCGACCCTGATCTCCTTTGGTGGCGTTCGCGTGGGCCACATTCAATGCAGAGGGAGTCGACCCCGCCGGAGGTGGTGCGTCGTCGTGTCAGGGAGGAGGACGAGCACGTCCATCGCTACATGGCTGCTATGGACGTCAGGTTCTCCAATACCTGGCAGGTTCTTTGGGCAGATGACCGGAGATATGATCCTGTGATGGTTCCTTGTCTTTGGGTGTCCACCGCCCGCGCCCCAGGAACCGCGAGTGGCCTAGATTCTTTTATAGTATTCGATCTTTATTAGCTACCTAGCCAGTGATGTATTCGAGATTATATATTATTCGAGACGATGTATTCGAGATTATATATTATTCGAGACGATGCATATTATGTACTATATGATTCAGTTTTTCCTTATTGATTGCATCCATGCATTGTAATTTGAATACTAAATTGTTTTATATTTCTTCTGTATTAGTTAAATAAAAGCTATGGCGGACAATACCGGCAGAGAGGGAGAAGAGGCCCTGTTCGAGATCATACGCAGCCCTAGCAGGCCAGATGATCTGAATGAAGCAAATGACGGCTCCCAATATCTGAACAATACCGGGGAGGGTGATGATAAGATATTCGATCTCGACGACCGAGCTGATGAAGTCATGAACTATGATTATGATTATGATGACGCAGACAATGATTATGATGACGAATACAATGTTGATCTTGAAATAACAAAGACTATCGGCGAGGTATATTTATATAAGCAGGCATGTAGTGATCATCACATGTTTTTTTATTTGAAGATATATTAACGAATCGCTCTTTCTTGTTTCAGCCCTCCGGATCGAGCAAATCTGCTTCTACAGACAGCAGGACAAAGTGCGGCCCGGGCAAAAAGTTGAAGGAGGGTGTAAAGTACAACATCGATTCCATCAAAGCTAGTGGCGAACCCCTCACGCCTAAGAACATTACGAACAAGTTTGTTCGTCAGTGCGGAGTTCTTGTGAAGGACCAACTCCCGATCTCCATTCAAGAATGGAAAGAGCCAAAAAACTAAACGCCCAGATGTTACTTGGGTCGACGACAGAGCAAAACAAAAGCTTTGGGAATCTCTGATGGAACATTTCACCCTACCAGATTATTTCACTGATGCAGATGTGCAGAAAGTCAAGGACGCTGCTCTTAGGAAGATGGCAATTGCATTCAACACCCACAAGAAAACTGTATGGGCCAACTACCTCGCTACAGAAAGGAAGACTCCAGAATTCAAGGGAACACTGGAGAAGCAAAGAGAACACTGGCCCGCTTTCGTGAAATTCAAGGAATCAGAATTATCTAAGGAACGGTCGAGAAAAAACAAGGCCAATGCCGCAAAAAAGACGCAGTTCCATAGGCTGGGTCCAGGTGGCTACGCGGTGGCAATGCCTAAGTGGGATAAGTCTGAGCAAGAGATGGAGGATGCAGGGGTCACTCCGGTTACTAGGAGCTGGCCCCCCAGGTGCAGAACTTGGTTCTATGCGCATGGGGGGGCGTTGGACGCGAAGACAGGCCTGGTTTCGAAAAAGGAAAGTCTAAAAGGAGCAGAACAAAAGTTACTTGACGCAATAGAAGATGCTCGAAAGGGGGTGTTCACGCCCAACAGAGAGAACGACGAGCTTACGCGCGCCCTGGGAAATCCTGAACACCCAGGAAGAACACAAGGCAAGGGCGTTATTCCCTGGTATGAGGGCTTTTCGGAATGCAACGACGACTACAGGACCCGTGCAAGAAAGAAGATGGAGGAGGAGAAGAAGAGGAAGCTGGAGGAGGAGCAGAGGAAGCAGGACGCGGAACGCCTTCAAGGCCTAGAAGCAAGGCACACGGACTTGGCACTCAAATTCCAGCAGCAGCAGCAGCAGATCAACTCACTTAGCCAGGAAAGGGGGTCTCAGCAGCGGCAGCAGCGAGCGGATGATCATCCAGCATTGGATAGCACCGTCCCATCCATGCCGAGAAGCAGCGTTGGTTCCGCCCCGGGCCACGCACTGCTGGATACATACCCTGTGGATGACATCATAGAGAACACTAACTGTGAGCTACACTTCAAAATGAAGAACATATCCATGAAGGTGGCGGACGCCATTGCTTTTACAATTACCCCCGAAGCAACCTTCCATTGCGCCCCGATTCCAGCGGGCTATGCTCGTGTCTTGGTTGATGAGGTGGTGGACCCATATTCGGGGCTAGATCTTGACATTCCTGGAGGTGACGTCGAGCACACACTGGGAGAGGCCATACATCGTATCATCCTATGGAGAAAGGATTGCATCATCTTTCGAAGTCCACCGACACCGTGTCTGCCGACTCCTCCTCGAAGTCCGCCACCGTGTCAGCAGACTCCCGCTCCTCCAAGTCCACGAACGCGTGAGTACACTCCTGCTTCAAGTCCGGCACAGCGTCAGGCCACTCCTCATGTTTCAAGTCTGACACCGTGTCAGGCCACACCTCCTGCTTCAAGTCCGGCACATCGTCAGGCCACACCTCCTGCTTCAAGTCCGACACCGTGTCAGGCCACACCTCCTGCTTCAAGTCTGGCACAGCGTCAGGCCACTCCTCCTGCTCCAACTAAGCCACGTCAGCCGTCTCCGCCGCCTAAGCAATCGCAGAAGAGACACGCCGCAGCTATGGTGCGTAGCGGTACGAGTCGAGGTAGTACAGAAAGTACAGGCGGAGACAAGCGATATAAATATGGTCCAAGCAGCCTCGCTCCTCTTCCTCAGAGGCCTTACGACATGACTGAGGAGCAAAACGATGCAATAGTGCAGGCCGAAGTGGACGCTCATTTTCGACCGAAACCGGCAACGCCGCCGAGGGAGAAAGTGTATGAGGAAAAGATTGACCACTTCATTCGTATGGCTAGACCACCAGCTCCCAAGCCTGTTGACTCAGACTATGAGCGCCAAATCAGGATGGCACATCGAGCACGACTACAGAAAGACGTGAGCTCGAGCTCGAGCCAACAAGCAGCTGTCAAAAAATGCGGGAAAACCGTTCCCCAGCTGGGAGAACAGGCGGCGCAATCGACCCCCCCCCCCCCCGCTTGTTGTGCCAACAACACATGAGAGTACGCGCGCCCAATATTATTGTGGGCAAGCCGTTTACGTTCCCGAGCTGGGCGATGTGGTAATAACCGAGGAGCATATAATGCAGGCTGAAATGCTCAACATCACTGTTGGACAACTCCTCGATATCGAGCCCATGTCTCCGCTTAGAGAGGAGGAAATAAAACGGAAATATGTCCGGGGCCAACCTTTGGTCGAGCCCGAGGAGGTCAAGAACCTCCCAACGAGAATGTATGAATTGCATGATTGGTACATGGAAATTACCAAGATTTCCAATCGAGAGTCCCTCATGGTGCAAGTCGAGGAAGATCATTACTTCAATAAGAAAGCTCGGTCCGTTGAGTATTCAGAACTATTTCAGTTATTCAATCAAGATGCACTCGACAAATCTATCGTCAGTTGCTATTGTCTGTAAATGATTTCTTTCTGTAATTTAAGTCTCAAGCTAGCTCTAGTGCTTACTGATTGATCATTAATTACCTGTAATTATATATCCTCACTATATATTCTTTTCTGTGGTATTATGCAGGATGAAGATGTATGAAATGAAAAAAGCTGGACGCCATGGCATTGGGTTCATTGACCCAAATACCGTTAATGAATACACATGGAAATTGGAATGGTGTAGACAAGATGTAGAGAAAAACATGGTAGAGTTCTTGAAGCGCCTCAATAGCAATGAAGATATACTACTTCCTTACAACTTCGAGTGAGTCACACTGTCTTGTACTACAAATTCTGTTTTTGCTTACTAGCTAGATGTTAATAAGTGTATAGGGTTTAGGGTTATAGTTGATTAGTGTTATGCACATGCCCGCTTAATTTACAGATGCAAACGTATGCGCATGCAGCTTCCACTGGATCTTGTTAGACATTAAAGTTGACGAAGGCAAAGTTGAAGTACTGGACTCACTACTTAAAAAAGATAGTGACTACACCATCGTGAAGGGGATAGTCGACAGGTTATTTCAATCATTATTAACTATATCTCGGCCTATTTAGTTCTTCATTTCCTGATATGAACTATTTTTAATAACCCCTTTATTAATTTTCTTTGCCGGCGGGCAGGGCTTGGGCAAAGTACATTAAGGTGACTCGAGGAAAATGGCGACAAAAGCTATGTTGGTATCAACCCAAGGTAAGTAATTAAGTAGTACTAGCTAGCTAACTACCATCTCTTTAATTCTTGTTTCAATACCATTAATTAATTAACATGCTTGATTAATAATTATCTGATTAAATTCTATTCTCGTAAAGGCCTTGAAGCAGGCGTCGGGGACTGAAGTGTGTGCATACTACGTTTGCGAGAACATTCGCATGATGGCGTCCGAAATGAGCAGATCTGATAGACAGGACTGGGTACGTTTGCCAGAACACTATTCACAAATCTTACATGATTGTCGATATCTAGTCACACAGCTAATACACATGCATATTGATCTCCTTCTTAACAGTTCAAAGAGGTGCGGGACCAGCTCCTACCAACAGAGCGCATACGAGCACTTCAAGAGGAAATAGCGGGATTTTTACTCGACCAGGTCATAGATCCCAAAGGAGAATACTATTACCCGCTACCGCCCCCATGAAGCACTTGTCATCGTGCTCCGAAGGCACCAAGGCAACATGTAGGAGAAATTGTATATATATACATGTGTATGTATGAATAATTAATGATGGTTGTGAAACATTCGATTATATATATATTATCGGTTCTACGAGAAAATCTATTTATATATATGCATAACGTGTGCAATATGTAGTATCGTAAAATAGCAGCAAACAAAAAAGAATTAAATGGAAAACACAAAATTAATGGAAAAATAAAAATTAAAACCAAAACCCCCCCCCAAACATTTAGTACCGGTTGGTGCTACCCGGTTGGTGCTACCAACCGGTACTAATGATCTACCAGCACCCGGGCCTGGCTCGTGCCACGTGGTGGCACTTTAGCGTCGGTTCGTGCCGAACCGGTAGTAAAGGGGGGGAGGGCATTTAGTCTCCACTCTTTAGTGCCGATTGCAGAACCGGCACTAAAGGCCCTTACGAACCGGCGCTAAAGCCCGGTTCTGCACTAGTGGTTACTAAACGCTTTCGCTTTCGGTCTACGAGTGTATGTGGACACACTCTCCCCGCTCGATGCTATGCTTCTCCTAGATAGATCTTGCGTGATCGTAGGATTTTTTTTTTTGAAATACTACGTTTCCTAACATTTTCTTGCAGGGTCGGGCTTGGGCATGCAAAACCCAGTGGGTTTCGTGCCCGCTGCCATCTTGACTCATGTATGAGAGATGGATAACAACCAAACACAAAGATCATATGAAAGGAAACTCGTAGCTTGCCACTATAAGATGAATGGTTAAAAATATCTCTATCTCTGAATCAAAGTACGGATAGAGTTTACAAGCCCTAGCCTTACAAGTTGGTATCTCTCTCTAAGGACGGTGTTGTCGATGGTGAAATGGAGTATCATGCTGCCGAGGCAGCCAAAGCAAATCTAAGTTAATCGATTATCCTCCTTTGCTCTGGTCAGCAGTGTTGTGTCTGTTATTGCTATGTTTTCTCTCGCTGGAAGTTGCTTCTGTAGATAAAAGGGAGGCGCTGCCGCCTGGTATGACCAAAGGTACGAGTGCGCGCGCTCGTACCACATGACGTATATTCTTTTGTTGATGCTGGATGCAACTCTTCCCATATGGAAAGTGTCCCAACTCCTCCCCAATCATCGTTCCAAATCCTTCCAAAAGCGTTTCTCTCTGAAAAACAAGGAAACAAGGTGTCTCTATGTTTTGGTAAATAATGATTAGTGAAATAACAAAAATCAGTGAAACAATGGGTTAAACCAAACAAAATAGCCTCAGAAAAGCATCCATAAAATGGAGTCATCACGCCTAGATATTCTCTACCTAGTAAAATGAACTAGAATCTAATTTTGTTGCATTGCATCGAAAGTACGAAGCTGAAGTGTTTGGGACGCGACATATGCTTATCATCCCCCCCCCCCTCCCCCGCGGCTCACGTGTCGTCCCCCGCGGGCGACCCGGGGGCGACTAGGGTTTCCCCCGGGCGCCGCCACCCCCTCCAGCATCTCCTCCCCTTGCCGCCACCTGAGGGACGCCAGGCAAGCCGCGGCGGCCGCCGATGAAGGTGGCGGCGAGGTCCCTCGTCGCTTCGTTCCCCTCGCGAAGGACCACGGACTCCGGGGCGGCGGTCCCGGTCGGCGAGGGCGACGCGGCCTTTGCGACCGGCGGCGTGCGCGGGATGTGGCGGCCGGCCTCCTCGGCTGCTCGGGCGGCACGGAGCCGGCGGGGGGTGGTCGTGGCACGGATTTATTCCGATCCAGATCTGAAGGTCGGGCTGCTTTCTCCTCCTCTGCTCACTCCTCCCCTCCGGCTGTCCCCTCTGCAGCTTTGGCTGCCAGTTCCGGTGCCAGCGGTGTGCTGGTGGAATAGTCTGAGTCCGGGGGAAACCCTTGGTAGGCTCTCCGACCACGGCGGTGATGGCGCGTGCGCGCATCGCCTTTCTCCTTCGAGGCACCGCCGAGGACTCCCCTATCCATCCCCGTCCCCGATCCCGGGTGAAAACCCAAAACTCGTCTCGGGTTGGGCGGTGGCGGCGCCCTGCGCGTCGTTTCCTCCTTGGAGGCGCCGCCTTGGGTCGTCTGGTTCTCCGGGTGAGTGGCGCCGAGGTAGGAGAGCGCCCGTCGGCTGCGAGTCCAAGCAGAGGCTTCGCCAAGCTTCGCCCTTGGGTCTTCACAGCTGGTTTCTTCAACAATCCCTCCAGCGGCTTTCCTTCTGTTCTCGGTTGCCCGGGCGGGTGGCAATGCAGCTAGTGGTGTGAGCCTACGGCGTGGTGAGAACCGTGAGCTATGCCTGTTCTGGGTTACGACCGGCACATGTCCATGCTCTCGGGTGAGCGCCCAACGACCCGACGGTGCGGCGCCTTCGAGCCTAGGCGAGAAGATTGGGGTCTTCTTCGGCGTTGGAAGACAGGTTGCGGGGTCCCATTCCCATGATCCGGCTGCTCTCAGTGCTTGCAGGCCTTTGGCTGATCCCCGAGGCTACTCTGCTTTCCTGCTCTTGGTGTCGATGTGCAGCAGGCTTCGACATTACTTGCAGATCTTTCATGTCTCTTCCTTTGTGTGCAGTAGTGTGCGTTGCATTGTAAGCTGCTCAGTCAGCTCCCTTGTATTTTTCGGTCGCTCTTGCTTGGTGGCCTTGTGTAATCCTGGCCGGTTGATGGCTTTGTTAATTCAAAGTCGGGCTCCCCTTGAGCCTTCGTTTAAAAAAAAGTGTTTGGGACAATTTTGCCTACTCACCACGCCCTCCTGGAAGACCTTTTCCCCTGTTTCCTCCGAAATGAAGGCACGTGGTCATTTAGACAAACTAGATGACTCGTTGTGCCCACGGCGTAAAATCCAAATATAGCTGAGAAGGGGTGGGGGCTAACTATATCAAATTGTAGCTGAAAGGAATGCTCATGGCGTAATGGTGCTAATACGAAGTACAACCGAGAAACTAAAAATTTGTTGAATATACATCTCGGCCCCGGCCATCGATGATGCCACGTGGCAAAGCAATGTCCTCGAGGAAGTCTGACTCAATCATGGAGGATTCAGACTCGGCCATGGTGAAGCTTGCCATCGACGAAGTCTTTCGTTCGCCCTGGCCCCACAAAGTAACGAGGTACATTCACCATTCACTTCTCTAGGATGCGAGGAACCAGAGGATGAGTCAGACTAGACCTAGGGGAGTCGGTTGTCGAGTATTTCGTCATCGGGGGTGTGGCGCGATGAAGTAGAGTCCTCAAAGAAGACTTGGACTCGGCCGAGGAGTCAGACCCTCGTATTCGATCGGGTGTTGGAGGAAGTAGGAATCGTCCACGGAGGAGTCTGCCGTTGAGGAAGTCAGACTCTACTTGAGTGGCGACGAGTTGATCCACTTCAATCCCCGGCATATAAAAGGGCAATGCTCAATCCCTCTCCTCTTCACTCGCCTTCCTCTGCTCCTCCAAATCTCTGCAGTTCCCTCTCTTCTTGTCAAAGGAGAGGAGTTATCCATCTAGGAAGTCTTTCGTCCGCAAGAATCCTTTGTTGTTTGCCTCACACACCCATGATCCTCTCCTTTGATGCTCTAGGAAGGCAGGTACTCCAGCATCCATTATAAGAGTAATTACAAGTTAGTTTAGTGGGTGAACATATATACATGATTGGTGGACTTAATTAGATTGTGTTGATAGATGTGAAACAACATGCATGGCTTTGTTTTTGGGACCGGGAGAGCTATACTTGTGAACCTTGAGGACGCATGTGGTAATTGTTTGATTTGATTTCCAGTCCGAAGACAGGCACAAATCTTCTCAAAGCCGTCTTTTTTTTTCTTTTTTTCTTTTTTTTGCGAATCTAAAGAAGAAGCCGAGTTGAACAGGGGTCGAGAGCTGCGCGGCCGCCGCGCCCACCGCGTGTGCGTAATACGTACGGCCATTTCGTAGCAACCCAGCCAGCAATGCGTAGCCCAGGCGGACTAGCTAGCTCCCGGCCATTTCGACTGGCCGCCAGGATCCGGCTCCGACTCGTTAGTGGCTTCGTTGCACCGCCACACCGCCCAAGAGCAGCCGGAGTCGGAGTGGGCAGATCCTATATTTATAAGCACACCCAACCCTTTCCTTACGAACACACCGCGACATCGCGACTCTCCTGCGTAGCAGCAAGTTGTGCTCCCAGAAGCTACCTGCGATCTGGTGGTGATCGAAGAAGATGGCGAAGCGCAAGTCGATGAGATCCAAGATGGCGTCCAGGAAGAAACCGGCGCCCAAGCTGGACATCACCTTCTGCTGCCCCTTCTGCAACCACCCCGACAGCGTCGCCTGCGCCATCGACCTCAAGCTCTTGGTCGCCAGCGCCGTCTGCTACATCTGCGAGGAGGCCTACCACACCACGGCGCACTACCTCACCGAGCCCGTCGACGTCTACCACGACTGGATCGACGCCTGCGAGAAGGCCAACCAAGGCGTCGAACTCCAAGCCCTGGACTCCCACAAACGACAGCGGCGAGTCGGCAGCGACGACGACGACAGCGATGCCTGATCGACTGATCGAGTTTGCTTTCATGGATCGATCGATACAACGTCAATCTAGTCCTACGTAGTTTGATGTTTGATCGTGTCTCTTGAAACTGTATTGATTGGAGCCTGTAGTCCTGATCGATCATATACCTGTGTTGCTGCGCACTGTGTAGCTCTTGAGTTATCATCATCAGCCAATCTTGTACGTATGTACTGAACCTGTGACTGGTTTCGTTGTTGCCTTTTTTTCGACCGACGAGAGTACCTGGTCCTTTTCGAAATCGAAAGAAAAAAAAGAGCACCTTTTGTCTCTAGAAAAAAAATTCGCACCGTCAAGAACAAAGACGCCCTGCAAGTTCAGAACCACAAGGGTGAAGCAGACAGGTTCCTCCTGTCAGGAGAATGAATCAATTTCAGCTAGCAGAATCACAATAGCTGCTGGAGTTTTCCTAAATCTAACGTAGAAGACAGCTTATATACACAACCCAACATCTTTTTTTTTGAGAAAGTATGTTTGCATTCAAATCAAGAAACAATTCAAAGTTCTTGACCCGTACAAGCACACCCTAACACAAGCACAAAGAACCAGGAAAATAGAGAGCGCCCTAAAACAACCAGTAAAACACGAAGATCTCCAGAGCTCCGTCTAATCATTCCTGAACCTTGTGAGAAGACCCCTGCAACACAAGAATTTGCAACCAGACCTAAGCAGGTCATCATCTTCAACCACGGTATAATCGCCCCCGCGCTACTCTCCTTTTCTTCGCACCGGCGCCGAAAAAACAAGGACACACATGTGCATCCAACACGCTGTACCAGCTTTCGCCATCTATGACTTTGCACTAGTAGAAAACAGGGCTTTGGTTCGGGCCTGGCCAGCCCATTAGTCCCGGTTCAGTCACGAACCAGGACCCATAGGGGAATTCGTCCCGGTTCGTGAGCCCAGGGGGCCGGCCGGGGCCTCGTGGGCATTGGTCCCGGTTCGTATGGACCCATTTGTCCCGGTTCTAGGCACGAACCGGGATCAATGGTCCTCGCTCCCGGCCCACAACCATTGGTCCCGGTTCGTGGCTCGAACCGGGACAGAAGGCTGGGCTTTAGTCCCAGTTTATACCACGAACCGGGACAAATGAGTGCATATATATACCCCATCGCCACAGCAAAGTACTCCACAGTGCTCTGTTTTTTCTGGCCGGCGAGGGGAGGGCATTTGGGTACTCTAGCTCACCTCCTATGCACATGAGGTTTTCGATGAAATGTCCGAGCCACACTAGTTAATCTTTCTCCTCTCGAAACTCGACCTCCGAGCTCCATTTTCCCCGAGATTTGTCTAGGTTTAGCGGTTCGTCACGTCCCGTCCCCGTCTTCACCACCGTCGATCGCCCGCGCCGATCTCGTCACCGGCACCACCGTGGTGAGCCTCTTGTTCTTATCTTCTTTCTAAAAGAAAAAAATTCTTAATTCAGATAGATACTTGTCTAATTTTCTTATTTTTATTATTCCTTGTTATTATATAGTGCGATTGTTTTGGTATCCGCCCCCGTCGGCTCTCGTCCTGTCTATGATTCGGATGTGGTATATATTATCTTTTTATAACTATTTGGTTCATTTATTGTTTATGACACTTATGCCGACCAACGTGACATAGATTTTATTTATCTAGGAGGTGGTTGAACCAGAAATTCCAACCGACCCTATTGTAGAGAGGTTAAATTTAGTTGAAGAAGAAAACAATTACTTGAAGGAAAAAATAAAAAATTGAGGAGGAGAAGATGATATTGGAGTTGCATGTTGCGGATGTTGTCGATGATCACAAGATCAAGATGGATGCAATGCAGTTGAAGATTAGAAAGATTAGAAAATATGCCATTCATACCGAGGCTTGGTATCATTATGCAGTTGGATCAATTGTTACCTTGGTTGCGATTATGATCGCATTTGCTGTTGCATTGAAATGTTTTACTTAATTTCAATGTATGGTTTAATTAGACGCTCTAGAGAGCTATATGTTGTTCAATGAGAACTATGTATGTACTTTGGTTTTAATCTAATGATGAACTTCTATTAATTTGGTCACTTATTTATTCATTAGAGCTATATGGTGCCTTCAATTTCAGGGTCTTATAGCTCAAAATAATCAGTAAATGCATGAAAAATAACAACTGAAGACAGAAAGGGTTGAAAATTGATGATGTGGCTTTGAATGGTGCATTTTGAACACGGAAAAACTATGGAGTTCAAATAAGTTAAAAAAAATGAAATCCCTTTCTAACAGACGAGTTTCCGTATGAAACCCTGATACTTCGAAAGAGATTGTCCGTTTTGTACACAAAGTGCATCCAGTTTTTGACGTAACCCTCTCTACTTTCTTGCACATGCTATGTGGATGAAATGATGATACCATGCCAACTTTCAACCTTTTCAAAGTTCATTTGAAATGCTTTTCAATTTCAGGGTCTTATAGCTCAAAATAATCAGTAAATGCATGAAAAATAACAAATGAAGTCAGAAATGGTTGAAAATTGATGATGTGGCTTTGTTGGTGCATTTTGAACACAGAAAAACTATGGAGTTCAAATAAGTTAAAAAATGTAATTCCTTTGTAACAGACGAGTTTCCGTATGAAACCCTGATACTTCGAAAGAGATTGTCTGTTTTATACACGAAGTGCATCCAGTTTTTGCCGTAACCCTCTCTACTTCCTTGCACATGCTATGTGGATGAAATGATGATACCATGCCAACTTTCAACCTTTTCAGAGTTCAATTGAAATGCAAAAAGAAAATTAACTAAAAAACTTTTATAAAACTCTAATAGAAAAATAAACTTTAATAAAACAAAGAAGTAGAAACAAAATAAACTTTATAAAAGTAAAATAGATAAACTTTAATAAAATAAATAAAAATAGGAATAGTAAGTTTTTTGTTGTAAGTAGAAACAAAATAAAATAAATAAAGCAACAAAAAAATGAAAAAGGTGCCACCTACTGGGCCACCACGGCCTGAATACGACTACAAACCCAACCGTGGGCCAGGATTCAGGCCCGCAGCAGGCCCAGTAGGCCCACAAGCACATCGTGACAAATTAGGCCCGAAAGCCTACAGTTGAGAGGAGCTCGAGGGTTGGCGCAGCAGCGCTTATAAACCACTCTCGAGCTCTCTCAACTAGCGAGGTGGGACTAAAGTTTTGGCCGCTACGCGGGCAGCACAGGGCCTTTGGTCCCGGTTGGGTCCACCAACTGGGACTAAAGGGGTGCATTGGTACCGGTTTGTGGCACCAACCAGAACCTATGCCCCCCCCTTTAGTCCCGGTTGGTGCCACCAACCGGGACCAAAGGCCTCCGCTTCCCGCCCTTTGGGCTGCTGAAAACTGACCTTTGATCCCGGTTGATGGCAACAACCGGGACTAAAAGGAGGCATTGGTCCCAGTTGGTGCCACGAACAGGGACCAATGCTTTGGGTATATAAGTAGCACTTAGCAATTTTGCAGAGTTCATCACCACAGTTGCCCCCGACGACGCCGAGCACATCGACGCCGCCCGCCGTCGCCGTCGCCCGCGCCCATCGTCGCCGTCGCCTGTCGTCGCCGTCGCCGTCGCCCGCGCCCTTGCCTGACGCCGTCGCCGCGCGCCGTCCCTGCCCCGACGCGCGCCGTCCCTGCCCCGCCGTGCGCTGCTCCTGCCCCGACGTCGTCGCCGCGCCACTCCCCGCGCCCCTGCTCGCCCCGACGCCGCCCGCCGCCCGCTCCTCCCTCTCTGAGCACCGCGCCTCTGCCGGCCCCATCGCCGCCGTGCTAATTTTTTCTTATACATGCTATTTTTTACATGTTTTTAGATTTTCATATATGTATGTATGTATTTTTTAGATATATGTATTTTGTTGATGTATGTTCATATATGTATGTATGTATGTATTTTTTAATGTTTTTTGTATGTATGTATGTATTTTTTCAATTATAATGATGTTTTAAAAATACATATATGCAAAAGTTAGATTTTTAGAAAAGTTTTATCTATATATGTTCTCTGATTTAGTACATTTTAGGTTAGTTTCATTTTGAGAAAAGTTTTATATATTTAGGAAGAAGGAATAGAAGGAAGAAGAAGGAAGAAGAAAAAGTTTTATATATGCAAAAGTTACATTTTTAGAAAAGTTTTATATATCTAGCTAGGAAAGGAAGAAGAAGAAAAAGAATGAGAGGAAAAAGGAAAATAAGAAGAGGAAGAAAGGAGAAGAAGAGGAGAGGAAGAAGAGGAGAAATAAATAAGCAGAGGAAAAAAGAAGAAAAAGAAGAGGAGAAGAAGAAAGGAATAGAGGAGAAGAAGAAAAAATAGTATTTTCTATTTTTTTTCTTCTTCTCCTGTATTCCTTTCTTCTTCTCCTCTTTTTTTTCTTTTTTTTCTTCGATCTTCTCATCTATTCCTTGCTTCTTCTCCTCTTTTTATTTCTTCTTCGTCTTCTTATTTTTTATCGGGTATGTCGTTGTCGATATACCCCCTCCCGATAACTTCAACACGAGGAGGGGGGGGGGTTCGATATACCCCCTCCCCGATAACATTATTTTCCCATGTATGTATGTCGTCGTATGTCGTCGTTGTCGATATAACCCCCTCTCGACCGTGATAACTTATACCACGGGAGCACCCCCCGGCCCTCTCGCTCGACCAAAATTCTGGAGGACACCCAAACCCTAGAAAAAATGATGTCGGTCTCCTACCCCCTCCCGCCGCGCCCCAAACCCTTGAAGCGTTTGTCGAGGCCACCCCAAACCCTTGAAGCGTTGCCGAGGCCACCCCAAACCCTAGAGAAGCAGCGTCGAGGCCACTAATATGATTCCTTATTGTGATTAGCTAGCTAGTTCTACGTTTGCCACTAATATATCCATCTGTCATGTTTGAATAATAATTGCCATGTTGTAAATATTTGCAGAAACTATGGAGCACCCCCGAGACGAAGCAACAGAAGCGGTGTTGGGGGACATAATCGCACAAGGAAGTGATGTCGTCTTGTCATTTCTCAACGACACCGATGGTCTGGAAGGACAGGGTGAAGAAGCAGGCTACGGTGATCAAACAATGGAGGACGAAGGACATGAATATGATGGCTCCGGTGACCCAATGCCGGTGCAAGAAGGAGACCGTGATGACGGCTCCGGTGACCGAACCGAGTCCGGCCAGGTATATATATTAGTTAAGCCTGTGCTGACTAGCTAATTGATGCATTCATTGTTTTGGTATGTACACATATTAATTAACTCTCGTCTTTCTTCTTTTTTCTAGCCCTCTGGATCAAGCACAACTTCGGTAAAGAGACGAGGCCCGAAGAAAGAGTTGCGCTCGGATGAAAGGTTTGAGATCACAGCAATCGCGCGCGTTGGCATGCCGATTGAACCTATCCGGACAAAGGAAGAATTTGCTGCTCAGTGCGGGGTTCTTGTTAGGGATAAGATCCCGATCAGCATCCACCAATGGTTTAAGCCTAAGAAGGAAAATCCTGAGGTGTCTTATGTCGACGATATGCAGAAAGATGATCTTTGGACCGCGCTGAAGGCAAATTTCACCCTACCGCCAGAGGAGGATCCGGAGAAGCCAGTTAAAGAGTAATTGATCAAGACTCATGCTCTTAAGAAGATAGCAGAACTATTCAGGAGGTGGAAAAATGAGCTGAAAACATCGTTTGTCGATAAAGAAAAGACACCAGAATTCATCAGCCGGTATGAGAAGATCAGAGATCACTGGCCCGCATTTGTGGCCCACAAGACATCGGACAAGAGTAAGAAGATGTCAGCGACAAACAAGAAAAATGCTGCGAAGAAGAAGTTTCACCATCGCATGGGGTCAGGTGGCTACCTCAAAGCCCGGCCGTTGTGGGGCCAAGGCTGAGAATGACCTGATTGATAAAGGGGTCGAACCAGAGACATTGAACTAGCCAGACCGTTGCCGGACTTGATTCTTCGGGGTTGGCGGAACCTTGGACCCTGTATCAGGGAAGTGCGTTTGGACAAACGAGCAGCTGAGAATACCCGTCACGAGGCTTCAGGAGTATATCGATGCAGCGCAGCAAGGGACGTTCATTCCAGACAGAGAGAACGACGAGCTCACAATGGCCCTCGGGAATCCTTAGCACCCTGGACGAACACGAGGCACGCCAGGCTCCGTTCCGTGGAAGGCTGGGTTTGCGGACGCAGGCGGTTACAAATGCCAGGAGAGGAGGAAGAAAGTGGAGCATACCAACTGCAGACGCTGCACGCAAGGGTACAAGCGATAGAGGAACGAGAAGCAAATCGCAGCAAACGACCTGCCGAAGCTTCCCCCGAAGCTACCCCGCCATCTCAGCGGAGAAGCAGCATGGCTTCCACCGAGTTGCTTCAGCAGGAGCCTGTCTTCACGGCTCCTGCTAGCTACCCCGTGGATGCTATCACGGAGTCTCAACATTGCCACCTTTTGACGCAATGGATGAAATTGAAAGTCAAGGCGGCTGTTGGCTCTGTTGCACCTCCTGAACCTGGCGCAACCTATCACTGCCGGCCGATTCCAGAAGGATATCCTAGGGTGATGGTGGATGAAATAACGGACGGATTTGAGGACCTCGAGCTTGACCACCCTACAGGTGAAGGGGAGACTCGGCTGGGTTCTTCTCTGAAGACTCCATGCCTACGGCGGAAGGAGCTCATCAACCTTCCGAACTGGACGCCTCCGCCTCCTCCTCCTCCTCCTCCTCCGGCGAGTCAGGGCACTCCGCCTCCGCCTCCTCCTCCTCCTCCTCCTCCTCCTCCTCCTCCGGCGAGTGATCAGGGCACTCAGCCTCCTTCTCCGGCGCGTGGCGGCACTCCGCCTACGCCGGCGCGCCCGAGCAGCCAGCCTCCTCCTTCTCTGCCTCGTCAGCAAGGGCGGAAGAGACCCGCCGCCGCTCCGGCTGCTCCGGCGCGTCATAGTCCTTCTCCTGCGCCTCGTAAGAAAGGAAAGAAGACAGCCGCAGCCGCTCCGTCTTCTCCGGCGTCTAGCAGTACAGCCAGAGGCGGGAGGCAATACAGATTCGGTCCTTCTCTGAAGACTCCAGAGAAGTTACCATACGAGAGGACCCTGGAGGAAAACGCGAAGATCGT
Organism: Aegilops tauschii subsp. strangulata; assembly: GCF_002575655.3. Taxonomy (NCBI): domain Eukaryota; kingdom Viridiplantae; phylum Streptophyta; class Magnoliopsida; order Poales; family Poaceae; genus Aegilops; species Aegilops tauschii. The sequence goes on from NC_053041.3 coordinate 69,752,487, forward strand.
GCGAGCCGAAGTGACGAACTTCTTTGAAGGGGTGAAAGCAAAGAAACATCCACCTCCGGAGGAGAAGATAGATCCGGTGAAAGCGAAGCGCACTCTGGCTGCCCTGAAGAAACCACCAAAGTCCGCCGAAAGGAAACTATGAGCGCATTATTGAAAGGTCATTTATCGAAGCGGAGCGGTCGGGAAGTACTATCAGTGATCAAAGGTTAAAAGAACGACGAGCTGGGAAGAAAATTGCCCAGCTCGGAGAACAAGCGAACCAATCGAGCCCCCCGCTCAAGGTGTCTAGCGATATCGTCGCTAATGATCCGAGGATGGTTCCTGGTTATACCAATCTTGGAGATTACCTGCCCGACGATGTACATTATGATTTCTTGGAGGTGGACGAACACAGATACGAGTACGGGAAGCCTCTCGTCAAAGATGAAAGATCTCTAACAACGATGATGCGAAGATTCCATGATTGCTACATGAACAGAGAGTCTGGGGGGAGGAATATTTTGACGCTGCGAGTTAAAGAGGAGCATGACCTCGTTGGAATTGATCTGTTGAATGTTCCATTTGAGGAGTTCTTCCAGTTTTTCAATCAACATGCCCTCGATAAATTAACGGTCACTTGCTACTGTTTGTAAGTACTACTTCTGTCATTAAGTCTCTATATATAGGTCAGCTCTTTCATTGCATGTATTTATAATTATCCTCACTATATTATGCAGATTGAAGATCACCGAATTGAAGAAAAGACAAATCGATGATATTGGGTTCATTAACATAAATCTCATAGATGCATATACGGTTGAATTTAAGGCCAGAGAGACCGAGGCCAACTTGCTACGATCGTTGGTAATAAATGAAAACAAAGATATAATACTCTTTCCTTACAACTTCAAGTGAGTGTTACTGTCTTGTACATATTCGGTTTCCCTTATTGGTCCAGGTTATAGTAATGTAATTGATGAGTTATGCATGCGTGCACAGGTTTCACTATATTCTCCTATAGATTAAGCTTGAGCAGGGACTAGTAACCGTCTTAGACTCGAGACGAAAAGATCCCCAGGAGTATGCGGACATGACTGAAATGCTCGAGAAGTAAGTTAAATCGATCATTATCGCACCATATCGGCAACTTTGTTCATTTCCTGATATCAAGTAATTGTTTTCTTTTTCTGGCAGGGTTTGGACAAAATTCACCTCAAAAGCTCCGGGACTGCCGAAGAAGCTGCAATTTAGACACTCGAAAGTAAGTACTACTAGCATGTTCCGCGCATCTCCGAGTGATTCAAGCGCTAGTTTCATCAATACCACTTATAGCATGCTTGCTTATCAATTTGATTGACCTCTATTTCTTGTAAAGTGGTTGTGGCAGGAAGCCGGGAATAATTACTTTGGATACTACTTTTGTGAGTCCATCCGCCACACGACCTGTGAGCGGGGCTACTCTGACAAACAATATGAAGTGTGTAAATAATAATATTCACAATTTTATTTTATTACCATCATTTGTGTTGAGTTTCATTTATTCGTCTATATATATATGTATGTATTGACCCCCTTCTTCAAATTAGATGTTTCGGATGCGGGATAAACTCCTACCACCAGATCGTATGCGAGCAATTTAAGAGGAATTGGCGGCATTCTTTCTTGACCACGTGATCGATAAAGACGAAGAATACCATGTGGACCCTGAGTTCATATATAGTTAGGAGATTATATTGTAAGAGATAATTATATTGTATATATGTAGCCAGTAGCGTCGGATAGATATACGAGAACTTGTTGTTCGACCAATCTCTCGGAGAAGGAGAGGTGGTCGATATCACTTCTCTCTGTATGCATATGTTCACGACGATCTTCTGTTTCCTTCATTTTCTTACTAGCTAGCGTGTCGAGTCCTCTCTATATGTATAGTACGTAGTGATACGTCTCCGTCGTATCTATAATTTTTGATTCTTCCATGCCAATATTATACAACTTTCATATACTTTTGGCAACTTTTTATATTATTTTTGGGACTAACATATTGATCCAGTGCCCAATGCTAGTTCCTGTTTGTTGCGTGTTTTATGTTTCGCAGAAACCCCATATCAAACGGAATCCAGACGGGATAAAAACGGACGGAGAATATTTTTGGAATATTTGGAAAATATGGGAAGAAGAATCAACGCGAGACGGTGCCCGAGGGGGGCACGAGGCAGGGGCGCGCCCCACCCCCTGGGAGCACCCCTGACCCTCGTGGGCCCCCCGTAAGGCGGTTGCTGCTCTACTTTGGCCGCAAGAAAGCTAATTTTCGGAAGAAAAAAAATCTGGGCGAAGGTTTCAATCCAATCGGAGTTACGGATCTCCATATATATACGAAACGGTGAAAGGGCAGAACACAGGAGAACGCAGAAACAGAGAGAGACAGAGAGACAGATCCAATCTCGGAGGGGCTCTCGCCCCTCCCATGCCATGGAGGCCAAGGACCAGAGGGGAAACCCTTCTCCCATCTAGGGAGGAGGTCAAGGAAGAAGAAGACGAAGGGCCCCCCTCTCCCCTTCTCTTTCGGTGGCGCCAGAACGCTGTCGTGGCCATCATCATCACCGCAATCTTCACCAACAACTTCACCGCCATCATCACCAATTTCAAGTATCAGAAGTATGGTGAATGTTCAGATTATTACAGACTGTTCTGTTTTAGACAGATTCTGTTTTTGATGCATAGTTTGCTTGTTTTCATGAAACTATCAATTTATATCAGTGGATTAAGCCATGAAAAAGTTATATTACAGTAGCTACAATGCAAAAACAAAATATGAATTGGTTTGCAACTGTACTTAGAGTAGTGATTTGCTTTATTATACTAACGGATCTTACCGAGTTTTCTGTTGAAGTTTTGTGTGGATGAAGTGTTCGATGATCGAGAAGGTCTCGATGCGAGGAGAAGAAGGAGAGGCAAGAGCTCAAGCTTGGGGATGCCCAAGGCACCCCAAGTAAATATTCAAGGATACTCAAGCGTCTAAGCTTGGGGATGCCCCGGAAGGCATCCCCTCTTTCTTCAACAAATATCGGTATGTTTTCGGATTTGTTTCGTTCATGCGATATGTGCAAATCTTGGAGCGTCTTTTGCATTTAGTTTTATCTTTTCTTTTATGCACCATGCTGGTATGAGATAGTCCTTGGTTGATTTATAGAATGCTCATTGCACTTCACTTATATCTTTTGAGTATGGCTTTATAGAATGCTTCATGTGCTTCACTTATATCATTTGAAGTTTGGATTGCCTGTTTCTCTTCACATAGCAAATCGCCATTTGTAGAATGCTCTTTTGCTTCACTTATACTTGTTAGAGCGTGGGCATATCTTTTGTAGAAAGAATTAAACTCTCTTGCTTCACTTATATCTATTTAGAGAGATGACAGGAATTGGTCATTCACATGGTTAGTCATAAAATCCTACGTAAAACTTGTAGATCACTGAATATGATATGTTTGATTCCTTGCAATAGTTTTGCGATATAAAGATGGTGATATTAGAGTCATGCTAGTGGGTAGTTGTGGATTGTAGAAATACTTGTGTTGAAGTTTCTGATTCCCGTAGCATGCACGTATGGTGAACCGTTATGTGATAAAGTCGGAGCATGATTTATTTATTGATTGTCTTCCTTATGAGTGGCGGTCGGGGACGAGCGATGGTCTTTTCCTACCAATCTATCCCCCTAGGAGCATGCGCGTAGTACTTTGTTTCGATGACTAATAGATTTTTGCAATAAGTATGTGAGTTCTTTATGACTAGTGTTGAGTCCATGGATTATACGCACTCTCACCCTTCCATCATTGCTAGCCTCTTCGGTACCGTGTATTGCCCTTTCTCACCTCGAGAGTTGGTACAAACTTCGCCGGTGCATCCAAACCCCGTGACATGATACGCTCTGTCACACATAAGCCTCCTTATATCTTCCTCAAAACAGCCACCATACCTACCTATTATGGCATTTCCATAGCCATTCCGAGATATATTGCCATGCAACTTCCATCATCATCATATACATGACTTGAGCATTTATTGTCACATTGCTTTGCATGATCGTAAGATAGCTAGCATGATGTTTTCATGGCTTGTCCATTTTTTGATGTCATTGCTACGCTAGATCATTGCACATCCCGGTACACCGCCGGAGGCATTCATATAGAGTCATATCTTAGTTCTAGTATCGAGTTGTAATATTGAGTTGTAAGTAAATAAAAGTGTGATGATCATCATTATTAGAACATTGGCCCATGTGAGGTTATAAAAATAAAAGAGGCCAAAGAAGCCCAAATAAAAAAAAGGCCAAAGAAGCCCACCCAAAAAAAGATAAAAAAATGAGAGAAATAAAAAAATGAGAGAAAAAGAGAGAAGGGGCAATGTTACTATCCTTTTACCACACTTGTGCTTCAAAGTAGCACCATGTTCTTCATATAGAGAGTCTCTTGAGTTATCACTTTCATATACTAGTGGGAATTTTGATTATAGAACTTGGCTTGTATATTCCGATGATGGGCTTCCTCAAATGCCCGAGGTCTTCATGAGCAAGCAAGTTGGATGCACACCCACTTAGTTTCAGTTTGAGCTTTCATACACTTATAGCTCTAGTGCATCCGTTGCATGGCAATCCCTACTCCTCACATTGACATCAATTGATGGGCATCTCCATAGCCCGTTGATTAGCCGCGTCGATGTGAGACTTTCTCCTTTTTGTCTTCTCCACACAACCTCCACCATCATATTCTATTCCACCTATAGTGCTATGTCCATGGCTCACGCTCATGTATTGCGTGAAAGTTGAAAAGGTCTGAGAACATCAAAAGTATGAAACAATTGCTTGGCTTGTCATCGGGGTTGTGCATGATTTGAATATTTTGTGTGGGGAAGATGGAGCATAGCCAGAACATATGATTTTGTAGGGATAACTTTCTTTGGCCATGTTATTTTGAAAAGACATGATTGCTTTATTAGTAGGCTTGAAGTATTATTGTTTTTATGTCAAATGATAGACTATTGCTTTGAATCACTCGTGTCTTAATATTCATGCCATGATTAGATACATGATCAAGATTATGCTAGGTAGCATTCCACATCAAAAATTATCTTTTTTATCATTTACCTACTCGAGGACGAGCAGGAATTAAGCTTGGGGATGCTGATACGTCTCCGTCGTATCTATAATTTTTTATTGTTCCATGCCAATATTATACAACTTTCATATACTTTTGGCAACTTTTTATATTATTTTTGGGACTAACATATTGATGCAGTGCCCGGTGCCAGTTCCTGTTTGTTGCATGTTTTATGTTTTGCAGAAACCCCATATCAAATGGAATTCAAACGGGATAAAAACGGACGGAGAATATTTTTGGAATATTTGGAAAATATGGGAAGAAGAATCAACGCGAGACGGTACCCGTGTAGGGTAACGCGACAGAAAACAAAAATTTTCCGACCTACGCACCAGCCCAGGACCACTATGGAGACTGCATACATGGTTTGATCTTTTTCGTTACCGACTCGTAGCGCAGCGGGAAGTAGAGTCGATGACGATCGGCGGGGCAGATCCCCGCAGCTAGGATTTACAACCTCCCAACCGCGAGGATGTAAACCCTCATCTGCTCCTCAGACAGCCCTCCGGGAGGCGGTCGAACAGCCCCCGGGACGGTGTCGCGGACAGCCCTTCGGGAGGACCTTCGAAACTCGAACGGTCACTCGGACAGCCCTTCGGGAGGACCTTCGAAACTCGGACGGTCACCCGGACAGCCCTTCGGGAGGCACTCACGAACTAAGACCGAAACTACGATCTCTCTACAGAGTTGCACACATACGGTGTCATCTATCCGGCAGGGCTTCGCCGTCCAGAACTAGTTCCTGCCGGAACCCAGACAGCCTTACGGCTCTACGAAACTCTTTTCGTAGGAGGGAGAGAAGAAGCCAGATAATGCATGGCATGTGTATGAGAGCAAGGGATGAGTGTGGAGGGCTGCCCCTCCACCTCTATTTATAGGAAATCCCAAGGGGGTAGGGTAGTTTCACAAAAAACCCAAAATGCACATGAATGAAGTCCTTCCACAAGGACCTAGGAGTGAAACCAATGAACAAGAGGGTCCCCAAGGGGGGATACCCCATGTGGCCGGCCACACCCCCATGAGGGGCCCAAAAAATGGCTCCTATCCATCCATGTCATCCCCAAGATCTTTTGGAGCAAAGCCCCAAAAGGTGGCTTTCCATAAAGTAACCATAAAGCTAATTTTCACTATTCACGGCGACATTTTTCAGCGTCCGATCGAACTGAAAATATTTATGTGGGCTAAGAACATTTCCAGTACCCACTAAAATCATTTTCAACGCGTTCCGAAACAATTCCGGTTTTAGTGATTTTCATCTGCGAAACGCATCTGAAGTGGCTCCGGCAGCTCCGGAACATTTCCGGTTTTTATCTCAGAAAATTCCAAAAAGCTTCCAGAATGATTCTGGCATCCTCGAAGAATTATCAGGCATGTGCCGAAACCAATTTGACTTAATGGTGTATCCCGAAACAACTTTTCGGTATCATCGAAACTTATCCGATGACCTCTCTCTGCGATACGATTCCGCTGTCCGAAACTTTTCGGTGTCCGAAACTTTTTCGGTGATTTTCTCTTAGACTCCTTGTCTAGTATTCAGCAGATAGATGACCCTTAAGCGTGTGACCCTATAGGTTCGGTGAAGTATAGACATGACCCGGAACCCCTTCCGATCAATGATCAACATCGGAGCCGTGGACACCCATATTGACCCCTATACCTACACGAATAAATATTCGAGTGAACCTCCAGTTGAGGTGAGCTATTCCTGTTGCTTCACGATATATCACAAACACCTGAGGTGAGATTTATTGCATCCCCGTGGGCCAACACTTTGTCCACTATGCAAGTTACCTCGTTACCGGTTTTGTTCTCTTTTCTCGTTTCGTGTTCCGGCATCCCCGTGATCAAATCACAAAGTGTCTGGCCAGACGATGATGGACACCGTAACACCGAGAGGGCCCGAGTATATCTCTCCATCGTCGGAGGAACAAATCCCAATCTTGAGCTATCAAGTTACTTGACACACTTTTCCATGAACCCGTAAGCCGCCATAATAGCCACCCATTTACGGATGACGTTTAACAAACCCCAAAGTTCATGAAGAAAGCATGAATAAACTCGATACTCTCATGGTCTAAGGAATCATGCAAACGTTAACCATCTCTGTGTTATGTACCAATAAACTTGTGACGAATGAATCTCATAGCATAACATCAATCCGGGTCGATTCAACACAAGTGTTCTCTTAACATTGTGCCCTCAAAATTGCTGGCATAGACATGCCCATGATTAGGAAAACAGAACCATCATGCAACACTTGAGCTAGTCTTAGAGGCCAGACTAGGAATACTTCTTACCGTTTATTATTCCACACGTGCATATGAGTCTTCCTCCGAGCCTCGTGGATATTGCAGACTCGAGAATCATTGCAGTTATAGCATGGAACATAAACATAATTATGAACTCGGAGATAAATAATATCATTTATTATTGCCTCTAGGGCATATCTCCTACAGACTCCCACTTGCACTAGAGTCAATAATCTAGCTTATGCTAATGCACTTCACACCTGTGGCACACTGGTGTAAATATGCTTCGCTTGTGGTATAGCCTGATGTCCAACGGATCTGACGGTTTCAGTTCCGTGTGTATCTTTGCATGTCCTCGCGTTTTCACGTTTTCACAAAATTCATATTTTGTGTGGACTTGGCTTTGTATGTATGTGAATCACAGGTCGAACCTGGATTCCTCAGACTGAGTTATGGAGCAACTACCTGCAGTAGTGTCCCATTGTCAAAAGCCATCTTGGAACTATACTAAGTTCATGAATGAACTATATGATTCAACATCTTCTTTGTCGCTTCTAAAGCGTCAACATACTTAGCCCTTGTTATAGAATTCGCCACAGTAACTAGTTTGAACAAATTCCAACTAACTGTGCCACCACATTGTGTGTTACACAAAACCCTTAATTTAAATCGAAAATCGCATGGAGAAAAGATGAAGACTGTATCAATGTAACATTTTACAACGAACTCTTCATGATCTCTGCTTGCGAGAAAACCATGTCATCAGTACTTACTCTAGTACTCTGTGACATCTTTCACTGTTGTCTCATGATCAGTAATTTGATCACTTTGGTATCCATACTCGCAACACCTTGGGAGTATCGGACATATCTGGTTGTTTTACATACCATGGAAGACATGATTAATCCAAACACAAAAGTGTGTGGAATCTGCATCATGTATTTTACTCATCAGTGTTTTGGGACACCGAGTCTTGCAAAAACTCTTTCCATGTGACTTTGGCAAGAATCACTCCTTGGCGTTTTAAATGCTAAAAGGTTTTAGCATCTTGTCAATATGTATTCATTGCTTAGCCCCATTAGGTAAATCTATCTCCATAGATCATCATGCCTAATATTGAGGCTATTTAGCCTAAGCACTTCATCGAAAAACTATTTTCAAATGAAGTCCTAATTTGTGTCAAGAAATTTATTTCCAATTACCAATGTGCCAAGCACATAAGGTTTTTAGAAATATTATTACGCTCCCACTTACTTTCTTGAATTACAAGCATCTTCGTTACCCATTGATGAAGTCAAAACCCCTTTGACCATTTCATCAAAACACGAAGATTCCAACTCCATTTTGCTCTCTTCTGTCCATTGCTGGAACTCTGAAGTTTGCATACCTACTAGCATCCTCTGGATCGACAAATTACTTTGGACTGTATCATATACAAGTCCTAGCTTTCATTTCCATCAGATGGAAATCCTTTTATCATCCATGTTTCATATCTCATGATTGAAATATGTATTAATTGCTAGTTCAACCCGAAGCGACTTTAAGCATCGCTACGATGAAAACAACCTCATCGTAGTCAACTCTTGAACTTGTTATTTAAACAAGTCGAGCTTTATGGATAAAACATTTTATCCGTATCAGTTTTAAGTTCCATAAATATTCGTTAGACTCTAAGTCTTCCGAAAGGTGTATCAAGGTTTTAATCTTGAATCACTTATATGGAAACTAACTCGGGTTGTATTGGCATTTAGCCAATTCCGGAGTCAGGGCCCATCAACGCTTCCTTGTGTATCGTAGGTATAATGTTGTCTAACAACAATATCTCGTTTGCGCACCTGAGAGGTTTGCACGAGCCTTGCCTACATGGTTCAGCTGCAAGTTCGACCAAAGTTCATACATTTTATTGTAGAGACTTCCGTATCAGTCGCAGTAGGAAACTTTGGAATCACTTCCAAGGTCTCTTTCCTTTGATCTGATGACATAGATACTGTTTATCTCGTCGAGTTGCACTATTCTCCCACTCACCTTTTTGAAAGAACCATTCTCTTTAAAAGCACATCGTTTCGCGGCAAAACTATTTGCCTCGGTATAGTGAGGGAGGAATACCCAACATTTTGGTATAACCTACAAAGTAGCACTTGTCTGATTTGGAATAGGTTTGTAACCTTTTACACAAGCCCCATATTCCAAATGTTAAGAAAAGATATAACATGGTTGGGCGTACCATACCATGGCTTCATTTCAACAGACCCGATGTAGCTCTTTTCAGTGTAAAAGCCGCAGTCTCTAAAGCATCACTTTAAAAGGATAATGGCAAATTTATTTATGTCATCTTTGACCTTACCATGTCATAAATGGTTTGTTTACATCTCCACGGACTTTCCACTTGCAGTGGTGTTCCGGGAGGTGCAAGTTTATGAAACCCCTTTCACAACTCATCAGACATTCGCTAAACATGTAACTCAAATATTCCTTTGTGCAATCAAATTGCAGAAACATAATTTTCTTGTTACAATAGCTTCTACTTCATTTTTTAGAACCTTTCGAATGATTTCAAAAGATCCAGACTTACGTCTCATCAAGTAAATATCCATATATCTACTTGAGTCATTTCTGAAGATAAATAAATCCACCACTAACAACACTTATCGGACTACACACATCAAATGTATGATCACTAATAAGTTTGTTGTTCGTTCCTTATGGCCTGTGAACGGTATTTTAGTCACTTCACTTTTCGGAGGAAAGTTGCAAGTGTCAGATGATTCAAAATCAAAAAGACTTCAAAATCCATCATAATGGAATTTTCCATGCGGGTTTCTCCAATGTGACCAAATGTAGTGCCACACTTGTGTGGTATTCTTTTAGTCTTGCGACATTTAGCGTCAGTGTTATGGATGTATCATATTACCCTCAATATTCATAACATACGTCCCATCGATGATGGAAGTATGGCCCTTATGTTATTCATAATACTTAACAACAATTGTTGTTTTTATGAACAACTCTTTTGCAACAAACATTGTGCAATGGGCTAGAGTGTATGAAACTCTAAAATGAATTATGAAAGTAAACCCAGAGGTATTGTATTATTATCAATATTCATAACATACATCTCATTCATAATGAAAGTATGGCCCTTGTGTTATTCATAACATCAAACATAAAAAGTTCTCTTATGAACAACCTTTTTGCAAGATACCTTATGCAATGGGATAGAGTTTGTAAAACTCTAAATGAATTATGAAAATAAATACAGACGGCAATACACCGATGGAAGGTATAGTAACATTTACTATGTTCCCTGTGTATACCTTAACCTCATTTCTAGCTAGTCTTTCAGGCCATAGTAGTTCTTACATTGAGTTGCAACAGAATGCAATCGAGCGGGCATTTTTGTGATGAACTCACAATACCCAAGAATTAGTGATTAACATGTTTAACCATAATTCGCAAGAACTATATCTTTGACCAGCCTTCTATACATCAAAAACTTGTATGACATTCATACATGAGCTGGATATTCCAGTCTTCTTTCCTTTTGCCTTTATACTTCTAGTAGTTTAACTTTTAGTATTTCTCCTACTCTCAGAAGAAGCACCCAACTTAAGAGTGGTATTAGCCCCGGACTTCCTAGGCGTGTAAGTCATACTAACACCCTTTGGACACTTCCTTTCTCTTTAAGTTGTTGTTTTATTCACCTTTCATTATATGGCAGGCGTTCTTCTGGATCCCTTTCCCAACAGTCAAATGCATAGTAAACACTTTTACTAATACTTGCAAACAAACATTGCTTTGTTTGTATCTGAAAATAATTTTCAGTTCCATGAATATCATATAACTATCCCAACTTTCGAAGTTTGGGTTTCGTGGAAGCAAACATATTCCACTTGACCATAACAGAATTCTAGCTTTTGGATCGAAGGACGAGAGTCACGTGATCCATAGCATTAGCGGGAGGATACGGAAAGCATGCGATAGGACAAAGTCCTTCTCGGCACTTTTGAGGACAATCCTCATATTACATTACCAATCGTAAAGTTTTAACCAGATATTTAACAGCTATCCAATTTTAACAGGGAAGGTGGAAACGCGAGCCATTATTCTACAACTATTTTGCAAGAAACACTTAGACAGTGTTCGTAATTAATTGCACTGAGAATTAAACATGTTAATTCAACAGTGCGCTCCCACTCAAATCAATATCTCTCATAATTGATTTAGAGTGATTCAAGATCCATATTTCTATTCGATGCCATTGACGGGTTCATCACTGATGACACGAATTTCAATCGGTAGGCCAACTTGCCGATCACATCTCTATGTGATTCTTGTTCATCTTTCGATGGGCATGTTCTGAGCTCAGGACTCTCCTGCCTGAACGTCAAAGACAACCAAGTGATCTTGCTGCGAGGTCTGACCTCACCCGCCTCATTCCTCTCGATTCGTTCGTGCTCATGTGTACATGGCGCACCCCGAAAAGATACGAATTTCAGACGGTGCTACACTTGGGTGAACACTAACTACTTTGATATTTTAAGTGAGAGATCACCCTAATAAAAAGCGACTACCGCGCAATCAAGAAGGGTGCATCATAAGGGATAAACATCTCAGGCAATTCATAATAGCATGATATGGTATAGCCCTTTCTGACGGAGAAGTATTTCATTTCTTCGTCTTCGGCATTCGCGTCGGTGTTCACCTTCGCGAAGATTGCCACCACCTTGTCGATGCACCAGATAATATTGTTATCTCTATAGCTAACAAAATAATGCATTACAACAAGGTTGACACGCAGGTCATTAAAGTGCAATCATATGGCTCCAGCCATCATGCCGAATCATGACACGCAGGTCATGTTAATCAAATTACATCATATAGTCATCTCATACATAATCGAATTAGTATGAGCACTGCTATACCACATCACATGCACATCCTGCAAAACCAAGTTAGACGCCTCTAATCGGTTTATGCAAAATTTATTTTACGTGGCTTCTAAGGTTTTGACTTAAACCGCAGCTACCAACATTTTATCATCAAGTATGATTATTCAGGTTGCTAGATTAACATCTCGGGGTGTATAAAACACGAGATAATTAAATCTCGAGCCCCATACTAAACTTCGTCATACGCATGACCCCCGTGCAGATCATATCTGAAATGCCCTTTCATCTGCGAATTTCATCTTTCTTTTGACTACGGCAGAACCCAAAGAACTGATAGCACTTCCATGATCAATCAGGATCACGGACTGCCAGAACTTTGTCAAATTCCACCATGCTGTCTCGAGATTGAGCAAACGCAAATTCTAGGGAAGTAACAAGAACGTCGGGTAACAGATTTCATCGGTCACCCGCATAAATAATTTTCAGCAATAGATCTCATCTACTACCTAATTATATTATGCAATACCCATACATCTCTATGTATTCTAGATCGCAACCTGCATCTACGCATAGCACGACTCATGATGCCACTGTAGGGTAACGCGACAGAAAACAAAAAATTTCCGACCTACGCACCAGCCCAGGACCACTATGGAGACTGCATACATGGTTTGATCTTTTTCGTTACCGACTCGTAGCGCAGTGGGAAGTAGAGTCGATGACGATCGGCGGTGCAGATCCCCGCAGCTAGGATTTACAACCTCCCAACCGCGAGGATGTAGACCCTCATCTGCTCCTCAGACAGCCCTCCGGGAGGCGGTCGAACAGCCCCCGGGACGGTGTCGCGGACAGCCCTTCGGGAGGACCTTCGAAACTCGAACGGTCACTCGGACAGCCCTTCGGGAGGACCTTCGAAACTCGGACGGTCACCCGGACAGCCCTTCGGGAGGCACTCACGAACTAAGACCGAAACTACGATCTCTCTATAGAGTTGCACACATACGGTGTCATCTATCCGGCAGGGGTTCGCCGTCCAGAACTAGTTCCTGCCGGAACCCAGACAGCCTTACGGCTCTACGAAACTCTTTTCGTGGGAGGGAGAGAAGAAGCCAGATAATGCATGGCATGTGTATGAGAGCAAGGGATGAGTGTGGAGGGCTGCCCCTCCACCTCTATTTATAGGAAATCCCAAGGGGCTAGGGTAGTTTCACAAAAAACCCAAAATGCACATGAATGAAGTCCTTCCACAAGGACCTAGGAGTGAAACCAATGAACAAGAGGGTCCCCAAGGGGGGATACCCCATGTGGCCGGCCACACCCCCATGAGGGGCCCAAAAATGGCTCCTATCCATCCATGTCATCCCCAAGATCTTTTGGAGCAAAGCCCCAAAAGGTGGCTTTCCATAAAGTAATCATAAAGCTGATTTTCACTATTCACGGCGACATTTTTTAGCGTCTGATCGAACTGAAAATATTTATGTGGGCTAAGAACATTTCCAGTACCCACTAAAATGATTTTCAACGCGTTCCTAAACAATTCCGGTTTTAGTGATTTTCATCTGCGAAACGCATCTGAAGTGGCTCCGGCAGCTCCGGAACATTTCCGGTTTTTATCTCAGAAAATTCCAAAAAGCTTCCAGAATGATTCTGGCATCCTCGAAGAATTATCAGGCATGTGCCGAAACCAATTTGACTTAATGGTGTATCCCGAAACAACTTTTCGGTATCATCGAAACTTATCCGATGACCTCTCTCTGCGGTACGATTCCGCTGTCCGAAACTTTTCGGTGTCCGAAACTTTTTCGGTGATTTTCTCTTAGACTCCCTGTCTAGTATTCAGCAGATAGATGACCCTTAAGCGTGTGACCCTATAGGTTCGGTGAAGTATAGACATGACCCGGAACCCCTTCCGATCAATGATCAACATCAGAGCCGTGGACACCCATATTGACCCCTATACCTACACGAATAAATATTCGAGTGAACCTCGAGTTGAGGTGAGCTATTCCTGTTGCTTCACGATATATCACAAACACCTGAGGTGAGATTTATTGCATCCCCGTGGGCCAACACTTTGTCCACTATGCAAGTTACCTCGTTACCGGTTTTGTTCTCTTTTCTCGTTTCGTGTTCCGGCATCCCCGTGATCAAATCACAAAGTGTCTGGCCAGACGATGATGGACACTGTAACACCGAGAGGGCCCGAGTATATCTCTCCATCGTCGGAGGAGCAAATCCCAATCTTGAGCTATCAAGTTACTTGACACACTTTTCCATGAACCCGTAAGCCGCCGTAATAGCCACCCATTTACGGATGACGTTTAACAAACCCCAAAGTTCATGAAGCAAGCATGAAGAAACTCGATACTCTCATGGTCTAAGGAATCATGCAAACGTTAACCATCTCTGTGTTATGTACCAATAAACTTGTGACGAATCAATCTCATAGCATAACATCAATCCGGGTCGATTCAACACAAGTGTTCTCTTAACATTGTGCCCTCAAAATTGCTGGCATAGACATGCCCATGATCAGGAAAACAGAACCATCCTGCAACACTTGAGCTAGTCTTAGAGGCCAGTCTAGGAATACTTCTTACCGTTTATTATTCCACACGTGCATATGAGTCTTCCTCCGAGCCTCGTGGATATTGCAGACTCGAGAATCATTGCAGTTATAGCATGGAACATAAACATAATTATGAACTCGGAGATAAATAATATCATTTATTATTGCCTCTAGGGCATATCTCCTACAACCCGAGGGGGGCACGAGGCAGGGGGGCGCGCCCCACCCCCCTAGGCGCGCCCCTGACCCTCATGGGCCCCCCGTAAGGCGGTTGCCGCTCTACTTTGGCCGCAAGAAAGCTAATTTTCAGAAAAAGAATATGGGCGAAGGTTTCAATCCAATCGGAGTTACGGATCTCCATATATATACGAAATGGTGAAAGGGCAGAACACAGGAGAACGCAGAAACAGAGAGAGACAGAAAGACAGATCCAATCTCGGAGGGGCTCTCACCCCTCCCATGCCATGGAGGCCAAGGACCAGAGGGGAAACCCTTCTCCCATCTAGGGAGGAGGTCAAGGAAGAAGAAGAAGAAGGGGCCCCCTCTCCCCTTCTCTTCCGGTGGCGCCGGAACGCTGCCGTGGCCACCATCATCATCACCGCAATCTTCACCAACACCTCCGCCATCTTCACCAACATCTCCATCACCTTCCCCCCTCTATCTACAGCGGTCCACTCTCCCGCAACCCGCTGTACCCTCTACTTGAACATGGTGCTTTATGCTTCATATTAGTATCCAATGATGTGTTGCCATCCTATGATGTCTGAGTAGATTTTCGTTGTCTTATCGGTGGTTGATGAATTGCTATGATTGATTTAATTTGCTTGTGGTTATGTTGCTGTCCTTTGGTGCCCATCATATGAGCGCGCGCGTGGAGCACACCATAGGGTTAGTTGTATGTTGATAGGACTATGTATTGGAGGGCAAGAGTGACAGAAGCTTCTACCTAGCATAGAAATTGATGCATACGGGATTGAAGGGGGACCAATATATCTTAATGCTATGGTTGGGTTTTACCTTAATGAACGTTAGTAGTTGCGGATGCTTGCTAATAGTTCCAATCATAAGTTTATACAATTTCAAGTCAGGGATGACATGCTAGCAGTGGCCTCTCCCACATAAAACTTGCTATCGGTCTAGTAAAGTAGTCAATTGCTTAGGGGCAATTTCGCAACTCCTACCACCACTTTTCCACACTCGCTATATTTACTTTATTGTGTCTTTATCTAAACAGCCCCTACTTTTTATTTACGCGCTCTTTATTATCTTGCAAACCTATCCAAAAACACCTACAAAGTACTTCTAGTTTCATACTTGTTCTAGGTAAAGTGAATGTTAAGCGTGCGTAGAGTTGTATCGGTGGTCGATAGAACTTGAGGGAATATTTGTTCTACGTTTAGCTCCTCGTTGGGTTCGACACTCTTACTTATCAAAAGAGGCTACAATTGATCCCCTATACTTGTGGGTTATCACGTAGCGTCGACCAAGCACGGAGATAAGAGAGGACACTTCTCTCTATTAATTGGCTAGCTAACACAATATATGAAACACCTAAATTAACCCCCCAAAACCCCTAAACCACCCCTTTAAAAAAAACAAAACCTCAGCTCCTGCCAGCTGCTGACGTGTGGACGCCTATTGGTCCCGGTTGGTGCCACCAACCGGGACCAAAGGGCCTCCTGCCTGGGCTCACCGCACCGGCCACGTGGAGGCCCATCTGTCCCGGTTCGTGTAAGAACTGGGACTAAAGGCCTAGGGCTTTAGTAACGACCCTTTAGTCCCGGTTCAACAACCGGGACAAATGGCCCTTACGAACCTGGACAAATGGCCCTTCTTCTACTAGTGTTGAGTACTGCTATATGTGCCCCTTCCAGATGGAAGAAAACTAGGACTGGTTTCGGCGCCACGGACGGGCCAATCGCCCGGGCAAAGCAGCAGGACATCCCTCCAGCAGCAGCACAAAAGAAAGAGGAAGAACATCAGCGGAAAATCAAGCCGACGAGGCACAGCCACCTCCCATCCAAGGACCCAACCTGCCACTGTCGGTCGAGCTCTAGACACCATAGCCCACCACCTCGATGAGATCCGGGGATCCCACACCCCGCTGGCCCCTATACAAAGGCAAGAGCTTCTCCTAACCGTGAATTCGGGGAAACTTATTCAGACACGACGCCTCCGCAACGGCCTCGGCGATGTCTCCCTCAACCCTAACCCTACTGCGAACCCACCCCACGCACAGATCCGAGGTTCCCCCTCCCTTCCGCCACTGGAGCGGCCGGCGGAGGGAGTGGGAACCAGCGGCAGCGCCGGCGGCACACAAAGGGAAGCCCCACTCGCCTCCTTTCCGCCTGTGCAGGTGATCCACTCTTTCCGGTGATGATATAGTGTGCAGAAATGGACATGACTGTTTTGATCCTGAGCTCGTGTGAACGCAACAATATAGCTTTGCGAAAAAAATTTGGGAAATTCATGAACATCTTTTTATGAACCTTTTTTGAATTCACGAAAAAAATTAAATTCATGATCCTTTTTGAATTTTGGAACATTTTCAAATATGTGAACAATTTTAAAGTTCGTGAACATTTTTTAAGGTCCGGGAATAATTTCAAAATTTGTGAACATTTTCTGAAACTTGAACTCTTTAAATATTGAAAAAAATATTAAATTTATAATTATTTTGAAACACTGAAACGAAATCTAGAAAAAAAATTGAAAACAGAAAATAAAAACTAAAAAGGTGAAAAGGAAAATAAATAAAGGAGGTCCCTACTGTACTGCAAACTAATTTCAGTTCCCCCAAACAAAAACCGTTCTGAGGTTTCGGCCTGAATGCACATAACCAAAAAATAATAAATGCGTTAACTAACCATGAGTGACAACCACCGTTGAGGGTTCTCTGTCCAAACACAAATTCATTCTTTGCTATAGGACTGAAGCTTTAAGCGGCACATCGGAACTCAATTACTCCATTCACCGCAAAACTATTACCGCCTCTGGCAGTCGGTGGAGCAGCTGGAAACAGAATAGCAGCACAAATATTACGAGCATCATTGTTCAAGCTTTTTCTGAATTTTAGAACAGCGAGACCAACACAAAATAGGTTTCATACATTGTCAAGAGAACGGACCAAGCAGTATATATCTGAATTTTTTTTTTTTGAAAGATCCAGCAAATTGCTGGCTTTAATTAGATTTAGCAGAAAGCAACGGAAGAAACAACATGAGGAGGATCCGAAGATCAAAGGAAAAAAGAAAAGGCAGCCCTATTAGCTGCAGAACAACACTACACTTACAAGACGGAATGCCATCCGCCCACCGCAAGACAACGCAGCTCCGACTCCGGCGGAGAAACTACGGAGAACAAAACAAGGTTGGCGTCACAGGAGATCGCCGAACGGACCACATGTCGCTCGTCATCGTACGCTACCAGAGCCCCGCACCGCAGCTTCGACTTCACAGCAACAAACAGCCGAGGTAATCTCACGGACACGCCGGAGAAGAGCCGACTACCATGACCAAAGCCACGCCTCCAACAATGCTCACCACCGTCATCGTTGCCACAGAAGTCAAAACCTCCCTCATCGCCGGACACGACCAAGCAGCACGAACAACATCCTCCATCTATCACTGGTCCCCCTGGCCGGTAAGGAGCTCCTGAAACGATGCCCCAAGAGGCGCGACACACATCGCCTTCATCGTCCGATCCCGTGGGATCAAGGGTTTCCCCCGAGCAGCATTGCGTGGTGGAGCGAGCAGAAATGCCTCAGCGACGCCTTCAAGAGGGAAGCGGCGCCCGCAGGCGTCGCCGTCGCCTGCCCCAGCCCAAAGACTGGCAGCAAGGTCTTCACCCGACGCTGCACCTCCAACCACCAACCCGAGCCAGGCCACCACCGCAGACACACGCCCGACGGCCGCTGGCCCCACGCGCCCAACGTCCGCCGCAGCCACCAGATCCGGACGCCGGGGCCCAGGTCTCCATCGCTGCCGCTGGTCCGCGCCGGATAACCGTCAGCCCCTTGCGCCCGATCTGCCTCACACCGCCCTCTGGAGCTCATCGAGCCAACGGCCGGCGACGCGCATGATGAGCCCATGCGCCGCCGAACAGCTCGCTCCCGCCTGACCCCTCTCCTCCGCCGCAGCGCTGACCACGACCCCGCCCCGCGGTAGGCACTCTGCAGATCCAGCTGGGGCTCGCCCGGCGCAACGCGCCCACGTCCCGCGCGACCGGCGCACGCCCAGCCCGCATCCCGCGCGCCACCGCGCGCCCAGCCCGCAGCTCAACGCATCACCACCAGCCTCGCCTCGCCGCCCGTCCAGCACCAGAGCAGAGGAGCTCCACCTTCGCAGCCCACCGCCGGATCCCGCGCCGAACGCCAGTATATATCTGAATTTGAGAACAGCAAATAGGTTTCCTACATTGTCAGCGAGACCAAGCAGTATATATCTGAATTTGAGAACAGCAAATAGGTTTCCTACATTGTCAGCTAGCAGAAACACAACAACTTCCAGGTTTTGCCGAACCCCTATCTCACTGCAAAAAGTTTTGAGACGGCGACACTCTGAACATGAGAACTGTGAAGCAACGGTCAGGAGTCCTGCTCTGGTCTTTCTCTACACTGCATCGACATCTGGGTACCGCACCTCCGCGTGGGCTGAATTATCAGAAATATCGAAGCAGTTAGACATACATCATGTCACAGGTACTGCTAACAGTATGATGAAAAGATCAAGAAGAAAGCTGAGGTACAAAAACTCGAAACAATGGAATGCCTAGAAAAATCTACGTAGTTGATTTGGGGTTTCAGTTTGCTAAGTCTTCCACTGGCAATCTACATATTATTAAATTGAAGAACAGAATCGTCTGAATTCAAAACCAAACAATAACTATCTTCAGACAACCTTCTAGCATCTGTCCATAAATCCAACAGGCACAATGTCGTGCCTGTTGACTGATTTGGTTCAGCAACTTCCATTGATATCTATAAAATCCTACAGCAGTTCAGAGTACTTGTTTCACCCAAAGTTTCAGCAAACTGTTTTTCAGACTACTAGTTTCGAAATCAAGAAGGCAATTGCAGAAACTATTTTCCATGTAGTGTTGTGGGATACGACCTGATTTTTTTTTCTTTCTGAATTACATATAGAAATCAGTATCTTCTATGTGAAGCTAAACTAATTTGGGTTTTCAAGTTCCAAGAGTGTAATATGTAACAACCAAATAAGCTTCAGATTACACAGGCAGATTAATCCAACGGTCACAATGAAAAGACAACAATTCAAACAATTGTCAAGTCCAACTGAAGCAGATTAGCAGCAGTTTCAGTAAACTGTAACAATTTCAGTACACTGTTTTCCATGTAACCCAAAAGATAACGGCAATGCAAAAGGAGATTACTAGGAAGTTGGGGACATGAAGGGCCTCTCACCTGGCGTCCCGGCCGCGAAGACGACGATGTGGAGGTCCCGGACGCTGCGGGGCAGGTCGACGACGAGTGGGGTAGGCCGCCCGAAAGTACCCGCTTCGACGCACATGACGAGGTCGGAGACGTCCAGCCGGCGCATCAGCTTCTTCCTAAGGCGGACCACGGACCTGCCCCTGAACACCAACGCGCCGTGGTTCATGCGGGTCCCGTCGGCCCCCGCCCGCACGTACACGATCAGCCGCGACGGCAACAGGGCGGTGAGTATTCCGGGGAAGAGAAGCTGCAGTTGAGTCGCAAAGAATCAACCAAAGAAACAGGAGTGGTAACCAAGAAGCGCAAATCTGGCAAGAACAGAGCCAAAGAATTGCTCGCAATCTTTGCGGTCAAATTCCGACGCATGTCCACCCAATTCGCGCAAATTCGGGGAGAATCAAGAAGCGGGCATGGCGGACTCACCCCAGTCGGACGTGGAAGGGGGGGCATGTCCTCCATGGCGGGGATGGGCTCCACTACCCAGTGCATCATCGTGCTGACGATGTAGGTGTCCTCGATGTCCTCGGCGCTGACGCCATTGTTCCAGCTGAGGTACCTCCCGTTGGCGCGGAGGCAGCGGCCGGTGAACTGCCAGAGCAGGACGTCGTTCCCAGAGTCGGCCCCGTCGGCCTTCCACATGATGGCCTGCACCTCCGGCTGTGCGTAGTCGCGCAGCTCGACGCGCAGCCCGCGGTGGCCTAGCGGCGCCGGCGCTTCCGTGGCGGCGAGGTACCGACCGTAGGCGGAGCTGTGGAGGAGCACGTACTCCGCGTGGCCGTGGTACAAGTGCACCACCCAAGCCGCGTTCATCGACGCCCGGCGGTGGTGGAGGGAGACGCCATGCCCGTCCTCGTCGGCGTGTAGGTACATGCCGCGCTCGCGGCTCCGCAGCCGCACGTGGTGGCCGTCCTGAAACTGCTCCATCTTCCGTGGGCGCCGCTGGAGAGCAGAGGCGGTTCTTGGTTTCTTGGCGCTCCGGCAAGGAGAAGGGAAAGCTGTTGGTTCAGGCGCCAAGACAGAGTATTTCAAGCGGCCGCTCAGCTCAGGCCGGGACGACGCTAGCGTGGAGTGGGCCGGCCCAGTGTCTTGGACCGATGCTACAGTACATCAAGTATGACCCATTTTTGTCTAGAAAACCAACTAAAAAAGAATTGTCTAGAAAAACAAGTATGACCCATTTCTCATTTCACATTTTGCGAAATATAGGGTGCCGACGCACCCCCGACTAGGCTGGCCTGTCGGCGAGCACGACATGTAAGTACTGCGCAATGTACAAATCGGAAAAAGTGGGTGCCTCCACCAGGAATTGAACTCCTGATGTGAACTATTTAGAACTAAATTCCTTGGCATATACGAACACTGTTGTTTCAAACTTTTCTTCAAAAGTTGTCAACAATTTTCTGGAAGGCAAATAATGTTTGAAATTCCGACCATTTTCTAAAAAAACGCGAACAACTTTTTGAACTTTTATTAAAAGTGTGAACATTTTTAAAATTTTGAACAAAATTGGAAAGTGGGAAAAGTAGAAAATTATGTACAAGTTTCTAAATAATGTGAACATTTTTTGAAATTTTTGAACAATTTTAAAAATGCAAACACCTATTGAATTTATGAACAAATTTGAAAAGGTACTCTTTTTGAAAATTGAAAATTGCAAATTTTCTGGAAAGAAGTGAAAAAATTAGAAACACAAATAATTTTTGATGCTATGAACAAATTTGAAAACAGGAGCATTTCGAAAATTCTGATTTAAAAAAAAACGAGAACATAATGTGAAAGTACCAGACATTTTTTATAAACACGAACACTTTTAGAATTTATGAACAAATTTGGAAAAAAGAACCTTGTTTGAAATTTGAACATTTTCTGAAATCCCAAAAAAAGTTGTATTTTATGAGCAAAATTTTATAATAAAAATAATAATTAAATTCCTGAGCATTTTTCAAAACACGAACAAATTTTTATTTCGAACAAAAAAATTGAATTCCTAAAGATTATTTTCTGACAGGAAAAAAGAATAATAATAATAATAAACAAAAAATACAAAAGAAAAAAATAAATAAGAAACAGAATGGCTAAAATAGTTTCGAGAACCATCTAGAAGCTTCCCAAAACGGGAAAATCCTTGTTGGAACCTTCTAGAATGTTCTCAAAACCGAAACTAGAAAACATCTTCCTACCAGCGACCAATTTAGTCGCTACGAGCGATCGATCCGGTATTTGCTCAAGTTAGGATAGTACCTTAGCTCCGATCCTCCCACACGACACTTATCGAATCAATGAATGATAACCTAATGAATCATAGTGAAAGTAACTTGACGAGATTTCTATGTGTCCTCAAGAGCGTTTTACCCACTATAAGAAACACCTCCGGCTTGTCCTTAGTATAATTAAGGATTGGGCCAGTTGCTGCACCTATTTACTCGTGTTACTTGCTACCTTGTTACGAATTATCTTTCTATCGAACTACCTATCAAAACTAACTTTACAACACTTGCATTGAAACCTTGCAGAAAACTACTTATCAAATCCTTCTGCTCCTCGTTGGGTTCGACACTCCTACTTATTGAAAGGACTATTATAGATCCCTATACTTGTGGGACATTAAAACACTTTTAAATTACTAGGTATGATTTGTGCTGCCAAACTGAACCTTATTCTCTGCCCTCGTAAAATGAACTAGTCTATTATACTAGGGTTTTCACGGTATGCAGAGCTTGTATATCTTTTTCATTGATAGAAGGGGTATGAAGATACATCGGGTGCAATGCATGGGGCCACGTACACGAGGAGGGTGTGGTGTGCTCACATGAGCAGAAGAACATAGGGGTGCCCGACCCTAGACCATTTTCCCTAACCTGCCGGCAGGAAGATTAGTATTCCCTTGGTGCTTTTTTTGAAACAGAACACCCATGTATTCCATTACGATGACGATTTGGTTAAGTCGCCAGTTACAGTGTTTTGTACAAACTCGGGGAACTGGCCTAACTAGGTCTCACACCTGCCACTCCCTAGACCGTGAACATACGCAGCTAAAGAGTGTGCTACATTGTTACAAATTCTAGGACATACATTCAGTTTAGCAACATCAAAAGCAACATTCAACTGAAATTGTATGTCCTGAAATAGTGATCCTAGAGTAGATTTATCATATTCTTCGCTTGTTGCCGCTTGCTTCATCACCATGGAATCAGTTTCAAAGATAACTTGATTGCCTCCCATCCTTGCCGTGGCATGGATTGCATACAACATAGCTAATGCTTCAGCATGGAGTGCACTGGATACCAGTTGCGGGTTTCCTGCTCCTGCAACCAAAAGTGTGCCTTCATTATTTCTCAAAGTAAAACCCCAACCTCCAGAATTTGATGCTTCATGAAACGCCATCCGAATTTATTTTAAGGAATGTACTTGGCGGAGGAGACCATTTTGCCGTGGCGGTCTGATTCTGGGCACTCCTTCGGTTCTTGAGATTCCTGAAAACATTGACATGATAGTAAATAAAGGAAACAATTTCATCTGTGGTTTTCATCGTGTCACCCACGTTAGCTTTATTTCTTTCATGCCACCATAGTCAGAACAGGACACACACCTTTATGCTCTCTTCCTCTGTCAGATGAAGTAACTCCTCAAACAAGCCGAGGGGATCATTGCATAGCACTAACTTGTTTCTAGTATTTTCCATCTGTGCTGAGCACCACAGTTGTTTCACCTTTTTGCATTTGAGGAAATAGTGACCACCATCCTCATCATATCTGAGGCATACTAGGCATCTAGTGTCAATATCCATTCCCTGTTTTCAACTTCATTCTCAGTGGTAGGCTATATGGTTCCATATGCCAAATGAAGTGGAGGACCTTATTCGGGAGAGGTAGAGCCCATATTTTCTTCCATTCAAACTCAGTCGCCTCTCCATTACTTCTTGAACTTAACGTTTGCCCATGGCTTGATTCCCGTTCTGCATTGTCCACTACAACCTTATAGGCTGACTTCACTGAGAAGATCACCTTCTTGTCGAAATGCCATGCAATGGAATCATCAAAATGATCATGAATTGGGATTTGCAGGATTATCTTTGAATCCTCCACATTGAAAGTTTGGTGCACAAGGTTGACATCCCAACTATTTATTGAAGGGTCGATAAGACCAACAAGATCAGCCCAAAGCTTTACCTCCTCCTGGATGGTCTAAACCACACAAGAGACCGAGGGTTGCTAGATGTTGAAGATGAAGTCATTCTGGTGTTTGCGTCGTGATCGAGGACAACGCCTTTTTGCAGTGCAGCCGGCGTGCAGCAATAGGAGGTGGCAGACCATTCTCGGAAGGGAATCGGCGCGCCTAGGAGATCGGTAGTGTAAGGACACTAGTCAAGGACCTTGTATGACACTTGACAAGAGAAGGAGCTTCTGATAAGGAGACTCTGGCTCTACAGAAGACGCATGCGTCCTCGTGAGTCTATCATGTTGCAGTGTGCGAAAATACAAAGTTGAAGTGTTTGGAACAACTCCATAATTATACTAGTGAATCCGGGTTTAGAGTAATGAAAATCGGAGAGGAATCTCTTTATATATAAAAAATACTAGTGAATCTTCTTCTACAATAAAAATAGGCCGAATACTAGTGAATCCATGAAATGGGATAATCCAAAACACACTAAAAAAACTTAAGATCTACCTTGAGGACGGATGTAGTTTTAAATGATTTTATTTGTTTTTCCCAGTCCGGAGAAGAAGTGTAACCCGCCCCCCCCCCCCCCCCCCCCAACCCAACAAAAAAAATAAATAAATAACGTACTTGAACTGGGCATGATTGTGGGCGTAGTTGTGCCACAGCACGCGGGCGAGAGCTGCGCGGCCGCGTACCACCAACTCCCTCAAAAAAAACACGCCTCGCGCCCGGAAAAGTAGGATCTAGGCGATCAAGGAGGAGAGGGATCCCTTGCGCGCCGCCGGTGACGCCGCCGGTTTCCTCTCTCTCCATCGGCCGCTCCGGCGGCGGGAGGGAGGGGGAACCTCGGGTCTATTCGCTAGGTGGGTGTGTGGTAGGGTTAGGGTTGAGGGAGACGCTGCCAAGGCCGTTGCGGTGGTGTCGCGTCGGAATAAGTTTCTCCGGGCTCCGTTCGCAGTCAGGCGAGGCTTTTGCCTTCGTCTAGGAGCCAGCGGTGTTGGGGATCCCCGGATCTCGTCGAGGTCGCCGGCTATGGTGGTTGGAGGTCCATCGGCACTGGCCGTTTGGATCCTCAGATGGGCGATGGAGGCAGGGAGACGAAGACCTTTCTTCTTCCTTGTTGGTATGATTTGCTGCTGCTGTTCTTCTCCTTCCTCTGCGCTGATGCTGGTGGGAGATCCTGCTTTGTCCGGGCGGATGGCCCGGCCGCGGTGCTGGACCGGTCGGATGACTCGAGTTCTCTTCCTTCCGGAAGGGACACTTTTCGCGGTACTCAAAGCCAAAGATGGCGACGGCAGGTGTGTTGGATTGATGTCCATGCCCTCTCAGCGCTGGTGTAAGAAAGGAGGAAGCAACGAGGCGGCAATTGTACTGTGGTCGAAGATGATGACCTGTTTGCGACTGGTTACAGATCCTTCTGCTGCAGGGGTCTTCTCTCAAGATTCAGGGATGATGACACAGGGCTCCGGAGATTTTTTTGTGTTATGGTTGTCTTAGGGTAATCTAGGTGTTCATGGTCCTTTGTATTTGCGTTTCAGTGTGCTTGTAAGAGTTATTAACTACTTTGTACTCATTCGTGATTTGAATAAAAAATTTCTCAAAAAAAAAAACTCCCTCAAAAAATAAAATAAATCAGCCACCTATGCGTAGCCCAGGCGGACTAGCTAGCTCCCGGCCATTTCGACTGGGCGCCAGAATCCGGCTCCGACTCGTTAATGGCTTCGCTGCACGAAGAGGAGCCGCAGTCGTAGTGCCTCGGAGAACCTTTATAAGCACGCCCACCCTTTCCCTACCAACACACATCGCGTTTGCCTGAACCTAGCTGCGACTGCGATCTGGTGGTGCTCGAGAATTCGAGATGGCGAAGCGCAAGTCGATGAGCTCCAAGATGGCTCAGCGGAAGAAGCCAGCGTCCAAGCTGGACACGGCCTTCTGCTGCCCCTTCTGCAACCACCCCGGCAGCGTGTCGTGCACCATCGACCTCAAGCTCTACGTCGCCACCGCCGTCTGCTACGGATGTCAGGAGTTCTACCACACCACGGCGCACCACCTCACCGAGCCCGTCGGCATCTACCACGACTGGATCGACGCCTGCGAGATGGCCAACCAAGGCATCAAACTCCAAGCCCGACAGCGGCGAGTCGGCTGCGACGACGACGACAGCGATGCCTGATCGATCGTGTTCGATTGATCGAGTTTGCTTTCATGGATCGATCGATACAACGTCAATCTAATCCTGCGTAGTTTGATGTTTGATCGTGTCTCTCGAAATTGTATTGATTGGAGGCTGTACTCCTGATTGATCATGTACCTCTGTTGCGCATCGTGTAGCTCATGAGTTCTGAACTTCTGATCATCAGTCAATCTTGTGCAGTATAAGACCATGCATGTACTGAATCTGTGACTGGTTTCGTTGTTGCAGTGGTATCTTTTTTTTTTCTTTTCAAAATCGAAAGAAAAAGAGAGTACCTTGTTGTCTCTAGGAAAAAATAAGTTCGCACGGTTCAAGAACAAAGACGCTCTGCAGACAGGCTCCTCCTGTCAGGAGAATGAATCAATTTCAGTTAGCAGAATCACAAGAGTTGCTGGGGTTTTCCTAAACCTATATCTCAATGCAAATTGTAGTTCTGAATCTCATGTCATTGTGTCCGAGGCGGCGACACTTCTGAAGAGGTGGACTGTCAGGCGACGGTCAGGAGTCCTGCTCTTATCTTTCTCTAGGCTGCATCGACATCCGGGTACCGCAACTCGGCGTGGGCTGAATTAGACCAGAGAGTGAAAGAGTAAGGAATCATATCACAGGCAATCTTTGGAGAAGATCTATATAACTTAAATATCACTGTATTGGATAATTGACAAAGAAGACAGCTTATGTACAAAACCTGGAAAACAACCTGAATTTGGTATCATCGATATAACCAGAATTTGGGTTGCAACGTTGTTCAAAAAATGTACAGTATGCTAAATCAACCAGAAATCTGTATCTTCTCTTTAAGGCTGAAAACACATAACGTGAGTACGTGACTAAGTTGGGTTTCTGAGATCCAAATGGGGAAATTTAATTATCTGTGCCAGTCGTATGAAACCAAAAATTTCTGTATCAAGGTTTAGTGTTAATATGTGACTTAAGTAATGATTTTCTCCCCAACGACCAGTTTAGCTTCAGATCACCTTCTAGCATCTGTACAACAGGCATAATGTAAATACCAACTACTTCTATTCAACTCCTTCTACTTATATCTAATACAGTTTCAGTAAACTCCTAACTGAAGATTAGCATTGTCTTCCACCACAAGCTGATCAGTGCTTCATTAAAATAAATCCCAAAAGATCATGTCAATGCAGCAAATAATATCGACCAGTACATATCTTGCAAACTTCATTTTCTGCTGAATGACTGAAACTTGAAACGGTAGCGCTGGCATCTAAGGGAAACAAGTAACATTCAAATGCACTTGGCGATTCAAATGCTGAAGTAGCAGCAAGAATAAGAAGACAACCATTACAAACCAATGCCATTGCATAACTGTTCAAAGAATTTATAGTACTAAACCAAACAGAAATTACAGAGGCAACCCTGAAGTAGCAGCAAGAATAAGAACGCAATCATTTCTTTGCACAGGTTCTGAAATTTAGAACCACAAGGGAGAGGTTCCTCCTGTCTGGAGAATGAATCAAGTTTATCTATGCTAGCAGACACAAGAGGCGCTTCCTAAACCTATATCTCAATGAAAAATGCAGTTCTGAATTCTCATGTCATAGTGTCCAAGACGGTGACACTTTTGAAGAGGTGGACGGTCGACGGTCAGGAGTCCCGCTCTTATCTTTCTCTACTCTGCATTGACATTCGGGTACCGCAGGTCTGCGTGGGCTGAATTAGAACAGAAAGTGAGGAAGTTAGGCATCATGTCACAGGTAGTGCAACAGTTTGAGAAGATCGATAATTTAAATACACTGTTTTGCAGAATTAATGAATAACTGTAGGACTGTGCACAAAAAGCCTGAAAACAACAATATAATGTGCAAAAAACCTGAAAGACAGATTTCATGAAATACTGTAGGATTAACCTGAATTTGGTTTACATGTTCAAAGAATTTATATAGTACTAAACGAAACAGAATTTACAGTACAAAAAATTTGACTGAGTTGGGTATCTAAGTTCCAAAGATTCTACAAGCGACAAATAGTGCCGAATGGGAAAACTGAATTATTTGTATCAAGGACAGTACTATGAAAACAAATATTTTCTGTGTCAGAGTTTAATGTGAATATGTTATGATTTATCCCCAAACAAACTGGATTTTGATTACCTTCTAGCATTTTTACAGCAGGCATAATGCAATTATATATACTAACTATTTCCATTCAACTCCCTACTTATATCTAATACTACAACAGTCCACACAACTCCCCATTCCTAACTGAACATTAGCAGCAGTTGCAGAATACAACAGTTTCAGTGAACTGTTGTTCAGACAGTTTCAGTAAACAGAAGATTAAAATAGGAACTAGGAAGCTGGGAATGGCGCGTCTCACCTGGCGTCCCGGCCATGACGACGACGATGTCGAGGGTCTCGTCGCTGTGGGGCAGATCGACGAGCAGTGGGGTAGGCCGCCCGTGCGTACCCGCTCGGACGCACATGACGAGGTTGCAGGCGTCCATGGCGGCATCCAGCCGGCGGGCCAGCTTCTTCCTCAGGTGGAACGCGGACCTGCCCCTGAATACGAGTGAGGCCCAGGCGAAGTTGGCGTTGGGCTCGTCGGCGCCGGCCTGCTCGTACTGGATCACCCGCCACGGCAACAGGAAGGCGAGGCTTCTGGGGAAGCGGAGCTGCAGTTGATCGGAAACACAAATGCGATCAAGATTTGCAAATTTTGCAAGATGCCAAGAATTGCAATCCCCAATTGTAACTACATCCAAGAACCCAATTCGATCGGGAAGAATCAAGAAGCGGGCATGGCGGACTCACCCCAGTCGGAGCTGCAAGGCGAGGCGTGTCCTCCCTGGCGGGGATGCGCTCCACGACCCAGTGCATCATCGGGCCGGCGCTGTTGAAGCCGTCGACGCTGAGATACTTCCCGTTGGCGCGGAGGCGGCCGGCGACCTGGCGGAGCAGGATATCGTCCCCCGAGCCGATCCTGACGACCTGCCACCTGATGGCCATCTCCTCCCAGGGCTCGTAGTCGCACTGCTCGACGCGGCGCCCGCTGTGGCCTCGCGGCGCCGGCGCGTCCGTGGCGCCGAGGTAGCGGCCGTAGGCGGCGCTGTGGAGGAGCACGTACTGGTTGTTGCCATCTCCCTGGTAGATGTGCACCGCCCACGCCGTGTTCATCGACGCCCGGCGGTGGTGGAGAGAGACGCCAAGCCCGTCGTCGTCGGCGTGCAGGTACGTGCCGCGCTCGCGGCTCCGCAGCCGCACGTGGTGGCCGTCCTGGAACTGCTCCATCGCTCGCCGGTGACGCAGGAGAGCAGAGGCGCGCGGTGGGTTCTTGGTTTCTTGGCGCTCCGGCGACGGGGAGAAGAGGAGGAGCGAAGGCTGTTGGTTGGGACGGTTACTTTCGGGCGCCAAGGCGGGGTATTTCAAGGTGCCTGCCGCGTCGCCATGCTCGTGTAGTGGGCTTGCGGGCCCAGCCCACACATTCCTGCGCGCAACCTCCTGTAGAGGCCCACATGATTTGTTTCCTTTTGCCCCGATTCCTTAACACACCCGCGGCGCAAAATCCCTATTCTACGCTCACCTCACCGAGTTAGTCGTTGTAAAGTACGTGAGGCTACCGGATTGGTGTACAGTCTGTGGCATGTTTGGTCATGTCTACAAAGAGCATGGTGATGGCTTATATCCCCCCTCGACACTTGTCTTTAAGCACCTTCGCGCTAGCTGGAGCATGAGGACCGGCCGGCCCTCTAGTGCTTCAAATCGTGGTGGCTCTAGGAGAGTGGGTGGTCGTTTAGGATGATTTGGTCGGCCTGATGATAATGATTCTTTTTATCATAGCGATCTTGTAAATGAGGAGGAGCCTCGGATGATGATATCGATGGTGACAATAAAAACCTTAAGAGGGGTGTTCACTAGTAGAAAAAGGGCCTTTAGTCCCGGTTCTGGAACCGGGATTAAAGGGTCGTTACTAAAGCCTCCCCCTTTAGTCCCGGTTCTTACACGAACCGGGACTAAAGGCCCTTCACGTGGCCGCTGCCTGGAGGTCCACCTTTAGTCCCGGTTGGTAACACCAACCGATACTAAAGGAAATTTTATGATTTTTTTTTTGAAATTTTTTTTGAATTTTTTTTTTATTTTCAAATTTCTGAATTATTTTAACCTCTAATCTCTAATCACCCCTCGTCACTGCTCAATTTAACCTCTAATCTCTAATCACCTCTCATCATTCCAAATCATCTAACTTTCCGGACAGTCACCCATCCTCTCACTACTCCAGCCTGAGCACGCTTAACTTCCGGGTTCTATTCTCCCTCATTTCCAAGTCTGCACTTGTTGTTTTCCTGACAATAGTAAGATGTCAATCCTATTAACCCTCAGGAATTTAGCTTGAGCATGAAGTCACACATTTCACTGTTTGAGTTTGAAATTATTGTTCTAAAAAACAATAATTATTTAGTAACACTAATATTTCTTGAATAAGTAGTTTGACCATAGTTTGACCACAGTTTGACCACAGTTTGACCAAATTTGACCAAAATTCAAAAAAAACTGAAATAATTATTTAGTAACACTAATATTTCTTGAATAATTAGTTTGACCATTGTTTGACCATAGTTTGACCAGATTTGACCAAAATTCAACAAAACTGAAATAATTATTTAGTAACACTAATATTCTTGAATAATTATTTAGTAACACTAATACTTCTTGAATAAGTAGTTTGACCATAGTTTGACCAGATTTAACAAAAATTCAAAAAAAAACCCAGAAATTTGAGCATAACTTTTTTTCCTTTTAGAATTTGAGGATTCTAAAAATTTGCAAACATGCCGTAGGCTGTCAAAATCTGATGCGGATTTTCATGCTGAACATTTTGATATATTATACTTTTTTTCTGACATCGTATGCAAAAGTTATAGCCGTTTTACATTTTCCCTAACTAGTACATGTAGTAACATAACTACATATGGAAGGATTTTAATTTTTAAAGTTTTTATCATTTTCTTTTGCTTTTTACAAAACTGAAAAGGCGATCCACAGGGGGGGGGGGGGTTCGTGCCATGAACCGATACTAATGCCTCAAACCCCATTAGTACCGGTTGGTGGCTCGAACCGGGACTAAAGGTCTAACCTTTAGTACCGGTTGGTGCCACGAATCGGTACTAATGGGCATCACACCCTTTAGTCCCGGTTCGTGGCACCAACCGGGACTAAAGGTCACATTTGAACCGGGACTAATGCCTGTACGGTGCCCTAGCCGCTCGAACCGGGACTAATGCTCACATTAGTCCCGGTTCGTAATGCAACCGGGATTAATGCTCTTTTCTGGCCGAACCAAAGCCCTGTTTTCTACTAGTGGCTGATGGCAAAGATGGTTTCGGCACTGCAATGGATGGCTGATACAAGTTCTGTGAGCACAACTACAACCGGTGCATTAAGTAAGCTAGAATGATATTATGATGTGTGGGGCGCTTTCGCCGGCGGGAGGGATTTCTATCCCCTGAGCTCCCTCCGAAGCAAGCTACGAAGAGATCCAAGATAGGTGCCTAGAACACAACACGTAGCTCAGTTAAGGTGGGCTCCCTAGAGGGCTGCCGCCAAGATCGATAAGAACCCTCTGCTGGAACTTCCTTGGAATTGACGATCCCACGACAATTCATGAACTTCAATATCTCGTGAAGCACTACAAGAAATATGCTATCTTGTCACCTTTTGTCAGTGACCCTGTAAGGAATGGTCGTAAATCTATGACCATTTCAGACAATTTGGTTGTAAGTTGTTCGGGGGGCTCCAAACCCTAAACCATAATGACCATTAGGGCCAGTAAGGTCATAATTTCATTGCACCAAAAGGTCATAAACCAGATGGCACTGGTCCGGTGCCTTATTTGTAACTGATCATGACCAATATAAAAGGTCATTACACTAGAGTTCGAATGCATTAGGATGATTAGGCAGCCACCTCTCCAATCTCGCTTATGTGTCAATGTTTACGTGTCATTTTTGCTGACAGGATCACACTCTGACAGGCGGGACCCATTTGATAGACGCCTTATCGTTTATTCGTTTGTTAAAAAAGAAGCGCGGCGGGGACTCGAACCCGCGACCCGCGGTACAGGGGCTGCGTTCCCAGCCACTGGGCTAGAGAAGCTCTGTTGCTCAAGTACCAGTAGTATTGTATCTATTATATATCCAGTAGCAGTTTCTGAAAAAAAAATCCAGTAGCTGTCTTAACTCATTGACAAGTGGGACCAATTCACTTACAGGTGGGACCTATTTGACAGCGTGGGGCCAACTTGTCAGCGAGTTGTGTGTTTGATACTTGACTGGTTTGATGATTTTTTTGAACATCAAAATTGATGAGAACAAGATCAAAATGCTCACTGACAAAAACAGCTCTGAAACAACAGCTCCATCAAAATCCAGTTCAAAAAAGCATCTTCAAAATGATCACTGAGACACATAACTACAAACTTGTTCAACATAACAAAAGCAAACTTGTTCAACCACATAACTACAAACTGAGACACATAATAGCACAAGCACAAGCACAAGCAACTCATTGTTCCCAGTAGTAGGGGTCATCCCAATGCTCCTCCGCCTCTCGCCATTGCTTGAAACCTTCTCTGGTGGTTTCGATTTTCTTCCATGCCTCGTAGGTGACGTACGCATCTTTCGCTGCGTACTCGATGAGGTACTTTGGCAGTGGGCTGATCCCCCATAGTTTGTGGTCCTCTTCATTGTTGATCTTCTGCTTCATTTTCTTGTAGGATGGGTGGATGAGGCTGGCTGCAAACTCAGCCAAAGACTGCCACCTCTTTCCATTGTTTGGAACTCTCCATTGGCGCTGCATGTCGACGAACTTGTCGGGGTTGATCTCCAAACCAGACAACTTCAGCTTCTCCTTGTCACCTCCAATGCAGAAGCCAACAAAGGTGTACAACTCCTTCTCCTGCAGGAGCGGGCGGAGTTCCTTGGGCCTGCATCAAATTAATCTGGTGCATCAAATTCATCTACTTCAGAAACTACACTAGTACAGCCAGTTCAGAAACTTCAGAACTTCAGAACTAGTATTGCATCTACTTCAGAACTATTGCATCTACTTCAGAAACTTCAGAACTACAGAAACTTCAGAAACTTCAGAACTACAGAAACTTCAGAAACTACTAATTAGACAGAAACTTCAGAACTTCAGAAACTTCAGAACTGGATGTTTTTACCATTTGGTTGCCGCGGTGTTGTGGTATACCAGGCAGAGATCCTCCACGCATAACTGCAGAACTGCAGCCATTTGCGGAGGTTCGTCTTCGCTGGTATACTCGACATCAACGCTGATCGACCGAGGAAGCATGCCGCCGAGCCTCTTCCTGATCTCGCGGATCCTCTTGTTGGCTTCGTCCGGATTGCTGGTGCATATGACATCCAGCGGCTCCTTCAGGTGGGTATCAACCTTGAGCGGCACGGTGTAGTCCAGCTTCTGCCCGGGGACCGGAACGTCGTCGTCGACCACCATCGGCTCCTTGCCAGATGCCTCACCATGGTGATGCTTGGCAGACGGAGGGCAGTTGCTCCACGATGCCTCCGCCATTCGCTTGGCAGACGGAGGGGAGTTGCTCCACGATTCCTCCGCCATTGCCCTCCTGGCCAGCGATGGCGGGCTTGAGATAGAGCAGAGGGGAGTTGCTTGATGGTGGAGGCAGAGGGAGGCAGATGGAGCGGCAATGGAATGAGGAGGGAGGCAGAGAGAGGCAGAGGGAGGAAGATGGAGCGGCAATGGAATAGGAGGGGAGTTACCTAGACTGGAAGAAAACCCAAACTCCCTCTGCATCGTGGGGAGTTGCTAGTGGGGGGAGACATGGGGCGCACGGTTGCCTCGAAAACTCAAACGTCCCCGGCCCTTTGGTTTCTCGCAAGTGTCCAAACCCCGGCCTTCTCCTGTTTCTGAAACAAAAAAATAGCCATATTTTGCTCTAAAATTAATGATCACTGCAGCCATATTAAGAGATCAATCTTCAAGCATTAAAACAGCACCAAAACAATCACTGCAGCCATCCAAAATGGCACCAAAACAGCACCAAAACAACATTACAGCAAAAAATGCCACCAAAATGGCACCAAAGTATCAGCCAAAATGGCACCAGAGTCACTACAACCATCTTCACCATCAGCCAAAATGGCACCAAAACTACATGATTTTGCATTGTATCTTCACCATCTGCCTCTTCATCACCAAAGTCTCATGCATTTTGCTACCTGGAGAGAATTGTAGTAGAAAAACTACATCAGGATCACATCAACAAAAACTACAGAGAAGGTTGATCACCAATCAAAACAAGGAACATGCAGTAATAGTATTAGGTCACCAAGGAGACAAAATTTACCTTCATGTCCATTCGCTACTCATCGTCGTCGATACCAAAAAAAGGAACTCTATGCCCACTCCTGTTTTCCTCATCGTCACTACAATATTGCAGCATGGTATGATCAGTCCTGTTTTCCTCATCCTCGCTCTCATGCCCATCCGCTACCACCTTTCTTCTTTTCTTAATGCCTTCAACTGTTGCAGCATCAACAAGCACACGTTCCCGGTCCCTTCGCACTCTGCTTTGCACCGGAACTTCCATAGAGTCATCATCAGCTTGCACCGGAACTTCCGTAGAGTCATCATCCTGGTATGTTAGTCCACTACCACCGGGGCCCTTTTCCATTTCAGTTTCAGTCACACTCCACAAGTGTCTGTGCTGAAAGGTTTGCACAACTCGCCATTTTCCGTGCGAAAGATTGTCTGGCAGATAAAACACCATTGTTGCTTGTGCTGATAGAATAAAGGGATCATTCTTATACCAGCACCTTCTAGTGTTGATGCTTTTGAAGTAGCCATCATATTTGAAAAAAGAGTCTCTCTTCTTCTTGCCACCAAGATCAAACCAGTCACAGCGAAATAAGACAACCGAGCGATGGATGCCTCCACTAGAGTTGTACTGCAACTCTACGATGCTTCTCAGCTGACCATAGAAGTCAATGTTCTCACCATCATGTGTCCCCTCGGTGACGACTCCACTATTCTGTGTCTTCCTTCTTTCCTCGCGGTCAACGGTGTGGTACCGGACACCGTCAGCAATGCATGCTGAATACACTCTCACTCGCTTATCCGGTAAGCATGCCAAAGCAAATAGATCATCACTGACCTTCTTCTCCTCATGCAACTTTCCAATCTGCACAAATAAACCATTTAGCAACAATGGTATTTAACACTTGGTGAATAACACAGAAAACATAAAACATGTGGCTAAAGATCTCACATGATTCTTAAACCATTTAGCAAATCCCTTGGCAACCCTTTTATCAACATGAATCTGGCTTTCTTCCTGATTTAACTCTTCCTTGCATTTCCTGCAATGCCAACAAAACATGTGAATTAAAACATTAGGCTGGTGCCAACCCAAGCAAAAAAATATAACGAGTGCACAAGATATAATGAACTCGATATATGGTAGAACCTCAGCGCAATTGCTGAGCACAAACCAAACCATCTTGTCATACTTATCACCAGCCTCCAAGTATTTTGAGGCTCCAAGAAGTTTCACACCATGGTTGAAAACCGAGACATCACCACTTTGCGAATCAGACCGCTCTATATTTCTGGCCGGCCGGTTCCATCTCGTTTCCACATCTTCAAAGTATCTAGAGCAAAATGTCAAGCACTCGTCAACGACATATGCTTCAGCAATCGAACCTTCAGGTCTTGCCGTGTTTCGCACATAACGCTTACAAGTAAGCAGCCTTCTTTCGATTGGGTACATCCAACCATATTGCACAGGGCCTCTAAGCATTGCCTCTTTTGGTAAGTGCACCGCCAAATGGACCATCACGGTGAAGAAAGCTGGAGGGATAATCTTCTCGAGCTTGCAAAGAATAATTGGGATTTCTTTTTCAAGTCTTTGCAGAACAGTTACCTTGAGTGTTTTGCAGCACAGTTCTCTAAAGAAATTTCCCAGCTCAGCAACCGCTTCATATATATCCTTGTCCATGATTCCTCAGAGGCCCGCCGGTAAAATCCTTTGGAGGAGGATGTGACAATCATGGGTTTTCAGTACTGAAAGCTTGAATCCATCAGAAGTAACACACTTTGCTAGGTTAGCAGCATAACCATCTGGAAATCTCACCGCTCTTATGAATTCACATAATGCAAGCTTTTGTTCTTTACTCATTGTATACCATGCTCGTGGCATTTCAAATGAATCTTCATCATCATCATGCTGTAGATGCAAATCTGATCTTATGCCCATGTCCTTCAAATCAAGCCTAGAACTAACCGTGTCCTTTGTCTTCCCTTTAATTTTCAGAAACGTCCCTAGTAGATTCTCGCATATGTTTTTCTCAATGTGCATTACATCGAGATTATGCCTTAACTTCAGATCAGCCCGGTATGGCAGGTCCCACAAACAAGACCTCCGGTCCCAACATTGACCTTCCTCACGCTTTCTTTTCTTGGAAAGCTTTCCTGGTCTCACATCTTTCACCTTTTCAAGTTGCTGCTCCAGCTCTTCTTTAGTGAATTCAGCTGGCTTGTCACGGGTTTCATTCTCACCATTAAAATCTTTGCTTCTTAGCCAGCGATGGTTTCGGGGAAGAAAGCGGCGGTGCCCAATATAGCAGATCTTGCTCCTTATTATCTTTGAGCAAGGGTCTTTGTCACAATGGACACAGGCATTATAACCCGCTGTGATCCTCCCAGACAGAGTGTGCAGAGCCGGGAAATCATGGATGGACCATATGATTGCAGCACGTAGATTAAACTTTTCTTCCGGACTCAAGGCATCGTATGTAGGTACACCGGTCCAGAGCTGGAGCAGTTCTTCTACGAGGGGCTCCATAAAGACATCAAAATCCTTTCCTGGAGACTCTGGACCTGGGATAAGCAATGACATCATGAAGTTGGACTGATCCATGCATGCCCATGGTGGCAGGTTGTACGGCACCACAAAAACTGGCCACATGCTATAAGACGTGCTCATGTTCCCAAACGGATTAAACCCATCTGTGGCAATGCCAAGTTTTATGTTCCTTGGATCTGCAACAAAATCTAAATGTATACGGTCAAACTCTTTCCATGCCTCTCCGTCCGCTGGATGGCTCAGCTCATTGTCCACAGGTTGCCGCTTCAGCTTGTGCCACTGTACCTCACGCGATGATTTCTTCGAGATGAACATCCGCTGCAGCCTTGGTATCAACGGAAAGTGCCTCAGTACCTTCTCCGGTATTGACTTCTTCCCATCAGCATCTTTCCACCTAGAGGCATTGCATTTTGGACAGTTGTCATGCTTTTCTAAATCCTTCCGAAATAAGACACAATTATTTGGGCACACATGTATTGAAACATAACCTAGCCCCAGCCTGCGGATTATGCTCAATGCTTCATCGTAAGACTTGGGAATGCAGCTATCAGGGAATTGCAAGGTCAAAAGGTGGAGTATTGCGTTGAATGCAGCATTGCTAATCCGGTAGAAAGACTTGATGTGGAGTAACTTCACGGTGAAGGTAAATCTTGAAAATTTACCCCCTTCATGAGCTGCGCGCTTCGCCTCCTCTAACACCTCAGCAAACATCGACTTCTGTCCATCAGCAAGGCCTTTAGAGTTGTAGAGATCCTTCAACAGGTCAGGAATCCTATCATCTTCATGGCCATCCTCTTCCTCCAAACCAGCATTCTCTCGCAAAACCTTTTCCATAAAATCAATGCCAGCATCACCACCACCCATCATATGAGGGGCCTGTGTATCATCTTCAAAATGTCGAGGTTGTCCATCTAAAGGTTCTCCATGATATATCCATCTATCATATGTGCTGGCCATCCCATTAAGAAGCAGATGATCTTCCACTCTTCCTTGAGCTATTCTTGAACGGTTGAGGCATTCGCAGCATGGGCAAAGAATGGCAGCATCCTTGGCAAAATTTTCCCGAACAAATTGCATGAATTCATTAACTCGCTTCATATGTTCTTTGGAAAACCTTCTGACTCCTTTTGTAATCCAGCTTCTGTCCATCTGCCAAAGACAACAAATTTTTGCAAATTAGCAACCAATCTAAGTGCATCAACATTAATTAATGAAAATGGATGGCAGTAATGGCAGCTAAAAATCCAGAAAATAAGGTAGGCACCCAACTTTATATGCTAACTGCCTAGCCACAACATTCAGCTATTTCCAATTTCTCACCACTTTAGTCCAGTTCACATGGTTTACTGATTTCACATGGGAGCAATAAAAAGCAGTTCACAGGAAATACATATTTCACATGGGAGAAAAGAAAAGCTAACAAAAGCATGTAAAACCTAAATTAGATCTTCAGCTGCATCCATCTCCAGCTGCACTAAAAAATAGAGGAGATCCAGCTCCAGCTGCATCCATCTCCAGCTGCACTAAAAAACAGAGTAGCATCCAGCTGCAGCTGATGGATTCACACTCAAATTAAGCTACACTTGACTACTAGCTAGTGTTCATCACACATCTAGCTCCTAACTCCTAATAGTGCGCATCTAGGGTTCTTTAACTCCTAACAGTGTGCATCTAGGGTTCTAGGGATCAGAAGAGAGGGGGAGAGGAGAGGGGGAGAGCATACCGGGAGGCCTGCTTGCGGCGGCGGCGGTGGGGGCGGCGGAGAGTCCCCCATGCTCGGCGAGCCGCTCCTGTCGAGCCAAGCAGCGAGTTGTGGGCGAGGCGAGTTGCTTCCACCGCCCCTGCCAGTTGCTTCCGCCGTCGTGGGCGAGGCGCGTGCCCCGACCCACGGCCTCCCCACCGGTTGCTTCCGCCGCCGGCCCCGGCCCTGCCACCCCTGCCGGTTGCTTCCGCCGCCGCCGCCTACGCTAGACCATTTCAGAAACGAGGGGGGGGATTTTCGCCAAGTGTTGGCTCGAGAGGGGGGGAATTTTCGCTAAGTGCCGCCACTCGACTCTTTTCCCCTACTCATCAGTGGGTCGCACTTGTCAGTGTGAGACGATGCTGCCAGTGGGTCGCACTTGTCAGTGTGAGACGATGCTGCCAGTGGGTCGCACTTGTCAGTGTGAGACGATGCTTCCGGTTTTGCTGACAAGTTGGCCCCACCGCAGTCATTTTCCCCCACCGCAGTCATCCCCCCCCCAGTCATTTTCCCCCACCTCATACCCGCCGCCGCCGCCGTCTCATCCTCCTCCCCGCCGACTCCTCCCCACCGCCGCCGACGACTCCTTACTCTCCCGTGGAGGTATGAATCCGCCGCTGACTCCTTCCTCTCCATTTGGTTTTCTGCTGCTGTTTAGATTAGGGTTTGATTCCATTGAATTAGGGTTGAACTGATTGGATTAGGTTTTGATTAGGGTTCTTGCCGACGCTGTTGTTTTCTATTGGATTGGATTAGTTTTTGATTAGGGTGGTTGGATTAGGGTTCTTGCCGCCCGCTGTTGATTGTATTGGATTGGATTAGGGTTCTAACAGATATGCCCCCAAAATGTAGCACATGGGCACATTTATAGCAGATATGGTTCTAGCAGATATGGTCCAAAATTAGAGTACATTTATAGTGATGTTCTCTGTTCTCTGTTCAGCATTGTTCTCTGTTCTCTGTCCAGATAGAGTAGTATGTTGTTAACAGAATTGTTCTCTGTTCAGCATGAATTGTTTTGCCATTTATAGTAGTATTCCAAATTGTAGTACTATAGAGGTGTTCTTGCCATCATAAATGTCCACAAGTGCATTGCTTTTTTTCTCAGTTTTGCCATCATAAACTTGGCTTAGTTTTGCCACATGATCAGTTAGTGTGCTGTGATGAACTTGTTGTTTAATTACAATGCAGTAGTAAATGTTTGCTACATCGCTGCTTTTCAGATGGCTGACTTGGAAGGTTTCGAGTTCTTCACGATCATACTTGAGATATCCTCCAGCAGGCTGGTATATAAAAGAAGAGATCTCCCCTTCACCCGTCTCTTTATCATAACTCTGCTGTTTGCTACATCACTACTTGACACTCGCTACAGAGGCTGCCTGACACTTTTATGAAGATGCTGGACGGCCGTCGGCCACCGAAAGTGAAGTTGCGGCAGGCCGGCAGTGGGCTTCGCAGGCTGTGGGACGTGGAGGTGGTGTTCGACACCGACGGCCACATGTACCTAGATCGTGGCTGGAAGCAGTTCGTCCGTGCCTACGACCTGCGGCAGGGGTACTTCCTTGTCCTCAGGTACGACGGCAACGCCATGCTGATCGTAAGGTGTTCATCACGACTATGTGCCGCATGCGCTACCAGGACGACGATGATGCCAGTACGCTCTGCCTCTTCTTCCTCTACATTTGGCTTTGTCTCACACCGATTGTTAAATAAACCTGCTTGTTGCATTTGGTCAGGAAATAGGAGCAGCAGCAGCGACTCTGGCTACAGAAAATGCAGCTGCGAGGATGGCTACAGCAAAAGCAGCAGCAACTCTGGCTACAGTAAAAGCGGCATCGAGGATGAGGAGGAGCAGAGCGGGGATGAGGAGGTGGCTGGCGATGACCACGCGATAGTGGTGGCTGACGATGGCCTCGCGATGGTGGTGCCTGAGTATGCGCGAGCGGCGGTGGCGGTGCCTGAGGATGGCCTCGCAATGGTGGTGGTGCCTGAAAATGGCCTCGCGATGGTGGCGGTGCCTGACGATGGCCTCGCGATGGCGGTGGCGATCCCACAGCTGGGCGACAGGACCATGCCAATTGTGGTAGAGGAGTACATCCCACAGCCTGGCCACTTCATCCAATTCGCCGCTCTAAGCGCATCAAGATGATGAAGGAGAAAGAGAAGGAGGAGTGAAGATCTTAAGAAAATAAGTCAATGTTAAGTATGTCAGGTCATATAAATCTGAACATGTCAATGTTCAGTATGTGGTCATGTTAATCTAAACATGTCAACCTTTGGTGTAAACCTTTTAAATATGTGGTCATGTTAATCTGAACATGTCAACCTTTGGTGTAAACCTTTTAAGTATGTGGTCATGTTAATCTGAACATGTCAATGTTAAGTATGTGGTCATGTTAATCTGTCCATTACCTTCCAAGCTCAGTTTTGTAATTGATGGGAATCGAAATTTTGTGCATGCTCATGGATGAAAGATAAAATTGTGTGTTTTTTTGCTTCCTCATGGATGCTCATTCATTGAATATTTTCTGATAATATGCCCAAATTTGGCACATGCCTCCATCTTGTGATGGCAAACAATGTTGCCAAAGAGAGGTTCCAACTTGTTTCACAAAAAAATCATTTTTCATTTTTGGAATGCCAAAAGCACGTGTTTTTCGTGAAGCGGCTACAAAGAGGGACATTCCAAACGACGCATTCCATATTTATCTCAAAGTAGACCCTATTCTATGGACGGTCGCCAAAAATCATGCATTTCCGACCCTCGTAGCTACTCCCGGCCATTCAGACAACCATCGGCCGATTCAGCTGGAACCGGTTGGAATTTGAACTGCGGGTCCTCCATAGCTTGCCCGTTATTTTTGCCAAAAATCATTTTTAGCTTCACAGGTAGGCATTTCATCATAGAATCACCAACAGATATGCATGATCAAACCCCTAGCCGCGGACGGCCGACGCGACAAGTTAGACCGGTTTTTGAAAACACCGTAAAAATTCAAAAAAATTCAAAAAAATGGGAGACCTCCACGTCACATCATCAAATGTGGCCTACCAACTAGTAAAAATATTAAACTTGGAATACCGATGTTTTCTTGAAAAAGTGTTCTAAAAAACAACCTACCATGAACGAAGATTCATGTCTTTCAAGCCAAACGAGCAATGATATGGCCACATTCGTTGAATAGTTTGTGATAATATGCCCAAATTTGGCACATCCCTCCATCTTGTGATGGTAAACAATGTTGCCAAAGAGAGGTTCCAACTTGTTTCACAAAAAAACCATTTTTCATTTTTTATGCCAAAAACACGTGTTTTTCGTGAAGCGGCTACAAAGAGGGACATTCCAAACGGCGCCATTCCATGTTTATCTCAAAGTAGACCCTATTCTACGGACGGTCGCCAAAAATCATGCATTTCCGACCCTCGTAGCTACTCCCGGCCATTCAGACAACCATCAGCCGATTCAGCTGGAACCGGTTGGAATTTGAACTGTGGATCCTCCATAGCTTGCCCGTTATTTTTGCTAAAAATCATTTTTAGCTTCACAGGTAGGCATTTCATCATAGAATCACCAACAAATATGCATGATCAAACCCCTAGCCACGGACGGCCGACGCGACAAGTTAGACCGGTTTTTGAAAACACCGTAAAAAATTCAAAAAATGGGAGACCTCCGCGTCACATCATCAAACAACTAGTAAAAATATTAAACTTGGAATACCGATGTTTTCTTGAGCTATTCGGTATGATTTTAACCATTATTTGTACAAAGTTTACAAAAAAACCCTAAAATTTTCTGCCTCAAAACCCAAAAGAATTTCCCTCCCACCCCAAAATTTTCCCTCCACTCTCCCAAAATTTCCCTCCCTCTCCCAAAATTTCCCTCCAACCCCTCTCCCACTAACAGGCGGGACCCACCACCCCCTCTCCCACTAACCCGCGGGACCCACCACCCCCTCTCCCACTAACCCGCAGGATCCCCTCCCCTCCCTCCCAAAATTTCCCCATTCCGCTCCCCTCCCCTCCTTCCCACGACCGCGCCGCTCCTCACCGCACCGCCACTCCGCGCCGCCCCGTCCCTCCCCTGCTCCTCGCCGCACCGCCACTCCTCCCCACTCCCCGACGACGGCACCATCGACGACATCGCCCGCCTCGTAACCCTAGGCCACGACGACAGCGACCACATCGACGACGGCGGCCACATCGACGACGACCACCGCTGCATCATCGACGACGACGGCCACATCTATCGCTGCATCATCTACTAGGTACTTCTCCCCTCGCTCCATCTCCCCTTGATCTTCTAGGGTTAGGGTAGATTTTCTAGGGTTTGGTAGATACCCGTCATGGGTTCTTCTAGGGTTCATGGGGATGGATTGACGGGGATAGGGATGGTTCGGTAGATCCATGGGGTTAGGGTTAGGGTTCATCTGGTACACGTTGCTCTCTGGTTCATGGGGTTCATGGGGAAGGATTGATGGTGATTCATGGTTCATGGGGTTAGGGTTAGGGTTCTTGTTGTTGCTGCTCATGGCTAAACTATTGATGGGGTTAGGGTTCTTGTTGCACACCATGGGTTAGGGTTCATGTTGTTGCTGCTCATGTTGTAGATGGAGTAGAAGTCGTTGTGGCTGCTCACGTTGTTATTGCCTACTCAAATCTGTTAATGCCTTGTTATCTTACTACAAGAAGTTGTTGTGGCTGCTCATGTTGTAGATAGAGTAGTAGCAAATTGGGCTGAATTGGCACAACAGTTGC
Organism: Aegilops tauschii subsp. strangulata; assembly: GCF_002575655.3. Lineage (NCBI taxonomy): Eukaryota > Viridiplantae > Streptophyta > Magnoliopsida > Poales > Poaceae > Aegilops > Aegilops tauschii. The sequence continues at coordinate 69,796,503 of NC_053041.3, forward strand.
TCTATCTACTCAAATCTGTTAGGCACATATCATGTTGTGGCTGCTCATGCTGATATGGTCCATTGTAGATAGAATGTGCATAACAAGGCATGCCCTGTTTTGCCTTGTTATTTCACAAAGTCTGAAACTGTCAGCATAACTTGTCATTTTGCATTGATGCTATCATCATATCTGCCATGAACATATTTGCCATGAACAACTCTTGTTGCATGTAGTTTGCTAGCTCTAAACATTGCATCATGAATCTGTTTTCTGCCATGAACTGTGTTTTTCACTAAGTCTGGAAATCTGTATCACTTGTTAGTTATCCATGCTGTTTTCCTAATGATATAAGAAGTTTTAGAAATAGTTCAGTAAGCCTGTTTTGTGGTCAATGTTACCTACTATCATTCCATGTCATTTGTTTCCTTGTTTGAGTTCTTCATCATAATTAAATGTTGCATCTAAATTGCCATGTTGATGTAGTGAAGATATTAAGAGATGCTTCATATCTTTCCAGTGTACATGCATGCTTGTTTAGTGCACTTACATGTTTGCTTAATTAATAACACTACATCACTACATTGTTGATCCATCAAGTTTGCTTCACATGTATTCCATGTATGTGCATGCTGGTCCAAATGCTTTCCTTTATTGATACAAGCACATCATTTTACTTTATCCCTGTTGTATGTGATTGTTGTTTATTCTTTTTTGCAAGCACCACCTGAAGATCATCCATGGCAAGGATGACAAGGTCAAATAATCGGCCAACCGTTGGTATGCAGCTTGCTCCTTGTGGTTATACTGTCAATTTTATAAAATATGTGTCTTAATATGATAAGTGAAATGTATTGCTGCAATCTGAATAAGCTGTCTTAATTGTGCAACTAGGATTAAATGTTTGTTGTCTTAATTGTGAATAATCTGAATAAGCTGTCTTAATTGTGAATAAGCTGTCTTAAATGTTTGCTGTTAGTCTTCCATACCCGAATAACTAGGATTAAATGATAATAAAATCTTATAAGACATGTTTGGCTGTCTGTCCATGCATTCCAACCATTCACCTAATAATTATGTTTCCTTTATCATGCAAAGAGGATCCTCTCACCGAGTACGAGAAGGTTAGGGCTAGAAATATCATGAGGAACAATCGGATGTTCCAGTGTCTTGGCATCAGTGCAATAGCGTTGATGATTAGGAAATCGAATGATGTACAAGAGGGTAGAACTGAAGAGGTTCAAGAAGGTAGTGGAGTAATCAATGATGACCCAGAGTACAATCCTAAAGAGGATGAAGTTATTGATGGGGAGGACATGGACAATGTTGTAGTGCAGAAGACTATTAAGGTGCAAACTCTGTCTTGCTTGGAGGGTTGGGGTTCTTGTATGCTCTGTGTTTCATTGTGCTCACATATTTGTCTCGTGATCTAATGGTTTTTTCGTGCTATTTATACAAGGCACTGAAGTCTCTGAAGAAGAGGCATGATGTTAAGAAGACAGTCAACAAGAAGAGGAAGAGCTCAGATACATCTGCTGCAATGCCTCCAGGAAGGGTGATGGCCCCACCTCCAGGACAAGCAAAGAGGATCCTGGAACCGGATGAACCGCCCCCCTGCTAGAGTCACAAGGCAGAAAGCAAACATGCCGGCTGCGACGGACCATCAGGAAAGTCCGATGCGCATGGACACTGAGAGCTCGGTGCAAATGGGTGATGTGCTTCCGCCCATGGATGATGAAACCACTGTCTGCATGGATGAAAGAGGCACTGTCTGCCCAGATGAAGGAGGAGCTATCTGCATGGATGAAGCAGGCACTGTCCACAGAGACCTCAGCCCTGTTGCACCTTCTATTGACAGGAATGCTGTCATCAGTGAAGAAGAACAACAGCTTGTGCTTCAATCAGGCAATTTCACCTGTGTAATGCTCTCTTTTACTAGTGCATTTTCCAAATGGAAGTGATCATGTATGGTTACCTGTTTAGCAGAACCATTCCTGCATTTGTCAATTTCTCTTCAAATTTATGAGTTCAATTTCATTTTCAGATGCACTGACTACCAAGCTTAGACAGAGAAAGGGCAAAGGGCTAGAGAGAATCACCAAGTCGCTTGGTAGCAAGGTGCCTATCCAAATTGCCGAAGGGGTGAAGCGTCCAGAGAAGCCCCTGCAGGCAGCAAAGCTTGCTTCTGTGTGGACTCATTGCAAGAACCCATCTGCCGGTTCTTCCTCACTTCAACGAATACAAAAAAAGGCTAATCTATTGGAGAACTACATTGGGAAAGTTGCTGTAAGCTACTTGTTTCGTAGTTAATGTGCTGTCTTTTTTCTGTTACACCTATGTATGATCACTAATATTGTTCCTACCTTGTTTGCTGTCTTGGTAGGCAAATTTTGAGATGAACACCGACTCGGAGACCATCAAGACCGCTTGCAAAGATATTCTGCAGAAAAATTCAAAGAACAGACGCCATCAGATCAAGAAGAAGTATTTTGATTCCGTAGCAGCAAACAAAGTCAGCATCAAGTCTCCGGTGCTGGATCCGACAGATGGTGAATGGCAAGCTCTGGTGGAGATGTGGTCTACCACAAGACACAAGGTTTGTCTCTGCTTTGTTTGCTGCTTTATGTTCTGCAAATGATATGCTAGTGCTAGATCATGCTGACAGAATGCTTTTTTTTGTAGAATACCTGTCTGTCGAACAAGATGAATCGAGAAAAAGTTGTGTACCAACAGAGAACTAGTTCCAGGCATTACACAGCACACGTTTTTGCCACTTTGAGAACTTTTGTCTAGAGACCTGACCGTTTGATCCTCGTTGAATAACATTTTTGATTCTTGCCGAATAACATTTTGATTTTTGTTGAAAATCATTTCAAAAAGAAGAGAGGAAGGGTGAGGAGCTGTCTGCGATTGACTTGTTCAAGGCCACCCACAACAGCAAGAAGCACGGGTTTTCGGAGCCAGTAAAGAAAGCTATAGTAAGTCACTCCATGCTTTGTCCCGCCAGTTCAAACTTTTGTCTAGATTTGGTATGCTTTGATGCTGTTTGCTAGAGCCGAAGATAGGTTTGATGCTGTTTGATTCACACTTCTGTCATGCCCTGTTTTGATTCACAGCCAATTCAAACTTCTGTCATGCCTTGTTTGATGCTGTTTGACTGGTTTGTCCAGCCAGTTCAAACTTCTAGAGCCTAAGATAGGTTTGATGCTGTTTTACAGGTTTGTCCAACGAGTTCAAACTTCTAGAGCCTAAGATAGGTTTGATGCTATTTTACTGGTTTGTCCAGCCAGTTTAAACTTCTGTCATGTACTGTTTGAGTCACAGCCAGCAAGAACACAAACTTTGATGCTGTTTGCTACAGCCTAAGATAGGTTTGGTATCTCAACAAAGATATCAGAATTTGTTGTATAGTTCTAAACAAAGATAACATAATTTGCTGTAGCTATTTGTTGCCTTTTTTATGATGTGGTAAAATATCTACGTATAGATTTTGTGTGCTGGTTTCGTTACTTCAAATAATTCATTAAGTGTGCTGGTTTGGTGGCATTCTTGTTTGGTTTCTCTTGCTTGGTTTGGTTTGCAAAATGTGAAATAGATCTGCCACTAATGTCTATAATTTTCCTCCATATGCTAGCTTGAGATGGAAAACATGAAGGACACGCCGGTACCAGAAGGTGAAGAGCCAAAGTCTGCTGTTGAAATTGTTGACGAAGTGCTCAAGACCGAAGTAAAGCAAAGCACATTCCTCACGAATGTTGGGCTCCAGCCATGTACGAACAAATCGGGCAAAGCAAGTGCTGCTGTGGCTGCTCATGTTCGTGATCTTGAGCAGAAGCTGGAGAGGTCAGAGCTTCAAGCTGAATTGATGAAAGATGAAGTGGCGACAATCAAGATGAAGGCGGAAGAAGCTGAAGCTGCACGCGACAAGGAACTTGAGCTGCTGCGCAAGAAGGCTCAAGAACATGATGAGAAGTTAGCCCACTTGATGCTCTCCTTGGAGCTAAAGCATTATGATGGCTGAAGCATCGTCGAAGCTCTATGCTCATTTTGGTGAACCTGTGAAGTTGAACATGTCGTAGGATCTGTGAAGTTGAACCTGTCGTAGGACCTGTTTTAGATAGATGGGTCATTTTGGTGATGCTGAACCTATCAAGTTATGCAGTTTGTGAACCTGTGAAGTTATGCATTTCGTGAAACTGTGAAGTTATGCATTTTGTGTGAATTATTTGAGTTTTGTTTGTACCATTTTGTGAAGCTGAGCACCTGGTTCACAGGATAATTATTGAATTGGGCTCTAACCTTAGTTGGACCGCAAAAAGGCCGAGGCCCAAACAAGAATTAGACTATAATGGCTTGGGCCAGTCTGTAAAGGGCTGCATCCCAGAAAATAAAAGGCCAAGGCCCAAACAAGAACTAGACTAAAAAGGCTGTGGCACAAAAAAAAGTTGACTAGGAAAAAAATAGTGGACTGCAAAAGGCTACATCCTAGAAAATAAAATGCCAAATTATTGGGCCAGGCCCATGAAGCTAAGCAAAATAAAGAGGAAAAAAAGTAAAATGGGAAGAATTATTGGGCTTGGCCCATGTAGACGGTCGAAATGGACCGGGCTGATTCTAATTTAGGACCTTCTTATTTGGTCGTAATGCTGCCACGTCAGCTTGCCACGGTGGATCCGGCGTGGCATGGGTGGATTGCTAGTGACCAAAAATAAAGGTTGTAGAGCCTATGACCTTTGTTTTTGGTCATAAACGTCTATGACCTTTCCAGAAGGAAGGTCGTTAATTTCAATTAAAGACGGTCGGCTTTTGACCATCAGTTTTTGGTCACAAAAAGGTCACAAACGGAAACCAGTGACCATTTCAGTGACCAATAGTGGAGGTCACAAGATAGCATATTTCTTGTAGTGAAGGCATGTGTGTCGACAATCCTTTGTGTAGTTGAACCTTGGTTTTCGAAGAGCTGTGTGGAGGGCTTATAACCCCCCCTCCCCCAGCGCTTGTTATTAAGAAGGAAGAGAAGCCAATTTCGAAGCTCGTGAACTTGCTAGGGTGACGATGCCTCTAGTGGCTAGAGGACATGCTTGGTTATGTATCACTTCAGATATTATGCAAGTAATATACATTATATATGGTTGAATTAAGTTGTTAATTTTAGAAAAAAGATAAAAAATGATCTATTACTAAAAAGGCTCATGAATTGTTTTTCTGGGCTCAAGAAAAAGCTCGCCTTTCATGTTTTGCTAAAAACAAATCTGTTGTATCATGCTTCATAAAAATAATTCTAGTTACATGGGCACCAAACTTTATCGTATCGGGAGTGAGCGACCTTAGCTAGCACAGGAGAAAAAGAGAGAAACCAATCACTGCCTTTTTTTTGGTTTCAGGCGCCCCTTGTCTCCATGAATATTCTGAGACGAGGACGGCGTGGTGTGCTCAAGAGCAGAAGAAGAAAGGGGTTCTCGGCCCTAGACTATTAACCTAGCTAACCTGCCGGCAATAAGATTAGTAGTCCCTTGGCGCCAGTGTTCACCCAAAGTTTTGGCTCCGCCTGGATGGTCTGAACCAGACGAGAGACCTAAAAGGCTCCTAGCTGTTGAAAATGAAGTCATTTCGGTGTTTTCAGAGCCACCAGAATGTGTGCAACCTTGTATGACACTTGACGAGATAAGGAGCTTCTTTTGGCAAGTAGACTCCGGCTCCTGGTCGTAGAGGACGTCCACGTGAGTCTATCATGTTGTAGTGGAGTGAATTGCAGAAAACCACCACATTAACACACATGTTTGCAGAAAACACTCTTTTACGAATTTGAGCCAGAAAACACTGATTTTCGGTCTAATCTTTTGCAAAAAACACTAATTGGTCTATTTGGACATTTTAACCGTGATTATGACATGTGTGGTCCCTGGTATTTTTACAGAGGCACCATTCAATTTGAACAGAAAAATGCAATTGGGCCCTTGCCACACCAGCTCAACGGAACTCTGCCGCCGGCCATCTCGCGCAACGGCAACAGGAAGGAGAGGCTTCTGGGGAGGCGGAGCTGCAGTTGATCCGAAACACAAGTGCGATCAAGATTTGCTAATTTTGCAAGATGCCAAGAATTTGTAACTAGTACATCCAAGAACCCAATTCGACCGGGAAGAATAAAGAAGCGGGCATGGCGCAAATTTGGAACTAGTACATCCCAGGCGAATGAAATTAACACAATCTACAATCCCCGCGGTTGAATTCTGACGCAAACTAACGACACCCAATTCGCCCAATCGATAGTTCCGCTGAAAGCAGTTTGAGTCTTCGAGAAGTATGAGGAAGCGGGCATGGCGAACTCACCCCAGTCGGAGCTGCAAGGCGAGGTGTGTCCTCCCTTGCGGGGATCTGCTCCACGACCCAGTGCATCATCGGGCCGGCGCTGTTGAAGGCGTCGACGCTGAGGTACCTCCCGTTGGCGCGGAGGCGGCCGGCGACCTGGCGGAGCAGGATATCGTCCCCCGAGCCGATCCTGACGGCCTGCCATCTGATGGCCATCTCCTCCCAGGGCTCGTAGTCGCACTACTCGACGCGGTGCCCGCTGTGGCCTCGCGGCGCCGGCGCATCCGTGGCGCCGAGGTAGCGGCCGTAGGCGGCGCTGTGGAGGAGCACGTACTGGTTGTTGCCATCTCCCTGGTAGATGTGCACCGCCCATGCCATGTTCATCGACGCGCGGCGCCGGCTGAGGGAGACGCCAAGCCTGTCGTCGTCGGCGTGCAGGTACGTGCCGCGCTCGCGGCTCCGCAGCCGCACGTGGTGGCCGTCCTGGAACTGCTCCATCGCTCGCCGGTGACGCAGGAGAGCAGAGGCGCGCGGTGGGGAAGGAGAGGTGGGTTCTTGGTTTCTTGGTGCTCCGGCCATGGGGAGAAGAGGAGGAGCGAAGGCTGCTGGTTGGGACGGTTCCGTTCGGGCGCCAAGGCGGGGTATTTGAAGGAGGCTGGCGCCGTCGCCGTGCTCGCATAGTGGGCTTGAGGGCCCAGCCACACTCCTGTGCGCAGCCTCCTCCCGGAGAGGCCATTTGTTTCCTTTTGCCCTCCTCTAACACGGGGATGTATCCGGTGCACCCATACTTGTGGTGCTACCGGTGCACCGGATGCCATACAATATTTTATAAAATCTGAAAAATTCTGGCACATCGACACAACATCTATGTATGTTATAAAAAAATCATATCAAAATTTGAAATATTTTTTAAGATACAAAAATGACAAAATTGACATCAATGTGATAAGGGCCAAATCTAAAGCCCAACTTACGTTATATACTATTCAGTGTTAAATTTGTCATTTTTGTAGAAAGAGAGGTTCTGAAAGGTAAAAGGACTGGAAATCCTAAAAAAGCGCCCTTTTAGGAGCTGTGTTTCAAATTTTGACTTGAAATTTCGTGACAATCTACACTAATGTTGTCTGAATGTGCTAAATTTTTTTCAGAATTTTTTAAACATTTAAAATGTGCAACTTGAGTTCGGTGCACCGGTAGCACCACAAGCACCAGTGCACCAGATATTCTCCCCCTCTAACACACCCGCGGCACAAAATACCTATTGTACGCTCAACACGGCGAGTTGGTAGTTGCAAAATATGAGATGGCTACAGAGAGCATGATGATGGCTTATAACCCCCCGCCCCCGCCGCCGTGAAACAGGCTTTCACCCCACTTTATAAATAAAGGCATAAATGGCCGAACCGATACATAGTGGTGAGGAAACCCTCATACAAGCAGGTCGGAACGAGAAATAAAAAAGCACCAAGCGGGTGGCACAAGTGCCACTAACCCAACGCCAAACATGAACTGCAGGAGAGGCCACCCCTAAGACACTACAACCAAATTAAGAGGACCGGAGCCGCGCCGCCAACAGAAACCACCATACCACGCTAGGAGCCCCACCTCGGCTGGGGGTGCGGATCATCGGGGTCAGCCAGCATCGTCGCCGGAGCGGTGGGCCTCCACGGGCAGGATCTGGTCCAGCCCTCAAGACCTTCCACAACCTAACCCTAAATCCAGCATAACACCGGCCGTCGGAACAACTGCGCACCACTACAGCCGCCGACGGCCATGGCCTGACCCGAGTCCCCCATCTGCACATCAAGAGGTGGGCACCTCGCGTCACCCGAAGAGGCCAGCACGCCGGAGCGCTGGAGCCTCCACAAGCACTAGCCCGCAGCCCACGGTCGCTTGCCGCGCCCAGCCACGTCGCCGCACGCCGGGGTGCCACCGCCCACCAGCCACCCTCAAGCGCCGCCTGCACCAGATCCGTGGCACATGACCCCCTCCCCCTCCCAGCGCTTGTTTTTCGGGAGGAAGAGAAGCCAATTTTGAAGCTCGTGAACTTGCTAGGGCGACGATACCTCTACTGGTTGGAAGACATGCTTGGTTATCTACCACTTTTGAGATTATGCAAGTAATAGACGTTATATATGATTGAATTAAGTGGTTAATTCTAGAAAAAGATAAGAAAAAAAATGATCTAATACTAAAAAAACTCATGAATTGTTTTTCTGTGCTCAAGAAAAAGCTCGCCTTTCATGTTTTGCTAAAAACAAATCTGTTGTATCATGCTTCATAAAAAAATCTATCTACATGGGCACCAAACTGTATTGTATCACGAGTGAGCGACCTTAGCTAGCACGGGAGAAAAAGAGAGAAACCAATCACTGCCTGTTTTTTTGGGTTTCAGGCGCCCCTTGTCTCCATTAATATTCTGACACGACGATGGCGTGGTGTGCTGAAGAGCAGAAGAAGAAAAGGGTTCCCGGCCCTAGACGATTAACCTAGCTAACCTGCCGGCAATAAGATTAGTAGTCCCTTGGCGCCGGTGTTAACCCAAAGTTTTGCCTCCTCCTGGATGGTCTGAACCAGACAAGAGGCCGAGAGGGCTCCTGGCTGTTGAAGATGAAGTCATTTCGGTATTTTCAGAGCCACCAGGATGTGTGCAACCTTGTATGAGACTTGACGAGATAAGAGCAACTCTAGCAAAAGTCGCAAATCCATAAAATTCCGGTAAGTATACGGGCTCGGCCCAATTTTCTAGCCAGAACAGAGCCCGTATACTCACCCGGCCCTTAAATTTTTTTATCGCGGCCCGCAAACCTCCCCCCCCCCCCCCCCCAAGCAGTATATCTACGAGTTTGCGGTGCATATGCGGGTCGAAACCCTATCTCCTCGCCGCCGCGTCTCACCGCAATTCCCCACTCCCCTCCTCACATTTCTCGCCGCCGGTGAGCCCCTTCCGCCTCCAGCCGCCATGTGGGGCCACATGTGGAGCTCCGGGAGTAGCTCTGGCGGGGGCGGCGACCCTGAGTGCGAGTGGCGTGTCCAAGTGATGTCCAAGTGTCCGAGTCACGCGGGTTGCTGACCTGCTCACTTTGAACGGGCGTGCATGGGATCCGGCTAAAGTGAACGCGATGTTCAGTCCAAGTGATGCGCAAGATATTCTCCAGATTGCAATAGGCGGGCCGGATGAGCAAGATTATGTGGCATGGAATTACACAAAAAATGGATGCTTCAATGTCAAGTCTGCGTATCACTTGAAGAGATCGCTGGGCCGATCGAGGACCGGACAGCCGGAGCCCTCTGACTCGGTGCAGACACATAAGGGGTTCATGGCGCTGTGGGAGTCATGTGCTCCGGCTAAAGCAAAAATTCATATATGGCGCATGATAAGAAACGGGCTGGCTGTAGGGTATGAACTACATTGACGTAGGATAAAACCAGGAGTTTTTTGTGTTGTCTGTGGTCGAGAAGAAACGATTCATCATCGCTTCTGGTCATGTCAACATTCAGTGAGGTTCTGGCAGCTTCTTCGCTCAGAGAAGGGAGTTTCGGTGGCGATCCCACCGTGCACGATCAACTCCTAGAGTGCTCTAGCGCGCTGGTTACTTAACTGGTTCTCGGGTGCTTCCGATGAAGAGAAGGAGGTTATGGTGTAGGCCACCTATGGATTGTGGCTAGCTCGTAATTCTACAAGAGAAGGAAAGATTATTGCGCCACCACATGAAATAATGCACACAATGTTCTCTCACATGACGGAATGGAAAGCTGTGCATCGTGGGACGCTGAGGGAGCCGAAGCATGCAGAATCACAGAGATGGAAGCCACCAGACGAAGGCTGGGTAAAGGTGAATTCGGATGGAGCGATCTCAAAATATGGCAAGAAAAGTGGAGGTGGCGCTGTGCTTAGGGATCACAATGGTGGTTTTCTGGCAGCTGCTTGTCACTTCTTCCCAAATGTCGTCGAACCAGAAGCCTCGGAGATACTAGCATGTAAAAGGGGTTTGCAGGTGGCAGCGGAGTTGAATGCTACAAGAGTTCATGTGGAGTTGGATGCACAGGGCGTGGTGAATATGCTACAGCAATCGAGCAAGAACCTTTCCGTCGTCGGCCCCGTGGGTACAAGAAATCAAAACCATCCTTGGGAGTTTCGCTGAGAGCAAAATTTCTTGGGCAAGTCGTAGTGCTAATGTTGCCGCTCATAAGTTAGCTAAGGTAGGGGTAGGAGATGAACTATGTAAGGTTTGGCTAGGAGTTCCACCGGACTTTGTGCTTGATGTAATTTCGGATGATATTTTAAGGTTCGATGATTAAATAAAAGCGGCAACAAGTTACCCTAAAAAAAAACTTAAGATGTACTACCTTGACGAGAACGCATGTGGTTTTAAATCATTTGATTTGTCGCCCCCCTCCCCCCCCAAAAAAAGGAAAAAAAACGCGTAGTTTTTCCACCGCTGAAAATACGTACCGCGCGCGGAGCACCAACCCAGCCAGCAATGCGTAGCCCAGGCAGACTGCCGCCATTTCGACTCGGCGCCAGAATCCGACCCGTTAATGGTTTAGCTAACGTTAGATCAACGAAAAGTGTAACGCCCATACGTGTGGGGGGTTAGCCAACTCACCCACACGCCTCCATCACCGTTCAGTAACTTTTGCACGAATCTTGGCACGAATTAGCTGATTTTGTATGCCACGTAGGACAACTCGCGTGTGTGGTGTGTGAGAGAGGTCGCCCACACATCCGTTTTACCACACTAGTTTTCAGTCACGCACAAGGGCTGGTGTGTGGGCGTTTGCCATCTCGCCCACAAGCCCGCCTCCTCTCCCACACCCAAGCTGCCAGTTGCCATGCGTTTTGCAGTGTACATAGCAACTGCCCTAGTGTGATTGCAAGCAGATGGCAACTCTCTCTTTTTTTACCCGAACATGTCAGTTGCCATATGTTTTGCATGGTACATGGCAAACTGCCCTAGCGTGCACGTAAGCAGATGGCAACTCTTTCTTTTTACATGGCAACTGCCCTAGCGTGCTTGTGATTGCAAGCAGATGCCATGCTGCCAGTTGCCATGCGTTTTGCAGTGTACATAGCAACTGCCCTAGTGTGATTGCAAGCAGATGGCAACTCTTTTTTTTTTACTCGAACATGTCAGTTGCCATATGTTTTGCATGGTATATGGCAAACTGCCCTAGCGTGCACGTAAGCAGATGGCAACTCTTTCTTTTTACATGGCAACTGCCCTAGCGTGCTTGTGAGCACATGTCAACTCTCTCTTTTACCCGAACATGTTTTTTTCTATGCTTTTTTTTGTAGTGCTACATGGCAACTGCCTAGTGTTAGTAGGGGGCAACTCCTAAAGTTTTGAAATCATGGCAACTGCAGTAGACCAGACCACACATGGCAACAACTGTAGTTGTCCAAAAAATGGCAATCTGAAACTTTGACCTGAGATGGCAACTGCAGTTGAGAAAACATGGAAACTGTAGTTGTCCGACATGGCAACCGTAGTTCAGCGACATGGCAACTGCACTTAAACGAACATGGACGAGGGTCCGGCCCATGGCAACTGCGGGCGCGCGGTAAAGTGTCACGTGGGGCGTGCGAGACCATGAGGTAAGAGGCCTGACGTACCGGCGTGTGGGCGTTATCTATTTAGCCCACACGCACGCGTGTAAGAAAGACCGGGAGGGGAAAAAGAGGCGTGTGGGCGCTAGTTGTTTTGCCAACACACAAGCGTGTGGGCTGGTCCTTTTAGGCACCACACAGAACGTGTGGGCAGATCCCTTAACACCCACACGTGTGGCAGTTATCGGCGTCCTAGATCAATGTAAGGCTCTTGCCCTGTAGACCCACGCAAGGTGCAAGTGCAAGTGATGAGTTGTGAGCTTCTGATCTTGTCCGATCTAGGTGGCTTTCATGGATCGATCGAAACGATCTTGCGTAGTTTTGACATTTGACGATGGTGTCTCTCAAGTTTCAGCTGTTTGGCTGAAATTGTATTGATTGGAGCATCTAGTCATGTACCTCTGTTTCTGCGCGAGTAATTGATGAGTTCTGATCATCTGCCAATCTAATGTAATGTGCAGAAACTAGCTAGTTTTCAAGACCTGAGTTTTGTTCACATGCTATTCAAAGATAAATCGAGAACGCCACCGCATGTTCAGAAATCAGAACTCGATCTCTGTCGAAACACAAATTCATTTTCCGCTGATGGAATGAAACTTGAAAGGGCACAGCTAAACTCGAGTGGACTGCTCAATTAACTGCAAGAGCCACCGCATCATTGCTGGCATCTAAGAGAAATGCACCCGGCAACGCTGAAGTAGCAGCCACAATAAGAATGCAGTCATTACAGACCAATGTCACTGTGTAATTTGTTCATACTTAGAACCACAAGGGCAAAACAGAGTAACAGACAGGTTCCTCCTGTCTGGAGAATGAATCAAGTTCAGTTAGCAGAAACATAAGAACTGCTGGGTTTTCCCCGGTGCAAAATGCAGTTCTGAATTCTCATGTCATCGTGTCCGAGGCTGCGACACTTCTGAGGAGGTGGACTGTCAGGCGACCGTCGGGAGTTCTGCTCTTATCTTTCTCTACTCTGCATTGATATCCGGGTAATGCAGCTCGGCGTTGGCTGAATTAGAACGTACAGTGAGGAATTTAGGCATTATGTCACGTCACAGGTAATGCAACCGTTCGAGAACTGTTTTGCAGAATGAACTTAGAAAATAGACAAGCTTATGTACAAGACCTGAAAAGCTGAATTACTGCAGGATACAAAACTGAATTTGGTTCAGTTATTCAAAGCATTTACAATATGCTAAATCAAACAAAAATCGGGATTACAGTAGGCTAATCAAACAGAAACTCGACTGATTTGCGTTTCCAAGTTCCAAAGTTTCTACTGGTAGCAAATTTTCTACAGTATGCTAATCAAGGACAGCAGTATGACACCAAAAAATGATGTATCAAGGTTTAGTGTGAATATGTGACTAATTTATTGATTTCCCCCCAGCAACCAATTAGCTTCAGACAACCTTCTGTCATCTGTACAACTAATGCAAATACCAACTATTTCTATTCAACTCCTTCTACTTATATCTAATATAATAATCCAGACAGCTCCCAAGTTCTAACTGAAGCAGATTAGCAGCAGTTGCAGAATACAACAGTTTCAGTAAACTGTTCTTCAGAGAGTTTCATTACACTGCCTTCCAGCACAAGCTGAATAACAGGTTCCTCTGACAAACCAATAGAAAAAATCAATCATATCTTCCTCCAAAATATGTTGAACCACCATATTCAGGTCAGCATTCAAACCGGGTGAGTTGCACCGTGCTCAGTATACCCTGGGAGGTTTCGACCTGGTCGGGCCCAAATATCAGCCTCCGTACAGGAGTGACATGTTGAATAGTTATCACGATCGTGAAAGACTCTCTCATGTACAGAACAAGCGCGGTAGTACATTTGATGACCTTTTTTTGATGCGTGAATTTTTTAAAATTACACATCATTTAGAAAATACATGAACATTTTTTTTAAATGAACACCTCTTAAAATTATAAGACTCTTCTCAGACCTCGGTCTGCTTGGAATATACAAGCAGAACCAACAAACAGGATATGAACCATGTTACACGACTGAAACTGTAAAAGGCACTAGTAAACTCAAGTGCTCAACTGCTTGCACCTGGCAACGTTGAAGTAGTGGCCATCGTCAACGCATTGCTCAAACAGTTTCAGAATTTTAGAACCGATATGGCAAAGCAAATAGGTATCCTACTGTCAGGAGAACAAACCAAGTTTAAGTAGCAGGAACAAATGAACTGCTGGGTTTTCCTGAACCCATATCTCTATGAAAGGAACTGGGTTCTAATGTTGTCGAGGCGGCGGCACTTCTGAAGAGGTGGACAGGAAGGCGACTTGTAGGGGTATCTCTCTACGCTGCATCGACATCCGCGTACCGCAGCGCCGCGTGAGCTGAATTAGCAGAAAATTAGTTAAGCAGTTAGGCGTCATGTGTCACAGTAACAGGTACTGCAACAAGTTTAAATAAGAAGATCAAAAAGGAAGCTGATCTACAAAACCTCAAAACAATGCAATGTGCTGTGGACAAAACCTGAATTTTGTCCACAAGTTAACTGAAACTATTACAGTAGGCTAAAAAACAGAAATCATTATCTTCTCTGTGAAGCTGAACTAGGTTCAGACTGAACTGATTTGGGTTTTCAAGTTCCAAAGTCTTCCACTAGCTAGCACAGTAGCATCAAATTGCAAAACTAAATCATCTTAATCAAAGCACAGTAGCATCAAAAACCAACTGTTTCCAGGTTCAGTGTGGATTTTGTACTTACGAAAATGACTTGGGTTCAGACTGAGAACTGATACTGATTTGGGCTTTCCACTAGCATCGGTCCATAAATCCAACAGGCATAAATCCAACTGATACTGATTTGGGCTTTGCACCCTCCTCGTCGGCGTGCAGGTACGTGCCGTACTCGCGGCTGCGCAGCCGCACGTGGTCGCCGTCACGGAACTGCTCCATCGGTCGCTTGCGCTGGACCTCTGCAGAACAGAGGAGGTGGGCTCTGCGCGGTGGAGAGGGGGAGTGGGTTCTTGGTTTCTTGGGGCTCCGGCGAGGAGGGAGGTGGGAGGAGAAGTGAAGGCTGTTGGTTGGGACGGTTACGTTCGGGCGCCAAGGCGGATGTATTTCAAGCGACCTTTCGGCACCAGGTGGGCTTGCGGGCCAGGCCATAGGAAATCCGTCCAGCGGCCCGTGCAAGTTAGACCCAGCACGCCTAATCGCTGTTTTCTCTCAGCTTAAGCTAAAAAATTCCCGTGTGTGGTGAATCATCAAAACCCAGAAAAAGTTTGCTCAACGTACCCTCTTTGTCGACGTTTTTTCCCTCTCGCTAGGGTTCGTCTTCCTCTCGTCGCCATCGGCGACGTAGAGAAAATCTGTCCTTCGCAGCCGCCGCTTCTGATCCTCTCCGCTCGGGCTGACCAAGGGGCAGCCTAGTACTGCTACCCGGCCTTGGTGGGGGGTTTTAGGGCTGCGGTTTTGCGTTAAGGTTTCGCTGTTCTGGCGGCGAGTTGACCGCGAGATCGGATCCACGCACTGTGACTATGGCAAAGCAAGACACTCCGGGCGCATCAGGGAGCAAGGGGAAGGGGAAGCTTGAGGATCTCATGGAGGAGCTAGCCCTAAACGAGGATGACCTAGATGATGTTGTCTTCGAGGAGGAAGATGTGCCACCGGAGGAGGATCTCAGGTGGATGATTTTGGCTCGTGTTCACATCGACAAAACCTTCAGCACCTACTGGTTCTTCCGCAACATGAGGTCAGCCTGGGATCTCGCGAGACGAGCGAAGATCAAAACCCTAGAGGATAATCTGTTCATCATGCAGTTTGAGTGCCTAGGGGATTGGGAACGAGTGACTCTTGGGGGCACATGGCACTTCCGGGGGAACCCTGTGATCATTGAACCTTATGATGGTTACTCAAAACCCACGTCGATCGAGCTCTTCAAGTTTGAAATTTGGGCGAGGATTCTTGACCTCCCCATTGCCTATCCTGGAAAGGTTAATGCGTTGGCGGCAAAGATCGGTGAGTTTGTGGAGTCAGAACCAGCATCTTTTGATTTTGAAGGGAACTTTTATAGAGTGAGAATCCGCCTGGATGTGCGTAAGCAGCTAAAGAAAGCAATATCGATCATCCGAGGTGGCCAGAGGGAGATCTTCGCGGTAAGGTATGAGCGGCTTCCGGATTGGTGTCAGGTTTGTGGTATGATGGGCCACGAATTCAAGGAACATGGCGATGGTGTGCACCCTCCCTCGGCCCTGGTTTTCAAGAACTTGCGAGCTCCTGCTACTACGGCGTGGGGCTCAAAACGCCGCAACAAGGGGCAAAAACCTTGGGGCAATGAGTGAGGGGGAAGCGGATCTGGTCTGAAACCACAAGATGATGTGAAGGAGGTTGAGGATACTGATATGGAGGAGAGCGATGCTAGTCGCAAAAGGGCCTCTGATGAGGTTGTGGGTGTCCCTGTTTCAGCTGCGGCCACCACAATCCTAGAGCTTGTTCCGTTTGAGGAAAGCAATGGTGGTGGTACAGGTGTCCCTCCTAGTCCCCCACCGAAACAGGAACCAAAACGCTCAAAGATATCGCAGCAGTCGAAGAAGGCAATGATAGCAAGCGGGAGGAAGAACTTGGCGGGTCTGAAGAATCGTGATGCAAAAACGGCGGCCTCCCCGGCGGAGGACCGCCGAGCACAATGAGTTGCCTAAGCTGGAACTGCCGGGGACTAGGCAACGCCCCAACAGTTCAAGAGCTGCGAGAAATCATGTTAAAGTTTGCCCCTAGAGTACTTTGCATTGTTGAAACACAAATTGGTCAAGATAGAGCTGAAAGTTTATCAAGTACTCTAGGTTTTGCTTCTTCTTTTGCTATTGGTTCCACCGGCCGTAGCGGTGCTTTAGCTTTGTATTGGAATGATGAAATAAAGATCGAGATTTTAGGCTATTCGCAGTACCACATAGATGCAAAGATCTCAGATTTTGGGGGCGATCCTTGGAGGCTCTCATGCTTCTACGGAGAGGCACAAACGCACCTCCGGCACAGAACCTGGGACACGATGAAAAACTTATCAGCCCTCCAAAACATACCGTGGGTGTGTATGGGGGACTTCAACGAGGTTCTCCGTTATGATGAGCATGACGGGATCGGCCAGAGGAGTTCATCTCAGATTCAAGGTTTCCGTGATGCAGTTGACGTGTGTGGTTTAATTGATCTGGGCTTTCAGGGTCGTAAATGGACGTTTGAAAAGAAAGTTACAGGGGGATCTTACACAAGAGTCAGGCTTGACAGGGCGCTGTGTACTCCCGAGTGGGGTGCCCGTTTTCCATTAGCGGCTGTGGAGCATCTAACAGCCGCGACATCTGATCATTCGCCCATTAGGCTGATGCTTGAGCCACCGGAGGGAGGCAAGCAAGTCCAGAAGCAATTCAGGTATGAATGCATGTGGGACACGCACCCCGAGCTAATCCCAACGGTTCAACATGCATGGGAGGCGAACGGCCCCAATCTGACGGCTGCAGAAGTACGTGCTAATTTGCAATCATTGTCGAATAATTTGGGAGAGTGGAGCAAGTCCACTTTCGGAAGTGTTAAGGCAGAAATAAAAAGGTTGAAGCGAGATTTGGAAAGACTGAGAAATGATCCGGTGAGGACTGCACCGAGCCATGTAGAGATTAAAACGAATGATCGCTTGATTGAGTTATATCTTCGGGAAGAGATAATGTGGCGCCAAAGATCAAGGGTGGCATGGCTGTCAGAGGGAGACAGGAACACACACTTTTTCCATCTTCGAGCTTCCAACAGAAGGCGAAAAAACTTGATCAAAGCATTGCAGAAGCAGGACGGGCAGTTAACGGATGACTTATCAGAGATGCAACAGTTAGCTCTCGATTTTTATAAGACATTATACACTTCCGAGGGGGTGGAGGGACTAGATGAGGTTATCCAACATGTACCCACAAAGGTCACTGCAACCATGAATGATAGTCTTTTGGCGCCTGATACGTCTCCAACGTATCTATAATTTTTGATTGTTCCATGCCATTGTATTACCCTTTTTGGATGTTTACGGGCTTTATTTTACACAATTATATCATTTTTGGGACTAACCTACTAACCGGAGGCCCAGCCCGTATTGCTGTTTTTTTACCTATTTCAGTATTTCGAAGAAAAGGAATATCAAACGGAGTCCAAACGGAATTAAACCTTCGGGAGCGTGATTTTTGGAACGAACGTGATCCGGAGAACTTGGAGTGCAAGTCAAGAAGCGAACGAGGCGGCCAGGAGGGTGGAGGGCGCGCCCACCCCTACAGGGCGCGCCCCACGAGCGGCCACCGACGTACTTCTTCCTCCTATATATACCTACGTACCCCGAAAACATCCAGGGAGCAACCGAAACACAATTTCCACCGCCGTAACCTTCTGTATCCGCGAGATCCCATCTTGGACCCTTCGCCGGCGCTCTGCCGGAGGGGGAATCGATCACGGAGGGCTTCTACATCAACACCATAGCCCCTCCGATGAGTTGTGAGTAGTTTACCACAGACCTTCGGGTCCATAGTTATTAGCTAGATGGCTTCTTCTCTCTTTTTGGATCTCAATACAATGTTCTCCCCCTCTCTTGTGGAGATCTATTCGATGTAATCTCTTTTTGCGGTGTGTTTGTCGAGATCCGATGAATTGTGGGTTTATGATCAAGTTTATCTATGAGAAGTATTTGAATCTTTTCTGATTTCTTTTATGTATGATTGAGTTATCTTTGCAAGTCTCTTCGAATTATCAGTTTGGTTTGGCCTACTAGATTGATCTTTCTTGCCATGGGAGAAGTGCTTAGCTTTGGGTTCAATCTTGCGGTGTCCTTTCCCAGTGACAGCAAGGGCAGCAATGCACGTATTGTATTGTTGCCATCAAAGATAAAAAGATGGGGTTTATACCATATTGCATGAATTTATCCCTCTACATCATGTCATCTTGCTTAATGCGTTACTCTGTTCTTATGAAGTTAATACTCTAGATGCAGGCAGGAGTCAGTCGATGTGTGGAGTAATAGTAGTAGATGCAGGCAGGAGTCGGTTTACTTGTTGCGGACGTGATGCCTATATACATGATCATGCCTAGATAATCTCATAATTATTCGCTTTTCTATCAATTGCTCGACAGTAATTTGTTCACCCACCGTAATACTTATGCTATCTTGAGAGAAGCCTCTAGTGAAACCTATGGCCCCCGGGTCTATCTTTTATCATATTTGCTTCCAATTTACTTTTATTTGCATCTTTACTTTTTGCATCTATATTATAAAATACCAAAAATATATTTACTTTATCATATTACCTCTATCAGATCTCACTTTCGCAAGTGGCCGTGAAGGGATTGACAACCCCTTTATTGCATTGGTTGCGAGTTCTTTGTTTTTTTGTGTAGGTGCGTGGGACTTGGGAGGAGTCTCCTACTGGATTGATACCTTGGTTCTCAAAAACTGAGGGAAATACTTACGCTACTGTGCTGCATCACCCTTTCCTCTTCAAGGAAAACCAACGCAAGCTCAAGACGTAGCAAGAAGGATTTCTGGCGCCGTTGCCGGGGAGGCTTTCACCAAGTCAAGACATACCAAGTACCCATCACAAACTCATCTCCCTCGCATTAACATTATTTTCCATTTGCCTCTCGTTTTTCTCTCTCCCACTTCACCCTTGCCGTTTTATTCGCCCTCTCTTTCCCAATCTCTCTCTCTTTTTCGCTTGCCTTTTTTCTGTTTGCTTGTGTGTTGGATTACTTGTTGCCATGGCGCAAGATAATATCAAATTGTGTGATTTCTCCAATACCAATAATAATGATTTCCTTAGTACTCCGATTGCTCCTCTTAATGATACCGAGTCTTGTGAAATCAATACTGCTTTGCTGAATCTTGTTATGAAAGATCAATTCGCCGGCCTTCCTAGTGAAGATGCCGCTACTCATCTAAACAACTTTGTTGATTTGTGTGATATGAAAAAGAAGAAATATACGGATAATGATATTTTGAAATTGAAGTTATTTCCGTTTTCACTTACAGATCGTACTAAAGTTTGGTTCTCGTCTTTGCCTAAAAATAGTATTGATTCTTGGAACAAGTGCAAAGATGCTTTTATCTCTAAGTATTTTCCTCCCGCTAAGATTATCACTCTTAGGAACGATATTATGAATTTTAAACAACTTGATCATGAGCATGTTGCCCAAGCTTGGGAAAGAATGAAATTGATGATTCGCAATTGCCCTACTCATGGTTTGAATTTATGGATGATCATACAAAATTTTTATGCTGGTTTGAACTTTGCTTCTAGAAATCTCTTAGATTCGGCCGCGGGAGGCACTTTTATGGAAATCACATTAGGAGATTCTACAAAACTTCTTGATAATATTATGGCTAATTATTCTCAATGGCACACCGAAAGATCTTCTAGTAAAAAAGTGCATGCTATAGAAGAAATCAATGTTCTGAGTGGAAAGATGGATGAACTTATGAAATTGTTTGCTACTAAAAATACTCCTCTTGATCCCAATGATATGCCTTTGTCTACTTTGATTGAGAATAATAATGAATCTATGGATGTGAATTTTGTTGGTAGGAATAGTTTCGGTAACAATGCTTATAGAGGAAACTTTAATTCTAGACCGTTCCCTAGTAATTCCTCTAATAATTATGGAAATTCCTACAATAATTCTTATGGTAATTTTAATAAGATGCCCTCTGATTTTGAGAATAGTGTGAAATAATTTATGATTTCTCAAAAGAATTTTAATGCTTTGCTTGAAGAAAAATTGCTTAAAGTTGATGATTTGGCTAGGAACGTTGATAGAATTTCGCTTGATGTTGATTCTTTGAAACTTAGATCTACTCCTCCTAAGCATGATATCAATGAGTCCCTCAAGGCTATGAGAATTTCCATTGATGAGTGCAAAGAAAGAACCGCTAGATTGCGTGCTAAGAAAGATTGCTTTGTAAAAGCGTGTTCTTCTAGTTTCCATGAAAATAATGATGAAGATCTTAAAGTTATTGATGTGTCTCCTATTAGATCTTTGTTTTGCAATATGAATCTTGATAATAATGGGACTGGAGATGAGTCAACTTTACCTAGAAGGCGTCCCAAGAATTCGGAGTTTTTAGATCTTGATGCTAAATTTGGTAAAAGTAAGATTGAAGAGATTGAAATTCTAGATAATAAATTTACTATCACGGACTTCAAGGAATTTGATTATGATAATTGTTCTTTAGAAGGTTGTATTTCCTTGTTGCAATCCGTTGTTAATTCTCCTCATGCTTATAGTCAAAATAAAGCTTTTACCAAACATATCGTTGATGCCTTGATGCAATCTTATGATGAAAAACTTAATTTGGAAGTTTCTATACCTAGAAAACTTAATGATGAGTGGGAACCTACTATAAAGATTAGAATTAAAGATTATGAGTGTTTTGCTTTGTGTGATTTGGGTGCTAGTGTTTCCACGATTCCGAAAACTTTATGTGATATTCTAGGTTTCCATGATCTTGATGATTGCTCTTTAAATTTGCACCTTGCAGATTCCACCATTAAAAAGCCAATGGGAAGAATCAATGATGTTCTTGTTGTTGCAAATATAAATTTGGTGCCTGTAGATTTTATCGTTCTTGATATAGATTGCAATCTTTCTTGTCCTATTATTCTTGGTAGACCTTTCCTTAGAACGATTGGTGCAATTATTGATATGAAGGAAGGGAATATTAGATTCCAATTTCCATTAAGGAAAGGCATGGAGCACTTTCCAAGAAAGAAAGTTAAATTACCTTATGAATCTATCATGCGAGCTACTTATGAATTAAGTGCCAAAGATGACACTACTTAGATCTATCTTCGCTTTTATGCCTAGCTAGGGGCGTTAAACGATAGCGCTAGTTGGGAGGCAACCCAATTTTCTTTGTGTTTTTTGTTTTTGTTTCTGTTTAGTAATAAATTTATCATATAACTTCTGTTTAGATGTGTTTTTATCTTTTAGTTAGTGTTTGTGCCAAGTAGAACCTATAGGATAACTTATGATGTTAGTTGATTTGATTCTGCTGAAAAACAGAAACTTTGCGCGCACGAGAAGTTTTTTAGTAAATCACAGAAAAGTGATTTTGCATTGATTCTTTTTTCTTCTGATCAATAGACACATTTTCTAGGACGTCCTATTTTGGTAGAATTTTGGGGTTCCAGAAGTTTGCGTTAGTTACAGATTACTACAGACTGTTCTGATTTTGACAGATTCTGTTTTTCGTGTGTTGTTTGCTTATTTTGATGCATCTATGGCTAGTAAAATAGTTTATGAACCATAGAGAAGTTGGAATACAGTAGGTTTAACACCAAAATAAATAAAGAATGAGTTCATTACAGTACCTTATGTGGTGGTTTTGCTTTCTTTCACTAACAGAGCTTACGAGATTTCTGTTGAGTTTTGTGTTGTGAAGTTTTCAAGTTTTGGGTAAAGTTTTGATGGACTATGGAATAAGGAGTGGCAACATCCTAAGCTTGGGATGCCCAAGGCACCCCAAGATATTCAAGAATAGCCAAAAGCCTAAGCTTGGGGATGCCCCGGGAAGGCATCCCCTCTTTCGTCTTTGTTTATCGGTAACTTTACTTGGAGCTATATTTTTATTCACCACATGATATGTGTTTTGCTTGGAGCGTCGTGTATTATATTAGTCTTTGCTTTTTAGTTTACCACAATCATCCTTGCTGTACACACCTTTTGAGAGAATCCTACTTGATTAGAATTTGCTAGAATACTCTATGCGCTTCACTTATATCTTTTGAGCTTGATAGTTTTTGCTCTAGTGCTTCACTTATATCTTTTAGAGCACGGTGGTGACTTATTTTTGTAGAAATTGCTAGTCTCTCATGCTTCACTTATACTATTTTGAGAGTCTCTTAGAACAGCATGGTATTTGCTATGGTTATAAAATTGGTCCTAGAATGGTAGGCATCCAAGTTGGGTATAATAAAAACTATCATAGGAAGTGAATTGGATGCTATGATCAATTTGATACTTGATAATTGTTTTGAGATAGGGAGGTAGTGATATTAAAGTCATGCTAGTTGGGTGATTGTGAATTTAAAGAATGCTTGTGTTGAAGTTAGCAAGTCCCGTAGCATGCACGTATGATTAAAGTTGTGTAACAAATTTGAAACATGAAGTGTACCTGGCTTGTGCATCCTTATGAGTGGCGGTCGGGGACGAGCGATGGTCTTTTCCTACCAATCTATCCCCCTAAGAGCATGTGCGTAGTACTTGATTTTTGATGACTTCTAAATTTTTGCAATAAGTATATGAGTTCTTTTGACTAATGTTGAGTCCATGGATTATACGCATTTTTACCTTTCCACCATTGCTAGCCTCTTCGGTGCCATGCATTGCCCTTTCTCACCTTGAGAGTTGGTGCAAATTTCGCCGGTGCATCCAAACCCCGTGATACGACACGCTCTATCACACATAAACCTCCTTATATCTTCCTCAAAACAGCCACCATACCTACCTATTATGGCATTTCCATAGCCATTCCGAGATATATTGCCATGCAACTTTCCACCATTCCGTTTATCATCATCATGACATACATTACTTTTGTCATATTGCCATTGCATGATCATGTAGTTGACATCGTATTTGTGGCAAAGCCACCATGCATAATTGTCATACATGTCACTCTTGATTCATTGCACCATCCCGGTACATCGCCGGAGGCATTCATATAGAGTCATATCTTGTTCTAGTTTCGAGTCGTAATTCATATATTGTAATCAATGAAAGTGTGATGATCATCATTATTAGAGCATTGCCCAAAAAGAAAAAAAAGAAAAAAAAGAAAGGCCAAAAAGAAAAAAAGAAAGGCCCCAAAAAAAATAGAAGAAAAGAAAAAATAAAAAAAGAAAAAAAGAAAAAAGGAAATAAATAAAAAGGGCAATGTTACTATCTCTTTTTCTATACTTGTGCTTCAAAGTAGGGACCTTGTTCTTCATGTAGTGAGTCTCATATATTGTTCTTCAAAGTAGCACCATGTTTTTCATATATAGTGAGTCTCATAGGTTGTCTTTTCCATGCTAGTGGGAATTTTTCATTATAGAACTTGGCTTGTATATTCCTACAATGGGCTTCCTCAAATGCCCTAGGTCTTCGTGTGCAAGCAAGTTGGATGCACACCCACTAGTTTTCTTTTGTTGAGCATTCATTTATAGCTCTAGTGCATCCGTTGCATGGCAATCCCTAATCCTCATGTTGACATCAATTGATGGGCATCTCCATAGCCCGTTGATTATCCTCGTCGATGTGAGACTTTGTCCTTTTTTGTCTTCTCCACACAATCCCCATCATCATATTCTATTCCACCCATAGTGCTATATCCATGGCTCACGCTCATGTATTGCGTGAAGGTTGAAAAAGTTTGAGATTATTTAAGTATGAAACAATTTCTTGGCTTGTCATCGGGGGTATAGAAGTTGGGAACATCTTTGTGTGACGAAAATGAAGGATAGCCTAACTATATGATTTTGTAGGGATGAACTTTCTTTTGCCATGTTATTTTGAGAAGACATGATTACTTTAATTAGTATGCTTGAAGTGTTACTATTTCTTTTATCAATATAAACTTTTATTTTGAATCATTTGGATCTGAACATTCATGCCACAATAAAGAAAATTACATTGAGAATTATGCTAGGTAGCATTCCACATCAAAAATTCTGTTTTTATCATTTACCTACTCGAGGACGAGCAGGAATTAAGCTTGGGGATGCTTGATACGTCTCCAACGTATCTATAATTTTTGATTGTTCCATGCTATTATATTATCTTTTTTGGATGTTTATGGGCTTTATTTTACACAATTATATCATTTTTGGGACTAACCTACTAACCGGAGGCCCAACCCGTATTGCTGTTTTTTTACCTATTTCAGTATTTCGAAGAAAAGGAATATCAAACGGAGTCCAAATAGAATGAAATCTTCGGGAGCGTGATTTTTGGAACGAACGTGATCCGGAGAACTTGGAGTGCAAGTCAAGAAGCGAACGAGGCGGCCAGGAGGGTGGAGGGCGCGCCCACCCCTACAGGGCGCGCCCCTGCCTCCTGGGCCCCACCAGCGGCCACCGACGTACTTCTTCCTCCTATATATACCTACGTACCCCAAAACATCCAGGGAGCAACCAAAACACAATTTCCACCGCCGTAACCTTCTGTATCCGCGAGATCCCATCTTGGAGCCTTCACCGGCGCTCTGCCGGAGGGGGAATCAATCACGGAGGGCTTCTATATCAACACCATAGCCCCTCCGATGAGTTGTGAGTAGTTTACCACAGACCTTCGGGTCCATAGTTATTAGCTAGATGGCTTCTTCTCTCTTTTTGGATCTCAATACAATGTTCTCCCCCTCTCTTGTGGAGGATCTATTCGATGTAATCTCTTTTTGCGGTGTGTTTGTCGAGATCCGATGAATTGTGGGTTTATGATTAAATTTATCTATGAGAAGTATTTGAATCTTTTCTGATTTCTTTTATGTATGATTGAGTTATCTTTGCAAGTCTCTTCGAATTATCAGTTTGGTTTGGCCTACTAGATTGATCTTTCTTGCCATGGGAGAAGTGCTTAGCTTTGGGTTGAATTTTGCGGTGTCCTTTCCCAGTGATAGCAGGGGCAGCAAGGCACGTATTGTATTATTGCCATCGAGGATAAAAAGATGGGATTTATATCATATTGCATGAATTTATCCCTCTACATCATGTCATCTTGCTTAATGCGTTACTCTGTTCTTATGAAGTTAATACTCTAGATGCAGGCAGGAGTCGGTCAATGTGTGGAGTAATAGTAGTAGATGCAGGCAGGAGTCGGTCTACTTGTTGCGGACGTGATGCCTATATACATGATCATGCCTAGATAATCTCATAATTATTCGCTTTTCTATCAATTGCTCGACAGTAATTTGTTCACCCACCGTAATACTTATGCTATCTTGAGAGAAGCCTCTAGTGAAACCTATGGCCCCCGGGTCTATCTTTTATCATATTTGCTTCCAATTTACTTTTGTTTGCATCTTTACTTTTTGCATCTATATTATAAAATACCAAAAATATATTTACTCTATCATATTACCTTTATCAGATCTCACTTTCGCAAGTGGCCGTGAAGGGATTGACAACCCCTTTATTGCGTTGGTTGCGAGTTCTTTGTTTGTTTGTGTAGGTGCGTGGGACTTGGGAGGAGTCTCCTACTGGATTGATACCTTGGTTCTCAAAAACTGAGGGAAATACTTACGCTACTGTGCTGCATCACCCTTTCCTCTTCAAGGAAAACCAACGCAAGATCAAGACATAGCAGCGCCTTATAAGGAGGAGGAAGTGAAGAAAGCGCTCTTTCAGATGTACCCAACAAAGGCTCCTGGGCCCGACGGGTTCCTCGCTCACTTCTTCCAACGGCATTGGGACATTTGTGGAGCTGCGGTCACTCGTGCGGTTCTGAGTATAGTTCGAGGAGAAGAAATCCCGGAGTGTGTCAATGATACAGTCCTGGTTCTAATTCCAAAGGTATCAAAACCTACTCTTCTGTCTTAGTTCCGACCGATTAGTTTATGCAATGTCTTCTACAAAATTGCTTCAAAGGTTTTGGCTAACCGGTTGAAGGTTATACTGCTTGAGATTATTTCTGAAGAACACTCAGCCTTCCGGCCTGGCAGGCTCATTACTGATAACATAATTTCAGCGTACGAGTGTTTGCACTTTATGAAGAGGAATAAGTCAAAGAACAATAATTACTGTGCTCTCAAGCTCGACATGATGAAAGCCTATGATCGAGTAGAGTGGAATTATATGGAAGCTATCATGAGGAAACTGGGTTTTGTAGCATCGTGGATCAATACTGTAATGAACATGGTCAGGACGGTATCTTTCTCAGTTTTGTTCAATGGAAGTAAATTAGAGGAGTTCAAACCATCTAGAGGTATTCGCCAGGGAGACCCAATCTCTCCATACCTTTTCTTGTTGGCAGCAGAGGGCCTCTCGTGCCTGTTAAAATCTCAGAATCAATCATCCCAGCTCAGCGGCATCAAGGTGGCTCCATCGGCTCCGTCGGTGAACCACCTTTTATTCGCGGATGATAGCCTTCTGTTCTTCCAGGCGAGTGTTGATGGAGCAGAGGGTGTGTCACACCTTTTGGATACTTACTGCATGGCCTCGGGTCAAAGGATTAACAGGGACAAATCGTCTATTTTCTTCAGTAAAGGATGCCCGTAGATTGTGAGAGATGCAGTCAAGGGATGCCTTCAGGTTCCTAATGAGTCATTAAGTGACAGATACCTTGGTATGCCTACAAATGTTGGACACTCAAAGAAAGGCACATTCAAACACTTGAGTGATCGTGTATGGGACAAGGTAAAAGGATGGATGGGCAAGTGTTTATCTGCTAGAGGAAAGGAGGTGTTGATTAAATCAGTTGCACAAGCCATCCCGGTCCACTCCATGTCCTGTTTCAAGCTCCCTAGAGGGTTATGCGAACACATAAATTCGATCATCCGGAAATTCTGGTGGGGATGCAAGGAGGGGCAACGGAAGCCGGCATGGGTCTCGTGGGAAGTGATGACAAGACCTAAGTATCTAGGAGGACTGGGTTTCCGAGACCTGGAACTTTTTAACCTCGCACTTTTGGCGAGGCAGGCTTGGAGAGTGCTACAAGATCCATCATCTTTGAGCGCCAGAATTTTGAAGGCCTTCTACTTCCCCAACACTGACTTCCTATCGGCAGAACTGGGCTCACGCCCATCGCAGATTTGGCGAGCGATATTGGAAGGGCATGACATACTGAAGCAAGGCATCATTCAAAGAGTTGGCAATGGACAATCGACAAGCATTTGGGACCATAACTGGATACCCAAGGAGGGATCGCTGCGGCCAATCATGTCATTGGTACAGAACCCGCTGAACTAGTTTCTGAGTTACTACTCCCAGCGACTGGCTCCTGGAACGACAATCTGGTTAGATCGGTTTTCTTGCCAATTGATGCTGAGGCAATCTTGAGAATTCCAGTATGCACAAGCAATGTTGACGACTTTTGGGCATGGCATCCGGAGAAGAAGGGACGGTTCTCGGTGAGCTCAGCTTATAAGTTCATGATCAAAACCAAAATTACCAGAGAGAACTAGCTCGAAGTTAGGGGTGGATCTTCGAGCAATGATCGAGACGAACATGACTGGACCTCGCTGTGGTCCTTGACGGTACCATCCAAAGTCAGGGTTTTCCTGTGGCGGCTCGCCCGCCACTCTCTGCCGACAACTGACGTCCTCAACCGGAGAAACATGTCTACTTGTGATGCGTGTCCACTATGTGGCTCTCCCGATTCGTGGCGGCACGCGCTTGTGGCTTGTTCTTCGGCTCGCTGCACCTGGGCGTTATCTGATCCTGCTCTGGGCGCGAAGATGGCGGAGAATGGTGAAGCAAGTGCTAAGAACTGGTTGTTTCATATGAATGAGGAATTGGATCACAAGTTATTCACAAAACTGGTTGTGACTCTATGGGCAATATGGTATGCCAGAAGGAAGGCCATCCACGAGGGGATTTTCCAGTCGCCGATGCAAACTTCTTCTTTCGTGATGTCTTATATCAACGAGCTGCAGCAGCTTGAAAAACCTCTGAATGATCATAGAAGGACAGCAACAACTAGCGGAGAGCCAAGGAGATGGCTAGCTCCACCAGAGGGGATGGCAAAAATCAATGTTGATGGAGCAGTAGCGCGACACAAACGTGGAGGGGTAGTTTCTGCGGTGTGCCGAGATCACTCCGGACTTTATCTGGGTTCTTCGGCGGCAGTATATCGAGGCATTACCGATCCTACAATCCTGGAAACGTTCGCTTGCAGGGAGGCGTTGGCGCTGGCTCTGGATCTTCATCTTACAAACATGACGGTCGCCTGGATTGCAAAGGCGTGGTACGGGACATAAACGAGGGAACGGGCGGGCCACATTCAGCTATTGTACATGAAATAATGCAACGGAGGAGCTCTTTCGATTTAGTCTCTTTTGTTTTTGAGCGTAGAAACCACAACTTCGAGGCTCACAATCTCGCCAAATTCGCTTGTAATTTAGATGTAGGTCGGCATGTTTGGCTGGGTATTCCCCATGACCAGACTCGTGTACCTATGAACATTTCTATCATCTAATAAAGTGGCGAGATATTCTAAAAAAAAGCTAAAAAATTCCCGACTACTCAAGAAAAAAAAGCTAAAAAATCCCCTTTGTCTCAAAAAAGGCTAAAAAAATCCCCTTCCGCTAAGAAAATTCCCTTAAAACAGTTTATGCTAAACAAATGTTCTGCTTTTTAAAAAAGAATCATGTTTTTTCGCTAAAGGAAAAAAACACTCATTTCATTTGCCAATGATTTTTTTGGTGCGATGTTTAGGTTTATCGGCTCCATACACATCTCGGCATTGAGCCGTGGTGATCGACGATGAGGAGCCAATGGTTTTTGGGTGTGATGGACGAACGATTTATGTTCGACGGATTACAACAGTGCCTACTTGTCATATCGACAATGATGTCATTGTGGTGCCACGTTGCTATGATGGCTTGTGGTCATTTTCATCAGTAAGTGTTCCTGGTTTTCTTCCTCACGACCTCGATCACAAAGAAGCATTTTGACAACCTACCTTGCTCCATACACAACCTAACTTTTGAGGTGGATGACCAACGCAAACCCTTCGAAACATTCAAAGTCAGTCAGACATGCAAATGTTTGATCTTCTACTCTACCAAACCCATAGAGTAATGTCGAGGCACAAATTGGGAGTAGGGACTAAGAGATCGTGTCTTCTTAGAATGCTTACATGTTTGTTTATGCATTTCCAGTTAAGTATAATTTTCTTAGTTCATTATAATAAAGTGGATCAGGTCGCTCTCCAAGAATTCCATGACGCCAAAGATTTCATTTGCCACATGCTCAAAGAGTTTCCCCCAAGGTCAGTTTCCTCTGAATTTATGTGTTGTCTGCAATATAGGCTAACAATTAAGCCAATATTCGACCAAATAAATCAGGATAAAAGGATCATTCATCCTATTGTGTTCAAAAAAGAATGATTACTACACATCTCCATATTGTCCAACAAACAACAACAACAACATCAACATCAACAACCACTGACATTTCTTATCTTTGCCAAAAATAGGAAACCAAGATCTTAATAGATATTGGACACTAGTCAACATAAATTTGAAACTAAAAGAAAATTGCAAAACAACCCACATCAGTTTGGCCACAGAACCCTCAAAGAGAAGATATTTGATACTTTCATCTTTTCACCAAAAGTACAATGTTTACTGCCAGTCCACTAGACTGGAGCAAGCATTGGAACAAAATGATCTTTGACTATCACATTAGAGATGTTGGGAAACATAGTAATTTCAAAAAATTTCCTACGCACACGCAAGATCATGGTGATGCATAGCAACGAGAGGGGAGAGTGTTGTCCACGTACCCTCGTAGACCGACAGCGGAAGCGTTATCACAACGCGGTTGATGTAGTCGTACGTCTTCACGATCCGACCGATCAAGTACGGAACGTACGGTACCTCCAAGTTCCACACACGTTCAGCTCGATGACGTCCCTCGAACTCCGATCCAGCCGAGTGTCGAGGGAGAGTTTCATCAGCACGACGGCGTGGTGACGATGATGATGTTCCACCGACGCAGGGCTTCGCCTAAGCTCCGCAACGGTATTATCGAGGTGTAATATGGTGGAGGGGGGCACCGCACACGGCTAAAATATCGTATATTAAGTGTGTCCATGGGGTGCCCCCTGCCCCCGTATATAAAGGAGCAAGGGAGGAGGAGGCCGGCCCTAGGAGGGGGCGCACCAAGTGTGGAGTCCTACTAGGACTCCCTAGTCCTAGTAGGATTCCACCTCCCATATGGAATAGGAAAAGAAGAAGGGAAAAAGAGAAGGAAGGAAGGGGGTGTCCCCCTTCCCTAGTCCAATTCGGACCAGACCAAGGGGAGGGGTGCGGCCACCCTTGAGGCCCTTTTCCTTCTTTCCCGTATGGCCCAATAAGGCCCAATACGTATTCCCGTAACTCTCCGGTACTCCGAAAAATACTCGAATCACTCGGAACCTTTCCGAAGTCCGAATATAGTCGTCTAATATATCGATCTTTACGTCTCAGCCATTTCGAGACTCCTCGTCATGTCCCCGATCTCATCCGGGACTCCGAACTCCTTCGGTACATCAAAACCCAATAAAACTGTCATCGTAACGTTAAGCGTGCGGACCCTTTGGGTTCGAGAACTATGTAGACATGACCGAGACACCTCTCCGGTCAATAACCAATAGCGGGACCTGGATGCCCATATTGGCTCCCACATATTCTACGAAGATCTTTATCGGTCAGACCGCATAACAACATACGTTGTTCCCTTTGTCATCGGTATGTTACTTGCCCGAGATTCGATCGTTGGTATCTCGATACCTAGTTCAATCTCGTTACCGGCAAGTCTCTTTACTCGTTCCGTAATACATCATCCCGCAACTAACTCATTAGTCACAATGCTTGCAAGGCTTATAGTGATGTGCATTACCGAGTGGGCCCAGAGATACCTCTCCGACAATCGGAGTGACAAATCCTAATCTCGAAATACGCCAACCCAACAAGTACCTTTGGAGACACCTGTAGAGCACCTTTATAATCACCCAGTTACGTATTGACATTTGGTAGCACACAAAGTGTTCCTCCGGTAAACGGGAGTTGCATAATCTCATAGTCATAGGAACATGTATAAGTCATGAAGAAAGCAATAGCAACATACTAAACGATCGGGTGCTAAGCTAACGGAATGGGTCAAGTCAATCACGTCATTCTCCTAATGAGGTGATCCTATTAATCAAATGACAACTCATGTCTATGGCTAGGAATCATAACCATCTTTGATTAACGAGCTAGTCAAGTAGAGGCATACTAGTGACACTCTGTTTGTCTATGTATTCACACATGTATTATGTTTCCGGTTAATACAATTCTAGCATGAATAATAAACATTTATCATGATATAAGGAAATATATAATACTTTATTATTGCCTCTAGGGCATATTTCCTTCAGTCTCCCACTTGCACTAGAGTCAATAATCTAGTTCACATCGCCATGTGATTTAACATCAATAATTCACATCACCATGTCATTAACACCCATAGTTCACATCTCTATGTGACCAACACTCAAAGGGTTTACTAGAGTCAATAATCTAGTTCACATCGCTATGTGATTAACACCCAAAGAGTACTAAGGTGTGATCATGTTTTGATTGTGAGATAATTTTAGTCAACGGGTCTGTCACATTCAGATCCGTAAGTATTTTGCAAATTTCTATGTCTACAATGCTCTGCACGGAGCTACTCTAGCTAATTGCTCCCACTTTCAATATGTATCTAGACCGAGACTTAGAGTCATCTAGATTTAGTGTCAAAACATGCATCGACGTAACCCTTTACGACGAGCCTTTTGTCACTTCCATAATCGAGAAACATATCCTTATTCCACTAAGGATAATTTTGACCGCTGTCCAGTGATCTACTTCTAGATCACTATTGTACTCCCTTGCCAAAATCAGTGTAGGGTATACAATAGATCTGGTACACAGCATGGCATACTTTATAGAACCTATGGCCAAGGCATAGGGAATGACTTTCATTCTCTTTCTATCTTTTGCCGTGGTCGGGTTTTGAGTCTTTACTCAATTTCACACCTTGTAACATAGGCAAGAACTCTTTCTTTGACTGTTCTATTTTGAACTACTTCAAAATCTTGTTAAGGTATGTACTCATTGAAAAAACTTATCAAGCGTCTTGATCTATCTCTATAGATCTTGATGCTCAATATGTAAGCAGCTTCACCGAGGTCTTTCTTTGAAAAACTCCTTTCAAACACTCCTTTATGCTTTGTAGAATAATCTTACATTATTTCTGATCAACAATATGTCATTCACATATACTAATCAGAAATGCTGTAGTGCTCCCACTCACTTTCTTGTAAATACAGGCTTCACCGCAAGTCTGTATAAAACTATATCCTTTGATAAACTTATCAAAGCGTATATTCCAACTCCGAGATGCTTGCACCAGTCCATAGATGGATCGCTGGAGCTTGCATATTTTGTTAGCACCTTTAGGATTGACAAAACCTTCTGGTTGTATCATATACAACTCTTCTTTAATAAATCCATTAAGGAATGTAGTTTTGTTTATCCATTTGCCAGATTTCATAAAATGCGGCAATTGCTAACATGATTCAGACAGATTTAAGCATAGATACGAGTGAGAAACTCTCATCGTAGTCAACACCTTGAACTTGTCAAAAAACCTTTTTGCGACAATTCTAGCTTTGTAGATAGTAACACTACTATCAGCGTCCGTCTTCCTCTTGACGATCCATTTATTCTCAATTGCTTGCCGATCATCGGGCAAGTCAACCAAAGTCCACACTTTGTTCTCATACATGGATCTCATCTCAGATTTCATGGCCTCAAGCCATTTTGCGGAATTTGGGCTCACCATCGCTTCTTCATAGTTCGTAGGTTTGTCATGGTCTAGTAACATAACCTCCAGAACAGGATTACCGTACCACTCTGGTGCGGATCTTACTCTAGTTGACCTACAAGGTTTAGTAACAACTTGATCTGAAGTTTCATGATCATCATCATTAACTTCCTCACTCATTGGTATAGACGTCACAGGAACCGTTTCTTGTGATGAACTACTTTCCAATAAGGGAGCAGGTACAGTTACCTCATCAAGTTCTACTTTCCTCCCACTCACTTCTTTCGAGAGAAACTCCTTCTCTAGAAAGGATCCATACTAAGCAACGAATGTCTTGCCTTCGGATCTGTGATAGAAGGTGTACCCAACTGTCTCCTTTGGGTATCCTATGAAGACACATTTCTCCGATTTGGGTTTGAGCTTATCAGGATGAAACTTTTTCACATAAGCATCGCAACCCCAAACTTTAAGAAACGACAACTTTGGTTTCTTGCCAAACCACAGTTCATAAGGCGTCGTCTCAACGGATTTTGATGGTGCCCTATTTAACGTGAATGTAGCTGTCTCTAATGCATAACCCCAAAATGATAGTGGTAGATCGGTAAGAGACATCATATATTGCACCATATCTAATAAAGTACGGTTACGATGTTCGGACACACCATTACACTATGGTGTTCCAGGTGGCATGAGTAGTGAAACAATTTCACATTGTTTTAACTGAAGGCCAAACTCGTAACTCAAATACTCTTCCCCACGATCAGATCGTAGAAACTTTATTTTCTTGTTACGATGATTTTCCGCTTCACTCTGAAATTATATGAACTTTTCAAATGTTTCAGACTTCTGTTTCATTAAGTAGATATACCCATATCTGCTCAAATCATCTGTGAAGGTCAGAAAATAATGATACCTGCTACGAGCCTCAATATTCATCGGACCACATACATCTGTATGTATGATTTCCACCAAATCTGTTGCTCTCTCCATAGTTCTGGAGAACGGCGTTTTTTAGCCATCTTGCCCATGAGGCACGGTTCGCAAGCATCAAGTGATTCATAATCAAGTGATTCCAAAATCCCATCAGTATGGAGTTTCTTCATGCGCTTTACACCAATATGACCTAAACGGCAGTGCCACAAATAAGTTGCACTATCATTATTAACTTTGCATCTTTTGGCTTCAATATTATGAATATGTGTATCACTACGATCGAGATCCAACAAACCATTTTCGTTGGTGTGTATGACCATAGAAGGTTTTTATTCATGTAAACAGAACAACAATTGTTCTCTAACTTAAATGAATAACCGTATTGCAATAAACATGATCAAATCATATTCATGCTCAACGCAAACACCAAATAACACTTATTTAGTTTCAACACTAATCCCGAAAGTATAGGGAGTGTGCGATGATGATCATATCAATCTTGGAACTACTTCCAACACACATCGTCACCTCGCCTTTTACTAGTCTCTGTTTATTCTGCAACTCCTTGATTTGAGTTACTACTCTTTAGCAACTGAACCAGTATCAAATACTGAGGGGTTGCTATAAACACTAGTAAGTACACATCAATAACATGTATATCCAATATACCTTTGTTCACTTTGCCATATTTCTTATCCACCAAATACTTGGGGTAGTTCCGCTTCCAGTGACCAGTCCCTTTGCAGTAGAAGCACTTAGTCTCAGGCTTAGGTACAGACTTGGGCTTCTTCACTTGAGTAGCAACTTGCTTGCCGTTCTTTTGAAGTTCCCCTTCTATCCCTTTGCCCTTTTCTTGAAACTAGTGGTCTTATTAACCATCAGCACTTGATGCTCTTTCTTGATTTCTGCCTTCGTTGATTTCAGCATCGCGAAGAGCTCGGGAATTACTTTCGTCATCCCTTACATACTATAGTTCATCACGAAGTTCTACTAACTTGGTGATGGTGACTAGAGAATTCTGTCAATCACTATTTTATCTGGAAGATTAACTCCCACTTGATTCAAGAGATTGTAGTACCCAGACAATCTGAGCACATGCTCACTAGTTGAGCGATTCTCCTCCATCTTTTAGCTATAGAACTTGTTGGAGACTTTATCTCTCAACTCGGGTATTTGCTTGAAATATTAACTTCAACTCCTGGAACATCTCATATGGTCCATGACGTTCAAAACGTCTTTGAAGTCCTGATTCTAAGCCGTTAAGCATGGTGCACTAAACTATCAAGTAGTCATCATATTGAGCTAGCCAAACGTTCATAACATCTGCGTCTGCTCCTGTAATAGGTCTGTCACCTAGCGGTGCATCAAGGACATAATTTTTATGTGCAGCAATGAGGATAATCCTCAGATCACGGATCCAATCCGCATCTTTGCTACTAACATCTTTCAACATAATTTTTCTCTAGGAACATATCAAAAATAAACACAGGGAAGCAACACCGCTAGCTATTGATCTACAACATAATTTGCAAAATACTATCAGGACTAAGTTCATGATAAATTTAAGTTCAATTAATCATATTACTTAAGAACTCCCACTTAGATAGATATCCCTCTCATCATCTAAGTGATTACGTGATCCAAAGCAACTAAACCATGTCCGATTAACACGTGAGATGGAGTAGTTTCAATGGTGAACATCACTATGTTGATCATATCTACTATATGATTCACGCTCAACCTTTCGGTCTCTGTGTTCCGAGGCCATATCTGTATATGCTAGGCTCGTCAAGTTTAACCTGAGTATTCCGTGTGTGCAACTGTTTTGCACCCGTTGTATTTGAACGTAGAGCCTATCACACCCGATTAACACGTGGTGTCTCAGCACGAAGAACTTTTGCAACGGTGCATACTCAGGGAGAACACTTTTATCTTGAAATTTTATTGAGAGATCATCTTATAATGCTACCGTCAATCAAAGCAAGATAAGATGCATAAAGGATTAACATCACATGCAATCAATATAAGTGATATGATATGGCCATCATCATCTTGTGCTTGTGATCTCCATCCCCGAAGCACCGTGCTCGTGATCTCCATCTCCGAAGCACCGTCATGATCACCATCGTCACCGGCTCGACACCTTGATCTCCATCGTAGTATCGTTGTCGTCTCGCCAACTTATTGCTTTTACGACTATCGCTACCGCTTAGTGATAAAGTAAAACTATTACATGGCGATTGCATCTCATACAATAAAGCGACAACCATATGGCTCCTGCTAGTTGCCGATAACTCGGTTACAAAACATGATCATCTCATACAACACATTATATCACATCATGTCTTGACCATATCACATCACAACATGCCCTGCAAAAACAAGTTAGACGTCCTCTACTTTGTTGTTGCATGTTTTACGTTGCTGCTATGGGCTTAGCAAGAACCGTTCTTACCTACGCATCAAAACCACAACGATAGTTTGTCAAGTTGGTGCTGTTTTAACCTTCGCAAGGACCGGGCGTAGCCACACTCGGTTCAAGTAAAGTGAGAGAGACAGACACCCGCCGGTCACCTTTAAGCAACGAGTGCTCGCAACGGTGAAACCAGTCTCGCGTAAGCGTACGCGTAATGTCGGTCCGGGCCGCTTCATCTCACAATACCGCTGAACCAAAGTATGACATGCTGGTAAGCAGTATGACTTATATCGCCCACAACTCACTTGTGTTCTACTCGTGCATAGCATCAACGCATAAAACCAGGCTCGGATGCCACTGTTGGGAAATGTAGTAATTTCAAAAAATTTCCTACGCACACGCAAGATCATGGTGATGCATAGCAACGAGAGGGGAGAGTGTTGTCCACGTACCCTCGTAGACCGACAGCGGAAGCGTTACCACAACGCGGTTGATGTAGTCGTACGTCTTCACGATCCGACCGATCAAGTACCGAACGTACGGTACCTCCAAGTTCCACACACGTTCAGCTCGATAACGTCCCTCGAACTCCGATCCAGCCGAGTGTTGAGGGAGAGTTTCATCAGCACGACGGCGTGGTGACGATGATGATGTTCCACCGACGCAGGGCTTCGCCTAAGCTCCGCAACGGTATTATCGAGGTGTAATATGGTGGAGGGGGGCACCGCACACGGCTAAAATATCGTATATTAAGTGTGTCCATGGGGTGCCCCCTGCCCCCGTATATAAAGGAGCAAGGGAGGAGGAGGCCGGCCCTAGGAGGGGGCGCACCAAGTGTGGAGTCCTACTAGGACTCCCTAGTCCTAGTAGGATTCCATCTCCCATATGGAATAGGAAAAGAGGAAGGGAAAAAGAGAAGGAAGGAAGGGGGCGCCCCCCTTCCCTAGTCCAATTCGGACCAGACCAAGGGGAGGGGTGCGGCCACCCTTGAGGCCCTTTTCCTTCTTTCCCGTATGGCCCAATAAGGCCCAATACGTATTCCCGTAACTCTCCGGTACTCCGAAAAATACTCGAATCACTCGGAACCTTTCCGAAGTCCGAATATAGTCGTCCAATATATCGATCTTTACGTCTCAGCCATTTCGAGACTCCTCGTCATGTCCCCGATCTCATCCGGGACTCCAAACTCCTTCGGTACATCAAAACTCAATAAAACTGTCATCGTAACGTTAAGCGTGCGGACCCTTTGGGTTCGAGAACTATGTAGACATGACCGAGACACCTCTCTGGTCAATAACCAATAGCAGGACCTGGATGCCTATATTGGCTCCCACATATTCTACGAAGATCTTTATCGGTCAGACCGCATAACAACATACGTTGTTCCCTTTGTCATCGGTATGTTACTTGCCCGAGATTCGATCGTTGGTATCTCGATACCTAGTTCAATCTCGTTACCGGCAAGTCTCTTTACTCGTTCCGTAATACATCATCCCGCAACTAACTCATTAGTCACAATGCTTGCAAGGCTTATAGTGATGTGCATTACCGAGTGGGCCCAGAGATACCTCTCCGACAATCGGAGTGACAAATCCTAATCTCGAAATACGCCAACCCAACAAGTACCTTTGGAGACACCTGTAGAGCACCTTTATAATCATCCAGTTACGTTGTGACGTTTGGTAGCACACAAAGTGTTCCTCCGGTAAACGGGAGTTGCATAATCTCATAGTCATAGGAACATGTATAAGTCATGAAGAAAGCAATAGCAACATACTAAACGATCGGGTGCTAAGCTAACGGAATGGGTCAAGTCAATCACGTCATTCTCCTAATGAGGTGATCCCGTTAATCAAATGACAACTCATGTCTATGGCTAGGAAACATAACCATCTTTGATTAACGAGCTAGTCAAGTAGAGGCATACTAGTGACACTCTGTTTGTCTATGTATTCACACATGTATTATGTTTCCGGTTAATACAATTCTAGCATGAATAATAAACATTTATCATGATATAAGGAAATATATAATACTTTATTATTGCCTCTAGGGCATATTTCCTTCAAGAGACATGTATGATAGATCCATGTCTCTTTGTCTTCAAGGAGAATTTCTCGATGATCATGAAGAAGGCCAAGCCTAGTCTTACATGGGTGATGCAGACTTGGTTAGATCATTTATAATTTGC
The DNA here is from genome assembly GCF_002575655.3 of Aegilops tauschii subsp. strangulata. Taxonomy (NCBI): domain Eukaryota; kingdom Viridiplantae; phylum Streptophyta; class Magnoliopsida; order Poales; family Poaceae; genus Aegilops; species Aegilops tauschii. The sequence goes on from NC_053041.3 coordinate 69,835,445, forward strand.
CCCTCTCCCTTTGTAAATATCCACATGTATATTACCATAAACAAAATGAAATAGTAGGCCCATGCTCTAAGGAATCGCTCTTTTGGCGGCAATTATTGGTCCCCCAAGTGCAATGGTTAGAGAACCAGTGTATCAATCCTTAGTGGCAATTGTCGGTGTCCAAACCGACAGATCTCGGGTAGGGGGTCCCGAACTGTGAGTCCGAGGATCAATGGTAACATGGGACGATGGGGACACGATGTTTACCTAGGTTTGGGTCCTCTTGAAGGAGGTAAACCCTACGTCCTGCTTGATTGTATTCAATGAGTATAGGGGTTACAAGAGTTGACTACCTCGAGATAGTAATGGCTAAACCCTAGCTGTCTAGCCTATGAGAATTCTAATAGCCTCTACGGACTAAACCCTCCGGTTTATATACACACCGGAGGGGCCTAGGGTTGTACAAAGTCGGTTTGCAGAGGAAGGAAATAATACATCCGGACACAAAAACTTGCCGTTCACGCATATAGGAGTCCTACCCAGACACGGGGGATAATCTTCGGCTTTTATCTTCACGGCCCATCAATCTGGCCCATATTGAATAGGCCGGGCACTCGTGGACCCCCTAATGAAGGACTCCCTCAGTAGCCCCCGAACTTGTCTTCAATGACGATGTAGTATCCAGCTTATGTCTTCGGCTTTGCAAGGCGAGTTCTTCACCATACTTCAGACTGACGACAGTTCGGTCCTGACCTTCATGTTATGCCTTTTAAGATTCCTTTCTGTTGTCGCCTCGATCTCCGCACACCAGGTGAATGCCAACGGTCCATAATAATAACTTTTACAAATAAACCCCTCACCACGCAGGGGTGACATCTATATAAAGAGGATAGATCCCCAAATACTACCCACATTGCGTAGAAATCATCAGAGCCAGCCACGGAAAAACCTCAAAACATGGCCAGTGCTCCTAGCTCATCTTCACGCCCTCATGGCCCTCAAGAGGGTGATTGGCGAAGCTGCTTAGTGTCTCACCTTTAGCTCAGTCGACTTCAGACGCAGAGATATCTCCCTCTCGAAAATTTCCCCAACCCCAACAAGTAGGAGAGGGTGTGCTTCATTTCATTTCTTTTGCGGGGCTTAGGATTTCTGATCCACCCGTTTCTCAGGGGTCTGTTGGAGTTCTACGGGATCCAGCTGCACAACCTCACCCCAGGTTCTATTATGCACATCTCGGGTTTTGTCGCTCTCTGTGAACTATTTCTGGGCTGCGAGGCTCATTTTGAACTATGGAGAAAGGTCTTTTGCCTCGTCCCTCGCCATCGAGGGGGTTCCATGCATATTTGAAGTGGGCGGCGCCGAAGTATGGCGCATAGCCGGATCAGGTTACCCTATCGGAACTCCCAAGGAGGTATCCCAAGAATGGCCTTCAGAATGGTTTTATATTGAGGATATTCCCCTTCCGGACCCAGTTCGGCGTGGTCTCCCCGAATTCTCGAGTGCTCCTTTGAAGAAACGCCTCAATTGACGCCCCCAGAGTCCCAAGGAAGAAGACAGTGCGAAAGTGAAGAGGTTGGTCAGCAAGGTCAGATCACTTGCTCATTCCGCGCTCTCGATAACCAAAGTCATGGCCATCACGATAAAGCGATGGATCCAGCCCCTCCAGTCCAGAGTAACCCCTTTATGGTGCTACAACGGAGAGGACGATGCATCTCATTACAGACGCAAGGGCCCGGATACCCCATCCGAACTGGCCATAATCCTAGCCGATCTTTATAAAGGGGAGAAAGAATACTTCCTCCGTTTAAATTGCCGGGAAGGTTTTTCCATGTACAACCCCATCAATGGGTAAGTTTTTGATTATCAGCAGTGTTCTACCTCGTTATTGAGGCATGCTAATCAAATTGTTCTTGTTGTCTTAAAGCAGTCATGGAGGAAGTGTTGGGGAACGTAGCATTCAATTTTAAAAAATTACTACGATCACGCAAGATCTATCTAGGAGATTGATACGTCTCCAACGTATCTATAATTTTTTATTGTTCCATGCTGTTATATTATCAATCTTGGATGTTTTATAATTATTTTATAGTCATTTTGTATCATTTTTTGGTACTAACTTATCGACATAGTGCCAAGTGCCAGTTGCTGTTTTCTGCATGTTTTTTACATCGCAGGAAATCAATATCAGACGGAGTCCAAATGCAATGAAACTTCACGGAGATTTTTTTGGACCAAAAGGAACATAATGGGCCCTGGCTGCACCTGGGGTGTGCCCTGAGGGGGGCACAACCCACCAGGGCGCGCCAGGAGGCCCAGGCACGCCCTTGTGGGTTGTGCCCACCTCAGGTGCCCCCCGGACCGCCTCTTTGCTCTATAAATACCCAAATATTCCCAAAACCCTAGGGGAGTCGACGAAATATTCATCCAGCCGCCACAGAGTGCTACCTCTTGAGCATGCGTTGGTTTTCCCTTGAAGAGGAAAGGGTGATGCAGCAAAGTAGCGTAAGTATTTCCCTCAGATTTGAGAACCAAGGTATCAATCCAGTAGGAGACAACACACAAGTCACCTAGTACCTGCACAAACAATCAAGAACCTTGCAACCAACGCGATAAAGGGGTTGTCAATCCCTTCATGGTCACTCGAAAAAGTGAGATCTAATAAAGATAGTAAAGTAAATATTTTTGGTATTTTTGTTGTATAGATTGGAAATTAAAGATTGCAAAATAGTAAACGAGATGCGATGTAAATAAAACAGATGCAATATAATAAGAAAGAGACTCGGGGGCCATAGGTTTCACTAGTGGCTACTCTCAAGATAGCATGTATTACGGTGGGTGAACAAATTACTGCCGAGCAAATGATAGAAAAGCGCATAATTATGAGAATATCTAAGGCAATGATCATGAATATAGGCATCACATCCGTGTCAAGTAGACCGAAACGATTCTGCATCTACTACTATTACTCCACACATCGACCGCTATCTAGCATGCATCTAGAGTATTAAGTTCATAAGAACAGAGTAACACATTAAGCAAGATGACATGATGTAGAGGGATATACTCAAGCAATATGATACAAACCCCATCTTTTTATCCTCGATGGCAACAATACAATACGTGCCTTGCTGCCCCTACTGTCACTGGGAAAGGACACCACAAGATTGAACCCAAAGCTAAGCACTTCTCCTATTACAAGAAAGATCAATCTAGTAGGCCAAACTAAACCGATAATTCGAAGAGACTTGCAAAGATATCAAATCTTGCATATAAGAATTCAGAGAAGAACCAAATAATATTCCTAGATAATCTTGTTCATAAATCCACAATTCATCGGATCTCGGCAAACACACCTCAAAAGAGTATTACATCAAATAGATCTTCGAGAACATCAAGGAGAACTTTGTATTGAGAATCAAAGAGAGAGAAGAAGCCATCTAGCTAATAACTATGGACCCGAAGGTCTGTGGTAAACTACTCACGCTTCATCGGAGAGAATATGGTGTTGATGTAGATGCCCTCCGTGATCGATTCCCCCTCCGGCAGATCACCGAAAAAGGCCCCAAGATGGGATCTCACGGGTACAGAAGGTTGCGGCGGTGGAAAAGTGGTTTCGTGGCTCTCTCCGATCGATCTAGGGTATAAGAGTATATTTATAGGCGAAAGAAGTACGTCGGTGGAGCTACGAGGGGCCGCTGTAGAAGTGCTCGAGGTAGACTTCGTCTCCGGATTCCGTCCGGATGGCCCGCCAAGGGATTGGCTCCACCTCCGGATGGTCGCAGCCCCGCTGCTCGACGTGGAACCCGCGCGGCGCCTGCACATTCGTGGCGGCGAGGTACCGGCCGTAGGCGGCGCTGTGGAGGAGTAGGTACGGCACAAACGCCTCGGGGGGCTGGTACACGTGCACCACCCAAGCCGTGTTCATCGACGCCCGGTGGCCGCGATGAGAGACGCCATGCCCGTCCTTGTCGGCGTGCAGGTATGTGCTGTACACGCGGCTGCGCAGCCGCACATGGTGGCCGTCCTGGAACTGCTCCATTGGTTGCTTGCGCTAGACCGCTGCAGAACAGAGGAGGTGGGCTCTGCGCGGTGGAGACGGACGGAGAGTGGGTTCTTGGTTTCTTGGGGCTGTTGGTTGGGACGGCGAGGAGGGAAGAGGAGAAGTGAAGGCTGTTGGTTGGGACGGTTACGTTCGGGCGCCAAGGCGGATGTATATTTCAAGCTAGTTTTCGGCAACAGGTGGGCTTGTGGGCCAGGGCATTGGAAATCCGTCCAGCAGCCCGTGCAGGTTAGACCCAGCCAGCACGCCTAATCGTTGTTTTCTCTCTTTCTCAGCTTAAGCTAAAAAATCCCCGATTACTCAAAAAAAGCTAAAAAATCCCGTTTGTCTAAAAAAGGCTAAAAAATCCCCTTCTGCTAAGAAAATTCCCTTAAAAAAGTTTATGCTAAACAAATGTTCTGCTTCTTAAAAAAGAATCATGTTTTTTTGCTAAAGGAAAAATAATTCATTTCATTTGCCAATGATTTTTTGGGTGTGATGTTTAGGTTTACCGGCTCCGTACACATCTCGGCGTTGAGCCGTGGTGATCGACGATGCGGAGCCAATGGTTTTTTGGTGTGATGGACGAACAATTTATGTTCGACGGATTACAACAGTGACTACTTGTCATATCGAAAATGATGTCATTGTGGTGCCACGTTTTGCCATGATGGATTGTGGTCATTTTCATCAGTAAGTGTTCCGGGTTTTCTTCCTCACGAGCTCGCTGACAAAGAAGCATTTTGACAACCTACCTTGCAAAGAGAGGTTCCTGGCATCTAGGTTTTCACCTTTTTGAGGTGGATGACCAGCGCAAACCCTTCGAAACATTCAAAGTCGGTCAAACATGCAAATGTTCGATAATCTACTCTACCAAACCCATAGAGTAATGTCGAGGCACAAATTGAGAGTAGGGACTAAGAGATCGTGTCTTCTTAGAATGCTTACATGTTTGTTTATGCATTTCCAGTTAAGTATAATTTTCTTAGTTAATTATAATAAAGTGGATCAGGTCGTTCTCCAAGAACTCCATGCAGCCAAAGATTTCATTTGCCACATGCTCAAAGAGTTTCCCCCAAGGCCAGTTTCCTTTGAATTTATGTGTTGTCTGCGATATAGGCTAATTATTAAGCCAATATTCGACCAAATAAATCAGGATAAAAGGATCATTCATCCTATTGCGTTCAAAGCAAGAATGATTACTACACATCTCCATATTGTTCAACAAACAACAACAACATCAACATCAACAACCACTGACATTTCTTATCTTTGCCAAAAATAGGAAACCAAGATCTTAATAGATATTGGACACCAGTCAACACAAATTTGAAACTAAAAGAAAATTGCAAAACAGCCCACATAAGTTTGGCCACAGAACCCTCAAAGAGAAGATGTTTGATACTTTCATCTTTTCTCAAAAAGTACAATGTTTACCGCCGGTCCACTACACTGGAGCAAGCATTGCAACTAAATGATCTTTGACGATCACATTAGAGACATGGATGATGGATCCATGTCTCTTTGTCTTCAAGGAGAATTTCTCGATGATCGTGAAGAAGGCCAAGCCTAGTCTTACAGGGGTGATGCAGACTTGGCTAGGTCATTTATAATTTGCCCCTCTCCCTTTGTAAATATCCACATGTACATTACCATAAACAAAATGAAATAGTTGGCCCATGCTCTAAGGAATCAATCTTTTGGCGGCAATTATTGGGCCCCCAAGTGCAAGGGTTAGAGAACCAATATATCAATCCTTAGAGGCAATACCCTAGGACCAATCAACAGCACTACAACATAAAACAAGAACTTCACTCGTGTTCCCAACAACTCTAGTGAAAATCTCACTATCTTTCCTGTTCGCAACAAGTTACGAGCATATAATTTGGTATAATGTTTTTATTATGTATTTTAGGAATAAATAATTTAGAAAATAAAAGTGCATGTAAATTTAAAGTGATACTTGTTTCATGAGGAAATTGGACGTTCCTAGGTTCACTACTAGCATCACTCTAAGTAATTTAACAATAGTACATAAATACAAGCATATTATCAAGTAATATATAGTATGGTTAAAGTTGATGTACTGAGTAGAAATCAAGTGGCCCTCGCAAGCTTTGCTCCAACCATGTAGCCTAGTGTATGATGGGAGGAAGGTCGCATTGCAGTCTTGTAGCTCTGCTCGCTAATGTTCCATGTCCTACAAAGTTACTATTGACTATTCTAAATAGAGAAGGCGCACAAAGGGGGATAATTTTCTTTTCTTTGGACTATGTTCTCTTATGGGGGTCACAATAGATCACGTTTATCCCACCATAGGCCTTTATGCTAGTAGGATCCACATATGTGTAGTTTGCTCCGTAGTAGTATATAATCATTTCATCGTTTCACAATAATTTATTTATGTATTTTTGTCTAAACTGAAAGCATCCGCATGGCTTTCCAACATTCATAGGTCTTCAATGTTGGGCGCATATATTCACGGTATTTTTTGAGAAAAGAGTAGGGCAGGTTATTTTTATTGGTTTGTTTTTTTCGTTTATATCAAAGTCATTACTAGTTCTTCTGAATGAGTAATAAATATAGTTTCTCGCACTAAAGTTCCATAAAAGGTAGCATGTGTGAACTTCACACCTACCCGAGTACAAGAAATGTGATCCTCAATAGGAATCATACCCTCCTTGCCCATGGACATGATAGATAATTAATACATATCCTTTCATTGGTGTACAATATATAATGTTTTAAAAATATGCAACCAACTATGTTATAAAGGGTCGATTGAGTGGCATAGAGGAAACATAATATATAATAGTTTGCGTAAATCGGAAGAGTGGAAGATGGGAATATAGAAGAATTGTATGCTTGAGACATTAGTTTTGATGTGTGTGTGTGTGTGTGTGTGTGCGGGGGGGGGGGGGGGGGGGGGGGGGGGGTAGCAACTTAAATTGCGGGACTGGGAGACATCGGGAACACATAAATAAGTTCCTAGAGTTTGTGACCTTCAAGAACATTCTCCCCTCGCCATGTCATTCGTGTAAAACTACATATAGTAGGCTCTTAGTCCAACAGTTCTAAGCCCATTGGCTCTTGCATCTTTCTAGTTTGTCATGTTGGGGAACGCAGTATTTCAAAAAATTTCCTACGATCACATAAGATCTATCTAGGAGATGCATAGCAACGAGAAGGGAGAGTGTGTCTACGTACCCTTATAGACCGAAAGCGGAAGCGTTGAGTAACGCGGTTGATGTAGTTGAACGTCTTCGCGATCCAACCGATCAAGTACCGAACGCACGGCACCTCCGCGATCTGCACACGTTCAGCTCGGTGACGTCCCTCGTACTCTTGATCTAGTTGAGGCCGAGGGTGAGTTGCGTCAGCACGACGGCGTGTTGACGGTGATGATGAAATTACGGACGCAAGGCTTTGCCTAAGCACTGAAGGAAATATGCCCTAAAGGCAATAATAAAGTTGTTATTTATATTTCCTTATATCATGATAAATGTTTATTATTCATGCTAGAATTGTATTAACCGGAAACTTGATACATGTGTGAATACATAGACAAACAGAGTGTCACTAGTATGCCTCTACTTGACTAGCTCGTTAATCAAAGATGGTTAAGTTTCCTAGCCATGGACAATAGTTGTCATTTGATGAACGGGATCACATCATTAGAGAATGATATGATTGACTTGACCCATCCGTTAGCTTAGCACTATGATCGTTTAGTTTATTGCTATTGCACTAGTAGAAATCAGGGCTTTGGTTGGAGCCTGCCAAGCCCATTAGTCCCGGCTCAGTCAAGAACCGGGACCCATGGGGGGCATACGTCCCAGTTCGTGCGCCCAGGGGCCCGGCCGGGCCTCGCGAGGCATTTGTCCCGGTTTATGTGGACCCATTTGTCCCGGTTCTAGGCACGAACCGGGACCAATGGGTCTCGCTCCTGGCCCACAGCCATTGATCCTGGTTCGTGCCTAGAACCAGGACAGAAGGGGGGCCTTTAGTCCCGGTTCCAGCCATGAACCGGGACCAATGAGGTGGCTATATATACCCCTCGCCCGCGAGCAGAGCACTCCACACTGCTCTGTTTTTTCTGGCCAGTGAGGGGAGAGCTTTGTGGTGCTCTAGCTCACCTCCTATGCACATGAGGTGTTCGATGAAATGCCCGAGCCACACTAGTTAAGCTTTGTCCTCTCGAAGCTCGACCTCCAAGCTTCATTTTCCCCGAGATTTGTCTAGATTTAGCGGTCCGTCACGTCCCATCCCCGTCTTCACCGCCGTTGATCGCCCGCGCCGATATCGTCGCCTGCACCACCATGGTGAGCCTCTTGTTCTTATCTTCTTCTGAAAGAAAAAAATTCTTACTTTAGATAGATACTTGTCTAATTTTCTACTTTTATTATTGCTTGTTATTATATAGTGCGATGGTTTTGGTATCCGCCCCCGTCGGCCCTCGTCCTGGCTATGCTTCGGATGCGGTATATATTATCTTTTAACTATTTGGTTCATTTATTATTTATGACAATTATGCCCATCAAGTTGACATAGATTTTATTTATCTAGGAGGTAGTTGAACCGGAAATTCCAACCGACCCTATTGTCGAGAGGTTAAATCTTCTATTATATATAAAAAGCGCTTAACGGGTTAACCAGAAAAAAGATAATTCGCTAGAAATTACCACAAAAAACAGAAACTACCGGCCCTTAATCTTGTGGGCCCGTAACTTAAAACACAAAATTAACGGATTGGATCTAACTCATAGAAAAGCCTAGGCTGGCATTAATTTAGCCTTCACACGTCTTATTGATTCACCTATATCACATATTAGTTTTCTATATAGATACCTTGACTTCCATCGTGCTAAAGGAAGACTAGAAAAAACATGGTGGTAGATTGGTTCTCCCATACATGAGTCCATAAAAGAATAGGGAAACGTTTGGAGATGGTGCGCCCGCCGAACCTTCGGCCGGTCGCCCGCTCACACGCGCTCCTACTTCGTGGGGGTCCCACACGAGATGAGCCAGCCCGACCTTATCCTTCTCCCTGTCCATTCACTTTTTCCCAGCGACACATGCATCTCCCCCGTTCCTGCTGCTGCAATCCCCGTCACGGCGGCGAGGCCGCCGTCTACCCCCCCCCCCCCCCCCCCCCCGCGTCTACCCCCGCATCGGCCCCTACCCCTGCGCAGCCCAATCTCGCCGGTGAGGTCGTCGTGCACCCCACGGCCGGCGACTTGTGGCACTTGTGGCGCTGGAGACGACATGCACAGGGGTCGGCGGGTCCTGCATCTGGTCCCCACTGGTGCCGGAGACGAAGAGCCCCAGACGCGAGTGTGCTGCAATCAACACTTGCCGGCGCTGGAGACGACGAACACCCCGTGGCTGGAACAAGCCTGTGCAGATGATACAACCGGCATCGTTAATAGCTTCAACCGGCTTCAGAAAAGCTTCAACCGGCCGCATATTTTGCTACAACCGACCGTCACCGGAGCTGGAACCATCACTGTTTTGCTGGAACCGGTCGGAGAGGGAGCTGGAACCAGCAATTTTTTTGCTGCATCCGCCGATAACATCTTTTTCGATAAGGAGCTGCAACCCACAACAGTGGGGATGACGATGCTACAAGCACGAACTGGGACCGGAACCTGCAGGCGCCGACGTGCTGCACGGGGATGCTTCAACCATCTACGAAAAAGCTGTTAACGGCACTCGACGAAGCTACAAGAAGCGACGGAAATTGCTACATGCGTCATTCTTTCTTGCATGGACAAGAGAGAAGCAGGTGTTACAACCGGTGCACATTGGAGCTACAACCGTCAACCCAAAATGCTAAGACCGGTGGCATTTTTTTGCTGGAACCAGAGAAAGAATAGGCTTCGACGGACGTGCATCATAGCTGCAACCATACTGAAAAATGCTACGTCCGGCAACCAATAAGCTACATCCGATTTTGAAAAAAGCTTCAACTGGATACGGGGTAGCTGGAGGTCGGCCACCGCGCAGCCGAAAAAAGCTGCAACCGGCTTCGAGAATAGCTACAACCCGCTTCTAAAAAAAGCTTCAAACTGAAAACAGCTAGATAACAATGGCGACCGGCAACGACGGTGCTGCGTGGCGGTCCTGCGATGGGCGCATGGCGAGCTACGACAGCAGGCCGGTGGCGACGCTGGAACCCACATTCGGTGGTGCTGCAATCCACTGGTAGAAAAAAGGCCTTTAGTCCCGGTTCGCAAAGGCCTTTAGTCCCGGCTGTGCAACCGGGACTAAATATGCGCGACTAAAGACCCCCCCCCCTTTAGTCGCGCCTCTTACGAACCGCGACTAAAGGCTTTAGTCCCGGTTCTCGTGGCTAACCGGGACTAAAGGCGTCCTTTAGTCCCGGTTCTCGTGGCTAACCGGGACTAAAGGCCCGTCCTTTAGTCCCGGTTCTCGTGGCTAACCGGGACTAAATGCCTCCTCCGCAGGTTTAGGGTTTTAGCCCCCCTAAACCTGGTTTTTTTGCGAATTTTTTTAATTTTTTTAATTTTCAAATTTCTGAATTATTTTAACCTCTAATCTCTAATCACCACCCCTCATCACTGCTCAATTTAACCTCTAATCTCTAATCACCCCTCATCATTCCAAATCATCTAACTTCCCGGACGGTCACCCATCCTCTCACTACTCCAGCCTGAGCACGCTTAACTTCCGGGTTCTATTCTCCCTCGTTTCCAAGTCTGCACTTGTTGTTTTCCTGACAATAGTAGGATGTCAATTCTATTAACCCTCAGGAATTTAGCTAGAGCATGAAGTGACACATTTCACTGTTTGAGTTTGAAACTATTGTTTTAAAAAACAATAATTATTTAGTAACACTAATATTTCTGGAATAATTAGTTTGACCATTGTTTGACCACTGTTTGACCACAGTTTGACCAGATTTGACCAAAATTTTAAAAAAGCTGAAATAATTATTTAGTAACACTAATATTCTAGAATAATTAGTTTGACCATTGTTTGACCACAGTTTGACCACAATTTGAATTTTTTTGCCTCTCCAGATCTTAAAAGCCCCGTATCTTTTTTTCTGTTAGGTTTTTGAGGATTTTGAAAATGTTTAACGGGGTTTCCCCGATTAAATTCGGATGTAACTTTTCGAGTAGATGATTTTTCATATAAAAAACTTTTTCATCCGAGTTCGTATGCAAAAGTTATGCCCATTTTAAGAAATTCCAGAGAGATTTTGCAAATAAAGTCGAAATTCATATTTGTTAATTTTCCCAACAACTAGACCACATATCACATGAGAAACTTATTTTATTTTATTTTTTTTGACATTTCCATCGTTTTCTTTTGTTTTTTCTAAAACTGAAAAGGCGGTCCACGGGGGGGGGGGGGGGGGTGTAGAGTTTGATGGGCCCTTTAGTCCCGGTTGGTCTGGCCAACCGCGACTAAAGGACTAACCTTTAGTCCCGGTTGGTCTGGCCAACCGCGACTAAAGGACTAACCTTTAGTCCCGGTTGGTCTAGCCAACCGCGACTAAAGGCCTTCGGGCCAGCCTGAGGACCTTTAGTCCCAGTTGGCCAGGCCAACCGGGACTAAAGCCCCTCCAGTCCGCCAGCTGTCGACCGAGCGCGCTGGGCCCAGATAGTTGGTCGCGGGTCTCCTCCCGAACCGCGACTAAAGACCCCTTTGATCGCGGTTCGATTATTTTGGGGACTAATGGGGGCGTATGGAAGCCTTTTTTTCTACTAGTGATCAGGGGGTGTGACACACGTCGAGATGCAAGGCGGAGCTGCATCCAGCAAGCTGCGGCGGCCTCGGCGATCTGGGTAACATCAGCGTGCTACGACGGCGGCCTGCAACAGCGGGGTTGCTACGGGACGACGGCGAGGGGCGAGCCGGCGGCAGGGGTGGAGGTGCGGGGGCGCGCGGGACATGCGTGGAGGGAGTGGGTCAGACGGGGAGGAGATGCGGGGTAGTTCGTGGGAGCGAGGAAGGAGGCGACCAATTCCAGAGCGAACCATTTTTTTCGATGCGAGCGTGTGTGTGATCCAACAGTCGTTGCGGTCCTGTGTGGGTCAGATCCAACAGCCCGCGGACGACCGGCCGAGTGTTTGGGCCGGTGCGCCGGCGCAGATCACTGCCCGAAAGAATATAGGGCTACAGCCTACATACTCATGCCCTCACGCACGCCGTCGCCATCGCTCTCGCGTTCAGCCGACCACAGCATGGTTTCTCCCAAGGCTTCCAATACGTGAGTCCATACAAAATATAGCGCTACAGCCTACAGACCCATACTATCGCGCATGCCGCCGCCGTCACTCTAGCGTTCAGCCGAACAATTCGTGGTTTCTGCCAAGGCAAAATCTGAGACCACATCGATCGATCTCGGATTCAACTTGAGGGGAGCTTGAGGAGGGGTTCCCTGTGTTTGTCTCCCAAGGCACATCAGCCACCGCATCGATCAAAATCAGAGGCCACATTGGTCGATCTCGGATTCAACTTGAGGGGAGCTTGAGGAGGGTTCCCTGCGTTTTGTCTCCCAAGGCACATCAGCCACCGCATCGATCGATCTGGCCTTCAACTTCGGGAGAGCTTGATAATGGTTTCCTGAATATTCCTCCCAAGGGCATGGCAGCCGCATCGATCGGCTTCATCTTGAGGAAAGTTTAAGGAGGGTTTCATGAGGAGGAGGTTGTGGACGGGACCGAAGACGACTGAAACGGCTAAATTTGTCTATAGTATCAAAGATGCATGCGCTGGGTGTCGGCACCAAGAACCAGCAGCAATGGAGGCATTTGAGGCGTAGCTGTGAAGGTATCACGAGAGGCACATAAAAAAAGTATAGAGAAGTTTACATCCATGGTGCAGTTATCACTTCCCGGTTCTCCATTGTTCCTTTTCTATCTTTTGGTTTTGATTACCAGCTCCATGCAAATGCATCTCCCAGCATCCGAGGAGCACGCCGAGGTAGCCACTGTAGCCTCTACCAGATTCACGTCTTCCAACAGAAGTGCACCTCAATTGGAATTAAACGTACCCATGAAGCAATAAAGTAAACAGCTGGTAGGCGCACAATACACATACATGTGGCCATCAAGTGAACTTCTGTATGTTGTGTGCTTATGTTTGTAGCCAGCCAAATCAATCGGCCAAGAGCCATTTTTCGATAAAGAGCCATTATGTGCGTGAGTGTGTGAGCAATAGGTATCTCTGAATATTATTTCTCAAATGGGCATGGAGTGGAGACTAAAAAGACAATGCCATCCTTGCATGGCAGACCTTGCAAGTGTCATGAAGTGCATGATATTCTTCTTTCTACTTAATTACTTGATTTGAAAAATAATTTTATCTGTCTGTGCAGGAACACAGCTGTCAAGCAGTCGACACTTCATTCGGCCGCTTGATCGATCAGGCAAAGCTTTTCAGCGTACATACAAGTAACTTTGCAATCAGGTGATGTTGTTGCTTTTTCAATTTCACTAACTTCATCTAAGGGGTACAAGATTCCATCCGCTAGCCAAACATCAAGGTTCAGATTCATTTTTGGTGTATAGATGAAATGATATTGCCTATATATTAACACAAGACAGTACTCCTGTAATATTCTTTGAAGACATGTTTAGACATTTGCAACATGCCATTGCCAAATTAATCTCTATCTTACTTTTTCCAAACATCCACTGCAATATGGTTGCTTCAGTTTAATTTAGCAACACATAGCTAAGGTTCTAAATAAGCTATTGCTTATTTTCATGATTTCAAAATGCTTTCGTGAAGCTTTTGTTCACATCTATAAGATCAATCACCCTTTTCATTTATTTATTTTCCTTTTCCAACACTAACTATTTAAATAATTATTCATTGAACTCAAACAAGTAGAATGTGTACTCTTATTTTTCTGAATTGTACTCTCATTCTAAAATTTTTACTGTGTGCTTTCAATATTCACAATTCATGGCTTTAATGTTACCTATTTTTAGGTCAGTACAAATTGGAAAAGTTGTTTATGTCAAACCTTTAACAATGTGAGAGACAAAAAAGATATCTCCTTTGAACATAATTCCACCTTGTGAAGGAGGGATTCTGATTATGAGATCTACTGCAACCATGGATTTGCATATCAACAGGGGTAGAACACCATAAGTTACCGGGAGATCCAATTGACTAAACAACGATCGCCGGGTGCACACATGAGCATAAAGGAAAGTGCAGCTGCCAAAACATGGTGATGTGTTTCTCATTGACCCCGTCACGTAATTAAGGTTTTGTTCATAAATTGGAGAAAATATCGAAATACTCTAATACAGTATTTGATTGAAAGGTGGATAGTTCGTGAGAAAATTCTACACATTTGATCTTTATACGTATCATCCAAATATTGAAAATAATTGACATTAAAAATGACACAAACATTATTTCATGTATATCTAAGTTACATAGACGTGCTATGTGAGTAATTATTATGCACATATAGACAAATAGAAAATATTCCACCTTTCTGGTACACAGTACGTGTAGATAGCCTGCAATAATAGTGACCAAACGGACAGCTTGCAATATTGGTGGCCAAGTGGACACCCATCCCCAGAGGGCTTGAAACATGATGTACAATATATCTCATGTTAAATTGCTGAATCTATGAGAGCCTGGCCGCAACAGCCGTAAATACGTGATTCACATCACTCTATGGGTGCATCTAATACAAGGAGATATTCCACGCTTTAAATGGTTGAAACTATGAGAGCTAACCGCAACAACGCTGACTGTGTCATTCACATCACTCTATGGGTGCAAAGAATACAAGGAGATGAAAGCGTTAGCAGATCAAAATTCAAATATAGAGGTTTGCTTCATTGCCTGCAATCAGCTGGAGTGATGCAATACATCTGATGGATGGACACACGCTTATGTAAATCGAAAGAACTCTAATTAACATGGACAAAGAATATGAGGTGAGTATTGATCATTGTGGCTATGCATACGATTTATCATTAATCTATTATATATTGCGAGTAAATGGCGGGCAAACAAAAAGATAAATATGCTAGAAAATAGAAAAATATAGAAACAGCTAACATATTTTTCCTTTCAATAAACCATATCCATTATATCCCTCGGATACCCTTCTTCACTTTCATTGTTGGTTGACTCATGTACCACAGGTAAAATCTTCACGCCCGAACTTCCATGCCCGCGCCCGTGAGCCAAATCTTCATGTCTTGAAGTACCATTGTCTAATCCCAACAAAGGCATATCTAGGTTTGTTCGTATTAGAATCTACATGATGTAGAGGTCTAGGTATGACTAATAGCTACTATTACATACTTTCCTTTTCACTATATTTTTTAAGAAAGTTATTTGATATATATGTCCTCCATATAACATCTTCTCAATGACTTTTCAAAAATTGTATTACGTCAAGTACAGTAATAATAAGCAATAAATATTTATATAGGACCATAACTTAAGTCTGAAAAAAGTAATTCATTAATGTTTTTGTTACTAAAGAGAAAACAAAGGACATCAATGTATAGTCCAAAATATCATTTCCCTTCCTTTATAACTATTTACATGAATGCAATGTTGTAGTTTTTATTTGCTCAATGAAAAAAATCAATTCGGTAGTGGCATGATACCATTCAAGAAGTTGTGCAAGGACTGACACTTGAACTATCAAATAATGTGACAGAGTATGACTAAACTACCAAAGGTTTCCAATCTTTAGTCGCTTCCTCATAGAGAACAATAGTGCATACAACCAAGATGGACACATTTATCTAATCACCAACTAGCATTGAACATCAGTTAAGCAACGCCTATTGTTGAACATCATTTTTCTACATGCTACTAGGTTTTTAGCTGGCTTGAGTTATGTGTTAGTTCTAATATTTCATGGTGAATCAAGTAGATGTTCACTTTCAAGGTTGATCTATACATTTTAATATTTATGTCCGAAAACATAAATAATTAAATATTTTAGAGTTTCCCGTGACTAAATAATAGATGAACGCAAAAGGTCAAAGTCAAATTAAGTGAAGCAAATTTCACGTGTGTCAACTCCGTTTTCAATAGCATGTGAGTTAATTTATTCTCACCGGCTCTTAAGAATGGATATCCATGCAAAATGTAACTAATATTTAAAATATTATTGAGAACAAAGTTTTTCCCCTTCAAGTTCATTTAAAGTAGTAGAACATAACAAAATTTTCATATAAAAAATGGAAACCACACAATTTTTTACAATTACACCATAGTAACCTAAATACAATATCATAATTTCATAATCATTTAACAACAGATAAAGATGATTCCCGGGCAGCAAACATACCTAAGACAAAACTATGTTTGCAGAAGACTCATATTTGTGAATGTGATCACATTTGGTTCCAAGTTTCTTTAGACAAAATAAATAATGTAATATTATTATACAACTTAAAATTCAAGCCCGCACAAAGGGCGGGCCACTCTGCTAGTTTAGATGAAGAAGAAAACAATTATTTGAAGGAAAAAATAAAAAAAATTGAGGAGGAGAAGATGATATTGGAGTTGCATGTTGCGGATGTCGTCGATGATCACAAGATCAAGATGGATGTAATGCGGTTGAAGATTTGAAAGATTAGAAAATATGCCATTCATACCGAGGCTTGGTATCATTATGCCGTTGGATCAATTGTTACCTTGGTTGTGATTATGATTGCATTTGTTGTTGCATTGAAAGGTTTTACATAGTTTCAATGTATGGTTTAACTAGATGCTCTGGAGAGCTATATGTTGTTCAATGAGAACTATGTATGTACTTTGGTTTTAATGTGATGATGAACTTCTATTAATTTGGTCACTTATCTATCCATGTGAATCTGTAATGGTTTTTGACACAATAATTATATATAATGCACGCAGATGAACCGACAATGGATGTACGGTGACAGGCACACCTCCGAGTACATTAAGGGCCTGCATAATTTTCTCGAAGTGGCTGAGGCAAACAAGTAGAATGGTTTTATGTGTTGTCCATACCCTAATTGTGGGAATACGAAGACTTACTCTGACCGGAAAATCCTTCACACCCACCTGCTTTATAAGGGTTTCATGCCACAATATAATGTTTGGACGAAGCACGGAGAAATAGGGGTTATGATGGAAGACAGCGAAGAAGAAGAGGACGATGACAACTATGTGCCCCCTGAATCCGGTGATGCTGCAACGGGGGAAGCTGCTGAAGATCAAGAGGAACCAGACGATGTGCCCGATGATGATGATCTTCGCCGGGTCATTGTTGATGCAAGGACACAATGCGAAAATCAAAAGGAGAAGCTGAAGTTCGATCGCATGTTAGAGGATCATAAAAAAGGGTTGTACCCCAATTGCGAAGATGGCAACACAAAGCTCGGTACCGTACTGGAATTGCTACAGTGGAAGGCAGAGAATGCTGTGTCTGACAAAGGATTTGAGAAGCTACTGCAAATATTGAAGAAGAAGAAGCTTCCAAACGATAACAAATTGCCCGATAGTACATACGCAGCAAAGAAGGTCATTTGCCTTCTAGGATTGGAGGTGCAGAATACATGCATGCCCTAATGACTGCATCCTCTACCGCGGTGCGTACGAGGATTTGAACGCATGCCCGGTATGCGGTGCATTGTGGTATAAGATCAAACGAGATGACCCTGGTGATGTTGACGGCGAGCCCCCCAGGAAGAGGGTTCCTGCGAAGATGATGTGGTATACTCCTATAATACCACGGTTGAAACGTTTGTTCAGAAACGAAGAGCATGCCAAGTTGATGCGATGGCACAGAGAGGACCGTAAGAAAGACGGGAAGTTGAAAGCACCTGCTGACGGGTCGCAGTGGAGAAAAATCGAGAGAAAGTACTGGGCTGAGTTTGCAGGTGACCCAAGGAACATATGGTTTGGTTTAAGCGCGGATGGCATTAATCCTTTTGGGGAGCAGAGCAGCAATCACAGCACCTGGCCCATGACTCTATGTATGTATAATCTTCCTCCTTGGATGTGCATGAAGTGGAAGTTCATTATGATGCCATGATGCCAGTTCTCATCCAAGGCCTTAAGCAACCCGGCAACGACATTAATGTGTACCTAAGGCCATTAGTTGAAGAACTTTTACAGCTGTGGAATGGAACGGTGTACGTGTGTGGGATGAGCACAAACAGGAGAATTTAACCTGCATGCGTTGCTGTTTGTAACCATCAATGATTGGCCCGCTCTCAGTAACCTTTCAGGACAGACAAATAAGGGATACCACGCATGCACGCACTGTTTAGCTGACACCGAAAGTATATACCTGGACAAATGTAGGAAGAATGTGTACCTGGGCCATCGTCGATTTCTTCTGACCAACCATCAATGTCGAAAGAAAGGCAAGCATCTCAAAGGCGAGGCAGATCACCGGAAGAAGCCCGCCATGCGTACCGGTGATCACGTACTTGCTATGGTCAATGGTTTACACGTAATCTTTGGAAAGGGTCCCGGCGGACTATCTGTTTCGAATGACGCTGAGGGACGCGCACCCATGTGGAAGAAGAAATCTATATTTTGGGACCTACCCTACTGGAAAGAGCTAGAGGTCCGCTCTTCAATCGACGTGATGCACATGACGAAGAACCTTTGCGTGAACCTGCTAGGCTTCTTGGGCGTGTATGGGAAGACAAAAGATACACCAGAGGCACGGGAGGACCTGCAATGTTTGCACGAAAAATACGGCATGCCTCCGAAGCAGTATGAAGGTCCTGCCAGCTATGCTCTTACCAAAGAAGAGA
Source organism: Aegilops tauschii subsp. strangulata (assembly GCF_002575655.3). Lineage (NCBI taxonomy): Eukaryota > Viridiplantae > Streptophyta > Magnoliopsida > Poales > Poaceae > Aegilops > Aegilops tauschii. The sequence continues at coordinate 69,854,228 of NC_053041.3, forward strand.
ACGAAATATTCTTCGAATGCCTGCTCAGTATGAAGGTCCCGTCTAGCTTCTCGTCGAATATAAAGGGAATAATAAATATGCGAGAGAAAAAAGTTCCAGAACCTAAAGTCTCATGACTGCCACGTGATTATGACGCAACTACTTCCGGTTGCATTGAGGGGGCTTCTACTGGAAAACGTCCGATTAGCCATTGTGAAGCTATGTGCATTCCTCAATGCAATCTCTCAGAAGGTGATCGATCCAGAAATCATACCAAGGCTAAGGAGCGATGTGGCGCAATGTATTATCAGTTTCGAGCTGGTGTTCCCACCGTCCTTCTTCAATATCATGACGCACGTCCTAGTTCGTCTAGTCGACGAGATTGTCATTCTGGGCCCCGTATTTCTACACAATATGTTCCCCTTTGAGAGGTTCATGGGAGTCCTAAAGAAATATGTCCGTAACCGCGCTAGGCCAGAAGGAAGCATCTCCATGGGCCATCAAACAGAGGATGTCATTGGGTTTTGTGTTGACTTCATTCCTAGCCTTAAGAAGACAGGTCTCCCTAAATCGCGATATGAGGGGAGACTAAATGGAAAAGGCATGCTTGGAGGGGACTCAATAATATGCAGGGATGGGCATTCTTGGTCTCAATCACACTACACAGTTCTACAGAACTCTACCTTGGTGACCCCGTATGTCGCTGAACACAAGAACAGTCTGCGCTCCAAACACCCGGAGCAGTGTGACGACTGGATTACATGTGAACACATTAGGACTTTTAGCAGTTGGTTGGAAACACGTCTCAGAGGTGACAACACTGTTTGTGATGAGCTGTACTCGTTGTCCAGGGGACCATCTTCGACTGTATTGACTTACAAAGGATACGAGATAAATGGGAATACATTTTACACGATCACCCAAGATCAAAAGAGCACCAACCAAAACAGCGGTGTTCGCTTTGATGCAGCAACCAATAGGGGAAAGGACACATATTATGGTTACATAGTGGACATATGGGAACTTGACTACGGACATGATTTTAAGGTCCCTTTGTTTAAGTGCAAATGGGTCAATCTGTCAGGAGGCGGGGTACAGGTAGACCCACAGTACGGAATGACAACAGTGGATCTGAACAATCTTGGGTACACTGACGAACCATTCGTCCTAGCCAATGATGTGGTGCAGGTTTTCTATGTGAAGGACATGTCTACCAAACCGAGAAAAAGAAAAGATAAGGAAGCGAATACATCATACGATGAGCCAAAGCGCCACATAGTTGTTTCAGGAAAAAGAGACATCGTGGGAGTGGAGGGCAAGATAGACATGTCCGAAGATTATGAAAAGTTTCATGAAATTCCTCCCTTCAAAGTCAAGGCCGACCCAAGCACCCTGATAAAAGATGAAGATTATCCATGGTTACGACGTAATAAGCAAAGGACACAAGCGAAGAAAAAGTGAAGACTTTTCTCTCCACAACTATTATGATGATGCCTTTGATCTAGAATATCCATGTAACAGACGAGTTTCCTTATGAAACCCTGATACTTCGAAAGAGATTGTCCATTTTGTACACGAAGTGCATCCAGTTTTTTCCGCAACCCTCTCAAATTTTTACCACATGCTATGTGGGTGAAATGATGATATCATGCCAACTTTCAACTTTTTCAGAGTTCATTTGTAGTGCTTTTCATTTTCAGGGTCATATAGCTAAAAAAAAATCAGTAAATGCATGAAAAATAACAAATGAAGTCAGAAAGGGTTGAAAATTTCTGATGTGGCTTTGAATGGTGCATTTTGAACACACAAAAATCTGAAGTTCAAATAAATTAAATCCCTTTGTAATAGATGAGCTTTCGTCCGAAACTCTGATACTTTGAAAGAGATTGTCCATTTTGTACACGAAGTGCATCTAGTTTTTTCCGTAACCCTCTCAACTTTTTAGCACATGCTATGTGGGTGAAATTATGATACCATGCCAATTTTCAACCTCTTCAGAGTCATTTAGCTCAAAGTATGAACTAATATAAAAAAATAATCTGGAAAACTTTTATGAAACTCTAATAGAAAAAATAATAAACTAAAAGAATGAACTAGAAAACTTTAATGAAACTCTAATAGAAAAAAGAATGAACTAGAAAACTTTAATTAAACTATAATAGCAAAAGGAATCAAGTAAAAAGTTTTATAAAGCTCTAATATTATTGATACTAAAGTTATATAAAATTTATGCAACTAAAATTATCAAAGTATTTTTTGTTCAAAACATTATAAGCAAAAAGAAAAGAAAATAAATAAGTAGAAACAAAATAAAATAAATAAGTAGAAATAATATAAAATAAACTTTAATAAAATAGATAAGTAGAAATAATAAAATAAAATAAAATAAAAAAGTAGAAACAAAACAAAATAAAATAAACTTTAATAAAATAAATAAATAGAAAAAACAAATTTTAATAAATAAAAATAAATAAACTTTAAATAAAATAAAAAAAAAACAACAGTAAGTATTTTGTTGTATGTAGAAACAAAATAAAATAAATAAAGCAAGAAAGAAAACAAAAAAAGTGCCACCTACTGGGCCAGCACGGCGTGAATACGACTAGAAACCCAACCATGGGACATGATTCAGGCCGGCAACAGGCCCAGTAGGCCCACAGGCACAAGTGACAGATTAGGCCCGAAAGCCTGCAGTTGAGAGGAGCTCGAGAGGTTGGCCGCAGCAGCGGTTATAAACCATTCTCGAGCTCTCTCAGCTAGCAAGGTGGGACTAAACTTTTGACGTGGGGCTGCTCAAGGCCTTTGGTCCCGGTTGGTGGCACCAACCGGGACTAAAAGGGTGCATTGGTACCGGTTCGTGGCACCAACCGAGACTAATGCCCCCCTTTAGTCCCGGTTGGTGCCACCAACCGGGACCAAAGGCCTCTGCTTCCCGCCCTTTGGGCTGCTGAAAAGAGGCCTTTGGTCCCAGTTGGTGGCACCAACCGGGACTAAAGGGGGTCTTTGGTCCCGATTGGTGCTATGAACCGGGACCAATGCTCCGGGTATATAAGTAGCACTTAGGAAAATTTCACGAATTCATCGCCAGTTGCCCCCCGCCCGACAATGCCGAGCTCATCGACGCCGCCAGGCTGCCCCGATCGACGCCGTCCGCTGCCCCGACGCCGCCCGCCGCCCCGACGCCGCCCAGACGCCGTCCACACGCCCCCGTCGCCGCGCCCTGCCGCGTCGTCGCCCGCGCCCCGCGCCGCCCCGACGCCGTCGCCGCGCGCCACCCTGTGCCGTCGCCGTCACCTTCCCGTGCCGCCCCGACGCCGTCACCGCCCCGCGTTGCCCCGACGCCGTCGCCGCCCTGATGCGATCAACGGCATGTGCCTCGGCTGCCCGGACGCCGTCGCCGCATCGCCCCACGGTCCGGCGGCCTTCCGATGTTTTTTTTTCATATATGTGATGATGTTGATATGATGTTTTTTTCATATCATGTTCATATGATGTTTTTTGTGTATATGATGTTTTTTGTGCATATGATGTTTTTTTCATATATGTATTAATTTTTTTATTTAGGTTGTCAATTAGTAGATATCGATTTTAGGTTAGTGCATTTTAGGTTAGTGTAGAGGAAAAAGTAAAATAAGGAAAAGGAAGAAAAGAGGAAGAAGGAAGAAGGAAGAAGAAGAGGAGAAAGGAGTGGAAAAAGGAAAATAAGAGGAGGAAGAAGGAGAAGAAGAAAGGAGAAGAAGAGGAGAGGAGAAAAAATAAGAAGAGAAAAAAAGAAGAAAAAAAGAGGAGAAGAAGAAAGGAATAGAGGAGAAAAAAAATAGAATTATTCTATTTTTTCGTCTCCTCCTCTATTCCTTTCTTCTTCTCCTCTTTATTTTTCCTTTTTTTCTTCAATCTTCTCCTCTATTTCTTTCTTCTTCTCCTCTTTTTTCTTCTTCGATCTTTTTTCCTCTTCTTACATGAGGGTGGGTGGTCGATATACCCCCTCCCCGATAACTTCGACATGCCAGGGGGGGGGGTCGCCGAGGGTTCGAGGGGCGAGGGTCGGGAACTTGGGTAGAGGTTCGAGGGTCGGCGAGGGTTCGAGGGTCACCGAGGGTTCGAGGGGCGAGGGTCGGGAACTAGGGTAGAGGTTCGAGGGTCACCGAGGGTTCGAGGGGCGAGGGTCGGGGACTAGGGTAGAGGTTCGAGGGTCACCGAGGGTTCGAGGGTCGTCGAGGGGTCGAGAGGTTGCCTAGTGTCAAAGTATTGAAGAAATCCATGGCTTCATCATTAGCCAGAAGTAACTAGGGCATGATGGTACGAAGTTGTGCAAAGTTGTTTTGGAACGGTGTCCCGGATAGGATAATTCGCCTTTTTGTACGAATTTCAGCAAAGGCCTTCCAAATAGCGATATTCGGAAGGCTCTTGCTGAACTTTGTACGAAAAAGTGAACAATCCTATCTGGGACTTCGTTCCAGAACAACTTTGTAGAACTTCGTACCATCATGTGCCTGCTACTTTCGCCTAATGATGAAGACATGGTTTTGTTGAATCCTTTTACACTAGACAAACGTGACATGAGGGGCTCGAGGGTCGGGAAATAGGGTAGAGGGTCGTGGATTGTCCGAGCGGTCAAGGGTCGAAGATCGCCGACGGGTCGAGAGGTTGCCTAGTGTCAAAGTATTGAAGAAATCCATGGCTTCATCATTAGCCGGAAGTAACTGGGGCATGATGGTACGAAGTTGTGCAAAGTTGTTTTGGAACAGAGTCCCGGATAGAATAATTTGCCTTTTTGCACGAATTTCAGCAAAGGCCTTCCAAATAGCGATATTCGGAAGGCTCTTGCTGAATTTTGTACAAAAAGAGAATTATCCTATCTGGGACTCCGTTCCAGAACAACTTTGCAGAACTTCGTACCATCATGCGCCTGTTACTTTTGCCTAATGATGAAGACATGGTTTTGTTGAATCCTTTGACACTAGACAAATGTGGCATGAGGGGGTCGAGGGTCGGGGGTCGTCTAGGGGTCGAGGGTCCAGATTTATCAAGAATGCCCCCATTATGGATGTGCACAAGTTGATCCAAACCCTAGAAGCGCTGCTGAGGCCACCCAAATTTACCAAGTTAAAAGAGCGTTGTCGTCGAGGCCACCCCGAACCCTAGAAGCGTTGCCGAGGCCACCCCAAACCCTAGAGAAGCGTCGAGGCCACTAATATGATTCCTTGTTGTGATTACTAGCTAGGTCTACGTTTGCCACTAATATATCCATCTGTCATGTTTGTATAATAATTGCCATGTTGTAATATTTGCAGAAACTATGGAACACAGCCGAGACGAGGCAGCAGAACAGGTGTTGGGCGACATAATCGCAGCTGGAGGTGATGTCATGTCGTATCTCAACGGCACCGATGGTCTGGAAGGAGAGGGTGAAGCAAGCTATGGTTATCGAACAATGGAGGAGGAAGGACATGATTATGATGGCTCTGGTGACTGAATGCCGGTGCAAGAAGGAGACCGTGATGACGGCTCCGATGACCGAACAGAGTCTGGCCAGGTATATATATATATATATATATATATATATATATATATTAATTAAGCCCGTGCTGACTAGCTAATTGATGCATTCATTGTTTTGGTATGTACACATATTAACTCTGTCTTTCTTCTTTTTTCTAGCCCTCCGGATCGAGCACAACTTTGGTAAAGAAACGAGGCCCGAAGAAAAAGTTGCGCCCGGATGAAAGGTTCACGATCACAGCAATCGCGCGCGATGGCCAACCATTGAACCCATCTGGACCAAGGAAGCATTTTCTGCTTAGTGCGGGGTTCTTGTTAGGGACATGATCCTGATCAGCATCCAACAATGGTACACTAGTAGAAAATAGGGCTTTGGTCACAGGGCAAGATTCACATTAGTCCCGGTTCAGTCATGAACCGGGACTAATGTGAGCATTGGTCCCGGTTCGTGCGACTGAGGCATTAGTCCCGGTTCACCTGGGCCCTTTAGTCCCGGTTGGTGCCACGAACCGGGACTAAAGGGTGCGATGCCCATTAGTACCGGTTGGTGGCACCAACCGGGACTAAAGGTTAGACCAATAGTCCCGGTTGGTGCCACCAACCGGGACTAATGGGCTTTGAGGCATTAGTACCGGTTCATGGCACGAACCGGTACTAAAGGTACCATTTTCAAACTGTACCCCCCCGGGACCGCCTTTTCAGTTTTTGAAAAAACAAAAGAAAATGATGGAAATGTCAAAAAATAAAATAAAATAAGTTTCTCATGTGATATGTGGTCTAGTTATTGGGAAAATTTACAAATATGAATTTCGACTTTATTTGCAAAATCTCTCTGGAATTTGTAAAATGGGCATGACTTTTGCATACGAACTCGGATTAAAAAGTTTTTTATATGAAAAATCATCTACTCGAAAAGTTACATCCGATTTTAACAGGGGGAACCCCGTTAAACATGTTCAAAATCCTCAAAAACCTAACAGAAAAAAGTTACGGGGCTTTTAAGATCTAGAGGCAAAAAAATTCCAAAAATTTCAAACTTACTAGTGGCGCACCGTTTGCTAGGTGCGCCACTAGTACCAGAAAAAAAATTGGTTTCGAATTTTTTTTTGGAAAAAATGTGGTCAAATCTGGTCAAACTCTGGTCAAAAAATGGTCAAACTAGTTATTCTAGAATATTAGTGTTACTAAATAATAATTTCAGTTTTTTTGAATTTTGGTCAAATCTGGTCAAACTGTGGTCAAACAATAGTCAAACTAATTATTCAAGAAATATTAGTGTTACTAAATAATTATTGTTTTTTAAAAGAATAGTTTCAAACTCAAACAGTGAAATGTGTCACTTCATGCTCAAGCTAAATTCCTGAGGGTTAATAGGATTGACATCTTACTATTGTCAGGAAAACAACAAGTGCAGACTTGGAAACGAGGGAGAATAGAACGCGAAAGTTAAGCGTGCTCAGGCTGGAGTAGTGAGAGGATGGGTGACCGTCCGGGAAGTTAGATGATTTGGAATGACGAGGGGTGATTAGAGATTAGAGGATAAATTGAGCAGTGATGAGGGGTGTTGATTAGAGATTAGAGGTTAAAATAATTCAGAAATTTGAAAATTAAAAAAAAATAAAAAAAAATATTCAAAAAAAATCATAAAATTTCCTTTAGTCCCGGTTGGTGTTTCCAACCGGGACTAAAGGTGGAGCGCCACGTGGCCGCGGCCTTTAGTCCCAGTTCGTGTAAGAACCTGGACTAAAGGGGGAGGCATTAGTAACGACCCTTTAGTCCCGGTTCAAAAACCGGGACTAAAGGCCCTCACCAACCGGGCCAAAAGCCCCTTTTTCTACTAGTGGTATAAGCCTAAGAAGGAAGACCCTGAGGTGTCTTATGTCAACGATATGCAGAAAGATGATCTTTGGACAGCGCTGAAGGCAAATTTCACCCTACCGCCAGAGGAGGATCCCGAGAAGCCAGTTAAAGAGCCATTGATCAAGTCTCATGCTCTTAAGAAGATGGCAGATCTATTCAGGAGGTGGAAGAATGAGCTGAAAACAACGTTTATCGACAAAGAAGAGACACCAGAATTCACCGGCCGGTATGAGAAGATCAGAGATCACTGGGACGCATTTGTGGCCCATAAGACATCGCACAAGAGTAAGAAGATGTCAGAGACAAACAAGATAAATGCTGTGAAGAAGGAGCATCACCATCGCACGGGGTCAGGTGGCTACCTCAAAGCCCGGCCGTTGTGGGCCAAGGCTGAAAATGACCTGCTTGATAAAGGGGTCGAACCAGAGACATTGAACTGGCCAGACCGTTGCCGGACTTGGTTCTTAGGGGTTGGCGGAAGCTTGGACCCTGTGACAGGGAAGTGCGTTTAGATGAATGACCAACTGCGAATACCCGTCATGAAGCTTCAGGACTATATCGCCGCAGCGCAGCAAGGGACGTTCGTTCTAGACAGAGAGAACGACGAGCTCACAATGGCCCTCGGGAATCCTGAGCACCCTAGACGGACACAAGGCATGCCAGGCTCCGTTCCGTGGAAGGCTGGGTTTCCGGATGCAGGCGGTTACAAATGCCAGGAGAGGAGGAGGAAAGTGGAGCAAACTGAAATGCAGAAGCTGCACGCAAGGGTGCAAGCACTAGATGAACAAGAAGCAGTTCACAGCAAGCGACCTGCCGAAGCTACCCCGCCATCTCAGCGGAGAAGCAGCGTGCGAGCTGCTTCAGCTGGAGCCTATCTTCACGGCTCCTGCTAGCTACCTCGTGGATGCTATCACAGAGTCTCACCATTGCCACCTTATGACGCAATGGCAGAACTTCAAAGTCAAGGCGGCTGTCGGCTCTGTTCGACCTCCTGAACCTGGCGCAACTTTTCACTGCCGTCCAATTCCAGAAGGATATGCTAGGGTGACGGTGGACGAAATAACAGAGGGATTTGAGGACCTCGACCTTGACCACCCTACCAGTGAAGGGGAGACTCGGCTGGGTTCTGCTCTGAAGACTCCACGCCTATGGCGGAAGGAGCTCATCAACCTTCTGAACTGGACGCCTCCGCCTCCTCCTCCTCCTGCGGCGAGTCTAGGCACTCCGCCTCCTCCTCCGCCTCCTCCTCTGTCGAGTGATCAGGGCACTCTGCCTCCTTCTTCGGCGCGTGGCGGCACTCCGCCTCCTTCTCCGCCTCCGCCGGCGCGCCCGAGCAGCCAACCTCCTCCTTCTCCGCCTCGTCAGCAAGGGCGGAAGAGAACCGCCGCTGCTCCGGCTGCTCCGGTGCGTCGTAGTCCTTCTCCTCTGCCTCATAAGCAAGGAAAGAAGACAGCCGCAGCCACTCCGTCTGCTCCGGCATCTAGCAGTACAGCCATAGGCGGGAGGCAATACGGATTCGGTCCATCTCTCAAGCCTCTAGAGAAGTTACCATACGAGAGGACCGTGGAGGAAAACGCAAAGATCATGGAAGCCGAAGTGAGGGACTTCTTTGAAGGGGTGAAAGCAAAGAAACATCCACCTCTAGAGGAGAAGATAGATCCGGTGAAAGCAAAGCGCACACTCGATGCCCTGAAGAAACCACCACCGTCTCCGCCGAAAACCAACTATTAGCGCATTATTGGAAAGTCATTTATCGAAGCGGAGCGGTCGAGAAGTACTATCAGTGATCGAAGGTTAGCAGAACGACGAGCTGGGAAAAAATTGCCCAGCTCGGCGAACAAGCGAACCAATCTTGCCCCCCGCTCAAGGCGTCTAGCGATATCGTCGCTAATGATCCGAGGATGGTGCCCGGTTATACCAATCTTGGATATTACCTGCCCAACGATGCACATTATGATATAATGGAGGTGGACGAACACAAATACTAGTACGGGAAGCCTCTCATAAAAGATGGAACTACTCTAACAACGATGATGCGAAGATTCCATTATTTGTACATGAAAACATGCCGAGAGTCTGGGGGGGGGAGGATACTTTGACGCTGAGAGTTAAAGAGGAGCACGACCTCATTGGAATTGAACTGTTGTCTGTTCCATTTGAGGAGTTCTTCCAGTGGTTCAATCAAAAGGCCCGTCGGAGTTATTGGCCATGGGTAGCCTCATCTGCCCCCATCGCATTTCCAGACATCAGGGCCGACTGCGCCCCTCAAGCATCGAAGATTGATCACCGCCTGATACGTCTCCATCGTATCTATAATTTTTGATTGTTCCATGCCAATATTATACAACTTTCATATACTTTTGGCAACTTTTTATACTATTTTTGGGACTAACATATTGATCCAGTGCCCAGTGCCAGTTCCTGTTTGTTGCATTTTTTTGTTTCGCAGAAAATCCATATCAAACGGAGTCCAAATGGGATAAAAACAGACGGAGATTTTTAATTGGAATATATGTGATTTGTGGGAAGAAGAATCAACGCGAGACGATGCCCGAGGGGGCCACGAAGCAGCGGCGCGCCCAGGGGATCAGGCACGCCCTGTGCCCTCGTGGCCACCCCGTACGGCAGTTGGTGCCCTTCTTTCGCCGCAAGAAAGCCAATATCCGGATAAACATTGTGTCCAAATTTCAGCCCAATCGGAGTTATGGATCTCCGGGAATATAAGAAACAGTGAAAGGGCAGAATCTGAAACGCAGAAACAGAGAGAGATAGAGAGACATATCCAATCTTGGAGGGGCTCTCGCCCCTCCGCCGCCATGGAGTCCATGGACAAGGGGATAGAACCTTCTCCCATCTAGGGAGAAGGTCAAGGAAGAAGAAGAAGAAGAAGGGGGGCTATCTTCCCCTCTCTCCCGGTGGCGCCGGAACGCCGCCGGGGCCATCATCGTGTGACTGCGATCTACACCAACACCTCCGTCATCTTCACCAACTTCTTCATCACCTTCCCCCATCTATCTACAGCGGTCCACTCTCCCGCAACCCGCTGTACCCTCTACTTGAACATGGTGCTTTATACTTCATATTATCCAATGATGTGTTTCCATCCTATGATGTCTGAGTAGATTTTTGTTGTCCTATCGGTAATTGGTGAATTGCTATGATTGGTTTAATTTGCTTGTAGTTATGTTGCTGTCCTTTGGTGCCCATCATATGAGCGCGCGCGTGGATCACACCATAGGGTTAGTTGTATGTTTGTAGGACTATGTATTGGAGGGCAAGAGTGACAGAAGCTTCAACCTAGCATAGAAATTGATGCATACGGGATTGAAAGGGGACCAACATATCTTAATGCTATGGTTGGGTCTTACCTTAATGAACGTTAGTAGTTGCGGATGCTTGCTAATAGTTCCAATCATAAGTGCATAGAATTCCAAGTCAGGGTTGACATGCTAGCAGTGGCCTCTCCCACATAAAACTTGCTATCGGTCTAGTAAAGTAGTCAACTGCTTAGGGACAATTTCGCAACTCTTACCACCACTTTTCCATACTGGCTATACTAACTTTATTGCTTCTTTACCTAAAAGAGCCCCTAGTTTTTATTTACGTGCTCTTTATATTCTTGCAAACCTATCCCGTTACACGTACAAAGTACTTCTAGTTTCATACTTGTTCTAGGTAAAGCGAACGTTATGCCTGCGTAGAGTTGTATCGGTGGTCGATAGAACTTGAGGGAATATTTGTTCTATCTTTAGCTCCTCGTTGGGTTCGACACTCTTACTTATCGAAAGAGGCTACAATTGATCCCCTATACTTGTGGGTTATCAAGAACTTTTTCTGGTGCCGTTGCCGGGGAGTTATAGCGTGGGGTGATTATTCTCATGTGTGCTTTATTGCTTTATCACTATGTAATTTTTATTTGCTGTTCTAAGTTGGTCTCTATCTTTAGTTATGTATATGGAACACAAAATACCAAAAAAATAGGTTTACTTGCTACTCATGGAGATGGGGAACCTCCTAAAACCCTCGATGCTCATTATGGGAAAGATATTATGTACTACTTTAATAATCCTGAGAAAACCCCATTCAATTATGTAATGGTAGACACGTTGGATCAACGTGAATACTTTAGGGATTATCGCTTGACTCAAAAACGGAAACTATTATGGGATGAAATTTATATGTTGCATTGGTATGCTCGGCAACTATGCTTGAGTTATGATTATACTTGTTGCTCTAGGATGAAGGCTCCACACCTTCCCTTTTCATGCAATTTTAATGATAATGAAACCTTAGCTTCTTATGCTAATGGTATATATGATTACTATGATGTTGAACAAATAGAAGAATTTGTTGCTTTTAAGGGTGCTTGTGAAATTGAATCTTTGTTTAAAGAGTTTGAAGATTTTGATGATTCAGTTTATAGACCTGAAAATTTAGCTTCCTTAAATATTGCTATGAGAATTATAAATACAATTATGATATTGATGAATTTATTGAGAAAGTCTCCGCTGTCCGAGAAAAGACTAATATTTTGCAGGAGTCTATGGAAGAAGAAATTGATGAAACCGTGAGCTCATTGGATGAAAAAGATGATGAGGAGAGCGAAGAACAAAAGGAGGAAGAGCGGATAACCTACCCATGCCCACCTTCTAATGAGAGTAACTCTTCAACTCATACATTATTTAATTTCCCTTTGTGCTTACCGAAGGATGATTGCTATGATGATTGTTATGACCCCGTTGATTCTTTTGAAATATACCTTTTTGATGATGGTTGCTATGCTTGTGGCCAAGATGCCAATATGAATTATGCTTATGGAGATGAATTTGCTATAGTTCCTTATGTTAAACATGAAATTGTTGCTATTGCACCCACGCATGATAGTCCTATCATCTTTTTGAATTCTCCTGACTACACTATATTGGAGAAGTTTGCCCTTATTAAGGATTATATTGATGGGTTGCGTTTTACTACTACACATCATGATTTTGATAGATATAATACGCATGTTCTTGCTGCTCCTACTTGCAATTATTATGAGAGAGGAACTACATCTCTGCCTCTCCATGTTAACAATATGATAAAATTGCAAGAAACTGTTTATACTATGCATTGGCCTTTACTAGGTGTGCATGAATTGTTCTTTTATGACATGCCGATGCATAGGAATAGAGTTAGACTTCGTCATTGCTTGATATATGTTTCTTTGTGCTCACTACTAAATTCCAAATCATTGCTAATTCAAATTGGCTTTGATATACCTTGGGATCCGGGTGGATCCACTACTTGAGCACTATATGCCTAGCTTAATGGCTTTACAGAAAGCGCTGCCAGGGAGACAACCCGGAAGTTTGAGGGAGTCATTTATTTCTGTTGTGTGCTTTTATAAAGTTTAAAAATAAAAATAATGTGCCAAGATTTGCCTTTAGGATGTTTACATTGCATGTTGTTTTGTGCGGTGCAAGACAGAAACTTTGGTCGTAGTGCGTGATTTTTCATTTTTTACTAGAACGTCAAACGGTTCTGAAACTTTTTGCACTGTCTTTCTATACAAATTTATATTTTTACTAATTTTTTGAGAATTCTTGGAGTACCATAAGTATGGTGAATGTTCAGGTTACTACAGACTGTCCTGTTTAAGACATATTCTGTTTTTGATGCATAGTTTGCTTGTTTTGATGAAACTATCGATTTCTATCAGTGGATTAAGCCATGGAAAAGTTACATTATAGTAGCTACAATTCAAAAAAAATATGAATTGGTTTGCAACAGTACTTAGAGTAGTCATTTGCTTTATTATACTAACGTATCTTACCGAGCTTTCTGTTGAGTTTTGTGTGGATGAAGTGTTCGAAGATCGAGGAGGTCGCGATGTGAGGAGAAGGAGGAGAGGCAAGAGCTCAATCTTGGGGATGCCCAAGGCACCCCAAGTAAATATTCAAGGAGACTCAAGCATCTAAGCTTGGGGATGCCCCGGAAGGCATCCAATCTTTCTTCAACAAGTATCGGTATGTTTTCGGATTCGTTTCATTCATGTGATATGTGCAAATCTTGGAGCGTCTTTTGCATTTAGTTTTCACTTTCATTTGATGCACCATGATGGTATGAGATAGTCCTTGGTTGATTTATAGAATGCTCATTGCACTTGACTTATATTTTTTGAGTATGGATTTATAGAATGCTTCATGTGCTTCACTTATATCATGTGCTTCACTTATATCTTTTGTAGAAAGAATTAAACTCTCTTGCTTCACTTATATCTACTTAGAGAGATGACAGGAATTGGTCATTCACATGGTTAGTCATAAAATCCTGCATTAAACTTGTAGCTCACTGAATATGATATGTTTGATTCCTTGCAATAGTTTTGCAATATAAAGATGGTGATATTAGAGTCATGCTAGTGGGTAGTTGTGGATTGTAGAAATACTTGTGTTGAAGTTTGTGATTCCCTTAGCATGCACGTATGGTGAACCGTTATGTAACGAAGTTGGAGCATGAGGTATTTATTGATTGTCTTCCTTATGAGTGGTGGTTGGGGACGAGCGATGGTCTTTTCCTACCAATATATCCCCCTAGGAGCATGCGCGTAGTACTTTGTTTTGATGACTAATAGATTTTTGCAATAAGTATGTGAGTTCTTTATGACTAGTGTTGAGTCCATGGATTATAGGCACTCTCACCCTTCCATCATTGCTAGCCTCTTCAGTACCGTGTATTGCCCTTTCTCACCTCGAGAGTTGGTACAAACTTCGCCGGTGCATCCAAACCCCGTGACATGATACGCTCTGTCACACATAAGCCTCCTTATATCTTCCTCAAAACAGCCACCATACCTACCTATTATGGCATTTCCATAGCCATTCCGAGATATATTGCCATGCAACTTCCATTATCATATTCTATTCCACCTATAGTGCTATATCCATGGCTCACGCTCATGTATTGTGTGAAAGTTGAAAAGGTTTGAGAACGTAAAAAGTATGAAACAATTGCTTGGCTTGTCATCGGGGTTGTGCATGATTTGAATGCTTTGTGTGGTGAAGATGGAGCATAGCCAGACCATATGATTTTGTAAGGATAACTTTCTTTGGCCATGTTATTTTGAAAAGACATGATTGCTTTATTAGTATGCTTGAAGTATTATTGTCTTAATGTCAAATGATAGACTATTGCTTTGAATCACTCGTGCCTTAATATTCATGCCATGATTACACTACATGATCAAGATTATACTAGGTAGCATTCCACATCAAAAATGGTCTTTCTTATCATTTACCTACTCGAGGACGAGCAGGAATTAAGCTTGGGGATGTTGATATGTCTCCGTCGTATCTATAATTTTTGATTGTTCCATGCCAATATTATACAACTTTCATATACTTTTGGCAACTTTTTATACTATTTTTGGGACTAACATATTGATCCAGTGCCCAGTGCCAGTTCCTGTTTGTTGCATGTTTTTTGTTTCGCAGAAAATCCATATCAAACAGAGTCCAAACGGGATAAAAACTGACGGAGATTTTTTTTTGGAATTTATGTGATTTTTGGGAAGAAGAATCAACACGAGACGATGCCTGAGGGGGCCACGAGGTAGGGGGGCGTGCCCCAGGGGGTCAGGCACGCCCTGGGCCCTCATGGCCACCCCGCAATGCGGTTGGTGCCCTTCTTTCTCCGCAAGAAAGCCAATTTCCGGACAAAATTCGTGTCCAAATTTCAGCCCAATCGGAGTTACGGATCTCCGGGAATATAAGAAACGGTGAAAGGGCAGAATCTGAAACGCAGAAACACAGAGAGACAGAGAGACAGATCCAATCTCGGAGGGGCTCTCGCCTCTCCGCCACAATGGAGGCCATGGACCAGGGGATAAACCCTTCTCCCATCTAGGGAGAAGGTCAAGGAAGAAGAAGAAGGGGGGCTCTCTGCCCCTCTCTCCCGGTGGCGCCGGAACACCGCCGGGGCCGTCATTGTGTGACGGCGATCTACACCAACACCTCCATAATCTTCACCAACGTCTTCATCACCTTCCCCCATCTATCTACAGCAGTCCACTCTCCCGCAACCCGCTGTACCCTCTAATTGAACATGGTGCTTTATGCTTCATATTATTATCCAATGATGTGTTGCCATCCTATGATGTTTGAGTAGATTTTCGTTGTCCTATCGGTAATTGGTGAATTGCTATGATTGGTTTAATTTGCTTGTGGTTATGTTGCTGTCCTTTGGTGCCATCATATGAGCGCGCGCGTGGATCACACCATAGGGATAGTTGTATGTTGATACTATGTATTGGAGGGCAAGAGTGACATAGGCTTCAACCCAGCATAGAAATTGATGCATACGGGATTGAAGGGGGACCAATATATTTTAATGCTATGGCTGGGTTTTACCTTAATGAACGTTAGTAGTTGCGGATGCTTGCTAATAGTTCCAATCATAAGTTTATAGAATTCCAAGTCAGGGATGACATGCTAGCAGGGGCCTCTCCCACATAAAACTTGCTATCGGTCTAGTAAAGTAGTCAATTGCTTAGGGACAATTTCGCAACTCTTACCACCACTTTTCCACACTCGCTCTACTAACTTTATTGCTTCTTTACCTAAAACAGCCCCTAGTTTTTATTTATGTGCTCTTTATATTCTTGCAAACCTATCCCGTTACACCTACAAAGTACTTCTAGTTTCATACTTGTTCTAGGTAAAGCGAACGTTAAGCGTGCGTAGAGTTGTATCGGTGGTCGATAGAACTTGAGGGAATATTTGTTCTACCTTTAGCTCCTCGTTGGGTTCGGCACTCTTACTTATCGAAAGAGGCTACAATTGATCCCATATACTTGTGGGTTATCAGCGCCTTCTTGTGGTCGGCTTGTCCAAGAAGCCGGCTGCCAGAAGGCGGCGGACCCCAGAAGACGGCCACGAATTAGGCCGCCTCCTAGCAGGCGGCCCCAAGCGCTCTCAAAATCCAAGCCCCCATGAATACGATGAGATGAGCCATGGCTACAGAGGAGCCTGCCACCCTCGAATCCAGGGCGGGTCGTGGCCATAGTGCGTCGTACCAGCTGGTGATCTTCCGCACGGCGCGACATTGTTTCCCTTCTGCCAGTGACATCATCCAAGTTAGAGGGGATCCTGCTCCCACGACGGGCTGTCGGTACGGCCCGCGGGCGGCGGGCCCTACCTGCCCGTGAGAAGCTAGAGGGCGGCGGGCTCGGCCAGTTGGCTTAGGGGGAGGTCGGCTTCTAGCAGGCGGCCCTTCCTTTTCCTAGGAGTTTGTGCGCCATCAACCAGAAGAGATGGGGGATGGCTACAGTGAACGACCGCCAGGCGGCGGATCTATAGCCACGCCTTCCCCGACAAAGCAAGCGTCATTAGGAGCACGACCACAGTGCTTGACAGCCGGCAAGACCCGCAAGCGGCGGGCACGGCCTGTCGGCCAAGTACCAGACAGCCGGTGGGGCCTACCAGTCGGCGGGCCCCAGCTGCCAGTAGAGGAGCCGGCAACCAGAGACACTGACAACCTGGGACCACACACGACCAGTTTACCATTGTACCCCTGGGGGGTAGGCATATATAAACCCCCAGGGCACCCATGCAAAGGGTTCAGATCTTTAGCAAAACACACACACACATAAAGAGAGGAGATAGCTAGCCCTGCCCTTCTTCCTCCTCTAGGAAACAACTCAAGGAACAACTTGTAGCTACTTGTTGAGATAGTGATCATGCAGAGACCCCGCAGAGCAGGACTAGGGGTGTTATCTCCTAGGATAGCCCCGAACCTGGGTAAGATCCGCCGGCGTGCATGTCTTCGCCTCATTCCATTTCCTAGCACCGGCGATGTCTTACTAGCCCCCTCCATGATAAGCCATCCTTTGGCATATGTCGCACGACACCCCCGACATTTGGCGCCCACCATGGGGCTAGGTGCACCGTCGTCCGGAGATCTGTTCTGGGCGGGAACCCTCTTCCTCCCCAGCGAGCGTAGCCAGCCTGGCACGCCAGACGGTGTTTGCACCGACGTGCTGCATGGCGCGGAGGTCGCCTGCGCGGCGAGCTGCCTCACCGACCTTGTTGGCGAGGTCCGCCTCTCCGACGAGCTTGCATGCGACGCAGGCATAGATGGCCCCGAGAGCCGCCTCGTCAACCTCCTCGACCAGCTCCACATCGCCAACGAGCCGGCCTTCGACTTGGAGTCGATCGGCTCCACCGACCCGATGCTTGTCGACTCTGACACGGCATCCCTCGACGCTTTCCCCACCAACGTGGTGGTCATCGACGACCCGCTTCCTCTGACGGAGAGCAGCGGCAGCACCATCACTGAGGTGCTTGTTATCAGCCACAATGGGGGTTCCAGAGGAGCCGGCCAGGACCCATTGCATGCGGCAATGCTAGATCTGTCCACGCCCATTGCTGCGGATGCGGATGCCGAGACTCTGGAGGCCTGCCACGTCTCACTTGTGGAGAACGCCAAGAAATTGGCTACCATGAAACGCCCCTCCGAAGCCTTCCAGCGTGAGGTTGATCACGCTATCAGCGTTACGCCGACTGCTGCTGGGCCCAGCCGAGCAGGCACGGTCAGGCGGCGAGGTAGAGCCGCCGCCAGCATGTTTGGAGTGGATCGACTAGTCTATGCCACGCCCATGGAGAACATACGCACTGCCCAGGCGGCAGCAGATGAGCTGGACCACTTGGAGGGCTATGAGCGTCGCTACATGACGAAGCGCGTTCAGCAGCTTATCGATGCGGCTGCTGCGCAGCAAGAAGCCGGCTGTCGTGCAGAAGATCTTAACCAAGTGGTCGAGAACCCGCCCCCTCGCCAAGAGCATGGCGCGACCTCCCGGACACCGACTGGCGGTGCCCGCGACAGACAAGACAAAGAGCCGGCTGCCAGCCGCAGCCGGACTCGCATCACCATCGAGCGCGCCCAAGACGGCCGCCCTCGAGCAGTCGAACGACGGGGCGATGATCCGCTACCACCGCCTCCTCGAAGAGAGAGGCACGCTTCCCCGCCTCCTGTTGATCATCTGACTCTTGGCGACCGGCTGGGCCGCCGAGAAGGAGTCGGTGAGAATGACACATGCCACCAGATCGACCGGCTGGCTCGATCCCTGGCGCTAGAAGAAGAAGACGCGATCGGTCTGCCTTGTTTTTGGCCCCGCATTCGTGACGAGCCCTTCCCCAAGGGGTTCTCGCTCCCAAGGGACACACCCAAGTACAACGGCTCCGTGAAGCCCGAGGATTGGCTGGTGGACTATTCCACGACCGTCAGCATAGCTAACGGCAACAAGCGCATTGCCATGAAGTACATCCCGCTCATGCTCCAGGGCACAAACCGGACGTGGCTAAACAACCTCAAGCCCTACAACATCAACAGCTGGGTGGACTTCACCGAGGTGTTTATCCGAAACTTCACCAGCACCTACAAGCGGCTTCCCAAGCCTCGCCAGCTCTCGCTGTGCGTCCAAGGCCCCAATGAGTCCACCCGCGATTACCTAACGCAGTGGGCAGAACTACGCAACTCCTGCGAAGGGGTGCATGAGGTCCAAGCTATCGAGTACTTCACCGCCGGGTGCCAAGAGGGCACCTTACTCAAGCACTGGATTCTTTGCGACGAGCCGGCCACACTCGACTTGCTGCTGATCATAGCAGATAAATACGCCATAACCGACTCCTCCATGAAGTCGGAACTCCGGGTGGACACTTCTGGGAAGGTGCTCCCCCGGCCCCTAGAACACCGGCTGGAGACAACAGTCGGCGCCAGCAGCCGAACGACAATAAGCGCAAAGCCCCCCAGTAGGCCTCCACCAGCCGGGAGGTGGCAACGGTTGAAGATCAACAACCCGAAGGGCAGCCACCCCAAGCATCAGAAGGGCGGCAAGCCGGCCTGGTTGCCCGCCTTCTCCTTTGAGCAGACCCTCGATGCCCCCTGCAAGTTCCACAGCGGCGCGAAGCCATCCAACCTCACGACCAGGAAGTGTCACTGGCTTGTCCATATCGCCAAGGAGAAGGACTGCCTCCTTCACCTCCTGGCCCACCGGCTCCGCCTCCTCAGCACCCGGCCGTCCGTCCAGTAGTCGGCCAAGTCCAAGATGATTACCTTGAAGGGTATGGCGCTTATGTCGTCTTCACTAGTGTGGCCAGCAATAGGCACGGTCGGCGCTAGCAGCCTCGCAAAGTGAATGCGGTTGCCTCCACTGCTCCATATTTCATGCATTGGTCTGAGAAGCCCATCAGCTGGAGCCGGGCCGACCACCCAGAAGTGATGCCCTCTCCAGGTTCCTATGCCCTGGTGTTGAACGCCACCCTTGCAACGGAGAGGCGAGCTGCTCGTTTCTCCCGGATCTTGATAGATGGCGGCAGCAGCATCAACATCCTTTACCCGGACACCATGGAGAAGTTGAAGATCAAAGAGAAGCAGCTGCTGCCCAGTCGGACATTGTTTCATGGCATTGTGCCCGGCTTGTCCTACTCACCAATCGGCAAGATCAAGATAGACGTCCTCTTCGGTGACAAGGATCATTTCCGCTACGAAGCCATTTGGTTCGAGGTGGTTGACCTAGAGAGCCCGTACCATGTGCTCCTAGGCCGGCCATCTCTAGCCAAATTCATGGCGGTGCATCATTATGCCTACGTCAAGATGAAGATGCCAGGAACAAAGGGCATTATCACAATCAGCGGAGACTATGGAAAATCGGCCGCCTGCGCTCCAGCCAGCAGCCGACTGGCCGAGCCCCTCGTGATTGTGGCAGAGAAGAAGCTCCTGGAACGGGGGGTGGCCATGGCCGGAAAGCAGCCGGACATGTCTCCAGAAGCCAAAGAGTCAAAGATCCATGGCTCCTTCAAGCCGGCCAAAGAAACAAAGAAGATTCCCTTGGACCCTGAGCACCCGGAGAGGTACGCTGTCATAGGTACCAACCTTGACAGCAAATAGGAAAGCGAGCTCGTCGATTTCCTCCGTGAGAATCGGGACATCTTTGCATGGTCTCCCAAAGGCATGCCGGGTGTTCCAACGGATTTCGCCGAGCACAAGCTACATGTAAGAGCAGATGCCAAACCAGTCAGACAGCCCCTCCGCCGACTGTCGGAGGAGAAGAGAAGAATTGTGGGAGAAGAGATCACCCGCCTGTTGGCAGCCGGCTTCATCATGGAAGTTTTCTTCCCGGAATGGCTTGCCAACCCAGTCCTTGTGCTGAAGAAGAAGAACAAGTGGCGCATGTGCATTGATTACACTAGTCTCAACAAAGCCTGCCCCAAGGATCCATTTGCCTTGCCACGGATTGACCAAGTGATAGACTCCACAGCCGGATGCGAGCTGTTGAGTTTTTTGGATGCCTACTCAGGTTATCACCAGATCAAGTTGAATCCGGCAGACCACCTGAAGATCGCCTTCATGACACCATTCAGAGCCTTCTGTTACCTGATGATGATGTTCGGCTTGAGGAATGCCGGCGCCACGTTTCAGCGTTGCATGCAGAAGTGCCTCCTCAAGCAACTCGGCAGAAACGCCCATGTCTATGTGGACGATATTGTGGTGAAGACGGAGAAGCGCGGTACCCTACTAGAAGATCTCAAGGAGACCTTTGAAAATCTGCGCCGGTTTCAAATCAAGCTCAACCCAGAGAACTGCATGTTCGGAGTATCTGCCGGCCAGCTCCTTGGTTTCCTGGTCTCAGAGCGCAGCATTGAGTGCAACCCTGTTAAGATCAAAGCCATCAAGAGGATGGAAGTACCCACCCGACTGCGAGATGTCCAAAAATTCACCGGCTGCTAGGCATCCATCAGCCGCTTCATCAGTCGGCTGGGTGAGAAGGCCCTCCCCCTGTACCAACTCCTGAAGAATACCACTCACTTCGAGTGGAATGACAAGGTGGATAAGGCCTTTCTCCAGCTCAAGAAGATGTTGACCACGCCGCCTGTCCTGGCCGCGCCGGCTACTAAGGAACCCATGCTCCTCTACATCGCCGCCACCAGCCGGGGGGTCAGCACAGTCTTGGTAGTTTAGCGCAAGGAAGACGGCAAAGGTTCTGCCAGTCCAGAGACCAGTGTATTACTTGAGTTAAGTACTGTCGGTTTCCAAGCAAAACTACCCCCACTACCAGAAGATGTGCTATGGCATGCACTTTACTGCCAAGAAGTTAAAACCATATTTTCAAGAGCACCCCATCACGGTTGTTTGCACTGCTCCGCTTGCTGAGATCATAGGCAGCCAAGATGCTTTAGGCTGAGTGGCAAAATGGGCCATCGAGTTGGCTCCCCACACCATCTTCTACCAGCCTCGCACCACCATCAAGTCCCAAGCGCTGGCCGTCTTCCTCGTCGACTGGGCCGAGACCCAGTATTTGCCGCCAGCGCCGGACTCCACCCATTGGCGGATGCATTTTGACGGTTCGAAGATGCGCACCGGTTTGGGAGCCAGCATCATCCTCACCTCTCCCAAGGGCGACAAGCTCAAATACACATTGCAAATCCATTTTGCTGCCTCCAACAATGTAGCCGAGTATGAGGCACTAGTACACGGACTCTGGCTTGCCAAAGAGCTCGGCATTCGCCGGATTCTGTGTTACGGTGACTCCGACTTGGTGGTCCAATAGTCATCTGGCGACTGGGACGCCAATGATGCAAACATGGCAAGCTACCGCTTCCTCGTCCAGCAACTCAGCAGATATTTTGAAGGGTGCGAGTTCCTTCATGTGCCACGAAGCGACAACGAACAAGCAGATGCCCTAGCACGGATTGGCTCCACCTGGCAAGCCATACTAGCCAGTGTGTCCCTCCAGCACCTCCTCAAGCCGTCCATCAAGCCTTCGCCAAAATCAGATTCTATATTCGTGCCGGCTGCCCCTGAAACAGTCGGATCCGACTCCCAAAATTTGGCAGGCGGCCCGGAGACTGCAACAATCGCACCCAGCCCGGGGACTTCAGATCCCAGCCCGAGGACTGTTGCAGTCGCACCCGGCCCGGGGACTGCAGCAGTCGCACCCGGCGCGGGGACTGCAGCAGTCGTACCTGGCCCGGGGACTTCAGATCCGGGCCCGGGGACTGCAGCAGTCGCACCCGGCCCGGGGACTTCAGATCCCGGCCCTAGGACTTCATCAGTCGGCTCGGGGACTTCAACGACACAGCAAGCAGTGGCCGACTCCAGCCCGCCACCTCCCAACCCAACCGCAATAGTACAAGTGGCAGTACTGATAGTGGAGGAAGTCTCAGGACCATCATGGGGTCAGCCCATCCTCAACTTTCTGGTGAACAAGGAGCTGCCAACCGATGAGATCTTGCCCCAACAGGTGCAACGCCGGGCAGCAACATACACCATCGTTAACAGGGAACTAGTGAGGCGCAGTGTTACTAGTGTATACCAACGCTGCGTAGAGCCGGAAAAGGGCCATGCAATGCTCAAAGAAATCCATCAAGGCGAGTGTGGCCACCACGCGGCCTCAAGATCACTTGTTGCCAAAGCCTTTTGCCATGGTTTCTTCTGGCCAACTACTCTAGAAGATGCCAAAGACTTGGTCAAGAAATGTAAGGGATGCCAGAAGTTCAGTTCCAAGCAACATTTGCTGGCTTCTACACTCAAGACTATTCCCCTTGCCTGGTCTTTTGCCGTCTGGGGACTGGACATGGTAGGACCGTTCAGGAACGCACGCGGCGGCATGACTCATCTGCTTGTTGCCATGGACAAATTCACCAAGTGGATAGAAGCAAAGCCAATCAAGAGGTTGAACGGTCCGACTACTGTCACTTTCATCACAGACATCACCACTCGGTACGGCGTACCTCACAGCATCATCACCCACAATGGCACAAATTTTGCCAAGGGCACCTTGGCCCATTTCTGTGTGACGCAGGGCATCCGACTGGACTTAGCATCCATTGCCCACCCACAGTCAAACGGTCAAGTTGAGCGAGCAAACGGCCTCATCTTGTCCAGAATCAGGCCTCGACTAGTCGACCCATTCGAGCGTTCGGCCGGCTGCTGGATCGACGAGCTGCCGACCATCCTCTGGTGTCTGCGCACCAATCCAAACAAGTCAACCGGCTTCACACCCTTCTTCCTCATGTATGGAGCTGAGGCGGTCATCCCAACTGACATCGAGTTCGACTCACCTCGCGTCACCATGTACACCAAGGCAGAGGCAAAGGAAGCACGAGAAGACGACGTCGATCTGCTGGAAGAGGGCCGGCTGTTGGCACTCAGCCGATCCACCATCTACCAGCAGAGTCTACGCCGCTACACAGTCGGAAGGTCAAGGCAAGATCCTTCCAAGAGGGAGACCTCGTGCTCCGGCTGATCCAGCGAACAGCCGGCCAACACAAGCTTTCGGCCATTGGGAATGCCTTTTCGTCATCAGCAAAGCCTTGGGCAATGACTCCTGCTACCTGATCGATGCTCAGAAGCCTAGGGCACGCAAGTGGGACGACTCTGGCAAGGAAACAGAGTGCCCATGGAATGCAAATCTCCTTCGAAGATTTTACAGTTGATGCAATATGTACCACGCTACCCTTTGTATTAAGTATGAAGAAAAACGGGGCGCAATATGCAGCACTCGGGGGCTACCCCTTTTTATCTATATGATAAGTATTATGGCTATAAATATGTTATTCCATTCCTCCGCCTGAAACCGGGTTCAACCAGTCGGCCCGGGGGCTTGCCGCCTTGTACTATGTCGGAGTTTCCTGCAGTCAGACAAGTAATGTGCCAGCACCTAAGCCCTCTCTTGCCACAAGGCACAACTCGCGGAGTGGCTGTTTGCTTGGCAAGAGTTAAAGGCTCACATGAAAAATGGCTAAGGGCCAAAACATCGACATAGGACAAGCCGGCCCTTCGCCTCGCCGGCCGGTTGCTGAGCAGCCGGCCGGCCGATTTCCTACTTAGCTTGCAACGTTCCGATTGGTCAAAGTACTTGTCCTCCTAGAATAGTCAAGTAATTGGCCAGGCTGCAGTCCGCAGAGCGGCTGTCCGGCTGGCAAGTAGGTACTAAGGGAGGGCGGCAAAGGAAAAACCAAGGAACAAAAAAGCAAGGAAAGTTGGAACTCGGCCAAAGCACAACGTGTGCGGGAAATAATTTACATACCAAAAGGCCCTCGGCCAACATTCAACATAGTTTGAATACACCCCGCGGGTGGAATTGTGCAGAATTAACGAAAGTTTGTTGAGAAGACTACTAAGCAGGTAAAGCTATGATAAATTGGCGGCCTAAACCAAAGGAGCAGCAGGCGAGTCCAGCAGGTTGGTGGAGTCGGGGGCGTCAGCTGGTGGAGTGGCCGGCTGGCGAGTCTCGGTTTGGTCGCCTTCAGCAACAGTCGACATGCTTGCACGCGGCTCGGTGCTGGAGGCGTGGTCGATTTGAGGCTGGCCGCCCGCTCCGACCTCCGGCGCGCCGTCTTCATCACCCTCATCATCCTCGTCTTCCCCTTCGTCGCTGGAGGCGATTTCCTCTGCCGAGTCTTCGCCATCATCCGGGTTCAGTCCGAACCACTCTGGCGGCGCTTTGGTGCCGTTCTTGTTCAGCTCAGGGACGAAGTCACCGGTGTTGGTGTACTCGGCGATCGCTGCTGCGTGCATAGTGAGGGCACGCTCCACCATCACCAGCTTCCTGCCAAAACGTGGCCAACTGGGCTAGATCTAGCCTAGGATACCACGCCTTGGCGAACTCCAAGGCCCGCCGCGTTCCTGCTCGGGCCGCGGAGCCCTTCCACGCCTCCTGACGGCCGGCAGCCACTTCCAACGAGTCGTCGATCCGACTTGAGGTGCGTGGGTGATATGTCCATTTTGCATCATGCTTTTATATCAATATTTATTGCATTATGGGCTGTTATTACACATCATGTCACAATACTTATGACTATTATCTCTTATTTTACAAGGTTTATCATGAAGAGGGAGAATGCCGGCAGCTGGGATACTGGCTGAAAAAGGAGCAAATATTGGAAACCTATTCTGCACAGCTCCAAAAATCCTGAAACTATACGGAAGTTACTTTTGGAATTAATAAGAATTTCTGAGCGAAGAAAATACCAGAGGGGGCCCACACCCTGGCCAGGAGGGTGGGGGGCGCGCCCCCCCTACCGGGCGCGCCCCCTGTCTTCTGGGCCCCCTAGTGGCCCTCCGGTGCCCATCTTATGCTATATGAAGGCTTCCACCCTGAAAAAAATCAGAAGCAAGCTTACGGGATGAAACTCCATCGCCACGAGGTGGAACCTTGGCGGAACCAATCTAGGGCTCCGGCGGAGCTGTTCTGCCGGGGAAACTTCCTTTCGGGATGGGGAAATCATCACCATCATCATCGCCAATGATCCTCTCATCGGGAGGGGGTCAATCTCCATGAAAATCTTCACCAGCACCATCTCCTCTCAAAACCCTAGTTCATCTCTTGTATCCAATCTTGTCTCAAAACCACAAATTGGTACCTGTGGGTTGCTAGTAGTGTTGATTACTCCTTGTAGTTGATGCTAATTGGTTTACTTGGTGGAAGATCATATGTTCGGATCCTTAATGCATATTAATACTCCTCTGATTATGAACATCAATATGCTTTGTGAGTAGTTACGTTTGTTGCTGAGGACATGGTTGAAGTCTTGCTATTAGTAGTCATGTGAATTTGGTATTCGTTCGACATTTTGATGAGATGTATGTTGTCTCTCCTCTAGTGGTGTTATGTGAACGTCGACTAAATGACACTTCACCATTATTTGTGCCTAGAGGAAGGCATTGGGAAGTAATAAGTAGATGATGGGTTGCTAGAGTGATAGAAGCTTAAACCCTAGTTTATGCGTTGCTCCGTAAGGGGCTGATTTGGATCCACTAGTTTCATGCTATGGTTAGGTTTACCTTAATACTTCTTTTGTAGTTGCGGATGCTTGCAATAGGGGTTAATCATAAGTGGGATGCTTGTCCAAGAAAGGGCAGTACCGAAGCACCGGTCCACCGACATATCAAATTAGTACCGAACGCGAATCATATGAGCGTGATGAAAACTAGCTTGACGATAATTCCCATGTGTCCTCGGGAGCGCTTTTCTCATTATAAGAAATTGTCCAGGCTTGTCCTTTGCTACAAAAAGGATTGGGCCACCTTGCTGCACCTTATTTACTTTCATTGCTTATTACCCATTACAAATTATCTTATTACAAAACTATTTGTTACCTACAATTTCAGTGCGTGCAGAGAATACCTTACTGAAAACCGCTTGTCATTTCCTTCTGCTCCTCGTTGGGTTCGACACTCTTACGTATCGAAAGGACTATGATAGATCCCCTATACTTGTGCGTCATCAAGACTCTTTTCTGGCGCCGTTGCCGGGGAGTGAAGTGCCTTTGGTGAGTGGAACTTGGTAAGGAAACATTTATATAGTGTGCTGAAATTTTCTGTCACGTGTTACTATGGAAACTAATCCTTTGAGGGGCTTGTTCGGGGTATCTTCACCCCGACCAGTAGAGCAAAGAGTTGCTCCTCAACCTACTGAACCTACTGAAAATGTTTACTTTGAGATTCCTTCGGGTATGATAGAGAAACTGCTAGCTAATACTTTTGCAGGAGATGGAACATTGCATCCCGATTTACACCTTATCTTTGTGGATGAAGTTTGTGCATTATTCAAGCTTGCAGGTATTCCCAATGATATTATCAAAAGGAAGGTCTTCCCTTTATCTTTGAAGGGAGACGCATTGACATGGTATAGGCTATGTGATAATACAGGATCTTGGAACTATAAACGATTGAAGTTGGAATTTCGCCAGAAGTTCTATCCTATGCATCTTGTTCATCGTGATCATAATTACATATATAATTTCTGGCCTCGCTAAGGAGAAAGCATCGCTCAAGCTTGGGGGAGGCTTAAGTCAATGTTATATTCATGCCCCAATCATGAGCTCTCAAGAGATATCATTATTCAAAAATTTTATGCTCGGCTTTCTCTCAATGATCGCACCATGCTTGATACTTCCTGTGCTGGTTCTTATATGCTGAAGACTACTGAATTCAAGTGGGATTTATTGGAAATAATTAAATGCATCTCTGAAGATTGGGGTTCCGATGATGGTAAGGAGTCACGTATGACACCTAAGTTTGATTGTGTTAAATCTTTTATGTATACCGATGCTTTTCGTGGATTTAGCGCTAAATATGGACTTGAGTGTGAGATAGTAGCTGCTTTTTGTGAATCTTTTGCTACTCACCTTGATCTCCCTAAGGAGAAGTGGTTTAAATATAATCCTCCCACTGAAGTAAAGGTAGTTGCACCTATTACAGTTGAAGAAAAGACTATCACTTATAATGATCCTGTTGTTCCTACTACTTATGTTGAGAAACGACCATTTCCTGTTAGGATAAAGGATTATGCTAAAGCTTCAACTGTTTTTCGTAAGAGTAATACTAGAACTTACACACCCCTTGAGCAAATCAAAGTTGAACCTAGTATTGCTATGGTTAAAGATCTCTTGGATGATAATTTAGATGGGCATGTTATTTATTTCTGTGGTGAAACTGCTAATATTGCTAGACCCGATGCTAAGATACATAGACCTGTTGTAGGCATGCCTGTTATTTCTGTTAAACGGAATGAAACCTTCGGGAGCTTGATTTTTGGAACGAAAGTGATCCAGAGGACTTGGAGTGCAAGTCAAGAAGCAGCCGAGGCGGCCACGAGAGGGGAGGGCGCGCCCACCCCTACAGGGCGCGCCCCCCCTGTCTCGTGGGCCCCTCGGGCAGCCACCGACGTACTTCTTCCTCCTATATATACCTACGTACCCCGAAAACATCCAGGGTGCCAACGAAACACAATTTCCACCGCCGTAACCTTCTGTATCCGCGAGATCCCATCTTGGAGCCTTCACCGGCGCTCCGTCGGAGGGGGAATCGACCACGGAGGGCTTCTACATCGACACCATAGCCCCTCCGATGAGTTGTGAGTAGTTTACCACAGACCTTCGGGTCCATAGTTATTAGCTAGATGGCTTCCTCTCTCTTTTTGGATCTCAATACAATGTTCTCCCCATCTCTTGTGGAGATCTATTCGATGTAAACTCTTTCTGCGGTGTGTTTGTCGAGATCTGATGAATTGTGGGTTTATGATCAAGTTTATCTATGAGAAATATTTGAATCTCCTCTGAATTCTTGTATGATTGAGTTATCTTTGCAAGTCTCTTCGAATTATCAGTTTGGTTTGGCCTACTAGATTGATCTTTCTTGCCATGAGAGAAGTGCTTAGCTTTGGGTTCAATCTTGCGGTGTCCTTACCCAGTGACAGAAAGGGTTGCAAGGCACGTATTGTATTGTTGCCATCGAGGATAAAAAGATGGGGTTTATATCATATTGCATGAGTTTATCCCTCTACATCATGTCATCTTGCTTAATGCGTTACTCTGTTCTTTATGAACTTAATACTCTAGATGCAGGCAGGAGTCGGTCGATGTGTGGAGTAATAGTAGTAGATGCAAGCAGGAGTCAGTCTACTTGTTGCGGACGTGATGCCTATATACATGATCATGCCTAGATAATCTCATAATTATTCTCTTTTCTATCAATTGCTCGACAGTAATTTGTTCACCCACCGTAGTACTTATGCTATCTTGAGAGAAGCCTCTAGTGAAACCTATGGCCCCCGGGTCTATCTCTTATCATATTTGCTTTCAATCTACTTTTATTTGCATCTTTACTTTTCGCATCTATATTATAAAATACCAAAAATATATTTATCTTATCATACTATCTCTATCAGATCTCACTTTCGCAAGTGGCCGTGAAGGGATTGACAACCCCTTTATTGCGTTGGTTGCGAGTTCTTTGTTCGTTTGTGTAGGTGCATGGGACTTTTGAGGAGCCTCCTACTCGATTGATACCTTGGTGCTCAAAAACTGAGGGAAATACTTACGCTACTATTGCTGCATCACCCTTTACTCTTCAAGGAAAACCAACGCAAGCTCAAGACGTAGCACCCAGTCGGACTGTGTTTCATGGCATTGTGCCCGGCTTGTCCTGCTCACCAATCGGCAAGGTCAAGATAGACGTCCTCTTCGGAGACAAGGATCATTTCCGCCGCGAAGCCATTTGGTTTGAGGTGGTTGACCTGGAGAGCCTGTACCATGTGCTCCTAGGCGGGCCACCTCTAGCCAAATTCATGGTGGTGCCTCATTATGCCTACGTCAGGATGAAGATGCCAGGAACTAAGGGCATTATCACAATCAGTGGAGACTATGAAAAATCGGCCGCCTGCGCTGCAGCTAGCAGCCGGCTGGCCGAGTCCCTCGTGATTGCGGCAGAGAAGAAGCTCCTGGAACGGGTGGTGGCCATGGCCGGCAAGCAGCCGGACGTGTCTCCAGAAGCCAAAGAGTCAGAGACCCATGGCTCCTTCAAGCCGGCGAAAAGAAACAAAGAAGATTCCCTTGGACCCTGAGCACCCGGAGAGGTACGCTGTCATAGGTACCAACCTTGACAGCAAATAGGAAAGCGAGCTCGTCGATTTCCTCCGTGAGAATCGGGACATCTTTGCATGGTCTCTCAAAGACATGCCGGGTGTTCCGACGGATTTCACCGAGTACAAGCTACATGTAAGAGCAGATGCCAAACCAGTTAGACAGCCCCTCCGCCGACTGTCGGAGAAGAGAAGAACTGTGGGAGAAGAGATCACCCGCCTGTTGGCAGCCGGCTTCATCATGGAAGTTTTCTTCCCGGTATGGCTTGCCAACCCAGTCCTTGTGCTGAAGAAGAAGAACAAGTGGTGCATGTGCATTGATTACACTAGACTCAACAAAGCCTGCCCCAAGGATCCATTTGCCTTGCCACGGATTGACCAAGTAATAGACTCCACAGCCGGATGCGAGCTGTTGAGTTTTTTGGATGCCTACTCAGGTTATCACCAGATCAAGTTGAATCCGGTAGACCGCCTGAAGACTGCCTTCATCACACCATTCAGAGCCTTCTGTTACTTGACGATGATGTTCGGCTTGAGGAATGCCAGCACCACGATTCAGCGTTGCATGCAGAAGTGCCTCCTCAAGCAACTCGGCAGAAACGCCCATGTCTATGTGGACGATATTGTGGTGAAGACGGAGAAGCGCGGTACCCTACTGGAAGATCTCAAGGAGACATTTGAAAATCTGCGCCGGTTTCAAATCGAGCTCCACCCAGAGAAGTGCATGTTTGGAGTATCAGCTGGCCAGCTCCTTGGTTTCCTGGTCTCAGAGCGCAGCATTGAGTGCAACCCTGTTAAGATCAAAGCCATCGAGAGGATGGAAGTACCCACCCGAATGCGAGATGTCCAAAAATTCACTGGCTGCTTGGCATCCATCAACCGCTTCATCAGTCGGCTGGGCGAGAAGGCCCCCCCTCTACCAACTCCTGAAGAAAACCACTCACTTCGAGTGGAATGACAAGGCGGATGGGGCCTTTCTCCAGGTCAAGAAGATGTTTACCACGCCGCCCGTCCTGGCCATGCTAGCTGCTAAGGAACCCATGCTCCTCTACATCGTCGCCACAAGCCGGGTGGTCAGCACAGTCATCGTAGCTGAGCGGAAGGAAGACGGCAAGGTTCTGCCAGTCCAGAGACCAGTGTATTACTTGCGTGACGTACTGTCAGCTTCTAAGCAGAACTACCCCCACTACCAGAAGATGTGCTACGGCGTGCACTTTACCGCCAAGAAGTTAAAACCATATTTTCAAGAGTACCCCATCACGGTTGTTTGCACTGCTCCGCTTGCTGAGATCATAGGCAGCGGAGATGCTTCAGGCCGAGTGGCAAAATGGGCCATCGAGTTGGCTCCCCACACCATCTTTTACCAGCCTCGCACCACCATCAAGTCCCAAGCGCTGGCCGACTTCCTCGTCGACTGGGCCGAGACCCAGTATTTGCCGCCAATGCCGGACTCCACCCATTGGCGGATGCATTTTGACGGTTCGAAGATATGCACCGGTTTGGGAGCCGGCATCATCCTGACTTCTACCAAAGGCGACAAGCTCAGATACACATTGCAAATCCATTTTGCTACCTCCAACAATTTGGCCGAGTATGAGGCATTAGTACACGGACACCGGCTTGCCAAAGAGCTCGGCATTCACCGAATTCTGTGTTATGGTGACTCCGACTAGGTGGTCCAACAGTCATTTGGTGGCTGGGATGCCAAGGATGCAAACATGGCAAGCTACCGCTTCCTCGTCCATCAACTCAGCGGATATTTTGAAGGGTGCGAATTCCTTCATGTGCCACGAAGCGACAACGAACAAGCAGATGCCCTGGCACGTATTGACTCCACCCGGCAAGCCATACCAGCCGGTGTGTCCCTCCAGCGCCTCCTCAAGCTGTCCATCAAGTCTTCGCCAGAATCAGATTCTATCTTCATGCCGGCTGCCCCTGAAACAGTCGGATCCGACTCCAAAACTTCGGCAGGTGGCCCGGGGACTGCAACAGTCGCACCCGGCCCGGGAACTACAGATCCTGGACCGGGGACTGCGGCAGTCGCACCCGGCCTGGGGACTTCGGCAGGCGGCCAGGGGACTGCAGCAGTCGCACTCGGCCCGGGGACTACAACAGTCGCACCCGGCCCGGGGACTTCAGATCCCGGCCCGGGGACTTCAGATCCCGGCCCTGGGACTTCAGCAGTCGGCTCGGGGACTTCAACGACACAGCAAGCGGCGGGCGACTGCAGCCCGCCACCTCCCAACCCAACCGCCATAGTACAAGTGGCAGTATTGACAGTGGAGGAAGTCTCAGCACCATCATGGGTTTAGCCCGTCCTCAACTTTCTGGTGAACAAGGAGCTGCCAACCGATGAGATCTCGGCCCGACAGGTGCAACGTCGGGTAGCAGCATACACCATCATCAACAGGGAACTAGTGAGGCGCAGTGTTACTGGTGTATACCAGCGCTGCGTAGAGCCGGAAAAGGGCCATGCAATCCTCAAAGACAAACTAATCCGAAAGATATAAGTGAAGATCAATGAGTAGTCTAATAATTATGCAACTATGTGAAGACTCTCTAACATTTAAGAATTTCAGATTTTGGTATTTTATTCAAATAGCAAGCAAAACAAAATAAAAACAAAATGATGCTCCAAGCAAAACACATATCATGTGGTGAATAAAAATATAGCTCCAAGTAAAGTTACCGATGAACGAAGACGAAAGAGAGGACGCCATCCGGGGCATCCCCAAGCTTACGCTCTTGGTTGTCCTTGAATATTACCTTGGGGTGCCTTGGGCATCCCCAAGCTTAGGCTCTTGCCACACCTTATTCCATAGTCCATCGAATCTTTACCTAAAACTTGAAAACTTCACAACACAAAACTCAACAGAAGACTCGTAAGCTCCGTTAGTATAAGAAAATAAATCACCACTTAGGTACTATTGTGTACTCATTCTAAATTCATATTCGTGTAATATCTACTGTATTCCAACTTCTCTATGGTTCATACCCTCCGATACTACTCATAGATTCATCAAAATAAGCAAACAACACAATGAAAACAGAATCTGTCAAAAACAGAACAGTCTGTAGTAATCTGTATCAAACGTATACTTCTGGAACTCAAAAAATCCTACCAAATTAGAAAGTCCTAAGAAATTTGTGTACCAATCCAGAGCAAAAAGAATCAGATCAAAAGAACGTTTATGTGAATTATCCAAACTAATTTACTGGGTGCAAAAGTTTCTGATTTTCAGCAAGATCAACACAACTATCACCGTAAGCTATCCTAAAGGTCTTACTTGGCACTTTATTGAAACAAAAGCTATAAAACATGATTACTACAGTAGCATAATCATGTGGAGACACAAAAACAGTACAGGTAAATATTGGGTTGTCTCCCAACAAGCGCTTTTCTTTAATGCCTTTCTAGCTAGGCATGATGATGACAATGATTCTAACATAAAAGATAAGAATTGAACCATAATGGGAGCATCATGAAGCATATGACTAGCACATTTAAGTCTAACCCACTTCCTATGCATAGGGATTTTGTGAGCAAACAACTTATGAGAACAATAATCAACTAGCATAGGAAGGCAAAACAAGCATAACTTCAAGATTCTAAGCATATAGAGAGGAAACTAGATATTATTGCAATTCCTATAAGCATATATTCCTCCCTCATAATAATTTTCAGTAGCATCATGGATTAATTCAACAATATAACCAGCACCAAAAGCATTCTTTTCATGATCTACAAGCATAGAAAATTTACTACTCTCCACATAAGCAAAATTCTTCTTATTCGGAATAGTGGGAGTATCATAAGAGACTCAAATACTATAAATTGTTTCCACATTAAAAGAGTAATGTTCAGAAAAAGGGTAATCATAATCATGACAAGTTTTATAAATATAATCATCACTACTTTTTATAGCATAAGTTTCATCACAATAATCATCATAAGTAGCAACTTTGTTCTCATCACAATCGATTGAAACCTCTTCCAAGATAGTGGATTCATCACTAAATAAAGTCATGACCTCTCCAAATCCACTTTCATATTCATCACAATAAGATTCAACATCCTCCAAAATAGTGGGATCATTACTTCCTAAATTTTACACTCTTCCAAACCCACTTTCATCAATATAATCATCATAAGTCGGAGGCATGCTATCATCATAACAAATTTGCATATCAAAACTTGGGAGGCTAAAAATATCATCTTCATTAAACATAGCATCCCCAAGCTTGGGACAAACATTAATTGCAGCAAATATATTCTCAAATATGTCATCCTCATCAAACATAGCTTCCCCAAGCTTGGGCCTTTTCATATAATAAGCATAATCACTCTCATCATTAATAGTATGGATAGCACCAATAGTATAGGAATTATGATCATCACTATGAGTAGTAGGAGCAACATCATTTGGGAGAGATACCTTTCTCCCTTGTTTCTCCTTCTTTTCTTTTTCTTCTTCACATTATGTGTGGGTTCAACCTTCTTCTCTGAGCTCCTTATTGATGAGATTGGTTGAATAGAAAGCTCCCCCCTCGTTACCTGATTCATCATAAGAAATAATAGGAGGATATTGGGAAGTCTCTTCCCTTTCATTAGTGTTCTCTTCATCTTCTATTTGCTTTCTTTTCTTTATGTAATTGGCAATATAAGGATTTTCAATGCAATTCACCACACAATACATATAAATCTTATCTAGATCAATATCAAGGATTTTCTTATGGGCAAATTCTGGAAGGTCCTTAATTAAACATTTCATTTCTTCATAAACCAAAAGCAAACTAAGTTCATTATGATGTGCAAGGGAAATCAAATCATCGCAATTCTAGGACACGATTCGATCATGAAACAATTTACATCGGAGATGTAAATGACCACGTTCATTGTAAAGTTCACAAGTACGGCAAAGGAAATTTAAATTTTCAGCACTCTTATCTATCCTTTGTTGCAACAATTTAGTTTCTAAATGCTTATGCCTCTTGCAATATCTATCTTCCCTATTTGGTGTGTACTTGCAAACCCAATGCACTCCACAAAAATTGACATGCTTATAGGAAACATTTTCATCATAACTAGTGCAATCATTATTAGTACTATGGATATTCAAGGAGTTCATACTAACAACATTGCAATCATGCTCATCACTCAAAGATTTAGTACCAAAAATTTTATACACCTCTTCTTCTAGCACTTGAGCACAATTTTCCTTTTCATCATACCTACGAAAGATATTAAAAAGATGAAGCATATGAGACAAACTCAATTCCATTTTTTTGTAGTTTTCTTTTATAGACTAAACTAGTGATAAAACAAGAAACTAAAAGATTCGATTACAAGATCTAAAGATATACCTTCAAGCACTCACCTCCCCGGCAACGGCGCCAGAAAAGAGCTTGATGTCTACTACACAACCTTCTTCTTGTAGACATTGTTGGGCCTCCTAGTGCAGAGGTTTGTAGGACAGTAGCAAATTTCCCTCAAGTGGATGACCTAAGGTTTATCAATCCGTGGGAGGCGTAGGATGAAGATTGTCTCTCTCAAACAACCCTGCAACCAAATAACAAAGAGTCTCTTGTGTCCACAACACACCCAATACAATGGCAAATTGTATAGGTGCACTAGTTCGGCGAAGAGATGGTGATACAAGTGCAATATGGATGATAGATATAGGTTTTTGTAATATGAAAATATAAAAACAGCAAGGTAACTAATAATAAAAGTGAGCACAAATGGTATTGCAATGCTAGGAAACAAGGCCTAAGGTTCATACTTTCACTAGTGCAAGTTCTCTCAACAATAATAACATCACTGGATCATATAACTATCCCTCAACATGCAATAAAGAGTCACTCCAAAGTCACTAATAGCGGAGAACAAACGAAGAGATTATTGTAGGGTACAAGACCACCTCAAAGTTATCCTTTCTGATCGATCTATTCAAGAGTCCGTAGTAAAATAACATGAAGCTATTCTTTCCGTTCGATCTATCATAGAGTTCGTACTAGAATAACACCTTAAGACACAAATCAACCAAAACCCTAATGTCATCTAGATACTCCAATGTCACCTCAAGTATCCGTGGGTATGATTATACGATATGCATCACACAATCTCAGATTCATCTATTCAACCAACACAAAGTACTTCAAAGAGTGCCCCAAAGTTTCTACCGAAGAGTCAAGACGAAAACGTGTGCCAACCCCTATGCATAAGGTCATTGAACCCGCAAGTTGATCACCAAAACATACATCAAGTGAATCACGTGAATATCCCATTGTCACCATAGATAAGCACGACAAGACATACATCAAGTGTTCTCAAATCCTTAAAGACT
Source organism: Aegilops tauschii subsp. strangulata (assembly GCF_002575655.3). NCBI lineage: Eukaryota > Viridiplantae > Streptophyta > Magnoliopsida > Poales > Poaceae > Aegilops > Aegilops tauschii. The sequence continues at coordinate 69,890,321 of NC_053041.3, forward strand.
CAATCCGATAAGATAACTTCAAAGGGAAAACTCAATCCATTACAAGAGAGTAGAGGGGGAAAAACATCATAAGATCCAACTATAATAGCAAAGCTCACGATACATCAAGATCATATCACCTCAAGAACACAAGAGAGAGAGATCAAACACATAGCTACTGGTACATACCCTCAGCCCGAGGGTGAACTACTCCCTCCTCATCATGGAGAGCGCCGGGATGATGAAGATGGCCACCGGTGAGGGATCCCCCCTCCGGCAGGGTGCCGGAACGAGCTCTTGAGAGGTTTTTGGTGGCTACGGAGTCTTGCGACGGCGGAACTCCCGATCTATTGTTATTCTCGATGTTTTTAGGGTATATGGACATATATAGGCGAAAGAAGTCGGTCAGGGGAGCCACGAGGGGCCCACGAGGGTGGGGGCGCGCCTAGGGGGAGAGGGCGCGCCACCCTGCCTTGAGGCCACCTCGAAGCTTCCCTTACGTGCACTCCGAGTCCCCTGGATTGGTTCCCTTCCAAAAATAACTCTCCCGAAGGTTTCATTCCGTTTGGACTCCGTTTGATATTCCTTTTCTTCGAAACACTGAAATAGGCAAGAAAACAGCAATTTGGGCTGGGCCTCCGGTTAATAGGTTAGTCCCAAAAATGATATAGAAGTGTAAAGTAAAGCCCATAAACATCCAAAACGGGTAATATAACAGCATGGAACAATCAAAAATTAAAGATACGTTGGAGACGTATCACAAATCTCCTTCAAAGATTTTGTAGTTGATGCAGTATGTACCACACTACATTTTGTATTAAGTACGAAGACTTCGGGTCCCTCGAGGAGCACTCGGGGGTTACCCCTTTTTATCTATATGATAAGTATTATGCCTATAAATGTGTTATTCCATTCCTCCGCCTGAAACCGGGTTCGACCAGTCGGCCCGGGGGCTTGCCGCCTTGTACTATGTCGGTGTTTCCTGGAGTCGGACAAGTAATGTGCCAGCACCTAAGCCCTCTCTTGCCACAAGGCACAGCCCACGGAGCGGCTTTTCGCTTGGCAAGATTTAAAGGCAAGAAACGGTGCTCACATGAAAAATGGCTAAGGGCCAAAACATCGACATAGGACAAGCCGGCCCTTCACCTCACCGACCGGCTGCTGAGCAGCCTGCCGGCCGATTTCCTACTTAGCTTGCAACGTTCCAATTGGTCAAAGTACTTGTCCTCCCACAATGGTGAAGTACTTGGCCAGGCTATGGTCCGCAGAGCGGCTGTCCGGCTGGCAAGTAGGTACCAAGGGAGGGAGGCAAAGGAAAAAACCAAGGAACAAAAAAGCAAGGAAAGTCGGAACTCGGCCAAAGCAGAGCGTGTGCGGGAAATTTTTTACATACCAAAAGGCCCTCGGCCAATATTCAACATAGTTTGAATAGACCCCGCGGGTAGAATTGTGCAGAATTGTGCCTGTCTGGCCAGAGGGTGGCGATCGCGTGAACCCCAGCATGCTGCAGCCGGTGGAGCATCTGGTGGGCCGGCTGGAGACAAGCATGAATGCTAAGGAGCTGCTCGCCAAGGGTCCTAGGGGCGTCGGCAGCAATCTCCGCGCCTCCCGCCCGTCGTTCCTCACGGCGAGCCTCAATAGCCTGGTTGGCGGCGACGGAATGGATGGGGAAGAAGTGTGCACAAGTATAACAATAAGTCAGGAGTCAGAAGCTAGAAGTCGGCTCGCTCGACAGCCAGCAGTTGAGAGAAGAGAAGAAAGCTCACCATCGACTATGTCTTCGATCTGGCCATAACCAGCTGTCAGTGCCGCCTCCGTCTCGGCCCAACCCGTATGCTCGCTCTCGAACTCATCCAGGAGACGGGCCTCGTTGTCCTCCGCCTACTTCAGGGCCGCCATGTGAAGTTTCGCCTGGTCCGCGAATTCCTTGACCAGGCGATCACGCTCCTGGGCCGCCCTGTTGCACTCATCCTCCTTGGCACGCAGCGCAGTGTTGGCTTCACCCAGTTGCTGCTGCAAGGCAGCGTTGGTTTCTGAAAGAACAAGAGAGGAAAGATATCAACAATCAAGAAAAAAAAGATGTACTTGCCGGGAGATCCGGCCCAACTGCTCAGCAGTCGGCCCGCATCTCAGCGATTACAGCCCGGGAGTGCGCTGATGTGCCCTCGCAAAGAGAAGAAGATGGAGTGATTACTCCGGCTTTCCGCCAAGTCGACGGTCCGTCAGTCCAGCTCCCGGACATGGGCACTGAAGCTGGCCGCGCGGATGTTGTGGTAGTCCTGCAACAAGGCAATAGAAAGAGAAGTAAGTCAAAAGCTCAGGACCCACTATGAAGTTCTAGGCCGCCTGCTCAGCAGCCGGCCCAGAACTCGGGGACTATACCCAGTGGGTGCGCTGGCGCACCCCCATCGAAGATTACAGGAAACAGAAACAAGAAGCAAGTCACGTACCTGAACGGTGGCCTGCGTCTTTAGAAACGCCTTCTCATGCATTGCGAAAGGGCGGCGGCTTCAGCTCTAAAATCGGCCTGGACGTCCTGCGCCACCTTGATCAAGGCGCTCGTCCCGCCCCCGTGCACCCACTCTGTCGGCGCAACGCTGGTGGATTCGGCCTCAGGAGCCGACGAACAGGCGCTCCCAATCTCCATCGGCCTCAGTGCCAATGCCACTTTCTCCACACGGTGGCGCACCGGAGTGCGGGCCATGGGAGCCGACCCCACCACCAGCTCGGCTCCGGCTGGCGGCACCAATGGCGCAGCCGGCTGGCTGCCCTGCGCATCTGCGGTCGGTGGTAGCGGAGGCGCTTCCATCTCCGGCAAGATGGCATCGCCGCCACCCCTCTCCATGACCGGATGCTCATTGCCGGCTCCTCCAGCCGGCGCCGGGATCTCTGGTGCTGGCGGCGCAGAGCGCAGGGGGATGATGAGCTGCGGAGTTTGACGACGCGCGGCATCCTCTGCATGCTTCTTCGTCGCGGCGTCAGCTTGGGCCTTGGCCTCGACGTATGCGTCCGCTTGCACCGCCTTGGCTGCGGCCGCCTTGTCGTCCTCCGCCTTCTTGGCGGCGGCTTCTTTCTCCTCCTGCACCTCCCGTGCGTTCCTTTCCCGCGCCCCCCGAAGATCGGCGGCCGGGTCTATACGGCAGGTATTGGTGGAGCCCTCCGCCGCCCTGATGACGGAGGTTGAGGTCGAGCGCTCTAGAGAGACTGGGGCCCTGCTCAAAAGAAAAGGTAAAAAGGAGATCCATTAGGAATCAACAAGATAAAAGAATAAAAGAAGGCACAAGGAAGGTTGAGAGCTTACGCTGACACCATTTGAGGCTGCTTGGGGGCTTTCTGGAACTTGGCCGTCTTCGCGGCGGCCTCGGGCGGCCGAGTGCTTCGGCTTCTTGGGGTCGCTGCCGACTAGCAGCGCGCCTCGGCGCTTAGGCCCACCGCCTGGTGCAGTCGTGCGGTTGAGGAGCTTGGACCTGCCTTGTCGGAAGGCGGCGGACGGCGCGGCATCTCCTCCTCCTCCTCATCATCATCCGACCAGTCCTCTACGCCGCCTCCTCCTACGGAGACGCCTGCCTCGCCACCACCGCCTGTGGCGTCGTCCTCTAGGGCGGCCGCCCCCAAGTCAGGGTCCGCCATGTCGCTCACATCCCGGTCCGGCTGGTAGTCGATATTGGCTTCCGGATGGGAGGGGAGGATCTGCATCATGGTCAAATTGGTCAGTCGGCAAAATAGAACCCGACAAGAGGGAGAGAAAAGAATCAAAAGCTTACCACAGGCGGAGGATTGGCGCAGGAGTACGACCGTTTGCCGAACTGCCACTCCTCCTCCTCGAGCTTGGAGTCCGCAATCTCATTCACTAGGAGGGCAACCTCTGCAGTCGGCATCTCCTTGGCTTATCATGTGAGGTCGGCCTTGAAGCGGGAGGATCTCGCGCACCACGAAGCGACTAGCCAGTCGGACGCCTTGAGGCCCTCCGACTCCGTCATCACCTTAAGGCGGGCGATGGCGGAGGAGGCATCTTCCGATAGTGGCTTCGGCTTGAAGCCCCAATTGGTGTGGGGCACGGCAGGCGGACCAGCCACATAAGGCGGCAGGTTGATGAAGTCGGCCGCCGGGTTGACGTTCTTCACGTAGAAGTACGACTTCTGCCATAGCTTGACCGACTGTATCAACTTGATGGCTGGAAAGGCGTTTCCAGCACCCGGACGCTGCACCGCAATGAAGGCTCCACATTGGGCCGCCTCTTCCTTGGCGGCGGTGCCAAGCTTGGTGTAGAAAAAGGCCCCGCAGAGCTCGATCGTGGGGAGGATGCCAAGATAACCCTCGCATAGGGTGACGAAAGCCGACAGAAGCACCACCGTGTTCGGTGTGAGGTGGTGCAGCTGGAGTCGGTAGAAGGTCAAGAAAGAGCGGAGGAAGTTGCTCGCCTGCAGGCCGAAGCCACGGAGAAATTGCGAGCGGAAGATGACGTGCTCGCCCTCCTCCGGCGCCGGCGAGATCTCGTTGCCGGGCGGCACGTGCACCTTGACGTGGTCCACGCCGGGCAGCCGCCACGTGTCCCGGAGGAACATGAGGTGGTCTTCATGGACGTTGGAGCCGTCCCAGTCGCCGGAGCGCTCCATGACGACTCGAGCTCGATGAAGACGAAGGGTGATGACGAGTGTGCGGGCCCACGGTGTAGCAAAGAGAGGGCTTGGGAAGAAGAAGCTCGACGACGATGGCGAGCCGCGGCAGCACTTTGGCGGAGCTTGGAGTGCGGCGGCGGCGAAAAAGAAGAAAGGGCAAGAAGAGGCGGGGGAGAGGAGGGCGCGCGTGCTTCTGCCACTCTCCTCCTCCCCCTACTTATAGCCCCCTGGCTGCGAAGCCGAAGGGCGGGCCGTGGGACCGTGGGATTAACTGTGCCCATGACCCCACGACCCCGCACTTACCGTGCAGTAATGGCGCGTGGTAAAAGCGTGCGGGATCCCAACCGCCCGCCTCGGCCACAGCGGATCCGCACGCGTGCCAAAGCCCAGGAGTGGCGGGCCCGGCCTGCAGCGACGTCCCATCGAGTGTGGGTTGGCAAGCCGGCCCGGCTTGCTGATACCGCATGGCGCGCGTGCAGCGGGCGGCAAGCCTAGACGCCTAGCTAGCGCGCCACATGGTTCCCGCCGCGACGGTTCAAAATTGACCAGGTGTCTTGCCTGGCCAGGGCCGACTCCTGGCAGTCGGCGTTCCAGAGGACGGACAAGACAAGCACCCAGGACCACATAGAGTAGGAAGCTGCCGGGCCACCCCGCTTTGTCAGCCGCGGTGACCCACCAGCTTTGGGGACTACTTTCAGAGTTATTGGCCATGGGTAGCCTCATCTGCCCCTCATTGCATTTCAAGATATCGGGGCCGACTACGCCCCTCAAGCATCGAAGATTGATCGCCGCCTTCTTGTGGCCGCCTGGTCCAAGCAGCCGGCTGCCAGAAGGCGGCGGACACCAGAAGACGGCCACGAATTAGGCAGCCTCCTAGCAGGTGGCCCCTAGAGGGGCCGGCTCCTAGCAGGCAGCCCCAAGCGCCCTTAAAATCCGAGCCCCCATGAATATGATGAGACGAGGCATGGCTAAGGAGGGGCCTGCCACCCTCGAATCCAGGGCGGGTCATGGCCACAGTGCGTCGTACCAGCTGGTGATCTCCCGCACGGTGTGACACTGTTGCCCTTCCGCCTGTGACATCACCCAAGTGAGAGGGGACCCTGCTCCCACGACGGGCTGTTGATACGGCCCGCGGGCGGCGGGCCCTACCTGCCCGTGAGAAGCCAGAGGGCGGCGGGCTTGGCCAGTCGGCTTAGGGGGAGGCCGGCTTCGGTGCAGGCGGCCCTTCATTTTCCATGGAGTTTGTGCGCCATCAACCAGAAGAGATGGGGGATGGCTAAAGTGAACAACCGCAAGGCGGCGGAACTGTAGCCACGCCTTCCCTAACAAAGCAAGCGTCATTAGGAGGACGACCACAATGCTTAGCAGCCGGCAAGACCTGCAAGCGGCGGGCACGGCCTGTCAGCCAAGTACAAGAGAGCCGGTGGGGCCTACCAGTCGGCGGGCCCCAGCTGCCAGCAGAGGAGCCGGCAACCAGAGACACTGACAACATGGGACCTGCTACCTCTTGAGCATGTGTTAATTTTCCCTTGAAGAAGAAAGGGTGATGTAGCAAAGTAGCGTAAGTATTTCCCGCAGTTTTTGAGAACCAAGGTATCAATCTAGTAGGAGGCCACACGCAAGTCCCTCGTACCTACACAAACAAATAAGAACCTTGCAACCAACGCGATAAAGTGGTTGTCAATCCCTTCACGGCCACTTGCAAAAGTGAGATATGATAGAGATGATAAGATAATATTTTTGGTACTTTTATAATAAGGATTAAAAGTAAAGATTGCAAAATAAATGGCGATGGAAATAGCTAGTTTACGAAAGATTAATATAATGGAAAATTGACCTGGGGGCCATAGGTTTCACTAGTGGCTTTTCCCAAGGTAGCATAAGTATTACGGTGGGTGAACAAATTACTGTCGAGCAATTGATAGAAAAGTGCATAATTATGAGAATATCTAGGCATGATCATGTATATAGGCATTACGTCCGCAACAAGTAGACCAACTCCTGCCTGCATCTACTACTATTACTCCACACATCGACCGCTATCTAACATGCATCTAGAGTATTAAGTTCATAAGAACAGAGTAACGCATTAGGCAAGATGACATGATGTAGAGGGATAAAATCAAACAATATGATATAAACCCCATCTTTTAATTGTCGATGGCAACAATACAATATGTATCGTTTCCCCTTCTGTCACTGGGATCGAGCAACGCAAGATTGAACCCAAAGCTAAGCACTTCTCCCATTGCAAGAAAGATCAATCTAGTAGGCTAAACACAACTGATAATTCGAAGAGACTTGCAAAGATAACCAATCATACATAAAAGAATTCAGAGAAGATTCAAATATTGTCCATAGATAATCTTGATCATAAACCCACAATTCATCGGATCTCGACAAACACACCGCAAAAAGAGTTACATCGAATAGGTCTCCAAGAAGATCAAGGAGAACTTTGTATTGAGTTCCAAAGAGAGAGAATAGGCAATCTAGCTAATAACTATGGGCCCGAAGGTCTGTGGTAAACTACTCACACATCATCGGAGAGGCTATGGTGTTGATGTAGAAGCCCTCCGTGATCGATTCCCCTTCCGGCGGAGCGCCGGAAAAGGCCCCAAGATGGGATCTCATGGGTACAGAAGGTTGCGGCGGTGGAAATAGGCTTTCATGGTGCTCGTGATTGGTTTCGGGGTATATGGGTATATATAGGAGAAAGAAGTAGGTCGGCGGAGCTGCGTGGGGCCCACGAGGGTGGGGGCGCGTCCAGGGGGGCAGGCGTGCCTCCCTGCCTCGTGGCCTCCTCGTTGATTTCTTGACGTCCACTCCAAGTCCTCTGGATCACGTTTGTTCCAAAAATCACGCTCCCGAAGGTTTCATTCTGTTTTGGACTCCGTTTGATATTCCTTTTCTGCGAAACACTGAAATTGGCAAAAAAAAACAATTTGCACTGGTCCTTGGGTTAGTAGGTTAGTCCCAAAAATAATATAAAAGTTTATAATAAAGCCCATTAAACATCCAAAAACAGAATATATAATAGCATGGAGCAATGAAAAATTATAGATATGTTGGAGACGTATCGAGCATCCCCAAGCTTAATTCCTGCTCATCCTCGAGTAGGTAAATGATAAAAAAAGAATTTTTGATGTGGAATGCTACTTAGCATATTGTTCTATGTAATTCTCTTTATTGTGGCATGAATGTTCAGATCCGAAAGATTCAAGATAAATTTTTAATATTGACATAAAAATAATAGTACTTCAAGCATACTAACTAAGCAATCATGTGTTCTCAAAATAACATGGCTAAAGAAATTTCATCCCTACAAAATCATATAGTTTGGTCATGCTCCATTTTCATCACACAAGATGCTCTCATCTTGCACAGCCCCGATGACAAGCCAAGCAATTGTTTCATACTTTAGTAATCTCAAACTTTTTTCAACTTTCACGCAGTACATGAGCGTGAGCCATGGATATAGCACTATGGGTGGAATAGAATATAATGATGGGGGTTGTGTGGAGAAGACAAAAAAGGACAAAGTCTTCACCGTAGCTAGTACCTGCCTTTCCGTAACCTACCCCCCTTTCTACTGTCAGCATTAGTACCACGATAGGGATTGCCATGCAACGGATGCACTAGAGCTATAAATGTATGAAAGCTCAACAAAAGAAACTAAGTGGGTGTGCATCCAACTTGCGTGCTCACGAAGACCTAGGGCACTTGAGGAGGCCCATTGTTGGAATATACAAGCCAAGTTATATAATGAAAAATTCCCACTAGTATATGAAAGTGACAAAACAAGAGACTCTCTATCATAAGTGTGGAAAAAGGATAGTAGCATTGCCCCTTTTTATTTCTCTTCTTTTTTCTTTTTTTCTTTTTTGGATTTTTTTTATTTGGCTTTTCTCTTTTTTTGGCACAATGCTCTATTAATGATGATCATCACACTTCTATTTATTTACAACTCGATGATTACAACTCGATACTAGAACAAAGTATGACTCTATATGCATGCCTCCAGCGGTGTACCGGGATGGGCAATGAATCAAGAGTGACATGTATGAAATAATATGCATGGTGGCTTTGCCACAAATACGATGTCAAGTACATGATCATGCAAGGCAATATGACAATGATGAAGCGCGTCATAATAAACGGAACGGTGGAAAGTTGCATGGCAATATATCTCGGAATGGCTATGGAAATGCCATAATAGGTAGGTATGGTGGCTGTTTTGAGGAAGATATAAGGAGGTTTATGTGTGATAGAGCGTATCGTATCACGGGGTTTGGATGCACCGGCGAAGTTTGCACCAACTCTCAAGGTGAGAACGGGCAATGCACGGTACCGAAGAGGCTAGCAATGATGGAAGGTTGAGAGTGCGTATAATCCATGGACTCAACATTAGTCATAAAGAACTCACATACTTATTGCAAAAATATACAAGTCATCAAAAACCAAGCACTACGCGCATGCTCCTAGGGAGATAGATTGGTAGGAAAAGACCATCGCTCGTCCCCGACCGCCACTCATAAGGATGACAATCAAAGAACACCTCATGTTTCAAATTTGTTACACAACGTTTACCATACGTGCATGCTACGGGACTTGCAAACTTCAACACAAGTATTTATAAAATTCACAACTACTAAACTAGCACAACTTTAATATCACTATCTCCATATCGCAAAACAATCATCAAGTATCAAACTTCTCTTAGTATTCAATGCACTTATATGAAAGTTTTTAGTATATCCATCTTGGATGCCTATCATATTAGGACTAATTTTATAGCCAAAGCAAAGTACCATGCTGTTCTAAAGGACTATGAAAATAATATAAGTGAAGCATGAGAGATCAATAATTTCTATAAAATAAAACCACCACCGTGCCCTAAAAGATATAAGTTAAGTACTATAGCAAAATTGTTTAGCTCAAAAGATATAAGTGAAGCACATAGAGTATTTTAATAAATTCCGAATAATGTGTGTCTCTCCCAAAAGGTGTGTACAGCAAGGATGATTGTGGTGAACTAAAAACCAAAGACAAAAATCCTACAAGACGCTCCAAGCAAAACACATATCATGTGGTGAATAAAAATATAGCTCCAAGTAAAGTTACCGATGGACGAAGACAAAAGAGGGGACGCCTTCCGGGGCATCCCCAAGCTTAGGCTTTTTGGTTGTCCTTGGATTTTACCTTGGGGTGCCTTGGGCATCCCCAAGCTTAGGCTCTTGCCACTCCTTGTTCCATAATCCATCAAATCTTTACCCAAAACTTGAAAACTTCACAACACAAAACTTAACAGAAAATCTCGTGAGCTCCGTTAGCGAAAGATAAAAAACACCACTTCAATTACTGTAATGAACTCATTCTTTATTTATATTGGTGTTAAACCTACTGTATTCCAACTTCTCTATGGTTCATAACCTCCAGTACTAGCCGTGGATTCATCAAAATTAGCAAACAACACACGAAAAATAGAATCTGTCAAAAACAGAACAGCCTGTAGTAATCTGTATCAAACGCATACTTCTGGGACTCCAAAAATACTAAAATAAATTTCTGGACGTGAGGAATTTATCTATTAATCATCTGCAAAAAGAATCAACTAAATTGCACTCTCCATTAAAAAGTTTTAGCTAATCTCGTGAGCGCTAAAGTTTCTTTTTTTTTACAGCAAGATAAAAAAGACTTCACCCAAGTCTTCCCAAAGGTTCTACTTGGCACAAACACTAATTGAAAACAAAAACACATCTAACGAGAGGCTATATCAAAGATTTATTCCTAAACAGAACCAAAAAGCAAGAAATAAAAATAAAATTGGGTTGCCTCCCAACAAGCGCTATCGTTTAACGCCCCTAGCTAGGCATAAAGGCAAGGATAGATCTAGGTATTGCCATAATAATGGTGAGGTAAACCACGAAATCTCATCTCATATTCCTTACGTTCAGCAGCAAGTTTTCTTTGTGGCAAGCAAAAGTAATCAAAAGGGCTAAATTTAATAGGAAAAAAGTCCCCAAGATCATGCTCGGGAGGTATGGGTTCCTCCTTTGGCCCCTTATATTGGATAACCAATTCATCATTATAAGCATTCTTTTGGCAATAAGTCATGAGCATTTGTTCAAGAGAAAAACCTAACCCGTTGTTCTGAATAGCAAAGTCATCATTAAGTTCAGAAATTCTATCAACTAGAACATCGGTAGGAACCTTTTTTCTAAGGTTTTCATTGTAAGCAACATGATCTAAAGATCGTAAACGCATTAAGTCTTCTTGATTAAAAAGGATAGCTTCTATGGGAGGATGACCAGTGTCCACCCTATAATGCGAAAAAAATTCATTGGCCTCTTTCATTATAAATCTGAACTCATGTGTCAAAAAGATAGTAGTCGCTCGCTTAACAGAAGAATGCTCGATATTGGAAAACTCTAGAAAAATCCTTTGTATGCAAGGATGCAGATGGATAAATTTTCTTTCAAGTTCAACTACGAGAAAGGATATAGCATCCGCAAGGCTACTAGTTCTATGAAGAATAGACCCACCCATAGAGGGTAGGGCACCGGCACAAGTAAAGACATCTTGAATAACTCCTTTCCCAATAATATTACCGCTACCAATCCAAAACTTTTTAGTGTGTAAAATAGTAGGATCTTTAAGAGGATCATCAAAAACATCAAAGTTTTCCATATTATAATCCTTATCAACGATAACCTCCCCAGTATCAGACATAACGGCAGCACAGAGAACGGACACACAAGAAGCAAGCGAAAAAGAGGTGAACGGAAAGAGAGGGCTAATAAAACGGCAAGGGTGAAGTGGGGGAGAGGAAAACGAGAGGCGAATGGCAAATAATGTAATGCGAGGGATAAGAGTTTGTGATGGGTACTTGGTATGTCTTGACTTGTGCGTAGACTCCCCGGCAACGACGCCAGAAATCCTTCTTGCTACCTCTTGAGCATGCGTTGGTTTTCCATTGAAGAGGAAAGGGTGATGGAGCAAAGTAGCGTAAGTATTTCCCTTAGTTTTTGAGAACCAAAATATCAATCCAGTAGGAGGCCACACGCAAGTCCCTCGTACCTACACAAACAAATAAGAACCTTGCAACCAACGCGATAAAGGGGTTGTTAATCCCTTCACGACCACTTGCAAAAGTTAGATCTGATAGAGATGATAAGATAATATTTTTGGTATTTTTATGATAAAGATTAAAAGTAAAGATTGCAAAATAAACGGCGACAGAAATAGCTAGTTGACGGAAAGATTAATATGATGGAAAATAGACACGGGGGCCATAGGTTTTCTAGTGGCTTCTCTCAAGATAGCATAAGTATTATGGTGGGTGAACAAATTACTGTCGAGCAATTGATAGAAAAGTGCATAATTATGAGAATATCTAGGCATGATTATGTATATAGGCATCACATCCGCAACAAGTAGACCAACTCCTGCCTGCATCAACTACTATTACTCCACACATTGACCACTGTCCAGCATGCAGCTAGAGTATTAAGTTCATAAGAATAGAGTAACGCATTAGGCAAGATGACATGATGTAGAGGGATAAACTCAAGCAATATGATATAAACCCCATCTTTTTATCCTCGATGGCAACAATACAATATGTGTCGTTTCCCCTTCTGTCACTGGGATCGAGCAACGCAAGATTGAACCCAAAGCTAAGCACTTCTCCCATTGCAAGAAAGATCAATCTAGTAGGCCAAACCAAACTAATAATTCGAAGAGACTTGCAAAGATAACCAATCATACATAAAAGAATTCAGAGAAGATTCAAATATTGTTCATAGATAATATTGATCATAAACCCACAATTCATCGGATCTCGACAAACACACCGCAAAAAGAGTTACATCCAACAGATCTCCAAGAAGATCAAGGAAAACTTTGTATTAAGATCCAAAGAGAGAGAAGAAGCCATCTAGCTTATAACTATGGACCCGAAGGTCTGTGGTAAACACTCACACATCATCGGAGAGGCTATGGTGTTGATGTAGAAGCCCTCCGTGATCGATTCCCCCTCCGGCGGAGCGCCGGAAAAGGCCCAAGATGGGATCTCACGGGTACAGAAGGTTGCGGCGGTGGAAATAGGGTTTCGCGGTGCTCCTGGTTGGTTTTGGGGTATATGGGTATATAGAGGAGGAAGAAGTAGGTTGGTGGAGCTGCGAGGGGCCCACAAGGGTGTGGGCGCGCCCAGGGGGCAGGCGTGCCTCCCTGCCTCGTGCCCTCCTCGGTTGTTTCTTGACGTCCACTCCAAGTCCTCTGGATCACGTTTGTTCCAAAAATCACGCTCCCGAAGGTTTCATTCCGTTTCGACTCCATTTGATATTCCTTTTCTGCGAAACACTGAAATAGGCAAAAAACAGCAATTTGCACTGGGCCTTGGGTTCGTAGGTTAGTCGCAAAATAATATAAAAGTGTATAATAAAGCCCATTAAACATCCAAAATAGAACATATAATAGCATGGAGCAATCAAAATTTTTAGATACGTTGGAGACGTATCAGGACCACACCCGGCCAGTTTACCATTGTACCCCTAGGGGATAGGCCTATATAAACCCCCAGGGCACCCATGCAAAGGGTTCAGATCTTTAGCAAAACACACACACACACATAGTGAGAGGAGAGAGCTGGCCTTGCCCTTCTTCCTCCTCTAGGAAACAGCTCAAGGAGCAACTTGCAGCTACTTGTTGAGATGGTGATCATGCGGAGACCCCGCAGAGCAGGACTAGGGGTGTTATCTCCTAGGAGAGACCCAAACCTGGGTAAGATCCGCCGGCGTGCATGTCTTCGCCTCATTCCGTTTCCTGGCACCAGCGACGTCTTACTAGCTCCCTCCATGATAAGCCATCCTTTGGCATATGTCGCACGACACCCCCGACAAGGCCCTCAGTAAATTAACGGTCACTTTCTACTGTTTGTAAGTACTACTTCTGTCATTAAGTCTCTCTATATATAGCTCAGCTCTTTTATTGCATGTATATATAATTATCCTCACTATATTATGCAGATTGAAGATCGTTGAATGCAGGAAAGCAGAAATCTATGATATTGGGTTCATTAACACAAATCTCATAGAGGAATATATGGTTAAATTTGATGCAAAAGATACTGACACTACTAGGAAAAGGCCTATAGATAATATGGACATTAATGGCGCACCACATATGTGGTGGGCCACTGCTATATAGCAGTGGCGCACCATGTGTTGGTACGCCATTAGTGTCCAAATACTAATGGCTCACCACATCCACGGTGCGCCACGACAAACAATTTTTTTTAATTTTTTTTTCAAAACTAGTAATGGCGCACCAGGGGATAGTGCGCCATTACTAGTTTAACTAGTAATGGCGCACCACACCCTCGGTGCGCCACTACTAAGATTTTTTTTAAACTCGTAATGGCGCACCGAGGGTGTGGTGCGCCATTACTAGTTAAACTAGTAATGGCGCACCACACCCTCGGTGCGCCACTACTAACAATTTTTTTAATTTTTTTTTCAAAACTTGTAATGGCGCACCGTGGGTGTGGGGCGCAATTACTAGTTAAACTAGTAATAGCGCACCACACCCACGGTGCGCCATTACTAACTTTGCCCAAAAATTCCACCGAATGCATCCCCCCCCCTATGGACCGCCTTTTCAGTTAAAAAATAAATAAAAGAAAATGATGGAAATGTCACAAAAATAAAATAAAATCAGTTTTCCATGTGATATGTGGTCTAGTTGTTGGGAAATTTACAAATATGAATTTCGACTTTATTTGCAAAATCTCTCTCGAATTTGTAAAATAGGCATAACATTTGCATACGAACTCGGATTAAAAAGTTTTTTATATGAAAAATCATCAACTCAAAAAGTTACATCCGAATTCAAGCAATATGATATAAACCCCATCTTTTTATCCTCGATGGCAACAATACAATATGTGTCGTTTCCCCTTCTGTCAGTGGGATCGAGCAACGCAAGATTGAACCCAAAGCTAAGCACTTCTCCCATTGCAAGAAAGATCAATCTAGTAGGCCAAACCAAACAAATAATTCGAAGAGACTTGCAAAGATAACCAATCATACATAAAAGAATTCAGAGAAGATTCAAATATTGTTCATAGATAATCTTGATCATAAACCCACAATTCATCGGATCTCGACAAACACACCGCAAAAAGAGTTACATCGAACAGGTCTCCAAGAAGATCAAGGAGAACTTTGTATTAAGATCCAAAGAGAGAGAAGAAGCCATCTAGCTTATAACTATGGACCCGAAGGTCTGTGGTAAACTACTCACACATCATCGGAGAGGCTATGGTGTTGATGTAGAAGCCCTCCGTGATCGATTCCCCCTCCGGCGGAGCGCCGGAAAAGGCCCCAAGATGGGATCTCACGGGTACAGAAGGTGGCGGCGGTGGAAATAGGGTTTCGTGGTGCTCCTAGTTGGTTTTGGGGTATATGGGTATATAGAGGAGGAAGAAGTAGGTCGGTGGAGCTGCGAGGGGCCCACAAGGGTGTGGGCGCGCCTAGGGGGCAGGCGTGCCTCCCTGCCTCGTGCCCTCCTCGGTTGTTTCTTGACGTCCACTCCATGTCCTCTGGATCACGTTTGTTCCAAAAATCACGCTCCCGAAGGTTTCATTCCGTTTGGACTCCATTTGATATTCCTTTTCTGCGAAACACTGAAATAGGCAAAAAAACAGCAATTTGCACTGGGCCTTGGGTTCGTAGGTTAGTCGCAAAATAATATGAAAGTGTATAATAAAGCCCATTAAACATCCAAAACAGAACATATAATAGCATGGAGCAATCAAAATTTTTAGATACGTTGGAGACGTATCAGGACCACACCCGGCCAGTTTACCATTGTACCCCTGGGGGATAGGCCTATATAAACCCCCCAGGGCACCCATGCAAAGGGTTCAGATCTTTAGCAAAACACACACACACACATAGTGAGAGGAGAGAGCTGGCCTTGCCCTTCTTCCTCCTCTAGGAAACAGCTCAAGGAGCAACTTGTAGCTACTTGTTGAGATGGTGATCATGCGGAGACCCCGCAGAGCAGGACTAGGGGTGTTATCTCCTAGGAGAGCCCCAAACCTGGGTAATATCCGCCGACGTGCATGTCTTCGCCTCATTCCGTTTCCTGGCACCAGCGACGTCTTACTAGCTCCCTCCATGATAAGCCATCCTTTGGCATATGTCGCACGACACCCCCGACAAGGCCCTCAATAAATTAACGGTCACTTTCTACTGTTCGTAAGTACTACTTCTGTCATGAAGTCTCTCTACATATAGCTCAGCTCTTTCATTGCATGTATATATAATTATCCTCACTATATTATGCAGATTGAAGATCGTCGAATGCAGGAAAGCAGAAATCTATGATATTGGGTTCATTAACACAAATCTCTTAGAGGAATATATGGTTAAATTTGATGCAAAAGAAACTGACACTACTAGGAAAAGGCCTATAGATAATATGGACATTAATGGCGCACCACATATGTGGTGTGCCACTGCTATATAGCAGTGGCGCACCATGTGTTGGTACGCCATTAGTGTCCAAATACTAATGGCTCACCACATCCACGGTGCGCCACGACTAACAATTTTTTTTTAAATTTTTTTTTCAAAACTAGTAATGGCGCACCAGGGGATAGTGGGCCATTACTAGTTTAACTATTAATGGCGCACCACACCCTCGGTGCGCCACTACTAAGTTTTTTTTTAAAACTAGTAATGGCGCACCAGGGTATAGTGCGCCATTACTAGTTTTAACTAGTAATGGCGCACCACACCCTCGGTGCGCCACTACTAACAACTTTTTTTTTATTTTTTTTCAAAACTAGTAATGTCGCACCGTGGGTGTGGGGCGCAATTACTAGTTAAACTAGTAATAGCGCACCACACCCACGGTGCGCCATTACTAACTTTGCCCAAAAATTCCACCGAATGCATCCCCCCCCCCCCCCCCCCGTGGACCGCCTTTTCAGTTAAAAATTAAATAAAAGAAAATGATGGAAATGTCAAAAAAATAAAATAAAATCAGTTTTCCATGTGATATGTGGTCTAGTTGTTGGGAAAATTTACAAATATGAATTTCGACTTTATTTGCAAAATCTCTCTCGAATTTGTAAAATAGGTATAACTTTTGCATACGAACTCGGATTTAAAAGTTTTTATATGAAAAATCATCAACTCAAAAAGTTACATCCGAATTCAAGCAATATGATATAAACCCCATCTTTTTATCCTCGATGGCAACAATACAATACGTGTCGTTTCCCCTTCTGTCACTGGGATCGAGCAACGCAAGATTGAACCCAAAGCTAAGCACTTCTCCCATTGCAAGAAAGATCAATCTAGTAGGCCAAACCAAACTAATAATTCGAAGAGACTTGCAAAGATAACCAATCATACATAAAAGAATTCAGAGAAGATTCAAATATTATTCACAGATAATCTTGATCATAAACCCACAATTCATCGGATCTCGACAAACACACCGCAAAAAGGGTTACATCGAAGAGATCTCCAAGAAGATCAACGAGAACTTTGTATTAAGATCCAAAGAGAGAGAAGAAGCCATCTAGCTTATAACTATGGACCCGAAGGTCTGTGGTAAACTACTCACACATCATCGGAGAGGCTATGGTGTTGATGTAGAAGCCCTCCATGATCGATTCCCCCTCCGGCGGAGCGCCGGAAAAGGCCCCAAGATGGGATCTCATGGTTACAGATGGTTGCGGCGGTGGAAATAGGGTTTCATGGTGCTCCTCGTTGGTTTTGGGGTATATGGGTATATAGAGGAGGAAGAAGTAGGCCGGTGGAGCTGCGAGGGGCCCATGAGGGTGGGGGCGCGCCCAGAGGGGGCAGGCGTGCCTCCCTGCCTCGTGCCCTCCTCGGTTGTTTCTTGACGTCCACTCCAAGTCCTCTGGATCACGTTTGTTCCAAAAATCACGCTCCCGAAGGTTTCATTACGTTTGGACTCCGTTTGATATTCCTTTTCTGCGAAACACTGAAATAGGCAAAAAAACAGCAATTTGCACTGGGCCTTGGGTTGGTAGGTTAGTCCCAAAATAATATAAAAGTGTATAATAAAGCCCATTAAACATCCTAGACAGAACATATAATGGCATGAAGCAATAAAAAATTGTAGATACGTTGCAGACGTATCAGGACCACACCCGGCCAGTTTACCATTGTACCCCTGGGGGTAGGCCTATATAAACCCCCAGGGCACCCATGCAAAGGGTTCAGATCTTTAGCAAAACACACACACACATGGAGAGAGGAGAGAGCTAGCCTTGTCCTTCTTCCTCCTCTAGGAAACAGCTCAAGGAGCAATTTGTAGCTACTTGTTGAGAGAGTGATCATCCGGAGACCCCGCAGAGCAGAACTAGGGGTGTTATCTCCTAGGAGAGCCCCAAACCTGGGTAAGATCCGCCGGCGTGCATGTCTTCGCCTCATTCCGTTTCATGGCACCGGCGACGTCTAATAGCTCCCTCCATGATAAGCCATCCTTTGGCATATGTCGCACGACACCCCAGACAAGGCCCTCAATAAATTAACGGTCACTTGCTATTGTCTGTAAGTACTACTTCTGTCATTAAATCTCTCTACATATAGCTCAGCTCTTTCATTGCATGTATATATAATTATCCTCACTATATTATGCAGATTGAAGATCGTCGAATGTAGGAAAGCAGAAATCTATGATATTGGGTTCATTAACACAAATCTCATAGAGGAATATATGGTTAAATTTGATGCAAAAGAAACTTACACTACTAGGAAAAGGCCTATAGATAATATGGACATTAATGGCGCACGACATATGTGGTGCTCCACCGCTATATAGCAGTGGCGCACCATGTGTTGGTACAACATTAGTGTCCAAATACTAATGGCGCACCACATCCACGGTGCGCCCACCACTAACAATTTGTTTTTTCAAAACTAGTAATGGCGGACCAGGGGATAGTGCGCCATTAATAGTTTAACTAGTAATGGCGCACCACACCCTCGGCGCGCCACTACTAACATTTTTTTTTTCAAAACTAGTAATGGCGCACCGTGGTGTGGTGCGCCATTACTAGTCAGCCTAATAATAGCGCACCACGCCCACGGTGCGCCATTACTAACTTTGCCCAAAAATTCCACCGAATGCACCCCCCTATGGACCGCCTTTTCAGTTTAAAAATAAATAAAAGAAAATGATGGAAATGTCAAAAAAATAAAATAAAATAAGTTTCCCATGTGATATGTGGTCTAGTTGTTGGGAAAATTTACAAATATGAATTTCGACTTTATTTGCAAAATCTCTCGGGAATTTGTAAAATGGGCATAACTTTTGCATACGAACTCGGATTAAAAAGTTTTTTTATGAAAAATCATCAACTCAAAAAGTTACATCCGAATTCAAGCAATATGATATAAACCCCATCTTTTTATCCTCGATGGCAACAATACAATACGTGTCGTTTCCCCTTCTGTCACTGGGATCGAGCAACGCAAGATTGAACCCAAAGCTAAGCACTTCTCCCATTGCAAGAAAGATCAATCTAGTAGGCCAAACCAAACTAATAATTCGAAGAGACTTGCAAAGATAACCAATCATACATAAAAGAATTCAGAGAAGATTCAAATATTATTCACAGATAATCTTGATCATAAACCCACAATTCATCGGATCTCGACAAACACACTGCAAAAAGGGTTACATCGAAGAGATCTCCAAGAAGATCAACGAGAACTTTGTATTAAGATCCAAAGAGAGAGAAGAAGCCATCTAGCTTATAACTATGGACCCGAAGGTCTGTGGTAAACTACTCACACATCATCGGAGAGGCTATGGTGTTGATGTAGAAGCCCTCCATGATCGATTCCCCCTCCGGCGGAGCGCCGGAAAAGGCCCCAAGATGGGATCTCACGGGTACAGAAGGTGGCGGCGGTGGAAATAGGGTTTCGTGGTGCTCCTAGTTGGTTTTGGGGTATATGGGTATATAGAGGAGGAAGAAGTAGGTCGGTGGAGCTGCGAGGGGCCCACAAGGGTGTGGGCGCGCCTAGGGGGCAGGCGTGCCTCCCTGCCTCGTGCCCTCCTCGGTTGTTTCTTGACGTCCACTCCATGTCCTCTGGATCACGTTTGTTCCAAAAATCACGCTCCCGAAGGTTTCATTCCGTTTGGACTCCATTTGATATTCCTTTTCTGCGAAACACTGAAATAGGCAAAAAAACAGCAATTTGCACTGGGCCTTGGGTTCGTAGGTTAGTCGCAAAATAATATGAAAGTGTATAATAAAGCCCATTAAACATCCAAAACAGAACATATAATAGCATGGAGCAATCAAAATTTTTAGATACGTTGGAGACGTATCAGGACCACACCCGGCCAGTTTACCATTGTACCCCTGGGGGATAGGCCTATATAAACCCCCCAGGGCACCCATGCAAAGGGTTCAGATCTTTAGCAAAACACACACACACACATAGTGAGAGGAGAGAGCTGGCCTTGCCCTTCTTCCTCCTCTAGGAAACAGCTCAAGGAGCAACTTGTAGCTACTTGTTGAGATGGTGATCATGCGGAGACCCCGCAGAGTAGGACTAGGGGTGTTATCTCCTAGGAGAGCCCCAAACCTGGGTAATATCCGCCGACGTGCATGTCTTCGCCTCATTCCGTTTCCTGGCACCAGCGACGTCTTACTAGCTCCCTCCATGATAAGCCATCCTTTGGCATATGTCGCACGACACCCCCGACAAGGCCCTCAATAAATTAACGGTCACTTTCTACTGTTCGTAAGTACTACTTCTGTCATGAAGTCTCTCTACATATAGCTCAGCTCTTTCATTGCATGTATATATAATTATCCTCACTATATTATGCAGATTGAAGATCGTCGAATGCAGGAAAGCAGAAATCTATGATATTGGGTTCATTAACACAAATCTCTTAGAGGAATATATGGTTAAATTTGATGCAAAAGAAACTGACACTACTAGGAAAAGGCCTATAGATAATATGGACATTAATGGCGCACCACATATGTGGTGTGCCACTGCTATATAGCAGTGGCGCACCATGTGTTGGTACGCCATTAGTGTCCAAATACTAATGGCTCACCACATCCACGGTGCGCCACGACTAACAATTTTTTTTTAAATTTTTTTTTCAAAACTAGTAATGGCGCACCAGGGGATAGTGGGCCATTACTAGTTTAACTATTAATGGCGCACCACACCCTCGGTGCGCCACTACTAAGTTTTTTTTTAAAACTAGTAATGGCGCACCAGGGTATAGTGCGCCATTACTAGTTTTAACTAGTAATGGCGCACCACACCCTCGGTGCGCCACTACTAACAACTTTTTTTTATTTTTTTTCAAAACTAGTAATGTCGCACCGTGGGTGTGGGGCGCAATTACTAGTTAAACTAGTAATAGCGCACCACACCCACGGTGCGCCATTACTAACTTTGCCCAAAAATTCCACCGAATGCATCCCCCCCCCCCCCCCCCGTGGACCGCCTTTTCAGTTAAAAATTAAATAAAAGAAAATGATGGAAATGTCAAAAAAATAAAATAAAATCAGTTTTCCATGTGATATGTGGTCTAGTTGTTGGGAAAATTTACAAATATGAATTTCGACTTTATTTGCAAAATCTCTCTCGAATTTGTAAAATAGGTATAACTTTTGCATACGAACTCGGATTTAAAAGTTTTTATATGAAAAATCATCAACTCAAAAAGTTACATCCGAATTCAAGCAATATGATATAAACCCCATCTTTTTATCCTCGATGGCAACAATACAATACGTGTCGTTTCCCCTTCTGTCACTGGGATCGAGCAACGCAAGATTGAACCCAAAGCTAAGCACTTCTCCCATTGCAAGAAAGATCAATCTAGTAGGCCAAACCAAACTAATAATTCGAAGAGACTTGCAAAGATAACCAATCATACATAAAAGAATTCAGAGAAGATTCAAATATTATTCACAGATAATCTTGATCATAAACCCACAATTCATCGGATCTCGACAAACACACCGCAAAAAGGGTTACATCGAAGAGATCTCCAAGAAGATCAACGAGAACTTTGTATTAAGATCCAAAGAGGGAGAAGAAGCCATCTAGCTTATAACTATGGACCCGAAGGTCTGTGGTAAACTACTCACACATCATCGGAGAGGCTATGGTGTTGATGTAGAAGCCCTCCATGATCGATTCCCCCTCCGGCGGAGCGCCGGAAAAGGCCCCAAGATGGGATCTCATGGTTACAGATGGTTGCGGCGGTGGAAATAGGGTTTCATGGTGCTCCTCGTTGGTTTTGGGGTATATGGGTGTATAGAGGAGGAAGAAGTAGGCCGGTGGAGCTGCGAGGGGCCCATGAGGGTGGGGGCGCGCCCAGAGGGGGCAGGCGTGCCTCCCTGCCTCGTGCCCTCCTCGGTTGTTTCTTGACGTCCACTCCAAGTCCTCTGGATCACGTTTGTTCCAAAAATCACGCTCCCGAAGGTTTCATTACGTTTGGACTCCGTTTGATATTCCTTTTCTGCGAAACACTGAAATAGGCAAAAAAACAGCAATTTGCACTGGGCCTTGGGTTGGTAGGTTAGTCCCAAAATAATATAAAAGTGTATAATAAAGCCCATTAAACATCCTAGACAGAACATATAATGGCATGAAGCAATAAAAAATTGTAGATACGTTGCAGACGTATCAGGACCACACCCGGCCAGTTTACCATTGTACCCCTGGGGGTAGGCCTATATAAACCCCCAGGGCACCCATGCAAAGGGTTCAGATCTTTAGCAAAACACACACACACATGGAGAGAGGAGAGAGCTAGCCTTGTCCTTCTTCCTCCTCTAGGAAACAGCTCAAGGAGCAATTTGTAGCTACTTGTTGAGAGAGTGATCATCCGGAGACCCCGCAGAGCAGAACTAGGGGTGTTATCTCCTAGGAGAGCCCCAAACCTGGGTAAGATCCGCCGGCGTGCATGTCTTCGCCTCATTCCGTTTCATGGCACCGGCGACGTCTAATAGCTCCCTCCATGATAAGCCATCCTTTGGCATATGTCGCACGACACCCCAGACAAGGCCCTCAATAAATTAACGGTCACTTGCTATTGTCTGTAAGTACTACTTCTGTCATTAAATCTCTCTACATATAGCTCAGCTCTTTCATTGCATGTATATATAATTATCCTCACTATATTATGCAGATTGAAGATCGTCGAATGTAGGAAAGCAGAAATCTATGATATTGGGTTCATTAACACAAATCTCATAGAGGAATATATGGTTAAATTTGATGCAAAAGAAACTTACACTACTAGGAAAAGGCCTATAGATAATATGGACATTAATGGCGCACGACATATGTGGTGCTCCACCGCTATATAGCAGTGGCGCACCATGTGTTGGTACAACATTAGTGTCCAAATACTAATGGCGCACCACATCCACGGTGCGCCCACCACTAACAATTTGTTTTTTCAAAACTAGTAATGGCGGACCAGGGGATAGTGCGCCATTAATAGTTTAACTAGTAATGGCGCACCACACCCTCGGCGCGCCACTACTAACATTTTTTTTTTCAAAACTAGTAATGGCGCACCGTGGTGTGGTGCGCCATTACTAGTCAGCCTAATAATAGCGCACCACGCCCACGGTGCGCCATTACTAACTTTGCCCAAAAATTCCACCGAATGCACCCCCCTGTGGACCGCCTTTTCAGTTTAAAAATAAATAAAAGAAAATGATGGAAATGTCAAAAAAATAAAATAAAATAAGTTTCCCATGTGATATGTGGTCTAGTTGTTGGGAAAATTTACAAATATGAATTTCGACTTTATTTGCAAAATCTCTCGGGAATTTGTAAAATGGGCATAACTTTTGCATACGAACTCGGATTAAAAAGTTTTTTTATGAAAAATCATCTACTCGAAAAGTTACATCCAAATTCAAGCAATATGATATAAACCCCATCTTTTATCCTCGATGGCAACAATACAATACGTGTCGTTTCCCCTTCTGTCACTGGGATCGAGCAACGCAAGATTGTACCCAAAGCTAAGCACTTCTCCCATTGCAAGAAAGATCAATCTAGTAGGCCAAACCAAACTAATAATTCCAAGAGACTTGCAAAGATAACCAATCATACATAAAGGAATTCAGAGAAGATTCAAATATTGTTCATAGATAATCTTGATCATAAACCCACAATTCAACGGATCTCGACAAACACACCGCAAAAAGAGTTACATCGAATAGATCTCCAAGAATATCAAGCAGAACTTTGTATTAAGATCCAAAGAGAGAGAAGAAGCCATCTAGCTTATAACTATGGACCCGAAGGTCTTTGGTAAACCACTCACACATCATCGGAGAGTCTATGGTGTTGATGTAGAAGCCCTCCGTGATTGATTCCCCCTCCGGCGGAGCGCCGGAAAAGGCCCCAAGATGGGATCTCACGGGTACAGAAGGTTGCGGCGGTGGAAATAGGGTTTCATGGTGCTCCTAGTTGGTTTTGGGGTATATGGGTATATAGAGGAGGAAGAAGTAGGTCGGTGGAGCTGCGAGGGGCCCACGAGGGTGTGGGCGCGCCCAGGGGGGCAGGTATGCCTCCCTGCCTTGTGCCCTCCTCGGTTGTTTCTTGACGTCCACTCCAAGTCCTCTGGATCACGTTTGTTCCAAAAATCACGCTCCCGAAAGTTTCATTCCGTTTGGACTCCGTTTTATATTCCTTTCATGCGAAACACTGAAATAGGCAAAAAAAACAGCAATTTGCACAGGGCCTTGGGTTCGTAGGTTAGTCCCAAAATAATATCAAAGTGTATAATAAAGCCCATTAAACATCCAAAACAGAACATATAATAGCATGGAGCAATCAAAAAATTTAGATACGTTGGAGACGTATCAGGACCACACCCGGCCAGTTTACCATTGTACCCCTGGGGGGTAGGTCTATATAAACCCCCCAGGGCACCCATGCAAAGGGTTCAGATCTTTAGCAAAACACACACACACATAGAGACAGGAGAGAGCTAGCCTTGCCCTTCTTCCTCCTCTAGGAAACAGCTCAAGGAGCAACTTGTAGCTACTTGTTGAGATAGTGATCATGCGGAGACCCCGCAGAGCAAGACTAGGGGTGTTATCCCCTAGGAGAGCCCCAAACCTGGGTAAGATCCGCCGGCGTGCATGTCTTCGCCTCATTCCATTTCCTGGCACCGGCGACGTCTTACTAGCTCCCTCCATGATAAGCCATCCTTTGGCATATGTCCCACGACACCCCCGACAAGGCCCTCAATAAATTAACGGTCACTTGCTACTGTCTGTAAGTACTACTTCTGTCATTAAGTCTCTCTATATATAGCTCAGCTCTTTCATTGCATGTATATATAATTATCCTCACTATATTATGTAGATTGAAGATCGTCGAATGCAGGAAAGCAGAAATCTATGATATTGGGTTCATTAAAAAAAATCTCATAGAGGAATATATGGTTAAATTTGATGCAAAAGAAACTAAAACTACTAGGAAAAGGCCTATAGATAATCTGGACATTAATGGCGCAACACATATGTGGTGCGCCACTGCTATATAGCAGTGGCGCACCATGTGTTGGTACGCCATTAGTGTCCAAATACTAATGGCGCACCACATCCACGGTGCGCCACTACTAACAATTTTTTTTATATTTTTTTCAAAACTAGTAATGGCGCAACAGGGGATAGTGCGCCATTGCTAGTTTAACTAGGAATGGCGCACCACACCCTCGGTCCGCCACGGCTAACAATTTTTTTTTCAAAACTAGTAATGGCGCACCAGGGTATAGTGCCCGATTACTAGTTTTAACTAGTAATGGCGCACTTCACCCTCGGTGCACCACTACTAACAATTTTTTTAATTTTTTTTCAAAACTAGTAATGGCCCAGCGTGGGTGTGGTGCACCATTACTAGTTAAACTAGTAATAGCGGACCACACCCACGATGCGGCATTACTAACTTTGCCCAAAAATTCCACCGAATGCACCCCCCCTGTGGACCACCTTTTCAGTTAAAAAAATAAAAGAAAATGATGGAAATGTCAAAAAAATAAAATAAATTAAGTTTCCCATGTGATATGTGGCCTAGTTGTTGGGAAAATTTACAAATATGAATTTCGACTTTATTTGCAAAATCTCTCTGGAATTTGTAAAATGGGCTTAACTTTTGCATACGAACTCGGATTAAAAAGTTCATTATATGAAAAATTATCTGCTCGAAAAGTTACATCCGAATTCAAGCAATATGATATAAACCCCATCTTTTTATCCTCTATGGCAACAATACAATACGTGTCGTTTCCCCTTCTGTCACTGGGATCGAGCAACGCAAGATTGAAGCCAAAGCTAAGCACTTCTCCCATTGCAAGAAAGATCAATCTAGTAGGCCAAACCAAACTAATAATTCGACGAGACTTGCAAAGATAACCAATCATACATAAACGAATTCAGAGAAGATTCAAATATTGTTCATAGATAATATTGATCATAAACCCACAATTCATCGTATCTCGACAAACACACCGCAAAAAGAGTTACATCGAATAGTTCTCCAAGAAGATCAAGGAGAACTTTATATTAAGACCCAAAGAGAGAGAAGAAGGCATCTATCTTATAACTATATACCCGAAGATCTGTGGGAAACTACTCACACATAATGGGAGAGGATATGGTGTTGATGTAGAAGCCCTCCGTGATCAATTCCCCCTCCGATGGAGCGCCGGAAAAGGCCCCAAGATGGGAGCTCATGGGTACAGAAGGTTGTGGCGGTGGAAATAGGGTTTCGTGGTGCTCCTGGTTGGTTTTGGGGTATATGGGTATATAGAGGAGGAAGAATTAGGTCGGTGGAGCTGCGAGTGGCCCACGAGGGTGGGGGCGCGCCCAGGGGGGCAGGCGTGCCTCCCTGCCTCATGCCCTCCTCGGTTGTTTCTTGACGTCCACTCCAAGTCCTCTGGATCACGTTTCTTCCAAAAATCAAGCTCCCAAAGGTTTCATTCCGTTTGGACTCCGTTTGATATTCTTTTTCTGCGAAACACTGAAAGAGGAAAAAAACAATAATTTGAACTGCTCCTTGGGTTAGTAGCTCAGTCCCAAAATAATGTAAAAGTGTAAAATAAAGCCCATTAAACTTCTAAAACAGAACATATAATAGCATGGAGCAATCAAAAATTGTAGATACGTTGGAGACGTATCAGGACCACACCCGGCCAGTTTACCATTGTACCCCTGGGGGGTAGGCCTATATAAACCCCCAGGGCACCCATGCAAAGGGTTCAGATCTTTAGCAAAACACACACACACACATAGAGAGATGAGAGAGCTAGCCTTGCCCTTCATCCTGCTCTAGGAAACAGCTCAAGGAGCAACCTGTAGCCACTTGTTGAGATAGTGATCATGCGGAGACCCCGCAGAGCAGGACTAGGGGTGTTATCTCCTAGGAGAGCCCCAAACCTGGGTAAGATCCGCCGACGTGCATGTCTTCGCCACCGGCGACGTCTTACTAGCTCCCTCCATGATAAGCCATCCTTTGGCATATGTCCCACGACACCCCCGACAAGGCCCTCAATAAATTAACGGTCACTTGCTATTGTCTGTACGTACTACTTCTGTCATTAAGTCTCTCTGTATATAGCTCAGCTCTTTCATTGCATGTATATATAATTATCCTCACTATATTATGCAGATTCAAGATCGCCAAATGCAGGAAAGCAGAAATCTATGTTATTGGGTTCATTAACACAAATCTCATAGAGGAATATATGGTTAAATTTGATGCAAAAGAAACTGACACTACTAGGAAAAGGCCTATAGATAATATGGACATTAATGGCGCACCACATATGTGGTGCGCCACTGCTATATAGCAGTGGCGCACCATGTGTTGGTACGCCATTAGTGTCCAAATACTAATGGCGCACCACATCCACGGTGCACCACTACTAACAATTTTTTTTATATTTTTTTCAAAACTAGTAATGTGCACCAGGGGATAGTGCGCCATTACTAGTTTAACTAGTAATGGCGCACCACACCCTCGGTGCGCCACTACTAACAATTATTTTTCAAAACTAGTAATGGCGCACCACACCCTCAGTGCGCCACTACTAACAATTTTTTTTTTCAAAACTAGTAATGGCGCACCGTGGGTGTGGTGCGCCATTACTAAGTTTGCACAAAAATTCCACCGAATGCACCCCCCCGTGGACCGCCTTTTCTGTTTTAAAAAATAAAATAAAATGATGGAAATGTCAAAAAAATAAAATAAAATAAGTTTCCCATGTGATATGTGGTCTAGTTGTTGGGAAAATTTACAAATATGAATTTTGACTTTATTTGCAAAATCTATTTGGAATTTGTAAAATGGGAATAGCTAGTGCATACGAACTTGGATTAAAAAGTTTTTTATATGAAAAATCATCTACTCAAAAAGTTACATCCGAATTCAAGCAATATGTTATAAACCCCATCTTTTCATCCTCAATGACAACAATACAATACGTGTCGTTTCCCCTTTTGTCACTGGGATCGAGCAACACAAGATTGAACCCAAAGCTAAGCACTTCTCCCATTGCAAGAAAGATCAATCTAGTAGGCCAACCAAACTAATAATTCGAAGAGACTTGCAAAGATAACCAATCATACATAAAAGAATTCAGAGAAGATTCAAATATTGTTCATAGATAATCTTGATCATAAACCCACAATTCATCGGATCTCTTCAAACACACCGCAAAAAGAGTTACATCGAATAGATCTCCAAGAATATCAAGGAGAACTTTGTATTAAGATCCAAAGAGAGAGAAGAAGCCATCTAGCTTATAACTATTGACCCGAAGGTCTGTGGTAAACTACTCACACATCATCGGAGAGGCTATGGTGTTGATGTAGAAGCCCTCCGTGATCGATTCCCCCTCCGGCGGAGCGCCGGAAAAGGCCCCAAGATGGGATCTCATGGGTACAGAAGGTTGCGGCGGTGGAAATAGGGTTTCGTGGTGCTCCTGGTTGGTTGTGGGGTCTATGGGTATATAGAGGAGGAAGAAGTAGGTCAGTGGAGCTGTGAGGGGCCCACGAGGGTGGGGGCGCGCCCAGGGGGCAGGCGTGCCTCCCTGCCTCGTGCCCTCCTCGGTTGTTTCTTGACGACCACTCCAAGTCCTCTAGATCACGTTTGTTCCAAAAATCACGCTACCGAAGGTTTCATTCCATTTGGACTCCGTTTGATATTCCTTTTCTGCGAAACACTGAAATAGGCAAAAAAACAACAATTCGCACCGGGCCTTGGGTTAGTAGGTTAGTCCCAAAATAATATAAAAGTGTATAATAAATCCCATTAAACATCCTAAATAGAACATATAATAGCATGGAGAAATCAAAAATTGTAGATACGTTGGAGACGTATCAGGACCACACCCGGCCAGTTTACCATTGTACCCTTGGGCGGTAGGCCTATATAAACTCCCTAGGGCACCCATGCAAAGGGTTCAGATCTTTAGCAAAACACACACACACATAGAGAGAGAGGAGAGAGCTAGACTTGCCCTTCTTCCTCCTCTAGGAAACAGCTCAAGGAGCAACTTGTATCTACTTGTTGAGATAGTGATCCTTGGAGAGCCCCAAACCTGGGTAAGATCCGCCGGCGTGCATGTCTTCGCCTCATTCCGTTTCCTAGCACCGGCGACGTCTTACTAGTTCTCTCCATGATAAGCCATCCTTTGGCATATGTCGCACGATGATGACCCACAAGTGTAGGGGGTCTATCCTAGTCCTTTCGATAAGTATGAGTGTCGAACCCAACGAGGAGCAGAAGGAAATGATAAGCGGTTTTCAGTAAGGTTTTCTCTGCAAGCACTGAAATTGTAGGTAATATATAGTTTTGAGATAAGATAAATTGTAACGAGTAACAAGCAAATAAAGTAAATAACTACAAGCTAGTTTTCATCACGTTCATATGATTCGTGTTCGGTACTTTGGTAATTTGATATGTGGGTGGACCGGTGCTTGGGTACTGCCCTTACTTGGACAAGCATCCCAGTTATGATTAACCCCTATTGCAAGCGTCCACAACTACAAAAGAAGTATTAAGGTAAACCTAACCACAACATTAAACTTATGGATCCAAATCAGCCCTTAACGAAGCAACGCATAAACTAGGGTTTAAGTTTCTGTCACTCTAGCAAGCCATCATCTACTTATTACTTCCCAGTGCCTTCCTCTAGGCCCAAATAATGGTGAAGTGTCATGTAGTCGACGTTCACATAACACCACTAGAGGAAAAGACAACATACATCTCATCAAAATATCGAATGAATACCAAATTCACATGACTACTAATAGCAAGACTTCACCCATGTCCTCAGGAACAAACGTAACTACTCACAAAGCATATTCATGTTCATAATCAGAGGAGTAATAATATGCATTAAGGATTTGAACATATGATCTTCCACCAAGTAAACCAATTAGCATCAACTACAAGGAGTAATCAACACTACTAGCAACCCACAGGTACCAATTTGTGGTTTGGATACAAGATTGGATACAAGAGATGAACTAGGGTTTTAAGAGGAGATGGTGCTAGTGAAGATGTTGATGGAGATTGACCCCCTCCCGATGAGAGGATCGTTGGTGATGACGTTGGTGATGATTTCCCCGTCCCGGAGGGAAGTTTCCCCGGCAGAACAGCTCTGCCGGAGCTCTAGATTGGTTTCGCCAAGGTTCCGCCTCGTGGCGGCACAGTTTCGTCCCGTAAGCTTTCCCATGATTTTTTCCAGGGTAAAAGCCTTCATTTAGCAGAAGATGGACACCGGGGGGCCACCAGGGGGCCCAGGAGACAGGGGCGCGCCCAATACGGTTGGGCGCGCCCCCCGCCCTCCTCGACAGGGTGTGGGCCCCCTGGTGTATTTCTTCCGCTCAATATTTCTTATAAATTCCAAAAATAGGTTTCGTGGAGTTTCAGGACTTTTGGTGCAGTGCAGAATAGGTTTCCAATGTTTGCACCTTTTCCAGCCAGAATTCCAGCTGCTGGCATTCCCCCTCTTAATGGTAAACCTTGTAAAATAAGAGGGAATAGCCATAAGTATTGAGATATAATGTGTAATAACAGCACATAATGCAATAAATATTTATATAAAAGCATGATGCAAAATGGACGTATCAACTCCCCCAAGCTTAGACCTCGCTTGTCCTCAAGCGGAAGCCGATATCGAAAAATATGTCCACATGTTTAGAGATAAGGGTGTCGATAAAAATAAAATACGGACATGAGGGCATCATGATCATTCTTATAACAGCAACATATATAGATTTTATCATATGATTTCTTATGCTCAAGTAACAATCAATTCACAATGTCAAGTATGGTTCAAAAACTTCATTGAGAACTAACAAACTATAATCTCAGTCATTGAAGCAATTGCAATTTATCATAACATCAGAAAGAGTCAACAATAGAGCTTTTCAGCAAGTTCACATACTCAACTATCTTGTAGTCTTATATAATTGCTAACACTCACGCAATACTTTTGGTTATGGAGTTTCGGCCGCACACTGAGAAAGATAGGGGCTTATTGTGTTGCCTCCCAACATATTCACCTTTAGGTGATGTCAACAATAATAATCCATGCTAACTTACATCCAATTGGATATATATATATCATGATCTTTCAAACACGAGGAGCTTGCCAAAGGATAAAATGAAAAAGGGAAAGGTGAGGATCACCTTGACTCAAGCATAAAGTAAAAACATAAAGTAAAAGATAGGCCCTTCGCAGAGGGAAGCAGAGGTTGTCATGCGCGTTTAAGGTTGGATGCACAAAATCTTAATGCAAAAGAACATCACTTTATATTGCCCCCTGTATGTGGACCTTTATTATGCAGTCCGTCGCTTTTATTACTTCCACAACAAGATCGTAGAGAGCTTATTTTCTCTGCACTAATAAGTCATACATATTTAGAGAGCAATTTTTATTGCTTGCACCGATGACAACTTACTTGAAGGATCTTACTCAATCCATAGGTAGGTATGGTGGACTCTCATGGCAAAACTGGGTTTAAGGATATTTGGAAGCACAAGTAGTATCTCTACTTGGTGCAAGGAATTTGGCTAGCATGAGGGGGAAAGGCAAGCTCAACATGTTTGGAAGGTTAATGACAATATACTTTAACTGAGATGTGAGAAAACATAAACCATTACGTTGTCTTCCTTGTCCAACGTCAACTCTTTTAGCATGTCATACTTAATGAGTGCTCCCAATCATAAAAAGGTGTCCAAGATAATATATTTATATGTGAGCCTCTCTTTCCTTATCACTTCCTATTAATTGCAAAGATGACCAAAACTATGTTTATCAACTCTCAACAACTTTTATGCCTCATACTTTCTATGTGTGAAGTCATTACTAACCATAAGATCAATATGAACTCTTTTATTCTTTCTACTTCCTCAAGATCATAGCACATAGCAAAGCCCTTGACTCAACACTAATCTATATTATAGATAGCTCACAGACTCGATTACAAAAAGGGATCACAAAGCAAAACTCCAAACTACTTGATATCAAAACTTCAATCTACTAGATCAAGATACTACTAAAAGGATTGAACTAAATAAAACGTAAAGATAGGAGTGTGATGGTGATACGATACCGGGGCACCTCCCCCAAGCTTGGCAGTTGCCAAGGGGAGTGCCCATACCCATGTGATGAAGGTGGTGAAGGTGGTGATGATGATGGTGGATAATTGCACATCGAGCGTAAAAGCTCCTCCAGCTTGCGGATAATGCCGTTGAGTCCGGCGATATGGTCCTTCAGCAAAATATTCCCCTGTGTGAGATGCTTATTCTGTATGCGAGCTAACTCAATCATCTTGAAAGCTTCAATCTCTGTTGGAGTAAAGAGGTTAGGTAAAGGTTGAGGGATGTCTTATTCTTTCACCGCCGGAGCTTGAACCTCCATGCCTTCTTGATCCCTTCATCCTTGTTGATCTCTTCTGGTTCTTCTCTTTTTAGCTCTATCTTCAATAGCCAAGCATCCTTGTCTTCATAGTTGGAGGAGGGTGACGTCATGGTGCTCTAGATCTGCAACAGAAACAGCTCGAAACGAAAACAGAGGATATTTGTGTGTTACGGTGGTCAAAACCTTCGGGAGTATGTATATTGAATTTTTACCGACCAAAATACATAACGTGCAAGAAAACGGAGTCCGGGAGGCACACCAGGTGTCCAGGAGACAGGGGGCGTGCCTAGTAAGGGAGGGCGCGCCTTCCACCCTCCTGGAGGCCTCGTGTCCCTTTCGGACTACTTCTTTCTTCTTAAAATTCTTAAATATTCCAAAACTGATAAAAATTGCCATTGAAATTGTTTTGGAGTCGGTTTACTTACCGTACCACATACCTATTCTTTTTTCGGGTCTAGAACGTTCTGGAAAGTGTCCCTTAAGTATTCCTCTGGGTTTACGGTTTCAATAATATTGGTTTCAACATTGATAGGATTACCTGAAATATAATGTTTAATTCTTTGACCGTTTACCACCCTCGGACTTGTGCCCTCGAAGTTGTTGATTTTTATGGCACCCGAACGATAGACCTCCTCGATAACGTAGGGACCTTCCCATTTAGAGAAAAGTTTTCCTGCAAAAAATCTTAAACGAGAGTTGAATAATAACACATAATCTCCTACGTTAAACTCACGCTTTTGTATCCTTTTGTCATGCCAGCGTTTGACTTTTTCTTTAAATAGCTTGGCATTCTCATAGGCTTAGGTTCTCCATTCATAGAGTGAGCTAATATCAAACAACCTCTTCTCACCGGCAAGTTTGAAGTCATAATTGAGCTCTTTAATAGCCCAATATGCTTTATGTTCAAGTTCAAGAGGTAAATGACAAGCTTTTCCATAGACCATCTTATATGGAGACATACCCATAGGATTTTTGTATGTAGTTCTATAGGCCCATAATGCATCATCAAGTTTTTTGGACCAATTCTTTCTAGATCTATTAACAATCTTTTGCAAAATTAATTTAAGCTCTCTATTGCTCAATTATACTTGACCACTAGACTGCGGATGATAAGGAGATGCGATTCTATGATTGACATCATACTTAGCGAGCATCTTACGGAAAGCACCATGAATAAAATGTGAACCACCATCAGTCATAAGATATCTAGGGACTCCAAACCTCGGAAAAATAACTTCTTTAAGCATTTTAATAGAAGTGTTATGATCAGCACTACTAGTTGGAATAGCTTCTACCCACTTAGTAACGTAATCAACAGCAACTAAAATATGTGTATAACCATTAGAGGCAGGAAAAGGTCCCATATAATCAAAGCCCCAAACGTCAATGGTTCAATAACCAGAGAATAATTCATAGGCATTTCTCGTCGTCTACTAATATTATCTATTCTTTGAAATTCAGCACAAGGTAAGACAAACTTACGAGCATCTTTGAAGAGAGTAGGCCAATAAAAAACCCGATTGCAGTACCTTATGTGCAGTTCTATCTCCAGCGTGGTGTCCTCCATATGATTCAGAGTGGCACTTGCGTAGGATCTGTTCCTGTTCATCCTCAGGTACACAACGTCTAATAACACCATCTACTCCTTCTTCATAAAGGTGTGGATCATCCCAGAAGTAATGTCTTAAATCATAAAAGAACTTTTTCTTTTGCTGGTATGTGAAACTAGGCGTTATAAATTTAGCAACAGTGTAATTAGCATAATCAGCATACCGAGGAGCATTACGAGAACCATTAATGACCGCTAATTGTTCATCAGGAAAGCTATCATCAATAGGTAGTGGGTCATCAAGAACATTCTCTAACGTAGACAAGTTGTCTGCAACGGGGTTCTCAGCTCCCTTCCTATCAATAATATGTAAATCGAATTCTTGGAGTAAGAGAACCCATCTAATGAGTCTAGGCTTAGCATCTTTCTTTTCCATAAGATATTTAATAGCAGCATGATCAGTGTGAATAGTAACTTTGGAATCAACAATATAAGGTCTAAACTTATCACATGCAAACACAACTGCTAAGAATTCTTTTTCAGTAGTAGCATAATTTCTCTGGGCAGTATCAAGAGTCTTACTAGGATACTGGATAACATTCAATTTCTTATCAACTCTTTGCCCTAGAACAGCACCTACAGCATAATCACTAGCATCACACATGATTTCAAAAGGTAAATTCCAATCAGGTGGCTGAACAATAGGTGCAGTGATCAAAGCTTTCTTAAGTATTTCAAATGCTTCTACACAATCATCATCAAAGACAAAAGGAATATCTTTTTGTAATAAATTAGTCAGAGGCCTAGAGATTTTAGGAAAGTCCTTAATGAACCTCCTATAAAAACCGGCATGACCAAGGAAACTTCTTATACCTTTTATGTCCTTGGGACATGGCATCTTTTCAATAGCATCAACTTTGGCTTTGTCAACTTCAATACCTCTCTCGGAAATCTTATGCCCCAATACAATGCTTCATTAACCATAAAGTGACACTTTTCCCAATTCAGGACAAGACTAGTGTCTTCGCATCTCTGCAAAACTCGATCAAGGTTGCTCAAACAATCATCAAAAGAGGATCCATAAACGGAGAAGTCATCCATGAATACCTCACAAATCTTTTCACGAAAATCGGAGAATATAGCCATCATGCATCTTTGAAAGGTAGCATGTGCATTACATAAACCAAAAGGCATATGTCTATAAGCAAAAGTACCGAAAGGGCAAGTAAAAGTAGTTTTTGATTGATCCCCTGCTGACACAGGTATCTGAGAGAAACCAGAGTAACCATCTAGAAAGCAAAAATGTGTGTGTTTGGATAGTATTTCTAGAATTTGATCAATAAAAGGTAAGGGGTAATGATCTGTCTTAGTAGCTTTATTTAATTTACGGAAATCAATTACCATCCTATAACCTATAATAATTCTTTGCGGGATCAATTCATCTTTATCATTAGGAACAACGGTAATGCCTCCCTTTTTAGGAACACAATGGACAGGGCTTACCCAATCACTAGCAGCAACGGGATAAATTATACCTGCCTCAAGGAGCTTTAGTATCTCCTTTCTTACCACTTCTTTCATTTTGGGATTCAGTCGTCGTTGAGGATCTCTAACTGGTTTGGCATCTTTCTCCAATGAAATTTTGTGTTGGCATAGCGTGGGACTAATGCCCTTAAGATCATCCAGGGTATATCCAATAGCACCTCGGTGCTTCTTCAGAGTTTTCAATAATCTTTCTTCTTCTTGCTCTGAAAGGTTAGCACTAATAATAACAGGATATATTTTCTTTTCATCAAGATAAGCATACTTAAGATTATTAGGTAGTGGTTTGAGTTCAAACACGGGATCACCCTTGGGTGGAGGGGGATCCCCAATAATTTCAACGGGAAGGTTATGTTTCAGCACATGTTCCTGTTTAAGGAACACTTCATCTATTTCCCTTCTTTCCTTCATAAACATATCATTTTCATGGTCTAGCAAATATTGTTCTAACGGATCAGTAGGAGGAACGGCAATAGAAGCAATACCAATAATCTCATCCTTACTAGGAGGTTCCCTATCACAAGGTTGTCTATGAAACTTAGCAAAATTAAACTTATGATACATACCATCTAAGCCAATGGTGACAGTATCTTTTTCACAATCAATCCTAGCACTAGCTGTATTTAAGAAGGGTCTACCAAAAATAATGGGACAAAAGTCATCTTGTGGGGAACCAAGAACAAGAAAATCGGCAGGGTATTTAACCATCCCACACAAGACTTCGACATCTCTAACTATCCCAACTGGTTTAATGGTGTCCCTATTAGCAAGCTTAATAGTAACATCAATGTCTTCTAATTCAACGGGTGCAATGTCATGCATAATTTCTTTATATAAGGTATAAGGTATTGCACTAGCACTAGCACCCATATCACATAAGCCATGATAACAATGATCTCCTATTTTAACAGAAATAACAGGCATGCCTACGACATGTCTATGTATCTTCGTATCCGGTCTAGCAATATTAGCAGTTTCATCACAGAAATAAATAACATGCCCATCTAAATCATCATCCAAGAGATCTTTAACCATAGCAATACTAGGTTCAAGATTGATTTGCTCAGGAGGTGTATAAGTCCTAGTATTACTCTTAAGAACAACAGTCGAAGTTTTAGCATGATCCTTTATCCTAACAGGAAAAGGAGGTTTCTCAACATAAGTAGTAGGAACAATAGGATCAATATAGGTGATAGTCTTTTCTTCAACTGTAATAGGTTCAACTACTTTCACTTCAACAGGAGGATTATATTTAAACCACTTCTCCTTAGGGAGATCAACGTGAGTAGCAAAATATTCACAGAAAGAAGCTACTATCTTAGAGTCAAGTCCATACTTAGCGCTAAATCCACGAAAAGCATTGGTATCCATAAAAGATTGAACACAATCAAACTTAGATGTCATACCTGACTCCTTACCATCGTCGGAACCCCAATCTTCAGAGTTGCGTTTAATTATTTCCAATAAGTCCCATTTGAAATCAATATTCTTCAGCATATAAGAACCAGCACAGGAAGTATCGAGCAGGTTGCGATTATTAAGAGAAAGTCGAGCATAAAAATTTTGAATAATCATTTCCCGGGAGAGCTCATGATTGGGGCATGAATATAATATTGACCTAAGCCTCCCCCAAGCTTGAGCGATGCTTTCTCCTTCGCGAGGCAAGAAATTATATATGTAATTATGATCACGATGAACAAGATGCATAGGATAGAACTTCTGGTGAAATTCCAACTTCAATCGTTTATAATTCCAAGATCTCGTATCATCACATAGCCTATACCATGTCAATGCATCTCCCTTCAAAGATAAAGGGAAGACCTTCCTTTTGACAACATCATCGGGAATACCTGCAAGCTAAAATAATCCACAAACTTCATCCACAAAGATAAGGTGTAAATTGGGATGCAATGTTCCATCTCCTGCAAATGGATTAGCTAGCGGTTTTTCAATCATACCCGAAGGAATCTCAAAGTAAATATTTTCATAATGTTCAGTAGGTTGACGAGCAACTCTTTGCTCTTATGTTCGGGGCGAAGATACCCCGAACAAGCCCCTCAAAGGATTAGTTTCCATAGTGACAAGTAACAGAAAATTTCAGCACACTATATAAATGTTTCCTTACCAAGTTCCACTCACCAAAAGCGCTACACTCCCCAGCAACGGCGCCAGAAAAGAGTCTTGATGACCCACAAGTGTAGGGGATCTATCCTAGTCCTTTCGATAAGTAAGAGTTTCGAACCCAATGAGGAGCAGAAGGAAATGATAAGCGGTTTTCAGTAAGGTTTTCTCTGCAAGCACTGAAATTGTAGGTAATAGATAGTTTTGTGATAAGATAAATTGTAACGAGTAACAAGAAAATAAAGTAAATAAAGTGCAGCAAGGTGGCCCAATCCTTTATGTAGCAAAGGATAAGCCTGGACAATTTCTAATAATGAGAAAGGAGCTCCTGAGGACACATGGGAATTATCGTCAAGCTAGTTTTCATCACGTTCATATGATTCGCGTTCCGTACTATGATAATTTGATATGTGGGTGGACCGGTGCTTGGGTACTGCCCTTACTTGGACAAGCATCCCACTTATGATTAACCCCTATTGCAAGCGTCCGTAACTACAAAAGAAGTATTAAGGTAAACCTAACCACAACATTAAACGTATGGATCCAAATCAGC
Organism: Aegilops tauschii subsp. strangulata; assembly: GCF_002575655.3. Taxonomy (NCBI): domain Eukaryota; kingdom Viridiplantae; phylum Streptophyta; class Magnoliopsida; order Poales; family Poaceae; genus Aegilops; species Aegilops tauschii. The sequence goes on from NC_053041.3 coordinate 69,928,683, forward strand.
CCCTAAGGAAGCAACGCATAAACTAGGGTTTAACCTTCTGTCACTGTAGCAACCCATCATCTACTTATACTTCCCAATGCCTTCCTCTAGGCCCAAATAATAGTGTCATGTAGTCGATGTTCACATAAAACCACTAGAGGAAAAGACAGCATACATCTCATCAAAATATCGAACGAATACCAAATTCACATGACTACTAATAGCAAGACTTCACCCATGTCCTCAGGAACAAACGTAACTACTCACAAAGCATATTCATGTTCATAATCAGAGGAGTAATAATATGCATTAAGGATCTGAACATATGATCTTCCACCAAGTAAACCAATTAGCATCAACTACAAGGAGTAATCAACACTACTAGCAACCCACAGGTACCAATTTGTGGTTTGGATACAAGATTGGATACAAGAGATGAACTAGGGTTTTAGGAGGAGATGGTGCTGGTGAAGATGTTGATGGAGATTGACCCCATCCCGATGAGAGGATCATTGGTGATGATGTTGGTGATGATTTCCCCCTCCTGGAGGGAAGTTTCCCCGGCAGAACAGCTATGCCGGAGCTCTAGATTGGTTCCGCCAAGGTTCCGCCTCGTGGCGGCGGAGTTTCGTCCCGTAAGCTTGCCCATGATTTTTTCCAGGGTAAAAGCCTTCATATAGCTGAAGATGGACACCGGGGGGTCACCAGGGTGCCCAGAAGGCAGGGGGCGCTCCCAGTAGGGGTGGGCGCGCCCCCACCCTCCTGGACAGGGTGTGGACCCCCTGGTGTATTTCTTCCGCTCAATATTTCTTATAAATCCCAAAAATAGGTTTCGTGGAGTTTCAGGACTTTTGGAGAAGTGCATAATAGGTTTCCAATGTTTGCTCCTTTTCCAGGCAGAATTCCAGCTGCCGGCATTACCCCTCTTAACGGTAAACCTTGTAAAATCAGAGAGAATAGCCATAAGTATTGAGATATAATGTGTAATAACAGCCCATAATGCAGTAAATATTGATATAAAAGCATGATGCAAAATGGACGTATCACACGACACCCCCGACAAGGCCCTCAATAAATTAACGGTCACTTGCTACTGTTTGTAAGTACTACTTCTGTCATTAAGTCTCTCTATATATAGCTAAGCTCTTTCATTGCATGTATATATAATTATCCTCACTATTTTATGTAGATTGAAGATCGTCGAATGCAGGAAAGCAGAAAGCTATGATATTGGGTTCATTAACACAAATCTCATTGAGGAATATATGGTTAAATTTGATGCAAAAGAAACTGACACTACTAGGAAAAGGCCTATAGATAATATGGACATTAATAGCGCACCATGTGTTGGTACGCCATTAGTGTCCAAATACTAATGGCGCACCACATCCACGGTGCGCCACTACTAACAACAATTTTTTTTCAAAACTAGTAATGGCACACCAGGGGATAGTGCGCCATTATTAGTTTAACTAGTAATGGCGCACCACACCCTCGGTGCGCCACTACTAACAATTTTTTTTTCAAAACTAGTAATGGCGCACCAGGGTATCATGCGCCATTACTAGTTTTAACTAGTAATGGCGCACCACACCCTCGGTGCGCCACTACTAACAATTTTTTTATTTCTTCGGATTAAAAAGTTTTTTATATGAAAAATCATCTACTCGAAAAGTTACATCCGAATTCAAGCAATATGATATAAACCCCATCTTTTTATCCTCGATGGCAACAATACAATACATGTCGTTTCCCCTTCTGTCACTGGGATAGAGCAACGCAAGGTTGAACCCAAAGCTAAGCACTTCTCCCATTGCAAGAAATATCAATCTCGTAGGCCAAACCAAACTAATAATTCAGAGAGACTTGCAAAGATAACCAATCATACATAAAAGAATTCAGAGAAGATTCAAATATTGTTCATAGATAATCTTGATCATAAACCCACAATTCATCGGATCTCGACAAACACACCGCAAAAAGAGTTACATCGAATAGATCTCCAAGAAGATCAAGGAGAACTTTGTATTAAGATCCAAAGAGAGAGAAGAAGCCGTCTAGCTTATAACTATGGACCCGAAGGTCTATGGTAAACTACTCACACATCATCGGAGAGGCTATGGTGTTGATGTAGAAGCCCTCCATGATCGATTCCCCCTCCGGCGGAGCACCGGAAAAGGCCCCAAGATGGGATCTCACGGGTACAGAAGGTTGCAGCGGTGGAAATAGGGTTTCATGGTGCTCCTGATTGGTTTTAGGGTATATGGGTATATAGAGGAGGAAGAAGTAGGTCGGTGGAACTGCGAGGGGCCCACGAGGGTGGGGCGCGCCCAGGGGGCAGGCGTGCCTCCCTGCCTCGTGCCCTCCTTGTTTGTTTCTTGACGTCCACTCCAAGTCCTCTGGATCACGTTTGTTCCAAAAATCACGCTCCCGAAGGTTTCATTCCGTTTGGACTCCGTTAGATATTCCTTTTCTGCGAAACACTGAAATAGGCAAAAAACTACAATTTGCACTGGGCCTTGGGTTAGTAGGTTAGTCCCAAAATAATATAAAAGTGTATAATAAAGCCCATTAAACATCCAAAACAGTACATATAATAGCATGGAGCAATCAAAAATTGTAGATACGTTGGAGACGTATCAGGACCACACCCGACCAGTTTACCATTGTACCCCTGGGGGGTAGGCCTATATAAACCCCCAAGGCACCCATGCAAAGGGTTCAGATCTTTCGCAAAACACACACACACATAGAGAGAGGAGAGAGCTAGCCTTGCCCTTCTTCCTCCTCTAGGAAACAGCTCAAGGAGCAACTTGTAGCTACTTGTTGAGACAGTGATCATGCGGAGACCCCGCAGAGTAGGACTAGGGGTGTTATCTCCTAGGAGAGCCCCAAACCTGGGTAAGGTCCGCCGGCGTGCATGTCTTCGCCTCATTCCGTTTCCTGGCACCGGCGACGTCTTACTAGCTCCCTCCATGATAAGCCATCCTTTGGCATATGTCGCACGACACCCCCGACAAGGCCCTCAATAAATTAACGGTCACTTGCTACTGTCTGTAAGTACTACTTCTGACATTAAGTCCCTCTATATATACCTCAGCTCTTTCATTGCATGTATATATAATTATCCTCACTATATTATGCAGATTGAAGATCATCGAATGCAGGAAAGCAGAAATCTGTGATATTGGGTTCAGTAACACAAATCTCATAGAGGAATATATGGTTAAATTTGATGCAAAAGAAACTGACACTACTAGGAAAAGGCCTATAGATAATATGGACATTAATGGTGCACCGCATATGTGGTGCGCCACTGCTATATAGCAGTGGCGCACCACGTGTTGGTACGCCATTAGTGTCCAAATACTAATGGCGCACCACATCCATGGTGCGCCACTACTAACAATTTTTTTTTCAAAACTAGTAATGGTGCACCAGGGGATAGTGCGCCATTACTAGTTTAACTAGTAATGGCGCACCACACCCTCGGTGCACCACTACTAACAATTTTTTTTTCAAAACTAGTAATGGCGCACCAGGGTATAGTGTGCCATTACTAGTTTTAACTAGTAATGGCGCACCACACCCTCGGTGCGCCACTACTAACAATTTTTTTATTTCTTTTTCAAAACTAGTAAGGGCACACCATGGGTGTGGTGCGCCATTACTAGTTAAACCAGTAATAGCACACCACACCCACGGTGCGCCATTACTAACTTTGCCCAAAAATTCTACCGAATGCACCCCCCCCCCCCCCCCCCCCCGTGGACCGCCTTTTCAGTTTTTAAAAAAAAGTACAAGAAAATGATGAGAATGTCAAAAAATTAAAATAAAATAAGTTTCCCATGTGATATGTAGTCTAGTTGTTGGGAAAATCTACAAATATGAATTTCGACTTTATTTGCAAAATCTCTCTGGAATTTGTAAAATGGGCATAATTTTTACATACGAACTCGGATTAAAAAGTTTTTTATATGAAAAATCATCTACTCGAAAAGTTACATCCGAATTCAAGCAATATGATATAAACCCCATCTTTTTATCCTCGATGGCAACAATACAATACGTGTCGTTTCCCCTTCTGTCACTGGGATCAAGCAACGCAAGATTGAACCCAAAGCTAAGCACTTCTCCCATTGCAAGAAAGATCAATCTAGTAGGCCAAACCAAACTGATAATTCGAAGAGAATTGCAAAGATAACCAATCATACATAAAAGAATTCAGAGAAGATTCAAATATTGTTCATAGATAATCTTGATCATAAACCCACAATTCATCGGATCTCGACAAACACACCGCAAAAAGAGTTACATCGAATAGATCTCCAAGAAGATCATGGAGAACTTTGTATTAAGATCCAAAGAGAGAGAAGAAGCCGTCTAGCTTATAACTATGGACCCGAAGGTCTATGGTAAACTACTCACACATCATCGGAGAGGCTATGGTGTTGATGTAGAAGCCCTCCATGATCGATTCCCCCTCCGGCGGAGCGCCGGAAAAGGCCCCAAGATGGGTTCTCACGGGTACAGAAGGTTGCAGCGGTGGAAATAGGGTTTTGTGGTGCTCCTGATTGGTTTTTGGGTATATGGGTATATAGAGGAGGAAGAAGTAGGTCGGTGGAACTGCGAGGGGCCCACGAGGGTGGGGCGCGCCCAGGGGGCAGGCGTGCCTCCCTGCCTCCATCCCTCCTTGTTTGTTTCTTGACATCCACTCCAAGTCCTCTGGATCACGTTTGTTCCAAAAATCACGCTCCCGAAGGTTTCATTCCGTTTGGACTCCGTTAGATATTCCTTTTCTGCGAAACACTGAAATAGGCAAAAAACTACAATTTGCACTGGGCCTTGGGTTAGTAGGTTAGTCCCAAAATAATATAAAAGTGTATAATAAAGCCCATTAAACATCCAAAACAGTACATATAATAGCATGGAGCAATCAAAAATTGTAGATACGTTGGAGACGTATCAGGACCACACCCGACCAGTTTACCATTGTACCCCTGGGGGGTAGGCCTATATAAACCCCCAAGGCACCCATGCAAAGGGTTCAGATCTTTAGCAAAACACACACACACATAGACAGAGGAGAGAGCTAGCCTTGCCCTTCTTCCTCCTCTAGGAAACAGCTCAAGGAGCAACTTGTAGCTACTTGTTGAGACAGTGATCATGCGGAGACCCCGCAGAGTAGGACTAGGGGTGTTATCTCCTAGGAGAGCCCCAAACCTGGGTAAGATCCGCCGGCGTGCATGTCTTCGCCTCATTCCGTTTCCTGGCACCGGCGACGTCTTCCTTACTAGCTCCCTCCATGATAAGCCATCCTTTGGCATATGTCGCACGACACCCCCGACAAGGCCCTCAATAAATTAACGGTCACTTGCTACTGTCTGTAAGTACTACTTCTGACATTAAGTCCCTCTATATATAGCTCAGCTCTTTCATTGCATGTATATATAATTATCCTCACTATATTATGCAGATTGAAGATCATCGAATGCAGGAAAGCAGAAATCTATGATATTGGGTTCATTAACACAAATCTCATAGAGGAATATATGGTTAAATTTGATGCAAAAGAAACTGACACTACTAGGAAAAGGCCTATAGATAATATGGACATTAATGGTGCACCGCATATGTGGTGCGCCACTGCTATATAGCAGTGGCGCACCACGTGTTGGTACGCCATTAGTGTCCAAATACTAATGGCGCACCACATCCATGGTGCGCCACTACTAACATTTTTTTTTCAAAACTAGTAATGGTGCACCAGGGGATAGTGCGCCATTACTAGTTTAACTAGTAATGGCGCACCACACCCTCGGTGCACCACTACTAACAATTTTTTTTCAAAACTAGTAATGGCGCACCAGGGTATAGTGTGCCATTACTAGTTTTAACTAGTAATGGCGCACCACACCCTCGGTGCGCCACTACTAACAATTTTTTTATTTCTTTTTCAAAACTAGTAATGGCACACCATGGGTGTGGTGCGCCATTACTAGTTAAACCAGTAATAGCACACCACACCCACGGTGCGCCATTACTAACTTTGCCCAAAAATTCCACCGAATGCACCCCCCCCGTGGACCGCCTTTTCAGTTTTTTAAAAAAAGTACAAGAAAATGATGAGAATGTCAAAAAATTAAAATAAAATAAGTTTCCCATGTGATATGTAGTCTAGTTGTTGGGAAAATCTACAAATATGAATTTCGATTTTATTTGCAAAATCTCTCTGGAATTTGCAAAATGGGCATAATTTTTACATACGAACTCGGATTAAAAAGTTTTTTATATGAAAAATCATCTACTCGAAAAGTTACATCCGAATTCAAGCAATATGATATAAACCCCATCTTTTTATCCTCGATGGGAACAATACAATACGTGTCGTTTCCCCTTCTGTCACTGGGATCAAGCAACGCAAGATTGAACCCAAAGCTAAGCACTTCTCCCATTGCAAGAAAGATCAATCTAGTAGGCCAAACCAAACTGATAATTCGAAGAGAATTGCAAAGATAACCAATCATACATAAAAGAATTCAGAGAAGATTCAAATATTGTTCATAGATAATCTTGATCATAAACCCACAATTCATCGGATCTCGACAAACACACCGCAAAAAGAGTTACATCGAATAGATCTCCAAGAAGATCATGGAGAACTTTGTATTAAGATCCAAAGAGAGAGAAGAAGCCGTCTAGCTTATAACTATGGACCCGAAGGTCTATGGTAAACTACTCACACATCATCGGAGAGGCTATGGTGTTGATGTAGAAGCCCTCCATGATCGATTCCCTCTCCGGCGGAGCGCCGGAAAAGGCCCCAAGATGGGATCTCACGGGTACAGAAGGTTGCAGCGGTGGAAATAGGGTTTCGTGGTGCTCCTGATTGGTTTTTGGGTATATGGGTATATAGAGGAGGAAGAAGTAGGTCGGTGGAACTGCGAGGGGCCCACGAGGGTGGGGCGCGCCCAGGGGGCAGGCGTGCCTCCCTGCCTCCATCCCTCCTTGTTTGTTTCTTGACGTCCACTCCAAGTCCTCTGGATCACGTTTGTTCTTAAAATCACGCTCCCGAAGGTTTCATTCCGTTTGGACTCCGTTAGATATTCCTTTTCTGCGAAACACTGAAATAGGCAAAAAACTACAATTTGCACTGGGCCTTGGGTTAGTAGGTTAGTCCCGAAATAATATAAAAGTGTATAATAAAGCCCATTAAACATCCAAAACAGTACATATAATAGCATGGAGCAATCAAAAATTGTAGATACGTTGGAGACGTATTAGGACCACACCCGACCAGTTTACCATTGTACCCCTGGGGGGTAGGCCTATATAAACCCCCAAGGCACCCATGCAAAGGTTTCAGATCTTTAGCAAAACACACACACACACATAGAGAGAGGAGATAGCTAGCCTTGCCCTTCTTCCTCCTCTAGGAAACAGCTCAAGGAGCAACTTGTAGCTACTTGTTGAGACAGTGATCATGCGGAGACCCCGCAGAGTAGGACTAGGGGTGTTATCTCCTAGGAGAGCCCCAAACCTGGGTAAGATCCGCCAGCGTGCATGTCTTCGCCTCATTCCGTTTCCTAGCACCGGCGACGTCTTCCTTACTAGCTCCCTCCATGATAAGCCATCCTTTGGCATATGTCGCACGACACCCCGACAAGGCCCTCAATAAATTAACGGTCACTTGCTACTGTCTGTAAGTACTACTTCTGACATTAAGTCCCTCTATATATAGCTCAGCTCTTTCATTGCATGTATATATAATTATCCTCACTATATTATGCAGATTGAAGATCATCGAATGCAGGAAAGCAGAAATCTATGATATTGGGTTCATTAACACAAATCTCATAGAGGAATATATGGTTAAATTTGATGCAAAAGAAACTGACACTACTAGGAAAAGGCCTATAGATAATATGGACATTAATGGTGCACCGCATATGTGGTGCGCCACTGCTATATAGCAGTGCCGCACCACGTGTTGGTACGCCATTAGTGTCCAAATACTAATGGCGCACCACATCCATGGTGCGCCACTACTAACATTTTTTTTTCCAAACTAGTAATGGTGCACCAGGGGATAGTGCGCCATTACTAGTTTAACTAGTAATGGCGCACCACACACTCGGTGCACCACTACTAACAATTTTTTTTTCAAAACTAGTAATGGCGCACCAGGGTATAGTGTGCCATTACTAGTTTTAACTAGTAATGGCGCACCACACCCTCGGTGCGCCACTATTAACAATTTTTTTAATTCTTTTTCAAAACTAGTAATGGCACACCATGGGTGTGGTGCGCCATTACAGTTAAACCAGTAATAGCACACCACACCCACGGTGCGCCATTACTAACTTTGCCCAAAAATTCCACCGAATGCACCCCCCCGTGGACCGCCTTTTCAGTTTTTAAAAAAAAGTACAAGAAAATGATGAGAATGTCAAAAAATTAAAATAAAATAAGTTTCCCATGTGATATGTAGTCTAGTTGTTGGGAAAATCTACAAATATGAATTTCGACTTTATTTGCAAAATCTCTCTGGAATTTGTAAAATGGGCATAATTTTTACATACGAACTCGGATTAAAAAGTTTTTTTATATGAAAAATCATCTACTCGAAAAGTTACATCCGAATTCAAGCAATATGATATAAACCCCATCTTTTTATCCTCGATGGCAACAATACAATACGTGTCGTTTCCCCTTCTGTCACTGGGATCAAGCAACGCAAGATTGAACCCAAAGCTAAGCACTTCTCCCATTGCAAGAAAGATCAATCTAGTAGGCCAAACCAAACTGATAATTCGAAGAGAATTGCAAAGATAACCAATCATACATAAAAGAATTCAGAGAAGATTCAAATATTGTTCATAGATAATCTTGATCATAAACCCACAATTCATCGGATCTCGACAAACACACCGCAAAAAGAGTTACATCGAATAGATCTCCAAGAAGATCAAGGAGAACTTTGTATTAAGATCCAAAGAGAGAGAAGAAGCCGTCTAGCTTATAACTATGGACCCGAAGGTCTATGGTAAACTACTCACACATCATCAGAGAGGCTATGGTGTTGATGTAGAAGCCCTCCATGATCGATTCCCCCTCCGGCGGAGCACCGGAAAAGGCCCCAAGATGGGATCTCACGGGTACAGAAGGTTGCAGCGGTGGAAATAGGGTTTCGTGGTGCTCCTGATTGGTTTTTGGGTATATGGGTATATAGAGGAGGAAGAAGTAGGTCGGTGGAACTGCGAGGGGCCCACGAGGGTGGGGCGCGCCCAGGGGGCAGGCGTGCCTCCCTGCCTCGTGCCCTCCTTGTTTGTTTCTTGACGTCCACTCCAAGTACTCTGGATCACGTTTGTTCCAAAAATCACGCTCCCGAAGGTTTCATTCCGTTTGGACTCCGTTAGATATTCCTTTTCTGCGAAACACTGAAATAGGCAAAAAACTACAATTTGTACTGGGCCTTGGGTTAGTAGGTTAGTCCCAAAATAATATAAAAGTGTATAATAAAGCCCGTTAAACATCCAAAACAGTACATATAATAGCATGGAGCAATCAAAAATTGTAGATACGTTGGAGACGTATTAGGGCCACACCCGACCAGTTTACCATTGTACCCCTGGGGGGTAGGCCTATATAAACCCCCAAGGCACCCATGCAAAGGGTTCAGATCTTTAGCAAAACACACACACACATAGAGAGAGGAGAGAGCTAGCCTTGCCCTTCTTCCTCCTCTAGGAAACAGCTCAAGGAGCAACTTGTAGCTACTTGTTGAGACAGTGATCATGCGGAGACCCCGCAGAGTAGTACTAGGGGTGTTATCTCCTAGGAGAGCCCCAAACCTGGGTAAGATCCGCCAGCGTGCATGTCTTCGCCTCATTCCGTTTCCTGGCACCGGCGACGTCTTACTACCTCCCTCCATGATATGCCATCCTTTGGCATATGTCGCACGACACCCCCGACAAGGCCCACAATAAATTAATGGTCACTTGCTACTGTCTGTAAGTACTACTTCTGACATTAAGTCCCTCTATATATAGCTCAGCTCTTTCATTGCATGTATATATAATTATCCTCACTATATTATGCAGATTGAAGATCATCGAATGCAGGAAAGCAGAAATCTATGATATTGGGTTCATTAACACAAATCTCATAGAGGAATATATGGTTAAATTTGATGCAAAAGAAACTGACACTACTAGGAAAAGGCCTATAGATAATATGGACATTAATGGTGCACCGCATATGTGGTGCGCCACTGCTATATAGCAGTGGCGCACCACGTGTTGGTACGCCATTAGTGTCCAAATACTAATGGCGCACCACATCCATGGTGCGCCACTACTAACATTTTTTTTTCAAAACTAGTAATGGTGCACCAGGGGATAGTGCGCCATTACTAGTTTAACTAGTAATGGCGCACCACACCCTCGGTGCACCACTACTAACAATTTTTTTTTTCAAAACTAGTAATGGCGCACCAGGGTATAGTGTGCCATTCCTAGTTTTAACTAGTAATGGCGCACCACACCCTCGGTGCGCCACTACTAACAATTTTTTTATTTCTTTTTCAAAACTAGTAATGGCACACCATGGGTGTGGTGCGCCATTACTAGTTAAACCAGTAATAGCACCCCACACCCACGGTGCGCCATTACTAACTTTGCCCAAAAATTCCACCGAATGCACCCCCCGTGGACCGCCTTTTCAGTTTTTAAAAAAAATGTACAAGAAAATGATGAGAATGTCAAAAAATTAAAATAAAATAAGTTTCCCATGTGATATGTAGTCTAGTTGTTGGGAAAATCTACAAATATGAATTTCGACTTTATTTGCAAAATCTCTCTGGAATTTGTAAAATGGGCATAATTTTTACATACGAACTGGGATTAAAAAGTTTTTTATATGAAAAATCATCTACTCGAAAAGTTACATCCGAATTCAAGCAATATGATATAAACCCCATCTTTTTATCCTCGATGGCAACAATACAATACATGTCGTTTCCCCTTCTGTCACCGGGATCGAGCAACGCAAGATTGAACCCAAAGCTAAGCACTTCTCCCATTGCAAGAAAGATCAATCTAGTAGGCCAAACCAAACTGATAATTCGAAGAGAATTGCAAAGATAACCAATCATACATAAAAGAATTCAGAGAAGATTCAAATATTGTTCATAGATAATCTTGGTCATAAACCCACAATTCATCGGATCTCGACAAACACACCGCAAAAAGAGTTACATCGAATAGATCCCCAAGAAGATCAAGGAGAACTTTGTATTAAGATCCATAGAGAGAGGAGAAGCCATCTAGCTTATAACTATGGACCCGAAGGTCTGTGGTAAACTACTCACACATCATCGGAGAGGCTATGGTGTTGATGTAGAAGCCCTCCGTGATCGATTCCCCCTCTGGCGGATTGCTGGAAAAGGCCCCAAGATGGGATCTCATGGGTACAGAAGGTTGCGGCGGTGGAAATAGGGTTTCGTGGTGCTCCTGGTTGGTTTTGGGGTATATGCATATATACAGGAGGAAGAAGTAGGTCGGTGGAGCTGCGAGGGGCCCATGAGGGTGGGGGCGCGCCCAGGGGGGCAAGGCGTGCCTCCCTGCCTCGTGCCCTCCTCGGTTGTTTCTTGATGTCCACTCCAAGTCCTCTGGATCACGTTTGTTCCAAAAATCACGCTCCCGAAGGTTTCATTCCATTTGGATTCCGTTTGATATTCCTTTTCTGTGAAACACTCAAATAGGCAAAAAAACAGCAATTTGCACCGGGCCTTGGGTTAGTAGGTTAGTCCCAAAATAATATAAAAGTGTACAATAAAGCCCATTAAACATCCAAAACAGAACATATAATAGCATGGAGCAATCAAAAATTGTAGATACGTTGGAGACGTATCAGGACCACACCCGGCCAGTTTACCATTGTACTCCTGGGGGGTATGCCTATATAAACCCCCTAGGTCACCCATGCAAAGGGTTCAGATCTTTAGCAAAACACACACACACATAGAGAGACGAGAGAGCTAGCCTTGTCCTTCTTCTCCCTTCTAGGAAACAGCTCAAGGAGCAACTTGTAGCTACTTGTTGAGATAGTGATCATCCGGAGACCCCGCAGAGTAGAACTAGGGGTGTTATCTCCTAGGAGAGCCCCAAACCTGGGTAAGATCCTCCGGCGTGCATGTCTTCGCCTCATTCCGTTTCCTGGCACTGGCGACGTCTTACTAGCTCCCTCCATGATAAGCCATCCTTTGGCACATGTCGCACGACACCCCCGACAAGGTCCTCCATAAATTAACGGTACCTTGTACTGTCTGTAAGTACTACTTCTGTCATTAAGTCTCTCTATATATAGCTCAGCTCTTTCATTGCATGTATATATAATTATCCTCACTATATTATGCAGATTGAAGATCGTCGAATGCAGGAAAGCAGAAATCTATGATATTGGGTTCATTAACACAAATCTCATAGACCAATATATGGTTAAATTTGATGCAAAAGAGACTGACACTACTAGGAAAAGGCCTATAGATAATATGGACATTAATGGCGCACCACATATGTGGTATGCCACTGCTATATAGCAGTGGCGCACCATGTGTTGGTACACCATTAGTGTCCAAATGCTAATGGCGCACCACATCCACGGTGCGCCACTACTAACAAATTTTTATTTTTTTTCAAAACTAGTAATGGCGCACCAGGGTATAGTGCGCCATTACTAGTTTTAACTACTAATGGCGCACCACACCCTCGGTGCGCCACTACTAACAATTTTTTTTCAAAACTAGTAGCGCCGCACCGTGGGTGTGGTGCGCCATTACTAGTTAAACTACTAATAGCGCACCACACCCACGGTGCGCCATTACTAACTTTGCCCAAAAATTCCGCCGAATGCACCCCCCCTGTAGACCGCCTTTTCAGTTTTAAAAAAAATAAAAGAAAATGATGGAAATGTCAAAAAATAAAATAAAATAAGTTTCCCATGTGATATGTGGTCTAGTTGATGGGAAAATTTACAAATATGAATTTCGACTTTATTTCCAAAATCTCTGTGGAATTTTTAAAATGGGCATAACTTTTGCATACGAACTCGGATTAAAAAGTTTTTTATATGAAAAATCATCTACTCGAAAAGTTACATCCGAATTAAAGTAATATGACATAAATACCATCTTTTTATCCTCGATGGCAACAATACAATACGTGTCGTTTCCCCTTCTGTCACTGGGATCGAGCAACGCAAGATTGAACCCAAAGCTAAGCACTTCTCCCATTGCAAGAAAGATCAATCTAGTAGGCCAAACCAAACTAATAATTCGAAGGGACTTGCAAAGATAATCAATCATACATAAAAGAATTCAGAGAAGATTCAAATATTGTTCATAGATAATCTTGATCATAAACCCACAATTCATCGGATCTCGACAAACACACCGCAAAAAGAGTTACATCGAATAGATCTTCAAGACGATCAAGGAGAACTTTGTATTAAGACCCAAAGAGAGAGAAAAAGGCATCTAGCTTATAACTATGGACCCGAAGGTCTGTGGTAAACTACTCACACATCATCGGAGAGGCTATGGTGTTGATGTAGAAGCCCTCCGTGATCTGTTCCCCCCTCCGTCGGAGCGCCGGAAAAGGCCCCAAGATGGGATCTCACGGGTACAGAAGGTTGCGTTGGTGGAAATAGGGTTTCGTGGTGTTCCTGGTTGGTTTTGGGGTATATGGGTATATAGAGGAGGAAGAAGTAGGTCGGTGGAGCTGCGAGGGGCCCACGAGGGTGGGGGCGCGCCCAGGCGGGGCAGGCGTGCCTCCCTTCCTCGTGCCCTCCTCGGTTGTTTCTTGACGTCCACTCCAAGTCCTCTGGATCACGTTTGTTCCAAAAATCACGCTCCCGAAGGTTTCATTCCGTTTGGACTCCGTTAGATATTCCTTTTCTGCGAAACACTGAAATAGGCAAAAAAAAACAACAATTTGCACTGGGCCTTGGGTTAGTAGGTTAGTCCCAAAATAATATAAAAGTGTATAATAAAGCCCTTTAAACATCTAAAACAGAACATATAATAGCTTGGAGCAATCAAAAATTGTGGATACGTTGGAGACGTATCAGGACCACACCCGGCCAGTTTACCATTGTACCCCTGGGGGTAGGCCTATATAAACCCCCAAGGCACCCATGCAAAGGGTTCAGATCTTTAGCAAAACACACACACATAGAGAGAGGAGAGAGCTAGCCTTGCCCTTCTTCCTCCTCTAGGAAACAGCTCAAGGAGCAACTTGTAGCTACTTGTTGAGATAGTGATCATGCGGAGACCCCACAGAGCAGGACTAGGGCTGTTATCTTCTAGGAGAGCCCCAAACCTGGGTAAGATCCGCCGGCGTGCATGTCTTCGCCTCATTCCGTTTCCTGGCACCGGCGACGTCTTACTAGCTCCCTCCATGATAAGCCATCCTTTGGCACATGTCGCACGACACCCCCGACAAGGCCCTCAATAAATTAACTGTCACTTGCTACTGCCTGAAAGTACTACATCTGTCATTAAGTCTCTCTATATATAGCTCAGCTCTTTCATTGCATGTATATATAATTATCCTCACTATATTATGCAGATTGAAGATCGTCGAATGCAGGAAAGCAGAAATCTATGATATTGGGTTCATTAACACAAATCTCATAGAGGAATCTATGGTTAAATTTGATGCAAAAGAAACTGACACTACTAGGAAAAGGCCTATAGATAATATGGACATTAATGGCGCATCGCATATGTGGTGCGCAACTGCTATATAGCAGTGGCGCACCATGTGTTGGAACGCCATCAGTGTCCAAATACTAATGGCGCACCACATCCACGGTGCGCCACGACTAACAATTTTTTTTTTAATTTTTTTTTCAAAACTAGTAATGGCGCACCAGGGGATAGTGCGCCATTACTAATTTAACTAGTAATGGCGCACCACTACTAACAATTTTTTTTTAAAACTAGTAATGGCGCACCAGGGTATAGTGTGCCATTACTAGTTTTAACTAGTAATGGCGCACCACACCCTCGGTGCGCCACTACTAACAATTTTTTTAATTTCTTTTTCAAAAATAGTAATGGCGCACCGTGGGTGTGGTGCGCCATTACTAGTTAAAGTAATAATAGCGCACCACACCCAGGGTGCGCCATTACTAACTTTGCCCAAAAATTCCACCGAATGCACCCCCCGTGTGGACCGCCTTTTCAGTTTTAAAAAAAGTAGAAGAAAATGATGGAAATGTCTAAAAAATAAAATAAAATAAGTTTCCCATGTGATATGTGGTCTAGTTGTTGGGAAAATTTACAAATATGAATTTCGACTTTATTTGCAAAATCTCTGTGGAATTTGTAAAATGGGCATAACTTTTGCATACGAACTGTTACATCCGAATTCAAGCAATATGATATAAACCCCATCTTTTTATCCTCGACGGCAACAATACAATACGTGTTGTTTCCCCTTCTGTCACTGGGATCGAGCAACGCAAGATTGAACCCAAAGGTAAGCAATTCTCCCATTGCAAGAAAGATCAATCTAGTAGGCCAAACCAAACTAATAATTCGAAGAGACTTGCAAAGATAATCAATCATACATAAAAGAATTGAGAGAAGATTCAAATATTGTTCATAGATAAACTTGATCATAAACCCACAATTCATCGGATCTCGACAAACACACCGCAAAAAGAGTTACATCGAATAGATCTCCAAGAAGATCAAGGAGAACTTTGTATTAAGATCCATAGAGAGAGAAGAAGGCATCTAGCTTATAACTATGGACCCGAAGGTTTGTGGTAAACTACTCACACATCATCGGAGAGGCTATGGTGTTGATGTAGAAGCCCTATGTGATCGATTCCCCCTCCGGCGGAGGGCCGGAAAAGGCCCCAAGATGGGATCTCACGGGTACAGAAGGTTGCGGCAGTGGAAATAGGGTTTCGTGGTGATCTTGGTTGTTTTGGGGTATATGGGTATATAGAGGAGGAAGAAGTAGGTCGGTGGAGCTGCGAGGGGCCCATGAGGGTGGGGGCGCGCCGAGGGGGGCAGGCGTGCCTCCCTTCCTCGTGCCCCCCACGGTTGTTTCTTGACATCCACTCCAAGTCCTCCGGATCATGTTTGTTCCAAAAATCACGCTCCCGAAGGTTTCATACCATTTGGACTCCGTTTGATATTCCTTTTCTGCGAAACACTGAGATAGGCAAAAAAACCAGCAATTTGCACTCGGCCTTGGGTTAGTAGGTTAGTCCCAAAATAATATAAAAGTGTATAATAAAGCTCATTAAACATCCAAAACAGAACATATAATAGCATGGAGCAATCAAAAATTGTAGATACGTTGGAGACATATCAGGACCACACCCGACCAGTTTACCATTGTACCCCTGGGGGGTAGGCCTATATAAACCCCCCAGGTCACCCATGCAAAGAGTTCAGATCTTTAGCAAAACACAGACACACATAGAGAGAGGAGAGAGCTAGCCTTGCCCTTCTTCCTCCTCTCGGAAACAGCTAAAGGAGAAACTTGTAGCTACTTGTTGAGATAGTGATCATGCGGAGACCCCGCAGAGCATGACTAGGGGTGTTATCTCCTAGGAGAGCACCAAACCTGGGTAAGATCCGCCGGCGTGCATGTCTTCGCCTCATTCCGTTTCCTGGCACCGGCGACGTCTTACTAGCTCCCTCCATGATAAGCCATCCTTTGGCATATGTCACACGACACCCCCGACAAGGCCCTCAATAAATTAACGGTCACTTGCTACTTTCTGTAAGTGCTACTTCTATCATTAAGTCTCTCTTTATATAGCTCAGCTCTTTCATTGCATGTATCTATAATTATCCTCACTATATTATGCAGATTGAAGATCGTCGAATGAAGGAGAGTAGAAATCTATGATATTGGGTTCATTAACACAAATCTCATAGAGGAATATATGGTTAAATTTGATGTAAAAGAAACTGACACTACTAGGAAAAGGCCTATAGATAATACGGACATTAATGGTGCACCACATATGTGGTGCGCCACTGCTATATAGTAGTGGCGCACCAAGTGTTGGTACGCCATTAGTGTCCAAATACTAATGGCACACCACATCCAGGGTGCGCCACTACTAACAATTTTTTTTTAAAACTAGTAATGGCGCACCAGGGGATAGTGCGCCACTACTAGTTTAACTAGTAATGGCGCACCACACCCTCGGTGCGCCACTACTAACATTTTTTTTTCAAAACAAGTAATGGCGGACTAGGGTATAGTGCGCCATTACTAGTTTTAACAAGTAATGGCGCACCACACCCTCGGTGCGCCACTACTAACATTTTTTTTATCTTTTTAAAGTAGTAATGGCGCACCGTGGGTGTGGTGCGCCATTACTAGTTAAACTAGAAATAGCGCACCACACCCACGGTGCACCATTACTAACTTTGCCCAAAAATTCCACCGAATGCACCCCTCCCCCCCCCCCCCACCCGCGGACCGCCATTTCAGTTTTAAAAAAATAAAAGAAAATGATGGAAATGTCAAAAAATTAAAATAAAATAAGTTTCCCATTTGATATGTGGTCTAGTTGTTGGGAAAATTTACAAATATGAATTTCGAATTTATTTGCAAAATCTCTTTGGAATTTGTAAAATGGGCATAACTTTTGCATACGAACTCGGATTAGAAAGTTTTTTATATGAAAAATCATCTACTCGAAAAGTTACATCCGAATTCAAGCAATATGATATAAACCCCATCTTTTTATCCTCGATGGCAACAATACAATACGTGTCGTTTCCCCTTCTGTCACTGGGATCGTGCAACGCAAGATTGAACCCAAAGCTAAGCACTTCTCCCATTGCAAGAAAGATCAATCTAGTAGGCCAAACCAAACTAATAATTCCAAGAGACTTGCAAAGATAACCAATTATACATAAAAGAATTCAGAGAAGATTCAAATATTGTTCATAGATAATCTTGATCATAAACCCACAATTCATCGGATCTCGATAAACACACCGCAAAAAGAGTTACATCGAATAGATATCCTAGAAGATCAAGGAGAACTTTGTATTAAGATCCAAAGAGAGAGAAGAGGCCATCTAGCTTATAACAACGGACCCGAAGGTCTGTGGTAAACTACTCACACATCATCGGAGAGGCTATGGTGTTGATGTAGAAGCCCTACGTGATCGATTCCCCCTCCGGCGGAGCGCCGGAAAAGGCCCCAAGATGGGATCTCATGGGTACAGAAGGTTGCGGCGGTGGAAATAGGGTTTCGTGGTGCTCCTGGTTGGTTTTGGGGTATATGGGTATATAGAGGAGGAAGAAGTAGGTCGGTGGAGCTGCAAGGGGCCCACGAGGGTGGGGGCGCGCCCGGGGGGCAGGCGTGCCTCCCTGCCTCGTGCCCTCCTCGGTTGTTTCTTGACATCCACTCCAAGTCCTTTGGATCACGTTTGTTCCAAAAATCACACTCCGAAGCTTTCATTCCGTTTGGACTCCATTTGATATTCCTTTTCTGCGAAACACTGAAATAGGCAAAAAAAACAGCAATTTGCACTGGGCCTTGGGTTAGGAGGTTAGTCCAAAATAATATAAAAGTGTATAATAAAGCCCATTAAACATCCAAAACAGAACATTATAATAGCATGGAGCAATCAAAAATTGTAGATACGTTGGAGACGTATCAGGACCACACCCGGCCAGTTTACCATTGTACCCCTGGGGGTAGGCCTATATAAACCCCCAGGGCACCCATGTAAAGGGTTCAGATCTTTAGCAAAACACACACACACACATAGAGAGAGGAGAGAGCTATCCTTGCCCTTCTTCCTCCTCTAGGAAACAGCTCAAGGAGCAACTTGTAGCTACTTGTTGAGATAGTGATCATGCGGAGACCCCGCAGAGCATGACTAGGGGTGTTATCTCCTAGGAGAGCCCCAAACCTGGGTAAGATCCGCCGGCGTGCATGTCTTCGCCTCATTCCTTTTCCTGGCACCGGCGACGTCTTACTAGCTCCCTCCATGATAAGCCATCCTTTGGCATATGTCGCACGACACCCCCGACAAGGCTCTCAATAAATTAACGGTCACTTGCTACTTTCTGTAAGTACTACTTCTATCATTAAGTCTCTCTTTATATAGCTCAGCTCTTTCATTGCATGTATATATAATTATCCTCACTATATTATGCAGATTGAAGATCGTCGAATGCAGGAGAGCATAAATCTATGATATTGGGTTCATTAATACAAATCTCATAGAGGAATATATGGTTAAATTTGATGCAAAAGAAACTGACACTACTAGGAAAAGGCCTATAGATAATATGGACATTAATGGCGCACCACATATGTGGTGCGCCACTGCTATATAGCAGTGGCGCACCATGTGTTGGTACGCCATTAGTGTCCCAATACTAATGGCGCACCACATCCACGGTGCACCACTACTAAATTTTTTTTTATTTTTTTTTCAAAACTAGTAATGGCGCACCAGGGGATAGGGTGCCACATTGATATCCAGCTTACTGATGACGAAGTCACTAAAGCTGTGAAGAAGATGCTTGACAAGCCGATCGATGTATGCAGCAAAACCGGACTCGGTCCTTTCTATGCTTCCAATAAACCGCCAAAGGTATAATTTACCGCTTTCCTGCCTTAACTCACCCTTTGTTTAATTTGTTTGATAACTTACTCTGTGTTTATGCAGGCCGACGACCCATTCTGGAATAGAAAATCCCAGGATAAACCGGCAAGAGCTCCTCGGGTTAAGACCAAAGCTTCCAAAAAGTCTGTGAAAAATAGAAACGCTGGACCGGCCGAGCCTGTTATTGACGACGATCTGGATAATCCGGATTCAGAGGTAGAACTAGACTCTCTCGGTTCATTTTTCATACACCTTATTGACAGTGATCATTATCAGGATGAAGCGGAAGCTAGCCATGCAGATGAGGTAATTAATCTTTCTTCTGACTCAAATCCAGTGCCAGTACCCAGAATCCGTCGAGCCATCTGGAAAGTAAAATTTTCATGTCCTCTTTCTTACTTGGATCCACACTTTCTTTTGAAGACACAACAGCACGAATCTCGCCGCACAACCCGGCACAGTGGCCAAGTGGTGACCTCCTCCGGTTTACCAAATGCGCCGGTTCGCAAACGTCGCCAAGAGGTTGCTTGTATTCCTGACACCCTTTACCCTAAGGCGGGTTACTTCCGATATCCTCTAAATCTGTCTGACTCAAATTACCAGGGAACTTCCCATTCATCATCTAGCGAGTCGTCAGCCACACAACTTCCTCCTCTGAAAACTGTCCCTAGGTAAGCATAGCATACTTTGATGTTTTAATCTTGTATTACATTATCATATTGATCTTCATGTCTGCTCTTTTTCAGCGCCAAAGCCAGACCAAGCAAGAAGGCGAAATTGAATAAGCCGTCCGACCACGAACCGGCCACTGAACCGGAGAAAACCCCAGAAGCTATTGATCCGGAGCCTAACACTATTATTGATGATCCGGAATCTCAAGCAACTGACACACTTGTTGAACCGGTAGATACCAATCCAACAAATCAGTCAGCCGATCCACCAAGTCCAACTGTTGATCCGCCAAGTCCGGCTAAAGCATCTGATAAACCGCCAAGACCTGCCAAGACTACAGACGACGATGTTGTTGTAACTGGCCTTGGTTTCAGTTCCCCTGGTCGTCCTGTCGCTTTATCAAAGCATAGTGCCAAAGAGGAAATCTCCGCTATGGACAAAGGGAAATGGAAATCCGAATTATCAAACTATGCCAACGTCAGCGCTCAAGACCTTCATTCTGGCTTTTTGAACCGCCTATATACAATCCGCGACTTCGAGGCCGGTTTAGTAGGTCTGATGAAGGAATGATATGAGGTAAACGCCACTTTCCCTTTGCATAAATATTTCTTTGTGAAAACTTGTCTAAAATATCAATCCCCAGTAGCCCCCAAGGGCCGGTTCATAACATTGGTTTGAACCGGGTCTTGCAATAGAATCAATATTGTGAATTTTTGAAGTGCGCTGGTGTAGCCCCCATGGACCAGTTTATAGCTTTAGAATGAACCGGTATATCATAGTAGTGTCATTAGTTGTAATTATGATAACCCGTCTGAAACTGAGCAAATACGCATTAGCCCCCAAGTGCCAAGTAGATAACTTGTTTATGTGTTTGGGAATTTTTAAAAGAACAGGTGATTACAAGCAATCCGCATTAGCCCCCAAGTGCCAAGTAGATAACTTGTTATATGCTTGGGACTTCAGTGTTGCAATACTAACTCATTAACTATCCTGTGGAGGCTGAGCTGAGCAAAAAGGATTCCCAAATCAGTGACCTCCAGGAAAACATCAAGTCTCAGCAAGATGAAACCTCCAAAGCAAAGGGCAAGCTGACCACTGCCTTAACAACCATGGAACATTTGAAAGAGTACTATAAAGGTGAACGGGTGGCATGGGAGACTGAAAAATCAACTTTGTTAAAGCGGGCAGAAGAAGCGGAAAATGCTCTTAAACCGGCAACAGAAGAGTTGAACATCCTGAAGCGGCAGATCGATGCTATGACCTATGCAATCTTTGGTAATAAGCTCTTCACAAAGTTGTAGTAAACGCCAGTTATGAAACTTCCTGTTTAATAATATTTGATCCTCTTGCAGGTAGCCGTGTTACTCATCTTGGCGCAGATATGCGCAAAAATTTGAAAGCTGTCTCTACTTTGGTAGAACAGCTATATACCGGCGCGCAACGGGCCATCTGCACCGCTTCCAACAACCATCCGCCCCCATCGCTAATCAAGGGAACACTGGAAAAGTTGTCGATGATGGTTGCCTGGATTATGGAATTGAAGAAATCTGCTGCTAGGTCCGGTGCCCTTACTGCACTGACTCGCGCCAAGGCCTGGGTCTCTAACCTTGATCCGGAAGATGTTGGCAATGGCTACCCAAGCCAAAAAGAGGACGGTTCAGAATTCAACAATGACGATCTCCGGGCCATCACAAGAGAGATGCGGCCACTGGCAAATAAGTTGGTTGAAGACACTAACTTGTCAATTTACCAGAATGTGTATGATGCCAGCGGCAAGCGGATAAGTGCTCCAACTTATGACATGGAAAATCTGATCCCGCCGATCCGTAAGCACACTTACGCTCCTGATGTTGAACCGTCTGATCTTATACACGCTGAAGCTGTCTTTCAAGCCTTAACAGGAATTGATTGGACGACTATTGACTTCCAGCCACTGGGTGGAGAGAAGGAGGGTGAACCGGCGCACGAAGATCCGCAACCTTCACATCAGTCTGAAGCAGAATCGTAAACCGGAAGGTTGGTTTAACTTGTGCCTATTGTCACTACTAGGAAAAGGGCTATAGATGGAATGGCCACTAATGGCGCACCAGACATGTGGTGCGCCATTGCTATGTAGCAGTGGCGCACCATGTGCTGGTGAGCCATTAGTGTGAAATACACTAATGGCGCACCAGACACACGGTGCGCCATTAGTAAGAATTTTTTATTTTTTATTTTTCCAGACATACTAATGGCGCACCAGGGCACAGTGCGCCATTACGAGTTCTAACTAGTAATTGCGCACCAGCCACATAGTGCGCCACTACAATATTTTTTTACTTTTTACTTTTTTGCAAAACTACTAATGGCGCACCTGGGGACAGTGCGCCATTACAAGTTTAAGCTAGTAATGGCGCACTGTTCCACGGTGCGCCATTAGTATGTCTGGAAAAATAATAATAAAATTTTGTTACTAATGGCGCACCACCAGAAGGTGCGCCATTAGTAACTAGGGTTACGAATGGCGCATTAGGTGGTGGTGCACCATTATTAACCTGGGACGAGCTAGATATTTTGGACAGCCACACCTACCCACTCACTTTCCCCACTTCATTCTCTCCTCCTCCTCCTCCAAGCTTGTCTCGGCTGCCTCCTCCTCCTCACCTCATTTGCACCATAAATTCATCCAAATTAAGTGGTTAAACCCCCCTTTTTTGATAGGTAAGTAAGGGGGAAGTTATCTTTATGTTGTTCTCCCTCCAACAACGTGTGCACATGCACTTTTTATGTCCTAGCTAGATCTATGTATGTTTGTGGTGTTGCATATGTTTGTGGTGTTGCATATATGTTTGTGTTTGCAGGTACCGGTATTTGAAATGCGATAGTTGCCAATATTTTGCCGGAATGTTGATTCATTTCCGTTTCGGCGAGAATTTTGGCACTATGCATTCTTTTTGGTCCTATTTTTAGGGAAAGTCATGCCAAATTTTTTCTTGGTTCTAAAATATTGTTTTGCTCTAACCCGCAGGCGACCATGGTCCGCATGATGACCGAAGGCATCGTGAATAGGTTTTTGAGCTCCGCGAAGGCCGAGATGCTTGAAAAGAATGAGACGGAGATAAGATGTCCGTGTCGAAGATGCAAGCTGAAGAGCCTTACTACGGACCCGGATTCCGGGCAGGTGCGGGACCACCTGCTCTTGCGTGGTTTCATGGATGGCTATCGGTGGCAAGGTGATGAAGATGAGTATGAAGTCGTCCATGGGGGTCGGGCAAGAAATGAGGATGGGCAGCAAGACAACCACCGCGGCTCGGGCGGGCGAGAAGACGAAGAATCTCCAGGACATGATCACGACGGTGATGCTGTACACAGTCATCATGTAGAAGATGCGGGACATGATGATGAGGAATATGCGGGAGCAGACGAAGGGCATGATCATGAAGATGAAGATGCCGGCGGAGCAGACGATGATGGACCATCGATGGGTTGGGTGTAGGACCCTCATATTCAAGAGTTGCTTCTCAAGCAGACGGATAACGCAAGAGCTGCCGCCCGAGAGAAAGCCAAGCTGGATCAACTGGAGATAGACGCGGTTACTCCATTGTATGAAGGATGCAGGCCCGAGGATACCCGCCTGAAAGTAACGCTCATGGCTCTGGAGATGAAGGTAAAACACAAAATGACCGACGCCTGCTTCGACGAGAACATGTCATTCTGGCACGAACGTCTTCCCAAGGGGAACAAGTGCCCGACCAGTTTCGAGGAGGCGAAGAAAATCGTGTGTCCTCTGGATTTACTGCACGTGAAATACCATGTGTGCATGAACAATTGCATCATTTATCGGGACGAGCATGCGGAGTCTACCATATGTCCGGTGTGCGGTGTCACTCGATACAAGAAGAGGAAGAAAGCTCCTCGAAAAGTGGTGTGGTACTTTCCGATCACTCCTCATCTGCAGCGGTATTTCGCGGACCCTAAGGTAGCAAAGCTCCTGCGTTGGCACGCGGATAGGGAGGAGAAGAAGCGAGAAGATGACGCAAATGATCCGGAGATAAATAAAAAAGACAAGATGCTGACTCACCCTAAGGATGGGAGCCAGTGGCAAGCGTTGAACTTCGAACACCCAGAATTTGGGAACGATCCAAGGAACATCGTGCTGGGCGCGAGCACAGATGGAGTCAATCCGTTTGGCAGCCAGAGAAGCACACATAGCACCTGGC
Organism: Aegilops tauschii subsp. strangulata; assembly: GCF_002575655.3. Lineage (NCBI taxonomy): Eukaryota > Viridiplantae > Streptophyta > Magnoliopsida > Poales > Poaceae > Aegilops > Aegilops tauschii. Next base: position 69,953,205 of record NC_053041.3, read on the forward strand.
CTGTGTTTGTGTGGATGTACAACCTTCCCCCCTGGTTGTGCATGAAGAGGAAGTACATTCACATGAGTATGCTAATTGAAGGGCCGAAACAACCAGGGAACAACATCAATCTGTATCTGGGGCTACTGAAAGAGGATCTAGACACGCCGTGGAAAATGCCAGCCAATACGTGGGACGCCGCAGAGAAAGAATATTTCCCTATGAGAGCCGCACTGCTCACGACGCTGCACGACTATCTCGGTTACGGATATCTCGCGGGGCAGGTGGTCCACGGATTTTCTGGATGCGTGAGGTGCATGGATGACACAACGTATCGCCAGCTAGAGAGAGATCCCGGGTCTTCGAAAACCGTGTTCATGGGACATCGAAGGTGGCTTCGCGACGATGACACGTGGAGGAAACGCAAGGATCTGTTCGATCGTGAAACCGAACCCCGAAGACGCCCGCGTACGAGGAGCGGCGAGGAAATAGACGAGCTGTTGAAAAATTGGAAAGATTGCCCACTGCCGGGAAAGAAGCAAAAGGCGCCAGAGCCGAGAAAGAAGCGAAAGCTTAAGGCGCCAGAGCCACTGCTGAAGGTATGGAAAATGAGATCTGTTTTCTGGGACTTGCCATACTGGAAGATCCACCGTGTGCCTCACAGCCTTGATGTCATGCATATCACGAAGAACGTGTGCGAGAGTCTGCTTCGTACCTGACTCAACATGCCAGAGAGAACCAAAGATGGGCCGAAAGCAAGGGCAAACTTGAAATGAATGGGCATCAGGGAGGAGCTTCACGCTAATGATGATGATGATGATGAGGCGAAGCAGGACACGGAAAGTCGTTGCAAAGGCAAAAAGGCGAAGAAGACCGGAAATGACTTCCCTCCCGTGTGCTTCACTCTAAGTCAGGAGGAGATCGATCAGTTTTTCACCTGCCTCGTAGGAGTAAAACTTCCTTACGGTTACGCGGGGAAGATAAGCAGATACCTAGACTCAGCGAAGCAAAAGTTCAGCGGGATGAAGTCTCACGACTGTCATGTGCTGATGACGCGGATACTTCCAGTTGCAATCCGTGGGATCATGGACGCGCACGTCCGTGAAACGCTATTTGGCTTATGCAACTTTTTCGACGTCATCTCTCGGAAGTCGGTTGGCGTGAGGCAACTCAGAAGGCTACAGGAAGAGATCGTGTTGACACTATGCGAGCATGAGATGTACTTCCCGCCCGCATTCTTCGACGTTATGGTGCATCTGCTGGTCCATATCGTGGAGGATATCATCCAACTCGGGCCGACGTTCCTGCACAGCATGATGCCGTTTGAAAGGATGAATCGTGTCATCAAAGGATACGTTCGCAACATGTCACGTCCAGAGGGAAGCATAGCCAGGGGCTTTCTGACCGAAGAGTGCATATCCTACTGCACGAATTATCTAGGCATCGAGAACCCCGTTGGTTTGCCCGTCAACAGGCACCTCGGCAGGCTCGCTAGATGGGGTCACCGTGAGGGTCGCCGCGAAATGCATGTCGACTTCGATGGTCGACTCGCCGACTTTGAAAGAGCAAACCTAGTCGCGCTACAACACATAGACATGGTCGATCCTTGGGTGGTAGAGCACAAAACGTTTATTGAGAAGACGTACAATGACCGAGGCCAACAGAGGACGGACGGAGATATAATCAAAGAGCACAACTCATGTTTCACGCGTTGGTTCAAGCAGAAGATTCTGTCGTACCCTTTACATGAGGATTCTTCCACGGAAGAACAACTCATATTCGCCTTGTCACAGGGCGCCGAGCACAACCTGATGACGTATGAGGCGTACGATATCAACGGCTACACATTCTACACCGAGGACAAGGACATGAAGAGCGATGGTTATCAGAACTCCGGGGTAACGATGGAATCATACACCGGTAACGACAAGGACAGATACTACGGAAGGATCCAGGAGATCTGGGAGCTGAGCTACGCTGGAGAGAAGGTCCTGATGTTCCGTGTCAGATGGGCCAAGAGCGTCATAAAAGAAGACCGGTATTTCACCACCATGGTTATACCCGAAGCCAAATCCAAGACCGCAGGCGCGAACATCACCGCGAAAATTGAGCCATGGGTACTGGCTTCCCAAGTGGACCAATGCTTCTTCATTACCGACCCGCCAAAGCCCAGTCGTGCTATCGTGAGGAGAGGCAAAAGGAAGATCATCGGAATGGATGGAGTCGCCAATGAGCAAGACTTCGACAAGTACGGCGACCCGAAGATGGAACATGACGATGACGATGAAGTATCAGCATACACCACAAGAAGAAGAAGGACCACCCTACCTAAAGGACGTCCGTTCGAGAGAAGAACTCCATTTACGAAAAATAAGGGCAAGAAGATTGTGAACAGATAGCTAGCTAAGATCGATTATATTTAAATTGTAGTCTTCATTTCTCGATTGTATTTCATGGGCACTTTTTGAACTCATGAATGTTTTTAAATTTCATGGACACTCGATCTCGATCCCCCTCCATCTCGATCGCTATCCCACCTCGCCAGATCCGGTCCCCCTCGCCGCCGAGCACCCCCCGCACCCTCTCCCCCGCACCCTCCCTGGCCCGCTCCACTGTCACAAATGAATGCAACTAAAATTGCAAAAAAAACAAACTTGATTATATTTTCAAATAACAAATTTGATGATATTTTCAAATAATAAATTTGATGATATTTTCAAATAATAAATTTGATGATATTTAAAAAAATTATTACTGTTTTAATAAAAAAAACATTACTGTTATGATTTAAACAAGTTTGAACATATTTAAACACAAATAAATATCAAACAACATTTTAAATGCATAAAAGCAAAAATTGGGGAGCCTGGGAATCGAACCCAGGAGCTCCTAGTGTGTGTGCTACGTGCTGACCAGTCGGGCTAGTGGGCATGTTCTGATGGAGATAGGGTTAGGTGGAATATAACCTGACCAGTCGGGCTAGTAAATTCTAATGGCGCACCAGGGTGAGGTGCGCCATTGCTATCGTCGTACTTATGTCGCACTTGGGGGAGGTGCGCCATTCCCCCACTCCACCTATTCCCCTCGCACTGTAGCCTCCCTCCCTCCCTCGCCAGATCCCCCACTCGACCCCAACCGTACGCCGCCGCCCCTTGCTCCGCCCCCTCCGTCCGCCGTGCCTACACGCCATCGGCGACGCCGCCGCCGCTGTGGTCTTGCGCTGCCCCGACGCCGCCGCCCCGACCCTCGCGGGACTCCACCCCCGCCGCCCCCACGGCCCCCGAAGGAGCTCGGCCGAGCGCTCCTCTCCTCTCCTCCTCCCTCTGACGAGCGAGGGCCTCCTCCGGCCCCTGCAGCAGCCGGCGAGCGCAGCCCCGACGTGCCTACACCCGCCTGCCCCTACCGTCCACCGCCACCGGTCACCTCCGCAGCAGCCGGCGAGCCAAGGACGGTGCCGTGACCCTCGCTGCCACCTCCCGCCGTCTCTTCCTGCGCGTGGCCAGCGGCTGCTCTCCTTCGACCACGGCCTGGGGTGAGCCTCTCTTCCTTGCCTCTATGCTTCTTGTCCATGTCACTGTTCCCTGTTCCTTTCTTGTTCATGCTGCTAGTTACACGGATCAATGGATGTTAGATAGATGTATGTATGTTGATGTTAGTTAGGTATATGATGCTTGATGGATGGATGGATGAGTTGTGCTAGTTGCTTGCTAGATGGATGGATAGTAGTTTGGTTTTGTTTTTGCTGTTGTTTGGTTCTGAAGATGAGTAGCAAGTATAGTAGGAAGATGATGCATAGTAGTTTTATGTTGTTGTAGTAGTTGTAGTTGTAGATACGGTAGCAGTATCATGTGCTACAGTAACAAGTGTCATGTTGTTGTATTAGATACAGTAGCAGTACCATGTGCTGCTGAAGATGAGTAGTTGTAGGAAGATGATGCCCTAATGGAAGTGACATGAGTATTTGGCCTGCCCTTCATGTTTGTTGGTTGTTTGCTGTCATGTTGTTATTACTTCCATTAGGGCATCTGTTGGTTCATTAATCTTAAGCCCATTATTCCGTGGAATAGCTGAACTATAATACTATTATTCATTTATGATAGTTTGTGAGATACAGAAATAGATAAATTTAAGTTTGTAATGGCTAACAGCCAGACATGTGAATCTGTTCTTGATACTCCTTTTCCCTTTTCTTAGAATCATCATATACAAATTAGAACCTTTCTAACATCTGCATATTTCAGGTTTCCGAGGAGGTAAAGGAAGTGAAGTCCAGACAGTGCAGCAGTAGCAGCAACACCTCCAAGGTGAGAAATATGTTCCTATTTATCTTTTTTTGCTCAAGTTCTTCAGTACATCATATAATATAGAGAAGTGCAGATCAAGTGTTGCAGGCGACAGACATTGAGGAGCTACTGTAAAAAAATTCAGTTATGGCATCTAGAATTATTTCAGTTTTGTTTTGTAACTAGAAGACCAAAGTGTTAGGAATTCTGTCCAAACTGTAGTTTTCAGTATTCTGTCCAGACTGAAAACTGTTAAAAAGACCATGTGTTTTTTGGTCAAAATCTGCATGTAAAACTGAAGTAATCAGTCATAAAGAATATCCTCAAGACCATGTGTTTCTTGGATTTCTGTAATGATGATGGAACATTATAAAGCATTGTACTCCACTGTGTATGAAGGATACAAAAAATTTAGCAACTTCTCTGATTTTATAAAGTTGTTCTTATATGGGTGAAACTTCACTTGTTTTTAGGCTAGTGCAGGGTGTTGCTTTATTGTGATGCCTCTGAATTACTTGTGATCACATTGAGAAAGACTTGCAAAGATGATGATCATCTTTTACAGAAAACAATTTCTGTAAACACGTCAGTAACTTTGCTAGTTTGCTGGATTTTGTCTCCGACCATTGTGTCGTGATGAATTTGCAGGTACCCCGAGAGGCCCTTGAGTTTGCTGGAATGTCGATTAACTTCCGTTCTGGCAAATTCGGGTACTCCATATGTCCTATTTTCAGCAAAGGTCATGCTGAAATTTTCCGTGAATTTTAGCATGACTTTGCTAAAAATAGGACATATGGGGTACTTGCGACTAATGCATGGGCCGGGGTATCTTTGTACTTAGTTAAGTAGGATCAACTGCCCCGCCATTCTTGCTGCATTAAACCATAGGTGGCAATACAACCAAGTGATTAGGCCCAACTTAGAATTCTCCTTAGCATCGATAAACCCTAGATGATAAACCCAACATAGGTGGCAATAGAGCCAAGTGATTAGTGCCAAGTGATTAGGCCCAACCTAGGGTGCCTCGGCATCGATAAACCCTAAATGATGAAAACTTAACTTAGCATTTAGGGTGCCTCGGCGTCGACAAACCCTAAATGATGAAACCTTGGCTTCTATAGGGTGCCTCGGTGTCGATGAGAACCTAAATGATGTACGCTTAGCCTTTTATGGTGCCTCGGCGTCGACAAACACTAAATGATAAAAGCTTAGCTTTTAGGATGCCTCGGTGTCGACAAACCCTAAATGATGAGACCATGATCTTGTTCCTTGACAATAACCAACTTTTTGACCAAACTTTTTTCCTATTTAGAGCGAAACATGGCCCACAACGATGAGGCCGCCGGTTCGGGCGGCAAGCAATTCTAGGAGCTGTCCCAGGAGATGGAGGAAGAACCTCACCGCTATGAGGACGCCACGGAAGACACTGATCCTGACTACACAAACCCTAGTGGCGTCGGGGATGACACCACTGATGGTGCCGCCGAGGATGCCACCACTGATGATGGCGGCGCACGCATAGATGGCAGCCAACCGAAGAGGCAACGGAAGGACCGGCGCCCGAACATGCACCGCACGATCAAGGAGGAATTTACTGAAGTGAACTCCGACGGGCATCCAACGGCGCCCAAACATGTAGTCAAGGGGTACTCGGTTCAGCTCGGGTGCATTCTCCGGAGCACCGTCTCGATCAACACCGAGAACCTAAGGCATAAGGACCGAGGGAATTTGCGCAGCCTCCTCTTCACAAAGCTGCACGAACGATACAAGTTCCTCGCTGAGTTTGCAAACACACGCCTCTCAGGGAATAAAGTGAACAGTGCCGCCCTCACGAGGATGAGCACGGCCCTGTCTACATGGAGAAGCACGGTGAAGGCAATGATTGAAAAAGGTGATAGTTATGACAAGATCAAGGCGAAATATCCTTTGATGAGCGAAGATGACTACAATGAGTTCAAGATCAAGTGCGAGAGCAGCGCAACCTCCGAATCAAGTCAGTGGGGGAAACAAATGCGGGAGTTGAACTTAGGGGTCCACCAACTCGGTCCCGGCGGTTACAGAGTGGCGGAGCCTATATGGGACAAGGAGGACGCGGAGCATGCCGAGCAAGGCATACCGCCCCGCTTCGAGAAATTACATGACAAGCAGACCAGGAACTTTGTCAGGGCCCGGTACAAGGAGGACCCGGTAACAAAGGAGCTTACAACGGATCCGAAGACCAGGGCGCTTGAGCTTGTTCTGGTAAGGAATACACCCCCGCGTAATTAGCTCCATATGGTTGCATTCTAATTAATGAAGCCAAATTTCTAAATGGTTCACATTCCTTCCGCAGGAGGCTGAAAGCAGTAGCGCGGGGTCGTCTCAGAGCTCCGCTTTTGACACCCCTTTAAATAGGGCGTTGAACGTAATGAAAAACAAGGATAAGCTCAGTAAGTCGTCGTCAGCTGGTCGTGTGGCTGGCAAAGGCTTGTCCACAAGATGGTTGTCATACTATACCGCCGGTGGGCGGAAGGAGAAAAAGACCAGCTCAGAAAACCAGTCGCGCGAGGTTCCAGAACTCAAGGCACAAGTGGCGCGGATTCCGGAGATTGTCCAAGAGCAAGTGCAACAACAACTGGGAACGACGCTCACCGCCGTTGTGCCTACCTTGATTCAGGGGCTGACGACGTGGATTGCGGGCGGCCAACAGGGGCCTCCCCCGGTTCCTAGCTTCACGGCCAGCAACTCGCACAACGTGCAGGCGGCGCCATTGGTGTGTCCGGCGGAGGCGGTATTCGTGTCTCCGGCGCCGGCACGGGCATTGGACCTTAATGCACCCGGGTGTGCGCCGGCCGGCACCTCGCCAGCAAGCGGCCCCTCCGTCAGTTGCACGCGCACGCCCGCCGTTGGCGGTGCCTCGACATTAGCCGAGCTCGACGGCATCACGGTAACTAAGCCTCTCGGCCGATGACTTCATCTCCTTGCCTTTGACTGGGCATCCCTGACGCCCTACATGTTTTCGCAGGGCGCCACCGATGTTCCTTGCACTCTCCTGCACTTCATGGGCGGCGAGTTGGTCGATGTCGCCAACGGCAGAATCGTTCAACCGGGCAACCGCGTGTTCCACGGTAATCCGATGCCACCCACCTTGTATAGGGTTGACCTAGTTCGGGTGCTGCCAGGCTGCGACGAGTTGTTACCTCCGATTCGACCCGCTGGGGCCGACGAAGATGATGTGATGACCCTCAGTGCCAGATTCGTTTGGGGGCGGGGGACACCACCCCACAGACAAGACCGCCAGTCGTGCCAGCGCCAAGCCATGGCAAGAACGCCGCAACGCTACCGGACATGCCGGACATCCCTATGGCACAGGATCCGGACATGCATATGGCACAGGATCCGGACGACGACGACAACGACGGCGGTACATTTTCAAACGTCGATAAGTACTTTGGCGAACATGGGTACGGTGACGAGTTCTGCGGGCCTCCTTCTCAAGAACCCAACCCTGAAAAAGACGACCGCGATCTAGCTGGTACGGCGGAGAAACCCAATTGCAACAGGCGCCGTCTGGCGTTCAGTTCTCAGGAGACGCCTCCAGCTGCCGCCTTCACCGAGCCTTAGATAGCTGAGGTGCCAAATATTATCAGCCCCAACACGCTCAAGTAGGCGGTCTGTGAGCAGAACTCGATCCCATTACAGCAGATCAGGAAGAAGGGACAGAAATGAAAGACTAACAAGGGCGCCAGTGCGAGCCAGCCGGCACCGAGTGCGAGCCAGCCGGCACCGAGTACGATCCGTGCTCAGGACGGGCCACCTTCACCTAAGGATATCTTGAGGAGGGTGCATGTGGCGGGTAGGCCGATGCTACCGACAAATATGCTCAATGCTGCAACCGGTGCTATGCGGAGTCTGCATGACAGTGTTCTTTCTTTGGAGAAGCGGCGTCTCAGAGAGAATGATGTGGCATACCCGGTTTTCGCGGCCAAGGTGCCAGAGGGCAAGGGCTTTGTGGATAGCGCCGTCAGGGGTACGATCGTCCTGCGGTTTGATGACATCTTTGCTATGCTTAACCTTCATCCGCTGCACTACACCTTCGTTCGGCTATTTTCGCTGAGTATGGAGATGCGGATCATTAGATACAAGACCCCGGACATTGTGATAGTCGACCCCTTCTACATGCGTGCCAAGATCTTGGGCAGCGCTGGGGACCGGCAAGTCGCGAGTTCACACCTCGAAGGCGTCATTCTGGCAAACCCAGATAAGGATAACTTCCTCGTGCCTTACTTTCCCAAGTAAGTCATCTCCTAACCGGCCCGTAACATATGATTTCTTAGATTTTGATCGTCCTTTTTGTTTTCTAACATTCCGTGTTCTGTGCAGTGACACACATTGCACACTCATGCTCTTAAGCCCGAAATATTCCATGGCCACGTATTTCGACCCGGACCGTGACTCCAAGAGACTACACAAATATCAAGAAAGTTCTTGATGATGCTCTCCCCGGCTACGCCGCATCTGGAGGCACCTTGAAGAGGCCAGTTCGTAGGTACGGCAGGCACGTGTTCACCCACAATACGACGTTCCCCTGCGTCAAGCAGCCGCCTGGCAGTCAAAAGGATGCCTACTACGCCCTCCATCTCATGCGGGCGATCGTGCGGGACCATAATCACCTTCTGCTACCAAATAATCTCAAAGATTGGGCCGCAAGCTTGGCGGCAATCCAGGACGCGGACATCCGACAAGAATTCTTTCGCATCCAGTCGGAGTTTGCAGAAATCATCCATCAAGATGTCCTTCATACCTCGGGGCAGTTCTACCTCAAATTTCAACCGTCCAACAGTGAGATAGACACAACGCTACAAATGCAGGCTGACAACGCCCGCGACTTCATGACCATCACGATAGACGGCGGCTTCATCCACGCTCCGGTCCCATGAGTCGAGTCGAAAGTAGTGATGCTATGTGTAGTTCTGAAACATTGATTAGCTCATGTTGTAATTAAACTTTAATGAACTTATATGTCTCTTTGGTTTGGACAGTCGTTCAACTTAGATGTAATCGATGCTATTTATTAGTAGGACCATGAATCGTGCTATTAATGTCTTGCTTTTCTCTTCCGATCCTTTTGTTGCATACTTATATATTGCTTATGTATTGTCTGTTGTTTGGCTAGTGCATAGAGATGCCGTCATATGTCGTGTACAAGGGTAAGGTTCCCGGAGTCTACGACGACTGGGAGGAGTGTCGGAGACAGGTTCACTGTTTCAGCGGTAACAGTTACAAAGGGTACACCACTAGGGCGGAGGCGGAGTCTAGATACGCGCGCTATCTAGCGGGAGAGAGGAGGGAGCGTTGGAGGAACCGGATGAAGACCAGTTTCATCGTGATGATGCTCATCGTGATGACCGCAGCTCTCTTCTATGTGATGGTAGTTTAGATGATCGATATCGACTGGTAATGTGAAGACAAACTCGCTACTCGCGGTCTCGAGACTTGTAATGTTCTATCTTTGTTCGGTCTTTTGAATTAGGAGACTAATATGATGAATTGTATTCGGAGACTAATCTTCTATTGTATTCGATGAATCTGCTGTTGCTGTGTGGTGCTGCTTATATTCTGACCAATAATATATTCTGTAATCTGTGCAAAAATCAGAAAAGAAAAAAATAATAATCCCTAATATACATACTAATGGTGCATCACACCAACGTGCGCCATTAGTATGCCAAAGGATACTAATGTCGCATCACACCGCAGTGCACCATTAGTATGCCAGAGGATACTAATGGCGCATGACCCAGCAGTGCGCCATTAGTATGCCAAAGGATACTAATGGTGCATCACCCCGCAGTGCGCCATTAGTATGCCAAAGCACATGGGTATATATGGCCCCCTAGGAGGCATACTAATGGCGCACCATGGCCTATACTAATGGCGCACCGTGGCCTATACTAATGGCGCACCGTGGCCTATACTAATGGCGCACCGTGGCCTATACTAATGGCGCACCGTGGCCTATACTAATGGAGCACCGTGGCCTATACCAGATACTAATGGCGCACCAGCGGTGCGCCATTAGTAAGAAATACTAGTGGCGTGGTGCTAGTGGCGCACCAGTAGTGCGCCATTAGTAGGCAAAACTGGTGCGCCACTAGTAAGCCTTTTTCTAGTAGTGTGTCGTCCTTGTGAAAAACAATCACTCTTTTGGGCAGTGAAAACGCCTTATAATAAGCTAGCTTGAATACCTGATCTGATATGCCATCGTGCGTAATTATTGTGCACAATATTGTTAATCTATCATGCTATATTCGCTTATGATTCTTATCTGTTTTATACAGCCATGTTTCTGCAAAAAACAAACTGAAGAACTGTACTGGCGGTTTATCGCCGGACGGGTCATAATACCCAATAGACAGCTACGGCTTATAACCAGAGCTTTAAATAATGAAATATGAAATATATCATACCTGTGATATTGAATCACCTTGTTGGTTTTACCAATGTTCTTGTAATAAGGGTAACGACCCAAACCATGTTATGCTGGTATATAATAAGTCACGCCGGGTTATGATAAACACCAGATGATCAGCTTGGCCATTTATGGTTAATTTCAGGCCAGGTTAAATAAACACCGGTTTATACTGATGACTTATAGTCAGACCGGGCCATTGGACGCCGCTTTAGCTCAAAACCTTAACAAGGGAGAAAAAAATTGACAAACAAAAACCACAGAAAAACTTGTAGTCGAGGCTTTTCAAGGGCTGCCAGGCCCAAATGCGAGGCTTTTCATGGGCTGCCAGGCCACTGAGTTAAACCGTTTTACAAAGCCTTTTAAGATGGTCCTCCATCTTTAACCAATCGCCGGTTTGTCATTGACAAGTTCGGGGTCATATACGATTGACTTGTCAAGTTGGTGGGTCATACCAGGTTTACCTGGGTAGAGTGACTTACTTAATGAAGGCAGGTTAACCCGGGGTTTTAGGTGTATACACCAGGCTTCCAAGCCATGGCTTGAGAGCCCATTGCAAGTGTAGATTTCTTTGTTCATTGTGATAGCAAAGAATCCCCAAGCAACATTTTGAGCTGTGCTCGGTGGGTGCCTATGTTTGACTTGTTCTTGACAACACTCTTTGGCCCCTAAATAATGGCGTTGCGCCAGCCAAAAGGTGTAGCTATGGTTGAACACAACCAAGGCCCCAAGTGACTTACTATCGTGGCTTCTGAGCCAGCCAAGAGGTGTAGCTATGGTTTGAACACGACCAAGCCCCCAAGTGACTTATATTTCGTGCCATTGAGCCAGACAAGAGGTGTAGCTATGGTTCGAATACGACCAAGCCCCCAAGTGACTTATATTTCATGGCATTGAGCCAGCCAAGAGGTGTAGCTATGGTTCGAATACGATCAAGCCCCCAAGTGACTTATATTGAATAAACAGCTGTACAGGCCAAATCAAGGGGTAAACCGGTGGCCGCTTCGTAAACAGAAACCTCCGTGTAACCACTCATGATATGAGAAAAAACAATGGATACCTCGCTTTAGCTAGGGCTCCGGTTTATTATATTGATCATAATATATACATCACCAAATATGTACATGATAGGATCCTATGGCTCAGGTGTAATAAGGCCGTAGATGAGCTATGTTCCACGACCGGATCGTCTCCTCTTCTGACTTGCGTGAGTCTTTTTGCTCTCGAATGTCAATGAGGTAATATCATCCGTTGTTCAGATTCTTGCTGACCACGAAGGGCCCTTCCCAAGGCGGGGATAACTTGTGCATATCAGTCTGATCTTGGATAAGCCGGAGCACTAAGTCGCCTTCCTGAAAAGTTCTGGTTTTAACCTGGCGGCTGTGATAACACCGCAGATCCTGCTGATAAATCGCCGAGCAAGCCGCCGCTATGTCCCGTTTCTCATCTAACAGGTCCAATGCATCTTGGCGTGCTCTTTGATTGTCCGCTTCAACATAAGCTGCCACCCGAGGCGAATCATGGCGAATATCACTTGGGAGGACAGCTTCTGCTCCATAAACCATGAAGAAGGGTGTATAACCCGTAGATCTACTGGGGGTGCTGTTAATGCTCCATAAGACATATGGTAACTCTTCCACCCAACAACCCGGCGTCCGCTTAGAGGGAACCATAAGCCTGGGCTTTATACCCTTCAGGATTTCCTGATTAGCTCTCTCTGCTTGACCATTAGACTGGGGGTGGGCCACTGACGACACATCAAGCCGGATGTGCTCTCTTTGACAAAACTCCTCCATAGCACCTTTGGAAAGATTCGTGCCATTATCTGTTATAATGCTGTGTGGAAAACCAAAGCGGAATATCACCTTCTTTATGAATTGAACCGCCGTGGCAGCATCACACTTGCTAACTGGCTCTGCTTCCACCCACTTGGTAAACTTATCATCCGCCACCAAAAGTTGGGTCTTCTTATCTTTAGACCTCTTAAAGGGTCCAACCATATCAAGCCCCCAGGTTGCAAACGGCCAGGTGATTGGAATCATCCGGAGCTCCTGGCCGGAATATGAGCCCGGCGGGCAAACTTCTGACAACCATCGCACCTTTTGACCAAGTCCTCAGCGTCAGCATGAGTCGTCAGCCAATAGAAACCATGACGAAAAGCCTTAGCCACAAGAGATTCTGAACCGGCATGATGACCACAATCACCTTAATGGATTTCGCGCAAAATCTCACAGCCTTCTTCAGGAGAAACACAACGTTGAAAAGCCCCTGAGACATTGCAATGATGTAGCTCGCCATTGATAATAGTCATGGACTTGGAACGCCGGATTATCTGTCTGGCCAGAACTTCATCCTCTGGCAACTCACCTCGATTCATATACGCCAAATATGGGACTGTCCAATCCGGAGTGATGTGGAGCGCTGCCACCAACTGAGCTTCCAGATCAGGAACAGCTAAATCATCCTCCGTAGGGAGCTTGACCGACGGGTTATGCAACACATCAAGAAAGACAATGGGCGGCACCGGTTTACTCTAGGAGCCCAAACGACTTAAAGCATCTGTCGCTTCATTCTTTCACCGGTCCACATGATCAACCTGATAACCCTTGAAGTGACCTGCAACAATATCCACCTCTCGACGATATGCTGCCATGAGGGGGTCCTTGGAATCCCAAGTACCAGAAACATGCCGAGCCACCAGGTCCGAGTCACCAAAACATTTAACCCGGCTCGGATTTATTTCCTTAGCCATCCGAAGACCGTGGAGCAGGGCCTAGTATTCAGCTGCATTGTTAGTACAAGGAAACATCAAGCGGAGAACATAACAAAATTTGTGACCTCGAGGTAAGAACTACTCCAGCCCCCGAGCCCTCCAACTGTCTGGATCCGTCGAAGTGAATTGTCCAGTATGTATTATCTGGTTTATCCTCCGGCACCTGCAACTCTGTCCAGTCATTGATGAAATCCACAAGCGCTTGAGACTTGATAGCCGTGCGAGGCATGTATTTTAACCCGTGAGGGCCAAGCTCAATAGCCCACTTAGCAATCCGGCCAGTTGCCTCCCTATTCTGGATGATGTCTCCCAAAGGAGCAGAACTGACCATGGTAATGGGGTGGCCTTGAAAGTATTGCTTAAGCTTCCGGCTCGCCATGAAAACCCCATATACAAGCTTCTGCCAATGCGAGTATCTCTGTTTTGACTCAATAAGCACCCCACTGATGTAATAAACCGGCCGCTGAACCGGATATTCCTTGCCTGCCTCCTTGCGCTCCACCACAATAGCCACGCTGACAGCCCGGGCATTAGCAGCCGCATATAACAGCACTGGTTCCTTATCAATGGGGGCAGCAAGGACAGGGGGTTTGGCATGTTGCCGATTTAGAGCTTCAAACGCTTCATTAGCTGCATCACTCCAGACGAAGTTGTCTGTTTTCTTCAGCATTTGATACAAAGGGATGGCCTTCTCACCAAGGCGACTGATAAAACGACTAAGAGCTGCAATCCGGCCCGCCACGCGTTGAACGTCATTGATACACTTCGGTTTAGCCAATGAAGTAATTGCCTTGATTTTATCCGGATTAGCCTCGATGCCCGTGTTAGACACTAGAAAGCCCAGGAGCTTACCTGCCGGTACACCAAAAACGCACTTGGCCGGATTAAGCATCATCTTATAGACCCGTAGATTATCAAAGGTCTCTTTCAAGTCATCTATTAATGTTTCCAGCTTCCTGGATTTCACCACAATATCATCCACATAAGCACAAACATTGCGCCCGATCTGATTATGAAGACAATTCTGGACACAACGCTGATAAGTGGCCTGGGCACTCTTGAGCCCAAAGGGCATAGACACATAGCAGAAGGCTCCAAAGGGAGTTATAAAAGTTGTCTTCTACTGGTCCTTAACTGCCATCTTGATCTGATGATAACCCGAATAAGCATCCAGAAAACTCAAACGCTCGCAACCTGCCGTAGCATCAATGATTTGATCAATACGAGGGAGGGCAAAGGGATCAGCTGGACATGCTTTGTTCAAATCTGTGTAATCTACACACATGCGCCAAGTGCCATTCTTCTTAAGCACCAGCACCGGATTAGCCAACCACTCCGGATGAAAAACTTCAACAATAAACCCTGCTGCTAAGAGCCGGGCTACCTCTTCACCAATGGCCTTGCGCCTCTCTTCATTGAACCGGCGAAGGAACTGTCGAACCGGTTTGAACTTGGGATCAACATTAAGAGTGTGCTCAGTGAGTTCCCTCGGTACGCCTGGCATGTCAGAAAGCTTCCACGCAAAGATATCCCGATTCTCACGGATGAACTCGATGAGCGCGCTTTCCTATTTCGGATCCAGATAGTAAACTGCTTGGATGAATCGCCGGGAACAAAGTCAACCAACTTGGTCTCATCAGCCGATTTAAACTTCAAGGCCGGATCATGCTCCGTAGTAGGTTTTTTCAACGAAGTCATATCAGCCGTATCAACATTGTCCTAATAAAATTTCAACTCCTCAGCAGCACAAACCGACTCAGCATAGGCCGCATCACCTTCCTCACACTCCAAAGCGATCTTGCAGCTCCCATGCAATGTAATGGTCCCTTTATGACCCGGCATCTTGAGCTGTAGATAAACATAACAGGGCCGTGCCATCAATTTAGCATAAGCCGTCCGTCCAAACAGGGCATGATACCGGCTCTGGATTTTCACCACTTCAAAAGTCAATGTCTCTGATCTCGAGTCATACTCAAATCCAAAAGCTACCTCCAGAGCTATCTTACCAACCGGATAAGCTGACTTGCCAGGCACCACACCATGAAAATCAATGTTCGACGGTTTAAGATTCTTATCTGTTAACCCCATACGACGGAAGGTGTCATAATACAGGATGTTGATACTGCTCCCTCCGTCCATGAGCACCTTAGTGAACTTATAACCTCCAACCTGAGGTGCCACTACCAACGCTAGATGACCCGGATTGTCAACCCGTGCCGGGTGATCCTCTCGACTCCACACAATAGGCTTCCCATGTGATATGTCAAAAAAATAAAATAAAATAAGTTTCCCATGTGATATGTGGTCTAGTTGTTGGGAAAATTTACAAATATGAATTTCGACTTTATTTGCAAAATCTCTCTGGAATTTGTAAAATGGGCATAACTTTTGCATACGAACTCGGATTAAAAAGTTTTTATATGAAAAATCATCTACTCAAAAAGTTACATCCAAATTCAAACAATATGATATAAACCCCATCTTTTTATCCTCGATGGCAACAATACAATACATGTTGTTTCCCCTTCTGTCACTGGGATCGAACAACGCAAGATTGAACCCAAAGCTAAGCACTTCTCCCATTGCAAGAAAGATCAATCTAGTAGGCCAAACCAAACTAATAATTCGAAGAGACTTGCAAAGATAACCAATCATACATAAAAGAATTCAGAGAAGATTCACATATTGTTCATTGATAATCTTGATCATAAACCCACAATTCATCGGATCTCGACAAACACACCGCAAAAAGAGTTACATCGAATAGATCTCCAAGAAGATCAAGGAGAACTTTTTATTAAGTTCCAAAGAGAGAGAAGAAGCCATCTAGCTTATAACTATGGACCCAATGGTCTGTGGTAAACTACTCACACATCAGCGGAGAGGCTATGGTGTTGATGTAGAAGCCCTCCGTGATCGATTCCCCCTCCGGTGGAGCGCCGGAAAATGCCCCAAGATGGGATCTTACGGGTACAGAAGGTTGCGGCGGTGGAAATAGGGTTTCGTGGTGCTCCTGGTTGGTTTTGGGGTATATGGGTATATAGAGGAGGAAGAAGTAGATCGGTGGAGCTGCGAGGGGCCCATGAGGGTGGGGGCATGCCCAGGGGGGCAGGCGTGCCTCCCTGCCTCGTGCCCTCCTCGGTAGTTTCTTGACGTCCACTCCAAGTCCTCTGGATCACGTTTGTTCCAAAAATCACGCTCCCGAAGGTTTCATTCCGTTTGGACTTCGTTTGATATTCCCTTTCTGCGAAACACTGAAATAGGCAAAAAACAACAATTTGCACTGGGCCTTGGGTTAGTAGGTTAGTACCAAAATAAAGTAAAATTGGATAATAAAGCCCATTAAACATCCAAAACAGAACATATAATAGCATGGAGCAATCAAAAATTGTAGATACGTTGGAGACGTATCAGGACCACACCCAGCCAGTTTACCATTGTACCCCTGGGGTTAGGCCTATATAAACCCCCCAGGGCACCCATGCAAGGGGTTTAGATCTTTAGCAAAACACACACACACATAGAGAGAGGAGAGAGCTAGCCTTGCCCATCTTCCTCCTCTAGGAAACATCTCAAGGAGCAACTTGTAGCTACTTGTTGAGATAGTGATCATGCGGAGACCCCGCAGAGCAGGACTAGGGGTGTTATCTCCTAAGAGAGCCCCAAACCTGGGAAAGATCCGTCGGCGTGCATGTCTTCACCTCATTCCGTTTCCTGGCACCGGCAACGTCTTACTAGCTCCCTGCATGATAAGCCATCCATTGGCATATGTCGCACGACACCCCCGACAAGGCCCTCCATAAATTAACGGTCACTTGCTACTGTCTGTAAGTACTACTTCTGTCATTAAATCTCTCTATATATAACCCAGCTCTTTCATTCCATGTATATATAATTATCCTCACTATATTATGCAGATTGAAGATCGTCGAATGCAGGAAAGCAGAAATCTATGATCTTGGGTTCATTAACAGAAATCTCATAGATGAATATATGGTTAAATTTGATGCAAAAGAAACTGACACTACTAGGAAAAGGCCTATAGATAATATGCACATTAATGGTGCACCACATATGTGGTGCGCCACTGCTATATAGCAGCGGCGCACCATGTGTTGGTACGCCATTAGTGTCCAAATACTAATGGCGCACCACATCCACGGTGCGCCACTACTAACAATTTTTTTTTTCAAAACTAGTAATGGCGCCCCAGGGGATAGTGCGCTATTACTAGTTTAACTAATAATGGCGCTAACTAGTAATGGCGCACCACACCCTCGGTGCGCCACTACTAACTATTTTTTTCAAAACTAGTAATGGCGCACCATGGTATAGTGCGACATTACTAGTTTTAACTAGTAATGGCACACCACACCGTCGGTGCGCCACTACTAACAATTTTTTTTTTCAAAACTAGTAATGGCGCACCGTGGGTGTGGTGCGCCATTACTAGTCAAACTAGTAATCGCGCACCACACCCACGGTGCGCCATTACTAACTTTGCCCAAAAATTCCACCGAATGCACCCCCCCATGGACCGCCTTTTCAGTTTTAAAAAAAAATAAAAGAAAATGATGGAAATGTCAAAAACTAAAATAAAATAAGTATCCCATGTGATATGTGGTCTAGTTGTTGGGAAAATTTACAAATACGAATTTCGACTTTATTTGCAAAATCTCTCCGGAATTTGTAAAATGGGCATAACTTTTGCATACGAACTCGGATTAAAAAGTTTATTTTATTGAAAAATCATCTACTCGAAAAGTTACATCGGAATTCAAGCAATATGATATAAACCCCATCTTTTTATCCTCAATGGCAACAGTACCATACGTGTTGTTTCCCCTTCTGTCACTAGGATCGAGCAACGCAGGATTGAACCCAAAGCTAAGCACTTCTCCCATTGCAAGAAAGATCAATCGAGTAGGCCAAACCAAACTAATAATTCGAAGAGACTTGCAAAGATAACCAATCATACATAAAAGAATTCAGAGAAGATTCAAATATTGTTCATAGATAATCTTGATCATAAACCCACAATTCATCGGATCTCGACAAACACACCGCAAAAAGAGTTATATCGAACAGATCTCCAAGAAGATCAAGGAGAACTTTGTATTAAGATCCAAAGAGAGAGCAGAAGCCATCTAGCTTATAACGATGGACCCGAAGGTCTGTGGTAAACTACTCACACATCATCGGAGAGGCTATGGTGTTGATGTAGAAACCCTCCGTGATCGATTCCCCCTCCGGCGGAGCGCCGGAAAAGGCCCCAAGATGGGATCTCACGGGTACAGAAGGTTGCGGCTGTGGAAATAGGGTTTCGTGGTGCTCCCGGTTTGTTTTGGGGTATATGGGTATATAGAGGAGGTAGAAGTAGGTCGGTGGAGCTGCGAGGGGTCCACGAGGGTGGGGGCGTGCCCAGGGGGGCAGGCGTGCCTCCCTGCCTCCATCCCTCCTTGTTTGTTTCTTGACGTCCACTCCAAGTCCTGGGCCTTGGGTTAGTAGGTTAGTCCCAAAATAATATAAAAGTGTATAATAAAGCCCATTAAACATCCAAAACAGTACATATAATAGCATGGAGCAATCAAAAATTGTAGATACGTTGGAGACGTATCAGGACCACACCCGACCAGTTTACCATTGTACCCCTGGGGGGTAGGCCTATATAAACCCCCCTGGGCACCCATGCAAAGGGTTCAGATCTTTAGCAAAACACACACACACATAGAGAGAGAGGAGAGAGCTAGCCTTGCGCGTCTTCCTCCTCTAGGAAACAACTTAAGGAGCAACTTGTAGCTACATGTTGAGATAGTGATCATGCAGAGACCCCGCAGAGCAGGACTAGGGGTGTTATCACCTAGGAGAGCCCCAAACTTGGGTAAGATCCGCCGGCGTGCATGTCTTTGCCTCATTCCGTTTCCTAGCACTGGCGACGTATTACTAGCTCCCTCCATGATAAGCCATCCTTTGGCATATGTCGCACGACACCCCCGACAAGGCCCTCAATAAATTAACGGTCACTTGCTACTGTCTGTAAGTACTACTTCTGTCATTAAGTCTAGCTATATATAGCTCAGCTCTTTCATTGCATGTATATATAATTATCCTCACTATATTATGCAGATTGAAGATCGTTGAATGCAGGAAAGCAGAAATCTATGGTATTGGGTTCATTAACACAAATCTCATAGAGGAATATATTGTTAAATTTGATGCAAAAGAAACTGACACTACTAGGAAAAGGCCTATAGATAATATGGACATTAATGGCGCACCATATATGTGGTGCGCCACTGCTATATAGCAGTCGCGCACCATGAGTTGGTACGCCATTAGTGTCCAAATACTAATGGCGCACCACATCCACGTTGCGCCACTACTAACAATTTTTTTTATTTTTTTTTCAAAACTAGTAATGGCGCACCAGGGGATAGTGCGCCATTACTAGTTTAACTAGTAGTGGCGCACCACACCCTCGGTGCGCCACTACTAACAAACTTTTTTTTTCAAAACTAGTAATGGCGCACCAGGGTATAGTGCGCCATTACTAGTTTTAACTAGTAATGGCGCAACACACCCTCGGTGCGGCACTACTAACAATTTTTTTTAATTTTTGTTCAACCTAGTAATGGCGCGCCGTGGGTGTGGTGCGCCATTACTAGTTAAACTAGTAATAGCGCACTATCCCATGGTGCACCATTACTAGTTTTGAAAAAATTAATAAAAGTTTTTTGTTAGTAGTGGCGCACCATTGCATGAACGCACCCCCCCCCCCCCCCCGCGCGTGGACCACCTTTTCAGTTTTAAAAAAAATAAAAGAAAATGATGGAAATGTCAAAAAAATAAAATAAAATAATTTTCCCATGTGATATGTGGTCTAGTTGTTGGTAAAATTTACAAATATGAATTTCGACTTTATTTGCAAAATCTCTCTAGAATTTGTAAAATGGGCATAACTTTTGCATACGAACTCGGATTAAAAAGTTTTTTATATGAAAAATCATCTATTCGAAAAGTTACATCCGAATTCAAGCAATATGATATAAACCCCATCTTTTTATCCTCGATGGCAACAATACTATTCGTGTCGTTTCCCCTTCTGTCACTGGGATCGAGCAACGCAAGATTGAACCCAAAGCTAAGCACTTCTCCCATTGCAAGAAAGATCAATCTAGTAGGCCAAACCAAACTAATAATTCGAAGAGACTTGCAAATATAACCAATCATACATAAAAGAATTCAGAGAAGATTCAAATATTGTTCATAGATAATCTTGATCATAACCCCACAATTCATCGGATCTCGACAAACACACCGCAAAAAGTGTTACATCGAATAGATCTCCAAGAAGATCAAGGAGAACTTTGTATCAAGATCCAAACAGAGAGAATAATCCAACTAGAATATAACTATGGACCCGAAGGTCTGTCGTAAACTACTCACACATCATCGGAGAGGCTATGGTGTTGATGTAGAAGCCCTCCGTGATCGATTCCCCCATTGGCGGAGCGCCGGAAAAGGCCCCAAGATGGGATCTCACGGGCACAGAAGGTTGCGGCGGTGGAAATAGGGTTTCGTGGTGCTCCTGGTTTGTTTTGGGGTATATGGGTATAGAGAGGAGGAAGAAGTAGGTCGGTGGAGCTGCAAGGGGCACCAGGGAACAGTGCGCCATTACTAGTTTAACTAGTAATGGCGCACCACACCCTCGGTGCACCACTACTGACAAATTTTTTAATTTTTTTCAAAACTAGTAATGGCGCATCAGGGTATAGTGCGCCATTACTAGTTTTAACTAGTAATGGTGCACCACACCCTCGGTGCGCCACTAGTAACAATTTTTTTTCAAAAACTAGTAATGGCGCACCATGGGTGTGGTGCGCCATTACTAGTTAAACTAGTAATAGCGCACCACACCCACGGTGCGCCATTACTAACTTTGCCCAAAAATTCCACCGAATGCACCCCCCCACGTGGACCACCTTTTTTGTTTAAAAAAATAAAAGAAAATGATGGAAATGTCAGAAAAATAAAATAAAATAAGTTTCCCATGTGATATGTGGTCTAGTCGTTGGGAAAATTTACAAATATGAATTTCGACTTTATTTGCAAAATCTCTCTGGAATTTGTAAAATGGCCATAACTTTTGCATACGAACTCGGATTAAGAAGTTTTTCATATGAAAAATCATCTGAATTCAAGCAATATGATATAAACCCCATCTTTTTATCCTCGATGGCAACAATACAATATGTGTCGTTTCCCCTTCTGTCACTGGGATCGAGCAACGCAAGATTGAACCCAATGCTAAGCACTTCTCCCATTGCAAGAAAGATCAATCTAGTAGGCCAAACCAAACTAATAATTCGAAGAGACTTGCAAAGATAACGAATCATACATAAAAGAATTCAGAGAAGATTCAAATGTTGTTCATAGATAATCTTGATCATCAACCCACAATTCATCGGATCTCGACAAACACACCGCAAAAAGAGTTGCATCGAATAAATCTCCAAGAAGATCAAGGAGAACTTTGTATTAAGATCCAAAGAGAGACAAGAAGCCATCTAGCTTATAACTATGGACCCGAAGGTCTGTGGTAAACTACTCACACATCATCGGAGAGGCTATGGTGTTGATGTAGAAGCCCTCCGTGATCGATTCCCCCTCCGGCGGAGCGTCGGAAAAGGCCCCAAGATGGGATCTCACGGGAACAGAAGGTTGCGGCGGTGGAAATAGGATTTCGTGGTGCTCCTAGTTGGTTTTGGGGTATCTGGGTATATAGAGGAGGAAGAAGTAGGTCGGTGGAGCTGCAAGGGGCCCACGAGGGTGGGGGCGCGCCCAGGGGGCAGGCGTGCCTCCCTGCCTCGTGCCCTCCTCGGTTGTTTCTTAACGTCCACTCCAAGTCCTCTGGATCACGTTTGTTTCAAAAATCACGCTCCCGAAGGTTTCATTCCGTTTGACTCCGTCTGATATTCCTTTTCTGCAAAACACTGAAATAGGCAAAAAAACAGCAATTTGCACTCGGCCTTGGGTTAGTAGGTTAGTCCCAAAATAATATAAAAGTGTATAATAAATCCCATTAAACATCCAAAACAGAACATATAATAGCATGGAGCAATAAAAAATTGTAGATACGTTGGAGACGTATCAGGACCACACCCGGCCAGTTTACCATTGTACCCCTGGGTGGTAGGCCTATATAAACCCCCCAGGGCACCCATGCACAGGGTTCAGATCTTTAGCAAAACACACACACACATAGCGAGAGGAGAGAGCTAGCCGTGCCCTTCTTCCTCCTCTAGGAAACAGCTCAAGGAGCAACTTGTAGCTACTTGTTGAGATAGTGATCATGCGGACACCCCGTAGAGCAGGACTAGGGGTGTTATCTCCTAAGAGAGCCCCAAACCTGGGTAAGATCCGCCGGCGTGCATGTCTTCGCCTCATTCCGTTTCCTGGCACCAGCGACATCTTACTAGCTCCCTCCATGATAAGCCATCCTTTGGCATATGTCGCACGACACCCCCGACAAGGCCCTCAATAAATTAGCGGTCACTTGCTACTGTCTGTAACTACTACTTCTGTCATTAAGTCTCTGTATATATAGGTCAGCTCTTTCATTGCATGTATATATATAATTATCCTCACTATATTATGCAGATTGAAGATCGTCGAATGCAGGAAAGCAGAAATCTATGATATTGGGTTCATTAACACAAATCTCATAGAGGAATATATGGTTAAATTTTATGCAAAAGAAACTGACACTACTAGGAAAAGGCCTATAGATAATATGGATATTAATGGCGCACCACATATGTTGTGCGCCACTGCTATATAGCTGTGGCGCACCATGTGTTGGTACGCCATTAGTGTCCAAATACTAATGACGCACCACATCCACGGTGCGCCACTACTAACAAAAAACTTTTTTTTTCAAAACTAGTAATGGTGCACCATGGGATAGTGCGCTATTACTAGTTTAACTAGTAATGGCGCACCACACCCTCGGTGCGCCACTACTAACAAAATTTTTTAATTTTTTTTTCAAAACTAGTAATGGCGCACCGTGGGTGTGGTGCGCCATTACTAGCTAGTTAAACTAGTAATAGTGCACCACACCCCACGGTGCGCCGTTACTAACTTTGCCCAAAAATTCCACCGAATGCACCCCCCCCCCCCCCGCCGTGGACAGCCCTTTTAGTTTTAAAAAATAAAAGAAAATAATGGAAATGTCAAAAAAATAAAATAAAATAAGTTTCCCATGTGATATGTGGTCTAGTTGTTGGGAAAATTTACAAATATGAATTTCGGCTTTATTTCCAAAAGCTCTCTGGAATTTGTAAAATGGGCATAACTTTTGCATACGAACTCGGATTAAAAAGTTTTTATATGAAAAATCATCTACTCGAAAAGTTACATCCGAATTCAAGCAAAATGATATAAACACCATATTTTTATCCTCGATGGCAACAATACAATACGTGTCGTTTCCCCTTCTGTCACTGGGATTGAGCGACGCAAGATTGAACCCAAACCTAAGCACTTCTCCCATTGCAAGAAATATCAATCGAGTAGGCCAAACCAAATTAATAATTCGAAGAGACTTGCAAAGGTAACCAATCATACATAAAAGAATTCAGAGAAGATTCAAATATTGTTCATAGATAATCTTGATGATAAACCCACAATTCATCGGATCTCGACAAACACACCGCCAAAAGAGTTACATCGAATAGATCTCCAAGAAGATCAAGGAGAACTTTGTATTAAGATCCAAAGAGAGAGAAAAAGCCATCTAGCTTATAACTATGGACCCGAAGGTCTGTGGTAAACTACTCACACATCATCGGAGAGGCTATGGTGTTGATGTAGAAGCCCTTCGTGATCGATTCCCCCTCCAGCGGAGCGCCGGAAAAGGCCACAAGATGGGATCTCACGGGTATAGAAGGTTGCGGCGGTGGAAATAGGATTTCGTGGAGCTCCTGGTTGGTTTTGGAGTATATGGGTATATAGGGGAGGAAGAAGTAGGTCGGTGGAGCTGCGAGGGGCCCATGAGGGTGGGGGCGCGCCCAGGGGGGCAGGCGTGCCTCCCTTCCTCGTGCCCCCCTCGGTTGTTTCTTGACGTCCACTCCAAGTCCTCTGGATCCCGTTTGTTCCAAAAATCACTCTCCCGAATGTTTCATTCCATTTGGACTCCTTTTGATATTCCTTTTCTTTGAAACACTGAAATAGGCAAAAAAGAGCAATATGCACTGGGCCTTGGGTTAGTAGGTTAGTCCCAAAATAATATAAAAGTGTATAATAAAGCCCATTAAACATCTAGAAGAGAACATATAATAGCATGGAGCAATCAAAAAATGTAGATACGTTGGAGACATATCAGGACCACACCCGGCCAGTTTACCACTGTACCACTGGGGGGTAGGCCTATATAAACCCCCCAGGGCACCCATGCAAAGGGTTCAGATCTTTAGCAAAACACACACACACATAGAGAGAGGAGAGAGCTAGCCTTGCCCTTCTTCCTCCTCTAGGAAACAGCTCAAGGAGCAACTTGTAGCTACTTGTTGAGATAGTGATGATGCAGAGATCCCGCAGAGCAGGACTAGGGGTGTTATCTCCTAGGAGAGCCCCAAACCTGGGTAAGATCCGCCGGCGTGCATGTCTTCACCTCATTTTGTTTCCTGGCACCGGCGACATCTTACTAGCTCCCTCCATGATAAGCCATCCTTTGGCATATGTCCCACGACACCCCCAACAAGGCCCTCAATAAATTAATGGTCACTTGTTACTGTCTGTAAGTACTACTTCTGTCATTAAGTCTCTCTATATATAGCTCAGCTCTTTCATTGCATGTATATATAATTATCCTCACTATATTATGCAGACTGAAGATCATCGAATGCAGGAAAGCAGAAATCTACGATATTGGGTTCATTAACACAAATCTCATAGAGGAATATATGGTTAAATTTGATGCAAAAGAAACTGACACTACTAGGAAAGGGCCTATAGATAATATGGACATTAATGGCGCACCACAAATGTGGTGCGCCACTGCTATATAGCAGTGGCGCGCCATGTGTTGGTACGCCATTAGTGTCCAAATACTAATGACGCACCACATCCACGGTGCGCCACTACTAACAAAAAACTTTTATTAATTTTTTCAAAACTAGTAATGGTGCACCATGGGATAGTGCGCTATTACTAGTTTAACTAGTAATGGCGCACCACACCCTCGGTGCGCCACTACTAACAAATTTTTTTATTTTTTTTCAATACTAGTAATGGCGCACCAGGGTATAGTGCGCCATTACTAACAATTTTTTTTTCAAAACTAGTAATGGTGCACCACACCCTTGGTGCGCCACTACTAACAAATTTTCTTATTTTCTTTTTCAAAACTAGTAATGGCGCACCGTGGGTGTGGTGCGCCATTACTAGCTAGTTAAACTAATAATAGCGCACCACACCCCATGGTGCGCCGTTACTAACTTTGCCCAAAAATTCCACCGAATGCACCCACCCCCCCCCCCCCCCGCCGTGGACAGCCTTTTCAGTTATAAAAATAAAAGAAAATGATGGAAATGTCAAAAAAATAAAATAAAGTAAGTTTCCCATGTGATATGTGGTCTAGTTGTTGGGAAAATTTACAAATATGAATTTCGACTTTATTTCCAAAAGCTCTCTGGAATTTGTAAAATGGGCATAACTTTTGCATACGAACTCGGATTAAAAAGTTTTTTATATGAAAAATCATCTACTCAAAAAGTTACATCCGAATTCAAGCAAAATGATATAAACACCATATTTTTATCCCCGATGGCAATAATACAATACGTGTAGTTTCCCCTTCTGTCACTGGGATTGAGCAACGCAAGATTGAACCCAAAGCTAAGCACTTCTCCCATTGCAAGAAATATCAATCGAGTAGGCCAAACCAAATTAATAATTCGAAGAGACTTGCAAAGGTAACCAATCATACATAAAAGAATTCAGAGAAGATTCAAATATTGTTCATAGATAATCTCGATCATAAAACCACAATTCATCGGATCTCGACAAACACACCGCAAACAGAGTTACATCGAATAGATCTCCAAGAAGATCAAGGAGAACTTTGTATTAAGATCCAAAGAGAGAGAAAAAGCCATCTAGCTTATAACTATGGACCCGAAGGTCTGTGGTAAACTACTCACACATCATCGGAGAGGCTATGGTGTTGATGTAGAAGCCCTTCGTGATTTATTCCCCCTCCAGCGGAGCGCCGGAAAAGGCCACAAGATGGGATCTCACGGGTATAGAAGGTTGCGGCGGTGGAAATAGGATTTCGTGGTGCTCCTGGTTGGTTTTGGGGTATATGGGTATATAGGGGAGGAAGAAGTAGGTCGGTGGAGCTGCGAGGGGCCCATGAGGGCGGGGGCGCGCCCAGGGGGGCAGGCGTGCCTCCCTTCCTCGTGCCCCCTCGGTTGTTTCTTGACGTCCACTCCAAGTCCTCTGGATCACGTTTGTTCCAAAAATCACGCTCCCGAAGGTTTCATTCCATTTGGACTCCATTTGATATTCCTTTTCTTTGAAACACTGAAATAGGCAAAAAAGAGCAATATGCACTGGGCCTTGGGTTAGTAGGTTAGTCCCAAAATAATATAAAAGTGTATAATAAAGCCCATTAAACATCTAGAAGAGAACATATAATAGCATGGAGCAATCAAAAAATGTAGATACGTTGGAGACATATCAGGACCACACCCGGCCAGTTTACCACTGTACCACTGGGGGGTAGGCCTATATAAACCCCCCAGGGCACCCATGCAAAGGGTTCAGATCTTCAGCAAAACACACACACCCATAGAGAGAGGAGAGAGCTAGCCTTGCCCTTCTTCCTCCTCTAGGAAACAGCTCAAGGAGCAACTTGTAGCTACTTGTTGAGATAGTGACGATGCAGAGATCCCGCAGAGCAGGACTAGGGGTGTTATCTCCTAGGAGAGCCCCAAACCTGGGTAAGATCCGCCGGCGTGCATGTCTTCACCTCATTTTGTTTCCTGGCACCGGCGACATCTTACTAGCTCCCTCCATGATAAGCCATCCTTTGGCATATGTCGCACGACACCCCCAACAAGGCCCTCAATAAATTAATGGTCACTTGCTACTGTCTGTAAGTACTACTTCTGTCATTAAGTCTCTCTCTATATAGCTCAGCTCTTTCATTGCATGTATATATAATTATCCTCACTATATTATGCAGACTGAAGATCATCGAATGCAGGAAAGCAGAAATCTACGATATTGGGTTCATTAACACAAATCTCATAGAGGAATATATGGTTAAATTTGACGCAAAAGAAACTGACACTACTAGGAAAGGCCTACAGATAATATGGACATTAATGGCGCACCATAGATGTGGTGCGCCACTGCTATATAGCAGTGCCGCGCCATGTGTTGGTACGCCATTAGTGTCCAAATACTAATGACGCACCACATCCACGGTGCGCCACTACTAACAAAAAAGTTTTATTAATTTTTTCAAAACTAGTAATGGTGCACCATGGGATAGTGCGCGATTACTAGTTTAACTAGTAATGGCGCACCACACCCTCGGTGCGCCACTACTAACAAATTTTTTTATTTTTTTTCAAAACTAGTAATGGCGCACCAGGGTATAGTGCGCCATTACTAACAATTTTTTTTCAAAACTAGTAATGGTGCACCACACCCTCGGTGCGCCACTACTAACAAATATTTTTTTTTTCAAAACTAGTAATGGCGCACCGTGGGTGTGGTGCGCCATTACTAGCTATTTAAACTAGTAATAGCGCACCGCACCCCACGGTGCGCCGTTACTAACTTTGCCCAAAAATTCCACCGAATGCACCCCCCCCTCCCGCCATGGACAACCTTTTCAGTTTAAAAAAATAAAAGAAATTGATGGAAATGTCAAAAAAATAAAATAAAATAAGTTTCCCATGTGATATGTGGTCTAGTTGTTGGGAAATTTACAAATATGAATTTCGACTTTATTTCCAAAAGCTCTCTGGAATTTGTAAAATGGGCATAACTTTTCCATCCGAACTCGGATTAAAAAGTTTTTTATATGAAAAATCATCTACTCAAAAAGTTACATCTGAATTCAAGCAAAATGATATAAACACCATATTTTTATCCCCGATGGCAATAATACAATACGTGTAGTTTCCCCTTCTGTCACTGGGATTGAGCAACGCAAGATTGAACCCAAAGCTAAGCACTTCTCCCATTGCAAGAAATATCAATCAAGTAGGCCAAACCAAATTAATAATTCGAAGAGACTTGCAAAGGTAACCAATCATACATAAAAGAATTCAGAGAAGATTCAAATATTGTTCATAGATAATCTTGATCATAAACCCACAATTCATCGGATCTCGCAAACACACCGCAAAAAGAGTTACATCGAATAGATCTCCAAGAAGATCAAGGAGAACTTTGTATTAAGATCCAAAGAGAGACAAAAAGCCATCTAGCTTATAACTATGGACCCGGAGGTCTGTGGTAAACTACTCACACATCATCGGAGAGGCTATGGTGTTGATGTAGAAGCCCTTCGTGATCGATTCCCCCTCCAGCAGAGCGCCGGAAAAGGCCACAAGATGGGATCTCACGGGTATAGAAGGTTGCGGCGGTGGAAATAGGATTTCGTGGTGCTCCTGGTTGGTTTTGGGGTATATGGGTATATAGGGGAGGAAGAAGTAGGCCGGTGGAGCTGCGAGGGGCCCATGAGGGTGGGGGCGCGCCCAGGGGGGCAGGCATGCCTCCCTTCCTCGTGCCCCCCTCGGTTGTTTATTGACGTCCACTCCAAGTCCTCTCGATCACGTTTGTTCCAAAAATCACGCTCCCGAAGGTTTCATTCCATTTGGACTCCATTTGATATTCCTTTTATTTGAAACACTGAAATAGGCAAAAAAGAGCAATATGCACTGGGCCTTGGGTTAGTAGGTTAGTCCCAAAATAATATAAAAGTGTATAATAAAGCCCATTAAACATCTAGAAGAGAACATATAATAGCATGGAGCAATCAAAAAATGTAGATACGTTGGAGTCATATCAAGACCACACCCGGCCAGTTTACCACTGTACCACTGGGGGGTAGGCCTATATAAACCCCCCAGGGCACCCATGCAAAGGGTTCGGATCTTTAGCAAAACACACACACACATAGAGAGAGGAGAGAGCTAGCCTTGCCCTTCTTCCTCCTCTAGGAAACAGCTCAAGGAGCAAATTGTAGCTCCTTCTTGAGATAGTGATCATGCAGAGATCCCGCAGAGCAGGACTAGGGGTGTTATCTCCTAGGAGAGCCCCAAACCTGGGTAAGATCCGCCGGCGTGCATGTCTTCACCTCATTTTGTTTCCTGGCACCGGCGACATCTTACTAGCTCCCTCCATGATAAGCCATCCTTTGGCATATGTCGCACGACACCCCCAACAAGGCCCTCAATAAATTAATGGTCACTTGCTACTGTCTGTAAGTACTACTTCTGTCATTAAGTCTCTCTATATATAGCTCAGCTCTTTCATTGCATGTATATATAATTATCCTCACTATATTATGCAGATTGAAGATCATCGAATGCAGGAAAGCAGAAATCTACGATATTGGGTTCATTAACACAAATCTCATAGAGGAATATATGGTTAAATTTGATGCAAAAGAAACTGACACTACTAGGAAAGGGCCTATAGATAATATGGACATTAATGGCGCACCACAGATGTGGTGCGCCACTGCTATATAGCAGTGGCGCGCCATGTGTTGGTACGCCATTAGTGTCCAAATACTAATGACGCACCACATCCACGGTGCGCCACTACTAACAAAAAACTTTTATTATTTTTTTCAAAACTAGTAATGGTGCAGCATGGGATAGTGCGCTATTACTAGTTTAACTTGCGCCATTACTAGTTTTGAAAAAAAATAAAAAAATTTGTTAGTAATGGCGCACCACACCCTCGGTGCGCCACTACTAACAATTTTTTTTATTTTTTTTCAAAACTAGTTATGGCGCACCAGGGTATAGTGCGCCATTACTAACAATTTTTTTTCAAAACTAGTAATGGTGCACCACACCCTCGGTGCGCCACTACTAACAAATTTTTTTTATTTTTTTTTTCAAAACTAGTAATGGCGCACCGTGGGTGTGGTGCGCAATCACTAGCTAGTTAAACTAGTAATAGCGCACCACACCCCACGGTGCGCCGTTACTAACTTTGCCCAAAAATTCCACCGAATGCACCCCCCCCCCCTCCGCTGTGGACAGCCTTTTCAGTTTAAAAAAATAAAAGAAAATGATGGAAATGTCAAAAAAATAAAATAAAATAAGTTTCCCATGTGATATGTGGTCTAGTTGTTTGGAAAATTTACAAATATGGATTTCGACTTTATTTCCAAAAGCTCTCTGGAATTTCTAAAATGGGCATAACTTTTGCATACGAACTCGGATTAAAAAGTTTTTTATATGAAAAATCATCTACTCAAAAAGTTACATCCGAATTCAAGCAAAATGATATAAACACCATATTTTTATCCCCGATGGCAATAATACAATACGTGTTGTTTCCCCTTCTGTCACTGGGATTGAGCAACGCAAGATTGAACCCAAAGCTAAGCACTTCTCCCATTGCAAGAAATATTAATCGAGTAGGCCAAACCAAATTAATAATTCGAAGAGACTTGCAAAGGTAACCAAGCATACATAAAAGAATTCAGTGAAGATTCAAATATTGTTCATAGATACTCTTGATCATAAACCCACAATTCATCGGATCTCGACAAACACACCGCAAAAAGAGTTACATCGAATAGATCTCCAAGAAGATCAAGGAGAACTTTGTATTAAGATCCAAAGAGAGAGAAAAAGCCATCTAGCTTATAACTATGGACCCGAAGGTCTGTGGTAAACTACTCACACATCATCGGAGAGGCTATCGTGTTGATGTAGTAGCCCTTCGTGATCGATTCCCCCTCCGACGCAGCGCCGGAAAAGGCCACAAGATGGGATCTCACGGGTACAGAAGGTTGCGGCGGTGGAAATAGGATTTCGTGGTGCTCCTGGTTGGTTTTGGGGTATATGGGTATATAGGGGAGGAAGAAGTAGGTCGATGGAGCTGCGAGGGGCCCATGAGGGTGGGGGCGCGCCCAGGGGGCAGGCGTGCCTCCCTTCCTCGTGCCCCCCTCAGTTGTTTCTTGACGTCCACTCTAAGTCCTCCGGGTCACGTTTGTTCCAAAAATCACGCTCCCGAAGGTTTCATTCCATTTGGACTCCATTTGATATTCCTTTTCTGCGAAACACTGAAATAGGCAAAAAAGAGCAATATGCACTGGGCCTTGGGTTAGTAGGTTAGTCCCAAAATAATATAAAAGTGTATAATAAAGCCCATTAAACATCTAGAAGAGAACATATAATAGCATGGAGCAATCAAAAATTGTAGATACGTTGGAGACATATCAGGACCACACCCGGCCAGTTTACCATTGTACCACTGGGGGGTAGGCCTATATAAACCCCCAGGGCACCCATGCAAAGGGTTCAGATCTTTAGCAAAACACACACACACATAGAGAGAGGAGAGAGCTAGCCTTGCCCTTCTTCCTCCTCTAGGAAACAGCTCAAGGAGCAACTTGTAGCTACTTTTTGAGATAGTGATCATGCGGAGATCCCGCAGAGCAGGACTAGGGGTGTTATCTCCTAGGAGAGCCCCAAACCTGGGTAAGATCCGCCGGCGTGCATGTCTTCGCCTCATTTTGTTTCCTGGCACCGGCGACGTCTTACTAGCTCCCTCCATGATAAGCCATCCTTTGGCATATGTCGCACGACACCCCCGACAAGGCCCTCAATAAATTAACGGTCACTTGCTACTGTCTGTAACTACTACTTCTGTCATTAAGTCTCTGTATATATAGGTTAGCTCTTTCATTGCATGTATATATATAATTATCCTCACTATATTATGCAGATTGAAGATCGTCGAATGCAGGAAAGAAGAAATCTATGATATTGGGTTCATTAACACAAATCTCATAGAGGAATATATGGTTAAATTTGATGCAAAAGAAACTGACACTACTAGGAAAAGGCCTATAGATAATATGGACATTACTGGCGAACCACAGATGTGGTGCGCCACTGCTATATAGCAGTGGCGCGCCATGTGTTGGTATGCCATTAGTGTCCAAATACTAATGGCGCACCACATCCACGGTGCACCACTACTAACAATTTTTTTTCAAAACTAGTAATGGCGCACCACACCCTCGATGCGCCACTACTAACAATTTTTTTTATTATTTTTTTTTCAAAATTAGTAATGGCGCACCAGGGTATAGTGCGCCATTACTAGTGTTAACTAGTAATGGCGCACCACACCCTCGGTGCGCCACTACTAATTTTTTTTTTCAAAACTAGTAATGGCGCACCGTGTGGTGTGCCATTACTAGTTAAACTAGTAATAGCGCACCACACCCACGGTGCGCCATTACTAACTTTGCCCAAAAATTCCACCGAATGCACCCCCCACCCCCCCGTGGACCGTCTTTTCAGTTAAAAAAAAAGAAAATGATGGAAATGTGAAAAAAATAAAAAAAATTAGTTTCCCATGTGATATGTGGTCTAGTTGTTGGGAAAATTTACAAATATGAATTTCGACTTTATTTGCAAAATCTCTCTAGAATTTGTAAAATGGGCATAACTTTTGTATACGAACTCGGATTAAAAAGTTTTTTATATGAAAAATCATCTACTCGAAAAGTTACATCCGAATTCAAGCAATATTATATAACCCCATCATTTTATCCTCGAAGGCAACAATACAATCCGTGTCGTTTCCCTTTCCGTCACTTGCTACTCTCTGTAAGTACTACTTCTGTCATTAAGTCTCTCTCCATATTGCTCAGCTCTTTCATTGCATGTATATATAATTATCCTCATTATATTGTGCAGATGGAAGATCGTCGAATGCAGGAAAGAAGAAATCTATGATATTGGGTTCATTAACACAAATCTCATAGAGGAATATATGGTTAAATTTGATGCAAAAGAAACTGACACTAGTAGGAAAAGGCCTATAGATAATATGGAAATTAATGGCGCACCACATATGTGGTGTGCCACTGCTATATATGGTTAAATTTGATGCAAAAGAAACTGACACTACTAGGAAAAGGCCTATAGATAATATGGACATTAATGTTGCACCACATATGTGGTGCGCCACTGCTATATAGCAGTGGCGCACCATGTGTTGGTACGCCATTAGTGTGCAAATACTAATGGCGCACCACATCCACGATGAGCCACTACTAACATTTTTTTCAAAACTAGTAATGGCGCACCACACCCTCTGTGCACCACTACTAACAAATTTTTTCATTTTTTTAAACTAGTAATGGCGCACCGTGGGTGTGGTGCGCCATTACTAGTTAAACTAGTAATAGCGCACCACACCCACGGTGCGCCATTACTAGCTTTGCCCAAAAATTCCACCGAATGGAACCCCCCCCCCCCACCCGTGGACCGCCTTTCCAGTTTAAAAAATAAAAGAAAATGATGGAAATGTCAAAAAATAAAATAAAATAATTTTCCCATGTGATATGTGGTCTAGTTGTTGGGAAAATTTACAAATATGAATTTCGACTTTATTTGCAAAATCTCTCTGGAATTTGTAAAATGGGCATAACTTTTGCATACGAACTCGGATTAAAAAGTTTTTTATATGAAAAATCATCTACTCGAAAAGTTACATCCGAATTCAAGCAATATGATATAAACCCCATCTTTTTATCCTCGATGGCAACAATACAATACGTGTCATTTCCCCTTCTATCACTGGGATCGAGTAACGCAAGATTGAACCCAAAGCTAAGCACTTCTCCTATTGCAAGAAAGATCAATCTAGTAGGCCAAACCAAACTAATAATTCGAAGAGACTTGCAAAGATAACCAATCATTCATAAAAGAATTTAGAGAAGATTCAAATATTATTCCAAGTTTCTGTCCAAAGGAGATGTTTGTGAAGGAAGTACGAGTTTGGCTTTGCCAAATGGTATGAGACTTTTTGAGCATCATCATAAGACCAAATGACCCCCTTCACCCATTTTCAGCCCCATCCAATCATCTATGTGAGCACAGGAGCAAATCTTTGATTCTGGCCTTATTTTCAGGTTGTGAAGCAAGTGTATTTTATATTGCTTCAAAAATCCTGATAAATTACCAGATCATTCTTATACCCATAAAACATCTCTCCATCAAATTTGGATCATTTCAATGAGCCACTTGATCACCAATATTATTCCAAGTTTCTGTCCAGAGGAGATGTTTGTGAAGGAAGTACCAGTTTGGCTTTGCCAAATGGTATGAGACTTTTTGAGAATCTTCATAAGACCAAATGACCCTGCCTTGCCCAATTTGAGCTCAAGTTGACACTCCATGTGAGTGCACCATCATGATCATCATTTCTGACCAGATTATGTGGTTGTTAAGCAACTACATTAAATCTTTATCCAAATCTCCTTAAACTTACCAGGATTAAAGTCCTTCTTTACCTCAACCTAGCAGACAAACTCTTTGGCTCCAAACCCTTTCCTGTTGACCACCAGTTCTCACCCAAGTTTACTACAGGAAACTTTAGAGGGTGATAACTATTTAACCAGAGCATGTTTAACCAAGTTACCACCACAGTTCAAACCTATCTTGGAAGGACTATCAGCTAGACAACGTTTTGGGCGCTTTAGGGAATTCAATGCCCATGTTCACGTGGTGACTACGACGCTGGCATGCCTGTGCGCGCGCTCTATGCGCTGTGGCGTGTCCAGAGCACTGTTTGTGCTGGACCCCCTCCTCCTCTTGTCGTCTTAGAGCTTGTGAGCATGTCCAGTGGCTTCCTCTCCTCGTCGCCGTCCCTCTGGACTACTCCCCCCCTCTGTCCGCTTGCTCACTGATGCAAACCGCCGCGCGCCCACGGACGTACAGTGGCGGTTTGGATCTGTTCGTCATCGTCGCCATCTTCCCCGTGCTCCTTTGGCCTCCTTCTCCCCGTGAGCTCCTCCCTGTGCCTCGCCGTCGCCTTCCCCCGAGCTCATGCGCGTGGGCATGCGTCCGTGGCGCCGCCCACGCGTCCACGGCGACGCCAGCGCGACTCCCTCTCCCCCTTGGCTATTTAAGCGGCCCCGAGGCTTCCGTTCGCCCCAAGCTCTTTGCCTCGCTCCACTACTCCTGCCCAGCCCCTCCATTGAGCTTGAGCCGCTCTCCTCGACTCCCCTGGCCGCCGTGCCCGCCGTCGGCCTCGGCCTAAATTGGCTCGATGCCGGCCCTCCCCCTCCTTTCTATAGCCACCGGAGAAGTACCCTCGAACCCCTGATCCTCCCCACCTACTTGCCCCTCGCCGGAGTACCCCGCAGCAACGTAGCCCAATCCCACCCGAGGCCATCTCCGCCGGAGTCCACACCCTTGTTGCTCCGATCCTCCTCGGCGTCCGTGCCCATTCTGAATGGATCCGTCTCGTCCTGCTGAGCTCGTCGGTAGGTCGCGCGCCCCGTATGGTGGCCGGGATCGCCGGCGAGCCTCGTCCGGGTGAGCTCCCCTGCTTGGCCCGATGCGTCCAGGTGGGAGGAAGAAGAAGGAGGCCAGGAGGAGAGAGAATATGCGGTGGGCCCCGCCTGTAAGCGACCCAGCCGTCGGGCCCGCGTTGACCCAGGTACGCTGACGTGCATAAGTGGAGGCGTAATCCATGGATTACGTCTTTGCTTTCCGAAAGCGTATTTCCAGTTTTACGCTTCTGTCTTATCCACTCAGGGACTTGGTTGTGATGTTATTTTTGCAGAAATGTCCCTGAACTTCAACCCTCTATAACTTTTCAACCGTAACTCCATTTAAGGTGAAACCAATGCCCGCTTCTTCGTTTCGTCGAGCCCGTTGTGCTGGTTTCATTTTGATTATGTTTTGGCATACTGAAAATGACCATTTTGCCCCTGCCCTTAATCAGCCCCTCCGAGAGAGTACGTTTTCCGGCGATTCTTTCCGCGAGCTTCTCGCACTTTCTCCCGGTGATTTCTTCCACCCCAGGCAAGCCACACCCTCCATTTGCATCAATGTAATGCAGTGACATGGTTTAATTTATTTTGTACTTGTTTAAAACATTGTTTTAGCTACATGACTCTGTGCATAGCATTTTATCGGAGTATTATTTTGATCTTGCTGTTGCCATGCTGTTGTTTGGAATACTAGGAGTTATGTTTGTAGTTGATGAGTATCATGTTTCCATTGGAGTATTGGTGGCTGATATTATGATTGTTTCAAGATGATATCTGTTAGTATGTTTTGGAGTATTACTTTGGATATCATGCTACCTTTGGATTATTAGTGGTTAGTATGATTATTTTCATGATGCTATTTGATGTTCTGTTGCTTGGAGTATTATTTGCAGAGATGACAGTTACATGTGGATCTTAGCTGGATAGTTGTATTCTTGTTATTGGTGTAGTAGGATTATTGTTTCAGATTCATCATGATAGTAGTGTTATGCTATCCTCGGAGTATTTTGGTATGATGATATTATGCTTGGATTATTTGTTGGATATTGCTATGACTTGGATTGTAGTTTGATGGTTGACATCGGAGTATCAGTTATCATGGTTATATTTTTGGGGATAAATTCCATCATTAAGTTCGTCAGGTGCCGCCGAATCGAACTTCTCCAGTGCAACCACATTTGCCGGTATGGGACGGCCCTAATGCGGTCTATTGTCGTGCCTCTCGCCAGTGCCTCTAATGAGGGAAGGTTATGGGCGCGCGCTACCCTGATCAGGTAGGCGGACATAAGCCTTGTGTGCCCGTTGTTTGAGTTTTTGGATCTGTGTCCCCGTGTGGGACGGGCCACGACGGTGGTTGATGTGTCTTGAGGTAGACACGGGGCCACCCATGACTTAGCTCAGTAGGGAGTGAGTCGGAGTGGCAGGGAGAGTGTCATGGCAGTAGATCGGTTTTGTCAGAACGCCGTTGGTCTACCCGAATGGGAGTGCGAGGCCATGGGTTCTGTGGTGTGGGTACAGTGCGTTACCTCTGCAGAGTGTGTGTTTAATCTATCGATAGCCGCGTCCTCGGTCATGGGCATGGGTTCGTACTAGGGTACACCGTTCGATCAACACTGACATGACAAAATGACTTATAGGTGATGGATATGTGGATATTTGGAGCAGTACAGATTGGGCAAGTATTGGTCGTGGTTGTGATCGCCGTAAGGATCACGGGCCATTAATTGGTCGGGTTGTGATCGCCGTAAGGATCACGGGCCATTTATTGGTCGGGTTGTGACCGCCGTAAGGATCACGGGCCATTTATTGGTCGGGTTGTGATCGCCGTAAGGATCACGGGCCATTCATTGGTCGGGTTGTGATCGCCGTAAGGATCACGGTTACAATTTGGTTTTGATCACGAGGTGATCGAGATGGTATATTGCTTGTCCGGTTAGCCAAGAGAGATATGGTTATGGAGATCGGAGACGGTGATTTATCAGTATTGTAGTAGTTTCATATTATGCTTAGGAGTTGCTGTTGTATCATGGCAGCTGTTAATTTAATTAGCCTGCTTAATGCTATGTTGTTGTCTTGCCTTGATGTTTTTGGTTGTTGTGAGCTTGCAAGTACATTCAATGTACTGACCTGGCGTGTCATGCCAGATTGCAGGTCATGCCGTGATTTCTTGATTGCTTGTCGTGGTTTCCGTTCGTGCGAGCTAGATCATGTCCCAGCCAGAGTCCCTGCGGAGTGGAGTTCACCACCTTCGTCGTTGTTCCGCTGCTAGAAGAGTTCCGCTGCTACGAGTTGTTCCGTTGCTAGCA
Organism: Aegilops tauschii subsp. strangulata; assembly: GCF_002575655.3. Taxonomy (NCBI): domain Eukaryota; kingdom Viridiplantae; phylum Streptophyta; class Magnoliopsida; order Poales; family Poaceae; genus Aegilops; species Aegilops tauschii. The sequence goes on from NC_053041.3 coordinate 69,991,564, forward strand.
TAGAGCAACTGTAGTATTGCAGGTGTAGTGTCGCCGTGCTGATGTGAACCTTTGTAACATCAGACCTTTGTATTTATTCTTGTAATAAGAGCTGATTTGTTCTATGTCAAGCAGTGCCGTATTCCAGAGACTTCTCCTCGATCTCTGGCCTGGAATACGGGGCGTTCCGGTTTCTCTGAGCCGGGGTGCCACAGGCTTGGTATCAGAGCAGGTCTGGCTGTAGGACGCCCTAGTCAGCGTGAGTGGTAGAAACCGGTAGAAATCAGTAGTATAGAGTCTGGTTTGTTTATTGCATTTGGTTGCTGCATTTGTTTGTTGCATAGCATGCATATAGCCTTAGTATTTGTGATAACGGTTTATTTGGTGAGTGTAGCTGGCATCGGTTCGGATCCACTACAGCTCAACCTTTGCATTTCTCTAGTTCCTTTATCTTTTGGTGTTTGGTGTCATCTCCGTCGCAGCAGAGTGATGCCAAGTGATCCCGACACTATTTGCAAAAATGGTGCTCAGGTATCGTGCCGATGCTTTTCTTTCAGCCCCATCTATCGTTTGGGTGATGGACATGCTTCTATCCCGGATCGTTCTTCTATTTTGTCGTGTTGGCAACACTTAATGATCTTAGTAATCAAGAAAGGGCAATGTCAGCAGCCTCAGTTTTTCCCAGCAATCCTATTTCTTGGACGAGTACGGAACTTTTTCCGTCCACTTGATAATAATGTGGTTGCGACCTTCGTGTCCCAGTGCATGATTACCGAGTACGTCCTCGCCCCCGAGCTAGTTCAGGTTGCCTCCTGGCTAAGCTAGCACTTGGTGTAGCGCTGTTTACACCAATTCTTCCACACATTTATTCGTCCTCGCGCACATCGTCACAGCATGCTAGACCGTAGAACAGGAGATCCCGCGAGAATTGTGTGCTTAAGTAGGCATGCATATTGTGTGACTAGCAGTAATATGTGACATTGATTGTGTGTGAATTGATTGTTGTTGTGTGCTTTTCTTTAGTTGAGTTTCCTTTAGCTTCTTTCCTTTTGGGCCCCAGTGTTACATTATTTTTCCTCTATAAAGAATTGCTCATCCACCGACACCGGACTTGAAGAAACAATAAGGATTTGAAATCTTTGGAAGAAGCTCAGCTAGACATTATGGTATACCGAGTCAACCGCATTATAGCATTAATATTTGCTCAGAATACCAATGGTGTATTGGATTGATTATCAGCATCAAGTCCCCATCAGTGCAAAATCCTCATAGCAGTTATGATCCAGCAAGCAGAAAGACAAGTCAAGATCAACGGTATGTTTTCAGACAAAGGTATGGATCATATACAAAGTTTTGGCTCAATAATGCATGATGCTTGAAAAATGTTATCATCCGAAATAAATTCAGAATGTGATATGCTCAAGGAAGAGAGTCAAACCATTTTTCTCATGCAAATAATCAGCCTTAGAATATTATGGGTGTGTGTATGGATTTCATTTTGCATATCGATATGAAGCTTTGGATATAAGAAACCCAGTATTCTTCCACACGCTATCAGAAGAATTCATTATGCAAGGCTCCTCAACTTTTCCTCCTTATGATATGTGAACAATTTCCGGTCCATGATACCCATTCTTTCACATCAAGACACCTCGGTAAAGGCTTCTGACAGATGGAAATGAATTTTTTTTCTCAACAAGCAAACCCGAGGAGAAGCTTCTCATGTATGGAACTCAGGCTCCTCCAGCACAATAATGAGAGCAAGCTTCGTGTGTAAGCTATAGAGCCTTCTTCTACAAGATACCCAAGCAAAAGATTTGAGCAGAAGTTAACAAGCCTTCCTCAACAAGCTACTCGGATGGCTTCTCTCGTAAGCCACTCAGTCCGCGTCAGTACCACAATATTGCACCATCCTTCGAGATTATATGATGAGTTGCGGATGTATGGCAGTACCGCTCAAGGACCAGATTTGCAATAATTTTGTCAGAGGTAAAATTCAGACAAAACAGATGCCTACCGCCAGGATCGAGTGATCGGCGGCATATCCTTCTTATATATGGTGAGCATGTATCCCCAGTCATATCAGTAACTCATACATGATGCGACAGTGATCGAGCAGATATACCTAAGAAAAGTAAGGATTCAACTACCTCCCTAGTCAGGCAAAGGAAAATAAGCAGAGATACTTCTCCTGAAATACAAGGATCGACAAGATCTGGATTACTAGGAGTTATGTTTGTAGTTGATGAGTATCATGTTGCCATTGGAGTATTGGTGGCTGATATTATGATTGTTTCATGATGATATCTGTTAGTATGTTTTGGAGTATTACTTTGGATATCATGCTACCTTTGGATTATTACTGGTTAGTATGATTATTTTCATGATGCTATTTGATGTTCTATTGCTTGGAGTATTATTTGCGGAGATGACGGTTACATGTGGATCTTAGCTGGATAGTTGTATTCTTGTTATTGGAGTAGTAGGATTATTGTTTCGGATTCATCATGATAGTAGTGTTATGCTATCCTCGGAGTATTTTGCTATGATGATATTATGCATGGATTATTTGTTGGATATTGCTATGACTTGGATTATAGTTTGATGGTTGACATCGGAGTATCAGTTATCATGGTTATATTTTTGGGGATAAATTCCGTCATTAAGTTGGTCAGGTGCCGCCGAATCGAACTTTTCTAGTGCAACCACATTTTCCGGTATGGGACGGCCCTAATGCGGTCTATTGTTGTGCCTCTCACCGGTGCCTCTAACGAGGGAAGGTTATGGGCGCGCGCTACCCTGATCAGGTAGGCGGACATAAGCCTTGTGTGCCCATTGTTTGAGTTTTTGGATCCGTGTCCCCGTGTGGGACGGGCCACGACGGTGGTCGATGTGTCTTGAGGTAGACATGGGGCCACCCATGACTTAGCTCAGTGGGGAGTGAGTCGGAGTGGCCAAGAGAGTGTCATGGCAGTAGATCGGTTTTGTCGGCACGCCGTTGGTCCACCCGAATGGGAGTGCGAGGCCATGGGTTATGTGGTGTGGGTACAGTGCGCTACCTCTGCAGAGTGTGTGTTTAATCTATCGATAGCCGCGTCCTCGGTCATGGGCATGGGTTCGTACTAGGGTACACCATTCTATCAACACTCACATGACGGAATGACTTATAGGTGATGGATATGTGGCTATTTGGAGCAGTACAGATTGCCCAAGTATTGGTCGTGGTTGTGATCGCCGTAAGGATCACGGGCCATTTAATGGTCGGGTTGTGATCGCCGTAAGGATCACGGGCCATTTATTGGTCGGGTTGTGATCGCCGTAAGGATCACGGGCCATTTATTGGTCGGGTTGTGATCGCCGTAAGGATCATGGGCCATTCATTGGTCGGGTTGGGATCACCGTAAGGATCACGGTTACAGTTTGGTTTTGATCACGAGGTGATCGAGATGGTATATTGCTTGTCCAGTTAGCCAAGAGAGATATGGTTATGGAGATCGAAGATGGTGATTTATCAGTATTGTAGTAGTTTCATATTATGCTTAGGAGTTGCTGTTGTATCATGGTAGCTTTTAATTTAATTAACCTGCTTAATGCTATGTTGTTGTCTTGCCTTGATGTTTTCTGTTTTTGTGAGCTTACAACTACATTCAATGTACTGACCTGGCGTGTGATGCCAGATTGCAGGTGATGCCGTGATTGCTTGATTGCTTGTCGTGGTTTCCATTCGTGCGATCTAGATCGTGTCGCAGCCAGAGTCCCTGCGGAGTGGAGTTCACCACCTTCGTCGTTGTTCCGCTGCTAGAAGATTGCCGCCGCTACGTTTTGTTCCGCTGCTAGCATAGAGCAAGTGCAGTATCGCAGGCGTAGTGTCGCCGTGCTGATGTGAACCTTTGTAACATCAGACCTTTGTATTTATTCTTGTAATAAGAGATGATTTGTTCTATGTCAAGCAGTGTCGTATTCCAGAGAATTCTCCTCGATCACTGGGCTGCAATACGGGGCGTTCCGGTTTCTCTGAGCCGGGGTGCCATAGGCTTGGTATCAGAGCAGGTCTGGCTGTAGGACGCCCTAGTCAGCGCGAGCGGTAGAAACCGGCAGAAATCAGTAGTACGGAGTCTGGTTTGTTTATTGCATTTGGTTGCTGCATTTGTTTGTTGCATAGCATGCATATAGCCTTAGTACTTGTGATAACGGTTTATCCGGTGAGTGTAGCTGGCATCGGTTCGGATCCACTACAGCTCAACCTTTGCATTTCTCTAGTTCCTTTTTCTTTTGGTGTTTGGTGTCATCTCTGTCCCAGCAGAGTGATGCCAAGTGATCCCGACACTGTTTGCAAAAATGGTGCTCAGGTATCGCGCCGATGCTTTCTTTCAGCCCCGTCTATCGTTTCGGTGATGGACATGCTTCAATCCCGGATCGTTCTTTTATTTTGTCGTGTTGGCAACCCTTAATGATATTAGTAATAAAGAAAGGGCAATGTCAGCAGCCTCAGTTTTTCCCCGCAATCCTATTTCTTGGACGAGTACGGATCTTTTTCCATCCACTTGATAATAATGTGGTTGCGACCTTCGTGTCCCAGTGCATGATTACCGAGTACGTCCTTGCCCCCGAGCTAGTTCATGTTGCCTCCTGGCTAAGCTATCACTTGGTGTAGCACTGTTTACACCAATTCTTCCACACATTTATTCGTCCTCGTGCACATCGTCACACCATGCTAGATCGTAGAACCGGAGATCCCGCGAGATTTGTGTGCTTAAGTAGGCATGCATATTGTGTGACAAGCAGTAATATGTGACATTGATTGTGTGTGAATTGATTGTTGTTGTGTGCTTCTGTTTAGTTGAGTTTTCTTTTGCTTCTTTCTTTTTGGGCCCCGGTGTTACATTATTTTTCCTCTATAAAGAATTGCTCATCCACCGACACCGGACTTGAAGAAACAGTAAGGATTTTAAATCTTTGGAAGAAACTCAGCTAGACATTATGGTCTACCCAGTCAACCGCATTATAGCATTAATATTTGCTCGGAATACCAATGGTGTATTGGATTGATTATCAGCATCAAGTCCCAATCAGTGCAAAATCCTCAAATCAGTTATGATCCAGCCAGCAGAAAGACAAGTCAAGATCAACGGTATGTTTTCAGGCAGAGGTATGGATCATATACAAAGTTTTGGCTCAATAATGCATGATGCTTGAAAAATGTTATCATCCGAAATAAATTCGGAATGTGATATGCTCAAGGAAGATAGTGAAACCATTTTTCTCATGTAACTAATCAGCCTCAGAATATTATGGGTGTGTGTATGGATTTCAGTTTGCATATCAGTATGAAGCTGTAACAGCCCCAAAATTGGGTTATCAATTTTTGTGTTGTTATTCCTTTCTGGCACTCATTTTTCAAAGTCTTTCTCCTGAGTTTGTTGGATCACTCTAAGAATTCTTGTCATTTCCAACCTTTAAAAGCTTGCTCATGTCTTTTTCAGTGGGTAAGACCTCTATTGCATCCTCTTAAACCCTCTCAAACCCTAATTCCAAATTTTTGGAATTTTAATATGGCCTTTGTGATTACAAAGGACCAATCATTTTCCATGATCTGTTGATCATCCCATCTGTTTCCAGAGATCCTCCTACCCTCTTCAACCTTGGATATGCAAAAATATTGCCAAGTCCCATGCAATATTTTTGAATTGTGATTTATTCCTTTTCTTGCCTTTCTGAGGAATAAAATCCAAAGGCATGGCTAGACATCTCCTAAATTCATGTGAATTGGTGGAGTTGACATTTATGCCTAATCCAAGCTCTGGCAATTATATTGGCCACAATTAAATAAGGAAATTTGCCTTTTCCTATTTTATGCCAATATTCCAATTCTTCCACTTTCTAAAGGAACTACTATTTTTATAGCAGGGAAAATTCCCACATAAATTTTGGAGCTTGTCCATGCTATATAATCACTAGTTCCATCTTTATCTCATGTTCCACAGATCAAAAATTGGGCACATGATCCAATGCAAGTTTCTGCCTTCTCTGAAATTTTGCAAAGGAAGTGCTTTATTCCTAATTCCATTTGATCTGCAATTTCGCAGGGTGATTAATGTTGATAAATAACCCAAGGATACCGAAGATGAGCTGAATCCAATCATCCTAGCTCCCTGTGCAATTTTTCAAATTTTCTGGCCAGATTGTCACTTTGTGAAGAAAGTACCTTCATAGGGTTTCCAAATGGGATGAAACTTTTCCATCCTCTCAAGTATACCAAACCATTAGCCTCCATCCAAATTCAGCTCATTTAATTGAGCTATGTGAGCACAGGAGCAATTCTTGTTTTCTGTCCAAATTTTCCGTTTGTGAAGCAAGTATATTTTATCTTGATCTATTATGGCTGAAAATAATTCCAAGCCTTCTCCTATCCATATAACCCACCTACCCAAGAGTTTGGCTAATTTCGTTTAGCCAATATTTTCCTAGAATATTCCCAAGTTTCTGGTCAAAAGTGATGTTTGTGAAGAAAGTACAATTTTGGTAAGTCCATTTGGTGTGATCTTTTTACAGCATCTACGTATGACCAAATCATGAAGATTTGCCAAGTTATAGCTCCATCCAATACTCCTAGTGAGTGCATGTTCATCATCTAGTTTCTTGACCAGATTTGGCATTTGCACAGCAACTATGGTAAATAGTTGTCCAAATTCCCTCAAAACTCCCAGGGCCGTAGTCCTTTCTACCCTAAGCCTCCCAGACAACCATTTTACCTTTTACCCTCTCTTGTTTAAATTCTAGAGTGTGGTAAAGTTTGCAGCAGCAAACTTGTGGAGCTTGGTTTACTCAGCTCATTTTGTCTCTGCCCGTTTCTTTACCATGGTAATACTCCACATTGGAAGGACTACGCGGTAGACATGAACTTACATCAGTAAAAACCCCACAGTGCCATTCCAGTGGTGACTACGAGGGCAGCCAGCCAAAACGGTGGTCTAGCCACTGTTGTCGCCGGCCGCGCTGCTCCGACCGTCTCTGGCCACGCCATTAATGTCCTACAGCTCCCCCTCGGCGTCGTCTTCCCTCTGGACCTCTGGCCCCCTTCGTTTTCTTCTCCGGCGAGCCGTGCCAACGACCGAAACAGTGCGCTCCTGTGCATCGTCACCTTCCTCCCCGATGTCCTCTTCCTCCATTCGTCCGCAAGCTTTGCTCGATTCCGTGAGCCTCTAGCGCTCGTCCTCACCCTCCTCGTCGCCTTCCCAGCGCCTCCCGTGAGCCTTGGCCGCGCCTGCCGACGCTGCACCGTCGCCGACGCGCGGACACGTCGCCCGCCGCGTGCCACCTCACCCCCTCCCCCTCGAGCTCCCCTGCGGCAATAAGTAGCCCTTCCGAGCCGCCCTCGTAGTCCCCAAGCCTCACCGCAGCTCTCCCCCTTGCTCGGAGCCTCTCCATCTCTTCCCCATCGCCATGGCCGCCGCCTCGGACCTCTCTGGTTCCGGCGACCAGGGCATCCCCTCGCCGTTCCTCCTCCACCAGCGCCTTACCCAAGGTCCGACGAGCCTCCCCGTAGCCCCAGCCCTTGCTGCGGCCGCTGCGAAGTTCTCCGGCGGCAGCAACCACCACCCCGAAATGCGCCTCTCCGTCCTGCGCGTTTTGGTAGGTCGCACGACCCGCGAGGTGGCTGGAGTCGCCGGCGATCCTCGTCGGGGCGATCTCCTCCCTCGGCCTTGCTCGCTCCCGAACCGGAGGTAGAAGACGCCAGGGCCAGGCGGGACCCTCCTCGCGCGGCCCCACCTGTCGGTGAGAGAAGGGCATGGCCCAGTCTGCCACGTTGGATAAGTGGCGGCGCCTCGCCACGAAGCCGCTTTCCCCACGCGAAAGCGCCTTTCTGGGAAGTACGCTTTCAGTCTCAGAAAGCGTATTTCTCCTCTCTTTCGGCCGGGAATACATTTCCTTTCTGGAAAATGTATTTTCAAAAATGACGCGTCTGTTTTAAACTGCCAGGGACCTGTTTGTAGAACTGTTTTTACAGATTAGTCCCTGAGTTTTAAACGTCCGTATCTTTTCACCCGTAACTCCGATTGAGGTAAATCCAACGCCCACGTTTTCATTTCGTCGAGCCCGTTCTGATGAGATCATTTTCACTATGGTTTGACACTGTGAAAATGAGCATTTTACCCTTGTCCGTAAACAGCCCCCTCCGAGAGAGAACTGTTTCCGGCAAATTTTTCCGCAGTCGTTTCTCACTTCTTCCCAGAGTATTTGTCGACCCTCAGGCAAGCCAACCTCTAATCATGAGCCCCGAACTTGCATGTTGACTTTGCTTGCACCTTGTGTGTGTGTAGTTGCAGTTATTTCTTCTTGTTTCCATCTGGAGTCATTCCGTTATGCTTACCATGCATGCTTGTGTGTTCATGATACCTTTTGCCATGCTAATTAGAATATTGTTATTGATAATGCCATGTCACTACTCTACTTTATTTTTATGTCATAGTTATAAAATTCTATGATGATTGTAATGCATCGTTGGTATGTTAGTACTTGGTACTGTCATGGTCTTTATGCTATCATTGTTCACTTGAGAAGTTCGGTATTTTATCAAAGCATTTGTATGCTGCATGCCCATTGTTGCATTCATGTTCATGATGATGGAGAAGGAAATAAAATGACGTAATAATAACTCAACTTGAATATGCTATTGACCGGGTCATGGTGCCGTCGAAACGAGTTTTTCCCAGTGCAACCACATTTGCCGGTATGGGACGGCCTTAATACGTTTCATTGTCGTGCCTCTGGTCGGTGCCTCCATCTAGGGAAGGTTATGGGCGTGCTGTACCCTGGCCCGGTAAGCAGGCATAACCTTGAGAGCCCGTTGTTAAGTTAAGTTTTGGTACCGGATCCCAGAGTGGATCGTGGCCACGACGGTGGTCGTTCTGTCTTTGGTAGACACGGGGCCACCTAGGACTATCCCAGTGGGGATTGAGTCGGAGTGGCCGGGAGAGTGTCATGACAATGAAGTGGTTTCGTCGGAATGCCGTTGGTCCACCCGAATGGGAGTATGAGGCCATGGGTTCCGTAGTGTGGGTCTAGTGCGCTACCTCTGCAGAGTGTATTAATCTATCGATAGCCGAGTCCACGGTTACGGACACGCTCGAAAGTAGGGTACACCATGGGTCAACACTTAATAAAATTTGCACACTAAGCTTGCACGAAGATATTGGTGGAAAGGCCATGTTTTGGGCCATTTATTGGTCAGGTTGTGATCGCCATAAGGATCACGAGTTTGTCTGTGTTGGTTATCTGGAGATCACCGTTGGTAAGAGAGTCCGAGGGACTCAGTGCACAAGTTTGGTTGCATTGCATGAGTAGAAAGTTTTTATTTGCATGAGATGATTGCATACAGTTAACATGTTATGTCGGCATTCGATATGTTTGGTCGTTTATTTTCAGCATAGTTTCATGATGCCATGCCATGTTTTGATTGAGCTTATGCCATGTTTTTGCCATGTTGTAGATGCTATGATGTTGTTCATGTTCAGTTGATCTATATCATGCCATGCATAGTTTCTGATATGAGATAGGTTGTTGCATACGCTTGGTTCCTGCTTTGTCTTCTGCTGGTTTGGATGCTATGTATTTGGTTGTCTTGCAAGTACATTGAATGTACTGACCTGGCGTGTCATGCCAGTTTTGTTGGTCGTACCCGAATTGTTCGCTTGATCCATCGTGCTAGACCGTAATCTTGCCAGTCCTGTGAGTTGTGGAGCCCAGCCAGAGTTATATGTTGCGAAGACTTCCGCCGCCATTTAAATAGACTTCAGATGCCATGTAAATAGCCTTAGGGTTATGCCAGAAGATTATATTCATCACTAATGTAATCTTATACACATGTATTTGATGAATATTCTTGTACCTGGAATGCTGTATCATGGACCTGTCGTGCGTCAGGAGTTATCCTGGGCTGACGTGCGAAGGCCCCTGCTCCATGCAGATCGGGGTACCATAGGGCTTGGTATCAGAGCAGCCAGGCTGGCATAGATTATCCTAGCATTAGATCACCGCCACCATCAACCTGTAATTACCCTAAGGTATTTGACCCATCCATGGCATCCGGCATGGCCACTGTTAATCAACAGGCGGCGCAGTCGGGACCGACACATCCTCACCCCGTTGTCCCCGCTTAGTTATCCGTGGAACGTGTAGCAATCCTATCCTTTCTGGTCGGCCGCACCGCTTTCCCTTCGCCATTAAGGGAAAGGGGCCACACCATGCAAGCCTGTCCTGCGTAACTGCCTATAAAAACCCCTTTCCGCTAGCCGTTTCGCTCGCTCCTCAGTCCGCCATGTCCATGCAGAGCAGCCTAGCTAGTAACACTCCAGCCATATCTAGCACTTTCAAAGATCGCAAGTTTTACACCCGCACCTATGCCGTCCACCACATTGGCTTTCCACCCTTCTAGCCGAAATGCTCAACAAAGCATTTGGCGGTAAGACTAGCCCCGATTACCTAGTGTTCCAATCGACACCCGTCCCTCACCTTCATCGCTTTGATGCAAGAGTGCACATCAGCCTAGGTCCCGTAGTAGATGGCCAGCCTATGGTTTTACAGGGTAGAGCCATGCCTACCTCTGATTTAGCCATTCAGGCTACTGCTCTAGAGGCTATCCTACACCTCCGAACCAAATTCCCACATGTAGCAACAAGGCGGGAGTTCAGCTTTTTCCCCATTGTGGCGAAAGGAGGAATGCATCCTTCTCTTGCTATCCAAGGAGATGACCCCGCAATCGCTCGCCTGGTGCAATATATCACTGCCTAGGGGATGATGATTTCCAAGATGCTCGCCGAGTTTAGAACTCTGGACAACGATGCTGTGCGAGTCATCAAGGTAGCTTATCGCGAGGCTCGTAAATTCGCATCTCAAGTCATTCGGCCCATGCCATCCAGGACAGTGCTACCCTCTCAGCCCGTGTTGTGGCCTAGACCCGACATCGTCACCCTCGACAAGTCTCTTCTCCAGATCCACCAGCAGCATTTGCTTGGATCGATTTCGGCCACACCCCCAGCCGCCGAACCCCAACCCATAGTGCTGTCGGACGATGAAGATAGATATTGGCTCAGTCTTCGTCCTCCAGGAGAGCCCCAGCAAGGCAAGTCTTCTGCATGACCTCAGTCACGCAGTCAGTGGTTTCCGCTAGTCGATCCGTCTGTTGGTCCATCTGTGATATGCGGATAGAACCATGTATCCCAGGTTGAGTTGTCTCTTTTAGCGCGTAGCATGTTCGTGCTTTGTTGTATGCTTGTACTGTTGTAACCCGTATGTTATGTATGTTTTCGTGCTTTTGGTTTTTGTGTTGTTTTTGCTTGTCTCTCTGGCAAGCAGAAATGTTTGACAGGGTTGGCACTGTGTTGCTAACAAGATTTTAATTAGTAGATCACATACACTAAAATAACACTGACTCATCCCGAGTCTATAAAAAAAATGCGCGCTGGTGTAGGTATATGTATGCCAGGAGTACATATACCCACTAGCATTAAAACGCTTTAGTATGATTTGTCTGGTGTGTTTTTTAGTTGCTTGTTTATTGCATCTGTCTGTTTAGATTTTACTGCATACTACCCGCATACCCGGTTCACCCACGAGTACATTTGAGCAGTACTCGGGGGAATACAAAGTCACGTATCCCTCTCTATCTGTGCATACCCCGTGTGCCAGATTTTTCCAATCCCAGAACCTCGAAGAGGCCATTTTCATCTGGCCATTTCTCGTCCCTGATTGTTTTTCGTGAACCCAAGTGTGTTTCCGGAGAAACACTGCCAATTTTATTTTCCCCTCGATCCATTACAACTCCCCGATACAGATTTCAACTCCGATTCTACCTCGATACCTACATTTCGTGGAGCAATCCACGAAATTTTTCCAGTGCCCTAGCTTGACTCCTTAGCTGGCGTAGCCCCCTCACCTGCATCTGGAACCCTTCTCCACCACCATCACTGCCTTGCGTGGCACCGCAAGTCGCCACCACCGCTCCACCGCAACACGCGATTACTCTGCGGGCGCGAAGCGTTGAAGAATCAAGCGTGGCGGAGGACCACGCCGTGCACCATCTTCTTCCGCACCTCGAGCCCCCACACCCAGCCGCGCGTTGTTCCGAGCTTGCTCATTCCTGATGAGAATCAACAGGAGCAGTGATGAGCCGATCAGTGTGCCCAGCAGCGCTGCGAGGAAAAACCGTAACGCCACCAAGAACACCTCCTCGCCGAAGGAGCTCGGCTCGATCTCGCCCAAACCGAAGAGGTAGTTGAGTGGCATTCTGTTTGTGTGTTGGAAGCAAGCCATGCTGCCGTTTTTATAGCCCAACTCCGGTGTACGGTGAGCGGAGTCCAGGAAACTCGCTCGTCGGCCGATCACCAGCGTCCAGGAGGCGAATCCGCGAGGAGTGCCGACAAGGTGCTGGCCCGCGACGTGAGTGCTCGCTGCACCGGCGCCGTGCATGCCGCGCACTACGGCACTAGGGTCCTCATCGCCCTAGGAGCTAGATGCGCGCTGTGCCAAGCCGCACGCGAAGCAGCAGCATAGGAGAAGCAGCTAGCCGGAGGTAGAAGAAGGAGGCTGCCAGTGGGCCCTGGACCCACGTGTCAGCAGGTGAGTCCACTATTCACTGGGTGCATCTAGTATTTTTTTGGGAGTCTGATCCCGAGTGCCCCTAGTTGTGGATATAACTGTGTATGCCCATATCTCTTCCACGGTATACCAATTATCGGTGCCCCAACTCGTTCGAATTTGACCAAAGGGTTAAATATTAACCCAGAGGATTTTCCCCCGGAGTGGTTATCTTTTCTTTCTGCTGTAACCCTAGGAATCTCAAGGACGACATTCTTTTAAGGAGGGAAGGTTTGTAACAGCCCCAAAATTGGGTTATCAATTTTTGTGCTGTTATTCCTTTCTGGCACTCATTTTTCAAAGTCTTTCTCTTGAGTTTCTTGGATGACTCTGAGAATTCTTGTCATTTCCAACCCTCTCAAACCCTAATTCCAAATTTTTGGAATTTGAATATGGCCTTTGTGATTACAAAGGAGCCATCATTTCCAATGATCTATTGATTATCCCATCTATTTCCAGAGATCCTCCTACCCTCTTCAACCTTGGATATGCAAAAATATTGGCAAGTCCCATGCAATATTTTTGAATTGTGATTTATTCCTTTTCTTGCCTTTCTGAGAAATAAAATCCAAAGGCATCGCTAGACATCTCCTAAATTCATGTGAATTGGTGGAGTTGATATTTATGCCTAATCCAAGCTCTGGCAATTATATTGGCCACAATTAAATAAGGAAATTTGCCTTTTCCTATTTTATGCCAATATTCCAATTCTGCCACTTTCTAAAGGAACTACTATTTTTATACCAGGGAAAATTCCCACATAAAGTTTGGAGCTTGTCCTTGCTATATAATCACTAGTTCCATCTTTATCTCATGTTCCACAGATCAAAAATTGGGCACATGATCCAATGCAAGTTTCTGCCTTCTCTGAAATTTTGCAAAGGAAGTGCTTTATTCCTAATTCCATTTGAGCTGCAATTTGGCAGGGTGATTAGTGTTGATAAATAACCCTAGGATGCCAAAGATGAGCTCAATCCAATCATCCTAGCTCCCTGTGCAATTTTTCAAAGTTTCTGACCAGATTGTCACTTTGTGAAGAAAGTACCTTCATAGAATTTCCAAATGGGATGAAACTTTTCCATCCTCTCAAGTATCCCAAATAATTAGCCTCCACCCAAATTCAGCTCATTTCATTGAGCTATGTGAGCACAGGAGCAATTCTTGTTTTTTGTCCAAAGTTTTAGTTTGTGAAGCAAGTATATTTTATCTTGCTCCATTATGGCTGAAAATAATTCCAAGCCTTCTGCTATCCATATAACCCACCTACCCAAGAGTTTGGACAATTTCTTTTAGCCAATATTTTCCTACAATGTTCCCAAGTTTCTGGTCAAAAGTGATGCTTGTGAAGCAAGTACCAATTTGGTAAGTTCATTTGGTGTGACCTTTTTACAGCATCTACTTATGACGAAATCATGAAGATTTGCGAAGTTATAGCTCCATCCAACACCCCTAGTGAGTGTCTGTTCATCATCCGGTTTCTAGACCAGATTTGGCATTTGCACAACCACTATGGTAAATAGTTGTCCAAATTACCTCAAAACTCCCAGGGCCGTAGTCCTTTCTACCCTAAGCCTCCCAGACAACCATTTTACCTTTTACCCTCTCTGGTTTAATCTCTAGAGTGTGGTAAAGTTTGCAGCAGCAAACTTGTGGAGCTTGGTTTACTCAGCTCATTTTGTCTCTGCCCGTTTCTTTACCATGGTAATACTCCACTCTGGAAGGACTACGCGGTAGATATGAACTTACATCAGTAAAAACCCCAGAGCGTGCCATGCCAGTGGTGACTACGAGGGCAACCAGCCAAAACGGTGGTCTAGCGACTGTTGTCGTCGGCGGCGCTGCTCCGACCGTCTCTGGCCTCGCCATTAATGTCCTACAGCTCCCCATCGGCGTCGACTTCCCTCTAGACCTCTGGCCCCCTTCGTTTTATTCTCCGGCATGCCGTGCCAACGACCGAAACACTGCGCTCCTGTGCATCGTCGCCTTCCTCCCAGATGTCACTAGTATGCCTCTACTTGACTAGCTCGTTGATCAAAGATGGTTATATTTCCTAGCCATAGACATGGGTTGTCATTTGATTAACGGGATCACATCATTAGGAGAATGATGTGATTGACTTGACCCATTCCGTTAGCTTAGCACTCGATCGTTTAGTATGTTGCTATTGCTTTCTTCATGACTTATACATGTTCCTATGACTATGGGATTATGCAACTCCCGTTTACCAGAGGAACACTTTGTGTGCTACCAAACGTCACAACTTAACTGGGTGATTATAAAGGTGCTCCACAGGTGTCACCGAAGGTACTTGTTGGGTTGGCGTATTTCGAGATTAGGATTTGTCACTCCGATTGTCGGAGAGGTATCCCTGGGCCCACTCGGTAATGCACATCACTTAAAGCCTTCCAAGCATTGCAACTAATGAGTTAGTTGCAGGATGATGTATTATGGAACGAGTAAAGAAACTTGCCGGTAACGAGATTGAACTATGTATTGAGATACCGACGATCGAATCTTGGGCAAGTAACATACCGATGACAAAGGGAACAACGTATGTTGTTATGCGGTCTGACCGGTAAAGATCTTCGTAGAATATGTGGTAACCAATATGAGCATCTAGGTTCCGCTATTGGTTATTGACCGGAGACGTGTCTCGGTTATGTCTACATAGTTCTCGAACTCGTAGGGTCCGCACGCTTAAAGTTTTGATGACAGTTATATTATGAGTTTATATGTTTTGATGTACCGAAGGTTGTTCGGAGTCCCGGATGTGATCACAGACATGACGAGGAGTCTCGAAATGGTCGAGACATGAAGATTGATATATTGGAAGCCTATGTTTGGATATCGGAAGTGTTCCGGGTGAAATCGGGATTTTACCGGAGTACCGGAGGGGTTACCGGAACCCCCCGGGGGTTAATGGGCCAAAGTGGGCCTTAGTGGAGAAGAGGTGAGGCGGCCACGGCAAGGGCCACGCGCCCCTCCCCCCTAGTCCGAATAGGACAAGGATAGGGGGGCGGCCCCCCCTTCCTTCTTCTCCTCCACCTCTCTCCCCCTCTTCTCCTAATCCAACAAGGAAAAGGGAGGGAGTCCTACTCCCGGTGGGAGTAGGACTTCTCCTGGCGCGCCCCCTCCTAGCCGGCCGCACCTCCCCCCTTGCTCCTTTATATACGGGGGCAAGGGGCACCCTAGAGACAGAACAATTGATCGTTCGATCTTTTACCCGTGTGCCGTGCCCCCCTCCACCATAGTCCACCTCGATAATACTGTAGCGGTGCTTAGGCGAAGCCCTGCGTCGGTAGAACATCATCATCGTCACCACGCCATCGTGCTGATGAAACTCTCCCTCAACACTCGGCTGGATCGGAGTTCGAGGGACGTCATCGGGCTGAACGTGTGCTGAAATCGGAGGTGTCGTGCGTTTGGTACTTGATCGGTCGGATCGTGAAGACGTACGAGTACATCAACCGCGTTGTGCTAACGCTTCCGCTTTCGGTCTACGAGGGTACGTAGACAATACTCTCCCCTCTCGTTGCTATGCATCACCATGATCTTGCGTGTGCATAGGAAATTTTTGAAATTACTACGTTCCCCAACAATTTTGTTGGAATTGCTGCTTCTGATCAAAACAGGTACCTTATAACATCATGGAATCACAACCTTATAACAAATAATTTAAGAGGCTATGTTCTGGTTTGCTGTATCTCCACCAGTTTGGATTGGTGAATGTGGATGATTTTTTTATCCTGTGAACTCATTGTACTGCTAGAAGAATTTGGTATCATCATGGTGTAATTGACTGCTTGAGAAAACTAGGTAATTTGGCAGTAGAAACAACTGTTTTTTACAGTCATTTTAGATGATGATTGTTAGATGTCCTTGATGTAGCTGGTGTGGTGTGAGAGAACGGGTGTGGTGGTGGGTCCCTTGGTGTTAGTGAAGGTATTGGGTGGTGCAAAACTCCAGTTGGTTTGGTGTAGTTCTTCTGGCCACTGGCAGTTTTTATGCTGCATGACACTCCTAGTTCATGGGGTGGATGGTCCATGGCTCATAGCTCAGAAGATGGATATATGGCTATTTAATTTGCAGTCTCTTATCTACCCTGCCAGTTAATACACAAGTACTCTGTTTTCAGATAGCTTGATAGTTAATCAACAAGTACTGTATTTTCAGATAGCTTGATCATTGCAATTTGTTGCTGTCAGCATGAGTTTATGTTGTTATAAGTTTATGATTGTACAACTGCAATTTCATTTATGTTGTTATAAGTTTGTTGCTGTCAGCATGAGTTAACTTGCTGGCATTTATCAAAATTCAGAATGGCTGGACTATATGTTCATTGGTACTACTTGTAATGCTGCTGCTGTACTACTTGGGAATTTTGTTAACTTGTGATGCTGCTGCTGTACCCCGAGAGGCCCTTGAGTTTGCCGGAATGTCGATTAACTTCCGTTCCGGCAAATTCGGGTACTCCATATGTCCTAATTTCAGCAAAGGTCATGCTGAAATTTTCCGTAATTTTAGCATGACTTTGCTAAAAATAGGGCTAATGCATGGGCCGGGGTATCTTAGTACTTAATTAAGTAGGATCAACTGCCCCTTTATTCTTGCTGCATTAAACCATAGGTGGCAATAGAGCCAAGTGATTAGGCCCAACTTAGAATTCTCCTTCCCTTTTCTTGATAGGGTATATTATTAGAAGATACCCATATATATATCAGTCAACCTAGGGTGCCTCGGCATCGATAAACCCTAAATGATGAAAACTTAACTAAGCATTTAGGGTGCCTCAGCGTCGACAAACCCTACATTATAAAACCTTGGCTTTTAGGATGCCTCGGTGTCGATAAAAACCTAAATGATGAAAGCTTAGGCTTTTAGGGTGCCTCGGCGTCGACAAACCCTAAATGATAAAAGCTTAGCTTTTAGGATGCCTCGGTGTCGACAAACCCTAAATGATGAGACCATGATCTTGTTCCTTGACAATAACCAACTTTTTGACCAAACTTTTTTCCTATTTAGAGCGAAACATGGCCCACAACGATGAGGCCAGCGGTTCGGGCAAGCAATTCTGGGAGCTGTCCCAGGGGATGGAGGAAGAACCTCACCGCTATGAGGACACCGTGGAAGACACCGATCCTGACTACACAACCCCTAGTGGCATCGGGGATGACACCACTGATGGTGCCGCCGAGGATGCCACCACTGATGATGGCAGCGCACGCACAGATGGCAGCCAACCGAAGAGGCCACGGAAGGACCGGCGCCCGAACGTGCTCGGCACCGTCAAGGAGGAATTTACTGAAGTGAACTCCGACGGGCATCCAACGGCGGCCAAAGAATTAGTCAAGGGGTACTCGGTTCAGCTCGGGTGCATTCTCCGGAGCACCGTCTCGATCAACACCGAGAACCTAAGGCATAAGGACCGAGGGAATTTGCGCAGCCTCCTCTTCACGAAGCTGCACGAACGATACAAGTTCCCCGCTGACTTTGCAAACACACGCCTCTCAGGGAATAAAGTGAACAGTGACGCCCTCACGAGGATGAGCACGGCCCTGTCTACTTGGAGAAGCACAGTGAAGAGAATGATTGACAAAGTTGATAGTTATGAGAAGATCAAGGCGAAAAGCTCTTCGATCAGCAAAGATGACTACAAGGAGTTCAAGATCAAGTGCAAGAGCAGCGCAACCGTGGAATCAAGTCTGTGGGGGAAAGAAATGTGGGACTTGAACTTAGGGGTCCACCAACTCGGTCCTGGCGGTTACAGAGTGGCGGAGCCTATATGGGACAAGGAGGCCGTGGAGCGTGCCGAGCAAGGCCTACTGCCCTGCTTCGAGAAATACCGTGACAAGCAGACCAGGAACTATGTCAGGGCCCGGTACAAGGAGGACCCGGTAACAAAGGAGCTTACCACGGATCCGAAGACCAAGGCACTTGAGCGTGTTCTGGTAAGGAATACACCCCCGCGTAATTAGCTCCTTATGGTTGCATTCTAATTAATGAAGCCAAATTTCTAAATGGTTCACATTCCTTCCGCAGGAGACTGAAAGCAGTAGCCCGGGGTCGTCTCAGAGCTCCCCTTTGGACAACACTCTAAATAGGGCGTTGAACGTAATGAAAAAGAAGGATAAGCTCAGTAAGCCGTCGTTAGCTGGTCGTGTGGCCGGCAAAGGCTTGTCCACAAAATGGTCGTCATACTATAACGCTGGTGGGCGAAAGGAGAGAAAGACCAGCTCGGAAAGCCAGTCGCGCGAGGTTCAAGAACTCAAGGCACAAGTGGCGCAGATTCCGGAGATGGTCCAAGAGCAAGTGCAACAACAACTGGGAACGACGCTCACCGCCATTTTGCCTACCTTGATTCAGGGGCTGCAGACGTGGATTGCGGGCGGCCAACAGGGGCCGCCCCCGGTTCCCAACTTCATGGCCAGCAACTCGCACAACGCGCAGGCGGCGCCATTGGTGTCTCCGGCGGAGGGGGTATTGGTATCTCCGGCGCCGGCACGCGCATTGGAGCTTAATGCACCCGGGTGTACGCCGGCCGGCACCTCGGCAGCAAGCGGCCCCTCCATCAGTTGCACGCCCGCCGTTGGAGGTGCCTCGAGATTAGCCGAGCTCGACGCCATTACGGTAACTAAGCCTCTCGGCCGATGACTTCATCTCCTTGCCTATGAATGGGCATCCCTGACGCCCTACTTGTTTTCGTAGGGCGCCGCCGACATTCCATGCACTCTCCTGCACTTCATGGGCGGCGAGTTGATTGATGTCGCCAAGGGTAGAATCGTTCAACCGGGTAACCCCGTGTTCCACGGTAATCCGATGCCACCCACCGTGTATAGGGTTGAACTAGTTCGGGTGCTGCCAGGCTGCGACGAGTTGTTACCTCCGATTCGACCAGTTGGGGGCGACGAAGATGATGTGATGACCCTCAGCGCCTGCGTAAGCTGGCCCTTGCTTTGGCCGAAGAGCCAGATTCGTTTGGGGGCGGGGGACACCACCCCACAGACAACACCACCAGTCGTGCCGGCGCCAAGCCATGGCAAGACCGCCGCAACGCTACCGGACATGCCGGACATCCCTATGGCACAGGATCCGGACATGCATATGGCACAGGATCCGGACGACGACGACAATGACGACGGTACATTTACCAACGTTGACAAGTACTTTGCCGAACATGGGTATGGTGACGAATTCTTCGGGCCTCCTTCTCAAGAACCCAACCCTGAAAAAGACGACCGCGATCTAGCTGGTACCGCGGAGAAACCCAATTGCAACAGGCGTCGTCAGGCGTTCAGTTCTCAGGAGACGCCTCCAGCTGCCGCCTTCACCGAGCCTCAGATAGCCGAGGTGCGAAATATTACCAGCCCCAACACACTCAAGAAGGGGGTCTCTGTGCAGAACTCGATCCCATTACAGCAGATGAAGAAGAAGGGACAGAAATGAAAGAATAACAAGGGCGGTGTGAGCTAGCCGGCACCGAGTACGATCCGTGCTCAGGACGGGCCACCTTCACCTAAGGATATCTCGAGGAGGGTGCATGTGGCTGGTAGGGCGATGCTACCGACTAGTCTGCTCAATGCTGCAACCGGTGCTATGCGGAGTATGCATGACAGTGTTCTTTCTTTGGACAAGTGGCGTCTCTCCCAGAATGATGTGGCATACCCGGTTTTCGTGGCCAAGGTGCCAGAGGGCAAGGGCTTTGTGGATAGCACCATCGGGGGTACGATCGTCCTGCGGTTTGATGACATCTTCGGGATGTTTAACCTTCATCTGCTGCGCTACACCTTCGTTCGGCTATTTTCGCTGAGTATGGAGAAGCGGATCATTAGAGACAAGACCCCGGACATCGTGATAGTCGATCCCTTCTACATGTGTGCCAAGATCTTGGGCAGCGCTGGGGACTGGCAAGTCGCGAGTTCACACCTCGAAGGCGTCATTCTGGCAAACCCAAATAAGGATAACTTCCTCGTGGCTTACTTTCCCGAGTAAGTCATCCCCTCACCGCCCCGTAACATATGATTTCTTAGATTTCGATCGTTCTTTTTTTTCCAACATTCCGTGTTTTGTGCAGTGACACACATTGCACACTCATCCTCTTAAGCCCGAAACATTCCATGGCCACGTATTTCGACCTGGACCATGAGTCGAAGATAGACTACACAAATATCAAGAAAGTTCTTGATGATGCTCTGCCCGGATACGCCAGATCTGGAGGCACCTTCAAGAGGCCAATTCGTAGGTACGACAAGCTCGTTCACCCAGAATACGACGTTCCCCTGCGTCAAGCAGCCGCCTGGCGGTCAGAAGGATGCCTACTACGCCCTCCATCACCTTCTGCTACCAAATAATCTCAAAGATTGGGCCACACACTTGTCGGCAATCCAGAACGCGGACATCAGACAAGAATTCTTTCGCATCCAGTCGGAGTTTGCGGAAATCATCCATCAAGATGTCCTTCGTACCTCGGGGCAGTTCGACCTCAGATCTCAACCGTCCAACAGTGAGATAGAAACAACGCTACAAATGCAGGCTGACAACGCCCGCGATTTCATGACCATCACGAAAGACGGCGGCTTCATCCATGCTCCGGTCCCTGAGTCGAGTTGAAAGTAGTGATGCTATGTAGTTCTGAAATGTCGATTGGCTCATGTTGTAATATAAAACTTTAATGAACTTGTATGTCTCTTTGGTTTGGACAGTCATTCAACTTATATGTAATCGATGCTATTTATTAGTAGGACCATGAATCATGCTATTAATGTGTTGCTTTTCTCTTCCGATCCTTTTGTTGCATATTTATATATTGCTTATGTATTGTATGTGAATTGCTACTAACGTTTTGTTTGGCTAGTGCATATATAGAGATGTCGTCTTATGTCGTGTACAAGGGTAAGGTTCCCGGAGTCTACGACGACTGGGAGGAGTGTCGGAGACAGGTTCACCGTTTCAGCGGTAACAGTTACAAAGGGTACACCACTAGGGCAGAGGCGGAAGTTAGATACGCGCGCTATCTAGCGGGAGACGGGAGGGAGCGTTGGAGGAACCGGATGAAGACCAGTTTCATCGCGATTATGCTCATCGTGATGACCGCAACTCTCTTCTATGTGATGGTAGTTTAGATGATCGATATCGACTTGTAATGTGAAGACAAACTCGCTACTCGCGGTCTCGAGACTTGTAATGTTCTAACTTTGTTCGGTATTTTAAATTCGGAGACTAATATGATGAATTGTATTCGGAGACTAATCTTCTATTGTATTGATAAATCTGTTGTTTATATGTTGTGCTCTCTATATTCTGTGCAGTAATATGTTTTGTAACCTGTGCAAATATCAGAAAAGATAAAAAAATAATCCCTAATATTCATACTAGTGGCGCACCACTCAACACTTTAGTGTCGCACTGCAAAAAGAACACTAGTGGCGCATCATCAACTAATGCGCCTTTAGTAAGCCAGAGCACATGGGTAAATATGGCCCCCTGGGAGGCATACTAATGGCGCACCATGGGATATACTAATGGCGCACTGCCTGGTGCGCCATTAGTATACCAGATACTAATGGCGCACCTCTGGTGCGCCATTAGTAAAAAATTCTAATGGCGTGATGCTAGTTGCGCACCTGTAGTGCTACATTAGGAGCCAATACAGGTGCGCCACTAGCAGGCCTTTTCCTAGTAGTGTCAGGACCACACACGGCCAGTTTACCATTGTACCCCTAGGGGGTAGGCCTATATAAACCCCCTAGGGCATCCATGCAAAGGGTTCAGATCTTTAGCAAACACACACACACACATATAGAGAGGAGAGAGCTAGCCTTGCCCTTCTTCCTCCTCTAGGAAACAGCTCAAGGAGCAACTTGTAGCTACTTGTTGAGATAGTGATCATGCGAAGACCCCGCAGAGCAGGACCAGGGGTGTTATCTCCTAGGAGAGCCCCAAACCTGGGTAAGATCCGCCGGCATGCATGTCTTCGCCTCATTCCCTTTCCTGGCACCGGCGACGTCTTACTAGCTCCCTCCATGATAAGCCATCCTTTGGCATATGTCGCACGACACCCCCGACAAGGCCCTCAATAAATTAACGGTCACTTGCTACTGTTTGTAAATACTACTTCTGTCATTAAGTCTCTCTATATATAGCTGAGCTCTTTCATTGCATGTATATATATTTATCCTCACTATATTATGCAGATTAAAGATCGTCGAATGTAGGAAAGCAGAAATCTATGATATTGGGTTCATTAACAGAAATCTCATAGAGAAATATATGGTTAAATTGGATGCAAAAGAAACTGACACTACTAGGAAAAGGCCTATAGATAATATGGAAATTAATGGCGCACCACATATGTGGTGTGCCACTGCTATATAGTAGTGGTGCACCATGTGTTGGTACGCCATTAGTGTCCAAATACTAATGGCGCACCACATCCACGGTGCGCCACTACTAACAATTTTTTTTATACTTTTTTTTCAAAACTAGTAATGGTGCACCAGGGGATAGTGCGCCATTACTAGTTTAAGTAGTAATGGCGCACCACACCCTCGGTGCGCCACTACTAACATTTTTTTTCAAAACTAGTAATGGCGCACCAGGGTATAGTGCGCCATTACTAGTTTTAACTAGTAATGGCGCACCACACCCTCAGTGCGCCACTACTAACAAATATTTTTTTTTTCAAAACTAGTAATGGCGCACCGTGGGTGTGGTGCACCATTACTAGTTAAACTAGTAATAGCGCACCACACCCACGGTGCGCCATTACTAACTTTGCCCAAAAATTACACCGAATGCACCCCCCCCGGTGGACCGCCTTTTAGTTTTAAAAAAATAAAAGAAAATGATGGAAATTTCAAAAAATTAAAATAAAGTAAGTTTCCCATGTGATATGTGGTCTAGTTGTTTTGAAAATTTACAAATATGAATGTCGACTTTATTTGCAAAATCTCTCTGGAATTTGTAAAATGGGCATAACTTTTGCATACGAACTCGGATTAAAAAGTTTTTATATGAAAAATCATCTACTCGAAAAGTTACATCTGTTGAGGATATAACTACTGGTGTCACCCGCCCGGGAGGGGCCGGGTTACGTTGAGATGATCATCGCATGAAGCCCAGCATCAAGCTCGAAGATGGCGGGTCAGTAATGGGCTTAAGGCCCAGAGGCAGCTTAAGGCCCGTAGTGATAAACCGCCGTAACGCGTGACTTGTAGTGTAAGGTAAGAATAGTTAAGATTCCGAGCCGGACGCTGTTTATGAGCCGGCGGGACTCTGAGGGCCGCTGGGCATTAACCTCTCTATATAAAGGGACGACCCGGCGGCGGTTCAGGACAAGGAATATCAGATCGATAGCCAGGCAAAGCGGTTTAGCTCCTGCTCATCGAAACCCTAAGTAATTCCACCTCAACTAGAGTAGGCTTTTACCTTCAACGTAAGGGGCCCAACCAGTATAATCCTCGTGTCCTTTGTCCCGTTTAACCCCTTTAAGCTTCCTAGCGGCGATGGCTCCACGACTAAGTACTTGCACGAGGACATCTGCCATGACAATTCCACGATAGTTGGCGCCCACCGTGGGGCCAGCGCACGGTGGATTTGAGTTCTTGAAGGGCAGCTTCGAAGGGCTCAAGGGATACACTATGGGCCGGATGACCAAGAGTTGTCGCGGCAAGCTCTACATCGACGATGCAAGCTGGGGCCCCGACGCAGGCTCAATCGAGTACGGGTACCGGGTCCCCTTCGGCGGAATCCACGTTTTCATTGGCAAGATTGGCGAGCCAGGCCCGGAGCCGGACCTCTGCGCCGACCTCATCGAGACGGCTCAGTATGCGAGACCCGCCCGGACTCTGCCTGCCTTGAGGCGTGGTTTCGTGGGATGCGTCCATGGAGGACTCTCTAAAGGATCCGGATCTGGCGATGAGACGGCCGCTCGCTCTGACCGCGAGTCGTCCACAGATGAGACCAACTCGATATATCAACTTCAAGATGGCAGGCTCAAGGGTTGCTCCGACGGCGACAGTATTCCGGACCCCTTTGAGCCGCCCAGCCAGGTTGGAATCTTCATGGCCGGCGCACAACCTGTTCAAAACCCCGCTGCTGGGACGGGGGGCCCTGCGCACTCGCCGGCTCAGGTGCTAATGGATCTCACGGATAAGATGACGGCCCTGCTAACCGCTACGGTCGTCCCAGCGGATCAAGCACAACATTATGCGGAGGTGGCACAGTTAAAGCTGGATATAGCAAGAGCCAAGGAAGATCTGGCGGCGGAAGGGATCGGGATGGCTGCAGAGCGGGCGACTCTCGACGCCCAGACTCAGCTGATTCAGGCGCAGTCTTTCTGGCTCATGATGGATCAGAACGCATCCAATGAGATCATGAGAAGGAGGCATCAGAAGGCTCAATCTTGACTCCCTCCGGTTTACGATCCTCGAAACCTCTTCAACACACCTGGTGCAGGGCCTAGTAACCCGCCAGAGATCACGGCACCCGGGGCTGGAACACCGATTCAGCCGCAAGTGATGGGGCCTCCCCGCGTGAACACTACCCCACCTCAGTACGTGCCAATACCATCGGGTCATTATGCCAACCCGTTGGAAAACATGGTCGCCGCAGCGGCGCGACTGGCGGCTCTCCCAATCGAGGGCGACTCTCCAACGGCGGTCGAAACCCGTCGGGTCAGAGAACTTCTTCAGACGGCTCTGGCGCAACAGGACGCATATTCATATAGCCGGGACAGGATTCATTCAACCCCTCGTCCTGGCCGGAGCCCAACTTAAAGCAGACACATAGTGTTAGCGACCGGCTCAAGCAACGTCCGGCGCCGTGACTTGCCAGCTGGCCACGGCTCGGCTCATAATGGAGCCTTTAACGCGGTAGACCAAGACAGAGCATGGCAGGAGGCGGAGGAGGCGCCTCAGTTGACGGCTTACCAGCCCCTCCCGGTTTATCCGACGGCTTGTTTCGAGGCGGTTATACCTACGAGGACCGGAGGTGTCCCTTGTCTGGTGCCGACTCTCCGCAATGAGCGTCTGCCCAAGGATTTCAAAGGACCTAGGAAGGTACCTAATTATACGGCTGATTTACAACCCGGAGCTTGGATTGAGAGCTACGAGATGGCTATGGAGTTGCTAGAGGTCAGCGAAGCGGCAATGGCCAAATACTTCACCATGATGTTGCATGGGACTGCCCGCACTTGGTTGAAAGGACTGCCGCCTAATTCTATCGGGTCATGGGCAGAGCTAAAAGCCCGGTTCATCCAAAACTTCAAAGATACATGTAGACAATCTATGTCAATTGTGGATTTGACTAACTGCAAGCAGCAGGAGGGCGAGTCTACAACCCATTGGGTTCGCCGAGTCAAAGAGATAATACATTTGTCTAATAAGATGGATGCCGGCTCTGCAGTCTTAATGTTAGAGCAAAATTGTCGTTTTGCGCCCCTGAAGATGAAGTTCGGGCGGCTCAAGCACGATTGCAATGATATGGGTACGCTGATGGCGGCTCTGGTCCAGTACGCCGACTCTGATAGTACGAAGGATCCCGCGTCTGATGATGAAAGGACAGGGAAGGGAAGGAAGAATGGCAATAGCAAGGGCCCTCAGCATAACCCGGCGAACCAGGGAGGTAACAAATGTAAGGCTGATGGCAGTATGGAGTTTGTGGCCAACGCCAATGTGCAGGGTAACAACCACCAGCGTAAGGGGAGACCACCTCCCCGAGCCGGTGGGTCAGGCCCGACGCTTGAGCAGTTGTTGAATGAACCTTGTCCAAGGCATGGCTCTAGGGAGAAGCCGGCCACTCATCTATGGAAGGACTGCACAATCATGAAAGCCTTCAAAAATTCCAACGCTTTTAATGGCAACAATGGGCAGGGCGGCGGCTCAGGCGCCGGCGGCTTTCATGGCCCGGGCGGCGGTTCAAATTCCAATTCTCAGAATTTTCAAGGGGGTTTTAATCAGCAACCATGCCAGGGTAATCAGCAGCAGCAGCAGGGGGGATACCAGACCAATCCAAAGCAGCTCAATGATGGACAGTATCATGTGTTTACTACCAGTCTGTGCAAGCGAGACCAGAAGCTTCATAAGAGGGCTGTAAATGCTGTTGTGCCGGCGAATCCTCGCTATTTAAGATGGTCTGAGCAGCCTATTGTATGGAGTAGGGAAGATCACCCTCCCCGGATTGATAATCCGGGTCACCTGGCCTTGGTGGTGGCTCCTCAGGTTGGGGGTATAAATTCACTAAAGTGCTCATGGACGGAGGCAGCAGCATCAACATCCTCTATTATGAGACCTTCCGTCGTATGGGACTAACTGATAAAAACCTCAGCCAGTCCAACACTGTTTTCCATGGGGTGGTGTCCGGTAAGTCGGCGTATCCAGTCGGTAAGATCGAGCTGGAAGTAGCCTTCGGAGATGAGTACAACTACAGGGCGGAAAAACTGACCTTTGAGGTGGTTAAAATAAGAAGCCAGTACCATGCTCTGTTTGGGCGGCCGGCTTACGCCAAGTTCATGGCACGGCCATGTTATGTGTATCTGCAGCTCAAGATGCCGAGTCATAATGGGACCATTACGGTTCACGGCAGCCGAAAGATAGCCTTGGAGTGTGAAGAAGGTGATGCTGCTTACGTTGAATCTGTTTGTGCAGCAGCGGATATGACGTCTTTGAAAAAGCCAACCACGGAGCATGAGCCAGTAACGAAATTTAAGTCGGCCGATGAGACTAAACTTGTTGACTTTGTTCCAGGTGACTCGTCTAAGCAGTTCAGCATCAGTGCCAATCTGGATCCAAAATAGGAAGGCGCGCTCATCGAGTTCATCCGTGAGAACATGGACATCTTCGCATGGAAACCTTCTGACATGCCGGGTGTACCAAGGGAACTCGCTGAGCACACTCTCAATATTGATCCAAAATTTAAGCCGGTCAAGCAATTCCTCCGGCGGTTTAATGAGGAGAGGCGGAAAGCCATTGGTGAGGAAGTAGCCCGGCTCTTGGCGGTCGGGTTTATCGTTGAAGTCTTTCATCCAGAATGGTTAGCTAACCCGATGCTCGTACTCAAGAAGAATGGCACCTGGCGTATGTGTGTGGACTATACAGATTCAAATAAGGCTTGTCCGGCTGATCCTTTTGCTCTCCCCCGTATTGATCAAATTATTGATGCTACGGCGGGTTGTGAGCGTTTGAGTTTTTTGGATGCGTACTCTGGTTACCATCAGATCAAAATGGTTGTTAAGGACCAAGAGAAGACGGCGTTCATTACTCCTTTTGGAGCCTTCTGTTATGTGTCTATGCCTTTTGGGCTCAAGAGTGCACAGGCGACTTACCAGCGTTGCGTGCAGAATTGTCTTCATAATCAGATTGGGCGCAACGTTCATGCCTATGTGGATGATATGGTGGTCAAATCCAGAGAGAAGGAGACCTTGATAGATGATCTGAGACAGACCTTTGATAATCTCTGGGTCTACAAGATGATGCTTAACCCGGCCAAGTGTGTTTTTGGTGTTCCTGTAGGCAAGCTCTTGGGTTTTCTGGTTTCTCACAGAGGCATTGAAGCTAACCCGGAGAAGATCAAGGCAATCACCTCTCTGGCTAAGCCGGCGTGCATAAATGACGTCCAACGTCTGGTGGGTCGCATTGCTGCTTTGAGCCGGTTTATAAGCCGGTTGGGTGAGAAGGCCATGCCACTATATCAGATGATGAAGAAAACAGATGACTTTGTCTGGAATGATGCTGCTAATGCTGCTTTTGAGGATTTGAAAAGACAGCTAGCTGAGCCGCCAGTCCTTGCTGCTCCTGTTGATAAGGAGCCTTTATTGTTGTACGTAGCCGCTAACACACGAGCCGTCAGTGTGGCTGTGGTGGTGGAGCGTAAGGAAGCGGGTAAGGAGCATCCGGTTCAGCGGCCGGTTTACTACGTCAGCGAAGTACTCATTGAGTCCAAACAACGGTATCCACATTGGCAGAAGCTTGTTTATGGGGTGTTCATGGCAAGCCGGAAGCTTACGCATTATTTCCAGGGTCACCCTATCACTGTGGTCAGTTCTGCTCCCCTAGGAGATATCATCCAAAACAGAGAAGCCACAGGAAGAGTTGCTAAGTGGGCTGTAGAACTTGGGCCTCATGGTCTAAAGTACGTGCCACACACTGCTATCAAATCTCAAGCATTGGTGGATTTCATCAACAATTGGACAGAGCTGCAGGTGCCTGAAGAGAAGCCGGATAATACATACTGGACTATTCACTTCGACGGGTCCAGGCAGTTGGAGGGCTCGGGGGCTGGAGTTGTATTAGCTTCCCCTCGAGGTGACAAGTTTTGTTATGTACTACGGTTGATGTTTCCCTGTACTAACAGTGTAGCTGAGTATGAGGCCTTGCTCCATGGTCTTCGGATGGCTAAGGAGATGAGCTTAAGCGGGGTAAGGTGCTTTGGCGACTCAGATTTAGTGGCCCAACAAGTATCAGGCAAGTGGGACTCCAAGGAGCCCCTCATGGTGGCTTATCGCCGCGAAGTTAATGCCATTGCTGGACATTTTCAGGGTTACCAAGTAGAGCACATCGATCGCACAAAGAATGAGGCGGCTGATGCATTAAGCCGGCTGGGCTCTCAGCGAAAGCCGGTGCCGCCTAATACTTTCTTGGATATTCTGCATAACCCTTCTGTCAAGTTGCCTACAGAGGAAGACTTGGCTGTTCCTGACCCAGAAGCATAGTTGGTGGCGGCTCTCCACGTTATCCCAGATTGGACAGTGCCATAATTGGCTTACATGACCCGGGGAGAATTGCCTGAGGATGAAACTTTGGCCAGAGAAATAACCCGGCGGTCTAAGTCAATGATAGTTATCAATGGCGAGCTGCATCATCGTAGTGTCACTGGAGCTTTTCAGCGTTGTGTTTCCTCTGGGGAAGGTCAAGAAATTTTACGTGAGATTCACGAGGGGGATTGTGGCCATCATGCCGGCTCAAAATCCCTTCTGTCCAAGGCTTTTCGTCATGGTTTTTATTGGCTAATGGCTCATGCTGATGCAGAGGACTTGGTCAGTAAGTGTGACGGTTGTCAAAAGTTGTCAAGACGGGCTCACGTGCCGGCTCAAGAGTTGAGGATGATTCCACTCACTTGGCCGTTTGCGGTCTGGGGGCTTGATATGGTTGGGCCTTTCAAAAGGTCCAAAGATAAGAAGACCCACCTCTTGGTGGCGGTTGACAAGTTCACAAAGTGGGTTGAGGCAGAGCCAGTTAGTAAGTGTGACGCAGCCACGGCGGTGCAGTTCATGAAAAAGGTGATATTTCGCTTTGGTTTTCCACACAGCATTATAGCTGACAATGGTACCATTCTGTCTAAAGGCGCCATGGCGGATTTTTGTCAACGAGAGCATATTCGGCTTGATGTTTCATCAGTGGCTCACCCTCAGTCCAATGGGAAAGCTGAGAGAGCCAATCAGGAAATCTTGAAGGGCATCAAGCCCCGGCTTTTCGTCCCTTTGCAACGGACGCCGGGTTGTTGGGTGGAGGAGTTACCCTCTGTCTTATGGAGCATCAATACTACTCCTAACAGGTCTACGGGTTACACGCCTTTCTTCATGGTTTACGGAGCTGAGGTGGTCCTCCCTAGCGACATCCGTCATGATTCGCCTCGAGTGGCGGCTTATGTTGAGGCGGATAATGAGTGAGCGCGTCAAGATGCTCTTGACTTGTTGGACGAACAACGTGACATAGCAGCAGCTCGTTCGGCGATTTACCAACAGGACCTGCGCCGCTATCACAGCCGCTGGGTTAAGTCCAGGGTCTTTCAGGAAGGTGATTTGGTGCTCCGGCTCATCCAGGATCAAACAGATGCACACAAGCTATCCCCACCTTGGGAAGGGCCCTTTGTGGTCAGCAAGAACTTGCACAACGGGTCATACTACCTTATCGATGTTCGGGAGCACAAAGATTCACGTAAGTCGGAGGTGGAGACCCGACGGCCGTGGAACATAGCTCAGCTTCGGCCTTATTACACTTGACCCACCGGCTCGCATAATGTACATATTTCCATAGCCATGTATATATTGTGATAAATAATAAAGCAGGACCTCTGTCCTTTTTTCCTCCAAAGGTAAATGTATCATTGTTATTTTCATTATAACATTACGTGGTCACTTGGAGGTTGATCCGGCTTATGATCGTATTCGAATCTAGCCGTTAAAAACATGATCACTTGGGGGCTTCCTGTTCAAACATAGGTCGTATTCGAACCAAAGAGAACATAGCTGTCGATACCCACTTGATTGGCATATTGCCGAGCTCATTGGGGAGTTTTTTCTTGATCACACTTGAATCAAAGCTTAACCCCCTTTGGGAACCGACGTGGATCGTATTCGAATCAGCGTCGTTAAACAACTCTCAAGATCATTTGGGGGCTTCCTGTTCAAACATAGGTCGTATTCGAACCAAAGAGAACATAGCTGTCGGTACCCTCTTGATCGGCAACGCCAAAGCCACTGGGGGCTATATGATCGCATTTGAATCTTAGCTTAACCCCTTTGGACGGTCTCTGGTCGTATTCGAATCAGAAGCCCCTAAGTTTTTGAGATTTCTTGGTTTGCAAACCAGTTCTTTTGATGGTGTCAAAAGTATTCAAGGGTATTTATTATTCCACCTGCTTAACCTTGATTAATAATGTTGACAGCACATAATAAGCATTATATGTGCTAGTGAACCGGAGTTGAGTTCTCAACCTCATTATTCGGGTTACATAATCCGGAAGTATACTTGAAGGCTCGCAGGTATGCTCTTATGGTTATCTCGAAGATATAATTGAGAGCCGGTTTTTATGACTTTGATTCATGTTCCGGGTTATATGCAAAATATATGACTCTCCATGCGGTAAGCCGCTTAGAGACTTGTGATTTGTTTTCTATACAGGACAATTAAGGACAGCTCCTTAAGCTTAAGGAAAGCAGATGATCAAACATAACCCGGAGGAATATAACAGAGCAGTTTAAATAGAGTTAAGTGCTACACACGTGCACGATGGCACGACAAAATCAAGTGTTCATCCTACCCTATTACATGACTCCCCGGGTCCGAAAGGTGAGGCATCGTCTTTTAAGACATCACATAAGCCGCCTGCGAGATCAAGGGTGTTGTTGGCCTGAGGTTTCCGGGTCATCCCTCTCCGCTCCACCGGCTGTGTCCATGACCTGGAACGTTGATGATTTCCAGTCAATGCCACTCAAGGCTTCAAATTGAGCCTCATCATCAATTAACCCGGCCGGGTCAACTTCAGGGGCGAAGGTATGCTTACGAGTTGGAGGAATCAGGCTGACTGCTTCATAGCGTGGTGTTGGGATCCTCTGATTCTCCGCGTCATAGCCCGGTTGATACTTGGTAAGGTCTGTATCATTACCAATCAAAGTGGCCATCGGGCGCACGCTCTTCACACAGGTGGCGAAGTCTTTCTAGTCAAAGGGCGTGCCGTCTTCCTTCGAGTTGGGGTATCCAAGGGCGATGTCGGCCGGGTCTAGCTCCGATAGAAACGCCTTGGCCCGGCTCAGAGCGGCTATAGCTCCAGCTCTTGCTGAAGCCCGTCTCAACTCTTGGAAGCGTTGAGGAAGTATGGCAAGCCGCCTGAGTACATCTGCCAGATGTGTGGGAACTTCGTTTGACAGAGCCACAACGGGTAAGGCACGTTGTGACCCGGTGTAAAGTTGTTCCACCAAGGTGTAAACCGCCTTTAGCTTGGTCAGCATGTTCTGATTGAGATTGGAACTCCTAGGACCTGCATTAGAAAGTCAGGTGAGCTGATGGCAATTGAGATACTTATGAGACATGAACGATGTAACTAGTTAGAAACTTACCGAGTAACTTACCAAAGATTGCGGAGACCATTTGAGATACATGGCGTTTTAAGCCGGATAGCTCGGTGGTTCTTTCAGTAAGAGTGGCCTCTGCTTGTTCGGCCCGGCTGAGCAAAGCAGCTTTTTCAGCCGCCCAGGCTTTTCTTTCTGCTTCAAATTTTTTCTTCAGTTTCTCCTGTGCAGATATGCTGACTTCAAATTTGGAGTTGGCCTTTTGGGTTTCACTTTCCTAAGTCTTCAGGCGGTTCTTTAGATCAGAGATTTCCGATTCAAATTTCTTACAGGCGGCCTGTACAAATTCCGGGTTACAGTTAGGGTGATTATAATGCAACATTAAGTCCCAAGCACTTTGCAAGCAAAGACACTTGGCACTTGGGGGCTAATGTTATATCTAGCCGGTAGTGTCGGATAGATATACGAGAACTTATTGTTCGACCAATATCTCGGAGAAGGAGAGGTGGTCGATATCACTTCTCTCTGTAGGCATATGTTCATGACGATCTTTTGTTTCCTTCATTTGATTACTAGCTAGCGTGTCTACTCCTCTCCATACGTATATAGTACGTAGCGTCGACCAAGCACGGAGATAAGAGAGGACACTTCTCTCTATTAATTATCTAGCTAACACAATATATGAAACACCTAAATTAACCCCCCAAAACCCCTAAACCACCCCCTTTCAAAAAAAACAAAAACCTCAGCTCCTGCCAGCTGCTGACGCGTGGATGCCTATTGGTCCCGGTTGGTGACACCAACCGGGACAAAAGGTCCTGCCTATTGGTCCCGGTTAGTGGCACCAACCGGGATCAAAGGCCCCCCTGCCTGGGCTGGCAGCAGCGGCCACGTGGAGGACCTTCTGTCCCGGTTCGTGTAAGAACCGGGAATAAAGGGTTAGGGCTTTAGTAACGACCCTTTAGTCCCGGTTCGATAACCGGGACAAAAGGCCCTTACAAACCGGGGTAAAAGCCCCTTTTCCTACTAGTGTATGAAGGTACTAGTAACATAGACTAGTAACTAGTCTATGTTACTCTCCACTATGACCAGCCAAAGTCGAGGCGCGGATACCAACGAGGGCCCTGGTTGTGTCTATACCTGGACAACTCACCCGACAGCATGCGCACCAGGCAGACGAAGCTCGTGTCGTGTTGGTGCCGTGTGCGGCCCGCACATTAACCAAAACCTCGCGCCTCAATCTTAGCCTCCGCGTTTTAAACTTCTCAATCTCAAGGCCATGGAGCAACGTGAAACCTATGATAGAGCAAATCGGATGGTTGAGAACACTACAATTCGTAGCTACAGATGCGTGTGTGAGAGAGGACGAGTCCGTGCATGCACCTCTTCTCAGAGTACAAGTGTATGTGGTTGGCATCGACCTAGGGAGCAGTGATGGTGCGTGCGAGAAGTCCCGAGAGATAGGTGTAATGCGTCTGAAAAAAAATACTAGTCTATAGCTCACCACGAGGCTATTCCTGTCGAACGCCAAGCGTAAGATATGTATCCGACGGTGCCAGTTTTCGAATGTACACAGCAGTAGAAAATGAACTAGTACCATGGCATATGCTACACCACGGCCGAGAAAACGTGCCGATGTTACGCCATCCGAAAATAGTGCCGCACTTCGAAACTAGAACCGTCAATAAATTTTGAGCACGTCTCGTCACATTCCAAATTACTACTACTACCATGCTATATTTTGTTGCAAACCTATTCACACTGATCACAACCTAAATGGTTTCCCACTTAGGAGTGTATTAGTAGTACTCGGTTATAAATAATACTATGCTAAGATGACTGCACATTCCTCCTCAACTCCTCATGCACAAAAAACAATCAAGTCAATCAAGCCATAGCCAATGGAGTTCTGGGTCGAGAGATTTCCACCAGGGAGAGGTGAGCATGGAAGGGGAAGCACAAGAGATGTCCCGCCTCGCCGCAAAAGCAGCCGACATGTCTAGCTGCACAGCAGTAGCAGCACAGAGGTCTCGACGCGCCGCCGAAGCAGCACGGAGGTCCCGCTGTGCCGTCGATGTAGCAGACTGGTCCAGCCACGCCGCGGAAGCAGCAGAGATGTCCCGTCATGCCGCCGAAGCAGCAGGGAGGTCCCGCCGCGCCGCGGCGGCCTGGGAAAATTTCTCGCGGGCAGGCGAGGACTCTTACAGGCGCATGCATGCGATAGTCCATAGCCAGATGGATCAGATCTCCGGCTGGGCGAGGTTGCAGGACGAGGCTACCGGCGTCATCCAGCAACTAGGGGAGGGCAATGCGAAGCTCCGAGGCGAGCGCGACCTGCTGAGGGCGAAGCAGGAGGAGGAGACCGCTGCCTTGTTGCAGAGGACGGGCATCATCATCAAGAAACTTATGGACGAGAATGCCATGCTCCGCATCGAGCGCAACAGGTTGGTGGAGGAATCCATGGATGCTGCCAAGCAGTGTATTAAGGACATGAAACCGATGAAAGAGATCATCGCCCACCGCGAGAGCTAGTCTCCGCGACCTGCAGCGCATAAACAAAGTAGAGATCAGCGAGCCAGATCGTTGTATGTGTCTTCCTTCTTCTTTTGCCCTTGTGTATTTCTGGCGTAGCCGCATGTGGCTTTTTTAATTATCTTCCTAATTATGTAAGACAATTATTATCCACTCTCGTCGTCCTTATATATATTCATCAGTCTTGCTATAAGTCGCAGTAGATGCTATATAGGTCCGTCAGATCTTACATCAAGATCTGTGCAAAAAAATTCTTTTCAGGTTTTCTTTTTTCTCTCTTAAATCTCAGTCGAGTGAGACATTGCCACGCCATTAAACAGAGGCTCGGGCGCCATTAATGGATACCTTGGGAGAGAGGTGGACGGCAGATGGAGGTCAAAGGGCTCTCCTCCCGATAAGCACACGCAGGGGTCTGATCGCACGCCTCCCGTACTCAAATAGCTACCCTGCACGACGCCTCCTAGCTAATAAAAAAAGGGGACACGTGGCGGCACGTAAATGGTAAATAGAACGCCCACGGTTTCAATAATACTTGTGTTTCCGATTGTAACGTGACAGCACTTGTTCCAAAATGACTTTGTTGATTGGTAATGTGTGCGCCTTCGCAAATTGGACAGCAAAATTACCACAGCATGTTGGTGCCATGTCATGACACCAAGCCAAGTTTCATGATTTTCATGCGTGTTTCGGATTTGTAGGAATTAAAAAACCAAGTTTCTCAATGTTTCCAGCCGAGCCATGACGCCCACATGTTTGAATTTCATTCCCATTTCTGGCATGGGACCTACAAATTTACCCGAGGACACACATGTGATTTTTCAGCAGCTTTGGTGCACTGGAGCATGTGCTTTTATTTAAAATTTGAATTATGCACACAAAGGTGACACGTTCCCTCTAAGAACCACGAGCCTTCTTGAGAGAAGCTCCGGTTTGCAAAAACTTATACCAAAACTTGTTCCTATTCTGCAAAACTTTTTACCACAGCATGGTAGTACCATGACATGACACCATGCCAAGTTTCATGATTTTCAGGCGTGTTTTGGATTTACAAGAATTTTAAAACCAAGCTTCTCAATGTTCTCAGCCAAACCACGATGCCCAGATGTTTGAATTTCATTCTCATTTCTTGCATGGGACCTAGAAATTCACCCGAGGACACACATGTGATTTTTTAATCAACTTTGGTGCACGGGAGCATGTGCTTGTAGTTCAAATTTGAATTATGCACATTAAATGACCAGAAACTCAATTAACGTATAAAAAAGGCCAAACGAACCCGAAATAATTCTAGAATTTAACAGGGCACTCATATAGTTATATGTTGCCTCTGTAAAGAAAATCTGGTGGGAGGCAGCGTATATTGTTTCGCACACAAAGGTATAAATAAATAAAGAAATTAGCATACCTATTTAATTCTTGGGTTCTTATTATTTATGCCACTAGTTGTGTATCACTACTCAGTTTTGCCATTGGAAGTTACAACTACTCAAAAAATGCCATGGATCCGTGCGATGCCTGCTCAAAATTCAATTAGATATCTAAAAAATGCCATCGTTAAGTTAGATGTTTGCTCAGAAATGCCATTAGACATTGTTATTTTCACGTCAAACCCGTTGATCATGTTACATGACAAAAATTAGCCGATTCTCACAATGATAAGTTAATGGTGTCCAGCACAACACACCCCTCAAATAAAACTAAGCACCCTGGAATTCTTTGACAAAACTAAGCACCCTGAAATTCTTTGACAACTAAACTATTGGCTATATGATGTTGGCCATATATATTGTACGTATATAATGTGAAGAAACGAGTGGTGGTACTATACCAACTAAAAGATGAAATGTATGAATTATGACAAGAAGAAACATAACATAG
Organism: Aegilops tauschii subsp. strangulata; assembly: GCF_002575655.3. NCBI lineage: Eukaryota > Viridiplantae > Streptophyta > Magnoliopsida > Poales > Poaceae > Aegilops > Aegilops tauschii. Next base: position 70,028,372 of record NC_053041.3, read on the forward strand.
TTCTGCTGGGGGCTCAGCACAACAAACCCCTCAAATAAAACTACGCACATCAGAAATTAAACTAAGCAACTAATCCGGTAGACACTGCATTAGAACCACCATGAGCAACGACACTGCCACCTTACTCGGAGTCCTCGTCCATGTCCTCGACTTCGTCCTTGTCCCTCTTCCTCTTGGGCGATACTTCTTTGCTTGAACCGCACACTTGGCTCTTGCTCTTCATCCAACCCTTGTAGATATTGAAACAAAGGTAGCCATCCATTGCAGCATAGTGGATGTGGTCTATATCTAGTACAGTCCACTACCATGCACGATGAAACGTGTGCGGAGGTTTCTTCAGTTCAATGTACGAAGGATGAACCATGGCTCCTGCCAGGGTCAGCATTGAAGGCTGATTAAGGGAGGGCACCAGCCCTTCCGTCTGGAGGTTGAAGGGGTCGCCTACAACGAGGCCTATCCGACCGAGGATTTCCTTGTCGTTCCTAAAGTCTACAGTAACGAATTTGACTCGGCCGCCCTTGAGGAACTTCTTAAATTCCTCGCACTCAACGTCGGCATGGCATATGTGGTAGACCAAGCATAAGTCATGCACGCAAACCTGGATCACGGCGGGCTTCTTCTTCTCCGCCTCCTTTAGTTTCTTCTCGCTTCCCAGGACTATGGTGTACTCAACATCTAGCCCAACGACCCACTCATCATTTGAGTTTATGAACATGCGTTTGAAGCGAGCAAGGCATTCTTTCACCGTTGCGGAAGAATGGGTGTAGATGACGTCGAACTCATCGTCGGTGATGGTTCTAACCTTGTACTCTCTGCCGATCATGGAGATTTGGGACGCCATGGATTTGGGAGGAGGGTTAGGATTAGTGGAACTTCCATATTGTGAAAGGACGGGACGACTAGGAGCGGTTTATCGACTGAAAAAATGTCGAGTGGGGGGGCGCGTGCGAATGGCAGGGTAGTGGCTTGCCTGGTGGATAAATGGATTCATGCATAGTACTATGGGGGCCCAATTAGAAGTCATGTCTACTCGACGCCCAATTAAATGGCTTTCGATGTCATGTCAAGCATCGGGAAAATTACAGGTGATACGAAGCTTTCCATTCTCCCATGATATGGGCTTCCGAGAGACCTTGGATCTGAGATCGAACGGTTGCATGGCGTGATTCTAGACCTATGGGTGAATATCTTATCCTGGAGGGTTATTCTGCAAATTTTCAACAACTTAGCATGCGACCGTTCGATCTCAGATCCAAGGGCTGCCAGCAGCCCGTATCATGGTCGTGCCTACCATGACCGTCGCCTCGCTCGCACGGTCGCACCCTTGGAGATTTAACACGGTGTGTTAGGCTACCTGATGTTGGCATGCCATACATAGTCATCACTTAGTCACTCATACAACAAGGTTAGCTATAAGGTTGGCTATAAGAGTATTTTTTGTTTACTTCTCTCTATCTCTTTCTTCGTAGTATTTATTGCATTTGCCAAGGAGTGACCTCTTCCAATGAAATGGTGCTTAGATGAGGTGCTATGGGCATTAAATGGCTTAGCAACTCAAGTCCCCAATGCATAGGTGCTTAGTTTTTTGTTGCTAAGTTTGCTTCATCTAGGTACACGCGCTTATCACCGTTTCTTCCTGGGGTCACCAAACTAGTCTCTCTCTTCTTAATTAACTTGCCACATCAGACTTTATGCCTATGTGGCAGGCTTAGAACCTGTATGATCAAGTACAATAGTGGGCTATAAGCCCGCTTTACATGGCATTTTTGCATATGTGGGGGAAAGAGGCAAGGAAAAAGTGGAGGAGTGGGCTTTCAAGCAAGAGCTAGCCTCTACATGGTGGAGCATCGGGAGAGGCACCTGTATGGAGGTGGTCAGGAATCGGGAGACCCACGCCGGTCGTAGCGTCATAGTTAAAATGATAATGGGAAGTCAAATTACCGGGCCCCACCTGTCCAGTAGTAACTCACTGTCAAATAACACAGCCCTACGTTTGCAGCAGCCTACTCCCTCATCTTATCGCGTCTCTGTCGAACCGACTAGGTGGAACTGCGCCGCCTACCGCGCGGGAAAATCCCCGCCCTCGACTTTTATGTAGTACAGTATACCAATTTTGTATCCATGGATTGCGCCATGGAGCAAAGCCTCAAGAAAATGGCGGTACACATGTACGGAGTATACAGCACGCCCGTCGCGTTCGTGTCGCACCCCAGACGGTCGGTCGGTCTGGCACGCCGCTCTCCGAATGGAACGTGCGTCATATTGCGTTTACACACACATGTGGGACCGCAATTGAGAACCGACCATAGGCACACTCCTCGGCCCCGCAAGTCAGGTGAGTTAATAGAAGAGAGAGACGAGCGATAGTGCTACTAGAGAAGTGTTGTAGGAGTACATATGTTGGTACCTGGACGATCCCTGCAAGACACGGAAGATCAATTCGTCGATGCATGTGACCAGACTCCAGCAGACACGCCTAGATTGGCTGTCGTCTACATATCGTGCAGGCTGTGTTGTACAGGGCTGTAGTTCTGGTGAGAAATCTGAAAAAAGGTTTCTTGTCAGCTCGCAAAATTAGGTGTCATGTGCTTCGGATCACTGCGAGGGTTAAACAGCAACAACTGAGTTGGGCTAGTCATTGGGGGCACATGCACGAAGACTACTTGGCTGCCATCTAGGTCAAGCCGGCTACGTTAATTAGGACATCTATCAATGGACCCCTTTTCTATGAGTTTATCTTTCATTTGAGCTTTGATCCTCGTCTAGTTTGTCCGTCAGGATACATCTTGTCTCCTTTGGGCAGTGAGGTTATGATTTCTTGTCATGTGGCATTTTTTCGTGTTATATGTTATAATCCGGTGCTTCAGATCAAAATGACGACAACTGCACCTCCGGGGCACGTGCATGAAGACTTCTCGACAGTCATTGCCGAGGTCAAGCCGGCTCCGGCCGGTAGACAAAAGAAAACTAGTACTCCACTATGTAGGCGGGAGCCTCCGCGCTTGCTTGCTAGTGTTGCTCTCTTCACACTATCTCGTCCTCTCCAGATCAAAACATGACAGCGGTGGCCACACACACACTCTCTCTCTCTCTACTCACCACTGGTCGCAGATCCAGCCAGATCCTCTCCGCCGAGAAAGGTGAGAAGGTGCAACGTTCACGCGGTCGTCCTCGGCGATGGCTCTTACCCACTGTCGGCGCGTCCCGATCAGCGTGCCTTGCCGTTCTCTCCCAAGCATCGCTGGCGAGGGAGGGCCTCCCACCCCTTCTTCCTCGCTGCCGTAGTGTGGGCAGATCCGGCCTCCCGCCGCCCACCTAGTGACATCCCGACAACCTTCAGGTATAACTTCCTTTGAAACTGGCCTTTCTCTACTTCTCGAGCTCCTGACGTCGCTGCATTTGTATCTTTTACTATTTCTCAGGCCCTCTTGTAGATAGGATCGATCGGTTGTTCGAAAACCACCTAATTTTTACTGTTAAGAGGAAAAACTAGTTCATGCACTCGAATCTAGTAGTACTTGGTTCAAAGAAGGAAGAAAGGGGTGGGGTGGGGGAAGATTTGTTACCTTAATCTAGGACTTGGTCGAAAGAGGAAATCATGGGGGCGAAAAGTAGCAGAGACTGGCTATCCAACTGGTCTCTAGGTCTAATAGGGAAATAAAGGGAACGCAGTACAAACTCAATATAAACCCGATCTATTGGTTGAAAAAGAAAAGAAAGTGGGGACTGGGGGACAAGTCAACAGAGTAAGTCCAGCACTAGATTTTCTAGCCTCACACAGTATAAGGTGGCTATATACCGAACAAAAATGGGACCAACCCAGATATCCTCTTCTGATGTTTGTTGCCCCGAGCTGCTCTTATGTAATGCCACTGGTAAAATGTAGCAGTCGCACTGTTAAAAGTAAGGACACGTTAAACCAATGTTGTTTTGAATGTAATGCCTCCAGTAATATGAATCAATGGCACTTTTTTCATGTCCTGCTAAATTTCCCATTAAGATAAGTTGCGTCTTTTTGTTAGAGATGCAACTGTCCTGGTCCCCCTACTCTCCCGTGCCCAAATACCGACTCTGTAGTAGCTGTTAATGTAATGTTGCTGGTAAAATGAAGCAATGGCACCATTAAAGTAATGTCGTATTTAACAGTTGTCATAGTTAATCCTAATGCCCACACTAATTTCTAGCAATGCTGCTAGAAATTGCTACTGTCCTTGTACGATTGCCATTCAGATAAGGAACATGCTTTTTTCATTTGATGCATGTTTCATCACTTGTTAGTCACCCTCCTTTCCACCTTTTTTTGTGCAAACAGAGATATACATTTCACGCTTGATCTTAGTTGAACTGCACAAATGATATCCAAATTATAGTTGAACATTCCAGGAGCTTCACGACCAACCTTGATGTTGCTCAATTTTATTGCAACTAATGAAGAAGAAGCTCTGTGGGTTTCGTTTTCTGATGGAAATGGAACCGGGGCTGGAGCCCTTTTCTTTAAAAAAAGAAGAAGCTGCTAGCTCATGGGACATTGCTTCATTTTAGGTGAACTGCACCAAAAGGTCCCATGAATTGAATCATCCATGTTGGTGACTGGTGTCATCCCTTCTATGATGGCGTTGACTACAGATATGGTTCCCATCACGAGGTATGTTCCTTTTTGGTCTGACCATTTGCCAAAGATCCTGCATGTTGATCCTGCTCTTGTGCTACTGTTTTGGCACTGCCATGATAAAGCAGTAATGTTATTATTTTGCACCTTAATCTAGTGACACTATTAATTTGAGGCATTGTTTTGGCACCGCTAGTGCCACTGTTTTTTTATATATCGAAAGAGGGGGTTCCCTCCGATTTCATTAAAGAAACCCAACCATAGAGAACCATTATCCATCAACATCTCAGTGTAAACGGGCAGTTATGCAACTACTACTAGCATGGACTGAGTACTAGCAGGAGACAAGTTCGCCACATAAGCTAGGCAGGTAGGGGGACGCAGCACCAGCTTGACCAAGTTTGGATTACAACCCAAATGCTACCATAGAAACATCAGGGGGGGAGATAGGGACTGAAAGAGCCAGCTTCAGCATCCCAGTCTAAGCACCCCCAGCCTTCATCCTTGCGACGCACGGTACACCTTGTTTGCCACCTGCTTGACCCTAGTGTCACTGATAAAATGAAGTAATAATATAGTTAAAATAGAGCGAGTGTCCTCTCTACCATTTCATTTCCAATGTAGATAAAGAAAGTGCTTTTCTTTGTTAATGTATGTTTCATCAACTAGTCCCATTGTTAATGTTTAAGCGTTTCTGCAAACTGGGGTGCTTAATTTTAGTTGATCTCCACAAAAAGAGATTTGAATGTCTCAAGGCCCCTCCTTGTACTACCACTGTACACTGATGTTCATCACTGGCAGAAGGTGTATCAGGGAGACTTGGGACGATTTCCAGTATGACGCGTGGCGTACCGTATGAGGCGTCGCAGGGCCCATCTCGCCCTCGCAGCATGGCATACTATGATAATATCACAATATTTTCTTCTATTTATTTTGCGTGTTTCATCAGCTAGTGCCACTATAATGTAATCACGCTTTTTCATTATTGGTGCAAACAGGGTTATTCAGCTGCATTTTGGTGGAACTGCACAAATGTACGGATGGAACCGACATATATGCAGAGTGCGAGGTGTGCCAAGTAAAACTCACCGACACCAACCATGCTCCATGCACGCATTGGCATCCACCACCACCAGTGGGATGTGTGGCGCTCTCTGTGGACGGATCTTTCTCGGCAGCAAATCCTCTAACCAAATACTAGTAGCTTATATTGGCAGTTTTCTAGTGAGTACTCTGTTCTGAAAGAAGCACCAATCTATTTTTCTTTATTTGTACACAGTGTCACAACTTTGACCCAAAGGTCCAGTGCTATTTAAGGGTGATTGGCGTAGTACTCAGAGACTGATTGTAACCATGATTTTCATTACCTGTCACACTGATTGTAAGCATGAGCAGGTGGAAGATTAGGTTGGTGCGAAGCTTACCTTAGACCCTACCACCGCCATTGAAACGAGGCGAGCATCGAGGGAACCGTGGAGAACGGCGGGGAAGCAACGTCGCGCCATCCGGCCTCCTCTTGCGGTGGGAGAACGAATACTCCTGTGGCTCCGGCTGGCTCTGCACCCTCACGAACGGCACACCGTACTCGATCGATTCCTTGTCCTCTGGGTGCTCGACCTTCGACCTATACGCCCACCACCTCCACCTGACTTTCGCCACGGGCGAATCTGTCTGCTCCATCCCCCAGAGGAGATACTCGATGAACTCGAAGGACTGCGGCGTGACTGCCACCGAGGAGTACATGTACATCGCCGCCCTCATCGCCGCCGTCTTGCTCTTTCGCATACATTGCCACATGGCCCTCACCGTCCTCGAAATCTCCCACTCATTGTCAAACCAAGTAAGGATCTCCTTGAACCTGGCTAACTTTGCCTGGTCGCCGCCGGTGATCTGCCTGATTCGTTGCTGCATCCTCTCCATAAATGTCCTTCTGAGTGGTCCGGTGCTAGCTTTGGAAGATGGGAGGAGAGACGGTGGTCTTGCAATAGAGAAGAGGGAGAGGCGAGACGGTGGTTTTGGAATGGAAATGATGGAGAGGAGAGGAGGTGGTTTTGCAATGGAGAAGAGGGAGAGGCGACACGGTGGTTTTGGAATGGAGATGATGGAGAGGAGAGGAGGTGGTTTTGCAATGGAGAAGAGGGAGAGGCGAGACGGTGGTTTTTGAATGGAGATGATGGAGAGGAGGTGGTTTTGCAATGGAGAAGAGGGAGAGGAGTGTGCGGCAGTGATTTAGGATTGGACGAGAGGGCCGGCGCGCTGTGACTGGATCAAAATCAAAATCAATTGACCCTTCAATTAAGAAAGCGACCCGACATTAATTAGTCTCCTTTTTATTCTGGGTCATAATTGACCATGATTTTTGCAAATAAAATATATGTTATACATTGCAAAAATAATATAATTTGAAAGTACATTCAGATACGAACCAAACGATACAATTTTTGGTGACATGCATTCACATTTTGCTTGTCAAATACAGTACGTGGTCAAACTTTGACCCAAAATACACAAAACAAAAAAATACTTCCAAGACCAGCGCCGCTCTTCCGCTCTTCTCCTCTGAAACCACCGCCGCTCCTCCCCTGTTCCAATCTAAATCCAGCGCCGCTCCTCTCCTCTTAAATTTCAAAACCACCGCCCCTCCTCTGCTGTTCCAATCTAAAACCAGCGTCGCTCCTATTCCGTTCTAATCCAAAACCAGCGCTGCTCATCTCCTCTTCCATTCAAAAACCACCGCCAGTGAGTGAAGGTGCTGTGGAGAAGTAGATCAATGGAGGAGTACAACCGATACATGAGGATCGCAGACGGCGACCCTGTGAAGCTAGCTAGGATGTTGGAGATACAGTCTTGGTTTGAAAACAAGGACCAACTAGCGGCGACGGCGACATCCATGGCCAAATATCTGCAACAGAGCGAAAAGGCGGTGATACTCCCGGAGGGAGTCGCGCGGGAGGACATAGAGCTGCTCCTCTGGGCCATGGAGCAAACAGATTCACCGAATCCGATCGTGAGGGAGCGGTGGTGGGAGTATCGATCCCAGATGGAGCATCCACCGGAGATTGAAGGATCGAGCATCTACAGGGTGCCATTTGTGAGGGTATCATGCCAGAGCGAGCCGGTGGAGTCTTCGTCGACCGAACCCAACTGCAAGAGGAGAAAAAGAGTTGGCCCGACGACGCTTCCCCGCCATCCTCTCTTTCGCCGTTCACATCATCTCACGGGGTGGCTGGCTGCTGCCGAGGAATAGGAGGGACCGCCCCCCCCCCCCCCCAGTCCAATATTCGGGCAGGTTGTGAATTGTCAGGATGAGCTTAGGGTTGTTAGTATTTGCAGGTTGTGAATTGTGTTTTGTGTTGTGTATTTTGAGAGTACTTTCAGATATGAATGTCTTTTGAATTTCAGATTTGCAGTATTGAGCATATGAAGTATTTTATGAATTCTAGAGATCTATTTTTAGCACTTAAAAAAATGTAGTTTCATAGGAGTATAAAAGTGCAGACAATGTGATTCTCAGAGAAGAAACTGCAAGTTTCAATTTCAGATAAGAAACTCCAAGTTCAGTTTCACATAAGAAACTGCAACTTTCAGAGGCAGAGCATTTATATTAACACGACATTTTCAAACAGTGTTAACATCATGATGGAAGTTTTATTCATGGTAAAAACTCGAACTACCAGCCAGTTAACATCATGCTGATCAACATTCATGCATAGCACATCTTCATATGATGCACAGTCAAAAAGATATGTTATTTTCAAAATGCCCACACAATGTCAAGTGTGCGAAAAATAGAGAAAACAAGGGACGAAGTTTTGGCAAGTGTTGGACGTGGTGTGCGTAGATGACAATTGGGACCCACATGTCAATAAAGGCAGAGGCAAAAAATTTGGAGATATTTTCTCTATGGAATCGAACCCGGGCGTAACAGCTGTCAGGTAGTGTCACTTGGCCACTAGGCTAGTTCAGTTGTTTCGTTACTAATAAGGCACTTCCCCATGTGGTCGGATCTCCTCCTGTGCCTTTGTGCGCTCTTCGCGACGCCGTTGTCTGCTGTTGTGAACATGCTGAACAAACGAGAGAAATCTGGAGAGGACTGTACGTGGAGAGGCGGAGAGTCAGGACCCATCAGGTCTATCGTCGTACGCAAGCAAGTGCCTCATCGAAAAAATACTTCCTCCTAATGCTATACTGACATTGGGGCCCACGGGTTTGTCAACATAGTTACATTTTTTAGGTGCTTCAACGTAGTTACTATAGGAGATATATAAATTCACAACGAAGCCGGGGAGCTGGAAGGTGTCATTTATTATCAACGGGGCAGCAAGTATCAGGTGGGTTTTGGGCTGCCCCGTCTAGGCTTTCTTTTTTAACATGCGCAGCCCACGACCTCGGATGTGATGTCCATAGGCATGTTTGTATTTTCTTGAGGGCCGTCATGTATCGACCGGCCTATGGACCTCCCATCCGAGGTTTTATTTTTCCTGAAACATCGGCAGTCCAATTTATGTATTTTTTTGAAGAAAACACAAGGGTCTGTTCTATTTTTCTATATAAGAAAAGGAACGCCTGGTCCAACTTATGTCTCCCATCTAACTATATTATATATATTTAAATTATTTTATATGTTATTATATATTATTGTTATTGTCATCATATATTTAACAGATACTTACATATGTAAAAAAACAATATCCCACATCTTATTAATTTATAAAAATTATTTCTTAACAATAAAATCCTGGATTGTTTGGCAACGAAAATCCTAGTGATTCTGTACAAAAGCTTGGTAAGATTTAAGGACCAATGTAATAATAAATCACTTATTATTTAAATATATATATATAACAAAATGCTCAGCCCCTGTTTATTTTTTGATAACATTGCTGCGCCCACCCCCAACATTATAATTAGAATCAGCCCAGCAAAATCGTGTATTTGGAGAAAGTGCAAATGGCCTGTAATTTTTTAGAAAAAATATAAATGGGCCGCATGGACGCTACATAATTTGTTCACCCAACCCATCTAATGGACTGTAATTAAAAAAAAGATCAAATTGATTGTAAATTCTACCCCGCAAAAAAAGACTGTAAATTCTGAAAAAATGGGTTGAATATGTGCCACATTTTTGGAGGCTGAAATGTGGGCCAATAGGTCGAAGCCAATGCAAGTCATTGTCAACTTAGTAAACAAATGATTCTAACATCGTTAGCCGTTGGATTTACATCCAACGACCGGCATCCATCTTCAATCTCTCGTCTTCTTCCTCCAGCGCCGCCGGGACCACCTGCTCCCTCCTCCTGCTGCTAGCAGCTCTGCTTAGCACGCTTCGCTGTGAAGCGCTACTCCACCGTTGGCCAGGCCATCCCTCCACCCCTCCACACCTCCTGTTCTTCTCCACCGACTGCCGAACCAAACAGCACCAGAACCAGTTAACCCTCGTACACCTCTCCATCTGCGACTCTACTCCCGCGTCTTCCCATCTCCGGCTCGTTGTTGTCCTGGGCCTCGCCGTCGTCCACCACCTTGGATGCGCTCAGCACGGAGTGGTCAACGTGGTCAATGAACGACACCATCGGAAGTAGACTGTGCGTGGAGAGGCTGATAGCTGGGTCCATGGCCGCACGCAAGGAAATGCCTCCTTATTACGCACAAAATAATGATTCCTGCACCTGACAGCTGGGACCCACCGGAAGGGCCTCTGTATTTCACGAAAAAAACGTTCTCACCGCTGACAGGTCGGACCCACCAGCTATATCTTCGCACGCAAGGAAGTCCCTCCTTATTACGCACAAAAAATGAATACCCACTGCTAGCTGGGACCCACAATAGTGGGAGGCTAACTTGTGGGCCAACTAAGTTGACGGGGACGGAGGGCTTTGTCAACTTAGTCAATATGAACGATTCTAGCTCCAGTGACCGTACGATGTCCATCCAACGGCCGTAGTGCTTCTTCAACCTCTGGTCTTCTTGCTCCAGCCGCCCAAACCAGCGCCGGTCGTGCCTTGTGCTCCTGCCTCCCGTGGCCGCCTGTGATGCCACGGAGGCCTCACCGCCCCTTACTACTCCCACCGCTGGCCAGGCCATCCCTCTACTCACCCACACCCCCTGTTATTCTGCGGCGACGGCAGGCTCACACTGCAGCGAACCAGTGAACCCTCATACTCCTCTACCCGTGGGCATCCACCGTCGCGTCTTCCCCGGCACCACGTCGTCCCCTTCCTAGGCCTCGCCGTCGTCCACCGCCCTGGTGCTCTCGGCACGACATGGTTAACATGGTCAAGGAACAGCTTCCATCGGAGGTGGACTCTACGTGGAGAGGCTGACAGCTGGGTCCACGGCCGCAGCAAGGAAGTGCCTCCTTATTACGCGGAAAATAATGATTCCTCCACCTGACAGCAGGGACCCACCGGACGGGCAACCGTATCTTGCAAAAAAAATTCCCCCCTGACTGCTGGGACCTACCAGCGACATCTTCGCACGCAAGGAAGTGCGTCCGGCAAAAAAAACGATTCGCCCCCCTCACTGCTGGGACCCACCAGCTACATCTTCGCACGCAAGGAAGTGCCTAACAGTCTGGACCCACCTGGTTGAAGCGTACGTAGCGTTGTCATTCTGGTCACAAACGTGTACGTACATATTGGTCGATGTAGAGGCGCGCACGTGCGTAGTAGAGGCGCGCACGTAGCATGTACACGTACGTACAGCGACCAGGGTGCAAGAAAGTAAATACGGCCACGTACGTACATACGGGCGGGGTCTCGAATGCCTACTCGCGCGTACGTACGGCCAGGGCTCGTGTACATGGCTGGGTCAGAACGAAGAAACTGCGTCGTCGTCATGTTCATGGGGAGGCAACGGAATTCCTCATGTTCATCGGGAGGCAATGGAGCGCGTGGGAGCCAACCGGCTTGGACGGAATAGCCAATGGAAACGAGGCTTGGTGTACCATAGAATGGAGGAAACGGTCTTGTGTTCGACCGGCCACGTTCGAAACGGGATCCTGTTCATCGGGAGGGGTCTGGCGTACCGCAAAACGGAGGAAACGGACCTCCTACGGTTGAAACGGGGGTCCTGTTGATCGGCAGGGGTGTGGCATACCACAAAACGGAGGAAACGGACTTGTGTTGGAGCACTATGGTCGAGACGGGGGTCCTGTTCATCGGGAGGGGTGTGGCGTACCGCAAAATGGGACTCCACGGGATACTGTTCATCTCCACCGTCGACCCCCTCCAGCCTCCACAGGCTACTATTCATCCACCGTCGACCTTCTCCAGCCTCCACCTGCGACTGTTCATCCACGGGCTCCTATTCATCCAGCCTCCATCGTGCGCTACTCCACCGGCCACTGTTCAACTAGCCCTCTCCACGGGCTCCTGTTCAACCACCCCTCCACGGGCTACTGTTCATCCAGCCCTCCATTGTATACTGTTCATCTAGGCCTCCACGGGGTGGTCCTGTTCATCCAGCCGTCCACGGGGTCCTGTTCATGCAGCCCCAACCGGCTCGATCGATCGGGGTCCTATTCATCCAGAGGAAACACCACGGGGTCCTGTTCATCCACCCCCACCGGGAACTGTTCATCCAAACCCCCCCAGCAACGCTCACTGTTCATCCAGAGGCAGCATCGATCGGCTTCAGCTAGCAGCAGTAGCGAAGGAATCGCTCGATCGGGTTCAGTTAACAGCCATCGATCGATTGCTCGGGTTCAGTTACGCGTAGCCTGTAGTGCAATCGCTCGGGTTCAGTTAGAGTCCAGCGCCTCGCACCCACGCGCGTGCGTGTACGAGAGAAACGCGCATCGCTCGGCCCCAACCACCCACCGTAACCGGGAACACCCCGATATTTTCCTCGCCCTCGCTTCTACCACGGTTTTTTCCATCATGAACGACACAAAGAATGTCATGCAGCTGTGTCTCCGGCCTGCCGAGGACGAAAAGCCCATTTTCTGTCATGATTTTTTGTCGTAGAAGTAGGAGCCCACCACATTTATGATGATACTGGGTTTTGTCACAATTATCGTCATAGAAGTGTCATAAGTATGACAGAAAAAAAATTCGTTCGGCCCAAAATGTCACGGATGTGTCTTTTTTTGTAGTGCATGGCGGATCTGAAGGTGCAAACCGGACAAAGGCAACTTCGCAACCAATGTTTGCTTTCAACTAACAAGTAAGTGATGGTCAAGAAATCAGAGTAAAGCAGTGGCGATCTATTTTCTTGCTGTGATAAATAAGTTGAGCAGATACGAAAGAGTACCGCCTCTGGTGCGGCGCTGTGTATGCATCTGCTAAGAATTTGATGGTGCTGCGGTAGCGATGGTTGTCGGCAGCGTGGAAGCAGATCTAGGAGGGTAGACGATGGCGGCGGGGCGCGGTGGATGAGACGGTCGTGGGAGCGGCGCCGGCAAGGTGGACGACGGCGGGGATGAAGTGTGAGGACGGGATGCAAGGATCCCGGTCTGAAGCCGTGGATGAGAGAAGTCGATCTCTTGTAATGGCCGACGGCGTCGGGGTATCAGCTCCGGCATGGTGGAGGAGGACGGCGGTGGATGGGGTGGCGGACGGAAGAGGCTGGGATGGAGAGTGTGTTTTGGCGCCCACGGAGTACGAATGGGGAAATGGAGGGAGAGTGTAACATCCCAAATTTTCAGATTTGGAATGTTAATAGGGTCATTCCTATTCATCATGATTTCTATGCTTATTTGATACTTTTTTTTGAATATTTAAAGTGTTTCCAAACTCGAGGCAAAATATTAGGAGTGGAGATAATATGACTTCTCCCCTATTAATTATATTTGGAAAATGCTAAGTAAATATTCTGGAGTTTACATAAGTTATTTTGGCTTTGTAGAAACTCAACATTACTTTATAGTTGTTACTATAATGCTCTTTATGTGCTTGTTTTGCATAAAATAATTGTTCGAAAAATGTATTTGTATTTTAAAAATGTTCACAGTATTTTATACTAGCACTAATATTTTGGTGTGTGTTCTGGTATTTTTAGGTATCTATATGTTATTTTGTTTTAGCCACTTAACTGCCCTGTAGTCTGTAGAATATTATTATGTCCAGAGTTTACTGTTCACCTGAACCGCAGAGAGCGCAGCCCAGTCTCTACCCGTCGCCGCTCGCGAGCGACGCAGTAGCAGCCGCTAGCAGGCCTTCGGCCCATTTCCGCTCAGCAGCAGCCCACCCAGCAGTTTTCATATTTTTTTCTCCTTCAGACCAATCTCTCTCGCTGACGGATGGGGCCCAGCCGTTATCCCCTACCTCCAGCCGTGTTCATCAGGGACGCCGTACCCAATCCAAATTCGATCGATTCGATCGATCTCTTGCTCCTACCGCACGGGAACTACTCCATAAATATTCCACACCTCCTTCTAGTCCGGTTTTCGACAAAATTACCGTCTCCCGTGCCCTACAGAGCCGCCCCGACCTCGCCGTAGTCCGCCGCCCGAAGCTTCTGCCGCCGGTCGATTGCATCGTCTCTGGAGGTTACCAGCCCCTCTGCTACCTCCTGTGATCTTCGTCTCAATATTCCCTATCTCCCTCACGTTCTTCTGAATCCAGGGGAGCACCAGGACACCGCCCACGAGCCCATCCCGAAGAAGATCGCCGCCGCGCCATACCTTGGGCACTGCCGCCAGCAGAGGTCACCCCGTCGCCGTTAACGCGACCAAACCCACCGCCGCCGTACACCTCACCCTCCTGTCATTTCTCCGTTGCCGGAGATTCTCTGTAGCCATCGTCGTCGTCGAGGTCCGAGCCACCGAGGTCCTTTTCTCCAAGTCCGGTGGCCGCCCAACTCTGTTTCCCTGGTGAGCACTCCCAACCGCCAGATCTGATTTTAACCGCCTAGATCCAATGATAGTTTTTTTTATTCGAACCGGTATACACTAAATAGCGGCCCGTCGTCGTTTAAGCCACGCAGCGATTGGTTCTCAGCCATTAGTAGTCCGCCACGTGGCAACGCCACAGCAGCCGGGGCAGTTCTTCCCAGAACGCTATTATGGCATAATTTTTCTTTGCAGATTTCATATCATATTTTAGTTTAGGTATTTCTTGAGATCCGTAACTCCAAATTCATCGATTCGTTTTCCTGTGTACTCGTAGAGACTAGGAGAATACCTTAGAACCCAAACTTCACATTTTTGAACTGTTTAAATTTGAATTCAAACTTCCAGAGGCCATGTCTTTTAAACCGTTGATCCAAATCAGTTGATTCTTTTTGCATTGTGATCCTACTAGCATGTAGATAATATATACCTACTAATATGTTCTGTTAATTAAGTTTTTATTTAAATGCCTTGCTGAGCACGATTACACTAACGAAGGCACTGATAAATAAATCGTGCTCACATAATCGTGCTCACGAAGGGGGGAACCATGTCTTCAGGGCGCGCTTGTCTCAAATGCAAATAAATTTACAAACTAAGCCCCCGTTTAAAAGTTCCTACATCATAGCAATATTAGTCGGTTGGGGATAGGACGGTAATCTCGCATACACCGAATATTTGCCGACGAGAGTTTGTTTTTGGCGCCCACCGTGTATGAATCGGGGAGGGAGTCGATTTCGGCCGAGGAGGCATTGTGTTTTGGCGCCCACCATCTATGAATCCGGGTGAGAGGCGATTATGTCACGTTAATATATACCTACTAACGAAGGCACTCATAAATAAATCGTGCTCACATAATCGTGCTCACGAAGGGGGGAACCATGTCTTCAGGGCGCGCTTGTCTCAAATGCAAATAAATTTACAAACTAAGCCCCCGTTTAAAAGTTCCTACATCATAGCAATATTAGTCGGTTGGGGATAGGACGGTAATCTCGCATACACCGAATATTTGCCGACGAGAGTTTGTTTTTGGCGCCCACCGTGTATGAATCGGGGAGGGAGTCGATTTCGGCCGAGGAGACATTGTGTTTTGGCGCCCACCATCTATGAATCCGGGTGAGAGACGATTATGTCACGTTTGAGTGAAATTACAAATCTACCCCTATCGAAACCTATAGAAATCGAGCCGAAAGGCTTTGCGTGGCAGGGATAGGCAGTAATTTCCATCTCACAAATTTTGGTTTCGGGCGGTTAGTGCGACTTTCCCCGCTTCGTTCAAATTTTTGCAGAGCAAGAGTGCACGTTTACCATGCCAAGTCAATTCGAATCCAGTTTGTATTCTATTTTTGTTCGGGCAGGATCCATGTTCGATTGGAATAAAATTCTATATACATCATTTTTATATATATACTTTCAAAAGCACAACACCCTTTATACATAAATATGGTTTACAAATGGCATGATCTCAGATTCATAAGGCTGTGTCCATCTTAATTTGGATTTTCAAATATTTGAAACCACTTTATGTTGAAATCCAATGTGTGCATTCCTCGCTAACTATCTCCAATTAATGTGTGTTTCATGCGGGTTTTTTCTTTTTTTACTTCTCAAACATGTATAATGTGTTTCACACACGCAACATATAGTGTAATCCCGTTTAGACATTAATTGCATATAAACCATGCATTATCTCTAATTAAAGAATATATGGATCACTAATATTGATAAACTATATAACATTACACGTGTCCCCAAACTCAAATGAATATGCATGTTTAATACACCAATTTGCGTTATGATATTATCGATGTCATGATCTCCAGTTTAAATATTTGAATCCCCATTAATCCAGATATTCGTCTCATATAGCTATCACTCATTATTATATAGGAGTATCTCTCTAGACCTATACATGTTCATCATCTCTCGGGTATCTCTCGTGCTACCTGTATGTCGACAATGATCTTTTATTTTCGTAACACAGTAACGGTACTCTCTCCCTCGACATCCATCACCCAATCTCTCTCTAAGTATATCTCGCTCCGTGCTGTGTGTCTCTAACTATGATTCTCCATGTGAAATCTCTTTCTCTCACACAAACACAAACTTCGTCTCCCGGGATCTCATTTCTCTACTATTCCCCTATGTGCCACTCGCACACACCCTCTCACACAGAGATGTCTTTCGCTCCTTAGGTATGAGAAGCTATGAATCTTCCTCTTAAATATCTCTTTCTCACACACAAACACAAACTCTGTCTCCCAGGGTCTCATATCTCTCCACCATTCTCTTGTATGTCGCTCACACACACTCTCTCTCCCTAGAGATATCTTGCGTCCCCTCATATGTCTCTCTAGCTATCACTCTCGTTGTGAAATATCTTTCTCTCTCGCAGACACAAAACTCCGTCTCTCGGGATCTCATTTCTCTCCGATATTTGTTTGTATGTGAGTCACATGCACCCTTTCTTCATCACTCTCACACCCACACACGTAACTCAGCCTTCTAATCCACTCGACTCCTATCTCTAACGCACACTAGCTAGCATCTTTATCTTTCTATTTACCTGTTTCTCCATCAACCTTCTGTCTCGCCCTCACTCTTGCTTCCTATCACCACACTATGTATGTTTCTCTCTACATGCAGTCAAGTGCCCTCTTTTTATCTTTCTCTCACACACAAATAACTACACCCTCAGAACCACCCGGCGGTCATCTCCAACACTCAAACTAGCCGATGTCCCTCTAGCTAGCATTTCCATCTCTGTATCTATCTGTAGTTTCTCCGTCAACATTTCTTTCTCGCACGCACTCTTGCTTCCTATCACCCACACTATATATGTCACTCCATACATGCATTTATAGGTTGATCTCTTTTGCACAATTGTTGTGTCTCACTCCCTCTTCTCGCCATAGATGCATGCTCCAGCCGACGCCACTATCTCTTAAAGACAAAAACACATGCTCAATTGTCGGGCCTTCTTCCCTGCACTCTCACATGCATGCATATTGTCATACCGATCCGTCTCTCCCATGTCGTTGATCTTACGACTTATGTCTTCTTTCTTTTATCTCGATCATGCGCGCACGCGCACACACACACACACATCCACGTATACATGTATACCTCTAGCACATGCACATTCAAGGTCTCTATGTCTCCATACGTAGTTAATTACCCTTAACCCTAATGATGACCCACAAGTATAGGGGATCTATCGTAGTCCTTTCGATAAGTAAGAATGTCGAACCCAACGAGGAGCAGAAGGAAATGATAAGCGATTTTCAGTAAGGTATTCTCTGCAAGCACTAAAATTATCGGTAACAGATAGTTTTGTGATAAGGTAATTTGTAACGGGTAAGAAGTAATGAAAGTAAATAAGGTGTAGCAAGATGGCCCAATCCTTTTTGTAGCAAAGGACAAGCCTGTACGAACTCTTATATAGAGAAAAGCACTCCCGAGGACACATGGGAATTATCCTCAAGCTAGTTTTCATCACGCTCATATGATTCGCGTTCGTTACTATGATAATTTGGTATGTGGGTGGACCGGTGCTTGGGTGCTGCCCTTTCTTGGACAAGCATACCACTTATGATTAACCCCTATTGCAAGCATCCGCAACTACAAAAGAAGTATTAAGCTAAACCTAAGCATTGCATGAAACATATGGATCCAAATCAGCCCCTTACGAAGCAACTCATAAACTAGGGTTTAAGCTTCTGTCACTCTAGCAACCCATCATCTACTTATTACTTCCAAATGCCTTCCTCTAGGCCCAAACAATGGTGAAGTGTCATGTAGTAGACGTTCAAATAACACCACTAGAGGAGAGACAACATATATCTCATCAAAATATCGAATGAATACCAAATTCACATGACTACTTATAGAAAGACTTCTCCCATGCCCTCAGGAACAAATGTAACTACTCACAAATCATATTCATGTTCATAATCAGAGGGGTATTAATATGCATAAAGGATCTAAATATATGATCGTCCACCAAATAAACCAACTAGCATCAACTACAAGGAGTAATCAACACTACTAGCAACCCACAGGTACCAATCTGAGGGTTTGGGACAAAGATTGGGTACAAGAGATGAACTATGGTTTGAGAGGAGATGGTGCTAGTGAAGATTTTGATGGAGATTGACACCCTCCCGATGAGAGGATCGTTGGTGATGATGATGGCGATGATTTCCCCCTCCCGGAGGGAAGTTTCCCCGGCAAAACAGCTCTGTCGGAGCCCTAGATTGGTTCCGCCAAGGTTCTGCCTCGCGGCGGCGGAGTTTCTTCCCGAAAGCTTGCTTATGATATTTTCTAGGGTAAAAGACTTCATATAGCAGAAGATGGGCACCGGAGGCCTGTGAGGGGGCCCACGAGGCAGGGGGCGCGCCCAGGGGGTAGGGCGCGCCCCCACCCTCGTGGCCAGGGTGTGGGACCCCTCTGGTGGATTCTTTCGCCAGTATTTTTTATTAATTCCAAAAATAACTTCCGTGAAGTTTCAGGACTTTTGGAGCTGTGCAGAATATGTCTCTAATATTTGCTCCTTTTCCAGCCCAGAATTCCAGCTGCCGGCATTCTCCCTCTTCATGTAAACCTTGTAAAATAAGAGAGAATAGGCATAAGTATTGTGACATAACATGTAATAGCAGCCCATAATGCAATAAATATCGATATAAAAGCATGATGCAAAATGGACGTATCAACTCCCCCAAGCTTGGACCTCGCTTGTCCTCAAGCGGAAGCCGATATCGAAAAATATGTCCACATATTTAGAGATAGAGGCGTCGATAAAATAAAATATGGACATGAGGGCATCATGATCATTCTTATAACAGCAACATATATGGATATTGTCATATGATTTCTTATGCTCAAGTAATAATCTATTCACAATGTAAAGTATGAATCAGAAACTTCATTGAGAACCAACAAACTATAATCTCGATCATTGAAGCAATTGCAATTTATCATAACTTCGAAAAGATTCAATATAAGAGCTTTTCAGCAAGTCCACATACTCAACTATCATTTAGTCTTTCACAATTGCTAACACTCACGCAATACTTATGGGTATGGAGTTTTAATCTGACACAAAGAAAGATAGGGGCTTATAGTGTTGCCTCCCAACCTTTTACCTCAAGGGTAATGTCAACAATAATAATTCATGCTAATTTACATCCAATTGGATATATATATCAGGATCTTTCCAACACAAGGTGCTTGCCAAAGGATAAAATGTAAAAAGGAAAGGTGAAGATCACCATGACTCTTGCATAAGGTAAAAGACAAAAGTAAAAGATAGGCCCTTCGTAGAGGGAAGCAGAGGTTGTCATGTGCTTTTAAGGTTGGATGCACGAAATCTTAATGCAAAAGAACGTCACTTTATATTGCCACTTGTGATATGGACCTTTATTACGCAGTCCGTCGCTTTTATTGCTTCCATATCACAAGATCGTATAAAGTTTATTTTCTCCACACTAATAAATCATACACATTTAGAGAGCAATTTTTATTGCAATACAAGATGACAACTTACTTGAAGGATCTTACTCAATCCATAGGTAGATATGGTGGACTCTCATGGCAAAACTGGGTTTAAGGATATTCGGAAGCACAAGTAGTATCTCTACTTGGTGCAAAGAATTTGGCTAGAATGAGGGGGAAAGGCAAGCTCAACATGTTGGATGATCCAGGACAATATACTTTATTTCAGATATAAGAAAACTTAACCCATTACGTTGTCTTCCTTGTCCAACATCAACTCTTTAGCATGTCATATTTTAATGAGTGCTCACAATCATAAAAGATGTCCAAGATAGTATATTTATATGTGAAAACCTCTCTTTCTTTATTACTTCCTATTAATTGCAACGATGACCAAAACTATGTTTGTCAACTCTCAACAACTTTTATTCATCATACTCTTTATGTGTGAAGTCATTACTCTCCATAAGATCAATATGATCTCTTTACTTCTTTTTATTCTTTCTCTTTCTTTTATTCCCTCACGATCATAGCAAGTAATCAAGCCCTTGACTCAACACTAATCTTTATTATATATAGCTCACGGACTCGATTACATAGAAGGATCATAAAGCAAAACTCAAGGTATTACAAAAAGGATCGAACTAAGAAAAACGGTAAAGATAGGAGTGTGATGGTGATACGATACCGGGGCATCTCCCCCAAGCTTGGCAGTTGCCAAGGGGAGTGCCCATACCCGATACTCAATTCTCCTTTTGTGGTGAAGAAGACGGTGATGATGAAGATAGCTGTGCCTTTAGCTTTTTCATATTGTAATTGAGAAGAGCAGTTTCCTCCTTCAAATCATCGACCTTAGATTCCAGCTTCAAAATCTTGTCACATAAATCCCCTTTGCTTTTCTGCCGAAAACGAGAAGGAATAGATCGGTTGTTAGACAGTTTAGCCCTCTTAGGGAGACTAGACTTCTTGAACCTCACGTGGATATCCCCAGGTTGAGGCAGAGGAACATCCTCCTCCTCTGAACTTGAATCATTGATCCTCCTCGAATGAGCATCCTCCTCATCATCCGTAGTTCGACCACAAGGAGATAGATCCCCATAGGTCTTTGGGTCAGCAATGAGATGTGAGACATAGCTCTCTCCGTCGGAGTCCTGAGATGACATCTTGCTCTAAATCTGCGGCAGAAACAGCTCGAAACAAAAACAGAGGATATTTGCGTGATACGGTGGTCAAAACCTTCGGGAGATTATATAATGAATTTTTACCGACTATAAGAAGTATCGTGCAAGAAAACAGAGTCCGGATGGCACACGAGGTGCCCATGAGGCAGCGGGCGCGCCCAGGGGGGTAGGGCGTGCCCTCCACCCTTGTGGAAGCCTCGTGTCCTTCCCGAACTACTTCTTATTTTCCTATTTTCTTAAATATTCCAAAACGGAGAAAAATTGCCATTAGAACTGTTTTGGAGTCGGTTTACTTACCGTACCACATACCTATTCCTTTTCGGAGTTTGAAACATTCAGGAAAGTGTCCCTTATGTATTCCTCCGGGGTTATGGTTTCAATAACATTAGTGTCAACATTTATAGGATTACCTGAGATATAATGTTTGATTCTTTGACCGTTCACCACCTTCGGATTTGTGCCTTCGAAGTTGTTGATTTTTATGGCACCGGAACGATAGACCTCCTCGATAATGTAAGGACCTTCCCATTTAGAGAGAAGTTTTCCTGCAAAAAATCTTGAACGAGAGTTGAATAGCAACACATAATCACCTACATTAAACTCACGCTTTTGTATCCTTTTGTCATGCCATCTTTTAACTTTTTCTTTAAACAGTTTGGCATTCTCATAGGCTTGAGTTCTCCATTCATCAAGTGAGCTAATGTCAAATAGCCTCTTCTCACCGGCAAGTTTGAAATCATAATTGAGCTCTTTAATGGCCCAATATGCCTTATGTTCTAGTTCGAGAGGTAAGTGACATGCTTTTCCATAAACCATTTTATACAGAGACATACCCATAGGATTTTTATATGCAGTTCAATAGGCCCGTAATGCATCATCAAGTTTCTTGGACCAATGCTTTCTAGATCTATTGACAGTCTTTTGCAAAATTAATTTGAGCTCTCTATTACTCAATTCTACTTGACCACTAGACTGTGGGTGATAAGGGGGTGCAATTCTATGATTAACACCATACTTAGCAAGCATTTTATGAAAAGAACCATGAATAAAATCTGAACCACCATCAGTCATTAAATATCTAGGGACTCCAAACCTCGGAAAAATAACTTCTTTAAGCATCTTAATAGAGGTGTTATGATCAGCACTACTAGTTGGAATAGCTTCTACCCACTTAGTAACGTAATCAACAGCAACTAAAATATGTGTATTCCCATGTAATCAAAGTCCCAAACATCAAATGGTTCAATAACAAGTGAATAATTGATAGGCATTACTTGACGTCTACTAATATTACCAATTCTTTGAGATTCATCACAAGATAAGACAAACTTACGGGCATCTTTGAAGAGAGTAGGCCAATAAAAACCGGATAGCAATACCTTATGTGCAGTTCTATCTCCAGCGTGGTGTCCTCCATAAGCTTCGGAGTGACACTTGCGTAGGATATGTTCCTGTTCATGCTCAGGTATACAACGTCTAATAACACGATCTACTCCTTCTTTATAGAGGTGTAGGTCATCCCAGAAGTAATGTCTTAAATCATAGAAAAACTTTTTCTTTTGCTGGTATGTGAAACTAGGTGGTATAAATTTAGCAACAATGTAATTAGCATAATCAGCATACCATGTAGCAGTGCTAGAAGCATTTATGACAGCTAATTGTTCATCAGGAAAGCTATCATCAATAGGTAGTCGGTCATCAAGAACATTCTCTAACCTAGACAAGTTGTCTACAATGGGGTTCTCAGCTCCCTTTCTATTAATAATATGCAACTCAAATTCTTGTAGCAAGAGAACCCATCTAATAAGTCTAGGCTTAGCATCTTCCTTTTCCATAAGGTATTTAATAGCAGCATGATCGGTGTGAACAGTTACTTTAGAATCAACAGTATAAGGTCTGAACTTATCACAAGCAAAAACAACTGCTAAAAATTCTTTTTCAGTAGTAGCATATTTTCTCTGGGCATTGTCTAGAGTTTTACTAGCATATTGAATAACATTTAATTTCTTATCAACTCTTTGCCCTAGAACAACACCTACAGCCTAATCACTAGCATCACAGATAATTTCAAAGGGTAAATTCCAATCAGGTGGCTGAACAATAGGTGCAGAAATCAATGCTTTCTTAAGTATTTCGAATGCTTCTACACAATCATCATCAAAGACAAAAGGAATATATTTTTGTAAGAGATTAGTCAGAGGCTTGGAGATTTTGGAGAAGTCCTTAATGAACCTCCTATAAAGCATGACCAAGGAAACTTCTTATACCTTTAATGTCCTTGGGACACGACATCTTTTCAATAGCATCAATTTTAGCTTTGTCAACTTCCATGCCTCTTTCAGAAATTTTATGCCCCAAGACAATACCTTCATTAACCATAAAGTGGCACTTCTCCCAATTCAAGACAAGGTTAGTTTCTTCACATCTCTACAAAACTCGATCAAGGTTGCTCAAGCAATCAGCAAAAGAAGTTCCATATACGGAGAAATCATCCATGAAAACCTCAACAATCTTTTCACAAAAATCAGAGAATATAGCCATCATGCATCTTTGAAAGGTAGCAGGTGCATTAAATAAACCAAAAGGCATACGTCTATAAGCAAAGGTACCGAATGGACAAGTAAAAGTGGTCTTTTCTTGATCCTCTTTTGACACAGGTATTTGAGAGAAACCGGAATAACCATCTAGAAAGCAAAACTGTGTCTGTTTGGATAATCTTTCTAGCATTTGATCAATAAAAGGTAAAGGGTAATGATCCTTTTTAGAGCTTTATTTAATTTGCGTAAATCAATTACCATTCTATAACCTGTAATAATTCTTTGTGGGATCAATTCATCTTTATCATTAGGAACAACAGTTATACCTCCCTTCTTAGGGACACAATGGACAGGACTTACCCACTAACTATCAGCAACGGGATAAATTATACCTACCTCCAGAAGCTTTTGTATTTCTTTCCTTACCACTTCTTTCATCTTAGGATTTAACCGTCGTTGGTGATCAACAACTGGTTTAGCGTCTTTCTCCAATTTTATTTTGTGCTGGCATAGAGTGGGACTAATGCCCTTAAGATCATCAAGAGTATATCCAATAGCAGCACGGTGCTTCTTTAGAGTTTTCAATAATTTCTTTTCTTCATGCTCTGAAAGGTTAGCACTAATAATAGCAGGATATATCTTCTTTTCATCAAGATAAGCATATTTAAGAGTATCGGGTACTGGTTTAAGCTCAAACACAGGATCACCTTTGGGTGGAGGGGGATCCCCTAGGATTTCAACAGGCAAGTTGTGTTCCAAAATAGGTCCCTGTTTAAAGAATACTTCATCTATTTCCCTTCTTTCATTCATAAACATATCATTTTCATGGTCTAGCAAATATTGTTCTAAAGGGTCATTAGGAGGCACAGCAATAGAAGCAAGACCAATAATTTCATCTTTACTAGGCAATTCCTCGTCACGGGATTGTCTATGAAATTTAGCAAAGTTAAACTCATGAGACATATCCCCCAAACCAATAGTAACAACATCCTTTTCGCAATCTATCCTAGCATTAACAGTATTCAAGAAGGGTCTACCAAATATGATGGGACAAAAGCTATCTTGTGGGGAACCAAGAACAAGAAAATCAGCAGGATATTTAACTTTCCCACACAAGACTTCAACATCTCTAACAATCCCAACTGGTGAAATAGTGTCTCTATTGGCAAGCTTAATTGTAACATCAATCTCTTTGTATAAGGAATGAGGTATTGCACTTGTGGGCCCTGCCTTTCCTTCACTGACAGGTGGGACCCATGCTTGTGGGTCCCACATGTTAGTGAAAAAATGGTAGGATTGTTCGCGTCAAGGGATCCTCCTCCCCCCCGACATGCCCCTCATCCCTCTCGGCCCCACCGCTCCTCTGCCTTTGTGTGCATGACATGCGGGCCACCTAAACTGTGGCGACCATCAACTTTCTACCACAAACACACCCGATTGGACGCGGTTTGCCTGCTCCGCTGCTGTGCTCCGATCCGTACTCCCGCACCATCGAATTTTCATCCAGCGGATGTGACACATTTCGGGGTTGTTTGGTTCTAGGCCTAGGAGTGCCACACTTTGCAATACAATATTAAGGTTGTTTGGTTTGAGACTAATAAGTTTGCCAAAGCTTGCCACACCTAAGGTTAGGCAAGTTTGACCAACTTAGGTGTGTGTTTGGTTCAAGCCACATCTTAGGCAAGCCACACTATGGTCCCACATCACATACACACAACAAGTGTGGCAAGATTCCCTTAGGCTTGCCAACTTGTGGCTCTCATTTTGAAGAACTAACCTTAGGCAAGTTTGGCAACATTGGGTATTGTAGTAGGCGAAGTAAATGGTTCTTAAGGATGCGCTGGAAATTCCCCTCAGGTATTGTCAATGAGCGCTTATCAGCTATGTTGTCAATCTCCAGTAGGGCTTTGTTTGTATTTTCAATGGCAATTTTCAGACGAGAAATATTTTTACTCCAACGGCTGAGAGCATGTCGCAGATTCTTAAGCTTTTGACACAAGCTAGTTGCCGCATTAAGATTTCTCCCGTGCTTGGTAGGCTTGTTCCAAGCTTGTGCGACAACGTCGAAGAAGCCCGGATGTGCAATCCAAAAGGTTTCAAACCTAAACAGTCTACTTTTCGGAATGGAGGTTTGAATGGAGACATAGCATGCAGTATGGTCAGAAACCGGCCGTCCGAGGGGCATCACAAGAGTGTTAGGGAATGTGGCCGTCCAATTCAGTGATGTGAAGAACCAATTGAGCTGTTCAAGGAGGGGGGTCTGTTGCATATTCGACCAAGTAAAATTACGACCTTTAATGGGTAGTTCAGTAAGGCATTGCTCTCGGATGAAATCATTGAAAGTAAACATGTCATTTACATCACCTCCAGGTTTGTTTTGATTTTCCGGCGAACGAATATAGTTAAAATCTCCGAGCAAGAGCCGATCCTCAGTAGAGGGGATATCCAAATCGAAGAGCCAATTAGTAAAAGAAGTACGTTGATCGCCTTGGCAAGGGCCGTAAATATTAACTAGTATCCACCGCATAGCCGATTGCTTGGAGGAAAATTCCACCCCGAGTGCAAAACGTTCAGACAAAAATACCGTGCCATCGAAAATGTGACTACACCAAATCGTGATAATACCACCAGACGTGCCACTCACCGGAACGAAAGCAAAAGAATCAAAGCGCTTAGGACAAAGGATTTTAAGCAGAGAGGCGTCGAAATGCTGCATTTTAGACTCCTGCAGACAAATAACGGTGCAACCAGAAGAGTTGATCGCATTTGAAAGCGCTAAATGTTTTTCGGGTGAGTTTAGACCACGGACGTTCCAGCAGAGAACGTTCCAATTATGCAAAAGAACCATGACCTAACCAAAGGTAAAGGAACTAGGGAGATGAGGCCGAAGAATGTCACGACCGGTTTTCCAATAAAAATATTTATTGAGAGACCGATCCCTTTTACGGACCAGTAAAGAAGAATTCCTTCTCACTGGTAGACAATATCTTGGTCACAGAAGAAAAACACCAGGAGTACTAAATATAATACAAGGTTGAGCAGAGACTACTCAACAATTTATTACAAGCACGCCAATAATACATAAAGGCGGATAGGGTGGCATAACTACTAACTCATGATAAAAGCGGTGGTGGATATACCACAGCGAAGTGGGTGATATGACTCCTGAAAACTAACAGCTCTTCGAGCGTCGGAGTGAGGCTCGAGGAGACTTATTGCGGGTGGCGGAAGCGTATAAGATACAAGTGACCAATATCCAGGATCGCACGGGACTGACTGGGATTCCTCTAGGCGTCGGACTCACTATCAAACTCTTCATCCATGAGATCGCCTTCGTCAACATGTGGCCAAATCAACAAGCCAGGTGAGTACTATGAAAGTACTCGCAAGACAGTTCAGACATAAGATATAACAAATGTAAACATGATGCATATGAACAAATTAACAAGTGCACTCAGACATAGAGATAATAATGCGTGGGAAACAAAAGAGAAGTCGGGCGGTAGTCCTCCCGAAATCCCAAAGTAAAATACTGAGGGCCAAACGAGTGTCTGAATGACTCCTCGAGAGGAAACAAAGAGAAGTAACAATGCCGCAGTCGGGCGTCAAGGCGACGCCACATAAAGGGCTTATAATGGAATATAAAAGGCAGTGCGTGCCATAGTCGGACGTCTGAGCGACATCACATAAAGGGCTTATACCAAAAGTAAATAACAAGTGTGCCACAGTCGGACGTCTGAAGCGACATCACATAAAGGGCTTACATTGAAAGAATAAATAACAGTGCATGCCACAGTCGGACATCTGAAGCGACATCACATAAGGGGCTTACATTGAAAGAATAAATAACAGTGCATGCCACAGTCGGACGTCTGAAGCGACATCACATAAGGGGCTTATATTGAAAATAAAAGACAAGAGTGCCACAGTCGGACGTCTGAGCGACATCACATAAAGGGCTTCATAACTTAATATCTCAGTAGCTTAAGAACTTAAATCATATCAAGGGAATAATCAGGTATGAGATAAACAACAGGGTTAGTCCATCCACAGGAATAACGTTTAACCAAGTTTACCACTCAAGTTTGTTCACCGGGGATAATACCACGAGAATTTGACATAGATATGGATGCACTGGTCACGGTCCTTGACCACGGATACGATGACTCAGAAGGATTTGACTCTGCAGAGTTTGTACTTTAACCACAGCCAACGGATTTCAGTAGTCACGGGGACTAGTTCCGTTTACGGTGTTTTGGAAGAAACACATCTAACCAGTACACACCCATTCAACATTCCGAAGCCAGGAATCACCCTCGGCAACGTTCAAGAAAAACCTTGAGACGGGGGGCTACAACCTCGCGTAGCATGGGATCAAATATATATACGCGCGCTCTAAGGGGTGCCCCCCTCTCGGTCCCAACCGGAAACACCCATGCCCCCTGACAGGATGACTGGCTTTAATCCAGGGCCATGGAACCCTCATCCCGGCCCATCTATTTGGTGTGTACACGGAAAGAGGTTAACAACTTACTAAACCGCATTCTGGCAGAAAACATGTGGTAGCACGGAAGGGGAAGAACGATAACGTGACTCCGTCCACGTTAACGTCGGAGTTTATCGGATGTCGTAAGGCTGGCATGCTACAACAATACCACCTTACTGCCTTTCATGTCACCACATGACTAGGCCATCTCTCATCAGAGATCACAGTAACTTCGGGATACACGGGTAGTTGCCTTACATGCAACGAGATACTCACCGATGCTCATATGCCACGCACAACCCTTCAAGCAAACATGCAAAACACCTATCGTATCAGAGTTTCAAACATGCTTGCCTGGTTCGGAGAAGTCGGAGTCTAGCTCGGCGAAGTTCGCGGCTCCGTCACCATTTCCGGAACCTACGGCATAGCGAAAACGTACACTAACGTGAAAATCATCGCGTGCACAAAGTTGTTCCAAAATTTTTCCAAATAAATACTATAAAAAACTAGACAAAAATATAAGACTGTCAGAAAAAGAATCACTCAAAAATCACCTTTTATTAAAAAGTTATAAGGGTTTTTGTCCAGGGACTAATCTGTGATGAAACAGAAAAGATCCAGGGACTTAACTGAGAAAACAGAAAACGGTTCGGGGTAAAAGACGTCAGCCCACAGAGAAAACGTACTTGCCCGAAGGCGCCAACAGAAAACGGTTCGAGGGGGAGAAAAGAAGAGAGGCTGACGTGGGGGTCCCACATGTCAGGTTTAAATCCTCGCCGGCGCCCGAAGGCTGCGGTGGTCGCCGGCGTTGAACCACGACGAGGCAGGGAGATCGGAGTGTACCAAGAGGTTCAGTGCGTCCTTCCGCGTCGGTGGGTGGTGGACTTGACTGACGGAGAGCACCACATCGACGGCGACACTTTCTCCGGCGGACGGCGGCTCGGGCGATGGTGGAGAACTCCGGTGGGTGCTACAAACTCCGAATTGAAGCGCGGGTCAGGAGAGTGGATGCATAAGGAAGCTACTGGCAAGAGCTGAGAGGTAGAGGTGCACGCACGGGAGCGAATCGAGCTGGATCCCGTGGCGGGTCGCGGCGGCCGGTGTTGGGGAAGAAGGCTCCCTTGGGGCTCTTCCAGTGGCTAGGCGTGGTGTTGGAGGTGTGTAGAGGTGGTGTGGGTTCGAGATTGAGCTCGGGGCCTCTATTTATAGGCGGTTCGAGGGGGTGGCCGTGAACGGGAAATCTCCGGCGAGCGATTGCGGCGAGGCAGTGGTTGGGAAGGGGGTTTAGGTGGCCAGGCAGCATCAGTGAGAGTTACTGGTCCCGTTCCACTACTAAACTTGGTCGGGCTTGGCGTAATGGCGCCGGTCCTCGACGGGGCGGCCGTACGGGCACGGCGGCGGCAGAGAGCGCTCCGCGCCTAGCGGTTCACGACGAGGGTGGCAGCGCGCACGGGGGAGTGGATGGCCACGCGGCGGCCTCCGGTGGCTTGGGCGGCACTGGACGGCGCCGGCCACGCTACGCCCCTCTCTGGCGGCCGCAAAGCCGCCGCTGCCGTTGCTCACGGGGTGGCGCACCTCCTCCTGCTCGTCGCCGACGCCCGCAACCTTCCAGGCGTTCGTGCGGCGCAGGGACAAGAGGGAGGGGACATGGAGCAAGGCGCCACCGCGGCACTGTCGAGATCGACAACATGTTCTAAAGAAAACGACAGTGTTCTCTGAAACTGTTTCTCTGAATCTACTGAACATTATAGCAACAGTGTCCAGCAGGTGTTCAATGAAATGATTTGGCAAGAAGAATTTTTTTTCTGGAGCTGGGACTTGGTGAGGTGACCTCTCAATGCACCCAGAGGCTGCCTGATTTTTCTCAGATTTTTAGGAGAAGAATTCAAATGAATTTCATCAAATTTGGCAAATCTGGTCCAAGCTTGCAGCAAGGATAATTTGAAAATTTTGAACTGGAGACCAGTGGATCTTCATGGATCCTGGTTGAGGGCTCAAAGGACTAGCTAGGGAAATTGGTTTGGAGGCAAAATTCAAAGCAGAAAGGGTAGCTCCTTTGTAAACCTCCAAGGATCAAGATAGAAGGCAGAAATTGTTTTTGATGAGAATTAAATGGAAAAGAAATTTTTGGGGAGGTTCAAACTGCAGGATTTGAGGAGTAACTTGATACAAAGATGGGGAAAGGCTTATGGGAGTGGATTTCCACTTAGGTCATGGCAAGAGGAATTTTTGGAAAGGGGAAAAAAGATTATTCAAAAGTGCCATAGGCCTATTTAAAGATTTTCAAAAGAAATTTCCCAAATGGAGAGCATTTGGTTTTGAGACTAAATAAGAAGGGGAAACCTCCAAGAATCAAAATCAAGTCTTGGGTGAATCCAAAACAAAATACTTGCCAAAAAAAATATTTGAGAGGGAGAGTTCTTCAGAAGAAAATTTTAAATAACCTCCCTCAATTTAAATAAAAGTTTGAAAAAGCCAAATAAAATTTTGGGTGTCCCAACACCTACCCCCTTAGGAAAAATCTCGTCTCGAGATTTCAGCTGATCCTCAAATAGATATGGGTACTCTGCCTGAAGAAACTCTTGTCTTTCCCAGGTAGCTTCATCCTCGGTGTGGTTGCTCCATTGAACCTTGAAAATTTTAGTTGTTTTCTGACGGGTCCTCCTTTCAGACTCTTCCAATATCTTCACTGGCCGTTCTCTGTAGGTAAGGTCTGGTTGCACATCAGTGCTCTCATGAGATACATGCTTCTCCGGGTTGTTCACACATTTCCTCAACTGTGAGACGTGAAACACGTCGTGGACGTCTGACAGCTCTTTGGGTAGGTCTAGCTGGTAGGCTACCGTGCCTCTTAGTGCAACTATACGGAATGGTCCAATAAATCTCGGGGCTAGCTTCCCCTTAATTTTGAACCGTTGCAGGCCCCTCATAGGAGACACTCGTAGGTATACGGAGGCACCGGGTTCAAAGCTGACCTCACGATGTTTTTGATCGTAATAGCTCTTCTATCGGCTTTGGGCTGTCTTGAGTCTGTCCCTGATCTGTTTAACTTTCTCCTCGGCCTCCTTGAGCATGTCTGGGCCGAAGATACGACTGTCACATGTTTCTGACCAATTCAATGGGGTACGACACCTCCGTCCGTACAGTGCTTCAAAATGTGCCATTTGTAAGCTGGCTTGGTAACTGTTGTTGTAAGCAAACTCAGCATATGGTAACCTTTCTTCACTGGATCCATAGGTGAGCACACATGCTCTCAGCATATCCTCTAGGATTTGGTTCACGCGTTCCGTTTGTCCATCGGTCTGAGGGTGGTACGCTATACTGAATGCTAGCTGAGTGCCCAGAGCTTGTTGTAAGTGATCCCAGAATTTAGAGACAAATTGAGTGCCTCGGTCGGATATTATAGTCTTGGGGACTCCATGCAAACAAACTATACATGAGAGATAAAGCTTGGCTAGCCTTTGTGTGGAGTAGGTTGTCTTCACGGGGATAAAATGTGCTACCTTGGTTAGCCTATCTGTGATGACCCATATGGCATCATTTCCGCGTTGCGATCGAGGTAGTCCGACGAGGAAGTCCATTCCAATTTCATCCCATTTCCACTCAGGTATCCTGTTTGGCTGGAGTAGCCCTGCTGGCTTTTGATGCTCGGCTTTGATGCGCTGACATGAATCGCAACAAGCAATAAATGCGGCTATATCCCTTTTCATACCATGCCACCAAAATCTTTCCTGAATGTCTTTGTACATTTTGGTTCCTCCAGGGTGGATCGAGTATGGAGCGGTGTGGCTCTCGGTTAGGATTTGTTGCTTGAGTTCCTCAATGTTAGGTACGCAAAGTCTGTCCCCGTACCATAATATTCCTTCATTGTCTGCGACGAACTCTGAAGCTTTGCCAAGGCTCATCTTTCTCTTTATTCCTTCGATGCTGGGATGCCCTTGCCGAGCCTTCTTAATTTGTTCCATTAGGGTGGGGTGTATCTCCAAATTTGATACGGTGCTCTTAGAGACTAACACCATGTTGAGTCTAGCGAACTCCTGCCGAAACTCAGGCCT
Organism: Aegilops tauschii subsp. strangulata; assembly: GCF_002575655.3. Lineage (NCBI taxonomy): Eukaryota > Viridiplantae > Streptophyta > Magnoliopsida > Poales > Poaceae > Aegilops > Aegilops tauschii. Next base: position 70,060,565 of record NC_053041.3, read on the forward strand.
CAAGTTTTGTGGACTGTCGTCGTCCGGGCTGGGGTTCCGACTAAGAGCATCTGCCACTACATTTGCTTTCCCTGGATGGTAGTGAATACCAACATCATAGTCCTTGACCAATTCCAACCAGCGTCGTTGGCGTAAATTTAGCTCTGGCTGTGTGAAAATTTATTTAAGGCTCTTATGGTCAGTATATATTTCACAACGATTACCCAACAGAAAGTGCCTCCACTCCTTGAGTGCATGGATGACCGCTGCTAGCTCCAAGTCATGAGTTGGATAATTTTCCTCATGTTTCCGTAGTTGCCTGGAAGCATACGCGACAACCTTGCCTTCCTGCATCAGCACACATCCGAGGCCCTTTCGAGATGCGTCACAATACACTTCAAAACTCTTGTGTATGTCTGGCACAGTTAAGACAAGTACGGTTGTCAGTTTCTTCTTGAGTTCTTGGAAGCTTTTCTCGCATGCTTCCGTCCATACAAACTTCTTGTCTTTCTTGAACAACTGTGTCATTGGTTTTGCCACGGTGGAGAATCCTTCAATAAATCTTCTGTAATATCCGGCCATTCCCAGGAAACTCCGCACATCTGTCACGTTGGCTGGTGGTTTCCAGTCAAGTATGGCTTTGACCTTTTCGGGGTCTACGGCCATGCCTTCTTGGGTTAATATATGGCCTAGGAAACCAACTTGCCTTAGCCAAAATTCACACTTGCTAAATTTGGCGTACAATTGATGTTTCCTTAATTCTCCCAAAACAATTCTGAGATGCTCAACATGCTCTTCTGGTGTCCTTGAGTATACCAGAATATCGTCAATGAACACCACAACAAATTTGTCCATGAATTTCAGAAACACTTTGTTCATGAGGTGGACAAAATATGCGGGGGCGTTCGTCAGTCCAAACGGCATTACTGTGAACTCATATAATCCGTATCTGGAGGTGAATGCTGTCTTAGGGATATCTTTAGTCCGTACTTTCAATTGATGATATCCCGATCTCAAATCAATTTTTGAGAACACCTTGGCTTGCGCGAGCTGGTCAAACAAATCATTTATCCGTGGCATCGGATATTTGTTTTTGATGGTGACCATATTGAGAGCTCGATAGTCTATACACAGTCTCAGTGTCCCATCCTTTTTCTTGGCGAATAACACTGGCGAACCCCATGGTGAGGAGCTGGCTTGAATAAAACCTTTGTCCAGTAATTCCTTTATCTGCTTCTTCAATTCTACCAATTCTGAGGGTGCCATTCTATAAGGTTTCTTATAGATGGGAGCGGTGCCAGGTGCTAGTTCAATGCTGAACTCTATCTCTCGGTCTGGTGGCATGCCTGGTAGTTCTTCAGGGAATAAGTCGGGAAATTCGCACACCACTGGAACTTTTCTCAATTCTGAAATGTCCACTTTGTTCAGCTTTGGTTGCCGTGACCGTGGTCCCTCTTGAGCTGTAACCTTTATTGTCTTGCCGTGATGATGAGTGAGGATCACAGTCCGATTGAAACAGTCAATAAATCCTTTGTTGGTGGTCAACCAGTCCATCCCTAAAATGACATCCAGTCCTTTGTTTTCCAACACGATAAGATTAGCTTGAAACTGTAGTCCTTCGAACTCAATGATCACTCCTTGGCAGTAACTCTGAGCGATCTGCTTATTTCCGGGGGACTTGATGATCATAGATTTTTCCAAGGGAAGTATCGGAAAACCATGTTGCAAAACAAAATTCTTCGAAACAAACGAATGGGAAGCTCCAGAATCAAACAAAACCGTGGCAGGTACTGTGTTGACAGGGAACGTACCGAGCACGATGTCTGGGGCATTCTGCGCTTCTTCCCCGGTCACATGGTTCAGGTGACCCTTCCTGTGATTGTTGCTGGGATTGAAATTGTTGCGCTTGGGGACTGGATTGTTCCCACCATTGTTTGGCTTGGGGGCCCAGTTCCTTGGTTTTGGGCACTGTTTAGCATAGTGCCCTTCTTCACCACAAGCATAGCATGTGACCCCTGCATGGTACGTGAAGTCCTTGTCCCTGGAATGAAACTGTCTGGTTGGCCTTAGATCAGTAGTTGTGGATTTCCTTGCTTCAGTCCTCTGGACATCAGTCTTCGGTTGTTGCGAGCAAGGGTCGTCTTATCCCTCTTTCGCTTACGGATATCCTCCAGACTACGGCGCTCATTCTCCAAGGTAATGGCCTTGTCAACCAGAGTTTTAAAATCCGGGAAAGTGTCTACAACCAGTTGGCATCTTAGTGCCGGTGCCAGGCCGTCCAAGAATTTTTCCATCCTCTTCTTCTCTGTCATGTGCTCGTCGTAGGCATAACGAGATAGCTGGGTAAACTGACTGTTGTATTCTGTCACTGACATGCCTCTTTGTTTGAGGTCGTCAAATTCTCTCTTCTTGATTTTTATGATGCTCCTGGGGATGTGTGCCCCACGAAAGCCTTCCTTGAACTCTTCCCAGGTGATGTTGTGTTCACTGGGATGCATGTGTAGGAAGTTTTCCCACCATGTTGCAGCTACTCCAGTGAGGTAGTGAGGTGCATAAAGCACCTTCTCATGATCTGAACACTGTGCAATAATCAGCTTTCTTTCGATGTCTCGAAGCCAATCACCGGCCTCAAGCGGCCTATCAGTGTGAGCAAACGTTGGAGGGCGAGTCTTCTGTAATTCAGACAACTTGGAGTGTGGTTGATATGGCTCACGGTGGTTCCCCATATTGATGACGTGATTCATCATTTCTTGGTGTTGCTGTTGGCTTTGCTCGAACAGGCGGCATACTTGACATAAGGCTGCTTCGCTGTCCTGTTGACTAGACTGTCCCTGAGTGAAGTTGTTGCTGGTCTGTGTTCCATAAACTTCTTCTGGTTGATTGGGCATGGGACGAGTCCACGGACGAGACATTTTCCACTCTGGGGTATTATTTAGCAAAACTCATGAGAAGAACTGTGTGGTACTCGGAAAATCTTGCAAAGGCAAAAATAAAATTTAAAAGACCTCAAGATTTTTCAAGAAAACATAAACGATTTCGCACGGAGAAGAACTGCTTAGCACATATCTTACACGCGAAACGCAAACATACGATACAGCACTCAGGATGTGCGTACACATTCCTGACATGTTATTTAGACTAGCACACTCCTCGGGATGCAGCGAACACAAGTACTACAAACTAACGTACAGATAAAACATATCATACAAGCAGACACAACGCTCGGCTACTCGGCGCACTCAGTCGGAGATGGTGACGATGTCCTTTCCCTTGCCGAGGGTAAGACCCAGCGGTGCAGGAGACTCAACCTCCACCTCCTCCTTAGTAGGCTCCAGGCGCGTAGCACTGTGCTGAGGTGATGGCGCGGGGGCGACAGGTGGCAGTGCAGGTGCGGCAGGCGGTGCAGCTCTGACTGGAGTAGGAGCGATGACTCGGTCGAACTCCTCAGTGGTAGGCAGACGGCGAGTAGTGGCCAAAATGGCTGGTGCGTAAGATGCTGAGGATGAGACGAAAGTCAGTGGCGGTGCCATGTGGAGAAGCTCCTTCCTGCAGGCAGGACTGCCCCGAACTAAGTCCATGCGGGCAGCCACAAGATCGTCCACGAGGTTGTCGAAAGATTCCTCCAGAGCTTTGAGATACTCCACAACCATCTCGATGGCTTCATCTCGCTCTCCCCTATGGCAGGCGAATGCATAGTGACAAGTATATGGCACATGGCATGGGAGGTAGCGGTAGCGACGAGTCTTCATCATAGGAAGAATGTCCCGAAGGCGAGCTATCGCCTCTCGGGCAGCCATCTGCATGGCATGCCTCTCCGTAGGCATGGACCTCCCCATAAAACAGAAGTGGCGTGACGCAGAACGTCCTCCCTTGAATTGCACCACGGCTTGGTGCATAGACACGTCGTCGCTGAGCTTGTGCTGGTAAAGCGTGAACTCCAGACGAGTCGCTGGCCCGATCGCGAGCTTGGTGATGGAGACGAGGAGTTTGACAAACCCCTCGGGCACGTTAGTGAACACCCGAGTCTCGCAGTTGCTGCTAGCCATCTACAAAAGTAGGCAAAGATTCTGAGTAGTCATGTCATAAATTTATGATGACCAACAGAAAATAGCTACATTTGCAAAATGCTGAAAAAGCACCAAAGATGCTAATAACCGATTAGCGATTGCACCTAGTGGCTTCCTACAGTCAGCCTGGCTCTGGTACCAAGCTTGTCACGACCGGTTTTCCAATAAAAATATTTATTGAGAGACCGATCCCTTTTACGGACCAGTAAAGAAGAATTCCTTCTCACTGGTAGACAATATCTTGGTCACAGAAGAAAAACACCAGGAGTACTAAATATAACACAAGGTTGAGTAGAGACTACTCAACAATTTATTACAAGCACGCCAATAATACATAAAGGCGGATAGGGTGGCATAACTACTAACTCACGATAAAAGCGGTGGTGGATATATCACAGCGAAGTGGGTGATATGACTCCTGAAAACTAACAGCTCTTCGAGCGTCGGAGTGAGGCTCGAGGAGACTTATTGCGGGTGGCGGAAGAGTATAAGATACAAGTGACCAATATCCAGGATCGCACGGGACTGACTGGGATTCCTCTAGGCGTCGGACTCACTATCAAACTCTTCATCCATGAGATCGCCTTCGTCAACATCTAGCCAAATCAACAAGCCAGGTGAGTACTATGAAAGTACTCGCAAGACAGTTCGGACATAAGATATAACAAATGTAAACATGATGCATATGAACAGATTAACAAGTGCACTCAGACATAGAGCTAATAATGCGTGGGAAACAAAAGAGAAGTCGGGCGGTAGTCCTCCCGAAATCCCAAAGTAAAATACTGAGGGCCAAACGAGTGTCTGAATGACTCCTCGAGAGGAAACAAAGAGAATTAACAATGCCGCAGTCGGGCGTCAAGGCGACGCCACATAAAGGGCTTATAAAGGAATTTAAAAGGCAGTGCGTGCCACAGTCGGACGTCTGAGCGACATCACATAAAGGGCTTATACCAAAAGTAAATAACAAGTGTGCCACAGTCGGACGTCTGAAGCGACATCACATAAAGGGCTTACATTGAAAGAATAAATAACAGTGCATGCCACAGTCGGACGTCTGAAGCGACATCACATAAGGGGCTTACATTGAAAGAATAAATAACAGTGCATGCCACAGTCGGACGTCTGAAGCGACATCACATAAGGGGCTTATATTGAAAATAAAAGACAAGAGTGCCACAGTCGGACGTCTGAGCGACATCACATAAAGGGCTTCATAACTTAATATCTCAGTAGCTTAAGAACTTAAATCATATCAAGGGAATAATCAGGTATGAGATAAACAACAGGGTTAGTCCATCCACAGGAATAATGTTTAACCAAGTTTACCACTCAAGTTTGTTCACCGGGGATAATACCACGAGAATTTGACATAGATATGGATGCACTGGTCACGGTCCTTGACCATGGATACGATGACTCGGAAGGATTTGACTCTACAGAGTTTGTACTTTAACCACAACCAACGCATTTCAGTAGTCACGGGGACTAGGTCCGTTTACGGTGTTTTGGAAGAAACACATCTAACCAGTACACACCCATTCAACATTCCGAAGCCAGGAATCACCCTCGGCAATGTTCAAGAAAAACCTTGAGACGGGGAGGCTACAACCTCGCGTAGCATGTGATCAAATTTATATACGCGCGCTCTAAGGGGTGCCCCCCTCTCGGTCCCAACCGGAAACACCCATGCCCCCTGACCGGATGACTGGCTTTAATCCAGGGCCATGGAACCCTCATCCCGGCCCCTCTACTTGGTGTGTACACAGAAAGAGGTTAACAACTTACTAACCGCATTCTGGCAGAAAACATGTGGTAGCATGGAAGGGGAAGAACGATAACGTGACTCCGTCCACGTTAACGTCGGAGTTTATCGGATGTTGTAAGGTTGGCATGCTACAACAATACCACCTTACTGCCTTTCATGTCACCACATGACTAGGCCATCTCTCATCAGAGATCACAGTAACTTCGGGATACACGAGTAGTTGCCTTACATGCAACGAGATACTCACCGATGCTCATATGCCATGCACAACCCATCAAGCAAACATGCAAAACACCTATCATATCAGAGGTTCAAACATGCTTGCCTGGTTCGGAGAAGTCAGAGTCTAGCTCGGCGAAGTTCGCGGCTCCGTCACCTTTTCCGGAATCTACGGCATAGCGAAAACGTACACTAACGTGAATATCATCGCGTGCACAAAAGTTGTTCCAAAAAATTTCAAAATAGATACTATAAAAAACTAGACAAAAATATAAGACTGTCAGAAAAAGAATCACTCAAAAATCACCTTTTATTAAAAAGTTATAAGGGTTTTTGTCCAGGGACTAATCTGTGATGCAACAGAAAAGATCCAGGGCCTTAACTGAGAAAACAGAAAACGGTTCGGGGTAAAAGACGTCAGCCCACAGAGAAAACGTACTTGCTCGAAGGCGCCAACAGAAAACGGTTCGAGGGGGAGAAAAGAAGAGAGGCTGACGTGGGGGTCCCACATGTCAGGTTTAAATCCTCGCCGGCGCCCGAAGGCTGCGGTGGTCGCCGGCGTTGAACCACGGCGAGGCAGGGAGATCGGAGTGTACCAAGAGGTTCAGTGCGTCCTTCCGCGTCGGTGGGTGGTGGACTTGACTGACGGAGAGCACCACGTCGACGGCGACACTTTCTCCGGCGGACGGCGGCTCGGGCGATGGTGGAGAACTTCGGTGGGTGCTGCAAACTCTGAATTGAAGCGCGGGTCAGGAGAGTGGATGCATAAGGAAGCTACTGGCAAGAGCTGAGAGGTAGAGGTGCACGCACGGGAGCGAATCGAGCTGGATCCCATGGCGGGTCGCGGCGGCCGGAGTTGGGGAAGAAGGCTCCCTTGGGGCTCTTCCAGTGGCTAGGCGTGGTGTTGGAGGTGTGTAGAGGTGGTGTGGGTTCGAGATTGAGCTCGGGGCCTCTATTTATAGGCGGTTCGAGGGGGTGGCCGTGAACGCGAAATCTCCGGCGAGCGATTACGGCGAGGCAGTGGTTGGGAAGGGGGTTTAGGTGGCCAGACAGCATCAGTGAGAGTTACTGGTCCTGTTCCACTACTAAACTTGGTCGGGCTTGGCGTAATGGCGCCGGTCCTCGACGGGGCGGCCGTACGGGCACGGCGGCCACAGAGAGCGCGCTCCGCGCCTAGCGGTTCACGACGAGGGTGGCAGCGCGCACGGGGGAGTGGATGGCCACGCGGCGGCCTCCGGTGGCTTGGGCGGCGCTGGACGGCGCCGGCCACGCTGCGCCCCTCTCTGGCGGCCGCCAAGCCGCCGCTGCCGTTGCTCACGGGGTGGCGCACCTCCTCCTGCTCGTCGCCGACGCCCGCAACCTTCCAGGCGTTCGTGCAACGCAGGGACAAGAGGGAGGGGACGGGGAGCAAGGCGCCACCGCGGCACTGTCGAGATCGACAACAAGTTCTGAAGAAAACGACAGTGTTCTCTGAAACTGTTTCTCTGAATCTACTGAACATGATAGCAACAGTGTCCAGCAGGTGCTCGATGAAATGATTTGGCAAGAAGAATTTTTTTCTGGAGCTGCGACTTGGTGAGGTTACCTCTCAATGCACCCAGAGGCTGCTTGATTTTTCTCAGATTTTTAGGAGAAGAATTCAAATGAATTTCATCAAATTTGGCAAATCTGGTCCAAACTTGCAGCAAGGATAATTTGAAAATTTTGAACTGGAGACCAGTGGATCCTCATGGATCCTGGTTGAGGGCTCAAAGGACTAGCTAGGGAAATTGGTTTGGAGGCAAAATTCAAAGCAGAAAGGGTAGCTCCTTTGTAAACCTCCAAGGATCAAGATAGAAGGCAGAAATTGTTTTTGATGAGAATTAAATGGAAAAGAAATTTTTGGGGAGGTTCAAACTGCTGGATTTGAGGAGTAACTTGACACAAAGATGGGGAAAGGCTTATGGGAGTGGATTTCCACTTAGGTCATGGCAAGAGGAATTTTTGGAAAGGGGAAAAAAGATTATTCAAAAGTGCCATAGGCCTATTTAAAAGATTTTCAAAAGAAATTTCCCAAATGGAGAGCATTTGGTTTTGAGACTAAATAAGAAGGGGAAACCTCCAAGAATCAAAATCAAGTCTTGGGTGAATCCAAAACAAAATACTTGCCAAAAAAAAATATTTGAGAGGGAGAGTTCTTCAGAAGAAAATTTTAAATAACCTCCCTCAATTTAAATAAAAGTTTGAAAAAGCCAAATAAAATTTTGGGTGTCACAACACCTACCCCCTTAGGAAAAATCTCGTCCTCGAGATTTCAGCTGATCCTCAAATAGATATGGGTACTCTGCCTGAAGAAACTCTTCTCTTTCCCAGGTAGCTTCATCCTCGGTGTGGTTGCTCCATTGAACCTTGAAAATTTTAGTTGTTTTCTGACGGGTCCTCCTTTCAGACTCTTCCAATATCTTCACTGGCCGTTCTCTGTAGGTGAGGTCTGGTTGCACATCAGTGCTCTCATGAGATACATGCTTCTCCGGGTTGTTCACACATTTCCTCAACTGTGAGACGTGAAACACGTCATGGACGTCTGACAGCTCTTTGGGTAGGTCTAGCTGGTAGGCTACCGTGCCTCTTAGTGCAACTATACGGAATGGTCCAATAAATCTCGGGGCTAGCTTCCCCTTAATTTTGAACCGTTGCAGGCCCCTCATAGGAGACACTCGTAGGTATACGGAGTCACCGGGTTCAAAGCTGACCTCACGATGTTTTTGATCGTAATAGCTCTTCTGTCGGCTTTGGGCTGTCTTGAGTCTGTCCCTGATCTGTTTAACTTTCTCCTCGGCCTCCTTGAGCATGTCTGGGCCGAAGATATGACTGTAACAAGTTTCTGACCAATTCAATGGGGTACGACACCTCCGTCCGTACAGTGCTTCAAAAGGTGCCATTTGTAAGCTGGCTTGGTAACTGTTGTTGTAAGCAAACTCAGCATATGGTAACCTTTCTTCCCAACTGGATCCATAGGTGAGCACACAGGCTCTCAGCATATCCTCTAGGATTTGGTTCACACGTTCTGTTTGTCCATCGGTCTGAGGGTGGTACGCTGTACTAAATGCTAGCTGAGTGCCCAGAGCTTGTTGTAAGTGATCCCAGAATTTAGAGACAAATTGAGTGCCTCGGTCGGATATTATAGTCTTGGGGACTCCATGCAAACAAACTATACATGAGAGATAAAGCTTGGCTAGCCTTTGTGTGGAGTAGGTTGTCTTCACGGGGATGAAATGTGCTACCTTGGTTAGCCTATCTGTGATGACCCATATGGCATCATTTCCGCGTTGCGATCGAGGTAGTCCGACGATGAAGTCCATTCCAATTTCATCCCATTTCCACTCAGGTATCCTGTTTGGCTGGAGTAGCCCTGCTGGCTTTTGATGCTCGGCTTTGATGCGCTGACATGAATCGCAACAAGCAATAAATGCGGCTATATCCCTTTTCATACCGTGCCACCAAAATATTTCCTGAATGTCTTTGTACATTTTGGTTCCTCCAGGGTGGATCGAGTATGGAGTAGTGTGGCTCTCGGTTAGGATTTGTTGCTTGAGTTCCTCAATGTTAGGTACGCAAAGTCTGTCCCCGTACCATAATATTCCTTGATTGTCTGTGACGAACTCTGAAGCTTTGCCAAGGCTCATCTTTCTCTTTATTCCTTCGATGCTGGGATGCCCTTGCTGAGCCTTCTTAATTTGTTCCATTAGGGTGGGGTGTATCTCCAGATTTGATACGGTGCTCTTAGAGACTAACACCATGTTGAGTCTAGCGAACTCCTGCCGAAACTCAGGCCTCAAGTTTTGTGGACTGTCGTCGTCCGGGCTGGGGTTCCGACTAAGAGCATCTGCCACTACATTTGCTTTCCCTGGATGGTAGTGAATGCCAACATCATAGTCCTTGACCAATTCCAACCAGCGTCGTTGGTGTAAATTTAGCTCTGGCTGTGTGAAAATATATTTAAGGCTCTTATGGTCCGTATATATTTCACAACGATTACCCAACAGAAAGTGCCTCCACTCCTTGAGTGCATGGATGACCGCTGCTAGCTCCAAGTCATGAGTTGGATAATTTTCCTCATGTTTCCGTAGTTGCCTGGAAGCATACGCGACAACCTTGCCTTCCTGCATCAGCACACATCCGAGGCCCTTTCGAGATGCGTCACAATACACTTCAAAACTCTTGTGTATGTCTGGCACAGTTAAGACAGGTATGGTTGTCAGTTTCTTCTTGAGTTCTTGGCAGCTTTTCTCGCATGCTTCCGTCCATACAAACTTCTTGTCTTTCTTGAGCAACTGTGTCATTGGTTTTGCCACGGTAGAGAATCCTTCAATAAATCTTCTGTAATATCCAGCCATTCCCAGGAAACTCCGCACATCTGTCACGTTGGCTGGTGGTTTCCAGTCAAGTATGGCTTTGACCTTTTCGGGGTCTACGGCCATGCCTTCTTGGGTTAATATATGGCCTAGGAAACCAACTTGCCTTAGCCAAAATTCACACTTGCTAAATTTGGCGTACAATTGATGTTTCCTTAATTCTCCCAAAACAATTCTGAGATGCTCAGCATGCTCTTCTGGTGTCCTTGAGTATACCAGAATATCGTCAATGAACACCACAACAAATTTGTCCATGGATTTCATAAACACTTTGTTCATGAGGTGGACGAAATATGCGGGGGCGTTCGTCAGTCCAAATGGTATTACTCTGAACTCATATAATCCATATCTGGAGGTGAATGCTGTCTTAGGGATATCTTCAGTCCGTACTTTCAATTGATGATATCCCGATCTCAAATCAATTTTTGAGAACACCTTGGCTTGCGCGAGCTGGTCAAACAAATCATTTATCCGTGGCATCGGATATTTGTTTTTGATGGTGACCATATTGAGAGCTCGATAGTCTATACACAGTCTCAGTGTCCCATCCTTTTTCTTGGCGAATAACACTGGCGAACCCCATGGTGAGGAGCTGGCTCGAATAAAACCTTTGTCCAGTAATTCCTTTATCTGCTTCTTCAATTCTACCAATTCTGAGGGTGCCATTCTATAAGGTGTCTTATAGATGGGAGCGGTGCCAGGTGCTAGTTCAATGCTGAACTCTATCTCTCGGTCTGGTGGCATGCCTGGTAGTTCTTCAGGGAATAAGTCGGGAAATTCGCACACCACTGGAACTTTTCTCAATTCTGAAATGTCCACTTTGTTCAGCTTTGGTTGCCGTGACCGTGGTCCTTCTTGAGCTGTAACCTTTATTGTCTTGCCGTGATGATGAGTGAGGATCATAGTCCGATTGAAACAGTCAATAAATCCTTTGTTGGTGGTCAACCAGTCCATCCCTAAAATGAAATCCAGTCCTTTGTTTTCCAACACGATAAGATTAGCTTGAAACTGTAGTCCTTCGAACTCAATGATCACTCCTTGGCAGTAACTCTGAGCGATCTGCTTATTTCCGGGGGACTTGATGATCATAGATTTTTCCAAGGGAAGTATCGGAAAACCATGTTGCAAAACAAAATTCTTCGAAACAAACGAATGGGAAGCTCCAGAATCAAACAAAACCGTGGCAGGTACTGTGTTGACAGGGAACGTACCGAGCATGATGTCTGGGGCATTCTGCGCTTCTTCCCCGGTCACATGGTTCAGGTGACCCTTCCTGTGATTGTTGCTGGGATTGAAATTGTTGCGCTTGGGGACTGGATTGTTCCCACCATTGTTTGGCTTGGGGGCCGAGTTCCTTGGTTTTGGGCACTGTTTAGCATAGTGCCCTTCTTCACCACAAGCATAGCATGTGACCCCTGCATGGTACGTGAAGTCCTTGTCCCTGGAATGAAACTGTCTGGTTGGCCTTAGATCAGTAGTTGTGGATTTCCTTGCTTCAGTCCTCTGGACATCAGTCTTCGGTTGTTGCGAGCAAGGGTCGTCTTATCCCTCTTTCGCTTACGGATATCCTCCAGACTACGACGCTCATTCTCCAAGGTAATGGCCTTGTCAACCAGAGTTTTAAAATCCGGGAAAGTGTGTACAACCAGTTGGCATCTTAGTGCCGGTGCCAGGCCGTCCAAGAATTTTTCCATCCTCTTCTTCTCTGTCATGTGCTCGTCGTAGGCATAACGAGATAGCTGGGTAAACTGACTGTTGTATTCTGTCACTGACATGCCTCTTTGTTTGAGGTTGTCAAATTCTCTCTTCTTGATTTTTATGATGCTACCTGGGGATGTGTGCCCCACGAAAGCCTTCCTTGAACTCTTCCCAGGTGATGTTGTGTTCACTGGGATTCATGTGTAGGAAGTTTTCCCACCATGCTGCAGCTGCTCCAGTGAGGTAGTGAGGTGCATAAAGCACCTTCTCATGATCTGAACACTGTGCAATAATCAGCTTTCTTTCGATGTCTCAAAGCCAATCATCGGCCTCAAGCGGCCTATCAGTGTGAGCAAACGTTGGAGGGCGAGTCTTCTGTAATTCAGACAACTTGGAGTATGGTTGATATGGCTCACGGTGGTTCCCCATATTGATGACGTGATTCATCATTTCTTGGTGTTGCTGTTGGCTTTGCTCGAACAGGCGGCATACTTGACATAAGGCTGCTTCGCTGTCCTATTGACTAGACTGTCCCTGAGTGAAGTTGTTGCTGGTCTGTGTTCCATAAACTTCTTCTGGTTGATTGGGCATGGAACGAGTCCCGGACGAGACATTTTCCACTCTGGGGTATTATTTAGCAAAACTCATGAGAAGAACTGTGTGGTACTCGGAAAATCTTGCAAAGGCAAAAATAAAATTTAAAAGACCTCAAGATTTTTCAAGAAAACATAAACGATTTCGCACGGAGAAGAACTGCTTAGCACATATCTTACACGCGAAACGCAAACATACGATACAGCACTCAGGATGTGCGTACACATTCCTGACATGTTATTTAGACTAGCACACTCCTCTGGGATGCAGTGAACACAACTACTACAAACTAACGTGCAGATAAAACATATCATACAAGCAGACACAACGCTCGGCTACTCGGCGCACTCAGTCGGAGATGGTGACGATGTCCTTTCCCTTGCCGAGGGTAAGACCCAGCGGTGCAGGAGACTCAACCTCCACCTCCTCCTTAGTAGGCTCCAGGCGCATAGCACTGTGCTGAGGTGATGGCGCGGGGGCGACAGGTGGCAGTGCAGGTGCGGCAGGCGGTGCAGCTCTGGCTGGAGTAGGAGCGATGACTCGGTCGAACTCCCCAGTGGTAGGCAGACGGCGAGCAGTGGCCAAAATGGCCGGTGCGTAAGATGCTGAGGACGAGACGAAAGTCAGTGGCGGTGCCATGTGGAGAAGCTCCTTCCTGCAGGCAGGACTGCCCCGAACTAAGTCCATGCGGGCAGCCACAAGATCGTCCACGAGGTTGTCGAAAGATTCCTCCAGAGCTTTGAGATACTCCACAACCATCTCGATGGCTTCATCTCGCTCTCCCCTATGGCAGGCGAATGCATAGTGACAAGTATATGGCACATGGCACGGGAGGTAGCGGTAGCGACGAGTCTTCATCATAGGAAGAATGTCCCAAAGGCGAGCTATCGCCTCTCGGGCAGCCATCTGCATGGCATGCCTCTCCGTAGGCACGGCCCTCCCCACAAAACAGAAGTGGCGTGACGCAAAACGTCCTCCCTTGAATTGCACCACGGCTTGGTGCATAGACACGTCGTCGCTGAGCTTGTGCTGGTAAAGCGTGAACTCCGGACGAGTCGCTGGCCCGATCGCGAGCTTGGTGATGGAGACGAGGAGTTTGACAAACCCCTCAGGCATGTTAGTGAACACCCGAGTCTCGCATTTGCTGCTAGCCATCTACAAAAGTAGGCAAAGATTCTGAGTAGTCATGTCATAAATTTATGATGACCAACAGAAAATAGCTACATTTGCAAAATGCTGAAAAAGCACCAAAGATGCTAATAACCGATTAGCGATCGCACCTAGTGGCTTCCTACAGTCAGCCTGGCTCTGGTACCAAGCTTGTCACGACCGGTTTCCAATAAAAATATTTATTGAGAGACCGATCCCTTTTACGGACCAGTAAAGAAGAATTCCTTCTCACTGGTACACAATATCTTGGTCACAGAAGAAAAACACCAGGAGTACTAAATATAACACAAGGTTGAGCAGAGACTACTCAACAATTTATTACAAGCACGCCAATAATACATAAAGGCGGATAGGGTGGCATAACTACTAACTCACGATAAAAGCGGTGGTGGATATATCACAGTGCAGTGGGTGATATGACTCCTGAAAACTAACAGCTCTTCGAGCGTCGGAGTGAGGCTCGAGGAGACTTATTGCGGGTGGCGGAAGCGTATAAGATACAAGTGACGACTATCCAGGATCGCACGGGACTGACTGGGATTCCTCTAGGCGTCGGACTCACTATCAAACTCTTCATCCATGAGATCGCCTTCGTCAACATCTGGCCAAATCAACAAGCCAGGTGAATACTATGAAAGTACTCGCAAGACAGTTCGGACATAAGATATAACAAATGGAAACATGATGCATATGAACAGATTAACAAGTGCACTCAGACATAGAGATAATTATGCGTGGGAAACAAAAGAGAAGTCGGGCGGTAGTCCTCCCGAAATCCCAAAGTAAAATACTGAGGACCAAACGAGTGTCTGAATGACTCCTCGAGAGGAAACAAAGAGAAGTAACAATGCCGCAGTCGGGCGTCAAGGCGACGCCACATAAAGGGCTTATAATGGAATATAAAAGGCAGTGCGTGCCACAGTCGGACGTCTGAGCGACATCACATAAAGGGCTTATACCAAAAGTAAATAACAAGTGTGCCACAGTCGGACGTCTGAAGCGACATCACATAAAGGGCTTACATTGAAAGAATAAATAACAGTGCATGCCACAGTCGGACGTCTGAAGCGACATCACATAAGGGGCTTACATTGAAAGAATAAATAACAGTGCATGCCACAGTCGGACGTCTGAAGCGACATCACATAAGGGGCTTATATTGAAAATAAAAGACAAGGGTGCCACAGTCGGACGTCTGAGCGACATCACATAAAGGGCTTCATAAATTAATATCTCAGTAGCTTAAGAACTTAAATCATATCAAGGGAATAATCAGGTATGAGATAAACAACAGGGTTAGTCCATCCACAGGAATAATGTTTAACCAAGTTTACCACTCAAGTTTGTTCACCGAGGATAATACCACGAGAATTTGACATAGATATGGATGCACTGGTCACGGTCCTTGACCATGGATACGATGACTCGGAAGGATTTGACTCTGCAGAGTTTGTACTTTAACCACAGCCAACGCATTTCAGTAGTCACGGGGACTAGTTCCGTTTACAGTGTTTTGGAAGAAACACATCTAACCAGTACACACCCATTCAACATTCCGAAGCCTGGAATCACCCTCGGCAACGTTCAAGAAAAACCTTGAGACGGGGAGGCTACAACCTCGCGTAGCATGTGATCAAATTTATATACGCGCGCTCTAAGGGGTGCCCCCCTCTCGGTCCAACCCGGAAACACCCATGCCCCCTGACCGGATGACTGGCTTTAATCCAGGGCCATGGAACCCTCATCCCGGCCCCTCTATTTGGTGTGTACACAGAAAGAGGTTAACAACTTACGAAACCGCATTCTGACAGAAAACATGTGGTAGCATGGAAGGGGAAGAACGATAACGTGACTCCGTCCACGTTAACGTCGGAGTTTATCGGATGTCGTAAGGCTGGCATGCTACAACAATACCACCTTACTACCTTTCATGTCACCACATGACTAGGCCATCTCTCATCAGAGATCACAGTAACTTCGGGATACACGGGTAGTTGCCTTACATGCAACGAGATACTCACCGATGCTCATATGCCATGCACAACCCTTCAACCAAACATGCAAAACACCTATCATATCAGAGGTTCAAACATGCTTGCCTGGTTCGGAGAAGTCGGAGTCTAGCTCGGCGAAGTTCGCGGCTCCGTCACCTTTTCCGGAACCTACGGCATAGCGAAAAGTACACTAACGTGAAAATCATCGCGTGCACAAAAGTTGTTCCAAATTTTTTCCAAATAAATACTATAAAAAACTAGACAAAAATATAAGACTGTCAGAAAAAGAATCATCAAAAATCACCTTTTATTAAAAAGTTATAAGTCTTTTTGTCCAGGGACTAATCTGTGATGAAACAGAAAAGATCAAGGGACTTAACTGAGAAAACATAAAACGGTTCGGGGTAAAAGACGTCAGCCCACAGAGAAAACGTACTTGCCCGAAGGCGCCAACAGAAAACGGTTCGAGGGGGAGAAAAGAAGAGAGGCTGACGTGGGGGTCCCACATGTCAGGTTTAAATCCTCGCCGGCGCCCGAAGGCTGCGGTGGTCGCCGGCGTTGAACCACAACGAGGCAGGGAGATCGGAGTGTACCAAGAGGTTCAGTGCGTCCTTCCGCGTCGGTGGGTGGTGGACTTGACTGACGGAGAGCACCACATCGACGGCGACACTTTCTCCGGCGGACGGCGGCTCGGGCGATGGTGGAGAACTCCGGTGGGTGCTGCAAACTCCGAATTGAAGCGCGGGTCAGGAGAGTGGATGCATAAGGAAGCTACTGGCAAGAGCTGAGAGGTAGAGGTGCAAGCACGGGAGCGAATCGAGCTGGATCCCGTGGCGGGTCGCGGCGGCCGGAGTTGGGGAAGAAGGCTCCCTTGGGGCTCTTCCAGTGGCTAGGCGTGGTGTTGGAGGTGTGTAGAGGTGGTGTGGGTTCGAGATTGAGCTCGGGGCCTCTATTTATAGGCGGTTCGAGGGGGTGGCCGTGAACGGGAAATCTCCGGCGAGAGATTACGGCGAAGCAGTGGTTGGGAAGGGGGTTTAGCTGGCCAGGCAGCATCAGTGAGAGTTACTGGTCCCGTTCCACTACTAAACTTGGTCGGGCTTGGCGTAATGGCGCCGGTCCTCGACGGGGCGGCCGTACGGGCACAGCGGCGGCAGAGAGCGCGCTCCGCGCCTAGCGGTTCACGACGAGGGTGGCAGCGCGCACGGGGGAGTGGATGGCCACGCGGCGGCCTCCGGTGGCTTGGGCGGCGCTGGACGGCGACGGCCACGCTGCGCCCCTCTCTGGCGGCCGCAAAGCCGCCGCTGCCGTCGCTCACGGGGTGGCGCACCTCCTCCTGCTCGTCGCCGACGGCCGCAACCTTCCAGGCGTTCGTGCGGCGCAGGGACAAGAGGGAGGGGACGGGGAGCAAGGCGCCACCGCGGCACTGTCGAGATCGACAACAAGTTCTGAAGAAAACGACAGTGTTCTCTGAAACTGTTTCTCTGAATCTACTGAACATGATAGCAACAGTGTCCAGCAGGTGTTCGATGAAATGATTTGGCAAGAAGATTTTTTTTTCTGGAGCTGGGACTTGGTGAGGTGACCTCTCAATGCACCCAGAGGCTGCCAGATTTTTCTCAGATTTTTAGGAGAAGAATTCAAATGAATTTCATCAAATTTGGCAAATCTGGTCCAAACTTGCAGCAAGGATAATTTGAAAATTTTGAACTGGAGACCAGTGGATCTTCATGGATCCTGGTTGAGGGCTCAAAGGACTAGCTAGGGAAATTGGTTTGGAGGCAAAATTCAAAGCAGAAAGGGTAGCTCCTTTGTAAACCTCCAAGGATCAAGATAGAAGGCAGAAATTGTTTTTGATGAGAATTAAATGGAAAAGAAATTTTTGGGGAGGTTCAAACTGCTGGATTTGAGGAGTAACTTGACACAAAGATGGGGAAAGGCTTGTGGGAGTGGATTTCCACTTAGGTCATGGCAAGAGGAATTTTTGGAAAGGGGAAAAAAGATTATTCAAAAGTGCCATAGGCCTATTTAAAAGATTTTCAAAAGAAATTTCCCAAATGGAGAGCATTTGGTTTTGAGACTAAATAAGAAGGGGAAACCTCCAAGAATCAAAATCAAGTCTTGGGTGAATCCAAAACAAAATACTTGCCAAAAATTTTTTTTGAGAGGGAGAGTTCTTCAGAAGAAAATTTTAAATAACCTCCCTCAATTTAAATAAAAGTTTGAAAAAGCCAAATAAAATTTTGGGTGTCACAAAGAAGCTCCACCTTCACCTGCAGTAAGCATGTCTTCAGTAAGTCCTTCAGCAGGGATGGCACACAGCTGTGTGCCAATGTTCTGCATGATGGGAATGGGTGTAGGAGGTGGCAGCTCGAACTCCGTCTCCTTACTGTCAGATGCAGCTCCACGGGGCAGCATAGTTGGCACCACCCTGGGTTTCACCTTGGACTTTGAGGGTCGAGATTCATCATGAACTTTGACTCGAAACCCGTCATACTTGGTGGATCGAGTGCTACGTCTGAGCGAAGAAGTGTCAATGGGAGCGGGATCTTTACCCTTGCGGGCCCTGGAAGGAGGCAGCAGGGCAGTAGAAGCTTGAGCTTCAAGGATACTTGTCATAGTATCAATAGCATCAGCAACAACGGGATCAAGTTTATGATCAAGTTTATCTATGAGAAATATTTGAATCTCCTCTGAATTATTTTATGTATGATTAAGTTATCTTTGCAAGTCTCTTCGAATTATGAGTTTGGTTTGGCCTACTAGATTGATCTTTCTTGCAATGGGAGAAGTGCTTAGCTTTGGGTTCAATCTTGCGGTGTCCTTTCCCAGTGACAATAAGGGCAGCAAGGCACGTATTGTATTGTTGCCATCGAGGATAAAAAGATGGGGTTTATATCATATTGCATGAATTTATCCCTCTACATCATGTCATCTTTCTTAATGCGTTACTCTGTTCTTTATGAACTTAATACTCTAGATGCATGCTGGATAGCGGTCGATGTGTGGAGTAATAGTAGTAGATGCAGGCAGGAGTCGGTCTACTTATCGCGGACGTGATACCTATATACATGATCATGCCTAGATAATCTCATAATTATTCACTTTTCTATCAATTGCTCGACAGTAATTTGTTCACCCGCCGTAATACTTATGCTATCTTGAGACAAGCCACTAGTGAAACCTATGGCCCCCGGGTCTATCTTTTATCATATAAGCTTTCAATCTACTTTTATTTGCATCTTTACTTTTCCAATCTATATTATAAAATACCAAAAATATATTTATCTTGTCATACTATCTCTATCAGATCTCACTTTCGCAAGTGGCCGTGAAGGGATTGACAAGCCCTTTATTGTGTTGGTTGCGAGTTCTTTGTTTGTGTAGGTGCATGGGACTTTTGAGGAGCCTCCTACTGGATTGATACCTTGGTTCTCAAAAACTGAGGGAAATACATACGCTACTATTGCTGCATCACCCTTTCCTCTTCAAGGAAAACCAACGCAAGCTCAAGACGTAGTAAGAAGGATTTCTGGCGCTGTTGCCGGGGAGGTCTTCGCTCAAGTCAAGACATACCAACTACCCATCACAAACTCGTCTCCCTCGCATTTACATTATTTGCCATTTGCCTCTCGTTTTCCTCTCCCCCACTTCACCCTTGCCGTTTTATTCGCCTTCTCCTTCCCAATCTTCTCCTCTCTCTTTCGCTTGCCTTTTTCTGTTTGCTTGTGTGTTGGATTACTTGTCAGCATGGCGCAAGATAATACCAAATTGTGTGATTTCTCCAATACCAATAATAATGATTTCCTTAATACTCCGATTGCTCCTCTTAATGATGTTGAGTCTTGTGAAATCAATACTGCTTTGCTGAATCTTGTTATAAAAGATCAATTCACCGGCCTTCCTAGTGAAGATGCTGCTACCCATCTAAACAACTTTGTTGATTTGTGTGATATGCAAAAGAAGAAAGATACGGATAATGATATTGTTAAATTGAAGTTATTTCCGTTTCACTTAGAGATCGTGCTAAAGTTTGGTTTTCGTCTTTGCCTAAGAATAGTATTGATTCATGGAATAAGTGCAAAGATGCTTTTATCTCAAAATATTTTCCTCCCGCTAAGATCATCACTCTTAGGAATGATATTATGAATTTTAAACAACTTGATCATGAGCATGTTGCCCAATCTTGGGAAAGAATGAAATTGATGATTCACAATTGCCCTACTCATGGTTTGAATGAAATTGATGATTCACAATTGCCCTACTCATGGTTTGAATTTATGGATGATCATACAAATTTTTTATGCCGGATTGAACTTTGCTTCTAGAAATCTTTTAGATTCGGCCGCGGGAGGCACGTTTATGAAAATCACTTTAGGAGATGCTACAAAACTCCTTGATAATATTATGGCTAATTACTCTCAATGGCACACCGAAAGATCTACTAGTCAAAAAGTGCATGCTATAGAAGAAATTAATGCTTTGAGTGGAAAGATGGATGAACTTATGAAATTGTTTGCTACTAAGAGTGCTCCTTTTGATCCTAATGATATGCCTTTGTCTACTTTGATTGAGAATAATAATGAATCTATGGATGTGAATTTTGTTGGTAGGAATAGTTTTGGAAACAATGCTTATAGAGGAAACTTTAATCCTAGACCGTTCCCTAGTAATTCCTCTAATAATTATGGAAATTCCTACAATAATTCTTTTGATAATTTTAATAAGATGCCCTCTGATTTTGAGAATAGTGTGAAAGAATTTATGATCTCTCAAAAGAATTTTAATGCCTTGCTTGAAGAAAAATTCCTCAAAGTTGATGATTTGGCTAGGAACGTTGATAGGCTTTCACTTGATGTTGATTCTTTGAAACTTAGATCTACTCCTCCTAAGCATGATATCAATGAGTCTCTCAAAGCAATGAGAATTTCCATTGATGAGTGCAAGGAAAGAACCGCTAGATTGCATGCTAAGAATGATTGCTTCATAAAAGCGTGTTCTTCTAGTTTCAATGAAAATAATGATGAAGATCTTAAAGTTATTAATGTGTCCCCTATTAGATCTTTGTTTTGCAATATGAATCTTAATAATGATGGGACTAGAGATGAGTCAACTTTAGTTCAAAGGCGTCCCAATAATTCGGAGTTCTTAGATCTTGATGCTAAATTTGGTAAAAGTGAGATTGGAGAGGTCAAGACTTTAAATAGCGTTGAACCCACCATCTTGGATTTCAAGGAATTTGATTATGATAATTGTTCTTTGGAAGGTTGTATTTCCTTGTTGCAATCCGTTGTGAATTCTCCTCATGCTTATAGTCAAAATAAAGCTTTTACCGAACATATTGTTGATGCCTTGATGCAATCTTTTGATGAAAAACTTAAATTGGAAGTTTCAATACCTAGAAAACTTAATGATGAGTGGGAACTTAATGATGAGTGGGAACCTACTATAAAGATTAAAATTAAAGATCATGAGTGTTATGCTTTGTGTGATTTGGGTGCTAGTGTTTCCATGATTCCGAAAACTTTATGTGATATTCTAGGTTTCCATGATCTTGATGATTGCTCTTTAAATTTGCACCTTGCGGATTCCACCATTAAAAAGCCAATGGCAAGGATCAATGATGTCCTCATTGTTGCAAATAGAAATTTGGTTCCCATAGATTTTATCGTTCTTGATATAGATTGCAATCTTTCTTGCCCTATTATTCTTGGTAGACCTTTCCTTAGAATGATTGGCGCGATTATTGATATGAAGGAAGGGAATATTAGATTCCAATTTCCATTAACACTACAGGAATCAGCTATTTTGCCGTCTGCCACGGCGGACGGCAAAGGCATGAACGGCGGACGGCAAAGACCTTTGCCGTCAGCCGCGGACGGCAAAAGGCTCCGGCAAAGTAGGCTACGGTAAAGAGCTACTTTGTCGTCTGCTTCCTGGCGGCTGACGGCAAAGGCCCTTTGCCGTCTGCCGCGGACTGCAAAGAGAGCGGACGGCAATAATTGCGCTGTCAGTCCGTTAAGTGGCTAACGGCAGGCCTTTGCCGTCCGCCGCTGACGGCAAACTTTCTAGTGCCTTTGTCGTCCGCCGCTGACGGCAAACTTTCTAGTGTCTTTGCCGGGTCGGGGTCGGGGTGCCGTGTCGGTGTCGGGGTAAGGGTGGGTGTGGTGTCAGGGTGTCGGTGTCGGGGTGTCGTGTCGGGGTTGGGATGTCGTGTCGCGTCGGGGTGTCGTGTCGTGTCGTGTCGAGGTGTCGTGGCGGGGTGTCGTGTCGGGGTGTCGTGTCGGGGTCGGGGTGTCGTGTCGGGGTGTCGCGTCGGGGTGGGGGTGTCGGTCGTCGAGGTCGGGGTGTCGGTGGTCGGGGTGTCAGGTGTCGGGGTGTCGGTGGTCGGGGTCGGCGTGTCGGTGGTCTTCTTCTTCTCCTCCTCTCCTCTAGCTTTCTCCTCCTCCTCCTCCTCCTATTTCTTCTTCATCTTCTTCTTCTTCTTCTTCTTCTTTCTTCTCCTCCTCCTCCTCCTCCTCCTCTTCTTCTTCTTCTTCTTCTTCTTCTCCTTTTTCCTCTTCTTAAACCTAGCACTAAGTAACCTAAAACAAAACTAAAACAAAACTAAAAGTAATCTAAACTAAAAAACAGAAAAAAAAACTAAAACTAAAAAACTAAACTAAACTAAATCTAAAACTAAACTAAAAGTAATCTAAACTAAAAAACAGAATAAAAGAAAAAAAAAGGAGAAGAGAGGTGGGGCTCACCTACGGCAGGGGTGGGGCGCTCGCCGACGGAGGGGCGGCGGAGGGGCGCTCGCCGACGGAGGGGCGGCGGGGCGCCCGCCGACGGAGGGGCGGCGGGGTGGCGCTGGCCGGGCGGAGGGGTGGGGGGCGACGGGGTGGAGGGGTGGGGGGGCGACGGGGCGGAGGGGGCGACGGGGCGGAGGGGTGGGGGGGCGACGGGGCGGAGGGGGCGACGGGGCGGCGTCGGGCGGCGGGTGGGGGGGCGACGGGGCGGAGGGGGCGACGGGGCGGCGCCGGGCGGCGGGTGGCGGGGCGGCGGGGGGCGGGGGCGGCGGCGGGCGGCTGCGGCGGCGGTGGGGTGGGATGTGGTGGCGGGGCGCGTCGGGGAGGAGAGAGAGGGAGATAACAGAGAGTAACGGGCGGGGGGGGGGGGGGTACGGGCCGTTAGGTACTCTCCTCTTTGCCGTCCGCCTTTTTGTCTCTTTACCATCTGCTAGCAGACGGCAAAGAGGTGGGGCGTTAAGTTTTTTCCAAACGGGCGGGGGGTGGGGGCCACCTCTCTCTTTGCCGTCTGCCAGCGGACGGCAAAGATTCTTTGCCGTCTGCTAGCAGACGGCAAAGAGCTCGCAGATGGCAAAGACCTGTTTTGTCGTCTGCCATTTCTTTGTCGTCTGCTTTTAGGTAGCTGATGGCAAAGAGTTTCTTTGCCGTCAGCTAGCAGACGGCAAAGAGCTGGCAGATGGCAAATTAGCTGATTCCAGTAGTGTAAGGAAAGGCATGGAGCACTTTCCAAGAAAGAAAGTTAAATTACCTTATGAATCTATCATGCGGGCTACTTATGAATTGAGTGCCAAAGATGGCACTACATAGATCTATCCTCGCTTTTATGCCTAGCTAGGGGCGTTAAACGATAGCGCTAGTTGGGAGGCAACCCAATTTTATTCGTGTTTTTTGTTTTTTTTATGTTTAGTAATAAATTTTGCATCTACCTTCTGTTTAGATGTGTTTTTATGTTTTAATTAGTGTTTGTGCCAAGTAGAACCTATATGATAACCTATGGTGACAGTTAATTTGATTCTGCTGAAAAACAGAAACTTTGCGCGCACGAAATTAGTTTTGTTAAATCAAAGAAACGTGCTTTTGCGTTAATTCTTTTTGCTGTATATCAATAGACAAATTGCCCAGGACTTCCTATTTTGGTAGGATTTATAAAGTTCCAGAAGTATTCGTAGGTTACAGATTGCTACAGACTGTTCTATTTTTGACAGATTCTGTTTTTCGTGTGTTGTTTGCTTATTTTGATGCATCTATGGCTAGTATTAAGTGGTATGAACCAGAGAGAACTTGAAATACAGTAGGTTTAACACCAATATAAATAAAGAATGAATTCATTACAGTACCTTATGTGGTGGTTTTGCTTTCTTTAACTAACGGAGCTTATGAGATTTCCTGTTGAGTTTTGTGCTGTGAAGTTTTCAAGTTTTGGGTATAGATTTGATGGACTATGGAATAAGGAGTGGCAAGATCCTAAGCTTGGGGATGCCCATGGAACCCCAAGATATTCAAGAATATCCAAAAGCCTAAGCTTGGGGATGCCCCCGGAAGGCATCCCCTCTTTCGTCTTCGTTTATCGGTAACTTTACTTTGAGCTATATTTTTATTCGCCACATGATATGTGTTTTGCTTGGAGCGTCTTGTATGATATTAGTATTTGCTTTTTAGTTTTCCACAATCATCCTTGCTGTACACACCTTTTGGGAGAAGCCCACTTGATTGTAATTTATTAGAATACTCTATGTGCTTCACTTATATCTTTTGAGCTAGATAGGTTTTGCTCTAGTGCTTCACTTATATCTTTTAGAGCACGGCGGTGGCTTAGTTTTGTAGAAATTGCTAGTCTCTCATGCTTAACTTGTATTATTTTGAGAGTCTCTTAGAACATCATGGTATTTGCTATGGTTATAAAATTGGTCCTAGAATGGTGGGCATCCAAGTTGGGTATAATAAAAACTATCATAGGAAGTGAATTGGATGCTATGATCAATTTGATACTTGATAATTGTTTTGAGATGTGGAGGTAGTGATATTAAAGTCATGCTAGTTGGGTGATTATGAATTTAAAGAATGCTTGTGTTGAAGTAAGCAAGTCCCGTAGCATGCACGTATGGTTAAAGTTGTGTAACAAATTTGAAAAATGAGGTGTTCTTAGAGCGATGGTCTTTTCCTACCAATCTATCCCTCTAGGAGCATGCGCGTAGTGCTTGGTTTTTGATGACTTGTAGATTTTTGCAACAAGTATATGAGTTCTTTTGACTAATGTTGAGTCCATGGATTATACGCACTTTTACCTTTCCATCATTGCTAGCCTCTTCGGTACCGTGCATTGCCCTTTCTCACCTTGAGAGTTGGTGCAAACTTCGCCGGTGCATCGAAACCCCGTGATATGATACACTCTATCACACATAAACCTCTTTATATCTTCCTCAAAACAGCCACCATACCTACCTATTATGGCATTTCCATAGCCATTCCGAGATATATTGCCATGCAACTTTCCACCGTTCCATTTATCATCATGACACGCATTACTATTGTCATATTGCCATTGCATGATCATGTAGTTGACATCGTATTTGTGGCAAGGCCATTTTGCATAATTTTTCATACATGTCACTCTTGATTCATTGAACATCCCGGTACACCACCGGAGGCATTCATATAGAGTCATATCTTGTTCTAGTTTTGAGTTGTAATTCATGAGTTGTAAATCAATAAAAGTGTGATGATCATCATTATTAGAGCATTGTCCCCAAAGAAAAAAAAAGAAAGGCCAAAGAAAAAAAAGAAAAAAAGAAGAAAGGCCAAAAGAAAAAACGAAAGGCCCAAAAAAAAGGAAGAAAGAAAAAAAAATAAAAAAAATTAAAAGGGGGCAATGTTACTATCTCTTTTCCACACTTGTGCTTCAAAGTAGCACCATGTTCTTCATATAGCGAGTCTCATATGTTGTCACTTTTATATACTAGTGGGAATTTTTCATTATAGAACTTGGCTTGTATATTCCTACGACGGGCTTCCTGAAAATGCCCTAGGTCTTCGTGAGCAAGCAAGTTGGATGCACTCCCACTAGTTTTCTTTTGTTGAGCTTTCATACATTTATAGCTCTAGTGCATCCGTTGCATGGCAATCCCTACTCCTCATGTTGACATCAATTGATGGGCATCTCCATAGCCCGTTGATTATCCTCGTCAATGTGAGACTTTCTCCTTTTTTGTCTTCTCCACACAATCCCCATCATCATATTCTATTCCACCCATAGTGCTATATCCATGGCTCACGCTCATGTATTGCGTGAAAGTTGAAAAAGTTTAAGATTATTTAAGTACGAAACAATTGCTTGGCTTGTCATCGGGGGTGTATAATTTGGGAGCATTTTTGTGTGACGAAAATAAAGCATAGCCTAACTATATGATTTTTTGTAGGGATGAACTTTCTTTAGCCATGTTATTTTGAGAAGACATGATTGCTTTGATCAGTATGCTTGAAGTATTACTATTTGTTATGTCAATATGAACTTTTATTTTTAATCATTTGGATCTGAACATTCATGCCACAATAAAGAAAATTACATTGAGAATTATGCTAGGTAGCATTCCACATCAAAAATTCTGTTTTTATCATTTACCTACTCGAGGACGAGCAGGAATTAAGCTTGGGGATGCTTGATACGTCTCCAACGTATCTATAATTTTTGATTGTTCCATGCTATTATATTACCCGTTTTGGATGTTTATGGGCTTTACTTTACACATTTATATCATTTTTGGGACTGACCTACTAATCAGAGGCCCAGCCCGTATTGCTGTTTTTTTGCCTATTTCAGTATTTCGAAGAAAAGGAATATCAAACGGACTCCAAACGGAATGAAACCTTTGGGAGCGTGATTTTTGGAACGAACATGATTCAGAGGACTTGGAGTGCAAGTCAAGAAGCAGCCATGGCGGCCACGAGGGTGGAGGGCGCGGCCCCTATCTCGTGGGCCCCTCGGGTGGCCACCGACCTACTTCTTCCTCCTATATATACCCACGTACCCCGAAAACATCCAGGGAGCCAACGAAAACCTAATTCCACCGCCGCAACCTTCTGTATCCGCGAGATCCCATCTTGGAGCCTTCGTCGGTGCTCCGCCGGAGGGGGAATCGACCACGGAGGGCTTCTACATCAACACCATAGCCCCTCCGATGAGTTGTGAGTAGTTTACCATAGACCTTCGGGTCCATAGTTATTAGCTAGATGGCTTCTTCTCTCTTTTGGATCTCAATACCATGTTCTCCTCGACCTTCTTGGAGATCTATTCGATGTAACTCTTTTTCGGTGTGTTTGTCGAGATCCGATGAATTGTGGGTTTATGATCAAGTTTATCTATGAGAAATATTTGAATCTCCTCTGAATTCTTTTATGTATGATTAAGTTATCTTTGCAAGTCTCTTCGAATTATCAGTTTGGTTTGGCCTACTAGATTGATCTTTCTTGCAATGGGAAAAGTGCTTAGCTTTGGGTTCAATCTTGCGGTGTCCTTTCCCAGTGACAATAAGGGCAGCAAGGCACGTATTGTACTGTTGCCATCGAGGATAAAAAGATGGGGTTTATATCATATTGCATGAATTTATGCCTCTACATCATGTCATCTTTCTTAATGCGTTACTCTGTTCTTTATGAACTTAATACTCTAGATGCATGCTGGATAGCGGTCGATGTGTGGAGTAATAGTAATAGATGCAGGCAGGAGTCGGTCTACTTGTCGCGGACGTGATGCCTATATACATGATCATGCCTAGATAATCTCATAATTATTCACTTTTCTATCAATTGCTGGACAGTAATTTGTTCACCCACCGTAATACTTATGCTATCTTGAGAGAAGCCACTAGTGAAACCTATGGCCCCCGGGTCTATCTTTTATCATATAAGCTTTCAATCTACTTTTATTTGCATCTTTACTTTTCCAATCTATATTATAAAATACCAAAAATATATTTATCTTATCATACTATCTCTATCAGATCTCACTTTCGCAAGTGGCCGTGAAGGGATTGACAACCCCTTTATTGCGTTGGTTGCGAGTTCTTTGTTTGTTTGTGTAGGTGCGTGGGACTTTTGAAGAGCCTCCTACTGGATTGATACCTTGGTTCTCAAAAACTGAGGAAAATACTTACGCTACTATTGCTGCATCACCCTTTACTCTTCAAGGAAAACCAACACAAGCTCAAGACGTAGCACGTCTCTGTACTGCTACGATTTTCTGTTGTACGTCTCTGTACTTTTGCTACGATTTTCCTACCCTATGAACCAAATGAGGCCTGAATGTATCCGTGTCGACTATTGCCTGATCGATCGCTAAGCCTACAATTTTAGGAGCTTGGGCTATTGGCCGATCGATGACGGGTAAGTATAAGCGTACCACGAGCTCATCAGCCCCAACGTTTCTCTTCGGTGAGTGTTTTGCAAGTCCTATAGCTGGCACAATAGCTAGCCTAATAACACCAAGAATCTTCAAACAAGCCCTGCTGATGTGATAAACAGTTCGAACTTACATCTAAGCATGCGATATATCTATTATATATAAAACGTACTTGACGGGTTAACCAAAAGAAAGAGAATTATGCTAAAAAATCCACGTTAATCAGAAAATATTGACCCTCGATCGGATAGATCAGATATTATTTTTAATCTCTATCCGTTTGATCTGCGTACCATAAGATGGTGGTCCAACCCAAGTTGACACGCATATACTCCCTCCGTCCGGAAATACTCGTCGGAGGAATGGATGTATCTAGATGTATTTTAGTTCTAGATACATTCATTTTTATGCATTTTTCTGACAAGTATTTCTGGACGGAGGGAGTAGATTCATGCCCATGATTTAGATCTCTCACATGCATGCACGTTAAAAAAATATCCCACCTCAAAAAGGATATCAACTTGGTCACGTTTACTCATCCATGCACGTAAAAAAAGAGCGACAACCTAAAGAATCGTGGCCAATTTTGGCAGGTTAACTCATGCAAGCACGTCACCCCACAAAAAAAACTCATGCATGCACGTCAAAGAAAGAAAAGGATCTGTCACCTAAAAAAGGATAACCAACTTGCACGTTAACTACCTCTTCCACATATTTTGCATGCATGCATATTTTTTTGACACATGTATGTATTCAAAGAAATTAAATATCTTACCCGGAGAAAATAGCCAAGGATTTTTTGGACAGGGATCCTGCATGTGTGATCGACTCCAAGAATTTTTCATCAATATTTTCCCACATAAAAACATTTCATCAACAGATGGTGCTTGACTGCTTCGGCAAGTCTATTTCGATCAATACTCCCACGTACATAGGGCATCAGAAAATAAATTAAAAATCACAAATACCTCATGTCACGAACGCTTTCCTTCTCGACATGCTAACATTATATTCCGTCCTACGAGGCACGACAACCAATAGCAGCGGCATAGTGTACTATGTCTACGAGCCATGTACATGTTAGAAACCAGCACCGTCTAGGCGTGCGACTGGCATCGAGAGCCGGAACATAGATAAGGCATGCGGTGCACTCCAAAAAAAAGAGAAATAGGCTAGAAAATCCCATAAAAATTTAGAGAAATCCAACCATTTAATTTCTGGAATAAAATATGAGGGCCGTTAGATTAGTTTTAAGTGGAAAAATTACCTACCAATTCCATTAAAAAAAGAAACCATTTCATTCACGTTTCCCTATAATAAAAAGAACTAGCATGGGAACAACTAACGCGGGACTGTTCTCTCAAAAAAACTAGCATGGATCTACTATACAATAGAAAAAACAACAGCATGAAAAAAACACTAGGGTTGAACTTTTCCTATTCGATAGGAAAAAACGTGGGACTCTCCCTAGAAATAGCTAGCGTGGAATCTTTCCTCAAAAGAAAAAACTAGCATGGAACTACATGAAAAAAATAAAACATCGTGGTACTAGGATGTGCTGCTAAAACAACTAGGGTACTAGGCGGGCAAATGCATTCAACTAGCATGGGACTCTTTCCTCGAAAACGAATAGCGTGGGACTCCACGCAAAGAAAAAACAGATAGCATGGGACTAGGACGAGATGGTAAAAATATAGGTACTATGTGGGAAGATACCATGATGTATATGCATGCATGTATTCTCCCATGAAATATGGACGCATGAAAAAAAAAAGCAGGCATCATGTTCCATTATTCCTTGGGCCCTATTGCCTATTAAGAGGTACATCTTTCTAACATCTAGCGGAACGACCAAACTAAAAGTACGCGCTCGTGTGACCAGGCCAAAACCTACTAAGAGGAACTGACTAATTGGCCCCACGTCCTTTCTCCTTGTGACATATTCCAATGAAAGGAATGTGCCAAGCAAGGAATGATACAACACACAGTTTGGCCTCATGGGGGTTGAAAGGCAAAGTATGTAGTGTCAACAACAACCACAAGTTGAAGCATCTGCTTGATCTATTCTAAAATCATCTAGGACTCCCATCATTGCATCTTATCCTTGCATGTGCATGCCTTCCTTTTAGTATTTAGTCAAGAGGACACATGAGTAAACGTTGATATACAATGCCTACTCGAATCACATGTTTACGCACCGACATGAACTTCCATTTCATAGACAAAAAAGTTAATGGTATCGTTGTAGGTAAAAAAGTAAATCCGTTTTCGAGGGAAAACTATTGTTTTCTACCACATGGTACCCATAAAATGAGACGAAAAGCGAATCAACATGAGCACAAAAATATTGGTTCCTGCTTGAGTAATTAATGATGGACTTAGCAACCCATAAAGTTGATTGGTTCCACAAATATTTATTATGATTAACCTGTTTGGCTTTATTCCATTGTTAGATGGCTGTAAACAATGGTGGCTCATGCTATGGAGCAGGATCGAGAGACATAAGAAGATAAAGTGAAATGTGGATGAATCACATAGTAATCATTGGAAGATAAAGTTTCCACAGTATTGCGTCATATATGTATCATGGTGCGATGCCGCCAATAAATAAGTCAACTTTTTCTTGTGCCATGGTGACTTGAGGCGATGAGTGAGGTTTCAAGATCTGATGGAGGCGGAGCCAGATAGTTCATTTCCTTGATAAGAAAAAAAACAAGTAAGAGCGTATTTGTTTGTTTTTAGTTGCATTGTACTCTGTGCGCCCTATTGGTTGATTTGGAGCACTCAAATGAATCATGGTGAGCACTTGCATATAAAGCTTAACATGGGTTGTTGCCCCCCATATTATTTACAACTTCAAGTAGTTTTCCCTTTCCTATGTTTGCTTATCTAGACTATATGTGTTTTGTAAGTGAGTTATCCTTTTCCGGTATCTTGATTGTTTGCTTCCAGAATACTGAACAATGGACATCTCATTGTGCTTGCACTCCCAATATATCCAATAATGCACAGATAAAAAATCTACGAAACTGTGCATACTAGCATGCCGTTTGAATGCCCTTACTAAAAAGGCTTGATAAAAGTTGATATGGCTTTGTTGGCATGGTACATATTGCATACGTATTGTTTTCAATGTGCAGACATTTACATTTATTCGGCTAAGCTAATATTCACTGTCTTTTAATTCCATTACTCATGAATAGAATATTCAAGTACCTAGGTATTACAACGTTTAGTTTTCATTTAGGAATTGTCTCTTCCTATGTTTACTAATATATAAGCATTATTTGACAAGTTAAAAATTTCATATCTTCTTTTAGTTATTTTCTTACTCTCACTAAAAACAGGTCATGTTAGTTATTCTTTGGCTTCTCAAATTGATAAAAGAGGACCGACATAATTGGCGAATATTATACATACGCAAATGTTCAACTAAAATATAATATGTAAATCCTACACAACATTAGAAAATATACATATCACTATCTTGGTTTAAATAAAATAATTAGAAAAATAAACAAGATAAAAAGGCAACAAAATGATACGCATATGTACTGCAAAATAGAACAAACTATGATAAGTTAGTATATCATACATAACTAGCAGATATATGCATGCTTAATTCATAAGATATATATGTATATACCAATAAGAATACAAAACATACCTAAGGCAAAACTATGTTAGCAAAAGTCTCATATTTTTTAATATGAACATTTGGTTGCAATAATTTCTTTAGAAAATCAAATTAAAAATGTTCTCAACTTTATAAAATTCTAGCCCGCGCATCGAGCAGGCCATTCTGCTAGTTACATCAAAAGTTGGTGAGGATACATCTGTTTCCATAACTCGGAGAGGGTTCGCATGATTCACTATCAAACAAAAGTAGCAAGTACCGCCCACACAAGATAGTGCACTAGCCCTAAGATGGTTTGATAACACACATCATTCTGGTAATTAAACACAGGGCAATGCAAACTACCCTGAAGGATTAGTGTGACCAACTATTTCTTGTCATCGATCTCTCGGGCAATGACCACAGCACGGACAGCGGCATGGGAATTGATCTCTGGGGCGATGTCCACATGACTGACCGCGACATCAAAATCGATCTCTGGGGCGCTGTCCATAGGATGGACACCGGCATCGGAATCGATCTCCGGGGCGATATCAACAGGACGACCGCGACATCGAAAACGATCTGTGGGGCATTGTCCATAGGACGGGCCGCGACATCGGAATAATCCAGGACGTCCACCGGCACCTGCACAACCCTAACATATTAGCAAGCACATTGCAAATAATCAAAAACCACAACTTTCGTAAGCCATTATTTTTTACCTTGTGCAGCTCACCGGGGGATCCCATCCCTCCGGAGGCCATCTCCTCGTCCTCGATGGGGGCCATCACCTTGCCAGGGGAATACTGCTTCTCAACGGCGACTATCTCCTCAAACTCGGCCTTGAGCCTCGCATAGGTGGCCATTAGAGTTCCTGGGGTAGGCACGGTGCGGCCCTTGCTTTTCTTCCAACTTTCTTTGAGGATTTCTTCTGCCAACGTCGTCAACTCTTTGGCCAATGCTTGTTTCTTGGAGTTCTTCGTCTCCATGGGTTGGCCCGCCAACATGGTCAACTCGTTGGTCGGTGCTCGCTTCCTGGAGATCGCTGTCTCCAGTGGGTTGTCCGCCGGCAACTCTTTGGCTAGTTCTCCAGGATCCATCAATGAACTAAGAAAAAAAGCAATCGAAAGGAAACCACAATCACAATGAAAACGGGAAAAGAATAGGCTGTGAGAATCGGTTGGTGCTTCGCAAAAAGAAGATTCTTGGAATGAAAATATAGCAGCATCACTGATTCGCCCATTTTTCCTTCGTCGGTACAGAAGAAAAATGGCAGTAGTGAGTTGCCTGGAGTCAGGTTTTCTTCAAGAAAGGGGAGAAAGGGCTTCAATGAGCGTTCTAGTGAAATGATGGTTGCTTCGTCCAGTCCAACTTCGAGGCCACTTCGAGGCCACTTTACCATTGCTAGTAAAGGTGGGTTTTGTGATATGACGGGTCATGACGGCCACACCGCCAGCAACTCTTTGTAAAGTACGAGATACATTCCTCCAATCACAAAATGCCTTGGTTGATGATATTTGAGATTTGAGCCAGTACTGCACGCGGTGAAATCTCTAGAAAGGAAAATACTCCTTTCCGGTTTACAGGGCTATACTAGCAAGTACTAGGTCTACAATAGTGGGCTCAAATAGCAATTTTGTCTCATGCAAGAGCCTGGCTATATGCGTGCTCCAAGGCTCCGCACCACGCCCCACCCCTACACAAATACTACCACGCAAGCGTTCGCAACTGCCACGTTTGGGTTGCGCTTCGCTCTTCGCCTCTTCGAGAAGACGAACAATGATGGTACTACTACTTCCATAGTAGTATCGAATCCACTGCTGCATGTCCGTCCACCGCATGCGGGAGGGATAGCCACCGCGCGCATGGGCGAGGGAGAAGGCGTGTAGTAGTAAAATCAAGCTCCTCCTCGTTGTACGAGTTGACGCGATACATCATAGCACTGGCCCCACATGGTTGCCTCTAAACTTGGATGAAAGACCCGCAGTGTACAATACTCCGAGCCTGTTTGGTTCATGACTAACTTTGCCACAACTAACCTTAGGCAAAGTGTGGCTGCCACAAAAAGTGTGGCTAACAAAATGGCCACCGGTGTGGCAAGATTTGGCAGAATATTGACCCTATGACTTGTGGGCCATATAACTAGAAAAGTGTGGCAATAAACCAAACACATGCCTAAGGTGTTGTGACATGACTAAGGTTAGGCGTGGCAACCTTAGGCTGAGAACCAAACAGCCCCTCCATTTGCTGCAACCTCTAACATTTACCCCACCACAAATTAAACTATATATTCCTGTCTTGACCAGATGAGCGTGAAAAATAGAACCACCAGGATGGCAGGTAGGACCACAAGATTATTTTAATCAAAAAAAACCATGGAGCTGAACCCAACGATTTTAAGCTTACAGGCACGGTACACGCTATCCTAGACTACTCTACACATGAAAGTGCCACACGAGCGTCCGGGCTGTGCTTGGCTCTTCGCCTCTTCGGGAAGTCGAACAATGATGGAGTACTACTGCAGTGGAGGAGTACTACAGTATGCTTCTAGCCATCTGACACCGATTGAACCGCTACATGTCCACCGCGTGCGGGAGGGAGAGCGTGTAGCGAACGAAAGCTTCTCTTAGTCCTCCAGCCACCACGCTCATGGGCGAGGGAGGGATGTAGCTTCATTGACTTACTGCTCCTGCCTTTGCGTCTATGACAGGTGGGCCCAACAGGTTGGTGGCCCACTTGTCATGCAGCCAAAGGCAGGTGCTGTTAACGCGAGAGGGCGTTGTAGTAATCAAACTTCTAAGTCTTGTACGAGTTACGCGACACATCAAAGCACTACACTCGATATATTTCAATAATTTGCATTTACCGATGCATTAGTTACTCCCTCTGTTACTAAATATAAATATTTTTAGACATTTCAAATGGACTACAACATCCAGATGTATGTAGACATATTTTAGAGTGTAGATTCACTCATTTTGCTTCGTATGTAGTCACTTGTTGCAATCTCTAAAAAGACTTATATTTGGAAACAGAGGGAGTACAACGCATGCATGCATGCCGTGACTTTCCTTTTGATACTTGCATGTGTTGATTTGATGCACCTAGCCAAATTTTGACTATAAATTTAACTAACCACATGTTCATGCATGTCACAAAAAATTACGGGGCTGTTTGGATTGTGACTATGTTTGCCTTATGTTGCCACATTATTTTTGCCACACTTGCCACACTTGCCTAACTTGAGTTTCTCAAATTGTTAGGGGCTGTTTGGTTCCTAGCCACACATTGCCACACCTAACCTTAGGCAAGTTTGACCAAGTTAGGTAGGTGTTTGGTTCTAGCCACACTTGAGGCAAGGAATTTTTTATGAACAGTGAACCCCACATGTCATAGACACAAAAAGTTTGGCAAGATTCCCTTAGGCAAGCCAAAGTGTGGCTAACAATTTGAGAAACTCATGTAAGGCAAGTGTGGCAAGTGTGGCAAAAAATCATGTGGCAACATATGGCAAAGATAGTCACAATCCAAACAGCCCTTAGACCCACTTTGGCTTGCCTAAGGGAATCTTGCCACACTTTTTATGTCTATGACATGTGGGGTTCACTGCTAATAAAACAATTCTTTTCTTAGGTGTGGCTAGAACCAAACACCCACATAACTTGGTCAAATTTGCCTAAGGTGAGGTGTGGTAAAGTGTGGCAATATGTGGCTGGAAACCAAGCAGCCCCTACATCATTGAAAACTACGTTCAAATACGAATCAAATGATATAATTTTTGTTAACATGCACTAACATTTTGTCAGTTAAATCTTTGGTCAAAATTTGGCACCAATTACAAAGGGGCCCAATAAATATTGTACTCCCTCATTTTGTTTTGAGGATACTCCCACATACTCCATCCGTTCCCAAATATAAGTCTTTTTAGAGATTCTAACAAGTGACTACATACGGAGCAAAATGAATGAATCCATACTTTAAAAAATATGTCTACATACATCCTTATATTTAGGAACAGAGGGAGTAGAAAATAAAAATAAAATGCATGTTGGGGCAGCCCACGTTTCCGATAATTTTAGCCGTGGGCTTGTTCACAATTTTTACGAGGGGGTGGTTGTTCATTTAATGGAGGGTCTTGTACCAGACTTGAGCGATACAAAGCGTGACCTGGCACACCGTAACACCACTTGGAATAAGTGGGTAGCTATCTCAAAAAACAATCAACAACTAAAAAAAGGCGACCTGGACGTACACAATTTTAAACGATTGTTTTGATGGAGTGAAAAAGGAAAACTACCCCACTACGTATATATAGGTCGGAGCCTCCGCACTTGCTTGCTAGGGTTTCTCTGTTCACACACTCTCATCCTCTCCAGATCTAAACAAGATATCGGTGGTAACACTGTCTTTCTACCTTCAAAAAACAATGTCTTTCTATCCTCACCGTTGGTTACAGATCCGGACATATCCCCCTCCGCCGATTAAGGGGAGGAGGGGCAGCATTTAGGCCGTAGTCGATAGCGACGGAGGAGACCCACTGTCGGCCCCACCGTTATCTCTGGCCGATTGCCGGTGCCAGAGGTCCCCCGATCCCTAGTGTTTGCGGATCTGGCCTCCCGCCACCGATCAATCCACATCTGGACGACCTTCAGGTATATCTTCCTTCGAAACCGCCGTAGCTCTACTTCCCCAGGTCGCTACGTCGCTGCATGTGCATCATTTTCAACCTGTCAGCCCCTCTCGATCGGATGGTCCAACGTCACCTTTTTTTCTTCTATTGTTAGTGGTAAAGCTACTTCATGGAGTCGAATCTTGTACTTGGTTCAAACAAGAAATAAAGTGGGGGTGGGGGAATTTAGTATGTGCATCCGACTTGGTACAAACAGGAAGGATAGGGGGTGAAAGTAGTACAGACTGGTCAGCCAACTGGTCTCTTGGCCGAAAAGGGAAATATAGGGGAAAGGCTATACATAGTGGTATGACCAGGACTAGATTTGCTATCCACACATAAGATGGTTGCATGCATCATTATGATGCAGAGGCCGGGGGAACGCCTCCATTTCCAAAAAAAAACCATAGGACTAGGTGGCTAGAGTGAACAAAAATGGGACCAACCCAGATATGTTACTTGGATGGTTGTTTCGCGGGGCAACAAACTCTGAATCACCACTTTATGCCCCGGTTTAGGTGCATGGTGCTGGACTACTGGTGCACCCAGTGTCCCATGCCCTTATACCAAATATTTAGCTCTTATTAATCTAATGCCCTGGTAGAATGAAGCCATGCCACTGTTATAAGCTATGAAAAGTTTAGCCAAATGTTTTTGCCTGTAATTGTTTGAAACTCTAATTGTTTCCTCTGTAGCTATTTGTATAAAAAGGGATATCCATTTCACCTGGTTGGTGTTGTGACCTTTTTGCGCACTTCACAAAACACTTCTTAAAAGAAGTGACTTTTGTGATGTTTAAATGGAATGCCAGAATGTAACAGTTGGTTCATTTCGGTGGAACTGCACAAAGGAGGATCTGTGTTCCAATCTTCATCATCCATATTGGCACCATAACCTCGTTTAGGTAAGAATGATTTTTAATGCATGTGTTCATCTCTATTTTGCGACTGCCATGAGAAAATAATGCTATTGTTTACTAGTACACTTGTACTCCCTCACTGACAAAACCAATTCTGAAATAGAAGGCCAATCATGTACTTGGTTTCACCAACTGGTGAGGAGAAAGAGAAATAGAGCATGAAGAGGAATAAGAAGAAGAATAAACAGTGCCAAGGTGATATTGCTAAAGCCGAGGCCTCAGTCGAGGCCATTCAAGGGCTCCGGCAACGTCTACCTTACATGTGAGATGATCCTCCAGGGAGCCCTTCCACTTCTTCGTATTGTCCATGATGAATTTGATGCTACTATTAGAGTAATATGCTAATGTCTTTCTATCATTTCTCACTAAGCTAGTGAAGGTTTCACCTTGTTCCTACTTGTGCAAACAAGGATCATGTTGTGCCAATCATACATTTTAGTGGAACTACACAAGACAATACAATGAACTGTACGCTAGCTAGTGCTTTAACTCTGCTGGAAGTTCTTGATAATCTTTCGATATAATCTCAGCACTGGTAAACAAGAGTGATTTCAACCATACATTTGAAGGGCACAAAAATGTATACTATTGAGTGATTCCAGTGAGTGCTTTATCATCTCTTCTGGGAATACATGAATAAGCTTTTTTGCTCAGGTTGGTACCGGCCTATGGCCTTCATCCATATTAGTTTGCTGTCATCTCTATTTGTATCGTGCTACTATCATGAGAAACTCCTTTATCTTTGCACGTTAAAGTTTTGCAACCTATGATACATGGCAAAGCTTTGAGTGTTGAGCTAATTGGCACTGATTAAATAAACAAATACCTCTCTTTAAGCAAGACCACAATGTTGCTAACTTTACCCGTTAAGATAATGAGGGTGCTTCTATTTGTTAGTGTACGTTTCATCAACTAGTCCCACTATTACAGTAATCTCACTCTCTCAATATATGTGCCAACAGGGATGCTTTATTTTTGTGGAACTGCACAAAAACTTTGGGTGCTTCATTGCCTCGATAGCTTCCTTACTTTCCTGTCAGTCGCTAATCTCGGCTTGCATTCTTCCTTTGCTATCAATCGCTTGGATTATCTCGGTTTCCAGTCAAAGGAAATAGTAATTGATATGCTACCTCACACAGGTTGGTGCTGGTCTTTATCCTTATTATTGTGCTTGCCATATGTAATGGTACTTTTGGTATTGTGCTACTGTTTGCCGATTTCATAAAGGGGTAACTTGGAGCCTGAACTCGCAGGCAAATCATTACATTGGGTGATTTCAGTAGAACTGCACAAAAAAGATCAGATGTACAGGTACTTATGCTGCTGCTATGTCCTCCAAAGTTCACTCAGACAAGCATGGATGTTGACAAGAAGAAGTGCCTATATTCATTCGAGTATCAACCGGCGTCAACCATTTGTCAAACTCCAAGTATTAGGAGTGTGAACACCAAAAATATTGCTTGGCGCATAGCCCAGAAAAACGCAGTCCAGTCTTTGGTCCCAACTTGTGCCTTTTGGTTATCGGCACATATGGTTGCGAACTGTATGGCATGGAGTCTAAAGATTCCAGACAAGTTGGTTGACGCGTATATTCATCTGGCACTTAATCAGTCTGCATGCCAGGGACACACCATTTCAGTTGTACTGCACAAAAAATTTGGGTGGTTCATTTTGTCAACCGCCTCCTTTCTTGTCTGCAATGTAGAATTTTGGCGAGCTACATGACCAAGATGAGCCAGTAAACTAGTTTGATGAAAGTAGTGGCCAAGTTGCTAAACCTCCATCGGCACGAGGCCACTATTTCAGGATAAACCTACAAGCAAAGTTCAGATTGTCTGTGCTGCCTCTTATGTACTCGAAAGTTTACTCGTACAAGCATTAATTTTAGCAAGAAGTACCTCGGACTGAACCCCATTTACCAGTCTATACCCTAGGTAATTAAAGTTCGTCCATGGATGATATTTGCTGTGATCTCAATCATTTGGATGCATAAACATACTGAACATGTGTATATCTGAATCTTTTTGTGAATTTTGTATGAATATTGTCGTGTGATCTATCAAACATTTGGATGCATAGACATACTGAACTTGTGTATATATGAATCTTTTGAGTTGTTGATTATGAATGTCGGCTATGAATATGAACGTGTCCTGTGAACCTGAGTTTGATACGAATGTTTACCTTTTCTGCTGTACTTGTGTGTGAACTTGTTAATATGCCTACTGTGGCATTTGTGACGTGTGGGTGTCAACGGCACACCTTCTTCCCGAGAAGAATTGCACCTGCTTTGTTAGGGTAGCAACGGCGCATCAGCTCTTTTTAATCTTTTTGCTCTATCTTTCCCCTCCCCGCTCCACCCCTGCCGTAATGTTTTCGGCCTCAAAACAAACATAGTACTGCGTTGTTTTGGGGGCTTGATGAAAAATCGAGTGCTGGTTTCTGTAGGTAGGCCCGCCCAGCAAATGGGCTGCTGGTCCACAACGGACTGGGAGGCTAAAAAAACAAGTTGTATGGTGTAGAAGCAAGTAAAAAACGCCATCGAGAGACATCCACTGAAGAGAAAAAATCGCTCCTGATGTACTTCTTCCGTCGCGCCACCAGCCCCCTCTTTAATCCAGTTTGCTCGGGGATCTAGTTGGTATCATTTTTTTCCAGAGGGCGAACAAGTATCAGCTAGGCCTAGGTTTTGTTTTTTAACATGCGTAGCCCACGACATACAGAGACAGTGGTTTGAACTTATTTTTTGAGGTCCATACTGGCCTATGGGCTTTTTCTTAAAGATCGGCAGCCCAATGTATTTTTCTTAGTAAAACGCAGATCTCTGTTCTATTTATCTATATAAAAGAATAATAATGTTGTCTCCAATTTATTTTTTCCCTTCTAACCACATTATATATATTTGTATTATTACTATTATCGTATATTTTATAGAGATTTATATATACATTGTAAAAACATCCCACGTGTTATTAACTTATAAAAGTAAATGTTTAACAGAATTTGGGAAGGAAAATCCTGGTTGTTTTTTACTCACAGGCAAGGTTTATCCTGGTGATTGCGTACAAAAGCTTGCGAGGATTTTAATGACCAATGTAATAATAACGCGCTCATTTTTATTTTGAGAAATAACTCGCTATTTTGTTAACTTTATATATAAAAAATGTGTCGCTCCGGTTTATTTTTTGATATTAATTGTTCCTTCTAACCTAACATTATATATCGAATGAGCCCAGCTAATTTGTTTATTTCACGAAAGTGCAAATGGACTGGAATTTCTTAGAAAATATAAAGGGGCCGCATTGACGCGAAATTATTTGTTCACTCACCCCAACAAATGGACAAAACATGGGTTAAATATATGCCACATTTTTGCAGGCTGACATGTGGGCCAATGGGTCGAAGCCTATGCAGGGCGTTGTCAACTTGGTCAACAAATGATTATGACATCCACAGCCATTGGATTTATATCCAACGGCCAGCATGCACCTTCAATCTCTCGTCTTCTTCCTCCAGCAACGCCGGGACCGCCTGGTCCAGCCTCTGGCCGCTAGCGGCTCTGCTTAGCACGCATCGCTGCGAAGCGCTACCCCGCCGCCAGCCAGGCTATCCCTCCGCCCCTCCACACCTCCTGTTATTCTCCACCGACTGCAGCCCCACGCCACACCAAAACCAGTTATAACCCTTCTCCTCGTCTCAATCTGCGACTCCACTGCCGCGTCATCCCATCTCCGGGTCATTCCCGTCCCGGGCCTCACTACTACAAAAATAGCTATAGCCAATATGGACACTAATGGCGCACTGTACATGTGGTGCGCCATTACTAAATACTAATGGCGCACCATGTGTTGGTGCGCCATTAGTGTGCAAATACTAATGGCGCACCACATCCACGGTGCGCCATTAGTGATTTTTTTTTCAAAACTACTAATGGCGCACCGTGGGATGGTGCCCCATTACTAGTTACTAGTTCAACTAGTAATGGTGCACCACTCCCACGGTGCACCATTAGTAATTATGTTTCAAATTTTTTTTCAATTTTTTTTATTTTTATTTTTTAAACTACTAACGGCGCACCGTGGGATGGTGCGCCTTTACTAGTTCAACTAGTACTGGCGCACCACTCCCACGGTGCGCCATTACTAGTTGAACTAGTAATGGCGCACCACTCACACAGTGCGCCATTAGTAATTTTGTTACAAATTTTGTTTCAAAAAATATTTTTTTTGAAAAACTACTAATGGCGCACGGTGGGGGTGGTGCGCCATTACTAGTTGAACTACTAATGGCGCACCACCCCCACGGTGCGCCATTAGTAACTTGGCCCATTCCACCCAATGCACCCCCCCGGTGGACCGCCTTTTCAGTTTTAAAAAAAATAAAGGAAAATGATGGAAATGTCAAAAAAAATAAAAGAAAATAAGTTTCCCATGTGATATGTGGTCTAGTTGTTGGGAAAATTTACAAATATGAATTTCGACTTTATTTGCAAAATCTCTCTGGAATTTGTAAAATGGGCATAACTTTTGCATACGAACTCGGATTAAAAAGTTTTATATATGAAAAATCATCTACTCGAAAAGTTACACAAGAATTTAACCACGGGAACCCCGTTAAACATTTTCAAAATCCTCAAAAACCTAACAGAAAAAAAGATACGGGGCTTTCAAGATTTAGAGGCAAAGAATTCAAAAAAATTCAAACTTACTAGTGGCGCACCGTTTGCTAGGTGCGCCACTAGTGACAGAAAAAATATTGGTTTTGAATTTTTTTTGGAATTTTTTTTCAAAAAATGATTCGTAATATGACAGTGAAGTTTGAAATATTTTTCAAAATGTCATCATACTCATGAATATGAACAAAGTCCTAGACATCAACAAGGTTTAATAGGATTGATATGATAGATATATCAACAGGTGGCTGTTAAAAGTGAGGTGGTGCTGGGGTTGGATAGAACTGCGAAGTTAAGCGTGCTCGGGCTGGAGTAGTGTGAGGATGGCTGACCTTCCGGGAAGTTTAACCACTTAGTGCGATTTGACTTGAGATTAAGCATATTGACCCGAGATTAAGCCATAGTGACCCGAGATTAAGAAAAAAAGAAAAAAAAATTGAAAAAAAATACAAATTTTTTAAAAAAATTTTGAAATTGTTTTGAAAGAAATATTTCTGAAAAAATATTTGATTTTTTTTTTTACTAATGGCGCACTTCTATGTGGTGCGCCATTACTAAGTCAGATAGTAATGGCGCACCGTGGCCTATACTAATGGCGCACCACTAGTGCGCCATTAGTATACCAGATACTAATGGCGCACCAGTGGTGCGCCATTAGTAAAAAATACTAGTGGCGTGGTACTAGTGGCGCACCAGTAGTGCGCCATTACTAGGCAAAACCGGTGCGCCACTAGTAGGCCTTTTCCTAGTAGTGCCTCGCCGTCGTCCACCGCCTCGCTGCCCTCAGTGCGGCGTGGTCAACAAACAAGAGTCATCGGAAGAGGACTGTGCGTAGAGAGCCTGACGGCTGGAACCAACGAGGTCCATGGTCGCCCGCAAGGAAAGTTCCTCCTTATTAAGCTGAAAAAAATGTTTCCTCCCCTGACAGCTGGGACCCACCGGCTGTATCTTTGCACAAAATGAAGTGCCTCCTTGTTATGCGAAAAAATTATTCCTCCCGTTGACAGCTGGAACCCGTCAACTTTGGTGGCTGACTTGTGGGGCTACTAAGCGGACGTGTACGCAGGGCTTTTTCAACTTAATCAACAAATGATTCTAGCAGCTGGATCGTTGGATGTTAATCCAACAGCCATGCTCCTTCTACAACCTCTGTTCTTGTCCCTGTCTCCCGTGGGCGGCACCTCCGCACTGCTGCCGCGCACCTGAACCAGTCAAGTTTCCCACTCCTCTCCATCTGCGACTCCACTGTCGCATCTTCTCTGGCTCCGCGTCGCCCCTTCATAGGCCTCGCCGTCGTCCACCGCCTTTGTGCTCTCGGTGCGTCGTGGTCAATGTGGTCAATAACCGACTTCCATCGGAAGAGTACTGTACGTGGAGAGGCTGACAGCTGGGTCCACGGCCGCAGCAAGGAAGTGCCTCCTTATTACGCGGAAAATAATTGTTCGTCCACCTGAAAGCAAGGACACACCGGACGGCCACCGTATTTTGTAAAAAAAATAGTTTCTCCCCTGACTGCTGGGACCCACCAGCTACATCTTCTAACGCAAGGAAGTGCGTCCATATTATGGGCAAAAAAAAATGATTCGCCCCCCTGACGGCTGGGACCCACCAGCTACATCTTCGCATGGAAGGAAGTGCCTGACAGTCAGGACCCACCCGGTCGAAGCGTACGTAGCGTTGTCATTCTGGTCGCGAATGTTTACGTACATACTGGTCGATCGGTCTGTCTGCAGGCTACAGCGATGAACCGTGGCCGTGTAAGGAAGGGCACGTGTGGTAGTAGAGGCGCGCACGTGTGGTAGTAGGGGCGCGCACATAGCATGTACACGTACGTACAACGGCCAAGGTGCAAGAAAGTAAATACGGCCACGTACGTACACATGGGCGGGGTCTCGAACGCCTACTCGCGCATACGTACGGCCAGGGCTCGTGTACATAGCTGCGGCCGGTTCGGAACGGAGAAACTGCGTCGTCGTCGTGTTCATGGGGAGGCAACGGAATGTGTCGTGTTAATTGGGAGGCAACGGAACACGTGCTCTTCATCTGGAGTCAACCGGCTTGGACGGAACAGGCGATGGAAACGAGGCCTGGCATATCATAGAACGGAGGAAACGGCCTTGTGTTTGACTGGGCACGGTGGAAATGGGATCCTGTTCATCTGGAGGGGTCTGGCGCACCGCAAAACAGAGGAAAAGGACCTCCTACAGTCGAAACAGGGTCCTGTTGATCGGGAGGGATGTGGCGTACCGCAAAACAGAGGGAACGGACTTGTGTTGGAACGCTACGGTCGGAACGGGGGTCCTGTTCATCAGGAGGGGTGTGGTGTACCACAAAACGGGACTCCACGGGATACTGTTCATCTCCACCGTCCACTGCCTCCACGGGCTACTGTTCATCCACCGTCGACCTCCTCCAGCCTCCACCTGCGACTGTTCAACCACGGGCTCTTATTCATCCAGCCTCCACCGCACGCTCCTCCACCGGCTACTGTTCAACCAGCCCTCTCCACGGGCTACTGTTCATCCAGCCCTCCACCGGCTACTGTTCAACCAGCCCTCCACCGGCTACTATTCAACCAGCCCTCCACGGGGTCCTGTTCATCCAGCCCTCCACGGGATCATGCTCACCCAC
Organism: Aegilops tauschii subsp. strangulata; assembly: GCF_002575655.3. Taxonomy (NCBI): domain Eukaryota; kingdom Viridiplantae; phylum Streptophyta; class Magnoliopsida; order Poales; family Poaceae; genus Aegilops; species Aegilops tauschii. The sequence continues at coordinate 70,105,141 of NC_053041.3, forward strand.
CGGCTTGATCGATTGGGGTACTGTTCATCCAGCAGCAACGGCCTCTACTACCACGGGTCCTGTTCATCCAGCGGCAACGGCCTGTACTACCACGGGTTCCTGTTCATCCAACCCCCACCGGGAACTGTTCATCCAATCCCCCTCAACAACGCTCATTGTTCATCCAGGGAAGGAGGCAGCAGTGTTCGATCGGCTTCAGTTAGCAGCAGTAGCGAAGGAATCACTCGGGTTCAGTTAACAGCAAGGGATCGATTGATTGCTCGGGTTCAGTAACGCGTAGCCTGCAGCGCAATCGCTCGGGTTCAGTTAGAGCCCAACGCCTCACTCGGGTTCAGTTAGAGCGCAATGCCTCGCACACACATGCGTACGTATGAGAGAAACGCGCATCGCTCAGCCCCCGACCACCCACCGTAACCGGGAACTCCCCCGATATTTTCCTCGCCCTCGCTTCTACCGTGGTTTTCTCCGTCATGGACGGCCCAAAGAATGTCATGCAGCTGCGTCTCCGGCCCGCCCAGGACGAAAAGCCCATTTTCTGTCATGATTTTTGTCATAGAAGTAGGAGCCCACCACATCTATGATGATACCGGGTTTTGTCACAATTATCGTCATAAAAGTCTCATAAGTATGACAGATAAATAATTTGTTCGGCCCAAAATGTCACAGATGTGTCTTTCTTTTTGTAGTGTATGTTGATCATATCTGCTATATGATTCAGGTTCAACCTTTCGGTCTCAGTGTTCTGAGGTCATATCTGCGTATGCTAGGCTCGTCAAGTTTAACCCGAGTATTCCGCGTGTGCAAAACTGGCTTGCACCCATTGTATGTGAACGTAGAGCTTATCACACCCGATCATCACGTGGGGTCTCAGCACGACGAACTGTAGCAATGGTGCATACTCAGGGGAACACTTATACCTTGAAATTTAGTGAGAGATCATCTTATAATGCTACCGTCGAACTAAGCAAAATAAGGTGCATAAAGGATAAACATCACATGCAATCAATATAAGTGATATGATATGGCCATCATCGTCTTGTGCCTTTCATCTCCATCTCAAAAGTACCATCATGATCACCATCGTCACCGGCTTGAAACCTTGATCTCCATCGAAGCATCGTTGTCGTCTCGCCAACTATAGCTTCTACGACTATCGCTACCGCTTAGAGATAAAGTAAAGCGATTCCATGGCGATTCCATTTCATAGAATAAAGCGACAACCATATGGCTCCTGCCAGTTGCCGATAACTCTGTTACAAAACATGATCATCTCATACAATAAAATTTAGCATCAGGTCTTGACCATATCACATCACAACATGCCGTGCAAAAACAAGTTAGACATCCTCTACTTTGTTTGTTGCAAGTTTTACGTGGATGCTACGAGCTGAGCAAGAACCGTTCTTACATACGCATGAAAAACCACAACGCGGTATAGTGATTGCTTTTTGATCTTTAGAAAGAACCCTGTTCATTGAATCCGATTCAACTAAAGCTGGAGAAACTGTCACCCACTAGCCACCTGTGTGCGAAGCAGGTCGGTACAACCAGTCTCGCGTAAGCGTACGCGTAATGTCGGTCTGAGCCACTTCATCCAACAATTCTGCCGAATCAAGAAACAACTAGTGACGGCAAGAAATATGTATATACCTATGCCCACAACTTCTTTGTTTTCTTACTCGTGCATATAACATCTACGCATAGACCTGGCTCTGATGCCACTGTTGGGGAACACAGTATTTCAAAAAAATTCCTACGATCACGTAAGATCCATCTAGGCGATGCATAGCAATGAGAAGGGAGAGTGTGTCTATGTACCCTCGTAGAGCGAAAGCGAAAGCATTGAGTAACGCGGTTGATGTAGTCGAATGTCTTCTCGATCCAACAGATCAAGTACCGAACGCATGGCACCTCCGGGATCTGCGCACGTTTAGCTCGATGACGTCTCTCGTACTCTTGATCCATTTGAGGCTGAGGGTGAGTTGCGTCAGCACGACGGCGTGTTGACGGTGATGATGAAGTTACCGACGAAGGGCTTCGCCTAAGCACTACAAATGGCCGAGGTGCAACACTATGGAGGGGGGCACCGCACACGGCTAAAGATCAACTTGTGTGTCTATGGGGTGCCCCCCTTGAGGGAGTCCTGGACTAAGGGGTCCTCGGGCGTCCGGCCTGTTGGACATGGGCCGGACTATTGGGCCATGAAGATACAAGATGTAGGGGAACATAGTAATTTCAAAAAATTTCCTACGCACACGCCAGATCATGGTGATGCATAGTAACGAGAGGGGAGAGTGTGTCCACGTACCCTTGTAGACCGAAAGCGGAAGCGTTAGCACAACGCGGTTGATGTAGTCGTACGTCTTCACGATCCAACCGATCAAGTACCAAACGCACGGCACCTCCGAGTTCAGCACACGTTCAGCTTGATGACGTCCCTCGAACTCCGATCCAGCCAAGCTTTGAGGGAGAGTTTCGTCAGCACGACGGCGTGGTGGCGATGATGATGTTCTACCGACGCAGGGCTTCGCCTAAGCACCGCTACAATATTATCAAGGTGGATTATGGTGGAGGGGGGCACCGCACACGGCTAAGAGATCCAAGGGATCAATTGTTGTGTCTAGAGGTGCCCCCCTGCCCCCGTATATAAAGGAGCAAGGGGGGAGGCGACCGGCCTAGGAGGAGGGCGCGCCAAGGGTGGGGAGTCCTACTAGGAATCCCAAGTCCTAGTAGGATTCCCCTTTCCTTTTCGGAGTAGGAGTGAAGGAAAGAGGGGGAGAGGGAGAAGGAAAAGGCGGCTACACCCCTTGTCCTATTCGGACCAGAGGGGGGAGCGCACGCCTCCTTCATTTTGGCCTCTCTCCTCTATCCTCGTATGGCCCAATAAGGCCCATATACTCCCCGGCGAATTCCCGTAACTCTCCGGTACTCTGAAAAATACACGAATCACTCGGAACCTTTCCGAAGTCCGAATATAGTCGTCCAATATATTGATCTTTACGTCTCAACCATTTTGAGACTCCTCGTCATGTCCCCGATCTCATCCGGGACTCCGAACTACCTTCGGTACATCAAAACACATAAACTCATAATATAACCGTCATCGAACTTTAAGCATGCGGACCCTACGGGTTCGAGAACTATGTAGACATGACCGAGACACGTCTCCGGTAAATAACCAATAGCGGAACCTGGATACTCATATTGGCTCCGACATATTCTACGAAGATCTTTATCGGTCAAACCGCATAACAACTTACGTTGTTCCCTTTGTCATCGGTATGTTACTTGCCCGAGATTCGATCGTCGGTATCTCAATACCTAGTTCAATCTCGTTACCGGCAAGTCTCTTTACTCGTTACGTAATGCATCAGCCCGTAACTAACTCATTAGCTACATTGCTTGCAAGGCTTATAGTGATGTGCATTACCGAGAGGGCCCAGAGATACCTCTCCGACAATCAGAGTGATAAACCTAATCTCGAAATACATCAACTCAACAAGTACCTTCGGAGAAACCTGTAGAGCACCTTTATAATCACCAAGTTACGTTGTGACGTTTGGTAGCACACAAAGTGTTCCTCCGGTAAGCGGGAGTTACATAATCTCATAGTCATAGGAACATGTATAAGTCATAAAGAAAGCAATAGCAACATACTAAATGATCAAGTGCTAAGCTAACGAAAAGGGTCAAGTCAATCACATCATTCTTATAATTATGTGATCCCACTGATAAAATGATAACTCATATCCATGGTTAGGAAACTCAACCATCTTTGATCAATGAACTAGTCAAGTAGAGGCATACTAGTGAAACCATGTTTGTCTATGTATTCACACATGTATTATGTTTCCGGTTAATACAATTCTAGCATGAATAATAAACATTTATCATGAAATAAGGAAATAAATAATAACTTTATTATTGCCTCTAGGGTATATTTCCTTCAGTCTCCCACTTGCACTAGAGTCAATAATCTAGTTCACATCACCAATATTCACATCTGTATGTGATTAACACCCATAGTTCACATCGTCATGTGATCAACACCCGAAGGGTTTACTAGAGTCAATAATGTAGTTCACATTGCTATGTGATTAACACCCAAGAGTACTAATGTGTGATCATGTTTTGCTTGTGAGAAGCTTAGTCAACGGGTCTGTCACATTCAGAACCGTATGTATATTGCAAATATTCTATGTCTACAATGCTCTGCATGGAGCTACTCTCGCTAATTGCTCCCACTTTCAATATGTATCCAGATTGAGACTTAGAGTCTTCTGGATCAGTGTAAAAGCTTGCATCGTTGTAACTCTTTACGACGAGCTTTTTTATCATTTCCATTATCGAGAAATATTTCCTTAGTCCTCACTAAGGATATTCTTGACCGCTGTCCAGTGATCTACTCCTAGATCAAAATTGTACTCCCTTGCCAAACTCAGAGCAAGGTATACAATAGGTCTGGTACACAGCATAGCATACTTTATAGAACCTATGACTGAGGCATAGGGAATGACTTTTCATTCTCTTTCTATTTTCTGCGATGGTCGGGTTTTGAGTCTTACTCAACTTCACACCTTGCAACACAGGCAAGAACTCCTTCTTTGACTGTTCCATTTTGAACTACTTCAAAAATATTATCAAGGTATGTACTCATTGAAAAATCTTATCAAGCGTCTTGATCTATCTCTATAGATCTTGATGCTCAATGTGTAAGCAGCTTTACCGAAGTCTTTCATTGAAAAACTCTTATTCAAGTATCCTTTTATGCTATCCAGAAATTCGATATCATTTCCAATCAACAATATGTCATCTACATATAGTATTAGAATGCTACAGAGCTCCCACTCACTTTCTTGTAAATACAGGCTTCTCCAAAAGCCTGTATAAAACCATATGGTTTGATCACACTATCAGAACGTTTATTCCAACTCCAAGAGGCTTGCACCAGTCCATAAATGGATCACTGGAGCTTGCACATTTTGTTAGCACCTTTAGGATTGACAAAACCTTCTGGTTGCATGATATACAACTCTTCTTTAATAAATCCATTAAGGAATGCAGTTTTGACATCCATTTGCTAGATTTCATAAAATGTGGCAATTGCTAACATGATTCGGACAGACTTAAGCATCGATACGAGTGAAAAAATCTCATCGTATTCAACACCTTGAACTTGTAGAAAAACTATTTGCGACAAGTCAAGCTTTGTAGATAGTAACACTACTATCAGCGACTATCTTCCTCTTGAAGATCCATTTATTTTCTATGGCTTGCCGATCATCGGGCAAGTCCACCAAAGTCCACACTTTGTTCTCATACATGGATCCCATCTCAGATTTCATGGCCTTCAAGCCATTTCGCGGAATCTGGGCTCATCATCGCTTCCTCATAGTTCGTAGGTTCATCATGGTCTAGTAACAGGACTTCCATAATAGGATTACCGTACCACTCTGGTGCGGACTGTACTTTTGAAAACCTACGAGGTTCTGTAGTAACTTAATCTGAAGTTTCATGATCATCATCATTAGCTTCCTCACTAATTGGTGTAGGAATCACTAGAACTGATTTCTATGATGAACTACATTCCAATTCGGGAGAAGGTACAATTACCTTATCAAGCTCTACTTTCCTCCCACTCACTTCTTTTGAGAGAAACTCCTCTAGAAAGGATCCATCTTAGCAACGAATATCTTGCCTTCGGATCTGTGATCGAAGGTGTACCCAACAGTTTCCTTTTGGTATTCTATGAAGATGCACTTCTCCGATTTGGGTTCGAGCTTATCAGGTTGAAAAAATTTCACATAAGCATCGCAACTCCAAACTTTATGAAACGACAGCTTAGGTTTATTGCTAAACCATCGTTCATACGGTGTCGTCTCAACGGATTTTGATGGTGCCCTATTTAAAGTGAATGCAGCTGTCCCTAATGCATAACCCCAAAACAATACTGGTAAATCAGTAAGATACATCATAGATCGCACCATATCCAATAAAGTGCGGTTACGACGTTCAGACACACCATTATGCTGTGGTGTTCCATGTGGCGTGAGCTGTGAAACTATTCCACATTGTTTTGAAATGATGGCCAAACTCGTAACTCAAATATTCTCCTCTACGATCAGATTGTAGAAACTTTATTTTCTTGTTATGATGATTCTCCACTTCACTCTGAAGTTCTTTGAACTTTTCAAATGTTTCAGACTTATGCTTCATTAAGTAGACATACTCATATCTGCTCAAATCATCTGTGAAGGTCGGAAAAATAACGATACCCGCCACGAGCATCAACACTCATTGGACCGCATACATCGGTATGTATTATTTCTAACAAGTCAGTAGCTCGTTCCATTGTTCCAGAGAATGGAGTTTAGTCATCTTGCCCAAAAGGCACGGTTCGCAAGCATCAAATGATTCATAACCAATTGATTCCAAAAGTCCATCTTTACGGAGTTTCTTCATGCGCTTTACACCGATATGACCCAAACGGCAGTGCCACAAATAAGTTGCACTATCATTATCAACTTTGCATCTTTTGGCATCAATATTATGAATTTGTGTATCACTGCGATCAAGATCCAACAAACTATTTTCATTGGGTCTATGACCATCGAAGGTGTTGTTCATGTAAACAGAACAACAATTATTCTCTGACTTTAAATGAATAACCACATTGCAATAAATATGATCAAATCATATTCATGCTCAACGCAAACGCCAAATAACATTTACTTAGGTTTAACACTAATCCCGAAAGTACAGGCAGTGTGCGATGATGATCATATCAATCTTGAAACCACTTCCAACACACATCGTCACTTCACCCTCAACTAGTCTCTGTTTATTCTGTAACTCCTGTTTCGAGTTACTAATTTTTAGCAACCGAACAAGTGTCAAATACCCAGGCGCTCCTATAAACACTAGTAAGGTAAACATCAATAACCTTTATATCAAATATACCCGTGTTCACTTTGCCATCCTTCTTATCCGCCAAATATTCATGGCATTTCCGCTTCCAGTGACCATTTTCTTTGCAATAGAAGCACTCAGTTTCAGGCTTTGGTCCAACATTGGGCTTCTTCGCGGGAGTGACAACTTGCTTGCCGTTCTACATGAAGTTCCCTTTCTTTCCCTTTGCCATTTTCTTGAAACTAGTGGTCTTCTTAATCATCAACACATGATGCTCTTTCTTGATTTCTACCTTCATCGATTTTATCATCATGAAAAGCTCGGGAAATATTTTTGTCATCCCTTGCATACTATAGTTCATCACGAAGTTCCAGTAACTTGGCGATGGTCACTAGAGAACTCGGTCAATCACTATCTTATCTGGAAGATTAACTCCCACTTGATTCAAGCGATTGTAGTACCCAGACAATCTGAGCACATGATCACTGCTTGAGCTATTCTCCTCCATCTTTTAGCTATAGAACTTGTTGGAGACTTCATATCTCTCAACTCGGGTATTTGCTTGAAATATTAACTTCAATTCCTGGAACATCTCATATGATCCATGATATTCAAAACTTCTTTGAAGTCCCGATTCTAAGCCGTTAAGCATGGTGCACTAAACTATCAAGTAGTCATCATACCGAGCTCTGTCAAACGTTCATAACGTCTGCATCTGCTCCTGCAATAGGTCTGTCACCTAGCGGTGCATCAAGGACATAATTCTTCTGTGCAACAATGAGGATAATCCTCAGATCACGGATCCAATCCGCATCATTGCTACTAACATCTTTCAACATAATTTTTCTCTAGGAACATATCAAAATAAACATAGGGAAGCAACAACGCGAGCTATTGATCTACAACATTATTTGCAAAATACTATCAAGACTAAGTTCATGATAAATTAAAGTTCAATTAATCATATTACTTAAGAACTCCCACTTAGATAGACATCCCTCTAATCATCTAAGTGATCACGTGATCCAAATCAAGTAAACCATGTCCGATCATCACGTGAGATGGAGTAGTTTTCAATGGTGAACATCACTATGTTGATCATATCTACTATATGATTCACGCTCGACCTTTCGGTCTCAGTGTTCCGAGGCCATATCTACTATATGCTAGGCTCGTCAAGTTTAACCTGAGTATATGCTAGGCTCGTCAAGTTTAACCTGAGGTCATATCTACTATATGCTAGGTTCGTTAAGTTTAACATGAGTATTCCGCGTGTGTAACTATTTTGCACCCGTTGTATTTGAACGTAGAGCCTATCACACCCGATCATCACGTGGTGTCTCAGCACGAAGAACTTTCGCAACGGTGCATACACAGGGAGAACACTTATACCTTGAAATTTAGTGAGAGATCATCTTATAATGCTACCGTCAATCAAAGCAAAATAAGATGCATAAAGGATAAACATCACATGCAATCAATATAAGTGATATGATATGGCCATCACCATCTTGTACTTGTGATCTCCATCTCCGAAGCATCGTCATCACCATCGTCACCGGCGCGACACCTTGATCTCCATCGTAGCATCGTTGTCGTTTCGCCACCTATTGCTTCTACCACTATCGCGACCGCTTAGTGATAAAGTAAAGCAATTACAGGGCGATTGCATTGCATACAATAAAGCGACAACCATACGGCTCCTACCAGTTGCCGATAACTTGGTTACAAAACATGGTTATCTCATACAATAAAATATAGCATCACGTCTTGAACATATCACATCACAACATGCCCTGCAAAGACAAGTTAGACGTCCTCTACTTTGTTATTGCAAGTTTTACATGGCTGCTACGGGCTGAGCAAGAACCGTTCTTACCTACGCATCAAAACCACAATGATACTTCGTCAAGTTAGTGCTGTTTTAACCTTCTCAAGGACCGGGCGTAGCCACACTTGGTTCAACTAAAGTTGGAGAAACTGGCACCCGCCAGCCACCTATGTGCAAAGCACGTCGGTAGAACCAGTCTCGCGTAAGCGTACGCGTAATGTCGGTCCGGTCCGCTTCATCCAACAATACCGCCGAACCAAAGTATGACATGCTGGTAAGCAGTATGACTTGTATCGCCCACAACTCAATTGTGTTCTACTCGTGCATATAACATCTACGCATAAAACCAGGCTCTGATACCACTGTAGGGGAACGTAGTAATTTCAAAAAAATTCCTACGCACACGCAAGATCATGGTGATGCATAGCAACGAGAGGGGAGAATGTGTCCACGTACGCTCGTAGACCGTAAGCGGAAGCGTTAGCACAACGCGGTTGATGTAGTCATACGTCTTCACGATCCGACCGATTAAGTACCCAACGCACGACACCTCCGAGTTCAGCAGACGTTCAGCTCGATGACGTCCCTCGAACTCTGATCCAGCCGAGCTTTGAGGGAGAGTTCCGTCAGCACGACGGCGTGGTCACGATGATGATGTTCTACCGACGCAGGGCTTTGCCTAAGCACCGCTATGATATTATCGAGGTGGATTATGGTGGAGGGGCGCACCGCACACGGCTAAGAGATTCAAGGGATCAATTGTTGTCTCTAGAGGTGCCCCCTGCCCCCGTATATAAAGGAGCAAGGGGGAGGCGGCCGGCCTAGGAGGAGGGCGCGCCAAGGGTGGGGAGTCCTACTAGGACTCTCAAGTCCTAGTAGGATTCCCCTTTCCTTTCCGAAGTAGGAGAGAAGGAAAGAGGGGGAGATGGAGAAGGAAAAGGGGGCTGCACCCCTTGTCCAATGCGGACCAGAGGGGGGCGACGCCTCCTTCCTTTTGGCCTCTCTCCTCTATTCGCGTATGGCCCAATAAGGTCCATATACTCCCCGGCGAATTCCCGTAACTCTCCGATACTCTGAAAAATACCCGAATCACTCGGAACCTTTCCGAAGTCCGAATATAGTCGCCCAATATATCGATCTTTATGTCTCGACCATTTCGAGACTCCTCGTTATATCCGTGATCACATCTGGGACACCGAACTACCTTCGGTATATCAAAACACATAAACTCGTAATATAACTATCATCGGACTTTATGCGTGCGGACCCTACAGGTTCGAGAACTATGTAGACATGACCGAGACACGTCTCCGGTCAATAACCAATAGCGGAACCTGCATGCTCATATTGGCTCCCACATATTCTACGAAGATCTTTATCGGTCAAACCGCATAACAACATACGTTGTTCCCTTTGTCATCGGTATGTTACTGCCCGAGATTCGATCATCGGTATCTCAATACCTAGTTCAATCTCGTTACCGGCAAGTCTCTTTACTCGTTACGTAATGCATCATCCCGTAACTAACTCATTAGCTACATTGCTTGCAAGGCTTATAGTGATGTGCATTACCGAGAGGGCCCAGAGATACCTCTCCGACAGTCGGAGTGACAAATCCTAATCTCGAAATACGTCAACTCAACAAGTATCTTCGGAGACACCTGTAGAGCACCTTTATAATCACCCAGTTATGTTGTGACGTTTGGTAGCACACAAAGTGTTCCTCCGGTAAGCGGGAGTTACATAATCTCATAGTCATAGGAACATGTATAAGTCATGAAGAAAGCAATAGCAACATACTAAACGATCAAGTGCTAAGCTAACGAAATGGGTCAAGTCAATCACATCATTCTTCTAATGATGTGATCCCACTGATCAAATGATAACTCATATCCATGGTTAGGAAACTCAACCATCTTTGATCAATGAGCTAGTCAAGTGGAGGCATACTAGTAACACCATGTTTGTCTATGTATTCACACATGTATTATGTTTCCGGTTAATACAATTCTAGCATGAATAATAAACATTTATCATGAAATAAGGAAATAAATAATAACTTTATTATTGCCTCTAGGGCATATTTCCTTCACAAGATAGAAGAATTTCTCTCATGTCCGGATAGGGCTCTCCTTTGCGTGGATGACAAGCTAGGCGGCCGGATGTAATATTTCCTTTTTATGTAACCGACTTGGTACAACCCTAGTCCCCTCTGGTGTCTATATAAAACAGAGGGTTTATTTCATAGAGGATCATACTCATAGTCATACAGGCTAGACTTCTAGGGTTTTAGCCATTACGATCTCGTGGTAGATCAACTCCTGTAACCCCCATACTCGCAAATATTAATCTAGCAGGACGTGGGGTTTTACCTCCATAGAGAGGGCCCGAACCTGGGTAAACATTGTGTTCCCTGTCTCCTGTTACCATCAACCTCAGACGCACAGTTCGGGACCCCCTACCCGAGAACCGCCGGTTTTGACACCGACATTGGTGCTTTCATTGAGAGTTCGGCTGTGTCGTCAAGAGGTTCAATGGCCCCGTCAATCATCCATGACAACATTATCAAGGGAGAAACCTTCCTCCCCGGACAGATCTTCGTGTTCGGTGGCTTCGTACTGCGGGCCAAGTCGCTTGGCCATCTAGAGCAGATCGATAGCTATGCCCCTGGCCATCAGGTCAGATTTGGAAGCTTGAAATATGTCGCGGACATCCGCGGAGACTTGATCTTCGACGGATTCGAGACCGTGGCAGTAGCCGCTCCCTATCACCACGATGAACATGACTTAAATCTGTCATCGAACCGCATGTCGGTGTCAAAACCGGCGGATCTCGGGTAGGGGGTCCCGAACTGTGCGCCTAAGGTCGATGGTACCAGGAGACAGGGGACACAATGTTAACCCAGGTTCGGGCCCTCTATATGGAGGTAATACCCTACTTCCTGCTTGATTGATATTGACGAATACGAGTAATACAAGAGTTGGTCTACCACGAGATCGTAATAGCTAAAACACTAGAAGTCTAGCCAGTATGACTATATATCCATTTCCGGACTAAGCCCTCCGGTTTATATCGACACCGGAGGGGACTAGGGTTGTACAAAGTCGGTTAATGATACGTCTCCAACGTATCTATAATTTTTTATTTTTCCATGCTATTATATTACCCGTTTTGGATGTTTATGGGCTTTACTTTACATTTTTATATCATTTTTGGGACTAACCTACTGACCGGAGGCCCAGCCCGAATTGCTGTTTTTTGCCTATTTTAGTGTTTCGAAGGAAAGGAATATCAAACGGAGCAACATGGAATGAAACCTTCGGGAGCGATATTTTTGGAACAAACGTGATCCTGGGGACTTGGAGTGGACGTCAAGCAACAGAGGAGGCGGCCACGAGGGTGCCCGACGCGCCCCTTGGAGGTGGGCGCGTCCCCCACCCTCGTGGGCCCCTCGAGCATCCACCGACCTACTTCTTCCTCCTATATATACCCACGTACCCTGAAACCATCGAGGAGCACCACGAAAAACTATTTCCACCGCCGTAACCTTTTGTATCCGCGAGATCCCATCTTGGAGCCATCGCCGGCGCTCCGCCGGATGGGGAATCGACCACGGAGGGCCTCTACATCATCTCCAAGGCCCTTCCGATGAGTTGTGAGTAGTTTACCACGGACCTTTTGGTCCATAGTTATTATCTAGATGGCTTCTTCTCTCTCTTTGAATCTCAATACAAAGTTCTCCTCGATCTTCTTGGAGATCTATTCGATGTAACTCTCTTTGCGGTGTGTTTGTCGAGATCTGATGAATTGTGGGTTTATGATCAAGTTTATCTATGTGAAATATTTGAATCTCCTCTGAATTCTTTCATGTGTGATTAAGTTATCTTTGCAAGTCTGTTCGAATTATTAGTTTGGTTTGGCTTACTAGATTGATCTTTCTTGCAATGGGAGAAGTGCTTAGCTTTGGGTTCAATCTTGCGGTGTCCTTTCCCAGTGACAGCAGGGGCAGCAAGGCACATATTGTATTGTTGCCATCGAGGATATAAAGATGGGGTTTATATCATATTGCATGAGTTTATCCCTCTACATCATGTCATCTTTCTTATTGCGTTACTCTGTTCTTTATGAACTTAATACTCTAGATGCATGCTGGATAGCGGTCGATGTGTGGAGTAATAGTAGTAGATGCAGGAAGGAGTCGGTCTACTTGTCTCGGACGTGATGCCTATATACATGATCATGCCTAGATAATCTCATAATTATTCGCTTTTCTATCAATTGCTCGACAGTAATTTGTTCACCCACCGTAATACCTATGCTATCTTGAGAGAAGCCACTAGTGAAACCTTTGGCCCCCGGGTCTATCTTTTATCTTATAAGTTTTCCATCTACTATTATTTGCATCTTTACTTTTCCAATCTATATCATAAAAATACCAAAAATATTTATCTTATCATATTATCTCTATCAGATCTCACTTTCGCAAGTGGCCATGAAGGGATTGACAACCCCTTTATTGCGTTGGTTGCGAGGTTCTTGTTTGTTTGTGTAGGTGCGTGGGACTTTTGAGGAGCCTCCTACTGGATTGATACCTTGGTTCTCAAAAACTGCTGGAAATACTTACGCTACTTTGCTTCATCACCCTTTCCTCTTCAACGAAAACCAACGCAAGCTCAAGACGTAGCAAGAAGGATTTCTGGCGCCGTTGCCGGGGAGGTCTTCCCTCAAGTCAAGACATACCAAGTACCCATCACAAACTTATCTCCCTCGCATTAGATTATTTGCCATTTGCCTCTCGTTTTCCTCTCGCCCACTTCACCCTTGCCGTTTTATTCGCCCTCTCTTTCCCAATCTCCTCTCTTTTTCACTTGTCTTTTGTTTGCTCGTCGTTATGGCTAGTCCCTTATCCGCTCCTATGTCTCACGAGTTTGAAGTTCTTGTTGGATATATGCCCTAGAGGCAATCATGTGTGATGATATTTCCTATGTGTTTATGAATAAAGATAGTCCTTGGACATTATCAATGATGTGTATCAGCAAATACGTTACTTGCTTGTGGGACTATGCATTGTATGATGACTGTCCTAAAAGGTCCCTAGTCGAAAGGGTTGTGTGGACGCGCAGCCGACTAGACTAGCATATGACACGGTCGATGGCTTGGTCTCACTAGCCATGGAGCATTGGATGCTAACCGGTTAATATGGACTTGGAAAGGTCTGGTCGGATTCGACGTAGTCAGATCCGAGTCGAGATAAGGTCCGAGTCGGACAGACCCAACAATGAGACGCAGTGATATGTCATCTATGAGTCTCTAGTACAACATACGTTCTATGTCCTATGACCTGAGCTGACGCATGTACTCGAGATGGTGATAGACTTGCTGTGGGCCGAGCAAACGCTACTCCGTGACTGGGTAGTTACAAAGGTAGGTTTCGGGTTTGTCCAGTCCCATGCTGCGAGACATGGTCGAGCAAGATGGGATTTGCCCCTCCGATCAGGAGAGATATACTCTAGGCCCCTCGTGTGATCCGACCAAGAGAAGCATGGCCATGCGACAAGGATTATGAGATAATCCAGATTGTGGTCGGCATCACTCACTACAAGAAATATGTCAACTTGTGACCACCACTATTGGTCACTGAAAGGTCATTGTTTTTCATTTGCGACCTTTTTGTGACCAAAAATAGATGGTCAAAAGTTGGCAGTCGTAAACTGAAATTAACGACCTTCTTCGGGATAAGGTCGTAGACGTTTACGACCAAAACAAAAGGTTGTGGAACCCATGACCTTTTGTTTTGGTCACTGGCTGTCTGCCCAGGCCAGGTCGGATCCGACGTGGCAATCTGACGTGGCAAAATTGCGACCAATTGAAAAGGTCAAAAATTAGAATCGGCCCGGTCCAATTTGGTGTTTTAGATGGGCCGAGCCCAACAATTCAGCCTTTTTATTTTTTTCTATCAATTTTTTGTCGATTTCATGGGCCAAGCCCCACGTTGCAGCCTTTTTTATTGTTGGGCCATGGCCTTTTTGTCTAAACAATTTCATTTTCCTTTTTTATTAAATGGGTCCACTAGTCAGATGGGTCCCAGGGGTCCCATTGGTCATGTTCTGGTAAGTGGGTCCCAACTATCAGGCTCATATTCTTCATATTTCAACCAGTATTTAAATTGGCAAACCAAAAGCTCACATAATACTTCAAATAAGAGCAACCAAATCACGTAATACAATGGAAACAATAGTAACAAGCTCTATCCGTGCCAATACATATGATCATGTGTAATACAAGCTCTACAAGTGTAACGAGCTCTACAAGTTCTACAAGTGTGATACAGTACTGCTTTACAAGCTCTACAAGTGTAACGATCTCTACATGTGTGATGCAGTACTGCTTTACAAGAAAATGACAACATGACGGACTCGTCGGACGACCATAGTCAGATGAACAGCATGCCAGACTGGCTAGACAACCATAGTCAGGGCTGGGAACGAACAAAACGGCAATATGGCTTCCTCTGTCACCCTATTACATGAATGAGAAAAGAATTAGAAAAACTGGGGCAAATATATTATGAACAGACCATTCAAGAAAAGGACATTTATTTAGAATGATAACACAAAACTGGAGCAGCTTTTCGTTGTCGAGCTAGTGAAAATGAGATACTAGTTCATATAAGAAACATAGACACAATATGAATATGCATGGCACAGGTGCAGGTTGTGCAAAAAACTGCACTACAACACATTGCGCCTAAAACAAAATGCCAACAACAGGTTGTCAAATTTGAAGCACCAGCAGAATAGATCTAACAAACCAGACCATGATCATCATGCATCAGGATTTATGGTTCTAGAAAAACAGTAAAGAGATGGACATACACGCATCAAGCATACCAGCTACTACAATAAGAGTTCAAGATGCTCCAGGAACTTGAGGGAGTATGCACTTCGGCAGTCGTGCAGTAGCTAGGGACTGAGGAGGATGAGCTTGTTGTATCCATTGTACCTGGGTGATATTTAGGTGCACAATTAGCTAATATGTCAACATTTAGTTACCATGAACATAAAACAACGAATTTGGATAAACATTAGCAGTGTAGTACAGAATGTATCACTATAGCTTTGGGAAATAGTTAAGTCTTGTGGGTATCTAGTTTACTTGCATATGATCAACACTAACCAGTATGAGTTTGTTCAATAACTAAAAAGTACTCAGTAGCTGACAATGTACAATTTACACATATAAACCGAGGATTCAGCAAAGGCATGTTGATAAAACATCGAAAACAATGGTATTTGGTATACCGCCATGCATAAGCACTTCTTAACATTTATATTCATCATCACAACAACCTATAACCACCTATGCTCATTGTTGTAAATCTATGCATAGTTCAAAAAAATGACCTGATCTACTTCTGATCTACTTCAAATCTATGCAGACTTCAGATCTACTTCAAATTTTGATACACAACATAGAAGTAATTCACCACAGAGAACAATAAATGGGCATAGGGATCTAAGACTCAACGATGACAGCAAACTAAAATCTCGGCCCAGTAATTAATGCCGGAGCCAATCGGACAAGCAGAAATTGTGGCAAATAGGCCGAGATTGCCCCTAGAAAATTCAATTTTTTGCAGGTTTCCAGAATCCATGAAGAACCCATCAGTTCTGCGCCGGAGTGGGAGATGGCAGGCGGATCAAATAGTAGATTCGAGCAAGGATGTACTACCTGAAATAGGAAACGAGGAGGCCGATCTGACGAGTCCCACCCAAAAAGTGGAAGGAGCAGCGGCAGCAGCTGCAGAAAGACTCGACAGCCCAGACGCCGTCGTGGAACTGGTAGGTGAGGATAATGTGGTAGTGGTGGAAGCCGCCGTCGAGGCTGACGGCGCCTGCGGTGTCCTCGTCGTCCTCGAAGGCGATGAAGACGGACGGGTCGTGGTCGAAGCAGGTGCACTGCAGGCCACATCATCATATTTGAGCATTAACATTTCTGTATTACTACACAGCAACTACAGCACTAGGAGTACACAGCAACTAGTAACAGAACTAGAAGAAATGACCACATTGAGTGTACACCAATATCATCAGAAACATGAGTATAACAAGCATCTTGCTTTACTGGGATACAGTGACACAGCAGAATTACTAGGATAGAGTGACACAACAGCAATAAGATAACATATTATGTGCTACAGGCTGACATTTCCAAAGTGGCACGTTTGATATGCTAAGGAATTGTTGATCTAATCCAGGTTTTCTTTTACAAATTAGTTTTGCTGTAAATTCAGCTAGTGTTCAAGTTATAAACAATTTCTTTTTACTTGCCATCTTTGTTTCTTCTCCGTAACATTTAGTACCACACAGGTGTATATCCTGCTGTGCCTATGCATTGCAAGAGCCAAACCAATACTAAATATTATTGCAAACCTAACATACTTGAACAACTTGGTCAGGGCAAGAACAGACCAGATGAGCTCTGAAGTTGAACGAATGGTGACCGAGTTTTCAGAAGAAGTAGTGGGCTATTTTACATAAATTATGTCCACCTCATCTGGTTTATCTCCCTCCCAGTCACCATCTTCTTCTTCTGCTATATCTGAAACTTCCCCATCTTCTTCTTCAGCATTTCCTTCTCTTTGTTCCCTTTCCTCCTATAGTTTGTCCAATATAGTAAGAATCTGTAGAGGTGAACTGGTTAGACAAGGATCTCCTGGAGTCCTGGTACATATGAGAAAAATGTGAAAAATGCTCCCTGTAATGATTCTTTGTGGTAATAATACATATCCTACAACAGATTTAAATGTCCACTCTATAGGCACTGAGTTATGCAGAAAACTGAAGCATTTCCAGCTTTTAAGCTAGTTTCCAGCTCTACAGCAAGAAGTTCACATCTAATTAATATCGTCAAAACATATAAGTTATCCACATACATGTAAATGATGATTCCAATTTTCACCTAAACTGAACTGCAAATACACTACAAAATGTAACCAGAGAAGCAAACGGCTGTCACGTAGAGTGTGCAAATTGCAAGGGAGGATAAACAGGATCAGTTAAGATAAATATTCCATACTACGTTTTACAACGATCGCAGTAGGCAGTATCGAATGGTGATGCAAACTAGCTCAAAGAAATGTGGTGTCGATAACTCTGCTCTGCAGCAGCAAAGATGGCAGTAGTAGCAAATAGCAGACGGTGAATACTGAATAAGGTCTCACTATGAACTACTGAAAGATGAAAAATCGATGAAAGCTCGTGGTGATGGTGCAGCTAGACGAGTACTGTATGTTTTTGGCAACAGAGGAACAAACTTGCATTTTGTAACATGCTAATGCCAGACAAAAACAGAATCAAGCATACCCTGCTTCCTCGCTCCATGGACTCGTCTTTGATGAGGCATGAGGCGCAACTTCATCCGCTTGCCAATCTGGCTCTTGACGTACTTGGTCTTGTCCTTGAGCCCGGCCATGGCCACTTTCTTCCCCCTCTCGTCCACAAACACGGACACATACACCTTGCACACCTGCAGACATAGACCGGTGCAGAGACAAGGAGCTCAGCATCACCCCCACAACCAACCGTCCTAGATTGCAGCGCAGCCGCATCGTTTCGAGGGAGGGTCCGGGCGTGACCTGGAAGTCGTTGGGGAGCTCGACGTCGGCGATGGTGGTGAGGGAGGAGAGGTAGCGGTCGGCGCCGAGGGCGGCCTCGGGGAGGACGGCACGCTGTATGACGGGGTCGTGGGTCAGCATGTCTGCCAGCTCCCGTTGGATCTGCTTCGCCACCATCCACACCCGCCGCTCCTTGGCCATGCACCGCACCACGCGCAGCGACATGAACGATCACGACAACGGCCATAGCAGTTGCCACCCAGAGATGGGCGTCGCGGCGGTGAGGGCCCGCGGCGGCGATGGGGACACCAGCGGCAGGCACGGGAACATCCTCGCTGACTTCGCGGTGGTGGTGGATTTTGCGCCGCGGTGAGGCCGTCGACCGTCACTATGGGGAGTGGGAAGGGGATAGTGTTGAGAACCCAACAGTATCTCCCGGCTTGATTTAGAAGAATTTCCACTTGATAAGTTCAATTGGGGTGGTGAGGGAAGGGGATGGGCGAGAGGAGAAGGGCATGGGGGAGGCCATGAACGGCGGTGAGCTCCGCCAGAGGGAGGTGGCGGCGGCAATGGATCTGGAAGGGAGGAGGCAAGCTCTCCCTCTCTCTCTCTCTCCATCGGGCGAGACAGAGAGGAGACGGGGGATCTGGAAGGGGATCGATGGATGGATGTGGAAAGAAAGGAGGTGGGGGTGGATGCAAAATGACCATCTAGGGTTTCGGGGTTGGTGTGGAAGGGTCGAGAACCGCCATTGGATCTGCGAGCATTCGACGGTGTTTGATGCATGATCCGCGTGATACGTCCACGGACCAATCAGAATGCAATACGACTTTATGACCACCTAAATTGGTCGTAATTGACTAAAAATAATTTTTCGAGTGCTCAAAATGAGTTTTTTTGTGAAGGATCTACAATATATTTGTTGCAAAATTGGACCAAATAAATTTTCTAAAATATTAGGCCATATTTAATGCATAATTGACAAAATGGTTGGGTGTCCAAAGCTTTTATCCACCTCCCATGAAAAAGAGAAATTTCTGCCGATTCAGGTGGAAACGGGTCAAATTTGAACTGTAGCTACCTCGTAGTTTGCTCTTTATTTTTTTAAAAATCATTTTTAGGTACATAAGTATCTATTTAATCAGAGAAATATCAAAAGTTTTCCAAGATTCAACATCTAGCTATGAACGGTCATGCCCGCCGTTTCGATCGCATTTTGAAACGGGCATGAAAAATTCAAAGAAAATCAAAAAATTGGAAAACCTTCGCACTGTGTCATTATATGTAACCAAGTTACCAGAAAAAATATTAAACATGTAATACGGCAATTATTTTAAAAAAGTGTTCTCAGAAATGAGCTATCATGTGTGAAGATGCATGGCTTTCAACCCAAATGCTCAATCCACTAGTGCAGAACCGGCCTTTACCACCGGTTCGTAAGGACCTTTAGTGCCGGTTCTGCAACCGGCACTATGGAGTGGAGACTAAAGGCCCCCCCCTTTAGTACCGGTTTGGCACGAACCGACGCTAACGTTCCACCACGTGGCACGAGCCAGGCCCGGGTGCGTGTAGGACATTAGTACCCGTTGGTAACACCAACCGGTACTAAATGTTTGGGTGTGTTTTAGTTTTTATTTTTATTTTTCCTTTAGTTTTGTGTTTTGAATTTAATTTAGTGATTGTTTTACATTATAATGAGTTGTTAAATCATTAGGTGAAAGTACCGCAGATTAGTTTCGACTGGATGCATGTGGATCCTAGCTAAGTGATCAAGTATATGCCATATCCATATTACTTGATCACTTAGTGATCTAAGTAATATGGATATGGCATATACTTGATCACTTAGTGATCTAAGTAATATGGATATGGCATATACTTGATCACTTAGCTAGGATCCATCCAGTTGAAACTAATATGCGGTTTCTTTCCTAAATGATATAATAACTCATCATCATCATCATCATCATCATATTATAAGCGTTCATAACACCACAAAAGCAAATCACTCTTTGAGATTAAGTTCAGGACGAAGAACACGGACACGCATGAGAGGACAACAAGTACTAAGAGCATGATAACTAGCTAAATCACTCATGCTGCTCTCTCTCAGGTAAAATAGCATAGAACATGTATAGCTCCCCTGATTCATCATATTGGATCATGCAGATGAACCTGTCTCCTAATCGTGGGCTGCGCTTCTGATTGCTGCCCCCTAGTACTTCTCTGCGATTGTTAACAATTTTGCTCCAATCTTTCACTATTAAGCATTCATCGCTTTCAGAAATCCTGAATGCACTCATGTGCACTGTAGGATATCTTGGCCGTAAGCTAACAATCGTATAGTAATTAATATACTTAGCAATGAAAGTTTAGCTTGAAAAATAATGTATGCAAAATATGCACTAAGGACTAATAGTAAAAATCTTACCATCTTTCCTAAATACATGTGACCGTAGTTCAATACGATCACTATTGGTCGCACGTTTTGAGTACTAAGATTTTCAAATTCAGGAAAATGATTTCTCTTAACAGCATCAAGATCTTGAAGCCATGAAACATAATGACTTATCTCCTCGCAGTTTAGTTCAGCTCCGGGACAATAGTAGGTCCTGTGTACCAAGCGCCGGACATGTTTGCTTGAATGGAAATAAGCTGTCAATAGAAATTAGTTGTGAACTATTTTTGAATAAACAATATCAAAGACATAAATATGGTTGAGAAACTCACATAATGGTAGAACTAGAGAAGTCTGCACATCGACCCAGATGTCTCTATTACCTTCAATATCATCTTCCGGACGAATATCAAAGGTGATAATCATATCAGGCTCAAATGCATAAGCCTTGCATAGTGCTCGCCAAGTTTTGCATTCAAAATAGGTGTACGTGTCTGCATTGTATAATTTGACGTTGAAAGTATAACCAGCATGCTCGGTCTTCAGGTAAACTCTCTTTACCTCCATAGTTTCCATAGCACTGAAACCTATCTTATTCAAGACAAAAATTCTTGCATGGACGGGGATGCGCTAGTAGAATAGTGAAAATTTAAAATTATAAGTTGAAGCAAATGAAGCATATATAAGTCATGCTTAGTGACGAAAAAAGACTTGTCATTGTGACTTACTGTATCCACTTTGAATGTCTCATCCAGCTTGATGCTGAAGCGCCTATCATCAACAAGGAAATTACTGTCGCACAGCCCGCGCTGGTCTTCACAGAATTCGCACTTAATGAAATCTTTTTCGTCGTCAGACGACATTTCCTATGTTCATATAGGTGCAACATTAAACACTTACTAGTTCTATTAATTCAACTAATTCAACTACTTCTATTAGTTCAACTAGTTCTATTAATTCAACTAAGGATTTAATAAAAATAAATGTGTTCTATTAATTTTCTTACTAAAATAAAGTAGCTAGTTCCATATAGTACTATTTTAATTAGATCATCAAATCTCAGATATCTAAATTTTCTCACTAAAAATAAACTAGTTCTATTAATTCAACTAATTCAACTAAGAATTTACTAAAAATAAACTAGTTCTATTAATTTTCTTACTAAAATATATAAAGTAGCTATATATATAGTAATATTTTAATTAGATCATCAAATCTCATATACCTAAATATATTTACTAAAAATAAACTAGTTCTACTAATTCAACTAGTTCATCTAAGCATTTACTAAAAATAAACTAGTTATATTAATTCAACAAGTTTAAATAATCTCATATACCTAAATTTTCTTACTAAAAAAACTTGTTCTATTAATTTTACACTAAAAATAAACTAGTTATATTAATTCAACTAGTTCAAATCTCATATATATACCTAATTAATATCTAGCTAATTCATCTAAAATTGACATTAATATTTAACATCTTTTACATATAATTCATCTAACATTAACATTCTAACATTCTTATCTACGTAATTTATCTAACATTAATCTAAACAACAGAAAACGGAAAATAAGTAAAAACAATATGTGTGTGTGTCTGTGTGTGTGTGTACGAACGGGGGGCGGCGGCATACGGGCGGCGGCGCGAGACGGCGATGCGACGGGGACGGCGCGATGACGAGCGGCAGGCCGGGGGCGACGGCGCGATCGAGAAGGCGACGTGGGACGGGGCGGCGGTGACGGGTGGCGACGACGGTGACGGCGACGACGGGCGGTGAGGGCGACGGCGGTGATGGCGACGACGAACGGTGAGTGCGACGGCGGTGACGACGACGACGGGCGGCGGGGGCGGCGAGGGCGGCTTCGATGTCGCGCGAAGTAGTTGGAGAAGAAGTGGTGGTCGATGAAACTGAATTTTTCGTAAGTGCCATATATATGGGAGGGGCCTTTAGTACTGGTTGGAGCCACCAACCGGTACTAAAGGCCAATTTTCGCCAGGCCAAGGGGCGGGAAACTGCCCCTTTAGTACCGGTTCGTGGCTCCAACCGGTACTAAAGGCCCCCCTTTAGTACCGGTTGGAGCCACGACCCGGTACTAAAGGTGTGCGCTGGCGCAGGAGCGGTGCGGTCAAGTTTAGTCCCACCTCGCTAGCCGAGGAGCGCCTGCACCAGTTTAAAAGCCCCGGCGCGGCTGCTGTCTCGAACTCCTCTCTATAGCAGGCTTCTGGGCCTAACTCTAGCGCGCTGCCCGTTGAGCCTGCTGGCCCTTCTGGGCCTGTATTTGCAAACCCTAGGGTTGGCAGGCGCAGCGGGCAGCGCCCCAACAATTTTTTATATAATTTTCTTCTATTTATTTCCAAGTAATTTTTTGCTGTATTTAGTTTCTTTGTGAATATAAAAAAATTATATAGCTTTTTTCTTTTCTGCATTATTTATTTTCTGCTATTCATTTTGTAGTGATTTTCAATTTCACCGTCATTTAGCTCTCTAAACAAATCGGTAAATGACTGAAAAACAGCAAATGATGTCAGAACGTGTTGGAAATTGATGACGTCGCTTCGAATGATGCATACTGAACGCAAAAATAGGCTGGAGTTCAAATAAGTTTAAAAAACATTGAAGTACCCGTGTAACATATGAGTTCTTCGTCCGAAACCCTGATACTCCGAAAGAGATTGTCGAGTTTGTACATGAGGTGCGTCCAGTTTTCGCCGTGACCCTCTCTACTCTTTTGCACATGCTATGCGGGGGAAATGATGATACCATGCCAAGTTCCAACATTTTCAGAGTTCATTTTGTAGTGATTTTCAATTTCACCGTCATTTAGCTCTCTAAACAAATCGGTAAATGACTGAAAAACAGCAAATGATGTCAGAACGTGTTGGAAATTGATGACGTCGCTTTGAGTGATGCATACTGAACGCAAAAATAGGCTGGAGTTCAAATAAGTTTCAAAAACATTGAAGTGCCCGTGTAACAGATGAGTTCTCGTCCGAAACCCTGATACTCCGAAAGAGATTGTCCAGTTTGTACACGAGGTGCGTCCAGTTTTTGACGTGACCCTCCCTACTCTTTTGCACATGCTATGCGGGCGAAATGATGATACCATGCCAAGTTCCAACATTTTCAGAGTTCATTTTGTAGTGATTTCCAATTTCACCGTCATTTAACTCTCTAAACAAATCGGTAAATGACTGAAAAACGGCAAATGATGTCAGAACGTGTTGGAAATTGATGACGTCGCTTTGAATGATGCATACTGAACGCAAAAATAGGCTGGAGTTCAAATAAGTTTAAAAAACATTGAAGTGCCCGTGTAACAGATGAGTTCTCGTCCGAAACCCTGATACTCCGAAAGAGATTGTCCAGTTTGTACACGAGGTGCGTCCAGTTTTCACCGTGACCCTCTCTACTCTTTTGCATATGCTATGCGGGCGAAATAAAGATACCATGCCAAGTTCCAACATTTTCAGAGTTCATTTTGTAGTGATTTTCAATTTCACCGTCATTTATCTATCTAAACAAATCGGTAAATGACTGAAAAACAGCAAATGATGTCAGAACGTGTTTGAAATTGATGACGTCGCTTTGAATGATGCATACTGAACGCAAAAATAGGCTGGAGTTCAAATAAGTTTAAAAAACATTGAAGTGCCCTTGTAACAGATGAGTTCTCGTCCGAAACCCTTATACTCCGAAAGAGATTGTCCTGTTTGTACACGAGGTGCATCTAGCTTTCGCCGTGACCCTCTCTACTCTTTTGCACATGCTATGTGGGCGAAATGATGATACCATGCCAAGTTCCAACATTTTCAGAATTCATTTTGTAGTGATTTTCAATTTCACCGTCATTTAGCTCTCTAAACAAATCGGTAAATAATTGAAAAACAGCAAATGATGTCAGAACGTGTTGGTAATTGATGACGTCGCTTTGAATGATGCATACTGAACGCAAAAATAGGCTGGAGTTCAAATAAGTTCAAAAAACATAGAAGTGCCCGTTTAACAGATGAGTTCTCGTCCGAAACCCTGATACTCCGAAAGAGATTGTCCAGTTTGTACACGAGGTGCGTCTAGTTTTCGCCGTGACCCTCTCTACTCTTTTGCACATGCTATGCGGGCAAAATGATGATACCATGCCAAGTTCCAACATTTTCAGAATTCATTTTGTAGTGATTTTCAATTTCACCGTCATTTAGCTCTCTAAACAAATCGGTAAATGACTGAAAAAGAGCAAATGATGTCAGAACGTGTTGGTAATTGATGACGTCGCTTTGAATGATGCATACTGAACGCGAAAATAGGCTGGAGTTCAAATAAGTTTAAAAAACATAGAAGTGCCCGTTTAACAGATGAGTTCTCGTCCGAAACCCTGATACTCCGAAAGAGATTGTCCAGTTTGTACACGAGGTGCGTCCAGTTTTCGCCGTGACCCTCTCTACTCTTTTGCACATGCTATGCGGGCGAAATAATGATACCATGCCAAGTTCCAACATTTTCAGAGTTCATTTTGTAGTGATTTTCAATTTCACCGTCATTTAGCTCTCTAAACAAATCGGTAAATGACTGAAAAACAGCAAATGATGTCAGAACGTGTTGGAAATTGATGACGTCGCTTCGAATGATGCATACTGAACGCAAAAATAGGCTGGAGTTCAAATAAGTTTAAAAAACATTGAAGTACCCGTGTAACATATGAGTTCTTCGCCGAAACCCTGATACTCCGAAAGAGATTGTCGAGTTTGTACATGAGGTGCGTCCAGTTTTCGCCGTGACCCTCTCTACTCTTTTGCACATGCTATGCGGGGGAAATGATGATACCATGCCAAGTTCCAACATTTTCAGAGTTCATTTTGTAGTGATTTTCAATTTCACCGTCATTTAGCTCTCTAAACAAATCGGTAAATGACTGAAAAACAGCAAATGATGTCAGAACGTGTTGGAAATTGATGACGTCGCTTTGAGTGATGCATACTGAACGCAAAAATAGGCTGGAGTTCAAATAAGTTTCAAAAACATTGAAGTGCCCGTGTAACAGATGAGTTCTCGTCCGAAACCCTGATACTCCGAAAGAGATTGTCCAGTTTGTACACGAGGTGCGTCCAGTTTTTGACGTGACCCTCCCTACTCTTTTGCACATGCTATGCGGGCGAAATGATGATACCATGCCAAGTTCCAACATTTTCAGAGTTCATTTTGTAGTGATTTTCAATTTCACCGTCATTTAACTCTCTAAACAAATCGGTAAATGACTGAAAAACGGCAAATGATGTCAGAACGTGTTGGAAATTGATGACGTCGCTTTGAATGATGCATACTGAACGCAAAAATAGGCTGGAGTTCAAATAAGTTTAAAAAACATTGAAGTGCCCGTGTAACAGATGAGTTCTCGTTCGAAACCCTGATAATCCGAAAGAGATTGTCCAGTTTGTACACGAGGTGCGTCCAGTTTTCACCGTGACCCTCTCTACTCTTTTGCATATGCTATGCGGGCGAAATAAAGATACCATGCCAAGTTCCAACATTTTCAGAGTTCATTTTGTAGTGATTTTCAATTTCACCGTCATTTATCTATCTAAACAAATCGGTAAATGACTGAAAAACAGCAAATGATGTCAAAACGTGTTTGAAATTGATGACGTCGCTTTGAATGATGCATACTGAACGCAAAAATAGGCTGGAGTTCAAATAAGTTTAAAAAACATTGAAGTGCCCTTGTAACAGATGAGTTCTCGTCCGAAACCCTTATACTCCGAAAGAGATTGTCCTGTTTGTACACGAGGTGCATCTAGCTTTCGCCGTGACCCTCTCTACTCTTTTGCACATGCTATGTGGGCGAAATGATGATACCATGCCAAGTTCCAACATTTTCAGAATTCATTTTGTAGTGATTTTCAATTTCACCGTCATTTAGCTCTCTAAACAAATCGGTAAATGACTGAAAAACAGCAAATGATGTCAGAACGTGTTGGTAATTGATGACGTCGCTTTGAATGATGCATACTGAACGCAAAAATAGGCTGGAGTTCAAATAAGTTCAAAAAACATAGAAGTGCCCGTTTAACAGATGAGTTCTCGTCCGAAACCCTGATACTCCGAAAGAGATTGTCCAGTTTGTACACGAGGTGCGTCTAGTTTTCGCGGTGACCCTCTCTACTCTTTTGCACATGCTATGCGGGCAAAATGATGATACCATGCCAAGTTCCAACATTTTCAGAATTCATTTTGTAGTGATTTTCAATTTCACCGTCATTTAGCTCTCTAAACAAATCGGTAAATGACTGAAAAAGAGCAAATGATGTCAGAACGTGTTGGTAATTGATGACGTCGCTTTGAATGATGCATACTGAACGCGAAAATAGGCTGGAGTTCAAATAAGTTTAAAAAACATAGAAGTGCCCGTTTAACAGATGAGTTCTCGTCCGAAACACTGATACTCCGAAAGAGATTGTCCAGTTTGTACACGAGGTGCGTCCAGTTTTCGCCGTGACCCTCTCTACTCTTTTGCACATGCTATGTGGGCGAAATGATGATACCATGCCAAGTTCCAACATTTTCAGAGTTCATTTTGTAGTGATTTTCAATTTCACCGTCATTTAGCTCTCTAAACAAATCGGTAAATGACAGAAAAACAGCAAATGATGTCAGAACGTGTTGGAAATTGATGACGTCGCTTTGAGTGATGCATAGTGAACGCAAAAATAGGCTGGAGTTCAAATAAGTTTCAAAAACATTGAAGTGCCCGTGTAACAGATGAGTTCTCGTCCGAAACCCTGATACTCCGAAAGAGATTGTCCAGTTTGTACACGAGGTGCGTCCAGTTTTCGCCCTGACCCTCCCTACTCTTTTGCACATGCTATGCGGGCGAAATGATGATACCATGCCAAGTTCCAACATTTTCAGAGTTCATTTTGTAGTGATTTTCAATTTCACCATCATTTAACTCTCTAAACAAATCGGTAAATGACTGAAAAACGGCAAATGATGTCAGAACGTGTTGGAAATTGATGACGTCGCTTTGAATGTTGCATACTGAACGCAAAAATAGGCTGGAGTTCAAATAAGTTTAAAAACATTGAAGTGCCCGTGTAACAGATGAGTTCTCGTCCGGAACCCTGATACTCCGAAAGAGATTGTCCAGTTTGTACACGAGGTGCGTCCAGTTTTCACCGTGACCCTCTCTACTCTTTTGCATATGCTATGCGGGCGAAATAAAGATACCATGCCAAGTTCCAACATTTTCAGAGTTCATTTTGTAGTGATTTTCAATTTCACCGTCATTTATCTATCTAAACAAATCGGTAAATGACTGAAAAACAGCAAATGATGTCAGAACGTGTTGGAAATTGATGACGTCGCTTTGAATGATGCATACTGAACGCAAAAATAGGCTGGAGTTCAAATAAGTTTAAAAAACATTGAAGTGCCCTTGTAACAGATGAGTTCTCGTCCGAAACCCTTATACTCCGAAAGAGATTGTCCTGTTTGTACACGAGGTGCGTCTAGCTTTCGCCGTGACCCTCTCTACTCTTTTGCCCATGCTATGTGGGCGAAATGATGATACCATGCCAAGTTCCAACATTTTCAGAATTCATTTTGTAGTGATTTTCAATTTCACCGTCATTTAGCTCTCTAAACAAATCGGTAAATGACTGAAAAACAGCAAATGATGTCAGAACGTGTTGGTAATTGATGACGTCGCTTTGAATGATGCATACTGAACGCAAAAATAGGCTGGAGTTCAAATAAGTTTAAAAAACATAGAAGTGCCCGTTTAACAGATGAGTTCTCGTCCGAAACCCTGATACTCCGAAAGAGATTGTCCAGTTTGTACACGAGGTGCGTCCAGTTTTCGCCGTGACCCTCTCTACTCTTTTGCACATGCTATGCGGGCAAAATGATGATACCATGCCAAGTTCCACCATTTTCAGAATTCATTTTGTAGTGATTTTCAATTTCACCGTCATTTAGCTCTCTAAACAAATCGGTAAATGACTGAAAAACAGCAAATGATGTCAGAACGTGTTGGTAATTGATGACGTCGCTTTGAATGATGCATACTGAACGCGAAAATAGGCTGGAGTTCAAATAAGTTTAAAAAACATAGAAGTGCCCGTTTAACAGATGAGTTCTCGTCCGAAACCCTGATACACCGAAAGAGATTGTCCAGTTTGTAGACGAGGTGCGTCCAGTTTTCGCCGTGACCCTCTCTACTCTTTTGCACATGCTATGCGGGCAAAATGATGATACCATGCCAAGTTCCAACATTTTCAGAGTTCATTTTGTAGTGATTTTCAATTTCACCGTCATTTAGCTCTCTAAACAAATCGGTAAATGACTGAAAAAGAGCAAATGATGTCAGAACGTGTTGGTAATTGATGACGTCGCTTTGAATGATGCATACTGAACGCGAAAATAGGCTGGAGTTCAAATAAGTTTAAAAAACATAGAAGTGCCCGTTTAACAGATGAGTTCTCGTCCGAAACCCTGATACTTCGAAAGAGATTGTCCAGTTTGTACACGAGGTGCATCCAGTTTTCACAGTGACCCTCCCTACTCTTTTGCACATGCTATGCGGGCGAAATGATGATACCATGCCAAGTTCCAACATTTTCAGAGTTCATTTTGTAGTGATTTTCAATTTCACCGTCATTTAGCTCTCTAAACAAATCGGTAAATGACAGAAAAACAGCAAATGATGTCAGAACGTGTTGGAAATTGATGACGTCGCTTTGAGTGATGCATACTGAACGCAAAAATAGGCTGGAGTTCAAATAAGTTTAAAAAACATTGAAGTGCCCGTGTAACAGATGAGTTCTCGTCCGAAACCCTGATACTCCGAAAGAGATTGTCCAGTTTGTACACGAGGTGCGTCCAGTTTTCACCGTGACCCTCTCTACTCTTTTGCATATGCTATGCGGGCGAAATAAAGATACCATGCCAAGTTCCAACATTTTCAGAGTTCATTTTGTAGTGATTTTCAATTTCACCGTCATTTATCTATCTAAACAAATCGGTAAATGACTGAAAAACAGCAAATGATGTCAGAACGTGTTTGAAATTGATGACGTCGCTTTGAATGATGCATACTGAACGCAAAAATAGGCTGGAGTTCAAATAAGTTTAAAAAACATTGAAGTGCCCTTGTAACAGATGAGTTCTCGTCCGAAACCCTTATACTCCGAAAGAGATTGTCCTGTTTGTACACGAGGTGCATCTAGCTTTCGTCGTGACCCTCTCTACTCTTTTGCACATGCTATGTGGGCGAAATGATGATACCATGCCAAGTTCCAACATTTTCAGAATTCATTTTGTAGTGATTTTCAATTTCACCGTCATTTAGCTCTCTAAACAAATCGGTAAATGACTGAAAAACAGCAAATGATGTCAGAACGTGTTGGTAATTGATGACGTTGCTTTGAATGATGCATACTGAACGCAAAAATAGGCTGGAGTTCAAATAAGTTCAAAAAACATAGAAGTGCCCGTTTAACAGATGAGTTCTCGTCCGAAACCCTGATACTCCGAAAGAGATTGTCCAGTTTGTACACGAGGTGCGTCTAGTTTTCGCCGTGACCCTCTCTACTCTTTTGCACATGCTATGCGGGCAAAATGATGATACCATGCCAAGTTCCAACATTTTCAGAATTCATTTTGTAGTGATTTTCAATTTCACCGTCATTTAGCTCTCTAAACAAATCGGTAAATGACTGAAAAAGAGCAAATGATGTCAGAACGTGTTGGTAATTGATGACGTCGCTTTGAATGATGCATACTGAACGCGAAAATAGGCTGGAGTTCAAATAAGTTTAAAAAACATAGAAGTGCCCGTTTAACAGATGAGTTCTCGTCCGAAACCCTGATACTCCGAAAGAGATTGTCCAGTTTGTACACGAGGTGCGTCCAGTTTTCGCCGTGACCCTCTCTACTCTTTTGCACATGCTATGTGGGCGAAATGATGATACCATGCCAAGTTCCAACATTTTCAGAGTTCATTTTGTAGTGATTTTCAATTTCACCGTCATTTAGCTCTCTAAACAAATCGGTAAATGACAGAAAAACAGCAAATGATGTCAGAACGTGTTGGAAATTGATGACGTCGCTTTGAGTGATGCATAGTGAACGCAAAAATAGGCTGGAGTTCAAATAAGTTTCAAAAACATTGAAGTGCCCGTGTAACAGATGAGTTCTCGTCCGAAACCCTGATACTCCGAAAGAGATTGTCCAGTTTGTACACGAGGTGCGTCCAGTTTTCGCCCTGACCCTCCCTACTCTTTTGCACATGCTATGCGGGCGAAATGATGATACCATGCCAAGTTCCAACATTTTCAGAGTTCATTTTGTAGTGATTTTCAATTTCACCGTCATTTAACTCTCTAAACAAATCGGTAAATGACTGAAAAACGGCAAATGATGTCAGAACGTGTTGGAAATTGATGACGTCGCTTTGAATGTTGCATACTGAACGCAAAAATAGGCCGGAGTTCAAATAAGTTTAAAAACATTGAAGTGCCCGTGTAACAGATGAGTTCTCGTCCGAAACCCTGATACTCCGAAAGAGATTGTCCAGTTTGTACACGAGGTGCGTCCAGTTTTCACCGTGACCCTCTCTACTCTTTTGCATATGCTATGCGGGCGAAATAAAGATACCATGCCAAGTTCCAACATTTTCAGAGTTCATTTTGTAGTGATTTTCAATTTCACCGTCATTTATCTATCTAAACAAATCGGTAAATGACTGAAAAACAGCAAATGATGTCAGAACGTGTTGGAAATTGATGACATCGCTTTGAATGATGCATACTGAACGCAAAAATAGGCTGGAGTTCAAATAAGTTTAAAAAACATTGAAGTGCCCTTGAAACAGATGAGTTCTCGTCCGAAACCCTTATACTCCGAAAGAGATTGTCCTGTTTGTACACGAGGTGCGTCTAGCTTTCGCCGTGACCCTCTCTACTCTTTTGCCCATGCTATGTGGGCGAAATGGTGATACCATGCCAAGTTCCAACATTTTCAGAATTCATTTTGTAGTGATTTTCAATTTCACCGTCATTTAGCTCTCTAAACAAATCGGTAAATGACTGAAAAACAGCAAATGATGTCAGAACGTGTTGGTAATTGATGACGTCGCTTTGAATGATGCATACTGAACGCAAAAATAGGCTGGAGTTCAAATAAGTTTAAAAAACATAGAAGTGCCCGTTTAACAGATGAGTTCTCGTCCGAAACCCTGATACTCCGAAAGAGATTGTCCAGTTTGTACACGAGGTGCGTCCAGTTTTCGCCGTGACCCTCTCTACTCTTTTGCACATGCTATGCGGGCAAAATGATGATACCATGCCAAGTTCCACCATTTTCAGAATTCATTTTGTAGTGATTTTCAATTTCACCGTCATTTAGCTCTCTAAACAAATCGGTAAATGACTGAAAAACAGCAAATGATGTCAGAACGTGTTGGTAATTGATGACGTCGCTTTGAATGATGCATACTGAACGCGAAAATAGGCTGGAGTTCAAATAAGTTTAAAAAACATAGAAGTGCCCGTTTAACAGATGAGTTCTCGTCCGAAACCCTGATACACCGAAAGAGATTGTCCAGTTTGTAGACGAGGTGCGTCCAGTTTTCGCCGTGACCCTCTCTACTCTTTTGCACATGCTATGCGGGCAAAATGATGATACCATGCCAAGTTCCAACATTTTCAGAGTTCATTTTGTAGTGATTTTCAATTTCACCGTCATTTAGCTCTCTAAACAAATCGGTAAATGACTGAAAAAGAGCAAATGATGTCAGAACGTGTTGGTAATTGATGACGTCGCTTTGAATGATGCATACTGAACGCGAAAATAGGCTGGAGTTCAAATAAGTTTAAAAAACATAGAAGTGCCCGTTTAACAGATGAGTTCTCGTCCGAAACCCTGATACTCCGAAAGAGATTGTCCAGTTTGTACACGAGGTGCATCCAGTTTTCACAGTGACCCTCTCTACTCTTTTGCACATGCTATGCGGGCGAAATGATGATACCATGCCAAGTTCCAACATTTTCAGAGTTCATTTTGTAGTGATTTTCAATTTCACCGTCATTTAGCTCTCTAAACAAATCGGTAAATGACAGAAAAACAGCAAATGATGTCAGAACGTGTTGGAAATTGATGACGTCGCTTTGAGTGATGCATACTGAACACAAAAATAGGCTGGAGTTCAAATAAGTTTCAAAAACATTGAAGTGCCCGTGTAACAGATGAGTTCTCGTCCGAAACCCTGATACTCCGAAAGAGATTGTCCAGTTTGTACACGAGGTGCGTCCAGTTTTCGCCCTGACCCTCCCTACTCTTTTGCACATGCTATGCGGGCGAAATGATGATACCATGCCAAGTTCCAACATTTTCAGAGTTCATTTTGTAGTGATTTTCAATTTCACCGTCATTTAACTCTCTAAACAAATCGGTAAATGACTGAAAAACGGCAAATGATGTCAGAACGTGTTGGAAATTGATGACGTCGCTTTGAATGTTGCATACTGAACGCAAAAATAGGCTGGAGTTCAAATAAGTTTAAAAACATTGAAGCGCCCGTGTAACAGATGAGTTCTCGTCCGGAACCCTGATACTCCGAAAGAGATTGTCCAGTTTGTACACGAGGTGCGTCCAGTTTTCACCGTGACCCTCTCTACTCTTTTGCATATGCTATGCGGGCGAAATAAAGATACCATGCCAAGTTCCAACATTTTCAGAGTTCATTTTGTAGTGATTTTCAATTTCACCGTCATTTATCTATCTAAACAAATCGGTAAATGACTGAAAAACAGCAAATGATGTCAGAACGTGTTGGAAATTGATGACGTCGCTTTGAATGATGCATACTGAACGCAAAAATAGGCTGGAGTTCAAATAAGTTTAAAAAACATTGAAGTGCCCTTGTAACAGATGAGTTCTCGTCCGAAACCCTTATACTCCGAAAGAGATTGTCCTGTTTGTACACGAGGTGCGTCTAGCTTTCGCCGTGACCCTCTCTACTCTTTTGCCCATGCTATGTGGGCGAAATGATGATACCATGCCAAGTTCCAACATTTTCAGAATTCATTTTGTAGTGATTTTCAATTTCACCGTCATTTAGCTCTCTAAACAAATCGGTAAATGACTGAAAAACAGCAAATGATGTCAGAACGTGTTGGTAATTGATGACGTCGCTTTGAATGATGCATACTGAACGCAAAAATAGGCTGGAGTTCAAATAAGTTTAAAAAACATAGAAGTGCCCGTTTAACAGATGAGTTCTCGTCCGAAACCCTGATACTCCGAAAGAGATTGTCCAGTTTGTACACGAGGTGCGTCCAGTTTTCGCCGTGACCCTCTCTACTCTTTTGCACATGCTATGCGGGCAAAATGATGATACCATGCCAAGTTCCAACATTTTCAGAATTCATTTTGTAGTGATTTTCAACTTCACCGTCATTTAGCTCTCTAAACAAATCGGTAAATGACTGAAAAAGAGCAAATGATGTCAGAACGTGTTGGTAATTGATGACGTCGCTTTGAATGATGC
Organism: Aegilops tauschii subsp. strangulata; assembly: GCF_002575655.3. NCBI lineage: Eukaryota > Viridiplantae > Streptophyta > Magnoliopsida > Poales > Poaceae > Aegilops > Aegilops tauschii. The sequence goes on from NC_053041.3 coordinate 70,139,441, forward strand.
ATACTGAACGCGAAAATAGGCTGGAGTTCAAATAAGTTTAAAAAACATAGAAGTGCCCGTTTAACAGATGAGTTCTCGTCCGAAACCCTGATACTCCGAAAGAGATTGTCCAGTTTGTACACGAGGTGCGTCCAGTTTTCGCCGTGACCCTCTCTACTCTTTTGCACATGCTATGTGGGCGAAATGATGATACCATGCCAAGTTCCAACATTTTCAGAGTTCATTTTGTAGTGATTTTCAATTTCACCGTTATTTAGCTCCCTAAACAAATCGGTAAATGACTGAAAAACAGCAAATGATGTCAGAACGTGTTGGAAATTGATGAAGTTGCTTTGAATGATGCATACTGAACGCAAAAAAGGCTGGAGTTCAAATAAGTTTAAAATACATTGAAGTGCCCGTGTAACAGATGAGTTCTCGTCCGGAACCCCGATACTCCGAAAGAGATTGTCCAGTTTGTACACGAGGTGCATCCAGTTTTCACAGTGACCCTCTCTACTCTTTTCACATGCTATGCGGGCGAAATGATGATACCATGCCAAGTTCCAACATTTTCAGAGTTCATTTTGTAGTGATTTTCAATTTCACCGTCATTTAGCTCTCTAAACAAATCGGTAAATGACAGAAAAACAGCAAATGATGTCAGAACGTGTTGGAAATTGATGATGTCGCTTTGAGTGATGCATACTGAACGCAAAAATAGGCTGGAGTTCAAATAAGTTTCAAAAACATTGAAGTGCCCGTGTAACAGATGAGTTCTCGTCCGAAACCCTGATACTCCGAAAGAGATTGTCCAGTTTGTACACGAGGTGCGTCCAGTTTTCGCCCTGACCCTCCCTACTCTTTTGCACATGCTATGCGGGCGAAATGATGGTACCATGCCAAGTTCCAACATTTTCAGAGTTCATTTTGTAGTGATTTTCAATTTCACCGTCATTTAACTCTCTAAACAAATCGGTAAATGACTGAAAAACGGCAAATGATGTCAGAACGTGTTGGAAATTGATGACGTCGCTTTGAATGTTGCATACTGAACGCAAAAATAGGCTGGAGTTCAAATAAGTTTAAAAAACATTGAAGTGCCCGTGTAACAGATGAGTTCTCGTCCGAAACCCTGATACTCCGAAAGAGATTGTCCAGTTTGTACACGAGGTGCGTCCAGTTTTCACCGTGACCCTCTCTACTCTTTTGCATATGCTATGCGGGCGAAATAAAGATACCATGCCAAGTTCCAACATTTTCAGAGTTCATTTTGTAGTGATTTTCAATTTCACCATCATTTATCTATCTAAACAAATCGGTAAATGACTGAAAAACAGCAAATGATGTCAGAACATGTTGGAAATTGATGATGTCGCTTTGAATGATGCATACTGAACGCAAAAATAGGCTGGAGTTCAAATAAGTTTAAAAAACATTGAAGTGCCCTTGTAACAGATGAGTTCTCGTCCGAAACCCTTATACTCCGAAAGAGATTGTCCTGTTTGTACACGAGGTGTGTCTAGCTTTCGCCGTGACCCTCTCTACTCTTTTGCCCATGCTATGTGGGCGAAATGATGATACCATGCCAAGTTCCAACATTTTCAGAATTCATTTTGTAGTGATTTTCAATTTCACCGTCATTTAGCTCTCTAAACAAATCGGTAAATGACTGAAAAACAGCAAATGATGTCAGAACGTGTTGGTAATTGATGACGTCGCTTTGAATGATGCATACTGAACGCAAAAATAGGCTGGAGTTCAAATAAGTTTAAAAAACATAGAAGTGCCCGTTTAACAGATGAGTTCTCGTCCGAAACCCTGATACTCCGAAAGAGATTGTCCAGTTTGTACACGAGGTGCGTCCAGTTTTCGCCGTGACCCTCTCCACTCTTTTGCACATGCTATGCGGGCAAAATGACGATACCATGCCAAGTTCCAACATTTTCAGAATTCAATTTGTAGTGATTTTCAATTTCACCGTCATTTAGCTCTCTAAACAAATCGGTAAATGACTGAAAAACAGCAAATGATGTCAGAACGTGTTGGTAATTGATGACGTCGCTTTGAATGATGCATACTGAACGCAAAAATAGGCTGGAGTTCAAATAAGTTTAAAAAACATAGAAGTGCCCGTTTAACAGATGAGTTCTCGTCCGAAACCCTGATACTCCGAAAGAGATTGTCCAGTTTGTACACGAGGTGCGTCCAGTTTTCGCCGTGACCCTCTCTACTCTTTTGCACATGCTATGTGGGCGAAATGATGATACCATGCCAAGTTCCAACATTTTCAGAGTTCATTTTGTAGTGATTTTCAATTTCACCGTTATTTAGCTCCCTAAACAAATCGGTAAATGACTGAAAAACAGCAAATGATGTCAGAACGTGTTGGAAATTGATGAAGTTGCTTTGAATGATGCATACTGAACGCAAAAAAGGCTGGAGTTCAAATAAGTTTAAAATACATTGAAGTGACCGTGTAACAGATGAGTTCTCGTCCGGAACCCCGATACTCCGAAAGAGATTGTCCAGTTTGTACACGAGGTGCATCCAGTTTTCACAGTGACCCTCTCTACTCTTTTGCACATGCTATGCGGGCGAAATGATGATACCATGCCAAGTTCCAACATTTTCAGAGTTCATTTTGTAGTGATTTTCAATTTCACCGTCATTTAGCTCTCTAAACAAATCGGTAAATGACAGAAAAACAGCAAATGATGTCAGAACGTGTTGGAAATTGATGACGTCGCTTTGAGTGATGCATACTGAACGCAAAAATAGGCTGGAGTTCAAATAAGTTTCAAAAACATTGAAGTGCCCGTGTAACAGATGAGTTCTCGTCCGAAACCCTGATACTCCGAAAGAGATTGTCCAGTTTGTACACGAGGTGCGTCCAGTTTTCGCCCTGACCCTCCCTACTCTTTTGCACATGCTATGCCTGCGAAATGATGGTACCATGCCAAGTTCCAACATTTTCAGAGTTCATTTTGTAGTGATTTTCAATTTCACCGTCATTTAACTCTCTAAACAAATCGGTAAATGACTGAAAAACGGCAAATGATGTCAGAACGTGTTGGAAATTGATGACGTCGCTTTGAATGTTGCATACTGAACGCAAAAATAGGCTGGAGTTCAAATAAGTTTAAAAAACATTGAAGTGCCCGTGTAACAGATGAGTTCTCGTCCGAAACCCTGATACTCCGAAAGAGATTGTCCAGTTTGTACACGAGGTGCGTCCAGTTTTCACCGTGACCCTCTCTACTCTTTTGCATATGCTATGCGGGCGAAATAAAGATACCATGCCAAGTTCCAACATTTTCAGAGTTCATTTTGTAGTGATTTTCAATTTCACCGTCATTTATCTATCTAAACAAATCGGTAAATGACTGAAAAACAGCAAATGATGTCAGAACATGTTGGAAATTGATGACGTCGCTTTGAATGATGCATACTGAACGCAAAAATAGGCTGGAGTTCAAATAAGTTTAAAAAACATTGAAGTGCCCTTGTAACAGATGAGTTCTCGTCCGAAACCCTTATACTCCGAAAGAGATTGTCCTGTTTGTACACGAGGTGCGTCTAGCTTTCGCCGTGACCCTCTCTACTCTTTTGCCCATGCTATGTGGGCGAAATGATGATACCATGCCAAGTTCCAACATTTTCAGAATTCATTTTGTAGTGATTTTCAATTTCACCGTCATTTAGCTCTCTAAACAAATCGGTAAATGACTGAAAAACAGCAAATGATGTCAGAACGTGTTGGTAATTGATGACGTCGCTTTGAATGATGCATACTGAACGCAAAAATAGGCTGGAGTTCAAATAAGTTTAAAAAACATAGAAGTGCCCGTTTAACAGATGAGTTCTCGTCCGAAACCCTGATACTCCGAAAGAGATTGTCCAGTTTGTACACGAGGTGCGTCCAGTTTTCGCCGTGACCCTCTCTACTCTTTTGCACATGCTATGCGGGCAAAATGATGATACCATGCCAAGTTCCAACATTTTCAGAATTCATTTTGTAGTGATTTTCAATTTCACCGTCATTTAGCTCTCTAAACAAATCGGTAAATGACTGAAAAACAGCAAATGATGTCAGAACGTGTTGGTAATTGATGACGTCGCTTTGAATGATGCATACTGAACGCAAAAATAGGCTGGAGTTCAAATAAGTTTAAAAAACATAGAAGTGCCCGTTTAACAGATGAGTTCTCGTCCGAAACCCTGATACTCCGAAAGAGATTGTCCAGTTTGTACACGAGGTGCGTCCAGTTTTCGCCGTGACCATCTCTACTCTTTTGCACATGCTATATGGGCGAAATGATGATACCATGCCAAGTTCCAACATTTTCAGAGTTCATTTTGTAGTGATTTTCAATTTCACCGTTATTTAGCTCCCTAAACAAATCGGTAAATGACTGAAAAACAGCAAATGATGTCAGAACGTGTTGGAAATTGATGAAGTTGCTTTGAATGATGCATACTGAACGCAAAAAAGGCTGGAGTTCAAATAAGTTTAAAATACATTGAAGTGACCGTGTAACAGATGAGTTCTCGTCCGGAACCCCGATACTCCGAAAGAGATTGTCCAGTTTGTACACGAGGTGCATCCAGTTTTCACAGTGACCCTCTCTACTCTTTTGCACATGCTATGCGGGCGAAATGATGATACCATGCCAAGTTCCAACATTTTCAGAGTTCATTTTGTAGTGATTTTCAATTTCACCGTCATTTAGCTCTCTAAACAAATCGGTAAATGACAGAAAAACAGCAAATGATGTCAGAACGTGTTGGAAATTGATGACGTCGCTTTGAGTGATGCATACTGAACGCAAAAATAGGCTGGAGTTCAAATAAGTTTCAAAAACATTGAAGTGCCCGTGTAACAGATGAGTTCTCGTCCGAAACCCTGATACTCCGAAAGAGATTGTCCAGTTTGTACACGAGGTGCGTCCAGTTTTCGCCCTGACCCTCCCTACTCTTTTGCACATGCTATGCCTGCGAAATGATGGTACCATGCCAAGTTCCAACATTTTCAGAGTTCATTTTGTAGTGATTTTCAATTTCACCGTCATTTAACTCTCTAAACAAATCGGTAAATGACTGAAAAACGGCAAATGATGTCAGAACGTGTTGGAAATTGATGACGTCGCTTTGAATGTTGCATACTGAACGCAAAAATAGGCTGGAGTTCAAATAAGTTTAAAAAACATTGAAGTGCCCGTGTAACAGATGAGTTCTCGTCCGAAACCCTGATACTCCGAAAGAGATTGTCCAGTTTGTACACGAGGTGCGTCCAGTTTTCACCGTGACCCTCTCTACTCTTTTGCATATGCTATGCGGGCGAAATAAAGATACCATGCCAAGTTCCAACATTTTCAGAGTTCATTTTGTAGTGATTTTCAATTTCACCGTCATTTATCTATCTAAACAAATCGGTAAATGACTGAAAAACAGCAAATGATGTCAGAACATGTTGGAAATTGATGACGTCGCTTTGAATGATGCATACTGAACGCAAAAATAGGCTGGAGTTCAAATAAGTTTAAAAAACATTGAAGTGCCCTTGTAACAGATGAGTTCTCGTCCGAAACCCTTATACTCCGAAAGAGATTGTCCTGTTTGTACACGAGGTGCGTCTAGCTTTCGCCGTGACCCTCTCTACTCTTTTGCCCATGCTATGTGGGCGAAATGATGATACCATGCCAAGTTCCAACATTTTCAGAATTCATTTTGTAGTCATTTTCAATTTCACCGTCATTTAGCTCTCTAAACAAATCGGTAAATGACTGAAAAACAGCAAATGATGTCAGAACGTGTTGGTAATTGATGACGTCGCTTTGAATGATGCATACTGAACGCAAAAATAGGCTGGAGTTCAAATAAGTTTAAAAAACATAGAAGTGCCCGTTTAACAGATGAGTTCTCGTCCGAAACCCTGATACTCCGAAAGAGATTGTCCAGTTTGTACACGAGGTGCGTCCAGTTTTCGCCGTGACCCTCTCTACTCTTTTGCACATGCTATGCGGGCAAAATGATGATACCATGCCAAGTTCCAACATTTTCAGAATTCATTTTGTAGTGATTTTCAATTTCACCGTCATTTAGCTCTCTAAACAAATCGGTAAATGACTGAAAAACAGCAAATGATGTCAGAACGTGTTGGTAATTGATGACGTCGCTTTGAATGATGCATACTGAACGCAAAAATAGGCTGGAGTTCAAATAAGTTTAAAAAACATAGAAGTGCCCGTTTAACAGATGAGTTCTCGTCCGAAACCCTGATACTCCGAAAGAGATTGTCCAGTTTGTACACGAGGTGCGTCCAGTTTTCGCCGTGACCATCTCTACTCTTTTGCACATGCTATATGGGCGAAATGATGATACCATGCCAAGTTCCAACATTTTCAGAGTTCATTTTGTAGTGATTTTCAATTTCACCGTTATTTAGCTCCCTAAACAAATCGGTAAATGACTGAAAAACAGCAAATGATGTCAGAACGTGTTGGAAATTGATGAAGTTGCTTTGAATGATGCATACTGAACGCAAAAAAGGCTGGAGTTCAAATAAGTTTAAAATACATTGAAGTGACCGTGTAACAGATGAGTTCTCGTCCGGAACCCCGATACTCCGAAAGAGATTGTCCAGTTTGTACACGAGGTGCATCCAGTTTTCACAGTGACCCTCTCTACTCTTTTGCACATGCTATGCGGGCGAAATGATGATACCATGCCAAGTTCCAACATTTTCAGAGTTCATTTTGTAGTGATTTTCAATTTCACCGTCATTTAGCTCTCTAAACAAATCGGTAAATGACAGAAAAACAGCAAATGATGTCAGAACGTGTTGGAAATTGATGACGTCGCTTTGAGTGATGCATACTGAACGCAAAAATAGGCTGGAGTTCAAATAAGTTTCAAAAACATTGAAGTGCCCGTGTAACAGATGAGTTCTCGTCCGAAACCCTGATACTCCGAAAGAGATTGTCCAGTTTGTACACGAGGTGCGTCCAGTTTTCGCCCTGACCCTCCCTACTCTTTTGCACATGCTATGCGGGCGAAATGATGGTACCATGCCAAGTTCCAACATTTTCAGAGTTCATTTTGTAGTGATTTTCAATTTCACCGTCATTTAACTCTCTAAACAAATCGGTAAATGACTGAAAAACGGCAAATGATGTCAGAACGTGTTGGAAATTGATGACGTCGCTTTGAATGTTGCATACTGAACGCAAAAATAGGCTGGAGTTCAAATAAGTTTAAAAAACATTGAAGTGCCCGTGTAACAGATGAGTTCTCGTCCGAAACCCTGATACTCCGAAAGAGATTGTCCAGTTTGTACACGAGGTGCGTCCAGTTTTCACCGTGACCCTCTCTACTCTTTTGCATATGCTATGCGGGCGAAATAAAGATACCATGCCAAGTTCCAACATTTTCAGAGTTCATTTTGTAGTGATTTTCAATTTCACCGTCATTTATCTATCTAAACAAATCGGTAAATGACTGAAAAACAGCAAATGATGTCAGAACATGTTGGAAATTGATGACGTCGCTTTGAATGATGCATACTGAACGCAAAAATAGGCTGGAGTTCAAATAAGTTTAAAAAACATTGAAGTGCCCTTGTAACAGATGAGTTCTCGTCCGAAACCCTTATACTCCGAAAGAGATTGTCCTGTTTGTACACGAGGTGCGTCTAGCTTTCGCCGTGACCCTCTCTACTCTTTTGCCCATGCTATGTGGGCGAAATGATGATACCATGCCAAGTTCCAACATTTTCAGAATTCATTTTGTAGTCATTTTCAATTTCACCGTCATTTAGCTCTCTAAACAAATCGGTAAATGACTGAAAAATAGCAAATGATGTCAGAACGTGTTGGTAATTGATGACGTCGCTTTGAATGATGCATACTGAACGCAAAAATAGGCTGGAGTTCAAATAAGTTTAAAAAACATAGAAGTGCCCGTTTAACAGATGAGTTCTCGTCCGAAACCCTGATACTCCGAAAGAGATTGTCCAGTTTGTACACGAGGTGCGTCCAGTTTTCGCCGTGACCCTCTCTACTCTTTTGCACATGCTATGCGGGCAAAATGATGATACCATGCCAAGTTCCAACATTTTCAGAATTCATTTTGTAGTGATTTTCAATTTCACCGTCATTTAGCTCTCTAAACAAATCGGTAAATGACTGAAAAACAGCAAATGATGTCAGAACGTGTTGGTAATTGATGACGTCGCTTTGAATGATGCATACTGAACGGAAAAATAGGCTGGAGTTCAAATAAGTTTAAAAAACATAGAAGTGCCCGTTTAACAGATGAGTTCTCGTCCGAAACCCTGATACTCCGAAAGAGATTGTCCAGTTTGTACACGAGGTGCGTCCAGTTTTCGCCGTGACCCTCTCTACTCTTTTGCACATGCTATGTGGGCGAAATGATGATACCATGCCAAGTTCCAACATTTTCAGAGTTCATTTTGTAGTGATTTTCAATTTCACCGTCATTTAGCTCCCTAAACAAATCGGTAAATGACTGAAAAACAGCAAATGATGTCAGAACGTGTTGGAAATTGATGACGTCGCTTTGAATGATGCATACTGAACGCAAAAAAGGCTGGAGTTCAAATAAGTTTAAAATACATTGAAGTGCCCGTGTAACAGATGAGTTCTCGTCCGAAACCCCGATACTCCGGAAGAGATTGTCCAGTTTGTACACGAGGTGCATCCAGTTTTCACAGTGACCCTCTCTACTCTTTTGCACATGCTATGCGGGCGAAATGATGATACCATGCCAAGTTCCAACATTTTCAGAGTTCATTTTGTAGTGATTTTCAATTTCACCGTCATTTAGCTCTCTAAACAAATCGGTAAATGACTGAAAAACAGCAAATGATGTCAGAACGTGTTGGAAATTGATGACGTCGCTTTGAATGATTCATACTGAATGCAAAAATAGGCTAGAGTTCAAATAAGTTTAAAAAACATTGAAGTGTCCGTGTAACAGATGAGTTCTCGTCCGAAACCCTGATACTCCGAAAGAGATTGTCCAATTTGTACACGAGGTGCGTCTAGTTTTCGCCGTGACCCTCTCTACTCTTTTGCACATGCTATGTGGGCGAAATGATGATACCATGCCGAGTTCCAACATTTTCAGAGTTCATTTTGTAGTGATTTTCAATTTCACCGTCATTTAGCTCCCTAAACAAATCGGTAAATGACTGAAAAACAGCAAATGATGTCAGAACGTGTTGGAAATTGATGACGTCGCTTTGAATGATGCATACTGAATGCAAAAAAGGCTGGAGTTCAAATAAGTTTAAACAACATTGAAGTTCCCGTGTAACAGATGAGTTCTCGTCCGAAACCCCGATACTCCGAAAGAGATTGTCCAGTTTGTACACGAGGTGCGTCCAGTTTTCGCCGTGACCCTCTCTACTCTTTTGCACATGCTATGTGGGCGAAATGATGATACCATGCCAAGTTCCAACATTTTTAGAGTTCATTTTGTAGTGATTTTCAATTACACCGTCATTTAGCTCCCTAAACAAATCGATAAATGACTGAAAAACAGCAAATGATGTCAGAACGTGTTGGAAATTGATGACGTCGCTTTGAATGATGCATACTGAACGCAAAAAAGGCTGGAGTTCAAATAAGTTTAAACAACATTGAAGTTCCCGTGTAACAGATGAGTTCTCGTCCGAAACCCCGATACTCCGAAAGAGATTGTCCAGTTTGTACACGAGGTGCATCCAATTTTTGCCGTGACCCTCTCTACTCTTTTGCACATGCTATGCGGGCGAAATAATGATACCATGCCAAGCTCCAACATTTTCAGAGTTCATTTTGTAGTGATTTTCAATTTCACCGTCATTTGGCTCTCTAAACAAATCGGTAAATGACTGAAAAACAGCAAATGATGTCAGAACGTGTTGGAAATTGATGACGTTGCTTTGAATGATGCATACTGAACGCAAAAATAGGTTGGAGTTCAAATAAGTTTAAAAAACATAGAAGTGCTCGTTTAACAGATGAGTTCTCGTCCGAAACCCTGATACTCCGAAAGAGATTGTCCAGTTTGTACACGAGGTGCGTCCAGTTTTCGCCGTGACCCTCTCTACTCTTTTGCACATGCTATGCGGGCAAAATGATGATACCATGCCAAGTTCCAACATTTTCAGAGTTCATTTTGTAGTGATTTTCAATTTCACCGTCATTTAGCTCTCTAAACAAATCGGTAAATGACTGAAAAACAGCAAATGATGTCAGAACATGTTGGAAATTGATGACGTCGCTTTGAATGATGCATAAAGAACGCAAAAATAGGCTGGAGTTCAAATAAGTTCAAAAAACATTTAAGTGCCCGTGGAACAGATGAGTTCTCGTCCGAAACCCTGATACTCCGAAAGAGATTGTCCAATTTGTACACGAGGTGCGTCTAGTTTTCGCCGTGACCCTCTCTACTCTTTTGCACATGCTATGTGGGCGAAATGATGATACCATGCCGAGTTCCAACATTTTCAGAGTTCATTTTGTAGTGATTTTCAATTTCACCGTCATTTAGCTCCCTAAACAAATCGGTAAATGACTGAAAAACAGCAAATGATGTCAGAACGTGTTGGAAATTGATGACGTCGCTTTGAATGATGCATACTGAATGCAAAAAAGGCTGGAGTTCAAATAAGTTTAAACAACATTGAAGTTCCCGTGTAACAGATGAGTTCTCGTCCGAAACCCCGATACTCCGAAAGAGATTGTCCAGTTTGTACACGAGGTGCGTCCAGTTTTTGCCGTGACCCTCTCTACTCTTTTGCACATGCTATGCGGGCGAAATAATGATACCATGCCATGTTCCAACATTTTCAGAGTTCATTTTGTAGTGATTTTCAATTTCACCGTCATTTAGCTCTCTAAACAAATCGGTAAATGACTGAAAAACAACAAATGATGTCAGAACGTGTTGGAAATTGATGACGTCGCTTTGAATGATGCATACTGAACGCAAAAATAGGCTGGAGTTTAAATAAGTTTAAAAAACATAGAAGTGCCCGTTTAACAGATGAGTTCTCGTCCGAAACCCTGATACTCCGAAAGAGATTGTCCAGTTTGTACACGAGGTGCGTCCAGTTTTCGCCGTGACCCTCTCTACTCTTTTGCACATGCTATGCGGGCAAAAATATGATACCATGCCAAGTTCAAACATTTTCAGAGTTCATTTTGTAGTGATTTTCAATTTCACCGTCATTTAGCTCCCTAAACAAATCGGTAAATGACTGAAAAACAGCAAATGATGTCAGAACGTGTTGGAAATTGATGACGTCGCTTTGAATGATGCATACTGAACGCAAAAAAGGCTGGAGTTCAAATAAGTTTAAACAACATTGAAGTTCCCGTGTAACAGATGAGTTCTCGTCCGAAACCCCGATACTCCGAAAGAGATTGTCCAGTTTGTACACGAGGTGCGTCCAGTTTTTGCCGTGACCCTCTCTACTCTTTTGCACATGCTATGCGGGCGAAATAATGATACCATGCCAAGTTCCAACATTTTCAGAGTTCATTTTGTAGTGATTTTCAATTTCACCGTCATTTAGCTCTCTAAACAAATCGGTAAATGACTGAAAAACAGCAAATGATGTCAGAACGTGTTCGTAATTGATGACGTCGCTTTGAATGATGCATACTGAATGCAAAAATCGGCTGGAGTTCAAATAAGTTTAAAAAACATAGAAGTGCCCGTGTAACAGATGAGTTCTCGTCCGAAACCCTGATACTCCGAAAGAGATTGTCCAGTTTGTACACGAGGTGCGTCCAGTTTTCGCCGTGACCCTCTCTACTCTTTTGCACATGCTATGCGGGCAAAATGATGATACCATGCCAAGTTCCAACATTTTCAGAGTTCATTTTGTAGTGATTTTCAATTTCACCGTCATTTAGCTCTCTAAACAAATCGGTAAATGACTGAAAAACAGCAAATGATGTCAGAACGTGTTGGAAATTGATGACGTCGCTTTGAATGATGCATACTGAACGCAAAAAAGGCTGGAGTTCAAATAAGTTTAAACAACATTGAAGTTCCCGTGTAACAGATGAGTTCTCGTCCGAAACCCCGATACTCCGAAAGAGATTATCCAGTTTGTACACGAGGTGCGTCCAATTTTTGCCGTGACCCTCTCTACTCTTTTGCACATGCTATGCGGGCGAAATAATGATACCATGCCAAGCTCCAACATTTTCAGAGTTCATTTTGTAGTGATTTTCAATTTCACCGTCATTTAGCTCTCTAAACAAATCGGTAAATGACTGAAAAACAACAAATGATGTCAGAACGTGTTGGAAATTGATGACGTCGCTTTGAATGATGCATACTGAACGCACAAATAGGCTGGAGTTTAAATAAGTTTAAAAAACATAGAAGTGCCCGTTTAAAAGATGAGTTCTCGTCCGAAACCCTGATACTCCGAAAGAGATTGTCCAGTTTGTACACGAGGTGCGTCCAGTTTTCGCCGTGACCCTCTCTACTCTTTTGCACATGCTATGCGGGCAAAAAGATGATACCATGCCAAGTTCAAACATTTTCAGAGTTCATTTTGTAGTGATTTTCAATTTCACCGTCATTTAGCTCCCTAAACAAATCGGTAAATGACTGAAAAACAGCAAATGATGTCAGAACGTGTTGGAAATTGATGACGTCGCTTTGAATGATGCATACTGAACGCAAAAAAGGCTGGAGTTCAAATAAGTTTAAACAACATTGAAGTTCCCGTGTAACAGATGAGTTCTCGTCCGAAACCCCGATACTCCGAAAGAGATTGTCCAGTTTGTACATGAGGTGCGTCCAGTTTTTGCCGTGACCCTCTCTACTCTTTTGCACATGCTATGCGGGCGAAATAATGATACCATGCCAAGTTCCAACATTTTCAGAGTTCATTTTGTAGTGATTTTCAATTTCACCGTCATTTAGCTCTCTAAACAAATCGGTAAATGACTGAAAAATAGCAAATGATGTCAGAACGTGTTGGAAATTGATGACGTCGCTTTGAATGATGCATACTGAATGCAAAAATCGGCTGGAGTTCAAATAAGTTTAAAAAACATAGAAGTGCCCGTGTAACAGATGAGTTCTCGTCCGAAACCCTGATACTCCGAAAGAGATTGTCCAGTTTGTACACGAGGTGCGTCCAATTTTCGCCGTGACCCTCTCTACTCTTTTGCACATGCTATGCGGGCAAAATGATGATACCATGCCAAGTTCCAACATTTTCAGAGTTCATTTTGTAGTGATTTCCAATTTCACCGTCATTTAGCTCTCTAAACAAATCGGTAAATGACTGAAAAACAGCAAATGATGTCAGAACGTGTTGGAAATTGATGACGTCGCTTTGAATGATGCATACTGAACGCAAAAAAGGCTGGAGTTCAAATAAGTTTAAACAACATTGAAGTTCCCGTGTAACAGATGAGTTCTCGTCCGAAACCCTGATACTCCGAAAGAGATTATCCAGTTTGTACACGAGGTGCGTCCAATTTTTGCCGTGACCCTCTCTACTCTTTTGCACATGCTATGCGGGCGAAATAATGATACCATGCCAAGCTCCAACATTTTCAGAGTTCATTTTGTAGTGATTTTCAATTTCACCGTCATTTAGCTCTCTAAACAAATCGGTAAATGACTGAAAAACAGCAAATGATGTCAGAACATGTTGGAAATTGATGACGTCGCTTTGAATGATGCATACAGAACGCAAAAATAGGCTGGAGTTCAAATAAGTTCAAAAAACATTTAAGTGCCCGTGGAACAGATGAGTTCTCGTCCGAAACCCTGATACTACGAAAGACATTGTCCAATTTGTACACGAGGTGCGTCCAGTTTTCGCCGTGACCCTCTCTACTCTTTTGCACATGCTATGTGGGCGAAATGATGATACCATGCCGAGTTCCAACATTTTCAGAGTTCATTTTGTAGTGATTTTCAATTTCACCGTCATTTAGCTCCCTAAACAAATCGGTAAATGACTGAAAAACAGCAAATGATGTCAGAACGTGTTGGAAATTGATGACGTCGCTTTGAATGATGCATACTGAACGCAAAAAAGGCTGGAGTTCAAATAAGTTTAAACAACATTGAAGTTCCCGTGTAACAGATGAGTTCTCGTCCGAAACCCCGATACTCCGAAAGAGATTGTCCAGTTTATACATGAGGTGCGTCCAGTTTTTGCCGTGACCCTCTCTAGTCTTTTGCACATGCTATGCGGGCGAAATAATGATACCATGCCAAGTTCCAACATTTTCAGAGTTCATTTTGTAGTGATTTTCAATTTCACCGTCATTTAGCTCTCTAAACAAATCGGTAAATGACTGAAAAACAGCAAATGATGTCAGAACGTGTTGGAAATTGATGACGTCGCTTTGAATGATGCATACTGAATGCAAAAATCGGCTGGAGTTCAAATAAGTTTAAAAAACATAGAAGTGCCCGTGTAACAGATGAGTTCTCGTCCGAAACCCTGATACTCCGAAAGAGATTGTCCAGTTTGTACACGAGGTGCGTCCAGTTTTCGCCGTGACCCTCTCTACTCTTTTGCACATGCTATGCGGGCAAAATGATGATACCATGCCAAGTTCCAACATTTTCAGAGTTCATTTTGTAGTGATTTTCAATTTCACCGTCATTTAGCTCTCTAAACAAATCGGTAAATGACTGAAAAACAGCAAATGATGTCAGAACGTGTTGGAAATTGATGACGTCGCTTTGAATGATGCATACTGAACGCAAAAAAGGCTGGAGTTCAAATAAGTTTAAACAACATTGAAGTTCCCGTGTAACAGATGAGTTCTCGTCCGAAACCCCGATACTCCGAAAGAGATTATCCAGTTTGTACACGAGGTGCGTCCAATTTTTGCCGTGACCCTCTCTACTCTTTTGCACATGCTATGCGGGCGAAATAATGATACCATGCCAAGCTCCAACATTTTCAGAGTTCATTTTGTAGTGATTTTCAATTTCACCGTCATTTAGCTCTCTAAACAAATCGGTAAATGACTGAAAAACAGCAAATGATGTCAGAACATGTTGGAAATTGATGACGTCGCTTTGAATGATGCATACAGAACGCAAAAATAGGCTGGAGTTCAAATAAGTTCAAAAAACATTTAAGTGCCCGTGGAACAGATGAGTTCTCGTCCGAAACCCTGATACTACGAAAGACATTGTCCAATTTGTACACGAGGTGCGTCCAGTTTTCGCCGTGACCCTCTCTACTCTTTTGCACATGCTATGTGGGCGAAATGATGATACCATGCCGAGTCCCAACATTTTCAGAGTTCATTTTGTAGTGATTTTCAATTTCACCGTCATTTAGCTCCCTAAACAAATCGGTAAATGACTGAAAAACAGCAAATGATGTCAGAACGTGTTGGAAATTGATGACGTCGCTTTGAATGATGCATACTGAATGCAAAAAAGGCTGGAGTTCAAATAAGTTTAAACAACATTGAAGTTCCCGTGTAATAGATGAGTTCTCGTCCGAAACCCCGATACTCCGAAAGAGATTGTCCAGTTTGTACACGAGGTGCGTCCAGTTTTTGCCGTGACCCTCTCTACTCTTTTGCACATGCTATGCGGGCGAAATAATGATACCATGCCAAGTTCCAACATTTTCAGAGTTCATTTTGTAGTGATTTTCAATTTCACCGTCATTTAGCTCTCTAAACAAATCGGTAAATGACTGAAAAACAACAAATGATGTCAGAACGTGTTGGAAATTGATGACGTCGCTTTGAATGATGCATACTGAACGCACAAATAGGCTGGAGTTTAAATAAGTTTAAAAAACATAGAAGTGCCCGTTTAACAGATGAGTTCTCGTCCGAAACCCTGATACTCCGAAAGAGATTGTCCAGTTTGTACACGAGGTGCGTCCAGTTTTCGCCGTGACCCTCTCTACTCTTTTGCACATGCTATGCGGGCAAAAAGATGATACCATGCCAAGTTCAAACATTTTCAGAGTTCATTTTGTAGTGATTTTCAATTTCACCGTCATTTAGCTCCCTAAACAAATCGGTAAATGACTGAAAAACAGCAAATGATGTCAGAACGTGTTGGAAATTGATGACGTCGCTTTGAATGATGCATACTGAACGCAAAAAAGGCTGGAGTTCAAATAAGTTTAAAATACATTGAAGTGCCCGTGTAACAGATGAGTTCTCGTCCGAAACCCCGATACTCCGGAAGAGATTGTCCAGTTTGTACACGAGGTGCATCCAGTTTTCACAGTGACCCTCTCTACTCTTTTGCACATGCTATGCGGGCGAAATGATGATACCATGCCAAGTTCCAACATTTTCAGAGTTCATTTTGTAGTGATTTTCAATTTCACCGTCATTTAGCTCTCTAAACAAATCGGTAAATGACTGAAAAACAGCAAATGATGTCAGAACGTGTTGGAAATTGATGACGTCGCTTTGAATGATTCATACTGAATGCAAAAATAGGCTAGAGTTCAAATAAGTTTAAAAAACATTGAAGTGTCCGTGTAACAGATGAGTTCTCGTCCGAAACCCTGATACTCCGAAAGAGATTGTCCAATTTGTACACGAGGTGCGTCTAGTTTTCGCCGTGACCCTCTCTACTCTTTTGCACATGCTATGTGGGCGAAATGATGATACCATGCCGAGTTCCAACATTTTCAGAGTTCATTTTGTAGTGATTTTCAATTTCACCGTCATTTAGCTCCCTAAACAAATCGGTAAATGACTGAAAAACAGCAAATGATGTCAGAACGTGTTGGAAATTGATGACGTCGCTTTGAATGATGCATACTGAATGCAAAAAAGGCTGGAGTTCAAATAAGTTTAAACAACATTGAAGTTCCCGTGTAACAGATGAGTTCTCGTCCGAAACCCCGATACTCCGAAAGAGATTGTCCAGTTTGTACACGAGGTGCGTCCAGTTTTCGCCGTGACCCTCTCTACTCTTTTGCACATGCTATGTGGGCGAAATGATGATACCATGCCAAGTTCCAACATTTTTAGAGTTCATTTTGTAGTGATTTTCAATTACACCGTCATTTAGCTCCCTAAACAAATCGGTAAATGACTGAAAAACAGCAAATGATGTCAGAACGTATTGGAAATTGATGACGTCGCTTTGAATGATGCATACTGAACGCAAAAAAGGCTGGAGTTCAAATAAGTTTAAACAACATTGAAGTTCCCGTGTAACAGATGAGTTCTCGTCCGAAACCCCGATACTCCGAAAGAGATTGTCCAGTTTGTACACGAGGTGCATCCAATTTTTGCCGTGACCCTCTCTACTCTTTTGCACATGCTATGCGGGCGAAATAATGATACCATGCCAAGCTCCAACATTTTCAGAGTTCATTTTGTAGTGATTTTCAATTTCACCGTCATTTGGCTCTCTAAACAAATCGGTAAATGACTGAAAAACAGCAAATGATGTCAGAACGTGTTGGAAATTGATGACGTCGCTTTGAATGATGCATACTGAACGCAAAAAAGGCTGGAGTTCAAATAAGTTTCAAAAACATTGAAGTGCCCGTGTAACAGATGAGTTCTCGTCCGAAACCCTGATACTCCGAAAGAGATTGTCCAGTTTGTACACGAGGTGCGTCCAGTTTTCGCCGTGACCCTCTCTACTCTTTTGCACATGCTATGCGGGCAAAATGATGATACCATGCCAAGTTCCAACATTTTCAGAGTTCATTTTGTAGTGATTTTCATTTTCACCGTCATTTAGCTCTCTAAACAAATCGGTAAATGACTGAAAAACAGCAAATGATGTCAGAACATGTTGGAAATTGATGACGTCGCTTTGAATGATGCATAAAGAACGCAAAAATAGGCTGGAGTTCAAATAAGTTCAAAAAACATTTAAGTGCCCGTGGAACAGATGAGTTCTCGTCCGAAACCCTGATACTCCGAAAGAGATTGTCCAATTTGTACACGAGGTGCGTCTAGTTTTCGCCGTGACCCTCTCTACTCTTTTGCACATGCTATGTGGGCGAAATGATGATACCATGCCGAGTTCCAACATTTTCAGAGTTCATTTTGTAGTGATTTTCAATTTCACCGTCATTTAGCTCCCTAAACAAATCGGTAAATGACTGAAAAACAGCAAATGATGTCAGAACGTGTTGGAAATTGATGACGTCGCTTTGAATGATGCATACTGAATGCAAAAAAGGCTGGAGTTCAAATAAGTTTAAACAACATTGAAGTTCCCGTGTAACAGATGAGTTCTCGTCCGAAACCCCGATACTCCGAAAGAGATTGTCCAGTTTGTACACGAGGTGCGTCCAGTTTTTGCCGTGACCCTCTCTACTCTTTTGCACATGCTATGCGGGCGAAATAATGATACCATGCCATGTTCCAACATTTTCAGAGTTCATTTTGTAGTGATTTTCAATTTCACCGTCATTTAGCTCTCTAAACAAATCGGTAAATGACTGAAAAACAACAAATGATGTCAGAACGTGTTGGAAATTGATGACGTCGCTTTGAATGATGCATACTGAACGCAAAAATAGGCTGGAGTTTAAATAAGTTTAAAAAACATAGAAGTGCCCGTTTAACAGATGAGTTCTCGTCCGAAACCCTGATACTCCGAAAGAGATTGTCCAGTTTGTACACGAGGTGCGTCCAGTTTTCGCCGTGACCCTCTCTACTCTTTTGCACATGCTATGCGGGCAAAAAGATGATACCATGCCAAGTTCAAACATTTTCAGAGTTCATTTTGTAGTGATTTTCAATTTCACCGTCATTTAGCTCCCTAAACAAATCGGTAAATGACTGAAAAACAGCAAATGATGTCAGAACGTGTTGGAAATTGATGACGTCGCTTTGAATGATGCATACTGAACGCAAAAAAGGCTGGAGTTCAAATAAGTTTAAACAACATTGAAGTTCCCGTGTAACAGATGAGTTCTCGTCCGAAACCCCGATACTCCGAAAGAGATTGTCCAGTTTGTACACGAGGTGCGTCCAGTTTTTGCCGTGACCCTCTCTACTCTTTTGCACATGCTATGCGGGCGAAATAATGATACCATGCCAAGTTCCAACATTTTCAGAGTTCATTTTGTAGTGATTTTCAATTTCACCGTCATTTAGCTCTCTAAACAAATCGGTAAATGACTGAAAAACAGCAAATGATGTCAGAATGTGTTGGAAATTGATGACGTCGCTTTGAATGATGCATACTGAATGCAAAAATCGGCTGGAGTTCAAATAAGTTTAAAAAACATAGAAGTGCCCGTGTAACAGATGAGTTCTCGTCCGAAACCCTGATACTCCGAAAGAGATTGTCCAGTTTGTACACGAGGTGCGTCCAGTTTTCGCCGTGACCCTCTCGACTCTTTTGCACATGCTATGCGGGCAAAATGATGATACCATGCCAAGTTCCAACATTTTCAGAGTTCATTTTGTAGTGATTTTCAATTTCACCGTCATTTAGCTCTCTAAACAAATCGGTAAATGACTGAAAAACAGCAAATGATGTCAGAACGTGTTGGAAATTGATGACGTCGCTTTGAATGATGCATACTGAACGCAAAAAAGGCTGGAGTTCAAATAAGTTTAAACAACATTGAAGTTCCCGTGTAACAGATGAGTTCTCGTCCGAAACCCCGATACTCCGAAAGAGATTATCCAGTTTGTACACGAGGTGCGTCCAATTTTTGCCGTGACCCTCTCTACTCTTTTGCACATGCTATGCGGGCGAAATAATGATACCATGCCAAGCTCCAACATTTTCAGAGTTCATTTTGTAGTGATTTTCAATTTCACCGTCATTTAGCTCTCTAAACAAATCGGTAAATGACTGAAAAACAACAAATGATGTCAGAACGTGTTGGAAATTGATGACGTCGCTTTGAATGATGCATACTGAACGCACAAATAGGCTGGAGTTTAAATAAGTTTAAAAAACATAGAAGTGCCCGTTTAACAGATGAGTTCTCATCCGAAACCCTGATACTCCGAAAGAGATTGTCCAGTTTGTACACGAGGTGCGTCCAGTTTTCGCCGTGACCCTCTCTACACTTTTGCACATGCTATGCGGGCAAAAAGATGATACCATGCCAAGTTCAAACATTTTCAGAGTTCATTTTGTAGTGATTTTCAATTTCACCGTCATTTAGCTCCCTAAACAAATCGGTAAATGACTGAAAAACAGCAAATGATGTCAGAACGTGTTGGAAATTGATGACGTCACTTTGAATGATGCATACTGAACGCAAAAAAGGCTGGAGTTCAAATAAGTTTAAACAACATTGAAGTTCCCGTGTAACAGATGAGTTCTCGTCCGAAACCCCGATACTCCGAAAGAGATTGTCCAGTTTGTACATGAGGTGCGTCCAGTTTTTGCCGTGACCCTCTCTACTCTTTTGCACATGCTATGCGGGCGAAATAATGATACCATGCCAAGTTCCAACATTTTCAGAGTTCATTTTGTAGTGATTTTCAATTTCACCGTCATTTAGCTCTCTAAACAAATCGGTAAATGACTGAAAAACAGCAAATGATGTCAGAACGTGTTGGAAATTGATGACGTCGCTTTGAATGATGCATACTGAATGCAAAAATCGGCTGGAGTTCAAATAAGTTTAAAAAACATAGAAGTGCCCGTGTAACAGATGAGTTCTTGTCCGAAACCCTGATACTCCGAAAGAGATTGTCCAGTTTGTACACGAGGTGCGTCCAGTTTTCGCCGTGACCCTCTCTACTCTTTTGCACATGCTATGCGGGCAAAATGATGATACCATGCCAAGTTCCAACATTTTCAGAGTTCATTTTGTAGTGATTTTCAATTTCACCGTCATTTAGCTCTCTAAACAAATCGGTAAATGACTGAAAAACAGCAAATGATGTCAGAACGTGTTGGAAATTGATGACGTCGCTTTGAATGATGCATACTGAACGCAAAAAAGGCTGGAGTTCAAATAAGTTTAAACAACATTGAAGTTCCCGTGTAACAGATGAGTTCTCGTCCGAAACCCCGATACTCCGAAAGAGATTATCCAGTTTGTACACGAGGTGCGTCCAATTTTTGCCGTGACCCTCTCTACTCTTTTGCACATGCTATGCGGGCGAAATAATGATACCATGCCAAGCTCCAACATTTTCAGAGTTCATTTTGTAGTGATTTTCAATTTCACCGTCATTTAGCTCTCTAAACAAATCGGTAAATGACTGAAAAACAGCAAATGATGTCAGAACATGTTGGAAATTGATGACGTCGCTTTGAATGATGCATACAGAACGCAAAAATAGGCTGGAGTTCAAATAAGTTCAAAAAACATTTAAGTGCCCGTGGAACAGATGAGTTCTCGTCCGAAACCCTGATACTACGAAAGAGATTGTCCAATTTGTACACGAGGTGCGTCCAGTTTTCGCCGTGACCCTCTCTACTCTTTTGCACATGCTATGTGGGCGAAATGATGATACCATGCCGAGTTCCAACATTTTCAGAGTTCATTTTGTAGTGATTTTCAATTTCACCGTCATTTAGCTCCCTAAACAAATCGGTAAATGACTGAAAAACAGCAAATGATGTCATAACGTGTTGGAAATTGATGACGTTGCTTTGAATGATGCATACTGAGCGCAAAAATAGGCTGGAGTTCAAATAAGTTTAAAAAACATAGAAGTGCTGGTTTAACAGATGAGTTCTCGTCCGAAACCCTGATACTCCGAAAGAGATTGTCCAGTTTGTACACGAGGTGCGTCCAGTTTTCGCCGTGACCCTCTCTACTCTTTTGCACATGCTATGCGGGCAAAATGATGATACCATGCCAAGTTCCAACATTTTCAGAGTTCATTTTGTAGTGATTTTCAAGCACCGTCATTTAGCTCTCTAAACAAATCGGTAAATGACTGAAAAACAGCAAATGATGTCAGAACAAGTTGGAAATTGAAGACGTTGCTTTGAATGATGCATACAGAACGCAAAATTAGGCTGGAGTTCAAATAAGTTCAAAAAACATTTAAGTGCCCGTGTAACAGATGAGTTCTCGTCCGAAACCCCGATACTCCGAAAGAGATTGTCCAATTTGTACACGAGGTGCGTCCAGTTTTCGCCGTGACCCTCTCTACTCTTTTGCACATGCTATGTGGGCGAAATGATGATACCATGCCAAGTTCCAACATTTTCAGAGTTCATTTTGTAGTGATTTTCAATTTCACCGTCATTTAGCTCCCTAAACAAATCGGTAAATGACTGAAAAACAGCAAATGATGTCAGAACGTGTTGGAAATTGATGACGTCGCTTTGAATGATGCATACTGAACGCAAAAAAGGCTGGAGTTCAAATAAGTTTGAACAACATTGAAGTTCCCGTGTAACAGATGAGTTCTCGTCCGAAACGCCGATACTCCGAAAGAGATTGTCCAGTTTGTACACGAGGTGCGTCCAGTTTTTGCCGTGACCCTCTCTACTCTTTTGCACATGCTATGCGGGCGAAATGATGATACCATGCCAAGTTCCAACATTTTTAGAGTTCATTTTGTAGTGATTTTCAATTTCGCCGTCATTTAGCTCCCTAAACAAATCGGTAAATGACTGAAAAACAACAAATGATGTCAAAACATGTTGGAAATTGATGACGTCGCTTTGAATGATGCATACTGAAGGCAAAAAAGGCTGGAGTTCAAATAAGTTTAAACAACATTGAAGTTCCCGTGTAACAGATGAGTTCTCGTCCGAAACCCCGATACTCCGAAAGAGATTGTCCAGTTTGTACACGAGGTGCGTCCAGTTTTTGCCGTGACCCTCTCTACTCTTTTGCACATGCTATGCGGGCGAAATAATGATACCATGCCAAGCTCCAACATTTTCAGAGTTCATTTTGTAGTGATTTTCAATTTCACCGTCATTTAGCTCTCTAAACAAATCGGTAAATGACTGAAAAACAGCAAATGATGTCAGAACGTGTTGGAAATTGATGACGTCGCTTTGAATGATGCATACTGAACGCAAAAAAGGCTGGAGTTCAAATAAGTTTAAACAACATTGAAGTTCCCGTGTAACAGATGAGTTCTCGTCCGAAACCCCGATACTCCGAAAGAGATTGTCCAGTTTGTACACGAGGTGCGTTCAGTTTTTGTCGTGACCCTCTCTACTCTTTTGCACATGCTATGCGGGCAAAATGATGATACCATGCCAAGTTCCAACATTTTCAGAGTTCATTTTGTAGTGATTTTCAATTTCACCGTCATTTAGCTCTCTAAACAAATCGGTAAATGACTGAAAAACAGCAAATGATGTCAGAACATGTTGGAAATTGATGACGTCGCTTTGAATGATGCATACAGAACGCAAAAATAGGCTGGAGTTCAAATAAGCTCAAAAAACATTTAAGTGCCCGTGGAACAGATGAGTTCTCGTCCGAAACCCTGATACTACGAAAGAGATTGTCCAATTTGTACACGAGGTGCGTCCAGTTTTCGCCGTGACCCTCTCTACTCTTTTGCACATGCTATGTGGGCGAAATGATGATACCATGCCGAGTTCCAACATTTTCAGAGTTCATTTTGTAGTGATTTTCAATTTCACCGTCATTTAGCTCCCTAAACAAATCGGTAAATGACTGAAAAACAGCAAATGATGTCAGAACGTCTTGGAAATTGATGACGTCGCTTTGAATGATGCATACTGAATGCAAAAAAGGCTGGAGTTCAAATAAGTTTAAACAACATTGAAGTTCCCGTGTAACAGATGAGTTCTCGTCCGAAACCCCGATACTCCGAAAGAGATTGTCCAGTTTGTACACGAGGTGCGTCCAGTTTTTGCCGTGACCCTCTCTACTCTTTTGCACATGCTATGCGGGCGAAATAATGATACCATGCCAAGTTCCAACATTTTCAGAGTTCATTTTGTAGTGATTTTCAATTTCACCGTCATTTAGCTCTCTAAACAAATCGGTAAATGACTGGAAAACAACAAATGATGTCAGAACGTGTTGGAAATTGATGACGTCGCTTTGAATGATGCATACTGAACGCACAAATAGGCTGGAGTTTAAATAAGTTTAAAAAACATAGAAGTGCCCGTTTAACAGATGAGTTCTCGTCCGAAACCCTGATACTCCGAAAGAGATTGTCCAGTTTGTACACGAGGTGCGTCCAGTTTTCGCCGTGACCCTCTCTACTCTTTTGCACATGCTATGCGGGCAAAAAGATGATACCATGCCAAGTTCAAACATTTTCAGAGTTCATTTTGTAGTGATTTTCAATTTCACCGTCATTTAGCTCCCTAAACAAATCGGTAAATGACTGAAAAACAGCAAATGATGTCAGAACGTGTTGGAAATTGATGACGTCGCTTTGAATGATGCATACTGAACGCAAAAAAGGCTGGAGTTCAAATAAGTTTAAACAACATTGAAGTTCCCGTGTAACAGATGGGTTCTCGTCCGAAACCCCGATACTCCGAAAGAGATTGTCCAGTTTGTACACGAGGTGCGTCCAGTTTTTGCCGTGACCCTCTCTACTCTTTTGCACATGCTATGCGGGCGAAATAATGATACCATGCCAAGTTCCAACATTTTCGGAGTTCATTTTGTAGTGATTTTCAATTTCACCGTCATTTAGCTCTCTAAACAAATCGGTAAATGACTGAAAAACAGCAAATGATGTCAGAACGTGTTGGAAATTGATGACGTCGCTTTGAATGATGCATACTGAATGCAAAAATAGGCTGGAGTTCAAATAAGTTTAAAAACATAGAAGTGCCCGTGTAACAGATGAGTTCTCGTCCGAAACCCTAATACTCCGAAAGAGATTGTCCAGTTTGTACACGAGGTGCGTCCAGTTTTCGCCGTGACCCTCTCTACTCTTTTGCACATGCTATGCGGGCAAAATGATGATACCATGCCAAGTTCCAACATTTTCAGAGTTCATTTTGTAGTGATTTTCAATTTCACCGTCATTTAGCTCTCTAAACAAATCGGTAAATGACTGAAAAACAGCAAATGATGTCAGAACGTGTTGGAAATTGATGACGTCGCTTTGAATGATGCATACTGAACGCAAAAAAGGCTGGAGTTCAAATAAGTTTAAACAACATTGAAGTTCCCGTGTAACAGATGAGTTCTCGTCCGAAACCCCGATACTCCGAAAGAGATTATCCAGTTTGTACACGAGGTGCGTCCAATTTTTGCCGTGACCCTCTCTACTCTTTTGCACATGCTATGCGGGCGAAATAATGATACCATGCCAAGCTCCAACATTTTCAGAGTTCATTTTGTAGTGATTTTCAATTTCACCGTCATTTAGCTCTCTAAACAAATCCGTAAATGACTGAAAAACAGCAAATGATGTCATAACGTGTTGGAAATTGATGACGTTGCTTTGAATGATGCATACTGAGCGCAAAAATAGGCTGGAGTTCAAATAAGTTTAAAAAACATAGAAGTGCTGGTTTAACAGATGAGTTCTCGTCCGAAACCCTGATACTCCGAAAGAGATTGTCCAGTTTGTACACGAGGTGCGTCCAGTTTTCGCCGTGACCCTCTCTACTCTTTTGCACATGCTATGCGGGCAAAATGATGATACCATGCCAAGTTCCAACATTTTCAGAGTTCATTTTGTAGTGATTTTCAAGCACCGTCATTTAGCTCTCTAAACAAATCGGTAAATGACTGAAAAACAGCAAATGATGTCAGAACATGTTGGAAATTGAAGACGTCGCTTTGAATGATGCATACAGAACGCAAAATTAGGCTGGAGTTCAAATAAGTTCAAAAAACATTTAAGTGCCCGTGTAACAGATGAGTTCTCGTCCGAAACCCCGATACTCCGAAAGAGATTGTCCAATTTGTACACGAGGTGCGTCCAGTTTTCGCCGTGACCCTCTCTACTCTTTTGCACATGCTATGTGGGCGAAATGATGATACCATGCCAAGTTCCAACATTTTCAGAGTTCATTTTGTAGTGATTTTCAATTTCACCGTCATTTAGCTCCCTAAACAAATCGGTAAATGACTGAAAAACAGCAAATGATGTCAGAACGTGTTGGAAATTGATGACGTCGCTTTGAATGATGCATACTGAACGCAAAAAAGGCTGGAGTTCAAATAAGTTTAAACAACATTGAAGTTCCCGTGTAACAGATGAGTTCTCGTCCGAAACCCCGATACTCCGAAAGAGATTGTCCAGTTTGTACACGAGGTGCGTCCAGTTTTTGCCGTGACCCTCTCTACTCTTTTGCACATGCTATGCGGGCGAAATGATGATACCATGCCAAGTTCCAACATTTTTAGAGTTCATTTTGTAGTGATTTTCAATTTCGCCGTCATTTAGCTCCCTAAACAAATCGGTAAATGACTGAAAAACAACAAATGATGTCAGAACATGTTGGAAATTGATGACGTCGCTTTGAATGATGCATACTGAAGGCAAAAAAGGCTGGAGTTCAAATAAGTTTAAACAACATTGAAGTTCCCGTGTAACCGATGAGTTCTCGTCCGAAACCCCGATACTCCGAAAGAGATTGTCCAGTTTGTACACGAGGTGCGTCCAGTTTTTGCCGTGACCCTCTCTACTCTTTTGCACATGCTATGCGGGCGAAATAATGATACCATGCCAAGCTCCAACATTTTCAGAGTTCATTTTGTAGTGATTTTCAATTTCACCGTCATTTAGCTCTCTAAACAAATCGGTAAATGACTGAAAAACAGCAAATGATGTCAGAACGTGTTGGAAATTGATGACGTCGCTTTGAATGATGCATACTGAACGCAAAAAAGGCTGGAGTTCAAATAAGTTTAAACAACATTGAAGTTCCCGTGTAACAGATGAGTTCTCGTCCGAAACCCCGATACTCCGAAAGAGATTGTCCAGTTTGTACACGAGGTGCGTTCAGTTTTTGCCGTGACCCTCTCTACTCTTTTGCACATGCTATGCGGGCAAAATGATGATACCATGCCAAGTTCCAACATTTTCAGAGTTCATTTTGTAGTGATTTTCAATTTCACCGTCATTTAGCTCTCTAAACAAATAGGTAAATGACTGAAAAACAGCAAATGATGTCAGAACATGTTGGAAATTGATGACGTCGCTTTGAATGATGCATACAGAACGCAAAAATAGGCTGGAGTTCAAATAAGTTCAAAAAACATTGAAGTGCCCGTGTAACAGATGAGTTCTCGTCCGAAACCCTGATACTCCGAAAGAGATTGTCCAATTTGTACACGAGGTGCGTCCAGTTTTCGCCGTGACCCTCTCTACTCTTTTGCACATGCTATGTGGGCGAAATGATGATACCATGCCAAGTTCCAACATTTTTAGAGTTCATTTTGTAGTGATTTTCAATTTCACCGTCATTTAGCTCCCTAAACAAATCGGTAAATGACTGAAAAACAGCAAATGATGTCAGAACGTGTTGGAAATTGATGACGTCGCTTTGAATGATGCATACTGAACGCAAAAAAGGCTGGAGTTCAAATAAGTTTAAACAACATTGAAGTTCCCGTGTAACAGATGAGTTCTCGTCCGAAACCCCGATACTCCGAAAGAGATTGTCCAGTTTGTACACGAGGTGCGTTCAGTTTTTGCCGTGACCCTCTCTACTCTTTTGCACATGCTATGCGGGCGAAATAATGATACCATGCCAAGTTCCAACATTTTCAGAGTTCATTTTGTAGTGATTTTCAATTTCACCGTCATTTAGCTCTCTAAACAAATCGGTAAATGACTGAAAAACAACAAATGATGTCAGAACGTGTTGGAAATTGATGACGTCGCTTTGAATGATGCATACTGAACGCAAAAATAGGCTGAAGTTTAAATAAGTTTAAAAAACATAGAAGTGCCCGTTTAACAGATGAGTTCTTGTCCGAAACCCTGATACTCCGAAAGAGATTGTCCAGTTTGTACACGAGGTGCGTCCAGTTTTCGCCATGA
The DNA here is from genome assembly GCF_002575655.3 of Aegilops tauschii subsp. strangulata. NCBI lineage: Eukaryota > Viridiplantae > Streptophyta > Magnoliopsida > Poales > Poaceae > Aegilops > Aegilops tauschii. The sequence goes on from NC_053041.3 coordinate 70,167,331, forward strand.
CCCTCTCTACTCTTTTGCACATGCTATGCGGGCAAAATGATGATACCATGCCAAGTTCCAACATTTTCAGAGTTCATTTTGTAGTGATTTTCAATTTCACCGTCATTTAGCTCCCTAAACAAATCGGTAAATGACTGAAAAACAGCAAATGATGTCAGAACGTGTTGGAAATTGATGACGTCGCTTTGAATGATGCATACTGAACGCAAAAAAGGCTGGAGTTCAAATAAGTTTAAACAACATTGAAGTTCCCGTGTAACAGATGAGTTGTCGTCCGAAACCCCGATACTCCGAAAGAGATTGTCCAGTTTGTACACGAGGTGCGTCCAGTTTTTGCCGTGACCCTCTCTACTCTTTTGCACATGCTATGCGGGCGAAATAATGATACCATGCCAAGTTCCAACATTTTCAGAGTTCATTTTGTAGTGATTTTCAATTTCACCGTCATTTAGCTCTCTAAACAAATCGGTAAATGACTGAAAAACAGCAAATGATGTCAGAACGTGTTGGAAATTGATGACGTCGCTTTGAATGATGCATACTGAACGCAAAAATAGGCTGGAGTTCAAATAAGTTTAAAAAACATTGAAGTGCCCGTGTAACAGATGAGTTCTCGTCCGAAACCCTGATACTCCGAAAGAGATTGTCCAGTTTGTACACGAGGTGCGTCCAGTTTTCGCCGTGACCCTCTCTACTCTTTTGCACATGCTATGCGGGCGATATGATGATACCATGCCAAGTTCCAACATTTTCAGAGTTCATTTTGTAGTGATTTTCAATTTCACCGTCATTTAGCTCTCTAAACAAATCGGTAAATGACTGAAAAACAGCAAATGATGTCAGAACGTGTTGGAAATTGATGACGTCGCTTTGAATGATGCATACTGAACGCAAAAAAGGCTGGAGTTCAAATAAGTTTAAACAACATTGAAGTTCCCGTGTAACAGATGAGTTCTCGTCCGAAACCCCGATACTCCGAAAGAGATTATCCAGTTTGTACACGAGGTGCGTCCAATTTTTGCCGTGACCCTCTCTACTCTTTTGCACATGCTATGCGGGCGAAATAATGATACCATGCCAAGCTCCAACATTTTCAGAGTTCATTTTGTAGTGATTTTCAATTTCACCGTCATTTAGCTCTCTAAACAAATCCGTAAATGACTGAAAAACAGCAAATGATGTCATAACGTGTTGGAAATTGATGACGTTGCTTTGAATGATGCATACTGAGCGCAAAAATAGGCTGGAGTTCAAATAAGTTTAAAAAACATAGAAGTGCTGGTTGAACAGATGAGTTCTCGTCCGAAACCCTGATACTCCGAAAGAGATTGTCCAGTTTGTACACGAGGTGCGTCCAGTTTTCGCCGTGACCCTCTCTACTCTTTTGCACATGCTATGCGGGCAAAATGATGATACCATGCCAAGTTCCAACATTTTCAGAGTTCATTTTGTAGTGATTTTCAAGCACCGTCATTTAGCTCTCTAAACAAATCGGTAAATGACTGAAAAACAGCAAATGATGTCAGAACATGTTGGAAATTGAAGACGTCGCTTTGAATGATGCATACAGAACGCAAAATTAGGCTGGAGTTCAAATAAGTTCAAAAAACATTTAAGTGCCCGTGTAACAGATGAGTTCTCGTCCGAAACCCCGATACTCCGAAAGAGATTGTCCAATTTGTACACGAGGTGCGTCCAGTTTTCGCCGTGACCCTCTCTACTCTTTTGCACATGCTATGTGGGCGAAATGATGATACCATGCCAAGTTCCAACATTTTCAGAGTTCATTTTGTAGTGATTTTCAATTTCACCGTCATTTAGCTCCCTAAACAAATCGGTAAATGACTGAAAAACAGCAAATGATGTCAGAACGTGTTGGAAATTGATGACGTCGCTTTGAATGATGCATACTGAACGCAAAAAAGGCTGGAGTTCAAATAAGTTTAAACAACATTGAAGTTCCCGTGTAACAGATGAGTTCTCGTCCGAAACCCCGATACTCCGAAAGAGATTGTCCAGTTTGTACACGAGGTGAGTCCAGTTTTTGCCGTGACCCTCTCTACTCTTTTGCACATGCTATGCGGGCGAAATGATGATACCATGCCAAGTTCCAACATTTTTAGAGTTCATTTTGTAGTGATCTTCAATTTCGCCGTCATTTAGCTCCCTAAACAAATCGGTAAATGACTGAAAAACAACAAATGATGTCAGAACATGTTGGAAATTGATGACGTCGCTTTGAATGATGCATACTGAAGGCAAAAAAGGCTGGAGTTCAAATAAGTTTAAACAACATTGAAGTTCCCGTGTAACAGATGAGTTCTCGTCCGAAACCCCGATACTCCGAAAGAGATTGTCCAGTTTGTACACGAGGTGCGTCCAGTTTTTGCCGTGACCCTCTCTACTCTTTTGCACATGCTATGCGGGCGAAATAATGATACCATGCCAAGCTCCAACATTTTCAGAGTTCATTTTGTAGTGATTTTCAATTTCACCGTCATTTAGCTCTCTAAACAAATCGGTAAATGACTGAAAAACAGCAAATGATGTCAGAACGTGTTGGAAATTGATGACGTCGCTTTGAATGATGCATACTGAACGCAAAAAAGGCTGGAGTTCAAATAAGTTTAAACAACATTGAAGTTCCCGTGTAACAGATGAGTTCTCGTCCGAAACCCCGATACTCCGAAAGAGATTGTCCAGTTTGTACACGAGGTGCGTTCAGTTTTTGCCGTGACCCTCTCTACTCTTTTGCACATGCTATGCGGGCAAAATGATGATACCATGCCAAGTTCCAACATTTTCAGAGTTCATTTTGTAGTGATTTTCAATTTCACCGTCATTTAGCTCTCTAAACAAATAGGTAAATGACTGAAAAACAGCAAATGATGTCAGAACATGTTGGAAAATGATGACGTCGCTTTGAATGATGCATACAGAACGCAAAAATAGGCTGGAGTTCAAATAAGTTCAAAAAACATTGAAGTGCCCGTGTAACAGATGAGTTCTCGTCCGAAACCCTGATACTCCGAAAGAGATTGTCCAATTTGTACACGAGGTGCGTCCAGTTTTCGCCGTGACCCTCTCTACTCTTTTGCACATGCTATGTGGGCGAAATGATGATACCATGCCAAGTTCCAACATTTTTAGAGTTCATTTTGTAGTGATTTTCAATTTCACCGTCATTTAGCTCCCTAAACAAATCGGTAAATGACTGAAAAACAGCAAATGATGTCAGAACGTGTTGGAAATTGATGACGTCGCTTTGAATGATGCATACTGAACGCAAAAAAGGCTGGAGTTCAAATAAGTTTAAACAACATTGAAGTTCCCGTGTAACAGATGAGTTCTCGTCCGAAACCCCGATACTCCGAAAGAGATTGTCCAGTTTGTACACGAGGTGCGTTCAGTTTTTGCCGTGACCCTCTCTACTCTTTTGCACATGCTATGCGGGCGAAATAATGATACCATGCCAAGTTCCAACATTTTCAGAGTTCATTTTGTAGTGATTTTCAATTTCACCGTCATTTAGCTCTCTAAACAAATCGGTAAATGACTGAAAAACAACAAATGATGTCAGAACGTGTTGGAAATTGATGACGTCGCTTTGAATGATGCATACTGAACGCAAAAATAGGCTGAAGTTTAAATAAGTTTAAAAAACATAGAAGTGCCCGTTTAACAGATGAGTTCTTGTCCGAAACCCTGATACTCCGAAAGAGATTGTCCAGTTTGTACACGAGGTGCGTCCAGTTTTCGCCATGACCCTCTCTACTCTTTTGCACATGCTATGCGGGCAAAATGATGATACCATGCCAAGTTCCAACATTTTCAGAGTTCATTTTGTAGTGATTTTCAATTTCACCGTCATTTAGCTCCCTAAACAAATCGGTAAATGACTGAAAAACAGCAAATGATGTCAGAACGTGTTGGAAATTGATGACGTCGCTTTGAATGATGCATACTGAACGCAAAAAAGGCTGGAGTTCAAATAAGTTTAAACAACATTGAAGTTCCCGTGTAACAGATGAGTTGTCGTCCGAAACCCCGATACTCCGAAAGAGATTGTCCAGTTTGTACACGAGGTGCGTCCAGTTTTTGCCGTGACCCTCTCTACTCTTTTGCACATGCTATGCGGGCGAAATAATGATACCATGCCAAGTTCCAACATTTTCAGAGTTCATTTTGTAGTGATTTTCAATTTTGCCGTCATTTAGCTCTCTAAACAAATCGGTAAATGACTGAAAAACAGCAAATGATGTCAGAACGTGTTGGAAATTGATGACGTCGCTTTGAATGATGCATACTGAACGCAAAAATAGGCTGGAGTTCAAATAAGTTTAAAAAACATTGAAGTGCCCGTGTAACAGATGAGTTCTCGTCCGAAACCCTGATACTCCGAAAGAGATTGTCCAGTTTGTACACGAGGTGCGTCCAGTTTTCGCCGTGACCCTCTCTACTCTTTTGCACATGCTATGCGGGCGATATGATGATACCATGCCAAGTTCCAACATTTTCAGAGTTCATTTTGTAGTGATTTTCAATTTCACCGTCATTTAGCTCTCTAAACAAATCGGTAAATGACTGAAAAACAGCAAATGATGTCAGAACGTGTTGGAAATTGATGACGTCGCTTTGAATGATGCATACTGAATGCAAAAATAGGCTGGAGTTCAAATAAGTTTAAAAAACATTGAAGTGCCCGTGTAACTGATGAGTTCTCGTCCGAAACCCTGATACTCCAAAAGAGATTGTCCAGTTTGTACACGAGGTGCGTCCAGTTTTGGCCCTGACCCTCTCTACTCTTTTGCACATGCTATGCGGGCGAAATGATGATCCCATGCCAAGTTCCAACATTTTTAGAGTTCATTTTGTAGTGATTTTCAATTTCGCCGTCATTTAGCTCCCTAAACAAATCGGTAAATGACTGAAAAACAACAAATGATGTCAGAACGTGTTGGAAATTGATGACGTCGCTTTCAATGATGCATACTGAACGCAAAAATAGGCTGGAGTTCAAATAAGTTTAAAAAACATTGAAGTGCCCGTGTAATAGATGAGTTCTCGTCCGAAACCCTGATACTCCGAAAGAGATTGTCCAGTTTGTACACGAGGTGCGTCCAGTTTTCGCCGTGACCCTCTCTACTCTTTTGCACATGCTATGCGGGCTATATGATGATACCATGCCAAGTTCCAACATTTTCAGAGTTCATTTTGTAGTGATTTTCAATTTCACCGTCATTTAGCTCTCTAAACAAATCGGTAAATGACTGAAAAACAGCAAATGATGTCACAACGTGTTGGAAATTGATGACGTCGCTTTGAATGATGCATACTGAATGCAAAAATAGGCTGGAGTTCAAATAAGTTTAAAAAACATTGAAGTGCCCGTATAACAGATGAGTTCTCGTCCAAAAACCTGATACTCCGAAAGAGATTGTCCAGTTTGTACACGAGGTGCGTCCAGTTTTTGCCCTGACCCTCTCTACTCTTTTGCACATGCTATGCGGGCGAACTGATGATACCATGACAAGTTCCAACATTTTCAGAGTTCATTTTGTAGTGATTTTCAATTTCACCGTCATTTAGCTCCCTAAACAAATCGGTAAATGACTGAAAAACAGCAAATGATGTCAGAACGTGTTGGAAATTGATGACATCGCTTTGAATGATGCATACTGAACGCAAAAATAGGCTGGAGTTCAAATAAGTTTAAAAAACATTGAAGTGCCCTTGTAACAGATGAGTTCTCGTCCGAAACCCTGATACTCCGAAAGAGATTGTCCAGTTTGTACACGAGGTGCGTCTAGTTTTCGCCGTGACCCTCTCTACTCTTTTGCACATGCTATGCGGGCGTAATGATGATACCATGCCAAGTTCCAAACATTTTCAGAGTTCATTTTGTAGTGATTTTCAATTTTACCGTCATTTAGCTCTCTAAACAAATCGGTAAATGACTGAAAAACAGCAAATGATGTCAGAACGTGTTGGAAATTGAGGACGTCGCTTTGATTGATGCATACTGAATGCAAAAATAGGCTGGAGTTCAAATGACTGAAAAACAGCAAATGATGTCAGAACCTGTTGGAAATTGATGACGTCGCTTTGAATGGTGTGTACGGAACGCAAAAAAGTCTGGAGTTGTAATAAGTTTAAAAAAATGAAGTGCCCATGTAACAGATGAGTTCTCGTCAGAAACCCTGATACTTCAAAGAGATTGTCCACTTTGTACACGAAGTGCGTCCAGTTTTCGCCGTAACACAAGAAGTCCGGAGTTGTAATAAGTTATTAAAGATAAAAAAGAGGCACAATGCTCGTTAATTAGCTAGCCTTTCGGAATAGTGCAAAATGCACTGCACATAGCTCCGTGCAGTCTACACTATTCCTCAAGGCTTGAAGCTAAGCCACGTGCAGATGAGCATTCCGTCTCTCCTTCATCGTCTCTGCACTCAGGGCTTATAAACCGCTCCTAGTGCCTCTCTCTTCGCGAGGTAGGACTAAAAAACAGCTTACTAAGAACTATAGTACCGGTTCATGGCACGAACTGGTACTAAAGGTGACCGTGGGCCCCCAGCCTGACGCAGCCTCATTAGTACCGGTACTAAAGGTTGCTCACGAACCGGTACTAAAGGTTGCTCACGAACCGGTACTAAAGGTTGCTCACGAACCGGTACTAATGATCTCCGCCCGCCTAGCCGTTGGAACCGGCACTAATGGACACATTAGTGTCGGCTCAAAATCAAACCGGCACTAATGTGCTTCACATTTGACCCTTTTTCTACTAGTGTATATGTTATGGCCACATTCATGGCATAGTTTGGTTAAATGATCTAATATTGTGCACAAGGGTGCATATTGGAATGAGAAACAATGTTGCCTAAGGTAGTTTTCATTTTCTTTGGACGGAAATTTCATTTTCCATTTTTTTAGTGCCCAAAATGAGTTTTTTTGTGAAGGACCTACCATATATTTGTTGCAACATTGTACCAAGTCAATTTTATAAAATACTAGGATATATTTAAGGCACAATTGACCAAATGATTGGGTGTCAAAGTTTTGATCCACCTCTGGTGAAAAAGACAAATTCCCGCCAATTCAATATGAAGTGGCTCAAATTTGAATTACAGCTGTGTCATAGTTTGCTCTTTATTTTTTCCAGAAATCATTTCTAGGTACATAAGTATCTATTTAATCAGAGAAACATCAAAAGTTTTCATTTTCCATTAAGCACAAGGGTGCATCTTGGAATTCCAAACAATATTTCCTAAGGGAGTTTTCATTTTCTTTGCACGGAAAATTCATTTTCCATTTTCCAAGTGCACGAAATGAATTTTTTTGTGAAGGACCTGCCATATATTTATTGCAAAGTTCGACCTAATCAATTTTATAAAATACTAGGCCATATTTAATGCACAATTGACAAAATGGTTGGGTGTCAAAAGTTTTGATCCACGTCTGGTGAAAAAGACAAATTCCCGCCGATTCAGCAGGAAGCGGGTCAAATTTGAATTGCAGCTGCCTCATAGCTTGCTCTTTACTTTTTCCAAAAATCATTTCTAGGTACATAAGTATCTATTTAATCAGAGAAACATCAAAAGTTTTCCAAGATTCAAGCACAAGCAAGGAACGGTCAAGCCCGCCGTTTTGACCGCATTTTGAAACGGGCATAAAAAATAAAAAAAAATGGAAAACCTTCGCATTGTGTTATTATATGCGACCAATTTTCCAGGAAAAATAATAAACTTGTAATACGGAAATTATTTTAAAAAAGTGTTCTCGGAAATGAGCTATCATGCGTGAAGATTCATGGCTTTCAAGCCAAATGATCAATCTTATGGCCACATTCATGGCATAGTTTGTTCAAATGATCTTATATTACGCACAAGGGTGCATCTTGGAATTCCAAACAATGTTGCCTAAGGGAGTTTTCATTTTCTTTGCACGGAAAATTCATTTTCCATTTTCCAAGTGCACGAAATGAATTTTTTTGTGAAGGACCTGCCATATATTTATTGCAAAGTTGGACCTAATCAATTTTATAAAATACTAGGCCATATTTAATGCACAATTGACAAAATGGTTGGGTGTCAAAAGTTTTGATCCACGTCTGGTGAAAAAGACAAATTCCCGCCGATTCAGCAGGAAGCGGGTCAAATTTCAATTGCAGCTGCCTCATAGCTTGCTCTTTATTTTTTCCAAAAATCATTTCTAGGTACATAAGTATCTATTTAATCAGAGAAACATCAAAAGTTTTCCAAGATTCAAGCACTAGCAAGGAACGGTCAAGCCCGCCGTTTTGACCGCATTTTGAAACGGGCATAAAAAATAAAAAAAATTGGAAAACCTTCGCATTGTGTTATTATATGCGATCAATTTTCCAGGAAAAATAATGAACTTGTAATACGGAAATTATTTTAAAAAAGTGTTCTCGGAAATGAGCTATCATGCGTGAAGATTCATGGCTTTCAAGCCAAATGATCAATCTTATGGCCACATTCATGGCATAGTTTGTTCAAATGATCTTATATTACGCACAAGGGTGCATCTTGGAATTCCAAACAATGTTGCCTAAGGGAGTTTTCATTTTCTTTGCACGGAAAATTCATTTTCCATTTTCCAAGTGCACGAAATGAATTTTTTTGTGAAGGACCTGCCATATATTTGTTGCAAAGTTGGACCTAATCAATTTTATAAAATACTAGGCCATATTTAATGCACAATTGACAAAATGGTTGGGTGTCAAAAGTTTTGATCCACGTCTGGTGAAAAAGAGAACTTCCCGCCGATTCAGCAGGAAGCGGGTCAAATTTGAATTGCAGCTGCCTCATAGCTTGCTCTTTATTTTTTCCAAAAATCATTTCTAGGTACATAAGTATCAATTTAATCAGAGAAACATCAAAAGTTTTCCAAGATTCAAGCACTAGCTAGGAACGGTCAAGCCCGCCGTTTTGACCGCATTTTGAAACGGGCATAAAAAATAAAATAAAATTGGAAAACCTTCGCATTGTGTTATTATAAGCGACCAATTTTCCAGGAAAAATAATGAACTTGTAATACGGAAATTATTTTAAAAAAGTGTTCTCGGAAATGAGCTATCATGCGTGAAGATTCATGGCTTTCAAGCCAAATGATCAATCTTATGGCCATATTCATGGCATAGTTTGTTCAAATGATCTTATATTATGCACAAGGGTGCATCTTGGAATTGCAAACAATGTTGCCTAAGGGAGTTTTCATTTTCTTTGCACGGAAAATTCAATTTCCATTTTCCAAGTGCACGAAATGAATTTTTTTGTGAAGGACCTGCCATATATTTATTGCAACGTTGGACCTAATCAATTTTATAAAATACTAGGCCATATTTAATGCACAATTGACAAAATGGTTGGGTGTCAAAAGTTTCGATCCACGTCTGGTGAAAAAGAGAAATTCCCGCCGATTCAGTAGGAAGCGGGTCAAATTTGAATTGCAGCTGCCTCATAGCTTGCTCTTTACTTTTTCCAAAAATCATTTCTAGGTACATAAGTATCTATTTAATCAGAGAAACATCAAAAGTTTTCCAAGATTCAAGCACTAGCAAGGAACGGTCAAGCCCGCCGTTTTGACCGCATTTTGAAACGGGCATAAAAAATAAAAAAATTGGAAAACCTTCGCATTGTGTTATTATATGCGATCAATTTTCCAGGAAAAATAATGAACTTTTAATACGGAAATTATTTTAAAATAGTGTTCTCGGAAATGAGCTATCATGCGTGAAGATTCATGGCTTTCAAGCCAAATGATCAATCTTATGGCCACATTCATGGCATAGTTTGTTCAAATGATCTTATATTACGCACAAGGGTGCATCTTGGATTTCCAAACAATGTTGCCTAAGGGAGTTTTCATTTTCTTTGCACGGAAAATTCATTTTCCATTTTCCAAGTGCACGAAATGAATTTTTTTGTGAAGGACCTGCCATATATTTATTGCAAAGTTGGACCTAATCAATTTTATAAAATACTAGGCCATATTTAATGCACAATTGACAAAATGGTTGGGTGTCAAAAGTTTTGATCCACGTCTGGTGAAAAAGACAAATTCCCGCCGATTCAGCAGGAAGCGGGTCAAATTTGAATTGCAGCTGCCTCATAGCTTGCTCTTTATTTTTTCCAAAAATCATTTCTAGGTACATAAGTATCTATTTAATCAGAGAAACATCAAAAGTTTTCCAAGATTCAAGCACTAGCTAGGAACGGTCAAACCCGCCGTTTTGACCGCATTTTGAAACGGGCATAAAAAATAAAATAAAATTGGAAAACCATCGCATTGTGTTATTATAAGCGACCAATTTTCCAGGAAAAATAATGAACTTGTAATACGGAAATTATTTTAAAAAAGTGTTCTCGGAAATGAGCTATCATGCGTGAAGATTCATGGCTTTCAAGCCAAATGATCAATCTTATGGCCATATTCATGGCATAGTTTGTTCAAATGATCTTATATTATGCACAAGGGTGCATCTTGGAATTGCAAACAATGTTGCCTAAGGGAGTTTTCATTTTCTTTGCACGGAAAATTCAATTTCCATTTTCCAAGTGCACGAAATGAATTTTTTTGTGAAGGACCTGCCATATATTTATTGCAACGTTGGACCTAATCAATTTTATAAAATACTAGGCCATATTTAATGCACAATTGACAAAATGGTTGGGTGTCAAAAGTTTCGATCCACGTCTGGTGAAAAAGAGAAATTCCCGCCGATTCAGTAGGAAGCGGGTCAAATTTGAATTGCAGCTGCCTCATAGCTTGCTCTTTACTTTTTCCAAAAATCATTTCTAGGTACATAAGTATCTATTTAATCAGAGAAACATCAAAAGTTTTCCAAGATTCAAGCACTAGAAAGGAACGGTCAAGCCCGCCGTTTTGACCGCATTTTGAAACGGGCATAAAAAATAAAAAAATTGGAAAACCTTCGCATTGTGTTATTATATGCGATCAATTTTCCAAGAAAAATAATGAACTTTTAATACGGAAATTATTTTAAAAAAGTGTTCTCGGAAATGAGCTATCATGCGTGAAGATTCATGGCTTTCAAGCCAAATGATCAATCTTATGGCCACATTCATGGCATAGTTTGTTCAAATGATCTTATATTACGCACAAGGGTGCATCTTGGATTTCCAAACAATGTTGCCTAAGGGAGTTTTCATTTTCTTTGCACGGAAAATTCATTTTCCATTTTCCAAGTGCACGAAATGAATTTTTTTGTGAAGGACCTGCCATATATTTATTGCAAAGTTGGACCTAATCAATTTTATAAAATACTAGGCCATATTTAATGCACAATTGACAAAATGGTTGGGTGTCAAAAGTTTTGATCCACGTCTGGTGAAAAAGACAAATTCCCGCCGATTCAGCAGGAAGCGGGTCAAATTTGAATTGCAGCTGCCTCATAGCTTGCTCTTTATTTTTTCCAAAAATCATTTCTAGGTACATAAGTATCTATTTAATCAAAGAAACATCAAAAGTTTTCCAAGATTCAAGCACTAGCTAGGAACGGTCAAACCCGCCGTTTTGACCGCATTTTGAAACGGGCATAAAAAATAAAATAAAATTGGAAAACCATCGCATTGTGTTATTATAAGCGACCAATTTTCCAGGAAAAATAATGAACTTGTAATACGGAAATTATTTTAAAAAAGTGTTCTCGGAAATGAGCTATCATGCGTGAAGATTCATGGCTTTCAAGCCAAATGATCAATCTTATGGCCATATTCATGGCATAGTTTGTTCAAATGATCTTATATTATGCACAAGGGTGCATCTTGGAATTGCAAACAATGTTGCCTAAGGGAGTTTTCATTTTCTTTGCACGGAAAATTCAATTTCCATTTTCCAAGTGCACGAAATGAATTTTTTTGTGAAGGACCTGCCATATATTTATTGCAAAGTTGGACCTAATCAATTTTATAAAATACTAGGCCATATTTAATGCACAATTGACAAAATGGTTGGGTGTCAAAAGTTTTGATCCACGTCTGGTGAAAAAGACAAATTCCCGCCGATTCAGCAGGAAGCGGGTCAAATTTGAATTGCAGCTGCCTCATAGCTTGCTCTTTACTTTTTCCAAAAATCATTTCTAGGTACATAAGTATCTATTTAATCAAAGAAACATCAAAAGTTTTCAAGATTCAAGCACTAGCAAGGAACGGTCAAGCCCGCCGTTTTGACCGCATTTTGAAACGGGCATAAAAAATAAAAAAAAATTGGAAAACCTTCGCATTGTGTTATTATATGCGACCAATTTTCCAGGAAAAATAATGAACTTGTAATACGGAAATTATTTTAAAAAAGTGTTCTCGGAAATGACCTATCATGCATGAAGATTCATGGCTTTCAAGCCAAATGATCAATCTTATGGCCACATTCATGGCATAGTTTGTTCAAATGATCTTATATTACGCACAAGGGTGCATCTTGGAATTCCAAACAATGTTGCCTAAGGGATTTTTCATTTTCTTTGCACGGAAAATTCATTTTCCATTTTCCAAGTGCACGAAATGAATTTTTTTGTGAAGGACCTGCCATATATTTATTGCAAAGTTGGACCTAATCAATTTTATAAAATACTAGGCCATATTTAATGCACAATTGACAAAATGGTTGGGTGTCAAAAGTTTTGATCCACGTCTGGTGAAAAAGACAAATTCCCGCCGATTCAGCAGGAAGCGGGTCAAATTTGAATTGCAGCTGCCTCATAGCTTGCTCTTTACTTTTTCCAAAAATCATTTCTAGGTACATAAGTATCTATTTAGTCAGAGAAACATCAAAAGTTTTCCAAGATTCAAGCACTAGCAAGGAACGGTCAAGCCCGCCATTTTGACCGCATATTGAAACGGGCATAAAAAATAAAAAAAATTGGAAAACCTTCGCATTGTGTTATTATATGCGACCAATTTTCCAGGAAAAATAATAAACTTGTAATACGGAAATTATTTTAAAAAAGTGTTCTCGGAAATGAGCTATCATGCGTGAAGATTCATGGCTTTCAAGCCAAATGATCAATCTTATGGCCACATTCATGGCATAGTTTGTTCAAATGATCTTATATTACGCACAAGGGTGCATCTTGGAATTCCAAACAATGTTGCCTAAGGGAGTTTTCATTTTCTTTGCACGGAAAATTCATTTTCCATTTTCCAAGTGCACGAAATGAATTTTTTTGTGAAGGACCTGGCATATATTTATTGCAAAGTTGGACCTAATCAATTTTATAAAATACTAGGCCATATTTAATGCACAATTGACAAAATGGTTGGTTGTCAAAAGTTTTGATCCACGTCTGGTGAAAAAGACAAATTCCCGCCGATTCAGCAGGAAGCGGGTCAAATTTGAATTGCAGCTGCCTCATAGCTTGCTCTTTATTTTTTCCAAAAATCATTTCTAGGTACATAAGTATCTATTTAATCAGAGAAACATCAAAAGTTTTCTAAGATTCAAACACTAGCTAGGAACGGTCAAGCCCGCCGTTTTGACCGCATTTTGAAACGGGCATAAAAAATAAAATAAAATTGGAAAACCTTCGCATTGTGTTATTATAAGCGACCAATTTTCCAGGAAAAATAATGAACTTGTAATACGGAAATTATTTTAAAAAAGTGTTCTCGGAAATGAGCTATCATGCGTGAAGATTCATGGCTTTCAAGCCAAATGATCAATCTTATGGCCATATTCATGGCATAGTTTGTTCAAATGATCTTATATTATGCACAAGGGTGCATCTTGGAATTGCAAACAATGTTGCCTAAGGGAGTTTTCATTTTCTTTGCACGGAAAATTCATTTTCCATTTTCCAAGTGCACGAAATGAATTTTTTTGTGAAGGACCTGGCATATATTTATTGCAAAGTTGGACCTAATCAATTTTATAAAATACTAGGCCATATTTAATGCACAATTTACAAAATGGTTGGGTGTCAAAAGTTTTGATCCACGTCTGGTGAAAAAGACAAATTCCCGCCGATTCAGCAGGAAGCGGGTCAAATTTGAATTGCAGCTGCCTCATAGCTTGCTCTTTATTTTTTCCAAAAATCATTTCTAGGTACATAAGTATCTATTTAATCAGAGAAACATCAAAAGTTTTCCAAGATTCAAACACTAGCTAGGAACGGTCAAGCCCGCCGTTTTGACCGCATTTTGAAACGGGCATAAAAAATAAAATAAAATTGGAAACCTTCGCATTGTGTTATTATAAGCGACCAATTTTCCAGGAAAAATAATGAACTTGTAATACGGAAATTATTTTAAAAAAGTGTTCTCGGAAATGAGCTATCATGCGTGAAGATTCATGGCTTTCAAGCCAAATGATCAATCTTATGGCCATATTCATGGCATAGTTTGTTCAAATGATCTTATATTATGCACAAGGGTGCATCTTGGAATTGCAAACAATGTTGCCTAAGGGAGTTTTCATTTTCTTTGCACGGAAAATTCAATTTCCATTTTCCAAGTGCACGAAATGAATTTTTTTGTGAAGGACCTGCCATATATTTATTGCAACGTTGGACCTAATCAATTTTATAAAACACTAGGCCATATTTAATGCACAATTGATAAAATGGTTGGGTGTCAAAAGTTTTGATCCACGTCTGGTGAACAAGACAAATTCCCGCCGATTCAGCAGGAAGCGGGTCAAATTTGAATTGCAGCTGCCTCATAGCTTGCTCTTTATTTTTTCCAAAAATCATTTCGAGGTACATAAGTATCTATTTAGTCAGAGAAACATCAAAAGTTTTCCAAGATTCAAGCACTAGCACGGAACGGTCAAGCCCATCGTTTTGACCGCATTTTGAAACGGGCATAAAAAATAAAAAAAAATTGGAAAACCTTCGCATTGTGTTATTATATGCGACCAATTTTCCAGGAAAAATTATGAACTTGTAATACGGAAATTATTTTAAAAAAGTGTTCTCGGAAATGAGCTATCATGCATGAAGATTCATGGCTTTCAAGCCAAATGATCAATCTTATGGCCACATTCATGGCATAGTTTGTTCAAATGATCTTATATTACGCACAAGGGTGCATCTTGGAATTCCAAACAATGTTGCCTAAGGGATTTTTCATTTTCTTTGCACGGAAAATTCATTTTCCATTTTCCAAGTGCACGAAATGAATTTTTTTGTGAAGGACCTGCCATATATTTATTGCAAAGTTGGACCTAATCAATTTTATAAAATACTAGGCCATATTTAATGCACAATTGACAAAATGGTTGGGTGTCAAAAGTTTTGATCCACGTCTGGTGAAAAAGACAAATTCCCGCCGATTCAGCAGGAAGCGGGTCAAATTTGAATTGCAGCTGCCTCATAGCTTGCTCTTTATTTTTTCCAAAAATCATTTCTAGGTACATAAGTATCTATTTAATCAGAGAAACATCAAAAGTTTTCTAAGATTCAAACACTAGCTAGGAACGGTCAAGCCCGCCGTTTTGACCGCATTTTGAAACGGGCATAAAAAAAAAAATTGGAAAACCTTCGCATTGTGTTATTATAAGCGACCAATTTTCCAGGAAAAATAATGAACTTGTAATACGGAAATTATTTTAAAAAAGTGTTCTCGGAAATGAGCTATCATGCGTGAAGATTCATGGCTTTCAAGCCAAATGATCAATCTTATGGCCATATTCATGGCATAGTTTGTTCAAATGATCTTATATTATGCACAAGGGTGCATCTTGGAATTGCAAACAATGTTGCCTAAGGGAGTTTTCATTTTCTTTGCACGGAAAATTCAATTTCCATTTTCCAAGTGCACGAAATGAATTTTTTTGTGAAGGACCTGCCATATATTTATTGCAACATTGGACCTAATCAATTTTATAAAACACTAGGCCATATTTAATGCACAATTGATAAAATGGTTGGGTGTCAAAAGTTTTGATCCACGTCTGGTGAACAAGACAAATTCCCGCCGATTCAGCAGGAAGCGGGTCAAATTTGAATTGCAGCTGCCTCATAGCTTGCTCTTTATTTTTTCCAAAAATCATTTCTAGGTACATAAGTATCTATTTAGTCAGAGAAACATCAAAAGTTTTCCAAGATTCAAGCACTAGCAAGGAACGGTCAAGCCCGCCGTTTTGACCGCATTTCGAAACGGGCATAAAAAATAAAAAAAATTGGAAAACCTTCGCATTGTGTTATTATATGTGACCAATTTTCCAGGAAAAATAATAAACTTGTAATACAGAAATTATTTTAAAAAAGTGTTCTCGGAAATGAGCTATCATGCGTGAAGATTCATGGCTTTCAAGCCAAATGATCAATCTTATGGCCACATTCATGGCATAGTTTGTTCAAATGATCTTATATTACGCACAAGGGTGCATCTTGGAATTCCAAACAATGTTGCCTAAGGGAGTTTTCATTTTCTTTGCACGGAAAATTCATTTTCCATTTTCCAAGTGCACGAAATGAATTTTTTTGTGAAGGACCTGCCATATATTTATTGCAAAGTTGGACCTAATCAATTTTATAAAATACTAGGCCATATGTAATGCACAATTGACAAAATGGTTGGGTGTCAAAAGTTTTGATCCACGTCTGGTGAAAAAGACAAATTCCCGCCGATTCAGCAGGAAGCGGGTCAAATTTGAATTGCAGCTGCCTCATAGCTTGCTCTTTATTTTTTCCAAAAATCATTTCTAGGTACATAAGTATCTATTTAATCAGAGAAACATCAAAAGTTTTCCAAGATTCAAGCACTAGCACGGAACGGTCAAGCCCACCGTTTTGACCGCATTTTGAAACGGGCATAAAAAATAAAAAAAATTGGAAAACCTTCGCATTGTGTTATTATATGCGACCAATTTTCCAGGAAAAATAATAAACTTGTAATACGGAAATTATTTTAAAAAAGTGTTCTCGGAAATGAGCTATCATGCGTGAAGATTCATGGCTTTCAAGCCAAATGATCAATCTTATGGCCACATTCATGGCATAGTTTGTTCAAATGATCTTATATTACGCACAAGGGTGCATCTTGGAATTCCAAACAATGTTGCCTAAGGGAGTTTTCATTTTCTTTGCACGGAAAATTCATTTTCCATTTTCCAAGTGCACGAAATGAATTTTTTTGTGAAGGACCTGCCATATATTTATTGCAAAGTTGGACCTAATCAATTTTATAAAATACTAGGCCATATGTAATGCACAATTGACAAAATGGTTGGGTGTCAAAAGTTTTGATCCACGTCTGGTGAAAAAGACAAATTCCCGCCGATTCAGCAGGAAGCGGGTCAAATTTGAATTGCAGCTGCCTCATAGCTTGCTCTTTATTTTTTCCAAAAATCATTTCTAGGTACATAAGTATCTATTTAATCAGAGAAACATCAAAAGTTTTCCAAGATTCAAGCACTAGCTAGGAACGGTCAAGCCCGCCGTTTTGACCGCATTTTGAAACGGGCATAAAAAATAAAATAAAATTGGAAAACCTTCGCATTGTGTTATTATAAGCGACCAATTTTCCAGGAAAAATAATGAACTTGTAATACAGAAATTATTTTAAAAAAGTGTTCTCGGAAATGAGCTATCATGCGTGAAGATTCATGGCTTTCAAGCCAAATGATCAATCTTATGGCCATATTCATGGCATAGTTTGTTCAAATGATCTTATATTATGCACAAGGGTGCATCTTGGAATTGCAAACAATGTTGCCTAAGGGAGTTTTCATTTTCTTTGCACGGAAAATTCAATTTCCATTTTCCAAGTGCACGAAATGAATTTTTTTGTGAAGGACCTGCCATATATTTATTGCAACGTTGGACCTAATCAATTTTATAAACCACTAGGCCATATTTAATGCACAATTGATAAAATGGTTGGGTGTCAAAAGTTTTTATCCACGTCTGGTGAACAAGACAAATTCCCGCCGATTCAGCAGGAAGCGGGTCAAATTTGAATTGCAGCTGCCTCATAGCTTGCTCTTTATTTTTTCCAAAAATCATTTCTAGGTACATAAGTATCTATTTAGTCAGAGAAACATCAAAAGTTTTCCAAGATTCAAGCACTAGCAAGGAACGGTCAAGCCCGCCGTTTTGACCGCATTTCGAAACGGGCATAAAAAATAAAAAAAATTGGAAAACCTTCGCATTGTGTTATTATATGTGACCAATTTTCCAGGAAAAATAATAAACTTGTAATACAGAAATTATTTTAAAAAAGTGTTCTCGAAAATGAGCTATCATGCGTGAAGATTCATGGCTTTCAAGCCAAATGATCAATCTTATGGCCACATTCATGGCATAGTTTGTTCAAATGATCTTATATTACGCACAAGGGTGCATCTTGGAATTCCAAACAATGTTGCCTCAGGGAGTTTTCATTTTCTTTGCACAAAAAATTCATTTTCCATTTTCCAAGTGCACGAAATGAATTTTTTTGTGAAGGACCTGCCATATATTTATTGCAAAGTTGGACCTAATCAATTTTATAAAATACTAGGCCATATTTAATGCACAATTGACAAAATGGTTGGGTGTCAAAAGTTTTGATCCACGTCTGGTGAAAAAGACAAATTCCCGCCGATTCAGCAGGAAGCGGGTCAAATTTGAATTGCAGCTGCCTCATAGCTTGCTCTTTATTTTTTCCAAAAATCATTTCTAGGTACATAAGTATCTATTTAATCAGAGAAACATCAAAAGTTTTCTAAGATTCAAACACTAGCTAGGAACGGTCAAGCCCGCCGTTTTGACCGCATTTTGAAACGGGCATAAAAAAAAAATTGGAAAACCTTCGCATTGTGTTATTATAAGCGACCAATTTTCCAGGAAAAATAATGAACTTGTAATACGGAAATTATTTTAAAAAAGTGTTCTCGGAAATGAGCTATCATGCGTGAAGATTCATGGCTTTCAAGCCAAATGATCAATCTTATGGCCATATTCATGGCATAGTTTGTTCAAATGATCTTATATTATGCACAAGGGTGCATCTTGGAATTGCAAACAATGTTGCCTAAGGGAGTTTTCATTTTCTTTGCACGGAAAATTCAATTTCCATTTTCCAAGTGCACGAAATGAATTTTTTTGTGAAGGACCTGCCATATATTTATTGCAACGTTGGACCTAATCAATTTTATAAAACACTAGGCCATATTTAATGCACAATTGATAAAATGGTTGGGTGTCAAAAGTTTTGATCCACGTCTGGTGAACAAGACAAATTCCCGCCGATTCAGCAGGAAGCGGGTCAAATTTGAATTGCAGCTGCCTCATAGCTTGCTCTTTATTTTTTCCAAAAATCATTTCTAGGTACATAAGTATCTATTTAGTCAGAGAAACATCAAAAGTTTTCCAAGATTCAAGCACTAGCAAGGAACGGTCAAGCCCGCCGTTTTGACCGCATTTCGAAACGGGCATAAAAAATAAAAAAAATTGGAAAACCTTCGCATTGTGTTATTATATGTGACCAATTTTCCAGGAAAAATAATAAACTTGTAATACAGAAATTATTTTAAAAAAGTGTTCTCGGAAATGAGCTATCATGCGTGAAGATTCATGGCTTTCAAGCCAAATGATCAATCTTATGGCCACATTCATGGCCTAGTTTGTTCAAATGATCTTATATTACGCACAAGGGTGCATCTTGGAATTCCAAACAATGTTGCCTAAGGGAGTTTTCATTTTCTTTGCACGGAAAATTCATTTTCCATTTTCCAAGTGCACGAAATGAATTTTTTTGTGAAGGACCTGCCATATATTTATTGCAACGTTGGACCTAATCAATTTTATAAAACACTAGGCCATATTTAATGCACAATTGATAAAATGGTTGGGTGTCAAAAGTTTTGATCCACGTCTGGTGAACAAGACAAATTCCCGCCGATTCAGCAGGAAGCGGGTCAAATTTGAATTGCAGCTGCCTCATAGCTTGCTCTTTATTTTTTCCAAAAATCATTTCGAGGTACATAAGTATCTATTTAGTCAGAGAAACATCAAAAGTTTTCCAAGATTCAAGCACTAGCACGGAACGGTCAAGCCCACCGTTTTGACCGCATTTTGAAACGGGCATAAAAAATAAAAAAAATTGGAAAACCTTCGCATTGTGTTATTATATGCGACCAATTTTCCAGGAAAAATAATAAACTTGTAATACGGAAATTATTTTAAAAAAGTGTTCTCGGAAATGAGCTATCATGCGTGAAGATTCATGGCTTTCAAGCCAAATGATCAATCTTATGGCCACATTCATGGCATAGTTTGTTCAAATGATCTTATATTACGCACAAGGGTGCATCTTGGAATTCCAAACAATGTTGCCTAAGGGAGTTTTCATTTTCTTTGCACGGAAAATTCATTTTCCATTTTCCAAGTGCACGAAATGAATTTTTTTGTGAAGGACCTGCCATATATTTATTGCAAAGTTGGACCTAATCAATTTTATAAAATACTAGGCCATATGTAATGCACAATTGACAAAATGGTTGGGTGTCAAAAGTTTTGATCCACGTCTGGTGAAAAAGACAAATTCCCGCCGATTCAGCAGGAAGCGGGTCAAATTTGAATTGCAGCTGCCTCATAGCTTGCTCTTTATTTTTTCCAAAAATCATTTCTAGGTACATAAGTATCTATTTAATCAGAGAAACATCAAAAGTTTTCCAAGATTCAAGCACTAGCTAGGAACGGTCAAGCCCGCCGTTTTGACCGCATTTTGAAACGGGCATAAAAAATAAAATAAAATTGGAAAACCTTCGCATTGTGTTATTATAAGCGACCAATTTTCCAGGAAAAATAATGAACTTGTAATACAGAAATTATTTTAAAAAAGTGTTCTCGGAAATGAGCTATCATGCGTGAAGATTCATGGCTTTCAAGCCAAATGATCAATCTTATGGCCATATTCATGGCATAGTTTGTTCAAATGATCTTATATTATGCACAAGGGTGCATCTTGGAATTGCAAACAATGTTGCCTAAGGGAGTTTTCATTTTCTTTGCACGGAAAATTCAATTTCCATTTTCCAAGTGCACGAAATGAATTTTTTTGTGAAGGACCTGCCATATATTTATTGCAACGTTGGACCTAATCAATTTTATAAACCACTAGGCCATATTTAATGCACAATTGATAAAATGGTTGGGTGTCAAAAGTTTTTATCCACGTCTGGTGAACAAGACAAATTCCCGCCGATTCAGCAGGAAGCGGGTCAAATTTGAATTGCAGCTGCCTCATAGCTTGCTCTTTATTTTTTCCAAAAATCATTTCTAGGTACATAAGTATCTATTTAGTCAGAGAAACATCAAAAGTTTTCCAAGATTCAAGCACTAGCAAGGAACGGTCAAGCCCGCCGTTTTGACCGCATTTCGAAACGGGCATAAAAAATAAAAAAAATTGGAAAACCTTCGCATTGTGTTATTATATGTGACCAAGTTTCCAGGAAAAATAATGAACTTGTAATACGGAAATTGTTTTTAAAAAGTGTTCTCAGAAATGAGCTATCATGCGTGAAGATTCATGGCTTTCAAGCCAAATGGCCAATCTTATGGCCACATTCATGGCATAGTTTGTTCAAATGATCTTATATCATGCACAAGGGTGCATCTTGGAATTCCAAACAATGTTGCCTAAGGGAGTTTTCATTTTCTTTGCACGGAAAATTCATTTTCCATTTTCCAAGTGCACGAAATGAATTTTTTTGTGAAGGACCTGCCATATATTTATTGCAATGTTGGACCTAATCAATTTTATAAAATACTAGGCCATATTTAATGCACAATTGACAAAATGGTTGGGTGTCAAAAGTTTTGATCCACGTCTGGTGAAAAAGACAAATTCCCGCCGATTCAGCAGGAAGCAGGTCAAATTTGAATTGCAGCTGCCTCATAGCTTGCTCTTTATTTTTTCCAAAAATCATTTCTAGGTACATAAGTATCTATTTAGTCAGAGAAACATCAAAAGTTTTCCAAGATTCAAGCACTAGCAAGGAACGGTCAAGCCCGCCGTTTTGACCGCATTTCGAAATGGGCATAAAAAATAAAAAAAAATTGGAAAACCTTCGCATTGTATTATTATATGTGACCAATTTTCCAGGAAAAATAATAAACTTGTAATACAGAAATTATTTTAAAAAAGTGTTCTCGGAAATGAGCTATCATGCGTGAAGATTCATGGCTTTCAAGCCAAATGATCAATCTTATGGCCACATTCATGGCATAGTTTGTTCAAATGATCTTATATTACGCACAAGGGTGCATCTTGGAATTCCAAACAATGTTGCCTAAGGGAGTTTTCATTTTCTTTGCACGGAAAATTCATTTTCCATTTTCCAAGTGCACGAAATTAATTTTTTGTGAAGGACCTGCCATATATTTATTGCAAAGTTGGACCTAATCAATTTTATAAAATACTAGGCCATATTTAATGTACAATTGAGAAAATGGTTGGGTGTCAAAAGTTTTGATCCACGTCTGGTGAAAAAGACAAATTCCCGCCGATTCAGCAGGAAGCGGGTCAAATTTGAATTGCAGCTGCCTCATAGCTTGCTCTTTATTTTTTCAAAAAATCAATTCTAGGTACATAACTATCTAGTTAATCAGAGAAACATCAAAAGTTTTCCAAGATTCAAGCACTAGCTAGGAACGGTCAAGCCCGCCGTTTTGACCGCATTTTGAAACGGGCATAAAAAATAAAAAAAATTGGAAAACCTTCGCATTGTGTTATTATATGTGACCAAGTTTCCAGGAAAAATAATGAACTTGTAATACGGAAATTGTTTTTAAAAAGTGTTCTCAGAAATGAGCTATCATGCGTGAAGATTCATGGCTTTCAAGCCAAATGACCAATCTTATGGCCACATTCATGGCATAGTTTGTTCAAATGATCTTATATCATGCACAAGGGTGCATCTTGGAATTCCAAACAATGTTGCCTAAGGGAGTTTTCATTTTCTTTGCACGGAAAATTCATTTTCCATTTTCCAAGTGCACGAAATGAATTTTTTTGTGAAGGACCTGCCATATATTTATTGCAACGTTGGACCTAATCAATTTTATAAAATACTAGGCCATATTTAATGCACAATTGACAAAATGGTTGGGTGTCAAAAGTTTTGATCCACGTTTGGTGAAAAAGACAAATTCCCGCCGATTCAGCAGGAAGCGGGTCAAATTTGAATTGCAGCTGCCTCATAGCTTGCTCTTTATTTTTTCCAAAAATCATTTCTAGGTACATAAGTATCTATTTAATCAGAGAAACATCAAAAGTTTTCCAAGATTCAAGCACTAGCTTGGAACGGTCAAGCCCGCCGTTTTGACCGCATTTTGAAACGGGCATAAAAAATAAAAAAAATTGGAAAACCTTCGCATTGTGTTATTATATGTGACCAAGTTTCCAGGAAAAATAATGAACATGTAATACGGAAATTGTTTTTAAAAAGTGTTCTCAGAAATGAGCTATCATGCGTGAAGATTCATGGCTTTCAAGCCAAATGACCAATCTTATGGCCACATTCATGGCATAGTTTGTTCAAATGATCTTATATCATGCACAAGGGTGCATCTTGGAATTCCAAACAATGTTGCCTAAGGGAGTTTTCATTTTCTTTGCACGGAAAATTCATTTTCCATTTTCCAAGTGCACGAAATGAATTTTTTTGTGAAGGACCTGCCATATATTTATTGCAATGTTGGACCTAATCAATTTTATAAAATACTAGGCCATATTTAATGCACAATTGACAAAATGGTTGGGTGTCAAAAGTTTTGATCCACGTCTGGTGAAAAAGACAAATTCCCGCCGATTCAGCAGGAAGCAGGTCAAATTTGAATTGCAGCTGCCTCATAGCTTGCTCTTTATTTTTTCCAAAAATCATTTCTAGGTACATAAGTATCTATTTAGTCAGAGAAACATCAAAAGTTTTCCAAGATTCAAGCACTAGCAAGGAACGGTCAAGCCCGCCGTTTTGACCGCATTTCGAAATGGGCATAAAAAATAAAAAAAAATTGGAAAACCTTCGCATTGTGTTATTATATGTGACCAATTTTGCAGGAAAAATAATAAACTTGTAATACAGAAATTATTTTAAAAAAGTGTTCTCGGAAATGAGCTATCATGCGTGAAGATTCATGGCTTTCAAGCCAAATGATCAATCTTATGGCCACATTCATGGCATAGTTTGTTCAAATGATCTTATATTACGCACAAGGGTGCATCTTGGAATTCCAAACAATGTTGCCTAAGGGAGTTTTCATTTTCTTTGCACGGAAAATTCATTTTCCATTTTCCAAGTGCACGAAATGAATTTTTTGTGAGGGACCTGCCATATATTTATTGCAAAGTTGGACCTAATCAATTTTATAAAATACTAGGCCATATTTAATGTACAATTGAGAAAATGGTTGGGTGTCAAAAGTTTTGATCCACGTCTGGTGAAAAAGACAAATTCCCGCCGATTCAGCAGGAAGCGGGTCAAATTTGAATTGCAGCTGCCTCATAGCTTGCTCTTTATTTTTTCAAAAAATCAATTCTAGGTACATAACTATCTAGTTAATCAGAGAAACATCAAAAGTTTTCCAAGATTCAAGCACTAGCTAGGAACGGTCAAGCCCGCCGTTTTGACCGCATTTTGAAACGGGCATAAGAAATAAAAAAAATTGGAAAACCTTCGCATTGTGTTATTATATGTGACCAAGTTTCCAGGAAAAATAATAAACTTTTGATACGGAAATTATTTCAAAAAAGTGTTCTCGGAAATGAGCTATCATGCGTGAAGATTCACGGCTTTCAAGCCAAATGATCAATCTTATGGCCACATTCATGGCATAGTTTGTTCAAATGATCTTATATTATGCACACGGGTGCATCTTGGAATTCCAAACAATGTTGCCTAAGGGAGTTTTCATTTTCTTTGCACGGAAAATTCATTTTCCATTTTCCAAGTGCACGAAATGAATTTTTTTGTGAAGGACCTGCCATATATTTATTGCAATGTTGGACCTAATCAATTTTATAAAATACTAGGCCATATTTAATGTACAATTGAGAAAATGGTTGGGTGTCAAAAGTTTTGATCCACGTCTGGTGAAAAAGACAAATTCCCGCCGATTCAGCAGGAAACGGGTCAAATTTGAATTGCAGCTGCCTCATAGCTTGCTCTTTATTTTTTCCAAAAATCAATTCTAGGTACATAACTATCTAGTTAATCAGAGAAACATAAAAAGTTTTCCAAGATTCAAGCACTAGCTAGGAACGGTCAAGCCCGCCGTTTTGACCGCATTTTGAAACGGGCATAAAAAATAAAAAAATTGGAAAACCTTCGCATTGTGTTATTATATGTGACCAAGTTTCCAGGAAAAATAATAAACTTCTAATACGGAAATTATTTTAAAAAAGTGTTCTCGGAAATGAGCTATCATGCGTGAAGATTCACGGCTTTCAAGCCAAATGATCAATCTTATGGCCACATTCATGGCATAGTTTGTTCAAATGATCTTATATTATGCACACGGGTGCATCTTGGAATTCCAAACAATGTTGCCTACGGGAGTTTTCATTTTCTTTGCACGGAAAATTCATTTTCCATTTTCCAAGTGCACGAAATGAATTTTTTTGTGAAGGACCTGCCATATATTTATTGCAATGTTGGACCTAATCAATTTTATAAAATAATAGGCCATATTTAATGCACAATTGACAAAATGGTTCGGTGTCAAAAGTTTTGATCCACGTCTGGTGAAAAAGACAAATTCCCGCCGATTCAGCAGGAAGCGGGTCAAATTTGAATTGCAGCTGCCTCATAGCTTGCTCTTTACTTTTTCCAAAAATCATTTCTAGGTACATAAGTATCTATTTAATCAGAGAAACATCAAAAGTTTTCCAAGATTGAAGCACTAGCAAGGAACGGTCAAGCCCGTCGTTTTGACCGCATTTCGAAACGGGCATAAAAAAATTTGGAAAACCTTCGCATTGTGTTATTATATGTGACCAATTTTGCAGGAAAAATAATAAACTTGTAATACAGAAATTATTTTAAAAAAGTGTTCTCGGAAATGAGCTATCATGCGTGAAGATTCATGGCTTTCAAGCCAAATGATCAATCTTATGGCCACATTCATGGCATAGTTTGTTCAAATGATCTTATATTATGCACAAGGGTGCATCTTGGAATTGCAAACAATGTTGCCTAAGGGAGTTTTCATTTTCTTTGCACGGAAAATTCAATTTCCATTTTCCAAGTGCACGAAATGAATTTTTTTGTGAAGGACCTGCCATATATTTATTGCAAAGTTGGACCTAATCAATTTTATAAAATACTAGGCCATATTTAATGTACAATTGAGAAAATGGTTGGGTGTCAAAAGTTTTGATCCACGTCTGGTGAAAAAGACAAATTCCCGCCGATTCAGCAGGAAACGGGTCAAATTTGAATTGCAGCTGCCTCATAGCTTGCTCTTTATTTTTTCCAAAAATCAATTCTAGGTACATAACTATCTAGTTAATCAGAGAAACATAAAAAGTTTTCCAAGATTCAAGCACTAGCTAGGAACGGTCAAGCCCGCCGTTTTGACCGCATTTTGAAACGGGCATAAAAAATAAAAAAATTGGAAAACCTTCGCATTGTGTTATTATATGTGACAAAGTTTCCAGGAAAAATAATAAACTTCTAATACGGAAATTATTTTAAAAAAGTGTTCTCGGAAATGAGCTATCATGCGTGAAGATTCACGGCTTTCAAGCCAAATGATCAATCTTATGGCCACATTCATGGCATAGTTTGTTCAAATGATCTTATATTATGCACACGGGTGCATCTTGGAATTCCAAACAATGTTGCCTACGGGAGTTTTCATTTTCTTTGCACGGAAATTTCATTTTCCATTTTCCAAGTGCACGAAATGAATTTTTTTGTGAAGGACCTGCCATATATTTATTGCAATGTTGGACCTAATCAATTTTATAAAATAATAGGCCATATTTAATGCACAATTGACAAAATGGTTCGGTGTCAAAAGTTTTGATCCACGTCTGGTGAAAAAGACAAATTCCCGCCGATTCAGTAGGAAGCGGGTCAAATTTGAATTGCAGCTGCCTCATAGCTTGCTCTTTACTTTTTCCAAAAATCATTTCTAGGTACATAAGTATCTATTTAATCAGAGAAACATCAAAAGTTTTCCAAGATTGAAGCACTAGCAAGGAACGGTCAAGCCCGCCGTTTTGACCGCATTTCGAAACGGGCACAAAAAAAAATTGGAAAACCTTCGCATTGTGTTATTATATGTGACCAATTTTCCAGGAAAAATAATAAACTTGTAATACAGAAATTATTTTAAAAAAGTGTTCTCGGAAATGAGCTATCATGCGTGAAGATTCATGGCTTTCAAGCCAAATGATCAATCTTATGGCCACATTCATGGCATAGTTTGTTCAAATGATCTTATATTACGCACAAGGGTGCATCTTGGAATTCCAAACAATGTTGCCTAAGGGAGTTTTCATTTTCTTTGCACGGAAAATTCATTTTCCATTTTCCAAGTGCACGAAATGAATTTTTTTGTGAAGGACCTGCCATATATTTATTGCAAAGTTGGACCTAATCAATTTTATAAAATACTAGGCCATATTTAATGTACAATTGAGAAAATGGTTGGGTGTCAAAAGTTTTGATCCACGTTTGGTGAAAAAGACAAATTCCCGCCGATTCAGCAGGAAGCGGGTCAAATTTGAATTGTAGCTGCCTCATAGCTTGCTCTTTATTTTTTCCAAAAATCAATTCTAGGTACATAACTATCTATTTAATCAGAAAAACATCAAAAGTTTTCCAAGATTCAAGCACTAGCTAGGAACGGTCAAGCCCGCCGTTTTGACCGCATTTTGAAACGGGCATAAAAAATAAAAAAATTGGAAAACCTTCGCATTGTGTTATTATATGTGACCAAGTTTCCAGGAAAAATAATAAACTTCTAATACGGAAATTATTTTAAAAAAGTGTTCTCAGAAATGAGCTATCATGCGTGAAGATTCATGGCTTTCAAGCCAAATGATCAATCTTATGGCCACATTCATGGCATAGTTTGTTCAAATGATCTTATATTATGCACAAGGGTGCATCTTGGAATTCCAAACAATCTTGCCTAAGGGAGTTTTCATTTTCTTTGCACGGAAAATTCATTTTCCATTTTCCAAGTGCACGAAATGAATTTTTTTGTGAAGGACCTGCCATATATTTATTGCAATGTTGGACCTAATCAATTTTATAAAATAATAGGCCATATTTAATGCACAATTGACAAAATGGTTGGGTGTCAAAAGTTTTGATCCACGTCTGGTGAAAAAGACAAATTCCCGCCGATTCAGCAGGAAGCGGGTCAAATTTGAATTGCAGCTGCCTCATAGCTTGCTCTTTACTTTTTCCAAAAATCATTTCTAGGTACATAAGTATCTATTTAATCAGAGAAACATCAAAAGTTTTCCAAGATTGAAGCACTAGCAAGGAACGGTCAAGCCCGCCGTTTTGACCGCATTTCGAAACGGGCATAAAAAATTTGGAAAACCTTCGCATTGTGTTATTATATGTGACCAATTTTCCAGGAAAAATAATAAACTTGTAATACAGAAATTATTTTAAAAAAGTGTTCTCGGAAATGAGCTATCATGCGTGAAGATTCATGGCTTTCAAGCCAAATGATCAATCTTATGGCCGCATTCATGGCATAGTTTGTTCTAATGATCTTATATTACGCACAAGGGTGCATCTTGGAATTCCAAACAATGTTGCCTAAGGGAGTTTTCATTTTCTTTGCACGCAAAATTCATTTTCCATTTTCCAAGTGCACGAAATGAATTTTTTTGTGAAGGACCTGCCATATATTTATTGCAAAGTTGGACCTAATCAATTTTATAAAATACTAGGCCATATTTAATGCACAATTGAGAAAATGGTTGGGTGTCAAAAGTTTTGATCCACGTCTGGTGAAAAAGACAAATTCCCGCCGATTCAGCAGGAAGCGGGTCAAATTTGAATTGCAGCTGCCTCATAGCTTGCTCTTTATTTTTTCAAAAAATCAATTCTAGGTACATAACTATCTAGTTAATCAGAGAAACATCAAAAGTTTTCCAAGATTCAAGCACTAGCTTGGAACGGTCAAGCCCGCCGTTTTGACCGCATTTTGAAACGGGCATAAAAAATAAAAAAAATTGGAAAACCTTCGCATTGTGTTATTATATGTGACCAAGTTTCCAGGAAAAATAATAAACTTCTAATACGGAAATTATTTTAAAAAAGTGTTCTCGGAAATGAGCTATCATGCGTGAAGATTCACGGCTTTCAAGCCAAATGATCAAACTTATGGCCACATTCATGGCATAGTTTGTTCAAATGATCTTATATTATGCACACGGGTGCATCTTGGAATTCCAAACAATGTTGCCTAAGGGAGTTTTCATTTTCATTGCACGGAAAATTCATTTTCCATTTTCCAAGTGCACGAAATGAATTTTTTTGTGAAGGACCTGCCATATATTTATTGCAATGTTGGACCTTATCAATTTTATAAAATAATAGGCCATATTTAATGCACAATTGAGAAAATGGTTCGGTGTCAAAAGTTTTGATCCACGTCTGGTGAAAAAGACAAATTCCCGCCGATTCAGCAGGAAGCGGGTCAAATTTGAATTGCAGCTGCCTCATAGCTTGCTCTTTACTTTTTCCAAAAATCATTTCTAGGTACATAAGTATCTATTTAATCAGAGAAACATCAAAAGTTTTCCAAGATTGAAGCACTAGCAAGGAACGGTCAAGCCCGCCGTTTTGACCGCATTTCGAAACGGGCATAAAAAAAATTGGAAAACCTTCGCATTGTGTTATTATATGTGACCAATTTTGCAGGAAAAATAATAAACTTGTAATACAGAAATTATTTTAAAAAAGTGTTCTCGGAAATGAGCTATCATGCGTGAAGATTCATGGCTTTCAAGCCAAATGATCAATCTTATGGCCACATTCATGGCATAGTTTGTTCAAATGATCTTATATTATGCACACGGGTGCATCTTGGAATTCCAAACAATGTTGCCTAAGGGAGTTTTCATTTTCTTTGCACGGAAAATTCATTTTCCATTTTCCAAGTGCACGAAATGAATTTTTTTGTGAAGGACCTGCCATATATTTATTGCAATGTTGGACCTAATCAATTTTATAAAATAATAGGCCATATTTAATGCACAATTGACAAAATGGTTCGGTGTCAAAAGTTTTGATCCACGTCTGGTGAAAAAGACAAATTCCCGCCGATTCAGCAGGAAGCGGGTCAAATTTGAATTGCAGCTGCCTCATAGCTTGCTCTTTACTTTTTCCAAAAATCATTTCTAGGTACATAAGTATCTATTTAATCAGAGAAACATCAAAAGTTTTCCAAGATTGAAGCACTAGCAAGGACCGGTCAAGCCCGCCGTTTTGACCGCATTTCGAAACGGGCATAAAAAAAAATTGGAAAACCTTCGCATTGTGTTATTATATGTGACCAATTTTCCAGGAAAAATAATAAACTTGTAATACAGAAATTATTTTAAAAAAGTGTTCTCGGAAATGAGCTATCATGCGTGAAGATTCATGGCTTTCAAGCCAAATGATCAATCTTATGGCCACATTCATGGCATAGTTTGTTCAAATGATCTTATATTACGCACAAGGGTGCATCTTGGAATTCCAAACAATGTTGCCTAAGGGAGTTTTCATTTTCTTTGCACGGAAAATTCATTTTCCATTTTCCAAGTGCACGAAATGAATTTTTTTGTGAAGGACCTGCCATATATTTATTGCAAAGTTGGACCTAATCAATTTTATAAAATACTAGGCCATATTTAATGTACAATTGAGAAAATGGTTGGGTGTCAAAAGTTTTGATCCACGTCTGGTGAAAAAGACAAATTCCCGCCGATTCAGCAGGAAGCGGGTCAAATTTGAATTGTAGCTGCCTCATAGCTTGCTCTTTATTTTTTCCAAAAATCAATTCTAGGTACATAACTATCTATTTAATCAGAAAAACATCAAAAGTTTTCCAAGATTCAAGCACTAGCTAGGAACGGTCAAGCCCGCCGTTTTGACCGCATTTTGAAACGGGCATAAAAAATAAAAAAATTGGAAAACCTTCGCATTGTGTTATTATATGTGACCAAGTTTCCAGGAAAAATAATAAACTTCTAATACGGAAATTATTTTAAAAAAGTGTTCTCAGAAATGAGCTATCATGCGTGAAGATTCATGGCTTTCAAGCCAAATGATCAATCTTATGGCCACATTCATGGCATAGTTTGTTCAAATGATCTTATATTATGCACAAGGGTGCATCTTGGAATTCCAAACAATCTTGCCTAAGGGAGTTTTCATTTTCTTTGCACGGAAAATTCATTTTCCATTTTCCAAGTGCACGATATGAATTTTTTTGTGAAGGACCTGCCATATATTTATTGCAATGTTGGACCTAATCAATTTTATAAAATAATAGGCCATATTTAATGCACAATTGACAAAATGGTTGGGTGTCAAAAGTTTTGATCCACGTCTGGAGAAAAAGACAAATTCCCGCCGATTCAGCAGGAAGCGGGTCAAATTTGAATTGCAGCTGCCTCATAGCTTGCTCTTTACTTTTTCCAAAAATCATTTCTAGGTACATAAGTATCTATTTAATCAGTGAAACATCAAAAGTTTTCCAAGATTGAAGCACTAGCAAGGAACGGTCAAGCCCGCCGTTTTGACCGCATTTCGAAACGGGCATAAAAAATTTGGAAAACCTTCGCATTGTGTTATTATATGTGACCAATTTTCCAGGAAAAATAATAAACTTGTAATACAGAAATTATTTTAAAAAAGTGTTCTCGGAAATGAGCTATCATGCGTGAAGATTCATGGCTTTCAAGCCAAATGATCAATCTTATGGCCACATTCATGGCATAGTTTGTTCTAATGATCTTATATTACGCACAAGGGTGCATCTTGGAATTCCAAACAATGTTGCCTAAGGGAGTTTTCATTTTCTTTGCACGCAAAATTCATTTTCCATTTTCCAAGTGCACGAAATGAATTTTTTTGTGAAGGACCTGCCATATATTTATTGCAAAGTTGGACCTAATCAATTTTATAAAATACTAGGCCATATTTAATATACAATTGAGAAAATGGTTGGGTGTCAAAAGTTTTGATCCACGTCTGGTGAAAAAGACAAATTCCCGCCGATTCAGCAGGAAGCGGGTCAAATTTGAATTGCAGCTGCCTCATAGCTTGCTCTTTATTTTTTCAAAAAATCAATTCTAGGTACATAACTATCTAGTTAATCAGAGAAACATCAAAAGTTTTCCAAGATTCAAGCACTAGCTAGGAACGGTCAAGCCCGCCGTTTTGACCGCATTTTGAAACGGGCATAAAAAATAAAAAAAATTGGAAAACCTTCGCATTGTGTTATTATATGTGACCAAGTTTCCAGGAAAAATAATAAACTTCTAATACGGAAATTATTTTAAAAAAGTGTTCTCGGAAATGAGCTATCATGCGTGAAGATTCACGGCTTTCAAGCCAAATGATCAAACTTATGGCCACATTCATGGCATAGTTTGTTCAAATGATCTTATATTATGCACACGGGTGCATCTTGGAATTCCAAACAATGTTGCCTAAGGGAGTTTTCATTTTCATTGCACGGAAAATTCATTTTCCATTTTCCAAGTGCACGAAATGAATTTTTTTGTGAAGGACCTGCCATATATTTATTGCAATGTTGGACCTAATCAATTTTATAAAATAATAGGCCATATTTAATGCACAATTGAGAAAATGGTTGGGTGTCAAAAGTTTTGATCCACGTCTGGTGAAAAAGACAAATTCCCGCCGATTCAGCAGGAAGCGGGTCAAATTTGAATTGCAGCTGCCTCATAGCTTGCTCTTTACTTTTTCCAAAAATCATTTCTAGGTACATAAGTATCTATTTAATCAGAGAAACATCAAAAGTTTTCCAAGATTGAAGCACTAGCAAGGAACGGTCAAGCCCGCCGTTTTGACCGCATTTCGAAACGGGCATAAAAAAAATTGGAAAACCTTCGCATTGTGTTATTATATGTGACCAATTTTGCAGGAAAAATAATAAACTTGTAATACAGAAATTATTTTAAAAAAGTGTTCTCGGAAATGAGCTATCATGCGTGAAGATTCATGGCTTTCAAGCCAAATGATCAATCTTATGGCCACATTCATGGCATAGTTTGTTCAAATGATCTTATATTACGCACAAGGGTGCATCTTGGAATTCCAAACAATGTTGCCTAAGGGAGTTTTCATTTTCTTTGCACGGAAAATTCATTTTCCATTTTCCAAGTGCACGAAATGAATTTTTTTGTGAAGGACCTGCCATATATTTATTGCAAAGTTGGACCTAATCAATTTTATAAAATACTAGGCCATATTTAATGTACAATTGAGAAAATGGTTGGGTGTCAAAATTTTTGATCCACGTCTGGTGAAAAAGACAAATTCCCGCCGATTCAGCAGGAAGCGGGTCAAATTTGAATTGCAGCTGCCTCATAGCTTGCTCTTTATTTTTTGCAAAAATCAATTCTAGGTACATAACTATCTATTTAATCAGAGAAACATAAATTTTTTTCCAAGATTCAAGCACTAGCTAGGAACGGTCAAGCCCGCCGTTTTGACCGCATTTTGAAACGGGCATAAAAAAATAAAAAAAATTGGAAAACCTTCGCATTGTGTTATTATATGTGACCAAGTTTCCAGGAAAAATAATAAACTTCTAATACGGAAATTATTTTAAAAAAGTGTTCTCGGAAATGAGCTATCATGCGTGAAGATTCACGGCTTTCAAGCCAAATGATCAATCTTATGGCCACATTCATGGCATAGTTTGTTCAAATGATCTTATATTATGCACACGGGTGCATCTTGGAATTCCAAACAATGTTGCCTAAGGGAGTTTTCATATTCTTTGCACGGAAAATTCATTTTCCATTTTCCAAGTGCACGAAATGAATTGTTTTGTGAAGGACCTGCCATAGATTTATTGCAATGTTGGACCTAATCAATTTTATAAAATAATAGGCCATATTTAATGCACAATTGACAAAATGGTTCGGTGTCAAAAGTTTTGATCCACGTCTGGTGAAAAAGACAAATTCCCGCCGATTCAGCAGGAAGCGGGTCAAATTTGAATTGAAGCTGCCTCATAGCTTGCTCTTTACTTTTTCCAAAAATCATTTCTAGGTACATAAGTATCTATTTAATCAGAGAAACATCAAAAGTTTTCCAAGATTGAAGCACTAGCAAGGAACGGTCAAGCCCGCCGTTTTGACCGCATTTCGAAACGGGCATAAAAAAAATTGGAAAACCTTCGCATTGTGTTATTATATGTGACCAATTTTCCAGGAATAATAATAAACTTGTAATACAGAAATTATTTTAAAAAAGTGTTCACGGAAATGAGCTATCATGCGTGAAGATTCATGGCTTTCAAGCCAAATGATCAATCTTATGGCCACATTCATGGCATAGTTTGTTCAAATGTACTTATATTACGCACAAGGGTGCATCTTGGAATTCCAAACAATGTTGCCTAAGGGAGTTTTCATTTTCTTTGCACGGAAAATTCATTTTCCATTTTCCAAGTGCACGAAATGAATTTTTTTGTGAAGGACCTGCCATATATTTATTGCAAAGTTGGACCTAATCAATTTTATAAAATACTAGGCCATATTTAATGTACAATTGAGAAAATGGTTGGGTGTCAAAAGTTTTGATCCACGTCTGGTGAAAAAGACAAATTCCCGCCGATTCAGCAGGAAGCGGGTCAAATTTGAATTGCAGCTGCCTCATAGCTTGCTCTTTATTTTTTCAAAAAATCAATTCTAGGTACATAACTATCTAGTTAATCAGAGAAACATCAAAAGTTTTCCAAGATTCAAGCACTAGCTAGGAACGGTCAAGCCCGCCGTTTTGACCGCATTTTGAAACGGGCATAAAAAATAAAAAAAATTGGAAAACCTTCGCATTGTGTTATTATATGTGACCAAGTTTCCAGGAAAAATAATAAACTTCTAATACGGAAATTATTTTAAAAAAGTGTTCTCGGAAATGAGCTATCATGCGTGAAGATTCACGGCTTTCAAGACAAATGATCAATCTTATGGCCACATTCATGGCATAGTTTGTTCAAATGATCTTATATTATGCACACGGGTGCATCTTGGAATTCCAAACAATGTTGCCTAAGGGAGTTTTCATTTTCTTTGCACGGAAAATTCATTTTCCATTTTCCAAGTGCACGAAATGAATTTTTTTTGTGAAGGACCTGCCATATATTTATTGCAATGTTGGACCTAATCAATTTTATAAAATAATAGGCCATATTTAATGCACAATTGACAAAATGGTTCGGTGTCAAAAGTTTTGATCCACGTCTGGTGAAAAAGACAAATTCCCGCCGATTCAGCAGGAAGCGGGTCAAATTTGAATTGCAGCTGCCTCATAGCTTGCTCTTTACTTTTTCCAAAAGTCATTTCTAGGTACATAAGTATCTATTTAATCAGAGAAACATCAAAAGTTTTCCAAGATTGAAGCACTAGCAAGGAACGGTCAAGCCCGCCGTTTTGACCGCATTTCGAAACGGGCATAAAAAAAATTGGAAAACCTTCGCATTGTGTTATTATATGTGACCAATTTTGCAGGAAAAATAATAAACTTGTAATACAGAAATTATTTTAAAAAAGTGTTCTCGGAAATGAGCTATCATGCGTGAAGATTCATGGCTTTCAAGCCAAATGATCAATCTTATGGCCACATTCATGGCATAGTTTGTTCAAATGATCTTATATTACGCACAAGGGTGCATCTTGGAATTCCAAACAATGTTGCCTAAGGGAGTTTTCATTTTCTTTGCACGGAAAATTCATTTTCCATTTTCCAAGTGCACGAAATGAATTTTTTTGTGAAGGACCTGCCATATATTTATTGCAAAGTTGGACCTAATCAATTTTATAAAATACTAGGCCATATTTAATGTACAATTGAGAAAATGGTTGGGTGTCAAAAGTTTTGATCCACGTCTGGTGAAAAAGACAAATTCCCGCCGATTCAGCAGGAAGCGGGTCAAATTTGAATTGCAGCTGCCTCATAGCTTGCTCTTTATTTTTTCCAAAAATCAATTCTAGGTACATAACTATCTATTTAATCAGAGAAACATAATTTTTTTTCCAAGATTCAAGCACTAGCTAGGAACGGTCAAGCCCGCCGTTTTGACCGCATTTTGAAACGGGCATAAAAAACAAAAAAAATTGGAAAACCTTCGCATTGTGTTATTATATGTGACCAAGTTTCCAGGAAAAATAATAAACTTCTAATACGGAAATTATTTTAAAAAAGTGTTCTCGGAAATGAGCTATCATGCGTGAAGATTCACGGCTTTCAAGCCAAATGATCAATCTTATGGCCACATTCATGGCATAGTTTGTTCAAATGATCTTATATTATGCACACGGGTGCATCTTGGAATTCCAAACAATGTTGCCTAAGGGAGTTTTCATTTTCTTTGCACGGAAAATTCATTTTCCATTTTCCAAGTGCACGAAATGAATTTTTTTGTGAAGGACCTGCCATAGATTTATTGCAATGTTGGACCTAATCAATTTTATAAAATAATAGGCCATATTTAATGCACAATTGACAAAATGGTTCGGTGTCAAAAGTTTTGATCCACGTCTGGTGAAAAAGACAAATTCCCGCCGATTCAGCAGGAAGCGGGTCAAATTTGAATTGAAGCTGCCTCATAGCTTGCTCTTTACTTTTTCCAAAAATCATTTCTAGGTACATAAGTATCTATTTAATCAGAGAAACATCAAAAGTTTTCCAGGATTGAAGCACTAGCAAGGAACGGTCAAGCCCGCCGTTTTGACCGCATTTCAAAACGGGCATAAAAAAAATTGGAAAACCTTCGCATTGTGTTATTATATGTGACCAATTTTCCAGGAATAATAATAAACTTGTAATACAGAAATTATTTTAAAAAAGTGTTCTCGGAAAAGAGCTATCATGCGTGAAGATTCATGGCTTTCAAGCCAAATGATCAATCTTATGGCCACATTCATGGCATAGTTTGTTCAAATGATCTTATATTACGCACAAGGGTGCATCTTGGAATTCCAAACAATGTTGCCTAAGGGAGTTTTCATTTTCTTTGCACGGAAAATTCATTTTCCATTTTCCAAGTGCACGAAATGAATTTTTTTGTGAAGGACCTGCCATATATTTATTGCAAAGTTGGACCTAATCAATTTTATAAAATACTAGGCCATATTTAATGTACAATTGAGAAAATGGTTGGGTGTCAAAAGTTTTGATCCACGTCTGGTGAAAAAGACAAATTCCCGCCGATTCAGCAGGAAGCGGGTCAAATTTGAATTGCAGCTGCCTAATAGCTTGCTCTTTATTTTTTCCAAAAATCAATTCCAGGTACATAACTATCTATTTAATCAGAGAAACATCAAAAGTTTTCCAAGATTCAAGCACTAGCTAGGAACGGTCAAGCCCGCCGTTTTGACCGCATTTTGAAACGGGCATAAAAAATAAAATAAAATTGGAAAACCTTCGCATTGTGTTATTATAAGCGACCAAGTTTCCAGGAAAAATAATAAACTTGTAATACGGAAATTATTTTAAAAAAGTGTTCTCGGAAATGACCTATCATGCGTGAAGATTCATGGCTTTCAAGCCAAATGATCAATCTTATGGCCATATTCCTGGCATAGTTTGTTCAAATGATGTTATATTACCCACAAGGGTGCATCTTGGAATTCCAAACAATGTTGCCTAAGGGAGTTTTCATTTTCTTTGCACGGAAAATTCATTTTCCATTTTCCAAGTGCACGAAATGAATTTTTTTGTGAAGGACCTGCCATATATTTATTGCAAAGTTGGACCTAATCAATTTTATAAAATACTAGGCCATATTTAATGCACAATTGACAAAATGGTTGGGTGTCAAAAGTTTTGATCCACGTCTGGTGAAAAAGACAAATTCCCGCCGATTCAGTAGGAAGCGGGTCAAATTTGAATTGCAGCTGCCTCATAGCTTGCTCTTTATTTTTTCCAAAAATCATTTCTAGGTACATAAGTATCTATTTAATCAGAGAAACATCAAAAGTTTTCCAAGATTCAAGCACTAGCTAGGAACGGTCAAGCCCGCCGTTTTGACCGCATTTTGAAACGGGCATAAAAAATAAAATAAAATTGGAAAACCTTCGCATTGTGTTATTATAAGCGACCAATTTTCCAGGAAAAATAATAAACTTGTAA
This sequence comes from Aegilops tauschii subsp. strangulata, assembly GCF_002575655.3. Lineage (NCBI taxonomy): Eukaryota > Viridiplantae > Streptophyta > Magnoliopsida > Poales > Poaceae > Aegilops > Aegilops tauschii. The sequence goes on from NC_053041.3 coordinate 70,205,650, forward strand.
TACGGAAATTATTTTAAAAAAGTGTTCTCGGAAATGAGCTATCATGCGTGAAGATTCATGGCTTTCAAGCCAAATGATCAATCTTATGGCCATATTCATGGCATAGTTTGTTCAAATGATCTTATATTACGCACAAGCTTGCATCTTGGAATTCCAAACAATGTTGCCTAAGGGAGTTTTCATTTTCTTTGCACGGAATATTCATTTTCCATTTTCCAAGTGCATGAAATGTATTTTTTTGTGAAGGACCTGCCATATATTTATTGCAAAGTTGGACCTAATCAATTTAATAAAATACTAGGCCATATTTAATGCACAATTGACAAAATGGTTGGGTGTCAAAAGTTTTGATCCACGTCTGGTGAAAAAGACAAATTCCCGCCGATTCAGCAGGAAGCGGGTCAAATTTGAATTGCAGCTGCCTCATAGCTTGCTCTTTATTTTTTCCAAAAATCATTTCTAGGTACATAAGTATCTATTTAATCAGAGAAACATCAAAAGTTTTCCAAGATTCAAGCACTAGCTAGGAACGGTCAAGCCCGCCGTTTTGACCGCATTTGGAAACAGGCATAAAAAATTAAAAAAAATTGGAAAACCTTCGCATTGTGTTATTATATGTGACCAAGTTTCCAGGAAAAATAATAAACTTGTAATACGGAAATTATTTTAAAAAAGTGTTCTCGGAAATGAGCTATCATGCGTGAATATTCATGGCTTTGAAGCCAAATGATCAATCTTATGGCCACATTCATGGCATAGTTTGTTCAAATGATCTTATATTATGCACAAGGGTGCATCTTGGAATTGCAAACAATGTTGCCTAAGGGAGTTTTCATTTTCTTTGCACGGAAAATTCATTTTCCATTTTCCAAGTGCACGAAATGAATTTTTTTGTGAAGGACCTGCCATATATTTATTGCAATGTTGGACCTAATCAATTTTATAAAATAATAGGCCATATTTAATGCACAATTGACAACATGGTTGGGTGTCAAAAGTTTTGATCCACGTCTGGTGAAAAAGACAAATTCCCGCCGATTCAGCAGGAAGCGGGTCAAATTTGAATTGCAGCTGCCTCATAGCTTGCTCTTTACTTTTTCCAAAAATCATTTCTAGGTACATAAGTATCTATTTAATCAGAGAAACATCAAAAGTTTTCCAGGATTGAAGCACTAGCAAGGAACGGTCAAGCCCGCCGTTTTGACCGCATTTCAAAACGGGCATAAAAAAAATTGGAAAACCTTCGCATTGTGTTATTATATGTGACCAATTTTCCAGGAATAATAATAAACTTGTAATACAGAAATTATTTTAAAAAAGTGTTCTCGGAAAAGAGCTATCATGCGTGAAGATTCATGGCTTTCAAGCCAAATGATCAATCTTATGGCCACATTCATGGCATAGTTTGTTCAAATGATCTTATATTACGCACAAGGGTGCATCTTGGAATTCCAAACAATGTTGCCTAAGGGAGTTTTCATTTTCTTTGCACGGAAAATTCATTTTCCATTTTCCAAGTGCACGAAATGAATTTTTTTGTGAAGGACCTGCCATATATTTATTGCAAAGTTGGACCTAATCAATTTTATAAAATACTAGGCCATATTTAATGTACAATTGAGAAAATGGTTGGGTGTCAAAAGTTTTGATCCACGTCTGGTGAAAAAGACAAATTCCCGCCGATTCAGCAGGAAGCGGGTCAAATTTGAATTGCAGCTGCCTAATAGCTTGCTCTTTATTTTTTCCAAAAATCAATTCCAGGTACATAACTATCTATTTAATCAGAGAAACATCAAAAGTTTTCCAAGATTCAAGCACTAGCTAGGAACGGTCAAGCCCGCCGTTTTGACCGCATTTTGAAACGGGCATAAAAAATAAAATAAAATTGGAAAACCTTCGCATTGTGTTATTATAAGCGACCAATTTTCCAGGAAAAATAATAAACTTGTAATACGGAAATTATTTTAAAAAAGTGTTCTCGGAAATGACCTATCATGCGTGAAGATTCATGGCTTTCAAGCCAAATGATCAATCTTATGGCCATATTCCTGGCATAGTTTGTTCAAATGATGTTATATTACCCACAAGGGTGCATCTTGGAATTCCAAACAATGTTGCCTAAGGGAGTTTTCATTTTCTTTGCACGGAAAATTCATTTTCCATTTTCCAAGTGCACGAAATGAATTTTTTTGTGAAGGACCTGCCATATATTTATTGCAAAGTTGGACCTAATCAATTTTATAAAATACTAGGCCATATTTAATGCACAATTGACAAAATGGTTGGGTGTCAAAAGTTTTGATCCACGTCTGGTGAAAAAGACAAATTCCCGCCGATTCAGTAGGAAGCGGGTCAAATTTGAATTGCAGCTGCCTCATAGCTTGCTCTTTATTTTTTCCAAAAATCATTTCTAGGTACATAAGTATCTATTTAATCAGAGAAACATCAAAAGTTTTCCAAGATTCAAGCACTAGCTAGGAACGGTCAAGCCCGCCGTTTTGACCGCATTTTGAAACGGGCATAAAAAATAAAATAAAATTGGAAAACCTTCGCATTGTGTTATTATAAGCGACCAATTTTCCAGGAAAAATAATAAACTTGTAATACGGAAATTATTTTAAAAAAGTGTTCTCGGAAATGAGCTATCATGCGTGAAGATTCATGGCTTTCAAGCCAAATGATCAATCTTATGGCCATATTCATGGCATAGTTTGTTCAAATGATCTTATATTACGCACAAGCTTGCATCTTGGAATTCCAAACAATGTTGCCTAAGGGAGTTTTCATTTTCTTTGCACGGAATATTCATTTTCCATTTTCCAAGTGCATGAAATGAATTTTTTTGTGAAGGACCTGCCATATATTTATTGCAAAGTTGGACCTAATCAATTTTATAAAATACTAGGCCATATTTAATGCACAATTGACAAAATGGTTGGGTGTCAAAAGTTTTGATCCACGTCTGGTGAAAAAGACAAATTCCCGCCGATTCAGCAGGAAGCGGGTCAAATTTGAATTGCAGCTGCCTCATAGCTTGCTCTTTATTTTTTCCAAAAATCATTTCTAGGTACATAAGTATCTATTTAATCAGAGAAACATCAAAAGTTTTCCAAGATTCAAGCACTAGCTAGGAACGGTCAAGCCCGCCGTTTTGACCGCATTTGGAAACAGGCATAAAAAATTAAAAAAAATTGGAAAACCTTCGCATTGTGTTATTATATGTGACCAAGTTTCCAGGAAAAATAATAAACTTGTAATACGGAAATTATTTTAAAAATGTGTTCTCGGAAATGAGCTATCATGCGTGAATATTCATGGCTTTGAAGCCAAATGATCAATCTTATGGCCACATTCATGGCATAGGTTGTTCAAATGATCTTATATTATGCACAAGGGTGCATCTTGGAATTGCAAACAATGTTGCCTAAGGGAGTTTTCATTTTCTTTGCACGGAAAATTCAATTTCCATTTTCCAAGTGCACGAAATGAATTTTTTTATGAAGGACCTGCCATATATTTATTGCAACGTTGGACCTAATCAATTTTATAAAATACTAGGCCATATTTAATGCACAATTGACAAAATGGTTGGGTGTCAAAAGTTTTGATCCACGTCTGGTGAAAAAGACAAATTCCCGCCGATTCAGCAGGAAGCGGGTCAAATTTGAATTGCAGCTGCCTCATAGCTTGCTCTTTATTTTTTCCAAAAATCATTTCTAGGTACATAAGTATCTATTTAATCAGAGAAACATCAAAAGTTTTCCAAGATTCAAGCACTAGCTAGGAACGGTCAAGCCCGCCGTTTTGACCGCATTTGGAAACAGGCATAAAAAATTAAAAAAAATCGGAAAACCTTCGCATTATGTTATTATATGTGACCAAGTTTCCAGGAAAAATAATAAACTTGTAATACGGAAATTATTTTAAAAAAGTGTTCTCGGAAATGAGCTATCATGCGTGAAGATTCATGGCTTTGAAGCCAAATGATCAATCTTATGGCCACATTCATGGCATAGTTTGTTCAAATGATCTTATATTATGCACAAGGGTGCATCTTGGAATTGCAAACAATGTTGCCTAAGGGAGTTTTCATTTTCTTTGCACGGAAAATTCAATTTCCATTTTCCAAGTGCACGAAATGAATTTTTTTTATGAAGGACCTGCCATATATTTATTGCAACGTTGGACCTAATCAATTTTATAAAATACTAGGCCATATTTAATGCACAATTGACAAAATGGTTGGGTGTCAAAAGTTTTGATCCACGTCTGGTGAAAAAGACAAATTCCCGCCGATTTAGCAGGAAGCGGGTCAAATTTGAATTGCAGCTGCCTCATAGCTTGCTCTTTATTTTTTCCAAAAATCATTTCTAGGTACATAAGTATCTATTTAATCAGAGAAACATCAAAAGTTTTCCAAGATTCAAGCACTAGCTAGGAACGGTCAAGCCCGCCGTTTTGACCGCATTTTGAAACGGGGATAAAAAAAATTGGAAAACCTTCGCATTGTGTTATTATATGTGACCAAGTTTCCAGGAAAAATAATGAACTTGTAATACGGAAATTATTTTTAAAAAGTGTTCTCGGAAATGAGCTATCATGCGTGAAGATTCATGGCTTTCAAGCCAAATGATCAATCTTATGGCCACATTCATGGCATAGTTTGTTCAAATGATCTTATATTATGCACAAGGGTGCATCTTGGAATTCCAAACAATGTTGCCTAAGGGAGTTTTCATTTTCTTTGCACGGAAAATTCATTTTCCATTTTCCAAGTGCACGAAATGAATTTTTTTGTGAAGGACCTGCCATATATTTATTGCAATGTTGGACCTAATCAATTTTATAAAATACTAGGCCATATTTAATGCACAATTGACAAAATGGTTGGGTGTCAAAAGTTTTGATCCACGTCTGGTGAAAAAGACAAATTCCCGCCGATTCAGCAGGAAGCGGGTCAAATTTGAATTGCAGCTGCCTCATAGCTTGCTCTTTACTTTTTCCAAAAATCATTTCTAGGTACATAAGTATCTATTTAATCAGAGAAACATCAAAAGTTATCCAAGATTCAAGCACTAGCAAGGAACGGTCAAGCCCGCCGTTTTGACCGCATTTTGAAACGGGCATAAAAAATAAAAAAAATTGGAAAACCTTCGCATTGTGTTATTATATGCGACCAATTTTCCAGGAAAAATAATAAACTTGTAATACGGAAATTATTTTAAAAAAGTGTTCTCGGAAATGAGCTATCATGCGTGAAGATTCATGGCTTTCAAGCCAAATGATCAATCTTATGGCCACATTCATGGCATAGTTTGTTCAAACGATCTTATATTACGCACAAGGGTGCATCTTGGAATTCCAAACAATGTTGCCTAAGGGAGTTTTCATTTTCTTTGCACGGAAAATTCATTTTCCATTTTCCAAGTGCACGAAATGAATTTTTTTGTGAAGGACCTGCCATATATTTATTGCAAAGTTGGACCTAATAAATTTTATAAAATACTAGGCCATATTTAATGCACAATTGACAAAATGGTTGGGTGTCAAAAGTTTTGATCCACGTCTGGTGAAAAAGACAAATTCCCGCCGATTCAGCTGGAAGCGGGTCAAATTTGAATTGCAGCTGCCTCATAGCTTGCTCTTTACTTTTTCCAAAAATCATTTCTAGGTACATAAGTATCTATTTAATCAGAGAAACATCAAAACTTTTCCAAGATTCAAGCACTAGCTAGGAACGGTCAAGCCTGCCGTTTTGACCGCATTTTGAAACGGGCATAAAAATTTAAAAAAATTGGAAAACCTTCGCATTGTGTTATTATATGTTACCAAGTTTCCAGGAAAAATAAAGAACTTGTAATACGGAAATAATTTAAAAAAATGTTCTCGGAAATGAGCTATGATGCGTGAAGATTCATGGCTTTCAAGCCAAATGATCAATCTTATGGCCTCATTCATGCCATAGTTTTTTCAAATGATCTTATATTATGCACAAGGGTGCATCTTGGAATTGCAAACAATGTTGCCTAAGGGAGTATTCATTTTCTTTGCACGGAAAATTCACTTTCCATTTTCCAAGTGCACGAAATGAATTTTTTTGTGAAGGACCTGCCATATATTTATTGCAACGTTGGACCTAATCAATTTTATAAAATACTAGGCCATATTTAATGCACAATTGACAAAATGGTTGGGTGTCAAAAGTTTTTATCCACGTCTGGTGAAAAAGACAAATTCCCGCCGATTCAGTAGGAAGCGGGTCAAATTTGAATTGCAGCTGCCTCATAGCTTGCTCTTTATTTTTTCCAAAAATCATTTCTAGGTACATAAGTATCTATTTAATCAGAGAAACATCAAAAGTTTTCCAAGATTCAAGCACTAGCTAGGAACGGTCAAGCCCGCCGTTTTGACCGCATTTTGAAACGGGCATAAAAAATAAAATAAAATTGGAAAACCTTCGCATTGTGTTATTATAAGCGACCAATTTTCCAGGAAAAATAATAAACTTGTAATACGGAAATTATTTTAAAAAAGTGTTCTCGGAAATGAGCTATCATGCGTGAAGATTCATGGCTTTCAAGCCAAATGATCAATCTTATGGCCATATTCATGGCATAGTTGGTTCAAATGATCTTATATTACGCACAAGGGTGCATCTTGGAATTCCAAACAATGTTGCCTAAGGGAGTTTTCATTTTCTTTGCACGGAAAATTCATTTTCCATTTTCCAATTGCATGAAATGAATTTTTTTGTGAAGGACCAGCCATATATTTATTGCAAAGTTGGACCTAATCAATTTTATAAAATACTAGGCCATATTTAATGCACAATTGACAAAATGGTTGGGTGTCAAAAGTTATGATCCACGTGTGATGAAAAAGACAAATTCCCACCGATTCAGCAGGAAGCGGGTCAAATTTGAATTGCAGCTGCCTCATAGCTTGCTCTTTATTTTTTCCAAAAATCATTTCTAGGTACATAAGTATCTATTTAATCAGAGAAACATCAAAAGTTTTCCAAGATTCAAGCACTAGCTAGGAACGGTGAAGCCCGCCGTTTTGACCGCATTTTGAAACGGGCATAAAAAATAAAATAAAATTGGAAAACCTTCGCATTGTGTGATTATAAGCGACCAATTTTCCAGGAAAAATAATAAACTTGTAATACGGAAATTATTTTAAAAAAGTGTTCTCGAAAATGAGCTATCATGCGTGAAGATTCATGGCTTTCAAGCCAAATGATCAATCTTATGGCCATATTCATGGCATCGTTTGTTCAAATGATCTTATATTACGCATAAGTGTGCATCTTGGAATTCCAAACAATGTTGCCTAAGGGAGTTTTCATTTTCTTTGCACGGAAAATTCATTTTCCATTTTCCAAGTGCATGAAATGAATTTTTTGGTGAAGGACCTGCCATATATTTATTGCAAAGTTGGACCTAATCAATTTTATAAAATACTAGGCCATATTTAATGCACAATTGACAAAATGGTTGTGTGTCAAAAGTTTTGATCCACGTCTGGTGAAAAAGACAAATTCCCGCCGATTCAGCAGGAAGCGGGTCAAATTTGAATTGCAGCTGCCTCATAACATGCTCTTTATTTTTTACAAAAATCATTTCTAGGTACATAAGTATCTATTTAATCAGAGAAACATCAAAAGTTTTCCAAGATTCAAGCACTAGCTAGGAATGGTCAAGCCCGCCGTTTTGACCGCATTTTGAAACGGGCATAAAAAATAAAAAAATTGGAAAACCGTCGCATTGAGTTATTATATGCGACCAATTTTCCAGGAAAAATAATAAACTTGTAATACGGAAATTATTTGAAAAAAGTGTTCTCGGAAATGAGCTATCATGCATGAAGATTCATGGCTTTCAAGCCAAATGATCAATCTTATGGCCACATTCATGGCATAGTTCGTTCAAATGATCTTATATTATGCACAAGGGTGCATCTTGGAATTGCAAACAATGTTGCCTAAGGGAGTTTTCATTTTCTTTGCACGGAAAATTCAATTTCCATTTTCCAAGTGCACGAAATGAATTTTTTTGTGAAGGACCTGCCATATATTTATTGCAACGTTGGACCTAATCAATTTTATAAAATACTAGGCCATATTTAATGCACAATTGACAAAATGGTTGGGTGTCAAAAGTTTTGATCCACGTCTGGTGAAAAAGACAAATTCCCGCCGATTCAGCAGGAAGCGGGTCAAATTTGAATTGCAGCTGCCTCATAGCTTGCTCTTTATTTTTTTCCAAAAATCATTGCTAGGTACATAAGTATCTATTTAATCAGAGAAACATCAAAAGTTTTCCAAGATTCAAGCACTAGCAAGGAACGGTCAAGCCCGCCGTTTTGACCGCATTTTGAAACGGGCATAAAAAATAAAATAAAATTGGAAAACCCTCGCATTGTGTTATTATAAGCGACCAATTTTCCAGGAAAAATAATAAACTTGTAATACGGAAATTATTTTAAAAAAGTGTTCTCGGAAATGAGCTATCATGCGTGAAGATTCATGGCTTTCAAGCCAAATGATCAATCTTATGGCCATATTCATGGCATCGTTTGTTCAAATGATCTTATATTACGCACAACGGTGCATCTTGGAATTCCAAACAATGTTGCCTAAGGGAGTTTTCATTTTCTTTGCACGGAAAATTCATTTTCCATTTTCCAAGTGCATGAAATGAATTTTTTTGTGAAGGACCTGCCATATATTTATTGCAAAGTTGGACCTAATAAATTTTATAAAATACTAGGCCATATTTAATGCACAATTGACAAAATGGTTGGGTGTCAAAAGTTTTGATCCACGTCTGGTGAAAAAGACAAATTCCCGCCGATTCAGCAGGAAGCGGGTCAAATTTGAATTGCTGCTGCCTCATAGCTTGCTCTTTATTTTTTTCCAAAAATCATTTCTAGGTACATAAGTATCTATTTAATCAGAGAAACATCAAAAGTTTTCCAAGATTCAAGCACTAGCTAGGAACGGTCAAGCCCGCCGTTTTGACCGCATTTTGAAACGGGCATAAAAAATAAAATAAAATTGGAAAACCTTCGCATTGTGTTATTATAAGCGACCAATTTTCCAGGAAAAATAATAAACTTGTAATACGGAAATTATTTTTAAAAAGTGTTCTCGGAAATGAGCTATCATGCGTGAAGATTCATGGCTTTCAAGCCAAATGATCAATCTTATGGCCATATTCATGGCATCGTTTGTTCAAATGATCTTATATTACGCACAAGGGTGCATCTTGGAATTCCAAACAATGTTGCCTAAGGGAGTTTTCATTTTCTTTGCACGGAAAATTCATTTTCCATTTTCCAAGTGCATGAAATGAATTTTTTTGTGAAGGACCTGCCATATATTTATTGCAAAGTTGGACCTAATCAATTTTATAAAATACTAGGCCATATTTAATGCACAATTGACAAAATGGTTGGGTGTCAAAAGTTTTGATCCACGTCTGGTGAAAAAGACAAATTCCCGCCGATTCAGCAGGAAGCGGGTCAAATTTGAATTGCAGCTGCCTCATAGCTTGCTCTTTACTTTTTCCAAAAATCATTTCTAGGTACATAAGTATCTATTTAATCAGCGAAACATCAAAAGTTTTCCAAGATTCAAGCACTAGCAAGGAACGGTCAAGCCCGCCGTTTTGACCGCATTTTGAAACGGGCATAAAAAATAAAAAAAAATTGGAAAACCTTCGCATTGTGTTATTATATGTGACCAAGTTTCCAGGAAAAATAATGAACTTGTAATACGGAAATTATTTTTAAAAAGTGTTCTCGGAAATGAGCTATCATGCGTGAAGATTCATGGCTTTCAAGCCAAATGATCAATCTTATGGCCACATTCATGGCATAGTTTGTTCAAATGATCTTATATTATGCACAAGGGTGCATCTTGGAATTGCAAACAATGTTGCCTAAGGGAGTTTTCATTTTCTTTGCACGGAAAATTCAATTTCCATTTTCCAAGTGCACGAAATGAATTTTTTTGAGAAGGACCTGCCATATATTTATTGCAACGTTGGACCTAATCAATTTTATAAAATACTAGGCCATATTTAATGCACAATTGACAAAATGGTTGGGTGTCAAAAGTTTTGATCCACGTCTGGTGAAAAAGACAGATTCCCGCCGATTCAGTAGGAAGCGGGTCAAATTTGAATTGCAGCTGCCTCATAGCTTGCTCTTTATTTTTTCCAAAAATCATTTCTAGGTACATAAGTATCTATTTAATCAGAGAAACATCAAAAGTTTTCCAAGATTCAAGCACTAGCTAGGAACGGTCAAGCCCGCCGTTTTGACCGCATTTTGAAACGGGCACAAAAAATAAAATAAAATTGGAAAACCTTCGCATTGTGTTATTATAAGCGACCAATTTTCCAGGAAAAATAATAAATTTGTAATACGGAAATTATTTTAAAAAAGTGTTCTCGGAAATGAGCTATCATGCGTGAAGATTCATGGCTTTCAAGCCAAATGATCAATCTTATGGCCATATTCATGGCATCGTTTGTTCAAATGATCTTATATTACGCACAAGGGTGCATCTTGGAATTTCAAACAATGTTGCCTAAGGGAGTTTTCATTTTCTTTGCACGGAAAATTCATTTTCCATTTTCCAAGTGCATGAAATGAATTTTTTTGTAAAGGACCTACCATATATTTATTGCAAAGTTGGACCTAATCAATTTTATAAAATACTAGGCCATATTTAATGCACAATTGACAAAATGGTTGGGTGTCAAAAGTTTTGATCCACGTCTGGTGAAAAAGACAAATTCCCGCCGATTCAGTAGGAAGCGGGTCAAATTTGAATTGCAGCTGCCTCATAGCTTGCTCTTTATTTTTTCCAAAAATCATTTCTAGGTACATAAGTATCTATTTAATCAGAGAAACATCAAAAGTTTTCCAAGATTCAAGCACTAGCTAGGAACGGTCAAGCCCGCCGTTTTGACCGCATTTTGAAACGGGCATAAAAAATAAAAAAAATTGGAATCCTTCGCATTGTGTTATTATATGTGACCAAGTTTCCAGGAAAAATAATAAACTTGTAATACGGAAATTATTTTAAAAAAGTGTTCTCGGAAATGAGCTATCATGCGTGAAGATTCATGGCTTTCAAGCCAAATGATCAATCTTATGGCCATATTCATGGCATCGTTTGTTCAAATGATCTTATATTACGCACAAGGGTGCATCTTGGAATTCCAAACAATGTTGCCTAAGGGAGTTTTCATTTTCTTTGCACGGAAAATTCATTTTCCATTTTCCAAGTGCACGAAATGAATTTTTTTGTGAACGACCTGCCATATATTTATTGCAACATTGGACCTAATCAATTTTATAAAATACTAGGCCATATTTAATGCACAATTGACAAAATGGTTGGGTGTCAAATGTTTTGATCCACGTCTCGTGAAAAAGACAAATTCCCGCCGATTCAGCAGGAAGCGGGTCAAATTTGAATTGCAGCTGCCTCATAGCTTGCTCTTTATTTTTTCCAAAAATCATTTCTAGGTACATAAGTATCTATTTAATCAGAGAAACATCAAAAGTTTTCCATGATTCAAGCACTAGCTAGGAACGGTCAAGCCCGCCGTTTTGACCGCATTTTGAAACGGGATAATAAAAAATTGGAAAACCTTCGCATTGTGTTATTATATGTGACCAATTTTCCAGGAAAAATAATGAACTTGTAATACGGAAATTATTTTTAAAAAGTGTTCTCGGAAATGAGCTATCATGCGTGAAGATTCATGGCTTTCAAGCCAAATGATCAATCTTATGGCCACATTCATGGCATAGTTTGTTCAAATGATCTTACATTATGCACAAGGGTGCATCTTGGAATTGCAAACAATGTTGCCTAAGGGAGTTTTCATTTTCTTTGCACGGAAAATTCAATTTCCATTTTCCAAGTGCACGAAATGAATTTTTTTGTGAAGGACCTGCCATATATTTATGGCAATGTTGGACCTAATCAATTTTATAAAATACTAGGCCATATTTAATGCACAATTGACAAAATGGTTGGGTGTCAAAAGTTTTGATCCACGTCTGGTGAAAAAGACACATTCACGCCGATTCAGCAGGAAGCGGGTCAAATTTGAATTGCAGTTGCCTCATAGCTTGCTCTTTATTTTTTCCAAAAATAATTTCTAGGTACATAACTATCTATTTAATCAGAGAAACATCAAAAGTTTTCCAAGATTCAAGCACTAGCTAGGAACGGTCAAGCCCGCCGTTTTGACCGCATTTTGAAACGGGCATAAACAATAAAAAAAAATTGGAAAACCTTCGCATTGTGTTATTATATGTGACCAAGTTTCCAGGAAAAATAATAAACTTGTAATACGGAAATTATTTTAAAAAAGTGTTCTCGGAAATGAGCTATCATGCGTGAAGATTCATGGCTTTCAAGCCAAATGATCAATCTTATCGCCACATTGATGGCATAGTTTGTTCAAATGATCTTATATTATGCACAAGGGTGCATCTTCGAATTCCAAACAATGTTGCCTAAGGGAGTTTTCATTTTCTTTGCACGGAAAATTCATTTTCCATTTTCCAAGTGCACGAAATGAATTTTTTTGTGAAGGACCTGCCATATATTTATTGCAACGTTGGACCTAATCAATTTTATAAAATACTAGGCCATATTTAATGCACAATTGACAAAATGGTTGGGTGTCAAAAGTTTTGATCCACGTCTGGTGAAAAAGACAAATTCCCGCCGATTCAGCAGGAAGCGGGTCAAATTTGAATTGCAGCTGCCTCATAGCTAGCTCTTTATTTTTTTCCAAAAATCATTTCTAGGTACATAACTATCTATTTAAACAGAGAAACATCAAAAGTTTTCCAAGATTCAAGCACTAGCTAGGAACGGTCAAGCCCGCCGTTTTGACCGCATTTTGAAACGGGCAAAAAATAAAAAAAATTGGAAAACCTTCGCATTGTGTTATTATATGTGACCAAGTTTCCAGGAAAAATAATGAACTTGTAATACGGAAATTATTTTTAAAAAGTGTTCTCGGAAATGAGCTATCATGCGTGAAGATTCATGGCTTTCAAGCCAAATGATCAATCTTATGGCCACATTCATGGCATCTTTTGTTCAAATGATCTTATATTACGCACAAGGGTGCATCTTGGAATTCCAAACAATGTTGCCTAAGGGAGTTTTCATTTTCTTTGCACGGAAAATTCATTTTCCATTTTCCAAGTGCACGAAATGAATTTTTTTGTGAACGACCTGCCATATATTTATTGCAACATTGGACCTAATCAATTTTATAAAATACTAGGCCATATTTAATGCACAATTGACAAAATGGTTGGGTGTCAAATGTTTTGATCCACGTCTGGTGAAAAAGACAAATTCCCGCCGATTCAGCAGGAAGCGGGTCAAATTTGAATTGCAGCTGCCTCATAGCTTGCTCTTTATTTTTTCCAAAAATCATTTCTAGGTACATAAGTATCTATTTAATCAGAGAAACATCAAAAGTTTTCCAAGATTCAAGCACTAGCAAGGAACGGTCAAGCCCGCCGTTTTCACCGCATTTTGAAACGGGCATAAATAATAAAAAAAAATTGGAAAACCTTCGCATTGTGTTATTATATGTGACCAATTTTCCAGGAAAAATAATAAACTTGTAATACGGAAATTAATTTAAAAAAGTGTTCTCGGAAATGAGCTATCATGCGTGAAGATTCATGGCTTTGAAGCCAAATGATCAATCTTATGGCCACATTCATGGCATAGTTTGTTCAAATGATCTTATATTACGCACAAGGTTGCATCTTGGAATTCCAAACAATGTTGCCTAAGGGAGTTTTCATTTTCTTTGCACCGAAAATTCATTTTCCATTTTCCATGTGCACGAAATGAATTTTTTTGTGAAGGACCTGCCATATATTTATTGCAAAGTTGGACCTAATCAATTTTATAAAATACTAGGCCATATTTAATGCACAATTGACAAAATGGTTGGGTGTCAAAAGTTTTGATCCACGTCTGGTGAAAAAGACAAATTCCCGCCGATTCAGCAGGAAGCGGGTCAAATTTGAATTGCAGCTGCCTCATAGCTTGCTCTTTATTTTTTTTCCAAAAATCATTTCTAGGTACATAAGTATCTATTTAATCAGAGAAACATCAAAAGTTTTCCATGATTCAAGCACTAGCTAGGAACGGTCAAGCCCGCCGTTTTGACCGCATTTTGAAACGGGATAAAAAATAAAAAAAATGGAAAACCTTCGCATTGTGTTATTATATGTGACCAAGTTTCCAGGAAAAATAATAAACTTGTAATACGGAAATTATTTTTAAAAAGTGTTCACGGCAATGAGCTATCATGCGTGAAGATTCATGGCTTTCAAGCCAAATGATCAATCTTATGCCCACATTCATGGCATAGTTTGTTCAAATGATCTTATATTACGCACAAGGGTGCATCTTGGAATTCCAAACAATGTTGCCTAAGGGAGTTTTCCTTTTCTTTGCACGGAAAATTCATTTTCCATTTTCCAAGTGCACGAAATGAATTTTTTTGTGAAGGACCTGCCATATATTTATTGCAACGTTGGACCTAATCAATTTTATAAAATACTAGGCCATATTTAATGCACAATTGACAAAATGGTTGGGTGTCAAAATTTTTGATCCACGCCTGGTGAAAAAGACATATTCCCGCCGATTCAGCAGGAAGCGGGTCAAATTTGAATTGCAGCTGCCTCATAGCTTGCTCTTTATTTTTTCCAAAAATCATTTCTAGGTACATAAGTATCTATTTAATCAGAGAAACATCAAAAGTTTTCCATGATTCAAGCACTAGCTAGGAACGGTCAAGCGTGCCGTTTTGACCGCATTTCGAAACGGGATAAAAAATAAAAAAAAATTGGAAAACCTTCGCATTGTGTTATTATATGTGACCAAGTTTCCAGGAAAAATAATAAACTTGTAATACGGAAATTATTTTTAAAAAGTGTTCTCGGCAATGAGCTATCATGCGTGAAGGTTCATGGCTTTCATGCCAAATGATAAATCTTATGGCCACATTCATGGCATAGTTTGTTCAAATGATCATATATTATGCACAAGGGTGCATCTTGGAATTCCGAACAATGTTGCCTAAGGGAGTATTCATTTTCTTTGCACGGAAAATTCATTTTCCATTTTCCAAGTGCACGAAATGAATTTTTTTGTGAAGGACCTGCCATATATTTATTGCAAAGTTGGACCTAATCAATTTTATAAAATACTAGGCCATATTTAATGCACAATTGAAAAATGGTTGGGTGTCAAAAGTTTTGATCCACGTCTGGTGAAAAAGACAAATTCCCGCCGATTCAGTAGGAAGCGGGTCAAATTTGAATTGCAGCTGCCTCATAGCTTGCTCTTTATTTTTCCAAAAATCATTTCTAGGTACATAAGTATCTATTTAATCAGAGAAACATCAAAAGTTTTCCAAGATTCAAGCACTAGCTAGGAACGGTCAAGCCCGCCGTTTTGACCGCATTTTGAAACGGGCATAAAAAATTAAAAAAATTGGAAAACCTTTGCATTGTGTTATTATATGTGACCAAGTTTCCAGGAAAAATAATAAACTTGTAATACGGAAATTATTTTTAAAAAGTGTTCTCGGCAATGAGCTATCATGCGTGAAGATTCATGGCTTTCAAGCCAAATGATCAATCTTATGGCCACATTCATGGCATAGTTTGCTCAAATGATCTTATATTATGCACAAGGGTGCATCTTGGAATTCCAAACAATGTTGCCTAAGGGAGTTTTCATTTTCTTTGCACGGAAAATTCATTTTCCATTTTCCAAGTGCACGAAATGAATTTTTTTGTGAAGGACCTGCCATATATTTATTGCAACGTTGGACCTAATCAATTTTATAAAATACTAGGCCATATTTAATGCACAATTGACAAAATGGTTGGGTGTCAAATGTTTTGATCCACGTTTGGAGAAAAAGACAAATTCCCGCCGATTCAGCAGGAAGCGGGTCAAATTTGAATTGCAGCTGCATCGTAGCTTGCTCTTTATTTTTTCCAAAAATCATTTCTAGTTACATAAGTATCTATTTAATCAGAGAAACATCAAAAGTTTTCCAAGATTCAAGCACTAGCTAGGAACGGTCAAGCCCGCCGTTTTGACCGCATTTTGAAACGGGCATAAAAAATAAAAAAATTGGAAAACCTTCGCATTGTGTTATTATATGTGACCAAGTTTCCAGGAAAAATAATAAACTTGTAATACGGATATTATTTTTAAAAAGCAAGATTCATGGCTTTCAAGCCAAATGATAAATCTTATGGCCACATTCATGGCATAGTTTGTTCAAATGATCTTATATTATGCACAAGGGTGCATCTTGGAATTCCAAACAATGTTGCCTAAGGGAGTTTTCATTTTCTTTGCACGGAAAATTCATTTTCCATTTTCCAAGTGCACGAAATGAATTTTTTGGTGAAGGACCTGCCATATATTTATTGCAAAGTTGGACCTAATCAATTTTATAAAATACTAGGCCATATTTAATGCACAATTGACAAAATGGTTGGGTGTCAAAAGTTATGATCCACGTGTGATGAAAAAGACAAATTCCCACCGATTCAGCAGGAAGCGGGTCAAATTTGAATTGCAGCTGCCTCATAGCTTGCTCTTTATTTTTTCCAAAAATCATTTCTAGGTACATAAGTATCTATTTAATCAGAGAAACATCAAAAGTTTTCCAAGATTCAACCACTAGCTAGGAGCGGTCAAGCCCGTCGTTTTGAGCGCATTTCAAAACGGGCATAAAAAATTCAAAAAATTGGAAAACCTTCGCATTGTGTCATTATACGTGACCAAGTTTCCAGGAAAAATAATAAATTTGTAATACGTCAATTATTTTAAAAAACTTTTCTCAGAAATGAGCTATCACGCATGAAGATTCATGGCTTTCAAGCCAAATGATAAATCTTATGGCCACATTCATGGCATAGTTTGTTCAAATGATCTCATATTGTGCACAAGGGTGCATCTTGGAATTCCAAACAATGTTGCCTAAGGGAGTTTTCATTTTCTTTTCACGAAAAATACATTTTCCATTTTTCCGAGTGCCCGAAATGAGTTTTTTTTTGTGAAGGACCTACCATATATTTGTTGCAAAATTGGACCGAATCAATTTTATAAAATACTAGGCCATATTTAATGCATAATTGACAAAATGGTTGGGTGTCAAAAGTTTTGATCCACCTCTGGTGAAAAAGACAAATTCCCGCCGATTCAAAAGGAAGCGGGTCAAATTTGAACTGAAGCTGCCTCATAGTTTGCTCTTTATTTTTTCCAAAAATCATTTCTAGTTACATAAGTATCTATTTAATCAGAGAAACATCAAAAGTCTTCCAAGATTCAAGCACTAGCTAGGAACGGTCAAGCCCGCCGTTTTGACCGCATTTTGAAACGGGCATAAAAAATAAAAAAAATTGGAAAACCTTCGCATTGTGTTATTATATGTGACCAAGTTTCCAGGAAAAATAATAAACTTGTAATACGGATATTATTTTTAAAAAGCAAGATTCATGGCTTTCAAGCCAAATGATCAATCTTATGGCCACATTCATGGCATAGTTTGTTCAAATGATCTTATATTACGCACAAGGGTGCATCTTGGAATTCCAAACAATGTTGCCTAAGGGAGTTTTCATTTTCTTTGCACGGAAAATTCATTTTCCATTTTCCAAGTGCACGAAATGAATTTTTTTGTGAAGGACCTGCCATATATTTATTGCAAAGTTGGACCTAATCAATTTTATAAAATACTAGGCCATATTTAATGCACAATTGACAAAATGGTTGGGTGTCAAAAGTTTTGATCCACGTCTGATGAAAAAGACAAATTCCCACCGATTCAGCAGGAAGCGGGTCAAATTTGAATTGCAGCTGCATCGTAGCTTGCTCTTTATTTTTTCCAAAAATCATTTCTAGTTACATAAGTATCTATTTAATCAGAGAAACATCAAAAGTTTTCCAAGATTCAAGCACTAGCTAGGAACGGTCAAGCCCGCCGTTTTGACCGCATTTTGAAACGGGCATAAAAAATAAAAAAATTGGAAAACCTTCGCATTGTGTTATTATATGTGACCAAGTTTCCAGGAAAAATAATAAACTTGTAATACGGATATTATTTTTAAAAAGCAAGATTCATGGCTTTCAAGCCAAATGATAAATCTTATGGCCACATTCATGGCATAGTTTGTTCAAATGATCTTATATTATGCACAAGGGTGCATCTTGGAATTCCAAACAATGTTGCCTAAGGGAGTTTTCATTTTCTTTGCACGGAAAATTCATTTTCCATTTTCCAAGTGCACGAAATGAATTTTTTGGTGAAGGACCTGCCATATATTTATTGCAAAGTTGGACCTAATCAATTTTATAAAATACTAGGCCATATTTAATGCACAATTGACAAAATGGTTGGGTGTCAAAAGTTATGATCCACGTGTGATGAAAAAGACAAATTCCCACCGATTCAGCAGGAAGCGGGTCAAATTTGAATTGCAGCTGCCTCATAGCTTGCTCTTTATTTTTTCCAAAAATCATTTCTAGGTACATAAGTATCTATTTAATCAGAGAAACATCAAAAGTTTTCCAAGATTCAACCACTAGCTAGGAGCGGTCAAGCCCGTCGTTTTGAGCGCATTTCAAAACGGGCATAAAAAATTCAAAAAATTGGAAAACCTTCGCATTGTGTCATTATACGTGACCAAGTTTCCAGGAAAAATAATAAATTTGTAATACGTCAATTATTTTAAAAAACTTTTCTCAGAAATGAGCTATCACGCATGAAGATTCATGGCTTTCAAGCCAAATGATAAATCTTATGGCCACATTCATGGCATAGTTTGTTCAAATGATCTCATATTGTGCACAAGGGTGCATCTTGGAATTCCAAACAATGTTGCCTAAGGGAGTTTTCATTTTCTTTTCACGAAAAATACATTTTCCATTTTTCCGAGTGCCCGAAATGAGTTTTTTTTTGTGAAGGACCTACCATATATTTGTTGCAAAATTGGACCGAATCAATTTTATAAAATACTAGGCCATATTTAATGCATAATTGACAAAATGGTTGGGTGTCAAAAGTTTTGATCCACCTCTGGAGAAAAAGACAAATTCCCGCCGATTCAAAAGGAAGCGGGTCAAATTTGAACTGAAGCTGCCTCATAGTTTGCTCTTTATTTTTTCCAAAAATCATTTCTAGTTACATAAGTATCTATTTAATCAGAGAAACATCAAAAGTTTTCCAAGATTCAAGCACTAGCTAGGAACGGTCAAGCCCGCCGTTTTGACCGCATTTTGAAACGGGCATAAAAAATAAAAAAAATTGGAAAACCTTCGCATTGTGTTATTATATGTGACCAAGTTTCCAGGAAAAATAATAAACTTGTAATACGGATATTATTTTTAAAAAGCAAGATTCATGGCTTTCAAGCCAAATGATCAATCTTATGGCCACATTCATGGCATAGTTTGTTCAAATGATCTTATATTACGCACAAGGGTGCATCTTGGAATTCCAAACAATGTTGCCTAAGGGAGTTTTCATTTTCTTTGCACGGAAAATTCATTTTCCATTTTCCAAGTGCACGAAATGAATTTTTTTGTGAAGGACCTGCCATATATTTATTGCAAAGTTGGACCTAATCAATTTTATAAAATACTAGGCCATATTTAATGCACAATTGACAAAATGGTTGGGTGTCAAAAGTTTTGATCCACGTCTGATGAAAAAGACAAATTCCCACCGATTCAGCAGGAAGCGGGTCAAATTTGAATTGCAGCTGCCTCATAGCTTGCTCTTTATTTTTTCCAAAAATCATTTCTAGGTACATAAGTATCTATTTAATCAGAGAAACATCAAAAGTTTTCCAAGATTCAACCACTAGCTAGGAGCGGTCAAGCCCGTCATTTTGAGCGCATTTCAAAACGGGCATAAAAAATTCAAAAATTTGGAAAACCTTCGCATTGTGTCATTATACGTGACCAAGTTTCCAGGAAAAATAATAAATTTGTAATACGTCAATTATTTTAAAAAACTTTTCTCAGAAATGAGCTATCACGCATGAAGATTCATGGCTTTCAAGCCAAATGATAAATCTTATGGCCACATTCATGGCATAGTTTGTTCAAATGATCTCATATTGTGCACAAGGGTGCATCTTGGAATTCCAAACAATGTTGCCTAAGGGAGTTTTCATTTTCTTTTCACGAAAAATACATTTTCCATTTTTCCGAGTGCCCGTAATGAGTTTTTTTTGTGAAGGACCTACCATATATTTGTTGCAAAATTGGACCGAATCAATTTTATAAAATACTAGGCCATATTTAATGCATAATTAACAAAATGGTTGGGTGTCAAAAGTTTTGATCCACCTCTGGTGAAAAAGACAAATTCCCGCCGATTCAAAAGGAAGCGGGTCAAATTTGAACTGAAGCTGCCTCATAGTTTGCTCTTTATTTTTTCCAAAAATCATTTCTAGGTACATAAGTATCTATTTAATCTGAAATACATGGTTTGGTGGCGAGACATCAAGGTTTGGACGGTGGCCAAGGGCCCCAACTCTAAAGCGCGTAAGCTCGCATGCTCGCCGTGTGGTCACCGCGTGACCGTGGCGTTGCCATGCGTTCTGGGCGGCCTAGGCATGTCTAGTGGGTTGGGCACTCCCCAGGTAGGTGCTAGGAAGAAAATTACAACATAAGATTCTCATGAAGAGATAGAACTATGCTCAAAGATGAATTAGCAGCCAAGTGTTTGATTAGCGGTATGGGAAATGCACATGGCCAATGGGTGTGAGTTTTGGCTGAGATCATATACTAAGAAGAATGTCTTCACAAATTTTAGGGAAATCAAGAATATATAAATAACACTTCCTTCACAAAGTGCTGCTCTGAACAGAATAGGTAAATGAATATTGTTGAATTATTTTTTAACTAGGCAAGGAAGGTTTTTGACATATTTGATGAAGATATGATCCAAACAATTTATGAGGATTTTTTGGGAATTTTTGGAATAAAAAAAATATAGGTTGCTTCGCAACCTAGGGCAAAAATTAACACATGGACATCACACATAGGCAAAACTGATGAGATGGCGCCTAGTCATCGCAACCCACCACAATTTACAAGGCTATGACCATCTATATTGGTCGTTAACAACTAGAAATAAGGCAGCGGACCAGCTGTTTGCTTTATGACCATTTCGTGTAAGGAAATTTTGACCTTTCTGACCAAAATGGTCGCAATGGTTTAGGGTTTGGAGCCCCACGAACAGCTTTTGACCAATTGGTCTCAAATGGTCATAGATCTATGACCAATTCTTCCCGGGTCACTGACAGAAGGTCACTAGTTGACATATTTCTTGTAGTGACAGGAACGAGAAAGAGGTCGGCCTAGCACAAGGAGGACAATCTCGCCTTGAGCCCGACAACATATATCGTGCCGCAAAGGGAACAGAAGTGTGACACGTTGTACAGGTTCGCCTAACCAGCTTCATAGTTTGCTTGGTGGTCCGCACGCCTTGCTAGAGGCCGCTACCAACCGTGCAGGTCGTAGGTGATCCGAACTGTGACCAAGCCGACTTGAACCTAAGGGGTCGCGCGCTTAAGGGAAGGAACCTACGAGGTCGGTTCGTAGGACACTGGTCGGATGTGATCCGACCTGGACTAGGAACGTGACCGAGTAGACTTTGGGCTTTAGGGTCCGTGCGAGGCCCAAGTGTTGAGCCTGCGACGGACGCCTATATAAAGTGGAGGTGCGGCACACTCATGTGATTGATCGCTTCGGCGCTTTCACTAGGGTTTGCATGTGTTGCGAATAGCCACCTCCACTCGCCGCCGACTGTGTGATCGGACCTAGCAGTCCGCCGCATAGTGTTCCTCATGCACGTGCGGATACCATTAGAGGCGGTGCACTTGCGCCGCTGCGGCGAACTTGTACGTGGGATCCGACGATTGGCTGTTCGAGGGAGATCGGACGAGGAGGAGACGATCCACGCGGACGCGCTGCCCCAACTCTTCTTCCACTGCACGGCACTGCACGTCTAGTGGTAACAATCTGTGATCCGTCTCCCGTATAATGTTCTTGGTTGTTCTGCGCATAGGAATTTTTGATTTGTAGTCGATGCACCCTACCGAAGAACCCAACAGTGGTATCAGAGCCTCTGCTATAGGATTTCGATTCAGATCGTATGCATATTAGATATGTGGAGGCAGCAGATGAGATCTGTTGTCCCTGATGAGATCGGCCATGTGCACGGTTGATGAGATCAATTGCACATGGGGATTGAAAAGGCTATGTTTTCTGTCAATCGGGATTGATGAGGTCGTGACACAATCTACCCTTACCGGTCGGTCATCCGCCATCGGGGTTAACAGTGAAACATAAATCCAAATCGGATTCTTGATGATCGATAAGATCGGTCAGATCAGAGAATTCGGCGTGATCGGAGTTCAGATGTGATCTGTGATTTCCGAAAATGTACCCGACACACAAACCGGAAGAATGCGATTCTATGCATAACTTTGTTTTGCAGGTTTGATGTGAATAGAATGGCTCATGTGTATGTGATGCATGTGTGTAATTTATACGTGGCCTGCGCGTCATGTTTGTCAGCCGGCACGAGCCAAAGTGCTGTCATTATATTGTATAACGACCTGCGTGTCGACTTGTGACTCTATGTAAAATTCATTACTAGTTGTAGTAGTTGGATAATAGAGATCAGGTTGGTGGCTTGGCGTCCCGGCGTGACAAACAAGATGGAGTTCCTAGATGGTCATCGGAGTCGGAGCCGACCTGGAAGAACATCCATGAAGGAGCCATACTATTTCACAATATGTGTTTATTTGTGATTGTTATGCTTCTTTGTTTCTATGCATGTTAGACTGGTAGAATGATCCCTCATGAATATCAAGAGAATTGCCATCCCTGATGTTGCACCTTCACACGTCAAGTACGTCTAGTAGTGGGCTCATAAAATTGGGGTGCTCCTGGATATCCGTGAACTGAAGGGTTCGTGTCGGACAGGGCTATCAAAACGGTTTTGGGCCTTGTGGCAAAGAAGGTTGGGAGCCGGGGTATAAGATACCTTCCCGACCAACAGGAGTCGTATAGAGATACGATTAGCAAGGAGTTGCTTACCGGATATGTATGTTGGCTAGCAGTGATGCTAAAGCTCACTAGTCGCATGCGCTAGTCGGATCCTGAATCACTAAGAGTTTGCGGAGGGATGCTAACTTCGGTGGGAGTATTTATGTTTAGGCTAAAATTACTCTACATAAACACATTGCTTAGTGATTGCATATTTTCTATTGTAGATCAATGGCACCACCTGCTCAACCCAACTTTGCATTGAAATCAATTCTGGAAAAGGATAAACTGAATGGAACAAACTTTACCACCTGGTATAGAAATCTGAGAATATTTCTCAAGCATGATAAAAAGGAACATGTTCTAGAGGATCCACTTCCAGAGGAACCTGCCGATAATGCTAATGCCACAACTAAGAATGCCTACCAGAAACTCGTTGATGAATCAACGGAGATCAGCTGTCTGACGTTGGCTTGTATGGAGCCCGATTTGCAACAGCATTTCAAAAATGTTGAGGCTTGCGATATGATCGAGAGTCTCAAGAGCATGTTTTAGACACAGGCTAGGACCGAAAGGTTCAATGTCTGGCGATCCTTGATGGATTGCAAGCTGAAGGTAGGTGATCCACTAAGCCCACATGTGATCAAGATGATCGGATATGTGCAAGCTTTGGATCGTTTGGGCTTCCCGCTCTTGGATGAGTTAGCTACAGATGCAGTTCTGGGTTCTCTTCCGCCCAGCTATGGGACGTTCATCTCGATCTATCATATGCATGGCATGGATAAGAAGCTCACTGAATTGCATGGGATGCTCAAAGTGGCAGAGCAAGATATTAAGAAAGGCACGCATCAAGTGTTGATGGTGCAGAAATCGGCTAAGTTCAAGAAGAGTTGGTCCAAGAAAAAGGCTAAGGCAAAGGGCACAGAGACGGTAACCTCCGCCGCTACGCCGAAGTCTGGACTGGACTCGAAGACCGTTTGCTATCACTTCAAGGAGACCGGTCATTGGAAGAGGAACTGTAGCAAGTGGCTTGCAGGGCATGGCGAGAAGGCCGGAAATGCTTCTTCAGGCAAAGGTACACTTGTTGCATATGTTATAGACATTTACCTTGCTGACATACGTAGTAGCTCTTGGGTATTTGATACCGGATTGATTGTTCATATTTGCAACTCGATGCAGGGGCTGGTAAGAACTAGGCGTGTGGCACAAGGGGAGATTGACATCAGGGTCGGCAACAAAGCAAGAGTTGCTGCGTTGGAGGTTGGCACGATGCAGCTCCAGCTTCCTTCTGCATTCACTATGGAATTGAATAATTGTTATTACATTCCTGCACTTAGTCGGAACATTATTTCTGCCTCGTGTTTGATGAGTCAGGGTTATGAATTCAATTTAAAGGACAATGGTTGTTCGATATTTTTGAATGGTATGTTCCACGACTATGCACCCATTGTTGATGGGCTATTTATATTGAATCTAGAACAGGAACCGGTCTATAACGTGAATATCAAGCGGCATAAGCCTAATGACATAAATCCGACATACTTCTGGCATTGCCGGCTTGGACACATTAGTCTGAAATGCGTGAAGAAGCTCCATGATGAAGGGCTCCTAACTTCGTCCGACTTTGAGTCATTCGAGACATGCGAATCATGCTTGCTCGGCAAGATGACTAAGTCTCCTTTCGCAAAGAGTTGCAAGAGGGCGTCCGAGCTATTGGAACTTATACATAGTGATGTGTGTGGTCCAATGAACACAACTGCCAGAGGTGGATATCAGTACTTCGTGACTTTTACCGACGACTTGGGTAGATATGGATATATCTATTTGATGAGGCACAAGTCGGAAACTTTAGAAAAGTTCAAAGAGTTTCAGAACGAGGTTGAGAATCAGCTCGACAAGATAATAAAGCTTCTACGATCAGATCGTGGAGGTGAGTACATGAGCGAGGAGTTTGATGATCATCTGAAAAGTCGAGGTATAGTACCTCAGCTCACACCTCCGGGTACGCCATAGAGAAACGGCGTGTCGGAACGGAGGAATAGGACCTTGTTGGACATGGTCCGGTCTATGATGAGCAAATCGGATTTACCCTTGTCATTCTGGGGATACGCTCTAGAAACTGCAGCTTTCACACTTAATAGGGTACCATCAAAATCCGTAGACAAGACACCACATGAGATGTGGACCGGGAAGAGTCCCAGTTTGTCTTTTCTAAAGATTTGGGGTTGTGAAGCATTTCTCAAGCGACTTATGTTAGAAAACCTTACACCCAAGTCGGATAAATGCATATTCGTGGGATATCCGAGGGAAACCTTGGGATATAGCTTCTACAACCGGGAAGAGGACAAAGTGTTTGTTGCTCGGAACGGGGTTTTCCTTGAGAAAGAGTTTCTCAGTCGGGAGGCCAGTGGGAGGACGGTTCGACTTGAAGAAATTCGAGGACCACTCGGGGACGACTCGGCTGGTGGTGAGAACATACCGGACTCAGTCAGGGAACCAGTAGTGGAAGCGGCACCGGAACCACGGAGGTCGGAAAGATTGCGTAGAGTGCGTGATGTATTGTTGCTAGAAAGCGACGAGCCGGCCACATATGTGGAAGCGATGGTGAGCCTAGATTCTGAGGCATGGCTGGTGGCCATGATATCCGAGTTAAAGTTCATGGATGAGAATCAAGTCTGGGACTTGGTTGATCCGCCACCAGGTGTAACTGCCATTGGTTGCAATTGGGTCTTTAAGAAGAAAACCGATGTGGATGGAAATGTTCAGATCCACAAAGCTCGGCTTGTCGCTAAAGGCTATGGACAAGTTCAAGGAATTGACTATGACGAGACTTACTCGCCGGTAGCGATGCTGAAATCGGTGAGGATCGTACTAGCTATAGCTGCATATTTTGATTACGAGATATGGCAGATGGATGTCAAGACGGCTTTCCTTCATGGAAATTTAACCGAGGACGTGTATATGATACAGCCCGAGGGTTTTGTCGATCCGACTAGCACTAGTAAGGTATGCAAGCTCAAGAGATCCATTTATGGGTTGAGGCAAGCATCTCGGAGTTGGAACATTCGTTTTGATGAGGTCGTCACTATTCTCAGTTTCATCAAAAGCGAAGAGGACTCTTGTTTATACAAGAAGTTAAGTGGGAGCTCGATAGTACTTTTGATCTTGTATGTGGATGACATTCTACTGATCGGAAATGATGATTTGATGCTTAACTCGGTCAAGTAATCATTGAATGGCAAGTTTTCGATGAAGGACCTTGGTGAGGCAGTCTATATTTTAGGCATTAAGATCTATAGAGATAGATCGAGGAGGCTGCTCGGCTTAAGCCAGAGCACGTACATAGATAAAGTGTTGAAGCAGTTCAACATGAGTGAGGCGAAGAAAGGGTTCTTGCCACTCTCACATGGTATAAGGCTAAGCGAGACTTAGAGTCCTTCGACATCTGATGAGCGAAGCAGGATGAGTAGGATTCCGTATGCCTCGGCAATCGGATCCATCATGTATGCCATGATATGTACAAGGCCTGATGTTGCTTTTGCAATAAGCCTAACAAGCAGATACCAGGCCAACCCAGGTGAGAGTCACTGGGCAGCGGTAAAGACTATTTTGAAGTACCTAAAAAGGACTAAAGAACTGTTCCTATTTTATGGAGGTGAGGAAGAGCTCGTCGTAAGGGGTTACGCCGATCCTAGTTTCCAAACCTACCGAGATGATTGTCGATCACAGTCCGGATTCGTGTACATCCTGAACGGAGGGGCAGTGCACTGGATGAGTTCCAAGCGGGATACGGTGGCCGATTCTACCACAGAAGCCGAATACATTGCGGCTTGTGAAGCTGCAAAGCAAGGTGTTTGGATCCGGCATTATCTGGATGATCTTGGTATTTTCCCAGCCTCAGTGAAACCGTTAGACCTTTATTGTGATAATTCTGGTGCCATCGCACAAGCCAAGGAGCCGAGGAATCACCACAAGGTCAGACACATAGACCGGAAATATCACCTGATACGAAAGATCGTAAAGAATGGTGATTTAGAGTTATGCAAGATTCACACGGATGCAAATGTTGTAGATCCATTGACTAAGCCATTTCCACAACCCAAGCATGAGGGGCACGTTAGAGCTATGGGCATTCGATGTCTATTTGATTGACTCTAGTGCAAGTGGGAGACTGTTGGAGATATGCCCTAGAGGCAATCATCTGTGATAATATTTCCTATGTGTTTCTGAATAAAGATAGTCCTTAGACATTATCAATGATGTGTATCAGCAAGTACGTGACTTGTTTGTGGGACTATTCATTGTATGATGACTGTCCTAAAAGGTCCCTAGTCGAAAGGGCTGTATGGACGCGTAGCCGACTAGACTAGCATATGACACGGTCGATGGCTTGGTCTCACTAGCCATGGAGCATTGGATGCTAACCGGATAATATGGACTTGGAAAGGTCTGGTCGGATTCGACGCAGTCAGATCCGAGTCGAGATAAGGTCCGAGTCGGACAGACCCAACTATGAGACGAAGCGATATGTCATCTGTGAGTCTTTAGTACAACATACGATCTATGTCCTAAGACCTGAGCTGATGCCTGTACTCGAGATGGTGACAGACTTGCTTTGGGCCGACCAATCGCTACTCCGTGACTGGGTGGTTACAAAGGTAGGTTTTGGGTTTGTCCACTCCCATGCTGCGAGACATGGTCGAGCAAGATGGGATTTGCCCCTCCGATCAGGCGAGAGATACTCTGGGCCCCTCGTGTGATCCGACCAAGAGAAGCATGGCCATGCGACAAGGATTATGAGATAATCCAGATTGTGGTCGACATCACTCGATCGAGAAAGAGGTCGGGCTAGCACAAAGATGACAATCTCGCCTTGAGCCCGACAACATATATCGTGCGGCAAAGGGAATAGAAGTGTGACACGTTGTACAGGTTCGACTAACCAGCTTCATAGTCTGCTTGGTGGTCGGCACGCCTTGCTAGAGGCCGCTACAAATCGTGCAAGTCGGAGGTGATTCGAACTATGACCAAGCCGACTTGAACCTAAGGGGTCGCGCGCTTAAGGGAAGGAACCTACGAGGTCGGTTCATAGGACACTAGTCGGATGTGATCCGAACTGGACTAGGAACGTGACCGAGTAGACTTTGGGCTTTAGGGTCCGTGTGAGGCCCAAGTGTTGAGCCTGCGACGGACGCCTATATAAAGTGGAGGTGCGGCACACTCATGCGATTGATCACTTCGGCGCTTTCATTAGGGTTTGCATGTGTTGCGAATAGCCACCTCCACTCGCCGCCGACTGTGTGATCGGACCTAGCAGTCCGCCGCACGGTGTTCCTCCTGCACGCGCGGATAACATTAGAGGCGATGCACTTGCGCCGCTCTGGCGAACTTGTACATGGGATTCGACGATTGGCTGTTCGAGGGAGATCGGACGAGGAGGAGACGATCCACGCGGACGCGCTGCCCCAACTCTTCTTCCGCTACACGGCACTGCGTGTCTAGTGGTAACAATCTGTGATCCATCTCCCGTAGCATTTTCTTGGTTGTTCTGCGCGTAGGAATTTTGAATTTGCAGTCGACGCACCCTACCGTAGAACCCAACAGTTCTTAACTTCAAGCAAAGGCAAGGAGAAAACTTAAAAGATGCTTGGTATAGGATGATGGAATCTTATCGTAAGTGCACCCTAGAGGTGAATTTTAGAATTTTACTTCGCAATTTTTATGTTTGGCTAAATATGTCCCATAGACAACTCTTGGATTGCATTGCCAAAGGAAATTTTATTGAAACTGACCCTAGTATTGCACATGAAATTATAGAGGGAATAGTGGGAACACTACCTCAAAAAGGGGGACCACATCCTACCCAAGAAGAAACACAAGTGTTTGAAAAGATTTGCGAAGTAACAAATATCTTACAAAAATCTCTTGAACCTCTTAAGAGTGTTAGCGGAAATCTTCACCGCATGAATATGTTGATTACTCTTTGCAATAAGCGGTTGGACTCTTTAGATCTAAAAATTTCCGAGTATGAAGGAAAATGTAAAGAACCTCCCGGATTCGAGCATGACTCCGCTAAAAAACTGAAAATTAAAGACGGCACTACTTAGATCTATTCTCGCTTTTATGCCTAGCTAGGGGCGTTAAATGATAGCGCTAGTTGGGAGGCAACGCAATTTTTTTTTTGTTTTTTTTTTGCTTCTGTTTAGTAATAAATATTTCATCTAGCTTCTGTTTAGATGTGTTTTCATGTTTTAATTAGTGTTTGTGCCAAGTAGAACCTATAGGATAACCTACAGTGATAGTTAATTTGATTCTGCTGAAAAACAGAAACTTTTCACGCACAAAAATAATTTTAGTAATTCACAGAAACGTTCTTTTGCGTTGATTCTTTTTTCTGTAGATCAATAGACAAATTTCCCAGGACTTCCTATTTTGGTAGGATTTTTAGAGTAGCGGAAGTATTCGAGAGTTACAGATTGCTACAGACTGTTCTGTTTTTGACAGATTCTGTTTTTCGTGTGTTGTTTGCTTATTTTGATGCATCTATGTCTAGTATCAAAGGGTATGAACCATAAAGAAGTTGGAATACAGTAGGTTTAACAGCAATATAAATAAATAATGAGTTCATTACAGTACCTTATGTGGCGGTTTTTCTTTCTTGCACTAACGGAGCTTATGAGATTTCCTGTTGAGTTTTGTGTTGTGAAGTTTTCAAGATTTGGTTAAAGATTTGATGGACTATGGAATAATGAGTTGCAAGAGCCTAAGCTTGGGGATGCCCATGGAACCCCAAGATATTCAAGGATAACCAAAAGCCTAAGCTTGGGGATGCCCCGGAAAGCATCCCCTCTTTCGTCTTCGTCTATCGGTAACTTTACTTGGAGCTATATTTTTATTCGCCACATGATATGTGTTTTGCTTGGAGCGTCCTGTATGATATTAGTCTTTGCTTTTTAGTTTAACACAATCATCCTTGCTGTACACACCTTTTGGGAGAAACCCACATGATTTGGAATTTATTAGAATACTCTATGTGCTTCACTTATATCTTTTGAGCTAGATAGTTTTGCTCTAGTACTTCACTTATATCTTTTAGAGCACGGCGGTGGCTTAATTTGTAGAAATTGTTGATCTCTCATGCTTCACTTATATTATTTTGAGAGTCTTTTAGAACATAACGGTATTTTCTATGGTTATAAAATTGGTCCTAGAATGATGAGCATCCAAGTTGGGTATAATAAAAACTATCATAGGAAGTGAATCGAATGCTATGATCAATTTGATACTTGATAATTGTTTTGAGATATGGAGGTGGTGATATTAGAGTCATGCTAGTTGGGCAATTATGAATTTAAAGAATGCTTGTGTTGAAGTTGGCAAGTCCCATAGCATGCACGTATGGTAACCGTTGTGTAACAAATTTGAAATATGAGGTGTTCTTAGATTGTCATCATTATGAGTGGTGGTCGGGGACGAGCGATGGTATTTTCCTACCAATCTATCCCCCTAGGAGCATGCGCGTAGTGCTTGGTTTTTGATGAATTGTATATTTTTGGAATAAGTATATGAGTTCTTTATGACTAATGTTGAGTCCATGGATTATACACACTCTTACCCTTCCATCATTGCTAGCCTCTTCGGTATCGTGCATTGCCCTTCCTCACCTTGAGAGTTGGTGCAAACTTCGCCGGTGCATCCAAGCCCCGTGATACGATGCGCTCTATCACACATAAACCTCCTTATATCTTCCTCAAAACAGCCACCATACCTACCTATTATGGCATTTCCATAGCCATTCCGAGATATATTGCCATGCAACTTTCCACCATTCCGTTCATCATCATGACACACATCATCATTTCATATTGCCTTGCATGATCATGTAGTTGACATCGTATTTATGGCAAAGCCACCATGCATAATTTTTTATACATGTCACTCTTGATTCATTACCCATTCCGGTACACCGCCGGAGGCATGCATATAGAGTCACATATTGTTCTAGTTTTGAGTTGTAATTCATGAGTTCTAAATAAATAGAAGTGTGATGATCATCATTATTAGAGGATTGTCCCCAAATAAGAAAAAGAAAAAAAGGAAGGCCAAAGAAAAAAAATAAAAAATAGAAAGGCCAAAGAAAAAAAGAAATGCCAAAAAAAAGAAAGGCCCAAAAAGAAAAAAGAAAAAGAAAAAAGGGGGCAATGTTACTATCCTTTTCCACACTTGTGCTTCAAAGTAGCACCACGTTCTTCATATAGAAAGTCTTTTATGTTGTCACTTTCATATACTAGTCGGAATTTTTCATTATAGAACTTGGCTTGTATATTCCTATGATGGGCTTCCTCAAATGCCCTAGGTCTTCGTGAGAAAGCAAGTTGGATGCACACCCACTAGTTTCTTTTGTTGAGCTTTCATACATTTATAGCTCTAGTGCATCCGTTGCATGGCAATCCCTACTCCTCGTGTTCAGATCAATTGATGGGCATCACCATAGCCCATTGATTAGCCTCGTTAACATGAGACTTTTTTCCTTTTTGTCTTCTTCGCACAACCCCCATCATCATATTCTGTTCCACCCATAGTGCTATATCCATGGCTCACGCTCATGTATTGCGTGAAAGTTGAATTTTTTTTAGATTACTAAAGTATGAAACAATTGCTTGGCTTGTCATTGGGGGTGTGCAAGATGAGAGAATTCTTGTGTGACGAAAATGGAGCATGACCAAACTATATGATTTTGTAGGGATGAACTTTCTTTAGCCATGTTATTTTGAGAAGACATGATTGCTTTGATTAGTATGCTTGAAGTATTACTATTTCTTATGTCAATATAAACTTTTATTTTGAATCATTTGGATCTGAACATTCATGCTACAATAAAGAAAATTACATTGAGAATTATGCTAGGTAGCATTCCACATCAAAAATTCTGTTTTTATCATTTACCTACTCGAGGACGAGCAGGAATTAAGCTTGGGGATGCTTGATACGTCTCCAACGTATCTATAATTTTTGATTGTTACATGCTATTATATTACCCGTTTTGGATGTTTATGGGCTTTACTTTACACTTTAATATCATTTTTGGGACTAACCTACTAACCGGAGGCCCAGCTCGAATTGCTGTTTTTTTTGCCTATTTCAGTGTTTCGAAGAAAAGGAATATCAAATGGAGTCCAAACGGAATGAAACCTTCCGGAGCGATCTTTTTGGAACAAACATGATCCAGGGGACTTGGAGTGGACGTCAAGCAATAGAGGGGGCAGCCACGAGGGTGCCCGGCGCGCCCACTGGAGGTGGGCGCACCCCCACCCTCGTGGGCCCCTCGAGCGTCCACCGACCTACTTCTTCCTCCTATATATACCCACGTACCCTGAAACCATCGAGGAGCACCACGAAAAATTATTTCCACCACTGTAACCTTCTGTATCCGTGAGATCCCATCTTGGAGCCTTCGCCGGCGCTCCGCCGGAGGGGGAATCGACCACGGAGGGCCTCTACATCATATCCAAGGCCCTTCCGATGAGTTGTGAGTAGTTTACCACAGACCTTTGGGTCCATAGTTATTAGCTAGATGGCTTCTTCTCTCTCTTTGAATCTCAATACAATGTCTCCTCGATCTTCTTGGAGATCTATTCGGTGTAACACTTTTTGCGGTGTGTTTGTCGAGATCCGATGAATTGTGGGTTTATAATCAAGTTTATCTATGAGAAATATTTGAATCTCCTCTGAATTCTTTCATGTGTGATTAAGTTATATTTGCAAGTCTCTTCGAATTATCAGTTTGGTTTGGCCTACTAGATTGATCTTTCTTGCAATGGGAGAAGTGCTTAGCTTTAGGTTCAATCTTGCGGTGTCCTTTCCCAGTGACAGCAGGGGTAGCAAGGCACGTATTGTATTGTTGCCATCGAGGATAAAAAGATGGGGTTTATATCATATTGCATGAGTTTATCCCTCTACATCATGTCATCTTTCTTAATGCGTTACTCTGTTCTTTATGAACTTAATACTCTAGATGCATGCTGGATGGCGGTCGATGTGTGGAGTAATAGTAGTAGATGCAGGCAGGAGTCGATCTACTTGTCACGGACGTGATGCCTATATACATGATCATGCCTAGATAATCTCATAATTATTCGCTTTTCTATCGATTGCTCGACAGTAATTTGTTCACACACCATAATACCTATTCTATCTTGACAGAAGCCACTAGTGAAACCTATGGCCCCGGGGTCTATCTTTTATCATATAAGTTTTCCATCTACTTTTATTTGCATCTTTACTTTTCCAATCTATATCATAAAAATACCAAAAATATTTATCTTATCATATTATCTCTATCAGATCTCACTTTCGCAAGTGACCGTGAAGGGATTGACGACCCCATTATTGCGTTGGTTGCGAGGTTCTTGCTTGTTTGTGTCGGTGCGTGGGACTTTTGAGGAGCCTCCTACTGGATTGATACCTTGGTTCTCAAAAACTGAGGGAAATACTTACGCTACTTTGCTGGATCACCCTATCCTCTTCAAGGAAAACCAACGCAAGCTCAAGATGTAGTAGTTACAGAGAAAGGAATCTTCATTTTTGGTCGCCAAGCTTCCCTTCCACGCCAAGGAGAGTCCCATCCGGACACGGGAGAGAGTCTTCGGTCTTGTATCTTCACAGCCCATTAGTCTGGCCCATGTCCAACAAGTCGGACGCCCGAGGACCCCTTAGTCCAGGACTCCCTCAGTAGCCCCTGAACTAGGCTTCAATGACGAGGTGTCCGGCGCGCATATTGTCTTCGGCATTGCAAGGCGGGTTCCCTTTTCCGAATACTCCAAGATAGTCATCGGACACAACGAACGTGTCCGGATCTGCAACACAAGTACCCCACACATAGACGTAGAAAGTATAGTATTTCACAAGTCCCATCCGCTGACAACTTTTTGCAAGATGACATCACGTCTGCTCGGTCATTATTTCAAACCGTTTTCGTCTGCCGTTCCGTGTTTCGAGGCGTGGTTTTCATTGGCACGTCTTGTCGAAGCAGAGATCGTGTCCCCTTATTGCGGGATTCTCATCAATACGAGCGTGGGTAACCCAACCGTTCCACTGGAAAGATTCCTTAGGAATAGGCAGGTTTTCAGGCTTAGGAGCAGGCGTTCGATACCCATTGCCTTTATAAAGGAGCCAAGGGCCGCGTCTTTTTACGCCATACCTCTCCTCAGCCTTTCCAACCTCGAGTCCTGATAACCCACAAGTATAGGGGATCGCAATAGTTTTCGAGGGTAGAGTATTCCACCCAAATATATTGATTCGACACATGGGGAGCCAAAGAATATTCTCAAGTATTAGCAGTTGAGTTGTCAATTCAACCACACCTGGATAACTTAATATCTGCAGCAAAGTATTTAGTAGCAAAGTAGTATGGAAGTAACGGTAACGGTAGCAATAGTAACGGTAGCAGCTTTGTAGTAATTGTAACAGTGGCAACGGAAAAGTAACTAAGCAAAGAGAAATATGTGAAAAGCTCGTAGGCAT
This sequence comes from Aegilops tauschii subsp. strangulata, assembly GCF_002575655.3. Lineage (NCBI taxonomy): Eukaryota > Viridiplantae > Streptophyta > Magnoliopsida > Poales > Poaceae > Aegilops > Aegilops tauschii. Next base: position 70,240,340 of record NC_053041.3, read on the forward strand.
TGGATCGGTGATGGACAATTATGTCAGATGCAATTCCTCATGTAAAAGTTATAACCTAGGGTGACACAGAACTAGCTGCAGTTCATCAATTTAATGCTGGCATGTATTCCGAATATAGTCATACGTGCTTATGGAAAAGAACTTGCACGACATCTTTTGTCCTACTCTCCAGTGGCAGCAGGGTCCTATTGGAAACTAAGAGATATTAAGGCCTCCTTTTAATAAAGTACTAGTGTCGGAGTAAATGACCACGGGTAGCCTAACCGGCTCCCCATGGCTCTTCAAAAAATATCGGGCCGACTGCGCCCTCAAACATCCAAGACGCAGGGCCGCCTTCTCCTGGCCGGCTGTTCCACCGGCGGGCTGCTAGAAGCGGCGAGGCTATGCAAGCCCTCTCGACAAGGGTTGACTCCTAACAGCCGGCCATCAGAGGGCCGGCTCCTAGCAGCTGGCCTGACTCACACCCTCAAAGTTTGCACCCACATAACGGCGATAGGACGGGACGTGGCAACAGTGAAGCCTGCCACCCCCGAATCCCGGAGCAAGCGTGGCCACAGTGCGCCGTACGGGGCGGCCACTCCCCGTCCGGCGCGACACCATTGCCATGTTGACCATGACATCACCCACGACAGCCTGTCAGTACGACCCACAGGCGGCGGGCCCCTCCTTCCAGACAGATACCAAAAGGCGGCCAAGCTTCTCCAGTCAGCCTCGGGAGCAGCCGGCTCCCAATAGTCGGCTCACCCCGCCCTGGAAGTTTGTGCGCCATTAAACAGATAACATGGGGTAAGGCTACAGTGAAACCCTGCTAGGCGGCGGCCCTGTAGCCATGCTTACTCCGACAAAGCCATCGTCATCAGGAGTAAGGCTACAGTAACTAGCAGCCGACAAGACGCCCCAGGCGGTGGGCCCAGCCTGTCGGCCAAGGGGCCGGCAGCCGGCGGGACCCACAAGTCGGCGGGCCCCAGCGGCCGGCGGAGAAGCCGGCGACTACAGACACTAACGGCCTGGACCCACATCTAGCCGGATTACCATTGTACCCCTGGGGGTAGGCCTATATAAACCCCCAGGGCACCCATGCAAAGGGTTGATCTCTTAGAGTTTTAGACACCACATAGAGAGAAGAGGAGAGCTAGCCTTGCCCTCCTTCTTCCTCTAGCTGAACAACTCAAGGAGCCTCTTGTAGCAACTTGTGTTGATCTAGTGATCATGCGGAGACCCCGCAGAGCAGGAGTAGGGGTGTTATCTCCTAGGAGAGCCCCAAGCCTGGGTAAGATTCACCGGCGTGCATGTCTTCGCCTTATCCCGTTTCCAGGCACCGGCGATCCCTTACTGGCTCCCACAATGATAAGCCACCATTGGCATATATTGCACCTACCACCCGACATTTGGCGCCCACCGTGGGGCCAGGTGCACCGTCGTCCGGAAACCTGCTCTTGACGGGAACCCTTTTCCTCCCCAGCGAGCGTAGCCAGCCAGGCACGCCCGATGGCGCTTGCCCCGACGTGCTGCATGGCGTCGACGACGTGGGCACGGATTGCCTCGAGAGCCGCCTTGTCAGCCTCCTCGACCAGCTCCATGTCGGCAGGGAGCCTGCTGTAGACTTGGAGTCGGTCGGCTCCACCGACCCGATGCTGGTCCACTCCCACACGGCATCGCTTGATGCCTTCCCCACCAACGTGGTGGTCATCGACGACCCTCTTCCCCGAGCCGACAACTGCGGCAGCATCGTCACCGAGGTGCTGGTCATCAGTCACGGCACTGCTTCCAGCGAGAACATGCACGACACCCTGCAGACGGCGCTGCATGACTTGTCCGCCCCCATCCCGGCCAACGCCGACGCCGACACGCTGGAGGCCCGCCGCCTTGCCCTCATCGAGAATGGCAAGAAGATAGCCTCCATGAGCCGCCTCGGGCACGCCGCCTGCTGGTGGACCCAGCCGGATTGGCGCTATCAAGAAGCACGGCGTGGCCATCGCCAGCATGCTGGGCGCTGACCGCCCAGTCTACGCCACGCCACTCGAGAACCTGGGCGCCGCCCAAGCGGGCGTAGACGAGCTGGACGGGCTGGAGGGCGACGAGCTTCACTGCATGACCAGACGCGTTCAGCAGCTGATCGACGCGGCCACGGAGCGGCACGAAGCTGGCGCCCACGCTGAAAGTCCTCCCCCACGCCGAGAGCACGGCGCGACATCCCGGACGCCGACTGTAGCCGGCACCTGCGAGCTAAAAGACAAGGGGCCGACTGCTAGCCGCAGTCGGACCCGCCCCTCCATCGAGCGTGACGCAGAAGGCCGCCCCCGTGCCATGGAGCGATGGGGCAACCCGCCTCCTCCTCTGCCTCGCAGGGAGAGATATCCCACCCCGCCGCCGGTCATGCACCCGACGCTCAGTGGCCGAGTGGGCCGCCGCAAAGGAATCGGCGAGAATGATGCCCACCATCGGATCGACCGCCTGGCGCGATCCCTGGTGCTAGAAGAAGAAGACGATGTCGGCCCGCCCTGTTTCGGCCCCTGCATCCGCGACGAGCCCTTCCCGAAAGGGTTCTCGCTCCCGAGGGACACGCCAAAATACAACGGCTCGGTGAAGCCGGAAGACTGGTGTATCGACTACTCCACTGCAGTCAGCATAGCGAACGGCAACAGGCGCGTTGCCGTGAAGTACGTCCCCCTCATGCTTCAAGGCACGACACGTACCTGCCTGAACAGCGTCAACAGCTGGCTAGACTTCACGGAAGTCTTCATTCACAACTTCACCAGCACATACAAGCGGCCTCCCAAGCCCCCCAGCTCTCCTTGTGCGTCCAAGGCCCCAACGAATCAACTCGCGACTACCTCACGCACTGGGCCGAGCTCCGCACCTCTTGCGAGGGCGTGCATGAGGTGCAAGCAATACAGTACTTCACCGCCAGGTGCCGAGAGGGCACCCTCCTCAAGCACCAAATTCTCTGCGATGAGCCGGCTACACTCGACGAACTGCTGATCATAGCAAACAAGTACGCCACGGCCGACTCCTCGATGAAGACCAAGCTCCGAGTGGACGCCTCTGGAAAGGTGCTTCCTCCGGCTCCAAGGATGCCGGCTAGCGACTCCAATCGACGCCCACACCAGAACGACAACAAGCGCAAGGCTCCTATGCCACCTTCCACCAGTCGGCAGGTGGCCACGGTCGAAGGCGAGCAGCCTGAAGGGCAGCCCGCGCCCAAGCGTCTGAAAGGCCGCAGGCCGGCTTGGCAGTCGGCTTTCTCCTATGAGCAAACCCTTGATGCCCCCTGCAAGTTCCGCAGTGGCCTGAAGCCCTCCAACCACATAACCCAGAAATGTCGTTGGCTCACATGGATCTCCAAGGGCGAAGGACTGTTGTGCCCTCCGCCTGCGGGCCAGCCGCCTCGGGCTCCTCAGCAGCCGGCCGCTCGCCCAGCAGTCGGAGCCATTCAGGAAGAGTTCCCTGACGAGCATGCAGCCTACGTCGTTTTCACGAGCCAAGCTGAGGACAGCCGCAGCCGGCGCCGACAGCACCAAGAAGTCAATGCAGTTGCCACCAAAGATCCAGAATTTATGCATTGGTCTGAAAAGCCTATCAGCTGGAGCCTGGCTGATCACCCAGAGGTGATGCTGTCTCCAGGCTCTTACGCATTGGTGTTGGATGCCACCTTCGCCACCGAGAGGCGAGCTGCTCGCTTCTCCCGAGTTCTGATTGATGGTGGAAGTAGCATCAACATCTTGTACCATGACACCATGGAGAAGCTGAACATCAAGACGAAGCAACTTTTGCCCAGTCGGACCGTGTTCCATGGCATTGTACCCGGCCTGTCGTGCTCACCAATCGGCAAGATCAAGATAGATGTCCTCTTTGGAGACAAGGATCACTTCCGCCGTGAAGCAGTCTGGTTTGAAGTGGTGGATCTAGAGTGCCCTTACGACGCTTTACTTGGCCGACCTGCTTTGGCCAAGTTCATGGATGTGCCCCACTATGCTTACCTCAAGATGAAGATGCCGAGCTCTAAGGGCATCATCACCATAGTCGGAGACTACAAGAAATCCTCTGCTTGTGCTGCAGCTAGCAGCCGGCTGGCCGAGTCCCTCATAATCGCTGCTGAGAAGAAGATCCTTGACCGAGTTGTGGCCATGGCTGGCAAGCAGCTGGATTTGACGCCTGACCCCAAGGAGTCGGAAGCTGAGGGCTCCTTCCCACCGGCCAAGGAAACGAAGAAGATACCTCTGGACCCAGACCACCCGGAGAGGTTTGCTACTGGACGAGCAAACCTAGACAGCAAATAGGAAAGCGAGCTCGTCGATTTCCTCCATGAGAATCGGGATATCTTTGCATGGTCCCCCAAGGACATGCCGGGTGTCCCGACGCATTTTGCCGAGCACAAGCTACATGTCTGAGGAGATGCAAAACTAGTTAAGCAGCCCCTCCGCCGACTGTCGGAGGAGAAGAGAAGAATTGTTGGTGAGGAGATAGCCCAGCTTCTAGCAGTCGGCTTCATTATAGAAGTGTTCTTTCCAGAATGGCTTGCCAATCCGGTCCTTGTGTTGAAGAAGAACAAGAAGTGGCGCATGTGCATAGACTATACTAGCCTCAACAAATCTTGCCCCAAAGATCCGTTTGCTTTACCCCGGATTGACCAAGTGATAGACTCCATAGCCGAATGCGAGCTATTGAGTTTCTTGGATGCCTACTCGGGTTACCATCAGATCAAGTTGGATCCAGCCGACTGTCACATTCCTAGTTCTGGTATGACCTAGACTAGCTAGTCATGTGTGCATCATGTTGAAATTCCATTTAAATTTGAAATGGGGATTTGTGAAACCCTCAGAATCATTTCTGGAAATGACCCAGATAAAAATTGCTCCAAAAAGGTCCAAGAAAATGCTCATGTTACTCTCTGAAAATATTGGACAGAGATAAAAATCAAACCAATATTTTTAGGAGCTCATAAGTATTTATTTTGGGCATTTGGAATTAATGCAGTAATTTTTTGCTTTGGATATATATTGTAATATATATAAAATATTGTCCAAAAATTATGCCAGTTGTTGAGGAGCTCTGGAATAATACCACTAGCCCCTACAAAAATTGGCATAAGAAAAATAAATGGTTTCGTATTTTTATTAAATCAAACAAATGTCAGAAAAATAGAAAAGAAAACGAAAAAGGGAAAAAGCCCTTACCTGGACTTTACCTGTGCCGACTTACCTGGCCTGCTGCCGCTCTGGCCTAGTCCAACTGGCCACCGCACCGTCCCCCACCTCGCGCCACTAGGCGAGGCGCGTGCCAGGCGCGCGCGCGCGCTCCGCGCGCCACGCGAGCTGCCTGGCTCCCCCTTGCCACCTGGATGTTGCGCGCGACGCCACGTGCCGCCCCGGACCCCTCTCACTCTCATCCCTGTTCCCTGCCTCCTCTGCTCTCACTCTCGCTGTACCGAACGCACCGTCGCCGCCGCTCGCTGTTGCCGCGCCCACCGCCACGGCCTCGCCTCTCCGACGAGTCCAAGAGGTCCGCGCCGTCGTCCTCGTCCTCTCTGTCAAGCCCTGCCTCGCCGGACGCCCTGTGAAGCCGCCATCACCGTCGTCTTCAGCCCTCGTCCTCGGAGATCACCGGCAACGCCACGCCGCCGTCCGGCCTCCCCCGAGCTCGCTCACGACTCCATCGAGATCGCTGTGAGGACCTGACCGTTTCCCCTCTGTTTTCCCGTCGTTTCCCACGCCGTAGCCACAAACTCGAGCGGACCCGAGCTCCGGCCGCCGCCGCGAGCTCTGCTCCGGTGAGCTCCGGCCACCCTACGTCCTCCCGTCGCCTCCGCTGGATGCCGGAGAGCACGGGCTCCGCCCTGGTGCTCTCAGCCGTCGTCCCCGTGCCCTGCAGCGCGGACTCCGTCGCGACCAGAGATCGCCGGCGACGACCTCGCCGGCCTAACGTGCGGGCCCGGCCTGGCAGGTGATTAGCTTAGCGCTAATCACCGCCTGATTAATCCCCCTGACACTGACATGTGGGCCCCAGTGCCCCCTAATCTTTTAGTTAACCTAATAAACACCCCCCCCCGATTAACACTGTGTCACTGACGTGTGGACCCCACACGTCAGGTTTGACCCTAGTCAGCGTTGTTGACTTGCTGACGCAAGCATGACGCAGTGCTGACATAGTTGTTCATTTTCTGGATTTAACTTAAATCAGGAAATTCCAGAAAATGATATAAACTTCAAAATTCATAGAAATTCAACCGTAGCTCAGATTGAAATAAGTTATATATGAAAAATTATCAAAAAAATCAATCTATCCATCCGTACGAGTTTCATGCATGACAAACCAACTTATACCTACTGTATAAGTGAAAACATGTAAATGGCATATATAAGAGCTTACTTTGGAGATGCATTTGAACTCCTGGTTCAAATGCACTTCAACCAAATAAAAGCTAGTTGCATTAGCTCAAGCAACATCACATATTCATGCCATGTTCATGCATCATATTGTTGCATATGCTTGTGTATTGATTGTCGACACCGTTCCATCTCGAGAGGTCCTGCTCCGGAGACCGTTCCAGAGTACCTGTCTGAGGAGGATTGCCCCCTTGTTGATCTACCAGGCAAGCAAACCCCCTTGTTCATTCCGATACAATCCTACTCTCTCGCTCCTGCTCTCATTTATTGCATTAGGACAACAACGATTCAATTGCTACTTTGTGCTGCGGTAGTTGAACCCATTCCTCTGCATGACCTGTCATTGCCATAGTAAATAGTTGAAACCCACTAGCATGTGTAGGAGTTGATTGAAGCCATTGTTGTGTTCCTACCATGCCATGCTTGCTATTGCTTAGAGTGTGTCAGGTCTGATTCATTGGGAATGAACTGGAGTGCAATGCTATGTTCTGATGCTGAGAGTTAAGTGTGTGAATACGATTTGGTAAAGGTAGCGGTGAGAGGCCATGTAGGAGTACATGGTGGGTTGTCGCATTGGAACCGTCCTTAAGCACTGAGTTCTGTGTATGTTGTCCAATGACTAGCTACTACCACGCATTGGAATGCTTAAGTGCCCCTCTCGACTTATTAACCAACTTGATCTCTGTCCATGAGTCGCAACTAGTTTCTGGTGTTTGTAGGTAGTGTTATTTTTCTACCAAGTGGCACCCGATAGGGTGGGCTTGGGACAGACTAGGCACATGTGGCCTGGTGTACCGAGTGGCACCCGGATGGTGGGCTCGGGAACCCTGCACACATCGTTTGGGGCCGTGATGGAAACCTCGGCCGGACTCCCTTGCGGATGGAACCCGAATAGGCGATAAACCTGGACTAGGGTCTTGTGTGGTTAGTTAGGTCGTGGCCGACACCCTCGCCAGGCTTCCGCTTGAAGGTTGCCGAGATACATGACGTGTACATGGCGGTAAGTGGCAAGAGCGTGTGTGAAGAAGTACACCCCTGCAGGGTTAACATGATCTATTCGAATAGCCGGGTCCGCGGTTATGGACTTCTTGGATGCTTACATGGTACATAGACAACTTGAAGTGGATACTCTAAAGTGCTCATGATAAGTGTGAGTGCTATGGATGGCCTTCTCGTAGGGAGACGGGGAGGAATCCATAGTAGTGTATTGTGTGGTGATTAGTGGACTCGTGTGCGCCATATCACCTCAAAGAAGTTCTTGTAGTCATAGAACAGGATAACCACTGAGTCAAAGCTGGCTTGCTGCAACCAAACCCCACATTACCTTCTTGATACAAATGCATGTATGATAGGATCTGATGTAAGTCTTGCTAAGTACCTTTGTACTCATGTTGCTTTATTTATGTTTTGACAGCGGAGACTTCGGTCTTACTAGTGTTCTCGTGGGCTTCGACAAGTAGCTTGTACCTCAGCTACGATCTTGATCGGATGTTGTAGATAGTCAGGCTCTTTAGCCTTTTTCATTTGTAGATGTCTGTACCCAGACATGTAATGCTTCCGCTTGTTGCTTGTTTGCTCCGAATGTTGGGTCATGTGGCCCCTGTTTGTAATAAATGCTATCATGGCTCTTCTGAGCCTTTATCTATATGAGTTGTTGAGTTATGTTGTGATGCCATGTTGTACAACACATACTTGCATGTTATGCGTACGTGTAATGTGTATTGCTATGTGTGGGATCTGACTATCTTGTTGTTTATCCTTAGTAGCCTCTCTTACCGGGAAATGTCTCCTAGTGCTTCCACCGAGCCCTGGTAGCTTGCTACTGCTCCGGAACACTTAGGCTGACCGGCATGTGTCCTTCTTCGTTCTTGTGTCTGTCCCTTCGGCGAAATGTCACGCGGTGTCTACCGGAATCCTGTTAGCCTGCTACAGCCCGGATTCTCCGGAGTCCTGTTAGCCTAGCCTGCTACAGCCCGGATTCACACGCTGATGACCGACACGTTCGTTGTTGGGTCATGTATGCCCGTCCCTGTAAGTTAGTGCCACTTTGGGTTCACGACTAGCCATGTCAGCCCGGGTTCTTTGTCATATGGATGCTAGCGACACTATCATATACGTGTGCCAAAAGGTGCAAACGGTCTCGGGCATGGTAAGGCGACACCCGTGGGAATACCGTGCGTGAGGCCGCAAAGTGATATGAGGTGTTACATGCTAGATCGGTGTGGCATAGAATCGGGGTCCTAACACTGACCGCCTGAAGACCGCCTTCATCACACCATTCGGAGCTTTCTGCTACCTGACTATGACATTCGGCTTGAGAAATGCCGGTGCCACTTTTCAGCGTTGCATGCAGAAATGCCTCCTCAAGCAACTCGGCAGATATTCCCACATCTACGTAGACGATATTGTGGTGAAGACGGAGAAGCACGACACCCTACTGGAAGATCTCAAAGAAACATTTGACAACTTGCGCCGATTTCAGATCAAGCTCAACCCTGAGACATGCGTGTTCGGAGTGCCAGCCGACCAGCTCCTAGGCTTCCTGGTATCTGAACGCGGTATTGAGTGCAACCCAGTGAATATCAAGGCCATGGAGAGGATGGAGAATCCCACCCGGCTTCGAGATGTCCAAAAGTTCACCGGGTTCCTGGCTTCCCTTAACCGCTTCATCAGTCGGCTAGGGGAGAAGGCGCTCCCCCTATATGAGGAAATCCACTCATTTCTAGTGGAATGACTAGACAGACGAAGCTTTTCACAAGTTGAAGAAAATGTTGGCCACGCCTCCTGTCCTGGTGGCTCCAACTGAGAAAGAGGCCATGCTCCTTTACATTGCCGCAACCAGCCGGGTGGTCAGCACTGCCATCGTGGTTCAGCGCCCAGAAGAAGGCCGAGTTCAGCTGGTCCAGAGGCCGGTGTATTATTTGAGCGAAGTGTTGTCAACCTCAAAGCAGAATTACCCCCACTACCAGAAGATGTGCTATGGCTTGTACTTTGCCCCCAAGAAGCTCAAGCCCTACTTTCAAGAGCACCCCATCACGGTCGTTTGCACTGCCCCGCTCGCCGAGATCATAGGCAGCCGGGATGCATCCGGCCGGGTGGCCAAGTGGGTCATTGCGCTAGCTCCTAACACCATCTTCTACCAGCAACGCACCGCCATCAAGTCCCAAGTGCTGGCCGACTTCCTTGTCGACTGGGCCGAGACCCAGTACCTGCCGCTGGCACCCGACTCCACCCATTGGTGGATGCACTTCGATGGCTCCAAGATGCGCACCGGCCTGGGAGTCGGCATCGTCCTCACCTCTCCCAAGGGCGACAAGCTCAGATACACATTGCAAATCCATTTTGCCGCCTCCAACAACGTGGCTGAGTACGAGACGCTCATACATGGGCTCCGGCTGGCGAAAGAACTCGGCATCCGCCGGATCCTGTGCTATGGCGACTCGGACTTGGTAATCCAACAATCATCTAGCGACTGGGACGCCAAGGACTCAAACATGGCGAGTTACCGTTTCCTCGTTCAGCAGCTCAGCGGATACTTTGAAGGGTGCGAGTTTCTCCACGTGGCACGGGCCGACAACGAGCAAGCAAATGCCCTGGCACGAATCGGCTCCACCCGCCAAGCTATACCAACTGGCGTCTCCCTCTAACGCCTCCTCAAGTCGTCTGTCAAGCCGCCTCCAGAATCAGACTCCATCTTCGTGCCTCCTGACCCCGACGCAGTCGGATCCGACTTGGGGAACCCAGCAGGCGGCTCTGGGACTTCGGCAGGCGGCTCGGGGACTGCTGTAGTCGCACCCGGCTTGGGGACTTCAGAACCCAACTCGGGGACTGCAGCAGTCGGCCCGGGGACTACGACGACACAACCGGTGGTGGCCGACTCCAACTCTTCACCACCCAACCTACCCGCCCTGGTTGCAGTAGCCGTGTTGGCAATAGAAGAAGTCGCAGCTCCATCATGGGCCCAACCCATCCTCAACTTTTTGGTAAACAGAGAGCTGCCGACTGACGAGATCTCGACAAGACAAGTTCAACGCCGAGCTGGAGCATAGACAATAGTGAACAGAGAACTCGTTAGGCGCAGTGTCACTGGAGTCTTCCAGCGCTGCGTCGAGCCAGAGAAGGGCATTGCAATCCTCAAGGATATCTACCAAGGCGAATGCGGCCACCACGCGGCCTCAAGATCACTCGTCGCCAAAGCTTTTCGCCATGGTTTCTTCTGGCCGACTGCTTTGGAAGACGCCAAAGAGTTGGTCAAACATTGCAAAGGGTGCCAAGTTTTCAGCTCCAAGCAACACCTGCCGGCTTCTGCACTAAAGACCATCCCCCTCACCTGGCCTTTTGCCGTCTGGGAGCTGGATATGGTGGGCCTATTCAAGACGACATGTGGCGGCATGACACACCTGCTCGTCGCCGTGGACAAATTCACCAAGTGGATTGAAGCGAAGCCAATCAAGAAGTTGAATGGGCCGACTGCCGTGACATTCATCGCCGACATCACCACCCGGTATGGCGTGCCACACAGCATCATCACCGACAATGGCATGAATTTTGCAAAAGGAGCATTGGCACGTTTCTGCGCGACGCAGGGCATCCGACTGGACTTAGCGTCCGTTGCCCATCCACAGTCAAACGGCCAAGTCGAGTGAGCAAACGGCCTCATCCTGTCCGGCATCAAGCCCCGACTAGTCGTACCACTGGAGCGATCGGCCGGCTGCTGGCTCGAGGAGCTGCCCGCCGTCCTCGGGAGCTTGCGTACCACCCCGAACAAATCAACCGGCTTCACTCCTTTCTTCCTTGTATATGGTGCTAAGGCCGTCATCCCAACTGACATCGAGTTCGACTCACCTCGAGTCACCATGTACACGGAAGCGGAGGCGAAGGAAGCGTGAGAAGACGGCGTTGACCTGTTGGAAGAGGGCCGGCTGTTAGCACTCAGCCGGTCTGCCATCTACCAGCAGGGTTTACGCCGTTACCACAGTCGGAAGGTGAAGCCAAGATCCTTCCAAGAGGGCGATCTTGTGCTCCGGCTGATCCAGCGAACAGCCGGTCAGCACAAGCGCTCGGCCCCTTGGGAAGGCCCATTCGTCATCAGCAAGGCCTTGGGCAACGACTCCTACTATCTGATCGACGCACAGAAGCCCAAGGCGCGCAAGAGAGATGATTCCGGCAAGGAGTCAGAACGACCATGGAACGCCAATCTCCTCCGAAGATTTTACAGTTAAATGCAGTATGTACCACACTATCTTTTGTATTAAGTACAAGACATCGGGCTCCCCGAGGAGAACTCGGGGACTACCCTCTTTTATCTATATGATGAGTATCATGCCCATGAATGTGTTACTACATTTGTTTTTCTGTCCGGCACCGGGTTCGACCAGTCGGCCCGGGGACTTGCCGCCTTGAATTATGCTAAGTTCTGCCTGAAGTCAGACAAGTAGTGTGCCGGCCTCTAAGCCCTCTCTAGCCAAAAGCCGCTGCTCGCAGAATCGACTGTCTGACTGGCGAGAGTTAAAGGCAGGAAAAGATGTCCACCCGAAAAATGGCTAAGGACCAACGGGCTTATATAACACAAGCCGGCTTCCCACCCTGCCAACCGACTGTTAAGCAGCCGGTTGGCCGGCTTTCCACTCACCTTGATACAATCTAAGAAAGCTAAAGTACTTGCCCTCCCACATGGCCAAGTACTTTCCCAGCCACAGACTGTAGAGCAGTTGTCCGGCTGGGAAGACGGCGACCAAAGGGAGGGCGGCAAAGGAAACAGCCGAAAAAGATGAAAAGCAAGCACAGTCGGAAGTCGAACACACACAAGATTATATTTACACAAAAGGCCTTCGAAAGGCCGGCATTCAACTTAGTCTGAATACAACCCCAATGGGTGGAACTACGCGAATTTAATGAATATTGTTCAAAAAGTAAACGAACAAGAAAGCAAAGACAAAGATGGCGACTCAGGCCAAGGGTGCAACGGGCGAGCTGGGCAGGTCTGTGGAGACGGCAGTGCTAGCTGGAGGAGTGGCCGGCTAGCGAGTCTCGGCTTGATCATCGCCAGCGGCAGGCGGCATGCTCGCACGTGCCTCGTTACTAGAGGCACGGTCAAGTTGAGGCTGGTCGACTGCTCCACCATCCGGCGCAGCGTCTTCACCGTCCTCTTCCTCCTCGCCCTCGTCGCTGGAGTCGATCTCCTCCGCCGAGTCTTCACCATCTGCCGGGTTCAGCCCGAACCACTCCTCCGGCAGAGCGACGCCGTCATCGTTCAGCTCGGGGACAAAGGCGCTGGTGTCGGTGTACTCGGTGATCGCCGAGGCACGCTGGTTGATGCCGGCCGCATAGCCTCCATCTCCTCGGTGGCCTCCTGCCGCCACGTGGCCAGCTGTTTCAAGTTCAGCCCGGGGTACCATGCTCAGACGAACTCCAGCTCCCGCCTGGTGCCAGCCCGAGCTGCAGAAGCCTTCCAGGCCTCGAACCAGCGGGCCGCCACCTCCAGCCAGTCGGCAGTCCGACTGGGGGTGCGGGGAATCACCTCGCCAGGCCAAAGGGCGGACAGCACCTGGGCTCCAATGCGCTGAAGGCGGCGGAGCATGCGGTGAGCCGGCTGAAGACGGGCTTGGATGGCCAGGAGCTGCTCCTCGAGCGACCGGTGAGCATCCGGCGTGATCTCTGCGCCACCCTGCCTCTGCTTGTTGTGGTGGGCCTCGATGACCTGGCTGGCGGCAACAGAGTAGCCGGGGAAGTACTCTCCACAAAAAGAAAAGAGAAAAACCAAAAATCAGAAGTCGGACCAAGCAGTAGGCGGCAAGAGAATGGACGAAGAGGAAGGCAACTTACCGTCAACCAGGTCCTCAATCTGGCCATAACCCTCGCTCAGCGCCTGCCTCGACTCGGCCCAGTTCGCCGCCTCAGTCTCGTACTCAGCTTGGAGGGCGGCCTCGCTGTCCTTCACCGGCTTCAGGTCCGCCTTGTGGCTCTCCTCTTGGTCGGCCAACTTCTTGGCCAGGCGGTCGCGCTCCTGGGCCAAGCACTCGGCCTCCTTGACGCGCAGGGCGGTCTGGGCCTCACCCAGCTGCTTTCGCAGGTCGGCGTTGGCCTCTGCAGAAACGGCAAAGAAGAAAAAGCAATAAGAAAGAAGTCACCAGGAAAGATCCGGCCCGACTGCTTAGCAGTAGGCCCGAATCTTGGGGATTACACCCAGTGGGTGCGCTGACGCGCCCCCACGAGAGATAGAAGATGCAACACTTACTCCGACTCTCGGACAAGTTGGCGGTCTTCTGAGTCAGCTCCCGGGTGTGGGAGTTGAAGGCGGCCGCATGGAGGTTGTGATAGTCCTGCAATAAGGGACAGGAAAACGAGCAAAAGCAAGTTAGCACCCGAAGTCTACTAAGAATTGCCAAGCCGCCTGCTCAGCAGCCGACTCGGAACTCGGGGACTAGACCCAGTGGGTGCGCTGACGCGCCCCACGGAAAAATTCAAGAACAAGAAGCAAAAACAAAAAAGGCAAGAAGCTTACCCGGATGGCCGTCCGCGTCGGCAAGAACTGTTGGTTATACTGCTTCAGCACGGTGGCCTGAGACTGAAGCCGGTTCTAGACATCTTGCGCCGCCGCGTTCAGCAGGGTCGTCCCGCCACCCGGCGTCCACCCCGGCGAGCTGACGCTCGCCGTCTCCAGGTCCTTGGCCGACGAGCTCGAGCCCACGACCTTCTGCGGGTTCGGCACCGAAGTCGCCTTCCCTGCGCGCTGGCGTGCCGGAGACCGGACCACAGGGTCCGCCCTCTCAGCCGGCTCGCCTCCAGCCGGCGGCACAGGCGGTGCGTTGGGCTGGCCGCCTTGGTCCGCCCCGGTCAGCGCTGTTGGAGCCGCCTCTTTCTCCGGGGCGACGGCGCCGCCATCCTCCCTCTCCATCACCGGCTGGTCACCCCCGGCTCCCTCCGGCGACACCACCGGGATCTCAGGCGCCACGGAGCGGAGGGAGATGACGAGCTGTGAAGGCTGATTGCACAAGGCCTCCTCCGCCTGTGCCGCGGCTGCAGCTTCCGCCTGCGCCTTGGCTGCTGCGTCGGCCTGCGCCCTCGTCATCTCCTCCGCCGCCTCCTGTGCTGCCTTGGTGGCAGCCGCCTTCTGCTACTCCGCCTCCCGCTCCTCCCGCGCCTCTCGTGCGTTCCGCTCCATCGTCGCCTGAAGCTTGGCGCGAGGGTCCACGCGGCGGGCGCTGGTGGAGCCGCTTGTTGCCCCAACCACGGAGGCGGCGGCGGTCTGCTCAAGAGAGAGCGGAGCCCTGTTTCCAAGACAAGACAAAGAAAAATCAGAAGAAAATGACAAGAAGAAAGAAAGAACATGTGCAGGAGTCGGCACTTACGCGGACACCATCTGCGGCTCCTTCACCACCTTGCGGAAGCGGGAGGCCTTTGCGGTCGATTCGTCCTGCTTGGTCGACGTGACCGAGCCCTTGGGCTTCTTCGGCCGGCTGCCGAACAGGATCGACCCGCCCCGGTGCTTCTGCACGCCGCCTCGGGCAGCCGGCGCGGTAGACGAGCTCCCGCATGGCTGGTCGGACGCCGGCTGGCGGCACGGGGCGACTTCCCACTCGTTGTCATCCGGCCAGTCTTCAAGACCGGCTCCGAGCCCGGAGCCTCCTGCTTCGCCGCCTCCTCCCACGGCATCGTTATCCAAGGCGGCCGCCCCCAAGTCGGGGTCGTCCACGTCGCTTTCCGTCCGTTCGGGGAGATATTCGCGCTCTAGCCCCGCGGCGCCGGCTGCCGGTTGGAGGAGGGGGCTCTGTTAAGAGAAGCCGATTGGTCAAGTAAGCCAAGAAGAACCCGACAACAAAAGAAAAGAGAGGAAGAAGAAACTCACCATAGGCGGAGGGTCGGCGCGTTGGCTCCTTGCCGTGAGCTTGCAGTTCGCAAGGTAGTTCACCATGTGAGCCACCTCTGCATGGGGCATCTCCTTGGTGCACAGCCGGCTTGGGTCGAGGTGCCCGCTCATCTGACAGATCATATGAGGGCAGCCCTGGAGCGGGAGCACCCGGCGCGCCACAAAGGCGTCAGCAAGTCGGGCCCAGTCAGGCCCTCCGACTTGATCAGCACCCGGAGCCGCGCGACGGCAGCGGCCCCAGAAGGCGACAGCGACCTGGCCCGATAGGACCAGTTGGGCCGCTTCCCAGTCGGCGGGCTGGCTACGTAAGCCGGCAGGTTGACCCAGTCACCCTGCGGGAAGATGCTCTTCACCTAGAAGTAGGACTGTTGCCACATCTTCACTGACTGGATCAGCGTGATAGGCGGAAAGGGGTTGTCGGCCGCCGACCTCCGCACCGCGACAAAGGCGCCGCACTGAGCCGGCACGCTCTTGACGACGATGCCAAGCTTGGAGTAGAAGAACTCCCCCTAGAGCTCGATGGTGGGGAGGACGCCGAGGAAGCCTTCGCACATAGTGACGAAGGCGGACAGCAGCACCATCGTGTTCGGAGTGAGGTGGTGCGGCTAGGGATTATAGAAGTCGAGGAAGGAACGGAGGAAGCCGCTCGTCGGCAGGCCGAAGCCGCGCAGGCAGTGCAAGCGGAAGATGACCCGCTCGCCCTCCTCCAGCGCCAGCGAGATCTCCCGCTCTGGCGCGAGACGTACCCGCACATAATCCTCGCCGTGCAGCCGCCGAGTTTTGCGGAGAAAGTCTATGTGGTCCTCGTGTACGTTGGAGCCGTCCCAAGCTCCGGCGCGCCATGACGGTGAAAGCTCGACGGAGAAGGCGCGGCGACGGCGAAGGCGCACCCGCGGAACGGCGAAGCTGCATCGCTGCAAGGTTGCCGGAGAAGCAGTGCGGCGGCGAGCAGCAGCGGCGATGACAAAGAGAAGATGAAGAAGGAAAGAAGAGAATGGCGGAGTGGGAGGGGAGCGCGCGTGCGTCTGCCGCTTCCCCTCCTCCCCCTACTTATAGGCACGGCGTGACGAAGCCGAGGGGGCGGGACGTGGGGGCGTGGGATTAACTGCGCCCACTCCCCCATGACCCGCGATTAACGCGCCTTAAAGGCGTGCGGCAACTGCCGCCGGAAGGCAAACCGTCCGCGTTGGCCGCAGAGGATCCATGCGTGGGCCGAGGCGGGGTAGTGGCGGGCCCAGGCCTGCAGCGATGTCTCGTCACGCGCGTGGGCTGGCAAGCTGGTCCAGCAGAAGGGCGCCACATGGTGCATGGGCGGCAGGCGGCCGGCCCGACGCTCGGCGCACACGTCAGCTGGTTCCCGCCTTCGGACTACAAATCTTTCCGGACGGCACGTCTGATCGAGGCCGGCTCCTAGCTGCCAGCTTTTCAAAATAGGAAGCTGCCGAGGCTTCTCGTCCTCCTTTTTTGGCCGCAAAGCACGGCCAGCTTCGGGGACTACTATCCGAGTAAATGACCACGGGTAGCCTAACTCGCTCCCCCTGGCTCTTCAAAAAATATCGGGCCGACTGCGCCCTCAAACATCCAAGACGGAGGGCCGCCTTCTCCTGGCCGGCTGGTAGAAGGCGGCGAGGCTCTGCATGCCCTCTCGACAAGGGCCGACTCCTAGCAGTCGGCCATCAGAGGGCTGACTCCTGGCAGGCGGCCCGGCTCACACCCTCAAAGTTTGCACCCACATAACGGCGATATGAAGGGACGTGGCAACAGTGAAGCCTGCCACCCCCGAATCCCGGAGCAAGCATGGCCACAGTGCGCCATACGGGGCGGCCACTCCCCGTCCGGCGCGACACTGTTGCCATGTTGACCATGACATCACCCACGACAACTTGTCAGTGCAGACCGCAGGCGGCGGGCCCCTCCTGCCAGAGAGATACCAAAAGGCGGCCAAGCTTCTCCAGTCGGCCTGGGGAGCAGCCGGCTCCCAACAGTCGGCTCACCCCCGCCCTGGAAGTTTGTGCGCCATTAAACTGATAAGATGGGGTGAGGCTACAGTGAAAGCCCGCTAGGCGGCGGCCCTGTAGCCTTGCTTACCCCGACAAAGCCATCGTCATCAGGAGTAAGGCTACAGTAACCAGCAGCCGACAAGACCCCCAGGCGGTGGGCCCAGCCTGTCGGCCAACGGGCCGGCAGCCGGCGGGACCCACCAGTCGGCGGGCCCCAGCGGCCAGTGGAGAAGCCGACGACTACTGACACTCACGTCCTGGACCCACATCTAGCCGGATTACCGTTGTAACCCTGGATGGTAGGCCTATATTAACCCCCCAGGGCACCCATGCAAAGGGTTGATCTCTTAAGAGTTTTAGACACCACATAGAGAGAAGAGGAGAGCTAGCCTTGTAGCGACTTGTGTTGATCTAGTGATCATGCGGAGACCCCGCAGAGCAGGAGTAGGGGTGTTATCTCCTAGGAGAGCCCCAAACCTGGGTAAGATTCGTCGGCGTGCATGTCTTCGCCTTATCCCGTTTCCATGCATCGGCGATGTCTTACTAGCTCCCACAATGATAAGCCACCCGTTGGCATATGTCGCACCTACCACCCGACAACCGGGCCAAAGCATTAACACTTAGTGAATAAATGAACTCCTCAAACTACGGTCATCACCGG
This sequence comes from Aegilops tauschii subsp. strangulata, assembly GCF_002575655.3. Classification (NCBI taxonomy): domain Eukaryota; kingdom Viridiplantae; phylum Streptophyta; class Magnoliopsida; order Poales; family Poaceae; genus Aegilops; species Aegilops tauschii. Next base: position 70,258,256 of record NC_053041.3, read on the forward strand.
GAGTGGTCCCGATTATTGTCACTTCGGGGCTGCCGGATCATAACACATAATAGGTGACTATAGGCTTGCAAGATAGGATCAAGAACTCACATATATTCATGAAAACATAATAGGTTCGGATCTGAAATCATAGCACTCGGGCCCTAGTGATCTCAGAACATAGTGGATACTAGGGATCAAACCGTAACAAAACTAACTCGATCACATCGTAAATCTCATGCAACCCATCACCGTCCAGCAAGCCTACGATGGAATTACTCACGCACGGCGGTGAGCATCATGAAATTGGTGATGGAGCAAGGTTGATGATGACGATGGCGACGGATTCCCGTCTCCGGAGCCCCGAACAGACTCCAGATCAGCCCTCCCGAGAGAGATTAGGGCTTGGCGGCGGCTCGGTATCGTAAAACGTGATGAATCCTTCTCTCTGATGTTTTTCTCCTCGAACGTGAATATATAGAGTTGGAGTTGAGGTCGGTGGAGCACCAAGGGGCCCACGAGGCAGGGGGCGCGCCTAGGGGTGTAGGCGCGCCCCAACCCTTGTGGACAGGGTGTGGGCCCCCTGGCCTTGATTCTTTCGCCAGTATTTTTTATTAATTCCAAAAATATTCTCCGTGAAGTTTCAGGTCATTCCGAGAACTTTTATTTCTGCACAAAAATAACACGATGGCAATTCTGCTGAAAACAGCGTCAGTCCGGGTTAGTTCCATCCAAATCATGCAAGTTAGAGTCCAAAACAAGGGCAAAAGTGTTTGGAAAAGTAGATACAATGGAGATGGATAAACTCCCCCAAGCTTAAACCTTTGCTTGTCCTCAAGCAATTCAGTCGACAAACTAATAGTGATAAAGAAAAACCTTTACAAACTCTGTTTGCTCTTGTTGTTGTAAATATGTAAACCAGCATTCAAGTTTTCAGCAAAGATTATGAACTAACCATATTCACAATAACACTTAGGTCTCATATTTACTCATATCAATGGCATAATCAACTAGCGAGCAATAATAATAAATCTCGGATGACAACACTTTCTCAAAACAATCATAATACGATATAACAAGATGGTATCTCGCTAGCCCTTTCTGAGACCGCAAAACATAAATGCAGAGCACCTCTGAAGATCAAGGACTGACTAAACATTGTAATTCATGGTAAAAGAGATCCAGTAATAGTCATACTCAATATAAATTAATAGTAAGGGATGCGAGTGACAGCGGTGCTCTCCAATTAGTGCTTTTTAATAAGAGGATGATGACTCAACATAAAATTAAATAGATAGGCCCTTCGCAGAGGGAAGGAGGGATTTGTAGAGGTGCCAGAGCTCGATTTTGAAATAGAGATAAATAATATTTTGAGCGGCATACTTTCATTGTCAACATAACAACCGAGAGATCTCGATATCTTCCATGCTACACACATTATAGGCGGTTCCTGATACGTCTCCAACGTATCTATAATTTTTTATTGTTCCATGCTATTATATTATTTGTTTTGGATGTTTAAGGAGCTTTACTAAGCACTTTTATATTATTTTTGGGACTAACCTATTAACCCAAGGCCTAGTGCAAATTGTTGTTTTTTTGCCTATTTCGGTGTTTCATAGAAAAGGAATATCAAACGAAGTCCAAACGGAATGAAACCTTTGGAAGAGTTATTTTTGGAACAAACGTGATCCAGAGGACTTGGAGTGGACGTTAAGAAACAATCGAGGAGGCCACGAGGAAGGGAGGCGCGCCTGCCCCCCTGGGCGTGCCCCCACCCTTGTGGGCCCCTCGCAGCTCCACCGACCTACTTCTTCCTCCTATATATACCCGTATACCCCGAAACCAACCAGGTGCACCACGAAACCCTATTTCCACCGCCGCAACCTTCTGTTCCCGTGAGATCCCATCTTGGGGCCTTTTCTGGCGCTCCGCCGGAGGGGTGATCAATCACGGAGGGCTTCTACATCAACACCATAGCCTCTCCGATGATGTGTGAGTAGTTTACCTCAGACCTGTGGGTCCATAGTTATCAGTTAGATGGCTTATTCTCTCTCTTTGGATCTCAATACAAAGTTCTCCTCGATCTTCTTGGAGATCTATTCGATGTAATTCTTTTTGTGGTGTGTTTGTCGAGATCCGATGAATTGTGGGTTTATGACCAAGATTATCTATGCACAATATTTGAATCTTCTCTGAATTATTTTATGTATGATTGGTTATCTTTCCAACTCTCTTCGAATTATCAGTTTGGTTTGACCTACTAGATTGATCTTTCTTGCGATGGGAGAAGTGCTTAGCTTTGGGTTCAATCTTGCGTTGCTCGATCCCAGTGAAAGAAGGGGAAACGACACGTATTGTATTGTTGCCATCATGGATAAAAAGATGGGGTTTATATCATATTGCTTGAGTTTATTCCTCTACATCATGTCATCTTGCTTAATGCGTTACTATGTTCTTATGAACGTAATACTCGAGATGCAGAATCGTTTTGGTCTACTTGTTGCGGACGTGATGCATATATACATGATCATGCCTAGATATTCTCATAATTATGCACTTTTCTATCAATTGCTCGACAGTAATTTGTTCACCCACCGTAATACTTATGCTATCTTGAGAGAAGCCACTAGTGAAACCTATGGCCCCCGGGTCTATTTTCCATCATATTAATCTTCCGTCAACTAGCTATTTCTGTTACTTTTTATTTTGCAATCTTTACTTTTAATATTTATCATAAAAATACCAAAAATATTATCTTATCATCTCTATCAGATCTCACTTTTGCAAGTGGCCGTGAAGGGATTGACAACCCCTTTATCGCGTTGGTTGCAAGGTTCTTATTTGTTTGTGTAGGTACGAGGGACTTGTGTGTGGCCTCCTACTGGATTGATACCTTAGTTCTCAAAAACTGAGAGAAATACTTATGCTACTTTGCTGCATCACCCTTTCCTCTTCAAGGGAAATCCAACACATGCTCAAGAGGTAGCAAGAAGGATTTCTGGCGCCGTTGCCGGGGAGTCTACGCACAAGTCAATACATACCAAGTACCCATCACAAACTCTTATCCCTCGCATTACATTATTTGCCATTAGCCTCTCGTTTTCCTCTCCCCCACTTCACCCTTGCCGTTTTATTCGCCCTCTTTTTCCGTTCGCCTCTTTTTTCGCTTGCTTCTTGTTTGCTTGTGTGTTGGATTGCTTGCTTGTCACGATGGCTCAAGATAATACTAAATTGTGTGACTTTTCCAATACCAACAACAATGATTTTATTAGCACCCCGATTGCTCTTATTATCGATGTTGAATCTTGTGAAATCAATGCTTCCTTGTTGAATCTTGTCATGAAAGATGAATTCATCGGCCTTCCTAGTGAAGATGCCGCTACCCATCTAAACAGCTTTGTTGATTTGTGTGATATGCAAAAGAAGAAAGATGTGGATAATGATATCGTTAAATTGAAGCTATTTCCTTTTTCGCTTAGAGATCGTGCTAAAACTTGGTTTTCATCTTTGCCTAAAAATAGTATTGATTCATGGAATAAATGCAAAGATGCTTTTATCTCTAAGTATTTCCCTCCCGCTAAGATTATCTCTCTTAGAAACGATATTATGAATTTTAAGCAACTTGATCATTAACATGTTGCACAAGCTTGGGAGAGGATGAAATTAATGATACGTAATTGCCCTACACATGGTTCTAGAAATTTTTATGCCGGATTGAATTTTGCTTCTAGAAATCTTTTAGATTCGGCCTCGGGAGGCACTTTTATGGAAATCAATTTAGGAGAAGCTACTAAACTCCTAGATAATATTATGGTTATTTATTCTCGATGGCACACTGAAAGATCTACTAGTAAAAAGGTGCATGCAATTGAAGAGATTAAGGTTTTGAGTGGAAAGATGGATGAACTTATGAAATTGTTTGCTACTAAGAGTTCTTCTATTGATCCCAATGATATGCCTTTGTCTACTTTGATTGAGAATAATAATGAATCTATGGATGTGAATTTTGTTGGTAGGAATAATTTTGGTAACAACGCTTATAGAGGAAACTTTAATCCTAGGCCGTATCCTAGTAATTCCTCTAATAATTATGGTAATTCCTACAACAAATCTTATGGAAATTTTAATAAGATGCCCTCTGATTTTGAGACTAGTGTTAAAGAATTTATGATTTCTCAAAAGAATTTCAATGTTTGCTTGAAGAAAAGTTGCCTAAGATAGATGAGTTGGCTAGGAACGTGGATAGAATTTCTCTTGATGTTGATTCTCTGAAACTTAGATCTATTCCACCTAAGCATGATATCAATGAGTCTCTCAAAGCTATGAGAATTTCCATTGATAAGTGCAAAGAAACAACCGCTAGGATGCGTGCCAAAAAAGATTGCTTTATGAAAGCGTGTTCTTCTAGTTTTCATGATAATAAGGATGAAGATCTAAAAGTGATTGATGTGTCCCCTATTAAATCTTTGTTTTGCAATATGAATCTAGATAATGATGGGACTGGAGATGAGTCAACTCCAATGATTCGGAGTTTTTATATCTTGATGCAAAAACTGGTAAAAGTGGGATTGAAGAGGTCAAAACTTTACATAGCAATGAACCCACTATTTTGGATTTCAAGGAATTTAATTATGATAATTGTTCTTTAATATATTGTATTTCCTTGTTGCAATCCGTGCTAAATTCTCCTCATGCTTATAGTCAAAATAAAGCTTTTACCAAACATATCGTTGATGCTTTAATGCAATCTTATGAAGAAAAGCTTGAATTAGAAGTTTCTATCCCTAGAAAACTTTATGATGAGTGGGAACCTACTATTAAAATTAGAATTAAAGATCATGAATGCTATGCTTTGTGTTATTTGGGCGCTAGTGTTTCCACAATTCCAAAAACTTTGTGTGATATGTTAGGTTTTCGTGAATTTGATGATTGTTCTTTAAACTTGCACCTTGCGGATTCCACCATTAAGAAACATATGGGAAGAATTAATGATGTTCTTATTATTGCAAATAGGAATTATGTGCCCGTAGATTTCATTGTCCTTGATATAGATTGCAATCCTTCATGTCCTATTATTCTTGGTAGACCTTTCTTTAGAACGATTGGTGTAATTATTCATATGAAAGAAGGAAATATTAGATTCCAATTTCCGTTAAGGAAAGGCATCAAACACTTTCCTAGAAATAAAATTAAATTACCTTATAAATCTATTATGAGAGCCTCTTATGGAATGAATGCCAAAGATGATAATACCTAGATCTATCCTTGTCTTTATGCCTAGCTAGGGGCGTTAAACGATAGCGCTTGTTGGGAGGCAACCAATTTTATTTTGGTTTCTTTATTTTTGGTTCTGTTTAGTAATAAATCTTTCATCTAGACTCTGTTTAGATATGGTTTTGTGTTTTAATTAGTGTTTGTGCCAAGTAGAACCTTTGGGAAGACTTGGGTGAAGTCTTTTTGATATTGCTGGAAAAAACAGAAGCTCTAGCGCTCACGAGATTAGCTACAACTTTTTACTGGAGAGTGATATTTAGTTGATTATTGTTGAAGATGATTAATAGATAAATTTCACACGTCCAGCAATTTATATTAGAATTTTTGGAGTTCCAGAAGGATACGTTTGATACATATTACTACAGACTGTTTTTTTTTTACAGATTCTGTTTTTCGTGTGTTGTTTGCTTATTTTGATGAATCTATGGCTAGTATCGGTGGTAGTTATGAACCATAGAGAAGTTGGAATACAGTAGGTTTAACACCAATATAAATAAATAATGAGTTATTTACAGTACCTTCAAGTGGTGGTTTGTTTTCTTTCGCTAACGGAGCTCATGAGATTTTCTGTTAAGTTTTGTGTTGTGAAGTTTTCAAGTTTTGGGTAAAGATTTGATGGATTATGGAACAAGGAGTGGAAAGAGCCTAACCTTGGGGATGCCCAAGGCACCCCAAGGTAAAATCCAAGGACAACCAAAAGCCTAACCTTGGGGATGCCCTGGAAAGCATCCCCTCTTTTGTCTTTGTCGATCGTTAACTTTACTTGGAGGTATATTTTTATTCACCACATGATATGTGTTTTGCTTGGAGCGTCTTGTATGATTTGAGTATTTGCTTTTTAGTTCACCACAATCATCCCTGATGTACACGCCTTTTGGGAGAGACACACATTAATCGGAATTTATTAGAATACTCTATGTGCTTCACTTATATCTTTTGAGCTAAATAATTTTGCTCTAGTGCTTCACTTATATCTTTTAGAGCACGGTGGTGGTTTTATTTTATAGAAATTATTGATCTCTCATGCTTCACTTATATTATTTTGAGAGTCTTTTAGAACAGCATGGTAGTTTGCTTTGGCTATAAAATTAGTCCTAATATGATGAATATCCAAGATGGGTATAATAAAAACTATCATATAAAACTGCATTGAATACTAAGAAAAGTTTGATACTTGATGATTGTTTCGAGATATGAAGATGGTGATATTAGAGTCTTGCTAGTTGAGTAGTTATGAATTTGAGAAATACTTGTTCTAAAGTTTGTGATTCCCGTAGCATGCACGTATGGTGAACCGTTATGTGAGGAAGTCGGAGCATGATTTATTTATTGATTGTCTTCCTTATGAGTGGCGGTCGGGGACGAGCGATGGTCTTTTCCTACCAATCTATCCCCCTAGGAGCATGCGCGTAGTACTTTGTTTCGATAACTAATAGATTTTTGCAATAAGTATGTGAGTTCTTTATGACTAATGTTGAGTCCATGGATTATACGCACTCTCCCCTTCCACCATTGCTAGCCTCTCTAATACCGCACACCTCTCGCCGGTATCATACAGCCACCATATACCTTCCTCAAAAAAGCCACCATACCTACCAATTATGTCATTTCCATAGCCATTCCGAGATATATTGCCATGCAACTTACCACCGTTCCGTTTGTTATGACATGCTCCATCATTGTCATATTGCTTTGCATGATCATGCAGTTGACATCGTATTTGTGGCAAATCCACCTTTATAATTCTTTCATACATGTCATTCTTGATTCATTGCATATCCCGGTACACCGCCGGAGGCATTCACATAGAGACATATTTTGTTCTAAGTATTGAGTTGTAATCTTTGAGTTGTAAGTAAATAAAAGTGTGATGATCATCATTATTAGAGCATTGTCCCATGTGAGGAAAGGATGATGGAGAATATGATTCCCCCACAAGTCGGGATGAGACTCCGGACAAAAAAAAGGGGGGGAAAGAAAAAAAAGAGGCCATAAAAAAAGAAGGCCCAAATAAAAAAAATGAGAGAAAAAGAGAGAAGGGACAATATTACTATCCTTTTTCCACACTTGTGCTTCAAAGTAGCTCCATGATCTTCATGATAGAGAGTCTCCTATGTTGTCACTTTCATATACTAGTGGGAATTTTACATTATAGAACTTGGCTTGTATATTCCAATGATGGGCTTCCTCAAAATGCCCTAGGTCTTCGTGAGCAAGCGAGTTGGATGCACACCCACTTAGTTTCTTTTGTGAGCTTTCATACACTTATAGCTCTAGTGCATCCGTTGCATGGCAATCCCTACTCACTCACATCGATATCTATTGATGGGAATCTTCATAGCCCGTTGATACGCCTAGTTGATGTGAGACTATCTTCTCCTTTTTGTCTTCTCCACAACAACCATTCTATTCCACATATAGTGCTATATCGATGGCTCACGCTCATGTATTGCGTGAAGATTGAAAAAGTTTGAGAACATCAAAAGTATGAAACAATTGCTTGCGTTGTCATCATGGTTGTGCATGATTAAATACTTTGTGTGATGAAGATAGAGCATAGCCAGACTATATGATTTTGCAGGGATAACTTTCTTTGGCCATGTTATTTTGAGAATACATGATTGCTTTGTTAGTGTGCTTGAAATATTATAATTTTCATGTCAATATTAAACTTTTGTCTTGAATCTTTCGGATTTGAACATTCATGCCACAATAAAGAAAATTACATTGAGAAATATGCTAGGTAGCATTCCACATCAAAAATTCTGTTTTGATCATTTACCTACTCGAGAACGAGCAGGAATTAAGCTTGGGGATGCTTGATACGTCTCCAACGTATCTATAATTTTTTATTGTTCCATGCTATTATATCATCAGTTTTGGATGTTTAATGGGCTTTACTAAGCACTTTTATGTTATTTTTGGGACTAACCTATTAACCCAAGGCCCAGTGCAAATTGCTGTTTTTTTTGCCTATTTCAGTGTTTCGCATAAAAGGAATATCAAACGGAGTCCAAACGGAATGAAACCTTCGGGAGAGTTATGTTTGGAACAAACGTGATCCAGAGGACTTGGAGTGGACGTCAAGAAACAATAAAGGAGGCCACGAGGTAGGGAGGCGCGCCTGCCCCCCTGGGCATGCCCCCACCCTCGTGGGCCCCTCACAGCTCCACCGACCTACTTCTTCCCCCTATATATACCCATATACCCCGAAACCAACCAGGAGCACCATGAAACCCTATTTCCGCCGCCGCAACCTTCTGTACCCGTGAGATCCCATATTGGGGCCTTTTCCGGTGCTCCGTCGGAGGGCGAATCGATCACGGAGGGCTTCTACATCAACACCATAGCCTCTTCGATGATGTGTGAGTAGTTTACCTCAGGCCTTCGGGTCCATAGTTATTAGCTAGATGGCTTCTTCTGTCTCTTTGGATCTCAATACAAAGTTCTCCTCGATCTTCTTGGTGATCTATTCGATGTAAATCTTTTTGCGGTGTGTTTGTCGAGATCCGATGAATTGTGGGTTTATGATAAAGATTATCTATGAACAATATTTGAATCTTCTCAGAATTCTTTTATGTATGATTGGTTATCTTTGCAAGTCTCTTCGAATTATCAGTTTGGTTTGGCCTACTAGATTGATCTTTCTTGCAATGGGAGAAGTTCTTAGCTTTTGTTTCAATCTTGCATTACTCGATACCAGTGACAGAAGGGGAAACGGCACATATTGTATTGTTGCCATCGAGGATAAAAAGATGGGGTTTATATCATATTGCTTGATTTTATCCTTCTACATCATGTCATCTTGCTTAATGCGTTACTCTGTTCTTATGAACTTAATACTCTAGATGCATGCTGGATAGCGGTCGATGTGTGGAGTAATAGTAGTAGATGCAAAATCGTTTCGGTCTACTTGTCGCGGACACGATGCCTATATACATGATCATGCCTAGATATTCTCATAATTATGCACTTTTCTATCAATTGCTCGACAGTAATTTGTTCACCCATCATAATACTTATGTTATCTTGAGAGAAGCCACTAGTGAAACCTATGGCCCCCGGGTCTATTTTCCATCATATTAATATTCCGTCAACTAGCTATTTCGGTTACTGTTTATTTTGGAATCTTTACTTTTAATCTTTATCATAAAAATAGCAAAAATATTTTCTTATCATCTCTATCAGATCTCACTTTTGCATGTGGCCGTGAAGGGATTGACAACCCCTTTATCGCGTTGGTTGCAAGGTTCTTATTTGTTTGTGTAGGTACGAGGGACTTGCGTGTGGCCTCCTACTGGATTGATACCTTGGTTCTCAAAAACTGAGGGAAATACTTACACTACTTTGCTGCATCACCGTTTCCTCTTCAAGGGGAATCCAACGCATGCTCAAGAGGTAGCAGTTCCCAAACAGAATGGTAAAGTTTATACTCCCCCACCACCAACAAGCATCAATCCATGGCTGGCTCGAAACAACGAGTGCCTCCAACTAGCAACAGCCCTGGGGGAGTTTTGTTTGCAATTATTTTAATTTGATTTGCTTAGAGCATGGGACTGGGCATCCCGGTGACCAGCCATTTTCTCGTGAGTGAGGAGCGGAGTCCACTCCTCTTGAGAATATCCCGCCTAGCATGGGAGATACAGACAGCCCTAGTTGATACATGAGCTATTCGAGCATACAAAACAGAATTTTATTTGAAGGTTTAGAGTTTGGCACATACGAATTTACTTGGAACGGCAGGTAGATACCGCATATAGGAAGGTATAGTGGATTCATATGGAATAACTTTGGGGTTTCTGGAAGTGGATGCACAAGCAGTATTCCCTCTTAGTACAAGTGAAGGCTAGAAAAAGACTGGGAAGCGAACAACTAGAGAGCGACAACAGTCATGAACATGCATTAAAATTAATAAACATTGAGTGCGAGCATGAGTAGGATATAATCCACCATGAACATAAATATCCTGGAGGTTATGTTGATTTTCTTTCAACTACATGTGTGAGCATGTGCCAAGTCAAGTCACTCGAATCGTTCAAAGGAGGATACCACTCTATCATACCACATCACAACCATTTTAATAGCATGTTGGCACGCAAGGTAAACCATTATAAACTCCTAGCTAATTAAGCATGGCATAAGCAACTATAATCTATAATTGTCATTGCAAACATGTTTCATTCATAATAGGCTGAATCAGGAATGATGAACTAATCATATTTACAAAAACAAGAGAGGTCGAGTTCATACCAGCTTTTCTCATCTCACTCAGTCCATCATATATCGTCATTATTGCCTTTCACTTGCACGACCGAACGGTGTGGATAATAATAATAGTGCACGAGCATTGGACTAAGCTCGAATCTGCAAGCATCTGATACAAAGGAGAAGACAAAGTAACATGGGCTCTTTGTTAAATCAACAATAATGCATATAAGAGCGACTTCAACATTTTCCTTATGGTCTTCTCCTCTCGACCCCCAAAGAAAAGAAAAGAAAAGAACTATTTACACGGGAAAGCTCCCAACAAGCAAAAGAAGAACGAGAAATCTTTTTGGGTTTTCTTTTAGTTATTACTACTACAAGCATGGAAAGTAAACTAGCTAAAAGCTGCAACTAATTTTTTTAGATTTTTCTTAAAGTTATTCAAACACACAAGAAGAAGACTAGAAAAAGAAAAATAAACAAGCATGGATAGTACAATGAAAAAGTATGAGCACCGACAACTAGCATGAGTGTGTGAACACAAATGTAATGTTGGTGAGAAATACGTACTCCCCCAAGCTTAGGCTTTTGGCCTAAGTTGGTCTAGGGCCACGGCTGTCTGGCGGATATCCAAAGTTGTAGCTCGGTTCGTACTGAGAAGGATCCTTGGGGTGCCACTGGTTGGCGATCTCCTCCGGATCCCACTGGTAAACAGACTGACGGTGACGATCAAGTTGTGGCTCCGGCTCTAGCTCTAGAGCTGGTGTGAGGTTCCGGTAGGCATGGATAGCCTCCTGCAGAACAAGATACTTGCCTGAAGATAAGTTGAACAAAGAAGGAGTAGGCAAAGCAATAGTCTCAAAGTAATTTTTATCAAATATCAGTCTATAGTTAAGCATCTTTTTCTTATTCTTAACAATAAAATCATGTGCTGGGTGAAGATACCTCCCAAGATGGGACCCTTCGTACGGTTCAGATTTAACCGCTTGGCAACAATAGCGCCTAGACTAAAAGTATTATCGCGAAACAAGGCATGGCACAAAATAACAATATCAGGGGCACTAAGGTTTCCACAGTTCCCGCGACCAATTAAACATCTACTAGCAAATATTGCAAAGTAACGTAGAACAGGAAAGTGTATGCTAGTGATTCTTGCATCGGAAACTTTCCTCGTTTCCCCTAGAGAAATCATATCAATAAACCCTTCCACATCATCATGATGTGGCTCCTCTATGCTGCCCGCAAAGGGTAACTTGCAAACCTCACAAAAATCATAAAGGGACATCTCCTTATACTCATCATATAAATAAAAATCCACACAAGGTGGTGATCTCCTAGCATGGAAATGAAAATTTTGCACAATAATATTAGTGAGTACGAGATACTGTTCGCGCTGGTTGCGGAGGAAGTCGGTGAGGCCCGCATTCTCAGCCAAATAATAAAAATCATCATGAATCCCGACTGCCCTCAAGAAATCATCACAAGGCCATTCACATGGCCGAACCTCCGCGGTGTGAGGGAGATTATATTTTGGCCTTTTATCCTCTCCACTTTGCTTATCCTTTGAGCTTCGGCTCGAAGAGCCCCTCAAAAATTTCTTCATCAATTTTGAAAATTTCTGAAATTTTTAGTAACTTAAAATAAAAGTGGACAATTCTCAACAAAATTGATAGCAACTACTCCCACAAGTGCCTAGAGACTATATCATGCATTAGAACTACTTGGGACCAAATAAATTTGACATGCAAGCTCAAGAATAGGGTCACCTAGGTAGCAAAAATTTGAAATGAATAAAGCACTAGAATAAAAACTAATTGGACCATTGGAGGAGTCACATACCGAAGAACAATCCCCCAAAGCAGTTTTGTGAGTGGAGCTTTGAGCAAGGAGATCGAAAATCGCAGCAAGATGAGCAAAAACTCGTGCTTGAGCAGGTTGGTGATTTTTTGGGAGGAAGAAGAAGTGTGTGGTTCCTGGAATAAGTGGAGGGGGGCCACCAGAGGCCCACGAGGCAGGTGGCGCGCCTAGGGGGTGGGCGCGCCCTGGACCCTTGTGGCCACGTGCTTGCTCCCCCTGATGTGTTCTCAGTGCCAAATATTCTCAAATATTCTAGAAAAAATCATATTTCATTTTCGGGGCATTTGGAGAACTTTTATTTTTGGGGTATTTTTTACTGCAAGGATAATTCTGAAAACTGGAAGAAAAATACTATTTTTGCTTTATTTAATCTAAATAACATAAAGTAAAAGGAGGGTACAGAAGGTTGTGCTTTCTGACTTCATCCATCTCATGCTCATCAAAAGGAATCCACTAACAAGGTTGATCAAGTCTTGTTAACAAACTCATTCCGAATAACATGGAATCAGGGAAATTTCGAATAACACTATGTTGCCTCAACGGGGTTATGCACATCCCCAAGAATAAGAATATCATATCTCTTCTTGACAGTAGGAAGAGGAAATTCAAAACCTCCAATAATAATTGATGAAATTTTTCCAATAGAATTGATACTGTGGACTTGAGGTTGTTTCCTCTGAAAGTGTACCATATACTCATTACCGTTAACATGAAAAGTGACATTACCTTTGTTCCAATCAATAACAGCCACTGCAGTATTCAAAAGGGTTTACCAAGGATAATCGACATACTATCGTCCTCGGGAATATCAAGAATAACAAAGTCCGTTAAAATAGTAACATTTGCAACCACAACAGGCACATCCTCACAAATACCGACACGTATAGCAGTTGATTTATCAGCCATTTGCAAAGATATTTCAGTAGGTGTCAACTTATTCAAATCAAGTCTACGATATAAAGAGAGAGGCATAACACTAATACCGGCTCCAAGGTCACATAAAGCAGTTCTAACATAGTTTCTTTTAATGGAGCATGGTATAGTTGGTACTCCTGGATCTCCTAGTTTCTTAGGTATTCCACCCTTAAAGGTATAATTAGCAAGCATGGTGGAAATTTCAGCTTCCGGTCCCTTTCTCTTATTTGTAACAACTAGCAAAGTGGCCCGCTCGATGCGCGGGCTAGAATTGTATACATATATTTTATCAGTTTACCAGCTAACTTCTAATTATGCATGTCATACTAACTCAATTTTTTAATGATCAATCATGTTGTGCGAATTATATTTGTATCATTTTTCCATCAATGTTATAATGTTCCATTGGAATATATTTTTATTTAAACACATCGCACTTAATGAAGCTAAGTTATATAAACCTTAAGGATGACCATGTGAGAAAACATGGTCTTCTATTTCCTAAATACGATAACCCCACAAACATTCATTTGAGCTCTCCACATTTTACAAGCAACCGAGTATCGAGTGGATCATTTGAGTAGACCAATCATTTTGTCGATACATTGAAGTTTTATCTAACATCAAATTAGTGTATATGAGGAGACTTCAAAGTAGGTAGCAAGCTAGTACTGAACATTGTTAATTCTTAATATTAGACGTTTACATATGCTTTTTTCTGCTGGACATTAGATAAGTACGTGCAATTTTATTGTAAATATGTGATCCTGTTAATTCTCTCGAATTAGTTTTACATGTCAAAAGTTAATAACTATAGTGGCCCATTAATAATAATGGACGACTCGATAATGATGCAAGGAGTTTAGCTATGGTTACACTGACCTGACTGTTGTCGGTTACTTAAATTAGGGTCATCCATCAGATCAATAGTCCTGACTTGTTTTATTTTCGAGGATTTCTAGAGTATTGGCACATCATGATGTATAATATTTTGTGCAAACAAAATTTGATTGTGTACAGATGGCTTATATTTGTCATCGAAACTTAATGTTTTGAAAAATTATAGATATTAATGCCAACAACCATATTTTATAGCCTAAAGATTTCAAGGCGAAGATATGAGAAATCTCTCGTTCATACTTCGCTAAAGCAAACAATCAGTGCCTCGGGTTTGGATTGATGAACATCAAAGTTATATGTTGATAAGATAACATATGATAAACATTTAAAGTGTCCTATCCATGTACAAATATCATATGCGTTTGCGAGATGTACGTTGGTTGTTCATCTTTAGTGCGTCGAAGATATTGTATCTTCTTATTTATATTATATCTAAACATGTTTTACAGGAATTTACATCCTTCATAATACATACGATGATATCTTAGATATGGGTATGTTTTAAAGGTGTAATGTCCATCATTATGAATATATGGTTATGTTATTGATGAATAACAAAAAATAGTTATCCTTTACTGAAATGCATAAATTATTTATTTTTAATTATTAGTATATTATTTGATTTAGGGTATATGGTTTCCTACATATGAACCTACCTAGTTAGAGATCTCAGACCAGATACAAATTTCTTGTAGGAGACAGAAAACTGATTAGGAGCCTCTACAGCATGTATGCATGTATGCATGACTTGGTTTCCTCAAATCAGTACGTACATCCCATCTCGTATAAGACTGAGTCATGTACAAATACCTTTAAGACCTTATATATTACTATATATGTTTTCCGCTAAAAATTATTGTATATGAATTTGGAGCCTACGATATGCAAGTAGGACGGTAGGAGTATTTGCTATAAGTACTAATGTTCCTGTAGTAGCGGATACCACGTAAATACTAACCATCAATACGGGTTTGCATCTCAGTTGTGTCTTAATAATTGTTCATGTCGCTTTTTCCACCACTAACAACTTTTTGAAATGCCGTACGTGGAAACTGATAGAGCATCACGTCCATAGAGTTAAATTGTGCAAAAGAAGGTGATGGAACATCAAGAAACCCTTTCTTCGCATGAAGCTGAGTTGATACTTATTCGAGATTCAGTTTTACAATTTAAACTATAAGCTGTCTACCCGCGTTTAAAATATGAACTTAACCAAAATATAAATTTTATTACATATAGTAGTATTTTCGACCGCTAGATCTATCGAAATAAGGATCTTCTAGGATTGCGGATAGAAGCGATATACTTCCCCTCATCTTCAATACTACTATATAGTAGTAAATAAATCAGGATTACTTACGCTTGGTTATGCACAAACAAGTAGAAATATAATGTATGGAGTATGTCATGCATATCACTGCAGCAAGTAGAAAATGAAAATTTTCTCTGGATCAACTTTAACTGCCATAAACACATCTAAAGAAGCCCACTTGAATGTGAAAGTCGTTTCTCACATGCCAATGCCTGAAAAGAAGAGCTTCAATCCGACATGAACGTTCGTGTGGTATCCTGACTTGGCCGTGTGGCACATCGTGTGACATACCTGATCAAGTGTATGGCTTATCCCCACTTCATGAAGCTCATTGCCGGATCAACATAGAAGCCACCCGTCATGCAGGAAGGTCCTCATCCACAGTACATGCTGCAGATTTTCTAAAAAGAAAAAGAAAATATTAGTAGGACATAAAAATCTACATATCTGCTATTATTATGTAGAAAAATAGATAATGCAGCTATTCCTTGGTCCAGTCCATTATCCGATAAAACAGCCAGCCAGCCACATGTTGCACTGGAAGGTCCTCCGCTATGTACACACTATTAGATTTTCGAGAACAGAATGACTAATAAAAAGACCTAAACATATAGATATTATATAGGAAAATATTTGTTAGTTATAATATGTATCTACGGATTTACCCATCAGCTGGGACCTGTGCACGCTGGCATGCAGCAAGCCGTCTTACCTGATGTCCTGGACGTGCATGCAAGGATAGCACGCATGCATCATACCTCTGTTACCTGACACAGATCTACAAAGTTTGGAGCACATCAATATGTTAGTCGATCTTCTCATATTGACGCCGCTAGATTCATCCATGCTTTCATTCATCTAGATGGGGTATAAAGGGAAGGTAAGGATGTTGTGCGTGGGAGGAATCAATATGTCAGTTAGTCGTTCTTCTCATGCTGACGGCGCCGCTAGATTCATCCATGCTTTCATTCATCTAGATGGGTATAAAGGGAAGGTAAGGATGTTGTGGGTGGGAGAAATCAAGGGAACCTAGGTCCGGCTGCCGGCAAACCAAACGTGTTGTATCCAGTGTGTCGCACGTGGTGCCATGGGTCTTCATGTCCTCTATATCGTTGGAAGCAAAACACTATATAACCTACTAATGCATAGACATATGCCAGTGAATCGCCGGTCATCGAGCTGAACATGTAATTGCATATTGGAGGTCAGGCCCACATGTACAGTCTGCATCGGTACAGGTGTATATGGGAGGCATGATGCCATGATACTCGCTTAGAAAACGGCAACCTCATAGAGTTTATAGGGAACTCATCCGGTAAAGCAGCTCCGATCTTCCATGGTAGGATGGGAAGAATAGAGGAGGGGAGCAGATGAGAGTTTTCTTCTCTGGATGCATAAGTATAAGGGGTAGGTATAGATGTGTACATGTGTGAGGGGGAATTGTTTCTTTTTCTTTCTTCCTTCTATGGATACGTGTGGGGCTAGAAATTTATTCCCTGGATGGGTGCGTGAGGGGTGGTTTTTTTTCTTCCTTGCATTAGATTAATATACGTGAGATGATGTCCACAATGGCGCTTGAACTAAAGGATGCTGCTAGCCACTGCAAATTTCTCGAGAAGGATAATAAAGCCAAAATGGCTGACCTTGACAAGGCCTTACGAGAGGCGAAAGAAGCGCGGTTCGAGTCTAGAGAGGCCCAGGAGGACATCCGGCAAGCGGGGGAGATCGCGGCTGGTAAGCCCTTTTTATTACAAACTAAGTTCGGCGATCCAAATTATGCCCCGCTTAATCAAGTGTGGAGTTCTCCAGACGCATTGTTTGACTTGTCGAAGAGTGTCTCTGATGCGAACCAGTTTTCCAAGCGCAAGAAGGACGTACAACAGAAAAGCCGTTCTAGTCGCAGTTTAGCATGCCGAAGCGTCCGCTGTTGCTGAACGAACAGATGACGCAATGGGCCGAGCTCCACAAGCTATCTGGATCTGCCATGGAGGACGTCGTGGTCCGGCTATGGCTGACGGAGCCAATTCTGGATAGTTATTTCGGTCAGGTGCAGCGACTTGTTGATGCTGTGCCGCGTATCGACGCCGTGAAGCGGTCGTCGTGCATTGAAGGTGCACAGATGGCTTTTGCCCGTGTCAAGACATACTGGGCGAAGATGAAGGCCACCGATGTTGCAACGAAGAGTCCACCGAAGGGCAAGGACCACCATGCACCAGAGCATTATTTCGAGGATGTCTTAGAGGGTGCCCGCTTGATAGAGGGTTAGTGCTCGAAACATATGATATTCGAGTGAGATGTATTGAAATTGTAAAAGACAATATTATGAAATAATATAGCTAATTTAGAGTTGCTTAAAAGCCTTGAGTCCTCATATGTGGCCCTTTTTATATAATCTGAAAGTTTTCCAGTCGTCGGCTTCAGCCCCCTCGTAGAAAATATGGGGGTGTTCGGAAAAGCAATTGATCATTCTTTACCCAACGTCTTGGTCCATAAAGGAGGTGTCAATGCGGTGAACTAGGCAATCGGACTATAGGGCGTTAACACTTTCACTTAGCCATAGGAGTTTTATGGTGGATCTACGATATAGACCATGTTATGTACGCGGTTATCCCAGTGCGGTGCTTTACATGTATGACCTGAAAGAAGGTCCTTCGT
The DNA here is from genome assembly GCF_002575655.3 of Aegilops tauschii subsp. strangulata. Classification (NCBI taxonomy): domain Eukaryota; kingdom Viridiplantae; phylum Streptophyta; class Magnoliopsida; order Poales; family Poaceae; genus Aegilops; species Aegilops tauschii. The sequence goes on from NC_053041.3 coordinate 70,276,356, forward strand.
GTCATACGGGGGAATCGCAAAAGATTACGTTAAGTCATCGAGCGGTTGACCAGCTCTCGCCGCATCATGACAGTCAATTTTCGGCTTTCTCTACTGAGGTGTTTGACTAGATGAACCGGAAACAGCATTGCAGTAGTTCTCCCTTTACTACCCTAGCCGATATAGCAGAACATAAGGTAGTAAGCACAGGAGCCGGGCAACCCAACTATTGACCCAAGACATGATTTGGAGCTGATGCATATAAGGCCGAACTCGCGACCCCGAAGTATGCTATAAAACTGTTCAGACTTTGTTGGCAACTCGTTTTGTTTTCATGCCAAGCCCCTGGCAAGTTATGTCGGGGTGGGTGTGTGCAACAACCAAGGAGCAAAATTCAGTTCTTTATAGAGAAGTGAATACCGGATACGGATTATGTTCACTGGAACTTGAATGTCATGCCAATCGTCATTTTATAGATAATAACGCCACAACCCCGGCTATTTGACATGCCAGGGGTCGACGGCTGAGGAAACATGCACTTTACAGGCTCGCAAAATACAGAGTGCGGTCTACAAAAAGTTGTTTTGGACCTCCTGTCGCACGTCTGCGCTGCCTGTCCTCGGTGAAGGGGCTCCTTAACAGGAGTAGCCTTTCGGTTAATTTGCGAATCCGAACTCTGGTAGAGTCCGTGAGATGACCAGCCTTTGCGCCCCATGTGGTAAAGGATAATGAAAAGGAAGAGTAGTTAGAAAAGAAAAAAGAGGTTATGGGAGTACTTGCAGGCTTGTCTGTATTGTGCTTGCGTTGATGCCCTGGGTATCTTAAGTGCATAGTTATGTATGCGCGCTACAGATTTCGCAGGTATATGAAGCAGACGGCGGAAGCCGAACTGCTAACCCTGCTCTGAAATTAGTCGATCCTGTTGAATGGAGACCGGTGGCTTAATGGCCGACAAGGTATGCGGTTTAATAAGACCGCTTTGTACTTCGGCTGAGGTTGTCATGGTATGGTCCTCAGTCCGGATGGAGTGCTTCTCCTGCTCCCCTGTAGAGTTGTGTGTCACGTATACCATGTTCACTGTTTTTACTTCGGGGGGAAATTGCTTCTGACCCCCGGTATTTGGTTGGTGAGTCTCTTTGTCGTCGCTATCACCGGGCGGCCTCCTCCCCTTGTGTTTGGCGTTGAGCTTGCCGGCCTTCTTGAAGACCCAACAGCTTTTGTTGTCATGATTGGGTGGTTTATCGGGGTGGCCATGAATCTAGCAGGGCCGATCCAATATCTTGTCTAAATTGGATGGTCCGTCTCTATTTGCCTTGAATGGCTTTTTCCGTTGACCGGGTTTGGGGCCGCTAAATCCGGTGTTGACCGCTGTGTCGTGCATTCTTTCATTATCATTGCGACGTTTGTGTTTACTGCATCGTGGGTTGCCATTGCCGTCTCGGACTTCGGAAGTGGCCAGATCGCTGGCGTTGTTGCTTCTACGAGTGAGCCAGCTGTCTTCTCCCGCGCAAAAGCGGGTCATCAGAGCGGTAAGGGCTGACATGGATTTTGGTTTTTCTTGACCGAGGTGGCGGGTGAGCCACTCGTCCCGACCGCTGTGTTTGAAGGCCGCTGGGCTTCCGCGTCCGGACAATCGATGATTTGGTTCTTTTTAACTAAGAACCTAGTCCAGAGCTTCCTGGCTGACTCTGCGGGCTGCTGGAGACTTAAGTCATCGGCATCCGGTGGCCGGACATATGTTCCTTGGAAGTTGTCGCGGAAGGCGTCTTCCAAGTCCTCCCAGCTGCCAATAGAGTTTTCCGGCAGACTGTTTAACCAGTACCGAGCTGGTCCTTTGAGTTTTAGTGGCATGTATTTGATGGCATGAAGGTCATCTCCACGGGCCATGTGGATATGGAGGAGGAAATCCTCGATCCATACCGCGGGATCAGTTGTTCCGTCGTATAATTCGATATTCATGGGCTTAAACCCATCTAGGAATTTGTGCTCCATTACTTCGTTTGTGAAGCAAAGAGGATGTGTGGCGCCTCTATATTGGGCCACATTGCGACGTAGCTCCGATGGAGTCCTTCTACGGATTTCGGCCCGGCCGTGACTAGGCTTGTTGCATCCGAGTAGATAGTCGTCGCTGCGCGTCGTGGCATGTCCTCGTGACCCGTAGATCGATCTGGTATGTCCTGCTCTACTGTCCAGGTCCTGCCGAATGTCATATGTATAAACCCGAGCTGTTTTATCTCTGCCTTTACGGTGAGGTGGGGCGGGCTGGTGTTCGGCTTGAGTTGCTGCTCTGTCCCGACCGCGTTGTGGTCGGTTAGCCGCATTTTGTGATGATGGTATGGGCTCTAGTGCCTCATCATCGAACTGAGGTAGCAATTTGCGCTTCGGGTAATTTTTGGCTGGGCAATTGAGGCCGCATTCCTCGGCAGCCAGGACTTCAGTCCATCTGTCGTTGAGCAGATCTTGGTCAGCTTGAAGCTGCTGCTGCTTCTTTCTTAGGCGCCTTACAGTGGCTATTAGCCGGCGCTTTGAAGTGCTCCTGCTCGAGAGGTTCCTCAGGCATGATGAAATCCTCGTTGCCGAGGCTCACCTCATCCTCGGAGATCGGAAGATAATTACTGTCCTCCGAGTCGTTATTTATGGCCTGTTCATCGGGGCTAACTTGCCCGTTTTCCCGTTCCTCTTGTTCGGAAGTTATCTCAACGGGGTCTTCTTTGTCTTCGGCGTCATCCGGAGTATTATGTTCTCCGGTGCCGGTATTGTTATCTTTTTCACGACGTGACTTAGAACGGCGCCACTGGCGCCGGCACTTAGGCTGTGTCCCAGGAGGTTTATCCTCGACTGGATCTTCTTTGACGTCGTCATTAGGTTCTTTAGGTGTATCCACAATGTACACGTCGTACGAAGAAGTGGCCGCCCAGCGTCCGGTAAACAGCAGGTTTTGGTCATGCTTCTCATCTGCATCGCCGTCTGTGTCGTCGATGTCTTCGAAGCCGTAATCGAGCATGTTGGTTAAATCCTCGACAGTGGCTATGTATTGGGTGGCGGGTGGGAAGCAAAATTCCCTATAAACAAGTCCTCGGGTTATCAGCAGAGAATATCTTCAGGGTCTTCACGTGCAGCAGACGATCATTAGTAATAAGGGGCTCTCCGGGTGAAAGTGATAACAAGATCCTAATGTTAGATTTAGTAAAATTTACTTAACCCGAATAGAAGAGAGATCAGAGTCCCAGAGTATAGACAAGGAGTAAAAGATCCTAATACCACCCAATGGCAACGTGGGCCCGTAAGCCACACAACCATGTTAGTAAAAGTTTTTCAATGACTAGACTCGACTTCGGCCAAGAAGTTGTAAAGGGGGATTCCTACAGGCAGTCGGCTCTGATACCAACTTGTGACGCCCCCAATTTGACCGTACACTATTCATGCACGCAAATGTGTACGATCAAGATCAGGGACTCACGGGAAGATATCACAACACAACTCTAAAACATAAATAAGTCATACAAGCATTATAATACAAGCCAGGGGCCTCGAGGGCTCGAATACAAGTGCTCGATCATAGACGAGTCAGCGGAAGCAACAATATCTGAGTACAGACATAAGTTAAACAGGTTTGCCTTAAGAAGGCTAGCACAAAAGTAGCAACGATCGAAAAGGCAAGGCCTCCTGCCTGGGACCTCCTAACTACTCCTCGAAGCCGAACTCCATGTAGCATCATCCTCAGGATCCCTAGCTCCTGGACTCCAGCATCTGGTTGAGACAATCCGGTATAGAAAAAGGGAAAAGAGGGAGAGAGGCAACCGTGAGTACTCATCCAAAGTACTCGCAAGCAAGGAGCTACACTACATATGCATGGGTATATGTGTAAAGGGCCATATTAGTGGACTGAACTGCAGAATGCCAGAATAAGGGGGGATAGCTAGTCCTGTCGAAGACTACGCTTCTGGCCACCTCCATCTTGCAGCATGTAGAAGAGAGTAGATTGAAGTCGTCCAAGTAGCATCGCATAGCATAATCCTACCCGGCGATCCCCTCCTCGTCGCCCTGTTAGAGAGCGATCACCGGGTTATATCTGGCACTTGGAAGGGTGTATTTTATTCAGTATCCAGTTCTAGTTGTCATAAGCTCAAGGTACAACTCCGGGTCGTCCTTTTTCCGAGGGACACGGCTATTCGAATAGATAAACTTCCCTGCAGGGGTGCACCACATAACCCAACACGCTCGATCCCATTTGGCCGGACACACTTTTCTGGGTCATGCCCGGCCTCGTAAGATCAACACGTCGCAGCCCCACCTAGGTTCAACAGAGAGGTCAGCACGCCGGTCTAAACCTATGCGCGCAGGGGTCTGGGCCCATAGCCCTATGCACACCTGCATGTTGCGTACGCGGCCGGAAGCAGACCTAGCCCCCTTAATACAAGCGCGAGCTTACGGTCCAATGCGGCGCGCGCCACTCAGTCGCTGACGTCAAAAGAGTTTCGGCTGATACCACGACGTCGAGATACCCATAACTACTCCCACGTAGATGGTTAGTGCGTATAGACCAAATGGCCAGACTCAGATCAAATACCCAGAACTCGTTAAGCGTGTTATTTATCCGCGAACGTCGACCAGGGCCAGGCCCACCTCTCTCCTAGGTGGTCTCGACCTGCCCTGTCGCTCCGCCATAAAGTAACAGTCGAGGGCCGTCAGGAACCCAGGCCCACCTCTACCGGGGTGGAGCCATCTGTCCTTTCAGCCCCTCATCAAAATCACTTGCGGGTACTCCTCGAGCCGACCCGACTTTAGTCACCACATGTGTCATGTATATAAAGTATATAGTATATACCCGTGATCACCTCCCGAAGTGATCACGGCCCAGTAGTATAGCATGGCAGACGGACAAGAGTGTAGGGCCACTGATGGAACACTAGTATTCTATACTAAGCATGTAGGATTGCAGGTAAAGGTAACAACTGTAGCATCAATGACAGGCTATGCATCAGGATAGGATTAACGGAATGCAGTAACATGCTACACTACTCTAATGCAAGCAGTATAGAGAAGAATAGGCGATATCTGGTGATCAAGGGGGGGGGCTTGCCTGGTTGCTCTGGCAAGAAGGAGGGGTCGTCAACTCCGTAGTCGAACTGGGTAGCAACAGCGTCGGTCTCGTAGTCTACCGGAGAAGGAGAGGGGGAAGAAACAGTAAATACGGAGCAAACAAAGCATCAAAAAACATAAGGAGGCAAAACGCGGTGCTAGGTAGGCCCTAACGCGGTAGTAAGCGATACCGGCGAAGGGGGGAAACATCCGGGAAGGTATTACCGGGGTTTCGCGTTTTCGGACAGATGAACCAGAGGTGAAATGTTATAGGTTCACTATGCTAGGGACGCGTGGCGGATGAACGGGCTACGTATCTGGATTCGTTCTCGTCGTTCTGAGCAACTTTCATGTAGAAAGTATTTTCATCTGAGCTACGGTTTAAAAGATATGATTTTCTAAAGATTTACTAATTTCTGGAATTTAATTAATCATTTAATTTAGTTCGAAATTGGACTTATGACATCAGCATGATGTCATGCTGACATCAGCAGTCAACTGGGGTTGACTAAGTCAAACTGACACGTGGGTCCAGCGGGGACCCACCTGTCATTCTCTTTTAGGTTAATTAGGGTTTAGCTAATTAATTACTGTTTAATTAAATTAACTAATTAACTAGATTAATTTAAACAGGGTTAATTAACTTAATTAATTAACTTAATTAATTAACTAATTAATTAACTAATTAATTAACTTAATTATTTAACTAATTAATTAATTACTTTTATTTTTATTTTTATTTTCTTTATTTATTTATTTATTAATCTTTATTAATTAAGTTATTCTTTTTATTATTTTTATTATTTATTTTTATGAATTATTTTTATTATTTATTTATTTATTTTTATTAATTATTTATTTATTTTTTTATTATTATTTTTTTAATTATTTTTTAATTCTTTTTTTTGTTCTCAGGGGCGTGGGGCCCCCTAGTCAGTGGCTCAGGAGGAGCCATAGCGGGTGTGGGCTACGGGCACAGCCCGAACGGGCGACGGGGATACGGGCGACGGGCGCCAGCCGATCGGGGCCCTTGCCCAGGCCAGCAGCAGGGCGCCGGCGGCCAAGGGCGGCGCTAGGCGAGGCCGCGGCCGGTGCGAGGAGTAAGGCAGGCGCGGCGGTTGCCGAGGTCGGGCGCGGGTGGGGGTGGCCGCGGACGGCAGTGGCTGGGGCGCTAGGCAGGCGGGCGGGCACCACGATGGTGGGCGCGAGGAGCGGGACGACGCGGGGACGGCTGGTGCGGTGCGCGCACTGGAGCTAGGAGGGGATGGTGACCGCGACGGGGATAGCGCGGGCGCGTGGCCACGCACGGGCGACGGGTGTGTGCGAGGAAAGTAGCGGGAGGGGGGGGAAGGGGCTCACCCCCGATGCAGGGGTACGGGCGGCGAGGGTTGACGGAGTCCGTCGAGGGGGAGGTCGAGGACCCGGTTCCGGCGAACGGCGTCGGCGAGGCGGTCCTAGGGCGTTGGGCGACGGCGTCAAGTCGCGGGGGGGAACGGGGGCGTGCGGGAGGAGTCGGAGAGGCGAGCGGTGGCTTCGGGCGGCGCGGCTGGGGCCGGGCCGGGGAGGGGCGCCTGCGGCGGAGGCACGGGTCGGGCTCCTCCCCGATCCAAGCGAGTGGGGAGGGAGAGAGTGGGGGGTCGTGGGGGATCTGGGGGAGATGGGGGTAGGTTAGGGTTTGGGGTCGGGGGGTTAAGCAGGGGTGAGGGGCCGGTTGGGCCAGCGGGCTGGCCGGCTGAGCTGTTGGCCCAGTTGGCCAGGGGGGGCCTTTTGTCTCTTTTTTTTTGGATTTTAGTTTCCTTTTGTTTTTTTGTATCTCATTTCTTTTCTGTTTTATTTTGTTCCTCATTTTATTTTAGTTTTGTAAAGTACAAAATGATCCCAAAATTAGTACTACCACTAAACCCACTGCGATAAAAAGTTTAACACCTAACTAGAATAGTTTAACATTTTATTAATTGTTAAAGGCATTTCAATAATTGTTTTGACTACTGTTTTATTCATTTTAGAGTATTTAAAGATTTTATATAAGTGTGGTTTTCTCCATCATAATTATCCATGATTTATTTGAATTCCCCCGAACATTTTAGTTTTTAATATTTTTGAAAACTTTTGTTGTTGGCCATATTTTGAATTTGAATTTTGATCCGGTTTTGAACTAACGCGAGATTATCAACACTAACAGAGGTGACGTGGCATCATTAGCGTAGGTTTACTGTAGCATAATTATCCGGGCGTCACAATGCGTGTACCCAACACCTCCTGATTGATCCTTGCAAATATAACTAATATGACTAACCATGGAGGTCGATATAGATCAAATCATGGTGCCAAAAAAACAGTTAGTAATATGACCCAACATGCAGGTAGAGATAGATCAAACCTTGGTGCAAAAAAGACAAATCAAATCTCATACCTGTCCAGATCTCGCGGTTCTTTGCACCATCTATTGCAGCTGCGCATTACTTCCCCCATTGCCCATGCAGCAATGGGTATTGCGTTGATTGGATCTCATCCTGATTGTATACTTCCGTTGTAGAACAGCCGACCCGTGCCAATCCGCGGCGCTTCCCCGTATAGTCCAAGGCATCAACGATTGGGTATAGAGATAACTCCACATTCGCAACTGATCCGGCCATGCTTTACGGCACGAACTGGCCCTGATAACTTGGTGCGGCACATGATGCAGTCACACCAGGCATAGGAGAGAGAGAGAACATGGGCTAATTTTCTTACGGAAGAACGTGGAGAGAGAGAACGTGGGTTATTTTTCTTAGAGAAGAACATGGCAAATTCTTTTCTTTATTGAACAGATCAATATAGGGGAGATAACGTGAGTAAATATTTTAACGTGAGACTGAACCAAACGTGGGTTAATATTTCATGGCATTGGTGGGTAACTTCTATAATCACCGGCATCGAGATCTAGCGGTTGTGGTTTTATGATGTACTATATTAAAGGTTGGATGTTTCTAATTTTTGTGGGATTTTCTAATAATTTATCTTTTTTCTAGTTAACCCATCAACATGCGTGTACCCAACACCTCCTGATTGATCCTTGCAAATATAACTAATATGACTAACCATGCAGGTAGATATAGATCAAATCTTGGTGCCAAAAAAACAGTAAGTAATATGACCCAACATGCAGGTAGAGATAGATCAAATCTTGGTGCAAAAAAGACAAATCAAATCTCATACCTATCCCGATCTCGCGGTTCTTTGCACCATCTATTGCAGCTGCGCATTACTTCCCCCCTCGCCCTTGCAGCAATGGGTATTGCGTTGATTGGATCTCATCCTGATTGTATAATTCCGTTGTAGATCAGCCGCCCGTGCCAATCCGCGGCGCTTCCCCGTATAGTCCAAGGCAGCAACGATTGGTCATAGAGATAACTCCACCGTCGCAACTGATCCGGCCATGCTTTATGGCACGTACTGGCCCTAATAACTTGGTGCGGCACCTGATGCAGTCACACCAGGCATAGGAGAGAGAGAGAACGTGGGCTAATTTTCTTACGGAAGAACGTGGAGAGAGAGAACGTGGGCTATTTTTCTTAGGGAAGAACATGGCTAGTTCTTTTGTTTATTGAACAGATCAATATAGGAGAGATAACGTGAGTAAATATTTTAACGTGAGACTGAACCAAACGTGGGTAAATATTTGATGGCATTGGTGGGTAATTTCTATAATCACCGAGATCGAGATCTAGCGGTTGTGGTTTTATGATGTACTAAATTAAAGGTTGGATGTTTCTAATTTTTGTGGGATTTTCTAATAATTTATCTTTTTTCTAGTTAACCCATCAACATGCGTGTACCCAACACCTCCTGATTGATCCTTCCAGATATAACTAATATGACTAACCATGCAGGTAGATATAGATCAAATCATGGTGCCAAAAAAACAGTAAGTAATATGACCCAACATGCAGGTAGAGATAGATCAAATCTTGGTGCAAAAAATACAAATCAAATCTCATACCTGTCCAGATCTCGCGGTTCTTTCCACCATCTATTGCAGCTGCGCATTACTTCCCCCCTTGCCCATGCAGCAATGGGTATTGCGTTGATTGGATCTCATCCTGATTGTATACTTCTGTTGTAGATCAGCCGACCTGTGCCAATCCGCGGCGCTTCCCCGTATAGTCCAAGGCAGCAACGATTGGGTATAGAGATAACTCCACCGTCGCAACTGATCCGGCCATGCTTTACGGCACATTCTGGCCCTGTTAACTTGGTGCGGCACCTGATGCAGTCACACCAGGCATAGGAGAGAGAGAGAACGTGGGCTAATTTTCTTACGGAAGAACGTGGAGAGAGAGAACGTGGGCTATTTTTCTTAGGGAAGAACATGGCAAATTCTTTTGTTTATTGAACAGATCAATATAGGGGAGATAACGTGAGTAAATATTTTAACGTGAGACTGAACCAAACGTGGGTAAATATTTCATGGCATTGGTTGGTAATTTCTATAATCACCGGCATTGAGATCTAGCGGTTGTGGTTTTATGATGTACTAAATTAAAGGTTGGATGTTTCTAATTTTTGTGGGATTTTCTAATAATTTATCTTTTTTCTAGTTAACCCATCAACAAGCGTGCACCCAACACCTCCTGATTGATCCATGCAAATATAACTAATATGACTAACCATGCAGGTAGATATAGATCAAACCTCGGTGCCAAAAAAACAGTAAGTAATACGACCCAACATGCAGGTAGAGATAGATCAAATCTTGGTGCCAAAAAGACAAATCAAATCTCATACCTGTCCCGATCTCGCGGTTCTTTGCACCATCTATTGCAGCTGCGCATTACTTCCCCCCTCGCCCATGCAGCAATGGGTATTGCGTTGATTGGATCTCATCCTGATTGTATAATTCCGTTGTAGATCAGCCGACCCGTGCCAATCCGCGGCGCTTCCCCGTATAGTCCAAGGCAGCAACGATTGGTTATAGAGATAACTCCACCGTCGCAACTGATCCGGCCATGCTTTATGGCACGTACTGGCCCTGATAACTTGGTGCGGCACCTGATGCAGTCACACCAGGCATAGGAGAGAGAGAGAACGTGGGCTAATTTTCTTACGGAAGAACGTGGAGAGAGAGAACATGGGCTATTTTTCTTAGGGAAGAACATGGCTAGTTCTTTTGTTTATTGAACAGATCAATATAGGAGAGATAACGTGAGTAAATATTTTAACGTGAGACTGAACCAAACGTGGGTAAATATTTTATGGCATTGGTGGGTAATTTCTATAGTCACCGAGATCGAGATCTAGCGGTTGTGGTTTTATGATGTACTAAATTAAAGGTTGGATGTTTCTAATTTTTGTGGGATTTTCTAATAATTTATCTTTTTTCTAGTTAACCCATCAACATGCGTGTACCCAACACCTCCTGATTGATCCTTGCAGATATAACTAATATGACTAACCATGCAGGTAGATATAGATCAAATCATGGTGCCAAAAAAACAGTAAGTAATATGACCCAACATGCAGGTAGAGATAGATCAAATCTTGGTGCAAAAAAGACAAATCAAATCTCATACCTGTCCAGATCTCGCGGTTCTTTCCACCATCTATTGCAGCTGCGCATTACTTCCCCCCTCGCCCATGCAGCAATGGGTATTGCGTTGATTGGATCTCATCCTGATTGTATACTTCCGTTGTAGATCAGCCGACCCGTGCCAATCCGCGGCGCTTCCCCGTATAGTCCAAGGCAGCAACGATTGGGTATAGAGATAACTCCACCGTCGCAACTGATCCGGCCATGCTTTACGGCACATACTGGCCCTGTTAACTTGGTGCGGCACCTGATGCAGTCACACCAGGCATAGGAGAGAGAGAGAACGTGGGCTAATTTTCTTACGGAAGAACGTGGAGAGAGAGAACGTGGGCTATTTTTCCTAGGGAAGAACATGGCAAATTCTTTTGTTTATTGAACAGATCAATATAGGGGAGATAACGTGAGTAAATATTTTAACGTGAGACTGAACCAAACGTGGGTAAATATTTCATGGCATTGGTGGGTAATTTCTATAATCACCGACATCGAGATCTAGCGGTTGTGGTTTTATGATGTACTAAATTAAAGGTTGGATGTTTCTAATTTTTGTGGGATTTTCTAATAATTTATCTTTTTTCTAGTTAACCCATCAACATGCGTGCACCCAACACCTCCTGATTGATCCTTGCAAATATAACTAATATGACTAACCATGCAGGTAGATATAGATCAAACCTTGGTGCCAAAAAAACAGTAAGTAATACGACCCAACATGCAGGTAGAGATAGATCAAATCTTGGTGCCAAAAAGACAAATCAAATCTCATACCTGTCCCGATCTCGCGGTTCTTTGCACCATCTATTGCAGCTGCGCATTACTTCCCCCCTCGCCCATGCAGCAATGGGTATTGCGTTGATTGGATCTCATCCTGATTGTATAATTCCGTTGTAGATCAGCCGACCCGTGCCAATCCGCGGCGCTTCCCCGTATAGTCCAAGGCAGCAACGATTGGTTATAGAGATAACTCCACCGTCGCAACTGATCCGGCAATGCTTTATGGCACGTACTGGCCCTGATAACTTGGTGCGGCACCTGATGCAGTCACACCAGGCATAGGAGAGAGAGAGAACGTGGGCTAATTTTCTTACAGAAGAACGTGGAGAGAGAGAACATGGGCTATTTTTCTTAGGGAAGAACATGGCAAATTCTTTTGTTTATTGAACAGATCAATATAGGAGAGATAACGTGAGTACATATTTTAACGTGAGACTGAACCAAACGTGGCTAAATATTTTATGGCATTGGTGGGTAATTTCTATAATCACCGAGATCGAGATCTAGCGGTTGTGGTTTTATGATGTACTAAATTAAAGGTTGGATGTTTCTAATTTTTGTGGGATTTTCTAATAATTTATCTTTTTTCTAGTTAACCCATCAACATGCGTGTACCCAACACCTCCTGATTGATCATTGCAAATATAACTAATATGACTAACCATGCAGGTAGATATAGATCAAATCTTGGTGCCAAAAAAACAGTAAGTAATATGACCCAATATGCAGCTAGAGATAGATCAAATCTTGGTGCAAAAAAGACAAATCAACTCTCATACCTGTTCCGATCTCGCGGTTCTTTGCACCATCTATTGCAGCTGCGCATTACTTCCCCCATTGCCCATGCAGCAATGGGTATTGCGTTGATTGGATCACATCCTGATTGTATACTTCCGTTGTAGATCAGCCGACCCGTGCCAATCCGCGGCGCTTCCCCGTATAGTCCAAGGCATCAACGATTGGGTATAGAGATAACTCCACATTCGCAACTGATCCGGCCATGCTTTACGGCACGAACTGGCCCTGATAACTTGGTGCGGCACATGATGCAGTCACACCAGGCATAGGAGAGAGAGAGAACATGGGCTAGTTTTCTGACGGAAGAACGTGGAGAGAGAGAACGTGGGTTATTTTTCTTAGAGAAGAACATGGCAAATTCTTTTGTTTATTGAACAGATCAATATAGGAGAGATAACGTGAGTAAATATTTTAATGTGAGACTGAACCAAACGTGGGTAAATATTTCATGGCATTGGTGGGTAATTTCTATAATCACCGACATCGAGATCTAGCGGTTGTGGTTTTATGATGTACTAAATTAAAGGTTGGATGTTTCTAATTTTTGTGGGATTTTCTAATAATTTATCTTTTTTCTAGTTAACCCATCAACATGCGTGCACCCAACACCTCCTGATTGATCCTTGCAAATATAACTAATATGACTAACCATGCAGGTAGATATAGATCAAACCTTGGTGCCAAAAAAACAGTAAGTAATACGACCCAACATGCAGGTAGAGATAGATCAAATCTTGGTGCCAAAAAGACAAATCAGATCTCATACCTGTCCCGATCTCGCGGTTCTTTGCACCATCTATTGCAGCTGCGCATTACTTCCCCCCTCGCCCATGCAGCAATGGGTATTGCGTTGATTGGATCTCATCCTGATTGTATAATTCCGTTGTAGATCAGCCGACCCGTGCCAATCCGCGGCGCTTCCCCGTATAGTCCAAGGCAGCAACGATTGGTTATAGAGATAACTCCACCGTCGCAACTGATCCGGCCATGCTTTATGGCACGTACTGGCCCTGATAACTTGGTGCGGCACCTGACGCAGTCACACCAGGCATAGGAGAGAGAGAGAACGTGGGCTAATTTTCTTACGGAAGAACGTGGAGAGAGAGAACATGGGCTATTTTTCTTAGGGAAGAACATGGCAAATTCTTTTGTTTATTGAACAGATCAATATAGGAGAGATAACGTGAGTACATATTTTAACGTGAGACTGAACCAAACGTGGCAAAATATTTTATGGCATTGGTGGGTAATTTCTATAATCACCGAGATCGAGATCTAGCGGTTGTGGTTTTATGATGTACTAAATTAAAGGTTGGATGTTTCTAATTTTTGTGGGATTTTCTAATAATTTATCTTTTTTCTAGTTAACCCATCAACATGCGTGTACCCAACACCTCCTGATTGATCCTTGCAAATATAACTAATATGACTAACCATGCAGGTAGATATAGATCAAATCATGGTGCCAAAAAAACAGTAAGTAATATGACCCAACATGCAGGTAGAGATAGATCAAATCTTGGTGCAAAAAAGACAAATTAAATCTCATACCTGTCCCGATCTCGCGGTTCTTTGCACCATCTATTGCAGCTGCGTATTACTTCCCCCCTCGCCCATGTAGCAATGGGTATTGCGTTGATTGGATCTCATCCTGATTGTATACTTCCGTTGTAGATCAGCCGACCCGTGGCAATCCGCGGCGCTTCCCCGTATAGTCCAAGGCAGCAACGATTGGTTATAGAGATAACTCCACCGTCGCAACTGATCCGACCATGCTTTACGGCATGTACTGGCCCTGATAACTTGGTGCGGCACCTGATGCAGTCACACCAGGCATAGGAGAGAGAGAGAACGTGGGCTAATTTTATTACGGAAGAACGTGGAGAGAGAGAACGTGGGCTATTTTTCTTAGGGAAGAACATGGCAAATTCTTTTGTTTATTGAACAGATCAATATAGGAGAGATAACGTGAGTAAATATTTTAACGTGAGACTGAACCAAACGTGGGTAAATATTTTATGGCATTGGTGGGTAATTTCTATAATCACCGAGATCGAGATCTAGCGGTTGTGGTTTTATGATGTACTAAATTAAAGGTTGGATGTTTCTAATTTTTGTGGGATTTTCTAATAATTTATCTTTTTTCTAGTTAACCCATCAACATGCGTGTACCCAACACCTCCTGATTGATCCTTGCAAATATAACTAATATGACTAACCATGCAGGTAGATATAGATCAAATCTTGGTGCCAAAAAAACAGTAAGTAATATGACCCAACATGCAGGTAGAGATAGATCAAATCTTGGTGCAAAAAAGACAAATCAAATCTCATACCTGTCCCGATCTCGCGGTTCTTTGCACCATCTATTGCAGCTGCGCATTACTTCCCCCCTCGCCCATGCAGCAATGGGTATTGCGTTGATTGGATCTCATCCTGATTGTATACTTCCGTTGTAGATCAGCCGACCCGTGCCAATCCGCGGCGCTTCCCCATATAGTCCAAGGCAGCAACGATTGGTTATAGAGATAACTCCACCGTCGCAACTGATCCGGCCATGCTTTACGGCACGTACTGGCCCTGATAACTTGGTGCGGCACCTGATGCAGTCACACCAGGCATAGGAGAGAGAGAGAACGTGGGCTAATTTTCTTACGGTAGAACGTGGAGAGAGAGAACGTGGGCTATTTTTCTTAGGGAAGAACATGGCAAATTCTTTTGTTTATTGAACAGATCAATATAGGAGAGATAACGTGAGTAAATATTTTAACGTGAGACTGAACCAAACGTGGGTAAATATTTCATGGCATTGGTGGGTAATTTCTATAATCACCGAGATCGAGATCTAGCGGTTGTGGTTTTATGATGTACTAAATTAAAGGTTGGATGTTTCTAATTTTTGTGGGATTTTCTAATAATTTATCTTTTTTCTAGTTAACCCATCAACATGCGTGTACCCAACACCTCCTGATTGATCCTTTCAAATATAACTAATATGACTAACCATGCAGGTAGATATAGATCAAATCATGGTGCCAAAAAAACAGTAAGTAATATGACCCAACATGCAGGTAGAGATAGATCAAATCTTGGTGCAAAAAAGACAGTAGGTAATATGACCCAACATGCAGGTAGATATAGATCAAATCTTGGTGCAAAAAAGACAAATCAAATCTCATACCTGTCCAGATCTCGCGGTTCTTTGCACCATCTATTGCAGCTGCGCATTACTTCCCCCCTCGCCCATGTAGCAATGGGTATTGCGTTGATTGGATCTCATCCTGATTGTATACTTACGTTGTAGATCAGCCGACCCGTGGCAATCCGCGGCGCTTCCCCGTATAGTCCAAGGCAGCAACGATTGGTTATAGAGATAACTCCACCGTCGCAACTGATCCGACCATGCTTTACGGCATGTACTGGCCCTGATAACTTGGTGCGGCACCTGATGCAGTCACACCAGGCATAGGAGAGAGAGAGAACGTGGGCTAATTTTATTACGGAAGAACGTGGAGAGAGAGAACGTGGGCTATTTTTCTTAGGGAAGAACATGGCAAATTCTTTTGTTTATTGAACAGATCAATATAGGAGAGATAACGTGAGTAAATATTTTAACGTGAGACTGAACCAAACGTGGGTAAATATTTCATGGCATTGGTGGGTAATTTCTATAATCACCGAGATCGAGATCTAGCGGTTGTGGTTTTATGATGTACTAAATTAAAGGTTGGATGTTTCTAATTTTTGTGGGATTTTCTAATAATTTATCTTTTTTCTAGTTAACCCATCAACATGCGTGTACCCAACACCTCCTGATTGATCCTTTCAAATATAACTAATATGACTAACCATGCAGGTAGATATAGATCAAATCATGGTGCCAAAAAAACAGTAAGTAATATGACCCAACATGCAGGTAGATATAGATCAAATCTTGGTGCAAAAAGACAGTAGGTAATATGACCCAACATGCAGGTAGATATAGATCAAATCTTGGTGCAAAAAAGACAAATCAAATCTCATACCTGTCCAGATCTCGCGGTTCTTTGCACCATCTATTGCAGCTGCGCATTACTTCCCCCCTCGCCCATGTAGCAATGGGTATTGCGTTGATTGGATCTCATCCTGATTGTATACTTACGTTGTAGATCAGCCGACCCGTGGCAATCCGCGGCGCTTCCCCGTATAGTCCAAGGCAGCAACGATTGGTTATAGAGATAACTCCACCGTCGCAACTGATCCGACCATGCTTTACGGCATGTACTGGCCCTGATAACTTGGTGCGGCACCTGATGCAGTCACACCAGGCATAGGAGAGAGAGAGAACGTGGGCTAATTTTATTACGGAAGAACGTGGAGAGAGAGAACGTGGGCTATTTTTCTTAGGGAAGAACATGGCAAATTCTTTTGTTTATTGAACAGATCAATATAGGAGAGATAACGTGAGTAAATATTTTAACGTGAGACTGAACCAAACGTGGGTAAATATTTCATGGCATTGGTGGGTAATTTCTATAATCACCGAGATCGAGATCTAGCGGTTGTGGTTTTATGATGTACTAAATTAAAGGTTGGATGTTTCTAATTTTTGTGGGATTTTCTTATAATTTATCTTTTTTCTAGTTAACCCATCAACATGCGTGTACCCAACACCTCCTGATTGATCCTTGCAAATATAACTAATATGACTAACCATGTAGGTAGATATAGATCAAATCTTGGTGCCAAAAAAACAGTAAGTAATATGACCCAATATGCAGCTAGAGATAGATCAAATCTTGGTGCAAAAAAGACAAATCAAATCTCATACCTGTCCCGATCTCGCGGTTCTTTGCACCATCTATTGCAGCTGCGCATTACTTCCCCCCTCGCCCATGCAGCAATGGGTATTGCATTGATTGGATCTCATCCTGATTGTATACTTCCATTGTAGATCAGCCGACCCGTGCCAATCCGCGGCGCTTCCCCATATAGTCCAAGGCAGCAACGATTGGTTATAGAGATAACTCCACCATCGCAACTGATCCGGCCATGCTTTACGGCACGTACTGGCCCTGATAACTTGGTGCGGCACCTGATGCAGTCACACCAGGCATAGGAGAGAGAGAACGTGGGCTAATTTTCTTACGGAAGAACGTGGAGAGAGAGATCGTGGGCTATTTTTCTTAGGGAAAAACAAGGCAAATTCTTTTGTTTATTGAACAGATCAATATTGGAGAGATAACGTGAGTAAATATTTCAACGTGAGACTGAACCAAAAGTGGGTAAATATTTCATGGCATTGGTGGGTAATTTCTATAATCACCGAGATCGAGATCTAGCGGTTGTGGTTTTATGATGTACTAAATTAAAGGTTGGATGTTTCTAATTTTTGTGGGATTTTCTAATAATTTATCTTTTTTCTACTTAACCCATCAACATGCGTGTACCCAACACCTCCTGATTGATCCTTGCAAATATAACTAATATGACTAACCATGCAGGTAGATATAGATCAAATCATGGTTGCAAAAAAACAGTAGGTAATATGACCCAACATGCATGTAGGGATAGATCTAATCTTGGTGCAAAAAAGACAAATCAAATCTCATACCTGTCCAGATCTCGCGGTTCTTTGCACCATCTATTGCAGCTGCGCATTACTTCCCCCGTCGTCCTTGCAGCAATGCGTATTGCGTTGATTGGATCTCATCCTGATTGTATACTTCCGTTGTAGATCAGCCGACCCATGCCAATCCGCAGCGCTTCCCCGTATAGTCCAAGGCAGCAACGATTGGTTACAGAGATAACTCCACCGTCGCAACTGATCCGGCCATGCTTTACGGCACGTACTGGCCCTGATAACTTGGTGCGGCACCTGATGCAGTCACACCAGGCATAGGAGAGAGAGAGAACGTGGGCTAATTTTCTTACGGAAGAACGTGGAGAGAGAGAACGTGGGCTATTTTTCTTAGGGAAGAACATGGCAAATTCTTTTGTTTATTGAACAGATCAATATAGGAGAGATAACGTGAGTAAATATTTTAACGTGAGACTGAACCAAACGTGGGTAAATATTTCATGGCATTGGTGGGTAATTTCTATAATCACCGAGATCGAGATCTAGCGGTTGTGGTTTTATGATGTACTAAATTAAAGGTTGGATGTTTCTAATTTTTGTGGGATTTTCTTATAATTTATCTTTTTTCTAGTTAACCCATCAACATGCGTGTACCCAACACCTCCTGATTGATCCTTGCAAATATAACTAATATGACTAACCATGCAGGTAGATATAGATCAAATCTTGGTGCCAAAAAAATAGTAAGTAATATGACCCAATATGCGCTAGAGATAGATCAAATCTTGGTGCAAAAAAGACAAATCAAATCTCATACCTGTCCCGATCTCGCGGTTCTTTGCACCATCTATTGCAGCTGCGCATTACTTCCCCCCCTCGCCCATGCAGCAATGGGTATTGCATTGATTGGATCTCATCCTGATTGTATACTTCCGTTGTAGATCAGCCGACCCGTGCCAATCCGCGGCGCTTCCCCATATAGTCCAAGGCAGCAACGATTGGTTATAGAGATAACTCCACCGTCGCAACTGATCCGGCCATGCTTTACGGCACGTACTGGCCCTGATAACTTGGTGCGGCACCTGATGCAGTCACACCAGGCATAGGAGAGAGAGAGAACGTGGGCTAATTTTCTTACGGAAGAACGTGGAGAGAGAGATCGTGGGCTATTTTTCTTAGGGAAAAACAAGGCAAATTCTTTTGTTTATTGAACAGATCAATATAGGAGAGATAACGTGAGTAAATATTTCAACGTGAGACTGAACCAAAAGTGGGTAAATATTTCATGGCATTGGTGGGTAATTTCTATAATCACCGAGATCGAGATCTAGCGGTTGTGGTTTTATGATGTACTAAATTAAAGGTTGGATGTTTCTAATTTTTGTGGGATTTTCTAATAATTTATCTTTTTTCTACTTAACCCATCAACATGCGTGTACCCAACACCTCCTGATTGATCCTTGCAAATATAACTAATATGACTAACCATGCAGGTAGATATAGATCAAATCATGGTGCCAAAAAAACAGTAGGTAATATGACCCAACATGCATGTAGGGATAGATCAAATCTTGGTGCAAAAAAGACAAATCAAATCTCATACCTGTCCAGATCTCGCGGTTCTTTGCACCATCTATTGCAGCTGCGCATTACTTCCCCCCTCGTCCTTGCAGCAATGCGTATTGCGTTGATTGGATCTCATCCTGATTGTATACTTCCGTTGTAGATCAGCCGACCCATGCCAATCCGCAGCGCTTCCCCGTATAGTCCAAGGCAGCAACGATTGGTTACAGAGATAACTCCACCGTCGCAACTGATCCGGCCATGCTTTACGGCACGTACTGGCCCTGATAACTTGGTGCGGCACCTGATGCAGTCACACCAGGCATAGGAGAGAGAGAGAACGTGGGCTAATTTTCTTACGGAAGAACGTGGAGAGAGAGAACGTGGGCTATTTTTCTTAGGGAAGAACATGGCAAATTCTTTTGTTTATTGAACAGATCAATATAGGAGAGATAACGTGAGTAAATATTTTAACGTGAGACTGAACCAAACGTGGGTAAATATTTCATTGCATTGGTGGGTAATTTCTATAATCACCGAGATCGAGATCTAGCGGTTGTGGTTTTATGATGTACTAAATTAAAGGTTGGATGTTTCTAATTTTTGTGGGATTTTCTAATAATTTATCTTTTTTCTAGTTAACCCATCAACATGCGTGTACCCAACACCTCCTGATTGATCCTTTCAAATATAACTAATATGACTAACCATGCAGGTAGATATAGATCAAATCATGGTGCCTAAAAAACAGTAAGTAATATGACCCAACATGCAGGTAGAGATAGATCAAATCTTGGTGCAAAAAAGACAGTAGGTAATATGACCCAACATGCAGGTAGATATAGATCAAATCTTGGTGCAAAAAAGACAAATCAAATCTCATACCTGTCCAGATCTCGCGGTTCTTTGCACCATCTATTGCAGCTGCGCATTACTTCCCCCCTCGCCCATGTAGCAATGGGTATTGCGTTGATTGGATCTCATCCTGATTGTATACTTCCGTTGTAGATCAGCCGACCCGTGGCAATCCGCGGCGCTTCCCCGTATAGTCCAAGGCAGCAACGATTGGTTATAGAGATAACTCCACCGTCGCAACTGATCCGACCATGCTTTACGACATGTACTGGCCCTGATAACTTGGTGCGGCACCTGATGCAGTCACACCAGGCATAGGAGAGAGAGAGAACGTGGGCTAATTTTATTATGGAAGAACGTGGAGAGAGAGAACGTGGGCTATTTTTCTTAGGGAAGAACATGGCAAATTCTTTTGTTTATTGAACAGATCAATATAGGAGAGATAACGTGAGTAAATATTTTAACGTGAGACTGAACCAAACGTGGGTAAATATTTCATGGCATTGGTGGGTAATTTCTATAATCACCGAGATCGAGATCTAGCGGTTGTGGTTTTATGATGTACTAAATTAAAGGTTGGATGTTTCTAATTTTTGTGGGATTTTCTTATAATTTATCTTTTTTCTAGTTAACCCATCAACATGCGTGTACCCAACACCTCCTGATTGATCCTTGCAAATATAACTAATATGACTAACCATGCAGGTAGATATAGATAAAATCTTGGTGCCAAAAAAACAGTAAGTAATATGACCCAATATGCAGCTAGAGATAGATCAAATCTTGGTGCAAAAAAGACAAATCAAATCTCATACCTGTCCCGATCTCGCGGTTCTTTGCACCATCTATTGCAGCTGCGCATTACTTCCCCCCTCGCCCATGCAGCAATGGGTATTGCATTGATTGGATCTCATCCTGATTGTATACTTCCGTTGTAGATCAGCCGACCCGTGCCAATCCGCGGCGCTTCCCCATATAGTCCAAGGCAGCAACGATTGGTTATAGAGATAACTCCACCGTCGCAACTGATCCGGCCATGCTTTACGGCACGTACGGGCCCTGATAACTTGGTGCGGCACCTGATGCAGTCACACCAGGCATAGGAGAGAGAGAGAACGTGGGCTAATTTTCTTACGGAAGAACGTGGAGAGAGAGAACATGGGCTATTTTTCTTAGGGAAGAACATGGAAAATTCTTTTGTTTATTGAACAGATCAATATAGGAGAGATAACGTGAGTACATATTTTAACGTGAGACTGAACCAAACGTGGCTAAATATTTTATGGCATTTGTGGGTAATTTCTATAATCACCGAGATCGAGATCTAGCGGTTGTGGTTTTATGATGTACTAAATTAAAGGTTGGATGTTTCTAATTTTTGTGGGATTTTCTAATAATTTATCTTTTTTCTACTTAACCCATCAACATGCGTGTACCCAACACCTCCTGATTGATCCTTGCAAATATAACTAATATGACTAACCATGCAGGTAGATATAGATCAAATCATGGTGCCAAAAAAACAGTAGGTAATATGACCCAACATGCATGTAGGGATAGATCAAATCTTGGTGCAAAAAAGACAAATCAAATCTCATACCTGTCCAGATCTCGCGGTTCTTTGCACCATCTATTGCAGCTGCGCATTACTTCCCCCCTCGTCCTTGCAGCAATGCGTATTGCGTTGATTGGATCTCATCCTGATTGTATACTTCCGTTGTAGATCAGCCGACCCATGCCAATCCGCAGCGCTTCCCCGTATAGTCCAAGGCAGCAACGATTGGTTACAGAGATAACTCCACCGTCGCAACTGATCCGGCCATGCTTTACGGCACGTACTGGCCCTGATAACTTGGTGCGGCACCTGATGCAGTCACAGGCATAGGAGAGAGAGAGAACGTGGGCTAATTTTCTTACGGAAGAACGTGGAGAGAGAGAACGTGGGCTATTTTTCTTAGGGAAGAACATGGCAAATTCTTTTGTTTATTGAACAGATCAATATAGGAGAGATAACGTGAGTAAATATTTTAACGTGAGACCGAACCAAACGTGGGTAACTATTTCATGGCATTGGTGGGTAATTTCTATAATCACCGAGATCGAGATCTAGTGGTTGTGGTCTTATGATGTACTAAATTAAAGGTTGGATGTTTCTAATTTTTGTGGGATTTTCTAATAATTTATCTTTTTTCTAGTTAACCCATCAACATGCGTGTACCCAACACCTCCTGATTGATCCTTGCAAATATAACTAATATGACTAACCATGGAGGTAGATATAGATCAAATCATGGTGCCAAAAAAACAGTAGGTAATATGACCCAACATGCAGGTACAGATAGATCATATCTTGGTGCAAAAAAGACAAATCAAATCTCATACCTGTCCAGATCTCGCGGTTCTTTGCACCATCTATTGCAGCTGCGCATTACTTCCCCCCTCGCCCATGCAGCAATGGGTATTGCGTTGATTGGATCTCATCCTGATTGTATACTTCCGTTGTAGATCAGCCGACCCGTGCCAATCCGCGGCGCTTCCCCGTATAGTCCAAGGCAGCAACGATTGGTAATAGAGATAACTCCACCGTTGCAACTGATCCGGCCATGCTTTACAGCACGTACTGGCCCTGATAACTTGGTGCGGCACCTGATGCAGTCACACCAGGCATAGGAGAGAGAGAGAACGTGGGCTAATTTTCTTACGGAAGAACGTGGAGAGAGAGATCGTGGGCTATTTTTCTTAGGGAAAAACAAGGCAAATTCTTTTGTTTATTTAACAGATCAATATACGAGAGATAACGTGAGTAAATATTTTAACGTGAGACTGAACCAAACGTGGGTAAATATTTTATGGCATTGGTGGGTAATTTCTATAATCACCGAGATCGAGATCTAGCGGTTGTGGTCTTATGATGTACTAAATTAAAGGTTTGATGTTTCTAATTTTTGTGGGATTTTCTAATAATTTATCTTTTTTGTAGTTAACCCATCAACATGCGTGTACCCAACACCTCCTGATTGATCCTTGCAAATATAACTAATATGTCTAACCATGCAGGTAGATATAGATCAAATCATGGTGCCAAAAAAACAATAGGTAATATGACCCAACATGCAGGTAGAGATAGATCAAATCTTGGTGCAAAATAGACAAATCAAATCTCATACCTGTCCAGATCTCGCGGTTCTTTGCACCATCTATTGCAGCTGCGCATTACTTCCCCCCTCGCCCATGCAGCAATGGGTATTGCGTTGATTGGATCTCATCCTGATTGTATACTTCCGTTGTAGATCAGCCGACCCATGCCAATCCGCGGCGCTTCCCCGTATAGTCAAAGGCAGCAACGATTGGTTATAGAGATAACTCCACCGTCGCAACTGATCCGGCCATGCTTTATGGCACGTACTGGCCCTGATAACTTGGTGCGGCACCTGATGCAGTCACACCAGGCATAGGAGAGAGGGAGAACGTGGGCTCATTTTCTTACGGAAGAACGTGGAGAGAGAGATCGTGGGCTATTTTTCTTAGGGAAAAACAAGGCAAATTCTTTTGTTTATTGAACAGATCAATATAGGAGAGATAACGTGAGTAAATATTTTAACGTGAGACTGAACCAAACGTGGGTAAATATTTTATGGCATTGGTGGGTAATTTCTATAATCACCGAGATCGAGATCTAGCAGTTGTGGTTTTATGATGTACTAAATTAAAGGTTGGATGTTTCTAATTTTTGTGGGATTTTCTAATAATTTATCTTTTTTCTAGTTAACCCATCAAGCACTTTTTATATATAAATAGATATTTATTGCATTATGGGCAGTTATTAAAGATTATATCTCAATACTTATGTCTATTCTCTCTTATTTTACAAGGTTTACCATGAAGAGGGGGGATGCCGGCAGCTGGAATTCTGCCTGGAAAAGGAGCAAATATTGGAAACCTATTCTGCACAGCTCCAAAAATCCTGAAACTCCACGGAAGTCAGTTTTGGAATTAATAGGAATTATTGAGAAAAGAAACTACCAGAGGGGGCCTGCACCCAGGCCAGGAGGGTGGGGGGCGCGCCCACCCCTACTGGGCGCGCCCCTGTCTCCTGGGCCCCCTGGTGGCCCTCCGGTGCCCATCTTCTGCTATATGAAGGCTTTTACCCTGGAAAAAATTAGCGGCAAGCTTACGGGACGAAACTCCGCCGCCAAGAGGCAGAACCTTGGCGGAACCAATCTAGAGCTCCGGCAGAGCTGTTCTGCCGGGGAAACTTCCCTCCGGGAGGGGGAAATCATCACCATCATCATCACCAACGATCCTCTCATCGGGAGGGGGTCAATCTCCATCAACATCTTCACTAGCACCATCTCCTCTCAAAACCCTAGTTCATCTCTTGTATCCAATCTTGTATCAAAACCATAAATTGGTACCTGTGGGTTGCTAGTAGTGTGGATTACTCCTTGTAGTTGACGCTAATTGGTTTACTTGGTGGAAGATCATATGTTGAGATCCTTAATGCATATTATTACTCCTCTGATTATGAACATGAATATGCTTTGTGAGTAGTTACGTTTGCTCCTGAGGACATGGGTGAAGTCTTGCCATTAGTAGTCATGTGAATTTGGTATTCGTTCGATATATTGATGAGATGTATGTTGTCTTTCCTCTAGTGGTGTTATGTGAACGTCGACTACATGACACTTCACCATTATTTGGGCCTAGTGGAAGGCATTGGGAAGTAATAAGTAGATGATGGGTTGCTAGAGTGAAGGAGGCTTAAACCCTAGTTTATGCGTTGCTTCGTAAGGGGCTGATTTGGATCCATATGTTTAATGCTGTGGTTAGGTTTACCTTAATACTTCTTTTGTAGTTGCGGATGCTTGGAATAGGGGTTAATCATAAGTGGGATGCTTGTGCAAGTAAGGGCAGTGCCGAAGCGCCGGTCCACCCACATATCAAATTATCAAAGTACCGAACGCGAATCATATGAGCGTGATGAAAACTAGCTTGACGATAATTCCCATATGTCCTTGGGAGCTCTTTTCACATTATAAGAAATTGTCGAGGCTGGTCCTTTGCTACAAAAAGGATTGGGCCACCTTGCTGCACTTTATTTACTTTCATTGCTTGTTATTCGTTACAATTTATCTTATCAGAAAACTATCTGTTAACTACAATTTCAGTGCTTGCAGAGAAAACCTTACTGAAAACCGCTTGTCATTTCCTTCTGGTTCTCGTTGGATTCGACACTCTTACTTATCAAAAGGACTACGATAGATCCCCTATACTTGTGGGTCATCAAGACTCTTTCCTGGCGCCGTTGCCGGGGAGTGTAGCGCTTTTGGTGAGTGGAACTTGGTAAGGAAACATTTATATAGTGTGCTGAAAATTTCTGTCACTTGTTACGGTGGAAACTAATCCTTTGAGGGGCTTGTTCGGGGTATCTTCACCCCGAACAGAAGAGCAAAGAGTTGCTCCTCAACCTACTGAACCTACTGAAAATATTTACTTTGGGATTCCTTCGGGTATGAAAGAGAAACTGCTAGCTAATCCATTTGCAGGAGATGGAACATTGCATCCCGATTTACACCTTATCTTTGTGGATGAAATGTGTGGATTATTTAAGCTTGCAGGTATTCCAGATGATGTTGTCAAAAGGAAGGTCTTCCCTTTATCTTTGAAGGGAGATGCATTGACATGGTATAGGCTATGTGATGATACAGGATCTTGGAATTATAAACGATTGAAGTTGGAATTTCACCAGAAGTTCTATCCTATGCATCTTGTTCATCGTGATCGTAATTACATATATAATTGCTGGCCTCACGAAGGAGAAAGCATCACTCAAGCTTGGGGGAGGCTTAAATCAATGCTATATTCATGCCCCAATCATGAGCTCTCCAAAGAAATGATTATTCAAAAATTTTATGCTCGGCTTTCTCCCAATGATCGCAACATGCTCGATACTTCCTGTGTTGGTTCTTATATGCTGAAGACTATTGAATTCAAATGGGATTTATTGGAAAGAATTAAACGCAACTCTAAAGATTGGTGTTCCGACGATGGTAAGGAGTCAGGTATGACACCTAAGTTTGATTGTGTTAAATATTTTATGTATACCGATGCTTTTCGTGGATTTAGCGCTAAGTATGGACTTGACTCTGAGATAGTAGCTTCTTTCTGTGAATCTTTTGCTACTCACGTTGATCTCCCCAAGGAGAAGTGGTTTAAATATAATCCTCCCGTTGAAGTAAAAGTAGTTGCACCTATTACAGTTTAAGAAAAGACTGTCACTTGTCAGGACCGGATTTTTGGGATATTAATTTTCCAGAAAATGGCCCTTGTGCTCACCAGCCCCAAGATTACTATTAGCTGATGAGGCACCAACTTGATACAAAATCCAAGCAAAGTACAAAATATGTAGTACAAGACCATTGTGGTCTATGAGTACAACACTTGGTTTCTAGTGGTTGATGGCGGAAGCGGTGTGTGGTTCATCTGCGTCTATGGGAGTCCATTTCCCACAGGAACAGCTGACCAGGATAACTCCTATCTTCGCGAGGCTGCTATCAACATTGCGTAGGTTCCGGGGCTGTCATCGCAATGCTTCTCTCCATGCGAGAAATCTGGCCAAGACAATAGCCAGGGACAAGCCAGTGAGTACTTTTGAATGTACTCGCAAACATTACGAACACGGGTATAATATAACCAGGGATAATCATGCTTCGAAATATTCCACGATCGTAACGTCAGTCAAAATCCATGATGCGTGCATGCAGGTAAAATATGAATATGCAATTACGGGAGTAGAAATATAGAATGCACCGATCGAGTGTCTGAAGCGACGCCTCGAAAGGGTAATAAGATAAATCATGCCTCAGTCGGGCGTCTGAGCGACACCACATAAAGGGCTTATAGACAATAAAAATAACAAGCATGCCACAATCGGGCGTCTATGCGACACCACATAAAGGGCTTATAAATAATAAAAATAACAAGCATGCCACAGTCGGGCGTCTGAGCGACACCACATAAAGGGCTTATAGACAATAAAAATAACAAGCATGCCACAGCCGGGCGTCTATGCGACACCACATAAAGGGCTTATAGACAATAAAAATAACAAGCATGCCACAGTCAGTGTCTGAGCGACACCACATAAAGGGCTTATAATAATTGCAGTGAGTATCTAGGAGGTAGGACCGTCCTAGGGATACTCAATATTTCAAATAATGTAAATGGTTAGTCCATAATAATAATAATCATAATCATCACAAGTCACAAGTCATGATCCAAGTTCTGGTTTAACAGTTTTCTCCTCCGAAGACCGACACTAAGACCGACACTTGACCCATCCCAGACTGTAGTCCTTAACCATGGACACGGCTATTCGAATAGATGTATAATCTCTGCAGAGGGTGTACTCTTTACCCACGGGTAATGGATTTCTTTAGTCCATCGGGACTAATTCCGTCTACGGTCTTTTAATTGAAAACACGCCTGACCTGCACACACCAGCTTAACTTACCGGTGTCAGGAATCACCGACGACACCTGTCAAGCAAAACTCTAAGTGGGGAGGCTAAAACCTTGACGTAGCATGGGATCACAAAATTTATACCGCGCGCAAACTAGGGGAGCTACCCCTTCGGCTACAACTGAAACTCGCATGCCCCCTGACTGGATGACTGGCTTTAATCCATGGCCATGGGAGCCTCATCACGGCCTCTGTGTACGGTGTGTGCTAGAAAGGGATTGACAACTTACTGAACCGTACCCTCCCTATGGCAGGGACAAGTGGTAGTACGAAGCAAGTATGGGGGTTACTGGAACAAGACTCGATCTACGGCCGACTCAGGAGGTTCAAGTATTCTCCGTATGATTAGCATAACCAGAAAATATTTCCATTAACAGATAAACTCACCACTCATCAAGCCTCACCATGCCATACCGGACATACTCATCTCAACGAGGAACTAGGGACAAGCTCGTGTCTACCCAAGACCGCGACTTTCCCGGCTTCCTTCTGGTATGCATGAGAAGCTTACGAGGATGATTACCACCACCAACATATCCATTTCTAACAGCAAAGCATCTCCATTATGCACCCATGCGTATGATTTTATCGCCACATAAAATAACGTATGCTCCAAGTCAAGGTGGTGTTGTAACCGTATCAACAACACCCAAAAATATTATTCCAGGGTTCAGAAAGCTTGCCTTCAGGTTGTGGAGAGGAAGTGTGCATTCCAAAACTTTTTGAAAGTTTTCTTCTCTCTCCATTTCCTATTTTAAAAAATATATTCAAATAACATATATTTCAAAAACAGTACAAAAGTTGTCCTAAATATTTTTGAAATAAATCTTAAAATAAACTAGATGAAATTTGAGAGAGGTAGGAAAAAGAATAAACTCATTTGGAGTTTTATTTTAAAAGATATAGCCGATCTCGAGCTATAAAATGACCGCGGTGCTCCTTCTTCTTCCTCACACCTGGCCTCACTTCTACTTCTCCTTCCTTCTCCTCCATTGCTGTTTGCAGGAGCTCGAGACGAGGCTCTAATGGCGGAGGTGATGCCGGACTGGTACGTGGTCCTGGTGTGTGGAGGTTTGGCGACGCTGCTGGGGTTCTCCGTGCTCCTGTGCGCGATGATCCTTGATGATCGTCGTGATGCTGCCGCTCCAGTGTTAGCTCTTCGCGGTGGCGGCGATCACGAGGATTAAGTGCGGCATCGAGTGTTAACTGTTGTCAGTGGGCTGGAGTAACCTGCGCCCGAATGATCACTCACAAATCTCTCTTACTGAGACTATGGTGTCCTCGGGTGTGATCAGTTAGGTGCAAAAATGTGTATGAGGATTTGTAATTAGCGCACGAGGTCGAGTGGTTGTGGTTGTGAGTCTGCCGCTGCGTGAATAAAAATCTACGTCGTGAAGAGGCATATGCT
Source organism: Aegilops tauschii subsp. strangulata (assembly GCF_002575655.3). Lineage (NCBI taxonomy): Eukaryota > Viridiplantae > Streptophyta > Magnoliopsida > Poales > Poaceae > Aegilops > Aegilops tauschii. The sequence continues at coordinate 70,305,465 of NC_053041.3, forward strand.
GCAGCAACTCTGGGAAAGAAATCTCACTACAAAATTTTATCGCGAGTCAAAATTAGTTAAATCAAAATTAACAGCAGTAAAACTGCTCACATAATTGAAACCAAATATTTGATCCGTCCCACAAATTTTGGATACCTGGTACAAGTTACAACACATAATTAAGTACTGGGATAATAAACATAGCGGTGGCGTCTACAATGAAAACGGCAAAAGGACATGGTCCTGAGAAAACGTCTCTGGTACTGGGGCGCACTCTTCTTCTATCGGGGGAAGCGGGTTGACTAGTCGATGAATGCGTCCCTCCTGGTCAGGCCTCAGTGGTCTGCCAATAGCGATCTGAGGATTTAAATCAGCGAGGCTCTGGAGATAACCCATTACCCGCTGAGTCAAACGCTCCTGGGCGATAACATACTGGGCAAGGTTGGCCAGTACTGGATCTCTCTCAATTCGCCCACCGGGAAAAGATGGTACTTCTCCGGGTGCTGCACGACTCGGAAAATAATAATACCCTCGTTTGCTGGCATAGGGTACTGCGAATCGAAGACGAGCAAGCGCTTCGTACGCAGCAGCTCCAATGGCCATATGCGGAGTCGGCATGGATTTCCCCACGAAGGAGACTTCCGTTGGGTCTTGGTTTGGGTTTGCGGGAGGGATGTGCACCACTGCCCAATATTTCGAGGTGGATGGGGTGATCCTCGATTTGAGCAACTCGTACTGGGGTGGATGGATGGCACTCATGGTACTGCAGGTGAAGTCCCACAATATTTTAACAAAACTACCCGGAGTTGCGTCTGGGGTTCTCAGATAAATACTGGGGGTCGGCATGGCAAGGAAATGGCTGTGCGGGTTGTGTACAAGGTGAGTGTTACTTTGGCAAGGTCACGAGGTGGCCTTTTATATGGCATTGGGGCTGGGTTATTTACCGTGGTGAAGGGTAACTAGTTGTCGGTTCTGTTCTATGGGGTCGGGGTCAATGCCACAGATACACATATCCCACAAAGTGACGCATTACTCTGGTGTCGTCGGGGTAGGTTTTGGTAGCTGCGCCCGGAATTTAAAAATGCAACTGTACACTAACGTACAATGCATGGCTACTATTCAAAAATAGGGGCGCACAAGCAGACATCATTTAATAATGGTGATACAGGATCACACAATTACAGGGCGTAGGAATACTAAGGCTCGGTACTACTCGGGCGACTTAGTATACTTCATTAATATCTAAGCGGGCTTGTCTAGTGGACGTCGAGGCTTTTCCACGGGTTTCACCGTCGGGATTAGCCGGATGAGGTTGAGGGGCTGCAGGGTCGGGGTAGCGATGATGACCATCGCGGGGGTTGTTGGCCACAATCCCGTTGGAGTGTGTTCCCAAAAGGCGACGAAGCACTTCTGGGGACACCAAAGTATTTTGGTCGATGTTTGGGGCAGCCCTCAAGGGCTCGATCGGGTGTCCGAACAGCACAACTGGTTTGTCGGCGTTGGGCTCCTCTTCTCCTCTCGCCGGGGCTCGGCGAATCAGTTATCCATGAGCTGCGATCAGATCAAGGGTGATTTGATCAAACAGTTCCTCTAGTGCACTTACATAGCGCACCAGATGCAATAGTGCAGGATCCGTCTCGTGATCTCCGTTGGCAACCTGGGGCGGCCTACCATACCCGTCACGACTAGGGTAGTAGTAGAACGAGCGACAGTTAACTCTGGGCGACAAGTGCCGGAGTTGAACTATAGCTTCTCGAGCTGCTAGTTGGATGGCTTGTGGCTCAAAGGAAGTTGTCCTTCCAGTGAACCTGTAGGGGCGTTCCGGCGATAGACCCCTGCCATAGATGTGCACAGTGGCCCAGAACTGACGGCTCTCAACGCTCATGAGTCCTTGGTACACAACATAGTCTGGGGGCTCTTCTAATGCATATGCACGGCGGGTGAGGTTTGCGAGCACGGTCACAAAACCTCCAAGGTTGGTTGCTGTGGTCTCATTGTGAACAATGGGGCCAGGCATCGTGGCTTGATTTGGGAAAGACGCTGTGTTGTGCTGTGTTGAGGCTAGCGTGCCCTTTTTATAGAAAAAGGGGACGGAGTCTTCCTTCGCACGCTTGCGAATGAGACATGTTAGGTGTCGGTCACTGGCATGTGATCGACATGCTAGGCTGATAGGTTGGGCACCGACTGCCCAAAAGCGTCGGGGTCACTGTGTGGCTATCTTACGCGAGAAGCTTGGCCGAGGTTAGGTTAAGGTCTGGTGGGTTGGTTAACCTAGGTTTATTGACCTGGCTAAGATAGGATTAGCCAATGGTCAGCCTGGCTCTGATACCAAGTTTGTCAGGACCGGATTTTCGGGATATTAATTTTTTAGAAAATGGCCCTTGTGCTCACCAGCCCCAGGATTACTATTAGCTGATGAGGCACCAACTTGATACAAAAAAATCCAAGCAAAGTACAAAATATGTAGTACAAGACCATTGTGGCCTATGAGTACAACACTTGGTTTCTAGTGGTTGATGGCGGAAGCGGTGTGTGGTTCATCTGCGTCTATGGGACTCCATTTCCCACAGGAACAGCTGACCAGGATAACTCCTATCTTCGCGAGGCTGCTATCAACATTGCGTAGGTTCCGGGGCTGTCATCGCAATGCTTCTCTCCATGCGAGAAATCTGGCCAAGACAATAGCCAGGGACAAGCTAGTGAGTACTTTTGAATGTACTCGCAAACATTATGAACACGGGTATAATATAACCAGGGATAATCATGCTCCGAAATATTCCACGATCGTAACGTCAGTCAAAATCCATGATGCGTGCATGCAGGTAGAATATGAATATGCAATTACGGGAGTAGAAATATAGAATGCACCGATCGAGTGTCTGAAGCGACGCCTCGAAAGGATAATAAGATAAATCATGCCTCCGAAAACCGACACTAAGACCGACACTTGACCCATCCCAGACTGTAGTCCTTAACCATGGACACGGCTATTCGAATAGATGTATAATCTCTGCAGAGGGTGTACTCTTTACCCACGGGTAACGGATTTCTTTAGTCCATCGGGACTAATTCCGTCTACGGTCTTTTAATTGAAAACACGCCTGACCTGCACACACCAGCTTAACTTACCGGTGTCTGGAATCACCCACGACACCTGTCAAGCAAAACTCTATGTGGGGAGGCTACAACCTCGACGTAGCATGGGATCACAAAATTTATACCGCGCGCAAACTACGGGAGCTACCCCTTCGGCTACAACCGAAACACCCATGCCCCCTGACCGGATGACTGGCTTTAATCCATGGCAATGGGACCCTCATCATGGCCTCTCTGTACGGTGTGTGCTAGAAAGGGGTTGACAACTTAATGAACCGTACCCTACCTATGGCAGGGACAAGTGGTAGTACGAAGCAAGTATGGGGGTTACTGGAACAAGACTCGATCTACGACCGACTCAGGAGGTTCAAGTATTCTCCGTATGATTAGCATAACCAGAAAATATTTCCATTAACAGATAAACTAACCACTCATCAAGCCTCACCATGCCATACCGGACATACTCGTCTCAACGAGGAACTAGGGACAAGCTCGTGTCTACCCAAGACCATGACTTTCCCGGCTTCCTTCCGGTATGCATGAGAAGCTTACGAGGATGATTACCATCACCAGCATATCCATTTCTAACAGCAAAGCATCTCCATTATGCACCCATGCGTATGATTTTATCGCCACATAAAATAACGCATGCTCCAAGTCAAGGTGGTGTTGTAACCGTATCAACAACACCCAAAAATCTTATCCCAGGGTTCAGAAAGCTTGCCTTCAGGTTGTGGAGAGGAAGTGTGCATTCCAAAACTTTTTGAAAGTTTTCTTCTCTCTCCATTTCCTATTTTAAAAAAATATTCAAATAATATATATTTAAAAAACAGTACAAAAAGTTTTCCTAAATATTTTTGAAATAAATCTTAAAATAAACTAGATGAAATTTGAGAGAGGTAGGAAAAAGAATCATCTCATTTGGAGTTTTATTTTAAAAGATATAGCCAGTCAAAGTTCTGTTTTTAATAAAATCAGAAAAAGAAAACGTTTCGGGGGAAAATACGCTTTCGAAGCAGAGGAGACGTACTTCAGGGGTTTACGCGTCCACTAAACCACGTGGTGGCGGGGCGGGGTCACTGACAGTGGGTCCAGCGGGCCCACTGGTCAGGTTTGACTAGTCCCCCGCCTTCTTCCTCCTCTGTCCGAGCCGAGGCGAGGACTCCGGCGATCGACGCCGGCGAACGACGGCCCCTAGGAGCCATCCGAGGGTGGGGAAGGATCCGCCGCTCCAGGATGATCCTTCCGGTAGTCGAAAGGGCCTCGGGGACGGAGGGGATCGTCGGCGGCGAGCTTCGCGGCGGCGGAGGCTTCGGGCACGATTGGTGATTTGGGTTGTGGTGGCTCCCGATCGAAGCTTAGAGGCTGGGCGACTCCGCACCGTCAAGGGGAGTCGGACGGTGGCGTTGGATGGGTGGGGGAGGATCTGGTTGCGACGAATGGCACCGGGAGGCGGCGGCGGCCGAACCGGCCGGAGTCGAGGAAGACTGCTACCAACCGCCGATTGCTGGCTGAGGGAGTGCTATGGGGGTGGCCTGGGGTCGCCTGAGTGCTCGGAGGAGCTCGGGGGCCTCCTTTTATAGCGCAACGAGGCTGGTTCCGCAGTGGTGGATAAGAACGACGGCGAGTCGCCGTTCTGTAGTGGTTAGGGCGACGTCGGTGCGACGAGCACTAGCGGACGGGCTTGAGGATAGGCTCGGACTGAACAGGGGGCAGCTGGCGCGCTGCTGCGGCTCGGGCGGCGCCGTCCATGGCAGGAGCCCACTGTGGCCGGCCGCTAGCCGCCGTGGCCGACCTGACGGCGGCTCTGCGACGAGGGAGGGGGCGGGCGTGCTGGCTGCAAGTGGGGAGAGGCCAGAGCGGGCGCGGGGAGGCGGCCGTGCGACGCGGCGGCTCGGGCGCCCGCACGTGCAAAACGTGCGCTCTGGGCGCGCCTAGGGCACGCACGGGACGTGCTCGACAAAATGCCAGGGCAGCGTAGAGTGCTAGAGCGAGGCTGGCAATTAACAGGACTAGGTTAGAGCTAGCAAGGGGGTTAATGGACATGGTGGTTAGGTCAGGGGATCAAGTTCACAAGGCAACCTAATAATCATGCCAAATCTGCCCATGCACTCAAGGTGTTTGTCAGAATGCTAAGTGCATATAGGCAACTCTTGGAGTGGCCAAAAACTCCAGATCAGGGTCTCCCTAGATGTAGGTGATGATGGCAAGATCATTTGGACAAGACAAGAAACTTGTTAGTGCAAAAATCTGAGAAAACCAATTTTGGGCAGAAACTAAAGGCTATTATCTCATGAACCAAAAATACTCCAATGGGTCCACTCTCTTGGACTTAAGGGTTTTGTAGGGAGGACTACAAGCAGGAAAAAGCTCATGGGCACTAGAGCAAAATAAATTAGGGTTGAAGTACAAAACACCAAACTGGAGCAGAATGAAGATGAGGTTGATTCACTCAAATATTTCAAAGAACACCAATGGGTTTTTGCATAAAGTTGAATTATAAGCATCTACTGACATCTCCAAACACTTGGAAGAATTTTTAGAGGAATATTTAAATAGGTTGTAGTGCAAAAATACCTACTGGACCAGATTTGAAAAGTTGATGTAGAGCTCAAAATCTCTAATAACCAAAAGATAGTTTTGCATAAAAGTGATGTGGAAACATCACATGACATCCCCAAATTTTGGTGAAAATTTTAAATGCATTAATCAAATGGTTGCAGTGCAACACAGACTCCAAATTCATGAAAAATCATTTTAAAAGAATAAAGCTCAGGAAAAGCAATTATGCAATTAAATCCACTGATAAAGAATTGTTTTATAGAGAGAGTATACAAGTCCAATAATATTTTTGGAAAGCTTCCACTTGAGGTAAAAACCCACAATATTAAAGAGAAGAGGGGTTCTGAAATCAAAGATAAATCCAGAAAACAAAAATTTAATCTCCTGGCAAAGTTTTAATTAATAAAACAAGGTCGAAATTTTGCGGTGTCACATCACTTATAGTGATCCTATTGTTCCTACTACTTATGTTAAGAAAACCTCCTTTTCCTGTTAGGATAAAGGATCATGCTGAAACTTCGACTGTTGTTCGTAAGACTAATACTAGGACTTATACACCTCCTGAGCAAATTAAAGTTGAACCTAGCATTGCTACGGTTAAAGATCTCTTGGATGATAATTTAGATGGGCATGTTATTTATTTCTGTGGTGAGACTGCTAATATTGTTAGACCAGTTGCTAAGATACATAGACCTGTTGTAGGCATGCCTGTTATTTCTGTTAAAATAGGAGATCATTATTATCATGGCTTATGTGATATGGGTGCTAGTGCTAGTGCAATACCCTATGATTTATACAAAGAAATTATGCATGATATTGCACCCGCTGAAATAGAAGATATCGATGTTACCATTAAGCTTGCTAATAGGGACACCATTAAACCAGTTCGGATTGTTAGAGATGTTGAAGTCTTGTGTGGGAAGGTTAAATATCCTGCTTATTTTCTTGTTCTTGGTTCCCCACAAGATGACTTTTGTCCCATTATTTTTTATAGACCCTTTTTAATACTGTTAGTGCTAGGATTGATTGTGAAAAGGATACCGTTACAATTGGCTTAGAGGATGTGTCTCATGAATTTAATTTTGCTAAGTTTCGTAGACAACCTTGTGATAGAGAATCACCTAGTAAGGATGAGATTATTGGTCTTGCTTCTATTGCCGTGCCTCCTACTGATCCGTTAGAACAATATTTTCTAGACCATGAAACTGATATGTTTATGAAGGAAAGAAGGGAAATAGATGAAGTGTTCCTTCAACAGGAACCTATTCTGAAACACAACCTACCCGTCGAAATTCTAGGGGATCCCCCTCCACCCAAGGGTGATCCCGTTTTGAACTCAAACCATTACCTGCTAATCTTAAGTATGCTTATCTTGATGAAAAGAAAATATATCCTGTATTATTAGTGCTAACGTTTCAGAGCAAGAAGAAGAAAGATTATTAAAAACTCTGAAGAAGCACCGTGCTGCTATCGGATATACTCTGGATGATCTCAAGGGCATTAGTCCCACATTATGCCAACACAAAATTAATTTGAAGGACGATGCCAAACCCGTTAGAGTGTAACGATCCGAACCCATGGGGTCCAAATCTTCTGAGCTTTCTGTGCTATCCCTGGATCAAAAGCTAGCACACCCAGTACAAATATGAATATCGAGCACAGACGTCATTTTATTACATCGAAGATCCAAAGTTCAATTTATTACAACTCTCTCAGCTGAAGGCTGAGTTACATAGCGGAAGCAAATAACATAATAATAATCCTGAGTCCATCAATCGCCACAAGGCTAGTTGAGTGTAGCTCCATAGCCCTATCTGGACAGGTGTCTAGGGTATATTTACAGAAAGCCAATTTTTCCCTAGACTATAAAGAAAAGAAAAGAAATCAAGTTTTGATAAACATTTTTTTTTGTTTAAAACATAGAGTTTAAGTGAATACTTGGATATCCGCACCAAGGTTCACTAAAAATATTTTTTTTGACAGGTTGAAGTAAAACACCCCGCTGTGTTTAACTTCCACCTAACCCTTTTTTTAAATAGATTTGAGAAAAGAGAGGGGAGATTCTTCTTCACTCCAAGTCTTCAGTCGCTCAAAATTGCCCGTAACCGGGGGCACGGCTAATCGATTAGGTTAAACCCTCTGCAGAGGTCGTACACGTTCCCCACATGACACAACCAACCCCGTTTACCGTTACACACTTGGGTGTACGACTAGGAGGATATTGTGATGAAGCCTTTCCGTAACAGCCCCCTATACCTGACCAAGCCGCCCGCAACTTAGGCAATGAAAGCCCCTCTCCGATGGCGGTCCTGAGGTAAGGGTTTCCCGTTAGTACTAAGCTAAGCCAGAGCCCATAGTAGCATGTGGCTATACTGGAAGCTACATCAAACTGTTCTTGGAAGATCATTCCCCTGGATGGCAGTCCCCACCAAAAACCTGTGTGCAAGTCCCCAGTCGGGCGCATTCACTGCAAGACCCCGCTGGGCGCAATCACTTGTAGACGCTCCCGTCATACCATTCCGCCCAGGGAGTAGAAGTTGAAAATAATATAGTTTTGCTTTCCAATTTTTTTTCTAAATCATTGTTCCAAGGGAGCAAGTTTGTATTTTCAAAATATTTGGTCCACCCCAACTACAAGCATGGCTAAGCGTATAGTCCAATAGCATTGGTTCCTAGGGCTTTACTACTAGTAAAATATTTGCAAAATAGAAACATAAAACCAACACACGCATGCTAATTGATTTAAAAAAATGCAAGATAAAAACATGGGATAAATATGGTCAAGGTTGCAACTTGCCTTCTGACTCGCAGCAACACGGTTCTAACTCCTCATAGAATTCGCCTTCGCACTCGTCGCAATCTAACGCAACAAAATTACTCGAGTAAGACACTCCACACATCAACATTCACATGAGAAGTGCTCAAGCAAAACCATCCAAATCACAATTCATGCAAAACAACCCTAGCAAGTTAACTACATATGACTCAAGTTTGTGCAATTGGATCGGTTCATATGAATGGCATATAGTTTGTGTTAATAAACTAATTAATAATTTTCTGACTCTAAATTTTTATGACGACAAAAACTAACCACAGAGGTTTTCTACGGATCAATATAATGGTTTTAACAATGAAACAAATTTTAGTTTAACGAGTTTATTAATGGATGAACAAAGGAGGTCAAAATCAGGGTATTGTGCTAAAACAGTAACCAAACATTACTGAAAAAAATATTCTATGCATTCTAGCAGATTGGTACGGTTCCAAGGACCAATTTTCATATATAAAACTTTTTCATCTCATTTACAGAATAAAAGATATAGTAAAAATACTCAAATTCTTATTTAAATAAAAATGAAATTTTAATTTGCGCAAAAGTGATATCTTATTTGCAGGGATATCTTATTTGCCAAATTTGGATAAGCGGATTAAAAGATATGATTTTTCTATGTTGGGCTAATTTCCTGGAAAAGAAACGAGGTAAGAAAAAGAGTCGCCACGTGGCAGAATTCTGTAGGTAATACTGTTTCGTTTTTTTAACAGAGAAAGAGGGCTGGCCTCACCGGAGATGGAGATGGCCGGTGACGGTGGCTCGGACGTGAAGCGACGCGGCGGTCTCCGGCAATGGTCGAGAAGTGGACGAGGGAGAGGAAGTCGGGGTGAGTCTCCAGGACACGACCTCGGCTCCTGGTTCGCCTTCAGGTGGCTGCTAGATGTCGCCGGAGTTGGGCGCAACTCCCGCCGAAATCAGACAACGAAGAACTCGTGGTCCGGCTGCGAATTTTCAAAAGAAACAGGGTTCATATGATGCGCAAGATCGAGATACGAAGGATGGAAGAGTTAGAATGTCTACTTCACCTCGAACTCGCCGGAACCTTCCACGAACAGCAGCAGTGTCAGGCAACTCCGGTGAGCAATTCACGACGATGGGTAGGGGTATAAGCTCCCGAAGGAGAGGGGTTCGGGCAAGGAGAGAGTTGTGAGGGGAGGGGACCTTTTATAGGATGCAGGGAAGGTCGAAACGACGCAGGGCGTCGTCGGAGTTATAGCTGCTGTTTCTGGTGCTCTAATGGCCATTAGGGCTCGTTCTAGTGCGGGTAACGGAAGGTTAAGAGTTAGGGAGGGTGTGAGGAATCCATTCAGAGCGGAATTAAGGCGAGGGGAAGGAGGGGAGGGGTCAGGTGGGGTGAGTGGGGCGCTGGTTCGTTCCCTGCGTTGGACGAGAGGTTGGGGACGAACGACCAGTCGGGTCGTGAGGAGATTGAAGAAAACGGAAAGAGAGAGAAAAAAAATGGTGAAGAGGACCTGGGCCGGTGCTGCATGTGTTGAGACGTAGCTCGTATGCGTGTAGGTCCAACTCCTAGCGTTGCTTGCATATGTGGCTTAGGAATTAAGAGTGGGCCGTGAGCTAATTAGATTAGGATTACTAATAATGTTCTAAATGTGTAGGAAAGTTAAAGGAAACATAAAATAACAATTTTCGCATAACATATTTATTATTTGGAGTCTAGTATAAGTATACTCCGAACTTAAAAAAATTTAAAAAAAATTAGTTTGCATGCACTTACTTATATTAGATGCCTTATGGACATAACTAAGTTACCAAAAATGTAATTTCAGTTTATATAATCTATTGTTATGATAAATACTAAAATGCAAATTACAATTATTCAAATGATGAACAAATTATGCAAGATGCTCATGCTTTAATATAACATTCCAAATTGAAAATTTGGGATGTTACAAACCTACCCCCTTAAAAAAATCTCGACCCCGAGATTCAACTAGCTAGAGAAAAGATGTGGATGATCCGCTCGCAAATCTTCTTCTCGCTCCCAAGTGGCTTCTTCCTCGGTATGATGACTCCACTGAACTTTGCATAACTTGATCGTCTTGGTGCGGGTGACTCGCTCTGCTGTATCAAGAATTTTGATAGGCTTCTCTTCATATGTGAGGTCCTTCTCCAACTGAATTGCCTCCAAAGGAACCGTGTCATCCAAAGGAATATCTGCCAATTCAGCATGACACTTCTTCAACTGCGAGATGTGAAATACATCATGAACTCCTGACAGAGCTTCTGATAGTTCTAGCTGATAAGCTACTTCTCCTCTACGTTCTAGAATCTTGTAGGGTCCCACGAAACGTGGTGCCAACTTCCCTTTGATTCCAAACCTCTTAACACCACGAAGTGGCGATACTCGAAGGTATGCCATGTCTCCAGGTGCATATTCCACATCTTTGCGCTTGGCATCAGCATAACTCTTTTGTCGAGACTGAGCGATCTTCAGTCGATCCTTGATCAACATGACCTTCTCTTCGGCACCTCGAATCAAGTCAGGCCCAAAGCGTTGACGTTCCCCCACTTCACTCCACATCAAAGGGGTTCTGCACTTCCTGCCATAGAGTGCCTCAAACGGTGCCATCTTCAGACTGGCTTGATAACTATTATTATAGGAGAACTCAGCATATGGCAAATTGTCATCCCAACTGGAACCGTAGTCAAGTGCACATGCACGTAACATGTCCTCCAAAATCTGATTAACCCTCTCGGTTTGTCCATCCGTCTGTGGGTGAAAAGCCGTGCTGAACTCAAGCCTCGTTCCAAGTGACTCATGGAGCTGATGCCAGAATTTTGAGGTAAATTGAGTGCCTCGATCTGACACGATCTTGCGGGGTACACCATGTAAGCATACAATCTGTGTCATGTAAATCTTGGCCAACTTATCACTGGTATAGGTTGTCTTCACAGGAATGAAGTGAGCAACCTTCGTCAAGCAGTCCACAATTACGCAAATGGAGTCATATCCAGACCGAGTCCGGGGAAACCGGTGATAAAGTCCATACTAATTTTGTCCCACTTCCAATCGGGTATTGTCAAAGGTTGAAGCAACCCTGCAGGCTTCTGATGTTCAGCCTTGACTCGCTGACATACATCACATATGGCAATATATTCTGCTATCCCTCGCTTCATATTTGGCCACCAAAATTGCTCTTTCAAATCAAGATACATCTTAGTGCTGCCTGGGTGAATAGAGTACGGAGAATCATGTTCCTCCTGTAGAATCATCCTCTTAATCTCCTCATTGTTAGGTACGCAAATACGTGACTCAAACCAAAGTGTTCCATGTTCATCCTCTGTGAAGTCCTCGGATTTTCCTTCATGGATTCGGTCACGAATCTTATCAAATTCCTTATCATCCTTTTGTGCTTCCTTGATTCTCTCCAACAATATGGATTTGACCTCCAAGGTGGCTAAGAACCCTTTAGGCACAACTTCCATGTTCAACTGCCTAAATTCTTCCAGCAAGTGGGGTGAGACAACATGAGCGGTGAGGTAGTTGAGATGTCCCTTACGGCTCAATGCGTCTGCGACAACATTCGCCTTGCCTGGATGATAATTTATACTCAGATCATAATCATGGATGAGTTCTAACCATCTCCTTTGCCTGAGATTAAGCTCCTTCTGAGTGAAGATATATTTCAAACTCTTGTGATCTGTGAAAACGTCACAATGATTCCCAATAAGATAGTGTCTCCAAGTCTTGAGGGCATGTACCACTGCAGCTAACTCCAGGTCATGAGTAGGATAGTTAAGCTCGTGCAGCCTAAGCTGTCGTGATGCATAAGCTACTACCTTGCCATCCTGCATAAGTACACCTCCAAGTCCTTGTCGTGAAGCATCGCAATAGACCTGAAATTCGTTATGAATATCCGGTAAAATCAGCACTGGGGCTGTCACTAATTTCTCCTTAAGCTCCCGAAAGCTGGCTTCACATGCCTCGGTCCACTAGAACTTCTTCTCCTTCTTAAGCAACTCAGTCATAGGCCTGACAATCTTGGAGAAATTCTCAATGAACCTACGGTAATATCTGGAAAGTCCAAGGAAACTACGAATCTCAGCAACTGAAGTAGGTGACTTCCAACTGTTGACGGCCTCAACTTTAGCGGAATCAACTACTACTCCATCTCCAGAGACAACGTGTACTAGGAATCCCACTTCCTTCAACCAAAACTCACATTTACTGAACTTGGCATACAACTTATGCTCTCTTAGCTTTTCCAACACTTGGCGAAGATGTTCCTCATGCTCCTTCTCGTTCTTGGAAAATACAAGAATATCATCGATGAATACAACGACAAACTTGTCAAGGAATTCCATGAATACCTTATTCATCATATGCATGAAGTATGCTGGGGCATTGGTCAGACCAAATGACATAACCGTGAACTCATACAGTCCATATCTTGGGCGAAAAGTTGTCTTGGGTATATCCTGCTCTCTGATTTTCAACTGATGGTAACCAGATCGCAAATCGATCTTTGAGAAGATTTTTGCCCCTTGAAGTTGATCAAATAGATCATTGATCATGGGTAGCGGGTACTTATTCTTGATGGTGACCTCGTTAAGAGAACGATAGTTGACACACATTCTGAAGCTACCATCTTTCTTCTTCACAAATAGGATTGGAGCTCCCCATGGTGAAGAACTTGGGCGAATAAACCCTTTTTGTTGCAACTCACGAATCTGCTTCTTAAGTTCTGCAAGCTCATGTGCGGCCAACATATATGTTCTCTTAGACATAGGTGATGTACCGGGGATCAAGTCAATTACAAACTCATTGTCCCTGTCAGGTGGCATTCCAGGTAGATCCTCGGGAAATACATCTGGGTACTCCCGTACAACTGGGACTTGATCCAGGTTGGCCACTTTAAGAGAGTTGAGCACGGATGCCTTCGTCTTGCTCTTGCAGATGATCTTGAATCGTTTCCCTTCCAAGTTGCTGTGAGAGATAGACCTCTCGGCACAGTTGATACTTCCTTTGTATGTGACTAACCAGTCCATGCCTAAGATCACGTCCAACCCTTCCGAGTTCAAGACAATACGATTTGTGGGGAGTGTGGAACTTCCCAAGGTCAAGGATAGGTCAAAGCATCCCTTGCTACTTCTCATTTCTACCCCCGGTGAAGAAACTACTAAGGGATTACTAAGAATCCTGGTGGCTAACCCATGCTTATCCACAAATGCTTTTGAGATGAACGAATGTGATGCACCAGTATCAAATAACACAAGTGTGGGAATGGAATTAACGCAAAACGTACCGATCACTTCATCAGGTGAATCCTGAGCTTCCTCTGCAGAGATGTGATTCACCTTAGCCTTCACAAAAGGATTAGGCTTTGAGCCATTTCCATTACTGCTTGCTTTCTTCTCTGTGCAGTCATTGGCATAATGTCCAGGTTTCTGGCACTTGTAACAGGTAACTTGACTTAGGTTCTTCTTGGGCCTGTCATGGGTATGACCTCCATTGCCACTATGATGCTTGTGACCATCATGATGACTTTCCTTGTGATGATGCTGATGAGTATGGTTGTGTGAGCGGTTGCCTAGATTGGAATTACCACTAGGCTTCGAAGAAGAACCATAGTGCCTTGGTGGGGATGAGGTGCGAAGCTTCTGAGATGAGTTGGAGTTGTGCTTATGAAAGTTGCTCTTCCTCTTGCGGCTTTCTATCTCCTTCTGTTTTCCCTCCTGGATAAGAGCCTTGTCAAAAAGAGCTTGACAACAGTTGAAGGTGAGAGCCATCAACTAAAAAGACAACTCATCATTCAGCCCTTCCAGAAACTTCTCTTGTCTAGCTGCATCTGTCGCCACATCATCAGGTGCATAGCGTGCAAGCTTGTTGAACTCCTCCCAATACTCATTCACAGAAAGGGAACGCTGTCGAAGTGCACGAAATTCCTTCTTCTTCAGAGCTACTGCGCCGGCTGGAACATGGGCATTGCGGAAGGCAGTCCTGAATTACTCCCAGGAAATGGTATCAACATTGGGGTATGTAATCAGGTAGTTGTCCCACCAAGTAGCTGCAGGACCTTCCAACTGATGTGCGGCAAAACGCACCTTCTCAACCTCAGTGCAGTGAGCAGTATGAAGCTTCCTGGCAATGGACCGAAGCCAATCATCTGCAACCATGGGCTCAGAAGAACTGGAGAATGTCGGAGGCCGCAGCCTCAAGAACCGGGTAAGTCTGTCTACGGGAGGTGGTGGAGGTGGTGGTGGCGGTCCCCCAGTGTTGTTGTTGTTGTTCTGCATTTTCTGAGTCAGAAGCTGGATAAGTTGCGTCTGCGCCTCCAAAAGCTGCTCCATGCTAGGCGGTATGTTGCTATTGTTGCCTCCCGATGGTGCACGTCTCGGTGGCATCTGTTTGATGAGGGTCCAAGATAAGATAGAGGAATGGAAAAAAGAAATCCTAAGAATATAGCTACCCTTATGCATGCACATAAATGCAAAGGAAACACAACACATCTCAAGCAATTCATGGCAATCACACACAGTTCATTATTCAAACAAGCCTATGTACTGCCGTCCACAACCTCTGGTATGGTCAAGTACTCTACCGAAAAACGTTTATTCAACATGGTGGTCAATTCTAGCTCGGACCGATGTGTGATTCAGCTGCCATGGTCATAGTACCGTCCCATTCCTTATCATTGCTGATGAAGGGACCATTTTCTCCCACTTCCTAAAGTTTCGCTCCTCTATCAAGAGCTTCCTCATACTGGGTTTTCCAGTACTCCCTCTCTTTGCGGTGCTTATAAATCCTATCATCCGTCACCACTTCTCGGGCCTTCATCTTTCGCAGCTCTTCTGGCAACTCTAGGTTCTCCTTCTCCAGGATTTTAACCCTTGCTCGTTGCTCATCTGCATCTTCGCGTACTTGTTCCATCTCAAACTCCTGAGTCTCGAACTTGTACTCCATGTCGTCGTGCGTGTCGATTTCCGCACGTTGTCCCTTGACCTTCTTGAGAGAATCCGCCAAGCTTCCCTCCAAATTGTGGATGTAACGCTCCAGGTTGAATATGTGTGTTGTCTGCAAGTCCATGTTTGTCCTATTGAGCATCTTCATGGGAACTCCATTGGTGGTGGTTCGCTTCCCAAAGGTCTGAACTCCTAGCCGATGCAACTCTTCTTGTTTTTTCGTCGCGGCGATGTCCAAGATCCCATAGGTAGGTAAGTCTAGTCACCACCTCATGCATGGCGTTGCTGATTGCTTGTTTCTTCGTCGCGGCGATGTCCAAGATGGAGATGTCCTTAGTTTTTGGCATCTTGCGTCCCGGAACATGGACGCGGAGGTTCCAGTAGCTTCCTCCCTCCTTGCACCACACTTTGACTTCAGGTATTGGCAACTTGAGCACCTCAAGCAGTGCCAAGAACAAAGAGCCAAAAAGAATACCCTGAAAGTCCATAGCTTCACGCAAAACTTGGCACTCCATCTACAAGTTTGAAATTAGGAGAGATTTAGCAAAGAACAGAATAGAATACGAGAATCCTAGTAAATCACTAATAAATAAATATTTGTTCCTAGGTCACTTATTCTACTCCATTTCTAGGGCCACGTCCTACAGTCAACGTAAGGCTCTGATACCATTTTGTAACAATCCGAGCCCATGGGGTCCAAATCTTCTGAGCTTTCTGTGCAATCCCTGGATCAAAAGCTAGCACACCTAGTACAAATATGAATATCGAGCAAAGACGTCATTTTATTACATCGAAGATCCAAAGTTCAATTTATTACAACTCTCTCAATTGAAGGCTGAGTTACATAGCGGAAGCAAATAAGAAAATAATAATCCTGAGCCGATCAATCGCCACAAGGTTAGTTGAGTGTAGCTCCGTAGCCCTATCTCGTCACTCATCATCTGCACATGACACGTACAGGTAAGTACTTTGAATGTACTCGCAAGTTGCAACAAAGATGATAACAAATAGTCATGCTGGACAGGTTTCTAGGGTTTATATGCAGAAAGCCAAATTTTCCCTAGACTATAAAGAAAAGAAAAGAAAAGAAATCAAGTTTTGATAAACATTGTTTTTGTTTAAAACATAGAGTTTAAGTGAATACTTGGATATCCGCACCAAGGTTCACTAAAAATATATTTTTGACAGGTTGAAGTAAAACACCCCGCTGTGTTTAACTTCCACCTAACCCTTTTTTTAAAAATAGATTTGAGAAAAGAGAGGGGAGATTCTTCTTCAGTCCAAGTCTTCATTTGCTCAAAATTGCCCGTAACCGGGGGCATGGCTAATCGATTAGGTTAAACCCTCTGCAGAGGTCGTACACGTTCCCCAAATGACACAACCAACCCCGTTTACCATTACACACTAGGGTGTACGACTAGGAGGAGATTGTGACGAAGCCTTTCCGTAATAGCCCCCTATACCTGACGAAGCCGCCCGCAACTTAGGCAATGAAAGCCCCTCTCCGATGGCGGTCCTGAGGTAAGGTTTCCCGTTAGTACTAAGCTAAGCCAGAGCCCATAGTAGCATGTGGCTGTACTGGAAGCTACATCAAACTGTTCTTGGAAGATCTCATTCCCCTGGACGGCAGTCCCCACCAAAAACCTGTGTGCAAGACCCCAGTCGGGCGCATTCACTGCAAGACCCCGCTGGGCGCAATCATGTGTAGACGCTCCCGTCATACCATTCCGCCCAGGGAGTAGAAGTTGAAAATAATATAGTTTTGCTTTCCAATTTTTTTTTCTAAATCATTGTTCCAAGGGAACAAGTTTGTATTTTCAAAATATTTGGTCCACCCCAACTACAGGCATGGCTAAGCGTATAGTCCAATAGCGTTGGTTCCTAGGGCTTTACTACTAGTAAAATATTTGCAAAATAGAAACATAAAACCCACACATGCATGCTAATTGATTTACAAAAATGCAAGATAAAAACATGGGATAAATATGGTCAAGGTTGCAACTTGCCTTCTGACTCGCAGCAACACGGTTCTACCTCCTTGTAGAAATCGCCTTCACACTCGTGCAATCTAACGCAACAAAATTACTCGAGTAAGACACTCCACACATCAACATTCACATAATAAGTGCTCAAGCAAAACCATCCAAATCACAATTCATGCTAAACAACCCTAGCAAGTTAACTACATATGACTCAAGTTTGTGCAATTGGATCGGTTCATATGAATGGCATATAGTTTGTGTTAATAAACTAATTAATAATTTTCTAACTCTAAATTTTTATGACGACAAAAACTAACCACAGAGGTTTTCTACGGATCAATATAATGGTTTTAACAATGAAACAAATTTTAGTTTAACGAGTTTATTAATGGATGAACAAAGGAGGTCAAAATCAGGGTATTGTGCTAAAACAGTAACCAAACATTACTGAAAAAAATATTCTACGCATTCTAGCAGATTGGTATGGTTCCAAGGACCAATTTTCATATATAAAACTTTTTCATCTCATTTACAGAATAAAATATATAGTAAAAATACTCAAATTCTCATTTAAATGAAAATGAAATTTTAATTTGCGCAAAAGTGAGATTTCTAATTTGTCAAATTTGGATAAGCGGTTTAAAAGATATGATTTTTCTATGTTGGGCTAATTTCCTGGAAAAGAAACGAGGTAAGAAAAAGAGTCGCCACGTGCCAGAATTCTGTAGGCTAATACTGTTTCTTTTTTTTTAACAGAGAAAGAGGGCTGGCCTCACCGGAGATAGAGATGGCCGGTGACGGTGGCTCGGACATGAAGCGACGCGGCGGTCTCCGGCAATGGTCGAGAAGTGGACGAGGGAGAGGAAGTCGGGGTGAGTCTCCAGGACACGACGTCGGCTCCTGGTTCGCCTTCAGGTGGCTTCTAGATGTCGCCGGAGTTGGGCACAACTCCGGACGAAATCAGACAACGAAGAACTCGTGCTCCGGCTGCGAATTTTCGAAAGAAAATAGGGTCCATAAGATGCTCATGCTTTAATATAACATTCCAAATTGAAAATTCGGATGTTACATAGAGATCCTTAACGTCGATTGAATCCTAAGATGAAAGAAGTGGTAAGAAAGGAGATACTAAAGCTCCTTGAGGCAGATATAATTTATCCCGTTGCTGATAGTGATTGAGTAAGCCCTGTTCATTGTGTTCCTAAAAAGGGAGGTATTACTGTCGTTCCTAATGATAAAGATAAATTGATCCCGCAAAGAATTATTACAGGTTATAGGATGGTAATTGATTTCCGTAAATTAAATAAAGCTACTATGAAAGATCATTACCCATTTCCTTTTATTGATCAAATCCTAGAAAGACTATCCAAACACACACATTTCTGCTTTCTAGATGGTTATTCTCGCTTCTCTCAGATACCTGTGTCAGCGAAGGATCAATCAAAAACTACTTTTACTTGCCATTTCGGTACTTTTGCTTATAGACGTATGCCTTTTGGTTTATGTAATGCACTTGCTATCTTTCAAAGATGCATGATGGCTATATTCTCTGACTTCTGTGAAAAGATTTGTGAGGTACTCATGGATGATTTCTCCATCTATGGATCCTCTTTTGATGATTGCTTGAGCAACCTTGATCGAGTTTTGCAGAGATACGAAGACACTAGTCTCGTCTTGAATTGGGAAAAGTGCCACTTTATGGTTAATGAAGGCATTGTTGTGGGGCATAAGATTTCCGAGAGAGGTATTGAAGTTGATAAATCTAAAGTTGATGCTATTGAAAAGATGCCATGTCCCAAGGACATAAAAGGTATAAGAAGTTTCCTTGGTCATGCCGGTTTTTATAGGAGGTTCATTAAGGACTTTTCTAAAATATCTAGGCCTCTGACTAATTTATTGCAAAAAGATATTCCTTTTGTCTTTGATGATGATTGCGTAGAAGCATTTGAAATACTTAAAAAAGCTTTGATCATTGCACCGATTGTTCAGCCACCTGATTGGAATTTACACTTTGAAATTATGTGTGATGCTAGTGATTATGTTGTAGGTGCTGTTCTAGGGCAGAGAGTTGATAAGAAACTGAATGTTATCCAGTATGCTAGTAATACTCTTGATACTGCCTAGAGAAATTATACTACTACCGAAAAAGAGTTCTTAGCGGTTGTGTTTGCATGTGATCAGTTTAGACCTTATATTGTTGATTCCAAAGTTACTATTCACACCAATCATGCTTCTATTAAATATCTTATGGAAAAGAAAGATGCTAAGCCTAGACTCATTAGATGGGTTCTCTTGGTCCAAGAATTTGATTTGCATATTATTGATAGAAAGGGAGCCGAGAACCCCGTTGCAGACAACTTGTCTAGGTTAGAGAATGTTCTTGATGACCCACTGCCTATTGATGATAGCTTTCCTGATGAACAATTAGCGGTCATTAATGCTTCTCGTACTGCTCCTTGGTATGCTGATTATGCTAACTACATTGTTGCTAAATTTATACCACCTAGTTTCACATACCAGCAAAAGAAAAAGTTCTTTTATGATTTAAGACATTACTTCTGGGATGACCCACACCATTATAAAGAAGGAGTAGATGGTGTTATTAGACGTTGTGTACCTGAGCATGAACAGGAACAGATCCTACGCAAGTGTCACTCTGAATCATATGGAGGACACCACGCTGGAGATAGAACTGCACATAAGGTATGGCAATCTGGTTTTTATTGGCCTACTCTCTTCAAAGATGCTTGTAAGTTTGTCTTATCTTGTGATGGATGTCAAAGAATTGACAATATTAGTAGACATCAAGAAATGCCTATGAATTATTCTCTTGTTATTGAACCGTTTGATGTTTGGGGCTTTGATTATATGGGACCTTTACCTGCCTCTAATGGTTACACACATATTTTAGTTGCTGTTGATTACATTACTAAGTGAGTAGAAGCTATTCCAACTAGTAGTGCTGATCATAACACTTCTATTAAAATGCTTAAAGAAGTTATTTTTCTGAGGTTTGGAGTCCCTAGATATCTTATGACTGATGGTGGTTCACATTTTTTTCATGGTGCTTTCCGTAAGATGCTTGCTAAGTATGATGTTAATCATAGAATCGCATCTCCTTATCACCCGCAGTCTAGTGGTCAAGTAGAGTTGAGCAATAGAGATCTCAAATTAATTTTGCAAAAGACTGTGAATAGATCTAGAAAGAATTGGTCCAAAAAACTTGATGATGCATTATGGGCCTATAGAACTGCATACAAAAATCCTATGGGTATGTCTCCGTATAAGATGGTTTATGGAAAAGCATGTCACTTACCTCTAGAACTTGAACATAAAGCATATTGGGCTATTAAAGAGCTCAACCATGACTTCAAACTTGCTGGTGAGAAGAGGTTATTTGATATTAGCTCACTTGATGAATGGAGACGCCAAGCCTATGAGAATGCCAAGCTATTCAAAGAAAAAGTCAAACGCTGGCATGATAAAAGGGTACAAAAGCGTGAGTTTAACGTAGGTGATTATATGTTATTATTCAACTATCGTTTAAGTTTTTTTGCAGGAAAACTTCTCTCTAAATGGGAAGGTCCTGACGTTATCAAGGAGGTCTATCGTTCCGGTGCCGTCAAAATCAACCACTTCGAAGGCACAAGTCCGAGGGTGGTGAACGGTCAAGGAATTAAACATTATATCTCAGGTAATCCTATCAATGTTGAAACTAATATTATTGAAACCGTAACCCCAGAGGAATACATAAGGGACACTTTACAAAACGTTCCAGACTCCGAAAAGGAATAGGTATGTGGTACGGTAAGTAAACCGACTCCAAAACAGTTCTAATGGCGATTTTTATCAGTTTTGGAATATTTAAGAAATTTGGAAAGAAAGAAGTAGTCCGGGAAGGACACGAGGCCTCCATGAGGGTGGAGGGTGGGCGCGCCCCCTGTCTCGTGGCCACCTCGTGTGCCTCCCGGACTCTGTTTTCTTGCACGTTACGTATTTTGGTCGGTAAAAATTGATTATATAATCTCCCGAAGGTTTTGACCACCGTATCACGCAAATATCCTCTATTTTTGTTTCGAGCTGCTCCTGTTACAGATTTAGAGCAATATGTCGTCTCAGGATTCGGAAGGGGAGAGCTATGTGGCTGATTACCTTGCAGACCCTAAGGTCTACGGGGACTTGGAGGATGGTGGCTGGACCACTGAAGAAGAGGAAGACTATGAGCCTAAGGGAAAGGAGGAGACGAGTTCAGATGAAGACGAAGCCCCACTACCTCAACCTGGGGACATGCATGTGGAGTTTAAAAAGTCAAGCCTCCCTGATAGAGCAAAGAAGCCAAGGATCGAGTTTATCTCTTTTCGTTTCTTGCAGGAAAATAAGAAGGGACTATGCAGAAGAATATTAAGTCTTCAGCAAGAGATCGAGGATCTAAAGGAGGAAAATATTATCCTCAAGCGTAAATTGAGGAAGAAGCCTACATCATCAACAACTCCTACTTCACCACCTTCGAGGACATAATCACATGGGTATGGGCACTCCCCTTGGCAACTGCCAAGCTTGGGGGAGGTGCCCCGGTATCGTATCACCATCACGCTCCTATCTTTACCTTTTATTTAGTTCGATCCTTTTAGTATATCTTGATCTAGTAGATTGAAGTTTTAGTATCAAGTAGCTTTGAGTTTTGCTTTGTGATCTCTTTTTGTAATCGAGTCCGTGAGCTATCTATAATAAAGATTAGTGTTGAGTCAAGGGCTTTGCTTTTGCTATGATCTTGAGAAAGTAGAAAGAAGAAAAGAGTTCATATTGATCTTATGGATAGTAATGACTTCACACATAGAAAGTATGAGGCATAAAGGTTGTTGAGAGTTGACAAACATAGTTTTGGTCATCGTTGCAATTAATAGGAAGTAATAAGGAAAGAGAGGTTTCACATACAAATATACTATCTTGGACATCTTTTATGATTGTGAAGCACTCATTAAGTATGACATGCTAAAAGAGTTGATGTTGGACAAGGATGACAACGTAATGGTTTATGTTTTCTCACATCTCAGTTAAAGTATATTGTCATTGACCTTCCAAACATGTTGAGCTTGCCTTTCCCCCTCATGCTAGCCAAATTCCTTGCACCAAGTAGAGATACTACTTGTGCTTCCAAATACCCTTGAACCCAGTTTTGCCATGAGAGTCCACCATACCTACCTATGGATTGAGTAAGATCCTTCAAGTAAGTTGTCATGTTGCAGGCAATAAATATGTATGACTTATTAGTGCAGAGAAAATAAGCTTTATACGATCTTGTTGTGGAAGCAATAAAAGCGACGGACTGCATAATAAAGGTCCATATACAAGTGGCAATATAAAGTGACGTTCTTTTGCATTAAGATTTTATGCATCCAACCCTAAAAGCACATGATAACCTCTGCTTCCCTCTGCAAAGGGCCTATCTTTTACTTTATGTTTTTTACTTTATGCTTGAGTCAAGGTGATCTTCACCTTTCCCTTTTTATTTTATCCTTTGGCAAGCTCCTAGTGTTTGAAAGATCTTGATATATATCCAATTGGATGTAAGTTAGCATGAACTATTATTGTTGACATCACCCAAAGGTGAATACGTTGGGAGGCAACACAATAAGCCCCTATCTTTCTCAGTGTCCGGTTGAAACTCCATAACCACAAGTACTGCGTGAGTGTAAGCAATTGTAGAAGACTACATGATAGTTGAGTATGTGGAGTTGCTGAAAAGCTCTATTCTTGACTCTTTCTGATGTTATGATAAATTGCAATTGCTTCAATGACTGAGATTATAGCTTGTTAGTTCCCAATGATGTTATGATAAATCCTGAAACTCCACGGAAGTCAGTTTTGGAATTAATAAGAATTACTGAGCAAAGAAACTACCAGAGGGGGCCCACACCTAGGCCAGGAGGGTGGGGGCGCGCCCACCCCTACTGGGCGCGCCCCCTGTCTCCTGGGCCCCCTGGTGCCCATCTTCTGCTATATGAAGGCTTTTACCCTGGAAAAAATCAGGGGCAAGCTTACGGGACGAAACTCCGCCGCCACGAGGCGGAACCTTGGAGGAACCAATCTAGAGCTCCGGCAGAGCTGTTCTGCCGGGGAAACTTACCTCCAGGAGGGGGAAATCATCACCATCGTCATCACCAACGATCCTCTCCTCGGGAGGGGGTCAATCTCAATGAACATCTTCACCAGCACCATCTCCTCTCAAAACCCTAGTTCATCTCTTGTATCCAATCTTGTATCAAAACCACAAATTGGTACCTATGGGTTGCTAGTAGTGTTGATTACTCCTTGTAGTTAATGCTAATTGGTTTACTTGGTGGAAGATCATATGTTCAGATCCTTAATGCATATTATTAATCCTCTGATTATGAACATGAATATGCTTTGTGAGTAGTTACGTTGGTCCTGAGGACATGGGTGAAGTCTTGCTATTAGTAGTCATGTGAATTTGGTATTCGTTCGATATTTTGATGAGATGTATGTTGTTTTTCCTCTAGCGGTGTTATGTGAACGTCGACTACATGACACTTCACCATTATTTGGGCCTAGGGGAAGGCATTGGGAAGTAATAAGTAGATGATGGGTTGCTAGAGTGACAGAAGCTTAAACCCTAGTTTATGCGTTGCTTCGTAAGGGGCTGATTTGGATCCATATGTTTAATGTTGTGGTTAGGTTTACCTTAATACTTCTTTTGTAGTTGCGGATGCTTGCAATAGGGGTTAATCATAAGTGGGATGCTTGTCCAAGTAAGGTCAGTACCCAAGCGCCGGTCCACCCACATATCAAATTATCAAAGTACCGAACGTGAATCATATGAGCGTGATGAAAACTAGCTTGACGATAATTCCCATGTGTCCTCGGGAGCTCTTTCCTCATTATGAGAAATTGTCCAGGCTTGTCCTTTGCTACAAAAAGGATTGGGCCACCTTTCTGCACTTTATTTACTTTCATTGCTTGTTATTCGTTACAATTTATCTTATCGCAAAACTATCTGTTACCTACAATTTCAGTGCTTGCAGAGAAAACCTTACTGAAAACCGCTTGTCATTTCCTTCTGCTCCTCGTTGGGTTCGACACTCTTACTTGTGAGTCATCACTCCTCCGATGACGAAAATTCTTCCTCAAGCAAGAGCGACGAGGAGGACAGCGGGGCAGATGACGAGGATGAGTCCGACTAGGCGTCGGACGCCCCGCGCCTAGGCGGGGCGGCAGCAGCAGCATCTTCACCTGGCCGCTCCTTCGGCGGAATCTGCCAGGGGAGGGGCCGACTCCTTGAACTTCTCGGGGTTGTCTCCTTGGGTGGCTGGCGTTGGGAGGCTGCGGAAGAGGAAGAGGGCGGGCGGCAAGGCCGTCAAGTCGGAGTACGCGGGCACCGATGCCTTCATCGCGTATTGACGTCCTGCCGCCTCGTCTTCGAGCTCTTCCCCCGGCGCTGTCATCACCATCCAGCATTTGGACGGCCACCGAGATGTTCTCTTGGTGCTTTCTGCCGCTCGTAGCTCGCCTAGGCGCCCCTTTTGCCCCTTTGCGCTTCCTTGACCCGCCTCCTGAGGAGAGGGACAAGAAAGGGATTACGGGCATCTTATCTCTTTTTAGTCTGTAAGCCTTCGGGCCTTCGTTAAATTTAGAACTTGTAATCCTCTTGCTCATGTTTTTCACTCCGTATGAACTGTACCTGTACGGGATGTTTTTAATGAAAAAGGGATGTTTGCTGGGTTTTTCGTTCGTGGGTCAAACCCGTGACTAGGAGTGAATTCTCGTTATTATTTAAGATAAACGTTTTTCGCCCGGCAACAGGCCTTGCCACCCCCTCACTTTGCTCGACCTTTCTCGCGCCCTTGGCGGAGGCAGGGATGAACCGTGCTTAGGCTCCCCATTCTATTTCCTAGCTGCCGCGACTACAACCAAATCCGGACCCAGGAGATACTCCTTGGGTACAGAAAAAAGGGGAGCTCGGTAGCCTAGAAATAAGGCGAGGTTTCACATATCCCAGTTCCATATCGAAATGGATGATAGAGGATAAAAGTCTTATCTGGATCTGTAGCCCCCGGCAACCTTGGCTTGTCGTGGTTGGATCCTTGTACTTGCAGCCCCCGGCAACTTTGGTTTGCCGGGGTTGGGACGCCGGTCCGTTCCCTTTCTTCCAAATAGCTCGGCGGAAGTGCTCATGTGACCTGCGAACCAAAGAGGACAGGAAAGAACAAAGAGACGCGCACTTGACCTCTAAGCTAGGTGTTAGCCGCCGCTAGGCACTATCAACCCTAACCGAGGAAGAGACTTGTCGTAGCATGCATGCTATAACTTAGGGCGCTAGCGCTTTGTTTATTTATGCTCAGGGTCTACGCCTGGCTTTGTACAAAGGGTTACATGCCTTGCCGGCAAGGCTTGTACAAAAGGTGGCTTTCCGGGAGGCCCGGCAGCCGCGCCTTATGGGTAAAACTTGCGAAGATGCTCGATGTTCCAGGAGTTGCTCACTAGAATGGCATCTTCGGTCTCGAGGCAAACTGCGCCGGGCCTGGTGACTTGTGTTACCCGATAAGGGCCTTCCCACTTCGGCGTCAACTTGTTGGAATTCTTGGCCGACTGAACGTGCCGAAGAATAAGGTTGCCTTCCTCAAAGCTCCGGGCATGAACCTTGCGGCTATGCTAGCGGCGCAAGGCTTGCTGGTAGCATGCTGCTCTCACAGCCGCCCGGAGACGATCTTCCTCAAGGAGTGTTGTGTCATCTTGCCGCAATCTCTCTTGCTCAAGCTCATCATAAGTGAGCACTCGAGGTGACCCGTATATGAGTTCCATGGGGAGAACTGCTTCTGCCCCGTAGACCAGGGCAAAGGGTGTCTGGCCGGTGGCTCGATTTGGTGTCGTCCTGATCGACCAAAGAACCGCCGGCAACTCGTCAATCCAGCGCCTTCCACTGTTGCGCAGCCTGTCAAAAGTCTTCGTTCTTAAGCCTCGCACAACTTCAGCGTTTGCTCTCTCTGCTTGGCCGTTGATTCGTGGGTGTGCCACGGATGCAAAACAGACCTTGCTGCCGAGATCCTCAATGTACTGCATGAAGGCATGGCTCGTGAACTGTGTGCCATTGTCGGTGATGACCCTATTGGGTACCCCAAAACGGCAAACTAGCCCCTTGAAGAACTTGATGGCTGACTGCGCTGTCACATTCCTCGCTGCTTCCACGTCTGGCAACTTTGTGAACTTGTCGATTGCAACGTACAAGTACTCAAAGCCCCCGACAGCACGTGGGAAAGGGCCCAATATGTCGAGCCCCCAGACCGAGAAGGGCCAGGAGAGAGGGATGGTTTGAAGGGCTTGAGCTGGTTGATGAAGTTTCTTTGAATGGAACTGACACGCTTCACACTTGGTTACTAGTGTCGTTGCATCCTGGAGGGCAGTGGGCCAGAAGAAACCTTGCTGGAAAGCCTTGCCAGCAAGGGCCCTCGACCCTATGTGGGAGCCACATAAGCCTCCATGTATCTCTGCCAACAGCTCTAGTCCTTCCTCCCAGGAGATGCACTTCAATTTCACCCCATTCGGTCTTTTTCTGTACAAGGCGTTGTCAACGAATTGGTACAGAGTAGACCGGCAGGCTACTCTCTCTGCCACTTCCTGCTCCTCAGGAAGCTCTCCTTTTTGGAGGAATCGGATGGTGTGCTGTGCCGATGCCGGAGCCCGTGGCTCGACGACAAGGATAAAAGGCATCTCTTCTGCCACAGGAGCGGCCGTCTCTACGGCCATGGCCTGAGGCCCTGCCGGAGTCGGTTGCCTCGTGGCAGGATCGGCATCCTCGGCAACACCTTCGCCAGTGGCTCCGGGGAGATCGGTGGGGAAGTACTTGCCGGGGCCCAGCTTCCTCCGCTTGTTCTGCCCGGTTGATGGTTCGACGGATGGTTGAGTTAACTGAAGCACAAAAGTACCTGGTTCCACAGGTAGCTTGAGGGCAGCGCGCTTTGACAGGTAGTCGGCGATGTCATTGTCCGCCCGAGGGACATGCTCTGCTTGTATACCATCAAAGCGCTCCTCTAGTTTCCTCACTTCATCCACGTAAGCTTCCATCAACGGGCTTTGGTAATCTTTGTTAATTTTTCTGACGACGAGCTGCGAATCACCCCTGACGATGAGCTTTTTGACTCTGAGGTCCGCTGCGATCCTGAGACCAGCAAGCAAGCCCTCGTACTCGGCGGTGTTTTTAGTTGACATCTCCCGGGGAAAGTGCATTTGGACGACATACTTGAGGTGCTCTCCGGTGGGTTCGACAAGCAGCACACCAGCACCGGCGCCTTGCAACGAAAAAGCCCCATCAAAGTACATGATCCAGTTGTGGCTCGTTTCCTTGCCGGGGAGAGTGGTCTCCGGTACCTCTTCGTCGGGCGTCGAGGTCCACTCTACAACAAACTCCGCCAAGACTCTGCTATGAATCGTCGAGGTGCTTTCGAACTTTAAACCGAAACTCGACAGCTCCAGGGCCCATTCCACGATCCTCCCCGTTGCATCTGGGTTATGCAGTATCCGTTGCAACGGGAGGCGGGTGACCACGGTGATCTCGTGCGCTTGGAAGTAATGATGCAGCTTCCTCGAGGCCATAAGGAGGCCGAAGAGCAATTTTTGCACACCTGAGTACCTCGACCTAGCCCCCTGCAAGAGGGAGCTGACGAAGTAAACTGGGTGTTGCACCATTTTCTTCTTCTGCGCCACTTCACCCTGTCGCGCGGGCCCTGTCGCACTGGCGTCAGCCTCTGCCAGGGACTCAGTCTTGCCGGGACCGAGCCCTGCCGGGGAGTGCTCCGGCTCGCGATCCGTTGACTCTGCCGCTGCCGCTGCCTCTTCGTCGACCTCTCTCTGCCCCACTTGTGTGGCGCTAACCACCTGATTCATTGCCGCTAGGTACAACAGCAACAGTTCTTGTGGTTTGGGCGCAACCAACACTGGGGTAGAGGAGAGGTACTTCTTCAAATCCTGCAGCGCTGCCTCGGCCCCCGGGGTCCACCGCAGTGGGCCCGTCTTTTTCAATATCTTGAAAAAGGGAAGGGAACGCTCCGCGGACTTGGAGATGAATCTGCTCATGGCGGCAACGCAGCCAGTGAGCCGACGCACATCTTTGATCCGTTTAGGTGCCTCAATCTGCTCGATGGCCTTGATCTTATCTGGGTTTGCCTCAATCCCGCGCTGCGACTCAAAGAACCCAAGAAGCTTGCCGGACGGGACACCGAAGACACACTTCTCAGGGTTCAATTTGAGGTTGATCTTGCGCAGGTTAGCAAATGTTTCCTCCAGATCTTGCACAAGTGTTGCTTTGTCATTGGTTTTGACCACTATGTCATCCATATAAGCCTCCATATTTCTATGTAGCTGGGGCTCAAAACCAATTTGGACTGCTCTTGCAAAGGTTGAGCCAGCATTCTTCAACCCGAAAGGCATCCGTAAAAAGCAATACGTACCACATGGGGTGATGAATGATGTCTTCTCCTCGTCTTCTTTTGTCGTGAAGATCTGGTGGTACCATGAGTAGGTGTCGAGGAATGATAATAGGTCACACCCAGCCGTGGAGTTAACAATCTGGTCAATGCGCGGTAATGGGAAGGGATCCTCTGGACAAGCTTTATTGATGTCTGTGTAATCAATACACAGTCTCCACTTCCCGTTTGCCTTGCGCACCACTACCGGGTTGGCCAACCACGTCGGATGGAGCACCCCCCTTACCAAGCCTGCCGCCTCTAGTTTTCTGATCTCCTCCGTGATGAACTCCTGCCTCTCCAGAGCTTGCTTCCTGACCTTCTGCCTGACGGGCCATGCGTGAGGACAGACAGCGAGATGGTGCTCAATCACTTCCCTGGGAACGCCGGGGATGTCGGAGGCTTGCCATGCAAACACATCGACATTCGCCCGCAGGAAAGTGACGAGCTCGCTTTCCTATTTGCTGTCGAGGGTGGAGCTTATGGTTAAAGCTCCCCCCGTGCCGTCCTCCTTGACAGGCACCTTCTTGGTCTCTGGTGGTGCAGCTCTGGACTTCTTCCTCTTGCCGGTGGAGCTCTCTGGCACGTCCTCAACAGGAGCGCAACATCCCGAAGAGGTGCACTTGCCGAAGTGGGTGCGAGGGGTCTCGCCGGTCTTTTTCCCTCTCGGGACTCCGTCGGCAGGAGCAGCTGCCTTGGCGGCAGCTGCTGCAACTGCTTCCCGGTAGGGTTGGTCGGCGCAAATCAATGCGTCTTTCTTGTCGGAGGGGACGGTGATGATGTTCATCAGCCTGGGCATCTTCAGCGTGTTGTAGGTGTAATGTGAAGCCGCCATGAACTTGGCTAGCGCCGGGTGGCCGAGGATCCCGTTGTAGGGCAAGGGGATCTCGGCTACATCAAAGACAATCCTTTCCGTCCTGTAGTTCAACTCGCCTCCGAACGTCACGGGTAGCGTGACCTCTCCCTTTGGCTGGCTCCTCCTCAGGTTGACCCCTTGGAACGTGCCCGTCTCCTCGAGGTCTCCATCAGGGATCTGTAGGTTCTTGATCACAACAGGCGAGATCAAGTTCAGACCGGCCCCGCCGTAAACTAGCATCTTCGTCACCTTGAGGTTGCGGATTGTTGGTGAAACCAACAACGGCAAGCACCTGACCGCAGTAGTGCGGTCAGGATCACTACAAAAAAAAGACACATCCGTGACATTTTGGGCCGAATGAATTTTTTTTCTGTCATACTTATGACACTTCTATGACGATAATTGTGACAAAACCCAGTATCATCATAGATGTGGTGGGCTCCTACTTCTATGAGAAAAAATCATGACAGAACATGGGCTTTTCGTCCTGGGCGGGCCGGAGACGCAGCTGCATGACATTCTTTGGGCCGTCCACGTTGGAAAAAACCGTGGTAGAAGCGAGGGCGATGAAAATTTCGGGGAGTTCCCGGTTACAGTGGGCGGTCGGGGGCCGAGCGATGCGCGTTTCTCTCCTACACGTACACGCGTGTGTGCGAGGCGTTGGCTCTAACTGAACCCGAGCGATTGCACTGCAGGCTACGTGTTACTGAACCCGAGCTATCGATCGATGGCTATTAACTGAACCCAATCGAGCGATTCCTTCGCTACTGCTACTAACTGAAGCCGATCAATTGAATGAACAGTGAGCGTTGGGGGGGGGGGGGGGGGGTTGGATGAACACTGAGCGGTGGGGGTGGATGCAGGGACCCGTGGCGTTGCCTCTGGATGAACAGGACGACCCCGTGGAGGGCTGGATGAACAGTAGACGGTGAAGGGGTGCCCGTGGAGGGGTGGTTGAACAGTAACCGGTGGAGTAGCGTGCGGTGGAGGCTGGATGAACAGGAGCCCGTGGAGGCTGGAGGAGGTCGACGGTAGCCCGTGGAGGCTGGAGGAGGTCGACGGTGGAGATGAACAGTATCCCATGGAGTCCCGTTTTGCAGTACGCCACACCGCTCCCTATGAACAGGACCCCCGTTTCGACCGTGGCGCTCCAACACAAGTCCGTTTTGTCCATTTTGCGGTACGCCACACCCCTCCCGATCAACAGACCCCCCTTTTAACCGTAGGAGGTCCGTTTCCTCCGTTTTGCGGTACCCCAGACCCCTCCCGATGAACAGGATACCGTTTCGAATGTGGCCGGTCAAACACAAGGTTGTTTCCTCCATTCTGCGGTACGCAAGGCCTCGTTGCCATCGCTTGTTCCGTCCAAGCCGGTTGCCTCCCACGCGTTCCGTTGCCTCCCGATGAACACGACGCATTCCGTTGCCTCCCTATGAACATGACGCATTCCGTTGCCTCCCCATGAACACGACAACGACGTTGTTTCTCCGTTCCGACCCAACCATGTACACTAGCCCTGGCCGTACGTATGCGCGAGTAGGCGTTTGAGACCCCGCCCGTATGTACGTACGTGGCCGTATTTTCATTCTTGCACCCTGAACGTTGTACGTACGTGTACATGCTACATGCGCGCCTCTACTACGACACATGCGCGCCTCTACTCTGACACGTGCGCGCCTCTACATCCACCAGTATGCACGTACACGTTCGCGACCTGAATGACAAAGCTACGTACGCTTCGACCAGGTGGGTCCCGACTGTCAGGCATTTCCTTGCGTGCGAAAATTGTCACGACCGGTTTTCCAATGAAAATATTTAGAAACCGATCCCTTTTACGGACCAGTAGAGAAGAATCCTTCTCACTGGTAGAGAATTTCTTAATCACAGAAGAAAACCAGGAGTACTAAATATAATACAAGGTTGAGCGGAGACGGCTCAACAATTTATTACAAGAACGCCGATAATATACATAAAGGCGGATATGAGACAAGGGGTATGGTGGCATACTACTGACTCGTAATAAAAGTGGTGGTGGGTATGTCACAGTGAAATGGGTGACATGACTCCTGAATCTAACAGCTCATCGAGCGTCGGAGTGAGGCTCGAAGATTCTTATTGTGGGTGGCGGAAGCGTATAAAATACAAGTGACCAAAATCCAGGATCGCACGGGACTGACTGGGACTCCTCTAGGCGTCGGACTCACTATCAAACTCTTCATCCATGAGATCGCCTTCGTCAACATCTGGCCAAATCAACAAGCCAGGTGAGTACTATGAAAGTACTCGCAAGACAGTTTGGACATAAGATATAACAAATGTAAACATGATGCATATGAACAGTATTAATAAAGCGCACTCAGATAATAAAATAGCTATGCATGGGAAATAAAAAGGAAGTCGGGCGGTAGTCCTCCCGAAAATCCCAACGTAATACTGAAGGCCAAACGAGTGTCTGAATGACTCCTCGAGAGGATACAAATGAAATAACAATGCCGCAGTCGGGCGTCAAGGCGACACCACATAAAGGGCTTATAATGGAATATAAATGACAGTGCGTGCCACAGTCGGACGTCTGAGCGACATCACGTAAAGGGCTTATATCAAAAGCAAATAACGAGCGTGCCACAGTCGGACGTCTTAGAGACATCACATAAAGGGCTTATATCAAAAGTAAATAACGAGCGTGCCACAGTCGGACGTCTGAGCGACATCACATAAAGGGCTTATATCAAAAGTAAATGACAAGGGTGCCACAGTCGGACGTCTGAGCGACATCACATAAATGGCTTATATTTCTTAACTTGATATTTCAGTAGCTCATGAATTTAAATCATTTCAAGGGAATATTCAGGTACGAGATAAATAAAAGGTTAGTCCATCCACAGGAATAACGTTAAACCGGGTGTACCACTCAAACCTGTTTACCGGGGATTTCCACGGAAACCTGTTTACCGGGGATTTCAACCGGGTAAGCGATAAGTTGGCCACGGTCCTTGACCATGGACGCGATGACTCGGAAGGATTTGACTCTGTAGAGTTTGTACTATGTAACCAAAGCCAACGGATTTCCGTAGTCACAAGGGACTAGTTCCGTTTACGGTGTTTTAGGAGAAACACATCTAACCAGTACACACCCATTCAACATTCCGTTGCCAGGAATCACCCCAAGCAACGTTCAAGAAAAACCTTGAGACGGGGAGGCTACAACCTCGCGTAGCATGGGATCAAATTTATACCGCGCGCTCTAAGGGGTGCCCCCCTCTCGGTCCCAACCGGAAACACCCATGCCCCCTGACCGGATGACTGGCTTTAATCCAGGGCCATGGAACCCTCATCCCGGCCCCTCTATTTGGTGTGTACAGGGAAAGAGGTTAGCAACTTACTAAACCGTATTCTTTGCAGAAAACATGTGGTAGCACGAAAGGGGAAGAACGGTAACGTGGCTCAGTCCACGTTAACGTCGGAGTTTATCGGATGACGTAAGACTGGCATGCTACAACAATACCATCTTACTACCTTTCATGTCACCAC
Source organism: Aegilops tauschii subsp. strangulata (assembly GCF_002575655.3). Lineage (NCBI taxonomy): Eukaryota > Viridiplantae > Streptophyta > Magnoliopsida > Poales > Poaceae > Aegilops > Aegilops tauschii. Next base: position 70,338,705 of record NC_053041.3, read on the forward strand.
ATGATCAGGTCATCTCTCATCAAAGATCACAGTAACTTTGAAGCACACTGCTAGTTGCCTTGCATGCAACGTAACACTCACCGATGCTCATATGCCATGCACAAACCATTCAAGCAAACATGCAAAACACTTATCATATCAAAGGTTCAAACATACTTCCCTAGTTTGGAGAAGTCGGAGTCTAGCTCGGCGAAGTTCGCGGCTCCGTCACCTCCTCCGGAACCTACGGTATAACGAAACCATATACTAACGTGAAAACCGTTGCGTGTATAAAAATTGTTCCAATTTTTTTCCAAATAAATACTATAAAAATCTAGACAAAAATATAAGACTGACAGAAAAAGAATCAATCAAAAAGCATCTTTTTTTTAAAAGATATAAGGGTTTTAGTCCAAGGACTAATCTGTGATGAAACAGAAAAGATCCAGGGACTTGTTTGAGAAAACAGAAAACGGTTCGGTAGGAAATATGTTAGCCCAAAGAGAAAACACATTTTGCCCGAAGGCGCTTTCAGAAAACGGTTCGAGGGGGAAAGGAGAGAGGCTGACGGGGGGGGTCCCACCCGTCAGGTTCAAAACTTCCAACGGAGCTCGCCGGCGCCCGAAGGCTGCGGTGGTCGCCGGCGTTGAACCACGGCGAGGCAGAGCGATCGGAGGTTACCTACGGGTTCAGGGTGTTCTTCTGCGTCGGTGGGTGGTGGACTTGACCGTCGGAGAGCACCACGTCGACGGCGACACTATCTCCGGCGGACGGTGGTTCGGGCGATGGTGGAATACTCCGGTGGGTGCTGCAAACTCCAAATTGATGCGCGGGTCAGAGATGTGGATGTACTAGGAGGCTACTGGCAAGAGCTGAGGGGTAGGGGTGCACGCACGGGAGTGAATCGCGCTGGATCCCGAAGCGGGTCGATGCGGCCGGAGTTGGGGAAGAAGACTCCCTCGGGGCTCTTCCAGTGGCTTGGCGTGGTACTGGTGGTGTGTAGAGGTGGTGCGGGTTCACGTTCGAGCTCGGGGCCCCCTTTTATAGGCGATCCGAGGGGGTGGCCGTGAACGGGATAACTCCGGCGAGCAATTACGGCGAGGCAGAGGTTGGGCAGGGGGCTTGGTGGCTAGGCATCAACGTGGAGGATCACTAGGGCCGTTTCTCTGCTCAAACCTCGGTCGGGCTTGCGTAACGCACTGGCCCTCGACGGAACGGCCGTACGGGCACGGCGGTGGCAGGGAGCGCGCTCCGCGCCTACCAGTTCACGACGATGGACCTGCAGCGTGCACGGGTGAGTGGATGGCCACGCGGTGGCTTCTGGTGGCTTGGGCGGCGCTGGACGGCGCTGTCCAACGCTGCGCCTCTCTGGCAACCGCAAAGGGCGCTGCTGCCGTCGCTCACGGGGTGGCGCACCTCCACCTGCTCGTCGCCCACACCCGCAAGCTGCCAGGCGATCGTGCGGCGCAGGGATAAGAAGGAGGCACAGGGCGCACGGTGCCACCGCGGCTACTTGCGAGATCGAGAAGGGGTTCTGAAGAAAACGACATCGGCCACTGAAACTGCACCTCTGAATTTTCTGAACTTGACAGTAACAGTGCCCTTCAGGTGTTCGACGAAATGATTTGGCATGAAGAAAAAAATTTCTGGAGCTGGGACTTGGTGAGGTGACCAATCAATGCATCCAGAGGCTGCCTGAATTTTCTCAGATTTTTAGGAGGACAAAACAAATGAATTTCATCAAATTTGCCAAATCTGGTCCAAACTTGCAGCAAGAAAAATTTGAAATATTTGAACTAGAGACCAGTGGATCATCATGGATGTTGGTTGAGGGCTCTAAGGACTAGCCAGGGAAAATGGTTTGGAGGCAAAACTCAAAGGAGAAAAGGTAGTTCCTTTGTAAATCTCCAAGAGCCAAAGTAGAAGGCAGAAAATATTTTTGAGAAGAAATAAATGGAAGAAAAATCATGGGGAGGTTCAACTTGCTGGATTTGAAGTTTATTTTAACACAAAGATGGGGGAATGGCTTTTGGGAGGGGATTTCCACTCATGTCATGGCAAGAGGAGATTTTGGAAAGGGGAAGAATCACTCCAAAAGCCATAGGGCTATTTTAAAAGAAAAGATTTTCAAGAGCTTTTTTCCAAATGAAAATCATTTGTGATGAGTCAACATAAGATGGAAAAACCACCAAGACCAAAGATCAAGTCTTGGGTAAATCCCAACAAAACACTTGTCATAAAAGAAACTTTTTGAGAGGGAGAGTTCTTTAGAAGAAAATTTTAAAAACCCTCCTTCAAATCAAATAAAGATTTTGATAAAACCAAAATAAATTTTTTGGGTGTCAGAACACCTACCCCCTTAGGAAAAATCTCGTCCCCGAGATTTCAGTTGATCCTCAAATAGATGTGGGTACTCTGCCTGAAGAAAATCCTCTCTTTCCCATGTTGCTTCATCCTCCGTGTGCTTGCTCCACTGAACCTTGAAAAATTTAGTTGTTTTCTGACGGGTTCTCCTTTCAGACTCTTCCAATATTTTTACTGGTCGCTCTCTGTAGGTGAGGTCTGGTTGCACATCAATGCTCTCATGAGATACATGCTTTTCCGGTTTGCTCACACATTTTCTCAATTGTGAGACGTGGAACACGTCGTGGACGTCTGACAGCTCTTTGGGAAGGTCCAGCTGGTAGGCTACTGTGCCTCTTCGTGCAATTACACAGAAGGGTCCAATAAATCTTGGGGCTAGCTTCCCCTTAATTTTGAATCATTGCAGGGCCCTCATAGGAGACACTCATAGGTATACGTATTCACCGGGTTCAAAGCTGACCTCTCGATGTTTTCGATCGTAATAGCTCTTTTGTCGGCTTTGAGCTGTCTTGAGTCTGTCCCTGATCTGTTTAACTTTCTCCTCGGCTTCCTTGAGCATGTCTTGGCCGAAGATACGACTGTCACCTGTTTCTGACCAATTTAGTGGGGTACGACATCTCCGTCCGTACAATGCTTCAAAAGGTGCCATTTGTAAGCTGGCTTGGTAACTGTTGTTGTATGCGAACTCGGCATATGGCAAACTTTCTTCCCAACTGGATCCATAGGTGAGCACACAGGCTCTCAGCATGTCCTCTAGGATCTGGTTCACGCGTTCAGTTTGTCCATCAGTCTGGGGGTGGTACGCTGTACTGAACGCTAGTTGAATGCCCAGAGCTTGTTGTAAGTGATCCCAAAATTTAGAGACAAATTGAGTGCCTCGGTCGAATATTATACTCTTTGGAACTCCATGCAGACAAACTATACGGGAGAGATAAAGCTTAGCAAGCCTTTGAGTGGAGTAGGTCGTCTTCACGGGAATGAAATGTGCCACCTTGGTTAGCCTATCTGTGATGACCCATATGGCATCATTTCCGCGTTGTGATCGAGGTAGTCCGACGATAAAATCCATTCCAATTTCATCGCATTTCCACTCAGCTATCCTGTTTGGCTGTAGCAGCCTTGCTGGTTTTTGGTGCTCAGCATTAATGCGCTGACACGAATCACAACAAGCGATGAATGTGGCTATATCCCTTTTCATACCGTGCCACCAAAATCTTTCCTGAATGTCTTTGTACATTTTGGTTCCTCCAGGGTGGATTGAATATGGAGCGGTGTGGCTTTCGGTCAGGATTTGCTGTTTGAGGTCCTCAACGTTTGGTACGCAAAGTCTGTCCTCGTACCATAATATTCCCTCATTGTCTGTGACGAACTCTGAAGCCTTGCCAAGGCTCATTTTCCTCTTTATACCATCGATGCTGGGATGTCCATGCTGAGCCTTCTTAATTTGTTCCATTAGGGTGGGTTGTATCTCCAGATTTGATACGGTGCCCTTAGAGACTATCACCATGTTGAGTTTAGCGAACTCCTGCTGAAACTCAGGCTTCAAGTTCGGTGGACTGTCGTTGCCTAGGCTGGGGTTCCGACTAAGAGCATCTGCCACTACATTTTCTTTCCCAGGATGGTAGTGAAGGCCGACATCATAGTCCTTGACCAATTCCAACCAGCGTCGTTGTCGTAAATTTAGCTCTGGTTGTGTGAAAATATATTTAAGGCTCTTATGGTCCATATATATTTCACAACGATTTCCCAACAGAAAGTGCCTCCACTCTTTGAGTGCATGGATGACTGCTGCTAGCTCCAAGTCATGAGTAGGATAATTTTCCTCATGCTTCCGTAGTTGCCTGGAAGCATACGTGACAACTTTGCCGTCCTGCATCAATACGCACCCGAGGCCCTTCCGGGATGCGTCACAAAACACTTCAAAACTCTTGTGTATGTCTGGCACAACCAAAACCGGTGCTGTAGTTAGTTTCTTCTTGAGCTCTTGGAAGCTTTTCTCGCACGCTTCAGTCCATACAAATTTCTTGTCTTTCTTGAGCAACTGTGTCATTGGTTTTGCCATAGTGGAGAATCCTTCAATAAACCTTCGGTAATATCCAGCCATTCCTAGAAAACTCCGTACATCTGTTACGCTGGCTGGTGGTTTCCAGTCAAGGATGGCTTTGACTTTTTCTGGGTCTATGGCCACGCCTTCTTGGGTCAATATATGGCCTAGAAAACCAACTTGTCTTAGCCAAAAAATTCACACTTGCTAAATTTGGCGTGTAATTGATGTTTCCTTAATTCTCCCATTACAATTCTGACATGTTCAGCATGCTCTTCTGGTGTCCTTGAGTATACCAGAATATCGTCAATGAACACCACAACAAATTTGTCCATAAGTCTCATAAACACTTTGTTCATGAGGAGGACGAATTATGCGGGGGCGTTCGTCAGTCCAAACGGCATTACTGTAAACTCATATAATCCATATCTGGAGGTGAATGCTGTCTTAGGGATATCTTCTGTCCGTACTTTTAATTGATGATATCCCGATCTTAAATCAATCTTTGAGAACACCTTGGCTTGTGCGAGCTGGTCAAATAAATCATTTATCCATGGCATCGGATATTTGTTTTTTATGGTGACCATATTGAGAGCTCGATAGTCTATACACAATCTCAGTGTCCCATCCTTTTTCTTGGCGAATAATACTGGTGAACCCCATGGTGAGGAGCTGGCTCGAATAAATCCTTTGTCCAGTAATTCCTTTATTTGCTTCTTCAATTCTACCAACTCTGAGGGTGCCATTCCATAAGGTTTCTTATAGATGGGGGTGGTGCCAGGTGCTAGTTCAATGCTGAACTCTATCTCTCGGTCTGGTGGCATGCCTGGTAGTTCTTGTGGAAATACGTCGGGAAACTCACAAACCACTGGAACTTTTCTCAGTTCTGAAATGTCCACTTTGTTCAACTTTGGTTGCCGTGACCGTGGTCTCTCTTGAGCTGTAACTTTTATTGTCTTGCCGTGATGATGAGTGAGAATCACAGTCCGATTGAAACAGTCAATAAATCCCTTGTTGGTGGTTAACCAGTCCATTTCTAGGATAACATCCAGTCCTTTATTGTCCAACACGATGAGATTAGCCTGAAAGTTTAGTCCTTCAAATTCAATAGTCACTCCTTGGCAGTAACTCTGAGTGATCTGATTATTCCCGGGGGACTTGATGATCATAGATTTTTCCGAAGGAAGTATCGAAAAACCATGTTGTAAAACAAAACTCTTCGAAATGAATGAGTGAGAAGCTCCAGAATCAAACAAAACCGTGGCAGGTATTGTGTTGACAGGGAACGTACCGAGTATGATGTCTGGGGCATTCTGTGCTTCTTCCTTGGTCACATGGTTCAGGTGACCCTTCCTGTGATTGTCGTTGGGATTGAAATTGTTACGCTTGGGGGCTGGATTGTTCCCACCATTGTTCGGCTTGGGGGCCGAGTTCCTTGGTTTTGGGCACTGTTTGGCATAGTGCCCTTCCTCTCCACAAGCATAGCAAGTGACCCCTGGACGGTACGTAAAGTCCTTGTCCCTTGAATGAAACTGTCTGGTTGGCCTTAAAGCAGTAGTCGTGGATTTTCTTGCTTCATTCCTCTGAACATCAGTCTTGCTCCAGTTGTTGCGAGCAAGAGTCGTCTTGTCCCTTTTTCGCTTACGAATATCCTCCGGACCGCGGTGCTCATTCTCCAACGTAATGGCCTTGTCAACCAGAGTCTTGAAATCTGGGAAAGTGTGTACGACCAGTTGGCATTTTAGTGCTGGCGCCAGGCCGTCCAATTTTTTTTCCATCCTTTTGTTGTCTGTCATATGCTCATCGTAGGCATAACGAGATAGCTGGGTAAACTGACTGTTGTATTCCGTCACTGTCATGCCTCTCTGCTTGAGGTCATCAAACTCCCCCTTCTTGATTTTTATAATGCTCCTGGGATGTGCGCCCCACGAAAACCTTCCTTAAACTCTTCCCAGGTGATGTTATGTTCAGTGGGATGCATGTGTAGGAAGTTTTCCCACCATGCTGCAGCTGCTCCAGTGAGGTAGTGAGGTGCATAAAGCACCTTCTCATGATCAGAACATTGAGCAATAATCAACTTTCTTTCGATGTCTCGAAGCCAATCATCGGCTTCAAGCGGCCTATCAGTGTGAGCAAACGTTGGAGGGCGTGTCTTCTGTAGTTCAGACAACTTGGAGTGCGGTTGGTATGGCTCACGGTGATTTCCCATATTGATGACGTGATTCATCATTTCTTGGTGTTGCTGCTGGCTTTGCTCGAAAAGGCGGCATACTTGAGATAAGGCTGCCTCGCTGTCCTGTTGACTAGACTGCCCCTGTGTGAAGTTGTTGCTTGTCTGTGTTCCATAAACTTCTTCTGGTGGATTTGGCATGGAACGAGTCCACGGACGAGACATTTTCCACTCTGGAGTATATTTTGCAAAACTCATGAGAAGAATTGTGTGGCACAAGGAAAATTTTGCAAAGACGAAAATTTCAAAAGACCTCAAGATTTTTCAAGAACATAATTGATTGCGCACGGAGAAGGACTGCTCAGTACATATCTTACACGCGATACGCAAACATACGATACATCACTCAGGATGTGCGTACACACTCCTGACATGTTATTAAGTCTAGCACACTCCTCCGGGATCCTACATGATGCGCACACAACTACTACAAACTTATGTACATATAAAACACATCATACATGCAGACACATCGCGCGGCTACTAGGCACACTCAGTCGGAGATGGTGAAGATGTCCTTCCCCCTGCCGAGGGTAAGACCCAGCGGTGCAGGAGACTCAACCTCCATCTCCTCCCTAATAGGCTCCAGGCGCGTAGCACTGCACTGAGGAGATGGCGCGGGTGCGATAGGCGGTGGTGTGGGTGCGGCAGGCGGTGCAGCTCTGACTGGAGTAGGATCAATGACCTGGTCGAACTCCTCGGTGGTAGGCAGACGGCGAGCGGTGGCCAAAATGGCAGGTGAATAGGATGCTGAGGACGAGACGAAAGTCAGTGGCGGTGCCATGTGGAGAAGCTCCCTCCTGTTGGCAGAACAGCCCCGAACTAAGTCCATGCGGGCAGCCACAAGATCGTCCACGAGGTTGTCGAAAGCTGCCTCCAGAGCTTTGAGATACTCAACAAAAATCTCGATAGCTTCATCTCGCTCTCCCCTATGGCAGGCGAATGCATAGTGACAAGTATATGGCACATGGCATGGGAGGTAGCGGTAGCGACGAGTCTTCATCGAAGGAAGAATATCCCGAAGGCGAGGTATCGCCTCACGAGCGGCCATCTGCATGGCATGCCTCTCCGTAGGCATGGCCCTTCCCACAAAACGGATGTGGCGAGACGCAGAACGTCCTCCCTTGAATTGCACCACGGCCTGGTGCATAGACACGTCGTCGCTGCGCTTGTGCTGGTAAAGCATGAACTCCGGATGAGTCGCTGGCCCGATCGTGAGCTTGGTGACGGAGACGAGGAGTTTGACAAACCCCTCGGGCACATTAGTGAACACCCGAGTCTCGCAGTCGCTGCCAGCCATCTACAAAAGTAGGCAAAAATTCTAAGTAGTCAAATCATAAATTTATGATGACCAACAGAAAATAGCTACGTTTGCAAAATGATGAAAAAGCACTAAAGACGCTAATAACCGATTAGCGATCGCACCTAGTGGCTTCCTACAGTCAGCCTGGCTCTGATACCAAGCTTGTCACGATCGGTTTTCCAATAAAAATATTTATTGAGAAACCGATCCCTTTTACGGACCAGTAGAGAAGAATCCTTCTCACTGGTAGAAAATTTCTTGATCACAGAAGAAAAACCAGGAGTACTAAATATAATACAAGGTTGAGCGGAGACGGCTCAACAATTTATTACAAGCACGCCGATAATATACATAAAGGCGGATATGACACAAGGGGTATGGTGGCATACTACTGACTCGTAATAAAAGTGGTGGTGGGTATGTCACAGTGAAATGGGTGACATGACTCCTGAATCTAACAGCTCATCGAGCGTCGGAGTGAGGCTCGAAGATTCTTATTGTGAGTGGCGGAAGCGTATAAAATACAAGTGACCAAAATCCAGGATCACACGGGACTGACTGGGACTCCTCTAGGCGTCGGACTCACTATCAAACTCTTCATCCATGAGATCGCCTTCGTCAACATCTGGCCAAATCAACAAGCCAGGTGAGTACTATGAAAGTACTCGCAAGACAGTTTGGACATAAGATATAACAAATGTAAACATGATCCATATGAACAGTATTAATAAAGCGCACTCAGATAATAAAATAGCTATGCATGGGAAATAAAAAGGAAGTCGGGCGGTAGTCCTCCCGAAAATCCCAACGTAATACTGAAGGCCAAACGAGTGTCTGAATGACTCCTCGAGAGGATACAAATGAAATAACAATGCCGCAGTCGGGCGTCAAGGCGACACCACATAAAGGGCTTATAATGGAATATAAATGACAGTGCGTGCCACAGTCGGAAGTCTGAGCGACATCACGTAAAGGGCTTATATCAAAAGCAAATAACGAGCGTGCCACAGTCGGACGTCTTAGCGACATCACATAAAGGGCTTATATCAAAAGTAAATAACGAGCGTGCCACAGTCGGACGTCTGAGCGACATCACATAAAGGGCTTATATCAAAAGTAAATGACAAGGGTGCCACAGTCGGACGTCTGAGCGACATCACATAAAGGGCTTATATCAAAATTAAATGACAAGGGTGCCACAGTCGGATGTCTGAGCGACATCACATAAAGGGCTTATATTTCATAACTTGATATTTCAGTAGCTCATGAATTTAAATCATTTCAAGGGAATATTCAGGTACGAGATAAATAAAAGGTTAGTCCATCCACAGGAATAACGTTCAACCGGGTGTACCACTCAAACCTGTTTACCAGGGATTTCCACGGAAACTGACACGAGGACTGACATGAATATGGATAAGTTGGCCACGGTCCTTGACCATGGACGCGATGACTCAGAAGGATTTGACTCTGCAGAGTTTGTATTATTTAACCACAGCCAACGGATTTCGGTAGTCACAAGGGACTAGTTCCGTTTACGGTGTTTTAGGAGAAACACATCTAACCAGTACACACCCATTCAACATTCCGTTGCCAGGAATCACCCCAAGCAACGTTCAAGAAAAACCATGAGACGGGGAGGCTACAACCTCGCGTAGCATGGGATCAAATTTATACCGCGCGCTCTAAGGGGTGCCCCCCTCTCGGTCCCAACCGGAAACACCCATGCCCCCTGACCCGATGACTGGCTTTAATCCAGGGCCATGGAACCCTCATCCCGGCCCCTCTATTTGGTGTGTACAGGGAAAGAGGTTAGCAACTTACTAAACCGTATTCTTTGCAGAAAACATGTGGCAGCACGAAAGGGGAAGAACGGTAACATGGCTCAGTCCACGTTAACGTCGGAGTTTATCGGATGACGTAAGACTGGCATGCTACAACAATACCATCTTACTACCTTTCATGTCACCACATGATCAGGTCATCTCTCATCAAAGATCACAGTAACTTGACCATCGGAGAGCACCATGTTGACGGCGACACTATCTCTGGCGGACGGTGGTTCGGGCGATGGTGGAATACTCAGGTGGGTGCTGCAAACTCCAAATTGATGCGCGGGTCAGAGATGTGGATGTACTAGGAGGCTACTGGCAAGAGCTGAGGGGTAGGGGTGCACGCACGGGAGTGAATCGCGCAGGATCCCGAAGCGGGTCGAGGCGGCCGGAGTTGGGGAAGAAGACTCCCTCGGGGCTCTTCCAGTGGCTTGGCGTGGTACTGGTGGTGTGTAGAGGTGGTGCGGGTTCATGTTCGAGCTCGGGGCCCCCTTTTATAGGCAATCCGAGGGGGTGGCCGTGAACGGGATAACTCCGGCGAGCAATTACGGCGAGGCAGAGGTTGGGCAGGGGGTTTAGGTGGCTAGGCATCAACGTGGAGGATGACTGGCGCCGTTTCTCTGCTCAAACCTCGGTCGGGCTTGCGTAATGCACTGGCCCTCGACGGAACGGGCGTACGGGCACGGCGGCGGCGACGACGGACCTGCAGCGTGCACGGGTGAGTGGATGGCCACGCGGTGGCTTCTGGTGGCTTGGGCGGCGCTGGACGGCGCCGTCCAACGCTGCGCCTCTCTGGCAACCGCAAAGGGCGCTGCTGCCGTCGCTCACGGGGTGGCGCACCTCCACCTGCTCGTCGCCGACGCCCGCAAGCTTCCAGGCAATCGTGCGGCGCGGGGATAAGAAGGAGGCACAGGGCGCACGGCGCCACCGCGGCTACTGGCGAGATCGAGAAGGTGTTCTGAAGAAAACGACATCGGCCACTGAAACTGCACCTCTGAATTTTCTGAACTTGACAGTACCAGTGCCCTTGAGGTGTTCGACGAAATGATTTGGCATGAAGAAAAAAATTTCTGGAGCTGGGACTTGGTGAGGTGAACTCTCAATGCATCCAGAGGCTGCCTGAATTTTCTCAGATTTTTTGGAGGAGAAAACAAATGAATTTCATCAAATTTGCCAAATCTGGTCCAAACTTGCAGCAAGAAAAATTTGAAATATTTGAACTGGAGACCAGTGGATCATCATGGATCTTGGTTGAGGGCTCTAAGGACTAGCCAGTGAAAATGGTTTGGAGGCAAAACTCAAAGGAGAAAAGGTAGTTCCTTTGTAAATCTCCAAGAGCCAAAGTAGAAGGCAGAAAATATTTTTGATAAGAAATAAATGGAAGAAAAATCATGGGGAGGTTCAACTTGCTGGATTTGAAGTTTATTTTAACACAAAGATGGGGGAATGGCTTTTGGGAGGGGATTTCCAGTCATGTCATGGCAAGAGGAGATTTTGGAAAGGGGAAGAATCACTCCAAAAGCCATAGGGCTATTTTAAAAGAAAAGATTTTCAAGAGCTTTTTTCCAAATGAAAAACATTTGTGATGAGTCAACATAAGATGGAAAAACCTCCAAGACCAAAGATCAAGTCTTGGGTAAATCCCAACAAAACACTTGTCATAAAAGAATTTTTTTGAGAGGGAGAGTTCTTTAGAAGAAAATTTTAAAAACCCTCCTTCAAATCAAATAAAGATTTTGATAAAACCAAAATAAAATTTTTGGCTGTCACAAAAATGTTGCTGGTGGGTCCCAGCAGTCAGGGGGCGAAACATTTTTTTTGCCTGGACGCACTTCCTTGCGTGCGAAGATGTAGCTGGTGGGTCCCAGCAGTCACGGGGGTGAATCATTTTTTTTTACCCGGACGCACTTCCTTGCGTGCGAAGATGTAGCTGGTGTGTCCAGCAGTCAGGGGGAAACGTTTTTTTCACGAAATACAGTGGCCCGTCCGGTGGGTCCCAGCTGTCTGGTGGAGGAATCATTATTTTCCGTGTAATAAGGAGGAACTTCCTTGCTGCGGCCGTGGACCCAGCTGTCAGCCTCTCCACGTACAGTCCACGTCCGATGGAAGTCATTCCTTGACCACGTTGACCACGCCGCGCCAAGAGCACCACGGTGGTGGACGACGCGGAGTCGGGGAAGACGCGGCTGTGGAAGCCCGTGCGGAGAGGAGTACGAGGGTTCACTGGTTCGGCTGTGGTGTGAGGCTGCCATCGCCGCAGGGCCTGGCGAGCGGTGGGAATAGTAGGGGGCGGTGAGGCCTCCGCGGCAGCACAGCCGGCCACGGGAGGCAGGAGCATGCGGCACGACCGACACTGCTTTGGGCGGCTGGAGCAAGAAGACCAGAGGTTGAAGAAGCACTACCGCCGTTGGATGGACATCGTACGGTCACTGGAGCTTGAATCGTTCATATTGACTAAGTTGACAAAGCCCTCCATCCCTGTCAACTTAGTTGGCCCACAAGTCATCCTCCCACTATGGTGGGTCCTAGCTAGCAGGGAGGTATTCATTTTTTGTGCGTAATAAGGAGGCACTTGCTTGCGTGTGAAGATATAGCTGGTGGATCTGACATGTCAGCGGGGGGAACGTTTTCTCGTGAAATACAGAGGCCCTTCCGGTGGGTCCCAGCTGTCAGGTGGAGGAATCATTATTTTGCGCGTAATAAGGAGGCATTTCCTTGTGTGCGGCAGTGGACCCAGCTGTCAGCCTCTCCACGTACAGTCCACGTCCGATGGATGTCGTTCGTTGACCACGTTGACCAGGCCGCGCGGAGAGCACCATGGTGGTGGACAACGGCGAGGCCTAGGAAGGGAACGACACGGAGCCGGGGAAGACTCGGCAATGGTTGCCCACGCGGTGGGGAGTACGAGGGTTTACTAGTCTGGCTGCCGTCGCTGGGAAATAACAGGAGGTGTGGGTGAGTAGAGAATGGCCTGGCCAGCAATGAAGTAGGGTGGGGAGGTGTAGCCTGTGCGGCAGCACAGCTGGCCACGGGAGGCGGGAGCAGGCAGTCCAACCGGAACTGGTTGGGGCGGCTGGAGCAAGAAGATCAGATATTGAAGAAGCAGCAGGGCCGTTGGATTAACATCCAACGGTCACTGCTGCTAGAATCGTTTGTGGAATAAATTGACAAAGCCAAAGTACACGTCAACCTAGTAGACCCACAAGTCAGCCTCCAAATCTGTCCCAAACAGCATACAGCCTGAAATTTCTAGCCAGATTCAAATTAATTTTAAATCTAAATATACCTTAATTTAAACTCAATGAAATTTTACCCGCACAAAAACAATGAAATTTAAAATATCAAAGTCCGAAAGAAAATAGTATTTTGGAACTAATTTACTGTTTGCTGTATTTTTCATTTTACAGCCCATTTCTTATTACTTATAGCCCATTTTCTGGTCAAAATGCATCCCTCCTCGTCTTGAAAGATTTCCGGCCCAGCAGGGCATAGAAAAGCAAGTAGGCCTACGTAGGTTATTCCGCAAAAAAACAAAATAGCTGGCTAGCCATTTTCAGAAAGGGAAAAAACAAACTGGGCTGGTCATGTGCTAAACATATGAAATAAAAGCTTGGGCTAGACGGGCCACGGGTCCCGAACAACCCAGTTGATACCCTTCTCCGTCCCGAAAAAACAAAATTACTGCGCGCGCTGCTGGGTCCCTGCTGTCATCCTCACCATGTACAGTCATCTCCTTATTTCTCTCGGTTGTTGACCATGTTGACAACACCGGAGGGCAGCGCTGTGGCGAGCGAACCAAGGCGGAGGACGATGGTGAGGCCTCGGACAGGAACGAACAGGAGCCGGGGAAGATGCGCAGAGTTTTAGTGTGCGATGTGGCCACGATGCATGCGCGGCAGCACAGCCAGCCGTGGGAGGCGGGAGCAGGTGGTCCCGCCGGCACTGGTTTGGCTTTGGCGGCTCGAGGAAGAAGAGACTGAATAAATGTGACAGACGTTGAATGTCAATCCAACAGTCAAGGTTGGCACAATCGTTTGTTGACTAAGCGGACACCAAGTAGCATAATTTTTTATATATAGGAAGAAAACTGCGAGGAAAATGCGTTCGTCTGCCGTCCTCCTCACAGGGAACGTTCGCCACATAAGTGACTAGCACCCTTGGTTTTAACCGAGAGGTCTTGGGTTTGAGTCCCAGGAACTCTCAATTTTGTCCTCCTTCCTTGCAAAAAAAAGGGAAAGAAAATCAAAGACTTGGGAAGGCGTACAGAACAAGCTAGTGTACCAGTAAAGAGACGTTGCCGAGTTTTAGAAAAAAGAGAGACGTGCTCCTGTAGCTGGTTCGAATCCAAACCTAGACTATGACTATATATGGTGCTATGCTACTCTGCAAGTAATGAAACTGACATATCCATCGTTCGCTTCTCCTCTTCTCTACTTACTCTCCCTAGCATCAGAAGCTTTGGCCGCAGCATCCATGTCCGCCGGCCGCTCGTCCACCTGCTCTTTAGCAGGCAACAACCAGATATGCACCAAGTTGCCACCCGTACCATCGCCTGTGGGTCTCATCACACCCCCGCCGGCACGCGCACCGCAGCCGATTGCACATCGCAACCCGCTGCCGTTGGTGTGGTGCCACTGTTGCAAATCACGCAGAGTCATCCGTCGCGTCTCAACCACAATCCTCAGCCCTGGCCGAGTCTTCTACAAATGCCCGAATCATGGGGTAATAATATGTTTAAGTGTTGTTCTGCTGCTTTCAGTTGCTGATTTTTTTAATAGTTTGGTTGATGATCTTCTAATTTGATTCGTGCAGAAAAGGGAAGATTCGTGTGATTTGTATTTCTGGGAAGTTTCTGATGTGGGGGAATGCAACTACGCTGATTATTTGGTTAGCCAAGGAATCCCAATACCAGCAGGTTGGGGCGTTGGACAAGTAACTGAAGGAACGGCAGAAGAGGAAGATGCGGAGCAGAAGGTTAAAGATGCAGTCCCTCTGATCATGGCCAAGCAACAGCTGTTGAACGGCCTTGATAGCAATGAGGAGATGAAAGAGCTTGTGAAGATAATGGGCAAAATCGATGTGCTCTGTAGGATGATTATCTCTTTATTTGCTGTGTATGTAGCACTCGTGATGTATTCCGTGGCTATGACATGAGCACTTTGCTGAAACTAGTAATGAATGAAACCTGTGTAGCAGGCTGGGCGTAGTGTTGTGAACATCTAATGATTTCTATTAATGGAAATCAGGGGGTATCCCCTTTTGCTCGTAAATAAATAAATAGCAGAGGCCCTGTCGGGTCAACTTTGTTCTCATTCGAAGACGTCGAGCAAATTGCAGTCCAACAGCAAACTATGTCATCAAATTCAAGTTTCACAGCCAAATATGAGTACAACTAAACAACAATGTCATCATGTTTTAGTTGTCATACAATCACCAAACACAAATTAGCATATATACATAACAAGTGATGTTTTCACAGCAAAATACTAGACAACATGTTCATCAGGTTTCAGTTGTCATAGCAAACACAATTTCACATAGTAGATAAAAAAACGTCTTCTGACAGGCAAATACGACAAAAGCAATGTAATCATCATCCGCAGCAGCAGCGTCAACATCTTCGCCTTGTGTATCAGTCTAAATCATAATTCCCCATGGTGTCATCTTCTTCTTCGTCCTCAACGTCCTCGAACGTTGGCTTCTTCTTGATCAACTCTTGTATGTCCACAGCACAATAGGCAATATTTTCGCCGGCGTCATTGACGTGATGGTTCTCAAATATATTAGGAACATCTGTGTTATCTTGTACATCAGGAGCAGTGTAAGCATCATCTTGTTGTGCAACTTCATTAAAAGAATTCCTCTGCTCAAATCTTTGCAATACTCTCCAGTGATCGCTATGTGCAAATGTGTCTTCCAAGAAAAATATCTGTGTTGCTTGATTTGACAAAATAAAAGGCTCGTTGGTCTGGTACGCCGCCTTGACATTGATGGATTTGAAATAATCATCAGGTCTGGGTTTTGCGATCCTGGAAAAAAGGTTATACCAACGACAGCACAACAGAACCACACACTAATGATCCTCGAAACTGGAGATATACTGCAACTGAACAATGTCTGTTATGTTAGCATACATTTCAGTTATCTCTTTGTCATACTTATCCGTGCTCATGATGGCACTGTTTTGTGTCTTCCTGCCTTCGTCTCGTGCAAGGGTGTTGTAGCGCACATCTCCAACAATGCAAGATTCATAATGTCTTACCCGAGTATCAGGACCCATTGCTAGTGAGTAAAGGGCATCATCAACTGCCTGCCCATCCTCCCGCATCTTCTTAACCTATGGTTAGAAAATTGACAAGTTGATCATCTTATGTACTCAATATATTAAAAAAACTGAACGTGCAATTCAAAATCTTACATCGTTCTTGAACTATTTCGCAAATCCTGCCATAACCAGCTTGTCAATGTTTCTTGGATTTTGCGGCAGTAACTCCTTTTTGTAGATGCTGCACAACATAGTGATCGCATCAAACATCTAAATATATAAGAATGTGTTGCAAGTTTAGTAGATTACGATGTATAAGCTGCAGTACTGCACTTACTTGATATAAGGTAGTATCTCAGGACAGTTATTCAACACATACCAAACCATTTTGTCCAAATCTTCAGGTTTGTCCTCTTGTCGACTCTTCCCTGTAACTCGAACAGAATAATCAAAAACATTGGGCCCGGGATTGTCTTCACCCACATATTTCCTAAGCTGATCAGCTGTTTTAATGTATTTTGAGCAGAATGTCAACGCTTCTCTAGCAATGTAGGCCTCTGCAATGGAACCCTCGGGTCTAGCTCTATTCCTAACATAAGCGTTGAAAGTCCCTAGCCGCCTTTCAATAGGGTACATCCAGCCATACTGTACTGGACCTCTAAGTAGTGCCTCATCAGGTAGATGAATAGCCAAATGCACCATCACATCAAAGAAGGCTGGAGGATATATCTTATCAAGGTCGCATATGATAGTTGGTATCTTGTCTCTAAGACGCTCCAAAGCATCTATCCTGATAGTTCTACTGCAGAGTTCCCTGAAGAATTGTCCCAACTCTGGAACTGCTCTGTATAAGTCAGGGCGGCCCAATCCTCTAAGGATAACAGGTAAAACCCTTTGAAGTAGGACGTGGGAGTCATGAGTTTTCAACCCTTGTACCTTGTTTCCATCTGCACTGACTCTCCTTTCAGGGTTGGAAGCAAATCCATGTGGGAATATCACACATGACAGGACCTCGTAGAATTCTTTTCTTTTTACCTTGTCCAAGACGTACACAGCTGGTGCCATATCTTGTGGTTTACCTTCATCTTGCACCTGCAAATCCATTCTGATACCCAGGTGTGTCAAATCAATCCTATATTTTAAGGTATCTTTCGTCTTGCCTTCAATATTAAGAAGTGTGCCGATTATGCTGTCACATATATTTTTCTCGATGTGCATCACATCAAGATTATGCCGCAGATCCAGATCTTTCCAATACTCCAAGTCCCACAAAGTGGACCTGCGAGTAAACAGTAATCTCTCTTCTGCCCTGCCACACTTCCTTTTCCCGCTACCATTACCAGGATGGTTTCCTGGTGTAATATGCCTGACCTTCTCTAATTCCACTTGCAACTCATCGGCGGTGAGCCTCTTTGGCGCATCACGGTTTTGATGCTTTGCATTGAACACATGTCTTCGGTATTTTCTAGGATGCGGCTTGTCCTTGGCAAGGAAACGGCGGTGTCCAATGTAACAGATCTTGCTAAGTATTCCGTATGACAGCGGATTCCTGTCACAGCGAACACATGCATTGTAACCATGTGTCGTTCGCCCTGACATAGTGCCCAAAGCCGAATAATCATGGATGCACCAAATTATAACAGCACGCAGAAAGAAATCAGCTGGTGGGCTGCTATATAAGTCTCGAGTGAGAACACCCCTCCATAGCTGTTGAAGTTCCTCCACAAGAGGCTCCATGAACAAATCAAAATCCTTTCCAGGACTTTTTGGACCTGGGATGAGCAAGGCCATCATGTAGTTTGATTCTTTGGTGCAGACATTTGGAGGCATGTTGTAAGGGATAACAAGCACTGGCCACATGCTATATGTGGCGCTCTGGTGGCCAAATGGGTTAAATCCATCTGAAGCTAAGCCAAGTCTAATGTTTCTCGGGTCAGCAGCAAACTTTTTGTGTTTATCATTGAAGCTTTTCCAGTCACTACCATGAGATGGATGGCTCATTACATTCTAATCTCTGTACTCCTGGTTCCTAGAATGCCACAGTACATCCTCTCTTGTTTCCGCATCATGAAACAACCTCTGCAATCTTGGTGTAATTGGAAAATGTCTCAGAACATTATGATGAATCCTCTTCACAGCATCACCATCTTTCCATCTTGATGATTTGCATTTCGGGCTTTCACTTAAGTTGGCATAATCCTTCCGGAATAGAACACAATTATTCTTACAAACATGTATCATATCATATCCAATTCCAACTGCACGAAGGAAATTCTTCATTGTACTGTAGGTGTGTGGCAGCTCAGATGCATCTAGGAAAGATTTGCGAAAAGCAGCCAACATCGCGTCGAATGATTTGTTGGTCATCCGCTCAGATGTCTTCACCTGAAGAAAGGTGACCATAGCTGAGAATACTGACAGCTTATTTCCTAGGGTGATAGCCACGTTGCATTGTTCCAACTTACGGGCCCACCATTTTTCTTCTGCAGGTGAAAGTTCACGGAATGCACGAGCATTTCGTAGCATTGTTTCAATGTTCGTCCAACTCACTGGCTCCGCCACCACCACCACCTCCTCCTCTTCCACATTGACGTTCACAGTTTCACCATGATGAACCCACCTAGTATATGTGACCGACATCCGATACAAGTGTAGATGATTTTGCACAGTTGACTGGGGTCTTGTAACTGAATTCATACAACTGCTACATGGGCAGAGCACATCTGATTTCGGACCACCGTACTCAGCTCTGATAAAGTTCATGAAGTTTTCAACCCCCTTGACATATGCAGCGGAGAATCTTCGAGCAGAAGTTATCCAAGTCCTGTCCATCTGTTAGACATACAAATTAGTTCTTCTACTAGATATTACAGGAAAAAAATATGCTTTCTTATGAAGTCCAGAAAAAAAGACCTAGGTCGATGTCTAAAGCTATGGCAAGATATTTGGACGAGCAGATCTAAGTAACGAAATATATGTAAAGCTAATTCAGCAAACAGATTTGAGTGCTAAATTATGGCAGGCTGTTTCAGCAGTCAATGAGGCCGAGCACACAGCCATCGAACTATCGAAGGCCATCGCAGCAACAAAGATCGAGTATAAAATGGTGTAGAGCTATTTCACCTAATAGATTGGCTACTAGACCATGGCAATCTACGCACAATAAATATATGGCAGGATATTTTAGCAACTAATCAGCCTTCGCATGCCATCTCAGCTAAGCAGATTGAGTGCAGAACAGGGCAAGGAAGCTTCTTAAGCAGGGCATATTCACAGTAAACTACTTCGGCAAACAGTGAGATTAACAACGTCTATTAGCTAACATTCAGCGCTACACCGACATGAACGGGGCCTCAGTCTAGAATGCGTATACTGTGGGAAAAGCTGACCGCCGTGCGTCTCCACACGAACGTCGCCAGCGGTGGCGGCGTTGACCGCCGTGCGCCTCCACAAGAACGTAGCCAGAGGTGGCGGCGCGGCTAGAGGACGGCAGTCTACGAGAGCGTACTATGGGAGCCAGAGGATTGCCGTGCGTCCCCTCGACGAACCGCGGTGCCGACATATAGGCGTGGCGGGGAGGGCGGCTTTGTCAGAGCGAATGGAGTCGAGGGGGGCAGGGGGTTTGGGGAATATTATTGGCTAGTTGGCCGAAGGGCGGTTGAATCGGATTTGGTGGGAATTTTTGTGTGGGGGGGAGGATTTTCGCGCGGTGGGCGGGGGGAGTTTGGCGCATGGTCGGTTTCTCCAAGTGCAGTCCCACGTGTCAGTGAAGAGGCAAGCCGAAGCGCGGCCAGGTCTTTTCCCGCGTGATATGCTGGGAGGTTGGCTTAGTTGAGTTTTTTAGGACGAGTAATGTTACACCTACGTAATCCCAGTTACGTAATTAATGTAACGTGAAACGTGTGAGTTGTTGATTGTAGATTGGGTGGAGGGAGGGGCCCACCACCATGAAAATCCGGGGAGGAGAGAGAGAGGCAATTTATGTTAACCCTTTCGTAGGTTCCCGTAGATGTAGAAAGATGTGAAATGCGTGAATGTGTAGTGGACGTACTATTGGAGTGCCTACGATAAATTGTGTATGTATACACCCTACGCCGCTATTGCATCGCGAGAGGCGACTTGATCGAGGGTGGCGACCTCGAGCTTCGTCCCCGAAGACAAGCTCTCCCAAAGAGCGTTCGCACTTGCGGTCATGGCGGATGTGGTGCCAGGTGGGAGGACAATGCGCTCTGGTGTGGAGGTTAGCTGGGCGTTGCCGCTTTAAGTAGCGCATTCCGGTGAGGCCAAGCATCCGGGTGCGTCATTAAGTCGCCGGAGTTGGTTCCTCGGGCACCGAGCCTCTTAACGACGACATATGAACGGACGGCATGAATGTGGGCAGCTGGCGCAGCTGGGAACGCACCGCCCGACGGCGCGAGGGACAAGGATTTTGGTGTGCCAGGGTAGTCAGCTGCGGCCATGGCAACGTTGGACATGCCCTTTGCTCACATGCGATCCCCACATGTCATTGAAAAAGCAAGACGACCCGGCATGGTGTCAGGTCCTGAGGATGCAGTTGGCCGCGCTACACCACTCCACGGACGCGTCGCGGCGCCCCGTGCATCCTCGACGAGCCGGGTGTTGGGGTGTGTTTGGATTGTGGCCAAAGTGCACCTTACCAAAATTTTGGTAATGACCCTAAGATTGGTCTTTTTTTGGATGGTTTCCATTTTATTGGCATGCCAATGAACTCTAGCCAACTCTAGTTCATTTTTGTTGCCAATGTCGGCCAAATCATGGGCAACCAATACCTCAACCAAAATTTTGGCTACCCAATGCTTTGATGGGGCAACCTTGGGCACAAACCAAACATATTGTTTCTCGTGCCACAACACTAACGCCACCCTCGGCACACTGAAACCGACCGTGTCTAGCGACGATATGAGTGTGTCGCTCACCGCGGTCGCCGTTTCCAGAGGCGGTGCTGGAGCTGCACCCCGTTGTTGGCCCCAACGACCCACATGAACGGTTGTCGGTGGCGAGGAGGTCGTGGGCCAGCTCCTCCATTGGACTAGTCTGCGCTATGTCGTCCAGACGGGTGTGCCCCACATGTCGGTTTCCCTGTTTTCTCGGCCATATTCGAGCGTCAGTGCTCCGCGTTGCGCATTAGGCCTTTCACTATGTAGGCCAAGCGAGACAACTTATTGTTTATTTGAGCCGTTCAAGTATAATCATGTGACGTTTGCTTATTGCTCATTCCTCTCGAACCCTCTTCTCCATTGATCATGTCGCCCTCCAGTCGAGTCCATCCTGCCGCATGCCTCATTTGAACATTCCGCCGAGTATCATTCGTATGTACCCACCCTAGTCCTCTTTCAATCGATCTCCGAACCCCGAGATGAAATCGAGGGAGAACGAGTGGGGGCACGTGATACCTAAGGCGGATTCAAAATTTTGAACCAGTGATCATAGCATCCGCAAATCATATATAAAGGGTATTCAATGTTCGTTTTGTTTTTGAACGTACAATGTACTCCCTCCTATCCTTTCTAGTTTACATATAAGTTTTATGTGTAGTCAAAGTATCTCTACTTTGATCAAAAAGGTATCAACATTCAACAATGCCCAATCAATATTGTTATATTCGTACGTACTCCTAGATTTTTACTCGAGATGGTTTCCAATTTGTTTTCAACTACGTGAATGTGCTTGTTCTCGCGCATGCTCTTCCTACTAAGATTTCGCCACGTATAGCCAGTCCAATAGTAACTTTTTTAAGCTCCCTGTCCAATAGTACACGTGGAGTACTGACAACATCTGTACTCCCTCCTTCCATTTATATAGGGCCTATGTGGAGGAGAGAGATGTGAAAAAGTATGGGGAGTGAGCTCTCATGCAAGAGCCTTAGCTATAAATGCATTCCTAGGTAAATACTAGTACAATAAATATGAAGAAAGAGATAGAGAGGAGATGGAAAAAAGTACTAATACAATAGCCAACCTTATATATATTTTTGCAGGAAATAGCCAACCTTATAGCCCACACTACCGTATGAGTGCATATAATAGATGATGGCTATAGATGACATGGCAGTCCCTCATAGCCATCGTCTGGCTATATTATTAACCATGCTCTAATGCGTTTTTAAAACCGCATTTGACTATTGACAAGATTAATAGTACATGAGATGTATAATGTGAAAATTATATCATTGGGAACTCCTTTCACATACGAATTTGACCGTATGCTTTGTGTAAGTTGCATGTCATATATTATTACTCTAACATTTGGTCAAAGTTAGCCTCGAAAAACGCATTAGGGCCTGTATAGTAAATGGAAGGAGGGAGTAGTAGTGGAAGTTGATCCTCTGACGTAGGTATCCCTGCATTACCCTCCCTTTCGGTCACTTACTGGCAGACCCCATGCTTGCTAGGCCCCGCATGTCAGTTACTCAATGGGTTCGGCCACGTCAGGGGATCCTCATCCGTAGTATACTCCCTCTGTTTTTATTTACTCCTCATAAAACGGAGGGAGTGTTAGTATAACAAATGGCGCGGGCGGGGGAGGGAGAGGGACGTCGGTTTGCTCTCAACTGCGGTCCCACAAGCGAGCAAAAATGCAAGATGAAGCGCGTTCCATTCGGTGAGCGACGTGGAGGGTCCAGCGTGCCGGGCTGCAACGCGAACGCGACAAGAGCGATGTACAGTCAAAACCGATTGACCGGTCGTCACCGGAACCACTATTCACACCATAACCTTCATTGCTCGGCCTACGCCAGCCACTGCCCTAAAACCACACCTAATCCCCATCTCATTCCCCCACCTTTCGATCCCCTAGTCCGCATCAAGCGTCCCCTAGTTCGCCGGAAAGCCATGATGCACCGCAAGATCACTTACTACAAGATGCTGATGCTGGAGCGCCGCGCAGAAATCGCGGCGGCGGTCGGCGCCACAGACCTTCGTTCCCAAGCTCGCTTTGCGGCGGGCCAATCCCTGAGTTCTCTGGAGCCAAGCTACGAGGAGGAGGAAGCCGATCCAATGTTCATGGCGGAGGTCACGGCGCAGAAGGCTCTCGATGGGTATGAGACGATGGACGTCGACTTCGTGCCGGCGTCCGAGTCCCCCATGGTGCAGGCGGACCAGTAGGTCAACATGGCGATACTAAAGGAGGACCGGGAGAGGCTCAACTCGACGCGGAGCGCGCGCATGCCGCTGTCATTGAGGCTCTCCTGCAGGCGGAACCGGATGTCGTGGATGTGAACCGGGCGGCGGAGGCTCAACTTGAGGCGGAGTGCGCGGATGCCGCTGCCATCGAGGCCCTCCTCCAGGCAGAACCGGACGTCTTGGACATGAACCGGGCGGCAGAGGCTCGACTCGACGCAGAGTGCGCGGATGCTGCTCTCATCGACGCCCTCCTGCAGGCAGAACCGTACGTCCTGGACTTGAACCGGGCGGCGGAGGCTTGACTCGACGTGGACTGCGCGGATGCCGCTGCCATCGAGGCCCTCCTGCAGGCAGAACCGGACGTCCTCGACTTGAACCGGGCTGTGCTCTCATCCGTGCAGAGCGCCCGCACGCTCCGCTTGAACGAGTAGCTGGAGGCCAAGGACAACCATGATGCGGAGACACACGTCGGCAGCTACGGCTGGTTCGCGCCAGTAGCCAAAGACGACGAGGTCGTCTCTTTCCACGAGCAGTGATAGTTTTTCTTTATGTTGTTGTTTTTATGGATCTTTTGCTGTGTAAAAACATATATTTGTTATGAAAGTCGCCTGACTTGGGTCAGTCTACCATTTCAGGCGGTTGGATGAATATCCTACGTCTCCTAACCCTTCTTTCCTTCTTCCTCACCTCTTCTTCTTCCCCAACAGACCACCGCACGGGCCGTACGGATACTCCCCAACATGAGGTTGGATAAACATACTCTATGAACGAAAATTATGTGTCAGCGATAGGATGGCTGAGTTTGGTTTGTTCACATGTGACAGCACGTGTCAGTGAGGGTTCCTTCCCTTGGTTGGGTTTGCGGCGTGCTGGAGCGACTGTGTGAGAGTGCGGTGCGACCGCGGCGTGTAGGAGCGACCGTGTGAGGGTGCGGTGCGACCGCGACAGCCGTGCGCAAGTCTACCTCCTTCTCGTTTTGAAAACTTTAGGCAAGCTTTGCAAAAATGTGTGGCGAAGTTTGGCAATGCAAGGCCTAGATCCAAACAGGAAAAGTACGTACGTACTAGGAGTACTAGTGTTAAAAAAGAAAGGCGGGGTTTTCCTTCGCGGGATTTAATCGATACAAATCCTCGTTTCACGTGTCAATTAATGCGTATTTTTTTCTCCAAAGACCAAAGAGATAACCATCTCAATCCTCATCGCTTGATTAATGCAGCGCCACGCAAACTAACCTTCTCACTTCCGCATGCATGCAGGGGATATTAATGTCCTTGGTTCCTACTACGAGGCAAACCCCATCAATTTTGCCTCGATTAGTGTTAGTGGCCTTTTGCAAATTGTAATTTTGATATACTGGCCTTGTGTACAAAAAAAATGGAGGTACTAACTATATTTGACTTCCTTCCCCATTGTGGTGACATCGACGATATCTTTTTTTTGTGGTTTGGCGAAGTGCGTTCGACGGAGAACACCATTGAGGGAGACCATGGTAAATCGTTCGCAAGTGCCGCCTGCAAGCCGAGACAACCGCCTTATTTGCATCCAGGAAGTCCGTTGAACCAAAGGACTAGTACTACTAGGAGTACACAATAGCGTCGTCCGTACAGCTTAGTGCGGTGAGATGGTTTCTCGAAGAAGACGATGGAGAAGCGGAGTCAGCGAAGAGTGAAATGATGGTTGCTTCGTCCGTGCTTTTGTGATTTGATGCCTCACTGCTTTGTGATTTGTGATAGAAGGGACAGGGGAGTAGACTCTGTGCTCTATGATGTACTACATGCGTCCAAGCATGGGAGAAAAAGGAGAGACGTCGCATTTTTCTATTCCTTCAATCAATCAATCAGGGAGTTTCGGTTCCATCTTTTTGGATTTGGCAACACCGTCCACAATGGTTTCCACGATGCCAAAAGCTATTTTCACATTTGGCTACACATTTTGGATGCCCTTAATTATACCACTTGGTTTTGCTCCTATGTGCTATCTATACAAATCTAAAAAATTATAGAATCAAGATTAGTAAAAAGGAGGTGATTTTGCCGCGCGGATGGCGGGGGAGGTTTCTTATTTTCAGAGGACATTGTCCTGGCGGTTCGCTAACATGCGGTCCCACATGTCAGTGCTTTACCAAGCCGATCCGCGTCCCACATGAGGCAGAACAACGGCAGAAGCAACACGTGGTTAAGTTGAAGAAGATGAGGGAGAAGCGGATTCAGCAACGAGTGAAATGATGGTTGCTTCGTCCCTCAAACTTCTTTTTTTAGCATTATTACTTCGTACATCCAACTTAACTGCGGGAAAGGTGTAGCTTTGTGATTTGACGCCTCATTGCTCATTTACGCCGGCGCCATGACTGGGGTGCTTCACCCCGGCTGCTCTGCACTGTATTCCGGTATGGCACGTGGACCCGGTAGCTTGATGTACCACATGTCGGCGAAAGGGACTAGAAGATTTATGAAAGCGAGCGCTCCACTCTTACGATGGAGGAGTACATGACACGACGGCCCAGTGAACTGTCACTTGTACTATATAGTACTATAGTTTTGCTGTTTCACACGATCCATCGATACAAACCCGATTAAATAGGAAAGAGCAGGATTTTTCCCGCGCGGTAGATGATACTGGCCATACATTTCAAAGGCAATTTTAATGTATCCAAACTGAATAATTAAGGCCTTTCCCAGTGCTCCACGGTGTACAGGTGCTAGGGATGCCACATAGGCAAAAAATTGATGTGGCAAAGCAATTAAAGAGGAGAGGGAGGATTATGGTGACCCCAACAAGAACCAATGCTAAGCACGTGAACCTAGACAAAAATACTACCAACCAATACATGAATGAGTTTTATTACTAAACAATTAAATAGAGAAGGCTTAGCTACAAAACCTAAGCACCGATGCATTGGGGACATTAGTTCCTAAGCATTTTAATGCACTTAGCACCCCACTTTAGCCCCAATGCATTGGGAGAGGTCTAAGTAACAATATGATATCTAGTAAAACTAAAAACAGATATGATTTATTGTGTTAGAGTGTAGTAGTAGTGTTGTATTGCATAGTTGTTAGATGTAACATGCGAGGACGTGTAGAGATGTTGTTTTGGAGAGCCTACAGAGAGAAAAGCGTAATACGGTCACCGAACTTCAGAATAAGCTGATTACGGTAACTATATACGTTTTGCGGTGATTATACGGCCACTTGCTCACGGTTCAGCATCGGATTGCACTCTGTTGACCGGCCAAATAGTCTGCGTGGCGCCATGTTGACTAGTTAAATTGACCATGTTCCTTGTGGGTCCCACCTGTTAGTTCGCATAGGGAAAAGGTCAGATAAACACAAATTTACGCAGGCGCGACAAGACTCCAACCCGTGCGCGGGAATCACCTGGTTGTGTATGTGTCTGTCAGGGTCTGATGTGTGCGCATGCACGTGTAGGTTGAGCACTTGATCGTGAGAGTGTGTGTTGGTCGTGTGGTGTACTGGTGTGTGCATGCATGCGTGCGTGTGTGCGTGTGAGTGTTGCGTGCGTGTGTGGCTGCGTGTGTACGTGTGAGTGTTGCGTGCGTGCGTGGGTGCATGTGTTTGTGTGAGTGTTGCGTGGAAGCAGTTCGTGTGCATGCGTGCGTGTGTGTATAATCACCACACCAGCTCCTGTGTGTTAAAACAGACGGCTCGGCATAGCAATACAAGGCCACCTTGTCCGCTGTGCCCGCGGTCATGACTTCGAACCACCGTCCAAATATTTTTTTGTCGTTTGTTTTCATTCTTACTAGCAAGATGCATGTGCGTTGCACGTAACATCAAGTTGTATTTGTATGACTAGTTTATCTTGTGAGAGAAAAGGATGAACGAGCTAAGGCCTTATTTGCAAATGTGGAGAGGTGTGTGGGTACCTTTTTGCAAAATTGCCATAGTTTCTTTCCTATCCGTCAGATATAAATCAGACGGCCTATATTGTAGGATGGCAGGCACACCATCATCACCAACTCTGTTTTTTATAAGAGTGTATTTTATGTATTTTATAAGAGTGTAGATATAGAGTAGATACAAGTCGACAGGTGGGCATGACGGTAGTGAGATAATGTGATGCCACACTAGAGGTGCCACGTGGAGCGTTTAACTGATCAACTAGTCATGTCATGAGCAAATACAGAGTTGTACTGTGAGCCCGTGACTGTATAATAACCACTAAACGTAAATGGTGACCGTAATGAGTGGATTCTGAAGTCCAATGTACGTATCGTTCTTTCGCTTCAAATACAATGATCATCATTGCATATATCACGAGAGAAAGATGAAACATGCGTGAATTTTCTGAGGGCTTACTTTTAGAGGACCTGGAGATAGTTATGTGTGCATACGTGAAAGGGGCGTACATGGGGGGTATGCGATGGAGAGAGATGCTCTTCGTTTCTCTTTATTATGACTAACTTTGTATATAGTATAAAAATATACAAATTCACAGTGCGGAATAAATATCATTGTGGGCACCATGCAATGCAAATTAGCGTTCATACTCCTCCATATAACTTTGTAATGTTGTATATATGTAGAAACTCTAAAATAATTTTTTGGCCACACTTTATTCAAAAGGAATGTTGTATGCGAAATAAACCTGAAGAGAGGGCTTTTTAGATCAATGGGGTACGTGATGTAACATGTGTGAATGTGTAGTCGATGCATTTGGCGGGGCCTAGAGAGGTATGTGTGTGTATTACGTATTCGAGAGAGGCATGGATAGAGGGGCCGACGGGGGGGGGGCGTGGGAGAGATAGAACGAGAAATTCCATTCCCTTGAGTGTGTATATGCAAGGGGGGGAGGGAATAGAGGCACCAAGAGATTTTTTTTGTGTGTGTGGTGTTTGTGTTGGTATGTGTGGGTCTGAGAAGATAATGAGACGTGGGGGCAGAGGGTGTGTCACCACGTGAGGTCCGGTGGGTCGAGGTGAGGCCCTTCGTTCGGTTCCATCCGGCGCCACATTGGTTGGCCCGTGACGCATTTAGGAAGACCCATGGATGACTAGTCGTACAAGATAAAGATAGCAGAATTGTGAAGGACTCTGTGTCCACTGACAAAGCCGGCTAGGATTTGTAACCTTAGGTTCTCGGACTAAGGTAACCCCTTTATCTCTGATATTACTATTCATCCAACCTAACTTTAAGGGGCATCCTACAGAATGCTCTGCTAGAATCATACTCGTCGATTAGGAAGAGAGGTGTGAGACAATGCGTGAGTGACAGGCCTAAAGATAATGTGCGTACATGAGACACGTAGGCAGGTCCATGTATATAGAAAGGGTCGATGGGGATTGTGCGTGTGTAGGTTTGCGAGAGGAAGAGTGCTTGTGATAAATGTTAGTGAAAACAGTTGTAAATGGTTACGAGAGGGAGGGAGGGTTATATCTAGAGCATGTGTGCGAGAAAGACACCTCAGGTGAGAGTCTGTGAGCATGTGTGAGAGACCACCGATGGAGAGTGAAACTACACGTAAAAGACTGATGTACACATTCATTAAAGATATAAATTGTATCCAAATATTAGCATGGGATCATGATATTTGCAATTCACGTAAGGAGCGGTCATTGATCCATTAGACATCTAGATTCTATCGAATTTGAGCATGTCTATGTTATTATTCGACACAATTGATCCACATAGTTAGTATTTTGAACTCCAGACAATGCTTCGCTTTAGCAATCGAATATAAACGTGAGTCTAGTTCATGTTGTGTGTGTAAAGCACATTATGCATACGAAAGTTACACAATGAACATTATAAATAGCTACCTATGAACTAGCATACATTTGAATTCAGCTTAAGGTGGTTTAAAAAATCGAATTCAACATGAAGTCCATTCAATTATTTGAATTTGATATCATGGCATTTGTAAATCATACCTAAATTATGGGGGCACCAATCTTTGCTCTGATTTTGTACATAATAGCGTATGTAGTCATGTACAAAATAGATTCAAATTTAGCTCCTCCATTCCAAAATAATCGTAGTTATAGGATTTTCAAGTGTCAAAATTTCAAAAAGAAGCGGAAAATTTAATGAGGTTTTCAAACATACAAGGTCAAATATAACGTTTTCTATTTAGATCAATCATCATAGTTCAAGAGTACTCTAAACGTGAATGCTTGTGTTTCAAAATTTTGAACGAAGCGCCAAAAGAGCCTCTACTCGCCCGAAACCGCGTGAGACCAATGTTTGGTAGTACAAGGAAATTAATTTTGTAATAACTCCGACCCGTGAAACCTACCGGCCCGACGTCCAAAGGTCTAAACCGGGGTAGGTTTGTAGCTTCATCTAGACGCCACGCAACCGCCTCCGAAAAACATTCATACACAATGGCCGCCTAAGCACACATGCGCGCGGCCGAAATCGCTCCCGCCCACTTTTTGGGACACCTGGGATTACCATCCTAACCCCGACCCGCAGTAGGTCCGAAATTTAAGAGGGGGGCAAAGTTTGTACTTTCCCCAAATTTCAAACAAGCACGTCCCATCTTCCGTTCAAAAAAGCAAAAAATAAGCGCGTCCCAGACCGAAACATGGTTTCCCCCCACCCGTCTGATTCCCCATTTGTACTCCATGGGTGCCAAAACTACCTCTCCACCAGCCGCGAAACCCCGGCGTCCTCCGTCCGCCACCCCATCCTACCCATCAACCGCCGCCCTCCTCCATCACGCCGGAGCCGATACCCCGACGTCGTCGTCCACCGCAACCTCAACGGCAACGCCCTCCACGGCTAGTAGTTGAAGCTCAGGCCGAGCCGTCCGTACCCGAGAGAGTTCAACCACGCCGTCCTGCACCTCACCGCTGCCGCTCCAACTTCGCCACCCTCCACCGCCTCGGAGCTGTTCCTGCTACGCCGTCCTTCGCAGCCTCGGATCTGCTTCCCCTCCGCCGACATACGGCCACGGCAACACCGTCAACAATTTGGCCATGGGTTCATCCAAGCCTGCACCCTCCAGAACATCGGTTTCCCCGGTAAAAAGAAGAAGATCGGCGCGACATGTGGAGGTGACCACACCAGCAACCGAAAATGGTACTCCTCTTCCCTTATTCGTGCAAATCTTACGTGTCTGCTTGCACGGTATTCATCCCACTGAAGACACTAGTTGACCGCTTCTTCTTGATACTAGATGTTCCTAGTAACTTGTGATGCACAAGGTTTCTCCTCATATACTATTTCACCTTAGCTAGAGGTCCGTCGCCCCCCTGAATTTCAATTCCTGGTCAGTTGATTCCCACTTAACGGAAGCATTCCCCGGCATAACAGGCGCTAGTCCGCCTATTACTCCAGGGAAGCAGCGCGTCGGTGTTTATCTTAGGGGTGTGTGGGGCCTAGAGCACCTGGCGCCCGATCTGGAGGTCGGCCGGGATTAAACGGATGGCCTGGGGGCGCTGCCAAGCACGGCGGTGCTGTGAGGTCGTGGGGAGGGCGGGCGGCGGAGGCAGCGGTCTAGGCCGATGGTCACTGGCGGTTCGAGAAAGATCATCAACAGTGACTGGCGGGAGGTAGACGAAGGCCATCTGCACGTTCCTTATAGGTCGGACGGTTCATTAAAAAAATCGACTGACCTATTTATTTTCAGTCGACTGTTATCCTGACATGACCACATGTGGTGGTGTGCTGGAGGAGTACCTGCATTTCCTGTGCTCATATATTAGAAAATCATACGGAGTAGAATCTAATTTTGTTTGCCATGCAATGTTGTAGAGCTATCATCACTACTAGAAAAAGGCTTACTAGTGGCGCACCAGTTTTGCCTACTAATGGCGCACTACTGGTGCGCCACTAGCATCACACCACTAGTAATTTTTACTAATAGCGCACCGCTGGTGCGCCATTAGTATCTGGTACTCTAATGGCGCACCGGGCAGTGCGCCATTAGTATAGGCCACGGTGCGCCATTAGTATGCCTCCCAGGGGGCCATATATACCCATGTGCTTTGCCATACTAATGGCGCACTGTAGTGTGATGCGCCATTAGTATCCTTCGGCATACTAATGGCGCACTGTTGGGTGATGCGCCATTAGTACCCTCTGGCATACTAATGGCGCACTGCTCTGAGATGCGCCATTAGTATCCTTTGGCATACTAATGGCGCACGTTGGCGTGATGCGCCATTAGTATGTATATTAGGGATTTTTTTTCTTTTCTGATTTTTGCACAGATTACAAAATATATTATTGGACAGAAAATAAGCAGCAGGACATAGCAACAGCAGATTCATCGAATACAATAGAAGATTAGTCTCCGAATACAATTCATCATATTAGTCTCCGAATTCAAAAGACCGAACGAAGATAGAACATTACAAGTCTCGAGACCGCGAGTAGCGAGTTTGTCTTCACATTACAAGTCGATATCGATCATCTAAACTACCATCACATAGAAGAGAGATGCGGTCATCACGATGAGCATCATCGCGATGAAACTGGTCTTCATCCGGTTCCTCCAACGCTCCCTCCTCTCTCCCGCTAGATAGCGCGCGTATCTAGATTACGCCTCCGCCCTAGTGGTGTACCCTTTGTAACTGTTATCGCTGAAACGGTGAACCTGTCTCCGACACTCCTCCCAGTCGTCGTAGACTCCGGGAACCTTACCCTTGTACACGACATACGACGGCATCTCTATGCACTAGCCAAAAAACAGACAATACATAAGCAATATATAAGTATGCAACAAAAGGATCGGAAGAGAAAAGCAAGACATTAATAGCACGATTCATGGTCCTACTAACAAATAGCATCGATTACATCTAATTTGAACGACTGTCTAAACCAAAGAGACATACAAGTTCACTACAGTTTAATTACAACATGAGCTAATGAATGTTTCAGAACTACACATAGCATCACAACTTTCGACTCGACTCATGGGACCGGGGCGTGGATGAAGCCGCCGTCTGTCGTGATGGTCATGAAGTCACGGGCGTTGTCAGCCTGCATTTGTAGTATTGTGTCTATCTTGTTGTTGGACGGTTGAAATTTGAGGTAGAACTGCCCCGAGGTATGAATGACATCTTGATGGATGATTTCTGCAAACTCCGACTGGATGCGAAAGAATTCTTGTCAGATGTCCGCGTCCTGGATTGCCGCCAAGCTTGCGGCCCAATCTTTGAGATTATTTGGTAGCAGAAGGTGATTATGGTCCCGTACGATCGCCCACATGTGATGGCGGGCGTAGTAGGCATACTTCTGACCGCCAGGCGGCTGCTTGACGCAGGGGAACGTCGTATTGTGGGTGAACACGTGCCTGCCGTACCTACGAACTGGCCTCTTAAAGGTGCCTCCAGATGCGGCGTAGCCGGGGAGAGCATCATCAAGAACTTTCTTGATATTTGTGTAGTCTATCTTGGAGTCACGGTCCGGGTCGAGATACGTGGCCATGGAATATTTTGGGCTTAAGAGGATGAGTGTGCAATGTGTGTCACTACACAGAACACGGAATGTTAGAAAAAAAAGAACGATCGAAATCTAAGAAGTCATATGTTACGGGGCGGTTAGGAGATGACTTACTCGGGAAAGTAAGGCACGAGGAAGTTATCCTTATCTGGGTTTGCCAGAATGACGCCTTCGAGGTGTGAACTCGCGACTTGCCGGTCCCCAGCGCTGCCCAAGATCTTGGCACGCATGTAGAAGGGGTCGACTATCACAATGTCCGGGGTCTTGTCTCTAATGATCCGCATCTCCATACTCAGCGAAAACAGCCGAACGAAGGTGTAGTGCAGCGGATGAAGATTAAGCATAGCAAAGATGTCATCAAATCGCAGGACGATCGTACCCCCGACGGCGCTATCCACAAAGCCCTTGCCCTCTGGCACCTTGGCCACGAAAACCGGGTATGCCACATGATTCTCTCTGAGACGCCGCTTCTCCAAAGAAAGAACACTGTCATGCAGACTCCGCATAGCACCGGTTGCAGCATTGAGCATATTTGTCGGTAGCATCGGCCTACCTGCCACATGCACCCTCCTCGAGATATCCTTAGGTGAAGGTGGTCCGTCCTGAGCACGGATCGTACTCGGTGCCGGTTGGCTCGCACTGGCGCCCTTGTTAGTCTTTCGTTTCCGTCCCTTCTTCTTGATCTGCTGTAATGGGATCGATTTCTGCTCACAGACCGCCTTCTTGAGCGTGTTGGGGCTGATAATATTTGGCACCTCAGGTATCTGAGGCTTGGTGAAGGCGGCAGCTCGAGGCGTCTCCTGATAACTGAACGCCAGGCGACGCCTGTTGCAATTGGGTTTCTCCGCCGTACCAGCTAGATCGCGGTCATCTTTTTGAGGGTTGGGTTCTTGAGAAGGAGGCCCGCAGAACTCGTCACCTTACCTGTGTTCGGCAAAGTACTTATCGACGTTGGTAAATGTACCGTCGTTGTTGTCGTCGTCGTCCGGATCCTGTGCCATATGCATGTTCGGATCCTGTGCCATAGGGATGTCCGGCATGTCCGGTAGCGTTGCGGCGTTCTTGACTTGGCTTGGCGCTGGCACGACTCGCGGTCTTGTCTGTGGGGTGGTGTCCCCCGCCCCCAAACGAATCTGGCTCTTCGGCCAAAGCAGGGGCCAGCTTACACAGGCGCTGAGGGTCATCACATCATCTTCGTCGGCCCCAGCGGGTCGAATCGGAGGTAACAACACGTCGCAGCCTGGCAGCACCCGAACCAGTTCAACCCTATACAAGGTGGGTGGCATCGGATTACCGTGGAACACGCGGTTGCCCGGTTGAACAATTTTGCCCTTGGCGAGATCGACCAACTCGCCGCCCACGAAGTGCAGGAGAGTGCAAGGAACATCGGTGGCGCCCTGCGAAAACATGTAGGGCGTCAGGGATGCCCAGTCAAAGGCAAGGAGATGAAGTCATCGGCCGAGAGGCTTAGTTACCGTGATGCCGTCGAGCTCGGCTAATGTCGAGGCACTGCCAACGGCGGGCGTGCGCGTGCAACTGACGGAGGGGCCGCTTGCTGGCGAGGTGCCGGCCGGCGTACACCCAGGTGCATTAAGCTCCAATGCCCGTGCCGGCGCCGGAGACACGAATACCGCCTCCGCCGGAGACACCAATGGCCCCGCCTGCGCGTTGTGCGAGTTGCTGGCCATGAAGCTGGGAACCGGGGGAGGCCCCTGTTGGCCACCCGCAATCCACGTCGTCAGCCCCTGAATTAAGGTAGGCACAATGGCGGTGAGCGTCGTTCCCAGTTGTTGTTGCACTTGCTCTTGGACAATCTCCGGAATCCGCGCCACTTGCGCCTTGAGTTCTTGAACCTCGCGCGACTGGCTTTCCGAGCTGGTCTTTTTCAACTTTCGCCCACCAGCAGTATAGTATGACGACCATTTTGTGGACAAGCCTTTGCCGGCCACACGACCAGCTGACGACGGCTTACTGAGCTTATCCTTGTTTTTCATTACGTTCAACGCCCTATTTAAAGGGGTGTCAAAAGGGGAGCTCTGAGATGACCCCGCGCTACTGCTTTCAGCCTCCTGCGGAAGGAATGTGAACCATTTAGAAATTTGGCTTCATTAATTAGAATGCAACCATATGGAGCTAATTACGCGGGGGTGTATTCCTTACCAGAACAAGCTCAAGCGCCCTGGTCTTCGGATCCGTGGTAAGCTCCTTTGTTACCGGGTCCTCCTTGTACCAGGCCCTGACAAAGTTC
This sequence comes from Aegilops tauschii subsp. strangulata, assembly GCF_002575655.3. Lineage (NCBI taxonomy): Eukaryota > Viridiplantae > Streptophyta > Magnoliopsida > Poales > Poaceae > Aegilops > Aegilops tauschii. The sequence goes on from NC_053041.3 coordinate 70,373,522, forward strand.
CTGGTCTGCTTGTCAGGGAATTTCTCGAAGCTGGGCGGTAGGCCTTGCTCGGCACGCTCCGCGTCCTCCTTGTCCCATAGAGGCTCCGCCACTCTATAACCGCCGGGACCGAGTTGGTGGACCCCTAAGTTCAACTGCCGCATTTCTTTCCCCCACTGACTTGATTCGGAGGTTGCGCTGCTCTCGCACTTGATCTTGAACTCCTTGTAGTCATCTTCGCTCATCAAAGGATATTTCGCCTTGAACTTCTCATAACTATCACATTTTTCAATCATTGCCTTCACCGTGCTTCTCCATGTAGACAGGGCCGTGCTCATCCTCGTGAGGGTGGCACTGTTCACTTTATTCCCTGAGAGGTGTGTGTTTGCAAACTCATTGGGGAACTTGTATCGTTCGTGCAGCTTCGTGAAGAGGAGGCAACGCAAATTCCCTCGGTCCTTATGCCTTAGGTTCTCGGTGTTGATCGAGACGGTGCTCCGGAGAATGCACCCGAGCTGAACCGAGTACCCCTTGACTACATGTTTGGGCGCCGTTGGATGCCCGTCGGAGTTCACTTCAGTAAATTCCTCCTAGACGGTGCCGAGCACGTTCGGGCGCCGGTCCTTCCGTTGCCTCTTCGGTTGGCTGCCATCTGTGCGTGCGCCGCCATCATCGGTGGTGGCATCCTCGGCGGCACCATCAGTGGTGTCATCCCCGACGCCACTAGGGGTTGTGTAGTCAGGATCGGTGTCTTCCGCGGCGTCCTCATAGCGGTGAGGTTCTTCCTCCATCTCCTGGGACAGCTCCCAGAATTGCTTGCCGCCCGAACCGCCGGCCTCATCGTTGTGGGCCAAGTTTCGCTCTAAATAGGAAAAAAGTTTGGTCAAAAAGTTGGTTATTGTCAAGGAACAAGATCATGGTCTCATCATTTAGGTTTGTCGACACCGAGGCATCCTAAAAGCTAAGCTTTTATCATTTAGGGTTTGTCGACGCCGAGGCACCCTAAAAGCCTAAGCGTACATCATTTAGGTTCTCATCGACACCGAGGCACCCTATAGAAGCCAAGGTTTCATCATTTAGGGTTTGTCGACGCCGAGGCACCCTAAATGCTAAGTTAAGTTTTCATCATTTAGGGTTTATCGATGCCGAGGCACCCTAGGTTGGGCCTAATCACTTGGCACTAATCACTTGGCTCTATTGCCACCTATGTTGGGTTTATCATCTAGGGTTTATCGATGCTAAGGAGAATTCTAAGTTGGGCGTAATCACTTGGCTCTATTGCCACCTATGGTTTAATGCAGCAAGAATGGCGGGGCAGTTGATCCTACTTAACTAAGTACTAAGATACCCCGGCCCATGCATTAGTCGCAAGTACCCCATATGTCCTATTTTTAGCAAAGTCATGCTAAAATTCACGGAAAATTTCAGCATGACCTTTGCTGAAAATAGGACATATGGAGTACCCGAATTTGCCGGAACGGAAGTTAATCGACATTCCAGCAAACTCAAGGGCCTCTCGGGGTACCTGCAAATTCATCACGACACAATGGTCGGAGACAAAACCCAGCAAACTAGCAAAGTTACTGACGTGTTTACAGAAATTGTTTTCTGTAAAAGATGATCATCATCTTTGCAAGTCTTTCTCAATGTGATCACAAGTAATTCAGAGGCATCACAATAAAGCAACACCCTGCACTAGCCTAAAAACAAGTGAAGTTTCACCCATATAAGAACAACTTTATAAAATCAGAGAAGTTGCTAAATTTTTTGTATCCTTCATACACACTGGAGTACAATGCTTTATAATGTTCCATCATCATTATAGAAATCCAAGAAACACATGGTCTTGAGGATATTCTTTATGACTGATTATTTCAGTTTTACATGCAGATTTTGACCAAAAAACACATGGTCTTTTTAACAGTTTTCAGTTTGGATAGAATACTGAAAACTACAGTTTGGACAGAATTCCTAACACTTTGGTCTTCTAGTTACAAAACAAAACTGACATAATTCTAGATGCCATAACTGAATTTTTTTACAGTAGCTCAAGTTTTTGACAGTAGCTCCTCACTGTCTGTCGCCTGCAACACTTTTTATGCTAGCAGCTCAAGTTTGTGCCATTGGAGCAAATAAGTGGCCAGATGTATATGATTGCACCGCTTGATCTGCACTTCTCTATATTATATGATGTACTGAAGAACTTGAGCAAAAAAATTTGTATATGATGATTCTAAGAAAAGGGAAAAGGAGTATCAAGAACAGATTCACATGTCTGGCTGTTAGCCATTACAAACTTAAATTTATCTATTTCTGTATCTTACAAACTATCATAAATGAATAATAGTATTATAGTTCAGCTATTCCATGGAATAATGGGCTTAAGATTAATGAACCAACAGATGCCCTAATGGAAGTAATAACAACATGACAGCAAACAACCAACAAACATGATGGGCAGGCCAAATACTCATGTCACTTCCATTAGGGCATCATCTTCCTACAACTACACATCTTCAGCAGCACAGGGTAATTCATGGTTTCAACTAACAGTTCTACTGCCTGTGTGTGTGCGTGTACTAAATTAAATTAAATCAGTAGTAAACACTTGTGTGAGCTTTATGGTTGGTTGGTTGGTGCTTTTTACCTTGGTGGAATTACTGGCAGAGTGCTTTCTTTCGGACCGATGCTTCTGCTCCTTCTCCAGCAAGCACAACAGCCTCTTGTTTGCTTCGTCGAGGGCTCTGTTCTCCTCAAACAGCAACTTAACCTTGAATGGAAACACGCAAGAAACTTCTAACCGTCAGAACCACGCTAGTTTCGCACAAATCTATTGACATTCACTGAGAAGGCGATAAAAGTCACAGGTGCAGAACATGTTTGCAGTTGCAAGGACAAGAGAGGTTCGGTATGTATCGTACCTCCTCCTTTGCTTTGTTCAGGTTGGTCTTGAGTATCTCCTTCTCCCTCTGCAGCGCTTGCACTTGTTCAGTAAGTTGCGCATGAGTAAGTAAGATGAATGTTGGAGGATCAGTCAGGTTGGTTAAACAGCAGCACTGCACTAGTAATTACAAAGCAGCCACCGCAGTAGCACATAGGAGTATCATGCAAGCAAGCATAGTGTTGAATGATGGTGACAGAGCTCTAGAGTTCACATGACACTTCCATTAGTTTGAATCTCCTTTAGCTAGTTTGAATCCATGGACTACCCTGTCAGATGACCTACACTGCCACGGTCGAGGGGAGGGAGGGAGGGAATGGGGAATGGTGGAGAGAGGCAGGAAGGAGGAAGGAGGAGAGGTACCTGATCGCCGGAGGGGTCGGGGTCGGGGTCGGCGAAGTGGTCGCGGTCGGGGTCCGAGCTCGTCCGGGTCCTCGCTCGCCGCGGTCGAAGGAGGGCAGGGGCCGGGGGCGAAGGACGGCAGGGGCAGGCGGGATGGGCGCGTCGGGGCCGCGCTCGCCGGCTGCTGCAGGGGCCGGAGGAGGCCCTCGCTCGTAGGAGGGAGGAGGAGAGGAGAGGAGCGAGCAGCGCGCGCTCGGCCGATCCCGTTCGGGGGGCGCGGGGGCGGCGGGGGTGGAGTCCCACGGGGGTTGGGGCGGCGGCGTCGAGGCAGCGCAAGACCACAGCGGCGGACGACGTGCAGGCGCGGCGGACGGAGGGGGCGGAGCAAGGGGGCGGAGCAAGGGGGCTGCGGCGTACGGTTGGGGTCGAGTGGGGGATCTAGCAAGGGAGGGAGGGAGGCCACAGTGCGAGGGGAACAAGTACGTCGATTCTAATGGCGCACCTCCCCCTGGTGCGCCATAAGTACGTCGATTCTAATGGCGCACCTCCCCCTGGTGCGCCATTAGAATTTTGTTTTACTTACTAGCCCGACTGGTCAGGTTATATTCCACCTAACCCTATCTCCATCAGAACACGCCCACTAGCCCGACTGGTCAGCACGCAGCACACACACTAGGAGGTCCTGGGTTTGATTCCCAGGCTCCCCAATTTTTGTTTTTATGCATTTAAAATGCTGTTTGATATTTATTTGTGTTTAAATATGTTCAAACTTGTTTAAATCATAACAGTAATATTTTTTTATAAAAACAGTAATGATTTTTTAAAAAATATCATCAAATTTGTTATTTGAAAATATAATCAAATTTGCTTTTTTTTGCAAATTTAGTTGCATTCATTTGTGACGGTGGAGCAGGCCGGGGAGGGTGCGGGGGGTCGTCGGCGACGGCCGGTGGTGCGGGGGAGGGTGCGATGGGTCGTCGGGGACGGTGGAGTGGGAGAGGGTGCGGGCCGGGGGTCGGCGGCGGCGGCCGGTGAAGCGGGGGAAGGTGCGGTGGGTCGTCGGCGGCGGTGGAGTGGGGGAGGGTGCGGGGGGTCGGCGGCGGCGGCCGGTGGAGCGGGGGAGATGGTGCGAGATCGAGTGTCCATGAAATTTAAAAACATTCATGAGTTGAAAAAGTGCCCATGAAATACAATTGAGAAATGAAGGCTACAATTTAAATACAATCGATCTTAGCTAGCTATCTGTTCACAATCTTCTTGCCCTTATTTTTCGTAAGTGGAGTTCTTCTCTTGAACGGACGTCCTTTAGGTAGGGTGGTCCTGCTTCTTCTTGTGGTGTATGCTAATACTTCATCGTCGTCGTCATGTTCCATCTTCCGGTCGCCGTACTTGTCAAAGTCTTGCTCATTGGCGACTCCATCCATTCCGATGATCTTCCTTTTGCCTCTCCTCACGACAACACGACTGGGCTTTGATGGGTCGGTAATGAAGAAGCATTGGTCCACTTGGGAAGCCAGTACCCATGGCTCATTTTTCGCGGTGACGTACGCGCCTGCGGTCTTGGATTTCGCTTCGGGTATAACCATGGTGGTGAAATACCGGTCTTCTTTTATGACGCTCTTGGCCCATCTGACACGGAACATCGGGACCTTCTCTCCAGCGTAGCTCAGCTCCCAGATCTCCTCGATCCTTCCGTAGTATCTATCCTTGTCGTTACCGGTGTAGGATTCCATCGTTACCCCGGAGTTCTGATACCCATCGCTCTTCATGTCCTTGTCCTCGGTGTAGAATGTGTGGCCGTTGATATCGTACGCCTCATACGTCATCAGGTTGTGCTCGGCGCCCTGTGACAAGGCGAATATGAGTTGTTCTTCCGCGGAAGAATCCTCATGAGGGTACGACAGAAGCTTCTGCTTGAACCAATGCGTGAAACAGGAGTTGTGCTCTTTGATTATATCTCCGTCTGTCCTCTGTTGGCCTCGGTCATTGTACGTCTTCTCAATAAACGTTTTGTGCTCTACCACCCAAGGATCGACCACGTCTATGTGTTGTAGCGCGACTAGGTTTGCTCTTTCAAAGTCGGCGAGTCGACCATCGAAGTCGACATGCATTTCGCGGCGACCCTCACGGTGACCCCATCCAGCGAGCCTGCCGAGGTGCCTGTTGACGGGCAGACCAACTGGGTTCTCGATGCCTAGATAATTCGTGCAGTAGGAGATGCACTCTTCGGTCAGAAAGCCCCTGGCTATGCTTACCTCTGGACGTGACATGTTGCGAACGTATCCTTTGATGACACCATTCATCCTTTCGAATGGCATCATGCTGTGCAGGAACGTCGGCCCAAGTTGGATGATATCCTCCACGATATGGACCAGTAGATGCACCATAACGTCGAAGAATGCGGGAGGGAAGTACATCTCAAGCTCGCATAGTATCACCACGATCTCTTCCTGTAGCCTTCTGAGTTGCCTCACGCCAATCGACTTCTGAGAGATGACGTCGAAAAAGTTGCATAGGCCAAATAGCGTTTCACGGACGTGCGCGTCCATGATCCCACGGATTGCAACTGGAAGTATCTGCATCATCAGCACGTGACAGTCGTGAGACTTCATTCCGCTGAACTTCTGCTTCACTGAGTCTAGGTATCTACTTATCTTCCCCGCGTAACAGTAAGGAAGTTTTACTCCTACGAGGCAGGTGAAAAACTGATCGATCTCCTCCTGACTTAGAGTGAAGCACGCGGGAGGGAAGTCATTTCCGGTCTTCTTGGCCTTTTTGCCTTTGCGACGACTTTCCGTGTCCTGCTTCGCCTCATCATCATCATCATTAGCGTGAAGCTCCTCCCTGATGCCCATTGATTTCAAGTCTGCCCTTGCTTTCGGCCCATCTTTGGTCCTCTCTGGCATGTTGAGCAGGGTACCAAGCAGACTCTCGCACACGTTCTTCGTGATATGCATGACATCAAGGCTGTGAGGCACACGGTGGATCTTCCAGTACGGCAAGTCCCAGAAAACAGACCTCGTTTTCCATACCTTCAGCAGTGGCTCTGGCGCCTTTCGCTTTTTTCCCGGCTCTGGCGCCTTTTGCTTCTTTCCCGGCAGTGGGCAATCTTTCCAATTTTTCAACAGCTCGTCTATTTCCTCGCCGCTCCTCGTACGTGGGCGTCTTCGGGGTTCGGTTTCACCATCGAACAGATCCTTGCGTTTCCACCACGGGTCATCGTCGCGAAGCCACCTTCGATGTCCCATGAACACGGTTTTCGAAGACCCGGGATCTGTATCTAGCTGGCGATACGTTGTGTCATCCATGCACCTAACACATCCAGAAAATCCGTGGACCACCTGCCCCGCGAGATATCCGAAACCGAGATAGTCGTGCACCGTCGTGAGCAGTGCGGCTCTCATAGGGAAATATTCTTTCTCTGCGGCGTCCCACGTATTGGCTGGCGTTTTCCACAGCGTGTCTAGCTCCTCTTCCAGCAGTCCCAGATACAGATTGATGTCGTTCCCTGGTTGTTTTGGCCCTTCAATTAGCATACTCATGTGAATGTACTTCCTCTTCATGCACAACCAGGGGGGAAGGTTGTACATCCACACAAACACAAGCCAGGTCCTATGTGTGCTTCTCTGGCTGCCAAACGGATTGACTCCATCGGTGCTCGCGCCCAGCACGATGTTCCTGGGTGTTCGAAGTTCAACGCTTGCCACTGGCTCCCATGCTTAGGGTGACTCAGCATCTTGTCTTTTTTATTTATCTCCGGATCATTTGCGTCATCTTCTCGCTTCTTCTCCTCCCTATCCGCGTGCCAACGCAGGAGCTTTGCTACCTTAGGGTCCGCAAAATACCGCTGCAGACGAGGAGTGATCGGAAAGTACCACACCACTTTTCGAGGAGCTTTCTTCCTCTTCTTGTATCGAGTGACGCCGCACACCGGACATATGGTAGACTCCGTGTGCTCGTCCCGATAAATGATGCAATTGTTCATGCACACATGGTATTTCACGTGCGGTAAATCCAGAGGACACAGGATTTTCTTCGCCTCCTCGAAACTGGTCGGGCACTTGTTCCCCTTGGGAAGACGTTCGTGCCAGAATGACATGTTCTCGTCGAAGCATGCGTTGGTCATTTTGTGCTTTACCTTCATCTCCAGAGCCATGAGCGTTACTTTCAGGCGGGTATCCTCGGGCCTGCATCCTTCATACAATGGAGTAACCATGTCTATCTCCAGTTGGTCCAGCTTGGCTTTCTCTCGGGCGGCAGCTCTTGCGTTATCCGTCTGCTTGAGAAGCAGCTCTTGAATATGAGGGTCCTGCACCCAGCCCATCGATGGTCCATCGTCGTCTGCTCCGCCGGCATCTTCATCTTCATGATCATGCCCTTCGTCTGCTCCCGCATCTTCCTCATCATCATGTCCGGCATTTTCTACATGATGACTATGTACAGCATCACCGTCGTGATCATGTCCTGGAGATTCTTCGTCTTCTCGCCCGCCCGAGCCGCGGTGGTTGTCTTGCTGCCCATCCTCATTTCTTGCCCGACCCCCATGGACGACTTCATAGTCATCTTCATCACCTTGCCACCGATAGCCATCCATGAAACCACGCAAGAGCAGGTGGTCCCGCACCTGCCCGGAATCCGGGTCCGCAATAAGGCTCTTCAGCTTGCATCTTCGACACGGACATCTTATCTCCATCTCGTTCTTTTCAAGCATCTTGGCCTTCGCGGAGCTCAAAAACCTATTCACGATGCCTTCGGTCATCGTGCGGACCATGGTCACCTGCGGGGTAGAGCAAAACGATATTTTAGAACCAAGAAAAAATTTGGCATGACTTTCCCTAAAAATAGGACCAAAAAGAATGCATAGTGCCAAAATTCTCGCCGAAACGGAAATGAATCAACATTCCGGCAAAATATTGGCAACTATCGCATTTCAAATACCGGTACCTGCAAACACAAACATATATGCAACACCACAAACATACATAGATCTAGCTAGGACATAAAAAGTGCATGTGCACGTTGTTGGAGGGAGAACAACATAAAGATAGCTTCCCCCTTACTTACCTATCAAAAAAGGGGCTTTAACCACGTAATTTGGATGAATTTATGGTGCAAATGAGGTGAGGAGGAGGAGGCAGCCGAGACAAGATTGGAGGAGGGAGGAGAGAATGAAGTGGGGAAAGTGAGTGGGTAGGTGTGGCTGTCCAAAATATCTAGCTCGTCCCAGGTTACTAATGGCGCACCACCACATAATGCGCCATTAGTAACCCTGGTTACTAATGGCGCACCTGCTGGTGGTGCGCCATTAGTAGTTTTGCAAAAAAAACACTAATGGCGCACGCGGGAGCAATGCGCCATTACTAGCTTAAACTAGTAATGGCGCACTACCCCAGGTGCGCCATTAGTAGTTTTGCAAAAAAGTAAAAAATAAAAAAAATATTGTAGTGGCGCACTATGTTGCTGGTGCGCCATTACTAGTTATAACTAGTAATGGCGCACTATGTCCTGGTGCGCCATTAGTATGTCTGGCAAAATAAAAAAATAAAATTTGTTACTAATGGCGCACCGTGTGTCTGGTGCGCCATTAGTGTATTTCACACTAACGGCGCACCAGCACATGGTGCGCCACTGCTACATAGCAATGGCGCACCACATGTCTGGTGTGCCATTAGTGGCCATTCCATCTATAGCCCTTTTCCTAGTAGTGCATATGTCTCCTGTCATTTATTTTTCAGCCACCTGCTATCTGCTACTTTTACAGTGCACTAGTTCTGCACACACTTCACCCATACTCTCACTATTGTGTTTTTATGCGAGGGTATTTCAGACCTTGCCTTGATAGAAGCACAAAAGATAAGAGAGAAGTCGCTCCAGCGTGGTACGCGGCTAAGACAGACACGTTTCAAGACTTTAAAGGGTGTAGTGTCAGCAGATGGAGACGGGGAACGTAGCTCTGGAGTTGATGATCGCTCTCGCCATGAACCACCATCCCAGGTGCTTGCTTTAACTTCATGGTGTCATATGTGGTTGCATGTTCCATATGGTGTCTAGCTTGTATTCGAAAGGCCGAAGTCGGTCTTTATTAAAATAAGGAAAGATATTTTTTACACGAACCACCATCCCGTGAGCACCAGAAGACAAATAGCTAGTCAGGGCACTGGCCGAGCCAGTGACAAGCCCAGCAAAGAGAGGCATCACCTGGAAGCCAATTAAAAAGCCGCGATGGTGGCGAAGCAGCCCGCCTCCCACCAGGCTCTCAGGTCCTAGATGATCATGCTCACCACTCCAGCCGGATATCTAGCTTGTATTGCTTCCAATTTGGTTAAATTGCATCTGCTTAGCTTACACATTATACTTTTGAATATGACATGCCTTTCTGTTTTTGGTACATACTAGTACATCTGTGTATTAACCATGTTCTTACATCAAACTAATGTTCGTGTGTATCCCTCATCAATCACTTATGATGAGGCAGGCAGGCAAGGGGACTGCTACTCATTTAAAGAATGCAATGTCAGCCTCCCGACATGATTCTCAAGAAACGGAAATGCTAGATGAAGATAGTGAACGTAGCTCTGTAGCTGATTACAGCATTTTCCCTACACTAGCATCACAGGTGCTTGCTCTAACTTGGCAGCGTGATATGTGGTTGCATGTTGCATATGGTGTCTAGATTGTAATTCTTCCAATCTGGTTAAACTGCATGTGCTAGTCTGCTTAGCTTATACATTATACCTGTTAATGTGACATGCCTTCCTGTATTTAGTACATAGTACATCTCTCTATTAAGCATGTCCTTACATAAAACTATTGTTTTTTTGTATCACGCATCAATCAATATGATGAGACACCTTTAGTATATGCAGTGCGATATTAGTTGCATCTTTCATATGATTTATAGCATGCGCTGCTTCTAATTTGTTGAAATTCAATTTATGATGGGACGCTTTTAACTTGGCAGAGTCATATTGGTTGCATCTTTCATGTGGTGTCTAGCTTGCATTGCTTCTTATTTGTTGGAACGGTTTCTGCTTAGTTTACACAAACAGTTGTGAACATGCCATGTCGTCCTGTTTTTCGCACATATCCATCCTGGTATCATGTGTTTGCCTTACATCAAAGTAGTGATTGTCAGTATCATGCATGAATGAGTTCTGAAGAGAGAATTGTATTGCTTTGAGAGGAGATGGTGCTGGTGAATATGTTGATGGAGATTGACCCCCTCCCGATGAGAGGATCGTTGGTGATGACGATGGTGATGATTTCCCCCTCCCGAAGGAAAGATTCACCTGCAGAACAGCTCCGCCGGAGCCCTAGATTGCTTCCGCCAAGGTTCCGCCTCGTGGCGGCGGAGTTTCGTCCCGTAAGCTTACTTCTGATTTTTTTCCAGGGTAAGAGACTTCATATAGCAGAAGATGGGCACCGAAGGACCAACAGGGGGCCCACGAGTCAGGGGGCGCGACTAGTAGGGGGGCGCGACTAGTAGGGGGGCGCGCCCCACACCCTCGTGGCCAGGGTGTGGGCCCCCTCTGGTACTTTCTTTGCTCAATAATTCTTATTAATTCCAAAAATGACTTTCGTGGATTTTCAGGATTTTTGGAGTTGTGAAGAATAGGTTTCCCATATTTGCTCCTTTTCCAGCCGGAATCCCAGCTGCCGGATTCTCCCTCTTCATGATTAACCTTGTAAAATAAGAGAGAATAGCCATAAGTATTGTGACATAACGTGTAATAACAGCCCGTAATGCAATAAATATCAATATAAAAGCATGATGCAAAATGGACGTATCAACTCCCCCAAGCTTAGACCTCACTTGTCCTCAAGCAAAAGCCGATATCAAGAAATATGTCCACATGTTTAGAGATAGAGGTGTCGATAAAAATAAAATACGGACATGAGGGCATCATGGTCATTCTTATAATAGCAACATATATAGATTTTGTCATATGATTTCTTATGCTCAAGTAACAAACTATTCACAATGTCAAGTATGGTTCAGAAATTTCATTGAGAACTAACAAACGATAATCTCAGTCATTGAAGCAATTGCAATTTATCATAACATCGGAAAGATTCAAGAATAGAGCTTTTCAGCAAGTCCACATACTCAACTATCATATAGTCTTCTACAATTGCTAACACTCACGCAATACTTATGGTTATGGAGTTTTAATCGGACACTGAGAAAGATAGGGGCTTATAATTTCCCCTCCTAACGTATTCACCTTTGGGTGATGTCAACAATAATAGCTCATGCTAACTTACATCCAATTGGATATATATATCAGGATCTTTCGAACACGAGGTGCTTGCCAAAGGATAAAATGAAAAGGGGAAAGGTGAAGATCACCTTGACTCTTGCATAAAGTAAAGACATAAAGTAAAAGATAGGCCCTTCGCAGAGGGAAGTAGAGGTTGTCATGTGATTTTAGGGTTGGATGCACAAAATCTTAATGCAAAAGAACGTCACTTTATATTGCCACTTGTGATATGAACCTTTATTATGCAGTCTGTCGCTTTTATTACTTCCATATCACATGATCGTATAAAGCTTATTTTCTCCGCACTAATAAGTCATACTTTATTGCTTGCAACATGACATTTTACTTGAAGGATCTTACTCAATCCATAGGTAGGTATGGTGGACTCTCATGGCAAAACTAGGTTTAAGGATATTTGGAAGCACAAGTAGTATCTCTACTTGGTGCAAGGAATTTGGCTAGCATGGGGTAAAGGAAAGCTCAACATGTTTGAATGATCCATGAAAATATACTTTAACTGAGATGTGAGAAAACATAACCCATTACGTTGTCTTCCTTGTCCAACATCAACTCTTTAGCATATCATACTTTAATATGAGTGCTCACAATTATAAAAGATGTCCAAGATTGTATATTTATATGTGAAAACCTCTCATTCTTTATTACTTCCTATTAATTGCAACGATGACCAAAACTATGTTTGTCAACTCTCAACAACTTTTATGCCTCATACTCTTTATATGTGAAGTCATTACAATCCGTACGATCAATATGAACTCTTTTATTCTTTTTATTCTTTCTATTTTCTCAAGATCATAGCAAGATAGCAAAGCCCTTGACTCAACACTAATCTTTATTACATAGCTCACGGACTCGATTACATAGAGAGATCACAAAGAAAAACTCAAAACTGATTCATACCAAAACATTATTCTAATAGATCTAGATATTACCAAAAGGATCGAACTAAGTAAAACGGTATAGATAGGAGTGTGATGGTGATACGATACCGGGGCACCTCCCCCAAGCTTTGCAGTTGCCAAGGGGAGTGCCCATACCCATGTGATTATGTCCTCGGAGGTGATGAAGGTGGTGATGATGATGGTGGATAATCGCACATCGAGCGTAAAAGCTCCTCCAACTCGCGGATAATGCCCTTGAGTGCGACGATATGATCCTTCAACAAAATATTTTCCTGTGTGAGATACTTGTTTTGTATGCGAGCTAACTCAATCATCTTGAAAGCTTCAATCTCAGTTGGAGTAAAGAGGTTAGGTAGAGGTTGAGGGATGTTTTCTTCTTCCGCCGCCGGAGCTTGGTCCTCCATGGCCTTCTTGATCCCTTCATCCTTGTTGATCTCCTCCGGTTCTTCTCTTTTTAGCTCTATCTTCAATACCCAAGCGTCCTTGCCTTCACTATTGGAGGAGGGTGACGTCATGGTGCTCTAAATCTGTAACGGAAACAACTTGAAACGAAAACAGAAGAATTCTGTGTGATACATTTGTCAAAACCTTCGGGAGATTATATAATGAATTTTTACCGACCAAGAGAAGTAAAGTGCAAGAAAAGGGAGTCCGGGAGGCACACGAGGTGCCCACGATGCAGGGGGGCGCGCCCAGTAAGGGTGGGCGCGCCCTCCACCCTCGTGGAGGCCTCGTGTCCTTCCCGGATTACTTCTTGCTTTCCAAAATTCTTAAATATTCCAAAACGGAGAAAAATTGCCAGTAGAACTGTTTTGGAGTCGGTTTACTTACCATACCACATACCTATTCCTTTTCGGAGTCTGAAACATTCCGGAAAGTGTCCCTTATGTATTCCTCCGGGCTTACGGTTTCAATAATATTAGTTTCAACATTTATAGGATTACCTGAGACATAATGTTTGATTCTTTGACCATTTACCACCTTCGGATTTGTGCCTTCGAAGTTGTTGATTTTTATGGCACCGGAACGATAGACCTCCTCGATAACGTAAGGACCGTCCCACTTAGAGAGAAGTTTTCCTGCAAAAAACCATAAACGAGAGTCGAATAGCAACACATAATCACCCACGTTAAACTCACGCTTTTGTATCCTTTTGTCATGCCATCTTTTAATTTTTTCTTTAAACAGCTTGGCATTCTCATATGCTTGGGTTCTCCATTCATCAAGTGAGCTAATATCAAATAACCTCTTCTCACCGGCAAGTTTGAAATCATAGTTGAGCTCTTTAATGGCCCAATATGCTCTACGTTCAAGTTCGAGAGGTAAGTGACATGCTTTTCCATAAACCATCTTATACGGAGACATGCCCATAGGATTCTTATATGCAGTTCTATAGGCCCATAATGGATCATCAAGTTTCTTGGACCAATTCTTTCTAGATCTATTGACAGTCTTTTGCAAAATTAATTTGAGCTCTCTATTACTCAACTCTACTTGACCGCTAGACTGTGGGTGATAAGGAGATGCAATTCTATGATTAACATCATACTTAGCAAGCATTTTATGAAAATCACCATGAATAAAATGTGAACCACCATCAGTCATGAGATATCTGGGGACTACAAACCTCGGAAAAATAACTTCTTTAAGCATCTTAATAGAGGTGTTATGATCAACACTACTAGTTGGAATAGCTTCTACCCACTTAGTAACGTAATCAACAGCAACTAAAATATGTGTATATCCATTAGAGGCAGGAAAAGGTCCCATATAATCAAAGCCCCAAACATCAAATGGTTCAATAACAAGAGAATAATTCATAGGCATTTCTTGATGTCTACTAATATTACATATTCTTTGACATTCATCACAAGACAAGACAAACTGACGAGCATCTTTGAAGAGAGTAGGCCAATAAAAACCGGATTTGCAGTACCTTATGTGCAGTTCTATCTCCAACGTGGTGTCCTCCATATGGTTCGGAGTGACACTTGCGTAGGATCTATTCCTGTTCATGCTCAGGTACATAACATCTAATAACACCATCTACTCCTTCTTTATAAAGGTGTGGGTCATCCTAGAAGTAATGTCTTAAATCATAAAAGAACTTTTTCTATTGCTGGTATGTGAAACTAGGTGGTACAAATTTGGCAACAATGTAATTAGCATAATCAGCATACCATGGAGCAGTACGAGAAGCATTAATGACCGCTTGTTGTTCATCAGGAAAGCTATGATCAATAGGTAGTGGGTCATCAAGAACATTCTCTAACCTAGACAAGTTGTCTGCAACGGGGTTCTCAGCTCCCTTTCTATAAATAATATGCAAATCAAATTCTTGGAGGAAGAGAACCCATCTAATAAGTCTAGGTTTAGCATCTTTCTTTTCCATCAGATATTTAATAGCAGCATGATCAGTGTGAATAGTAACTTTAGAATCAACAATATAAGGTATGAACTTATCACAAGCAAATACAACTGCTAAGAATTCTTTTTTAGTGGTAGCATAATTTCTCTGGGCAGTATCAAGAGTTTTACTAGCATACTGGATACCATTTAATTTCTTATCAACTCTTTTCCCTAGAACAACACCTATAGCATAATTGCTAGCATCACACATAGTTTCAAATGGTAAATTCCAATCCGGTGGCTGAACAATAGGTGCAGTGATCAAAGCTTTCTTAAGTATTTCAAATGCTTCTACACAATCATCATCATAGACAAAAGGAATATCTTTTTGCAATAAATTAGTCAGAGGCCTAGAGATTTTAGAAAAGTCCTTAATGAACCTCATATAAAAACCGGCATGACATAGAAAACTTCTTATACCTTTAATGTCCTTGGGACATGGCATCTTTTCAGTAGCATCAACTTTAGCTTTATCAACTTCAATGACTCTCTCAGAAATTTTATGCCCCAAGACAATGCCTTCATTAACCATAAAGTGGCACTTTTCCGAATTCAAGATGAGACTAGTGTCTTCACATCTCTGCAAAACTTGATCAAGGTTGCTCAAGCAATCATCAAAAGAGGATCCACAAACGGAGAAATCATCCATGAATACCTCACAAATCTTTTCACAAAAGTTAGAGAATATAGCCATCATGCATCTTTGAAAGGCAGCAGGTGCATTACATAAACCAAAAGGCATACGTCTATAAGCAAAAGTACCGAAAGGGCAAGTAAAAGTAGTTTTTGATTGATCCTCCGCTGACACAGGTATTTGAGAGAAACCAGAATAACCATCTAAGCAGAAATGTGTATGTTCGGATAGTATTTCTAGCATTTGATCAATAAAAGGTAAAGGGTAATGATCTTTCTTAGTAGCTTTATTTAATTTACGGAAATCAATTACCATCCTATAACCTGTAATAATTCTTTGTAGAATCAATTCATCTTTATCATTAGGAATGACAGTAATACCTCCCTTCTTAGGGACGCAATGGACAGGACTTACCCAATCACTATCAGCAACGGGATAAATTATACCTGCCTCAAGGAGCTTTAGTATCTCCTTTCTTACCACTTCTTTCATCTTAGGATTTAACCGTCGTTGAGGATCTCTAACTGGTTTGGAGCCTTCGTCCAATTTAATTTTGTGTTGGCATAGAGTGGGACTAATGCCCTTAAGATCATCCAGAGTGTATCCAATAGCAGCACGGTGCTTCTTCAGAGTTTTCAATAATCTTTCCTCTTCTTGCTCTGAAAGGTTAGCACTAATAATAACAGGATATATCTTGTTTTCATCAAGATAAGCATATTTAAGATTATCAAGTAAGGGTTTGAGCTCAAACACGGGATCACCCTTGGGTGGAGGGGGATCCCCTAGGATTTCAACACGCAAGTTGTGTTTCAGAATAGGACCCTGTTGAAGAAATACTTCATATATTTCCTTCTTTCATTCATAAACATATCATTTTCATGGTCTAGCAAATATTGTTCTAACGGATAAGTAGGAGGCACAGCAATAGAAGAAAGACAAATAATCTCATCCTAACTAGGCAATTCTTTATCATGGGGTTGTCTATGAAACTTAGCAAAATTAAACTCATGAGACATATTCCCTAAGCCAATTGTAACAACATCCTTTTTGCAATCAATCCTAGCATTAACAGTATTCAAGAAGGGTCTACCAAATATAATGGTATAAAAGTCATCTTGTGGGGAACCAAGAACAAGAAAATCAGCAGGATATTTAACTTTCCCACACAAGCTTCAACATCTCTAACAATCCCAACTGGTGAAATAGTATCTCTATTGGCAAGCTTAATAGTAACATCAATACCTTCTATTTCAGCGGGTGCGATATCATACATAATTTCTTCATATAAGGGATGAGGTATTGCACTAGCACTAGCACCCATATCACATAAGCCATGATAACAATGATCTCCTATTTTAACAAAAATAACATGCATGCCTACAATAGGTCTATGTATCTTAGCATCAGGTCTAGCAACGTTAGCAGCCTGTTCACAGAAGTAAATAACATGCCCATCTATATTATCATCCAAGAGATCTTTAACCATAGCAATACTAGGTTCAACTATAATTTGCTCAGATGGTGTATATGTTCTAGTATTACTCTTACGAACAACAGTTGAAGCTTTAGCATGATCCTTTATACTAACAGGGAAAGGTGGTTTCTCAACATAAGTAGTAGGAACAATAGGATCATTATAAGTAATAGTCTTTTCTTCAACTGTAATAGGTGCAACTACTTTTACTTCAGTAGGAGGATTATATTTAAACCACTTCTCCTTAGGGAGATCAACGTGAGCAGCAAGAGATTCACAAAAAGAAGCTACTATCTCAAAGTCAAGTCCATATTTAGCGCTAAATCCACGAAAAGCATCAGTATCCATAAAAGATTTAACACAATGAAACTTAGGTGTCAAACCTGACTCCTTACCATCGTCGGAACCCCAATATTAAGAGTTGCGTTTATTTCTTTCTAGTAAATCCCAATTGAATTCAGTAGTCTTCAGCATATAAGAACCAGCACAGGAAGTATCGAGCATGGTGCGATCATTGAGAGAAAGCCGAGCATAAAATTTTTGAATAATCATTTCTCTTGAGAGCTCATGATTGGGGCATGAATATAACATTGACTTAAGCCTCCCCCAAGCTTGAGCGATGCTTTCTCCTTCGCGAGGACAGAAATTATATATGTAATTACGATCACGATGAACAAGATGCATAGGATAGAACTTCTGGTGAAATTCCAACTTAAATCGTTTATAGTTCCAAGATCCCGTGTCATCACAAAGCCTATACCATGTCAATGTGTCTCCCTTAAAAGATAAAGGAAAGACCTTCCTCTTAACAACATCATCGGGAATACCTGCAAGCATAAATAATCCACAAACTTCATCCACAAACATAAGGTGTAAATCGGGATGCAATGTTCCATCTCCTGCAAAGGGATTAGCTAGTAGTTTCTCTATCATACCCGAAGGAATCTCGAAGTAAACATTTTCAATAGGTTCAGTAGGTTGAGGAGCAACTCTTTGCTCTACTGGTCGGGGCGAAGATACCCCGAACAAGCCTCTCGAAGGATTAGTTTACATAGTAACAAGTGACAGAAAATTTCAGCACACTATATAAATGTTTCCTTACCAAGTTCCACTCACCAAAGGTGCTTCACTCCCCGGAACGGCGCCAGAAAAGAGTCTTGATGACCCACAAGTATAGGGGATCTATTCTAGTCCTTTTGATAAGTAAGAGTGTCGAACCCAATGAGGAGTAGAAGGAAATGACAAGCGGTTTTCAGTAAGGTATTCTCTGCAAGCACTGAAATTGTAGGTAGCAAATAGTTTTGTGATAGGATAATTTGTAACGGATAACAAGCAATGAAAGTAAATAAGGTGCAGCAAGGTGGCCCAATCCTTTTTGTAGCAAAGGACAAGCCTAGATAATTTCTTATAATGAGAAAAGCGCTCCCGAGGACACATGGGAATTATCGTCAAGCTAGTTTTCATCACGTTCATATGATTCGCGTTCGGTACATTGATAATTTGATATGTGGGTGGACCGGTGCTTGGGTACTGCCCTTTCTTGGACAAGCATCCCACTTATGATTAACCCCTATTGCAAGCATCCGCAACTACAAAAGAAGTATTAAGGTAAACCTAACCATAGCATGAAACTAGTGGATCCAAATTAGCCCCTTACGAAGCAACGCATAAACTAGGGTTTAAGCTTCTGTCACTCTAGCAAGCCATCATCTACTTATTACTTCCCAATGCCTTCCTCTAGGCCCAAGTAATGGTGAAGTGTCATGTAGTCGACGTTCGCATAACACCACTAGAGGAGAGACAACATACATCTCATCAAAATATCGAACGATACCAAATTCACATGACTACTAATAGAAGACTTCACCCATGTCCTCAGGAACAAATGTAACTACTGACAAAGCATATTCATGTTCATTATAAGAGGAGTATTAATATGCATTAAGGATCTGAACATATGATGTTCCACCAAGTAAACCAATTTGGATCAACTACAAGGAGTAATCAACACTACTAGCAACCCACGGGTACCAATTTGTGGTTTTGATACAAGATTGGATACAAGAGATGAACTAGGGTTTTGAGAGGAGATGGTGCTGGTGAAGATGTTGATGGAGATTGACCCCCTCCCGATGAGAGGATCATTGGTGATGATGATGGTGATGATTTCCCCGTCCCGGATGGAAGTTTCCCCGGCAGAACAGCTCCGCCGGAGCCCTAGATTGGTTCTGCCAAGGTTCCGCCTTGTGGCGGCGCAGTTTCGTCCCGTAAGCTTACTTCTAATTTTTTCCAGGGTAAGAGACTTCATATAGCAGAAGATGGGCACCGGAGGGCCAACAAGGGGCCCATGAGACAGGGGGCGCTCCTAGTAGGGGGGGCGCCCCCCACCCTCGTGGACAGGGTGTGGGCCCCCTCTGGTACTTTCTTTGCTCAATAATTCTTATTAATTCCAAAAATGACTTTCGTGGACTTTCAGGACTTTTGGAGCTGTGCAGAATAGGTTTCCAATATTTGCTCCTTTTCCGGCCAGAATCCCAGCTGCCGGCATTCTCCCTCTTCATGATAAACCTTGTAAAATAAGAGAGAATACCCATAAGTATTGTGACATAACGTGTAATAACAGCCCATAATGCAATAAATATCAATATAAAAGCATTATGCAAAATGGACGTATCAAGTGTCTTCATAGGATACCCAAAGGAGACTGTTTGGTACACCTTCTATCACAGATCCGAAGGCAAAACATTCGTTGCTAAGAATGGATCCTTTCTAGAGAAGGAGTTTCTCTCGAAAGAAGTGAGAGGAAAGTAGAACTTGATGAGGTAACTCCTGCTCCCTTATTGGAAAGTAGTTCATCACAGAAACCTGTTCCTGTGACACCTACACCAATCAGTGAGGAAGCTAATGATATTGATCATGAAACTCCTGAGTAAGTATTACTACCGAACCTCGTAGGTCAACCAGAGTAAGATCCGCACCAGAGTGGTACGGTAATCCTGTTCTGGAGGTCATGTTACTTGACCAAGGCGAACCTACGAACTATGAAGAAGCGATGGTGAGCCCAGATTTCGCAAAATGGCTTGAAGCCATGAAATCTGACATGGGATCCATGTATGAGAACAAAGTGTGGACTTTGGTTGACTTGCCCGATGATCGGTAAGCCATGGAGAATAAATGGATCTTCAAGAAGAAGACTGACACTGACGGTAATGTTTCTGTCTACAAAGCTCGACTTGTTGCGAAAGGTTTTTGACAAGTTCAAGGAATTGACTACGATGAGACTTTCTCACCCGTAGCGATGCTTAAGTCCGTCCGAATCATGTTAGAAATTGCCGCATTTTATGATTATGAAATTTGGCAAATGGATGTGAAAACTGCATTCCTGAAAGTGATGCAACCGGAAGGTTTTGTCGATCCAAAGGGAGCCAACAAATTGAGCAAGCTGCAACGATCCATTTATGGACTGGTGCAAGCCTCTCGGAGTTGGAATAAACGTTTTGATAGTGTGATCAAAGCATATGGATTTATACAGACTTTTGGAGAAGCCTGTATTTACAAGAAAGTGAGTGGGAGCTCTGTAGCATTTCTAGTATTATATGTGGATGGCATATTGTTAATTGGAAATGATATAGAATTTTTGGATAGCATAAAAGGATACTTGAATAAGAGTTTTTCAATGAAAGACCTCGGTGAAGCTGCTTACATATTGGGCATCAAGATCTATAGAGATAGATCAAGACGCCTGATAGGACATTCACAATGCACATACCTTGACAAAGTTTTGAAAAAGTTCAAAATGGATCAAGCAAAGAAAGGGTTCTTGCCTGTGTTACAAGGTGTGAAGTTGAGTCAGACTCAATGCCCGACCACTGCAGAAGATAGAGAAAATGAAAGATGTTCCCTATGCTTCATCCATAGGCTCTATCATTTATGCAATGCTGTGTACCAGACCTGATGTGTGCCTTGCTATTAGCTTAGTGGGGAGGTACCAAAGTAATCCAGGAGTGGATCACTAGACAGCAGTCAAGAACATGCTGAAATACCTGAAAAGGACTAAGGATATGTTTCTCGTTTATGGAGGTGACAAAGAGCTCGTCGTAAATGGTTACGTCGATGCAAGCTTTGACACTGATCCGGACGATTCTAAATAGCAATCCGGATACGTGTTTACATAGAACGGTGGAGCTGTCAGTTGGTGCAGTTCTAAACAAAGCATCGTGGCGGGATCTACGTGTGAAGCGGAATACATAGCTGCTTCGGAAGCAGCAAATGAAGGTGTCTGGATGAAGGAGTTCATATCCGATCTAGTTGTCATACCTAGTGCATCGGGACCAATGAAAATCTTTTGTGACAATACTGATGTAATTGCCTTGGCAAAGGAATCCAGATTTCACAAGAGAACCAATCACATCAAGAGACGCTTCAATTCCATCTGAGAACAAGCCCAGGTGGGAGACATAGAGATTTGCAAGATACATACGGATCTGAATGTTGCAGACCCGTTGGCTAAGCCTCTTCCACGAGCAAAACATGATCAACACCAAGACTCCATGGGTGTTAGATTCATTACTGTGTAATCTAGATTATTGACTCTAGTGCAAGTGGGAGACTGAAGGAAATATGCCCTAGAGGCAATAATAAAGTTATTATTTATTTCCTCTTATCATGATAAATGTTTATTATTCATGCTAGAATTGTATTAACCGGAAACATAATACATGTGTGAATACATAGACAAACATAGTGTCACTAGTATGCCTCTACTTGACTAGCTCGTTGATCAAAGATGGTTGAGTTTCCTAGCCATAGACATGAGTTGTCATTTGATTAACGGGGTCACATCATTAGGAGAATGATGTGATTGACTTGACCCATTCCGTTAGCTTAGCACTTGATCGTTTAGTTTACTGCTATTGCTTTCTTCATGACTTATACATGTTCCTATGACTATGAGATTATGCAACTCCCGATTACCGGAGGAACACTTGATACGTCTCCAACGTATCTATAATTTTTGATTGTTCCATGCTATTATATTACCCGTTTTGGATGTTTATGGGCTTTACTTTACACTTTTATATCATTTTTGGGACTAACCTACTAACCAGAGGCCCAGCCCGAATTGCTGTTTTTTTGCCTATTTCAGTGTTTCGAAGAAAAGGAATATCAAACGGAGGCCGAACGGGATGAAACTTTCGGGAGAGATCTTTTTGGAACAAATGCAAACCTGGAGACTTGGAGTGGACGTCAAGCAACAACCAAGGTGGCCATGAGGGTGCCCGGCGCGCCCCCTGGAGGTGGGCGCTCCCACCCTCGTGGGCCCCTCGAGCGTCCACCGACCTACTTCTTCCTCCTATTTATACTCCCGTACCCTGAAACCATCAGAAGCGACCACGAAAACCTAATTCCACCGCCGCAACCTTCTGTATCTGTGAGATCCCATCTTGGAGCCTTCGCTGGCGCTCCGCCGGAAGGGGGAATCGACCACGGAGGGCCTCTACATCATCTCCAAGGCCTCTCCTATGAGTTGTGAGTAGTTTACCACAGACCTTCGGGTCCATAGTTATTAGCTAGATGGCTTCTTCTCTCTCTTTGAATCTCAATACAAAGTTCTCCTCGATCTTCTTGGAGATCTATTCAATGTAACTCTTTTTGCGGTGTGTTTGTCGAGATCCGATGAATTGTGGGTTTATGATCAAGTTTATCTATGAGAAATCTTTGAATCTCCTCTAAATTCTTTTATGTGTGATTAAGTTATCTTTGCAAATCTCTTCGAATTATCAGTTTGGTTTGGCCTACTAGATTGATCTTTCTTGCAATGGGAGAAGTGCTTAGCTTTGGGTTCAATCTTGTGGTGTCCTTTCCCAGTGACAGCAGGGGCAGCAAGGCATGTATTGTATTGTTGCCATCGAGGATAAAAAGATGGGATTTATATCATATAGCATGAGTTTATCCCTCTACATCATGTCATCTTTCTTAATGCGTTACTCTGTTCTTCATGAACTTAATACTCTAGATGCAGGCAGGAGTCGGTCGATGTGTGGACTATTAGTAGTAGATGCAGAATCATTTCGATCGACTTGTCACGGACGTGATGCCTATAGACATGATCATGCCTAGATAATCTCATAACTATGCGCTTTTCTATCAATTGCTCGACAGTAATTTGTTCATCCACCGTAATACTTATGTTATCTTGAGAGAAGCCACTAGTGAAACCTATGGCCCCCGGGTCTATCTTTTATCATATAAGTTTTCATCTATCTTTTATTTGCATCTTTTACTTTCCAATCTATATCATAAAAAATTCAAAAATATTTATCTTATCATATTATCTCTATCAGATCTCACTTTTGCAAGTGGCCATGAAGGGATTGATGATACGTCTCTGTCGTATCTATAATTTTTGATTGTTCCATGCCAATATTCTTCAACCTTTATATACTTTTGGCAACTTTTTATATTATTTTTGGGACTAACATATTGAACCAGTGCCCAGTGCCAGTTCCTGTCTGTTGCATGTTTTATGTTTCGCAGAAACCCAATATCAAACGGAGTCCAAACGGGGTAAAAACGGATGAAGAATTATTTTGGAATATTTTTGATTTTTGGGAGGAAGAATTAACACGAGACGGTGCTGGAGGGGGCCACGAGACAGGGGGGCGCGCCCCAGGGGGCAGGCGCGCCCTGGACTCTCGTGGGCACCCCATAAGGCGGTTGACGCTCTTCTTTTGCCAAAGGAAAGCTAATTTTATGAGAAAAATCTGGGTGAAAGATTCACCCCAATTGGAGTTACGGATCTCCGGATATAAAAGATACGGTGGAAGGCCAGAATCTGAGAACGCAGAAACAGAGGGAGACAGAGAGATAGATCCAATCTCGGAAGGGCTCTCACCCCTCCCACTCCATGGGAGCCAAGGACCAGAGGGGAAACCCTTCTCTCATCTAGGGAGAAGGTCAAGGAAGAAGAAGAAGAAGGGGGGCTCCCTCCCCCTTGCTTCCAGTGGTGCCGGAGCGCTGCCGGGGGCCATCATCATCACCGCGATCTTCACCAACACCACCGCCATCTTCACCAACATCTCCATCACCTTCCACCATCTATATTCAGTGGTCCACTCTCCCGCATCCCGTTGTACCCTCTACTTGAACATGGTGCTTTATGCTTCATATTATTATCCAATGATGTGTTGCCATCATGTGATGCCTGAGTAGATTTTCATTGTCCTATCGGTGATTGATGAATTGCTATGATTGGTTTGAGGTGCATGTTTTATTATTGGTGCTGTCCTATGGTGCCCTCCGTGTCGCGCAAGCGTGAGGGATTCCCGCTGTAGGGTTTGCTATATGTTCATGATTTGGTTATGGTGGGTGGCGTGAGTGAGAGAAGCACAGACCCGAGTAAGTAGGTTGTTTGCGTATGGGATAAAGGGGACTTGATACTTTAATGCTATGGCTGGGTTTTACCTTAATGATCTTTAGTAGTTGCGGATGCTTGCTAGAGTTCCAATCATAAGTGCATATGATCCAAGAAGAGAAAGTATGTTAGCTTATGCCTCTCCCTCAAATAGAATTGCAATAGTGATTACCGGTCTAGTAAAGGAGTCAATTGCTTAGGGATAATTTCACAACTCCTACCACCACTTTTCCACACTCGCTATATTTACTTTACTGCATCTTTATCTAAACAGCCCCTAGTTTATATTTACATGCTCTTTATTATCTTGCAAACCTATCCTATCACACCTACAAAGTACTTCTAGTTTCATACTTGTTCTAGGTAAAGCGAACACTAAGCGTGCGTAGAGTCGTACCAGTGGCAGATAGGGCTTGAGAGAATATTTGTTCTACCTTTAGCTCCACGTTGGGTTCGACACTCTTACTTATCGACAGAGGCTACAACTATCCCATATACTTGCGGGTCATCAAGACCTTTTTCTGGCGCCATTGCCGGGGAGTCATAGCGTGGGATGAATATTCTCGTGTGTGCTTGTTTGCTTTATCACTAAGTAATTTTTATTTGCCGTTCTAATATGTTCTCTATCTTTAGTTATGGATATGGAACACGAAATACCAAAAAATTAGGTGTACTTGCTACTCATGGAGATGGGGAACTTCCTAAAACCCTCGATGCTCGTTATGTGCAAGAGATTATTTACTACTTTGATACTCCTAAGAAAACCCCATTCAATTATGTTATGGGAGACACGTTGGATCAACGTGAATACTTTAGGGATTATCGCTTGACACAAAAAGGGAAACTATTATGGGATCAAATTTATATGTTGCGTTGGTATGCTAGGCAACTATGCTTGAGATTTGATTATACTTGTTGCTCTAGGATGAAGGCTCCACACCTTGACTTTTCGTGCAAATTCAATGATAATAAAACCTTAGCTTCTTATGCTAATGGTAGATACGATTACTATGATGTGGAACAAATAGAAGAATTTGTTGCTTTTATGGGTGCTTATGAGATTGAATCTTTGTTTAAAACGTGTGAAAATTTTGATGATGCTGTTTACAGACCTTAAAATTTTGCTATACTTAGATATTGCTATGAGAATTATGAATATAATGCCAATATTGATGCATTTATTGAGGAAGTCTCCGCTGTCCAAGAAGAGACTAATATTTTGCAGGAAGCTATGGAAGAAGAAATTGATGAAACTGTGAGCTCATTGGATGAAAAAGATGATGAGGAGAGCGAAGAACAAAAGGAGGATGAGCGGATTAGCTACCCGTGCCCACCTTCTAATGAGAGTAACTCTTCAACTCATACATTGTTTAATTCCCCTTCGTGCATACCGAAGGATGATTGCTATGATAATTGCTATGATGATTGTTATGATCGCGTTGATTCTATTGAAATATCCCTTTTTGATGATGCTTGCTATGCTTGTGGCCAAGATGCCAATATGAATGATGCTTATGGAGATGAACTTGCTATAGTTCCATATGTTAAACATGAAATTGTTGCTATTGCACCCACGCATGATAGTCCTATTATCTTTTTGAATTCTCCAAACTACACTATATCGGAGAAGTTTGTGCTTATTAAGGATTATATTGATGGGTTGCCTTTTACTACTACACATGATGGTTTTGATGAATATAATATGCATGTGCTTGCTGCTCCTACTTGCAATTATTATGAGAGAGGAACTATATCTCCACCTCTCTATGTTTCCCATACTATAAAATTGCAAGAAACAGCTTATTCTATGCATTGGCTTTTACTTGGGGTGCATGAATTGTTCTTTTATGACATGCCGATGCATAGGAAGAGAGTTAGACTTAGTTATTGCATGATTTCTGTTACTTTGTGCTCACTACTAAATTACAAATCATTGTTAACTAAAATTGGCTTTGATATACCTTGGGATCCGGGTGGATCCATTACTTGAGCACTATATGCCTAGCTTAATGGCTTTAAAGAAAGCGCTGCCAGGGAGACAACCCGTAAGTTTTAGAGAGTCATTTATTTCTGTTGAGTGCTTTTATATAGTCTAAAAACAAAAAAATAAAGAGGGGAACCTAAAAACTTTTCAGAAAGGAAAGTGAAAGTGAGAAAGACAAGCATTGTTGAAGTGGGAGAGCTCCTTGAACTTTGTTCATGCTTACGGAAACTTTGTGAATCTTGATTACAGAAACTTTTCATCAAAAATAATTATCCCCTTGTACAATTCCATTGTATTATAAAAATAATGTGCCAAGGTTTGCCTTTAGGATGTTTACAATGCTTGTTGGTTTGTAAGGTGCAGGACAGAAACTTTGGCTGTAGTGCGCGATTTTACATTTTTAACTGGAACGTCAAATGGTTCTGATTCCTTTTGCACTGTCTTTCTGTACAAATTTTTTATTTTTCCTAATGTTGGTAGAATTTTTGGGGTACCAGAAGTATGGTGAATGTTCAGATTGCTACAGACTGTTGTGTTTTTGACAGATTCTATTTTTGATGCATAGTTTACTTGTTTTGATGAATCTATCAATTTATATCAGTGGATTAAGCCATGAAAAAGTTATGTTACAGTAGACACAATGCTAAAACAAAATATGAATTGGTTTGCAACAGTACCTAGAGTAGTGATTTGCTTCATTATACTAACGGATCTTACCGAGATTTCTGTTGAAGTTTTGTGTGGACGAAGTGTCTAATCGAGGAGATCTCGATATGAGGAAAAGGAAGAGAGGCAAGAGCTCAAGTTTGGGGATGCCCGAGGCACCCCAAGTAAATATTCAAGGAGGCTCAAGTGTCTAAGCTTGGGGATGCCCCGGAAGGCATCCCCTCTTTCTTCAACAAGTATCGGTATGTTTTCGTATTCGTTTCGTTCATGCGATATGTGCAAGTCTTGGAGCGTCTTTTGCATTTAGTTTTCATTTTTCTTTTATGCACCATGCTGGTATGAGATTGTCCTTCGTTGATTTACAAAATGCTCATTGCACTTCACTTAAATCTTTTGAGTATGGCTTTATAGAATGCTTCATGTGCTTCACTTATATCATTTGAAGTTTGGATTGCCTGTTTCTCCTCACATAGAAAACCGCCATTTGTAGAATGCTCTTTTGCTTCACTTATATCTGTTAGAGCGTGGGCATATCTTTTGTATAAAGAATTAAACTCTCTTGCTTCACTTATACTAATTTAGAGAGATGACAGGAATTGGTCATTCACATGGTTAGTCATAAAATCCTACATAAACTTGTAGATCGCTGAATATGATATGTTTGATTCTTTGCAATAGTTCTGCGATATAAAGATGGTGATATTAGGGTCATGCTAGTGCGTGATTGTGGATTAGTAGAAGTGATTGTGTTGAGGTTTGTGATTCCTGAAGCATGCACGTATGGTGAACCGCTTTGTGATAAAGTTGGAGCACAATTTTATTTATTGATTGTCTTCCTTATGAGTGGCGGTCGGGGTCGAGCGATGGTCTTTTCCTACCAATCTATCCCCGTAGGAGCATGCGCGTAGTACTTTGTTTCAATGGCTTGTAGATTTTTGCAATAAGTATATGAGTTCTTTATGACTAATGTTGAGTCCATGGATTATACGCACTCTCACCCTTCCACCATTGCTTGCCTCTCTTGTGCCGCGCAACTTTCGCTGGTACCATACACCCACCATATACCTTCCTCAAAACAGCCACCATACCTACCTATCATGGCATTTCCATAGCCATTGCAAGATATATTGCCATGCAACCTTCATCATCATATACATGACTTGAGCATTCATTGTCATATTGCTTTGCGTGACCATAAGATAGCTAGCATGATGTTTTAATGGCTTGTCCATTTTTTGATGTCATTGCTACGCTAGATCATTGCACATCCCGGTACACTGCCGGAGGCATTCATATAGAGTCATATCTTTGTTCTAGATATTGAGTTGTAAGTAAATAAAGTGTGATTATCATCATTATTAGAGCATTGCCCTAGTGAGGAAAGGATGATGGATACTATGAGTCCCCCACAAGTCGGGATGAGACTCCGGACTTTATGAAAAAAAAAGAGGCCAAAGAAGCCAAATAAAAAAAAGGGGGCCAAAGAAGCCCACCAAAAAATAAAAAATAAAAATAAAAATAAAGAGAAAATAAAAAAATGAGAGAAAAAGAGAGAAGGGGCAATGTTACTATCCTTTTACCACAGTTGTGCTTCAGAGTAGCACCATGTTCTTCATAGAGAGAGTATCCTATGCTTTCACTTTCATATACTAGTGGGAATTTTCATTATAGAACTTGGCTTGTATATTCCGATGATGGGCTTCCCCAAATGCCCGAGGTCTTCATGATCAAGCAAGTTGGATGCACACCCACTTAGTTTTCAGTTTGAGCTTTCATACACTTACAGCCCTAGTGCATCCGTTGCATGGCAATCCCTACTCACTCACATTGATATCTATTGATGGGCGTCTCCATAGCCCGTTGATACGCCTAGTTGATGTGAGACTTTCTATTCCCTCTTTGTCTTCTCCACAACCACCACTCTATTCCACATTTAGTGCTATGTCCATGGTTCACGCTCATGTATTGCGTGAAAGTTGAAAAAGTTTGAGATTACTAAAGTATGAAACAATTACTTGGCTTGTCATCGGGGTTGTGCATGATTAAATACTTTGTGTGATGAAGATAGAGCAAGAGCCAGACTATATGATTTTGTAGGGATAACTTTCTTTGGCCATGTTGTTTTGAAAAGACATGATTGCTTTATTGGTACGCTTGAAGTATTATTGTTTTTATGTCGAATGATAGACTATTGCTTTGAATGACTCGTATCTTAATATTCATGCCATGATTAGACATATGATCAAGATTATGCTAGGTAGCACTCCACATCCAAAATTATCTTTTTTATCATTTACCTACTCGAGGACGAGCAGGAATTAAGCTTGGGGTTGCTGATACGTCTCCATCGTATCTATAATTTTTTATTGTTCCATGCCAATATTCTTCAACTTTCATATACTTTTGGCAACTTTTTATATTATGTTTGGGACTAAGAAATTGATCCAGTGCCCAGTGCCAGTTCCTGTCTGTTGCATGTTTTATGTTTCGCAGAAACCCAATATCAAACGGAGTCCAAACGGGATAAAAACGGACAGAGAATTATTTTGGAATATTTGTGATTTTTGGGAGGAAGAATGAACGCGAGACGGTGCCCGAGGGGGCCACGAGACAGGGGGGCGCGCCCCAGGGGGCAGGCGCGCCCTGGACTCTCGTGGACACCCCGTAAGGAGGTTGACGCTCTTGTTTTTCCGCAAGAAAGCTAATTTTATGGGAAAATCTGGGCGAAAGATTCACCCCAATCGGACTTACGGATCTCCGGATATAAAAGAAACGGTGGAAGGGCAGAATCTGAGAACGCAGAAACAGAGAGAGACGGAGAGATAGATCCAATCTCGGAGGGGCTCTCGTCCCTCCCACGCCATGGGAGCCAAGGACCAGGGGGGAAACCCTTCTCCTATCTAGGGAGAAGGTCATGGAAGAAGAAGAAGAAGGGGGGCTCTCTCCCCCTTGCTTCCGGTGGCGCCGGAGCGCTGCCGGGGGCCATCATCATCACCGCGATCTTCACCAACACCACCGCCATCTTCACCAACATGTCCATCACCTTCCACCATCTATATTCAGTGGTCCACTCTCCCGCATCCTGATGAACCCTCTACTTGAACATGGTGCTTTATGCTTCATATAATTATCCAATGATGTGTTGCCATCCTGTGATGTCTGAGTAGATTTTCATTGTCCTATCGGTGATTGATGAATTGCTATGATTGGTTTCAGTTGCATGTTTTATTATTGGTGCTATCCTATGGTGCCCTCCGCGTCGCGCAAGCGTGAGGGATTCCCGCTGTAGGGTTGGCTATACACTACTACAAAAACAGCTATAGCCGATATGGACACTAATGGCGCACTGTACATGTGGTGCGCCATTACTAAATACTAATGGTGCACCATGTGTTGGTGCGCCATTAGTGTGCAAATACTAATGGCGCACCACATCCACGGTGCGCCATTAGTAAATTTTTTTTTAATTTTTTCAAAACTACTAATGGCGCACCGTGGGAGTGGTGCGCCATTACTAGTGGATGTGGTGCACCATTAGTGTGCAAATACTAATGGCGCACCAACACATGGTGCGCCATTAGTATTTAGTAATGGCGCACCACATGTACAGTGCGCCATTAGTGTCCATATTGACTATAGCTGTTTTTGTAGTAGTGACTTGTTTACCGCAGCAGGAAAATAGATCGCCACTTCTTTACCCTGATTTCTTGTCTTGGTTGCGAAGTTGCCTTTGTCCAGTTTACACCTTCAGATCCGCCATGGCACGCTCAACACTATACTCCCAATGCTTATGGTTTTCCCGTTTTACATTCCACACTAGTTAAATCACAGTAGACTAAATTTCAAAATTGGGTCAGTCGATTTTTTAGAGCTCGCCGGAGTTCGCCGGTGCGATCGAAGGGTCTCGGGTGGTTGTGGGGCCTCGCCGAACGAAGAAAACTTGACGCGGGTGGTGGTTGGGGTGGGGGTGGGGGTGGCGGAGGAACACAGGCGGTGGGGGCCGGTGGTCCGGCCGGCGGCCCGTGTGGTGTTCCGTATGGGAAGAATCAGAGGCGAGGAAGAAGAAGGGTTAGGAGACGTAGGATCTTCATCCAACCGCCTGAAATGGTCGAGAGACAGCTGGGAGTTGCATTCTTAACGCGCTCTGGTTCATCATGTGTGGGCACTGCGCAACCAACATTTTATTATCCAAAATCTGCTTGCTCTTCTTTACCATCTTCCTCTTCCGTTCTTCTTTAATATGTACTCTCTCCGTTCCTAAATACAAGTCTTTGTATAGATTCCACCATGGACTACATATGGAGCAAAATGAGTGAATCTACACTCTAAAATGTATCTGGATACATCTGTATGTGATCCATAGTGGAAATCTCTACCAAGACTTATATTTTGGAACGGAGGGAGTTTGATAGTAGTACAATATGTTGCTTGTACTGAAGATGAGCAGGGACATTTGCAGTGTAGAGGTCTATACAGTCGGTTGTGATGGACACTTTGAGCCTCTTTGATTCGTAGGATCTTGTAACATAGGAATAGGATTTGTAGTGGCCTGCCCACTTGAATCCTATAAGAATAGCAAGGAAATGCGGGGAGCTGTGTCGCCTTTGAGAGTTACACTGATATTAACAGTATCGCACCTTCACTTCAAGAGAGCTGGTATCCGAAGCCTTTCTAGCCGTACCGGCAATACTAGCACATATATTCCAGCAAGTTCCACTTTGCTGATTTTACTCTGATGGTTACGGTTTTCCCCGTTATATCTACACTATTATCTGTGTAGCTGCTTTGTGTCGCACTAGCAGCAGTCCACTCTAGAAGCTAAACACTGCAATGACTTACAAAATTGGCACCAAGGCATTGAGTGCCATTCTGGATGCAATGAAACTCATACGCTCCCTACCTGTTGATTCTTGTTCAGAATATGATCCTAATGACTATTCTATCCTCGAGGAGTCAAAGGCAGATGTCCTGTCCTGTTCACCCATCAAGGTGCCTGTTCTAATTTGCAATGTTTTATTGATTGCGGGTATCTTGCATATGTTGTCTTGCATTTCTTCTACTTTGTTGCACCGCCATCTGCTTAGTTTACTCATCGTATATGTCGAGATGTCATGCCGATCCATTATCAATACATATTCCATCTATCATCATACCATGTTTTTCCACTCAAATGTTGTTCTTGTGCATCAGACATCAAAAAGGAAGAGGGTGATTGCCGAACCTGAAGGAGCACCAGCAAAGTCCTTGAAAAACGTGGTGGTGCCGGAGAAATCAGACAGCACCCCACTTATATTGGTTGTACAACCAGTGACACAAAACGTAGGACCGACTCCAGCAGACTGTACCCATACTTCACTGGCCACACCACTAGCCCCACCACACAGGACCTGCACTCCAGCAAAAGGTATACCAATTTCATTTGCCATTGCACCAGCTGTACGACAGAAAAATCCCACTCCAGCAAAAAGTGCAGCAAGTCCACCGGCCGAAGATCTATCCGAACTACAGAGATGGCCAATTCCTGCAGATTGGAACCCCATTCCATTTATTCCCAGTTTAAAATACAATGCTTTCAATGTTGTTAGGGACTACGTGCATATATTCCCATCATGGGAAGATTATTGTGAAGACAAACACCATTTTCACATCTTCCTGTCCAACTTACGTGTAAGTGCTATTATTCATGGTTATTATTTTCCTGTTTTCTGCTGATTGAACACATCAATGATTTAAATTACATTGTTGTAACTAGGCGAGGGTCAATCTTGATAGTCATGATGAGCAAAACTTGCTTGTGCTTTTGAAGGAAGTTGTATGAATGGTTACATTAGTGTAGAATATATCCAATGCCAATGTTTTTTTAGCTCTGCATTGTTCTTGTAAGTACATGTTGTCCTTTATCAGTGTACTTATAATGACTGGTAGTTGTTCATGTACAATCACTCTGCAGCTTATTTCCTTTGCCCTCCATTTTCTACACATCAGATCTATATTTACTCTTACCATAAGGTTGGTACTGAAGAAGTTTAGCTGTGCATTGCTCTTTGTTGTACCTTTTGCCTGTATCGCTGCGCTTACATTTATAGCTACTTGGTTATGTAGCATCACTCTTCATCTTATCTTAAATATTCTCCATTTTTTCGTATATTATCACATCTATATTTACTCTTAACAAAATGTAGAATGAAGGCAATGCTTATGAAGAAGATTCTGTGGTAAACTTCTTGAATTACCCCCCCCCATCAGCATGGACAAGGCCTTTATAGAGCCCGTCTTCACCAATAATGTAAGTTTGTCCATCTCAAGCCTTCAAACTTTGTTGTATATATTTGGTTAGGCATGACTGCAACAGCTCTTTATTTTTGGTGTTTGCATCAAATTGCATGTTTAAAGTTTATTATGTAGTTCATAAACAAAAGTTTGTCCTTTCTCAATTTAAGTTTTCAGTTGTACAACCAAGTTCCTTCTTCATACCATGTAAATTAAACTATACAGAGCAAGTGATCTTCTTTTGCACTGCATGTATGCTTCTGTTCTTCATTCGTAATCCAGTGGTGTGGTGAACCTACCCACTGCAGCACAATGTCATATTCTGCAATGTCTTAACAATGAACAATGTCATATCATTCTACTATTATTTAAACCGTCTCTTTATTTGCCAATCTGAAATGGGATAAATTGACAACACACTAACCATTGATACTTATGAGTTCTTGATCTGTAATCCAGTGGTGTCGTGAAGCTGCCAACTCCTTCACAATGTCATTTCCTGCCATGTCTTGACCTGAACAATACCATATTGTGTTAATGCAATTTTAAACTATGTCACTTTATTCGTCAGTAAGAAATGTGATGAATTGTCAGCACTGATACTTTTATGTGCAAAACCTGTCATCTGTCTGCTTGTTTATCTTTCAGAGTGAGGAAGATATAAGTGTTGAACAAGCGCAGTCTCATCATCTTGCTCAGCTGCTTGCGCTGCAGCTCCCCAGCAGGGCTAACCTTTCTTGAACTCTATTGAAGTGCTGTCGGTTTTGTATATTATTTTGTCGGCGTGTTTATTTGCATTGGTGGCCATCTTTCATGCCCAGTGTATGTAATCTGCTGTCTGCTTGTGCTTTATTATCATAGTGGCGAACTTTGATGCCAGTGGATGTAATATGCTGTAATTTCTTTATTGTATAGTCTAGGTTTTTTCTTATTCACGATGCTGTAGTTATTTTACTGTATATATATCGTGTCTTCGCAGTAAACCGGCCAAACCGTAAAATTACGGTACATAATCGGGCCGTCATGCAATCACGATGTAGGTTGGGCCTGAAAGGAGCCGAACAGCTAACGCGCCGGCAGCAGCCCGAAATGAACCCCGACCCAACATTGTGCGAATCAAATCAAGGGCTTTTAACAGGCCAAAATTGTCTCGGTCCTTGTTTGGCCCAATCAGATATCTGCTGCGAGCAGGCCAGATGCAAACCGGGCCGTAGTTAGGCCCAACTATATGACGGACTTTTAACAGGCCGAAATTAATATAGGGCCGAAATGTTAAACGGGCCCTTAACAGGCCAAAACTAATACGAGGGCGAATTACTAAGTGGGCCTTGAGCAAGTGGGCCAAAAAGCATAGTGTCCGGTTGACGGGCCGAATCTGATATGGGCCATAATTGAGCCAAAAGCCTCTTAAAGGGCCGGACCTGATCTGGGCCGTAATTTGGCCCAGAACGTGGTACGCTTTTAACGGGCCGGATCTCATATGGGCCACTATTAGGCCTGGAACATGGCAGGCCATTAATGGACTGGATCAAATATGGGACGGCATTTGGCCCAAAACATGGCAGCCAGTTAATGGGCCGGCCTACTAGGGTCCTCAAAATCTAGTGGGCCTACAGCTGGGCCGGCCCATTAATGTCGGTGAAATCTCGTGGCCCTTTAGCTAGGCCGGCCCATTATGATCCTCAAGAATCTTGTGGGCCTTTACCTGGGCCGGCCCATTATGGCACACAAAAATCTTGTAGGCCTTTACCTGGGCCGGCCCATTATGGCCCGCAAAATCTTGTGGGCCTTTAGCTGGGCCAGCCCATTATGGTCCGCAAAATCTCGTGGGCCTTTAGCTGGGCGGGCCCATTATGGTCCGCAAAATTTTGTGGGCCTTTAGTTGGGCCGACCCATTTAAACTTGATGGGCTGGTCAACGTGTCAACATATCATAGGCGCGTCTCGCCCATTGGATGAGTGACACCTGTGCCAGCGCGGACCTGACACGTGTCTCCTCCAGCCAATGATGATTTTACACGTGGAATATCCCCATTGGTCGGGGCTGGTAACGGGATATCGGATCCAAAACCCGACCCGATAGCTTAACGGCATTCCGTTACGGTGGATGCCACGTGTCGGTCAGCCTTGACGAACGCACTTCTGTGACGCGCGATTTATCGTCATGGAAGTGGACACTTACGTGATGATAATTTTGGTAATGTCATGGAACACTTCTACGACAGCACTGGTATGACTATCTTGATTCTGTCATAAATTTGTCATGGATGTACATGCATGACAAAAAACGCGACCTACTGTGACAAACACGTATCGTCACGGAAGTGTATTTTTTTTGTAGTGCCTGAAGGGATTGACAACCCCTTTATTGCGTTGGTTGCGAG
This sequence comes from Aegilops tauschii subsp. strangulata, assembly GCF_002575655.3. Lineage (NCBI taxonomy): Eukaryota > Viridiplantae > Streptophyta > Magnoliopsida > Poales > Poaceae > Aegilops > Aegilops tauschii. Next base: position 70,409,202 of record NC_053041.3, read on the forward strand.
GTTCTTGTTTGTTTGTGCAGGTGCGTGGGACTTTTGAGGAGCCTCCTACTAGATTGATACCTTGGTTCTCAAAAACTAATGGAAATACTTATGGTACTTTGCTGCGTCACCCTTTCCTATTCAAGGAAAACCAAACGCAAGCTCAAGACGTAGCAACACTTTGTGTGCTACCAAACGTCACAACGTAACTGGGTGATTATAAAGGTGCTCTACAGGTGTCTTCGATGGTACTTGTTGAGTTGGCATAGATCGAGACTACGATTTGTCACTCTGATTATCAGAGAGGTATTTGTGGGCCCTCTCGGTAATGCACATCACAATAAGCCTTGCAAGCAATGTGACTAATGAGTTAGTTACAGGATGGTGCATTATGTAACGACTAAAGAGACTTGCCGGTAACGAGATTGAGCTAGGTATTGAGATACCGACAATCGAATCTCGGGCAAGTAACATACCGATGACAAAAGGAACAACGTATGTTGTTATGCGGTTTGACCGATAAAGATCTTTGTAGAATATGTAGGAGCCAATATGAGCATCCAGGTTCCGCTATTGGTTATTGACCAGAGACGTGTCTCGGTCATGTCTACATAGTTCTCAAACCCGTTGGGTCCGCACGCTTAAAGTTCGATGACGATCAGTATTATGAGTTTTTGTGTTTTGATGTACCGAAGGTAGTTTGGAGTCCTGGATATGATCACGGAGATGACGAGGAGTCTCGAAATGGTCGAGACATAAAGATCGATATATTAGACGACTATATTCGGACACCGGAAGTGTTCCGGGTGGTTTCGGAGAAAACCGGAGTGCCGGAGGGTTACCGGAACACCCCCCCCGGGAGAAATAGTGGGCCTTATGGGCCTTAGTGTAGAGAAAGAGGGCTGGCCTAGGGCAGGCTGCACGACCCTCCCCCTTTCCTTCTCCCTCTCCCCCTTCCTTTCCCCCTCCTAGTAGGAGTACGAAAGAGGGGAGTCCTACTCCTACTAGGAGGAGGAGGACTCCTCCTGGCGCGCCCACAAGGGGCCGGATGGCCTCCCCCTTGCTCCTTTATATACGGGAGCAGGGGGCACTTCTAGACACACAAGTCGATCTGTTGATCTCTCCCAGCCATGTGCGGTGCCCCCCTCCACCATAATCCACCTCGATCATATCGTAGCGGTGCTTAGGCGAAGCCCTGCGTCGGTAGCATCATCATCACCGTCATCACGCCGTCGTGCTAACGAAACTCTCCGGCGAAGCTTTGCTGGATCGAAGCTCGTGGGACGTCATCGAGCTGAACATGTGCTGAACTCGGAGGTGCCGTGCGTTCGGTACTTGGATCGGTCGGATCGTGAAGATGTATGACTACATCTACCGCGTTGTGCTAACGCTTCCGCTTTCGGTCTACGAGGGTACATGGACAACACTCTCCCCTCTCGTTGCTATGCATCACCATGATCTTGCGTGTGCGTAGGAAAATTTTGAAATTACTACGTTCCCCAACAGGGGGGGCGACTGCCGTGGTCTCGAATCCGTCGAAGATCAAGTCTCCGCGGATGTCCGCGACATAGTTCAAGCTCCCGAATCTGACCTGACGGCAAGGGGCGTAGCTATTGATCTGCTCTAGATGGCCAAGCCGCCGAACACAAAGGTCTGTCCGGGGAGGAAAACCTCTCCTTGGACAGCGTTGTTGTGGATGATTGAAGCACTACTAGAATCAGCTAATTTGCCATCTGCCGGATCTTTGCCGTCTGCTAGCTGACGGCAAAGAAGCTCTTTGCCATCAGCTACCCAAAAGCAGACAGCAAAGAAAAGGCTGATGGCAACGAATCTCTTTGCCATCTGCTAGCTCTTTGCCATCAGCCAGCAGACGGCAAAGAATCTTTGCCGTCCGCTGGCAGACGGCAAATAGTGAGGTGGCCCCCACCCCCCGCTCGTTTGGAAAAATCTTAACGGCCCACCTCTTTGCCGTCCGCTAGCAGACGGCAAAGAGGCAAAAAGGCGGACGGCAAAGGCTGGCGGACGGCAAAGAGGGCACTTTACTAACGGCAGGTACCCCCCCGTCCGTTACTCACTTCCTCCTCGCCCTTCTCCTCCCTCGCCGCCCACCGCGCGCCGCCGCCCCGTCGCCCCACCGCCCCGGCTCCCCGCCGCCCCACCGCCCCGTCGCCCCCCGCCCCGGCCCCCCGCCGCCCCGCGCCCCACCGCCGCCCCGGCCCCCCGCCGCCTCTGCCCCCCGCCGCCCCGCGCCCCCCGCCGCCCCAGGCCGCCTCCTCCACCGCCCCGCCCCGGCCCCTCGCCGCCCGGGCCCCCGCCGCCCCGCCTCCTCCACCGCCCCGCCCCGGCCCCCCGCCGCCCGGGCCGCCGCCGCCCCGCCCCGTCGCCGCCCCCTCCCCGACCCATCGCCGCCCCTGCCATTTTTTTCTATTTTTTTGTTTTTCTTTTCTGTTTAGATAAGGTTTTTTAGTTTAAGTTTTTTCAGTTTAGAATTAATTAGTTTAGGTTATTTAGTTTAATTAGTTTAGGTTTAATTAGTTTAAATAGTTTAGTTTTAATTAGTTTAGGTTTTTAGTTTAGGTTTAGGTTAAGTAGAAGGGGGAAGAAGAAGAAGAAGAAGAAGAAGAAGAGGAGGAGGAGGAGGAGGAGAAAGTTTAGTTTAGGTTTATTTTAGGTTTGGTTTAGTTTAGGTTTACTTTAGTTTAGGTTTAGAGCATGGATAGCATCTTCTCTACTATAATTGTGTATAATCTCAATTCTCACTAGTAGTCTTATTAGTTAGTACATTATGCTTTTTATGTGTCATTTAAATAATGTAGTGCCAGATTTCTCAACTCATTGCCATATAATGAATTATTATTGTTATATTATTAATAGATGATGGAACAAAAACTATTTCCCTTCAAAGTGAAAAATCTTTCAGTGAAGTAAATATTAGTGCACGAGTTATTTTATATACAAGAAAAAAAATTGGCATGTCGTGGTAGAATTAGTATTTGTCATAAATGAATTCAAATGCATTTCCAATAGAAAATGTAATACACATACTAGTGAACTGTAAACGAAAGTTATCCACAGACTCCTTGTAGGGGTTGTATAAAATATTATGAAAATATGGTGCAACTATGATTTGTTGCCACAAGTATTCCAATGTGATCACACCAGAAGGAACTTTAGGTTTAGTTTTGGTTAAGAAGAAAGAAGAAAGATGAAAAAAAGAAGAAGATAAAGAGGAGAAAGAAGAAGTGTATTTTCCCCCTATTTTTAGATTACTATGCTCTTTTTTTCAACATTTTCAGTTTTCTTTCATGTCTAAAGAAATCCCTAGTTTTGAAGGGTGCCAATTGCCATTGCCAACTAACCTACCAAATTAACTAAGTGTTGTTGATGTTGTTGAGCACAAGTGCATTGCTTTTTTTTCTCAGTTTTCTTTCAAGTCTAGAAACTTGGCTCTATGTTTATAGATATGCTTCTAGCTAGATACTAATTGGTCTCTTCTGCTGCTTATTAGAGATGGGGGGAGGCCATCACCGCTGTCTCCGCTCTGCCACACCGAAGTACGAGTTGGATGCTTTTGAGTTCTTCAGTATCATACTTGGGACTTCCTCCAAGAGGCAGGTATATAGAAGGAGAGATCTCCCCTTCACCCATCTCATTATGATAACTCCGTTGTTTGCTACATCACTCCTTGTCCCAAACTGCAGAGGCTGCCTGACACTTATATGAACATGCTGGGTGAAGATCCGCCAAATAATGTGAAGCTGCGACAGGCCGGCAGCGGGGTTCGCAGGCTGTGGGACGTGGAGTTGGTGATCAAGGAGGGCCACATGTACCTGTGTCTGCTGCTTATATAAACAAAATGACCAAGTTTATATAATAAGCTTAATTATAGTCTTCTTATTATTATTATTATTATTATTATTCTAGTATTCTTCTAGTCTTCTTCTTCTTCTTCATTTTCTTCTAGGTTAGCTCCATTTTACTTAAGTATGCTTATTTCTTATAGTCTTCTTCTTCTTCTTCTTTTTCTTCTTCTTTTTCTAACATCTTGTTTATCATTTTGCAGATTTGATTTAATTCACGGAAGCTTGCATGGATGGAGTGCTTCTTTTCCATTTGTGCTTTTATTTTGTATCAATGAACTTGCATGGTTGGAACTTGTTATATGGATGGATGGACAACGGTGTAGGATGAATAATGAGAAACTTTTGTAATATGTAAGGATGGAACTATAAATGTGTTGGTTATGCATGTATATATGATGAAACTTGTGTGTTGGATATGCTTGTTGTGTATATATGTGAATTGCTGTGTATATCTCTGTATATCTATGAATTGCTGTCAAATTGAATGAATTAAATTACAAACAGGGCTGTACAGGCTCTTTGCCGTCTGCCACCGACGGCAACGGGCTCTTTGCCGTCCGCCGCGGACGGCAAATAAGCCACGTGGCAACCACCTGTGCTTCCTGGCAGCTGACCCATTTGGTCAGTTTGCCTACAGTGGCAGACGGCAAAGGCTTGAAGCTCTTTGCCATCAGCCGCGGACGGCAAAGGCTGCCGTTAGACGCCTAACGGACTAACAGCGAATTTATTGCCGTCGGCTTTCTTTGCCGTCCGCCGCTGATGGCAAAGGCCCCTTTGCCGTCCGCTTCAGAAAGCAGACGGCAAAGAAGCTCTTTACCGTAGCTTTCTTTGCCGGAGCCTTTTGCCGTCTGCGGCGGACGGCAAAGCTCTTTGCCGTCTGCCACCCTTGCCTTTGTCGTCCGCCGTGGCAGACGGCAAAGTAGCAGATTCCTGTAGTGAAGGGGCCATCAAAATCTTATGACTATATATCCGTTTCCGGACTAAGCCCTCCGGTTTATATAGACACCGGAGGGAGGGTTTACATAGACACGGGAGGGGACTAGGGTTGTACAAAGTCGGTTACAAAGAAAGGAATCTTCATATTTGGTCGCCAAGCTTCACTACTAGGAAAACGGCTATAGATAATATGGACATTAATGGCGCACCATGTATGTGGTGCGCCACTGCTATATAGAAGTGGCGCACCAGATACAGGTACGCCATTATTGGCCACATTACTAATGGCGCATCTGGTGTGTGGTGCGCCATTACTAATTTTGAGAAAAAAGATAAAAAAATTGTTAGCAGTGGCGCACCAGGGTATAGTGCGCCATTAATGATAAAACTAGTAATGGCGCACTGTCTCCTGGTGCGCCACTGCTAACAATTTTTTTATCTTTTTTTTTCAAAACTATTAATGGCGCACCACACACCAGGTGCGCCATTAGTAACCCTGGTTACTAATGGCGCATTCTTAGGTGGTGCGCAATTACTAACTTTCTGAGGTGGCCAAAAAATTCACCAAATGCACCCTCCCCCCCCCCCCCCGGACCGCCTTTTCAGTTTAAAAAAAATAAAAGAAAATGATAGAAATGTCAAAAAATAAAAGAAAATAAGATTCCCATGTGATACGTTGTCTAGTTGTTAGCAAAATTTACAAACATGAATTTTCGACTTTTTTGCAAGATCTCTCGAGAATTTGTAAAATGCGCATAACTTTTGCATACGAACTCCGATGAAAAAGTTTTTTATATGAAAAATCATCTACTCGAAATGTTATATCCGAATTCAAACGGGGGAACCCCGTTGAAGATTTTTAGAATCCTGAAAAACCTAACAGAAAAAAAGTTATGGGGCTTTCAAGATCTGGAGAGGCAAAAAAATACAAAAAAAATCAAACTCAGTAATGGCGCACCTGCCCATGGTACGCGATTACTATCTTCCCGCCTTCAAAATTCAAACTATATCAAAAAAATAAAAAAAAGTTAGTAATGGCGCACCTGCCCAAGGTGCGCCATTACTATCTTCCCGCCTTCAAAATTCGAAATAAATCAAAAAAATAAAAAAAGTTAGTAATGGCGCACCTTCCCACGGTGCGCCATTACTATGCGGTATATATGGCTGGGCGGGGTCCTCTCCTCCTTACCTCTTCATTTTTCTCCTCCACTCCATCTTCTCCTCTCCACCACTCCGTCTCCCCTCCTCTCCTCCACCATACTCCCCTCCTCTCCGGCGACCTCCTCCTCCTCTCCGGCAACCTCCTCCTCCCTCCTTTCCTCCCCTCCCCTCACGGTTTCTCCTCCTCCCTCCTCTCCGGTGATCTCCTCCTCCCTCCTCTCCGGTGAGCTCCTCCTCCCTCCTCTCCTCCCCTCCCCTCACGGTTTCTCCTCCCTCCTCTCCGGTGAACTCCTCTCTGGCGACCTCCTCCTCTCCGGCGATGTAGGCGAGCTCCTCTCCGGTAACCTCCTCCTCCTCCTCTCCGATGATGTAGGCGAGCTCCTCTCCGGTGACCTCCTCCTCGTCCCTCCTCTCCTCCTCACGGTCACTCCTCGGCCATCCTCTCTAGCGAACTCGTCTCCGGCAAAAGAACGTACAAGATCCAAAAACGAGAACAAAGTTTGAAAAAATATCGTGCAAAAAACAAGCAAAATAAACGAGCAAAAAATAGGGTAAAAAATCGCGATCCAGATTCAAAATTCAAAGTAGTAATGGCGCACCGTGGGGGTTAGAATGTGCGCCATTACTATTTTCCCGCTTCCAAATTCAAAAAAATCGACAAAAAATAATTAAAAAAGTTACCAGTGGCGCACCTGAAAAGGTAGTAATGGCGCACTACCAGGTGCGCCATTAGTAATTGTTACTAGTGGCGTGGTGATAGTGGCGCACCTATGGTGCGCCATTAATGGCAAAAATAGGTGCGCCACTAACAGGCCTTTTCCTAGTAGTGCTTGCCTTTCACACCAAGGAGAGTCCCATCCAGACACGGGAGAGAGTATTTGGTCTTGTATCTTCACAGCCCATTAGTCCGGCCCACGTCCAACAGGCCGGACGCCCGAGGACCCCTTAGTCCAGGACTCCCTCACCGCACTCAGGAGATAGAGCCTGCAGTTGCGACGGCTCTAGATCAGGAGCAGATCATGCCATCCGAGGACGGGAGGCTCAACCCCGCCATGGAGGCCGCAGACTCAGCGTCGTTGGAGCCGCACACAGACCCAACCTCAAGTGAGATATGTGTTACCAGAACCTCAGACATGCTTCCGGCTATAGGTTCCGAAGCATGTGCGTCCGCGCACGACGAGCTTGATCGAGAGTCGATTGTTGAATTCAGCTCCGCGGACATCTTCCGGCACTTGCCTTTAGGCGACGTGCAAACTCATTAAAAACACTCTCCTTAGAGGGGGACTCACAACCGAATTATATCCGGTTCAAACTAGAGGCTAATGACGAATTTCCCTTCCCACCCCCCGCCCATTTAATAGCCACTCTCGACGACTTAACTGACATGCTGGATTATGGCTTCGACGACATCGACGGTATGGATGACGATGCCGGAGAATGAGAAGCCCAAAACCCGCCGTTTACCGGACGCTGGACGGCCACTTCCTCGTATGACGTATACATGGTGGATGCACCAAGAGAGAATAGCGGCAATGACAAGGAAGATCCAGTTGAGGATAAACCTCCTGAGGTACAACCAAAGCGTCGGTGTCAGCGGTGCCACTCCAAGTCACGCCGCAGCAAAGACAGCACCACCGGCACAGGAGAAGATAACACTCCGGACGATGCCAAAGACAATGAAGACCCCGTTGAGGCAACTTCCGAACAAGATGAACGGGAAGATGGGCAAGTTACCCCTGGTGAACAGGCCACACACGAAGACTCGGAGGACAGTAATTATCTTCCGCTCTTCGAGGATGAGGCGAGCGTTGGCACCGAGATTTGATCGTGCCTGAGGAACCTCTCGAGCAGGAGCACTTCATGCGCCAGCTAATAGCCACTTCAAGGAGCCTGAATAAGAAACAGCAGCAGCTTCAAGCTGATCAAGATCCGCTCAATGATAGATGGACTGATGTCCTGGCAGCCGAGGAATATGGCCTGAAGCGCCCAGCCAAAAGTTACCTGAAGCACAAATTGCTACCTTAGTTCGATGAGGACGCATTGGAGCCTGTACCATCATCGCGCAATGCGGCTGACCGACCAGCACGTGGTCGAGATAAAGCGGCAACTCAAGCCGAACACCCGTCTGCCCTACCTCACCGTAAAGGCAGAGATAAAACAGCTCGGGGACACACATATGACTTACGGCAGGACCTGGACAGTAGAGCAAGCCAGGACAGATCGATCTATGGATCACGGAGACGTGCCCCGACACGCGATAATGGCTATCTAGCCGGACGCAAAAGTCATACTCACGCCCGGGCCAAAAACCGCAGACGGACTCCATCGGAGCTGCGTCGTGACGTGGCACGATATAGAGGCGCCGCTCACCCACTTTGCTTCACCGACAAAGTAATGGAGCACGAATTCCCATAAGGCTTTAAACCCGTAAACATCGAATCATATGATGGGACAACAGACCCCGCAGTATGGATCGAGGACTTTCTTCTTCACATTCATATGGCCTGCGGTGATGATCTCCATGCCATCAAATACCTCAAACTAAAACTCAAAGGAACAGCCCAGCACTGGTTGAACAGTCTGCCTGAAAACTCCATCGACAGATGGGAGGACTTGGAAGAGGCCTTCCTTGACAACTTCCAAGGTACATATGTTCGACCTCCGGATGCCGATGACTTAAGTCAAATAATTCAACAGCCCAGAGAGTCAGCCAAGAAACTCTGGACTAGGTTCTTAACTAAAAAGAACCAGATCATCGACTATCCGGATGCCGACGAAAACAAAAGAAACGACGAAAACAACGAAGAAAGAAACAAAAGAAACGACGAAAACAAAAGCACACAAGCACACACATAATAATATAAAGCAATCAACACATATTACTGCTACTCACACAATAATATGCATGCACACCTAAGCACACAATTATCGCTGAAGCTCTGGTACTACGGTCTAATATGCTGTGGCGGTGTGCACGAAAGTGAGTCTGTGTGTGGAAAGAGTTGGCGTAACCAAGGCTACACCAAGCGCTGGTTGAACACCGGCTGGATCTGGATGGATACGGAGACGAGGACCGACTTGGTGATCAAGTAGCGAGACACGGAGGTCGCGACCACATCATCACCCAGCGTACGAATGGGAATCGTACACGTCCAAAGAATGAAATGGCAGGGCAAACAAGGGGAGGAAAAGCAAGGCTGCTGGCATTGCCCTCTTCTGATAACAAAAATCAGTAAGGGTTGCCAAAGGGACGAGATGGAAGGCACAATTCAGGATAGAGACAAGCCTATCACCGAAATAATATGGGTGGGTGGCGGAAAAGATATCAACGCGATATCCGAGCATAACTCCTCCAAATGGTGTCTGGAACACTTGGTACCAGGGCATCATTCTGCTGAGACAGAGATGACGCCGAACACCGGAGAGCAGGCATGCTAAGAAAGAGGGTGCAGGTAGTGGATCGAAAATGATGCCACCTACACTCACAAGATTAACCGTTAGCGACAAGATAATAATCTATATGCATGCTATGCAACAAACTAATGCAGCAATCAAGTGCAACAAACCACCCAGACTCTACACTATCGCATTCTAACGTTCGCGCGGGCTAGGGCATCCTACAGCCTGACCTGCTCTGATACCAACACTACTAGGAAAAGGGCTATAGATGGAATGGCCACTAATGGCGCACCAGACATGTGGTGCGCCATTGCAATATAGCAATGACGCACCATGTGCTGGTGCGCCATTAGTGTGAAAGACACTAATGGCGCCCCAGACAAACGGTGCGCCATTAGTAACAATTTTTTTTATTTTGCCAGACATACTAATGGCGCACCAGGACATAGTGCGCCATTACTAGTTGTAACTAGTAATGGCGCACCAGCAACATAGTGCGCCAGTAAAATATTTTTTTTATTTTTTACTTTTTTGCAAAGCTACTAATGGCGCACCTGGTGCAGTGCGCCATTACTAGTTTAAGCTAGTAATGGCGCACTGCTCCCCGTGCGCCATTAGTGTATATTTCATGGACACTTGATCTCGATCCCCCTCCATCTCGCGATCGCTATCCCACCTCGCCAGATCCGTTCCCCCTCGCCGCCGAGCACCCCCTGCACCCTCTACCCCGCTCCACCGGGCGCCGCCGCGGACCCCCCGCACCCTCCCCCGCTCCACCGCCGCCGACGACCCACCGCACCCTTCCCTGCTCCACCGCCGCCGCCGACGACCCACCGCACCCTCCCCCGCTCCACCGCCGCCGACGACCCACCGCACCCTAGCTCCCCTGCTCCACCGCCGCCGATGACCCACCGCACCCTCCCCGGCCCGCTCCACCGCCGCCGACGACCCCCTGCACCCTCTCCGGCCTGCTCCACCGTCACAAATGAATGCTATAGCTAATTCCTCCCTCTCCCTCGCCAGTCCCCCTTCGTCCCTCTCCCCCGCGCCAGTTCCTCTCCGTCCGCTCCCAATCCGCGCCCTCGCCGCCTCCCTCTCCCCATTCTCCCCTCCGACCCCACCCCACTCTCGCCGGAGCAGCGCCACAGGGCCGACACCAACCTCGCCCTCGCCCGCTCGCGCCGCAACCTCCGCCTCGCATTCAACAGCTACACATTCTACACCGAGGACAAGGACATGAAGAGCGATGGTTATCAGAACTCCGGGGTAACGATGGAATCCTACACCGGTAACGACAAGGACAGAGCACCCCCCGCAACCCCCGACGACCCACCGCACCCTCCCCCGCTCCACCGCCGCCGAGCACCCCCCGCACCCTGTTTTTATAAAAATTATTACTGTTTTTATAAAAAAATATTACTGTTATGATTTAAACAAGTTTCAACATATTTAATCACAAATAAATATCAAACAGCATTTTAAATGCATTTTTTATAAAAATTATTACTGTTTTTATAAAAAAATATTACTGTTATGATTTAAACAAGTTTGAACATATTTAAACACAAATAAATATCAAACAGCATTTTAAATGCATACAAAAAATTGGGGAGCCTGGGAATCGAACCCAGGACCTCCTAGTGTGTGTGCTGCGTGCTGACCAGTCGGGCTAGTGGGCGTGTTCTGATGGAGATAGGGTTAGGTGGGATATAACCTGACCAGTCGGGCTAGTAAGTAAAACAAAATTCTAATGGCGCACCAGGGGGAGGTGCGCCATTAGAATCGACGTACTTATGGCGCACCAGGAGGAGGTGCGCCATTAGAATTTTTATACTTGTTCCCCTCGCACTGTCGCCTCCCTCCCTCCATCGCTCGCCAGATCCCCCACTCCTTGACCCCAACCGTACGCCGCCGCCCCCTTGCTCCGCCCCCTCCGTCCGCCGCGCCTGCACGCGGGCGAGCGCGGCCCCGACGCGCCCATCCCGCCTGCCCCTGCCGTGCTCCGCCACCGGCCCCTGCTCTCCTTCGACCGCGGCGAGCGAGGACCCGGAAGAGCTCGGATCCCGACCGCGACCCCTTCGCCGACCCCGACCCCGACCCCTCCGGGGACCAGGTACCTCTCCTCCTTCCTCCTTCCTCCCTCTCTCCACCATTCCCCATTCCCTCCCACCTGTTCAGCGCCGACTCCATCACCATGGACTGACTCCCTCGCAGTCGAGATCCGCCCCGTCGACGTCTAGCAGCCCAGCTCGACCTCCAGCCACTCCAGCTCCCTGGTGCGCCAAAAAGGTGGCAGCTCGTAGGTAATAACACAGAAGCTCAAGGTGACCAGGGCTCAAGGTACTAACACAGAAGCTGACAATGGCCCATGCTCTAGTTCTGTCCATTCTCTACCACTTCGAGGGTAACTTTGAATTTCAGAAATTTCCGAAGAAACAAAATATGAACTGTATGATACAATATAGAGCAGACTTGGTGAGTCAAGTTTTAGCTCCTTTCTCCGAACTTCATCTCGTAGCTGACAGTAATCCAAGGCCTGAAATGTCGAATAATATTTTTCAGATAAGTTAAGAAGATCATAGGGCCTCTGTATTTGAGAAATGCACACACCCATATTGTGAAGACATATCAAACTAAAAAACAATTGCGAGCACTTTAAAAGAGGGTCCTCTGTTTCTGTTATTTTCTAATTCACTATGACCACTTTGCACACACGCAGATGTAATCAACATAACAACATCTGTATTCATCAACCTCTGATATGGATATCATACTCGTGTATTCAGTGATGGCCTAGTGTACACAAAATTCAGTCACACACCAAACATTGGGAATGCATAGCCTGTTGGAGTATTCCTTCTTGAGCCAGGCTCGTAGCCTCGTACATTGCTTTCAGTATGGGTGTAGAATCTCTAGCAGATAGTTCACTAGTATAACAACAATGGTCATTGTTTAGTATTTGGCACTTCTGTTTAGGTTAAAACAATGTTATTTTTTTGTTCTTTTGCAATGATTAGAGTGCAGCAGCCCTGTAGATTGTGATTAATTACTATATGATTCAGTTCTAAATATTTTGTTTTTTGATCCCAGTGCAAAGGAATTCATATTTTAGTTTACATCTGTCTATGTAGTGTGTTGTGAAGGCCAAGTTTGAGAAGTGGTGGTGTCGCAGAGCAATCCTCTCCCTTGACAGGTACAATGTCCACTCTTCCACATGTCTTAGTTTTTTTAATGCAATTGCTTAATTGCCATCTTACATCATTAACTGTTATATATTACAAATCGTGCAAAACTTCAATAGGGCAAACCTTATGTGATGATACAGGTTGTTAGTTGCTACTAGAAAGTGTTGAGAGATATTAAAGCGGTGTAACAATTGTTGTCGGGTTTAGCAACTGATATCTTCTTCATCTCCTTTTGCACTGCTTACATGTAAGGTATTGTAGTTTAGGTGCTTCTTTCACCAGCTACAAAACAATGCAGCTGGTGCTTGATGCATGTGTTAATGCATGCATAATGCTAGTAAGCTCCTGTTATGGGTCTCAAGCATGAATGTACCCCAAGATTTCTATTGGAACTGGACATGTGTTAATGCAATTAGGTGCTTCTTTCACCAGCTGCAAAACAATGCAATTTCATACGTTTTCACCAGCTGCAAAACATCATAAAAATACCATTAGGTACTTCCGTAAACACAAAAATAGAAACAATGCAAGACATGGCTTGTCTCTGATCCTCTGTTTTCTTTTTTCATTGGTTGCATTTTGATCCTAAATGTCAATCTATAAGTCTATTATTAGGAATCAGCAAAGTTGATTATCTATTCTACATAATTTCTAATCTGATGTAGAAGGTGGCCTCGCGATGGTGGTGGTGCCTGACAATGACCACGCACCGGTGGTGGCGCCGGCGATCCCACAGCTGGGCGACATGACCACGCCAATTGTGGTAGAAGACTACATCCCACAGCTGCCTCCACCGCCTCGCCGCTCTTGGCGCATCAGGCTGAGGAAGGAGAAGGAGAAGAACAATGAGAACTGAACTATGTGAAACTTTTGTAATATGGTGTTGGATGGATAACGATGTTGGATGAACAATGTGAAACTTTTGTAATATGTAACGATGGAACTATTTGTTGGCTATGTATGTATATATGATGAAACTTGTGTGTTGGATATGATTGTTATATGGATGCTTGTTGTATATATATGTGTTGGATATCTCATATGTGAAATAGTGACCTAAGATTAAGAAAAAAACGATTTTAAAAAAAAATGCTACTAATGGCGCAGTTCCATCTGGTGCGCCATTAGTATACCAGTTACTAATGGCGCACCTGTGGGATACTAATGGCGCACCCGTGGTGCGCCATTAGTATACCAGATACTAATGGCGCACCTGTGGTGCGCCATTACTAAAATATTCTAGTGGCGTGGTGCTAGTGGCGCACCAGTAGTGCGTCATTAGTTGGCAAAACTGGTGCGCCACTAGTAAGCCTTTTTCTAGTAGTGCAAGCCTGTGGCACCCCGGCTCAGAGAAACCGGAACGCCCCATATTCCAGCCTAGAGATCGAGGAAAAGTCTTCTGGAATACGGCACTGCTTAGCGTAGAACAAACCAGCTCTTTATTGCAATCTATGATTGTACAAGGGGGGTTACATCGGCACAGCAAAACTATGCATGCCACGGTTGCTCCATGCAAGCAGCAGAACAACTCGACGCAGCGGAATGACTACTGGTAGCGGAAAAGCGACGACAGTGGTGAACTCCACTCCGCAGGGACTCTAGCTGGAACGCTTATCCCAGCTCGCAAACACGGAATCCACGGCAAATAAGCAATCATATCTGGCATGACCTGCAAACTGGCATGACACGCCAGGTCAGTACATTGAATGTACTTGCAAGCTCACAGCAACCAAAGCAATCAAGACAAACAATAGCATGGCAATTACAGGTTAACAAGGATTAACATGATACTATCAGATCAACATGGCATGAATAACATGATACAACTTAGCACAATATAAGCATGGCATGAACATATAAACATGATGAGCCTAGCATGCAACATGATGAAACTATCATGCACCAACTTACTCTACTCGGTTACCTCGTAACCATCACCTGTGTCACTTACCATCACGGATATCACACGATCATCTCAGGATCCAATCAAGCTTGGTATTAACAATACCGTAGCAATCATTTATTATCACAAGGAACTTGACCATTACCGTTGACTTTCGCATAACATCTCGAATATCCAACAAGTTGGTATTCACGATACCACAGCGATCCTTTCACGATCACATAAATATCAACCAACTTCTTTCATCATCGAACTAGGGTTGTTATTAAGCACATGATTATTATTACTGTTGACCCATAGTGTGACCGACACGAACTGGGCCCATATCCGCGGGCGCGGCTATCGATAGATTTAACACACACTCTGCAGAGGTTAGCACACTGTACCCACACCACGGAGCCCATAACCTCGCACTCCCATTCGGGTGGACCAACGGTGTTCCGACAAAACCAATCTACTGTCATGACACTCCCCGGCCACTCCGACCAACTCTCCTTTGGGCTAAGTCCTGGGTGGCCCCGTGCCTAGCAAAGGCACAAACGGCCACCGTCGTGGCAAAACGGTCCCAAACGGGGACATGAGCTCAAAACCAAACACGGGCACACAAGGCTTATGCCGTCCTACCTGGCCAAGGTAGCCCCCACGCATAACCTTCCCTCGCAGGAGGCACCGGTGAGAGGCATGACAATAGACCCAGTTAGGGCCTTCTCATAAGGCAAACGTGGTTGCACTGCTCAGATCGATATGTTGGCACCATGACTCAGCCAACAGTTGTCCAAGTTCAATTAAATCCGGTTAAACTTGAACGCAATATGCTGAACCATGATAAAAATAACATGATGCAACTACAATGCATGAACATGATATCAACATGAGCATGGGGGTGCAACATAATCAACGAGCATAATAACAACATTTAATCATTTAACCAGATGAGCATGGCATACTAACGAGCATGAATATCACAACTAGAACACTACTCATAGCATGACATGAACACTAGCATCAATAATAAATATCATGCAAACGATAAAACTACCATGCAAATATTTAACCAACTGGATGCAAAGAAACATGCATAACGGAGGTACTCGGAACAGAAGACAGTCATGCACCATTATTACCAAGCATGGCCAATATTAATGTAGTACTAGCATGAAGAACATAATAACAGAGTGCCAGAAAAACAAAGCATGACGGTAAACACTGATCCATAAGCATAACCGAAATACCGACAATAGCAGCAAAGCAACCAAACAGTTATTTAAGATTCCAGTAGAAAACCAATTCTCCTGCATGGCTATCATGCAAATGGTGGTTGTGGCTTGCCTTGGGATGGAGAAGGCTCCGGGAAGAAGTGCGGAATGACCGCGGAAGGAATCGCCGGAAAGGGTACACTCTCGGAGGGGGCTGATTGGGGCCAGGGCAAAATGGTCATTTTCAGAATGTTGAAACATAGTGAAAATGGTACAAAAAGTTTGGGCTCGAAGAGTTGAAGACGTGGGCATTGGATTCACCTCGATCGGAGTTATGGATAAAAAGTTGTGAGGTGATGAAGTTCATGGACTTTTCTGCAAAAATATTACCACAAACAAGTCCGTGAGTGGATAAGGCAGAAACGGGTTTTTGGAAATACGCTTTCGGGAGATGAAAACGTACTCACCCAAAATACGTCTCCACTTGCCATGTCATAAGAGGTGGGGTCGGGCGAGAGGTCGCTGACGGGCGGGTCACACGGGCTGTGGGGCCCGTCACTTATCCAGCTGGACCGGGCCTGGCCAACGCTGAGTGGCTGACCAGGGGGTCCCACCGTGCTCTCTCTCTCCTCCCTCCTTCTTCCTTCTTCTTCCTCGACGGAAGCAGGGGAGGGCGAGGCAGAGGCGCGGCCGGCGCCGGCCCCCGTGGGAGGGCGAGGGAGAGGCAACGACGGGGCCAGGGCGAGGCGCCACACCCACCTGGACCTGTTGGGGACACCGAGGAGGACTGGGAGGCGACGATTGGAGACGGGGCGGACGGCGGCTCTGGTCGACGTCGGGCACGATGCTCCAGTCGTGGGGAAGGGGCTGAGTGGTACTGGGGAGGCTAGAGGGGGTCTGGCGGGGGCTCTGGTGAGGTTAGGAGGGAGAATGGAGCTCAGGTTCGCCGGAATTTAGGAGGGCAGAGGCGGCAGCCATGGTGGTCAATCACGGCGAGGAGAGGCTTCGGGGCTCGGGAGACTAGCTAGGGAGGGGTCTGGGAGTGAGGTGAGGCTCATGGTGAGCTCGGAGGGGCTCGGGGCTGCTACTTATAGCCGGGTCGAGGCGGTTCGAGCTCGGGTGCCGC
The DNA here is from genome assembly GCF_002575655.3 of Aegilops tauschii subsp. strangulata. NCBI lineage: Eukaryota > Viridiplantae > Streptophyta > Magnoliopsida > Poales > Poaceae > Aegilops > Aegilops tauschii. Next base: position 70,425,950 of record NC_053041.3, read on the forward strand.
CGCGGACGCGTGTGCACGCGCATGAGCTCGAAGGTAGGCGACGAAGGAGGGAACCGACGAGAGTCTCACGGGGCGGAGGCGGCCAAGAGGCACGGGGAGGAAGCGGACAGAGGAGGAAGGCGACGGTCGGCTACAGCGCACCCGTGGACGCGCTCTGTTCACGACGGGGACGGCTCACCAGGGAAGAGGACGGAGGGGAAAATGGCTCCAGAGGGACGGCGACTGCTCAAGGAAGGCTCCGGACATAGCTAGGCGACGGGGGGACAAGCGCGCAGCGAGGCAGAAGAAGACAGAGGCGCTAGAGCGCGCGGGTGACATGCCAACACGATGGTCACCACTGTGACCGGCAAGATGAAGCTGCCAAGGGCTGGCAAAGCTTGTCTGGAGGCTATTTCTTGATCCCCAAGGCATCTCAGAAGTAAAATATTACGAGAAGGAGCCAAGGAGCGGAGTGTGGCATCGCTACAAGTTTGTTGTATCAGATTTCTACGAGCACTGCTGATCAACAGCAACTTGATTGGGTCAAATGGGGTTGTATGGGGTGTTTGAATATGGAAGGACTACGGTCCTGGAAACTATGGAGGGATTTGGACCAATATTTGATATAGTTGCTTCACAACTGCCTAAATTGGTCCAGAATAGAAATCAAGATGATGCACTCAAATGGTGAAGCCACTTGAGCTGAACTTGGGCAGGGCAGAGTTATTTGATCATATGAAGATGCTGAAAAAGGTTTGACACCATTTGGATAAACCAAAATGGTACTTCCTTCACAAACATCCCCACTGACCAGAAACTTGCAAAAATTCTATAGGGAAATTGGCTAGATAAAATATGCCCAAATTGGGTGGAGATAGGTTATATGGAGAAGAGAAGGCCTAGAAAAATTTACAGCCATAGTGAAGCAAGATAAAATATACTTGCTTCACAAACTGAAAGTTTGGACAGAATCAAAGATTTGAAGCTGCGCTCACATGGAGGCATTACATGAGCTCAACTTTGGTGAAGGGCTATGATTTGATGATATGAAGTACCATGCAAAAGTGCAACTCATTTGGATATGCCTAGCTTGTACCTCCTTCACCAAGTTTCTTTCTGGACATTAACTTTAGAAAACATAATTAAATGAATACTAGACAAATGAGGTTGCATTTTGGCATGTGGCAATGATATGGACAGGAAAAGATGTCCAAGGAGTTTGAGGTCAATTGGGCAAAGGAAAATAGCACTTGCTTCATAATGTGCCATTTAGGGCAGAATAGGAAATGAATTATTTGAGCATGATGATAAACATGGCAAATGAAATATTTTGCCACATTTGAGGAATAAATGACCCAAACAATTTATGAGAAATATTTGGGAAATTTAGGAGTGATGGAAATATAGGTTGCTTCACAACCTAGGGCAATCAGGGTTATTCCTTTAATAGAAAAGGAATATCCCCAATAAAAAGAATATTGGGTCTTGGGCTAGGATGAAAATGGAAAGGTCTAGGGAAAGATTTGGGTATGACAAGCCACTCTGGAAGAAAATAAGAGGGCATCTTCTTCAGTTTCCAGACCACAACGCCACGGAAAAAGAAAACTCAAGCAAAAATCTCAGAAAAACAAAAGAAAAAGAAAGGGCCAAAAATCAGGCTGTTACATACCTAAGTACGAGATGTTTTGCATGATTAGGTACCAAGAGGACCCTCCTGAAGATGCACGTGAAGACGGACAAGTCCCCAAGTTCACGGATGAAGAGAACCAACGGAAGGAGTCAAGAACACCTCCCAGGCCCCAGACATCCGGCCCCTGGAGCGTCGTACACCACAGCTGCACAGCCGCCAAACATCTGCAGGCCCTGGACATCTGGCCCCGCCAGCCCGGACATCCGGGCCTTCCCGAGCTCCTGGAAATCCGGCCTCCAGCCCGGATATCCGGACACCACCAAACCCGAGAGCGTCAGGACCGACCCCGCCAGCCCGGACATCCGGCCCCCCCAGCCCGGACATCCGGCCGTCCGCGAGCGCCCGGACATCCGGCCCGACGCCCAGACGTCCGGCCTCCCCTATCTGCGCACAGTGTAAGGGCCGAGGCCCGTGTACCCCTTCGACCCCCTTGACTATATATACTCCTCCTCGTCCTTCTTTCTAGGGGTTAGTGTCGTGATAGCTCATATTAGAGATAGAGCCTCGCTCATCCACATTGGATCTACTCCACGAGAGAGACCGCGACCCCTCTACGAAAAGATCCATGTTGGATTCAAGACCTCCTCACGGATAAGACCATCAAGACCTCCTTTGGAGAAGAACCGGTTATCGTGTATCGTCCATTGTTGATCGTGGATCATGTATCTTCCTTTGTGTTCATGGATCTAGCATATGTGTGATCGTTCTTGTTGCTTTGAGTGATTCTTTCGTGTTTCCCCTCGTGTTATTCGTGTTCTTCACGGGATCCGCTCCTTTCGTGAAAGATCAGCCATCTAGGGTTCCACCCTACATCATCTTGGTATCATGAGCCACGTTGATCACGATTTTGGAACCTCCCCTCTTTGTTTTCTAGCCTAATTTTGTTGATTTCGTCCTAAATTCAAAAATCCCCACCAAAATAAGCCCCCAATTTTTTTGTGATGAAGTTTTGTTGGATTTGATCCGCGGATTTCATGTGTTGCAGGTAGATTTAGCTTTTCCTCACCTTTTCCCCAATTTCCATCCACAGATTCCCACAAATTTTGCCCCGGATTTGACCTCTCCATCCGAAGTTCATCGAGTTCGTCCATGGATCCAGAGCCCGGGCATCCGGCCCGACAGCCCGGACATCCGGCTACCCCGGACATCCGGCCATCCGGCCCCTGGCAGCATCACTTCCATCCACCGACCGTTTTCCGTCCATATTTCGCCAAATTTTGTTCCGGTGCTCACATACACTTCCGCATACCACCACCACTTCCGCATAGCACCGCCATATACCACATAAACCACCATCGCTTACCACTACCAACTCCAACAATTTTGTCATGTTTCTCTTTGATAATTTGAGTTGCGGTTCCGTGTCCTATTGTGTTTCGGCTATTTAGGTATGGTTCGACATCAACATCACCGCCGCTCCTCTTCGCCACGGACGCGTCATCGACAATGACCACTTCACCATTTTTGACACCGTCAACCATTTCTTGCTTACCAACAACCAACATCAAACGGTAAACTCATCTTGGTATAATGATACATCATTCTTGCCATTACATTGATAGCCATCATAGCCTTACTCTTTTGCGTCGCTTACCCATCGAGACTAGCCTTTGAGTATTGCCAGCAATGTGACTTGTGCACATTAGTGATCATGCTTCCCATTAGCATACATATCATTGGTGCATATCTTTGTATCATCTCTTGTGTCACAAGGTTGTTATCGCATACACAATTGCTATCTTGGTTCGTGAAGCATTGCATGAGAAAAAAGCTCAAACAACAAAGAGCCAAAGAAGCTTTTAAGCAAAAGGGAAAGATAAGCAAAGAGCTTTTAAGCAAGAACCATAGCATCATACAACATTAGGATTGTCATACTAGATCATCTTGGATCATATCATCGGAATACCATACATAGAGTATACTTGGGATGGAAGTCGTTGCATTTTAGCTTAGTAGGTTGTGCACAAGTCTTCGTATCCGCCTATTGTGCAATCCTTCTAGCGTCTCTCTAGTGTTGTGCAACAAGAGCATTTTCGTGGATTCCACATTTTGGCTCATCCTTGGTTGCACGACCCCACTTATCCCTTTGCGTGTGTGTTTCCGTGTACCATATTTTGCTTAGTCTACTTGTTGCATTGCGAACTTGCGAATCTTTTCTAACATTATTGAAGCTCACTAACAATTGCATCAACTTTTGTGCCACCATCCTAACCGAGCTCCACCATAAGCTTTTACTTGTGTAGGTGTGAGAAACCGACAAGAATTGGTACCAATTGTGCTATTTCCTTGTTCCACATTGGAGTGATCTTTGATCCATCTTCAACATCGGTCAAGGTACATTTGGTATACGTTCTTGTCTTCCTCCCACTCACATATTTCTCTTGGAATGATGGATAGGCCAAGTACTTCTACCAACCCACTCTTGATCGGGCAAGACGACAACATGAACTCCTATGTCACCAAGAGCCACCTCTTTGGTGCGCAACGTGCTTTGCATCAAGAGCAACAAGCAATGAGTGAATGCATCGACAACCTAGCCACCGACTTGCGACTCTCCGAGCAACGTAGAAAAGACTACTTAGACCACAAGCTCGATGACCACAAGCAAGAGAATGACGCAAGAATGGACGAGATTCGTGCTTTGTTGCTCAACCGCTATTCTTCCACTTCGTCCTCATCAAAAAGGAGCCGCTCAAGTCGACACTCCGACTACACCATCTCCGGCTCAAGTACACCGACATCCAATACTCTTCGCCGTGCCGCGCGTCAAGATTGTCAAGCCAACCACAACCCTCTACATGACAACAACTCTCAAGAACAACGGCATCGTCAAAACCAACCTACCTTTGCGCAAGCACGAGAATGGCAACGACAACGCCAACACGAAGAGGAAGAGCGAGCGTGACTTCACCAAGAAGCACAAGATGCCGAGGCACAACATCAATAGCAACAATTGTGAGAAGCTCACGCACTTGAGGCGCAACAAGCCCTCTGAGAATCAAGTAGAGCCGTAGCCAACCGAGGCCGACAAGCTCGTGAACATAAAGAAGCACTTCGCGAAGAAGTTCAAGAACGATTATATCAAGCTCGCGTGCAACGTCAAGCTCGACAAGTTCCTCCACAAGCTCGCCAAGAACATCAAGTTCAACAAGAACAAGAAGACAATGGAAATCCTCCACGGCAAGAGCAAATTGTGAGAGACGATCCTCCTCATCAAGGATGTCATCATCCCCACCCGAACACAATGAAGAGCAACGCTACGGCAAGCTAAAGTTCACCATGCCCAAGATCAATGGAAGCAATGATCTTGAAGAGTGCCTTTCATGGGCATTGAAGGTCGACAAAATCTTCCGCCTGCACAACTATGAAGAAGAGAAGAAGATCGTGATGGCATCCCTTGAGTTCCAAGACTATGTCCTCATTTGGTGGGAACAAGTCATCGAGCGCCGAGAGGCCAAAGGTGAACCACCCATCACTACTTGGGTGCAAATGAAGAATGTCATGAGAGCACGCTTCGTGCCTACCTACTACAACTGCGACCTCTTCAAGAAACTCCAACTACTCAAGCAAGGAACCAAGAGCGTTGAAGCGTACTACAAGGAAATGGAGATTGCAATGATACGAGCCAATGTCACAGAAGATGATGAACAAACTATGGCACGTTTCTTGAAGGGACTCAATCATCCTATCAAGAAGATCGCCGACTCCCAACCATACTCGAACCTCATCGAGGTAGTGCATCAAGCTACCAAAGCGGAACGTCAAGTGCAAGATGACTTCAAGTATGCCAAGTTCTCATCCAAGTCATACGGCTTCTCCAACACCCAAGCTTCAACGGCTCCACCACCTTCTACATGAACCAAGCCTTCTACAAGCAACATCCACAAGTCGAGTTACAAGAAAGCTTCGACAACCTCAAGTCATCCTCCTACAACGAGCAACTTCATGCCGAGAGCTTCATCATCATCTACCCCAACCGATGAGACCATCAAGACAAGGTCTTTCAAATGCTTCACATGCGGAGGCTGAGGCCACAAGTCCTTTGAGTGTACCAACAAGCGTACCATGATCCTCAACGACGATGGTACATACGACTCAATGAGTGAAGGAGAAATGGAAACACTTGAGCAAGTCGGCATGCACCGGCAAGTGAACAATGAAGAGGAACAAGTCTTTTGTGATGAAGATTCAAGCCCCGCTCTTGTTGTCTCCAAGGTCTTGACTCTTCAACATCAACAAGAAGAAGACCAACGATGCCACACCTTTCATACCAAGGCCGGCATCAATGGAAGGTCCGTCAAGGTCATCATCGATGGAGGGAGTTGTCATAACTTAGCAAGTGAAGAACTTTGCTCAAAGCTCCAATTGCCCAAGACGAAGCACCCACATCCTTACAAAGTTCAATGGCTAAGCGACTTCGGCACTATTCAAGTCTAGCATAGCACTACTAGAAAAAAGGTTATAGCTAATATGGATATTAATGGCGCACCACGTATGTGGTGCCCCACTGCTATATAGCAGTCGCGCACCATATATAGGTACGCCATCAGTGTCCATATCACTAATGGCGCACCAGACCACGGTGCGCCACTCCTAACAATTTTTTTATTTATTTTTTCAAAACTAGTAATGGCGCACCAGGGGATGGTGCGCCATTACTAGTTTTAACTAATAATGGCGCACCACACCCTCTGTGCGCCACTACTAACAAACTTTTGTTTACTTTTTTCTCAAAACTAGTAATGGTGCACCTCGGGCTCCATTACTAGTTTTAACTAGCAATGGCGCACCACAACCACGGTGCGCCACTACTAACATTTTTTTTTCAAAATTAGTAATGGCGCACCACACACCAGGTGCGCCATTAGTAACCAGGGTTACTAATGGCGCATTCTTAGGAGGTGCGCCATTGGTAACCTATGAGCAGCTAGATATTTTGGACAGCCACCTACCACACTCAGTTTCCCCACTTCATTCTCTCCACCTCCTCCTCCAAGCTTGGTCTCGGCTGCCTCCTCCTCCTCACCTCATTTGCACCATAGATTCACCCAAATTAAGTGGTTAAATTTCCTTTTTTGATAGGTAAGTAAGGGGAAAGCTTTCTTTATGTTCTAGATCTACTTTTTTCTCCCTCCAACAACGTGCACACTTTTTATGGCCTAGATCTACGTATGTTTGTGTTGCATATGTTTGTGTTTGGAGGTACCGGTATTTGAAATGCGATAGTTGCCAATATTTTGCCGTAAGGTTGATTCATTTCCGTTTCAGCAAGAATTTGGCACTATGCATTCTTTTTTGTCCTATTTTTAGGCAAAGTCATGACAATTTTTTTTTGGTTCTAAAATATCGTTTTCCTCTACCCCGCAGGCGACCATGGTCCGCACGATGACCGAAGGCATAGTGAATAGGCTTTTGAGCTCCGCCAATGCCGAGATGCTTCAAAATAACGAGATGGAGATAAGATGTCTGTGTCGAAGATGCAAGCTGAGGAGCCTTATGGACCCGGATTCCAGACAGGTGCGGGACCACCTGCTCGTGCGTGGTTTCATGGATGGCTATCGGTGGCAAGGTGATGAAGATTATTATGGAGTCGTCCATGGGGGACGGGCAAGAAATAAGGAAGGGCAGTAAGACAATAGCGTCGAGGGCGGGCGAGAAGACGAAGAATCTCCAGGACATGATCGCGAAGTAGATGCAGGACACAGTCATCATGTAGAAGATGACGGAAATGATGATGAGGAAGATCAAGACGAAGGGCATGATCATGAAGATGAAGATGCCGGAGCAGACGATGATGGACCATCGATGGGCTGGGTGCAGGACCCTCATATTCAAGAGCTGCTTCTCAAGCAGACGGGTAATGCAAGAGCTGCCGCCCGAGAGAAAGCTAAGCTGGATCAACTGGAGATAGACGCGGTTACTCCATTGTATGAAGGATGCAGGCCCGAGGATACCCGCCTGAAAGTAACGCTCATGGCTCTGGAGATGAAGGTAAAACACAAAATGACCGACGCATGCTTCGACGAGAACATGTCATTCTGGCACGAACGTCTTCCCAAGGGGAACAAGTGCCCGACCAGTTTCGAGGAGGCGAAGAAAATCGTGTGTCCTCTGGATTTACCGGACGTGAAATACCATGTGTGCATGAACGATTGCTTCATTTATCGGGACGAGCACGCGGAGTCTACCATATGTCCGGTGTGCGGCGTCACTCGATACAAGAAGAGGAAGAAAGCTCCACGAAAAGTGGTGTGGTACTTTCCGATCACTCCTCGTCTGCAGTGGTATTTCGCGGGCCCTAAGCTAGCAAAGCTCCTGCGTTGGCACACGAATAGGGAGGAGAAGAAGTGAGAAGATGACGGAAATGATCCGGAGATAAATAAAAAAGACAAGATGCTGAGTCACCCTAAGGATGTGAGCCAGTAGCAAGCCTTGAACATCGAACACCCAGAATTTGGGGACGATCCAAGGAAAATCATGCTGGGCGCGACCACCGATGGAGTCACTCCGTTTGGCAGCCAGAGAAGCACACATAGCACCTGGCCTGTGTTTGTGTGGATGTACAACCTTCCCCCCTGGTTGTGCATGAAGAGGAAGTACATTCACATGAGTATGCTAATTGAAGGGCCGAAACAACTAGGGAACGACATCAATCTGTATCTGGGGCTGCTGAAAGAGGATCTAGACACGCTATGGAAAACGCCGGCCATATACGTGGGACGCCGCAGCGAAAGAATATTTCCCTATGAGATCCGCACTGCTCACGACGGTGCACGACTATCTCGGTTACGGATATGTCGCGGGGCAGGTGGTCCACGGATTTTGTGCATGCGTCAGGTGCATGGATGACACAACGTATCGCCAGCTAGATAGAGATCCCGGGTCTTCGAAAACCGTGTTCATGGGACATTGAAGGTGGCTTTGCGATGATGACACATGGAGAAAACGCAAAGATTTGTTCGATGGTGAACCGAACCCCGAAGACGCCCGCGTACGAGGAGCGGCGAGGAAATAGACGAGCTGTTGAAAAATTGGAAAGAGTGCCCACCGCCGGGAAAGAAGCGAAAGGCGCCAGAGCCGCTGCTGAAGGTATGGAAAACGAGGTCTGTTTTCTGGGACTTGCCGTACTGGAAGATACTCCGTGTGCCTCACAGCCTTGATGTCATGCATATCACGAAGAACGTGTGCGAGAGTCGGCTTGGTACCCTGCTCAACATGCCAGAGAGGACCAAAGATGGGCCGAAAGCAAGGGCAGACTTGCAATCAATGGGCATCGGGGAGGAGCTTCACGCAAAATGCCCTAATGATGATGATTAGGCGAAGGACGCGGAAAGTCATCGCAAAGGCAAAAAGGCCAAGAAGGTCAAATACGACTGCCCTCCCGTGTGCTTCACTCTAAGTCAGGAGGAGATCGAGCAGTTTTTCACCTGCCTCGTATGAGTACAACTTCCATACGGTTACACGGGGAAGATAAGCAGATACCTAGACTCAGCGAAGCAGAAGTTTAGCGGGATGAAGTCTCACGACTGTCACGTGCTGATGACGCAGATACTTCCACTTGAAATCCGTGGGATCATGGATGTGCACGTCTGTGAAACGCTATTTGGCCTATGCAACTTTTTCGACGTCATCTCTCGGAAGTCGGTTGGCGTGAGGCAACTCAGAAGGCTACAGGAAGAGATCGTGGTGATACTATGCGAGCTTGAGATGTACTTCCCGCCCGCATTCTTCGACGTTATGGTGCATCTGCTGGTCCATATCGTGGAGGATATCAGCCAACTTGGGCCGACGTTCCTGCACAGCATGATGCCATTCGAAAGGATGAATGGTGTCATCAAAGGAGACGTTCGCAACAGGGCACGTCCAGATGGAAGCATAGCCAAGGCCTTTCTGACTGAAGAGTGCATCTCTACTGCACGAATTATCTAGGCATCGAGAACCCCGTTGGTCTGCCCGTCAACAGGTACCTCGACAGGCTCGCTGGATGGGGTCACCGCGAGGGTCTCCGCGAAATGCATGTCGACTTCAAGGGTCGACTCGCCAACTTTGAAAGAGCAAACCTAGTCGTGCTACAACACATAGACGTGGTCGATCCTTGGGTGGTAGAGCACAAAACCTTTATTGAGAAGACGTACAATGACCGAGGCCAACAGAGGACGGACGGAGATATAATCAAAGAGCACAACTCATGTTTCACGCGTTGGTTCAAGGACAAGCTTCTGTCGTACCCTTTACATGAGGATTCTTCAGCGAAAGGAAAACTCATATTCTGGTAAAAAAAGGTATTAATGGCGCACGAGGAGAAGGTGCGCCATTGCTATCAAGGTATTTATGGCGCACCCCTAGTAGGTGCGCCATTGATATACCAATTTTTATTTATGTTTATTCTGGTATTTTATTTTTCAGTGTTCCTTTTCCTGCTTAAATTTGCAAACATTTTTTGAAAATGCGAACATGTTTCTAACTCACAAAAAGTATTGAATTTGTTAATATTTTTTGAACTCATGAATATTTTTAAATTTCATTGGCACTTTTTGAATTCATGAGTATTTTTCAAATTTGATGATATTTTTCATATTCATAAATGTTTTACCAATTCACAAATGTTTTGCAACGCAAGTATTTGAAAATTAGTAATAACTACTTATATCGTAACATTTTAAACTTTATGGTCATTTTCTAAAAAATTATTACATGCAACTAAAAATCCAAAAAAAGATAGTAATGGCGCACCAGGAGAAGGTGCGCCATTGCTATCACGGTGTTTATGGCGCACCCCTAGAAGGTGCACCATTGGTATACGTATTTTTATGGCGCACCCCTAAAAGGTGCGCCATTGCTAACCCTCCCCCACTCCCACTTGCTCCCCTCTCCCTCTGGCCTTTCTCCCTCCCTCGCCAGATCCACGCGCCCTACGTCGACGCGCACCCCACCTAACCCGACGACCCCCGCGGGATCGAGCACACCGCCGTCCGCCCGCACCCGCTCCACTGCCGCCGGCATTGCGAGGTGCGTGCGCCCCACCTAACCCGACGACCCTCGCGGGAGCACGCCCGTCCGCCCGCGCCTGCTTCACCGCCGCAGGCATTGCGAGGTGTGCGCGCCCCACCTAACCCGACGACCCCCGCGGGAGCACGCCGCCGTCCGCCCGCGCCCACTCCACCGCCGCCGGCATTGCGAGGTGCGCGCGCGAGCCGATCGTCCTCCCCTCTCCTCCTCTCCCCAGCCGCGCTCTCCCTCCCTCTCGCCCGCTGCTCACGCCCCTCCCTCGTCCCTGCAGGAGCGCGAACCCGAGGAGCCGCACAGCACCGGATCCACCTCGTCTTCTTCCTCGGGTCACCGTCGTCTTCCGCAACTCCGGCCACCTCTACTGCTACTAAGCTCTCGCAGGGCCTCCTTGCGCCTCCCCGGTGAGCTCCGCCTCCTCTCCCCTCTTCCTTCTCGGCGACCTCGCTCCCGGGCTCCGCTGCCTCATACCTAGCACAAATTATGGATGAATTTCTCTGCTGCTCTAGTAATTGTGTTTATAAGTCATGGCTCATGGGTGTGCAATGCAACTTAGCTTCTGAAAAGTGTTTGATTGGGGTGGTTTAGGGAGAATATAAGTGTAATTTGTGTTGATAGGATAAGCTGATCGATGTGGTCTCCAAAGTTGTAGTCTTTTTCTTTTGATGCTGGTTGAGTTCAAGATGATATCATGTGCTAGATTTGATAAAAAGAGTTTAGAAAGTAACAGCGCGCGATCAAACTAGCTATTAGGGTCTTAGGTCATTTCAAGCTGCCGTTGTACTACTTTAAACAATGGAAACAATATTAAAAGTGTTCAAAAATAATCAAATTCAAACTTATAATAGTGCTACATAGTAGGATATGAACATATGCACCGCCGCAAAATAATACACTGGACTGCTATTCTTGCCTAACATTTTCACTGAAGAATTCACCTGGCTGGTCTTTTATATCTTGGAGATCGTCGCATGCAGTCTTACTTAGTTACATGGTACTCATGTTATTTTAGTGGCTGAATGCAGTTATCAGGGCTATACTTTGGACCTTGTTGGTGCCTTTCCCAAGCCAGCATGTCAAATAAAATACCAAATCATGGTTCAAAAATTAATACCAACCATGGTAAATAATGCAGAAACCTGCACTATTTTTTTCGAGAGAACCGAACCCAAAGTACATGCTATAAAAACTGTATTCACTGCTGCTGTTGTACTACTTGTGATGATGCTGCTGCTGTACTACTTGTGATGCTGCTGCTACTGTAGAGTTGATCATTATATTCACTGAATTTTGTCAACTTGTGATGCTGCTGCTACTGTAGATCTTCTAAACTTGTGATCTTCTGAAAGACCCCTTTCTCCTGAAATGTTGATTAATTTCCGTTTCGGTTGAGAATGGGGCACTCCTATGTCAAGAAAATTAGCAAAGGTCATGCCCAAGTTTCTTGACCTAGAAGGTGCCCGATTCTCAACCGAAACAAAAATTAATCAACATTTATAGTTTGACCTAGAAGATGCCCAATTTGTTAACTCTAGTAGTGTACTCCTGTTAAATGCAGTCTAGTTACTCATGTTGTTCAGATTCACGATGTAAGCTCATAGTTTAAATGTTTGTTTAATAAGTAGATGCCACAAGCAGAAACAGTTGTCCCTGAAAAAGAATAAGTAGAAGAATACCTATAGGAGTAGATGGAAGATCATGGAGACATAACATAGATGGCATAACTAAGTTACCATAACGAAGTTACCATGGAGACATAACCAGAAAAGAGAATAGCTTGGCGATGGAAGATCAATCCCTTTTAAGACATCAACAATTTTACTCCTTGGCAGGAAAGGGGTTTTATCGGTATTATCATAAAAGTTAATCCTAACAAAACTCCCATCATTAGAATTAATAAGGGGACCTCCAATACCAACCTAGTACACCAAAAATATAAGACTGAGTTAGGTTACAGGCAAAAGTACAAGGAGAAGTTGCGCAATGCCAAAGACATAGTTGTTTACAGTATGCGCTTTAATATAGAAGTAGTAAATTAAGGAGAAATTTCAGATTGTTTTTTTAACAATACCAAGTTCAGATAGATAGATTCTGATGCAAGCATCTATATAAATGCAAGAAAATAACAATCACAAGTGTACCTTCTTGATTTTGCAAGTGGACAACTGAAGGTCTCCACAGTCAAGTTCAGTAGGCTTTTTTCCTAGACTGCATGTAAGAAATAACTCTAGTAGCCTTTTTCCTATAGAGCAAACATGGCCGACAACGATGAGGCCGGCGGTTCGGGCAAGCAATTCTGGGAGCTGTCCCAGGAGATGGAGGAAGAACCTCACCGCTATGAGGACGCCGCGGAAGACACCGATCCCGACTACACAACCCCTAGTGGCGTCGGGGATGACACCACTTATGGTGCCGCCGAGGATGCCACCACTGATGATGGCAATGCACGCACAGATGGCAGCCAACCGAAGAGGAAACGGAAGGACCGGCGCCCGAACGTGCTCAACACCGTCTAGGAGGAATTTAATGAAGTGTCCTCCAGTGGGCATCCAACGACGCCCAAAGAATTAGTCAGTGGGTATGCGGGACAACTCGGGTGCATTCTCCGGAGCACCGTATTGATCAACACTGGGAACCTAAGGCATCATGACCGAGGGAATTTGCGCAACCTCCTCTTCACGAAGCTGCACGAACGATACAAGTTCCTCGGTGACTTGGCAAACACACGCCTCTCAGGGAATAAAGTGAACAGTGCCGCCCTCACGAAGATGAGCACGGTCTTGGCTACATGGAGAGCCGCGGTGAAGAGAAGGATTCTAAGAGGTGATAGTTATGAGAAGATCAAGGAGACAAATCCTTCGATCAGCGAAGCTGACTACCAGGAGTTCAAGATCAAGTGCGAGAGCAACGCATCCGCGGAATCAAGTCAGTGGGGGAAAGATATGTGGGACTTGAACTTAGGGGTCCACAAACTCGGTCCCGGCGGTTACAGAGTGGCGGAACCTATATGGGACAAGGAGGACGAGGAGCGTGCCGAGCAAGGCCTACCGCCCCTCTTCGATAAATACCGTGACAAGAAGACCAGGAACTATGTCAGGGCCCGGTACAAGGTGGACCCAGTAACAAAGGAGCTTACCACGGATCCAAAGACCAAGGCACTTGAGCTTGTTCTGGTAAGGAATACACCCCCGCATAATTAGCTCCATATGGTTGCATTCTAATTAATGAAGCCAAATTTCTAAATGGTTCACGTTCCTTCCGCAGGACACTGAACGCAGTAGCGCTTGGTCGTCTTAGAGCTCCCCTTGGGACAACACTTTAAATAGGGCGTTGAACGTAATGAAACACAAGGATAAGTTCAGTGTCCTCGGCGCCGGCGCCGGCATTGGAGCTTAATGCACCTGGGTGTGGGAAGAATACGCCGGTCGGCACCTCGGCAGCAGGCGGCCACTCCATCACTTGCACGCCCGCCGTTGGCGGTGTCTCGACATTAGCCGAGCTCGACGCCATCACGGTAACTAAGCCTCGGCCGATGACTTCATCTCCTTGCCTTTGACTGGCATCCGTGACGCCCTACATGTTTTCGCAGGGCACCGCCGATGTTCCATGCACTCTCCTGCACTTTGTGGACGGCGAGTTGATCGATGTCGCCAAGGCCAGAATCGTTCAACCGAGCAACCGCGTGTTCCACGGTAATCCGATGACACCCACCATGTATAGGGTTTAACTGGTTCGGGTGCTGCGGGGCTGCGACGACTTGTTACCTCTGTTTCGACCCCCTGGGGCCGACAAGATGATGTGATCACCCTCAGCGCCTGCTTAAGCTGGCCACTGCTTTGGCCGATGAGCCAGCTTCGTTTGGGGGCAGGGGACACCCCCCCACAGACAACACCGCCAGTCGTGCCGGCGCCAAGCCATGGCAAGACCACCGCAATGCTACCGCCGTCAGCTGATCCGGACATGCATATGGCACAGGATCCGGATGACGACGACGGTACATTTTCCAACATCGATAAATACTTCAACGAACATCTGTACGGTGATGAATTCTTGGGGCCTCCTTCTCCAGAACCCAACCCTGCAAAAGATGATCGCGATCTAGCTGGTACCGCGGAGAAACCCAATTGCAACAGGCATGGTCTGGCATTCAGTTCTCAGGAGACGCCTCCAGTTGCCGCCTTCACCGAGCCTCAGATAGCCGAGGTGCAAAATATTATCAGCCCCAACACACTCAATAAGGCGGTCTCTGAGCAGATGTCGATCCCATTACAGCAGAAGAAGCAGAAGGGACGGAAAAGAAAAAATAACAAGGGTGCGAGCCAGCCGGCATCGAGTACGATCCGTGCTCAGGACGGGCCACCTTCACCTAAGGATATCTCGAGGAGGGTGCATGTGGCGGGTAGGCCGATGCTACCGACTAATTTGCTCAATGCTGCAAACGGTTCTATGCGGAGTCTGCATGACAGTGTTCTTTCTATGGAGAAGTGGCGTCTCTCCGAGAATGATGTGGCATACCCGGTTTTCATGGCCAAGGTGCCAGAGGGCAGGGAGTTTGTCGATAGCACCATCGGGGGTATGATCGCCCTGCGGTTTGATGACATCTTTGCTATGTTTAACCTTCATCCGCTGCACTACACCTTCATTCGGCTATTTTCGCTCAGTATGGAGATGTGGATCATTAGAGAGAAGACCCCGGACATCGTGATAGTCGACCCCTTCTACATGCGTGCCAAGATCTTGGGCAGCGCTGGGGACCGGCAAGTCGCGAGTTCATACCTCGAAGGCGTCATTCTGGCAAACCCAGATAAGGATAACTTCCTCGTGCCTTACTTTCCCGAGTAAGTCATCCCCTTACCGCCCCGTAACATTCCGTGTTTTGTGCAGTGACACACATTGCACACTCATCCTCTTAAGCCCGAAATATTCCATGGCCACGTATTTCGACTCGGACCATCAGTCGAAGAAAGACTACACAAATATCAAGAAAGTTCATGATGATGCTCTCCCCGGCTACGCCAAATCTGGAGGCACCTTTAGGAGGCCAATATGTAGGTACGGCAAGCACGTGTTCACCCACGTAATGACGTTCCCCTGTGTCAAGCAGCCACCTGGCGGTCAGAAGGATGCCTACTACGCCCTCCATCACATGCGGGCGATTGTACGGGACCATAATCACCTTCTGCTACCAACTAATCTCAAAGATTGGGCCGCACGCTTGTCGGCAATCCAGCAGGACGCGGACATAAGACAAGAATTCTTTCGCATCCAGTCGGAGTTTGCGGAAATCATCTATCAAGATGTCCTTCGTACCTCGGGGTAGTTCTACCTCAAATATCAACCGTCCAACAGTGAAATAGGTACAACGCTACAAATGCAGGCTGACAACGACCGCACATTCATGACCATCACGATAGACGGCGGCTTCATCCACGCTCCGGTCCCTGAGTCGAGTCGAAAGTGTTGATGATATGTATTTCTGAAATATCGATTAGCTCATGTTGTAATTAAACTTTAATGAACTTGTATGTCTCTTTAGTTTGGACAGTCGTTCATCTTGTATGTAATCGATGCTACTTATTAGTAGGACCATGAATTATGCTATTAATGTGTTGCTTTTCTCTTCCGATCCTTTTGTTGCGTACTTATGTATTGCTTATATATTATCTGTGAATTGCTACTAATGTTTTGCTTGTCTAGTGCATAGAGATGCCGTCGTATGTCGTGTACAAGGGTAAGGTTCCGGAGTCTACGACGACTGGGAGGAGTGTCCGAGACAGGTTCACCGTTTCAGCTGTAACAGTTACAAAGGGTACACCACTAGGGTGGAGGCAGAAGCTAGATACGCGCGCTATCTAGCGGGGGAGAGGAGGGAGCGTTGGAGGAACCGGATGAGGACCAGTTTCATTGCGATGATGCTCATCGTGACCGCAGCTCTCTTCTATGTGATGGTAGTTTAGATGATCGATATCAACTTTTTAATGTGACGACAAACTCGGCTAATATGATGAACTTTGCTAATGTCTCGAGACCTAAACTTGGCTAATGTTTGAACTTTGTTCGCTATTTCGAATTTGGAGACTAATCTGATGAAAGTTCTATTGTGTGATGTTTACATACTGTGTTGTAGCGTATTTTGTAACCTATGTAAATACCAGAAAAGCAAAAAATAATAATTCCTAATATTCATAGTAGTGGCGCACCATATTGACAATTAGTGGCGCACCAAGGCTAAATACCAGTGGCGCATTAGGGGAAATAGTAATGGCGCACTTGGGGGCATAGGTGAAGGTAAATATGCCCCCCTAGGAGGCATAGTAATGGCACACTGTTGGACATAGTAATGGCGCACTATGTGGTGCGCCACTATTATCTGGGATACTAGTGGCACACCAGAGGTGCGCTAGTGGCGTGTTAATAGTGGCGCACCTATAGTGCGCCATTAATAGCAAAAACAGGTGCGCCACTAACAGCCTTTTTTCTAGTAGTGTAGAGTGCAAGTCTCCTTCAAAATCAGAGCTCACGAAGACACTTTGGAGTGTGATGTCGTTCCAATGACTGTTTGCCACCTTCTTCTTGGACTAGCATGGAAATTTGCTAGAGGTGTCATCCACAACGGCCGAACGAACCACTACATCTTCAAGATGAAAGGAAAGGAGTACGTACTTCGCCCTATGTCTCCAAGCCAAGTGATCGCCGACAAGCAAGCCACCCATCGTGGAGAGAATAGTGAGCGAGCGAACCACCAAAAAGAGAGTGAGCGCCACAAGCCCAAATTGAGTGCCTCCACGATGAGCGAAAAGAAGAACCTGGTTCTATTTGCCACCAAACGTGAGATAAGAGAAGTGTGTGAGAACCCATCTAGTGTGATACACCAGATCCTTTTGTGCAAGGACGATGCACCAAAAGCTAACACCTCTCACACTCTACCTTTAGTGTTATCTTCTCTTTTGCAGGAATTCCTGGACGTTTTCCCTGACGAGCTACCTCCGGGACTACCTCCACTACGAGGCATCGAGCACCGCACCGACCTCATCCCCGGAGCACCTCTTCTGAACAAAGCTCCCTACCGTGTAAACCCCAAAGAAACCAAATAAATACAAAGGCAAGTAAAGCATCTCATACACCATGGACATGTGCGTGAAAGTTTGAGTCCTTGTGCCGTTCCGGTCATTCTTGTGCCAAAACGAGACGGTAGCTTTCGCATATGTTCCGATTGTAGACCTATCAATGCTATCACCGTTCGATATAGGTACCCCATTACACGCCTTGATGATATGCTTGATGAACTTAGTGGTGCCACTATTTTTTCCAAAATTGATCTTAAAAGTGGTTACTATGAAATCCGCATACAAGAGGGTGATGAATGGAAAACCGCTTTCAAAACAAAGTTTGGTTTGATTGAGTGGTTAGTCATGCCTATGGGTTTATCGGAAGCACCGGGTACTTTTATGCGACTTATGAATTATGTGTTTCGCCCTTAAATTGGTGAGTTTGTTGTGGTCTACTTTGTCGATATCCTTGTTTATAGTAAACCTCTTAAAGATCATGTCACCCATGTTCGAACCATTTTGCAAACTCTTCGAAAAGAGCATCTCTATGCTAACATGGAAAAGTGCCTTTTTGGCGTTGATAAGCTCGTTTTCTTGGGTTTCATTGTTTCCTCTAAGGGTGTTCATGTTGATGACTCTAAGATCAATGCTATTAAAACTTGGCCCCAACCAACCAACTTGCAACAAGTGCGTAGCTTCCTTGGTTTAGCCAATTTCTACCGTAGATTTGTGAAGGACTTTAGCACCATTGCTTCACCTTTGCATGCTTTGAGCAAGAAGAATGCACCCTTTGTTTTGGGACCATCCCAAGACACCGCTTTCAATGAG
This sequence comes from Aegilops tauschii subsp. strangulata, assembly GCF_002575655.3. NCBI lineage: Eukaryota > Viridiplantae > Streptophyta > Magnoliopsida > Poales > Poaceae > Aegilops > Aegilops tauschii. Next base: position 70,444,502 of record NC_053041.3, read on the forward strand.
CTTACGAATTTGCTTACTCATGCAACCGTGCTTGCATTACCCAACTTTGACAAACCCTTTGCTATTCATTGCGCTGCTAGTGGTAATGGCATAGGAGGAGTGTTAATGCAAGAGAAGCGCCCCATAGCTTACTTTAGTGAGAAACTTTCCGGAGCACAACTCAATTACCCCATCTATGACAAAGAGTTATATGCTTTAGTGCGAGTTTTGCATGAATGGGAACATTATCTTCGCCCTCATGAATTTATCATTCATACCGATCATGAAATGCTTAAATACCTTAAGGGTCAAACCAAGTTGAACAAGCGTCATGCTGAATGGAGTGAATTCATTGAGTCTTTTCCTTATGTCATCAAGTACATCAAAGGTAAGGAAAATGTTGTGGCGGACGCTCTTTCCCGCATGTGCATGCTTGTCACTCAACTTGAATTGTACGTCATTGGCTTTGAGCACATAAAAGAATTGTATGCACATGATCCCACTTTTGCTATTCCTTATGCGAAGTGTTCGACGCATACGTCTTGGGATCGTTATTACATCAAAGATGGATATCTTATGAGAGCTAACAAACTTTGCATCCCCGAGTCTTCTCTTCGTTTGTTGCTTTCGCAAGAATCTTATGGAGGAGGACTAATGGGACATTTTGGACGCGACAAGACTTTTGCTACGCTCTCCAAGAACTACTATTAGCCCAAGATGTTTCGCGACGTCAACCGCTTCACCAACCGATGCTCTACATGTCGCAAAGCTAAGTCTAAAGCTCAATCCCATGGCCTTTACATGCCTCTCCCAATTCCATGTCAACCATGGGAAGATATTAGCATAGATTTTGTCCTTTGATTGCCTAGAACTAGAAATGGAAAGGATTCGTTATTTGTTGTTGTGGACCGATTCTCTAAGATGGCACATTTCATTCCTTGCAACAAGATAGACGATGCTTCACATGTTGCCAATCTCTTTTGTAGGGAAATCTTACGACTACATGGAGTGCCAAAGACGATTGTCTCGGACCGCGACGTCAAGTTCTTGAGTTACTTTTGGAAGACCCTATGCGCCAAGCTCGGAATCAAGCTACTCTTCTCCACGGCGTACCATCCACAAACGAAAGGCCAAACGGAGGTGACCAACCGCACACTCTCCGCTCTACTTCGCGTGCTAATCAAGAAGAACATCAAGGCGTGGGAGGAGTGTCTACCTATCGCCGAGTTTGCCTACAACCGCGCAAGACACTCAACTACCGGCAAGTCCCCCTTCGTGGTCGTCTACGGATTCAACCCATTGTCCCCTTTGGACATTCTCCCTCTACCACTACAAGAGAGCATCAATATGCACGCAAATTCACATGTGAACCATCTCAAGAAGGTGCATGAAGATACAAGGCACACCATCAAGCGCCAAGTACAACGACTTGCGACCAAGCTCAACATCAACAAGCACCCCATGGTGTTCAATATTGGAGATCTTGTGTGGCTACACCTTCGCAAGGACCGCTTCCCACACGAACGCAAGTCCAAACTTCGACCACGAGCGGATGGACCCTTCAAGGTGCTTGAACGCTACAACAACAACGCCTACAAGATCGACATTCCACGCGACAAGTACTCCGTGAGCGACATATTCAACGTCAAAGATCTCTCGCCCTACCATGGTGATGAGGATTTCGATCCGAGTTCGGATCTTCCCCAAGGGAGGGGAGATGATGCGGAGCATCCTTTGGTCATCCCCATAGACCTACCATCGTCTCACCAAGAGCCAGGAGGACCCATGACACGAGCACGAGCTAGAGCTCTCGAGAACGAGGTGACCTCCTTCCTTAGTGATATCACATATGATCCTCTCGAGACATGGCTACTACCTAAGTCCGAGATGTTGTGCATGATTAGGTACCCAGAGGACCCTCCCGAATATGCACGTGAAGACGGACAAGTCCCCAAGTTCACGGAGGAAGAGAACCAATGGAAGGAGTCAAGAACACCTCCCAGGCCCCGGACATCCGGCCACGACCCCGGACATCCGGCCCCTGGAGCGTTGTCCACTACAGCTGCACAGCCACCAAACATCTGGAGGCCCCGGACATCCGACCCTGCCAGCCCGGACATCCGGCCCTTCCTGAGCTCCCGAAAATCCGGCGTCCAGCCTGGATATCCGGACACCACCGAACCCGAGAGCGTCAGGACCGACCCCACCAGCTCGGACATCCGGCCCCTCCAGCCCAGACATCCGGCCCTCTGCGAACGCCCGGACATCCGGCCCGACGTCCGGCCTCCCCTGTCTGTGCACAGTGTAAGGTCCGAGGCCCGTGTACTCCTTCGACCCCCTTGACTATATATACTCCTCCTCGTCCCTCTTTCTGGGGTTAGTGTTGTGATAGCTCATATTAGAGATAAAGCCTCGCTCATCCACATCGGATCTACTCCATGAGAGAGACAGTGGCCCCTCTACGGAGAAAATCCACGTTGGATTCAAGACCTCCTCACGGAGAAGACCATCAAGACCTCCTTTGGAGAAGAACCGGTTACCGTGTATCGTCCCTTGTTGATCGTGGATCATGTATCTTCCTTTGTGTTCATGGATCTAGCATATGTGTGACCGTTCTTGTTGGTTTGAGTGATTCTTTCGTGTTTCCCCTAGTGTTTCCCCTCATGTTCTTCGTGTTCTTCGCGGGATTCGCTCCTTTCGTGAAAGATCGGCCATCTAGGGTTCCACCCTACATCAGGATACTTCTCCTGATGACCTAGAATGCCCCTGTAATTTGTACTCCCTCCATCCCAAATTACTTGTCGCAGAAATGGATAGAAATGGGTCTATCTAGAACTAAAAATACGTCTCCATTTTTGTGACAAGTAATTCGGGATGGAAGGAGTAATATATAAGCAGTTTCACCCCTAAAAAAATTCTGTGAGCAAGGACCTACATACTTGATGACAACATCCTTTGTATTTTTTAGGGAACAATATCTTCTGGGCTTTATTGTTCTTATATCTAGATATCCCTTCTTGGCATAGCTCTGTTGTATGTGCTCATTTTATATTGCGTTAAGGAGCTGAAGATAAAGATTGTGTTCCAATTAATCTAACTTCAGTTTCCCATCTCTAAAGTCCATTTGCTCATCATTGAACATTTGGATTCTGGATACTACTTGTGATTTGAACATACGTTGTGATTCTTGATGTCATATGCTCTTTGTCAACATAGGAGAACGTCAGTTGTGCCTTTCATGTTACATGTTCGTTGAGTATGTCTTCGTCCTCTTCACAATCATTACACATTTCCAAGGGGAAAAGAATGACTATCGAGAAATTCTCATGAAAAATGCATTCGGATTCTCAATATTTTTTATCTTAGTATAATACTTTTGAGCGATGGAATAGTAGAAACATATTTAACACCACGGTCATATGTGTACCACACACGCCACGAAAACGCTCCTCGCCCCGCTAAGTTGGCCAAAGAAGCACACTGGTCACAAACTCGCCCTAGATCACTGCTACTTCCGCAGAAGTTTTTGAGAACCCCAAGTGGAAGGGATGATATACTCCAGCAAGCAAGTATTTCCCTCAATTGAGATCAAAGTTTATCAAACCATTGGGAACTACCAATCTTCGGTTAATGATATGTACCTAAACATGATTAATCAACTTCTTCTTGTCCCCGACTTAGCCGGGAAGGTTGATGACAATACACCATATCGGGGGTGGTCCATCGCACGGGAAGCCTACCACTGGGCCAACTTCAGAGCCTAGAAGGCCCGGTTGCACACCAGACCCTTCGGCTAATAGGAGGTCGACTTCCAGATAAGCATCATCTTAGCGTACAAGTCACGGTCTCCTCGACCAACTTGGAGGAGAGGTCAGTTAGGGCCTCTATGAACCATAGCTCTCATCCCCCTTTACAAGGAGAGACTAGGGGTAGATAGAGGGACATGTAATCCTTAGTCAACACCTCGGTAGGCGCCATACCAACACCTCATCTGTAACCCCCTCATGGGAGGTGTTTTCACCATCAACCAAAAACAAAGCTTGAGTAGGGTATTACCTCGACCATGAGGGCATGTACCTGGATCAAACCCCCTTGTGCAATCCTCTCTGGTACTTCCATTCATGCTCTCCACCCTGCCCAGGACACGGACAGTTTTTGGTACTACCAGTTGGCGTGCCAGTCAGGGTTTGCGTTGACCAGAGTCCGAACCCAGATCTGATCTCCAACTGCGCACGGCGACCTCGCGCCGGGTAGGAGCTTCATCTTTGGCTCCTTCACCTTCAACGCGAAAAAGGTCGGGCGGCTCTGCGTTAGTGTCATCCAAACCTTCCTCGTCGGCATCATTGAGTTCATCAATAAATGCTATAGCGATCTCTGAGTATGCTTGCCACGACTTCCCTGGGAAACAAATGAGGCTCACGAGCAGGATCCGAACCAGCACATGTAAACCTGCCATGACATACATCCCGAGGCCCATCAGTCAACCATCTGCGACCCCCGTGATCGAAAACGGTGCCCTGATCTTTGGATCAGGACGCTGCGCAGTGACTATAACAACTCACTAGCGCACACGGGAATTCAGTTTGATCCCATGGTGTGCACCAGTTGCTCACCAATTTACGACCATGAGTTGGAAGATTGCATCTGGGACGACGGCTACCTCTCAGACGATGCGGACTGGTAAATCTCGTCTCACTTTCGAAAACAGAAGTCGACGAGGGCAGGTCCGCGAGACAGTTCTGACAACCAAAGACGACGAGGCCCCTCATACCATGGCACTAGAGAAGGTCCTCATGATGGCCCCTGATGGCTCTGGAGGCAACGCCAACAACATATTATTCTTATATCTGGACATGCCTTCTTGATGTAGCTCTACAATATGTGCACATTTCATATTTGCGTTAACTAGCTCTAGATAAAGATTATGTTCCAATTAATTGAGCTTTAGTTTCACATGTCTATGCATCTCCTCATTAATGGACATGTGGATTATGGATACTACTTGTGAGTTGAAAATCATTCTTGAAGACATAAGCACTTTGTCAGCACAAGAGAACATCAATTGTGTCCTTGATGTTACATGTTTGATGAGTATGCCTTCACCCACTACATAATCATTACATGTTTGGGGCTCCGACTCGTTAATGGCTTCATTGCGCGGCCACAGCACGCAATGCATATGCATATGCATTGCTGCCGCCCAAGAGGAACCGTAGTCGGACTAGGCACATCCTTTATAAGCCCAATGCTTTCCATACCAACACACATCCTCTTGTGATCGCAAGTTGTGCTGCCAGAAGAACCCACCTGCGATCTCTGGTGCTGAGAAGAAGATGGCGAAGCGTAAGTCGTCGATGAGCTCCAAGATGGCTCAGCGGAAGAAGCCGGTGCCCAAGCTGGACACCACCTTCTGTTGCCCCTTCTGCGACCACCCCGACAGCGTGGCCTGCACCATCGGCCTCAAGCTCTTGGTCGCCACCGCCGTCTACTACGTCTATGAGGAGGCCTACCACACCACGGCGCACCACCTCACTGAGCCAGTCGACGTCTACCACGACTGGATTGATGTCTGCGAGAAGGCCAACCAAGGCGTCCAACTCCAAGCCCCAGACTACCAAAAACGAGACACCTATTCAACTACTAGTGTTTTCCCTTTCCTTCACTAGGATAGATTACTTGCAAGGTTAAACCAATGTAACATTTTCTCTTGTAGATCATTCATCTAATCATGGCAAGTGAAAGACTAATAGACCAAAACAAACCAAATAAAGATCCATATATAATCTAAGCATAAAGTGACAATTCGTCACACGGCAAAAAACACATCGGGAACTACATCAGATAGATGACAAGCAAGGCAGCTCATGTGATCTTTGTATTGAAAAACAAGGAGAGAGGATGGCACAGAGCCACTATCATGAACCCATTGTCCAAGGTGGACTATACTCACAAATGGTCACCGGAGTAGTGAGTTTGATGAATATAGCTCTCGCGGAAAATTCACCCTCTAGGTGTTTACCGGAAAAAGCTTCCTGATTGGATCACCTGAAAAAGCATAGCGGCAGCAGCAAAAAAAAGATCGATAAATATTTCTTGGGGTTTCTCTATAAAGGCATTGAGGTCGAGAGGTAGTGGACCGACACCCTGGCGGATCGAATCTCCTCTTGGTCTCTCCGCCTTTACTCTGGTCAATGGTGTTGTGTATGTTGTTGCTATGTTCTCTCTCGCCAGTTATGAAAGTTGCTTCTGTAGATGAGAGGGAGGCCGCCACCTGGTATGACCAATGGTATGGCGGGTGTACTCATACCACACGAGGTATTCTCTTCTATTGATGCCGGATGCATCTCTTCCCATAGGGAAAGTGGCCCAACTCCTCCTCAATCATCTAAATATGCTCCAAAGCCTTCCAAAAGTGTTTGTCTCTGAAAAGCAAGTAAGGAAACAAGGTTTCTCTACATTTCGGAATATAATGATTAGTTAAACGACAAAAATCGTTGAAACACTAGGTTAGACCAAAATACCTTTCGAAAAGCGTACACAAAATGGAGTCATGAAGCCTAGATATTCTCAACCTAGTAAAATGAACTAGAATCTTATTTTTGCATTGCACCGAAAATACGAAGTTGAATGTTTTTGGACAACTTGACCTACTCAGCACGACCCAGAAAACAAGGAGCTAGACTTTTTCCCCTCTTTCCTCCGAAAACAAGGCGCTAGATGACTCGTTATGCCAATGCAGTACAAACGAAATGTAGTCGAGAAGGAGGGCTTCTAATTTTAACCGAAAGGAATGCTCATTGGACCAATGGCATTAATACAAATTACAACCGAGAAATAAAAAAAATGTTGAAAATTCATGTACGGGGGAGGGAGTGGGCTTAACAGCAGTGCGGGTAACGGGCCAGCGCTACTGCTAAGCCCGCTAGCTATAGCGCCGGCGCACATCACATGCTACAGCTAAGTGGCCTGCCCTTTTGGCCCCGACGGCCTGCTAAGCAGCAGCGCGGCCCGTTTTGGCCGGCGCTACTGGTACATACCAGTAGCATGGGCACCCAAACAGGCGCTACTGCTAAAATTCTATGTATAAGCATCTTCCTAGTAGTGACCACCTCCAGTTCCTGGGTGGGACTAAAGATTGCACCTCCATCTCTTGCCATTCCTGGGCTTTTCAGATTTATTTGAAATTTGCTAAATATTCACATTGTCCAAGCCCATTAATTCTAAGAAGTATAGTTGGAGGACTCAGACTTGGGGCGCAGAGGAGTCGAACCCGGCCATCGGTGATGCCACGTGGCAAAGCAGATTCCTCGAGGAAGTTGGACTCGATAATGGAGGATTCAGACTCGGCCATCGAGAAGCTTACCATCGTGGAATTCTTTCGTCCGCCTTGACCCCATAAGTAACGAGGTCCACTCGCCATTCACCTCTTTAGGCTGTGAAAAACCAGAGGATGAGTCAGACCAGGCCTAGACGAGTCGGTTGTCAAGTATTTCGTTATCGAGGGTGTGACGCGATGAAGTGGAGTCCTCAAAGGAGACTTGGACTCGGGTGAGGAGTCAGGCCCTCGTGTCCGATTGGGTGTTGGAGGAAGTCGGAATAATCCATGCAGAAGTCTGTCATCGAGGAAATCGAACTCAACCATGTAGGACTCTGCCATCTAGGAAGTCTTTCGTCCGCTAGAATCCTTTTGTTGTTTGATGTCTGCGATCCCGCAAATAAAGAGTCCCACCCGTCATCCACGTTTCAAATTTGCACAAACATGAGACAGGAGTAATCGGCCCAAGAATTAACACACAGTAAAAACGTATGACATTGAAATCACACGGATGCCCCAGGAAGGCAGGTACTCTAGCATCCATTATAAGAGTAATTACAAGTTAAGTTGAGTGGGTGAACATATACAAGATTGGTGGACTTAGATTGTGTTGATAGATGTGAAACAACATGCAAGACTTTGTTTTTGGCACCGGGAGAGTGCTATATTTGTGAACCTTGAGGACGCGTGTGGTAATTGTTTGATTTCATTTCCAGTCCGAAGACAGGCTTGCTCTTGCGCGCTCCAAATCTGGTCAAAGCCGTTTTTTTTTTTTTTTGCGAATCTAAAGAAGTAGCCGAGTTGAACAGGGCACGATTGTGCCGTGGTATGTGCGCGGGAACAGAGCACCAGGCGATAGCTGCACGGCCGCCGCGCCCACCGTGTGTGCGTAATACGTACGGCACTAGCAGCAACCCAGCCAGCAATGCATAGCCCAGGCAGACTAGCTAGCTAGCTCCCGGCCATTTCGATTGGCCGCCAGAATACGGCTCCGACTTGTTAGTGGCTTCGTTGCACCGCCACACCGCCCAAAGAGCAGCCGGAGTCGGAGTGTCAGAGTAATTAGTCACGGGTAGCTTCATCAGCTTCCCATGGCGTTTCAAGATATCGGGGCCGACTGCGCCTCTCAAGAATCCAGGACCAAAGCGCCGCCTTTTCGCCGCCGGCTGGTCCAGGCGGCCGGCTGCTAGAAGGCGGCATGACCCAGAAGACGGCCTCAAGATGAGCCGACTCCTGGCGGGCGGCCTCTGGAGAGGCCGGCTCCCAACAGGCGGCCCCAAGCGCTCTCAGAGTCAGCACCCTCATAAATACGATGAGACGGGGCGTGGCTACAGCACGCCTCGCCGCCCCCTAGCCTAGGGCACAGCAAGGCCATAGTACGCTGTACCAAGTGGGGCTCCTCCGTTCGGCACGGCACTGTTGCCACGCCGACCCTGATGTCACCCCTGTCAGAGGGGACTGGGCCCCCACGACGGGCTATCGGTACGGCCCGCAGAAGACAAGAAGGCAGCCGTCCCTTGCCAGTCGGCTCAGTAGAAGCCGGCAGATCGCCAGGCCGCCCTCCCCCTCCTGGGGACCCGTGCGCCATTAACCAGGCGATTCGGGGGACGGCTACAGTGAACGCCCGCCAGGCGGCGGCACTGTAGCCACGCCTCCCCCGACAAAGCATGCGTCATTAGCCGCATTGCTACAGTATCGGGCAGCCGGCAGGACCCGCAGACGCCGGGTACGACCTGTCGGCCTATTACCAGACAGACGACGGGAGCCACCAGGCGGCGGGCCCCACCGGCCAGCGGAGAAGCCGGCGACCAGATACACTGACGGCTCGGGCCTACACCTGGCCGGATTACCATTGTACCCCTGGGGGTAGGCCTATATAAACCCCCCAGGGCACCCATGCAAAGGGTTCAGCCTTTTGTTCACCCACACACCCATATAGAGAGGAAGCTAGGGCTAGACTTGGTCTCCTTCCCCCTCTAGAGAAACAGCTCAAGGAGCAAGCTTGTAGCCACCATTGTTGCTTGAGTGATCATGCGGAGACCCCGCAGAGCAGGACTAGGGGTGTTATCTCCACGAAGAGCCCCGAACCTGGGTAAGATTCGCCGGCGTGCATGTCTTCGCCTCATCCCGCTTCCTGGCACCGGCGACGTCTTACTAGCCCCCATCATGATAAGCCATCCTTGGCATATGTCGCACCAAACCCCCGACATTTGGCGCCCACCATGGGGCTAGGTGCACCGTCGTCCGGAGATCTGTTCTGGACAGGAACCCTCTTCCTCCCTGGCGAGCGCAGCCAACCAGGCACGCCGGATGGCATTTGCGCCGACGGTTGCTTGGCATGAAGGTCGCCTGCGTGGAAAGCTGCCTCGCCGACCTTGTTGGCGAGATTCGCCTCTCCGACGATCCTACGTCCGATGCAGGCACTGACGGCCCCGAGAGCCTCCTCGACCAGCTCCACGTCACCGATGAGCCGGCCGTCGACTTAGAGTCGGTTGGCTCCACCGACACGATGCTCGTCGACTCCGACACGGCGTCGCTCGACGCATTCCCCACCAACGTGGTGGTCGTTGACGTCCTCTCCCCCGTGCCAACAGCGGCGGCAGCACCGTGACGGAGGTGCTCGTCATCAGCCATGATGGAGTTTCCGGTGACCGTGCCCGAGACCCGCTCGAGGCAACGCTGCAAGACCTGTCTGCACCCATCGCAGAAGACGCTAACAACGAGACGCTGGAAGCCCGCCGCGTCGAGCTCGTCGAAAGCGCCAAGAAGCTAGCTAGCATGATACGCCTTTCGGAGGCTTACCAACGCGAGATGGACCTCGCCGTTGGCGGCACGCCGGCTCCTGGCGGCCCAGCCGCATCGGCACGGTCCGGCAGCACGGCGCGGCCATTGCCAGCATGTTTGGGGCAAATCGCCCCGTCTAAGCCACGCCCAGGGAAAACATACGAGCTGCCCAAGCGGCAGCAGACGAGCTGGACAACCTCGAGGGCAACGAGCGTCGCCATATGACGGAGCGTGTCCAGCGACTCATTGAAGCGGCTGCCGAGCAGCAAGACGCCGGCTGCCGCGTCGAGGAGCCCAACCGGCGGAATGACGACCCGCCTCCCCGCCGGGAGCATGGCGCGACGTCCCGGACGCCGACTGGTGGCGCCCGCGGACAACGAGACAAGGAGCCGGCTACCAGCCGTAGCCGGATGCACATCACCATCGAGCGCGACCAAGACGGCCGCCCGTGAGCGGTGGAACGACCAGGCGACTTCTAGCCTCCCCCACGCAGAGAAAGATGCGTCTCCCCGCCAATTGTTGATCACCCGACACTCAGCGGCCGCCTTGGGCCCCGAGAAGGGAATGATGCCCGCCACCGGATCGACCGCCTCAACCGTCCCTGGCGCTAGAAGAAGAAGGCGCGTTGGGCCCGCCCTGTTTCGGCCCCCGCATCCGTGACGAGCCCTTCCCCAAAGGGTTTACACTCCCGAGAGATACACCCAAGTACACCGGCTCCGTGAAGCCGGAAGACTGGCTGGTCGACTACTCCACAGCCGTCAGCATTGCAAACGGCAACAAGCGCGGTGCCATGAAGTATGTTCCGCTCATGCTCCAGGGCACCGCCCGGACATGGCTGAATAGCCTGAAGCCCCGCAGCATCAATAGCTGGGTAGATTTCACTGAAGCCTTTATCCGCAACTTCACCAACACGTACAAGCGGCCGCCCAAGCCTCGCCAGCTCTCCTTGTGTGCCCAAGGCCCCAACGAGTCGACTCGCGACTACCTCACGCGCTGGGCCGAGCTGCGCAACTCTTGCGAAGGCGCGCATGAGGTGCAGGCTATCGAGTACTTCACAGCCGGGTGCAGAGAAGGCACTCTGCTCAAGCATAAGCTTCTCCGCGACAAGCCGGCCACCTTCGACGAGCTGCTGATCATAGCAGACAAGTACGCCACGGCCGACTCCTCCATGAAGGCAGAGATTCAAGTCGATGCATCCGGCAAAATGGCTCCTCAGGCTCCTTGGACCACGGCTGGAGACTCAAGTCGGCGCCAACAGCAGAACGACAACAAGCGAAAAGCCCTGATGCCGGCTTCCACCAGCCGGCAAGTGGCGACAGTCGAGGACCAGCAACCGGAGGGGAGCCTGCTCCGAAGCGTCAGAGAGGCGGCAAGTTGAATTGCCTGCCCGCCTTCTCCTATGAGCAAACTCTTGATGCCCCCTGCAAGTTTCACAGTGGCGCGAAGCCGTCCAACCACATCACTCGGAAGTGTCACTAGCTCACGCGAATCTCCAAGGGCGAAGGACTGCTACCTCCGCCGCCTGCTGGCCAGCCATCCCCGCCTCCTCAGCAGTTGGCGTCCTGCCCAGCAGTCGGCGCCGTTCAGGATGAATTCCCTAAAGAGCACGGAGCATATGTTGTTTTCACCAGTGTGGCCGATGACAGGCGCAGCCGGCGCCAACAGTCCCGAGAGGTGAATGCCGTAGCCATTGAAGCCCAGAGTTCATGCACTGGTCAGAGAAGCCAATCAGTTGGAGCCGAGTTGACCACCCGGAGGTAATGCCTTCTTCGCGTTCTTATGCTTTGCTGTTGGAGGCAACCTTTGCTACGGAGAGGCGAGCTGCTCATTTCTCCCGAATCCTAATAGATGGCGGCAGCAGTATCAACATCCTATACCGTGAAACTATGGAGAAATTGAAGATCAAACCCAAGCATCTCCTGCCCAGTCGGACTGTCTTCCATGGCATAGTTCCTGGCCTTTCTCACTCATCAATCGGCAAGATCAAGATAGATGTCCTCTTCGGAGACAAAGATCATTTCCGCCGAGAGCCCGTCTAGTTTGAGGTAGTTGACCTGGAAAGCCCGTACCACGCACTGCTTGGCCGCCCTGCCTTAGCCAAGTTCATGGCGGTGCCACACTATGCGTACCTCAAGATGAAGATGCCAAGCGCCAAGGGATTCATTACCATCACCGGAGATTACCAGAAGTCGTGAGACACATTAGTCCCGGTTTGATTTTGGCCCGGTACTAATGGTACGATTAGTCCCGGTTCGAACGGCTATGCATTAATGCCGATTCGTATTGAACCTTTAGTACCGGTTCATGCCACGAACCGGTACTAAAGGGGTGGTGGCAGGCCGGGGGCCCATGATCCCCTTTAGTCCCGGTTCATGGCACAAACCGGTACTAAAGGGCTACCCTTTAGTACCGGTTCATGCCACGACCGGGACTAAAGGTGTCTGACCTATAGTCACGGTTGGAGACACAAACCAGGACTATAGGGCAATTTTCAAACTCTACCCCCCCCCCTTGTATCGCCATTTTAGTTTTGAAAAAAACAAAAGAAAATGATAAAAAATTCAAAAAATAAAATTCTTTGAGATGTAGTTATATTACTACATCTACTAGTTAGGAAAATTAAAAGACTAAAATTTGGACATGTTTTGCAAAAAAGTGTTATGAAAGAGTAAAACGGCTATAACTTTTGCATATGATGTCGGAAAAAAACGTTTAATATATCAAAATGTTCAGCACGAAAATCCGCATCCGATTTTGACCACCTACGGCTTGTTTGCAATTTTTTAGAATCCTCAAATTCCAAAAGGAAAAAAAGATATGCTCAAATTTCAGTTTTTTTATTTTGGTTAAATCTGGTCAAACTATGGTCAAACTACTTATTCAAGAAGTACTAATGTTACTACATAATTATTCAAGAATATTAGTGTTACTAAATAATTATTTCAATTTTTTTAATTTTGGTCAAATATAGTCTAACTGTGGTCAAACTATGGTCAAACTTATTCAAGAAATATTAGTGTTGCTAAATAATTATTGTTTTTTAGAATAATAGTTTCAAACTCAAACGGTGAAACGTGTGACCTAATGCTCAAGCTAAACTGCTGAGGGTTAATAGGATTGACAGCTTACATTTGTCAGGAAAACAACAAGTGCAGACTTGGAAAGTAGGGGGAATAGAACTCCGAAGTTAAGCATGCTCAGGCTAGGGGAGTGAGAGGATGGGTGACCGACTAGGAAGTTAGACGATTTGGAATGAGTGACCCACACTTGAGCAGTTAACAGGGGTGATTAGAGACTAAATCATCAAATAATTCAGAAAATTGAAAATAAAAAAATCAAATTTTTTTCCAAAATTTTGAAAAACAATTACAAAAAAATACCTTTAGTACCGGTTGGTGTCCCCCATACCACGGCGCAAGCTCATGCCACGTGGTGGGCCTTTAGTGGCGGTTCGTGCGGACCGGTACTAAAGTGGGGGAGCCTTTAGTCTCCACCCTTTAGTGCCGGTTGCAGAACCGGCACTAAAGGCTCTTACGAACTGGTAATAAAGCTCCGTTTTCTACTAGTGCGGAGAGGTACGCTGTCATAGGTGCATACCTTGACAGCAAATAGGAAAGCGAGCTCGCTGTCATAGGTGCATACCTTGACAGCAAATAGGAAAGCGAGCTCGTCGATTTCCTCCATGAGAATCGGGACACCTTTGCATGGTCTCCCAAAGACATGCCGGGTGTTCCCACGGATTTCGCCGAGCACAAGCTACATGTCAGAGAAGATGCCAAGCCAGTCAAGCAAACCCTCCGCCGACTGTCGGAGGAGAAGAGAAGAATCGTTGGAGAAGAGATCGCCCGTCTGTTGGCAGCCGGTTTGATCATGGAAGTTTTCTTCCCAGAATGGCTTGCCAACCCAGTCCTTGTACTGAAGAAGAATAACAAGTGGCGCATGTGCATTGATTACACCAGCCTCAACAAGGCCTGCACCGGGTTCGACCAGTCGGCCCGGGGGCTTGCCGCCTTGTCCTATTCCAATGTTACCTGCAGTCGGACAAGTAGTGTGCCGGCACCTAAGCCCTCTCTTGCCACAAGTTGCAGCTTGCAGAGCGGCTGTTCGGCCGATAAGAGATGAAGGCAGGAAACAGTGCCCACACGAAAAATGGCTAAGGAGTAAAAACATTTTGCATAGGCCGAGTCGGCTCCTCCCTAGCCGACCGGCTGCTGAGCAGCCGGCCGGCCGATTTCTAACTTAAGTTGCTACATTCTACCAAACGGCTGAAGAACTTGTTCTTCCCAAACGGCCAAGTACATGATACAGTCACAGACCGCAGAGCGGCTGTCCGGCTAACAAGACGGTAGCCAAGGGAAGGCGGCAGGGAAAAAAGCTAAAAAAAGTAGAAAAGCAAGACAAGTCAGAAATCAACAAAAGATTACTTTCTACAGCAAAAGGCCTTGGCCAACATTCAATGGAGTTTGAATACACCCCAGCGGGTGGCATTGCGTAAACTTAACAAGTTTTGTTCGAGAATTACGAAACAGGGAAAAGAAAGATAACTTGGCGACCTAGGCCAAAGGAGCAGCAGCCGGATCGGAGTGGCCAGCGGAGGTAGAGGCTTCGGGTGGTGGAGCGGCCACCTTGTGGGTCTCGGTCTGGTCAGCACCGGCTGCAGTCAGTTCGCTGACATCTCGCCCACTGGTCGAGACCTGATCAGGCTGAGGCCAGCCTTCGCCGCCCTCGTCCTCATCCTCCTCCCCTTCGCCTTCATCGCTGGAGGCGATCTCCTCCACCGAGTCTTTGCCGCCTTCTGGGTTCAGCCCAAACCAGTTAGGCGGCACTTCGGCGCCCGCTTCGTCCAGCTCAGGGAGGAAGATGCTGGTGTCCGTATACTCGGTGATCGCCACGGCGCAGTGACGAAGCTGAGGCGCCACAGCCTCCAGCTCCGCACCGGCTTCAGCATGAAGGGTGGCGAGCTGGTCCAAATTCAGCCCGGGATACCACCCCTTGACAAACTCCAAAGCTCGGCGCGCACCTGCCCGAGCCGAGGAGCCCTTCCACGCCTCGATGCGGCCGATGGCCACCTCCAACCAGTCGGAGGTCTGGCTGACAGTGCGCAGAATAGGAGTGCCCGGTCAAAGGGCGGAGACCACCTGAGCCCCAGCACGCTGAAGACAGCGAAGTGCCCGATGCGCCGGCTGGAGACGAGCCTCGATGGCGACCTTCTCCTCAGCAAGAGTTCGAGGGGCGTTGGGTAGAACCGTCACGCCAGCCTGCCTCCGCTTATCGCGGTGGGCCTCGACGGCCTGGTTGGCGGTGACGGAGTAGCCGGGGAACTACTCTGCTAAGAAAAAGAAGAAATAAATGAGAAGGTGGAGGCAGGCACGCAGGACAAGTCGGCAGGCAGAACAAGGAAAGAGCAGCGTACCGTCGAGAAGATCCTCGATCTCGACGTAGCCGGCCTCCAGGGCTTTCTACGTGTCAACCCAGTTCGAGCGCTGACTCTCGAACTGCGCCTGGAGAGTCTCCTCCGCGTCCTTGAGCTTCCGCAGCTCCGCCTTATGGGTGTCCGCCTGGTCAGCCAGCTGCTTGGCTAGGCGGTTATGCTCCTGCTCCGCCTTGAGGCACGCCGCCTCCTTGGCACGTAGCATGGTTTGAGCCTCGCTGAGTTGCTGCTGCAAGGCGGCATTGGCGCCTACGCAGGCAAAGAAGAAAAAACAATCAATGATCAACAAAGACAAAGCAAACGTTGGAAAGATCCGGCCCGACTGCTCAGCAGTCGACCCAAATCTCAGGGACTACACCCCGCGGGTGCGCTGACGCGCCCCCGCGACGGATTTAACAACTCAACAAGGAAGCAAGAAAAGGTGGTTGCCGGAAGATCCGGCCCGACTGCTCAGCAGTCGGCCCGAATCTCGGGGACTGCACCCAGTGGGTGCGCCGCCGCGCCCCTGCGAGACGCAAGAGGATGGAGTGCCTACTCTGGCTCTCGACAGGTCCGCGGTCCGCTTGTCCAGCGATGCATCTCCAACGTATCTATAATTTTTTTATTGTTCCATGCTATTATATTATCCATCTAGGATGTTTTATATGCATTTATATGCTATTTTATATGATTTTTGGGACTAACCTATTAACCTAGAGCCCAGTGCCAGTTTCTGTTTTTTCCTTGCTTTTGAGTTTTGCAGAAAGGGAATACCAAACGGAGTCCCATTGACCTGCCAATTTTTGTGGATTTTTTATGGACCAAAAGAAGCCCCCGGAGTAAAAGAGTTGGGCCAGAAGAGTCCCGAGCCGCCCACGAGGGTGGAGGGCGCGCCCTACCCCCCTGGGCGTGGGCCCCTATCTCGTGGAGGACTCGGAGACCCCCTTGATGTGAGACCGGCGCCAAAAATTCCTATAAATATAGAAACCTCCAGAACATAACCTAGATCGGGAGTTCCGCTGCCGCAAGCCTCGGTAGCCACCGAAAACCAACCTAGACCCATTCCGGCACCCTGTCGGAGGGGGGAATGCCTCTCCGGTGGCCATCTTCATCATCCTGGCGCTCTCCATGACGAGGAGGGAGTAGTTCACCCTTGGGGATGAGGGTATGTACCAGTAGCTATGTGCTTGATCTCTCTCTCTCTCGTGTTCTTGAGGTGGTACGATCTTGATGTATCGCGAGGTTTGCTATTATAGTAGGATCTTATGATGTTTCTCCCCCTCTACTCTCTTGTAATGGATTGAGTTTTCCCTATGAAGTTATCTTATCAAATTGAGTCTTTAAGGATTTGAGAACACTTGATGTATGTCTTGCATGTGCTTATCTGTGGTGAAAATGGGATATCGCGTGATCTACTTGATGTATGTTTTGGTGATCAACTTGCGGGTTCCGTAACATTGTGAACTTATGCATAGGGGTTGGCACATGTTTTCGTCTTGACTCTCCGGTAGAAACTTTGGGGCACTCTTTGAGGTTCTATGTGTTGGTTGAATAGATGAATCTGAGATTGTGCGATGCATATTGTATAATCATACCCACAGATGCTTGTGGTGACATTGGAGTATCTAGGTGACATTAGGGTTTTGGTTGATTTGTGTCTTAAGGTGTTATTCTAGTATGAACTCTAGGATAGATCGAACGGAAAGAATAGCTTCGTGTTATTTTACTACGGACTCTTGAATAGATCGATTAGAAAGAATAACTTTGAGGTGGTTTCGTACCCTACAATAATCTCTTCGTTTGTTCTCCGCTATTAGTGACGTTGGAGTGACTCTTTGTTGCATCTTGAGGCATAGTTATATGATCCAATTATGTTATTATTGTTGAGAGAACTTGCACTAGTGAAAGTATGAACCCTACGCCTTGTTTCCTAGCATTGCAATACCGTTTACGCTCACTTTTATCGCTTGCTACCTTGCTGTTTTTATATCTTCAGATTACAAAAACCCATATCTATCATCCATATTGCACTTGTATTGCCATCTCTTCGCCGAACTAGTGCACCTATACAATTTACCATTGTATTGGGTGTGTTGGGGACACAAGAGACTCTTTGTTATTTGGTTGCAGAGTTGCTTGAGAGAGACCATCTTCATCCTACGCCTCCCACGGATTGATAAACCTTAGGTCATCCACTTGAGGGAAATTTTCTACTGTCCTACGAACCTCTGCACTTGGAGGCCCAACAACGTCTACAAGAAGAAGGTTGTGTAGTAGATATTAAGCAGTTTCTAGCGCCGTTGCCGGGGAGGTGAGTGCTTGAAGGTATATCTTTAGATCTTGCAATCGAATCTTTTAGTTTCTTGTTTTATCACTAGTTTAGTTTATAAAAGAAAACTACAAAAAAATGGAATTAAGGGTGCCTCATATGCTTCATCTTTTTAATGTCTTTCGTGAAAATGATGGGAAGGAAAATTATGCTCAAGTACTAGAAGAAGAATTACATAGAATGCTTGGCATAAAATATGTGAATGATGAGCATGATTGCAATGTTGTTAGTATGAATTCTTTGAATACCCATGATGCTAATGATATGCAAAGCCACAAGCTTGGGGATGCTATGTTTGATGAAGATGATATGTTTAGTCCCCCAAGTTTTGATGAGCAAATTTATTATGATGAAAGCATGCCTCCTTTTTATGATGATTATATTGATGAAAGAGGGTTTGGAAGAGTGTCAACTTTAGGAAGTAATGATCCCACTATTTTGGAGGGTGTTGAATCTTATTATATTCATGAAAGTGGATTTGGAGAGGTCATGACTTTATTTAGTGATGAATCTATTATTTTCGGAGAGGTTCCAATTGATTATGAGAATAAAGTTGCTATCTATGATGATTATTGTGATGACTTGTATGCTATTAACAATAATGATAACCATGAAACTTGTCATCATGATATTAATTTTCAATTGGATTTTGCCTCACATGATAGTTATTTTGTTGAGTTTGCTCCCACTACTATTCCGAATGAGAAGAATTTTTCTTATGTGGAGAGTAGTAAATTTTCTATGCTTGTAGATCATGAAAAGAATGCTTTATGTGATGGTTATGTTGTTGAATTCATTCATGATGCTACTGAAAATTATTATGAGGGAGGAACATATGCTTGTAGTGATTGCAATAATATCAAGTTTCCTCTTTATGTGCTGAAATCTTGAAGCTATGCTTGTTTTGCCTTCCTATGCTAGTTGATTATTGTTCCCATAAGTTGTTTGCTCACAAAATCCCTATGCATAGGAAGTGGGCTAGGATTAAATGTGCTAGTCATATTCTTCAAGATGCTCCCTTTATGTTTCAATTCTTATCTTTTATGTGAGCATCATTGAAATCATCATGCCTAGCTAGGGGCGTTAAACGTTAGCGCTTGTTGGGAGGCAACCCAATATTATTTTTGTTCTTTGATTTTGCTCCTGTTTAGTAATAAATAATTCATCTAGCTTGTGTTTAGATGTGGTTTTATGTTTTAATTAGTGTTTGTGCCAAGTAGAACCTTTGGGAAGACTTGGGTGAAGTCTTTATGATCTTGCTGTAAAAAACAGAAACTTTAGTGCTCACGAGATTAGCTGCCATTTTTTACTGGAGAGCGATTTTAGGTTGATTATTTTTTAAGATGATTAATAGACAAATTCCTCAGGACCACCAATTTATTTCACAATTTTTGGAGTTACAGAAGTATTCTAATGATACAGATTACTACAGACTGTTCTGTTTTTGACAGATTCTGTTTTCATTGTGTTGTTTGCTTATTTTGATGAATCTATGAGTAGTATCAGAGGGTATGAATCATAGATAAGTTGGAATACATTATATATTACACCAATATGAATTTATAATGAGTTCACAACAGTACCTAAGTGGTGATTCATTTTCTTATACTAACGGAGCTTACGAGTTTTCTGTTGAGTTTTGTGTTGTGAAGTTTTCAAGTTTTGGGTAAAGATTCGATGGACTATGGAATAAGGAGTGGCAAGAGCCTAAGCTTGGGGATGCCCAAGGCACCCCAAGGTAATATTCAAGGACAACCAAGAGCCTAAGCTTGGGGATGGCCCGGATGGCATCCCCTCTTTCGTCTTCGTTCATCGGTAACTTTACTTGGAGCTATATTTTTATTCACCACATAATATGTGTTTTGCTTGGAGCATCATTTTATTTTCTTTTGTTTTGCATGCTGTTTGAATAAAATACCAAGATCTGAAATTATTAAATGTTAGAGAGTCTTCACATAGTTACATAATTATTCAACTACTCATCGATCTTCACTTATATCCTTTGGAGTAGTTTGTCGTTTGCTCTAGTGTTTCACTTATATCTTTTTAGAGCACGGTGGTGGTCTTATTTTCTAGAAATAATTGATCTCTCATGCTTCACTTATATTATTTTGAGAGTCCTAAACAGCATGGTAATGTGCTTTGGTTATAAAATTAGTCCTAATATGATAGGCATCCAAGATGGGTATAATAAAATTTTCATATAGAGTGCATTGAATACTATGAGAAGTTTGATACTTGATGATTTTTTTGAGATATGAAGATGATGATATTAGAGTCATGCTAGTTGAGTAATTGTGAATTTGAGAAATACTTGTGTTGGAGTTTGCAAGTCCCGTAGCATGCACGTATTGCAACTGTTGTGTGACAAATTTGAAGCATGAGGTGTTCTTTGATTGCTTTCCTTATGAGTGGCTGTCGGGGACGATCGATGGTCTTTTCCCACCAATCTATCCCCATAGGAGCATGTGCGTAGTGCTTGTTTTTTATGAGTTGTAGATTTTTAAAATAAGTATGTGTCGGGGATATAGCCCGCGGTGTGACTCGGCCGGAGTTATAACCCGACTGGGACTTGGTAAGCCGGCAGGTAATAAACCGGCTGACAGTTAAGACAGGTGGCTAAGATAGACGGTAAAACAGCAGGTGATAAACCGGCTGACAGTTAAGACAGGTAGCTGAGGCAGACAGTCATAACCCAGCAGACAATCATAACCCAGCAGACAATCATAACATGGCAGACAGTCATAAACCGGCAGACAGTCATGACCCGGCAGACAATCATAACCCCGCAGACAGTCATAAACCGGCACATGTTAAGTCAGATCATAACCCGGCAGATGTTAAGTCAGATGATAACCCGGCAGATGATAACCTGGCAGACGTTAAGTCGCCTGGGGTTAATAAGTCCGAGATGTTAAGAAGCCCAAGATGTTAAGAAGCCCATGAAGAGAAGTCATGATAGTTTAAGTCTTAGTCCGAGATGGACTCTACATGTAACCCGCCCCTTCCACTTATATAAGGAGGGGCAGGGCACCCCAAGAGGGGGGAGAGAATAATCTTAAGGGTTAGACATAACTGGGAGAGCCGGTTTACGGCGACTCCCTGACGATGATAATGAGACCTAGCCACAAACAGCATGTAGGGTTGTTATCGGATGATGTTTCCCGGGGCCTGAAGCTGTCTAAACCCTTGTCTTGTGTTGTGTTTCTCGATTACGCTCAACCCCTCTCAAGCTACCACATAGATGTGTTGGCCTCACGACAAAGTCCTCACACTAGGACATCTGCCACGACAGTTGGCGCCCACCGTGGGGCTCGCGCACGGTGATGTTGAGTTTTTGGAGGGATTTTTCTCAGGGATCTACAAGCTCGCGATTGGCCAGGAGAAAAACCAACATTGGAAAGAGTATCATCACAGAAGTTAGGGTTTGCTGTTGAGCCGCTGCCACCGGCTGTATAATCCGTCAAGTTGCCGTGTTTTTGTTGTTGTCCGGAAGAAGAAAAGCCGGCACGAAGAAGATCTACGTCATCAGCTTGCAGATGGAGACAAAGATTATAGAGTTACATGTTCAGCGTCTGCTACACGCGCCGTGATAAACCGCCGGCATGGGATAGTCTTCGGCGGAGCCGAAACATCCAATGTTTGCGATCAGACTTGTTGGTTTTGAAGCTAGCAGCATGAGGGTTTGGCGTTTTATGCGTCGCCGAGGCAACATGATCTGTCGAATCCGAATATGAGATCAGTTTTTTCGGCTGTAGTTGCGTGTCGCCAAGGCCGAGAGAAGTTTTGCGGTAGCTGTTGTACGCCGCGTCATACAAATCCGTATCAATCCGAGGAGGAACGATCTGTGTCGAAGCTGGCAGGATTTTTTACTGCATATTTGGTGGCCGGATCAAGAAGCACCCGTCACCAGTTACGACTCAAGATCAGCCTCCAACAAATCAGAAGACTTGGCGGGTCACTGCGGCTGTCGCTGACCGCCAAAATCTGTATAAATTCCATGGTACAACCTGTGATGGCCGCGGTACAAGGTGTGTGCATAAGTTGATTTACGCCTGAGGCCACGTGCCACGGGCAAACTGCTAGCCCCGATGTTTGGCGTGCCCACTTCAGACAAACCCAATGAAAATATTCTTATTGTGAGTTCAGAGGAAGACACGGATATGGATCGGTCAAACCAACTACGGACCGGAGGATAACTGAGATGTGGATTAGACTCGGGTTCACAGCAGCGCCGTTGAGCCGCTACTGCCGGCCTTGGCCTTGCCGTCTCTGCCGCTGCACTCCTGAGCCGCCGCGGCGACGAGCCACCTGTTCCAATTGGCCGCTCTCACCATCGACGCCACAACTCATGACCCGCCACTACAGCCGCGAAGAGCCGCCATCATCTTGCTGGACCGCTACGGCCATGGGTCACCTCGCCAGCCGTCAGCGCATCACCCGCTGCTGTACCTTCGTTATGAACCGGACGCCGCCTGTGTTAAACCGCCTGCTTCTGAGCCGCTCCGGCTTAGCTCCCGTCTGAGTCGCCGTCGCGCCTCGTCTCCCGTCCGAGCCCCTTGCTAAGCCACCCGCCGGTTTACTACTGCTTCCACGGGCATGGCCAGCTTCGCGTTGCCTTGGCGCCTCCTCATCTCGCCATTTCAAGCTGCTCCGCCTCGCCTCCGTTTCAAGTTACTATTGCTGGGGTGGGCCACGAGCCGTTGTTTCCGCGGAGTCGCTGGTCCTCGTCTGCGGCCACGGCCCTGATCAGCCGCGTCCGCCTCCGGGTGGGGCCGGCCCTATTGCCACGACTCGCCACCGGATCAACTGTGGTTCCGAGTCACTTCAGCTTGCGTCGAGCGGCCGTCTGTTCTAAGTCACGCCCCTGCTTTTAAACCGCCGGCGCCGTGAGTCACCGTCACCATTTTGCCGAGTCGCCAGCGCCCCTCCTGGAGTCGCCGCTTTCTTCTAAACCGCCGCTGTGGGCTGGCCCCCACCTCCGCCTTGGCTGGCCTCTAAGCCGCCGTTGACTCCTCTGCGGCCTTGAGTCGCCCCGGCTTCCACAGCCGCTCGTTCCACAGTTGAGCCGCCGGTCTACGGCGAGTCGCCCTCCGCTACTGTGGCCTGCGGTTCCGTGGCAAACCGCCGAGGCATGAGTCGCTGGCCCCGACTGGCCTCCCTCTGCACAAGACCGCGCATCTCGGGCCACCAGCCGGGTCAACATCCGCGCCTTGAGCCGCCGGCCTCGACCCGCTGCTCCTGTCGTGGCTCTCGTCTTCGAATCGTCGTAAACCGCCGGTGCCGCCATAAACCGCCCGCGCATTCCCTCCGCGCGCCCGGGCCGGGTCACTGCTCGCGGCCACTTCCTGCGCTGCACCCCGCAGCTCTGCCCGGTGCCCCTTTGTCGCCCCGCTGTCGCCGTGGAGTGCCTCGCCCTGCCTTGGTTGCCTCCATGGCACGGCTGTGCCTCGCCTCGCCTCCGCAGGCTTCCCGCTTCCAACGCTACAAGCCACCCTGACGGCCCGTTTCCAACCCGCCCCGAACTTCGAACCGGCGTCTCTGAAACTGACCACATCAAGCCTCGCCGGTCCGCCTCGCGAGGTAACTCTGCTGCTAACTTACCGTGCGGCTCAGCCTCAGCCTCGCCGGATTGCACCACGGCGTTCGCCTCCGCAACAGCCATTGCTGCAGAGCCGTTGACGCTCCGGCCTGAGTTGCCTTCACCTCCGCTCTGGGCACCTTCCGCTGGAGCGTCTTTGCTCCACCAGCAAGCCCCTCTCTGCTAAAAAAATGGAGGAGAAATGCATGCAGGCGCATGCACATCCACAGAGAGAGGGACGGGTCAGAGAACCTGTGTGCATGCAAAGAGGTGGGGGAGGAGAACGTGGGCACAAGGATACAGTGTCTCTAAGCCGATTATTGCAACTGCCCGACGCCTTTTCCGTAGCAATCTAGGAGTAAGACAATCTGATTTTTGCTGTGCTCTCCCTCCTTGGTATGCGGGATGAGCATAAACACCAAGAAAAAATATCAGAGGCAGTACTAGTACTCCAACTGCTAGTCTGTATTTTGACTACGGGAAGACCATGGTGCAGAATACTACTCCATGAGGTTGTCAGATTGCGTCCGGCGATTTAAAAGATCGGACAAAATTAACAGTATATCTGAGAACTCTTTTCGTCCAACTATATCATCCAATGTCGGTGCCCGCGTTTGTCTAACAAGTCACCAGGTGCTATCTTTTCTATATATTTTATCAACACATATTAAATTGTTTGAGAACAATTACTCTGGTCTATGATATTTTTTCACAGGACCATTATTTCTTACAAAGGTGTCGCAAAAAGGGCACGTGTCAGCATTAGTTTTGCACTAGCACTTGTCCGTGTCGTGCAAGTCACCGCCCCTGCTACATCAACACACGCGACTGACTTGTCGTCCGCGCCCACGGATGATTCGCCCGCGTCCGTGCCATTTCTACCATTGCGGCCGACTATCTCGTCCGCGCCGGCTTACAACACCGATGTCGATTATTCCGTCCGCACCAGCTTATAATGCCGTGGCCGGTTCATCTGTCTGCTCCCGCGGCCGACTCGCTCGTGATTGATTTCAACTTCACCGTGGTGATCATCAACTCCGCGGTGGATAACTTCTGGCCTAACATATCAGGTGAAATCCATCCAGCATATTTTTATATTATATATTGCTTTCTTTAAAAGAGCAATTACTCCGGCTTGCAAAATTATCTAATGCAGGACCCTAAACCGCCATATTGGTGCAAATTTAAAGGCCGTCAGAAAATTTCCGGCTTAAAAAGAAGGATTTCGGTTTAAAATCCGGTTCAAGGGAAATCTGTTTTCTTTGCAAAGGCTTTGAAGCTCTCAATATCCGGCTCAGGAAGAATTTCTTTCTCGCAAAGTTTGAGTTCTCAGAAAAAATTAAAGGGACCAAAGAGAGTCTGTTGCAAAAGCACAGCCCAAACATAGGTACCCTTTGGGCACAACCTACAATGTCACTTGGGGGCTTGGTCGTATTCGAACCGTAGCTACACCTCTTAATCCGGCTATCAAGCCCATATCATAAGAGCACAACTCTGGTTACCTGGGTAATCCAGCTATCAAGCCCATATCATAAGAGCACAGTTCTGGTTACCTCGGTAATCTGGCTATCAAGCCCATGTCATAAGAGCACAGCTCTGGTTACCTCGGTAATCCGACTATCAAGCTCATATCATAAGAGCACAGCTCTGGTTACCTCGGTAATCCGGATATCAAGCCCATATCATAAGAGCACAACTCTGGTTACCTCGGTAATCCGGCTACCAAGCCCATATCAGAAGAGCACAGCTCTGGTTACCACGGTAACCCGGCTATCAAGCCCATATCATAAGAGCACAGCTCTGGTTACCTCGGTAATCTGGTTATCAAGCCCATATCATAAGAGCACACCTCTGGTTACCTCGGTAATCCGGCTATCAAGCCCATATCATAAGAGCACAGCTTTGGCTACCTCGGTAATCCGGCTATCAAGCCCATATCATAAGAGCACAGCTCTGGTTACCTCGGTAACCCGGCTATCAAGCCCACATTATAAGAGCACAACTCTGTTTACCTTGGTAATCCGGCTATCAAGCCAGTATTATAATTTGATAAGAGCATAGCTCATATTACCTTGGCAATCAGGCTATCAAGCCAATATTATAACTTCATATGAGCATAGCTCTGACCTACTTGGAGGCTTAATGCCCAGGTTAAGGGGACCAAAGAGGGTCTGCTGCACAGCACAACTCAAACATAGATACCCGGCCTTGATGGTTCAAAATATATCACTTGGGGGCTCCCTTCTTGGTTTGAAGCGCCAATATACTTTGGATTGCGCAATGGGAATCATGCGCTTATAAATCATTGGGTATATTATTTAAATCTTTAATAGCCAACATGGCAGGATTTTTTATTATTATGGATAACCAGTATTATGATGGAGGTTTTCAAAGTCGCTTCAGTGCAATGACTATTATTTTATCAATGGGTATGATTTATTGTACTAAGGAATAGTCCCGAGTCGCTACAGGCTTACGACCTAGCACTTGGGGGCTACATTATTCAAGTTGAGATTACATCAAATATGCAAGTCTAATGTCGCTGCAAGCATGCACCATGACACTTGGGGGCTAATGCAAAGTCATTTTACTGTATTGAAGACCCGATTCATTACATCATAATGAGCGGGCCCTTGGGGGCTACCAATTGCTCCTGTCAACAATTCAAGGTACACAAGTTAAATCCATTATATTGAAGGGTCAATTGCTCAGTTGATAAAGCACAAAGCTCTTAACCTTGTGGACGTGGGTTCAAGCCCTACGATGGAGGCTACATTATGAGTTGTTATTTACATTGAATTATATATCAAGGCCCAGCTCGGTATTACCGTAATGACCCGGCCCTTGGGGGCTACACATCACTTCTCAAATCTACATGATTATATTTACAAAGTCCCTGCTCATTATTGCATAATGACCCGGCCCTTGGGGGCTACATTGGTTGATGTTTTTATGAGCATAAGGCAATTTCAAGTCCCAGGTTGCTGCAAGCATGACAACCTGACACTTGGGGGCTACATATGTGGAATACTCACTTTATGACTCGTGACTGAGATGAACAAATCGGATGTTTTCAAGGTTGTGACATTTATATTGAAGCAAGTCTTAAGCTGTTGCTACGCTACCTTCTTAAGACTTGGGGGCTACAAGTGATAGGCATATAAGAGGTATATTTTCAAGCTTGATGTTAACTACAATTATGACCCGGTGCCATCAATATTTATAAACCGACAATTTTGGCAATGATAAACCAGCAAGATCTACATCCTTAAGCCGGCTGAAGATCAGATGAGTATTTCAAGGACCAATATTTTTGTTAAGCATTGGGAGCTGAGTCAAACGAATTATTCTTCAAAATATTTATCTGTGACAAACCAATGTCAGCAAATTGATTATGAAGTTGGCCTATTGACCCGGATTTTCTAGAAGAAGGAAAGTGCAAGGAGTTAAGGATGATCAGGATCAATTTAACATGGATAAATCCAAATTAAACTAGGGGCTAATGTCGGGGATATGCCCCGCGGTGTGACCCGGCCGGAGTTATAACCCGGCTGGGACTTGGTAAACCGGCAGGTACTAAACCGGCTGACAGTTAAGACAGGTGGCTAAGACAGATGGTAAACCGGCGGGTGATAAACCGGCTGACAGTTAAGATAGGTGGCTGAGGCATACAGTCATAACCCGGCAGACAATCATAACCCGACAGACAATCATAACCCGACAGACAGTCATAAACCGGCAGACAGTCATGACCCGGCAGACAGTCATAACCCGGCAGACAGTCATAAACCGGCAGACGTTAAGTCAGATCATAACCCAGCAGATGTTAAGTCAGATGATAACCCGACAGACGATAAGTCGCCTGGGGTTAATAAGTCCGAGATGTTAAGAAGCCCAAGATGTTTAGAAGCCCATGAAGAGAAGTCAGGATAGTTTAAGTCTTAGTCCGAGATGGACTCTACATGTAACCCGCCCCTTCCACTTATATAAGGAGGGGCAGGGCACCCCAAGAGGGGGGAGAAAATAATCTTAAGGGTTGGACATAACTGGGAGAGCCGGTTTACGGCGACTCCCTGACGATGATAATGAGACCTAGCCACAAACAACATGTAGGGTTGTTACGGGATGATGTTTCCCGGGGCCCGAAGCTGTCTAAACCCTTGTCTTGTGTTGCGTTTCTCGATTTCGCTCAACCCCTCTCAAGCTACAACATAGATGCGTTGGACTCACGACAAAGTCCTCACACTAGGACATCTGCCGTGACAATTCCACGACAGTATGTGAGTTTTTTATGACTAATGTTGAGTCCATGGATTATACGCACTCTCACCCTTCCGTCATTGCTAGCCTCTTCGGTACCGTGCATTGCCCTTTCTCACCTCGAGAGTTGGTGCAAACTTCGCCGGTGCATCCAAACCCCGTGATATGATACGCTCTATCACACATAAGCCTCCTTATATCTTCCTCAAAACAGCCACCATACCTTCCTATTATGGCATTTCCATTTCCATTTCGAGATATATTGCCATGCAACATTCCACCGTTCCGTTTATTATGACACCCTTAATCATTGTCATATTGCCTTGCATGATCATGTAGTTGACATCGTATTTGTGGCAAGGCCACCATGCATAATTTTTCATACATGTCACTCTTGATTCATTGCCCATCCCGGTACACCACCGGAGGCATTCATATAGAGTCATAATTTGTTGTAGTATCGAGTTGTAATCTTTGAGTTGTAAATAAATAGAAGTGTGATGATCATCATTATTAGAGCATTGTCCCGCAAAAAAAGAAATGCCAAAAAAAAAGAGAAAGGCCAAATAAAAAAAGGAAAGGCCAAATAAAAAACAAAAAAAAGATAAAAGGTACAATGCTACTATCCTTTTTCCACACTTGTGCTTTAAAGTAGCACCATGATCTTCATGATAGAGAGTCTCTTATTTTGTCACTTTCATATACTAGTGGGAATTTTTCATTATAGAACTTGGCTTGTATATTCCAACAATGGGCTTCCTCAAATGCACTAGGTCTTCGTGAGCAAGCAAGTTGGATGCACACCCACTTAGTTACTTTTGTTGAGATTTCATACATTTATAGCTCTATTACATCCGTTGCATGGCAATCCCTACTCCTCGCATTGACATCAATTGATGGGCATCTCCACAGCCCGTTGATTAGCCGCGTCAATGTGAGACTTCCTTACTTTTTGTCTTATCCACACAACCTCCATCATCATATTCTATTCCACCCATAGTGCTATGTCCATGGCTCGCGCTCATGTATTGCGTGAAAGTTGAAAAAGTTTGAGAATACTAAAGTATGAAACAATTGCTTGGCTTGTCATCGGGGTTGTGCATGATGAGAGCATTTTGTGTGACAAAAATGAAGCATGGCCAATCTATATGATTTTGTAGGGATGAGCATTCTTTGGCTATGTTATTTTGAGAAGACATAATTGCTTGGTTAGTATGATTCAAGTATTATTGTTTTTTGTCAATATTAAACTTTGGTCTTGTATCTTTCGGATCTGAACATTCATGCCACAATAAGGAAAATTACATTGATAAATATGTTAGGTAGCATTCCACATCAAAAATTCTGTTTTTTATCATTTACCTACTCAAGGACGAGCAGGAATTAAGCTTGGGGATGCTTGATACGTCTCCAACGTATCTATAATTTTTTTATTGTTCCATGCTATTATATTATCCATCTAGGATGTTTTATATGCATTTATATGCTATTTTATACGATTTTTGCGACTAACCTGTTAACCTAGAGCCCAGTGCCAGTTTCTGTTTTTTCCTTGTTTTTGAGTTTTACAGAAAAGGAATACCAAATGGAGACCAATTGACCTGCCAATTTTTGTGGATTTTTAAGGACCAAAAGAAGCCCCCGGAGTAAAAGAGTTGGACCAGAAGAGTCCTGAGCCGTCCACGAGGGAGGAGGGCGCGCCCTACCCCCCTGGGCGTGGGCCCCTATCTCGTGGACGACTCGGAGAACCCCCTGATGTGAGACCGACGCAAACAATTCCTATAAATACAGAAACCACCAGAACATAATCTGGATCGGGAGTTCCACCGCCGCAAGCCTCTGTAGCCAACGAAAACAAATCGAGACCCATTCCGGCACCCTCCCGGAGGGGGGAATCCCTCTCCGGTGGCCATCTTCATCATCCCGGCGCTCTCCATGACGAGGAGGGAGTAGTTCACCCTTGGGTCTGAGGGTATGTACCAGTAGCTATGTGCTTGATCTCTCTCTCTCGTGTTCTTGAGGTGGTACGATCTTGACGTATCGCGAGCTTTGCTATGATAGTTGGATCTTATGATGTTTCTCCCCCTCTACTCTCTTGTAATGGATTGAGTTTTCCCTTTGAAGTTATCTTATCGGATTGAGTCTTTCAGGGAATGAGAACACTTGATGTATGTCTTCTGTAACATTGTGAACTTATGCATAGGGGTTGGCACACGTTTTCGTCTTGACTCTCCGGTAGAAACTGGGGCAGTCTTTGAGGTTCTATGTGTTGGTTGAATAGATGAATCTGAGATTGTGTGATGCATATCGTATAATCATACCCACGGATACTTGTGGTGACATTAGAGTATCTAGGTGACATTAGGGTTTTGGTTGATTTGTGTCTTAAGGTTTTATTCTAGTATGAACTCTTGGATAGATCGAACGAAAAGAATAGCTTCGTGTTATTTTACTACGGAATTATGAATAGACCGATCAGAAAGAATAACTTTGAGGTGGTTTCATACCCTACAATAATCTCTTCGTTTGTTCTCCGCTATTAGTGACTTTGGAGTGACTCTTTGTTGCATGTTGAGGGATAGTTATATGATCCATTTATGTTATTATTGTTGAGAGAACTTGCACTAGTGAAAGTATGAACCCTAGACCTTGTTTCCTAGCATTGCAATACCGTTTACGCTCACTTTTATCGCTTGCTACCTTGCTGTTTTTGTATTTTCAGATTACAAAAACCCATATCTATCATCCATATTGCACTTGTATCACCATCTCTTCGCCGAACTAGTGCACCAATAAAATTTACCATTGTATTGGGTGTGTTGGGGACACAAGAGACTCTTTGTTATTTGGTTGCAGGGTTGCTTGAGAGAGACCATCTTCATCCTACGCCTCCCACGGATTGATAAACCTTAGGTCATCCACTTGAGGAAAATTTTCTACTATCCTACAAACCTCTGCACTTGGAGGCCCAACAACGTCTACAAGAAGAAGGTTGTGTGGCAGACATCATCCAGCTCCTTGATCTGGGCGTTGAAGGTGGCTGCACGGACATTGTGGTAATCCTACAACGAAGCAACAGAAAGAAAGGGGAGTTAGAGCTGAGAGCCCACTGAGAAGTTCCCGCCCGACTGCTCAGCAGTCAGACCGGAACTCGGGGGCTACACCCAACGGGTGCGCTGGCGCGCCCCCACCAAAGATTCCAAAAAACAAGAAGCAATTCACATACCCGAATGGTGGCCCGCGTCTTCACGAACGCCTTCATACATTGCTGAAGGGCGGCGGCTTTGGCCCTGAAGCCGGCCTGGACGTCCTGCGCCGCCTTGATCAGGGTGCCTGTCCCGCCCCCGTGCAATCACTCCGTCGGCGCAGAGCTGGTGGCTTCAGCGTCAGGAACCGACGAGCTCGAGGCTCCAATCTCTTGGGGCCACGGAGCCAAGGTCGCCTTTGCTGCGCGCCGGCGCGTCGGGGTCTGAACAACCGAAGTCGCCCCCACCACCAGCTCGCCGTCACCTTGAGACACTGGCGGCGCGTTGGGCCGACTGTCTTGGGCCTCGGCAGCTGGCGTCTGCTGGAGCGCCTGCAGGCTTGGGACGATGGCGTCTCCCCCTCCCTCTCCATGGCCGGCTGGTCGATGCCGGCCCCTCCAGTAGGCACCAAGACCTCCATCGCTGGCGGCATGGAGCAGAGCGGAATGATCAGCAGTGGGGCCTGGTCGGCTATGGCCGCCCCCACTTGCGCCCCGACGGCCGTGTCCGCCTAGGTCTTGGCAGCCTCCTTCGTCTGGGCCTTTGCTGTGGCATAGGCCAGGGCCCTGGCCGCCGCGCCCGCCTCCTCCTGCGCTGCCTTGGCAGCGTCCGCCTTCGCCCGATCCGCCCTCTCCCTCTCCTCACGCGCTTCCCGCGCATTCCGCTCCGTCGCCGCCTAGAGCTCGGCGCACGGGTCCACACGGCAGGTGTTGGTAGAGCCCTCCGGCCCTCCGACGATGGAGGCAGAGGTCGACTGCTCAAGAGAGAGCGGTGCCCTGATTCGCACGAGTTGAAGAAAATTCAGCAGAAGTTTACAAAAAACAAGAGAAAACATGAAGAGGAGCAAGCACTCACACATGCACCATCGGCGGCTGCTTCCTGGCCCTCTGGAACCGGACGGCCTTCGCAGCGGCCTCCTCTCGTCTGGTCGCCACAGCCGAGCCCTTGGGTTTCTTCGGTCGGGCGCCATGCTGCTGCGTGCTGGCTCGGCGCGCCGCCTGGTGCGGATGGCGCCGCTGAGGAGCTCGCCCTCGCCCTGTTGCCGGCCGGCCGGCAGCGCCGCCCGGCTTGCTCGGTGTCGTCATCTGACCACGCCTCGATGCCGCCTCCTCCACCGGAGCCGCCTGCCCCGTCGCCACCACTCGTGGTGTCGTCTTCCAAAGCGGCCGCCCCCATGTCGGGGTCGTCCGCGTCACTCACCGCCTGGTCCGCAGGAAAACCTGGCCATGCGCCAAAGCGTCGGCCAGCTGCTCGGTCGGATGGAGCAGCGATACGGCTGACTGTTCAGTCGGCAAGCCAGAGCTCGGCAGAAGAAATAAAGACCAAAAAAGAGAGAAAAATCGGAACTTACGGCAGGAGGCGGATTAGCAAGGGGGTATGGCGGCTTGCCAAACCACCAGTCCGCCGCGAGCTTGAGGTTCACGATCTCATTCACCATGTGGGCCACCTCCGCGACCGGCATCTCACGGGTGGACAGCCGGCATGGGTTCCGATGACCACTCATCTGACAAATCATGTGAGGCCGGCCCTGGAGGGGGAGAACCCGGTGCGTCACAAAAGCCGTCAGCAAGTCGGCCGCATGGAGGCCTTCCAGGTCGGTCATCTCCTCGAGCCTGGCGACTGCGGCTGCGCCGGCGGCCGACAGGTGCTTCAGCTTGTACGTCCAGCTGGAGCGCGGTTCAGCCGGCGGGCCGGCTTCGTAGGGCGGCAAGTTGAGGAAGTCCACTGCTGGGTCAGCGTTCTTCACATAAAAGTACGATTTCTGCCACAGGTTGACAGACTGGATCAGAGTAATGGGTGGAAAGCGGTTGCCGGCTCCTTGGCGCCGCACGGCGACGAAGGCGCCGCACTCGGCCGGCTCGTCCTTGGCGGCGACGCCAATCTTGGTGTAGAAACACTGCCTCCACAGCTCGAGTGTGGGGAGAATGACGAGGTAGCCTTCGCACATTGTGACGAAGGACGACAGCAGCACCACCGAGTTGGGCGTGAGGTGGTGCGGCTGGAGGTTGTAGAACTCGAGGAAGGAGCGAAGAAAACCGCTAACCGGGAAGCTGAAGCCACGGAGGAAATGTGTCCGGAACACGACGCGCTCGCCGTCCCTCGGCGCCGGCGTGATTTCTTTCGCCGGCGGGACGCGCTCCTCAACATAGCCCGCGCCGGGCAGCCGCCTCGTGTCACGCCAGAAGTCGAGGTGTCCCTGCTGGACGTCGGAACCGTCCCAGGCGCCAGGGTTCGCCTTGTCGCGCGCCACGGGTTTTTGAGGCCCGATGGAGGCGTGACACGGTGGAGGAGGAGTGAATCCGCGGCGGAACAGCAGCGCCGCGGGAGAGAAGGGCTTGGCAACGGGAAGCCGCGATGGCACTCCGGCGAGACTGCGGGGGTGCGGTGGCGGCAGAGAGCAAGAAGAAGAAGAGCAAGGAGAAGGAGGAGGTGGCCGCGCGTGCTAATGCCCCCTCCCCCTATTTGTAGCCCCGGGCTGCGAAGCCGAGGGGGGCGGAGCGTGGGGTTCGTGGGATTAAATGCGCCCACCACCACATGTCCCCGCACTAACTGCGTAGTAAAGAGCGCGGGGTAAATGCGCTCCAGAAGCCCAATCGCCCACCTCGGCCACAGCGGATCCGCACGCGGGCCGAGGCCCGATAGTGGCGGGCCCAGGCCTGCGGCCACGTCCCATTCCGCGCGTGGGCTGGCAGGACCCCTAGCCTGCTGGCGCCACATGGTGTGCGAATAGCTGGGGGCTGGCCTAGGGCTAGGCTAGCACACCGCTTGGCTCCCGCCTCGGCGTTTCGAAAACCACCAGGCTGCCACCTGGTTGTGTTCGACTTTCGGCAGTCGGCATTCTGGAAGACAGATTAAGCAAGATCAACGGAATACTCATAGTAGGAAGCTACTGCGGCCCCACTTCCTTTTCAGCCGCGGCGCCCCACCAGCTTCGGGGATTACTGTCGGAGTAATTAGCCACGGGTAGCCTCATCAGCTCCCCATGGCGTTTCAAGACATCGGGGCTGACTGTGCCCCTCAAGAATCCAGGACCAAAGCGCCGCCTTCTCACCGCCGGCTGGTCCAGGCGGCCGGCTGCTAGAAGGCGGCATGGCCCAGAAGGCGGCCTCAAGATGAGATGACTCCTGGCAGACGGCCTCTAGAGAGGTCGGCTCCCAACAGGCGGCCCCAAGCGCTCTCAGAGTCTGCACCCTCATAAATATGACGAGACGGGGTGTGGCTACAGCACGCCTTGCCGCCCCCTAGCCTAGGGCACAGCAAGGCGATAGTACGCCGTACTAAGCGGGGCTCCTCCGTTCGGCGCGGCACTGTTGCCACGCCGACCCTGATGTCACCCCTGTTAGAGGGGGCTGTGCCCCCACGACGGGCTGTCGGTACGGCCCGCAGGCGGCAGGCCCCACTCGACAACGAGAAGACCAGAAGGCGGCCGTCGCTGGCCAGTCGGCTCAGTAGAAGCCGGCAGATGGCCAGGCGTCCCTCCCCCTCCTGGGGACCCGTGCGCCATTAACCAAGCGATTCGGGGGATGGCTACAGTGAACGCCCGCTAGGCGGCAGCACTGTAGCCACCCCTCCCCCGACAAAGCACGCATCATTAGCCGCATCGCTACAGTATCGGGCAGCCGGCAGGACCCGCAGACGGCGGGTACGGCATGTCGGCCAAGTACAAGACAGACGGCGGGACCCACCAGGCGGCGGGCCCCCCGGCCAGCAGAGAAGCCGGCGACCAGAGACATTAATGGCTCGGGCCTACACCCGGCCGGATTACCATTGTACCCCTGGGGGTAGGCCTATATAAACCCCCCATAGCACCCATGCAAAGGGTTCAGCCTCTTGTTCACCCACACACCCATATAGAGAGAGGAAGCTAGGGCTAGACTTGCTCTCCTTCCCCCTCTAGAGAAATAACTCAAGGAGCAAGCTTGTAGCCATCATTGTTGCTTGAGTGATCATACGGAGACCCCGCAGAGCAGGACTAGGGGTGTTTTCTCCATGGAGAACCCCGAACGTGGGTAAGATTTTCCCGCGTGCATGTCTTCGCCTCATCCCGCTTCCTGGCACCGGCGACGTCTTACTAGCCACCATCATGATAAGCCATCCTTTGGCATATGTCGCACCAAACCCCTGACATTTGGCGCCCACCGTGGGGCTAGGTGCACCGTCGTCCGAAGATCTGTTCGGGACGGGAATCCTCTTCCTCCCTGGCGAGCGCAGCCAACCAGGCACGCCGGATGGCGTTTGCGCCGACGCGTTGCTTGGTGCGAAGGTCGCCTGCGTGGCAAGCTGCCTCGCCGACCTTGTTGGCGAGATTCGCCTCTCCGACGAGCCTGCGTCCGATGCAGGCACTGACAGCCCCGAGAGCCGCCTTGTCAGCCTCCTCGAACAGCTCCACGTCGCCGACGAGCCGGCCGTCGACTTAGAGTCGGTTGGGTCCACCGACCCGATGCTCGTCGACTCCGACACGGCGTTGCTCGACGCATTCCCAACCAACGTGGTGGTCGTTGACCATCCTCTCCCTCATGCCGACAGCGGTGGCAGCTCCGTCACGGAGGTGCTCGTCATCAGCCATGATGGAGTTTCCGGTGACGGTGCGTGAGACCCGCTCGAGGCAACGCTGCAAGACCTGTCTGCACCCATCGCAGAAGACGCTAACAGTGAGACGCTGGAAGCCCGCCGCGTCCAGCTCGTCGAAAGCGCCAAGAAGCTAGCTAGCATGAGACGCCTTCCGGAGGCTTACCAGCGCGAGATGGACTGCGCCGTTGGAGGCACGCCGGCTCCTGGCGGGCCCAGCCGCATTGGCACGGTCTGGCAGCACGGCGCGGCCATTGCCAACATGTTCGGGGCAAATCGCCCCGTCTACGCCACGCCCAGGGAAAACAAACGAGCTGCCTAGGCGGTAGCAGACGAGCTGGACAACCTCAAGGGCGACGAGCGTCGCCATATGACGGAGCGCGTCCAGCGACTTATTGACGCGGCTGCCGAGCAGCAAGACGCCGGCTGCCGCGTCGAGGAGCCCAACCAGCGGAACGACGACCCACCTCCCCGCCGGGAGCATGGCGCGATGTCCCGGACGCCGACTGGTGGCGCCCGCGGACAACGAGACAAGGAGCTGGCTGCCATCCGCAGCCGGACGCACATCAGCATCGAGCGTGACCAAGACGGCCGCCCGCGAGCGGTGGAACGACCAGGCGACTACCAGCCTCCCCCGTGCAGAGAAAGACGCGTCTCCCCGCCGTCTGTTGATCACCCAACACTCGGCGACCGCCTTCGCCCCCGAGAAGGGGTCGTAGAGAACGATGCCCGCCACCGGATCGACCGCCTCAACCGGTCCCTGGCGCTAGAAGAAGAAGACATGCTGGGCCTGCCCTATTTTGGCCCCCGCATCCGTGACGAGCCATTCCCCAAAGGGTTCACACTCCCAAGAGATACGCCCAAGTACACCGGCTCCGTGAAGCCGGAAGACTGGCTGGTCGACTACTCCACAGCCATCAGCATTGCAAACGGCAACAAGCGCGTTGCCGTGAAGTATGTTCCACTCATGCTCCAGGGCACCCCTCGGACATGGCTGAATAGCCTGAAGCCCCGCAGCATCAACAGCTGGGTAGATTTCACTGAAGCCTTCATCGGCAACTTCACCAGCACTTACAAGCGGCCGCCCAAGCCTCGCCAGCTCTCCTTGTGCGTCCAAGGCCCCAACGAGTCGACTCGTGACTACCTCACGCGCTGGGCCGAGCTGCGCAACTCTTGCGAAGGCGTGCATGAGGTGCAGGCTATCGAGTACTTCACAGTCGGGTGCAGAGAAGGCACTCTGCTCAAGCATAAGCTTCTCTGCGACAAGCCGGCCACCCTCGACGAGTTGCTGATCATAGCAAACAAGTACACCATGGCCGACTCCTCCATGAAGGCGGAGATTCAAGTCGATGCATCCGGCAAAGTGGCTCCTCAGGCTCCTCGGACCCCAGCTGGCGACTCCAGTTGGCGCCAGCAGCAGAACGATAACAAGCGAAAAGCCCCGATGCCGGCTTCCACCAGCCGGCATGTGGCGACAGTCGAGGACTAGCAGCTGGAGGGGCAGCCCGCTCCCAAGCGTCAGAGAGGCGGCAAGTTGAATTGGCTGCCTGCCTTCTCCTATGAGCAAACTCTTGATGCCCCCTGCAACTTTCACAGTGGCGCGAAGCCGTCCAACCACATCACTCGGAAGTGTCACTGGCTCACGCGAATCTCCAAGTGCGAAGGACTGCTACCTCCGCCGCCTGCAGGCCAGCCACCCCCGCCTCCTCACCAGCCGGCGGCCCGCCCAGCAGTCGGCGCTGTTCAAGATGAATTCCCTGAAGAGCACGGATATGTTGTTTTCAACAGTGTGGCCGATGACAGGCGCAGCCGGCGTCAACAGTCCCGAGAGGTGAATGCCGTAGCCAGTGAAGCCGCAGAGTTCATGCACTGGTCAGAGAAGCCAATCAGTTGGAGCCGAGCTGACCACCCGGAGGTAATGCCTTCTCCGGGTTCTTATGCTTTGGTGTTGGAGGCAACCTTTGCTACGGAGAGGCGAGCTGCTCGTTTCTCCCGAATCCTGATAGGTGGCGGAAGTAGCATCAACATCCTATATCGTGTCACCATGAAGAAATTGAAGATCAAACCCAAGCATCTCCTGCCCAGTCGGACTGTCTTCCATGGCATAGTTCCTAGCCTTTCTCACTCACCAATAGGCAAGATCAAGATAGATGTCCTCTTCGGAGACAAAGATCATTTCCGCCGAGAGCCCATCTGGTTTGAGGTAGTTGCCCTAGAAAGCCCGTACCACGCACTGCTTGACCGCCATGCCTTAGCCAAGTTCATGGCGGTGCGACACTATACCTACCTCAAGATCAAGATGCCAAGCGCCAAGGGAGTCATTACCATCTCCGTAGATTACTAGAAGTCGTCCGACTGTGCGGCCGCTAGGAGCCGGCTGGCCGAGTCCCTTGTGATTGCTGCCGAGAAGTGACTCCTTGACCAGGTTGTGGCCATGGCCGGCAAGCAGCCGGACATGTCCCACGATCCCAAGGAGTTGGATGCCGAAGGATCCTTCAAGCCGAGATAAAGAAGATACCGTTGGACCCAGAGCACCCGGAGAGGTATGCTGTCATAGGTGCAAACCTTGACAACAAATAGGAAAGCGAGCTCGTCGATTTTCTCCGTGAGAATCGGGACATCTTTGCTTGGTATCCCAAAGACATGCCGGGTGTTCCGACGGATTTCGCCGAGCAGAAGCTACATTTCAGAGAAGATGCCAAGCCAGTCAAGCAACCCCTCCGCCGACTATCGGAGGAGAAGAGAAGAATCGTTGGAGAAGAGATCGCCCGTCGGTTGGCACACGGTTTCATCATGGAAGTTTTCTTCCCAGAATGGCCTACCAACCCAGTCCTTGTACTGAAGAAGAATAACAAGTGGCGCATGTGCATTGATTACACCAGCCTCAACAAGGCCTGCCCGAAAGATCCGTTTGCTCTGCCACGGATAGACCAAGTGATAGACTCCACAGCCGGATGCGAGTTGTTGAGTTTTTTGGATGCCTACTCAGGATACCACCAGATCAAGTTGAACCCGGTATACCGCCTTCATCACGCCATTCGGAGCCTTCTGCTACCTGACCATGACATTCGGCCTGAGAAATGCCGGTGCCACGTTTCAGCGTTGCATACAGAAATGCCTCCTCAAGCAACTCGGCAGAAATGTCCACGTCCATGTAGACGATATTGTGCTGAAGACAGAGAAGCGCAATACACTCCTCGAAGACCTTTGAAAATCTGCGCCTATTTCAAATCAAGCTCAACGCAGAAAAGTGCGAGTTCGGAGTACCATCCGGCCAGCTCCTTGGCTTCCTGGTCTCAGAACGCGGCATTGAGTGCAACCCTGTGAATATCAAGGCCATCGAGAGGATGGAGAAGCCTACCCGACTGCGAGGCCCTTCCGATGATGGAGTAGCGCAGGCGCCGCGGGACCCGCACAGCAAGCACCACTACCGGAATCGCACCCTATGCCGACGGCCCTGGCCGTCGGCATAGCCCTGATTGGCCGTCGGGACAGGCCTATGCCGACGGCCCCCGTCGGCAACATATCCGTCGGCGTAGCCCGGGAGGCCGTCGGCATAGGTCCTATCCCGACGGTGTCCGTACATCTATGCCGACGGCCCTGGCCGTCGACAACGTTACGTCCTAACGGCGGCCGCCGTCAAGTGCTGACCAACGCCTGCTCGCCACGTGGCAATCCTATGCCGACGGCCTAGACATCGACATAGATTTAAACTAAGCCGACTGCTAGGCCGTCGGCATAGGCCTGCCACGTGGCAGCAACTGGGCTCTCCTGGGGCAAGGCTATGCCGACGGCCTGGCCGCCGGCTTAGTTTATATATATGCCGACGGCCTGGCCGTCGGCATAGACTTGCCCGACGAGCTCCCAGTTGCTGCCACGTGGCGTCTATGCCGACGGCCTAGCCGTCGGCTTAGTTTAAATCTATGCCGACAGCTAGGCCGACGGCATAGATGCCACGCGTCAGCAACTGGGAGCTCCGGCCAGCCCTATGCCGACGGCCTAGCCATCGGCATAGTTTGTATTTGATTTTTTTTCTTTTCTCTGTTTGTTTTCAAATCAATTCAATTCAGATATACAGCACATATCAGCAGATATATATGATGGAAATAGACATATAGAACACATCTAAGTATCATCCGTCACCATCACAACATTATATGCATAAGCATCATCATAATCAACATAAAGATAAGCATAAGCATATAAAGAAGCACACAAGTCATCTAAAGGACCATCAAAGACCACAAGTTTATCATCATCACCACACACAAGTCATATAAGCACACAAGTAACCAAAAGGCTTAAGCGCCAGGACGTCGAGCACCGCGGAGGTCGTCACCGCCAAGACCGCTGAAGCCCAGGTCGTCAGTGCTAGCGGCAGCGCTACCGCCAAGACCGCCTCCACCTCCGCCTCCGCCTCCATCGATCGGAGTGGTCGGGCTCCGTGACTCGGGAGTGCTGCGAAGACCACCGCCAACGGTTGATCCACCGGTTCCCTGGATGTTGAAAAGACATATTAACGGGATATATGACTGTGTTGAAAGGCATGATATGCTTTGAGTGAATAGATTGGGGATGAACTAACAGGCGAGGGGCCAGCGTTCTGTGCCACAAACTCCTCAAAGGTCAGCAACGTTGGATGTGCTGGAGGACCCTCTGCTGATGGCCATTGAGGACACCTGCCGGCCGCCATTTCCTGAAAAGCGTGCTGCATCTGGCGATCCCTCTGCTGATGGTATGCATCAAGGCGGTCGTGCCACGCCATGGTCTCCTGGCGTGTGTACTCCATGTAGGCCTACAGTATGACATGATGAAACTCATAAAACTACTAAATGCGGAAAATAAAGGGAGCAATGAAGATAAAAGGGAAAATACTTACAGTTTTCTGCTCCTGAAAGAGGGACAGTGATGGTGCACTGCTCCTGGGCGTGCTCGTGCGCTGGCTCAGGGTCGGGTCGATCCGACGGAGCTGTGTGTGGGAGATAGTAGGAGTGATCACAGCATCGAGAACCGCCTCCCGACCGTGCTCCTTTGGCCATGCCCACCACCACCCTTTCGTCCAGATCCGCCGCAATGGGGTCGATGACGTGGCAGAGGGGCATGGGCAGGTCTATGCCGACGGCTATGCCGCAGGCATACCTCTGCCATAGATATGCCGACGACCGCCTTTACCTCCCGTCGGCGTAGTTTCAACACCGTCAAACGGTCAGCGCTGACCGGGTAGGTGGGCCCGGGCTATGCCGACGGCTGCGCCTATGCCAACGGTCCCCGTAGGCATATCTCGAGCGGTCCCGACGGCCACGTCTATG
Organism: Aegilops tauschii subsp. strangulata; assembly: GCF_002575655.3. NCBI lineage: Eukaryota > Viridiplantae > Streptophyta > Magnoliopsida > Poales > Poaceae > Aegilops > Aegilops tauschii. The sequence goes on from NC_053041.3 coordinate 70,485,283, forward strand.
CAGACGGCCCCGTCGACATAGATGGATGTATGCCGACGACTTTTCTACGCCTACGGCCCGCCCTTTGCCGTCGGCATAGGTCCATCTATGCCGACGGGGGCCGTCGGCATAGATGAGGCTGTCCGCGCAAGCAGTTATTCTGGTAGTGCACCAACGCATGCCGCGGGACCTGCCGAACTCCTCCATGCGAGGCCGTCGCGGGAGTAGCAGAGCTCGTCGCGTGAGCGCACTCCTCCATCCGAGGCCGTCGCGGGGCAGCGGATCTCCCACGTCCCGTGGCCGCACTCCTCCATGTGAGGCCGCCGCGGGAGGTCGCAGCCGTCGAAGCGGGGGCCACCGTCGATGTGGGGTGGGGTCGGGGGGAGGCGGAGCTCCTTGGCGCGTGGCCACCGTCGATGCGGGGGAAAGGCTCCACCACCGCCGCTCTTGCGAGTGGAGAAGTGTGGGACCCTAAGGCGAGAGGATATGGTGTGCTGGTCCAAGCGAAAACCTGACATGGCTCGGCAGATGCATGAAGATTCGTGCGTGCAAAATCAATGACATCTAATTCGTCCGGGCCGAATTCTCAACTGCCACACGCGTTCGGGCGAGGAGCGTTTCGCCCACACAACACTGTTTGCTTACGTGGCCTTTGACCCAGATGACAACTGCTGTAAAATTTGTGCAAATCAATCCAACGGCAACTACTCCGTGTGGGCGTGATGATAAGTGCCACACGTGTGGGCGTTTTCATTTGGGTATCTTTTTCTCTACTCTGCATTGACATCCGGGCACAGCAGCTCGGCATTGGCTGAATTAAAACAGACAGCAAGGAAGTTATGCATTATGTCACAGGTAGTGCAACGGTTTGAGAAGGTCAATACCTAAAATACCACTGTTTTGCAGAATTAACGAAGAAGACAGCTTATGTACAAAACCTGAAAAACAACAATATAATGTGCAGAAACTAGTTCTACATGAGTTTATCACACGAGAGAATGGATGCTCAACATGAATTTTGCAGAAATTATTTCTTTAGGAGAGAGAGAGAGAGAGAGAGAGAGAGAGAGAGAGAGAGAGAGAGAGAGAGAGAGAGGAGAGACATGTTGTATTGGACTTCTCAAAGAAAGTGAAAACATAAGGTTTAAGCAAATGTTTAGAATCCTCTGAGATGCGAAGGGAAGGAAGGATTCCTATAGGAATTTTCAAGTCAATCCTACTACGGCACGCAGGAATCGTCTCCTATAGGATTGTATTCCTATGAAATTCCCTCAAAATTCCTTTGTTCCAGACGGGGCCTGAGTGTTCTCTGTCGAAACACAAATTCATTCTCTGCTATAGAACTGAAACTTTAAGCGGCACAGCTAAACTCAATTCCTAAACTCACTGCATAAGTGTACGATGCTTCATCTAAGAGAAACGCAGCTGACACCAGCATAGAAGGGCGAGCACAACTGACTAATGTCACCACATCATTGTTCATGCAGTTTCTGAATTGTAGAACAGCGAGGGCAACCCAAAATAGACTTCCAACTGTCAGGAGAATGGACAAAGTTTAGCTAGAAGAACTCCTGGGTTTTCCTGAACCCCTATCTTAGTACAAAAAGTTTTCCTGACACTCAGAAGTCCTCCTCAGGTACGGTCTTTCTCTATGCTGCATCGACATCCGGGTACAGCACCTCCGCGTGGGCTGAATTAGCAGAAATATCGAAGAAGTTAGACATACATCATGTCATAGGTTAATGAAATAATGAAGAAGAAAGCTGATGTATGCTTTCATATAGGGCTGTGGGATACAGCCTGGATTTGTCTACACATTATTCGAAGCAATTACATTAGGCTTAATAGTAGAAATCGGTCTCTTCTCTGTGAAGTTTAAATGAGCAGGTTGAGTGGTTTGGGTTTTCAAGTTGCAAAGTCTTCCACTAGCGGCATATAGTATTAAATTAAGAACTGAATCATCTAAAGTCAAAACCAAACAATAACAAGCTTCAGAGTTCAGACAGCCTTCTAGCATCTGTCCATAAATCTAACAGGCAGTTGACTGATTTGGTTCAACAACTTCTATTGATATCTAATAATCCTACAGCAGTTCAGACTACCTAGTTTCACCAAAAGTTTCAGCAAACTGTTTTTCAGACTACTAGGTTCGAAATCAAGAAGGCAATTGCAGAAACTATTTTCCATATAGTGTTGTGGGATAGGACCTGATTTTTTTTGCTGAATTACATATGAGTAGAAATCAGTATCTTCTATGTGAAGCTGAACTGATATGACTGAACTTATTTGGGTTTTCAAGTTCCAAGAGTGGGAATATGTAAAAACCAACTAAGCCTCTGACTACACAGACAGATTAGTCCAACGGCCACACAATGCAAAGACAGCAGTTTAAACAATTGTCAAGTCCTAAACTCCTGACTGAAGCAGATTAGCAGCTGTTTCAGTACACTGTTTTCCAACACAAGCAGACTACTCCATTAACATAAAACCCAAGGAGATTAGTAGGAAGTTGGGAAGATGGAGGGCCTCTCACCTGGCGTCCCGGCCGCGAAGACGACGATGTGGAGGTCCCGGAGGTACGCTGCGGGGCAAGTCGACGCACATGACGAGGTCGGAGACGTCCAGCCGGCGCACCAGCTTCTTCCTCAGGCGGACCACGGACCTGCCCCTGAACACCAACGCGCCGTGGTTCATGCGGATCTGCCGCGACGGCAACAGGGCGTCGAGTAATCCGCGGAAGGGAAGCTGCAGTTGAGTCGCAAGGAATCATCAGGATGCCGGGGAATGCAGAGGCGCAAGAAGCCAAAGAAACTTGAAACAGAGCCAAGAAGCGCCAAGAACAGAGCCAAGAATTGCTCGCAGGCGAATGAAATCAACACGATTTGCAATCTTTGCGGTCAAATTCCGACATGTCCACCCAATTCCCGCAAATTCGGGAAGAATCACGAAGCGCGCATGGCGGACTCACCCCCGTCTGACGTGGAAGGGGAGGCATGCCCCCCTGGCGGGGATGGGCTCCACTACCCAGTGCATCATCGTGCTGACGATGTAGGTGTCCTCGATGTCCTCGGCGCTGACGCCATTGTTCCAGCTGAGGTACCTCCCGGTTGGCGCGGAGGCAGCGTCCGGTGAACTGCCAGAGGAGGACGTCGTTCCCGGTGTCGACCCCGTCGGCCTTCCACATGATGGCCTGCACCTCCGGCTGTGCGTAGTCCCGCAGCTGGACGCGGAGCCCGCGGTGGCCTAGCGGCGCCGGCGCGTCCGTGGCGGCGAGGTAGCGACCGTAGGCGGCGCTGTGGAGGAGCACATACTCCGCGTGGCCGTGGTACAAGTGCACCACCCAAGCCGCATTCATCGACGCCCGGCGGTGGTGGAGGGAGAAGCCATGCCCGTCCTATTCGGCGTACAGGTACATGCCGCCCTCGCGGCTCCGCAGCCGCACGTGGTGGCCGCATCTGCCGCGGGCGCCGCTGGAGAGCAGAGGCGGTGGGTTCTTGGTTTCTTGGCGCTCCGGCGAGGAGAAGCGAAAGCTGCTGTTGGGTCAGGCGCCAAGGCAGAGTATTTCAAGGGGAAAGATATGTATCGCCAGCAGCGTTCCTGATCGAGCGACTGCTCACGGGGCCGGCCCAGTATCTCAAGTATAACCCACTTTGCCTATAAAAAAAGTATAACCCACTTTTATCTATAAAAAACTAGACTAAAGAAAACAGTATGACCCATTTCAAATTTTGCGACAAATAGGGTGCCGACGCACCCCGACTTGGCTGGCCCGTCGGCGAGCACGACATGTACTAGTACCACGTGATGTACAAATCGAAAAAGGTGGGTGCCTCCACCAGGAATTGAACTCCTGATGCGAACTAATATACGAACAATGCTGTTTCAAACTTTTCTTCAAAAGTTGTGAACAATTTTCTAGAAGGCAAGTAATGGTTGAAAGCACGACCATTTTCTTAAAAATGCTGTCGGTGTATAAAAGTAGGGGCTATCCTTTTGACCCTTTACTTGTGCACGGGTAGTCACAGCCACGTGCCACGGCCACACTTAACAGCGTAGAGGAGGGAAGCCAAAGAGAAGCCAAAGCACAAGACAACCAAGGCAACGCCAAGACCAGGAACACAAAAAGTAAGAGGGCGAGGTGGACCCCCTCCCGGCAAGACCCTTGCCGGGGTGGCCTCCGTGGCCCCGACAAGAGCCTCGCCGGGGCAACTTGCCCAACACCAGCAGAGCGAGCCACCCCTGAGCCCAAGGGTTCCAAACGCCGTCAACAACTACATTGGAACCAGGGCTCGGGAGGCACCTCCGTGGCCGAGGGCATCAGCGGGGCCACTGCCATGCCCGCACCAGCCAAGACTCCACCGCCGTCCCCAAGCAGCTGCTAGCTCAACCAGCTGGGCAGACACCTTCGTGGCGACGAGCGGCCTCTACACCGACTCAGCAAGCACCTGCGTGCTGGCATGCGGCCCTTCCTGAAGGCTCCACCGCCGCGCCAGCCCAGCAGCCTGCCTACATGGCACTGCAGACGTCGCTGGCCTGGGCGCGTGTCGAAGCGAGGCGGAGCGGCGACGGACGGGACGGGCCTCATTCCCGTCCCCGATAAAGCTAATGGACATCTAAGTAGCGCATTTAATGCGCTTTGTCCCGTAATGCCGGGCGATAAGCTCGCGCACTGTACACCTTTCCACCTCCTGTCTGCCACTGTGGCAACCCCTTTTGCCTATAATAGGAGGCCCGAGGCGATCAGGAGAGGAATTCGGCTCTTTAGAACTATGCGGCCACCGTAGCTAGTTCGAGAGCTCAAGAACACTCTGAAATACACCCACTAAATCGGGACTAGGGTATTACGCATCTTCGCGGCCCGAACCTGGGTAAACGACTCGTGTGCTTCCTATCAGACCTGCTCTTTGCACAACCTCGCGCCCGCCGACCGTAGAAGGGATCCCAGTGACCCCATAGGTGTCGTTCCCACCAACATCTTTGGCGTGCCAGGTAGGGGGCGCGGTTGTGAGAATCTGGTCTAGAAGTTCTTCATCTCCATGGCTCCCAAGAAGAAGACGATCACGGCCCGTGCCAGTGCGGGCGAGCAGCGGGCCGGTCGCGGACAGAACCCGAGCCGCGGCCCGCGAGCACCAGCACCACTCTGGCAGTCAGAGCCTGGCGAGCGGCGTCGTTCGTGCGCCAGACGACGGGCCGCACACCGCCAAATCCAAAGATGGGGCTGGGCCCCCCGCAGGCGGCGCGGGGCCCTCCAGGGGTGTCGCTATGCCACCTACGGTGGCGCAGCCACCTCCAAGACGCCTACGCCGGCGCCCACAACGCGCTCTTCCCAGGGTGTGCACGACGAGCAGCGTCACCACGCCGGTGACCCTGGACACCGCCGTGGGAAGAGCCATGTGCATCATCTGCGGGACGAAGGAGGCCAGGATGCCCGCCGAAGTGCTGGCGAAAATGGCACGCAGCCGCTGGGCCGTGATAGAGCTCCTTCTAATGTGGTTAGAGGTCGAAGCGCGCCACGGTCCACGCTGCTTTCGCCACCACCCACGCCAGCAGAAGCTTTGGCACGCGTGCAGCTACTCCTCGACTTCCCTCCTGCCGTGGAGAAGCTCGACGAATGGAGGGCCACCATCCAGAGCCTTGTCGCCGTCGCCAACAAAGACGATCCGCGACCAGCGGGGCCCTCGGGCCGGCGCTCCGTCGAGCCACCACATGCCAGCGGTGGAAGGACCGGGGGAGCTATAGGCACAGTGCACTCTCCACCCCGCGCTAGTCGCCGCCGGTGCCGGTCCGTCGTGACGATGCTTGTGATAACATTTCCATAGCGTCATCCGACCCACGGACCCATCGCGACCAGCGCCAAGTTCTTCGAGAACGAGCCCATGAAGACGCTCGAATCACCATCGAGCGCCGGCGCGATACACGCCACCAGTCGGATAAGCGGGCAGGACCCGCCATGGACCACCCGGCACCGGGGGGCTCCGGTGGCCTACCTTACGAGGTGGGTTGCCCAGCTTTTACCCGTGAGCTGCGGCAGTTCCAGTGGCCATCCCACCGCATGTTCAAGCCCGACGTCGGCGAGAAGTACAACGGCAAGACCCATCCGTCAGAGTTCTCAGCATCTACACCATCGCGATGCAAGCTGCTGGAGCTCGCGACGACAAGGTGATTGCCAATTACTTCCCGTTGGCACTGAAGCCCAACGTCATGTCTTCGTTGATCCACTTGCCGGCGGATTCCATTTGTTCTTGGTCGGATCTGTGCCATGAGTTCGTTGGTGCCTTCAGCAGAGGCCACCAAGCTCATGGCTAGGCCAGTGATTTGCATATCATTCCCAAGAAGGAAGGGGAAACCCTGCGCAAGTACATACAGAGGTTTAGCCGGCTGCAGTACAACATCCCCGATGTTCATCCGGCCGCCGTGATTAGCGCGTTCCATCAGAACATGCGCAATCGCAAGATGCGTGAAGAGCTAACGATGAACAAGGTTAAGGATGTGGCCGAACTTTATGTTCTGGCTGATAGGAGCGCTCGGGCTGAAGAGGGAAGGAAGTACCCCGGCGAGGACGCCGGCGTGGAAACCGACTCTACTGATGAAGACAACGCCGCCCCGATGAAGAAGGGCCGGCGTCGCAACAGGAAATGCAAGGGCAAGGCCGTGCTTGCCGTCGAGGGATCCGACGACACCGGCGCTGCCAAGAAGGCCAAGGCAGACGACCCCGGGAAGGAGATTGCCGGATGCGCCGCCTGCCAGGCCTTGGCAGCTGCCGACAAGCCAGGAGGCTCCGACAAGCAATACTGCAAGATCCACAGCACCAAGGGCCACGACCTCCAGAACTGCCGACAAGTTGAGCTGCTTGCTAAGAAGCAAAAGGCTGAGTATGAGAGGCGGGACAAGGAGAAGGGTTAGGATGGTGCCGAAGGATCCAGCAAGAAGCATGGCGGCCAAGGAGGCCGCCGCGGCAAGGATAACCAACAAGAGAGGACCGCTCGGGGCCGTGACAAGAAGCAGGAAGACGATGATCATGACGAGGACGACGAGTCCGGCGAGCAAGTGTTTCAGAAGGCTACGGAGGCCATGTGCGTCAATGGTGGCGCCTCGCTGCACACTTCACACCGCCAGCTCAAGAAGTGGGCACGTGAGATCACAGCAGCGGAGCCATCGTTCGACGCTCAGAAGCCGCTGAAGTGGTCCAGCACGCCCGTCATTTTTTACGCCGAGGATCACCCTGATCGCACAACTGCGGTTGGGTGTTTGCTGTTGTGGGTTTCACCAACGATACGCAACCTCAAGGTGAACAAGACGCTGGTTGACGGCGGGGCTGGTCTGAACTTAATCTCGCCCGTTGTGATCAGGAGGCTGCAAATTCCCGATGGAGACCTCGAGGAGACGGGCACGTTTCAAGGGGTCAACCCGGGAAGGAGCCAGCCGAAGGGGAAGGTCACGTTGCCAGTGACGTTTGGAGGTGAGCTAATCTAGAGGACGGAGAGGATTGTCTTCGATGTAGCCGAGATCCCCTTGCCCTACAATGGGATCCTCGGCCGCCCGACACTAGCCAAGTTCATGGCGGCGGCGCATTACGCCTACAACAAGCTGAAGATGCCTGGGCCGATGACCATCATCACCGTCCCTTGTGATAAGAAGGATGCGCTGATCTGCGCCGACCTACTCTACCGGGAAGCAGTTGCAGCAGCTACCGCCAAGGCACTTGCTCCTGCCGCTGAAGCCCGGGGAGGGAAGAAGAAAACCGGCAAGACTTCTCGCACCCACTTCGACAAGCACACCTCTTCAGAGTGTTGTGCTACTGTCGAGGACGTGGCAGAGAGCTCCACCGGCAAGAGCAAGAAATCCAGAGCTGCGCTGGAGACCAATAAGTTGTCCGTCAAGGAGGATGGCACGGGAGGAGCTTTCATCATAAGCTCCACCCTCTACAGTAAATAGGAAGACGCGCTCGTCACTTTCCTGCGGGCGAATGTTGATGTGTTTGCATGGCAAGCATCTGACATCCGCAGCGTTCCCAGGGAAGTGATTGAGCATCATCTTGCTGTCTGCCCCCCATGCGCGACCCGTCAAGCAGAAGGTCAGGAAGCAAGCTTTGGAACGGCAGGAGTTTATCACAGAGGAGATCAGGAAGTTGGAAGCAGCAGGCTTGGTGAGGGGAGTGCTCCATCCGACGTGGTTAGCCAATCCGGTGGTGGTGCGCAAGGCAAACGGGAAGTGGAGGTTGTGTATTGACTACGCAGATATCAATAAGGCTTGTCCTAAGGACCCCTTCCCGTTGCTGCGCATCGAACAGATTATTGACTCCACGGCCGGGTGTGATCTGTTATCATTCCTCGACGCCTACTCGGGCTACCACCAGATCTTCATGACAAGAGAAGACGAAGAGAAGACAACATTCATCACCCCATGTGGTACGTATTACTTTTTACGGATGCCTTTCGGGTTGAAGAGCGCTGACTTGACGTTCGCAAGGGCGGTCCAAATTGGTTTTGAGCCCCAACTACGTAGAAATATGGAAGCTTACATGGATGACATAGTGCCCAAAACTGTCTTCGGTGTTCCGTCCGGCAAACTTCTCGGGTTCTTTGTGTCGCAGCGTGGGATCGAGGCAAACCCAGACAAGATCAAGTCTATCGAGCAGATTGAGGCGCCAATGCGGATCAAGGATGTGCGTCGGCTCACTGGCTGCGTTGCCACCATGAGCCGATTCATCTCCACATCTGCCAAGCGCGCCCTTCCCTTTTTCAAGATTTTGAAAAAGGCGGGCCCAATGGAGTGGACCCCGGAGGCCGACGTAGCACTGCAGGATCTGAAGAAATACCTCTCTTCTACACCAGTACTGGTGGCGCCTAAACCACAAGAGCCATTGCTGCTGTATCTGGCGGCGACGAATCAAGTGGTCAGCGCCGCGTCGGTGGCGCAGAGGGAGGTCGACGAAGAGGCAGTGGCAATGGCAGGACCGGCGAATGGCGCGCCAGAGATTCCCCTGGCAGGGCCTGGTGCTGGCAAGGCAAGGCCCCCGGCAGAGTCTGACGCCATCGCGACAGGGCCTTCGCAGGCAAGTGAAGTGGTGCAGAAGAAGAGGATGATGCAGCACCCGGTTTACTTTGTCAGCTCCCTCTTGCAGGGGGCTAGGTCAAGGTACTCCGGTGCGCAGAAATTGCTCTTCGGCCTTCTTATGGCCTCGAGGAAGCCGTGTCATTACTTCTAAGCCCACGAGATCACTGTCGTCACCCGCCTCCCGTTGCAACGGATATTGCATAATCCAGACGCAACCCGGAGGATTGTGGAGTGGGCCTTGGAGTTGTCGAGCTTTGGTTTGAAGTTTGAAAGTACTTCGACGATCCAGAGCAGAGTCCTGGCGGAGTTCATTGCGGAGTGGACCTCAACGCCCAACAAAAAATCCAGGAGACCGCTCTCCCCGGCAAGGAAGCAAGTCACGACTGGATCATGTACTTTGATGGGGTTTTCTTGCTGCAAGGCGCCGGTGTGGGTGTGCTGCTTTTCGCACCCAACGGAGAGCACCTCAAGTATGTAATCCAGATGCACTTTCCCAGGGAGATGTCCACAAACAACACTGCTGAGTACGAGGGTTGCTTGTCGGTCTCAAGATCGCGGCAGACCTCGGGGTTAAGAGGCACATCGTTAGGGGTGATTCGCAGCTTGTCGTCAGACAAGTCAACAAAGATTATCAGAGTCCGTTGATGAAGGCCTACGTAGATGGGGTGATGTCACAACCCCAGTTCAGGCCTTGCTTGTCCTTGCATTAGCCTCCATGCATCATGTATAAATTCTGTGAAACTTTGAAATGGGGGCTGATAAACCCTAGCAGCAAATGAAATTCAACTAGGGTCCATATAAAATCATTTTCACTGAACCTGAAATGCCCTTCTAAAATGTTCATCATCTTTGCCTTGGTCTAGAACCTCTGACAAAAATGGTGCACAATTTTCTAGGACAGCATAAGGTCACTAAATTAAATTATATAGTATTTGCATTTGGGCATTTAAATTCTATAAAATATTTTAAATGCCCCAATAATCACAAACTGAAATGTTTGCTGTTGGAAATATTCCAAACAGTGGCCACAGTCAGTTGCATGATTTTTGGAAATGCTCTGGCATTTTTAGTAAAGCCAAAAACAATCATAGAAAATAGAAAACAGAAGAAAAATAAAGAAAGGAAAGCAAACTCACCTGGACTTACCTACAGCCCATCTGGCCCAGCACTGTAGCAACCCAGCCCAAAGGGGCAGCATCGTCCTCTTCCTCCTCTGCCAGGAGGACAACCAGGTGCATGGCGAGCGCCGACGCTGCCCTGGCCACCTCCTGCTTCCCCGGCCCCTCCTAGTGACGCCACGACAACGCCCCGAAGCCCCTGTCCCCTCTCCCTCACTCGCTGCTCTCTCTCCCCCACCTCTGGCTGTCTCCCCCTGTCACGCCCAAGATGCGACCCTATCCTAAAGGAACACGAAGGTCCCACCAAGGATAGAAGCGCATCTTGAAGACCCTTTTGCAAGGTGGATATCATTACATCAACATTACATAATATTTGGGGATACATACAAGGCATACAAGTGCCGCAAGAATACATCAATACATCATACATAAGATCAACATCCGACTACGGATGAAACACAAACAGAAACTCCAACGACATCCACCCTGCTAGCCAGGCTGCCGACCAGGAACCTATCCCCTGATCGAAGCAGAAGAAGAGCTCCAAAATAGGTAAACATCGCTCTCACGTCATGATCATCGCAAAACCTGTACCTGCAACTGGTGTTGTCGTAATCGGTGAGCCATGAGGACTCAGCAATCCCATTACCATGGGTATCAAGACTAGCAAAGCTTAATGGGAAAGGAAGGGGAAAGGTGGTGAGGTTGCAGCAGCGTCTAAGCAATGTATGGTGGCTAACTTACGCAAATGAGAGCGAGAAGAGAAGCAAAGGAACGGTCGTGAAACAGGCAATGATCAAGAAGTGATCCTGAACTCTTACTTACGTCAAACATAACCCAGAAACCGTGTTCACTTCCCGGACTCCGCCGAGAAGAGACCATCACGGCTACACACGCGGTTGATGCGTTTTAATTAAGGTCAAGTGTCAAGTTCTCTACAACCGGATATTAACAAATTCCCATCTGCCACATAACCGCGGGCACGGCTCTCGAAAGATAATACCCTGCAGGGGTGTCCCAACTTAGCCCATCATAAGCTCTCACGGTCAACGAAGGATATTCCTTCTCCCGGGAAGACCCGATCAGTCTCGGAATCCTGGTTACAAGACATTTCGACAATGGTAAAACAAGACCAGCAAAACCGCCCGATGTGCCAGACCTCGAGTTTCCACGAGGGGGCCCCGCAGTCTACTCAGTTCGGACCAACACTTAGAGAAGCACTGGCCCCGGGGGGGGGGGTTAAATAAAGATGACCCTCGAGAGAGCGACTCCCCAGGGAAAAGAAATAGGGTAGGCAAATGGTAAAACCAAGGTTGGGCCTTGCTGGAAGAGTTTTATTCAAGGCGAACTGTCAAGGGGGTCCCATAAATCACCCAACCGTGTGAGGGACGCAAAATCAAGGAACATAACACCGGTATGACGGAAACTAGGGCGGCAAGAGTGGAACAAAACACCAGGCATAAGGCCGAGCCTTCCACCCTTTACCATGTATATAGATGCATTAAATATATAAGAGATATTGTGATATCCCAACATAAACATAATCCAACATGGAGCAATCTTCATCTTCACCTGCAACTAGCAACGCTATAAGAGTGGCTGAGCAAAGCGGTAACATAGCCAAACAATGGTTTGCTAGGAAGGGTGACAAAGGTTAGAGGTTCATGGCAGTTTGGGAGGCTTGAAGAGCAAGTGATAGGTAGCGCAGCATAGCGATAGAACGAAGCAACTAGCATAGCAATGATAGTAATGAGATCCAAGGTGACGGTCATCTTGCCCGAAATCCCGCTAGGAAGAAGAATGAGTCCATGAAGAAGATGAAGCCACGAGGACGAACGAATCCTCACGATCGCAACGACACGGGAACTATTGAGAAGAAGCACACAATAAGGTAAACACACCACACATGAACAAGGCAAGATGCTCAACCAAGTATGATGCATCACAAGGCTATATGAAGCTACTCATGACGAGAGATGATGCATATAAGAACAACACATCAAGGCAAGTTTAACTGTGGCCGGAAACAACATATAACAATTCCGGTAAGTCCTCATATGCAAATTTCGAAATTGGTCCAGAACTGAACAAACATTAAGTTGAAGTTGTTAAACAGCAAGTTAAAGAGCACCATGATGATCTACACGAAAGTCTAGTCAAGTTACATATAAAGTCCATTAGATTCGGAGCTACGGCCTAGAAGATATGAGCAAAACAAGTTAAACATGGCATTGATGCAAAATGCATACAAACATCAAGCAAACACCTCAAAACAAGGATGCAACATGATAATATGAAGCTACATGCAATACTAAGCAAGTTTCATATAGAGCATGCTCGAAACGGAGCTACGGTGCAACACATACACTCCAAACACGACATAGCAACAATCTGTCCAAAACAGCAACTAGGCATAATGCAAACATCAAAACAGTATGCTACAGCAACTCAACATGAAAACAAAAGCCATGAACATGATGTACAGGTAAAGCACAACAAAACATGAATACTGAGCTATCTCCAGAAATCACTAGAACATGCTCAAAAGGACATGGCAAAATTACAAATAATAACAGGTTCACAGACTTGGCAGAAATTACTGGACATGACAGAAACAACATCAGGTAGCAAAGTTCAGAGCACGAAATTAACATGCTACGGGAACTCAAAATGGCAATACAAGGCATGGCATGAATCTACTCAAATCATATAACAAATGTCCCTTACTGACCATAAGAAAAAAAGGAGAAGAAGATATGATGGCAACCATGTAATCATAGCAAGTTTCGTTATCAGGTTTCAGACTTGGCAGAAAAAACAGAGCATGGCAGAAACAATAATATGAAGGCATCTTTGTGAGCTTGATACACTCACCACAAAGCAATGCATGACAAAACAAACATACCTACAGCAAGATGGCATATTTATGAAGCTATCCATGGCAAGAGTAAATACATAGCATGTATGCGCCAACTACATCAAGCTTGGCAATATTGAATAACACGTAAACAATCTGCCAGGAACATTTTATAGCAAAAGAAGAGCAAGATTGAGTCATGCTATAGCACTCCATAATTGCAACCAAGGGCAGGAATGGATCAATTACAACAATATCTACAAAACATACTTACTGAACATATCCAAAATATGCTTGGATCTCTCTGTAGCATCAAGTTTACATGGAAACAAAATAACAGCAGACAAAGACTTGGAGAAATCACTAAGTCCCTGAAATCAGAAACATTACGGGGCCTAGTTTGCATGCTTGTGCTAGTCACCACAGAGATCACAAAAATACAAGGCATACACCACTGTAAAGATGGCATGACATATAACAAAACATATGTAGACCTCATACTCATAAGATGCACAGATTAAATGCAACAAAAATAACAAAACACCAAGTTCTGCTAAGAGACAGCAGATAACAGCAACTAGCACTCTTGCAATGATGATTAGGGCATCAACATGGACTCAAATGAACATGGCGCAATGAAACAAAATGTAGAGAATCACGAGGTGAACATTTTGATATACAATATGCATGAATCGGAGCACCGAGCACGAAGTTACAGCAGGTCAAAGATGCACTCATGAAGTCAACAGATAAAGGACTTCTATTAAGAATAGGTCGTCGTATTGATGACCAAGAAAAGTATGGAAAAGAAGCAAGCTTCAACGCTCCCCAAGACAACAGAGCCCTCATAGTGGGGAGGGTAAAGAGCATCCAACGCAAAGCGACCTTTCATTCCCTTGTTTCGTCGTGGCACACCCCCCCCACAAGCACCCCCAGGCGAAGGGGAGACCAGAAAACGCCTTTCGTTTTCCCCCCTTCAGCGGCCCTAGCCGCCTTCCTTAACAAGCCCTCGAGCCAGCCGATTTTCAGGTAAAAAACATGTGAGCGCAAAATAACTAAACTACGCACGGGCGGGGATCTGGGTTGCTCACCACTGGGCTCGGCCCAGGACGGAGGAGGAGGCAGGCCCGCGGGAGGAGCTGGGCTGGCGGCTGGGCTGGGCCTTGGAGGGGCTTCGGCCCACGAGGCCGGCGGCGCCGGTCGTCGTCCTCCTCCTCGATCCAGAGCGGATCGAGGGAAGGCAGGGGCGGCACGAGCTCCATGGCGGGGCGCGGCTGGAGTGGGCAGAGGCGGCGGGGCACGGCGGACGATGCGGCAGCGGGGTCCGACGACCCGGCGGCGGAGAGGAGGAGGAGTCGCGGCGGCGGGGCGGCCATGGCGCGGGGCGGCGTCCGCGGCTGGCGGCGCGGCGGCAGAAGGGGCGGCCGGGGTGGCGCCGGGCGACGGAGAACGGGCAGCGGGCGGCGGCCGGAGGCGGGGGGCGGCTGGACGTCGCCGACAGGAGGAAAGGAGGCGGCGGCGTGGGAGGCAGAGGGCGGTGGGGGCGCGGGCTTGCGCGGGCCCTCCCTGGGCTTCGCGGGCCGCGGCGGCGGCGGGCGGCAGAGCGCCACGTGGCAGGAGGTGAGTGGTCGAGGTGGGCGGCGGGCACATCCGGCGCGGAGAGGGGAGGATTTTTAGGGTTTTGGACTGCGATTTTGGACGGGGGAGGTGTTTAAATAGGTAGAGGGAGCTAGGAGAGTCCAAACGGGGTGCGGTTTTCGCCCACGCTATCATGATCGAACGACCGAGAGCATGGCGGAGACTTAGAGGGGTTTTGGGGCTGTTTGAAGGGGGGTTTTGATGCAACACACAAACGGACTTTGCGGTTACCCAGTTAACCGTTGGAGTACCAAACGACCTCCAAATGGAACGAAATTTGACCGGTGGTCTACCGGTGGTGTACCAAGGCCGCTTGGCAAACCTCGGGCCATTCCGAGAAAGTTTAACACCCGCACATGAAAAGAGGCAAAAGGGGGCGTCGGGCGACGTAGGATTGCCGGATTGCAAAACGGACAACGGGGAAAATGCTCGGATGCATGAGACGAACACGTATGCAAATGCGATGCACATGATGACATGATATGAAATGTAGATGATGACATGGCAAAATGCAACACGCAAGCAAATGACATGGCAACGACAGCGAATAACTGGCAGACACCTGGCGCATCGGATCTGGGGCGTTACAACACTCCTCCACTAACAAGAGATCTCGTCCCGAGATCTTAGGACCGAGACGGAAGGGGAAGAAGATGAGGTCAAATAAGAACAAGGCAGTGAGGATTAACAAAATCAAGAACACTCGAGTAGGAAAGAGAAATGTTGAATGAGACAAGAAGCAAAAACTCAAGGAATAAGACTGAATTTGAAACCACTCCGGTTAGACGAGATAAGAAAACGAATACGACTGAAAGGATTTAGGCAGCACTCCGGCTGAAACATTGATGAATAGAACACGAGATAAAGAGAATGGAATGATACTTGATGAAGACACGACACCAACCTCCGGAAAGAATTGAAAGAGTTGAATGAAAAGAACGGAGAAGAAAATGACAACTTGTGCCACGAATGAAATAGAAAGCAACCTTAGAAGAAAGGATTGAATGGAGTTGTTGGAAATTCGACAACAAAAGAATAAGCTTGTTCTGGACTTATGGATAACATCTCGAAATTGTGAGGTGGTAACCTACCACAAGCGGAAAAATGGTTGAAAAAGCTGAGAAGGACGAAGAAATGCAAAACTCCACTTTCAAAAGAATACGGAGAATTTACTTGCACTTCGAAAAGCAAGAAGGAAAGGTACTTGAGCTCCTTCGATAAGAATCTTGATGAACACTTGAGGAATGAATTAAATCACGACGAACCACCGTGAAGAACTCCGGTACCAAAAAGATGACGAGAAAAATTGGAGGATGAAAGGGATAAGATTAAATCCTTGCGATGATTTGGATGGAGGTTCGCGACGAAATCGGCGAGAAGCTTGGAACTCTGGAAAAAAAAGATGAAAACACTTTGAACCGAGAATGTGATAAGATGAACAATCTCCAAAAGAAGAGATAAAAACCACTTGAAGAAAGAAGAATAAGAATTACGTTATGCTTGTCCTCCACCAATTAAATTGATGAGATACCATTGATTTGCATACCACTTATTTGCGTTAAAAAAAGATTAAGAGGGGATATAGCGCAAAACTTGCGAAAGTCCTCATGAACCACCGGTAGGATTTGGAAAGAACGAATTAATTGATATGATAACAACAGAAAGAATCTTGAACGAACCACCATTAGAATTCAAAATGAATGACGAAGGCGAATGACTCACCGGGAAAAAATAGGAAAAGCACGAATATACTTGAGGGAAATCGAGATGCAATTGAAAGAAGAGATCACGAGCTGATTGAAGCATACTTGAACAAAGCACCGGAAGAATATGTAAACGAACGAAGGGGCACGGATATAGAATAATCGGAGAACGGATTTGAAAACTTAGAACGAAGAAATATTCTGAAATGGAGGCCTCCGGATAATTGAGACAGAAAACAACTCCTGAAATACTCCGGATGAGTGAAAAATAATTGCACGACTTGTAACAATATGAGTGGATAGCATCAAGCTAGCGACATGAATCTTCGGGAGAACGGACAAGATTTAAGAGAAACTCTACCTCGGTCTTCGATGTTGAGAATGACGGCGAGAAATAACGCCAAAATTGTTGAGATACTCCGGGAGAATGAAAAGCGAAGAGGTTGAGCCAACAATGAAAATATTTTGAAATCGATCTAGGAAAGCGTCTGACTGAAGAAATTCATACTTACATCAGACTTCGAAAAGGATTTGAGAATAGCTCCGGGAAAATTAGAAGAGTCAGGTAAGATCCTGGGAAAAGACCTATGGGTTAGGGCCCACTAAAAAAAAAAAAAATTGAGAAAGGATTGTTGATCAGATAGACGATGCACCGAAACAATTAAAATATTTGAATGAGGTGACAGCCTCGAATTAATTCGAACACAGACGAATCTCCTGAGATGTCTTCATCAGTCCGGAACGATAAAATGACGAGAGGGGAACGAGCAACGAGAAACATTTGAGCCGAGGAAAAAAATATTATCACTACCGAAAATTGGAATTGAATCCACCGGAGAAGAAAATAAGACGAATCAAAGATGAACTTGACAAGAATTCACCGGTTGAAATAATTGAGGAAAGACTGAAGATACTCCGCACGACTGAAATAGATGCTTGAATAGCGGCTCAGACTCCGGGAATAAAAGGGGTGGGAGGGCGGGAAAAACAACAACAACTTGGAAGGGGAAATCGACGAATAGCTTTGAAGAGAAAAGCACCGGTTGAAATAATTGAGGAGAGAATGCAAAGATTTCGCACGAGTAGAATGGATACTCGATTAGAGACTCCGGTTCGGAAAAGAAGAAGGGAGGGCGGGTGGGAAAAACAAGGACAACTTCGGACAGGGAAACCGACATCGGAAGAGAAATAACTGAGGACTGATCTCGCAAAAGATGACGAGGACCGAAAACACTCGAAGAGAAATGTGCCGGATTGAAAAAGGATGGACAACGAACGAAAACTAACCACGTGATCCTAAGAAAAATTTGAAGGGGAATAGGAATAGTTCAAAACACCTACGTCAAGATATCTCACCAGAGCGACGAAGGGGCAGAGGAGTAAAAAGAATTCCTACTCTCCGATATAACTAGACTCCGAAATTTTTTCCTTCTAGACTCAACAACGGCCAAACTACACGATCAATCAAGGGGGGCTCCTAGGGTCGGTCGAGGCTCTGATACCAACTGGTCACGCCCAAGATGCGACCCTATCCTAAAGGAACACGGAGGTCCCACCAAGGATAGAAGCGCATCTTGAAGACGCTTTTGCAAGGTGGATATCATTACATCAACATTACATAATCTTTGGGGATACATACAAGGCATACAAGTGCCGCAAGAATACATCAATACATCATACATAAGATCAACATCCGACTACAGATGAAACACAAACAGAAACTCCAACGACATCCACCCTGCTAGCCCAGGCTGCCGACCTGGAACCTATCCCCTGGTCGAAGCAGAAGAAGAGCTCCAAAACAGGTAAACATCGCTCTCGCGTCATGATCATCGCAAAACCTGTACCTGCAACTGGTGTTGTAGTAATCTGTGAGCGACGAGGACTCAGCAATCCCATTACCATGGGTATCAGGACTAGCAAAGCTTAATGGGAAAGGAAGGGGCAAGGTGGTGACGTTGCAGCAGCGTCTAAGCAATGTATGGTGGCTAACTTACGCAAATGAGAGCGAGAAGAGAAGCAAAGGAACGGTCGTGAAACTGGCAATGATCAAGAAGTGATCCTGAACTCCTACTTACGTCAAACATAACCCAGAAACCGTGTTCACTTCCCGGACTCCGCCGAGAAGAGACCGTCACGGCGACACACGCGGTTGATGCGTTTTAATTAAGGTCAAGTGTCAAGTTCTGTACAACCGGATATTAACAAATTCCCATCTGCCACATAACCGCGGGCACGGCTTTCGAAAGATAATACCCTGCAGGGGTGTCCCAACTTAGCCCATCATAAGCTCTCACGGTCAACGAAGGATATTCCTTCTCCCGAGAAGACCCGATCAGTCTCGGAATCGCGGTTACAAGACATTTCGACAATGGTAAAACAAGACCAGCAAAACCGCCCGATGTGCCAGCAATCCCGATAGGAGCTGCACATATCTCGTTCTCAGGGCAACACCGGATGAGACATCCTACGAGTAAAACCAGACCTCGAGTTTCCACGAGGGGGCCCCGCAGTCTACTCAGTTCGGACCAACACTTAGAGAAGCACTGGCCCGGGGGGGGGGTTAAATAAAGATGACCCTCGAGAGAGCGACTCCCCAGGGAAAAGAAATAGGGTAGGCAAATGGTAAAACCAAGGTTGGGCCTTGCTGGAAGAGTTTTATTCAAGGCGAACTGTCAAGGGGGTCCCATAAATCACCCAACCGTGTGAGGGACGCAAAATCAAGGAACATAACACCAGTATGACGGAAACTAGGGCGGCAAGAGTGGAACAAAACACCAGGCATAAGGCCGAGCCTTCCACCCTTTACCATGTATATAGATGCATTAAATATATAAGAGATATTGTGATATCCCAACATAAACATAATCCAACATGGAGCAATCTTCATCTTCACCTGCAACTAGCAACACTATAAGAGGGGCTGAGCAAAGCGGTAACATAGCCAAACAATGGTTTGCTAGGAAGGTTGACAAAGGTTAGAGGTTCATGGCAGTTTGGGAGGCTTGAAGAGCAAGTGATAGGTAGCGCAGCATAGCGATAGAACGAAGCAACTAGCATAGCAATGATAGGAATGAGACCCAAGGTGACGGTCATCTTGCCTGAAATCCCGCTAGGAAGAAGAACGAGTCCATGAAGAAGATGAAGCCACGAGGACGAACGAATCCTCACGATCGCAACGACACGGGAACTATCGAGAAGAAGCACACAACAAGGTAAACACACCACACATGAACAAGGCAAGATGCTCAACCAAGTATGATGCATGACAAGGCTATATGAAGCTACTCATGACGAGAGATGATGCATACAAGAACAACACACCAAGGCAAGTTTAACTGGGGCCGGAAACAACATATAACAATTCCGGTAAGTCCTCATATGCAAATTTCGAAATTGGTCCAGAACTGAACAAACATTAAGTTGAAGTTGTTAAACAGCAAGTTAAAGAGTACCATGATGATATACACGAAATTCTAGTCAAGTTACATATAAAGTCCATTAGATTCGGAGCTACGGCCTAGAAGATATGGGCAAAACAAGTTAAACATGGCATTGATGCAAAATGCATACAAACATCAAGCAAACACCTCAAAACAAGGATGCAACATGATAATATGAAGCTACATGCAATACTAAGCAAGTTTCATATAGAGCATGCTCGAAACGGAGCTACGGTGCAACACATACACTCCAAACAAGACATAGCAACAATCTGTCCAAAACAGCAACTAGGCATAATGCAAACATCAAAACAATATGCTACAGCAACTCAACATCAAAACAAAAGGCATGGAGACGATATACAGGCAAAGCACAACAAAACATGAACACTGAGCTATCTCCATAAATCACTAGAACATGCTCAAAGGACATGGCAAGATTACAAATAATAACAGGTTCACAGACTTGGCAGAAATTACTGGACATGACAGAAACAACATCAGGTAGCAATGTTCAGAGCATGAAATCAACATGCTACAGGAACTCAACATGGCAATACAAGGCATGAAATGAATCTAATCAAAGCATACAACAAATGTCCCTTACTGACCATAAGCTCAAAAGGACCAGAAGATATGATGGCAACCCTGTAATCATAGCAAGTTCCGTTATCAGGTTTCAGACTTTGCAGAAAAAACAGAGCATGGCAGAAACAATAATATGAAGGCATCTTTGTGAGCTTGATCCACTCACCACAAAGCAATGCATGACAAAACAAGCATACCTACAGCAAGATGGCATGTTTATGAAGCTATCCATGGCAAGAGTAAATACATAGCATGTATGGGCCAACTACAACAAGCTTGGCAAAATTGAATAACACGTAAACAATCCGCCAGGAACATTTTATAGCAAAAGTAGAGCAAGATTGAGTCATGCTATGGCACCCCATAATTGCAACCAAGGGCAGGAATGGATCAATTACAACAACATCTACAAAACATCCTTACTGAACATCTCCAAAATATGCATGGATCTCTCTGTAGCATCAAGTTTACATGGGAACAAAACATTACGGGGCCTAGTTTGCATGCTTGTGCTAGTCACCACAGAGATCACAAAAATACATGGCATACACCACTGTAAAGATGAAATGACATACAACAAAACACATGTAGAGCTCATACTCATAAGATGCACAGATTAAATGCAACAAAAATAACAAAACACCAAGTTCTGCTAGGAGACAGCAGATAACAGCAACTAGCACTCTTGCAACGATGATTAGGGCATCAAGATGGACTCAAATGAACATGGCGCAATGGAACAAAATGTAGAGCATCACGAGGCGAACATTTCGATATATAATGTGCATGAATCGGAGCATCAAGCACGAAGTTACAGCAGGTCAAAGTTGCACTCATGAAGTTATCAGATAAAGGACACTGCAGATTTCCAGGTAAAAAACGTGTGAGCGCAAAATAACTAAACTACGCACGGGCAGGGATCTGGGTTGCTCACCACTGGGCTCGGCCCAACCCGGAGGAGGAGGCAGGCCCGCGGGAGGAGCTGGGCTGGCGGCTGGGCTGGGCCTTGGAGGGGCTTCGGCCCACGAGGCCGGCGGCGCCGGTCGTCGTCCTCCTCGATCCAGAGGGGATCGAGGCAAGGCAGGGGAGGCGCGAGCTCCACGGCGGGGCGCGGACGGAGCGGGCAGAGGCGGCGGGGCAGGGTGGACGACGCGGCGGCGGGGTCCGGCGACCCGGCGGCGGAGAGGAGGAGGAGCCGCGGTGGCGGGGCGGCGAATGCTGCTGGCGGCGCGGTGGCAGAAGGGACGGCCGGGGTGGCGCCGGGCGACGGAGAACGGGTAGCAGGCGGCGGCCGGAGGCGGGGGGCGGCTGGACTTCGCTGGCAGGAGGAAAGGAGGCGGCGGCGCGGGAGGCAGACGGCGGCGGGGGCGCGGGCTCGCGGGGGCCCTCCCTGGGCTCCGCGAGCCGCGGCGGCGGCGGGCGGCAGAGCGCCACGTGGCAGGAGGTGAGTGGTCGAGGTGGGCGGCGCAGTTCGTCCGGTGGGCGGCGGACACGTCCGACGCGGAGAGGGGAGGATTTTTATGGTTTTGGACTGCGATTTTGGACGGGGGAGGTGTTTAAATAGGTAGAGGGAGCTAGGAGAGTCCAAACGGGGTGCGGTTTTCGCCCACGCGATCGTGATCGAACGACCGAGAGCATGGCGGAGACTTGGAGTTGTTTTGGGGCAGTTTGAAGGGGGGGTTTTGATGCAACACACAAACGGACTTTGCGGTTACCCGGTTAACCGTTGGAGTACCAAACAACCTCCAAATGGAACGAAACTTGACCGGTGGTCTACCAGTGGTGTACCAAGGCCGCTTGGCAAACCTCGGGCCATTCCGAGAAAGTTTAACACCCGCACATGAAAAGAGGCAAAAGGGGGCGCCGGGCGACATAGGAGTGCCGGATTGCAAAACGGACAACGGGGAAAATGCTCGCATGCATGAGACGAACACGTATGCAAATGCGATGCACATGATGACATGATATGAAATGCAGATGATGACCTGGCAAAATGCAACACGCAAGCAAATGACATGGCAACGATAGCGAATAACTGGCAGACACCTGGCGCATCGGATCCGGGGCATTACACCCCCCCGCAGCCCGAGTGCGGCCATCGCCGCCGTCCACTGCCACCGGGCTCACCGGCCGTTCCTCGAGCAATTGCCGTGTCCATCAGCTCCGCCTCGTCGTCTGCATCACACCCGACGAGCCACGCATCCTCAGAGGCCCTACATCATCGCCACCATCATCGTCTTCGCCCCTAGCCACCGGAGATCGCCGCGGTCGATTCGTCGACGACCACGTGTCCCCGACCTCGCTCTCGCGCCGCCAACCGTGCTGTGAGCTGCTGCTTCATGTCCCCCTTCTACCCTGCTCGCGCATGCCCTCTAGGCATCGAACCACCATGGCCGAAGCTTCTGGCCGTCGCGTTTGCCTCCGCCGTCGCTAGAGCTTGCGCCGGTCGCGTCCGAGCATGGAGGCGAGTTTCTCACATCACCATGAGGCCAGAGAGCCCCTCCGCAAGCTTCCCCGTGCACCACAGTGGCTAAACCACTGAGGCCTAACTCCGGCCGCCGCCGTGAGCTTGATTCCGGCGAGCTCGGCTAACCTCAACCCCTCCCGCTTGAGTAGATGGATGCGGCCGAGCACCCGCAACGTGTAGATGCCCTCCGCCATGCGAATGGTCGCCGGAATAGAAATTCCGACGAGCCACCGCCGTCCTGTAAGGTCGCCGGCGACCTGATCCGGCGACGCTGACGTGGCGTGATTAGATTAGGCCTAATCCACCCACTAATTACCCACCACAGTCACTGACAGTGGACCCCGCCACGTTAATTAACCACAGGTTTTATCTTTGGTTAGGATTAGATTTAATCTGGTGGGCCCAGGTTGTCAGGGTTGACTTGCCCAGTCAGCATTGACCTGGTCCCACTGGTCAGTCTCTGTTTAGGCCTTGTTACACTGACATGCGGGACCCACAGGTCAGGTTTGACCAGGAACGGTCTGTTGACCAGTGACATCAGCATGATGTGTTGCTGATGTAGTAATGTTTTTCTAGGATTTTCAATAAATCAGAAATGGTTTATTTATTCCAGAAAATAGTATAAACTTCTAAAAACCATAGAAATTCAACCGTAACTGCAAATGAACTAAGTTATATATGAAAAATGATCAGAAAAATCCAAGCTATCCATCTGCACTGGTTTCATGCATGATAAAACAACTTAAACCTGCTTTTTATATCAAAACATGATAATGCACTTTGTAAATTCATAGTTTGAGTTTGAAGTTGAACATTTGGTTCAAAATGACTCAAACCACCCTGGTTATAGCTGTATTAGGCCAACACACTCATTTTGCCATGTCATGATAATGCATCATATTGTGCATTGCATTGATTGTGTTTCCTTCTATGTTGCCCGTATTTGTCCCCCCTCAGTAGACAACGTTCCCACGATGAGTTCGATGACACCGATGAAGAACTATACTATCTTCAGAGGTGCCAGGAAAGCGAAACCCCCTTGTTCATTCTGAGACAATTCCACTCTCTTGCTCCTGCTCTCTTTTACTGCATTAGGACAACAACGATTCAATTGTTACATGCTGTGGTAGTTGAACCCCCTTTCCTCTGCGTGACCTGTCATTGCCATAGTAAATAGATGAAACCCACTAGCATGAGTAGGAGTTGTTTGAGCCCTGATGTGCCTACTCATTCATGCTTGTTTGTCATGCCTGCTACTGCTTAGAGTTGAGTCAGGTCTGATTCATCGGGAATGAATTGGAATGGTGATGAACATGTCCTATTTGTGTGTGAGCTAAGTGTGTGAACACGTTTGGTAAAGGTAGCAGTGAGAGGCCATGTAGGAGTACATGGTGGGTTGTCTCATTGAGGCCGTCCTCAGGAACTGAGTTCTGTGTTTGTGATCCATGAATAGTTAGTACCACACATTGGGTTCCGGTAACTTGACCCCTCTTGACTTATTAATCGGCCTAATCTCTGTCCAGGAGTTGCAACTAGTTTCTGGTGTTTGTAGGTAGTGCTAGTAGTCTACCAAGTGGCACCCGGTACAGGTGGGCTTGGGACAGACTAGGTGCAGTGGCACGGTGTACCAAGTGGCACCCGGATGGTGGGCTTGGGAACCCTTCTCACATCATTTGGGGCCGTGAGCGACACCCCGGCCGGATCTCCTTTCGGATGGAACCCGAATAGGCGATAAACCTGGACAAGAGACTTGTGTGGTTAGTCAGGTTGTGGCCGACACCCTCGCCAGGCTTCCGCTTGAAGGTTGGCGAGATACATGATGTGTACATGGCAGTAAGTGGCGAGAGCGTGTGTGAATAAGTACACCCCTGCAGGGTTAATATGATCTATTCGAATAGCCGCGTCCGCGGTAAAGGACCTCTGGGTTGCCTATACAGTTCATAGACAAGTGATAGTGGATACTTTAAAATGCGCAAGATAGGCGTGAGTGCTATGGATGGCGTTCTCGTAGGAAGACGGGAGCGGATCCATAGTGGTGTATTGATATGGTGAATATGTGGACTCGTGTGCGCCACCTCAAAAGAGTTCTTACAGTCGTAGTTCAGGTTAGCCACGGAGTCAAAGCTGGCTTGCTGCAGTTAAACTCCACCACCCCCTTTGTTGATACTGATGCATATGTAGATAGTTATGATGTAAGTCTTGCTGGGTACATTTGTACTCACGTTTGCCTATTTATGTTTTGCAGAGAGAATTCAGTCTCACTAGTAGTTCCGCGTGGACTTTGACGTTTAGCTTGTTACCTCAGCTATGATCTTGTGGCCTCGACAGGATCTGGTAGATAGTCAGGCTTCTCAGCCTTTTTCATTTGTAGATGTCTGTACTCAGACATGTTAAGCTTCCGCTTGTGCTTTGACTTGTATGCTCTGAATGTTGGGTCATGAGACCCATGTTTGTAATATCTCGCTCCTCGGAGCCTATTGAATATAATACTTGAGTTGTAGAGTCATGTTGTGATGCCAAGTTGTATTTGCACATATCGAGCATATTGTGTGTATGTTATGGAAATGCTTGGTATGTGTGGGATCTGACTATCTAGTTGTTTATCCTTGGTAGCCTCTCTTACCGAGAAATGTCTCCTAGTGCTTCCACTGAGCCCTGGTAGCTTGCTACTGCTCCGGAACACTTAGGCTGGCCGGCATATGTCCTTATTCGTTCCTGTGTCTGTCCCTTCGGGGAAATGTCACGCGGTGTCTACCGGAGTCCTGTTAGCCTTCTACAGCCCGGATTCTCCGGAGTCCTGTTAGCCCAGCTGCTACAGCTCGGATTCACTCGCTGATGACTGACACGTTCGTTGCTGGGTCATGTATGCCTGTCCCTGTAAGTTAGTGCCACTTTGGGTTCACAACTAGCCATGTCAGCCCGGGTTCTTTGTCATATGGATGCTAGCGACACTATCATATACGTGTGCCAAAAGGCGCAAACGGTCTCGGGCATGGTAAGGCGACACCCGTGGGAATACCGTGCGTGAGGCCACAAAGTGATATGAGGTGTTACATGCTAGATCGGTGTGGCATAGAATCGGGGTCCTGATAGTTGAGGAAGCTGGAGGAGCGCCTCGACGGTATACAAGAGGAGCACGTTCCCCGAGCAGAGAATGACATTGATAATTACCTGTCAAAGCACGCTGCATTCAAGGTACCTGTGGAACCAAGTACTTTTTTCCTTTAGTTAACTCAACCGTCCGTCGAACCATCGACGGAACAGAACAAACGGAGGAAATCAGGCCCGGCAAGTACTTTCCCGCTGAGCCCCCAGGGGCCGCCGGCAAGGGTGTTGCCATGGATTCTGAGCCTGCCAAGGAGCGACTGACTCCGGCAGGCCATCAATTCCTGGCCATAGAGACGGCCGCTCCCATGGCGGAAGAAATGCCTTTGGTACTTGCCGTCGAACCCCAGGCTCCGGCATGGGCACAACATAGCGTCCGATTCCTCCAAACAGGGGAGCTTCCTGAGGAGCAGGAAGAAGCAGAGAAAGTAGCTCGTCGGTCTGCTATGTACTAGTTCGTCGATGACGTCCTGTACAGGAAGACACCGAACGGTGTGAAATTGAAGTGCATTCCCTAGGAGGAAGGAATGGAGCTGTTGGCAGAGATACACGGAGGCATATGTGGCTCCCACATAGGGTCGAGGGCCCTTGCCGGAAAGGCGTTCCGGCAGGGTTTCTTCTGGCCCACTGCCCTCCAGGATGCAATGGCACTAGTAACCAAGTGTGAAGCGTGTCAGTTCCATTCGAAGAAGCTTCATCAACCAGCTCAAGCCCTTCAAACAATTCCTCTTTCCTGGCCATTGTCGGTCTGGGGGCTCGACATCCTGGGCCCTTTCCCCCGCATTGTCGGGGGCTTTGAGTACTTGTACGTTGCGGTCGACAAGTTCACAAAGTGGTTGGAGGTGGAAGCAGTGAGGAAGGTGACAACACAGTCAGCCATCAAGTTCTTCAAGGGGCTTGTGTGCCGCTTTGGTGCGCCAAACAGAGTCATCACCGACAACGGCACACAGTTCACAAGCCACACCTTCATGCAGTACATCCAAGACCTCGGCAGCAAGATCTATTTCGCTTCCGTGGCACACCCACGGAGCAACGGCCAGGCTGAGAGGGCAAATGCTGAAGTGTTACGAGGCCTGAGGACAAAGACTTTTGACAGGCTACAAAAGAGCGGAAGGCGCTCGATCGATGAGTTGCCGGCGGATCTTTGGTCGATCAGGATGACGCCAAATTAAGCCACCGACCAGACACCCTTTGCCCTAGTATACGGGGCAGAAGCAGTTCTCCCCACGGAACTCATATATAGGTCACCTCGAGTGCTCGCTTACGACGAGCTTGAGCAAGAGCAATTGCGGCAAGATGACGCAACGCTCCTTGAGGAAGATAATCTTCGGGCAGCTGTAAGAGCAGCGCGCTACCAGCAAGCCTTGCGCCGCTACCATAGCCACAAGGTTCATGCCCGAAGCTTTGAGGAAGGCGACCTTGTTCTTCGGCGCGTTCAGTCGGCCAAGAATTCCAACAAGTTGACGCCGAAGTGGGAAGGCCCTTATCGGGTAATACAAGTCACCAGGCCCCGCGCAGTCTGCCTGGAGACCGAAGATGCTGTCCCAGTGAGCAACTCCTGGAACATCGAACATCTTCGCAAGTTTTACCCATAAGGCGCGGTTGCCGGGCCTCCCGGCAAGCCACCTTTTGTACAAGCTTTGCCGGCAAGGCATGTAACCCTCTGTACAAAGCGAGGCGCAGACCCTAAGCATAAATAAACGAAGCGCTGGTGCCCTAAGTTATAGCTTGCATGCTAGGTTAAGTTTCTCCCTCAGTTAGGGTTGATAGTGCTTAGCGGCGAATAACCCCTAGCCTAGAGTTCGAATATGCGTCTTTCTATCCTCTTTGGTTCGCAGGACACGTGGACACTTCTGCTGAGCCGATTGGGAGAAAGAGGACAAACCGGCGCTCCGGCCCCGGCAAGCCAGGACTACCGGGGGCTGAAGACACAAGGATCCAACCACGGCAAGCCAAGGTTGTCGGGGCTGCGGATTCAGATAAGTCTTCCATCCCCAGTTATGCATTTCCATATGGAACTGGGACATATGAAACCTCGTTTATATTCTTAAACCACCGTGCTCCCTTTTTCCTGTACCCAAGAGCTATCCCCTGGGTCGGAACTTGGTTGTAGTCGCGGTGGCAAGAAAATGAACGAGGGACCCTACTTCACCCCTGCCTCCGCTAAGAGCGTGAGAATGGTCGACTGAAGTGGGGGGACGGCAAGGCTTATTGTCGGGCGACAATGTTTATCCTAAAAATAACAAGGATTCGTTCCTTGGCATGGGCCTCGCTCACGCACAAAAAACCTGGCAGACACCCTTTTTCATTAAAAACCTCCCATACAGGTACAGTTCATACGGGATGAAAAACATGAGCAAGGGGATTACAAATTTTCAATCTAACAAGTGCCCGCAGGCTTACAAACTAAAAAGAGATGAGTTGCCCGTAATACCTTTCTTGTCCCTCTCCTCAGAAGGTCGAACAAAATAGCGGGAGGGCAAAAAGAGCGCCTAGACGAGGTGCGAGGAGCAGAAGGAACCAAGAGAACATCTTGGTGCCGGTAAAGGAGCTAGAAGACGAGGCAGCGGGCCGGCATTACGCGACGAAGGCGTCGGTGACCGCGTACTCGAACTTGACGGCCGCCACCCGCCTTCTTCGCCTTCTCCGGCCCTCCTACGCCAGCCGCCCAAGGAGACGACGGGGAGCGCCCCGATGGAGATATTGGCGAGGAAGGCCCTCGGCAGGGCACGTGGTGAAGGGTGGGGCGGAGCGGTCAGTCGAAGTCGGGGTCGGCATCCCGCCGCTCGACTGCATCGTCGTCGTTGTCGCTGTCCTCCTCATCACTCCCGCTCGAGGAGGAATCTTCATCGTCGGAGGAGCTCTCCACGCAGCACTTTAGGCGAGTTCCAAGATCTGCAAAGACCTTGACGGAGAGCAGGCCGCCCTCCATTAACTTGAAGTAGAGGACGAGCCCCGCCGTCAGGCGATGGACGCGAGCAAACGTCTTCCATCCGCGACGGAGGTACATGACGTGAGGAGCGGGGAGCTCGACGTCGACCCACGTGCCGCCGTTACCGCAGCCCCTCATGTGCAGCCTGAGGGTCTGGGGCGGATCGAGCTCCATCTCCAGCGCAAATGGGGAAGGGAGACGAAGACGACGATGGGGTGGCCGGCGCAGCCGAATGAAAAATTCACGGGGCTGGTCCCAGACATGGCCCTCCATTGGGGGAGGCATCGCCGGCGGAGGCGGGGCCGGTACGCCGCCCATCCACCTCTTCCCCGAGCGCCACGGTGACCTCGGCCTCGCCCCCTGCCCCTTCCTCTCGTGGCTGGCTCCACCGCCGCGAGCTCTTGGGAAGGACGGACGCGCTGTCGAGCAGCGACCCTCGCTGCCACCGTTGAAGGGCATGCGCCCCCTCTCGCCATGTCAGATGGAAGAAAGGAGCGGAGGTAGAAGGAGATGGATGATGGAAGAATGTGGGAGTGCCATGCTCCTCCCCCCTTCTTATAAATGGGCGGGGTCGAGGCTTGGCCGCCCCACTCAACCAATCCGGTCATCGGGGGCGCAGGGAATCAAGACCGACCCGCTGCCCCAATCGGCGGCGGCCAGGTTTCCCGCCTCCACCGCCTGCCACCTGGATGAAGGGCACGTGGCGAGAAAGCAGAGTTGAAGGGACGGGTGAGGCAACCGTTCCCCACCCGATGATCGTAGGGCGTGGGCGCCTTGAAGACCGCGACCCGAGTCCACTCAGTAAAGGAGCCGCGCCTCCATGCCTTCCTCTTTTTATGGGGAAGGCGCGAGCCGCCTCTTCACTGCGATGTGACGCATGCATGCGGGAACCGCCCCACGCATGACCCCCACGTTATGCACGACCCTCCCACGTCGCGCGTTCAACGCGGGTCGTGAGGAAGCGCAGCAGATGAACAGTTACCGCAGTAAAATCCGCCCCACCTGCCCGCGCACCGTTCTGGGCCTGGCCCAACAACGCATCGCGCTTATGTGTGGCCCAGACCCGGGGGCTCCTGTCGGTGTGCAAAGTAGGGGCTCTACTTTTGACCCCTTTACTTGTGCACGGGCAGTCAGAGCCACGTGCCACGGCCACACTTAACAGGGCAGAGGAGGGAAGCCGGAGAGAAGCCAAAGCACAAGACAACCAAGGCAACGCCAAGACCAGGAACACAAAGAGCAAGAGGGCGAGGTGGACCCCCCGGCAAGACCCTTGCCGGGGTGGCCTTCGCGGCCCCGGCAAGAGCCTCGCCAGGGCAACTTGCCCAATACCATCAGAGCGAGTCACCCCTGAGCCCAAGGCTTCAAACACCGTCAACAACTACTTTGGAACCAGGGATCGGGAGGCACCTCTGTGGTAGCATGCAGATCTTCATCAAGATCATAAAAACACAAGATCAGATGAGGATCAGAAGACGACGACCCTCGGCGGGATCCTAGCCAAGGAAATCCACAAGACCCCCGGCAAGCGCCTTGCCGGGGACGACTGCAACGCCACGGCAAGACCCTTGCCGGGCCCCCAGCAAGGCCCTTGCCGGATCCATAGTGGTGTATTGATATGGTGAATATGTGGACTCGTGTGCGCCACCTCAAAAGAGTTCTTACAGTCGTAGTTAAGTTTAGCCACTGAGTCAAAGCTGGGTTGCTGCAGTTAAACTCCACCACCCCCCTTTGTTGATACTGATGCATATGTATATAGTTATGATGTAGGTCTTGCTGGGTACATTTGTACTCACGTTTGCCTATTTTATGTTTTGCAGAGAGACTTCAGTCTCACTAGTAGTTCCGCGTGGACTTTGACGTTTAGCTTGTTACCTCAGCTACGATCTTGTGGCCTCGATAGGATCTGGTAGATAGTCAGGCTTCTCAACCTTTTTCATTTGTAGATGTCTGTACTCAGGCATGTTAAGCTTCCGCTTGTGCTTTGACTTGTATGCTCTGAATGTTGGGTCATGAGACCCATGTTTGTAATATCTCGCTCCTCGGAGCCTATTGAATATAATACTTGAGTTGTAGAGTCAAGTTGTGATGCCATGTTGTATTTGCACATATCGAGCATATTGTGTGTATGTTATTGAAATGCTTGGTATGTGTGGGATCTGACTATCTAGTAGTTTATCCTTGGTAGCCTCTCTTACAGGGAAATGTCTCCTAGTGCTTCCACTGAGCCCTGGTAGCTTGCTACTGCTCCAGAACACTTAGGGTGGCCGGCATATGTCCTTATTCGTACCTGTGTCTGTCCCTTCGGGGAAATGTCACGCGGTGTCTACCGGAGTCCTGTTAGCCTGCTACAGCCCGGATTCTCCGGAGTCTTGTTAGCCCAGCTGCTACAGCCCGGATTCACTCGCTGATGACAGACAAGTTCGTTGCTGGGTCATGTATGCCTGTCCCTGTAAGTTAGTGCCACTTTGGGTTCACGACTAGCCATGTCAGCCCGGGTTCTTTGTCATATGGATGCTAGCGACACTATCATATACGTGTGCCAAAAGGCGCAAACGGTCTCGGGCATGGTAAGGCGACACCCGTGGGAATACCGTGCGTGAGGCCGCAAAGTGATATGAGGTGTTACATGGTAGATCGGTGTGGCATAGAATCGGGGTCCTGATAGGTGAGGCAGCTGGAGGAGCGCCTCGACGGTATACAAGCGGAGCACGTTCCCCGAGCGGAGAATGACAACGATAATTACCTGTCAAAGCGCGCTGCATTCAAGCTACCTGTGGAGCCAAGTACTTTTTTCCTTCGGTTAACTCAACCGTCCGTCGAACCATCGACGGAACAGAATAAACGGAGGAAATCAGGCCCCGGCAAGTACTTTCCCGCTGAGCCCCCAGGGGCCGCCGGCAAGGGTGTTGCCGTGGATTCTGAGCCTGCCAAGGAGCAACTGACTCCGGCAGGCCGTCAATTCCTGGCCGTAGAGACGGCCGCTCCCATGGCAGAAGAAATGCCTTTGGTCCTTGCTGTTGAGCCCCAGGCTCCGGCATGGGCACAACATACCGTACGATTCCTCCAAACAGGGGAGCTTCCTGAGGAGCAGGAAGAAGCGGAGAAATTAGCCCGTCGGTCTGCTATGTACCAGTTCGTCGATGACGTCCTGTACAGGAAGACACCGAACGGTGTGAAATTGAAGTGCAGTCCCTGGGAGGAAGGACTGGAGCTGTTGGCAGAGATACACGGAGGCATATGTGGCTCCCACATAGGGTCGAGGGCCCTTGCCGGAAAGGCGTTCCGGCAGGGTTTCTTCTGGTCCACTGCCCTCCAGGATGGAATGGCACTAGTAACCAAGTGTGAAGAGTGTCAGTTCCATTCGAAGAAGCTTCATCAACCAGCTCAAGCCCTTCAAACAATTCCTCTTTCCTGGCCATTCTCTGTCTGGAGGCTCGACATCCTGGGCCCTTTCCCCCGCGTTGTCGGGGGCTTTGAGTACTTGTACGTTGCGGTCGAGAAGTTCACAAAGTGGCTGGAGGTGGAAGCAGTGAGGAAGGTGACAACATAGTCAGCCATCAAGTTCTTCAAGGGGCTAGTGTGCCGCTTTGGTGCGCCAAACAGAGTCATCACTGACAACGGCATGCAGTTCACAAGCCACACCTTCATGGAGTACATCCAAGACCTCGGCAGCAAGATCTATTTCGCTTCTGTGGCACACCCAAGGAGCAACAGCCAGGCTGAGAGGGCAAATGCTGAAGTGTTACGAGGCCTGAGGACAAAGACTTTTGACAGGCTGGATAAGAGCGAAAGGCGCTAGATTGATGAGTTGCCGATGGATCTTTGGTCGATCAGGACGACGCCAAATCGAGCCACCGACCAGACACCCTTTGCCCTGGTATACGGGGCAGAAGCAGTTCTCCCCACGGAACTCATATACGGGTCACCTCGAGTGCTCGCTTACGACAAGCTTGAGCAAGAGCAATTGCGGCAAGATGACGCAACGCTCCTTGAGGAAGATAATCTTCGGGCAGCTGTAAGAAAAGCGCGCTACCAGCAAGCCTTGCGGCGCTACCATAGCCGCAAGGTTCATGCCCGAAGCTTTGAGGAAGGCGAGCTTGTTCTTCGGCACGTTCAGTCGACCAAGAATTCCAACAAGTTGACGCCGAAGTGGGAAGGCCCTTATCGGGTAATACGAGTCACCAGGCCCGGCGCAGTCCGCCTGGAGACCGAAGATGCTGTCCCAGTGAGCAACTCCTGGAACATCGAACATCTTCGCAAGTTTTACCCATAAGGCGCGGTTGCCGGGCCTCCTGGCAAGCCACCTTTTGTACAAGCTTTGCCGGCAAGGCATGTAACCCTCTGTACAAAGCGAGGCGCAGACCCTAAGCATAAATAAATGAAGCGCTGGTGCCCAAAGCTATAGCATGCATGCTAGGTTAAGTCTCTCCCTCAGTTAGGGTTGATAGTTCTTAGCGGCAACTAACCCCTACCCTAGAGGTCAAATATGCATCTTTCTGTCCTCTTTGGTTTGCAGGACACGTGGACACTTCTGCTGAGCCGCTTGGGAGAAAGAGAACATACCGGCGCTCCGGCCAAAGCAAGCCAGGACTGCCGGGGGCTGAAGACACAAGGATCCAACCACGGCAAGCCAAGGTTGTCGGGGCTGCGGATTCAGATAAGTCTTCCATCCCCTGTTATGCATTTCCATATGGAACTGGGACATGTGAAACCTCGTTTATATTCTTAAACCACCGTGCTCCCCTTTTCCTATACCCAAGAGCTATCCCCTGGGTCGGAACTTGGTTGTAGTCGTGGTGGCAAGAAAATGAACGAGGGGCCTAACCCTACTTCACCCCTGCCTCCGCTAAGAGCGTGAGAATGGTCGACTAAAGTGGGGGGACGGCAAGGCCTATTGTCGGGCGACAATGATTATCCTAAAAATAACAAGGATTCGTTCCTTGGCATGGGCCTCGCTCACGCACAAAAAACCCGGCAGACACCCTTTTTCATTAAAAACCTCCCTTACAAGTACAATTCATACGGGATGAAAAACATGAGCAAGGGGATTACAAATTTTAAATCTAACAAGTGCCCGCAGGCATACAAACTAAAAAGAGATGAGTTGCCCGTAATCCCTTTCTTTTCCCTCTCCTCAGAAGGTCGAACAAAATAGCGAGAGGGAAAAAAGAGCGCCTAGGCGAGGTGCAAGGAGCAGAAGGCACCAAGAGAACATCTTGGTGCCAGGAAAGGAGCTGGAAGACGAGGCAGCGGGCCGGCATTACGCGACGAAGGCATTGGTGCCCGCGTACTCCAACTTGATGGCCGCCACCCGCCTTCTTCGCCTTCTCAGGCCCCCCTACGCCAGCCGCCCAAGGAGACGACGGGGAGCGCCCTGATGGAGAGATTGGCGAGGAAGGCCCTCGGCAGGGCGCGTGGCCGAGGGAGGGGCGGAGCGGTTAGCCGGAGTCGGGGTCGGCATCCCGCCGCTCGACTGCCTCGTCGTCGTTGTCGCTGTCCTCCTCGTCACTCCCACTCGAGGAGGAATCTTCATCGTCGGAGGAGCTCTCCACGCAGCACTTTAGGCGAGTTCCAAGATCTCCAAAGACCTTGACGGAGAGCAGGCCGCCCTCCATTAACTTGAAGTAGATGACGAGTCCCGCCGTCAGGCCATGGACGCGAGCAAACATCTTCCATCCGCGACGGAGGTACAAGACGTGAGGAGCGGGGAAGTCGACGTCGACCCGCGTGCCGCCGTTACCGCAGCCCCTCATGTGCAGCCTGCGGGTCTGGAGCGGATCGAGCTCCATCTCCGGAGGAAATGGGATAAGGAGACGAAGACGACGATGCGGTGGCCGGCGCAGCCGGATGAAAAATTCACGGGGCTGGTCCCCGACGCGGTCCTCCATCAGGGGAGGCATCGCCGGCGGAGGCGGGGCCTGTACGCGGCCCGTCCACCTCTTCCCCGAGCGCCACGGTGACCTCGGCCTCGCCCCCTCCCCCTTCCTCTCGTGGCTGGCTCCACCGCCGCGAGCTCTTGGGAAGGACGGACGCGCTGTCGAGAAGCGACCCTCGCTGCCACCGTTGAAGGACATGCGCCCCCTCTCGCCATGTCAGATGGAAGAAAGGAGCGGAGGTAGAAGGAGATGGATGATGGAAGAATGTGGGAGTGCCATCCTCCTCCCCCCTTCTTATAAATGGGTGGGGTCGACGCTCGGCCGCCCCACTCAATCAATCCGGTCATCGGGGGCACAGGGAATCAAGACCGACCCGCTGCCCCAATCGGCGGCGGCCCGGTTTCCCGCCTCCACCGCCTACCACCTGGATGAAGGGCACGTGGCGAGCAAGCAGAGTCGAAGGGACGGGTGAGGCAACCGTTCCCCACCCGATGATCGTGGGGCGTGGGCGCCTTGAAGACCGCGACCCGAGTCCACTCAGTAAATGAGCCGTGCCTCCATGCCTCCCTCTTTTTATGGGGAAGGCGCGAGCTGCCTCTTCACTGCGATGTGACGCATGCATGCGGGAACCACCCCACGCATGACCCCCACGTCATGCACGACCCTCCACGTTGCGCGTTCAACGCGGGTCGTGGGGAAGCGCAGCGGACGAACAGTTACCGCAGTAAAATCCGCCCCACCTGCCCGCGCACCGTTTTGGGCCTTGCCCAACAACGCGTCGCGCTTATGTGTGGCCCAGACCCGAGGGCTCCTGTCGGTGTGCAAAAGTAGGTGCTCTCCTTTTGACCCGTTTACTTGTGCACGGGCAGTCAGAGCCACGTGCCACGGCGACACTTAACAGGGCAGAGGAGGGAAGCCAGAGAGAAGCCAAAGCACAAGACAACCAAGGCAACGCCAAGACCAGGAACACAAAGAGCAAGAGTGCGAGGTGGACCCCCCGGCAAGACCCTTGCCGGGGTGCCCTCCATGGCCCCGGCAAGAGGCTCGCCGGGGCAACTTGCCCAACACCATCAGAGCGAGCCACCCCTGAGCCAAAGGGTTCCAAACACCGTCAACAACTACAGTGGAACCAGGGCTCGGGAGGCACCTCCGTGGTGGCATGCAGATCTTCGTCAAGATCATGAGAACACAAGATCAGATGAGGATCAGAAGACGACGACCCTCGGCGGGATCCTAGCCAAGGAATTCCACAAGACCCCCGGCAAGCGCCTTGCCGGGGACGACTGCAACGCCACGGCAAGACCCTTGCCGGGCCCCCGGCAAGGCCCTTGCCGAGGGCATCAGCGGGGCCACTGCTAGGCCCGCACTAGCCAAGACTCCACCGGCGTCCCCAAGCAGCTGCTAGCTCAACCAGCTAGGCAGACACCTGCATGGCGACGGGCGGCCTCCACACCGAGTCAGCAAGCACTTGCGTGGTGGCATGCGGCCCTTCATGAAGGCTCCACCGCCGCGCCAGCCCAACAGCCTGTCTACATGGCGCTGCACACGTCGCTGGCCTGGGCGTGTGTCGAATCGAGGCGGAGCGGCGACGGACGGGACGGGCCTCATTTCCGTCCCCGATAAAGCTAATGGATACCTAAGTAGCGCATTTAATGCGTTTTGTCCCGTAATGTCGGGCGATAAGCTCGCGCACTATACACCTTTCCACCTCCTGTGTGCCACTGTGGCAACCCCTTTTGCCTATAAAAGGATGCCCGAGGCGACCAGGAGAGGGATTCGGCTCTTTGGAACTATGCAGCCACCGTAGCAAGTTCGAGAGCTCAAGAACACTCTGAAATACACCCACCAAAGCAGGACTAGGGTATTACGCATCTTCGCGGCCCGAACCTGGGTAAACGACTCGTGTGCTTCCTGTCAAACCTGCTCTCTGCACAACCTCGCGCCCCCCGACCGTAGAAGGGATCCCAGTGACCCCATAGGTGTCGTTCACACTGACAAATGCAGACAAAAATTTGAAATTGTATGAAAAGTGCGAACATTTTTAAATTTTTGAACAAAATTTGAAAATGGGAAACAAAACATAAAACTAATTTTTGAAAGTTTTTATTTTTTTAATAAAGATGCAACCACCTATTGAATTTATGAACAAATTTTAAAAATAATTCTTTTCGAAAATAATTTCTTGAAAGAAGTGAAAAAACTCAGAATCACAAACAATTTTTTAATCTATGAACATATTTGAAAACATGAGCATTTCGAAAATTCTGATTTCTTTCTGAAAAATGAGAACATAATGTGAAAGTACCAGACACTTTTTATAAACATGAACACTTTTAGAATTTATGAACAAATTTGAAAAGGGAACATTGTTCGAAATTTGAACATTTTCTGAAAACCCGAATTTCTTTGAATTTATGAAGAAACTTATAAAATAATAATAATAATTAAATTCCTGGACATTTTATTGAAACACGAAAAAAATATTTCGAACAAAAAAATGAAATCCTGGAGAATTTTTTCAAAAGGAAAAAAAGAAAAATAGTAGAAAATGGAAAATAGAAAACAAAAAACAAAATAAGAAATATAAAGGATAAAATAGTTTTGATAACCTTCTAGAAGCGTCCTAAAATGGAAAACCCTTGTTGGAACCTTCTAGAGCGTTCCCAAAACCGAAACCAGTAAACATCTTCCTACCGGTAAATGGGCGACCAATTTAGTCGCTACGAGTGATCGATCCAGTATTTGTTCAAGTTAGGACAGTATCTTAGCTTTAGTCCACCCACAGAATACTTATTGAATCAATGCATGATAACCTAATGAATCGTGGTGAAACTAACTTGACGAGATTCCTGTTTGTCGTCAAGAGCGTTTTAGCGATTATAAAAAACACCTCCGGCTTGTCCTTAGTGTAATTAAGGATTGGGCCTGTTGCTGCACCTATTTACTTGTGTTATTACTTGTTACCTTGTTACGAATTATTTTGCTATCAAACTACCTATCAAAACTAATTTTGCAACACTTGCACTGAAACTTTGCTGGAAACTACTTATCAAATCCTTCTGCTCCTCGTTGGGTTCAACACTCCAACTTATTGAAAGGACTACTGTGGATCCCCTATAGTTGTGGGACATTAAGACACTTTAAAATTACTAGGTATGATTTGTGCTGCCAAACTAAACCTTATTCTCTGCCCTCGTAAAATGAACTAGAGTCTATTATACTAGGAGGTTTTCACGGTATGCAAAGCTCGTATATCTTTTCATTGATAGAAGGGGTGTGAAGATACATCGGGTGCAATGCATGGGGCCACGTACACGAGGAGGGTGTGGTGTGCTCACATGAGCAGAAGAACATGTCAGGACCGGTTTTTCGGGATATTAATTTTCCCAGAAAATGGCCTTTGTGCTCACCAGCCCCAGGATTACTGTTAGCTGATGAGGCACCAACTTGATACAAGAATTCCAAGCAAAGTACAAAATATGTAGTACAAGACCATTGTGGCCTATGAGTATGACACTTGGTTTCTAGTGATCGATGGCGGAAGCGGTTTGTGGTTCTTCTGCGTCTATGGGACTCCATTTCCCACAAGAACAACTGACCAGGATAACTCCTATCTTCGCGAGGCTGCTATCACCTTTACATGGGTTCCGGGGCTGTCGTCGTAACGCTCTTCTCCACGCAAGAAATCTGGCCAAGACAATAGCCAGGGACAAGCCAGTGAGTACGTTTGAATGTACTCGCAAACATTAAGAGCATGGGTATAATATAATAAGGGATAATCATGCTCCGAAATATTCTATGATCATAACGTCTTGTCATGAAATATACGAAAACCATGATGCACGCATGCGGGTAAACTATGAATATGCAATTACGGGAGTAGGGTTATAGAATGCACCGATCGAGTGTCTGAAGCGACGCCTCGAAAGGATAATAAGATAAATCATGCCTCAGTCGGGCGTCTGAGCGACACCACATAACGGGCTTATGAATAAAAGAAAATAACAAGCATGCCACAGTCGGGCGTCTGCGCGACACCACATAAAGGGCTTATGAATAAAAGAAAATAACAAGCATGCCACAGTCGGGCGTCTGAGAGACACCACATAAAGGGCTTATGAATAATAAATAAATGACCAACATGCCGCAGTCGGGCGTCTGAGCGACGCCACATAACGCCACATAAAGGGCTTATAAAGGATAAATAATTAACAAGCATGCCGCAGTCGGGTGTCTGAGCGACGCCACATAAAGGGCTTATAAAGGATAAATAAATAACGAGCATGCCGCTGTCGGGCGTCTGAGCGACGCCACATAAAGGGCTTATAAAGGATAAATAAATAACAAGCATGCCGCAGTCGGGCATCTGAGCGACGCCACATAAAGGGCTTATAAATAATAATCGCAGTGAGTATCCAGGAGGTAGAACCGTCCCAGGGATA
Source organism: Aegilops tauschii subsp. strangulata (assembly GCF_002575655.3). NCBI lineage: Eukaryota > Viridiplantae > Streptophyta > Magnoliopsida > Poales > Poaceae > Aegilops > Aegilops tauschii. The sequence goes on from NC_053041.3 coordinate 70,524,488, forward strand.
CTTAATAATCTAAATAATGTAAATGGTTAGTCCATAATAATAATAAACATAATCCTCATATGTCATAGGTCAAAATCAAAGATCTAGTATAGCCGTTTCTCCATCCGAAGACCGTCACTATGTTCTAGTTTAGCCGTTTCTCCATCTGAATACCGTTACTATGTTCTAGTTTAGCCGTTTCTCCATCCGAAAACCGTCACTAGACCCATCTCAGACTGTAGTCCTTACCCATGGACATGGCTATCCGAATAGATATATCCTCTGCAGAGGGTGTACTTTTTACCCACGAGTAACGGATTTATTTAGTCCATCGGGACTAATTCCGCCTACGGCCTTTTAATTGAAAACATGCCTGACCTGCACACACCAGCTTAACTTACCGGTGTCTGGAATCACCCACGACAGTTGTCAAGCAAAACTCTAAGTGGGGAGGCTACAACCTTGACGTAGCATGGGATCAAATTTATATCGCGCGCTCTAAGGGGTGCCCCCCTCTCGGTCCCAACGAGAAACACCCATGCCCCCGGACCAGGTGGCATGCCTACCGGATGCATCCGGTATCTTCCACCATGGCCTCTCTGTACGGTGTGTGCCTTGGTAAGGGGTTGACAACTTACTGAACCGTACCCTACCTGCGGCAGGGACAAGTGGTAGTACTAAACAAGTATGGGGGGTTACTGAACAAGACTCGACCTACGGCCGACTCAGGAGGTCAAAGTATTCTTCGTAGGATTAGCATGACAAAAATATTTCCATTAACAGATAAACTCACCACTCATCAAGCCTCACCATGCCATACCGGACATACTCGTCTCAACGAGGAACTAGGGACAAGCTCGTGTCTACCCAAGACCGCGACTTTCCCGGCTTCCTTCCGGTAATGCATGAGAAGCTTACGAGGATGGTTACCATCACCAGCATATCCATTTCTAACAACAAAGAATCTCCATTGTGCTCTCATGCGTATGACTTTATCGTCACATAAAATATACGTATGCTCCAAGTCAAGGTGGTGTTGTACCGTATCAAAACACCACAAGAAAATATTATGCCAGAGTTCAGAATGCTTGCCTTCAAGAGTATGCAAGGGGGTGCACTTTTTGAAAGTTTTCTTCTCTCTCCATTTCCTATTTTGAAAAAATATTCACATAACAAATATTTCAAAAACAGTACAAAAAGTTGTCCTAAATATTTTTGAAATAAATCTCAAAATAAACTAGATGAAATTTGAGAGAGGTAGGAAAAAGAGTCAACTCATTTGGAGTTTTATTTGAAAAGATATAGCCAGTCAAAGTTTGGTCAAAGTTCTGTTTTTAATAAAACCAGAAAAAGAAAACGTTTCGGGGGAAAAAATACGCTTTTGAACAGGGGGAAACGTACTCTGGATATTGCGCTTCCACTAAAGCCAGCGTGGGTGGCGCGTGGGTCACTGACAGTGGGTCCAGCGGGCCACTGGTCAGGTTTGACTAGTCCCCCTCTCCATCCTCTTCCTCTGCCCGAACGGAGGCGGGACTCCGGCGATCGCCGTCACCGGACGGCGGCTCCTCGAGGGCACCTGAGGGGCAGGGATGGACCCGCCAGGCCGGGGCGGTCCTCCCGGTGGTCGTTGGGTCGACAGTGGTGGAAGGAGTCGCCGGCGGCGAGCTCCGCGACGGAGGAGGTTTCGGTTGGTTTTGGGGTTCCGGGCTGTGGTGGTTCTTGGTCGCGTTTGAGAGGCTGGGCGGCTCCGCGAGGTCGAGGGTAGTGGGATGGTGGTGCTAGATGAGCTGGGGAGGCTTTGCTGGCGACTAGCGGGGCTGGAGGGAGGCGGCGGCCGAACCTGCCGGAGGTGGGGGAGATGGCCTCTTCCGGTCAATCCGTGGCTAGGGGAGCACTAGGGGGATGGCTTGGGGTCGCCTGAGGGCTTGGACGAGCTTGGGGTCCCCTTATATAGGCGTTCGAGGTTGGTCCCGCTGTGGCCGTGGATAAGAACGCCGGCGACCGTCGTTCTGTAGCCGCAGGGCGACGTGGCGGCGACGAGCGCGTGCCGACGGGCTCCAGGATAAGCTCGAGCTGCTCCAAGGGGCAGCTGGCGCGCGCGGGTGGCTTGGGCGGCGCCGTCCATGGCAGGAGCTCACTGCCGACGCCGGCTTGCCGCCAAGGGAGCCCTGACGGCGGTGCTGTAGGGCACCAGGGGTGGCTTGGAGGGTTCTGGCGAGTGGGCGATGGCAGGGCGTGGCTCTGCAGGCGAGCAAGGGCCAGGGGCGGGACGCGGCGAGGGCGGCAGTGCGACGCGGCGGCTCGGTGCGCGCGTGCAAAACGTGCGCTCTGGGCGCGCCTAGATCACGCACGGGACGTGCTCGACAAAATGCCAGGGCAGCCTAGAGTGCTAGAGGGAGGCTGGCAATTAACAGGACTAGGTTAGGAGTAGCTAGGATCTTAGTGGACAAGGTTGCTGGGTCAGTGGATCAAGTTCATAATGCCAACTAGAAAACATGCCAAAACTGTCCATGAACACAAGGTGTTCGACAGAATGCTAAGTGTATCTAGGCAACTCTTGGAGTGGCCAAAAACTCCAGATCAGGGTCTCCCTAGATGGAGGTGATGATGGCAAAATCATTTGGGCAAAACCAGAAACTTGCTAGTGCAAGTTTTGCAAAACTTCAGTTTTGGACAGAAAGAAAAAGGTCTCATTGCATGCACTTAAATCCTCCAATGGGTCCACTTTCCTGGACTTAAGGGTTTTGTAGGGAGGGCTATAAGCAGGAAAAAGCTCATGGGCACTAGAGCAAAATAAAATAGGGTTGCAGTACAAATCACCAAACTGGACCAGAATGAAAAAGAGGTTGATTCACTCAAATTTTTCAAAGAACATCACTGGGTTTTAGCATAAAGTTGAATTATATGCATCTACTGACATCTCCAAACACTTGGAAGAATTTTAAAGGAATATTTAAATAGGTTTTAGTGCAAAAATACCTACTGGACCATATTTGAAAAGTTGATGTAGAGCTCAAAATCTCCAATAACAAAAAGATATGTTTGCATAAAAGTGATGTGGAGACTCCAAATTTTGGTGAAATTTTTAAATGCATTAATCAAATGGTTGCAGTGCAACAGAGACTCCAAATTCATGAAAAATCATTTTAAAAGAATAAAGCTCAGGGAAAAGCAATCTTGCAATTAAATCCACTGATAAAGAATTGTTTCATAGAGAGAGTATACAAGTCCAATAATACTTTTGGAAAGTTTCCACTTGAGGTAAAAACCCACAATATCAAAAGGTAAATCTAGACAAAATGGAAAAGTTTAATTTCCTGGCAAAATTTTAATTAATAAAACAAGGTCAAAATTTTGGGGTGTCACAGAACATAGGGGTGCCCGACCCTAGACCATTTTCCCTAACCTGTCAGCAAGAAGATTAGTATTCCCTTGGTGCTTTTTTTGAAATAGAACACCCATGTATTCCATTACGATGACGATCTGGCTAAGTCACCAGTTATAGTGTTTTGTACAAACTCAGGGAACTGGCCTAATCAGATCTCACACCTGCCACTCCCTAGACCATGAACATACGCTGTCGGATGTGGGCTTCCAGCAAAACCCTTAAGGTTCGAACTCTGGGGTGCGCGCGAAGATCTTCCCCCGACCGATCCACGTCCAAACGCCTCGGTGAGAATCTAAGCTACTCGATAAACAACACGAGGGACACAAGATTTATACTGGTTCGGGCCACCGATGTGGTGTAATACCCTACTCCAGTGTGTGGTGTGATGGATTGCCTCGGGGGCTGATGATGAACAGTACAAGGGGAAGAACAGCCTCGCGAGAGGTGTTCTTGGGCTGGTGCGGTGAACTACTTGGGTGAGTTCGATCGCCTCTAGATCTGATGAGAACTCGATCCCTCTCTTCTCCCCCCTCTTTACGGTGGTGGCTAGTCCTATTTATAGAGGCCCTGGTCCTCTTCCCAAATATTGAGCGGGAAGGGCGCCAACAACGGCCATTTTGAAGGGGACATCTAGTATGAGTTATCCTGATTAAAGTTGGTCTTTGGCTGCCAAAGGCACTGGCGGTGACGCCGCCTTGGGCTCCACGGTGACCTCCGTCCTGCCGCTCTGCTGGTCTTGGTCTCGTTGCACCGAAAAGGTAACCTTTGCCTGGTGCCTCGGTACTCCACGCCTGTGCTTGCCCCCTTTGCACCAAAGAGGAAACAAGGACAATGCGCAGGCCAGCGCCCGCCTGGCCTCGATCGTCATGGTTTGCGTCACGAGCACCTCACGAGGTACCCTTGCCTTGATCTCTCCGCCTCCTCGCGACCCTGCCTGGTGGGGCCGCTCCTGAGGAAGCCTTGCGCCGTCCTCCCCACGAGGCTTGGCCCCTCGCGAGGGTCTTGAGTTGAGTTGATGAAGATGGGCCGCACTGGGCCACCACTTGAGCCACGCCGCAGGCAGGCAAGTCTGGGGACCCCCGTTCCCAGAAAGCCGACAGTAGCCCCTGGGGCAAGTGCGGAGCGCCGCGGGCCCCAACAGCCTGCGGCCTTGGGCGCCGCGTGGCGGTTGATTGGACGTGGGCTTCTCCGCTTTCCCACGCTGCATCGGCAACTGCTCGACTCTACAAGTCCCTGAATGCCAAAATGAGTCATATTTACCTGCGATCGTGGAGGTCAACGGTTGGCGTCCTCTGGACTATAAGTACGGAGGGGCGTGAGCCCCCGTAGTCCATCTCTTCTTGCTTCGCTTCTTCTTCCTCACTCCTCCTCCATCTTGACGCCAATGGCGCCGATCCGCCGGTTCTCAGCCGAGGACAAAGGGAAAGCCCCCCGAGAGGGGCCCGACCCGCTTCCGCCGAAGAAGCGGCCGGTCCCCGGCCGCTGTGACGAGGTCGCTCGGCAGGAGACGTCGAGGCCTTGGTACGAGCGGCCACCACCTGGGTTTCCGCTACCCTTGTACGCCCGGGCTGAGGGCCCTAGGGAAGAGGATGCCGAGCGGCACCGCCCGCGCCGCCGACGACACCAACGAATCACGGCGGTGCGCGTCGTCGCCCCTAGAGTCCATGCCATGGACTCCTCTCGCGAGCTCGTGCTTCACGCCGCCATGCCTCCAAGCTCCTGGATTCGCCTTCCTCCTTCTTTTGCCTTCGAGATGCCACCGAGGGGGCCTCTCGAGCTCTGGCTGCAGCACGCCGACTGCGGTACCCCTGCGACCGGAGCGGAGGTCGAGGTTGTCGCTCCGGGCAAGGTCTACATGACCCGAGGCTGGGGCAAGATCGCCCGGGTCTGCCGAACAGGGGGCGCCTTCGTGATTAATTTCGAATACGATGGCGCCTCCTTGATGTTCTTCAAGATCTTTGACGTGGAAGGACGCAGGCTGGAGTGCTGCCCCAGGGAAGGCGGTCGGGGCATCGAAGTGGCGAGGGCTTGGCCCGCCACCCGCTTCCTCAGCAGCTCCTATGGTAGCAGCGGAGATGCCGGAGGGTCCAGCGACTCTCCCGAGCTTCTCGTGACTCTGGAGACAAGCGACGACAGCTACGAGCCCCCAAGCTCGCGTCGTGCTCGGAGCAGAGCAGCCGCATCAGGCCGCCGGTGCGGCTGATCTGGATGGCATTGGCGCTGGCGCTTGGTGGCCCACTGTTGATGATAGCGTCAACCATGGAGGCCCATGTAGTTACGGTCCCTTAGGATTAGCACCTTTTGTTCCCTGCGAGGAATCAAGGAAATACCCCGTGGGGGTATGTAAGGCGTCTGCTATGTCTTTTGTTAATATCATCCTTATTATGGAGTGGAGCAAGATGCTTGTCCTGTCCCGGCTCGGTTCCCCCTTTCTAACCTCGCGACGGCTTGGTGCTCTACGCTGACAGGTCCCAGTCCCCAGGCAGGCTTCAACCGTCGCTGGTATGCCAGGTCGCGATGCCGTGGTCAAGGCCAGGAGGTGAGCGGCCCGAGGTCCAGTAAGAGCCCCTGAGGCGCGATGCTCAGGAGGTCCCCTTTAGCGCTGAAGCAGCCGCCGCTGGGCGAGGAAGGAAGGCAACGTCGCCGTCACAGAGCCGCATTAAGTGAGGGTTTGGTGTTGCGTTGATTAGCTGTTCTAGGAGCGTGACTTATCTCGGGAGCTTGGTGTCGTTCCTTAGCGAGGTGCCGGACCTGCGTGTCGGTAGCTGGAATGTCGCTGGGTCAGACCCTCATGAGCTTCTCCTCTCATCCCCGCACTCTCTTTCGTGCTCTACGTCCTCAGGCCCCGGCCCTCGAGCGAGCTCAGCCGCCGGTGGTATGCTAGGTCACGATGCCGTGGACAAGGCCAGGGGGTGAGGGCTGGAGAGCCAATAAGAGCTCCTGAGTCGCGATGCTCAGGAGCCCCCCTTTCAACGCGCGAGCAGATCGCACGGGCAAGAGAGAGAGAGAGCTCGCGACGGCTTCCCCCATGCTATTCCTCAGGTAGGCCCTGTAAACCATTGTGAGGGAAGCAAAGATTGCCTTTACGATTGCAGGCCAGCCGTTGGTTGCTCCGAGGGAGTGATTGAGGCACTGAGGGCCTGGTGAGGTAGCGCCTTGCGGGGATGCCGCGGCCAGAGCTCAACCACTCAGATTGGTCGACGTTGCAGGGACGGACCCATGCGCAAGCGAAGTGCCAGAGCGAGCGGCTCCAAGGGTAGGTGTCAATCGAGCAGGCGATTATCGCAGGTAGGTTAAGCATGAAAAAGCAAACCAACCTAGGTAGATGCAGGAAAGACACATGCCACTGGGTCAGGCCCGAGCGGCTTGGGGATGATGCAGCCCGAGGGGCGCCCCCAACAAGGTAAGCTAAAGACACAAGCAAAACGGAAACATGCCGCGGGGACGGACCCACGCGACCTGGGAATGATGCAGCCCTGAGGGCTCTCCCAGCTGAAATGAAAGTCGAAAGATGTCACCTGATATCATTGCAGAGCGATTGTTGGAGCAGTTGACGATGCGCGGTGAAGAAGCCAATCCTCACAATCCTTCAGAACCCCGAGCCTCGGGAAGCTCTGGAGGTCCTGGCGGCTCGGCAAGGTCCATCTCCATCTCCTCCATGAACGTGCGGTGCCTGGCCACCTGAGCCTCCAGAATGCTCCTCATCTGGCGCTGGTGAGCAGCAGCCGCGTTCGGCAGGCCGAAAGGCATGCGAACGTAGCTGTGAGGTAGACCCTCGCAACGTCCCACGCGCGAAGGCCAGAAGCGCTCCTGAGACGCGACTCGATTGAGCCCTGGGTAGTCGATGCAGACGCGCAGCCCGCCATCCTCGCCTGGATGGGGAGCAATTCCGGGTAGGCGGCGGCTGCCGCGCATGGCTCTCGACTCCTGCAGCTCCTGAGTGACCTTGGTGATGAACTCCTAAGGGTTGGGCCCTCCTTGCCTCATCCCTTCCCGAGGGAAACGTGCCGCGAAGCACGCTTCCAAGTGGTGCCCGAGCGCCTCCCTCGTGATCTTGGCAAAGTCAGTGGCCCTCCAAGGGAGAGCCCCGAGCCTTGCCCGAGGAGGGCGCCGGGCGCGCCTTCCTATGCGTCGGAGGGAGGCGTCCCTTGGACGGGCGCGGATCCTGGCGCGGTGCCACCGGAGGTGCCTGTCTCCTGAGGCCTTGAGCTGGGTGATGTATTCTTCTTCTTGGGAGCTGCCTCGGGAAGGTTTCCACTCTTGCTGTCTGGGTCCTCAATCGATGCGGCTTCGAAGGCACGCTCGAGAGGGCACACCGCATCCTTCTCTTCACAGGGGACTGTGATGACTCCGCCGCTTCCCGGCATCTTGAGGACATTGTAACCATGGTGAGTCACGGCCATGAACTTGGCCAGGGCTAGATACCCGAGGATGGCATTGTACAGGAGGCGAATGTGGGCAACGTCGAAGTTGATGAGCTTGGTACGGTAGTTCTTGCGCTGTCCAAAGGTGACAGGGAGGTGGACCTGCCCTATCGGAGTGGTGGAACCATCAGTGACTCCTGAGAAAGGCTTGGTTGGCTGAAGCTGATCATATGGCACTTGGAGATTGTTGAACGTCTCGATGGACAGAACGTTGAGCCCTGCGCCGCCGTCGATGAGGGTCCTGGTGACTTGCACATTGCTGATGACTTGGGAACAGAGCATTGGGAGGACACCGGCTGTTGCCGCACACTTCAGTTGATCCACTGAACTGAATGTGATGGCGCACGCGGACCACCTGAGAGGGCGCGTGGGCTCGAGCTTGGGGAGGACTGCATTCACCTCGCGAGCAAACTGCTTGAAGATGCGCTGAGAGCCTGGGGCCTGGGCACCGCCCAAGATGCAAGCGATAGCACGGGCTCCTGGAAGCCCCCAGCCCCTGGTCCTGATGATGGTCGTCATTCCTTCTTGGCGGTGGTGGTAGAGGAGGAAGGCCTACGTTGCCTTGCGGGCGATCCTCACGAGGCTGATCCCTCCAAGACCCCTCGCGAGGCTGGTCCTGCCAGCGGTCCTCGCGAGGCCGGTCACGCCACCCTTGGCGAGGGCCACGGTCGTCCCATCGTCCTCCACCTCTTCCTCCGCCTCGGCCGTAGCCCCGATCGTTGCGCTTGGGGCGTCGACCGACACGTCCTTCTCGCACGGCTCTAAGCTCTTGGCATTCGTTGGTGTTGTGGGTGTGGAGGTCGTGGTACATGCAGTACCGGCTGCCCTTGGACGACTCCGGCTGGTCCCTGCCGCGGTTCGTATCTGGCTCTGCTGCGAGCACAACTGCTCCTTTGCGCTTCACGTCCTTGGCCTTGGCTTTCTTCTCTTCTGGGTCAGCAGCTGGGAGCTCGAGAAGGGAGAGGCGCCCTCCTCAGCCCTTGCGCACTTGGTTGTGACAGCCTGGTTTTGCCCTCTTTTTCTTTGCTTGATTTTCAGTTGAGTTGGTTTTGAATTTGGAGTTTTGAATCATTTGATTTGGACTTAACCACTTGGGTACCCCCTTGATTTTCACCCAAGTGTTCCCTCTCCTCCTCACAACCAGCATTTCACCCCTGGGCAACCCAAAAATATTGTTTGGAATATTTTTCTTAAATGAAAAATATTCACTTTGCCTTCCAAAACCCTAGCTAACCCTTTGTGCTCCAAAGCAACCCTAATTTTTCTTGCCCCAAAAATCCTGAGAAAAATCCCAATTATTCTTTGGACCCTAGGGCTGAGCAAAAATATTTCACCTCTCCTTGGAATATTTTGGCTATAGAAAATAAAGTCACTTCTGGGCAGAAATGGTAATTTCTACAGCAACTACCTTTTTACTAGCTCCATTGTAGCTGGTTTTCCCTGTGCCTATTTACCTTAGTAAGAGATAGTAAAACCTCAAAGCTCAGCCCTTGAATCCCAGTGGTTTGACCACAGTAACTCTCCAAAGTTACTGTCCAGTAACTTATCAGCAGCACAAATTTACTTCTACTGCACCTGGAACCTAACCCAACAGTGGTAACAACTCAGTTTACTAAGGACTACACGGCAGACATCTTTGTTAGTGCTTAGGGTGGGCTGATGTCATGGTCCACGCGGTGACCGCGTTCGTCCGAGCGTGCTGGCATGCAATACGCGCGCTCTATGCGTCGCCAGCGCCTCTGTAGAGCGCGTGCTCGCTGCCCAGCCTGCCGAAGCGTGCCAACCCTCGCCACCACCCTCGTCTCCACCCTCGTCTCCACCCTCTTAACTCCTCCCTGCCGCTCGCCGACGCCGGAGCTCGCCACAGCGAGCACGAGCACGGTCCGGCCAACGGCACAGTTCGCGGCGCACTGTGTTCGTCCCTTTCTCCCTCGATCCTGTGCTCGTCCGCGCCCGCGCACAGCTCCCGCGTGACCCCCTCTCTCACTGACGCCGCTCGTCGCCGAGCGCCGTGGACAGGTGTCCACCGGCGGAGCCCGAAGCCCCCTTGCCGCTCGCCTATATAAGGAGCCGCCCCCAGCCTCCTCGAGCACCATCCCGCGCTCCCTCACACCCCACAAACGAGTAGGAAGCCGAAGGGGCCAGGCAGGCCACGGGCTGCTATCCAGGAGCTGAGCTCGCCGGCGATCCCCTCCGCATCGTTCCCGCAGCTACGACCCCTCCCAAGCCAAGGCGACCCCACCAGGGCCTCCACCTCTCCTCCGTGAAGCTGTTCCACCCCCCTGGAGCTCCTGGAGTCCCCCCAAGCCGCCATCTTCCTCACCTCCGGTGACCACCGCGTTCTGCCTCCGCTTGCGAGGAAGAATCCGACGCCGTCCGGTCACCGCTAGTTACGCTACGGGTACGGGCAGGTGCGAAAACATCTTCTCCGTCAATCCCTCCCTCTCGTTTGACACCAAGTTGCCTCACCGCCGGCGTGAGCTCCGACGAAGCGCCGCCTCCCTCTGTTTCCCTCTCTCCTCCCTCCGTCCTGACTAGCGGGGCCCGCTAGTCAGCCACTCAGTACACGCGTGAAGCGGTACGAGTGGTGGCGCCCCTGGGCTTTACGCCTTCGACGTCACCCCCAGGGCTATTTTCTTTTTATTTCAAATTCATTTAAATCCAGAAAATTCAAACAGCTACAACTTTTTATCTATAAGTCCAAATGCATTGATTCTTTTTGCATCTTGTTCTTTACAAGAAATCTAGCAGCTCACCAAAGATGAGATTTTTCTGAGCTGTTTAGCATTTCTGGTGATTTTCAGAAGTGTTCTTGATATTTTCTTTTTGTGTTTAAAATTATTTTCAGAGGGTGAGGTTTGTCTTGAGGATCACTAGAAGACCTGTGAACCTCATCTGCACTAAGGCAAGCCACAACAACATTTTCATAGTGCCACTTCAATATTTGTGATTTTTTCTACTGGAATCAATGAATTATGCATGCATTTAAATTATTATTATTATTGTGATGATTTCATTATGTTAGATGCTTGTCATGATAAATATGCTTTATTTACAGAAGGTTTGTAGTAAATATTGTTGATAGCCTAACAAGAATTTATTTTTGGATAATGATAAGATAAGATGAGTGGAAATTAGTAATTAGTTTAAATATTTTTCTTGCATGATAAAAAAATGATGAGATTGCTAGGAATGATTCTTGTTTTATTGAGATTGCATCTTAACCAAAGAAATATTTTGAGATCATGATGCATATTTTAGTGGTGCATATCATGGCATTATGACACCGGTTATTTTCATTTTAAGTTGAACCTAGTTTATAACTCAACTTGAATATGTTGTTGACCGGGTCATGGTGCCGTCGAAATGAGTCTTTCCGAGTGCAACCACATTTGCCGGTATGGGACGGCCTTATTGCGTTTCATTGTCGTGCCTCTGGCCGGTGCCTCCTTCTAGGGAAGGTTATGGGCGTGCTGTACCCTGGCCCGGTAAGCAGGCATAACCTTGTGAGCCCGTTGTTAAGTTAAGTTTTGGTACCGGGTCCCAGAGTGGATCGTGGCCACGATGGTGGTCGTTGTGTCTTTGGTAGACACGGGGCCACCCAGGACTATCCCAGTGGGGATTGAGTCGGAGTGGCCGGGAGAGTGTCATGACAATGAAGTGGTTTCGTCGAAATGCCGTTGGTCCACCCGAATGGGAGTACGAGGCCATGGGTTCCGTAGTGTGGGTCCAGTGCGCTACCTCTGGAGAGTGTATTAATCAATCGATAACCGAGTCCATGGTTACGGACACGCTCAAATGTAGGTTACACCATGGGTCAACACTTAATAAAATTTGCACACTAAGCTTGCACGAAGATGATGGCAGAAAGACCATGTGTCGGGCCATTTGTTGGTCGGGTTGTGATCGCCGTAAGGATCACGAGTTTGTATCTGAGAAGTTCATGTTGTGGTCAGAAAGTGATCACGTTTGGTAAGCCAGTCCATTGGACGAGTATTATTTGAGCACAGTCACATCATGTTGGATACTGTTGCATTGATAATAACTAGTTAAATATCATGATATTGTTTGTCATTATGTTTATGTTCATTGTGAGCTTGCAAGTACATTCCATGTACTGACCTGGCGTGTCATGCCAGATTTCAGGAAAGTTCTGTTGGAAAGGAGAGCTGACCGAGTCTAGACCGTGTCCACATCAGTGTCCCTGTGCTATGGAGTTCCGCTACGACGTTGTTCCGCTGCAGCATAGTTGTTATGATCGAGGCCCCTTTTATGTTCACTAAATAATGTACATATTGTTCAGCCGCACCGTGTGTGCCGCTTGGCCTCGCTACAAGGTCTCTGGGCTAGCAATGCAGGGTAAACCGGTTGCTCTGAGCCGGGGTGCCACAACGCTTGGTATCAGAGCCACGCTGACTGTAGGCCACGCTAGACTAAGCCGAGTTAATTGGATGTTAGAAACGAGTGGTAATTGAGTGCCGGTAGCCTTCGTAGTTGGTTGTTGCATTGCATGCACTAATTTTTATTTTTATGCTAACCTACTAATGGTTGTGAGTGTAGATGGCTCCGGTGCCGTATCCATGCCAGTTGTAGCTGATGCCGGGCACGTTGCCGCATCTCCTTCGTAACGTGTGGCGTCGACTGTACCCTCACGGAGACGATCCAGCCTATTGTGTGTACCGGGAGCGTCTAGCTGACTCAGTGTATGAGTATCACGCCGTGGTTACTCTGCGTACCAGTTCCGATTCCAGCACTTACACTCGTACCTCTCATAGCGGCTACGCTTCAACCGCTTCTCAAGCTGTCCAGTTTGCTGCATTCGAGGTACTTGTTGAGCTCCGCTACAACGAGGTCCGGATGCAGAACCACCCAGGTTTCCACTACTATCCTTCTCTCCACAATAATGGTCGTATCCGTTTCCCTGTCATTGATCCAGAGGCTGACAGTGTAGCTAGCCACCTTTCTCGCTATATCACTGCTAGCTATCTTTTGAACTATGGGCTGGCTCGTGATCTGAGTCGTACACGTACTGCTTTAGCCTCTGTTTTAGTCTCTGCTAGCTCAGCCACTACTCCATCATATGTAGGATTCACTCCTTATATTCCTGGCAACTCTAGATCTCCTGTTTCCCCGGTTACTCCTCCGAGTAGCTCGGGCACCGTGACTGTGAGTCCACTTAGTGCTCCTGCTGAGTGGGTTCCACTTCTCGCCACTCCTGCAACTCCGATGGTTCACCCTCCACCTGCCCCTAAGGGAGAGCTCTCGAGGCAGCGTCGTCGTGTCACTTTTAACCCGGAGATCTCAGTTAACCCCGTCAGTTCAAGATCTGAGTCCGCTTCAGGAGAGGACCCCGCAGCACCAGCAGAGCAGTAGAGTTTCCGAGTATCCGTCGTCGTCAGGATGGAGTATGAGTGTAGTCATACTAGTCATGAGGTATCGTTTCATGTACGAGGCAGTCGAACTTGGCATGTTGTTATCTTTCATGTATGAGTCTATGTATAATTATGTTGAACTTTATTTTATTCGCCGTGTTTTCTTCCCCATTTCGGTTTTACTCGGACTTCGTTGCTGGCTTCTCCCCAGTTTATTTTGAATGCTTCTCATCTCGGTTGCGTTGCTTTGGGAAAATAATCATATCAGGATGACGCGGGGAGGCTGTAGTAGCAATGTTCGCGAGGGTTCTCCTGTTCGTCGTTCCGCATGGCAGGCAGGACACTCACCCGAGCTGTACGTTCCACCACCGCCTCCACCGCGAAATCCACCCTCCACCGAGCAAATTATGCGTATGTTTGAGGAAAGGCGAAATAATGATCTGATGGAAATGCTCAGAAGTGTTCAAGCTGTGGTTGGGCAGAATGGAAATCAGCTCGGTCACCACTCCAAGCTATCTGATTTTCAAAGGACTAAGCCTCCCAGTTTCAGTCAGGCCGTTGAACCCTTGGATGCAGATGATTGGTTGAGAACTATGGAAAGGAAGCTTGAGGTTGCTCGAACTGATGAAGGGGATAAGCTACCATTTGTAACACATTATCTTGAAGGCGCTGCTGCCATATGGTGGGAAAATGAAAAAGCCATAGGGACTGCTGATGATGAAATTACCTGGTCAATATTCAAGGAACGATTCCGGAGATATCACATCCCACCGGGAATTATGAAGGTTAAGCAACGTGAATTTCTCGCGCTCCTCCAAGGAAGTCAGTCTGTGGGAGAATATTTATTGAAATTCAATCATCTGTCACGTTACTCTCCATATGACGTGGCCACTGTAGAAAGAAAGATTGACAGGTTTCTTGGTGGATTAAACCCGCAACTCCGTTGTACTCTCAGTATGTTCGACTTCCCAGACTTCCAAACTCTGGTAAACAAGGCTTTCGTTGCTGAAAGGGAACACAAGCTTGTATCAGACACTAAGCCCGTCAATAATGATCACAAGCGCATGTTTGAGCCAAGAAAAGAAATGCAACCAGTGCAAAAAGCTCGTACCTGGTAGCGAAATCAGGTAGAGTACAAGCCCAACTGGCAACAAAATGCTAACAAGACCACCACCCAAGTCAAGAATGACCTGCTCAACCCAGTTCTAGACAATCATCTGCGCAGCAATTCTTGTTTCAGTTGTGGGCAAACTGGACACTATGCCAAACAGTGTCCCAAGAACAACCGGGCAGATGCTACATTCAAGCCACAAGTTCACTATATGGAGGCATGTCCAAATCAGCACGACATCAAGGGCTACGTTCATCACATCTCCGTCGACGAAGCCCAAGAGAACCCTGAAGTCGTTATTGATATGTTCCCCGTTAATAACATACCTGCAGTAATTTTATTTGACTCTGGGCTTCCCACTCTTTTATTTCTTGGAGTTTTGTTGCCCAAAACAAATTTCCTTGTTCACTTTTGGGCAAGAATATGCTGGTACAAACCCTGGGATCCCTAATCAGAAGCAATCTAGTCTGCCGCAATCTGGAAGTCAAGATCAACGAAGTCTGTTTTCCAACTTCATTGATACTCATTGAGTCTGATAAGTTGGATGTTATTTTGGGTATGAATTGGCTGACTCAGAATCAAGTATGTATAAATTGTGCGACCCGAGAAGTCAACTTGACCAGCCGAGAGGGACAAACTACAAAATTTTATGCTCGTAGGAGCTTACCCTCCAAGGAAATGGTTTTCACCGCAATGGCTGAATTGGAAGTGATTCCGGTAGTCAGCGAGTTTCCGGATGTATTTCCAATAGAACTGCCAGGCATGCCACTTGATCGAGAGCTTGAGTTTGCAATAGATCTTGTGCCCGGAACCACGCCAGTACACAAGAAGTATTACCGAATGCCGTCATCAGAATTGGTGGAGCTAAAGAAACAGCTTGATGAAATGCTTCAGAAAGGATATATCCGTCCCAGCTCTTCACCATGGGGATCACCTGCTATCTTCGTAAACAAGAAAGATGGCAGCCTCCGCATGTGTGTGGATTACCGTCAGCTGAATGATGTCACAATCAAAAACAAATACCCTCTGCCAAGAATTGATGATTTTTTTGACCAACTTTGTGGGGCCAAGGTATACTCCAGGATTGATTTACGGACTGGGTATTATTAGCTCAAAATTAAAAAGGTGGATATTTCCAAGACTGCGTTCACCACTCGCTACGGTCTCTATGAGTATACAGTCATGTCTTTTGGCCTTACCAACGCCCCCGCCTTCTTCATGCACATGATGAACAAAGTATTCATGGACTTCCTCAATAAGTTCGTGGTCGTCTTCATCGATGATATACTCATCTACTCAAGAAGTGAAGAAGAGCATAAGGAACACCTCCGAGCAGTGTTACAGCGACGACGTGAGCATCAATTATACGCCAAGTTCAGTAAATGCGAGTTTTGGCTCAAGCAAGTTGGATTCCTCGGACATGTGCTATCAGCAAAAGGTATAGCCGTAGACCCAAGCAAAGTAAAGGATGTACTCGATTGGTTGCCACCCGCAACCGTATCTCAGATCTGGAGTTTTCTTGGATTAGCCCGATATTACCGTCGTTTCATTGAAGGGTTTTCCAAGATTGCTAAACCCATGACAGAGCTGCTCAAAAAGGATAAGAAGTTTGAATGGACTGAGGACTGTGAGAAAAGTTTCACTGAGTTAAAGAGGCGGCTGACAATTGCACCAGTACTAACACTTCCAGATATCTACCGCAGCTTTGATGTGTACTGCGTCGCTTCCAGGCAAGGACTGGGATGCGTACATATGCAAGATGGCAAGGTGGTAGCTTACGCCTCACGGCAGCTATGACCACACGAAGGGAATTACCCCACTCATGACTTGGAATTGGCCGCGGTGGTTCATGCTTTAAAATGGAGACACTACCTCATTGGGAAAAAGTGCCAAATTTTTACCGATTACAAAAGCCTCAAATATATATTTACTCAGCCGGATTTAAATCTCCGTCAAAGAAGATGGCTTGAGTTGGTCAAGGATTATGACCTTGGAATAAATTACCATCCGGGTAAAGCCAACGTGGTTGCAGATGCGCTTAGTCGAAAGCCCGCAAATTTAAATGTCCTATTGGAATCATTACCTCCGGAGCTTAAAGAAGAGATTGCTCAGCTCAACCTGGTCATAGTTGAGGCTGGCCTTGCCAACATTCTGGAAGTTACCCCTACTCTTGTGGAAGAAATTCGCAAGGTGCAGCCAGGTGACGCGGATCTGCAAAAACACGCCAAGCATCCCGACTGCTCGAAGGATCAGTACGGTACCCTCCGATTTAGAGGAAGGATTTGTGTGCCTAACCAAGCGGATTTGAAGCAGAAGATCCTGTCAGAAGTCCACGAATCCTCATATTCCATTCACCTTGGAGGTACGAAAATGTACGAAGACCTTCGACAAATATTCTGGTTGGATGGGATGAAGAAATACATTGCCTATTTCGTGGTCTATTGCGACATATGCAACAAAGTAAAGGCAGAACATCGGAAGCCAGCCGGACTTCTCCAACCGCTGCCAGTGTCGCAATGGAAATGGGATGATGTCTGTATGGATTTCATCACAGGACTACCTAGGACCCGGCGAGGTAATGATGCGATCTGGGTCATAGTGGATACACTAACCAAGGTAGCCCACTTCCTCCCCATCAGAACCTCGTATCGAGCGGATGAGCTTGCACAACTGTATGTATCTAGAATAGTCAGTCTGCATGGAGTTCCCCTAACCATCACTTCTGACCGAGGTTCCCTCTTTACCTCCGCTTTTTGGTCCCATCTCCATCAAGCCTTGGGGACGGAATTGAAGTACAATACCGTGTATCATCCACAGACGGATGGACAGACAGAACGAATAAATCAAATACTCGAAGATATGCTGCGAGCCTATGTCTTGGCCCAAGGCCCGAAATGGGAAGATTGCTTGCCATACGCCGAATTTTCGTATAGCAATAGCTTCCAGACCAGTTTAAAAATGTCACCATATGAAGCTTTGTATGGCCGTAAGTGCCGCACTCCATTAAATTGGTCTCAAACCGGAGATAGCCACATTTTCGGAATGGATCTCATGCTGGAAGCCGAGAAACAATTCAAGGAAAATAGAGACAGACTGCAGCTAACAAAATCATGATAGAAAAGTTATTATGATGCAAAGCATAGACAGATCAGTTTTGAACCCGGAGAACACGTCTATCTCCGAGTCATGCCTATGAAAGGAATCAAGAGGTTTCAGACTCGTGGAAAACTGGCACCCAGATTTATTGGTCCATTTCCCGTTATGACAGGAGTAGGTGCTGTGGCATATCAGTTGGAATTGCCCCCTGAGCTGTTAGACGTGCACAACGTGTTCCATGTTTCACAACTGCGACGGTGCATATCACCGCCCGAGAAAAAGACCGACTTGACAGAGATAGAGCTGGCTAAGGACTTGACCTACAAAGAGAGACCAGTGAAAATTTTGGATGAGATGGAAAGGGTCACTCGCAGTAAAACACGAAAGTTTTACAAGGTCCAATGGATGCATCATACCGAGTCAGAATCAACCTGGGAATCAGAAGAATTTCTAAAGGCATGTTATCCAGAATGGTTTTCCCAAGCAACCGAATCTCGACGACGAGATTCATTCTAACTGGGGGAGGTTTGTGACAGCCTGGTTTTTGCCCTCTTTTTCTTTGCTTGATTTTCAGTTGAGTTGGTTTTGAATTTGGAGTTTTGAATCATTTCATTTGGACTTAACCACTTGGGTAGCCCCTTGATTTTCACCCAAGTGTTCCCTCTCCTCCTCACAACCATCATTTCACCCCTGGCCAACCCAAAAATATTGTTTGGAATATTTTTCTTAAATGAAAAATATTCACTTTGCCTTCCAAAACCCTAGCTAACCCTTTGTGCTCCAAAGCAACCCTAATTTTTCTTGCCCCAAAAATCCTGAGAAAAATCCCAATTATTCTTTGGACCCTAGGGCATCTTTCTAAGCAAAAATATTTCACCTCTCTTTGGAATATTTTGGCTACAGAAAATAAAGTCACTTCTGGGCAGAAATGGTAGTTTCTACAGCAACTACCATTTTACTAGCTCCATTGTAGCTGGTTTTCCCTGTGCCTATTTACCTTAGTAAGAGATAGTAAAACCCCAAAGCTCAGCCCTTGAATCCCAGTGGTTTGACCAAAGTAACTCTCCAAAGTTACTGTCCAGTAACTTGTCAGGAGCACAAATTTACTTCTACTGCACCTGGAACCAATCCCAACCGTGGTAACAACTCAGTTTACTAAGGACTACATGCCAGACATCTTTGTTAGTGCTTAGGGTGGGCTGATGTCACGGTCCACGCGGTGACCGTGTTCGTCCGAGCATGCTGGCATGCAATACGCGCGCTCTGCGCGTCGCCAGCGCCTCTGTAGAGCGCGTGCTCGCTGGCCAGCCTGCCGAAGCGCGCCAACCCTCGCCACCATCCTCGTCTCCACCCTCTTAACTCCTGCCAGCCGCTCGCCGACGCCGGAGCTCGCCGCAGCGAGCACGGGCACGGTTCGGCCAATGGCACAGTGCGCGGCGCACTGCGTTCGTCCCTTTCCCCCTCGATCCTGTGCTCGTCCGCGCCCGCACACAGCTCCCTCGTGACCTCCGTCGCCATCCCCCTCTCTCACTGACGCTGCTCGTCGCCGGGCGCCGTGGACAGGTGTCCACCGGCAGAGCTCGAAGCCCCCTCGCCGCTCGCCTATATAAGGAGCCGCCCCCAGCCTCCTCGAGCACCATCCCGCACTCCCTCACACCCCACAAACGAGTAGGAAGCCGCAGCCCGGCCGGGCAGGCTGCCGGCTGCCGTCCCGGAGCCGAGCTCGCCGGCGATCCCCTCCGGATCGTTCCCGCAGCTCCGGCCCCTCCCAAGCCAAGGCGACCCCACCAGGGCCTCCGCCTCTCTTCCGTGAAGCTATTCCACCCCCCGGAGCTCCTGGAGTCGCCCCAAGCCGCCGTCTTCCTCACCTCTGGCGACCACCGTGTTCTGCCTCCGCTTGCGAGGAAGAATCCGACGCCGTCCGGTCACCGCTAGCTACGCTACGGGTACGGGCAGGTGCGCAAACATCTTCGCCGTCGATCCCTCCCTCTCGTTTGACTCCAAGTTGCCTCACCGCCAGCGTGAGCTCCGGCGAAGCATCGCCTGCCTCTGTTTCCCTCTCTCCCCCCTCTGGTAGTCAACCACTCAGTACACGCGTGAAGCGGTACGAGTGGTGGCGCCCCTGGGTTGTACGCCTTTGACGTCACCCCCTGGGCTTTTTTCTTTTTATTTCAAATTCATTTAAATCCAGCAACTTCAAACAACTAAGACTTTTTATCTATAAGTCCAAATGCATTGATTCTTTTTGCATCTTGTTCTTTGCAAACAATCTAGCAGCTCACCAAAGATGAGATTTTTCTGAGCTGTTTAGAATTTCTGGTGATTTTCAGAAGTGTTCTTGATATTTTCTTTTTGTGTTTTAAATTATTTTCAGAGGGTGAGGTTTGTCTTGAGGATCACCAGAAGACCTGTGAACCTCATCTGCACTAAGGCAAGCCACAGCAACATTTTCATAGTGTCACTTCAATATTTGTGATTTTTTCTACTTGAATCTATGAATTATGCATGCATTTAAATTATTATTATTATTGTGATGATTTTATTCTGTTAGATGCTTGTCATGATAAATATGCTTGATTTACAGAAGGTTTGTAGTAAATATTGTTGATAGCCTAACAAGAATTTATTTTTGGATAATGATAAGATAAGATGAGTATGGAAATTAGTAATTAGTTTAAATATTTTTCTTGCATGATAAAAAATGATGAGATTGCTAGGAATGATTCTGGTTTTATTGAGATTCGATCTTAACCAATGAAATATTTTGAGATGATGATGGCTCCATGGGAGCGTAGTTGACCTGGTTCCTTTCATGTATATGTGGTGCATATTTTAGTGGTGCATATCATTGCATTATGACACCGGTTATTTTCATTTTAAGTTGAACCTAATTTATAACTCAACTTGAATATGTTGTTGACCGGGTCATGGTGCTGCCGAAACGAGTCTTTCCCAGTGCAAACACATTTGCCGTTATGGGACGACCTTAATGCGTTTCATTGTCGTGCCTCTTGCCTGTGCCTCCTTCTAGGGAAGGTTATGGGCATGCTGTATCCTGGCCCGGTAAGCAGGCATAACCTTGTGAGCCCGTTGTTAAGTTAAGTTTCGGTATCGGGTCCCAGAGTGGATCGTGGCCACGACGGTGGTCGTTGTGTCTTTGGTAGACACGGGGCCACCAAGGACTATCCTAGTGGGGATTGAGTCAGAGTGGCCGGGAGAGTGTCATGACAATGAAGTGGTTTCGTCGGAATGCCGTTGGTCCACCCGAATGGGAGTACGAGGCCATGGGTTCCGTAGTGTGGGTCCAGTGCGCTACCTCTGCAGAGTGTATTAATCTATCGATAGCCGAGTCCATGGTTACGGACACGCTCGAAAGTAGGGTACACCATGGGTCGGGTCAACACTTAATAAAATTTGAACACTAAGCTTGCACGAAGATGATGGCAGAAAGACCATGTGTCGGGCCATTTGTTGGTCGGGTTGTGATCGCCGTAAGGATCACGGGCCATTTATTGGTCGGGTTATGATCGCCATAAGGATCACGAGTTTGTATCTGAGAAGTTCATGTTGTGGTCAGAAAGTGATCACGTTCGGTAAGCTAGTCCATTGGATGAGTATTATTTGAGCACAGTCACAGCATGTTGGATACTGTTGCATTGCTAATAACTAGTTAAATATCATGATATTGTTTGTCATTATGTTTATGTTCGCTGTGAGCTTGCAAGTACATTCCATGTACTGACCTGGCGTGTCATGCCAGATTTCAGGAAAGTTCCGTTGGAAAGGAGAGCTGACCGAGTCTAGACCGTGTCCACATCGGTGTCCCTGTGCTATGGAGTTCCGCTACAACGTTGTTCCGCTGCCGCTTAGTTGTTATGATCGAGGCCCCTTTTATGTTCACTAAATAATGTACATATTGTTCAGCCGCACCGTGTGTGCCGCTTGGCCTCGCTACCTATTGTAATATGAACTATGTTCCGCTAGCATGAATAAAGCGGTTGTTTTTCTGTACCAAGTTGTTGTGTGTTGCCAGAAGACAAGGTCTCTGGGTTGGCAATGCAGGGTAAACCGGTTGCTCTGAGCCGGGGTGCCACATTGATAGCCAGGTTGAACAGCTCCAGAGACGTGCACATATCTTCGTGGATCGCCAGTTCCTCCTTCATCTTGACGTCGCGGACGCCGTCGGAGGACATTGAGATGATGGCCTTGTCTGTCACCTTGGGAATCTTGAGGCGAGCGCTGTTGAACCGCTGGATGTACTTATGCAGGGTCTCTCCGGGTTGCTGCTTGATGCGGCGCAGGTCACCCACGGCCGGAGGACGGTCGCGAGTGCCCTAGAAGTTTGCGATGAAGCGGGTGCGCATCTCGTCCCAGGAGGAGATCGTGGCGGGAGGCAGGTTCAGGAGCCAAGTGCGGGCACCGTCCTTGAGCGCCATGGGAAACCAGTTCGCCATGACCTTTTTGTCTCCATTGGCCGCTTCGATGCCCAGCTCATAGAGCTGCAGGAACTCCGCAGGGTCGGCAGTGCCGTCGTAGTGAGGGGGCAGGTCCGGTTTGAACTTGCCCGGCCAGGCGACAATGCGTAGCTCGGGGGTGAAGACGCGGCAGCCTGCGGTGGCCACCGGAGCTCTTTGCTAACGTGGGGCTTGCTCCTGGAGATTCCCGCGTGCCAACGCCAGGGGCAACGCGGGGTCTTGACATGCCGGTGCAGGGATGCGGTCATGACGTGCCGGTGCAGGAAGCATGCGAGCACCTTCTTGGGGACGAGGGATTTCTTGGCAGCCCCTTTCTTGTCGCGCGGGCGCTGGACGCGGTGGGTCTCGTCCAGGGGCCGCGTGCTTTGGATCCATGGTGCCTTCTTGGGGAGGAGGTGGCGGAGGCACCTCCTGAGCTACATCACCCGCGCAGGACGGAGGGCGAGGCAGCGAGAGGGACGGCGCAGGGGAGCCCCCTGCGGCGCTGACGAGCTCGGTGATGCGAGCGAGCCACTCCTCGTACAGGTCGTCGACGGGACAGTAGTGTAGGAGCTCACGCGCCAGGAGCAGCACGGCGTGCGCGTCCGTGGGAGCGCGACGGGCGTGCGACGATGAACCAGCTGGAGTCAGCGACGGAGTGGCGGTGCGGCCTTCCCGCCGCACCGAGGGATGTAGCAAGGACGCCTGCTGCTCGTTCCCCACCGGGCCGGTGGCGGCGTGGGCGGCAGGCGACAGGGAACGACGGGGAGGCCCACCGACGGGAGCCGTCTGGGCGAAGTGGGCGGCGAGAGTAGTCCAACGCTCGGCGCGAGCCCGGCGAGCGTCAGCCATGGACACGACGAACGATCGAACGCGGAACAGCGGAAGAAAGATTCCGGCGCACCCCTACCTGGCGCGCCAAATGTTGGATGTGGGGTTCCGGCAAAACCCTTAAGGTTCGAACTCTGGGGTGCGCGCGAAGATCTTCCCCCTACCGATCCACGACCAAATGCCTCGCTGAGAATCTAAGCTACTAGATGAACAACACGAGGGACACAAGATTGATACTGGTTTGGGCCACCGATGTGGTGTAATACCCTACTCCAGTGTGTGGTGTGGTGGATTGCCTCAGGGGCTGATGATGAACAGTACAAGGGGAAGAACAGCCTCGCAAGAGGTGTTCTTGGGCTGGTACGGTGAACTACTTGGGTGAGTTCGATCGCCTCTGGATCTGATGAGAACTCTATCCCTCTCTTCTCCCCCCTCTCTACTGTGGTTGCTAGTCCTATTTATAGAGGCCCTGGTCCTCTTCCCACATATTTAGAGGGAAGGGCGCCAACAACGGCCATTTTGAAGGGGAACATCTAGTACGAGATATCCTGACTAAAGTTGGTCTTCGGCTGCCAAAGGCACTGGCGGTGACGCCGTCTTAGGCTCCACGGTGACCCCCGTCCTGCCGCTTTGCTGGTCTTCGTCTCGTTGCACCGAAATGGTAACCTTTGCTTGGTGCCTCAGTACTTCGCGCCTGTGCTTGCCCCCTTTGCACCAAAGAGGAAACAAGGACACTGCGCAGGCCGGCGCCCGCCTGGCCTCGATCGTCATGGCTTGCGTCACGAGCACCTCGCGAGGTACCCTTGCCTTGATCTCTCCGCCTCCTCGCGAGCCTGCCTGGTGAGGCCGCTCCTGAGGAAGCCTTGCGCCGTCCTCCCTGCGAGGCTTGGCCCCTCGCAAGGGTCTTGAGCTTGAGTTGATGAAGATGGGCCGCACTGGGCCACCACTTGAGCCACGCCGCAGGCCGCAGGCAGGCAAGTCTGGGGACCCCCGTTCCCAGAACGCCAACATACACAGCTAAAAAGTGTGATGCATTGTTACAAATTCTAAACCAGATGAGAGATCGAGGGTTGCTAGATGTTGAAGATGATGTCATTCTGGTGTTTGCGTCGTGAACGAGGACAACGCCTTTTCGCAGTCCATCTGGCGTGCGGCAATAGGAGGCAGCCCACCATTCTCGGAAGGGAGTCGGCGCCCCTAGGAGATCGATAGGGACCTTGTATGACACTTGACAAGAGAAGGAGCTTCCGGCAAGGAGACTCCGGCTCCTGCTTGCAGAAGACGCATGCGCCCTCGTGAGTCTATCATGTTGCAGTGCGCGAAAATGGTTGAAATGTTTGGAACAACTCCATGATTATACTAGTGAATCCAGGTTTCGAGTAATGAAATCGGAGATGAATCTCTCTTTATATTAAAAAAAACAAATAGAAGATGAAGAGAATACTAATGAAAGGGAAGAGCCTTCCCAATATCTTCCTATTATTTCTTATGATGAATCAGGTAACGACGAGGAGCCTTCTATTCAACCAATCTCATTAATAAGGAGCTCCAAAAATAGGATTAAACCCACACATAATGTGAAGAAGAAAAAGAAAATACGAAGAAGCAAAGGTGAAAAGGTATCCCTCCCAAATGATGTTGCTCCTATTACTCATTGTTATGATGATAATTGCTATACTATTGGTGCTATCCATACTATTAATGATGAGAGTGATTATGCTTATGATATGAAAAGGCCCAAGCTTGGGGATGCTATGTTTGATGACAATGACATGTTTGATAATTTATTTGCTGCAATTAATGTTTGTCCCAAGCTTGGGGATGCTATGTCTAATGAAGATGATATTTTTATCCTCCCAAGTTTTGATATGCAAATTTTGTATGATGATAGCATGCCTCCTACTTATGATGATTATATTGATGAAAGTGGATTTGGAGAGGTCATGACTTTATTTACTAATGATTCCACTATCTTGGAAGAGGTTTTACTTGATTATGATGAGGACAAAGTTGCTACCTATGATGATTATTGTGATGATACTTATGCTATAAAGAATAGTGATGATTATATTTATAAAACTTGTCATGATTTTGAACACCCTTTTTCGGAACACTACTCTTTTAACGTGGAAACAATTTATAGTATTCGAGTCTCTTATGATACTCCCACTATTCCGATTGAGAAGAATTTTGCTTATGTAGAGAGTAGTAAATTTTTTATGCTTGTAGATCATGAAAAGAATGCTTTAGGTGCTGGTTATATTGTTTAATTCATTCATGATGCTACTGAAAATTATTATGAGGGAGGAATATATGCTTGTAGGAATTGCAATAATATCAAGTTTCCTCTCTATGTGCTTAAAGTTTTGAAGTTATGCTTGTTTTGCCTTCGTATGCAAGTTGATTATTGTTCCCATAAGTTGTTTGCTCACAAAATCCCTATACATAGGAAGTGGGTGCTATGTTTTGAGCTTGTGTTGGTTTTCCTTGAAGAGGAAAGGGTGATGCAACAATAGTAGCATAAGTATTTCCCTCAGTTTTTGAGAACCAAGGTATCAATCCAGTAGGAGGCTCCTCAAAAGTCCCACGCACCTACACAAACAAACAAGAACTTGCAACAAACGCAATAATGGGGTTGTCAATCCCTTCAAGGCCACTTGTGAAAGTGAGATCTGTTAGAGATAATATGATAAGATAAATATTTTTGGTATTTTTATGATATGGATAGGAAAATTAAAAGATGCAAATCAAAGTAGATTGAAAGCTTATATGATAAGAGATAGACCCGGGGGCCATAGGTTTCACTAGTGGCTTCTCTCAAGATAGCATAAGTATTACGGTGGGTGAACAAATTACTGTCGAGCAATTGATAGAAAAGTGAATAATTATGAGATTATCTAGGCATGATCATGTATATAGGCATCACGTCCGTGACAAATAGACCGACTCCTGCCTGCATCTACTACTATTACTCCACACATCGACCGCTATCCAGCATGCATCTAGAGTATTAAGTTCATAAAGAACAGAGTAACGCATTAAGAAAGATGACATGATGTAGAGGGATAAACTCATGCTATATGATATAAACCCCATCTTTTTATCCTCGATGGCAACAATAAATTACGTGCCTTGCTGCCCCTGCTGTCACTGGGAAAGGACACCGCAAGATTGAACCTAAAGCTAAGCACTTCTCCCATTGCAAGAAATATCAATCTAGTAGGCCAAACCAAACTGATAATTCGAAGAGACTTGCAAAGATAAGTTAATCACACATAAAAGAATTCAGAGGAGATTCAAATATTTCTCATAGATAAACTTGATCATAAACCCACAATTCATCGGATCTCGACAAACACACCGCAAAAAGAGTTACATCGAATAGATCTCCAAGAAGATCCAGGAGAACATGGTATTGAGATTCAAAGAGAGAGAAGAAGCCATCTAGCTAATAACTATGGACTCGAAGGTCTGTGGTAAACTACTCACAACTCATCGAAGAGGTCTTGGAGATGATGTAGAGGCCCTCCATGATCATCGAAGAGGTTACAGCGGTGGAAATAGTTTTTCGTCGTCGTTTCTGATGTTTTCGGGGTACATGGGTATATATAGGAGGAAGAAGTAGGTCGCTGGACGCCCGAGGGGCCCACGAGGGTGGGGGGCGCACCGGGCACCCTCGTGGCTGCCTCCTTTGTTTCTTGACTTCCACTCCAAGTCCTCTGGATCACGTTTGTTCCAAAAAGATCGCTCCCGAAGGTTTCATTCCATTTGGACTCCGTTTGACATTCCTTTTCTTCGAAACACGGAAATAGGCAAAAAAAACAGCAATACAGGCTGGGCCTCCGGTTAGTAGGTTAGTCCCAAAAATGATATAATTGTGTAAAGTAAAGCCCATAAACATCCAAAACGGGTAATATAATAGCATGGAACAGTCAAAAATTATAGATACGTTGGAGACGTATCAAGCATCCCCAAGCTTAATTCCTGCTTGTCCTCGAGTATGTAAATGATAAAAACAGAATTTTTGATGTGGAATGCTACCTAGCATAATTCTCAATGTAATTTTATTTATTATGGCATGAATGTTCAGATTAAAATGATTCAAAATAAAAGTTCATATTGACATAAGAAATAGTAATACTTCAAGCATACTAATCAAAGCAATCATGTCTTCTCAAAATATCATGGCTAAAGAAAGTTATCCCTACAAAATCATATAGTCTGGCTGTTGCTCTATCTTCATCACCCAAATTATTTAATCATGCACAACCCCGATGACAAGCCAAGCAATTGTTTCATACTTTAGTAATCTCAAACTTTTTCAACTTTCACACAATACATGAGCGTGAGCCATGGACATAGCACTATATGTGGAATAGAATGGTGGTTGTGGAGAAGACAAAAAAGGAGAAGATAGTCTCACATCAACTAGGCGTATCAACGGGCTATGGAGATGCCCATTAATAGATTCAATGTGAGTGAGTAGGGATTGCCATGCAACGGATGCACTAGAGCTATAAATGTATGACAGCTCAACAAAAGAAACTAAGTGGGTGTGCATCCAACTTGCTTGCTCACGAAGACCTAGGGCATTTTGAGGAAGCCCATCATTGGAATATCCAAGCCAAGTTCTATAAGAAAAATTCCCACTAGTATATGAAAGTGACAATATAGGAGACTCTCTATCATGAAGATCATGGTGCTACTTTGAAGCACAAGTGTGGTAAAAAGGATAGTAGCATTGTCCCTTCTCTCTTTTTCTCTTATTTTATTTTTTTCTTTTCTCTTTTTTTTTCTGTTTTTTCTTTTTCTCCTTTTTTTTCTTTGGGCCTCTTCGTTTTTTTCTTTTGGCCTTTCTCTTTTCTTTCTTTCTTTCTCTTTTTTTATAAAGTCCGAAGTCTCATCCTGACTTGTGGGGGAATCATAGTCTCCATCATCCTTTCCTTACTGGGACAATGCTCTAATAATGAAGATCATCACACTTTTATTTACTTACAACTCAAGATTACAACTCAATACTTAAACAAGATATGACTCTATATGAATGCCTCCGGCGGTGTACCGGGATATGCAATGAATCAAGAGTGACATGTATGAAAATTATGAAGGTGGCCTTGCCACAAATACGATGTCAACTACATGATCATGGAAAGAGCAATATGACAATGATGATGCGTGTCATGATGATGAACGGAACGGTGGAAAGTTGCATGGCAATATATCTCAGAATGGCTATGGAAATGCCATAATAGGTAGGTATGGTGGCTGTTTTGAGGAAGGTATATGGTGGGTGTATGGTACCGGCGAAAGTTGCGCGACAAAAGAGAGGCTAGCAATGGTGGAAGGGTGAGAGTGTGTATAATCCATGGACACAACATTAGTCATAAAGAACTCATATACTTACTGCAAAAATCTACAAGTCGTCAAGAACAAAGTACTACGCGCATGCTCCTAGGGGGATAGATTGGTAGGAAAAGACCATCGCTCGTCCCCGACCGCCACTCATAAGGAAGACAACCCATAAATAAAATTGTGCTCCAACTTAATCACAAAGCGGTTCACCATACGTGCATGTTACGGGAATCACAAACTTCAACACAAGTATTCTTTAAATTCATAATCACCCAACTAGCATGACTCTAATATCACCATCCTAATATCTCAAAACAATTATCAAGCATCAATTTGATCATAGCATCCAATTCACTTCCTATGATAGTTTTTATTATACCCAACTTGGAAGCCCATCATTCTAGGACCAATTTTTATAACCATAGCAAATACCATGCTGTTCGAAGAAACTCTCAAAATAATATAAGTGAAGCATGAGAGATCTACAATTTCTACAAAAGTAAGCCACCGCCGTGCTCTAAAAGATATAAGTGAAGCACTAGAGCAAAAACTATCTAGCTCAAAAGATATAAGTGAAGCACATAGATCCAAACAGGAAAAGTACGTACGTACTAGGAGTACTAGTGTTAAAAAAGAAAGGCGGGGTTTTCCTTCGCGGGATTTAATCGATACAAATCCTCGTTTCACGTGTCAATTAATGCGT
This sequence comes from Aegilops tauschii subsp. strangulata, assembly GCF_002575655.3. NCBI lineage: Eukaryota > Viridiplantae > Streptophyta > Magnoliopsida > Poales > Poaceae > Aegilops > Aegilops tauschii. The sequence goes on from NC_053041.3 coordinate 70,553,198, forward strand.
ATTTTTTTCTCCAAAGACCAAAGAGATAACCATCTCAATCCTCATCGCTTGATTAATGCAGCGCCACGCAAACTAACCTTCTCACTTCCGCATGCATGCAGGGGATATTAATGTCCTTGGTTCCTACTACGAGGCAAACCCCATCAATTTTGCCTCGATTAGTGTTAGTGGCCTTTTGCAAATTGTAATTTTGATATACTGGCCTTGTGTACAAAAAAAATGGAGGTACTAACTATATTTGACTTCCTTCCCCATTGTGGTGACATCGACGATATCTTTTTTTTGTGGTTTGGCGAAGTGCGTTCGACGGAGAACACCATTGAGGGAGACCATGGTAAATCGTTCGCAAGTGCCGCCTGCAAGCCGAGACAACCGCCTTATTTGCATCCAGGAAGTCCGTTGAACCAAAGGACTAGTACTACTAGGAGTACACAATAGCGTCGTCCGTCCAGCTTAGTGCGGTGAGATGGTTTCTCGAAGAAGACGATGGAGAAGCGGAGTCAGCGAAGAGTGAAATGATGGTTGCTTCGTCCGTGCTTTTGTGATTTGATGCCTCACTGCTTTGTGATTTGTGATAGAAGGGACAGGGGAGTAGACTCTGTGCTCTATGATGTACTACATGCGTCCAAGCATGGGAGAAAAAGGAGAGACGTCGCATTTTTCTATTCCTTCAATCAATCAATCAGGGAGTTTCGGTTCCATCTTTTTGGATTTGGCAACACCGTCCACAATGGTTTCCACGATGCCAAAAGCTATTTTCACATTTGGCTACACATTTTGGATGCCCTTAATTATACCACTTGGTTTTGCTCCTATGTGCTATCTATACAAATCTAAAAAATTATAGAATCAAGATTAGTAAAAAGGAGGTGATTTTGCCGCGCGGATGGCGGGGGAGGTTTCTTATTTTCAGAGGACATTGTCCTGGCGGTTCGCTAACATGCGGTCCCACATGTCAGTGCTTTACCAAGCCGATCCGCGTCCCACATGAGGCAGAACAACGGCAGAAGCAACACGTGGTTAAGTTGAAGAAGATGAGGGAGAAGCGGATTCAGCAACGAGTGAAATGATGGTTGCTTCGTCCCTCAAACTTCTTTTTTTAGCATTATTACTTCGTACATCCAACTTAACTGCGGGAAAGGTGTAGCTTTGTGATTTGACGCCTCATTGCTCATTTACGCCGGCGCCATGACTGGGGTGCTTCACCCCGGCTGCTCTGCACTGTATTCCGGTATGGCACGTGGACCCGGTAGCTTGATGTACCACATGTCGGCGAAAGGGACTAGAAGATTTATGAAAGCGAGCGCTCCACTCTTACGATGGAGGAGTACATGACACGACGGCCCAGTGAACTGTCACTTGTACTATATAGTACTATAGTTTTGCTGTTTCACACGATCCATCGATACAAACCCGATTAAATAGGAAAGAGCAGGATTTTTCCCGCGCGGTAGATGATACTGGCCATACATTTCAAAGGCAATTTTAATGTATCCAAACTGAATAATTAAGGCCTTTCCCAGTGCTCCACGGTGTACAGGTGCTAGGGATGCCACATAGGCAAAAAATTGATGTGGCAAAGCAATTAAAGAGGAGAGGGAGGATTATGGTGACCCCAACAAGAACCAATGCTAAGCACGTGAACCTAGACAAAAATACTACCAACCAATACATGAATGAGTTTTATTACTAAACAATTAAATAGAGAAGGCTTAGCTACAAAACCTAAGCACCGATGCATTGGGGACATTAGTTCCTAAGCATTTTAATGCACTTAGCACCCCACTTTAGCCCCAATGCATTGGGAGAGGTCTAAGTAACAATATGATATCTAGTAAAACTAAAAACAGATATGATTTATTGTGTTAGAGTGTAGTAGTAGTGTTGTATTGCATAGTTGTTAGATGTAACATGCGAGGACGTGTAGAGATGTTGTTTTGGAGAGCCTACAGAGAGAAAAGCGTAATACGGTCACCGAACTTCAGAATAAGCTGATTACGGTAACTATATACGTTTTGCGGTGATTATACGGCCACTTGCTCACGGTTCAGCATCGGATTGCACTCTGTTGACCGGCCAAATAGTCTGCGTGGCGCCATGTTGACTAGTTAAATTGACCATGTTCCTTGTGGGTCCCACCTGTTAGTTCGCATAGGGAAAAGGTCAGATAAACACAAATTTACGCAGGCGCGACAAGACTCCAACCCGTGCGCGGGAATCACCTGGTTGTGTATGTGTCTGTCAGGGTCTGATGTGTGCGCATGCACGTGTAGGTTGAGCACTTGATCGTGAGAGTGTGTGTTGGTCGTGTGGTGTACTGGTGTGTGCATGCATGCGTGCGTGTGTGCGTGTGAGTGTTGCGTGCGTGTGTGGCTGCGTGTGTACGTGTGAGTGTTGCGTGCGTGCGTGGGTGCATGTGTTTGTGTGAGTGTTGCGTGGATGCAGTTCGTGTGCATGCGTGCGTGTGTGTATAATCACCACACCAGCTCCTGTGTGTTAAAACAGACGGCTCGGCATAGCAATACAAGGCCACCTTGTCCGCTGTGCCCGCGGTCATGACTTCGAACCACCGTCCAAATATTTTTTTGTCGTTTGTTTTCATTCTTACTAGCAAGATGCATGTGCGTTGCACGTAACATCAAGTTGTATTTGTATGACTAGTTTATCTTGTGAGAGAAAAGGATGAACGAGCTAAGGCCTTATTTGCAAATGTGGAGAGGTGTGTGGGTACCTTTTTGCAAAATTGCCATAGTTTCTTTCCTATCCGTCAGATATAAATCAGACGGCCTATATTGTAGGATGGCAGGCACACCATCATCACCAACTCTGTTTTTTATAAGAGTGTATTTTATGTATTTTATAAGAGTGTAGATATAGAGTAGATACAAGTCGACAGGTGGGCATGACGGTAGTGAGATAATGTGATGCCACACTAGAGGTGCCACGTGGAGCGTTTAACTGATCAACTAGTCATGTCATGAGCAAATACAGAGTTGTACTGTGAGCCCGTGACTGTATAATAACCACTAAACGTAAATGGTGACCGTAATGAGTGGATTCTGAAGTCCAATGTACGTATCGTTCTTTCGCTTCAAATACAATGATCATCATTGCATATATCACGAGAGAAAGATGAAACATGCGTGAATTTTCTGAGGGCTTACTTTTAGAGGACCTGGAGATAGTTATGTGTGCATACGTGAAAGGGGCGTACATGGGGGGTATGCGATGGAGAGAGATGCTCTTCGTTTCTCTTTATTATGACTAACTTTGTATATAGTATAAAAATATACAAATTCACAGTGCGGAATAAATATCATTGTGGGCACCATGCAATGCAAATTAGCGTTCATACTCCTCCATATAACTTTGTAATGTTGTATATATGTAGAAACTCTAAAATAATTTTTTGGCCACACTTTATTCAAAAGGAATGTTGTATGCGAAATAAACCTGAAGAGAGGGCTTTTTAGATCAATGGGGTACGTGATGTAACATGTGTGAATGTGTAGTCGATGCATTTGGCGGGGCCTAGAGAGGTATGTGTGTGTATTACGTATTCGAGAGAGGCATGGATAGAGGGGCCGACGGGGGGGGGCGTGGGAGAGATAGAACGAGAAATTCCATTCCCTTGAGTGTGTATATGCAAGGGGGGAGGGAATAGAGGCACCAAGAGATTTTTTTTGTGTGTGTGGTGTTTGTGTTGGTATGTGTGGGTCTGAGAAGATAATGAGACGTGGGGGCAGAGGGTGTGTCACCACGTGAGGTCCGGTGGGTCGAGGTGAGGCCCTTCGTTCGGTTCCATCCGGCGCCACATTGGTTGGCCCGTGACGCATTTAGGAAGACCCATGGATGACTAGTCGTACAAGATAAAGATAGCAGAATTGTGAAGGACTCTGTGTCCACTGACAAAGCCGGCTAGGATTTGTAACCTTAGGTTCTCGGACTAAGGTAACCCCTTTATCTCTGATATTACTATTCATCCAACCTAACTTTAAGGGGCATCCTACAGAATGCTCTGCTAGAATCATACTCGTCGATTAGGAAGAGAGGTGTGAGACAATGCGTGAGTGACAGGCCTAAAGATAATGTGCGTACATGAGACACGTAGGCAGGTCCATGTATATAGAAAGGGTCGATGGGGATTGTGCGTGTGTAGGTTTGCGAGAGGAAGAGTGCTTGTGATAAATGTTAGTGAAAACAGTTGTAAATGGTTACGAGAGGGAGGGAGGGTTATATCTAGAGCATGTGTGCGAGAAAGACACCTCAGGTGAGAGTCTGTGAGCATGTGTGAGAGACCACCGATGGAGAGTGAAACTACACGTAAAAGACTGATGTACACATTCATTAAAGATATAAATTGTATCCAAATATTAGCATGGGATCATGATATTTGCAATTCACGTAAGGAGCGGTCATTGATCCATTAGACATCTAGATTCTATCGAATTTGAGCATGTCTATGTTATTATTCGACACAATTGATCCACATAGTTAGTATTTTGAACTCCAGACAATGCTTCGCTTTAGCAATCGAATATAAACGTGAGTCTAGTTCATGTTGTGTGTGTAAAGCACATTATGCATACGAAAGTTACACAATGAACATTATAAATAGCTACCTATGAACTAGCATACATTTGAATTCAGCTTAAGGTGGTTTAAAAAATCGAATTCAACATGAAGTCCATTCAATTATTTGAATTTGATATCATGGCATTTGTAAATCATACCTAAATTATGGGGGCACCAATCTTTGCTCTGATTTTGTACATAATAGCGTATGTAGTCATGTACAAAATAGATTCAAATTTAGCTCCTCCATTCCAAAATAATCGTAGTTATAGGATTTTCAAGTGTCAAAATTTCAAAAAGAAGCGGAAAATTTAATGAGGTTTTCAAACATACAAGGTCAAATATAACGTTTTCTATTTAGATCAATCATCATAGTTCAAGAGTACTCTAAACGTGAATGCTTGTGTTTCAAAATTTTGAACGAAGCGCCAAAAGAGCCTCTACTCGCCCGAAACCGCGTGAGACCAATGTTTGGTAGTACAAGGAAATTAATTTTGTAATAACTCCGACCCGTGAAACCTACCGGCCCGACGTCCAAAGGTCTAAACCGGGGTAGGTTTGTAGCTTCATCTAGACGCCACGCAACCGCCTCCGAAAAACATTCATACACAATGGCCGCCTAAGCACACATGCGCGCGGCCGAAATCGCTCCCGCCCACTTTTTGGGACACCTGGGATTACCATCCTAACCCCGACCCGCAGTAGGTCCGAAATTTAAGAGGGGGGCAAAGTTTGTACTTTCCCCAAATTTCAAACAAGCACGTCCCATCTTCCGTTCAAAAAAGCAAAAAATAAGCGCGTCCCAGACCGAAACATGGTTTCCCCCCACCCGTATGATTCCCCATTTGTACTCCATGGGTGCCAAAACTACCTCTCCACCAGCCGCGAAACCCCGGCGTCCTCCGTCCGCCACCCCATCCTACCCATCAACCGCCGCCCTCCTCCATCACGCCGGAGCCGATACCCCGACGTCGTCGTCCACCGCAACCTCAACGGCAACGCCCTCCACGGCTAGTAGTTGAAGCTCAGGCCGAGCCGTCCGTACCCGAGAGAGTTCAACCACGCCGTCCTGCACCTCACCGCTGCCGCTCCAACTTCGCCACCCTCCACCGCACCGGAGCTGTTCCTGCTACGCCGTCCTTCGCAGCCTCGGATCTGCTTCCCCTCCGCCGACATACGGCCACGGCAACACCGTCAACAATTTGGCCATGGGTTCATCCAAGCCTGCACCCTCCAGAACATCGGTTTCCTCGGTAAAAAGAAGAAGATCGGCGCGACATGTGGAGGTGACCACACCAGCAACCGAAAATGGTACTCCTCTTCCCTTATTCGTGCAAATCTTACGTGTCTGCTTGCACGGTATTCATCCCACTGAAGACACTAGTTGACCGCTTCTTCTTGATACTAGATGTTCCTAGTAACTTGTGATGCACAAGGTTTCTCCTCATATACTATTTCACCTTAGCTAGAGGTCCGTCGCCCCCTGAATTTCAATTCCTGGTCAGTTGATTCCCACTTAACGGAAGCATTCCCCGGCATAACAGGCGCTAGTCCGCCTATTACTCCAGGGAAGCAGCGCGTCGGTGTTTATCTTAGGGGTGTGTGGGGCCTAGAGCACCTGGCGCCCGATCTGGAGGTCGGCCGGGATTAAACGGATGGCCTGGGGGCGCTGCCAAGCACGGCGGTGCTGTGAGGTCGTGGGGAGGGCGGGCGGCGGAGGCAGCGGTCTAGGCCGATGGTCACTGGCGGTTCGAGAAAGATCATCAACAGTGACTGGCGGGAGGTAGACGAAGGCCATCTGCACGTTCCTTATAGGTCGGACGGTTCATTAAAAAAATCGACTGACCTATTTATTTTCAGTCGACTGTTATCCTGACATGACCACATGTGGTGGTGTGCTGGAGGAGTACCTGCATTTCCTGTGCTCATATATTAGAAAATCATACGGAGTAGAATCTAATTTTGTTTGCCATGCAATGTTGTAGAGCTATCATCACTACTAGAAAAAGGCTTACTAGTGGCGCACCAGTTTTGCCTACTAATGGCGCACTACTGGTGCGCCACTAGCATCACACCACTAGTAATTTTTACTAATAGCGCACCGCTGGTGCGCCATTAGTATCTGGTACTCTAATGGCGCACCGGGCAGTGCGCCATTAGTATAGGCCACGGTGCGCCATTAGTATGCCTCCCAGGGGGCCATATATACCCATGTGCTTTGCCATACTAATGGCGCACTGTAGTGTGATGCGCCATTAGTATCCTTCGGCATACTAATGGCGCACTGTTGGGTGATGCGCCATTAGTACCCTCTGGCATACTAATGGCGCACTGCTCTGAGATGCGCCATTAGTATCCTTTGGCATACTAATGGCGCACGTTGGCGTGATGCGCCATTAGTATGTATATTAGGGATTTTTTTTCTTTTCTGATTTTTGCACAGATTACAAAATATATTATTGGACAGAAAATAAGCAGCAGGACATAGCAACAACAGATTCATCGAATACAATAGAAGATTAGTCTCCGAATACAATTCATCATATTAGTCTCCGAATTCAAAAGACCGAACGAAGATAGAACATTACAAGTCTCGAGACCGCGAGTAGCGAGTTTGTCTTCACATTACAAGTCGATATCGATCATCTAAACTACCATCACATAGAAGAGAGATGCGGTCATCACGATGAGCATCATCGCGATGAAACTGGTCTTCATCCGGTTCCTCCAACGCTCCCTCCTCTCTCCCGCTAGATAGCGCGCGTATCTAGATTACGCCTCCGCCCTAGTGGTGTACCCTTTGTAACTGTTATCGCTGAAACGGTGAACCTGTCTCCGACACTCCTCCCAGTCGTCGTAGACTCCGGGAACCTTACCCTTGTACACGACATACGACGGCATCTCTATGCACTAGCCAAAAAACAGACAATACATAAGCAATATATAAGTATGCAACAAAAGGATCGGAAGAGAAAAGCAAGACATTAATAGCACGATTCATGGTCCTACTAACAAATAGCATCGATTACATCTAATTTGAACGACTGTCTAAACCAAAGAGACATACAAGTTCACTACAGTTTAATTACAACATGAGCTAATGAATGTTTCAGAACTACACATAGCATCACAACTTTCGACTCGACTCATGGGACCGGGGCGTGGATGAAGCCGCCGTCTGTCGTGATGGTCATGAAGTCACGGGCGTTGTCAGCCTGCATTTGTAGTATTGTGTCTATCTTGTTGTTGGACGGTTGAAATTTGAGGTAGAACTGCCCCGAGGTATGAATGACATCTTGATGGATGATTTCTGCAAACTCCGACTGGATGCGAAAGAATTCTTGTCAGATGTCCGCGTCCTGGATTGCCGCCAAGCTTGCGGCCCAATCTTTGAGATTATTTGGTAGCAGAAGGTGATTATGGTCCCGTACGATCGCCCACATGTGATGGCGGGCGTAGTAGGCATACTTCTGACCGCCAGGCGGCTGCTTGACGCAGGGGAACGTCGTATTGTGGGTGAACACGTGCCTGCCGTACCTACGAACTGGCCTCTTAAAGGTGCCTCCAGATGCGGCGTAGCCGGGGAGAGCATCATCAAGAACTTTCTTGATATTTGTGTAGTCTATCTTGGAGTCACGGTCCGGGTCGAGATACGTGGCCATGGAATATTTTGGGCTTAAGAGGATGAGTGTGCAATGTGTGTCACTACACAGAACACGGAATGTTAGAAAAAAAAGAACGATCGAAATCTAAGAAATCATATGTTACGGGGCGGTTAGGAGATGACTTACTCGGGAAAGTAAGGCACGAGGAAGTTATCCTTATCTGGGTTTGCCAGAATGACGCCTTCGAGGTGTGAACTCGCGACTTGCCGGTCCCCAGCGCTGCCCAAGATCTTGGCACGCATGTAGAAGGGGTCGACTATCACAATGTCCGGGGTCTTGTCTCTAATGATCCGCATCTCCATACTCAGCGAAAACAGCCGAACGAAGGTGTAGTGCAGCGGATGAAGATTAAGCATAGCAAAGATGTCATCAAATCGCAGGACGATCGTACCCCCGACGGCGCTATCCACAAAGCCCTTGCCCTCTGGCACCTTGGCCACGAAAACCGGGTATGCCACATGATTCTCTCTGAGACGCCGCTTCTCCAAAGAAAGAACACTGTCATGCAGACTCCGCATAGCACCGGTTGCAGCATTGAGCATATTTGTCGGTAGCATCGGCCTACCTGCCACATGCACCCTCCTCGAGATATCCTTAGGTGAAGGTGGTCCGTCCTGAGCACGGATCGTACTCGGTGCCGGTTGGCTCGCACTGGCGCCCTTGTTAGTCTTTCGTTTCCGTCCCTTCTTCTTGATCTGCTGTAATGGGATCGATTTCTGCTCACAGACCGCCTTCTTGAGCGTGTTGGGGCTGATAATATTTGGCACCTCAGGTATCTGAGGCTTGGTGAAGGCGGCAGCTCGAGGCGTCTCCTGATAACTGAACGCCAGGCGACGCCTGTTGCAATTGGGTTTCTCCGCCGTACCAGCTAGATCGCGGTCATCTTTTTGAGGGTTGGGTTCTTGAGAAGGAGGCCCGCAGAACTCGTCACCTTACCTGTGTTCGGCAAAGTACTTATCGACGTTGGTAAATGTACCGTCGTTGTTGTCGTCGTCGTCCGGATCCTGTGCCATATGCATGTTCGGATCCTGTGCCATAGGGATGTCCGGCATGTCCGGTAGCGTTGCGGCGTTCTTGACTTGGCTTGGCGCTGGCACGACTCGCGGTCTTGTCTGTGGGGTGGTGTCCCCCGCCCCCAAACGAATCTGGCTCTTCGGCCAAAGCAGGGGCCAGCTTACACAGGCGCTGAGGGTCATCACATCATCTTCGTCGGCCCCAGCGGGTCGAATCGGAGGTAACAACACGTCGCAGCCTGGCAGCACCCGAACCAGTTCAACCCTATACAAGGTGGGTGGCATCGGATTACCGTGGAACACGCGGTTGCCCGGTTGAACAATTTTGCCCTTGGCGAGATCGACCAACTCGCCGCCCACGAAGTGCAGGAGAGTGCAAGGAACATCGGTGGCGCCCTGCGAAAACATGTAGGGCGTCAGGGATGCCCAGTCAAAGGCAAGGAGATGAAGTCATCGGCCGAGAGGCTTAGTTACCGTGATGCCGTCGAGCTCGGCTAATGTCGAGGCACTGCCAACGGCGGGCGTGCGCGTGCAACTGACGGAGGGGCCGCTTGCTGGCGAGGTGCCGGCCGGCGTACACCCAGGTGCATTAAGCTCCAATGCCCGTGCCGGCGCCGGAGACACGAATACCGCCTCCGCCGGAGACACCAATGGCCCCGCCTGCGCGTTGTGCGAGTTGCTGGCCATGAAGCTGGGAACCGGGGGAGGCCCCTGTTGGCCACCCGCAATCCACGTCGTCAGCCCCTGAATTAAGGTAGGCACAATGGCGGTGAGCGTCGTTCCCAGTTGTTGTTGCACTTGCTCTTGGACAATCTCCGGAATCCGCGCCACTTGCGCCTTGAGTTCTTGAACCTCGCGCGACTGGCTTTCCGAGCTGGTCTTTTTCAACTTTCGCCCACCAGCAGTATAGTATGACGACCATTTTGTGGACAAGCCTTTGCCGGCCACACGACCAGCTGACGACGGCTTACTGAGCTTATCCTTGTTTTTCATTACGTTCAACGCCCTATTTAAAGGGGTGTCAAAAGGGGAGCTCTGAGATGACCCCGCGCTACTGCTTTCAGCCTCCTGCGGAAGGAATGTGAACCATTTAGAAATTTGGCTTCATTAATTAGAATGCAACCATATGGAGCTAATTACGCGGGGGTGTATTCCTTACCAGAACAAGCTCAAGCGCCCTGGTCTTCGGATCCGTGGTAAGCTCCTTTGTTACCGGGTCCTCCTTGTACCAGGCCCTGACAAAGTTCCTGGTCTGCTTGTCAGGGAATTTCTCGAAGCTGGGCGGTAGGCCTTGCTCGGCACGCTCCGCGTCCTCCTTGTCCCATAGAGGCTCCGCCACTCTATAACCGCCGGGACCGAGTTGGTGGACCCCTAAGTTCAACTGCCGCATTTCTTTCCCCCACTGACTTGATTCGGAGGTTGCGCTGCTCTCGCACTTGATCTTGAACTCCTTGTAGTCATCTTCGCTCATCAAAGGATATTTCGCCTTGAACTTCTCATAACTATCACATTTTTCAATCATTGCCTTCACCGTGCTTCTCCATGTAGACAGGGCCGTGCTCATCCTCGTGAGGGTGGCACTGTTCACTTTATTCCCTGAGAGGTGTGTGTTTGCAAACTCATTGGGGAACTTGTATCGTTCGTGCAGCTTCGTGAAGAGGAGGCAACGCAAATTCCCTCGGTCCTTATGCCTTAGGTTCTCGGTGTTGATCGAGACGGTGCTCCGGAGAATGCACCCGAGCTGAACCGAGTACCCCTTGACTACATGTTTGGGCGCCGTTGGATGCCCGTCGGAGTTCACTTCAGTAAATTCCTCCTGGACGGTGCCGAGCACGTTCGGGCGCCGGTCCTTCCGTTGCCTCTTCGGTTGGCTGCCATCTGTGCGTGCGCCGCCATCATCGGTGGTGGCATCCTCGGCGGCACCATCAGTGGTGTCATCCCCGACGCCACTAGGGGTTGTGTAGTCAGGATCGGTGTCTTCCGCGGCGTCCTCATAGCGGTGAGGTTCTTCCTCCATCTCCTGGGACAGCTCCCAGAATTGCTTGCCGCCCGAACCGCCGGCCTCATCGTTGTGGGCCAAGTTTCGCTCTAAATAGGAAAAAAGTTTGGTCAAAAAGTTGGTTATTGTCAAGGAACAAGATCATGGTCTCATCATTTAGGTTTGTCGACACCGAGGCATCCTAAAAGCTAAGCTTTTATCATTTAGGGTTTGTCGACGCCGAGGCACCCTAAAAGCCTAAGCGTACATCATTTAGGTTCTCATCGACACCGAGGCACCCTATAGAAGCCAAGGTTTCATCATTTAGGGTTTGTCGACGCCGAGGCACCCTAAATGCTAAGTTAAGTTTTCATCATTTAGGGTTTATCGATGCCGAGGCACCCTAGGTTGGGCCTAATCACTTGGCACTAATCACTTGGCTCTATTGCCACCTATGTTGGGTTTATCATCTAGGGTTTATCGATGCTAAGGAGAATTCTAAGTTGGGCGTAATCACTTGGCTCTATTGCCACCTATGGTTTAATGCAGGAAGAATGGCGGGGCAGTTGATCCTACTTAACTAAGTACTAAGATACCCCGGCCCATGCATTAGTCGCAAGTACCCCATATGTCCTATTTTTAGCAAAGTCATGCTAAAATTCACGGAAAATTTCAGCATGACCTTTGCTGAAAATAGGACATATGGAGTACCCGAATTTGCCGGAACGGAAGTTAATCGACATTCCAGCAAACTCAAGGGCCTCTCGGGGTACCTGCAAATTCATCACGACACAATGGTCGGAGACAAAACCCAGCAAACTAGCAAAGTTACTGACGTGTTTACAGAAATTGTTTTCTGTAAAAGATGATCATCATCTTTGCAAGTCTTTCTCAATGTGATCACAAGTAATTCAGAGGCATCACAATAAAGCAACACCCTGCACTAGCCTAAAAACAAGTGAAGTTTCACCCATATAAGAACAACTTTATAAAATCAGAGAAGTTGCTAAATTTTTTGTATCCTTCATACACACTGGAGTACAATGCTTTATAATGTTCCATCATCATTATAGAAATCCAAGAAACACATGGTCTTGAGGATATTCTTTATGACTGATTATTTCAGTTTTACATGCAGATTTTGACCAAAAAACACATGGTCTTTTTAACAGTTTTCAGTTTGGATAGAATACTGAAAACTACAGTTTGGACAGAATTCCTAACACTTTGGTCTTCTAGTTACAAAACAAAACTGACATAATTCTAGATGCCATAACTGAATTTTTTTACAGTAGCTCAAGTTTTTGACAGTAGCTCCTCACTGTCTGTCGCCTGCAACACTTTTTATGCTAGCAGCTCAAGTTTGTGCCATTGGAGCAAATAAGTGGCCAGATGTATATGATTGCACCGCTTGATCTGCACTTCTCTATATTATATGATGTACTGAAGAACTTGAGCAAAAAAATTTGTATATGATGATTCTAAGAAAAGGGAAAAGGAGTATCAAGAACAGATTCACATGTCTGGCTGTTAGCCATTACAAACTTAAATTTATCTATTTCTGTATCTTACAAACTATCATAAATGAATAATAGTATTATAGTTCAGCTATTCCATGGAATAATGGGCTTAAGATTAATGAACCAACAGATGCCCTTTTGGCGACTCCATCCATTCCGATGATCTTCCTTTTGCCTCTCCTCACGACAACACGACTGGGCTTTGATGGGTCGGTAATGAAGAAGCATTGGTCCACTTGGGAAGCCAGTACCCATGGCTCATTTTTCGCGGTGACGTACGCGCCTGCGGTCTTGGATTTCGCTTCGGGTATAACCATGGTGGTGAAATACCGGTCTTCTTTTATGACGCTCTTGGCCCATCTGACACGGAACATCGGGACCTTCTCTCCAGCGTAGCTCAGCTCCCAGATCTCCTCGATCCTTCCGTAGTATCTATCCTTGTCGTTACCGGTGTAGGATTCCATCGTTACCCCGGAGTTCTGATAACCATCGCTCTTCATGTCCTTGTCCTCGGTGTAGAATGTGTGGCCGTTGATATCGTACGCCTCATACGTCATCAGGTTGTGCTCGGCGCCCTGTGACAAGGCGAATATGAGTTGTTCTTCCGCGGAAGAATCCTCATGAGGGTACGACAGAAGCTTCTGCTTGAACCAATGCGTGAAACAGGAGTTGTGCTCTTTGATTATATCTCCGTCTGTCCTCTGTTGGCCTCGGTCATTGTACGTCTTCTCAATAAACGTTTTGTGCTCTACCACCCAAGGATCGACCACGTCTATGTGTTGTAGCGCGACTAGGTTTGCTCTTTCAAAGTCGGCGAGTCGACCATCGAAGTCGACATGCATTTCGCGGCGACCCTCACGGTGACCCCATCCAGCGAGCCTGCCGAGGTGCCTGTTGACGGGCAGACCAACTGGGTTCTCGATGCCTAGATAATTCGTGCAGTAGGAGATGCACTCTTCGGTCAGAAAGCCCCTGGCTATGCTTACCTCTGGACGTGACATGTTGCGAACGTATCCTTTGATGACACCATTCATCCTTTCGAATGGCATCATGCTGTGCAGGAACGTCGGCCCAAGTTGGATGATATCCTCCACGATATGGACCAGTAGATGCACCATAACGTCGAAGAATGCGGGAGGGAAGTACATCTCAAGCTCGCATAGTATCACCACGATCTCTTCCTGTAGCCTTCTGAGTTGCCTCACGCCAATCGACTTCTGAGAGATGACGTCGAAAAAGTTGCATAGGCCAAATAGCGTTTCACGGACGTGCGCGTCCATGATCCCACGGATTGCAACTGGAAGTATCTGCATCATCAGCACGTGACAGTCGTGAGACTTCATTCCGCTGAACTTCTGCTTCACTGAGTCTAGGTATCTACTTATCTTCCCCGCGTAACAGTAAGGAAGTTTTACTCCTACGAGGCAGGTGAAAAACTGATCGATCTCCTCCTGACTTAGAGTGAAGCACGCGGGAGGGAAGTCATTTCCGGTCTTCTTGGCCTTTTTGCCTTTGCGACGACTTTCCGTGTCCTGCTTCGCCTCATCATCATCATCATTAGCGTGAAGCTCCTCCCTGATGCCCATTGATTTCAAGTCTGCCCTTGCTTTCGGCCCATCTTTGGTCCTCTCTGGCATGTTGAGCAGGGTACCAAGCAGACTCTCGCACACGTTCTTCGTGATATGCATGACATCAAGGCTGTGAGGCACACGGTGGATCTTCCAGTACGGCAAGTCCCAGAAAACAGACCTCGTTTTCCATACCTTCAGCAGTGGCTCTGGCGCCTTTCGCTTTTTTCCCGGCTCTGGCGCCTTTTGCTTCTTTCCCGGCAGTGGGCAATCTTTCCAATTTTTCAACAGCTCGTCTATTTCCTCGCCGCTCCTCGTACGTGGGCGTCTTCGGGGTTCGGTTTCACCATCGAACAGATCCTTGCGTTTCCACCACGGGTCATCGTCGCGAAGCCACCTTCGATGTCCCATGAACACGGTTTTCGAAGACCCGGGATCTGTATCTAGCTGGCGATACGTTGTGTCATCCATGCACCTAACACATCCAGAAAATCCGTGGACCACCTGCCCCGCGAGATATCCGAAACCGAGATAGTCGTGCACCGTCGTGAGCAGTGCGGCTCTCATAGGGAAATATTCTTTCTCTGCGGCGTCCCACGTATTGGCTGGCGTTTTCCACAGCGTGTCTAGCTCCTCTTCCAGCAGTCCCAGATACAGATTGATGTCGTTCCCTGGTTGTTTTGGCCCTTCAATTAGCATACTCATGTGAATGTACTTCCTCTTCATGCACAACCAGGGGGGAAGGTTGTACATCCACACAAACACAAGCCAGGTCCTATGTGTGCTTCTCTGGCTGCCAAACGGATTGACTCCATCGGTGCTCGCGCCCAGCACGATGTTCCTGGGTGTTCGAAGTTCAACGCTTGCCACTGGCTCCCATGCTTAGGGTGACTCAGCATCTTGTCTTTTTTATTTATCTCCGGATCATTTGCGTCATCTTCTCGCTTCTTCTCCTCCCTATCCGCGTGCCAACGCAGGAGCTTTGCTACCTTAGGGTCCGCAAAATACCGCTGCAGACGAGGAGTGATCGGAAAGTACCACACCACTTTTCGAGGAGCTTTCTTCCTCTTCTTGTATCGAGTGACGCCGCACACCGGACATATGGTAGACTCCGTGTGCTCGTCCCGATAAATGATGCAATTGTTCATGCACACATGGTATTTCACGTGCGGTAAATCCAGAGGACACGGGATTTTCTTCGCCTCCTCGAAACTGGTCGGGCACTTGTTCCCCTTGGGAAGACGTTCGTGCCAGAATGACATGTTCTCGTCGAAGCATGCGTTGGTCATTTTGTGCTTTACCTTCATCTCCAGAGCCATGAGCGTTACTTTCAGGCGGGTATCCTCGGGCCTGCATCCTTCATACAATGGAGTAACCATGTCTATCTCCAGTTGGTCCAGCTTGGCTTTCTCTCGGGCGGCAGCTCTTGCGTTATCCGTCTGCTTGAGAAGCAGCTCTTGAATATGAGGGTCCTGCACCCAGCCCATCGATGGTCCATCGTCGTCTGCTCCGCCGGCATCTTCATCTTCATGATCATGCCCTTCGTCTGCTCCCGCATCTTCCTCATCATCATGTCCGGCATTTTCTACATGATGACTATGTACAGCATCACCGTCGTGATCATGTCCTGGAGATTCTTCGTCTTCTCGCCCGCCCGAGCCGCGGTGGTTGTCTTGCTGCCCATCCTCATTTCTTGCCCGACCCCCATGGACGACTTCATAGTCATCTTCATCACCTTGCCACCGATAGCCATCCATGAAACCACGCAAGAGCAGGTGGTCCCGCACCTGCCCGGAATCCGGGTCCGCAATAAGGCTCTTCAGCTTGCATCTTCGACACGGACATCTTATCTCCATCTCGTTCTTTTCAAGCATCTTGGCCTTCGCGGAGCTCAAAAACCTATTCACGATGCCTTCGGTCATCGTGCGGACCATGGTCACCTGCGGGGTAGAGCAAAACGATATTTTAGAACCAAGAAAAAATTTGGCATGACTTTCCCTAAAAATAGGACCAAAAAGAATGCATAGTGCCAAAATTCTCGCCGAAACGGAAATGAATCAACATTCCGGCAAAATATTGGCAACTATCGCATTTCAAATACCGGTACCTGCAAACACAAACATATATGCAACACCACAAACATACATAGATCTAGCTAGGACATAAAAAGTGCATGTGCACGTTGTTGGAGGGAGAACAACATAAAGATAGCTTCCCCCTTACTTACCTATCAAAAAAGGGGCTTTAACCACGTAATTTGGATGAATTTATGGTGCAAATGAGGTGAGGAGGAGGAGGCAGCCGAGACAAGATTGGAGGAGGGAGGAGAGAATGAAGTGGGGAAAGTGAGTGGGTAGGTGTGGCTGTCCAAAATATCTAGCTCGTCCCAGGTTACTAATGGCGCACCACCACATAATGCGCCATTAGTAACCCTGGTTACTAATGGCGCACCTGCTGGTGGTGCGCCATTAGTAGTTTTGCAAAAAAAACACTAATGGCGCACGCGGGAGCAATGCGCCATTACTAGCTTAAACTAGTAATGGCGCACTACCCCAGGTGCGCCATTAGTAGTTTTGCAAAAAAGTAAAAAATAAAAAAAATATTGTAGTGGCGCACTATGTTGCTGGTGCGCCATTACTAGTTATAACTAGTAATGGCGCACTATGTCCTGGTGCGCCATTAGTATGTCTGGCAAAATAAAAAAATAAAATTTGTTACTAATGGCGCACCGTGTGTCTGGTGCGCCATTAGTGTATTTCACACTAACGGCGCACCAGCACATGGTGCGCCACTGCTACATAGCAATGGCGCACCACATGTCTGGTGTGCCATTAGTGGCCATTCCATCTATAGCCCTTTTCCTAGTAGTGCATATGTCTCCTGTCATTTATTTTTCAGCCACCTGCTATCTGCTACTTTTACAGTGCACTAGTTCTGCACACACTTCACCCATACTCTCACTATTGTGTTTTTATGCGAGGGTATTTCAGACCTTGCCTTGATAGAAGCACAAAAGATAAGAGAGAAGTCGCTCCAGCGTGGTACGCGGCTAAGACAGACACGTTTCAAGACTTTAAAGGGTGTAGTGTCAGCAGATGGAGACGGGGAACGTAGCTCTGGAGTTGATGATCGCTCTCGCCATGAACCACCATCCCAGGTGCTTGCTTTAACTTCATGGTGTCATATGTGGTTGCATGTTCCATATGGTGTCTAGCTTGTATTCGAAAGGCCGAAGTCGGTCTTTATTAAAATAAGGAAAGATATTTTTTACACGAACCACCATCCCGTGAGCACCAGAAGACAAATAGCTAGTCAGGGCACTGGCCGAGCCAGTGACAAGCCCAGCAAAGAGAGGCATCACCTGGAAGCCAATTAAAAAGCCGCGATGGTGGCGAAGCAGCCCGCCTCCCACCAGGCTCTCAGGTCCTAGATGATCATGCTCACCACTCCAGCCGGATATCTAGCTTGTATTGCTTCCAATTTGGTTAAATTGCATCTGCTTAGCTTACACATTATACTTTTGAATATGACATGCCTTTCTGTTTTTGGTACATACTAGTACATCTGTGTATTAACCATGTTCTTACATCAAACTAATGTTCGTGTGTATCCCTCATCAATCACTTATGATGAGGCAGGCAGGCAAGGGGACTGCTACTCATTTAAAGAATGCAATGTCAGCCTCCCGACATGATTCTCAAGAAACGGAAATGCTAGATGAAGATAGTGAACGTAGCTCTGTAGCTGATTACAGCATTTTCCCTACACTAGCATCGCAGGTGCTTGCTCTAACTTGGCAGCGTGATATGTGGTTGCATGTTGCATATGGTGTCTAGATTGTAATTCTTCCAATCTGGTTAAACTGCATGTGCTAGTCTGCTTAGCTTATACATTATACCTGTTAATGTGACATGCCTTCCTGTATTTAGTACATAGTACATCTCTCTATTAAGCATGTCCTTACATAAAACTATTGTTTTTTTGTATCACGCATCAATCAATATGATGAGACACCTTTAGTATATGCAGTGCGATATTAGTTGCATCTTTCATATGATTTATAGCATGCGCTGCTTCTAATTTGTTGAAATTCAATTTATGATGGGACGCTTTTAACTTGGCAGAGTCATATTGGTTGCATCTTTCATGTGGTGTCTAGCTTGCATTGCTTCTTATTTGTTGGAACGGTTTCTGCTTAGTTTACACAAACAGTTGTGAACATGCCATGTCGTCCTGTTTTTCGCACATATCCATCCTGGTATCATGTGTTTGCCTTACATCAAAGTAGTGATTGTCAGTATCATGCATGAATGAGTTCTGAAGAGAGAATTGTATTGCTTTGAGAGGAGATGGTGCTGGTGAATATGTTGATGGAGATTGACCCCCTCCCGATGAGAGGATCGTTGGTGATGACGATGGTGATGATTTCCCCCTCCCGAAGGAAAGATTCACTTGCAGAACAGCTCCGCCGGAGCCCTAGATTGCTTCCGCCAAGGTTCCGCCTCGTGGCGGCGGAGTTTCGTCCCGTAAGCTTACTTCTGATTTTTTTCCAGGGTAAGAGACTTCATATAGCAGAAGATGGGCACCGAAGGACCAACAGGGGGCCCACGAGTCAGGGGGCGCGACTAGTAGGGGGGCGCGCCCCACACCCTCGTGGCCAGGGTGTGGGCCCCCTCTGGTACTTTCTTTGCTCAATAATTCTTATTAATTCCAAAAATGACTTTCGTGGATTTTCAGGATTTTTGGAGTTGTGAAGAATAGGTTTCCCATATTTGCTCCTTTTCCAGCCGGAATCCCAGCTGCCGGATTCTCCCTCTTCATGATAAACCTTGTAAAATAAGAGAGAATAGCCATAAGTATTGTGACATAACGTGTAATAACAGCCCGTAATGCAATAAATATCAATATAAAAGCATGATGCAAAATGGACGTATCAACTCCCCCAAGCTTAGACCTCACTTGTCCTCAAGCAAAAGCCGATATCAAGAAATATGTCCACATGTTTAGAGATAGAGGTGTCGATAAAAATAAAATACGGACATGAGGGCATCATGGTCATTCTTATAATAGCAACATATATAGATTTTGTCATATGATTTCTTATGCTCAAGTAACAAACTATTCACAATGTCAAGTATGGTTCAGAAATTTCATTGAGAACTAACAAACGATAATCTCAGTCATTGAAGCAATTGCAATTTATCATAACATCGGAAAGATTCAAGAATAGAGCTTTTCAGCAAGTCCACATACTCAACTATCATATAGTCTTCTACAATTGCTAACACTCACGCAATACTTATGGTTATGGAGTTTTAATCGGACACTGAGAAAGATAGGGGCTTATAATTTCCCCTCCTAACGTATTCACCTTTGGGTGATGTCAACAATAATAGCTCATGCTAACTTACATCCAATTGGATATATATATCAGGATCTTTCGAACACGAGGTGCTTGCCAAAGGATAAAATGAAAAGGGGAAAGGTGAAGATCACCTTGACTCTTGCATAAAGTAAAGACATAAAGTAAAAGATAGGCCCTTCGCAGAGGGAAGTAGAGGTTGTCATGTGATTTTAGGGTTGGATGCACAAAATCTTAATGCAAAAGAACGTCACTTTATATTGCCACTTGTGATATGAACCTTTATTATGCAGTCTGTCGCTTTTATTACTTCCATATCACATGATCGTATAAAGCTTATTTTCTCCGCACTAATAAGTCATACTTTATTGCTTGCAACATGACATTTTACTTGAAGGATCTTACTCAATCCATAGGTAGGTATGGTGGACTCTCATGGCAAAACTAGGTTTAAGGATATTTGGAAGCACAAGTAGTATCTCTACTTGGTGCAAGGAATTTGGCTAGCATGGGGTAAAGGAAAGCTCAACATGTTTGAATGATCCATGAAAATATACTTTAACTGAGATGTGAGAAAACATAACCCATTACGTTGTCTTCCTTGTCCAACATCAACTCTTTAGCATATCATACTTTAATATGAGTGCTCACAATTATAAAAGATGTCCAAGATTGTATATTTATATGTGAAAACCTCTCATTCTTTATTACTTCCTATTAATTGCAACGATGACCAAAACTATGTTTGTCAACTCTCAACAACTTTTATGCCTCATACTCTTTATATGTGAAGTCATTACAATCCGTACGATCAATATGAACTCTTTTATTCTTTTTATTCTTTCTATTTTCTCAAGATCATAGCAAGATAGCAAAGCCCTTGACTCAACACTAATCTTTATTACATAGCTCACGGACTCGATTACATAGAGAGATCACAAAGAAAAACTCAAAACTGATTCATACCAAAACATTATTCTAATAGATCTAGATATTACCAAAAGGATCGAACTAAGTAAAACGGTATAGATAGGAGTGTGATGGTGATACGATACCGGGGCACCTCCCCCAAGCTTTGCAGTTGCCAAGGGGAGTGCCCATACCCATGTGATTATGTCCTCGGAGGTGATGAAGGTGGTGATGATGATGGTGGATAATCGCACATCGAGCGTAAAAGCTCCTCCAACTCGCGGATAATGCCCTTGAGTGCGACGATATGATCCTTCAACAAAATATTTTCCTGTGTGAGATACTTGTTTTGTATGCGAGCTAACTCAATCATCTTGAAAGCTTCAATCTCAGTTGGAGTAAAGAGGTTAGGTAGAGGTTGAGGGATGTTTTCTTCTTCCGCCGCCGGAGCTTGGTCCTCCATGGCCTTCTTGATCCCTTCATCCTTGTTGATCTCCTCCGGTTCTTCTCTTTTTAGCTCTATCTTCAATACCCAAGCGTCCTTGCCTTCACTATTGGAGGAGGGTGACGTCATGGTGCTCTAAATCTGTAACGGAAACAACTTGAAACGAAAACAGAAGAATTCTGTGTGATACATTTGTCAAAACCTTCGGGAGATTATATAATGAATTTTTACCGACCAAGAGAAGTAAAGTGCAAGAAAAGGGAGTCCGGGAGGCACACGAGGTGCCCACGATGCAGGGGGGCGCGCCCAGTAAGGGTGGGCGCGCCCTCCACCCTCGTGGAGGCCTCGTGTCCTTCCCGGATTACTTCTTGCTTTCCAAAATTCTTAAATATTCCAAAACGGAGAAAAATTGCCAGTAGAACTGTTTTGGAGTCGGTTTACTTACCATACCACATACCTATTCCTTTTCGGAGTCTGAAACATTCCGGAAAGTGTCCCTTATGTATTCCTCCGGGCTTACGGTTTCAATAATATTAGTTTCAACATTTATAGGATTACCTGAGACATAATGTTTGATTCTTTGACCATTTACCACCTTCGGATTTGTGCCTTCGAAGTTGTTGATTTTTATGGCACCGGAACGATAGACCTCCTCGATAACGTAAGGACCGTCCCACTTAGAGAGAAGTTTTCCTGCAAAAAACCATAAACGAGAGTCGAATAGCAACACATAATCACCCACGTTAAACTCACGCTTTTGTATCCTTTTGTCATGCCATCTTTTAATTTTTTCTTTAAACAGCTTGGCATTCTCATATGCTTGGGTTCTCCATTCATCAAGTGAGCTAATATCAAATAACCTCTTCTCACCGGCAAGTTTGAAATCATAGTTGAGCTCTTTAATGGCCCAATATGCTCTACGTTCAAGTTCGAGAGGTAAGTGACATGCTTTTCCATAAACCATCTTATACGGAGACATGCCCATAGGATTCTTATATGCAGTTCTATAGGCCCATAATGGATCATCAAGTTTCTTGGACCAATTCTTTCTAGATCTATTGACAGTCTTTTGCAAAATTAATTTGAGCTCTCTATTACTCAACTCTACTTGACCGCTAGACTGTGGGTGATAAGGAGATGCAATTCTATGATTAACATCATACTTAGCAAGCATTTTATGAAAATCACCATGAATAAAATGTGAACCACCATCAGTCATGAGATATCTGGGGACTACAAACCTCGGAAAAATAACTTCTTTAAGCATCTTAATAGAGGTGTTATGATCAACACTACTAGTTGGAATAGCTTCTACCCACTTAGTAACGTAATCAACAGCAACTAAAATATGTGTATATCCATTAGAGGCAGGAAAAGGTCCCATATAATCAAAGCCCCAAACATCAAATGGTTCAATAACAAGAGAATAATTCATAGGCATTTCTTGATGTCTACTAATATTACATATTCTTTGACATTCATCACAAGACAAGACAAACTGACGAGCATCTTTGAAGAGAGTAGGCCAATAAAAACCGGATTTGCAGTACCTTATGTGCAGTTCTATCTCCAACGTGGTGTCCTCCATATGGTTCGGAGTGACACTTGCGTAGGATCTATTCCTGTTCATGCTCAGGTACATAACATCTAATAACACCATCTACTCCTTCTTTATAAAGGTGTGGGTCATCCTAGAAGTAATGTCTTAAATCATAAAAGAACTTTTTCTATTGCTGGTATGTGAAACTAGGTGGTACAAATTTGGCAACAATGTAATTAGCATAATCAGCATACCATGGAGCAGTACGAGAAGCATTAATGACCGCTTGTTGTTCATCAGGAAAGCTATGATCAATAGGTAGTGGGTCATCAAGAACATTCTCTAACCTAGACAAGTTGTCTGCAACGGGGTTCTCAGCTCCCTTTCTATAAATAATATGCAAATCAAATTCTTGGAGGAAGAGAACCCATCTAATAAGTCTAGGTTTAGCATCTTTCTTTTCCATCAGATATTTAATAGCAGCATGATCAGTGTGAATAGTAACTTTAGAATCAACAATATAAGGTATGAACTTATCACAAGCAAATACAACTGCTAAGAATTCTTTTTTAGTGGTAGCATAATTTCTCTGGGCAGTATCAAGAGTTTTACTAGCATACTGGATACCATTTAATTTCTTATCAACTCTTTTCCCTAGAACAACACCTATAGCATAATTGCTAGCATCACACATAGTTTCAAATGGTAAATTCCAATCCGGTGGCTGAACAATAGGTGCAGTGATCAAAGCTTTCTTAAGTATTTCAAATGCTTCTACACAATCATCATCATAGACAAAAGGAATATCTTTTTGCAATAAATTAGTCAGAGGCCTAGAGATTTTAGAAAAGTCCTTAATGAACCTCATATAAAAACCGGCATGACATAGAAAACTTCTTATACCTTTAATGTCCTTGGGACATGGCATCTTTTCAGTAGCATCAACTTTAGCTTTATCAACTTCAATGACTCTCTCAGAAATTTTATGCCCCAAGACAATGCCTTCATTAACCATAAAGTGGCACTTTTCCGAATTCAAGATGAGACTAGTGTCTTCACATCTCTGCAAAACTTGATCAAGGTTGCTCAAGCAATCATCAAAAGAGGATCCACAAACGGAGAAATCATCCATGAATACCTCACAAATCTTTTCACAAAAGTTAGAGAATATAGCCATCATGCATCTTTGAAAGGCAGCAGGTGCATTACATAAACCAAAAGGCATACGTCTATAAGCAAAAGTACCGAAAGGGCAAGTAAAAGTAGTTTTTGATTGATCCTCCGCTGACACAGGTATTTGAGAGAAACCAGAATAACCATCTAAGCAGAAATGTGTATGTTCGGATAGTATTTCTAGCATTTGATCAATAAAAGGTAAAGGGTAATGATCTTTCTTAGTAGCTTTATTTAATTTACGGAAATCAATTACCATCCTATAACCTGTAATAATTCTTTGTAGAATCAATTCATCTTTATCATTAGGAATGACAGTAATACCTCCCTTCTTAGGGACGCAATGGACAGGACTTACCCAATCACTATCAGCAACGGGATAAATTATACCTGCCTCAAGGAGCTTTAGTATCTCCTTTCTTACCACTTCTTTCATCTTAGGATTTAACCGTCGTTGAGGATCTCTAACTGGTTTGGAGCCTTCGTCCAATTTAATTTTGTGTTGGCATAGAGTGGGACTAATGCCCTTAAGATCATCCAGAGTGTATCCAATAGCAGCACGGTGCTTCTTCAGAGTTTTCAATAATCTTTCCTCTTCTTGCTCTGAAAGGTTAGCACTAATAATAACAGGATATATCTTGTTTTCATCAAGATAAGCATATTTAAGATTATCAAGTAAGGGTTTGAGCTCAAACACGGGATCACCCTTGGGTGGAGGGGGATCCCCTAGGATTTCAACACGCAAGTTGTGTTTCAGAATAGGACCCTGTTGAAGAAATACTTCATATATTTCCTTCTTTCATTCATAAACATATCATTTTCATGGTCTAGCAAATATTGTTCTAACGGATAAGTAGGAGGCACAGCAATAGAAGAAAGACAAATAATCTCATCCTAACTAGGCAATTCTTTATCATGGGGTTGTCTATGAAACTTAGCAAAATTAAACTCATGAGACATATTCCCTAAGCCAATTGTAACAACATCCTTTTTGCAATCAATCCTAGCATTAACAGTATTCAAGAAGGGTCTACCAAATATAATGGTATAAAAGTCATCTTGTGGGGAACCAAGAACAAGAAAATCAGCAGGATATTTAACTTTCCCACACAAGCTTCAACATCTCTAACAATCCCAACTGGTGAAATAGTATCTCTATTGGCAAGCTTAATAGTAACATCAATACCTTCTATTTCAGCGGGTGCGATATCATACATAATTTCTTCATATAAGGGATGAGGTATTGCACTAGCACTAGCACCCATATCACATAAGCCATGATAACAATGATCTCCTATTTTAACAAAAATAACATGCATGCCTACAATAGGTCTATGTATCTTAGCATCAGGTCTAGCAACGTTAGCAGCCTGTTCACAGAAGTAAATAACATGCCCATCTATATTATCATCCAAGAGATCTTTAACCATAGCAATACTAGGTTCAACTATAATTTGCTCAGATGGTGTATATGTTCTAGTATTACTCTTACGAACAACAGTTGAAGCTTTAGCATGATCCTTTATACTAACAGGGAAAGGTGGTTTCTCAACATAAGTAGTAGGAACAATAGGATCATTATAAGTAATAGTCTTTTCTTCAACTGTAATAGGTGCAACTACTTTTACTTCAGTAGGAGGATTATATTTAAACCACTTCTCCTTAGGGAGATCAACGTGAGCAGCAAGAGATTCACAAAAAGAAGCTACTATCTCAAAGTCAAGTCCATATTTAGCGCTAAATCCACGAAAAGCATCAGTATCCATAAAAGATTTAACACAATGAAACTTAGGTGTCAAACCTGACTCCTTACCATCGTCGGAACCCCAATATTAAGAGTTGCGTTTATTTCTTTCTAGTAAATCCCAATTGAATTCAGTAGTCTTCAGCATATAAGAACCAGCACAGGAAGTATCGAGCATGGTGCGATCATTGAGAGAAAGCCGAGCATAAAATTTTTGAATAATCATTTCTCTTGAGAGCTCATGATTGGGGCATGAATATAACATTGACTTAAGCCTCCCCCAAGCTTGAGCGATGCTTTCTCCTTCGCGAGGACAGAAATTATATATGTAATTACGATCACGATGAACAAGATGCATAGGATAGAACTTCTGGTGAAATTCCAACTTAAATCGTTTATAGTTCCAAGATCCCGTGTCATCACAAAGCCTATACCATGTCAATGTGTCTCCCTTAAAAGATAAAGGAAAGACCTTCCTCTTAACAACATCATCGGGAATACCTGCAAGCATAAATAATCCACAAACTTCATCCACAAACATAAGGTGTAAATCGGGATGCAATGTTCCATCTCCTGCAAAGGGATTAGCTAGTAGTTTCTCTATCATACCCGAAGGAATCTCGAAGTAAACATTTTCAATAGGTTCAGTAGGTTGAGGAGCAACTCTTTGCTCTACTGGTCGGGGCGAAGATACCCCGAACAAGCCTCTCGAAGGATTAGTTTACATAGTAACAAGTGACAGAAAATTTCAGCACACTATATAAATGTTTCCTTACCAAGTTCCACTCACCAAAGGTGCTTCACTCCCCGGAACGGCGCCAGAAAAGAGTCTTGATGACCCACAAGTATAGGGGATCTATTCTAGTCCTTTTGATAAGTAAGAGTGTCGAACCCAACGAGGAGTAGAAGGAAATGACAAGCGGTTTTCAGTAAGGTATTCTCTGCAAGCACTGAAATTGTAGGTAGCAAATAGTTTTGTGATAGGATAATTTGTAACGGATAACAAGCAATGAAAGTAAATAAGGTGCAGCAAGGTGGCCCAATCCTTTTTGTAGCAAAGGACAAGCCTAGATAATTTCTTATAATGAGAAAAGCGCTCCCGAGGACACATGGGAATTATCGTCAAGCTAGTTTTCATCACGTTCATATGATTCGCGTTCGGTACATTGATAATTTGATATGTGGGTGGACCGGTGCTTGGGTACTGCCCTTTCTTGGACAAGCATCCCACTTATGATTAACCCCTATTGCAAGCATCCGCAACTACAAAAGAAGTATTAAGGTAAACCTAACCATAGCATGAAACTAGTGGATCCAAATTAGCCCCTTACGAAGCAACGCATAAACTAGGGTTTAAGCTTCTGTCACTCTAGCAAGCCATCATCTACTTATTACTTCCCAATGCCTTCCTCTAGGCCCAAGTAATGGTGAAGTGTCATGTAGTCGACGTTCGCATAACACCACTAGAGGAGAGACAACATACATCTCATCAAAATATCGAACGATACCAAATTCACATGACTACTAATAGAAGACTTCACCCATGTCCTCAGGAACAAATGTAACTACTGACAAAGCATATTCATGTTCATTATAAGAGGAGTATTAATATGCATTAAGGATCTGAACATATGATGTTCCACCAAGTAAACCAATTTGGATCAACTACAAGGAGTAATCAACACTACTAGCAACCCACGGGTACCAATTTGTGGTTTTGATACAAGATTGGATACAAGAGATGAACTAGGGTTTTGAGAGGAGATGGTGCTGGTGAAGATGTTGATGGAGATTGACCCCCTCCCGATGAGAGGATCATTGGTGATGATGATGGTGATGATTTCCCCGTCCCGGATGGAAGTTTCCCCGGCAGAACAGCTCCGCCGGAGCCCTAGATTGGTTCTGCCAAGGTTCCGCCTTGTGGCGGCGCAGTTTCGTCCCGTAAGCTTACTTCTAATTTTTTCCAGGGTAAGAGACTTCATATAGCAGAAGATGGGCACCGGAGGGCCAACAAGGGGCCCACGAGACAGGGGGCGCTCCTAGTAGGGGGGGCGCCCCCCACCCTCGTGGACAGGGTGTGGGCCCCCTCTGGTACTTTCTTTGCTCAATAATTCTTATTAATTCCAAAAATGACTTTCGTGGACTTTCAGGACTTTTGGAGCTGTGCAGAATAGGTTTCCAATATTTGCTCCTTTTCCAGCCAGAATCCCAGCTGCCGGCATTCTCCCTCTTCATGATAAACCTTGTAAAATAAGAGAGAATACCCATAAGTATTGTGACATAACGTGTAATAACAGCCCATAATGCAATAAATATCAATATAAAAGCATTATGCAAAATGGACGTATCAAGTGTCTTCATAGGATACCCAAAGGAGACTGTTTGGTACACCTTCTATCACAGATCCGAAGGCAAAACATTCGTTGCTAAGAATGGATCCTTTCTAGAGAAGGAGTTTCTCTCGAAAGAAGTGAGAGGAAAGTAGAACTTGATGAGGTAACTCCTGCTCCCTTATTGGAAAGTAGTTCATCACAGAAACCTGTTCCTGTGACACCTACACCAATCAGTGAGGAAGCTAATGATATTGATCATGAAACTCCTGAGTAAGTATTACTACCGAACCTCGTAGGTCAACCAGAGTAAGATCCGCACCAGAGTGGTACGGTAATCCTGTTCTGGAGGTCATGTTACTTGACCAAGGCGAACCTACGAACTATGAAGAAGCGATGGTGAGCCCAGATTTCGCAAAATGGCTTGAAGCCATGAAATCTGACATGGGATCCATGTATGAGAACAAAGTGTGGACTTTGGTTGACTTGCCCGATGATCGGTAAGCCATGGAGAATAAATGGATCTTCAAGAAGAAGACTGACACTGACGGTAATGTTTCTGTCTACAAAGCTCGACTTGTTGCGAAAGGTTTTTGACAAGTTCAAGGAATTGACTACGATGAGACTTTCTCACCCGTAGCGATGCTTAAGTCCGTCCGAATCATGTTAGAAATTGCCGCATTTTATGATTATGAAATTTGGCAAATGGATGTGAAAACTGCATTCCTGAAAGTGATGCAACCGGAAGGTTTTGTCGATCCAAAGGGAGCCAACAAATTGAGCAAGCTGCAACGATCCATTTATGGACTGGTGCAAGCCTCTCGGAGTTGGAATAAACGTTTTGATAGTGTGATCAAAGCATATGGATTTATACAGACTTTTGGAGAAGCCTGTATTTACAAGAAAGTGAGTGGGAGCTCTGTAGCATTTCTAGTATTATATGTGGATGGCATATTGTTAATTGGAAATGATATAGAATTTTTGGATAGCATAAAAGGATACTTGAATAAGAGTTTTTCAATGAAAGACCTCGGTGAAGCTGCTTACATATTGGGCATCAAGATCTATAGAGATAGATCAAGACGCCTGATAGGACATTCACAATGCACATACCTTGACAAAGTTTTGAAAAAGTTCAAAATGGATCAAGCAAAGAAAGGGTTCTTGCCTGTGTTACAAGGTGTGAAGTTGAGTCAGACTCAATGCCCGACCACTGCAGAAGATAGAGAAAATGAAAGATGTTCCCTATGCTTCATCCATAGGCTCTATCATTTATGCAATGCTGTGTACCAGACCTGATGTGTGCCTTGCTATTAGCTTAGTGGGGAGGTACCAAAGTAATCCAGGAGTGGATCACTAGACAGCAGTCAAGAACATGCTGAAATACCTGAAAAGGACTAAGGATATGTTTCTCGTTTATGGAGGTGACAAAGAGCTCGTCGTAAATGGTTACGTCGATGCAAGCTTTGACACTGATCCGGACGATTCTAAATAGCAATCCGGATACGTGTTTACATAGAACGGTGGAGCTGTCAGTTGGTGCAGTTCTAAACAAAGCATCGTGGCGGGATCTACGTGTGAAGCGGAATACATAGCTGCTTCGGAAGCAGCAAATGAAGGTGTCTGGATGAAGGAGTTCATATCCGATCTAGTTGTCATACCTAGTGCATCGGGACCAATGAAAATCTTTTGTGACAATACTGATGTAATTGCCTTGGCAAAGGAATCCAGATTTCACAAGAGAACCAATCACATCAAGAGACGCTTCAATTCCATCTGAGAACAAGCCCAGGTGGGAGACATAGAGATTTGCAAGATACATACGGATCTGAATGTTGCAGACCCGTTGGCTAAGCCTCTTCCACGAGCAAAACATGATCAACACCAAGACTCCATGGGTGTTAGATTCATTACTGTGTAATCTAGATTATTGACTCTAGTGCAAGTGGGAGACTGAAGGAAATATGCCCTAGAGGCAATAATAAAGTTATTATTTATTTCCTCTTATCATGATAAATGTTTATTATTCATGCTAGAATTGTATTAACCGGAAACATAATACATGTGTGAATACATAGACAAACATAGTGTCACTAGTATGCCTCTACTTGACTAGCTCGTTGATCAAAGATGGTTGAGTTTCCTAGCCATAGACATGAGTTGTCATTTGATTAACGGGGTCACATCATTAGGAGAATGATGTGATTGACTTGACCCATTCCGTTAGCTTAGCACTTGATCGTTTAGTTTACTGCTATTGCTTTCTTCATGACTTATACATGTTCCTATGACTATGAGATTATGCAACTCCCGATTACCGGAGGAACACTTGATACGTCTCCAACGTATCTATAATTTTTGATTGTTCCATGCTATTATATTACCCGTTTTGGATGTTTATGGGCTTTACTTTACACTTTTATATCATTTTTGGGACTAACCTACTAACCAGAGGCCCAGCCCGAATTGCTGTTTTTTTGCCTATTTCAGTGTTTCGAAGAAAAGGAATATCAAACGGAGGCCGAACGGGATGAAACTTTCGGGAGAGATCTTTTTGGAACAAATGCAAACCTGGAGACTTGGAGTGGACGTCAAGCAACAACCAAGGTGGCCATGAGGGTGCCCGGCGCGCCCCCTGGAGGTGGGCGCTCCCACCCTCGTGGGCCCCTCGAGCGTCCACCGACCTACTTCTTCCTCCTATTTATACTCCCGTACCCTGAAACCATCAGAAGCGACCACGAAAACCTAATTCCACCGCCGCAACCTTCTGTATCTGTGAGATCCCATCTTGGAGCCTTCGCTGGCGCTCCGCCGGAAGGGGGAATCGACCACGGAGGGCCTCTACATCATCTCCAAGGCCTCTCCTATGAGTTGTGAGTAGTTTACCACAGACCTTCGGGTCCATAGTTATTAGCTAGATGGCTTCTTCTCTCTCTTTGAATCTCAATACAAAGTTCTCCTCGATCTTCTTGGAGATCTATTCAATGTAACTCTTTTTGCGGTGTGTTTGTCGAGATCCGATGAATTGTGGGTTTATGATCAAGTTTATCTATGAGAAATCTTTGAATCTCCTCTAAATTCTTTTATGTGTGATTAAGTTATCTTTGCAAATCTCTTCGAATTATCAGTTTGGTTTGGCCTACTAGATTGATCTTTCTTGCAATGGGAGAAGTGCTTAGCTTTGGGTTCAATCTTGTGGTGTCCTTTCCCAGTGACAGCAGGGGCAGCAAGGCATGTATTGTATTGTTGCCATCGAGGATAAAAAGATGGGATTTATATCATATAGCATGAGTTTATCCCTCTACATCATGTCATCTTTCTTAATGCGTTACTCTGTTCTTCATGAACTTAATACTCTAGATGCAGGCAGGAGTCGGTCGATGTGTGGACTATTAGTAGTAGATGCAGAATCATTTCGATCGACTTGTCACGGACGTGATGCCTATAGACATGATCATGCCTAGATAATCTCATAACTATGCGCTTTTCTATCAATTGCTCGACAGTAATTTGTTCATCCACCGTAATACTTATGTTATCTTGAGAGAAGCCACTAGTGAAACCTATGGCCCCCGGGTCTATCTTTTATCATATAAGTTTTCATCTATCTTTTATTTGCATCTTTTACTTTCCAATCTATATCATAAAAAATTCAAAAATATTTATCTTATCATATTATCTCTATCAGATCTCACTTTTGCAAGTGGCCATGAAGGGATTGATGATACGTCTCTGTCGTATCTATAATTTTTGATTGTTCCATGCCAATATTCTTCAACCTTTATATACTTTTGGCAACTTTTTATATTATTTTTGGGACTAACATATTGAACCAGTGCCCAGTGCCAGTTCCTGTCTGTTGCATGTTTTATGTTTCGCAGAAACCCAATATCAAACGGAGTCCAAACGGGGTAAAAACGGATGAAGAATTATTTTGGAATATTTTTGATTTTTGGGAGGAAGAATTAACACGAGACGGTGCTGGAGGGGGCCACGAGACAGGGGGGCGCGCCCCAGGGGGCAGGCGCGCCCTGGACTCTCGTGGGCACCCCATAAGGCGGTTGACGCTCTTCTTTTGCCAAAGGAAAGCTAATTTTATGAGAAAAATCTGGGTGAAAGATTCACCCCAATTGGAGTTACGGATCTCCGGATATAAAAGATACGGTGGAAGGCCAGAATCTGAGAACGCAGAAACAGAGGGAGACAGAGAGATAGATCCAATCTCGGAAGGGCTCTCACCCCTCCCACTCCATGGGAGCCAAGGACCAGAGGGGAAACCCTTCTCTCATCTAGGGAGAAGGTCAAGGAAGAAGAAGAAGAAGGGGGGCTCCCTCCCCCTTGCTTCCAGTGGTGCCGGAGCGCTGCCGGGGGCCATCATCATCACCGCGATCTTCACCAACACCACCGCCATCTTCACCAACATCTCCATCACCTTCCACCATCTATATTCAGTGGTCCACTCTCCCGCATCCCGTTGTACCCTCTACTTGAACATGGTGCTTTATGCTTCATATTATTATCCAATGATGTGTTGCCATCATGTGATGCCTGAGTAGATTTTCATTGTCCTATCGGTGATTGATGAATTGCTATGATTGGTTTGAGGTGCATGTTTTATTATTGGTGCTGTCCTATGGTGCCCTCCGTGTCGCGCAAGCGTGAGGGATTCCCGCTGTAGGGTTTGCTATATGTTCATGATTTGGTTATGGTGGGTGGCGTGAGTGAGAGAAGCACAGACCCGAGTAAGTAGGTTGTTTGCGTATGGGATAAAGGGGACTTGATACTTTAATGCTATGGCTGGGTTTTACCTTAATGATCTTTAGTAGTTGCGGATGCTTGCTAGAGTTCCAATCATAAGTGCATATGATCCAAGAAGAGAAAGTATGTTAGCTTATGCCTCTCCCTCAAATAGAATTGCAATAGTGATTACCGGTCTAGTAAAGGAGTCAATTGCTTAGGGATAATTTCACAACTCCTACCACCACTTTTCCACACTCGCTATATTTACTTTACTGCATCTTTATCTAAACAGCCCCTAGTTTATATTTACATGCTCTTTATTATCTTGCAAACCTATCCTATCACACCTACAAAGTACTTCTAGTTTCATACTTGTTCTAGGTAAAGCGAACACTAAGCGTGCGTAGAGTCGTACCAGTGGCAGATAGGGCTTGAGAGAATATTTGTTCTACCTTTAGCTCCACGTTGGGTTCGACACTCTTACTTATCGACAGAGGCTACAACTATCCCATATACTTGCGGGTCATCAAGACCTTTTTCTGGCGCCATTGCCGGGGAGTCATAGCGTGGGATGAATATTCTCGTGTGTGCTTGTTTGCTTTATCACTAAGTAATTTTTATTTGCCGTTCTAATATGTTCTCTATCTTTAGTTATGGATATGGAACACGAAATACCAAAAAATTAGGTGTACTTGCTACTCATGGAGATGGGGAACTTCCTAAAACCCTCGATGCTCGTTATGTGCAAGAGATTATTTACTACTTTGATACTCCTAAGAAAACCCCATTCAATTATGTTATGGGAGACACGTTGGATCAACGTGAATACTTTAGGGATTATCGCTTGACACAAAAAGGGAAACTATTATGGGATCAAATTTATATGTTGCGTTGGTATGCTAGGCAACTATGCTTGAGATTTGATTATACTTGTTGCTCTAGGATGAAGGCTCCACACCTTGACTTTTCGTGCAAATTCAATGATAATAAAACCTTAGCTTCTTATGCTAATGGTAGATACGATTACTATGATGTGGAACAAATAGAAGAATTTGTTGCTTTTATGGGTGCTTATGAGATTGAATCTTTGTTTAAAACGTGTGAAAATTTTGATGATGCTGTTTACAGACCTTAAAATTTTGCTATACTTAGATATTGCTATGAGAATTATGAATATAATGCCAATATTGATGCATTTATTGAGGAAGTCTCCGCTGTCCAAGAAGAGATTAATATTTTGCAGGAAGCTATGGAAGAAGAAATTGATGAAACTGTGAGCTCATTGGATGAAAAAGATGATGAGGAGAGCGAAGAACAAAAGGAGGATGAGCGGATTAGCTACCCGTGCCCACCTTCTAATGAGAGTAACTCTTCAACTCATACATTGTTTAATTCCCCTTCGTGCATACCGAAGGATGATTGCTATGATAATTGCTATGATGATTGTTATGATCGCGTTGATTCTATTGAAATATCCCTTTTTGATGATGCTTGCTATGCTTGTGGCCAAGATGCCAATATGAATGATGCTTATGGAGATGAACTTGCTATAGTTCCATATGTTAAACATGAAATTGTTGCTATTGCACCCACGCATGATAGTCCTATTATCTTTTTGAATTCTCCAAACTACACTATATCGGAGAAGTTTGTGCTTATTAAGGATTATATTGATGGGTTGCCTTTTACTACTACACATGATGGTTTTGATGAATATAATATGCATGTGCTTGCTGCTCCTACTTGCAATTATTATGAGAGAGGAACTATATCTCCACCTCTCTATGTTTCCCATACTATAAAATTGCAAGAAACAGCTTATTCTATGCATTGGCTTTTACTTGGGGTGCATGAATTGTTCTTTTATGACATGCCGATGCATAGGAAGAGAGTTAGACTTAGTTATTGCATGATTTCTGTTACTTTGTGCTCACTACTAAATTACAAATCATTGTTAACTAAAATTGGCTTTGATAGACCTTGGGATCCGGGTGGATCCATTACTTGAGCACTATATGCCTAGCTTAATGGCTTTAAAGAAAGCGCTGCCAGGGAGACAACCCGTAAGTTTTAGAGAGTCATTTATTTCTGTTGAGTGCTTTTATATAGTCTAAAAACAAAAAAATAAAGAGGGGAACCTAAAAACTTTTCAGAAAGGAAAGTGAAAGTGAGAAAGACAAGCATTGTTGAAGTGGGAGAGCTCCTTGAACTTTGTTCATGCTTACGGAAACTTTGTGAATCTTGATTACAGAAACTTTTCATCAAAAATAATTATCCCCTTGTACAATTCCATTGTATTATAAAAATAATGTGCCAAGGTTTGCCTTTAGGATGTTTACAATGCTTGTTGGTTTGTAAGGTGCAGGACAGAAACTTTGGCTGTAGTGCGCGATTTTACATTTTTAACTGGAACGTCAAATGGTTCTGATTCCTTTTGCACTGTCTTTCTGTACAAATTTTTTATTTTTCCTAATGTTGGTAGAATTTTTGGGGTACCAGAAGTATGGTGAATGTTCAGATTGCTACAGACTGTTGTGTTTTTGACAGATTCTATTTTTGATGCATAGTTTACTTGTTTTGATGAATCTATCAATTTATATCAGTGGATTAAGCCATGAAAAAGTTATGTTACAGTAGACACAATGCTAAAACAAAATATGAATTGGTTTGCAACAGTACCTAGAGTAGTGATTTGCTTCATTATACTAACGGATCTTACCGAGATTTCTGTTGAAGTTTTGTGTGGACGAAGTGTCTAATCGAGGAGATCTCGATATGAGGAAAAGGAAGAGAGGCAAGAGCTCAAGTTTGGGGATGCCCGAGGCACCCCAAGTAAATATTCAAGGAGGCTCAAGTGTCTAAGCTTGGGGATGCCCCGGAAGGCATCCCCTCTTTCTTCAACAAGTATCGGTATGTTTTCGTATTCGTTTCGTTCATGCGATATGTGCAAGTCTTGGAGCGTCTTTTGCATTTAGTTTTCATTTTTCTTTTATGCACCATGCTGGTATGAGATTGTCCTTCGTTGATTTACAAAATGCTCATTGCACTTCACTTAAATCTTTTGAGTATGGCTTTATAGAATGCTTCATGTGCTTCACTTATATCATTTGAAGTTTGGATTGCCTGTTTCTCCTCACATAGAAAACCGCCATTTGTAGAATGCTCTTTTGCTTCACTTATATCTGTTAGAGCGTGGGCATATCTTTTGTATAAAGAATTAAACTCTCTTGCTTCACTTATACTAATTTAGAGAGATGACAGGAATTGGTCATTCACATGGTTAGTCATAAAATCCTACATAAACTTGTAGATCGCTGAATATGATATGTTTGATTCTTTGCAATAGTTCTGCGATATAAAGATGGTGATATTAGGGTCATGCTAGTGCGTGATTGTGGATTAGTAGAAGTGATTGTGTTGAGGTTTGTGATTCCTGAAGCATGCACGTATGGTGAACCGCTTTGTGATAAAGTTGGAGCACAATTTTATTTATTGATTGTCTTCCTTATGAGTGGCGGTCGGGGTCGAGCGATGGTCTTTTCCTACCAATCTATCCCCGTAGGAGCATGCGCGTAGTACTTTGTTTCAATGGCTTGTAGATTTTTGCAATAAGTATATGAGTTCTTTATGACTAATGTTGAGTCCATGGATTATACGCACTCTCACCCTTCCACCATTGCTTGCCTCTCTTGTGCCGCGCAACTTTCGCTGGTACCATACACCCACCATATACCTTCCTCAAAACAGCCACCATACCTACCTATCATGGCATTTCCATAGCCATTGCAAGATATATTGCCATGCAACCTTCATCATCATATACATGACTTGAGCATTCATTGTCATATTGCTTTGCGTGACCATAAGATAGCTAGCATGATGTTTTAATGGCTTGTCCATTTTTTGATGTCATTGCTACGCTAGATCATTGCACATCCCGGTACACTGCCGGAGGCATTCATATAGAGTCATATCTTTGTTCTAGATATTGAGTTGTAAGTAAATAAAGTGTGATTATCATCATTATTAGAGCATTGCCCTAGTGAGGAAAGGATGATGGATACTATGAGTCCCCCACAAGTCGGGATGAGACTCCGGACTTTATGAAAAAAAAAGAGGCCAAAGAAGCCAAATAAAAAAAAGGGGGCCAAAGAAGCCCACCAAAAAATAAAAAATAAAAATAAAAATAAAGAGAAAATAAAAAAATGAGAGAAAAAGAGAGAAGGGGCAATGTTACTATCCTTTTACCACAGTTGTGCTTCAGAGTAGCACCATGTTCTTCATAGAGAGAGTATCCTATGCTTTCACTTTCATATACTAGTGGGAATTTTCATTATAGAACTTGGCTTGTATATTCCGATGATGGGCTTCCCCAAATGCCCGAGGTCTTCATGATCAAGCAAGTTGGATGCACACCCACTTAGTTTTCAGTTTGAGCTTTCATACACTTACAGCCCTAGTGCATCCGTTGCATGGCAATCCCTACTCACTCACATTGATATCTATTGATGGGCGTCTCCATAGCCCGTTGATACGCCTAGTTGATGTGAGACTTTCTATTCCCTCTTTGTCTTCTCCACAACCACCACTCTATTCCACATTTAGTGCTATGTCCATGGTTCACGCTCATGTATTGCGTGAAAGTTGAAAAAGTTTGAGATTACTAAAGTATGAAACAATTACTTGGCTTGTCATCGGGGTTGTGCATGATTAAATACTTTGTGTGATGAAGATAGAGCAAGAGCCAGACTATATGATTTTGTAGGGATAACTTTCTTTGGCCATGTTGTTTTGAAAAGACATGATTGCTTTATTGGTACGCTTGAAGTATTATTGTTTTTATGTCGAATGATAGACTATTGCTTTGAATGACTCGTATCTTAATATTCATGCCATGATTAGACATATGATCAAGATTATGCTAGGTAGCACTCCACATCCAAAATTATCTTTTTTATCATTTACCTACTCGAGGACGAGCAGGAATTAAGCTTGGGGTTGCTGATACGTCTCCATCGTATCTATAATTTTTTATTGTTCCATGCCAATATTCTTCAACTTTCATATACTTTTGGCAACTTTTTATATTATGTTTGGGACTAAGAAATTGATCCAGTGCCCAGTGCCAGTTCCTGTCTGTTGCATGTTTTATGTTTCGCAGAAACCCAATATCAAACGGAGTCCAAACGGGATAAAAACGGACAGAGAATTATTTTGGAATATTTGTGATTTTTGGGAGGAAGAATGAACGCGAGACGGTGCCCGAGGGGGCCACGAGACAGGGGGGCGCGCCCCAGGGGGCAGGCGCGCCCTGGACTCTCGTGGACACCCCGTAAGGAGGTTGACGCTCTTGTTTTTCCGCAAGAAAGCTAATTTTATGGGAAAATCTGGGCGAAAGATTCACCCCAATCGGACTTACGGATCTCCGGATATAAAAGAAACGGTGGAAGGGCAGAATCTGAGAACGCAGAAACAGAGAGAGACGGAGAGATAGATCCAATCTCGGAGGGGCTCTCGTCCCTCCCACGCCATGGGAGCCAAGGACCAGGGGGGAAACCCTTCTCCTATCTAGGGAGAAGGTCATGGAAGAAGAAGAAGAAGGGGGGCTCTCTCCCCCTTGCTTCCGGTGGCGCCGGAGCGCTGCCGGGGGCCATCATCATCACCGCGATCTTCACCAACACCACCGCCATCTTCACCAACATGTCCATCACCTTCCACCATCTATATTCAGTGGTCCACTCTCCCGCATCCTGATGAACCCTCTACTTGAACATGGTGCTTTATGCTTCATATAATTATCCAATGATGTGTTGCCATCCTGTGATGTCTGAGTAGATTTTCATTGTCCTATCGGTGATTGATGAATTGCTATGATTGGTTTCAGTTGCATGTTTTATTATTGGTGCTATCCTATGGTGCCCTCCGCGTCGCGCAAGCGTGAGGGATTCCCGCTGTAGGGTTGGCTATACACTACTACAAAAACAGCTATAGCCGATATGGACACTAATGGCGCACTGTACATGTGGTGCGCCATTACTAAATACTAATGGTGCACCATGTGTTGGTGCGCCATTAGTGTGCAAATACTAATGGCGCACCACATCCACGGTGCGCCATTAGTAAATTTTTTTTTAATTTTTTCAAAACTACTAATGGCGCACCGTGGGAGTGGTGCGCCATTACTAGTGGATGTGGTGCACCATTAGTGTGCAAATACTAATGGCGCACCAACACATGGTGCGCCATTAGTATTTAGTAATGGCGCACCACATGTACAGTGCGCCATTAGTGTCCATATTGACTATAGCTGTTTTTGTAGTAGTGACTTGTTTACCGCAGCAGGAAAATAGATCGCCACTTCTTTACCCTGATTTCTTGTCTTGGTTGCGAAGTTGCCTTTGTCCAGTTTACACCTTCAGATCCGCCATGGCACGCTCAACACTATACTCCCAATGCTTATGGTTTTCCCGTTTTACATTCCACACTAGTTAAATCACGGTAGACTAAATTTCAAAATTGGGTCAGTCGATTTTTTAGAGCTCGCCGGAGTTCGCCGGTGCGATCGAAGGGTCTCGGGTGGTTGTGGGGCCTCGCCGAACGAAGAAAACTTGACGCGGGTGGTGGTTGGGGTGGGGGTGGGGGTGGCGGAGGAACACAGGCGGTGGGGGCCGGTGGTCCGGCCGGCGGCCCGTGTGGTGTTCCGTATGGGAAGAATCAGAGGCGAGGAAGAAGAAGGGTTAGGAGACGTAGGATCTTCATCCAACCGCCTGAAATGGTCGAGAGACAGCTGGGAGTTGCATTCTTAACGCGCTCTGGTTCATCATGTGTGGGCACTGCGCAACCAACATTTTATTATCCAAAATCTGCTTGCTCTTCTTTACCATCTTCCTCTTCCGTTCTTCTTTAATATGTACTCTCTCCGTTCCTAAATACAAGTCTTTGTATAGATTCCACCATGGACTACATATGGAGCAAAATGAGTGAATCTACACTCTAAAATGTATCTGGATACATCTGTATGTGATCCATAGTGGAAAATCTCTACCAAGACTTATATTTTGGAACGGAGGGAGTTTGATAGTAGTACAATATGTTGCTTGTACTGAAGATGAGCAGGGACATTTGCAGTGTAGAGGTCTATACAGTCGGTTGTGATGGACACTTTGAGCCTCTTTGATTCGTAGGATCTTGTAACATAGGAATAGGATTTGTAGTGGCCTGCCCACTTGAATCCTATAAGAATAGCAAGGAAATGCGGGGAGCTGTGTCGCCTTTGAGAGTTACACTGATATTAACAGTATCGCACCTTCACTTCAAGAGAGCTGGTATCCGAAGCCTTTCT
Source organism: Aegilops tauschii subsp. strangulata (assembly GCF_002575655.3). Lineage (NCBI taxonomy): Eukaryota > Viridiplantae > Streptophyta > Magnoliopsida > Poales > Poaceae > Aegilops > Aegilops tauschii. The sequence continues at coordinate 70,593,102 of NC_053041.3, forward strand.
AGCCGTACCGGCAATACTAGCACATATATTCCAGCAAGTTCCACTTTGCTGATTTTACTCTGATGGTTACGGTTTTCCCCGTTATATCTACACTATTATCTGTGTAGCTGCTTTGTGTCGCACTAGCAGCAGTCCACTCTAGAAGCTAAACACTGCAATGACTTACAAAATTGGCACCAAGGCATTGAGTGCCATTCTGGATGCAATGAAACTCATACGCTCCCTACCTGTTGATTCTTGTTCAGAATATGATCCTAATGACTATTCTATCCTCGAGGAGTCAAAGGCAGATGTCCTGTCCTGTTCACCCATCAAGGTGCCTGTTCTAATTTGCAATGTTTTATTGATTGCGGGTATCTTGCATATGTTGTCTTGCATTTCTTCTACTTTGTTGCACCGCCATCTGCTTAGTTTACTCATCGTATATGTCGAGATGTCATGCCGATCCATTATCAATACATATTCCATCTATCATCATACCATGTTTTTCCACTCAAATGTTGTTCTTGTGCATCAGACATCAAAAAGGAAGAGGGTGATTGCCGAACCTGAAGGAGCACCAGCAAAGTCCTTGAAAAACGTGGTGGTGCCGGAGAAATCAGACAGCACCCCACTTATATTGGTTGTACAACCAGTGACACAAAACGTAGGACCGACTCCAGCAGACTGTACCCATACTTCACTGGCCACACCACTAGCCCCACCACACAGGACCTGCACTCCAGCAAAAGGTATACCAATTTCATTTGCCATTGCACCAGCTGTACGACAGAAAAATCCCACTCCAGCAAAAAGTGCAGCAAGTCCACCGGCCGAAGATCTATCCGAACTACAGAGATGGCCAATTCCTGCAGATTGGAACCCCATTCCATTTATTCCCAGTTTAAAATACAATGCTTTCAATGTTGTTAGGGACTACGTGCATATATTCCCATCATGGGAAGATTATTGTGAAGACAAACACCATTTTCACATCTTCCTGTCCAACTTACGTGTAAGTGCTATTATTCATGGTTATTATTTTCCTGTTTTCTGCTGATTGAACACATCAATGATTTAAATTACATTGTTGTAACTAGGCGAGGGTCAATCTTGATAGTCATGATGAGCAAAACTTGCTTGTGCTTTTGAAGGAAGTTGTATGAATGGTTACATTAGTGTAGAATATATCCAATGCCAATGTTTTTTTAGCTCTGCATTGTTCTTGTAAGTACATGTTGTCCTTTATCAGTGTACTTATAATGACTGGTAGTTGTTCATGTACAATCACTCTGCAGCTTATTTCCTTTGCCCTCCATTTTCTACACATCAGATCTATATTTACTCTTACCATAAGGTTGGTACTGAAGAAGTTTAGCTGTGCATTGCTCTTTGTTGTACCTTTTGCCTGTATCGCTGCGCTTACATTTATAGCTACTTGGTTATGTAGCATCACTCTTCATCTTATCTTAAATATTCTCCATTTTTTCGTATATTATCACATCTATATTTACTCTTAACAAAATGTAGAATGAAGGCAATGCTTATGAAGAAGATTCTGTGGTAAACTTCTTGAATTACCCCCCCCCCCCCATCAGCATGGACAAGGCCTTTATAGAGCCCGTCTTCACCAATAATGTAAGTTTGTCCATCTCAAGCCTTCAAACTTTGTTGTATATATTTGGTTAGGCATGACTGCAACAGCTCTTTATTTTTGGTGTTTGCATCAAATTGCATGTTTAAAGTTTATTATGTAGTTCATAAACAAAAGTTTGTCCTTTCTCAATTTAAGTTTTCAGTTGTACAACCAAGTTCCTTCTTCATACCATGTAAATTAAACTATACAGAGCAAGTGATCTTCTTTTGCACTGCATGTATGCTTCTGTTCTTCATTCGTAATCCAGTGGTGTGGTGAACCTACCCACTGCAGCACAATGTCATATTCTGCAATGTCTTAACAATGAACAATGTCATATCATTCTACTATTATTTAAACCGTCTCTTTATTTGCCAATCTGAAATGGGATAAATTGACAACACACTAACCATTGATACTTATGAGTTCTTGATCTGTAATCCAGTGGTGTCGTGAAGCTGCCAACTCCTTCACAATGTCATTTCCTGCCATGTCTTGACCTGAACAATACCATATTGTGTTAATGCAATTTTAAACTATGTCACTTTATTCGTCAGTAAGAAATGTGATGAATTGTCAGCACTGATACTTTTATGTGCAAAACCTGTCATCTGTCTGCTTGTTTATCTTTCAGAGTGAGGAAGATATAAGTGTTGAACAAGCGCAGTCTCATCATCTTGCTCAGCTGCTTGCGCTGCAGCTCCCCAGCAGGGCTAACCTTTCTTGAACTCTATTGAAGTGCTGTCGGTTTTGTATATTATTTTGTCGGCGTGTTTATTTGCATTGGTGGCCATCTTTCATGCCCAGTGTATGTAATCTGCTGTCTGCTTGTGCTTTATTATCATAGTGGCGAACTTTGATGCCAGTGGATGTAATATGCTGTAATTTCTTTATTGTATAGTCTAGGTTTTTTCTTATTCACGATGCTGTAGTTATTTTACTGTATATATATCGTGTCTTCGCAGTAAACCGGCCAAACCGTAAAATTACGGTACATAATCGGGCCGTCATGCAATCACGATGTAGGTTGGGCCTGAAAGGAGCCGAATAGCTAACGCGCCGGCAGCAGCCCGAAATGAACCCCGACCCAACATTGTGCGAATCAAATCAAGGGCTTTTAACAGGCCAAAATTGTCTCGGTCCTTGTTTGGCCCAATCAGATATCTGCTGCGAGCAGGCCAGATGCAAACCGGGCCGTAGTTAGGCCCAACTATATGACGGACTTTTAACAGGCCGAAATTAATATAGGGCCGAAATGTTAAACGGGCCCTTAACAGGCCAAAACTAATACGAGGGCGAATTACTAAGTGGGCCTTGAGCAAGTGGGCCAAAAAGCATAGTGTCCGGTTGACGGGCCGAATCTGATATGGGCCATAATTGAGCCAAAAGCCTCTTAAAGGGCCGGACCTGATCTGGGCCGTAATTTGGCCCAGAACGTGGTACGCTTTTAACGGGCCGGATCTCATATGGGCCACTATTAGGCCTGGAACATGGCAGGCCATTAATGGACTGGATCAAATATGGGACGGCATTTGGCCCAAAACATGGCAGCCAGTTAATGGGCCGGCCTACTAGGGTCCTCAAAATCTAGTGGGCCTACAGCTGGGCCGGCCCATTAATGTCGGTGAAATCTCGTGGCCCTTTAGCTAGGCCGGCCCATTATGATCCTCAAGAATCTTGTGGGCCTTTACCTGGGCCGGCCCATTATGGCACACAAAAATCTTGTAGGCCTTTACCTGGGCCGGCCCATTATGGCCCGCAAAATCTTGTGGGCCTTTAGCTGGGCCAGCCCATTATGGTCCGCAAAATCTCGTGGGCCTTTAGCTGGGCGGGCCCATTATGGTCCGCAAAATTTTGTGGGCCTTTAGTTGGGCCGACCCATTTAAACTTGATGGGCTGGTCAACGTGTCAACATATCATAGGCGCGTCTCGCCCATTGGATGAGTGACACCTGTGCCAGCGCGGACCTGACACGTGTCTCCTCCAGCCAATGATGATTTTACACGTGGAATATCCCCATTGGTCGGGGCTGGTAACGGGATATCGGATCCAAAACCCGACCCGATAGCTTAACGGCATTCCGTTACGGTGGATGCCATGTGTCGGTCAGCCTTGACGAACGCACTTCTGTGACGCGCGATTTATCGTCATGGAAGTGGACACTTACGTGATGATAATTTTGGTAATGTCATGGAACACTTCTACGACAGCACTGGTATGACTATCTTGATTCTGTCATAAATTTGTCATGGATGTACATGCATGACAAAAAACGCGACCTACTGTGACAAACACGTATCGTCACGGAAGTGTATTTTTTTTGTAGTGCCTGAAGGGATTGACAACCCCTTTATTGCGTTGGTTGCGAGGTTCTTGTTTGTTTGTGCAGGTGCGTGGGACTTTTGAGGAGCCTCCTACTAGATTGATACCTTGGTTCTCAAAAACTAATGGAAATACTTATGGTACTTTGCTGCGTCACCCTTTCCTATTCAAGGAAAACCAAACGCAAGCTCAAGACGTAGCAACACTTTGTGTGCTACCAAACGTCACAACGTAACTGGGTGATTATAAAGGTGCTCTACAGGTGTCTTCGATGGTACTTGTTGAGTTGGCATAGATCGAGACTACGATTTGTCACTCTGATTATCAGAGAGGTATTTGTGGGCCCTCTCGGTAATGCACATCACAATAAGCCTTGCAAGCAATGTGACTAATGAGTTAGTTACAGGATGGTGCATTATGTAACGACTAAAGAGACTTGCCGGTAACGAGATTGAGCTAGGTATTGAGATACCGACAATCGAATCTCGGGCAAGTAACATACCGATGACAAAAGGAACAACGTATGTTGTTATGCGGTTTGACCGATAAAGATCTTTGTAGAATATGTAGGAGCCAATATGAGCATCCAGGTTCCGCTATTGGTTATTGACCAGAGACGTGTCTCGGTCATGTCTACATAGTTCTCAAACCCGTTGGGTCCGCACGCTTAAAGTTCGATGACGATCAGTATTATGAGTTTTTGTGTTTTGATGTACCGAAGGTAGTTTGGAGTCCTGGATATGATCACGGAGATGACGAGGAGTCTCGAAATGGTCGAGACATAAAGATCGATATATTAGACGACTATATTCGGACACCAGAAGTGTTCCGGGTGGTTTCGGAGAAAACCGGAGTGCCGGAGGGTTACCGGAACACCCCCCCCGGGAGAAATAGTGGGCCTTATGGGCCTTAGTGTAGAGAAAGAGGGCTGGCCTAGGGCAGGCTGCACGACCCTCCCCCTTTCCTTCTCCCTCTCCCCCTTCCTTTCCCCCTCCTAGTAGGAGTACGAAAGAGGGGAGTCCTACTCCTACTAGGAGGAGGAGGACTCCTCCTGGCGCGCCCACAAGGGGCCGGATGGCCTCCCCCTTGCTCCTTTATATACGGGAGCAGGGGGCACTTCTAGACACACAAGTCGATCTGTTGATCTCTCCCAGCCATGTGCGGTGCCCCCCTCCACCATAATCCACCTCGATCATATCGTAGCGGTGCTTAGGCGAAGCCCTGCGTCGGTAGCATCATCATCACCGTCATCACGCCGTCGTGCTAACGAAACTCTCCGGCGAAGCTTTGCTGGATCGAAGCTCGTGGGACGTCATCGAGCTGAACATGTGCTGAACTCGGAGGTGCCGTGCGTTCGGTACTTGGATCGGTCGGATCGTGAAGATGTATGACTACATCTACCGCGTTGTGCTAACGCTTCCGCTTTCGGTCTACGAGGGTACATGGACAACACTCTCCCCTCTCGTTGCTATGCATCACCATGATCTTGCGTGTGCGTAGGAAAATTTTGAAATTACTACGTTCCCCAACAGGGGGGGCGACTGCCGTGGTCTCGAATCCGTCGAAGATCAAGTCTCCGCGGATGTCCGCGACATAGTTCAAGCTCCCGAATCTGACCTGACGGCAAGGGGCGTAGCTATTGATCTGCTCTAGATGGCCAAGCCGCCGAACACAAAGGTCTGTCCGGGGAGGAAAACCTCTCCTTGGACAGCGTTGTTGTGGATGATTGAAGCACTACTAGAATCAGCTAATTTGCCATCTGCCGGATCTTTGCCGTCTGCTAGCTGACGGCAAAGAAGCTCTTTGCCATCAGCTACCCAAAAGCAGACAGCAAAGAAAAGGCTGATGGCAACGAATCTCTTTGCCATCTGCTAGCTCTTTGCCATCTGCCAGCAGACGGCAAAGAATCTTTGCCATCCGCTGGCAGCCGGCAAATAGTGAGGTGGCCCCCACCCCCCGCTCGTTTGGAAAAATCTTAACGGCCCACCTCTTTGCCGTCCGCTAGCAGACGGCAAAGAGGCAAAAAGGCGGACGGCAAAGGCTGGCGGACGGCAAAGAGGGCACTTTACTAACGGCAGGTACCCCCCCGTCCGTTACTCACTTCCTCCTCGCCCTTCTCCTCCCTCGCCGCCCACCGCGCGCCGCCGCCCCGTCGCCCCACCGCCCCGGCTCCCCGCCGCCCCACCGCCCCGTCGCCCCCCGCCCCGGCCCCCCGCCGCCCCGCGCCCCACCGCCGCCCCGGCCCCCCGCCGCCTCTGCCCCCCGCCGCCCCGCGCCCCCCGCCGCCCCAGGCCGCCTCCTCCACCGCCCCGCCCCGGCCCCTCGCCGCCCGGGCCCCCGCCGCCCCGCCTCCTCCACCGCCCCGCCCCGGCCCCCCGCCGCCCGGGCCGCCGCCGCCCCGCCCCGTCGCCGCCCCCTCCCCGACCCATCGCCGCCCCTGCCATTTTTTTCTATTTTTTTGTTTTTCTTTTCTGTTTAGATAAGGTTTTTTAGTTTAAGTTTTTTCAGTTTAGAATTAATTAGTTTAGGTTATTTAGTTTAATTAGTTTAGGTTTAATTAGTTTAAATAGTTTAGTTTTAATTAGTTTAGGTTTTCAGTTTAGGTTTAGGTTAAGTAGAAGGGGGAAGAAGAAGAAGAAGAAGAAGAAGAAGAAGAAGAGGAGGAGGAGGAGGAGGAGAAAGTTTAGTTTAGGTTTATTTTAGGTTTGGTTTAGTTTAGGTTTACTTTAGTTTAGGTTTAGAGCATGGATAGCATCTTCTCTACTATAATTGTGTATAATCTCAATTCTCACTAGTAGTCTTATTAGTTAGTACATTATGCTTTTTATGTGTCATTTAAATAATGTAGTGCCAGATTTCTCAACTCATTGCCATATAATGAATTATTATTGTTATATTATTAATAGATGATGGAACAAAAACTATTTCCCTTCAAAGTGAAAAATCTTTCAGTGAAGTAAATATTAGTGCACGAGTTATTTTATATACAAGAAAAAAAATTGGCATGTCGTGGTAGAATTAGTATTTGTCATAAATGAATTCAAATGCATTTCCAATAGAAAATGTAATACACATACTAGTGAACTGTAAACGAAAGTTATCCACAGACTCCTTGTAGGGGTTGTATAAAATATTATGAAAATATGGTGCAACTATGATTTGTTGCCACAAGTATTCCAATGTGATCACACCAGAAGGAACTTTAGGTTTAGTTTTGGTTAAGAAGAAAGAAGAAAGATGAAAAAAAGAAGAAGATAAAGAGGAGAAAGAAGAAGTGTATTTTCCCCCTATTTTTAGATTACTATGCTCTTTTTTTCAACATTTTCAGTTTTCTTTCATGTCTAAAGAAATCCCTAGTTTTGAAGGGTGCCAATTGCCATTGCCAACTAACCTACCAAATTAACTAAGTGTTGTTGATGTTGTTGAGCACAAGTGCATTGCTTTTTTTTCTCAGTTTTCTTTCAAGTCTAGAAACTTGGCTCTATGTTTATAGATATGCTTCTAGCTAGATACTAATTGGTCTCTTCTGCTGCTTATTAGAGATGGGGGGAGGCCATCACCGCTGTCTCCGCTCTGCCACACCGAAGTACGAGTTGGATGCTTTTGAGTTCTTCAGTATCATACTTGGGACTTCCTCCAAGAGGCAGGTATATAGAAGGAGAGATCTCCCCTTCACCCATCTCATTATGATAACTCCGTTGTTTGCTACATCACTCCTTGTCCCAAACTGCAGAGGCTGCCTGACACTTATATGAACATGCTGGGTGAAGATCCGCCAAATAATGTGAAGCTGCGACAGGCCGGCAGCGGGGTTCGCAGGCTGTGGGACGTGGAGTTGGTGATCAAGGAGGGCCACATGTACCTGTGTCTGCTGCTTATATAAACAAAATGACCAAGTTTATATAATAAGCTTAATTATAGTCTTATTATTATTATTATTATTATTATTATTCTAGTATTCTTCTAGTCTTCTTCTTCTTCTTCATTTTCTTCTAGGTTAGCTCCATTTTACTTAAGTATGCTTATTTCTTATAGTCTTCTTCTTCTTCTTCTTTTTCTTCTTCTTTTTCTAACATCTTGTTTATCATTTTGCAGATTTGATTTAATTCACGGAAGCTTGCATGGATGGAGTGCTTCTTTTCCATTTGTGCTTTTATTTTGTATCAATGAACTTGCATGGTTGGAACTTGTTATATGGATGGATGGACAACGGTGTAGGATGAATAATGAGAAACTTTTGTAATATGTAAGGATGGAACTATAAATGTGTTGGTTATGCATGTATATATGATGAAACTTGTGTGTTGGATATGCTTGTTGTGTATATATGTGAATTGCTGTGTATATCTCTGTATATCTATGAATTGCTGTCAAATTGAATGAATTAAATTACAAACAGGGCTGTACAGGCTCTTTGCCGTCTGCCACCGACGGCAACGGGCTCTTTGCCGTCCGCCGCGGACGGCAAATAAGCCACGTGGCAACCACCTGTGCTTCCTGGCAGCTGACCCATTTGGTCAGTTTGCCTACAGTGGCAGACGGCAAAGGCTTGAAGCTCTTTGCCATCAGCCGCGGACGGCAAAGGCTGCCGTTAGACGCCTAACGGACTAACAGCGAATTTATTGCCGTCGGCTTTCTTTGCCGTCCGCCGCTGATGGCAAAGGCCCCTTTGCCGTCCGCTTCAGAAAGCAGACGGCAAAGAAGCTCTTTACCGTAGCTTTCTTTGCCGGAGCCTTTTGCCGTCTGCGGCGGACGGCAAAGCTCTTTGCCGTCCGCCACCCTTGCCTTTGTCGTCCGCCGTGGCAGACGGCAAAGTAGCAGATTCCTGTAGTGAAGGGGCCATCAAAATCTTATGACTATATATCCGTTTCCGGACTAAGCCCTCCGGTTTATATAGACACCGGAGGGAGGGTTTACATAGACACGGGAGGGGACTAGGGTTGTACAAAGTCGGTTACAAAGAAAGGAATCTTCATATTTGGTCGCCAAGCTTCACTACTAGGAAAACGGCTATAGATAATATGGACATTAATGGCGCACCATGTATGTGGTGCGCCACTGCTATATAGAAGTGGCGCACCAGATACAGGTACGCCATTATTGGCCACATTACTAATGGCGCATCTGGTGTGTGGTGCGCCATTACTAATTTTGAGAAAAAAGATAAAAAAATTGTTAGCAGTGGCGCACCAGGGTATAGTGCGCCATTAATGATAAAACTAGTAATGGCGCACTGTCTCCTGGTGCGCCACTGCTAACAATTTTTTTATCTTTTTTTTCAAAACTATTAATGGCGCACCACACACCAGGTGCGCCATTAGTAACCCTGGTTACTAATGGCGCATTCTTAGGTGGTGCGCAATTACTAACTTTCTGAGGTGGCCAAAAAATTCACCAAATGCACCCTCCCCCCCCCCCGGACCGCCTTTTCAGTTTAAAAAAAATAAAAGAAAATGATAGAAATGTCAAAAAATAAAAGAAAATAAGATTCCCATGTGATACGTTGTCTAGTTGTTAGCAAAATTTACAAACATGAATTTTCGACTTTTTTGCAAGATCTCTCGAGAATTTGTAAAATGCGCATAACTTTTGCATACGAACTCCGATGAAAAAGTTTTTTATATGAAAAATCATCTACTCGAAATGTTATATCCGAATTCAAACGGGGGAACCCCGTTGAAGATTTTTAGAATCCTGAAAAACCTAACAGAAAAAAAGTTATGGGGCTTTCAAGATCTGGAGAGGCAAAAAAATACAAAAAAAATCAAACTCAGTAATGGCGCACCTGCCCATGGTACGCGATTACTATCTTCCCGCCTTCAAAATTCAAACTATATCAAAAAAATAAAAAAAAGTTAGTAATGGCGCACCTGCCCAAGGTGCGCCATTACTATCTTCCCGCCTTCAAAATTCGAAATAAATCAAAAAAATAAAAAAAGTTAGTAATGGCGCACCTTCCCACGGTGCGCCATTACTATGCGGTATATATGGCTGGGCGGGGTCCTCTCCTCCTTACCTCTTCATTTTTCTCCTCCACTCCATCTTCTCCTCTCCACCACTCCGTCTCCCCTCCTCTCCTCCACCATACTCCCCTCCTCTCCGGCGACCTCCTCCTCCTCTCCGGCAACCTCCTCCTCCCTCCTTTCCTCCCCTCCCCTCACGGTTTCTCCTCCTCCCTCCTCTCCGGTGATCTCCTCCTCCCTCCTCTCCGGTGAGCTCCTCCTCCCTCCTCTCCTCCCCTCCCCTCACGGTTTCTCCTCCCTCCTCTCCGGTGAACTCCTCTCTGGCGACCTCCTCCTCTCCGGCGATGTAGGCGAGCTCCTCTCCGGTAACCTCCTCCTCCTCCTCTCCGATGATGTAGGCGAGCTCCTCTCCGGTGACCTCCTCCTCGTCCCTCCTCTCCTCCTCACGGTCACTCCTCGGCCATCCTCTCTAGCGAACTCGTCTCCGGCAAAAGAACGTACAAGATCCAAAAACGAGAACAAAGTTTGAAAAAATATCGTGCAAAAAACAAGCAAAATAAACGAGCAAAAAATAGGGTAAAAAATCGCGATCCAGATTCAAAATTCAAAGTAGTAATGGCGCACCGTGGGGGTTAGAATGTGCGCCATTACTATTTTCCCGCTTCCAAATTCAAAAAAATCGACAAAAAATAATTAAAAAAGTTACCAGTGGCGCACCTGAAAAGGTAGTAATGGCGCACTACCAGGTGCGCCATTAGTAATTGTTACTAGTGGCGTGGTGATAGTGGCGCACCTATGGTGCGCCATTAATGGCAAAAATAGGTGCGCCACTAACAGGCCTTTTCCTAGTAGTGCTTGCCTTTCACACCAAGGAGAGTCCCATCCAGACACGGGAGAGAGTATTTGGTCTTGTATCTTCACAGCCCATTAGTCCGGCCCACGTCCAACAGGCCGGACGCCCGAGGACCCCTTAGTCCAGGACTCCCTCACCGCACTCAGGAGATAGAGCCTGCAGTTGCGACGGCTCTAGATCAGGAGCAGATCATGCCATCCGAGGACGGGAGGCTCAACCCCGCCATGGAGGCCGCAGACTCAGCGTCGTTGGAGCCGCACACAGACCCAACCTCAAGTGAGATATGTGTTACCAGAACCTCAGACATGCTTCCGGCTATAGGTTCCGAAGCATGTGCGTCCGCGCACGACGAGCTTGATCGAGAGTCGATTGTTGAATTCAGCTCCGCGGACATCTTCCGGCACTTGCCTTTAGGCGACGTGCAAACTCATTAAAAACACTCTCCTTAGAGGGGGACTCACAACCGAATTATATCCGGTTCAAACTAGAGGCTAATGACGAATTTCCCTTCCCACCCCCCGCCCATTTAATAGCCACTCTCGACGACTTAACTGACATGCTGGATTATGGCTTCGACGACATCGACGGTATGGATGACGATGCCGGAGAATGAGAAGCCCAAAACCCGCCGTTTACCGGACGCTGGACGGCCACTTCCTCGTATGACGTATACATGGTGGATGCACCAAGAGAGAATAGCGGCAATGACAAGGAAGATCCAGTTGAGGATAAACCTCCTGAGGTACAACCAAAGCGTCGGTGTCAGCGGTGCCACTCCAAGTCACGCCGCAGCAAAGACAGCACCACCGGCACAGGAGAAGATAACACTCCGGACGATGCCAAAGACAATGAAGACCCCGTTGAGGCAACTTCCGAACAAGATGAACGGGAAGATGGGCAAGTTACCCCTGGTGAACAGGCCACACACGAAGACTCGGAGGACAGTAATTATCTTCCGCTCTTCGAGGATGAGGCGAGCGTTGGCACCGAGATTTGATCGTGCCTGAGGAACCTCTCGAGCAGGAGCACTTCATGCGCCAGCTAATAGCCACTTCAAGGAGCCTGAATAAGAAACAGCAGCAGCTTCAAGCTGATCAAGATCCGCTCAATGATAGATGGACTGATGTCCTGGCAGCCGAGGAATATGGCCTGAAGCGCCCAGCCAAAAGTTACCTGAAGCACAAATTGCTACCTTAGTTCGATGAGGACGCATTGGAGCCTGTACCATCATCGCGCAATGCGGCTGACCGACCAGCACGTGGTCGAGATAAAGCGGCAACTCAAGCCGAACACCCGTCTGCCCTACCTCACCGTAAAGGCAGAGATAAAACAGCTCGGGGACACACATATGACTTACGGCAGGACCTGGACAGTAGAGCAAGCCAGGACAGATCGATCTATGGATCACGGAGACGTGCCCCGACACGCGATAATGGCTATCTAGCCGGACGCAAAAGTCATACTCACGCCCGGGCCAAAAACCGCAGACGGACTCCATCGGAGCTGCGTCGTGACGTGGCACGATATAGAGGCGCCGCTCACCCACTTTGCTTCACCGACAAAGTAATGGAGCACGAATTCCCATAAGGCTTTAAACCCGTAAACATCGAATCATATGATGGGACAACAGACCCCGCAGTATGGATCGAGGACTTTCTTCTTCACATTCATATGGCCTGCGGTGATGATCTCCATGCCATCAAATACCTCAAACTAAAACTCAAAGGAACAACCCAGCACTGGTTGAACAGTCTGCCTGAAAACTCCATCGACAGATGGGAGGACTTGGAAGAGGCCTTCCTTGACAACTTCCAAGGTACATATGTTCGACCTCCGGATGCCGATGACTTAAGTCAAATAATTCAACAGCCCAGAGAGTCAGCCAAGAAACTCTGGACTAGGTTCTTAACTAAAAAGAACCAGATCATCGACTATCCGGATGCCGACGAAAACAAAAGAAACGACGAAAACAACGAAGAAAGAAACAAAAGAAACGACGAAAACAAAAGCACACAAGCACACACATAATAATATAAAGCAATCAACACATATTACTGCTACTCACACAATAATATGCATGCACACCTAAGCACACAATTATCGCTGAAGCTCTGGTACTACGGTCTAATATGCTGTGGCGGTGTGCACGAAAGTGAGTCTGTGTGTGGAAAGAGTTGGCGTAACCAAGGCTACACCAAGCGCTGGTTGAACACCGGCTGGATCTGGATGGATACGGAGACGAGGACCGACTTGGTGATCAAGTAGCGAGACACGGAGGTCGCGACCACATCATCACCCAGCGTACGAATGGGAATCGTACACGTCCAAAGAATGAAATGGCAGGGCAAACAAGGGGAGGAAAAGCAAGGCTGCTGGCATTGCCCTCTTCTGATAACAAAAATCAGTAAGGGTTGCCAAAGGGACGAGATGGAAGGCACAATTCAGGATAGAGACAAGCCTATCACCGAAATAATATGGGTGGGTGGCGGAAAAGATATCAACGCGATATCCGAGCATAACTCCTCCAAATGGTGTCTGGAACACTTGGTACCAGGGCATCATTCTGCTGAGACAGAGATGACGCCGAACACCGGAGAGCAGGCATGCTAAGAAAGAGGGTGCAGGTAGTGGATCGAAAATGATGCCACCTACACTCACAAGATTAACCGTTAGCGACAAGATAATAATCTATATGCATGCTATGCAACAAACTAATGCAGCAATCAAGTGCAACAAACCACCCAGACTCTACACTATCGCATTCTAACGTTCGCGCGGGCTAGGGCATCCTACAGCCTGACCTGCTCTGATACCAACACTACTAGGAAAAGGGCTATAGATGGAATGGCCACTAATGGCGCACCAGACATGTGGTGCGCCATTGCAATATAGCAATGACGCACCATGTGCTGGTGCGCCATTAGTGTGAAAGACACTAATGGCGCCCCAGACAAACGGTGCGCCATTAGTAACAATTTTTTTTATTTTGCCAGACATACTAATGGCGCACCAGGACATAGTGCGCCATTACTAGTTGTAACTAGTAATGGCGCACCAGCAACATAGTGCGCCAGTAAAATATTTTTTTCATTTTTTACTTTTTTGCAAAGCTACTAATGGCGCACCTGGTGCAGTGCGCCATTACTAGTTTAAGCTAGTAATGGCGCACTGCTCCCCGTGCGCCATTAGTGTATATTTCATGGACACTTGATCTCGATCCCCCTCCATCTCGCGATCGCTATCCCACCTCGCCAGATCCGTTCCCCCTCGCCGCCGAGCACCCCCTGCACCCTCTACCCCGCTCCACCGGGCGCCGCCGCGGACCCCCCGCACCCTCCCCCGCTCCACCGCCGCCGACGACCCACCGCACCCTTCCCTGCTCCACCGCCGCCGCCGACGACCCACCGCACCCTCCCCCGCTCCACCGCCGCCGACGACCCACCGCACCCTAGCTCCCCTGCTCCACCGCCGCCGATGACCCACCGCACCCTCCCCGGCCCGCTCCACCGCCGCCGACGACCCCCTGCACCCTCTCCGGCCTGCTCCACCGTCACAAATGAATGCTATAGCTAATTCCTCCCTCTCCCTCGCCAGTCCCCCTTCGTCCCTCTCCCCCGCGCCAGTTCCTCTCCGTCCGCTCCCAATCCGCGCCCTCGCCGCCTCCCTCTCCCCATTCTCCCCTCCGACCCCACCCCACTCTCGCCGGAGCAGCGCCACAGGGCCGACACCAACCTCGCCCTCGCCCGCTCGCGCCGCAACCTCCGCCTCGCATTCAACAGCTACACATTCTACACCGAGGACAAGGACATGAAGAGCGATGGTTATCAGAACTCCGGGGTAACGATGGAATCCTACACCGGTAACGACAAGGACAGAGCACCCCCCGCAACCCCCGACGACCCACCGCACCCTCCCCCGCTCCACCGCCGCCGAGCACCCCCCGCACCCTGTTTTTATAAAAATTATTACTGTTTTTATAAAAAAATATTACTGTTATGATTTAAACAAGTTTCAACATATTTAATCACAAATAAATATCAAACAGCATTTTAAATGCATTTTTTATAAAAATTATTACTGTTTTTATAAAAAAATATTACTGTTATGATTTAAACAAGTTTGAACATATTTAAACACAAATAAATATCAAACAGCATTTTAAATGCATACAAAAAATTGGGGAGCCTGGGAATCGAACCCAGGACCTCCTAGTGTGTGTGCTGCGTGCTGACCAGTCGGGCTAGTGGGCGTGTTCTGATGGAGATAGGGTTAGGTGGGATATAACCTGACCAGTCGGGCTAGTAAGTAAAACAAAATTCTAATGGCGCACCAGGGGGAGGTGCGCCATTAGAATCGACGTACTTATGGCGCACCAGGAGGAGGTGCGCCATTAGAATTTTTATACTTGTTCCCCTCGCACTGTCGCCTCCCTCCCTCCATCGCTCGCCAGATCCCCCACTCCTTGACCCCAACCGTACGCCGCCGCCCCCTTGCTCCGCCCCCTCCGTCCGCCGCGCCTGCACGCGGGCGAGCGCGGCCCCGACGCGCCCATCCCGCCTGCCCCTGCCGTGCTCCGCCACCGGCCCCTGCTCTCCTTCGACCGCGGCGAGCGAGGACCCGGAAGAGCTCGGATCCCGACCGCGACCCCTTCGCCGACCCCGACCCCGACCCCTCCGGGGACCAGGTACCTCTCCTCCTTCCTCCTTCCTCCCTCTCTCCACCATTCCCCATTCCCTCCCACCTGTTCAGCGCCGACTCCATCACCATGGACTGACTCCCTCGCAGTCGAGATCCGCCCCGTCGACGTCTAGCAGCCCAGCTCGACCTCCAGCCACTCCAGCTCCCTGGTGCGCCAAAAAGGTGGCAGCTCGTAGGTAATAACACAGAAGCTCAAGGTGACCAGGGCTCAAGGTACTAACACAGAAGCTGACAATGGCCCATGCTCTAGTTCTGTCCATTCTCTACCACTTCGAGGGTAACTTTGAATTTCAGAAATTTCCGAAGAAACAAAATATGAACTGTATGATACAAAATAGAGCAGACTTGGTGAGTCAAGTTTTAGCTCCTTTCTCCGAACTTCATCTCGTAGCTGACAGTAATCCAAGGCCTGAAATGTCGAATAATATTTTTCAGATAAGTTAAGAAGATCATAGGGCCTCTGTATTTGAGAAATGCACACACCCATATTGTGAAGACATATCAAACTAAAAAACAATTGCGAGCACTTTAAAAGAGGGTCCTCTGTTTCTGTTATTTTCTAATTCACTATGACCACTTTGCACACACGCAGATGTAATCAACATAACAACATCTGTATTCATCAACCTCTGATATGGATATCATACTCGTGTATTCAGTGATGGCCTAGTGTACACAAAAGTCAGTCACACACCAAACATTGGGAATGCATAGCCTGTTGGAGTATTCCTTCTTGAGCCAGGCTCGTAGCCTCGTACATTGCTTTCAGTATGGGTGTAGAATCTCTAGCAGATAGTTCACTAGTATAACAACAATGGTCATTGTTTAGTATTTGGCACTTCTGTTTAGGTTAAAACAATGTTATTTTTTTGTTCTTTTGCAATGATTAGAGTGCAGCAGCCCTGTAGATTGTGATTAATTACTATATGATTCAGTTCTAAATATTTTGTTTTTTGATCCCAGTGCAAAGGAATTCATATTTTAGTTTACATCTGTCTATGTAGTGTGTTGTGAAGGCCAAGTTTGAGAAGTGGTGGTGTCGCAGAGCAATCCTCTCCCTTGACAGGTACAATGTCCACTCTTCCACATGTCTTAGTTTTTTTAATGCAATTGCTTAATTGCCATCTTACATCATTAACTGTTATATATTACAAATCGTGCAAAACTTCAATAGGGCAAACCTTATGTGATGATACAGGTTGTTAGTTGCTACTAGAAAGTGTTGAGAGATATTAAAGCGGTGTAACAATTGTTGTCGGGTTTAGCAACTGATATCTTCTTCATCTCCTTTTGCACTGCTTACATGTAAGGTATTGTAGTTTAGGTGCTTCTTTCACCAGCTACAAAACAATGCAGCTGGTGCTTGATGCATGTGTTAATGCATGCATAATGCTAGTAAGCTCCTGTTATGGGTCTCAAGCATGAATGTACCCCAAGATTTCTATTGGAACTGGACATGTGTTAATGCAATTAGGTGCTTCTTTCACCAGCTGCAAAACAATGCAATTTCATACGTTTTCACCAGCTGCAAAACATCATAAAAATACCATTAGGTACTTCCGTAAACACAAAAATAGAAACAATGCAAGACATGGCTTGTCTCTGATCCTCTGTTTTCTTTTTTCATTGGTTGCATTTTGATCCTAAATGTCAATCTATAAGTCTATTATTAGGAATCAGCAAAGTTGATTATCTATTCTACATAATTTCTAATCTGATGTAGAAGGTGGCCTCGCGATGGTGGTGGTGCCTGACAATGACCACGCACCGGTGGTGGCGCCGGCGATCCCACAGCTGGGCGACATGACCACGCCAATTGTGGTAGAAGACTACATCCCACAGCTGCCTCCACCGCCTCGCCGCTCTTGGCGCATCAGGCTGAGGAAGGAGAAGGAGAAGAACAATGAGAACTGAACTATGTGAAACTTTTGTAATATGGTGTTGGATGGATAACGATGTTGGATGAACAATGTGAAACTTTTGTAATATGTAACGATGGAACTATTTGTTGGCTATGTATGTATATATGATGAAACTTGTGTGTTGGATATGATTGTTATATGGATGCTTGTTGTATATATATGTGTTGGATATCTCATATGTGAAATAGTGACCTAAGATTAAGAAAAAAACGATTTTAAAAAAAAATGCTACTAATGGCGCAGTTCCATCTGGTGCGCCATTAGTATACCAGTTACTAATGGCGCACCTGTGGGATACTAATGGCGCACCCGTGGTGCGCCATTAGTATACCAGATACTAATGGCGCACCTGTGGTGCGCCATTACTAAAATATTCTAGTGGCGTGGTGCTAGTGGCGCACCAGTAGTGCGTCATTAGTTGGCAAAACTGGTGCGCCACTAGTAAGCCTTTTTCTAGTAGTGCAAGCCTGTGGCACCCCGGCTCAGAGAAACCGGAACGCCCCATATTCCAGCCTAGAGATCGAGGAAAAGTCTTCTGGAATACGGCACTGCTTAGCG
Organism: Aegilops tauschii subsp. strangulata; assembly: GCF_002575655.3. Taxonomy (NCBI): domain Eukaryota; kingdom Viridiplantae; phylum Streptophyta; class Magnoliopsida; order Poales; family Poaceae; genus Aegilops; species Aegilops tauschii. The sequence goes on from NC_053041.3 coordinate 70,611,033, forward strand.
TAGAACAAACCAGCTCTTTATTGCAATCTATGATTGTACAAGGGGGGTTACATCGGCACAGCAAAACTATGCATGCCACGGTTGCTCCATGCAAGCAGCAGAACAACTCGACGCAGCGGAATGACTACTGGTAGCGGAAAAGCGACGACAGTGGTGAACTCCACTCCGCAGGGACTCTAGCTGGAACGCTTATCCCAGCTCGCAAACACGGAATCCACGGCAAATAAGCAATCATATCTGGCATGACCTGCAAACTGGCATGACACGCCAGGTCAGTACATTGAATGTACTTGCAAGCTCACAGCAACCAAAGCAATCAAGACAAACAATAGCATGGCAATTACAGGTTAACAAGGATTAACATGATACTATCAGATCAACATGGCATGAATAACATGATACAACTTAGCACAATATAAGCATGGCATGAACATATAAACATGATGAGCCTAGCATGCAACATGATGAAACTATCATGCACCAACTTACTCTACTCGGTTACCTCGTAACCATCACCTGTGTCACTTACCATCACGGATATCACACGATCATCTCAGGATCCAATCAAGCTTGGTATTAACAATACCGTAGCAATCATTTATTATCACAAGGAACTTGACCATTACCGTTGACTTTCGCATAACATCTCGAATATCCAACAAGTTGGTATTCACGATACCACAGCGATCCTTTCACGATCACATAAATATCAACCAACTTCTTTCATCATCGAACTAGGGTTGTTATTAAGCACATGATTATTATTACTGTTGACCCATAGTGTGACCGACACGAACTGGGCCCATATCCGCGGGCGCGGCTATCGATAGATTTAACACACACTCTGCAGAGGTTAGCACACTGTACCCACACCACGGAGCCCATAACCTCGCACTCCCATTCGGGTGGACCAACGGTGTTCCGACAAAACCAATCTACTGTCATGACACTCCCCGGCCACTCCGACCAACTCTCCTTTGGGCTAAGTCCTGGGTGGCCCCGTGCCTAGCAAAGGCACAAACGGCCACCGTCGTGGCAAAACGGTCCCAAACGGGGACATGAGCTCAAAACCAAACACGGGCACACAAGGCTTATGCCGTCCTACCTGGCCAAGGTAGCCCCCACGCATAACCTTCCCTCGCAGGAGGCACCGGTGAGAGGCATGACAATAGACCCAGTTAGGGCCTTCTCATAAGGCAAACGTGGTTGCACTGCTCAGATCGATATGTTGGCACCATGACTCAGCCAACAGTTGTCCAAGTTCAATTAAATCCGGTTAAACTTGAACGCAATATGCTGAACCATGATAAAAATAACATGATGCAACTACGATGCATGAACATGATATCAACATGAGCATGGGGGTGCAACATAATCAACGAGCATAATAACAACATTTAATCATTTAACCAGATGAGCATGGCATACTAACGAGCATGAATATCACAACTAGAACACTACTCATAGCATGACATGAACACTAGCATCAATAATAAATATCATGCAAACGATAAAACTACCATGCAAATATTTAACCAACTGGATGCAAAGAAACATGCATAACGGAGGTACTCGGAACAGAAGACAGTCATGCACCATTATTACCAAGCATGGCCAATATTAATGTAGTACTAGCATGAAGAACATAATAACAGAGTGCCAGAAAAACAAAGCATGACGGTAAACACCGATCCATAAGCATAACCGAAATACCGACAATAGCAGCAAAGCAACCAAACAGTTATTTAAGATTCCAGTAGAAAACCAATTCTCCTGCATGGCTATCATGCAAATGGTGGTTGTGGCTTGCCTTGGGATGGAGAAGGCTCCGGGAAGAAGTGCGGAATGACCGCGGAAGGAATCGCCGGAAAGGGTACACTCTCGGAGGGGGCTGATTGGGGCCAGGGCAAAATGGTCATTTTCAGAATGTTGAAACATAGTGAAAATGGTACAAAAAGTTTGGGCTCGAAGAGTTGAAGACGTGGGCATTGGATTCACCTCGATCGGAGTTATGGATAAAAAGTTGTGAGGTGATGAAGTTCATGGACTTTTCTGCAAAAATATTACCACAAACAAGTCCGTGAGTGGATAAGGCAGAAACGGGTTTTTGGAAATACGCTTTCGGGAGATGAAAACGTACTCACCCAAAATACGTCTCCACTTGCCATGTCATAAGAGGTGGGGTCGGGCGAGAGGTCGCTGACGGGCGGGTCACACGGGCTGTGGGGCCCGTCACTTATCCAGCTGGACCGGGCCTGGCCAACGCTGAGTGGCTGACCAGGGGGTCCCACCGTGCTCTCTCTCTCCTCCCTCCTTCTTCCTTCTTCTTCCTCGACGGAAGCAGGGGAGGGCGAGGCAGAGGCGCGGCCGGCGCCGGCCCCCGTGGGAGGGCGAGGGAGAGGCAACGACGGGGCCAGGGCGAGGCGCCACACCCACCTGGACCTGTTGGGGACACCGAGGAGGACTGGGAGGCGACGATTGGAGACGGGGCGGACGGCGGCTCTGGTCGACGTCGGGCACGATGCTCCTGTCGTGGGGAAGGGGCTGAGTGGTACTGGGGAGGCTAGAGGGGGTCTGGCGGGGGCTCTGGTGAGGTTAGGAGGGAGAATGGAGCTCAGGTTCGCCGGAATTTAGGAGGGCAGAGGCGGCAGCCATGGTGGTCAATCACGGCGAGGAGAGGCTTCGGGGCTCGGGAGACTAGCTAGGGAGGGGTCTGGGAGTGAGGTGAGGCTCATGGTGAGCTCGGAGGGGCTCGGGGCTGCTACTTATAGCCGGGTCGAGGCGGTTCGAGCTCGGGTGCCGCCGCGGACGCGTGTGCACGCGCATGAGCTCGAAGGTAGGCGACGAAGGAGGGAACCGACGAGAGTCTCACGGGGCGGAGGCGGCCAAGAGGCACGGGGAGGAAGCGGACAGAGGAGGAAGGCGACGGTCGGCTACAGCGCACCCGTGGACGCGCTCTGTTCACGACGGGGACGGCTCACCAGGGAAGAGGACGGAGGGGAAAATGGCTCCAGAGGGACGGCGACTGCTCAAGGAAGGCTCCGGACATAGCTAGGCGACGGGGGGACAAGCGCGCAGCGAGGCAGAAGAAGACAGAGGCGCTAGAGCGCGCGGGTGACATGCCAACACGATGGTCACCACTGTGACCGGCAAGATGAAGCTGCCAAGGGCTGGCAAAGCTTGTCTGGAGGCTATTTCTTGATCCCCAAGGCATCTCAGAAGTAAAATATTACGAGAAGGAGCCAAGGAGCGGAGTGTGGCATCGCTACAAGTTTGTTGTATCAGATTTCTACGAGCACTGCTGATCAACAGCAACTTGATTGGGTCAAATGGGGTTGTATGGGGTGTTTGAATATGGAAGGACTACGGTCCTGGAAACTATGGAGGGATTTGGACCAATATTTGATATAGTTGCTTCACAACTGCCTAAATTGGTCCAGAATAGAAATCAAGATGATGCACTCAAATGGTGAAGCCACTTGAGCTGAACTTGGGCAGGGCAGAGTTATTTGATCATATGAAGATGCTGAAAAAGGTTTGACACCATTTGGATAAACCAAAATGGTACTTCCTTCACAAACATCCCCACTGACCAGAAACTTGCAAAAATTCTATAGGGAAATTGGCTAGATAAAATATGCCCAAATTGGGTGGAGATAGGTTATATGGAGAAGAGAAGGCCTAGAAAAATTTACAGCCATAGTGAAGCAAGATAAAATATACTTGCTTCACAAACTGAAAGTTTGGACAGAATCAAAGATTTGAAGCTGCGCTCACATGGAGGCATTACATGAGCTCAACTTTGGTGAAGGGCTATGATTTGATGATATGAAGTACCATGCAAAAGTGCAACTCATTTGGATATGCCTAGCTTGTACCTCCTTCACCAAGTTTCTTTCTGGACATTAACTTTAGAAAACATAATTAAATGAATACTAGACAAATGAGGTTGCATTTTGGCATGTGGCAATGATATGGACAGGAAAAGATGTCCAAGGAGTTTGAGGTCAATTGGGCAAAGGAAAATAGCACTTGCTTCATAATGTGCCATTTAGGGCAGAATAGGAAATGAATTATTTGAGCATGATGATAAACATGGCAAATGAAATATTTTGCCACATTTGAGGAATAAATGACCCAAACAATTTATGAGAAATATTTGGGAAATTTAGGAGTGATGGAAATATAGGTTGCTTCACAACCTAGGGCAATCAGGGTTATTCCTTTAATAGAAAAGGAATATCCCCAATAAAAAGAATATTGGGTCTTGGGCTAGGATGAAAATGGAAAGGTCTAGGGAAAGATTTGGGTATGACAAGCCACTCTGGAAGAAAATAAGAGGGCATCTTCTTCAGTTTCCAGACCACAACGCCACGGAAAAAGAAAACTCAAGCAAAAATCTCAGAAAAACAAAAGAAAAAGAAAGGGCCAAAAATCAGGCTGTTACATACCTAAGTACGAGATGTTTTGCATGATTAGGTACCAAGAGGACCCTCCTGAAGATGCACGTGAAGACGGACAAGTCCCCAAGTTCACGGATGAAGAGAACCAACGGAAGGAGTCAAGAACACCTCCCAGGCCCCAGACATCCGGCCCCTGGAGCGTCGTACACCACAGCTGCACAGCCGCCAAACATCTGCAGGCCCTGGACATCTGGCCCCGCCAGCCCGGACATCCGGGCCTTCCCGAGCTCCTGGAAATCCGGCCTCCAGCCCGGATATCCGGACACCACCAAACCCGAGAGCGTCAGGACCGACCCCGCCAGCCCGGACATCCGGCCCCCCCAGCCCGGACATCCGGCCGTCCGCGAGCGCCCGGACATCCGGCCCGACGCCCAGACGTCCGGCCTCCCCTATCTGCGCACAGTGTAAGGGCCGAGGCCCGTGTACCCCTTCGACCCCCTTGACTATATATACTCCTCCTCGTCCTTCTTTCTAGGGGTTAGTGTCGTGATAGCTCATATTAGAGATAGAGCCTCGCTCATCCACATTGGATCTACTCCACGAGAGAGACCGCGACCCCTCTACGAAAAGATCCATGTTGGATTCAAGACCTCCTCACGGATAAGACCATCAAGACCTCCTTTGGAGAAGAACCGGTTATCGTGTATCGTCCATTGTTGATCGTGGATCATGTATCTTCCTTTGTGTTCATGGATCTAGCATATGTGTGATCGTTCTTGTTGCTTTGAGTGATTCTTTCGTGTTTCCCCTCGTGTTATTCGTGTTCTTCACGGGATCCGCTCCTTTCGTGAAAGATCAGCCATCTAGGGTTCCACCCTACATCATCTTGGTATCATGAGCCACGTTGATCACGATTTTGGAACCTCCCCTCTTTGTTTTCTAGCCTAATTTTGTTGATTTCGTCCTAAATTCAAAAATCCCCACCAAAATAAGCCCCCAATTTTTTTGTGATGAAGTTTTGTTGGATTTGATCCGCGGATTTCATGTGTTGCAGGTAGATTTAGCTTTTCCTCACCTTTTCCCCAATTTCCATCCACAGATTCCCACAAATTTTGCCCCGGATTTGACCTCTCCATCCGAAGTTCATCGAGTTCGTCCATGGATCCAGAGCCCGGGCATCCGGCCCGACAGCCCGGACATCCGGCTACCCCGGACATCCGGCCATCCGGCCCCTGGCAGCATCACTTCCATCCACCGACCGTTTTCCGTCCATATTTCGCCAAATTTTGTTCCGGTGCTCACATACACTTCCGCATACCACCACCACTTCCGCATAGCACCGCCATATACCACATAAACCACCATCGCTTACCACTACCAACTCCAACAATTTTGTCATGTTTCTCTTTGATAATTTGAGTTGCGGTTCCGTGTCCTATTGTGTTTCGGCTATTTAGGTATGGTTCGACATCAACATCACCGCCGCTCCTCTTCGCCACGGACGCGTCATCGACAATGACCACTTCACCATTTTTGACACCGTCAACCATTTCTTGCTTACCAACAACCAACATCAAACGGTAAACTCATCTTGGTATAATGATACATCATTCTTGCCATTACATTGATAGCCATCATAGCCTTACTCTTTTGCGTCGCTTACCCATCGAGACTAGCCTTTGAGTATTGCCAGCAATGTGACTTGTGCACATTAGTGATCATGCTTCCCATTAGCATACATATCATTGGTGCATATCTTTGTATCATCTCTTGTGTCACAAGGTTGTTATCGCATACACAATTGCTATCTTGGTTCGTGAAGCATTGCATGAGAAAAAAGCTCAAACAACAAAGAGCCAAAGAAGCTTTTAAGCAAAAGGGAAAGATAAGTAAAGAGCTTTTAAGCAAGAACCATAGCATCATACAACATTAGGATTGTCATACTAGATCATCTTGGATCATATCATCGGAATACCATACATAGAGTATACTTGGGATGGAAGTCGTTGCATTTTAGCTTAGTAGGTTGTGCACAAGTCTTCGTATCCGCCTATTGTGCAATCCTTCTAGCGTCTCTCTAGTGTTGTGCAACAAGAGCATTTTCGTGGATTCCACATTTTGGCTCATCCTTGGTTGCACGACCCCACTTATCCCTTTGCGTGTGTGTTTCCGTGTACCATATTTTGCTTAGTCTACTTGTTGCATTGCGAACTTGCGAATCTTTTCTAACATTATTGAAGCTCACTAACAATTGCATCAACTTTTGTGCCACCATCCTAACCGAGCTCCACCATAAGCTTTTACTTGTGTAGGTGTGAGAAACCGACAAGAATTGGTACCAATTGTGCTATTTCCTTGTTCCACATTGGAGTGATCTTTGATCCATCTTCAACATCGGTCAAGGTACATTTGGTATACGTTCTTGTCTTCCTCCCACTCACATATTTCTCTTGGAATGATGGATAGGCCAAGTACTTCTACCAACCCACTCTTGATCGGGCAAGACGACAACATGAACTCCTATGTCACCAAGAGCCACCTCTTTGGTGCGCAACGTGCTTTGCATCAAGAGCAACAAGCAATGAGTGAATGCATCGACAACCTAGCCACCGACTTGCGACTCTCCGAGCAACGTAGAAAAGACTACTTAGACCACAAGCTCGATGACCACAAGCAAGAGAATGACGCAAGAATGGACGAGATTCGTGCTTTGTTGCTCAACCGCTATTCTTCCACTTCGTCCTCATCAAAAAGGAGCCGCTCAAGTCGACACTCCGACTACACCATCTCCGGCTCAAGTACACCGACATCCAATACTCTTCGCCGTGCCGCGCGTCAAGATTGTCAAGCCAACCACAACCCTCTACATGACAACAACTCTCAAGAACAACGGCATCGTCAAAACCAACCTACCTTTGCGCAAGCACGAGAATGGCAACGACAACGCCAACACGAAGAGGAAGAGCGAGCGCGACTTCACCAAGAAGCACAAGATGCCGAGGCACAACATCAATAGCAACAATTGTGAGAAGCTCACGCACTTGAGGCGCAACAAGCCCTCTGAGAATCAAGTAGAGCCGTAGCCAACCGAGGCCGACAAGCTCGTGAACATAAAGAAGCACTTCGCGAAGAAGTTCAAGAACGATTATATCAAGCTCGCGTGCAACGTCAAGCTCGACAAGTTCCTCCACAAGCTCGCCAAGAACATCAAGTTCAACAAGAACAAGAAGACAATGGAAATCCTCCACGGCAAGAGCAAATTGTGAGAGACGATCCTCCTCATCAAGGATGTCATCATCCCCACCCGAACACAATGAAGAGCAACGCTACGGCAAGCTAAAGTTCACCATGCCCAAGATCAATGGAAGCAATGATCTTGAAGAGTGCCTTTCATGGGCATTGAAGGTCGACAAAATCTTCCGCCTGCACAACTATGAAGAAGAGAAGAAGATCGTGATGGCATCCCTTGAGTTCCAAGACTATGTCCTCATTTGGTGGGAACAAGTCATCGAGCGCCGAGAGGCCAAAGGTGAACCACCCATCACTACTTGGGTGCAAATGAAGAATGTCATGAGAGCACGCTTCGTGCCTACCTACTACAACTGCGACCTCTTCAAGAAACTCCAACTACTCAAGCAAGGAACCAAGAGCGTTGAAGCGTACTACAAGGAAATGGAGATTGCAATGATACGAGCCAATGTCACAGAAGATGATGAACAAACTATGGCACGTTTCTTGAAGGGACTCAATCATCCTATCAAGAAGATCGCCGACTCCCAACCATACTCGAACCTCATCGAGGTAGTGCATCAAGCTACCAAAGCGGAACGTCAAGTGCAAGATGACTTCAAGTATGCCAAGTTCTCATCCAAGTCATACGGCTTCTCCAACACCCAAGCTTCAACGGCTCCACCACCTTCTACATGAACCAAGCCTTCTACAAGCAACATCCACAAGTCGAGTTACAAGAAAGCTTCGACAACCTCAAGTCATCCTCCTACAACGAGCAACTTCATGCCGAGAGCTTCATCATCATCTACCCCAACCGATGAGACCATCAAGACAAGGTCTTTCAAATGCTTCACATGCGGAGGCTGAGGCCACAAGTCCTTTGAGTGTACCAACAAGCGTACCATGATCCTCAACGACGATGGTACATACGACTCAATGAGTGAAGGAGAAATGGAAACACTTGAGCAAGTCGGCATGCACCGGCAAGTGAACAATGAAGAGGAACAAGTCTTTTGTGATGAAGATTCAAGCCCCACTCTTGTTGTCTCCAAGGTCTTGACTCTTCAACATCAACAAGAAGAAGACCAACGATGCCACACCTTTCATACCAAGGCCGGCATCAATGGAAGGTCCGTCAAGGTCATCATCGATGGAGGGAGTTGTCATAACTTAGCAAGTGAAGAACTTTGCTCAAAGCTCCAATTGCCCAAGACGAAGCACCCACATCCTTACAAAGTTCAATGGCTAAGCGACTTCGGCACTATTCAAGTCTAGCATAGCACTACTAGAAAAAAGGTTATAGCTAATATGGATATTAATGGCGCACCACGTATGTGGTGCCCCACTGCTATATAGCAGTCGCGCACCATATATAGGTACGCCATCAGTGTCCATATCACTAATGGCGCACCAGACCACGGTGCGCCACTCCTAACAATTTTTTTATTTATTTTTTCAAAACTAGTAATGGCGCACCAGGGGATGGTGCGCCATTACTAGTTTTAACTAATAATGGCGCACCACACCCTCTGTGCGCCACTACTAACAAACTTTTGTTTACTTTTTTCTCAAAACTAGTAATGGTGCACCTCGGGCTCCATTACTAGTTTTAACTAGCAATGGCGCACCACAACCACGGTGCGCCACTACTAACATTTTTTTTTCAAAATTAGTAATGGCGCACCACACACCAGGTGCGCCATTAGTAACCAGGGTTACTAATGGCGCATTCTTAGGAGGTGCGCCATTGGTAACCTATGAGCAGCTAGATATTTTGGACAGCCACCTACCACACTCAGTTTCCCCACTTCATTCTCTCCACCTCCTCCTCCAAGCTTGGTCTCGGCTGCCTCCTCCTCCTCACCTCATTTGCACCATAGATTCACCCAAATTAAGTGGTTAAATTTCCTTTTTTGATAGGTAAGTAAGGGGAAAGCTTTCTTTATGTTCTAGATCTACTTTTTTCTCCCTCCAACAACGTGCACACTTTTTATGGCCTAGATCTACGTATGTTTGTGTTGCATATGTTTGTGTTTGGAGGTACCGGTATTTGAAATGCGATAGTTGCCAATATTTTGCCGTAAGGTTGATTCATTTCCGTTTCAGCAAGAATTTGGCACTATGCATTCTTTTTTGTCCTATTTTTAGGCAAAGTCATGACAATTTTTTTTTGGTTCTAAAATATCGTTTTCCTCTACCCCGCAGGCGACCATGGTCCGCACGATGACCGAAGGCATAGTGAATAGGCTTTTGAGCTCCGCCAATGCCGAGATGCTTCAAAATAACGAGATGGAGATAAGATGTCTGTGTCGAAGATGCAAGCTGAGGAGCCTTATGGACCCGGATTCCAGACAGGTGCGGGACCACCTGCTCGTGCGTGGTTTCATGGATGGCTATCGGTGGCAAGGTGATGAAGATTATTATGGAGTCGTCCATGGGGGACGGGCAAGAAATAAGGAAGGGCAGTAAGACAATAGCGTCGAGGGCGGGCGAGAAGACGAAGAATCTCCAGGACATGATCGCGAAGTAGATGCAGGACACAGTCATCATGTAGAAGATGACGGAAATGATGATGAGGAAGATCAAGACGAAGGGCATGATCATGAAGATGAAGATGCCGGAGCAGACGATGATGGACCATCGATGGGCTGGGTGCAGGACCCTCATATTCAAGAGCTGCTTCTCAAGCAGACGGGTAATGCAAGAGCTGCCGCCCGAGAGAAAGCTAAGCTGGATCAACTGGAGATAGACGCGGTTACTCCATTGTATGAAGGATGCAGGCCCGAGGATACCCGCCTGAAAGTAACGCTCATGGCTCTGGAGATGAAGGTAAAACACAAAATGACCGACGCATGCTTCGACGAGAACATGTCATTCTGGCACGAATGTCTTCCCAAGGGGAACAAGTGCCCGACCAGTTTCGAGGAGGCGAAGAAAATCGTGTGTCCTCTGGATTTACCGGACGTGAAATACCATGTGTGCATGAACGATTGCTTCATTTATCGGGACGAGCACGCGGAGTCTACCATATGTCCGGTGTGCGGCGTCACTCGATACAAGAAGAGGAAGAAAGCTCCACGAAAAGTGGTGTGGTACTTTCCGATCACTCCTCGTCTGCAGTGGTATTTCGCGGGCCCTAAGCTAGCAAAGCTCCTGCGTTGGCACACGAATAGGGAGGAGAAGAAGTGAGAAGATGACGGAAATGATCCGGAGATAAATAAAAAAGACAAGATGCTGAGTCACCCTAAGGATGTGAGCCAGTAGCAAGCCTTGAACATCGAACACCCAGAATTTGGGGACGATCCAAGGAAAATCATGCTGGGCGCGACCACCGATGGAGTCACTCCGTTTGGCAGCCAGAGAAGCACACATAGCACCTGGCCTGTGTTTGTGTGGATGTACAACCTTCCCCCCTGGTTGTGCATGAAGAGGAAGTACATTCACATGAGTATGCTAATTGAAGGGCCGAAACAACTAGGGAACGACATCAATCTGTATCTGGGGCTGCTGAAAGAGGATCTAGACACGCTATGGAAAACGCCGGCCATATACGTGGGACGCCGCAGCGAAAGAATATTTCCCTATGAGATCCGCACTGCTCACGACGGTGCACGACTATCTCGGTTACGGATATGTCGCGGGGCAGGTGGTCCACGGATTTTGTGCATGCGTCAGGTGCATGGATGACACAACGTATCGCCAGCTAGATAGAGATCCCGGGTCTTCGAAAACCGTGTTCATGGGACATTGAAGGTGGCTTTGCGATGATGACACATGGAGAAAACGCAAAGATTTGTTCGATGGTGAACCGAACCCCGAAGACGCCCGCGTACGAGGAGCGGCGAGGAAATAGACGAGCTGTTGAAAAATTGGAAAGAGTGCCCACCGCCGGGAAAGAAGCGAAAGGCGCCAGAGCCGCTGCTGAAGGTATGGAAAACGAGGTCTGTTTTCTGGGACTTGCCGTACTGGAAGATACTCCGTGTGCCTCACAGCCTTGATGTCATGCATATCACGAAGAACGTGTGCGAGAGTCGGCTTGGTACCCTGCTCAACATGCCAGAGAGGACCAAAGATGGGCCGAAAGCAAGGGCAGACTTGCAATCAATGGGCATCGGGGAGGAGCTTCACGCAAAATGCCCTAATGATGATGATTAGGCGAAGGACGCGGAAAGTCATCGCAAAGGCAAAAAGGCCAAGAAGGTCAAATACGACTGCCCTCCCGTGTGCTTCACTCTAAGTCAGGAGGAGATCGAGCAGTTTTTCACCTGCCTCGTATGAGTACAACTTCCATACGGTTACACGGGGAAGATAAGCAGATACCTAGACTCAGCGAAGCAGAAGTTTAGCGGGATGAAGTCTCACGACTGTCACGTGCTGATGACGCAGATACTTCCACTTGAAATCCGTGGGATCATGGATGTGCACGTCTGTGAAACGCTATTTGGCCTATGCAACTTTTTCGACGTCATCTCTCGGAAGTCGGTTGGCGTGAGGCAACTCAGAAGGCTACAGGAAGAGATCGTGGTGATACTATGCGAGCTTGAGATGTACTTCCCGCCCGCATTCTTCGACGTTATGGTGCATCTGCTGGTCCATATCGTGGAGGATATCAGCCAACTTGGGCCGACGTTCCTGCACAGCATGATGCCATTCGAAAGGATGAATGGTGTCATCAAAGGAGACGTTCGCAACAGGGCACGTCCAGATGGAAGCATAGCCAAGGCCTTTCTGACTGAAGAGTGCATCTCTACTGCACGAATTATCTAGGCATCGAGAACCCCGTTGGTCTGCCCGTCAACAGGTACCTCGACAGGCTCGCTGGATGGGGTCACCGCGAGGGTCTCCGCGAAATGCATGTCGACTTCAAGGGTCGACTCGCCAACTTTGAAAGAGCAAACCTAGTCGTGCTACAACACATAGACGTGGTCGATCCTTGGGTGGTAGAGCACAAAACCTTTATTGAGAAGACGTACAATGACCGAGGCCAACAGAGGACGGACGGAGATATAATCAAAGAGCACAACTCATGTTTCACGCGTTGGTTCAAGGACAAGCTTCTGTCGTACCCTTTACATGAGGATTCTTCAGCGAAAGGAAAACTCATATTCTGGTAAAAAAAGGTATTAATGGCGCACGAGGAGAAGGTGCGCCATTGCTATCAAGGTATTTATGGCGCACCCCTAGTAGGTGCGCCATTGATATACCAATTTTTATTTATGTTTATTCTGGTATTTTATTTTTCAGTGTTCCTTTTCCTGCTTAAATTTGCAAACATTTTTTGAAAATGCGAACATGTTTCTAACTCACAAAAAGTATTGAATTTGTTAATATTTTTTGAACTCATGAATATTTTTAAATTTCATTGGCACTTTTTGAATTCATGAGTATTTTTCAAATTTGATGATATTTTTCATATTCATAAATGTTTTACCAATTCACAAATGTTTTGCAACGCAAGTATTTGAAAATTAGTAATAACTACTTATATCGTAACATTTTAAACTTTATGGTCATTTTCTAAAAAATTATTACATGCAACTAAAAATCCAAAAAAAGATAGTAATGGCGCACCAGGAGAAGGTGCGCCATTGCTATCACGGTGTTTATGGCGCACCCCTAGAAGGTGCACCATTGGTATACGTATTTTTATGGCGCACCCCTAAAAGGTGCGCCATTGCTAACCCTCCCCCACTCCCACTTGCTCCCCTCTCCCTCTGGCCTTTCTCCCTCCCTCGCCAGATCCACGCGCCCTACGTCGACGCGCACCCCACCTAACCCGACGACCCCCGCGGGATCGAGCACACCGCCGTCCGCCCGCACCCGCTCCACTGCCGCCGGCATTGCGAGGTGCGTGCGCCCCACCTAACCCGACGACCCTCGCGGGAGCACGCCCGTCCGCCCGCGCCTGCTTCACCGCCGCAGGCATTGCGAGGTGTGCGCGCCCCACCTAACCCGACGACCCCCGCGGGAGCACGCCGCCGTCCGCCCGCGCCCACTCCACCGCCGCCGGCATTGCGAGGTGCGCGCGCGAGCCGATCGTCCTCCCCTCTCCTCCTCTCCCCAGCCGCGCTCTCCCTCCCTCTCGCCCGCTGCTCACGCCCCTCCCTCGTCCCTGCAGGAGCGCGAACCCGAGGAGCCGCACAGCACCGGATCCACCTCGTCTTCTTCCTCGGGTCACCGTCGTCTTCCGCAACTCCGGCCACCTCTACTGCTACTAAGCTCTCGCAGGGCCTCCTTGCGCCTCCCCGGTGAGCTCCGCCTCCTCTCCCCTCTTCCTTCTCGGCGACCTCGCTCCCGGGCTCCGCTGCCTCATACCTAGCACAAATTATGGATGAATTTCTCTGCTGCTCTAGTAATTGTGTTTATAAGTCATGGCTCATGGGTGTGCAATGCAACTTAGCTTCTGAAAAGTGTTTGATTGGGGTGGTTTAGGGAGAATATAAGTGTAATTTGTGTTGATAGGATAAGCTGATCGATGTGGTCTCCAAAGTTGTAGTCTTTTTCTTTTGATGCTGGTTGAGTTCAAGATGATATCATGTGCTAGATTTGATAAAAAGAGTTTAGAAAGTAACAGCGCGCGATCAAACTAGCTATTAGGGTCTTAGGTCATTTCAAGCTGCCGTTGTACTACTTTAAACAATGGAAACAATATTAAAAGTGTTCAAAAATAATCAAATTCAAACTTATAATAGTGCTACATAGTAGGATATGAACATATGCACCGCCGCAAAATAATACACTGGACTGCTATTCTTGCCTAACATTTTCACTGAAGAATTCACCTGGCTGGTCTTTTATATCTTGGAGATCGTCGCATGCAGTCTTACTTAGTTACATGGTACTCATGTTATTTTAGTGGCTGAATGCAGTTATCAGGGCTATACTTTGGACCTTGTTGGTGCCTTTCCCAAGCCAGCATGTCAAATAAAATACCAAATCATGGTTCAAAAATTAATACCAACCATGGTAAATAATGCAGAAACCTGCACTATTTTTTTCGAGAGAACCGAACCCAAAGTACATGCTATAAAAACTGTATTCACTGCTGCTGTTGTACTACTTGTGATGATGCTGCTGCTGTACTACTTGTGATGCTGCTGCTACTGTAGAGTTGATCATTATATTCACTGAATTTTGTCAACTTGTGATGCTGCTGCTACTGTAGATCTTCTAAACTTGTGATCTTCTGAAAGACCCCTTTCTCCTGAAATGTTGATTAATTTCCGTTTCGGTTGAGAATGGGGCACTCCTATGTCAAGAAAATTAGCAAAGGTCATGCCCAAGTTTCTTGACCTAGAAGGTGCCCGATTCTCAACCGAAACAAAAATTAATCAACATTTATAGTTTGACCTAGAAGATGCCCAATTTGTTAACTCTAGTAGTGTACTCCTGTTAAATGCAGTCTAGTTACTCATGTTGTTCAGATTCACGATGTAAGCTCATAGTTTAAATGTTTGTTTAATAAGTAGATGCCACAAGCAGAAACAGTTGTCCCTGAAAAAGAATAAGTAGAAGAATACCTATAGGAGTAGATGGAAGATCATGGAGACATAACATAGATGGCATAACTAAGTTACCATAACGAAGTTACCATGGAGACATAACCAGAAAAGAGAATAGCTTGGCGATGGAAGATCAATCCCTTTTAAGACATCAACAATTTTACTCCTTGGCAGGAAAGGGGTTTTATCGGTATTATCATAAAAGTTAATCCTAACAAAACTCCCATCATTAGAATTAATAAGGGGACCTCCAATACCAACCTAGTACACCAAAAATATAAGACTGAGTTAGGTTACAGGCAAAAGTACAAGGAGAAGTTGCGCAATGCCAAAGACATAGTTGTTTACAGTATGCGCTTTAATATAGAAGTAGTAAATTAAGGAGAAATTTCAGATTGTTTTTTTAACAATACCAAGTTCAGATAGATAGATTCTGATGCAAGCATCTATATAAATGCAAGAAAATAACAATCACAAGTGTACCTTCTTGATTTTGCAAGTGGACAACTGAAGGTCTCCACAGTCAAGTTCAGTAGGCTTTTTTCCTAGACTGCATGTAAGAAATAACTCTAGTAGCCTTTTTCCTATAGAGCAAACATGGCCGACAACGATGAGGCCGGCGGTTCGGGCAAGCAATTCTGGGAGCTGTCCCAGGAGATGGAGGAAGAACCTCACCGCTATGAGGACGCCGCGGAAGACACCGATCCCGACTACACAACCCCTAGTGGCGTCGGGGATGACACCACTTATGGTGCCGCCGAGGATGCCACCACTGATGATGGCAATGCACGCACAGATGGCAGCCAACCGAAGAGGAAACGGAAGGACCGGCGCCCGAACGTGCTCAACACCGTCTAGGAGGAATTTAATGAAGTGTCCTCCAGTGGGCATCCAACGACGCCCAAAGAATTAGTCAGTGGGTATGCGGGACAACTCGGGTGCATTCTCCGGAGCACCGTATTGATCAACACTGGGAACCTAAGGCATCATGACCGAGGGAATTGGCGCAACCTCCTCTTCACGAAGCTGCACGAACGATACAAGTTCCTCGGTGACTTGGCAAACACACGCCTCTCAGGGAATAAAGTGAACAGTGCCGCCCTCACGAAGATGAGCACGGTCTTGGCTACATGGAGAGCCGCGGTGAAGAGAAGGATTCTAAGAGGTGATAGTTATGAGAAGATCAAGGAGACAAATCCTTCGATCAGCGAAGCTGACTACCAGGAGTTCAAGATCAAGTGCGAGAGCAACGCATCCGCGGAATCAAGTCAGTGGGGGAAAGATATGTGGGACTTGAACTTAGGGGTCCACAAACTCGGTCCCGGCGGTTACAGAGTGGCGGAACCTATATGGGACAAGGAGGACGAGGAGCGTGCCGAGCAAGGCCTACCGCCCCTCTTCGATAAATACCGTGACAAGAAGACCAGGAACTATGTCAGGGCCCGGTACAAGGTGGACCCAGTAACAAAGGAGCTTACCACGGATCCAAAGACCAAGGCACTTGAGCTTGTTCTGGTAAGGAATACACCCCCGCATAATTAGCTCCATATGGTTGCATTCTAATTAATGAAGCCAAATTTCTAAATGGTTCACGTTCCTTCCGCAGGACACTGAACGCAGTAGCGCTTGGTCGTCTTAGAGCTCCCCTTGGGACAACACTTTAAATAGGGCGTTGAACGTAATGAAACACAAGGATAAGTTCAGTGTCCTCGGCGCCGGCGCCGGCATTGGAGCTTAATGCACCTGGGTGTGGGAAGAATACGCCGGTCGGCACCTCGGCAGCAGGCGGCCACTCCATCACTTGCACGCCCGCCGTTGGCGGTGTCTCGACATTAGCCGAGCTCGACGCCATCACGGTAACTAAGCCTCGGCCGATGACTTCATCTCCTTGCCTTTGACTGGCATCCGTGACGCCCTACATGTTTTCGCAGGGCACCGCCGATGTTCCATGCACTCTCCTGCACTTTGTGGACGGCGAGTTGATCGATGTCGCCAAGGCCAGAATCGTTCAACCGAGCAACCGCGTGTTCCACGGTAATCCGATGACACCCACCATGTATAGGGTTTAACTGGTTCGGGTGCTGCGGGGCTGCGACGACTTGTTACCTCTGTTTCGACCCCCTGGGGCCGACAAGATGATGTGATCACCCTCAGCGCCTGCTTAAGCTGGCCACTGCTTTGGCCGATGAGCCAGCTTCGTTTGGGGGCAGGGGACACCCCCCCACAGACAACACCGCCAGTCGTGCCGGCGCCAAGCCATGGCAAGACCACCGCAATGCTACCGCCGTCAGCTGATCCGGACATGCATATGGCACAGGATCCGGATGACGACGACGGTACATTTTCCAACATCGATAAATACTTCAACGAACATCTGTACGGTGATGAATTCTTGGGGCCTCCTTCTCCAGAACCCAACCCTGCAAAAGATGATCGCGATCTAGCTGGTACCGCGGAGAAACCCAATTGCAACAGGCATGGTCTGGCATTCAGTTCTCAGGAGACGCCTCCAGTTGCCGCCTTCACCGAGCCTCAGATAGCCGAGGTGCAAAATATTATCAGCCCCAACACACTCAATAAGGCGGTCTCTGAGCAGATGTCGATCCCATTACAGCAGAAGAAGCAGAAGGGACGGAAAAGAAAAAATAACAAGGGTGCGAGCCAGCCGGCATCGAGTACGATCCGTGCTCAGGACGGGCCACCTTCACCTAAGGATATCTCGAGGAGGGTGCATGTGGCGGGTAGGCCGATGCTACCGACTAATTTGCTCAATGCTGCAAACGGTTCTATGCGGAGTCTGCATGACAGTGTTCTTTCTATGGAGAAGTGGCGTCTCTCCGAGAATGATGTGGCATACCCGGTTTTCATGGCCAAGGTGCCAGAGGGCAGGGAGTTTGTCGATAGCACCATCGGGGGTATGATCGCCCTGCGGTTTGATGACATCTTTGCTATGTTTAACCTTCATCCGCTGCACTACACCTTCATTCGGCTATTTTCGCTCAGTATGGAGATGTGGATCATTAGAGAGAAGACCCCGGACATCGTGATAGTCGACCCCTTCTACATGCGTGCCAAGATCTTGGGCAGCGCTGGGGACCGGCAAGTCGCGAGTTCATACCTCGAAGGCGTCATTCTGGCAAACCCAGATAAGGATAACTTCCTCGTGCCTTACTTTCCCGAGTAAGTCATCCCCTTACCGCCCCGTAACATTCCGTGTTTTGTGCAGTGACACACATTGCACACTCATCCTCTTAAGCCCGAAATATTCCATGGCCACGTATTTCGACTCGGACCATCAGTCGAAGAAAGACTACACAAATATCAAGAAAGTTCATGATGATGCTCTCCCCGGCTACGCCAAATCTGGAGGCACCTTTAGGAGGCCAATATGTAGGTACGGCAAGCACGTGTTCACCCACGTAACGACGTTCCCCTGTGTCAAGCAGCCACCTGGCGGTCAGAAGGATGCCTACTACGCCCTCCATCACATGCGGGCGATTGTACGGGACCATAATCACCTTCTGCTACCAACTAATCTCAAAGATTGGGCCGCACGCTTGTCGGCAATCCAGCAGGACGCGGACATAAGACAAGAATTCTTTCGCATCCAGTCGGAGTTTGCGGAAATCATCTATCAAGATGTCCTTCGTACCTCGGGGTAGTTCTACCTCAAATATCAACCGTCCAACAGTGAAATAGGTACAACGCTACAAATGCAGGCTGACAACGACCGCACATTCATGACCATCACGATAGACGGCGGCTTCATCCACGCTCCGGTCCCTGAGTCGAGTCGAAAGTGTTGATGATATGTATTTCTGAAATATCGATTAGCTCATGTTGTAATTAAACTTTAATGAACTTGTATGTCTCTTTAGTTTGGACAGTCGTTCATCTTATATGTAATCGATGCTACTTATTAGTAGGACCATGAATTATGCTATTAATGTGTTGCTTTTCTCTTCCGATCCTTTTGTTGCGTACTTATGTATTGCTTATATATTATCTGTGAATTGCTACTAATGTTTTGCTTGTCTAGTGCATAGAGATGCCGTCGTATGTCGTGTACAAGGGTAAGGTTCCGGAGTCTACGACGACTGGGAGGAGTGTCCGAGACAGGTTCACCGTTTCAGCTGTAACAGTTACAAAGGGTACACCACTAGGGTGGAGGCAGAAGCTAGATACGCGCGCTATCTAGTGGGGGAGAGGAGGGAGCGTTGGAGGAACCGGATGAGGACCAGTTTCATTGCGATGATGCTCATCGTGACCGCAGCTCTCTTCTATGTGATGGTAGTTTAGATGATCGATATCAACTTTTTAATGTGACGACAAACTCGGCTAATATGATGAACTTTGCTAATGTCTCGAGACCTAAACTTGGCTAATGTTTGAACTTTGTTCGCTATTTCGAATTTGGAGACTAATCTGATGAAAGTTCTATTGTGTGATGTTTACATACTGTGTTGTAGCGTATTTTGTAACCTATGTAAATACCAGAAAAGCAAAAAATAATAATTCCTAATATTCATAGTAGTGGCGCACCATATTGACAATTAGTGGCGCACCAAGGCTAAATACCAGTGGCGCATTAGGGGAAATAGTAATGGCGCACTTGGGGGCATAGGTGAAGGTAAATATGCCCCCCTAGGAGGCATAGTAATGGCACACTGTTGGACATAGTAATGGCGCACTATGTGGTGCGCCACTATTATCTGGGATACTAGTGGCACACCAGAGGTGCGCTAGTGGCGTGTTAATAGTGGCGCACCTATAGTGCGCCATTAATAGCAAAAACAGGTGCGCCACTAACAGCCTTTTTTCTAGTAGTGTAGAGTGCAAGTCTCCTTCAAAATCAGAGCTCACGAAGACACTTTGGAGTGTGATGTCGTTCCAATGACTGTTTGCCACCTTCTTCTTGGACTAGCATGGAAATTTGCTAGAGGTGTCATCCACAACGGCCGAACGAACCACTACATCTTCAAGATGAAAGGAAAGGAGTACGTACTTCGCCCTATGTCTCCAAGCCAAGTGATCGCCGACAAGCAAGCCACCCATCGTGGAGAGAATAGTGAGCGAGCGAACCACCAAAAAGAGAGTGAGCGCCACAAGCCCAAATTGAGTGCCTCCACGATGAGCGAAAAGAAGAACCTGGTTCTATTTGCCACCAAACGTGAGATAAGAGAAGTGTGTGAGAACCCATCTAGTGTGATACACCAGATCCTTTTGTGCAAGGACGATGCACCAAAAGCTAACACCTCTCACACTCTACCTTTAGTGTTATCTTCTCTTTTGCAGGAATTCCTGGACGTTTTCCCTGACGAGCTACCTCCGGGACTACCTCCACTACGAGGCATCGAGCACCGCACCGACCTCATCCCCGGAGCACCTCTTCTGAACAAAGCTCCCTACCGTGTAAACCCCAAAGAAACCAAATAAATACAAAGGCAAGTAAAGCATCTCATACACCATGGACATGTGCGTGAAAGTTTGAGTCCTTGTGCCGTTCCGGTCATTCTTGTGCCAAAACGAGACGGTAGCTTTCGCATATGTTCCGATTGTAGACCTATCAATGCTATCACCGTTCGATATAGGTACCCCATTACACGCCTTGATGATATGCTTGATGAACTTAGTGGTGCCACTATTTTTTCCAAAATTGATCTTAAAAGTGGTTACTATGAAATCCGCATACAAGAGGGTGATGAATGGAAAACCGCTTTCAAAACAAAGTTTGGTTTGATTGAGTGGTTAGTCATGCCTATGGGTTTATCGGAAGCACCGGGTACTTTTATGCGACTTATGAATTATGTGTTTCGCCCTTAAATTGGTGAGTTTGTTGTGGTCTACTTTGTCGATATCCTTGTTTATAGTAAACCTCTTAAAGATCATGTCACCCATGTTCGAACCATTTTGCAAACTCTTCGAAAAGAGCATCTCTATGCTAACATGGAAAAGTGCCTTTTTGGCGTTGATAAGCTCGTTTTCTTGGGTTTCATTGTTTCCTCTAAGGGTGTTCATGTTGATGACTCTAAGATCAATGCTATTAAAACTTGGCCCCAACCAACCAACTTGCAACAAGTGCGTAGCTTCCTTGGTTTAGCCAATTTCTACCGTAGATTTGTGAAGGACTTTAGCACCATTGCTTCACCTTTGCATGCTTTGAGCAAGAAGAATGCACCCTTTGTTTTGGGACCATCCCAAGACACCGCTTTCAATGAGCTTACGAATTTGCTTACTCATGCAACCGTGCTTGCATTACCCAACTTTGACAAACCCTTTGCTATTCATTGCGCTGCTAGTGGTAATGGCATAGGAGGAGTGTTAATGCAAGAGAAGCGCCCCATAGCTTACTTTAGTGAGAAACTTTCCGGAGCACAACTCAATTACCCCATCTATGACAAAGAGTTATATGCTTTAGTGCGAGTTTTGCATGAATGGGAACATTATCTTCGCCCTCATGAATTTATCATTCATACCGATCATGAAATGCTTAAATACCTTAAGGGTCAAACCAAGTTGAACAAGCGTCATGCTGAATGGAGTGAATTCATTGAGTCTTTTCCTTATGTCATCAAGTACATCAAAGGTAAGGAAAATGTTGTGGCGGACGCTCTTTCCCGCATGTGCATGCTTGTCACTCAACTTGAATTGTACGTCATTGGCTTTGAGCACATAAAAGAATTGTATGCACATGATCCCACTTTTGCTATTCCTTATGCGAAGTGTTCGACGCATACGTCTTGGGATCGTTATTACATCAAAGATGGATATCTTATGAGAGCTAACAAACTTTGCATCCCCGAGTCTTCTCTTCGTTTGTTGCTTTCGCAAGAATCTTATGGAGGAGGACTAATGGGACATTTTGGACGCGACAAGACTTTTGCTACGCTCTCCAAGAACTACTATTAGCCCAAGATGTTTCGCGACGTCAACCGCTTCACCAACCGATGCTCTACATGTCGCAAAGCTAAGTCTAAAGCTCAATCCCATGGCCTTTACATGCCTCTCCCAATTCCATGTCAACCATGGGAAGATATTAGCATAGATTTTGTCCTTTGATTGCCTAGAACTAGAAATGGAAAGGATTCGTTATTTGTTGTTGTGGACCGATTCTCTAAGATGGCACATTTCATTCCTTGCAACAAGATAGACGATGCTTCACATGTTGCCAATCTCTTTTGTAGGGAAATCTTACGACTACATGGAGTGCCAAAGACGATTGTCTCGGACCGCGACGTCAAGTTCTTGAGTTACTTTTGGAAGACCCTATGCGCCAAGCTCGGAATCAAGCTACTCTTCTCCACGGCGTACCATCCACAAACGAAAGGCCAAACGGAGGTGACCAACCGCACACTCTCCGCTCTACTTCGCGTGCTAATCAAGAAGAACATCAAGGCGTGGGAGGAGTGTCTACCTATCGCCGAGTTTGCCTACAACCGCGCAAGACACTCAACTACCGGCAAGTCCCCCTTCGTGGTCGTCTACGGATTCAACCCATTGTCCCCTTTGGACATTCTCCCTCTACCACTACAAGAGAGCATCAATATGCATGCAAATTCACATGTGAACCATCTCAAGAAGGTGCATGAAGATACAAGGCACACCATCAAGCGCCAAGTACAACGACTTGCGACCAAGCTCAACATCAACAAGCACCCCATGGTGTTCAATATTGGAGATCTTGTGTGGCTACACCTTCGCAAGGACCGCTTCCCACACGAACGCAAGTCCAAACTTCGACCACGAGCGGATGGACCCTTCAAGGTGCTTGAACGCTACAACAACAACGCCTACAAGATCGACATTCCACGCGACAAGTACTCCGTGAGCGACATATTCAACGTCAAAGATCTCTCGCCCTACCATGGTGATGAGGATTTCGATCCGAGTTCGGATCTTCCCCAAGGGAGGGGAGATGATGCGGAGCATCCTTTGGTCATCCCCATAGACCTACCATCGTCTCACCAAGAGCCAGGAGGACCCATGACACGAGCACGAGCTAGAGCTCTCGAGAACGAGGTGACCTCCTTCCTTAGTGATATCACATATGATCCTCTCGAGACATGGCTACTACCTAAGTCCGAGATGTTGTGCATGATTAGGTACCCAGAGGACCCTCCCGAATATGCACGTGAAGACGGACAAGTCCCCAAGTTCACGGAGGAAGAGAACCAATGGAAGGAGTCAAGAACACCTCCCAGGCCCCGGACATCCGGCCACGACCCCGGACATCCGGCCCCTGGAGCGTTGTCCACTACAGCTGCACAGCCACCAAACATCTGGAGGCCCCGGACATCCGACCCTGCCAGCCCGGACATCCGGCCCTTCCTGAGCTCCCGAAAATCCGGCGTCCAGCCTGGATATCCGGACACCACCGAACCCGAGAGCGTCAGGACCGACCCCACCAGCTCGGACATCCGGCCCCTCCAGCCCAGACATCCGGCCCTCTGCGAACGCCCGGACATCCGGCCCGACGTCCGGCCTCCCCTGTCTGTGCACAGTGTAAGGTCCGAGGCCCGTGTACTCCTTCGACCCCCTTGACTATATATACTCCTCCTCGTCCCTCTTTCTGGGGTTAGTGTTGTGATAGCTCATATTAGAGATAAAGCCTCGCTCATCCACATCGGATCTACTCCATGAGAGAGACAGTGGCCCCTCTACGGAGAAAATCCACGTTGGATTCAAGACCTCCTCACGGAGAAGACCATCAAGACCTCCTTTGGAGAAGAACCGGTTACCGTGTATCGTCCCTTGTTGATCGTGGATCATGTATCTTCCTTTGTGTTCATGGATCTAGCATATGTGTGACCGTTCTTGTTGGTTTGAGTGATTCTTTCGTGTTTCCCCTAGTGTTTCCCCTCATGTTCTTCGTGTTCTTCGCGGGATTCGCTCCTTTCGTGAAAGATCGGCCATCTAGGGTTCCACCCTACATCAGGATACTTCTCCTGATGACCTAGAATGCCCCTGTAATTTGTACTCCCTCCATCCCAAATTACTTGTCGCAGAAATGGATAGAAATGGGTCTATCTAGAACTAAAAATACGTCTCCATTTTTGTGACAAGTAATTCGGGATGGAAGGAGTAATATATAAGCAGTTTCACCCCTAAAAAAATTCTGTGAGCAAGGACCTACATACTTGATGACAACATCCTTTGTATTTTTTAGGGAACAATATCTTCTGGGCTTTATTGTTCTTATATCTAGATATCCCTTCTTGGCATAGCTCTGTTGTATGTGCTCATTTTATATTGCGTTAAGGAGCTGAAGATAAAGATTGTGTTCCAATTAATCTAACTTCAGTTTCCCATCTCTAAAGTCCATTTGCTCATCATTGAACATTTGGATTCTGGATACTACTTGTGATTTGAACATACGTTGTGATTCTTGATGTCATATGCTCTTTGTCAACATAGGAGAACGTCAGTTGTGCCTTTCATGTTACATGTTCGTTGAGTATGTCTTCGTCCTCTTCACAATCATTACACATTTCCAAGGGGAAAAGAATGACTATCGAGAAATTCTCATGAAAAATGCATTCGGATTCTCAATATTTTTTATCTTAGTATAATACTTTTGAGCGATGGAATAGTAGAAACATATTTAACACCACGGTCATATGTGTACCACACACGCCACGAAAACGCTCCTCGCCCCGCTAAGTTGGCCAAAGAAGCACACTGGTCACAAACTCGCCCTAGATCACTGCTACTTCCGCAGAAGTTTTTGAGAACCCCAAGTGGAAGGGATGATATACTCCAGCAAGCAAGTATTTCCCTCAATTGAGATCAAAGTTTATCAAACCATTGGGAACTACCAATCTTCGGTTAATGATATGTACCTAAACATGATTAACCAACTTCTTCTTGTCCCCGACTTAGCCGGGAAGGTTGATGACAATACACCATATCGGGGGTGGTCCATCGCACGGGAAGCCTACCACTGGGCCAACTTCAGAGCCTAGAAGGCCCGGTTGCACACCAGACCCTTCGGCTAATAGGAGGTCGACTTCCAGATAAGCATCATCTTAGCGTACAAGTCACGGTCTCCTCGACCAACTTGGAGGAGAGGTCAGTTAGGGCCTCTATGAACCATAGCTCTCATCCCCCTTTACAAGGAGAGACTAGGGGTAGATAGAGGGACATGTAATCCTTAGTCAACACCTCGGTAGGCGCCATACCAACACCTCATCTGTAACCCCCTCATGGGAGGTGTTTTCACCATCAACCAAAAACAAAGCTTGAGTAGGGTATTACCTCGACCATGAGGGCATGTACCTGGATCAAACCCCCTTGTGCAATCCTCTCTGGTACTTCCATTCATGCTCTCCACCCTGCCCAGGACACGGACAGTTTTTGGTACTACCAGTTGGCGTGCCAGTCAGGGTTTGCGTTGACCAGAGTCCGAACCCAGATCTGATCTCCAACTGCGCACGGCGACCTCGCGCCGGGTAGGAGCTTCATCTTTGGCTCCTTCACCTTCAACGCGAAAAAGGTCGGGCGGCTCTGCGTTAGTGTCATCCAAACCTTCCTCGTCGGCATCATTGAGTTCATCAATAAATGCTATAGCGATCTCTGAGTATGCTTGCCACGACTTCCCTGGGAAACAAATGAGGCTCACGAGCAGGATCCGAACCAGCACATGTAAACCTGCCATGACATACATCCCGAGGCCCATCAGTCAACCATCTGCGACCCCCGTGATCGAAAACGGTGCCCTGATCTTTGGATCAGGACGCTGCGCAGTGACTATAACAACTCACTAGCGCACACGGGAATTCAGTTTGATCCCATGGTGTGCACCAGTTGCTCACCAATTTACGACCATGAGTTGGAAGATTGCATCTGGGACGACGGCTACCTCTCAGACGATGCGGACTGGTAAATCTCGTCTCACTTTCGAAAACAGAAGTCGACGAGGGCAGGTCCGCGAGACAGTTCTGACAACCAAAGACGACGAGGCCCCTCATACCATGGCACTAGAGAAGGTCCTCATGATGGCCCCTGATGGCTCTGGAGGCAACGCCAACAACATATTATTCTTATATCTGGACATGCCTTCTTGATGTAGCTCTACAATATGTGCACATTTCATATTTGCGTTAACTAGCTCTAGATAAAGATTATGTTCCAATTAATTGAGCTTTAGTTTCACATGTCTATGCATCTCCTCATTAATGGACATGTGGATTATGGATACTACTTGTGAGTTGAAAATCATTCTTGAAGACATAAGCACTTTGTCAGCACAAGAGAACATCA
Organism: Aegilops tauschii subsp. strangulata; assembly: GCF_002575655.3. Lineage (NCBI taxonomy): Eukaryota > Viridiplantae > Streptophyta > Magnoliopsida > Poales > Poaceae > Aegilops > Aegilops tauschii. Next base: position 70,637,428 of record NC_053041.3, read on the forward strand.
ATTGTGTCCTTGATGTTACATGTTTGATGAGTATGCCTTCACCCACTACATAATCATTACATGTTTGGGGCTCCGACTCGTTAATGGCTTCATTGCGCGGCCACAGCACGCAATGCATATGCATATGCATTGCTGCCGCCCAAGAGGAACCGTAGTCGGACTAGGCACATCCTTTATAAGCCCAATGCTTTCCATACCAACACACATCCTCTTGTGATCGCAAGTTGTGCTGCCAGAAGAACCCACCTGCGATCTCTGGTGCTGAGAAGAAGATGGCGAAGCGTAAGTCGTCGATGAGCTCCAAGATGGCTCAGCGGAAGAAGCCGGTGCCCAAGCTGGACACCACCTTCTGTTGCCCCTTCTGCGACCACCCCGACAGCGTGGCCTGCACCATCGGCCTCAAGCTCTTGGTCGCCACCGCCGTCTACTACGTCTATGAGGAGGCCTACCACACCACGGCGCACCACCTCACTGAGCCAGTCGACGTCTACCACGACTGGATTGATGTCTGCGAGAAGGCCAACCAAGGCGTCCAACTCCAAGCCCCAGACTACCAAAAACGAGACACCTATTCAACTACTAGTGTTTTCCCTTTCCTTCACTAGGATAGATTACTTGCAAGGTTAAACCAATGTAACATTTTCTCTTGTAGATCATTCATCTAATCATGGCAAGTGAAAGACTAATAGACCAAAACAAACCAAATAAAGATCCATATATAATCTAAGCATAAAGTGACAATTCGTCACACGGCAAAAAACACATCGGGAACTACATCAGATAGATGACAAGCAAGGCAGCTCATGTGATCTTTGTATTGAAAAACAAGGAGAGAGGATGGCACAGACCCACTATCATGAACCCATTGTCCAAGGTGGACTATACTCACAAATGGTCACCGGAGTAGTGAGTTTGATGAATATAGCTCTCGCGGAAAATTCACCCTCTAGGTGTTTACCGGAAAAAGCTTCCTGATTGGATCACCTGAAAAAGCATAGCGGCAGCAGCAAAAAAAAGATCGATAAATATTTCTTGGGGTTTCTCTATAAAGGCATTGAGGTCGAGAGGTAGTGGACCGACACCCTGGCGGATCGAATCTCCTCTTGGTCTCTCCGCCTTTACTCTGGTCAATGGTGTTGTGTATGTTGTTGCTATGTTCTCTCTCGCCAGTTATGAAAGTTGCTTCTGTAGATGAGAGGGAGGCCGCCACCTGGTATGACCAATGGTATGGCGGGTGTACTCATACCACACGAGGTATTCTCTTCTATTGATGCCGGATGCATCTCTTCCCATAGGGAAAGTGGCCCAACTCCTCCTCAATCATCTAAATATGCTCCAAAGCCTTCCAAAAGTGTTTGTCTCTGAAAAGCAAGTAAGGAAACAAGGTTTCTCTACATTTCGGAATATAATGATTAGTTAAACGACAAAAATCGTTGAAACACTAGGTTAGACCAAAATACCTTTCGAAAAGCGTACACAAAATGGAGTCATGAAGCCTAGATATTCTCAACCTAGTAAAATGAACTAGAATCTTATTTTTGCATTGCACCGAAAATACGAAGTTGAATGTTTTTGGACAACTTGACCTACTCAGCACGACCCAGAAAACAAGGAGCTAGACTTTTTCCCCTCTTTCCTCCGAAAACAAGGCGCTAGATGACTCGTTATGCCAATGCAGTACAAACGAAATGTAGTCGAGAAGGAGGGCTTCTAATTTTAACCGAAAGGAATGCTCATTGGACCAATGGCATTAATACAAATTACAACCGAGAAATAAAAAAAATGTTGAAAATTCATGTACGGGGGAGGGAGTGGGCTTAACAGCAGTGCGGGTAACGGGCCAGCGCTACTGCTAAGCCCGCTAGCTATAGCGCCGGCGCACATCACATGCTACAGCTAAGTGGCCTGCCCTTTTGGCCCCGACGGCCTGCTAAGCAGCAGCGCGGCCCGTTTTGGCCGGCGCTACTGGTACATACCAGTAGCATGGGCACCCAAACAGGCGCTACTGCTAAAATTCTATGTATAAGCATCTTCCTAGTAGTGACCACCTCCAGTTCCTGGGTGGGACTAAAGATTGCACCTCCATCTCTTGCCATTCCTGGGCTTTTCAGATTTATTTGAAATTTGCTAAATATTCACATTGTCCAAGCCCATTAATTCTAAGAAGTATAGTTGGAGGACTCAGACTTGGGGCGCAGAGGAGTCGAACCCGGCCATCGGTGATGCCACGTGGCAAAGCAGATTCCTCGAGGAAGTTGGACTCGATAATGGAGGATTCAGACTCGGCCATCGAGAAGCTTACCATCGTGGAATTCTTTCGTCCGCCTTGACCCCATAAGTAACGAGGTCCACTCGCCATTCACCTCTTTAGGCTGTGAAAAACCAGAGGATGAGTCAGACCAGGCCTAGACGAGTCGGTTGTCAAGTATTTCGTTATCGAGGGTGTGACGCGATGAAGTGGAGTCCTCAAAGGAGACTTGGACTCGGGTGAGGAGTCAGGCCCTCGTGTCCGATTGGGTGTTGGAGGAAGTCGGAATAATCCATGCAGAAGTCTGTCATCGAGGAAATCGAACTCAACCATGTAGGACTCTGCCATCTAGGAAGTCTTTCGTCCGCTAGAATCCTTTTGTTGTTTGATGTCTGCGATCCCGCAAATAAAGAGTCCCACCCGTCATCCACGTTTCAAATTTGCACAAACATGAGACAGGAGTAATCGGCCCAAGAATTAACACACAGTAAAAACGTATGACATTGAAATCACACGGATGCCCCAGGAAGGCAGGTACTCTAGCATCCATTATAAGAGTAATTACAAGTTAAGTTGAGTGGGTGAACATATACAAGATTGGTGGACTTAGATTGTGTTGATAGATGTGAAACAACATGCAAGACTTTGTTTTTGGCACCGGGAGAGTGCTATATTTGTGAACCTTGAGGACGCGTGTGGTAATTGTTTGATTTCATTTCCAGTCCGAAGACAGGCTTGCTCTTGCGCGCTCCAAATCTGGTCAAAGCCGTTTTTTTTTTTTTTTGCGAATCTAAAGAAGTAGCCGAGTTGAACAGGGCACGATTGTGCCGTGGTATGTGCGCGGGAACAGAGCACCAGGCGATAGCTGCACGGCCGCCGCGCCCACCGTGTGTGCGTAATACGTACGGCACTAGCAGCAACCCAGCCAGCAATGCATAGCCCAGGCAGACTAGCTAGCTAGCTCCCGGCCATTTCGATTGGCCGCCAGAATACGGCTCCGACTTGTTAGTGGCTTCGTTGCACCGCCACACCGCCCAAAGAGCAGCCGGAGTCGGAGTGTCAGAGTAATTAGTCACGGGTAGCTTCATCAGCTTCCCATGGCGTTTCAAGATATCGGGGCCGACTGCGCCTCTCAAGAATCCAGGACCAAAGCGCCGCCTTTTCGCCGCCGGCTGGTCCAGGCGGCCGGCTGCTAGAAGGCGGCATGACCCAGAAGACGGCCTCAAGATGAGCCGACTCCTGGCGGGCGGCCTCTGGAGAGGCCGGCTCCCAACAGGCGGCCCCAAGCGCTCTCAGAGTCAGCACCCTCATAAATACGATGAGACGGGGCGTGGCTACAGCACGCCTCGCCGCCCCCTAGCCTAGGGCACAGCAAGGCCATAGTACGCTGTACCAAGTGGGGCTCCTCCGTTCGGCACGGCACTGTTGCCACGCCGACCCTGATGTCACCCCTGTCAGAGGGGACTGGGCCCCCACGACGGGCTATCGGTACGGCCCGCAGAAGACAAGAAGGCAGCCGTCCCTTGCCAGTCGGCTCAGTAGAAGCCGGCAGATCGCCAGGCCGCCCTCCCCCTCCTGGGGACCCGTGCGCCATTAACCAGGCGATTCGGGGGACGGCTACAGTGAACGCCCGCCAGGCGGCGGCACTGTAGCCACGCCTCCCCCGACAAAGCATGCGTCATTAGCCGCATTGCTACAGTATCGGGCAGCCGGCAGGACCCGCAGACGGCGGGTACGACCTGTCGGCCTATTACCAGACAGACGACGGGAGCCACCAGGCGGCGGGCCCCACCGGCCAGCGGAGAAGCCGGCGACCAGATACACTGACGGCTCGGGCCTACACCTGGCCGGATTACCATTGTACCCCTGGGGGTAGGCCTATATAAACCCCCCAGGGCACCCATGCAAAGGGTTCAGCCTTTTGTTCACCCACACACCCATATAGAGAGGAAGCTAGGGCTAGACTTGGTCTCCTTCCCCCTCTAGAGAAACAGCTCAAGGAGCAAGCTTGTAGCCACCATTGTTGCTTGAGTGATCATGCGGAGACCCCGCAGAGCAGGACTAGGGGTGTTATCTCCACGAAGAGCCCCGAACTTGGGTAAGATTCGCCGGCGTGCATGTCTTCGCCTCATCCCGCTTCCTGGCACCGGCGACGTCTTACTAGCCCCCATCATGATAAGCCATCCTTGGCATATGTCGCACCAAACCCCCGACATTTGGCGCCCACCATGGGGCTAGGTGCACCGTCGTCCGGAGATCTGTTCTGGACAGGAACCCTCTTCCTCCCTGGCGAGCGCAGCCAACCAGGCACGCCGGATGGCATTTGCGCCGACGGTTGCTTGGCATGAAGGTCGCCTGCGTGGAAAGCTGCCTCGCCGACCTTGTTGGCGAGATTCGCCTCTCCGACGATCCTACGTCCGATGCAGGCACTGACGGCCCCGAGAGCCTCCTCGACCAGCTCCACGTCACCGATGAGCCGGCCGTCGACTTAGAGTCGGTTGGCTCCACCGACACGATGCTCGTCGACTCCGACACGGCGTCGCTCGACGCATTCCCCACCAACGTGGTGGTCGTTGACGTCCTCTCCCCCGTGCCAACAGCGGCGGCAGCACCGTGACGGAGGTGCTCGTCATCAGCCATGATGGAGTTTCCGGTGACCGTGCCCGAGACCCGCTCGAGGCAACGCTGCAAGACCTGTCTGCACCCATCGCAGAAGACGCTAACAACGAGACGCTGGAAGCCCGCCGCGTCGAGCTCGTCGAAAGCGCCAAGAAGCTAGCTAGCATGATACGCCTTTCGGAGGCTTACCAACGCGAGATGGACCTCGCCGTTGGCGGCACGCCGGCTCCTGGCGGCCCAGCCGCATCGGCACGGTCCGGCAGCACGGCGCGGCCATTGCCAGCATGTTTGGGGCAAATCGCCCCGTCTAAGCCACGCCCAGGGAAAACATACGAGCTGCCCAAGCGGCAGCAGACGAGCTGGACAACCTCGAGGGCAACGAGCGTCGCCATATGACGGAGCGTGTCCAGCGACTCATTGAAGCGGCTGCCGAGCAGCAAGACGCCGGCTGCCGCGTCGAGGAGCCCAACCGGCGGAATGACGACCCGCCTCCCCGCCGGGAGCATGGCGCGACGTCCCGGACGCCGACTGGTGGCGCCCGCGGACAACGAGACAAGGAGCCGGCTACCAGCCGTAGCCGGATGCACATCACCATCGAGCGCGACCAAGACGGCCGCCCGTGAGCGGTGGAACGACCAGGCGACTTCTAGCCTCCCCCACGCAGAGAAAGATGCGTCTCCCCGCCAATTGTTGATCACCCGACACTCAGCGGCCGCCTTGGGCCCCGAGAAGGGAATGATGCCCGCCACCGGATCGACCGCCTCAACCGTCCCTGGCGCTAGAAGAAGAAGGCGCGTTGGGCCCGCCCTGTTTCGGCCCCCGCATCCGTGACGAGCCCTTCCCCAAAGGGTTTACACTCCCGAGAGATACACCCAAGTACACCGGCTCCGTGAAGCCGGAAGACTGGCTGGTCGACTACTCCACAGCCGTCAGCATTGCAAACGGCAACAAGCGCGGTGCCATGAAGTATGTTCCGCTCATGCTCCAGGGCACCGCCCGGACATGGCTGAATAGCCTGAAGCCCCGCAGCATCAATAGCTGGGTAGATTTCACTGAAGCCTTCATCCGCAACTTCACCAACACGTACAAGCGGCCGCCCAAGCCTCGCCAGCTCTCCTTGTGTGCCCAAGGCCCCAACGAGTCGACTCGCGACTACCTCACGCGCTGGGCCGAGCTGCGCAACTCTTGCGAAGGCGCGCATGAGGTGCAGGCTATCGAGTACTTCACAGCCGGGTGCAGAGAAGGCACTCTGCTCAAGCATAAGCTTCTCCGCGACAAGCCGGCCACCTTCGACGAGCTGCTGATCATAGCAGACAAGTACGCCACGGCCGACTCCTCCATGAAGGCAGAGATTCAAGTCGATGCATCCGGCAAAATGGCTCCTCAGGCTCCTTGGACCACGGCTGGAGACTCAAGTCGGCGCCAACAGCAGAACGACAACAAGCGAAAAGCCCTGATGCCGGCTTCCACCAGCCGGCAAGTGGCGACAGTCGAGGACCAGCAACCGGAGGGGAGCCTGCTCCGAAGCGTCAGAGAGGCGGCAAGTTGAATTGCCTGCCCGCCTTCTCCTATGAGCAAACTCTTGATGCCCCCTGCAAGTTTCACAGTGGCGCGAAGCCGTCCAACCACATCACTCGGAAGTGTCACTAGCTCACGCGAATCTCCAAGGGCGAAGGACTGCTACCTCCGCCGCCTGCTGGCCAGCCACCCCCGCCTCCTCAGCAGTTGGCGTCCTGCCCAGCAGTCGGCGCCGTTCAGGATGAATTCCCTAAAGAGCACGGAGCATATGTTGTTTTCACCAGTGTGGCCGATGACAGGCGCAGCCGGCGCCAACAGTCCCGAGAGGTGAATGCCGTAGCCATTGAAGCCCAGAGTTCATGCACTGGTCAGAGAAGCCAATCAGTTGGAGCCGAGTTGACCACCCGGAGGTAATGCCTTCTTCGCGTTCTTATGCTTTGCTGTTGGAGGCAACCTTTGCTACGGAGAGGCGAGCTGCTCATTTCTCCCGAATCCTAATAGATGGCGGCAGCAGTATCAACATCCTATACCGTGAAACTATGGAGAAATTGAAGATCAAACCCAAGCATCTCCTGCCCAGTCGGACTGTCTTCCATGGCATAGTTCCTGGCCTTTCTCACTCATCAATCGGCAAGATCAAGATAGATGTCCTCTTCGGAGACAAAGATCATTTCCGCCGAGAGCCCGTCTAGTTTGAGGTAGTTGACCTGGAAAGCCCGTACCACGCACTGCTTGGCCGCCCTGCCTTAGCCAAGTTCATGGCGGTGCCACACTATGCGTACCTCAAGATGAAGATGCCAAGCGCCAAGGGATTCATTACCATCACCGGAGATTACCAGAAGTCGTGAGACACATTAGTCCCGGTTTGATTTTGGCCCGGTACTAATGGTACGATTAGTCCCGGTTCGAACGGCTATGCATTAATGCCGATTCGTATTGAACCTTTAGTACCGGTTCATGCCACGAACCGGTACTAAAGGGGTGGTGGCAGGCCGGGGGCCCATGATCCCCTTTAGTCCCGGTTCATGGCACAAACCGGTACTAAAGGGCTACCCTTTAGTACCGGTTCATGCCACGACCGGGACTAAAGGTGTCTGACCTATAGTCACGGTTGGAGACACAAACCAGGACTATAGGGCAATTTTCAAACTCTACCCCCCCCCCCTTGTATCGCCATTTTAGTTTTGAAAAAAACAAAAGAAAATGATAAAAAATTCAAAAAATAAAATTCTTTGAGATGTAGTTATATTACTACATCTACTAGTTAGGAAAATTAAAAGACTAAAATTTGGACATGTTTTGCAAAAAAGTGTTATGAAAGAGTAAAACGGCTATAACTTTTGCATATGATGTCGGAAAAAAACGTTTAATATATCAAAATGTTCAGCACGAAAATCCGCATCCGATTTTGACCACCTACGGCTTGTTTGCAATTTTTTAGAATCCTCAAATTCCAAAAGGAAAAAAAGATATGCTCAAATTTCAGTTTTTTTATTTTGGTTAAATCTGGTCAAACTATGGTCAAACTACTTATTCAAGAAGTACTAATGTTACTACATAATTATTCAAGAATATTAGTGTTACTAAATAATTATTTCAATTTTTTTAATTTTGGTCAAATATAGTCTAACTGTGGTCAAACTATGGTCAAACTTATTCAAGAAATATTAGTGTTGCTAAATAATTATTGTTTTTTAGAATAATAGTTTCAAACTCAAACGGTGAAACGTGTGACCTAATGCTCAAGCTAAACTGCTGAGGGTTAATAGGATTGACAGCTTACATTTGTCAGGAAAACAACAAGTGCAGACTTGGAAAGTAGGGGGAATAGAACTCCGAAGTTAAGCATGCTCAGGCTAGGGGAGTGAGAGGATGGGTGACCGACTAGGAAGTTAGACGATTTGGAATGAGTGACCCACACTTGAGCAGTTAACAGGGGTGATTAGAGACTAAATCATCAAATAATTCAGAAAATTGAAAATAAAAAAATCAAATTTTTTTCCAAAATTTTGAAAAACAATTACAAAAAAATACCTTTAGTACCGGTTGGTGTCCCCCATACCACGGCGCAAGCTCATGCCACGTGGTGGGCCTTTAGTGGCGGTTCGTGCGGACCGGTACTAAAGTGGGGGAGCCTTTAGTCTCCACCCTTTAGTGCCGGTTGCAGAACCGGCACTAAAGGCTCTTACGAACTGGTAATAAAGCTCCGTTTTCTACTAGTGCGGAGAGGTACGCTGTCATAGGTGCATACCTTGACAGCAAATAGGAAAGCGAGCTCGCTGTCATAGGTGCATACCTTGACAGCAAATAGGAAAGCGAGCTCGTCGATTTCCTCCATGAGAATCGGGACACCTTTGCATGGTCTCCCAAAGACATGCCGGGTGTTCCCACGGATTTCGCCGAGCACAAGCTACATGTCAGAGAAGATGCCAAGCCAGTCAAGCAAACCCTCCGCCGACTGTCGGAGGAGAAGAGAAGAATCGTTGGAGAAGAGATCGCCCGTCTGTTGGCAGCCGGTTTGATCATGGAAGTTTTCTTCCCAGAATGGCTTGCCAACCCAGTCCTTGTACTGAAGAAGAATAACAAGTGGCGCATGTGCATTGATTACACCAGCCTCAACAAGGCCTGCACCGGGTTCGACCAGTCGGCCCGGGGGCTTGCCGCCTTGTCCTATTCCAATGTTACCTGCAGTCGGACAAGTAGTGTGCCGGCACCTAAGCCCTCTCTTGCCACAAGCTGCAGCTTGCAGAGCGGCTGTTCGGCCGATAAGAGATGAAGGCAGGAAACAGTGCCCACACGAAAAATGGCTAAGGAGTAAAAACATTTTGCATAGGCCGAGTCGGCTCCTCCCTAGCCGACCGGCTGCTGAGCAGCCGGCCGGCCGATTTCTAACTTAAGTTGCTACATTCTACCAAACGGCTGAAGAACTTGTTCTTCCCAAACGGCCAAGTACATGATACAGTCACAGACCGCAGAGCGGCTGTCCGGCTAACAAGACGGTAGCCAAGGGAAGGCGGCAGGGAAAAAAGCTAAAAAAAGTAGAAAAGCAAGACAAGTCAGAAATCAACAAAAGATTACTTTCTACAGCAAAAGGCCTTGGCCAACATTCAATGGAGTTTGAATACACCCCAGCGGGTGGCATTGCGTAAACTTAACAAGTTTTGTTCGAGAATTACGAAACAGGGAAAAGAAAGATAACTTGGCGACCTAGGCCAAAGGAGCAGCAGCCGGATCGGAGTGGCCAGCGGAGGTAGAGGCTTCGGGTGGTGGAGCGGCCACCTTGTGGGTCTCGGTCTGGTCAGCACCGGCTGCAGTCAGTTCGCTGACATCTCGCCCACTGGTCGAGACCTGATCAGGCTGAGGCCAGCCTTCGCCGCCCTCGTCCTCATCCTCCTCCCCTTCGCCTTCATCACTGGAGGCGATCTCCTCCACCGAGTCTTTGCCGCCTTCTGGGTTCAGCCCAAACCAGTTAGGCGGCACTTCGGCGCCCGCTTCGTCCAGCTCAGGGAGGAAGATGCTGGTGTCCGTATACTCGGTGATCGCCACGGCGCAGTGACGAAGCTGAGGCGCCACAGCCTCCAGCTCCGCACCGGCTTCAGCATGAAGGGTGGCGAGCTGGTCCAAATTCAGCCCGGGATACCACCCCTTGACAAACTCCAAAGCTCGGCGCGCACCTGCCCGAGCCGAGGAGCCCTTCCACGCCTCGATGCGGCCGATGGCCACCTCCAACCAGTCGGAGGTCTGGCTGACAGTGCGCAGAATAGGAGTGCCCGGTCAAAGGGCGGAGACCACCTGAGCCCCAGCACGCTGAAGACAGCGAAGTGCCCGATGCGCCGGCTGGAGACGAGCCTCGATGGCGACCTTCTCCTCAGCAAGAGTTCGAGGGGCGTTGGGAAGAACCGTCACGCCAGCCTGCCTCCGCTTATCGCGGTGGGCCTCGACGGCCTGGTTGGCGGTGACGGAGTAGCCGGGGAACTACTCTGCTAAGAAAAAGAAGAAATAAATGAGAAGGTGGAGGCAGGCACGCAGGACAAGTCGGCAGGCAGAACAAGGAAAGAGCAGCGTACCGTCGAGAAGATCCTCGATCTCGACGTAGCCGGCCTCCAGGGCTTTCTACGTGTCAACCCAGTTCGAGCGCTGACTCTCGAACTGCGCCTGGAGAGTCTCCTCCGCGTCCTTGAGCTTCCGCAGCTCCGCCTTATGGGTGTCCGCCTGATCAGCCAGCTGCTTGGCTAGGCGGTTATGCTCCTGCTCCGCCTTGAGGCACGCCGCCTCCTTGGCACGTAGCATGGTTTGAGCCTCGCTGAGTTGCTGCTGCAAGGCGGCATTGGCGCCTACGCAGGCAAAGAAGAAAAAACAATCAATGATCAACAAAGACAAAGCAAACGTTGGAAAGATCCGGCCCGACTGCTCAGCAGTCGACCCAAATCTCAGGGACTACACCCCGCGGGTGCGCTGACGCGCCCCCGCGACGGATTTAACAACTCAACAAGGAAGCAAGAAAAGGTGGTTGCCGGAAGATCCGGCCCGACTGCTCAGCAGTCGGCCCGAATCTCGGGGACTGCACCCAGTGGGTGCGCCGCCGCGCCCCTGCGAGACGCAAGAGGATGGAGTGCCTACTCTGGCTCTCGACAGGTCCGCGGTCCGCTTGTCCAGCGATGCATCTCCAACGTATCTATAATTTTTTTATTGTTCCATGCTATTATATTATCCATCTAGGATGTTTTATATGCATTTATATGCTATTTTATATGATTTTTGGGACTAACCTATTAACCTAGAGCCCAGTGCCAGTTTCTGTTTTTTCCTTGCTTTTGAGTTTTGCAGAAAGGGAATACCAAACGGAGTCCCATTGACCTGCCAATTTTTGTGGATTTTTTATGGACCAAAAGAAGCCCCCGGAGTAAAAGAGTTGGGCCAGAAGAGTCCCGAGCCGCCCACGAGGGTGGAGGGCGCGCCCTACCCCCCTGGGCGTGGGCCCCTATCTCGTGGAGGACTCGGAGACCCCCTTGATGTGAGACCGGCGCCAAAAATTCCTATAAATATAGAAACCTCCAGAACATAACCTAGATCGGGAGTTCCGCTGCCGCAAGCCTCGGTAGCCACCGAAAACCAACCTAGACCCATTCCGGCACCCTGTCGGAGGGGGGAATGCCTCTCCGGTGGCCATCTTCATCATCCTGGCGCTCTCCATGACGAGGAGGGAGTAGTTCACCCTTGGGGATGAGGGTATGTACCAGTAGCTATGTGCTTGATCTCTCTCTCTCTCGTGTTCTTGAGGTGGTACGATCTTGATGTATCGCGAGGTTTGCTATTATAGTAGGATCTTATGATGTTTCTCCCCCTCTACTCTCTTGTAATGGATTGAGTTTTCCCTATGAAGTTATCTTATCAAATTGAGTCTTTAAGGATTTGAGAACACTTGATGTATGTCTTGCATGTGCTTATCTGTGGTGACAATGGGATATCGCGTGATCTACTTGATGTATGTTTTGGTGATCAACTTGCGGGTTCCGTAACATTGTGAACTTATGCATAGGGGTTGGCACATGTTTTCGTCTTGACTCTCCGGTAGAAACTTTGGGGCACTCTTTGAGGTTCTATGTGTTGGTTGAATAGATGAATCTGAGATTGTGCGATGCATATTGTATAATCATACCCACAGATACTTGTGGTGACATTGGAGTATCTAGGTGACATTAGGGTTTTGGTTGATTTGTGTCTTAAGGTGTTATTCTAGTATGAACTCTAGGATAGATCGAACGGAAAGAATAGCTTCGTGTTATTTTACTACGGACTCTTGAATAGATCGATTAGAAAGAATAACTTTGAGGTGGTTTCGTACCCTACAATAATCTCTTCGTTTGTTCTCCGCTATTAGTGACGTTGGAGTGACTCTTTGTTGCATCTTGAGGCATAGTTATATGATCCAATTATGTTATTATTGTTGAGAGAACTTGCACTAGTGAAAGTATGAACCCTACGCCTTGTTTCCTAGCATTGCAATACCGTTTACGCTCACTTTTATCGCTTGCTACCTTGCTGTTTTTATATCTTCAGATTACAAAAACCCATATCTATCATCCATATTGCACTTGTATTGCCATCTCTTCGCCGAACTAGTGCACCTATACAATTTACCATTGTATTGGGTGTGTTGGGGACACAAGAGACTCTTTGTTATTTGGTTGCAGAGTTGCTTGAGAGAGACCATCTTCATCCTACGCCTCCCACGGATTGATAAACCTTAGGTCATCCACTTGAGGGAAATTTTCTACTGTCCTACGAACCTCTGCACTTGGAGGCCCAACAACGTCTACAAGAAGAAGGTTGTGTAGTAGATATTAAGCAGTTTCTAGCGCCGTTGCCGGGGAGGTGAGTGCTTGAAGGTATATCTTTAGATCTTGCAATCGAATCTTTTAGTTTCTTGTTTTATCACTAGTTTAGTTTATAAAAGAAAACTACAAAAAAATGGAATTAAGGGTGCCTCATATGCTTCATCTTTTTAATGTCTTTCGTGAAAATGATGGGAAGGAAAATTATGCTCAAGTACTAGAAGAAGAATTACATAGAATGCTTGGCATAAAATATGTGAATGATGAGCATGATTGCAATGTTGTTAGTATGAATTCTTTGAATACCCATGATGCTAATGATATGCAAAGCCACAAGCTTGGGGATGCTATGTTTGATGAAGATGATATGTTTAGTCCCCCAAGTTTTGATGAGCAAATTTATTATGATGAAAGCATGCCTCCTTTTTATGATGATTATATTGATGAAAGAGGGTTTGGAAGAGTGTCAACTTTAGGAAGTAATGATCCCACTATTTTGGAGGGTGTTGAATCTTATTATATTCATGAAAGTGGATTTGGAGAGGTCATGACTTTATTTAGTGATGAATCTATTATTTTCGGAGAGGTTCCAATTGATTATGAGAATAAAGTTGCTATCTATGATGATTATTGTGATGACTTGTATGCTATTAACAATAATGATAACCATGAAACTTGTCATCATGATATTAATTTTCAATTGGATTTTGCCTCACATGATAGTTATTTTGTTGAGTTTGCTCCCACTACTATTCCGAATGAGAAGAATTTTTCTTATGTGGAGAGTAGTAAATTTTCTATGCTTGTAGATCATGAAAAGAATGCTTTATGTGATGGTTATGTTGTTGAATTCATTCATGATGCTACTGAAAATTATTATGAGGGAGGAACATATGCTTGTAGTGATTGCAATAATATCAAGTTTCCTCTTTATGTGCTGAAATCTTGAAGCTATGCTTGTTTTGCCTTCCTATGCTAGTTGATTATTGTTCCCATAAGTTGTTTGCTCACAAAATCCCTATGCATAGGAAGTGGGCTAGGATTAAATGTGCTAGTCATATTCTTCAAGATGCTCCCTTTATGTTTCAATTCTTATCTTTTATGTGAGCATCATTGAAATCATCATGCCTAGCTAGGGGCGTTAAACGTTAGCGCTTGTTGGGAGGCAACCCAATATTATTTTTGTTCTTTGATTTTGCTCCTGTTTAGTAATAAATAATTCATCTAGCTTGTGTTTAGATGTGGTTTTATGTTTTAATTAGTGTTTGTGCCAAGTAGAACCTTTGGGAAGACTTGGGTGAAGTCTTTATGATCTTGCTGTAAAAAACAGAAACTTTAGTGCTCACGAGATTAGCTGCCATTTTTTACTGGAGAGCGATTTTAGGTTGATTATTTTTTAAGATGATTAATAGACAAATTCCTCAGGACCACCAATTTATTTCACAATTTTTGGAGTTACAGAAGTATTCTAATGATACAGATTACTACAGACTGTTCTGTTTTTGACAGATTCTGTTTTCATTGTGTTGTTTGCTTATTTTGATGAATCTATGAGTAGTATCAGAGGGTATGAATCATAGATAAGTTGGAATACATTATATATTACACCAATATGAATTTATAATGAGTTCACAACAGTACCTAAGTGGTGATTCATTTTCTTATACTAACGGAGCTTACGAGTTTTCTGTTGAGTTTTGTGTTGTGAAGTTTTCAAGTTTTGGGTAAAGATTCGATGGACTATGGAATAAGGAGTGGCAAGAGCCTAAGCTTGGGGATGCCCAAGGCACCCCAAGGTAATATTCAAGGACAACCAAGAGCCTAAGCTTGGGGATGGCCCGGATGGCATCCCCTCTTTCGTCTTCGTTCATCGGTAACTTTACTTGGAGCTATATTTTTATTCACCACATAATATGTGTTTTGCTTGGAGCATCATTTTATTTTCTTTTGTTTTGCATGCTGTTTGAATAAAATACCAAGATCTGAAATTATTAAATGTTAGAGAGTCTTCACATAGTTACATAATTATTCAACTACTCATCGATCTTCACTTATATCCTTTGGAGTAGTTTGTCGTTTGCTCTAGTGTTTCACTTATATCTTTTTAGAGCACGGTGGTGGTCTTATTTTCTAGAAATAATTGATCTCTCATGCTTCACTTATATTATTTTGAGAGTCCTAAACAGCATGGTAATGTGCTTTGGTTATAAAATTAGTCCTAATATGATAGGCATCCAAGATGGGTATAATAAAATTTTCATATAGAGTGCATTGAATACTATGAGAAGTTTGATACTTGATGATTTTTTTGAGATATGAAGATGATGATATTAGAGTCATGCTAGTTGAGTAATTGTGAATTTGAGAAATACTTGTGTTGGAGTTTGCAAGTCCCGTAGCATGCACGTATTGCAACTGTTGTGTGACAAATTTGAAGCATGAGGTGTTCTTTGATTGCTTTCCTTATGAGTGGCTGTCGGGGACGATCGATGGTCTTTTCCCACCAATCTATCCCCATAGGAGCATGTGCGTAGTGCTTGTTTTTTATGAGTTGTAGATTTTTAAAATAAGTATGTGTCGGGGATATAGCCCGCGGTGTGACTCGGCCGGAGTTATAACCCGACTGGGACTTGGTAAGCCGGCAGGTAATAAACCGGCTGACAGTTAAGACAGGTGGCTAAGATAGACGGTAAAACAGCAGGTGATAAACCGGCTGACAGTTAAGACAGGTAGCTGAGGCAGACAGTCATAACCCAGCAGACAATCATAACCCAGCAGACAATCATAACATGGCAGACAGTCATAAACCGGCAGACAGTCATGACCCGGCAGACAATCATAACCCCGCAGACAGTCATAAACCGGCACATGTTAAGTCAGATCATAACCCGGCAGATGTTAAGTCAGATGATAACCCGGCAGATGATAACCTGGCAGACGTTAAGTCGCCTGGGGTTAATAAGTCCGAGATGTTAAGAAGCCCAAGATGTTAAGAAGCCCATGAAGAGAAGTCATGATAGTTTAAGTCTTAGTCCGAGATGGACTCTACATGTAACCCGCCCCTTCCACTTATATAAGGAGGGGCAGGGCACCCCAAGAGGGGGGAGAGAATAATCTTAAGGGTTAGACATAACTGGGAGAGCCGGTTTACGGCGACTCCCTGACGATGATAATGAGACCTAGCCACAAACAGCATGTAGGGTTGTTATCGGATGATGTTTCCCGGGGCCTGAAGCTGTCTAAACCCTTGTCTTGTGTTGTGTTTCTCGATTACGCTCAACCCCTCTCAAGCTACCACATAGATGTGTTGGCCTCACGACAAAGTCCTCACACTAGGACATCTGCCACGACAGTTGGCGCCCACCGTGGGGCTCGCGCACGGTGATGTTGAGTTTTTGGAGGGATTTTTCTCAGGGATCTACAAGCTCGCGATTGGCCAGGAGAAAAACCAACATTGGAAAGAGTATCATCACAGAAGTTAGGGTTTGCTGTTGAGCCGCTGCCACCGGCTGTATAATCCGTCAAGTTGCCGTGTTTTTGTTGTTGTCCGGAAGAAGAAAAGCCGGCACGAAGAAGATCTACGTCATCAGCTTGCAGATGGAGACAAAGATTATAGAGTTACATGTTCAGCGTCTGCTACACGCGCCGTGATAAACCGCCGGCATGGGATAGTCTTCGGCGGAGCCGAAACATCCAATGTTTGCGATCAGACTTGTTGGTTTTGAAGCTAGCAGCATGAGGGTTTGGCGTTTTATGCGTCGCCGAGGCAACATGATCTGTCGAATCCGAATATGAGATCAGTTTTTTCGGCTGTAGTTGCGTGTCGCCAAGGCCGAGAGAAGTTTTGCGGTAGCTGTTGTACGCCGCGTCATACAAATCCGTATCAATCCGAGGAGGAACGATCTGTGTCGAAGCTGGCAGGATTTTTTACTGCATATTTGGTGGCCGGATCAAGAAGCACCCGTCACCAGTTACGACTCAAGATCAGCCTCCAACAAATCAGAAGACTTGGCGGGTCACTGCGGCTGTCGCTGACCGCCAAAATCTGTATAAATTCCATGGTACAACCTGTGATGGCCGCGGTACAAGGTGTGTGCATAAGTTGATTTACGCCTGAGGCCACGTGCCACGGGCAAACTGCTAGCCCCGATGTTTGGCGTGCCCACTTCAGACAAACCCAATGAAAATATTCTTATTGTGAGTTCAGAGGAAGACACGGATATGGATCGGTCAAACCAACTACGGACCGGAGGATAACTGAGATGTGGATTAGACTCGGGTTCACAGCAGCGCCGTTGAGCCGCTACTGCCGGCCTTGGCCTTGCCGTCTCTGCCGCTGCACTCCTGAGCCGCCGCGGCGACGAGCCACCTGTTCCAATTGGCCGCTCTCACCATCGACGCCACAACTCATGACCCGCCACTACAGCCGCGAAGAGCCGCCATCATCTTGCTGGACCGCTACGGCCATGGGTCACCTCGCCAGCCGTCAGCGCATCACCCGCTGCTGTACCTTCGTTATGAACCGGACGCCGCCTGTGTTAAACCGCCTGCTTCTGAGCCGCTCCGGCTTAGCTCCCGTCTGAGTCGCCGTCGCGCCTCGTCTCCCGTCCGAGCCCCTTGCTAAGCCACCCGCCGGTTTACTACTGCTTCCACGGGCATGGCCAGCTTCGCGTTGCCTTGGCGCCTCCTCATCTCGCCATTTCAAGCTGCTCCGCCTCGCCTCCGTTTCAAGTTACTATTGCTGGGGTGGGCCACGAGCCGTTGTTTCCGCGGAGTCGCTGGTCCTCGTCTGCGGCCACGGCCCTGATCAGCCGCGTCCGCCTCCGGGTGGGGCCGGCCCTATTGCCACGACTCGCCACCGGATCAACTGTGGTTCCGAGTCACTTCAGCTTGCGTCGAGCGGCCGTCTGTTCTAAGTCACGCCCCTGCTTTTAAACCGCCGGCGCCGTGAGTCACCGTCACCATTTTGCCGAGTCGCCAGCGCCCCTCCTGGAGTCGCCGCTTTCTTCTAAACCGCCGCTGTGGGCTGGCCCCCACCTCCGCCTTGGCTGGCCTCTAAGCCGCCGTTGACTCCTCTGCGGCCTTGAGTCGCCCCGGCTTCCACAGCCGCTCGTTCCACAGTTGAGCCGCCGGTCTACGGCGAGTCGCCCTCCGCTACTGTGGCCTGCGGTTCCGTGGCAAACCGCCGAGGCATGAGTCGCTGGCCCCGACTGGCCTCCCTCTGCACAAGACCGCGCATCTCGGGCCACCAGCCGGGTCAACATCCGCGCCTTGAGCCGCCGGCCTCGACCCGCTGCTCCTGTCGTGGCTCTCGTCTTCGAATCGTCGTAAACCGCCGGTGCCGCCATAAACCGCCCGCGCATTCCCTCCGCGCGCCCGGGCCGGGTCACTGCTCGCGGCCACTTCCTGCGCTGCACCCCGCAGCTCTGCCCGGTGCCCCTTTGTCGCCCCGCTGTCGCCGTGGAGTGCCTCGCCCTGCCTTGGTTGCCTCCATGGCACGGCTGTGCCTCGCCTCGCCTCCGCAGGCTTCCCGCTTCCAACGCTACAAGCCACCCTGACGGCCCGTTTCCAACCCGCCCCGAACTTCGAACCGGCGTCTCTGAAACTGACCACATCAAGCCTCGCCGGTCCGCCTCGCGAGGTAACTCTGCTGCTAACTTACCGTGCGGCTCAGCCTCAGCCTCGCCGGATTGCACCACGGCGTTCGCCTCCGCAACAGCCATTGCTGCAGAGCCGTTGACGCTCCGGCCTGAGTTGCCTTCACCTCCGCTCTGGGCACCTTCCGCTGGAGCGTCTTTGCTCCACCAGCAAGCCCCTCTCTGCTAAAAAAATGGAGGAGAAATGCATGCAGGCGCATGCACATCCACAGAGAGAGGGACGGGTCAGAGAACCTGTGTGCATGCAAAGAGGTGGGGGAGGAGAACGTGGGCACAAGGATACAGTGTCTCTAAGCCGATTATTGCAACTGCCCGACGCCTTTTCCGTAGCAATCTAGGAGTAAGACAATCTGATTTTTGCTGTGCTCTCCCTCCTTGGTATGCGGGATGAGCATAAACACCAAGAAAAAATATCAGAGGCAGTACTAGTACTCCAACTGCTAGTCTGTATTTTGACTACGGGAAGACCATGGTGCAGAATACTACTCCATGAGGTTGTCAGATTGCGTCCGGCGATTTAAAAGATCGGACAAAATTAACAGTATATCTGAGAACTCTTTTCGTCCAACTATATCATCCAATGTCGGTGCCCGCGTTTGTCTAACAAGTCACCAGGTGCTATCTTTTCTATATATTTTATCAACACATATTAAATTGTTTGAGAACAATTACTCTGGTCTATGATATTTTTTCACAGGACCATTATTTCTTACAAAGGTGTCGCAAAAAGGGCACGTGTCAGCATTAGTTTTGCACTAGCACTTGTCCGTGTCGTGCAAGTCACCGCCCCTGCTACATCAACACACGCGACTGACTTGTCGTCCGCGCCCACGGATGATTCGCCCGCGTCCGTGCCATTTCTACCATTGCGGCCGACTATCTCGTCCGCGCCGGCTTACAACACCGATGTCGATTATTCCGTCCGCACCAGCTTATAATGCCGTGGCCGGTTCATCTGTCTGCTCCCGCGGCCGACTCGCTCGTGATTGATTTCAACTTCACCGTGGTGATCATCAACTCCGCGGTGGATAACTTCTGGCCTAACATATCAGGTGAAATCCATCCAGCATATTTTTATATTATATATTGCTTTCTTTAAAAGAGCAATTACTCCGGCTTGCAAAATTATCTAATGCAGGACCCTAAACCGCCATATTGGTGCAAATTTAAAGGCCGTCAGAAAATTTCCGGCTTAAAAAGAAGGATTTCGGTTTAAAATCCGGTTCAAGGGAAATCTGTTTTCTTTGCAAAGGCTTTGAAGCTCTCAATATCCGGCTCAGGAAGAATTTCTTTCTCGCAAAGTTTGAGTTCTCAGAAAAAATTAAAGGGACCAAAGAGAGTCTGTTGCAAAAGCACAGCCCAAACATAGGTACCCTTTGGGCACAACCTACAATGTCACTTGGGGGCTTGGTCGTATTCGAACCGTAGCTACACCTCTTAATCCGGCTATCAAGCCCATATCATAAGAGCACAACTCTGGTTACCTGGGTAATCCAGCTATCAAGCCCATATCATAAGAGCACAGTTCTGGTTACCTCGGTAATCTGGCTATCAAGCCCATGTCATAAGAGCACAGCTCTGGTTACCTCGGTAATCCGACTATCAAGCTCATATCATAAGAGCACAGCTCTGGTTACCTCGGTAATCCGGATATCAAGCCCATATCATAAGAGCACAACTCTGGTTACCTCGGTAATCCGGCTACCAAGCCCATATCAGAAGAGCACAGCTCTGGTTACCACGGTAACCCGGCTATCAAGCCCATATCATAAGAGCACAGCTCTGGTTACCTCGGTAATCTGGTTATCAAGCCCATATCATAAGAGCACACCTCTGGTTACCTCGGTAATCCGGCTATCAAGCCCATATCATAAGAGCACAGCTTTGGCTACCTCGGTAATCCGGCTATCAAGCCCATATCATAAGAGCACAGCTCTGGTTACCTCGGTAACCCGGCTATCAAGCCCACATTATAAGAGCACAACTCTGTTTACCTTGGTAATCCGGCTATCAAGCCAGTATTATAATTTGATAAGAGCATAGCTCATATTACCTTGGCAATCAGGCTATCAAGCCAATATTATAACTTCATATGAGCATAGCTCTGACCTACTTGGAGGCTTAATGCCCAGGTTAAGGGGACCAAAGAGGGTCTGCTGCACAGCACAACTCAAACATAGATACCCGGCCTTGATGGTTCAAAATATATCACTTGGGGGCTCCCTTCTTGGTTTGAAGCGCCAATATACTTTGGATTGCGCAATGGGAATCATGCGCTTATAAATCATTGGGTATATTATTTAAATCTTTAATAGCCAACATGGCAGGATTTTTTATTATTATGGATAACCAGTATTATGATGGAGGTTTTCAAAGTCGCTTCAGTGCAATGACTATTATTTTATCAATGGGTATGATTTATTGTACTAAGGAATAGTCCCGAGTCGCTACAGGCTTACGACCTAGCACTTGGGGGCTACATTATTCAAGTTGAGATTACATCAAATATGCAAGTCTAATGTCGCTGCAAGCATGCACCATGACACTTGGGGGCTAATGCAAAGTCATTTTACTGTATTGAAGACCCGATTCATTACATCATAATGAGCGGGCCCTTGGGGGCTACCAATTGCTCCTGTCAACAATTCAAGGTACACAAGTTAAATCCATTATATTGAAGGGTCAATTGCTCAGTTGATAAAGCACAAAGCTCTTAACCTTGTGGACGTGGGTTCAAGCCCTACGATGGAGGCTACATTATGAGTTGTTATTTACATTGAATTATATATCAAGGCCCAGCTCGGTATTACCGTAATGACCCGGCCCTTGGGGGCTACACATCACTTCTCAAATCTACATGATTATATTTACAAAGTCCCTGCTCATTATTGCATAATGACCCGGCCCTTGGGGGCTACATTGGTTGATGTTTTTATGAGCATAAGGCAATTTCAAGTCCCAGGTTGCTGCAAGCATGACAACCTGACACTTGGGGGCTACATATGTGGAATACTCACTTTATGACTCGTGACTGAGATGAACAAATCGGATGTTTTCAAGGTTGTGACATTTATATTGAAGCAAGTCTTAAGCTGTTGCTACGCTACCTTCTTAAGACTTGGGGGCTACAAGTGATAGGCATATAAGAGGTATATTTTCAAGCTTGATGTTAACTACAATTATGACCCGGTGCCATCAATATTTATAAACCGACAATTTTGGCAATGATAAACCAGCAAGATCTACATCCTTAAGCCGGCTGAAGATCAGATGAGTATTTCAAGGACCAATATTTTTGTTAAGCATTGGGAGCTGAGTCAAACGAATTATTCTTCAAAATATTTATCTGTGACAAACCAATGTCAGCAAATTGATTATGAAGTTGGCCTATTGACCCGGATTTTCTAGAAGAAGGAAAGTGCAAGGAGTTAAGGATGATCAGGATCAATTTAACATGGATAAATCCAAATTAAACTAGGGGCTAATGTCGGGGATATGCCCCGCGGTGTGACCCGGCCGGAGTTATAACCCGGCTGGGACTTGGTAAACCGGCAGGTACTAAACCGGCTGACAGTTAAGACAGGTGGCTAAGACAGATGGTAAACCGGCGGGTGATAAACCGGCTGACAGTTAAGATAGGTGGCTGAGGCATACAGTCATAACCCGGCAGACAATCATAACCCGACAGACAATCATAACCCGACAGACAGTCATAAACCGGCAGACAGTCATGACCCGGCAGACAGTCATAACCCGGCAGACAGTCATAAACCGGCAGACGTTAAGTCAGATCATAACCCAGCAGATGTTAAGTCAGATGATAACCCGACAGACGTTAAGTCGCCTGGGGTTAATAAGTCCGAGATGTTAAGAAGCCCAAGATGTTTAGAAGCCCATGAAGAGAAGTCAGGATAGTTTAAGTCTTAGTCCGAGATGGACTCTACATGTAACCCGCCCCTTCCACTTATATAAGGAGGGGCAGGGCACCCCAAGAGGGGGGAGAAAATAATCTTAAGGGTTGGACATAACTGGGAGAGCCGGTTTACGGCGACTCCCTGACGATGATAATGAGACCTAGCCACAAACAACATGTAGGGTTGTTACGGGATGATGTTTCCCGGGGCCCGAAGCTGTCTAAACCCTTGTCTTGTGTTGCGTTTCTCGATTTCGCTCAACCCCTCTCAAGCTACAACATAGATGCGTTGGACTCACGACAAAGTCCTCACACTAGGACATCTGCCGTGACAATTCCACGACAGTATGTGAGTTTTTTATGACTAATGTTGAGTCCATGGATTATACGCACTCTCACCCTTCCGTCATTGCTAGCCTCTTCGGTACCGTGCATTGCCCTTTCTCACCTCGAGAGTTGGTGCAAACTTCGCCGGTGCATCCAAACCCCGTGATATGATACGCTCTATCACACATAAGCCTCCTTATATCTTCCTCAAAACAGCCACCATACCTTCCTATTATGGCATTTCCATGTCCATTTCGAGATATATTGCCATGCAACATTCCACCGTTCCGTTTATTATGACACCCTTAATCATTGTCATATTGCCTTGCATGATCATGTAGTTGACATCGTATTTGTGGCAAGGCCACCATGCATAATTTTTCATACATGTCACTCTTGATTCATTGCCCATCCCGGTACACCACCGGAGGCATTCATATAGAGTCATAATTTGTTGTAGTATCGAGTTGTAATCTTTGAGTTGTAAATAAATAGAAGTGTGATGATCATCATTATTAGAGCATTGTCCCGCAAAAAAAGAAATGCCAAAAAAAAAGAGAAAGGCCAAATAAAAAAAGGAAAGGCCAAATAAAAAACAAAAAAAAGATAAAAGGTACAATGCTACTATCCTTTTTCCACACTTGTGCTTTAAAGTAGCACCATGATCTTCATGATAGAGAGTCTCTTATTTTGTCACTTTCATATACTAGTGGGAATTTTTCATTATAGAACTTGGCTTGTATATTCCAACAATGGGCTTCCTCAAATGCACTAGGTCTTCGTGAGCAAGCAAGTTGGATGCACACCCACTTAGTTACTTTTGTTGAGATTTCATACATTTATAGCTCTATTACATCCGTTGCATGGCAATCCCTACTCCTCGCATTGACATCAATTGATGGGCATCTCCACAGCCCGTTGATTAGCCGCGTCAATGTGAGACTTCCTTACTTTTTGTCTTATCCACACAACCTCCATCATCATATTCTATTCCACCCATAGTGCTATGTCCATGGCTCGCGCTCATGTATTGCGTGAAAGTTGAAAAAGTTTGAGAATACTAAAGTATGAAACAATTGCTTGGCTTGTCATCGGGGTTGTGCATGATGAGAGCATTTTGTGTGACAAAAATGAAGCATGGCCAATCTATATGATTTTGTAGGGATGAGCATTCTTTGGCTATGTTATTTTGAGAAGACATAATTGCTTGGTTAGTATGATTCAAGTATTATTGTTTTTTGTCAATATTAAACTTTGGTCTTGTATCTTTCGGATCTGAACATTCATGCCACAATAAGGAAAATTACATTGATAAATATGTTAGGTAGCATTCCACATCAAAAATTCTGTTTTTTATCATTTACCTACTCAAGGACGAGCAGGAATTAAGCTTGGGGATGCTTGATACGTCTCCAACGTATCTATAATTTTTTTATTGTTCCATGCTATTATATTATCCATCTAGGATGTTTTATATGCATTTATATGCTATTTTATACGATTTTTGCGACTAACCTGTTAACCTAGAGCCCAGTGCCAGTTTCTGTTTTTTCCTTGTTTTTGAGTTTTACAGAAAAGGAATACCAAATGGAGACCAATTGACCTGCCAATTTTTGTGGATTTTTAAGGACCAAAAGAAGCCCCCGGAGTAAAAGAGTTGGACCAGAAGAGTCCTGAGCCGTCCACGAGGGAGGAGGGCGCGCCCTACCCCCCTGGGCGTGGGCCCCTATCTCGTGGACGACTCGGAGAACCCCCTGATGTGAGACCGACGCAAACAATTCCTATAAATACAGAAACCACCAGAACATAATCTGGATCGGGAGTTCCACCGCCGCAAGCCTCTGTAGCCAACGAAAACAAATCGAGACCCATTCCGGCACCCTCCCGGAGGGGGGAATCCCTCTCCGGTGGCCATCTTCATCATCCCGGCGCTCTCCATGACGAGGAGGGAGTAGTTCACCCTTGGGTCTGAGGGTATGTACCAGTAGCTATGTGCTTGATCTCTCTCTCTCGTGTTCTTGAGGTGGTACGATCTTGACGTATCGCGAGCTTTGCTATGATAGTTGGATCTTATGATGTTTCTCCCCCTCTACTCTCTTGTAATGGATTGAGTTTTCCCTTTGAAGTTATCTTATCGGATTGAGTCTTTCAGGGAATGAGAACACTTGATGTATGTCTTCTGTAACATTGTGAACTTATGCATAGGGGTTGGCACACGTTTTCGTCTTGACTCTCCGGTAGAAACTGGGGCAGTCTTTGAGGTTCTATGTGTTGGTTGAATAGATGAATCTGAGATTGTGTGATGCATATCGTATAATCATACCCACGGATACTTGTGGTGACATTAGAGTATCTAGGTGACATTAGGGTTTTGGTTGATTTGTGTCTTAAGGTTTTATTCTAGTATGAACTCTTGGATAGATCGAACGAAAAGAATAGCTTCGTGTTATTTTACTACGGAATTATGAATAGACCGATCAGAAAGAATAACTTTGAGGTGGTTTCATACCCTACAATAATCTCTTCGTTTGTTCTCCGCTATTAGTGACTTTGGAGTGACTCTTTGTTGCATGTTGAGGGATAGTTATATGATCCATTTATGTTATTATTGTTGAGAGAACTTGCACTAGTGAAAGTATGAACCCTAGACCTTGTTTCCTAGCATTGCAATACCGTTTACGCTCACTTTTATCGCTTGCTACCTTGCTGTTTTTGTATTTTCAGATTACAAAAACCCATATCTATCATCCATATTGCACTTGTATCACCATCTCTTCGCCGAACTAGTGCACCAATAAAATTTACCATTGTATTGGGTGTGTTGGGGACACAAGAGACTCTTTGTTATTTGGTTGCAGGGTTGCTTGAGAGAGACCATCTTCATCCTACGCCTCCCACGGATTGATAAACCTTAGGTCATCCACTTGAGGAAAATTTTCTACTATCCTACAAACCTCTGCACTTGGAGGCCCAACAACGTCTACAAGAAGAAGGTTGTGTGGCAGACATCATCCAGCTCCTTGATCTGGGCGTTGAAGGTGGCTGCACGGACATTGTGGTAATCCTACAACGAAGCAACAGAAAGAAAGGGGAGTTAGAGCTGAGAGCCCACTGAGAAGTTCCCGCCCGACTGCTCAGCAGTCAGACCGGAACTCGGGGGCTACACCCAACGGGTGCGCTGGCGCGCCCCCGCCAAAGATTCCAAAAAACAAGAAGCAATTCACATACCCGAATGGTGGCCCGCGTCTTCACGAACGCCTTCATACATTGCTGAAGGGCGGCGGCTTTGGCCCTGAAGCCGGCCTGGACGTCCTGCGCCGCCTTGATCAGGGTGCCTGTCCCGCCCCCGTGCAATCACTCCGTCGGCGCAGAGCTGGTGGCTTCAGCGTCAGGAACCGACGAGCTCGAGGCTCCAATCTCTTGGGGCCACGGAGCCAAGGTCGCCTTTGCTGCGCGCCGGCGCGTCGGGGTCTGAACAACCGAAGTCGCCCCCACCACCAGCTCGCCGTCACCTTGAGACACTGGCGGCGCGTTGGGCCGACTGTCTTGGGCCTCGGCAGCTGGCGTCTGCTGGAGCGCCTGCAGGCTTGGGACGATGGCGTCTCCCCCTCCCTCTCCATGGCCGGCTGGTCGATGCCGGCCCCTCCAGTAGGCACCAAGACCTCCATCGCTGGCGGCATGGAGCAGAGCGGAATGATCAGCAGTGGGGCCTGGTCGGCTATGGCCGCCCCCACTTGCGCCCCGACGGCCGTGTCCGCCTAGGTCTTGGCAGCCTCCTTCGTCTGGGCCTTTGCTGTGGCATAGGCCAGGGCCCTGGCCGCCGCGCCCGCCTCCTCCTGCGCTGCCTTGGCAGCGTCCGCCTTCGCCCGATCCGCCCTCTCCCTCTCCTCACGCGCTTCCCGCGCATTCCGCTCCGTCGCCGCCTAGAGCTCGGCGCACGGGTCCACACGGCAGGTGTTGGTAGAGCCCTCCGGCCCTCCGACGATGGAGGCAGAGGTCGACTGCTCAAGAGAGAGCGGTGCCCTGATTCGCACGAGTTGAAGAAAATTCAGCAGAAGTTTACAAAAAACAAGAGAAAACATGAAGAGGAGCAAGCACTCACACATGCACCATCGGCGGCTGCTTCCTGGCCCTCTGGAACCGGACGGCCTTCGCAGCGGCCTCCTCTCGTCTGGTCGCCACAGCCGAGCCCTTGGGTTTCTTCGGTCGGGCGCCATGCTGCTGCGTGCTGGCTCGGCGCGCCGCCTGGTGCGGATGGCGCCGCTGAGGAGCTCGCCCTCGCCCTGTTGCCGGCCGGCTGGCAGCGCCGCCCGGCTTGCTCGGTGTCGTCATCTGACCACGCCTCGATGCCGCCTCCTCCACCGGAGCCGCCTGCCCCGTCGCCACCACTCGTGGTGTCGTCTTCCAAAGCGGCCGCCCCCATGTCGGGGTCGTCCGCGTCACTCACCGCCTGGTCCGCAGGAAAACCTGGCCATGCGCCAAAGCGTCGGCCAGCTGCTCGGTCGGATGGAGCAGCGATACGGCTGACTGTTCAGTCGGCAAGCCAGAGCTCGGCAGAAGAAATAAAGACCAAAAAAGAGAGAAAAATCGGAACTTACGGCAGGAGGCGGATTAGCAAGGGGGTATGGCGGCTTGCCAAACCACCAGTCCGCCGCGAGCTTGAGGTTCACGATCTCATTCACCATGTGGGCCACCTCCGCGACCGGCATCTCACGGGTGGACAGCCGGCATGGGTTCCGATGAACACTCATCTGACAAATCATGTGAGGCCGGCCCTGGAGGGGGAGAACCCGGTGCGTCACAAAAGCCGTCAGCAAGTCGGCCGCATGGAGGCCTTCCAGGTCGGTCATCTCCTCGAGCCTGGCGACTGCGGCTGCGCCGGCGGCCGACAGGTGCTTCAGCTTGTACGTCCAGCTGGAGCGCGGTTCAGCCGGCGGGCCGGCTTCGTAGGGCGGCAAGTTGAGGAAGTCCACTGCTGGGTCAGCGTTCTTCACATAAAAGTACGATTTCTGCCACAGGTTGACAGACTGGATCAGAGTAATGGGTGGAAAGCGGTTGCCGGCTCCTTGGCGCCGCACGGCGACGAAGGCGCCGCACTCGGCCGGCTCGTCCTTGGCGGCGACGCCAATCTTGGTGTAGAAACACTGCCTCCACAGCTCGAGTGTGGGGAGAATGACGAGGTAGCCTTCGCACATTGTGACGAAGGACGACAGCAGCACCACCGAGTTGGGCGTGAGGTGGTGCGGCTGGAGGTTGTAGAACTCGAGGAAGGAGCGAAGAAAACCGCTAACCGGGAAGCTGAAGCCACGGAGGAAATGTGTCCGGAACACGACGCGCTCTCCGTCCCTCGGCGCCGGCGTGATTTCTTTCGCCGGCGGGACGCGCTCCTCAACATAGCCCGCGCCGGGCAGCCGCCTCGTGTCACGCCAGAAGTCGAGGTGTCCCTGCTGGACGTCGGAACCGTCCCAGGCGCCAGGGTTCGCCTTGTCGCGCGCCACGGGTTTTTGAGGCCCGATGGAGGCGTGACACGGTGGAGGAGGAGTGAATCCGCGGCGGAACAGCAGCGCCGCGGGAGAGAAGGGCTTGGCAACGGGAAGCCGCGATGGCACTCCGGCGAGACTGCGGGGGTGCGGTGGCGGCAGAGAGCAAGAAGAAGAAGAGCAAGGAGAAGGAGGAGGTGGCCGCGCGTGCTAATGCCCCCTCCCCCTATTTGTAGCCCCGGGCTGCGAAGCCGAGGGGGGCGGAGCGTGGGGTTCGTGGGATTAAATGCGCCCACCACCACATGTCCCCGCACTAACTGCGTAGTAAAGAGCGCGGGGTAAATGCGCTCCAGAAGCCCAATCGCCCACCTCGGCCACAGCGGATCCGCACGCGGGCCGAGGCCCGATAGTGGCGGGCCCAGGCCTGCGGCCACGTCCCATTCCGCGCGTGGGCTGGCAGGACCCCTAGCCTGCTGGCGCCACATGGTGTGCGAATAGCTGGGGGCTGGCCTAGGGCTAGGCTAGCACACCGCTTGGCTCCCGCCTCGGCGTTTCGAAAACCACCAGGCTGCCACCTGGTTGTGTTCGACTTTCGGCAGTCGGCATTCTGGAAGACAGATTAAGCAAGATCAACGGAATACTCATAGTAGGAAGCTACTGCGGCCCCACTTCCTTTTCAGCCGCGGCGCCCCACCAGCTTCGGGGATTACTGTCGGAGTAATTAGCCACGGGTAGCCTCATCAGCTCCCCATGGCGTTTCAAGACATCGGGGCTGACTGTGCCCCTCAAGAATCCAGGACCAAAGCGCCGCCTTCTCACCGCCGGCTGGTCCAGGCGGCCGGCTGCTAGAAGGCGGCATGGCCCAGAAGGCGGCCTCAAGATGAGATGACTCCTGGCAGACGGCCTCTAGAGAGGTCGGCTCCCAACAGGCGGCCCCAAGCGCTCTCAGAGTCTGCACCCTCATAAATATGACGAGACGGGGTGTGGCTACAGCACGCCTTGCCGCCCCCTAGCCTAGGGCACAGCAAGGCGATAGTACGCCGTACTAAGCGGGGCTCCTCCGTTCGGCGCGGCACTGTTGCCACGCCGACCCTGATGTCACCCCTGTTAGAGGGGGCTGTGCCCCCACGACGGGCTGTCGGTACGGCCCGCAGGCGGCAGGCCCCACTCGACAACGAGAAGACCAGAAGGCGGCCGTCCCTGGCCAGTCGGCTCAGTAGAAGCCGGCAGATGGCCAGGCGTCCCTCCCCCTCCTGGGGACCCGTGCGCCATTAACCAAGCGATTCGGGGGATGGCTACAGTGAACGCCCGCTAGGCGGCAGCACTGTAGCCACCCCTCCCCCGACAAAGCACGCATCATTAGCCGCATCGCTACAGTATCGGGCAGCCGGCAGGACCCGCAGACGGCGGGTACGGCATGTCGGCCAAGTACAAGACAGACGGCGGGACCCACCAGGCGGCGGGCCCCCCGGCCAGCAGAGAAGCCGGCGACCAGAGACATTAATGGCTCGGGCCTACACCCGGCCGGATTACCATTGTACCCCTGGGGGTAGGCCTATATAAACCCCCCATAGCACCCATGCAAAGGGTTCAGCCTCTTGTTCACCCACACACCCATATAGAGAGAGGAAGCTAGGGCTAGACTTGCTCTCCTTCCCCCTCTAGAGAAATAACTCAAGGAGCAAGCTTGTAGCCATCATTGTTGCTTGAGTGATCATACGGAGACCCCGCAGAGCAGGACTAGGGGTGTTTTCTCCATGGAGAACCCCGAACGTGGGTAAGATTTTCCCGCGTGCATGTCTTCGCCTCATCCCGCTTCCTGGCACCGGCGACGTCTTACTAGCCACCATCATGATAAGCCATCCTTTGGCATATGTCGCACCAAACCCCTGACATTTGGCGCCCACCGTGGGGCTAGGTGCACCGTCGTCCGAAGATCTGTTCGGGACGGGAATCCTCTTCCTCCCTGGCGAGCGCAGCCAACCAGGCACGCCGGATGGCGTTTGCGCCGACGCGTTGCTTGGTGCGAAGGTCGCCTGCGTGGCAAGCTGCCTCGCCGACCTTGTTGGCGAGATTCGCCTCTCCGACGAGCCTGCGTCCGATGCAGGCACTGACAGCCCCGAGAGCCGCCTTGTCAGCCTCCTCGAACAGCTCCACGTCGCCGACGAGCCGGCCGTCGACTTAGAGTCGGTTGGGTCCACCGACCCGATGCTCGTCGACTCCGACACGGCGTTGCTCGACGCATTCCCAACCAACGTGGTGGTCGTTGACCATCCTCTCCCTCATGCCGACAGCGGTGGCAGCTCCGTCACGGAGGTGCTCGTCATCAGCCATGATGGAGTTTCCGGTGACGGTGCGTGAGACCCGCTCGAGGCAACGCTGCAAGACCTGTCTGCACCCATCGCAGAAGACGCTAACAGTGAGACGCTGGAAGCCCGCCGCGTCCAGCTCGTCGAAAGCGCCAAGAAGCTAGCTAGCATGAGACGCCTTCCGGAGGCTTACCAGCGCGAGATGGACTGCGCCGTTGGAGGCACGCCGGCTCCTGGCGGGCCCAGCCGCATTGGCACGGTCTGGCAGCACGGCGCGGCCATTGCCAACATGTTCGGGGCAAATCGCCCCGTCTACGCCACGCCCAGGGAAAACAAACGAGCTGCCTAGGCGGTAGCAGACGAGCTGGACAACCTCAAGGGCGACGAGCGTCGCCATATGACGGAGCGCGTCCAGCGACTTATTGACGCGGCTGCCGAGCAGCAAGACGCCGGCTGCCGCGTCAAGGAGCCCAACCAGCGGAACGACGACCCACCTCCCCGCCGGGAGCATGGCGCGATGTCCCGGACGCCGACTGGTGGCGCCCGCGGACAACGAGACAAGGAGCTGGCTGCCATCCGCAGCCGGACGCACATCAGCATCGAGCGTGACCAAGACGGCCGCCCGCGAGCGGTGGAACGACCAGGCGACTACCAGCCTCCCCCGTGCAGAGAAAGACGCGTCTCCCCGCCGTCTGTTGATCACCCAACACTCGGCGACCGCCTTCGCCCCCGAGAAGGGGTCGTAGAGAACGATGCCCGCCACCGGATCGACCGCCTCAACCGGTCCCTGGCGCTAGAAGAAGAAGACATGCTGGGCCTGCCCTATTTTGGCCCCCGCATCCGTGACGAGCCATTCCCCAAAGGGTTCACACTCCCAAGAGATACGCCCAAGTACACCGGCTCCGTGAAGCCGGAAGACTGGCTGGTCGACTACTCCACAGCCATCAGCATTGCAAACGGCAACAAGCGCGTTGCCGTGAAGTATGTTCCACTCATGCTCCAGGGCACCCCTCGGACATGGCTGAATAGCCTGAAGCCCCGCAGCATCAACAGCTGGGTAGATTTCACTGAAGCCTTCATCGGCAACTTCACCAGCACTTACAAGCGGCCGCCCAAGCCTCGCCAGCTCTCCTTGTGCGTCCAAGGCCCCAACGAGTCGACTCGTGACCACCTCACGCGCTGGGCCGAGCTGCGCAACTCTTGCGAAGGCGTGCATGAGGTGCAGGCTATCGAGTACTTCACAGTCGGGTGCAGAGAAGGCACTCTGCTCAAGCATAAGCTTCTCTGCGACAAGCCGGCCACCCTCGACGAGTTGCTGATCATAGCAAACAAGTACACCATGGCCGACTCCTCCATGAAGGCGGAGATTCAAGTCGATGCATCCGGCAAAGTGGCTCCTCAGGCTCCTCGGACCCCAGCTGGCGACTCCAGTTGGCGCCAGCAGCAGAACGATAACAAGCGAAAAGCCCCGATGCCGGCTTCCACCAGCCGGCATGTGGCGACAGTCGAGGACTAGCAGCTGGAGGGGCAGCCCGCTCCCAAGCGTCAGAGAGGCGGCAAGTTGAATTGGCTGCCTGCCTTCTCCTATGAGCAAACTCTTGATGCCCCCTGCAACTTTCACAGTGGCGCGAAGCCGTCCAACCACATCACTCGGAAGTGTCACTGGCTCACGCGAATCTCCAAGTGCGAAGGACTGCTACCTCCGCCGCCTGCAGGCCAGCCACCCCCGCCTCCTCACCAGCCGGCGGCCCGCCCAGCAGTCGGCGCTGTTCAAGATGAATTCCCTGAAGAGCACGGATATGTTGTTTTCAACAGTGTGGCCGATGACAGGCGCAGCCGGCGTCAACAGTCCCGAGAGGTGAATGCCGTAGCCAGTGAAGCCGCAGAGTTCATGCACTGGTCAGAGAAGCCAATCAGTTGGAGCCGAGCTGACCACCCGGAGGTAATGCCTTCTCCGGGTTCTTATGCTTTGGTGTTGGAGGCAACCTTTGCTACGGAGAGGCGAGCTGCTCGTTTCTCCCGAATCCTGATAGGTGGCGGAAGTAGCATCAACATCCTATATCGTGTCACCATGAAGAAATTGAAGATCAAACCCAAGCATCTCCTGCCCAGTCGGACTGTCTTCCATGGCATAGTTCCTAGCCTTTCTCACTCACCAATAGGCAAGATCAAGATAGATGTCCTCTTCGGAGACAAAGATCATTTCCGCCGAGAGCCCATCTGGTTTGAGGTAGTTGCCCTAGAAAGCCCGTACCACGCACTGCTTGACCGCCATGCCTTAGCCAAGTTCATGGCGGTGCGACACTATACCTACCTCAAGATCAAGATGCCAAGCGCCAAGGGAGTCATTACCATCTCCGTAGATTACTAGAAGTCGTCCGACTGTGCGGCCGCTAGGAGCCGGCTGGCCGAGTCCCTTGTGATTGCTGCCGAGAAGTGACTCCTTGACCAGGTTGTGGCCATGGCCGGCAAGCAGCCGGACATGTCCCACGATCCCAAGGAGTTGGATGCCGAAGGATCCTTCAAGCCGAGATAAAGAAGATACCGTTGGACCCAGAGCACCCGGAGAGGTATGCTGTCATAGGTGCAAACCTTGACAACAAATAGGAAAGCGAGCTCGTCGATTTTCTCCGTGAGAATCGGGACATCTTTGCTTGGTATCCCAAAGACATGCCGGGTGTTCCGACGGATTTCGCCGAGCAGAAGCTACATTTCAGAGAAGATGCCAAGCCAGTCAAGCAACCCCTCCGCCGACTATCGGAGGAGAAGAGAAGAATCGTTGGAGAAGAGATCGCCCGTCGGTTGGCACACGGTTTCATCATGGAAGTTTTCTTCCCAGAATGGCCTACCAACCCAGTCCTTGTACTGAAGAAGAATAACAAGTGGCGCATGTGCATTGATTACACCAGCCTCAACAAGGCCTGCCCGAAAGATCCGTTTGCTCTGCCACGGATAGACCAAGTGATAGACTCCACAGCCGGATGCGAGTTGTTGAGTTTTTTGGATGCCTACTCAGGATACCACCAGATCAAGTTGAACCCGGTATACCGCCTTCATCACGCCATTCGGAGCCTTCTGCTACCTGACCATGACATTCGGCCTGAGAAATGCCGGTGCCACGTTTCAGCGTTGCATACAGAAATGCCTCCTCAAGCAACTCGGCAGAAATGTCCACGTCCATGTAGACGATATTGTGCTGAAGACAGAGAAGCGCAATACACTCCTCGAAGACCTTTGAAAATCTGCGCCTATTTCAAATCAAGCTCAACGCAGAAAAGTGCGAGTTCGGAGTACCATCCGGCCAGCTCCTTGGCTTCCTGGTCTCAGAACGCGGCATTGAGTGCAACCCTGTGAATATCAAGGCCATCGAGAGGATGGAGAAGCCTACCCGACTGCGAGGCCCTTCCGATGATGGAGTAGCGCAGGCGCCGCGGGACCCGCACAGCAAGCACCACTACCGGAATCGCACCCTATGCCGACGGCCCTGGCCGTCGGCATAGCCCTGATTGGCCGTCGGGACAGGCCTATGCCGACGGCCCCCGTCGGCAACATATCCGTCGGCGTAGCCCGGGAGGCCGTCGGCATAGGTCCTATCCCGACGGTGTCCGTACATCTATGCCGACGGCCCTGGCCGTCGACAACGTTACGTCCTAACGGCGGCCGCCGTCAAGTGCTGACCAACGCCTGCTCGCCACGTGGCAATCCTATGCCGACGGCCTAGACATCGACATAGATTTAAACTAAGCCGACTGCTAGGCCGTCGGCATAGGCCTGCCACGTGGCAGCAACTGGGCTCTCCTGGGGCAAGGCTATGCCGACGGCCTGGCCGCCGGCTTAGTTTATATATATGCCGACGGCCTGGCCGTCGGCATAGACTTGCCCGACGAGCTCCCAGTTGCTGCCACGTGGCGTCTATGCCGACGGCCTAGCCGTCGGCTTAGTTTAAATCTATGCCGACAGCTAGGCCGACGGCATAGATGCCACGCGTCAGCAACTGGGAGCTCCGGCCAGCCCTATGCCGACGGCCTAGCCATCGGCATAGTTTGTATTTGATTTTTTTTCTTTTCTCTGTTTGTTTTCAAATCAATTCAATTCAGATATACAGCACATATCAGCAGATATATATGATGGAAATAGACATATAGAACACATCTAAGTATCATCCGTCACCATCACAACATTATATGCATAAGCATCATCATAATCAACATAAAGATAAGCATAAGCATATAAAGAAGCACACAAGTCATCTAAAGGACCATCAAAGACCACAAGTTTATCATCATCACCACACACAAGTCATATAAGCACACAAGTAACCAAAAGGCTTAAGCGCCAGGACGTCGAGCACCGCGGAGGTCGTCACCGCCAAGACCGCTGAAGCCCAGGTCGTCAGTGCTAGCGGCAGCGCTACCGCCAAGACCGCCTCCACCTCCGCCTCCGCCTCCATCGATCGGAGTGGTCGGGCTCCGTGACTCGGGAGTGCTGCGAAGACCACCGCCAACGGTTGATCCACCGGTTCCCTGGATGTTGAAAAGACATATTAACGGGATATATGACTGTGTTGAAAGGCATGATATGCTTTGAGTGAATAGATTGGGGATGAACTAACAGGCGAGGGGCCAGCGTTCTGTGCCACAAACTCCTCAAAGGTCAGCAACGTTGGATGTGCTGGAGGACCCTCTGCTGATGGCCATTGAGGACACCTGCCGGCCGCCATTTCCTGAAAAGCGTGCTGCATCTGGCGATCCCTCTGCTGATGGTATGCATCAAGGCGGTCGTGCCACGCCATGGTCTCCTGGCGTGTGTACTCCATGTAGGCCTACAGTATGACATGATGAAACTCATAAAACTACTAAATGCGGAAAATAAAGGGAGCAATGAAGATAAAAGGGAAAATACTTACAGTTTTCTGCTCCTGAAAGAGGGACAGTGATGGTGCACTGCTCCTGGGCGTGCTCGTGCGCTGGCTCAGGGTCGGGTCGATCCGACGGAGCTGTGTGTGGGAGATAGTAGGAGTGATCACAGCATCGAGAACCGCCTCCCGACCGTGCTCCTTTGGCCATGCCCACCACCACCCTTTCGTCCAGATCCGCCGCAATGGGGTCGATGACGTGGCAGAGGGGCATGGGCAGGTCTATGCCGACGGCTATGCCGCAGGCATACCTCTGCCATAGATATGCCGACGACCGCCTTTACCTCCCGTCGGCGTAGTTTCAACACCGTCAAACGGTCAGCGCTGACCGGGTAGGTGGGCCCGGGCTATGCCGACGGCTGCGCCTATGCCAACGGTCCCCGTAGGCATATCTCGAGCGGTCCCGACGGCCACGTCTATGCAGACGGCCCCGTCGACATAGATGGATGTATGCCGACGACTTTTCTACGCCTACGGCCCGCCCTTTGCCGTCGGCATAGGTCCATCTATGCCGACGGGGGCCGTCGGCATAGATGAGGCTGTCCGCGCAAGCAGTTATTCTGGTAGTGCACCAACGCATGCCGCGGGACCTGCCGAACTCCTCCATGCGAGGCCGTCGCGGGAGTAGCAGAGCTCGTCGCGTGAGCGCACTCCTCCATCCGAGGCCGTCGCGGGGCAGCGGATCTCCCACGTCCCGTGGCCGCACTCCTCCATGTGAGGCCGCCGCGGGAGGTCGCAGCCGTCGAAGCGGGGGCCACCGTCGATGTGGGGTGGGGTCGGGGGGAGGCGGAGCTCCTTGGCGCGTGGCCACCGTCGATGCGGGGGAAAGGCTCCACCACCGCCGCTCTTGCGAGTGGAGAAGTGTGGGACCCTAAGGCGAGAGGATATGGTGTGCTGGTCCAAGCGAAAACCTGACATGGCTCGGCAGATGCATGAAGATTCGTGCGTGCAAAATCAATGACATCTAATTCGTCCGGGCCGAATTCTCAACTGCCACACGCGTTCGGGCGAGGAGCGTTTCGCCCACACAACACTGTTTGCTTACGTGGCCTTTGACCCAGATGACAACTGCTGTAAAATTTGTGCAAATCAATCCAACGGCAACTACTCCGTGTGGGCGTGATGATAAGTGCCACACGTGTGGGCGTTTTCATTTGGGTATCTTTTTCTCTACTCTGCATTGACATCCGGGCACAGCAGCTCGGCATTGGCTGAATTAAAACAGACAGCAAGGAAGTTATGCATTATGTCACAGGTAGTGCAACGGTTTGAGAAGGTCAATACCTAAAATACCACTGTTTTGCAGAATTAACGAAGAAGACAGCTTATGTACAAAACCTGAAAAACAACAATATAATGTGCAGAAACTAGTTCTACATGAGTTTATCACACGAGAGAATGGATGCTCAACATGAATTTTGCAGAAATTATTTCTTTAGGAGAGAGAGAGAGAGAGAGAGAGAGAGAGAGAGAGAGAGAGAGAGAGAGAGAGAGAGGAGAGACATGTTGTATTGGACTTCTCAAAGAAAGTGAAAACATAAGGTTTAAGCAAATGTTTAGAATCCTCTGAGATGCGAAGGGAAGGAAGGATTCCTATAGGAATTTTCAAGTCAATCCTACTACGGCACGCAGGAATCGTCTCCTATAGGATTGTATTCCTATGAAATTCCCTCAAAATTCCTTTGTTCCAGACGGGGCCTGAGTGTTCTCTGTCGAAACACAAATTCATTCTCTGCTATAGAACTGAAACTTTAAGCGGCACAGCTAAACTCAATTCCTAAACTCACTGCATAAGTGTACGATGCTTCATCTAAGAGAAACGCAGCTGACACCAGCATAGAAGGGCGAGCACAACTGACTAATGTCACCACATCATTGTTCATGCAGTTTCTGAATTGTAGAACAGCGAGGGCAACCCAAAATAGACTTCCAACTGTCAGGAGAATGGACAAAGTTTAGCTAGAAGAACTCCTGGGTTTTCCTGAACCCCTATCTTAGTACAAAAAGTTTTCCTGACACTCAGAAGTCCTCCTCAGGTACGGTCTTTCTCTATGCTGCATCGACATCCGGGTACAGCACCTCCGCGTGGGCTGAATTAGCAGAAATATCGAAGAAGTTAGACATACATCATGTCATAGGTTAATGAAATAATGAAGAAGAAAGCTGATGTATGCTTTCATATAGGGCTGTGGGATACAGCCTGGATTTGTCTACACATTATTCGAAGCAATTACATTAGGCTTAATAGTAGAAATCGGTCTCTTCTCTGTGAAGTTTAAATGAGCAGGTTGAGTGGTTTGGGTTTTCAAGTTGCAAAGTCTTCCACTAGCGGCATATAGTATTAAATTAAGAACTGAATCATCTAAAGTCAAAACCAAACAATAACAAGCTTCAGAGTTCAGACAGCCTTCTAGCATCTGTCCATAAATCTAACAGGCAGTTGACTGATTTGGTTCAACAACTTCTATTGATATCTAATAATCCTACAGCAGTTCAGACTACCTAGTTTCACCAAAAGTTTCAGCAAACTGTTTTTCAGACTACTAGGTTCGAAATCAAGAAGGCAATTGCAGAAACTATTTTCCATATAGTGTTGTGGGATAGGACCTGATTTTTTTTGCTGAATTACATATGAGTAGAAATCAGTATCTTCTATGTGAAGCTGAACTGATATGACTGAACTTATTTGGGTTTTCAAGTTCCAAGAGTGGGAATATGTAAAAACCAACTAAGCCTCTGACTACACAGACAGATTAGTCCAACGGCCACACAATGCAAAGACAGCAGTTTAAACAATTGTCAAGTCCTAAACTCCTGACTGAAGCAGATTAGCAGCTGTTTCAGTACACTGTTTTCCAACACAAGCAGACTACTCCATTAACATAAAACCCAAGGAGATTAGTAGGAAGTTGGGAAGATGGAGGGCCTCTCACCTGGCGTCCCGGCCGCGAAGACGACGATGTGGAGGTCCCGGAGGTACGCTGCGGGGCAAGTCGACGCACATGACGAGGTCGGAGACGTCCAGCCGGCGCACCAGCTTCTTCCTCAGGCGGACCACGGACCTGCCCCTGAACACCAACGCGCCGTGGTTCATGCGGATCTGCCGCGACGGCAACAGGGCGTCGAGTAATCCGCGGAAGGGAAGCTGCAGTTGAGTCGCAAGGAATCATCAGGATGCCGGGGAATGCAGAGGCGCAAGAAGCCAAAGAAACTTGAAACAGAGCCAAGAAGCGCCAAGAACAGAGCCAAGAATTGCTCGCAGGCGAATGAAATCAACACGATTTGCAATCTTTGCGGTCAAATTCCGACATGTCCACCCAATTCCCGCAAATTCGGGAAGAATCACGAAGCGCGCATGGCGGACTCACCCCCGTCTGACGTGGAAGGGGAGGCATGCCCCCCTGGCGGGGATGGGCTCCACTACCCAGTGCATCATCGTGCTGACGATGTAGGTGTCCTCGATGTCCTCGGCGCTGACGCCATTGTTCCAGCTGAGGTACCTCCCGGTTGGCGCGGAGGCAGCGTCCGGTGAACTGCCAGAGGAGGACGTCGTTCCCGGTGTCGACCCCGTCGGCCTTCCACATGATGGCCTGCACCTCCGGCTGTGCGTAGTCCCGCAGCTGGACGCGGAGCCCGCGGTGGCCTAGCGGCGCCGGCGCGTCCGTGGCGGCGAGGTAGCGACCGTAGGCGGCGCTGTGGAGGAGCACATACTCCGCGTGGCCGTGGTACAAGTGCACCACCCAAGCCGCATTCATCGACGCCCGGCGGTGGTGGAGGGAGAAGCCATGCCCGTCCTATTCGGCGTACAGGTACATGCCGCCCTCGCGGCTCCGCAGCCGCACGTGGTGGCCGCATCTGCCGCGGGCGCCGCTGGAGAGCAGAGGCGGTGGGTTCTTGGTTTCTTGGCGCTCCGGCGAGGAGAAGCGAAAGCTGCTGTTGGGTCAGGCGCCAAGGCAGAGTATTTCAAGGGGAAAGATATGTATCGCCAGCAGCGTTCCTGATCGAGCGACTGCTCACGGGGCCGGCCCAGTATCTCAAGTATAACCCACTTTGCCTATAAAAAAAGTATAACCCACTTTTATCTATAAAAAACTAGACTAAAGAAAACAGTATGACCCATTTCAAATTTTGCGACAAATAGGGTGCCGACGCACCCCGACTTGGCTGGCCCGTCGGCGAGCACGACATGTACTAGTACCACGTGATGTACAAATCGAAAAAGGTGGGTGCCTCCACCAGGAATTGAACTCCTGATGCGAACTAATATACGAACAATGCTGTTTCAAACTTTTCTTCAAAAGTTGTGAACAATTTTCTAGAAGGCAAGTAATGGTTGAAAGCACGACCATTTTCTTAAAAATGCTGTCGGTGTATAAAAGTAGGGGCTATCCTTTTGACCCTTTACTTGTGCACGGGTAGTCACAGCCACGTGCCACGGCCACACTTAACAGCGTAGAGGAGGGAAGCCAAAGAGAAGCCAAAGCACAAGACAACCAAGGCAACGCCAAGACCAGGAACACAAAAAGTAAGAGGGCGAGGTGGACCCCCTCCCGGCAAGACCCTTGCCGGGGTGGCCTCCGTGGCCCCGACAAGAGCCTCGCCGGGGCAACTTGCCCAACACCAGCAGAGCGAGCCACCCCTGAGCCCAAGGGTTCCAAACGCCGTCAACAACTACATTGGAACCAGGGCTCGGGAGGCACCTCCGTGGCCGAGGGCATCAGCGGGGCCACTGCCATGCCCGCACCAGCCAAGACTCCACCGCCGTCCCCAAGCAGCTGCTAGCTCAACCAGCTGGGCAGACACCTTCGTGGCGACGAGCGGCCTCTACACCGACTCAGCAAGCACCTGCGTGCTGGCATGCGGCCCTTCCTGAAGGCTCCACCGCCGCGCCAGCCCAGCAGCCTGCCTACATGGCACTGCAGACGTCGCTGGCCTGGGCGCGTGTCGAAGCGAGGCGGAGCGGCGACGGACGGGACGGGCCTCATTCCCGTCCCCGATAAAGCTAATGGACATCTAAGTAGCGCATTTAATGCGCTTTGTCCCGTAATGCCGGGCGATAAGCTCGCGCACTGTACACCTTTCCACCTCCTGTCTGCCACTGTGGCAACCCCTTTTGCCTATAATAGGAGGCCCGAGGCGATCAGGAGAGGAATTCGGCTCTTTAGAACTATGCGGCCACCGTAGCTAGTTCGAGAGCTCAAGAACACTCTGAAATACACCCACTAAATCGGGACTAGGGTATTACGCATCTTCGCGGCCCGAACCTGGGTAAACGACTCGTGTGCTTCCTATCAGACCTGCTCTTTGCACAACCTCGCGCCCGCCGACCGTAGAAGGGATCCCAGTGACCCCATAGGTGTCGTTCCCACCAACATCTTTGGCGTGCCAGGTAGGGGGCGCGGTTGTGAGAATCTGGTCTAGAAGTTCTTCATCTCCATGGCTCCCAAGAAGAAGACGATCACGGCCCGTGCCAGTGCGGGCGAGCAGCGGGCCGGTCGCGGACAGAACCCGAGCCGCGGCCCGCGAGCACCAGCACCACTCTGGCAGTCAGAGCCTGGCGAGCGGCGTCGTTCGTGCGCCAGACGACGGGCCGCACACCGCCAAATCCAAAGATGGGGCTGGGCCCCCCGCAGGCGGCGCGGGGCCCTCCAGGGGTGTCGCTATGCCACCTACGGTGGCGCAGCCACCTCCAAGACGCCTACGCCGGCGCCCACAACGCGCTCTTCCCAGGGTGTGCACGACGAGCAGCGTCACCACGCCGGTGACCCTGGACACCGCCGTGGGAAGAGCCATGTGCATCATCTGCGGGACGAAGGAGGCCAGGATGCCCGCCGAAGTGCTGGCGAAAATGGCACGCAGCCGCTGGGCCGTGATAGAGCTCCTTCTAATGTGGTTAGAGGTCGAAGCGCGCCACGGTCCACGCTGCTTTCGCCACCACCCACGCCAGCAGAAGCTTTGGCACGCGTGCAGCTACTCCTCGACTTCCCTCCTGCCGTGGAGAAGCTCGACGAATGGAGGGCCACCATCCAGAGCCTTGTCGCCGTCGCCAACAAAGACGATCCGCGACCAGCGGGGCCCTCGGGCCGGCGCTCCGTCGAGCCACCACATGCCAGCGGTGGAAGGACCGGGGGAGCTATAGGCACAGTGCACTCTCCACCCCGCGCTAGTCGCCGCCGGTGCCGGTCCGTCGTGACGATGCTTGTGATAACATTTCCATAGCGTCATCCGACCCACGGACCCATCGCGACCAGCGCCAAGTTCTTCGAGAACGAGCCCATGAAGACGCTCGAATCACCATCGAGCGCCGGCGCGATACACGCCACCAGTCGGATAAGCGGGCAGGACCCGCCATGGACCACCCGGCACCGGGGGGCTCCGGTGGCCTACCTTACGAGGTGGGTTGCCCAGCTTTTACCCGTGAGCTGCGGCAGTTCCAGTGGCCATCCCACCGCATGTTCAAGCCCGACGTCGGCGAGAAGTACAACGGCAAGACCCATCCGTCAGAGTTCTCAGCATCTACACCATCGCGATGCAAGCTGCTGGAGCTCGCGACGACAAGGTGATTGCCAATTACTTCCCGTTGGCACTGAAGCCCAACGTCATGTCTTCGTTGATCCACTTGCCGGCGGATTCCATTTGTTCTTGGTCGGATCTGTGCCATGAGTTCGTTGGTGCCTTCAGCAGAGGCCACCAAGCTCATGGCTAGGCCAGTGATTTGCATATCATTCCCAAGAAGGAAGGGGAAACCCTGCGCAAGTACATACAGAGGTTTAGCCGGCTGCAGTACAACATCCCCGATGTTCATCCGGCCGCCGTGATTAGCGCGTTCCATCAGAACATGCGCAATCGCAAGATGCGTGAAGAGCTAACGATGAACAAGGTTAAGGATGTGGCCGAACTTTATGTTCTGGCTGATAGGAGCGCTCGGGCTGAAGAGGGAAGGAAGTACCCCGGCGAGGACGCCGGCGTGGAAACCGACTCTACTGATGAAGACAACGCCGCCCCGATGAAGAAGGGCCGGCGTCGCAACAGGAAATGCAAGGGCAAGGCCGTGCTTGCCGTCGAGGGATCCGACGACACCGGCGCTGCCAAGAAGGCCAAGGCAGACGACCCCGGGAAGGAGATTGCCGGATGCGCCGCCTGCCAGGCCTTGGCAGCTGCCGACAAGCCAGGAGGCTCCGACAAGCAATACTGCAAGATCCACAGCACCAAGGGCCACGACCTCCAGAACTGCCGACAAGTTGAGCTGCTTGCTAAGAAGCAAAAGGCTGAGTATGAGAGGCGGGACAAGGAGAAGGGTTAGGATGGTGCCGAAGGATCCAGCAAGAAGCATGGCGGCCAAGGAGGCCGCCGCGGCAAGGATAACCAACAAGAGAGGACCGCTCGGGGCCGTGACAAGAAGCAGGAAGACGATGATCATGACGAGGACGACGAGTCCGGCGAGCAAGTGTTTCAGAAGGCTACGGAGGCCATGTGCGTCAATGGTGGCGCCTCGCTGCACACTTCACACCGCCAGCTCAAGAAGTGGGCACGTGAGATCACAGCAGCGGAGCCATCGTTCGACGCTCAGAAGCCGCTGAAGTGGTCCAGCACGCCCGTCATTTTTTACGCCGAGGATCACCCTGATCGCACAACTGCGGTTGGGTGTTTGCTGTTGTGGGTTTCACCAACGATACGCAACCTCAAGGTGAACAAGACGCTGGTTGACGGCGGGGCTGGTCTGAACTTAATCTCGCCCGTTGTGATCAGGAGGCTGCAAATTCCCGATGGAGACCTCGAGGAGACGGGCACGTTTCAAGGGGTCAACCCGGGAAGGAGCCAGCCGAAGGGGAAGGTCACGTTGCCAGTGACGTTTGGAGGCGAGCTAAACTAGAGGACGGAGAGGATTGTCTTCGATGTAGCCGAGATCCCCTTGCCCTACAATGGGATCCTCGGCCGCCCGACACTAGCCAAGTTCATGGCGGCGGCGCATTACGCCTACAACAAGCTGAAGATGCCTGGGCCGATGA
Source organism: Aegilops tauschii subsp. strangulata (assembly GCF_002575655.3). NCBI lineage: Eukaryota > Viridiplantae > Streptophyta > Magnoliopsida > Poales > Poaceae > Aegilops > Aegilops tauschii. The sequence goes on from NC_053041.3 coordinate 70,680,758, forward strand.
CCATCATCACCGTCCCTTGTGATAAGAAGGATGCGCTGATCTGCGCCGACCTACTCTACCGGGAAGCAGTTGCAGCAGCTACCGCCAAGGCACTTGCTCCTGCCGCTGAAGCCCGGGGAGGGAAGAAGAAAACCGGCAAGACTTCTCGCACCCACTTCGACAAGCACACCTCTTCAGAGTGTTGTGCTACTGTCGAGGACGTGGCAGAGAGCTCCACCGGCAAGAGCAAGAAATCCAGAGCTGCGCTGGAGACCAATAAGTTGTCCGTCAAGGAGGATGGCACGGGAGGAGCTTTCATCATAAGCTCCACCCTCTACAGTAAATAGGAAGACGCGCTCGTCACTTTCCTGCGGGCGAATGTTGATGTGTTTGCATGGCAAGCATCTGACATCCGCAGCGTTCCCAGGGAAGTGATTGAGCATCATCTTGCTGTCTGCCCCCCATGCGCGACCCGTCAAGCAGAAGGTCAGGAAGCAAGCTTTGGAACGGCAGGAGTTTATCACAGAGGAGATCAGGAAGTTGGAAGCAGCAGGCTTGGTGAGGGGAGTGCTCCATCCGACGTGGTTAGCCAATCCGGTGGTGGTGCGCAAGGCAAACGGGAAGTGGAGGTTGTGTATTGACTACGCAGATATCAATAAGGCTTGTCCTAAGGACCCCTTCCCGTTGCTGCGCATCGAACAGATTATTGACTCCACGGCCGGGTGTGATCTGTTATCATTCCTCGACGCCTACTCGGGCTACCACCAGATCTTCATGACAAGAGAAGACGAAGAGAAGACAACATTCATCACCCCATGTGGTACGTATTACTTTTTACGGATGCCTTTCGGGTTGAAGAGCGCTGACTTGACGTTCGCAAGGGCGGTCCAAATTGGTTTTGAGCCCCAACTACGTAGAAATATGGAAGCTTACATGGATGACATAGTGCCCAAAACTGTCTTCGGTGTTCCGTCCGGCAAACTTCTCGGGTTCTTTGTGTCGCAGCGTGGGATCGAGGCAAACCCAGACAAGATCAAGTCTATCGAGCAGATTGAGGCGCCAATGCGGATCAAGGATGTGCGTCGGCTCACTGGCTGCGTTGCCACCATGAGCCGATTCATCTCCACATCTGCCAAGCGCGCCCTTCCCTTTTTCAAGATTTTGAAAAAGGCGGGCCCAATGGAGTGGACCCCGGAGGCCGACGTAGCACTGCAGGATCTGAAGAAATACCTCTCTTCTACACCAGTACTGGTGGCGCCTAAACCACAAGAGCCATTGCTGCTGTATCTGGCGGCGACGAATCAAGTGGTCAGCGCCGCGTCGGTGGCGCAGAGGGAGGTCGACGAAGAGGCAGTGGCAATGGCAGGACCGGCGAATGGCGCGCCAGAGATTCCCCTGGCAGGGCCTGGTGCTGGCAAGGCAAGGCCCCCGGCAGAGTCTGACGCCATCGCGACAGGGCCTTCGCAGGCAAGTGAAGTGGTGCAGAAGAAGAGGATGATGCAGCACCCGGTTTACTTTGTCAGCTCCCTCTTGCAGGGGGCTAGGTCAAGGTACTCCGGTGCGCAGAAATTGCTCTTCGGCCTTCTTATGGCCTCGAGGAAGCCGTGTCATTACTTCTAAGCCCACGAGATCACTGTCGTCACCCGCCTCCCGTTGCAACGGATATTGCATAATCCAGACGCAACCCGGAGGATTGTGGAGTGGGCCTTGGAGTTGTCGAGCTTTGGTTTGAAGTTTGAAAGTACTTCGACGATCCAGAGCAGAGTCCTGGCGGAGTTCATTGCGGAGTGGACCTCAACGCCCAACAAAAAATCCAGGAGACCGCTCTCCCCGGCAAGGAAGCAAGTCACGACTGGATCATGTACTTTGATGGGGTTTTCTTGCTGCAAGGCGCCGGTGTGGGTGTGCTGCTTTTCGCACCCAACGGAGAGCACCTCAAGTATGTAATCCAGATGCACTTTCCCAGGGAGATGTCCACAAACAACACTGCTGAGTACGAGGGTTGCTTGTCGGTCTCAAGATCGCGGCAGACCTCGGGGTTAAGAGGCACATCGTTAGGGGTGATTCGCAGCTTGTCGTCAGACAAGTCAACAAAGATTATCAGAGTCCGTTGATGAAGGCCTACGTAGATGGGGTGATGTCACAACCCCAGTTCAGGCCTTGCTTGTCCTTGCATTAGCCTCCATGCATCATGTATAAATTCTGTGAAACTTTGAAATGGGGGCTGATAAACCCTAGCAGCAAATGAAATTCAACTAGGGTCCATATAAAATCATTTTCACTGAACCTGAAATGCCCTTCTAAAATGTTCATCATCTTTGCCTTGGTCTAGAACCTCTGACAAAAATGGTGCACAATTTTCTAGGACAGCATAAGGTCACTAAATTAAATTATATAGTATTTGCATTTGGGCATTTAAATTCTATAAAATATTTTAAATGCCCCAATAATCACAAACTGAAATGTTTGCTGTTGGAAATATTCCAAACAGTGGCCACAGTCAGTTGCATGATTTTTGGAAATGCTCTGGCATTTTTAGTAAAGCCAAAAACAATCATAGAAAATAGAAAACAGAAGAAAAATAAAGAAAGGAAAGCAAACTCACCTGGACTTACCTACAGCCCATCTGGCCCAGCACTGTAGCAACCCAGCCCAAAGGGGCAGCATCGTCCTCTTCCTCCTCTGCCAGGAGGACAACCAGGTGCATGGCGAGCGCCGACGCTGCCCTGGCCACCTCCTGCTTCCCCGGCCCCTCCTAGTGACGCCACGACAACGCCCCGAAGCCCCTGTCCCCTCTCCCTCACTCGCTGCTCTCTCTCCCCCACCTCTGGCTGTCTCCCCCTGTCACGCCCAAGATGCGACCCTATCCTAAAGGAACACGAAGGTCCCACCAAGGATAGAAGCGCATCTTGAAGACCCTTTTGCAAGGTGGATATCATTACATCAACATTACATAATATTTGGGGATACATACAAGGCATACAAGTGCCGCAAGAATACATCAATACATCATACATAAGATCAACATCCGACTACGGATGAAACACAAACAGAAACTCCAACGACATCCACCCTGCTAGCCAGGCTGCCGACCAGGAACCTATCCCCTGATCGAAGCAGAAGAAGAGCTCCAAAATAGGTAAACATCGCTCTCACGTCATGATCATCGCAAAACCTGTACCTGCAACTGGTGTTGTCGTAATCGGTGAGCCATGAGGACTCAGCAATCCCATTACCATGGGTATCAAGACTAGCAAAGCTTAATGGGAAAGGAAGGGGAAAGGTGGTGAGGTTGCAGCAGCGTCTAAGCAATGTATGGTGGCTAACTTACGCAAATGAGAGCGAGAAGAGAAGCAAAGGAACGGTCGTGAAACAGGCAATGATCAAGAAGTGATCCTGAACTCTTACTTACGTCAAACATAACCCAGAAACCGTGTTCACTTCCCGGACTCCGCCGAGAAGAGACCATCACGGCTACACACGCGGTTGATGCGTTTTAATTAAGGTCAAGTGTCAAGTTCTCTACAACCGGATATTAACAAATTCCCATCTGCCACATAACCGCGGGCACGGCTCTCGAAAGATAATACCCTGCAGGGGTGTCCCAACTTAGCCCATCATAAGCTCTCACGGTCAACGAAGGATATTCCTTCTCCCGGGAAGACCCGATCAGTCTCGGAATCCTGGTTACAAGACATTTCGACAATGGTAAAACAAGACCAGCAAAACCGCCCGATGTGCCAGACCTCGAGTTTCCACGAGGGGGCCCCGCAGTCTACTCAGTTCGGACCAACACTTAGAGAAGCACTGGCCCCGGGGGGGGGGGGTTAAATAAAGATGACCCTCGAGAGAGCGACTCCCCAGGGAAAAGAAATAGGGTAGGCAAATGGTAAAACCAAGGTTGGGCCTTGCTGGAAGAGTTTTATTCAAGGCGAACTGTCAAGGGGGTCCCATAAATCACCCAACCGTGTGAGGGACGCAAAATCAAGGAACATAACACCGGTATGACGGAAACTAGGGCGGCAAGAGTGGAACAAAACACCAGGCATAAGGCCGAGCCTTCCACCCTTTACCATGTATATAGATGCATTAAATATATAAGAGATATTGTGATATCCCAACATAAACATAATCCAACATGGAGCAATCTTCATCTTCACCTGCAACTAGCAACGCTATAAGAGTGGCTGAGCAAAGCGGTAACATAGCCAAACAATGGTTTGCTAGGAAGGGTGACAAAGGTTAGAGGTTCATGGCAGTTTGGGAGGCTTGAAGAGCAAGTGATAGGTAGCGCAGCATAGCGATAGAACGAAGCAACTAGCATAGCAATGATAGTAATGAGATCCAAGGTGACGGTCATCTTGCCCGAAATCCCGCTAGGAAGAAGAATGAGTCCATGAAGAAGATGAAGCCACGAGGACGAACGAATCCTCACGATCGCAACGACACGGGAACTATTGAGAAGAAGCACACAATAAGGTAAACACACCACACATGAACAAGGCAAGATGCTCAACCAAGTATGATGCATCACAAGGCTATATGAAGCTACTCATGACGAGAGATGATGCATATAAGAACAACACATCAAGGCAAGTTTAACTGTGGCCGGAAACAACATATAACAATTCCGGTAAGTCCTCATATGCAAATTTCGAAATTGGTCCAGAACTGAACAAACATTAAGTTGAAGTTGTTAAACAGCAAGTTAAAGAGCACCATGATGATCTACACGAAAGTCTAGTCAAGTTACATATAAAGTCCATTAGATTCGGAGCTACGGCCTAGAAGATATGAGCAAAACAAGTTAAACATGGCATTGATGCAAAATGCATACAAACATCAAGCAAACACCTCAAAACAAGGATGCAACATGATAATATGAAGCTACATGCAATACTAAGCAAGTTTCATATAGAGCATGCTCGAAACGGAGCTACGGTGCAACACATACACTCCAAACACGACATAGCAACAATCTGTCCAAAACAGCAACTAGGCATAATGCAAACATCAAAACAGTATGCTACAGCAACTCAACATGAAAACAAAAGCCATGAACATGATGTACAGGTAAAGCACAACAAAACATGAATACTGAGCTATCTCCAGAAATCACTAGAACATGCTCAAAAGGACATGGCAAAATTACAAATAATAACAGGTTCACAGACTTGGCAGAAATTACTGGACATGACAGAAACAACATCAGGTAGCAAAGTTCAGAGCACGAAATTAACATGCTACGGGAACTCAAAATGGCAATACAAGGCATGGCATGAATCTACTCAAATCATATAACAAATGTCCCTTACTGACCATAAGAAAAAAAGGAGAAGAAGATATGATGGCAACCATGTAATCATAGCAAGTTTCGTTATCAGGTTTCAGACTTGGCAGAAAAAACAGAGCATGGCAGAAACAATAATATGAAGGCATCTTTGTGAGCTTGATACACTCACCACAAAGCAATGCATGACAAAACAAACATACCTACAGCAAGATGGCATATTTATGAAGCTATCCATGGCAAGAGTAAATACATAGCATGTATGCGCCAACTACATCAAGCTTGGCAATATTGAATAACACGTAAACAATCTGCCAGGAACATTTTATAGCAAAAGAAGAGCAAGATTGAGTCATGCTATAGCACTCCATAATTGCAACCAAGGGCAGGAATGGATCAATTACAACAATATCTACAAAACATACTTACTGAACATATCCAAAATATGCTTGGATCTCTCTGTAGCATCAAGTTTACATGGAAACAAAATAACAGCAGACAAAGACTTGGAGAAATCACTAAGTCCCTGAAATCAGAAACATTACGGGGCCTAGTTTGCATGCTTGTGCTAGTCACCACAGAGATCACAAAAATACAAGGCATACACCACTGTAAAGATGGCATGACATATAACAAAACATATGTAGACCTCATACTCATAAGATGCACAGATTAAATGCAACAAAAATAACAAAACACCAAGTTCTGCTAAGAGACAGCAGATAACAGCAACTAGCACTCTTGCAATGATGATTAGGGCATCAACATGGACTCAAATGAACATGGCGCAATGAAACAAAATGTAGAGAATCACGAGGTGAACATTTTGATATACAATATGCATGAATCGGAGCACCGAGCACGAAGTTACAGCAGGTCAAAGATGCACTCATGAAGTCAACAGATAAAGGACTTCTATTAAGAATAGGTCGTCGTATTGATGACCAAGAAAAGTATGGAAAAGAAGCAAGCTTCAACGCTCCCCAAGACAACAGAGCCCTCATAGTGGGGAGGGTAAAGAGCATCCAACGCAAAGCGACCTTTCATTCCCTTGTTTCGTCGTGGCACACCCCCCCCACAAGCACCCCCAGGCGAAGGGGAGACCAGAAAACGCCTTTCGTTTTCCCCCCTTCAGCGGCCCTAGCCGCCTTCCTTAACAAGCCCTCGAGCCAGCCGATTTTCAGGTAAAAAACATGTGAGCGCAAAATAACTAAACTACGCACGGGCGGGGATCTGGGTTGCTCACCACTGGGCTCGGCCCAGGACGGAGGAGGAGGCAGGCCCGCGGGAGGAGCTGGGCTGGCGGCTGGGCTGGGCCTTGGAGGGGCTTCGGCCCACGAGGCCGGCGGCGCCGGTCGTCGTCCTCCTCCTCGATCCAGAGCGGATCGAGGGAAGGCAGGGGCGGCACGAGCTCCATGGCGGGGCGCGGCTGGAGTGGGCAGAGGCGGCGGGGCACGGCGGACGATGCGGCAGCGGGGTCCGACGACCCGGCGGCGGAGAGGAGGAGGAGTCGCGGCGGCGGGGCGGCCATGGCGCGGGGCGGCGTCCGCGGCTGGCGGCGCGGCGGCAGAAGGGGCGGCCGGGGTGGCGCCGGGCGACGGAGAACGGGCAGCGGGCGGCGGCCGGAGGCGGGGGGCGGCTGGACGTCGCCGACAGGAGGAAAGGAGGCGGCGGCGTGGGAGGCAGAGGGCGGTGGGGGCGCGGGCTTGCGCGGGCCCTCCCTGGGCTTCGCGGGCCGCGGCGGCGGCGGGCGGCAGAGCGCCACGTGGCAGGAGGTGAGTGGTCGAGGTGGGCGGCGGGCACATCCGGCGCGGAGAGGGGAGGATTTTTAGGGTTTTGGACTGCGATTTTGGACGGGGGAGGTGTTTAAATAGGTAGAGGGAGCTAGGAGAGTCCAAACGGGGTGCGGTTTTCGCCCACGCGATCATGATCGAACGACCGAGAGCATGGCGGAGACTTAGAGGGGTTTTGGGGCTGTTTGAAGGGGGGTTTTGATGCAACACACAAACGGACTTTGCGGTTACCCAGTTAACCGTTGGAGTACCAAACGACCTCCAAATGGAACGAAATTTGACCGGTGGTCTACCGGTGGTGTACCAAGGCCGCTTGGCAAACCTCGGGCCATTCCGAGAAAGTTTAACACCCGCACATGAAAAGAGGCAAAAGGGGGCGTCGGGCGACGTAGGATTGCCGGATTGCAAAACGGACAACGGGGAAAATGCTCGGATGCATGAGACGAACACGTATGCAAATGCGATGCACATGATGACATGATATGAAATGTAGATGATGACATGGCAAAATGCAACACGCAAGCAAATGACATGGCAACGACAGCGAATAACTGGCAGACACCTGGCGCATCGGATCTGGGGCGTTACAACACTCCTCCACTAACAAGAGATCTCGTCCCGAGATCTTAGGACCGAGACGGAAGGGGAAGAAGATGAGGTCAAATAAGAACAAGGCAGTGAGGATTAACAAAATCAAGAACACTCGAGTAGGAAAGAGAAATGTTGAATGAGACAAGAAGCAAAAACTCAAGGAATAAGACTGAATTTGAAACCACTCCGGTTAGACGAGATAAGAAAACGAATACGACTGAAAGGATTTAGGCAGCACTCCGGCTGAAACATTGATGAATAGAACACGAGATAAAGAGAATGGAATGATACTTGATGAAGACACGACACCAACCTCCGGAAAGAATTGAAAGAGTTGAATGAAAAGAACGGAGAAGAAAATGACAACTTGTGCCAGGAATGAAATAGAAAGCAACCTTAGAAGAAAGGATTGAATGGAGTTGTTGGAAATTCGACAACAAAAGAATAAGCTTGTTCTGGACTTATGGATAACATCTCGAAATTGTGAGGTGGTAACCTACCACAAGCGGAAAAATGGTTGAAAAAGCTGAGAAGGACGAAGAAATGCAAAACTCCACTTTCAAAAGAATACGGAGAATTTACTTGCACTTCGAAAAGCAAGAAGGAAAGGTACTTGAGCTCCTTCGATAAGAATCTTGATGAACACTTGAGGAATGAATTAAATCACGACGAACCACCGTGAAGAACTCCGGTACCAAAAAGATGACGAGAAAAATTGGAGGATGAAAGGGATAAGATTAAATCCTTGCGATGATTTGGATGGAGGTTCGCGACGAAATCGGCGAGAAGCTTGGAACTCCGGAAAAAAAAGATGAAAACACTTTGAACCGAGAATGTGATAAGATGAACAATCTCCAAAAGAAGAGATAAAAACCACTTGAAGAAAGAAGAATAAGAATTACGTTATGCTTGTCCTCCACCAATTAAATTGATGAGATACCATTGATTTGCATACCACTTATTTGCGTTAAAAAAAGATTAAGAGGGGATATAGCGCAAAACTTGCGAAAGTCCTCATGAACCACCGGTAGGATTTGGAAAGAACGAATTAATTGATATGATAACAACAGAAAGAATCTTGAACGAACCACCATTAGAATTCAAAATGAATGACGAAGGCGAATGACTCACCGGGAAAAAATAGGAAAAGCACGAATATACTTGAGGGAAATCGAGATGCAATTGAAAGAAGAGATCACGAGCTGATTGAAGCATACTTGAACAAAGCACCGGAAGAATATGTAAACGAACGAAGGGGCACGGATATAGAATAATCGGAGAACGGATTTGAAAACTTAGAACGAAGAAATATTCTGAAATGGAGGCCTCCGGATAATTGAGACAGAAAACAACTCCTGAAATACTCCGGATGAGTGAAAAATAATTGCACGACTTGTAACAATATGAGTGGATAGCATCAAGCTAGCGACATGAATCTTCGGGAGAACGGACAAGATTTAAGAGAAACTCTACCTCGGTCTTCGATGTTGAGAATGACGGCGAGAAATAACGCCAAAATTGTTGAGATACTCCGGGAGAATGAAAAGCGAAGAGGTTGAGCCAACAATGAAAATATTTTGAAATCGATCTAGGAAAGCGTCTGACTGAAGAAATTCATACTTACATCAGACTTCGAAAAGGATTTGAGAATAGCTCCGGGAAAATTAGAAGAGTCAGGTAAGATCCTGGGAAAAGACCTATGGGTTAGGGCCCACTAAAAAGAAACACCATTGAGAAAGGATTGTTGATCAGATAGACGATGCACCGAAACAATTAAAATATTTGAATGAGGTGACAGCCTCGAATTAATTCGAACACAGACGAATCTCCTGAGATGTCTTCATCAGTCCGGAACGATAAAATGACGAGAGGGGAACGAGCAACGAGAAACATTTGAGCCGAGGAAAAAAATATTATCACTACCGAAAATTGGAATTGAATCCACCGGAGAAGAAAATAAGACGAATCAAAGATGAACTTGACAAGAATTCACCGGTTGAAATAATTGAGGAAAGACTGAAGATACTCCGCACGACTGAAATAGATGCTTGAATAGCGGCTCAGACTCCGGGAATAAAAGGGGTGGGAGGGCGGGAAAAACAACAACAACTTGGAAGGGGAAATCGACGAATAGCTTTGAAGAGAAAAGCACCGGTTGAAATAATTGAGGAGAGAATGCAAAGATTTCGCACGAGTAGAATGGATACTCGATTAGAGACTCCGGTTCGGAAAAGAAGAAGGGAGGGCGGGTGGGAAAAACAAGGACAACTTCGGACAGGGAAACCGACATCGGAAGAGAAATAACTGAGGACTGATCTCGCAAAAGATGACGAGGACCGAAAACACTCGAAGAGAAATGTGCCGGATTGAAAAAGGATGGACAACGAACGAAAACTAACCACGTGATCCTAAGAAAAATTTGAAGGGGAATAGGAATAGTTCAAAACACCTACGTCAAGATATCTCACCAGAGCGACGAAGGGGCAGAGGAGTAAAAAGAATTCCTACTCTCCGATATAACTAGACTCCGAAATTTTTTCCTTCTAGACTCAACAACGGCCAAACTACACGATCAATCAAGGGGGGCTCCTAGGGTCGGTCGAGGCTCTGATACCAACTGGTCACGCCCAAGATGCGACCCTATCCTAAAGGAACACGGAGGTCCCACCAAGGATAGAAGCGCATCTTGAAGACGCTTTTGCAAGGTGGATATCATTACATCAACATTACATAATCTTTGGGGATACATACAAGGCATACAAGTGCCGCAAGAATACATCAATACATCATACATAAGATCAACATCCGACTACAGATGAAACACAAACAGAAACTCCAACGACATCCACCCTGCTAGCCCAGGCTGCCGACCTGGAACCTATCCCCTGGTCGAAGCAGAAGAAGAGCTCCAAAACAGGTAAACATCGCTCTCGCGTCATGATCATCGCAAAACCTGTACCTGCAACTGGTGTTGTAGTAATCTGTGAGCGACGAGGACTCAGCAATCCCATTACCATGGGTATCAGGACTAGCAAAGCTTAATGGGAAAGGAAGGGGCAAGGTGGTGACGTTGCAGCAGCGTCTAAGCAATGTATGGTGGCTAACTTACGCAAATGAGAGCGAGAAGAGAAGCAAAGGAACGGTCGTGAAACTGGCAATGATCAAGAAGTGATCCTGAACTCCTACTTACGTCAAACATAACCCAGAAACCGTGTTCACTTCCCGGACTCCGCCGAGAAGAGACCGTCACGGCTACACACGCGGTTGATGCGTTTTAATTAAGGTCAAGTGTCAAGTTCTGTACAACCGGATATTAACAAATTCCCATCTGCCACATAACCGCGGGCACGGCTTTCGAAAGATAATACCCTGCAGGGGTGTCCCAACTTAGCCCATCATAAGCTCTCACGGTCAACGAAGGATATTCCTTCTCCCGAGAAGACCCGATCAGTCTCGGAATCGCGGTTACAAGACATTTCGACAATGGTAAAACAAGACCAGCAAAACCGCCCGATGTGCCAGCAATCCCGATAGGAGCTTCACATATCTCGTTCTCAGGGCAACACCGGATGAGACATCCTACGAGTAAAACCAGACCTCGAGTTTCCACGAGGGGGCCCCGCAGTCTACTCAGTTCGGACCAACACTTAGAGAAGCACTGGCCCGGGGGGGGGGGGTTAAATAAAGATGACCCTCGAGAGAGCGACTCCCCAGGGAAAAGAAATAGGGTAGGCAAATGGTAAAACCAAGGTTGGGCCTTGCTGGAAGAGTTTTATTCAAGGCGAACTGTCAAGGGGGTCCCATAAATCACCCAACCGTGTGAGGGACGCAAAATCAAGGAACATAACACCAGTATGACGGAAACTAGGGCGGCAAGAGTGGAACAAAACACCAGGCATAAGGCCGAGCCTTCCACCCTTTACCATGTATATAGATGCATTAAATATATAAGAGATATTGTGATATCCCAACATAAACATAATCCAACATGGAGCAATCTTCATCTTCACCTGCAACTAGCAACACTATAAGAGGGGCTGAGCAAAGCGGTAACATAGCCAAACAATGGTTTGCTAGGAAGGTTGACAAAGGTTAGAGGTTCATGGCAGTTTGGGAGGCTTGAAGAGCAAGTGATAGGTAGCGCAGCATAGCGATAGAACGAAGCAACTAGCATAGCAATGATAGGAATGAGACCCAAGGTGACGGTCATCTTGCCTGAAATCCCGCTAGGAAGAAGAACGAGTCCATGAAGAAGATGAAGCCACGAGGACGAACGAATCCTCACGATCGCAACGACACGGGAACTATCGAGAAGAAGCACACAACAAGGTAAACACACCACACATGAACAAGGCAAGATGCTCAACCAAGTATGATGCATGACAAGGCTATATGAAGCTACTCATGACGAGAGATGATGCATACAAGAACAACACACCAAGGCAAGTTTAACTGGGGCCGGAAACAACATATAACAATTCCGGTAAGTCCTCATATGCAAATTTCGAAATTGGTCCAGAACTGAACAAACATTAAGTTGAAGTTGTTAAACAGCAAGTTAAAGAGTACCATGATGATATACACGAAATTCTAGTCAAGTTACATATAAAGTCCATTAGATTCGGAGCTACGGCCTAGAAGATATGGGCAAAACAAGTTAAACATGGCATTGATGCAAAATGCATACAAACATCAAGCAAACACCTCAAAACAAGGATGCAACATGATAATATGAAGCTACATGCAATACTAAGCAAGTTTCATATAGAGCATGCTCGAAACGGAGCTACGGTGCAACACATACACTCCAAACAAGACATAGCAACAATCTGTCCAAAACAGCAACTAGGCATAATGCAAACATCAAAACAATATGCTACAGCAACTCAACATCAAAACAAAAGGCATGGAGACGATATACAGGCAAAGCACAACAAAACATGAACACTGAGCTATCTCCATAAATCACTAGAACATGCTCAAAGGATATGGCAAGATTACAAATAATAACAGGTTCACAGACTTGGCAGAAATTACTGGACATGACAGAAACAACATCAGGTAGCAATGTTCAGAGCATGAAATCAACATGCTACAGGAACTCAACATGGCAATACAAGGCATGAAATGAATCTAATCAAAGCATACAACAAATGTCCCTTACTGACCATAAGCTCAAAAGGACCAGAAGATATGATGGCAACCCTGTAATCATAGCAAGTTCCGTTATCAGGTTTCAGACTTTGCAGAAAAAACAGAGCATGGCAGAAACAATAATATGAAGGCATCTTTGTGAGCTTGATCCACTCACCACAAAGCAATGCATGACAAAACAAGCATACCTACAGCAAGATGGCATGTTTATGAAGCTATCCATGGCAAGAGTAAATACATAGCATGTATGGGCCAACTACAACAAGCTTGGCAAAATTGAATAACACGTAAACAATCCGCCAGGAACATTTTATAGCAAAAGTAGAGCAAGATTGAGTCATGCTATGGCACCCCATAATTGCAACCAAGGGCAGGAATGGATCAATTACAACAACATCTACAAAACATCCTTACTGAACATCTCCAAAATATGCATGGATCTCTCTGTAGCATCAAGTTTACATGGGAACAAAACATTACGGGGCCTAGTTTGCATGCTTGTGCTAGTCACCACAGAGATCACAAAAATACATGGCATACACCACTGTAAAGATGAAATGACATACAACAAAACACATGTAGAGCTCATACTCATAAGATGCACAGATTAAATGCAACAAAAATAACAAAACACCAAGTTCTGCTAGGAGACAGCAGATAACAGCAACTAGCACTCTTGCAACGATGATTAGGGCATCAAGATGGACTCAAATGAACATGGCGCAATGGAACAAAATGTAGAGCATCACGAGGCGAACATTTCGATATATAATGTGCATGAATCGGAGCATCAAGCACGAAGTTACAGCAGGTCAAAGTTGCACTCATGAAGTTATCAGATAAAGGACACTGCAGATTTCCAGGTAAAAAACGTGTGAGCGCAAAATAACTAAACTACGCACGGGCAGGGATCTGGGTTGCTCACCACTGGGCTCGGCCCAACCCGGAGGAGGAGGCAGGCCCGCGGGAGGAGCTGGGCTGGCGGCTGGGCTGGGCCTTGGAGGGGCTTCGGCCCACGAGGCCGGCGGCGCCGGTCGTCGTCCTCCTCGATCCAGAGGGGATCGAGGCAAGGCAGGGGAGGCGCGAGCTCCACGGCGGGGCGCGGACGGAGCGGGCAGAGGCGGCGGGGCAGGGCGGACGACGCGGCGGCGGGGTCCGGCGACCCGGCGGCGGAGAGGAGGAGGAGCCGCGGTGGCGGGGCGGCGAATGCTGCTGGCGGCGCGGTGGCAGAAGGGACGGCCGGGGTGGCGCCGGGCGACGGAGAACGGGTAGCAGGCGGCGGCCGGAGGCGGGGGGCGGCTGGACTTCGCCGGCAGGAGGAAAGGAGGCGGCGGCGCGGGAGGCAGACGGCGGCGGGGGCGCGGGCTCGCGGGGGCCCTCCCTGGGCTCCGCGAGCCGCGGCGGCGGCGGGCGGCAGAGCGCCACGTGGCAGGAGGTGAGTGGTCGAGGTGGGCGGCGCAGTTCGTCCGGTGGGCGGCGGACACGTCCGACGCGGAGAGGGGAGGATTTTTATGGTTTTGGACTGCGATTTTGGACGGGGGAGGTGTTTAAATAGGTAGAGGGAGCTAGGAGAGTCCAAACGGGGTGCGGTTTTCGCCCACGCGATCGTGATCGAACGACCGAGAGCATGGCGGAGACTTGGAGTTGTTTTGGGGCAGTTTGAAGGGGGGGTTTTGATGCAACACACAAACGGACTTTGCGGTTACCCGGTTAACCGTTGGAGTACCAAACAACCTCCAAATGGAACGAAACTTGACCGGTGGTCTACCAGTGGTGTACCAAGGCCGCTTGGCAAACCTCGGGCCATTCCGAGAAAGTTTAACACCCGCACATGAAAAGAGGCAAAAGGGGGCGCCGGGCGACATAGGAGTGCCGGATTGCAAAACGGACAACGGGGAAAATGCTCGCATGCATGAGACGAACACGTATGCAAATGCGATGCACATGATGACATGATATGAAATGCAGATGATGACCTGGCAAAATGCAACACGCAAGCAAATGACATGGCAACGATAGCGAATAACTGGCAGACACCTGGCGCATCGGATCCGGGGCATTACACCCCCGCGCAGCCCGAGTGCGGCCATCGCCGCCGTCCACTGCCACCGGGCTCACCGGCCGTTCCTCGAGCAATTGCCGTGTCCATCAGCTCCGCCTCGTCGTCTGCATCACACCCGACGAGCCACGCATCCTCAGAGGCCCTACATCATCGCCACCATCATCGTCTTCGCCCCTAGCCACCGGAGATCGCCGCGGTCGATTCGTCGACGACCACGTGTCCCCGACCTCGCTCTCGCGCCGCCAACCGTGCTGTGAGCTGCTGCTTCATGTCCCCCTTCTACCCTGCTCGCGCATGCCCTCTAGGCATCGAACCACCATGGCCGAAGCTTCTGGCCGTCGCGTTTGCCTCCGCCGTCGCTAGAGCTTGCGCCGGTCGCGTCCGAGCATGGAGGCGAGTTTCTCACATCACCATGAGGCCAGAGAGCCCCTCCGCAAGCTTCCCCGTGCACCACAGTGGCTAAACCACTGAGGCCTAACTCCGGCCGCCGCCGTGAGCTTGATTCCGGCGAGCTCGGCTAACCTCAACCCCTCCCGCTTGAGTAGATGGATGCGGCCGAGCACCCGCAACGTGTAGATGCCCTCCGCCATGCGAATGGTCGCCGGAATAGAAATTCCGACGAGCCACCGCCGTCCTGTAAGGTCGCCGGCGACCTGATCCGGCGACGCTGACGTGGCGTGATTAGATTAGGCCTAATCCACCCACTAATTACCCACCACAGTCACTGACAGTGGACCCCGCAACGTTAATTAACCACAGGTTTTATCTTTGGTTAGGATTAGATTTAATCTGGTGGGCCCAGGTTGTCAGGGTTGACTTGCCCAGTCAGCATTGACCTGGTCCCACTGGTCAGTCTCTGTTTAGGCCTTGTTACACTGACATGCGGGACCCACAGGTCAGGTTTGACCAGGAACGGTCTGTTGACCAGTGACATCAGCATGATGTGCTGCTGATGTAGTAATGTTTTTCTAGGATTTTCAATAAATCAGAAATGGTTTATTTATTCCAGAAAATAGTATAAACTTCTAAAAACCATAGAAATTCAACCGTAACTGCAAATGAACTAAGTTATATATGAAAAATGATCAGAAAAATCCAAGCTATCCATCTGCACTGGTTTCATGCATGATAAAACAACTTAAACCTGCTTTTTATATCAAAACATGATAATGCACTTTGTAAATTCATAGTTTGAGTTTGAAGTTGAACATTTGGTTCAAAATGACTCAAACCACCCTGGTTATAGCTGTATTAGGCCAACACACTCATTTTGCCATGTCATGATAATGCATCATATTGTGCATTGCATTGATTGTGTTTCCTTCTATGTTGCCCGTATTTGTCCCCCCTCAGTAGACAACGTTCCCACGATGAGTTCGATGACACCGATGAAGAACTATACTATCTTCAGAGGTGCCAGGAAAGCGAAACCCCCTTGTTCATTCTGAGACAATTCCACTCTCTTGCTCCTGCTCTCTTTTACTGCATTAGGACAACAACGATTCAATTGTTACATGCTGTGGTAGTTGAACCCCCTTTCCTCTGCGTGACCTGTCATTGCCATAGTAAATAGATGAAACCCACTAGCATGAGTAGGAGTTGTTTGAGCCCTGATGTGCCTACTCATTCATGCTTGTTTGTCATGCCTGCTACTGCTTAGAGTTGAGTCAGGTCTGATTCATCGGGAATGAATTGGAATGGTGATGAACATGTCCTATTTGTGTGTGAGCTAAGTGTGTGAACACGTTTGGTAAAGGTAGCAGTGAGAGGCCATGTAGGAGTACATGGTGGGTTGTCTCATTGAGGCCGTCCTCAGGAACTGAGTTCTGTGTTTGTGATCCATGAATAGTTAGTACCACACATTGGGTTCCGGTAACTTGACCCCTCTTGACTTATTAATCGGCCTAATCTCTGTCCAGGAGTTGCAACTAGTTTCTGGTGTTTGTAGGTAGTGCTAGTAGTCTACCAAGTGGCACCCGGTACAGGTGGGCTTGGGACAGACTAGGTGCAGTGGCACGGTGTACCAAGTGGCACCCGGATGGTGGGCTTGGGAACCCTTCTCACATCATTTGGGGCCGTGAGCGACACCCCGGCCGGATCTCCTTTCGGATGGAACCCGAATAGGCGATAAACCTGGACAAGAGACTTGTGTGGTTAGTCAGGTTGTGGCCGACACCCTCGCCAGGCTTCCGCTTGAAGGTTGGCGAGATACATGATGTGTACATGGCAGTAAGTGGCGAGAGCGTGTGTGAATAAGTACACCCCTGCAGGGTTAATATGATCTATTCGAATAGCCGCGTCCGCGGTAAAGGACCTCTGGGTTGCCTATACAGTTCATAGACAAGTGATAGTGGATACTTTAAAATGCGCAAGATAGGCGTGAGTGCTATGGATGGCGTTCTCGTAGGAAGACGGGAGCGGATCCATAGTGGTGTATTGATATGGTGAATATGTGGACTCGTGTGCGCCACCTCAAAAGAGTTCTTACAGTCGTAGTTCAGGTTAGCCACGGAGTCAAAGCTGGCTTGCTGCAGTTAAACTCCACCACCCCCTTTGTTGATACTGATGCATATGTAGATAGTTATGATGTAAGTCTTGCTGGGTACATTTGTACTCACGTTTGCCTATTTATGTTTTGCAGAGAGAATTCAGTCTCACTAGTAGTTCCGCGTGGACTTTGACGTTTAGCTTGTTACCTCAGCTATGATCTTGTGGCCTCGACAGGATCTGGTAGATAGTCAGGCTTCTCAGCCTTTTTCATTTGTAGATGTCTGTACTCAGACATGTTAAGCTTCCGCTTGTGCTTTGACTTGTATGCTCTGAATGTTGGGTCATGAGACCCATGTTTGTAATATCTCGCTCCTCGGAGCCTATTGAATATAATACTTGAGTTGTAGAGTCATGTTGTGATGCCAAGTTGTATTTGCACATATCGAGCATATTGTGTGTATGTTATGGAAATGCTTGGTATGTGTGGGATCTGACTATCTAGTTGTTTATCCTTGGTAGCCTCTCTTACCGAGAAATGTCTCCTAGTGCTTCCACTGAGCCCTGGTAGCTTGCTACTGCTCCGGAACACTTAGGCTGGCCGGCATATGTCCTTATTCGTTCCTGTGTCTGTCCCTTCGGGGAAATGTCACGCGGTGTCTACCGGAGTCCTGTTAGCCTTCTACAGCCCGGATTCTCCGGAGTCCTGTTAGCCCAGCTGCTACAGCTCGGATTCACTCGCTGATGACTGACACGTTCGTTGCTGGGTCATGTATGCCTGTCCCTGTAAGTTAGTGCCACTTTGGGTTCACAACTAGCCATGTCAGCCCGGGTTCTTTGTCATATGGATGCTAGCGACACTATCATATACGTGTGCCAAAAGGCGCAAACGGTCTCGGGCATGGTAAGGCGACACCCGTGGGAATACCGTGCGTGAGGCCACAAAGTGATATGAGGTGTTACATGCTAGATCGGTGTGGCATAGAATCGGGGTCCTGATAGTTGAGGAAGCTGGAGGAGCGCCTCGACGGTATACAAGAGGAGCACGTTCCCCGAGCAGAGAATGACATTGATAATTACCTGTCAAAGCACGCTGCATTCAAGGTACCTGTGGAACCAAGTACTTTTTTCCTTTAGTTAACTCAACCGTCCGTCGAACCATCGACGGAACAGAACAAACGGAGGAAATCAGGCCCGGCAAGTACTTTCCCGCTGAGCCCCCAGGGGCCGCCGGCAAGGGTGTTGCCATGGATTCTGAGCCTGCCAAGGAGCGACTGACTCCGGCAGGCCATCAATTCCTGGCCATAGAGACGGCCGCTCCCATGGCGGAAGAAATGCCTTTGGTACTTGCCGTCGAACCCCAGGCTCCGGCATGGGCACAACATAGCGTCCGATTCCTCCAAACAGGGGAGCTTCCTGAGGAGCAGGAAGAAGCAGAGAAAGTAGCTCGTCGGTCTGCTATGTACTAGTTCGTCGATGACGTCCTGTACAGGAAGACACCGAACGGTGTGAAATTGAAGTGCATTCCCTAGGAGGAAGGACTGGAGCTGTTGGCAGAGATACACGGAGGCATATGTGGCTCCCACATAGGGTCGAGGGCCCTTGCCGGAAAGGCGTTCCGGCAGGGTTTCTTCTGGCCCACTGCCCTCCAGGATGCAATGGCACTAGTAACCAAGTGTGAAGCGTGTCAGTTCCATTCGAAGAAGCTTCATCAACCAGCTCAAGCCCTTCAAACAATTCCTCTTTCCTGGCCATTGTCGGTCTGGGGGCTCGACATCCTGGGCCCTTTCCCCCGCATTGTCGGGGGCTTTGAGTACTTGTACGTTGCGGTCGACAAGTTCACAAAGTGGTTGGAGGTGGAAGCAGTGAGGAAGGTGACAACACAGTCAGCCATCAAGTTCTTCAAGGGGCTTGTGTGCCGCTTTG
This sequence comes from Aegilops tauschii subsp. strangulata, assembly GCF_002575655.3. Lineage (NCBI taxonomy): Eukaryota > Viridiplantae > Streptophyta > Magnoliopsida > Poales > Poaceae > Aegilops > Aegilops tauschii. The sequence continues at coordinate 70,700,040 of NC_053041.3, forward strand.
GTGCGCCAAACAGAGTCATCACCGACAACGGCACACAGTTCACAAGCCACACCTTCATGCAGTACATCCAAGACCTCGGCAGCAAGATCTATTTCGCTTCCGTGGCACACCCACGGAGCAACGGCCAGGCTGAGAGGGCAAATGCTGAAGTGTTACGAGGCCTGAGGACAAAGACTTTTGACAGGCTACAAAAGAGCGGAAGGCGCTCGATCGATGAGTTGCCGGCGGATCTTTGGTCGATCAGGATGACGCCAAATTAAGCCACCGACCAGACACCCTTTGCCCTAGTATACGGGGCAGAAGCAGTTCTCCCCACGGAACTCATATATAGGTCACCTCGAGTGCTCGCTTACGACGAGCTTGAGCAAGAGCAATTGCGGCAAGATGACGCAACGCTCCTTGAGGAAGATAATCTTCGGGCAGCTGTAAGAGCAGCGCGCTACCAGCAAGCCTTGCGCCGCTACCATAGCCACAAGGTTCATGCCCGAAGCTTTGAGGAAGGCGACCTTGTTCTTCGGCGCGTTCAGTCGGCCAAGAATTCCAACAAGTTGACGCCGAAGTGGGAAGGCCCTTATCGGGTAATACAAGTCACCAGGCCCCGCGCAGTCTGCCTGGAGACCGAAGATGCTGTCCCAGTGAGCAACTCCTGGAACATCGAACATCTTCGCAAGTTTTACCCATAAGGCGCGGTTGCCGGGCCTCCCGGCAAGCCACCTTTTGTACAAGCTTTGCCGGCAAGGCATGTAACCCTCTGTACAAAGCGAGGCGCAGACCCTAAGCATAAATAAACGAAGCGCTGGTGCCCTAAGTTATAGCTTGCATGCTAGGTTAAGTTTCTCCCTCAGTTAGGGTTGATAGTGCTTAGCGGCGAATAACCCCTAGCCTAGAGTTCGAATATGCGTCTTTCTATCCTCTTTGGTTCGCAGGACACGTGGACACTTCTGCTGAGCCGATTGGGAGAAAGAGGACAAACCAGCGCTCCGGCCCCGGCAAGCCAGGACTACCGGGGGCTGAAGACACAAGGATCCAACCACGGCAAGCCAAGGTTGTCGGGGCTGCGGATTCAGATAAGTCTTCCATCCCCAGTTATGCATTTCCATATGGAACTGGGACATATGAAACCTCGTTTATATTCTTAAACCACCGTGCTCCCTTTTTCCTGTACCCAAGAGCTATCCCCTGGGTCGGAACTTGGTTGTAGTCGCGGTGGCAAGAAAATGAACGAGGGACCCTACTTCACCCCTGCCTCCGCTAAGAGCGTGAGAATGGTCGACTGAAGTGGGGGGACGGCAAGGCTTATTGTCGGGCGACAATGTTTATCCTAAAAATAACAAGGATTCGTTCCTTGGCATGGGCCTCGCTCACGCACAAAAAACCTGGCAGACACCCTTTTTCATTAAAAACCTCCCATACAGGTACAGTTCATACGGGATGAAAAACATGAGCAAGGGGATTACAAATTTTCAATCTAACAAGTGCCCGCAGGCTTACAAACTAAAAAGAGATGAGTTGCCCGTAATACCTTTCTTGTCCCTCTCCTCAGAAGGTCGAACAAAATAGCAGGAGGGCAAAAAGAGCGCCTAGACGAGGTGCGAGGAGCAGAAGGAACCAAGAGAACATCTTGGTGCCGGTAAAGGAGCTAGAAGACGAGGCAGCGGGCCGGCATTACGCGACGAAGGCGTCGGTGACCGCGTACTCGAACTTGACGGCCGCCACCCGCCTTCTTCGCCTTCTCCGGCCCTCCTACGCCAGCCGCCCAAGGAGACGACGGGGAGCGCCCCGATGGAGATATTGGCGAGGAAGGCCCTCGGCAGGGCACGTGGTGAAGGGTGGGGCGGAGCGGTCAGTCGAAGTCGGGGTCGGCATCCCGCCGCTCGACTGCATCGTCGTCGTTGTCGCTGTCCTCCTCATCACTCCCGCTCGAGGAGGAATCTTCATCGTCGGAGGAGCTCTCCACGCAGCACTTTAGGCGAGTTCCAAGATCTGCAAAGACCTTGACGGAGAGCAGGCCGCCCTCCATTAACTTGAAGTAGAGGACGAGCCCCGCCGTCAGGCGATGGACGCGAGCAAACGTCTTCCATCCGCGACGGAGGTACATGACGTGAGGAGCGGGGAGCTCGACGTCGACCCACGTGCCGCCGTTACCGCAGCCCCTCATGTGCAGCCTGAGGGTCTGGGGCGGATCGAGCTCCATCTCCAGCGCAAATGGGGAAGGGAGACGAAGACGACGATGGGGTGGCCGGCGCAGCCGAATGAAAAATTCACGGGGCTGGTCCCAGACATGGCCCTCCATTGGGGGAGGCATCGCCGGCGGAGGCGGGGCCGGTACGCCGCCCATCCACCTCTTCCCCGAGCGCCACGGTGACCTCGGCCTCGCCCCCTGCCCCTTCCTCTCGTGGCTGGCTCCACCGCCGCGAGCTCTTGGGAAGGACGGACGCGCTGTCGAGCAGCGACCCTCGCTGCCACCGTTGAAGGGCATGCGCCCCCTCTCGCCATGTCAGATGGAAGAAAGGAGCGGAGGTAGAAGGAGATGGATGATGGAAGAATGTGGGAGTGCCATGCTCCTCCCCCCTTCTTATAAATGGGCGGGGTCGAGGCTTGGCCGCCCCACTCAACCAATCCGGTCATCGGGGGCGCAGGGAATCAAGACCGACCCGCTGCCCCAATCGGCGGCGGCCAGGTTTCCCGCCTCCACCGCCTGCCACCTGGATGAAGGGCACGTGGCGAGAAAGCAGAGTTGAAGGGACGGGTGAGGCAACCGTTCCCCACCCGATGATCGTAGGGCGTGGGCGCCTTGAAGACCGCGACCCGAGTCCACTCAGTAAAGGAGCCGCGCCTCCATGCCTTCCTCTTTTTATGGGGAAGGCGCGAGCCGCCTCTTCACTGCGATGTGACGCATGCATGCGGGAACCGCCCCACGCATGACCCCCACGTTATGCACGACCCTCCCACGTCGCGCGTTCAACGCGGGTCGTGAGGAAGCGCAGCAGATGAACAGTTACCGCAGTAAAATCCGCCCCACCTGCCCGCGCACCGTTCTGGGCCTGGCCCAACAACGCATCGCGCTTATGTGTGGCCCAGACCCGGGGGCTCCTGTCGGTGTGCAAAGTAGGGGCTCTACTTTTGACCCCTTTACTTGTGCACGGGCAGTCAGAGCCACGTGCCACGGCCACACTTAACAGGGCAGAGGAGGGAAGCCGGAGAGAAGCCAAAGCACAAGACAACCAAGGCAACGCCAAGACCAGGAACACAAAGAGCAAGAGGGCGAGGTGGACCCCCCGGCAAGACCCTTGCCGGGGTGGCCTTCGCGGCCCCGGCAAGAGCCTCGCCAGGGCAACTTGCCCAATACCATCAGAGCGAGTCACCCCTGAGCCCAAGGCTTCAAACACCGTCAACAACTACTTTGGAACCAGGGATCGGGAGGCACCTCCGTGGTAGCATGCAGATCTTCATCAAGATCATAAAAACACAAGATCAGATGAGGATCAGAAGACGACGACCCTCGGCGGGATCCTAGCCAAGGAAATCCACAAGACCCCCGGCAAGCGCCTTGCCGGGGACGACTGCAACGCCACGGCAAGACCCTTGCCGGGCCCCCAGCAAGGCCCTTGCCGGATCCATAGTGGTGTATTGATATGGTGAATATGTGGACTCGTGTGCGCCACCTCAAAAGAGTTCTTACAGTCGTAGTTCAGTTTAGCCACTGAGTCAAAGCTGGGTTGCTGCAGTTAAACTCCACCACCCCCCTTTGTTGATACTGATGCATATGTATATAGTTATGATGTAGGTCTTGCTGGGTACATTTGTACTCACGTTTGCCTATTTTATGTTTTGCAGAGAGACTTCAGTCTCACTAGTAGTTCCGCGTGGACTTTGACGTTTAGCTTGTTACCTCAGCTACGATCTTGTGGCCTCGATAGGATCTGGTAGATAGTCAGGCTTCTCAACCTTTTTCATTTGTAGATGTCTGTACTCAGGCATGTTAAGCTTCCGCTTGTGCTTTGACTTGTATGCTCTGAATGTTGGGTCATGAGACCCATGTTTGTAATATCTCGCTCCTCGGAGCCTATTGAATATAATACTTGAGTTGTAGAGTCAAGTTGTGATGCCATGTTGTATTTGCACATATCGAGCATATTGTGTGTATGTTATTGAAATGCTTGGTATGTGTGGGATCTGACTATCTAGTAGTTTATCCTTGGTAGCCTCTCTTACAGGGAAATGTCTCCTAGTGCTTCCACTGAGCCCTGGTAGCTTGCTACTGCTCCAGAACACTTAGGGTGGCCGGCATATGTCCTTATTCGTACCTGTGTCTGTCCCTTCGGGGAAATGTCACGCGGTGTCTACCGGAGTCCTGTTAGCCTGCTACAGCCCGGATTCTCCGGAGTCTTGTTAGCCCAGCTGCTACAGCCCGGATTCACTCGCTGATGACAGACAAGTTCGTTGCTGGGTCATGTATGCCTGTCCCTGTAAGTTAGTGCCACTTTGGGTTCACGACTAGCCATGTCAGCCCGGGTTCTTTGTCATATGGATGCTAGCGACACTATCATATACGTGTGCCAAAAGGCGCAAACGGTCTCGGGCATGGTAAGGCGACACCCGTGGGAATACCGTGCGTGAGGCCGCAAAGTGATATGAGGTGTTACATGGTAGATCGGTGTGGCATAGAATCGGGGTCCTGATAGGTGAGGCAGCTGGAGGAGCGCCTCGACGGTATACAAGCGGAGCACGTTCCCCGAGCGGAGAATGACAACGATAATTACCTGTCAAAGCGCGCTGCATTCAAGCTACCTGTGGAGCCAAGTACTTTTTTCCTTCGGTTAACTCAACCGTCCGTCGAACCATCGACGGAACAGAATAAACGGAGGAAATCAGGCCCCGGCAAGTACTTTCCCGCTGAGCCCCCAGGGGCCGCCGGCAAGGGTGTTGCCGTGGATTCTGAGCCTGCCAAGGAGCAACTGACTCCGGCAGGCCGTCAATTCCTGGCCGTAGAGACGGCCGCTCCCATGGCAGAAGAAATGCCTTTGGTCCTTGCTGTTGAGCCCCAGGCTCCGGCATGGGCACAACATACCGTACGATTCCTCCAAACAGGGGAGCTTCCTGAGGAGCAGGAAGAAGCGGAGAAATTAGCCCGTCGGTCTGCTATGTACCAGTTCGTCGATGACGTCCTGTACAGGAAGACACCGAACGGTGTGAAATTGAAGTGCAGTCCCTGGGAGGAAGGACTGGAGCTGTTGGCAGAGATACACGGAGGCATATGTGGCTCCCACATAGGGTCGAGGGCCCTTGCCGGAAAGGCGTTCCGGCAGGGTTTCTTCTGGTCCACTGCCCTCCAGGATGGAATGGCACTAGTAACCAAGTGTGAAGAGTGTCAGTTCCATTCGAAGAAGCTTCATCAACCAGCTCAAGCCCTTCAAACAATTCCTCTTTCCTGGCCATTCTCTGTCTGGAGGCTCGACATCCTGGGCCCTTTCCCCCGCGTTGTCGGGGGCTTTGAGTACTTGTACGTTGCGGTCGAGAAGTTCACAAAGTGGCTGGAGGTGGAAGCAGTGAGGAAGGTGACAACATAGTCAGCCATCAAGTTCTTCAAGGGGCTAGTGTGCCGCTTTGGTGCGCCAAACAGAGTCATCACTGACAACGGCATGCAGTTCACAAGCCACACCTTCATGGAGTACATCCAAGACCTCGGCAGCAAGATCTATTTCGCTTCTGTGGCACACCCAAGGAGCAACAGCCAGGCTGAGAGGGCAAATGCTGAAGTGTTACGAGGCCTGAGGACAAAGACTTTTGACAGGCTGGATAAGAGCGAAAGGCGCTAGATTGATGAGTTGCCGATGGATCTTTGGTCGATCAGGACGACGCCAAATCGAGCCACCGACCAGACACCCTTTGCCCTGGTATACGGGGCAGAAGCAGTTCTCCCCACGGAACTCATATACGGGTCACCTCGAGTGCTCGCTTACGACAAGCTTGAGCAAGAGCAATTGCGGCAAGATGACGCAACGCTCCTTGAGGAAGATAATCTTCGGGCAGCTGTAAGAAAAGCGCGCTACCAGCAAGCCTTGCGCCGCTACCATAGCCGCAAGGTTCATGCCCGAAGCTTTGAGGAAGGCGAGCTTGTTCTTCGGCACGTTCAGTCGACCAAGAATTCCAACAAGTTGACGCCGAAGTGGGAAGGCCCTTATCGGGTAATACGAGTCACCAGGCCCGGCGCAGTCCGCCTGGAGACCGAAGATGCTGTCCCAGTGAGCAACTCCTGGAACATCGAACATCTTCGCAAGTTTTACCCATAAGGCGCGGTTGCCGGGCCTCCTGGCAAGCCACCTTTTGTACAAGCTTTGCCGGCAAGGCATGTAACCCTCTGTACAAAGCGAGGCGCAGACCCTAAGCATAAATAAATGAAGCGCTGGTGCCCAAAGCTATAGCATGCATGCTAGGTTAAGTCTCTCCCTCAGTTAGGGTTGATAGTTCTTAGCGGCAACTAACCCCTACCCTAGAGGTCGAATATGCATCTTTCTGTCCTCTTTGGTTTGCAGGACACGTGGACACTTCTGCTGAGCCGCTTGGGAGAAAGAGAACATACCGGCGCTCCGGCCAAAGCAAGCCAGGACTGCCGGGGGCTGAAGACACAAGGATCCAACCACGGCAAGCCAAGGTTGTCGGGGCTGCGGATTCAGATAAGTCTTCCATCCCCTGTTATGCATTTCCATATGGAACTGGGACATGTGAAACCTCGTTTATATTCTTAAACCACCGTGCTCCCCTTTTCCTATACCCAAGAGCTATCCCCTGGGTCGGAACTTGGTTGTAGTCGTGGTGGCAAGAAAATGAACGAGGGGCCTAACCCTACTTCACCCCTGCCTCCGCTAAGAGCGTGAGAATGGTCGACTAAAGTGGGGGGACGGCAAGGCCTATTGTCGGGCGACAATGATTATCCTAAAAATAACAAGGATTCGTTCCTTGGCATGGGCCTCGCTCACGCACAAAAAACCCGGCAGACACCCTTTTTCATTAAAAACCTCCCTTACAAGTACAATTCATACGGGATGAAAAACATGAGCAAGGGGATTACAAATTTTAAATCTAACAAGTGCCCGCAGGCATACAAACTAAAAAGAGATGAGTTGCCCGTAATCCCTTTCTTTTCCCTCTCCTCAGAAGGTCGAACAAAATAGCGAGAGGGAAAAAAGAGCGCCTAGGCGAGGTGCAAGGAGCAGAAGGCACCAAGAGAACATCTTGGTGCCAGGAAAGGAGCTGGAAGACGAGGCAGCGGGCCGGCATTACGCGACGAAGGCATTGGTGCCCGCGTACTCCAACTTGATGGCCGCCACCCGCCTTCTTCGCCTTCTCAGGCCCCCCTACGCCAGCCGCCCAAGGAGACGACGGGGAGCGCCCTGATGGAGAGATTGGCGAGGAAGGCCCTCGGCAGGGCGCGTGGCCGAGGGAGGGGCGGAGCGGTTAGCCGGAGTCGGGGTCGGCATCCCGCCGCTCGACTGCCTCGTCGTCGTTGTCGCTGTCCTCCTCGTCACTCCCACTCGAGGAGGAATCTTCATCGTCGGAGGAGCTCTCCACGCAGCACTTTAGGCGAGTTCCAAGATCTCCAAAGACCTTGACGGAGAGCAGGCCGCCCTCCATTAACTTGAAGTAGATGACGAGTCCCGCCGTCAGGCCATGGACGCGAGCAAACATCTTCCATCCGCGACGGAGGTACAAGACGTGAGGAGCGGGGAAGTCGACGTCGACCCGCGTGCCGCCGTTACCGCAGCCCCTCATGTGCAGCCTGCGGGTCTGGAGCGGATCGAGCTCCATCTCCGGAGGAAATGGGATAAGGAGACGAAGACGACGATGCGGTGGCCGGCGCAGCCGGATGAAAAATTCACGGGGCTGGTCCCCGACGCGGTCCTCCATCAGGGGAGGCATCGCCGGCGGAGGCGGGGCCTGTACGCGGCCCGTCCACCTCTTCCCCGAGCGCCACGGTGACCTCGGCCTCGCCCCCTCCCCCTTCCTCTCGTGGCTGGCTCCACCGCCGCGAGCTCTTGGGAAGGACGGACGCGCTGTCGAGAAGCGACCCTCGCTGCCACCGTTGAAGGACATGCGCCCCCTCTCGCCATGTCAGATGGAAGAAAGGAGCGGAGGTAGAAGGAGATGGATGATGGAAGAATGTGGGAGTGCCATCCTCCTCCCCCCTTCTTATAAATGGGTGGGGTCGACGCTCGGCCGCCCCACTCAATCAATCCGGTCATCGGGGGCACAGGGAATCAAGACCGACCCGCTGCCCCAATCGGCGGCGGCCCGGTTTCCCGCCTCCACCGCCTACCACCTGGATGAAGGGCACGTGGCGAGCAAGCAGAGTCGAAGGGACGGGTGAGGCAACCGTTCCCCACCCGATGATCGTGGGGCGTGGGCGCCTTGAAGACCGCGACCCGAGTCCACTCAGTAAATGAGCCGTGCCTCCATGCCTCCCTCTTTTTATGGGGAAGGCGCGAGCTGCCTCTTCACTGCGATGTGACGCATGCATGCGGGAACCACCCCACGCATGACCCCCACGTCATGCACGACCCTCCACGTTGCGCGTTCAACGCGGGTCGTGGGGAAGCGCAGCGGACGAACAGTTACCGCAGTAAAATCCGCCCCACCTGCCCGCGCACCGTTTTGGGCCTTGCCCAACAACGCGTCGCGCTTATGTGTGGCCCAGACCCGAGGGCTCCTGTCGGTGTGCAAAAGTAGGTGCTCTCCTTTTGACCCGTTTACTTGTGCACGGGCAGTCAGAGCCACGTGCCACGGCGACACTTAACAGGGCAGAGGAGGGAAGCCAGAGAGAAGCCAAAGCACAAGACAACCAAGGCAACGCCAAGACCAGGAACACAAAGAGCAAGAGTGCGAGGTGGACCCCCCGACAAGACCCTTGCCGGGGTGCCCTCCATGGCCCCGGCAAGAGGCTCGCCGGGGCAACTTGCCCAACACCATCAGAGCGAGCCACCCCTGAGCCAAAGGGTTCCAAACACCGTCAACAACTACAGTGGAACCAGGGCTCGGGAGGCACCTCCGTGGTGGCATGCAGATCTTCGTCAAGATCATGAGAACACAAGATCAGATGAGGATCAGAAGACGACGACCCTCGGCGGGATCCTAGCCAAGGAATTCCACAAGACCCCCGGCAAGCGCCTTGCCGGGGACGACTGCAACGCCACGGCAAGACCCTTGCCGGGCCCCCGGCAAGGCCCTTGCCGAGGGCATCAGCGGGGCCACTGCTAGGCCCGCACTAGCCAAGACTCCACCGGCGTCCCCAAGCAGCTGCTAGCTCAACCAGCTAGGCAGACACCTGCATGGCGACGGGCGGCCTCCACACCGAGTCAGCAAGCACTTGCGTGGTGGCATGCGGCCCTTCATGAAGGCTCCACCGCCGCGCCAGCCCAACAGCCTGTCTACATGGCGCTGCACACGTCGCTGGCCTGGGCGTGTGTCGAATCGAGGCGGAGCGGCGACGGACGGGACGGGCCTCATTTCCGTCCCCGATAAAGCTAATGGATACCTAAGTAGCGCATTTAATGCGTTTTGTCCCGTAATGTCGGGCGATAAGCTCGCGCACTATACACCTTTCCACCTCCTGTGTGCCACTGTGGCAACCCCTTTTGCCTATAAAAGGATGCCCGAGGCGACCAGGAGAGGGATTCGGCTCTTTGGAACTATGCAGCCACCGTAGCAAGTTCGAGAGCTCAAGAACACTCTGAAATACACCCACCAAAGCAGGACTAGGGTATTACGCATCTTCGCGGCCCGAACCTGGGTAAACGACTCGTGTGCTTCCTGTCAAACCTGCTCTCTGCACAACCTCGCGCCCCCCGACCGTAGAAGGGATCCCAGTGACCCCATAGGTGTCGTTCACACTGACAAATGCAGACAAAAATTTGAAATTGTATGAAAAGTGCGAACATTTTTAAATTTTTGAACAAAATTTGAAAATGGGAAACAAAACATAAAACTAATTTTTGAAAGTTTTTATTTTTTTAATAAAGATGCAACCACCTATTGAATTTATGAACAAATTTTAAAAATAATTCTTTTCGAAAATAATTTCTTGAAAGAAGTGAAAAAACTCAGAATCACAAACAATTTTTTAATCTATGAACATATTTGAAAACATGAGCATTTCGAAAATTCTGATTTCTTTCTGAAAAATGAGAACATAATGTGAAAGTACCAGACACTTTTTATAAACATGAACACTTTTAGAATTTATGAACAAATTTGAAAAGGGAACATTGTTCGAAATTTGAACATTTTCTGAAAACCCGAATTTCTTTGAATTTATGAAGAAACTTATAAAATAATAATAATAATTAAATTCCTGGACATTTTATTGAAACACGAAAAAAATATTTCGAACAAAAAAATGAAATCCTGGAGAATTTTTTCAAAAGGAAAAAAAGAAAAATAGTAGAAAATGGAAAATAGAAAACAAAAAACAAAATAAGAAATATAAAGGATAAAATAGTTTTGATAACCTTCTAGAAGCGTCCTAAAATGGAAAACCCTTGTTGGAACCTTCTAGAGCGTTCCCAAAACCGAAACCAGTAAACATCTTCCTACCGGTAAATGGGCGACCAATTTAGTCGCTACGAGTGATCGATCCAGTATTTGTTCAAGTTAGGACAGTATCTTAGCTTTAGTCCACCCACAGAATACTTATTGAATCAATGCATGATAACCTAATGAATCGTGGTGAAACTAACTTGACGAGATTCCTGTTTGTCGTCAAGAGCGTTTTAGCGATTATAAAAAACACCTCCGGCTTGTCCTTAGTGTAATTAAGGATTGGGCCTGTTGCTGCACCTATTTACTTGTGTTATTACTTGTTACCTTGTTACGAATTATTTTGCTATCAAACTACCTATCAAAACTAATTTTGCAACACTTGCACTGAAACTTTGCTGGAAACTACTTATCAAATCCTTCTGCTCCTCGTTGGGTTCAACACTCCAACTTATTGAAAGGACTACTGTGGATCCCCTATAGATGTGGGACATTAAGACACTTTAAAATTACTAGGTATGATTTGTGCTGCCAAACTAAACCTTATTCTCTGCCCTCGTAAAATGAACTAGAGTCTATTATACTAGGAGGTTTTCACGGTATGCAAAGCTCGTATATCTTTTCATTGATAGAAGGGGTGTGAAGATACATCGGGTGCAATGCATGGGGCCACGTACACGAGGAGGGTGTGGTGTGCTCACATGAGCAGAAGAACATGTCAGGACCGGTTTTTCGGGATATTAATTTTCCCAGAAAATGGCCTTTGTGCTCACCAGCCCCAGGATTACTGTTAGCTGATGAGGCACCAACTTGATACAAGAATTCCAAGCAAAGTACAAAATATGTAGTACAAGACCATTGTGGCCTATGAGTATGACACTTGGTTTCTAGTGATCGATGGCGGAAGCGGTTTGTGGTTCTTCTGCGTCTATGGGACTCCATTTCCCACAAGAACAACTGACCAGGATAACTCCTATCTTCGCGAGGCTGCTATCACCTTTACATGGGTTCCGGGGCTGTCGTCGTAACGCTCTTCTCCACGCAAGAAATCTGGCCAAGACAATAGCCAGGGACAAGCCAGTGAGTACGTTTGAATGTACTCGCAAACATTAAGAGCATGGGTATAATATAATAAGGGATAATCATGCTCCGAAATATTCTATGATCATAACGTCTTGTCATGAAATATACGAAAACCATGATGCACGCATGCGGGTAAACTATGAATATGCAATTACGGGAGTAGGGTTATAGAATGCACCGATCGAGTGTCTGAAGCGACGCCTCGAAAGGATAATAAGATAAATCATGCCTCAGTCGGGCGTCTGAGCGACACCACATAACGGGCTTATGAATAAAAGAAAATAACAAGCATGCCACAGTCGGGCGTCTGCGCGACACCACATAAAGGGCTTATGAATAAAAGAAAATAACAAGCATGCCACAGTCGGGCGTCTGAGAGACACCACATAAAGGGCTTATGAATAATAAATAAATGACCAACATGCCGCAGTCGGGCGTCTGAGCGACGCCACATAACGCCACATAAAGGGCTTATAAAGGATAAATAATTAACAAGCATGCCGCAGTCGGGTGTCTGAGCGACGCCACATAAAGGGCTTATAAAGGATAAATAAATAACGAGCATGCCGCTGTCGGGCGTCTGAGCGACGCCACATAAAGGGCTTATAAAGGATAAATAAATAACAAGCATGCCGCAGTCGGGCATCTGAGCGACGCCACATAAAGGGCTTATAAATAATAATCGCAGTGAGTATCCAGGAGGTAGAACCGTCCCAGGGATACTTAATAATCTAAATAATGTAAATGGTTAGTCCATAATAATAATAAACATAATCCTCATATGTCATAGGTCAAAATCAAAGATCTAGTATAGCCGTTTCTCCATCCGAAGACCGTCACTATGTTCTAGTTTAGCCGTTTCTCCATCTGAATACCGTTACTATGTTCTAGTTTAGCCGTTTCTCCATCCGAAAACCGTCACTAGACCCATCTCAGACTGTAGTCCTTACCCATGGACATGGCTATCCGAATAGATATATCCTCTGCAGAGGGTGTACTTTTTACCCACGAGTAACGGATTTATTTAGTCCATCGGGACTAATTCCGCCTACGGCCTTTTAATTGAAAACATGCCTGACCTGCACACACCAGCTTAACTTACCGGTGTCTGGAATCACCCACGACAGTTGTCAAGCAAAACTCTAAGTGGGGAGGCTACAACCTTGACGTAGCATGGGATCAAATTTATATCGCGCGCTCTAAGGGGTGCCCCCCTCTCGGTCCCAACGAGAAACACCCATGCCCCCGGACCAGGTGGCATGCCTACCGGATGCATCCGGTATCTTCCACCATGGCCTCTCTGTACGGTGTGTGCCTTGGTAAGGGGTTGACAACTTACTGAACCGTACCCTACCTGCGGCAGGGACAAGTGGTAGTACTAAACAAGTATGGGGGGTTACTGAACAAGACTCGACCTACGGCCGACTCAGGAGGTCAAAGTATTCTTCGTAGGATTAGCATGACAAAAATATTTCCATTAACAGATAAACTCACCACTCATCAAGCCTCACCATGCCATACCGGACATACTCGTCTCAACGAGGAACTAGGGACAAGCTCGTGTCTACCCAAGACCGCGACTTTCCCGGCTTCCTTCCGGTAATGCATGAGAAGCTTACGAGGATGGTTACCATCACCAGCATATCCATTTCTAACAACAAAGAATCTCCATTGTGCTCTCATGCGTATGACTTTATCGTCACATAAAATATACGTATGCTCCAAGTCAAGGTGGTGTTGTACCGTATCAAAACACCACAAGAAAATATTATGCCAGAGTTCAGAATGCTTGCCTTCAAGAGTATGCAAGGGGGTGCACTTTTTGAAAGTTTTCTTCTCTCTCCATTTCCTATTTTGAAAAAATATTCACATAACAAATATTTCAAAAACAGTACAAAAAGTTGTCCTAAATATTTTTGAAATAAATCTCAAAATAAACTAGATGAAATTTGAGAGAGGTAGGAAAAAGAGTCAACTCATTTGGAGTTTTATTTGAAAAGATATAGCCAGTCAAAGTTTGGTCAAAGTTCTGTTTTTAATAAAACCAGAAAAAGAAAACGATTCGGGGGAAAAAATACGCTTTTGAACAGGGGGAAACGTACTCTGGATATTGCGCTTCCACTAAAGCCAGCGTGGGTGGCGCGTGGGTCACTGACAGTGGGTCCAGCGGGCCACTGGTCAGGTTTGACTAGTCCCCCTCTCCATCCTCTTCCTCTGCCCGAACGGAGGCGGGACTCCGGCGATCGCCGTCACCGGACGGCGGCTCCTCGAGGGCACCTGAGGGGCAGGGATGGACCCGCCAGGCCGGGGCGGTCCTCCCGGTGGTCGTTGGGTCGACAGTGGTGGAAGGAGTCGCCGGCGGCGAGCTCCGCGACGGAGGAGGTTTCGGTTGGTTTTGGGGTTCCGGGCTGTGGTGGTTCTTGGTCGCGTTTGAGAGGCTGGGCGGCTCCGCGAGGTCGAGGGTAGTGGGATGGTGGTGCTAGATGAGCTGGGGAGGCTTTGCTGGCGACTAGCGGGGCTGGAGGGAGGCGGCGGCCGAACCTGCCGGAGGTGGGGGAGATGGCCTCTTCCGGTCAATCCGTGGCTAGGGGAGCACTAGGGGGATGGCTTGGGGTCGCCTGAGGGCTTGGACGAGCTTGGGGTCCCCTTATATAGGCGTTCGAGGTTGGTCCCGCTGTGGCCGTGGATAAGAACGCCGGCGACCGTCGTTCTGTAGCCGCAGGGCGACGTGGCGGCGACGAGCGCGTGCCGACGGGCTCCAGGATAAGCTCGAGCTGCTCCAAGGGGCAGCTGGCGCGCGCGGGTGGCTTGGGCGGCGCCGTCCATGGCAGGAGCTCACTGCCGACGCCGGCTTGCCGCCAAGGGAGCCCTGACGGCGGTGCTGTAGGGCACCAGGGGTGGCTTGGAGGGTTCTGGCGAGTGGGCGATGGCAGGGCGTGGCTCTGCAGGCGAGCAAGGGCCAGGGGCGGGACGCGGCGAGGGCGGCAGTGCGACGCGGCGGCTCGGTGCGCGCGTGCAAAACGTGCGCTCTGGGAGCGCCTAGATCACGCACGGGACGTGCTCGACAAAATGCCAGGGCAGCCTAGAGTGCTAGAGGGAGGCTGGCAATTAACAGGACTAGGTTAGGAGTAGCTAGGATCTTAGTGGACAAGGTTGCTGGGTCAGTGGATCAAGTTCATAATGCCAACTAGAAAACATGCCAAAACTGTCCATGAACACAAGGTGTTCGACAGAATGCTAAGTGTATCTAGGCAACTCTTGGAGTGGCCAAAAACTCCAGATCAGGGTCTCCCTAGATGGAGGTGATGATGGCAAAATCGTTTGGGCAAAACCAGAAACTTGCTAGTGCAAGTTTTGCAAAACTTCAGTTTTGGACAGAAAGAAAAAGGTCTCATTGCATGCACTTAAATCCTCCAATGGGTCCACTTTCCTGGACTTAAGGGTTTTGTAGGGAGGGCTATAAGCAGGAAAAAGCTCATGGGCACTAGAGCAAAATAAAATAGGGTTGCAGTACAAATCACCAAACTGGACCAGAATGAAAAAGAGGTTGATTCACTCAAATTTTTCAAAGAACATCACTGGGTTTTAGCATAAAGTTGAATTATATGCATCTACTGACATCTCCAAACACTTGGAAGAATTTTAAAGGAATATTTAAATAGGTTTTAGTGCAAAAATACCTACTGGACCAGATTTGAAAAGTTGATGTAGAGCTCAAAATCTCCAATAACAAAAAGATATTTTTGCATAAAAGTGATGTGGAGACTCCAAATTTTGGTGAAATTTTTAAATGCATTAATCAAATGGTTGCAGTGCAACAGAGACTCCAAATTCATGAAAAATCATTTTAAAAGAATAAAGCTCAGGGAAAAGCAATCTTGCAATTAAATCCACTGATAAAGAATTGTTTCATAGAGAGAGTATACAAGTCCAATAATACTTTTGGAAAGTTTCCACTTGAGGTAAAAACCCACAATATCAAAAGGTAAATCTAGACAAAATGGAAAAGTTTAATTTCCTGGCAAAATTTTAATTAATAAAACAAGGTCAAAATTTTGGGGTGTCACAGAACATAGGGGTGCCCGACCCTAGACCATTTTCCCTAACCTGTCAGCAAGAAGATTAGTATTCCCTTGGTGCTTTTTTTGAAATAGAACACCCATGTATTCCATTACGATGACGATCTGGCTAAGTCACCAGTTATAGTGTTTTGTACAAACTCAGGGAACTGGCCTAATCAGATCTCACACCTGCCACTCCCTAGACCATGAACATACGCTGTCGGATGTGGGCTTCCAGCAAAACCCTTAAGGTTCGAACTCTGGGGTGCGCGCGAAGATCTTCCCCCGACCGATCCACGTCCAAACGCCTCGGTGAGAATCTAAGCTACTCGATAAACAACACGAGGGACACAAGATTTATACTGGTTCGGGCCACCGATGTGGTGTAATACCCTACTCCAGTGTGTGGTGTGATGGATTGCCTCGGGGGCTGATGATGAACAGTACAAGGGGAAGAACAGCCTCGCGAGAGGTGTTCTTGGGCTGGTGCGGTGAACTACTTGGGTGAGTTCGATCGCCTCTAGATCTGATGAGAACTCGATCCCTCTCTTCTCCCCCCTCTTTACGGTGGTGGCTAGTCCTATTTATAGAGGCCCTGGTCCTCTTCCCAAATATTGAGCGGGAAGGGCGCCAACAACGGCCATTTTGAAGGGGACATCTAGTATGAGTTATCCTGATTAAAGTTGGTCTTTGGCTGCCAAAGGCACTGGCGGTGACGCCGCCTTGGGCTCCACGGTGACCTCCGTCCTGCCGCTCTGCTGGTCTTGGTCTCGTTGCACCGAAAAGGTAACCTTTGCCTGGTGCCTCGGTACTCCACGCCTGTGCTTGCCCCCTTTGCACCAAAGAGGAAAGAAGGACAATGCGCAGGCCAGCGCCCGCCTGGCCTCGATCGTCATGGTTTGCGTCACGAGCACCTCACGAGGTACCCTTGCCTTGATCTCTCCGCCTCCTCGCGACCCTGCCTGGTGGGGCCGCTCCTGAGGAAGCCTTGCGCCGTCCTCCCCACGAGGCTTGGCCCCTCGCGAGGGTCTTGAGTTGAGTTGATGAAGATGGGCCGCACTGGGCCACCACTTGAGCCACGCCGCAGGCAGGCAAGTCTGGGGACCCCCGTTCCCAGAAAGCCGACAGTAGCCCCTGGGGCAAGTGCGGAGCGCCGCGGGCCCCAACAGCCTGCGGCCTTGGGCGCCGCGTGGCGGTTGATTGGACGTGGGCTTCTCCGCTTTCCCACGCTGCATCGGCAACTGCTCGACTCTACAAGTCCCTGAATGCCAAAATGAGTCATATTTACCTGCGATCGTGGAGGTCAACGGTTGGCGTCCTCTGGACTATAAGTACGGAGGGGCGTGAGCCCCCGTAGTCCATCTCTTCTTGCTTCGCTTCTTCTTCCTCACTCCTCCTCCATCTTGACGCCAATGGCGCCGATCCGCCGGTTCTCAGCCGAGGACAAAGGGAAAGCCCCCCGAGAGGGGCCCGACCCGCTTCCGCCGAAGAAGCGGCCGGTCCCCGGCCGCTGTGACGAGGTCGCTCGGCAGGAGACGTCGAGGCCTTGGTACGAGCGGCCACCACCTGGGTTTCCGCTACCCTTGTACGCCCGGGCTGAGGGCCCTAGGGAAGAGGATGCCGAGCGGCACCGCCCGCGCCGCCGACGACACCAACGAATCACGGCGGTGCGCGTCGTCGCCCCTAGAGTCCATGCCATGGACTCCTCTCGCGAGCTCGTGCTTCACGCCGCCATGCCTCCAAGCTCCTGGATTCGCCTTCCTCCTTCTTTTGCCTTCGAGATGCCACCGAGGGGGCCTCTCGAGCTCTGGCTGCAGCACGCCGACTGCGGTACCCCTGCGACCGGAGCGGAGGTCGAGGTTGTCGCTCCGGGCAAGGTCTACATGACCCGAGGCTGGGGCAAGATCGCCCGGGTCTGCCGAACAGGGGGCGCCTTCGTGATTAATTTCGAATACGATGGCGCCTCCTTGATGTTCTTCAAGATCTTTGACGTGGAAGGATGCAGGCTGGAGTGCTGCCCCAGGGAAGGCGGTCGGGGCATCGAAGTGGCGAGGGCTTGGCCCGCCACCCGCTTCCTCAGCAGCTCCTATGGTAGCAGCGGAGATGCCGGAGGGTCCAGCGACTCTCCCGAGCTTCTCGTGACTCTGGAGACAAGCGACGACAGCTACGAGCCCCCAAGCTCGCGTCGTGCTCGGAGCAGAGCAGCCGCATCAGGCCGCCGGTGCGGCTGATCTGGATGGCATTGGCGCTGGCGCTTGGTGGCCCACTGTTGATGATAGCGTCAACCATGGAGGCCCATGTAGTTACGGTCCCTTAGGATTAGCACCTTTTGTTCCCTGCGAGGAATCAAGGAAATACCCCGTGGGGGTATGTAAGGCGTCTGCTATGTCTTTTGTTAATATCATCCTTATTATGGAGTGGAGCAAGATGCTTGTCCTGTCCCGGCTCGGTTCCCCCTTTCTAACCTCGCGACGGCTTGGTGCTCTACGCTGACAGGTCCCAGTCCCCAGGCAGGCTTCAACCGTCGCTGGTATGCCAGGTCGCGATGCCGTGGTCAAGGCCAGGAGGTGAGCGGCCCGAGGTCCAGTAAGAGCCCCTGAGGCGCGATGCTCAGGAGGTCCCCTTTAGCGCTGAAGCAGCCGCCGCTGGGCGAGGAAGGAAGGCAACGTCGCCGTCACAGAGCCGCATTAAGTGAGGGTTTGGTGTTGCGTTGATTAGCTGTTCTAGGAGCGTGACTTATCTCGGGAGCTTGGTGTCGTTCCTTAGCGAGGTGCCGGACCTGCGTGTCGGTAGCTGGAATGTCGCTGGGTCAGACCCTCATGAGCTTCTCCTCTCATCCCCGCACTCTCTTTCGTGCTCTACGTCCTCAGGCCCCGGCCCTCGAGCGAGCTCAGCCGCCGGTGGTATGCTAGGTCGCGATGCCGTGGACAAGGCCAGGGGGTGAGGGCTGGAGAGCCAATAAGAGCTCCTGAGTCGCGATGCTCAGGAGCCCCCCTTTCAACGCGCGAGCAGATCGCACGGGCAAGAGAGAGAGAGAGCTCGCGACGGCTTCCCCCATGCTATTCCTCAGGTAGGCCCTGTAAACCATTGTGAGGGAAGCAAAGATTGCCTTTACGATTGCAGGCCAGCCGTTGGTTGCTCCGAGGGAGTGATTGAGGCACTGAGGGCCTGGTGAGGTAGCGCCTTGCGGGGATGCCGCGGCCAGAGCTCAACCACTCAGATTGGTCGACGTTGCAGGGACGGACCCATGCGCAAGCGAAGTGCCAGAGCGAGCGGCTCCAAGGGTAGGTGTCAATCGAGCAGGCGATTATCGCAGGTAGGTTAAGCATGAAAAAGCAAACCAACCTAGGTAGATGCAGGAAAGACACATGCCACTGGGTCAGGCCCGAGCGGCTTGGGGATGATGCAGCCCGAGGGGCGCCCCCAACAAGGTAAGCTAAAGACACAAGCAAAACGGAAACATGCCGCGGGGACGGACCCACGCGACCTGGGAATGATGCAGCCCTGAGGGCTCTCCCAGCTGAAATGAAAGTCGAAAGATGTCACCTGATATCATTGCAGAGCGATTGTTGGAGCAGTTGACGATGCGCGGTGAAGAAGCCAATCCTCACAATCCTTCAGAACCCCGAGCCTCGGGAAGCTCTGGAGGTCCTGGCGGCTCGGCAAGGTCCATCTCCATCTCCTCCATGAACGCGCGGTGCCTGGCCACCTGAGCCTCCAGAATGCTCCTCATCTGGCGCTGGTGAGCAGCAGCCGCGTTCGGCAGGCCGAAAGGCATGCGAACGTAGCTGTGAGGTAGACCCTCGCAACGTCCCACGCGCGAAGGCCAGAAGCGCTCCTGAGACGCGACTCGATTGAGCCCTGGGTAGTCGATGCAGACGCGCAGCCCGCCATCCTCGCCTGGATGGGGAGCAATTCCGGGTAGGCGGTGGCTGCCGCGCATGGCTCTCGACTCCTGCAGCTCCTGAGTGACCTTGGTGATGAACTCCTAAGGGTTGGGCCCTCCTTGCCTCATCCCTTCCCGAGGGAAACGTGCCGCGAAGCACGCTTCCAAGTGGTGCCCGAGCGCCTCCCTCGTGATCTTGGCAAAGTCAGTGGCCCTCCAAGGGAGAGCCCCGAGCCTTGCCCGAGGAGGGCGCCGGGCGCGCCTTCCTATGCGTCGGAGGGAGGCGTCCCTTGGACGGGCGCGGATCCTGGCGCGGTGCCACCGGAGGTGCCTGTCTCCTGAGGCCTTGAGCTGGGTGATGTATTCTTCTTCTTGGGAGCTGCCTCGGGAAGGTTTCCACTCTTGCTGTCTGGGTCCTCAATCGATGCGGCTTCGAAGGCACGCTCGAGAGGGCACACCGCATCCTTCTCTTCACAGGGGACTGTGATGACTCCGCCGCTTCCCGGCATCTTGAGGACATTGTAACCATGGTGAGTCACGGCCATGAACTTGGCCAGGGCTAGATACCCGAGGATGGCATTGTACAGGAGGCGAATGTGGGCAACGTCGAAGTTGATGAGCTTGGTACGGTAGTTCTTGCGCTGTCCAAAGGTGACAGGGAGGTGGACCTGCCCTATCGGAGTGGTGGAACCATCAGTGACTCCTGAGAAAGGCTTGGTTGGCTGAAGCTGATCATATGGCACTTGGAGATTGTTGAACGTCTCGATGGACAGAACGTTGAGCCCTGCGCCGCCGTCGATGAGGGTCCTGGTGACTTGCACATTGCTGATGACTTGGGAACAGAGCATTGGGAGGACACCGGCTGTTGCCGCACACTTCAGTTGATCCACTGAACTGAATGTGATGGCGCACGCGGACCACCTGAGAGGGCGCGTGGGCTCGAGCTTGGGGAGGACTGCATTCACCTCGCGAGCAAACTGCTTGAAGATGCGCTGAGAGCCTGGGGCCTGGGCACCGCCCAAGATGCAAGCGATAGCACGGGCTCCTGGAAGCCCCCAGCCCCTGGTCCTGATGATGGTCGTCATTCCTTCTTGGCGGTGGTGGTAGAGGAGGAAGGCCTACGTTGCCTTGCGGGCGATCCTCACGAGGCTGATCCCTCCAAGACCCCTCGCGAGGCTGGTCCTGCCAGCGGTCCTCGCGAGGCCGGTCACGCCACCCTTGGCGAGGGCCACGGTCGTCCCATCGTCCTCCACCTCTTCCTCCGCCTCGGCCGTAGCCCCGATCGTTGCGCTTGGGGCGTCGACCGACACGTCCTTCTCGCACGGCTCTAAGCTCTTGGCATTCGTTGGTGTTGTGGGTGTGGAGGTCGTGGTACATGCAGTACCGGCTGCCCTTGGACGACTCCGGCTGGTCCCTGCCGCGGTTCGTATCTGGCTCTGCTGCGAGCACAACTGCTCCTTTGCGCTTCACGTCCTTGGCCTTGGCTTTCTTCTCTTCTGGGTCAGCAGCTGGGAGCTCGAGAAGGGAGAGGCGCCCTCCTCAGCCCTTGCGCACTTGGTTGTGACAGCCTGGTTTTGCCCTCTTTTTCTTTGCTTGATTTTCAGTTGAGTTGGTTTTGAATTTGGAGTTTTGAATCATTTGATTTGGACTTAACCACTTGGGTACCCCCTTGATTTTCACCCAAGTGTTCCCTCTCCTCCTCACAACCAGCATTTCACCCCTGGGCAACCCAAAAATATTGTTTGGAATATTTTTCTTAAATGAAAAATATTCACTTTGCCTTCCAAAACCCTAGCTAACCCTTTGTGCTCCAAAGCAACCCTAATTTTTCTTGCCCCAAAAATCCTGAGAAAAATCCCAATTATTCTTTGGACCCTAGGGCTGAGCAAAAATATTTCACCTCTCCTTGGAATATTTTGGCTATAGAAAATAAAGTCACTTCTGGGCAGAAATGGTAATTTCTACAGCAACTACCTTTTTACTAGCTCCATTGTAGCTGGTTTTCCCTGTGCCTATTTACCTTAGTAAGAGATAGTAAAACCTCAAAGCTCAGCCCTTGAATCCCAGTGGTTTGACCACAGTAACTCTCCAAAGTTACTGTCCAGTAACTTATCAGCAGCACAAATTTACTTCTACTGCACCTGGAACCTAACCCAACCGTGGTAACAACTCAGTTTACTAAGGACTACACGGCAGACATCTTTGTTAGTGCTTAGGGTGGGCTGATGTCATGGTCCACGCGGTGACCGCGTTCGTCCGAGCGTGCTGGCATGCAATACGCGCGCTCTATGCGTCGCCAGCGCCTCTGTAGAGCGCGTGCTCGCTGCCCAGCCTGCCGAAGCGTGCCAACCCTCGCCACCACCCTCGTCTCCACCCTCGTCTCCACCCTCTTAACTCCTCCCTGCCGCTCGCCGACGCCGGAGCTCGCCACAGTGAGCACGAGCACGGTCCGGCCAACGGCACAGTTCGCGGCGCACTGTGTTCGTCCCTTTCTCCCTCGATCCTGTGCTCGTCCGCGCCCGCGCACAGCTCCCGCGTGACCCCCTCTCTCACTGACGCCGCTCGTCGCCGAGCGCCGTGGACAGGTGTCCACCGGCGGAGCCCGAAGCCCCCTTGCCGCTCGCCTATATAAGGAGCCGCCCCCAGCCTCCTCGAGCACCATCCCGCGCTCCCTCACACCCCACAAACGAGTAGGAAGCCGAAGGGGCCAGGCAGGCCACGGGCTGCTATCCAGGAGCTGAGCTCGCCGGCGATCCCCTCCGCATCGTTCCCGCAGCTACGACCCCTCCCAAGCCAAGGCGACCCCACCAGGGCCTCCACCTCTCCTCCGTGAAGCTGTTCCACCCCCCTGGAGCTCCTGGAGTCCCCCCAAGCCGCCATCTTCCTCACCTCCGGTGACCACCGCGTTCTGCCTCCGCTTGCGAGGAAGAATCCGACGCCGTCCGGTCACCGCTAGTTACGCTACGGGTACGGGCAGGTGCGAAAACATCTTCTCCGTCAATCCCTCCCTCTCGTTTGACACCAAGTTGCCTCACCGCCGGCGTGAGCTCCGACGAAGCGCCGCCTCCCTCTGTTTCCCTCTCTCCTCCCTCCGTCCTGACTAGCGGGGCCCGCTAGTCAGCCACTCAGTACACGCGTGAAGCGGTACGAGTGGTGGCGCCCCTGGGCTTTACGCCTTCGACGTCACCCCCAGGGCTGTTTTCTTTTTATTTCAAATTCATTTAAATCCAGAAACTTCAAACAGCTACAACTTTTTATCTATAAGTCCAAATGCATTGATTCTTTTTGCATCTTGTTCTTTACAAGAAATCTAGCAGCTCACCAAAGATGAGATTTTTCTGAGCTGTTTAGCATTTCTGGTGATTTTCAGAAGTGTTCTTGATATTTTCTTTTTGTGTTTAAAATTATTTTCAGAGGGTGAGGTTTGTCTTGAGGATCACTAGAAGACCTGTGAACCTCATCTGCACTAAGGCAAGCCACAACAACATTTTCATAGTGCCACTTCAATATTTGTGATTTTTTCTACTGGAATCAATGAATTATGCATGCATTTAAATTATTATTATTATTGTGATGATTTCATTATGTTAGATGCTTGTCATGATAAATATGCTTTATTTACAGAAGGTTTGTAGTAAATATTGTTGATAGCCTAACAAGAATTTATTTTTGGATAATGATAAGATAAGATGAGTGGAAATTAGTAATTAGTTTAAATATTTTTCTTGCATGATAAAAAAATGATGAGATTGCTAGGAATGATTCTTGTTTTATTGAGATTGCATCTTAACCAAAGAAATATTTTGAGATCATGATGCATATTTTAGTGGTGCATATCATGGCATTATGACACCGGTTATTTTCATTTTAAGTTGAACCTAGTTTATAACTCAACTTGAATATGTTGTTGACCGGGTCATGGTGCCGTCGAAATGAGTCTTTCCGAGTGCAACCACATTTGCCGGTATGGGACGGCCTTATTGCGTTTCATTGTCGTGCCTCTGGCCGGTGCCTCCTTCTAGGGAAGGTTATGGGCGTGCTGTACCCTGGCCCGGTAAGCAGGCATAACCTTGTGAGCCCGTTGTTAAGTTAAGTTTTGGTACCGGGTCCCAGAGTGGATCGTGGCCACGATGGTGGTCGTTGTGTCTTTGGTAGACACGGGGCCACCCAGGACTATCCCAGTGGGGATTGAGTCGGAGTGGCCGGGAGAGTGTCATGACAATGAAGTGGTTTCGTCGAAATGCCGTTGGTCCACCCGAATGGGAGTACGAGGCCATGGGTTCCGTAGTGTGGGTCCAGTGCGCTACCTCTGGAGAGTGTATTAATCAATCGATAACCGAGTCCATGGTTACGGACACGCTCAAATGTAGGTTACACCATGGGTCAACACTTAATAAAATTTGCACACTAAGCTTGCACGAAGATGATGGCAGAAAGACCATGTGTCGGGCCATTTGTTGGTCGGGTTGTGATCGCCGTAAGGATCACGAGTTTGTATCTGAGAAGTTCATGTTGTGGTCAGAAAGTGATCACGTTTGGTAAGCCAGTCCATTGGACGAGTATTATTTGAGCACAGTCACATCATGTTGGATACTGTTGCATTGATAATAACTAGTTAAATATCATGATATTGTTTGTCATTATGTTTATGTTCATTGTGAGCTTGCAAGTACATTCCATGTACTGACCTGGCGTGTCATGCCAGATTTCAGGAAAGTTCTGTTGGAAAGGAGAGCTGACCGAGTCTAGACCGTGTCCACATCAGTGTCCCTGTGCTATGGAGTTCCGCTACGACGTTGTTCCGCTGCAGCATAGTTGTTATGATCGAGGCCCCTTTTATGTTCACTAAATAATGTACATATTGTTCAGCCGCACCGTGTGTGCCGCTTGGCCTCGCTACAAGGTCTCTGGGCTAGCAATGCAGGGTAAACCGGTTGCTCTGAGCCGGGGTGCCACAACGCTTGGTATCAGAGCCACGCTGACTGTAGGCCACGCTAGACTAAGCCGAGTTAATTGGATGTTAGAAACGAGTGGTAATTGAGTGCCGGTAGCCTTCGTAGTTGGTTGTTGCATTGCATGCACTAATTTTTATTTTTATGCTAACCTACTAATGGTTGTGAGTGTAGATGGCTCCGGTGCCGTATCCATGCCAGTTGTAGCTGATGCCGGGCACGTTGCCGCATCTCCTTCGTAACGTGTGGCGTCGACTGTACCCTCACGGAGACGATCCAGCCTATTGTGTGTACCGGGAGCGTCTAGCTGACTCAGTGTATGAGTATCACGCCGTGGTTACTCTGCGTACCAGTTCCGATTCCAGCACTTACACTCGTACCTCTCATAGCGGCTACGCTTCAACCGCTTCTCAAGCTGTCCAGTTTGCTGCATTCGAGGTACTTGTTGAGCTCCGCTACAACGAGGTCCGGATGCAGAACCACCCAGGTTTCCACTACTATCCTTCTCTCCACAATAATGGTCGTATCCGTTTCCCTGTCATTGATCCAGAGGCTGACAGTGTAGCTAGCCACCTTTCTCGCTATATCACTGCTAGCTATCTTTTGAACTATGGGCTGGCTCGTGATCTGAGTCGTACACGTACTGCTTTAGCCTCTGTTTTAGTCTCTGCTAGCTCAGCCACTACTCCATCATATGTAGGATTCACTCCTTATATTCCTGGCAACTCTAGATCTCCTGTTTCCCCGGTTACTCCTCCGAGTAGCTCGGGCACCGTGACTGTGAGTCCACTTAGTGCTCCTGCTGAGTGGGTTCCACTTCTCGCCACTCCTGCAACTCCGATGGTTCACCCTCCACCTGCCCCTAAGGGAGAGCTCTCGAGGCAGCGTCGTCGTGTCACTTTTAACCCGGAGATCTCAGTTAACCCCGTCAGTTCAAGATCTGAGTCCGCTTCAGGAGAGGACCCCGCAGCACCAGCAGAGCAGTAGAGTTTCCGAGTATCCGTCGTCGTCAGGATGGAGTATGAGTGTAGTCATACTAGTCATGAGGTATCGTTTCATGTACGAGGCAGTCGAACTTGGCATGTTGTTATCTTTCATGTATGAGTCTATGTATAATTATGTTGAACTTTATTTTATTCGCCGTGTTTTCTTCCCCATTTCGGTTTTACTCGGACTTCGTTGCTGGCTTCTCCCCAGTTTATTTTGAATGCTTCTCATCTCGGTTGCGTTGCTTTGGGAAAATAATCATATCAGGATGACGCGGGGAGGCTGTAGTAGCAATGTTCGCGAGGGTTCTCCTGTTCGTCGTTCCGCATGGCAGGCAGGACACTCACCCGAGCTGTACGTTCCACCACCGCCTCCACCGCGAAATCCACCCTCCACCGAGCAAATTATGCGTATGTTTGAGGAAAGGCGAAATAATGATCTGATGGAAATGCTCAGAAGTGTTCAAGCTGTGGTTGGGCAGAATGGAAATCAGCTCGGTCACCACTCCAAGCTATCTGATTTTCAAAGGACTAAGCCTCCCAGTTTCAGTCAGGCCGTTGAACCCTTGGATGCAGATGATTGGTTGAGAACTATGGAAAGGAAGCTTGAGGTTGCTCGAACTGATGAAGGGGATAAGCTACCATTTGTAACACATTATCTTGAAGGCGCTGCTGCCATATGGTGGGAAAATGAAAAAGCCATAGGGACTGCTGATGATGAAATTACCTGGTCAATATTCAAGGAACGATTCCGGAGATATCACATCCCACCGGGAATTATGAAGGTTAAGCAACGTGAATTTCTCGCGCTCCTCCAAGGAAGTCAGTCTGTGGGAGAATATTTATTGAAATTCAATCATCTGTCACGTTACTCTCCATATGACGTGGCCACTGTAGAAAGAAAGATTGACAGGTTTCTTGGTGGATTAAACCCGCAACTCCGTTGTACTCTCAGTATGTTCGACTTCCCAGACTTCCAAACTCTGGTAAACAAGGCTTTCGTTGCTGAAAGGGAACACAAGCTTGTATCAGACACTAAGCCCGTCAATAATGATCACAAGCGCATGTTTGAGCCAAGAAAAGAAATGCAACCAGTGCAAAAAGCTCGTACCTGGTAGCGAAATCAGGTAGAGTACAAGCCCAACTGGCAACAAAATGCTAACAAGACCACCACCCAAGTCAAGAATGACCTGCTCAACCCAGTTCTAGACAATCATCTGCGCAGCAATTCTTGTTTCAGTTGTGGGCAAACTGGACACTATGCCAAACAGTGTCCCAAGAACAACCGGGCAGATGCTACATTCAAGCCACAAGTTCACTATATGGAGGCATGTCCAAATCAGCACGACATCAAGGGCTACGTTCATCACATCTCCGTCGACGAAGCCCAAGAGAACCCTGAAGTCGTTATTGATATGTTCCCCGTTAATAACATACCTGCAGTAATTTTATTTGACTCTGGGCTTCCCACTCTTTTATTTCTTGGAGTTTTGTTGCCCAAAACAAATTTCCTTGTTCACTTTTGGGCAAGAATATGCTGGTACAAACCCTGGGATCCCTAATCAGAAGCAATCTAGTCTGCCGCAATCTGGAAGTCAAGATCAACGAAGTCTGTTTTCCAACTTCATTGATACTCATTGAGTCTGATAAGTTGGATGTTATTTTGGGTATGAATTGGCTGACTCAGAATCAAGTATGTATAAATTGTGCGACCCGAGAAGTCAACTTGACCAGCCGAGAGGGACAAACTACAAAATTTTATGCTCGTAGGAGCTTACCCTCCAAGGAAATGGTTTTCACCGCAATGGCTGAATTGGAAGTGATTCCGGTAGTCAGCGAGTTTCCGGATGTATTTCCAATAGAACTGCCAGGCATGCCACTTGATCGAGAGCTTGAGTTTGCAATAGATCTTGTGCCCGGAACCACGCCAGTACACAAGAAGTATTACCGAATGCCGTCATCAGAATTGGTGGAGCTAAAGAAACAGCTTGATGAAATGCTTCAGAAAGGATATATCCGTCCCAGCTCTTCACCATGGGGATCACCTGCTATCTTCGTAAACAAGAAAGATGGCAGCCTCCGCATGTGTGTGGATTACCGTCAGCTGAATGATGTCACAATCAAAAACAAATACCCTCTGCCAAGAATTGATGATTTTTTTGACCAACTTTGTGGGGCCAAGGTATACTCCAGGATTGATTTACGGACTGGGTATTATTAGCTCAAAATTAAAAAGGAGGATATTTCCAAGACTGCGTTCACCACTCGCTACGGTCTCTATGAGTATACAGTCATGTCTTTTGGCCTTACCAACGCCCCCGCCTTCTTCATGCACATGATGAACAAAGTATTCATGGACTTCCTCAATAAGTTCGTGGTCGTCTTCATCGATGATATACTCATCTACTCAAGAAGTGAAGAAGAGCATAAGGAACACCTCCGAGCAGTGTTACAGCGACGACGTGAGCATCAATTATACGCCAAGTTCAGTAAATGCGAGTTTTGGCTCAAGCAAGTTGGATTCCTCGGACATGTGCTATCAGCAAAAGGTATAGCCGTAGACCCAAGCAAAGTAAAGGATGTACTCGATTGGTTGCCACCCGCAACCGTATCTCAGATCTGGAGTTTTCTTGGATTAGCCCGATATTACCGTCGTTTCATTGAAGGGTTTTCCAAGATTGCTAAACCCATGACAGAGCTGCTCAAAAAGGATAAGAAGTTTGAATGGACTGAGGACTGTGAGAAAAGTTTCACTGAGTTAAAGAGGCGGCTGACAATTGCACCAGTACTAACACTTCCAGATATCTACCGCAGCTTTGATGTGTACTGCGTCGCTTCCAGGCAAGGACTGGGATGCGTACATATGCAAGATGGCAAGGTGGTAGCTTACGCCTCACGGCAGCTATGACCACACGAAGGGAATTACCCCACTCATGACTTGGAATTGGCCGCGGTGGTTCATGCTTTAAAAATTTGGAGACACTACCTCATTGGGAAAAAGTGCCAAATTTTTACCGATTACAAAAGCCTCAAATATATATTTACTCAGCCGGATTTAAATCTCCGTCAAAGAAGATGGCTTGAGTTGGTCAAGGATTATGACCTTGGAATAAATTACCATCCGGGTAAAGCCAACGTGGTTGCAGATGCGCTTAGTCGAAAGCCCGCAAATTTAAATGTCCTATTGGAATCATTACCTCCGGAGCTTAAAGAAGAGATTGCTCAGCTCAACCTGGTCATAGTTGAGGCTGGCCTTGCCAACATTCTGGAAGTTACCCCTACTCTTGTGGAAGAAATTCGCAAGGTGCAGCCAGGTGACGCGGATCTGCAAAAACACGCCAAGCATCCCGACTGCTCGAAGGATCAGTACGGTACCCTCCGATTTAGAGGAAGGATTTGTGTGCCTAACCAAGCGGATTTGAAGCAGAAGATCCTGTCAGAAGTCCACGAATCCTCATATTCCATTCACCTTGGAGGTACGAAAATGTACGAAGACCTTCGACAAATATTCTGGTTGGATGGGATGAAGAAATACATTGCCTATTTCGTGGTCTATTGCGACATATGCAACAAAGTAAAGGCAGAACATCGGAAGCCAGCCGGACTTCTCCAACCGCTGCCAGTGTCGCAATGGAAATGGGATGATGTCTGTATGGATTTCATCACAGGACTACCTAGGACCCGGCGAGGTAATGATGCGATCTGGGTCATAGTGGATACACTAACCAAGGTAGCCCACTTCCTCCCCATCAGAACCTCGTATCGAGCGGATGAGCTTGCACAACTGTATGTATCTAGAATAGTCAGTCTGCATGGAGTTCCCCTAACCATCACTTCTGACCGAGGTTCCCTCTTTACCTCCGCTTTTTGGTCCCATCTCCATCAAGCCTTGGGGACGGAATTGAAGTACAATACCGTGTATCATCCACAGACGGATGGACAGACAGAACGAATAAATCAAATACTCGAAGATATGCTGCGAGCCTATGTCTTGGCCCAAGGCCCGAAATGGGAAGATTGCTTGCCATACGCCGAATTTTCGTATAGCAATAGCTTCCAGACCAGTTTAAAAATGTCACCATATGAAGCTTTGTATGGCCGTAAGTGCCGCACTCCATTAAATTGGTCTCAAACCGGAGATAGCCACATTTTCGGAATGGATCTCATGCTGGAAGCCGAGAAACAATTCAAGGAAAATAGAGACAGACTGCAGCTAACAAAATCATGATAGAAAAGTTATTATGATGCAAAGCATAGACAGATCAGTTTTGAACCCGGAGAACACGTCTATCTCCGAGTCATGCCTATGAAAGGAATCAAGAGGTTTCAGACTCGTGGAAAACTGGCACCCAGATTTATTGGTCCATTTCCCGTTATGACAGGAGTAGGTGCTGTGGCATATCAGTTGGAATTGCCCCCTGAGCTGTTAGACGTGCACAACGTGTTCCATGTTTCACAACTGCGACGGTGCATATCACCGCCCGAGAAAAAGACCGACTTGACAGAGATAGAGCTGGCTAAGGACTTGACCTACAAAGAGAGACCAGTGAAAATTTTGGATGAGATGGAAAGGGTCACTCGCAGTAAAACACGAAAGTTTTACAAGGTCCAATGGATGCATCATACCGAGTCAGAATCAACCTGGGAATCAGAAGAATTTCTAAAGGCATGTTATCCAGAATGGTTTTCCCAAGCAACCGAATCTCGACGACGAGATTCATTCTAACTGGGGGAGGTTTGTGACAGCCTGGTTTTTGCCCTCTTTTTCTTTGCTTGATTTTCAGTTGAGTTGGTTTTGAATTTGGAGTTTTGAATCATTTCATTTGGACTTAACCACTTGGGTAGCCCCTTGATTTTCACCCAAGTGTTCCCTCTCCTCCTCACAACCATCATTTCACCCCTGGCCAACCCAAAAATATTGTTTGGAATATTTTTCTTAAATGAAAAATATTCACTTTGCCTTCCAAAACCCTAGCTAACCCTTTGTGCTCCAAAGCAACCCTAATTTTTCTTGCCCCAAAAATCCTGAGAAAAATCCCAATTATTCTTTGGACCCTAGGGCATCTTTCTAAGCAAAAATATTTCACCTCTCTTTGGAATATTTTGGCTACAGAAAATAAAGTCACTTCTGGGCAGAAATGGTAGTTTCTACAGCAACTACCATTTTACTAGCTCCATTGTAGCTGGTTTTCCCTGTGCCTATTTACCTTAGTAAGAGATAGTAAAACCCCAAAGCTCAGCCCTTGAATCCCAGTGGTTTGACCAAAGTAACTCTCCAAAGTTACTGTCCAGTAACTTGTCAGGAGCACAAATTTACTTCTACTGCACCTGGAACCAATCCCAACCGTGGTAACAACTCAGTTTACTAAGGACTACATGCCAGACATCTTTGTTAGTGCTTAGGGTGGGCTGATGTCACGGTCCACGCGGTGACCGTGTTCGTCCGAGCATGCTGGCATGCAATACGCGCGCTCTGCGCGTCGCCAGCGCCTCTGTAGAGCGCGTGCTCGCTGGCCAGCCTGCCGAAGCGCGCCAACCCTCGCCACCATCCTCGTCTCCACCCTCTTAACTCCTGCCAGCCGCTCGCCGACGCCGGAGCTCGCCGCAGCGAGCACGGGCACGGTTCGGCCAATGGCACAGTGCGCGGCGCACTGCGTTCGTCCCTTTCCCCCTCGATCCTGTGCTCGTCCGCGCCCGCACACAGCTCCCTCGTGACCTCCGTCGCCATCCCCCTCTCTCACTGACGCTGCTCGTCGCCGGGCGCCGTGGACAGGTGTCCACCGGCAGAGCTCGAAGCCCCCTCGCCGCTCGCCTATATAAGGAGCCGCCCCCAGCCTCCTCGAGCACCATCCCGCACTCCCTCACACCCCACAAACGAGTAGGAAGCCGCAGCCCGGCCGGGCAGGCTGCCGGCTGCCGTCCCGGAGCCGAGCTCGCCGGCGATCCCCTCCGGATCGTTCCCGCAGCTCCGGCCCCTCCCAAGCCAAGGCGACCCCACCAGGGCCTCCGCCTCTCTTCCGTGAAGCTATTCCACCCCCCGGAGCTCCTGGAGTCGCCCCAAGCCGCCGTCTTCCTCACCTCTGGCGACCACCGTGTTCTGCCTCCGCTTGCGAGGAAGAATCCGACGCCGTCCGGTCACCGCTAGCTACGCTACGGGTACGGGCAGGTGCGCAAACATCTTCGCCGTCGATCCCTCCCTCTCGTTTGACTCCAAGTTGCCTCACCGCCAGCGTGAGCTCCGGCGAAGCATCGCCTGCCTCTGTTTCCCTCTCTCCCCCCTCTGGTAGTCAACCACTCAGTACACGCGTGAAGCGGTACGAGTGGTGGCGCCCCTGGGTTGTACGCCTTTGACGTCACCCCCTGGGCTTTTTTCTTTTTATTTCAAATTCATTTAAATCCAGCAACTTCAAACAACTAAGACTTTTTATCTATAAGTCCAAATGCATTGATTCTTTTTGCATCTTGTTCTTTGCAAACAATCTAGCAGCTCACCAAAGATGAGATTTTTCTGAGCTGTTTAGAATTTCTGGTGATTTTCAGAAGTGTTCTTGATATTTTCTTTTTGTGTTTTAAATTATTTTCAGAGGGTGAGGTTTGTCTTGAGGATCACCAGAAGACCTGTGAACCTCATCTGCACTAAGGCAAGCCACAGCAACATTTTCATAGTGTCACTTCAATATTTGTGATTTTTTCTACTTGAATCTATGAATTATGCATGCATTTAAATTATTATTATTATTGTGATGATTTTATTCTGTTAGATGCTTGTCATGATAAATATGCTTGATTTACAGAAGGTTTGTAGTAAATATTGTTGATAGCCTAACAAGAATTTATTTTTGGATAATGATAAGATAAGATGAGTATGGAAATTAGTAATTAGTTTAAATATTTTTCTTGCATGATAAAAAATGATGAGATTGCTAGGAATGATTCTGGTTTTATTGAGATTCGATCTTAACCAATGAAATATTTTGAGATGATGATGGCTCCATGGGAGCGTAGTTGACCTGGTTCCTTTCATGTATATGTGGTGCATATTTTAGTGGTGCATATCATTGCATTATGACACCGGTTATTTTCATTTTAAGTTGAACCTAATTTATAACTCAACTTGAATATGTTGTTGACCGGGTCATGGTGCTGCCGAAACGAGTCTTTCCCAGTGCAAACACATTTGCCGGTATGGGACGACCTTAATGCGTTTCATTGTCGTGCCTCTTGCCTGTGCCTCCTTCTAGGGAAGGTTATGGGCATGCTGTATCCTGGCCCGGTAAGCAGGCATAACCTTGTGAGCCCGTTGTTAAGTTAAGTTTCGGTATCGGGTCCCAGAGTGGATCGTGGCCACGACGGTGGTCGTTGTGTCTTTGGTAGACACGGGGCCACCAAGGACTATCCTAGTGGGGATTGAGTCAGAGTGGCCGGGAGAGTGTCATGACAATGAAGTGGTTTCGTCGGAATGCCGTTGGTCCACCCGAATGGGAGTACGAGGCCATGGGTTCCGTAGTGTGGGTCCAGTGCGCTACCTCTGCAGAGTGTATTAATCTATCGATAGCCGAGTCCATGGTTACGGACACGCTCGAAAGTAGGGTACACCATGGGTCAACACTTAATAAAATTTGAACACTAAGCTTGCACGAAGATGATGGCAGAAAGACCATGTGTCGGGCCATTTGTTGGTCGGGTTGTGATCGCCGTAAGGATCACGGGCCATTTATTGGTCGGGTTATGATCGCCATAAGGATCACGAGTTTGTATCTGAGAAGTTCATGTTGTGGTCAGAAAGTGATCACGTTCGGTAAGCTAGTCCATTGGATGAGTATTATTTGAGCACAGTCACAGCATGTTGGATACTGTTGCATTGCTAATAACTAGTTAAATATCATGATATTGTTTGTCATTATGTTTATGTTCGCTGTGAGCTTGCAAGTACATTCCATGTACTGACCTGGCGTGTCATGCCAGATTTCAGGAAAGTTCCGTTGGAAAGGAGAGCTGACCGAGTCTAGACCGTGTCCACATCGGTGTCCCTGTGCTATGGAGTTCCGCTACAACGTTGTTCCGCTGCCGCTTAGTTGTTATGATCGAGGCCCCTTTTATGTTCACTAAATAATGTACATATTGTTCAGCCGCACCGTGTGTGCCGCTTGGCCTCGCTACCTATTGTAATATGAACTATGTTCCGCTAGCATGAATAAAGCGGTTGTTTTTCTGTACCAAGTTGTTGTGTGTTGCCAGAAGACAAGGTCTCTGGGTTGGCAATGCAGGGTAAACCGGTTGCTCTGAGCCGGGGTGCCACATTGATAGCCAGGTTGAACAGCTCCAGAGACGTGCACATATCTTCGTGGATCGCCAGTTCCTCCTTCATCTTGACGTCGCGGACGCCGTCGGAGGACATTGAGATGATGGCCTTGTCTGTCACCTTGGGAATCTTGAGGCGAGCGCTGTTGAACCGCTGGATGTACTTATGCAGGGTCTCTCCGGGTTGCTGCTTGATGCGGCGCAGGTCACCCACGGCCGGAGGACGGTCGCGAGTGCCCTAGAAGTTTGCGATGAAGCGGGTGCGCATCTCGTCCCAGGAGGAGATCGTGGCGGGAGGCAGGTTCAGGAGCCAAGTGCGGGCACCGTCCTTGAGCGCCATGGGAAACCAGTTCGCCATGACCTTTTTGTCTCCGTTGGCCGCTTCGATGCCCAGCTCATAGAGCTGCAGGAACTCCGCAGGGTCGGCAGTGCCGTCGTAGTGAGGGGGCAGGTCCGGTTTGAACTTGCCCGGCCAGGCGACAATGCGTAGCTCGGGGGTGAAGACGCGGCAGCCTGCGGTGGCCACCGGAGCTCTTTGCTAACGTGGGGCTTGCTCCTGGAGATTCCCGCGTGCCAACGCCAGGGGCAACGCGGGGTCTTGACATGCCGGTGCAGGGATGCGGTCATGACGTGCCGGTGCAGGAAGCATGCGAGCACCTTCTTGGGGACGAGGGATTTCTTGGCAGCCCCTTTCTTGTCGCGCGGGCGCTGGACGCGGTGGGTCTCGTCCAGGGGCCGCGTGCTTTGGATCCATGGTGCCTTCTTGGGGAGGAGGTGGCGGAGGCACCTCCTGAGCTACATCACCCGCGCAGGACGGAGGGCGAGGCAGCGAGAGGGACGGCGCAGGGGAGCCCCCTGCGGCGCTGACGAGCTCGGTGATGCGAGCGAGCCACTCCTCGTACAGGTCGTCGACGGGACAGTAGTGTAGGAGCTCACGCGCCAGGAGCAGCACGGCGTGCGCGTCCGTGGGAGCGCGACGGGCGTGCGACGATGAACCAGCTGGAGTCAGCGACGGAGTGGCGGTGCGGCCTTCCCGCCGCACCGAGGGATGTAGCAAGGACGCCTGCTGCTCGTTCCCCACCGGGCCGGTGGCGGCGTGGGCGGCAGGCGACAGGGAACGACGGGGAGGCCCACCGACGGGAGCCGTCTGGGCGAAGTGGGCGGCGAGAGTAGTCCAACGCTCGGCGCGAGCCCGGCGAGCGTCAGCCATGGACACGACGAACGATCGAACGCGGAACAGCGGAAGAAAGATTCCGGCGCACCCCTACCTGGCGCGCCAAATGTTGGATGTGGGGTTCCGGCAAAACCCTTAAGGTTCGAACTCTGGGGTGCGCGCGAAGATCTTCCCCCTACCGATCCACGACCAAATGCCTCGCTGAGAATCTAAGCTACTAGATGAACAACACGAGGGACACAAGATTGATACTGGTTTGGGCCACCGATGTGGTGTAATACCCTACTCCAGTGTGTGGTGTGGTGGATTGCCTCAGGGGCTGATGATGAACAGTACAAGGGGAAGAACAGCCTCGCAAGAGGTGTTCTTGGGCTGGTACGGTGAACTACTTGGGTGAGTTCGATCGCCTCTGGATCTGATGAGAACTCTATCCCTCTCTTCTCCCCCCTCTCTACTGTGGTTGCTAGTCCTATTTATAGAGGCCCTGGTCCTCTTCCCACATATTTAGAGGGAAGGGCGCCAACAACGGCCATTTTGAAGGGGAACATCTAGTACGAGATATCCTGACTAAAGTTGGTCTTCGGCTGCCAAAGGCACTGGCGGTGACGCCGTCTTAGGCTCCACGGTGACCCCCGTCCTGCCGCTTTGCTGGTCTTCGTCTCGTTGCACCGAAATGGTAACCTTTGCTTGGTGCCTCAGTACTTCGCGCCTGTGCTTGCCCCCTTTGCACCAAAGAGGAAACAAGGACACTGCGCAGGCCGGCGCCCGCCTGGCCTCGATCGTCATGGCTTGCGTCACGAGCACCTCGCGAGGTACCCTTGCCTTGATCTCTCCGCCTCCTCGCGAGCCTGCCTGGTGAGGCCGCTCCTGAGGAAGCCTTGCGCCGTCCTCCCTGCGAGGCTTGGCCCCTCGCAAGGGTCTTGAGCTTGAGTTGATGAAGATGGGCCGCACTGGGCCACCACTTGAGCCACGCCGCAGGCCGCAGGCAGGCAAGTCTGGGGACCCCCGTTCCCAGAACGCCAACATACACAGCTAAAAAGTGTGATGCATTGTTACAAATTCTAAACCAGATGAGAGATCGAGGGTTGCTAGATGTTGAAGATGATGTCATTCTGGTGTTTGCGTCGTGAACGAGGACAACGCCTTTTCGCAGTCCATCTGGCGTGCGGCAATAGGAGGCAGCCCACCATTCTCGGAAGGGAGTCGGCGCCCCTAGGAGATCGATAGGGACCTTGTATGACACTTGACAAGAGAAGGAGCTTCCGGCAAGGAGACTCCGGCTCCTGCTTGCAGAAGACGCATGCGCCCTCGTGAGTCTATCATGTTGCAGTGCGCGAAAATGGTTGAAATGTTTGGAACAACTCCATGATTATACTAGTGAATCCAGGTTTCGAGTAATGAAATCGGAGATGAATCTCTCTTTATATTAAAAAAAACAAATAGAAGATGAAGAGAATACTAATGAAAGGGAAGAGCCTTCCCAATATCTTCCTATTATTTCTTATGATGAATCAGGTAACGACGAGGAGCCTTCTATTCAACCAATCTCATTAATAAGGAGCTCCAAAAATAGGATTAAACCCACACATAATGTGAAGAAGAAAAAGAAAATACGAAGAAGCAAAGGTGAAAAGGTATCCCTCCCAAATGATGTTGCTCCTATTACTCATTGTTATGATGATAATTGCTATACTATTGGTGCTATCCATACTATTAATGATGAGAGTGATTATGCTTATGATATGAAAAGGCCCAAGCTTGGGGATGCTATGTTTGATGACAATGACATGTTTGATAATTTATTTGCTGCAATTAATGTTTGTCCCAAGCTTGGGGATGCTATGTCTAATGAAGATGATATTTTTATCCTCCCAAGTTTTGATATGCAAATTTTGTATGATGATAGCATGCCTCCTACTTATGATGATTATATTGATGAAAGTGGATTTGGAGAGGTCATGACTTTATTTACTAATGATTCCACTATCTTGGAAGAGGTTTTACTTGATTATGATGAGGACAAAGTTGCTACCTATGATGATTATTGTGATGATACTTATGCTATAAAGAATAGTGATGATTATATTTATAAAACTTGTCATGATTTTGAACACCCTTTTTCGGAACACTACTCTTTTAACGTGGAAACAATTTATAGTATTCGAGTCTCTTATGATACTCCCACTATTCCGATTGAGAAGAATTTTGCTTATGTAGAGAGTAGTAAATTTTTTATGCTTGTAGATCATGAAAAGAATGCTTTAGGTGCTGGTTATATTGTTTAATTCATTCATGATGCTACTGAAAATTATTATGAGGGAGGAATATATGCTTGTAGGAATTGCAATAATATCAAGTTTCCTCTCTATGTGCTTAAAGTTTTGAAGTTATGCTTGTTTTGCCTTCGTATGCAAGTTGATTATTGTTCCCATAAGTTGTTTGCTCACAAAATCCCTATACATAGGAAGTGGGTGCTATGTTTTGAGCTTGTGTTGGTTTTCCTTGAAGAGGAAAGGGTGATGCAACAATAGTAGCATAAGTATTTCCCTCAGTTTTTGAGAACCAAGGTATCAATCCAGTAGGAGGCTCCTCAAAAGTCCCACGCACCTACACAAACAAACAAGAACTTGCAACAAACGCAATAATGGGGTTGTCAATCCCTTCAAGGCCACTTGTGAAAGTGAGATCTGTTAGAGATAATATGATAAGATAAATATTTTTGGTATTTTTATGATATGGATAGGAAAATTAAAAGATGCAAATCAAAGTAGATTGAAAGCTTATATGATAAGAGATAGACCCGGGGGCCATAGGTTTCACTAGTGGCTTCTCTCAAGATAGCATAAGTATTACGGTGGGTGAACAAATTACTGTCGAGCAATTGATAGAAAAGTGAATAATTATGAGATTATCTAGGCATGATCATGTATATAGGCATCACGTCCGTGACAAATAGACCGACTCCTGCCTGCATCTACTACTATTACTCCACACATCGACCGCTATCCAGCATGCATCTAGAGTATTAAGTTCATAAAGAACAGAGTAACGCATTAAGAAAGATGACATGATGTAGAGGGATAAACTCATGCT
This sequence comes from Aegilops tauschii subsp. strangulata, assembly GCF_002575655.3. Classification (NCBI taxonomy): domain Eukaryota; kingdom Viridiplantae; phylum Streptophyta; class Magnoliopsida; order Poales; family Poaceae; genus Aegilops; species Aegilops tauschii. The sequence continues at coordinate 70,738,109 of NC_053041.3, forward strand.
ATATGATATAAACCCCATCTTTTTATCCTCGATGGCAACAATAAATTACGTGCCTTGCTGCCCCTGCTGTCACTGGGAAAGGACACCGCAAGATTGAACCTAAAGCTAAGCACTTCTCCCATTGCAAGAAATATCAATCTAGTAGGCCAAACCAAACTGATAATTCGAAGAGACTTGCAAAGATAAGTTAATCACACATAAAAGAATTCAGAGGAGATTCAAATATTTCTCATAGATAAACTTGATCATAAACCCACAATTCATCGGATCTCGACAAACACACCGCAAAAAGAGTTACATCGAATAGATCTCCAAGAAGATCCAGGAGAACATGGTATTGAGATTCAAAGAGAGAGAAGAAGCCATCTAGCTAATAACTATGGACTCGAAGGTCTGTGGTAAACTACTCACAACTCATCGAAGAGGTCTTGGAGATGATGTAGAGGCCCTCCATGATCATCGAAGAGGTTACAGCGGTGGAAATAGTTTTTCGTCGTCGTTTCTGATGTTTTCGGGGTACATGGGTATATATAGGAGGAAGAAGTAGGTCGCTGGACGCCCGAGGGGCCCACGAGGGTGGGGGGCGCACCGGGCACCCTCGTGGCTGCCTCCTTTGTTTCTTGACTTCCACTCCAAGTCCTCTGGATCACGTTTGTTCCAAAAAGATCGCTCCCGAAGGTTTCATTCCATTTGGACTCCGTTTGACATTCCTTTTCTTCGAAACACGGAAATAGGCAAAAAAAACAGCAATACAGGCTGGGCCTCCGGTTAGTAGGTTAGTCCCAAAAATGATATAATTGTGTAAAGTAAAGCCCATAAACATCCAAAACAGGTAATATAATAGCATGGAACAGTCAAAAATTATAGATACGTTGGAGACGTATCAAGCATCCCCAAGCTTAATTCCTGCTTGTCCTCGAGTATGTAAATGATAAAAACAGAATTTTTGATGTGGAATGCTACCTAGCATAATTCTCAATGTAATTTTATTTATTATGGCATGAATGTTCAGATTAAAATGATTCAAAATAAAAGTTCATATTGACATAAGAAATAGTAATACTTCAAGCATACTAATCAAAGCAATCATGTCTTCTCAAAATATCATGGCTAAAGAAAGTTATCCCTACAAAATCATATAGTCTGGCTGTTGCTCTATCTTCATCACCCAAATTATTTAATCATGCACAACCCCGATGACAAGCCAAGCAATTGTTTCATACTTTAGTAATCTCAAACTTTTTCAACTTTCACACAATACATGAGCGTGAGCCATGGACATAGCACTATATGTGGAATAGAATGGTGGTTGTGGAGAAGACAAAAAAGGAGAAGATAGTCTCACATCAACTAGGCGTATCAACGGGCTATGGAGATGCCCATTAATAGATTCAATGTGAGTGAGTAGGGATTGCCATGCAACGGATGCACTAGAGCTATAAATGTATGACAGCTCAACAAAAGAAACTAAGTGGGTGTGCATCCAACTTGCTTGCTCACGAAGACCTAGGGCATTTTGAGGAAGCCCATCATTGGAATATCCAAGCCAAGTTCTATAAGAAAAATTCCCACTAGTATATGAAAGTGACAATATAGGAGACTCTCTATCATGAAGATCATGGTGCTACTTTGAAGCACAAGTGTGGTAAAAAGGATAGTAGCATTGTCCCTTCTCTCTTTTTCTCTTATTTTATTTTTTTCTTTTCTCTTTTTTTTTCTGTTTTTTCTTTTTCTCCTTTTTTTTCTTTGGGCCTCTTCGTTTTTTTCTTTTGGCCTTTCTCTTTTCTTTCTTTCTTTCTCTTTTTTTATAAAGTCCGAAGTCTCATCCTGACTTGTGGGGGAATCATAGTCTCCATCATCCTTTCCTTACTGGGACAATGCTCTAATAATGAAGATCATCACACTTTTATTTACTTACAACTCAAGATTACAACTCAATACTTAAACAAGATATGACTCTATATGAATGCCTCCGGCGGTGTACCGGGATATGCAATGAATCAAGAGTGACATGTATGAAAATTATGAAGGTGGCCTTGCCACAAATACGATGTCAACTACATGATCATGGAAAGAGCAATATGACAATGATGATGCGTGTCATGATGATGAACGGAACGGTGGAAAGTTGCATGGCAATATATCTCAGAATGGCTATGGAAATGCCATAATAGGTAGGTATGGTGGCTGTTTTGAGGAAGGTATATGGTGGGTGTATGGTACCGGCGAAAGTTGCGCGACAAAAGAGAGGCTAGCAATGGTGGAAGGGTGAGAGTGTGTATAATCCATGGACACAACATTAGTCATAAAGAACTCATATACTTACTGCAAAAATCTACAAGTCGTCAAGAACAAAGTACTACGCGCATGCTCCTAGGGGGATAGATTGGTAGGAAAAGACCATCGCTCGTCCCCGACCGCCACTCATAAGGAAGACAACCCATAAATAAAATTGTGCTCCAACTTAATCACAAAGCGGTTCACCATACGTGCATGTTACGGGAATCACAAACTTCAACACAAGTATTCTTTAAATTCATAATCACCCAACTAGCATGACTCTAATATCACCATCCTAATATCTCAAAACAATTATCAAGCATCAATTTGATCATAGCATCCAATTCACTTCCTATGATAGTTTTTATTATACCCAACTTGGAAGCCCATCATTCTAGGACCAATTTTTATAACCATAGCAAATACCATGCTGTTCGAAGAAACTCTCAAAATAATATAAGTGAAGCATGAGAGATCTACAATTTCTACAAAAGTAAGCCACCGCCGTGCTCTAAACGATATAAGTGAAGCACTAGAGCAAAAACTATCTAGCTCAAAAGATATAAGTGAAGCACATAGAGTATTCTAATAAATTCTATAAGTGAAGCACAAAAGGTGTGTACAGCAAGGATGATTGTGGTAAACAAAAAAGCAAAGACTAATATTGTAGCGACCAGACCTCAAACAGTCTGATCTCTGTGCATCAGTGTCATCCCTGGATCGGTAATGCTAACACGCACAGTACTTGAACGATTTATAACAGAGTGGCAATCACACACTTATTACATCGAATGTCTCAAAAGAGAACTTATTACAATAAATATGGCTTCAGGCCATCTAATAACGATAACAGCGGAAGGCTTGGAATATAAACCAAGTCCATCAACTCCAACGGCATCACTGAGTGAAAGATCACGACCTAAGGCACCTTACTCGTCGTCTGAAAAGTCTGCAACATGAACGTTGCAGCCCAAAAATGGGTCAGCACATGGAATATGCTGGCAATGTAACACATAGAGGGTAATGAACAAAATAATGCTATCACTATATGCATATGTGGCTAGTGGTAAGCTCTATGGTTATAAGTTTTGCATAAAGCCAACTTTTCCCTACAACAAAGGAATAAATTTTATTTAACTATCATGGTGGTTGTTAAACATTGAGAAGGTAATCCCCCTCTCAATCCCAATTAAGCAACATCATTAAACCCAACAAATTAAATTAAGAGTGATGAGATCCACAGGATAATCCAAGAAACTAGATACTTAAAACATCCATAACCGGGGACACGGCTAACCATGATTAGTTTGTACATTCTGCAGAGGTTTGCGCACTTTTCCCCACAAGAACCGATCTCCCCCGCTGAATTTCTCGCACTACATGATGTTTGAGAAACGGATGACCGAGACACAGTCTTTCAGAAGCATTAACTCTTTACTCTGGGTAGACAGTACCAACCTACATCCCCTACATCTGCTAGTCTACCACTGAAAGAGGTCACGCAACATACTCAACTATGCTAGAGCCCATAATAGCTTGCAGCTGCACACGGAAGTTTCTAGCATGAATAATCTTATGATCCCTTTGAGCCTGGGTGGCGGTCCATAGGAGAATCACACGGTACCCCGGGATTTCCAAAAATACAAGCAACACTGGGTTCCCCAGGTGCCTCAATCCACCCAGATGTGTATTAAAGTTGCCACCTTAAGTTAACCATTAATTAACAAACTCACATCTGTCATGGATACACTCACCCAATCCACGTCTACAAGCATAGCATAGCAATATAAGCAAACGTAGAAGTAACTCCCAAAGGTTTGATAATAAACAGGACAATAGGTACTACCTCATCTACTTCCCAAAACCCACATATTAATAAGATCCTAACATGCAATTGTTTGTGGATTGATCTAATGCAATAAAACTAGGTAATAAAGAGGTATGATCAAAGTGTTACTTGCCTTGCTGATGATCCGTGAAACCTAGAGACTCGTAGTAGCATGTTTCGCACTTCGGGTACTCTATCGCAAACAAACAAGCATACAATAAGCACTCAACTAGAAGGACGGGTAAACTCAAATAAGAGATCTAACCAGAAAGTTCAACTTAAGAACTCCGGTTTGCAAAAAGAATTAAATCAAACGAAACAACGAAACTCAAACGGCGAAAGAAACAAGCTTTGTTTACTAATCTGGACTTAAATCAAATTTTACAGTAGCATAAACTTATTTGAGTTGGTTAAACGGTAAGAGGGTTTCGAGATGAAACTCTAGGCGCTTGAATCGCCTGATTCCGATAAACGAGTGAAAAGATAAACTAAAACGCAAATCAGGGCAGAAATCGCAATCGAAAATAATTGCGGAAAAACCCTGGAAAAAGAAAAACTAACGAACAGGTTGATGGACGAACGTTCGCTGTCTGCGGCTAAACGGTGAAAATCGTTCGTTAAAACGAACGAACGAATGGGTGTTCGCTAAATAACTAAACCGGAAAAAAATAAAACCGATCTATTAAAAAAATAAACCTGGGTTTCTAAAAAACCCGACGGTTTTCTTACGAAAACCGCGGCGGCGGCGCGGCTCCGGCGAGGCGGCGGTGGTCGGCGGCGGCGGAAGGCGTGGCGAGGCGACGGCGTTGTCGGGCAGCGGCGGCGGCGCAGCGCAGCGGCGGCTAGGGTTATGGTTTGGGGCAGTGCGGGCTGGTGGGCTGGGGGCTCGGGGGCGCGCTATATAAAGAGGCTGGGCGAAGTCCTGGTCGGTTACGGCCCGAAGTCGGTTTGATTTTTTTTAAATATTCCGTGCAGAAAAACAAACAAAAGAAATACTAAACAGACTCCAAAAATCCTGAAATAAAATTTCCCCGTCCTCTAAAAACATAGCGGACAAAGTGAACATTTATTTGGGCCTATAAAGCAATTTTGAAAAACGCACATTTTTCCTAATTCAAATAAAATAGCGATAAAACTCTGAATAAACTTTTATTTGGTTTTAATATTAAATCTCCAATATTTCTCTGTGGGTCCTTGAGTTGCATAGAATTTCTAGGATCAAGCCAAATGCAAGTATGATATGCAATGATGATCTAATGTATAAGATTCCAAATTGAAAATTTGGGATGTTACAAACCTACCCCCCTTAAGATGAATCTCGCCCTCGAGATTCGGGTTGGCTAGATAATAGGTGAGGGTGGTCCTTCCGTAGGTCTTCCTCTTGCTCCCAGGTGGCTTCATCCTTGGTATAGTGGCTCCACTAAACTTTGCAGAACTTGATAACCTTGTTGCGCGTGACTCGGCTGGCAAACTCGAGAATCTCGACTGGTTTCTCCTCATAGGTCAAATCACTATCCAACTGAATCGCTTCGAGTGGCACTGTATCTCTCAGAGGGATATAGGCCATCTCTGCGTGGCACTTCTTCAACTGGGAAACATGGAACACATCATGAACTCCTGACAATCCTTCGGGTAATTCCAACTTGAAAGCAACTTCTCCCATACACTCCAAAACCTTGTATGGTCCCACAAAACGTGGTGCTAACTTTCCTTTAACTCCAAAACACTTAACTCCTCGAAGTGGGGACACACGAAGATAAACTTTGTCTCCGACTTTCTAAACTGTCTCCTTGCATTTAGAATCCGCATAGCTCTTCTGCCTGGACTGGGCTACCTTGAGCCTATCGCGAATCAGCTTAACCTTCTCTTCAGACTCTTTAATCAAATCTGGTCCAAACAACTGACGGTCTCCAACTTCATCCCACAACAACGGTGTGCTGCACCTCCTTCCGTACAAAGCTTCGAAAGGGGACATCTTCAGACTAGCTTGATAACTGTTGTTGTAAGAGAACTCGACATAAGGTAAATTGTCGTCCCAACTAGATCCATAATCTAGCGCACAAGCTCTCAACATGTCCTCCAGAATCTGATTGACCCTCTCAGTCTGTCCATCTGTCTGTGGATGAAAGGCTGTACTAAACTCTAGCCTGGTAGCCAAAGTTTCGTGCAACTAATTCCAGAACTTTGAGGTAAACTGGGTTCCTCTATCTGAGACAATGGTCCTCGGAACTCCATGCAGACATACGATCCTGGTCATGTATATCTTTGCCAACTTAGCACTGGTGTAAGTGGTCTTCACTGGGATGAAATGCGCTACCGTCATCAAGCGATCGACTACAACCCATATCGAGTCATAGCCTGCGCGAGTCCTGGGCAATCCCGTGATAAAATCCATGCCTAGCTTATCCCACTTCCATTCGGGTATCAGCAATGGCTGTAGCAATCCTGCTGGCTTCTGATGCTCTGCCTTTACTCTCTGACATACATCACAAACTGCTACATACTCTGCAATATACTTCTTCATTCTGGTCCACCAGAAACTGTCCTTCAAATCCAGATACATCTTGGTATTCCATGGGTGAATCGAATACGGCGAATCGTGGGCCTCCTGCAGAATCAACTTCCTGATCTCCGGATCATTAGGCACATATACACGGTCCTCAAACCATAAGGTATCATGCTCATCTTCACGAAATCCTTTAGCTTTTCCTTTGCTCATCTTCTCCTTTATCTCGGCAATCTCCTTGTCGGTCTTCTGAGCATCTCTGATCTTATCCTTTAACTTTAGCACAATCTCTATGTTAAAACGGAAATAACTTCAATTTAACAATATCATTATCCGTATCTTTCTTCTTTTGCATCTCACACAAATCAACAGAGTTGTTTAGATTGGTAGCGGCATCTTCACTAGGAAGGCCGGAGAATTGATCTTTCATAACGAGATTCAACAAAGTAGTATTGATTTCACAAGACTCAACATCATTAAGAGGAGCAATCGGAGTACTAAGGAAATCATTATTATTGGTATTGGAAAAGTCACACAACTTGGTATTATCTTGCGCCATAGTGACAAGTAATCCAACGGACAAGGAAGCAAAAAGGCAAGCAAAAGAGAGTGGAGATTGGGAAAGAGAGGGCGAATAAAATGGCAAGGGTAAAGTGGGGGAGAGGAAAACGCGAGGCAAATGGCAAATAATGTAAATGCGAGGAAGATGAGTTTGTGATAGGTACTTGGTATGTCTTGACTTGAGCGAAGACCTCCCCGGCAACGGCGCCAGAAATCCTTCTTGCTACGTCTTGAGCTTGCCTTGGTTTTCCTTGAAGAGGAAAGGGTGATGCAGCAATAGTAGCGTAAGTATTTCCCTTAGTTTTTGAGAACCAAGGTATCAATCCAGTATGAGGCTCCTCAAAAGTCCCACGCACCTACACAAACAAACAAGAACTCGCAACCAACGCAATAAAGGGGTTGTCACTCCCTTAAAGGCCACTTGCGAAAGTGAGATCTGATAGAGATAATATGATAAGATAAACATTTTTGGCATTTTTATGATATGGATAGGAAAAGTAAAGGATGCAAATAAAAGTAGATAAGCTTATATGATACTAGATAGACCCGGGGGCCATAGGTTTCACTAGTGGCTTCTCTCAAGATAGCATAAGTATTACGGTGGGTGAACAAATTACTGTCGAGCAATTGATAGAAAAGCGAATAATTATGAGATTATCTAGGCATGATCATGTATATAGGCATCACGTCCGTGACAAGTAGACCGACTCCTGCCTGCATCTAATAATATTACTCCACACATCGACCGCTATCCAGCATGCATCTAGAGTATTAAGTTCATAAAGAACAGAGTAACGCATCAAGAAAGATGACATGATGTAGAGGGATAAACTCATGCAATATGATATAAACCCCATCTTTTTATCCCCGATGGCAACAATACAATACGTGCCCTGCTGCCCCTGATGTCACTGGGAAAGGACACCGCAAGATTGAACCCAAAGCTAAGCACTTCCCCCATTGCAAGAAATATCAATCTAGTAGGCCAAACCAAACTAATAATTCGAAGAGACTTGCAAAGATAACTTAATCACACATAAAATAATTCAGAGGAGATTCAAATATTTCTCATAGATAAACTTGATCATAAACACACAATTCATCGGATCTCGACAGACACACCGCAAAAAGAGTTACATCGAATAGATCTCCAAGAAGATCGAGGAGAACATGGTATTGAGATTCAAAAAGAAAGAAGAAGCCATCTAGCTAATAACTATGGACCCGAAGGTCTGTGGTAAACTACTCACAACTCATCGGAGAGGCCTTGGAGATGATGGAGAGGCCCTCTGTGGTCGATTCCCCCTCCGGCGGAGCGCCGGCGAAGGCTCCAAGATGGGATCTCGCGGATACAGAAGGTTACGGCGGTGGAAATAGTTTTTCGTGGTCACTTCTGATGTTTTCGGGGTACATGGGTATATATAGGAGGAAGAAATAGGTCGGTGGACGCCCGAGGGGCCCACGAGGGTGGGGGGCGCGCCGGGCACCCTCGTGGCTGCCTAGGTTGTTTCTTGACTTCCACTCCAAGTCCTCTGGATCACGTTTGTTCCAAAAAGATCGCTCCCGAAGGTTTCATTCCGTTTGGACTCCGTTTGATATTCCTTTTCTTCGAAACACTGAAATGGACGAAAAAACAACAATACGGGCTGGGCGTCCGGTTAATATAGTAGCATGGAACAATCAAAAATTATAGATACGTTGGAGACGTATCAAGCATCCCCAAGCTTAATTCCCGCTCATCCTCGACTAGGTAAATGATAAAAACAGAATTTTGATGTGGAATGCTACCTAGCATAATTCTCAATGTAATTTTCTTTATTGTGGCATGAATGTTTAGATCCAAATGATTCATTATAAAAGTTCATATTGACATAAGAAATAGTAACACTTCAAGCATACTAATCAAATAAATCATGTCTTCTCAAAATAACATGGCTAAAGAAAGTTCATGCCTACAAAATCATATAGTTAGGCTATGCTTCATTTTTGTCACACAAAAATGCTCCCATCTTATACACCCCCGATGACAAGCCAAGCAATTGTTTCGTACTTAAATAATCTCAAAAAAATTCAAATTTCACGCAATACATGAGCGTGAGCCATGGATATAACACTATGGGTGGAATAGAATATGATGATGGGGATTGTGTGGAGAAGACAAAAAAGGAGAAAGTCTCACATTGACGAGGATAATCAATGGGCTATGGAGATGCACATCAATTGATGTCAACATGAGGAGTAGGGATTTCCATGCAACGATGCACTAGAGCTATAAATGTATGAAAGCTCAACAAAAGAAACAAGTGGGTGTGCATCCAACTTGCTTGCTCACGAAGACCTAGGGTATTTTGAGGAAGCCCATAGGAATATACAAGCCAAGTTCTATAATGAAAAATTCCCACTAGTATATGAAAGTGTCAACATATGAGACTCTCTATATGAAGAACATGGTGCTACTTTGAAGCACAAGTGTGGAAAAGGATAGTAACATTGCCCCCTTTTTATTTTCTTTTCTTCTTTTTTGTTTGGGCCTTTTTTTCTTTTGGCCTTTCTTTTTTTTTTCTTTGGCCTTTCTTTTTTTTGGCCTTTCTTTTTTTTATTTGGGGACAATTCTCTAATAATGATGATCATCACACTTCTATTTATTTACAACTCATGAATTACAACTCAAAACTAGAACAATACATGACTCTATATGAATGCCTCCGGCGGTGTACCGGGATGGGCAATGAATGAAGAGTGACATGTATGAAAAATTATGCATGGTGGCTTTGCCACAAATACGATGCCAACTACATGATCATGCAAGGCAATATGACAATGATGATGCGTGTCATGATGATGAACGGAACGGTGGAAAGTTGCATGGTAATATATCTCGGAATGGCTATGCAAATGCCATAATGGGTAGGTATGGTGGCTGTTTTGAGGAAGATATAAGGAGGTTTATGTGTGATAGAGCGTATCGTATCACGGGGTTTGGATGCACCGGCGAAGTTTGCACCAACTCTCAAGGTAAGAAAGGGCAATGCACGGTACCGAAGAGGCTAGCAATGATGGAAGGGTGAGAGTGCGTATAATCCATGGACTCAACATTAGTCAAAAGAACTCATATACTTATTGCAAAAATCTACAAGTCATCAAAAACCAAATACTACGCGCATGCTCCTAGGGGGATAGATTGGTAGGAAAAGACCATCGCTCGTCCCTGACCGCCACTCATAAGGATGCACAATCTAAGAACACCTCATGTTTCAAATTTGTTACACAACTTTTACCATACGTGCATGCTACGGGGCTTGCTAACTTCAACACAAGCATTCTTTGAATTCATAATCACCCAACTAGCATGACTCTAATATCGCTACCTCCATATCTCAAAACAATTATCAAGTATCAAATTGATCATAGCATCCAATTCACTTCCTATGATACACTACAAAAAAAATACACTTCCGTGATGATACGTGTTTGTCACAGTAGGTCGCGTTTTTTGTCATGCATGTACATCCATGACGATTTTATGACAGAATCAAGATAGTCATACATGTGCTGTCGTAGAAGTGTTCCATGACATTACCATAATTATCAACATGGAAGTGTCTAGTTCCATGACGATAAATCGCGCGTCACAAAAGTGCTTTCGTCAAGGGTGACCGACATGTGGCATCCATCGTAACGGAACGCCGTTAAGCTATCGGGTCGGGTTTGGGATCCGATAACCCGTTAACAGCCCCGACCAATGGGAAATTTCCACGTGGAAAATTCTTATTGGCCGGAGGAAGCACGTGTCAGCTCGTCAGTGGGTCAGATAGGCGCCTATGATATGTCGACACGTGCCACGGCCCACCATTGGCCCATTTAGCTTACAAAGTCGGCCCGTTTGACTTGGTCAAAAGTTAACGGGCTGGCCCATGAAAAGCCTGTTAACAGTCTCTTCGCAAATAGCCCATTTTACGGCCCGTTAACTCACGACCCGTTACGCCCTAAAGGAAATCGGCCCAACAACATCATGTGGGCCGTCGAATACAACACCAGCCCATTTCACTTTTGGCCCATGTATGGCCCACGACGTCTTTTGGCCCATCTGAGGCCTTTGTATCTTTCGGCCCTTGATTTAAATGGGCCGTTTCCAGCCCGTGTTAGCTTTCGGCCTATTGACGACCCATACGTTCTTGGGCTCCTTTTTGGCCCTCGATTACTTCCGGCCCGTTACTAGCCTGTTCCCCGGCCCATGGCAAGAGTCGGCCCGTTACTAGCCTGTTACCCTAATGGGCCAAATTCGGCCCATGGCAAGAGTCGGCCCGTTTCTGGCTTGTTAACCCATTGCGCCGTTTCCAGCCCGTCCTATATTCTGGCCCATTAATGACCCGTTATGCCTGTGACAGAATTAAGCCTTTGCTGTCCTACGGCCTGTTAACGGCCCGTTACCATGCTTGGCTGATACCAAGTACGCCCGTTTACAGCCCATGCAGACCCATTTATCCGACGGCCCGAGGCCCACCGATTCTACGGCCCTGTTGGAGGCCCATTTATCGACGGCCCATAGGAGACCCATGGATCCTACGGCCCGTAAGAGACCCATGGATCCTACGGCCCGTATATGGCCCATGGTTGTTGCGGCCACTAGCAAACCAGGGAAAAAGAAGACTAGGAAATAAATAAGGCCGAAACTAATGCTAGGCTATTAAGGCGATTGCACAGATTACATCAACTCGGCATCAAAGATCGCCACCAGTGCAAATATAGGGAACACCCTACACTATACAAAAATGGCTTGCTGTTTTCTTCAACCGATGGTGCACGTTAAGAATAAATTTTGTATCGCACCAAAACAAATTACAACTATATAACAAAAGGAAGGTTGGCATAAAACTTAACAGTCTAGCAGATAAATGCACCACCAGAAGTTCAGAAGCTCAGTTCATTTGACCTAACTGTTACGTTTTCATGCTGTATTGTCCGATGGAGCACCATAACCCTCGCCTTCATTTCCCCTAGGCTTCTGAACAACATAGCAAATGTCTGATAGTCTGGTTTCAAAACCATGCATATCTTGATGACATCGAACAATGTCTCTCCTTGTTTCACAAAGGGTCTCTGTTAGGGAATGGACTTGTGTCTGGAGCGCAGATACAACATTGCTTTGAGCTTGCATGTCTTGATCATGAGGAAGTTTGGATGATATTGCCTTAACAACCAACCCAGTATTACGCAGGAATGTGCTTTTGGCACTGTTAGTGGACAGGTATTGACCCACTGCAGCAAGAGCTGACATTGTGGTTATAGTTGCCTCGCCACCTTCAGAAGGTGGCGGTTCCACCATTTTTTCCATAGCTCGTTGAAAAGTTGAGGTTTTACATTAGTAGTACCAGAACAGAAGATATTAAGGAGGCAGCAAAACCAAACAAAATAGCTTTGGTCTATATACAGAACTTATTCTGGTGAACCCATGTAAAATATTAGTTGTATTTTGTTGCGAAGTACATAATAAAACCAGGTTCCAAATATATGACCATGTACCATCGCTAATGTATTGTCTATTTCTTCACATTGTATTGAGGGCTAAGGATAAAGAGACGAAGTTCATAAGACGGGAAGCATAGTATGACATCATTCATATCACAAAACAACGGAGAACAGACAAACAGGCAATTGTAACGTTGTATGGGCAAGTCCAGCACGGAACTAGATTACGGGTCAAGATCAAAGGTGTAGAATCATTGAAGTTATAGCATGGATCATAAACATTCATTACAAACTTGGAGATACAAAATAACTGTTATTACTGCCTCTAGGGCATATCTCCTACAAAAGGAACATCACTCCTCTATTTTAAACCTTGTAAGGTGCAATGATACGCTAAGACAATTGTGTATAAAATTGAAAAGAGTAATAGACATTGGCTGCAAACCATGCAGTTCAAGGCACAAGTCAGAGTAAGTAGTAGTTAAAAGGCATGAGGATTAAGGACTTACAACAGCGGCTTTGACTGGTGTAGTCATGCCCTTCTTCTTGCTGGTGTGACAGTCCTTGAAGATTTCCACAGCATTTGGTTCAGGTACTTTTTGGTCCTTGCGGGCTTTCCTCTGCATTTCGAACAAGTCAATATAGATCTGATAATATGGTACAGCGAAAAGAGTGAAACAGCAGCTAATTACAAGAGCCTCACAGTGTGCAATATAGCAACGAGATCCTGTCGTCTGTTGGAATTTCACTTTCGTACGGTTGGCCTTGTTCTTTGAACAGTTCACCTACAAGAAGATAGATTTGTGTGGCACATGCGTAAATAGGACTTCAACATATCATCTGATCACATATATATAATGTACCTGATACTTCGGATCAGACCAGTGTTTAAGAAGGCCCCTCCAGTCTTCATCCGATATATTTTCCACTAGAGATGTTTGGGAAAGTTCACTGTTAGCCTTACCTTCAAAGTGAGTTTTCCTCAAGTTATATCGATACTGTCACAGAGCAGACTTGAAAACATGGGTGCAAGCTTGTCTGATTGCATCATCTTGGCTATCCAACTCGAACCTCATGTGTTGAAAATTATGGGAGTCTCATTATCAGCAACCTAGAAAGTGTGGGACAGAGCAAGACGATATTACTAGTTTCCATACATAACCATACTTACAGATAAATGGTCGAGGAAGGTGTTGAACTGGGTTTCGTCTTTGTCATTCCTGTACTGAATCCATGTTGGGAGGATACGTACATGACACCTAACGGCAACCTCTGCTTCTGATACTAACTTGGCTGACTCTGTAGCATCACGTGGCCTTTTAAAACCTGCCTCAAAATGGATCTCCATTCTTCCTCCTCTAGATTTTGTTAACCTATCGAGCATTATCCCTGATGTTTGTTTCCTCTTGCGCCTAGGTGCTAGTCCAACAACGAACATGGGAAGTGTTAGTGTACAACAAACTGTAAGGCTACATATAAAGAAGCATGCAACTGTAACTTGACTCCAGCAACTACCTTCTTGCTGTTGAAGCTCACAAGGTTCATCTGATATTGCCAACTCGTCTTGTGTCAAGAGTGCTTGGGAAGTAGTGTCAGGTGTCAAGGGAGCTTGGGAGCGTGCTGCTAGCTCAGTTGACGCACGAGTAAGTCGTGCAGCTCGTAGTACTGTGGTAGGTGTTGCAAGAACTAGGGTTGTCTCTGCATGTTTGGTGGAAGCTATTTGTTTCTGTTTGGCTTTTTTGCAGCTCGTGTAGCATGGGATGCCGTGTTTGTAGAATTTTCCGCCCGACTTTGACCTTCTATTGCACCATCAGTACCAGCACAATCTGCAAGATTCATCCTCTTCTGATTCCATGCCATTCTGTGTTTCTTCCTCTTTCTCTGTGCCATGTTAAGTCAAGCCGACAAGAAAAACGAATAACAATTTAGTTCTTTAGAACAAATTGATGCGTGATGCAGACGAACTGAACGTTGATGTTAGACAACCACATGATAGGAGGATGTAATATGTATGAAAAACAGGACGGAAGAGATAACCAGAACTATGATGTGTAAACTAAGAAGAAGACATTTCACCAAATTAGAAGCAATGCAATGGAAGGTAGACACCATATGAAAGATGCTACAAATATCGCTCTGCCAAGTTAACAGTGTCACATCATAAATGGCGTTTAAACAAATGTGAAGCAGTACAAGAAAAAATCATATGAAAGATGCAAACAACATCACACTACCATGTTAGAGGTCTCTCGTCATTAGTGCCATTGCATATTCACGGCATTGCATATTCACAGCTTGTGATGTGTAAACTAAGGAGAAGGCATTTCAAAAAATTAGAAGCAATGAAAGCTAGACACCATATGAAAGATGCAACGAATATCACTCTACCATGTTAAAACTGTCTCGTCATAAGTGCCATTTCAACAAATTAGTAGTACAAGCTAGAAAGAATGCGAGATGTAACCTATATCACACTCCAAAGTCAAACGTGTCTTACGATAAGTGATTGTTGCAGGTTACACAACAGTAGTAATTTGATGTAAGAACATGGTGTGATAGACAAATATTGTATGTTCTAGAAACAGGAACACGTTTCTTATTCAAGTATAATGCGTCAAGTAAGCAGATGGAATTCAACAAAATTAGAAGCAATACAAGCTAGACATCACACATAACATGCAACCACATATAACAGTGTCAAGTTAGAGGGAGCACCGGTGATGGTGCACTAGGGGAGACGTGCTCATCATAAACACAGCTTTGTTGAGTGTCTATGCATGTGTTGTCTTGGAAATCATCTTGGGGGTGTGGAGGAGTAGAATTATAGAGGCCCTCCGTTCGGAAGGAGCACCTTTATCCGCAGCCTTGCTAACTTCCTTCCGCTTTATTGATTTTGAATTGTCAAGTAAAACCGACAAGAAAAAGCAATAAAATTATCTTTTCAGAACTCATTCATGCATGATACTGACAATCACTACTTTGATGTAAGGCGAACACATGATACCAGGATGGAATATGTACGAAAAACAGGACGGCATGGCATGTTGACAACTGTTTGTGTAAACTAAGCAGAAACCATTCCAACAAATAAGAAGCAATGCAAGCTAGACACCACATGAAAGATGCAACCAATATGACTCTGCCAAGTTAAAAGCGTCCCATCATAAATGGAATTTCAACAAATTAGAAGTAGCGCATGCTATAATTCATATGAAAGATGCAACGAATATCGCACTGCATATACTAAATGTGTCTCGTCATATTGATTGATGTGGGATACAAAATAACAATAGTTTTATGTAAGGACATGCTTAATAGACAGATGTACTATGTACTAAAATACAGAAGGCATGTCACATTAACAGGTATAATGTATAAGCTAAGCAGACTAGCACATGCAGTTTAACCAGATTGGAAGAATTACAATCTAGACACCATATGCAACATGCAACCACATATCACGCTGCCAAGTTAGAGCAAGCACCTGCGATGGTAGTGTAGGGGAAATGCTGTAATCAACTATAGAGCTACGTTCACTATCTTCATCTAGCATTTCTGTTTCTTGAGAATCATGTCGGGAGGCTGACGCTGCATTCTTTAAATGAGGAGTAGTCCCCTTGCCTGCCTACCTCATCATAAGTGATTGATGAGGGATACACAAGAACATTAGTTTGATGTAAGAACATGGTTAATACACAGATGTACTAGTATGTACCAAAAACAGAAAGGCATGTCATATTCAGAGGTATAATGTGTAAGCTAAGCAGATGCAATTTAACCAAATTGGAAGCAATACAAGCTAGACATCCGACTGGAGTGGTGAGCATGATCATCTAGGACCTGAGAGCCTGGTGGGAGGCGGGCTGCTTCGCCACCATCGCGGCTTTTTAGTTGGCTTCCAGGTGATGCCTCTCTTTGCTGGGCTTGTCACTGGCTCGGCCAGTGCCCTGACTAGCTAGTTGTCTTCTGGTGCTCACGGGATGGTGGTTCATGTAAAAAATAGCTTTCATTATCTTAATAAAGACCGACTTCGGCCTTTCGAATACAAGCTAGACACCATATGGAACATGCAACCACATATGACACCGTGAAGTTAAAGCAAGCACCTTGGATGGTGGTTCATGGCGAGAGAGATCATCAACTCCAGAGCTACGTTCCCCGTCTCCATCTGCTGACACTACACCCTTTAAAGTCTTGAAACGTGTCTGGCTTAGCCGCGTACCATGCTGGAGCGACTTCTCTCTTATCTTTTGTGCTTCTGTCAAGGCAGGGTCTGAAATACCCTTGCATAAAAACAAAATAGTGAGAGTATGGGTGAAGTGTGTGCAGAACTAGTGCACTATAAAAGTAGCAGATAGCAGGTGGCTGAAAATAAATGACAGGAGACATATCATAGCTCTACAACATTGCATGGCAAACACAATTAGATTCTACTCCGTATGATTTTCTAATATATGAGCACAGGAAATGTAGGTACTCCTCCAGCACACCACCACATGTGGTCATGTCAAGATAACAGTCGACTGAAAATAAATAGGTCAGTCGATTTTTTTAATGAACTGTCCGACCTATAAGGAACCTGCAGATGGCTTTCGTCTACTTCCCGCCAGTAACTCTTGACGATATTTCTCGAACCGCCAGTGACCACCGGCCCAGACCCCTGCCTCCGCCACCCCACCCTCCCCTCGACCTCACACTACCGCCGTGCTTGGCAGCGCCCCCAGGCCATCCCTTTAATCCCGGCCGACCTCCAGATCGGGCGCCAGTAGCTCTAGGCCCCACACGCCCCTAAGATAAACACCGAGGCGCTGCTTCCCCGGCGTAATAGGCAGACTAGCGGCTGTTACGCCGGGGAATGCTTCGGTTAATTGGGAATCAACTAACCAGGAATTGAAATTCAGGGGGCGACGGACCTCCAACTAAGGTGAAATAGTATATGAGGAGAAACCTTGTGCATCGCGAGTTACTAAGAACATCTAGTATCAAGAAGAAGCGGTCAACTAGTGTCTTCTTTGGGATGAATACCGTGCAAGCAGACACGTAAGATTTGCACGAATAAGGGAAGAGGAGCACCATTTTCGGTTGCCGGCGTGGTCACCTCCACATGTCGCGCTGATCTTCTTCATTTTACCGGGGAAACCGATGTTCTGGAGGGTGCAGGCTTGGACGAACCCATGGCCAAATTGTTGACTGTGTTGCCGTGGCCGTATGTCGGCTGAGGAGAAGCAGATCCGAGGCGGCGAAGGATGACGTAGCAGGAACAGCTCCAATGCGATGGAGGGTGGCGAAGTTGGAGCGGCAGCGGTGAGGCGCAGGACGGCATGGTTGAACTGGCTCGGGTACGGACGGCTCGGCCTCGGCTTCAAATACTAGCCGTGGAGGGTGATACGTCTCCAGCGTATCTATAATTTATGAAGCATTCATGCTATATTATTATCTGATTTGAATGTTTATGGGCTTTATTATACACTTTTGTATTACTTTTGGGACTAACCTATTAACCGGAGGCCCAGCCCATATTGTTCTTTTATTGCCTATTTCAGTGTTTCGAAGAAAAGTAATATCAAACGGAGTCCAAACGGAATGAAACCTTCGGGAGCGTGATTTTTGGAATGAACATGATCCGAGAGACTTGGAGTACAAGCCAGGGATGCTTCGAGGAGGCCAGGAGATAGGAGGGCGCGCCCACCCACCTGGGCGCGTCCCCCTGTCTCGTGGGCCCCTCATGGCTCCCCCAACCGACTTCTTTCGCCTATATATTCCCATATACCCTAAAACCATCGAACAACAAGATAGATCGGGAGTTCCGCCGCCGCAAGCCTCTGTAGCCACAAAAACCTCTCAGGAGCCCGTTCCGGCACCCTGCTGGAGGGGGGATCCCTCACCGGTGGCCATCTTCATCATCCCGGCGCTCTCCATGACGAGGAGGGAGTAGTTCACCCTCGGGGCTGAGGGTATGTACCAGTAGCTATGTGTTTGATCTCTTTCTCTCTCGTGTTCTCTCTATGGCACGATCTTGATGTATCACGAGCTTTGCTATTATAGTTGGATCTTATGATGTTTCTCCCCCTCTACTCTCTTGTGATGAATTGAGTTTTCCCCTTGAAGTTATTTTGTCGGATTGAGTCTTTAAGGATTTTAGAACACTTGATGTATGTCTTGTCGTGCTTATCTGTGGTGACAATGGGATATCACGTGATCCACTTGATTTATGTTTTGGTGATCAACTTGCGGGTTCCGCCCATGAACCAATGCATAGGGGTTGGCACACGTTTTCGTCTTGACTCTCCGGTAGAAACTTTGGGACACTCTTTGAGGTACTTTGTGTTGGTTGAATAGATGAATCTGAGATTGTGTGATGCATATCGTATAATCATGCCCACGGATACTTGAGGTGACAATGGAGTATCTAGGTGACATTAGGGTTTTGGTTGATTTGTGTCTTAAGGTGTTATTGTAGTATGAACTCTATGATAGATTGAACGGAAAGAATAGCTTCGTGTTATTTTACTACGGACTCTTGAATAGATCGAGCAGAAAGAATAACTTTGAGGTGGTTTCGTACCCTACCATAATCTCTTCGTTTGTTCTCCGCTATTAGTGTCTTTGGAGTGACTCTTTGTTGCATGTTGAGGGATAGTTATATGATCCAAGTATGTTATTATTGTTGAGAAACTTGCACTAGTGAAAGTATGAACCCTATGCCTTGTTTCCTACCATTGCAATACCATTTACACTCACTTTTATCATTAGTTACCTTGCTGTTTTTATATTTTCAGATTACAAAAACCTATATCTACCATCCATATTGCAATTGTATCACTATCTCTTCGCCGAACTAGTGCACCTATACAATTTACCATTGTATTGGGTGTGTTGGGGACACAAGAGACTCTTTGTTATTTGGTTGCAGGGTTGTTTGAGAGAGACCATCTTCATCCTACACCTCCCACAGATTGATAAACCTTAGGTCATCCACTTGAGGGAAACTTGCTACTGTCCTACAAACCTTTGCACTTGGAGGCCCAACAACGTCTACAAGAAGAAGGTTGTGTAGTAGACGACAAGCTATTTTCTGGTGCCGTTGTCGGGGCCGGAGGCTAGGTAAGCGGCACTCACACCCCGTCAACTAAGCTCTTTTCTGGCGCCGTTGCCGGGGACGTGAGTGCTTGAATGTATATCTTTATATCTTGCAATCGAATATTTTTGTTTCTTGTTTTATCACTATTTTATTCTATAAAAGAAAAATACAAAAAAATGGAATTGAGTTTGTCTCATATGCTTCATCTTTTTAATATCTTTCGTGAAAATGATGGTAAGGAAAATTGTGCTCAATTGCTAGAAGAAGAATGCATTAAAATGTTTGGTACTAGATCTTTGTATGATGAGCATGATTGCAATGCTGTTAGTATGAATTCCTTGAATATCCATGATGCTAATGATATACAAAGCCACAAGCTTGGGGAAGCTATGTTTGATGAAGACGCTATTTTTTGTCCCCCAAGTTTTGATGAGCAAATTTATTATGATGAAAGCATGCCTGCTATTTATGATGATTATATTGATAAAAGTGGGTTTGGAAGAGTGTCAACTTTAGGAAGTAGTGATCCCACTATTTTGGAGGATGTTGAATCTTATTGTGATGAACATGAAAGTGGATTTGGAAGAGTGTCTACTTTATTTAGTGATGATTCCACTATTTCGGAAGAGGTTCCAATTGATTATGAGAACAAAGTTGCTATCTATCATGATCATTGTGATGACTTGTATGCTATTAGGAATAATGATAACCACGAAACTTGTCATCATGATTTTAGTTTTCAATTGGATTATGCCTCACATGATAATTATTTTGTTGAGTTTGCTCCCACTACTATACATGAGAAGAAATTTGCTTATGTGGAGAGTAGTAAATTTTCTATGCAAGTAGATCATGAAAAGAATGCTTCAGGTGCTGGTTATATTTTTGAATTCATTCATGAGGCTACTGAAAATTATTATGAGGGAGGAAGATATGCTTGTAGGAATTGCAAAAATATTAAGTTTCCTCTCTATGTGCTTAAAGTTTTGAAGCTATGCTTGTTTTACCTTCCTATGCTAGTTGATTATTGTTCCCATAAGTTGTTTGCTCACAAAATCCCTATGCATAGGAAGTGGGTTAGGCTTAAATGTGCTAGTCATATGCTTCATGATGCTCCCATTATGTTTCAATTCTTATCTTTTAGGTGAGCATCATTGTCATCATCATGCCTAGCTAGAAAGGCATTAAAGAAAAGAGCTTGTTGGGAGACAACCCAATATTTATCCTTACTGTTTTTAAGTGTTCACATGATTATGGTACTGTAGTAATCATGTTTTATAGCTTTTGTTTCAATAAAGTGCCAAGTAAGACCTTTAGGATAGCTTACGGTGATAGTTGTGTTGATCCTGCTGAAAATCAGAAACTTTGGCACCCAGTAAATTAGTTTTGTTAATTCACAGAAACGTGCTCTTGATATGATTCTTTTTGCTATGGATTGGTACACGAATTTCTCAGGACTTCCTAATTTGGTAGGAGTTTTGGAGTTCCAGAAGTATACGTTTGATACAGATTACTACAGACTATTCTGTTTTTGACCGATTCTGTTTTCTATGTGTTGTTTGCTTATTTTGATGAATCTATGAGTAGTATCGGAGGGTATGAACCATAGATAAGTTGGAATACAGTAGATATTACACCAATATGAATTTAGAATGAGTTCATTACAGTACCTAAGTGGTGGTTTTATTTTCTTACACTAACGGAGCTTACGAGTTTTCTGTTGAGTTTTGTGTTGTGGAGTTTTCAAGTTTTGGGTAAAGATTCGATGGACTATGGAGTAAGGAGTGGCAAGGGCCTAAGCTTGGGGATGCCCAAGGCACCCCAAGGTAATATTAAAGTACAACCAAGAGCCTAAGCTTGGGGATGCCCCGGATGGCATCCCCTCTTTCGTCTTCGTTCATCGGTAACTTTACTTAGAGCTATATTTTTATTCACCACATGATATGTGTTTTGCTTGGAGCGTCATTTTATCTTGTTAGTATTTTCTTTCTGTTATTTAGAATAATGTTTTGCATCTTTAGTCTCAATAAAAATGTCAAGGATAGCCTTTGCCATGCTTATTTTGGTAGTATACATGTTGCTGTTTGAAAACAGAAAGTTTACCGCTGTTGCAAAAATTCCCTAGCAAAGTCAGAGAATGGTATAATGTTGAAACTTTTTGCATAATGAGCTCTGATAAATCTTCTAAAGCGTAGTAGTTTTCTCATAATTTTTGGAGTTAGGGAAGTATGATGAATCTTGCATTCTTTACATACTATACTGTTTTGGCAGATTGCTGTTATGGTTGCATTGTTTGCATATGTTTGCTTGTTTAATGATTCTATTTGAGGATAGGGGTATTAAATATGCAGAGGCATTTAGTATGCAATGTTGAATAATAATTTTAGTGATTTGTTACAGTAGAAAACGATAAGGTTTTGCATTGGTTTATATTAACTTATCTCACGAGTTCTTGTTGATTTATATGTGGATGAAGTTTTTGAAAATAGAGAAACCATGATATGAGAGGAATTAAGAAGACACAAAAGTTCAAGCTTGGGGATGCCCAGGGCACCCCAAGATAATATTCCAAGAATTCTCAAGCATCTAAGCTTGGGGATGCCCCGTAGGCATCCCACTTTTCTTCTTCAACAATTATCGGTTAGTATCGGTTGAGCCTAAGTTTTTGCTTCTCCACATGAGTTGTGCTATCCTTGCAATGTCCTTTTATTTTGCCTTGCTTGCTGTTTCAATACAATGCCAAGATCTGAAATTCTTTAATGGGAGAGAATCTTCATATAGTTACATAATTTACCTACTCATTGATCTTCACTTATATCTTTTTGGAGTAGTTTGTCATTTACTCGTGTGCTTCACTTATATCCTATGATTAAATGGTTGAATGAGTTGAATGTCATAAATCTGAAATTATATATGTCTCATTTGCTTATCCCATGGGGAGTAATGACTTCACATCTAAAAAGTAGAGGTTGTAAATTTATTGAAGGTTAGCAAGCATTGTATTGGTCATTTAAACAATTCATGAAAGAATATTGAAGGAAGAGAGATTCCACATATAAATATACTATCTTAGACATCTTTTATAATTGTGAGCACTCATTAAGTATGACATGCTAAAGAGTTTATGTTGGACAAGGAAGACAACATAATGGGTTATGTTTTCTCACATCTCAGTTAAAGTATATTGTCATGGATCATTCAAACATGTAGAGCTTGCCTTTCCCCCTCATGCTAGCCAAAATTCCATGCACCAAGTAGAGATACTACTTGTGCTTCCAAATATCCTTAAACCCAGTTTTGCCATGAGAGTCCACCATACCTACCTATGGATTGAGTAAGATCCTTCAAGTAAGTTGTCATCGGTGCAAGCAATAAAAATTGCTCTCTAAATATGTATGATCTATTAGTGTGAAGAAAATAAGCTTTATACGATCTTGTTATGGAAGCAATAAAAGCGACGGGGTGCATAATAAAGGTCCATATACAAGTGGCAATATAAAGTGACGTTCTTTTGCATTAAGATTTTGTGCATCCAACCATAAAAGCGCATGACAACCTCTGCTTCCCTCTGTGAAGGGCCTATCTTTTACTTTATGTATTTTACTTTATGCAAGAGTCAAGGTGATCTTCACCTTTCCCTTTTTCATTTTATCCTTTGGCAAGCACCTCGTGTTGGAAAGATCCTGATATATATATCCAATTGGATGTAAGTTAGCATGAACTATTATTGTTGACATCACCCAAAGGTGAATACGTTGGGAGGCAACACTATAAGCCCCTATCTTTCTCAGTGTCCGATTAAAACTCCATAACCATTAGTATTGTGTGAGTGTTAGCAATTGTAGAAGACTATATGATAGTTGAGTATGTGGAGTTTGATAAATCAAAGCTCTGACATTGACCCTTCCTGAAAATAAGATGAATTGTAATTGTTTGATGACTGAGAATGAAGTTTGCTAGTTTTCAAGAAAGTTTATGGTCTATGCTTTAACATGTGATTTGCTTGTTGCTTGTTCGTGAGAAGTTCTATGAGATGAACTACTGTTATGACATATAATCATGCAAGAAAAGGTGATTGAAATTATCATTGATCAAACTTGTGCACCTGCTAGCATTCACACTTCATAAATTCTTTCTTTTATCATTTACCCACTCGAGGACGAGCAGGAATTAAGCTTGGGGATGCTGATACGTCTCCAACGTATCTATAATTTATGAAGCATTCATGCTATATAATTATCTATTTTGAATGTTTACGGGCTTTATTATACACTTTTATATTACTTTTGGGACTAACCTATTAACCGGAGGCCCAGCCCATATTGCTGTTTTATTGCCTATTTCAGTGTTTTGAAGAAAAGGAATATCAAACGGAGTCCAAACGGAATGAAACCTTCGGGAGCATGATTTTTGGAACGAACATGATTCGGGAGACTTGGAGTACAAGCCAGCGAAGCTTCGAGGAGGCCAGGAGATAGGAGGGCGCGCCCACCCCCTGGGCGCACCCCTTGTCTCGTGGGCCCCTCGTGGCTCCCCCGACCGACTTCTTTCACCTATATATTTCCATATACCCTAAAACCATCGAAGAACAAGATAGATCGGGAGTTCCGCCGCCGCAAGCCTGTCTAGCCACCAAAAACCTCTCGGGAGCCCGTTCCGGCACCCTGCCGGAGGGGGGGGGGGTCCCTCACCGGTGGCCATCTTCATCGTCTCGGCGCTCTCCATGACGAGGAGAGGGTAGTTCACCCTCGGGGCTGAGGGTATGTACCAGTAGCTATGTGTTTGATCTCTCTCTCTCTCGTGTTCTCTCTATGGCACAATCTTGATGTATCGCGAGCTTTGCTATTATAGTTGGATCTTATGATGTTTCTCCCCCTCTACTCTCTTGTGATGAATTGAGTTTTCCCCTTGAAGTTATTTTGTCGGATTGAGTCTTTAAGGATTTGAGAACATTTGATGTGTGTCTTGCCGTGCTTATCTGTGGTGACAATGGGATATCACGTGATCCACTTGATGTATGTTTTGGTGATCAACTTGCGGGTTCCGCCCATGAACCTATGCATAGGGTTTGGCACACGTTCTCGTCTTGACTCTCCGGTAGAAACTTTGGGACACTCTTTGAAGTACTTTGTGTTGGTTGAATAGATGAATCTGAGATTGTGTGATGCATATCATATAATCATGCCCACGGATACTTGAGGTGACAATGGAGTATCTAGGTGACATTAGGGTTTTGGTTGATTTGTGTCTTAAGGTGTTATTCTAGTATGAACTCTATGATAGATTGAACGGAAAGAATAGCTTGTGTTATTTTACTACGGACTCTTGAATAGATCGAGCAGAAAGAATAACTTTGAGGTAGTTTCGTACCCTACCATAATCTATTCGTTTGTTCTCCGCTATTAGTGTCTTTTGAATGACTCTTTGTTGCATGTTGAGGGATAGTTATATGATCCAAGTATGTTATTATTGTTGAGAGAACTTGCACTAGTGAAAGTATGAACCCTATGCCTTGTTTCCTACCATTGC
This sequence comes from Aegilops tauschii subsp. strangulata, assembly GCF_002575655.3. Classification (NCBI taxonomy): domain Eukaryota; kingdom Viridiplantae; phylum Streptophyta; class Magnoliopsida; order Poales; family Poaceae; genus Aegilops; species Aegilops tauschii. The sequence continues at coordinate 70,763,363 of NC_053041.3, forward strand.
AATACCGTTTACGCTCACTTTTATCATTAGTTACCTTGCTGTTTTTATATTTTCAGATTACAAAAACCTATATCTACCATCCATATTGCACTTGTATCACTATCTCTTCGCCAAACTAGTGCATCTATACAATTTACCATTGTATTGGGTGTGTTGGGGACACAAGAGACTCTTTGTTATTTGGTTGCAGGGTTGTTTCAGAGAGACCATCTTCATCCTACGCCTCCCACGGATTGATAAACCTTAGGTCATCCACTTGAGGGAAACTTGCTACTGTCCTACAAACCTCTGCATTTGGAGGCCCAACAACGTCTACAAGAAGAAGGTTGTGTAGTAGACATCAGAGGGCGTTGCGGTTAAGGTTGCGGTGGACGACAACGTCGGGGTATCGGCTCCGGCGTGATGGAGGAGGGTGGCAGTTGATGGGTGGAATGGGGTGGCGGACGGAGGACGCCGGGGTTTCGCGGCTGGTGGAGAGGTAGTTTGGGCGCCCACGAAGTATGAATGGGGAATCGGATGGGTGGGGGGGGACCATGTTTCGGTCTGGGACGCGCTTGTTTTTGGCTTTTTTGAACAGAAGATGGGACGCGCTTGTTTGAAATTTGGGGAAAGTACAAACTTTGCCCCCTCTTAAATTTCGGACCTACTGTGGGTCGGGGGTAGGATGGTAATCCCAGGTGTCCCAAATAGTGGGCGGGAGTGATTTCGGCCACGCGCATGTGTGCTTAGGAGACCATTGTGTATGAATGTTTTTCAGAGGCGGTTGCGTGGCGTCTAGTTGAAGCTACAAACCTACCCCGGTTCAGACCTTTGGACGTCGGGCCGGTAGGTTTCACGGGTCGGAGTTATTAGAAAATTAATTTCCTTGTACTACCAAACATTGGTCTCACGCGGTTTCGAGCGAGTAGAGGCTCTTTTGGCGCTTCGTTCGAAATTTTGAAACACAAGCATTCATGTTTAGAGTACTCTTGAACTATGAGGATTGACCTAAATAGACAATGTTATATTTGACCTTGTATGTTTGAAAACCTCATTAAATTATCCGCATCTTTTTAAAATTTTGACACTTGAAAATCCTATAACTACGATTATTTTGGAATGGAGGAGCTAAATTTGAATCTATTTTGTACACGACTACATATGCTATTATGTACAAAATCAGAGCAAATATTGGTGCCCCCATAATTTAGGTATGATTTACAAATGCCATGATATCGAATTCAAATAATTGAATGGACTTCATGTTGAATTCGATTTTTTTAAACCGCCTTAAGTTGAATTCGAATGTATGCTAGTTCATATGTAGCTATTTATAATGTTCATTGTGTAACTTTTGTATGTATAATGTGCTTTACACACACAACATGAACTATACTCACGTTTATATTCGATTGCTAAAGCGATGCATTGTCTGGAGTTCAAAATACTAACTATGTGGATCAACTGTGTCGAATAATAGCATAGACATGCTCAAATTCGATAGAATCTAGATGTCTGATGGATCAATGACCGCTCCTTACGCGAATTGCAAATATCATGATCCCATCCTAATACTTGGATACAATTTATATCTTTAATCAATGTGTGCAGCCGTCTTTTACGTGTAGTTTCACTCTCCATCGGTGGTCTCTCACACATGCTCACACACTCTCTCCCGAGGTGTCTTTCTCGCACACATGCTCTAGATATAACCCTCCCTCCCTCTTGTAACCATTTACAACTGTTTTCACTAACCTTTATAACAAGCACTCTTCCTCTCGCAAACATACACACGCACAATCCCCATCGACCCTTTCTATATACATGGACCTGCCTACGTGTCTCATGTAGCACATTATCTTTAGGCCTGTCTCTCACGCATTGTCTCACACCTCTCTTCCTAATCGACGAGTATGATTCTAGCAGAGCATTCTGTAGGATGCCCCTTAAAGTTAGGTTGGATGAATAGTAATATCAGAGATAAAGGGGTTACCTTAGTCCGAGAACCTAGGGTTACAAATCCTAGCCGGCTTTGTCAGTGGACACAGATTCCTTCACAATTCTGCTATCTTTGTCTTGTATGACTAGTCATCCATGGGTCTTCCTAAATGTGTCACGGGCCGACCAATGTGGCGCAGGACGGAACCGAACGAAGGGCCTCACCACGACCCACCGGACCTCACGCGGTGACACACCCTCTGCCCCCATGTCTCATTATCTTCTCACACCCACACATACCAACACAAACACCACACACACAAAAAAATTCTCCTGGTGCCTGTATTCCCTCCCCCCTTGCATTTACACACTCAAGAGAATGGAATCTCTCGTCGTGACGTCATATTCGTCTCTCTCTCTCTCTAGACCACTCTCATTTCTTGTGCTATCTCTCCCACGCCCCCCGGTCGGCCCCTCTATCCATGCCTCTCTCGAATACGTAATACACACACATACCTCTCTAGGCCCCTCCAAATGCATCAACTACACATTCACACATGTTACATCACGTACCCCATACAACATTCCTTTTGAATAAAGTGTGGCCAAAAAATTATTTTAGAGTTTCTACATATATACAACATTACAAAGTTATATGGAGGAGTACGAACGCTAATTTTCATTGCATGGTGCCCACAATGATATTTATTCTGCACTGTGAATTTGTATATTTTTATACTATATACAAAGTTAGTCATAATAAAGAGAAACAAAGAGCATCTCTCTCTCCATCGCATACCCCCCCCTGTACGCCCCTTTCATGTATGAACACAAAACTTTCTCCAGGTCCTCTAAAAGTAAGCCCCCAGAAAATTCACGCATGTTTCATCTTTCTCTCGCGATATATGCAATGACGATCATTGTATTTGAAGCGAAAGCACGATACGTACATTGGACTTCAGAATCCACTCATTACGGTCACCATTTACGTTTAGTGGTTATTATACAGTCATGGGCTCACCGTACAACTCTGTATTTGCTCATGACATGACTAGTTGACTAGTTAAATGCTCCACGTGGCACCTCTAGTGTTGCATCACATTATCTCACTACCATCGTGCCCACCTGTCGACTTGTATCTACTCTACATCTACACTCTTATAAAAAACAGAGTTGGTGATGATGGTGTGCCTGCCATCCTGCAATATAGGTCGTCCGATTTATATCTGACGGATAGGGAAGAAACTATGGCAATTTTGCAAAAAGGTACCCACACACCTCTCCACATTTGCAAATAAGGCCTTCCCTCGTTCATCCTTTTCTCTCACAACTTAAACTAGTCATACAAATGCATCTTGATCTTACGTGCAACGCACGGGCATCTTTCTAGTAAGAATAAAAACAAACGACAAAAAAATATTTGGACGGTGATTCGAAGTCATGACCGCGGGCACATCGGACAAGGTGGCCTTGTATTGGTATGCTGAGCCGTCTGTTTTAACACACAGGAGCTGGTGTGGTGATTATACACACACGCACGCAAGCACACGAACTACATCCACGCAACACTCACACAAACACATGCACGCATGCACGCACGCAACACTCACACGTACACACGCAGCCACGCACGCACGCAACACTCACACGCACACACGCACGCATGCATGCACACACCAGTACACCACACGACGAACACACAGTCGCACGCTCAAGTGCTCAACCTACATGTCCATGCGCACACATCAGGCCCTGACAGACACATACACAACCAGGTGATTCCCGCGCACGGGTTGGAGTCTTGTCGCGCCTGCGTAAATTTGTGTTTATATGACCTTTTCGCAATGCGAACTGACAGGTGGGACCCACAAGGAACGTGGTCAATTTAACTAGTCAACATGGCGCCATGCAGACTATTTGGTCGGTCAACAGAGTGCAATCCGATGCTGAACCGTGAGCAAGTGACCGTATAATCACCGCAAAACGTATATAGTGACCGTAATCAGCTTATTCTGAAGTTCGGTGACCGTATTACGCTTTTCTCTCTCTAGGCCCTCCAAAACTACATCTCTACACGTTCTCGCATGTTACATCTAACAACTATGCAATACAGCACTACTACTACACTCTAACACAATAAATCATATGTGTTTTTAGTTTTACTAGATATCATATTGTTACTTAGACCTCTCCAAATGCATTGGTGCTAAAGTGGGGTGCTAAGTGCATTAAAATGCTTAGCAACTAATGTCCCCAATGCATCGGTGCTTAAGTTTTGTAGCTAAGCCTTCTCTATTTAATTGTTTAGTAATAAAACTCCTTCATGTATTGGTTGGTAGTCTTTTTGTCTAGGTTCACGTGCTTAGCATTGGTTCTTGTTGGGGTCACCATAATCCTCTCTCTCCTCTTTAATTGCTTTGCCACATCATTTTTCTGCCTATGTGGCATCCTTAGCACCTGTACACCGTGGAGCATTGGGAAAGGCCTTAATTATTCAGTTTGCATACATTAAAATTGCCTTTGAAATGTATGGCCAGTATCATCTACCGCGCGGGAAAAATCCCGCCCTTTCCTATTTAATCGGGTTTGTATCGATGGATCGTGTGAAACAGCAAAACTATAGTACTATACAATACAAGTGATAGTTCACTGGGCCGTTGTGTCGTGTACTCCTCCATCGTAAGAGTGGAGCGCTCGCTTTCATAAATCTTCTAGTCCCTTTCGCCGACATGTGAGACATCAAGCTACCGGGTCCACGTGCCATACCGAAATAAAGTGCAGAGCAACCGGGGTGAAGCACCCCAGTCATGGCGGCGGCATAGTAATGAGCAATGAGGCATCAAATCACAAAGCTGCACCTTTCCCGCAGTTAAGTTGGAGGGACGAAGTAATAATGCTAAAAAAAGAAGTTGGAGGGATGAAGCAACCATCATTTCACTCGTTGCTGAATCCGCTTCTCCCTCATCTTCTTCAACTTAACCACGTGTTACTTCTACCGTTGTTCTGCCTCATGTGGGACGCGGATCGGCTTGGTAAAGCACTGACATGTGGGACCGCATGTTAGCAAACCGCCAGGACAACGTCCTCTGAAAATAAGAAACCTCCCCCGCCATCCGCGCGGCAAAATCACCTCCCTTTTACTAATCTTGATTCTATAATTTTTTAGATCAATATAATTTAGATTTGTATAGATAGCACACAGGAGCAAAACCAAGTGGTACGGTTAAGGGCATCCACAATGTGTAGCCAAATGTGAAGATAGCTTTTGGCATCGTGGGAACCATTGTGGACGGTGTTGCCAAAGCCAAAAATATGGAACCGAAGCTACCTGATTGATTGATTGAAGGAATAGAAAAATGCAACGTCTCTCCTCTTTCTCCCATGCTTGGACGCATGTAGTACAGTATAGAGCACAGAGTCTACTCCCCTGTCCCTTCTATCACAAATCACAAAGAAGTGAGGCGTCAAATCACAAAAGCACGGACAAAGCAACCACCATTCCACTCTTCTCTGACTCCGCTTCTCCATCGTCTTCTTCGAGAAACCATCTCACCGCACTAAGCTGGATGAACGACGCTATTGTGTACTCCTAGTAGCACTAGTCCTTTGGTTCAACGGACTTCCTGGATGCAAATAAGGCGGTTGTCTCGGCTTGCAGGTGGCACTTGCGAATGACTTACATGGTCTCCCTCAATGGTGTTCTCCGTCGAACGCACTTCGCCAAACCACAAAAAAAAGATATCGTCGACGTCACCGCAATGGGGAAGGAAGTCAAATATAGTTACTACCTCCATTTTTTTTGTACACAAGGCCAGTATATCAAAATGACAATTCGCAAAAGGCCACTAACACTAATCGAGGCAAAATTGATGGGGTTTGCCTCATACTAGCAACCAAGGACATTAATATCCCCTGCTTGCATGCGGAAGTGAGAAGGTTGGTTTGCATAGCGCTGCATTAATCAAGCGATGAGGAGTGAGATGGTTAGCTCTTTTGTCGTTGGAGACAAAAATACGCATTAATTGACACGTGAAACGAGGATTTGTATCGATTAAATCCCGCGAAGGAAAACCCCGCCTTTCTTTTTTAACACTAGTACTCCTAGTACGTACGTACTTATCCTGTTTGGGTCTAGGCCTTGCATTGCCAAACTTCGCCACACATTTTTGCCAAGCTTGCCCAAAGTTTTCAAAATGAGAAGGAGGTACACTTGCGCACGGCTGTCGTGGTCGCACCGCACCCTCACACGGTCGCTCCTGCACGCCGCGGTCGCACCGCACCCTCACACAGTCGCTCCTGCACGCCGCGGACCCAACCAAGGGAACGCACCCTCACTGACACATGCTGTCGCATGTGAACAAACCAAACTCAGCCATCCTATCGCTGACACATAACTTTCGTTCATAGAGTATGTTTATCCAACCGCATGTTGGGGACTATTGATAACCCACAAGTATAGGGGATCGCAACAGTTTTCAAGGGTAGAGTATTCAACCCAAATTATTGATTCGACACAAGGGCAGCCAAAGAATATTCTCAAGTATTAGCCGTTGAGTTGTCAATTCAACCACACCTGGATAACTTAGTATCTGCAGCAAAGTATTTAGTAGCAAAGTAGTATGATAGTAGTGGTAACGGTAACAAAGGTAACAGTAGCAAAAGTAATATTTTTGGTGTTTTGTAGTGATTGTAACAGTAGCACCGAAAAAGCAAATAAGCGAAGAACAATATGTGAAAAGCTCGTAGGCAATGGATCAGTGATGGATAATTATGTCGGATGCGATTCCTCATGTAATAGCTATAACATAGGGTGACACAGAACTAACTCCAGTTCATCAATGTAATGTCGGCATGTATTGCGTAAATAGTCATACGTGCTTATGGAAAAGAACTTGCATGACATCTTTTGTCCTACCCTCCCGTGGCAGCGGGGTCCTAGCGGTAACTAAGGGATATTAAGGCCTCCTTTGAATAGAGAACCGGAACAAAGCATTAACACATAGTGAATACATGAACTCCTCAAACTACGGTCATCACCGAGAAGTATCCCGATTATTGTCACTTCGGGGTTGTCGGATCATAACACATAATAGGTGACTATAGACTTGCAAGATAGGATCCAGAACACACATATATTCATGAGAACATAATAGGTTCAGATATAAAATCATGGCACTCGAGCCCTAGTGACAAGCATTAAGCATAGCAAAGTCATAGCAACATCAATCTCAGAACATAGTGGATACTAGGGATCAAACCCTAACAAAACTAACTTCATTACATGGTAAATCCCATCCAACCCATCACCGTCCAGCAAGCCTATGATGGAATTACTCACGCACAGCGGTGAGCATCATGAAATTGGTGATGGAGGATGGTTGATGATGACGACGGTGATGAATCCCCCTCTCCGGAGCCCCGAACGGACTCCAGATCAGCCCTCCCGAGAGAGATTTGGGCTTGGCGGCGGATCCGTATCGGAAAACGTGATGAACTTTATCTCCGATTTTTTTCTCCGCGAGACGGAATATATGGAGTTGGAGTTGAGGTCGGCGGAGCTCCAGGGGGCCCACGAGACAGGGGGGCGCGCCCAGGGGGGAGGGCGCTCCCCCCACCCTCGTGGACAGGGTGTGGGCCCCCTGGCCTTGATTCTTTCGCCAGTATTTTTTATATTTTCCAAAAAGTGCCTCCGTGGATTTCCAGGACATTCCGAGAACTTTTGTTTTCTACACGTAAAATAACATCATGGCAGTTCTGCTGAAAACAGCGTCAGTCCGGGTTAGTTTCATTCAAATCATGCAAGTTAGAGTCCAAAACAAGGGCAAAAGTGTTTGGAAAAGTAGATACGTTGGAGCCATATCAACTCCCCCAAGCGTAAACCTTTGCTTGTCCTCAAGCAATTCAGTTGATAAACTGAAAATGATAAAGAAAAACTTTTCAAACTCTGTTTGCTCTTGTTGTTGTAAACATGTAAAGCCAGCATTCAGGTTTCAGCAAATATTATGAACTAACCATACTCACAATAACACCTAGGTCTCACAATTACTCATATCAATAGCATAATCAGCTAGCGAGCCATAATGATAAAACTCGGATGACAGCACTTTCTCAAAATAATCATAACATGATATAACAAAATGGTATCTCGCTAGCCCTTTCTGAGACCGCAAAACATAAATGCAGATCACCTTTAAAGATCAAGGACTGACTAAACATTGTAATTCATGGTAAAAGAGATCCAGTCAAGTCATACCCAATATAAACCAACAATAATGAATGCAAATGAATGTGTGCTCTCCAGCGGGTGCTTTTTAATAAGAGGGATGATGACTCAACATCAAAGTAAATAAATAGGCCCTTCGCAGAGGGAAGCAGGGATTTGTAGAGGTGCCAGAGCTCGATTTTAAAATAGAGATTGAATAACATTTTGAGCGGCATACTTTCACTGTCAACGCAACAACTATGAGATGGCTGTATCTTCCATACTACATGCATTATAGGCAGTTCCCAAAAAAAATGGTAAAGGTTTATGCTCCCCCAACCACCAACTAGCATCAATCCATGGCTTGCTCGAAACAACGAGTGCCTCCAACTAACAACAGCCCTGGGGGAGTTTTGTTTAATTATTTTGATTTGCTTTGATCTTTTTGGATCATGGGACTGGGCATCCCGGTTACCGGCCCTTTCTCGTGAATGAGGAGCGGAGTCCACTCCTCTTGAGAATAACCCACCTAGCATGGAAGATATAGGCAGCCCTAGTTGAAACATGAGCTGCTCGAGCATACAAAACAGAATTTCATTTGAAGGTTTGGAGTTTGGCACATACAAATTTACTTGGAACGACAGGTAAATATCGCATATAGGAAGATATGGTGGACTCATATGGAATAACTTTGGGGTTTAAGGAGTTTGGATGCACAAGCAGTATTCCCACTTAGTACAGGTAAAGGCTAGCAAAAGACTGGGGAGCGACCAACAAGGAGAGCGACAACAGTCATAAACATGCATTAAAATTAATTTACACCAAGTACAAGCATGAGTAGGATATAATCTACCATGAACATAAATATCATGAAGGCTATGTTGATTTGTTTCAACTACATGCGTGAACAGGTGCCAAGTCGAGTCACTCAATTCATTCAAAGGAGGATACCATCCCATCATACCACATCATAATCATTCTAACAGCATGTTGGCACGCAAGGTAAACCATTATAACTCATAGCTAATCAAGCATGGCACAAGCAACTATAATCTCAAAATGTCATTGCAAATATGTTTACCACATAATAAGCTGAATCAGAAACGATGAACTCATCATATTTACAAAAACAAGAGAGGTCGAGTTCATACCAGCTTTTCTCACCTCAATAAGTCCATCATATATCGTCATTATTGCCTTTCACTTGCATGCCCGAACGATGTGTATAATAATAATAGTGCACGTGCATTGGACTAAGCTGGAATCTGCAAGCATTCAACTCAAGAGAGAAGACAGGGTAATATGAGCTCTAAGTTAAATAAGCAATCATGCATATGAGAGCCACTAAACATTTTCAATATGGTCTTCTACTCTCGACCCCCAAAGAAAAGAAAAGAAAAGAAAACTATTTACATGGGCAAGCTCCCAACAAATAAAGGAAGAACGAGAAATATTTTTGGGTTTTCATTTTAATTCTACTACAAGCATGGAAATTAAACTAACTAATTTTTTTTGTTTTTCTCAAGGTTTTTCAAACACACAAGAAGAAAGCGAGAAAAAGAAAAAGAAACTAATCATGGATAATACAATGAAAGACACCGACGACTAGTGTGTGAACATGAATGTAAAGTCGGTGAGAAATACGTACTCCCCCAAGCTTAGGCGTTTGGCCTAAGTTGGTATAATACCAAGGACCACCTGGATGATATCCGTAGTTGTAGCTGGGGTTGTACTGGGATGCAGCAGCAATTGCCTCCTGAGCTGCGGCATGTTGGCGAGCAGCCTCCGCTCTCCCATCGTGTTCAGCTGCTTCCTCCCTGGTAACAACATATCTTCCTTTTGCCTGATAATCAAAAAGGAGAGGAGCAGGAAGAGTAACATGGACGACGTTGCGTCTGTCATAGATTAGTCGATATTGGAGGAATTGTTCATTCCTCCTAAGAAAATGATGGTTGACCATAGCATCATAATCTATATAAGCAGGAGGTATCATCACATCCCCCTCTCGTGGGGCTATATCTAGATAATTAGCCACACGGGTTGCATAAATTCCTCCAAATAAATCTCCAGTACTACTATTATTCTGCAACCTACGTGCAACTATTGCCCCCAAGTTATAACCTTTATAACCCAACACAACACTCTTGAGGACACAAAGATCAGGGACACACATATGACATGCTTCATCTTTACCATTAATGCATCTACCAATGAAGAGAACAAAATAATATATAGCAGGAAAATGAATGCTCCCTATGGTAGCTTGTGCTATGTCCCGGCATTCTCCCATAGTAATACTAGCAAGGAAATCTTTAAATTCAGATTTGTGAGGATCGTTAATATTATCCCACTGCGGGAGTTTGCAAGCAGTTGTAAAATCCTCTAAGTCCATGGTATAAGATTTATCATAAATATCAAATAGGACACTAGGAGAGTTACGCGTACAGTTATATTTGCACCTCCGCACAAAGGAATCAGTCAATTGATAGTACTGAGGACACTTATCTTGAAAGAAGTCCTCCAGCTCAGCATTACGCACATACGCGTCAAACTCCTCCTTAAAGCCTGCTTCGACCATAAAATCATCGGATGACCACTCACAAGCTCGTACATCTGCGTCCCTCGTTAATTCAACATCTTGCTCACATATAGCAATCCTGGGTCCTTTCTTTACCGAGGAACCACCTTGGTACATTCTCCTAGACATAATTCTTTTTCTGAAAAATTTCTGAAATTTTAGTAACTTCAAAATAAAAGTGAATAAAACTGAACAAGATTGGTAGCAACTACTCCTACAAGTGCCTAGAACCTATATCATGCATTAGGATTGCTTGGGACCTCAAAATTTTAACATGCAAGCTCAAGAACATGGTCACCTATGCAGCAAAAATTTGTAATGAATAAAGCACTAGAACAAAAACTAATTGGACCAATGGAGGAGTCACATACCAAGCAACAATCTCCCAAAGCAGTTTTGCTAATGGAGCTTTGAGCAAGGAGATCGAAAATCGCAGCAAAATGAGCTAGAACTCGTGCTTGAGCTGGATGGGGATTTTTTTTGGGAAGAAGATGGAGTGTGTGGGTGCTGGCCTAAGTCGAGGGGGCCACCAGGGGCCCACGAGACAAGGGGGCGCGCCCAGGTGGGGTGGGCGGGCCCTCCACCCTCGTGGCCTGCTGCTTGCCCCTCCTGCAGTGATTTCAGTGCCTAAAATCCTCAAATATTCCATAAAAAATCATACTAAATTTGCAGGGCATTTGGAGCACTTTTATTTTCGGGATATATTTTAATGCATGGATAATTCAGAAAACAGACGGATAATACTATTTTTGCTTTATTTATTCTGAATAACAGAAAGTAAAAAGAGGGCACAAAAGGTTGTGCCTTCTAGTTTCATCCATCTCATGATCATCAAAATGAATCCACTAACAAGGTTGATCAAGTCTTGTTAACAAACTCGTTCCGAATAACACGGAACCGGAGAAATTTCGAATAACACTAGGTTACCTCAACGGGGATATGAACATCCCCTACAATAAGAATATCATACTTTTTCTTGACAGTAGGAAGAGGAAATTCAAAACCTCCAATAATAATAATTGGACTTTTTCCAATAGAATTGATGCTACGAACTTGAGATTGTTTCCTCGGGAAGTGTACCGTATGCTCATTACCATTAACATGAAAAGTGACATTGCCTTTGTTGCAATCAATAACAGCCCCTGCAGTATTCAAAAAAGGTCTACCAAGGATAATCGACATACTATCGTCCTCGGGAATATCAAGAATAACAAAGTCCGTTAAGATAGTGACATTTGCAACCACAACAGGCACATCCTCACAAATACCGACATGTATAGCAGTTGATTTATCAGCCATTTGCAAAGATATTTCAGTAGGTGTCAACTTATTCAATTCAATTCTACGATATAAAGAGAGAGGCATAACACTAACACCGGCTCCAAGATCACATAAAGCAGTTCTAACATAATTTCTTTTAATGGAGCATGGTATAGTTGGTACCCCTGGATCTCCAAGTTACTTTGGTATTCCACCCTTAAAAGTTTAATTGGCAAGCATGGTGGAAATTTCAGCTTCCGGTATCTTTCTTTTATATGTGATGAGATCCTTCATATACTTAGCATAAGGATTTATTTTAAGCATATCAGTTAAGCGCATACATAAGACAATAGGTCTAATCATTTCAGCAAAGCGCTCAAAATCCTCATCATCCTTTGTCTTGGATGGTTTAGGAGGAAAGGGCATGGGTTTCTGAACCCATGGTTCTCGTTCTCTACCGTGCTTCCTAGCAACAATATCTCTCTTATCATAACGTTGATTCTTTGATTGTCGGTTATCAAGATCAACAGCAGGTTCAATCTCTACTTCATTGTTTTTGCTAGGTTGAGCATCAACATGAATATTATCACTAACATTATCACTAGGTTCACGTTCATCACCTGATTGTGTTTCAGCATCAGAGATAGAAATATCATTGGGATTCTCAGGTGTGTCTACAGTAGGTTCACTAGAATCATGCAAAGTCTATCATTTTTCTTTTTCTTCTTTTTGGAAGAACTAGGTGCCTCTAAATTATTTCCTTGAAAATCTTGCTCGATTCTCTTAGGGTGGCCTTCAGGATACACAGGTTCCTGAGTCATTCTACCAGTTCTAGTAGCCACTCTAACAGCAAAGTCATTTTTATTATTTAATTCATCAAGCAAATCATTTTCAGCTTTAAGTACTTGCTCAGCTTGAGTAGCAACCATAGAAGCATATTTGCTAATGAGTGTGAGTTCACCTTTAACTCTAGCCATATTATCGCTCCCGCGTCCTATCTCGAAAGCATTATTCTTTAACTCTCTACCAACATAAGCATTAAAACTTTCTTTTCTAGCCATAAAGTCATCAAATGCATCTAAGCATGGGCTATGAAATTTAGTAGAGGGGATTTCAACTTCATCATATCTATAGAGAGAATTTACCTTTACTACCTGTGTCAGGTTATCAAGACAATGTGGTTCTTCAACAGGCGGTATATTAAGACCATGTATTTCTTCAATAGGTGGTAAATTCTTAACATCTTCAGCTTTTATACCTTTTTCTATCATTGATTTCTTTGCCTCTTGCATATCTTCAGGACTGAGAAATAGAACACCTCTCTTCTTCAGAGTGGGTTTAGGAATAGGCTCAGGAGCTGGCTCAATTGGTTCAGGAATTGGCTCAGGAAGAGTCCAATTATTTTCATTAGTCAACATATTATTCAATAGTAATTCAGCTTCGTCGACTGTTCTTTCCCTGAAAACACAACCGGCACAACTATCCAATAATCCTTGGAAGCATCGATTAGTCCATTATAAAAGATATCAAGTATTTCATTTTTCTTGAGAGGATGATCAGGCAAAGCATTAAGTAATCGGAGAAGCCTCCCCCAAGCTTGTGGGAGACTCTCTTCTTTGATTTTTACAAAATTATATATTTCCCGCAAGGCAGCTTGTTTCTTATGAGCAGGGAAATATTTAGCAGAGAAGTAATAAATCATATCCTGGGGACTAAGCACACAACCAGGAGCAAGAGAATTATACCAAGTCTTAGCATCACCCTTTAATGAGAATGGAGATATCTTAAGGATATAATAATAGCGAGATTTATCATCATGAGTAATGGGGTAGCTATATCATTCAACTTGGTAAGATGTGCCACAACAGTTTCAGATTCAAAGCCATAAAAAGGATCAGATTCAACTAAAGTAATAATTATAGGATCAACAGAGAATTCATAATCCTTATCAGTAACACAGATAGGTGAAGTAGCAAAAGTAGGGTCTGGTTTCATTCTAGCATTAAGAGACTGTTGCTTCCATTTAGCTAATAATTTCTTTAGATCATATATATCATTGCAAGCAAAGATAGCTCTAGCAGCTTCTTCATTCATAACATATCCCTCAGGAACAACAGGCAATTCATAATCATTGGGAGAACTTTCATCATCACTATCATCAATTATAGTATCTTCAATAATTTCATTCTCTCTAGCCCTAGCAAGTTGTTCATCAAGAAATTCACCTAATGGCAAAGTAGTATCACGCAAATAAGTAGTTTCATCATAAGTATCATGCATAGCAGAGGTGGCATCATCAATAACATGTGACATATCAGAATTCATAGCAGTAGCAGGTTTAGGTGTCGCAAGCTTACTCAAAACAGAAGGAGAATCTAGTGCAGAGCTAGATGGTAGTTCCTTACCTCCCCTCGTAGTTGAGGGATAAATCTTAGTTTTTGCGTCCTTCAAGTTCTTCATAGTAATCAACAGATATAAATCCCAAGTGACTCAGAGAATAGAGCTATGCTCCCCGGCAACGGCGCCAGAAATTAGTCTTGATAACCCACAAGTATAGGGGATCGCAACAGTTTTCGAGGGTAGAGTATTCAACCCAAATTTATTGATTCGACACAAGGGGAGCCAAAGAATATTCTCAAGTATTAGCCGTTGAGTTGTCAATTCAACCACACCTGGATAACTTAGTATCTGCAGGAAAGTATTTAGTAGGAAAGTAGTATGATAGTAGTGGTAACGGTAACAAAGGTAACAGTAGCAAAAGTAATATTTTTGGTGTTTTGTAGTGATTGTAACAGTAGCAACGGAAAAGTAAATAAGCGAAGAACAATATGTGAAAAGCTCGTAGGCAATGGATCAGTCATGGATAATTATGCCGGATGCGATTCCTTATGTAATAGCTATAACATAGGGTGACACAGAACTAGCTCCAGTTCATCAATGTAATGTAGGCATCTATTCCGTAAATAGTCATACGTCCTTATGGAAAAGAACTTGCATGCCATCTTTTGTCCTACCCTCCTGTGGCAGCGGGGTCCTAGCGGAAACTAAGGGATATTAAGGCCTCCTTTTAATAGAGAACCGGAACAAAGCATTAACACATAGTGAATACATGAACTCCTCAAACTACGGTCATCACCGAGAAGTATCCCGATTATTGTCACTTCGGGGTTGTCGGATCATAACACATAATAGGTGACTATAGACTTGCAAGATAGGATCAAGAACACACATATATTCATGAAAACATAATAGGTTCAGATTTGAAATCATGGCACTCGGGCCCTAGTGACAAGCATTAAGCATAGCAAAGTCATAGCAACATCAATCTCAGAACATAGTGGATACTAGGGATCAAACCCTAACAAAACTAACTTGATTACATGGTAAATCTCATCCAACCCATCACCGTCCAGCAAGCCTACGATGGAATTAATCACGCGCGGTGGTGAGCATCATGAAATTGGTGATGGAGGATGGTTGATGATGACGACGGCGACGAATCCCCCTCTCCGGATCCCCGAACGGACTCCAGATCAGCCCTCCCGAGAGAGATTAGGGCTTGGCGGCGGCTCCGTGAGACGGAATACATGCAGTTGTTGGAGTTGAGGTCGGCGGAGTTCCAGGGGGCCCACGAGACAGGGGGGCGCGCCCAGGGGGACGGCGCCCCCCCCACCCTCGTCGACAGGGTGTGGGCCCCCTGGTCTTGATTCCTTCGCCAGTATTTTTTATATTTTCCAAAAAGTGCCTCCGTGGATTTCCAGAACATTCCGAGAACTTTTGTTTTCTACACATAAAACAACATCATGGCAGTTCTGCTGAAAACAGCGTCATTCCGGATTAGTTTCATTCAAATCATGCAAGTTTGAGTCCAAAATAAGGGCAAAAGTGTTTGGAAAAGTAGATACGTTGGAGACGTATCAAGTATCCGTACGGCCCGTGCGGTGGTCTGTTGGGGAAGAAGAAGAGGTGAGGAAGAAGGGAAGAAGGGTTAGGAGACGTAGGATATTCATCCAACCGCCTGAAATGGTAGACTGACCGAAGTCAGGCGACTTGCATAACAAATATATGTTTATACACAGCGAAGGATCCATAAAAACAACAACATAAAGAAAAATTATCACTGCTCGCGGAAAGAGACGGCCTCATCGTCTTTGGCTGCCGGTGCGAACCAGCCATAGCTGCCGACGTGTGTCTCTGCACCGTGGTTGTCCTCGGCCTCCAGCTACTCGTTCAAGCGGAGGGTGTGGGCGCTCTGCACGGATGACAGCACATCCCGGTTCAAGTCGAGGATGTCCGGTTCCGCCTGCAGGAGGGCCCCGATGGCAGCGGCATCCGCGCGCTCCGCGTCGAGTCGAGCCTCCGCCGCCCGTTTCAAGTCCAGGACGTCCAGTTCCGCCTGCAGGAGGGCGTCGATGAGAGCGGCATCCGTGCGCTCTGCGTCGAGTCGAGCCTCTGCCGCCCGGTTCAAGTCCAGGACGTCTGGTTCCGCCTGCATGAGGGCCTCGATGGCAGCGGCATCTGCGCGCTCCGCCTCAAGTTGAGCCTCCGCCGCCCGGTTCACATCCACGACATCCGGTTCCTCCTGCAGGAGAGCCTCGATGGCAGCGGCATACGCGCGCTCCACTTTGATTTGAGCCTCTGCCTCCCGGTCCTCCTTTAGTATCGCCATGTTGAACGGCTGGTCCGCCTGCACCATGGGGGACTCGGACGCCGGCACGAAGTCGACGTCCATCGTCTCATACCCATCGGGGGCTTTCTTCGCCGCGACCTCCGCCATGAACATTGGATCGGCTTCCTCCTCCTCGTAGCTTGGCTCCAGAGAACTCGGGGATATTCCCGCCGCAAAGAGAGCTTGGGAACGGAGGTCTGTGGCGCCGACCGCCACCGCGATTTCTGCGCGGCGCTCCGGCGTCAGCATCTTGTAGTAAGTGATCTTGCGGCGCACCATGGCTTTCCGGGGAACTAGGGGACGCTTGATGCGGGCTAGGGATCGAAAGGTGGGGGAATGGGCTGGAGATTAGGTGTGGTTTTCGGGCAGTGGCTGGCGTAGGCCGAGCAGCGAAGGTTCTAGTGTGAATAGTGGTTCCGGTGACGACCGGTCAATCGGTTTTGACAGTACATCGCTCTTGTCGCGTTCGCGTTGCAGCCCGGCACGCTGGACCCTCCACGTCGCTCATCGAATGGAACGCGCTTCGTCTTGCGTTTTCGCTTGCTTGTGGGACCGCAGTTGAGAGCAAACCGACGTCCCTCCCCTTCCCCCGCTCGCGTCATTTATTATACTACCACTCCCTCCGTTTTATGCGGAGTAAATAAAAACAGAGGGAGTATACTACGGATGAGGATCCCCTGACGTGGCCGAAACCATTGAGTAACTGACATGCGGGGCCTAGCAAGCATGGGGTCCGCCAGTAAGTGACCGAAAGGGAGGGTAAGGCAGGGATACCTACATCAGAGGATCAACTCCCACTACTACTCCCTCCTTCCATTTACTATACAGGGCCTAATGCGTTTTTTGAGGCTAACTTTGACCAAATGTTAGAGTAATAATATATGACATGCAACTTACACAAAGCATACGGTCAAATTCGTATGTGAAAGGA
This sequence comes from Aegilops tauschii subsp. strangulata, assembly GCF_002575655.3. Taxonomy (NCBI): domain Eukaryota; kingdom Viridiplantae; phylum Streptophyta; class Magnoliopsida; order Poales; family Poaceae; genus Aegilops; species Aegilops tauschii. The sequence continues at coordinate 70,780,920 of NC_053041.3, forward strand.
GTTTCCAATGATATAATTTTCACATTATACATGTCATGTACTATTAATCTTGTCAATAGTCAAATGCGGTTTTAAAAACGCATTAGAGCATGGTTAATAATATAGCCAGTCGATGGCTATGAGGGACTGCCATGTCATCTATAGCCATCATCTATTATATGCACTCATACGGTAGTGTGGGCTATAAGGTTTGCTATTTCCCGCAAAAAAATATATAAGGTTGGCTATTTCCCGGTATTGTACTTTTTTCCATCTCCTCTCTATCTCTTTCTTCATATTTATTGTACTAGTATTTAACTAGGAATGCGTATATAGCTAAGGCTCTTGCATGAGAGGTCACTCCCCTTACTTTTTCACATCTATCTCCTCCACATAGGCCCTATATAAATGGAAGGAGGGAGTACAGATGTTGTCAGTACTCCACGTGTACTATTGGACAGGGAGCTTAAAAAAGTTACTATTGGACTGGCTATACGTGGCGAAATCCTAGTAGGAAGAGCATGCGCGAGAACAAGCACATTCACGTGGTTGAAAACAAATTGGAAACCATCTCGATTACAAATCTAGGAGTACGTACGAATCTAACAATATTGATTGGGCGTTGTTGAATGTTGATACCATTTTGATCAAAGTAGAGATACTTTGCCTACACATAAAACTTCTATGTAAACTAGAAAGGATAGGAGGGAGTATATTGTACGTTCAAAAATGAAACGAACATTGAAGACCCTTTATATATGATTTGCGGATGCTATCATCACCGGTTCAAAATTTTGAATCCGCCTTAGGTATCATGTGCCCCCACTCGTTCTCTCTTGATTTCATCTCGGGGTCCGGAGATCGATTAAAAGAGGACTAGGGTCGGTACATGTGAATGATACTCAGCAGAATGTTCAAATGAGGCATGCGGGAGGATGGACTGGACTGGAGGGCAACATGATCGATGGAGAAGAGGGTTGGAGAGGAATGAGAAATAAGCAAACGCCACATGATTATACTTGAACGGCTCAAATAAACAATAAGTTGTCTCGCTTGGCCTACATAGTGAAAGGCCTAATGCGCAACGCAGAGCACTGACGCTCGAATATGGCTGGGAAAACAGGGAAACCGACATGTGGGGCACACCCGTCAGGACGACGTAGCGCAGACTAGTCCAATGGAGGAGCTGGCCCATGACCTCCTCGCCACCGACAACTGTTCATGTGGGTCGTTGGGGCGAACAACGGGACGCAGCTCCAGCACCGCCTCTGGACACGGCAACCGCGGTGAGCGACACGCTCATATCGTCGCTACACACGGTCGGTTTCTGTGTGCCGAGGGTGGCGTTAGTGCTGTGGCACGACCAACAATATGTTTGGTTTGTGCCCAAGGTTGCCCCATCAAAGCATTGGGTAGCCAAAATTTTGGTTGAGGTATTGGTTGCCCATGATTTGGCCGACATTGGCAAGAAAAATGAACTAGAGTTGGCTAGAGTTCATTGGCATGCCAAAAAAATGGCAACCATCCAAACAAAGACCAATCTTTGGGTCATGACCAAAATTTTCGTAAGGTGCACTTTGGCCACAATCCAAACACACCCCAACACCCAGCTCGTCGAGGATGCACGGGGCGCCGCGACGCGTCCGCGGAGTGGTGTAGCGCGGCCAACTACATCCTCAGGACCTGAGACCATGCTGTTCGTCTTGCTTTTTCCATGACATGCGGGGATCGCATGTGACCAAAGGGCATCTCCAACGTTGCCACGACCGCTGCTGACTACCCTCGCACACCAAAACCCTCGTCCCTCGCGCCGTCGCGCGGTGGGTTCCCAGCCGGCGCCAGCTGCCTGCATTCATGTCGTTTGTTCGTATGTTGTCGTTAAGAGGCTCGGTGCCCGAGGAAACAACTCCGGTGACTTAATGACGCACCCAGACGCTTGGCCTCATCGGAATGCGCTACTTAAAGCGGCAACGCCCAGCTAACCTCCACACCATAGCGCATCGTCCTCCTACCTGGCACCACATCCGCCATGACCGCAAGTGCGAACGCTCTGTGGGAGAGCTTGTCTTCGGGGATGAAGCTCGAGGTTGCCGCCCTCGCTCAAGTCGCCTCTCGCGACGCAATAGCGGCATAGCCGGACGCGGACGCGACCGCACAAGTGGTGGCCACGCTGGCGGCCGACGATGGGAGCACCGTCAGCCACGCGTCCTACTTCCCGCCGTCCAACGTCCGGCACCGCCGAGGTCGGGGACTCCTCCGAAGATGAGTAGGGAATGGGAGGCGGTAGGGCAAGGTGCCAACTGGCCGGTCCATATCCCGTGTTCTACTCTTCCTCGCCGGAGACCGCACCTTCACTTCACGGGTCTTGAACCCCGCCCCCGTACATAGAGATCGCACCTTCAACTCTACTTTTTATTGAACCGAGAAAAATCTAACATGCGAAGTAAAATAAACACATAGGGTCTATACATACACAAATTATCTTAGGCACTCCAATAGTACGTCCACTACACATTCACGCATTTCACATCTTTCTACATCTACGGGAACCTACGAAAGGGTTAACGTAAATTGCCTCTCTATCTCCTCCCCTGATTTTCATGGTGGGTGGCCCCTCCCCCCCAATCTACAATCAACAGCTCACACATTTCACATTACGTTAATTACGTAACTGGGATTACATAGGTGTAGCATTACTCGTCCTAAAAAACCCAACTAAGCCAACCTCCCAGCATATCGCGCGGGAAAAGACCAGGCCGCGCTTCGGCTTGCCTCTTCACTGACACGTGGGACTGCACTTGGAGAAACCGACCATGCGCCAAACTCCCCCTGCCCACCGCACGAAAATCCTCCCCCCCCCCACACACAAAAATTCCCCCCAAATCCGATTCAACCGCCCTTTGGCCAACTAGCCAATAATATTCCCCAAACCCCCCTCCCCCCCGTCCCCCTCCACTCCATTCGCTCCGCCAAAGCCGCCCTCCCCGCCGCGCCGAAACGTCGGCGCCGCGGTTCGTCGAGGGGACGCACGACGATCCTCTCCCTCCCACAGTACGCTCTCGTAGATTGCCGTCCTCTAGCCGCGCCGCCACCTCTGGCTATGTTCTTGTGGAGGGGCACGACGGTCAGCGCCGCCACCGCTGGCGACGTTCGTGTGGAGATGCACGGTGGTCAGCTTCTCCCACGGTACGCGCATTCTAGACTGAGGCCCCGTTCATGTCGGTGTAGCGCTGAATGTTAGCTGATAGGCGCTATTAATCTCACTGTTTGCCGAAGTAGTTTACTATCAATATGATCTGCTTAAGAAGCTTCCTTGCCCTATTCTGCACTCAATCTGCTTAGCTGAGATGGCATGCCAAGCACGATTAGTTGCTAAAATATCCTGCCATATATTTATTGTGACGTAGATTGCCATGGTCTAGTAGCCAACAATCTGTTAGGTAAAATAGCTCTACACCGTTTTATACTCGATCTTTGTTGCTGTGATGGCCTTCGATAGTTTGATGGTTGTGTGCTCGGCCTCATTGACTGCTGAAACAGCCTGCCATAATTTAGCACTCAAATTTTTTTTGCTGAATTAGCTTTACATATAGTTCATTACTTAGATCTGCTCGTCCAAATATCTTGCCATAGCTTTAGACAACGACCTAGGTATTTTTTTCTGGACTTCATAAAAAAGCATATATGTCTTTCCTGTAATATCTAGTAGAAGAACTAATTTGTATGTCTAACAGATGGACAGGACTTGGATAACTTCTGCTCGAAGATTCTCCGCTGCATATGTCGAGGGGTTGAAATCTTCATGAACTTTATCAGAGCTGAGTACGGAGGTCCGAAATCAGATGTGCTCTGCCTGTGTAGCAGTTGTATGAATTCAGTTACAAGACCCCAGTCAACTGTGCAAAATCATCTACACTTGTATGGGATGTCGGTCACATATACTAGGTGGGTTCATCATGGTGAAACTGTGAACGTCAATGGTATTGACTACGTGGAAGCAGCAGATCACCATCTTGATCTGCCTGATGCTCAGGTGGAAGAGGAGGAGGAGGTGGTGGTGGCGGAGCCAGTGAGTTTGACAAACATTGAAACAATGCTATGAAATGCTCGTGCATTCCATCAACTTTCACCTGCAGAAGAAAAACGGTGGGCCCGTATGTTGGAACAATTCAACGTGGCTGTCACCCCAGGAAATAAGCTGTCAGTATTCTCAGCTATGGTCACCTTTCTTCAGGTGAAGACATCTGAGCAGATGACCAACAAATCATTCGATGCGATGTTGGCTGCTTTCCGCAAATCTTTCCCAGATGCGTCTGTGATGCCACACACCTACAGTAAAATGAAGAATTTCCTTCATGCAGTTGGAATTGGATATGATATGATCCTTGTTTGTAAGAATAATTGTGTTCTGTTCCGGAAGGATTATGCCAACTTAAGTGAATGCCTGAAATGCAAATCATCAAGATGGAAAGATGGCGATGCTATGAAGAGGATTCCTCATAATGTTCTGAGACATGTTCCAATTACACCAAGATTGCAGAGGTTGTTTCATGATGCTGAAACAAGAGAGGATGTACTGTGGCATTCTAGGAACCAGGAGTACAGAGATCAGAATGTATTGAGCCATCCATCTCATGGTAGTGAGTGGAAAAGCTTCAATGATAAACACAAAAAGTTTGCTGCTGACCCGAGAAACATTAGACTTGGCTTAGCTTTAGATGGATTTAACCCATTTGGCCACCAGAGCGCCACATATAGCATGTGGCCAGTGCTTGTTATCCCTTACAACATGCCTCCAAATGTCTGCACCATAGAATCAAACTACATGATGGCCTTGCTCATCCCAGGTCCAAAAAGTCCTGGAAAGGATTTTGATTTGTTCATGGAGCCTCTTGTGGAGGAACTTCAACAACTATGGAGGGGTGTTCTCACTCAAGACCTATATAGCAGCCCACCAACTGATTTCTTTCTGCGTGTTGTTATAATTTGGTGCATCCATGATTATCCGGCTTTGGGCACTATGTCAGGGCGAACGACACATGGTTACAATGCATGTGTTCGCTGTGACAGGAATCCGCTGTCAGACGCAATACTTAGCAAGATATGTTACATTGGACACCACCGTCTCCTTGCCAAGGACAAGCCGCATCCTAGACAATACCGAAGACATGTGTTCAATGCAAAGCATGGAAACCGTGATGCGCCAAAGAGGCTCACCGCCGATGAGTTGCAAGTGGAATTTGAGAAGGTCGGGCATATTACACCAGGAAACCATCCTGGTAATGGTAGCGGGAAAAGGAAGCATGGCAGGGCAGACGAGAGATTATTGCTTACCCGCAGGTCCACTTTGTGGGACTTGGAGTATTGGAAAGATTTGGAGCTGCGGCATAATCTTGATGTGATGCGCATCGAGAAAAATATATGTGACAGCATTATCGGCACACTTCTTAATATTGAAGGCAAGACGAAAGATACCTTAAAATCTAGGATTGATTTGACACACCTGGGTATCAGAAAGGATTTGCAGGTGCAAGATGAAGGTAAGCCATGGGATATGGCACCAGCTGTGTACGTCTTGGACAAGGTAAAAAGAAAAGAATTCTGCGAGGTCCTATCACGTGTGAGATTCCCACATGGATTTGCTTCCAGCGCTAAAAGGAGAGTCAGTGCAGATGGAAACAAGGTACAAGGGTTGAAAACTCATGACTGCCACGTCCTACTTCAAAGGGTTTTACATGTTATCCTTAGAAGATTGGGCCTCCCTTCCTTATACAGAGCAGTTGCAGAGTTGGGACAATTCTTCAGGGAACTCTGCAGTGTAAATATCAGGATAGATGCTTTGGAGCGTCTCAGAGACAAGATACCAACTATCCTATGCGACCTTGAGAAGATATATCCTCCAGCCTTCTTTGATGTGATGGTGCATTTGGCTATTCATCTACCTGATGAGGCACTACTTAGAGGTCCAGTACAGTATGGCTGGATGTACCCTATTGAAAGGCGGCTAGGCACTTTCAAGGGCTATGTTAGGAATAGAGCTAGACCCAAGGGTTCCATTGCAGAGGCCTACATTGCTACAGAAGCATTAACATTCTGCTCAAAATACATTGGAACAGCTGATCAGCCTAGCAAAGAGGTGGGTGAAGACAATCCCGGGCTCAATGTTTTCGATTATTCTGTTCGAGTTACAGGGAAGAGTCCACAAGAGGACAAACCTAAACATTTGGACAAAATGGTTTGGTATGTGTTGAATAACTGTCCCGAGAAACTACCTTATATCAAGTAAGTGCAGTACTGCAACTTATATATCATAATCTACTAAACTTGCAGCACAGTCTTATATATTTAGATGTTTGACGCGATCACTATGTTGTGCAGCATCTACAAAAGGGAGTTACTGCCGCAAAATCCAAGAAACATTGACAAAGTGGTTATGGCAGGATTTGCGAAATGGTTCAAGAACCATGTAAGCTTTTGAATTGCACTGTCAGTTTTTTTAATATATTGAGTACATAAGATGATCAGCTGTTATATTTTCTAACCATATGTTAAGAAGATGCGGGAGGATGGGCAGGCAGTTGATGATGCCCTTTACTCACTAGCAATGGGTCCTGATACTCGGGTAAGACATTATGAATCTTGCGTTGTTGGATATGTGCGATACAACACCCTTGCACGAGACGAAGGCAGGAAGACACAAAACAGTGCCATCATGAGCACGGATACGTATGAGAAAGAGACAACTGAAATGTATGCTAACATAACAGACATTGTTCAGTTGCAGTATATCTCCAATTTCAGGGATCATCGGTGTGTTGTTCTGTTGTGCCGTCGTTGGTATAACCTGTTTTCCAGGATCGGAAAACCTAGAGCTAATGATTATTTCAAATCCATCAATGTCAAGGCGGCGTACTAGACCAACGAGCCTTTTATTTTGGCAAATCAAGCAACATAGATATTTTTCTTGGAAGACACATTTGCACGTAGTGATGACTGGAGAGTATTGCAAAGGTTTGAGCAGAGGAATTCGTTTAATGAAGTTGCACAACAAGATGATGCATACACTACTCCTGATGTACAAGATAACACAGATGTTCCTAATATCTTTGAGAACCATCACGTTAATGACGCCGGCGAAAAGATTGCCTGTCATGCTGTGGACATACAAGAGTTGATCAAGAAGAAGCCAACGTTCGAGGACGTTGAGGACGAAGAAGGAGATGACACCATGGGGAATTACGATTCAGACTAATACACATGGCGAAGATGTTGACGCTGCTACTGCGGATGATGATTACATTGCTTTTGTCGTATTTGCCTGTCAGAAGACGTTTTTTATCTACTATGTGAAATTGTGTTTGCTATGACAACTGAAACCTGATGGACATGTTGTTTAGTATTTTGCTGTGAGAACATCACTTGTTATGTATGCTGATTTGTGTTTGGTGATTGTATGACAACTAAAACATGATGACATTGTTGTTTAGTTGTACTCATATTTGGCTGTGAAACTTGAATTTGATGACATAGTTTGCTGTTGGATTGTAATTTGCTCGACGTCTTCGAATGAGAACAAAGCTGACCCGACAGGGCCTCTGCTATTTATTTATTTATGAGCAAAAGGGGATACCACCTGATTTCCGTTAATAGAAATCATTAGATGTTCACAACACTGTGCCCAGCCTGCTACACAGGTTTCATTCATTACTAGTTTCAGCAAAGTGCTCATGTCATAGCCACTGAATACATCACGAGTGCTACATACACTGCAAATAAAGAGACAATCATCCTACAGAGGACATCGATTTTGCCCATTATCTTCACAAGCTCTTTCATCTCCTCATTGCTGTCAAGGCCGTTCAGCAGCTGTTTCTTGGCCATGACCAGAGAAACTGCATCTTTAACCTTCTGCTCCGCATCTTCCTCTTCTGACGTTCCTTCAGTTACTTGTCCAACACCCCAACCTGCTGGATTCCTCGGCTAACCAAATAATCAGTGTAGTTGCATTCCCCCACATCAGCAACTTCCCAGAAATACAAATCACATGAATTTTTCCTTTTCTGCATGAATCAAATTGGAAGATCATCAACCAAACTATTAAAAAATCAGCAACTGAAAGTAGCAGAACAACACTTAACATATTATTACCCCATGATTCGGGCATTTGTAGAAGACTCGGCCAGGGTTGAGGATTGTGGTTGAGACGCGACGGATGACTCTGCGTGATTTGCAGCAGTGGCACCACACCAATGGCAGCGGGTTGCGATGAGCAATCGGCTGCGGTGCGCGTGCCGGCGGGGGTGTGATGAGACCCACAGGCGATGGTACGGGTGGCGACTTGACGCATATCTGGTTGCTGCCTGCTGAAGAGCAGCTGGACGAGAAGCCAGCGGACATGGTTGTTGCGGCCAGAGCTTCTGATGCTAGGCAAAGTAAGTAGAGAAGAGGAGAAGCGAACTTTGGATATGTCAGTTTCATTACTTGTAGAGTAGCATAGCACTATATATAGTCATAGTCTAGGTTTGGATTCGAACCAGCTACAGGAGCACGTCTCTCTTTTTTCTAAAAATCGGCAACATCTCTTTACTGGTACACTAGCTTGTTCTGTACGCCTTCCCAAGTCTTTGATTTTCTTTCCCTTTTTTGCGAGGAAGGAAGGAGGACAAAATTGAGAGTTCCTGGGACTCGAACCCAAGACCTCTCGGTTGAAAACCAAGGGTGCTAGTCACTTGTGTGGCGAACGTTCCCTGTGAGGAGGACGACAGTTTTCTTCCTATATATAAAAAAGTATGCTACTTGGTGTCCGCTTAGTCAACAAACGATTGTGCCAACCTTGACCGTTCGATTCACATTCAACGTCTGTCACATTTCTTCAGTCTCTTCTTCCTCGAGCCGCCAAAGCCAAACCAGCGCCGGTGGGACCGCCTGCTCCCGCCTCCCACGGCTGGCTGTGCTGCCACGCACGCATCGTGGCCACATCGCACCCTAAAACTCTGCGCATCTTCCCTGGCTCCTGTTCGTTCCCTTCCAAGGCCTCACCATCGTCCTCCGCCTTGGTTCACTCGCAGCGGTGCCGCCCTCCAGTGTTGTCAACATGGTCAACAATCGAGAGGAACAAGGAGATGACTGTACATGGTGAGGATGACAGTAGGGACCCAGCAGCACGCGCAGTAATTTTGTTTTTTCGAGACGGAGAAGGTTATCAACTGGGTTGTGCGGGACCCGTGGCCGTCTAGCCCAGGCTTTTATTTCATATGTTTAGCACATGACTAGCCCAGTTTGTTTTTTTCCTTTCTGAAAATGGCTAGCCAACTATTTTGTTTTTTGTAGAATAACCAACGTAGGCCTACTTGCTTTTCTACGCCCTACTGGGCCGGAAATCTTTCAAGACGAGGAGGGATGCATTTTGGCCAGAAAATGGGCTATAAGTAATAAGAAATGGGCTATAAGTAATAAGAAATGGGCTATAAGTAATAATAAATGGGCTGTAAAATAAAAAAATGCACCAAACAGGCAATTAGTTCCAAAATACTGTTTTCTTTCGGATTTTGTATTTTAAATTTCATTGTTTTTGTGCGGGTAAAATTTGATTGAATTTAAATTAAGGTATATTTAGATTTAAAATTAATTTGAATCTGGCTAGAAATGTCGGGCTGTATGCTGTTTGGGACAGATTTGGAGGCTGACTTGTGGGTCTACAAGGTTGACGTGTACTTTGGCTTTGTCAACTTAGTCCACAAACGATTCTAGCAGCAGTGACCGTTGGATGTTAATCCAACGGCCGTGCTGCTTCTTCAATATCTGATCTTCTTGCTCCATCCGCCCAAACCAGCTCCGGTGGGACTGCCTGCTCCCGCCTCCCGTGGCCGATTGTGCTGCTGCACAGGCCGCACCGCCCCACCCTACTTCATTGCTGGCCAGGCCATTCCTCTACTCACCCACACCTCCTGTTATTTTTCGGCGACGGCAGCCGAACCAGTAAACCCTCGTACTCTCCACCGCGTGGGCAACCATTGCCAAGTCTTCCCCGGCTCCGTGTCGTTCCCTTCCTAGGCCTCGCCGTCGTCCACCGCCATGGTGCTCTCGGCGCGGCCTGGTCAACGTGGTCAACATGGACTGTACGTGGAGAGGCTGACAGCTGGGTCCATGGCTGCACACAAGGAAATGCCTCCTTATTACGCACAAAATAATGATTCCTCCACCTTACAGCTGGGACCCACCGGAAGGGCCTCTGTATTTCATGAAAAAACGTTCCCCCTGCTGACAAGTCGGACCCACCAGCTATATCTTCGCACGCACAAAAAAATGAATACCCCCCTACTAGCTGGGACCCACCATAGTGGGAGGATGACTTGTGGGCCAACTAAGTTGACGGGGACAGAGGGCTTTGTCAACTTAGTCAATATGAACGATTCTAGCTCCAGTGACCGTACGATGTCCATCAAGCGGCCGTAGTGCTTCTTCAACCTCTGGTCTTCTTGCTCCAGCCGCCCAAAGCAGCGCCGGTCGTGCCGCATGCTCCTGCCTCTCGTGGCCGGCTGTGCTGCCGCGGAGGCCTCACCGCCCCCTACTATTCCCACCGCTGGCCAGACCCTGCGGCGACGGCAGCCTCACACCGCAGCCGAACTAGTGAACCCTCGTACTCCTCTCCGCGCGGGCTTCCACTGCCGCTTCTTCCCCGGCTCTGCGTCGTCCCCTTCCTAGGCCTCGCCGTCGTCCACCATCGTGGTGCTCTCGGCGCGGCGTCGTCAATGTGGTCAAGGAACGACTTCCATCGGACGTGGACTGTACGTGGAGAGGCTGACAGCTGGGTCCACGGCCGCAGCAAGGAAGTGCCTCCTTATTACGTGGAAAATAATGATTCCTCCACCTGACAATTGGGACCCACCGGACGGGCCACTATATTTCACGAAAAAAATGTTTCCCCCTGACTGCTGGGACCCACCAGCTACATCTTCGCACGCAAGGAAGTGTGTCCGGGCAAAAAAAATGATTCGCCCCCCTGACTGTTGGGACCCACCAGCTACATCTTCGCACGCAAGGAAGTGCATCCGGGCAAAAAAATGATTCGCCCCCCTGACTGCTGGGACCAACCAGCTACATTTTCGGATGCAAGGAAGTGCCTGACAGTCGGGACCCACCTGGTCGAAGCGTACGTAGCGTTATCATTCTGGTCGCGAACGTGTACATACATACTGGTGGACGTAGAGGCGCGCACGTGTCGTAGTAGAGGCGTGCACGTGTCGTAGTAGAGGCGCGCTTGTAGCATGTACACGTACGTACAACGGCCAGGGTGCAAGAAAGAAAATACGCCCACATACGTACGTACGGGCAGGGTCTCGAACGCCTACTCGCGCATACGTACGGCCAGGGCTCGTGTACATGGCTGGGTCGGAACGGAGAAACAGCGTCGTCGTCGTGTTCATGGGGAGGCAACAGAATGCGTCGTGTTCATCGGGAGGCAACGGAACGCGTGGGTGCCAACCGGCTTGGACGGAACAGGCGATGGAAACGAGGCCTGGCGTACCGCAGAACGGAGGAAACGGCCTTGTGTTCGACCGGCCACGTTCGAAACGGGATCATGTTCATCGGGAGGGGTCTGGCGTACCGCAAAACGGAGGAAACGGACCTCCTACGGTCAAAACGGGGGTCCTGTTGATCGGGAGGGGTCTGGCGTACCGCAAAACGGACGAAACAGACTTGTGTTGGAGCGCTACGGTCGAAACGGGGGTCCTGTTCATCGGGAGGGGTGTGGCGTACCGCAAAACGGGACTCCACGGGATACTGTTCATCTCCACCGTCAACCTCCTCCAGCCTCCACGGGCTACCGTCGACCTCCTCCAGCCTCCACGGGCTCCTGTTCATCCAGCCTCCACAGCCCGCTACTCCACCGGCTACTGTTCAACCACCCCTCCACGGGCACCCCTTCACCGTCTATTGTTCATCCAGACCTCCACGGGGTATTCCTGTTCATCCAGAGGCAACGCCATGGGGTCCTGCATCCACCCCCACTCCTCACTATTCATCCACCCCCCCTCCCGCAACACTCACTGTTCATCCAATCGATCGGCTTCAGTTAGCAGCAGTAGCGAAGGAATCACTCGATCAGGTTCAGTTAACAGCCATCGATCGATCGCTCGGGTTCAGTAACGCGTAGCCTGCAGTGCAATCGCTCGGGTTCCGTTAGAACCCAACGCCTCGCTCGGGTTCAGTTAGAGACAATGCCTCGCACACACGCGCGTACGTGTACGAGAGAAACGCGCATCGCTCGGCCCCCGACCGCCCACCGTAACTGGGAACTCCCCGAAATTTACCTCGCCCTTGCTTCTACCACGGTTTTTTCCGTGATGGACGGCCCAAAGAATGTCATGCAGCTGCGTCTCCGGCCCGCCCAGGACGAAATGCCCATTTTCTGTCATAGAAATAGGAGCCCACCATATCTATGATGATACCTAGTTTTTTCACAATTATCGTCATAGAAGTGTCATAAGTATGACAGAAAAAAATTGTTCGGCCCAAAATGTCACGGATGTGTCTTTACTTTATAGTGATAGTTTTTATTATACCCAACTTGGATGCCCATCATTCTAGGACCAATTTTATAACCATAGCAAATACCATGCTGTTCTAAGAAACTCTCAAAATGATATAAGTGAAGCATGAGAGATTGACAATTTCTACAAAATTAAGCCACCGCCGTGCTCTAAAAGATATAAGTGAAGCACTAGAGCAAAAACTATCTTGCTCAAAAGATATAAGTGAAGCACATAGAGTATTCTAATAAATTCCAATCAAGTGGGTTTCTCCCAAAAGGTGTGTACAGCAAGGATGATTGTGCTAAACTAAAAAGAAAAGACTAATATCATACAAGACGCTCCAAGCAAAACACATATCATGTGGCGAATAAAAATATAGATCCAAGTAAAGTTACCGATAGACGAAGACGAAAGAGGGGATGCCTTCCGGGGCATCCCCAACCTTAGGATTTTGGCTATTCTTGGATATCTTGGGGTGCCTTGGGAATCCCCAATCTTAGGCTCTTGCCACTCCTTATTCCATAGTCCATCAAATCTTTACCCAAAACTTGAAAGCTTCACAACACAAAACTCAACAGGAAATCTCATAAGCTCTGTTAGTGCAAGAAAGAAAAACCACCACATAAGGTACTGTAATGAACTCATTCTTTATTTATATTGGTCTTAAACCGACATTATTCCAACTTATCTATGGTTCATACCCCTACATACTAGCCATAGATGCATCAAAATAAGCAAACAACACACGAAAAGCAGAATCTGTCAAAAACAAAACAGTCTGTAGCAATCTGTAACTCTCAAATACTTCTGTAACTCTAAAAATCCTACCTAAATAGGAAGTCATGGGAAATTTGTGTATTGATCTACAGCAAAAAGAATCAACGCAAAAGCACGTTTCTGTGAATTACCAAAATTATTTTTGTGCGTGCAAAGTTTCTGTTTTTCAGCAGAATCAAATTAACTATCACCATAGGTTATCCTATAGGTTCTACTTGGCACAAACACTAATTAAGGCATAAAAACACTTCTAAACAGAAGGTAGATGATAAATTTATTACTAAACAGAAGCAAAAACAAAAAACAAAGATAAAATTGGGTTGTCTCCCAACTAGCGCTATCGTTTAACGCCCCTAGCTAGGCATAAAAGCGAGGATAGATCTAAGTAGTGCCATCTTTGGCACTGAATTCATAAGTAGCTCGCATGATAGATTCATAAGGTAATTTGACTTTCTTTCTTGGAAAGTGCTCCATGCCTTTCCTTAATGGAAATTGGAATCTAATATTCCCTTCCTTCGTAGCAATAATCGCACCAATCGTTCTAAGGAAAGGTCTACCAAGAATAATAGGACATGAAAGATTGCAGTATATATCAAGAACGATAAAATCTACGGGCACCAAATTCCTATTTGCAATAATGAGAACATCATTGATCCTTCCCATAGGCTTTTTAATGGTGGGATCCGCAAGGTTCAAATTTAAAGAGCAACCATCAAGATCATGGAAACCTAGAATATCACATAATGTTTTCGGAATCGTGGAAACACTAGCACCCAAATCACACAAAGCATAACACTCATGATCTTTAATTTTAATCTTTATAGTAGGTTCCCACTCATCGTTAAGTTTTCTAGGTATAGAGACTTGCAAATTAAGTTTTTCATCATAAGATTGCATCAAGGCATCAACAATATGTTTGGTAAAAGCTTTATTTTGACTATAAGCATGAGGAGAATTTAACACGGATTGCAACAAGGAAATACAACCTTCTAAAAACTATTATCATAATTAAATTCCTTGAAATCCAAGATAGTGGGTTCAATGCTATTTAAAGTCTTGACCTCTCCAATCCCACTTTTACCAAATTTAGCATGAAGATCTAATAAGAACTCCGAATCATTAGGACGCCTTTTAACTAAAGTTGACTCATCTCCAGTCCCATCATTATTAAGATTCATATTGAAAAACAAAGATTTAATAGGGGACACATCAATAACTTTAAGATCTTCATCACTATTTTCATGGAAACTAGAAGAACACGCTTTTACAAAGCAATCTTTCTTAGCACGCAATCTAGCGGTTCTTTCTTTGCACTCATCAATGGAAATTCTCATAGCTTTGAGAGACTCATTGATATCATGCTTAGGAGGAGTAGATCTAAGTTTCAAAGAATCAACATCAATCGACAGTCTATCAACGTTCCTAGCCAAATCATCAACTTTAAGCAATTTTTCTTCAAGCATGGCATTAAAATTCTTTTGAGAGATCATAAATTGTTTCAAACTATTCTCAAAATCAAGGGGCATCTTATTATAATTACCATAAGAATTATTGTAGGAATTTCCATAATTATTAGTGGAATTACTAGGGAACGGTCTAGGATTAAAGTTTCCTCTATAAGCATTGTTACCAAAATTATTCCTACCAACAAAATTCACATCCATAGATTCATTATTATTCTCAATCAAAGTAGACAAAGGCATATCATTGGGATCAATAGAAGAACTCTTAGTAGCAAACAATTTCATAAGTTCATCCATCTTTCCACTCAAAACATTAATTTCTTCTATAGCATGCACTTTTTTACTAGTAGATCTTTCGGTGTGCCATTGAGAATAATTAGCCATAATGTTATCAAGGATTTTAGTAGCTTCTCCTAAGGTGATTTCCATAAACGTGCCTCCCGCGGCCGAATCTAAAAGATTTCTAGAAGCAAAATTCAATCCGGCATAAAAAATTTGTACGATCATCCATAAATTCAAACCATGAGTAGGGCAATTGCGAATCATCAATTTCATTCCTTCCCAAGATTGGGCAACATGCTCATGATCAAGTTGTTTAAAATTCATAATATCGTTCCTAAGAGTGATGATCTTAGCGGGAGGAAAATACTTAGAGATAAAAGCATCTTTGCACTTATTCCATGAATCAATACTATTCTTAGGTAAAGACGAAAACCAAACTTTAGCACGATCTCTAAGTGAAAACAGAAATAACTTCAATTTAACAATATCATTATCAGTGTCTTTCTTCTTTTGCATCTCACACAAATCAAGAAAGTTGTTTAGATGGGTAGCGGCATCTTCACTAGGAAGGCAGGAGAATTGATCTTTCATAACAGGATTCAACAAAGCAGCATTGATTTCACAAGACTCAACATCATTAAGAGGAGCAATCGGAGTACTAAGGAAATCATTATTATTGGTATTGGAAAATTCACACAATTTGGTATTATCCTGTGCCATAGCGACAAGTAATCCAACACACAAGCAAACAAAAAGGCAAGCGAAAGAAAGAGGAGATTGGGAAAGAGAGCGCAAATAAAACGGCATGGGTGAAGTGGGGCAGAGGAAAACGAGAGGCAAATGGCAAATAATGTAATGCGAGGGAGATGATTTGTGATCGGTACTTGGTATGTCTTGACTTGAGCGAAGACCTCCCCGGCAACGGCACCAGAAATCCTTCTTGCTACATCTTGAGCTTGCGTCGGTTTTCCTTGAAGAGGAAAGGGTGATGCAGCAATAGTAGCGTAAGTATTTCCCTCAGTTTTTGACAACCAAGGTATCAATCCAGTAGGAGGCTCCTCAAAAGTCCCACGCACCTACACAAACAAACAAGAACTCGCAACCAACGCAATAAAGGGGTTGTCAATCCCTTCAAGGCCACTTGCGAAAGTGAGATCTAATAGAGATAATATGATAAGATAAATATTTTTGGTATTTTTATGATATGGATTGGAAAAGTAAAAGATGCAAATAAAAGTAGATTGAAAGCTTATATGATAAGAGATGGACCCGGGGGTCATAGGTTTCACTAGTGGCTTCTCTCAAGATAGCATAAGTATTACGGTGGGTGAACAAATTACTATCGAGCAATTGATATAAAAGCGAATAATTATGAGATTATCTAGGCATTATCATGTATATAGGCATCACGTCCGTGACAAGTAGACCGACCCCTGCCTACATCTACTACTATTACTCCACACATCGACCGCTATCCAGCATGCATCTAGAGTATTAAGTTCATAAAGAACAGAGTAACGGATTAAGAAAGATGACATGATGTTGTCATGACCGGTTTTTCAATAAAATAATTATTGAGAAACCAATCCCCGATACGGACCAGCGAGGAAGAATTCCTTCTCACTGATAGACAAAACATTGGTCACAGAAGAAAAAGTACCAGAAGTACTAAATATAATACAAAGTTGAGCAGAGACTGCCCAACAATTTATTACATGCACGCCGATAATATAATACGGCGGATAGGGTGGCAAACTACTAACTCACGATAATAACGATGGTGGAGATATCACCGCGGGGCGAGTGATATGACTCCAGAAGACTACAGCTCTCCGAGCGTCGGAGTGAGGCTCGAGAAGACTTATTGCGGGTGGCGGAAGCGTAAACAACATAAGTGACCAATATCCGGGATCGCGCAGGACTGACTGGGACTCCTCTAGGCCTCGGACGCGCTATCAAACTCTTCATCCAAGAGATCGCCTTCGTCAACATCTGGCCAAATCAACAAGCCAGGTGAGTACTATGAAAGTACTCGCAAGACAGTTCGGGCATAAGGTATAACAAATGCAAACATGAAGCACATGAATAAGTTAACCAGTGCGATCAGACATAGAGATAATAAATACTGGGTGCCAAGCGAGGGTCTGAATGACGCCTCGAGCGGAAACTGCAGAATAGTAATACTGGTGCCAAACGAGTGTCTGAAAGACTCCTCGAGAGGAAAATGCGGAATAATAATACTGGTGCCAAACGAGTGTCTGAAAGACTCCTCGAGAGGAAACTGCGGAATAATAATACTGGTGCCAAACGAGTGTCTGAAAGACTCCTCGAGAGGAAACTGCGGAATAATAATACTGGTGCCAAACGAGTGTCTGAAAGACTCCTCGAGAGGAAACTGCGGAATAATAATACTGGTGCCAAACGAGTGTCTGAAAGACTCCTCGAGAGGAAACTGCGGAATAATAATACTGGTGCCAAACGAGTGTCTGAAAGACTCCTCGAGAGGAAAATGCGGAATAATAATGCCGCAGTCGGGTGTCGGGGCGACAACACATAAAGGGCTTATAACAGAAAATAAAGACAGTACATGCCACAGTCGGACGTCTGAGCGACATCGCATAAAGGGCTTATATTGTAACACAACAATACAATAATTCGGGAATATAACTTATCACAAGCACGAGACAAATATAATGTTGGTCCATCCACAGGAATAACAATAAATCTGAGACTTTACCGCTTGAGCTTGTTCACCGGGGGCAAGTTTTTCACACGGATAGATTTGGATATAAAAATCTACATTTCTGACTATGGATATGATGATTTGGAAAGAATTGACTCTGCAGAGTTTGTACTTAACCACAGCCAACGGATTTTAGTAGTCACGGGGACTAGTTCCGTCTACGGTGTTCTGGAAGGAACACGTCTAACTAGTACACACCCAATTTAACCATCCGAAGCCAGGGATCACCCTCGGCAACATTCAGGAAAAACCCTGAGTCGGGGAGGCTACAACCTCGCGTAGCATGGGATCAAATTTCTATACGTGCGCTATAAGGGGGTGCCCCCCCTCTCGGTCCCAACCGGAAACACCCATGCCCCCTGACCGAATGACTGGCTTTAATCCTGGGCCAAGGTACCATCATCCCGGCCTCTCTCTTTGGTGTGTACACGGAAAGAGGTTACCAACTTACTAAACCGTATCCTGGCAATGAGACATGTGGTAGCACGGAAAGGGGAAGGGACGATAACACGGCTCCAACCATGTTAACGTCGGAAAAGTCGGATGACACAAGGCTGGCGTGCTACAACAATACCACCTTGCTGCCCTTCATGTCACCACATGATTAGGCCACCCCTCATCAGAGGTCATCGCAACTTTGGGACATGCGGGAAAAAGATCGATAACGTGGCTCCAACCACGTTAACGCCGAAGAGAGTCGGCTGACGCAAGGCTGGCATGCTACAACAGTACCACCTTGCTGCCCTTCATGTCACTACATGATTAGGCCACCTCTCATCAGAGGTCATCGCCACTTCGGAACAACCGGGTCGTTGCCTTACAAGCAACGAGGTATTTATCGACGCTCACATGCCACGCACAAACTTTCACATGAACATGCAAAACATCTGCCATATCAAATGTTCAAACATGCTTGCCTGGTTCGGAGAAGTCGGAGTCTAGCTCGTCGAAGTTCGCGGTTCCGTCCCCTCTCCCGGAACCTACGGCAATCACGAAACGGGGTACTAACGTGAAAACCAACACATGCACAGAAACTTTGCCAAATATTTTCAAATAAATCCCATAAAAAACTAGACAAAATTTGGAGATGGATAGAAAAAGAATCACTCAAAAATACCTTTTCATTAAAAAGTTATAAAGATTTCTGTCTAGGGACCTTTCTGTAATGAAACAGAAAAGTTCCAGGGTTTTAACTGAGAAAACAGAAAAACGCTTCGGCTGGGAATGCGCAAGCGCAAGGAGAAAACGTATTTTGCCCGAAGGCGCCAAAAGAAAACGGTTCGGGGGAAATAAAACATAGGCTGACACGCGGGGCCCGCATGTCAGGTTTGAAAGCTCGCCGGCGCCCGAAGACGGCGGTGGACGCCGGCGTCGAACCACGGCGAGTTAGGAGAAACGGAGGGTACCAAGAGCTTCAGTGTCTTCTTCCGCGTCGGTGGGTGGTGGACTCGTCCAACGGGGAGAACCACGTCGACGGCGACACTATCTCCGGCGGACGGCGGTTCGGGTGAGGTTGGGGAACCCCGGTGGAGGGCTGCAAAGTACGAATTGAGGCGCGGGTCAGAACGGGTGATGCAAGGAGAAGCTACTGGCAAGAGGATGGGGGTTGCGGAGCACACACGGGGGCGAATCGGGCTGGACCCCGTGGCGGATCGCGGCGGCCGGAGTCGAGGAAGGAGACCCCCTCGCGGCTCTTCCAGTGGCTGGGCGTGCTCTAGGGGAAGTGTAGGGCTGGTGGGTGCTCGAGTTGAAGCTCGGGGCCCCTATTTATAGGCAGCTCGACGGGGTGGCCGTGAACGGAGAACCTCCGGCGAGCAATTACGGCGGAGCAGTGGGTTGGCAGGGGGTTTGAGCGGTCGAGAAGCATCAGTGGATGTTGCTGGACTTGATTTGCAGCTGAACGTGGTTAGTCTTGGCGTAACGGCGTCTGTCCACGGTGAGGTGACCGCACGAGCTCAACGGCGGCAGAGAGCGCGCTCCGCGCCCTGGGGTTCACGACGAGAGCGGCAGCGCATTCGGGGGAGTGGACGGCCACGCGGCGGGCTCCGGTGGTTTGGGCGGCGCTGGGTGGAGTCGGCGGCGCCGTGTCTCCCGCTGGCGTCCGCAAAGCCGCCGCCGGCGTCGGTCACGGGGCGGCGCACCTTCTGCTGCTCATCGCCGACGCCCGCAAGATGCCAGGCACTCGTGCGGTGCAGGAACGAGAGGGCGAGGACGAGGAGCAAGGCGACGCGATGGCACTGGTGAGATCGATGTCACGTTCTGAAGAAAACGACAGTGAGCACTGACTGGACTCTGAAGTTAACTGAACTTTGACAGTGACCAAGCATTGCAGGTGTTCGACAGTAGGTTTTGGTAAAGAGATGAATTTTGCTGGAGCTGTAACTTGGTGAGATGATCACTCAAAGCACCCAGGGGCTGCATGAATTTACTTGGAATTTTTGGAGAAGGTTTTGAATGAATTTCACCAAATTTGGCAAATCTGGTCCAAACTTGCAGCTGATGTAGTTTGAAAATTTTGAACTGGAGACCAGTGGATCTTCATGGTTCCAGGTTGAGGGTTCAAAGGACTAGGAGGGAAAAGAAGTTTGGGGCCAAAAATCAAATCAGAAAGAGGAGTTCCTTTGTAAATCTCCAACTGGTAGAATAGAAGGCAGAAAATATTTGAATAGAATTTGAATGGAAAATAAATACATGGGGAGGTCCAACTTGCTGGAATTGATGTAAATCATGATCCAGAGGTGAGGGAGGAGTTAGGAGAGATCATTTGCACTTGGGCCATGGCAAAAAGGAATTGTTGAAAGTGGCAAAAGGCTTTCCAAAAGCCATAGTGCAAATTCAAGAAAAGGTTTTCAAAAGTTATTTTCCCAAATGAAAACCATTTTGTCTTGAGTCCTAAAGAAAGCAAGAACCTCCAAGGTCAAAGGCAGATCTTGGGTGAATCCAAATAAAATTTTTGCCATAAAGAAAGATATTTGAGAGTGAGAGTTCTCTTGAATTTTTTTTTTTGAAAAATCCAAATAAAAACTTGGGTGTCACAGATGTAGAGGGATAAACACATGCAATTTGATATAAACCCCATCTTTTTATCCTCGATGGCAACAATACAATACGTGCCTTGCTGCCCCTGCTGTCACTGGGAAAGGACACCGCAAGATTGAACCCAAAGCTAAGCACTTCTCCCATTGCAAGAAAGATCAATCTAGTAGGCCAAACCAAACTGATAATTCGAAGAGACTTGCAAAGATAACTTAATCACACATAAAAGAATTCAGAGGAGATTCAAATATTTCTCATAGATAAACTTGATCATAAACCCACAATTCATCAGATCTCGACAAACACACCGCAAAAAGAGGTACATCGAATAGATCTCCAAGAAGATCAAGGAGAACATGGTATTGAGATTCAAAGAGAGAGAAGAAGCCATCTAGCTACTAACTATGGACCCGAAGGTCTGTGGTAAACTACTCACAACTCATCGGAGTGGCCTTGGAGATGATGTAGAGGCCCTCTGTGATCGATTCCCCCTCGGGTAGAGCGCCGGCGGAGGCTCCAAGATGGGATCTCACGGATACAGAAGGTTACGGTGGTGGAAATAGTTTTTCGTGGTCGGCTCTGATGTTTTTGGGGTACATGGGTATATATAGGAGGAAGAAGTAGGTCGGTGGACTCCCGAGGGGCCCACGAGGGGAGCGCGCCCAGCCCTAGGGGGCGCACCGGGCACCCTCGTGGCAGCCTCCTTTGTTTCTTGACTTCCACTCCAAGTCCTCTGGATGACGTTTGTTCCAAAAATCACGCTCCCGAAGGTTTCATTCCATTTGGACTCCATTTGATATTCCTTTTCTTGGAAACACTAAAATAGGCAAAAAGACAGTAATACGGGTTGGGCCTCCGGTTAGTAGGTTAGTACCAAAAATGATTTAATGTGTGAAGTAAAGCCCATAAACATCCAAAACGGGTAATATAATAGCATGGAACAATCAAAAATTATAGATACATTGGAGACGTATCAGGGATGCCCAAGTCACCCCAAGGTAATATTCAAGGACAACCAAGAGCTTAAGCTTGGGGATGCCCCGGATGGCATCCCCTCTTTCTTCTTCGTTCATCGGTAACTTTACCTGGAGCTATATTTATTCACCACATGATATGTGTTTTGCTTGGAGCGTCATTTTATTTTATTTAGTTTTGCTTGCTGTTTGAATAATATCCCAAGATCTGAAATTCATAATTGTTAGAGGGTCTTCACATAGTTGCATAATTATTCGACTACTCATTGATCTTCACTTATATCTTTCAGAGTAGTTTGTCATTTGCTCTAGTGCTTCACTTATATCCTTGTAGAGAACGGCGGTGGTTTTATTTTGAAGAAATAGATGAACTCTCATGCTTCACTTATATTATTTTGAGAGTCTTTAGAACAGCATGGTAATTTGCTTTGGTTATGAATTTAGTCCTAATATGATAGCAATCCAAGATGGGTATAATAAAAACTTTCATATAGAGTGCATTGAATACTATGAGAAGTTTGATACTTGATGATTGTTTTGAGATATGGAGATAGTGATATTAAAGTTGTGCTAGTTGGGTAGTTGTGAATTTGAGAAATACTTGTGTTGAAGTTTGCAAGTCCTATAGCATGCACCTATGGTAAACGTTGTGCAATAAATTTGAAACATGAGGTCTTCTTTGATTGTCATCCTTATGAGTGACGGTCGGGGAGGAGCGATGGTCTTTTCCTACCAATCTATCCCCCTAGGAGCATGCGCGTAGTGCTTGGTTTTTGACGGCTTGTAGATTTTTGCAATAAGTATGTGAGTTCTTTATGACTAATGTTGAGTCCATGGATTATACGCACTCCCACCCTTCCATCATTGCTAGCCTCTTCGGTACAGTGCATTGCCCTTTCTCACCTTGAGAGTTGGTGGAAACTTCGCCGGTGCATCCAAACCCCGTGATATGATAAGCTCTTATCACACATAAACCACCTTATATCTTCCTAAAAACAGCCACCATACCTACCTATTATGGCATTTCCATAGCCATTCCGAGATATATTGCCATGCAACTTTCCACCGTTTCATTTATTATGACACGCTTCATCATTGTCATATTGCATTGCATGATCATGTAGTTGACATCGTATTTGTGGCAAAGCCACCATGCATAATTTCATACATGTCACTCTTGATTCATTGCCCATCCCGGTACACCGCCGGAGGCATTCATATAGAGTCATACTTTGTTCTAGTATCGAGTTGTAATCATTGAGTTGTAAATAAAAAAAGGCCAAATAAAAAAAGAAAGGCCAAATAAAAAAAGAGGGAGGCCCAAAAAAAAGAAAAGAAAAAGAAGGGACAATGCTACTATCCTTTTTCCACACTTGTGCTTCAAAGTAGCACGATGACCTTCATGATAGAGAATCTCTTATTTTGTCACTTTCATATACTTGTGGGAATTTTTCATTATAGAACTTGGCTTGTATATTCCAACAATGGGCTTCCTCAAATGCCTAGGTCTTCGTGAGCAAGCAAGTTGGATGCACACCCACTTAGTTTCTTTTGTTGAGCTTTCATACATTTATAGCTCTAGTGCATCCGTTGCATGGCAATCCCTACTCCTCGCATTGACATCAATTGATGGGCATCTCCCTAGCACGTTGATTAGCCGCGTCAATGTGAGACTTTCTCCTTTTTTGTCTTCTCCACACAACCCCAATCATTATATTCTATTCCACCCATAGTGCTATGTCCATGGCGCACGCTCATGTTTTGCGTGAAAGTTGAAAAAGTTTGAGAATACTAAAGTATGAAACAATTGCTTGGCTTGTCATCGGGGTTGTGCATGATGGGAGCATTTTGTGTGACGAAAATGAAGCATGGCCAAACTATATGATTTTGTAGGGATGAGCTTTCTTTGGCTATGTTATTTTGAGAAGACATAATTGCTTGGTTAGTATGCTTGAAGTATTACTATTTTTATTTCAATATTAAACTTTTGTCTTGAATCTTATGGATCTGAATATTCTTGCCACAATAAAGAAGATTACATTCATAATTATGTTAGGTAGCATTCCACATCAAAAATTCTGTTTTTATCATTCACCTACTCGGGGACGAGCAGGAATTAAGCTTGGGGATGCTGATACATCTCCAACTTATCTATAATTTTTTATTGTTCCATGCTATTATATTATCAATATTGGATGTTTTATATGCATTTATATGCTATTTTATATGATTTTTGGGACTAACCTATTAACCTAGAGCCCAGTGCCAGTTTGTGTTTTTTCCTTGTTTTTGAGTATCGCAGAAAAGGAAAACCAAACGGAGTCCAATTAACCTAAAACTTCACGGAACTTATTTTTGGACCAGAAGAAGGCCATGGAGTAAAAGAGTTGGGCCAGAAGAGTCCCGGGCTGCCCACGAGGGTGGGGGACGTGCCCACCCCCCTGGGCGCGCCTCCCTACCTCGTGGACAACCCGGAGATCCCCCCTGACTTGTTCTCGATGCCGAAACCTCTTTTATATACAGAAACCTCGAGAACATAACCTAGATCGGGAGTTCCGCCGCCGCAAGCCTCTGTAGCCACCAAAAACCAATCTAGACCCGTTCCGGCACCCTGCCGGAGGGGGAATCCCTCTCCGGTGGCCATCTACATCATCCCGGCGCTCTCCTCGACGAGGAGGGAGTAGTTCACCCTCGGGGCTGAGGGTATGTACCAGTAGCTATGTGTTTGATCTCTCTCTCTCGTGTTCTTGAGGTGGTACGATCTTGATGTATCACGAGCTTTGCTATTATAGTTTGATCTTATGATGTTTCTCCCCCTCTACTCTCTTGTAATGGATTGAGTTTTCCCTTTGGAGTTATCTTATCGAATTGAGTCTTTAAGGATTTGAGAACACTTGATGTATGTCTTGTATGTGCTTATCTGTGGTGACAATGGGATATCACGTGATCTACTTGACGTATGTTTTGGTGATCAACTTGCGGGTTCCGTGACCTCGTGAACTTATGCATAGGGGTTGACACACGTTTTCGTCTTGACTCTCCGGTAGAAACTTTGGGGCACCCTTTGAAGTTCTTTGTGTTGGTTGAATAGATGAAACTGAGATTGTGTGATGCATATCGTATAATCATACACGGATACTTGAGGTGACATTGGAGTATCTAGGCGACATTAGGGTTTTGGTTGATTTGTACCTTAAGGTGTTATTCTAGTACGAACTCTATGATAGATCGAACGGAAAGAATAGCTTCGTGTTATTTTACTACGGACTCTTGAATAGATCGATCAGAAAGGATAACTTTGAGGTGGTTTCGTACCCTACAATAATCTCTTCGTTTGTTCTCCGCTATTAGTGACTTTGGAGTGACTCTTTGTTGCATGTTGAGGGATAGTTATATGATCCAATTATGATATTATTGTTGAGAGAACTTGCACTAGTGAAAGTATGAACCCTAGGCCTTCTTTCAACGCATTGCAATATCGTTTGGGCTCACTTTTATCATTAGTTACCTTGCTATTTTTATATTTTCAAGATTACAAAAACCTATATCTACCATCCATATTGCACTTGTATCACCATCTCTTTGCAGAACTAGTGCACCTATACAATTTACCATTGTATTAGGTGTGTTGGGGACACAAGAGACTCTTTGTTATTTGGTTGCAGGGTTGTTTGAGAGAGACCATCTTCATCCTACGCCTCCCACGGATTGATAAACCTTAGGTCATCCACTTGAGGGAAATTTGCTACTGTCCTACAAACCTCTGCACTTGGAAGCCCAACAACGTCTACAAGAAGAAGGTTGTGTAGTAGACATCAGTATGATGTTAGAAGAACGATCATATTGGATTGACCCAACTTGTTTGTTATACTTGGAGATGTTCTCGCCAAAAGTCTAATAGATATAACATTGAGAGTTAATGTATGCTTTAGTTCCTTAGACCATGAGAGTATCATAGTAACATCATACTAGACGATAGACTTTGGGTTTGCTCAAATATCATTCGTAACACGGTGATCATAACGACAACTTTTAGGTTCATCCAAAAGTGTGACATGGGATTATATAGCTGAAGAGTCAGATTTGCCCCTCTGACGATGGAGAGATATTCTTAGGGCCCTCTCGGTGTGACAGCATCCATCATACCGTCGCGTCTAGCCCTTTGACTTTCGCCGGACGGGGTTTGACCGGTGGACCTTTTCACCTTGTTGTCATAGCCTAGCCAATAGCTACACCCCCCAACACGGTCTGGACCCAACCAACCAATAGATTCCCTCCATGTCGGCCCGACGTGGCCGTTTCCACCCTCTGGGACACGGCGGCAGCGACGCCCGTGAGGGGGGGCACACCCCGGAGCTGCGTGCCGGGTGCCTGCGCCTGCCACCATTCTTCCACAACCATAGGAGGGCCCACTGCAACACCTGGCGGCATTGCTACCCCCACCCCGCCAAGTACCCCGTCCCGTCTAACCCTGACACAGACGACCGTCGGGTCTAGCTCTTTGACTTCCGCCGGACGTGGTTTGACCGGTGGACCTTTTCACCTGGTTGTCATAGCCCAGTCCATAGCTACACCACCAACATCGTCCCGGCCCAACCCACCCCAAGATTCCCTCCGTGTCGGCCCGATGTGGTCGTTTCCCTCCTCCGGGACACGGCGGCAGCGACGCCCGTGAGGGGGGCACTCCCCAGAGCCGCGTGTCGGGTGCCGGCACCTGCCACCATGCTTCCACAACCGTAGTAGGTCCCACCGCAACACCTGACGGCATTGCTACACCCCCCAGGTACCCCGTCCCGTCTAACCCTGACATAGACAACCGCTGGGTCTAGCCCTTTGAATTTCGCCGGACGGGGTTTGATCGATGGACCTTTTCACCTCGTTTACGTAGCCCAGCCCATAGCTACACCCCCCAACACTATTCTGGCCCAACCCACCCCAAGATTCCCTCCATGTCGGCCCGATGTGGCCGTTTCCACCCTCCGGGACACGGCGGCAGCGACGCCCGTGAGGGGGGCACACCCTGGAGCCGCGTGTCGGGTGCTTGCGCCTGCCACCACGCTTCCACAACCGTAGGAGGGCCCACCGCAACACCTGGCGGCATTGCTACCCCCCCCCCCCCCCCAGGTACCCCGTCCGATCTAACCTTGACACACACGACCGCCGGGTCTTGCCCTTTGACTTTCGCCGGACGGGGTTTGACCGGTGGACCTTTTCACCTAGTTGTCATAGCCCAGCCCATAGCTACACCCGCCAACACCGTCCCGGCCCAACCCACCCAAAGATTCTCTCTGTGTCGACCCGACGTGGCCGTTTCCCCCCTCCGGAACATGTCGGCAGCGACGCCCGTGAGGGGGACAAACCCCGGAGCCGCGTGCCGGGTGCCTGCGCCTGCCACCACGCTTCTGCAACCATAGGATGGCCCACCGCAACACCTGGCAGCATGCTACCCCCCAGGTACCCCGTCCCGTCTAACCCTCACACAGAAGTCCACCGGTTCTAGCCCTTTGACATTCGCCAGACGGGGTTTGAACAGTGGACCTTTTCACCTCGTTGTCATGGCCCAGCCCATAGCTCCACCCCGCAACACGGTATGGACCCAACCAACCACAAGATTCCCTACGTGTCGGCCCGACGTGGCCGTTTCCCACCTCCGGGACACGGCGGCATCAACGCCCATGAGGGGGGCACACCCCGGAGCCGCATGTCGGGTGCCTGTACCTGCCACCACGCTTCCACAATTGTAAGAGGGCCCACCGCAACACCTGGCGGCATTGCTGCCCCCCCCCCCAGGTACCCCGTCCCATCTAACCCTAACACAGACGACCGCGATGTCTAGCCCGTTGACATTCGTCGGACGGGGTTTGACCGGTGGACCTTTTCACCTGGTTGTCATAGCCCAGCACATAGCTACACCCCCCAACACCGTCCCGGCCCAACCCACCCCAAGATTCCCTCCCTGTGGGCCCGACGTGGCCGTTTCCCCCCTCCGGGACACGGCAGCAGCGACGCCCATGAGGGGCGGCACACCCCGGAGCCGCGTGCCGGGTGCCTGCGCCAGCCTCGACGCTTCCACAACCGTAGGAGGGCCCACCACAACACCTGGAGGCATGCTACCCCCCCCCCCCCCGAGGTGCCCCGTCCCGTCTAACCCTGACACGACGACTGCCGGGTCTGGCCCTTCGACTTTCACCGAACGGGGTTTGACCGGTGGACCTTTTCACCTGGTTGTCATAGCCCAGCCCATAGCTACACCCCCCAACACTGTCCCGGCCCAACCCACCCCAAGATTCCCTCCATGTCAGCCCGACGTGTTCGTTTCCCACCTTCGGGACACGGCGGCAGCGATGCCCGTGAGAGGGCACACCCCGGAGCCGCGTGTCGGGTGCCTGCACCTGCCACCATGCTTCCACAACCGTAGGAGAGCCCACCGCAACAGGTAGCGGCATTGCTAACCCCACCCCACCCTCCCCCCCGAGGTACCCTGTCCCGTCTAACCCTGACACAGACGACCGCCGGGTCTAGCCCTTTGACTTTCGCTAGACAGGGTTTGACCGATGGACCTTTCTACATGGTTGCCACAGGCCAACCTATAGCTACACCTCCCAACACCGTCCCGGCCCATCCCACCCAAAGATTCCCTCCGTGTCGGCCGACGTGGCCGTTTCCCCCCTCCGGGACACGGCAGGGCACACCCCGGAGCCGTATGCCGGGTGCCTGGGCCTGCCACCACGCTTCCACAACCGTAGGAAGGCCCACCGCAACACCACGCAGCATTGCTACCCCCCCCCCCCCAGGTACCCCGTCCAGTCTAACCCTGACACAGACGACCGCTGGCTCTAGCCCATTGACTTTCGCCAGACGGGCTTTGACCGGTAGACCTTTTCAGCTGGTTCTCATAGCACAGTCCATAGCTACACCCCCAACACCGTCCCGGGCCAATGATGACCCACAAGTGTAGGGGATCTATTGTAGTCCTTTCGATAAGTAAGAGTGTTGAACCCAACGAGGAGCAGGAGGAAATGATAAGCGGTTTTCAGTAAGGTTTTCTCTGCAAGCACTGAAATTGTAGGTAATAGATAGTTTTGTGATAAGATAAATTGTAACGAGTAACAAGTAAATAAAGTAAATAAAATGCAGCAAGGTGGCCCAATCCTTTATGTAGCAAAGGATAAGCCTGGACAATTTCTTATAATGAGAAAAGAGCTCCCGAGGACACATGCGAATTATCGTGAAGCTAGTTTTCATCACGTTCATATGATTCGCGTTCGGTACTTTGATAATTTGATATGTGGGTAGACCGGTGCTTGGGTACTGCCCTTACTTGGACAAGCATCCCACTTATGATTAACCCCTATTGCAAGCATCCGCAACTACAAAAGAAGTATTAACGTAAACCTAACCACAACATTAAACATATGGATCCAAATCAGCCCCTAACGAAGCAATGCATAAACTAGGGTTTAAGCTTCTGTCACTCTAGCAACCCATCATTTAGTTATTACTTCCCTATGCCTTCCTCTAGGCCCAAATAATGGTGAAGTGTCATGTAGTCGACGTTCACATAACACCACTAGAGGAGAAGACAACATACATCTCATCAAAATATCGAACGAATACCAAATTCACATGACTACTAATAGAAAGACTTCACCCATGGCCTCAGGAACAAACGTAACTACTCACAAAGCATATTCATGTTCAGAATCAGAGGAGTAATAATATGCATTAAGGATCTTAACATATGATCTTCCACCAAGTAAACCAATTAGATTAACTACAAGGAGTAATCAACACTACTAGCAACCCACAGGTACCAATTTGTGGTTTGGATACAAGATTGGATACGAGAGATGAACTAGGGTTTTGAGAGGTGATGTTGCTGGTGAAGATGTTGATGGAGATTGACCCCCTCCCGATGAGAGGATCGTTGGTGATGACGTTGGTGATGATTGCCCCCTCCCGGAGGGAAGTGTCCCCGGCAGAACAGCTCCGCCAGAGCCCTAGATTGGTTCCGCCAAGGTTCCGCCTCGTGGCGGCGGAGTTTCGTCCCGTAAGCTTGCCCACAATTTTTTCTAGGGTAAAAGCCTTCATAGAGCAGAAGATGGACACCGGGGGGCCACCAGGGGGCCCAGGAGACAGGGGCGCGCCCAGTAAGGGTGGGCGCGCCCCCACCCTCCTGGCCAGGGTGTGGGCCCCCTGATGTATTTCTTCCGCTCAATAATTCTTATAAATTCCGAAAACAGGTTTCGTGGAGTTTCAGGATTTTTGGAGCAGTGCAGAATAGGTTTCCAATGTTTGCTCCTTTTCCAGCCAGAATTCCAGCTGCCGGCATTCCCCATCTTAAAGGTAAACCTTGTAAAATAAGAGAGAATAGCCATAATTATTAAGATATAATGTGTAATAACAGCCCATAATGCAGTAAATATTGACATAAAAGCATGATGCAAAATGGACGTATGAACTCCCCCAAGCTTAGACCTCGCTTGTCCTCAAGCGGAAGCCGAAATCGAAAAATATGTCCACATGTTTAGAGATAGAGGTGTCGATAAAAATAAAATATGGACAAGAGGGCATCATGATCATTCTTATAACAACAACATATATAGATTTTATCATATGATTTCTTATGCTCAAGTAACAATCAATTCACAATGTCAAGTATGGTTCAAAAACTTCATTGGGAACTAACAAGCTATAATCTCAGTCATTGAAGCAATTGCAATTTATCATAACATCAGAAAGAGTCAACAATAGAGCTTTTCAGCAAGTCTAGATACTCAACTAACTTGTAGTCTTCTACAATTGCTAACACTCACGCAATACTTGTGGTTATAGAGTTTTAGCCGGACACTGAGAAAGATAAGGGCTTATTGTGTTGCCTCCCAACGTATTCACCTTTAGGTGATGTCAACAATAATAATCCATGCTAACTTACATCCAATTGGATATATATATCATGATCTTTCAGACACGAGGAGCTTGCCAAAGGATAAAATGAAAAAGGAAAAGGTGAGGATCACCTTGACTGAGGCATAAAGTAAAAACATAAAGTAAAAGATAGGCCCTTCGCAGAGGGAAGCAGAGGTTGTCGTGTGCGTTTAGGGTTGGATGCACAAAATCTTAATGCAAAAGAACGTCACTTTATATTGCCCCTTGTATGTGGACCTTTATTATGCAGTTCGTCGCTTTTATTACTTCCTCAACAAGATCGTATAAAGCTTATTTTCTCTGCACTAATAAGTCATACATATTTAGATAGCAATTTTTATTGCCTGCAACATGACAACTTACTTGAAGGATCTTACTCAATCAATAGGTAGGTATGGTGGACTCTCATGGCAAAACTGGGTTTAAGGATATTTGGACGCACAAGTAGTATATCTACTTGGTGCAAGGAATTTGGCTAGCATGAGGGGGAAAGGCAAGCTCAACATGTTTGGAAGGTCAATGACAATATACTTTAACTGAGATGTGAGAAAACATAAACCATTACGTTGTCTTCCTTGTCCGACGTCAACTCTTTTAGCATGTCATACTTAATGAGTGCTCCCAATCATAAAAGATGTCCAAGATAATATATTTGTATGTGAGCCTCTCTTTCCTTATCACTTCCTATTAATTGCAACGATGACCAAGACTACGTTTATCAACTCTCAACAATTTTTATGCCTCATACTTTCTATGTGTGAAGTCATCACTAACCATAAGATCAATATGAACTCTTTTATTCTTTCTACTTTCTTAGGATCATAGCAACATAGCAAATCCCTTGACTCAACACTAATCTTTATTATAGACAACTCACGGACTCGATTACAAAGAGTGATCACAAAGCAAAACTCAAAACTACTTGATTTCAAAACTTCAATCTACTAGATCAAGATACTACTAAAAGGATCGAACTAAATAAAGCGGTAAAGATAGAAGTGTGATGGTGATACGATACCAGGGCACCTCCCCCAAGCTTGCCAGTTGCCAAGGGGAGTGCCCATACCCATGTGATTATGTCCTCGGAGGTGGTGAAGGTGGTGATGATGCAGATGTGGGTTTGTTCCTCAATTTACGCTTGAGTATAATACTTTGCTCCTTTAGGTCCTCGATCTCCTGCTCAAGGCTTAATACTCTTTTGCATAATTCCTATTTATTTTTCTGCAAGAGACGAAAAGGGATAAACTCGATCTTTGGCTTCTTTGCTCTATCAGGGAGGCTTGACTTTTTAAACTCCACATGCATGTCCCCAGGATGAGGTAATGGGGCTTCATCTTCGTCCGAACTCGTCTCCTCCTTTACTTTAGGCTCATAGTCTTCCTCTTCTTCAGAGGTCCAGCCATCATGCTCCATGTCCCCGTAGACCTTAGGGTCTGCGAGGTAATCAGCCACATAACTTTCCCCTTCCGAATCCTGAGACGACATATTGCTCTAGATCTGCAACAGAAACAACTCGAAACAAAAAAGGAGATTTGCGTGATAGGGTGGTCAAAACCTTCGGGAGTATATATAATGAATTTTTGCCGACCAAAATACGTAACATGTAAGAAAACAGAGTCCGGGAGGCACACGAGGTGTCCACGAGACAGGGGGCGCGCCCAGTAAGGGTGGGCGCGCCCTCCACTCTCGTGGGGGCCTCGTGTCCCTTTCAGACTACTTCTTTCTTCCTAAAATTCTTAAATATTCCAAAACGGATAAAAATAGCCATTGGAGTTGTTTTGGAGTCGGTTTACTTACCGTACCACATACCTATTCCTTTTCGGAGTCTGGAACATTCTGGAAAGTATCCCTTATGTATTCCTCCGGGGTTATGGTTTCAATAATATTACTTTCAACATTGATAGGATTACCTGAAATATAATGTTTAATTCTTTGACCGTTCACCACCCTCGGACTTGTGTCTTCGAAGTTGTTGATTTTTATGGCACCAGAACAATAGACCTCCTCGATAACGTAGGGACCTTCACATTTAGAGAGAAGTTTTCCTGCAAAAAATCTTAAACGAGAGTTGAATAATAACAGATAATCACCTACGTTAAACTCATGCTTTTGTATCCTCTTGTCATGCCAGCGTTTGACTTTTTCTTTGAATAGTTTGGCATTCTCATAGGCTTGGGTTCTCCATTCATCAAGTGAGCTAATGTCAAACAGCCTCTTCTGACCGGCAAGTTTGAAGTCATAGTTGAGCTCTTTAATAGCCCAATATGCTTTATGTTCAAGTTCAAGAGGTAAATGACGTGCTTTTCCATAAACCATCTTATAAGGAGACATACCCATAGGATTTTTGTATGCAGTTCTATAGGCCCATAATGCATCATCAAGTTTTTTGGACCAATTCTTTCTAGATCTATTGACAGTCTTTTGCAAAATTAATTTGAGCTCTCTATTTCTCAACTCTACTTGACCACTAGACTGCGGATGATAAGGAGATGCGATTCTGTGATTAACATCATACTTAGCAAGCATCTTACGGAAAGCACCATGAATAAAATGTGAACCACCATCAGTCAGAAGATATCTAGGGACTCCAAACCTCGGAAAAATAACTTCTTTAAGCATTTTAATAGAAGTGTTATGATTAGCACTACTAGTTGGAATAGCTTCTACCCACTTAGTAACGTAATCAACAGCAACTAAAATATGTGTATAACCATTAGAGCCAGGAAAAGGTCACATATAATCAAAGCCCCAACCATCAAATGGTTCAATAACAAGAGAGTAATTCATAGGCATTTCTTGACGTCTACTAATGTTACCTATTCTTTGACATTCGTCACAAGATACAAACTTACGGGCATCTTTGAAGAGAGTAGGCCAATAAAAACCAGATTGCAGTACCTTGTGAGCAGTTCTATCTCCAGCGTGGTGTCCTCCATAGGATTCAGAGTGACACTTGTGTAGGATCTGTTCATGTTCATGCTCAGGCACACAACGTCTAATAACACCATCTACTCCTTCTTTATAAAGGTGTGGGTCATCCCAGAAGTAATGTCTTAAATCATAAAAGAACTTTTTCTTTTGCTGGTATGTGAAACTAGGAGGTATAAATTTAGCAACAATGTAATTAGCATAATCAGCATACAAGGGAGCAGTACGAGAAGCATTAACGACCACTAATTGTTCATCAGGAAAGCTATCATCAATAGGCAGTGGGTCATCAAGAACATTCTCTAACCTAGACAAGTTGTCTGCAACGGGGTTCTCAGCTCCCTTTCTATCAATAATATGTAAATCAAATTCTTGGAGCAAGAGAACCCATCTAATGAGTCTAGGCTTAGCATCTTTCTTTTCCATAAGATATTTAATAGCTGCATGATCAGTGTGAATAGTAACTTATGAAATCAACAATATAAGGTCTAAACTTATCACATGCAAACACAACTGCTAAGAATTATTTTTCAGTAGTAGCATAATTTCTCTGGGCAGTATCAAGAGTCTTACTAGCATACTGGATAACATTCAATTTCTTATCAACTCTTTGCCCTAGAACAGCACCTACAGCATAATCACTAGCATCGCACATAATTTCAAAAGGTAAATTCCAATCAGGTGGCTGGACAATAGGTGTAGTGATCAAAGCTTTCTTAAGTATTTCAAATGCTTCTACACAATCATCATCAAAGACAAAAGGAATATCTTTTTGCAATAAATTAGTCAGAGGCCTAGAGATTTTAGAAAAGTCCTTAATGAACCTCCTATAAAAACCGGCATGACCAAGGAAACTTCTTATACCTTTTATGTCCTTGGGACATGGCATCTTTTCAATAGCATCAACTTTGGCTTTGTCAACTTCAATACCTCTGTTAGAAATCTTATGCCCCAAGACAATGCCTTCATTAACCATAAAGTGACACTTTTCCCAATTCAGGACGAGACTAGTGTCTTCGCATCTCTGCAAAACTCGATCAAGGTTGCTCCAACAATCATCAAAAGAGGATCCATAAACGGAGAAATCATCCATGAATACCTCACAAATCTTTTCACAAAAATCAGAGAATATAGCCGTCATGCATCTTTGAAAGGTAGCAGGTGCATTACATAAACCAAAAGGCATATGTCTATAAGCAAAAGTACAGAAAGGGCAAGTAAAAGTAGTTTTTGATTGATCCCCCGCTGACATAGGTATTTGAGAGAAGCTAGAATAACCATCTAGAAAGCAAAAATGTGTGTGTTTGGATAGTCTTTCTAGCATTTGATCGATAAAAGGTAAAGGGGAATGATCTTTCTTAGTAGCTTTATTTAATTTACGGAAATCAATTACCATCCTATAACTTGTAATAATTCTTTGCGGGATCAATTCATCTTTATCATTAGGAACAATGGTAATGCCTCCCGTTTTAGGAACACAATGGACAGGGCTTACCCAATCACTATCAGCAACGGGATAAATTATACCTACCTCAAGGAGCTTTAGTATCTCCTTTCTTACCACTTCTTTCATTTTGGGGTTCAGTCGTCATTGAGGATCTCTAACTGGTTTGGCATCTTTCTCCACTGAAAATTTGTGTTGGCATAACGTGGGAGTAATGCCCTTAAGATCATCCAGAATATATCCAATGGCAGCTTGGTGCTTCTTCAGAGTTTTCAATAATCTTTCTTCTTCTTGCTCTGAAAGGTTAGCACTAATAATAACAGGATATATTTTCTTTTCATCAAGATAATCATACTTAAGATTATCAGATAGGTTTGAGTTCAAACACGGGATCACCCTTGGGTGGAGGGGGATCCCCAAGAATTTCAACGGGAAGGTTATGTTTCAGCACAGGTTCCTGTTTAAGGAACACTTCATCTATTTCCCTTCTTTCCTTCATAAACATATCATTTTCATGTTCTAGCAAATATTGTTCTAACGGATCAGTAAGAGGCACGGCAATGGAAGCCAGACCAATAATCTGATCCTTACTAGGTGGTTCCCTATCACGAGGTTCTCTACGAAACTTAGCAAAATTAAACTCATGAGACATACCATTTAGGCCAATGGTGACGGTATCTTTTTCACAATCAATCCTAGCACTAGCTGTATTTAAGAAGGGTCTACCAAAAATAATGGGACAAAAGTCATCTTGTGGGGAACCAAGAACAAGAAAATCAGCAGGATATTTAACCTTCCCACACAAGACTTCGACATCTCTAACTATCCCAACTAGTTTAATGGTATCCCTATTAGCAAGCTTAATGGTAACATCAATGTCTTCTAGTTCAATGGGTGCAATGTCATGCATAATTTATTTATATAAGTCATAAGGTATTGCACTAGCACTAGCACCCATATCACATAAGCCATGATAACAATGATCTCCTATTTTAACAGAAATAACAGGCATGCCTATGACAGGTCTATGTATCTTAGTATCTGGTTTTGCAATATTAGCAGTCTCACCACAGCAATAAATAACATGCCCATCTAAATCATCATCCAAGAGATCTTTAACCATAGCAATACTAGGTTCAACTTTGATTTGCTCAGGAGGTGTATAAGTCCTAGCATTACTCTTACGAACAACAGTCAAGTTTTAGCATGATCCTTTATCCTAACAGGAAAAGGAGGTTTCTCAACATAAGTAGTAGGAACAATAGGGTCACTATAGGTGATAGTCTTTTCTTCAACTGTAATAGGTGCAAATACTTTTACACCAACAGGAGGATTATATTTAAACCACCTCTCTTTAGGGAGATCAACGTGAGTAGCAAAAGATTCATAGAAAGAAGCTACTATCTCAGAGTCAAATCCATACTTAACGCTAAATCCACGAAAAGCATCGGTATCCATAAAAGATTTAACACAATCAAACTTAGGTGTCATACCTGACTCCTTACCATCGTCGGAACCCCAATCTTCAGAGTTGCATTTAATTCTTCCCAATAAGTCCCATTTGAAATCAATAGTCTTCAGCATATAAGAACCAGCACAGGAAGTATCAACCGGGTTGCGATCATTAAGAGAAAGCCGAGCATAAAAATTTTGAATAATCATTTCCTGGGAGAGCTCATGATTGGGGCATGAATATAACATTGATTTAAGCCTCCCCCACGCTTGAGCGATGCTTTCTCCTTCGCGAGGCCAGAAATTATATATGTAATTATGATCATGATGAACAAGATGCATAGGATAGAACTTCTAGTGAAATTCCAACTTCAATCGTTTATAATTCCAAGATCTCGTATCATCACATAGCCTATACCATGTCAATGCATCTCCCTTCAAAGATAAAGGGAAGACCTTCCTTTTGACAACATCATCGGGAATACCTACATGCTTAAATAATCCACAAACTTCATCCACAAAGATAAGGTGTAAATCGGGATGCAATGTTCCATCTCCTGCAAATGGATTAGCTAGCAGTTTCTCTATCATACCCGAAGGAATCTCAAAGTAAATATTTTCAAAAAGTTCAATAGGTTGAGGAGCAACTCTTTGCTCTTCTGGTCGGGGTGAAGATACCCCGAACAAGCCCCTCAAAGGTTTAGTTTCCATCGTGACAAGTAACAGAAAATTTCAACACACTATATAAATGTTTCCTTACCAAGTTCCACTCACCAAAAGCGCTACACTCCCCGGCAACGGCGCCAGAAAAGAGTCTTGATGACCCACAAGTGTAGGGGATCTATCGTAGTCCTTTCGATAAGTAAGAGTGTCGAACCCAACGAGGAGCAGAAGGAAATGATAAGCGGTTTTCAGTAAGGTTTTCTCTGCAAGCACTGAAATTGTAGGTAATAGATAGTTTTGTGATAAGATAAATTGTAACGAGTAACAAGTAAATAAAGTAAATAAAGTGCAGCAAGGTGGCCCAATCCTTTATGTAGCAAAGGATAAGCCTGGACAATTTCTTATAATGAGAAAAGAGCTCCCGAGGACACATGGGAATTATCGTCAAGCTAGTTTTCATCACGTTCGTATGATTCGCGTTTGGTACTTTGATAATTTGATATGTGGGTGGACCGGTGCTTGGTTGCTGCCCTTACTTGGACAAGCATCCCACTTATGATTAACCCCTACTGCAAGCATCCGCAACTACAAAAGAAGTATTAAGGTAAACCTAACCACGGCATTAAACATATGGATCCAAATCAGCCCCTAACGAAGCGACGCATAAACTAGGGTTTAAGCTTCTGTCACTCTAGCAACCCATCATCTACTTATTACTTCCCTATGCCTTCCTCTAGGCCCAAATAATGGTGAATTGTCATGTAGTCTACGTTCACATAACACCACTAGAGGAGAAGACAACATACATCTCATCAAAATATCGAACGAATACCAAATTCACATGACTACTAATAGCAAGACTTCACCCATGGCCTCAAGAACAAACGTAACTACTCACAAAGCATATTCATGTTCATAATCAGAGGAGTAATAATATGCGTTAACGATCTGAACATATGATCTTCCACCAAGTAAACCAATTAGCATGAACTACAAGGAGTAATCAACACTACTAGCAACTCACAGGTACCAATTTGTGGTTTGGATACAAGATTGGATAGGAGAGATGAACTAGGGTTTTGAGAGGAGATGGTGCTGGTGGAGAAGTTGATGGAGATTGACCCCCTCCTGATGAGAGGATCGTTGGTGATGACGTTGGTGATGATTTCCCCCTCCCGGAGGGAAGTGTCCCCGGCAGAACAGCTCCGCCAGAGCCCTAGATTGGTTCCGCCAAGGTTCCGCCTCATGGCGGCGGAGTTTCGTCCCGTAAGATTTTTTTCCAGGGTAAAAGCCTTCATATAGCAGAAGATGGACACCGGGGGGCCACCAGGGGGCCCAGGAGACAGGGGGCGCGCCCAGTAAGGGTGGGCGCGCCCCCACCCTCCTGGCCAGGGTGTGGGCCCCCTGATGTATTTCTTCCGCTCAATAATTCTTATAAATTCCAAAAACAGGTTTCGTGGAGTTACAGGATTTTTGGAGTAGTGCAGAATAGGTCTCCAATGTTTGCTCCTTTTCCAGCGAGAATTCCAGCTGTCGGCACTCCCCCTCTTAATGGTAAACCTTGCAAAATAAGAGAGAATAGCCATAAGTATTGAGATATAATGTGTAATAACAGCCCATAATGCAGTAAATATTGACATAAAAGCATGATACAAAACAACCCACCCCAAGATTCCCTCCGTGTCGGCCCGACGTGGCTGTTTCCCCCCTCCGGGACACGGCGGCAGCGACGCCCGTGAGGGGGGTGTTCGGTAACGTAGTAATTTCAAAAAAATTCCTACGCACACGCAAGATCATGGTGATGCATAGAAACGAGAGGGGAGAGTGTTGTCCACCTACCCTCGTAGAATGAAAGCGGAAGCATTAGCACAACGCGGTTGATGTAGTCGTACGTCTTCACGATCCGACCGATCCAAGTACCGAACGCACGGCACCTCCGAGTTCAGCACATGTTCAGCTCGATGACGTCCCGCGAGCTTTGATCCAGCAAAGCTTCACCGGAGAGTTTCATCAGCATGACGGCATGGTGACGGTGATGATGATGCTACTGACGCAGGGCTTCGCCTAAGCACTGCTACGATATGATTGAGGTGGATTATGGTGGAGGGGGGCACCGCACACGGCTGGGAGAGATCAACAGATCAACTTGTGTGTCTAGAGGTGCCCCCCTGCCCCCGTATATAAAGGACCAAGGGGGAGGCCGGCCGGTCCCTTGTGGGCGCGCCAGGAGGAGGAGTCCTCCTCCTAGTAGGTGTAGGACTCCCCTCTTTCCTACTCCTACTAGGAGGGGGAAAGGAAGGGGGAGAGGGAGAAGGAAAGTGGGGCGCTGCCCCCCTCTCCTAGTCCAATTCGGACCAGAGGGGGAGGGGCGCGCGGCCTGCCCTAGGCAAGCCCTCTCTCTCTCTCCACTAAGGCCCATAAGGCCCACTATTTCTCCCGGGGGGTTCCTGTAACACTCCGGCACTCCGGTTTTCTCCGAAACCACCCGGAACACTTCTGGTGTCCGAATATAGTCGTCCAATATATCGATATTTACGTCTCGACCATTTCAAGACTCCTCATCATGTCCGTGATCATATCCGGGACACTGAACTAACTTCGGTACATCAAAGCACAAAAACTCATAATATCGATCGTCACCGAACTTTAAGCGTGCGAACCCTACGGGTTCGAGAACGATGTAGGCATGACCGACACACGTCTCCGGTCAATAACCAATAACGGAACCTGGATGCTCATATTGTCTCCTACATATTCTACGAAGATCTTTATTGGTCAAACCGCATAACAACGTACGTTGTTCCCTTTGTCATCGGTATGTTACTTGCCCGAGATTCGATCGTCGGTATCTCAATACCTAGCTCAATCTCGTTACCGGCAAGTCTCTTTACTCGTTACATAATGCATCACATCACTAACTCATTAGTCACATTGCTTGCAAGGCTTATTGTGATGTGCATTATTGAGAGGGCCCAGAGATACCTCTCCGATAATCGGAGTGACAAATCCTTGTCTCGATCTATGCCAACTCAACAAGTACCATCGGAGACACCTGTAGAGCACCTTTATAATCACCCAGTTATGTTGTGACGTTTGGTAGCACACAAAGTGTTCCTCCGGTAATCGGGAGTTGCATAATCTCATAGACATAGGAACATGTATAAGTCATGAAGAAAGCAATAGCAGTAAACTAAACGATCAAGTGCTAAGCTAACGGAATGGGTCAAGTCAATCACATCATTCTCCTAATGATGTGATCCCGTTAATCAAATGACAACTCATGTCTATGGCTAGGAAACTCAACCAGCTTTGATCAACGAGCTAGTCAAGTAGAGGCATACTAGTGACACTATTTTTGTCTATGTATTCACACATGTATTATGTTTCCGGTTAATACAATTCTAGCATGAATAATAAACATTTATCATGATATGAGGAAATAAATAATAACTTTATTATTGCCTCTAGGGCATATTTCCTTCAGTCTCCCACTTGCACTAGAGTCAATAATCTAGATTACACAGTAATGATTCTAACACCCATGGAGTCTTGGTGCTGATCATGTTTTGCTCGTGGAAGAGGCTTAGTCAACGGGTCTGCAACATTCAGATCCGTATGTATCTTGCAAACCTCTATGTCTCCCACCTGGACTTGATCCCGGATGGAATTGAAGCGTCTCTTGATGTGCTTCGTTCTCTTGTGAAATCTGGATTCCTTTGCCAAGGCAATTGCACCAGTATTGTCACAAAAGATTTTCATTGGTCCCGATGCACTAGGTATGACACCTAGATCGGATATGAACTCCTTCATCCAGACTCCTTCATTTGCTTCTTTCGAAGCAGCTATGTACTGCGCTTCACACGTAGATCCCACCATGACGCTTTGTTTAGAACTACACCAACTGACAGCTCCACCGTTCAATGTAAACACGTATCCGGTTTGCGATTTAGAATCGTCCGGATCAATGTCAAAGCTTGCATCGACGTAACCATTTACGACGAGCTCTTTGTCACCTCCATAAACGAGAAACATATCCTTAGTCCTTTTTAGGTATTTCAGGATGTTCTTGACCGCTGTCCAGTGATCCACTCCTGGATTACTTTGGTACCTCCCTGCTAAGCTAATAGCGAGGCACACATCAGGTCTGGTACACAACATTGCATACATGATAGAGCCTATGGCTGAAGCATAGGGAACATCTTTCATGTTCTCTCTATCTTCTGTAGTGGTTGGGCATTGAGTCTGACTCAACTTCACACCTTGTAACACAGGCAAGAACCCTTTCTTTGCTTGATAC
The DNA here is from genome assembly GCF_002575655.3 of Aegilops tauschii subsp. strangulata. Taxonomy (NCBI): domain Eukaryota; kingdom Viridiplantae; phylum Streptophyta; class Magnoliopsida; order Poales; family Poaceae; genus Aegilops; species Aegilops tauschii. The sequence goes on from NC_053041.3 coordinate 70,822,422, forward strand.
ATTTTGAACTTTTTCAAAACTTTGTCAAGGTATGTGCTTTGTGAAAGTCCTATCAAGCGTCTTGATCTATCTCTATAGATCTTGATGCCCAATATGTAAGCAGCTTCACCGAGGTCTTTCATTGAAAAACTCTTATTCAAGTATCCTTTTATGCTATCCAGAAATTCTATATCATTTCCAATTAACAATATGTCATCCACATATAATATTAGAAATGCTACAGAGCTCCCACTCACTTTCTTGTAAATACATGCTTCTCCAAAAGTCTGTATAAATCCATATGCTTTGATCACACTATGAAAACGTTTATTCCAACTCTGAGAGGCTTGCACCAGTCCATAAATGGATCGCTGGAGCTTGCACACTTTGTTAGCTCCCTTTGGATCGACAAAACCTTCCGGTTGCATCATATACAACTCTTCTTCCAGAAATCCATTTAGGAATGCAGTTTTGACATCCATTTGCCAAATTTCATAATCATAAAATGCGGCAATTGCTAACATGATTCGGACAGACTTAAGCATCGCTATGGGTGAGAAAGTCTCATCGTAGTCAACTCCTTGAACTTGTCGAAAACCTTTCGCAACAAGTCGAGCTTTGTAGATAGTAACATTACCGTCAGCGTCAGTCTTCTTCTTGAGGATCCATTTATTCTCCATGGCTTGACGATCATCGAGCAAGTCAACCAAAGTCCACACTTTGTTCTCACACATGGATCCCATCTTAGATTTCATGGCTTCAAGCCATTTTGTGGAATCTGGGCTCACCGTCGCTTCTTCATAGTTCGTAGGTTCGCCTTGGTCAAGTAACATGACCTCCAAAACAGGATTACCGTACCACTCTGGTGCGGATCTTACTCTGGTTGACCTACGAGGTTCGGTAGTAACTTGATCTGAAGTTTCATGATCAATATCATTAGCTTCCTCACTGATTGGTGTAGGTGTCACAGGAACCGATTTCTGTGATGAACTACTTTCCAATAATTAAGGGAGCAAGTACAGTTACCTCATTAAGTTCTACTTTCCTCCCACTCACTTCTTTCGAGAGAAACTCCTTCTCTAGAAAGGATCCATTCTTAGCAACGAATGTTTTTCCTTTGGATCTATGATAGAAGGTGTACCCAAAAGTCTCCTTTCACTACAGGAAACAGCTATTTTGCCGTCTGCCACGGCGGACGGCAAAGGCTCGAACGGCGGACGGCAAAGGCCTTTGCCGTCAGCCGCGGACGGCAAAAGGCTCCGGCATAGTAGGCCATGGTAAATAGCTGCTTTGCCGTCCGCTTCCTGGCGGCGGACGGCAAAGGCTCTTTGCCGTCTGCCGCGGACGGCAAAGAGAGCGGACGGCAATAATTGCGCTGTCAGTCCATTAAGTGGCTAACGGCAGACCTTTGCCGTCCGCCGCTGACGGCAAAATTTCTATGGTCTTTGTCGTCCGCCGTATGATGTCATCTACACGTCACTAGATGGCAGGTTCTTTGCCGTCTGCCGCTGATGGCAAAGTGCAGGTTCATTGCCGTCTGCCACTGATGGCAAACTCTTTGCCCTCTGCCACTGTAGGCAAACTGACCAAATGGGTCAGCTCCCAGGAAGCACAGTTGGCTGCCACGTGGCTTCTTTGCCGTCCGCGGCAGACGGCAAAGAGCCCGTTGCCGTCGGTGGCAGACGGCAAAGAGCCTGCATATTGGCTCTTTTTTCTGTTTTTTATTAAATCCAACAATTTTCACTCCAAATATATATGACATGTATAGATATATTTCACAGGCATTCATATCACAAAATTCCATCCATAAACAAAGTTCCTTCATACATAAACAAAGTTCCATCCATAAACAAAGTTCCTTCATACATAAACAAAGTTCCATTCATATCACAAAGAGCCTTCATACATAAACAAAGTTTCATCCATACATAAAAAAGAAAGACTAGAACAAGAAGAGTAGCTTCCATGAAGTGAATGAAATCTGCAAAATGGCAAAATAAGAAAGTTAGAAATAGGTGACTAGAACAAGAAGAGTAGAACAAGAAGAAGACTAGAACAAGAAGAGTAGAACAAGAAGAAGACTAGAACAAGAAGAGTATGTCATTTATGAGCTAACTTACGTGAAATGGATCATATATGAGCTAACTAAGTTGAAATGGGTCGTTTATGAGCTAGCTAAGGTGAAATGGATCGTTTTTGAGGTAACTAAGGTGAAATGGATCGTTTTTTAGCTCACTTAGGTCAAATGGATCGTTTTTGAGCTAACTTAGTTGAAATGGATCGTTTTTGAGCTAACTTTGTTGAAATGGATCATTTTTTAGCTAATTTAGTTGAAATGGATCGTTTTTGAGCTAACTTAGGTGAAATGGATCATTTATGAGCTAATTTAGTTGAAATGGATCTTTTTGAGCTAACTTAGGTGAAATGGATCATTTAAGAGCTAATTTAGGTGAAATGGATCGTTTTTTAGCTCACTTAGGTCAAATGGGTCGTTTATGAGCTAAATTAGTTGAAATGGATCATTTATGAGATAACCTAGGTAAGATGGGTCATTTTGGAGTTAACCTAGGTGAAATGGGCCATTTTAAAGCTAACGTAGGTAAAATGGATCATTTAGGAGCTAATCTAGGTAAAATGGGTCATTTTTGAGCTAACTTGGATGAACTGCATCATTTATAAGCTAACCTAGGTAAAATGGGTCATTTTGGAGGAAAAGAAGCTAACTCTAGGTCATTATGGTAAGCATATTGGAGGAAATAAAGCTAAGTCTAGGTCTTTATGCATTTGTTAAGCAAAACACTAGAGAAACTTACCGTGATCAGGGAGGTGTAGGAGCGGGGTGGCTAGTGCCGCTACCTGGAGAAGGATCGTGCGATGCGTTTCTGGAGTTAAGCTGCACCAAAGATCATTTCCAATGTCTCGTTAGCATTACGACACTCAAATGTTAAGACTAGCAAGTAATGTCCATTCAAATTAAACTCACCGTGCTCCCAGGAGCAATCACTGGCATCGGCGGAGCGGGCTGACCGGACTTCTCGCACACAGACTGCACATTTGGTTTTCAGAACAGAGTCATACTAGTTAGTAATGAGACTCAAATGTTAAGACTAGCAAGTAATCTGCAGAAGAAACTTACCACAAGGAGCTCGTACATGGCCCTTGCCTGCATGTCATTCCGTGCCCTCTCCTCCTCCATCATCTTTCTCGTCCTCTCCTCCATCTCCCGCTGCCTCTCCGCCGCCTCCGCCAGAAGTTTCTCCGTTCTATCTCTCTCAGTCTGTATAGCAGCCTGCAACACCACTCACATGACCATTTGTAATCATTGATGGAAGCGCACACAATGTAATGGAGAAAGATAACTAAGTACGTATCACTAACCTTGATGGCGAGTTGCACTGGCCATTCACGAGGCCTTATCTCAGGAGCGGAGCTCGACTGGCGCGCCTTGATCTCCGGGAGAGTGCTAGGACAACGGATAAGTTCATCTCCAATGGCTATGGAGCCATGGGACCTCCCGCCACCAGATATCATCACCAGCTCTGGATCAATGGGACCCTGGCTCGGGTTAAAGTCCTCCCCTTTCCTCGCCTTCCCCTCATCTCTATATCTCACGAGCTTGTTGTGGGAGGAGATGTTGGTGAAGTTGTTTGCATCATCGAGGTCAGACTGAGAGAAAGCCTTGACTTTCTTGAAAGAGCCAGTGTGGGCCATGGCATACAGGTCGTACACCTCTGGCACCTTATCCGCCTTATTGTAGCGTGCCTGAAAGAGAGAAACAATGAAAATTAGTAATTAAAGGGCTCAAGCTAGCATGATGAATGAATTGCATGAATCATGAAGCAAACCACATACCCAGTTGCGCCCGAACTGATATAAGTTGGAGCTGCCTTGATGGTGTGGCACACCTTCCATTTGGACACGTTTGTCCTTGGCCTGGTTGTGGAGGGCTAGCCATTCTTTTGAGCACCACTCATCGACCAACACCACCCAACAATCCATCCGATCCGCACACCATCTCGGAGGCGCGGCAAATAGAAACTTGAGCGCTACGGCTAAGAATTACTAAATGAAGGAACTTAAGTAGAAGGCCTTAAGAATTACCTTCATGTACTGCTCCTTACTCAGGAACATATCACGGCACGCCGGCTTGGTCTTCTTGATACCACGCAAGGCGTAGTAGTCTCCAACAGCCTGCACCCAAGCCTCGTGCCGTAAGTTCTGGAGTAGGCGCTTGCAGACGTTCTGGATAACATTTGCCGCGTCCTCCTCGTATCCCTCCTTACACCTGTAGAATGTCTGCAATCAAATGAGACAATATTGATTAGTACAATTAATAACTAGCTAGTTGAAGATTTTGAAATGTGTAAAGGAGAAATTACCCAGAACGTCCTGATCACCATGTCTGCCCTCGTGTCGCAGACGACACCGTCGATAATGACATCCGGCGGGGCCGGGGCAGCCACGTAGTGCTCCCAGCTCAACCCAAGCTCTGGAACCGACCCTCACCAGGCAACTTGCAAACCCCGGGAAGTTTTGCCGGCAAAGAACTCCAAGGACGGAGTTGGGCCGGCGGACACTATGATGGTGGTCCCAACCCCTGCAGCATGACAAGGCCAACGCATTAGTTATTTGAAGAAACGTGAATGCAGAAGGTACAAAAATATTAAATGCACTTACGTACCTCTCCCCATCAGGGAAGATCAACCACCTCTGCTCGCGGGTCGCGGGCACGGACGGGAGCCGTGTAGCACCACGCTGGTAGACGGTGCCACCCTCCTCCTCAAGATCAGTCGGCTCCCCGCCATCATCAGCATGGCCACTCGGCTCCTCGGGCTGATCCGGCCAGGTACCCCATCCGGACGTGTGCTCCTCCGGGGTCTCATGGGCCGAACTCTCGTGGGCCGAAGGCCAGTCGACCCGAGGCTCGTGGGCCCAAGACCCGTGGACCAGAGGCTCGTGGACAGGAGTCCGTGTAGCCTCCTCCTCGAACGAGTCCACCCTAGCAGTCACGTGCTCGGGTGAAACAGCTGTGGGTGGCGGCGAGGAAGGCGCCGTAGCAGTCACCCTACCTCCTCTCCCGCGACCACGTGCCCCACCTCCTCTCTTCCTACCTCGTCCCCTGCTGGGCACCGCGGTCGACGAAGAAGGGCCCGGCGGTGTGGACATACTGTCCAGCAACGCTCGGCAGAGAGGTGCGTCTGGAATCGAAGACCTCAGACCACGCGCCGACGAAGAAGGGGCCTTGGCGCGCTCCCGACCAGCGCCCACCATCTTTCAACACCTGCCATGACAAACAGTAAACGAAATTAGTACAACATAAAAAAAAGACCGACATGAATAATAATATGTGTATCACTTAAGTGTATCATCATCAAGTACAACATTACAAAATTTAATACCTGACACTACTAATAATCTCGATCAGTATCATCAATAAATGCATAATCATCATCATCACTATAATCAATGACGGGCTCATAGGGTTCAGTGGCATCAACATGTGCAAGGCCACCTTGATGTAATCGGTCAAGCAATGACAGGTCATCCGCAGCAGTAACCTCTTCTTGTTCCGGCTCTTCTTGTTCCTCCTCTGGGGTGATGTCGGATTCACTGTCGCTGTCTACTTCAATGTTTTGGGGTGAAGTATAGCGGTTCTTGAAATGCTTTTTGGAAAGATGTGTCTCTTGGAAGAATTCTCCTTCATATGTGTCTGGGTTAATGTGAGGTTCATAATCCTCTTCCTTTGGGGGAGATAGTCTAGCACGTGGCGGCACTTCATAAACGACATCCCAACCTTTCAGATTTGGATTAGTTTGGCAGGCCCACGGTAGATAGAATACATGGGTCGCCTGTTGAGCCGTAATATAGACATCAGGAACATCTAAATGGGTGCTTTGGTTGATTTCAACTAGCCCTATATGTTCATGAGTCCTTCTAGTCTCCTTCGGCTGAAACCAATAACATTTGAAGACTACGACATTTGGTGGGTTTTCACCATAGAATAGAAGTTCATAAATTGCTTCAACTCTCCCATAATACTCGGTACCTCCTTCGCCGATAGCAGATACACAACAATTTGTAGACTTTCGGTCGGCCATAGATAGCTCTTTGCCATAGGTACGAAAGCGATACCCATTGATGTCGTATTTGTCAAATGAACAGACCTTATAGTCAAAACCATTAGCGACTTGTCTCAATTCGGCGTCCATAGACTCTGAATTAGCCTACAAGTTTAATATGAAAGGATTGTTGCATTACGCACAAATTAGCGAATGAAACCGGGATAGCCGCCTACAAATTAGCCTACAAGTCTAATAGAAATTACCGTTTGTTTGAACGAAGAGATGAAACCGGGATAGCCGCCTCCTTGCTTTGCGAGAAGCTCATACTCTTCGACAGAATCCTTTTGGATCACCGCTCCATACGAGAATAAGGCGACGTATCGACTGTATGAAATATCCAGGAATAAGAGCAGTTCAAAGGAAATAGAAGTTGCGAAACTATGTACCAAGAACTTACTCGATGTACGGCCGCACTTCTATCAGGTTGTTGAAGATATACAACGAAATGGTCCGCCATTGTTCGTTATCCAAAGATACTGGATTTGAAACACTGGCTGGTGCGAGATTCCCTTTGAATAGGCTGAGGTTGGATCCACCCTTTTTAGGGTCGTCAGCATTGTACCGAGGCTTCGGATTATGCAAATGACGATTTTTGGCTTCGTAGTGTGCTGTCACGAAGTTTGCCGCCTCCTCAGTGATGAATGCCTCAGCCATCGATGCTTCAATTCTACGTTTATTTTTACATTTTTGTCGAAGCGTCTTCTGCATCCTCTTAGTTGGGTAGCACCAACGATTTTGCACGGGCCGCCCCAATCTTGCCTCGGTCGGGAGATGCAAAATCAAATGTTGCATTGGATTAAAGAAGCCCGGTGGAAAGATCTTCTCTAACTTCCAGATCAACTCCGGCGCCAACTCTTCCATTTCTTCTAGCACGCCAGGCGATAGTTCTTTCGCACAAAGAACACAGAAGAAATAGCTGAGTTCTGCCAGTACTAGCCATTCATCCTCAGGGATGAAGCCATGCAACATCACCGGCATTACCCGCTAAATCCATATGTGCCAATCATGACTCTTGAGACCAAATATCTTCAATTTATCAAGACTGGTTCCCCTCTGTAGATTCGCTGCATACCCATCGGGGAACATCAACTGCATTTTCACCCACAAGATAATTTCCCTCATACCTGGCCTTCCAAGATTGAACCATGCCTTTGGCTTCGTCCAGTTCTGCTTTCCTTTCGGTTCTTTCATGTTTTGTAACGGCCTATCACATAGTGCCTCCAGATCGACTCTAGCCTTAGTATTATCCTTTGACTTCCCATCTATGCCGAACAATGTACCAAAAAGTGCCTCGGCGATATTCTTCTCAGTGTGCATCACGTCGATGTTGTGTGGGCAAAGGAGGTCTTTGAAGTAAGGCAGATCCTATAAGCATGTTTTGTGAGTCCAGGCGTGCTTAGAATTATACCCCTTGAAGTACCCTGGACGCTCTGGATCTGGCTCGAGAGCGTTTAACTGATCCAGGGTCTGTTGGCCTGTCAATGCAGGTGGTGCAGAGTTTTTGACAACTCTACCTCTGATGAAGTTCTTCTTGTCTTTCCTGAACTTATGGCGAGGATTCAGGAACTGTCTATGCATGTCGAAGCAAGAAAACTTGCGACCGGCCTGAAGCCAACGAAACTCAAGAGCTCCCTTGCATGTGGGGCACGGGAACCTTCCATGCACACACCAGCCAACGAATAGTGCATACGCCGGCAAGTCATGCGTCGAGTACATGTACCAGACACGCATTATGAAGTTCCGTTTGCTATAGGCATCGTATGTCTTGAACCCATTATCCCAGGCTTCTTGCAATTCGTCCTTAAGCGGTTGCATGTACACATTCATATTTTTCCCCGGATAGTTGGGCCCTGGAATTATCAACGTCAGGAAAATGTTCTTTCTTTGCATAATCTGTCCGGGGGGGAGATTGAGTGGAAAGACAAATACGGGCCAACAACTGTATTGGGCTGCCGTCATACCAAACACACTGAACCCATCCGTGCTGATGCCGACTCGAGGATGCCTCAGATCTGCCGCTTTGTCACCATGTAATTCATCAAACTTTTCCCACGCATCACCATCCGATGTGTGTACAATCATCAGATTCCCATCTGCATCTAGTTCGGTTCTTTTGCCCGTTTTGTGCCATGTCATCTGTCTGGCCGTCTCTTCGACCATGAAAAGACGTTGAAGTCTTGGTACGATTGGCATATACCGAAGAACACTAACGGAGATTTTGGTCTGTGTCTTCTCACCCATACAGTTGTCTACCACAACATACCTGGAAGACTTGCAAATGGGACAATAGTTCAAGTCCGCATAGTCAAGCCTAAACAAGACACATCCTTTCTCACAGGCATGTATCTTATCATAGGGCATCTTCAGTGCACGGAGGATTTTGTCCGACTGGTACAGGTTTGCAGGCATTACATGGCCTTTGGGTAGAAAGCGTCCAAATACTGTCATCATTGCATCGTAGCATTCTCTGCCCAAGTTGAACTGAGCCTTCAGAGCCATTACTTGTGAGATGGCATCCAACTGACAAAGCTCAGTGTGCTCATGGAGCGGACGTTTTGAAGACTCCAACATTTCATTGAAGGCCTTTGCAGATTCCTCCATCTCCTCGTCCGAATCCCGAGCATCATCAAAGTCTTGCACCATGTTTTCCATCCCGGTACCATGCTCGTCGGTGCGACGACGATCCACCTCAGCTCGGTCACGTTGGGCAGACTCACCATGAAATGTCCACACCGTATAATCGGGCGTAAAACCACTCTTCTGCAGGTGTTTGCCCATTTCAGCCTCTGTCCTCTTTTCCCAAATGCCGCACCGTAAACAGGGGCACCAGGTTTTCCTCTGGCCATTTGAAATGCGGCTCGCACAAACCCCTTGGTTTTTGTGAACCATTCAGTGCTCCATTTGTTCTGACCAGTGTGACCGGTGTACATCCACGCACGATCACTCATCTTGACTTTCAGAGCTACTAGACACACAAGAAATATATATATATAATTCACCATGTATATATTCATCAGTTGATCTACTTTGTCAATTTTATTACGTCCATGCAACCTACACTCTAATAGGTAATGATAGGTCCTAATCCCACCCGAGTATGTTTAGATTGGGTTCATTTTCCCATGCTATGCTCCGGATCCTACGCAATATTTTGGCAGCACCTCCACGCTGTTCTCCTGATACACGTCTCTGCAATAAACAGAGAGGATGTGTACCCGGAGAACAACAGGGGAGGCACTGACAAAATTTATGCGTCGGATCCGGAGCAAAGCATATGGGAAAACGAACCCAATCTAAACATACTCGGGCTGTCCATGGATAGCGTTGGACAATTCGAAAGAATCAAGGTTATAAATATGCAAATGCATGCATATTTATAACTATGACGCTTTCGAACGGGAGACACATATTGGTTACGCATACTGATGATTCAAGACACATATGTAGCTAGCTATCAAGTTTCATCGGAATAGATCAAATAATTAATGGGGGAGGAGGACATGTCATTTGTGCTCACCCACGAACGAAGGGGCAGAGCTCGTCAAACGCACGGCGAGGTCGTCGAACACCAAACCTCGCAGCGATGAAACAACTGCACATTTAAAACTACCCGATCAACACAATTATATATGATGTTTTTCATAACAAAATCGAAAGATATATGACCTAACTAATAATTCACAAATATATGACCCCGTCGGGTTCTGGAAGGCCAAAGAACACCTTTTCGGGAGGTGTCGGGGGTCGGGGTGTTGTGTCGGTCTCGGGGTGCCGTGTCGGGGTCGGGGTCGGGGTCTCGGGGTCGGGGTGTCGGGTCGGGGTGCCGGGTCGGGGTCGGGGTGCCGTGTCGGTGTCGGTGTCGGGGTCGGGGCGTCGGGGTCGGGGTCGGGGTCGGGGTCTCGGGGTCGGGGTGCCGGGTCGGGGTCGGGGTGCCGTGTCGGTGTCGGGGTCGGGGTGTCGGGTCAGGCTCGGGGTCTCGGGGTCGGGGTGCCGGGTCGGGGTCGGGGTGCCGTGTCGGTGTCGGGGTCGGGGTGTCGCGTCAGGCTCGGGGTCGGGGTCTCGGGGTCGGGGTGTCGGGTCGGGGTGCCGGGTCGGGGTTTCGGGTCGGGGTGCCGTCTCGGGGTCGGGGTGTCGGGTCGGGGTGCCGGGTCGGGGTCGGGGTGCCGTGTCGGTGTCGGGGTCGGGGTGTCGGGTCAGGCTCGGGGTCAGGGTCTCGGGGTCGGGGTCTCGGGTCGGGGTCTCGGGGTCGGGGTGTCTGGTCGGGGTGCCGGGTCGGGGTCGGGGTGCCGTGTCGGTGTCGGGGTCGGGGTGTCGGGTCAGCCTCGGGGTCGGGGTCTTGGGGTCGGGGTGTCGGGTCGGGTTGCCGGGTCGGGGTGTCGGGTCGGGGTGCCGTCTCGGGGTCGGGGTGTCGAGTCGGGGTGCCGGGTCGGGGTCGAGGTGTCGGGGTCGAGGTTGGGGTCGGGTGTCGGGGTCGGGGTCTAGGGGTCGGGGTGTCGGGTCGGGGTCGGGGTGCCGTGTCGGGTCGGGGTTTTTTCCTCTTTTTTCTTTTTCTTCTTCTTCCTATTCTTCCTTTTCTTCATCTTCTTCTTTTTTCTTCTCCTCCTCCTCTTCTTCTTCTTCCTTTCCTTTTTCCTCTTCTTCTTCTCCTCCTCTCCTCTTTTTTCTTCTTCTTCTTCCTCTTCTTCTTTTTTCTTCTTCCTCTTCTTCTTCTTCCTTTCCTTTTTCCTCTTCTTCTTCTCCTCCTCTCCTCTTTTTTCTTCTTCTTCTTCCTCTTCTTCTTTTTTCTCCTCCTCCTCCTCTTCTTCTTCTTCCTTTCCTTTTTCCTCTTCTTCTTCTCCTCCTCTCCTCTTTTTTCTTCTTCTTCTTCTTTCCTCAAACTAAACTAAACCTAAAACTAAAACTAAACCTAAAACTACAACTAAAACTAAATCTAAATTAAAACTAAAAAGGAAAAAAACAGAAAAAAACAGAAAAAAAAACAGAAAAAGGGGGGCTCACCTGGGGGGTGGAGGAGGCCGGTGAAGGAGGGGGGCGGGGCGGTGGAGGAGGCGGCCTGGGGCGGCGGGGGGCCGGGCCTGGGGTGCCAGGGGACCGGGCCCTGGCGGTGGGGCGCGGGGCGGCGGGGGGCCGGGGCGGGGGGGAGGGGCGACGGGGCGGTGGGGGCGGCGGCGAGCCGGGGCGGCGGGGGCGACGGGGCGGCCGGGGGGCGGGCCCGGGCGGTGGGGCGCGGGGCGGCGGGGGGCCGGGGCGGGGTGGGCGACGAGGCGGTGGGGGCGACGGGGCCCCGGGGCGGCGGCGAGCCGGGGCGGCGGGGGCGATGGGGCGGCGGCGGCGCGCGGCGGGCGGTGGCGGCGGTGGCGGGGTGGGAGGAGAGAAACGGCGAGGGAGAGACGAAGTGAGTAACGGGCGGGGGGTACGGGCCGTTAGGTAGTGAGCTCCTTGCCGTCCGCCCCTCTTTGCCGTCCGCTTTTTTGCCTCTTTGCCGTCTGCTAGCGGACGGCAAAGAGGTGGCCCGCTAAGTTTTTCCCAAACGGGCGGGGGGTGGGGGCCACCTCACTCTTTGCCGTCCGCCAGCGGACGGCAAAGATTCTTTGCCGTCTGCTGGCAGATGGCAAAGAGCTTCTTTGCCGTCTGCCCCTTCTTTGCCGTCTGCTTTTGGGTAGCTGATGGCAAAGAGCTTCTTTGCCGTCAGCTAGCAAACGGCAAAGAGCTGGCAGATGGCAAATTAGCTGATTCCAGTAGTGTTTGGGTATCCTATGAAGACAGACTTCTCCGATTTGGGTTCGAGCTGATCAGGTTGAAGCTTTTTCACATAAGCATCGCAGCCCCAAACTTTAAGAAATGACAACTTTGGTTTCTTGCCAGACCACAGTTCATAAGGCGTCGTCTCAACGGATTTAGATGGTGCCCTGTTTACCGTGTATGCAGCCGTCTCTAAAGCATAACCCCAAAACGATAGCGGTGAATCAGTAAGAGACATCATAGATCGCACCATATCTAGTAAAGTACGATTACAACGTTCAGGCACACCATTACGCGGTGGTGTGCCGGGTGGCGTGAGTTGCGAAACTATTCCGCATTGTTTCAAATGAAGACCAAACTCGTAACTCAAATATTCTCCTCCACGCTCTGATTGTAGAAACTTTATTTTCTTGTTACGATGATTTTCCACTTCACTCTAAAATTCTTTGAACTTTTCAAATGTTTCAGACTTATGTTTCATTAAGTAGATATACCCATATCTGCTCAAATCATCTGTGAAGGTGAGAAAATAACGATACCCGCTGCGAGCCTCAATATTCATCGGACCACATACATCAGTATGTATGATCTCCAACAAATCTATTGCTTGCTCCATTGTTCCGGAGAACGGCGTTTTAGTCATCTTGCCCATGAGGCATGGTTCGCAAGTACCAAGTGATTCATAATCAAGTGATTCCAAAAGTCCATCGGTATGGAGTTTCTTCATGCTTTACACCAATATGACCTAAACGGCAATGCCACAAATAAGTTGCACTATCATTATCAACTCTGCATCTTTTGGCTTCAATATTATGAATATGTGTATCACTACTATCGAGATTTAATAAAAATAGATCACTCTTCAAGGGTGCATGACCATAAAAGATATTACTCTTATAAATAGAACAACCATTATTCTCTGATGTAAATGAATAACCGTCTCGCATCAAACAAGATCCAGATATAATATTCATGCTTAACGCTGGCACCAAATAACAATTATTCAGGTTTAAAACAAATCCCGAAGGTAGATGTAGAAGTAGCGTGCCGACCGCGATTACATCGACTTTGGAACCATTTCCCAAGCGCATCGTCACCTCGTCCTTAGCCAATCTTCGCTTAATCCGTAGTCCCAGTTTCGAGTTGCAAATATTAGCAATAGAACCAGTATCAAATACCCAGGTGCTACTGCGAGCATTAGTAAGGTACACATAAATAACATGTATATCACATATACCTTTGTTCACCTTGTCATCCTTCTTATCCGCCAAATACTTGGGGCAGTTCCGCTTCCAGTGACCAGTCTGTTTGCAGTAGAAGCACTCAGTTTCAGGCTTAATTCCAGATTTGGGCTTCTTTTCCTGAGCAGCAACTTGTTTGCTGTTCTTCTTGAAGTTCCCCTTCTTCTTCCCTTTACCCTTTTTCCTGAAACTGGTGGTCTTGTTGACCATCAACACTTGATGCTCCTTCTTGATTTCTACCTTCGCAGCCTTTAGCATTGCGAAGAGCTCGGGAATTGTCTTATCCATCCCTTGAATATTATAGTTCATCACAAAGCTCTTGTAGCTTGGTGGCAGTGATTGAAGAATTCTGTCAATTACACTATCATCCGGAAGATTAACTCCCAGTTGAATCAAGTGATTGTTATACCCAGACATTTTGAGTATATGTTCACTGACAGAACTATTCTCCTCCATCTTGCAGCTACAGAACTTATTGGAGACTTCATATCTCTCAATCCGGGCATTTGCTTGAAATATTAACTTCAACTCCTGGAACATCGCATATGCTCCATGACATTCAAAACGTCGTTGAAGTCCCGGTTCTAAGCCGTAAAGCATGGCACACTGAACTATCGAGTAGTCATTAGCTTTGCTCTGCCAGAGGTTCTTAACATCGTCAGTTGCATCTGCAGCAGGCCTGGAGCCCAGTGGTGCTTCCAGGACATAATTCTTCTGTGCAGCAATGAGGATAATCCTCAAGTTACGGACCTAGTCCGTGTAATTGCTACCATCATCTTTCAACTTTGCTTTCTCAAGGAACGCATTAAAATTCAACGAAACAACAACACGGGCCATCTATCTACAACAACATAGACAAGCAAAATATTATCAGGTACTAAGTTCATGATAAATTAAAGTTCAATTAATCATATTACTTAAGAACTCCCACTTAGATAGACATCCCTCGAATCATCTAAGTGATCACGTGATCCATCTCAACTAAACCATGTCCGATCATCATGTGAGATGGAGTAGTTTTCAATGGTGAACATCACTATGTTGATCATATCCACTATATGATTCACGCTCGACCTTTCGGTCTCGGTGTTCCGAGGCCATATCTGCATATGCTAGGCTCGTCAAGTTTAACCCGAGTATTCTGCGTGTGCAAAACTGGCTTGCATTCGTTGTATCTGAATGTAAAGCTTATCACACCCAATCATCACGTGGTGTCTCGGCACGAAGAACTTTCGCAACGGTGCATACTCAGGGAGAACACTTGTACCTTGAAATTTAGTGAGAGATCATCTTATAATGCTACCGTCAATCAAAGCAGAATGAGATGCATAAAGGATAAACATCACATGCAATCAATATAAGTGATATGATATGGCCATCATCATCTTGTGCCTTTGATCTCCATCTCCAAAGCACCGTCATGATCACCATCGTCACCGGCGCGACACCTTGATCTCCATCGTAGCATCGTTGTCATCTCACCAACTATTGTTTCTACGACTATCGCTACCGCTTAGTGATAAAGTAAAGCAATTACAGGGCGATTGCCTTGCATACGATAAAGTGACAACCATATGGCTCCTGCCAGTTGCCGATAACTCGGTTACAAAACATGATCATCGCATACAATAAACATGATCATAGCATCATTCCTTGACAATGTCACATCACAACATGCCTGCAAAAACAAGTTAGACGTCCTCTACTTTGTTGTTGCAAGTTTTACGTGGCTGCTACGGGCTGAGCAAGAAACGTTCTTACCTACGCATCAAAACCACAACGATCTTTCATCAAGTTAGTGCTGTTTTAACCTTCACAAGGACCGGGCGTAGTCACACTCGGTTCAACTAAAGTTGGAGAAACTGACACCAGCCAGCCACCTGTGTGCAAAGCACGTCGGTAGAACCAGTCTCGCGTAAGCATATGCGTAATGTCGGTCCGGGCCACTTCATCCAACAATACCGCCGAACCAAAGTATGACATGCTGGTAAGCAGTATGACTTGTATCGCCCACAACTCAATTGTGTTCTACTCGTGCATATAACATCTACGCATAAACCTGGCTCGGATGCCACTGTTGGGGAACATAGTAATTTCAAAAAAATTCTATGCACACGCAAGATCATGGTGATGCATAGCAACAAGAGGGGAGAGTGTTGTCCACGTACCCTCGTAGAGCGAAAGCGGAAGCGTTAGCACAACGCGGTTGACGTAGTCGTACGTCTTCACGATCTGACCGACCCTAGTACCGAACGCACGACACCTCCGAGTTCAGCACACGTTCAGCTCGATGACGTCCCACGAGCTTCGATCCAGCAAAGCTTCGCCGGAGAGTTTCGTCAGCACGATGGCGTGGTGATGGTGATGATGATGCTACCGACGCAGGGCTTCGCCTAAGCACCGCTACGATATGATCGCGGTGGATTATGGTGGAGGGGGCACCGCACACGGCTGGGAGAGATCAACAGATCAACCTGTGTGTCTAGAGGTGTCCCCCTGCCCCCGTATATAAAGGAGCAAGGGGGAGGCTGGCCGGCCCCTTGTGAGAGCGCCAGGAGGAGGAGTCCTCCTCCTAGTAGGAGTAGGACTCCCCTCTTTCCTACTCCTACTTGGAGGGGGAAAGGAAGGGGGAGAGGGAGAAGGAAAGGGGGGCGCCCCCCCCTCTCCTAGTCCAATTCGGACCAGAGGGGGAGGGGCGCGCGGCCTGCCCTAGGCCAGCCCTCTCTCTCCACTAAGGCCCATAAGGCCCACTATTTCTCCCGGGGGGTTCCGGTAACCCTCCGGCACTCCGGTTTTCTCCGAAACCACCCGAAACACTTCCGGTGTCTGAATATAGTCGTCCAATATATCGATCTTTACATCTCGACCATTTCGAGACTCCTCGTCATGTCCGTGATCATATCGGGGACTCCGAACTACCTTCGGTACATCAAAACACAAAAACTCATAATACCGATCGTCATCGAACTTTAAGCGTGCGGACCCTACGGGTTCGAGAACTATGTAGACATGACCGAGGTACATCTCCGGTCAATAACCTAGAGCGGAACCTGGATGCTCATATTGGCTCCTACATATTCTACAAAGATCTTTATCGGTCAAACCGCATAACAACATACGTTGTTCCCTTTGTCATCGGTATGTTACTTACCCGAGATTCGATCGTCGGTATCTCAATACCTAGCTCAACCTCATTACCGGCAAGTCTCTTTACTCATTACATAATGCATCATCCCGTAACTAACTCATTAGTCACATTGCTTGCAGGGCTTATTGTGATGTGCATTACCGAGAGGGCCCAGAGATACCTCTCCGATAATCGGAGTGACAAATCCTAGTCTCGATCTATGCCAACTCAACAAGTACCATCGGAGACACCTGTAGAGCACCTTTATAATCACCCAGTTACGTTGTGACGTTTGGTAGCACACAAAGTGTTCCTCCAGTAATCGGGAGTTGCATAATCTCATAGTCATAGGAACATGTATAAGTCATGAAGAAAGCAATAGCAGTAAATTAAACGATCAAGTGCTAAGCTAAGGGAATGGGTCAAGTCAATCACATCATTCTCCGAATGATGTGTTCCCGTTAATCAAATGACAACTCATGTCTATGGCTAGGAAACTCAACCATCTTTGATCAACGAGCTAGTCAAGTAGAGGCATACTAGTGACACTATTTTTGTCTATGTATTCACACATGTATTATGTTTCCGGTTAATAGCATGAATAATCAACATTTTTCATGATATGAGGAAATAAATACTAAATTTATTATTGCCTCTAGGGCATATTTCCTTCAGGGGGCACACCCCGGAGTCACGTGTCGGGAGCCTGCGCCTGCCACCACGCTTCCACAACCGTAGGAGGGCCCACTGCAACACCTGGCGGCATTGCTACCCCCCCCCAGGTACCCCGTCCCGTCTAACCGTGACACAGACGACCGCCGGGTCTAGCCCTTTGACTTTCGCCGGCCGGGGATTGACCAATGGACCTTTTCACCTGGTTGTCATAGCCTAGCCCATAGCTACACCCCCCAACACCGTCCCGGCCCAACCCAACCCAAGATTCCCTCTGTGTCTGCCCGACGTGGCCGTTTCCCACTCTGGGACACGGCGGCAGCGACGCCCGTGAGGGGGGCACAACCCGGAGCCGCGTGTCGGGTGCGTGCGCCTGCCAACACGCTTCCACAACCGTAGGAGGACCCACCACAACACCTGGCGGCATTGCTACCCCACCCCCAGCCGTCCCGTCTAACCCTAATACAGACGACCGCCGGATCTAGCCCTTTGACTTTCACCGGACGGGGTTTTACCGGTGGACCTTTTCACCTGTTGTCATAGCCCAGCCCATAGCTACACCCCCCCCCCCAACAACGTCCCGGCCCAACCACTCCAAGATTACCTCCGTGTTGGCCCGACGTGGTTGTTTCGCGCCTCCGGGACACGGCGGCACTGACGCCCGTGAGGGGGGCACACCCCGGAGCCGCGTGCCGGGTGCCTGCTCCTGTCACCACGCTTCCACAACCGTAGGAGAGCCCACCGCAACACCTGACGGCATTGCTACCCCCCCCCAAGTACCCCGTCCCGTCTCCCCTCTCCGTGACATGATGGAAGCAAGGCCCGTGTGGTGAGGCAATCGATATATATATATATAATCGAGATATGTTTTATGTACATAAGGCACATTTAAGTTAATAGTTTTGGAAAAAACTAGAAAGGAAATAAGAGAAAATAAATAAAATATTAAAATATTATTAGAAATCTATGCCTACGGCAATGCCATCGGCATAGCTACGGCCACGGAATAGTAGAGCCCTAGATTGATGACGTGGCGTAAGGCGCGGATCAATGATGTGGCAAGATCCATGGGCCAGGCCTATGTCGACATCAAGGCCGTCGGCATAGGTATGCCACCCACGGACCGGTGCGCGGCTTGGATCGATGACGTGGCGCGCGACGCGGATCGATGACGTGGGCATAGCTATGCGGACGACCACCGTTAGCCCGTCGGCGTACGCATGACGCCGTCAGACGGCCGTCGTCGCCTGGGTAGCCAGGCCCACATGATATGCCGACGGCCACCATGGGCACATTTCTTGCGATGCCGTCAGCCGACCTATGCCGATGGATATACGCCGACGACTTGAGCTGGGCCGTCGGGATACACCCATCTATGCCGATGGGGGCCGTCGGCATCGCCGGTTATTCTGGTAGTGCAACCAGTCGAACATTTTTCGTGACGGTACAAATCGTCGCAGAATATGGATGATGGCCAAATTCATTGTCTAAAACAAGGCCAGAACGTCACCAATGCACCTAAGGGGGCTGATCTGGGGGAAAACAACCTGTGACAGAAAACCTTCACAAAACAAGTTCTTAGGTGATAGTTTATTTTTCGTCACAAGGGTTTTCATCACAGATTAGCGCAGATTTTTCTAGTGAGATAGACAGAAATGGCAGCCGTTCGGAGAAAGAAGAAGGCCCCGATCTTATCCCAAAATTCTTTGTTTGTGAGGGGAACGAACGAAGACTAGATCTTCCGCGTGGCCGCAAATGAAGACAATGTCTTTGTCTCAGTGGGCCATGAAGATACCTCTTCGGTCCAGGAAAAAGTCCCTTCGGCCCATGACGGAACACCGGACAGAAGGGGTTGTATAAATGCAAATTCTGAATTTTGCCATGTAGCTTCAAGATTTGGTAAAGTAAAAAAATTGATCTTAGATAGCTGCGTCTGGGCATACAATCACCTTCCTAATCATGCAATCATAGGAGTTCATTTTCTGTAATTTTGAAATAGAAACTGGTTAGATAGATTTGAGCACACAAGATAAATAGACAGATAGGTAGACTTGTTTAAAAAGGAAAGCAATGGCGGTTTAACCTACACTAAATAGAACCACACACATACGCTTTATTTTCTTACCAGAATCATCAACCAAAGCTAGGTTTTCATGAATCATGATGGCGAAAGACCAGCGCCAGTCTGCATGGACGGACCTGCAACCGGATCTCCTGCTCCTTGTCCTCCACCACCTCACGTCCCTCTTGGACCGCGTCCGAGCAGGCGCCGTCTGCAGGTCGTGGCGCTCCGCCTCCAGCCTGCTCCCACCGACGCGGCTCCCCTGGGTCGTGTTCGGCGATGGCACCCTCTTCGACCTCGCCAACGATAGCGCGCCGCACCCGCACTACCACCTGCGTCTCCCCGATGACTGCTGGCGCTACAGCGCTGGCGAGAACATGTTGTTTCTCGTGCACCAGCGCGACGGCAGCTGCTCCCTCATGAACGCTCTCTCAAGTGCCAGGACCGATCTCCCTGAGCTAGCTGGTATCTTGCGGACTGACAACCTCTGGCACCGAAACCCAAACGAGCTCAGGCGCACCCCCCATGAACCACACGAGCCCACGATGGCAATAGGAAAGGTGGTGTTATCTTCAGCGCCGGACGACCCCATCGTCACCGTCCTGCTCGAAGACAAAATCTTCATTTCTACTGGCCGGCCAGCCGGAGAGCAACTCGTGCCTGGTGGTGTTGGCTCAACGAGGCCGTCGACATGGCTCTGTTTCAAGGGAAGATCTACGCCCTCTCCACGAGCCATGTCCTCTGGAACCTCAACCTCATCAATGGTCACCTCGACAAGCCGACGCCACTTGGCGTCAAACCAAAAGTGCGGTGCGGTTTAGATTTGATAAAGAACCCGTGGTCATGGCAGCAACATGAGCAAGATGAAGACGACGTTTTCAAGCAAGATGAAGAAGACGTTTTCGCTGACCCCCTGGTCGAGCTATATCTAGTTGAGTCTGGCGGCAAGCTCTTGACAGATTCTGTTTTTTGTGTGTTGTTTGCTTATTTTGATGAATCTATGGCTAGTATCGGAGGTTATGAACCACAGAGAAGTTGGAATACAGTAGGTTTAACACCAATATATATAAAGAATGAGTTCATTACAGTACCTTAATGTGGTGTTTTGTTTTCTTCCGCTAACGGAGCTCACGAGATTTTCTGTTAAGTTTTGTGTTGTGAAGTTTTCATGTTTTGGGTAAAGATTTGATGGATTATGGAATAAGGAGTGGCAAGAGCCTAAGCTTGGGGATGCCCAAGGCACCCCAATGTAAAATTTAAGGACAACCAAAAAGCCTAAGCTTGGGGATGCCCCGGAAGGCATCCCCTCTTTTGTCTTCGTCCATCGGTAACTTTACTTGGAGGTATATTTTTATTCACTACATGATATGTGTTTTGCTTGGAGCGTCTTGTATGATTTGAGTCTTTGCTTTTTAGTTTACCACAATCATCTTTGATATACACGCCTTCTGGGAGAGACACACATTAATCGGAATTTATTAGAATACTCTATGTGCTTCACTTATATCTTTTAAGCTAAACAATTATGCTCTAGCGCTTCACTTATATCTTTTAGAGCACGGTGGTGGTTTTATTTTATAGAAATTATTGATCTCTCATGCTTCAGTTATATTATTTTGAGAGTCCTTTAGAACAGCATGGTAGTTTGGCTTGGTTATAAAATTAGTCCTAATATGATAGGCATCCAAGATGGATATAGTAAAAACTTTCATATAAAGTGCATTGAATACTAAGAGAAGTTTGATACTTGATAATTGTTTTGAGATATGAAGATGGTGATATTAGAGTCATGCTAGTTGAGTTGTTGTGAATTTGAGAAATACTTGTTCTATAGTTTGTGATTCTCGTAGCATGCACGTATGGTGAACCGTTATGTGATGAAGTCGGAGCATGATTTATTTATTGATTGTCTTACTTATGAGTGGCGGTCGGGGAGTCTTTTCCTACCAATCTATCCCCCTAGGAGCATGTGTGTAGTACTTCGTTTCGATAACTAATAGATTTTTGCAATAAGTATGTGTGTTCTTTATGACTAACCATGGATTATACGCACTCTCACCCTTCCACCATTTCTAGCCTTTCCAATACCGCACACCTTTCGCCGGTATCATATACCCACCATATACCTTCCTCAAAACAGCCATCATACCTACCTATTATGGCATTTTCGTAGCATTCCGAGATATATTGCCATGCAACTTACCACCGTTCCATTTATTATGGCACGCTTCATGATTGTCATATTGCTTTGCATGATCATGTAGTTGACATCATATTTGTGGCAAAGCCACCTTTATAATTCTTTCATACATGTCACTCTTGATTCATTGCATATCCCGGTACACCGCCGGAGGCATTGACATACAGTCATATTTTGTTCTAAGTATCAAGTTGTAATTCTTGAGTTGTAAGTAAATAAAAGGGTGATGATCATTAATAGAGCATTGTCCCAAATAAATAAATAAATAAGAGAGAAAGGCCAAATAAAAAAAAAGGAAGGCCCAAAAAAAAGAAAAGAAAAAATAGAAAAAAAGAAGAGAAATAAAAAGGGACAATGCTACTATCCTTTTTCCACACTTGTGCTTCAAAGTAGCACCATGATCTTTATGATAGAGAGTCTCTTGTTTTGTCATTTTCATATACTAGTGGGAATTTTTCATTATAGAACTTGTCTTGTATATTCCAAAAATGGCCTTCCTCAAATGCCCTAGGTCTTCGTGAGCAAGCAAGTTGGATGCACATTGTCAGGACCGGATTTTCGGGGTATCAATTTCCCAAAAATGGTCCTTGTGCTCACCAGCCCCAGGATTACTGTTAGCTGATGAGGCACAAACTTGATACAGAAATTCCTAGCAAAATACAAAATATGTGGCACAAGACCATTCTGGCCTATGAGTACAACAAATGGTTTCTAGTGGTTGATGGCGGCAGCGGTTTGTGGTTCATCAGTGGCCATGGAACTCCATTTCCCACAAGAACAGCTGACCAGGATAACTCCTATCTTTGCGAGGCTGCTATCATCATTGCGTAGGTTCCGGGGCTGTCATCGCAACGCTCCTCTCCACGCAAGAAATCTGGCCAAGACAATAGCCAGGGACAAGCCAGTGAGTACTTTGAATGTACTCGCAAACATTACGAACACAGGTATAATATAACAAATGATGATCATGCTCTGAAATATTCTATGATCACAACGTCAGGCACGAAATAAAAATCCATGATGCACGCAAGCAGGTTGTTCATATGAATATGCAATAAGGGAGCAGAAATAGAATGCACCGATCGGGTGTCTGAAGCGATGCCTCGAAAGGATAATAATATAAAGCATGCCTCAGTCGGGCGCCTGAGCGACACCACATAAAGGGCTTATAAATAATTTAAAATAACAAGCGTGCCACAGTCGGGTGTCTGAGCGACACCGCATAAAGGGCTTATAAGTAATTTAAATAACAAGCATGCCACAGTCGGGCGTCTGAGCGACACCACATAAAGGGCTTATAAGTAATTTAAATAACAAGCATGCCACAGTCGGGCGTCTGAGCGACACCACATAAAGGGCATATAAGTAATTTAAATAACAAGCATGCCACAGTCGGGCGTCTGAGCGACACCACATAAAGGGCTTATAAGAGAATAATCGCAGTGAGTATCCAGGAGGTAGAACCGTCCCAGGGATACTCAATAATTCAAATAATGTAAATGGTTAGTCCACAATAATAATAATAATAATCTTCATATGTCACAGGTCATAATCAATGTTCTGGTTTACCAGTTTTTCCTCCGAAGACCGACACTAAGACCGACGCTTGACCCATCCCAGACTGTAGTCCTTAACCATGGACACGGCTATTCGAATAGATATAATCTCTGCAGAGGGTGTACTCTTTACCCACGAGTAACGGATTTCTTTAGTCCATCGGGACTAATTCCGTCTATGGTCTTTTAATTGAAAACACACCTAACCGCACACACCAGCCTAACTTGCTGGTGTCTGGAATCACAGACAACGCCCGTTAAGTGAAACTCTAAGTCGGGAGGCTACAACCTCGATTAGCATGGTATCACAAAATTTATACCGCGCGCAAACTAGGGGAGCTACCCCTTCGGCTCCAACCGAAAACACCCATGCCCCCGGACCAGGTGGCATGCCTACCGGGGGCCTCCGGTATCTTCCACCATGGCCTCTCTGTACGGTGTGTGCTAGGAAGGGGTTGACAACTTACTGAACCGTACCCTACCTGTGGCAGGGACAAGTGGTAGTACGAAACAAGTATGGGGGTTACTGGAACAAGACTCGATCTACGGTCGACTCAGGAGGTTTAAGTATTCCCTGCACGGTTAGCATAACAAATATGTTTCAACCGACAGACAAAATCACCACTCATCATACCTCACTATGTCGTACCAGACACAACCGTCTCGACGAAGACTGGAGACAAGCTCTTGTCTACCCAAGACAGAGACTTTCCCGGATTCCTTCCGGTAGGCATGAAAGGCATACAAGGGTGATTACTATCACAAGCATATCAAATTCCAACAGCAAGGAACATTCATTATGCACTCATGAGTATGATCATATCATCACATAAATAATGAATACTTTGTGTTAAGGTGGTGTTGTAACCGTATCAAACAACACACATAATATTATGCCAGGGTTCAAAATGCTTGCCTTCAAGAGTATGCAAGTGGGGTGCATTTTTTTGAAAGTTGCTTCCTTCTTCAAAAATCCTGTTGTGAGAAAATTCAAATTAACACATAGTTTCAAAACAGTACAAAAAGTTGTTTGGAAAATTTTCAACTAAATATGAAAATAAACTAGACAGAATTTGAGAAACATCAGAAAAAGAATCAAGTCAATTGGACTTATATTTAAAAAGTTATAGCCAGTCAAAGTTTAGTCAAAATCTGATTTTAATAGATAAATAAAAGAAACAGAAAAAAAACGGTTCGGGGGGGAGCGTACTCTGTGCTTTACGCCTTCACATATGCCAGCGTGGGCCGGCTCTGGGTCACTGACAGTGGGTCCCTTGGGCCCACTGGTCAGGTTTGACCAGTCGCCCGCCTCCTTTCTCCTCTGCCCGAGCGGAGGCGGGGCTGCGGCGATCGCCGTCGACGAACGGCGGCTTCCCGCGGGGTTCCGAGGGCGGGGATGGATCCGCTGGTCCAGGGCGGTCCTCCCGGTGGTCGAACGGCTGGCGAGGGCGAAGGGAGTCGCCGGCGGCGAGCTCCGCGGCGGAGGTGGCTTCGGGAGGATTTAGGGGCCTGGGCTACGGTGGCTCCCCGTCGAGGCTGAGAGGTTGGGCGGCTCCGCACGGTCGAGGGGAGGAGGATGGAAGCACTGGAGGGACGGGAAAGGCTCTGCTTGCGACGTATGGCACCGGAGCGTGCCGGCGGCCAAACTGATCGGAGACGAGGAAGAAGGCTTCCCGCCGTCGATTGCTGGCCGTGGGGGCTTTAGGGGAATGGCTTGAGGTCGCCTGAGTGTCTGGACGGGCTCGGGGGCTCCTTTTATAGGCGACCGAGGTCGGTTCCGCGGTGGCCGTGGATAGGAACGGCGAACCGCCGTTCTGTAGCAGGCAGGGCGACGTGGCGGCGACGGGCGCTGGTCGGCGCATTCCGACGAACTCCCCACTGCTCGAGTGGGTGAGCTGGCGCGCGCGTATGGCTCGGGCGGCGCCGTCCATGGCAGGGGCCTGCTGTGGCCGTCCTCTAGCTGCCACGGCCGACCTGACGGCGGCGCTGCGGGGCTCCAGGAGGTGGTCGGGTGGCTCTGCGATGAGGGAGGAGTCGGGGCGCGCTGGCAGTGCGAGGGGAGGGACCAGAACGGGTGCGGGGAGGCGGCAGTGGGACGCGGCGACTCGGGCGCACGCACGTGCAAAATGCGCGCTCTGGCCGCGCCCAGAGCACGCACGCTACGTGCTCGTCGAAATGCCAACGTGTGTTAGAGAGCTCGAATGATGCTGGTAGTAAACAGGTCTAGGTTAGAGTAATCTAGGGACTTAGTGGACATGTTGGTTTGGTAAGGGGATCAAGATCACAATGCAAACTAAAAATCATGCCAAATCTGGCTATGCACACAAAGTGCTCGACAGAATGATATGGGCATCTAGGCATCTCTTGGGGTGGCCAAAAACTCCAGGTCCTAGTCTCTTTGGATGATAAAGAGGGTGGCAAGGTTAGTTTCTTAAAAACAAAAACTTGTTAGTGCAAGTTTTTGAGAAAACCAAATCTGGATAGAAACTAAAGGCTATCTTTGCATGGACCAAAATTACTCCAATGGGTCCACTCTCCTAGACTTAAGGGTTTTGCAGGGTGGACTATATGCAGGAAGAAGAATCATGGGCAACAGAGCAAACAAAAATAGAGTTGCAGTTGAAAATGCCAAACTGGACCAGAGAGCAAAAGAGGATGATTTGCTCAAATTTTTCAAAGAACACTCATGGGTTTTTGCATAAAGTTGAATTATATGCATCTACTGACATCTCCAAACAGTTGGAAGAATTTTTAAAGAAATATTTAAATAGGTTGTAGTGCAAAATTAGCTACTGGACCAGATTTGAAAATTTGGTGTAGAGCTCAAAATCTCCAATGACCAAAAGATATTTTTGCATAAAAGTGATGTGGAAACATCACATGACATCCCCAAATTTTGGTTGAAATTTTAAAGAAGTATTTGAAAGGGTTTCAGTGCAAAAGAGGTTCCATAACTTATGAAAAATCATTTTTAGAAGAATAAAGCTCAGGAAAAACAATTATGCAAATAAACCCACTGATAAAAGAAATGTTTTCTTGAGAGGGTATACAAGTCCACTAATATTTTTGGAAGGTTTTCACTTGGGGTAAAAACTTCACAATATCAAAGAAAAGAGAGGTTCTGAAATCAAAAGATAAATCCAGAAAATAAAAATTTAATTTCCTGGAAAAAATTTAATAAACAAAATATGGTTAAATTTTTGGGGTGTTACAACACTACCCCCCTTAAGAAAAATCTCGTCCTCGAGATTTGCTAAGGGCTGTTTTGAAAAAAATACTCCTATTAGCTGAAACCAAACAGTTTACTCATAGCACAAACTTAGGGTACGACGCATAAGCTGCAACGCATAAATAAATGCTGGGACAATGAACATAGCAGTGATGTCTACAATGAAAACGGTAAATAGACAGGGTCCTGAGAAAACGTCTCTGGTATTGGGGCACACTCCTCTTCTATCGGGGGAAGCGGGTTGACTAGTCGGTGAATGCGTCTCTCCTGGTCGGGCATCAGTGGTCTGCCGATGGCGATCTAAGGATTTAAATCAGCGAGGCTGTGGAGATAACCCATTACTCGCTGGGTTAAACGCTCTTGAGCGATGACATACTGTGCAAGGTTGGCCAGCACTGGGTCTCTCTCAATTCGTCCACTGGGGAAAGATGCTACTTCTCCGGGTGCTGCACGACTCGGGAAGTAATAATACCCTCGTTCGCTGGCATAGGGCACCGCGAATCGAAGGCGAGCAAGCGCTTCGTACGCAGCAGCTTCTATGGCCATATGCGGAGTCGGCATAGATTTCCCCACGGAGGAGACTTCCGTTGGGTCTTGGTTTGGGTTTGCGGGAGGGATGTGCACTACAGCCCAATATTTCGAGGTGGATGGGGTGATCCTCGATTTGAGCAACTCGTACTGGGGTGGATGGATGGCACTCATGGTACTGCAGGTAAAGTCCCACAATATTTTGACAAAACTACCTGGGGTGGCATCTGGAGTTCTCAGATAAATACTGGGGCTCGGCATGGCAAAGGAATGGTTGTGAGAGTTATGCACAAGGTGAGAGATACTTGGCAAGGTCATGAGGTGGCCTTTTATATAGCATCTGGGCGGGGTCATTTATGGCGGTGAAGGGTAACTAGTTTGTCGGTTCTGCTCTTGGGGTCGGGGTCAATGCCACAGATACACATATCTCATAAATGTGACGCATTGCTGTGGGTATCGTCGGGAGTGGTTTTTGGTAGCTACGCCCGGAATAAAAAAAAGCAATCGTACATCAACATACTTATGCATGGCTACTATTTAAAATAGGGGCGCACAAGCAGACAACATTTAATTATGTTGATACAAGGTCACACAATTATGACGCATAGAAAAACTCAGGCTCGGTACTACTCGAGTGACTTAGTCTACCTCCTTAATATCCAAGCGGGCTTGCCTTGTGGACGTCGAGGCTTCTCCACGGGTTTCACCGTCGGGGTTAGCTGGAGGGGGTTGAGGAACTGCAGGGTCGGGCTAGCGATGATGACCATCGCGGGGGTTGTTGGCCACAATCCCGTTGGAGCATGTTCCCAAAAGGCGACGAAGCACTTCTGGGGACACCAAAGCATTTTGGTCGATGGCTGGGGCAGTCCTCCAGGACTCGATCGGTTGTCTGAATAGCATGACTGGCTTGTCAGCGTCGGGCTCGTCTTCTCTTCTTGCTGGGGCTCAGCGAATCAGTTCTCCACGAGCTGCGATCAGATCAAGGGTGATTTGATCGAACGGTTCCTCTAGTGCACTTACATAGCACACCAGATGCAACAATGCAGGATTTGTCTCGTGATCTCCGTTGGCAACCTGGGGTGGCCTACCATACCCGTCACGGCTGGGGTAGTAGTAGAACGAGCGACTGTTAACTCTGGGCGACAAGTGCCGGAGTTGAACTATAGCCTCTCGAGCAGCTAGTTGGATGGCTTGTGGCTCAAAGGAAGTTGTCCTTCCGGTGAATTTGTAGGGGCGTTCTGGCGATAGACCCCTACCATAGACGTGTACAGCGGCCCAGAATTGACGGCTCTCACCGCTCATAGGTCCTTGGTACACAACATATTCTGGGGGCTCTTCTAATGCGAAGGCACGGCGGGTGAGGTTTGCTACCATGGTCACAAAACCTCCAAGGTTGGTTGCTGTGGTCTCATTGTGAACATTGGGGCCAGGCATTATAGCTTGGTTTGGGGTAGAGGCTGTGCTGTGCTGGGTTGAGGCTAGCGTGCCCTTTTTATATAAAAAAAGGGGACGGAGTCTTCCTTCGCACGCTTGCGAATGAGACACTTTAGGTGCCGGTCACTGGCGCGTGATCGATAGGCTAGGCTGATAGGTTGGGCACCGACTGCCAAAAGGTGTCGGGTCACTGTGTGGCTATCTTACACGATAAGCTTGGCTGGGGTTTAGGTTAAGGTCTGGTGGGTTGGTTAACCTATGTTTATTGACCTGGCTAAGATAGGATTAGCCAATGGTCAGCCTGGCTCTGATACCAAGGTTGTCAGGACCGGATTTTTGGGGTATCAATTTCCCAAAAATGGTCCTTGTGCTCACCAGCCCCAGGACTACTGTTAGCTGATGAGGCACCAACTTGATACAGAAATTCCTAGCAAAATACAAAATATGTGGTACAAGACCATTCTGGCCTATGAGTACAACAAATGGTTTCTAGTGGTTGATGGCGAAAGCGGTTTGTGGTTCATCAGTGGCCATGGGACTCCATTTCCCACAGGAACAGCTGACCAGGATAACTCCTATCTTCGCGAGGCTGCTATCATCATTGCGTAGGTTCCGGGGCTGTCGTCGCAACGCTCCTCTCCACGCAAGAAATCTGGCCAAGACAATAGCCAGGGACAAGCCAGTGAGTACTTCGAATGTACTCGCAAACATTATGAACACAGGTATAATATAACAAATGATGATCATGCTCTAAAATATTCTATGATCACAACGTGAGCCACGAAATAAAAATCCATGATGCACGCAAGCAGGTTGTTCATATGAATATGCAATAAGGGAGCAGAAATAGAATGCACCGATCGGGTGTCTGAAGCGACGCCTCGAAAGGATAATAATATAAAGCATGCCTCAGTCGGGCGCCTGAGCGACACCACATAAAGGGCTTATAAATAATTTAAAATAACAAGCGTGCCACAGTCGGGTGTCTGAGCGACACCGCATAAAGGGCTTATAAGTAATTTAAATAACAAGGATGCCACAGTCGGGCGTCTGAGCGACACCACATAAAGGGCTTATAAGTAATTTAAATAACAAGCATGGCACAGTCGGGCGTCTGAGCGACACCACATAAAGGGCATATAAGTAATTTAAATAACAAGCATGCCACAGTCGGGCGTCTGAGCGACACCACATAAAGGGCTTATAAGAGAATAATCGTAGTGAGTATCCAGGAGGTAGAACCGTCCCAGGGATACTCAATAATTCAAATAATGTAAATGGTTAGTCCACAATAATAATAATCATAATCCTCATATTTCACAGGTCATAATCAATGTTCTGGTTTACCAGTTTTTCCTCCGAAGACCGACACTAAGACCGACACTTGACCCATCCCAGACTGTAGTCCTTAACCATGGACACGGCTATTCGAATAGATATAATCTCTGCAGAGGGTGTACTCTTTACCCACGAGTAACGGATTTCTTTAGTCCATCGGGACTAATTCCGTCTATGGTCTTTTAATTGAAAACACACCTAACCGCACACACCAGCCTAACTTACCGGTGTCTGGAATCACCCACGACACCCGTTAAGCGAAACTCTAAGTGGGGAGGCTACAACCTCGATTAGCATGGGATCACAAAATTTATACCGCGCGCAAACTAGGGGAGCTACCCCTTCGGCTCCAACCGAAAACACCCATGCCCCCGGACCAGGTGGCATGCCTACCGGGGGCCTCCGTTATCTTCCACCATGGCCTCTCTGTACGATGTGTGCTAGGAAGGGGTTGACAACTTACTGAACCGTACCCTACCTGTGGCAGGGACAAGTGGTAGTACGAAACAAGTATGGGGGTTACTGGAACAAGACTCGATCTACGGTCGACTCAGGAGGTTTAAGTATTCCCTGCATGGTAAGCATAACAAATATGTTTCAACCAACAGACAAAATCACCACTCATCATACCTCACTATGTCGTACCAGACACAACTGTCTCGACGAAGACTGGAGACAAGCTCGTGTCTACCCAAGACAGAGACTTTCCCGGATTCCTTCCGGTAGGCATGGAAGGCATACAAGGGTGATTACTATCACAAGCATATCAAATTCCAACAGCAAGGAACATTCATTATGCACTCATGAGTATGATCATATCATCACATAAAATAATGAATACTTTGTGTCAAGGTGGTGTTGTAATGGTATCAAACAACACACATAATATTATGCCAGGGTTCAGAATGCTTGCCTTCAAGAGTATGCAAGTGGGGTGCATTTTTTTTAAAGTTGCTTCCTTCTTCAAAAATCCTATTTTGAGAAAATTCAAATTAACACATAGTTTCAAAACAGTACAAAAAAGTTGTTTGGAAAATTTTCAAATAAATATGAAAATAAACTAGACAGAATTTGAGAAACAACAGAAAAAGAATCAAGTCAATTGGACTTATATTTAAAAAGTTATAGCCAGTCAAAGTTTAGTCAAAATATATTTTTAATAGATAAATAAAAGAAACAGAAAAAAAACGGTTCGGGGGGGGGGAAGCGTACTCTGTGCTTTACGCCTTCAATTATGCCAGCGTGGGCCGGCTCTGGGTCACTGACAGTGGGTCCCTTGGGCCCACTGGTCAGGTTTGACTAGTCGCCCGCCTCCTTTCTCCTCTGCCCGAGCGGAGGCGGGGCTCCGGCGATCGCCGTCGACGAACGGCGGCTTCCCGCGGGGTTCCGAGGGCGGGGATGGATCCGCTGGTCCAAGGCGGTCCTCCCGGTGGTCGAACGGCTGGCGGGGGCGAAGGGAGTCGCCGGCGGCGAGCTCCGCGGCGGAGGTGGCTTCGGGAGGATTTGGGGGCCTGGGCTACGGTGGCTCCCCGTCGAGGCTGAGAGGTTGGGCGGCTCCGCACGGTCGAGGGGAGGAGGATGGAAGCACTGGAGGGACGGTGAAGGCTCTGCTTGCGACGTATGGCCGAACTGATCGGAGACGAGGAAGAAGGCTGCCCGCCGTCGATTGCTGGCCGTGGGGGCTTTAGGGGAATGGCTTGAGGTCGCCTGAGTGTCTGGACGGGCTCGGGGGCTCCTTTTATAGGCGGCCGAGGTCGGTTCCGCGGTGGCCGTGGAGAGGAACGGTGAACCGCCGTTCTGTAGCAGGCAGGGCGACGTGGCGGCGACGGGCGCTGGTCGGCGCATTCCGACGAACTCCCCACTGCTCGAGTGGGCGAGCTGGCGCGCGTATGGCCTCGGGCGGTGCCGTCCATGGCAGAGGTCTGCTGTGGCCGTCCGCTAGCTACCACGGCCGACCTGACGGCGGCGCTGCGGGGCTCCAGGAGGTGGTCGGGTGTCTCTGCGATGAGGGAGGAGTCGGGGCGCGCTGGCAGTGCGATGGGAGGGACCAGAACGGGTGCGGGGAGGCGGCAGTGGGACGCGGCAACTCGGGCGCACGCACGTGCAAAACGCGCGCTCTTGCCGCGCCCAGAGCACGCACGCTATGTGCTCGTCGAAATGCCAACGTGTGTTAGAGAGCTCGAATGATGCTGGTAGTAAACAGGTCTAGGTTAGAGTAATATAGGGACTTAGTGGACATGTGTTGATGACGATCATCCTCCTCAAGTCATGGTATCTGGTGTTCATGATAGTGACTATGACGGCCTGTCCAACCTGAAGATTCTTGCCAACTAGGAAGTTCTTCCACCCCACCGAGCT
Organism: Aegilops tauschii subsp. strangulata; assembly: GCF_002575655.3. NCBI lineage: Eukaryota > Viridiplantae > Streptophyta > Magnoliopsida > Poales > Poaceae > Aegilops > Aegilops tauschii. Next base: position 70,854,010 of record NC_053041.3, read on the forward strand.
TAAGATAATGCAACCATCCGTATCCGCTACGTACGCACAGGTGGAGATGAAGCCCCTTCATGTAAGGCGTACTCCAACATAGCCTGCTTCATCAGCCTCGCTGACACAACTCGGAGTTAGCCTCTTAGGCAATTTCTGAAAACACACACACACACTCGCAAGCATATCATACGAATCTAAAAACAAATCCATGTGATAAATGAGAATGTCATGCACAATTATCAAAAAAGCATACACTTCAATTCACATATATCATCGGTTTCTACACTAAACATATCAATCAGATCGATTCTACACTAAACATATCAATCAAATTGATTCTACACTAAGCATATTAATGGTTGAAATATGCCCTAGAGGCAACCATATTTGTATTATTTGTTTCCATGTTTATAACTAAGAGTTTATATTCTATGCTATAATTGCTATAATTCTTGAATATGATTCATAGAAAATCTCATAAGATCGATTCTCTTTTTTTGTCTTCTCCACACAACCCCCATCATCATACTCTATTCCACCCATAGTGATGTATCCATGGCTCATGCTCATGTATTGCATGAAACTTGAAAAAAGTTTGAGATTACTAAAGTATGAAACAATTGCTTGGCTTGTCATCGGGGTTGTGCATGATGAGAGCATTCTTGTGTGATGAAAATGGAGCATGGCCAAACTATATGATATTGTAGGGATGAGCTTTCTTTGGCTATGTTATTTTGAGAAGACATAATTGCTTGGTTAGTATGCTTGAAGTATTATTATTTTTATGTCCATATTAAAATTTTATCTTGAATCTTTTGGATATGAATATTCATGCCACAATAAAAAAATTACATTGAGAATCATGCTAGGTAGCATTCCACATCAAAAATTCTGTTTTTATCATTACCTACTCGAGGACGAGCAGGAATTATGCTTGGGGGTGCTTGATACGTCTCCAACGTATCTATAATTTTTTATTGTTCCATGCTATTATATATTTTGTTTTGGATGTTTAATGGAATTTACTATACACTTTTATATTGTTTTTGGGACTAACCTATTAACCCAAGGCCCAGTGCAAATTGCTGTTTTTCTTTGCCTATTTCAGTGTTTCGCAGAAAAGGAATACCAAACGGAATCCAAATGGAATGAAACCTTCAGGAGCGTGATTTTTGGAACAAATGTGATTCAGAGGACTTGGAGTGGACGTCGAGAAATCAACGATGAGGCCACGAGGCAGGGAGGCGCGCCTGCCCCCCTGGGCGCGCCCCCCACCCTCGTGGGCCCCTCGCAGCTCCACCAACCTACTTCTTCCTCATATATATATATCCATATACCCTGAAACCAACCAGGACCACCACGAAACCCTATTTCCGCCGCCGCAACCTTCTGTACCCGTGAGATCCCATCTTGGGGCCTTTTCTGGCGCTCCGCTGGAAGGGGATTCGATCATGGAGGGCTTCTACATCAACACCATAGCCTCTCCGATGATGTGTGAGTAGTTTACCACAGACCTTCGGTTCCATAGTTATTAGCTACATGGCTTCTTCTCTCTCTTTGGATCTCAATATAAAGTTCTCCTCGATCTTCTTGGAGATCTATTCGATGTAACTCTTTTTGCGGTGTGTTTGTCGAGATCCGATGAATTGTGGGTTTATGATCAAGATTATCTATGAACAATATTTGATTCTCCTCTGAATTCTTTTATGTATGATTGGTTATCTTTGCAAGTCTCTTTGAATTATCTGTTTGGTTTGGCCTACTAGATTGATCTTTCTTGCAATGGGAGAAGTGCTTAGCTTTGGGTTCAATCTTGTGTTGCTCGATCCCAGTGACAGTAGGGGAAACGACACGTATTGTATTGTTGCCATCGAGGATAAAAATATGGGGTTTATATCATATTGCTTGAGTTTATCCCTGTACATCACGTCATCTTACCTAATGCGTTACTCTGTTCTTATGAACTTAATACTCTAGATGCATGCTAGATAGCAGTCGATGTGTGGAGTAATAGTAGTAGATGCAGGCAGGAGTCGGTCTAGTTGTCACGGACGTGATGCCTATATACATGATCATGCCTAGATATTGTCATAATTATGCACTTTTCTATCAATTGCTTGACAGCAATTTGTTCACCCACCGTAATACTTATGCTATCTTGAGAGAAGCCACTAGTGAAACCTATGGCCCCCGGGTCTATTTTCCATCATATTAATCTCCAGTCAACTAGCTATTTCTGTCGCCGTTTATTTTGCAATCTTTACTTTTAATCTTTATCATAAAAATACCAAAAATATTATCTTATCATCTCTATCAGATCTCACTTTTGCAAGTGGCCGTGAAGGGATTCACAACCCCTTTATCGCGTTGGTTGCAAGGTTCTTATTTGTTTGTATAGGTACGAGGGACTTGCGTGTGGCCTCCTACTGGATTGATATCTTTGTTCTCAAAAACTGAGGAAAATACTTACGCTACTTTGCTGCATCACCCTTTCCTCTTCAAAGGAAAACCACCGCATGCTCAAGAGGTAGCACCCGCCACGTCTAACCCTAACACAGACGACCGACGGGTCAAGCCCTTTGACTTTCGTCGGACGGCGTTTGACCGGTGGACCTTTTCACCTGGTTGTCATAGCCCAGCCCATAGCTACACCCCCAACACTGTCCCGGCCCAACCCACCCCAAGTTCCCTCCGTGTCGGCCTGGCGTGGCCGTTTCCCCCCTCCGGGACACGGCGACAGCAACGCCCGTGAAGGGGGCACACCCCGGAGCCGTGTGTCGGGTGCCTGCGCCTGCCACCATGCTTCCACAACCGTAGGAGGGCCCACCGGAACATCTGGCGGCATTGTTACCCCCCCTTGGTACCCCATCCAGTCTAACCCTGACACAGACAACCGCCGGGTCTAGCCCTTTGACTTTCGCCGGACGGGGTTTGACGGGTGGACCTTTTCACCTGGTTGTCATAGCCCAGCCCATAACTACACCCACCAACACCGTCCCGGCCCAACCCACCAAAAGATTCCCTCCGTGTCGGCCCGACGTGGCTGTTTCCCCCTCCGGGACACGGCGGCAGCAATGCCCGTGAGGGGGGCACATCCCGGAGCCGCATGTCGGGTGCCTGCGCCTGCCACCACGCTTCTGCAACCTTAGGATGGCCCACCGCAACACCTGGCGGCACTGCTACCCCCCCCAGGTACCCCGTCCCGTCTAACCCTCACACAGAAGTCGACCGGGTATACCCCTTTGACTTTCGCCGGACGAGGTTTGACCAGTGGACCTTTTCACCTCGTTGTCATAGCCATGCCCATAGCCACACCCCGCAACATGGTATGGACCCAATCAACCACTAGATTCCCTACTTGTCGGCCCGACATGGCCGTTTCCCCCCTCCGGGACACGATGGCAGCGATGCCCGTGGGGGGGGCACACACCGGAGCCGCATGTCGGGTGCCTGCACCTGCCACCGCGTTTCCACAACTGTTGGAGGGCCCACCGCAACAACTGGCGGCATTGCTACCCCCCCCCCTAAGTACCCCGTCCCGTCTAACCCTTACACAGACGACCGCGGGGTCTAGCCCGTTGACTTTCGCCGGACGGGGTTTGACCGGTGGACCTTTTAACCTGGTTGTCATAGCCCAGCCCATAGCTACACCCCCAACACCGTCACGGCCCAACCTTCCCCAAGATTACCTCCGCGTCGGCCCGACGTGGCCGTTTCCCCCTGCGGGACACGGCGGCAGCGACGCCCGTGAGGGGCGGCACACCCCGGAGCCATGTGTCGGGTGCCTGCGCCTGCCACCACGCTTCAACAACCGTAGGAGGGCCCACCACAACACCTGGCGGCATTGCTACCCCACCCCCAGGTACCCCGTCCCTTCTAACCCTGACGCCGACGACTGCCGGGTCTAGCCCCTTTGACTTTCACTGCACGGGGTTTGACCGGTGGACCTTTTCACCATGTTGTCATAGCCCAGCCCATAGCTACACCCCCAACACCGTCCCGGCCCAAACCACCCCAAGATTCCCTTCGTGTCGGCCCGACGTGGTCGCTTCCCTCCTTGGGACACGGCGGCAGCGATGCCCGTGAGGGGGGCACACCCCGGAGCCGCGTGTCGGTTGCCTGCGCCTGCCATCACGCTTCCACAACCGTAGGAGGGCCCACCGCAACACCTCGCGGCATTGCTACCCCCCCCCCCCCTGTCAGGACCTGTTTTGCGGGATATTAATTTTCCAGAAAATGGCCCTTGTGCTCACCAGCCCCAGGATTACTGTTAGCTGATGAGGCACCAACTTGATACAGAAATTCCAAGCAAAGTACAAAATATGTAGTACAAGACCATTGTGGCCTATGAGTACCACACTTGGTTCCTAGTGGTTGATGGCGGAAGCGGTTTGTGGTTCATCTGCGTCTATGGGACTCCGTTTCCCACAGGAACAGCTGACCGGGATAACTCCTATCTTCGCGAGGCTGCTATCATCATTGCGTAGGTTCCGGGGCTGTCATTGCAATGCTTATCTCCATGCGAGAAATCTGGCCAAGACAATAGCCAGGGACAAGCCAGTGAGTACTTTTGAATGTACTCGCAAACATTATGAACACGGGTATAATATGACAATGGATAATCATGCTCCGAAATATTTTATGAACATAACGTCTGTCACGAAATAAACGAAATCCATGATGCACGCATGCAGGTAAAATATGAATATGCAATACGGGAGTAGGAAACGCGGTGGATAATGCACCGATCGAGTGTCTGATGCGACGTCTCGAAAGGATAATAAGATAAATCATGCCTCAGTCGGGCGTCTGAGCGACACCACCTAAAGGGCTTATAAGGAATAAATAAATGACAAACATGCCGCAGTCGGGCGTCTGAGCGACACCACATAAAGGGCTTATAAAGAATAAATAAATAACAAGCATGCCACAGTCGGGCATCTGAGCGACACCACATAAAGGGCTTATAAATAGTAAAATAACAAGCATGCCACAGTCGGGCATCTATGCGACACCACATAAAGGGCTTATAAATAATAAAATAACAAGCATGCTACAGTCGGGCGTCTATGCGACACCACATAAAGGGCTGATAAGAGAATAGTTTCAGTGAGTATCCAGGAGGTAGAACCGTCCCAGGGATACTCAATAATTCAATAATGTAAATGGTTAGTCCGCAATAATAATAATCATAATCCTCATATGTCACAGGTCATAATCAATATTCTTGTTTAGCCGTTTCTCCTCCGAAAACCGTCACTAGACCCATCCCGGACTGTAGTCCTTACCCATGGACATGGTTATCCGAATAGATTTAACCTCTGCAGAGGGTGTACTCTATACCCACGAGTAACGGATTTATTTGGTCCATCGGGACTAATTCCGCCTACGGTCTTTTAATTGAAAACACACCTGACTCGCACACACCAACTTAACTTACCCGTGTCTGGAATCACCCACGACACCTGTCAAGCAAAATTCTAAGTGGGGAGGCTACAACCTCGACGTAGCATGGGATCAAATTTATATCGCGCGCTCTAAGGGATGCCCCCCTGTCGGTCCCAACCGGAAACACCCATGCCCCCGGACCAGGTGGCATGCCTACCTGAGGCCTCCGGTATCTTCCACCATGGCCTCTCTGTACGGTGTGTGCTAGGACGGGGTTGACAACTTACTGAACCGTACCCTACCTGTGGCAGGGACAAGTGGTAGTACGAAATAAGTATGGGGGGTTACTGGCACAAGATTCGATCTACGGCCGACTCAGGAGTTTCAAGTATTCCCTGTATGATTGGCATAACAAATATATTTCCATTAACAGATAAACTCACCACTCATCAAGCCTCACCGTGCCATACCGGACATACTCGTCTCGACGAGGATCTAGGGACAAGCTCGTGTCTACCCAAGACCGCGACTTTCCCGGCTTCCTTCCAGTATGCATGAGAAGCTTACGAGGATGATTACCATCACCAGCATATCCATTTCTAACAGCAAAGCATCTCCATTGTGCACTCATGCGTATGATCTTATCGTCACATAAATTAACGTATGCTCCAAGTCAAGGTGGTGTTGTAACCGTATCAAAACACCACACGAAATATTATGCCAGCGTACAGAATGCTTGCCTTCAAGAGTATGCAAGAGGGAGTGCATTTTTTTGAAAGCTGCCTCCTTCTTCAAAATCCTATTTTATGAAAATTTAAATTAACACATAGCTTTAAAATAGTACAAAAAAGTTGTTTGGAAAATTTTCAAATAAATACTAAAATAAACTAGACAGAATTTGAGAAAGGTAGAAACAACGAATCAACTCATTTGGAGTTATATTTTAAAAGATATAGCCAGTCAAAGTTCTGTTTTTAATAAAATCAGAAAAAGAAAACGTTTCGGGGGAAAATACGCTTTCGAAGCAGAGGAGACGTACTTCAGGGGTTTACGCGACCACTTAAACACGTGGTGGCGGGGCTGGGTCACTGACAGTGGGTCCAGGGGGCCCACTGGTCAGGTTTGACCAGTCGCTTCTCCCTCCTCTTCCTCTGCTCGAACGGAGGCGGGACTCCGGCGATCGACGTCGACGAACGGCGCCTCCCCGCGGGGTCCTGAGGGCGGGGATGGATCCGCCAGTCTAGGGCGGTGCTCCCGGTGGAAGGCAGGTGGGGACGGAGGAAGCCGCCGGCGGTGAGCTTCGCGGCGGAGATGACTTCGCGTGGTTTTGGGGGCCGGGGCTATGGTGGTTCCCGATCGGGCTAGAGAGGTGGGGCGGCTCCGCACGGTCAAGGGGAGTCGGGTGGTGGTGCTAGATGAGCTGGGGAGGCTCTGTTGGCGATTAGCGGCACCGGAGGGCGACGGCGGCCGAACCTGCCGGAGGTGTGGGAGATGGCCTCTTCGGTAAATCCGCGGCTAGGGGAGCACTAGGGGGATGGCCTGAGGTCGCCTGAGGGCCTGGACGAGCTTGGGGGCCCCTTTTATAGGCGGTTAGGGTCGGTTCCGCGGCGGCTAGGGATAAGAACGCCGGCGACCGCCGTTCTGTAGCCAGGGGGTGCATGGCGTTGGCTGGCGGGGTCTGGCAGAGAGAGGGATAAGCTTGAGCTGTTTCCAGGGGCAGCTGGCGCGCTGGAGTGGCTCGGGCGGCGCCGTCCATGACAGGAGCCTACTGCCGACGCCGGCATGCTGCCAAGGGCTCTAACGGCAGCGCTGTAGGGCGCCAGGGGAAAGCTTGGAGTGTTCTGGCGAGCGGGTGAGGACGGGGCGTGGCTCTGCGGGCGAGCAACGGCCAGGGGCGCGACGCGGCGACCCGTGCGCACGCACGTGCAAAACGCGCGCTCTGGCCGCGCCCAGAGCACGCACGCCAGGTGCTCGACGAAATGCCCGCGCGTGCTAGAGGGCTTGGATGATGCTGGTAGTTAACAGGCAAGGGTTAGGGATAGCTAGGAGCTTAGTGGACATGCTGGATGGGTCAGGGGCTCAAGTTCATAATGCAAACTAGAAAACATGCCAAAACTGACCATGCACACAAGGTGCACGACATATTGCTAAGTGCATCTAGGCAACTCTTGGAGTGGCCAAAAACTCCAGATCATATTCTCCTTAGATGATAAAGAGGGTGGCAAGGTTAGTTGGTGAAGACCAGAAACTTGTTAGTGCAAAAATTTGAGAAAACCAATTTTGGGCAGAAACTAAAGGCTATTATCTCATGAACCAAAAATACTCCAATGGGTCCACTCTCTTGGACTTAAGGGTTTTGCAGGGTGGTCTATAAGTAGGAAAAAGCTCAGGGTTACCAGAGCAAGATAATTAAGGGTTGCAGTACAAATCACTAAGCTGGACCAGAATGAAAATGAGGTTGATTCACTCAAATTTTTCAAAGAACGCCAATGGGTTTTTGCATAAAGTTGAGTTATATGCATCTACTGACATCTCCAAACACTTGGAAGAATTTTTAGAGGGATATTCAAATAGGTTGTAGTGCAAAAATACCTACTGGACCAGATTTGAAAAGTTGATGTAGAGCTCAAAATCTCCAATGACCAAAAGATATTCTTGCACAAAGTGATGTGGAAACATCACATGACATCCCCAAATTTTGGTGAAAATTTTAGGTGCATTTATCAAATGTTTGCAGTGCAACAGAGGCTCCAAATATATGAAAAATCATTTTAAAAGAATAAAGCTCATGAAAAACAATTATGCAAATAAATCCACTGATAAAGAATTGTTTTATAGAGAGAGTATACAAGTCCAATAATACTTTTGGAAAGTTTCCACTTGAGGTAAAACTCCACAATATTAAAGAAAAGAGAGGTTCTGAAATCAAGAGATAAATCCAGACAAATGGAAAAGTTTAATCTCCTGGCAAACTTTTAATTAATAAAAACAAGGTCAAAATTTTTGGGGTGTCACAACACTACCCCCCTTAAGAAAAATCTCGTCCTCGAGATTTGTTAAAAGCTGTTTTTGAACAAACATCGCTCTTACCAAAAGGAATCATTCTACTATGCAATAAAATGCGGTTACAGTGGGAGGGCAATAAGTGGCGTAAAACTACAGTGTGGTATACTGGCGTTGCGTGGGAAAAAATCCATGGTTGGGGAAAACGAGATATTTCTACGTGGATACAGTAATTTAGAATAAAAATCAAAATTACTAAAATACGCTGGTCGTACCCGAGAGCACAGTGCTGACAGGTGGACCCGGGGCCCACTGTCGGCCTCTTCTTCTACCTCTGGCTCTCTCTTCTTGCTCTCTCTCGCAGGTTTTCCCGCGCTTTCTCCACCAGCGACGCCTAGCATGTAGGGCACCTAGGCCATACTGCGGTAGTGCGCGGCGTGCTAGCTGCTGGCGCAGCGTGCACTCACCTCGCGGGCCAGTGCACTGTCGGCACTGCTCGCGGATTCGCCTCCGAACACCGGCGATCGAGCGACGAGCGGCGCTGGTGGACCTCGCCCACCGTACACCGATCTTGAGCTATAAAATGATCACGGTGCTCCTTTCTTCTTCCTCACACCTGGCCTCGCTTCTTCTTCATCCTTCCTTCTCCTCCATTGCTGTTTGCAGGAGCTCGAGACGAGGCTCTAATGGCGGAGGTGATGCCGGACTGGTATGTGGTCCTGATGTGCGGAGGTTTGGCGACGTTGCTGGGGTTCTCCGTGCTCCTGTCCGCGATGATCCTTGATGATCGTCGTGATGCTGCCGCTCGAGTGTTAGCTCTTCGCGGTGGCGGCGATCACGAGGATTAGGTGCGGCATCTAGTGCTAATTGATGTCGGTGTGCTGGGCAACTTGCGCCCGAATGATTACTCACAAATCTCTCTTACTGAGACTGTGGTGTCCTCGGGTGTGATCAGTTAGGTGCAGGATGTGTACGGGGATTTGTAATTAGCGCACGATGTCGAGTGGTTGTGGTTGTGAGTCTGCCGCTGCATGAATAAAAATCTACGTCGCGAAGAGGCATATGCTGCAGCAACTCAGGGAAAGAAATCTCACTACAAAATTTATCGTGAGTGAAAATTAGTTAAATCAAAATTAACAGCAGTAAAACTGCTCACATAACTGAAAACAAAATCTTTGATCCGTCGCACAAATTTTGGATACCACGTATAAGTTACAACACATAAATAAATACTGGGATAATAAACATAGCAGTGACGTCTACAATAAAAAAGGCAAAAGGACATGGTCCTGAGAAAACATCTCTGGTACTGGGGCACACTCTTCTTCTATCGGGGGAAGCGGGTTGACCAATCGATGAACGCGTCTCTCCTGGTCAGGCCTCAGTGGTCTGCCAATAGCGATCTGAGGATTTAAATCAGCGAGGCTCTGGAGATAACCCATTACCCGCTGAGTCAAATGCTCCTGAGCGATAACATACTGGGCAAGGTTGGCCAGTACTGGATCTCTCTCAATTCGCCCACCGGGAAAAGATGCTACTTCTCCGGGTGCTGCACGACTCGGAAAATAATAATATCCTCGTTCGCTGGCATAGGGTACCGCGAATCGAAGACGAGCAAGCGCTTCGTACGCGGCAGCTTCAATGGCCATATGCGGAGTCGGCATGGATTTCCCCACGAAGGAGACTTTCGTTGGGTCTTGGTTTGGGTTTGCGGGAGGGATGTGCACCATTGCCCAGTATTTCGAGGTGGAAGGGGCGATCCTCGATTTGAGCAACTCGTACTGGGGTGGATGGATGGCACTCATGGTACTACAGGTAAAGTCCCACAATAATTTAACAAAACTACCCGGGGTTGCGTCTGGAGTTCTCAGATAAATACTGGGGGTCGGCATGGCAAAGAAATGGCTGTGAGTGTTGCGCACAAGGTGAGGGGCACTTGGCAAGGTCACGAAGTGGCCTTTTATATAGCATTGGGGCTGGGTTATTTACCGTGGTAAAAGGGTAACTAGTTTGTCGGTTCTGTTCTATCGGGTCGGGGTCAAAGCCTCAGATACACATATCTCATAAATGTGATACATTACTGTGGGTGTCGTCGGGGTGGTTTTGGTAGCTGCTCCCGGAATTTAAAAATGCAAAAGTACGCCAACGTACTTATGCATGGCTACTATTCCAAAAATAGGGGCGCACAAGTAGACAGCATTTAATAATGGTGATTCAAGATCACACAATTACAAGGTGTAGGAATACTAAGGCTCGGTACTCTTCGAGCGACTTAGTCTACTTCGTTAATATCTAAGCGGGCTTGCCTTGAGGACGTCGAGGCTTCTCCACGGGTTTCACCGTCGGGATTAGCTGGATGAGGTTGAGGGGCTGCAGGGTCGGGGTAGCGATGATGACCATCGCGGGGGTTGTTGGCCACAATCCCGTTGGAGCGTGTTCCCAAAAGGCGACGAAGCACTTCTGGGGACACCAAAGTATTTTGGTCGATGGCTGGGGCAGGCCTCAAGGACTCGATCGGGTGTCCGAACAGCACGACTGGGTTGTCGGCGTCGGGATCCTCTTCTCCTCTCGCCGGGGCTCGGTGAATCAGTTCTCCACGAGCTGCGATCAGATCAAGGGTGATTTGATCGAACAGTTCCTCTAGTGCGCTTACATAGCGTACCAGATGCAATAGTGCAGGATCCATCTCGTGATCTCCGTTGGCAACCTGGGGCGGCCTACCATAGCCGTCACGGCTAGGGTAGTAGTAGAACGAGCGACAGTTAACTCTGGGCGACAAGTGCCGGAGTTGAACTATAGCTTCTCGAGCTGCCAGTTGGATGGCTTGTGGCTCAAAGGAAGTTGTCCTTCCGGTGAACCTGTAGGGGCGTTCTGGCGATAGACCCCTACCATAGATGTGGACAGTGGCCCAGAATTGACGGCTCTCACCGCTCATGGGTCCTTGGTACACAACATACTCTGGGGGCTCTTCTAATGCATAGGCACGGCGGGTGAGGTTTGCGAGCACGGTCACAAAACCTCCAAGGTTGGTTGCTGTGGTCTCATTGTGAACAATGGGGCCAGGCAGCGTGGCTTGGTTTGGGGGTAGAGGCTGTGTTGTGCTGTGTTGAGGCTAGCGTGCCCTTTTTATAGAGAAAGGGGACGGAGTTTTCCTTCGCACGCTTGCGAATGAGACATGTTAGGTGTCGGTCACTGGCGCGTGATCGACAGGCTAGGCTGATAGGCTGGGCACCGACTGCCAAAAGCGTCGGGGTCACTGTGTGGCTATCTTACGCATGAAGCTTGGTCGGGGTTAGGTTAAGGTCTGGTGGGTTGGTTAACCTAGGTTTATTGACCTGGCAAAGATAGGATTAGCCAATGGTCAGCCTGGCTCTGATACCATGTTTGTCAGGACCGGTTTTTCGGGATATTAATTTTCCAGAAAATGGCCCTTGTGCTCACCAGCCCCAGGATTACTGTTAGCTGATGAGGCACCAACTTGATACAGAAATTCGAAGCAAAGTACAAAATATGTAGTACAAGACCATTGTGGCCTATGAGTACAACACTTGGTTCCTAGTGGTTGATGGCGGAAGCGGTTTGTGGTTCATCTGCGTCTATGGGACTCCGTTTCCCACAGGAACAGCTGACCAGGATAACTCCTATCTTCGCGAGGCTGCTATCATCATTGCGTAGGTTCCGGGGCTGTCATTGCAATGCTTATCTCCATGCGAGAAATCTGGCCAAGACAATAGCCAGGGACAAGCCAGTGAGTACTTTTGAATGTACTCGCAAACATTACGAACACGGGTATAGTATGACAATGGATAATCATGCTCCGAAATATTTTATGATCATAACGTCTGTCACGAAATAAACGAAATCCATGATGCACGCATGCAGGTAAAATATGAATATGCAATACGGGAGTAGGAATAGAGTGCACCGATCGAGTGTCTGATGCGACGCCTCGAAAGGATAATAAGATAAATCATGCCTCAGTCGGGCGTCTGAGCGACACCACCTAAAGGGCTTATAAGGAATAAATAAATGACAAACATGCCGCAGTCGGGCGTCTGAGCGACACCACATAAAGGGCTTATAAAGAATAAATAAATAACAAGCATGCCACAGTCGGGCGTCTGAGCGACACCACATAAAGGGCTTATAAATAATAAAATAACAAGCATGCCACAGTCGGGCGTCTATGCGACACCACATAAAGGGCTTAGAAATAATAAAATAACAAGCATGCCATAGTCGGGCGTCTATGCGACACCACATAAACGGCTGATAAGAGAATAGTTGCAGTGAGTATCCAGGAGGTAGAACCGTCCCAGGGATAGTCAATAATTCAATAATGTAAATGGTTAGTCCGCAATAATAATAATCATAACCCTCATATGTCACAGGTCATAATCAATATTCTGGTTTAGCCGTTTCTCCTCCGAAAACCGTCACTAGACCCATCCCAGACTGTAGTCCTTACCCATGGACATGGCTATCCCAATAGATTTAACCTCTGCAGAGGGTGTACTCTATACCCACGAGTAACGGATTTATTTGGTCCATCGGGACTAATTCCGCCTACGGTCTTTTAATTGAAAACACCCCTGACCCGCACACACCAGCTTAACTTACCGGTGTCTGGAATCACCCACGACACCTGTGAAGCAAAACTCTAAGTGGGGAGGCTACAACCTCGGCGTAGCATGGGATCAAATTTATATCGCGCGCTCTAAGGGGTGCCCCCCTCTCGGTCCCAACCGGAAACACCCATGCCCCCGGACCAGGTGGCATGCCTACCGGAGGCCTCTGGTATCTTCCACCATGGCCTGTTTGTACGGTGTGTGCTAGGACGGGGTTGACAACTTACTGAACCGTACCCTACCTGTGGTAGGGACAAGTGGTAGTACGAAATAAGTATGGGGGGTTACTGGCACAAGATTCGATCTATGGCCGACTCAGGAGTTTCAAGTATTCCCTGTATGATTAGCATAACAAATATATTTCCATTAACAGATAAACTCACCACTCATCAAGCCTCACCGTGCCATACCGGACATACTCGTCTCGACGAGGAACTAGGGACAAGCCCCTGTCTACCCAAGACCGCGACTTTCCCGGCTTCCTTCCGGTATGCATGAGAAGCTTACGAGGATTATTACCATCACCAGCATATCCATTTCTAACAGCAAAGCATCTCCATTGTGCACTCATGCGTATGATCTTATCGTCACATAAATTAACGTATGCTCCAAGTCAAGGTGGTGTTGTAACCGTATCAAAACACCACACAAAATATTATGCCAGGGTTCAGAATGCTTGCCTTCAAGAGTATGCAAGAGGGAGTGCATTTTTTTGAAAGTTGCCTCCTTCTTCAAAATCCTATTTTATGAAAATTTAAATTAACACATAGCTTTAAAACAGTACAAAAAAGTTGTTTGGAAAATTTTCAAATAAATACTAAAATAAACTAGACAGAATGTGAGAAAGGTAGAAAAAGGAATCAACTCATTTGGAGTTTTATTTTAAAAGATATAGCCAGTCAAAGTTCTGTTTTTAATAAAATGAGAAAAAGAAAACGTTTCGGGGGAAAATACGCTTTTGAAGCAGAGGAGACGTATTTTAGGGGTTTACGCGACCACCTAAACACGTGGTGGCGGGGCTGGGTCACTGACAGTGGGTCCAGGGGGCCCACTGCTCAGGTTTGACCAGTCGCTTCTCCCTCCTCTTCCTCTGCCCGAACGGAGGCGGGACTCCGGCGATCGTCGTCGACGAACGGCGCCTCCCCGCGGGGTCCTAAGGGCGGGGATGGATCCGCCAGTCTAGGGCGGTCCTCCCGGTGGGCGCTAGGCAGGTGGGGACGGAGGAAGACGCCGGCGGTGAGCTTCGCGGCGGAGATGACTTCGGGTGGTTTTGGGGGCCGGGGCTATGGTGGTTCCCGATCGGGCTAGAGAGGTGGGGCGGCTCCGCACGGTCAAGGGGAGTCGGGTGGTGGTGCTAGATGAGCTGGGGAGGCTCTGTTGGCGATTAGCGGGACCGGAGGGCGACGGCGGCCGAACCTGCCGGAGGTGGGGGAGATGGCCTCTTCCGATCAATGCGCGGCTAGGGGAGCACTAGGGGGATGGCCTGAGGTCGCCTGAGGGCCTGGACGAGCTTGGGGGCCCCTTTTATAGGCGGTTGGGGTCGGTTCCGCGGCGGCTGGGGATAAGAACGCCGGCGACCGCCGTTCTGTAGCCAGGGGCGCGTGGCGTTGGCTGGCGGGGTCTGGCAGAGAGAGGGGATAAGCTTGAGCTGTTTCCAGGGGCAGCAGGCGCGCTAGAGTGGCTCGGGCGGCGCCGTCCATGGCAGGAGCCTACTGCCGACGCCGGCGTGCTGCCAAGGGCTCTGACGGCTGCGCTGTAGGGCGCCAGGGGAAAGCTTGGAGCGTTCTGGCGAGCGGATGAGGACGGGGCGTAGCTCTGCGGGCGAGCAACGGCCAGGGGCGCGACGCGGCGACCCGTGCGCACGCACGTGCAAAACGCGCGCTCTGGACGCGCCCAGAGCACGCATGCCAGGTGCTGGACAAAATGCCAGCGCATGCTAGAGGGCTTGGATGATGCTGGTAGTTAACAGGCAAGGGTTAGGGATAGCTAGGAGCTTAGTGGACATGCTGGATGGGTCAGGGGCTTAAGTTCATAATGCAAACTAGAAAACATGCCAAAACTGACCATGCACACAAGGTGCTCGACATATTGCTAAGTGCATCTAGGCAACTCTTGGAGTGGCCAAAAACTCCAGATCATATTCTCCTTAGTTGATAAAGAGGGTGGCAAGGTTAGTTGGTCAAGACCAGAAACTTGTTAGTGCAAAAATTTGAGAAAACCAATTTTGGGCAGAAACTAAAGGCTATTATCTCATGAACCAAAAATACTCCAATGGGTCCACTCTCTTGGACTTAAGGGTTTTGCAGGGTGGTCTATAAGTAGGAAAAAGCTCAGGGTTACCATAGCAGGATAATTAAGGGTTGCAGTACAAATCACTAAGCTGGACCAGAATGAAAATGAGGTTGATTCACTCAAATTTTTCAAAGAACACCAATGGGTTTTTGCATAAAGTTGAGTTATATGCATATACTGACATCTCCAAACACTTGGAAGATCTTTTAGAGGGATATTCAAATAGGTTGTATTGCAAAAATACCTACTGGACCAGATTTGAAAAGTTGATGTAGAGCTCAAAAACTCCAATGACCAAAAGATATACTTGCACAAAGTGAGGTGGAAACATCAAATGACATCCCCAAATTTTGGTGAAAATTTTAGGTGCATTTATCAAATGGTTGCAGTGCAACAGAGGCTCCAAATCTATGAAAATTCATTTTAAAAGAATAAAGCTCATGAAAAACAATTATGCAAATAAATCCACTGATAAAGAATTGTTTTACAGAGAGAGTATACAAGTCCAATAATACTTTTGGAAAGTTTCCACTTGAGGTAAAACTCCAATATATTAAAGAAAAGAGAGGTTCTGAAATCAAGAGATAAATCCAGACAAATGGAAAAGTTTAATCTCCTGGCAAACTTTTAATTAATAAAAACAAGGTCAAAATTTTTGGGGTGTCACACCCCCTTGGTACCCCGTCCAGTCTAACCCTGACACAGACGACCGCCGGGTCTAGCCCTTTGACTTTCGCCGGACGGGGTTTGACCGGTAGACCTTTTCACCTGGTTGTCATAGCCCAGCCCATAGCTACACCCCCCAACACCATCCCGGCCCAACCAACCCCAAGATTCCCTCCGTGTCCGCCCGACGTGGCCGTTTCCCTCCTCCGGGACACGGCGGCAGCGACGCTCGTGAGGGGGGCACAACCCGGAGCCGCGTGCCGAGTACCTGCGCCTGCCACCATGCTTCCACAACTGTAGGAGGGCCCACCGCAACACCTGGTGGCATTGCTACCCCCCCCCCCCCCAGGTACCTCGTCCCGTCTAACCCTCACACAGAAGACCACCGGGTCTAGCCCTTTGACTTTCGCCGGACGGGGTTTGACCGGGTGGACCTTCTCACCTGGTTGTCATAACGCAGCCCATAGCTACACCCCCCAACACGGTCTGGACCCAACCAACCACTAGATTCCCTACGTGTCAGCCCGACGTGGCCGTTTCCCCCTCCGGGACATGGCGGCAGCGCCGCCCGTGAGGGGGGGGCACACCCCGGAGCCGCGTGTTGGGTGCCTGCACCTGCCACCATGATTCCACAACTGTAGGAGGGCCCACCGCAACACCTGGCGGCATTCCTACCGCCCTCCCCCTAGGTACCCCATCCCGTCTAACCCTGACACAGACGACCGTCAGGTCTAGCCCTTTTACTTTCGCCGGACGGGGTTTGACCGATGGACCTTTTCACCTGGTTGTCATAGCCTAGCCCATAGCTACACCCCCCCAACACCATCCCGGCCCAACCCACCCCAAGATTCCCCGTGTGTCTCCCCGGCGTGGCCGTTTCCCTCCTCCAGGACACGGCGGCAGCGACGCCCGTGAGGGAGGGCACACCCCGGAGCCGCGTGTCGGGTGCCTACGCCTGCCACCACGCTTCCACAACCGTAGAAGGGCCCACCGCAACACCTGGCAGCATTGCTACCCCCCCCCCAGGTACCCCGTCCCGTCTAACCCTGACACACACGATCGCCGGGTCTAGCCCTTTGACTTTCGCCGGATGGGGTTTGACTGGTGGACCTTTTCACCTGGTTGTCATAGCACAGCCCATAGCTACACCCACCAACACCGTGACGGCCCAACCCACCAAAAGATTCCCTCCGTGTCGGCCCGACGTGGCTGTTTCCCCGTCCGGGACACGGCGGCAGCAACGCCCGTGAGGGGGGCACACCCCGGAGCCGCGTGCCGCGTGCCTGCGCCTGCCACCACGCTTCTGCAACCTTAGGATGGCCCACCGCAACACCTGGCGGCATTGCTACCCCCCCCCCCCCCCCCCAGGTACCCCGTCCCGTCTAACCCTCACACAGAAGTCCACCGGGTATAGCCCTTTGACTTTCGCCGGACGAGGTTTGACCGGTGGACCTCTTCACCTCGTTGTCATAGCCCAGCCCATAGCTACACCCCGCAACATGGTATGGACCCAATCAACCACTATATTCCCTATGTGTCGGCCCGACGTGTCCGTTTTCCCCCTCCGGGACACGACGGCGGCGATGCCCGTGAGGTGGGGGCACACCCCGGAGCTGCATGTCGGGTGCCTGCAGCTGCCACCGCGCTTCCACAACTGTAGGAGGGCCCACGCAACACATGGCGGCATTGCTACCCCCCCCCCCCCCAAGTACCCCGTCCCGTCTAACCCTGACACAGACGACCGCGGGGTCTAGCTCGTTGACTTTCGCCGAACGGGGTTTGACCGGTGGACCTTTTAACCTGGTTGTCATAGCTACACCCCCCAACACCGTCACGGCCCAACCCTCCCTAAGATTACCTCCGCGTCGGCCCGACGTGGCCGTTTCCCCCTGCGGGACATGGCGGCAGCGACGCCCGTGAGGGGCGGCACACCCCGGAGCCATGTGTCGGGTGCCTGCGCCTACCACCACGCTTCAACAACCGTAGGAGGGCCCACCGCAACACCTGGCGGCATTGCTACCCCCACCCCCAGGTACCCCTTCCCGTCTAACCCTGACGCAGACGACTGCCGGGTCTAGCCCTTTGACTTTCACTGGACGGGGTTGACCGGTGGACCTTTTCACCTGGTTGTCATAGCCCAGCCCATAGCTACACCCCCGAACACCGTCCCGGCCCAACCCACCCCAAGATTCCCTCCGTGTCGGCCCGACGTGGTGGCTTCCCTCCTTCGGGACACGGCGGCAGCGATGCCCGTGAGGGGGGCACACCCCGGAGCCGCGTGTCGGGTGCCTGCACCTACCACCACGCTTCCACAGCCGTAGGAGAGCCCACCGCAACACCTGGCAGCATTGCAACCCCCCCCCCCCGAGGTACCCCGTCCCGTGTAACCCTGACACAGACGTCCGCCGGGTCTAGCCCTTTGTCTTTCGTTGGACGGGGTTTGACCGGTGGACCTTTTTACATGAATGCCATTGCGCAGCCTATAGCTACACCCCCAGCACCGTCCCAGCCCAACCCACCCAAAGATTCCCTCCGTGTCGGCCGGACGTGGCCGTTTCCCCCCTCCGGGACACGGCGGGGCACACCCCGGAGCTGCGTGTCGGTTGCCTGCGCCTGCCACCACTCTTCCACAACCGTAGGAGGGCCCACCGCAACACCTCGCGGCATTGCTACCCCCCCTTGGTACCCCGTCCAGTCTAACCCTGACACAGACGACCGCCGGGTCTAGCCCTTTGACTTTCGCCAGACGGGGTTTGACCGGTAGACCATTTCACCTGGTTGTCATAGCCCAGCCAATAGCTACACCCCCCAACACCGTCCCGGCCCAACCAACCCCAAGATTCCCTCCGTGTCGGCCCGACGTGGCCGTTTCCCTCCTCCGGGACACGGCGGCAGCGACGCCCGTGAGGGGGGCACAACCCGGAGCCGCGTGCCGAGCGCCTGCGCCTGCCACCATGCTTCCACAACTGTAGGAGGGCCCACCGCAACACCTGGTGGCATTGCTACCCCCCCAGGTACCTCGTCCCGTCTAACCCTCACACAGAAGACCACCGGGTCTAGCCCTTTGACTTTCGCCGGACGGGATTTGACCGGGTGGACCTTCTCACCTGGTTGTCATAACGCAACCCATAGCTACACCCCCCAACACGGTCTGGACCCAACCAACCACTAGATTCCCAACGTGTCGGCCCGACGTGGCTGTTTCCCCCTCCGGGACACGGCGGCAGTGACGCCCGTGAGGCAGGGGGCACACCCCGGAGCTGCGTGTCGGGTGCCTACGCCTGCCACCACGCTTCCACAACCGTAGAAGGGCCCACCGCAACACCTGGCGGCATTGCTACCCCACCCCTCAGGTACCCCATCCCGTCTAACCCTGACACAGACGGCCGCCGGATCTAGCCCTTTGACTTTCACCGGACGGGGTTTTACCGGCGGACCTTTTCACCTGGTTGTCATAGCCCAGCCCATAGCTACACCCCCCAACACCGTCCCGGCCCAACCCACCCCAAGATTCCCTCCGTGTCAGCCCGACGTGGCCGTTTCCCTCCTCCAGGACATGGCAGCAGCGATGCCCGTGAGGGGGGCACACCCAGGAGCCGCGTGCCGGGTGCCTGCTCCTGTCACCACGCTTCCACAACCGTAGGAGAGCCTACCACAACACCTGCCGGCATTGCTACCCCCCCCCCCAACACCGTCCCGGCCCAACCCACCAAAAGATTCCCTCTGTGTCGGCCCCACGTGGCCGTTTCCCCCCTCCGGAACACAGCGGCAGCGACGCCCGTGAGGGGGGCACATCCAGGAGCCATGTATCGGGTGCCTGCGCCTGCCACCACACTTCCACAAACTGTAGGAGGGCCCACCGCATCACCTGGCGGCATTGCTACCCCTCCCAAGGTACCCCGTCCCGTCTAACCCTGACACAGACAACCGCCGGGTCTAGCCCTTTGACCTTCGCCAGACGGGGTTTGACCGTTGGACCTTTTCACCTGGTTTTCATAGCCCAGCCCATAGCTACACCCCCCAACACCGTCCCGTCCCAACCACTCCATGATTCCCTCCGTGTCGGCCCGACGTGGTCGTTTCCCGCCTTCGGGACACGGTGGCAGCGACGCCCGTGAGGGGGGCACACCTCGGAGCCGCGTGTCGGGTGCCTGTGCCTGCCACCATGCTTCCACAACCGTAGGAGGGCCCACCGCAACACCTGGCGGCATTGCTACCACCCTCCCAGGTACCCCGTCCCGTCTCCCCTCTCCGAGACATGACAGATGCAAGGCCCGTGTGGGGGGGGGGGCAATCGTATATCTATAACCGGGATATGTTTTCTGTACATAAGGCACATTGAAGTTAATCAAATTAGTTTTTTTGTTTTGCGGGTGAAGCAAGGCCCGTGTGGGGGGCAATCGATATATATATAATCGAGATATGTTTTATGTACGAGGGAACACCGGACAGAAGGGGTTGTATAAATGCAAATTCTGAATTTTGCCATGTAGCTTCAAGATTTTGTAAAGTAAAAAAAAAATGATCTTAGATAGCTACGTCTGGGCATACAATCACCTTCCTAATCATGCAATCATAGGAGTTCGTTTTCTGTAATTTTGAAATAAAAACTGGTTAGATAGATTTGAGCACACAAGATAAATAGACAGACAGGTAGACTTGTTTAAAAAGGAAAGCAATGGCGGTTTAACCTAGACTAAATAGAACCACGCACGTACGCTTTATTTTCTTACCAGAATCATCAACCAAAGCTAGGTTTTCGTGAATCATGATGGCGAAAGACCAGCGCCAGTCTGCATGGACGGACCTGCAACCGGATCTCCTGCTCCTGGTCCTCCACCACCTCACGTCCCTCTTGGACCGCGTCCGAGCAGGCGCCGTCTGCAGGTCGTGGCGCTCGGCCTCCAGCCTGCTCCCACCGACGCGGCTCCCCTGGGTCGTGTTCGGCGACGGCACCCTCTTCGACCTCGCCAACGACAGCGCGCCGCACCCGCACTACCGCCTGCGTCTCCCCGATGACTGCTGGCGCTACAGCGCCGGCGAGAACATGCTGTTTCTCGTGCACCAGCGCGACGGCAGCTGCTCCCTCATGAACGCTCTCTCCGGTGCCAGGACCGATCTCCCTGAGCTAGCTGCTATCTTGCGGACTGACAACCTCTGGCACCGAAAGCCAAACGAGCTCAGGCGCACCCCCCATGACCCACACGAGCCCACGATGGCTATAGGAAAGGTGGTGTTATCTTCAGCGCCGGACGACCCCATCGTCGCCGTCCTGCTCGAAAACAAAATCTTCGTTTCTACTTGCCGGCCGGCCGGAGAGAGCAACTCATGCCTGCTGGTGTTGGTTCACGAGGCCGTCGACATGGTTCTGTTTCAAGGGCAGATCTACGCCCTCTCCATCAGACATGTCCTCTCGAACCTCAACCTCATCAATGGTCACCTCGACAAGCCGACGCCGCCTGGCGTTGAACCAAAAGTGCGGTGGGGTTTAGATTTGATAAAGAACCCGTGGTCATGGCAGCAACATGAGCAAGATGAAGAAGACGTTTTCAAGCAAGATGAAGAAGACGTTTTCGCTGACCCCCTGGTCGAGCTATATCTAGTTGAGTCTGGCGGCAAGCTCTTGATGGTGAAGCGATGGCTCCGCCGCCCATGGATGCCCTGCTTCCCGGAAGGTAGAAGAACTTTCTGCTTGCAGGTGTGGGAGGCAGACATTAGCGAAGGCCAGTGGAAGAAGTTGGACGGCAGCCTAGAAGGCCGGGCGCTCTTTGTGAGCAGGTCTTGCTCTAAGTCTTTGCCCGTCGGTCATGGAGTTCGAGAAGACTGTATCTACTTCCTGAAGAACCTCTATGTGTCGAGGAAGCCGAACGCGCCTCTCGGCGACTTTGGCGTGTACAATGTTAGAGACAAGACGTTCACCCCTTTGTTGCGTGAGTCAATGCCATCGCTGCCGTGGAAGAGCGGGCGGTTTCCATCATGGTTTTTTCATGGCCAAGTTTAATTAAGTCATCAACATGCATGTGCCAGCATTTAGTTGTATTCCTAATTGCTTGTGCAATGGTCCCAAAAAAAATTGTATGCATTTTTGTATGGTTATTAGGACAGTGCCCATGCGTTGCAATGGAGTATAAATATTTACTCAGTACGTTAGCTTATGATTTACCTGCATATACTAATGCGATTGTGTAAATGAATGTTTTATCAAATCGTGCCCGTGATTTTATCTTATAGTTTGATGTGAAGTTTGCTAAGTAAATAAAAGTGAAATTGGTTTAGAAGATAAATAATTACCATGATTGGTTATCATTTGGGGAAAGTTGGATGAAAGGATGATGAGAAGAACAATGAAACATGGAATCTTACAATATTTTTAAGGACGTGGCTGCCTGGCGCCCGAGCGATGGCTCGCGGGATCGAGCGCTCTCCCCAAAAGGAAGGCGGGCTGTCACTTTCCTAAAAAAGCAAATCAGTTTCTCACACCACCACCCCACGTCCACGTGATTCCGAAACCAACTAACATCCTAAAAGGAAACTACTTGACGTATTCACGCTACTTAGGAAATCACCTACGATCTTGTCCCGCGTGCATCTATTTGGGTTTCAAAAAAATTCAAAAGCTATAACTTTTTATTCGTGCATCGGAATTCATATCCGTTTTCACCGTTGGGTTTCTCAGGACGAGTACTTCAAAACTAGATCCCATATGGGTACATTTTGACAAACTTTTTTCTCGGGCAATTTTGGGTTGTATTGAGGCAACTATAGTGCTATAAGAAAGCAACTTCTTTTTTTTCCTAGTATGATTGCCTATCAACGAAAAATCCTTCTAAGTTGGTTATCGCAACTACCAAAATTGACTAGCTTCATCTCTAAGTTGTATACCATAACTAGCAAGTATCCTAACTCTATGCCATCTATGACACTACTGCACACAACTAATTAGGAGGCTACTAGGCGAATTCACTAATAGATACGGTTCAATTCATCTAGCATCGAAGTTGCTCCTACTTAGCACTAAAGTTGCCTCATTTAGCATCATGTTCTTATTTTTGGCCTAGTATGACTTTCTATTAGGTTGATTTGTGTCAAAACAATAAAATCACACAAAACATGAGGTGCCATTTAGTGCTACATACAAGCAACTTCACTGCACTATGTCCTGTGAGTCTTGCTGACTTTATCCCAATTTGTCTATCATGGCTGCTCGGTTGCTTATCATTGATTATCAGTTGCCTACGTTTGATGCTCAGTTGCCTAGAAATACTATAAAGTTGCCTAACATTGATACCCAGTTTTCCATCTGTGATGCTCAGTTGCCTACAAATACTATGAAATTGCCTAACATTGATGCACAGTTGCCTATCATTGATGATTAGTTGCCTGTGGTTGATGCCCAGTTGCCTACAAATACTATGAAATTGCCTAACACTCATGTCCATTTTGCCTATCGTTAGTGACCAGTTGCCCACGGCTCATGCTCAGTTGGCTACAAAATACTATGAAATTGCCCAATATTGATGTTAGTTGCCTAACTTTATAAATTAGTTGCCTACTAATATTGGGAAGTTTCTTATCATTCCTTTTCTAAGTTGCCTACCTGTGATGCTCTGTTGCCTGCCATTTCTATTTCAGTTGCCTAGAATACATTGAAAAGGTGGTCCATCATTGTTAGTAAGTTGCCTTTCTATGAAACTAAGTTGTTTACTATACCAAAAAGTATTACATGCAACTAAGGATGATATTAAGCTACTCGCTTGTCATGGCAAGCAGTTTAGGATGATGTTAGCCTATCCCAGAAACTAAGTTGTCTACAATACTATCAAATTGGAGGTGAAGCTAATTATGATAGAAAACTTAGAAGTGAAGCCAGTTAACTAGATAGTCATGGTAGCCAACTTCAAAGCGATTTTCAATCATAGAAAGTCATACTAAACAAACTAACAAGAAGTTGCTTTCCTATAGTACTAAGTTGCCTCCGTAGCATCCAATGTTGCTCAACAAAAAAGTTAGTCGAAACATACTCATATGGGATCTAGTTTTGAAGATCTCGTCACGATTAACCTAAGGGTGAAAACAGATCTTAATTTCGATGCTTGGTCTAAAAGTTATAGATTTCCAAAATTTTGAAAACGCTAATTAAATGCATGCAGATCTAAGTTTCAACTGAATCCCCACCCCATGCACTGTCCCCACGTGGGCCGCTCCCTTGCGCTTGTCGTGACATGGGTTATTATTGTTCTGGTCGGACGATTCCGCGCGCGTCACTGGCGATCGGGCGTATCGGACGGCTCTCGCGCGTGCGCTCGAGACAGTCATCCGGCGCAGCCACGCGATTCAGAATTCAGGTATTTTTAAATAGTAGGGAACATATAGAGATTAGCTGGTTTACATGTATAATTTCTAACTGTATCTCGAATTTTACATCCTAGGGACTTCATATCGTTTACCAATGTTTGGCTCGATGTGTTTCGTTTCAGTAATATTTATTTGCACGTCCCTCCAGTTTCAATAGCTGGACTTATTTTGTTAGAAACACGAATCACTTTGCCTTGTAGTATTGGCACATTCATGTGCATGCTTAATTAGTTGAACCCTGGCTGGCTGTGGCCAATTCCGAGCACGTGACGCCACGCTCGGAAGGAACTGAAACGCGCCGTGCTTAACGCTGACTCACGCGCGGCGCGGCGCACAAAGTTGAGCGTGACTTGCTCCGAGCGAAAACAGAAATAATTGTGCACGCGCGGAAGTCATGCCTAGCCTAGGTTTTGGTGAATCAATCAATCAATCGCGATGGCGAAAGATTCTTCTTGGGCGTACCTGTCAGATGATCTCCTGCTCCTGGTCCTCCGCCGCCTCACGTCCCTCGCGGACCGCGTCCGAGCAGGCGCCATCTGTAGACCATGGCGCTCCGCCGCCGGCCAGCTCCCACCGAGGCGGCTCCCGTGGGTCATGTTCGGCAACGGCACCCTCTTCGACCTGGCAAACGACAGCGCGACGCACCCGCACCACCGCCTGCGTCTCCCCGACGATTGCTGGCGCTACAGCGCCGGCGAGAACATGTTGTTCCTCGTGCACCAGCGCGACGGTAGCTGCTCCCTCTTGAACGCTCTCTCCGGCGCCACCACCCGTCTCCCCGAGCTAGCCGGCCTCCTGCGGACTTACGACGTCCGGCATCGTCGACTGCGGAACGAGCTCAGCTGCACCCCCCACAACCACAACGAGCTCAGGGGCATCCTCCGCTCCTGGCGGGGCCAAACCGAGCCCACCATGAAAGCTATAGGGAAGGTGGTGGTGTCCTCCTCGGCGTCAGACGACGAGCCCATCGTCGTCGCCGTCCTGATCGGACGCGATGTCATCGTGTCCACTTGCCGACCGACCGGCGAGAGCAACTCAGTCCTCCTGGGGGATCTACATCACGAGGCCATCGACATTGCCCTTTTTCAAGGGAAAATCTACGCGCTCTCCAGGGGCCATGTCCTCGAGACCCTTGACCTCAGCAATGGCCACCAAAAAGGCTTCAAACTCAAGTACAGTACCGAACTCATGATAAAGCACCCATGGCAAAACCACCACCACCAACATTTCCAAGACGGTTTTCCCTTGGTCGAGATGTAGCTGCTCGAGTCCGGTGGCAAGCTGTTGATGGTGAAGCGATGGCTCCGCCGCCCATGGATGAGGATGCCCAGCTCCCCGGATGCGGATGGTAGAAGAACTTTCCGGTTCGAGGTCTGGGAAGCCAACCTGAGCGAACGCCGGTGGAAGAAGTTGGACGGCAGCCTACAAGGCCAGGCGCTCTTTGTTAGCAGGCCGTGCTCCAAGTATTTGCCCGCTGGTCATGGAGTTCAGGGAGACTGTATCTACTTCCTCAACAAACTCTATCAGTGGAAGCAGCCGGAGGCACCTCTCGGTGACTCTGGCGTGTACAACATTAGAGACAAGTCATTCACCCCTTTGTTGCGTGAGTCGATGCCATCGCTGCCGTGGAAGAGCCAGCGGTTTCCGTCATGGTTTTTTCCTGTCCAAGTTTAATTAAATCGTCAACATGTGTTTTTTTATCCAGTTTAATTGAATCGTCAACATGTGCCCACATTTATCTTTAGTTGTTTTCCTTGGTTGTCAAAATTAACGACCCCAATATTGTATGCATTTTTGTAGAGTATATTTTTCTAACTTTGTCTTGAATTTTACATCCTGGCGACTTCATATCGTTTACCAATGTTTGGCTCAATGTGTTTGGTTGCAGTTAATATTTATTTGCATGTCCCTGCAGTTTCAATAGCTGGACTCATTTGGTTGGAAACATGAATGATTTTGCCTTGTATATTGACACATACATGTGGATGCTTAATTATCTGGTCTCGTTCATATTTTATTTTACGGTTTTGCTGAAACTCATTCAGCTGAGAATATTTTTTGTCTCATTCATTTTTTCAACCGTAGGATTCAATCACGTCGCGGTTCATGTTTTGTCGAGGAGGAAAGCTTCGTAGCGAACAAGGCCCAGCCTATCTGTTGTTCGGCTTGCAGCCCTTTTTTTTGTCACACCATTTTTGTTGTCCCATGCTGGGTTTTAGCCCGCTGGGCATGTGTGGGCTACCGGGAGATAATAAGGAAACACGTGGCCTTTTTTTCTGCATTTTGTTTTTCTTTGCTGTTTTATTTTTTATCCATTATTCCTATTTAACTTTCAATTTTCCCTGCATTTTTTCTATTTTTTTTTACTTTTTTTGTTTTCATTTTTTGGTTGGGAGAGAACATGTAAAGATTTTTGAAACTTATTTATACTCAAATGAGATTGGGTTAATTTCTGAAATGTACTAGAAGATCATTTTTTATACTTTTTTTGTTCCTGTTTTTTTCTCATTTGTGTTTTCTTTTTTATGCCTATCAGTATTCATATTTTAGACCCACAAAGAGGATGACAGCTACATCCATTCTAGAATCGAAGAGAGCGTGAATGAAAGTAGCGGTTCCATTCTAGATTTTCTTTTTCTGTTTTTCATTGAAAATTTTGGATTTTTGTTGTTGTTCTAATTTTTTGCAAGTTCATATTTTTACTCGTGCTTCCCTTTCTCATTTTATTTTTTATATCCATTTTTTCATTTTTGTTCTTGCTGTTTTTTCGTCTTCATCTATTAAAAAAGTTCTTTTGTTTCCTACTATATGTCGAGGGTTCCCAATTGCATGTCAACCATCGACTCGCAACTAGTGTGTGTGTGTGTGTGTTTGTGTGGAGGGTCTCCGGTTGCATGTCAACCATCGACTCGCAACTAGGGAAGCGTGTTTTCGTCGAGGGTCCCCAGTTGCATGCCGACCATCGACTGCAACTAGGGTGTGTGTGTGTGTGTGTGTATGTGTGTGGAGGGTCTCCGGTTGCATGTCAACCATCGACTCGCAACTAGGGGAGTGTGTGTTTGTCGAGGGTCCCCAGTTGCATGCCGACCATCGACTCGCAACTAGGTGTGTGTGTGTGTGTGTGTGTGTGTGTGTGAAGGGTCTCCAGTTGCATGTCAACCCTCGACTTGCAACTAGGGGAGTGTGTGTTTGTCGAGGGTCCCCAGTTGCATGTTGACCATCGACTCGCAACTAGGGTGTGTGTGTGTGTGTGTGTGTGTGTGTGTGTGTGTGTGTGTGTCTATTTGTCGAGGCCCCCAGTTGCATGCTAACCATCAACTCGCAACTAGGGGGCGTCTGTGTTTTGTCGTGGCCCCCAGTTGCAACCCGACCATTGACTTGCAACTAGGGGTGTGTGTGTGTGTTTGTTGAGGCCCCCAGTTGCATGCCAACCATCGACTCGCAGCTCAGGGTGTGTGTGTGTGTGTGTATGTTTGTTGAGGGTTCCCAGTTGCATGTAAACCATCGACTTGCAACTACGGTAGTGTGTGTTTGTCGAGGGTCCCCAGTTGCATGTCGACCATCGACTCGCAACTAGGGTGTGTGTGTGTGTGTGTGTGTGTGTGTGTGTTTGTCGAGGCCCCCAGTTGCATGCTAACCATCGACTCGCAACTAGGGGGTGTGTGTGTCTTGTCGTGGCCCCCAGTTGCAACCCAACCATCGACTTGCAACTAGGGGTGTGTGTGTGTTTGTCGAGGCCCCCAATTGCATGCCGAAGATCGACTCACAACTCAGGGTGTGTGTGTTTGTCGAGGGTCCCGAGTTGCATGTCAACCATCGACTTGCAACTGGGGGAGTGTATGTTTGTCGAGGGTCCCTAGTTGCATGTCGACCATCGACTCGCAACTAGGGTGTGTGTGTGTGTGTGTGTGTGTGTGTGTGTGTGTTTGTCGAGGCCCCTAGTTGCATGCTAACCAACGACTCGCAACTAGGGGGTGTGTTTTGTCGTGGCCCCCAGTTGCAACCCGACCATTGACTTGCAACTAGGGGTGTGTGTGTGTTTGTCGAGGCCCCTAGTTGCATGCCGATCGTCGACTTGCAACTCTGTGTGTGTGTGTGTGTGTGTGTCGAGGGTCCCCAGTTGCATGTCAACCATCGACTTGCAACTAGGGGAGTGTGTGTTTGTCGAGGGTCCCCAGTTACATGCCGACCATCGAGTCGCAACTAGGGGGTGTGTGTTTGTCGAGGGTTCCCATTTGTAACTCCACCCACGATACACAACTAGGGCCGGACCCATTTTTTGTCCCAGTTGTAACTTCACCGTCGATATGCAACTGGGGTCATTCATTTTTGTCATAGTTACAACTCCACCACCGACATGCAATGGGGGCCCGCCTTTTTTATTTTCCGAGTTGCAAGTCGACCATCGGCACACAACTGGAGCCCAACCCATTTTCGTTCTCGTTTGCATTACACCCTGACATGCAATTGGGAGCCCCACATTTTGTATCCCAGTTGCGAGTCCTCCACGAGTCTGCAACTGGGTGCTCGACTAATTTTGTTCTAGTTGCAACGCCATCCTCGATATGAATAAGGACCCGACCCATTTTTTCAGTTATAAGTCCACCCTCGACAGCACCTCGACCCAACCTGTTTGTCTCAGTTGGAAGTTCACCCTCGACATGCAACTGCATGCCACAATAAGACAACAATTAAGGTTGGGAGGAGAGTTATCAGCTATTTGCATCTCCATATTTTTTTTAAAAAATATTCATCATTTTCCTTTTTATTGTTTTCATCTTTTTTTAATAAAAGTCATGACATTTTCTTAAAATTGTTTGCATTTATAAAAATCATGGTTTTAAAAAAAAAATTTAATTTAGAAACATAAAGAGTTTTAAGTTTCACAGACATTTTCTGCATTCACTAACTTTTTGAATAATGTGTATGCATGCATGCAAAGGCAAGTGATGAGCAGCTAAGCTCGTGGATAAAATGATTGCCTGCGCAAGTGTGTTTTTGCATGCGTACGAGTGATCAAGCCAGTGATATGTAGCTAGCTCTGACGGTGTACATGGACGATGTGTGACATATATAGAAGTTGTAAAAGAAATACTAGGTCCAACACAGAGAAAGAGAAAAACTAGATTGAAAAAAAGTAGCAGCGAGGCCCTATCAACCTGTTTTTGTTTCCATGAATGATTGAAACAAACAAACAATTGTATGACGTCATCAATATGTCATCTGAATGAGACCAAATTGTGTCTCATTCAGCTGAGTTCCAGGCGCTCCCTTTATTTTATATGTAGTATATGTAGTACGTATATGAGACCTAGACACATCATAGCTTATATGATGTTTCACGTAATACATAACCTAAACACGTGCATGGATGCATTGCTTGTATCTAGACATTCGGTCTAATGAGGGAGTTTTGTGATTGTTTTTGTCGGATGGTGGAATTTTTAGCCGTTTCTTTTAAGAATAAAGTAAACCTCATAGTAGATGGGTCGGTGGGTAGCCCTTGCAAAAGTGGCCACACTGCATCCCTTCAGCAACCAATCTTTTTTTCTCAATGATGCATTTCACTTGGAACATGACACAAGGTTCCGAGCTAATTAAGTCATCAACATGTGCACCTACTACTTGTAAATGAATAATTGTCGTATAATTGTCTTTTTTTTTTGTCGTCCAAAGGACCAAACATAATTGTATGCCACCCACATAAAACAAATCCTATGTGTTTATTTCTTTATGATTAGTTGGTTCACATGGTTGAATTTTACAACCTGATGACGTCATATTGATTGTCAATGTTTGGCTCGACGTGTTAGATTTCAGTTAATATTTATTTGCATGTCCCTGTTTCAATGGCTGGGACATAATTTAGTATGCTCTATGAAAAACACGGATGATTTTGCCATGTATTGACACATAAATGTGCATGCTTAATTAGTTAAACTCATATTTTTATTTCATTTTATATGTAGTATGTATGCGAGACCTAGACACGTTATAGCCTATATGATATTCAGACAATACACACCTTAATTAAAACATGCATGGATGCATTGGTGGTATCTATATATTTTGTCTAATGAGGGAGTTTTCTGATTGTCTTTTTCAATGCTGGAATTTTTAGTTGTTCATTTGAAAATAAAGTGACCCTGGAAAAGAGCCTCCTTTATCAGTAGTAATTTCATAAGTATAAAGATGATACAATAGGAGAATCGATACATACATGACTCACCACTACAGTGTCAGTAAACACTTATTGGGCAGTAACCGTCATCTCTATTGCCTATTATCACTAGCCTATCATCCCACTTTGACTGGTCAATGATGATTGCACTGTCCAGCTGCACTGCCTCATATCTTATAAACAAGATAGTATCAACAATGGTACAACAATATTCGCAATGGTATCATCTATCAAACATTGCATATCTATTATCACACTAAAGCATAGTATCAACACTGCACTAGTGTAGAAAAAGCTTAGTGCTGGCTTTGCAAAAATGACGTTGCTGGCGTGGGAGCCCAACGCCAGCAATATGATGTCACTGTTAAAAAATATTTGCGGTGTTAGTGCCCACATCAGCAGTAATTTAGGTGCTTCTTGCATGCCACGTGTCCCACGCCATCACTATTATTTCCCACCTAGCGGCATTCCATGTAACATGCACGCCAACAACAGTTTTCTCAGCCAAAAAATTTATTTGCACCACCATATAGCATTTTGCATCTCGGTGACATAGATAATTATATAGACCAACAGCAGCACAATGGCCAAACATAGGTAATTATATAGATAAGATATCCAACAATCATTGATCTCACAAACAGTTCTAGCTAATGATTAGTCATTGTCAATATGCACTACAAGCGAACTAATCTATCTTATATCTTATATCTTATATCTTATCTTATATATATTTACTAATTGGAGGCACCATACGGGTCATCATAGTAATCCACATCATTAAAAATATTTTAACCGTTGATCTATTTAACTGATCTATCTTGACCCCATGATTTACGTTACTTTTGTGGAAAAAAAAGTCAACATACACATATCAATCAGATGTGAAGTAATTAGAAAACCTTACGTTACTTTTGTGAAGAAAAAAAGAGCAACCCTACACGTGAAAAAAAGAGCATCATATCTAATCAACTCTCAGCCGTTGGATTATTACTTTATTAGATGTGGAGATGAAATCTTTGATCGTGATATTCCTGTAGGGACGTAATAATGTCAAATATCAATCTCTTTGCTAAAAAAAAAAATCTTTCCGATCTCTCTCTTAATCGTGTCTCCATCTCACGCCGCTGACTTCTATCAAATAGTTAGGTCAATCGAGATTGCCTTCTACGTGCTTATCTCGCCGGCCAAGCTTCATGAACGATTGCACTAGGAACGAATCATGCTAGCTTGCTTCATCACCGTTCACAAGTCAACGCCGGAGGCCAGTACGTCCATGTTCCTTTTGCCATCAACCATATCTCTGATGTGTGTGTCTTAGCAGATTAAAGAAATCGATCTGGATTTCCTGTGCGTACATACGTGCATATGTGAATCAATCTAGATTACGTGCTGCTTAGGAATTTAGCATGGCTGTGCAACCTGTCTTCTTCGGAGATGAAAATTAAGTTCCTAGCACCCGTGCGACATGATTCAGGACCTGTGCCAACAGTCCTCTCTTTCTCTCTTTGGACAACGACCGTTCCGCTGCTTCTCTTTTTGCTATTGTCGCTAGACCCGATGATCTTCTATAGCTTTTCCAGGTTGGCACTCAGGTTGAACCACCGCGCAATGACCTGCTGCGCAGGAAATAATTCCTACGTATTGGGATGTACAAGAGGATAGCAAACACATCTGGCCGGCAGAGACAAGCCGTACTTTGTTCGTGGCAACTGCTACGACTGATGCCCTATGGCGGTAGAAGCAACAGCAACGACAATGTTTTGTCGAGCAATGACATCATCCATGTCTGTTGATATGGTTGTCACTCACCACAGGTACTCAGTTCCTAATTATATGTATTTTTTTAATCTCTGTAGCTGTTTATGAATGCAACGTGTTACGTAGTACATACATGCCTCATGGCTATGTGTTTCTCTGTACGGATGTTGTGCTCGACTGTTTTTTCCAAAAAGATGTTAACATTGTCCATTAGATCTTTGTCACTCCATTTGTTTCTTATAAACATCAAACAATATTTCCTTATAATTTATATTACATAT
Organism: Aegilops tauschii subsp. strangulata; assembly: GCF_002575655.3. Classification (NCBI taxonomy): domain Eukaryota; kingdom Viridiplantae; phylum Streptophyta; class Magnoliopsida; order Poales; family Poaceae; genus Aegilops; species Aegilops tauschii. The sequence goes on from NC_053041.3 coordinate 70,886,547, forward strand.
AAATTATTTAGGCTTGATGGGAAGTTATCATTTTTACAAGTTCATTGGGCATAAATAAAATAAAAGTGTGGTGTTATTAATGGAGGAGAAACATGTGCTGACATGTTTTCGATGAAAAAAAAAATTACATGTACTTTTTATGTTTTTCCTCATTATCTTCATAACAAAATTCTAACCATATACAATGCAAATGTATTGCTCTCCGGCTTCAAATAGCCAAAACCAAATAGCGGGAAATAGCCAAAGAAATAAAAAACGAATGACATCCCTTTGTTAAATCGGACAAATAACTGGATTTTTCCAGCATGCAAATGTCCACATATATGTAACATTCACTAAAAATATTTCGTGGGTTATGACGCAAAATTACTTATAGTGCATCTGAAATAGCAAATAGTGCATGCATTGGACTTCTAGCGTAACATACAAATAAAAATATTATATGATGTAGTGTAAAGTTTGGTAGTGCACATATACATGTACATTTTTCTGTTATTTTAAAATGCAATTTTAAAATACTGAGATCAAAAGAGCAATTAGGATTTTCTGCACGATATCATGAGTTTGGAGTTTTCGCAATTGATAAGAAAGCACACAAGACTTCAAATCACACTTAATAAAAGGAAAAATATAGTAATTGTTTTGTCTTAAAAATATCCTTTTCAAAGTAAGACATGTTACCTAATATTCAGGGCTTGAAGACACTCAGTTATTAAATATGCAAATGAAGATATTTGTGAATATTTCCATGTTGTCGTGTAGTATATTTTTCATTGATGCGTAGTGTTCTTTTTTCTAAACATGCATTCATATGTAGTGTGGGTAAAGATCTATGAACCACTCCCAAAAAAATATAACACGACAATCAAACATTACTCGGACATGTTTATGTGAACAATAGATGTTTGTAGATTATATGATCATGAATTCATTAAAAAGAATATATATCCTTTTTCACATGATAGAGAATATGCACTCTTGTACGTTCGCAAGGATTTAAAATTGTATTATATTATTATTTTTCAATTCTCATACATATTGCATTTAACAAAAGTTAACAAAACTACAAATCAGAAAAAAAATATATATATATATATATATATATATATATATATATATATATATATATATATATATATATATATATAAATAGACTAGCCCGTGCGATCGCACGGGTTGACGACTAGTATACCTAATAATAAAGGGGTTATTGCTTCTGGTGGCCCATCATCGAAATTGCCCCCAAAGTTGCAAAATATTATCCACCGATGTCACCTATAAGTGATAAAAAAAACGTTTGACACAGGGGAATCCCCGCCTGGGCCAGCCCATATGGCAGGAAACTTCTATACTGCGCTCTGCACGCTGGGAGATGACAGAGCGCGCCAGTTTGGGCCGGCCCATATCGGGGCAGCCTGTTTTTAAAATATCGTTTTTCTTTTCCGTCTTTTTTTTTACTTTAAATAATTTGGGACTTCAGAAAAGTTCAGAAAAATAAAAAAAATTGAGAATTCTGAAGTAAAGTTTTTAATAATTCATAAATGTTTGTGGATTCAGAAAATGTTCGTGATTTTGAAAAAATGTTTGTATATTCAAAAGATGTTCACAATTTTGAACACAAATGTTTCGGAATTCAAAAAATGCACACAATTTTTCAAAAAAGTTTGTGTATTAAAAATGTTAATGAAGTTGAATAAAATTGCGTCAATTAAAACTATATTCATGAATTGAAAAATATCCTAAAAATCCAAAAATTGTTCGTGACTTACAAAATAGCTTATTGATTCATAAAATGGTCGCTGATTCAAAAAATCTTCGTGAATTTCAAAATTTGTTCGACCAATTTCCCAAAATATGTTCGTCGACTCTAGAAATGTTCACCTATTCAAGAAATATTTTTGATAAAATCTTCACAATTTTTAAAAAAATTGTTTGCAAATAGTATAAAATGTTCATGAATTCAATAAATGTTCATGATTATAGAAAATGTTCGAAATTCTATAAAAAATGGTCACGAATTTGAAAAGTGTTCACGATCTTAGATATGTTCGTGAGTTTATAAAAATGTTCATGATTTTAAAAAATTGTTGACGATTTCACGAAAATGAGAGGTATAGTGTATCTCGGTGATGCAGCAAATGTGGTGATGGACATTGGAGATTATGATTTTTTTTCCATTGCAACGCACGTGTTCGTTTTGCTAGTATATAATAACCAGTTTACTTAAAACTTGGTATCAGCTTCGAAGGCCCAGATACACACACATTCTTTTAAATGTGTTGATGACGATCATCCTCCTCAAGTCATGGTGTCTGGTGTTCATGATAGTGACTATGACGGCCTGTCCAACCTGAAGATTCTTGCCAACTAGGAAGTTCTTTCACCCCACCGAGCTTAAGATAATGCAACCATCCGTATCCGCTACGTACGCACAGGTGGAGATGAAGCCCCTTCATGTAAGGCGTACTCCAACATAGCCTGCTTCATCAGCCTCGATGACACAACTCGGAGCTAGCCTCTTAGGCAATTTCTGAAAACACACACACACACACTCGCAAGCATATCATACGGATCTAAAACAAATCCATGTGATAAATGAGCATGTCATGCACAATTATCAAAAAAGCATACACTTCAATTCACATATATCATCGGTTTCTACACTAAACATATCAATCAGATCGATTCTACACTAAACATATCAATCAAATTGATTCTACACTAACATATTAATGTTGGAAATATGCCCTAGAGGCAACCATATTTGTATTATTTGTTTTCATGTTTATAACGAAGAGTTTATATTCTATGCTATAATTGCTATAATTCTTGAATATGATTCGTAGAAAATCTCATAAGATCGATTCTCTTTTTTTGTCTTCTCCACACAACCCCCATCATCATACTCTATTCCACCCATAGTGATGTATCCATGGCTCATGCTCATGTATTGCATGAAAGTTGAAAAAAGTTTGAGATTACTAAAGTATGAAACAATTGCTTGGCTTGTCATCGGGGTTGTGCATGATGAGAGCATTCTTGTGTGATGAAAATGGAGCATGGCCAAACTATATGATTTTGTAGGGATGAGCTTTCTTTGGCTATGTTATTTTGAGAAGACATAATTGCTTGGTTAGTATGCTTGAAGTATTATTATTTTTATGTCCATATTAAACTTTTATCTTGAATCTTTCGGATATGAATATTCATGCCATAATAAAAAAATTACATTGAGAATCATGCTAGGTAGCATTCCACATCAAAAATTTTGTTTTTATCATTTACCTACTCGAGGACGAGCAGGAACTAAGCTTGGGGGTGCTTGATACGTCTCCAACGTATCTATAATTTTTATTGTTCCATGCTATTATATATTTTGTTTTGGATGTTTAATGGGATTTACTATACACTTTTATATTATTTTTGGGACTAACCTATTAACCCAAGGCCCAGTGCAAATTGCTGTTTTTCTTTGCCTATTTCAGTGTTTCGCAGAAAAGGAATACCAAACGGAGTCCAAACGAAATGAAACCTTTAGGAGCGTGATTTTTGGAACAAATGTGATTCAGAGGACTTGGAGTGGACGTCAAGAAATCAACGATGAGGCCACGAGGCAGGGAGGCGCGCCTGCCCGCCTGGGCGCGCCCCCCACCCTCGTGGGCCCCTCGCAGCTCCACCAACCTACTTCTTCCTCATATATATATCCATATACCCTGAAACCAACCAGGACCACCACAAAACCCTATTTCCGCCGCCGCAACCTTCTGTACCCGTGAGATCCCATCTTGGGGCCTTTTCCGGCGCTCCGCTGGAGGGGGATTCGATCATGGTGGGCTTCTACATCAACACCATAGCCTCTCCGATGATGTGTGAGTAGTTTACCACAGTCCTTCGGTTCCATAGTTATTAGCTAGATGACTTCTTCTCTCTCTTTGGATCTCAATACAAAGTTCTCTATCTTCTTGGAGATCTATACGATGTAACTCTTTTTGCGGTGTGTTTGTCGAGATCCGGTGAATTGTGGGTTTATGATCAAGATTATCTATGAACAATATTTGAATCTCCTCTGAATTCTTTTATGTATGATTGGTTATCTTTGCAAGTCTCTTTGAATTATCAGTTTGATTTGGCCTACTAGATTGATCTTTCTTGCAATGGGAGAAGTGCTTAGCTTTGGGTTCAATCTTGTGTTGCTCGATCCCAGTGACAGTAGGGGAAACGACACGTATTGTATTGTTGCCATCGAGGATAAAAATATGGGGTTTATATCATATTGCTTGAGTTTATCCCTCTACATCATGTCATCTTACCTAATGCGTTACTCTGTTCTTATGAACTTAATACTCTAGATGCATGCTGGATAGCGGTCGATGTGTGGAGTAATAGTAGTAGATGCAGGCAGGAGCCGGTCTACTTCTCACGGACGTGATGCCTATATACATGATCATGCCTAGATATTGTCATAATTATGCACTTTTCTATCAATTGCTTGACAGTAATTTGTTCACCCACCGTAATACTTATACTATCTTGAGAAAATCCACTAGTGAAACCTATGGCCCCCGGGTCTATTTTCCATCATATTAATCTCCAGTCAACTAGCTATTTCTGTCGCCGTTTATTTTGCAATCTTTACTTTTAATCTTTATCATAAAAATACCAAAAATATTATCTTATCATCTCTATAAGATCTCACTTTTGCAAGTGGCCGTGAAGGGATTGACAACCCCTTTATCGCGTTGGTTGCAAGGTTCTTATTTGTTTGTATAGGTACGAGGGACTTGCGTGTGGCCTCCTACTGGATTGATACATTGGTTCTCAAAAACTGAGGAAAATACTTACGCTACTTTTCTGCATCACCCTTTCCTCTTCAAAGGAAAACCACCGCATGCTCAAGAGGTAGCACCCGTCACGTCTAACCCTAACACAGACGACCGACGGGTCAAGCCCTTTGACTTTCGTCGGACGGCGTTTGACCGGTGGACCTTTTCACCTGGTTGTCATAGCCCAGCCCATAGCTACACCCCCAACACTGTCCCGGCCCAACCCACCCCAAGATTCCCTTCGTGTCGGCCCGGCATGGCCGTTTCCCCCTTCCGGGACACGGCGGCAGCGACGCCCGTGAAGGGGGGCACACCCCGGAGCCGCGTGTCGGGTGCCTGCGCCTGCCACCATGCTTCCACAACCGTAGGAGGGCCCACCGCATCACCTGGCGGCATTGCTACCCCCCAGGTACCCCGTCCCGTCTAACCCTGACACAGACAACCGCCAGGTCTAGCCCTTTGACCTTCACCAGACGGGGTTTGACCGTTGGACCTTTTCACCTGGTTTTCATAGCCCAGCCCATAGCTACACCCCCAACACCGTCCCGGCCCAACCACTCCATGATTCCCTCTGTGTCGGCCCGACGTGGTCGTTTCCCGCCTTCGGGACACGGCGGCAGCGACGCCCGTGAGGGGGGCACACCCCGGAGCCGCGTGTCGGGTGCCTGTGCCTGCCACCATGCTTCCACAACCGTAGGAGGGCCCACCGCAACACCTGGCGGCATTGCTACCACCCTCCCAGGTACCCCGTCCCGTCTCCCCTCTCCGAGACATGACGGATGCAAGGCCCGTGTGGGGGGGGGGGGCAATCGTATATCTATAACCGGGATATGTTTTCTGTACATAAGGCACATTGAAGTTAATCAAATTAGTTTTTTTGTTTTGCGGGTGAAGCAAGGCCCGTGTGGGGGGCAATCGATATATATATAATCGAGATATGTTTTATGTACATAAGGCACATTTAAGTTAATAGTTTTGGAAAAAAACTAAAATGGAAATAAGAGAAAATAAATAAAATAAATAAAATGTTACAATATTATTAGAAATCTATGCCTACGGCAATGCCATCAGCATAGCTACGGCCACGGAACGGTAGAGCCCTGGACCGGATCGATGACGTGGCAAGATCCAAGGGCCAGGCCTATGCCGACAGCAAGGCCGTCGGCATAGGTATGCCACCCCACGGACCGGCGAGCGGCTCGGATCGATAACGTGGCGCGCGACGCGGATCGATGACATGGGCATAGCTATGCAGACGACCACCGTTAGCCCGTCGGCGTACGCGTGACGCCGTCAAACGGCCGTCGCCGCCTAGGTAGCCAGGCCCACATGATATGCCGACAGCCACCATAGGCACATTTCTTGCGATGCCATCGGCCGACCTATGCCGATGGATATACGCCGACGGCTTGAGCTGGGCCGTCGGGATACACCCATCTATGCCGACGGGGGCCGTCGGCATAGGTTTGGCCGTCGGCATCGCCGGTTATTCTGGTAGTGCAACCCGTCGAACATTTTTCGTGACGGTACAAATCGTCGCAGAATATGGATGATGGCCAAATTCATTGTCTAAAACAAGGCCAGAACGTCACAAGTGCACCTAAGGGGGCTGATCTGGGGGAAAACAACTTGTGACAGAAAACCTTCACAAAACAAGTTCTTAGGTGATAGTTTATTTTTCATCACAAGAGTTTTCATCACAGATTAGCGCAGATTTTTGTAGTGAGATAGACAGAAATGGCAGCCGTTCGGAGAAAGAAGAAGGCCCCGATCTTATCCCAAAATTCTTTGTTTGTGAGGGGAACGAACGAAGACTAGATCTTCCGCGTGGCCGCAAATGAAGACAATGTCTTTGTCTCAGTGGGCTATGAAGATACCTCTTCGGTCCAGGGAAAAGTCCCTTCGGCCCACGAGGGAACACCGGACAGAAAGGGTTGTATAAATGCAAATTCTGAATTTTGCCATGTAGCTTCAAGATTTTGTAAAGTAAAAAAAATTGATCTTAGATAGCTACGTCTGGGCATACAATCACCTTCCTAATCATGCAATCATAGGAGTTCGTTTTCTGTAATTTTGAAATAAAAACTGGTTAGATAGATTTGAGCACACAAGATAAATAGACAGACAGGTAGACTTGTTTAAAAAGGAAAGCAATGGCGGTTTAACCTAGACTAAATAGAACCACGCACGTACGCTTTATTTTCTTACCAGAATCATCAACCAAAGCTAGGTTTTCGTGAATCATGATGGCGAAAGACCAGCGCCAGTCTGCATGGACGGACCTGCAACCGGATCTCCTGCTCCTTGTCCTCCACCACCTCACGTCCCTCTTGGACCGCGTCCGAGCAGGCGCCGTCTGCAGGTCGTGGCGCTCGGCCTCCAGCCTGCTCCCACCGACGCGGCTCCCCTGGGTCGTGTTCGGCGACGGCACCCTCTTCGACCTCGCCAACAACAGCGCGCCGCACCCGCACTACCGCCTGCGTCTCCCCGATGACTGCTGGCGCTACAGCGCCGGCGAGAACATGCTGTTTCTCGTGCACCAGCGCGACGGCAGCTGCTCCCTCATGAACGCTCTCTCCGGTGCCAGGACCGATCTCCCTGAGCTAGCTGCTATCTTGCGGACTGACAACCTCTGGCACCGAAAGCCAAACGAGCTCAGGCGCACCCCCCATGACCCACACGAGCCCACGATGGCTATAGGAAAGGTGGTGTTATCTTCAGCGCCGGACGACCCCATCGTCGCCGTCCTGCTCGAAAACAAAATCTTCGTTTCTACTTGCCGGCCGGCCGGAGAGAGCAACTCATGCCTGCTGGTGTTGGTTCACGAGGCCGTCGACATGGTTCTGTTTCAAGGGCAGATCTACGCCCTCTCCATCAGACATGTCCTCTCGAACCTCAACCTCATCAATGGTCACCTCGACAAGCCGACGCCGCCTGGCGTTGAACCAAAAGTGCGGTGCGGTTTAGATTTGATAAAGAACCCGTGGTCATGGCAGCAACATGAGCAAGATGAAGAAGACGTTTTCAAGCAAGATGAAGAAGACGTTTTCTCTGACCCCCTGGTCGAGCTATATCTAGTTGAGTCTGGCGGCAAGCTCTTGATGGTGAAGCGATGGCTCCGCCTCCCATGGATGCCCTGCTTCCCGGAAGGTAGAAGAACTTTCTGCTTGCAGGTGTGGGAGGCAAACATTAGCGAAGGCCAGTGGAAGAAGTTGGACGGCAGCCTAGAAGGCCCGGCGCTCTTTGTGAGCAGGTCTTGCTCTAAGTCTTTGCCCGTCGGTCATGGAGTTCGAGAAGACTGTATCTACTACCTGAAGAACCTCTATGTGTCGAGGAAGCCGAACGCACCTCTCGGCGACTTTGGCATGTACAACGTTAGAGACAAGACGTTCACCCCTTTGTTGCGTGAGTCAATGCCATCGCTGCCGTGGAAGAGCGGGCGGTTTCCATCATGGTTTTTTCATGGCCAAGTTTAATTAAGTCATCAACATGCATGTGCCAGCATTTAGTTGTATTCCTAATTGCTTGTCCAATGGTCCCAAAACAAATTGTATGCATTTTTGTATGGTTATTAGGACAATGCCCATGCGTTGCAATGGGGTATAAATATTTACTCAGTACGTTAGCTTGTGATTTAACTGCACATACTAATGCGATTGTGTAAATGAATGTTTTATCAAATCGTGCCCGTGATTTTATCTTATAGTTTGATGTGAAGTTTGCTAAGTAAATAAAAGTGAAATTGGTTCAGAAGATAAATAATTACCATGATTGGTTATCATTTGGGGAAGGTTGGATGAAAGGATGATGAGAAAAACAATGAAACATGGAATCTTACAATATTTTTAAGGACGTGGCTACCTGGCGCCCGAGCGCTGGCTCGCGGGATCGAGCGCTCTCCCCAAAAGGAAGGCGGGCTGTCACTTTTCCAAAAAAGCAAATCAGTTTCTCACACCACCACCCCACGTCCACGTGATTCCGAAACCAACTGACATCCTAAAAGGAAACTACTTGACGTATTCACGCTACTTAGGAAATCGCCTACGATCTTGTCCCGCGTGCATTTATTTGGGTTTCAAAAAATTTCAAAAGCTATAACTTTTGATTCGTGCATCGGAATTCATATCCGTTTTCACCGTTGGGTTTCTCACGACGAGTACTTCAAAACTAGATCCCATATGGGTACATTTTGACAAACTTTTTTCTCGGGCAATTTTGGGTTGTATTGAGGCAACTATAGTGCTATAAGAAAGCAACTTCTTTTTTTCCTAGTATGATTGCCTATCAACGAAAAATCCTTCTAAGTTGGTTATCGCAACTACCAAAATTGACTAGCTTCATCTCTAAGTTGTATACCATAACTAGCAAGTATCCTAACTCTATGCCATCTATTACACTACTGCACACAACTAATTAGGAGGCTAGTAGGCGAATTCACTAATAGATATGGTTCAATTCATCTAGCATCAAAGTTGCTCCTACTTAGCACTAAAGTTGCCTCATTTAGCATCATGTTCTTATTTTTGGCCTAGTATGACTTTCTATTAGGTTGATTTGTGTCAAAACAATAAAATCACACAAAACATGAGGTACCTTTAGTGCTACATACAAGCAACTTCACTGCACTATGTCCTGTGAGTCTTGCTGACTTTATCCCAATTTGTCTATCATGGCTGCTCGGTTGCTTATCATTGATTATCAGTTGCCTACGTTTGATGCTCAGTTGCCTAGAAATACTATAAAGTTGCCTAACATTGATACCCAGTTTTCTATCTGTGAAGCTTAGTTGCCTACAAATACTATGAAATTGCCTAACATTAATGCACAGTTGCCTATCATTGATGATTAGTTGCCTGTGGTTGATGCCCAATTGCCAACAAATACTATGAAATTGCCTAACACTCATGTCCATTTTGCCTATCGTTAGTGACCAGTTGCCCACGGCTCATGCTCAGTTGGCTACAAAATACTATGAAATTGCCCAACATTGATGTTAGTTGCCTAACTTTATAAATTAGTTGCCTACTAATATTGGGAAGTTTCTTATCATTCCTTTTCTAAGTTGCCTACCTGTGATGCTCTGTTGCCTGCCATTTCTATTTCAGTTGCCTAGAATACATTGAAAAGGTGGTCCATCATTGTTAGTAAGTTGCCTTTCTATGAAACTAAGTTGTTTACTATACCAAAAAGTATTACATGCAACTAAGGATGATATTAAGCTACTCACTTGTCATGGCAAGCAGTTTAGGATGATGTTAGCCTATCCCAGAAACTAAGTTGTCTACAATACTATCAAATTGGAGGTGAAGCTAATTATGATAGAAAACTTAGAAGTGAAGCCAGTTAACTACACTAGTAGGAAAAGGGGCTTTTACCCCGGTTCATAAGGGCCTTTAGTCCCGGTTCTGGAACCGGGACTAAAGGGTCGTTACTAATGCCCTAGCCCTTTAGTCCCGGTTCTTACACGAACCGGGACTAAAGGTCGTCCACGTGGCCGGTGCGGGGAGCCCAGGCAGGAGGGCCTTTGGTCCCGGTTGGTGCCACCAATCGGGACCAATAGGCATCCACGCGTCAGCCCCTAGCAGGAGCTGAGGTTTTTGTTTTTTTTGAAAGGGGGTGGTTTAGGGGTTTTGGGGGGTTAATTTAGGTGTTTCATATATTGTGTTAGCTAGCTAATTAATAGAGAGAAGTGTCCTTTCTTATCTCCGTGCTTGGTCGACGCTACATACTATATACGTATGGAGAGGAGTAGACACGCTAGCTAGTAATCAAATGAAGGAAACATAAGATCGTCATGAACATATGCAGACAGAGAGAAGTGATATCGACCACCTCTCCTTCTCCGAGATATTGGTCGAACAACAAGTTCTCGTATATCTATCCGACACTACCGGCTACATATATACAATAATTATCTCTTACAATACAATCTCCTAATTATATTGTAGGAACACAGGGTCCACATAGTATTCTCCGTTTTCAGCGATCACGTGGTTAAGGAAGAATGCCGCCAATTCCTCTTGAATTCCTCGCATACGATCTTCTGCTAGGAGTTGATCCCGCTTCCGAAAAATCTAATTTGAAGAAGGGGGTCAATACATATATATATGAATAAATGAAACTCAACACAAATGATGGTAATAAAATAAAATTGTGAATATTATTGCTTACGCACTTCATATTGTTCTTCAGTGTAGCCCCGCTCACAAGTATGGTAGCGGATGGACTCGCAAATGTAGTATCCACAGTAATTATTCCCGGGTTGCTGCCACAACCACTTTACAAGAAATAGAGGTCAATCAAACTGATAAGCAAGCATGCTAAATGGTATTGATCAAACTAGCGCTTGAATCACTAGGAGATGCGCGAAACATGCTACTATAGTACCTACTTTCGGGTGTCTAAATTGCAGCTGGTTCGGCAGTCCCGGGGCTTTTGAGGTGAATTTTCTCCAAACCCTGCCAGACAAAGAAAACAATTACTTGATATCAGGAAATGAACAAAGTTGCTGATATGGTGGATAATGATCGATTTAACTTACTTCTGGAGCATTTGAGTCATGTTCGCATAGTCCTGGGGATCTTTTCATCTCGAGTCTAAGACGGTTACTACTACCGGCTCAAGCTTAATCTCTAGGAGAATATAGTGGAAGCTACGCATGCATGCATAAGTCATCAATTACATTACCATAACCTGGACTAATAAGGGAAACCGAATATGCAGAAGACAATAACACTCACTTGAAGTTGTAAGGAAAGAGTATTATATCTTTGTTTTGATTTAATACCAACGATTGTAGCAAGTTGGCCTCGGCTTCTTTGGGATGTTTTTCAACCGTATATGCATCTATGAGATTTGTGTTGATGAACCCAATATCACCGATTTATCTTTTCTTCAATTCGGCGATCTTCAATCTGCATAATATAGTGAGGATAAGTATAAATACATGCAATGAAAGAGCTGACCTATATAGAGAGACTTAATGACAGAAGTAGTACTACTTACAGACAGTAGCAAGTGATTGTTGTTTTATCGAGGGACTTTAGGTTGTAAAACTGGAAGAAATCCTCAAATGGAACATTCAGCAGTTCAATTCCAACGAGGTCATGCTCCGGTTTAACTCTCAGCGTCAAAGTACTCATCCCATAAGACTCTCTGCAGGTTTTCATGTACCAATCATGTAGTCTTCGCATCATCGTGCTTAGAGATCTGACATCTTTGACGAGAGGCTTCCCGTAATGGTATTTGTGGTTGTCCACCTCCATGATTTCATAATGTACATCGTCGGGCAGGTAATCTCCAAGATTGCTATAACCGAGCACCATACCCGGATCATTAGCGACGATGTCTTTTGACACCTTGAGCGGGGGGCACGATTGGTTCGCTTGTTCGCCGAGCTGGGCAATTTTTTTCCCAGCTCGTCGTTCTTTCATCCTTTTATCACTGACAGTACTTCCCGACCGCTCCGCTTCGGCATATGCCTTTCCAAGAACGCGCTCATAGTTGCCTCTTGGCGGAGACTTTGGTGGTTTTGTCAGGGCAGCCAGAGTGCGCTTTGCTTTCACCGGATCTACCTTCTCCTCCGGAGGTGGATGTTTCTTTGCTTTGACCCCTTCAAAGAAGTTCTTCACTTCGGCTCGCACGATCTTCGCGTTCTCCTCCTCGGTCCTCTCATATGGTAACTTCTCTGTAGTCTTCAGAGAAGGACCGAATCTGTATTGCCTCCCGCCTCTGGCAGCTGTACTGCTAGACGCCGGCAGAGCAGACGGAGCGGCTGTGGCTGTCTTCTTTCCTTGCTTACGAGGCGGAGGAGAAGGACTACGACGCGCCGGAGCAGCCGCAGCGGTGGCGGGTCTCTTCCGCCCTTGCTGACGAGGCGGAGAAGGAGGAGGCTGGCTGCCCTGGCGCGCCGGCGCTGGCGGAGAAGGAGGCGGAGTGCCGCCACGCGCCGGAGAAGGAGGCTGAGTGCCCTGATCACTCGCCGGAGGAGGAGGCGGAGTGCCCTTACTCGCCGGAGCCATCCAGTTCGGAAGCTTGATGAGCTCCTTCCGCCATAGGCATGGAGTCTCCTGAGCTAAACCCAGCCGAGTCTCCCCTTCACCGGTAGCATGGTCAAGCTGGAGGTCCTCAAATCCCTCCGTTATTTCATCCACCATCACCCTAGCATATCCTTCTGGAATCAGCCGGCAGTGGTAGGTTGCGCCGGGTTCAGTAGGTAAAACAGAGCGAACAGCCGCCTTGACTTTCAAGTTCTGCCATTCCGCCATAAGGTGGCAATGTTGAGACTCCGTGATAGCATCCACGGGGTAGCTAGGAGTAGCCGCATGCTCCAGCTGAGGCAGCTCAGTGGAAGCCACGCTGCTTCTACGCTGAGATGGCGGTGTAGCTTCGGGGGCAGTTTCGGCATCTCTATTGCCGTCTCGTTCCTCTAACACTTGAACCCTTTCGTGCAGACGCTGAATTTGGATCTGCTCCACTTTTTTCCTCCTCTCCTGGGTTTTGTAACCGCCCGCGTCCGGAAAACCAGCCTTCCACGGAACGGAGCCTGGCGTGCCTCGTGTCCATCCAGGGTGCTCAGGATTCCCGAGGGCCATTGTGAGCTCGTCGTTCTCTCTGTCGGGAACGAACGTCCCTTGCTGCGCTGCATCGATATAGTGCTTAAGCTTCTTGATGGGTATTGCAAGTTGCTCGTCCGTCCAACGACACCTCCCTGATACAGGGTCCAAGGTTCCGCCAGCCCCGAAGAACCAAGTCCGGCAACGGTCTGGCCAGTTCATTGTCTCTCGTTCGATCCCTTTATCAAGCAGATCCCTCTCAGACTTGTCCCACTTAGGCCGGGCTTTGAGGTAGCCACCTGACCCCGTGCGATGGTGAAGCTTCTTCTTCGCAGCATTCTGCTTGTTTGTCGCTGACATCTTCTTACTCTTTTCCGATGTCTTGTGGGCCACAAATGCGGGCCAGTGATCTCTGATCTTCTCATACCGGCCGACGAATTCTGGTGTCTCTTCTTTGTCAACAAAAGTTTTCAGCTCATTCTTCCACCTCCTGAATAGGTCTGCCATCTTCTTAAGAGCATGAGACTTGATTAATTGCTCTATAACTGGCTTCTGCGGATCCTCCTCTGGCGGTAGGGTGAAATTTGCCTTCAGCTCAGTCCAAAGATCATCTTTGTGCATATCATTGACATAAGACACCTCAGGGTCTTCCTTCTTAGGCTTATACCATTGGTGGATGCTGATCGGGATCTTGTCCCTAACTAGAACCCCGCACTGAGCAGCAAAAGCATCCTTTGTCCGAAGGGGTTCAATCGGTTGGCCGTCGCGCGCGATTGCTGTGATCTCAAACCTTTCATCCGAGCGCAACTTTCTCTTCGGGCCTCGTCTCTTTACCGCAGTTGTGCTCGATCCGGAGGGCTAGAAAAAAGAAGAAAGACGAGTGTTAATTAATATGTGTACATACCAAAACAATGAATGCATCAATTAGCTAGTCAGCACAGGCTTAACTAATATATTTACCTGGCCGGACTCTGTTCGGTCACCGGAGCCGTCACCACGGGCTCCTTCTTGCACCAGCATTGGGTCACCGGAGCCATCATAATCATGTCTTTCCTCCTCCACTCTTCGATCACCGCAGCCTGCTTCTTCACCCTGTTCTTCCAGACCATCATTGTCGTTAAGATACGACAAGATATCACCTCCGGCTAAGATTATGTCCCCCAACACATCTTCTGCTTGCTCATCTCGTCCGTGCTCCATTGTTTCTGCAAATATTACAACATGGCAATTATTACACAAACATGACAGCAGGTGGATATATTAGTGCAAACGTAGACCTAGCTTATTCCGGTTATGGGGTGGCCTAGGCAACGCTTCAAGGGTAGGGGCGCGGCGGGAGGGGGTAGGAGACCGACATCGTTTTTTTCTAGGGTTTGGGTGTCCTCGAGAGTTTTGGTCGAGTGAGAGGGCCGGGGGGTGCTCCCGTGGTATAAGTTATCACGGTCGAGAGGGGGTATACATATCGACCGTCCATCATGTCGAAGTTATCTGGGAGGGAGTTATATATATCGACAACGACGACATACATACACGGGAAAATAATGTTATCGGGGAGGGGGTATATATCGACCCCCCCCCCACGTGTTGAAGTTATCGGGAGGGGGTTTTATATCGACAACGACGACATACATACACGGGAAAATAATGTTATCGAGGAGGGGGTATATCGACCCCCCCTCGTGTTGAAGTTATCCCCCCTCGTGTTGAAGTTATCGGGAGGGGGTAATATCGACAACGACAACATACATACACGGGAAAATAATGTTATCGGGGAGGGGGTATATCGACCCCCCCACGTGTTGAAGTTATCAGGAGGGGGTTATATCGACAACGACGACATATATACACGGGAAAATAATGTTATCGGGGAGGGGGAATATCGACCCCCC
Organism: Aegilops tauschii subsp. strangulata; assembly: GCF_002575655.3. Classification (NCBI taxonomy): domain Eukaryota; kingdom Viridiplantae; phylum Streptophyta; class Magnoliopsida; order Poales; family Poaceae; genus Aegilops; species Aegilops tauschii. The sequence continues at coordinate 70,901,814 of NC_053041.3, forward strand.
CCCCTCGTGTTGAAGTTATCCCCCCTCGTGTTGAAGTTATCGGGAGGGGTATATATCGACGACGACAGACCCGATAAAACATAAGAAAACGAAGAAGAAATAAAAAGAGGAGAGAAGAAGAAAGGAATAGAGGAGAGGATTGAAGAAAAAAAAAGAAGAAAAAAAAGAAGAAAAAAAAGAGGAGAAGAAGAAAGGAATAGAGGAGAAGAAGAAAAAATAGAATATTTTCTATTTTTTCTTCTTCTCCTCTATTCCTTTCTTCTTCTCCTCTTCTTTTTCTTCTTTTTTCCTCTTCTTATTTATATCTCCTCTTCTTCCTCTCCTCTTCTTCTTTCTTTCCTCTTCTTATTTTCTTCTTTCGTATCCTTCTTTTTGTTCTTCTTCCCTTCCTAGCTAGATATATAAAACTTTTCTAAAATTGCAACTTTTGCATATATAAAACTTTTCCATGTGGATCATCATTTCTCATATATATCGAATATATATCCATTGTCTTATATAAAAACTTTCTATATATGAACAAAAAACTTTCTATGAACAAAAAAACATTTTTGACATATATATTCATACATTTTGAACATCTACATACATACAAATTTTTTTTTGTTCACATATACATTATAGCCACATACACATATACATCACATATGAACAAAAAAATTAAACTAATAAAAAAAACAGAGCCGGGGCGGCGGCTCTCACAGCGGGGGCGGCTAGGACGATGGCGACGGCGGGGGCGGGGGCGGCGAGGGCGCCGGCGCACGGGGCCGGGACGGGGCGGGGGCGGCGAGGGCGCCGGCGAGCACGCGCGGGCCGGGCAGGGGGGCTTGGGGCGCCGAGGCGGCGCGCGCGAGCAGGGGAGCACGAGGCGGGGCGGCGCGTGGGGGCAGGGCGACGGCGACGAGCACCGGGCGGCGACCCGTCGAGGCAAGGGCGCGGGGCGACGGCGATGAGGAGCGGGCGGCGACGGCGAGCACGGGCAGCCTGGCGGCGTCGGGGGCAACTGGCGAGGTATGTCGAAAATTTCCTAAGTGTGGACTTATATAGCAAAGCCTTTAGTCCCGGTTCGTGGCACCAACCGGGACTAAAGGTGGGCATTAGTCCCAGTTGGTGCCACCAACCGGGACCAAAGGCCTCTTTTCAGCAGCCCAAAGGGCGGGAAGCGGCGGCCTTTGGTCCCGGTTGGTGGCACCAACCGGGACTAAAGGGGGGCATTGGTCCCGGTTGGTGCCACCAACCGGGACCAAAGGCCTTGCGCTGCCCGCGGCCAAAAGTTTAGTCCCACCTCGCTAGTTGAGAGGGGTTCGGAGTGGTTTATAAGCTCCACTGCGGCTGCCCTCTCGAGCTCCTCTCAAATGCAGGCTTACGGGCCTAATGTCACACTGTGCTGTCTGTTGGCCTATTGGGCCTTTTGCGGACCTAAATCCAGGCCCAGGTTGGGTTTCTAGTCGAATTCAGGCCGTGGTGGCCCAATAGGTGGCAGTTTTTTAAATTTTTTGCATTATTTATTTTCTTTTGTTTTTTGCTTTATTTTTTAATTCTTTTTGTTTTTAGGTCAGCAAAATTATAAACTGTCTGTTAGTGCCATTAGTTTTAGAAAACATATAAACTTTCTCTTAGTGCCATTAGTTCTTTATGAAAATTCTTTTTGCTGTATTTAGTTTTTTTATTTTCTTTTTTGCTATATTTATTTTGTTTTATTTCTACTTACAACAAAAAACTTATTTATTTTATTTTATTTTGTTTCTAATTACTTATTTATTTTACTTTATGATAATTCTTTCTGCTATTAAAGTTTCTATCAAAAAAAGTTCTTTATGAAAATTCTTTTTGCTTTTAATGATTAAAAATAAAAAAGAGGCGCAATGCGCGTTGATTTGCTTCAAGCCTTTCGGAATAGTGTAGACTGCACTGCACATAGCTCGATGCAGTCTACCTTATTCCTCAAGGCTTGAAGCTAAGCAACGTGAGCATTGCGCCTCTTCTTCATCGTCTCTGCACTCAGGGCTTATAAACCGCTCCTAGTGCCTCTCAGCTAGCGAGGTGGGACTAAAAAACTGCTTAGCTAGTAAGAAACTCTAGTACCGGTTTGTGCCACGAACAGGTACTAAAGGTGCTCGTGGGGCCACAGCCTCATTAGTACCGGTTCGTGGCACCAACAAGGACCAAAGGGTGGAATTGGTCCCGGTTCGTGCCACCAACCGGGACCAATGACCTTGCACAGTGGCGTGGTGGTGAGTTTAGTCCCACCTCGCTAGCTAAGAGAGAGCCGCACCTGTTTATAAGGTGCGGTGCGCCTGAGCTGTCGAGCTCCTCTCTAAAGCAGGCTTACGGGCCTAACCTCTCTGCACTCAGGGCTTATAAAGCATTTCAAATGAACTCTGAAAAGGTTGAAAGTTGGCATGGTATCATCATTTCATCCACATAGCATGTGCAAGAAAGTTGAGAGGGTTACGGCAAAAACTAGATGCACTTCTTGTACAAAACGGACAATGGTATCATACTCGTCTATTACAAAGTTGGCATGCTATCATCATAATAGTTGCGGGAGAAAGTCTTCACTTTTTCTTCGCTTGTGTCATTTGCTTATTGCGCCGTAACCGTGGATAATCTTCATCGTTTATCAGGATGCTTGGGTCAGCCTTGACTTTGAAGGGAGGAATTTCATGAAACTTTTCATAATCTTCAGACATGTCTGTCTTGCCCTCCACTCCCACAATGTCCCTTTTTCCTGAAAGAACTATGTGCCGCTTTGGCTCATCGTATGATGTATTCGCTTCCTTATCTTTTCTTTTCCTCGGTCTAGTAGACATGTCCTTCACATAGATAACCTGTGCCACATCATTGGCTAGGACGAACGGTTCGTCAGTGTACCCAAGATTGTTCAGATCCACTGTTGTCATTCCGTACTGTGGGTCTACCTGTACCCCGCCTCCTGACAGATTGACCCATTTGCACTTAAACAAAGGGACCTTAAAATCATGTCCATAGTCAAGTTCCCATATGTCCATTATGTAACCATAATATGTGTCCTTTCCCCTCTCGGTTGCTGCATCAAAGCAGACACCGCTGTTTTGGTTGGTGCTCTTTTGATCTTGGGCGATCGTGTAAAATGTATTCCCATTTATCTCGTATCCTTTGTAAGTCAATACAGTCGAAGATGGTCCCCTAGACAACGAGTACAACTCAGCACAAACAGTGGTGTCACCTCTGAGACGTGTTTCCAACCAACTGCTGAAAGTCCTGATGTGTTCACATGTAATCCAGTCGTCACACTGCTCCGGGTGTTTGGAGCGCAGACTGTTCTTGTGTTCATCGACATACGGGGTCACCAAGGTAGAGTTCTGTAGAACTGTGTAGTGTGCTTCAGACCAAGAATATCCGTCCCTGCATATTATTGAGTTCCCCCCTCCAAGCGTGCCTTTTCCAGTCAGTCTCCCCTCATACCACGATTTAGGGAGACCTATCTTCTTAAGGCCAGGAATGAAGTCAACACAAAACCCAATGACATCCTCTGTTTGATGGCCCATGGAGATGCTTCCTTCTGGCCTAGCGCGGTTACGGACATATTTATTTAGGACTCCCATGAACCTCTCAAAGGGGAACATGTTGTGTAGAAATACGGGCCCCAGAATGACAATCTCGTCAACTAGATGAACTAGGACGTGCGTCATGATATTGAAGAAGGATGGTGGGAACACCAGCTCGAAACTGACAAGACATTGTGCCACATCACTCCTTAGCCTTGGTATGATTTCTGGATCGATCTCAGAAGATTGCATTGAGGAATGCACATAGCTTCACAATGGCTAATCGGACGTTTTCCGGTAGAAGCCCCCTCAATGCAACCGGAAGCAGTTGCGTCATAATCACGTGGCAGTCATGAGACTTTAGGTTCTGGAACTTTTTCTCTGGCATATTTATTATTCCCTTTATATTCGACGAGAAGCCAGTCGGGACCTTCATACTGAGCAGGCATTCAAAGAAGATTTCTTTCTCTTCTTTCGTAAGACCGTAGCTGGCAGGACCTTCATACTGCTTCGGAGGCATGCCGTCTTTTTCGTGCAAACGTTGCAGGTCCTCCCGTGCCTCAGGTGTATCTTTTGTCTTCCCATACACGCCCAAGAAGCCTAGCAGGTTCACGCAAAGGTTCTTCATCACGTGCATCACGTCGATTGAAGAGCGGGCCTCTAGCTCTTTCCAGTAGGGTAGGTCCCAAAATATAGATTTCTTCTTCCACATGGGTGCGTGTCCCTCAACGTCATTCGGAACAGCTAGTCCGCCGGGACCCTTTCCAAAGATTACGTGTAAATCATTGACCATAGCAAGTACGTGATCACCGGTACGCATGGCGGGCTTCTTCCGGTGATCTGCCTCGCCTTTGAAATGCTTGCCTTTCTTTCGACATTGATGGTTGGTCGGAAGAAATCGACGATGGCCCAGGTACACATTCTTCCTGCTTTTGTCCAGGTATATACTTTGAGTGTCATGTAAACAGTGCGTGCATGCGTGGTATCCCTTGTTTGTCTGTCCTGAAAGGTTACTGAGAGCGGGCCAATCGTTGATGGTTACAAACAGCAACGCGTGCAAGTTAAATTCCTCCTGTTTGTGCTCATCCCACGTACGTACACCGTTTCCATTCCACAGCTGTAAAAGTTCTTCAACTAATGGCCTTAGGTACACATCAATGTCGTTGCCCGGTTGCTTAGGGCCTTGGATGAGAACTGGCATCATAATGAACTTCCGCTTCATGCACATCCAAGGAGGAAGGTTATACATACATAGAGTCACGGGCCAGGAACTGTGATTGCTGCTCTGCTCCCCGAAAGGATTAATGCCATCCGCGCTTAAACCAAACCATACGTTCCTTGGGTCAGCTGCAAACTCAGCCCAGTACTTTCTCTTGATTTTTCTCCACTGCGACCCGTCAGCGGGTGCTCTCAACTTCCCGTCTTTCTTACGGTCCTCACTGTGCCATCGCATCAACTTGGCATGCTCTTCGTTTCTGAACAGACGTTTCAACAGTGGTATTATAGGAGCATACCACATCACCTTCGCAGGAACCCTCTTCCTGGGGGGCTCGCCGTCAACATCACCAGGGTCATCTCTTCTGATCTTATACCGCAATGCACCGCATACCGGGCATGCGTTCAGATCCTTGTACGCACCGCGGTAGAGGATGCAGTCATTAGGGCATGCATGTATCTTCTGCACCTCCAATCCTAGATGGCATACGACCTTCTTTGCTGCGTATGTACTGTCGGGCAATTCGTTATCCTTTGGAAGCTTCTTCTTCAATATTTTCAATAGCTTCTCAAATCCTTTGTCAGGCACAGCATTCTCTGCCTTCCACTGCAGCAATTCCAGTAAGGTACCGAGCTTTGTGTTGCCATCTTCGCAATTGGGGTACAACCCTTTTTTGTGATCCTCTAACATGCGATCGAACTTCAGCTTCTCCTTTTGACTTTCGCATTGCGTCCTTGCATCGAAAAATGACCCGGCGGAGATCATCATCATCGGGCACTGGTTCCTCTTCATCTTCAGCAGCTTCCCCCCTTGCAGCATCATTGGGCACATCGTCTGGTTCCTCTTGATCTTCAGCAGCTTCCCCCGTTGCAGCATCACCGTATTCAGGGGGCACATAGTTGTCATCGTCCTCTTCTTCTTCGCCGTCTTCCATCATAACCCCCATTTCTCCATGCCTCGTCCAAACATTATAGTGTGGCATGAAACCCTTGTAAAGCAGGTGGGCATGAAGGATTTTCCGGTCAGAGTAAGACTTCGTATTCCCACATGTAGGGCATGGACAACACATAAAACCATTCTGCTTGTTTGCCTCTGCCACTTCGAGAAAATCATGCACGCCCTTAATGTACTCGTAGGTGTGTCTGTCATCGTACATCCATTGCCGGTTCATCTGCGTGCATTATATATAATTAAGTGTGTCAAAAACCATTACAGAACATCATGAATAGATAGTTAAGTGACCAAATTAATAGAAGTTCATCATCACATTAGAACCAAAGTACATACATAGTTCTCATCTAACAACATATATATAGCTCTCCAGAGCATCTAATTAATTAAACCATACATTGAAACTATGTAAACATTTCAATGCAAAAACAAATGCGATCATAATCGCAACCAATGTCACAATTGATCCAACGACATAATGATACCAAGCCTCGGTATGAATGGCATATTTTCTAATCTTTCTAATCTTCAAGCGCATTGCATCCATCTTGATCTTGTGATCATCGACGACATCCGCAACATGCAACTCCAATATCATCTTCTCCTCCTCAATTTTTTTTATTTTTTCCTTCAAGTAATTATTTTCTTCTTCAACTAAATTTAACCTCTCGACAATAGGGTCGGTTAGAATTTCCGGTTCAACCACCTCCTAGATAAATAAAATCTATGTCACGCTGGTCGGTATATTTTTCATAAACAATAAATGAATCAAATAGTTATAAAAAGATAATATATACCACATCCGAATCGTAGACAGGACGAGGGCCGACGGGGGCGGATACCAAAACCATCGCACTATGTAATAAGAAGGAATAAAATAGTAAGAAAATTAGACAAGTATCTATCTAAAGTAAGAATTTTTCTTTCAAAAAGAAGATAAGAACAAGAGGCTCACCACGGTGTTGCTGGCGACGAGATCGGCGCGGGCGGTCGACGGCGGTGAAGACGGGAATGGGACGTGACGGGCCGCTAAACCTAGACAAATCTCGAGGAAAATGGAGCTTTGAGGTCGAGCTTCGAGAGGACAAAGCTTAACTAGTGTGGCTCGGGCATTTCATCGAACACCTCATGTGCATAGGAGGTGAGCTAGAGCACCACAAAGCCCTCCCCTCGCTGGCCAGAGAAAAACAGAGCACTGGAGTGCTCTGCTCGCGGGCGAGGGGTATATATAGGCACCTCATTGGTCCCGGTTCGTGGCATGAACCGGTACTAAATCCGGGCCTTCTGTCCCGGTTCATGCCAAGAACCGGGACAAATGGTTGTGGGCCAGGAGCGAGGACCATTAGTCCCGGTTCGTGGCACGAACCGGAACAAACGGTTCCATACGAACCGGGACCAATGCCCACGAGGCCCCGGCCGGCCCCCTGGGCTCACGAACCGGGACGAATGCCCCCATGGGTCCCGGTTCGTGACTGAACCGGGGATAATGTGAAAACTGCCCTGTGACCTATGCCCTGTTTTCTACTAGTGCTAGATAGTCATGGTAGCCAACTTCAAAGAGATTTTCAATCATAGAAAGTCATACTAAACAAACTAACAAGAAGTTGCTTTTCTATAGTACTAAAGTTGCCTCCGTAGCATCCAATGTTGCGCAACAAAAAAGTTAGTCGAAACATACTCATATGGGATCTAGTTTTGAAGATCTCGTCACGATTAACCTAAGGGTGAAAACAGATCTTAATTTCGATGCTTGGTCTAAAAGTTATAGATTTCCAAAATTTTGAAAACGCAAATTAAATGCATGCAGATCTAAGTTTCAACTGAATCCCCACCCCATGCACTGTCCCCACGTGGGCCGCTCCCTTGCGCTTGTCGTGACATGGGTTATTATTGTTCTGGTCGGACGATTCCGCGCGCGTCACTGGCGATCGGGCGTATCGAAGGGCTCTCGCGCGTGCGCTCGAGACAGCCATCCGGCGCAGCCGCGCGATTCAGAATTCAGGTATTTTTAAATAGTAGGGAACATATAGAGATTAGCTGGTTTACATGTATAATTTCTAACTGTATCTTGAATTTTACATCCTAGGACTTCATATCGTTTACCAATGTTTGGCTCGATGTGTTTCGTTTCAGTAATATTTATTTGCACGTCCTTCCAGTTTCAATAGCTGGACTCATTTTGTTAGAAACACGAATCACTTTGCCTTGTAGTATTGGCACATTCATGTGCATGCTTAATTAGTTGAACCCTGGCTGGCTGTGGCCAATTCCGAGCACGTGACGCCGGTTGTGCCTAACGCAACGCAACTCGCCACGCTCGGAAGGAACTGAAACGCGCGGCGCGGCGCACAAAGTTGAGCGTGACTTGCTCCGAGCGAAAACAGAAATAATTGTGCACGCGCGGAAGTCATGCCTAGCCTAGGTTTTGGTGAATCAATCAATCGCGATGGCGAAAGACTCTTCTTGGGCGTACCTGCCAGATGATCTCCTGCTCCTGGTCCTCCGCCGCCTCACGTCCCTCGCGGACCGCGTCCGAGCAGGCGCCATCTGTAGACCATGGCGCTCCGCCGCCGGCCAGCTCCCACCGAGGCGGCTCCCGTGGGTCATGTTCGGCAACGGCACCCTCTTCGACCTGGCAAACGACAGCGCGACGCACCCGCACCACCGCCTGCGTCTCCCCGACGATTGCTGGCGCTACAGCGCCGGCGAGAACATGTTGTTCCTCGTGCACCAGCGCGACGGTAGCTGCTCCCTCTTGAACGCTCTCTCCGGCGTCACCACCCGTCTCCCCGAGCTAGCCGGCCTCCTGCGGACTTACGACGTCCGGCATCGTCGACTGCGGAACGAGCTCAGCTGCACCCCCCACAACCACAACGAGCTCAGGGGCATCCTCCGCTCCTGGTGGGGCCAAACCGAGCCCCCCATGAAAGCTATAGGGAAGGTGGTGGTGTCCTCCTCGGCGTCAGACGACGAGCCCATCGTCGTCGCCGTCCTGATCGGACGCGATGTCATCGTGTCCACTTGCCGACCGACCGGCGAGAGCAGCTCAGTCCTCCTGGGGGATCTACATCACGAGGCCATCGACATTGCCCTTTTTCAAGGGAAAATCTACGCGCTCTCCAGGGGCCATGTCCTCGAGACCCTTGACCTCAGCAATGGCCACCAAAAAGGCTTCAAACTCAAGTACAGTACCGAACTCATGATAAAGCACCCATGGCAAAACCACCACCACCAACATTTCCAAGACGGTTTTCCCTTGGTCGAGATGTAGCTGCTCGAGTCCGGTGGCAAGCTGTTGATGGTGAAGCGATGGCTCCGCCGCCCATGGATGAGGATGCCCAGCTCCCCGGATGCGGATGGTAGAAGAACTTTCCGGTTCGAGGTCTGGGAAGCCAACCTGAGCGAACGCCGGTGGAAGAAGTTGGACGGCAGCCTACAAGGCCAGGCGCTCTTTGTTAGCAGGCCGTGCTCCAAGTCTTTGCCCGCTGGTCATGGAGTTCAGGGAGACTGTATCTACTTCCTCAACAAACTCTACCAGTGGAAGCAGCCGGAGGCACCTCTCGGTGACTGGCGTGTACAACATTAGAGACAAGTCATTCACCCCTTTGTTGCGTGAGTCGATGCCATCGCTGCCGTGGAAGAGCGAGCGGTTTCCGTCATGGTTTTTTCCTGTCCAAGTTTAATTAAATCGTCAACATGTGTTTTTTCTATCCAGTTTAATTGAATCGTCAACATGTGCCCGCATTTATCTTTAGTTGTTTTTCTTGGTTGTCAAAATTAACGACCCCAATATTGTATGCATTTTTGTAGAGTATATTTTTCTAACTCTTTCTTGAATTTTACATCCTGGCGACTTCATATCGTTTACCAATGTTTGGCTCAATGTGTTTGGTTGCAGTTAATATTTATTTGCATGTCCCTGCAGTTTCAATAGCTGGACTCATTTGGTTGGAAACATAATGATTTTGCCTTGTATATTGACACATACATGTGGATGCTTAATTATCTGGTCTCGTTTTCATATTTTATTTTACGGTTTTGCTGAAACTCATTCAGCTGAGAATATTTTTGGTCTCATTCATTGTTTCAACCGTAGGATTCAATCACGTCACGGTTCATGTTTTGTCGAGGAGGAAAGCTTCATAGCAAACAAGGGCCAGCCTATCTGTTGTTCGGCTTGCAGCCCTTTTCTTTGTCGCACCATTTTTGTTGTCCCACGCTGGGTTTTAGCCCGCTGGGCATGTGTGGGCTATCGGGAGATAATAAGGAAATACGTGGCCTTTTTTCTGCATTTTGTTTTTCTTTGCTGTTTTATTTTTTATCCATTATTCCTATTTAACTTTCAATTTTGCCTGCATTTTTTCTTTTTTTTTTACTTTTTTTGTTTTCATTTTTTGATTGGGAGAGAACATGTAAAGATTTTTGAAACTTATTTATACTCAAATGAGATTGGGTTAATTTCTGAAATGTACTAGAAGATGATTTTTTATACTTTTTTTGTTCCTGTTTTTTTCTCATTTGTGTTTTCTTTTTTATGCCTATCAGTAATATTTTAGACCCACAAAGAGGATGACAGCTACATCCATTCTAGAATCGAAGAGAGCGTGAATGAAAGTAGCGGTTCCATTCTAGATTTTCTTTTTCTGTTTTTCATTGAAAATTTTGGATTTATGTTGTTGTTCTAATTTTTTGCAAGTTCATATTTTTACTCGTGCTTCCTTTCTCATTTTATTTTTTATATCCATTTTTTCATTTTTGTTCTTGCTGTTTTTTCGTCTTCATCTATTAAAAAAGTTCTTTTATTTCCTACTATATGTCGAGGGTCCCCAATTGCATGTCAACCATCGACTCGCAACTAGTGTGTGTGTGTATGTGTTTGTGTGGAGGGTCTCCGGTTGCATGTCAACCATCGACTCGCAACTAGGGGAGCGTGTTTTTGTCGAGGGTCCCCAGTTGCATGCCGACCATCGACTCGCAACTAGGGTGTGTGTGTGTGTGTGGAGGGTCTCCGGTTGCATGTCAACCATCGACTCGCAACTAGGGGAGTGTGTGTTTGTCGAGGGTCCCCACACTACTAGAAAAAGGCTTACTAGTGGCGCACCAGTTTTGCCTACTAATGGCGCACTACTGGTGCGCTACTAGCACCACGCCACTAGAATATTTTAGTAATGGCGCACCATACTAATGGCGCACCGCGGGTGCGCCATTAGTATCCCACAGGTGCGCCATTCCCATTAGTATCCCACAGGTGCGCCATTAGTAACTGGTATACTAATGGCGCACCAGATGGAAGTGCGCCATTAGTAGCATTTTTTTAAAAAAAGAAATCGTTTTTTTCTTAATCTCAGGTCACTATTTCACATATGAGATATCCAACACATATATATACAACAAGCATCCATATAACAATCATATCCAACACACAAGTTTCATCATATATACATACATAGCCAACACATAGTTCCATCGTTACATATTACAAAAGTTTCACATTGTTCATCCAACATCGTTATCCATCCAACACCATATTACAAAAGTTTCACATAGTTCAGTTCTCATTGTTCTTCTCCTTCTCCTTCCTCAGCCTGATGCGCCAAGAGCGGCGAGGCGGTGGAGGCAGCTGTGGGATGTAGTCTTCTACCACAATTGGCGTGGTCATGTCGCCCAGCTGTGGGATCGCCGGCGCCACCACCGGTGCGTGGTCATTGTCAGGCACCACCACCATCGCGAGGCCACCTTCAGGCAGGACGGGCACGACCATCGCTAGGTCATCCTCAGCCACCACCATCTCTTGCCCATGGTCAGCCACCACCATCTCTTGCCCATGGTCAGCTACCACCATCTCTTGCCCATGGTCAGCCACCACCATCTCTTGCCCTTGGTCAGCCAACACCAGCGCTAGGTCATCCTCAGCCTGATGCCCATCGTCATCCTGCAGCGGCCCACTCTGCTCCTTTTCTCCCCCACTCCAGTCCGGATCATCCTTCTTGCTGTCTTTGCTGCTGCCAGAATCGCTGCTGCTTTCGCTAAAGCCAGAATCGCTGTTGCTTTTGCTACAACCATAATCGCTGCTGCTTTGGCTGTAGCCAGTGTCGCTGCTGCTGCTCCCATTGCCTGTCCAAATGCAACAATGGCCGTTAACAATCGATGTGAGACAAAGCCAAATGTAGAGGAATAAGAAGAGGCAGAACGCACTGGCATCTTCGTCGTCAGTGTAGCGCATGCGACACATAGTCGTGTTGAAAACCTTCACGATGAGCATTGTGGCGTCATCGTCGTACCTGAAGAGAAGAAAGTACCCGGTCCGTAGGTCGTAGGCACTGTAGAACTTCTCCCAGCCACGGCACAGGTACATGTGGCCCTCCTCGATCACCAACTCCACGTCCCACAGCCTGCGAACCCCGCTGCCGGCCTGTCGGAGCTTCACATTATGTGGCGGATCTTCACCCAGCATGTTCATAAAAGTGTCAGGCAGCCTCTGCAATTTGGGACAAGGAGTGATGTAGCAAACAACAGAGTTATCATAATGAGATGGGTGAAGGGGAGATCTCTCGTTTTATGTACCTGCCTCGTGGCTGATACTGAAGTCCCAAGTATGATACTGAAGTACTCGAAAGCATCCAACTCGTACTCCGGTGAGGCAGAGCGGCGGTGGCTGCTTCCCCCCATCTCTGATAAGCAGCAGAAGAGACCAATTAGTACCAGGATTATACATCGACTAATTATACATCTGACCCAATTTATAAAACATGCGATGTATTCCACAATACAAAGAACAACTACCATTAATAGGTTGTTGTTTAGAAGGTTTCCCACATGTGTATCAGAGAACAAACATATGATCTAAGGTGAAACATTAGTGCCATGGTTAGTGGTAATTGGTAAATTCTATTTCTTTCTTTAGTCGATTTCATTTGCCTTGGTCTGAGGAAAAAAATGCTACAGTTAGGAAATGCAAACATCAGATTAGAAATTATGTAGAATAGATAATCAACTTTGCTGATTCCTAATAATAGACTTATTGATTGACATTTAGGATCAAAATGCAACCAATGAAAAAAGAAAACAGAGGATCAGAGACAAGCCATGTCTTGCATTGTTTCTATTTTTGTGTTTACGGAAGTACCTAATGGTATTTTTATGATGTTTTGCAGCTGGTGAAAATGTATGAAATTGCATTGTTTTGCAGCTGGTGAAAGAAGCACCTAATTGCATTAACACATGTCCAGTTCCAATAGAAATCTTGGGGTACATTCATGCTTGAGACCCATAACAGGAGCTTACTAGCATTAACACATGCATTAACACATGCATCAAGCACCAGCTGCATTGTTTTGCAGCTGGTGAAAGAAGCACCTAAACTACAATACCTTACATGTAAGCAGTGCAAAAGGAGATGAAGAAGATATCAGTTGCTAAACCCGACAGCAATTGTTACACCGCTTTAATATCTCTCAACACTTTCTAGTAGCAACTAACAACCTGTATCATCACATAAGGTTTGCCCTATTGAAGTTTTGCACGATTTGGAATATATAACAGTTAATGATGTAATATGGCAATGAAGCAATTGCATTAAAAAAACTAAGACATGTGGAAGAGTGGACATTGTACCTGTCAAGGGAGAGGATTGCTCTGCGACACCACCAATTCTCAAACTTGGCCTTCACAACACACTACATAGACAGATGTAAACTAAAATATGAATTCCTTTGCACTGGGATCATAAAACAAAATATTTAGAACTGAATCATATAGTAATTAATCACAATCTACAGGGCTGCTGCACTCTAATCTTTGCAAAAGAACAAAAAAATAACATTGTTTTAACCTAAACAGAAGTGCCAAATACTAAACAATGACCATTGTTGTTATACTAGTGAACTATCTGCTAGAGATTCTACACCCATACTGAAAGCAATGTACGAGGCTACGAGCTGCCACCTTTTTGGCGCACCAGGGAGCTGGAGTGGCTGGAGGTCGAGCTGGGCTGCTAGACGTCGACGGGGCGGATCTTGACTGCGAGGGAGTCAGTCCATGGTGATGGAGTCGGCGCTGGACAGGTGGGAGGGAATGGGGAATGGTGGAGAGAGGGAGGAAGGAGGAAGGAGGAGAGGTACCTGGTCGCCGGAGGGGTCGGGGTCGGGGTCGGCGAAGGGGTCGCGGTCGGGATCCGAGCTCTTCCGGGTCCTCGCTCGCCGCGGTCGAAGGAGAGCAGGGGCCGGTGGCGGAGCACGGCAGGGGCAGGCGGGATGGGCGCGTCGGGGCCGCGCTCGCCGGCGTGCAGGCGCGGCGGACGGAGGGGGCGGAGCAAGGGGGCGGCGGCGTACGGTTGGGGTCGAGGAGTGGGGGATCTGGCGAGCGAGGGAGGGAGGGAGGCGACAGTGTTAGGGGAACAAGTATAAAAATTCTAATGGCGCACCTCCCCCTGGTGCGCCATAAGTACGTCAATTCTAATGGCGCACCTTCCCCTGGTGCGCCATTAGAATTTTGTTTTACTTACTAGCCCGACTGGTCAGGTTATATCCCACCTAACCCTATCTCCATCAGAACACGCCCACTAGCCCGACTGGTCAGCACGCAGCACACACACTAGGAGGTCCTGGGTTCGATTCCCAGGCTCCCCAATTTTTTTTATGCATTTAAAAGGCTGTTTGATATTTATTCGTGTTTAAATATGTTCAAACTTGTTTAAATCATAACAGTAATATTTTTTTATAAAAACAGTAATAATTTTTATAAAAAATGCATTTAAAATGCTGTTTGATATTTATTTGTGTTTAAATATGTTGAAACTTGTTTAAATCATAACAGTAATATTTTTTTATAAAAACAGTAATAATTTTTATAAAAACAGGGTGCGGGGGGTGCTCGGCGGCGGTGGAGCGGGGGAGGGTGCGGTGGGTCGTCGGGGGTTGCGGGGGGTGCTCTGTCCTTGTCGTTACCGGTGTAGGATTCCGTCGTTACCCCGGAGTTCTGATAACCATCGCTCTTCATGTCCTTGTCCTCGGTGTAGAATGTGTAGCTGTTGAATGCGAGGCGGAGGTTGCGACGCGCGCGGGCGAGGGCGAGGTTGGTGTCGGCCCTGCGGCGCTGCTCCAGCGAGAGTGGGGTGGGGTCGGAGGGGAGGATGGGGAGAGGGAGGCGGCGGGGGCGCGGATTGGGAGCGGACGGAGAGGAACTGGCGCGGGGGAGAGGGACAAAGGGGAACTGGCGAGGGAGAGGGAGGAATTAGCTATAGCATTCATTTGTGACGGTGGAGCAGGCCGGAGAGGGTGCAGGGGGTCGTCGGCGGCGGTGCAGCGGGCCGGGGAGGGTGCGGTGGGTCATCGGCGGCGGTGGAGCAGGGGAGCTAGGGTGCGGTGGGTCGTCGGCGGCGGTGGAGCGGGGGAGGGTGCGGTGGGTCGTCGTCGGCGGCGGTGGAGCAGGGAAGGGTGCGGTGGGTCGTCGGCGGCGGTGGAGCGGGGGAGGGTGCGGGGGGTCGGCGGCGGCGCCCGGTGGAGCGGGGTAGAGGGTGCGGGGGGTGCTCGGCGGCGAGGGGGGCCGGATCTGGCGAGGTGGGATAGCGATCGAGATGGAGGGGGATCGCTAGTAATGGTGCACTGTTCCCTGGTGTGCCATTAGTAGTTTTGCAAAAAAATAAAAAATAAAAAAAATAT
This sequence comes from Aegilops tauschii subsp. strangulata, assembly GCF_002575655.3. Classification (NCBI taxonomy): domain Eukaryota; kingdom Viridiplantae; phylum Streptophyta; class Magnoliopsida; order Poales; family Poaceae; genus Aegilops; species Aegilops tauschii. Next base: position 70,917,170 of record NC_053041.3, read on the forward strand.
AGTAGTGGCGCACTATGTGGCTAGTGCGCCATTAGTATGTTTGGAAAAATAAAATAAAAAAAAATTTGTTACTAATGGCGCACCGTTTGTCTGGTGCGCCATTAGTGTTTTTCACACTAATGGCGCACCAGCACATGGTGCGCCATTGCTATATAGCAATGGTGCACCACATGTCTGGTGCGCCATTAGTGGCCATTCCATCTATAGCCCTTTTCCTAGTAGTGCCAGTTGCATGCCGACCATCGACTCGCAACTAGGTGTGTGTGTGTGTGTGTATGTGTGTGTGTGTGTGTGTGAAGGGTCTCCAGTTGCATGTCAACCATCGACTTGCAACTAGGGGAGTGTGTGTTTGTCGAGGCTCCCCAGTTGCATGTCGACCATCGACTCGCAACTAGGGTGTGTGTGTGTGTGTGTGTGTGTGTCTGTTTGTCGAGGCCCCCAGTTGCATGCTAACCATCAACTCGCAACTAGGGGGCGTGTGTGTTTTGTCGTGGCCCCCAGTTGCAACCCGACCATTGACTTGCAACTAGGGGTGTGTGTGTGTGTTTGTTGAGGCCCCCAGTAGCATGCCAACCATCGACTCGCAGCTCAGGGTGTGTGTGTGTGTGTATGTTTGTTGAGGGTTCCCAGTTGCATGTAAACCATCGACTTGCAACTAGGGTAGTGTGTGTTTGTCGAGGGTCCCCAGTTGCATGTCGACCATCGACTCGCAACTAGGGTGTGTGTGTGTGTGTGTGTTTGTTTGTTTGTTTGTCGAGGCCCCCAGTTGCATGCTAACCATCGACTCGCAACTAAGGGGTGTGTGTGTCTTGTCGTGGCCCCCAGTTGCAACCCAACCATCGACTTGCAACTAGGGGTGTGTGTGTGTTTGTCGAGGCCCCCAATTGCATGCCGAAGATCGACTCACAACTCAGGGTGTGTGTGTTTGTCGAGGGTCCCCAGTTGCATGTCAACCATCGACTTGCAACTAGGGGAGTGTATGTTTGTCGAGGGTCCCTAGTTGCATGTCGACCATCGACTCGCAACTAGGGTGTGTGTGTGTGTGTGTGTGTGTTTGTCGAGGCCCCTAGTTGCATGCTAACCAACGACTCGCAACTAGGGGGGTGTGTTTTGTCGTGGCCCCCAGTTGCAACCCGACCATTGACTTGCAACTAGGGGTGTGTGTGTGTTTGTCGAGGCCCCTAGTTGCATGCCGATCGTCGACTCGCAACTCTGTGTGTGTGTGTGTGTGTCGAGGGTCCCCCGTTGCATGTCAACCATCGACTTGCAACTAGGGGAGTGTGTGTTTGTCGAGGGTCCCCAGTTACATGCCGACCATCGAGTCGCAACTAGGGGGTGTGTGTTTGTCGAGGGTTCCCATTTGTAACTCCACCCACGATACACAACTAGGGCCGGACCCATTTTTTGTCCCAGTTGTAACTTCACCGTCGATATGCAACTGGGGTCATTCATTTTGTCATAGTTACAACTCCACCACCGACATGCAATGGGGGCCCGCCTTTTTTATTTTCCGAGTTGCAAGTCGACCATCGGCACACAACTGGAGCCCAACCCATTTTCGTTCTCGTTTGCATTACACCCTGACATGCAATTGGGAGCCCCACATTTTGTATCCCAGTTGCGAGTCCTCCACGAGTGTGCAACTGGGTGCTCAACTAATTTTGTTCTAGTTGCAACGCCATCCTCGATATGAATAAGGACCCGACCCATTTTTTCAGTTATAAGTCCACCCTCGACAGCACCTCGACCCAACCTGTTTGTCTCAGTTGGAAGTTCACCCTCGACATGCAACTGCATGCCGCAATAAGACAACAATTAAGGTTGGGAGGAGAGTTATCAGCTATTTGCATCTCCATATTTTAAAAAAAAAAATTCATCATTTTCCTTTTTATTGTTTTCATCTTTTTTTAATAAAAGTCATGACATTTTCTTAAAATTGTTTGCATTTATAAAAATCATGGTTTTAAAAAAATATTTTTAATTTAGAAACATAAAGAGTTTTAAGTTTCACAGACATTTTCTGCATTCACTAACTTTTTGAATAATGTGTATGCATGCATGCAAAGGCAAGTGATGAGCAGCTAAGCTCGTGGATAAAATGAGTGCCTGCGCAAGTGTGTTTTTGCATGCGTACGAGTGATCAAGCCAGTGATATGTAGCTAGCTCTGACGGTGTACATGGACGATGTGTGACATATATAGAAGTTGTAAAAGAAATACTAGGTCCAACACAGAGAAAGAGAAAAACTAGATTGAAAAAAAGTAGCAGCGAGGCCCTATCAACCTGTTTTTGTTTCCATGAATGATTGAAACAAACAAACAATTGTATGACGTCATCAATATGTCATCTGAATGAGACCAAATTGTGTCTCATTCAGCTGAGTTCCAGGCGCTCCCTTTATTTTATATGTAGTATATGTAGTACGTATATGAGACCTAGACACATCATAGCTTATATGATGTTTCACGTAATACATAACCTAAACACGTGCATGGATGCATTGCTTGTATCTAGACATTCGGTCTAATGAGGGAGTTTTGTGATTGTTTTTGTCGGATGGTGGAATTTTTAGCCGTTTCTTTTAAGAACAAAGTAAACCTCATAGTAGAAGGGTCGGTGGGTAGCCCTTGCAAAAGTGGCCACACTGCATCCCTTCAGCAACCAATCTTTTTTCTCAATGATGCATTTCACTTGGAACATGACACAAGGTTCCGAGCTAATTAAGTCATCAACATGTGCACCTACTACTTGTAAATGAATAATTGTCGTATAATTGTCTTTTTTTTGGTCGTCCAAAGGACCAAACATAATTGTATGCCACCCACATAAAACAAATCCTATGTGTTTATTTCTTTATGATTAGTTGGTTCACATGGTTGAATTTTACAACCTGATGACATCATATTGATTGTCAATGTTTGGCTCGACGTGTTAGATTTCAGTTAATATTTATTTGCATGTCCCTGTTTCAATGGCTGGGACATAATTTAGTATGCTCTATGAAAAACACGGATGATTTTGCCATGTATTGACACATAAATGTGCATGCTTAATTAGTTAAACTCATATTTTTATTTCATTTTATATGTAGTATGTATGCGAGACCTAGACACGTTATAGCCTATATGATATTCAGACAATACACACCTTAATTAAAACATGCATGGATGCATTGGTGGTATCTATATATTTTGTCTAATGAGGGAGTTTTCTGATTGTCTTTTTCAATGCTGGAATTTTTAGTTGTTCATTTAAAAATAAAGTGACCCTAGAAAAGAGCCTCCTTTATCAGTAGTAATTTCATAAGTATAAAGATGATACAATAGGAGAATCGATACATACATGACTCACCACTACAGTGTCAGTAAACACTTATTGGGCAGTAACCGTCATCTCTATTGCCTATTATCACTAGCCTATCATCCCACTTTGACTGGTCAATGATGATTGCACTGTCCAGCTGCACTGCCTCATATCTTATAAACAAGATAGTATCAACAATGGTACAACAATATTCGCAATGGTATCATCTATCGAACATTGCATATCTATTATCACACTAAAGCATAGTATCAACACTGCACTAGTGTAGAAAAAGCTTAGTGCTGGCTTTGCAAAAATGACGTTGCTGGCGTGGGAGCCCAACGCCAGCAATATGATGTCACTGTTAAAAAATATTTGCAGTGTTAGTGCCCACATCAGCAGTAATTTAGGTGCTTCTTGCATGCCACGTGTCCCACGCCATCACTATTATTTCCCACCTAGCGGCATTCCATGTAACATGCACGCCAACAACAGTTTTCTCAGCCAAAAAATTTATTTGCACCACCATATAGCATTTTGCATCTCGGTGACATAGATAATTATATAGACCAACAGTAGCACAATGGCCAAACATAGGTAATTATATAGATAAGATATCCAACAATCATCGATCTCACAAACAGTTCTAGCTAATGATTAGTAATTGTCAATATGCACTACAAGCGAACTAATCTATCTTATATCTTATATCTTATATCTTATCTTATATTTACTAATTGGAGGCACCATACGGGTCATCATAGTAATCCACATCATTAAAAATATTTTAACCGTTGATCTATTTAACTGATCTATCTTGACCCCATGATTTACGTTACTTTTGTGGAAAAAAAAGTCAACATACACATATCAATCAGATGTGAAGTAATTAGAAAACCTTACGTTACTTTTGTGAAGAAAAAAAGAGCAACCCTACACGTGAAAAAAAGAGCATCATATCTAATCAACTCTTAGCCGTTGGATTATTACTTTATTAGATGTGGAGATGAAATCTTTGATCGTGATATTCCTGTAGGGACGTAATAATGTCAAATATCAATCTCTTTGCTAAAAAAAAATCTTTCGGATCTCTCTCTTAATCGTGTCTCCATCTCACGCCGCTGACTTCTATCAAATAGTTAGGTCAATCGAGATTGCCTTCTACGTGCTTATCTCGCCGGCCAAGCTTCATGAACGATTGCACTAGGAACGAATCATGCTAGCTTGCTTCATCACCGTTCACAAGTCAACGCCGGAGGCCAGTACGTCCATGTTACTTTTGCCATCAACCATATCTCTGATGTGTGTGTGTTAGCAGATTAAAGAAATCGATCTGGATTACCTGTGCGTACATACGTGCATATGTGAATCAATCTAGATTACGTGCTGCTTAGGAATTTAGCATGGCTGTGCAACCTGTCTTCTTCGGAGATGAAAATTAAGTTCCTAGCACCCGTGCGACATGATTCAGGACCTGTGCCAACAGTCCTCTCTTTCTCTCTTTGGACAACGACCGTTCCGCTGCTTCTCTTTTTGCTATTGTCGCTAGACCCGATGACCTTCTATAGCTTTTCCAGGTTGGCACTCAGGTTGAACCACCGCGCAATGACCTGCTGCGCAGGAAATAATTCCTACGTATTGGGATGTACAAGAGGATAGCAAACACATCTGGCCGGCAGAGACAAGCCGTACTTTGTTCGTGGCAACTGCTACGACTGATGCCCTATGGCGGTAGAAGCAACAGCAACGACAATGTTTTGTCGAGCAATGACCTTCTATAGCTTTTCCAGGTTGCCAACTAGGAAGTTCTTCCACCCCACCGAGCTTAAGATAATGCAACCATCCGTATCCGCTACGTACGCACAGGTGGAGATGAAGCCCCTTCATGTAAGGCGTACTCCAACATAGCCTGCTTCATCAGCCTCAATGACACAACTTGGAGCTAGCCTCTTAGGCAATTTCTGAGAACACACACACACACTCCCAAGCATATCATACGGATCTAAAAACAAATCCATGCGATAAATGAGCATGTCATGCACAATTATGAAAAAAGCATACACTTCAATTCACATATATCATCGGTTTCTACACTAAACATATCAATCAGATCGATTCTACACTAAACATATCAATCAAATTGATTCTACACTAAGCATATTAATGTTGGAAATATGCCCTAGAGGCAACCATATTTGTATTATTTGTTTTCATGTTTATAACTAAGAGTTTATATTCTATGCTATAATTGCTATAATTCTTGAATATGATTCGTAGAAAATCTCATAAGATCGATTCTCTTTTTTTGTCTTCTCCACACAACCCCCATCATCATACTCTATTCCACCCATAGTGCTGTATCCATGGCTCATGCTCATGTATTGCGTGAAAGTTGAAAAAAGTTTGAGATTACTAAAGTATGAAACAATTGCTTGGCTTGTCATCAGGGTTGTGCATGATGAGAGCATTCTTGTGTGATGAAAATGGAGCATGGCCAAACTATATGATTTTGTAGGGATGAACTTTCTTTGGCTATGTTATTTTGAGAAGACATAATTGCTTGGTTAGTATGCTTGAAGTATTATTATTTTTATGTCCATATTAAACTTTTATCTTGAATCTTTCGGATATGAATATTCATGCCACAATAAAAAAATTACATTGAGAATCATGCTAGGTAGCATTCCACATCAAAAATTCTGTTTTTATCATTTACCTACTCGAGGACGAGCAGGAATTAAGCTTGGGGGTGCTTGATACGTCTCCAACGTATCTATAATATTTTATTGTTCCATGCTATTATATATTTTGTTTTGGATGTTCAATGGGATTTACTATACACTTTTATATTATTTTTGGGACTAACCTATTAACCCAAGGCCCAGTGCAAATTGCTGTTCTTCTTTGCCTATTTCAGTGTTTCGCAGAAAAGGAATACCAAACGGAGTCCAAACGGAATGAAACCTTTAGGAGCGTGATTTTTGGAAAAAATGTGATTCAGAGGACTTGGAGTGGACGTCAAGAAATCAACGATGAGGCCACGAGGCAGGGAGGCGCGCCCCCCACCCTCGTGGGCCCCTCGCAGCTCCACCAACCTACTTCTTCCTCATATATATATATATATATATATATATATATATATATATATATCCATATACCCTGAAACCAACCAGGACCACCAAGAAACCCTATTTCCGCCGCCGCAACCTTCTGTACCCGTGAGATCCCATCTTGGGGCCTTTTCCGGCGCTCCGCTGGAGGGGGATTCGATCATGGAGGGCTTCTACATCAACACCATAGCCTCTCCGATGATGTGTGAGTAGTTTACCATAGACCTTCGGTTCCATAGTTATTAGCTAGATGGCTTCTTCTCTCTCTTTGGATCTCAATACAAAGTTCTCCTCGATCTTCTTGGAGATCTATTCGATGTAACTCTTTTTGCGGTGTGTTTGTCGAGATCCAATGAATTGTGGGTTTATGATCAAGATTATCTATGAACAATATTTGAATCTCCTCTGAATTCTTTTATGTATGATTGGTTATCTTTGCAAGTCTCTTTGAATTATCAGTTTGGTTTGGCCTACTAGATTGATCTTTCTTGCAATGGGAGAAATGCTTAGCTTTGGGTTCAATCTTGTGTTGCTCGATCCCAGTGACAGTAGGGGAAACGACACATATTGTATTGTTGCCATCGAGGATAAAAATATGGGGTTTATATCATATTGCTTGAGTTTATCCCTCTACATCATGTCATCTTACCTAATGCGTTACTCTGTTCTTATGAACTTAATACTCTAGATGCATGCTGGATAGCGGTCGATGTGTGGAGTAATAGTAGTAGATGCAGGCAGGAGTCGGTCTACTTGTCACGGACGTGATGCCTATATACATGATCATGCCTAGATATTGTCATAATTATGCACTTTTCTATCAATTGCTTGACAGTAATTTGTTCACCCACCGAAATACTTATGCTATCTTGAGAGAAGCCACTAGTGAAACCTATGGCCCCCGGGTCTATTTTCCATCATATTAATCTCCAGTCAACTAGCTATTTCTGTCGCCGTTCATTTTGCAATCTTTACTTTTAATCTTTATCATAAAAATACCAAAAATATTATCTTATCATTTCTATCAGATCTCACTTTTGCAAGTGGCCGTGAAGGGATTGACAACCACTTTATCGCGTTGGTTGCAAGGTTCTTATTTGTTTGTATAGGTACGAGGGACTTGCGTGTGGCCTCCTACTGGATTGATACCTTGGTTCTCAAAAACTGAGGAAAATACTTACGCTACTTTGCTGCATCACCCTTTCCTCTTCAAAGGAAAACCACCGCATGCTCAAGAGGTAGCACCCGTCACGTCTAACCCTAACACAGACGACCGACGGGTCAAGCCCTTTGACTTTCGTCGGACGGCGTTTGACCGGCGGACCTTTTCACCTGGTTGTCATAGCCCAGCCCATAGCTACACCCCCAACACTGTCCCGGCCCAACCCACCCCAAGATTCCCTCCGTGTCGGCCCAGCGTGGCTGTTTCCCCCCTCCGGGACACGGCGGCAGCGACGCCCGTGAAGGGGGGCACACCCCGGAGCCGCGTGTCGGGTGCCTGCGCCTACCACCATGCTTCCACAATCGTAGGAGGGCCCACCGGAACACCTGGCGGCATTGCTAACCCCCCCCCCCTTGGTACCCCGTCCAGTCTAACCCTGACACAAACAACCGTCGGGTCTAGCCCTTTGACTTTCACCGGACGGGGTTTGACCGGTGGACCTTTTCACCTGGTTGTCATAGCCCAGTCCATAGCTACACCCCCAACACCGTCCCGGCCCAACCCACCCCAAGATTCCCTCCGTGTCGGCCCGACGTGGTCATTTCCCTCCTCTGGGACACGGCGGCAGTGACGCCCGTGAGGGGGGCACACCCCGGAGCCGCGTGTCGGGTGCATGCACCTGCCACCACGCTTCAACAACCGTAGGAGGGCCCACCGCAACACCTAGCGGCATTGCTACCCCCCAGGTACCCCGTCCCGTCTAACCCTGATGCAGAAGACTGCCGGGTCTAGCCCTTTGACTTTCACTGGACGGGGTTTGACCGGTGGACCTTTTCACCTGGTTGTCATAGTCCAGCCCATAGCTACACCCCCAACACTGTCCCGGCCCAACCCACCCCAAGATTCCCTCCGTGTCGGCCCGACGTGGCCGTTTCCCCCCTCCGTGACACGGCGGCAGCGACGCCCCTGAGGGGGGCACACCCCGGAGCAGCGTGGCAGGTGCCTGCGCCTGCTACCACGCTTCCACAACCGTAGGAGGGCCCACCGCAACACCTGGCAGCATTGCTACCCCCCCCCCCCCCAGGTACCTCGTCCAGTCTAACCCTCACACAGAAGACCACCGGGTCTAGCCCTTTGACTTTCGCCGGACGGGGTTTGACCGGGTGGACCTTCTCACCTAGTTGTCATAACGCAGCCCATAGCTACACCCCCAACACGGTCTGGACCCAACCAACCACTAGATTCCCTACGTGTCGGCCCGACGTGGCCGTTTCCCCCTCCGGGACACGGCGGCAGCGATGCCCGTGAGGGGGGGGCACACCCCGGAGCCGCGTGTTGGGTGCCTGCACCTGCCACCATGCTTCCACAACTGTAGGAGGGCCCACCGCAACACTTGGCGGCATTCCTACCCCCCTCCCCCCAGGTACCCCGTCCCGTCTAACCCTGACACAGACGACCGTCGGGTCTAGCCCTTTTACTTTCGCCGGACGAGGTTTGACTGGTGGACCTTTTCACCTGGTTGTCATAGCCCAGCCCATAGCTACACCCACCAACACCGTCCCGGCCCAACCCACCAAAAGATTCCCTCCGTGTCGGCCCGACGTGGCTGTTTCCCCCCTCCGGGACACGGCGGCAGCAACGCCCGTCAGGGGGGCACACCCCGGGGCCGCGTGCCGGGTGCCTGCGCCTGCCACCATGCTTCTGCAACCTTAGGATGGCCCACCGCAACACCTGGCGGCACTGCTACCCCCCCCCCCAGGTACCCCGTCCCATCTAACCCTCACACAACAGTCCACCGGGTATAGCCCTTTCACTTTCGCCGGACGAGGTTTGCCGGTGGACCTTTTCACCTCGTTGTCATCGCCCAGCCCATAGCTACACCCCGCAACATGGTATGGACCCAATCAACCACTAGATTACCTACGTGTCGGTCCGACGTGGCTGTTTCCCCCCTCCGGGACACAATGGCAGCGATGCCCGTGGGGGAGCTCACCCCGGAGCCGCATGTCGGGTGCCTGCACCTGCCACCGCGTTTCCACAACTGTAGGAGGGCCCACCGCAACACCTGGCGGCATTGCTACCCCCCCCAAGTACCCCGTCCCGTCTAACCCTTACACAGACGACCGCGGGGTCTAGCCCGTTGACTTTCGCCGGACGGGGTTTGACCGGTGGACCTTTTAACCTGGTTGTCATAGCCCAGCCCATAGCTACACCCCCAACACCGTCACGGCCCAACCCTCCCCAAGATTACCTCCGCGTCGGCCCGACGTGGCCGTTTCCCCCTGCGGGACACGGCGACAGCGACGCCCGTGAGGGGCGGCACACTCCGGAGCCATGTGTCGGGTGCCTGTGCCTGCCACCACGCTTCAACAACCGTAGGAGGGCCCACCGCAACACCTGGCGGCATTGCTACCCCCCCCCCCCACAGGTACCCCGTCCCGTCTAACCCTGACGCAGACGACTGCCGGGTCTAGCCCTTTGACTTTCACTGGACGGGGTTTGACCGGTGGACCATTTCACCTAGTTGTCATACCCCAGCCCATAGCTACACCCCCAACACCGTCCCGGCCCAACCCACCCCAACATTCCCTCCGTGTCGGCCCGACGGGGTCGCTTCCCTCCTTCGGGACACGGCGTCAGCGATGCCCGTGAGGGGAGCACACCCCGGAGCCGCGTGTCGGGTGCCTGCACCTGTCACCACGCTTCCACAACCGTAGGAGAGCCCACCGCAACACCTGGCGGCATTGCTCCCCCCCCCCGAGGTACCCCTTCCCGTCTAACCCTGACATAGACAATCGCCGGGTCTAGCCCTTTGACTTTCGTTGGACGGGGTTTGACCGGTGGACCTTTTTACATGCTTGCCATAGCGCAGCCTATAGCTACACCCCCAACACCGTCCCGGCCCAACCCACCCAAAGATTCCCTCCGTGTCGGCCCGACGTGGCCGTTTCCCCCCTCCGGGACACGGCGGAGCACACCCCGGAGCCGCGTGTCGGTTGCCTGCGCCTGCCACCACGCTTCCACAACCGTAGGAGGGCCCACCGTAACACCTCGCGGCATTGCTACCCCCCCTTGGTACCCCGTCCAGTCTAACCCTGGCACAGACGACCGCCGGGTCTAGCCCTTTGACTTTTGCCGGACGGGGTTTGACCGGTAGACCTTTTCACCTGGTTGTCATAGCCCAGCCCATAGCTACACCCCCAACACCATCCCGGCCCAACCAACCCCAAGATTCCCTCCGTGTCCGCCCGACGTGGCCGTTTCCCTCCTCCGGGACACGGCGGCAGCGACGCCCGTGAGGGGGGCATAACCCGGAGCCGCGTGCCGAGTGCCTGCGCCTGCCACCATGCTTCCACAACTGTAGGAGGGCCCACCGCAACACCTGGTGGCATTGCTACCCCACCCAGGTACCTCGTCCCGTCTAACCCTCACACAGAAGACCACCGGGTCTAGCCCTTTGACTTTCGACGGACGGGGTTTGACCGGGTGGACTTTCTCACCTGGTTGTCATAACGCAGCCCATAGCTACACCCCCGAACACGGTCTGGACCCAACCAACCACTAGATTACCTACGTGTCGGCCCGACGTGGCCGTTTCCCCCTCCGGGACACGGCGGCAGCGACGCCCGTGAGGGGGGGGGGCACACCCCGGAGCCGCGTGTTGGGTGCCTGCACCTGCCACCATGCTTCCACAACTGTAGGAGGGCCCACCGCAACACATGGCGGCATTCCTACCCCCCTCCCCCAGGTACCCCGTCCCGTCTAACCCTGACACAGACGACCGTCGGGTCTAGCCCTTTTACTTTCGCCGGACGGGGTTTGACCGATGGACCTTTTCACCTGGTTGTCATAGCCTAGCCCATAGCTACACCCCCCCAACACCATCCCGGCCCAACCCACCCCAAGATTCCCTCTGTGTCTGCCCGGCATGGCCGTTTCCCTCCTCCGGAACACGGCGACAGCGACGCCCATTGTTTATTTTTCATCACAAGAGTTTTCATCACAGATTAGCGCAGATTTTTGTAGTGAGATAGACAGAAATGGCAGCCGTTCGGAGAAAGAAGAAGGACCCGATCTTATCCCAAAATTCTTTGTTTGTGAGGGGAACGAATGAAGACTAGATCTTCCGCGTGGCCGCAAATGAAGACAATGTCTTTGTCTCAGTGGGCTATGAAGATACCTCTTCGGTCCAGGGAAAAGTCCCTTCGGCCCACGAGGGAACACCGGACAGAAGGGGTTGTATAAATGCAAATTCTGAATTTTGCCATGTAGCTTCAAGATTTTGTAAAGTAAAAAAAATGATCTTAGATAGCTACGTCTGGGCATACAATCACCTTCCTAATCATGCAATCATAGGAGTTCGTTTTCTGTAATTTTGAAATAAAAACTGGTTAGATAGATTTGAGCACACAAGATAAATAGACAGACAGGTAGACTTGTTTAAAAAGGAAAGCAATGGCGGTTTAACCTAGACTAAATAGAACCACGCACGTACGCTTTATTTTCTTACCAGAATCATCAACCAAAGCTAGGTTTTCGTGAATCATGATGGCGAAAGACCAGCGCCAGTCTGCATGGACGGACCTGCAACCGGATCTCCTGCTCCTGGTCCTCCACCACCTCACGTCCCTCTTGGACCGCGTCCGAGCAGGCGCCGTCTGCAGGTCGTGGCGCTCCGCCTCCAGCCTGCTCCCACCGACGCGGCTCCCCTGGGTCGTGTTCGGCGACGGCACCCTCTTCGACCTCGCCAACGACAGCGCGCCGCACCCGCACTACCGCCTGCGTCTCCCCGATGACTGCTGGCGCTACAGCGCCGGCGAGAACATGCTGTTTCTCGTGCACCAGCGCGACGGCAGCTGCTCCCTCATGAACGCTCTCTCCGGTGCCAGGACCGATCTCCCTGAGCTAGCTGCTATCTTGCGGACTGACAACCTCTGGCACCGAAAGCCAAACGAGCTCAGGCGCACCCCCCATGACCCACACGAGCCCACGATGGCTATAGGAAAGGTGGTGTTATCTTCAGCGCCGGACGACCCCATCGTCGCCGTCCTGCTCGAAAACAAAATCTTCGTTTCTACTTGCCGGCCGGCCGGAGAGAGCAACTCATGCCTGCTGGTGTTGGTTCACGAGGCCGTCGACATGGTTCTGTTTCAAGGGCAGATCTACGCCCTCTCCATCAGACATGTCCTCTCGAACCTCAACCTCATCAATGGTCACCTCGACAAGCCGACGCCGCCTGGCGTTGAACCAAAAGTGCGGTGCGTTTTAGATTTGATAAAGAACCCGTGGTCATGGCAGCAACATGAGCAAGATGAAGAAGACGTTTTCAAGCAAGATGAAGAAGACGTTTTCGCTGACCCCCTGGTCGAGCTATATCTAGTTGAGTCTGGCGGCAAGCTCTTGATGGTGAAGCGATGGCTCCGCCGCCCATGGATGCCCTGCTTCCCGGAAGGTAGAAGAACTTTCTGCTTGCAGGTGTGGGAGGCAGACATTAGCGAAGGCCAGTGGAAGAAGTTGGACGGCAGCCTAGAAGGCCGGGCGCTCTTTGTGAGCAGGTCTTGCTCTAAGTCTTTGCCCGTCGGTCATGGAGTTCGAGAAGACTGTATCTACTTCCTGAAGAACCTCTATGTGTCGAGGAAGCCGAACGCACCTCTCGGCGACTTTGGCGTGTACAACGTTAGAGACAAGACGTTCACCCCTTTGTTGCTTGAGTCAATGCCATCGCTGCCGTGGAAGAGTGGGCGGTTTCCATCATGGTTTTTTCATGGCCAAGTTTAATTAAGTCATCAACATGCATGTGCCAGCATTTAGTTGTATTCCTAATTGCTTGTCCAATGGTCCCAAAAAGAAATTGTATGCATTTTTGTATGGTTATTAGGACAATGCCCATGCGTTGCAATGGGGTATAAATATTTACTCAGTACGTTAGCTTGTGATTTACCTGCACATACTAATGTGATTGTGTAAATGAATGTTTTATCAAATCGTCCCCGTGATTTTATCTTATAGTTTGATGTGAAGTTTGCTAAGTAAATAAAAGTGAAATTGGTTCAGAAGATAAATAATTACCATAATTGGTTATCATTTGGGGAAGGTTGGATGAAAGGATGATGAGAAGAACAATGAAACATGGAATCTTACAATATTTTTAAGGACGTGGCTACCTGGCGCCCGAGCGCTGGCTCGCGGGATCGAGCGCTCTCCCCAAAAGGAAGGCGGGCTGTCACTTTCCCAAAAAAGCAAATCAGTTTCTCACACCACCACCCCACGTCCCCGTGATTCCGAAACCAACTGACATCCTAAAAGGAAACTACTTGACGTATTCACGCTACTTAGGAAATCACCTACGATCTTGTCCCGCGTGCATTTTATTTGGGTTTCAAAAAATTTCAAAAGCTATAACTTTTGATTCGTGCATCGGAATTCATATCCGTTTTCACCGTTGGGTTTCTCACGACGAGTACTTCAAAACTAGATCCCATATGGGTACATTTTGACAAACTTTTTTCTCGGCCAATTTTGGGTTGTATTGAGGCAACTATAGTGCTATAAGAAAGCAACTTTTTTTTCTATTATGATTGCCTATCAACGAAAAATCTTTCTAAGTTGGTTATCGCAACTACCAAAATTGACTAGCTTCATCTCTAAGTTGTATACCATAACTAGCAAGTATCCTAACTCTATGCCATCTATTACACTACTGCACACAACTAATTAGGAGGCTACTAGGCGAATTCACTAATAGATACGGTTCAATTCATCTACCATCAAAGTTGCTCCTACTTAGCACTAAAGTTGCCTCATTTAGCATCATGTTCTTATTTTTGGCCTAGTATGACTTTCTATTAGGTTGATTTGTGTCAAAACAATAAAATCACACAAAACATGAGGTGCCTTTTAGTGCTACATACAAGCAACTTCACTGCACTATGTCCTGTGAGTCTTGCTGACTTTATCCCAATTTGTCTATCATGGCTGCTCGGTTGCTTACATTGATTATGAGTTGCCTACGTTTGATGCTCAGTTGCCTAGAAATACTATAAAGTTGCCTAACATTGATACCCAGTTTTCTACCTGTGATGCTCAGTTGCCTACAAATACTATGAAATTGCCTAACATTGATGCACAGTAGCCTATCATTGATGATTAGTTGCCTGTGGTTGATGCCCAGTTGCCTACAAATACTATGAAATTGCCTAACACTCATGTCCATTTTGCCTATCGTTAGTGACCAGTTGCCCACGGTTCATGCTCAGTTGGCTACAAAATACTATGAAATTGCCCAACATTGATGTTAGTTGCCTAACTTTATAAATTAGTTGCCTACTAATATTGGGAAGTTTCTTATCATTCTTTTTCTAAGTTGCCTACCTGTGATGCTCTGTTGCCTGCCATTTCTATTTCAGTTGCCTAGAATACATTGAAAAGGTGGTCCATCATTGTTAGTAAGTTGCCTTTCTATGAAACTAAGTTGTTTACTATACCAAAAAGTATTACATGCAACTAAGGATGATATTAAGCTACTCGCTTGTCATGGCAAGCAGTTTAGGATGATGTTAGCCTATCCCAGAAACTAAGTTGTCTACAATACTACCAAATTGGAGGTGAAGCTAATTATGATAGAAAACTTAGAAGTGAAGCCAGTTAACTAGATAGTCATGGTAGCCAACTTCAAAGAGATTTTCAATCATAAAAAGTCATACTAAACAAACTAACAAGAAGTTGCTTTCCTATAGTACTAAAGTTGCCTCCGTAGCATCCAAAGTTGCTCAACAAAAAAGTTAGTCGAAACATACTCATATGGGATCTAGTTTTGAAGATCTCGTCACGATTAACCTAAGGGTGAAAATAGATCTTAATTTCGATGCTTGGTCTAAAAGTTATAGATTTCCAAAATTTTGAAAACGCTAATTAAATGCATGCAGATCTAAGTTTCAACTGAATCCCCACCTCATGCACTGTCCCCACGTGGGCCGCTCCTTGCGCTTGTGGTGACATGGGTTATTATTGTTCTGGTCGGACGATTCCGCGCGCGTCACTGGCGATCAGGCGTATCGGACGGCTCTCGCGCGTGCGCTCGAGACAGCCATCCGGCGCAGCCGCGCGATTCAGAGTTCAGGTATTTTTAAATAGTAAGGAACATATAGAGATTAGCTGGTTTACATATATAATTTCTAACTGTATCTTGAATTTTACATCCTAGGGACTTCGTATCGTTTACCAATGTTTGGCTCGATGTGTTTCGTTTCAGTAATATTTATTTGCACGTCCCTCCAGTTTCAATAGCTGGACTCATTTTGTTAGAAACACGAATCACTTTGCCTTGTAGTATTGGCACATTCATGTGCATGCTTAATTAGTTGAACCCTGGCTGGCTGTGGCCAATTCCGAGCACGTGACGCCGGTTGTGCCTAACGCAACGCAACTCGCCACGCTCGGAAGGAACTGAAACGCGCCGTGCTTAAGGCTGACTCACGCGCGGCGCGGCGCACAAAGTTGAGCGTGACTTGCTCCGAGCGAAAACAGAAATAATTGTGCACGCGCGGAAGTCATGCCTAGCCTAGGTTTTGGTGAATCAATCAATCAATCGCGATGGCGAAAGACTCTTCTTGGGCGTACCTGCCAGATGATCTCCTGCTCCTGGTCCTCCGCCGCCTCACGTCCCTCGCGGACCGCGTCCGAGCAGGCGCCATCTGTAGACCATGGCGCTCCGCCGCCGGCCAGCTCCCACCGAGGCGGCTCCCGTGGGTCATGTTCTGCAACGGCACCCTCTTCGACCTGGCAAACGACAGCGCGACGCACCCGCACCACCGCCTGCGTCTCCCCGACGATTGCTGGCGCTACAGCGCCGGCGAGAACATGTTGTTCCTCGTGCACTAGCGCGACGGTAGCTGCTCCCTCTTGAACGCTCTCTCCGGCGCCACCACCCGTCTCCCCGAGCTAGCCGGCCTCCTGCGGACTTACGACGTCCGGCATCGTCGACTGCGGAACGAGCTCAGCTGCACCCCCCACAACCACAACGAGCTCAGGGGCATCCTCCGCTCCTGGCGGGGCCAAACCGAGCCCACCATGAAAGCTATAGGGAGGGTGGTGGTGTCCTCCTCGGCGTCAGACGACGAGCCCATCGTCGTCGCCGTCCTGATCGGACGCGATGTCATCGTGTCCACTTGCCGACCGACCGGCGAGAGCAACTCAGTCCTCCTGGGGGATCTACATCACGAGGCCATCGACATTGCCCTTTTTCAAGGGAAAATCTACGCGCTCTCCCAGGGGCCATGTCCTCGAGACCCTTGACCTCAGCAATGGCCACCAAAAAGGCTTCAAACTCAAGTACAGTACCGAACTCATGATAAAGCACCCATGGCAAAACCACCACCACCAACATTTCCAAGACGGTTTTCCCTTGGTCGAGATGTAGCTGCTCGAGTCCGGTGGCAAGCTGTTGATGGTGAAGCGATGGCTCCGCCGCCCATGGATGAGGATGCCCAGCTCCCCGGATGCGGATGGTAGAAGAACTTTCCGGTTCGAGGTCTGGGAAGCCAACCTGAGCGAACGCCGGTGGAAGAAGTTGGACGGCAGCCTACAAGGCCAGGCGCTCTTTGTTAGCAGGCCGTGCTCCAAGTCTTTGCCCGCTGGTCATGGAGTTCAGGGAGACTGTATCTACTTCCTCAACAAACTCTACCAGTGGAAGCAGCCGGAGGCACCTCTCGGTGACTCTGGCGTGGACAACATTAGAGACAAGTCATTCACCCCTTTGTTGCGTGAGTCGATGCCATCGCTGCCGTGGAAGAGCGAGCGGTTTCCGTCATGGTTTTTTCCTGTCCAAGTTTAATTAAATCGTCAACATGTGTTTTTTCTATCCAGTTTAATTGAATCGTCAACATGTGCCCGCATTTATCTTTAGTTGTTTTCCTTGGTTGTCAAAATTAACGACCCCAATATTGTATGCATTTTTGTAGAGTATATTTTTCTAACTCTGTCTTGAATTTTACATCCTGGCGACTTCATATCGTTTACCAATGTTTGGCTCAATGTGTTTGGTTGCAGTTAATATTTATTTGCATGTCCCTGCAGTTTCAATAGCTGGACTCATTTGGTTGGAAACATGAATGATTTTGCCTTGTATATTGACACATACATGTGGATGCTTAATTATCTGGTCTCGTTTTCATATTTTATTTTACGGTTTTGCTGAAACTCATTCAGCTGAGAATATTTTTGGTCTCATTCATTTTTTCAACCGTAGGATTCAATCACGTCACGGTTCATGTTTTGTCGAGGAGGAAAGCTTCGTAGCGAACAAGGCCCAGCCTATCTGTTATTCGGCTTGCAGCCCTTTTTTTTGTCGCACCATTTTTGTTGTCCCACGCTGGGTTTTAGCCCGCTGGGCATGTGTGGGCTACCGGGAGATAATAAGGAAACACGTGGCCTTTTTTTTTCTGCATTTTGTTTTTCTTTGCTGTTTTATTTTTTATCCATTGTTCCTATTTAACTTTCAATTTTGCCTGCATTTTTTCTATTTTTTTTTTACTTTTTTTGTTTTCATTTTTTGGTTGGGAGAGAACATGTGAAGATTTTTGAAACTTATTTATACTCAAATGAGATTGGGTTAATTTCTGAAATGTACTAGAAGATAATTTTTTATACTTTTTTGTTCCTGTTTTTTTCTCATTTGTGTTTTCTTTTTTATGCCTATCAGTATTCATATTTTAGACCCACAAAGAGGATGACAACTACATCCATTCTAGAATCGAAGAGAGCGTGAATGAAAGTAGCGGTTCCATTCTAGATTTTCTTTTTCTGTTTTTCATTGAAAATTTTGGATTTTTGTTGTTGTTCTAATTTTTTGCCAGTTCATATTTTTACTCGTGCTTCCCTTTCTCATTTTATTTTTTATATCCATTTTTTCATTTTTGTTCTTGCTGTTTTTTCGTCTTCATCTATTAAAAAAGTTCTTTTGTTTCCTACTATATGTCGAGGGTCCCCAATTGCATGTCAACCATCGACTCGCAACTAGGGTGTGTGTGTGTTTGTGTGGAGGGTCTCCGGTTGCATGTCAACCATCGACTCGCAACTAGGGGAGCGTGTTTTTGTCGAGGGTCCCCAGTTGCATGCCGACCATCGACTCGCAACTAGGGTGTGTGTGTGTGTGTGTGTGTGTGTGTGGAGGGTCTCCGGTTGCATGTCAACCATCGACTCGCAACTAGGGGAGTGTGTGTTTGTCGAGGGTCCCCAGTTGCATGCCGACCATCGACTCGCAACTACGTGTGTGTGTGTGTGTGTGTGTGTGTGTGTGTGTCTGTGCAGGGTCTCCAGTTGCATGTCAACCATCGACTTGCAACTAGGGGAGTGTGTGTTTGTCGAGGGTCCCCAGTTGCATGTGGACCATTGACTCACAACTAGGGTGTGTGTGTGTGTGTGTGTGTGTGTGTGTGTGTGTGTGTGTGTCTGTGAAGGGTCTCCAGTTGCATGTCAACCATCGACTTGCAACTAGGGGAGTGTGTGTTTGTCGAGGGTCCCCAGTTGCATGTGGACCATCGACTCACAACTAGGGTGTGTGTGTGTGTGTGTGTGTGTGTGTCTGTTTGTCGAGGCCCCCAGTTGCATGCTAACCATCAACTCGCAACTAGGGGGCGTGTGTGTTTTGTCGTGGCCCCCAGTTGCAACCCGACCATCGACTTGCAACTAGGGATGTGTGTGTGTGTGTGTTTGTTGAGGCCCCAAGTTGCATGCCAACCATCGACTCGCAGCTCAGGGTGTGTGTGTGTGTGTGTGTGTATGTTTGTTGAGGGTTCCCAGTTGCATGTAAACCATCGACTTGCAACTAGGGTAGTGTGTGTTTGTCGAGGGTCCCCAGTTGCATGTCGACCATCGACTCGCAACTAGGGTGTGTGTGTGTGTGTGTGTGTGTTTTTGTTTGTCGAGGCCCCCAGTTGCATGCTAACCATCGACTCGCAACTAGGGGGTGTGTGTGTCTTGTCGTGGCCCCCAGTTGCAACCCAACCATCGACTTGCAACTAGGGGTGTGTGTGTGTTTGTCGAGGCCCCCCAATTGCATGCCGAAGATCGACTCACAACTCAGGGTGTGTGTGTTTGTCGAGGGTCCCCAGTTGCATGTGGACCATTGACTCACAACTAGGGTGTGTGTGTGTGTGTGTGTGTGTGTGTGTGTGTGTGTGTGTGTCTGTGAAGGGTCTCCAGTTGCATGTCAACCATCGACTTGCAACTAGGGGAGTGTGTGTTTGTCGAGGGTCCCCAGTTGCATGTGGACCATCGACTCACAACTAGGGTGTGTGTGTGTGTGTGTGTGTGTGTGTGTCTGTTTGTCGAGGCCCCCAGTTGCATGCTAACCATCAACTCGCAACTAGGGGGCGTGTGTGTTTTGTCGTGGCCCCCAGTTGCAACCCGACCATCGACTTGCAACTAGGGATGTGTGTGTGTGTGTGTTTGTTGAGGCCCCAAGTTGCATGCCAACCATCGACTCGCAGCTCAGGGTGTGTGTGTGTGTGTGTGTGTATGTTTGTTGAGGGTTCCCAGTTGCATGTAAACCATCGACTTGCAACTAGGGTAGTGTGTGTTTGTCGAGGGTCCCCAGTTGCATGTCGACCATCGACTCGCAACTAGGGTGTGTGTGTGTGTGTGTGTGTGTTTTTGTTTGTCGAGGCCCCCAGTTGCATGCTAACCATCGACTCGCAACTAGGGGGTGTGTGTGTCTTGTCGTGGCCCCCAGTTGCAACCCAACCATCGACTTGCAACTAGGGGTGTGTGTGTGTTTGTCGAGGCCCCCCAATTGCATGCCGAAGATCGACTCACAACTCAGGGTGTGTGTGTTTGTCGAGGGTCCCCAGTTGCATGTCAACCATCGACTTGCAACTAGGGGAGTGTATGTTTGTCGAGGGCCCCTAGTTGCATGTCGACCATCGACTCGCAACTAGTGTGTGTGTGTGTGTGTGTGTTTGTCGAGGCCCCTAGTTGCATGCTAACCAACGACTCGCAACTAGGGGGGTGTGTTTTGTCGTGGCCCCCAGTTGCAACCCGACCATTGACTTGCAACTAGGGGTGTGTGTGTGTGTGTTTGTCGAGACCCCTAGTTGCATGCCGATCGTCGACTCGCAACTCTGTGTGTGTGTGTGTGTGTGTGTGTTGAGGGTCCCCAGTTGCATGTCAACCATCGACTTGCAACTACGGGAGTGTGTGTTTGTCGAGAGTCCCCAGTTACATGCCGACCATCGAGTCGCAACTAGGGGGTGTGTGTTTGTCGAGGGTTCCCATTTGTAACTCCACCCACGATACACAACTAGGGCCGGACCCATTTTTTGTCCCAGTTGTAACTTCACCGTCGATATGCAACTGGGGTCATTCATTTTTGTCATAGTTAGAACTCCACCACCGACATGCAATGGGGGCCCGCCTTTTTTATTTTCCGAGTTGCAAGTCGACCATCGGCACACAACTGGAGCCCAACCCATTTTCGTTCTCGTTTGCATTACACCCTGACATGCAATTGGGAGCCCCACATTTTGTATCCCAGTTGCGAGTCCTCCACGAGTTTGCAATTGGGTGCTCGACTAATTTTGTTCTAGTTGCAACGCCATCCTCGATATGAATAAGGACTCGACCCATTTTTTCAGTTATAAGTCCACCCTCGACAACACCTCGACCCAACCTGTTTGTCTCAGTTGGAAGTTCACCCTCGACATGCAACTGCATGCCGCAATAAGACAACAATTAAGGTTGGGAGGAGAGTTATCAGCTATTTGCATCTCCATATTTTTAAAAAATATATTCATCATTTTCCTTTTATTGTTTTCGTCTTTTTTAATAAAAGTCATGACATTTTCTTAAAATTGTTTGCATTTATAAAAATCATGGTTTAAAAAAAATTAAATTTAGAAACATAAAGAGTTTTAAGTTTCACAGACATTTTCTGTATTCACTAACTTTTTGAATAATGTGTATGCATGCATGCAAAGGCAAGTGATGAGCAGCTAAGCTCGTGGATAAAATGAGTGCCTGCGCAAGTGTGTTTTTGCATGCGTACGAGTGATCAAGCCAGTGATATGTAGCTAGCTCAGACGGTGTACATGGACGATGTGTGACATATATAGAAGTTGTAAAAGAAATACTAGGTCCAACACAGAGAAAGAGAAAAACTAGATTGAAAAAAAGTAGCAGCGAGGCCCTATCAACCTGTTTTTGTTTCCATGAATGATTGAAACAAACAAACAATTGTATGACGTCATCAATATGTCATCTGAATGAGACCAAATTGTGTCTCATTCAGCTGAGTTCCAGGCGCTCCCTTTATTTTATATGTAGTATATGTAGTACGTATATGAGACCTAGACACATCATAGCTTATATGATGTTTCACGTAATACATAACCTAAACACGTGCATGCATGCATTGCTTGTATCTAGACATTCGGTCTAATGAGGGAGTTTTGTGATTGTTTTTGTCGGATGGTGGAATTTTTAGCCGTTTCTTTTAAGAATAAAGTAAACCTCATAGTAGAAGGGTCGGTGGGTAGCCCTTGCAAAAGTGGCCACACTGCATCCCTTCAGCAACCAATCTTTTTTTTCTCAATGATGCATTTCACTTGGAACATGACACAAGGTTCCGAGCTAATTAAGTCATCAACATGTGCACCTACTACTTGTAAATGAATAATTGTCGTATAATTGTCTTTTTTTTGGTCGTCCAAAGGACCAAACATAATTGTATGCCACCCACATAAAACAAATCCTATGTGTTTATTTCTTTATGATTAGTTGGTTCACATGGTTGAATTTTACAACCTGATGACGTCATATTGATTGTCAATGTTTGGCTCGACGTGTTAGATTTCAGTTAATATTTATTTGCATGTCCCTGTTTCAATGGCTGGGACATAATTTAGTATGCTCTATGAAAAACACGGATGATTTTGCCGTGTATTGACACATAAATGTGCATGCTTAATTAGTTAAACTCATATTTTTATTTCATTTTATATGTAGTATGTATGCGAGACCTAGACACGTTATAGCCTATATGATATTCAGACAATACACACCTTAATTAAAACATGCATGGATGCATGGGTGGTATCTATATATTTTGTCTAATGAGGGAGTTTTCTGATTGTCTTTTTCAATGCTGGAATTTTTAGTTGTTCATTTAAAAATAAAGTGACCCTGGAAAAGAGCCTCCTTTATCAGTAGTAATTTCATAAGTATAAAGATGATACAATAGGAGAATCGATACATACATGACTCACCACTACATAAACACTTATTGGGCAGTAACCGTCATCTCTATTGCCTATTATCACTAGCCTATCATCCCACTTTGACTGGTCAATGATGATTGCACTGTCCAGCTGCACTGCCTCATATCTTATAAACAAGATAGTATCAACAATGGTACAACAATATTCGCAATGGTATCATCTATCAAACATTGCATATCTATTATCACACTAAAGCATAGTATCAACACTGCACTAGTGTAGAAAAAGCATAGTGCTGGCTTTGCAAAAATGACGTTGCTGGCGGTGTCACCGTTAAAAAATATTTGCGGTGTTAGTGCCCACATCAGCAGTAATTTAGGTGCTTCTTGCATGCCACGTGTCCCACGCCATCACTATTATTTCCCACCTAGCGGCATTCCATGTAACATGCACGCCAACAACAGTTTTCTCAGCCAAAAAATTTATTTGCACCACCATATAGCATTTTGCATCTCGGTGACATAGATAATTATATAGACCAACAGCAGCACAATGGCCAAACATAGGTAATTATATAGATAAGATATCCAACAATCATCAATCTCACAAACAGTTCTAGCTAATGATTAGTCATTGTCAATATGCACTACAAGCGAACTAATCTATCTTATATCTTATATCTTATATCTTATCTTATATTTACTAATTGGAGGCACCATACGGGTCATCATAGTAATCCACATCATTAAAAATATTTTAACCGTTGATCTATTTAACTGATCTATCTTGACCCCATGATTTATGTTACTTTTGTGGAAAAAAAAGTCAACATACACATATCAATCAGATGTGAAGTAATTAGAAAACCTTACGTTACTTTTGTGAAGAAAAAAAGAGCAACCCTACACGTGAAAAAAAGAGCATCATATCTAATCAACTCTTAGCCGTTGGATTATTACTTTATTAGATGTGGAGATGAAATCTTTGATCGTGATATTCCTGTAGGGACGTAATAATGTCAAATATCAATCTCTTGGCTAAAAAAAAATCTTTCCGATCTCTCTCTTAATCGTGTCTCCATCTCACGCCGCTGACTTCTATCAAATAGTTAGGTCAATCGAGATTGCCTTCTACGTGCTTATCTCGCCGGCCAAGCTTCATGAACGATTGCACTCACTGGTAAAAAAAAGCCCTTTAGTCCCGGTTCGCAACAGCCTTTAGTCCCGGCTGTGCAACCGGGACTAAATATGCGCGACTAAAGAACCCCCCCCCCCCCTGTCGCGTCACTTACGAACCGCGACTAAAGGCTTTAGTCCCGGTTCTCGTGGCTGACCGGGACTAAAGGCCCGTCCACGTGGCCGCCAGGGGTCCGTCGGGGCGGAGGGCCTTTAGTCCCGGTTCTCGTGGCTAACCGGGACTAAAGGCCTCGTCCGCAGGTTTAGGGTTTTAGCCCCCCTAAACCTGGTTTCTTTTTAATTTGTAGTGTTTTATTTCTTTTATATTTTATTTTGTGTTTTGTTTTAATTTTGATGAAGTTTCAGTACCCATATTCTACGATACTATATACATGCATATGAAATTTCAAACAAGAAGAATTCAAGAGGAATATATAATATATATTCAATCTCGGGTGACCATATACAACTTCGAACAAGTTTCCATACACAATTAGGATGGAGGACCATATACAACTTCGAACAAGTTTCAATCTCGGGTATGCATATAAATGTCTGCGTCCTCGGTATAGTGTTCTCCTTTAGGATTGATGACTTCCCTCAAGAAAAATCCTGCTAATTCATCTTGAATTGGTCGGAAGCGAGCTTCTGGACTAAGCCTCCTCCGCAAGTTATCCGTCGCGTTCCGCACGCTATCCGATGCCTTCCGCTCAGAGGTTAGTCTCCGGATGTTCTCACAAACATAGTATCCACATAGATTGGTCCCCGGTGGCTGCTTATCCACATTAACTAACCTTCTGAAATCTAGCTCATGTTTGAATTCACCGACAATTTCTTCTGAGAACCGTCTCCAAACCCTACAGGGCAAAGAAAATTAAATGAACAAGGGAGTTATTAGTTACTTGATATTAGGAAATGAACGAAAGAGACCGATCGATATAGAGCTCAAATGATTGAAAATAATTACTTTTGCAGCATTTTTCTCATGTCGGCCCAACGCTTTGGATCCGAATCCATAGAGTCCATGATTAGAACTCTGCAGGTGTGAAGTTCAATATTTAGCAGAATCCAGTGGAACCTGCGGACACGTTACATGCACAGTCATGCATAACTCATCGATTAGACATACCATGCATGGAGTAAACAAAAGAGAATGGGCACAAGAGAGAAACACTCACCCAAAATGGTAAGGAAATAGAATATGACTTTTGAGTTGATGCTTTCTAAGAAACTTGTACAAGTCTTTCTCCACGTCTTCGGGGTGATATTGTAACACATGTCCATTAACGATATGTGGGTCAATGAACCCAACATCATGGATGTTTCTTATTTTGCATTCCCAAATCTTCAATCTGCATAATAGCGTACGCAACAATATAGTTAGGACAATATATATATATATATATATATATATATATATATATATATATATATATATATATATATATATATATATATATATATATAGTGCAGGCAATGAAGAACGAGATGAGGTAGAAATAAATCACTTACAGAACGTAGCAACTCAGCATAGATTTGTCGAGGTCGCGCAGATTGAACAGCTGGAACAATTCACTCATATGAACTTGTACAGAGTACCGTTTGGTGTGATGCTCCTCTGTAACATCCGCATAAATATATTCTTTGTCGGCCCATGTTATGAATTGCTTGTACCAACGTAGCAGATTTCGCATTTGTGGCGGTAGACTCTTCTCCCGCGCAGGCTCGACGAGAGGCCCATTCCGCACATATTGTAATGCTATCTCACATACTGGCGCATCCTCAAGGCCTAAGAAGGCACGAAGAGTCAAACCCATCTCGGACGCTTGTTTCATGGCACTCGCTACAGTCAATCCAAGTGCTGCCGCAGCTGCTATGATCTCGGGGTCCTCTTTCGGACCGGCTTTCACTATGAGCGGGGGGATCGATTGTTTCTTCTGCATCCCGAGCTGGTCAACTTGTTTCCCGCTTTTTTTACTTTCTTCTTTCTCCTCCTTCAATATTTTTGCTTGCCTACGAAGTTCATGTCCATAGTCGTCAGGCATATTCAGCTCGGCTTGGGACGGTGTCGTCAAAAAATCCTTAGCCCACTTCTTTTGCTTCTCAGTGAATACTTGCTTGGGCTCAGGCTCTTTTATCGCCTTCATATCCGCCTTCCATTTCTCATAATTAGCAGACGCGGCCAATTTGGTTTCAGCTTCACTAAGTTCCCCAGGCCTTGGGAGGAGAGGCTTCAGTGATGGCTCCGGTACCCTTGTGGTCTTAGGTACATAAGGGTCCGGGTTAATAGTCCAGGAGCGGGTTTCCTTGCTGTCCGCCTGCTTCTGCTTCTTCGCCGGAGGTGGATTGGGGGGCGTCGTACCCGCCGGAGGAGGATTGGGGGGCGTTGTACCCGCCGGAGGTTGTGGATCGGGGGACGGCGTCGAATGGCGTGAAGGAGGTGTAGGTGAACCACCACGACCACCACCACCGCCACCACCGCCACCACCACCACCACCATCGGAGGGGGGTGGACTTGCTAGCCTTGGCGCCTCGCCTGGAAACACTATGTACTTCTTCTTCCATAGAATGAACTGGCGCTTGACATCTCCAAGTCTTCTCTCCCCTTCGGGTGTAGGTTTGTCAATCTCCAGGTCCTCAAACCCTTGGACTATGTCTTCCACCGTGACACGAGCATAGCCATATGCAATGGGCTTGTTGTGGTGGAGTGCTCCAGGTGTACAGGGTAAAGCACTACCGCTAGCTACCTTCGTGGAAACGTTCCCCACGGGATAATGCAAATCACATTCTTTCATCTCCTTTACATCATCCACGGGGTAGTGAGGCTCCGGTGCACGAATCTCGATCATCGGTGCACTAGCACCAGGCGGGGCATCCGTGGAAGCCACGCTGCTTCTCCGCTGCTGGCTTCCGCGATCCGCTTCATGATCTTCATGCGGCCCTGCAGCCGATTTTTCTTTTACTAGTTCATGCACGGTCTGCTTCAACTCATGGAGTTCCGATGCAAACTTCGTCATAAGATCTGCATCCCGGTCCGTCTTTCTCTTACGGCTTCTGTAACAGTACGGGTCATTGTCCTGGGAAAACCCTACTTTCCACGGAACTTTGCCTTTGCCTCGTACACGTCCTCCGTGTTCATCATTCCCGAGGGCTATTGTCAGTGCGTCTTTCTCTCTGTTGAACTTGATCAAGCCCTCTTGAGCTTGGGTCATTGCGTCAATAAGGGCTTGGGTGGGAGCAAACTGTCTCTGCCGGTGAACACACACCCCTGTCTCCGGGTCTAGCGATCCCCCATGCCCGTACCACCAGCTTTTGGCCCTTGGGTCCCATCCCTCTGTACCTAGAGGGATTCCTCGCACCCTCAGGTCCTCCTCCATCTTCTGCCACCTAGGCTCCGAAAGGCGGTATCCTCCTGGCCCCATAATATGATGGAACTTTTTCTTACTCGCATTATCCTTATTTTTTTCGATATTTCCTTGAAATGCTCCGATTGCTTTTGCCTCACAAATTCTGGCCAATCATCTTTCAGTTTCTCATGTTGTCCATTGAAATCCGGAGTCTTGCCCTTGTTGACATAGTCACGGGTTAAATTTTTCTTGAAGTTCCGGAATGCTTCGCCGATCTTCTGAAGAGCGAACTCTTTAATTAGCCTCCTCCTCTGACGTCCACCCGGAACCTCGTTACCGAATTCATCGACTTTGTTGTATTCCGGAGGTAGAATGAAATGTTCCATAAGCTTTCTCCAGCAATCCTTTTTCGTTCTCTTGTTGACAAAACTGAAACCAATACGTGCCTTCTTTGGCTCCTTCCATTCCTGGACGGTGATCGGGACGTTGTCTCTAACAACGACTCCGCATTGGTTGATAAACTTTGAGGTGTGCTGTAGGGGCTTGCCGGTTTCACTAACAAACTCAATGGCATATGTTTCTCCTGTTTTCATCGCCTTGGATTTGCCACGCTTTGTCGTACTCGATCCGGAGGGCTAAAAAAAGAAAGAGAGTCGCGCGCGTTAATACATATGTATTCACATTTCAGTAAGTTTGTATCACGAGAGGCTCAATGTATATATATACCTCGCCGGAGGTGGTTGCTACTTGCAATTCGAGATCGTCGTTTGTTGACGGTTGACCTCCGTCGACAATGTCCGTTCCTTCACCTTCTTGATCATCGACAATCTCTGTTCCACCTTCAAGGTTCAGAAAAGAAGAGACTACATCCTCTTCTTGCTCATATTCTGAGCCCGGCACATAAGGAATCTCGTTGTTGATGATGCCCATTAGATAACGTTCAGCCTCCGGATCCCTAAGCGGCTCGGCTCTATCGTCCGCCATATTTCACTCCTGCATGTAGTAAAAATTCTTTAAGTATAAAGGAATTAAAAAATAAGATTAAGGGGACATACAGGAGGAGGAATTAAAAAATAAGATTATTGAGCACTGCCAAGTATTTTGTTTTGTTTTCTTTGTTTTTCTTTTTGGTTTTCATTTGGTTCTTTCTTCTTCCTTTTTTCTTCTTTTTTTCTTCTTCTTCCTTTCTTCTTCCTCTTTCTTCTTTCTTTCTTCTTCTTCCTTTTTCTTTCTTCTTTCTTTCTTCTTCTTCCTTTCTTCTTCCTTTCTTCTTCTTTTTTTCTTCTTCCTTTTTCTTTCTTCTTTCTTTTGGTTTTCATTTGGTTTTCATTTGGTTTTCACTTTTTTCTTCTTCCTTTTTCTTACTTCTTTTTTTCTTCTTCCTTTTTCTTTCTTCTTTTTTTCTTCTTTCTTCTTTCTTTCTTCTTTCTTTCTTCTTTCTTTTTTTCTTCTTCCTTTTTTTCTTCTTCCTTTTTCTTCTTTCTTTCTTCTTTCTTTTTTTCTTCTTCCTTTTTTTTTCTTCTTTCTTTTGGTTTTCATTTTGTTTTCTTTCTTCTTTCTTTTTGGTTTTCATTTGGTTTCTTTTGTTTTGTTTTCTTTTTTTTTTCTTCCTTTTTCTTTCTTCTTCCTTTTTTCTTCTTCCTTTTTCTTTCTTCTTTTTTTCTTCTTCCTTTTTCTTCTGTTTTCTTTTGTTTTTCTTCTGTTTTTTTCTTCCTTTTTTCCTTTTCCTTTTTTCTTCAGTTTTTTTCTTCTGTTTGTTTTTCTTGTGTTTTCTTTTGTTTCCATTTTTCCTTTTTCCTTTTTTCTTCTGTTTGTTTTTCTTCTGTTTTCTTTTTTTTTTTTGCTTTCTTCTTCCTTTTTCTTTTGTTTTCTTTTTTTCTTCCTTTTTCCTTTTTTCTTCCTTTTTCTTGTTTTTCTTCTGTTTTTCTTTCGTTTTCTTCTTCCTTCTTTCTTCTTCTTCCTTTTTCCTTTTTCTTTCTTCTTCTTCTTCCTTTTTCTTCTTCCTTCTTCTTCTTCTTCTGCCGGCGCGCGGAGGACGGCAGGCAGGGGCAGCGGACGGCGGGCGGCGGGCGGCGGGCAAGGGCGGGGCAAGGGCCACGGGCACGCTGCGGCGGCGGCGGAGGGCTAAGGGCAGGGCACGGGCGGCGGCGGCGCTCACTGGGGACGGGGGCGGCGGCGCGCAGGGCTTCGGCGTCGGCGTCGGCGTCAGGGCAGGGCGTCGGGCGGCGATCGGCGTCGGGGCAGGCCTTCGGCGTCGAGAGAGGAGAATGGGAAGTGGCGGAAACTGCTAAGTGCAGTATATATAGACGAACCTTTAGTCCCGGTTGGGGAGGAGGACCGCGACTAAAGGTACCCTTTAGTCGCGGTTGGCCACACCAACCGCGACTAAAGGGTACCTTTAGTCGCGGTCCTCCTCCCCAACCGGGACTAAAGGGTTTTGGCGCCGCTTTCTTTCCCGCGCAGAAAGACCCTTTAGTCGCGGTTGGGGACAACAACCGCGACTAAAGGGTACCCTTTAGTCGCGGTCCGCCTCCCCAACCGCGACTAAAGGCATTGTGCCGCTCCCCTCGCTAGTTTAGTCCCACCTCGCTAGTTGAGAGGGGCGCGCAGTGGTTTATAAGCCCCACTGCCGTTCCCCTCTTGAGCTCCTCTCCATTGCAGGCTTACGGGCCTAATTGTGACTGCTATGCCTGATGGGCCTACTGGGCCTTCTGCGGGCCTGAATCCTGGCCCATCGATGGGTTTCTAGTCGTATTCAGGCCGTGGTGGCCTAGTAGGTGGCATATTTTTTATTTTTTGCCTGTTTTTTGTTTTCTTTTTTGCTTTATTTATTTTGTTTTGTTTCTACTTACAACAAAAAACTTATTTATTTTATTTTATTTTGTTTCTAATTACTTATTTATTTTACTTTATGATAATTATTTTTGCTATTAAAGTTTCTAAGCAAAAAAGTTCTTTATGAAAATTCTTTTAGCTTTCAATGATTTTGAACAGAAAATACTTCGATATTTTTAGTTGAATCAGTTTTATATAATTTTAGTTTCAAAAATACTAGAGGTTGCTTATAATGTTTTGAACAGAAAATACTTTGATAATTTTAGTGTCATAAATTTTATTTATGTTATTAAAATTTATTTTATTTTGTTTGTACTTATATATTTTATTAAAGTTTATATTATTTTGTTTCTAATTCATTTTAAAACCTTAAAAATACAATTATATATCAAAAAAATCAGAAAAACAAAACTAATTCATTTTAAAATCTTAAAAATACAATTATATATCAAAAAAATCAGAAAAATAAAACTAATTCATTTTAAAATCTTAAAAATACAAATAATATATCAAAAAATTCAGTTCATCGATCCCTTGAAGGTTTGACAAAAGGTTTGATACATCATTCAGTTCATCGACCAAATACAAAGTTTGGTACAATAAATTATTACACATCAATTCTTCCCTTGTGTCCCTGCTTGCTTACGATTGTGCCGTATCCATGGAGCATCCTCATCATTTAACTTAATGCTTGGGTCAGTGTTCACTTTGAAGGGCGGAATTTCACCAAACATATTATAATCTTCTGACATGTCTGTCTTGTCCTCCACTCCCACGATGTTTCTTTTCCCTGAAAGAACAATGTGGCGCTTTGGATCATCGCATGATGTACTGATCGTTTTCTTATCTTTCCGTTTCTTCGGTTTGCTACTCATGTCCTTCAAATAAAAAACCTGAGCGACATCTTTGGCAAGGACGAATGGTTCGTCAAGGTAACCAAGATTGTTGAAATCCACCATTGTCATTCCGTATTGCTCGTCCACCTTTACCCCACCTGCTGTTAGCTTGAACCATTTGCACCGGAACAAAGGGACCTTAAAGGAGGGTCCATAGTCAAGTTCCCATATCTCCTCTATGTAACCATAATATGTGACCTTTCGCCCATTCTCGGTTGCTGCATCAAAGCGGACACCACTGTTTTGGTTGGTGCTCTTTTTATCTTGGGCGATGGTGTAAAATGTATTCCCATTTATCTCGTACCCTTGGAAAATCGTTATAGTCGAAGATGGTTTCTTGGCCAACATGTACAGCTGATCTCCAACATCATTGTCATTCATTAAATGTTTTCGCAACCAACTGCCGAAAGTCTCCATGTGGGCCTTTCTAATCCAGGATTCAGGCTTCCCCGGGTTGTCCGAGCGTAAAATATTCTTGTGTTGCTCGAAGTACGGAGCCACAAAGCTGGAATTTTGCAGAACTGTGTGGTGTGCTTCAGTCATAGAATGACCGTCCATACATATCGTGGATTTCCTTCCGATCTTGCCTTTTCCACTTAGTCTCCCCTCGTGCCGCGATTGAGGAATACCAATCGGCTTAAGGTCAGGAACATAGTCAATACAGAACTCAATTACCTCCTCATTTCCATAGCCCTTGACGATGCTTCCTTCTGGCCTAGCACGGTTACGAACATATTTCTTTAATACTCCCATGAACCTCTCAAAGGGGAACATATTGTGTAGAAATATAGGACCGAGAATGGAAATCTCTTCGACTAGGTGGAGCAGGAGGTGCGTCATAATATCAAAGAAGGATGGTGGGAACACCAACTCGAAACTGACAAGGCATTGGACCACATCGTTCTGTAACCGTGGTAGATCTTCTGGATTGATTACCTTCTGAGAGATTGCATTGAGGAATGCACATAGCTTCACAATGGCTACTCGAACATTTTCCGGTAGGAGCCCCCTCAAAGCAATCGGAAGAAATTGCGTCATAATCACGTGGCAGTCGTGAGACTTCAGGTTTTGGAACTTTTTCTCAGCCATGTTTATTATTCCCTTTATATTCGACGAGAAGCCAGACGGAACCTTCATACTGCTCAGGCATTCAAAAAAAATGACCTTCTCTTCTTTGGTAAGAGCGTAGCTGGCACGACCTTGAAACCATTCCGGATGCCGGTCATCTGGGTCTTTCAAAAGTTGCTGGTCCTGCCGTGCTTCCTTTGTATCATTTGTCTTCCCATACACGCCCAAGAAGCTTAGCAGGTTCACGCAAATATTCTTCGTAACATGCATCACGTCGATTGCAGAGCGGACATCTAGGACTTTCCAATATTCTAGCTCCCAAAATATAGATTTCTTCTTCCACATGGGTGCGTGCCCGTCAACTCCCCGCGGAACTGATTGTCCGCCAGGACCCTTTCCAAAGATGACTTTCAAATCCTTGACCATATCAAATATCTCAGCACCAGTACGTTCCGCAGGCTTCGGCCGGTGATCTGCCTTGCCGTTGAAATGCTTGCCTTTCTTTCTTACGTTATGATTTCGGGGAAGAAATCGACGATGACCCAGGTACACGTTCTTCTTACAATTAACCAAACATACACTTTCAGTCTCATGTAAGCAGTGCGTGCATGCATTGTATCCCTTATTTGTCTGTCCCGAAAGGTTACTGAGAGCAGGCCAATCGTTAATGGTTACAAAAAGCAACGCTCGTAGGTCAAATTCCTCTCCTTTGTGCTCATCCCAGACACGTACACCAGGTCTGGCCCACAACTGTAAAAGTTCATCAACTAATGGCCTTAGGTACACATCAATGTCGTTCCCGGGTTGCTTTGGACCTTGGATGAGCACTGGCATCATAATGAACTTCCGCTTCATGCACAACCAAGGAGGAAGGTTGTAGATGCATAGAGTCACGGGCCAGGTGCTATGGCTGGATCTCTGCTCGCCAAAAGGATTCATGCCATCAGTACTTAGACCAAATCTTATGTTCCTTGCGTCAGCTGCAAAATCTTTGAACACTCTGTCGATCTTTCTCCATTGTGTTCCATCAACGGGGTGTCTCAACTCCCCATCGGACTTACGGTCCTCTTTGTGCCATCGCAACGACTTGGCATGCTTTTTGTTCATGAACAGACGTTTCAACCGTGGTATTATAGGAGCATACCACATCACCTTGGCGGGAACCCTCTTCCGGGGTTTCTCGCCCTCAACATCGTCACCAGGGTCATCGCCTCTGATCTTATAACGCAATGCAGTGCATACAGGGCATTCATTCAAATTCTCGTATTCACCGCGGTAGAGGATACAGTCGTTAATGCATGCATGTATCTTCAGAACCTCTAAACCTAGAGGGCCGACAACCTTCTTTGCTTCGTATGTACTGGCGGGCAACTCGTTATTCTTCGGAAACATATTCTTCAACATTTTCAGCAAATTTTCAAATGATGAGTCACCTACACCTTCCTGTGCCTTCCATTTTAGCAAATCCAGTGTGCAGCCCAGCTTTTTCATACTATTGTCGCATCCTGGATACAACGACTTTTTGTGATCCTCTAACATGCGATCCAAATTCTCCCTATCCTTGTCAGTTTCGCAGCGTCTCCGTCCATCAGCAATGGTCCGACAAAGATCATCAGCGGGCTCATCATGTGCCTCTTCTTCACCTTCACCTAACCCTTCCCCACCTTCAGCATCATCCTCCATGAAAGTATCACCGAAATGATCATGATAGTTGTCATCGATACCATCCCCTTCTTCATCTTCTTCCATTCTAACCCCTCTTTCTCCATGCTTGGTCCAACAATTATAGCTACGGATGAAACCGCGCCGAAGCAGGTGCATGTGAACCTCTCTTGAGGAGGAGTAACCCTTCTGATTCTTACAGACAGCACATGGACAGATAATAAAACCTCGCTGCTTGTTCGCATTTGCCACTACGAGGAAATCTTTCAAACCCGTAGTGAACTCGCCGGAGAGTCGGGGACCGTACATCCATTGCCGATTCATCTGCATTATTATTATATAAAGTATATAATTAACCATCATGCATTTGTTAAACTAACTAGCTAGAAATAATACAAATTAAACAATGAACTACACACATGCATATTTTATCAATGACACATGAAAGGTTCAAGTTGCTAACCGCGATCGCGGAGGAAAAATAAATGAGAAAGCTCAAGTGTGGCTCGGACACTTCATATCATGTTTGTTTCAGGCTCTCGGGCATTTCATCGAACACCTTGTGTGCATAGGAGGAACCAAAAGCAAACCCACCACCCCCTTCTGAAAATTGTGAAGTGAGCTGAGTGAAGTGAAGTGAGCTGAGTCCTATATATAGGGATGGGCCTTTAGTCCCGGTTGGCCTGGCCAACCGCGACTAAAGACCTTCGGGGACCTTTAGTCCCGGTTGGCCAGGCCAACCGGGACTAAAGCCCCTCCCGTCCGCCAGCTGGATGGGCCTTTAGTCCCGGTTGGCCTGGCCAACCGCGACTAAAGGCCTTCGGGGACCTTTAGTCCCGGTTGGCCAGGCCAACCGGGACTAAAGCCCCTCCCGTCCGCCAGCTGTCGACCGAGCGCGCTGGGCCCAGATAGTTGGTCGCGGGTCTCCTCCCGAACCGCGACTAAAGGCCCCTTTTGTCGCGGTTCGATTGTTTTGAGGACTAATGGGGACGTATGGAAGCCTCTTTTTCTACTAGTGACTAGGAACGAATCATGCTAGCTTGCTTCATCACCGTTCACAAGTCAACGCCGGAGGCCAGTACGTCCATGTTCCTTTTGCCATCAACCATATCTCTGATGTGTGTGTCTTAGCAGATTAAAGAAATCGATCTGGATTACCTGTGCGTACATACGTGCATATGTGAATCAATCTAGATTACGTGCTGCTTAGGAATTTAGCATGGCTGTGCAACCTGTCTTCTTCGGAGATGAAAATTAAGTTCCTAGGACCCGTGCGACATGATTCAGGACCTGTGCCAACAGTCCTCTCTTTCTCTCTTTGGACAATGACCGTTCCGCTGCTTCTCTTTTTGCTATTGTCGCTAGACCCGATGATCTTCTATAGCTTTTCCAGGTTGGCACTCAGGTTGAACCACCGCGCAATGACCTGCTGCGCAGGAAATAATTCCTACGTATTGGGATGTACAAGAGGATAGCAAACACATCTGGCCGGCAGAGACAAGCCGTACTTTGTTCGTGGCAACTGCTACGACTGATGCCCTATGGCGGTAGAAGCAACAGCAACGACAATGTTTTGTCGAGCAATGACATCATCCATGTCTGTTGATATGGTTGTCACTCACCACAGGTACTCAGTTCCTAATTAATTATATGTATTTTTTTAATCTCTGTAGCTGTTTATGAATGCAACGTGTTACGTAGTACATACATGCCTCATGGCTATGTGTTTCTCTGTACGGATGTTGTGCTGGACTGTTTTTTCCAAAAAGATGTTAACATTGTCCATTAGATCTTTGTCATTCCATTTGTTTCTTATAAACATCAAACAATATTTCCTTATAATTTATATTACATATAAATTATTTAGGCTTGATGGGAAGTTATCATTTTTACAAGTTCATTGGGCATAAATAAAATAAAAGTGTGGTGTTATTAATGGAGGAGAAACATGTGCTGACATGTTTTTGATGAAAAAAAAAATTACATGTACTTTTTATGTTTTTCCTCATTATCTTCATAACAAAATTCTAACCATATACAATGCAAATGTATTGCTCTCCGGCTTCAAATAGCCAAAACCAAATAGCGGGAAATAGCCAAAGAAATAGAAAACGAATGACATCCCTTTGTTAAATCGGACAAATAACTGGATTTTTCCAGCATGCAAATGTTCACATATATGTAACATTCACTAAAAATATTTCGTGGGTTATGATGCAAAATTACTTATAGTGCACCTGAAATAGCAAATAGTGCATGCAGTGGACTTCTAGCGTAACATACAAATAAAAATATTATATGATGTAGTGTAAAGTTTGGTAGTGCACATATACATGTACATTTTTCTATTATTTTAAAATGCAATTTTAAAATACTGAGATCAAAAGAGCAATTAGGATTTTCTGCACGATATCATGAGTTTGGAGTTTTCGCAATTGATAAGAAAGCACACAAGACTTCAAATCACACTTAATAAAAGGAAAAATATAGTAATTGTTTTGTCTTAAAAATATCCTTTTCAAAGTAAGACATGTTACCTAATATTCAGGGCTTGAAGACATTCAGTTATTAAATATGCAAATGAAGATATTTGTGAATATTTCCATGTTGTCGTGTAGTATATTTTTCATTGATGCGTAGTGTTCTTTTTTCTAAACATGCATTCATATGTAGTGTGGGTAAAGATCTATGAACCACTCTCAAAAAAATATAACATGACAATCAAACAATACTCGGACATATTTATGTGAACAATAGATATTTGTAGATTATATGATCATGAATTCATTAAAAAGAATATATATCCTTTTTCACATGATAGAGAATACGCACTCTTGTACGTTCGCAAGGATTTAAAATTGTATTATATTATTATTTTTCAATTCTTATACATATTGCATTTAACAAAAGTTAACAAAACTACAAATCAGAAATATATATATATAAATAGACTAGCCCGTGCGATCGCACGGGTTGACGACTAGTATACCTAATAATAAAGGGGTTATTGCTTCTGGTGGCCCATCATCGAAATTGCCCCCAAAGTTGCAAAATATTATCCACCGATGTCACCTATAAGTGATAAAAAAACGTTTGACACAGGAGAATCCCCGCCTAGGCCGGCCCATATGGCAGGAAACTTCTATACTGTGCTCTGCACGCTGGGAGATGACAGAGCGCGCCAGTTTGGGCCGGCCCATATCGGGGCAGCCTGTTTTTAAAATATCGTTTTTCTTTTCCGTCTTTTTTTTTACTTTAAATAATTTGGGACTTCAGAAATGTTCAGAAAAATAACAAAAAATTGAGAATTCTGAAGTAAAATATTTAATAATTCATAAATGTTTGTGGATTCAGAAAATGTTCGTGATTTTGAAAAAATGTTTGTATATTCAAAAGATGTTCACAATTTTGAACACAAATGTTTCGGAATTCAAAAAATGCACATGATTTTTCAAAAAAATTTGTGTATTAAAAATGTTAATGAAGTTGAATAAAATTGCGTCAATTAAAACTATATTCATGAATTGAAAAATATCCTAAAAATCCAAAAATTGTTCATGACTTACAAAATAGCTTATTGATTCATAAAATGTTCGCTGATTCAAAAAATCTTCGTGAATTTCAAAATTTGTTCGACCAATTTCCCAAAATATGTTCGTCGACTCTAGAAATGTTCACCTATTCAAGAAGTATTTTTAATAAAATCTTCACAATTTTTAAAAAAATTGTTTGCAAATAGTATAAAATGTTCATGATTATAGAAAATGTTCGAAATTCTAAAAAAAATGGTCACGAATTTGAAAAGTGTTCACGATCTTAGATATGTTCATGAGTTTATAAAAATGTTCATGATTTTAAAAAATTGTTGACAATTTCACGAAAATGAGAGGTATAGTGTATCTCGGTGATGCAGCAAATGTGGTGATGGACATTGGAGATTATGATTTTTTTTCCATTGCAACGCACGTGTTCGTTTTGCTAGTATATAATAACCAGTTTACTTAAAACTTGGTATCAGCTTCGAAGGCCTAGATACACACACATTCTTTTAAATGTGTTGATGACGATCATCCTTCTCAAGTCATGGTGTCTGGTGTTCATGATAGTGACTATGACGGCCTGTCCAACCTGAAGATTCTTGCCAACTAGGAAGTTCTTCCACCCCACCAAGCTTAAGATAATGCAACCATCCGTATCCGCTACGTACGCACAGGTGGAGATGAAGCCCCTTCATGTAAGGCGTACTCCAATATAGCCTGCTTCATCAGCCTCGATGACACAACTCGGAGCTAGCCTCTTAGGCAATTTCTGAAAACAGACACACACACTCGCAAGCATATCATACGGATCTAAAAACAAATCCATGTGATAAATGAGCATGTCATGCACAATTATCAAAAAAGCATACACTTCAATTCACATATATCATCGGTTTCTACACTAAACATATCAATCAGACCGATTCTACACTAAACATATCAATCAAATCGATTCTACACTAAGCATATTAATGTTGGAAATATGCCCTAGAGGCAACCATATTTGTATTATTTGTTTTCATGTTTATAACTAAGAGTTTATATTCTATGCTATAATTGCTATAATTCTTGAATATGATTCGTAGAAAATCTCATAAGCACGTGGAATGATAAAACCGTAAAACCTGATTCTTAGTCTTGCCTCTAAGACTAGTTCAAGTGTTGTATGATGATCATGTTTTCCTGATCATGTGTGTTTGGTTAAGTGCAACGATAATTCCAAACAACATTGAGAGTATGATGTTAGAAGAACGATCATATTGAATTGACCCAACTTGTTTGTTATACTTTGAGATGTTCTCCCCAAGTCTAATAGATATAACACAGAGAGTTAATGTATGCTTTAGTTCCTTAGACCATGAGAGTATCATAGTCACTTCATACTAGACGATAGACTTTGCATTTGCTCAAACATCATTCATAACATGGTGATCATAACGACAACTTTGAGGCTCATCCAAAAGTGTGACATGGGATTATATAGCTCAAGAGTCAGATTTGCCCCTCTGACGACTGAGATTCTTAGAGCCCTCTCGGTGTGACAGCATCCATCATCGTCTGGCTAGATATATGTGACTAAGTCACAGGGATGCTGGAACATGTCAATGAGAAAGAGGAATAAAACTGGTAACGAGGAGACCAACATAATGAGCATGAGAATGACTCAAGTGGATACAGATATATCTCACCTCGAATTTTGTAAAATATCACGAAACAAAAGGAATAGCATATGGTAACCAAAGGTTCACTCGAATATCATTCATGTATTCATATGGCTCAATATGGATGTCCATGGTTTCGCTATTGACCATTGAACGGAAGGCAATTTTGATCGTGTCTATGTTTCACCGAACCTGGCTATAGGGTCACACACTTAAGGGAATCACGATCTGTTGAGTGAGAGTTAGGAGAAAATATTCTCGGAATAGTCTCAAGAATATAAGATATGGTTTCGAGAGAAACTGGAAGCGTTTCGGAGTTACTAGAAGAATTTCGGATTTTACCGTGTAATACTAGTAACTGATATATAGGTGGAAAATATTTTTGGAGACATTAAATAAATGATAAAAGGTTGTAATATTGATTAGGAGGCTTTAAGAATTTATTTAACATCAATGGGCTAAAGAAAATACTAAAAGGCCTAGTGGTGGAGAGTTATTTTATTGGGCCCTAGGGCCCAATAACAAAGGTGGTGCCTCCCCTTAGCCTTTTTGGAGGCCTAGGGGAGGCCGAATTGGGAGGGGAGGAGTCCTTCCCCCTTGTGGCGCCCCCACCCCAAGATTCCCTCCGTGTCGGCCCGACGTGGTTGTTTCCCCCCTCCTGGACACGGCGTCAGCGATGTCCGTGGGGGGGGGGGGGCACACCCCGGAGCCGCGTGCCGGGTGCCTGCGCCTGCCACCACACTTCCACAACCGTAGGAGGGCCCACCACAACACCTGGCGGTACTGCTAGCCCCCCCTCCTGATGTCTACTACACAACCTTCTTCTTGTAGACGTTGTTGCGCGTCCAAGTGCAGAGGTTTGTAGGACAATAGCAAATTTCCCTCAAGTGGATGACCCAAGGTTTATCAATCCGTGGGAGGCGTAGGATGAAGGTGGTCTCTCTAAAACAACCCTGCAACCAAATAACAAAGAGTCTCTTGTGTCCCCAACACACCCAATACAATGGTAAATTGTATAGGTGCACTAGTTCGGCGAAGAGATGGTGATACAAGTGCAATATGGATGGTAGATATAGGTTTTTGTAATCTGAAAATATAAAAACAGCAAGTTAACTAATGATAAAAGTGAGCACAAACGATATTGCACTGCGTTGAAACAAGGCCTAGGGTTCATACTTTCACTAGTGCAAGTTCTCTCAACAATAATAACATAATTGGATCATATAACTATCCGTCAACATGCAACAAAGAGTCACTCCAAAGTCACTAATAGCGGAGAACAAACGAAGAGATTATTGTAGGTTACGAAACCACCTCAAAGTTATCCTTTCTGATCGATCTATTCAAGAGTCCGTAGTAAAATAACACGAAGCTATTTTTTCTGTTCGATCTATCATAGAGTTCGTACTAGAAGAACACCTTAAGACACAAATAAACCAAAACCCTAATGTCACCTAGATACTCCAATGTCACCTCAAGTATCCGTGGGTATGATTATACGATATGCATCACACAATCTCAGTTTCATCTATTCAACCAACACAAAGAACTTCAAAGAGTGCCCCAAAGTTTCTACCGGAGAGTCAAGACGAAAACGTGTGCCAACCCCTACGCATATGTTCACGAGGTGACGGAGCCCGCAAGTTGATCACCAAAACATACATCAAGTAGATCACGTGATATCCCATTGTCACCACAGATAAGCACATGCAAGACATACATCAAGTGTTCTGAAATCCTTAAAGACTCAATCCGATAAGATAACTTCAAAGGGAAAACTCAATCCATTACAAGAGAGTAGAGGGGGAGAAACATCATAAGATCCAACTATAATAGCAAGGCTCGCGATACATCAAGATCATACCAGCTCAAGAACACGAGAGAGAGAGAGAGAGAGAGAGAGAGAGAGATCAAACACATAGCTACTAGTACATACCCTCAGCCCCGAGGGTGAACTACTCCTCCTCGTCATGGAGAGCGCCGGGATGATGTAGATGGCCACCGAAGAGGGATTCCCCCTCCGGCAGGGTGCCAAAAAGGGTCTAGATTGGTTTTCGGTGGCTACAGAGGCTTGCGGCGGCGGAACTCCCGATCTAGGTTATGTTCTAGGGGTTTCTGTATATATAAGAGGTTTTGGCGTCGAGAATAAGTCAGGGAGGTCTCCGGGCTGTCCACGAGGTAGGGAGGCGTGCCCAGGTGGGTGGGCGCGCCCCCACCCTCGTGGGCAGCCCGGGACTCTTCTGGCCCAACTCTTTTACTCCATGGCCTTCTTCTGGTCCAAAAATAAGTTCCGTGAAGTTTCAGGTCAATTGGACTCCGTTTGGTTTTCCTTTTCTGCAATACTCAAAAACAAGGAAAAAACATAAACTGGCACTGGCTATGGGATTTAGGTTAATAGGTAAGTCCCAAAAATCATATAAAATAACATACGAATGCATATAAAACATCCAAGATTGATAATATAATAGCATGGAACAATCAAAAATTATAGATACGTTGGAGACGTATCAGCATCCCCAAGCTTAATTCCTGCTCGTACTCGAGTAGGTGAATGATAAAAACAGAATTTTTGATGTGGAATGCTACCTAACATAATTATCAATGTAATCTTCTTTATTGTGGCAAGAATATTCAGATACATAAGATTCAAGACAAAAGTTTAATATTGACATAAAAATAATAATACTTCAAGCATACTAACCAAGCAATCATGTCTTCTCAAAATAACATAGCCAAAGAAAGCTCATCCCTACAAAATCATATAGTTTGGCCATGCTTCATTTTCGTCACACAAAATGCTCCCATCATGCACAACTCCGATGACAAGCCAAGCAACTGTTTCATACTTTAGTATTCTCAAACTTTTTCAACTTTCACGCAATACATGAGCGTGAGCCATGGACATAGCACTATGGGTGGAATAGAATATAACGATGGGGGTTGTGTGGAGAAGACAAAAAAGGAGAAAGTCTCACATTGACGCGGCTAATCAATGGGCTAGGGAGATGCCCATCAATTGATGTCAATGCGAGGAGTAGGGATTGCCATGCAACATATGTACTAGAGCTATAAATGTATGAAAGCTCAACAAAAGAAACTAAGTGGGTGTGCATCCAACTTGCTTGCTCACGAAGACCTAGGGCATTTAAGGAAGCCCATTGTTGGAATATACAAGCCAAGTTCTATAATGAAAAATTCGCACTAGTATATGAAAGTGACAAAATAAGAGACTCTCTATCATGAAGATCATGGTTCTACTTTGAAGCACAAGTGTGGAAAAAGGATAGTAGCATTGTCCCTTCTTTTTCTTTTCTTTTTTTTGGCCTCCCTCTTTTTTTTGGCCTTCCCTTTTTTTTCTTTTTTTTATTTGCCATTTCTTTTTTTTTCTTTTTTTTCATGGGACAATGCTCTATTAATGATGATCATCACACTTCTATTTATTTACAACTCAATGATTACAACTCGATACTAGAACAAAGTATGACTTTATATGAATGCCTCCAGCGGTGTACCGAGATGGGCAATGAATCAAGAGTGACATGTATGAAATTATGCATGGTGGCTTTGCCACAAATATGATGTCAACTACATGATCATGCAAGGCAATATGACAATGATGAAGCGTGTCATAATAAATGAAACGGTGGAAAGTTGCATGGCAATATGCCATATAGGTAAGTATGGTGGCTGTTTTGAGGAAGATATAAGGAGGTTTATGTGTGATAGAGCGTATCATATCACGGGGTTTGGATGCACCGGCTAAGTTTGCTCCAACTCTCAAGGTGAAGCGCTAGCAATGGTGGAAGGGTGAGAGTGCGTATAATCCATGGACTCAACATTAGTCATAAAGAACTCACATACTTATTGCAAAAATGTACAAGTCATCAAAAACCAAGCACTACGCGCATGCTCCTAGGGGGATAGATAGGTAGGAAAAGACCATCGCTCATCCCCGACCGCTACTCATAAGGATGACAATCAAGGAACACCTCATGTTTCAAATTTGTTACACAACGTTTACCATACGTGCATGCTACGGGACTTGCAAACTTCAACACAAGTATTTCTCAAATTCACAACTACTCAACTAGCACAACTTTAATATCACTATCTCCATATCTCCAAACAATCATCAAGTATCAAACTTCTCATAGTATTCAATGCACTCTATATGAAAGTTTTTATTATACCAATCTTGGATGCCTATCATATTAGGACTAAATTCATAACCAAAGCAAATTACCATGCTGTTCTAAAGACTCTCAAAATAATATAAGTGAAGCATGAGAGTTCATCTATTTCTTCAAAATAAAACCACCCCCGTGCTCTAAAAGGACATAAGTGAAGCGCTAGAGCAAATGACAAACTACTCCGAAAGATATAAGTGAAGATCAATGAGTAGTCGAATAATTATGCAACCATGTGAAGACTCTCTAACAATTAAGAATTTCAGATCTTGGGATATTATTCAAACAGCAAGCGAAACTAAATAAAATAAAATGACGTTCCAAGCAAAATACATATCATGTGGTGAATAAAAATATAGCTCCAAGTAAAGTTACCAATGAACGAAGAAGAAAGAGGGGATGCCATCTGGGGCATCCCCAAGCTTAAGATCTTGGTTGTCCTTGAATATTACCTTGGGGTTCCTTGGGCATACCCAAGCTTAGGCTCTTGCCACTCCTTATTCCATAGTCCATCGAATCTTTACCCAAAACATGAAAACTTCACAACACAAAACTCAACAGAAAACTCGTAAGCTCCGTTAGTATAATAAAATAAAACCACCACTTAGGTACTGTTGTGAACTCATTCTAAATTCATATTGGTGTAATATCTACTTTATTCCAACTTCTCTATGGTTTATACCCTCCGATACTACTCATAGATTCATCAAAATAAGCAAACAACACAATGAAAATAGAATCTGTCAAAAACAGAACAGTCTGTAGTAATCTGTATGAAACGTATACTTCTGGAACTCTAAAAATTCTGAAATAAATTTGTGGACCTTAGGACTTTGTCTATTAATCATCTGAAAAACAAATCAACCTAAAAGCACTCTCCAGTAAAAAATGGCAGCACATCTCGTGAGCGCTAAAGTTTCTATTTTTTACAGCATGATCATAAAGACTTCATCCAAGTCTTCCCAAAGGTTCTACTTAGCACAAACACTAATTAAAACATAAAACCACATCTAACCAGAGGCTAGATAGATTATTTATTACTAAACAGGAGCAAAAATCAAAGAACAAAAATAAAATTGGGTTGCCTCCCAACAAGCGCTAACGCTTAACGCCCCTAGGTAGGCATGATGATTTCAATGATGCTCACATAAAAGATAAGAATTGAAACATAAAGGGAGCATCATGAAGAATATGACTAGCACATTTAAGTCTAA
The DNA here is from genome assembly GCF_002575655.3 of Aegilops tauschii subsp. strangulata. NCBI lineage: Eukaryota > Viridiplantae > Streptophyta > Magnoliopsida > Poales > Poaceae > Aegilops > Aegilops tauschii. The sequence goes on from NC_053041.3 coordinate 70,961,541, forward strand.
CCCACTTCCTATGCATAGGGATTTTGTGAGCAAACAACTTATGGGAACAATAATCAACTAGCATAGGAAGGCAAAACAAGCATAACTTCAAAACTTTAAGCACATAGAGAGGAAACATGATATTATTGCAATTCCTACAAGAATATATTCCTCCCTCATAATAATTTTCAGCAGCATCATGAATGAATTCAACAATATAACCAGCACCTAAAGCATTCTTTTCATGATCTACAAGCATAGAAAATTTACTACTCTCTACATAAGCAAAATTCTTCTCAATCGAAATAGTGGGAGTATCATAAGAGACTCGAATACTATAAATTGTTTCCACGTTAAAAGAGTAGTGTTCAGAAAAATGGTAATCAAAATCATGACAAGTTTTATAAATATAATCATCACTACATTTTATAGCATAAGTATCATCACAATAATCATCATAGGTAGCAACTTTGTTCTCATCATAATCAATTGAAACCTCTTCCAAGATAGTGGAATCATTACTAAATAAAGTCAAGACCTCTCCAAATCCACTTTCATCAATATAATCATCATAAGTAGGGGGGATGCTATCATCATAACAAATTTGCATATCAAAACTTGGGAGGATAAAAATATCATCTTCATTAGACATAGCATCCCCAAGCTTGGGACAAACATTAATTGCAGCAAATAAATTCTCAAACATGTCATTCTCATCAAACATAGCATCCCCAAGCTTGGGCCTTTTCATATCATAAGCATAATCACTCTCATCATTAATAGTATTGATAGCACCAATAGTATAGCAATTATCATCATAACAATGAGTAATAGGAGCAACATCATTTGGGAAGGAGCTACTGATACACCTCAAGACTCAAGCCGGGATGATGTATATGTCCACCGGAGAGGGATTCCCCCTCCGGCAGGGTGCCGGAACGGGTCTAGATTGGTTTTCGGTGGCTACAGAGGCTTGCGGCGGCGGAACTCCCGATCTAGGTTATGTTCTGGGGGTTTCTGTATAGATAAGAGGTTTTGGCGTCGAGAAATAGTCAGGGGGGGTCTTCGGGCTGTCCACGAGGTAGGGAGGCGCGCTCAGGGGGTGGGCGCGCCCCCCACCCTCGTGGGCAGCCCGAGACTCTTCTGTCCCAACTCTTGTACTCCATGGCCTTCTTCTGGTCCAAAAATAAGTTCCGTGATGTTTCATGTCAATTGGACTCCGTTTGGTTTTCCTTTTCTGCGATACTCAAAAACAAGGAAAAAACAGAAACTGGCACTGATCTCTAGGTTAATAGGTTAGTCCCAAAAATAAAAAAATAGCATATAAATGCATATAAAACATCCAAGCTTGATAATATAATAGCATGGAACAATAAAAAATTATAGATACGTTGGAGACGTATCACCCCCTAGGTACCCCGTCCCGTCTAACCCTGACACATACGACCGCCGGGTCTAGCCCTTTGACTTCCATCGGACGGCGTTTGACCGGTGGACCATTTCACCTGGTTGTCATAGCCCAGCCCATAGCAACACCCCCAACACCGTCCCGGCCCAACCCACCCCAAGATTCCCTCCGTGTCGGCCCGGCGTGGCCGTTTCCCCCCCTCCGGGACACGGCGGCAGCGACACCCCGGAGCCGCGTGCCGGGTGCTTGCGCCTACCACCATGCTTCCCCAACCGTAGGAGGGCCCACCGCAGCACCTGGCGGCATTGCTACCCCCACCCCCACCCCAGGTACCTTGTCCCGTCTAACCCTGACACAGACGACCGCTTGGTCTAGCCCTTTGACTTTCGTCGGACGGGGTTTAACCGGTGGACCTTTTCACCTGGTTGTCATAGCCCAGTCCATAGCTACACCCCCCAACACCGTCCCGGTCCAACCCACCCCAAGATTCCCTCCGTGTTGGCCCGACGTGGTCGTTTCCCTCCTCCAGGACACGGCGGCAGCGACGCCCGTGAGGGGGGCACACCCCGGAGCCGCGTGTCGGGTGCCTGCTCCTGCCACCACGCTTCCACAATCGTAGGAGGGCCCACCGCAACACCTGGCGGCATTGCTACCCCACCAGGTACCCCGTTCCGTCTAACCCTGACACAGACGACCGCCGGGTCTAGCCCTTTGACTTTCGCCGGACAGGGTTTGACCGGTGGACCTTTTCACCTGGTTGTCAGAGCCTAGCCCATAGCTACACCCCCAACACTGTCCCGGCCCAACCCACCCCAAGATTCCCTCCGTGTCCGCCCGACGTGGCCATTCCCCCCCCCTCCGGGACACGACGGCAGTGACGCCCGTGAGGGGGGCACACCCCGGAGCCGCGTGCCGGGTGCCTGCGCCTGCCACCACGCTTCCACAATCGTAGGAGGGCCCACCACAACACCTGGCGGCATTGCTACCCCCCCATGGTACCCCGTTCCGTCTAACCCTGACACACACGACCGCCGGGTGTAGCCCTTTGACTTACGCCGGACGGGGTTTGGCCGGTGGACCTTTCACCTGGTTGTCATAGCCCAGCCCATAGCTACACCCGCCAACAACGTACCGGCCCAACCCACCCAAAGATTCCCTCCGTGTCGGCCCGACGTGGCCATTTTCCCCCTCCGGGACACGACGACAGCGACGCCCGTGAGGGGGGCACACCCCGGAGCCGCGTGTCGGGTGCCTGCGCCTGCCACCACGCTTCCGCAACCGTAGGATGGCCCACCGCAATACCTGGCGGCAGTGCTACCCCCCCGGTACCCCGTCATGTCTAACCCTCACACAGAAGTCCACCGGGTCTAGCCCTTTGACTTTTGTCGGACGGGGTTTGACCGGTGGACCTTTTCACCTCGTTGTCATAGCCCAGCCCATAGCTACACCCCGCAACACGGTTTGGACCCAACCAACCACTAGATTCCTGATACGTCCATTTTGCATCATGCTTTTATATCAATATTTATTGCATTATGGGCTGTTGTTACACGTTATGTCACAATACTTGTGCCTATCTATTATATAATTAAGGCAGAAGTCAAATAAGGCATCACGTTTGTCCACCCAGATTAAATTATCTCGACCATCAATTTTAGATATAAACGATCAAGATTTAAGATGTAAACGTTACATACAAATATAATGTATATGCATTGTTAACGCACATATCAAGTATGTCACGTACACACCCCCTAAAAAGTATGCCACGTAGTACATCTTTCTATGATTGAAAAGGTCAACAACGTTCACCAGGGTCCAAATCCTGGTGCTCGCATTATTCCTGGATTTATTTCAGGATTTCCGGCGATGCGCTTTCAGTGGGAGGAGACGTTCCCGTCGACGACGAGGTGCCTACGGTTGCTTCGTAAATCTCAAGATGATATGCCGGCTCAGTCTCTCGGAGGTGCTCATAGGGGTAGGGTGTGTGTGTGTGCGTTCATAGGGATGAGTGTATGCGCATGTATATGAGCGCTTGTGTCTGTACTGATGCTTAAAAAATTTGCAAACGGAAAGATCGAATCAAGTCTGATTAGAAGTCTAATAGAAGCAGAAGAAAGAATAAAAAGGCAGCGGCCCTCAACATGGGCTCATCTAGCACCCAGCGGCCCATGCTCTTGATAAAAGGTCAACCAGAGTCGTCTAACACGTACGTGTGCACACATATGTCTGTATATATTGTCTAAAAAAACATACGTCTGTATATTGACCTGATCTGTTTGATTATAAATAGTACTAGATCTTACTTAATACAGGAAAATAATAATAGTTATTATATGTTGTTTGATTCACATCACGTAAAAAAACCCAAGAGGCATTGCATAATCACGTAAGAAAAATAAACAAAGAGGCATCACATTAAAAAGCCGATAGCAAGATCCCTTTCCAAGTACGTGCATACATATGGAATATATCTCAAAAAAACAATACGTGCACACATATGCTAAATTAAACTGACTTATTTTTTTGTTTGATTCTAATAATATGGCTTCATATTTCTTAATAAAGGACGATCAAAATATGTGATTCTAAATTGTTTGATTTACAATGATAAAGGATGATGATTATATATTATTTAATATTTAAATTATATCACGTTTATCCACACATATTAAATTATCCCAACCATTAGCTTCTAGATATAGATGGCCGAGATTTTTAACAAACATTGCACACAAATATTGTGTATAGGCATATATATGTACAACAAGGAAAGTCCTAAAAAGGAGCAAACCGTGTACAGGAAGGACACGTACGTCCAAAAAAACAACGACAACTACTTACGAAAAAACGCAAAGACATGCAATTTTTGATCCCTTTCGCACTATTATCCTACGCAACTGCATTTTTTTGTCTCCCTCTCTATTTTATCTTCACATACATTTCTCTTTTATTCCAAATATATTATTTTATCAATTTTGGATTATAACATAAGGAATTAGAGCAGGAGCAAGATGATAAGAGGCATGCATAAATTGGGAGAAAAACAGATACATGTTACTATGGGATACGAGACAACAAATCTATCAGTCTTGGCTGGCCGGCCGGACGCACAAATGTAACTGATACGGATCATGCCATGGTATGTGTTTTTACTGAATACTACAGCCATCCCTGTACGTCTTTAATTGCAGTACTGATCATGGCCGATGTCAGCAGTACCAAATTCATCACGTATTCTATGGAAAAAGGAAAAATAGCTCATGACATCTGTATATGTTCGCTTACATAGGCTCCTCAATTGGCATTCGGCAAAGTACCAAATTAGTTAAAAAAACAATGATGTTTTATTTATACTATCAATTTAAATAAAAGAAACTCAATCTAAAACTCATAGGTGAAATATTTATATGGAAGTAAAATGAGAAACTTTCTTTCCACTAGATAATATACAATGTGTAGCACTTTGGAAAATCATCAATGTGACATTCCTTACAATATACAATTTGTAGCACTTTGAAAAATCATCAATATGACATTCCTCACATGCACGACACATGGCTACTGATGTCAATGGAGAAATATGCATTTTATGCATAACCAAGAAAGTTTTCATAGTATAGCAAAAGAGTTTGGTTGTACTCCGAGGGAGATGGGAGCTCACCTAAGCATTCATGGATTTATTATAACGAGCGGAGTTCAAAATGACTAATAGCAATAGGCAAGCCATATATATCCACTGACACACCAGCTTGAAACAATGGACAAGTAATATATTGAGAAGAACCAAAAATAAATGTATGTATAAGGGATCACATAAGGCAAAAAGAAACAACAGTCGATGCCAATATGCTATCAGTGTGCATTGAGTCGGTGCAATAATTAGGGTTAGAAACAAAATAATACTATACACTATCATTAAAGAAGACAAATTATATTTATTTGGTGGAAGATCATATGTTCAGATCCTTTATGCATATTAATACCCCTCTGATTATGAACATGAATATGATTTGTGAGTAGTTATGTTTGTTCCTAACGACATGGGAGAAGTCTTGCTATAAGTAGTCATGTGAATTTGGTATTCGTTCGATATTTTGATGAGATGCATGTTGTCTTTCCTCTAGTGGTGTTATGTGAACGTCGACTACATGACACTTCACCATTATTTGGGCCTATAGGAAGGCATTGGGAAGTAATAAGTAGATGATGGGTTGCTAGAGTGACAGAAGCTTAAACCCTAGTTTATGAGTTGCTTCGTAAGGGGCTGATTTGGATCCATATGTTTCATGCTATGGTTAGGTTTACCTTAATACTTCTTTTGTAGTTGCGGATGCTTGCAATAGGGGTTAATCATAAGTGGGATGCTTGTCCAATAAAGGGCAGCACCCAAGCACCGGTCCACCCACATACCAAATTATCAAAGTAACAAACGCGAATCATATGAGCGTGATGAAAACTAGCTTGACGATAATTCCCATGTGTCCTCGGGAGCGCTTTTCTCTATATAAGAGTTTATCCAGGCTTGTCCTTCGCTACAAAAAGGATTGCGCCATCTTGCTGCACCTTATTTACTTTCATTACTTGTTACCCGTTACAAATTACCTTATCACAAAACTATTTGTTACTGATAATTTCAGTGCTTGCAGAGAATACCTTGCTGAAAACCGCTCATCATTTCCTTCTGCTCCTCGTTGGGCTCGACACTCTTACTTATCGAAAGGACTACGATAGATCTCCGATACTTGTGGGTCATCAAGACTCTTTTCTGGCGCCGTTGCCGGGGAGTGAAGCGCCTTTGGTAGGTGGAATTTGGTAAGGAAAAATTTATATAGTGTGCTGAAATTTACTGTCACTTGTTACTATGGAAAGTAATCCTCTAAGGGGCTTCTTCGAGGTATCTTCACCCTGACCAGTAGAGCAAAGAGTTGCTCCTGAACCTACTGAAACTACTGAAAATGTTTACTTTGAAATTCCTTCGGGTATGATAGAGAAACTGCTAGCTAATCCTTTTACAGGAGATGGAACATTACATCCTGATTTGCACCTAATCTATGTGGATGAAGTTTGTGGATTATTTAAGGTTGCAGGTATGCCCGAGGATGTTATCAAGAAGAAGGTCTTCCCTTTATCTTTGAAGGGGGAGGCATTGACATGGTTTAGGCTATGCGATGATATGGTATCATGGAACTACAACCGATTGAAAATGGGATTTCATCAGAAGTTTTATCCTATGCATCTTGTTCATCGTCATCATAATTATATATATAATTTTTGGCCTCGTGAAGGAGAAAGCACCGCTCAAGCTTGGGGGAGGCTTAAGTCAATGTTATATTCATGCCCCAATCATGAGCTCTCAAGAGAAATGATTATTCAAAAATTTTATGCTCGACTTTCTCTCAATAATCGCTCCATGCTCGATACTTCTTGTACTTGATCTTTTATGATGAAGACTATTGAATTCAAATGGGATTTGTTGGAAAGAATTAAACGCAACTCTGAAGATTAGGACCTCGATGAAGGTAAGGAGTCAGGTATAACACTTAAGTTTGATTGTGTTAAATCTTTTATGGATACCGATGTTTTCCGTGAATTTAGCACTAAATATGAACTTGACTCTAAGATAGTAGCTTCTTTCTGTGAATCCTTTGCTACTCATGTTGATCTCCCTAAGGAGAAGTGGTTTAAATATAATCCTCCCATTGAATTAAAAGTAGTTGCACCTATTAAAGTTGAAGAAAAGACTATCACTTATAATGATCATGTCGTTCCTACTGCTTATATTGAGAAACCACCTTTCCCTGTTAGAATAAAGGATCATGCTAAAGCTTCAGCTGTGGTCAATAAAAGTAACATTAAGACACCCAAACCCCCTAAGCAAATTAAAGTTGAGCCTAGTATTGCTATGGTTAAAGATCTCTTGGCTGATAATATTGATGGGCATGTTATTTACTTCTGTGAGGAAACTGCTAGAATTTCTAGACCTGATATTAAAAATAAACATAGACCTGTTGTAGGCATGCCTGTTATTTCTGTTAAAATAGGAGATCATTGTTATCATGGCTTATGTGATATGGGTGCTAGTGCAAGTGCAATACCTCATTCCTTATATAAAGAAATTATGCATGATATTGCACCTGCTGAGATAGAAGAAATTGATGTTATAATTAAGCTTGCCAATAGAGACACTATTTCACCAGTTGGGATTGTTAGAGATGTTGAAGTCTTGTGTGGGAAAGTTAAATATCCTGCTGATTTTCTTGTTCTTGGTTCCCCACAAGATAGCTTTTGTCCCATCATATTTGGTAGACCCTTCTTGAATACTGTTAATGATAGGATAGACTGCGAAAAGGATGTTGTTACTATTGGCCTGGGGGATATGCCTCATGAGTTTAACTTTGCTAAATTTCGTAGACAACCCCGTGATGAGGAATTGCCTAGTAAAGATGAAATTATTGGTCTTGCTTCTATTGTCGTGCCTCCTAGTGATACTTTAGAACAATATTTGCAAGACCATGAAAATGATATGTTTATGAATGAAAGGAGGGAAATAGATGAAGTATTCTTTAAACAAGGACCTATCTTGAAACACAACTTGCCTGTTGAAATCCTAGGGGGTCCTCCTCCACCCAAGGGTGATCCCGTGTTCGAGCTTAAACCATTACCCGATACTCTTAAATATGCTTATCTTGATGAAAAGAAGATATATCCTGTTATTTGATGTCTACTACACAACCTTCTTCTTGTAGACGTTGTTGGGCCTCCAAGTGCAGAGGTTTGTAGGACAGTAGCAAATTTCCCTCAAGTGGATGACCTAAGGTTTATCAATCCGTGGGAGGCGTAGGATGAAGATGGTCTCTCACAAACAACCCTGCAACCAAATAACAAAGAGTCTCTTGTGTCCCCAACCCACCCAATACAATGGTTAATTGTATAGGTTCACTAGTTCGGTGAAGAGATGGTGATACAAGTGCAATATGGATGGTAGATATGAGTATTTGTAATCTGAAATTATAAAAACAGCAAGGTAACTAATGATAAAAGTGAGCACAAATGGTATTGCAATGCTAGGAAACAAGGCCTAGGGTTCATACTTTCACTACTGCAAGTTCTCTCAACAATAATAACATAATTGGATCATATAACTATCCCTCAACATGGAACAAAGAGTCACTCCAAAGTCACTAATAGCGGAGAACAAACGAAGAGATTATGGTAGGGTATGAAACCACCTCAAAGTTATCCTTTCTGATCGATCTATTCAAGAGTCCGTAGTAAAATAACATGAAGCTATTCTTTCCGTTTAATCTATCCTAGAGTTTGTACTAGAATAACACCTTAAGACACAAATCAACCAAAACCCTAATGTCACCTAGATACTCCAATGTCACCTCAAGTATCCGTGGGTATGATTATACGATATGCATCACACAATCTCAGATTCTTCTATTCAACCAACTCAAAGAACTTCAAAGAGTGCCCCAAAGTTTCTACCGGAGAGTCAAGACGAAAACGTGTGCCAACCCCTATGCATAAGTTCACAAGGTCATGGAACCCGCAAGTTGATCACCAAAACATACATCAAGTAGATCACGCGATATCCCATTGTCACCACAGATAAGCACATGCAAGACATACATCAAGTGTTCTCAAATCTTCAAAGACTCAATCCGATAAGATAACTTCAAAGGGAAAACTCAATCCATTACAAGAGAGTAGAGGGGGAGAAACATCATAAGATCCAACTATAATAGCAAAGCTCGCGGTACATCAAGATCGTACCATCTGAAGAACAAGAGACAAAGAGATCAAACACATAGCTATTGGTACATACCCTCAGCCCCGAGGGTGAACTACTCCCTCCTCGTCATGGAGAGCGCCGAGATGATGAAGATGGCCACCGGTGAGGGATCCCCCCTCCGGCAGGGTGCCGGAACGGGCTCCCGAGAGGTTTTTGGTGGCTACAGAGGCTTGCGGCGGCGGAACTCCCAATCTATTGTGTCCTCCATGTTTTCAGGGAATATGGATATATAAAGGTGAAAGAAGTCGGTCAGGGGAGCCACAAGGGGCCCATGAGGGTGGGAGGCGTGCCCAGGGGGGAGGGCGCGCCTCCCTACCTCGTGGCCACCTCGAAGCTTCCCTTACATGCACTCCAAGTCCCCTGGATTGCTTCCGTTCCAAAAATAACTCTGTCGAAGGTTTCATTCCGTTTGGACGCGTTTGATATTCCTTTTCTTCGAAACACTGAAATAGGCAAGAAAACAACAATTTGGGTTGGGCCTCCGGTTAATAGGTTAGTACCAAAAATAATATAAAAGTGCTTAGTAAAGCCCATAAACATCCAAAACAGATAATATAATAGCATGAATGCTTCATAAATTATAGATACATTGGAGACGTATCAGCATCCCCAAGCTTAATTCCTGCTCGTCCTCGAGTAGGTAAATGATAAAAGAAAGAATTTATGAAGTGTGAATGCTAGCAGGTGCATAAGTTTGATCAATGATAACTTCAATCACCTTTTCTAGCATCATTATATGTCATAACAGTAGTTCATCTCATAAAACTTCTCACGATCAAGTAACAAGCTATTCACATGTTCAAGCATAGACCATAAACTTTCTTGAAAACTAGCAAACTTCATTCTCAGTCATCAAACAATTGCAATTCATCTTATTTTCAGGAAGGGTCTATGTCAGAGCTTTGATTTAGCAAATCCCACATACTCAACTATCATATAGTCTTCCATGATTGCTACCACTCAAAGCATATTTTAGAACAAATAGCATCCATCGAACACAGAGAAAGATAGGGGCTTAATGTTTTGCCTCCCAACTCACTTATCATATAGATAATTGTCAACAATAATAATTCATGATCAAATATATTTCAATGGCCATATATGCTTAGATCTTTCCCCAACACACGATGCTTGCCAACTAAAGAGTAGATTGGAATGAGAAGGAATACTACTAACTCTTGCATAAAAGTAAACGATAGGCCCTTCGCAGAGGGAAGCAGGGATTTGCAGAGGTGCCAGAGCTCGATTTTGAAATAGAGATGAAAATAATTTTGAGAGGTATGCTTTCATTGTCAACATAACAACCAAGGGTTCCCAGTTTCTTCCATACTGGATACATTATAGGCGGTTCCCAAACAGAATGGTAAAGTTTTTACTCCCCCTCGACCAACAATCATCAATCCATGGCTTGCCCGAAACAACGGGTGCCTCCAACTAACAACAATCCTGGGGGAGTTTTGTTTGCAATTAATTTGATTTCATTTTGATACTTTGATCATGGGACTGGGCATCCCAGTTACCCGCCATTTTGCTCGTGAATGATGAGCGGAGTCCACTCATCGTGAGAATAACCCACCTAGCATGGAAGATACTGATAGCCCCTAGTCACTACATGAGCGGTTCGGGCGTACAAAACAGATTATTATTTGAAGGTTTAGAGTTTGGCACATGCAAATTTACTTGGAACGGCAGGTAAATACCGCATATAAGTAGGTATGGTGGACACTCATGGAAGAAACATGGTTCAAGGGATTTGGATGCACAAGCAGTATTCCCGCTTAGTGCAGATATTTTGGCTAGCAAAGGATTCTAAAAAGCAAGCACCACATGTTGGAGGAACTATAACAATATAACTTCTATACAAATATACCCAAGCATAACTCATTACGTTGTCTTCCTTGTCCAACTTCAACTAATTTGCTCAGGTTTGGAAATAATTAATGGGGCTCACAATCATAGAAGAAGTCTAAGATAGTATATTTATATGTGAAATCTCTCTTCCTTCAATATTCTTTCATGAATTGTTGAAGTGACCAATACAATGTTTGCTAACCTTTAATAAATTTACCACCTCTACTTCTTAGATGTGAAGACATTACTCCCAATGGGGTAAGCATGTGAAACATATATAATGACATTCAACTCATTCAACCATTTACTCATAGGATATAAGTGAAGCACACGAGTAAATGACAAACTACTCCAAATAGATATAAGTGAAGATCAATGAGTAGTTAAATAATTATGTAGCTATGTGAAGACTCTCTCTCTCATTTAAGAATTTCAGATCTAATGTATTTTATTCAAACAGCAAGCAAAACAAAATAAAACAAAATGACGCTCCAAGCAAAACACATATCATGTGGTGAATAAAAGTATAGCTCCAAGTAAAGTTACCGATGAACGAAGACGAAAGAGGGGATGCCTTCTAGGGAATCCCCAAGCTTAGGATCTTGGTTGTCCTTGAATATTACCTTGGGGTGCCTTGGGCATCCCCAAGCTTAGGCTCTTGCCACTCCTTATTCCATAGTCCATCGAATATTCACCCAAAACTTGAAAACTTCACAACACAAAACTCAACAGAAAACTCGTAAGCTCCGTTAGTATAAGAAAATAAACCACCACTTAGGTATTGTTGTGAACTCATTCTAAATTTATTTTGGTGTAATATCTACTGTATTACAACTTCTCTATGGTTCATACCCTCCGATACTACTCATAGATTGATCAAAATAAGCAAACAACACAAAACAGAATATGTCAAAAATAGAACAGTATGTACTAATCTGTATCAAACGTATACTTATGGAACTCCAAAAATCCTACCAAATTAGGAAAACCTGAGAAATTTATGTACCAATCCATAGAAAAAAGAATCAGATCAAAAGCACGTTTCTGTGAATTATCAAAACTAATTTACTGGGTGCAAAAGTTTCTGATTTTCAGCAGGATCAACACAACTATCACCATAAGCTATCCTAAAGGTCTTACTTGGAACTTTATTGAAACAAAAGCTATAAAACATGATTACTATAGTAGCATAATCATGTGGACACACAAAAACAGTAAGGGTAAATATTGGGTTGTCTCCCAACAAGCGCTTTTCTTTAATGCCTTTCTAGCTAGGCATGATGATGACAATGATGCTCACATAAAAGATAAGAATTGAAACATAACGGGAGCATCATGAAGCATATGACTAGCACATTTAAGTCTAACCCACTTCCTATGCATGGGGATTTTGTGAGCAAACAACTTATGGTAACAATAATCAACTAGCATAGGAAGGCAAAACAAGCATAACTTCAAGATTTTAAGCACATAGAGAGGAAACTTAATATTATTGCAATTCCTACAAGCATATATTCCTCCCTCATAATAATTTTCAGTAGCATCATGAATGAATTCAACAATATAACCAGCACATAAAGCATTCTTTTCATGATCTACTTGCATAAAAGATTTACTACTCTCCACATAAGCAAAATTCTTCTTATTCGGAATAGTGGGAGTATCATAAGAGACTCGAATACTATAGATTGTTTCCACATTAAAAGAGTTCAGAAAAAGGGTAAATATAATCATCACTACTTTTTATAGCATAAGTTTCATCAGAATAATCATCATAAGTAGCAACTTTGTTCTCATCATAATCAATTGAAACCTCTTCCAAAATTGTGGATTCATCACTAAATAAAGTCATGACCTCTCCAAATCCACTTTCATAAATTTCACAATAAGATTCAACATTCTCCAAAATAGTGGGATCATTACTTCCTAAAGTTGACACTCTTCCAAACCCACTTTCAACAATATAATCATCATAAGGAGGAGGCATGCTATCATCATAACAACTTTGCATATCAAAACTTGGGAGGCTAAAAATATCATCTTCATTAAACATAGCATCCCCAAGCTTGGGACAAATATTAATTGCAGCAAATATATTCTCAAATATGTCATCCTCATCAAACATAGCTTCCCCAAGGTTGGGGCTTTTCATATCATAAGCATAATCACTCTCATCATTAATAGTATGGATAGCACCAATAGTATTGCAATTATCATCATCACAATGAGTAATAGGAGAAACATCATTTGGGAGGGATACCTTTCTACCTTAGCTTCTCTGTCTTTTCTTTTTCTTCTTCACATCATGTGTTGGTTTAACCCTCTTCTTTGAGCTCCTTATTAATGAGAATGGTTGAATAGAAGGCTCCTCCTCGTTACCTGATTCATCATAAGAAATAATAGGAGGATAATGGGAAGTTTCTTCCCTTTCATTAGTATTCTCTTCATCTTCTATTTGCTTTCTTTTCTTTAGGTAATTGGCAATATAAGGATTTTCAATGCAATTCACCGCACAATACATATAAATTTACTCTAGATTAATATCAAGAAAATTCTTAAGGTTAAATTTTGGAATATGCTTAGTTTCACGTTTCAATTCTTCATAACCCAAAAGCAAACTAAGTTCATTATGATGTGCAAGGGAAATCAAGTCATCACAATTTTTGGACACGATTCGATCATGAAACAATTTGCATCGGAGATTTAAATGGCCATGTTCATTGCAAAGTTCACAAGTACGGTAAAGATATTTTTAATTTTCAGCACTCTTATCTAGCCTTTCTTGCAACAATTTAGTTTTTAATGTTTATGCCTCTTGCAATATCTATCTTCCCTATTTGGTGTGTACTTGCAAACCCAATACACTCCACAAAAATTGACATGCTTATAGGAGACATTTTCATCATAACTAGTGCAATCATCATTAGTACTATGGATATTCAAAGAGTTCATACTAACAACATTGCAATCATGCTCCTCATTCAAAGATTTAGTGCCAAACTGTCGGAGATAATGGCCACGGGTAGCCTAACCGACTCCCCCTGGCTCTTAAAAAAATTATCAGGCCATTCGAGCCTTCAAGCATACAAAGCATAGGGCCGCCTTCCCCCGGCCGGCACTACTAGAAAAAGGCCTACTAGTGGCGCACCAGTTTTGCCTACTAATGGCGCACTACTGGTGCGCCACTAGCATCACGCCACTAGTAATTTTTACTAATGGCGCACCGCTGGTGCGCCATTAGTATACCATATGCCACGGTGCGCCATTACTATCTGACTTAGTAATGGCGCACCACATAGAAGTGCGCCATTAGTAACAAATTTTTTTCAAATATTTTTTCAGAAATATTTTTTTCAATAAAAAGTTTTTCAATTTTTTTTTCAAAAAAAATTTCCCAAATTATTTTTCATTTTTTTCTTAATCTCGGGCCACTATGGCTTAATCTCAGGTCAATATGCTTAATTTCAAGTCAAATCACAGTAAGTGGTCAAACTTCCCGGAAGGTCACCCATCCTCACACTACTCCAGCCCAAGCACGCTTAACTTCGCAGTTCTATCCAACCCCAGCACCACCTCACTTAACAGCCAGTTGTTGATATATCTATCATATCAATCCTATTAAACCTTGTTGATGTCTAGGACTTTGTTCATATTCATGAGTATGATGAAATTTTGAAAAATATTTCAAACTTCCTGTCATATTACGAATCATTTTTTGAAAAAGAAATCCAAAAAAAATTCAAAAGAAATATTTTTTCTGTTACTAGTGGCGCACCTAGCAACCGTTGCGCCACTAGTAAGTTTGAAATTTTTTGAATTTTTTTGCCTCTAGATCGTGAAAGCCCCGTATCTTTTTTTCTGTTAGGTTTTTGAGGATTTTGAAAATGTTTAACGGTTTTCGAGTAGATGATTTTTCATATAAAAAACTTTTTCATCCGAGTTCGTATGCAAAAGTTATGCCCATTTTAAGAAATTCCAGAGAGATTTTGCAAATATAGTCGAAATTCATATTTGTTAATTTTCCCAACAACTAGACCACATATCACATGGGAAACTTATTTTATTTTATTTTTTGACATTTCCATCATTTTCTTTTATTTTTTTTAAAACTGAAAAGGCGGTCCACAGGGGGGGTGCATTCGGTGGAATGGGCCAAGTTACTAATGGCGCACCGTGGGGGTGGTGCGCCATTAGTAGTTCAACTAGTAATGGCGCACCACCCCAACCGTGCGCCATTAGTAGTTTTTCAATTTTTTTTTGAAATTTGTAACAAAATTACTAATGGCGCACCTGTGAGTGGTGCGCCATTAGTAGTTCAACTAGTAATGGCGCACCGTGGGAGTGGTGCACTATTAGTAGTTGAACTAGTAATGGCGCACGGTCCCACGGTGCGCCATTAGTAGTTTAAAAAATAAAAATAAAAAAATTTGAAAAAAAAATTTGAAACATAATTACTAATGGCGCACCGTGGGATGGTGCGCCATTACTAGTAGAACTACTAATGGCGCACCATCCCACGGTGCGCCATTAGTAGTTTTGAAAAAATTAATTTTTTTTTACTAATGGCGCACCGTGGATGTGGTGCGCCATTAGTATTTTCATACTAATGGCGCACCGACACATGGTGCGCCATTAGTATTTAGTAATGGCGCACCACATGTACAGTGCGCCATTAGTGGCCATTCCATCTATAGCCCTTTTCCTAGTAGTGCGGCTATCCCCAGGGCCGACTACCAGAAGGCGACCCGGCCTCAGAAACCTCCTCCAAGAAAGATACGAGATAGCCGACTCCAGGAAGTCGGCCCCAAGAAGACCGACTCCCAGAAGCCGGCCACGAAGAAAGCCGGCTCCCAGAAGCCGGCCAAGACTGCACCCACCAAGACTGTACCCACATAGCGGCGGTAGGATGGGGTGTGGCCACAGTACAGCCCACTGCCCCCGAATCCCGGAACAGGCATGGCCATAGGGCGTCGTACGGGCCAGCCATCTCCCGTCCGGCACGGCACTGTAGCCATGTTGGCCTCGATGTCACCCACGACAGGTGCTAGTACGGCTCGTGGGCGGCGGGCCCCTTTGCCAGAGAGACATCTGAAGGCGGCCTGGCCTCCTCTAGTCGGCCAGGGATGTGGCTGGACCCAATAGCCGGCTACCTCCCTCCCTCGAAGCATGCGCCCCATTAAGGAGACAAGACGAGGTAAGGCTACAGTGAGAGCTCGCAAGGCGGTGACACTGTAGCCATGCTTACCTCGACGAAGCCCTTGTCATCAGAGGCGAGGCAACAGTAACGAGCCGCCGACAAAGCCCCCAAGCGGTGGGGCCGGCCTGCCGGCCAAGAAGCCCGCCACCGGATCGACCGCCTAGCTCGATCCCTGGCGCTAGAAGAAGAAGACGATGTCGTCCCGCCATGCTTTGGCCCCCGCATCCGCGACGAGCCCTTCCCCAAAGGGTTTTCGCTCCCCAGAGACACGCCCAAGTACAACGGCTCTGTGAAGCCGGAAGATTGGCTCATCGACTACTCCACCGCTGTCAGCATAGCGAACGGCAACAGGCGCGTAGCCATGAAGTACGTCCCTCTCATGCTGCAAGGCACGGCACGCACCTGGCTCAACAGCCTCAAGCCCTACAGCGTCAACAGCTGGCTGGACTTCATGGAAGTCTTCGTCCGCAACTTCACCAGCACGCACAAGCGGCCTCCCAAGCCCCGCCAGCTCTCCCTATGCGTCCAAGGGCCCAACGAGTCGACCCGCGACTACCTCATGCGGTGGGCCGAGCTCCGCAACTCCTGCGAGGGGGTGCACGAGGTGTAGGCCATCGAATACTTCACCGCCGGGTGCCGGGAGGGCACCCTCCTCAAGCACCGACTCCTCTGCGATGAGCCGGCTACCCTCAACGAGCTGCTGGTCATTGCAGACAAGTACGCCACAGCTGACTCCTCGATGAAGACCGAGCTCCGAGTGGGCGCCTCTGGGAAGGTGCTCGCTCCGGCTCCTAAGACGCCGGCTGGCGACTCCAATCGGCGCCCCTACCAGAACGACCACAAGCGCAAGGCCCCTATGCCGCCTTCCACCAGTCGGCAGGTGGCGACGGTCGAAGACGAGCAGCCCGAAGAGCGGCCCGCTCCCAAGAAGAAGGGCGGTAGGCCGGCTTGGCAGCCGGCCTTCTCCTACGAGCAGACTCTTGATGCCCCCTGCAAGTTCCACAGCGGCGCGAAGCCATCCAACCACACGACCCGAAAGTGCCACTGGCTCACCCTGATCTCCAAGGGCGAGGGGCTGGTGCCGCCTCCGCCTCCCAGCCCGCCGCCTCCAGCCCCCCAGCAGCCGGCTGCTCGACCAGCAGTCGGAGCCATTCAAGATGAGTTCCCTGATGAGCACGCTGCCTACGTCGTCTTCACGAGCCAGGTTGAAGACAAGCGCAGCCGGCGCCGACAGCACCAAGAGGTCAACGCAGTCGCCTCGAGCAGCCCCGAGTTCATGCATTGGTCCGAAAGGCCTATCAACTTGAGCCAGGCCGATGACCCAGAAGTGATGCCGTCCCCTGGCTCCTACGCATTGGTGTTGGATGTCACTCTCGCAACAGAGAGGCGGGCTGCCCGATTCTCCCGCGTTCTGATTGATGGCGGGAGCAGTATCAACATACTGTACCGCGACACCATGGAGAAGTTGAACCTCAAGGCGAAGCAGCTCATGCCGAGCCGGACCATTTTCCATGGCATCGTACCCGGCCTGTCCTGTTCCCCGATCGGCAAGATCAAGATGGATGTTCTCTTCGGAGACAAGGATCACTTTCACCGAGAAGCGATCTGGTTCGAGGTAGTGGATCTGGAAAGCCCTTACCACGCTTTGCTCGGCCGACCTGCTCTGGCCAAGTTCATGGCTGTGCCCCACTACGCCTACCTGAAGATGAAGATGCCGAGCTCAAAGGGGATCATCACAGTGGCCGGCGACTACAAGAAGTCCATCGAGTGCGCTGCAGCCAGCAGCCGACTAGCCGAGTCCCTCGTAGTGGCAGAAGAGAAGAAGATGCTGGATCGAGTTGTGGCCATGGCCGGCAAGCAGCCGGCCTTGTCCCCCAACCCCAAGGAATATGATGCGCAGTGCTCCTTCCAGCTGGCCAAGGAGACGAAGAAGATACCTCTGGACCCAGAGAACCCGGAGAGGTTTGCAGTCATTGGTACAAACCTGGACAGTAAATAGCAAGGCGAGCTCGTCGACTTCCTCCGTGAGAATCGAGACATCTTTGCATGGTCCCCAAAGGACATGCCGGGTGTTCCGAAGGATTTCGCCGAGCACAAATTACACGTCCGAGCGGACGCAAAGCCGGCCAAGCAGCCCCTCCACAGACTGTCAGAAGAGAAGAGAAGAATCGTAGGAGAAGAGATAGCCCGGCTCCTTGCCGCCGGCTTTATTATGGAAGTGTTTTTCCCAGAGTGGCTTGCCAACCCAGTCTTGGTGTTGAAGAAGAATAACAAATGGCGTATGCGTATAGACTACACTAGCCTCAACAAGGCCTGCCCCAAAGATCCGTTTGCTCTGCCACGGATTGATCAAGTAATAGACTCCACAGCCGGATGCGAGTTGTTGAGTTTTTTGGATGCCTACTCAGGATACCACCAGATTAAGTTGGACCCAGCAGACCGCCCGAAGACCGCCTTCATCACACCATTCGAAGCTTTCTGTTACCTGACTATGACATTCGGCTTGAGGAATGCCGGTGCCACTTTTCAGCGTTGCATGCAGAAATGCCTCCTCAAGCAACTCGCACTAATAGGAAAAGGGCTATAGATGGAATGGCCACTAATGGCGCACCAGACATGTGGTGCGCCATTGCTATATAGCAATGGCGCACCATGTGCTGGTGCGCCACACTAATGGCGCACCAGACAAACGGTGCGCCATTAGTAACAAAATTTTTTATTTTATTTTTCCAAACATACTAATGGCGCACCAGGACACAGTGCGCCATTACTAGTTCTAACTAGTAATGGCGCACTAGCCACATAGTGCGCCACTACTATATATATTTTTTTTTGCAAAACTACTAATGGCACACCAGGGAACAGTGCACCATTACTAGCGATCCCCCTCCATCTCGATCGCTATCCCACCTCGCCAGATCCGGCCCCCCTCGCCGCCGAGCACCCCCCGCACCCTCTACCCCGCTCCACCGGGCGCCGCCGCCGACCCCCCGCACCCTCCCCCGCTCCACCGCCGCCGACGACCCACCGCACCCTTCCCTGCTCCACCGCCGTCGCCGACGACCCACCGCACCCTCCCCCGCTCCACCGCCACCGACGACCCACCGCAACCTAGCTCCCCTGCTCCACCGCCGCCGATGACCCACCGCACCCTCCCCGGCCCGCTCCACCGCTGCCGACGACCCCCTGCACCCTCTCCGGCCTGCTCCACCGTCACAAATGAATGCTATAGCTAATTCCTCCCTCTCCCTTGCCAGTTCCCCTTTGTCCCTCTCCCCCGCGCCAGTTCCTCTCCGTCCACTCCCAATCCGCGCCCCCGCCGCCTCCCTCTCCCCATCCTCCCCTCCGACCTCACCCCACTCTCGCCGGAGCAGCGCCGCAGGGCCGACACCAACCTCACCCTCGCCCGCGCGCGCCGCAACCTCTGCCTCGCATTCAACAGCTACACATTCTACACCGAGGACAAGGACATGAAGAGCGATGGTTATCAGAATTCCGGGGTAACGATGGAATCCTACACCGGTAACGACAAGGACAGAGCACCCCCCGCAACCCCCGACGACCCACCGCACCCTCCCCCGCTCCACCGCCGCCGAGCACCCCCCGCACCCTGTTTTTATAAAAATTATTACTGTTATTATAAAAAAATATTACTGTTATGATTTAAACAAGTTTCAACATATTTAAACACAAATAAATATCAAACAGCATTTTAAATGCATTTTTTATAAAAATTATTACTGTTTTTATAAAAAAAAATACTGTTATGATTTAAACAAGTTTGAACATATTTAAACACAAATAAATATCAAACAGCATTTTAAATGCATAAAAAAAATTGGGGAGCCTGGGAATCGAACCCAAGACCTCCTAGTGTGTGTGCTGCGTGCTGACCAGTCGGGCTAGTGGGCGTGTTCTGATGGAGATAGGGTTAGGTGGGATATAACCTGACCAGTCGGGCTGGTAAGTAAAACAAAATTCTAATGGCGCACCAGGGGAAGGTGCGCCATTAGAATCGACGTACTTATGGCGCACCAGGGGGAGGTGCGCTATTAGAATTTTTATACTTGTTCCCCTCGCACTGTCGCCTCCCTCCATCCCTCGCTCGCCAGATCCCCCACTCCTCGAACCCAACCGTACGCCGCCGCCCCCTTGCTCCGCCCCCTTCGTCCGCCGCGCCTGCACGCCGGCGAGCGCGGCCCCGACGCGGCCATCCCGCCTGCCCCTGCCGTGCTCTGCTACCGGCCCCTGCTCTCCTTCGACCGCGGCAAGCGAGGACCCGGAAGAGCTTGGATCCCGACCGCGACCCCTTCGCCGACCCCGACCCCGACCCCTTCGGCGACCAGGTACCTCTCCTCCTTCCTCCTTCCTCCCTCTCTCCACCATTCCCCATTCCCTCCCACCTGTCCAGCGCCGACTCCATCACCATGGACTGACTCCCTCGCAGTCGAGATCCGCCCCGTCGACGTCTAGCAGCCCAGCTCGACCTCCAGCCACTCCAGCTCCCGGGTGCGCCAAAAAGGTGGCAGCTCGTAGCCTCGTACATTGCTTTCAGTATGGGTGTAGAATCTCTAGCAGATAGTTCACTAGTATAACAACAATGGTCATTGTTTAGTATTTGGCACTTCTGTTTAGGTTAAAACAATGCTATTTTTTTGTTCTTTTGCAAAGATTAGAGTGCAGCAGCCCTGTAGATTGTGATTAATTACTATATGATTCAGTTCTAAATATTTTGTTTTATGATCCCAGTGCAAAGGAATTCATATTTTAGTTTACATCTGTCTATGTAGTGTGTTGTGAAGGCCAAGTTTGAGAAGTGGTGGTGTCGCAGAGCAATCCTCTCCCTTGACAGGTACAATGTCCACTCTTCCACATGTCTTAGTTTTTTTAATGCAATTGCTTCATTGCCATATTACATCATTAACTGTTATATATTCCAAATCGTGCAAAACTTCAATAGGGCAAACCTTATGTGATGATACAGGTTGTTAGTTGCTACTAGAAAGTGTTGAGAGATATTAAAGCGGTGTAACAATTGCTGTCGGGTTTAGCAACTGATATCTTCTTCATCTCCTTTTGCACTGCTTACATGTAAGGTATTGTAGTTTAGGTGCTTCTTTCACCAGCTGCAAAACAATGCAGCTGGTGCTTGATGCATGTGTTAATGCATGTGTTAATGCTAGTAAGCTCCTGTTATGGGTCTCAAGCATGAATGTACCCCAAGATTTCTATTGGAACTGGACATGTGTTAATGCAATTAGGTGCTTCTTTCACCAGCTGCAAAACAATGCAATTTCATACGTTTTCACCAGCTGCAAAACATCATAAAAATACCATTAGGTACTTCCGTAAACACAAAAATAGAAACAATGCAAGACATGGCTTGTCTCTGATCCTCTGTTTTCTTTTTTCATTGGTTGCATTTTGATCCTAAATGTCAATCAATAAGTCTATTATTAGGAATCAGCAAAGTTGATTATCTATTCTACATAATTTCTAATCTGATGTTTGCATTTCCTAACTGTAGCATTTTTTTCTCAGACCAAGGCAAATGAAATTGACTAAAGAAAGAAATAGCATTTACCAATTACCACTAACCATGGCACTAATGTTTCACCTTAGATCATACGTTTGTTCTCTGATACACATGTGGGAAACCTTCTAAACAACAACCTATTAATGGTAGTTGTTCTTTGTATTGTGGAATACATTGCATGTTTTATAAATTGGGTCAGATGTATAATTAGTCGATGTATAATCCTGGTACTAATTGGTCTCTTCTGCTGCTTATCAGAGATGGGGGGAAGCAGCCACCGCCGCTCTGCCTCACCGGAGTACGAGTTGGATGCTTTCGAGTTCTTCAGTATCATACTTGGGACTTCAGTATCAGCCACGAGGCAGGTATATAAAACGAGAGATCTCCCCTTCACCCATCTCATTATGATAACTCTGTTGTTTGCTACATCACTCCTTGTCCCAAATTGCAGAGGCTGCCTGACACTTTTATGAACATGCTGGGTGAAGATCCGCCACATAATGTGAAGCTCCGACAGGCCGGCAGCGGGGTTCGCAGGCTGTGGGACGTGGAGTTGGTGATCGAGTAGGGCCACATGTACCTGTGCCGTGGCTGGGAGAAGTTCTACAGTGCCTACGACCTACGGACCGGGTACTTTCTTCTCTTCAGGTACGACGATGACGCCACAATGCTCATCGTGAAGGTTTCCAACACGACTATGTGTCGCATGCGCTACACTGACGACGAAGATGCCAGTGCGTTCTGCCTCTTCTTATTCCTCTACATTTGGCTTTGTCTCACATCGATTGTTAATGGCTATTGTTGCATTTGGACAGGCAATGGGAGCAGCAGCAGCGACACTGGCTACAGCCAAAGCAGCAGCGATTATGGTTGTAGCAAAAGCAACAACGATTCTGGCTTTAGCGAAAGCAGCAGCAATTCTGGCAGCAGCAAAGACAGCAAGAAGGATGATCCGGACTGGAGTGGGGGAGAAGAGGAGCAGAGTGGGCCGCTGCAGGATGACGATGGGCATCAGGCTGAGGATGACCTAGCGCTGGTGGTGGCTGACCAAGGGCAAGAGATGGTGGTGGCTGACCATGGGCAAGAGATGGTGGTGGCTGACCATGGGCAAGAGATGGTGGTGGCTGAGGATGACCTAGCGATGGTCGTGCCCATCCTGCTGAAGGTGGCCTCGCGATGGTGGTGGTGCCTGACAATGACCACGCACCGGTGGTGGCGCCGGCGATCCCACAGCTGGGCGACATGACCACGCCAATTGTGGTAGAAGACTACATCCCATAGCTGCCTCCACCGCCTCGCCGCTCTTGGCGCATCAGGCTGAGGAAGGAGAAGGAGAAGAACAATGAGAACTGAACTATGTGAAACTTTTGTAATATGGTGTTGGATGGATAACGATGTTGGATGAACAATGTGAAACTTTTGTAATATGTAAAGATGGAACTATGTGTTGGCTATGTATGTATATATGATGAAACTTGTGTGTTGGATATGATTGTTATATGGATGCTTGTTGTATATATATGTGTTGGATATCTCATATGTGAAATAGTGACCTGAGATTAAGAAAAAAAACGATTTTTTTTTAAAAAAAATGCTACTAATGGCGCACTTCCATCTGGTGCGCCATTAGTATACCAGTTACTAATGGCGCACCTGTGGGATACTAATGGCGCACCCGTGGTGCGCCATTAGTATACCAGATACTAATGGCGCACCTGTGGTGCGCCATTACTAAAATATTCTAGTGGCGTGGTGCTAGTGGCGCACCAGTAGTGCGCCATTAGTAGGCAAAACTGGTGCGCCACTAGTAAGCCTTTTTCTAGTAGTGTCGGCAGAAATGCCCACGTCTACATAGACGATATTGTGGTGAAGACAGAAAAGCGCGGCACCCTGCTGGAAGACCTCAAAGAAACATTTGCCAACTTGCGTCGATTCCAGATGAAGCTCAACCCCGAGAAATGCGTGTTCGGAGTACCAGCCGGCCAGCTTCTAGGCTTTCTGGTCTCCGGACGCGGCATTGAGTGCAACCCTGTGAAGATCAAGGCCATTGAGAGAATGGAGATTCCCACCAAGTTGCGAGACATACAGAAGTTCACCGGGTGCCTGGCCTCCCTAAACCACTTTATCAGCCGGCTAGGAGAGAAGGCTCTCCCCCTGTACCGACTCATGAAGAAATCCACTCATTTCGAGTGGAATGACCAAGCAGACCAAGCCTTCCTTGAGTTGAAGAAGATGCTGACCACTCCACCTGTCCTGGCGGCGCCGACTGAGAAGGAGCCCATGCTCCTCTACATTTCCGCAACTAGCCGAGTGGTCAGTACAGTCGTCATGGTCCAGCGCCCAGAAGAAGGCCGAGCCCAGCTAGTCCAGAGGCCGGTATATTATCTAAGCGAAGTACTATCCAGCTCAAAGCAAAACTACCCACACTACCAGAAGATGTGCTATGGAGTATACTTCACCGCCAAGAAGCTGAAGCCCTACTTTCTAGAGCATCCCATCACGGTCGTATGCATCGCCCCGCTTGCCGAGATCATAGGCAGCCGGGATGCATCCGGCCGGGTGGCTAAATGGGCCATTGCGCTTGCACCTTACACAATCTTCTATCAGCCCCGCACCGCCATCAAGTCCCAAGCGTTGGCCGACTTCCTCGTCGACTGGGCCGAGACCAATACCTACCGCCGGCTCCCGACTCTACTCATTGGCGGATGCACTTTGACGGGTCCAAGATGCGCACCGGCTTGGGAGCTGGCATCGTCCTCACCTCTCCCAAAGGCGACAAGCTCAGATACACGCTGCAAATCCGCTTCGCCGCCTCCAACAACGTGGCTGAGTACGAGGCGCTCATACACGGGCTCCGGCTAGCCAAAGAGCTCGGCATACGCCGGATCATGTGTTATGGCGACTCAGACTTGGTGGTCCAGCAGTCATCCGGCGACTGGGACGCCAACGATGCAAACATGGCGAGCTATCAATTCCTCGTCCAGCAGATCAGTGGATACTTCGAAGGGTGCGAGTTCCTCCACGTACCACGGGCCGACAACGACCAAGCAGATGCCCTGCCACGGATCGGCTCCACCCGACAGGATATACCAACCGGTGTCTCTCTCCAGCGCCTCCTCAAACCGTCTATCAAGCCGTCTCCAGAGACGGACTCTATCTTTGTACCGCCCGCCCCTGATGCAGCCAGATCCGACTGGAGGAACCCAGCAGGCAGCTTGGGGACTTCGACAAGTGGCCCGGGGACTGCCGTAGTCGCACCCGGCTCGGGGACTTCAGAACCCGGCCCGGGGACTGCAGCAGTCGGCCCGAGGACTACAGCGACACAAGAAGCGGTGGCCGACTCCAATTCTCCACAACCCAACCCGCCTATCCGGGTCACAGTGGCCGTACTGACAGTAGAAGAAGTCACAGCTCCATCATGGGCTCAGCCCATCCTCAACTTCCTAGTCAACAGAGAGCTGCCGACTGATGAGATCTCGGCAAGACTAGTGCGACGCCGAGCCAGAGCATATGCAATAATAAACAGAGAACTTGTCAAGCGTAGCGTCACTGGAGTCTTCCAGCGCTGCGTCGAGCCAGAGAAGGGCGTAGCAATCCTCAAGGATATCCACCAAGGCGAATGCGGCCACCATGCAGCCTCAAGATCACTTTTGGCCAAAGCTTTCCGCCATGGTTTCTTCTGGCCGACTGCCTTGGAAGATACCAAAGAAATAGTCAAATGCTGCAAAGGATGCCAAGTCTTCAGTTCCAAGCAACACCTGCCGGCTTCTGCACTCAAGACCATCCCCCTCACCTGGCCCTTTGCCGTCTGGGGGCTGGACATGCTGGGCCCATTCAAGACAGCCCGCGGCGGCATGACACATCTGCTTGTCGTCGTGGACAAATTTACCAAGTGGATCGAAGCGAAGCCGATCAAGAAGGTGAACGGGCCGACTGCCGTGACATTCATCGCCGACATCACAACTCGGTATGGTGTGCCACACAGCATCATTACCGACAACGGCACAAATTTTGCCAAGGGAGCACTGGCACGTTTCTACGCGACACAGGGCATCCGACTGGACTTAGCGTCTGTGGCCCACCCGCAGTCAAACGACCAGGTCGAGCGAGCAAACGGCCTCATCCTCTCCGGCATCAAGCCCCGACTGGTCGTACCACTAGAGCGCTCGGCCAGCTGCTGGCTCGACGAGCTGCTGGCTGTCCTCTGGAGTCTGCGGACTACCCCAAACAAGTCAACCGGCTTCAGTCCGTTATTCCTTGTATATGGTGCCGAGGCTTTCATCCCGACTGACTCGAGTTCGACTCTCCTCGGGTCACCATGTACACGGAGGCAGAGGCCAAGGAAGCGCGAGAGGACGGTGTCGACCTGCTGGAAGAAGGCCGGCTGTTAGCACTCAGCCGGTCCGCCATCTACCAGCAGGGTTTGCGCCGTTACCACAACCGGAAGGTCAAGCCAAGATCCTTCCAAGAGGGCGACCTTGTGCTTCGGCTGATCCAGCGAACAGCCGGCCAGCACAAGCTCTCGGCCCCTTGGGAAGGCCCTTTCGTCATCAGCAAGGCACTAGGCAACAGCTCCTACTACTTGATCGATGCACAAAAACCAAGAGCACGCAAGAGGGATGATTCCGGCAAGGAGTCGGAGCGACCATGGAACGCAAACCTCCTGAGAAGATTTTACAGTTGAAAGCAGTATGTATCATGCTACCGTCTTTTTTTAAATATGAGACAAACGGGCCCCCCGAGGCACACTCGGAACTGCGCTCCTTTATCTGTGAATGACGAGTGTCATACTCATGAATGTATTATTACATTTGATTTTTTGTCTGGCACCGGGTTCGACTAGTCGGCCCGGGGACTGGCCGCCTTAAGTTATATTAAAAGTTCTACCTGAAGTCTGACAAGTAGTGTGCCGGCGCCCGAGCCCTCTCTTGTCGAAAGTCGCAGCTCAAAGAACCGACTGTCCGACTGGCAAGAGCCAAAGGCAGAAAGGATGCCCACACGAAAAACGGCTAAGGACCAACGGACTTATATAACGCAAAGACGACCTCCAACCACGCCTACCGGCTGTCAAAACAGCCGGCTGGCCGGCCTCCCAGTCACTTCGCTATAATCCAACAAAGCTAGAGTACTTGCCCTCCCAAGCACTTCCCCAGCCACAGATTGCAGAGCAGCTGTCCGGCTGGGAAGACGGCAACCAAGGGAGGGCGGCAAAGGAAACAGCCGAAGGATGAAAAGCAAAGAACAAGGGAAAGCCAAACGCATGCATAATTATATTTACACATAAGGCCCCCAACAGGCCGGCAGTCAATATAGTTTGAATACACCCCCAGTGGGTGGAATTGTGCAAACTTAACAAAACACTGTTCCAAGAATGGTGAAACAGGAAAGTAGAGGCAGCAGACTAGACTAAGGGTGCAGCAGGGGAGCCGGGCTGGTCGGGGGAGACGGCGCCACCGGCTGGAGGAGTGGCCGGCTGGCGGGTCTCGGCTTGATCATCGCCGGCTGCAGGCGGTGCACCCACGCGTGCCTTGTTGCTGGAGGCACTGTCAACCTGAGGCTGACCGGGCGCTCCACCATCTGGCGCGGCGTCTTCACCCTCCTCCTCCTCCTCTTCGCCCTCGTCGGTGGAGTCGATCTCCTTCACCGAGTCCTCGCCGTCTGCCGGGTTCAGCCCGAACCACTCCTCCGGCTGGGCAACGCCGTTGTCGTCCACCTCGGGAGCGAAGGCGCTAGTGTCGGTGTAATTGGCAATCGCCGAAGCCCGCTGGATGATAGCCGGCCGCGCCGGCTCCAGCTCTGTGTTGGCCTCCTGCCGCCAGGTGGCCAGCTGGTATAGACTCAGCTCGAGATACCAGGCCTTGGCGAACTCCAGCGCCCGCCTGGCGCCGGACCGAGCCGCAGATGCCTTCCAGGCCTCGAAGCGGCCGACCGCCACCTCCAGCCAGTCGGCAGTCTGACTGGGGGTGCGGGGAATCACCTCGCCAGGCCAGAGAGCGGCCAACACCTGCGCCCCAACACGCTGAAGCCGGCGGAGCATGCGATGAGCCGGCTGGAGGCGGGCCTGAATCGCCAAGAGCTGCTCCTCCAGCGATCGGCGAGCGTTCGGCACGATCTCGGCGCCAGCCTGCCTTCGTGCCTCGCGGTGGGCCTCGACGACCTGGTTGGCGGCGGTAGAGTAGCCAGGGAAGTACTCTGCGCAAGAAAGAAAGAGAAAGAAGAGAAAAACACCAAGTCAGAAAATGAGCCAAACGGCAAGCGGCAAGCAAGGACGAAGAAGAAGGCGGCCTACCGTCAACCAAGTCTTCGATCTGGCCATAGCCGTTGATCAGCGTCTGCTTCGCTTCGGCCCAGCTGGCCGCCTCTGTCTCATACTCGGCTTGGAGGGCGGCCTCGCTGTCCTGCACCGCCTTCAGGGCCGCCTTGTGGCTCTTCTCCTGGTCGGCCAACCTCTTGGCCAGGCGGTCACGCTCCTGTGCCAAGGCGTCAAACTCGGCCTCCTTAGCACGGAGGGCGGCCTGTGCCCCGCCCAGCTGTTCCCTCAGACTGGCGTTGGCCACTACAGGGATGGCAGAAAAGAAAGAAGCAATAAGGAAGAAGTCGTCAAGAAAGATCCGACCCGACTGCTCAGCAGTCGGCCCGAATCTCGGGGACTACACCCACTGGGTGCGTTGACGCGCCCCCACGTGAGATAAAAGATGAAGCACTTACCCCGGCTCTCAGATAGATCAGCATTCTTCTGGGTAAGCCACCGAGCCTGGGAGTTGAAGGCAGTCGCGCGGAGGTTGTGGTAGTCCTGCAAGTCAGGCAGAGGAGCGAATGAGAACAAGATAGCAAAACAAAGCCCGCTAAGAAGTTCCAAGCCGCCTGCTCAGCAGCCGACTCGGAACTCGGGGACTACACCCAGTGGGTGCGCTAACGCGCCCCCACGGAAGAAACCAAGATCAAAAAAGCAAAAATAGGAAGACTAACCCGAATGGCCGCCCGCGTCGCAAGGAACTCGTCATTGTATTTCCTCAGCGCCGCAGCCTGGGACTGAAGGCGGTTCCGAACGTCCTGCGCTGCCACGTTCACCACAGCCGTCCCTCCACCCGGCATCCACCCCGAGCTGGCGCTGGCCGCCTCCACGTCCTGGGACGACGAGCTGGAGCCGGCGGCCTTCTGCGGGTCCGATGCGGCCTTCCCCGTGCGCTGGCACGATGGCGACTGGACCACCAGGTCCGTCCTCGCGGCCGGCTCGCCCCCGGCCGATTGCGCAGGCGGCACGATTGGCCGGCCGCCTTGAGCCGCCCCAGTCGGCGGGACCGGTGCCGCCTCCCTCTCTGGGACGACGACGTCGTCCTCCCTCTCCAACCCCGGCTGATCGCCGCCGGCTTCCTCTGGCGGGGGCTCTGGGACCTCGGGCACCGCGACACGCAGAGGGGTGACGAGCAAGGCCCTCTCCGCTGTCACCGTGGCCGCAGCCTCCGCTTGGGCCTTGGCCGCTGCGTCGGCACGCGCCTTCGCCGCCACCTCCTCCTGTGCCGCCTTGGCGGCAGCCGCCCTCAACTCCTCCGCCTCCCGCTCCTCCCGCGCCTCCCACGCGTTTTGCTCCGTCGCCGCCTGAAGCTCGGCGCAGGGGTCCACGCGGCGGGTGCTCCCGGATCCTCCCGGCGATCCAACGACAGAGGCGGCAGCAACCCGCTCGAGCGAAAGCGGAGCCCTGATTTTTTGAGAAAGGGCAAGGATTCAGAAATCACCAAGAAAAGAAGAAAGTATGTACAAAGGAATATACACTTACGCCGACACCATCTGCGGCTGCTTCTCCACCTTGCGGAAGCGGGCCGCCTGTGCGGCCGCCTCATCCCGCCTGGTCGCCGCCGCCCCACCCTTGGGCTTCTTCGGCCGACTCCCGAACAAGCCCGACGCGGCTCGGTGCTTCTGCCCGCCGCCCCGAGCAGGCGGCACGGCGGAGGAACCCGCGCCGTGGCCGGACTCCGGCTGGCGGCGTGGGACGATTTCTGCCTCGTCGTCATCCGGCCAGTTGTCGAAACTGGCTCCAAGCCCGGAGCCGCCTACTTCGCCGCCGGCTTCGCCGCCACCCGCCTCGGTGTTGTCATCCATGGCGGCCGCCCCCAAGTCGTGGTCCTCCAGGTCATGCTCCGCCCGGTCAGGGAGGAATCAGCGCTCCGCCTCAGACCCGGCTGTAGGTCGAAGGAGAGGGCTCTGCCAAGGCGTGCCGACTGGTCAGAGACGGCCAGAAGGAAGTCGGTGACAAAACTAAGAGAAGAAAAGGAAGAAGAAAGCATACCGTGGGCGGAGGATGCGCACGGGAATATGGCTCCTTGCCAAACCGCCACTCTGCAGAGAGCTTGCAGTTCGCAAGATAATTCACCATATGGGCCACCTCGTCGTGCGGCATGTCCTTGGTGCACATCCGACTCAGATCGAGTTGGCCGCTCATCTGACAGATCAGGTGAGGGCGGCTCTGAAGCGGAAGCACCCGGCGCGCGACGAAGGCGGCCAGCAAGTCGGACCCAGGCAGGCCCTCCGACTGGATCATCACCCGCAATCGGGCGACGACCGCGTCTCCGGACGGCGTCAGCGTCACGGCCAGATAGGACCACTGGGGCCGCCTCCTAGCCGGCGGGCCGGCTACGTAAGCCGGCAAGTTGACGTAGTCGCCTTGTGGGGCGACGTTCTTCACGTAGAAATATGACTTCAGCCAGCGCTTCACCGACTGGATTAACGTGATGACGGGGAAGGGGTTGTCGGCCGCTGGCCTCCGCATCGCGATGAAGGCGCCGCTCTGGGCCGGCACGCCCTACATGCAGGTGCCAAGCTTATATTGGAAGAACTCCCCCCAGAGCTCGAGGGTGGGGAGAACGCCAAGGAAGCCTTCGCACAAGGTGACGAAGGCGGACAGCAGCACCACCGTGTTCGGGGTAAGGTGGTGCGGCTGGAGTTGATAGAAGTCGAGGAAGGAGCGGAAGAAAGCGCTTGCCGGCAAGCTGATGCCGCGCAGGAAATGCAAGCGGAAGACTACCCTCTTGCCTTCCTCCGGCTCCGGTGTGATCTCCTTCGCAGGCGCGAGACGGACCCGCACCTGGTCCGCACCGGGCAACCGCCGCGTCTTGCGGAGGAACTCGATGTGGTCCATATGGACGTTGGAGCCATCCCAGTCCCCGCCGTACTACATGGTGGCAGGAGGCTGGCA
This sequence comes from Aegilops tauschii subsp. strangulata, assembly GCF_002575655.3. Taxonomy (NCBI): domain Eukaryota; kingdom Viridiplantae; phylum Streptophyta; class Magnoliopsida; order Poales; family Poaceae; genus Aegilops; species Aegilops tauschii. Next base: position 70,992,506 of record NC_053041.3, read on the forward strand.
AGAAAGAGTGCGGCGGCGGAGAAAGCACGGCCTCGCGGCGGCAAAGCTGGGGGGCGGAGTGAAGATTGGTGGGACGGCGGGGCGGTGAGTCGCTGCTGTGAGGGAAAGCAGGAGGAAGAAGATGGCGGAAAGGAGAGGAGCGTGCGAGCGTCTGCCGCTTCCCATCATCCCCCTACTTATAGCCACGTGCGGCGAAGCCGAGGAGGCGAGGCGTGGGAAGGAACGTGGGATTAACTGCACCCACTCCCCCACGACCCGCGATTATTACGCCCTAAACAGCATGCGGAAACCGCCGTCGGAAGACGCGCGGACAGTTGTGGGCCGCATAGAATCCGCGCCTGGGCCTAGGCGTGGGAGTGGCGGGCCCTCGGCCTGCGGCGACGTCTTGTCGCGCGCGTGGGTTGGCAGGCTCTTTTCAGCCAAGGGACGCCACATGGATCGCTGGCGGCGAGCGGCCGGCCCACAGCCCGGCACGCGCGCCAACAGACTCCCGCCCTCCAACTCTAAAAATTTCGCCAACACGGCGCGCCCAACCGAAGCCGGCTCCCAGCTACGGGCTCGTCAAGATAAGGAGCTGACTGAGCTTCTCGACCTCCTCTCAGCCTCGAAGCCCAACCAGCTTCGGGGACTACTATCGGAGATAATGGCCACGGGTAGCCTAACCGACTCCCCCTGGCTCTTCAAAAAATTATTAGGCCATTCAAGCCTTCAAGCATACAAAGCATAGGGCTGCCTTCCCCCGGCCGGCTATCCGCAGGGCCGACTACCAGAAGGCGACCCGGCCTCAGAAACCTCCTCCAAGAAAGATACGAGATAGCCGACTCCAGGAAGCCGGCCCCAAGAAGACCGACTCCCAGAAGCCGGCCACGAAGAAAGCCGGCTCCCAGAAGCCGGCCAAGACTGCACCCACCAAGACTTTACCCACATAGTGGCGGTAGGATGGGGTGTGGCCACAGTACAGCCCACTGCCCCCGAATCCCGGAACAGGCATGGCCATAGGGCGCCGTACGGGCCAGCCATCTCCTGTCCGGCGCGGCACAGTAGCCATGTTGGCCTCGATGTCACCCACGACAGGTGCCAGTACGGGCCGTGGGCAGCGGGCCCCTTTGCCAGAGAGACATCTGAAGGCGGCCTGGCCTCCTCTAGTCGGCCAGGAATGTGGCTGGCACCCAATAGCTGGCTACCTCCCTCCTTCAAAGCGTGCGCCCCATTAAGGAGACAAGACGAGGTAAGGCTACAGTGAGAGCTCGCAAGGCGGTGACACTGTAGCCACGCTTACCTCGACGAAGCCCTCGTCATCAGAGGCGAGGCAACAGTAACTAGCCGCTGACAAAGCCCCCAAGCGGTGGGGCCAGCCTGCCGGCCAAGAAGCCGGCAGCCGGCGGGACCCACCAGTCGGCGGGCCCCAATGACCGGCGGAGAAGCCGACGAGCATAGACACTGACGGCTGGGACCCGCGCCCAGCCGGATTACCGTTGTACCCCTGGGGGGTAGGCCTATATAAACCCCCCAGGGCACCCATGCAAAGGGGGATCTAAGAGAATTCCACACACCACATAAATGGAAAAGGAGAGCTAGCCTTGCTCTTCTTCTCCCCCTAGCCAAACAGCTCGAGGAGCGCTTGTAGCTACTTGTGTTGATCTAGTGATCATGCGGAGACCCCGGAGAGCAGGACTAGGGGTGTTATCTCCACGGAGAGCCCCGAACCTGGGTAAGATTCGCCGGCGTGCATGGCTTCGCCTCATCCCGTTTCCAGGCACCGGCGATGTTTTACTGGCTCCCACAATGATAAGCCACCCGTTGGCATATGTCGCACCTACCACCCGACACAAACATTTTATAGACTTCTTCTTCTAGCACTTGAGCACAATTTTCCTTTTCATCATACATACGAAAGATATTAAAAAGATGAAGCGTATGAGACAAACTCAATTCCATTTTTTTGAAATTTTCTTTTATAAACTAAACTAGTGATAAAACAAGAAACAAAAAGATTTGATTGCAAGATCTAAAGATATACCTTCAAGCACTCACCTCCCTGGCAATGGCGCCAGAAAAGAGCTTGATGTCTACTACGCAACCTTCTTCTTGAAGACATTGGTGGGCCTCCAAGTGCAGAGGTTTGTAGGATAGTAGCAAATTTCCCTCAAGTGGATGACCTACGGTTTATCAATCCGTGGGAGGCGTAGGATGAAGATGGTCTCTCTCAAACAGCCCTGCAACCAAATAACAAAGAGTCTCTTGTGTCCCCAACACACCCAATACAATGGTAAATTGTATAGGTGCACTAGTTCGGCGAAGAGATGGTGATACAAGTGCAATATGGATGGTAGAAATGAGTATTCGTAATCTGAAATTATAAAAACAGCAAGGTAACTAATGATAAAAGTGAGCACAAACGGTATTGCAATGCTAGGAAACAAGGCCTGGGGTTCATACTTTCACTAGTGCAAGTTCTCTCAACAATAATAACATAATTGGATCATATAACTATCCCTCAGCATGCAACAAAGAGTCACTCCAAAGTCACTATAGCGGAGAACAAACGAAGAGATTATGGTAGGGTATGAAACCACCTCAAAGTTATCCTTTCTGATCGATCTATTCAAGAGTCCGTAGTAAAATAACCTGAAGCTATTCTTTCCGTTCAATCTATCCTAGAGTTCGTACTAGAATAACACCTTAAGACACAAATCAACCAAAACCCTAATGTCACCTAGATATTCCAATGTCACCTCAAGTATCCGTGGGTATGATTATACGATATGCATCACACAATCTCAGATTCATCTATTCAACCAACTCAACGAACTTCAAAGAGTGCCCCAAAGTTTCTACCAGAGAGTCAAGACGAAAACGTGTGCCAACCCCTATGCATAAGTTCACAAGGTCATGGAACCCGCAAGTTGATCACCAAAACATACATCAAGTAGATCACGTGATATCCCATTGTCACCACAAGTAAGCACATGCAAGACATACATCAAGTGTTCTCAAATCCTTAAAGACTCAATCCGATAAGGTAACTTCAAAGGGAAAACTGAATCCATTACAAGAGAGTAGAGGGGGAGAAACATCATAAGATCCAACTATAATAGCAAAGCTCGCGGTACATCAAGATCGTACCATCTTAAGAACACGAGAGAGAATGAAACACATAGCTACTGGTACATACCCTCAGCCCCGAGGGTGAACTACTCCCTCCTCGTCATGGAGAGCGCCGGGATGATGAAGATGGCCACCGGTGAGGGATCCCCCCCCTCCGGCAGGGTGCCGGAACGGGCTCCCGAGAGGTTTTTGGTGGCTACAGAGGCTTGCGGCGGCGGAACTCCCGATCTATTGTGTTCCTCGATGTTTTTAGGGTATATGGATATATATAGGCGAAAGAATTCGGTTAGGGGAGCCACGAGGGGCCCACGAGGGTGGGGGGCGCACCTCCCTGCCTCGTGGCCACCTTGAATCTTCCCTTACGTGCACTCCAAGTCCCCTGGATTGCTTCCGTTCCAAAAATAACTCTGCCGAAGGTTTCATTCCGTTTGGACTCCGTTTGATATTCCTTTTCTTTGAAACACTAAAATAGGCAAGAAAACAACAATTTGGGCTGGGCCTCCGGTCAATAGGTTAGTCCCAAAAATAATATAAAAGTGCTTAGTAAAGCCCATAAACATCCAAAACAGATAATATAATTGCATGAATGCTTCATAAATTATGGTACGTTGGAGACGTATCATTATTATTAGTGCTAACCTTTCAGAGCATGAAGAAAAGAAATTATTGAAAACTCTGAAGAAGCACTGTGCTGCTATTGGATACACTCTTGATGATCTTAAGGGCATTAGTCCCACTCTATGCCAGCACAAAATAAAATTGGAGAAATACGTTAAGCCAGTTGTTGATCACCAACAACGGTTAAATCCTAAGATGAAAGAAGTGGTAAGAAAAGAAATACTAAAGCTTCTGGAGGCAGGTATAATTTACCGCGTTGCTGATAGTCAGTGGATAAGTCCTGTCCATTGTGTCCTAAGAAGGGAGGTATTACTGTTGTTCCTAATGATAAAGATGAATTGATCCCACAAAGAATTATTACAGGTTATAGAATGGTAATTGATTTCCGCAAATTAAATAAAGCTACTAAAATGGATCATTACCCTTTACCTTTTATTGATCAAATGCCAGAAAGATTATCCAAACATGCACATTTTTTCTTTCTAGATGGTTATTCTGGTTTCTCTCAAATACCTGTGTCAAAAGAGGATCAAGAAAAAGACCACTTTTACTTGTCCTTTCGGTACCTTTGCTTATAGACGTATGCCTTTTGGTTTATGTAATGCACCTGCTACCTTTAAAAGATGCATGATGGCTATATTCTCTGAGTTTTGTGAAAATATTGTTGAGGTTTTCATGGATGATTTCTCCGTTTATGGAACTTCTTTTGATGATTGCTTGAGCAACCTTGATCGAGTTTTGCAGAGATGTGAAGAAACTAACCTTGTCTTGAATTGGGAGAAGTGCCACTTTATGGTTAATGAAGGTATTGTCTTGGGGCATAAAATTTTTGAAAGAGGTATTGAAGTTGACAAAGCTAAAGTTGATGCTATTAAAAAGATGTCGTGTCCCAAGGACATTAAAGGTATAAGAAGTTTCCTTGGTCATGCCGGTTTTTATAGGAGGTTCATTAAGGACTTCTCTAAAATCTCCAGGCCTCTGACTAATCTCTTACAAAAAGATATTCCATTTGTCTTTGATGATGATTGTGTAGAAGCATTTGAAATACTTAAGAAAGCTTTGATTTCTGCACCTATTGTTCAGCCACCTGATTGGAATTTACCCTTTGAAATCATGTGTGATGCTAGTGATTATGCTGTAGGTGCTGTTCTAGGGCAAAGAGTTGATAAGAAATTAAATGTTATCCAATATGCTAGTAAAACTCTAGACAGTGCCCAAAGAAATTATGCTACTACTGAAAAAGAATTTTTAGCAGTTGTATTTGCTTGTGATAAGTTCGGACCTTATATTGTTGATTCTAAAGTAACTGTTCACACTGATCATGCTGCTATTAAATATCATTGATAGAAAGGGAGATGAGAACCCCGTTGCAGACAACTTGTCTAGGTTAGAGAATGTTCTTGATGACCCACTACCTATTGATGATAGCTTTCCTAATGAACAATTAGCCGTCATAAATGCTTCCCGTACTGCTCCATGGTATGCTGATTATGCTAATTATATTGTTGCTAAATTAATACCACCTAGTTTCACATACCAGCAAAAGAAAAAGTTTTTCTATGATTTAAGACATTACTTCTGGGATGACCCACATCTTTATAAAGGAGTAGATGGTGTTATTAGACGTTGTATGCCTGAGCATGAACAGGAACAGATCTTATGCAAGTGTCACTCCGAAGCTTATGAAGGACACCATGCTGGAGATAGAACCGTGCATAAGGTATTGCAATCCGGTTTTTATTGGCCTACTCTCTTCAAAGATGCCCGTAAGTTTGTCTTATCTTGTGATGAATGTCAAAGGATTGGTAATATTAGTAGACGACAAGAAATGCCTATGAATTATTTGCTTGTTATTGAACCATTTGATGTTTGGGGCTTTGATTATATGGGACCGTTTCCTTCCTCTAATGGGTATACACATATTTTAGTTGCCGTTGATTACGTTACTAAGTGGGTAGAAGCTATTCCAACTAGTAGTGCTGATCATAACACCTCTATTAAGATGCTTAAAGAAGTTATTTTTCCGAGGTTTGGAGTCCCTAGATATTTAATGACTGATGGTGGTTCACATTTTATTCATGGTGCCTTTCGTAAAATGCTTGCTAAGTATGATGTTAATCATAGAATTGCATCTCCATATCACCCCCAGTCTAGTGGTCAAGTAGAATTGAGTAATACAGAGCTCAAATTAATTTTGCAAAAGACTGTTAATAGATCTAGAAAGAATTGGTCCAAGAAACTTGATGATGCATTATGGGCCTATAGAACTGCATATAAAAATCCCATGGGTATGTCTCCGTATAAAATGCTTTATGGAAAAGCATGTCACTTACCTCTCGAACTAGAACATACGGCATATTGGGCCATTAAAGAGCTCAATTATGATTTCAAACTTGCCGGTGAGAAGAGGCTATTTGACATTAGCTCACTTGATGAATGGAGAACCCAGGCTTATGAGAATGCCAAACTATTTAAAGAAAAAGTTAAAAGATGGCATGACAAAAGGATACAAAAGCGTGAGTTTAATGTAGGTGATTATGTATTGCTATTCAACTCTCGTTTAAGATTTTTTGCAGGAAACTTCTCTCTAAATGGGAAGGTCCTTACATTATCGAGGAGGTCTATCGTTCCGGTGCCATAAAAATCAACAACTTCGAAGGCACAAATCCGAAGGTGGTGAAGGGTCAAAGAAGCAAACATTATATCTCAGGTAATCCTATAAATGTTGAAACCAATGTTATTGAAACCGTAACCCCGGAGGAATACATACGGGACACTTTCTAGAACATTTCAGACTCCGAAAAGGAATAGGTACGTGGTACGGTAAGTAAACCGACTCCAAAACAGTTCTAATGGCAATTTTTCTCCGTTTTGGAATATTTAACAAAATAGGAAAATAAGAAGTAGTCCGGGAAGGACACGAGGCTTCCACGAGGGTGGAGGGCGCGCCCTACCCCCCTGGGCGCGCCCCCTGCCTCGTGGGCACCTCGTGTGCTCTCCAGACTCCGTTTTCTTGCACGATACTTCTTTTGGTCGGTAAAAATTCATTATATAATCTCCCGAAGGTTTTGACCACCGTATCACGCAAATATCCTCTGTTTTTGTTTCGAGCTGTTTCAGCCGCAGATTAGAGCAAGATGTCTTCTCAAGAGTCGGTCGGGGAGAGCCAGGTGTCTAATCCGACACCGGGACCAAGAGCAAATAGTGATGCTGACCACTTTGGGCCATCAACGGAGGAAGAGATGGAGGCCGACTTGAAAAGGATAGATGCCATGGAGGAGGATCAAGAAGTTACTTCCCGTTTCCGAGCCATTCACGAAGGGGGAACTACAAAGCTCAGCCATTCCAACCTTGGTCATCCCTTCCAATGTTAAATTTCTCTCTTATGAAAATATGAAAAAGAGTGTTACTTGTTCTCCCGCAGCTATGCAACATCCATGAGTGAAAGGAGCTTTAACCGTCACGGGTAAGCTCCGTTAGGAAATAATGGATCTCAAGCAGCAAGTCAATAAGCTCGAGGAGGAGAATCGTATCCTGAGGGGCATCATCGCCAAGAATATCACATCACCACCTCCGAAGAAGGAGACATAATCACATGAGTATGGGCACTCCCCTTGGCAACTGCCAAGCTTGGGGGAGGTGCCTCGGTATTGTATCACCATCACACTCCTATCTTTACCATTTTTCTTAGTTCGATCCTTTTGGTAATATCTTGATTTAGTAGAACAAAGTTTTAGTATGATCTAGTTTTGAGTTTTGCTTTATGATCCTTCTATGTAATCGAGTCAGTGAGCTATATATAATAAAGATTAGTGTTGAGTCAAGGGCTTGATTATCTTGCTATGATCGTGAGGTAATAAAAAGGGGGGGAGAAAGAATAAAAAGAAGTAAAGAGATCATATTGAGCTTATGGAGAGTAATGACTTCACATATAAATAGTAAGATGAATAAAAGTTGTTGAGAGTTGACAAACATAGTTTCGGTCATCGTTGCAATTAATAGGAAGTAATAAAGAAAGAGAGGTTTTCACATATAAATATACTATCTTCGACGTCTTTTATGATTGTGAGCACTCATTAAAATATGACATGCTAAAGAGTTGATGTTGGACAAGGAAGACAGCGTAATGGGTTATGTTTTCTTATATCTGAAATAAAGTATATTGTCATGGATCATCCAACATGTTGAGCTTTCCTTTCCTTCTCTTGCTAGCCAAATTCTTTGCACCAAGTAGAGATACTACTTGTGCTTCCGAATATCCTTAAACAAAGTTTTGCCATGAGTAAGATCCTTCAAGTAAGTTGTCATGTTGCTTGCAATAAAAATTGCTTTCTAAATATGTATGATCTATTAGTGTGGAGAAAATAAGCTTTATACGATGTTGTGATATGGAAGCAATAAAAGCGACGGACTGCATAATAAAGGTCCATATCACAAGTGGCAATACAAAATGACGTTCTTTTGCATTAAGATTTCGTGCATCCAACCATAAAAGCACATGACAACCTCTGCTTCCCTCTGCGAAGGGCCTATCTTTTACTTTTGTCTTATTCCTTATGCAAGAGTCATGGTGATTTTCACCATTCCTGTTTACATTTTATCCTTTGGCAAGCACCTTGTGTTCGAAAGATCCTGATATATATATCCAATTGGATGTAAGTTGGCATGAATTATTATTGTTGACATTACCCTTGAGGTAAAAGGTTGGGAGGCAACACTATAAGCCCCTATCTTTCTCTGTGTCCGATTAAAACTCCATACACATAAGTATTGCATGAGTGTTAGCAATTGTGAAAGACTAAATGATAGTTGAGTATGTGGACTTCCTGAAAAGCTCTTATATTGACTCTTTCCGATGTTATGATAAATTGCAATTGCTTCAATGACCGAGATCATGGTTTGTTAGTTCTCAATGAAGTTTTTGATTCATACTTTGCATTGTGAATAGATTATTACTTGAGCATAAGAAATCATATGACAATATCCATATATGTTTCTGTTATAAGAATAATCATGATGCCCTCATGTCCGTATTTTATTTTATCGACACCTCTATCTCTAAACATGTGGACATATTTATCGTTATCGGCTTCCGCTTGAGGACAAGCGAGGTCTAAGCTTGGGGGAGTTGATACGTCCATTTTGCATCATGCTTTTATATCAATATTTATTGCATTATGGGCTGCTATTACACGTTATGTCACAATACTCATGCCTATTCTCTCTTATTTTACAAGGTTTACATGAAGAGGGAGAATGCCGGCAGCTGGAATTCTGGGCTGCAAAAGGAGCGAATATTAGAGACCTATTCTGCACAGCTCCAAAAGTCCTGAAACTTCGCGGAAGTTATGTTTGGAATTAATAAAAAATATTGGCGAAAGAATCCACCAGAGGGGGCCCACACCCTGGCCACGAGGGTGGGGCGCGCCCTACCGCCCTGGGCGCGCCCCCTGCCTCGTGGGCCCCCTGGCAGGCCTCCGGTATCCATCTTCTGCTATATGAAGTCTTTTACCCTGGAAAATATCATAAGCAAGCTTTCGGGAAGAAACTCTGCCGCCATGAGGCGGAACCTTGGCGGAACCAATCTAGGGCTCCGACAGAGCTGTTCTGCCAGGGAAACTTCCCTCCAGGAGGGGGAAATCATCGCCATCGTCATCACCAACGATCCTCTCATCGGGAGGGGGTCAATCTCCATCAACACCTTCACCAGCACCATCTCCCCTCGAACCCTAGTTCATCTCTTGTATCCAATCTTTTTCCCAAAGCCTCAGATTGGTACCTGTGGGTTGCTAGTAGTGTTGATTACTCCTTGTAGTTGATGCTAGTTGGTTTATTTGGTGGAAGATCATATGTTCAGATCCTTTATGCATATTTATACCCCTCTGATTATGAACATGAATATGATTTGTGAGTATTTACGTTGGTTCCTGAGGACATGGGAGAAGTCTTGCTATAAGTAGTCATGTGAATTTGGTATTCGTTCGATATTTTGATGAGATGTATGTTGTCTTTCCTCTAGTGGTGTTATGTGAACATCGACTACATGACACTTCACCATTATTTGGGCCTAGAGGAAGGCATTGGGAAGTAATAAGTAGAAGATGGGTTGCTAGAGTGACATAAGCTTAAACGATAGTTTATGAGTTGCTTCGTTTGGCTGATTTGGATCCATATGTATCATGCTATGATTAGGTTTACCTTAATACTTCTTTTGTAGTGTCGGATGCTTGCAATAGGGGTTAATCATAAGTGGGATGCTTATCCAAGAAAGGGCAGCACCCAAGCACTGGTCCACCCACATACCAAATTATCAAAGTAACGAAGGCGAATCATATGAGTGTGACGAAAACTAGCTTGACGATAATTCCTATGTGTCCTCGGGAGCGCTTTTCTCTATATAAGAGTTTGTCCAGGCTTGTCCTTTGCTACAAAAAGGATTGGGCCATCTTGCTGCACCTTATTTACTTTCATTACTTGTTACCCGTTAGAAATTACCTTATCACAAAACTATCTGTAACCGATAATTTCAGTGCTTGCAGAGAATACCTTGCTGAAAACCGCTTATCATTTCCTTCTGGTCCTCGTTGGGTTCGACACTCTTACTTATTGAAAGGATTGCGATAGATCCCCTATACTTGTGTGTCATCAATTCCCTATGTGTCGGCCCGACGTGGCCGTTTTCCCCCTCCGGGACACGGCGGCAGCGACGCCCGTGAGGAGGGGCACACCTCGGAGCCGCGTGTCGGGTGCCTGCACCTGCCACCACGCATCCACAACTGTAGGAGGGCCCGCCCCAACACCTGGCGGCATTGCTACTGATAACCGACAAGTATAGGGGATCGCAACAGTTTTCGAGGGTAGAGTATTCAACCCAAATTTATTGATTCGACACAAGGGGAGCCAAAGAATACTCTCAGGTATTAGTAGTTGAGTTGTCAATTCAACCACACCTGGATAACTTAGTATCTGCAGCAAAGTATTTAGTAGCAAAGTAGTGTGATAGTAATGGTAACAGTGGCCAAAGTAACGATAGCAGTTTTGTAATAATTGTAACAATAGCAACGGTAAAGTAAATAAGCAAAGCACAATATGTGAAAAGCTCGTAGGCATTGGATCAGTGATGGATAATTATGTTGGATGCGATTCCTCATGTAATAGTTATAACATAGGGTGACACAGAACTAGCTCCAATTCATCAATGTAATGTAGGCATGTATTCCGAATATAGTCATACGTGCTTATGGAAAAGAACTTGCATGACATCCTTTGTCCTACCCTCCTGTGGCAGCGGGGTCCTAATGGAAACTAAGGGATATTAAGGCCTGCTTTTAATAGAGTACCAGACCAAAGCATTAACACATAGTGAATACATGAACTCCTCAAACTACGGTCATCACCGAGAAGTATCCCGATTATTGTCACTTCGGAGTTGTCGGATCATAACACATAATAGGTGACTATAGACTTGCAAGATAGGATCAATAACTCACATATATTCATGAAAACATAATAGGTTCAGATCTGAAATCATGGCACTCGGGCCCTAGTGACAAGCATTAAGCAGAGCAAAGTCATAGCAACATCAATCTCAGAACATAGTGGATACTAGGGATCAAACCCTAACAAAACTAACTTGATTACATGGTAAATCTCATCCAACCCATCACCGTCCAGCAAGCCTACTATGGAATTACTCACGCACGGCGGTTAGCATCATGAAATTGGTGATGGAGGATGGTTGATGATGACGACGGCGACGAATCCCCCTCTCCGCAGCCCCGAACGGACTCCAGATCAGCCCTCCCGAGAGAGATTATGGCTTGGCGGCGGCTCCGTATCGTAAAACGCGATGAAACTTTCTCTTTGTTTTTTTCTCCGTGAAAGAGAATATATGGAGTTGGAGTTGAGGTCGCTGGACATCCAGGGGGCCCACGAGGCAGGAGGCGCGTCCAGGGGGAGGGGGCGCGCCCCCACCCTCGTGGACAGGGTGTGGGCCCCCTGGCCTTGATTCTTTCGCCAGTATTTTTTATATTTTCCAAAAATAATCTCAGTGGATTTTCAGGTCATTCCGAGAACTTTTGTTTCTGCACAAAAATAACACCATGGCAGTTCTGCTGAAAACATCATCAGTCCGGGTTAGTTTCATTCAAATCATGCAAGTTAGAGTCCAAAACAAGGGCAAAGGTGTTTGGAAAAGTAGATACGTTGCAGACGTATCAACTCCCCCAAGCTTAAACCTTTGCTTGTCCTCAAGCAATTCAGTTGATAAACTGAAAGTGATAAAGAAAAACTTTTACAAACTCTGTTTGCTCTTGTTGTTGTAAATATGTAAAGCCAGCATTCAAGTTTTCAACAAAGATTGTGAACTAACCATATTCACAATAACACTTAGGTCTCATGTTTACTCATATCCATGGCATAATCAACTAACGAGCAATAATAATAAAACTCGGATGACAACACTTTCTCAAAACAATCATAATATGATATAACAAGATGGTATCTCGCTAGCCCTTTCTGAGACCGCAAAACATAAATACAGAGCACCTTTAAAGATCAAGGACTGACTAAATATTGTAATTCATGGTAAAAGAGATCCAGTCAAGTCATACCCAATATAAACTAATAGTAATGCATGCAAATGACAGCGGTGCTCTCCAGCGGGTGCTTTTTAATAAGATGGTGATGACTCAACATAAAAGTAAATAGATAGGCCCTTCGCAGAGGGAAGCATGGATTTGTAGAGGTGCTAGAGCTCAATTTTAAAATAGAGATGAATAACATTTTGATCGGTATACTTTCACTGTCAACGCAACAACTATGAGATCTCGATATCTTCCATGCTACACACATTATAGGCGGTTCCCAAACAGAATGGTAAAGTTGATACTCCCCCACCACCAACAAGCATCAATCCATGGCTTGCCCGAAACAACGGGTGCCTCCAGCTAGCAACAATCCTGGGGGAGTTTTGTTTAATTATTTTTGATTTGGTTTGATCTTTTGATCATGGGACTGGGCATCCCAGTTACCAGCCATTTTCTCGTGAATGAGGAGCGGAGTCCACTCCCCTTGAGAAAACCCACCTAGCATGGAAGATACAGACAGCCCTAGTTGATACATGAGCTGCTCGAGCATACAAAACAGAATTTCATTTGAAGGTTTGGAGTTTGGCACATACAAATTTACTTGGAACGACAGGTAAATACCACATATAGGAAGGTATGGTGGACTCATATGGAATAACTTTGGGGGTTATGGAGTTTGGATGCACAAGCAGTATTCCCGCTTAGTACAGATGAAGGCTAGCAAAAGACTGGGAAGCGACCAACTGAGAGAGCGACAACAGTCATGAACATACATTAAAATTAATCAACACCAAGTGCAAGCATGAGTAGGATATAATCCACCATGAACATAAATATTGTGAAGACTATGTTGATTTTGTTTCAACTACATGCGTGAACATGTGCCAAGTCAAGTCACTCAAATCATTCAAAGGAGGATACCACCCTATCATACGACATCACAACCATTTTAATAGCATGTTGGCACGCAAGGTAATCCATTATAAGCTCCTAGCTAATTAAGCATGGCATAAGCAACTATAATCTCTAATTGTCATTGCAAACATGTTTATTCATAATAGGCTGAATCAGGAACGATGAACTAATCATATTTACAAAAACAAGAGAGGTCGAGTTCATACCAGCTTCTCTCATCTGAGTCAGCCCATCATATATCGTCATTATTGCCTTTCACTTGCACGACCGAACGGTGTGTACAATAATAATAGTGCACTTGCATTGGACTAAGCTGGAATCTGCAAGCATTCAATTCAAGGGAGAAGACAAGGTAATATGGGCTCTTGGTTAAAGCAACAATCAAGCATATAAGAGCCACTAAACATTTTCATTATTTTCTTCTCCTCTCGACCCCAAAAGGAAAGAAAAGAAATAAAACTATTTACACAAGAAAGCTCCCAAGAAGCAAAAGAAGAACGAGAAATATTTTTGGGTTTTCATTTTAATTACTACTACAACATGGAAATTAAAATAACTAATTTTTTTGGTTTTTCTTAAGGTTTATCAAACACACAAGAAGAAAGCTAGAAAAAGAAATTAAACTAGCATGGATAGTACAATGAAAAAGTATGAGCACCGACAACTAGAATGAGTGTGTGAACATGAATGTAATGTCGGTGAGAAATACATACTCCTCCAAGCTTAGGCTTTTGGCCTAAGTTGGTCTATTGCCATGGATAGCCTGGCTGATATCCGAAGTTGTAACTAGGGTCGTACTGAGATGCAGCAGCCAATGCCTCCTGGGCTACGGCATGGTGGCGAGCTGCCTCCGTCCTCCTCTCATACTCGGTTGCTTCCTCCCTCGTGACAACATATCTTCTTTTTGCCTGGTAATCAAAAAGGACAGGAGCAGGGAGAGTAACATGGACAGCGCGACGTCTGTCAAAGATTAGTCGATGCTGGAGGAATTGTTCATTCCTCTCAAGAAAATGATGACTGACCATAGCATTATAGTCTAAATAAGTGGGAGGCAACTCCCTACCACCCTCACGTGGAGGTAGACCAAGATAATTAGCAACACGGGTTGCATAAATCCCTCCAAACAAATCTCCAGATAAACCATTATTATGCAACCTACGTGCAAAAATCTCCCCCAAGTTGTAATCTTTATTACCTAATACAGCACTCTTGAGGACACAAAGATCAGGAACACACATGTGACATACTTCATCTTTACCGTTAATGCATCTACCAATGAAAAGAGCAAAATAATGTATAGCAGGAAAATGAATGCTCCCTATGGTAGCTTGTGATATATCTCTAGATTCTCCCACAGTAATACTAGCAAGAAAGTCTTTATATTCAGATTTATGGGGTTCATTAACACTACCCCACTATGGGAGTTTGCAAGCAGTAGTAAAATCTTCTAGGTCCATGGTATAAGATTGATCATAAATATCAAACAGGACACTTTGAGAATTACGCGAAGATAAAAATTTAAACCTTCTCACGACTGAATCAGTCAAATAGTAGTACTGAGGACACTTATCTTGCATGAAGTCCTCAAGATCGGCATTACGCACATATGCATCAAATTCATCCTTGATGCCTGCATTGACCATAAATTCTTCTGATGGCCATTCACAAGGCCGCACGTCAGCTTCCCTTGGTGGTTCATCATCTTGCTCACGCATAGAGCGCCTGGGTCCTTTCTTTGTTGAAGAACCACCTTGGTACATTTTCCTAGACATATTTCTTCCTCTGGAAAATTTCTAAAAATTTTAGTAACTCAAAATAAAAGTGAATCAAACTAAACAAGATTGATAGCAACTACTCCCACAAGTTCCTAGAGCCTATATCATGCATTATAATTACTTGGGACCTCATAAATTTGACATGCAAGCTCAAGAATAGGGTCACCTAGGCAGCAAAAATTTGCAATGAATAAAGCACTAGAACAAAAACTAATTGGACCATTGGAGGAGTCACATACCAAAGAACAATCTCCCAAAGTAGTTTTGTGAATGGAGCTTTGAGCAAGGAGATCGAAAATCGCAACCAAATGAGCTAGAACTCGTGCTTGAGCTGGATGGGGATTTTTTGGGAGGAAGATGGAGTGTGTGGGTGCAGGAATAGGTGGAGGGGGGCCACCATGGGCCCACGAGGCAGGGGCGCGCCCTACAGGGGTGGGCGTGCCCTGGACCCTCGTGGCCAGGTGCCAGCTCCCCCTGCTGTGTTCTCAGTGCCAAATATTCTCAAATATTCCATAAAAAATCATACTAAATTGGCAGGGCATTTGGGGAACTTTTATTTTCCGGATATTTTTTATTGCATGGATAATTCAGAAAACATACATAAAATACTATTTTTGCTTTATTTATTCTAAATAACAGAAAGTAAAAATAGGTTACAGAAGGTTGTGCCTTCTAATTTCATCCATCTCATGCTCATCAAAAGGAATCCACTAACAAGGTTGATCAAGTCTTGTTAACAAACTCATTCCGAATAACATGGAACCGGAGAAATTTCGAATAACACTAGGTTACCTCAACGGGGATATGAACATCCCCTATAATAAGAGTATCATATTTCTTCTTAATAGTAGGAAGAGGAAATTCAAAACCTCCAATAATGATAGTTGGACTTTTTCCAATAGAGTTGATACTATGAACTTGAGGTTGTTTCCTCGGAAAGTGTACCGTATGCTCATTGCCATTAACATGAAAAGTGACATTGCCTTTGTTGCAATCAATAACAGCCCCTGCGGTATTCAAAAAGGGTCTACCAAGGATAATCGACATACTATCGTCCTCGAGAATATCAAGAATAACAAAGTCCGTTAAGATAGTGACATTTGCAACCACAACCGGCACATCCTCACAAATACCGATAGGTATAGCTGTTGATTTATCAGCCATTTGCAAAGATATTTCAGTAGGTGTCAACTTATTCAATTCAAGTCTACGATATAAAGAGAGAGGCATAACACTAACACCGGCTCCAAGGTCACATAAAGCAGTTTTAACATAGTTTCTTTTAATGGAGCATGGTATAGTTGGTACCCCTGGATCTCCAAGTTTCTTAGGTATTCCACCTTTAAAAGTGTAATTAGAAAGCATGGTGGAAATTTCAGCTTCCGGTATCTTTCTTTTATTTGTAATGATATCCTTCATATATTTAGCATAAGGGTTCACTTTAAGCATATCAGTTAAGCGCATACGTAAGAAGATAGGTCTAATCATTTCAGCAAAGCGCTCAAAATCCTCATCATCCTTTTTCTTGGATGGTTTAGGAGGAACAGGCATGGGTTTCTGAACCCATGGTTCTCTTTCTTTACCGTGCTTCCTAGCAACAAAATCTCTCTTATCATAACGTTGATTCTTTGATTGTGGGTTATCAAGATCAACAGCAGGTTCAATATCTACATCATTATTATTGCTAGGTTGAGCATCAACATGAACATTATCATTAACATTATCGCTAGGTTCATGTTCATCACCTGATTGTGTTTCAGCATCAGAAATAGAAATATCATTGGGATTCTCAGGTGTGTCTACAACAGGTTCACTAGAAGCATGCAAAGTCCTATCATTTTTCTTTTTTTCTTTTTAGAAGGACTATGTGCATCTAAATTATTTCTCTGAGAATCTTGCTCAATTCTCTTAGGGTGGCCTTCAGGATACAAAGGTTCCTGAGTCATTCTACCAGTTCTAGTAGCCACTCTAACAGAAAATCATGTTTATTATTTAATTCATCGAGAAAATCACTTTGAGCTTTAAGTACTTGTTCTGCTTGAGTGGTAACCATAGAAGCATATTTGCCAATGAGTTTAAGTTCACCTTTAACTCTAGCCATATAATCACTCAAGCGTCCAATCATGTAAGCATTACTCTTTAATTCTCTACCAACATAAGCATTGAAACTTTCTTGTCTAGCCATAAAATCATCAAATTCATCTAAACATTGGCTAGGAAATTTAGTAGATGGGATTTCAACCTTATCATATCTATAGAGAGAATTTACCTTTACTACATGTGTCGGGTTATCAAGACAATGTGTTTCTTCAATAGGTGGTATATTAAGACCATCTATTTCTTCAACAGGAGGTAAATTCTTAACATCTTCGGCTTTAATACCTTTTTCTTTCATAAATTTCTTTGCCTCTTGCATATCTTCAGGACTAAGAAATAAAACTCCCCTCTTCTTCGGAGTTGGTTTAGGAATAGGCTCAGGGGTTGGCTCAATTGGCTCAGGAATTGGCTCAAGAAGAGTCCAATTATTTTCATTAGTCAACATATTATTCAATAGTAATTCAGCTTGGCCGACTGTTCTTTCCCTAAAAACACAACCAGCACAACTATCCAAGTGATCCTTGGAAGCATCGGTTAGTCCATTATAAAAGATATCAAGTATTTCATTTTTCTTAGGAGGATGATTAGGCAAGGCATTAAGTAATCGGAGAAGCCTCCCCCAAGCTTGTGGGAGACTCTCTTCTTCAATTTGCACAAAATTATATATTTCCCTCAAGGCAGCTTGTTTCTTATGAGCAGGGAAATATTTAGCAGAGAAGTAATAAATCATATCATGGGGACTACGCACACAACCAGGATCAAGAGAATTAAACCAAGTTTTAGCATCACCCTTTAATGAGAATGGAAATATCTTAAGGATATAATAGTAGAGGGATTTCTCATCATTAGTGAACAGGGTGGCTATATCATTTAACTTAGTAAGATGTGACACAACAGTTTCTGTAGGGGAACGCAGCAGAAAACAAAAATTTTCCGACCTACGCACCAGCCCAGGACCACTATGGAGACTGCATACATGGTTTGATCTTTTTCGTTACCGACTCGTAGTGCAGCGGGAAGTAGAGTCGATGACGATCGGCGGTGCAGATCCCCGCAGCTAGGATTTACAACCTCCCAACCGCGAGGATGTATACCCTCATCTGCTCCTCAGACAGCCCTCCAGGAGGCGGTCGAACAGCCCCCCGGACGGTGTCGCGGACAGCCCTTCGGGAGGACCTTCGAAACTCGAACGGTCACTCGGACAGCCCTTCGGGAGGACCTTCGAAACTCGGACGGTCACACGGACAGCCCTTCGGGAGGCACTCACGAACTAAGACCGAAACTACGATCTCTCTACAGAGTTGCACACATACGGTGTCATCTATCCGGCAGGGCTTCGCCGTCCAGAACTAGTTCCTGCCGGAACCCAGACAGCCTTACGGCTCTACGAAACTCTTTTCGTGGGAGGGAGAGAAGAAGCCAGATAATGCATGGCATGTGTATGAGAGCAAGGGATGAGTGTGGAGGGCTGCCCCTCCACCTCTATTTATAGGAAATCCCAAGGGGGTAGGGTAGTTTCACAAAAAACCCAAAATGCACATGAATGAAGTCCTTCCACAAGGACCTAGGAGTGAAACCAAGGAACAAGAGGGTCCCCAAGGGGGGATACCCCATGTGGCCGGCCACACCCTCATGAGGGGCCCAAAAAATGGCTCCTATCCATCCATGTCATCCCCAAGATCTTTTGGAGCAAAGCCCCAAAAGGTGGCTTTCCATAAAGTAACCATAAAGCTGATTTTCACTATTCACGACGACATTTTTCAGCGTCTGATCGAACTGAAAATATTTATGTGGGCTAAGAACATTTCCAGTACCCACTAAAATGATTTTCAACGCGTTCCGAAACAATTCCGGTTTTAGTGATTTTCATCTGCGAAACGCATCTGATGTGGCTCCGGCAGCTCCAGAACATTTCCGGTTTTTATCTCAGAAAATTCCAAAAAGCTTCCAGAATGATTCTGGCATCCTCCAAGAATTATCAGGCATGTGCCGAAACCAATTTGACTTAATGGTGTATCCCGAAACAACTTTTCAGTATCATCGAAACTTATCCGATGACCTCTCTCTGCGGTACGATTCCGCTGTCCGAAACTTTTCGGTGTCCGAAACTTTTTCGGTGATTTTCTCTCAGACTCCCTGTCTAGTATTCAGCAGATAGATGACCCTTAAGTGTGTGACCCTATAGGTTCGGTGAAGTATAGACATGACCCGGAACCCCTTCCGATCAATGATCAACATCGGAGCCGTGGACACCCATATTGACCCCTATACCCACACGAATAAATATTCGAGTGAACCTCCAGTTGCCGTGTGCTATTCCTGTTGCTTCGCGATATGTTACAAATACCCGAGGTGAGACATGTTGGCATTCCCGTGGATCAACAACTTGTCCACTATGCTAGTTACCTCGTTACCGGTATTGTTCTCTTTTCTCGTTATCGTGTTCCGGCATCCCCGTGATCAAATCACAAAGTGTCTGGCCAGACGATGATGGATACCGTAACACCGAGAGGGCCCAGAGATATCTCTCCATCGTCGGAGGAGCAAATCCCAATCTTGAGCTATCAAGTTACTTGACACACTTTTCCATGAACCCGTAAGCCGCCGTAATAGCCACCCAATTACGGATGACGTTTAACAAACCCCAAAGTTCATGAAGCAAGCATGAAGAAACTCGATACTCTCATGGTCTAAGGAATCATGCAAACGTTAACCATCTCTGTGTTATGTACCAATAAACTTGTGACGAATGAATCTCATAGCATAACATCATGCCGGGTCGATTCAACACAAATGTTCTCTTAACATTATGCCCTCAAGGTTGCTGACATAGACATGCCCATGATCAGGAAAACATAACCATCATGCAACACTTGAGCTAGTCTTAGAGGCCAGACTAGGAATACATTTTACCGTTTATTATTCCACACGTGCATATGAGTCTTCCTCCGAGCCTCGTGGTTATTGCAGACTCGAGAACCATAGCAGTTATAGCATGGAACATAAACATAATTATGAACTCGGAGATAAATAATATCATTTATTATTGCCTCTAGGGCATATCTCCTACAGTTTCAGATTCATTGCCATAAAAGGGATCAGATTCAACCAAAGTAATTATCTCAGGATCGAAAGAGAATTCATAATCCTTATCAGTAACAAAGATAGGTGAAGTAGCAAAAGCAGGGTCATGTTTCATTCTGGCATTCAGAGTTTTCTGTTTAAGTTTAGCTAATAACTTCTTAAGATCAGATCTATCATTGCAAGCAAGAAATCTCTAGCAGTTTCTTCATCCATAACATAACCCTCAGGAACAACAGGCAATTCCTACTTAGGGGGAGAACCTTCATCATCACTATCTTCAATAATTTCATTCACTCTAACCCTAGCAAGTTATTCATCAAGATATTCACCTAATGGCACAGTAGTATCAAGCATAGAAGTAGTTTCATCATAAGTATCATGCATAGCAGAAGTGGCATCATCAATAACATGCGACATATCAGAATTCATAGCAATAGCAGGTTTAGGTGTCGCAAGCTTACTCAAAATAGGAGAATCTAGTGCAGAGCTAGATGGCAGTTCCTTACCTCCCCTCGTAGTTGAGGGAAAAATCTTAGTTCTTTCGTCTTTCAAGTTCCTCATAGTGACCAGCAGATATAAATCCCAAGAGACTCAAAGAATAGAGCTATGCTCCCCGGCAACAGCGCCAGAAAATAGTCTTGATAACCCACAAGTATAGGGGATCGCAACAGTTTTCGAGGGTAGAGTATTCAACCCAAATTTATTGATTCGACACAAGGGGAGCCAAAGAATACTCTCAAGTATTAGCAGTTGAGTTGTCAATTCAACCACAGCTGGATAACTTAGTATCTGCAGCAAAGTATTTAGTAGCAAAGTAGTATGATAGTAATGGTAACAGTGGCAAAAGTAACGATTGCAGTTTTGTAATAATTGTAACAGTAGCAACGGTAAAGTAAATAAGCAAAGCACAATATGTGAAAAGCTCGTAGGCATTGGATCAGTGATGGATAATTATGTCGGATGCCATTCCTCATGTAATAGTTATAACATAGGGTGAAACAGAACTAGCTCCAATTCATCAATGTAATGTAGGCATGTATTCCGAATATAGTCATACGTGCTTGTGGAAAAGAACTTGCATGCCATCTTTTGTCCTACCCTCCCGTGGCAGCGGGGTCCTAATGGAAACTAAGGGATATTAAGGCCTCCTTTTAATAGAGTACCGGACCAAAGCATTAACACATAGTGAATACATGAACTCCTCAAACTACGGTTATCACCGAGAAGTATCCCGATTATTGTCACTTCAGGGTTGTCGGATCATAACACATAATAGGTGACTATAGACTTGCAAGATAGGATCAAGAACTCACATATATTCATGAAAACATAATAGTTTCAGATCTGAAATCATGGCACTCGGGCCCTAGTAACAAGAATTAAGCATAGCAAAGTCATAGCAACATCAATCTCAGAACATAGTGGATACTAGGGATCAAACCCTAACAAAACTAACTTGATTACATGGTAAATCTCATCCAACCCATCACCATCCAGCAAGCCTACGATGGAATTACTCACGCACGGCGGTGAGAATCATGAAATTGATGATGGAGGATGGTTGATGATGATGACGGTGACGAATCCCCCTCTCCGGAGCCCCGAATGGACTCCCGATCAGCCCTTCCGAGAGAGATTAAGGCTTTGCGGCGGCTTCATATCATAAAACGCGATGAAACTTCCTCTCTGATTTTTTCTCTGTGAAGGACAATATATGGAGTTGGAGTTGAGGTCGGTGGACATCCAGGGGGCCCATGCTACATCTTGGGCTTGCGTTGGTTTTCCTTGAAGAGGAAAGGGTGATGCAGCAATAGTAGCGTAAGTATTTCCCTCAGTTTTTGAGAACCAAGGTATCAATCCAGTAGGAGGCTCCTCAAAAGTCCCACGCACCTACACAAACAAACAAGAACTCGCAGCCAACGCAATAAAGGGGTTGTCAATCCCTTCACGGCCACTTGCGAAAGTGAGATTTGATAGAGATAATATGATAAGATAAATATATTTTTGGTATTTTGTGATATAGATTGGAAAAGTAAAGATGCAAATAAAAGTAGATGGTAAACTTATATGATAAAAGATAGTCCCGGGGGCCATAGGTTTCACTACTGGCTTCTCTCAAGATAGCATAAGTATTATGGTGGGTGAACAAATTACTGTCGAGCAATTGATAGAAAAGCGAATAATTATGAGATTATCGAGGCATGATCATGTATATAGGCATCACGTCCGTGACAAGTAGACCGGCTCCTGCCTGCATCTACTACTATTACTCCACACATCGACCGCTATCCAGCATGCGTCTAGAGTATTAAGTTCATAATGAACAGAGTAACGCATTAAGAAAGATGACATGATGTAGAGGGATAAACTCATGCAGTATGATATAAACCCCATCTGTTTATCCTCGATGGCAACAATACAATATGTGCCTTGCCGCCCCTACTGTCACTAGGAAAGGACACCGCAAGATTGAACCCAAAGCTAAGCACTTCTCCCATTGCAAGAAAGATCAATCTAGTAGGCCAAACGAAACTGATAATTCGAAGAGACTTGCAAAGATAACTTAATCACACATAAAAGAATTCAGAGGAGATTCGAATATTTCTCATAGATAAACTTGATCATAAACCCACAATCCATCGGATCTCGACAAACACACCGCAAAAAGAGTTACATCGAATAGATCTCCAAGAAGATCGACGAGAACTTTGTATTGAGATTCAAAGAGAGAGAAGAATCCATCTAGCTAATAACTATGGACCTAAAGGTCTGTGGTAAACTACTCACAACTCTTCGGAAGGGCCTTGGAGATGATGTAGAGGCCCTCTATGGTCGATTCCCCCTCCGGCGGAGCACCGGCGAAGGCTCCAAGATGGGATCTTGCGGATACAGAAGGTTACGGCAGTGGAAATAGTTTTTCGTGGTGCTCTTCAATGTTTTCAGGGTACATGGGTTTATATATAGGAGGAAGAAGTAGGTCGGTGGACGCTCGAGGGGCCCACGAGGGTGGGGGCGCGCCCACCTGTAGGGGCGCGCCAGGCACCCTCGTGGCCGCCTCCTCTGTTGCTTGACGTCCACTTCAAGTCTCCTGGATCACGTTTGTTCCAAAAAGATCGCTCCCGAAGGTTTCATTCCGTTTGGACTCCGTTTGATATTCCTTTTCTTCGAAACACTGAAATAGGCAAAAAAACAGCAATTCGGGCTGGGCCTCCGGTTAGTAGGTTAGTCCCAAAAATGGTATAAAGGTGTAAAGTAAAGCCCATAAACATCCAAAATGGGTAATATAATAGCATGGAACAATCAAAAATTATAGATACATTGGAGACGTATCAAGCATCCCTCTTCGAAACACTGAAATAGGCAAAAAAACAGCAATTCGGGTTGGGCCTCCGGTTAGTAGGTTAGTCCCAAAAATGGTATAAAGGTGTAAAGTAAAGCCCATAAACATCCAAAATGGGTAATATAATAGCATGGAACAATCAAAAATTATAGATACATTGGAGACGTATCAAGCATCCCCAAGCTTAATTCCTGCTCGTCCTCGAGTAGGTAAATGATAAAAACATAATTTTTGATGTGGAATGCTACCTAGCATAATTCTCCATGTAATTTTCTTTATTGTGGCATGAATGTTCAGATCCAAATGATTCAAAATAAAAGTTCATATTGACATAAGAAATAGTAATACTTCAAGCATACTAACTAAGCAATCATGTGTTCTCAAAATAACATGGCATTAGAAAGTTTATCCCAACAAAATCATATAGTTAGGCTATGTTTCATTTTCATCACACAAAATACTCCCATCAAGAACAACCCCGGTTTCAGCCAAGCAATTGGTTCATACTTTTTAATGCGCTTCAGCTTTTTCAACTCTCACGCCATACATGAGCGTGAGCCATGGATATAGCACTATGGGTGGAATAGAATATGATGATGGACGTTGTGTGGAGAAGACAAAAAAGAGAGAAAGTCTCACATTGACGAGGCTAATCAACGGGCTATGGAGATGCCCATCAATTGATGTCAACATGAGGAGTAGGGAATGCCATGCAACGGATGCACTAGAGCTATAAATGTATGAAAGCTCAACAAAAGAAACTAAGTGGGTGTGCATCCAACTTGCTTGCTCACGAAGACCTAGGGCATTTTGAGGAAGCCCGTCATAGGAATATACAAGCCAAGTTCTATAATGAAAAATTCCCACTAGTATATGAAAGTGACAACATATGAGACTCTCTATATGAAGAACATGGTGCTACTTTGAAGCACAAGTGTGGAAAAGGATAGTAACATTGCCCCCTTTTTTCTTTTCTTTTTTTTGGGCCTTTCTTTTTTTTGGCCTTTTTTTTCTTTGGCCTTTCTTTTTTTTGGCCTTTCCCTTTTTTTTATTTGGGGACAATGCTCTAATAATGATGATCATCACACTTCTATTTATTTACAACTCATGAATTACAACTCAAAACTAGAACAAGATATAAATCTATATGAATGCCTCCGGCGGTGTACCGGGATGGGCAATGAATGAAGAGTGAAATGTATGAAAAATTATGCATGGTGGCTTTGCCACAAATACGATGTCAACTACATGATCATGCAAGGCAATATGACAATGATGATGTGTGTCATGATAAACGGAACGGTGGAAAGTTGCATGGCAATATATCTCGGAATGGCTATGGAAATGCCATAATAGGTAGGTATGGTGGCTGTTTTGAGGAAGATATAAGGAGGTTTATGTGTGATAGAGCGTATCGTATCACTGGGTTTGGATGCACCAACTCTCAAGGTGAGAAAGTGTAGGGGAACGCGGCAGAAAACGAAAATTTTCGGTATAACGAGCACCCCCAGGACCACTATGGAGACTGCATACAAGGTTTGATCTGATCCGTACCGACTCGAAGGGCAGCGGAAGAAGAGTCGTTGTAGATCGTCGGTGCAGATCCCCGCAGCTAGGATTTACAACCTCCCAACCGCGAGGATGTACTCCCTCTCCGGACAGCCCTTCGGGAGGCGGTCGGACAGTCCCCCGGACAATGTCGCGGACAGCCCTTCGGGAGGACCCTCGAAACTCGGACGGAGACTCGGACAGCCCTTCGAGAGGACACTCGAACAGCCCCTCGGGCAAAAGATCGAAACTACAATCTCTCTACGGGGTTGCACACATACGGTGTCAGCTATCCGGCAGGGCTCCGCCGTCCAGAACTAGTTCCTGCCGGAACCCAGACAGCCTTACGGCTCTACGAAACTCTTTTCATGGGAGGGAGAGAAGAAGCCAGATAATGCATGGCATTTGTATGAGAGCAAGGGATGAAGAGATGGCAGCCCTCACCTCCTCTATTTATAGGAAAACCAAGGGGTAGTGTGCCTCCACAAATTACCAAAAAACCCCATGCATTAGGTCACACATGAGGGTGTTAAGGACAAAATGGGATGCCATGTGGAGCTCCAAGGAGCTCCACCACCCATGGCCGGCCACCCCTAGGGGGCGCCCCAAATGGGGTTCCTTCCCTTGTAAGCCACTTCCTTCTAGAACTTTGACCAAGTCAAAAAGGCGGCTCTCCAAAATTATCCCAAAAAGAACTTTCACTATTCACGACGACATTTTTCAGCGTCCGTTCGAACTGAAAATATTTATGTGGGCTTAGAACATTTATAGTACCCACTAAAATAATTTTCAACGCGTTCCGAAACAATTTCGGTTTTAGTGATTTTCATCTGCGAAACGCATCTGAAGTGGCTCCGGCAGCTCCGGAACATTTCCGGTTTTTATCTCAGAAAATTCCAAAAAGCTTCCAGAATGATTCTGTCACCCTCCAAGAATTATCAGGCATTTGCCGAAACCAATCTGACTTAATGGTATATCCCGAAAGAACTTTTCGGTACCATGGAAACTTATCCGATGACCTCTCTCTGCGGTACGATTCCGCTGTCCGAAACCTTTCCGGTGTCCGAAACTTTTTCGGTGATTTTCTCTCATACTCCCTGTCTAGTATTCAGCAGATAGATGACCCTTAAGCGTGTGACCCTATAGGTTCGGTGAAGTATAGACATGAACCGGAACCCCTTCCGATCAATGATCAACATCGGAGCCCTGGACACCCATATTGACCCCTATACCCACACGAATAAATATTCGAGTGAACCTCCAGTTGCAGTGAGCTATTCCTTTTGCTTCGCGATATGTCACAAACACCCGAGGTGAGATTTATTGCATTCCTGTGGATCAACAATTTGTCCAGCATGCAAGTTACCTCGTTACCGGTTTTGTTCTCTTTTCTCGTTTCCGTGTTCCGGCATCCCAGTGATCAAATCACAATGTGTCTGGCCAGACGATGATGGATACCGTTACACCGAGAGGGCCCGAGTATATCTCTCCATCGTCGGAGGAGCAAATCCCAATCTTGAGCTATCTTGTTACTTCCTATACTTTTCCGTGAATCCGTAAGCTGCCGTAATAGCCACCCAGTTACGGATGACGTTTAACAAACCCCAAAGTTCACGAAGCAAGCACGAAGGAACTTGATACTCTCATGGTCTAAGCAATTATGCAAACATTAACTATCTCAATGATATTAACCATAAACTTGTGACGAAGGTATCTCATAGCATAACATCAATCCGGGTTGATTCAACACAAGCACTCTACCAACATTGTGCCCTCAAAATTGCCGGCATAGTCATGCCCATGATCAGGAAAACAGGATCATCATGCAATACTTGAGCTAGTCTTAGAGGCAAGACTAGGAATATATTTTACCGTTTATTATACCACACTTGCATATGAGTTCCCTCCGAGCCTCGTGGATATTGTAGACTCGAGAATCATTGCAGTTATAGCATGGATCATAAACATTCATTACAAACTTGGAGATACAAAATAACTGTTATTACTGCCTCTAGGGCTTATCTCCTAGAGACTCCCACTTGCACTAGAGTCATAATCCAGTTACATGGCTTCCCTAACACCAATGGCTATCCGGTGCTTCTCATGTTTTGCTCGTGGTAGAGGCTTTGTCATCGGGTCTGACACGTTCAGATCCGTGTGAACTTTGCATACTTTCACTAAACCCTCTTCGACATGATGTCGAATGAGTTTATATTTGCGTTGAATATGTCTTGTCTTATGGTGCGAACTTGGCTCCCTTGCCTGAGCCACGGCGCCACTATTATCACAATAGATCTCCACCGGGTCCTGGGCACTAGGAACCACACCAAGGTCTTCAAGAAATTGCTTGATCCATACCGCCTCCTTGGAGGCTTCTGAAACAGCAACATATTCTGCCTCCGTCGTAGAATCCACCACAGTCGTTTGTTTGGAACTTTTCCAATCAACTGTGCCGCCGTTCAATATGAAAACGTAGCCTGATTGACATTTGAAGTCATCTGGGTCAGTCATGAAGCCTGCATCAGTGTAACCACTTACAATGAGCTCTTCATCACCTCCGTACACAAGGAGTAAATCCTTGGTCCTTCTGAGGTACTTAAGAATACCCTTGACTGCGGCCCAGTGTTCCAACCCTGGATCACTTTGCTACCGGCTGCTAACACTTGGCGCATAGGAAACATCTGGTCTTGTACATAGCATGGCATACATAATAGAACCAACTGCCGAGGCATATGGAACATCATTCATTTGTACTCGCTCATCCAGAGTCCGAGGACTCTGATGCTTGCAAAGCACTGTGCCAGGTGACATGGGGAGTAGGCCTTTCTTGGAGTTCTCCATGTTGAACCTTTTCAACACCTTGTCAATGTACGTGCTTTGGCTAAGCGCTATCTGGCGTTTTGATCTATCTCTATAGATTCTGATGCCTAATACATATGCCGCTTCGCCTAAGTCTTTCATTGAAAAACTTTTCTTCAATGAATCTTTTATTTCGCTAAGAAAATTCATGTCATTTCCAATCAACAATATGTCATCCACATACAAGATTAGAAATGCTTTTGTGCTCCCACTAAACTTCTTGTAAACACAAGATTCTTCGTCATTCCTGATGAAGCCAAACTCTTTGACCACTTCATCAAAACGAATGTTCCAGCTCCTTGATGCTTGCTTCAGACCATAAATGGCTTTCTGAAGTTTGCATACCTTTCCAGCATCCTCATGAATGACAAAACCTTCTGGCTGTATCATGTATACATCCTCTTTGAGGTTTCCATTTAGGAAAGCCGTTTTGACATCCATTTGCCATATTTCATAGTCGAAATAAGCAGTAATTGCTAGCAATATCCAAACAGACCTAAGCATAGCTACTGGCGAGAAAGTCTCGTCGTAGTCCACTCCTGGAACTTGTGTGAACCCTTTCGCGACAAGTCTAGCTTTGTGGATAGTAATGTTACCATCCGCGTCCGTCTTTCTTTTGAAAATCCATTTACAACCAATGGGCTTTACGCCTTCTGGAAGTTCTTCCAAGTTCCAAACTTGGTTTTCGTACATGGATTCCATTTCGGATCTCATGGCTTTGTGCCATTCTTTTGAGATGGGCCCCGCCATCGCTTCCTTGTAGTGCGCAGGTTCATCGTCTTCAAGAATGAATATTTCGTTATGAAACCACTCAGGTGGCTGGATAGCCCTACCTGATCTGCGCGGTTCAGTTACAACATTGTCTGAAGTCTCCGCATCACATGCGACCACTTCCGGCTCAGTTGTAGGGATAATTAGCGGAATTTCTTCCAGTTCCATAGCCATATCAACGGTTGCCGAAGATTCACTAATCTCATTAAGTTGTACTGTCCTCCCACTCACTTCTTTAGTGAGAAACTCTTTCTCAAGAAAGACTCCATGTTTTGCAACAAACACTTTGTTCTCGGAGGCGTGGTAGAAAGAATACCCAACTGTCTCCTTGGGATAACCTACAAAGTAACATTTGTCTGATCTGGGATCAAGTTTGCTTGGCTGTAAACGCTTTACATAAGCTTCACAACCCCAAAATTTGAAAAACGACAGGTCGGGTTTCTTCCCGTGCCACATCTCATGTGGCGTCGTCTCAACAGATTTAGAAGGTGCTTTGTTTAGTGTGTGAGCAGCAGTAAGTAGTGCGTGACCCCAAAAAGATATTGGAAGATTTGTAAGAGACATCATTGACCTTACCATGTCCAACAAGTTCAGTTACGTCGTTCCGATACTCCATTTCTCTATGGAGTTCCGGGAGGCGTACGCTGTGAAACGATTCCACGATCATTCAGATGTTGGCCAAACTCATGACTAAGATATTCGCCTCCGCGATCAGACCACAGAAACTTAATCTTTTTGTTACGATGATTTTCTACCTCATTCTGAAATTCTTTGAACTTTTCAAAGGTTTCCGATTTATGCTTCATTAAGTAGATATAGCCATACCTACTCAAATCATCAGTAAAAGTCTCGAAGTAAAAATATCCACCCCATGCGCCTGTGTTCATTAGACCACATACATCACTATGTATTATTTCCAATAATTCACCCGCCCGTTCAGGATGACCCGTGAACGGCGTCTTGGTCATTTTCCCCATCAGGCAAGCTTCACACGTGTCAAATGATTCAAAATCAAGGGACGGTAAAACTCCATCTTTATGGAGTCTTTGCATGCGTTTCTCTTGAGAAAGGGACGGCCGTAGCTAAATTTCCATTGCTAATCTTACATGTTCCCACGAACAATAAAGAAAAGAAGAAAAGGCTATTCCTTAGACACCGATGTGGCCAAGGCGACAGTGCCACATGAAAGTGGTGGTGGTATCATCCTTCTTAAGGCGTTTAGCATTCACGTTAAAGACATCATTTCCACATTCAAGATTTAGTATGAAAAGGCCCCCAACAATGGGTGCAAATACATAAAACATATCCTTACAATAAAGTGAACAACCATTGTTCTCAGACTTGTACGAATACCCATCGTGTACCAAACATGATCCTGAGATAATGTTTCTACACAACAGTGGAACAAAATAACAGTTACTTAGTTCTAAGATAAATCCTGAAGGGAGACGTAGAGGCATAATGCCGACGGCTTGAGCGGCGATCCCAGCGCCGTTCCCGACGCGCATCACGACTTCATTCTTTGCTAGCTTGCGCACCTTCTGAAGTCCCTGTATCGAGTTGCAAATGTGAGCAACCGATCCGGTATCATATACCCAAGACTTAGAGTTTTCGCTAGCAAGCAAAACGCCAATGACATTAACTTGTATAACAATTATACCTTTTCCAGTTTTCCCGGTCTTCTTATCTTCCAGATACTTCTTGCGGTTTCTCTTCCAGTGTCCTGTGCCCTTGCAGTAGAAGCACTCAGTTTCATTCTTGGCTCCACCCTTAGAGTTGCTTTGGGAGCCGGTCTTACCGGTGCCCTTGCCCTTCTTTGGCTTGCCTTTCTTCGTTTTGAAACTGGTGGTTTTATTCACAAGAAACACTTGCTTGCGATTTTTCCGCAGTCCTCCTTCTGTAGTTTTCAGCATGGCGAGCACCTCTTCCGGTGTCTTCTCCATCCCTGTCATGTTGTAGTTCATGACAAAACCGTCGTAAGACGGGGGGAGTGAAGAAAGCAACATGTCCATCATATGGCCAGGTGGAAGTGGAAATTCTAGGGCTTTAAGCCTTTCAGAATAGCAAATCATTTTGACCACGTGTTCGCCAACTGAACTACCCTCAGCCATCTTGCAATCCATCAAAGCCTTCATGATATCATATCGTTCAGACTTTGCGGTTTCCTTGTACATAGCATCCAATTCCCGGATCATATCACGGGCTTTATGGAATTCAAAACGTTTTTGAAGCCCTGGACTCATGCAAGCTAGCATGAGGCACTGCACTAAGTTGTGATCATCATCCTTAGTGGCCCAGACATTTTGTTCATCTTCCGGTGCATCTGCCGCCGGTTTAGCTGGAAGAGCAGTTTCAAGCACGTACAATTTCTTAGCGCTCCCGAGGACAATCCTCAGGTTACGGACCCAGTCCGCATAGTTGTTTCCAGTCGTAGCTAACTTCTCTTTCTCTAACATCGGGCCTAAGTTGAACGCGGTGTTGCGAGCCATTTGATCTACAACGAAAACACAAGTTTCACATAGACTTTGATTATAATGAAATTTGCACTACTGAATAAACATTTTATTCTAAAATGCACTCCCACTCAAATCAATATCTCTCAAAATTGATTATGAGTGATTCAAGATCCATGTCTTGATTGTTCACCATTGGTGTAACACCACTGATGACAAAAACCTTAACCGGTAGGCCAAGTTGCCAATCATATCACTATGTGACTCTTGTTCATCTTTCGATGCGTGTGTTCCGAGCTCATGACGGTCATGCCTGAACGTCAAGACAACCAAGTGATCTCGCTGCGCGGTCTCAACTCACCCGCCTCACACTTCTCTAATCGTTCGTACCCGTGTGACACGGCGCACCCCGAAAAGATAGGTGCCGTGACGGTGCTACACTTGGGAGAACACTATCTACTTGATATCTTTAAGTGAGAGATCACCCTAATAAAAGCGACTACCGCGCAATCAAGAAGGGTGCATCATAGGGGATAAACATCTCAGGGAATTCATAATTAGCATGATATGGTATAGCCCTTTCTGACGGAGAAGTCTTTCAATTCTTCGTCTTCGGCATTTGCGTCGGTGTTCACCTTCGCGAAGATTGCCACCACCTTGTCGATGCACCAGATAATATTGCTATCTCTATAGCTAATAAAATAAGTGCATTACTTAAGGTTGACACGCAGGTCATTAAAGTGCAATCATATGGCTCCAGCCATCATGCAGAATCATGACACGCAGGTCATGTTAGTTACATCATATAGTCATCTCATACATAATCAAATTGAATATGAGCATTGCTATACCACATCACATGCACATCCTGCAAAACCAAGTTAGACGCCTCTAATTGGTTTATGCAAAATTTTATTTTACGTGGCTTCTAAGGTTCTGACTTAAACCGCAGCTACCAACGTTTTATCATCAAGTATGATTATTCAAGTTGCTAGATTAACATCTCGGGGTGTATGAAACACGAGATAATTAAATCTCGAGCCCCATACTAAACTTCGTCATACGCATGACCCCCGTGCAGATCATATGTGCAATGCCCTTTCATCAGCGAATTTCGTCTTTCTTTTGACTATGGCAGAACCCAAAGAACTGATAGCACTTCCATGATCAATCGGGATCATGGATTGCCAGAACTTTGTCAAATTCCACCATGCTGTCTCGAGATTGAGCAAACGCAAATTCTAGGGAAGCAACAAGAATGTCGGGTAACAGATTTCATCTGTCACCCGCATAAATAATTTTCAGCAATAGATCTCATCTACTCCAAAATTATATTATGCAATACCCATACATCTCCATGTATTCTAGATCGTAACCTGCATCTATGCATAGCATGACTCTGATACCACTGTAGGGGAACGCGACAGAAAACGAAAATTTTCGGTATAGCGAGCACGCCCAGGACCACTATGGAGACTGCATACAAGGTTTGATCTGATCCGTACCGACTCGAAGCGCAGCGGAAGAAAAGTCGGTGTAGATCGTCGGTGCAGATCCCCGCAGCTAGGATTTACAACCTCCCAGCCGCGAGAATGTACTCCCTCTCCGGACAGCCCTTCGGGAGGCGGTCGGACAGTCCCCCGGACAATGTCGCGGACAGCCCTTCGGGAGGACCCTCGAAACTCGGACGGAGACTCGGACAACCCTTCGAGAGGACACTCGAACAGCCCCTCGGGCAAAAGATCGAAACTACAATCTCTCTACGGGGTTGCACACATACGGTGTCAGCTATCCGGCAGGGCTCCGCCGTCCAGAACTAGTTCCTGCCGGAACCCAGACAGCCTTACGGCTCTACGAAACTCTTTTCGTGGGAGGGAGAGAAGAAGCAAGATAATGCATGGCATGTGTATGAGAGCAAGGGATGAAGAGATGGCAGCCCTCACCTCCTCTATTTATAGGAAAACCAAGGGGTAGTGTGCCTCCACAAATTACCAAAAAACCCCGTGCATTAGGTCACACATGAGGGTGTTAAGGACAAAATGGGATGCCATGTGGAGCTCCAAGGAGCTCCACCACCCATGGCCGGCCAGCCCTAGGGGCCCCCCCAAATGGGGTTCCTTCCCTTGTAAGCCACTTCCTTCTAGAACTTTGACCCAGTCAAAAAGGTGGCTCTCCAAAATTATCCCAAAAAGCACTTTCACTATTCACGACGACATTTTTCAGCGTCCGTTCGAACTGAAAATATTTATGTGGGCTTAGAACATTTCTAGTACCCACTAAAATAATTTTCAACGCGTTCCGAAACAATTCAGGTTTTAGTGATTTTCATCTGCGAAACGCATCTGAAGTGGCTCCGGCAGCTCCGGAACATTTCCGGTTTTTATCTCAGAAAATTCCAAAAAGCTTCCAGAATGATTCTGTCACCCTCCAAGAATTATCAGGCATTTGCCGAAACCAATGACTTAATGGTATATCCCGAAACAACTTTTCGGTACCATGGAAACTTATCCGATGACCTCTCTCTGCGGTACGATTCCGGTGTCCGAATCTTTTTCGGTGATTTTCTCTCATACTCCCTGTCTAGTATTCAGCAGATAGATGACCCTTAAGCGTGTGACCCTATAGGTTCGGTGAAGTATAGACATGACCCGGAACCCCTTCCGATCAATGATCAACATCGGAGCCGTGGACACCCATATTGACCCCTATACCCACACGAATAAATATTCGAGTGAACCTCCAGTTGCAGTGAGCTATTCCTTTTGCTTCGCGATATGTCACAAACACCCGAGGTGAGATTTATTGCATTCCTGTGGATCAACAATTTGTCCAGCATGCAAGTTACCTCGTTACCGGTTTTGTTCTCTTTTCTCGTTTCCGTGTTCCGGCATCCCAGTGATCAAATCACAATGTGTCTGGCCAGACGATGATGGATACCGTTACACCGAGAGGGCCCGAGTATATCTCTCCATCGTCGGAGGAGCAAATCCCAATCTTGAGCTATCTTGTTACTTCCTATACTTTTCCGTGAACCCGTAAGCTGCCGTAATAGCCACCTAGTTACGGATGACGTTTAACAAACCCCAAAGTTCACGAAGCAAGCACGAAGGAACTTGATACTCTCATGGTCTAAGGAATTATGCAAACATTAACTATCTCAATGATATTAACCATAAACTTGTATCGAAGGTATCTCATAGCATAACATCAATCCGGGTTGATTCAACACAAGCGCTCTACCAACATTGTGCCCTCAAAATTGCCGGCATAGTCATGCCCATGATCAGGAAAACAGGATCATCATGCAATACTTGAGCTAGTCTTAGAGGCAAGACTAGGAATATATTTTACCGTTTATTATACCACACTTGCATATGAGTTCCCTCCGAGCCTCGTGGATATTGTAGACTCGAGAATCATTGCAGTGATAGCATGGATCATAAACATTCATTACAAACTTGGAGATACAAAACAACTGTTATTACTGCCTCTAGGGCATATCTCCTATAGAAAGGGCAATGCACGGTACCGAAGAGGCTAACAATGATGGAAAGGTAAAAGTGCGTATAATCCATGGACTCACATTAGTCATAAAGAACTCATATACTTATTGCAAAAGTTTTATTAGCCCTCGAAGCAAAGTACTACTACGCATGCTCCTAGGGGGGAGGTTGGTAGGAGTTTACCATCGCGCGCCCCCGGCCTCCACTCAAGGGAAGGCAA
This sequence comes from Aegilops tauschii subsp. strangulata, assembly GCF_002575655.3. Classification (NCBI taxonomy): domain Eukaryota; kingdom Viridiplantae; phylum Streptophyta; class Magnoliopsida; order Poales; family Poaceae; genus Aegilops; species Aegilops tauschii. The sequence continues at coordinate 71,027,385 of NC_053041.3, forward strand.
TCAAAAGAGCACCCCATGCAATAAATTTGTTACACAACTTTTACCATACGTGCATGCTACGGGACTTGCCAACTTCAACACAAGTATTCTTTAAATTCATAATCACCCAACTAGCATGACTCTAATATCACTAGCTCCATATCTCAAAACAATTATCAAGTATCAAATTGATCATAGCATCCAATTCACTTCCTATGATAGTTTTTATTTTACCCATCTTGGATGCCCATCATTCTAGGACCAATTTTATAACCATAGAAAATACCATGCTGTTCTAAAAGACTCTCAAAATAATATAAGTGAAGCATGAGAGAATTACAATTTCTTCAAAATTAAGCCACCGCCGTGCTCTAAAAGATATAAGTGAAGTACTAGAGCAAAAACTATCTAGCTCAAAAGATATAAGTGAAGCACATAGAGTATTCTAATAAATTATAATCAAGTGTGCTTCTCCCAAAAGGTGTGTACAGAAAGGATGATTGTGGTAATCTAAAAATCAAAGACTAATATCATACAAGACGCTCCAAGCAAAACACATATCATGTGGCGAATAAAAATATAGCTCCAAGTAAAGTTACCGATTGACGAAGACGAAAGAGGGGATGTCTTCCGGGGCATCCCCAAGCTTAGCCTTTTGGTTATCCTTGAATATCTTGGGGTGCCATGGGCATCCCCAAGCTTAGGCTCTTGCCACTTCTTATTCCATAGTCCATCAAATCTTTACCCAAAACATGAAAACTTCACAACACAAAACTCAACAGGAAATCTCATAAGCTCCGTTAGTGCAAGAAAGAAAAACCACCACATAAGGTACTGTAATGAACTCATTATTTATTTATATTGGTGTTAAACCTACTGTATTCCAACTTCTCTATGGTTCATACCCTACAATACTAGCCATAGATGCATCAAAATAAGTAAACAACACACGAAAAACAGAATCTTCAAAAACAGAACAGTCTGTAGCAATTTGTAACTCTAGAACACTTCTGGGACTCTAAAAACCCTACCAAAATAGGAAGTCCTGGGCAATTTGTCTATTGTTCTACAGCAAAAAGAATCAACGCAAAATCACGGTTTTGTGAATTACTAAAATTACTTTTGTGCGCGCAAAGTTTCTGTTTTTCAGCAGAATCGAATTAACTATCACCATAGGTTGTCCTATATGTTCTACTTGGCACAAACACTAATTAAAACATGAAAAAACATCTAATCAGAAGGTAGATAAAAATTTTATTACTAAACAGAAGCAAAAACAAAAAATAAAATTGGGTTGCCTTCCAACTAGCGCTATTGTTTAACGCCCCAAACTAGGCATAAAAGCGAGGATAGATCTAAGTAGTGCCATAATAGTAAGATAGATCACGAAAACTGATCTCATATTCTCTATGTTCAGCAGCAAGTTTTCTTTGAGGTAAGAAAAAGTAATCAAAAGGGCTAAATTTAATGGGACAAAAGTCCCCAAGATCAATCTCAGGAGGTATGGGTTCCTCCCTTGGCCCTTCATATTGCACAACCAATTCATCATTATAAATATTCTTTTGACAGAACCTCTTGAGTCTACACTCAAGAGAGTATCCTAGTTCATTATTTCGAATAGTAAAATCATTATTGAGTTCAGAAATATTATCAACTAGGAATGTGGTAGGAAACTTTTTTCTAAGGTTTTCATTAAAAGCAATATAGTCCAAAGATTGGAAACGCATAATTTCCTCTTGATCGAAGAGGATCGCCTCTATGGGAGGACGACCGGCGTCCACCCTATAGTGCGCAAAAATTTCTTTAGCTTCTTTTATTATAAATCTAAACTCATGTGCCAAAAAGATAGTAGCTGCGCGCTTAACAGAAGAATGCTTAATATTAGAAAATTCTAGGAAAATTCTTTGTATGCAAGGATGCATGTGCATAAACTGTCTCTCAAGTTCAACTATAAGCATGGCAATAGCATCCACAAGACTACTAGTTCTATGCGAGATAGAACTACCCATAGAAGGTAAAGCACCGACACAAGTAAAGAAATCTTGAATAACCCCTTTTCCAATAATATTACCACTCCCGATTCGAAACTTTTTAGTATGCAAGATAGGGGGTTCTTTAGCAGGAGCATCAGAATTTTCCATGTTATCATTATAATCCATATCGATGATAATCTCCCCATTTTCAGACACAACGGCAGAAGAAGCGAGGAGAAAGAGAAAGAGCGAGACAAAAAGAAAGAGAGGGCGAATAAAACCGCAAGGGTGAAGTGGGGGAGAGGAAAACGAGAGGCAAATGGGAAATAATGTAATGCGAGGGAGATGAGTTTGTGATGGGTACTTGGTATGTCTTGACTTGAGCGAAGACCTCCCCGGCAACGGCGCCAGAAATCCTTCTTGCTACGTCTTGAGCTTGCGTTGGTTTTCCTTGAAGAGGAAAGGGTGATGCAGCAATAGTAGCGTAAGTATTTCCCTCAGTTTTTGAGAACCAAGTTATCAATCCAGTAGGAGGCTCCTCGAAAGTCCCACGCACCTACACAAACAAACAAGAACTCGCAACCAACGCAATAAAGGGGTTGTCAATCCCTTCACGGCCACTTGCGAAAGTGAGATCTGATAGAGATAATATGATAAGATAAATATATTTTTGGTATTTTGTGATATAGATTGGAAAAGTAAAGATGCAAATAAAAGTAGATGGTAAACTTATATGATAAAAGATAGACCCGGGGGCCATAGGTTTCACTACTGGCTTCTCTCAACATAGCATAAGTATTATAGTGGGTGAACAAATTACTGTCGAGCAATTGATAGAAAAGCGAATAATTATGAGATTATCTAGGCATGATCATGTATATAGGCATCACGTCCGTGACAAGTAGACCGACTCATGCCTGCATCTACTACTATTACTCCACACATCGACCGCTATCCAGCATGCATCTAGAGTATTAAGTTCATAAAGAACGGAGTAACGCATTAAGAAAGATGACATGATGTAGAGGGATAAACTCATGCAATATGATATAAACCCCATCTTTTTATCCTCGATGGCAACAATACAATACGTGCCTTGCTGCCCCTGCTATCACTAGGAAAGGACACCGCAAGATTGAACCCAAAGCTAAGAACTTCTCCCATTGCAAGAAAGATCAATCTAGTAGGCCAAACCAAACTGATAATTCGAAGAGACTTGCAAAGATAACTTAATCACACATAAAATAATTCAGAGGAGATTCAAATATTTCTCATTGATAAACTTGATCATAAACCCACAATTCATCGGATCTCGACAAATACACCGCAAAAAGAGTTTGTATCGAGATCTCCAAGAAGATCGAGGAGAACTTTGTATCGAGATTCAAAGAGAGAGAGAAGAAGCCATCTAGCTAATAACTATTGACCCGAAGGTCTGTGGTAAACTACTCACAACTCATCGGAAGGGCTTTTGAGATGATGTAGAGGCCCTCTGTGGTCGATTCCCCCTCCGGCGGAGTTCCGGCGAAGGCTCCAAGATGGGATCTCGCGGATACAAAAGGTTACATCGGTGGAAATAGTTTTTCATGGTGCTCTTCGATGTTTTCAGGGTACATGGGTATATATAGGAGGAAGAAGTAGGTCGGTGGACGCTCGAGGGGCCCACGAGGGTGGGGGGGCGCGCCCACCTATAGGGGGCGCACCGGGCACCCTTGTGGCCGCCTCCTCTGTTGCTTGACGTCTACTCCAAGTCCCATGGATCATGTTCGTTCCAAAAAGATCGCTCCCGAAGGTTTCATTCCGTTTGGACTCCGTTTGATATTCCTTTTCTTCGAAACACTGAAATAGGCAAAAAAACAGCAGTCCGGGCTGGGCCTCCGGTTAGTAGGTTAGTCCCAAAAATGATATAAAAGTGTAAAGTAAAGCCCATAAACATCCAAAACGGGTAATATAATAGCATGGAACAATAAAAAAATATAGATACGTTGGAGACGTATCAGCCCACGAGGCTCCTGGACAGGGTGTGGGCCCCTGGCCTTGATTCTTTCGCCAGTATTTCTTATATTTTCCAAAAATAATCTCCGGGGATTTTCAGGTCATTCCGAGAACTTCAGTTTCTGCACAAAAATAACACCATGGCAGTTCTGCTGAAAACAGCATCAGTCCGGGATAGTTTCATTCAAATCATGCAAGTTAGAGTCCAAAACAAGGGCAAAAGTGTTTGGAAAAGTAGATTCATTGGAGACGTATCAGCTACCCCCCTCCCCCCAGGTACCCCGTCCCGTCTAACCCTGACACAGACGACCGCGGGGGTCTAGCCCTTTGACTTTCGCCGGACGGGGTTTGACCGGTGGACCTTTTCACCTGGTTGTCATAGCCCAGCCCATAGCTACACCCCCCAACATCGTCCCAGCCCAACACACCCAAAGATTCCCTCTCCGTCGAACCGACGTGGCCGTTTCCCCTCTCCGGGACACGACGGCAGCGACGCCCATGAGGGGGGCACACCCCGGAGCCGCGTGCCCGGTGCCTGCACCTTCCACCATGCTTGCAAAACCGTAGGAGGGCCCACCGCAACACCTGGCGGCATTGCTATCCCCCGAGGTACCCCGTCCCATCTAACCCAAACACAGACGACCGCCTGGTCCAGCCCTTTGACTTCCGTCGAACGGTGTTTGACCAGTGGACATTTTCACCTGGTTGTCATAGCCCAGCCCATAGCTACACTCCCAACACCGTCCCGGCCCAACCCACCCCAAGATTCCCTCCATGTCGGCCCGGCATGGCCGTTTCCCCCCTCCGGGACACGGCGCCAGTGACGCCCGTGAGGGGGGCACACCCCGGAGCCGCGTGCCGGGTGCCTGCGCCTGCCACCATGCTTCCACAATCGTAGGAGGGCCCACCGCAACACCTGGCGGCATTGCTACCCCCACCCCCCCAGGTACCCTATCCCGTCCAACCCTGACACAGACGACCGCCGGGTCTAGCCCTTTGACTTTCCCCGGATGGGGTTTGACCGGTGGACCTTTTAACCTGGTTGTCATAGCCCAGTCCATAGCTACACCCCCCCCAACACCGTCCCGGCCCAACCCACCCCAAGATTCCCTCCGTGTCGGCCCAACGTGGTCGTTTCCCTCCTCCGGGACACGGCGGCAACGACGCCCGTGAGGGGGCACACGCCGGAGCCGGTGCACGCTTCCACAACCGTAGGAGGGGCCACCGCAACACCTGGCGGCATTGCTACCCCCTTCCCCAGGTACCCCGTCCCGTCTAACCCTGACACACACAACCGCCGGGTCTAGCCCTTTGACTTTCGTCGGACGGGGTTTGACCGGTGGACCTTTTCACCTGGTTGTCATAGCCCAGCCCATAGCTACACCCCCCAACACTGTCCCGGCCCAACCCCCCCCCCCCCAAGATTCCCTTCGTGTCGGCCCGATGTGGCCGTTTCCCCCACCGGGACACGACGGCAGCGACGCCCGTGAGGGGGGCACACCCCGGAGCCGCATGCCGGGTACCTGCGCCTGCCACGACGCTTCCACAACCGTAGGAGGGCCCACCGCAACACCTGGCGGCATTGCTACCCCCTCCCCCAGGTACCCCGTCCTGTCTAACCCTGACACACACCACCGCTGGGTCTAGCCCTTTGACTTTCACCGGAAGGGGTTTTACCTATGGACATTTTCACCTGGTTGTCATAGCCCAGCCTATAGCTACACCCGCCAACACCGTACCGTCCCAACCCACCCAAAGATTCCCTCCGAGTCGGCCCGACGTGGCCGTTTCCCCCTCCGGGACTAGGCGGCAGCGACGCCCGTGAGGGGGCACACCCCGGAGCCCTGTGCCGGCTGCCAGCGCCTCCACCACGCTTGCGCAACCGTAGGATGGCCCACCACAACACCTGGCGGAATTGCCACCCCCCCCAAGTAACCCGTCCCGTCTAACACTCACACAGAAGTCCACCTGGTCTAGCCGCCCTTTGACTTTCGCCGGACGGGGTTTGACCGGTAGACCTTTTCACCTCGTTGTCATAGCCTAGCCCATAGCTACACCCCGCCACACGGTCTGGACCCAACCAACGACTAGATTCCCTACGTGTCGGCCCAACGTGGCCGTTTCCCTCCTCCGGGACACGGCGGCGGCGACGCCCGTGAGGGGGGGCACATTCCGGAGCCGCGTGTCGGGTGCCTGCACCTGCCACCACGCTTCCACAACTGTAGGAGGGCCCACCGCAACACCTGGCGGCATTGCTACCCCCAAGGTACCCCGTCCCGTCTAACCCTGACACAGACGACCGCGGGGTCTAGCCCTTTGATTCGCCGGACGGGGTTTGACCGGTGGACCTTTTCACCTGGTTGTCATAGCCCAGCCCATAGCTACACCCCCAACACCGTCCCGGCCCAACCCACCCCAAGATTCCCTCCGCGTTGGCCCGACGTTGTCGTTTCCCCCCCTCCGGGACACGGGGGCAGCGACGCCCGTGAGGGGCGGCACACCCCGGAGCCGCGTGCCGGGTGCCTGCGCCTGCCACCATGCTTCCACAACCGTAGGAGGTCCACCGCAACACCTGGCGGCATTGCTACCCCCCCCCCAGGTACCCCGTCCCGTCTAACCCTGACACAGACGACTGCCGGGTCTAGCCCTTTGACTTTCACCGGACGGGGTTTGACCAGTGGACTTTTTCACATCGTTGTCGTAGACCAGGCCATAGCTACACCCCCCAACACCGTCCTGGCCCAACCCAAACCCAGATTCCCTCCGTGTCGGCCCGACGTGGTCGTTTCCCTCCTTCGGGACACGGCGGCAGCGACGCCCGTGAGGGGGGCACACCCCAGAGCCGCGTGTCGGGTGCCTGCGCCTGCCACCACGCTTCCACAACCGTAGGAGGGCCCACCGCAACAACTGGTGGCATTGCTACCCCCCCAGGTACCTCGTCCCATCTAACCCTCACACAGAAGACCACCGGGTCTAGCCCTTTGACTTTCGACGGACAGGGTTTGACCGGGTGGACCTTTTGACCTGGTTGTCATATAGCTACGCCCCCAAGACTGTCCCGGCCCAACCCACACCAAGATTCCCTTCGTGTCGGCCCGATGTGGCCGTTTCCCCCCTCCAGGGCACGGCGGCAGCGACGCCCGTGAAGGGGGCACACCCCGGAGCCGCGTGCCGTGTGCCTGCGCCTGCCACGACGCTTCCACAACCGTAAGAGGGCCCACCGCAACACCTGGCGGCATTGCTACCCCCCCCCCCCAGGTACCCCGTCCCGTCTAACCCTGACACACACAACCGCCGGGTCTAGCCCTTTGACTTTCACCGGACGGGGTTTTACCTGTGGACCATTTCACCTGGTTGTCATAGCCCAGTCCATAGCTACAACCCCCCAACACCGTCCCGGCCCAACCCACCCCAAGATTCCCTCTGTGTCGGCCTGACGTGGTCGTTTCCCTCCTTCGGGACACGGCGGCAACGACGACCGTGAGGGGGCACACGCCGGAGCCGCGTGTCGGATGCCTGCACCTGCTAGCACGCTTCCACAACCGTAGGAGGGGCCACCGCAACACCTGGCGGCATTGCTACCACTAGTAGAAAAGGGGGCTTTTGTCCCGGTTGGTAAGGGCCTTTAGTCCCGGTTTTTGAACCGGGACTAAAGGGTCGTTACTAATGCCTCCCCCCTTTAGTCCCGGTTCTTACACGAACCGGGACTAAAGGCCGTCCACGTGGACGCAGCCTGGAGCTCCACCTTTACCAACCGGGGCTAAAGGAAATTTTATGATTTTTTTTTGCGAATTTTTTTAATTTTTTTTTAATTTTCAAATTTCTGAATTATTTTAACCTCTAATCTGTAATCACCACCCCTCATCATTGCTCAATTTATCCTCTAATCTCTAATCACCCCTCATCATTCCAAAACATCTAACTTCCCGGACGGTCACCCATCCTCTCACTACTCCAGCCTGAGCATGCTTAACTTCCAGGTTCTATTCTCCCTCGTTTCCAAGTCTGCACTTGTTGTTTTCCTGACAATAGTAAGATGTCAATTCTATTAACCCTCAGGAATTTAGCTTGAGCATGAAGTGACACATTTCACTGTTTGAGTTTGAAACTATTGTTTTAAAAAACAATAATTATTTAGTAACACTAATATTTCTGGAATAATTAGTTGGACCATTGTTTGACCACTGTTTGACCACAGTTTGACCAGATTTGACCAAAATTCAAAAAAACTGAAATAATTATTTAGTAACACTAATATTCTAGAATAATTACTTTGACCATTGTTTGACCACAGTTTGACCACAATTTGAAATTTTTTGAATTTTTTTGCCTCTCCAGATCTTAAAAGCCCCGTATCTTTTTTCTGTTAGGTTTTTGAGGATTTTGAAAATGTTTGACGGGGTTCCCCCCGTTAAATTCGGATGTAACTTTTCGAGTAGATGATTTTTCATATAAAATACTTTTTCATCCCAGTTCGTATGCAAAAGTTATGCCCATTTTAAGAAATTCCAGAGAGATTTTGCAAATAAAGTCGAAATTCATATTTGTTAATTTTCCCAACAACTAGACCACATATCACATGGGAAACTTATTTTATTTTATTTTTTTGACATTTCCATCATTTTCTTTTGTTTTTTCTAAAACTGAAAAGGCGGTCCAGGGGGGTAGAGTTTGAAAATGGGACCTTTAGTCTCGGTTCGTGCCATGAACCGGTACTAATGCCTCAAAGCCCATTAGTACCGGTTGGTGGCACCAACCGGTACTAAAGGTCTAACCTTTAGTCCCGGTTGGTGCCACCAACCGGGACTAATGGGCATCGCACCCTTTAGTCCCGGTTCGTGGCACCAACCGGGACTAAAGGGCCCAGGTGAACCGGGACTAATGCCTTAGCCGCACGAACCGGGACGAATGCTCACATTAGTCCCGGTTCGTGACTGAACCGGGACTAATGTGAATACTGCCCTGTGACCAAAGCCCTGTTTTCTACTAGTGTACCCCCCCTCCCCAGGTACCCCGTCCCGTCTAACCCTGACACACACGACCGCCGGTTCTAGCCCTTTGACTTTCACCGGACGGGGTTTGACCTGTGGACCTTTTCACCTGGTTGTCATAGCCCAGCCCATAGCTACACCCGCCAACACCGTACCGGCCCAACCCACCCAAAGATTCCCTCCGTGTCGGCCCGACGTGGCCGTTTCCCCCTCCAGGACACGGCGGCAGCGACGCCCATGAGGGGGCACACCCCGGAGCCGCGTGCCGGCTGCCTGCACCTGCCACCACGCTTGCGCAACCGTAGGATGGCCCACCGCAACACCTGGCGGAATTGCTAAGCCCCAGGTAACCCGTCCCGTCTAACACTAACACAGAAGTCCACCGGGTCTAGCCCCTTGACTTTCGCCGGACAGGGTTTAACCGGTAGACCTTCTCACCTCGTTGTCATAGCCCAGCCCATAGCTACACCCCGCAACACGGTCTGGACCCAACCAACCACTAGATTCCATACGTGTCGGCCCAACGTGGCCATTTCCCCCCTCCGGGACACGGCGGCAGCGACGCCCGTGAGGGGGGGCACATTACGGAGCCGCGTGTCGGGTGCCTGCACCTGCCACCACGCTTCCACAACTGTAGGAGGGCCCACCGCAACACCTGGCGGCATTGCTACCCCCTAGGTACCCCGTCCCGTCTAACCCTGACACAGACGACCGCGGGGTCTAGCACTTTGACTTTCACCGGACGGGGTTTGACCAATGGACCTTTTCACCTGGTTGTCATAGCCCAGCCCATAGCTACACCCCCCAACACCGTCCCGGCCCAACCCACCCCAAGATTCCCTCCGTGTCGGCCCGACGTTGCCGTTTCCCCCCCCTCCGGGACACGGTGGCAGCGACTCCCGTGAGGGGCGGGACCCCGGAGCCGCGTGCCGGGTGCCTGCGCCTGCCACCACGCTTCCACAACCGTAGGAAGGCCCACCGCAACACCTGGCGGCATTGCTACCCCCCCCCCCCAGGTACCCCGTCCTGTCTAACCCTGACACAGACGACTGCCGAGTCTAGCCCTTTGACTTTCACCGGACGGGGTTTGACCAGTGGACCTTTTCACATGGTTGTCATAGACCAGGCCGTAGCTACACCCCCCAACACCGTCCTGGCCCAACCCACCCCCAGATTCCCTCCGTGTCGGCCCGACGTGGTCGTTTCCCTCCTTCGGGACACGGCGGCAGCAATGCCCGTGAGGGGGGCACACCCCAGAGCCGCGTGTCGGGTGCCTGCACCTGCCACCACGCTTCCACAACCGTAGGAGGGCCCACCGCAACACCTGGTGGCATTGCTACCCCCCCAGGTACCTCGTCCCGTCTAACCCTCACACAGAAGACCACCGGGTCTAGCCCTTTGACTTCCGCCGAACGGGGTTTGATCGGGTGGACCTTTTCACCTGGTTGTCATAGCCCAGCCCATAGCTACACCCCCCAACACTGTCCCGGCCCAACCCACCCCAAGATTCCCTTCGTGTCGGCCCGATGTGGCCGTTTCCCCCCTTTCCAGGACACGGCAGCAGCGACGCCCATGAGCGGGGCACACCCCGGAGCCGCGTGCCGGGAGCCTGCGCTTGCCACGACGCTTCCACAACTGTAGGAGGGCCCACCGCAACACCTGGCGGCATTGCTACCCCCCCAGGTACCCCGTCCCGTCTAACCCTGACACAGACGACCGCTGGGTCTAGCCCTTTGACTTTCGCCGAACGGGGTTTGACCAGTGGACCTTTTCACCTGGTTGTCATAGCCTAGCCCATAGCTACACCCCCCAACGCCGTCCCAGCCCAACCCACCCAAAGATTCCCTCGTGTCAGCCCGACGTGGTCGTTTCCCCCCTCTGGGACACGGCGGCCGCGACTCCCGTGAGGGAGGGCACACCCCGGAGCCGCGTGGCGGGTGCCTGTGCCTACCACCACGCTTTCACAACCTTAGTAGGGCCCACCGCAACAACTGGCGGCATTGCTACTCCCTCCCCCAGGTACCCCGTCCCGTCTAACCCTGACACAGACGACCACTGGGTCTAGCCCAGCCCATAGCTACACCGCCCAACACCCTCCCAGCCCAACCCACCCCAAGATTCCCTCTGTGTCGGCCCGACGTGGCCGTTTCCCTCGTCCGGGATACGGCGGCAGCGACGCCCGTGAGGGTGGCACACCCCAGAGCCGCGTGTCGGGTGCCTGCACCTGCCACCATGCTTCCACAGCCGTAGGAGAGCCCACCGCAACACCTGGTGGCAATGCTACCCCCCCCCCCAGGTACCCTGTCCCGTCTAACCCTGACACAGACGACCGCCGGGTCTAGCCCTTTGACTTTTGCCGGACGGGGTTTGACCGGTGGACCTTTTCACATGGTTGCCATAGCCCAGCCCATAGCTACACCCTCCAACACCATCCCGGCCCAACCCACCCAAAGATTCCCTCCGTGTCGGCCCGACGTGTCCGTTTCCCCCCTCCAAGACACGGCGGTAGCGACGCGCGTGAGGGGGGCACACCCCGGAGCCACGTGTCGGGTGCCCGTGCCTACCACCACGCTTCCACAACCATAGGAGGGCCCACCGCAACACCTGGCGGCATTGCTACCCTTCCCCCATCCCCCCGGTACCCCGTCCCGTCTAACCCTGACACGGACGACCGCCGGGTCTAACCCTTTGACTTTCATCGGACGGGGTTTGACCGGTGGACCTTTTCACCTGGTTGTCATAGCTAGCCCAGCCCATAGGTACACCCCCAACACCGTCTCGGCCCAACCCACCCAAAGATTCCCTCCGTGTCGGCCTGACGTGGCCGTTTCCCCCCTCCCGGACACAGTGGCAGCGACGCCCGTGAGGAGGGCACACCCCGGAGCCATGTGTCGGGTGCCTACGCCTGCCACCACGCTTCCACAACCATAGGAGGGCCCACCGCATCACCTGGCGGCATTGCTACCCCCCCCCCCCAGGTACCCCGTCCCGTCTAACCCTGACACAGACGACTGCTGGGTCTAGCCCTTTGACATTCGCCGGACGGGGTTTTACCGGTGGACCTTTTCACCTGGTTTTCATAGCCCAGCCCATAGCTACACCCCCAACACCGTCCTGGCCCAACCACCCCAAGATTCCCTCCGTGTCGGCCCGACGTGGTCGTTTCCCGCCTCCGGGACACGGCGGTAGCGACGCCCGTGAGGGGGGCACACCCCGGAGCCGTGTGTCGGGTGCCTGCGCCTGCCACCACGCTTCCACAACCGTAGGAGGGCCCACCGCAACACCTAGCGGCATTGTTACCCCCCCAGGTACCCCCATCCCGTCTCCCCTCTCCGTGACATGACGGAAGCAAGGCCCGTGTGGGGGGGGGATCGATATATATATAATTGGGATATGTTTTCTGTACATAAGGCAGATTTAAGTTAATCAAATTAGTGTTTTTGTTTTGCAGGTGAAGCAAGGCCCGTGGGCGGGGGCAATCGATATATATATATATATATATATATATATATATATATATATATATATATATATATATATATATATATATAATCGAGATATGTTTTATCTACATAAGGCACATTTAAGTTAATAGTTTTGGAAAAAACTAAAAAGGAAATAAGAGAAAATAAATAAAATATTAAAATATTATTAGAAATCTATGCCTACGGCAATGCCATCGGCATAGCTACGGCCACGAAACGGTAGAGCCCTGGATCGATGACGTGGCGTAGGGCACGGAACGATGACGTGGCAAGATCCATGGGCCAGGCCTATGCCGACAGCAAGGCCATCGGCATAGGTATGCCACCCCACGGACCGGCGAGCGGCTCGGATTGATGACGTGGCGCGCGACGCGGATCGATGACGTGGGCATAACTATGCCAACGACCATAGTTAGCCCGTCGGCTTACGCGTGACGCCGTCAAACGACCGTCGCCGCCTGGGTAGCCAGGCCCACATGATATGCCGACGGCCACCATAGACACATTTCTTGCGATGCCGACGGCCGACCTATGCCGATAGATATACGCCGACGACTTGAGCTGGGCCGTCGGGATACACCCATCTATGCCGATGGGGGCCGTCGGCATCGCCGGTTATTCTGGTAGTGCAACCCGTCGAACATTTTTCGTGACAGTACAAATCGTCGCAGAATATGGATGATGGTCAAATTCAATTTCTAAAACAAGGCCAGAACGTCACTAATGCACCTAAGGGGGCTGATCTGGGGGAAAACAACTTGTGACAGAAAACCTTCACAAAACAAGTTCTTAGGTGATAGTTTATTTTTCGTCACAAGGGTTTTTTCACAGATTAGCGCAGATTTTTGTAGTGAGATGGACAGAAATGGCAGCCGTTCGGAGAAAGAAGGCCCCGATCTTATCCCAAAATTCTTTGTTTGTGAGGGGAACGAACGAAGACTAGATCTTCCGCGTGGCCGCAAATGAAGACAATGTCTTTGTCTCAGTGGGCTATGAAGATACCTCTTCGGTCCAGCGAAAAGTCCCTTCGGCCCACGAGGGAACACCGGACAGAAGGGGTTGTATAAATGCAAATTCTGAATTTTGCCATGTAGCTTCAAGATTTTGTAAAGTAAAAAAAATTGATCTTAGATAGCTACGTCTGGGCATACAATCACCTTCCTAATCATGCAATCATAGGAGTTCGTTTTCTGTAATTTTGAAATAAAAACTGGTTAGATAGATTTGAGCACACAAGATAAATAGACAGACAGGTAGACTTGTTTAAAAAGGAAAGCAATGGCGGTTTAACCTAGACTAAATAGAACCACGCACGTACGCTTTATTTTCTTACCAGAATCATCAACCAAAGCTAGGTTTTCGTGAATCATGATGGCGAAAGACCAGCGCCAGTCTGCATGGACGGACCTGCAACCGGATCTCCTGCTCCTGGTCCTCCACCACCTCACGTCCCTCTTGGACCGCGTCCGAGCAGGCGCCGTCTGCAGGTCGTGGCGCTCCGCCTCCAGCCTGCTCCCACCGACGCGGCTCCCCTGGGTCGTGTTCGGCGACGGCACCCTCTTCGACCTCGCCAACGACAGCGCGCCGCACCCGCACTACCGCCTGCGTCTCCCCGATGACTGCTGGCGCTACAGCGCCGGCGAGAACATGCTGTTTCTCGTGCACCAGCGCGACGGCAGCTGCTCCCTCATGAACGCTTTCGCCGTCCTGCTCGAAAACAAAATCTTCGTTTCTACTTGCCGGCCGGCCGGAGAGAGCAACTCATGCCTGCTGGTGTTGGCTCACGAGGCCGTCGACATGGCTCTGTTTCAAGGGCAGATCTACGCCCTCTCCATCAGCCATGTCCTCTGGAACCTCAACCTCATCAATGGTCACCTCGACAAGCCGACACCGCCTGGCGTTGAACCAAAAGTGCGGTGCGGTTTAGATTTGATAAAGAACCCGTGGTCATGGCAGCAACATGAGTAAGATGAAGACGACGTTTTCAAGCAAGATGAAGAAGACGTTTTCGCTGACCCCTGGTCGAGCTATATCTAGTTGAGTCTGGCGGCAAGCTCTTGATGGTGAAGCGATGGCTCCGCCGCCCATGGATGCCCTGCTTCCCGGAAGGTAGAAGAACTTTCTGCTTGCAGGTGTGGGAGGCAGACATTAGCGAAGGCCAGTGGAAGAAGTTGGACGGCAGCCTAGAAGGCCGGGCGCTCTTTGTGAGCAGGTCTTGCTCTAAGTCTTTGCCCGTCGGTCATGGAGTTCGAGAAGACTGTATCTACTTCCTGAAGAACCTCTATGTGTCGAGGAAGCCGAACGCATCTCTCGGCGACTTTGGCGTGTACAACGTTAGAGACAAGACGTTCACCCCTTTGTTGCGTGAGTCAATGCCATCGCTGCCGTGGAAGAGCGGGCGGTTTCCATCATGGTTTTTTCATGGCCAAGTTTAATTAAGTCATCAACATGCATGTGCCAGCATTTAGTTGTATTCCTAATTGCTTGTCCAATGGTCCCAAAAAAAATTGTATGCATTTTTGTATGGTTATTAGGACAATGCCCATGCGTTGCAATGGGGTATAAATATTTACTCAGTACGTTAGCTTGTGATTTACCTGCACATACTAATGCGATTGTGTAAATGAATGTTTTATCAAATCGTGCCCTTGATTTTATCTTATAGTTTGATGTGAAGTTTGCTAAGTAAATAAAAGTGAAATTGGTTCAGAAGATAAATAATTACCATGATTGGTTATCATTTGGGGACGGTTGGATCAAAGGATGATGAGAAGAACAATGAAACATGGAATCTTACAATATTTTTAAGGACGTGGCTACCTGGCGCCCGAGCGCTGGCTCGCGGGATCGAGCGCTCTCCCCAAAAGGAAGGCGGGCTGTCACTTTCCCAAAAAAGCAAATCAGTTTCTCACACCACCACCCCACGTCCACGTGATTCCGAAACCAACTGACATCCTAAAAGGAAACTACTTGACGTATTCACGCTACTTAGGAAATCACCTACGATCTTGTCCCGCGTGCATTTTATTTGGGTTTCAAAAAATTTCAAAAGCTATAACTTTTGATTCGTGCATCGGAATTCATATCCGTTTTCACCGGTTGGTTTCTCACGACGAGTACTTCAAAACTAGATCCCATATGGGTACATTTTGACAAACTTTTTTCTCGGCCAATTTTGGGTTGTATTGAGGCAACTATAGTGCTATAAGAAAGCAACTTCTTTTTTTTTCCTATTATGATTGCCTATCAACGAAAAATCCTTCTAAGTTGGTTATCGCAACTACCAAAATTGACTAGCTTCATCTCTAAGTTGTATACCATAACTAGCAAGTATCCTAACTCTATGCCATCTATTACACTACTGCACACAAATAATTAGGAGGCTACTAGTCGAATTCACTAATAGATACGGTTCAATTCATCTAGCATCAAAGTTGCTCCTACTTAGCACTAAAGTTGCCTCATTTAGCATCATGTTCTTATTTTTGGCCTAGTATGACTTTCTATTAGGTTGATTTGTGTCAAAACAATAAAATCACACAAAACATGAGGTGCCTTTTAGTGCTACATACAAGCAACTTCACTGCACTATGTCCTGTGAGTCTTGCTGACTTTATCCCAATTTGTCTATCATGGCTGCTCGGTTGCTTATCATTGATTATCAGTTGCCTACGTTTGATGCTCAGTTGCCTAGAAATACTATAAAGTTGTCTAACATTGATACCCAGTTTTCTATCTGTGATGCTCAGTTGCCTACAAATACTATGAAATTGCCTAACATTGATGCACAGTTGCCTATCATTGATGATTAGTTGCCTGTGGTTGATGCCCAGTTGCCTACAAATACTATGAAATTGCCTAACACTCATGTCCATTTTGCCTATCGTTAGTGACCAGTTGCCCACGGTTCATGCTCAGTTGACTATAAAATACTATGAAATTGCCCAACATTGATGTTAGTTGCCTAACTTTATAAATTAGTTGCCTACTAATATTGGGAAGTTTCTTATCATTCTTTTTCTAAGTTGCCTACCTGTGATGCTCTGTTGCCTGCCATTTCTATTTCAGTTGCCTATAATACATTGAAAAGGTGGTCCATCATTGTTAGTAAGTTGCCTTTCTATGAAACTAAGTTGTTTACTATACCAAAAAGTATTACATGCAACTAAGGATGATATTAAGCCACTCGCTTGTCATGGCAAGCAGTTTAGGATGATGTTAGCCTATCCCAGAAACTAAGTTGTCTACAATACTATTAAATTGAAGGTGAAGCTAATTATGATAGAAAACTTAGAAGTGAAGCCAGTTAACTAGATAGTCATGGTAGCCAACTTCAAAGAGATTTTCAATCATAGAAAGTCATACTAAACAAACTAACAAGAAGTTGCTTTCCTATAGTACTAGAGTTGCCTCCGTAGCATTCAAAGTTGCTCAACAAAAAAGTTAGTCGAAACATACTCATATGGGATCTAGTTTTGAAGATCTCGTCACGATTAACCTAAGGGTGAAAACAGATCTTAATTTCGATGCTTGGTCTAAAAGTTATAGATTTCCAAAATTTTGAAAACGCTAATTAAATGCATGCAGATCTAAGTTTCAACTGAATCCCCACCTCATGCACTGTCCCCACGTGGGCCGCTCCCTTGCGCTTGTGGTGACATGGGTTATTATTGTTCTGGTCGGACGATTCCGCGCGCGTCACTGGCGATCGGGCGTATCGCTCTCGCGCGTGCGCTCGAGACAGCCATCCGGCGCAGCCGCGCGATTCAGAATTCAGGTATTTTTAAATAGTAGGGAACATATAGAGATTAGCTGGTTTACATGTATAATTTCTAACTGTATCTTGAATTTTACATCCTAGGGACTTCATATCGTTTAGCAATGTTTGGCTCGATGTGTTTCGTTTCAGTAATATTTATTTGCACGTCCCTCCAGTTTCAATAGCTGGACTCATTTTGTTAGAAACACGAATCACTTTGCCTTGTAGTATTGGCACATTCATGTGCATGCTTAATTAGTTGAACCCTGGCTGGCTGTGGCCAATTCCGAGCACGTGACGCCGGTTGTGCCTAACGCAACGCAACTCGCCACGCTCGGAAGGAACTGAAACGCGCCGTGCTTAACGCTGACTCACGCGCGGCGCGGCGCACAAAGTTGAGCGTGACTTGCTCCGAGCGAAAACAGAAATTATTGTGCACGCGCGGAAGTCATGCCTAGCCTAGGTTTTGGTGAATCAATCAATCAATCGCGATGGCGAAAGACTCTTCTTGGGCGTACCTGCCAGATGATCTCCTGCTCCTGGTCCTCCGCCGCCTCACGTCCCTCGCGGACCGCGTCCGAGCAGGCGCCATCTGTAGACCATGGCGCTCCGCCGCCGGCCAGCTCCCACCGAGGCGGCTCCCGTGGGTCATGTTCGGCAACGGCACCCTCTTCGACCTGGCAAACGACAGCGCGACGCACCCGCACCACCGCCTGCGTCTCCCCGACGATTGCTGGCGCTACAGCGCCGGCGAGAACATGTTGTTCCTCGTGCACCAGCGCGACGGTAGCTGCTCCCTCTTGAACGCTCTCTCCGGCGCCACCACCCGTCTCCCCGAGCTAGCCGGCCTCCTGCGGACTTACGACGTCCGGCATCGTCGACTGCGGAACGAGCTCAGCTGCACCCCCCACAACCACAACGAGCTCAGGGGCATCCTCCGCTCCTGGCGGGGCCAAACCGAGCCCCCCATGAAAGCTATAGGGAGGGTGGTGGTGTCCTCCTCGGCGTCAGACGACGAGCCCATCGTCGTCGCCGTCCTGATCGGACGCGATGTCCTCCTGAGGGCTCTACATCACGAGGCCATTGACATTGCCCTTTTTCAAGGAAAAATCTACGCGCTCTCCAGGGGCCATGTCCTCGAGACCCTTGACCTCAGCAATGGCCACCAAAAAGGCTTCAAACTCAAGTACAGTACCGAACTCATGATAAAGCACCATGGCAAAACCACCACCACCAACATTTCCAAGACGGTTTTCCCTTGGTCGAGATGTAGCTGCTCGAGTCCGGTGGCAAGCTGTTGATGGTGAAGCGATGGCTCCGCCGCCCATGGATGAGGATGCCCAGCTCCCCGGATGCGGATGGTAGAAGAACTTTCCGGTTCGAGGTCTGGGAAGCCAACCTGAGCGAACGCCGGTGGAAGAAGTTGGACGGCAGCCTACAAGGCCAGGCGCTCTTTGTTAGCAGGCCGTGCTCCAAGTCTTTGCCCGCTGGTTATGGAGTTCAGGGAGACTGTATCTACTTCCTCAACAAACTCTACCAGTGGAAGCAGCCGGAGGCACCTCTCGGTGACTCTGGCGTGTACAACATTAGAGACAAGTCATTCACCCCTTTGTTGCGTGAGTCGATGCCATCACTGCCGTGGAAGAGCGAGCGGTTTCCGTCATGGTTTTTTCCTGTCCAAGTTTAATTAAATCGTCAACATGTGTTTTTTCTATCCAGTTTATTTGAATCGTCAACATGTGCCCGCATTTATCTTTAGTTGTTTTCCTTGGTTGTCAAAATTAACGACCCCAATATTGTATGCATTTTTGTAGAGTATATTTTTCTAACTCTGTCTTGAATTTTACATCCTGGCGACTTCACATCGTTTACCAATGTTTGGCTCAATGTGTTTGGTTGCAGTTAATATTTATTTGCATGTCCCTGCAGTTTCAATAGCTGGACTCATTTGGTTGGAAACATGAATGATTTTGCCTTGTATATTGACACATACATGTGGATGCTTAATTATCTGGTCTCGTTTTCATATTTTATTTTACGGTTTTGCTGAAACTCATTCAGCTGAGAATATTTTTGGTCTCATTCATTTTTTCAACTGTAGGATTCAATCACGTCGCGGTTCATGTTTTGTCGAGGAGGAAAGCTTCGTAGCGAACAAGGCCCAGCCTATCTGTTGTTCGGCTTGCAGCCCTTTTTTTGTCGCACCATTTTTGTTGTCCCACGCTGGGTTTTAGCAGCTGGGCATGTGTGGGCTACCGGGAGATAATAAGGAAACACGTGGCCTTTTTTTTCTGCATTTTGTTTTTCTTTGCTGTTTTATTTTTTATCCATTGTTCCTATTTAACTTTCAATTTTGCCTGCATTTTTTCTATTTTTTTTACTTTTTTTGTTTTCATTTTTTGGTTGGGAGAGAACATGTAAAGATTTTTGAAACTTATTTATACTCAAATGAGATTGGGTTAATTTCTGAAATGTACTAGAAGATAATTTTTTATACTTTTTTGTTCCTGTTTTTTTCTCATTTGTGTTTTCTTTTTTATGCCTATCAGTATTCATATTTTAGACCCACAAAGAGGATGACAGCTACATCCATTCTAGAATCGAAGAGAGCGTGAATGAAAGTAGCGGTTCCATTCTAGATTTTCTTTTTCTGTTTTTCATTGAAAATTTTGGATTTTTGTTGTTGTTCTAATTTTTTGCAAGTTCATATTTTTACTCGTGCTTCCCTTTCTCATTTTATTTTTTATATCCATTTTTTCATTTTTGTTCTTGCTGTTTTTTCGTCTTCATCTATTAAAAAAGTTCTTTTGTTTCCTACTATATGTCGAGGGTCCCCAATTGCATGTCAACCATCGACTCGCAACTAGGGTGTGTGTGTGTGTTTGTGTGGAGGGTCTCCGGTTGCATGTCGACCATCGACTCGCAACTAGGGGAGCGTGTTTTTGTCGAGGGTCCCCAGTTGCATGCCGACCATCGACTCGCAACTAGGGTGTGTGTGTGTGTGTGTGTGTGTGTGTGTGTGTGGAGGGTCTCCGGTTATATGTAGTATGTGTAGTACGTATATGAGACCTACACACATCATAGCTTATATGGTGTTTCACGTAATACATAACCTAAACACGTGCATGGATGCGTTGCTTGTATCTAGACATTCGGTCTAATGAGGGAGTTTTGTGATTGTTTTTGTCGGATGGTGGAATTTTTAGCCGTTTCTTTTAAGAATAAAGTAAACCTCATAGTAGAAGGGTCGGTGGGTAGCCCTTGCACAACTGGCCACATTGCATCCCTTCAGCAGCCAATCTTTTTTTCTCAATGATGCATTTCACTTGGAACATGACACAAGGTTTCGAGCTAATTAAGTCATCAACATGTGCACCTACTACTTGTAAATGAATAATTGTCGTATAATTGTCTTTTTTTGGTCGTCCAAAGGACCAAACATAATTGTATGCCACCCACATAAAACAAATCCTATGCGTTTATTTCTTTATGATTAGTTGGTTTACATGGTTGAATTTTACAACCTGTTGACGTCATATTGATTGTCAATGTTTGGCTCGACGTGTTAGATTTCAGTTAATATTTATTTGCATGTCCCTGTTTCAATGGCTGGGACATAATTTAGTATGCTCTATGAAAAACACGGATGATTTTGCCATATATTGACACATAAATGTGCATGCTTAATTAGTTAAACTCATATTTTTATTTCATTTTATATGTAGTATGTATGCGAGACCTAGACACGTTATAGCCTATATGATATTCAGACAATACACACCTTAATTAAAACATGCATGGATGCATTGCTGATATCTATATATTTTGTCTAATGAGGGAGTTTTCTGATTGTCTTTTTCAATGCTGGAATTTTTAGTTGTTCATTTAAAAATGAAGTGACCCTGGAAAAGAGCCTCCTTTATCAGTAGTAATTTCATAAGTATAAAGATGATACAATAGGAGAATCGATACATACATGACTCACCACTACAGTGTCAGTAAACACTTATTGGGTAATAACCGTCATCTCTATTGCCTATTATCACTAGCCTATCATCCCACTTTGACTGGTCAATGATGATTGCACTGTCCAGCTGCACTGCCTCATATCTTATAAACAAGATAGTATCAGCAATGGTATCATCTATCAAACATTGCATATCTATTATCACACTAAAGCATAGTATCAACATTGCACTAGTGCAGAAAAAACTTAGTGCTGGCTTTGCAAAAATGGCGTTGCTAGCGTGGGAGCCCAACACCACCAATATGATGTCACTGTTAAAAAATAGTCGCGGTGTTAGTGCCCACATCAGCAGTAATTTAGGTGCTTCTTGCATGCCACGTGTCCCACGCCATCACTATTATTGCCCACCTAGCGGCATTCCATGTAACATGCACGCCGGCAACAGTTTTCTCAGCCAAAAATTTTATTTGCACCACCATATAGCATTTTGCATCTCGGTCACATAGATAATTATATAGACCAACAGCAGCACAATGGCCAAACATAGGTAATTATATAGATAAGATATCCAACAATCATCGATCTCACAAACAGTTCTAGCTAATGATTAGTCATTGTCAATATGCACTACAAGCGAACTAATCTATCTTATATCTTATATCTTATGTTATATTTACTAATCGGAGGCACCATACGGGTCATCATAGTAATCCACATCATTAAAAATATTTTATACGTTGATCTATTTAACTGATCTATCTTGACCCCATGATTTACGTTACTTTTGTGGAGAAAAAAAGAGTCAACATACACGTATCAATTAGATGTGAAGTAATTAGAAAACCTTACGTTACTTTTGTGAAGAAAAAAAGAGCAACCCTACACGTGAAAAAAAGAGCATCATATCTAATCAGCTCTTAGCCGTTGGATTATTACTTTATTAGATGTGGAGATGAAATATTTGATCGTGATATTCGTGTAGGGACGTAATGATGTCAAATATCAATCTCTTTGCTAAAAAAAGATCTTTCCGATCTCTCTCTTAATCGTGTCTCCGTCTCACGCCGCTGACTTCTATCAAATAGTTAGGTCAATCGAGATTGCCTTCTACGTGCTTATCTCGCCGGCCAAGCTTCACGAACGATTGCACTAGGAACGAATCATGCTAGCTTGCTTCATCACCGTTCACAAGTCAACGCCGGAGGCCAGTACGTCCATGTTCCTGTTGCCATCAACCATATCTCTGATGTGTGTCTTAGCAGATTAAAGAAATCGATCTGGATTATCTGTGCGTACATACGTGCATATGTAGAAGTGAATCAATCTAGATTACGTGCTGCTTAGGAATTTAGCATGGCTGTGTGAACATGTCTTCTTCGGAGATGAAAATTAAGTTCCTAGGACCCGTGCGACATGATTCAGGACCTGTGCCAACAGTCCTCTCTTTCTCTCTGTGGACAACGACCGTTCCGCTGCTTCTCTTTTTGCTATTGTCGCTAGACCCGATGATCTTCTATAGCTTTTCCAGGTTGGCACTCAGGTTGAACCACCGCGCAATGACCTGCTGCGCAGGAGATAATTCCTACGTATTGGGATGTACAAGAGGACAACAAACACATCTGGCCGGCAGAGACAAGCCGTACTTTGTTCGTGGCAACTGCTACGGCTGATGCCCTATGGCGGTAGAAGCAACAGCAACGACAATGTTTTGTCGAGCGATGACATCATCCATGTCTATTGATATGGTTGTCACTCACCACTGGTACTCAATTCCTAATTATATGTATTTTTTTAATCTCTGTAGCTGTTTATGAATGCAACGTGTTATGTAGTACATACATGCCTCATGGCTATGTGTTTCTCTGTACGGATGTTGTGCTCGACTGTTTTTTCCAAAAAGATGTTAACATTGTCCATTAGTTCTTTGTCTTTCCATTTGTTTCTTATAAACATCAAACAGTATTTCCTTATAATTTATATTACATATAAATTATTTAGGCTTGATGGGAAGTTATCATTTTTACAAGTTAATTGGGCATAAATAAAATAAAAGTGTGGTGTTATTAATGGAGGAGAAACATCTGCTGACATGTTTTTGATGAAAAAAAAATTACATGTACTTTTTATGTTTTTCCTCATTATCATTCATAACAAAATTCTAACCATATACAATCCAAATGTATTGTTCTCCGGCTTCAAATAGCCAAAAACAAATAGCGGGAAATAGCCAAAGAAATAAAAAACGAATGACATCCCTTTGTGAAATCGGACAAATAACTGGATTTTTCCAGCATGCAAATGTCCACATATATGTAACATTCACTAAAAATATTTAGTGCGTTATGAAGCAAAATTACTTATAGTGCATGTGAAATAGCAAATAGTGCACGCATTGGACTTCTAGCGTAACATACAAATAAAAATATTATATGATGTAGTGTAAAGTTTGGTAGTGCACATATACATGTACATTTTTCTGTTATTTTAAAATGCAATTTTAAAATACTGAGATCAAAAGAGCAATTAGGATTTTATGCACGATATCATGAGTTTGGAGTTTTCGCAATTGATAAGAAAGCACACAAGACTTCAAATCACACTTAATAAAAGGAAAAATATAGTAATTGTTTTGTCTTAAAAAATATCCTTTTCAAAGTAAGACATGTTACCTAATATTCAGGGCTTGAAGACACTCAGTTATTAAATATGCAAATGAAGATATTTGTGAATATTTCCATGTTGTCGTGTAGTATATTTTTCATTGATGCGTAGTGTTCTTTTTTCTAAACATGCATTCATATGTAGTGTGGGTAAAGATCTATGAACCACTCCCAAAAAAATATAACATGACAATCAAACATTACTCGGACATATTTATGTGAACAATAGATATTTGTAGATTATATGATCATGAATTCATTAAAAAGAATATATATCCTTTTTTCACATGATAGAGAATACGCACTGTTGTATGTTCGCAAGGATTTAAAATTGTATTATATTATTATTTTTCAATTCTCATACATATTGCATTTAACAAAAGTTAACAAAACTACAAATCAGAAAAATCTATATATAAATAGACTAGCCCGTGCGATCGCACGGGTTGACGACTAGTATACCTAATAATAAAGGGGTTATTGCTTCTGGTGGCCCGTCATCGAAATTGCCCCCAAAGTTACAAAATATTATCCAGCGATGTCACCTATAAGTGATAAAAAAACGTTTGACACAGGGGAATCCCCGCCTGGGCCGGCCCATACGGTAGGAAACTTCTATACTGCGCTCTGCGCGCTGGGAGATGACAAAGCGCGCCAGTTTGGGCCGGCCCATATCGGGGCAGCCTATTTTTAAAATATTGTTTTCCTTTTCCGTCTTTGTTTTTTTTTCTACTTTAAATAATTTGGGACTTCAGAAAAGTTCAGAAAAATAAAAAATGAGAATTCTGAAGTAAAATATTTAATAATTCATAAATGTTTGTGGATCCGGAAAATGTTCGGGATTTTAAAAAGTTGTTTGTATATTCAAAAGATGTTCACAATTTTGAATACAAATGTTTCGCAAATCAAAAAATGCACACGATTTTTCAAAAAAGTTTGTGTATTAAAAATGCTAATGAAGTTGAATAAAATTGCGCCAATTAGAAATATATTATCGAATTGAAAAATATCCTAAAAATTTTAAAATAATTCGTGACTTACAAAATAGTTTATTGATTCATAAAATGTTCGCTGATTCAATAAATCTTCATGGATTTCAAAATTTGTTCCACCAATTTCCCAAATTATGTTCGTCGACTCTAGAAATGTTCACCAATTCAAGAAATATTTTTAATAAAATCTTCACTTTTTTTTGCAAATAGTATAAAATGTTCATGAATTCAATAAATGTTCATCATTATAGAAAATGTTCGAAATTCTATAAAAAATGATCACAAATTTGAAAAGTGTTCACGATCTTAGATATGTTCATGAGTTTATTAAAATGTTCATGATTTTAAAAAATTGTTGACAATTTCACGAAAATGAGAGTGATAGTGTATCTCGGTGATGTAGCAAATGTGGTGATGGACATTGGAGATGATGATTTTTTTCCATTGCAACGCACGTTTTGCTAGTATATAATAACCAGTTTACTTAAAACTTGGTATCAGCTTCGAAGGCCCAGACACACACACATTCTTTCAAATGTGTTGATGACGATCATCCTCCTCAAGTCATGGTGTCTGGTGTTCATGATAGTGACTATGACGGCCTGTCCAACCTGGAGATTCTTGCCAGCTAGGAAGTTCTTCCACCCCACCGAGCTTAAGATAATGCAACCATCCGTATCCGCTACGTACGCACAGGTGGAGATGGATCCCCTTCATGTAAGGCGTACTCCAGCATAGCCTGCTTCATCAGCCTCGATGACACAACTAGGACCTAGCCTCTTAGGCAATTTCTGAAAACACACACACACACACACACACTCGCAAGCATATCATACGGATCTAAAAACAAATCCATGTGATAAATGAGCATGTCATGCACAATTATCAAAAAAGCATACACTTCAATTCACATATATCATCGGATTCTACACTAAACATATCAATCAGATCGATTCTACACTAAACATATCAATCAAATCGATTCTACACTAAGCATATTCATGTTGGAAATATGCCCTAGAGGCAACCATATTTGTATTATTTGTTTTCATGTTTATAACTAAGATTTTATATTCTATGCTATAATTGCTATAATTCTTGAATATGATTCGGAGAAAAACTCATAAGCACATGGAATGATAAAACCGTAAAACCTGATTCTTAGTCTTGCCTCTAAGACTAGTTCAAGTGTTGTATGACGATCATGTTTTCTTGATCATGTGTGTTTGGTTAAGTGCAACAATAATTCCAAACAACATTGAGAGTATGTGATATGTCTCCAACGTATCTATAATTTTTGATTGTTCCATGCTATTATATTATCCATCTAGGATGTTTTATATGCATTTATATGCTATTTTATATGATTTTTGGGCCTAACCTATTAACCTAGAGCCTAGTGCCAGTTTCTATTTTTTCCTTGTTTTTGAGTCTTGCAGAAAAGGAAAACCAAACGGAGTCCAATTGAGCTGAAATTTTACGGAGATCATTTTTGGACCAGAAGAATCCCACGGAGTACCGGAGGTGGGCCAGAAGAGTCCCGAGGCCACCACGGGGGTGGGGGGCGCGCCCTATCCCCCTGGGCGCGCCCCCTGCCTCATGGCCGCCTAGGGGACCCCCCTGACTTGTTCCCGACTCCAACACCTCTTATATAACCTCAAACTTCTAGAAAGAAACCTAGATCGGGAGTTCTGCCGCCGCAAGCCTCTGTAGCCACCGAAAACCAATCTAGACCCGTTCCGGCACCCTGCCGGAGGGGGAATCCCTTTCCGGTGGCCATCTACATCATCCCGGCGCTCTCCATGACGAGGAGGGAGTAGTTCACCCTCGGGGCTGAGGGTATGTACCAGTAGCTATGTGTTTGATCTCTCTCTCTCTCTCTCTCTCTCGTGTTCTTGAGGTGGTACGATCTTGATGTATCGCGAGCTTTGCTATTATAGTTGGATCTTATGATATTTCTCCCCCTCTACTCTCTTGTAATTGATTGAGTTTTCCCTTTGAAGTTATCTTATCGGATTGAGTCTTTAAGGATTTGAGAAAACTTCATGTATGTCTTGCATGTGCTTATCTGTGGTGATAATGGGAT
Organism: Aegilops tauschii subsp. strangulata; assembly: GCF_002575655.3. Classification (NCBI taxonomy): domain Eukaryota; kingdom Viridiplantae; phylum Streptophyta; class Magnoliopsida; order Poales; family Poaceae; genus Aegilops; species Aegilops tauschii. Next base: position 71,054,272 of record NC_053041.3, read on the forward strand.
ATCACTTGATCTACTTGATGTATGTTTTGGTGATCAACTTGCGGGTTCCGTGACGTCGTGAACTTATGCATAGGGGTTGGAACAAGTTTTCGTCTTGACTCTCCAGTAGAAACTTTGGGGCACTCTTTGAAGTTCTTTGTGTTGGTTGAATAGATGAAACTGAGATTGTGTGATGCATATCGTATTGTCATACCCACAGATACTTGAGGTGACATTGGAGTATCTAGGTGACATTAGGGTTTTGGTTGATTTGTGTCTTAAGGTGTTATTCTAGTACGAACTCTATGATATATCGAACGGAAAGAATAGCTTCGTGTTATTTTACTACGGACTCTTGAATAGATCGATCAGAAAGGATAACTTTGAGGTGGTTTCGTACCCTACAATAATCTCTTCGTTTGTTCTCCGCTATTAGTGACTTTGGAGTGACTCTTTGTTGCATGTTGAGGGATAGTTATATGATCTAATTATGTTATTATTATTGAGAGAACTTGCACTAGTGAAAGTATGAACCCTAGGCCTTGTTTCAACACATTGCATATCATTTGTGCTCACTTTTATCATTAGTTACCTTGCTGTTTTTATATATTCAGATTACAAAAACCAATATCTACCATCCATATTGCACTTGTATCACCATCTCTTCGCCGAACTAGTGCACCTATACAATTTACCATTGTATTGGGTGTGTTGGGGACACAAGAGACCCTTTGTTATTTGGTTGCAGGGTTGTTTGAGAGATACCATCTTCATCCTACGCCTCCCACGGATTGATAAACCTTAGGTCATCCACTTGAGGGAAATTTGCTACTGTCCTACAAACCTCTGCACTTGGAGGCCCAACAACGTCCACAAGAAGAAGGTTGTGTAGTAGACATCAAGCAGTTTCTGGCGCCGTTGCCGGGGAGGTTAGTGCTTGAAGGTATATCTTTAGATCTTGCAATCAAATCTTTTAGTTTCTTGTTTTATCACTAGTTTATTTTATAAAAGAAAACAACAAAAAAAATGGAATTGAGGGTGCCTCATATGCTTCATCTTTTTAATATCTTTCATGAAAATAAGGATTCCGATAATTGTGCTCAATTTCTAGAGGAAGAATGCATTAGGATGTTTGGCACTAAATATTTGAATGATGAGCATGATTGCAATGTTGTTAGTATGAATTCTTTGAATATCCATAGTACTAATGATGATTGCACTAGTCATGATGAAAATGTCTCTTATAAGCATGTCAACTTTTGTGGAATACATAGAGCTTGCAAGTACACACCAAATAGGGAAGATAGATTTTGCAAGAGGCATAAGTATTTGGAAACTAAATGGTTGCAAGAAAGGCTAGATGATTCTGCTGAAGGATTCAATATTTATCGCCATCCTTGTGAACTTTGCAATGAACATGGTCATTTAAAGCTCCAATGCTATTTGTTTCATGATCAAATCGTATCCAAAAAATGTGATAACTTGATTACCCTTGAGCATCATAAAGAGCTTAGTCTTCTTTTGGGGTATGAAGAAATGAAACGTATAACTGAGGGTATTCCAAAATTTAATCTTGATAGATTTCTTGATTTTGATCTAGAAGATTTTTTTTACGTATTGTGCGGTGAATTGCATTGAAAATCCTTATATTGCCAATTACATAAAGACAAGAAAACAAATAGAATATGAAGAGAATACTAATGAAAGGGAAGAGACTTCCCAATATCTTCCTATTATTTCTTATGATGAATCAGGTAACGAGGAGGAGCCTTCTATTCAACCAATCTCATTAATAAAGAGCTCCAAAAAGAGGATTAAACCCACACATTATGTGAATAAGAAAAAGAAAAGATGAAGAAGCAAAGGTGAAAAGGTATCCCTCCCAAATGATGTTGCTCCTATTACTCATTGTTATGATGATAATTGCTATACTATTGGTGCTATCCATACTATTAATGATGAGAGTAATTATGCTTATGATATGAAAAGGCCCAAGCTTGGGGATGCTATGTTTGATGAGAATGACATGTTTGAGAATTTATTTGCTGCAATTAATGTTTGTCCCAAGCTTCGGGATGCTATGTCTAATGAAGATGATATTTTTATCCTCCCAAGTTTTGATATGCAAATTTGTTATGATGATAGCATGCCTCCTACTTATGATGATTATATTTATGAAAGTGGATTTGGAGAGGTCATGACTTTATTTAGTAATGATTCCACTATCTTGGAAGAGGTTTCAATTGATTATGATGAGAACACAGTTGCTACCTATGATGATTATTGTGATGATACTTATGCTACTCTTTTAACGTGATGATTATTGTGATGATTATTGTGATGATTATATTTATAAAACTTGTCATGATTTTGATTACCCTTTTTCTGAACAATACTCTTTTAACGTGGAAAATTTTTATAGTATTCGAGTCTCTTATGATACTCCCACTATTCCGATTGAGAAGAATTTTGCTTATGTAGAGAGTAGTAAATTTTCTATGCTTGTAGATCATGAAAAGAATGCTTTAGGTGCTGGTTATATTGTTGAATTCATTCATGATGATACTGAAAATTATTATGAGGGAGGAATCTATGCTTGTAGGAATTGCAATAATATCAAGTTTCCTCTCTATGTGCTTAAAGTTTTGAAGTTATGCTTGTTTTGCCTTCCTATGCTAGTTGATTATTGTTACCATAAGTTGTTTGCCCACAAAATCCCTATGCATAGGAAGTGGGCTAGACTTAAATGTGCTAGTCATATTCTTCATGATGCTCTCTTTATGTTTCAATTCTTATCTTTTATGTGAGCATCATTGAAATCATCATGCCTAGCTAGGGGCATTAAACGTTAGCGCTTGTTGGGAGGCAACCCAATTTTATTTTTGTTCTTTGCTTTTTGCTCCTGTTTAGTAATAAATAATCTATCTAGCCTCTGGTTAGATGTGGTTCTATGTTTTAATTAGTGTTTGTGCCAAGTAGAACCTTTGGGAAGACTTGGGTGAAGTCTTTATGATCATGCTGTAAAAAACAGAAACTTTAGCGGTCACGAGATGTGCTGCCATTTTTTACTGGAGAGTGCTTTTAGGTTGATTTTTCTTGCAGATGATTAATAGACAAATCCTGAGGTCCACCAATTTATTTCAGAATTTTTGGAGTTCCAGAAGTATACGTTTGATACAGATTACTACAGACTGTTCTGTTTTTGACAGATTCTGTTTTCATTGTGTTGTTTGCTTATTTTGATGAATCTATGAGTAGTATTGGAGGGTATAAACCATAGAGAAGTTGGAATACAGTATATATTACACCAATATGAATTTAGAATGAGTTCACAACAGTACCTAAGTGGTGGTTTTATTTTCTTATACTAACGGAGCTTACGAGTTTTTTGTTGAGTTTTGTGTTGTGAAGTTTTCAAGTTTTGGGTAAAGATTCGATGGACTATGGAATAAGGAGTGGAAAGAGCCTAATCTTGGGGATGCCCATGGCACCCCAAGGTAATATTCAAGGACAACCAATAGCTTAAGCTTGGAGATGCCCCGGATGGCATCCCCTCTTTCTTCTTCGTTCATCGGTAACTTTACTTGGAGCTATATTTTTATTCACCACATGATATGTGTTTTGCTTGGAGCGTCATTTTATTTTATTTAGTTTTGCTTGCTGTTTGAATAATATCCCAATATCTGAAATTCTTAATTGTTAGAGAGTCTTCACATAGTTGCATAATTATTCGACTACTCATTAATCTTCACTTATATCTTTCGGAGTAGTTTGTCATTTGCTATAGTGCTTTACTTATATCCTTTTAGAGCACGACGGTGGTTTTATTTTGAAGAAATAGATTAACTCTCATGCTTCACTTATATTATTTTGAGAGTCTTTAGAATAGCATGGTAATTTTCTTTGGTTATGAATTTAGTCCTAATATGATAGGCATCCAAGATGGGTATAATAAAAACTTTCATATAGAGTGCATTGAATACTATGAGAAGTTTGATAGTTGATGATTGTTTTGAGATATGGAGATAGTGATATTCAAGTTGTGCTAGTTGATTAGTTGTGAATTTGAGAAATACTTGTGTTGAAGTTTGCAAGTCCCGTAGCATGCACCTATGGTAAACGTTGTCTAACAAATTTGAAACATGAGGTGTTCTTTGATTCTCATCCTTATGAGTGGCGGTCGGGGACGAGCGATGATCTTTTCCTACCAATCTATCCCCCTAGGAGCATGCGCGTAGTGTTTGGTTTTTGACGACTTGTAGATTTTTGCAATAAGTATGTGAGTTCTTTATGACTAATGTTGAGTCCATGGATTATACGCATTCTCACCCTTCCATCATTGCTAGCCTCTTCGGTACCGTGCATTACCCTTTCTCACCTTGAGAGTTGGTGCAAACTTCGCCGGTGCATCCAAACCCCGTGATATGATACGCTCTATCACACATAAACCTCCTTATATCTTCCTCAAAACAGCCACCACACCTACCTATTATGGCATTTCCATGGCCATTCCGAGATATATTGCCATGCAACTTTCCACCGTTTCATTTATTATGAAACGCTTCATCATTGTCATATTGCCTTGCATGATCATGTAGTTGACATCGTATTTGTGGCAAAGCCACGATGCATAATGTCATACATGTCACTCTTGATTCATTGCCCATGCCGGTACACTGCCGGAGGCATTCATATAGAGTCATACTTTGTTCTAGTATCGAGTTGTAATCATTGAGTTGTAAATAAATAGAAGTGTGATGATCATCATTAATAGAGCAGTGTCCCATGAATAAAAAGAACAAAAAGAAAGGCCAAATAAAAAAAAGAAAGGCCAAAAAAAGGGGATGGCCAAATAAAAAAAAGAGGGAGGCCCAAAAAAAAGAAAAGAAAAAGAAGGGACAATGCTACTATCCTTTTTCGACACTTGTGCTTCAAAGTAGCACCATGATCTTCATGATAGAGAGTCTCTTATTTTGTCACTTTCATATACTAGTGGGAATTTTTCATTATAGAACTTGGCTTGTATATTCCAACAATGGGCTTCCTCAAATGCCCTAGGTCTTCGTGAGCAAGCAAGTTGGATGCATGATGTCTACTACACAACCTTCTTCTTGTAGACGTTGTTGGGCCTGCAAGTGCACAGGTTTGTAGGACAGTAGCGAATTTCCCTCAAGTGGATGACCTAAGGTTTATCAATCCGTGGGAGGCGTAGGATGAAGATGGTCTCTCTCAAACAACCCTGCAACCAAATAACAAAGAGTCTCTTGTGTCCCCAACACACCCAATACAATGGCAAATTGTATAGGTGCACTAGTTCGGCGAAGAGATGGTGATACAAGTGCAATATGGATAGTAGATATAGGTATTTGTAATCTGAAAATATAAAAACAGCAAGGTAACTAATGATAAAAGTGAGCGTAAACGGTATTGCAATGCTAGGAAACAAGGCCTAGGGTTCATACTTTCACTAGTGCAAGTTCTCTCAACAATAATAACATCGATAGATCACATAACAATCCTCAACATGCAACAAAGAGTCACTCCAAAGACACTAATAGCGGAGAACAAACGAAGAGATTATGGTAGGGTACGAAACCACCTCAAAGTTATTCTTTCGGATCAATCTATTCAAGAGTTCGTACTAGAATAACACCTTAAGACACAAATCAATCAAAACCCTAATGTCACCTAGATACTCCATTGTCACCTCAAGTATCCGTGGGCATGATTATACGATATGCATCACACAATCTCAGATTCATCTATTCAACCAACACAAAGTACTTCAAAGAGTGCCCCAAAGTTTCTACCGGAGAGTCAAGACGAAAACGTGTGCCAACCCCTATGCATAGGTTTATGTGCGGAACCCGCAAGTTGATCACCAAAACATACATCAAGTGGCACGTGATATCCCATTGTCACCACAGATAAACACGGCAAGACATACATCAGGTGTTCTCAAATCCTTAAAGACTCAATCCGATAAGATAACTTCAAGAGGAAAACTCAATTCATCACAAGAGAGTAGAGGGGGAGAAACATCATAAGATCCAACTATAATAGCAAAGCTCGCGATACATCAAGATCGTGCCGTAGAGAGAACACAAGAGAGAGAGATCAAACACATAGCTACTGGTACATACCCTCAGCCCCGAGGGTGAACTACTCCCTTCTCGTCATGGAAAGCGCCGGGATGATGAAGATGGCCACCGGTGATGGGTACCCCCTCCTGCAGGGTGCCGGAACAGGCTCCCGAGAGGTTTTTGGTGGCTATAGAGGCTAGCGGCAGCGGAACTCCCGATCTATCTTCTTTTTTATGTTTTTAGGGTACGTGGACTTATATAGGCGAAATAAGTTGGTCGGGGGGGTGCTCGAGGGGCCCAGAGACAGGGGGCACGCCCAGTAGGGGGGGGGGGGGGCGCCCTCCTATCTCCTGGCCTCCTCGAGGCTCTTCTGACGTGAACTCCAAGTCTCCCGGATCATAATCTTCCCAAAAATCACGCTGCCGAAGGTTTCATTCCGTTTGGACTCCGTTTGATATTCCTTTTCTTCGAAATACTGAAACAGGCAATAAAACAACAATATGGGCTGGGCCTCCTGTTAATAGGTTAGTCCCAAAAGTAATATAAAAGTGTATAATAAAGCCCATAATCATTCAAAACAGATAATAAAATAGCATGAATGCTTCATAAATTATAGATACGTTGGAGACGTATCAGCATAAAAGAAAGAATTTATGAAGTGTGAATGCTAGAAGGTGCACAAGTTTGATCAATGATGATTTCAATCACCTTTTCTAGCATGATTATATGTCATAACAGTAGTTCATCTCATAAAACTTCTCACGAATAAGTAACAAGCAATTCACATGTTAAAGCATAGATCATAAACTTTCTTGAAAACTAACAAACCGTGTTATTAGTCATCAAACAATTACAAGTCATCTTATTTTCAGGAAGGGTCTATGTCAGAGCTTTGATTTAGCAAACTCCACATACTCAACTATCATATAGTCTTCTACAATTGCTAACACTCACGCAATACTTATGGTTATGGAATTTTAATCGGACACTGAGAAAGATAGGGGCTTATAGTGTTGCCTCCCAACGTATTCACCTTTGGGTGATGTCAACAATAATAGTTCATGCTAACTTACATCCAATTGGATATATATATATATATATATATATATATATATATATATATATATATATATATATATATATATATATATATATATCAGGATCTTTCCAACACAAGGTGCTTGCCAAAGGATAAAATGAAAAGGGAAAGGTGAAGATCACCTTGACTCTTGCATAAAGTAAAAGACGTAAAATAAAAGATAGGCCCTTCGCAGAGGGAAGCAGGGATTTGCAGAGGTGCCAGAGCTCGATTTTAAAATAGAGATGAAAATAATTTTGAGAGGTATGATCTCATTGTCAACATAACAACCAAGAGTTCCCAATATCTTCCATACTACATACATTATAGGCGGTTCCCAAACAGAATGGTAAAGTTTTTACGCCCCCTCCACCAACAATCATCAATCCATGGCTTGCCCGAAACAATGGGTGCCTCCAACTAACATCAATCCTGGGGGAGTTTTGTTTGCAATTATTTTTGATTTGATTTTGATCTTTTGATCATGGGACTGGGCATCCCGGTTACCAGCCATTTTCTCGTGAATGATGAGCGGAGTCCACTCATCGTGAGAATAACCCACCTAGCATGGAAGATACTGACAGCCCCTAGTCGCTACATGAGCGATTCGGGCATACAAAACAGATTTTTATTTGAAGGTTTAGAGTTTGGCACATGCAAATTTACTTGGAATGGCAGGTAAATACCGCATATAGGTAGGTATGGTGGACACTCATGGAAAAAACTGGGTTTAAGGATATTTGGAAGCACAATTAGTATCTCTACTTGGTGCAAGGAATTTGGCTAGCATGAGGGGGAAAGGCAAGCTCAACATGTTTGAATGATCCATGACAATATACTTTAACTGAGATGTGAGAAAACATAACCCATTACGTTGTCTTCCTTGTCCAACATCAACTCTTTAGCATGTCATACTTAATGAGTGCTCACAATTATAAAAGAAGTCTAAGATAGTATATTTATATGTGAAATCTCTCTTCCTTCAATATTCTTTCATGAATTGTTCAAATGACCGATACAATGCTTGCTAACCTTCAATAAATTTACTACCTCTACTTCTTAGATGTGAAGTCATTACTCCTAATGGGGTAAGCATATGAAACATATATAATTTCAGATTTATGACATTCAACTCATTCAACCATTTACTCATAGGATATAAGTGAAGCACACGAGTAAATGACAAACTACTCCAACAAGATATAAGTGAAGATCAATGAGTAGCTAAATAATTATGTAACTATGTGAAGACTCTATCTCATTTAAGAATTTCAGATCTTGGTATTTTATTCAAACAGCAAGCAAAGCAAAATAAAATGACATTGCAAAGATAGCACAACTCATGTGAAGAAGCAAAAACTTAGGTTCAACCGATACTAACCTATAATTGTTGAAGAAAAAAGGTGGGATGCCTACCGGGGCATCCCCAAGCTTAGATGCTTGAGACTGCTTGAAATATTATCTTGGGGTGCCTTGGGCATCCCCAAGCTTGAGCTTTTGTGTCTCCTTAATTCCTTTTATGTCTCAGTATCTCAAAAGCTTCATACACACCAAACTCAACAAGAACTCGTGAGATAGGTTAGTATAAATCGACGCAATAACCTTATCATACTCTACTGTAAAAAATCACTAAAATTATTATTCAACATTGCATACTAAATGCCTCTGCATATTTAATACTCCTATCATCAAATAGAATCATTAAACAAGCAAACATATGCAAACAATGCAAACATAACAGCAATCTGCCAAAACAGTATAGTCTGTAAAGAATGCAAGATTTATCATGCTTCCCTAACTCCAAAACTTATGAGAGAAAATTCCCACTGTAGTAAATTTATCAGAGCTTATTATGCAAAAGGTTTCAACATTATATCATTCTCTGACTTTTCTAGGGAATTTTTGCAACAGCGGTAAACTTTCTGTTTTCAAACAGCAACATGTATACTAGCAAAATAAGCATGGTAAAGGCTATCCTTGACATTTTTATTGAAACTAAAGATGCAAAAAATTAATCTAAATAACAGCAAGCAAATACTAACAAAATAAAATGATGCTCCAAGCAAAACACATATCATGTGGTGAATAAAAATATAGCTTCAAGTAAAGTTACCGATGAACGAAGACAAAAGAGGTGATGCCATCCGGGGCATCCCCAAGCTTAGGCTCTTGTTTGTCCTTGAATATTACCTTGGGGTTCCTTGGGCATCCCAAATCTTAGGCTCTTGCCACTCCTTATTCCATAGTCCATCGAATCCTTACCCAAAACTTGAAAACTTCACAACACAAAACTCAACAGAAAACTCGTAAGCTCCGTTAGCGAAAGAAAACAAAACACCACTTCAAGGTACTGTAATGAACTCATTATTTATTTATATTGGTGTTAAACCTACTGTATTCCAACTTCTCTATGATTTATAAACTATTTTACTAGCCATAGATGCATCAAAATAAGCAAACAACACGCGAAAGGCAGAATCTGTCAAAAACAGAACAGTCTGTAGTAATCTGTAACTAACGCAAACTTCTGGAACCCCAAAAATTCTACCAAAATAGGAAGTCCTAGGCAATTTGTCTATTGATCAGCATCAAAAAGAATCAACGCAAAATCACTTTTCTGTGATTTACTAAATTGTTTCTCGTGCGCGCAAAGTTTCTGTATTTCAGCAGAATCAAATTAACAATCACCATAGGTTATCCTAAAGGTCTTACTTGGCACTTTATTGAAACAAAAGCTATAAAACATGATTACTACAGTAGCATAATCATGTGAACACACAAAAACAGTAAGGATAAATATTGGGTTGTCTCCCAACAAGCGCTATCGTTTAACGCCCCTAGCTAGGCATGATGATTTCAATGATGCTCACATAAAAGATAAGAATTGAAACATAAAGAGTGCATCATGAAGAATATGACTAGCACATTTAAGCCTAACCCACTTCCTATGCATAGGGATTTTGTGATCAAACAACTTAGGGGAACAATAATCAACTAGCATAGGGAGGTAAAACAAGCATAACTTCAAGATTTTAAGCACATAGAAAGGAAACTTGATATTATTGCAATTCCTACAAGCATATGTTCCTCCCTCATAATAATTTTCAGTAGCATCATGAATGAATTCAACAATATAACCAGCACCTAAAGCATTCTTTTCATGATCTACAAGCATAGAAAATTTACTACTCTCCACATAAGCAAAATTCTTCTCATTCGGAATAGTGGGAGTATCATAAGAGACTTGAACACTAAAAATTGTTTCCACATAAAAAGAGTGATGTTCAGAAAAAGGGTAATCATAATCATGACAAGTTTTATGAATATAATCATCACTAGTTTTTATAGCATAAGTTTCATCACAATAATCATCATAAGTAGCAACTTCGTTCTCATCATAATCGATTGCAACCTCTCCCAAGATAGTGGAATCATCACTAAATAAAGTTGACACTCTTCCAAATCCACTTTCATATTCATCACAATAAGTTTCAACATCCTCCAAAATAGTGGGATCACTACTTCCTAAAGTTGACACTCTTCCAAACCCACTTTCATCAATATAATCATCATAGGTAAGAGGCATGCTATCATTATAACAACTTTGCATATCAAAACTTGGGATGCTAAAAATATCATCTTCATTAAACATAGCATCCCCAAGCTTGGGACAAACATTAATTTCAGCAAATATATTCTCAAATATTTCATCCTTATCAAACATAGCTTCCCCAAGCTTGGGCCTTTTCATATCATGAGCATAATCACTCTCATCATTAAAAATATGGATAGCACCAATAGTAAAGCAATTGTCATCATCACAATGAGTAGTAGGAGCAACTTCATTTGAGAGGGATACCTTTTTACCTTTGTTGCTCATACTTTTCTTTTTCTTCTTCACATTATGTGTGGGTTCAACCTTCTTCTTTGAGCTTCTTATGGATGAGATTGGTTGATTAGAAAACTCCTCCTCGTTACCTAATTCATCATAAGAAATAATAGGAGGATATTGGGAAGTCTCTTCCCTTTCATTAGTATTCTCATCATCTTCTATTTGCTTTCTTTTCTTTAGGTAATTGGAAATATAAGGATTTTCAATGCAATTCTCCGCAGAAAACATATAAATATCCTCTAGATCAGAATCAAGAAATCTATCAAGATTAAATTTTGGAATACCCTCAGTTATACGTTTCATTTCTTCATACCCCAAAAGAAGACTAAGCTCTTTATGATGCCCAAGGGTAATCAAGCTATCACAATTTTTGGACACAATTTGATCATGAAACAATTTGCATTGGAGATTTAAATGACCACGTTCATTGCAAAGTTCACAAGGGGCGCGAAAAATATTGAATCTTTTAGCACACTCATCAAGACTTTCTTGAAAACCTTAGTTTTTAAATACTTATGCCTCTTGCAATATCTATTTTCTCTATTTGGTGTGTCCATGCAAACCCATTCTACTCCACAAAAATCAACATGCTTATAAGAGACATTTTCATCATAACTAGTGATATCATCATTAGTACTATGGATATTCAAAGAGTTCATACTAACAACATTGCAATCATGCTCATCATTCAAATATTTAGTGTCAAACATTTTAATGCATTCTTCTTCTAGCAATCGAGCACAATTTTCCTTTTCATCAAACTCACGAAAGATATTAAAAAGACGAAGCGTATGAGACAAACTCAATTCCATTTTTTTGTAATTTTCCTTTATAAACTAAAATAGTGATAAATCAAGAAGCAAAAATATTTGATTGCAAGATCTAAACATATACTTTCAAGCACTCACCTCCCCGGCAACGGCGCCAGAAAAGAGCTTGATGTCTACTACACAACCTTCTTCTTGTAGACGTTGTTGGGCCTGCAAGTGCACAGGTTTGTAGGACAGTAGCAAATTTCCCTCAAGTGGATGACCTAAGGTTTATCAATCCGTGGGAGGCGTAGAGTCTCTTGTGTCCCCAACACACCCAATACAATGGCAAATTGTATAGGCACTAGTTCGGCGAAGAGATGGTGATACAAGTGCAATATGGATAGTAGATATAGGTATTTTTAATATGAAAATATAAAAACAGCAAGGTAACTAATGATAAAAGTGAGCGTAAACGGTATTGCAATGCTAGGAAACAAGGCCTAGGGTTCATACTTTCACTAGTGCAGGTTCTCTCAACAATAATAACATAGATAGATCATATAACAATCCCTCAACATGCAACAAAGAGTCACTCCAAAGACACTAATAGCGGAGAACAAACGAAGAGATTATGTAGGGTACGAAACCACCTCAAAGTTATTCTTTCGGATCAATCTATTCAAGAGTTCGTCCTAGAATAACACCTTAAGACACAAATCAATCAAAAGCCTAATGTCACCTAGATACTCCATTGTCACCTCAAGTATCCGTGGGCATGATTATACGATATGCATCACACAATCTCAGTTTCGTCTATTCAACCAACACAAAGTACTTCAAAGAGTGCCCCAAAGTTACTACCAGAGAGTCAAGACGAAAACGTGTGCCAACCCCTATGCATAGGTTCATGTGCGGAACCCGCAAGTTGATCACCAAAACATACATCAAGTGGCACGTGATATCCCATTATCACCACAGATAAACACGGCAAGACATACATCAAGTGTTCTCAAATCCTTAAAGACTCAATCCGATAAGATAACTTCAAGATGAAAACTCAATTCATCACAAGAGAGTAGAGGGGGAGAAACATCATAAGATCCAACTATAATAGCAAAGCTCGCGATACATCAAGATCGTGCCATAGAGAGAACACGAGAGAGAGAGAGATCAAACACATAGCTACTGGTACATACCCTCAGCCCCGAGGGTGAACTACTCCCTCCTCGTCATGGAGAGCGCCGGGATGATGAAGATGGCCACCGGTGATGGGTTCCCCCTCCGGCAGGGTGCCGTAACGGGCTCCCAAGAGGTTTTTGGTGGCTACAGAGGCTTGCGGCGGCGGAACTCCCGATCTATCTTTTTTTTTTATGTTTTTAGGGTACGTGGACTTATATAGGCAAAAGAAGTCGGTCGGGGGGTGCTCGAGGGGCCCAGGAGACAGGGGCGCACCCAGTGGGGTAGGGGGGTGCCCTCCTATCTCCTGGCCTCCTCGAGGCTCTTCTGACGTGAACTCCAAGTCTCCTGAATCATAATCTTCCCAAAAATCACGCTGCCGAAGATTTCATTCCGTTTGGACTCCGTTTGATATTCCTTTTCTTCGAAATACTGAAACAGGCAATAAAACAACAATATGGGCTGGGCCTCCGGTTAATAGGTTAGTCCCAAAAGTAATATAAAAGTGTATAATAAAGCCCGTAATAATTCAAAACAGATAATAAAATAGCATGAATGCTTCATAAATTATAGATACGCTGGAGACGTATCAATGCACACCCACTTAGTTTCTTTTGTTGAGCTTTCATACATTTATAGCTCTAGTGCATCCGTTGCATGGCAATACCTACTCCTTGCATTGACATCAATTGATGGGCATCTCCCTAGCCCGTTGATTAGCCGCGTCAATGTGAGACTTTCTCCTTTTTTGTCTTCTCCACACAACCCCCATCATTATATTCTATTCCACCCATAGTGCTATGTCCATGGCTCACGCTCATGTATTGCGTCAAAGTTGAAAACACTACTAGGAAAAGGGCTATAGCGAATATGCACATTAATGGCGCACCATGTGTATGTACGCCATTAGTGTCCATATCACTAATGGCGCACCACACCCACGGTGCGCCACTACTAACAATTTTTTTTCCAAAACTAGTAATTGCACACTAGGGTATAGTGCGCCATTACTAGTTTTAACTAGTAATGGCGCACCACACACTCTGTGCGCCACTACTAACAATTTTTTTTACTTTTTTTTCAAAACTAGTAATGGCGCACCAGGGTATAGTGCGCCATTACTAGTTCAAACTAGTAATGGCGCACCACAACCACGGTGCGCCACTACTAACAATTTTTTTTATTTTTTTTGCAAAACTAGTAATGGCGCACCACGTAACAGGTGCGCCATTAGTAACCATGGTTACTAATGGCGCATTGTTAGGTGGTGCGCCATTGGTAACCTAAGAGTAGCTAGATATTTTGGACAACCACCTACCACACTCACTTTCCCCACTTCATTCTCTCCACCTCCTCCTCCAAGCTTGTCTTGGGTGCCTCCTCCTCCTCACCTCATTTGCACCATAGATTCACCCCAATTAAGTGGTTAAATTTCCTTTTTTTGATAGGTAAGTAAGGGGAAAGCTTTCTTTATGTTGTAGATCTACTTTTTTCTCCCTCCAACAACGTGCACATGCCCTTTTTATGGCCTAGATCTACGTATGTTTGTGGTGTTGCATATGTTTGTGGTGTTGCATATGTTTGTGTTTGCAGGTACCGGTATTTGAAATGCGATAGTTGCCAATATTTTGCCGGAATGTTGATTCATTTCCGTTTCGGCGAGAATTTGGCACTATGCATTCTTTTTGGTCCTATTTTTAGGCAAAGTCATGCCAAATTTTTTTGGTTCTAAAATATCGTTTTGCTCTACCCCGCAGGCGACCATGGTCCGCACGATGACCGAAGGCATCGTGAATAGGTTTTTGAGCTCTGCGAAGGCCGAGATGCTTCAAAAGAACAAGACGGAGATAAGATGTCCGTGTCGAAGATGCAAGCTAAGGAGCCTTATGGACCCGAATTTCGTATAGGTGCGGGACCACCTGCTCTTGCGTGGTTTCATGGATGGCTATCAGTGGCAAGGTGATGAAGATGATTATGAAGTCGTCCATGGGGGTCGGGCAAGAAATGAGGAAGGGCAGCAAGACAACCGCGGCGAGGGCGGGCGAGAAGACGAAGAATCTCCAGGACATGATCACGAAGTAGATGTAGTACACAGTCATCATGTAGAAGATGCCAGACATGATGATGAGGAAGATGCCGGAGCAGACGAAGGGCATGATCATGAAGATGAAGTTGCCGGAGCAGACGACAATGGACCATCGATGGGCTGGGTGCAGGATCCTCATATTCAAGAGCTGCTTCTCAAGCAGACGGATAACACAAGAGCTGCCGCCCGAGAGAAAGCCAAGCTGGACCAACTAGAGATAGACGCGGTTACTCCATTGTATGAAGGATGCATGCCCGAGGATACCCGCCTGAAAGTAACGCTCATGGCTTTGGAGATGAAGGTAAAACACGAAATGACCGACGCATGCTTCGACGAGAACATGTCATTCTGGCACGAACGTCTTCCCAAGGGGAACAAGAGCCCGGCCAGTTTCGAGGAGGCGAAGAAAATCGTGTGTCCACTGGATTTACCGCACGTGAAATACCATGTGTGCATGAACAATTGCATCATTTATCGGGACGAGCACGCGGAGTCTACCATATGTCTGGTGTGCGGCAGCACTCGGTATAAGAAGAGGAAGAAAGCTCCTCGAAAAGTGGTGTGGTACTTTCCGATCACTCCCCGTCTACAGCGGTATTTCACGGACCCTATGGTAGCAAAGCTCCTACGTTGGCACGCGGATAGGGAGGAGAAGAAGCGAGAAGATGACGGAAATGATCCGGAGATAAATAAAAAGACAAGATGCTGAGTCACCCTAAGGATGCGAGCCAGTGGCAAGTGTTGAACTTCGAACACCCAGAATTTGGGGATGATCCAAGGAACATCATGCTGGGCACGAGCACCGATGGAGTCAATCCGTTTGGCAGCCAGAGAAGCACACATAGCACCTGGCCTGTGTTTGTGTGGATGTACAACCTTCCCCCTGGTTGTGCATGAAGAGGAAGTACATTCACATGAGTATGCTAATTGAAGGGCCAAAACAACCGGGGAACGACATCAATCTGTATCTGGGGCTGCTGAAAGAGGAGCTAGACACGCTATGGAAAACGCCAGCCAATACGTGGGACACCGCAGAGAAAGAATATTTCCCTATGAGAGCCGCACTGCTCACGACGGTGCACGACTATCTCGGTTACGGATATGTCGCGGGTTAGGTGGTCCACGGATTTTCTGGAGGCGTCAGGTGCATGGATGACACAACGTATCGCCAGCTAGATAGAGATCCCAGGTCTTCGAAAACCGTGTTCATGGGACATCGAAGGTGGTGGCTTCGCGACGATGATTCATGGAGAAAATGCAAGGATCTGTTCGATGGTGAAACCGAACCCCGAAGACGCCCATGTACGAGGAGCGGCGAGGAAATAGACGAGCTATTGAAAAATTGGAAAGAGTGCCCACCGCTGGGAAAGGCGCCAGAGCCGGGAAAGAAGCGAAAGGCGCTAGAGCCGCTGCTGAAGGTATGGAAAACGAGGTCTGTTTTCTGGGACTTGCTGTACTGGAAGATCCTCCTTGTGCCTCACAGCCTTGATGTCATGCATATCACGAAGAACGTGTGCGAGAGTCTGCTTGGTACCCTGCTCAACATGCAGGAGAGGACCAAAGATGGGCCGAAAGCAAGGGCAGACTTGAAATCAATGGGCATCAGAGAGGAGCTTCACGCTAATGATGATGATGATGATGATGAGGCAAAGGACACGGAAAGTCGTCGCAAAGGCAAAAAGGCCAAGAAGATCGGAAATGACTTCCCTCCCGCGTGCTTCACTCTAAGTCAGGAGGAGATCGAGCAGTTTTTCACCTGCCTCATAGGAGTAAAACTTCCTTACGGTTACGCGGAGATACCTAGACTCAGCGAAGCCAAAGTTCAGCGGGATGAAGTCTCACGACTGTCACGTGCTGATGACGCAGATACTTCTAGTTGCAATCCGTGGGATCATGGACACGCATGTCCGTGAAACGCTTTTTGGCCTATGCATCTTTTTCGACGTCATCTCTCGGAAGTCGGTTGGCGTGAGGCAACTCAGAAGGCTACAAGAAGAGATCGTGGTGATACTATGCGAGCTTGAGATGTACTTCCCGCCCGCATTCTTCGATGTTATGGTGCGTCTGCTGGTCCATATCGTGGAGGATATCATCCAACTCGGGCCGACGTTCCTGCACATCATGATGCCGTTCGAAAGGATGAATGGTGTCATCAAAGGATACTTTCGCAACATGTCACGTCCAGAGGGAAGCATAGCCAGGGGCTTTCTGACCGAAGAGTGCATCTCCTACTGCACAAATTATCTAGGTCGAGAACCTCGTTGGTCTGCCCGTCAACATGCACCTCGGCAGGCTCACTGGATGGGGTCACCGCGAGGGTTGCCGTGAAATGCATGTCGACTTCGAGGGTCGACTCACCAACTTTGAAAGAGCAAACCTAGTCGTGGTCGATCCTTGGGTGGTAGAGCACAAAACCTTTATTGAGAAGACGTACAATGACCGAGGCCAATAGAGGATGGACGGAGATATAATCAAAGAGCACAACTCATGTTTCACGCGTTGGTTCAAGGAGAAGCTTCTGTCGTACCCTTTACATGAGGATTCTTCGGCGGAAGAAAAACTCATATTCGCCTTGTCACAGGGCGCCGAGCACAACCTGATGACCTATGAGGCGTACGATATCAACGGCTACACATTCTACACCGAGAAAAGGACATGAAGAGCGATGGTTATCAGAACTCAGGGGTAACGATGGAATCCTACACCGGTAATGACAAGGACAGATACTACAGAAGGATCGAGGAGATCTGGGAGCTGAGCTACGCTGGAGAGAAGGTCCCGATGTTCCGTGTAAGATGGGCCAAGAGCGTCCTAAAATATGACCGGTATTTCACCACCATGGTTATACCCGAAGCCAAATCCAAGACCGCGGGCGCAAACGCCACCGCGAAGTATGAGCCATGGGTACTGGCTTCCCAAGTGGACCAATGCTTCTTCATTACCGACACGTCAAAGCCCAGTCATGTTGTCGTGAGGAGGGGCAAAAGGAAGATCATCGGAATGGATGGAGTCGCCAATGAGCAAGACTTTGACAAGTACGGCGACCCGAAGATGGAACATGACGACAACGATGAAGTGCCATACACCACAAGAAGAAGCAGGACCACCCTACCTAAAGGACGTCCGTTCAAGAGAAGAACTCCATTTGCGAAAAAGAAGGGCAAGAAGATTGTGAAAAGATAGCTAGCTAAGATCGATTGTATTTAAATTGTAGTCTTCATTTCTCTATTGTATTTCGACATATGGAATTGAATTTCTAACTCACAAAAAGTATTGAATTTGCTAATATTTTTTGAACTCATGAATATTTTTAAATTTCATGGAACTTTTTGAATTCATGAATATTTTTTCAAATTTGATGATATTTTTTCATACTCATAAATGTTTTACCAATTCACCAATGTTTTGCAACTAAAAATCCAAAAAAAAGTTACTAATGGCGCACCCCTAGGAGGTGCGCCATTGCTCTCAAGGTACTTATGGCACACCCTTAGGAGGTGCGCCATTGGTATACCAATTTTTATTTAATTAGGTTTATTCTGTTACTGAATTTCTAACTCACAAAAAGTATTGAATTTGTTAATATTTTTTGAACTCATGAATATTTTTAAATTTCATGGGCACTTTTTGAATTCATGAATATTTTTTCAAATTTGATGATATTTTTTCATATTCATAAATGTTTTACCAATTCACAAATGAATGCAACTAAAAATCCAAAAAAAAGTTACTAATGGCGCACCCCTAGGAGGTGCGCCATTGCTATCAAGGTACTTATGGCGCACCCCTAGGAAGTGCGCCATTAGTAACTTTTTTTTAGATTTTTAGTTGCATTCATTTGTGAATTTCTAACTCACAAAAAGTATTGAATTTTTTAATATTTTTTGAACTGATGAATATTTTTAAATTTCATGGGCACTTTTTGAATTCATGAATATTTTTTCAAATTTGATGATATTTTTTCATATTCATAAATGTTTTACCAATTCAGAAATGAATCCAACTAAAAATCCAAAAAAAGTTACTAATGGGGCACCGCTAGGAGGTGCGCCATTGCTATCAAGGTACTTATGGCGCACCAGGAGAAGGTGCGCCATTGCTAACCCTCCCCCCACTAAAATCCCCAATCCCCGATCCCCAATCTCACATCTCTCTCAGCCCCGACCCACTGCGCCGCCGCCCCGACGTGCGCCGCCGCCCTCGCCCGTGGGACGCGTCAGCTCCCAATCCGCGCCCCCGCCGCCACCCTCTCCCCGTCCTCCCCTTCCTCCCCCTCCGACCCCACCCCGCTCTCGCCAGAGCAGCGCCGCAGGGCCGACACCAACCTCGCCCTCGCCCGCGCGCGCCGCAACCTCCGCCTCACCGAGTCCGGAGCTGCTCGTGGAGGAGACGTGGCTGGAGGCGCTCTCCGGGGAGCTGCTCAAGCCCTACGCGCTCGACCTCTGCCGCTTCGCCGCCCACGAGCGCCTGCACGCCAAGGTGCCCGTCTACCCGCCGCCCCACCTCGTCTTCCACGCGCCAAATCGAGCGGCGACCAGGTAAATCCATCCAGACCCGCCGGCGTCCACCTCGACCTCCCTCCTCCCCTGCATTCCCGCCACCCCACATCTCTTTATGGCTCCGTTTGACGGACTCCTCCACCTTCCCTTCTCTCTGCAGGATAGGACGAACTCCATCATCGAGCAGAACCGGGGCGAGCTCCAGCCCTACCCACCGGCGTCCAGCACAGGTATGCTCATCCCCTTCCCGCCCCTCCGGCTGCCGGTGTCCGCCCTCCCTCTCGCCTGCCCCCATCTCTGATTGTTTTCTTTTCCAGTCTCAATCTATATGCTACATGATCTATACCGAGGTGAATAATCTTTTGTCATGGAAGATTGTTGGTTGTTGTGCATGATCTGTTGCAACTGCGATTGAATGTCCGTGAAAAATGTGTCATGAATTGATGTTGCTGAATATTGATGATATCTGAAACGATTCACACATGTGTTTCTGAATGTAAGACAACAACCTGTATAGGACAGATTTGGTGCAAGAAAACAACACACTTCTACTAATCTCTTGCTGCATAGGAAAGGTATTTTGCAGTGCTCAAGCAAAGTGAGGATAGTTTCAGTTAACTAAGCCGTGATCACTCAAAAGTTAGTTCAAAGAAGATCTTGGTTGGCTTTCAGCAGTTGCTGTAGTTGTCAGAGAGAAGTTCAAACCTGTCAAAGAATGAATAGCCTAGTACTTCAGCTATTATCTTCCCCACTATAGTTTTGCCAGAACCCATCATTCCTACATTTAAATGCATACATATATTAGATAGGCAATACATAGTGAAGGGTTGCATTCAAATTATAGAGCTGATGTGGGGGCAAGAACTAACCAACTAGATAAACACAGCGGTCATTCAGGCAAGGGAGCACGTCCTCTGCTTTTTGCTGCAGTTAACATGGAGGTCAGTCATATCAACACAAATATGCAGTTAGTTGATGATTTGTGTGAATTTCTCCATGTAAACTTGCCAAGGCAAACATCATTGCATTATCTCCTAAACTTTAGTACGAGAGCCTCATCAGCAGAATAGTGGGCCTTCTCAGTACCTGCGATCGTGCATGCATGTCAGATCACAATCATTCGATAGCATCCTCGATAGCACTCTCTTTGACTTCTATGGTTTGTCCTGGGTAGCATACTACAGAAATTACTCAATTTTTGCGGACTTATTTGCGATCCATGATATTTCTTTGGAGTCTCATGACACATCCCTTAATTTTTTTGAAATTCGTAGACACTAAAATCAAAATAGCTCATGGCTGTTTGATGTGACCGTTATTAGGTTTATGTCCATTTCAATGGCTACTTGCACCAACAGCTGAATGTAACTGAACTTTTGAACACATGAATTGTAGATAGTTTTAGTTAACTAAGATTGGCAGAATATCTTGTTTCAAATATAGCCTATGCATGTCTTGTTTTCTGGTTATGGATATTGTATAGTACTGCATATCTTTTTTTTTGTAATATAATGCTTACCAAAGGTTTCAATATTTTGCTGTTACCATTGTTCTTTGAGCATAATTCTTTTTCATTTCCTACTATCCTTATTCTAATTCTCTTAAATTGCTATGTTGTGTGTAACAGAATTAGATCTTGGATCTGCTAGTGGACTTTGGGAGTTTGTTAGCCAGCTTGGTGACTCTAGATTTTTTCTGTGATCTGTGGCTGGCATCTAGACAGCACACACATACATACAGAGGCACATTGTGGTGCTGCTTTGTTTCTGTGATCACATTGTGGTGCCTGGCACATTTGCCCCATCACTTCGTTACCCCTTTCTCCTGAAATGTTGATTAATTTCCGTTTCGGTTGAGATTGGGGCACTCCTAGGTCAAGAAAATTAGCAAAGGTCATGCCCAATTTTCTTGACCTAGAAGGTGCCCGATTCTCAACCGAAACAAAAATTAATCAACATTTATAGTTTGACCTAGATATTGGGGTGCTACTGCTACTGCTTTGAGTTGCTACCGCTATATCCTCCATCCCATCCCACCGGAGCAAGCAAACCTACAAGCTGCTCCTCATGTTTTCCCCTCTACTAGTAGACTGGAACTTTCCAATGCTGGCTGGTTTGCACCCTCTACAAGCTGCTACTGCTTCTGAATAACCTAACAGCCATCAAAATCTAGTTTGAATCAGAAAAATGTGAGAAAACCCATCGATTGAGGCGGACAACTAGTTGTAGATGAGGAGGGGCATGTGAGGCCCCATCGAGTCTATGAAGATGTGATGGGTCCTGATATATTGACTTGTGGATTTACTTTTTCCTAGACTGCATTTAAGAAATAACTCTAGCAGCCTTTTTTTTCCTATTTAGAGCGAACATGGCCCACAACGATGAGGCCGGCGGTTCGGGCAAGGCATTCTGGGAGCTGTCCCAGGAGATGGAGGAAGAACCTCACCGCTATGAGGACGCCGCGGAAGACACCGATCCCCGACTACACAACCCCTAGTGGCGTCGGGGATGACACCACTGTTGGTGCCGCCGAGGATGCCACCACTGATGATGGTAGTGCACACATAGATGGCAGCCAACCGAAGAGGCAATGGAAGGACCGGCGCCCGAACGTGCTCGGCACCGTCAAGCAGGAATTTACTGAAGTGTCCTCCAGTGGGCATCCAACGGCGCGACAAGAATTAGTCAGTGGGTACTCGGGACAACTCGGGTGCATTCTCCGGAGCACAGTCTTGATCAACACTGAGAACCTAAGGCATCGTGACCGAGGGAATTTGCGCAACCTCCTCTTCACGAAGCTGCACGAACGATACAAGTTCCCCGGTGACTTCGCAAACACACGCCTCTCAGGGAATAAAGTGAACAGTGCCGCCCTCACGAAGATGAGCACGGCCCTGGCTACTTGGAGAGCCGCGCTGAGGAGAAGGATTCTAAGAGGTGATAGTGATGAGAAGATCAAGGAGACAAATCCTTCGATCAGCGAAGCTGACTACCGGGAGTTCAAGATCAAGTGCGAGAGCAACGCAACTGCGGAATCAAGTCAGTGGGGGAAAGATATGCGGGACTTGAACTTAGGGTCCACAAACTCGGTCCCAGTGGTTACAGAGTGGAGGAACCTATATGGGACAAGGAGGACGCGGAGCATGCCGAGCAAGGCCTACCGCCCCTCTTCGATAAATACCGTGACAAGCAGACTAGGAACTATGTCAGGGCCCGGTACAAGGTGGACCCGGTAACAAAGGAGCTTACCATGGATCCGAAGACCAAGTCGCTTGAGCTTGTTCTGGTAAGGAATACACCCCCGCGTAATTAGCTCCATATGGTTGCATTCTAGTTAATGAAGCCAAATTTCTAAATGGTTCACGTTCCTTCCGCAGGACACTAAAAGCAGTAGCGCAGGGTCGTCTTAGAGCTCCCCTTGGGACACTACTTTAAATAGGGCATTGAACATAATGAAACACAAGGATAAGTTCAGTAAGCCATCGTCAGCTGGTTGTGTGGCCGGCAAAGGCTAGTCCACGAAATGGTCGGAATACTATAACGCTGGGCGAAAGGAGAGAAAGACCAGCTCGGAAAGCCAGGAGCGCGAGGTTCAAGAACTCAAGGCGCAAGTGGCGCGGATTCCGAAGATGGTCCAAGAGCAAGTGCGAGACCAACTGGGAGCGACGATCACTGCCATTGTGCCTACCTTGATTGAGGGGTTGCAGGCGTGGATTGCGGGCGGCCAACAGGGGCCGCCCCCGATTCCCAGCTTCACGGCCAGCAACTCGCACAATGCGCCGGCGGCGCCATTGGTGTCTCCGGCGGAGGCGGTATTGGTGTCTCCGGCGCCGGCGCGGGCATTGGAGCTTAATGCACCCGGGTGTGGGAAGAATACGCCGGCCGACACCTTGGCAGCAAGCGGCCCCTCCGTCACTTGCACGCCCGCTGTTGGCGGTGCCTCGACATTAGCCAAGCTTGATGCCATAATGGTAACTAAGCCTCTCGGCCGATGACTTCATCTCCTTGCCTTTGACTGGGCATCCCTGACGCCCTACATGTTTTAGCAGGGTACCGCTGACGTTCCATGCACTCTCCTGCACTTCGTGGGCGGCGAGTTGATCGATGTCGCCAAGGCCAGAATCGTTCAACCGGGCAACCCCGTGTTCCATGGTAATCCGATGCCACCCACCGTGTATAGGGTTCAACTGGTTCGGGTGCTGCCGGGCTGCGACGACTTGTTGCCTCTGTTTCGACCCGCTGGGGCCGACGAAGATGATGTGATGACCCTTAGCGCCTGCTTAAGCTGGCCCCTGCTTTGGCCGAAGAGCCAGATTCGTTTGGGGGCGGGGGACACCACCCCACAGACAACACCGCCAGTTGTTCCGGCGCCAAGCCATGGCAAGACCGCCGCAACGCTACCGGACATGCCGTACATGCATATGGCACAGGATCCGGACATGCATATGGCACAGGATCCGGACGACGACGACGACGACGGTAGAACATTTACCAATGTCGATAAGTACTTCAACGAACATGGGTACGGTGACGAATTCTTGGGGCCTCCTTCTCAAGAACCCAACCCTGCAAAAGACGATTGCGATCTAGCTGGTACCACGGAGAAACCCAATTGCAACAGGCATCGTCTGGCGTTCAGTTCTCACGAGACGCCTTCAGCTGCCGCCTTCACCGAGCCTCAGATAGCCGAGGTGGGAAATATTATCAGCCTCAACACACTCAAGAAGGCGGTCTCTGAGCAGAACTCGATCCCATTACAGCAGAAGAAGAAGGGACGGAAAAGAAAGAATAACAAGGGTGCGAGCCAGCCGGCACCGAGTACGATCCGTGCTCAGGACGGGCCACCTTCACCTAAGGATATCTCGAGGAGGGTGAATGTGGCGGGTAGGCCGATGCTACTGACTAATCTGCTCAATGCTGCAACCGGTGCTATGCGGAGTCTGCATGACAGTGTTCATTCTTTGGAGAAGCGGCGTCTCTCCGAGAATGTTGTGGCATACCCGGTTTACGTGGCCAAGGTGACAGAGGGCAAGGGCTTTGTCGATAGCACCATCGGGGGTATGATCGTCCTGCGGTTTGATGACATCTTCGCTATGTTTAACCTTCATCCGCTGCACTACACCTTCATTCGGCTATTTTCGCTAAGTATGGAGATGCGGATCATTAGAGACAAGACCCCGGACATCGTGATAGTCGACCCCTTCTACATGCGTGCCAAGATCTTGGGCAGCGCTGGGGACCGGCAAGTCGCAAGTTCATACTTCGAAGGTGTCATTCTGGCAAACCCAGATAAGGATAACTTCCTCGTGCCTTACTTTCCTGAGTAAGTCATCCCCTCACCGCCCCGTAACATATGATTTCTTAGATTTCGATTGTTCTTTTTTTCCAACATTCCGTGTTTTGTGAAGTAACACACATTGCACACTCATCCTCTTAAGCCCGAAATATTCCATGGCCACGTATTTCGACTCGGACCGTCAGTCAAAGAAAGACTACACAAATATCAAGAAAGTTCTTGATGAAGCTCTTCCCGGCTACGCCAGATCTGGAGGCACCTTCAGTGGGCCAATTCGTAGGTACGATAAGCACGTGTTCACCCACAATACGACGTTCCCCTGGGTCAAGCAGCCGCCTGGCGATCAGAAGGATGCCTACTACGCCCTCCATCACATGCGGGTGATCATACGAGACCATAATCACCTTCTGCTACCAAATAATCTCAAATATTAGGCCGCACGCTTGTCGGCAATCCAGGACGCGGATATCAGACAAGAATTCTTTCGCATCCAGTCGGAGTTTGCGGAAATCATCCATCAAGATGTCCTTCGTACCTCGGGGCAGTTCTACCTCAGATATCAACCGTCCAACAGTGAGATAGAAACAACGCTACAAATGCAGGCTGACAACGACCGCGATTTCATGACCATCACAATAGACGGTGGCTTCATCCACGCTCCGGTCCCTGATTCGAGTCGAAAGTAGTGATGCTATGTAGTTCTGAAATATCGATTAGCTCATGTTGTAATTAAACTTTAATGAACTTGTATGTTTCTTTAGTTTGGACAGTCGTTCAACTTATATGTAATCGATGCTATTTATTAGTAGGACCATGAATCGTGCTATTAATGTGTTGCTTTTCTCTTCCGATCCTTTTGTTGCATACTTATATATTGCTTATGTATTGTCTGTGAATTGCTACTAACGTTTTGTTTGTCTAGTGCATAGAGATGCCGTCCTATGTTGTGTACAAGCGTAAGGTTCCCGGAGTCTACGACGACTGGGAGGAGTGTCGGAGACAGGTTCACCATTTCAGCGGTAAAAGTTACAAAGGGTACACCACTAGGGCGGAGGCGGAAGCTAGATACGCGCTATCTAGCGGGAGAGAGGAGGAGCGTTGGAGGAACCAGATGAAGACCAGTTTCATCGCGATGATGCTGATCGTGATGACCGCAGCTCTCTTCTATGTGATGGTAGTTTAGATGATCGATATCGACTTGTAATGTGAAGAAAAACTCGCTACTCGCGGTCTCGAGACTTGTAATGTTCTAACTTTGTTCGGTATTTTGAATTCAGAGACTAATATGATGAATTGTATTCGGAGACTAATCTTCTATTGTATTCGACAAATCTACTGTTTATATGTTGTGCTGTATATATTCTGTGCAGTAATGTATTTTGTAACCTGTGCAAATATCAGAAGAGAAAAAAAAATTCCTAATATTCATAGTAGTGGCGCACCATATTGCACTTTAGTGGCGCACTGCAATAAACACACCAGTGGCACATTATCTAGAAGTGCGCCATTAGTAACCCAGAGCACAAGGTAAATATGGCACACTGGTAGACATAGTAATGGCGCACGGTGTGGTGCGCCATTACTATTTGTAACTAGTGGCGTGTTAATAGTGGCGCACCTGTAGTGCGCCATTAATAGCAAAAACAGGTGTGCCACTAACAACCCTTTTTCTAGTACTGAAAAGTTTGAGAATACTAAAGTATGAAACAATTGCTTGGCTTGTCATCGGGGTTGTGCATGATGGGAGCATTTTGTGTGAAGAAAATGAAGCATGGCCAAACTATATGATTTTGTAGGGATGAGCTTTCTTTGGCTATGTTATTTTGAGAAGACATAATTGCTTGGTTAGTATGCTTGAAGTATTAATATTGTTATGTCAATATTAAACTTTTGTCTTGAATCTTATGGATCTGAATATTCTTGCCACAATAAAGAAGATTACATTGATAATTATTTTAGGTAGCATTCCACATCAAAAATTCTGTTTTTATCATTCACCTACTCGAGGACGAGCAGGAATTAAGCTTGGGGATGCTGATACGTCTCCAATGTATCTATAATTTTTGATTCTTCCATGCTATTATATTATCAATCTTGGATTTTTTATATGCATTTATATGCTATTTTATATGATTTTTGGGACTAACCTATTAACCTAGAGCCCAGTGCCAGTTTTTGTTTTTTCCTTGTTTTTGAGTATCGCAGAAAAGGAAAACCAAACGGAGTCCAATTGACCTGAAACTTCACGGAACTAATTTTTGGACCAAAATAAGGCCATGGAGTAAAAGAGTTGGGCCAGAAGAGTCCCAGGCTGCCCACGAGGGTGGGGGGCGCGCCCACCCCCTGGGCGTGCCTTCCTACCTCGCGGACAGCCCGGAGACCCCCTTGACTTGTTCTCGACACCAAAACCTCTTATATATACAGAAACCCTTAGAACATAACCTAGATCGGTAGTTCCGCCACCGCAAGCCTTTGTAGCCACCGAAAACCAATCTAGACCCGTTCCGGCACCCTGTCGGAGGGGGAATCCCTCTTCGGTGGCCATCTACATCATCCCGGCGCTCTCCATGACGAGGAGGGAGTAGTTCACCCTCGGGGCTGAGGGTATGTACCAGTAGCTATGTGTTTGATCTCTCTCTCTCTCTCTTGTGTTCTTGAGGTGGTACGATCTTGATGTATCGCGAGCTTTGCAATTATAGTTGGATCTTATGATGTTTCTCCCCCTCTACCCTCTTGTAATGGACTGAGATTGTGTGATGCATATCGTATAGTCATACCCACGGATACTTGAGGTGACATTGGAGTATGTAGGTGACATTAGGGTTTTTGTTGATTTGTGTCTTAAGGTGTTATTCTAGTACGAACTCTATGATAGATCGAACGGAAAGAATAGCTTCGTGTTATTTTACTACGTACTCTTGAATAGATCGATCGGAAAGGATAACTTTGAGGTGGTTTCGTACCCTACAATAATCTCTTCGTTTGTTCTCCGCTATTAGTGACTTTGGAGTGACTCTTTGTTGCAGGTTGAGGGATAGTTATATGATCTAATTATGTTATTATTGTTGAGACAACTTGCACTAGTGAAAGTATGAACCCTAGGCCTTGTTTCAACGCATTGCAATATCGTTTGTACTCACTTTTATCATTAGTTACCTTGCTGTTTTTATATTTTCAGATTACAAAAACCTATATCTACCATCCATATTGCACTTGTATCACCATCTCTTCGCCGAACTAGTGCACCTATACAATTTACCATTGTATTGGGTGTGTTGGGGACACAAGAGACTCTTTGTTATTTGGTTGCAGGGTTGTTTGAGAGAGACCATCTTCACCCTATGCCTCCCATGGATTGATAAACCTTAGGTCATCCACTTGAGGGAAATTTGCTACTGTCCTATAAACCTCTGCACTTGGAGGCCCAACAACGTCTACAAGAAGAAGGTTGTGTAGTACACATCAGTATGATGTTAGAAGAACGATCATATTGAATTAACCCAACTTGTTTGTTATACTTTGAGATGTTCTCACCAAAAGTCTAATAGATATAACACCGAGAGTTAATGTATGCTGTAGTTCCCTAGACCACGAGTGTATCATAGTCACTTCATACTAGACGATAGACTTTGGGTTTGCTCAAACATCATTCGTAACACGGTGATCATAACGACAACTTAGAGGTTCATCCAAAAGTGTGACATGGGATTGTATAGCTCAAGAGTCAGATTTGCCCCTCTGACGATGGAGAGATATTCTTAGGGCCCTCTCGGTGTGACAGCATCCATCATCGTCTGGCCAGACATATGTGACTAAGTCACAGGGATGCTGGAATATGTCAATGAGAAAGAGGAATAAAACTGGTAACGAGGAGACCGGCATAATGAGCATGAGAATGACTCAAGTGGATACAGATATATCTCACCTCAAATTTTGTAAAATATCGCGAAGCAAAAGGAATAGCATATGATAAGCAAAGGTTCACTCGAATATCATTCATGTATTCATATGTGTGAATATGGATGTCCATGGTTTCGCTATTGACCCTTGACCGGAAGGCAATTTTGTTCGTGTCTATGTTTCACCGAACGTAGCTATAGGGTCACACACTTGAGGGAATCATGATCTGTTGAGTGAGAGTTAGGAGAAAATATTCTCGGAATAGTCTCAAGAATATAAGATATGGTTTCGAGACTGGAAGCGTTCCAGAGTTACCAGAAGAATTTTGGATTTTACCGTGCAATACTGGTGTCGGTGTCAAAACTGGCGGATCTCGGGTAGGGGGTCCTGATCTGTGCGTCTAAGGCTAATGGTA
Organism: Aegilops tauschii subsp. strangulata; assembly: GCF_002575655.3. NCBI lineage: Eukaryota > Viridiplantae > Streptophyta > Magnoliopsida > Poales > Poaceae > Aegilops > Aegilops tauschii. Next base: position 71,083,427 of record NC_053041.3, read on the forward strand.
ACAGGAGGCAAGGGACATGATGTTTTACCGAGGTTTGGGCCCTCTCGATGGAGGTAAAACCCTACTTCCTGCTTGATTGATCTTGATGATATGGGTATTACAAGAGTTGATCTACCACGAGATCGTAGAGGCTAGACCCTGGGAGCTAGCCTATGATGATTATGAATGTCCCTATATGGACCAAACCCTCAGGTTTATATAGATAGCGGAGGGGGCTAGGGTTTACACGGAGTCGGTTACAAAGAAGGAAATATACTATCCGGATACCCCCTAATCCAGGACTCCCTCAGTAGCCCCTGAACCAGGCTTCAATGACGACGAGTCCGGCGCGCAGTTTGTCTTCGGCATTCCAAGGCGGGTTCCATCTCCGAATACTCCAAAGTAATTACCGAACACTTGAATCGTGTCCGGATCTGCAATTTGATCTTCATATTCCACCGTAGAGAGAATGATATTCCACAAATGTAATCTACTGACAACTTGAGGCAACGTAACATGACATTACGGTCGGGTCTTTATTAGAACCGTTTTCTCATAGCCAGCCACATCGCATATTGCGAGGCGGTTTCCTTGGCACGTCTTGTCGAAGCAGAGATCATGTCCCCTTATTACGGGATTCTCATCAATACGGGTATGGGTAACCCAACCGCGCCATCAATCGTGGCGCTTGGGAAATAAGCGATCCTCAACGGGCAAGTGGGGAGGCGCACCGCTTTTGTCGCCTCTATAAAGGGATAAGGATTCCCCATTTTCACCCACGCCTCCTTCCTCCTCTGCTCATCCATTCTCGCACTCTCGAGCTCCAGCGCCCAAGTTCTCACCTTCTCTGTAGGACCATCCACAGTATGTCCGGAGCGGGAGGCAAGTGGATGGCCTCCTCTGTCACAGAGGGGAATACCACCAAGCTTCGGGCGGCCGGATACCTGGCCGAAAACATTGCGCACAGGCTCCCGGCGGAGGGACAGATCACACCTACCCCCATGCCTCGGGAGAGAGTAGTATTCCTTCCTCATTTCATCCGCGGACTAGGGTTTCCACTCCACCCATTTGTCCGCGGGCTCATGTATTACTATGGGCTAGATTTCCACGATCTAGCCCCGAATTTAGTCCTCAACATCTCGTACTTTATCATTGTGTGCGAGGCCTTCCTCCGCATCAGGCCCCACTTTGGCCTGTGGTTGAAAACCATCTGCGTGAAGCCGAAGATCGTTAGCGGCCAGCAGGCAGAGTGTGGAGGTGCCATGGTGGGCAAGATGCCCAACATCACATGGCTCGACGGCTCCTTTGTGGAGACCGTGAAAGGGTGGCAATCAGGGTGGTTCTACATCACCGAGCCGCGCGGCGCCAATTGGGCGGCGGCCCCCAAATTCCGATCCGGAGTCCCCATGCGGCTCACCTCTTGGGAGAAGAAGGGCCTAGCCTGGGGCGAACCTGCGGAGCTGACCGGACTCGAGAACTGCATAAAAAGTATGCGGGACAAGAAGATCAAGCTTGTCAACATGGTCCAGATCATGCTCGTTCGCAGGATCCTCCCGTGTCAAAGACGGGTATTCAATATGTGGGAGTTTGATCCGGCCGAACACCAGATGTTGCATGAGTTCTTCGACACGACACATAAAAAATTCTGGAAGGTGCTGTTCAAGGCCGGCGAGGTTCCACCTCCCCTTTCCGAGGACCGCGGGCTTAGTGCAAGGCGCCCTGCCAATCCGGTAAACCCTCTAACTATCACAAAATGTACCTTTCCCAGCATATTCGTGGGAGGATTTTGAGTCATTTATGCTGACAAAACAGGATTATGTGGAGACGGCGGAGCAGATCGACTGCCCGGCTCCGGTGCCTGAAGATCCGACGACCGCACTCCTGACGGAGATGCTGACTCCGACGCCGTATAAGGTGCCGGAGAGGAAGGCCGAAAAGAAGGCCACGGGGACCAGGAAGGGTCTCCGGCGCGAGGTCGCACCGGACGCCTCGTCTGAAGACGACGAGGCACACTCCTCCCACGAGGGGGAGGAGAAGAAAAGGAAGAGGGCCGCCCCATCAGGGGACGCTGAAGGGACCAAGAGAGTGGCTGACGGAGATGCTGACTCCGACGCCGTATAAGGTGCCGGAGATGCTGACTCCCACGAGGCTGACGGAGATGCTGACTCCGAGGCCGTATAAGGTGCCGGAGAGGAAGGCCGAAAAGAAGGCCACGGGGACCAGGAATGGTCTCCGGCGCGAGGTCGCACCAGACGCCTCGTCTGAAGACGACGAGGCGCACTCCTCCCACGAGGGGGAGGAGAAGAAAAGGAAGAGGGCCGCCCCATCAGGGGAGGCTGAAGGGTCCAAGAGAGTGGCCGTGGGAACCAGGAAAGGTTCCTGACGCCAGGCCATGATAGACTCGTCATCAGAAGACGGCGAGGCGGATTCCTCCGATGAAGACGGGGAGGAATGTGAAGAAATGCCCCCTCCCCGTACGGGGGAGGAGAAGAAAAGGAAAGCCGCCCCACTGAGGGAGGCTAGGAGGCCGAAGAAGGGAAAGGTGTCCCTTCCGGGCCACTCCACCACAACCTATAGCGAGGAGGAGTGGCTCCCCAGGGGAAAGCCCCTAGCAAGATCATAAGTATCCGCACTCTGTTATATTTTCGTGCGATTTAGCTTCATAGTTAGTTATAACGCCGAACACATGTATGCAGTCCGACCAGGGCCCATCCCGAGGTATCCTCTTCGGACGGGTGTTTGAGCAAGTCGGCAATGAATTCGCTCCCGACGGCCACCTCCCCTCGGCCTGCGGATGACACGGAGGTGTTGTCCCAAAGGGTCCCAGAGCAGGGGGAGGCGATTCTGGTGACGCCCTAAGGCACAGGTCCAGACGCCGGGCATACGGGGCGTAAAAACCCTTGGATTATGCCGACGAGAGCCTCAGCAAGTCAGGCCCTCAGCCGGACACTATACCGGAACCTCCAAGGGTTCCGGATTCTGGCAGGCGGCCCCTCGCTAAGGAGGGCGAGCCAACCGTGCCGATGACTTCCGTTGCGCCAGAGGCGCCGGACAATCTGCTGGAAGCACTACGCGGCGCTTCTATGGAAGAAGAGCACCGTACTCCTATGAGTGCGGTGATTCAGAAGGTTCAGTCCGCCAAGAGCGGATTGACCGAAGCCTGCACCAGCCTCCTAACAGGCTTTGAGGTAAGTAATTAAAAGTGTGAGAAATTATCACCCAATAGACAGTAGCCCCTGATACTCTGTTTGGTGTTCGGAAAGAAAAGCCAATCGGAGGGTCAATTTTAATCCGCAGGAGTCTAACAGTAGGTGTCTATGTGAATAAGCTGGCGGTGCTACTTGCCGCTGCTGCCCGCACAGCCGAGGTCACCAGACTCAAACGGGACCTGGGGCAGGTTCAAGGAGAGCTCAGCCTCACGAAGAGGCAGCTCGAAGAGAACGAAGGTAAGTGATACCTCATTCACATGTCGTATAGAGTAAGGAAATTAGTGACGCTAACAAAAGGCGTCATGATTTTGTAATAGGGGCCACGACCGAAGTGGCGTCCCTGAAGAAAGCGCTATGAGAGGCCGAAACCAAGGCGGCCATGGAGCGCATTGAGTGTGAACAGCAAAATGCTAGGGTGGGCGAGGTACAGCAAGAGCTCCAGGAGCTCGGCAAGAAGTTCGAGTCCTTGGAGCATGACTTCGAGACGAAGGAGTCTGAGCTTGCGAAGGCCCTTTTGAGCATGAAGGACGCCAAGGCCGAAGCCGAAAAGGCCCAGCAAGAAATCCAGGCGGCTAAGAAGATAGCGGCGGGTAAGACATTTTTTATGCAAAGCAAGCATGTGGAGGAGACGTTTCTTTTACTTACCCGAATTCAGAGCTCTCCAGGGGCCTTCGCAGATCTGCCACGCAGCATATCGGATGCCGCCGAGTTCTACTGTGCCGAAGAGGCGAGCTTGACGGAGAAGCTATTCTGGTCCCAGTATGCTAGAGCCGAACACCCGATGCCTCTGAGTGACCAATTGAAGCAGTTGGTGGAACTCCACAGGGCAGCCGAACTGGCTATGAAAGATTTCATAGTCCGGATGTGGCCTGGTGAGCCCCTGCCCGCCAGCTACTTCGGCCTGATAAAGCGGATGGTAAATGCCTGTCCGCGGCTTGAAGTAATCAAGCGATCCGTTTGCATTGAGGGTGCCCGCCGGGCCTTTGCCCGTGCGAAGGTGCATTGGGGCAAGCTGGATGCGGAGAAGTTGGTGAAGGATGGACCGCCGGAGGGAAAGGTGCATCGCTATCCCGAGAAGTATAACGATGGCGTAATGAATGGCGCTTGCCTCGTGGCCGATGAGTGTACCAAAGACACCATCTGTGCGGCTGTGTAATGTAAAAACAAAGTTATTTGCGCTATATAGCGCTTTTGCTGATTTAAAATATTACCTTCTGTGCGGCTGTTTATAAAATTCTGAAGTTAGGCTAGTCGTCGGCTTCCGTCCCCGCGTAACTAGTACTGCGGTGTTCGTGGAAACCCAAAACACTCTTTTATCCAAATCGTTGGTCTGTGAAGGAGGTGTTTGGCGCAGCAAACGAGGCAATCGGACTATGCGGCTTTATAAGTCTCACTTAGCCATAGAAGTCTATAATTTTAAATTGCGGCGAAGCCCCTAGAATTCGGAAAGCCGAACTGGGGCGCTATACACGCCTAAATCGGACGAGGCCGATTCCTCGCCTAAAGCGGAAAAAATCTTTAAGGATTTTGAGACCTCTCGAACAGCGACCAGCTCTCGCCGCATCATGACAGTCAGTTTTCGGCTTTCTCTACTGAGGTGCTCGTCCGGAAGAACCGGGACACAATCGCAGTAGTTCTCCCTGCGCTACCTTAGCCGATATAACGGAACGTAAGGTACCAAAACAAGGGAGCCGGGCAAACCCAACTATTGACCCAAGACATGATTCGGAACTGATGCATATAGTGCTATAAGTTCGGGGTGCCACACTGTTGAAAGTGTTCGGACTTAACTTGCCATATTATGGGGCGCATGAGAAGCCCCTGGCAAACTGAACGTACCAAGATGTACGGATTCAATATTAAATAAGCATTTATAGGAAAAAATGTGAGGATAATAATAATAAGCTGACGCTATATATTGTTTCCCATTGTAAGACAATACGTCTAAGCGTATGTGTACAATTGATGCGTTAAGCAGAATGAAAATAGGACTATTTGACATGTCCCGCCCAAGGGCGGGCCGCATACAGGTATATAAAATAGGTATAACTATCATTTACAGACACCACCTGGTATTCCCTTTGTGCGCAAAGCCTTTTGCCTCCTTGGTTTTCCCTTCTGTGAGGGATCCGCTGATCTGGCTCTCCGAAGAGGCTGCCCAAATGTAGGTTCCTGAAAGACGAAGGGGGTTATTAAAATACGTTGCGGCTGAACCGCACTGTTGACTGCAGCACTATTGCGCCTCCGCCAATGCCCATGGTATTTTAAGTGAGTAATTGTGTACGCGCGGCACGAATGATGCCGTGATCGGGCTGGGGCGGAGGCTGGATTGCTAGTCGCGCTCCTATTGCCGTGTACACCGGACTCGCTTGACGGTGTTCGAGGTTGTTGTCGCCGGATTGATGGTTTGCCGAAGAAGGCTGCCTTGTACTTCTGCCCTGAGGGCTGCAGTATGCTCTTCGGTACGGAGAGAGCGGTCCGTGTTTCCATTGACTGTGATGACCCCGCGAGGTCCTGGCATCTTGAGCTTGAGGTATGCATAGTGTGGTACCGCATTGAATCGAGCGAATGCGGTTCGTCCAAGAAGTGCGTGATAACCACTACGGACAGGGATGATATCGAAGATTAACTCCTCGCTTCGGAAGTTATCCGGGGATCCGAAGACCACTTCCAGTGTTATGGAGCCCGTGCAGCGGGCCTCTACTCCTGGAATTACACCTTTGAAGGTGGTTTTGGTGGGCTTTATCCTTGAAGGGTCGATGCCCATTTTGCGCACTGTGTCCTGATAAAGTAGGTTCAGGCTGCTGCCGCCGTCCATAAGGACTCGCGTGAGGTGGAATCCGTCGATGATTGGGTCTAGGACCAATGCGGCTGAACCGCCGTGACGGATACTGGTAGGGTGATCCCTACGATCAAAGGTGATCGGACAGGCTGACCATGGGTTGAACTTTGGGGCGACTGGCTCCATCGCATAGACGTCCCGTAGTGCTCGCTATCGTTCCCGTTTGGGAATGTGGCTGGCGTAGATCATGTTGACCATTTTCACCTGGGGGGAAATTTCTTCTGTCCCCCCGTGTTCGGACGCCGGGGCTCGTCGTCATCATCGCTTTGCAGCCCCTTGTCCTTGTTCTCGGTATTTATTTTACCGGCCTGTTTAAACACCCAGCAGTCCCTGTTAGTGTGGTTTGTTGGTTTATCCGGGGTGCCATGAATTTGGCACGAGCGATCAAGTATGCGTTCTAGACTGGACGGTCCCCGATTGTTTCTTTTGAACGGCTTTTTCCGCTGACCGGATTTTGAGCCACTGAATCCGGCGTTGACTGCCGTGTCTTCAGTGTTGTCGCCATTGTTTCGACGCTTGTGTCTGTTGCGTCGTGGCTTGCCGTTGTTATCGCGGACATCTGAAGTGTCGGAGTTTATTGGTGTGATGCAACTGCGAGCCAACCAGCTGTCCTCGCCCGCGCAAAAGCGGGTCATGAGTGTCGTGAGGGCCGCCATGGATTTTGGTTTTTTCTAGCCGAGGTGTCGGGCAAGCCACTCGTCGCGGATATTATGCTTAAAGGCCGCCAAGGCTTCGCCGTCCGGACAGTCGACAATTTGGTTATTTTTAGTTAAAAACCGAGTCCAGAATTTTCTGGCTGACTCTCCGGGCTGTTGGGTAATGTGGCTCAGGTCATCAGCATCCGGTGGTCGCACGTAGGTGCCCTGGAAGTTGTCGAGGAATGCGTCCTCCAGGTTTTCCCAACTACCAATGGAATTTCCGGCAGGCTATTTAACCAGTGCCGGGCCGGTCCTTTGAGATTAAGGGGAAGATACTTGATGGCGTGTAGATCATCACCGCGGGCCATGTGAATGTGGAGAAGGAAATCTTCGATCCATACTGCGGGGTCTGTTGTGCCATCGTATGATTCAATGTTTATGGGTTTGAACCCTTCTGGAAATTCATGATCCATCACTTCGTCCGTGAAGCAGAGGGGGTGTGCGGCACCTCTATGCCGGGCTATGTGGCTACGCAGATCGAATGAGTCTGGCTGGCTATGTTCGGCCCTGCCGGACTTGTTGGTAGTGTATCTGGCATGACGTTTATCGTCACGTGTCTGGGCGTGCCCCCGCGATCCGTAGGTCGATCTTGGCTGTCCTGCCTTGTTTTCCAATATATCTCGCAGGTCCTGCCTGTTGCCCCAGTCCGTAGTGTATTGGCGTGGGGGTGTGGGCTGGTATTCAGGCTGATACGCCGTTTTATCAAGTTTCCTCTCTATGTGCTTAAAGTTTTGAAGTTATGCTTGTTTTGCCTTCCTATGCTAGTTGATTATTGTTCCCATAAGTTGTTTGCCCACAAAATCCCTATGCATAGGAAGTGGGCTAGACTTAAATGTGCTAGTCATATTCTTCATGATGCTCTCTTTATGTTTCAATTCTTATCTTTTATGTGAGCATCATTGAAATCATCATGCCTAGCTAGGGGCGTTAAACGTTAGCGCTTGTTGGGAGGCAACCCAATTTTATTTTTGTTCTTTGCTTTTTGCTCCTGTTTAGTAATAAATAATCTATCTAGCCTCTGGTTAGATGTGGTTTTATGTTTTAATTAGTGTTTGTGCCAAGTAGAACCTTTGGGAAGACATGGGTGAAGTCTTTATGATCATTCTGTAAAAAACAGAAACTTTAGCGTCACGAGCTGTGCTGCCATTTTTTTACTGGAGAGCGCTTTTAGGTTGATTTTTTTTGCAGATGATTAATAGACAAATCCTGAGGTCCACCAATTTATTTCAGAATTTTTGGAGTTCCATAAGTATACGTTTGATACAGATTACTACAGACTGTTCTGTTTTTGACAGATTCTGTTTTCATTGTGTTGTTTTCTTATTTTGATGAATCTATGAGTTGTATTGGAGGGTATAAACCATAGAGAAGTTGGAATACAGTATATATTACACCAATATTAATTTAGAATGAGTTCACAACAGTACCTAAGTGGTGGTTTTATTTTCTTATACTAACGGAGCTTACGAGTTTTTTGTTGAGTTTTGTGTTGTGAAGTTTTCAAGTTTTGGGTAAAGATTTGATGGACTATGGAATAAGGAGTGGCAAGAGCCTAAGCTTGGGGATGCCCATGGCACCCCAAGGTAATATTCAAGGACAACCAATAGCTTAAGCTTGGAGATGCCCCAGATGACATCCCCTCTTTCTTCTTCGTTCATCGGTAACTTTACTTGGAGCTATATTTTTATTCACCACATGATATGTGTTTTGCTTGGAGCGTCATTTTATTTTATTTAGTTTTGCTTGCTGTTTGAATAATATCCCATGATCTTAAATTCTTAATTGTTAGAGAGTCTTCACATAGTTGCATAATTATTCGACTACTCATTAATCTTCACTTATATCTTTCGGAGTAGTTTGTCATTTGCTATAGTGCTTCACTTATATCCTTTTAGAGCACGACGGTGGTTTTATTTTGAAGAAATAGATTAACTCTCATGCTTCACTTATATTATTTTGAGAGTCTTTAGAACATCATGGTAATTTGCTTTGGTTATGAATTTAGTCCTAATATGATAGGCATCCAAGATGGGTATAATAAAAACTTTCATATAGAGTGCATTGAATACTATGAGAAGTTTGATACTTGATGATTGTTTTGAGATATGGAGATAGTGATATTAAAGTTGTGCTAGTTGAGTAGTTGTGAATTTGAGAAATACTTGTGTTGAAGTTTGCAAGTCCCGTAGCATGCACCTATGGTAAACGTTGTCTAACAAATTTGAAACATGAGCTGTTCTTTGATTGTCATCCTTATGAGTTGCGGTCGGGGACGAGCGATGATCTTTTCCAACCAATCTATCCGCCTCGGAGCATGCGCGTAGTGTTTGGTTTTTGACGACTTGTAGATTTTTGCAATAAGTATGTGAGTTCTTTATGACTAATGTTGAGTCCATGGATTATACGCATTCTCACCCTTCCATCATTGCTAGCCTCTTCGGTACCGTGCATTACCCTTTCTCACCTTGAGAGTTGGTGCAAACTTCGCCGGTGCATCCAAACCCCGTGATATGATACTCTCTATCACACATAAACCTCCTTATATCTTCCTAAAAATAGCCACCATACCTACCTATTATGGCATTTCCATAGCCATTCCGAGATATATTGCCATGCAACTTTCCACCATTTCATTTATTATGACACGCTTCATCATTGTCATATTGCCTTGCATGATCATGTAGTTGACATCGTATTTGTGGCAAAGCCACGATGCATAATGTCATACATGTCACTCTTGATTCATTGCCCATGCCGGTACACTGCCGGAGGCATTCATATAGAGTCATACTTTTTCTAGTATCGAGTTGTAATCATTGAGTTGTAAATAAATAGAAGTGTGATGATCATCATTAATAGAGCAGTGTCCCATGAAAAAAAAGAAAAAAAATAAAGACCAAATAAAAAAAAGAAAAATGGGGAAGGCCAAATAAAAAAAAGAGGGAGGCCCAAAAAAAAGAAAAGAAAAAGAAGGGACAATGCTACTATCCTTTTTCCACACTTGTGCTTCAAAGTAGCACCATGATCTTCATGATAGAGAGTCTCTTATTTTGTCACTTTCATATACTAGTGGGAATTTTTCATTATAGAACTTGGCTTGTATATTCGAACAATGGGCTTCCTCAAATGCCCTAGGTCTTCGTGAGCAAGCAAGTTGGATGCATGATGTCTACTACACAACCTTCTTCTTGTAGATGTTGTTGGGCCTGCAAGTGCACATGTTTGTAGGACAGTAGCAAATTTCCCTCAAGTGGATGACCTAAGGTTTATCAATCCGTGGGAGGCGTAGGATGAAGATGGTCTCTCTCAAACAACCCTACAACCAAATAACAAAAAGTCTCTTGTGTCCCCAACACACCCAATACAATGGCAAATTGTATAGGTGCACTAGTTCGGCGAAGAGATGGTGATACAAGTGCAATATGGATAGTAGATATAGGTATTTGTAATCTGAAAAATATAAAAACAGCAAGGTAACTAATGATAAAAGTGAGCGTAAACGGTATTGCAATGCTAGGAAACAAGGCCTAGGGTTCATACTTTCACTAGTGCAAGTTCTCTCAACAATAATAACATCGATAGATCATATAACATTCCCTCAACATGCAACAAAGAGTCACTCCAAAGACACTAATAGCGGAGAACAAACAAAGAGATTATGGTAGGGTATGATACCACCTCAAAGTTATTCTTTCGGATCAATCTATTCAAGAGTTCGTACTAGAATAACACCTTAAGACACAAATCAATCAAAACCCTAATGTCACCTAGATACTCCATTGTCACCTCAAGTATCCGTGGGCATGATTATACGATATGCATCACACAATCTCAGATTCATCTATTCAACCAACACAAAGTACTTCAAAGAGTGCCCCAAAGTTTCAACCGGAGAGTCAAGATGAAAACGTGTGCCAACCCCTATGCATAGGTTTATGTGCGGAACCCGCAAGTTGATCACCAAAACATACATCAAGTGGCACGTGATATCCCAGTGTCACCACAGATAAACACGGCAAGACATACATCAAGTGTTCTCAAATCCTTAAAGACTCAATCCGATAAGATAACTTCAAGAGGAAAACTCAATTCATCACAAGAGAGTAGAGGGGGAGAAACATCATAAGATCCAACTATAATAGCAAAGCTCGCGATACATCAAGATCGTGCCATAGAGAGAACACGAGAGAGAGAGATCAAACACATAGCTACTGGTACATACCCTCAGCCCCGAGGGTGAACTACTCCCTCCTCGTCATGGAGAGCGCCGGGATGATGAAGAAGGCCACCGGTGATCGGTACCCCCTACGGCAGGGTGCCGAAACGGGCTCCCGAGAGGTTTTTGGTGGCTACAGAGGCTAGCGGCGGCGGAACTCCCGATCTATCTTCTTTTTTATGTTTTTAGGGTACGTGGACTTATAAAGGCGAAAGAAGTTGGTCGGGGGGTGCTCGAGGGGCCCAGGAGACAGGGGGCACGCCCGGTAGGGGGGGGGGGCGCCCTCCTATCTACTGGCCTCCTCGAGGCTCTTCTGACGTGAACTCCAAGTCTCCCGGATCATAATCTTCCCAAAAATCACGCTGCCGAAGGTTTCATTCCGTTTGGACTCCGTTTGATATTCCGTTTCTTCGAAATACTGAAACAGGCAATAAAAGAGCAATATGGGCTGGGCCTCCGGTTAATAGGTTAGTCCCAAAAGTAATATAAAAGTGTATAATAAAGCCCGTAATCATTCAAAACAGATAATAAAATAGCATGAATGCTTCATAAATTATAGATACGTTGGAGGCGTATCACTGCACACCCACTTAATTTCTTTTGTTGAGCTTTCATACATTTATAGCTCTAGTGCATCCGTTGCATGGCAATACCTACTCCTCGCATTGACATCAATTGATGGGCATCTCCCTAGCCCGTTGATTAGCCGCATCAATGTGAGACTTTCTCCTTTTTTGTCTTCTCCACACAACCCCCATCATTATATTCTATTCCACCCATAGTGCTATGTCCATGGCTCACGCTCATGTATTGCGTCAAAGTTGAAAACACTACTAGGAAAAGGGCTATAGCTAATATGCACATTAATGGCGCACCACATATGTGGTGCGCCACTGCTATATAGCAGTGGCGCACCATGTGTATGTACGCCATTAGTGTCCATATCACTAATGGCGCACCACACCCACGGTGCGCCACTACTAACAATTTTTTTCCAAAACTAGTAATGGCGCACCAGGGTATAGTGCGCCATTACTAGTTTTAACTAGTAATGGCGCACCACACACTCTGTGCGCCACTACTAACAATTCTTTTTACTTTTTTTTCAAAACTAGTAATGGCGCACCAGGGTATAGTGCGCCATTACTAGTTCAAACTAGTAATGGCGCACCACAACCAAGGTGCGTCACTACTAACAATTTTTTTTTTTTTTTGCAAAACTAGTAATGGCGCACCACGTAACAGGTGCGCCATTAGTAACCATGGTTACTAATGGCGCATTGTTAGGTGGTGCGCCATTGGTAACCTAAGAGCAGCTAGATATTTTGGACAACCACCTACCACACTCACTTTCCCCACTTCATTCTCTCCACCTCCTCCTCCAAGCTTGTCTTGGGTGCCTCCTCCTCCTCACCTCATTTGCACCATAGATTCACCCAAATTAAGTGGTTAAATTTCCTTTTTTTCATAGGTAAGTAAGGGGAAAGCTTTCTTTATGTTGTAGATCTACTTTTTTCTCCCTCCAACAACGTGCACATGCCCTTTTTATGGCCTAGATCTACGTATGTTTGTGGTGTTGCATATGTTTGTGTTTGCAGGTACCGGTATTTGAAATGCGATAGTTGCCAATATTTTGCCGGAATGTTGATTCATTTCCGTTTCGGCGAGAATTTGGCACGATGCATTCTTTTTGGTCCTATTTTTAGGCAAAGTCATGCCAAATTTTTTTTGGTTCTAAAATATCGTTTTGCTCTACCCCGCAGGCGACCATGGTCCGCACGATGACCGAAGGCATCGTGAATAGGTTTTTGAGCTCTGTGAAGGCCGAGATGCTTCAAAAGAACGAGACGGAGATAAGATGTCCGTGTCGAAGATGCAAGCTGAAGAGCCTTATGGACCCGAATTTCGTATAGGTGCGGGACCACCTGCTCTTGCGTGGTTTCATGGATGGCTATCAGTGGCAAGGTGATGAAGATGATTATGAAGTCGTCCATGGGGGTCGGGCAAGAAATGAGGAAGGGCAGCAAGACAACCGCGGCGAGGGCGGGCGAGAAGACGAAGAATCTCCAGGACATGATCACGAAGTAGATGCAGTACACAGTCATCATTTAGAAGATGCCAGACATGATGATGAGGAAGATGCCGGAGCAGACGAAGGGCATGATCATGAAGATGAAGAGGCCGGAGCAGACGACAATGGACCATCGATGGGCTGGGTGCAGGACCCTCATATTCAAGAGCTGCTTCTCAAGCAGACGGATAACACAAGAGCTGCCGCCCGAGAGAAAGCCAAGCTGGACCAACTGGAGATAGACGCGGTTACTCCATTGTATGAAGGATGCATGCCCGAGGATACCCGTCTGAAAGTAACGCTCGTGGCTCTGGAGATGAAGGTAAAACACGAAATGACCGACGCATGCTTCGACGAGAACATGTCATTCTGGCACGAACGTCTTCCCAAGGGGAACAAGAGACCGACCAGTTTCGAGGAGGCGAAGAAAATCGTGTGTCCACTGGATTTACCGCACATGAAATACCATGTGTGCATGAACAATTGCATCATTTATCGGGATGAGCACGCGGAGTCTACCATATGTCCGGTGTGCGGCATCACTCGATATAAGAAGACGAAGAAAGCTCCTCGAAAAGTGGTGTGGTACTTTCCGATCACTCCCCGTCTGCAGCGGTATTTCACGGACCCTATGGTAGCAAAGTTCCTGTGTTGGCACGCGGATAGGGAGGAGAAGAAGCGAGAAGATGATGGAAATGATCCGGAGATAAATAAAAAAGACAAGATGCTGAGTCACCCTAAGGATGCGAGCTAGTGGCAAGCGTTGAACTTCGAACACCCAGAATTTGGGGACGATCCAAGGAACATCGTGCTTGGCACGAGCACCGATGGAGTCAATCCGTTTGGCAGCCAGAGAAGCACACATAGCACCTGGCCTGTGTTTGTGTGGATGTACAACCTTCCCCCCTGGTTGTGCATGAAGAGGAAGTACATTCACATGAGTATGCTAATTGAAGGGCCGAAACAACCGGGGAACGACATCAATCTGTATCTGGGGCTGCTGAAAGAGGAGCTAGACACGCTATGGAAAATGCCAGCCAATACGTGGGACACCGCAGAGAAAGAATATTTCCCTATGAGAGCCGCACTGCTCACGACGGTGCACGACTATCTCGGTTACGGATATGTCGCGGGTTAGGTGGTCCACAGATTTTCTGGATGCGTCAGGTGCATGGATGACACAACGTATCGCTAGCTAGATAGAGATCCCGGGTCTTTGAAAACCGTGTTCATGGGACATCGAAGGTGGCTTCACGACGATGATTCATGGAGAAAACGCAAGGATTTGTTCGATGGTGAAACCGAACCCCGAAGACGCCCATGTACGAGGAGCGGCGAGGAAATAGACAAGCTATTGAAAAATTGGAAAGAGTGCCCACCGCCGGGAAAGGCGCCAGAGCCGGGAAAGAAGCGAAAGGCGCCAGAGCCGCTGCTGAAGGTATGGAAAACGAGGTCTGTTTTCTGGGACTTGCTATACTGGAAGATCCTCCGTGTGTCTCACAGCCTTGATGTCATGCATATCACGAAGAACGTGTGCGAGAGTCTGCTTGGTACCCTGCTCAACATGCCAGAGAGGACCAAAGATGGGCCGAAAGCAAGTGCAGACTTGAAATCAATGGGCATCAGGAAGGAGCTTCACGCTAATGATGATGATGATGAGGCGAAGGACACCGAAAGTCGTCGCAAAGGCAAAAAGTCCAAGAAGATCGGAAATGACTTCCCTCCCGCGTGCTTCACTCTAAGTCAGGAGGAGATCGAGCAGTTTTTCACCTGCCTCGTAGGAGTAAAACTTCCTTACGGTTACGCGGAGATACCTAGACTCAGCGAAGCATAAGTTCAGCGGGATGAAGTCTCACGACTGTCACGTGCTGATGACATAGATACTTCCAGTTGCAATCCGTGGGATCATGGACGCGCACGTCCGTGAAACGCTTTTTGGCATATGCAACTTTTTCGACGTCATGTCTCGGAAGTCGGTTGGCGTGAGGCAACTCAGAAGGCTACAGGAAGAGATCGTGGTGATACTATGCGAGCTTGAGATGTACTTCCCGCCCGCATTCTTCGACGTTATGGTGCCTCTGCTGGTCCATATCGTGGAGGATATCATCCAACTCGGGCCGACGTTCCTGCACAGCATGATGCCGTTCGAAAGGATGAATGGTGTCATCAAAGGATACTTTCGCAACATGTCACGTCCAGAGGGAAGCATAGCCAGGGGCTTTCTGACCGAAGAGTGCATCTCCTACTACACAAATTTCTAGGCATCAAGAACCTCGTTGGTCTGCCCGTCAACATGCACCTTGGCAGGCTCGCGGGATGGGGTCACCGCGAGGGTCGCCGTGAAATGCATGTCGACTTCGAGGGTCGACTCACCGACTTTGAAAGAGCAAACCTAGTCGTGCTACAACACATAGATGTGGTCGATCCTTGGGTGGTAGAGCACAAAACCTTTATTGAGAAGACGTACAATGACCGAGGCCAATAGAGGATGGACGGAGATATAATCAAAGAGCACAACTCATGTTTCACGTGTTGGTTCAAGGAGAAGCTTCTGTCGTACCCTTTACATGAGGATTCTTCCGCGGAAGAAAAACTCGTATTCGCCTTGTCACAGGGCGCCGAGCACAACCTGATGACCTATGAGGCGTACGATATCAACGGCTACACATTCTACACCGAGGAAAAGGACATGAAGAGCGATGGTTATCAGAACTCAGGGGTAACGATGGAATCCTACACCGGTAATGACAAGGACAGATACTACGGAAGGATCGAGGAGATCTAGGAGCTGAGCTACGCTGGAGAGAAGGTCCCGATGTTCCGTGTCAGATGGGCCAAGAGCGTCCTAAAATAAGACCGGTATTTCACCACCATGGTTATACCCGGAGCCAAATCCAAGACCGCGGGCGCAAACGTCACCGCGAAATATGAGCCATGGGTACTGGCTTCCCAAGTGGACCAATGCTTCTTCATTACTGACACGTCAAAGCCCAGTCGTGTTGTCGTGAGGAGGGGCAAAAGGAAGATCATCGGAATGGATGGAGTCGCCAATGAGCAAGACTTTGACAAGTACGGCGACTCGAAGATGGAACATGACGACGACGATGAAGTGCCATACACCACAAGAAGAAGCAGGACCACCCTACCTAAAGGACGTCCGTTCAAGAGAAGAACTCCATTTGCGAAAAAGAAGGGCAAGAAGATTGTGAAAAGATAGCTCGCTAAGATCGATTGTATTTAAATTGTAGTCTTCATTTTTCTATTGTATTTCGACATATGGAATTGAATTTCTAACTCACAAAAAGTATTGAATTTGTTAATATTTTTTGAACTCATGAATATTTTTAAATTTCATGGAACTTTTTGAATTCATGAATATTTTTTCAAATTTGATGATATTTTTTCATATTCATAAATGTTTTACCAATTCACCAATGTTTTGCAACTAAAAATTGAAAAAAAGCGTTACTAATGGCGCACCCCTAGGAGGTGCGCCATTGCTATCAAGGTACTTATGGCGCACCCCTAGGAGGTGCGCCATTGGTATACCAATTTTTATTTAATTAGGTTTATTCTGTTACTGAATTTCTAACTCATAAAAAGTATTGAATTTGTTAATATATTTTGAACTCATGAATATTTTTAAATTTCATGGGCGCTTTTTGAACTCATGAATATTTTTTCAAATTTGGTGATATTTTTTCATATTCATAAATGTTTTACCAATTCACAAATGAATGCAACTAAAAATCCAAAAAAAGTTACTAATGGCGCACCCCTAGGAGGTGCGCCATTGCTATCAAGGTACTTATGGCGCACCCCTAGGAGGTGCGCCATTAGTAACTTTTTTTTAGAGTTTTAGTTGCATTCATTTGTGAATTTCTAACTCACAAAAAGTATTGAATTTGTTAATATTTTTTGAACTCATGAATATTTTTTAATTTCATGGGCACTTTTTGAATTCATGAATATTTTTTCAAATTTGATGATATTTTTTCATATTCATAAATGTTTTACCAATTCACAAATGAATGCAACTAAAAATCCAAAAAAAACTTACTAATGGCGCACCGCTAGGAGGTGCGCCATTGCTATCAAGGTACTTATGGCGCACCAGGAGAAGGTGCGCCATTGCTAACCCCCTGCCCCCACAAAAATCCCCAATCCCCGATCCCCAATCTCACATCTCTCTCAGCCCCGACGCACTGCGACGCTGCCCCGACCAACTGCGCCGCCGCCCCTACGTGCGCCGCCGCCCTCGCCCGTGGGACGCGTCCGCTCCCAATCCGCGCCCCCGCCGCCACCCTCTCCCCATCCTCCCCTTCCTCCCCCTCCGACCCCACCCCGCTCTCGCCGGAGCAGCGCCGCAGGGCCGACACCAACCTCGCCCTCGTCCGCGCGCGCCGCAACCTCCGCCTCACCGAGTCCGGAGCTGCTCGTGGAGGAGACGTGGCTGGAGGCGCTCTCCGGGGAGCTGCTCAAGCCCTACGCGCTCGACCTCTGCCGCTTCGTCGCCCACGAGCGCCTGCACGCCAAGGTGCCCGTCTACCTGCCGCCCCACCTCGTCTTCCACGCGCCAAATCGAGCGGCGACCAGGCAAATCCATCCTGACCCGCCGGCGTCCACCTCGACCTCCCTCCTCCCCTCCATTCCCGCCACCCCACATCTCTTTATGGCTCCGTTTGACGGACTCCTCCACCTTCCCTTCTCTCTGCAGGATAGGACGAACTCCATCATCGAGCAGAACCGGGGTGAGCTCCAGCCCTACCCACCGGCGTCCAGCACAGGTATGCTCATCCCCTTCCCGCCCCTCCGACTGCCGGTGTCCGCCCTCCCTCTCCCTGTCCCCCATCTCTGATTGTTTTCTTTTCCAGTCTCAATCTATATGCTACATGATCTATACCGAGGTGAATAATCTTTTGTCATGGAAGATTGTTGGTTGTTGTGCATGATCTGTTGCAACTGCGATTGAATGTCCGTGAAAAATGTGTCATGAATTGTTGTTGCTGAATATTGATGATATCTGAACCGATTCACACATGTGTTTCTGAATGTAAGACTACAACCTGTATAGGGCAGATTTGGTGCAAGAAAACAACACACTTCTACTAATCTCTTGCTGCATAGGAAAGGTATTTTGCAGTGCTCAAGCAAAGTGAGGATAGTTTCAGTTAACTAAGCCGTGATCACTCAAAAGTTAGTTCAAAGAAGATCTTGGTTGGCTTTCAGCAGTTGCTGTAGTTGTCAGAGAGAAGTTCAAACCTGTCAAAGAATGAATAGCCTAGTACTTCAGCTATTATCTTCCCCACTATAGTTTTGCCAGAACCCATCATTCCTACATTTAAATGCATACATATATTAGATAGGCAATACATAGTGAAGGGTTCCATTCAAATTATAGAGCTGATGTGGGGGCAAGAACTAACCAACTAGATAAACACAGCGGTCATTCAGGCAAGGGAGCACGTCCTCTGATTTTTGCTGCAGTTAACATGGAGGTGAGTCATATCAACACAAATATGCAGTTAGTTGATGATTTGTGTGAATTTCTCCATGTAAACTTGCCAAGGCAAACATCATTGCATTATCTCCTAAACTTTAGTACGAGAGCCTCATCAGCAGAATAGTGGGCCTTCTCAGTACCTGCGATCGTGCATGCATGTCAGATCACAATCATTCGATAGCATCCTCGATAGCACTCTCTTTGACTTCTATGGTTTGTCCTGGGTAGCATACTACAGAAATTACTCAATTTTTGCGGACTTATTTGCGATCCATGATATTTCTTTGGAGTCTCATGACACATCCCTTAATTTTTTTGAAATTCGTAGACACTAAAATCAAAATAGCTCATGGCTGTTTGATGTGACCGTTATTAGGTTTATGTCCATTTCAATGGCTACTTGCAGCAACAGCTGAATGTAACTGAATTTTTGAACACATGAATTGTAGATAGTTTTAGTTAACTAAGATTGGCAGAATATCTTGTTTCAAATATAGCCTATGCATGTCTTGTTTTCTGGTTATGGATATTGTATAGTACTGCATATCTTTTTTTTGTAATATAATGCTTACCAAAGGTTTCAATATTTTGCTGTTACCATTGTTCTTTGAGCATAATTCTTTTTCATTTCCTACTATCCTTATTCTAATTCTCTTAAATTGCTATGTTGTGTGTAATAGAATTAGATCTTGGATCTGCTAGTGGACTTTGGGAGTTTGTTAGCTAGCTTGGTGACTCCAGATTTTTTCTGTGATCTGTGGCTGGCATCTAGACACCACACACATACATACAGAGGCACATTGTGGTGCTGCTTTGTTTCTGTGATCACATTGTGGTGCCTGGCACATTTTCCCCATCACTTCGTTACCCCTTTCTCCTGAAATGTTGATTAATTTCCGTTTCGGTTGAGATTGGGGCACTCCTAGGTCAAGAAAATTAGCAAAGGTCATGCCCAATTTTCTTGACCTAGAAGGTGCCCGATTCTCAACCAAAACAAAAATTAATCAACATTTATAGTTTGACCTAGATATAGGGGTGCTACTGCTACTGCTTTGAGTTGCTACCGCTATATCCTCCATCCCGTCCCACCAGAGCAAGCAAACCTACAAGCTGCTCCTCATGTTTTCCCCTCTACTAGTAGACTGGAACTTTCCAATGCTGGCTGGTTTGCACCCTCTACAAGCTGCTACTGCTTCTGAATAACCTAACAGCCATCGAAATCTAGTTTGAATCAGAAAACTGTGAGAAAACCCATCGATTGAGGCGGATAACTAGTTGTAGATGAGGAGGGGCATGTGAGGCCCCATCGAGTCTATGAAGATGTGATGGGTCCTGATATATTGACTTGTGGATTTATTTTTTCCTAGACTGCATTTAAGAAATAACTCTAGTAGCCTTTTTTCCTATTTAGAGCGAACATGGCCCACAACGATGAGGCCAGTGGTTCGGGCAAGGCATTCTGGGAGCTTTCCCAAGAGATGGAGGAAGAACCTCACCACTATGAGGACGCTGCGGAAGACACCGATCCCGACTACACAACCCCTAGTGGCGTCGGGGACGACACCACTGATGGTGCCGCCGATGATGCCACCACTGATGATGGCAGTGCACACACAGATGGCAACCAACCGAAGAGGCAATGGAAGGACCAGCGCCTGAACGTGCTCGGCACCGTCATGCAGGAATTTACCGAAGTGTCCTCCAGTGGGCATCCAACGGCGCCCAAAGAATTAGTCAGTGGGTACTCGGGACAACTCGGGTGCATTCTCCGGAGCACCGTCTCGATCAACACCGAGAACCTAAGGCATCGTGACCGAGGGAATTTGCGCAACCTCCCCTTCACGAAGCTGCACGAACGATACAAGTTCCCCGGTGACTTCGCAAACACACGCCTCTAAGGGAATAAAGTGAACAGTGCCGCCCTCACGAAGATGAGCACGGCCCTGGCTACTTGGAGAGCCGCGGTGAGGAGAAGGATTCTAAGAGGTGATAGTGATGAGATGATCAAGGAGACAAATCCTTCGATCAGCGAAGCTGACTACCGGGAGTTCAAGATCAAGTGCGAGAGCAACGCAACCGCGGAATCAAGTCAGTAGGGGAAAGATATGCGGGACTTGAACTTAGGGGTCCACAAACTCGGTCCCAGCGGTTACAGAGTGGCGGAACCTATATGGGACAAGGAGGACGCGGAGCGTGCCGAGCAAGGCCTACCGCCCCTCTTCGATAAATACCGTGACATGCAGACCAGGAACTATGTCAGGGCCCGGTACAAGGTGGACCCGATAACAAAGGAGCTTACCACGGATCCGAAGACCAAGTCACTTGAGCTTGTTCTGGTAAGGAATACACCCCCGCGTAATTAGCTCCATATGGTTGCATTCTAATTAATGAAGCCAAATTTCTAAATGGTTCACGTTCCTTCCACAGGACACTAAAAGCAGTAGCGCGGGGTCGTCTCAGAGCTCCCCTTGGGACACCACTTTAAATAGGGCATTGAATGTAATGAAACACAAGGATAAGTTCAGTAAGCTGTCGTCAGCTGGTCGTGTTGCCGGCAAAGGCTAGTCCACGAAATGGTCGGAATACGATAACGCTGGGCGAAAGGAGAGAAAGACCAGCTCAGAAAGCCAAGAGCACAAGGTTCAAGAACTCAAGGCACAAGTGGCGCGGATTCCGGAGATGGTACAAGAGCAAGTGCGAGACCAACTGGGAGTGACGATCACTGCCATTGTGCCTACATTGATTGAGGGGTTGCAGGCGTGGATTGCGGGCGGCCAACAGGGGCCGCCCCCGATTCCTAGCTTCACGGCCAGCAACTTGCACAATGCGCCGGCGGCACCATTGGTGTCTCCGGCGGAGGCGGTATTGGTGTCTCCGGCGCCGGCGCGGGCATTGGAGCTTAATGCACCCGGGTGTGGGAAGAATACGCCGGCCGGCACCTCGGCAGCAAGCGGCCCCTCCGTCACTTGCACGCCCGCCGTTGGCGGTTCCTCGACATTAGCCGAGCTCGACGCCATCACGGTAACTAAGCCTCTCCGCCGATGACTTCATGTCCTTGACTTTTACTGGGCATCCCTGACGCCCTACATGTTTTCGCAGGGTGCCGCTGATGTTGCATGCACTCTCCTACACTTCGTGGGCGGCGAGTTGATCGATGTCGCCAAGGCCAGAATCGTTCAACCGGGCAACCCCGTGTTCCATGGTAATCCGATGCCACCCACCGTGTATAGGGTTTAACTGGTTCGGGTGCTGCCGGGCTGCGACGACTTGTTACCTCCGTTTCGACCCGCTGGGGCCGATGAAGATGATGTGATGACCCTCAATGCCTGCTTAAGCTGGCCCCTGCTTTGGCCGAAGAGCCAGATTCGTTTGGGGGCGGGGGACACCACCCCACAGACAACACCGCCAGTCGTGCCGGCGCCAAGCCATGGCAAGACCGCCGCAACGCTACCGGAAATGCCGGACATGCATATGGCACAGGATCCGGACATGCATATGGCACAGGATCCGGACGACGACAACGACGACGGCAGTACATTTACCAACGTCGATAAGTACTTCAACGAACATGGGTACGGTGACGAATTCTTGGGGCCTCCTTCTCAAGAACCCAACCCTGCAAAAGACGATTGCGATCTAGCTGGTACCGCGGAGAAACCCAATTGCAACAGGCATCGTCTGGCGTTCAGTTCTCAGGAGACGCCTCCAGCTGCCGCCTTCACCGAGCCTCAGATAGCCGAGGTGCGAAATATTATCAGCCTCAACACACTCAAAAAGGCGGTCTCTGAGCAGAACTCGATCCCATTACAACAGAAGAAGAAGGGACGAAAAAGAAAGAATAACAAGGGTGCGAGCCAGCCGGCACCAAGTACGATCCGTGCTCAGGACGGGCCACCTTCACCTAAGGATATCTTGAGGAGGGTGAATGTGGCGGGTAGGCCGATGCTACTGACTAATCTGCTCAATGCTGCAACCGGTGCTATGTGGAGTCTGCATGACAGTGTTCTTTCTTTGGAGAAGCGGCGTCTCTCCGAGAATGATGTGGCATACCTGGTTTATGTGCCAAGGTGCCAGAGAGCAAGAGCTTTGTCGATAGCACCATCGGGGGTATGATCGTCCTGCGGTTTGATGACATCTTCGCTATGTTTAACCTTCATCCGCTGCACTACACCTTCATTCGGCTATTTTCGCTAAGTATGGAGATGCGGATCATTAGAGACAAGACCCCGGACATCGTGATAGTCGACCCCTTCTACATGCGTGCCAAGATCTTGGGCAGCGCTGGGGACTGGCAAGTCGCGAGTTCATACTTCGAAGGCGTCATTCTGGCAAACCCAGATAAGGATAACTTCCTCGTGCCTTACTTTCCTGAGTAAGTCATCCCCTCACCGCCCCGTAACATATGATTTCTTAGATTTTGATTGTTCTTTTTTTCCAACATTCCGAGTTCTGTGAAGTGACACACATTGCACACTCATCCTCTTAAGCCCGAAATATTCCATGGCCACGTATTTCGACTCGGACCGTCAGTCAAAGAAAGACTACACAAATATCAAGAAAGTTCTTGATGAAGCTCTTCCCGGCTACGCCAGATCTGGAGGCACCTTCAGTAGGCCAATTCGTAGGTACGATAGGCACGTGTTCACCCACAATACGACGTTCCCTGGGTCAAGTAGCCGCCTGGCGATCAGAAGGATGCCTACTACGCCCTCCATCACATGCGGGCGATCGTACGGGACCATAATCACCTTCTGCTACCAAATAATCTCAACTATTGGGCCGCACGCTTGTCGACAATCCAGGACACGGATATCAGACAAGAATTCTTTCGCATCCAGTCGGAGTTTGCGGAAATCATCCATCAAGATGTCCTTCGTACCTCGGGGCAGTTCTACCTCAGATATCAACCGTCCAACAGTGAGATAGAAACAACGCTACAAATACAGGCTGACAACGACCGCGATTTCATGATCATCACAATAGACGGCGGCTTCATCCACGCTCCGGTCCCTGATTCGAGCCGAAAGTAGTGATGCTATGTAGTTCTGAAATATCGATTAGCTCATGTTGTAATTAAACTTTAATGAACTTGTATGTTTCTTTAGTTTGGACAGTCGTTCAACTTATATTTAATCGATGCTATTTATTAGTAGGACCATGAATCGTGCTATTAATATGCTGCTTTTCTCTTCCGATCCTTTTGTTGCATACTTATATATTGCTTATGTATTGTCTGTGAATTGCTACTAACGTTTTGTTTGTCTAGTGCATAGAGATGCCGTCGTATGTCGTGTACAAGGGTAAGGTTCCCGGAGTCTACGACGACTGGGAGGAGTGTCGGAGACAGGTTCACCATTTCAGCGGTAAATGTTACAAAGGGTACACCACTAGGGCGGAGGCGGAAGCTAGATACGCGCGCTATCTAGCGGGAGAGAGGAGGGAGCGTTGGAGGAACCAGATGAAGACCAGTTTCATCGCGATGATGCTGATCGTGATGACCGCAGCTCTCTTCTATGTGATGGTAGTTTAGATGATCGATATCGACTTGTAATGTGAAGAAAAACTCGCTACTCGCGGTCTCGAGACATGTAATGTTCTAACTTTGTTCGGTATTTTGAATTCGGAGACTAATATGATGAATTGTATTCGGAGACTAATCGTCTATTGTATTCGATAAATCTACTGTTTATATGTTGTCCTGTCTTTATTCTGTGTAGTAATGTATTTTGTAACCTGTGCAAATATCAGAAGAGAAAAAAATAATAATTCCTAATATTCATAGTAGTGGCGCACCATATTGCACTTTAGTGGCGCACTGCAATAAACACACCAGTGGCGCATTATCTAGAAGTGCGCCATTAGTAACCCAGAGCACAAGGTAAATATGGCACACTGGTGGATATTAGTAATGGCGCACGGTGTGGTGCGCCATTACTATTTGTTACTAGTGGCGTGTTAATAGTGGCGAACCTGTAGTGCGCCATTAATAGCAAAAACAGGTGCGCCACTAACAACCCTTTTTCTAGTACTGAAAAGTTTGAGAATACTAAAGTATGAAACAATTGCTTGGCTTGTCATCGGGGTTGTGCATGATGGGAGCATTTTGTGTGAAGAAAATGAAGCATGGCCAAACTATATGATTTTGTAGGGATGAGCTTTCTTTGGCTATGTTATTTTGAGAAGACATAATTGCTTGGTTAGTATGCTTGAAGTATTACTATTGTTATGTCAATATTAAACTTTTGTCTTGAATCTTATGGATCTGAATATTCTTGCCACAATAAAGAAGATTACATTGATAATTATGTTAGGTAGCATTCCACATCAAAAATTCTGTTTTTATCATTCACCTACTCGAGGACAAGCAGGAATTAAGCTTGGGGATGCTGATACGTCTCCAATGTATCTATAATTTTTGATTCTTCCATGCTATTATATTATCAATCTTGGATGTTTTATATGCATTTATATGCTATTTTATATGATTTTTGGGACTAACCTATTAACCTAGAGCCCAGTGCCAGTTTTTGTTTTTTCCTTGTTTTTGAGTATCGCAGAAAAGGAAAACCAAACGGAGTCCAATTGACCTGAAACTTCACGGAACTTATTTTTGGACCAGAAGAAGGCCATGGAGTAAAAGAGTTGGGCCAGAAGAGTCCCAGGCTGCCCACGAAGGCTATGTGTTTGATCTCTCTCTCTCTCTCGTGTTCTTGAGGTGGTACGATCTTGATGTATCGCGAGCTTTGCTATTATAGTTGGATCTTATGATGTTTCTCCCCCTCTACCCTCTTGTAATGGACTGAGATTGTGTGATGCATATCGTATAGTCATACCCACGGATACTTGAGGTGACATTGGAGTATCTAGGTGACATTAGGGTTTTGGTTGATTTGTGTCTTAAGGTGTTATTCTAGTATGAGCTCTGATAGATCGAACGGAAAGAATAGCTTCGTGTTATTTTACTACGTACTCTTGAATAGATCGACCAGAAAGGATAACTTTGAGGTGGTTTCGTACCCTACAATAATCTCTTCGTTTGTTCTCTGCTATTAGTGACTTTGGAGTGACTCTTTGTTGCAGGTTGAGGGATAGTTATATGATCTAATTATGTTATTATTGTTGAGACAACTTGCACTAGTGAAAGTATGAACCCTAGGCCTTGTTTCAACGCATTGCAATATCGTTTGTACTCACTTTTATCATTAGTTACCTTGCTGTTTTTATATTTTCAGATTACAAAAACCTATATCTACCATCCATATTGCACTTGTATCACCATCTCTTCGCCGAACTAGTGCACCTATACAATTTACCATTGTATTGGGTGTGTTGGGGACACAAGAGACTCTTTGTTATTTGGTTGCAGGGTTGTTTGAGAGAGACCATCTTCACCCTACGCCTCCCACGGATTGATAAACCTTAGGTCATCCACTTGAGGGAAATTTGCTACTGTCCTATAAACCTCTGCACTTGGAGGCCCAACAACGTCTACAAGAAGAAGGTTGTGTAGTACACATCAGTATGATGTTAGAAGAATGATCATATTGAATTGACCCAACTTGTTTGTTATACTTTGAGATGTTCTCACCAAAAGTCTAATAGATATATCACCAAGAGTTAATGTATGCTGTAGTTCCCTAGACCACGAGAGTATCATAGTCACTTCATACTAGACGATAGACTTTGGGTTTGCTCAAACATCATTCGTAACACGGTGATCATAACGACAACTTAGAGGTTCATCCAAAAGTGTGACATGGGATTGTATAGCTCAAGAGTCAGATTTGCCCCTCTGACGATGGAGAGATATTCTTAGGGCCCTCTCGGTGTGACAGCATCCATCATCGTCTGGCCAGACATATGTGACTAAGTCACAGGGATGCTGGAATATGTCAATGAGAAAGAGGAATAAAACTGGTAACGAGGAGACCGGCATAATGAGCATGAGAATGACTCAAGTGGATACAGATATATCTCACCTCAAATTTTGTAAAAT
Source organism: Aegilops tauschii subsp. strangulata (assembly GCF_002575655.3). Classification (NCBI taxonomy): domain Eukaryota; kingdom Viridiplantae; phylum Streptophyta; class Magnoliopsida; order Poales; family Poaceae; genus Aegilops; species Aegilops tauschii. The sequence goes on from NC_053041.3 coordinate 71,109,941, forward strand.
ATCGCGAAGCAAAAGGAATAGCATATGATAACCAAAGGTTCACTCGAATATCATTCGTGTATTCATATGTGTGAATATGGATGTCCATGGTTTCGCTATTGACCCTTGACCGGAAGGCAATTTTGTTCGTGTCTATGTTTCACCGAACCTAGCTATAGGGTCACACACTTGAGGGAATCACGATCTGTTGAGTGAGAGTTAGGAGAAAATATTTTCGGAATAGTCTCAAGAATATAAGATATGGTTTCGAGACTGGAAGCGTTCCAGAGTTACCAGAAGAATTTTGGATTTTACCGTGCAATACTGGTGTCGGTGTCAAAACCGGCGGATCTCGGGTAGGGGGTCCTGATCTGTGCATCTAAGGCTAATGGTAACAGGAGGCAAGGGACATGATGTTTTACCAAGGTTTGGGCCCTCTCGATGGAGGTAAAACCCTACTTCCTGCTTGATTGATCTTGATGATATGGGTATTACAAGAGTTGATCTACCACGAGATCGTAGAGGCTAGACCCTGGGAGCTAGCCTATGATGATTATGAATGTCCCTATATGGACCAAACCCTCCGGTTTATATAGACAGCGGAGGGGGCTAGGGTTTACACCGAGTCGGTTACAAAGAAGGAAATATACTATCCGGATACCCCCTAATCCAGGACTCCCTCAGTAGCCCCTGAACCAGGCTTCAATGACGACGAGTCCGGCGCGCGGTTTGTCTTCGGCATTGCAAGGCGGGTTCCATCTCCGAATACTCCAAAGTAATTACCGAACACTTGAATCGTGTCCGGATCTGCAAGTTGATCTTCATATTCCACCGTAGAGAGAATGATATTCCACAAATGTAATCTACTGACAACTTAAGGCAACGTAACATGACATTACGGTCGGGTCTTTATTCGAACCGTTTTCTCATTGCCAGCCACATCGCATATTGCGAGGCGGTTTCCTTGGCACGTCTTGTCGAAGCAGAGATCATGTCCCCTTATTACGGGATTCTCATCAATACGGGTATGGGTAACCCAACCGCGCCATCAATCGTGGCGCTTGGGAAATAAGCGATCTTCAACGGGCAGGTGGGGAGGCGCACCGCTTTTGTCGCCTCTATAAAGGGATAAGGATTCCCCATTTTCACCCACGCCTCCTTCCTCCTCTGCTCATCCATTCTCGCACTCTCGTGCTCCAGCGCCCAAGTTCTCACCTTCTCTGTAGGACCATCCACAGTATGTCCGGAGCGGGAGGCAAGTGGATGGCCTCCTCTGTCACAGAGGGGAATACCACCAAGCTTCGGGCGGCCGGATACCTGGCCGAAAACATTGCGCACAGGCTCCCGGCGGAGGGACAGATCACCCCTACCCCCATGCCTCGGGAGAGAGTAGTATTCCTCCCTCATTTCATCCGCGGACTAGGGTTTCCACTCCACCCGTTCGTCCGCGGGCTCATGTATTACTATGGGCTAGATTTCCACGATCTAGCCCCGAATTTAGTCCTCAACATCTCGTCCTTTATCATTGTGTGCGAGGCCTTCCTCCGCATCAGGCCCCACTTTGGCCTGTGGTTGAAAACCATCTGCGTGAAGCCGAAGATCGTTAGCGGCCAGCAGGCAGAGTGTGGAGGTGCCATGGTGGGCAAGATGCCCAACATCACATGGCTCGACGGCTCCTTTGTGGAGACCGTGAAAGGGTGGCAATCAGGGTGGTTCTACATCACCGAGCCGCGCGGCGCCAATTGGGCGGCGGCCCCCAAATTCCGATCCGGAGTCCCCATGCGGCTCACCTCTTGGGAGAAGAAGGGCCTAGCCTGGGGCGAACCTGCGGAGCTGACGGGACTCGAGAACTGCATAAAAAGTATGCGGGACAAGAAGATCAAGCTTGTCAACGTGGTCTAGATCATGCTCGTTCGCAGGATCCTCCCGTGTCAAAGACGGGTATTCAATATGTGGGAGTTTGATCCGGCCGAACACCAGATGTTGCATGAGTTCTACGACACGACGCATAAAAAATTCTGGAAGGTGCTGTTCAAGGCCGGCGAGGTTCCACCTCCCCTTTCCGAGGACCGTGGGCTTAGTGCAAGGTGCCCTGCCAATCAGGTAAACCCTCTAACTATCACAAAATGTACCTTTCCCAGCATATTCGTGGGAGGATTTTGAGTCATTTATGCTGACAAAACAGGATTATGTGGAGACGGCGGAGCAGATCGACTGCCCGGCTCCGCTGCCTGAAGATCCGACGACCGCACTCCTGACGGAGATGCTGACTCCGAGGCCGTATAAGGTGCCGGAGAGGAAGGCCGAAAAGAAGGCCACGGGGACCAGGAAGGGTCTCCGGCGCGAGGCCGCACCGGACGCCTCGTCTGAAGACGACGAGGCACACTCCTCCCACGAGGGGGAGGAGAAGAAAAGAAAGAGGGCCGCCCCATCAGGGGAGGCTGAAGGGTCCAAGAGAGTGGCTGACGGAGATGCTGACTCCGACGCCGTATAAGGTGCCGGAGATGCTGACTCCCACGAGGCTGACGGAGATGCTGACTCCGACGCCGTATAAGGTGCCGGAGAGGAAGGCCGAAAAGAAGGCCACGGGGACCAGGAATGGTCTCCGGCGCGAGGTCGCACCGGATGCCTCGTCTGAAGACGACGAGGCGCACTCCTCCCACGAGGGGGAGGAGAAGAAAAGGAAGAGGGCCGCCCCATCAGGGGAGGCTGAAGGGTCCAAGAGAGTGGCCGTGGGAACCAGGAAAGGTTCCCGACGCCAGACCATGATAGACTCGTCATCAGAAGACGGCGAGGCGGCTTCCTCCCATGAAGACGGGGAGGAATGTGAAGAAATGCCCCCTCCCCGTACGGGGGAGGAGAAGAAAAGGAAAGCCGCCCCACTGAGGGAGGCTAGGACGCCGAAGAAGGGAAAGGTGTCCCTTCCGGGCCACTCCACCACAACCTATAGCGAGGAGGAGTGGCTGCCCAGGGGAAAGCCCCTAGCAAGATCATAAGTATCCGCACTCTGTTATATTTTCGTGCGATTTAGCTTCATAGTTAGTTATAACGCCGAACACATGTATGCAGTCCGACCAGGGCCCATCCCGAGGTATCCTCTTCGGACGGGTGTTTGAGCAAGTCGGCAATGAATTCGCTCCCGACGGCCACCTCCCCTCGGCCTGCGGATGACACGGAGGTGTTGTCCCAAAGGGTCCCAGAGCAGGGGGAGGCGATTCTGGTGACGCCCTAAGGCACAGGTCCAGACGCCGGGCATACGGGGCGTAAAAACCCTTGGATTATGCCGACGAGAGCCTCAGCAAGTCAGGCCCTCAGCCGGACACTATACCGGAACCTCCAAGGGTTCCGGATTCTGGCAGGCGGCCCCTCGCTAAGGAGGGCGAGCCAACCGTGCCGATGACTTCCGTTGCGCCAGAGGCGCCGGACAATCTGCTGGAAGCACTACGCGGCGCTTCTATGGAAGAAGAGCACCGTACTCCTATGAGTGCGGTGATTCAGAAGGTTCAGTCCGCCAAGAGCGGATTGACCGAAGCCTGCACCAGCCTCCTAACAGGCTTTGAGGTAAGTAATTAAAAGTGTGAGAAATTATCACCCAATAGACAGTAGCCCCTGATACTCTGTTTGGTGTTCGGAAAGAAAAGCCAATCGGAGGGTCAATTTTAATCCGCAGGAGTCTAACAGTAGGTGTCTATGTGAATAAGCTGGCGGTGCTACTTGCCGCTGCTGCCCGCACAGCCGAGGTCACCAGACTCAAACGGGACCTGGGGCAGGTTCAAGGAGAGCTCAGCCTCACGAAGAGGCAGCTCGAAGAGAACGAAGGTAAGTGATACCTCATTCACATGTCGTATAGAGTAAGGAAATTAGTGACGCTAACAAAAGGCGTCATGATTTTGTAATAGGGGCCACGACCGAAGTGGCGTCCCTGAAGAAAGCGCTATGAGAGGCCGAAACCAAGGCGGCCATGGAGCGCATTGAGTGTGAAAAGCAAAATGCTAGGGTGGGCGAGGTACAGCAAGAGCTCCAGGAGCTCGGCAAGAAGTTCGAGTACTTGGAGCATGACTTCGAGACGAAGGAGTCTGAGCTTGCGAAGGCCCTTTTGAGCATGAAGGACGCCAAGGCCGAAGCCGAAAAGGCCCAGCAAGAAATCCAGGCGGCTAAGAAGATAGCGGCGGGTAAGACATTTTTTATGCAAAGCAAGCATGTGGAGGAGACGTTTCTTTTACTTACCCGAATTCAGAGCTCTCCAGGGGCCTTCGCAGATCTGCCACGCAGCATATCGGATGCCGCCGAGTTCTACTGTGCCGAAGAGGCGAGCTTGACGGAGAAGCTATTCTGGTCCCAGTATGCTAGAGCCGAACACCCGATGCCTCTGAGTGACCAATTGAAGCAGTTGGTGGAACTCCACAGGGCAGCCGAACTGGCTATGAAAGATTTCATAGTCCGGATGTGGCCTGGTGAGCCCCTGCCCGCCAGCTACTTCGGCCTGATAAAGCGGATGGTAAATGCCTGTCCGCGGCTTGAAGTAATCAAGCGATCCGTTTGCATTGAGGGTGCCCGCCGGGCCTTTGCCCGTGCGAAGGTGCATTGGGGCAAGCTGGATGCGGAGAAGTTGGTGAAGGATGGACCGCCGGAGGGAAAGGTGCATCGCTATCCCGAGAAGTATAACGATGGCGTAATGAATGGCGCTTGCCTCGTGGCCGATGAGTGTACCAAAGACACCATCTGTGCGGCTGTGTAATGTAAAAACAAAGTTATTTGTGCTATATAGCGCTTTTGCTGATTTAAAATATTACCTTCTGTGCGGCTGTTTATAAAATTCTGAAGTTAGGCCAGTCGTCGGCTTCCGCCCCCACGTAACTAGTACTGCGGTGTTCGTGGAAACCCAAAACACTCTTTTATCCAAATCGTTGGTCTGTGAAGGAGGTGTTTGGTGCAGCAAACGAGGCAATCGGACTATGTGGCTTTATAACTCTCACTTAGCCATAGAAGTCTATAATTTTAAATTGCGGCGAAGCCCCTAGAATTCGGAAAGCCGAACTGGGGCGCTATACACGCCTAAATCGGACGAGGCCGATTCCTCGCCTAAAGCGGAAAAAATCTTTAAGGATTTTGAGACCTCTCGAACAGCGACCAGCTCTCGCCGCATCATGACAGTCAGTTTTCGGCTTTCTCTACTGAGGTGCTCGTCCGGAAGAACCGGGACACAATCGCAGTAGTTCTCCCTGCGCTACCTTAGCCGATATAACGGAACGTAAGGTACCAAAACAAGGGAGCCGGGCAAACCCAACTATTGACCCAAGACATGATTCGGAGCTGATGCATATAGTGCTATAAGTTCGGGGTGCCGCACTGTTGAAAGTGTTCGGACTTAACTTGCCATATTATGGGGCGCATGAGAAGCCCCTGGCAAACTGAACGTACCAAGATGTACGGATTCAATATTAAATAAACATTTATAGGAAAAAATGTGAGGATAATAATAATAAGCTGACGCTATATATTGTTTCCCATTGTAAGACAATACGTCTAAGCGTATGTGTACAATTGATGCGTTAAGCAGAATGAAAATAGGACTATTTGACATGTCCCGCCCAAGGGCGGGCCGCATACAGGTATATAAAATAGGTATAACTATCATTTACAGACACCACCTGGTATTCCCTTTGTGCGCAAAGCCTTTTGCCTCCTTGGTTTTCCCTTCTGTGAGGGATCCGCTGATCTGGCTCTCCGAAGAGGCTGCCCAAATGTAGGTTCCTGAAAGACGAAGGGGGTTATTAAAATACGTTGCGGCTGAACCGCACTGTTGACTGCAGCACTATTGCGCCTCCGCCAATGCCCATGGTATTTTAAGTGCGTAATTGTGTACGCGCGGCACGAATGATGCCGTGATCGGGCTGGGGCGGAGGCTGGATTGCTAGTCGCGCTCCTGTTGCCGTGTACACCGGACTCGCTTGACGGTGTTCGAGGTTGTTGTCGCCGGATTGATGGTTTGCCGAAGAAGGCTGCCTTGTACTTCTGCCCTGAGGGCTGCAGTATGCTCTTCGGTACGGAGAGAGCGGTCCGTGTTTCCATTGACTGTGATGACCCCGCGAGGTCCTGGCATCTTGAGCTTGAGGTATGCATAGTGTGGTACCGCATTGAATCGAGCGAATGCGGTTCGTCCAAGAAGTGCGTGATAACCACTACGGAAAGGGATGATATCGAAGATTAACTCCTCGCTTCGGAAGTTATCCAGGGATCCGAAGACCACTTCCAGTGTTATGGAGCCCGTGCAGCGGGCCTCTACTCCTGGAATTACACCTTTGAAGGTGGTTTTGGTGGGCTTTATCCTTGAAGGGTCGATGCCCATTTTGCGCACTGTGTCCTGATAAAGCAGGTTCAGGCTGCTGCCGCCGTCCATAAGGACTCGCGTGAGGTGGAATCCGTCGATGATTGGGTCTAGGACCAATGCGGCTGAACCGCCGTGACGGATACTGGTAGGGTGATCCCTACGATCAAAGGTGATCGGACAGGCTGACCATGGGTTGAACTTTGGGGCGACTGGCTCCATCGCATAGACGTTCCGTAGTGCTCGCTATCGTTCCCGTTTGGGAATGTGGCTGGCGTAGATCATGTTGACCATTTTCACCTGGGGGGAAATTTCTTCTGTCCCCCCGTGTTCGGACGCCGGGGCTCGTCGTCATCATCGCTTTGCAGCCCCTTGTCCTTGTTCTCGGTATTTATTTTACCGGCCTGTTTAAACACCCAGCAGTCCCTGTTAGTGTGGTTTGTTGGTTTATCCGGGGTGCCATGAATTTGGCACGAGCGATCAAGTATGCGTTCTAGACTGGACGGTCCCCGATTGTTTCTTTTGAACGGCTTTTTCCGCTGACCGGATTTTGAGCCACTGAATCCGGCGTTGACTGCCGTGTCTTCAGTGTTGTCGCCATTGTTTCGACGCTTGTGTCTGTTGCGTCGTGGCTTGCCGTTGTCATCGCGGACATCTGAAGCGTCGGAGTTTATTGGTGTGATGCAACTGCGAGCCAACCAGCTGTCCTCGCCCGCGCAAAAGCGGGTCATGAGTGTCGTGAGGGCCGCCATGGATTTTGGTTTTTTCTGGCCGAGGTGTCGGGCAAGCCACTCGTCGCGGATATTATGCTTAAAGGCCGCCAAGGCTTCGGCGTCCGGACAGTCGACAATTTGGTTCTTTTTAGTTAAAAACCGAGTCCAGAATTTTCTGGCTGACTCTCCGGGCTGTTGGGTAATGTGGCTCAGGTCATCAGCATCCGGTGGTCGCACGTAGGTGCCCTGGAAGTTGTCGAGGAATGCGTCCTCCAGGTTTTCCCAACTACCAATGGAATTTCCGGCAGGCTATTTAACCAGTGCCGGGCCGGTCCTTTGAGATTAAGGGGAAGATACTTGATGGCGTGTAGATCGTCACCGCGGGCCATGTGAATGTGGAGAAGGAAATCTTCGATCCATACTGCGGGGTCTGTTGTGCCATCGTATGGTTCAATGTTTATGGGTTTGAACCCTTCTGGAAATTCATGATCCATCACTTCGTCCGTGAAGCAGAGGGGGTGTGCGGCACCTCTATGCCGGGCTATGTGGCTACGCAGATCGAATGAGTCTGGCTGGCTATGTTCGGCCCTGCCGGACTTGTTGGTAGTGTATCTGGCATGACGTTTATCGTCACGTGTCTGGGCGTGCCCCCGCGATCCGTAGGTCGATCTTGGCTGTCCTGCCTTGTTTTCCAATATATCTCGCAGGTCCTGCCTGTTGCCCCAGTCCGTAGTGTATTGGCGTGGGGGTGCGGGCTGGTATTCGGGCTGATACGCCGTTTTATCAAGTTTCCTCTCTATGTGCTTAAAGTTTTGAAGTTATGCTTGTTTTGCCTTCCTATGCTAGTTGATTATTGTTCCCATAAGTTGTTTGCCCACAAAATCCCTATGCATAGGAAGTGGGCTAGACTTAAATGTGCTAGTCATATTCTTCATGATGCTCTCTTTATGTTTCAATTCTTATCTTTTATGTGAGCATCATTGAAATCATCATGCCTAGCAAGGGGCGTTAAACGTTAGCGCTTGTTGGGAGGCAACCCAATTTTATTTTTGTTCTTTGCTTTTTGCTCCTGTTTAGTAATAAATATCTATCTAGCCTCTGGTTAGATGTGGTTTTATGTTTTAGTTAGTGTTTGTGCCAAGTAGAACCTTTGGGAAGACTTGGGTGAAGTCTTTATGATCATTCTGTAAAAAACAGAAACTTTAGCGTCACGAGCTGTGCTGCCATTTTTTACTGGAGAGCGCTTTTAGGTTGATTTTTTTGCAGATGATTAATAGACAAATCCTGAGGTCCACCAATTTATTTCAGAATTTTTGGAGTTCCAGAAGTATACGTTTGATACAGATTACTACAGACTGTTCTGTTTTTGACAGATTCTGTTTTCATTGTGTTGTTTTCTTATTTTGATGAATCTATGAGTAGTATTGGAGGGTATAAACCATAGAGAAGTTGGAATACAGTATATATTACACCAATATGAATTTAGAATGAGTTCACAACAGTACCTAAGTGGTGGTTTTATTTTCTTATACTAACGGAGCTTACGAGTTTTTTGTTGAGTTTTGTGTTGTGAAGTTTTCAAGTTTTGGGTAAAGATTTGATGGACTATGGAATAAGGAGTGGCAAGAGCCTAAGCTTGGGGATGCCCATGGCAACCCAAGGTAATATTCAAGGACAACCAATAGCTTAAGCTTGGAGATGCCCCAGATGGCATCCCCTCTTTCTTCTTCGTTCATCGGTAACTTTACTTGGAGCTATATTTTTATTCACCACATGATATGTGTTTTGCTTGGAGCGTCATTTTATTTTATTTAGTTTTGCTTGCTGTTTGAATAATATCCCATGATCTTAAATTCTTAATTGTTAGAGAGTCTTCACATAGTTGCATAATTATTCGACTACTCATTAATCTTCACTTATATCTTTCGGAGTAGTTTGTCATTTGCTATAGTGCTTCACTTATATCCTTTTAGAGCACGACGGTGGTTTTATTTTGAAGAAATAGATTAACTCTCATGCTTCACTTATATTATTTTGAGATTCTTTAGAACATCATGGTAATTTGCTTTGGTTATGAATTTAGTCCTAATATGATAGGCATCCAAGATGGGTATAATAAAAACTTTCATATAGAGTGCATTGAATACTATGAGAAGTTTGATACTTGATGATTGTTTTGAGATATGGAGATAGTGATATTAAAGTTGTGCTAGTTGAGTAGTTGTGAATTTGAGAAATACTTGTGTTGAAGTTTGCAAGTCCCGTAGCATGCACCTATGGTAAACGTTGTCTAACAAATTTGAAACATGAGCTGTTCTTTGATTGTCATCCTTATGAGTGGCGGTCGGGGACGAGCGATGATCTTTTCCAACCAATCTATCCCCCTAGGAGCATGCGCGTAGTGTTTGGTTTTTGACGACTTGTAGATTTTTGCAATAAGTATGTGAGTTCTTTATGACTAATGTTGAGTCCATGGATTATACTCATTCTCACCCTTCCATCATTGCTAGCCTCTTCGGTACCGTGCATTACCCTTTCTCACCTTGAGAGTTTTTGCAAACTTCGCCGGTGCATCCAAACCCCGTGATATGATACTCTCTATCACACATAAACCTCCTTATATCTTCCTCAAAATAGCCACCATACCTACCTATTATGGCATTTCCATAGCCATTCCGAGATATATTGCCATGCAACTTTCCACCGTTTCATTTATTATGACACGCTTCATCATTGTCATATTGCCTTGCATGATCATGTAGTTGACATCGTATTTGTGGCAAAGCCACGATGCATAATGTCATATATGTCACTCTTGATTCATTGCCCATGCCGGTACACTGCCGGAGGCATTCATATAGAGTCATACTTTCTTCTAGTATCGAGTTGTAATCATTGAGTTGTAAATAAATAGAAGTGTGATGATCATCATTAATAGAGCAGTGTCCCATGAAAAAAAAGAAAAAAAAGAAAGGCCAAATAAAAAAAAGAAAAAAGGGGAAGGCCAAATAAAAAAAAGAGGGAGGCCCAAAAAAAAGAAAAGAAAAAGAAGGGACAATGCTACTATCCTTTTTCCACACTTGTGCTTCAAAGTAGCACCATGATCTTCATGATAGAGAGTCTCTTATTTTGTCACTTTCATATACTAGTGGGAATTTTTCATTATAGAACTTGGCTTGTATATTCGAACAATGGGCTTCCTCAAATGCCCTAGGTCTTCGTGAGCAAGCAAGTTGGATGCATGATGTCTACTACACAACCTTCTTCTTGTAGATGTTGTTGGGCCTGCAAGTGCACATGTTTGTAGGACAGTAGCAAATTTCCCTCAAGTGGATGACCTAAGGTTTATCAATCCGTGGGAGGCGTAGGATGAAGATGGTCTCTCTCAAACAACCCTACAACCAAATAACAAAGAGTCTCTTGTGTCCCCAACACACCCAATACAATGGCAAATTGTATAGCTGCACTAGTTCGGCGAAGAGATGGTGATACAAGTGCAATATGGATAGTAGATATAGGTATTTGTAATCTGAAAAATATAAAAACAGCAAGGTAACTAATGATAAAAGTGAGCGTAAACGGTATTGCAATGCTAGGAAACAAGGCCTAGGGTTCATACTTTCACTAGTGCAAGTTCTCTCAACAATAATAACATCGATAGATCACATAACAATCCTCAACATGCAACAAAGAGTCACTCCAAAGACACTAATAGCGGAGAACAAACGAAGAGATTATGGTAGGGTATGATACCACCTACCGAAGGTTTCATTCCGTTTGGACTCCGTTTGATATTCCGTTTCTTCGAAATACTGAAACAGGCAATAAAACAGCAATATGGGCTGGGCCTCCGGTTAATAGGTTAGTCCCAAAAGTAATATAAAAGTGTATAATAAAGCCCGTAATCATTCAAAACAGATAATAAAATAGCATGAATGCTTCATAAATTATAGATACGTTGGAGGCGTATCACTGCACACCCACTTAATTTCTTTTGTTGAGCTTTCATACATTTATAGCTCTAGTGCATCCGTTGCATGGCAATACCTACTCCTCGCATTGACATCAATTGATGGGCATCTCCCTAGCCCGTTGATTAGCCGCATCAATGTGAGACTTCCTCCTTTTTTGTCTTCTCCACACAACCCCCATCATTATATTCTATTCCACCCATAGTGCTATGTCCATGGCTCACGCTCATGTATTGCGTCAAAGTTGAAAACACTACTAGGAAAAGGGCTATAGCTAATATGCACATTAATGGCGCACCACATATGTGGTGCGCCACTGCTATATAGCAGTGGCGCACCATGTGTATGTACGCCATTAGTGTCCATATCACTAATGGCGCACCACACCCACGGTGCGCCACTACTAACAATTTTTTTCCAAAACTAGTAATGGCGCACCAGGGTATAGTGCGCCATTACTAGTTTTAACTAGTAATGGCGCACCACACACTCTGTGCGCCACTACTAACAATTCTTTTTACTTTTTTTTCAAAACTAGTAATGGCGCACCAGGGTATAGTGCGCCATTACTAGTTCAAACTAGTAATGGCGCACCACAACCAAGGTGCGTCACTACTAACAATTTTTTTTTATTTTTTTTGCAAAACTAGTAATGGCGCACCACGTAACAGGTGCGCCATTAGTAACCATGGTTACTAATGGCGCATTGTTAGGTGGTGCGCCATTGGTAACCTAAGAGCAGCTAGATATTTTGGACAACCACCTACCACACTCACTTTCCCCACTTCATTCTCTCCACCTCCTCCTCCAAGCTTGTCTTGGGTGCCTCCTCCTCCTCACCTCATTTGCACCATAGATTCACCCAAATTAAGTGGTTAAATTTCCTTTTTTTGATAGGTAAGTAAGGGGAAAGCTTTCTTTATGTTGTAGATCTACTTTTTTCTCCCTCCAACAACGTGCACATGCCCTTTTTATGGCCTAGATCTACGTATGTTTGTGGTGTTGCATATGTTTGTGTTTGCAGGTACCGGTATTTGAAATGCGATAGTTGCCAATATTTTGCCGGAATGTTGATTCATTTCCGTTTCGGCGAGAATTTGGCACGATGCATTCTTTTTGGTCCTATTTTTAGGCAAAGTCATGCCAAATTTTTTTTGGTTCTAAAATATCGTTTTGCTCTACCCCGCAGGCGACCATGGTCCGCACGATGACCGAAGGCATCGTGAATAGGTTTTTGAGCTCTGCGAAGGCCGAGATGCTTCAAAAGAACGAGACGGAGATAAGATGTCCGTGTCGAAGATGCAAGCTGAAGAGCCTTATGGACCCGAATTTCGTATAGGTGCGGGACCACGTGCTCTTGCGTGGTTTCAAGGATGGCTATCAGTGGCAAGGTGATGAAAATGATTATGAAGTCGTCCATGGGGGTCGGGCAAGAAATGAGGAAGGGCAGCAAGACAACCGCGGCGAGGGCGGGCGAGAAGACGAAGAATCTCCAGGACATGATCACGAAGTAGATGCAGTACACAGTCATCATTTAGAAGATGCCAGACATGATGATGAGGAAGATGCCGGAGCAGACGAAGGGCATGATCATGAAGATGAAGAGGCCGGAGCAGACGACAATGGACCATCGATGGGCTGGGTGCAGGACCCTCATATTCAAGAGCTGCTTCTCAAGCAGACGGATAACACAAGAGCTGCTGCCCGAGAGAAAGCCAAGCTGGACCAACTGGAGATAGACGCGGTTACTCCATTGTATGAAGGATGCATGCCCGAGGATACCCGTCTGAAAGTAACGCTCGTGGCTCTGGAGATGAAGGTAAAACACGAAATGACCGACACATGCTTCGACGAGAACATGTCATTCTGGCACGAACGTCTTCCCAAGGGGAACAAGAGACCGACCAGTTTCGAGGAGGCGAAGAAAATCGTGTGTCCACTGGATTTACCGCACGTGAAATACCATGTGTGCATGAACAATTGCATCATTTATCGGGATGAGCACGCGGAGTCTACCATATGTCCGGTGTGCGGCATCACTCGATATAAGAAGACGAAGAAAGCTCCTCGAAAAGTGGTGTGGTACTTTCCGATCACTCCCCGTCTGCAGCGGTATTTCACGGACCCTATGGTAGCAAAGTTCCTGCGTTGGCACGCGGATAGGGAGGAGAAGAAGCGAGAAGATGACGGAAATGGTCCGGAGATAAATAAAAAAGACAAGATGCTGAGTCACCCTAAGGATGTGAGCCAGTGGCAAGCGTTGAACTTCGAACACCCAGAATTTGGGGACGATCCAAGGAACATCGTGCTTGGCACGAGCACCGATGGAGTCAATCCGTTTGGCAGCCAGAGAAGCACACATAGCACCTGGCCTGTGTTTGTGTGGATGTACAACCTTCCCCCCTGGTTGTGCATGAAGAGGAAGTACATTCACATGAGTATGCTAATTGAAGGGCCGAAACAACCGGGGAACGACATCAATCTGTATCTGGGGCTGCTGAAAGAGGAGCTAGACACGCTATGGAAAATGCCAGCCAATACGTGGGACACCGCAAAGAAAGAATATTTCCCTATGAGAGCCGCACTGCTCACGACGGTGCACGACTATCTCGGTACGGATATGTCGCGGGTTAGGTGGTCCACAGATTTTCTGGATGCGTCAGGTGCATGGATGACACAACGTATCGCTAGCTAGATAGAGATCCCGGGTCTTTGAAAACCGTGTTCATGGGACATCGAAGGTGGCTTCACGACGATGATTCATGGAGAAAACGCAAGGATTTGTTCGATGGTGAAACCGAACCCCGAAGACGCCCATGTACGAGGAGCGGCGAGGAAATAGACGAGCTATTGAAAAATTGGAAAGAGTGCCCACCGCCGGGAAAGGCGCCAGAGCCGGGAAAGAAGCGAAAGGCGCCAGAGCCGCTGCTGAAGGTATGGAAAACGAGGTCTGTTTTCTGGGACTTGCTATACTGGAAGATCCTCCGTGTGCCTCACAGCCTTGATGTCATGCATATCACGAAGAACGTGTGCGAGAGTCTGCTTGGTACCCTGCTCAACATGCCAGAGAGGACCAAAGATGGGCCGAAAGCAAGTGCAGACTTGAAATCAATGGGCATCAGGAAGGAGCTTCACGCTAATGATGATGATGATGATGAGGCGAAGGACACCGAAAGTCGTCGCAAAGGCAAAAAGTCCAAGAAGATCGGAAATGACTTCCCTCCCGCGTGCTTCACTCTAAGTCAGGAGGAGATCGAGCAGTTTTTCACCTGCCTCGTAGGAGTAAAACTTCCTTACGGTTACGCGGAGATACCTAGACTCAGCGAAGCATAAGTTCAGCGGGATGAAGTCTCACGACTGTCACGTGCTGATGACGTAGATACTTCTAGTTGCAATCCGTGGGATCATGGACGCGCACGTCCGTGAAACGCTTTTTGGCATATGCAACTTTTTCGACGTCATGTCTCGGAAGTCGGTTGGCGTGAGGCAACTCAGAAGGCTACAGGAAGAGATCGTGGTGATACTATGCGAGCTTGAGATGTACTTCCCGCCCGCATTCTTCGACGTTATGGTGCATCTGCTGGTCCATATCGTGGAGGATATCATCCAACTCGGGCCGACGTTCCTGCACAGCATGATGCCGTTCGAAAGGATGAATGGTGTCATCAAAGGATACTTTCGCAGCATGTCACGTCCAGAGGGAAGCATAGCCAGGGGCTTTCTGACCGAAGAGTGCATCTCCTACTGCACAAATTTCTAGGCATCGAGAACCTCGTTGGTCTGCCCGTCAACATGCACCTCGGCAGGCTCGCGGGATGGGGTCACCGCGAGGGTCGCCGTGAAATGCATGTCGACTTCGAGGGTCGACTCACCGACTTTGAAAGAGCAAACCTAGTCGTGCTACAACACATAGACGTGGTCGATCCTTGGGTGGTAGAGCACAAAACCTTTATTGAGAAGACGTACAATGACCGAGGCCAATAGAGGATGGACGGAGATATAATCAAAGGGCACAACTCATGTTTCACGCGTTGGTTCAAGGAGAAGCTTCTGTCGTACCCTTTACATGAGGATTCTTCCGCGGAAGAAAAACTCATATTCGCCTTGTCACAGGGCGCCGAGCACAACCTGATGACCTATGAGGCGTACGATATCAACTGCTACACATTCTACACCGAGGAAAAGGACATGAAGAGCGATGGTTATCAGAACTCAGGGGTAACGATGGAATCCTACACCGGTAATGACAAGGACAGATACTACGGAAGGATCGAGGAGATCTAGGAGCTGAGCTACGCTGGAGAGAAGGTCCCGATGTTCCGTGTCAGATGGGCCAAGAGCGTCCTAAAATAAGACCGGTATTTCACCACCATGGTTATACCCGAAGCCAAATCCAAGACCGCGGGAGCAAACGTCACCGCGAAATATGAGCCATGGGTACTGGCTTCCCAAGTGGACCAATGCTTCTTCATTACTGACACGTCAAAGCCCAGTCGTGTTGTCGTGATGAGGGGCAAAAGGAAGATCATCGGAATGGATGGAGTCGCCAATGAGCAAGACTTTGACAAGTACGGCGACTCGAAGATGGAACATGACGACGACGATGAAGTGCCATACACCACAAGAAGAAGCAGGACCACCCTACCTAAAGGACGTCCGTTCAAGAGAAGAACTCCATTTGCGAAAAAGAAGGGCAAGAAGATTGTGAAAAGATAGCTCGCTAAGATCGATTGTATTTAAATTGTAGTCTTCATTTCTCTATTGTATTTCGACATATGGAATTGAATTTCTAACTCACAAAAAGTATTGAATTTGTTAATATTTTTTGAACTCATGAATAGTTTTAAATTTCATGGAACTTTTTGAATTCATGAATATTTTTTCAAATTTGATGATATTTTTTCATATTCATAAATGTTTTACCAATTCACTAATGTTTTTCAACTAAAAATTGAAAAAAAGCGTTACTAATGGCGCACCCCTAGGAGGTGCGCCATTGCTATCAAGGTACTTATGGCGCACCCCTAGGAGGTGCGCCATTGGTATACCAATTTTTATTTAATTAGGTTTATTCTATTACTGAATTTCTAACTCACAAAAAGTATTGAATTTGTTAATATATTTTGAACTCATGAATATTTTTAAATTTCATGGGCACTTTTTGAATTCATGAATATTTTTTCAAATTTGATGATATTTTTTCATATTCATAAATGTTTTACCAATTCACAAATGAATGCAACTAAAAATCCAAAAAAAAGTTACTAATGGCGCACCCCTAGGAGGTGCGCCATTGCTATCAAGGTACTTATGGCGCACCCCTAGAAGGTGCGCCATTAGTAACTTTTTTTTAGATTTTTAGTTGCATTCATTTGTGAATTTCTAACTCACAAAAAGTATTGAATTTGTTAATATTTTTTGAACTCATGAATATTTTTTAATTTCATGGGCACTTTTTGAATTCATGAATATTTTTTCAAATTTGATGATATTTTTTCATATTCATAAATGTTTTACCAATTCACAAATGAATGCAACTAAAAATCCAAAAAAAACTTACTAATGGCGCACCGCTAGGAGGTGCGCCATTGCTATCAAGGTACTTATGGCGCACCAGGAGAAGGTGCGCCATTGCTAACCCCCTGCCCCCACAAAAATCCCCAATCTCACATCTCTCTCAGCCCCGACCCACTGCGACGCTGCCCCGACCAACTGCGCCGCCGCCCCTACGTGCGCCGCCGCCCTCGCCCGTGGGATGCGTCCGCTCCCAATCCGCGCCCCCGCCGCCTCCCTCTCCCCATCCTCCCCTTCCTCCCCCTCCGACCCCACCCCGCTCTCGCCGGAGCAGCGCCGCAGGGCCGACACCAACCTCTCCCTCGTCCGCGCGCGCCGCAACCTCCGCCTCACCGAGTCCGGAGCTGCTCGTGGAGGAGACGTGGCTGGAGGCGCTCTCCGGGGAGCTGCTCAAGCCCTACGCGCTCGACCTCTGCCGCTTCGTCGCCCACGAGCGCCTGCACGCCAAGGTGCCCGTCTACCTGCCGCCCCACCTCGTCTTCCACGCGCCAAATCGAGCGGCGACCAGGTAAATCCATCCTGACCCGCCGGCGTCCACCTCGACCTCCCTCCTCCCCTCCATTCCCGCCACCCCACATCTCTTTATGGCTCCGTTTGACGGACTCCTCCACCTTCCCTTCTCTCTGCAGGATAGGACGAACTCCATCATCGAGCAGAACCGGGGTGAGCTCCAGCCCTACCCACCGGCATCCAGCACAGGTATGCTCATCCCCTTCCCGCCCCTCCGACTGCCGGTGTCCGCCCTCCCTCTCCCTGTCCCCCATCTCTGATTGTTTTCTTTTCCAGTCTCAATCTATATGCTACATGATTTATACCGAGGTGAATAATCTTTTGTCATGGAAGATTGTTGGTTGTTGTGCATGATCTGTTGCAACTGCGATTGAATGTCCGTGAAAAATGTGTCATGAATTGATGTTGCTGAATATTGATGATATCTGAACCGATTCACACATGTTTTTCTGAACGTAAGACTACAACCTGTATAGGACAGATTTGGTGCAAGAAAACAACACACTTCTACTAATCTCTTGCTGCATAGGAAAGGTATTTTGCAGTGCTCAAGCAAAGTGAGGATAGTTTCAGTTAACTAAGCCGTGATCACTCAAAAGTTAGTTTAAAGAAGATCTTGGTTGGCTTTCAGCAGTTGCTGTAGTTGTCAGAGAGAAGTTCAAACCTGTCAAAGAATGAATAGCCTAGTACTTCAGCTATTATCTTCCCTACTATAGTTTTGCCAGAACCCATCATTCCTACATTTAAATGCATACATATATTAGATAGGCAATACATAGTGAAGGGTTCCATTCAAATTATAGAGCTGATGTGGGGGCAAGAACTAACCAACTAGATAAGCACAGCGGTCATTCAGGCAAGGGAGCACGTCCTCTGCTTTTTGCTGCAGTTAACATGGAGGTGAGTCATATCAACACAAATATGCAGTTAGTTGATGATTTGTGTGAATTTCTCCATGTAAACTTGCCAAGGCAAACATCATTGCATTATCTCCTAAACTTTAGTACGAGAGCCTCATCAGCAGAATAGTGGGCCTTCTCAGTACCTGGGATCGTGCATGCATGTCAGATCACAATCATTCGATAGCATCCTCGATAGCACTCTCTTTGACTTCTATGGTTTGTCCTGGGTAGCATACTACAGAAATTACTCAATTTTTGCGGACTTATTTGCGATCCATGATATTTCTTTGGAGTCTCATGACACATCCCTTAATTTTTTTGAAATTCGTAGACACTAAAATCAAAATAGCTCATGGTTGTTTGATGTGACCGTTATTAGGTTTATGTCCATTTCAATGGCTACTTGCACCAACAGCTGAATGTAACTGAATTTTTGAACACATGAATTGTAGATAGTTTTAGTTAACTAAGATTGGCAGAATATCTTGTTTCAAATATAGCCTATGCATGTCTTGTTTTCTGGTTATGGATATTGTATAGTACTGCATATCTTTTTTTTTGTAATATAATGCTTACCAAAGGTTTCAATATTTTGCTGTTACCATTGTTCTTTGAGCATAATTCTTTTTCATTTCCTACTATCCTTATTCTAATTCTCTTAAATTGCTATGTTGTGTGTAATAGAATTAGATCTTGGATCTGCTAGTGGACTTTGGGGGTTTGTTAGCTAGCTTGGTGACTCCAGATTTTTTCTGTGATCTGTGGCTGGCATCTAGACAACACACACATACATACAGAGGCACATTGTGGTGCTGCTTTGTTTCTGTGATCACATTGTGGTGCCTGGCACATTTTCCCCATCACTTCGTTACCCCTTTCTCCTGAAATGTTGATTAATTTCCGTTTCGGTTGAGATTGGGGCACTCCTAGGTCAAGAAAATTAGCAAAGGTCATGCCCAATTTTTTTGACCTAGAAGGTGCCCGATTCTCAACCGAAACAAAAATTAATCAACATTTATAGTTTGACCTAGATATAGGGGTGCTACTGCTACTGCTTTGAGTTGCTACCGCTATATCCTCCATCCCGTCCCACCAGAGCAAGCAAACCTACAAGCTGCTCCTCATGTTTTCCCCTCTACTAGTAGGCTGGAACTTTCCAATGCTGGCTGGTTTGCACCCTCTACAAGCTGCTACTGCTTCTGAATAACCTAACAACCATCGAAATCTAGTTTGAATCAGAAAACTGTGAGAAAACCCATCGATTGAGGCGGATAACTAGTTGTAGATGAGGAGGGGCATGTGAGGCCCCATCGAGTCTATGAAGATGTGATGGGTCCTGATATATTGACTTGTGGATTTATTTTTTCCTAGACTGCATTTATGAAATAACTCTAGTAGCCTTTTTTTCCTATTTAGAGCGAACATGGCCCACAACGATGAGGCCAGTGGTTCGGGCAAGGCATTCTGGGAGCTTTCCCAGGAGATGGAGGAAGAACCTCACCGCTATGAGGACGCTGCGGAAGACACCGATCCCGACTACACAACCCCTAGTGGCGTCGGGGACGACACCACTGATGGTGCCGCCGATGATGCCACCACTGATGATGGCAGTGCACACACAGATGGCAACCAACCGAAGAGGCAATGGAAGGACCAGCGCCCGAACGTGCTCGGCACCGTCATGCAGGAATTTACCGAAGTGTCCTCCAGTGGGCATCCAACGGCGCCCAAAGAATTAGTCAGTGGGAACTCGGGACAACTCGGGTGCATTCTCCGGAGCACCGTCTCGATCAACACCGAGAACCTAAGGCATCGTGACCGAGGGAATTTGTGCAACCTCCTCTTCACGAAGCTGCACGAACGATACAAGTTCCCCGGTGACTTCGCAAACACACGCCTCTCAGGGAATAAAGTGAACAGTGCCGCCCTCACGAAGATGAGCACGGCCCTGGCTACTTGGAGAGCCGCGGTGAGGAGAAGGATTCTAAGAGGTGATATTGATGAAAAGATCAAGGAGACAAATCCTTCGATCAGTGAAGCTGACTACCGGGAGTTCAAGATCAAGTGCGAGAGCAACGCAACCGCGGAATCAAGTCAGTAGGGGAAAGATATGCGGGACTTGAACTTAGGGGTCCACAAACTCGGTCCCAGCGGTTACAGAGTGGCGGAACCTATATGGGACAAGGAGGACGCGGAGCGTGCCGAGCAAGGCCTACCGCCCCTCTTCGATAAATACCGTGACATGCAGACCAGGAACTATGTCAGGGCCCGGTACAAGGTGGACCCGATAACAAAGGAGCTTACCACGGATCCGAAGACCAAGTCGCTTGAGCTTGTTCTGGTAAGGAGTACACCCCCGCGTAATTAGCTCCATATGGTTGCATTCTAATTAATGAAGCCAAATTTCTAAATGGTTCACGTTCCTTCCACAGGACACTAAAAGCAGTAGCGTGGGGTTGTCTCAGAGCTCCCCTTGGGACACCACTTTAAATAGGGCATTGAATGTAATGAAACACAAGGATAAGTTCAGTAAGCTGTCGTCAGCTGGTCGTGTTGCCGGCAAAGCTAGTCCACGAAATGGTCGGAATACTATAACGCTGGGCGAAAGGAGAGAAAGACCAGCTCGGAAAGCCAAGAGCACGAGGTTCAAGAACTCAAGGCACAAGTGGCGCGGATTCCGGAGATGGTCCAAGAGCAAGTGCGAGACCAACTGGGAGTGACGATCACTGTCATTGTGCCTACATTGATTGAGGGGTTGCAGGCGTGGATTGCGGGCGGCCAACAGGGGCCGCCCCCGATTCCCAGCTTCACGGCCAGCAACTTGCACAATGCGCCGGCGGCACCATTGGTGTCTCCGGCGGAGGCGGTATTGGTGTCTCCGGCGCCGGCGCGGGCATTGGAGCTTAATGCACCCGGTTGTGGGAAGAATACGCCGGACGGCACCTCGGCAGCAAGCGGCCCCTCCGTCACTTGCACGCCCGCCGTTGGCGGTTCCTCGACATTAGCCGAGCTCGACGCCATCACGGTAACTAAGCCTCTCCGCCGATGACTTCATGTCCTTGCCTTTTACTGGGCATCCCTGACGCCCTACATGTTTTCGCAGGGTGCCGCTGATGTTGCATGCACTCTCCTACACTTCGTGGGCGGCGAGTTGATCGATGTCGCCAAGGCCAGAATCGTTCAACCGGGTAACCCCGTGTTCCATGGTAATCCGATGCCACCCACCGTGTATAGGGTTCAACTGGTTCGGGTGCTGCCGGGCTGCGACGACTTGTTACCTCCGTTTCGACCCGCTGGGGCCGATGAAGATGATGTGATGACCCTCAACGCCTGCTTAAGCTGGCCCCTGCTTTGGCCGAAGAGCCAGATTCGTTTGGGGGCGGGGGACACCACCCCACAGACAACACCGCCAGTCGTGCCGGCGCCAAGCCATGGCAAGACCGCCGCAACGCTACCGGACATGCCGGACATGCATATGGCACAGGATCCGGACATGCATATGGCACAGGATCCGGACGACGACAACGACGATGGCAGTACATTTACCAACGTCGATAAGTACTTCAACGAACATGGGTACGGTGACGAATTCTTGGGGCCTCCTTCTCAAGAACCTAACCCTGCAAAAGACGATTGCGATCTAGCTGGTACCGCGGAGAAACCCAATTGCAACAGGCATCGTCTAGCGTTCAGTTCTCAGGAGACGCCTCCAGCTGCCGCCTTCACCGAGCCTCAGATAGCCGAGGTGCGAAATATTATCAGCCTCAACACACTCAAGAAGGCGGTCTCTGAGCAGAACTCGATCCCATTACAACAGAAGAAGAAGGGACGAAAAAGAAAGAATAACAAGGGTGCGAGCCAGCCGGCACCAAGTACGATCCGTGCTCAGGACGGGCCACCTTCACCTAAGGATATCTTGAGGAGGGTGAATGTGGCGGGTAGGCCGATGCTACTGACTAATCTGCTCAATGCTGCAACCAGTGCTATGTGGAGTCTGCATGACAGTGTTCTTTCTTTGGAGGATCGGCGTCTCTCCGAGAATGATGTGGCATACCTGGTTTACGTGGCCAAGGTGCCAGAGGGCAAGAGCTTTGTCGATAGCACCATCGGGGGTATGATCGTCCTGCGGTTTGATGACATCTTTGCTATGTTTAACCTTCATCCGCTGCACTACACCTTAATTCGGCTATTTTCGCTAAGTATGGAGATGCGGATCATTAGAGACAAGACCCCGGACATCGTGATAGTCGACCCCTTCTACATGCGTGCCAAGATCTTGGGCAGCGCTGGGGACTGGCAAGTCGCGAGTTCATACTTCGAAGGCGTCATTCTGGCAAACCCAGATAAGGATAACTTCCTCGTGCCTTACTTTCCTGAGTAAGTCATCCCCTCACCGCCCCGTAACATATGATTTCTTAGATTTCGATTGTTCTTTTTTTCCAACATTCCGCGTTCTGTGAAGTGACACACATTGCACACTCATCCTCTTAAGCCCGAAATATTCCATGGCCACGTATTTCGACTCGGACCGTCAGTCAAAGAAAGACTACACAAATATCAAGAAAGTTCTGGATGAAGCTATTCCCGGCTACGCCAGATCTGGAGGCACCTTCAGTAGGCCAATTCGTAGGTACGATAGGCACGTGTTCACCCACAATACGACATTCCCTGGGTCAAGTAGCCGCCTGGCGATCAGAAGGATGCCTACTACGCCCTCCATCACATGCGGGCGATCGTACGGGACCATAATCACCTTCTGCTACCAAATAATCTCAAATATTGGGCCGCACGCTTGTCGACAATCCAGGACGCGGATATCAGACAAGAATTCTTTCGCATCCAGTCGGAGTTTGCGGAAATCATCCATCAAGATGTCCTTCGTACTTCGGGGCAGTTCTACCTCAGATATCAACCGTCCAACAGTGAGATAGAAACAACGCTACAAATACAGGCTGACAACGACCGCGATTTCATGACCATCACAATAGACGGCGGCTTCATCCACGCTCCGGTCCCTGATTCGAGCCGAAAGTAGTGATGCTATGTAGTTCTGAAATATCGATTAGCTCATGTTGTAATTAAACTTTAATGAACTTGTATGTTTCTTTAGTTTGGACAGTCGTTCAACTTATATTTAATCGATGTTATTTATTAGTAGGACCATGAATCATGCTATTAATATGCTGCTTTTCTCTTCCGATCCTTTTGTTGCATACTTATATATTGCTTATGTATTGTCTATGAATTGCTACTAACGTTTTGTTTGTCTAGTGCATAGAGATGCCGTCGTATGTCGTGTACAAGGGTAAGGTTCCCGGAGTCTACGACGACTGGGAGGAGTGTCGGAGACAGGTTCACCATTTCAGCGGTAAATGTTACAAAGGGTACACCACTAGGGCGGAGGCGGAAGCTAGATACGCGCGCTATCTAGCGGGAGAGAGGAGGAGCGTTGGAGGAACCAAATGAAGACTAGTTTCATCGCGATGATGCTGATCGTGATGACCGCAGCTCTCTTCTATGTGATGGTAGTTTAGATGATCGATATCGACTTGTAATGTGAAGAAAAACTCGCTACTCGCGGTCTCGAGACTTGTAATGTTCTAACTTTGTTCGGTATTTTGAATTCGGAGACTAATATGATGAATTGTATTCGGAGACTAATCTTCTATTGTATTCGATAAATCTACTGTTTATATGTTGTGCTGTCTTTATTCTGTGTAGTAATGTATTTTGTAACCTGTGCAAATATCAGAAGAGAAAAAAAAATAATTCCTAATATTCATAGTAGTGGCGCACTGCAATAAACACACCAGTGGCGCATTATCTAGAAGTGCGCCATTAGTAACCCAGAGCACAAGGTAAATATGGCACACTGGTGGATATTAGTAATGGCGCACGGTGTGGTGCGCCACTATTATCTGGGATACTAGTGGCGCACCAGAGGTGCGCCATTACTATTTGTTACTAGTGGCGTGTTAATAGTGGCGCACCTGTAGTGCGCCATTAATAGCAAAAACAGGTGCGCCACTAACAACCCTTTTTCTAGTACTGAAAAGTTTGAGAATACTAAAGTATGAAACAATTGCTTGGCTTGTCATCGGGGTTGTGCATGATGGGAGCATTTTGTGTGAAGAAAATGAAGCATGGCCAAACTATATGATTTTGTAGGGATGAGCTTTCTTTGGCTATGTTATTTTGAGAAGACATAATTGCTTGGTTAGTATGCTTGAAATATTACTATTGTTATGTCAATATTAAACTTTTGTCTTGAATCTTATGGATCTGAATATTCTTGCCACAATAAAGAAGATTACATTGATAATTATGTTAGGTAGCATTCCACATCAAAAATTCTGTTTTTATCATTCACCTACTCGAGGACAAGCAGGAATTAAGCTTGGGGATGCTGATACGTCTCCAATGTATCTATAATTTTTGATTCTTCCATGCTATTATATTATCAATCTTGGATGTTTTATATGCATTTATATGCTATTTTATATGATTTTTGGGACTAACCTATTAACCTAGAGCCCAGTGCCAGTTTTTGTTTTTTCCTTGTTTTTGAGTATCGCAGAAAAGGAAAACCAAACGGAGTCCAATTGACCTGAAACTTCACGGAACTTATTTTTGGACTAGAAGAAGGCCATGGAGTAAAAGAGTTGGGCCAGAAGAGTCCCAGGCTGCCCACGAAGGCTATGTGTTTGATCTCTCTCTCTCTCTCGTGTTCTTGAGGTGGTACGATCTTGATGTATCGCGAGCTTTGCTATTATAGTTGGATCTTATGATGTTTCTCCCCCTCTACCCTCTTGTAATGGACTGAGATTGTGTGATGCATATCGTATAGTCATACCCACGGATACTTGAGGTGACATTGGAGTATCTAGGTGACATTAGGGTTTTGGTTGATTTGTGTCTTAAGGTGTTATTCTAGTATGAGCTCTGATAGATCGAACGGAAAGAATAGCTTCGTGTTATTTTACTACGTACTCTTGAATAGATTGACCAGAAAGGATAACGTTGAGGTGGTTTCGTACCCTACAATAATCTCTTCGTTTGTTCTCCGCTATTAGTGACTTTGGAGTGACTCTTTGTTGCAGGTTGAGGGATAGTTATATGATCTAATTATGTTATTATTGTTGAGACAAATTGCACTAGTGAAAGTATGAACCCTAGGCCTTGTTTCAACGCATTGCAATATCGTTTGTACTCACTTTTATCATTAGTTACCTTGTTGTTTTTATATTTTCAGATTACAAAAACCTATATCTACCATCCATATTGCACTTGTATCACCATCTCTTCGCCGAACTAGTGCACCTATACAATTTACCATTGTATTGGGTGTGTTGGGGACACAAGAGACTCTTTGTTATTTGGTTGCAGGGTTGTTTGAGAGAGACCATCTTCACCCTACGCCTCCCACAGATTGATAAACCTTAGGTCATCCACTTGAGGGAAATTTGCTACTGTCCTATAAACCACTGCACTTGGAGGCCCAACAACGTCTACAAGAAGAAGGTTGTGTAGTAGACATCAGTATGATGTTAGAAGAACGATCATATTGAATTGACCCAACTTGTTTGTTATACTTTGAGATGTTCTCACCAAAAGTCTAATAGATATAACACAGAGAGTTAATGTATGCTTTAGTTCCTTAGACCACGAGAGTATCATAGTCACTTCATACTAGACGATAGACTTTGGGTTTGCTCAAACATCATTCGTAACACGGTGATCATAACGATAACTTTCAGGTTCATTTAAAAGTGTGACATGGGATTGTATCGCTCAAGAGTCAGATTTGCCCCTCTGACGATGGAGAGATATTCTTAGGGCCCTCTCGGTGTGAAAGCATCCATCATCGTCTGGCCAGACAAATGTGACTAAGTCACAGGGATGCTGGAATATGTCAATGAGAAAGAGGAATAAAACTGGTAACGAGGAGACCGGCATAATGAGCATGAGAATGACTCAAGTGGATACAGATATATCTCACCTCGAATTTTGTAAAATATCACGAAGCAAAAGAAATAGCATATGATAACCAAAGGTTCACTCGAATATCATTCGTGTATTCGTATGTGTCAATATGGATGTCCATGGTTTCTCTATTGACCATTGAACGGAAGGCAATTTTGTTCGTGTCTATGTTTCACCGAACCTAGCTATAGGGTCACACACTTGAGGGAATCACGATCTGTTGAGTGAGAGTTAGGAGAAAATATTATCAGAATAGTCTCAAGAATATAAGATATGGTTTCGAGACTAGAAGCGTTCCGGAGTTACTAGAAGAATTTTGGATTTTACCGTGCAATACTGGTGTCGGTGTCAAAACCGGCGGACCTCGGGTAGGGGGTCCCGATCTGTGCGTCTAAGGCTAATGGTAACAGGAGGCAAGGGAGATGATGTTTTACCCAGGTTTGGGCCCTCTCGATGGAGGTAAAACCCTACTTCCTGCTTGATTGATCTTGATGATATGGGTATTACAAGAGTTGATGTACCACGAGATCGTAGAGGCTAGACCCTGGGAGCTAGCCTATGATGATTATGAATGTCCCTATACGGACCAAACCCTCCAGTTTATATAGACACCGGAGGGGGCTAGGGTTTACACGGAGTCGGTTACAAAGAAGGAAATATACTATCCGGATCGCCAAGCTTGTCTTCCACGCAAAGGAGAGTCCCATCTGGACACGGGACGAAGTCTTGAGACTTGTATCTTCACGGTCCAATAGTCCGGCCAAAGTATATAGTCCGACAGTCCGGATAACCCCTAATCCAGGACTCCCTCAGTAGCCCCTGAACCAGGCTTCAATGACGACGAGTCCGGCGCGCAGTTTGTCTTCGGCATTGCAAGGCGGGTTCCATCTCCGAATACTCCAAAGTAATTACCGAACAGTTGAATCGTGTCCGGATCTGCAAGTTGATCTTCATATTCCACCGTAGAGAGAATGATATTCCACAAATGTAATCTGCTGACAACTTGAGGCAACTTAACATGACATTACGGTCGGGTCTTTATTCGAACTTTTTTCTCATAGCCAGCCACATCGCATATTGCGAGGCAGTTTCCTTGGCACGTCTTGTCGAAGCAGAGATCTTGTCCCCTTATTACGGGATTCTCATCAATACGGGTACGGGTAACCCAACCGCGCCATCAATCGTGGCGCTTGGGAAATAAGCGATCTTCAACGGGCAAGTGGGGAGGCGCACCGCTTTTGTCGCCTCTATAAAGGGATAAGGATTCCCCATTTTCACCCACGCCTCCTTCCTCCTCTGCTCATCCGTTCTCGCACTCTCGAGCTCCAGCGCCCAAGTTCTCACCTTCTCCGTAGGACCATCCACAGTATGTCCGGAGCGGGAGGCAAGTGGATGGCATCCTCTGTCACAGAGGGGAATATCAGCAAGCTTCGGGCGGCCGGATACCTGGCCGAAAACATTGCGCACTGTCTCCCGACGGAGGGACAGATCACCCCTACCCCCAAGCCTCGGGAGAGAGTAGTATTCCTCCCTCATTTCATCCGCGGACTAGGGTTTGCACTCCACCCATTCGTCCGCGGGCTCATGTATTACTATGGGCGAGATTTCCACGATCTAGCCCCGAATTTTGTCCTCAACATCTCGGCCTTTATCATTGTGTGCGAGGCCTTCCTCCGCATCAGGCCCCACTTTGGCCTGTGGTTGAAAACCTTCTGCGTGAAGCCGAAGATCGTTAGCGGCCAGCGGGCGGAGTGTGGAGGTGCCATGGTGGGCAAGATGCCCAACGTCACATGGCTCGACGGCTCCTTTGTGGAGACCGTGAAAGGGTGGCAATCAGGGTGGTTCTACATCACCGAGCCGCGCGGCGCCAATTGGGCGGCGGCCCCCAAATTCCGATCCGGAGTCCCCATGCGGCTCACCTCTTGGGAGAAGAAGCGCCTAGCCTGGGGCGAACCTGCGGAGCTGACCGGACTCGAGAACTGCATAAAAAGTATGCGGGACAAGAAGATCAAGCTTGTCAACGTGGTCCAGATCATGCTCGTTCGCAGGATCCTCCCGTGTCAAAGACGGGTATTCAATATGTGGGAGTTCGATCCGGCCGAACACCAGATGTTGCATGACTTCTTCGACACGACGCATAAAGACGTCTGGAAGGTGCTGTTCAAGGCCGGCGAGGTTCCACCTCCCCTTTTCGAGGACCGCGGGCTTAGCGCAAGGCGCCCTACCAATCCGGTAAACCCTCTAACTATCACAAAATGTACCTTTCCCAGCATATTCGTGGGAGGATTTTGAGTCATTTATGCTGAGAAAACAGGATTATGTCGAGACGGCGGATCAGATCGACTACCCGGCTCCGCTGCCTGAAGATCCGACGACCGCACTCCTGACGGAGATGCTGACTCCGACGCCGTATAAGGTGCCGGAGAGGAAGGCCGAAAAGAAGGCCACGGGGACCAGGAAGGGTCTCCGGCGCGAGGTCGCACCGGATGCCTTGTCTGAAGACGACGAGGCGCACTCCTCCCACGTGGGGGAGGAGAAGAAAAGGAAGAGGGCCGCCCCATCAGGGGAGGCTGAAGGGTCCAAGAGAGTGGCCGTGGGAACCAGGAAAGGTTCCCGGTACCAGGCCATGATAGACTCGTCGTCAGAAGACGGTGAGGCGGATTCCTCCCATGAAGACGGGGAGGAACATGAAGAAATGCCCCCTTCCTGTACGGGGGAGGTGAAGAAAAGGAAAGCCGCCCCACTGAGGGAGGCTAGGACGCCGAAGAAGGGAAAGGTGTCCCTTCCGGGCCACTCCACCATGACCTATAGCGAGGAGGAGTGGCTGCCCAGGGGGAAGCCCCTAGCAAGATCGTAAGTATCCGCACTCTGTTATATTTTCGTGCGATTTAGCTTCATAGTTAGTTATAACGCCGAACACGTGTATGCAGTCCGACCAGGGCCCATCCCGAGGTATCCTCTTCGGACAGATCTTTGAGCGAGTCGGCAATGAATTCGCTCCCGACGGCCACTTCCCCTCGGCCTGCGGATGACACGGAGGAGTTGTCCCAAAGGGTCCTAGAGCAGGGGGAGGCGATTCTGGCGACGCCCCAAGGCACATGTCCAGGCGCCGGGCATACGGGGCGTAAAATCCCCTCGGATTATGCCGACGAGAGCCACAGCAAGTCAGGCCCTCAGCCGGACACTGTACCGGAACCACCAAGGGTTCCGGATTCTGGCAGGCGGCCCCTCGCTAAGGAGGGCGAGCCAACCGTGCCGATGACTTCCGTTGCACCAGAGGCGCCAGACAGTCTGCTGGAAGCGCTATGCGGTGCTTCTATGGAAGAAGAGCACCGTACTCTTATGAGTGCGGTGATTCAGAAGGTTTAGTCCGCCAAGAGCGGATTGACCGAAGCCTGCACCAGCCTCCTAACAGGCTTTGAGGTAAGTAATTAAAAGGGTGAGAAATTATCACCCAATAGACAGTGGCCCCTGATACTCTGTTTGGTGTTCGGAAAGAAAAGCCAAACGGAGGGTCAATTTTAATCCGCAGGAGTCTAATAGTAGGTGTCTATTTGAATAAGCAGGCGGTGCTACTTGCCATTGCTACCCGCATAGCCGAGGTCACCGGACTCAAACAGGACCTGGGGCAGGTTCAAGGAGAGCTCAGCCTCACGAAGAGGCAGCTCGAAGAGAACGAAGGTAAGTGATACCTCATTCACATGTCGTATAGAGTAAGGAAATTAGTGACGCTAACAAAAGGCGTCATGATTTTGTAATAGGGGCCACCACCTAAGTGGCGTCCCTGAAGAAAGCGCTATCAGAGGCCGAAAACAAGGCAGCCATGGAGCGCATTGAGTGTGAAAAGCAAAATGCTAGGGTGGGCGAGGTACAGCAAGAGCTGCAGGAGCTCGGCAAGAAGTTCGAGTCCTTGGAGCATGACTTCAAGACGAAGGAGTCTGAGCTTGCGAAGGCCCTTTTGAGCATGAAGGACGCCAAGGCCGAAGCCGAAAAGGCCCAGCAGGAAATCCAGGTGGCCAAGAAGATAGCGGCGGGTAAGACATTTTTTATGCAAAGCAACCATGTGGAGGAGACGTTTCTTTTACTTACCCGAATTCAGAGCTCTCGAGGGGCCTTTGCAGATCTGCCACGCAGCATATCGGATGCCACGGAGTTCTACCGCGCCGAAGAGGGGAGCTCGACGGAGAAGCTGTTCTGGTCCCAGTATGCTGGAGCTGAACAACCGATGCCTCTGAGTGACCAATTGAAGCAGTTGGTGGAACTCCACAGGGCGGCCGAACTGGCTATGAAAGATTTCATAGTCCGGATGTGGCCTGGTGAGCCCCTGCCCGCCAGCTACTTCGGCCAGATAAAGGTGATGGTAAATGCCTGTCCGCGGCTTGAAGTAATCAAGCGATCCGTTTGCATTGAGGGTGCCCGCCGGACCTTTGCCCATGCGAAGGTGCATTGGGGCAAGCTAGATGCGGAGAAGCTGGTGAAGGATGGACCGCCGGAGGGAAAGGTGCATCGCTATCCCGAGAAGTATTATGATGGCGTAATGAATGGCGCTTGCCTCGTTGCCGATGAGTGTACCAAGGACACCATCTTTGAGTGAATACACTCCTGTTGTTTTTGTAATGTAAAAACAAAGTTATTTGCGCTATATAGCGCTTTTACTCATTTAAAATATTACCTTCTGTGCGGCTGTTTATAAAATTCTAAAAGTAGGCCAGTCGTCGGCTTCCGCCCCCACGTAACTAGTACTGGGGTATTCGTGGAAACCCAAAACACTCTTTTATCCAAATCGTTGGTCCGTGAATGTGACACCCCCGATTCAATCGTACACTAATCATACACGCAAATGTGTACGATCAAGATCGAGGACTCACGGGAAGATATCACAACACAACTCTAGACACAAATTAAAATAAAACAAGCTTTATATTACAAGCCAGGGGCCTCGAAGGCTCAAATACGTAAGCTCGAAAACACAATAGTCAGCGGAAGCAATAATATCTGAGTACAGACATAAGTTAAACAAGATTGCCTTAAGAAGGCTAGCACAAAAGTAGCAATGATCGAAAAGGCAAGGCCTCCTGCCTGGGACCTCCTAACTACTCCTCGAAGCCGAACTCCACGTAGAATCATCCTCGGGGTCTCTAGCTCCTGGACTCCAGCATCTGGTTGCGACAACCGGGTATAGAAAGGGGAAAAGAGGGAGAAAAGCAACCGTGAGTACTCATCCAAAGTACTCGCAAGCAAGGAGCTACACTACATATGCATGGGTATACGTGTAAAGGGCCATATCGGTGGACTGAACTGCAGAATGCCAGACTAAGAGGGGGATAGCTAATCCTGTCGAAGACTACGCTTCAGGCCACCTCCATCTTGCAACATGTAGAAGAGAGTAGATGGTAAGTTCACCAAGTAGCATCGCGTAGCATAAACCTACCGGCGATCCCCTCCTCGTCGCCCTGTTAGAGAGCAATCACCGGGTTATATCTGGCACTTGGAAGGGTGTGTTTTATTAAGTATCCAGTTCTAGTTGTCATAAGGTCAAGGTACAACTCCAGGTCGTCCTTTTACCGAGGGACACGGCTATTCGAATAGATAAACTTCCCTGCAGGGGTGCACCACATAACCCAACACGCTCGATCCCATTTGGCTGGACACACTTTTCTGGGTCATGCCCGGCCTCGGAAGATCAACACGTCGCAGCCCCACCTAGGCACAACAGAGAGGTCAGCACGCCGGTCTAAATCCTATGGCGCAGGGGTCTGGGCCCATTGCCCATTGCACACCTTCACGTTGCGAACGCGCCGGAAGCAGACCTAGCCTAGTGGCGTTCCAGTCCAATCCGGCCCGCGCCACTCAGTCGCTGACGTCACGAAGGCTTCGGCTGATACCACGACGTCGAGTGCCCATAACTGTTCCCGCGTAGTTGGTTAGTGCGTATAGACCAAATGGCCAGACTCAGATGAAATACCAAGAACTCGTTAAGCGTGTTAAGTATCCGCGAACGCCGACCAGGGCCAGGCCCACCTCTCTCCTAGGTGGTCTCAACCTGCCCTGTCGGTCCGCCACAAAGTAACAGTCGGGGGCCGTCAGGAACCCAGGCCCACCTCTACCGGGATGGAGCCACCTGTCCTTTCAGCCCCCTCATCAGAGTCACTTGCGGGTACTCAACGAGCCAACCCGACTTTAGTCACCACATGTGTCATGTATATAAAGTATATAGTATATACCCGTGATCACCTCCCAAAGTGATCACGGCCCAGTAGTATAGCATGGCAGACGGACAAGAGTGTAGGCTCACTGATGGAACACTAGCATCCTATACTAAGCAGTAGGATAACAGGTAGGGTAACAACTGTAGCAACAATGACAGGCTATGCATCAGTATAGGATTAACCGAAAGCAGTAACATGCTACACTACTCTAATGCAAGCAGTATAGAGAAGGAATAGGCGATATCTGGTGATCAAGGGGGGGGGCTTGCCTGGAAGCTCAGCCGAGAAGGAGGGGTCATCAACACCGTAGTCGTACTGGGTAGCAGCGGCGTCGGTCTCGGTGTCTAACGAGAGAAGAGGGGGGAAGAAACAATAAATATAATGCAAACATAAGCATGACGATGCAAGACATGACAATGAGCGGTGCTAGGTGTGCCCTAACATGGTAGGAGGTGATACTGACGAGGGGGAAACATCCGGGAAAGTATCCCTGGTGTTTCGCATTTTCGGACAGATGAACCGGAGGGGGAAAGTTGCGTGTTTGCTATGCTAGGGGCGCGTGGCGGACGAACGGGCTACGTATTCGGATTTGGCTCGTCGTTCTGAGCAACTTTCATGTACAAAGTTTTTCCATCCGAGTTACGGTTTATTTTATAAATTTTAAAATCATTTTTAGAATTAACAGAATTAATTTAATTCGAAACTGGATTTATGACATCAGCATGATGTCATGCTGACGTCAACAGTCAACAGGGATTGACTGGTCAACCTGACCAGTGGGTCCCACTGGTCAGTGACACATTTTTATTAAACATGTTAGTTAACCTAATCAGGATTAATTAGGGGTGGGCCCCACTGTCATTGACTACTTAATTAGCTAATTAGGTTAATTAGGTAACTAATGTTTAATTAGTTTAATTAGTTGCTTGGTTTAATTAATCAAAATTAATTAAGTTAATTAAATAATTATTTTTATTATTATTATTATTATTTATTTATATTTTAATTCTTTTTTTATAAACGTTCTCAGGGGGGCGTGGGCCCTGGCTGTCATAGGGCCAAGGGCGAATCGGGTTGACGGGCGTGCGGGCGCACGGGTGTGGTGCCCGTGCCTGAGTCCGACCACGGGCGCGCCATGGAGAGGCCGGCCGGCCGAAGCGCGCGGGCGCCAGAGGCACGGGCGGCAGAGGACAGCGGTGGCGACGCGGGGACAAAGGTGGGGCGCGTCCCCAAGCGACGTGCGCGGGCGCTGGGGAGGAGGGCCCGCACGCGGGAGGGCAACTCCGGCGGGCAGGGGCGCTAGGCAGCGGCGGTGCGGTGAGTAGGGGAAGAGGAGGTCGGCGGACGAGGTAGCGGCACGAGGTGCGCGGGGGACCACGGCGAGTCGCAGGGCCGAGCGTGGTCGGCGTGTGATGGATGACGACGGCGACAGAGAACAAGGGGAGAGAGGGAGGGAGGCCGAAGCCTCACCGGCATTCGTGGGGAAATGGCAGCGTGCTCGAGCTCGAGGAGGAGGACGGGGACATCATTCCGGCGGGGAGGCAGGCCGTCATGGTGGCTCCGGGCGGCGAGGCGGCGTCGGGGTCATGCCCCGATCCAGTTATGGATCGGGAAGGGGGCGAGGACGGGGAGGCGAGCGACGGGGTCGAGGAGGCGGTCCGGCATGGGGTGGGTTCCGTGCGGCGGCATCGGTGGTGGAGCACGGCGGCGATGGGAGGCGCGGGATCGAGCCCTCCCCGATCCAGAACCAGTCGATTGGGAGGGGTCCGGGGAGGAGGACGGGTCGTCGGGCAAGGGGGGGTTCTCCGGCGAGGTCAACGCGGGCGTCGGGGGCGAGGGGCGAGCACGATGGGGTCGTGCCCCCCGATCCAGATCGTGGGAGGGAGTGGGGAACGGGGGGGGAAGTCGTGGATCGGGTGGGTTCGGGGAGAGGATAGGGCCATATAGGCCAGGGGAAGTGCGGGGTGGGCCGGTTTTGTTGGGCCTGAGGCCAGCTGGGACGGGGCCCAGCGGGGGGGGGGGGTTCTTTTCCTTTCTTTCTTTTTTTGTTTCCTTTTCTTCTTTTTATTTTTATTTTTCTGTTCTGTTTTATTTTAGATACACATTATTTTTAGCTTAGAAAAAAATGATAACAACTCCTAAATTGATGTTTGAGAACCACCCACTGCCATAAATGTTTTACCCCGAAATAAATTAGTCTAGAATTTTATTAATCGAAAAAGGTATTCACTTAATTGTTTTGTTGCAGTTCTAATCACTTTAGAGTAATTAATTATTTTATAAAAATGTTGTTTATCCACCAATACTACCGATGATTTAATTGTCACAATAAGAACATTTTAGTTTTGAGAATTGAAAACTTTTATTGTTTGACTTTAATTCAAATTTGAATTTGGATCAGTTCTAAACTAACACGAGATTAGCAACAGTAATCGTGGTGACGTGGCATCATACCAGAGGGTTACTGTAGCTTGATTACCCGGGCGTCACAATTCTCCTCCACTACAAGAAATCTCGTCCCGAGATTTACGCGGTGGAGTAAGGGGGGAAGGTGCTGGTAGCGAAAAAACCTAACGAGTCTTGTCGGTCTTGGCTGCCCTTTCGAAGAGGTTGATCCCTTTCGTTGATGTCTTCATTTCTCTGCTTCAAGTCACCATGATCAAGTCGTCATCCTTTCTTCGGGAACTCCATCGTACTTACGAAAGAATAAAGGGTGGTTATTCCGGAAGAACGGACCTCTGCAAGGTTGACTACCTGGTAGCTAACATCGGGGGAAGGTGGCGGAAAGTAACTCTCGAATTGAAACTTAAGAAAATTTCGAGAGCAAAGTAAGAAGGTACTATGAGAAATTTAAGCGGGTAGGCAATCGTTCGATGCCTGAACAATGTGTGAAAGGGGTCCAGAGCAACAAGAATAAGTATTGCGTCTGATACCAAAGTATATTACTAGGAAGATGACCCATGAATTATATACGAAATCAAGTGCGAGGAATAACTTTGGCAAAATGGGGGTACAGGAGAGTCAGGTTTCGATCCTGTGGAACTATGGGTTATGGGCCCACCATGTGGTTTTTTTATAGGAGCAGTGACATCTTGCACGGTCATGATAGCAAGGCATGTCAGAGAGTACCTTGTCAGTTATGTCGGCAACACATTGGTACCAAGAGCGAGGGACGAAGAGAACCATTTTCCTGCTCGTTGAAACGAGGCGGACCAGTAGGCAAAGTTCTCACCCATCGGTGGCTACCGAAATGTCATCAACAAAAGTAACATGGTCTATTGAGAGAGTGGTACAACGAGGTGCTCAACTAAGCAGGGAATTATCTCTGCTCAGCTAAGTCAGATTACAAGAAAGGTTAAACAAAACAATGGAAAGGAAAATACGATTATCAGAGTAAACAGAACAATGGAAAGGAAAATGTGTTTAAACACATATTTCAAGGGTATATCCTTCCCAAGGACAAGCAGAGCATGATATCCATGACAGGATATAATGTAGATAACTCTTTAGGTAAGGGGAGAGAAATTTCATGACATTACCCATACAACGGTGTTTGGATAATTGAGCAAAAAACATTTAGCATTGGGCTTCAAATGTTCTTGTTGAAAATCGGAGTACCTTAGACATGCTTCGAGATAGCATTGACATGGTCATCAGGTGAAGATCAGACTTTGAAAACACAAAGGATCCATCAGGAATAACTTGTAGAATAAGTCTTACAATTCCCTCATGGAAGAATGGATAACCTTGCGGAAAAGGAATCTATAACAATAGGGCCAACCGGCCAGGTGTGCTAGGCACGACATCACCTTACCGGGTCACATAAGACCAATGTTATAACTCTTGGAAATATGTTCCAACCATCATATCTGACCGAGATTCAGATCTGATTGGTGTCAGGATAACTCAGACTCAGAATGCCTGAGAAGAAAGGTGCAACACAAATTGTCGAAACGACATCGAAGATTCTCGGGAGATGAACTATGGAAGTGAGTTCCGAACAAGGGTTCATTCATTAAATCAAGGAGAGGTGAGGAGGTGACTGATTGGCTCAATGACAATCCATTGAGATTTCCAAAAGATGGATTTCCACAACTATGTGAACAAGGAGATAACATTAGCTAGATCGAATGACTTAGTGATGTATGCTCGAGGAAAACATACACAGTTAAACATTGGTTGAAATGTGCACCCGAAATATGGGCTAGGTAGCACGATCAATGTTCGAATGATGATTCATTAAGCCATAGACGTAGAATGAAACTATAGACCAATAACTTCAAACCGATAGGGTTGCTAGAAGTTTAGAATTTACACATCACAGACAATTTGTCGGTATTTCGTTTAGAAACAACACGGGGACCAAGAAAGAATGGTGATGGTGAGAAGTATCACTGTACCAAGAATTCTTAAGAGGTGCAGTAATGCTCACGACATTCTTGACATCAAAGATGGTAATACTCCACGGTAGAACATAACATAAGTTGGATAGAAGGGAAATCAAGATACAACACAAAATATGAACAAGTTTGTGTTGGGGGGAGGCAAGAATGTTGTCGATGATAACACAATTTATCGAGGGGCAAGGATGGTATTTCTCATCCTGAATTTCGACACACAACTTGGAAGAAGTCAAATTGTTGACAATGATCATGACAAATTTGTCGAGAGGTTTTCAAGAAGATGTAATTGATCGACGATGACATCAAGTCAAGGGAATGATGAAAGCGAAAGGTTATTGGAACCACGGGTAGGACATAAACTTGAAATCAAGTTTGCTGTTCAAGGAGAAGTGATATGACGAGGAAGATCGACGCAAGATTAGCTCACTGTCGAAATTTGTGCGCTGGGAAGGTCCAGGTAGCACAGTTAAAATCGGCACGATAATGACATAGCCGAGCAGGCTAGGAATGACTTGAAGGATTATTAAACTTGTAAGCAACAAAAATTACTTAGAGTTATTGAATCGGAATGCGGAATTGATTCACTTATCGGTGTCCTTGAGGGGTTCTAACAACTCAGAACCCGTTGGAAAAATGGAATCGGCAAGAATATTAGTTGATGAAGAACTCATAAGAAGTTAAGTAGTTCCTTGGCATTCTCGAGATACCAGGGGGGTAATACTCGACGACAGACCAAAGTACAGGTTGGACGGGGGTATTGCTCCGCAGAGGACAAGTGCTTAAACTTGCACGAGAAATGGTATTTAAAGGAGAACATGGTCGGAACCACAATTGCCAAAGGATCAATACACATATACTAGACGATATCATATCAAGGAAATAGTTATTATTACAAGAAGCTTCTATGATAGGATCTACATCGTGTCCATGGGCATGAACACAAAGTTCAAGGTCGACTCCCACTTCTCCAATGCATACCCTTTCATTCTTTTCTCATTTTTCGAAGAAGTTGTAATGTTTAAATTTATCTAGCAAAACTCCAGAAGAGTATGACTCATGATAGCTCTCGGGTTTACCCGGATCTGGAAAGGCATAGGTTCAACCCTTAGGGTCATATTGGGAACATATACCACAAGCTTCAATACTAAATAACACAAGCTCGATAGTAGAGCATGGGTGACAAAAGAATATGATACAATTTACCGAAGGCATTATGTATGAGGGAAGAACTTCTCAAGGTGATTGAATATGAAGGACACTGTTGGATAAAAATCCAACAATGGATCGGGCGATCCACAACAGAGCTGATGTGAGTATCGATACTCAATCAGAGGAAGAAAGAATGCAAAGGCATCAGATTATGGGAATAACTAACTATTTCAAATCTCAATTGCAAAGGAATTGCGATTTCCAAATCAAGAGATCAGAAGCAAACGCTCTGATTGAGGATGGATAAGTTGAGTAGACTTAGGGGTACAATCGACGGCAATTTGATTGGTCGATAACCAGTTCACGTTTCAAATGGCGTCTGAGCCGGAAGGATGAATTCTAGGCTTTGATTGAGGATTGCGAGCATTCGCAACAAATTGAATCAACGGACTCAAAATGATAATGACAAGAGATGCCAATAAGATTACGAGACTTAAGATTAATCATAATGCAAGTAAGCAAGAATTTCAAGAGCAAAAAGGCTCCTGAGGATTTTCGGAAGATCGAATGGTATTTTGAACACTTTTGTGAAATACTTGAATCAACTGGGGATGAGCGGATACTCGGTAAGTGCGAGAATTATCCATAGGGGTATTCAGGTGACAAAGAACAGCAAGGCAGTAAGCTCAAAGGATTCTCGGAACAACAGAGAGAATTTCGGGGTATCTTGTAATAACAAGATCAACTGGGAAACATTGTATGAATGGCGAGTATACGTGGTTATCCATAGGAGTTTATCGATGAAAGGGAATTGCAAAAGCGATGAACACAAGTTCTCGGGTTATCAGCGGAGAGTATCTTCAGGGTCTTCACGTGCAGCAGACGATCATCAGTAATAAGGGGCTTTCCGGGTGAAAGTGATAACGAGATCCTAATGTTAGATTTAGCAAAATTCACTAAACCCGAATAGAAGAGAGATCAGAGTCCCAGAGTATAGACAAGGAGTAAAAGATCCTAATACCACCCAATGGCGACGTGGGCCCGTAAGCCACACAGCCATGTTAGTAAAAGTTTTTCAATAATGTCACGACCGGTTTTCCAATAAAACATTTATTGAGAAACCGATCCCTTTAACGGACCAGTAGAGAAGAATCCTTCTTACTGGTAGACAAATTCTTGATTACAGAAATATCCAGGAGTACTAAGTATAATACAAGGTTGAGCGGCGGCTGCTCAACAATTTATTACAAGCACGCCGATATTAAACATAAAGGCGGATATGACACAAGGGGTAGGGTGGCATAACTACTGACTCGTAATAAAAGTGGTGGTGGATATGTCACAGTGAAGTGGGTGACAGGACTCCTAAATCTTACGGCTCATCGAGCGTCGGAGTGAGGCTCGAGGACTCTTATTGTGGGTGGCAGAAGCGTATATAATACAAGTGACCAAATCCAGGATCGCACGGGACTGACTGGGACTCCTCTAGGCGTCGGACTCGCTATCAAACTCATCATCCATGAGATCACCTTCGTCAATATCTGGCCAAATCAACAAGCCAGGTGAGTACTATGAAAGTACTCGCAAGACAGTTTGGACATAAGATATAACAAATCCAAACATGATGCATATGAACAGATTAATAATGCGCACTCAGATAATAAAATAGCAATGCATGGGAAATAAAAAGGAAGTCGGGCGGTAGTCCTCCCGAAATCCCAATGTAATACTGAATGCCAATCGAGTGTCTAAAATGACTCCTCGAAAGGATACAAATAAATTAACAATGCCGCAGTCGGGCGTCAAGGCGACACCACATAAAGGGCTTATAATGGAATATAAACGACAGTGCGTGCCAAAGTCGGAAGTCTGAGCGACATCACGTAAAGGGCTTATATCAAAAGTAAATAACGAGAGTGCCACAGTCGGACGTCTGAGCAACATCACATAAAGGGCATATATAAAAAGTAAATAATGAGAGTGCCACAGTCGGACGTCTGAGCGACATCACATAAAGGGCTTATATCAAAAGTAAATAACGAGAGTGCCACAGTCGGACGTCTGAGCGACATCACATAAAGGGCTTATATCAAAAGTAAATAACGAGAGTGCCACTGTCAGACGTCTGAGCGACATCACATAAAGGGCTTATATTTCATAACTTAATATTCCAGTAGCTCATGAAGTTAAATCATTTCGAGGAAATACTCAGGTACGAAATAATAAAATGGTTAGTCCATCCACAGGAATAACATTCAACCTGGTTTACCACTCAAGCTTGTTCACCAGGGATTTCTACGGAGACTGACATAGGGACTGACACTGAGACTGATATGGATACTGTTTGGATACATTGACCCAGGTCCTCAACCATGGACACGATGACTCAGAAGGTTTTGACTCTGCAGAGTTTGTACTCTTAACCACAGCCGACGGATTTCAGTAGTCATGAGGGATTAGTTCCGTTTACGGTATTTTTGGAGAAACACATCTAACCAGTACACACCCATTCCACATTCCGTTGCCAGGAATCACCCCAAGCAACGTTCAAGAAAAACTTTGAGACGGGGAGGCTACAACCTCGCGTAGCATGGGATCAAATTTATATCACGCGCTCTAAGGGGTGCCCCCCTCTCGGTCCCAACCGGAAACACCCATGCCTCCTGACCGGATGACTGGCTTTAATCCAGGGCCATGGAACCCACATCCCGGCCCCTCTATTTGGTGTGTACAAGGAAAGAGGTTTGCAACTTACTAAACCGTATTTTTTGTAGAAAACATGTGGTGGCACGGAAGGGGAACGAAGGGTAACGTGGCTCGGTCCACGTTAACGTCGGAGTTTATCAGATGACATAAGACTGGCATGCTACAACAATACCATCTTACCACCTCTCATGTCACCACATGATCAGGTCATCTCTCATCAAAAGATCACAGCAACTTCGAAGCACACGGTTAGTTGCCTTGCATGCAACGTAACACTCACCGATGCTCATATGCCATGCACAAACTATTCAAGCAAACATGCAAAACACTCATCATATCAAAGGTTCAAACATGCTTGCCTGGTTCGGAGAAGTCGGAGTCTAGCTCGGCGAAGTTCGCGGCTCCGTCACCTCTTCCGGAATCTACGGTATAAAGAAACCGTGTACTAACGTGAATAACGTTGCGTGCATAAAAATTGTTCCAATTTTTTTCCAAATAAATACTATAAAAACTAGGCAAAAATATAAGATTGACAAAAAAAGAATCAATCAATAAGCATCTTTTGTTTAAAAGATATAAGGGTTTTAGTCCAAGGACTAATCTGTGATGAAACAGAAAAGATCCAGGGGCTTCTTTGAAAAGGTAGAAAACGCTTCGGTATGAAATACGCCAGCCCAGAGAGAAAACACATTCTGCCCGAAGGCGCTTTCAGAAAACGGTTCGAAGGGAAAATAAAGAGAGGCTGACGGGGGGGTCCCACCCGTCAGGTTTAAACTCTGAACAGAGGTCGCCGGCGCCCGAAGGCTGCTGTGGTCGCCGGCGTTGAACCACGGCGAGGCAGATTGATCGGAGGGTACCTACGGGTTCAGGGTGTCCTTCCGCGTCGGTGGGTGGTGGACTTGGCCGTCGGTGAGCACCAAGGCGACGACGACCTTATCTCCGGCGGACGGTGGTTCGGGCGAGGGTGGAGCTCTCCGGTGGGTGCTGCAAACTCCAAATTGGTGCGCGGGTTAGAGAGGTGGATGTACTAGAAGACTACGGGCATGAGTTGAGAGGCGGGGGTGCACGCATGGGAGTGAATCGTGCTGGATCCTGAAGCAGGTCGAGGCGGCCGGAGTTGGGGAAGAAGACTCCCTCGGGGTCTGCCCAGTGGCTTGGCGTGGTACTTGTGAGGTGTAGGGATGGTGCGTGTTCGAGTTCGAGCTCGGGACCTCCTTTTATACTCGATCCAAGGAGGTGGCCGTGAACGGGATAACGCCGGCGAGCAATTACGGCGAGGCAGAGGTCGGGCAGGAGGTTTAGGCGACTTGGCATCTTCGTGGTGGTTCACTGGCCCCGTTTCTCTGCTCAAACCTCGGTGGGACTTGCGCAATACACTGGCCCTCGATGGAACGGCCGTACGGGCACGACGGCGGAAGGGAGCGCGCTCCGTGCCTCCCAGTTCACGACGACGGCTCTGCGGTGCGCACAGAGGAGGGGACGGCCACGCAGTGGCCTCTGGTGGCTTGGGCGCTGCTGGACGGCGCCGTCCCTGGCTGGGCCTCTCTGGCAGCCGCAGCGGGCGCTGCTGCCGCCGCGCATGGGGCGCTGCACCTCGGCCAGCCCGCCGCCGACGTCCGCAAGTGTCCAGGCGATCGTGCGGCGCAGGGATAACAGGGAGGAACAGGGCGCAAGGTGCCACTCCGGCTACTGGCGAGATCGAGGTAAGTTTCTGAAGAAAACGACACTAGCTTCTGAAACTGTTTACTGAACACTGAACTTTGATAGGTACAGTGCCCTCCAGGTGTTCGACGATATGATTTGGGCACGAGGGAAATGTTTCTGGAGCTGGGGCTTGGTGAGGTGACCTCTTGATGCGTCCAGAGGCTGCCTGAATTTTCTCAGATGTTTAGGAGGGGAAAACAAATGAATTTCATCAAATTTGACAAATATGGGCCAAACTTGCAGCAAGCTCATTTTGAAAATTTTGAACTGGAGACCAGTGGATCTTCATGGATCTTGGTTGAGGGTTCTAAAGACTAGCCAGGGAAATTTGTTTGGAGGCAAAACTCAAAGGAGAACTAGGGGTTCCTTTGTAAATCTCCAAGGGTTAAAATAGAGGACAAAAAAGTTTTTGATTAGAAATAAATGGAGATAAAATCATGGGGAAGTTCAACTTGCTGGATTTGAAGTTTATCTTCACACAAAGAGGGGAGATGGCTTTTGGGAGGGGTTTCCAACTTAGGTCATGGCAAGAGGAAATTTTTGGAAGGGAAAGGATCAATCCAAATGCGATAGGGCTATTTTTATAAAGAAAAGATTTTCAAAAACTTTCCCAATGAAAAACATTGGTGTTGAGTCAACACAAGATGAAAAACCTCCAAGACCAAAGATCAAGTCTTGGATGAAACCAAACAAAATACTTGTCATAAAAGAAAATTTTTGAGAAGGTGAGTTCTTTGGAAGAAAAATTTA
This sequence comes from Aegilops tauschii subsp. strangulata, assembly GCF_002575655.3. NCBI lineage: Eukaryota > Viridiplantae > Streptophyta > Magnoliopsida > Poales > Poaceae > Aegilops > Aegilops tauschii. The sequence goes on from NC_053041.3 coordinate 71,152,822, forward strand.
AATATCCTCCTTCAAATCAAATAAAGATTTTGATAAAGCCAAATAAAATTTTTGGGTGTCACAACACCAACCCCCTTAGGAAAAATCTCGTCCCCGAGATTTCAGCTGATCTTCAAATAGATGTGGGTACGCTGCCTGAAGAAAATCCTCTCTTTCCCATGTTGCTTCATCCTCGGTGTGATTGCTCCACTGAACCTTGAAAAATTTAATTGTTTTCTGACGGGTCCTCCTTTCAGACTCTTCCAATATTTTTATTGGTCGCTCTCTGTAGGTGATGTCTGGTTGCACGTCAATGCTCTCATGAGATACATGCTTTTCCGGGTTGCTCACACATTTCCTCAACTGTGAGACGTGGAACACGTCGTGGACGTTTGATAGCTCTTTGGGTAGGTCTAGCTGGTAGGTTACCGTGCCTCTTCGTGCAACTACACAGAAGGGTCCAATAAATCTTGGGGCTAACTTCCCTTTAATTTTGAACCGTTGCAGGCCCCTCATAGGAGACACTCGTAGGTATACATATTCACCGGGTTCAAAGCTGACCTCACGATGTTTCCGATCGTAATAGCTCTTTTGTCGGCTTTGAGCTGTCTTGAGTCGGTCCCTGATTTGTTTAACTTTCTCCTCGGCTTCCTTGAGCATGCCTGGGCCGAAGATACGACTGTCACCTATTTCTGACCAGTTTAATGGGGTACGACATCTCCGTCCGTACAATGCTTCAAAAGGTGCCATTTGTAGGCTGGTTTGGTAATTGTTGTTGTATGCGAACTCGGCATATGGCAAACTTTCCTCCCAACTGGTTCCATAGGTGAGAACACAGGCCCTCAGCATGTCCTCTAGGATTTGGTTCACGCGTTCAGTTTGTCCATCAGTCTGGGGGTGGTACTCTGTACTGAATGCTAGTTGAGTGCCCAGAGCTTGTTGTAAGTGATCCCAAAATTTAGAGACAAATTGAGTGCCTCGGTCGGATATTATGGTCTTTGGGACTCCATGCAGACAAACTATACGGGAGAGATAAAGCTTAGCAAGCTTCTGAGTGGAGTAGCTCGTCTTCATGGGAATGAAATGTGCTACCTTGGTTAGCCTATCTGTGACGACCCATATGGCGTCATTTCCGCATTGTGATCGAGGTAGTCCGACGATAAAATCCATTCCAATTTCGTCCCATTTCCACTCAGGTATCCTGTTTGGCTGTAGTAGCCCTGCTGGTTTTTGGTGTTCGGCTTGAATGCGCTGACATGAATCCCAACATGCAATGAATGTGGCTATATCCCTCTTCATACCGTGCCACCAAAATCTTTCCTGAATGTCTTTGTACATTTTGGTTCCTCCAGGGTGGATTGAATATGGGGCGGTGTGGCTTTCAGTTAGGATTTGCTGTTTAAGGTCCTCAATGTTTGGTACGCAAAGTCTGTCCCCGTACCATAATACTCCCTCATTGTCTATGACGAACTCTGAAGCCTTGCCAAGGCTCATTTTTCTCTTTATACCTTCGACGCTGGGATGTCTATGCTGAGCCTTCTTAATTTGTTCCATTAGGGTGGGCTGTATATCCAGATTTGATACGCTGCCCTCCGCGACTATCACCATGTTGAGTTTGGCGAACTCCTGCTGAATTTCTGGCCTCAAGTTCTGTAGACTGTCGTTGCCCGAGCTGGGGTTCCGACTAAGAGCGTCTGCCACTACATTTGCTTTCCCTGGATGGTAGTGAATGCCGACATCACAGTCCTTGACTAATTCCAACCAGCGTCGTTGTCGTAAATGGAGCTCTGGTTGCATGAAAATATATTTAAGGCTTTTATGATCCGTATATATTTCACAATGATTTCCCAGCAAAAAGTGCCTCCACTCTTTGAGTGCATGGATGACTGCTGCTAGCTCCAAGTCATGAGTAAGATAATTTTCTTCATGCTTCCGTAGTTGCCTGGAAGCATATGCGACAACTTTGCTGTCCTGCATCAATACGCACCCGAGGCCCTTCCGGGATGCGTCACAATACACTTGAAAACTTTTGTGTATGTCTGGCACAACCAAAACCGGTGCTGTTGTTAATTTCCTTTTGAGTTCTTGGAAGCTTTTCTCGCACGCGTCAGTCCATACAAATGTCTTGTCTTTCCTGAGTAACTGTGTCATTGGTTTTGCCACGTTGGAGAATCCTTCAATAAACCTTCGGTAATATCCAGCCATTCCTAGGAAACTTCGTACATCTGTTATGTTGGCTGGTGTTTTCCAGCCAAGAATGGCCTTGACCTTTTCTGGGTCTACGGCTACGCCTTCTTGGGTCAGTACATGGCCTAGGAAACCAACCTGTCTTAGCCAAAATTCACATTTGCTAAATTTGGCGTATAATTGATGTTTCCTTAATTCTCCCAGTACAATTCTGAGATGTTCAGCATGTTCTTCCGGTGTTTTTGAGTATACCAGAATATCATCAATGAACACCACAACAAATTTGTCCATAAATTTCATAAACACTTTGTTCATGAGGTGGACGAAGTATGCGGGGGCGTTCGTCAGTCCAAACGGCATTACTGTGAACTCGTATAATCCGTATCTGGAGGTGAATGCTGTCTTAGGGATATCTTCTGTCCGTACCTTTAATTGATGATATCCCGATCTTAAATCAATTTTTGAGAACACCTTGGCTTGTGCGAGCTGGTCAAATAAATCATTTATCCGTGGCATCGGATATTTGTTTTTGATGGTGACCATGTTGAGAGCTTGATAGTCTATACACAATCTCAGTGTCCCATCCTTTTTCTTGGCAAATAATACTGCTGAACCCCAAGGTGAGGAGCTGGCTCGTATAAATCCTTTGTCCAGTAATTCCTTTATTTGCTTCTTTAATTCTACCAACTCGGAGGGTGCCATTCTATAAGGTTTCTTATAAATGGGGGTGGTGCCAGGTGCTAGTTCAATGCTGAAGTCTATCTCTCGGTCTGGTGGCATACCTGGTAGTTCTTCGGGAAATACGTCGGGAAACTCACACACCACTGGAACTTTTCTCAATTCCGAAATGTCCACCTTGTTCAACTTCGGTTGCCGTGACCGTGGTCTCTCTTGAGCTGCAACTTTGATTGTCTTGTCGTGATGGTGAGTGAGGATTACAGTCCGATTGAAACAGTCGATAAATCCCTTGTTGGTGGTTAACCAGTCCATTCCTAGGATAACATCCAGTCCTTTATTTTCCAACACGATGAGATTTGCCTGAAACTCTAGTCTTTCAAACTCAATAATCACACCTTGGCAGTAACTCTGAGTGATCTGCTTATTCTCGGGGGACTTGATGATCATAGACTTTTCCAAAGAAAGTGTCGGAAAACCATGTTGCAAAACAAAACTCTTCGAAATGAACGAGTGAGAAGCTCCAGAATCAAACAAAACCGTGGCAGGTATTGTGTTGACAGGGAACGTACCGAGTACGATGTCTGGGGCATTCTGTGCTTCCTCCTTGGTCACATGGTTCAGGTGACCCTTCTTGTGATTGTTGTTGGGGTTGAAATTGTTACGCCTGGGGGCTGGATTATTTCCACCATTGTTCGGCTTGGGGGCCGAGTTCCTTGGCTTTGGGCACTGTTTGGCATAGTGCCCTTCCTCTCCACAAGCATAGCAAGTGACACCTGGGCGGTACGTAAAGTCCTTGTCCCTTGAATGGAAATGTTTGGTTGGTCTTAGAGAAGTGGTCATGGATTTTCTCGCCTCATTCCTCTGAATATCAGTCTTGCTCCGGTTGTTGCGAGCATGAGCCGTTTTGTCCCTTTTTCGCTTGCGAATATCCTCCAGACTGCGGCGCTCATTCTCCAATGTAATGGTCTTGTCAACCAGTGTTTTGAAATCTGGAAAAGTGTGTACGACCAGTTGGCATTTTAGTGTTGGCGCCAGGCCGTCCAAATTTCTTTCCATCCTTTTATTCTCAGTCATATGCTCATCGTAGGCATAGCGAGATAGTTGAGTAAACTGGCTGTTGTATTCAGTCACTGTCATGCCTCTCTGCTTGAGGTCATCAAACTCCCTTTTCTTGATTTTTGTAATGCTCCTGGGGATGTGTGCCCCACGAAAACCCTCCTTAAACTCTTCCCAGGTGATGTTATGTTCACTGGGGTGCATGTGTAGGAAATTTTCCCACCATGCTGGAGCTGCTCCAGTGAGGTAGTGAGGTGCATAAAGCACCTTCTCATGATCTGAACATTGTGCAATGATCAACTTCCTTTCGATGTCTCGAAGCCAATCATCGGCCTCAAGCGGCCTATCAGTGTGAGCGAACGTTGGAGGACGTGTCTTCTGTAGTTCAGACAACTTGGAATGCGGTTGGTATGGCTCACGGTGATTTCCCATATTGATAACGTGATTCATCATTTCTTGGTGCTGCTGCTGGCTTTGTTCGAAAAGGCAGAATACTTGCGAAAATGCTGCCTCGCTGCCCTGCTGACTAGACTGCCCCTGCGTGAAGTTGTTGCTTCTCTGGGTTCCATAAACTTCTTCCGGTGGATTTGGCATGGAACGAGTCCAGGGACGAGACATTTTCCACTCTGGGGTATTATTTTGCAAAACTCATGAGAAGAACTGTGTGGCACAAGGAAAATTTTGCAAAGGCGAAAATTTAAAAGACCTCAAGATTTTTCAAAAAATATTTGATTGCGCACGGAGAAGGACTGCTCAGTACATATCATACACGCGAGGCGTAATTATACAATACATCACTCAGGATGCGCGTACACATTCCTGACATGTTATTTAGGCTAGTGCACTTCTCTGAGTTCCTACATGATGCGCACACACACTACTTCTCACCAAACCTATGTACATATAAACATATCGTACAAGCGGGTACATCACACGGCTGCTAGGCGCACTCAGTCGGAGATGGTGAAAACTTCCTTCTGCCTGCCGAGTGTAAGACCCAGAGGTGCAGGAGACTCCACCTCCTCCTCCTCCCTAATAGGCTCCAGGCGCGTAGCACTGTGCTGAGGAGTCGGTGCGGGTGCGACAGGCGGTGCAGCTCTACTTGGAGTAGGAGCAATGACCTGGTCGAACTCCTCAATGGTAGGCAGACGGTGAGCGGTGGCTAAAATGGCAGGTGCATAGGATGCCGAAGACGAGACGAAAGTCAGCGGCGGTGCCATGTGGAGAAGTTCCCTCCTGTTGGCAGAACAGCCCCGAACTAGGTCCATACGGGCAGCCACAAGGTCGTCCACGAGGTTGTCGAAAGCTGCCTCCAGAGCCTTGAGATACTCAACCAGCATCTCGAGAGCTTCATCTCTCTCTCCCCTATGGCAGGCGAATGCATAGTGACAAGTATATGGCACATGGCATGGGAGGTAGCGGTAGCGACGAGTCTTCATCGTAGGAAGAACATCCCGAAGACGAGCTATCGCCTCACGGGCGGCCATCTGCATGGCATGCCTCTCCGTAGGCATGGCTCTCCCCACAAAACGGAAGTGGCGAGACGCAGAACGTCCTCCCTTGAATTGCACCACGGCCTGGTGCATAGACACGTTGTCGCTGAGCTTGTGCTGGTAAAGCGTGAACTCTGGACGAGTCGCTGGCCCGATCGTGAGCTTGGTGATGGAGACGAGAAGTTTGACAAATCCCTCGGGCACATTAGTGAACACCCACGACTCGCAGACGTTGCCAGCCATATGCAAACGTAGGCAAAAATTCTGAGTAGTCAAATCGTAAATTTATGATGACCAACAGAAAATAGCTACATTTGCAAAATGCTGAAAAAGCACTAACAACGCTAATAACCGATTAGCGATCGCACCTAGTGGCTTCCTACAGTCAACCTGGCTCTGATACCAAGTTTGTCACGACCGGTTTTCCAATAAAACATTTATTGAGAAACCGATCCCTTTAACGGACCAGTAGAGAAGAATCCTTCTTACTGGTAGACAAATTCTTGATTACAGAAATATCCAGGAATACTAAGTATAATACAAGGTTGAGCGGAGGCTTCTCAACAATTTATTACAAGCACGCCGATATTAAACATAAAGGCGGATATGACACAAGGGGTAGGGTGGCATAACTACTGACTCGTAATAGAAGTGGTGGTGGATATGTCACAGTGAAGTGGGTGACAGGACTCCTAAATCTTACAGCTCATCGAGCGTCGGAGTGAGGCTCGAGGACTCTTATTGTGGGTGGCGGAAGCGTATATAATACAAGTGACCAAATACAGGATTGCACGGGACTGACTGGGTCTCCTCTAGGCGTCGGACTCGCTATCAAACTCATCATCTATGAGATCACCTTCGTCAATATCTGGCCAAATCAACAAGCTAGGTGAGTACTATGAAAGTACTCGCAAGACAGTTTGGACATAAGATATAACAAATGCAAACATGATGCATATGAACAGATTAATAATGCGCACTCAGATAATAAAATAGCAATGCATGGGAAATAAAAAGGAAGTCGGGCGGTAGTCCTCCCGAAATCCCAATGTAATACTGAATGCCAATCGAGTGTCTGAAATGACTCCTCGAAAGGATACAAATAAATTAACAATGCCGCAGTCGGGCGTCAAGGTGACACCACATAAAGGGCTTATAATGGAATATAAACGACAGTGCGTGCCACAGTCGGACGTCTGAGCGACATCACGTAAAGGGCTTATATCAAAAGTAAATAACGAGAGTGCCACAGTCGGACATCTGAGCGACATCACATAAAGGGCTTATATCAAAAGTAAATAATGAGAGTGCCACAGTCGGACGTCTGAGCGACATCACATAAAGGGCTTATATCAAAAGTAAATAACGAGAGTGCCACAGTCGGACGTCTGAGCGACATCACATAAAGGGCTTATATCAAAAGTAAATAACGAGATTGCCACAGTCGGACGTCTGAGCGAAATCACATAAAGGGCTTATATTTCATAACTTAATATTCCAGTAGCTCATGAAGTTAAATCATTTCAAGGAAATACTCAGGTACGAAATAATAAAATGGTTAGTCCATCCACAGGAATAACATTCAACCGGGTTTACCACTCAAGCTTGTTCACCGGGGATTTCCACGGAGACTGACACAGGGACTGACACTGAGACTGATATGGATACTGTTTGGATACATTGACCCAGGTCCTCAACCATGGACACGATGACTCGGAAGGTTTTAACTCTGCAAAGTTTGTACTCTTAACCACAGCCAACGGATTTCAGCAGTCACAAGGGACTAGTTCCATTTACGGTATTTTAGGAGAAACACATCTAACCAGTACACACCCATTCCACATTCCGTTGCCAGGAATCACCCCAAGCAACGTTCAAGAAAAACATTGAGACGGGGAGGCTACAACCTCGCGTAGCATGGTATCAAATTTATATCGCACGCTCTAAGGGGGCCCCCCTCTCAGTCCCAACTGGAAACACCCATGCCCCCTGACCGGATGACTGGCTTTAATCCAGGGCCATGGAACCCTCATCCCGGCCCCTCTATTTGGTGTGTACAAGGAAAGAGGTTTGCAACTTACTAAACCGTATTCTTTGCAGAAAACATGTGGCGGCACGGAAGGGGAACGAACGGCAACGTGGCTCGGTCCACGTTAATGTCGGAGTTTATCGGATGACATAAGACTGGCATGCTACAACAATACCATCTTACCACCTCTCATGTCACCACATGATCAGGTCATCTCTCATCAAAGGATCACAACAATTTCGAAGCACACGGTTAGTTGCCTTGCATGCAACGTAACACTCACCGATACTCATATGCCATGCACAAACTATTCGAGCAAACATGCAAATCACTAATCATATCAAAGGTTCAAACATGCTTGCTTGGTTCGGAGAAGTCGGTGTCTAGCTCGGCGAAGTTCGCGGCTCCGTCACCTCTTCCGGAATCTACGGTATAAAGAAACCGTGTACTAACGTGAATACCGTTGTGTGCATAAAAATTGTTCCAAATTTTTTCCAAATAAATACTATAAAAAACTAGGCAAAAATATAAGACTGACAAAAAAAGAATCAATCAAAAAGCATCTTTTGTTTAAAAGATATAAGGGTTTTAGTCCAAGGACTAATCTGTGATGAAACATAAAAGATCCAGGGGCTTGTTTGAAAAGGCAGAAAACGGTTTGGTACGAAATACGCCAGCCCAGAGAGAAAACACATTATGCCCGAAGGCGCTTTCAGAAAACGGTTCTAAGGGAAAAGAAAGAGAGGCTGACGGGGGGGTCCCACCCGTCAGGTTTAAACTCTAAACAGAGCTCGCCGACGCCCGAAGGCTGCGGTGGTCGCCGGCGTTGAACCACGGCGAGGCAGAGTGATCGGAGGGTACCTATGGGTTCAGGGTGTCCTTCCGCGTCGGTGGGTGGTGGACTTGGCCATCGGTGAGCACCAAGGCGACGGCGACCTTATCTCCGGCGGACGGTGGTTCGGGCGAGGGTGGAGCTCTCCGGTGGGTACTGCAAACTCCAAATTGGTGCGCGGGTTAGAGAGGTGGATGTACTAGAAGACTACGGGCATGAGTTGAGAGGCGGGGGTGCACGCATGGGAGTGAATCGTGCTGGATCCCGAAGCGGGTCGAGGCGGCCGGAGTTGGGGAAGAAGACTCCCTCGGGGTCTGCCCAGTGGCTTGGCGTGGTACTTGTGAGGTGTAGGGATGGTGCGTGTTCGAGTTCGAGCTCGGGACCTCCTTTTATAGGCGATCCGAGGAGGTGGCCGTGAACGGGATAACGCCAGCGAGCAATTACGGCGAGGCAGAGGTCGCGCAGGAGGTTTAGGCGACTTGCCATCTTCGTGGTGGTTCACTGGCACCGTTTCTCTGCTCAAACCTCGGTCGGACTTGCGCAATACACTGGCCCTCGACGGAACGGCCGTACGGGCACGACGGCGGCAGGGAGCGCGCTCCGTGCCTCCCAGTTCACGACGACGGCTCTGCGGCGCGCACAGAGGAGGGGACGGCCACGCGGTGGCCTCAGGTGGCTTGGGCGGTGCTGGACGGCGCCGTCCCTCGCTGCGCCTCTCTGGCAGCCGCAGCGGGCGCTGCTGCCGCCGCGCATGGGGCTCTGCACCTCGGCCAGCCCGCCGCCGACGTCCGCAAGTGTCCAGGCGATCGTGCAGCGCAGGGATAAGAAGGAGGAACAGGGCGCAAGGTGCCACTGCGGCTACTGGCGAGATCGAGGTAAGTTTCTGAAGAAAACGACGCTAGCTTCTGAAACTGTTTACTGAACACTGAACTTTGACAGGTACAGTGCCCTCTAGGTGTTCGACGATATGATTTGGGCACGAGGGAAATGTTTCTGGAGCTGGGCCTTGGTGAGGTGACCCCTTGATGCGTCCAGAGGCTGCCTGAATTTTCTCAGATTTTTAGGAGGGGAAAACAAATGAATTTCATCAAATTTGACAAATATGGCCCAAACTTGCAGCATGCTCATTTTGAAAATTTTGAACTGGAGACCAGTGGATCTTCACGGATCTTGGTTGAGGGTTCTAAAGACTAGCCAGGGAAATTTGTTTGGAGGCAAAACTCAAAGGAGAACTACGGGTTCCTTTGTAAATCTCCAAGGGTTAAAATAGAGGACAGAAAAAGTTTTTGATTAGAAATAAATGGAGATAAAATCATGGGGGACTTCAACTTGCTGGATTTGAAGTTTATCTTGACACAAAGAGGGGAGATGGCTTTTGGGAGGGGTTTCCAACATAGGTCATGGCGAGAGGAAATTTTTGGAAGGGAAAGGATCAATCCAAATGCCATAGGGCTATTTTTATAAAGAAAAGATTTTCAAAAACTTTCCCAATGAAAAACATTGCTGTTGAGTCAACACAAGATGAAAAACCTCCAAGACCAAAGATCAAGTCTTGGATGAAACCGAACAAAATACTTGTCATAAAAGAAATTTTTTGAGAAGGAGAGTTCTTTAGAAGAAAAATTTAAATATCCTCCTTTAAATCAAATAAAGATTTTGATAAAGCCAAATAAAATTTTTTGGTGTCACAAATGACTAGACTCGACTTCGGCCAAGGAGTTGGAAAGGGGGATTCCTACACGCAGTTGGCTCTGATACCAACTTGTGACGCCCCCGATTCAATCATACACTAATCATACATGCAAATGTGTACGATCAAGATCGAGGACTCACGGGAAGATATTACAACACAACTCTAGACACAAATTAAAATAAAACAAGCTTTATATTACAAGCCAGGGGCCTCGAAGGCACGAATACGTAAGATCGAAAACACAAAAGTCAGCGGAAACAATAATATCTGAGTACAGACATAAGTTAAACAAGATTGCCGTAAGAAGGCTAGCACAAAAGTAGCAACGATCGAAAAGGCAAGGCCTCCTGCCTGGGACCTCCTAACTACTCCTCGAAGCCGAACAACACGTAGAATCATCCTCGGGATCTCTAGCTCCTGGACTCCAGCATCTGGTTGCGACAACCAGGTATAGAAAGGGGAAAAGAGGGAGAAGAGCAACCGTGAGTACTCATCCAATGTACTCGCAAGCAAGGAGCTACACTACATATGCATGGGTATATGTGTAAAGGGCCATATCGGTGGACTGAACTGCAGAATCCAGATTAAGAGGGGGATAGCTAATCTTGTCGAAGACTACGCTTCAGGCCACCTCCATCTTGCAGCATGTAGAAGAGAGCAGATGGTAAGTTCACCAAGTAGCATCGCATAGCGTAAACCTACCCGGCAATCCCCTCCTCATCGCCGTGTTAGAGAGCGATCACCAGGTTATATCTGGCACTTGGAAGGGTGTGTTTTATTAAGTATCCAGTTCTAGTTGTCATAAGGTCAAGGTACAACTCCGGGTCGTCCTTTTACCGAGGGACACGGCTATTCGAATAGATAAACTTCCCTGCAGGGGTGCACCACATAACCCAACACGCTCGATCCCATTTGGCCAGACACACTTTTCTGGGTCATGACCGGCCTCGGAAGATCAACACGTCGCAGCCCCACCTAGGCACAACAGAGAGGTCAGCACGCCGGTCTAAGTCCTATGGCGCAGGGGTCTGGGCCCATCGCCCATTGCACACCTGCACATTGCGAACGCGGCCGGAAGCAGACCTAGCCTAGTGGCGTTCCAGTCCAATCCGGCGCGCGCCACTCAGTCGCTGACGTCACGAAGGCTTCGGCTGATACCACGACGTCGAGTGCCCATAACTGTTCCCGTGTAATTGGTTAGTGCGTATAGACCAAATGGCCAGACTCAGATCAAATACCAAGAACTCGTTAAGCGTGTTAAGTATCCGTGAACGCCGACCAGGGCCAGGCCCACCTCTCTCCTAGGTGGTCTCAACCTGCCCTGTCGCTCCGCCACAAAGTAACAGTCGGGGGCCGTCAGGAACCCAGGCCCACCTCTACCGGGATGGAGCCACCTGTCCTTTCAGCCCCCTCAACAGAATCACTTGCGGGTACTCAACAAGCCGACCCGACTTTAGTCACCACATGTGTCATGTATATAAAGTATATAGAATATACCCATGATCACCTCCCGAAGTGATCACGGCCCAGTAGTATAGCATGGCAGACGGACAAGAGTGTAGGGTCACTGATGGAACACTAGCATCCTATACTAAGCAGTAGGATAACAGGTAGGGTAACAACTGTAGCAACAATAACAGGCTATGCATCAGTATAGGATTAACCGAAAGCAGTAACATGCTACACTACTCTAATGCAAGCAGTATAGAGAAGGAATAGGCGATATCTGGTGATCAAGGGGGGGGCTTGCTTGGAAGCTCAGCCTAGAAGGAGGGGTCATCAACAACGTAGTCGTACTAGGTAGCAGCGGCGTCGGTCTCGGTGTCTAACGAGAGAAGAGGGGGGAAGAAAAAATAAATATAATGAAAACATAAGCATGATGATGCAAGACATGACAATGAGCGGTGCTAGGTGTGCCCTAACGCGGTAGAAGGTGATACCGACGAAGGGGAAAACATCCGGGAAAGTATCCCCGGTGTTTCGCATTTTCGGACAGATGAACCGGAGGGGGAAATTTGTGTGTTTGCTATGCTAGGGGCGCGTGGCGGACGAACGGGCTGCGTATTCGGAATTGGCTCGTCGTTCTGAGTAACTTTCATGTACAAAGTTTTTCCATCCGAGTTACGGTTTATTTTATAATATTTTATAAAGTTTAAAATCATTTTTAGAATTAACAGAATTAATTTAATTCGAAACTGGATTTATGACATCAGCATGATGTCATGCTGACATCAGTAGTCAACAGGGATTGACTGGTCAACCTGACTAGTGGGTTCCACTGGTCAGTGACACATTTTTATTAAACATATTAGTTAACCTAATCAGGATTAATTAGGGGTGGGCCCCACTGTCATTGACTACTTAATTAGCTAATTAGGTAACTAATGTTTAATTAGTTTAATTAGTTGTTTGGTTTAATTAATCAAAATTAATTAAGTTAATTATTTATTTATTTATTTATTATTATTATTTATTTATATTTTTTAATTCTTTTTTTTAAACGTTCTCAGGGGGGCGTGGGCCCTGGCTGTCATAGGGCCAAGGGAGAATCGGGTTGACGGGCGTGCGGGCGCACGGGTGTGGTGCCCGTGTCCGAGTCCGACCACGGGCGCGGCCGTGGAGAGGCCGGCCGGCCGGAGCGCGCGGGCGCCCGAGCACAGCGGTGGCTACGCGGGGACAAAGGTGGGGCGCGTCCCCAAGCGACGTGCGCGGGCGCTGGGGAGGAGGGCGCGCACGCGGGAGGGCAACTCCGGCGGGCGGGGGCGCTAGGCAGCGGGGGTGCGGCGAGTAGGGGAAGAGGAGGCCGGCGGACGAGGTAGCGGCACGAGGTGCGCGGGGGACCACGGCGAGTCGCAGGGCCGAGCGTGGTCGGCGCGTGTGGATGGCGCCGGCGACAGAGAACAAGGGGAGAGAGGGAGGGAGGCCGGAGCCTCACCGGCGTTCGTGGGGAAATGGCAGCGTGCTCGAGCTCGAGGAGGAGGACGGGGACGTCGTTCCGGCGGGGAGGCAGGCCGTCGTGGTGGCTCCGAGCGGCGAGGCGGCGTCGGGGTCGTGCCCCGATCCAATTATGTATCGGGAAGGGGGCGAGGACGGGGAGGCGAGCGACGGGGTCGAGGAGGCGGTCCGGCATGATGGGGGGTCCGAGTGGCGGCGGCGGTGGTGGAGCACGGCGGCGATGGGAGGCGCGGGATCGAGCCCTCCCCGATCTAGAACCAGTCGAGTGGGAGGGGTCCGGGGAGGAGGACGGGTCGTCGGGCAAGGGGGGGTTCTCCGGCGATGTCAACGCGGGCGTCGGGGGCGAGGGGCGAGCACGATGGGGTCGTGCCCCCCGATCCAGATCGTGGGAGGGAGTGGGGAACGGGGGGGGGGGGAAGTGGTGGATCGGGTGGGTAGCTAGGGTTTCGGGGAGAGGATAGGGCCATATAGGCCAGGGGAAGTGCGGGGTGGGCCGGTCTTGTTGGGCCTGAGGCCAGCTGGGCCGGGGCCCAGCGGGGGGGAGGGGGGGTCTTTTCCTTTCTTTCTTTTGTTGTTTCGTTTTCTTCTTTTTATTTTTAGTTTTCTGTTCTGTTTTATTTTAGATACACATTGTTTTTAGCTTAGAGAAAAATGATAACAACTCCTAAATTGATGTTTGAGAACCACCCACTGCCATAAATGTTTTACCCTGAAATAAATTAGTTTAGAATTTTATTAATCGAAAAACGTACTCACTTAATTGTTTTGCTACAGTTCTAATCACTTTAGAGTAATTAATTATTTTATAAAAATGTTGTTTATCCACCAATACTATCGATGATTTAATTGTCACAATAAGAACATTTTAGTTTTGAGAATTGAAAACTTTTATTGTTTGACTTTAATTCAAATTTGAATTTGGATCGGTTCTGAACTAACACGAGATTAGCAACAGTAATCGTGGTGACATGGCATCATAACAGAGGGTTACTGTAGCTTGATTACCCGGGCGTCACAGTGAAGGAGGTGTTTGGCACAGCGAACGAGGCAATCGGACTATGCGGCTTTATAACTCTCACTTAGCCATAGAAGTCCATAATTTTAAATTGCGGCGAAGCCCCTAGAATTCGGAAAGCCGAACTGGGGCGCTATACACGCCTAAATCGGACGAGGCAGATTCCTCGCCTAAAGCGGAAAAAATATTTAAGGATTTTGAGACCTCTCGAACAGCGACCAGCTCTTGCTGCATCATGACAGTCAGTTTTCGGCTTTCTCTACTGAGGTGCTCGTCCGGAAGACCCGGGACAGAATCGCAGTAGTTCTCCCTGCGCTACCTTAGCCGATATAACGGAACGTGAGGTACCAAAACAAGGGAGCCGGGCAAACCCAACTATTGACCCAAGACATGATTCGGAGCTGATGCATATAGTGCTATAAGTTCGGGGTGCCGCACTGTTGAAAGTGTTCGGACTTAACTTGCCATATTATAGGGCGCCATAAGAAGCCCCTGGCGAACTGAACGTACCAAGATGTACGGATTCAATATTAAATAAACATTTATAGGGAAAAAGGTGAGGATAATGATAATAAGTTGACGCTATATATTGTTTCCCATTGTAAGACAATACGTCTAAGCTTATGTGTACAATTGATGCGTTAAGAAGAATGAAAATAGGACTATTTGACATGTCCTGCCCAAGGGCGGGCCGCATACAGGTATAACTATCATTTACAGACACCACCTGGTATTCCCTTTGTGCGCAAAGCCTTTTGCCTCCGTGGTTTTCCCTTCTGTGAGGGATCCCGTGATCTGGCTCTCCGAAGAGGCTGCCCAAATGTAGGTTCCTGAAAGACGAAGGGGGTTATTAAAATACGTTGCGGCTGAACCGCACTGTTGACTGCAACACTATTGCGCCTCCGCCTATGCCCATGGTATTTTAAGTGCGTAATTGTGTACGCGCGGCACGAATGATGCCGTAATCGGGCTGGGGCGGAGGCTGGATTGCTAGTCGCGCTCCTGTTTCCGTGTTCGAGGTTGTTATCGCCGGATTGATGGTTTGCCGAAGAAGGCTGCCTTGTACTTCTGCCCCGAGGGCTGCAATATGCTCTTCGGTACGGAGAGAGCGGTCCGTGTTTCCATTGACTATGATGACCCCGCGAGGTCCTGGCATCTTGAGCTTGAGGTATGCATAGTGTGGTACCGCATTGAATCGAGCGAATGCAGTTCGTCCAAGCAGTGCGTGATAACCACTACGGAAAGCGACGATATCGAAGATTAACTCCTCGCTTCGGAAGTTATCCGGGGATCCGAAGACCACTTCCAGTGTTATGGAGCCCGTGTAGCGGGCCTCTACTCCTGGAATTACACATTTGAAGGTGGTTTTGGTGGGCTTGATCCTTGAAGGGTCGATGCCCATTTTGCACACTATGTCCTGATAAAGCAGGTTCAGGCTGCTGCCGCCGTCCATAAGGACTCGCGTGAGGTGGAATCCGTCGATGATTGGGTCTAGGACCAATGCGGCTGAACCGCCGTGACGGATACTGGTAGGGTGATCCCTACGATCAAAGGTGATCGGACAGGCTGACCATGGGTTGAACTTTGGGGCGACTGGCTCCATCGCCTAGACGTCCCGTAGTGTTCGCTTTCGTTCCCGTTTGGGAATGTGGGTGGCGTAGATCATGTTGACCATTTTCACCTGGGGGGAAAATTTCTTCTGTCCCCCCGTGTTCGGACGCCGGGGCTCGTCGTCATCATCGCTGTGCAGCCCCTTGTCCTTATTCTCGGTATTTATTATACCGGCCTGTTTAAACAACCAGCAGTCCCTGTTAGTGTGGTTTGTTGGTTTATCCGGGGTGCCATGAATTTGGCACGAGCGATCAAGTATGCGGTCCAGACTGGACGGTCGCCGATTGTTTGTTTTGAACGGCTTTTTCCGCTGACCGGATTTTGAGCCACTGAATCCAGCGTTGACTGCCGTGTCTTCAGTGTTGTCGCCATTGTCTCGACGCTTGTGTCTGTTCCGTCGTGGCTTGCCGTTGTTATCGCGAACATCTGAAGCGCCGGAGTTTATTGGTGTGATGCTACTGCGAGCCAACCAGCTGTCCTCGCCCGCGCAAAAGCGGGTCATGAGTGTCGTGAGGGCCGCCATGGATTTTGGTTTTTCCTGGCCGAGGTGTCGGGCAAGCCACTCGTCGCGGATATTATGCTTAAAGGCCACCAAGGCTTCGGCGTCCGGACAATCGACAATTTCGTTCTTTTTAGTTAAAAACCGAGTCCAGAATTTTCTGGCTGACTCTCCGGGCTGTTGGGTAATGTGGCTCAGGTCATCAGCATCCGGTGGTCGCACGTAGGTGCCCTGGAAGTTGTCGAGGAATGCGTCCTCCAGGTTTTCCCAACTGCCAATGGAATTTGCCGGCAGGCTATTTAACCAGTGCGGGGCCGGTCCTTTGAGCTTAAGGGGAAGATACTTGATGGCGTGTAGATCGTCACCGCGGGCCATGTGAATGTGGAGAAGGAAATCTTTGATCCATATTGCGGGGTCTGTTGTGCCATCGTATGATTCAATGTTTACGGGTTTGAACCCTTCTGGAAATTCATGATCCATCACTTCGTCAGTGAAGCAGATGGGGTGTGCGGCGCCTCTATGCCGGGCTATGTGGCTACGCAGATCGAATGAGTCTGGCTGGCTATGTTCGGCCCGGCCAGACTTGTTGGTAGTGTATCTGGCATGACGATTATCGTCACGTGTCTGGGCGTGCCCCGCGATCCGTAGATCGATCTTGGCTGTCCTGCCTTGTTTTCCAATATATCTCGCAGGTCCTGCCTGTTGCCCCAGTCTGTAGTGTATTGGCGTGGGGGTGCGGGCTGGTATTCGGGCTGATACGCCGTTTTATCAAGTTTCCTCTCTATGTGCTTAAAGTTTTGAAGTTATGCTTGTTTTGCCTTCCTATGCTAGTTGATTATTGTTCCCATAAGTTGTTTGCCCACAAAATCCCTATGCATAGGAAGTGGGCTAGACTTAAATGTGCTAGTCATATTCTTCATGATGCTCTCTTTATGTTTCAATTCTTTTCTTTTATGTGAGCATCATTGAAATCATCATGCCTAGCTAGGGGCGTTAAACGTTAGCGCTTGTTGGGAGGCAACCCAATTTTATTTTTGTTGTTTGCTTTTTGCTCCTGTTTAGTAATAAATAATCTATCTAGCCTCTGGTTAGATGTGGTTTTATGTTTTAATTAGTGTTTGTGCCAAGTAGAACCTTTGGGAAGACTTGGGTGAAGTCTTTATGATCATGCTGTAAAAAACAGAAACTTTAGCGGTCACGAGATGTGCTGCCATTTTTTACTGGACAGTGCTTTTAGGTTGTTTTTTTTGCAGATGATTAGGAGACAATCCTGAGGTCCACCAATTTATTTCAGAATTTTTGGAGTTCCAGAAGTATACGTTGGATACAGATTACTACAGACTGTTCTGTTTTTGACAGATTCTGTTTTCATTGTGTTGTTTGCTTATTTTGATGAATCTATGAGTAGTATTGGAGGGTATAAACCATAGAGAAGTTGGAATACAGTATATATTACACCAATATGAATTTAGAATGAGTTCAAAACAGTACCTAAGTGGTGGTTTTATTTTCTTATACTAACGGAGCTTACGAGTTTTTTGTTGAGTTTTGTGTTGTGAAGTTTTCAAGTTTTGGGTAAAGATTCGATGGACTATGGAATAAGGAGTGGCAAGAGCCTAAGCTTGGGGATGCCCATGGCACCCCAAGGTAATATTCAAGGACAACCAATAGCTTAAGCTTGGAGATGCCCCGAATGGCATCCCCTCTTTCTTCTTCGTTCATCGGTAACTTTACTTGGAGCTATATTTTTATTCACCACATGATATGTGTTTTGCTTGGAGCGTCATTTTATTTTATTTAGTTTTGCTTGCTGTTTGAATAATATCCCAAGATCTGAAATTCTTAATTGTTAGAGAGTCTTCATATAGTTGCATAATTATTCGACTACTCATTAATCTTCACTTATATCTTTCGGAGTAGTTTGTCATTTGCTATAGTGCTTCACTTATATCCTTTTAGAGCACGACGGTGTTTTTATTTTGAAGAAATAGATTAACTCTCATGCTTCACTTATATTATTTTGAGAGTGTTTAGAACAGCATGGTAATTTGCTTTGGTTATGAATTTAGTCCTAATATGATAGGCATCCAAAATGGGTATAATAAAAACTTTCATATAGAGTGCATTGAATACTATGAGAAGTTTGATACTTGATGATTGTTTTGAGATATGGAGATAGTGATATTAAAGTTGTGCTAGTTGAGTAGTTGTGAATTTGAGAAATACTTGTGTTGAAGTTTGCAAGTCCTGTAGCATGCACCTATGGTAAACGTTGTCTAACAAATTTGAAACATGAGGTGTTCTTTGATTGTCATCCTTATGAGTGGCAGTCGGGGACGAGCGATGATCTTTTCCTACCAATCTATCCCCCTAGGAGCATGCGCTTAGTGTTTGGTTTTTGACGACTTGTAGATTTTTGCAATAAGTATGTGAGTTCTTTATGACTAATGTTGAGTCCATGGATTATACGCATTCTCACCCTTCCATCATTGCTAGCCTCTTCGGTACCGTGCATTACCCTTTCTCACCTTGAGAGTTGGTGCAAACTTCGCCGGTGCATCCAAACCCCGTGATATGATACGCTCTATCACACATAAACCTCCCTATATCTTCCTCAAAACAGCCACCACACCTACCTATTATGGCATTTCCATAGCCATTCCGAGATATATTGCCATGCAACTTTCCACCGTTTCATTTATTATGACACGCTTCATCATTGTCATATTGCCTTGCATGATCATGTAGTTGACATCGTATTTGTGGCAAAGCCACGATGCATAATGTCATACATGTCACTCTTGATTCATTGCCCATGCCGGTACACTGCCGGAGGCATTCATATAGAGTCATACTTTGTTCTAGTATTGAGTTGTAATCATTGAGTTGTAAATAAATAGAAGTGTGATGATCATCATTAATAAAAAAAGAAAGGCCAAATAAAAAAATAAAAAAGGGGAAGGCCAAATAAAAAAAGAGGGAGGCCCAAAAAAAGAAAAGAAAAAGAAGGGACAATGCTACTATCCTTTTTCTACACTTGTGCTTCAAAGTAGCACCATGATCTTCATGATAGAGAGTCTCTTATTTTGTCACTTTCATATACTAGTGGGAATTTTTCATTATAGAACTTGGCTTGTATATTCCAACAATGGGCTTCCTCAAATGCCCTAGGTCTTCGTGAGCAAGCAAGTTGGATGCATGATGTCTACTACACAACCTTCTTCTTGTAGATGTTGTTGGGCCTGCAAGGGCACATGTTTGTAGGACAGTAGCAAATTTCCCTCAAGTGGATGACCTAAGGTTTATCAATCCGTGGGAGGCGTAGGATGAAGATGGTCTCTCTCAAACAACCCTGCAACCAAATAACAAAGAGTCTCTTGTGTCCCCAACACACCCAATACAATGGCAAATTGTATAGGTGCACTAGTTCGGCGAAGAGATGGTGATACAAGTGCAATATGGATAGTAGATATAGGTATTTGTAATCTGAAAAATATAAAAACAGCAAGGTAACTAATGATAAAAGTGAGCGTAAACTGTATTGCAATGCTAGGAAACAAGGCCTAGGGTTCATACTTTCACTAGTGCAAGTTCTCTCACCAATAATAACATCGATAGATCATATAACAATCCCTCAACATGCAACAAAGAGTCACTGCAAAGACACTAATAGCGGAGAACAAACGAAGAGATTATGGTAGGGTACGAAACCACCTCAAAGTTATTCTTTCGGATCAATCTATTCAAGAGTTCGTACTAGAATAACACCTTAAGACACAAATCAATCAAAAGCCTAATGTCACCTAGATACTCCATTTTCACCTCAAGTATCCGTGGGCATGATTATACGATATGCATCACACAATCTCAGATTCATCCATTCAACCAACACAAAGTACTTCAAAGAGTGCCCCAAAGTTTCTACCGGAGAGTCAAGTCGAAAACGTGTGCCAACCCCTATGCATAGGTTTATGTGCGGAACCCGCAAGTTGATCACCAAAACATACATCAAGTGGCACGTGATATCCTATTGTCACCACAGATAAACACGGCAAGACATACATCAAGCGTTCTGAAAACCTTAAAGACTCAATCCGATAAGATAACTTCAAGAGGAAAACTCAATTCATCACAAGAGAGTAGAGGGGGAGAAACATCATAAGATCCAACTATAATAGCAAAGCTCGCGATACATCAAGATCGTGCCATAGAGAGAACACGAGAGAGAGAGAGATCAAACACATATCTACAGGTACATACCCTCAGCCCCGAGGGTGAACTACTCCCTCCTCCTCATGGAGAGCGCCGGGATGATGAAGATGGCCACCGGTGATGGGTACCCCCTCCGGCAGGGTGCCGGAACGGGCTCCCGAGAGGTTTTTGGTGGCTACAGAGGCTAGCGGCGGCGGAACTCCCGATCTATCTTCTTTTTTATGTTTTTAGGGTACGTGGACTTATATAGGCGAAAGAAGTTGGTCGGGGGGTGCTCGAGGGGCCCAGGAGACAGGGGGCACGCCCAGTAGGGGGGGCGCCCTCCTATCTCCTGGCCTCCTCGAGGCTCTTCTGAGGTGAACTCCAAGTCTCCCGGATCATAATCTTCCCAAAAATCACGCTACCGAAGGTTTCATTCCGTTTGGACTCCGTTTGATATTCCTTTTCTTCGAAAGACTGAAACAGGCAATAAAACAGCAATATGGGCTGGGCCTCCAGTTAATAGGTTAGTCCCAAAAGTAATATAAAAGTGTATAATAAAGCCCGTAATCATTCAAAACAGATAATAAAATAGCATGAATGCTTCCTAAATTATAGATACATTGGAGACGTATCAACATCCCGAAGCTTAATTCCTGCTCGTCCTCGAGTAGGTAAATGATAAAAGAAAGAATTTATGAAGTGTGAATGCTAGAAGGTGCACAAGTTTGATCAATGATAATTTCAATCACCTTTTCTAGCATGATTATATGTCATAACAGTAGTTCATCTCATAAAACTTCTCACGAATAAGTAACAAGCAATTCACATGTTAAAGCATAGACCATAAACTTTCTTGAAAACTAAAAAACCATGTTATTAGTCATCAAACAATTACAAGTCATCTTATTTTCAGGAAGGGTCTATGTCAGAGCTTTGATTTAGCAAACTCCACATACTCAACTATCATAAGTCTTCTACAATTGCTAACACTCACGCAATACTTATGGTTATGGAATTTTAATCGGACACTGAGATATGTCATAACAGTAGTTCATCTCATAAAACTTCTCACGAATAAGTAACAAGCAATTCACATGTTAAAGCATAGACCATAAACTTCCTTGAAAACTAAAAAACCGTGTTATTAGTCATCAAACAATTACAAGTCATCTTATTTTCAGGAAGGGTCTATGTCAGAGCTTTGATTTAGCAAACTCCACATACTCAACTATCATATAGTCTTCTACAATTCCTAACACTCACGCAATACTTATGGTTATGGAATTTTAATCGGACACTGAGAAAGATAGGGGCTTATAGTGTTGGCTCCCAACGTATTCACCTTTGGGTGATGTCAACAATAATAGTTCATGCTAACTTACATCCAATTGGATATATATATATCATGATCTTTCCAACACAAGGTGCTTGCCAAAGGATAAAATGAAAAAGGGAAAGGTGAAGATCACCTTGACTCTTGCATAAAGTAAAAGACGTAAAATAAAAGATAGGCCCTTCGCAGAGGGAAGCAGGGATTTGCAGAGGTGCCAGAGCTTGATTTTAAAATAGAGATGAAAATAATTTTGAGAGGTATGATCTCATTGTCAACATAACAACCAAGAGTTCCCAATATCTTTAATACTACATACATTATAGGCGGTTCCCAAACAGAATGGTAAAGTTTTTACTCCCCCTCCACCAACAATCATCAATCCATGGCTTGCCCGAAACAATGGGTTCCTCCAACTAACATCAATCCTGGGGGAGTTTTGTTTCCAATTATTTTTGATTTGATTTTGATCTTTTGATCATGGGACTGGGATCCCGGTTACCAGCCATTTTCTCGTGAATGTTGAGCGGAGTCCACTCATCGTGAGAATAACCCACCTAGCATGGAAGATACTGACAGCCCCTAGTCGCTACATGAGCGATTCGGGCATACAAAACAGATTATTATTTGAAGGTTTAGAGTTTGGCACATGCAAATTTACTTGGAATGGCAGGTAAATACCGCATATAGGTAGGTATGGTGGACACTCATGGCAAAAACTGGGTTTAAGGATATTTGGAAGCACAAGTTGTATCTCTACTTGGTGCAAGGAATTTGGCTAGCATGAGGGGGAAAGGCAAGCTCAACATGTTTGAATGATCCATGACAATATACTTTAACTGAGATGTGAGAAAACATAACCCACTACGTTGTCTTCCTTGTCCAACATCAACTCTTTAGCATGTCATACTTAATGAGTGCTCACAATTATAAAAGATGTCTAAGATAGTATATTTATATGTGAAATCTCTCTTCCTTCAATATTCATTCATGAATTGTTCAAATGACCAATACAATGCTTGCTAACCTTCAATAAATTTACTACCTCTACTCCTTAGATGTGAAGTCATTACTCCTAACGGGGTAAGCATATGAAACATATATAATTTCAGATTTATGACATTCAACTCATTCAACCATTTACTCATATGATATAAGTGAAGCACACGAGTAAATGACAAACTACTCCAACAAGATATAAGTGAAGATCAATGAGTAGCTAAATAATTATGTAACTATGTGAAGACTCACTCTCATTTAAGAATTTCAGATCTTGGTATTTTATTCAAACAGCAAGCAAAGCAAAATAAAATGACATTGCAAGGATAGCACAACTCATGTGAAGAAGCAAAAACTTAGGTTCAACCGATACTAACCTATAATTGTTGAAGAAAAAAAGGTGGATGCCTACCGGGGCATCCCCAAGCTTCAATGCTTGAGACTTCTTTAAATATTATCTTGGGGTGCCTTGGGCATCCCCAAGCTTGAGCTTTTGTGTCTACTTAATTCCTTTTATGTCTCGGTATCTCAAAAGCTTCATACACACCAAACTCAACAAGAACTCGTGAGATAGGTTAGTATAAATCGACGCAATAACCTTATCATACTCTACTGTAAGAAATCACTAAAATTATTATTCAACATTGCATACTAAATGCGTCTGCATATTTAATACTCCTATCATCAAATAGAATCATTAAACAAGCAAACATATGCAAACAATGCAAACATAACAACAATCTGCCAAAACAGTATAGTCTGTAAAGAATGCACGATTTATCATGCTTCCCTAACTCCAAAAATTATGAGAGAAAATTCCCACTGTAGTAAATTTATCAGAGCTTATTATGCAAAAGGTTTCAACATTATATCATTCTCTGACTTTTCTAGGGAATTTTTGCAACAGCGGTAAACTTTCTGTTTTCAAACAGCAACATGTATACTAGCAAAATAAGCATGGTAACGGCTATCCTTGACATTTTTATTGAAACTAAAGATGCAAAACATTAATCTAAATAAAAGCAAGCAAATACTAACAAAAGAAAATGATGCTCCAAGCAAAACACATATCATGTGGTGAATAAAAATATAGCTTCAAGTAAAGTTACCGATGAACGAAGACAAAAGAGGTGATGCCATCCCGGGAATCCCCAAGCTTAGGCTCTTGGTTGTCCTTGAATATTACCTTGGGGTGCCTTGGGCATCCCCAAGCTTAGGCTCTTGCCACTCCTTATTCCATAGTCCATCGAATCCTTACCCAAAACTTGAAAACTTCACAACACAAAACTCAACAGAAAACTCGTAAGCTGCGTTAGCGAAAGAAAACAAAACACCACTTCAAGGTACTGTAATGAACTCATTCTTTATTTATACTGGTGTTAAACCTACTGTATTCCAACTTCTCTATGATTTATAAACTATTTTACTAGCCACAGATGCATCAAAATAAGCAAACAACACGCGAAAGGCAGAATCTGTCAAAAACAGAACAGTCTGTAGTAATCTGTAACTAACGCAAACTTCTGGAACCCCAAAAATTCTACCAAAATAGGAAGTCCTAGGAAATTTGTCTATTGATCAGCATCAAAAAGAATCAACGCGAAAGCACTTTTCTGTGATTTACTAAATTGTTTCTCGTGCGCGCAAAGTTTCTGTATTTCAGCAGAATCAAATTAACTATCACCATAGGTTATCCTATAGGTCTTACTTGGCACTTTATTGAAACAAAAGCTATAAAACATGATTACTACAGTAGCATAGTCATGTGAACACACAAAAACAGTAAGGATAAATATGGGGTTGTCTCCCAACAAGCGCTATCGTTTAACGCCCCTAGCTAGGCATGATCATTTCAATGATGCTCACATAAAAGATAAGAATTGAAACATAAAGAGAGCATCATGAAGAATATGACTAGCACATTTAAGCCTAACCCACTTCCTATGCACAGGGATTTTGTGATCAAACAACTTAGGGGAACAATAATCAACTAGCATAGGGAGGTAAAACAAGCATAACTTCAAGATTTTAAGCACATAGAGAGGAAAGTTGATATTATTGCAATTCCTACAAGCATATGTTCCTCCCTCATAATAATTTTCAGTAGCATCATGAATGAATTCAACAATATAACCAGCACCTAAAGCATTCTTTTCATGATCTACAAAGCATAGAAAATTTACTACTCTCCACATAAGCAAAATTCTTCTCATTCGGAATAGTGGGAGTATCATAAGAGACTTGAACACTAAAAATTGTTTCCACATTAAAAGAGTGATGTTCAGAAAAAGGGTAATCATAATCATGACAAGTTTTATTAATATAATCATCACTACTTTTTATAGCATAAGTTTCGTCACAATAATCATCATAAGTAGCAAATTCGTTCTCATCATAATCGATTGCAACCTCTCCCAAGATAGTGGAATCATCACTAAATAAAGTAGACACTCTTCCAAATCCACTTTCATATTCATCACAATAAGATTGAACATCCTCCAAAATAGTGGGATCACTAATTCCTAAAGTTGACACTCTTCCAAACCCACTTTCATCAATATAATCATCATAGGTAAGAGGCATGCTATCATTATAACAACTTTGCATATCAAAACATGGGATGCTAAAAATATCATCTTCATTAAACATAGCATCCCCAAGCTTGGGACAAACATTAATTTCAGCAAATATATTCTTAAATATTTCATCCTTATCAAACATAGCTTCCCCATGCTTGGGCCTTTTCATATCATGAGCATAATCACTCTCATCATTAAAAATATGGATAGCACCAATAGTAAAGCAATTATCATCATCACAATGAGTAGTAGGAGCAACTTCATTTGAGAGAGATACCTTTTTACCTTTGTTGCTCCTACTTTTCTTTTTATTCTTCACATTATGTGTGGGTTCAACCTTCTTCTTTGAGCTTCTTATGGATGAGATTGGTTGATTAGAAAACTCCTCCTCGTTACCTGATTCATCATAAGAAATAATAGGAGGATATTGGGAAGTCTCTTCCCTTTCATTAGTATTCTCATCATCTTCTATTTTCTTTCTTTTCTTTAGGTAATTGGAAATATAAGGATTTTCAATGCAATTCTCCGCAGAAAACATATAAATATCCTCTAGATCAAAATCAAGAAATCTATCAAGATTAAAATTTGGAATACCCTCAGTTATACGTTTCATTTCTTCATACCCCAAAAGAAGACTAAGCTCTTTATGATGCCCAAGGGTAATCAAGCTATCACAATTTTTGGACACGATTTGATCATGAAACAATTTGCATTGGAGATTTAAATGACCACGTTCATTGCAAAGTTCACAAGGGGCGCGAAAAATATTGAATCTTTTAGCACACTCATCAAGACTTTCCTGCAAACCTTTAGTTTTTAAATACTTATGCCTCTTGCAATATCTATTTTCTCTATTTGGTGTGTCCATGCAAACCCATTCTACTCCACAAAAATTAACATGCTTATAAGAGACATTTTCATCATAACTAGTGATATCATCATTAGTACTATGGATATTCAAAGAGTTCATACTAACAACATTGCAATCATGCTCATCATTCAAATATTTAGTGTCAAACATTTTAATGCATTCTTCTTCTAGCAATTGAGCACAATTTTCCTTTTCATCAAACTCACGAAAGATATTAAAAAGACGAAGCGTATGAGACAAACTCAATTCCATTTTTTTTGTAATTTTCCTTTATAAACTAAACTAGTGATAAAACAAGAAGCAAAAAGATTCGATTGCAAGATCTAAAGATATACCTTCAAGCACTCACCTCCCCGGCAACGGCGACAGAAAAGAGCTTGATGTCTACTACACAACCTTCTTCTTGTAGACGTTGTTGGGCCTGCAAGTGCACATGTTTGTAGGACAGTAGCAAATTTCCCTCAAGTGGATGACCTAAGGTTTATCAATCCGTGGGAGGCGTAGGATGAAGATGGTCTCTCTCAAACAACCCTGCAACCAAATGACAAAGAGTCTCTTGTGTCCCCAACACACCAAATACAATGGCAAATTGTATAGGTGCACTAGTTCGGCGAAGAGATGGTGATACAAGTGCAATATGGATAGTAGATATAGGTATTTGTAATCTGAAAATATAAAAACAGCAAGGTAACTAATGATAAAAGTGAGCGTAAACGGTATTGCAATGCTAGGAAACAAGGCCTAGGGTTCATACTTTCACTAGTGCAAGTTCTCTCAACAATAATAACATAGATAGATCATATAACAATCCCTCAACATGCAACAAAGAGTCACTCCAAAGACACTAATAGCGGAGAACAAACGAAGAGATTATGTAGGGTACGAAACCACCTCAAAGTTATTCTTTCGGATCAATCTATTCAAGAGTTCGTACTAGAATAACACCTTAAGACACAAATCAATCAAAAGCCTAATGTCACCTAGATACTCCATTGTCACCTCACGTATCCGTGGGCATGATTATACGATATGCATCACATAATCTCAGATTCGTCTATTCAACCAACACAAAGTACTTCAAAGAGTGCCCCAAAGTTTCTACCGGAGAGTCAAGACGAAAACGTGTGCCAACCCCAATGCATAGGTTCATGTGCGGAACCCGCAAGTTGATCACCAAAACATACATCAAGTGGCACGTGATATCCCATTGTCACCACAGATAAACACGGCAAGACATACATCAAGTGTTCTCAAATCCTTAAAGACTAAATCCGATAAGATAACTTCAAGATGAAAACTCAATTCATCACAAGAGAGTAGAGGGGGAGAAACATCATAAGATCCAACTATAATAGCAAAGCTCGCGATACATCAAGATCGTGCCATAGAGAGAACACGAGAGAGAGAGAGAGCGATCAAACACATAGCTACTGGTACATACCCTCAGCCCCGAGGGTGAACTACTCCCTCCTAGTCATGGAGAGCACCGGGATGATGAAGATTGCCACCGGTGATGGGTTCCCCCTCCGGCAGGGTGCCGGAACGGGCTCCCGAGAGGTTTTTGGTGGCTACAGAGGCTTGCGGCGGCGGAACTCCCGATCTATCTTCTTTTTTTATGTTTTTAGGGTACGTGGACCTATATAGGCGAAAGAAGTCGGTCGGGGGGTGCTCGAGGGGCCCAGGAGACAGGGGGCGCACCCAGTAGGGGGTGGACGCCCTCCTATCTCCTGGCCTCCTCGAGGCTCTTCTGACGTGAACTCCAAGTGTCCCGAATCATAATCTTCCCAAAAATCACGCTGCCAAAGATTTCGTTCCATTTGGACTCCGTTTGATATTCCTTTTCTTCGAAATACTGAAACATGCAATAAAACAGCAATATGGGCTGGGCCTCCGGTTAATAGGTTAGTCCCAAAAGTAATATAAAAGTGTATAATAAAGCCCGTAATCATTCAAAACAGATAATAAAATAGCATGAATGCTTCATAAATTATAGATACGTTGGAGACGTATCAATGCACACCCACTTAGTTTCTTTTGTTGAGCTTTCATACATTTATAGCTCTAGTGCATCCGTTGCATGGCAATACCTACTCCTCGCATTGACATCAATTGATGGGCATCTCCCTAGCCCGTTGATTAGCCGCGTCAATGTGAGACTTTCTCCTTTTTTGTCTTCTCCACACAACCCCCATCATTATATTCTATTCCACCCATAGTGCTATGTCCATGGCTCACGCTCATGTATTGCGTCAAAGTTGAAAACACTACTAGGAAAAGGGCTATAGCTAATATGCACATTAATGGCGCACCACATATGTGGTGCGCCACTGCTATATAGCAGTGGCGCACCATGTGTATGTACGCCATTAGTGTCCATATCACAAATGGCGCGCCACACCCACGGTGCGCCACTACTAACAATTTTTTTTCAAAACTAGTAATGGCGCACCAGGGTATAGTGTGCCATTACTAGTTTTAACTAGTAATGGTGAACCACACACTCTGTGCGCCACTACTAACAATTTTTTTTTTACTTTTTTTTCAAAACTAGTAATGGCGCACCAGGGTATAGTGCGTCGCACCAGGGTATAGTGCGCCGCACCAGGGTATAGTGCGCCATTACTAGTTCAAACTAGTAATGGCGCACCACCACCACGGTGCGCCACTACTAACAATTATTTTTTTTATATTTTTGCAAAACTAGTAATGGCGCACCACGTAGCAGGTGCGCCATTAGTAACCATGGTTACTAATGGCGCATTGTTAGGTGGTGCGCTGTTGGTAACCTGAGAGCAGCTAGATATTTTGGACAACCACCTACCACACTCACTTTCCCCACTTCATTCTCTCCACCTCCTCCTCCAAGCTTGTCTTGGGTGCCTCCTCCTCCTCACCTCATTTGCACCATAGATTCACCCAAATTAAGTGGTTAAATTTCCTTTTTTTGATAGGTAAGTAAGGGGAAAGCTTTCTTTATGTTGTAGATCTACTTTTTCTCCCTCCAACAACGTGCACATGCCCTTTTTATGGCCTAGATCTACGTATGTTTGTGGTGTTGCATATGTTTGTGTTTGCAGGTACCGGTATTTGAAATGCGATAGTTGCCAATATTTTGCCGGAATGTCGATTCATTTCCGTTTCGGCAAGAATTTGGCACTATGCATTCTTTTTGGTCCTATTTTTAGGCAAAGTCATGCCAAATTTTTTTTGGTTCTAAAATATCGTTTTGCTCTACCCCGCAGGCGACCATGGTCCGCACGATGACCGAAGGCATCGTGAATAGGTTTTTGAGCGCTGCGAAGGCCGAGATGCTTCAAAAGAACAAGACGGAGATAAGATGTCCGTGTCGAAGATGCAAGCTGAAGAGCCTTATGGACCCGTATTTCGTATTGGTGCGGGACCACCTGCTCTTGCATGGTTTCATGGATGGATATCAGTGGCAAGGTGATGAAGATGATTATGAAGTCGTCCATGGGGGTCGGGCAAGAAATGAGGAAGGGCAGCAAGACAACCGCGGCGAGGGCGGGCGAGAAGACGAAGAATCTCCAGGACATGATCACGAAGTAGATGCAGTACACAGTCATCATGTAGAACATGCCAGACATGATGATGTGGAAGATGCCGGAGTAGACGAAGGGCATGATCATGAAGATGAAGATGCCGGAGCAGACGACAATGGACCATCGATGGGCTGGGTGCAGGACCCTCATATTCAAGAGCTGCTTCTCAAGCAGACGGATAACACAAGAGCTGCCGCCCGAGAGAAAGCCAAGCTGGACCAACTGGAGATAGACGCGGTTACTCCATTGTATGAAGGATGCATGCCCGAGGATACCCGCCTGAAAGTAACGCTCATGGCTCTGGAGATGAAGGTAAAACACGAAATGACCGGCGCATGCTTCGACGAGAACATGTCATTCTGGCACGAACGTCTTCCCAAGGGGAACAAGAGCCCGACCAGTTTCGAGGAGGCGAAGAAAATCGTGTGTCCACTAGATTTACCGCACGTGAAATACCATGTGTGCATGAACAATTGCATCATTTATCGGGACGAGCACCGCGGAGTCTACTATATGTCCGGTGTGCGGCATCACTCGATATAAGAAGAGGAAGAAAGCTCCTCGAAAAGTGGTGTGGTACTTTCCGATCACTCCCCGTCTGCAGCGATATTTCGCGGACCCTATGGTAGCAAAGCTCCTGCGTTGGCATGCGGATAGGGAGGAGAAGAAGCGAGAAGATGACGGAAATGATCCGGAGATAAATAAAAAGACAAGATGCTGAGTCACCCTAAGGATGCGAGCCAGTGGCAAGCGTTGAATTTCGAACACCCAAAATTTGGGGACGATCCAAGGAACATCGTGCTGGCACGAGCACCGATGGAGTCAATCCGTTTGGCAGCCATAGAAGCACACATAGCACCTGGTCTGTGTTTGTGTGGATGTACAACCTTCCCCCCTGGTTGTGCATGAAGAGGAAGTACATTCACATGAGTATGCTAATTGAAGGGCCGAAACAACCGGGGAACGACATCAATCTGTATCTGTGGCTGTTGAAAGAGGAGCTAGACACACTATGGAAAATGCCAGCCAATACGCGGGACACCGCAGAGAAAGAATATTTCCCTATGAGAGCCGCACTGCTCACGACGGTGCACGACTATCTCGGTTACGGATATGTCGCGGGTTAGGTGGTCCACGGATTTTCTGGATGCGTCAGGTGCATGGATGACACAACGTATCGCCAGCTAGATAGAGATCTTGGGTCTTTGAAAACCGTGTTCATGGGACATCGAAGGTGGCTTCGCGACGATGATTCATGGAGAAAACGCAATGATCTGTTTGATGGTGAAACCGAACCCCGAAGACGCCCGTGTACGAGGAGCGGCGAGGAAATAGACGAGCTATTGAAAAATTGGAAAGAGTGCCCACCGCCGGGAAAGGCACCAGAGCCGGGAAAGAAGCGAAAGGCGCCAGAGCCGCTGCTGAAGGTATGGAAAACGAGGTCTGTTTTCTGGGACTTGCTGTACTGGAAGATCCTCCGTGTGCCTCACAGCCTTGATGTCTTGCATATCACGAAGAACGTGTGCGAGAGTCTTCTTGGTACCCTGCTCAACATGCCAGAGAGGACCAAAGATGGGCCGAAAGCAAGGGCAGACGTGAAATCAATGGGCATCAAGGAGGAGCTTCACGCTAATCATGATGATGATGATGATGAGGCGAAGGACACGGAAAGTTGCCGCAAAGGCAAAAAGGCCAAGAAGATCGGAAATGACTTCCCTCCCGCGTGCTTCACTCTAAGTCAGGAGGAGATCGAGCAGTTTTTCACCTGCCTCGTAGGAGTAAAACTTCCTTACGGTTACGCGGAGATACCTAGACTCAGCGAAGCAGAAGTTCAGCGGGATGAAGTCTCACGACTGTCACGTGCTGATGACGCAGATACTTCCAGTTGCAATCCGTGGGATCATGGATGCACACGTCCGTGAAACGCTTTTTGGCCTATGCAACTTTTCGACGTCATCTCTCGGAAGTCGGTTGGCGTGAGGCAATTCAGAAGGCTACAGGAAGAGATCGTGGTGATACTATGCGAGCTTGAGATGTACTTCCCGCCCGCATTCTTCGATGTTATGGTGCATCTGCTAGTCCATATCATGGAGGATATCATCCAACTCGGGCCGACGTTCCTCCACAGCATGATGCCGTTTGAAAGGATGAATGGTGTCATCAAAGGATACTTTCGCAACATGTCACGTCCAGAGGGAAGCATAGCCAGGGGCTTTCTGACCGAAGAGTGCATCTCCTACTGCAAAAATTATCTAGGCATCGAGAACCTCGTTGGTCTGCCCGTCAACATGCACCTCGGCAGGCTCGCTGGATGGGGTCACCGCGAGGGTCGCCGTGAAATGCATGTCGACTTCGAGGGTCGACTCACCGACTTTGAAAGAGCAAACCTAGTCATGCTACAACACATAGACGTGGTCGATCCTTGGGTGGTAGAGCACAAAACCTTTATTGAGAAGACGTACAATGACAGAGGCCAATAGAGGATGGACGGAGAAATAATCAAAGAGCACAACTCATGCTTCACGCGTTGGTTCAAGGAGAAGCTTCTGTCGTACCCTTTACATGAGGATTCTTCCGCGGAAGAAAAACTCATATTCGCCTTGTCACAGGGCGCCGAGCACAACCTGATGACCTATGAGGCGTACGATATCAACGGCTACACATTCTACACCGAGGAAAAGGACATGAAGAGCGATGGTTATCAGAACTCAGGGGTAACGATGGAATCCTACACCGGTAATGACAAGGACAGATACTACGGAAGGATCGAGGAGATCTGGGAGCTGAGCTACGCTGGAGAGAAGGTCCCGATGTTCCGTGTCAGATGGGCCAAGAGCGTCCTAAAATAAGACCGGTATTTCACCACCATGGTTATACCCGAAGCCAAAGACCGCGGGCGCAAACGTCACCGCGAAATATGAGCCATGGGTACTGGCTTCCCAAGTGGTCCAATGCTTCTTCATTACCGACACGTCAAAGCCCACTCGTGTTGTCGTGAGGAGGGGCAAAAGGAAGATCATCAGAATGGATGGAGTCGCCAATGAGCAAGACTTTGACAAGTACGGCGACCCGAAGATGGAAAATGACGACGACAATGAAGTGCCATACACCACAAGAAGAAGCAGGACCACCCTAGCTAAAGGACGTCCGTTCAAGAGAAGAACTCCATTTGCGAAAAAGAAGGGCAAGAAGATTGTGAAAAGATAGCTAGCTAAGATCGATTGTATTTAAATTGTAGTCTTCATTTCTCTATTGTATTTCGACATATGGAATTGAATTTCTAACTCACAAAAAGTATTGAATTTGTTAATATTTTTTGAACTCATGAATATTTTTAAATTTCATGGAACTTTTTGAATTCATGAATATTTTTTCAAATTTGATGATATTTTTTCATATTCATAAATGTTTTACCAATTCACCAATGTTTTGCAACTAAAAATCCAAAAAAAAGTTACTAATGGCGCACCCCTAGGAGGTGCGCCATTGCTATCAAGGTACTTATGGCGCACCCCTAGGAGGTGCGCCATTGGTATACCAATTTTTATTTAATTAGGTTTATTCTATTACTGAATTTCTAACTCACAAAAAGTATTGAATTTGTTAATATTTTTTGAACTCATGAATATTTTTAAATTTCATGGGCACTTTTTGAATTCATGAATATTTTTCAAATTTGATGATATTTTTTCATATTCATAAATGTTTTACCAATTCACAAATGAATGCAACTAAAAATCCAAAAAAAAAGTTACTAATGGCGCACCGCTAGGAGGTGCGCCATTGCTATCAAGGTACTTATGGCACACCAGGAGAAGGTGTGCCATTGCTAACCCTCCCCCACTAAAATCCCCAATCTCACATCTCTCTCAACCCCGACCCACTGCGCCGCTGCCCCGACCCACTGCGCCGCCGCCCCTACGTGCGCCGCCGCCCTCGCTCGTGGGACGCGTCCGCTCCCAATCCGCGCCCCCGCCGCCTCCCTCTCCCCATCCTCCCCTTCCTCCCCCTCCGACCCCACCCCGCTCTCGCCGGAGCAGCGCCGCAGGGCCGACACCAACCTCGCCCTCGCCCGCGCGCGCCGCAACCTCTGCCTCACCGAGTCCGGAGTTGCTCGTGGAGGAGACGTGACTGGAGGCGCTCTCCGTGGAGCTGCTCAAGCCCTACGCGCTCGACCTCTGCCGCTTCGTCGCCCACGAGCGCCTGCACGCCAAGGTGCCCGTCTACCCGCCGCCCCACCTCGTCTTCCACATGCCAAATCGAGCGGCGGCCAGGTAAATCCATCCTGACCCGCCGGCGTCCACCTCGACCTCCCTCCTCCCCTCTATTCCCGCCATCCCACATCTCTTTATGGCTCCGTTTGACGGACTCATCCACCTTCCCTTCTCTCTGCAGGATAGGAGGAACTCCATCATCGAGCAGAACCGGGGCGAGCTCCAGCCCTACCCACCGGCGTCCAGCACAGGTATGCTCATCCCCTTCCCGCCCCTCCGGCTGCCCGTGTCCGCCCTCCCTCTCCCCTGTCCCCCATCTCTGATTGTTTTCTTTTCCAGTCTCAATCTATATGCTACATGATCTATACCGAGGTGAATAATCTTTTGTCATGGAAGATTGCTGGTTGTTGTGCATGATCTGTTGCAACTGCGATTGAATGTCCGTGAAAAATGTGTCATGAATTGATGTTGCTGAATATTGATGATATCGGAACCGATTCACACATGTGTTTCTGAATGTAAGACTACAACCTGTATAGGACAAATTTGGTGCAAGAAAACAACACACTTCTACTAATCTCTTGCTGCATAGGAAAGGTATTTTGCAGTGCTCAAGCAAAGTGAGGATAGTTTCAGTTAACTAAGCCGTGATCACTCAAAAGTTAGTTGAAAGAAGATCTTGGTCGGCTTTCAGTAGTTGCTGTAGTTGTCAGAGAGAAGTTCAAACCTGTCAAAGAATGAATAGCCTAGTACTTCAGCTATTATCTTCCCCACTATAGTTTTGCTAGAACCCATCATTCCTACATTTAAATGCATACATATATTAGATAGGCAATACATAGTGAAGGGTTCCATTCAAATTATACAGCTGATGTGGGGGCAAGAACTAACCAACTAGATAAACACAGCGGTCATTCAGGCAAGGGAGCACGTCCTCTGCTTTTTGCTGCAGTTAACATGGAGGTCAGTCATATCAACACAAATATGCAGTTAGTTGATGAACCGTGTGAATTTCTCCATGTAAACTTGCCAAGGCAAACATCATTGCATTATCTCCTAAACTTTAGTACGAGAGCCTCATCAGTAGAATAATGGGCCTTCTCAGTACCTGCGATCGTGCATGCATGTCAGATCACAATCATTCGATATCATCCTCGATAGCACTCTCTTTGACTTCTATGGTTTGTCCTGGGTAGCATACTACAGAGATTACTCAATTTTTGCAGACTTATTTGCGATCCATGATATTTCTTTGGAGTCTCATGATACATCCCTTAATTTTTTTGAAATTTGTAGACACTAAAATCAAAATAGCTCATGGCTGTTTGATGTGACCGTGATTAGGTTTATGTCCATTTCAATGGCTACTTGCAGCAACAGCTGAATGTAACTGAATTTTTGAACACATGCATTGTAGATAGTTTTAGTTAACTAAGATTGGCAGAATATCTTGTTTCAAATATAGCCTATGCATGTCTTGTTTTCTGGTTATGGATATTGTATAGTCCTGCATATCTTGTTTTTTTTGTAATATAATGCTTACCAAAGGTTTCAATATTTTGCTGTTACCATTGTTCTTTGAGCATAATTCTTTTTCATTTCCTACTATCCTTATTCTAATTCTCTTAAATTGCAATGTTGTGTGTAATAGAATTAGATCTTGGATCTGCTAGTGGACTTTGGGAGTTTGTTAGCCAGCTTGGTGACTCCAGATTTTTTCTGTGATCTGTTGCTGGCATCTAGCCAGCACACACATACATACAGACGCACATTGTGGTGCTGCTTTGTTTCTGTGATCACATTGTGGTGCCTGGCACATTTGCCCCATCACTTCGTTACCCCTTTCTCCTGAAATGTTGATTAATTTCCGTTTCGGTTGAGATTGGGGCACTCCTAGGTCAAGAAAATTAGCAAAGGTCATGCCCAATTTTCTTGACCTAGAAGGTGCCCGATTCTCAACCGAAACAAAAATTAATCAACATTTATAGTTTGACCTAGATATAGGGGTGCTACTGCTACTGCTTTGAGTTGCTACCGCTATATCCTCCATCCTGTCCCACCGGAGCAAGCAAACCTACAAGCTGCTCCTCATGTTTTCCCCTCTACTAGTAGACTGGAACTTTCCAATGCTGGCTGGTTTGCACCCTCTACAAGCTGCTACTGCTTCTGAATGACCTAACAGCCATCAAAATCTAGTTTGAATCAGAAAAATGTGAGAAAACCCATCGATTGAGGCGGACAACTAGTTGTAGATGAGGAGGGGCATGTGAGGCCCCATCGAGTCTATGAAGATTTGATGGGTCATGATATATTGACTTGTGGATTTATTTTTTCCTAGACTGCATTTAAGAAATAACTCTAGTAGCCTTTTTTTCCTATTTAGAGCGAACATGGCCCACAACGATGAGGCCGGCGGTTCGGGCAAGGCATTCTGGGAGCTGTCCCAGCAGATGGAGGAAGAACCTCACCGCTATGAGGATGCCGCGGAAGACACCGATCCCGACTACACAACCCCTAGTGGCGTCGGGGATGACACCACTGATGGTGCCGCCGAGGATGCCACCACTGATGATGGCAGTGCACACACAGATGGCAGCCAACTGAAGAGGCAATGGAAGGACCGGCGCCCGAACGTGCTCGGCACCGTCAAGCAGGAATTTACTGAAGTGTCCTCCAGTGGGCATCCAGCGGCGCCCAAAGAATTAGTCAGTGGGTACTCGGGACAACTCGGGTGCATTCTCCGGAGCACCGTCTCGATCAACACCGAGAACCTAAGGCATCGTGACCAAGGGAATTTGCGCAACCTCCTCTTCACGAAGCTGCACGAACGATACAAGTTCCCCGGTGACTTCGCAAACACACGCCTCTCAAGGAATAAAGTGAACAGTGCCGCCCTCACGAAGATGAGCACGGCCCTGGCTACTTGGAGAGCCGCGGTGAGGAGAAGGATTCTAAGAGGTGATAGTTATGAGAAGATAAAGGAGACAAATCCTTCGATCAGCGAAGCTGACTACTGGGAGTTCAAGATCAAGTGCGAGAGTAACACAACCACGGAATCAAGTCAGTGGGGGAAAGATATGTGGGACTTGAACTTAGGGGTCCACAACTCGGTCCCAGCGGTTACAGAGTGGCGGAACCTATATGGGACAAGGAGGACGTGGAGCGTGCCGAGCAAGGCCTACCGCCCCACTTCGATAAATACCGTGACAAGCAGACCAGGAACTATGTCAGGGCCCGGTACAAGGTGGACCCGGTAACAAAGGAGCTTACCACGGATCCGAAGACCAAGTCGCTTGAGCTTGTTCTGGTAAGGAATACACCCCCGCGTAATTAGCTCCATATGGTTGCATTCTAATTAATGAAGACAAATTTCTAAATGGTTCACGTTCCTTCCGCAGGACACTGAATGCAGTAGCGCGGGGTCGTCTCAGAGCTCACCTTGGGACACCACTTTAAATAGGGCATTGAACGTAATGAAACACAAGGATAAGTTCAGTAAGCCGTCGTCAGCTGGTCGTGTGGCCGGCAAAGGCTAGTCCACGAAATGGGCGGAATACTATAACGCTAGGCGAAAGGGGAGAAAGACCAGCTCGGAAAGCCAGGAGCGCGAGGTTCAAGAACTCAAGGCACAAGTGGCGCGGATTCCGGAGATGGTCCAAGAGCAAGTGCGAGACCAACTGGGAGCGACGATCACTGCCATTGTGCCTACCTTGATTGAGGGGTTGCAGGCGTGGATTGCGGGCGGCCAAGAGGGGCTGCCCCCGATTCCCAGCTTCACGGCCTGCAACTCGCACAATGCGCCGGCGGCGCCATTGGTGTCTCCGGCGGAGGCAGTATTGGTGTCTCCGGCGCCGGCGCCGGGCATTGGAGCCTAATGCACCCGGGTGTGGGAAGAATACGCCGGTCGGCACCTCGGCAGCAAGCGGCCCCTCCGTCACATGCACGCCCGCCGTTGGCGGTGCCTCAACATTAGCCGAGCTCGACGCCATCACGGTAACTAAGCCTCTCGGCCGATGACTTCATCTCCTTGCCTTTGACTGGGCATCCTGACGCCCTACATGTTTTCGTAGGGTGCCACTGACGTTCCATGCACTCTCCTGCACTTCGTGGGCGGCGATTGATCGATGTCGCCAAGGCCAGAATCGTTCAACCGGGCAACCACGTGTTCCATGGTAATCCGATGCCACCCACCGTGTATAGGGTTCAACTGGTTCGGGTGCTGCCGGTTTGCGACGACTTGTTACCTCCGTTTCGACCCGCTGGGGCCGACGAAGATGATGTGATGACCCTCAGCGCCTGCTTAAGCAGGCCCCTGCTTTGGCCGAAGAGCCAGATTCGTTTGGGGGCGGGGGACACCACCCCACAGACAACACCGCCAGTCGTGCCGGCGCCAAGCCATGGAAAGACCGCCGCAATGTTACCGGACATGCCGGACAAGCATATGGCACAGGATCCGGACATGCATATGGCACAGGATCCGGACGACGACGACGTCAGTACATTTACCAACGTCGATAAGTACTTCAACAAACATGGGTACGGTGACGAATTCTCGGGGCCTCCTTCTCAAGAACCCAACCCTGCAAAAGACGATTGCGATCTAGCTGGTACCGCGGAGAAACCCAATTGCAACAGGCATCGTCTGGCGTTTAGTTCTCAGGAGACGCCTCCAGCTGCCGCCTTCACCGAGCCTCAGATAGCCGAGGTGCGAAATATTATCAGCCTCAACACACTCAAGAAGGCGGTCTCTGAGCAGAACTCGATCCCATTACAACAGAAGAAGAAGGGACGAAAAAGAAAGAATAACAAGGGTGCGAGCCAGCCGGCACCGACTACGATCCGTGCTCAGGACGGGCCACCTTCACCGAGGGTGAATGTGGGGGGTAGGCCGATGCTATTGACTAATCTGCTCAATGCTGCAACCGGTGCTATGCGGAGTCTGCATGACTGTGTTCTTTCTTTGGAGAAGCGGTAGCTCTCCGAGAATGATGTGGCATACCCGGTTTACGTGGCCAAGGTGCCAGAGGGCAAGGGCTTTGTCGATAGCACCATCAGGGGTATGATCGTCCTGCGGTTTGATGACATCTTCGCTATGTTTAACCTTCATCCGCTGCACTACACCTTCATTCGGCTATTTTCGCTAAGTATGGAGATGCTGATCATTAGAGACAAGACCCCGGACATTGTGATAGTCGACCCCTTCTACATGCGTGCCAAGATCTTGGGCAGCGCTGGGGACCGGCAAGTCGCGAGTTCATACTTCGAAGGCATCATTCTGGCAAACCCAGATAAGGATAACTTCCTCGTGCCTTACTTTCCTGAGTAAGTCATCCCCTCACCGCCCCGTAACATATGATTTCTTAGATTTCAATTGTTCTTTTTTTTTTCCAACATTCCGTGTTTCGTGAAGTGACACACATTGCACACTCATCCTCTTAAGCCCGAAATATTCCATGGCCACGTATTTCGACTCGGACCGTCAGTCAAAGAAAGACTACCCAAATATCAAGAAAGTTCTTGATGAAGCTCTTCCCGGCTACGCCAGATCTGGAGGAACCTTCAGTAGGCCAATTCGTAGGTACGATAAGCACGTGTTCACCCACAATACGACGTTCCCCTGGGTCAAGCAGCCGCCTGGCGATCAGAAGGATGCCTACTACGCCCTCCATCACATGCGGGCGATCGTACGGGACCATAATCACCTTCTGCTACCAAATAATCTCAAATATTGGGCCGCACGCTTCTCGGCAATCAAGGACGCGGATATCAGACAAGAATTCTTTCGCATCCAGTCGGAGTTTGCGGAAATCATCCATCAAGATGTCCTTCATATCTCGGGGCAGCTCTACCTCAGATATCAACCGTCCAATAGTGAGATAGAAACAATGCTACAAATGCAGGCTGACAACGACCGCGATTTCATGACCATCACAATAGACGGCGGCTTCATCCACGCTCCGGTCCCTGATTCGAGTTAAAAGTAGTGATGCTATGTAGTTCTGAAATATCGATTAGCTCATGTTGTAATTAAACTTTAATGAACTTGTATGTTTCTTTAGTTCGGACAGTCGTTCAACTTATATGTAATCGATGCTATTTATTAGTAGGACCATGAATCGTGCTATTAATGTGTTGCTTTTCTCTTCCGATCCTTTTGTTGCATACTTATATATTGCTTATGTATTGTCTATGAATTGCTACTAACGTTTTGTTTGTCTAGTGCATAGAGATGCCGTCGTATGTCGTGTACAAGGGTAAGGTTCCCGGAGTCTACGACGACTGGAAGGAGTGTCGGAGACCGGTTCACCATTTCAGCGGTAAATGTTACAAAGGGTACACCACTAGGGCGGAGGCGGAAGCTAGATACGCGCGCTATCTAGCGGGAGAGAGGAGGGAGCGTTGGAGGAACCAGATGAAGACCAGTTTCATCGCGATGATGCTGATCGTGATGACCGCAGCTCTCTTCTATGTGATGGTAGTTTAGATGATCGATATCGACTTGTAATGTGAAGAAAAATTTGCTACTCGCGGTCTCGAGACTTGTAATGTTCTAACTTTCTTTGGTATTTTGAATTCGGAGACTAATATGATGAATTGTATTCGGAGACTAATATTCTATTGTATTTGATAAATCTACTGTTTATATGCTGTGCTGTCTATATTCTGTGCAGTAATGTATTTTGTAACCTGTGCAAATATCAGTGGAGAAAAAAAATCCTAATATTCATAGTAGTGGCGCACCATATTGCACTTTAGTGGCGGACTGCAATAAACACACCAGTGGCGCATTATCTAGCAGTGCGCCATTAGTAACCCAGAGCACAAGGTAAATATAGCACACTGGTGGACATAGTAATGGCACACGGTGTGGTGCGCCACTATTATCTGGGATACTAGTGGCGCACCAGAGGTGCGCCATTACTATTTGTTACTAGTGGCGTGTTAATAGTGGCGCACCTGTAGTGCGCCATTAATAGCAAAAACAGGTGCGCCACTAACAACCCTTTTTCTAGTACTGAAAAGTTTGAGAATACTAAAGTATGAAACAATTGCTTGGCTTGTCATCGGGGTTGTGCATGATGGGAGCATTTTGTGTGAAGAAAATGAAGCATGGCCAAACTATATGATTTCGTAGGGATGAGCTTTCTTTGGCTATGTTATTTCGAGAAGACATAATTTCTTGGTTAGTATGCTTGAAGTATTACTATTGTTATGTCAATATTAAACTTTTGTCTTGAATCTTATGGATCTGAATATTCTTGCCACAATAAAGAAGATTACATTGATAATTATGTTAGGTAGCATTCCACATCAAAAATTTTGTTTTTATCATTCACCTACTCGAGGACGAGCAGGAATTAAGCTTGGGGATGCTGATACGTCTCCAATGTATCTATAATTTTTTATTCTTCCATGCTATTATATTATCAATAATGGATGTTTTATATGCATTTATATGCTATTTTATATGATTTTTGGGACTAACCTATTAACCTAGAGCCCAGTGCCAGTTTTTGTTTTTTTCCTTGTTTTTGAGTATCACAGAAAAGGAAAACCAAACGGAGTCCAATTGACCTGAAACTTCACGGAACTTATTTTTGGACCAGAAGAAGGCCATGGAGTAAAAGAGTTGGGCCAGAAGAGTCCCAGGCTGCCCATGAGGGTGGGGGGCGCGCCCACCCCCTGGGCGCGCCTTCCTACCTCGTGGACAGCCCGGAGACCCCCTTGACTTGTTCTCGACACCAAAACCTCTTATATATATAGAAACCCCCAGAACATAACCTAGATCGGGAGTTCCGCCGCCGCAAGCCTCTGTAGCCACCGAAAACCAATCTAGACCCGTTCCGGCACCTTGTCGGAGGGGGAATCCCTCTCCGGTAGCCATCTACATCATCCCGGCGCTCTCCATGACAAGGAGGGAGTAGTTCACCCTCGGGGCTGAGGGTATGTACCAGTAGCTATGTGTTTGATCTCTCTCTCTCTCTCATGTTCTTGAGGTGGTACGATCTTGATGTATCGCGAGCTTTGCTATTATAGTTGGATCTTATGATGTTTCTCCCCCTCTACCCTCTTTTAATGGACTGAGATTGTGTGATGCATATCGTATAGTCATACCCACGGATACTTGAGGTGACATTGGAGTATCTAGGTGACATTAGGGTTTTGGTTGATTTCTGTCCTAAGGTGTTATTCTAGTACGAACTCTATGATAGATCGAACGGAAAGAATAGCTTCGTGTTATTTTACTACGTACTCTTGAATAGATCGATCAGAAAGGATAACTTTGAGGTGGTTTCGTACCCTACAATAATCTCTTCGTTTGTTCTCCGCTACTAGTGACTTTGGAGTGACTCTTTGTTGCAG
Source organism: Aegilops tauschii subsp. strangulata (assembly GCF_002575655.3). NCBI lineage: Eukaryota > Viridiplantae > Streptophyta > Magnoliopsida > Poales > Poaceae > Aegilops > Aegilops tauschii. The sequence goes on from NC_053041.3 coordinate 71,194,960, forward strand.
GTTGAGGGATAGTTATATGATCTAATTATGTTATTATTGTTGAGACAACTTGCACTAGTGAAAGTATGAACCCTAGGCCTTGTTTCAACGCATTGCAATATCGTTTGTACTCACTTTTATCATTAGTTACCTTGCTGTTTTTATATTTTCAGATTACAGAAACCTATATCTACCATCCATATTGCACTTGTATCACCATCTCTTCGCCGAACTAGTGCACCTATTCAATTTACCATCGTATTGGGTGTGTTGGGGACACAAGAGACTATTTGTTATTTGGTTGCAGGGTTGTTTGAGAGAGACCATCTTCACGCTACGCCTCCCACGGATTGATAAACCCTAGGTCATCCACTTGAGGGAAATTTGCTACTGTCCTACAAACCTCTGCACTTGGAGGCCCAACAACGTCTACAAGAAGAAGGTTGTGTAGTAGACATCAGTATGATGTTAGAAGAACGATCATATTGAATTGACCCAACTTGTTTGTTATACTTTGAGATGTTCTCACCAAAAGTCTAATAGATATAACACAGAGAGTTAATGTATGCTTTAGTTCCTTAGACCACGAGAGTATCATAGTCACTTCATACTAGACGATAGACTTTGGGTTTGCTCAAACATCATTCGTAAAACGGTGATCATAACGACAACTTTCAGGTTCATCCAAAAGTGTGACATGGGATTGTATAGCTCAAGAGTCAGATTTGCCCCTCTGGCGATAGAGAGATATTCTTAGGGCCCTCTCGGTGTGACAGCATCCATCATCGTCTGGCCAGCCATATGTGACTAAGTCACAGGGATGCTGGAATATGTCAATGAGAAAGAGGAATAAAACTGGTAACGAGGAGACCGGCATAATGAGCATGAGAATGACTCAAGTGGATACAGATATATCTCACCTCGAATTTTGTAAAATATCGCGGAGCAAAAGGAATAGCATATGATAACCAAAGGTTCACTCGAATATCATTCGTGTATTCATATGTGTCAATATGGATGTCCATGGTTTCGCTATTGACCAATGAACGGAAGGCAATTTTGTTCGTGTCTATGTTTCACCGAACCTAGCTATAGGGTCACACACTTGAGGGAATCACGATCTGTTGAGTGAGAGTTAGGAGAAAATATTCTCGGAATAGTCTCAAGACTATAAGATATGGTTTCGAGACTGGAAGCGTTCCGGAGTTACCAGAAGAATTTTGGATTTTACCGTGTAAGACTAGTGTCGGTGTCAAAACCGGCGGATCTCGGGTAGGGGGTCCCGATCTGTGCGTCTAAGGCTAATGGTAACAGGAGGCAAGGGACATGATGTTTTACCTAGGTTTGGGCCCTCTCGATGGAGGTAAAACCCTACTTCCTGCTTGATTGATCTTGATGATATGGGTATTACAAGAGTTGATCTACCACGAGATCGTAGAGGCTAGACCCTGGGAGCTAGCCTATGATGATTATGAATGTCCCTATACGGACCAAACCCTCCGGTTTATATAGACACCGGAGGGGGCAAGGTTTTACACAGAGTCGGTTACAAAGAAGGAAATATACTATCCGGATCGCCAAGCTTGTCTTCCACGCAAAGGAGAGTCCCATCCGGACACGGGACGAAGTCTTGAGTGTTGTATCTTCACGGTCCATTAGTCCGGACAAAGTATATAGTCCGACAGTCGGATACCCCCTAATCCAGGACTCCCTCAGTAGCCCCTGAACCAGGCTTCAATGACGACGAGTCCGGCGCGCAGTTTGTCTTCGGCATTGCAAGGCGGGTTCCATCTCCGAATACTCCAAAGTAATTACCGAACACTTGAATCGTCTCCAGATCTGCAAGTTGATCTTCATATTCCACAGTAGAGAGAATGATATTCCACAAATGTAATCTGCTGACAACTTGAGGCAACGTAACATGACATTACGGTCGGGTCTTTATTCAAACCGTTTTCTCATAGCCAGCCACATCGCATATTGGGAGGCGGTTTCCTTGGCACGTCTTGTCGAAGCAGAGATCATGTCCCCTTATTACGGGATTCTCATCAATACGGGTATGGGTAACCCAACCGCGCCATCAATCATGGCGCTTGGGAAATAAGCGATCTTCAACGGGCAAGTGGGGAGGCGCACCGCTTTTGTCGCCTCTATAAAGGGATAAGGATTCCCCTTTTTCACCCACGCCTCCTTCCTCCTCTACTCATCCTTTCTCGCACTCTCGAGCTCCAGCGCCCAAGTTCTCACCTTCTCCGTAGGACCATCCATAGTATGTCCGGAGCGGGAGGCAAGTGGATGGCCTCCTCTGTCACAGAGGGGAATATCACCAAGCTTCGGGCGGCCGGATACCTGGCCGAAAACATTGCGCACAAGCTCCCGGCGGAGGGACAGATCACCCCTACCCCCAAGCCTCGGGAGAGAGTAGTATTCCTCCCTCATTTCATCCGCGGACTAGTGTTTCCATTCCACCCATTCGTCCGCGGGCTCATGTATTACTATGGGCTAGATTTCCACGATCTAGCCCCGAATTTCGTCCTCAACATCTCGGCCTTTATCATTGTGTGCGAGGCCTTCCTCCGCATCAGGCCCCACTTTGGCCTGTGGTTGAAAACCTTCTGCGTGAAGCCGAAGATCGTTAGCGGCCAGCAGGCGGAGTGTGGAGGTTCCATGGTGGGCAAGATGCCCAACGTCACATGGCTCGACGGCTCCTTTGTGGAGACCGTGAAAGGGTGGCAATCAGGGTGGTTCCACATCACCGAGCTGCACGGCGCCAATTGGGCGGCGGCCCCCAAGTTCTGATCCGGAGTCCCCATGCGGCTCACCTCTTGGGAGAAGAAGGGCCTAGCCTTGGGCGAACCTGCGGAGCTGACCGGACTCGAGAACTGCATAAAAAGTATGCGGGATAAGAAGATCAAGCTTGTCAACGTGGTCCAGATCATGCTCGTTCGCAGGATCCTCCCGTGTCAAAGACGGGTATTCAATATGTGGGAGTTCGATCCGGCCGAACACCAGATGTTGCACGAGTTCTTCGACATGACGCATAAAGACGTCTGGAAGGTGCTGTTCAAGGCCGGCGAGGTTCCACCTCCCCTTTCCGAGGACCGCGGGCTTAGCGCAAGGCGCCCTGCCAATCTGGTAAACCCTCTAACTATCACAAAATGTACCTTTCCCAGCATATTCGTGGGAGGATTTTGAGTCATTTATGCTGACAAAATAGGATTATGTGGAGACGGCGGAGCAGATCGACTGCCCGGCTCCGCTGCCTGAAGATCCGACGACCGCACTCCTAACGGAGATGCTGACTCCGACGCCGTATAAGGTGCCGGAGAGGAAGGCCGAAAAGAAGGCCACGGGGACCAGGAAGGGTCTCCGGCGCAAGGTCGCACCGGACGCCTCGTCTGAAGACGACGAGGCGCACTCCTCCCACGATGGGGAGGAGAAGAAAAGGAAGAGGGCCGCCCCATCAGGGGAGGCTGAAGGGTCCAAGAGAGTGGCCGTGGGAACCAGGAAAGGTTCCCCGCGCCAGGCCATGATAGACTCGTTGTCAGAAGACGGCGAGGCGGATTCCTCCCGTGAAGACGGGGAGGAACGTGAAGAAATGCCCCCTCCCCGTACGGGGGAGGAGAAGAAAAGGAAAGCCACCCCACTGAGGGAGGCTAGGACGCCGAAGAAGGGAAAGGTGTCCCTTCCGGGCCACTCCACCACGACCTATAGCGAGGAGGAGTGGCTGCCCAGGGGGAAGCCCCTAGCAAGATCGTAAGTATCCGCACTCTGTTATATTTTCGTGCGGTTTAGCTTCATAGTTAGTTATAACGCCGAACACGTCTATGCAGTCTGACCAGGGCCCATCCCGAGGTATCCTCTTCGGACGGGTCTTTGAGCGAGTCGGCAATGAATTCGCTCCCGACAGCCACTTCCCCTCGGCCTGCGGATGACACAGAGGTGTTATCCCAAAGGGTCCCAGAGCAGGGGGAGGCGATTCTGGCGACGCCCCAAGGCACAGGTCCAGACGCCGGGCATACGGGGCGTAAAATCCCCTCGGATTATGCCGACGAGCGCCACAACAAGTCGGGCCCTCAGCCGGACACTGTACCGGAACCTGCAAGGGTTCCGGATTCTAGCAGGCGGCCCCTCGCTAAGGAGGGCGAGCCAACCGTGCCGATGACTTCCGTTGCGCCAGAGGCGCCGGACAGTCTGCTGGAAGCGCTACGCGGCACTTCTATGGAAGAAGAGCACCGTACTCTTATGAGTGCGGTGATTCAGAAGGTTCAGTCCGCCAAGAGCGGATTGACCGAAGCCTGCACTAGCCTCCTAACAGGCTTTGAGGTAAGTAATTAAAAGTGTGAGAAATTATCACGCAGTAGACAGTAGCCCCTGATACTCTGTTTGGTGTTCGGAAAGAAAAGCCAAACGGAGGGTCAATTTTAATCCGCATGAGTCTAACAATAGGTGTCTATGTGAATAAGCAGGCGGTGCTACTTGCCACTGCTGCCCGCACAGCCAAGGTCACCGGACTCGAATGGGACCTGGGGCAGGTTCAAGGAGAGCTCAGCCTCACGAAGAGGCAGCTCGAAGAGAACGAAGGTAAGTGATACCTCATTCACATGTCGTATAGAGTAAGGAAATTAGTGATGCTAACAAAAGGCGTCATCATTTTGTAATAGGGGCCACGACCGAAGTGGCGTCCCTGAAGAAAGCGCTATCAGAGGCCGAAAACAAGGCGGCCATGGAGCGCATTGAGTGTGAAAAGGAAAATGCTAGGGTGGGCGAGGTACAGCAAGAGCTCCAGGAGCTCGGCAAGAAGTTCGAGTCCTTGGAGCATGACTTCAAGACAAAGGAGTCTGAGCTTGCGCAGGCCCTTTTGAGCATGAAGGACGCCAAGGCCGAAGCCGAAAAGGCCCAGCAGGAAATCCAGGCGGCCAAGAAGATAGCGGCGGGTAAGACATTTTTTATGCAAAGCAAGCATGTGGAGGAGACGTTTCTTTTACTTACCCGAATTCAGAGCTCTCCAGGGGCCTTCGCAGATCTGCCACGCAGCATATCGGATGTCGCAGAGTTCTACCATGCCGAAGAGGGGAGCTCGACGGAGAAGCTGTTCTGGTCCCAGTATGCTGGAGCCGAACAGCCGATGCCTCTAAGAGACCAATTGAAGCAGTTGGTGGAACTCCACAGGGCGGCCGAACTGGCTATGAAAGATTTCATAGTCCGGATGTGGCCTGGTGAGCCCCTGCCCGCCAGATACTTCGGCCTGATAAAGCGGATGGTAAATGCCCGTCTGCGGCTTGAAGTAATCATGCGATCCGTTTGCATTGAGGGTGCCCGCCGGGCCTTTGCCCATGCGAAGGTGCATTGGGGCAAGCTAGATGCGGAGAAGCTGGTGAAGGATGGACCGCCGGAGGGAAAGGTGCATCGCTATCCCGAGAAGTATTATGATGGCGTAATGAATGGCGGTCGCCTCGTGGCCGATGAGTGTACCAAGGACACCATCTTTGAGTGAATACACTCCTGTCGTTTTTGTAATGTAAAAACAAAGTTATTTGCGCTATATAGCGCTTTTAATGATTTAAAATATTACCTTATGTGCGGCTGTCTATAAAATTCTGAAAGTAGGCCATTCGTCGGCTTCCACCCCCGCGTAACTACTACTGGGGTGTTCATGGAAACCCAAAACACTCTTTTATCCAAATCGTTGGTCCGTGAAGGAGGTGTTTGGCGCAGCGAACGAGGCAATCGGACTATGCGGCTTTATAACTCTCACTTAGCCATAGAAGTCTATAATTTTAAATTGCGGCGAAGCCCCTAGAATTCGGAAAGCCGAACTGGGGCCCTATACACGCCTAAATCGGACGCGGCCGATTCCTCGCCTAAAGCGGAAAAAATCTTTACGGATTTTGAGACCTCTCGAACAGCGACCAGCTCTCGCCGCATCATGACAGCCAGTTTTCGGCTTTCTCTACTAAGGTGCTCGTCCGGAAGAACCGGGACACAATCACAGTAGTTCTCCCTGCCCTACCTTAGCTGATATAACGGAACGTAAGGTACCAAAACAAGGGAGCCGGGAAAACCCAACTATTGACCCAAGACATGATTCGGAGCTGATGCATATAGTGCTATAAGTTCGGGGTGCCGCACTGTTGAAAGTGTTCAAACTTAACTTGCCATATTATGGGGTGCCATAAGAAGCCCCTGGGAAACTGAACGTACCAAGATGTACGGATTCAATATTAAATAAACATTTAGGAAAAAATGTGAGGATAATAATAATAAGCTGACGCTATATATTGTTTCCCATTGTAAGACAATACGTCTAAGCGTATGTGTACAATTGATGCATTAAGCAGAATGAAAATAGGACTATTTGACATGTCCTGCCCAAGGGCGGGCCGCATACAGGTATATAAAACAGGTATAACTATCATTTACAGACACCACCTGGTATTCCCTTTGTGCGCAAAGCCTTTTTCCTCCTTGGTTTTCCCTTCTGTGAGGGATCCAGTGATCTGGCTCTCCGAAGAGGCTGCCCAAATGTAGGTTCCTGAAAGACGAAGGGGGTTATTAAAATACGTTGCGCCTGAACCGCACTGTTGACTGCAGCACTATTGCGCCTCCGCCTATGCCCATGGTATTTTAAGTGCGTAATTGTGTACGCGCGGCACGAATGATGCCGTGATCGGGCTGGGGCGGAGGCTGGATTGCTAGTCGTGCTCCTGTTGCCGTGTACTTCGGACTCGCTTGACGGCGTTCGAGGTTGTTGTCGCCGGATTGATGGTTTGCCGAAGAAGGCTGCGTTGTACTTCTGCCCTGAGGGCTGCAATATGCTCTTCGGTATGGAGAGAGCGGTCCGTGTTTCCATTGACTGTGATGACCCCGCGAGGTCCTGGCATCTTGAGCTTGAGGTATGCAGCGTGGTACCGCATTGAATCGAGCGAATGCGGGTCGTCCAAGCAGTGCGTGATACCCACTACGGAAAGGGACGATATCGAAGATTAACTCCTCGCTTCGGAAGTTATCCGGGGATCCGAAGACCACTTCCAGTGTTATGGAGCCCGTGTAGCGGGCCTCTACTCCTGGAATTACACCTTTGAAGGTGGTTTTGGTGGGCTTGATCCTTGAAGGGTCGATGCCCATTTTGCGCACTGTGTCCTGATAAAGCAGGTTCAAGCTGCTGCCGCCATCCATAAGGACTCGCGTGAGGTGGAATCCATCGATGATTGGGTCTAGGACCAATGCGGCTGAACCGCCGTGACGGATACTGGTAGGGTGATCCCTACGATCAAAGGTGATCGGACAGGCTGACCATGGGTTGAACTTTGGGGCGACTGGCTCCATCGCATAGACGTCCCGTAGTGCTCGCTTTCGTTTCCGTTTGGGAATGTGGGTGGCGTAGATCATGTTGACCATTTTCACCTGGGGGGGAAATTTCTTCTGTCCCCCCATGTTCGAACGCCGGGGCTCGTCGTCATCATCGCTGTGCAGCCCCTTGTCCTTGTTCTCGGTATTTATTTTATCGGCCTGTTTAAACACTCAGCAGTCCCTGTTAGTGTGGTTTGTTGGTTTATCTGGGCTGCCATGAATTTTGCACGAGCGATCAAGTATGCGGTCCAGACTGGACGGTCCCCGATTGTTTCTTTTGAACGGCTTTTTCCGCTGACCAGATTTTGAGCCACTGAATCCGGCGTTGACTGCCATGTCTTCAGTGTTGTCACCATTGTTTCGACGCTTGTGTCTGTTGCGTCGTGGCTTGCCGTTGTTATCGCGGACATCTGAAGCGCCGGAGTTTATTGGTGTGATGCTACTGCGAGCCAACCAGCTGTCCTCGCCCACGCAAAAGCGGATCATGAGTGTCGTGAGGGCCGCCATGGATTTTGGTTTTTCCTGGCCGAGGTGTCGGGCAAGCCACTCGTCGCGGATATTATGCTTAAAGGCCGCCAAGGCTTCGGCGTCCGAACAGCCGACAATTTGGTTCTTTTTAGTTAAAAACCGAGTCCAGAATTTTCTGGCTGACTCTCCGGGCTGTTGGGTAATGTGGCTCAGGTCATCAGCATCCGGTGGTCGCATGTAGGTGCCCTGGAAGTTGTCGAGGAATGCGTCCTCTAGGTTTTCCCAACTGCCAATGGAATTTGCCGGCAGGCTATTTAACCAGTGTCGGGCCGGTCCTTTGAGCTTAAGGGGAAGATACTTGATGGCGTGTAGATCGTCACCGCGGGCCATGTGAATGTGGAGAAGGAAATCTTCGATCCATACTACGGGGTCTGTTGTGCCATCGTATGATTCAATGTTTATGGGTTTGAGCCCTTCTGGAAATTCATGATCCATCACTTCGTCAGTGAAGCAGAGGGGGTGTGCGGCGCTTCTATGCCGGGCTATGTGGCTACGCAGATCGAATGAGTCTGGCTGGCTATGTTCGGCCCGGCCGGACTTGTTGGTAGTGTATCTGGCATGACGATTATCGTCACGTGTCTGGGCGTGCCGCCGCGATCCGTAGATCGATCTTGGCTGTCCTGCCTTGTTTTCCAGTATATCTCGCAGGTCCTGCTTGTTGCCCCAGTCCGTAGTGTATTGGCGTGGGGGTGCGGGCTGGTATTCGGGCTGATACACCGTTTTATCCCGGCCACGAGGTGGCCGGTCAGCCGTGTGGTGCTCGAGTCCATGTTCCTCAGCTGCCAGGACTTCAGTCCATCTGTCTGTGAGCAGGTCTTGATCAGCTTGGAGCTGCTGCTGCTTCTTTTTCAGGCTTCTCGCAGTGGCTATAAGCCGGCGCTTGAAGCGCTCCTGCTCTGCGGGGTCCTCAGGCACGCCGAATTCGTCGTCGCCGAGGCTGATCTCATCTTCGGAGAGGGGCATGTATTTGTCCTCCTCCGGATACCCGTCCGTCGCCTGTTCGTCTGGGCTGACCTGCCCGTCTTCCTGTTCTTTGAGCAGGCTCATCGGGGTTGTATTCAACGTCGGCACCATCCGGATTGCTTCCGTCTTCAGTGCCGGTATTGCTATGGCAGGGCTTGGGCGGCGTCGATGACGCCCATGCTTTGCTTTCTTCCCTGAGGGGTTATCCTCCATCGTCTCATCGCCATTGGTTTCTTTCGGAGTGTCCACCATATATATGTCATATGAGGAGGTGGCTGTCTAGCGCCCCGTGGGCGGTGGTTCCTGTTCATATCTTGCATCGTCGTCCATACCGTCGGTGTCTTCAGAGTCGAAGTCAAGCACATCGGTCAAATCGTCGACCGTGGCAATGAAGTGGGTGGTGGGTGGGCAACGAATTCCCTCGTCGCCCGCTTCCCACTCGAGCCGGATATAGTTCGGCCGAGAGTCTCCTGACAAAGAGAGAGACTTTAATGAGCTCAGCATGTCGCCAAAGGGCAAGTGCTGGAAGATATCCGCAGCGGTAAACTCCATTACCGGAGCCCAGCCGGAATCGGCGGGCTCGGTGGCGCGCGGTCTGGAACCTACAGCCGGACACAAGTCCGAGGGTCTGGAGTCACAGGCTTCCTTGAGGGTGAGGCCTGTGTTTGGCTCTACCGCCGATGAGTGTGCGGCCTCCGGGGCGTGGTCCATCCACCCGTCCTTGGACGACGCAATCTGCCCCGGATTTAGGTCCAAGGCTCCTGCAGGTACGATATCCTGAGTGTAGTCCGACAGCAGGTCTAAACCGTGCTCATGGCGACTGTTCGGCGCAGGCCCGAATCCGTTGAAGGACGAGTCCCCGCGGATGTCGTCTGTGTAGTTCAAGTTTCCGAACCTGACCTGATGGCCTGGGGCGTAGCTGTCGATCTGCTCCAGATGGCCAAGCGAGTTGGCCCGCAGCGCGAAGCCGCCGAACACGAAGATCTGTCCGGGGAGAAAAGTCTCACCCTGGACCGCGTTGTTGTTGATGATCGAAGGAGCCATCGAGCCTTGCAGCGACGACACAAAGGAACTCTCAATGAAAGCACCAATGTCAGTGTCAAAACCAGCGGATCTCGGGTAGGGGGTCCCGATCTGTGCGTCTAAGGCTAATGGTAACAGGAGGCAAGGGACACGATGTTTTACCCAGGTTCGGGCCCTCTCGATGGAGGTAAAACCCTACATCCTGGTTGATTGACCTTGATGATATGGGTATTACAAGAGTTGATCTACCACGAGATCGTAGAGGCTAGACCCTGGGAGCTAGCCTATGATGATTATGAATGTCCCTATACGGACCAAACCCTCCGGTTTATATAGACACCGGAGGGGGCTAGGGTTTACACGGAGTCGGTTACAAAGAAGGAAATCTACTATCCGGATTGCCAAGCTTGTGTTCCACGCAAAGGAGAGTCCCATCCGGACACGGGACGAAGTCTTGAGTCTTGTATCTTCATGGTCCATTAATCCGACCAAAGTATATAGTCCGACAGTCCGGATACCCCCTAATGCAGGACTCCCTCAACTGGTAACTGATATATAAGTGGAAAATATTTTCGGAGACATTAAATAAATGATAAAAGGTTGTAATATTGATTAGGAGGCTTTAAGAATTTATTTAACATCAATGGGCTGAAGAAAATACTAAAAGGCCTAGTGGTGGAGAGTTATTTTATTGGGCCCTAGGGCCCAATAACAAAGGTGGTGCCTCCCCTTAGCCTTTTTGGAGGCATAGGGGAGGCAGAATTGGGAGGGGAGGAGGAGGAGTCCTTCCCCCTTGTGGCACCCCATCTCTCTAGTTCTAGTTTTGGAGCCTTTGGGGCATACAATTTTCTGGATTCCTATTATTTGTATTAAAAAATTATCAAATAATTTGGAATGTTTCAGTGACAGGTGGGTCCAATGGGTCCACGTATTTGGTCAGAATGTTTTGGTGACAGGTGGGTTGCCTAGCGGTCCTTCCTAGCTCTCGGTAAAAACAACAGCAAGTCACGGAGCCGTCAGATGCAAATGGACATGCCACATCACATCTCTTTGCCGTGTGGTGCGCTCGACATCTGTGGCGTTTGCCGATTGTGCTTTCTTCACTTTGTCTTCCTTCGGCAACAACATCTCGTTGTTGTGAATTTGTCGTTTCCGAGTACTACTCTCAGCATATAGGTGTTTGATAAGTGCCCGTGGTTTGGCCCTCGGCAAAGTGCCAACACTCGGCGTACGAGGAAATTCCAGTAGTGTTGCAAGTGGATGCTCTAGAGACCCCATTGTTCTCACAAACTGCACAAAGATATATTTTTTGGTTTTTATTATTATTTCAGTCCATATCTGATGTGTGCAGTTGAATCAATCCACTTCACATGCACCAAAAGATTCATTTCCAATCGAACCCTAGGAAAGGAGATTAATGTGGCATGCAGAAAACCTAAGAAAGGGGATCAAGGAACCAAATCAAATCATTGCAAATTGGGGGCACAAGGATAGGAGAAGAGTGAAATACCCGTGGACTTTGTGGTGATGTGCCAACACCTTGTGATGAAGAGCATCCTACGGTCATCCCCATGGACCTACCATCATCTCATCAAGAGCCAAGAGGGCCTATGACACGAGCACGAGCTAGAGCTCTCGAGAACGAGGTGACTTCCTTCCTTAGTGATATCACAAATGATCCACTCAAGACATGGCCACTACCTAAGTCCGAGATGTTGTGCGTGATTAGGTGTCAAGAGGACCCTCATGAAGATGCTCGTGAAGACGGACAAGCCCCCAAGTCCACAGATGAAGAGGAACACTGGAAGGAGAGGCAGCTCTAGGACCCGGACATCCGGCCCCTGACTCGGACATCCGGCCACTGGAGACATCCACTACAGCAGCAACCCAGCCGCCAAGCACCTACAGGCCCCGGACATCCAACCCGACGCCCGAAAATCTGGCACCCTCTATCCAGAGAGCACCTAGGCCGAACCCGCCAGCCAGGACATCCGGACCCCCAGCCCGGACATCCGGACCGTCTCGAGCCGCCGGATCTCTGACCCCAACGCCCGGACATCCGGACAAGCTCCGTCCAGAGAACAGAAGAGAACCTCCCGTCAGCCCGGACATCCGGCCCCATCCCCGGACATCCGGCTCCTCACGAAGGTCCGGACATCTGGCCCGACGCCACGACATCCGGCCCCGTCTGTCTGTGCACAGTAAAGGGCCGAGGCCCATGTACCCCCTCGCCCAGCTAGACTATATATACTCCTCCTCCTCCCTCTTTCTAGGATTAGCGTTGTGATAGCTCATTTGTGAGATGGAGCCTCGCTCATCCATACGGATCTACTCTTTGAGAGAGACGCGGCCCCTCTACGGAAAAGATCCCCCTTGGATTCAAGACGACCTATTGGGTGGCCCCATCAAGACCTCCTCATGGAGAAGAACCGGTTACCTTTGTATCGTCCTTTGTTGATCATGGATCTTGTATCTCCTCTCGTGTTTCGAGGATCTAGCATATGTGTAACCGTATCTTGTTGATTTGAGTGATTCTCTTGTGTTTTACCTCGTGTTACCCCTCGTGTTCTTAGTTGGGATCCGTTCCTTTCGTGAAAGATCGGCCATCTAGGGTTCCACCCTATATCATCTTGGTATCATGAGCCACGTTGATCACGATTTCGGAGCCCCCCTCTTTGTTTTCTAGCCTTGTTTTGTTGATTTTGTTCCTAATTTGAAAATTCCCCACAAAAATAGCCCCAATTTTTTTTGTGATTTTTTGGTCTGATGAAGTTTTGTTGGATTTGATCTGCGGATTTCGTGTGTTGCAGGTAGATCTAGATTTTTAGGGAACGCAGTAATTTCAAAAAAATTCCTACGCACACGCAAGATCCATCTAGGTGATGCATAGCAACGAGAGGGGAGAGTGTTGTCCACGTACCCTCGTAGACCGAAAGCGGAAGCGTTATGACAACGCGGTTGTTGTAGTCGTATGTCTTCATGATCTGACTGATCCTATCACCAAAGGTACGACACCTCCGTGATCTGCACACGTTCAGCTTGGTGACGTCCCACGAACTCTACATCCAGCTGAGGTCGAGGGAGAGTTTCGTCAGCACGGCGGCGTGGTGACGGTGATGATTAAGCTACCGGCGCAGGGCTTCGCCTAAGCACTGCAACGATATGACCGAGGTGGAAATCTGTGGAGGGGGCACCGCACATGGCTAAACAATCAACTTGTGTGTCTATGGGGTGCCCCCTGGCCACGTATATAAAGAAGGGGAGGGAAGAGGTGGCCGGCCCTAGGGGGCCGCGCCAGGTGTGGGGAATCCTACTAGGACTCCCCAATCCAAGTAGGATTCCCCTCCTCTTTCCTATTCCTAGTAGGAGAAGGAGGGAAGGAGGAGGAGGAGAGAAGGAAAGGTGGGCCACCCCCCCAAACCTAGTCCAATGCGGCCTCCTGCCCAAGGGGGGGGGGGCGCACCAGCCCCTTCTGTGCTGGTGTGCTTCCCTCTTATGGCCCATAAGGCCCATAACTTCTCCCGGGGGGTTCCGGTAACCTCCCGGTACTCCGGAAAAATGCCGGAACAACTCGGAACCATTCCGATGTACAAATGCAACTTTCCAATATATGAATCTTTACCTCTCGACCATTTCGAGACTCCTCGTCATGTACGTGATCTCATCCGGGACTCCGAACAAACTTTGGTCCATCAAATCACATAACTCATAATACAGATCATCATCGAACGTTAAGCGTGCGGACCCTACGGGTTCGAGAACTATGTAGACATGACCGAGACACTTCTCCGGTCATTAACCAATAGCGGAACCTGGATGCTCATATTGGTTCCTACATGTTCTACGAAGATCTTTATCGGTCAAACCGCATAACAACATACATTGTTCCCTTTGTCATCGGTATGTTACTTGCCCAAGATTCGATCGTCGGTATCATTATACCTAGTTAAATCTCGTTACCGGCAAGTCTCTTTACTCATTTCGTAATGTATCATCCTACTAACTCATTAGTTACATTGCTTGCAAGGCTTATAGTGATGTGCATTACCGAGAGGGCCCAAAGATACCTCTCTGAAACACGGAGTGAAAAATCCTAATCTCGATCCATGCCAACCCAACAAACACCTTCGGAGACACCTGTAGAGCATCTTAATAATCACTCAATTACGTTGTGACGTTTGATATCACACAAGTTGTTCCTCCGGTATTTGGGAGTTGCATAATCTCATAGTCAGAGGAACATGTATAAGTCATGAAGAAAGCAGTAGCAATGAAACTGTAACAATCATAATGCTAAGCCAACGAATGGGTCTTGTCCATCACATCATTCTCTAATGATGTGATCCTATTTATTAAATGACAACACATGTCTATGATTAGGAAACATAACCATCTTTGATAAACAAGCTAGTCAAGTAGAGGCATACTAGGGACACTCTGTTTGTCTATGTAATCACACATGTACTAAGTTTCCAGTTAATACAGTTCTAGCGTGAATAATAAACATTTATCATGATATAAGGAAATAAATAATAACTTTATTATTGCCTCTAGGGCATATTTCCTTCAGTCTTCCACTTGCACTAGAGTCAATAATCTAGTTCACATCGCCATGTGATATAACACCAATAGTTCACATCACCATGTGATTAGTTCACATCGCCATGTGACTAATACCCAAAGGGTTTTACTATAGTCAGTAATCTAGTTCACATCGCTATGTGATTAACACCCAAAGAGTACTAAGGTGTGATCATGTTTTTCTTGTGAGAGAGGTTTAGTGAATGGGTCTGCCACATTCAGATCCGTATGTATTTTGCAAATTTTCTATGTCTACAATGCTCTGCATGAAGCTACTCTAGCTAATTGCTCCAACTTTCAATATGTATCTAGATCGAGACTTAGAGTCATTCAGATCGGTGTAAAAGCTTGCATCAATGTACCTCTTTACGACGAACTCTTTGTCACCTCCATAACCGAGAAACATTCCCTTGTTCCACTAAGGATAATTTTGACCGCTGTTCAGTGATCCACAACTGGATCACTATTGTACCCTCTTGCCAAACTCATGGTGAGGTACACAATAGGTCTGGTACACAACATAGCATACTTTATAGAACCTATGACTGAGGCATAGGGAATGACTTTTCATTCTCTTTCTATTTTCTGTCGTGGTCGGGTTTTGAGTCTTTACTCAACTTCACACCTTGCAACACAGGCAATAACTCCTTCTTTGACTATTCCATTTTGAACTACTTCAAAAACCTTTCAAGGTATGTACTCATTGAAAAAATTTATCAAGCGTCTTGATCTATCTTATAGATCTTGATGCTCAATATGTAAGCAGCCTCACCAAGGTATTTCTTTGAAAAACTCCTTTCAAACACTCCTTTATGCTTTCCAGAAAATTCTACATTATTTCCGATCAACAATATGTCATTCACATATACTTATCAGAAATGCTATAGTGCTCCCACTCACTTTCTTGTAAATACAGGCCTCACCGCGAGTCTGTATAAAACTATATGCTTTGATCAACTCATCAAAGTGTATATTCCAACTCCGAGATGTTTGCACCAGTCTATAGATGGATCGCTTGAGCTTGCACACTTTGTTAGCATCTTTAGGATTGACAAAACCTTCTTGTTGTATCATATACAACTCTTATTTGAGAAAACCATTAAGGAATGCAGTTTTGACATCCATTTGCCAGATTTCAGCAAATGTGTGATACGTCTCTGTCGTATCTACTTTTCCAAACACTTTTGCCCTTGTTTTGGACTCTAACTTGCATGATTTGAATGGAACTAACCCGGACTGACGCTGTTTTCAGCAGAACTGCCATGGTGTTATTTTTGTGCAGAAATAAAAGTTCTCGGAATGACTTGAAAATCCACAGAGCAACTTTTCAGAATTAATAAAAAATATTGGCGAAAGAAATAGCATGAGGGGGCCCACACCCTATCTACGAGGGTGGGGGGCGCGCCCCTGCCTCGTGGGCCCCCTCGATGTCCACCGACTTCAACTCCAACTCCATATATTTGCTTTCGCGGAGAAAAAAATTAGAGAGAAAGTTTCATCGCGTTTTATGATACGAAGTCGCTGCCAAGCCCTAATCTCTCTCGTGAGGGCTGATCTGGAGTCCGTTCGGGGCTCTGGAGAGGGGGATTCGTCGCCGTCGTCATCCTCAACCATCCTCCATCACCAATTTCATGATGCTCACCGCCGGGCGTGAGTAATTCCATCGTAGGCTTGCTGGACGGTGATGGGTTGGATGAGATTTACCATGTAATCAAGTTAGTTTTGTTAGGGTTTGATCCCTAGTATCCACTATGTTCTCAGATTGATGTTGCTATGACTTTGCTATCCTTAATGCTTGTCACTAGGGCCCAAGTGCCATGATTTCTGATCTGAACCTATTCTGTTTTCATGAATATATGTGAGTTCTTGATCCTATCTTGCAAGTCTATAGTCACCTATTATGTGTTATGATCCGACAACCCCGAAGTGACAATAATCGGGATCGGTGATGTCCATAGTTTGAGGAGTTCATGTATTCACTAAGTGCTAATGCTTTGGTCCGGTACTCTATTAAAAGGAGGCCTTAATATCCCTTAGTTTCCATTAGGACCCCGCTGCCACGGGAGGGTAGGACAGAAGATGTCATGCAAGTTCTTTTACATAAGCACGTATGACTATATTCGGAATAAATGCCTACATTACATTGATGAATTGGAGCTAGTTCTTTGTCACCCTATGTTATAACTATTACATGTGGAATCACATCCGACATAATTATCCATCATTGATCCAATGCCTACGAGCTTTTCACATATTGTGCTTTGCTTATTTACTTTACCATTGCTACTGTTACAACCACTACAAAACTGCTATCATTACCTTTGCTACTATTACCGTTACTATCATACTACTTTGCTACTAAATACTTTGCTGCAGATACTAAGTTATCCAGGTGTGGTTGAATTGACACCTCAACAGCTAATACTTGAGAATATTCTTTGTCTCCCCTTGTGTCGAATCAATAAATTTGGGTTGAATAATCTACCCTCGAAAACTGTTGTGATCCCCTATACTTGTGGGTTATCAAGACTATTTTCTAGCGCCGTTGCCGGGGAGCATAGCTCTATTCTTTGAGTAACTTGGGATTTATATCTGCTGATCACTATGAGGAACATGAAAGATGAAAGAACTAAGATTTTTCCCTCAACTACGAGGGGATGTAAGGAACTGCCATCTAGCTCTGCACTAGATTCTCCTTCTGTTTTGAGTAAACTTGTGACACCTAAACCTACTACTGCTATGAATTCTGATATGTCGCATGTTATTGATGATGCCACTTCTGCTATGCATGATACTTATGATGAAACTACTTCTGTGCTTGATACTATTGTGCCATTAGGTGAATTTCTTGATGAACAACTTGCTAGGGCTAGAGAGAATGAAATAATTGAAGATGAAATTATTGAAGATAGTGATGCTGAAGGTTCTCCCCCCTAAATATGAATTGCCTATTGTTCCAGAGGGTTATGTTATGGATGAAGAAACTACTAGAGCTATTCTTTCTGGCAATGATAGATCTGATCTTAAGAAGTTATTAGCTAAATGGAAACAGAAATCTCTAAATGCTAGAATGAAATATGACCTGCTTTTGCTACTTCACCTATCTTTGTTACTGATAAGGATTATGAATTCTCTGTCGATCCTGAGATAATTACTTTGGTTGAATCTGATCCTTTTTATGGCTATGAATCTGAAACTGTTGTGGCACATCTTACTAAGTTAAATGATATAGCCACCCTGTTCACTAATGATGAGAAATCTCGCTACTAGTATATCCTTAAGATATTTCCATTCTCATTAGAGGGTGATGCTAAAACTTGGTTTAATTCTCTTGATCCTGGTTGTGTGCATAGTCCCCAAGATATGATTTATTACTTCTCTACTAGATATTTCCCTGCTCATAAGAAACAAGCTGCTTTGAGGGAAATATATAATTTTGTGCAAATCGAAGAAGAGAGTCTCCCACAAGCTTGGGGGAGGCTTCTCTGATTACTTAATGCTTTGCCTGATCATCCTCTTAAGAAAAATGAAATACTTGATATCTTTTATAATGGACTAATTGATGCTTCCAAGGACCACTTGGATAGTTGTGCTGGTTGCGTTTTCAGGGAAAGAACAGTCGACCAAGGTGAATTGATATTGACTAATGAAAATAATTGGACTCTTCTTAAGCCAATTCCTAAGCCAATTGAGCCAACTCCTGAGCCTGTTCCTAAACCAACTCCGAAGAAGAGGGGTGTTTTATTTCTCAGTCCTGAAGATATGCAAGAGGCAAAGAAATCTATGAAAGAAAAAAGTATTAAAGCTGAAGATGTTAAGAATTTACCTCCTGTTGAAGAAATACATGGTCTTAATTTTCCACCTATTGAAGAAACACATGGTCTTGATAACCAGACACAAGTAGTAAAGGTAAATTCTCTCTATAGATATGATAAAGTTGAAATTCCATCTACTAAGTTTCCTAGCCAATGTTTGGATGAATTTGATGACTTTATGGCTAGACAAGAAAACTTCAATGCTTATGTTGGTAGAGAATTAAAGAGTAATGCTTACATGATTGGACGCTTGAGTGATTATATGGCTAGAGTTAAAGGTGAACTTAAACTCATTAGTAAGTATGCTTCTATGGTCACCACTCAAGCATAACAAGTACTTAAAGTTCAAAGTGATTTGCTTGATGAATTAAATAATAAACATGATTTTGCTGTTAGAGTGGCTACTAGAACTGGTAAGATGACTCAGGAACCTTTGTATCTTGAAGGCCACCCTAAGAGAATTGAGCAAGATTCTTAGAGAAATAATTTAGATGCACCTAGTCCTTCTAAAAAGAAGAAAAAGGAAAATGATAGGACTTTGCATGCTTCTAGTGAACCTGTTGTAGACACAACTGAGAATCCCAATGATACTTCTATTTCTGGTGCTGAAACACAATCAGGTGATGAACATGAACCTAGAGACAATGTTAATGATAATGTTCATGTTGATGCTCAACCTAGCAATAATAATGATGTAGAGATTGAACCTGCTGTTGATCTTGATAACCCACAATCAAAGAATTAACGTTATGATAAGAGAGACTTTGTTGCTAGGAAGCGCGGTAAAGAAAGAGAACCATGGGTTCAGAAACCCATGCCTTTTCCTCCTAAGCCATCCAAGAAAAAGGATGATGAGGATTTGAGCGCTCTGC
Organism: Aegilops tauschii subsp. strangulata; assembly: GCF_002575655.3. Classification (NCBI taxonomy): domain Eukaryota; kingdom Viridiplantae; phylum Streptophyta; class Magnoliopsida; order Poales; family Poaceae; genus Aegilops; species Aegilops tauschii. The sequence continues at coordinate 71,214,074 of NC_053041.3, forward strand.
TGAAATGATTAGACCTATCTTCTTACGTATGCGCTTAACTGATATGCTTAAAGTGAACCCTTATGCTAAATACATGAAGGATATCATTACAAATAAAAGAAAGATACCGGAAGCTGAAATTTCCACCATGCTTGCTAATTATACTTTTAAGGGTGGAATACCAAAGAAACTTGGAGACCCAGGGGTACCAACTATACCATGCTCCATTAAAAGAAACTATGTTAAAACTGCTTTATGTGATCTTGGAGCCGGTGTTAGTGTTATGCCTCTCTCTTTATATCGTAGACTTGAATTGAATAAGTTGACACCTACTGAAATATCTTTGCAAATGGCTGATAAATCAACTGATATACCTGTCGGTATTTGTGAGGATGTGCCTGTTGTGGTTGCAAATGTCACTATCTTAACGAACTTTGTTATTCTTGATATTCCCGAGGACGATAGTATGTCGATTATCCTTGGTAGACCCTTTTTGAATACTATAGGGGCTGTTATTGATTGCAACAAAGGCAATGCCACTTTTCATGTTAATGGTAATGAGCATACGGTACACTTTTCGAGGAAACAACCTCAAGTTCATAGCATCAATTCCATTGGAAAAATTCCAACTATTATTATTGGAGGTTTTGAATTTCCTCTTCCAACAGTCAAGGAGAAATATGATATTCTTATTATTGGGGATGTGCATATCCGCGTTGAGGTAACCTAGTGTTATTCGAAATTTCTCCGGTTCTATGTTATTCGGAACAAGTTTGTTAACAAGACTTGATCAACCTTGTTAGTGGATTCCTTTTGATGAGCATGAGATGGATGAAACTAGAAGGCACAACCTTCTGTACCCTCTTTTCACTTTCTGTTATTTAGAATAAATAAAGCAAAAATAGTATTTTCTGTCTGTTTTCTGAATTATCCATGCAATAAAAAATATCCCGAAAATAAAAGTTCTCCAAATGCCCTGCCAATTTAATATGATTTGTTCTGGAATATTTGAGAATATTTGGCACTGAGAACACAACAGGGGGATCTGGCACCTGGCCACGAGGGTCTAGGGCGCGCCCCCTGCCTCGTGGGCCCATGGTGGCCCCCTCCACTTATTCATGCACCCACACACTTCATCTTCCTCCCAAAAAATCACTATCCAGCTCAAGCACGAGTTCTAGCTCACTTTACTGACATTTTCGATCTCCTTGCTCAAAGCTCCATTCACAAAACTGCTTTGGGGATTGTTCTTTGGTATGTGACTCCTCCAATGGTCCAATTAGTTTTTGTTCTAGTGCTTTATTCATTGCAAATTTTTGCTGCCTAGGTGACCCTGTTCTTGAGCTTGCATGTCAAATTTATGAGGTCCCAAGTAATTCTAATGCATGATATAGGATCTAGGCACTTGTGGGAGTAGTTGCTATCAGCTTTATTGAGTTTGATTCACTTTTATTTTGAGTTACTAAAATTTCAGAAATTTACAAAAAACGATGAAGAGATTTTTGAGGGGCTCTTCTAGCCAAGGCTCCAAGGATAAACAAGCTAAGGAGAAAGAAAAGGCCAAGTATAATCTTCCTCGCGTGGCGGAAGTACGGCCGTGTGAGTGGCCTTGTGATAATTTCTTGAGAGCAGCCGGGATTTATGAACACTTTTATTCTTTGGCTGATAATGCGGGCCTCACCGACTTCCTCCACGACCGGATCGAACAGTATCTCTTACTCTCCAATACTTTCGTGCAAAACTTCTACTATTATCCTAAGAATTCACCTCCTTCAGTAGCTTTTCATTTATATCATGAGGCTAGGGAGATGTCATTACGTAATTTTTGCGCGGTTTGCAGAATACCCTTCGAGGGCGGCTTAGAGGAACCACATCGTAAATATGTGGATGGTTTTATTGATACTATTACTGTAGAGGAATCGAGGAAGGTTTCGATGCAAGAATAACTAGCATACCTGTTCCTGTTTTATGCTACTTTGCCATATTTGCTAGTCGATGCTTAATTTGTCGCGGAAACTGTGGAAACCTTAGTGTTCCTGATATTATTATTTTGTTCCATGCTTTATTTCGTGACAACTCTACTAGTATGGGTGCTATTATTGCTAAACAGTTAAGTCTGAACCGTACAAAGGGCCCCATCTTTGGAGGTATCTTTGCTGCACGCCTTGCTAAACACTTCGAGATACCTATTAGGCATTATGAGAGGAAAAACTGTTGCCCCAACTTTTCTAGACTATAGGAGTATGGTAGCACACGAGTTTATTGTTAACAATGATGATAAGATGCTTCTGTATAATCTGAGATTTAATAAGAAACACAATGATATTATTATCTTGCCTATGCCTTCTTTGTTTGATTTAACTGCAGGCCATTACCTCGTCTTGCCGTCGGCCATGTATGCGCACCGAGGCCAGACATCCGCTCCAGAGCCTGAGCCGGAACCACCACTTGACCCTTATCGACCATCATCTTATCAGTGGGATCCGAAGGAGATCGCCAGTCAGTGGCAGTACAATGACGCTCCTCAGTACACCGGGGAGAGTAGCCGTGATCCATGGGCATAGACCAACTTAGGCCAAAAGCCTAAGCTTGGGGGAGTACGTATCTCTCACCGACCTTACATTCATGTTCACACACTCATTCTAGTTGTCAGTGTTCATACTCTTTCATTGTACTATCCATGCTAGTTTAATTTCTTTTTCTGGCCTTCTTCTTGTGTGTTTGATAAACCTTAAGAAAAACCAAAAAAATAAGTTAGTTTAATTTCCATGCTTGTAGTAGTAATTATAATGAAAACCCAAAAAGATTTCTCGTTCTTCTTTTGCTTGTTGGGTGCTTTCCCGTGTAAATAGTTTTATTTCTTTCCTTTCCATTGGGGTCAAGAGGAGAAGACCATAATGACAATGTTTAGTGGCTCTAGTATGCATCATTGTTGATTTAACCAAGAGCCCATATTACCTTGTCTTCTCCCTTGAGTTGAATGCTTGCAGATTCCAGCTTAGCCCAATGCACGTGGACTATTATTATTATACACACCATTCGGTCATGCAAGTGAAAGGCAATAATGACGATATATGATGGACTGATTGAGATGAGAGAAGCTGGTATGAACTCGACCTCTCTTGTTTTTGTAAATATGATGAGTTCATCATTCCTGCTTCAGCCTATTATGAATAAACATGTTTTCAATGACAATTAGAGATTATAGTTGCTTATGCCATGCTCAATTAGCTAGGAGCTTATAATGGTTTACCTTGCGTGCCAACATGCTATTAAAATGGTTGTGATGTGGTATGATAGGGTGGTATCCTCCTTTGAATGATTCGAGTGACTTGACTTGGCACATGTTCACGCATGTAGTAGAAACAAAATCAACATAGCCTTCACGATATTTGATGTTCATGGTGGATTATATCCTACTCATGCTTGCACTCGGTGTTGATTAATTTTAATGCATGTTCATGGCTGTTGTCGCTCTCTCAGTTGGTTGCTTCCCAGTCTTTTGCTAGCCTTCACCTGTACTAAGTGGGAATACTGCTTGTGCATCCAAACTCCATAAAATCCAAAGTTATTCCATATGAGTCCACCATACCTTCCTATATGCGGTATTTACCTGCCGTTCCAAGTAAATTTGTATGTGCCAAACTCCAAACCTTCAAACGAAATTCTGTTTTGTATGCTCGAGCAGCTCATGTATCAACCAGGGTTGTCTATATCTTCCATGCTAGGTGGGTTATTCTCAAGAGGAGTGGACTCCGCTCCTCATTCACGAGAAAATGGCCGGTAACCGGGATGCCCAGTCCCATGATCAAAAGATCAAATCAAATCAAAATAATTAAACAAAACTCCCCCGGGATTGTTCCTAGTTGGAGGCACCCGTTGTTTCGGGCAAGCCATGGATTGATGCTTGTTGGTGGTGGGGGAGTATAAACTTTACCATTCTGTTTGGGAACCGCCTATAATGTGTGTGGCATGGAAGATATCGAGATCTCATAGTTGTTATGTTGACAGTCAAAGTATACCGCTCAAAATGTTATTTACCTCTATTTCAAAATCGAGCTCTGGCACCTCTACAAATCCCTGCTTCCCTCTACGAAGGGCCTATCTATATACTTTTATGTTGAGTCATCACCCTCTTATTAAAAAGCACCCGCTGGAGAGCACCGCTGTCATTTGCATGCATTACTATTAGTTTATATTGGGTATGACTATGATTGGATCTCTTTTACCATGAATTACAATGTTTAGTCAGTCCTTGATCTTTAAAGGTGCCCTGCATTTATGTTTTGCGGTCTCAGAAAGGGCTAGCGAGATACCATCTTGTTATATCATGTTATGATTGTTTTGAGAAAGTGTTGTCATCCGAGTTTTATTATTATTGCTCGCTAGTTGATTATGCCATTGATATGAGTAAACATGAGACCTAAGTGTTATTGTGAATATGGTTAGTTCATAATCTTTGCTGAAAACTTGAATGCTAGCTTTACATATTTACAACAACAAGAGCAAACAGAGTTTGTAAAAGTTTTTCTTTATCACTTTCAGTTTATCAACTGAATTGCTTGAGGACAAGCAAAGGTTTAAGCTTGGGGGAGTTGATACGTCTCCGTCGTATCTACTTTTCCAAACACTTTTGCCCTTGTTTTGGACTCTAACTTGCATGATTTGAATGGAACTAACCCGAACTGACGCTGTTTTCAGCAGAACTCCCATGTTGTTATTTTTGTGCAGAAATAAAAGTTCTCGGAATGACCGGAAAATCCACGGAGCAACTTTTCAGAATTAATAAAAAATACTGGCGAAAGAAATAGCATCAGGGGGCCCACACCCTGTCCACGAGAGTGGGCGGCGCGCCACCTCCCCTAGGGCGCGCCCCCTGCCTCGTGGGCCCCCTGGATGTCCACCGACCTCAACTCCAACTCCATATATTTGCTTTCACGGAGAAAAAAAATCAAAGAGAAAGTTTCATTGCGTTTTACGATACGGAGCCACCGCCAAGCCCTAATCTCTCTCGGGAGGGCTGATCTGTAGTCCGTTCGGTGATCCGAAGAGGGGGATTCGTCGCCGTCGTCATCATCAACCATCCTCCATCACCAATTTCATGATGCTCACCACCGTGCGTGAGTAATTCCATCGTAGGCTTGCTGGACGGTGATGGGTTGGATGAGATTTACCATGTAATCAAGTTAGTTTTGTTAGGGTTTGATCCCTAGTATCCACTATGTTCTGAGATTGATGTTGCTATGACTTTGCTAAGCTTAATGCTTGTCACTAGGGCCCGAGTGCCATGATTTCAGATCTGAACCTATTATGTTTCATGAATATATGTGAGTTCTTGATCCTATCTTGCATGTCTATAGTTACATATTATGTGTTACGATCCGACAATCTCGAAGTGACAATAATCGGGATACTTCTCGGTGATGACAATAGTTTGAGGAGTTCATGTACTCACTAAATGATAATGCTTTGGTCCTGTACTCTATTAAAAGGAGGCCTTAATATCCCTTAGTTTCCATTAGGACCCCGCTGCCACGGGAGGGTAGGACAAAAGATGTCATGCAAGTTCTTTTCCATAAGCATGTATGACTATATTGGGAATACATGCCTACATTACATTGATGAATTGGAGCTAGTTCTGTGTCACCTTATGTTATAACTATTACATGAGGAATCGCATCCGACATAATTATCCATCACTGATCCAATGCCTACGAGCTTTTCACATATTGTCCTTTGCTTATTTACTTTACCGTTGCTACTATTACATCCACTACAAAACTGCTATCGTTACCTTTGCTACTGTTACCGTTACTATCATACTACTCTGCTAATAAATACTTTGCTGCAGATACTAAGTTATCCAGGTGTGGTTAAATTGACACCTCAACTGCTAATACTTGAGAATATTCTTTGGCTCCCCTTGTGTCAAATCAATAAATTTGGTTGAATACTCTACCCTTGAAAGCGGTTGTGATCCCCTATACTTGTGGGTTATCAATGTGGCAATTGCTAACATGATTGGGACAGACTTAAGCATCGCTACGAGTCAGAAAATCTTATCGTAGTCAACACCTTGAACTTGTCAAAAACCTTTTTGTGACAATTCGAGATTTGTAGATAGTAACACTACTATCAGCGTCTGTCTTCCTCTTGAAGATCCATTTATTCTCTATGGCTTGCCGATCATCGGGCAAGTCAACCAAAGTCCACACTTTGTTCTCATACATGGATCCCATCTCAGATTTCATGGCCTCAAGCCATTTAGCGGAATCTGGGCTCATCATCGCTTCCTCATAGTTCATAGGTTCATCATGGTCTAGTAACATGACTTCCAGAACAGGACTACCGTACCACTCTGGTGCGGATCGTAATCTGGTTGACCTACGAGGTTTGGTAGTAACTTGATCTAAAGTTTCATGATCATCATCATTAACTTCCTCACTAATTGGTGTAGGCATCACTGGAACTGATTTTAGTAAAGAGCTACTTTCCAATTCGAGAGAAGGTACAATTACCTGATCAAGTTCTACTTTCCTCCCACTCACTTCTTTCGAGAGAAACTCCTTTTCTAGAAAGGATCCACTTTTAGCAACAAAGATCTTGCTTTTGGATCTGTGATAGAAGGTGTACCCAATAGTTTCCTTTGGGTATTCTATGATGACACATTTCTCTAATTTGGGTTTGAGCTTATCAGGTTGAAACTTTTTCACATGAAGAAACTTTAAGAAACGACAGCTTAGGGTTCTTGCCAAACCACAGTTCATATGGTGTCGTCTCATCGGATTTAGATGGTGCCCTATTAATCGTGAATGCAGCTTTCTCTAATGCAAAAGCCCAGAACAATAGTGGTAAATCGGTAAGAGACATCATAGATCGCACCATATCTAATAAAGTACGGTTACGACATTCGGACACACCATTACGCTGTGGTGTTCCACATGGCGTGGGTTGCGAAACTATTTCACATTGTTTCAAATGAAGACCAAACTCGTAACTCAAATATTCGCCTCCACGATCAGATCGTAGAAACTTTATTTTCTTGTTACGATGATTTTCCACTTCACTCTGAAATTCTTTGAACTTTTCAAATGTTTCAGACTTATATTTCATCAAGTAGATATACCCATATCTGCTCAAATCATTTGTGAAGGTCAGAAAATAACGATACCCGTCGCGAGCATCAACACTCATCGGACCGCATACATCAGTATGTATTATTTCCAATAAATCTGTTGCTCGCTCCATTGTTCCGGAGAAGGGAGTCTTAGTCATCTTGCCCATCAGGCATGGTTCGCAAGCATCAAGTGTTTCATAATCAAGTGATTCCAAAAGCCCATCAGCATGGAGTTTCTTCATGCGCTTTACACCAATATGACCTAAACGGCAGTGCCACAAATATGTTGCACTATCATTATCAACTTTGCATCTTGTGGCATCAATATTATGAATATGTGTATTACTACGATTGAGATTAAATAAATCATTCACCTTGGGTGTATGACCACAGAAGGTTTTATTCATGTATAAACAGAATGACAATTACTCTTTGACTTCAATGAATAACCGTATTGCAATAAACATGATCCAATCATATTATGCTCAACGCAAACACCTAATAACATTTAGTTTAGGTTCAACACTAATCCCGAAGGTAAAGGGAGTGTGCGATGGTGATCTTATCAACCTTGGAATCATTTCCAACACACATCGTCACCTTGCCCTCAACTAGTCTTTGTTGATTTTGTAACTCCTGTTTCGAGTTACCAATCATAGCAACTGAACCAGTATCAAATACCCAGGGGCTACTATGAACGCTAGTAAAGTACACATCAATAACATGTATATCATATATAGTTTTGTTCACTTTGCCATCCTTCTTATCTGCCACGTATTTGGGGCAGTTCTGCTTCTAGTGACCATTTCCTTCGAAGTAGAAGCACTCAGTTTCAGGCTTGGGTCTAGCTCTGGGCTTATTCATGGGATTGGCAACTTGCTTGCCATTCTTCTTGAAGTTCCCTTTCTTTCCCTTCTCATTTTACTTGAAACTAGTGGACTTGTCAACCATCAACATTCGATGCTTTTCTTGACTTCTACCTTCGTCGATTTCAGCATCACGAAGAGCTCAGGAATCGGTTTCATCATCCCTTGCATATTATAGTTCATCACGAAGTTCCAGTAACTTGGTGATAGTGACTAGAGAAATCTGTCAATCACTATTTTATCTGGAAGGTTAACTCCCACTTGATTCAAGCGATTGTAGTACTCAGACAATCTGAGCACATGCTCACTGGTTGAGCTATTCTCCTCCATCTTGTAGGCAAAGTACTTGTCAGATTCAAGCGATTGTAGTACTCAGACAATCTGAGCACATACCTCTTGACTCGGACATGAGTCTGAAATACAAATTTCAACTCTTGGAACATCTTATATGTTTCTTGGTGTTCAGAACGTTTTTGAAGTCCCGGTTCTAAGCCGTAAAGCATGGTGCCCTAAACTATCAAGTAGTCATCATACCGAGCTTTGCCAAACATTCATAACGTCTGCATCTGCTCCTGCAATAGGTCCGTCACCTAGCGATGCATCAAGGACATAATTCTTCTGTACAGCAATGAGGATAATCCTCAGATCACGGACCTAGTCCGCATCATTGCTACTATCATCTTTCAACATAGTTTTTCTCTAGGAACATAACAAAAATAAACAGGGAGCTACATTGCGAGCTATTGATCTACAACATAGTTATACAAATACTATCAGGACTAAGTTCATGATAAATTAAAGTTCAATTAATTTACTTAAGAACTCCCACTTAGATAGACATCCCTCTAGTCATCTAAATGATCACGTGATCCATATCAACCAAACCATGTCCGATCATCACGCGAGATGGAGTAGTTTTCAATGGTGAACATCACTATGTTGATCATAGCTACTATATGATTCACGCTCGATGTTTCAGTCTCAGTGTTTCGAGGCCATATCTGCATATGCTAGGCTCGTCAAGTTTAACCCGAGTATTCTGCGTGTGCAAAACTGGCTTGCACCCGTTGTATGTGAACGTAGAGCTTATCACACCCGATCGTCATGTGGTGTCTCGGCACGACGAACTGTCGCAACGGTGCATACTCAGGGAGAACACTTATACCTTTAAATTTAGTGAGAGATCATCTTATAATGCTCCCGCCGTACTAAGCAAAATAAGATGCATAAAGGATAAACATCACATGCAATCAATATAAGTGATGTGATATGGCCATCATCATGTTGTGCCTTTTATCTCCATCTCCAAAGCACCGTCATGATCACCATTGTCACCGGCTTGACACCTTGATCTCCATCGAAGCATTGTTGTCGTGTCGCCAACTATTGCTTCTACGACTATCGCTACCGCTTAGTGATAAAGTAAATCAATTACATGGCGATTGCATTTCATACAATAAAGCGACAACCATATGGCTCCTGCCAGTTGCCGATAACTATGTTACAAAACATGATCATCTCATACAACAATTTATATAATCATGTCTTGACCATATCACATCACAACATGCCCTGCAAAAACAAGTTAGACGTCCTCTACTTTGTTGTTGCAAGTTTTACGTGGCTGCTACGGGCTTAGCAAGAACTGTTCTTACCTACGCATCAAAACTACAACGGTTTTTCGTCAAGTTTGTTGTTTTAACCTTCAGCAAGGACCGGGCGTAGTCACACTCGATTCAACTAAAGTTGGAGAAACAGACACACACTGGCCACCTGTGTGCGCAACACGTCCGTAGAACCAGTCTCACGTAAGCGTACGCGTAATGTCGGTTTGAGCCGCTACATCCAACAATACCGCTGAATCAAAGTATGACATGCTCGTAAGCAGTATGACTATTATCACCCACAACTCTTTGTGTTCTACTCATGCATATAACATCTACACATAGACCTGGCTCGGATGCCACTGTTAGGGAACGCAGTAATTTAAAAAAAAATCCTACGCACACGCAAGATCAATCTAGGTGATACATAGCAACGAGAGGGGAGAGTGTTGTCCATGTACCCTCGTAGACCGAAAGCGGAAGCGTTATGACAACACGGTTGATGTAGTCGTATGTCTTCATGATCTGACTGATCCTAGCACCATCTGCACACGTTCAGCTCGGTGACGTCCCAGGAACTCTAGATCTAGCTGAGGTCAGGGAGAGTTTCGTCAGCACGACGGCATGGTGACGGTGATGATGAAGCTACCAGCGTAGGGCTTCACCTAAGCACTACAACGATATGACCGAGGTGGAAAGCGGTGGAGGGGGCACCGCACACGGCTAAACAATCAACTTGTGTGTCTATGGGGTGCCCCCTGGCCACGTATATAAAGGAGGGGAGGGAAGAGGTGGCCGGCCCTAGGGGCCCCCCCAGGTGTGGGGAATCCTACTAGGACTCCCCAGTCCAAGTAGGACTCCCCTCCTCTTTCCTATTCCTAGTAGGACAAGGATGGAAGGAGGAGGAGGAGGAGAGAAGGAACGGCCCCCCCCAAACCTAGTCCAATTCGGCCTCCTGCCCAAGGGGGGGCGCACCAGCCCCTTGTGGGCTGCTGTGCTTCCCTCTTATGGCCCATAAGGCCCATAACTTCTCCCGGGGGGTTCACTACAAAAAAATACACTTCCGTGATGATACGTGTTTGTCACAGTAGGTCGCGTGTTCTGTCATGCATGTAGATCCATGACGATTTTATGACAGAATCAAGATAGTCATACCTGTGCTGTCGTAGAAGTGTTCCATGACATTACCAAAATTATCATCACAGAAGTGTTCACTTCCATGACGATAAATCGCGCGTCATAGAAGTGCTTTCGTCAATGGTGACCGACACGTGGCATCCACCGTAACGGGACGCCGTTAACCGTCGTTAACCTATCGGGTCCGTTTTTTGGATCCGATAACCCGCTAATAGCCACGACCAATGCCGGTTTTCCATGTGTAAAATTCTCATTGGCTGACAGATCCACGCGTTAGCTCCGCGTTGGCACAGGTGTCACTCATCCAACGGTCGAGATGGGCCTATGATATGTTGACACGTGGACCGGCCCAAAAGTGGCCCACAAAGTTTAAATGGGCCGGCCCAACCAAAGGCCCATAAGATTTAGCGGACCATAATGGGCCGACCCAACTAAAGGCCCACAAGATTTTGCAGACCATAATGGGCCGGCCTAGCTAAAGGCCCACAAAATTTAGCGGACTATAATGGGCCGGCGCAGCTAAAGGCCCACACGATTTTGCAGACCATAATGGGCCGGCCCAGCTAAAGGCCCACAAGATTTTGCGGACCACAATGGGTCGGCGGAGCTAAAGGCCCACAAGATTTTGTAGACCATAATGGGCCGGCCCAGCTAAAGGCCCAACATTCTCTGTCAAATTGGCCCTTCAACGGCCTGTCCTAAACTTGTGATCAACGTGACCCATGGTCACTTCTGGCCCGTTAACAGTCCGCTAAGTAATTGGGCCGAATTATGGCTCGGTGTATTCCCGGCCTGTTAAAGGTCCTGCTTCATTTGGGCCCATTTACAGGCCATCAAAACTTTCGGCCCATAAACGACCGTGAAGGATTTGGGTCATATTCGGTCATGTCTGACATTCGGCCTGTTAGAGGCAGTACAAGCTAGAAGACAATGCAAGATGCAACCTACATCACAGTCCCAAGTTAAATGTGTCTTATGGGTAAGTGATCGTTGCAGGTATAAGTTGTAAGCTACGCAGATGCAATTGAACATAATCAGAACCAATACAAACTAGACATCATATGGAAAACGCAACCACATATAACAGTTCCAAGTAAGAGAAAGAACCTGTGATGGTGGAGTAGGGGAGATGTGCTCATCATGTACACATATGTTCTAGAAACAGGAACACGTGTCATATTCACATGCATTATGTGTAAAGTAAGCAGATGCAATTCAAGTTAGAAGCAATACAAGCTAGACATCATACGCAACATGCAACCACAGATAATAGTGCCAAGTTAGAGCAAGCACCTGAGATGGTGGAGTAGGGGAGATGTGCTCATCATCTACACATCTACGTTGACTGTCCAACCTTGTGTTGTCTTGCGAATCTTGTTGGGAGGATGGTGGAGTAGAATCTGTAGAGACCCCCTGTTTGAGTTGCTCCAAAGGACCACCATCATCCACTGCTGGACTAATTTCCTTCAGCTGTAATGATTTTGCATTGTGAAGTCAAACCGATAAGGAAAAGGAATAAAATTCGCTCTTCAGAACTCATTCATGCATCATACTGACGAACACTACTCGGATGAAAGGCAAACACATGATGCGAGGATGGAATATGTATGAAAAACAGGATGGTGTGACATATTCACACCTATGATGTGGTAACTAAGCAGAAGGCATTTCAACAAATTAGAAGCACTGCAAGCTAGACACCATATGAAAGATGCAACCAATATCACTCTGCCAAGTTCATACTATATGGCCTTTCAACAAATTAGAAGCAGTACATGCTAGAAATCATATGCAAGACACAACCAATATCATAGTGGCGACTTAAAGGTGCCTTATCATAAGTGACTGATGCGGGATATGCAAGAATAGTAGTCTGATGTAGAAACAGGAACACATGTCATATTCACAGGCATTATGTGTAAAGTAAGCAGATGGAATTCAACAAAGTTAGAAGCAATACAAGCTAGACATCATACGCAACATGCAACCACATATAATAGTGCCAAGTTAGAGCAAGCACCTGTGATGGTGGAGTAGGGGAGATGTGCTCATCATCTACACAGCTACGTTGACTGTCTAGCCTTGCATTGTCTTGCGAATCTTGTTGGGAGGATGGCGGAGTAGAATCTGTAGAGAACCTCCGTTTCAGTTGCTCGAAAGGACCACCTGTGGGTGTACAAAATAGGGGCTCTCCTTTTCTACCCCTTTACTTGTGCACGGGCAGTCGGAGCCACGCGCCGCGGCCACACTTGGCAAGGCAAGGGAGGTAAACCGAGGTGCAACCAGAAGCTCAAGACAAAGCAAAGCAACGCCAAAGCCAAGACACAGAGAGCAAAGGGACGAAGCAAGTTCCCCCGGCAAGGTCCTTGCCGGGGCGGCCTCTGCAGCCCCGGCAAGACCCTTGCCGGGGCAGCCCGCCCCAACACCAATGGAGTGAGCCACCCTTGAGCCCACGTTTTCCAACACCATCAACTATGTTGGGCCAGGGCTCGGGAGGCACCTCCATGGTGGTATGCAGATCTTTGTGAAGACAAGGAACGAACACTCTTGACCAAAAGAGTGAGAGATGACGAGCCTCGGCAAGTTCCTTGCCGAGGAAGCCCACGAGACCCCCAGCAAGATCCTTGCCGGGAACGACCGCAACGCCACAACAAGACCCTTGCCGGGGCCCCGGCAAGGCCCTTGCCGGGAGCATCCGCGAGGCCACAGCCAGGCCCACACCCACCAAGCTTTTCACCACCGATCCCATACAGCTGCCAGCTCACCATCCGGGCAGGCACCTGCGTGTCAACGCAGGACTCCTTCGCCAACTCACCACGTGCTTACGTGGTGGCATGCAGATCTTCTTAAAGGTTCCACTACCACGCCACCTCAGCTGCTTGCCTGTCTACTGTTGGGGAACGTAGCAATAATTCAAAATTTTCCTACGTGTCACCAAGATCAATCTAGGAGATGCTAGCAACGAGAGAGAGGAGTGCATCTACATACCCTTGTAGATCGCGAGCGGAAGCGTTCAATAGAACGGGGTTGATGGAGTTGTACTCGTCGTGATCCAAATCACCGTTGATCCTAGCGCCGAACGGACGGCACCTCCGCGTTCAACACACGTACGAAGCAGCGACGTCTCCTCCTTCTTGATCCAGCAAGGGGGGAGGAGAGGTTGATGGAGATCCAGCAGCACGACGGCGTGGTGGTGGAAGTAGCGGGCTTCCAACAGGGCTTCGCCAAGCGCTGCGGGAGGAGGGAGATGTGTCACGGGAGGGAAAGGGAGGCGCCAGGGCTTGTGGTGCGGCTGCCCTCCCTCCCCCCCACTATATATAGGGCCAAGGGAGAGGGGGGGCGCAGCCTTGGCCCTTCCTCCAAGGAAGGGTGCGGCCAGGGAGGAGTCCATCCTCCCCAAGGCACCTAGGAGGTGCCTTCCCCCTTTAGGACTCTCCCTTTCCCTTATCTCATGGCGCATGGGCCTCTTGAGGCTGGTGCCCTTGGCCTATATAGGCCAAGGCGCACACCCCTACAGCCCATGTGGCCCCCCGGGGCAGGTGGACCCCCGGACCCCTTTCGGCACTCCCGGTACAATACCGATAATGCGCGAAACTTTTCCGGCGACCAAAACAAGACTTCCCATATATAAATCTTTACCTCCGGACCATTCCAGAACTCCTCGTGACGTCCGGGATCTCATCCGGGACTCCGAACAACTTTCGGGTTACCGCATACTAATATCTCTATAACCCTAGCGTCACCGAACCTTAGTGTGTAGACCCTACGGGTTTGGGAGACACATAGACATGACCGAGACGACTCTCCGGCCAATAACCAACAGCGGATCTGGATACCCATGTTGGCTCCCACATGCTCCTCGATGATCTCATCGGATGAACCACGATGTCGGTGATTCAATCAATCCCGTATACAATTCCCTTTGTCTATCGGTATGTTACTTGCCCGAGATTCGATCGTCGGTATCGAAATACCTTGTTCAATCTCGTTACCGGCAGGTCTCTTTATTCGTTCCGTAACACATGATCCCGTGACTAACTCCTTAGTCACATTGAGCTCATTATGATGATGCATTACCGAGTGGGCCCAGAGATACCTCTTCGTCATACGGAGTGACAAATCCCAGTCTCGATTCGTGCCAACCCAACAGACACTTTCGGAGATACCCGTAGTGCAACTTTATAGTCACCCAGTTACGTTGTGACATTTGGTACACCCAAAGCATTCCTACGGTATCCGGAAGTTGCACAATCTCATGGTCGAAGGAAATGATACTTGACATTAGAAAAGCTCTAGCTAAACGAACTACATGATCTTGTGCTATGCTTAGGATCGGGTCTTGTCCATCACATCATTCTCCTAATGATGTGATCCCGTTTTCAATGACATCCAATGTCCATGGTCAGGAAACCATAACCATCTATTGATCAACAAGCTAGTCAACTAGAGGCTTACTAGGGACATGTTGTGGTCTATGTATTCACACATGTATTACGGTTTCCAGTTAATACAATTATAGCATGAACAATAGACAATTATCTTGAACAAGGAAATACAATAATAACCATTTGATTATTGCCTCTAGGGCATATTTCCAACAGTCTCCCACTTGCACTAGAGTCAATAATCTAGTTCACATCACTATGTGATTGTAATGAATCCAACACCCATGGGGTTTGTTCATATCTCGCTTGTGAGAGAGGTTTTTAGTCCACGGGCGGGTCTGAACCTTCCAGATCCGTGTGTGCTTTACAAATCTCTATGTCATCTTGTAGATGCAGCTACCACACGCTACTTGGAGCTGTTCCAAATAACTGGTCTACTATAGGAATCCGGTTTACTACTCAGAGTCATCCGGATTAGTGTCAAAGTTTGCATCGTCGTAACCCTTTACGACGAACTCTTTTACCACCTCCATAATCGAGAAAATTCCTTAGTCCACTAGTTACTAAAGATAAGTTCGACCGCTGTCATGTGATCCATTCCCGGATCACTATTGTACCCCTTGACTAACTCATGGCAAGGCACACTTAAGGTGCGGTACACAACATAGCATACTATAGAGCCTACGTCTAAAGCATAGGGGACGACCTTCGTCCTTTCTCTCTCTTCTGCCGTGGTCAGGTCATGAGTCTTACTCAATACTCACACCTTGTAACATAGCCAAGAACTCCTTCTTTGCTGATCTATTTTGAACTCCTTCAAAATCCTGTCATGGTATGCATTCATTTGAAAGTACTATTAAGCGTTTTCGTTCTATCCTTATAGATCTTGATGCTCAATGTTCAAGTAGCTTAATCCAGGTTTTCCATTGAAAAACACTTTTCAAATGACCCTCTATGTTTTCCAGAAATTCTACATCATTTCTGATCAACAATATGTCAACAACATATACTTATCAAAAATTCTATAGTGCTCCCACTCACTTCTTTGGAAATACAAGTTTCTCATAAACTTTGTATAAACCCAAAATCTTTGATCATCTCATCAAAGCGTACATTCCAACTCCGAGATGCTTACTCCAGTCCTTAGAAGGATTGCTGGAGCTTCGCATACCTGTTAGCATCTTTCAGGATTGACAAAACCTTCTGGTTGTTCACATACAGCCTTTCCTCAAGAAAATCGTCGAGGAAACAATGTTTTGACATCCTATCTGCAAGATTTCATAAATAATGCAGTAACTGCTAATATAATTCCAACAGACTCTTAGCATTGCTACGAGTGAGAAAATCTCATTGTAGTCAACTCCTTGAACTTGTCGGACAACATCTTAACGACAAGTCGAGCTTTCTTAATGGTGACACTTACCATCATTGTCTGTCTTCCCTTTTAAAATCCATCTGCACCCAACAGCCTTACGACCATCAAGTAGTTCTTCCAAAGTCTACACTTTGTTTTATACATGGATCCTCTCGGTTTTATGGCCTCAAGCCATTCGTCGGAATCCGGGCTCACCATCTCTTCTCCATAGCTCGTAGGTTCATTGTTGTCTAGCAACATGACTTCCAAGACAGGACTACGTACCACTCTGAAGTAGTACGCATCCTTGTCGTCCTACGAGGTTTGGTAGTGACTTGATCCGAAGTTTCATGATCACTATCATAAGCTTCCACTTCAATTGGTGTAGGTGCCACAGGAACAACTTCTTGTGCCCTGCTACACACTAGTTGAAGTGACTGTTTAATAACCTCATCAAGTCTCCACCATCCTCCCACTCAATTCTTTCGAGAGAAACTTTTCCTCGAGAAAGGACCCATTTCTAGAAACAATCACTTTTGCTTCCAGATCTGAAATAGGAGGTATACCCAACTGTTTTGGGTATTTTATGAAGATGCATTTATCCACTTTGGGTTCAAGCTTATCAGCCTGGAACTTTTTGACATAAGCGTCGCAGCCCCAAACTTTTAAGAAACGACAGCTTAGGTTTCTCTAAACCATAGTTCATACGGTGTCGTCTTAACGGAATTGCGTGGTTCCCTATTTAAAGTGAATGCGGTTGTCTTTAATGCCTAACCCATGAACGATAGTGGTAATTCGATAAGAGACATCATGGTATGCACTATATCCAATAGGGTGCAGTTATGATGTTCGGACACACCATCACACTATAGTGTTCCAGGCGGTATTAGTTGTGAAACAATTTCCACAATGTCTTAATTGTGTACCAAACTCGTAACTCAGATATTCATCTCTATGATCATATCATAGACATTTTATCCTCTTGTCACGACGATCTTCAACTTCACTCTGAAATTACTTGAACCTTTCAATAATTCGGACTTGTGTTTCATCAAGTAAACATACTTAGCATCTACTCAAATCATCTGTGAAGTAAGAGCATAATGATATTCACTGCGTGCCTCAGCACTCATTGGATTGCACACATCAAAATGTATTACTTCCAACAAGTAGCTCTCTTGTTCCATCTCACTGAAAACAAGGCCTTTCAGTCATCTTGCCCATGTGTTATGATTTGCATGTCTCAAGTGATTCAAAATCAAGTGAGTCCAAACGATCCATCTGTATGGAGTTTCTTCATGCATATCTACCAATAGACATGGTTCGCATGTCTCAATCTTTTAAAAAACGAGTGAGTCCAAAGATCCATCAACATGGAGCTTCTTCATGCGTTTTATACCAATACGACTCAAATGGCAGTGCCACAAGTATGTGGTACTATCATTACTATTTTATATCTTTTGGCATGAACATGTGTATCACTACGATCGAGATTCAATGAACCATTCATTTTAGGTGCAAGACCATTGAAGGTATTACTCAAATAAACAGAGTAACCATTATTCTCCTTAAATGAATTACCGTATTGCGATAAACATAATCCAATCATGTCTATGCTCAACGCAAACACCAAATAACGATTGTTTATGTTTAACACCAATCTCGATGGTAGAGGGAGCGTGCGATGTTTGATCACATCAACCTTGGAAACACTTCCAACACATATCGTCATCTCACCTTTAGCTAGTCTCCGTCTATTCCGGAGCCTTTTATTTCGAGTTACCAACACTTAGCAACCGAACCGGTATCTAATACCCTGGCGCTACTAGGAGTACTAGTAAAGTACACATTAATATAATGTATATCCAATATACTTCTGTCGA
The DNA here is from genome assembly GCF_002575655.3 of Aegilops tauschii subsp. strangulata. Taxonomy (NCBI): domain Eukaryota; kingdom Viridiplantae; phylum Streptophyta; class Magnoliopsida; order Poales; family Poaceae; genus Aegilops; species Aegilops tauschii. The sequence continues at coordinate 71,232,399 of NC_053041.3, forward strand.
CCTTGCCTGCCTTCTCATCTACCAAGTATCTAGGGTAGTTCTGCTTCAGTGACCGTTCCCCTCATTACAGAAGCACTTAGTCTCGGGTTTGGGTTCAACCTTGGGTTTCTTCACTAGAGCAGCAACTGATTTGCCGTTTCATGAAGTATCCCTTCTTTCCCTTGCCCTTCTTGAAACTAGTTGTTTTACTAACCATCAACAATTGATGCTCCTACTTGATTTGTACATTCGCGGTGTCAAACATCGCGAGTTGCTCAAGGATCATCATGTCTATCCATGATATGTTATAGTTCATCATGAAGCTCTAATAGCTTGGTGGCAGTGACTATGGAGAATCATCACTATCTCATCTGGAAGATTAACTCCCACTCGATTCAAGTGATTGTAGTACTCAGACAATCTGAGCACATGCTCAATGATTGAGCTTTTCTCCCTTAGTTTGCAGGCTTAAGAAACTTGTCAGAGGTCTCATACCTCTTGACGTGGGCATTAGTCTGAAATCCCAATTTCAGTTTTTCGAACATCTCATATGTTCCGCGACGTTTCAAAACCGTCTTTGGTGCCACAATTTTAAACCGTTAGCATCACACACTGAACTATCACGTAGTCATCAAAATGTGTATGCCAGATGTTTCATAACATCCACAAACGACGCTCGAGGTTCAGCACACCGAGCGGTGCATTAAGGACATAAGCCTTCTGTGCAGCAATGAGGACAATCCTCAGTTTACGGACCCAGTCTGCATAATTGCTACTATCAACTTTCAACTAAATTTTCTCTAGGAACATATCTTAGTAGAACTAAAGCGTAAGCTACGACATTATTTGCAAAGACCTTTTGACTATGTTCATGATAATTAAGTTCATCTGATTATTTAATGAACTCCCACTTAGATAGACATCCCTCTAGTCATCTAAGTGATACATTATCCGAATCGACTAGGCCGTGTCCGATCATCACGTGAGATGGACTAGTCATCATCGGTGAACATCTCCATGTTGATCGTATCTACTATACGACTCATGTTCGACCTTTCGGTCTCTTGTGTTCCGAGGCCATGTCTGTACATGCTAGGCTCGTCAAGTCAACCTAAGTGTTTTGCTTGTGTTTCGAGGCCATGTCTGTACATGCTAGGCTCGTCAACACCCGTTGTATGCGAACATTAGAATCTATCACACCCGATCATCACATGGTGCTTCGAAACAACGAACCTTCGCAACGGTGCACAGTTAGGGGGAACACATCTCTTGAAATTTTAGTGAGGGATCATCTTATTTATGCTACCGTCGTTCTAAGCAAATAAGATGTAAACATGACAAACATCACATGCAAATCATAAAGTGACATGATATGGCCAATATCATCTTGCGCCTTTTGATCTCCATCTTCGAGGCGCGGCATAATCACCTTCGTCACCGGCATGACACCATGATCTCCATCATCATGATCTCCATCGTGTCTTCATGAAGTTGTCTCGCCAACTATTACTTCTACTACTATGGCTAACGGTTAGCAATAAAGTACAGTAATTACATGGCATTTTTCATTAACACGCAGGTCATACAATAAATTAAGACAACTCCTATGGCTCCTGCCAGTTGTCATACTCATCGACATGCAAGTCGTGATTCCTATTACAAGAACATGATCAATCTCATACATCACATATATCATTCATCACATCCTTTTGGCCATATCACATCACATAGCATACCCTGCAAAAACAAGTTAGACGTCCTCTAATTGTTGTTGCATGTTTTACGTGGCTGCTATGGGTTTCTAGCAAGAACGTTTCTTACCTACGCAAAAGCCACAACGGTGATATGCCAATTGCTATTTACCCTTCATAAGGACCCTTTTCATCGAATCCGATCCGACTAAAGTGGGAGAGACAGACACCCGCTAGCCACCTTATGCATCAAGTGCATGTCAGTTGGTGGAACCTGTCTCACGTAAGAGTACGTGTAAGGTTGGTCCGGGCCGCTTCATCCCACAATGCCGCCGAATCAAGATAAGACTAGTAACGGCAAGCAAATTGAACAAATCACCGCCCACAACTACTTTGTGTTCTACTCGTGCATAGAATCTACGCATAGACCTAGCTCATGATGCCACTGTTGGGGAATGTAGCAATAATTCAAAATTTTCCTACGTGTCCCCAAGATCAATCTAGGAGATGCTAGCAATGAGAGAGAGGAGTGCATCTACATACCCTTGTAGATCGTGAGCGGAAGCGTTCAAGAGAACGGGGTTGATGGAGTCGTACTCGTCGTGATCCAAATCGCCGATGATCCTAGCGCCGAACAGACGGCACTTCCGCGTTCAACACACGTACGGAGCAGCGACGTCTCCTCCTTCTTGATCCAGCAAGGGGGAGGAGAGGTTGATGGAGATCCAGCAGCACGACGGCGTGGTGATGGAAGTAGCGGGATTCCAACAGGGCTTCGCCAAGCGCTGCAGGAGGAGGGAGATGTGTCACGGGAGGGAGAGGGAGGCGCCAGGGCTTGTGGTGCAGCTGCCCTCCCTCCCCCCACTATATATAGGGCCAAGGGAGAGGGGTGCGCAGCCTTGGCCCTTCCTCCAAGGAAGGGTGCGGCCAGGGAGGAGTCCATCCTCCCCAAGGCACCTAGGAGTTGCCTTCCCCCTTTAGGACTCTCCCTTTCCCTTATCTCTTGGCGCATGGGCCTCTTGAGGCTGGTGCCCTTGGCCCATATAGGCCAATGCGCACACCCCTACAGCCCATTTGGCCCCCCGGGGCAAGTGGACCCCCTTGGTGGACCCCCGGACCCCTTTCGGCACTCCCGGTACAATACCGATAATGCACGAAACTTTTCCGGCGACCAAAATAAGACTTCCCATATATAAATCTTTACCTCCGGACCATTCCAGAACTCCTCGTGACGTCCGGGATCTCATCCGGGACTCCGAACAACTTTCGGGTTACCGCATACTAATATCTCTATATCCCTAGCGTCACCGAACCTTAAGTGTGTAGACCCTACGGGTTCGGGAGACACGTAGACATGACCGAGACGACTCTCCGGCCAATAACCAACAGCGGGATCTGGATACCCATGTTGGCTCCCACATGCTCCTCGATGATCTCATCGGATGAACCACGATGTCGGGGATTCAATCAATCCCGTATACAATTCCCTTTGTCTATCGGTATGTTACTTGCCCGAGATTCGATCGTCGGTATCCCAATACCTTGTTCAATCTCGTTACCAGCAAGTCTCTTTACTCGTTCCGTAACGCATGATCCCGTGACTAACTCTTTAGTCACATTGAGCTCATTATGATGATGCATTATCGAGTGGGCCCAGAGATACCTCTCCGTCATACGGAGTGACAAATCCCAGTCTCGATTCGTGCCAACCCAACAGACACTTTCGGAGATGCGTGTAGGGCACCTTTATAGTCACCCAGTTACGTTGTGACGTTTGGTACACCCAAAGCATTCCTACGGTATCCGGGAGTTGCACAATCTCATGGTATAAGGAAATGATACTTGACACTAGAAAAGCCCTAGCAAAACGAACTACACGATCTTGTGCTATGCTTAGGATTGGGTCTTGTCCATCACATCATTCTCCTAATGATGTGATCCCGTTTTCAATGACATCCAATGTCCATGGTCAGGAAACCATAACCATCTATTGATCAACGAGCTAGTCAACTAGAGGCTTACTAGGGACATGTTGTGGTCTATGTATTCACACATGTATTACGGTTTCCAGTTAATATATACAATTATAGCATGAACAATAGACAATTATCTTGAACAAGGAAATACAATAATAACCATTTGATTATTGCCTCTAGGGCATATTTCCAACATCTACAAGGCACCACCGCCACGCTGGCCCAGGCGCGTGTCAAGACGAGGCGAAGCGGCGGTAAAGCAAGGGGACACGTCGGGGGCGCATTTAATGCGTTTTGTCCCGTAATGACTAGCGATAAGCATAGTCACAGTACCCTGATGCCACCTCCTGGTGCCACTGTGGCGATCTCTTTGCCTATAAAAGGAGACCCAAGGCATCCAGGAGAAGGATTCGGACCCTTGGACCAGTTACGCTCCCTGTAGCTAGTTCGAGCTCCTCAAGAACACAGATATACAACCACCAAAGCAGGACTAGGGTATTACGCATCTGTGCGTCCCGAACCTGGGTAAACAACCCTCGTGTTTGCACTGACTGTTGATCTTGCTCTCCTCACCACTCCCAGCGCCCCGCAACCGTAGTAGGGATCCTCGTTGGTCCCATAGGTGTCGTTTCACACGGACACCACCATCATCCAATGACTTGCCAATTTCCTTCAGCTTTATTGATTTTGCATTGTGAGGTCATACCGAACAGAAAAAGGAATATAATTCGCTCTTCAGAACTCATTCATGCATGATACTGTCAAAGCGTGCTGCCCTCAAGCTACCTGTGGAACCAGGTACTTTTGTGCTTCAGTTAACTCAACCGTCCGTCGAACCATCAACTGGGCTGAACAAGCGGAGGAAGCTAGGCCCCGGCAAGTACTTCCCCACCGAGCTCCCTGGAGCCGCTGGCGAATATGTTGCCGTGGATGCCGATCCTACCGCGGGGCGACCGGCTCCGGCAAGGCCTCAGGCCATGGCCATAGAGACAGTCGCTCCCGTGGCAGGAGAGATGCCTTTAGTCCTTGCCGTCGAACCACAGGCTCCGGCATGGGCGCATCACACCGTCCAATTCCTCTAGACAGGAGAGCTTCCTGAGGAGCAGGAAGAGGCAGAAAGAGTAGCCCACCGGTCTGCTCTGTATCAATTCAGTGACAACGTCTTGTACAGAAAAAGGCCGAATGGGGTGAAATTGAAGTGCATCTCCTGGGAGGAAGGACTAGAGCTGCTGGCAGAGATACATGGAGGTATATGTGGCTCCCACATAGGGTCGAGGGCCCTTGCCGGTAAGGCTTTCCGGCAAGGTTTCTTCTGGCCCACTTCCCTCCAGGATGCGACGGCACTAGTAACCAAGTGTGAAGCATGCCAGTTCCATTCAAAGAAGCTTCATCAACCAGCGCAAGCCCTTCAAACCATCCCTCTCTCCTGGCCCTTCTCGGTCTGGGGGCTCGACATATTGGGCCCCTTCCCTCGTGCCATCGGGGGCTTTGAGTACTTGTGCGTTGCAATCGACAAGTTCACAAAGTGGCCGGAAGTGGAAGCGGTGAGGAAGGTGACAGCGCAGTCAGCCATCAAGTTCTTCAAAGGACTAGTTTGCTGTTTTGGTGTACCAACAGGATCATCACCGACAACGGCACACAGTTCACAAGCCACGCCTTCATGCAATACATTGAGGATCTAGGAAGCAAGGTCTGTTTTGCTTCCGTGGCACATCCACGGAGCAACGGCCAAGTGGAGAGAGCAAATGCTGAAGTTCTGCGAGGCTTAAGGAAGAAGACTTTTGACAGGCTGCACAAGAATGGGAGGCGCTGGATTGATGAGTTGCCGGCGGTTCTTCGGTCGATCAGGACGACGCCAAATCGAGCCACCGGCCAGACACCATTTGCCCTGGTCTACAGGGCAGAAGCAGTTCTCCCCACAGAACTCATATACGGGTCACCTCGAGTGCTCGCTTATGATGAGCTTGAGCAAGAGCAATTGCGGCAAGATGACGCAACGCTCCTTGAGGAATATCGTCTCCGGGCGGCTGTGAGAGCAGCACACTACCAACAAGCCTTGCGCCACTACCATAGCCGCAAGGTTCATGCCCGGAGTTTTGAGGAAGGCGACCTTGTTCTTCGGGACGTTCAGTCGGCCAAGAATTCCAACAAGTTGACGCCGAAGTGGGAGGGCCCTTATCGGGTAACGCGAGTCACCAGGCCTGGCGCAGTCCGCCTGGAGACTGAGGATGCCATTCCAGTGAGCAACTCCTGGAACATCGAGCATCTTCGCAAGTTTTACCCATAAGGCGCGGCTTGCCGGGCCTCGCGGCAAGCCATCCTTTTGTGCAAGCCTTGCCGGCAAGGCATGTAACCCTTGTTACAAACCCAGGCGCAGACCCTGAGCATAAATAAATGAAGCGCTGGCGCCCTAAGTTATAGCATGCATGCTAGGTCGAGTCTCTTCCTCGGTCAGGGTTGATAGTGCCTAGCAGCGGCTAACCTCTAGCTTAGAGGTTGAGTGCGTGTCTCTCTATTCTTTCCTGTCCTCTTTGGTTCGCAGGGCACATGAGCACTTCTGCCGAGCTACTTGGAAGGAGGAGGACGGACCGGCGTCCTGGCCCCGGCAAACCAAAGTTGCCAGGGGCTGCAAGCACAAGGATCCAACCACGGCAAGCCAAAGGTTGCCGGGGCTGCAGATCCAGATAAGTCTTTTATCCTCTATCATGCATTTCGATATGGAACTGGGTACATGAAGCCTCGTTTTATTTCTAGACTACCGTGCTCCCTTCTTCCTATACCCCAGATCCTGGATTCGGATTTGGTTGTAGCCGCGGTAGCCAGAAAATGGAACGAAGAGCCTAAGCCCGCTTCGTCCCTACCTCTGCCAAGAGCGCGAGAATGGTCGAGCGAAGTGGGGGGATGGCAAGGTCGGTTGCCGAGCAAAAATGTTTATCTTAAATAGTGACAAGGATTCGCTCCTTGTCGTGGGTTTTCCCCCGCGAACGAAAAACCCGGCAAACAACCTTTTCATTAAAAACATCCCATGCAGGTACAGTTCATACAGAATGGAAAACATGAGAAAGGGGGATTACAAGTCTTAAATTCTACTAATGCCCGCAGGCTTACAAGTTGCAAAAAGATAAGATGCCCGTAATCCCTTTCTTGTCCCTCTCCTCTGGAGGCAGGTCAAGGAAGCGAAAAGGGGCAAAAGGAGCGCCTAGGCGAGCTACGGGCGGCAGAAGATACCAGGAGAACATCTCGGTGGCCGTCCAAAGGCTGGCTGGTGATGGCGGCGCCGGAGGAAGAGCTGGAAGACGAGGCGGTAGGTCGCCAATACGCGATGAAGGCGTCGGTGCCCGCGTACTCCGACTTGACGGCCTTGCCGCCCGCCCTCTTCCTCTTCCGCAGCCACCCGATGCCAGCCGCCCAAGGAGACGGCCCGGAGAAGTTCAAGGAGCTGGCCCCTCCCCCGGCAAACTCCGCCGGAGGAGCGGCCAGGTGCAGATGCTGCTACTGCCGCACCCGCCCCGGCGCGACGCACCCGACACCTAGTCGAACCCGTCATCCTGCCGCCCTCTACCCTCGTCGTCGCTTCCGCTTCCCTCCTCATCACTCTCGCTCGAGGAGGAGTCTTCGCCATCGGAGGAGCTCTCCACGCACCACCTTACGCGAGTCCCGAAGAGCCCGAAGGCTTTGACGGAGAGGAGGGCGCCCTCCGTTAATTCGAAATGGAGAGTAAGCCCCTCCGTCAGGCTGTGGATGCGAGCAAAGGTCTTCCACCCTCGGCTAAGGTACATGACGTGAGGGGCGGGGAACTCGACGTCGGCCCACGTACTGCTGTTCCCGCAGCCCCTCATGTGTAGCCGCCGCACCTGCGGCGGGTTCACCTCCATTTCCCGCGCAAACGGGGTCGGGAGGCGAAGACGACGGCGCGGCGACTAGCGCAGCCTGACGAATAATTCGCGGGGATTGTCCCCGACATGGCCCTCCACTTGAGGGGGGCCGCTAGCGGAGGCGAAGCCGATGCGCCGCCCCGTCCTCCTCTTCCTCGGGCACCATGACCTCTGCCGCGGCCTCGCCCACAGCCTCTCCCCCTCCCCCTTCCCCTCACGGTTGGCTTAGCCACCACGAGCTCTTGGGGAGGAGGGATGCGCTGTCGAGCGGCGACCCTTGCCGCCACCGTCGAAGGGCCGGGGTTCCCTTTCTTCATGGCGGGTGAGAGGAAGAAGCAGAAGCAGGGAAAGGCGAAGATGGAAGAGTGCGGGATGCCATCTCCCCCCTCCCTCTCCTTATAAAGGGGCGGGATCGGGGCTCGGCCACCCCGCTCAGCCAATCCACGCCACTAAGAGCGCAGGGAATCGGGACCGACCCGCAGCTCCAACCAGCAACGGACCGGTTTTCCACCTTCACCGCTTGATACCTCAAGCGCATGAAGGACGCGTGGCGAACGTGCAGAATCGAGGGGACGGGTGAAGCAACCCTTCCCCGACCCTATGATCATGGGGTATGGACGCCTTGAAGACCGCGACCAGGCCCCACTCAGTAAACGGGCCGCCTCCTTTTCCATTAACTGCGACGTGATGCATGCGTGCGGGAACCACCCCACGCATGACCCCCACGTCACGCACGGGTCGTGGGGAAGCGCAACAGTCGGAAAAATTTCACCACGGTAAAAACCGCCCCGCCTGCCCGCGCACCGTTCTGGGCCTGGCCCAACAACGTATTGCGGTTATGTGTGGCCCAGGCCCGGGGGCTCATGTCGGTGTACAAAATTAGGGGCTCTCCTTTTCTACCCCTTTACTTGTGCACGGGCAGTCGGAGCCACGCGCCGCGGCCACACTTGGCAAGGCAAGGGAGGTAAACCGAGGTGGAACCAGAAGCTCAAGACAAAGCAAAGCAACGCCAAAGCCAAGACACAGATAGCAAAGGGACGAAGTAGGTTCCCCCGACAAGGTCCTTGCTGGGCCAGCCCGCCCCAACACCAATGGAGCGAGCCACCCTTGAGCCCACGGTTTCCAACACCATCAACTACGTTGGGCCAGGGCTCGGAGGCACCTCCATGGTGGTATGTAGATATTTGTGAAGACAAGGAACGAACACTCTTGACCAAAAGAGTGAGAGATGACGAGCCTCGGCAAGATCCTTGCCGAGAAAGCCCACGAGACCCCCGGCAAGATCCTTGCCGGGAATGACCGCAACGCCATGACAAGACCCTTGCCGGGGCCCCGGCAAGGCCCATGCCAGGAGCATCCACGAGGCCACAGCCAGGCGCGCACCCACCAAGCTTTTCACCACCGATCCCATACAGCTGCCAGCTCACCATCCGGGCAGGCACCTGCATGTCAACGCAGGACTCCTTCGCCAACTCACCACATGCTTACGTGGTGGCATACAGATCTTCTTAAAGGCTCCACCACCGCGCCACCTCAGCTGCTTGCCTATCTACATGGCACCACCGCCGCGCTTGCCCAGGCGCGTGTCAAGACGAGGCGAAGCGGCAGTAAAGCGAGGGGACACATCGGGGGTGCATTTAATGCGTTTTATCTCGTAATGACTAGCGATAAGCATAGTCACAGTACCCCGATGCCACCTCCTGGTGCCACTGTGGCGATCCCTTTGCCTATAAGAGGAGACCCAAGGCATCCAGGAGAAGGATTCGGACCCTTGAACCAGTACGCTCCGTGTAGCTAGTTCGAGCTCCTCAAGAACACAGATATACAACCACCAAAGCATGACTAGGGTATTACGCATCTCTCCGGCCTGAACCTGGGTAAAGGACCCTCGTGTTTGCACTGACTATTGATCCTGCTCTCCTCACCACTCCAAGCGCCCCACAATCGTAGTAGGGATCCTCGTTGGTCCCATAGGTGTCGTTTCACACCGACACCACCATCATCCAATGCCTTGCCAATTTCCTTCAGCTTTATTGATTTTGCATTGTGAGGTCATACCGACAAGAAAAAGGAATATAACTCGCTCTTCAGAACTCATTCATGCATGATACTGACGAACACTACTCTGATGAAAGGCAAAGTAATGATACGAGGATGGAATATGTACGAAAAAATTGACGGCATGACATATTCACACCTATGATGTGGTAACTAAGCAGAAGGCACTTCAAAAAATTATAAACACTGCAAGACACCACATGGAAGGTGCAATCAATATCACTCTGCCAAGTTAAAATTGTCTCGTCATAGGTGGCGTTCATCAAACTAGAAGCAATACATGCTAGAAATCATATTCAAGACGCAAACCAATATCGCACTGCCAACTTAAATGTGTCCCATCATAAGTGACTGATGCAGGATACACAAGAAGAGTAGTTTCATGTAAGAACATGGTGTGATAGATAGATATAGTATGTACCAAAAACAGGAAAGCGTGTCATATTCACATGTATCATGTGTAAGCTAAGCAGATGCAGTTTACACTAATTAGGAGCAATACGAGCTAGACACCATATGCAACATGCAACCAGATATCACACTACCAAGTTAGACCAAGTACCTTGGATGGTGGAGTAGGGGAGCGGAGACTTGGACCTTGTAATGCACTATCAGTACAAGGAGAATCGGTACATATGCTCCGTTTACGTTGCTGCAGAGGACCACCATCATCGCCTTCCTTACTATTTTCCTTCCTCTTTCTTGATTTTGCCTTGTCAAGTCAAACCCACAAGAAAAAGGAATGAAATTTGCTCTTCAGAACTCATTGATGCATGATACTGACGAACACTGCTTTCATGTAAGGCAGCCGCATGATAGGAGGATGGAATATGTATGAAAAACAGGATGGCGTGACATATTGACATGTATGATGTATAAAGTGTAAACTAAGCACAAGGTGCTTGAACTTGTTAGAATCAATGCAAGCTAGAAACCATATGAAAGATGAAACCAATATCACTCTGCCAAATTAAAAGGATGCCCTAACAAGTGTATTTGACCAAATTAGAAGCAATACATGGCAACAGGCTAGAAATAATATGCAATATGCAACGAATAAAGGTTACTCATCGTAAGTGATTGATGCAGGATACAAAAGAGAGGTAGTTTCATGTAAGAACAAGGTTAACACATAGATGTAGTGTGTAGCAAAAACAGGAAGGCATGTCATATTCACAGGTATAGTGTGTAAACTAAGCAGATGCAATTTACCCTAATTAGAAGCATTACAAGCTAGACACCGTATGCAACATGCAACCACATATCACACTGCGAAGTTAGAGCAAGCACCTGTGATGGTGGTGTAGGGGAAGTGCGGTCTTCAAGTACAGAGCTACGTTCAATATCTTCATTTAGGCTTGCTGTTTCTTGAGAATCATGTGGAGAGATTGAAATTGCATTCTTTATAAGAGTATTGCGTCTCATATTAACCCACGCGCGTGATGTCTCATTATAAGCGATAGATGCAGGATACACAAGAACAGTAGTTTGATGCAAGAACATGGTGTGATAGGCAGATGTAGTATGCACCAAAAACAGGAAGGCGTGTCATATTCACATATATAATGTCTAAGCTAAGGAGATGCAATTTAACAAATTAGGAGCATTGATGAGGGATACACAAGAAAAGAAGTTTGATGTAGGAACATGGTTAATAGAAAGACGTAGTATGTACCAAAAACAGGAAGGCATGTCATATTCACGGGTATAATGTGTTAACTAAGCAGATGCAATTTACCCTAATTAGAACCATTACAAGGTAGACACCATATGCAACATGCAACCACATATCACACTGCCAAGTAAGAGCAAGCACCTGCGATGGTGGTGTGGGGGAATTGCAGTGATCAACTAGAGAGCTACATTGACAATCTTCATTTAGCCTTATTGTTTCTTGAGAATCATGTGGGGAGGATGACACTGCACTCTTTAAACGAGTAGGGCGTCTCACAGTAACCCACTCGGGTGACTGTCTCATCAGAAGTGATTGACGAGGGATACAAAAGAGCATTAGTTTGATGTACGAACATGGTTAATAGACATATGTAGTATGTATCAAAAACAGGAAGGCATGTCATTATCAAAGGTATAATTTGTAAAGTAAGCAGATGCAATTTAACCAAATTGGAAGCAATACAAGCTAGACACCATATGCAACATGCAACCACATTTGAGAGCGTGAAGTTAAAGCAAGCACCTGGGATGGTTGTGTGTGGCAATTGAGATCATCAACTGCAGAGCTACGTTTACTGTCTCCAACTGCTGACACTACACCCATTATGTAGCGACCAGACCTCAAACAGTCTGATCTCTGTGCATCCGTGTCATCCCTGGATCAGTAATGCTGACACGCACAGTACTCGAAGGATTTATAACAGAGTAGCAATCACACACTTATTACAACGAATGTCTCAAAAGAGAACTTATTACAATAAAAATGGCTTAAGGCCATCTAATAACGATAACAGCGGAAGGCTTGGAAGATAAGTGAGTCCATCAACTCCAACGGCATCACTGAGTATAAGACCACGACCTAAGGCACCTTACTCATCGTCTGAAAAGTCTGCAACATGAACGTTGCTGCCCGAAAATGGGTCAGCACATGGAATATGCTGGCAATGTAACACATAGAGAGTAATGAACAGAATAATGCTATACTACATGCATATTTGGCTGGTGGAAAGCTCTATGGTTATAGTTTTGCGAAAAGCCAATTTTTCCCTACTGCAATGGAATAAATTTAATTTAACTATCATGGTGGTTGTTAAACATTGAGAATGGTAGACACCATCTCAATCCCAATTAAGTTTCAACATTAAACCCAACAAAATTAATTAGAGTAACATGATGAGATTCACATGATAATCCAAGTACTACAAACTCAAGATTTCCATAACCGGGGACATGGCTAACCATGATTAGTTTGTACACTCTACAGAGGTTTGCGCACTTTTCCCCACAAGACTCGATCTCCTCCGTTGGATTTCTCGCACTACATGATGTTTGAGAAACGGATGACCGAGACATAGTCTTTCAGAAGCGTTTGCACCTTACGATCGGGTAGACAGTACCACCTACATCCCCTACATCTGCTAGTCTACCACTGTAAGAGTTCACACAACTTAATCAACTATGCTAGAGCCCATAGTAGCTTGTGGCTGCACACAGAAGTTTCTAGCATTAAATTAATCTCATGATCCCTTTGGGCCTGGGTGGCGGTCCATAAAGAAAAACAGGCAAATGCTGGAATACCCAGGTGCCTCAATCCACCCAGATGTGTATTTAAGTTGCCACCTTAAGTAAACCATTAATTAACAATCTCACATCTGTCATGGATACACTCACCCAATCCACGTCTACTAGCATAGCATAGCAACATAAGCAAACGTAGAAGTAATTCCCAAGGGTTTGATAATAAAACAGGTAATAGGTACTACCTCATCTACTTCCCAAAACCCACAATTTAATCAGATCCTAATCATGCAATTGTTTGAGGATGAAACTAATGCATAAAAATTGGGTATGAAAGGGATATGATCAAAGTGTTACTTTCCTTGCTGATGATCCGTGAAACCTAGAGATTCGAAGTAGCAAGCGACGCACTCCGGGTACTCTATCGCAAACAAACAAGCATACAATAAGTACTCATCTAATGCATAGGTAAAACTCAAATAAGAGATCTAACCAGAAAGTTCAGCTTAAGAACTCCGGTTTGCAAAAAGAATCAAATCAAACGAAGCAACGAAAGTCAAAGGGCGAAAGAAACAAGCTTCGTTTACTAATCTGGACCTAAGTCAAATTTTACAGTAGCAAAAACTTGGTTGAGTTGGTTAAACGGAAAGAGGGTTTCGAGAACGAACTCTAGGCGCTTGAATGGCCTGATTCCGATAAACGAGCGAAAAGGAAAACTAAAACGAAAATCGGATCAGAAATCGCGACCTGGAATAATCGCGGAAAATCCGAAAAAAAGAAAAACTGACGAACAGTTTAACGAACGGATAACTGCAACTAAACGGTGAACTCGTCCGTTAAAACGAACGAACGAGCGAACGCTCGCTATATAAGTGAACCGATAAAAAGAAAAGAAACGATCTAAAAAAACCGAGTCGGTTTTCTTTAGAAAACTGGGGCGGCGGCGGGCGGCTACCTCGTCGGGGCTCCGGTGAGGTCCGGCGGCTCCGGCGGGGTCCGGTGGGCGGCGTGGCTTCAGGTGGCGAGGCGATGGCGGCGGACGGCGGCGGCGGCGGCACACGGCGGCTCGGGAGGCGGGGCGGGTCGGGGTGGTGGGGTGAGGAGGGCGGCGGCGGCGGGCGGTATTTATGGGGGGGCGGCGTCCTGGCTTGGGGAAGGGGGCGCCGGGTTGGGGTCGGCCTCGGGAGGTGTGCCCCGGCCAGACTCGGTGGCAGCGGTCGCGGTCTCCGCGCGGGAGACGGCGGCGGGGAGGCGGTGACGCGGGGTGGGCCGGCCTGGCTCGGCTGGTTTTCGGCCCGGTCGGGCGCGGTAGGTTTTTGTTAAACAATTCCGCCGAACAGAAAATAAATCCTAGAAAAATAAATAAAAATCTAAGAAATGCCAAAACAAATTTTCACCGTCTAAATAAAATATTTAGAACGGGATGAACATTTTCTTGGCCCTAAAATGCAGTTTTGAAAAACGTGCAATTTTCCTAAATTCAAATAAAATAGCCAAAAACTCTGAAATAAAATCTTATTTGATTTTTTTATTAAATCCTCAATATTTCTTTATTTTTTGGGAAGTCATTTTATTCCCTCTCTCATATTTTTAAAATAGAAATAATTTAAGATAAAATAAATAAAATCAATGATCCTATTTTCAAAATTTGAGAAAACTCAAATATGAAAATAACGAAATCCCCAACTCTCTCCGAGGGTCCTTGAGTTGCGTAGAATTTCTAGGATCAAACCAAAATCAAATAAAAATATGGTATGCAATGATGGTCTTATGTATAACATTCCAAATTGAAAATTTGGGATGTTACAAACCTACCCCCTTAAGATGAATCTCGCCCTCGAGATTCGGGTTGGCTAGAAAATAGGTGAGGGTGGTTCTTCAATAGATCTTTCTCTCGCTCCCAGGTGGCTTCATCCTCGGTGTGGTGGCTCCTCTGAACTTTGCAAAACTTGATAACCTTGCTACGCGTGACTCGACTGGCATATTCGAGAATCTTGACTGGTTTCTCCTCATAGGTCATATCACTATCCAATTGAATCGCTTCCAGTGGCACTGTATCTCTCAGCGGTATATCAGCCATCTCTGCATGGCACTTCTTCAACTGGGAAATGTGGAACACATCATGAACTCTAGATAATCCTTTGGGTAGTTCCAACTTGTAAGCAACTTCTCCCATACGCTCCAATACTGTGTATGGTCCTACAAATCGTGGCGCTAACTTTCCCTTAACTCCAAAGTGCTTAACTCTTCGTAGTGGAGATACACAAAGATAAACTCGGTCTTCGGCTTCGTAAACTGTCTCCTGATGTTTTGAATCCGCATAGCTCTTCTGCCTGGATTGGGCTACCTTTAGCCTATCGAGAATCAACTTCATCTTCTGTTCAGATTCTTTAATGAAGTCTGGTCCAAACAACTGGCGGTCTCCAACTTCGTCCCATAACAATGGTGTTCTACACCTCCTTCCATACAAAGCTTCGAAAGGGGCCATCTTCAAACTGGATTGATAACTGTTGTTATAAGAAAACTCTGCATATGGCAAATTATCGTCCCAACTAGATCCGTAGTCTAGCGCACAAGCTCTCAACATGTCCTCCAAAATCTGATTGACTCTCTCGGTTTGTCCATCTGTCTGTGAATGAAAGGCTGTACTGAACTCTGGCCTGGTACCCAAAGTTTCGTGCAACTGATTCCAGAACTTTGAGGTAAACTGGGTTCCTCTATCTGATACAATGCTCCTCGGAACTCCATGCAGACATACGATTCTGGTCATGTATTTCTTTGCCAACTTAGCACTGGTGTAAGTAGTCTTCACTGGGATGAAATGAGCTACTTTCGTCAAACGATCGACTACAACCCATATTGAGTCATAGCCTGAACAAGTCCTGGGCAATCCCGTGATAAAATCCATGCCTAGCTTATCCCACTTCCATTCGGGAATCGGCAATGGCTGTAGCAATCCTGCTGGCTTCTGATGCTCTGCCTTCACTCTCTGACATACATCACAAACTACTATGTACTCCGCAATATCTTTCTTCATTCCGGTCCACCAGAAAGTGTCCTTCAAATCCAGATACATCTTGGTATTTCCTGGGTGAATCGAATATGGCGACTCATGAGCCTCTTGGAGAATCAACTTCCTGATCTCTGGGTCATTGGGCACATAAACGCGGTCCTCAAACCATAGGGTATCGTGCTCATCCTCACGAAATCCCTTAGCTTTTCCTTTGCTCATTTTCTCCTTTATCTTGCCAATCACCTTGTCCATCTTCTGAGCTTCTCTGATCTTATCCATCAGAGTAGACTGACTTTCCAATGCTGCAACAAAGCCTCTTGGAACTATCTCCAAACATAGCTCGCGAAGATCCTCGGCTAACTCCTCCGGTAACTCTCCGGTCATGAGTGTGTTAACATGGTTCTTATGGCTCAACACGTCGGCTACTACGTTAGCCTTTCCGGGGTGATAATGCAATCTCATATCATAATCTTTTATGAGCTCCAACCATCTCCTTTGCCTCAGATTCAGCTCCTTCTGTGTGAAAATGTACTTCAAACTCTTGTGATCCGTGTACACCTCACAGTGGTTTCCAATGAGAAAATGTCTCCATGTCTTCAACGCATGCACTACGGCTGCTAACTCCAAATCATGTGTAGCGTAATTTAACTCAGGTGAGGCATATGAAACAACTCTTCCTTCCTGCATAAGCACTGCTCCAAGTCCTCGACGAGAAGCATCGCAGTAAACTTCATAATCCTTGCGCTGATCTGGCAGAATCAACACTGGCGATGTAACCAAACGTTTCTTCAACTCCTGGAAACTAGCTTCACATTCCTCTGTCCAATTGAACTTGGTGTCCTTCTTCAACAGCTCCGTCATGGGCTTTGCAATCTTCGAGAAATTCTCAATGAATCTCCGTAGTATCCTGCCAGTCCAAGAAAACTCTGGATCTCTCCAACTGACGTGGGTGACTCCCAGTTTGTCACAGTGACAACTTTAGTGGGGTCTACTGCTATTCCTTCTCTGGATATAACGTGTCCGAGGAATCCAACTTCCTTCAACCAAAACTCACATTTGCTGAACTTGGCATATAACTGATGTTCTCTGAGCTTCTCAAGTACCAAACGCAAATGCTCCTTATGCTCCTCTTCATTCTTTGAGTAGACCAAAATATCATCAATGAACACTACGACGAACTTATCCAGAAACTCCATAAACACGTTGTTCATCAAGTTCATGAAATAGGCAGGTGCGTTAGTCAGACCAAATGACATAACGGTATACTCGTACATCCCATACCTGGTGGTAAAAGCCGTCTTAGGTATATCCTGCTCTCGAATCTTTAACTGGTGGTATCCTGATCGCAGATCGATCTTGGAAAATACCTTAGCTCCTTGCAATCGGTCAAACAAATCATTTATCATCAGCAGTGGGTACTTGTTCTTGATGGTCACTTCATTCAATCCTCGATAATCAACAACCATTCTTAACGATCCATCCTTCTTCTCCACTAGAAGCACTGGCGATCCCCAAGGCGAATATAGCCTTTATCCAGTAACTCCTTAATCTGCTTCTTAATCTCCTCCAAATCTTTTGCGGGCATCCTGTACGGTCTCTTTGATATTGGCCCTGTGCCTAGCAAAAGCTCAATCAAAAACTCGATGTCTCTATCCGGTGGCATGCCTGGCAACTCCTCTGGAAATACGTCAGGGAAATCCTTCACCACTGGTACTTCCTCCTGTACAACTCCTGATAAGGAATTCACCTGAGTCCTCTGCGGCACATGCCGGGATACATACTTGATCCATCTTCCTTCTGGGGTGGTAAGCAAAATCGACTTACTGGCGCATTCAATGTTCCCTCCATACTTCGATAACCTATCCATGCCTAATATCACATCCAGTCCTTACGATTCCAATACTATTAGGTCCGAGGGAAACACGTAGTTACCAATCCTTAATGGTAACCAATCACACCATAAACTAGCCATATAATCTGCTCCTGGCGAGGTTACTAACATGGGTGACCTAAGGGCTTGGGTTGGCAGTTTATACTTATCCACAAATCCCCTTGATATGTATGAATGCAATGCACCACTATCAAAAAGAACGAGTGCAGTAAATGACTTAACCAAAAACTTACCTGTTACTGCATCTGGCTGGGCTTCAACCTCCTCCACGCTAACGTGGTTCACATGTCCTTTGTTGAAAGGGTTGGGCTTCTTCCCAGAGCTTCCATTGCCATTTCCATTCTTAGCTTCAGGACATTCATTAGCATAATGTCCAGTCTTTTGGCATTTGTAGCAAGTGACTTGGCTCAGATCTTTCTTGGCTGGGGTCGATGGGTTGGTACGTTTTTGTCCGTTGCTTCCTCCATTCCCATTACCATTCTTGGATCCACTATGGCTGTGCGAACCTCCTGCTCCATGGGTATGCTGAAAAGGTCCTCCGGAATTCGGGGTAAGATGTGGCTTCTGATGAGCTCCAGAATTATACTTCCCTTGTCCATACTTCCTCTTGCAGCTTTCAATCTGCTGCTGCTTCCCTTCAATCATGAGAGCTCTATCTACCAACTCCTGGCAGTTGTTAAAGGTTGCTACCATCAACTGCATGCTCAGCTCATCATTCAGTCCTTTCAGAAACTTCTCCTACTTGTCTGCATCTGTAGCAACGTCATCTGGGGCATAACATGCTAACTTACTAAAGTCTTCCACATACTGGCCTACGGTGCGTCCTCCTTGGCGTAAGTTGTGAAACTCACGCTTCTTCATGGCCATAGCTCCTACTGAAACATGGGCAGTACGAAAAGCTTGCTGAAACTGGTCCCATGTGACAGTGTCAATAGGGTGTGTGGCTGTGTAATTCTCCCACCATGATGCTGCGGGTCCATCAAGCTGATGTGCGGCAAAACGTACTCTCTCCGCATCTGTGCATCCTGCAGTGGTCAACTCCCTTCCAACTTTGCGGAGCCAATCATCTACAACAATCGGCTCGGTGCTACTGGAATACACCGGCGGATTCAGCCTCAAGAAGCGGGTCAAATGGTCAACAGGTGGTGGTGGTGGGTTGTTGTTGTTGTTGTTATTGTTGTTGTTGCCTTGGTTCTGTACTAACACTTGCATTAGGGCATTCTGCTGCTGAATCAACTAAGTGATCTTCGGCCGGAAAACAAATCCAGTGTCGCGTCTCGGAGGCATCTGATGGGTTTAGAAAAGATGAGAATATAGAATAGAATGAGGTCTAGAGAGGAAACACTACCCATATGCACATGAGACAAACACAATCAATATCACTCAAATCAATTCAAACAAGGCATACAATCGATCTAACTATCGCTACAAAGTGCTCGAACTATACTATATAAATGGGGGAATACTACTACTAATTATTGTGGTCTACTAGAAATTTTGATCGGTCGAAGACTCCATGATATCTGCTCCAGCTTCATCAACAAAGTCATCTTCACTGGGGTCGGAGTCGGTGTCGTCCATGATGATGTAGTTCTCCGGGCAAGTGCAATCATCATATTCTCCTCCTGGTGCTGGGTCTCCCATGAATACTCCGATCTTCTTTATCAGGTTGTCATTCTTTTCCAACAACGTTGCGATCTCCTCCTCATATCCATCGCGTGTAGACTTGAGTTCTTCCTCTAGCTCCGTGATCTTGGTCAATGCCTTCTTCAGATCTATCATGCCTGCGCACATTTAGTTCTCCTGGCGACGAATGTGCTGGTTTTGCTCCTGGATGAAAGCTGCAATTGATCTATCCTTCTTGGTACTGATCATCTCCCATTGCTCATCTCGGCGCCCACAAATCTGGTAGATAGTATCCTTAAGCTCCTTGTGGTATACTTCTCCAATGCGTCCCATGGTGATGTGGGCTGCCATGCTCTTTCCTAGACTCCAGGTTGGTGCATCAAAGGAAAACTCTATGGGCTCAGTGACGGGCATGAACGTCCTTCCTGGAACTTGAACTTGAATCATCCAACACTCCTCTTCTGGTAGTGTGGCGTTGTAAGTTCCGGTGAAGCTTGGTATTCCGATTTTCAGGTATCTTGTGACTTCCTTCAAGTGGCGTCCAAAGGGTGTATCTTCATCAGGTTGCATGAACTTGTTCCTTGCATCTGCCATCCTAAAAGAGTAGAAAATGGAGAGGAGTCAGAAATGAGAAGAGAGTAGTGATCTAGGGTTTAAGCTTAGTGGTCGTGTCCTACAGTCAGCGTGTGCTCTGATACCATCTTGTAGCGACCAGACCTCAAACAGTCTGATCTCTGTGCATCAGTGTCGTCCCTGGATCAGTAATGCTGACATGCACAGTACTCGAAGGATTTATAACAGAGTAGCAATCACACACTTATTACAACGAATGTCTCAAAAGAGAACTTATTACAATAAAAATGGCTTATGGCCATCTAATAACGATAACAGCGGAAGGCTTGGAAGATAAGTGAGTCCATCAACTCCAACGGCATCACTGAGTATAAGACCAGGACCTAAGGCACCTTACTCGTCGTCTGAAAAGTCTGCAACATGAACGTTGCAGCCCAAAAATGGGTCAGCACATGGAATATGCTGGCAATGTAACACATAGAGAGTAATGAACAGAATAATGCTATACTACATGCATATATGGCTGGTGGAAATCTCTATGGTTACAGTTTTGCGAAAAGCCAATTTTTCCCGACTGCAAAGGAATAAATTTTATTTAACTATCATGGTGGTTGTTAAACATTGAGAATGGTAGACACCATCTCAATCCCAATTAAGTTTCCACATTAAACCCAACAAAATTAATTAGAGTAACCTGATGAGATTCACATGATAATCCAAGTACTAGATACTCAAGATGTCCATAACCGGGGACATGGCTAACCAAGATTAGTTTGTACACTCTGCAGAGGTGTGCGCACTTTTCCCCACAAGACTCGATCTCCTCCGTTGGATTTCTCGCACTACATGATGTTTGAGAAACGGATGACCGAGACATAGTCTTTCAGAATTGTTTGCAACTTACGATCGGGTAGACAGTACCACCTACATCCCCTACATCTGCTAGTCTACCACTGTAAGAGTTCACACAAGTTAATCAACTATGCTAGAGCCCATAGTAGCTTGTGGCTGCACACGGAAGTTTCTAGCATGAAATAATCTCATGATCCCTTTGGGCCTGGGTGGCGGTCCATAAAGAAAAACAGGCAATCGATGGAATACCCAGGTGCCTCAATCCACCTAGATGTGTATTTAAGTTGCCACCTTAAGTAAACCATTAATTAACAATCTCACATCTGTCATGGATACACTAACCCATCCACGTCTACTAGCATAGCATAGCAACATAAGCAAACGTAGAAGTAACTCCCAAGGGTTTGATAATAAAACAGGTAATAGTTACTACCTCATCTACTTCCCAAAACCCACAATTTAATCAGATCCTAATCATGCAATTGTTTGAGGATGAAACTAATGCATAAAAATTGGGTATGAAAGCGATATGATCAAAGTGTTACTTGCCTTGCTGATGATCCGTGAAACCTAGAGATTCGAAGTAGCAAGCGGCGCACTCCGGGTACTCTATCGCAAACAAACAAGCATACAACAAGTACTCATCTAATGCACAGGTAAAACTCAAATAAGAGACCTAACCAGAAAATTCAACTTAAGAACTCCGGTTTGCAAAAAGAATCAAATCAAACGAAGCAACGAAAGTCAAACGGCGAAAGAAACAAGCTTTGTTTACTAATCTGGACCTAAGTCAAATTTTACAGTAGCAAAAACTTGTTTGAGTTGGTTAAACGGAAAGAGGGTTTCGAGATGAAACTCTAGGCGCTTGAATCGCCTGATTCCGATAAACGAGCGAAAAGGAAAACTAAAACGAAAATCGGATCAGAAATCGCGATCTAGAATAATCGCGGAAAATCCGAAAAAAAAGAAAAACTGACGAACAGTTTAACGAAAGGACGTTCGTTAACTGCAACTAAACGGTGAACTCGTCCGTTAAAACAAACGAACGAGCGAACGCTCGCTAAATAAGTGAACCGATAAAAAGAAAAAAACCGATCTAAAAAAACCTATGGTTTCCAAAAAACCGAGTCGGTTTTCTTTAGAAAACCGGGGAGGCGGCGGGCGGATAGCTCGTCGGGGCTCCGGTGAGGTCCGGCGGCTCCGGTGGGCGGCGGGGCTCCGGGCGGCAGCGGCGAATGGCGGCGGCGGCACACGGCGGCTCGGGAGGAGGGGTGGGTCGGGGTGGTGGGGTGAGGAGGGTGGCGGCGACGGGCGGTATCTATGGGGGGGCGGCGTCCTGGATTGGGCAAGGGGGTGCCGGGTCGGGGTCAGTCTCGGGAGGCGTGCCCCGGCCGGACTCGGTGGCGGTGGTCGCGGTCTCCGCGCGGGAGACGGCGGCGGGCAGGCGGTGACGCGGGGTGGGCCGGCCTGGCTCGGCTGGGCTTCGGCCCGGTCGGGCGCGGTAGTTTTTTTTAAAACAATTTCGCCGAACAGAAAATAAATCCTAGAAAAATAAATAAAAATCTAAAAAATGCCATAACAAATTTTCACCATCTACATAAAATATTTAGAACGGGATGAACATTTTCTTGGCCCTAAAATGCAGTTTTGAAAAACGTGCAATTTTCCTAAATTCAAATAAAATAGCCAAAAACTTCGAAATAAAATCTTATTTGATTTTTTTATTAAATCCTCAATATTTCTTTATTTTTGGGAAAGTCATTTTATTCCCTCTCTCATATTTTTATAATAAAAATAATTAAAGATAAAATAAATAAAATCACATGATCCTATTTTCAAAATTGGAGAAAACTCAAATATGAAAATAACGAAATCCCCAACTCTCTCCGAGGGTCCTTGAGTTGCGTAGAATTTCTAGGATCAAACCAAAAGCAAATAAAAATATGGTATGCAATGATGGTCCTATGTATGACATTCCAAATTGAAAATTTGGGATGTTACACATTAGAGCGCTGAAACCCTTTGTGCTTTTCTTCGAATTACATTGGAGCGACTTCTGTCTTTTCTTTTCTGCATTCATCAACACTGCGTCAGAGTCTGAAATTCACATGCATAAAAAAACGATATTGTGAGTATGGGTGAAGTGTGTGCACAATTACTACAGTGTAAAGGTAGCAGATAGCAGGTCGGTGAGAAATAAATGACGGGAGACATATGATAGCTCTACAACATGCATGGCACACTAAATTACGACAGGATTCTATGAAAATAACAGTCGACTGAAAGCAAATAGGTTAGTCCATTTTTTCTGCACCGTCCGATGTACGGGTAGATCGCCTTCATCTACCTCCAGCCAGTCAGTGTTGACGATCTTCCTCGAAACGCCAGCGACCACCGGCCCAGTATTCATCCCCTGCCTGCGCCCTCCCCTCGACCCCACCGCACCGCCGTGCTTGGCACCACCCCCGGCCATCCATTCAAGCCCCTCCGACCTCCAGATTGGGCACAAGCAGCTCCTGCGCCCCACACCCCTATGATAGACACCGATGCGCCGCTTCCTCGGGGAACAGGCGGACTAGGTGCTCCGCGCGCCTAAGCGGGTGCTGCTTCTTTTAGTTGCGGTTCGACTGACCCTGAATTGAAATCCAGGCGGGCTACTAACCTCTAGCAAAGGTGAAATAGTAAAAGGGAGGAAACCTTGTGCATTTAGTATCATGAAGAAGATGCAGTAAGAAGCGCTCAACTAGTTTCTTTCATGGGATGAATACGGTGTGAGCAGAGATGTAAGATTTGCACGAATAAGGGAAGAGGAGTACCTCTTTCTGCAGGCAGTGTTGTGTCCTCCTTCTGTTTTTCCAACGATCTTCTTGTGGTTTGCCGGAAACCAGAATTTGTGGAGGACGGTGCAGCCTTGGAGGAACCCATGGCCAAGTTGTTGAGTGTGGTGCGGTGGCCGTCTGTCGGCGGCGGGGAAGCAGATACGAGGCGGCGAACGACAGCTCCGGTGCGGTGGACGGTTGCGACAGTGGACTTGTATCTACTCTACATCTACACTCTTATAAAATACATAAAATACACTCTTATAAAAAACAAAGTTGGTGATGATGGTGTGCCTGCCATCCTGCAATATAGGTTGTCCGATTTATATCTGACGGATAGGAAAGAAACTCTGGCAATTTTGCAAAAAGGTACCAACTCACCTCTCCACATTTGCAAATAAGGCCTTCCCTCGTTCATCATTTTCTCTCAGAAGATAAACAAGTCATACAAATGCATCTTGATGTTACGTGCAACACACGGGCATCTTTGCTAGTAAGAATGAAAACAAACGACAAAAAAATATTTGGACGGTGGTTCGAAGTCATGACCGCGGGCACAGTGGACGAGGTGGCCTTGTATTGGTATGCTGAGCCGTCTGTTTTAACACACAGGAGCTGGTGTGGTGATTATACACACACGCACGCATGCACACGAACTGCATCCACGCAACACTCACACAAACACATGCACCCACGCACGCACGCCACACTCACACATACACACGCAGCCACGCACGCATGCAACACTCACACGCACACACGCACGCATGCATGCACACACCAGTACACCACATGAGAACACACACTCTCACGTTCAAGTGCTCAACCTACACGTGCATGCACACACATCAGGCCCTGACAGACACATACACAACCAGGTGATTCCAGCGCACGGGTTGGAGCCTTGTCGCGCCTGCATAAATTTGTGTTTATCTGACCTTTTCCCTATGCGAACTGACGGTGGGACCCACAAGGAACGTGGTCAATTTAACTAGTCAACATGGCGCCACGCAGACTATTTGGCCGGTCAACAGAGTGCAATCTGATACTGAACCGTGAGCAAGTGACCGTGTAATCACCGCAAAATGTATATAGTGACTGTAATCAGCTTATTCTGAAGTTCGGTGACCGTATTACGCTTTTCTCTCTGTAGGCCCTCCAAAACTACATCTCTACACGTTCTCGCATGTTACAGCACTACTACTACACTCTAACACAATAAATCATATGTGTTTTTAGTTTTACTAGATATCATATTGTTACTTATAATTATTCAGTTTGCATACATTAAAATTGCCTTTGAAATGTATGGCCAGTATCATCTACCGCGCGGCAAAAATCCCGCCCTTTCCTGTTTAATCGGGTTTGTATCGATGGATCATGCGAAACAGCAAAACTATAGTACTATACAGTACAAGTGACAGTTCACTGGGCCGTCGTGTCGTCTACTCCTCTGTCGTAAGAGTGGAGTGCTCGCTTTCATAAATCTTCTAGTCCCTTTCGCCGACATGTGGGACATCAAGCTACCGGGTCCACGTGCCATACCGGAATACAGTGCAGAGCAGCCGAGGTGAAGCACCCCAGTCATGGCGCCGGCGTAGTAATGAGCAATGAGGCGTGAAAACACAAAGCTGCACCTTTCCCGCAGTTAAGTTGGAGGGACGAAGTAATAATGTAAAAAAAAGAAGTTGGAGGAACGAAGCAACCAACATTTCACTCGTTGCTGAATCCACTTCTCCCTCATCTTCTTCAACTTAACCACGTGTTGCTTCTGCCGTTGTTCTGCCTCATGTGGGACGCGGATCGGCTTGGTAAAGCACTGACATGTGGGACCGCATGTTAGCAAACCGCCAGGACAACGTCCTCCGAATATAAGAAACCTCCCCCGCCATCCGCGCGGCAAAATCACCTCCTTTTTACTAATCTTGATTCTATAAATTTTTAGATCAATATAATTGAGATTTGTATAGATAGCACACAGGAGCAAAACCAAGTGGTACTGTTAAGGGTATCCACAATGTGTAGCCAAATGTGAAAATAGCTTTTGGCATCGTGGGAACCATTGTGGACGGTGTTGCCAAAGCCAAAAAGATGGAACCGAAGCTCCCTGATTGATTGATTGAAGGAATAGAAAAATGCAACGTCTCTCCTCTTTCTCCCATGCTTGGACGCATGTAGTACAGTATAGAGCACCGAGTCTACTCCCCTGTCCCTTCTATCACAAATCACAAAGCAGTGAGGCGTCAAATCACAAAAGCACGGACGAAGGAACCATCATTTCACTCTTCGCTCACTCCGCTTCTCCATCGTCTTCTTCGAGAAGCCATCTCACCGCATTAGTACTCCTAGTAGTACTAGTCCTTTGGTTCAACGGACTTCCTGGATGCAAATAAGGCGGTTGTCTCGGCTTGCAGGCGGCACTTGCAAACGCACTTCGCCAAACCACAAAAAAAAAGATATCGTCGACGTCACCGCAATGAGGAAGGAAGTCAAATATAGTTACTACCTCCATTTTTTTTGTACCCAAGGCCAGTATATCAAAATTACAATTTGCAAAGGGCCACTAACACTAATCGAGGAAAAATTGATGGGGTTAGCAACCAAGGACATTAATATCCCCTGCATGCATGCGGAAGTGAGAAGGTTGGTTTGCATGGCGCTGCATTAATCAAGCGATGAGGAGTGAGATGGTTAGCTCTTTGGTCTTTGGAGAAAAAAATACGCATTAATTGACACGTGAAACGAGGATTTGCATTGATTAAATTCCGCGAAGGAAAACCCTGCCTTTCTTTTTTAACACTAGTACTCCTAGTACGTACGTACTTATCATGTTTGGGTCTAGGCCTTGCATTGCCAAACTTCGCGACACATTTTTGCCAAGCTTGCCTAAAGTTTTCAAAATGAGAAGGAGGTACACGTGTGCATGGCTGTCGCGGTCGCACCGCACCCTCACACGGTCGCTCCTGCACGCCGCGGTCGCACCGCACCCTCACACCGTCGCTCCTGCACGCCGCAAACCCAACCAAGGGAATACACCCTCACTGATACGTGCTGTCGCATGTGAACAAACCAAACTCAGACATCCTATCGCTAACACATAATTTTCGTTCATAGAGTATGTTTATCCAACCGCATGTTGGGGAGTATCCGTACGGCCCGTGCGGTGGTCTGTTGGGGAAGAAGAAGAGGTGAGGAAGAAGGAAAGAAGGGTTAGGAGACGTAGGATATTCATCCAACTGCCTGAAATGGTAGACTGACCCAAGTCAGGCGACTTGCATAACAAATATATGTTTTTACACAGCAAAAAGATCCATAAAAATAACAACATAAATAAAAACTATCACTGCTCGCGGAAAGAGACGGCCTCATCGTCTTTGGCTGCCGGCGCAAACCAGCCGTCGCTGCCGTCGTGTGTCTCCGCACAGTGGTTGTCCTCGGCCTCCAGCTACTCGTTCAAGCAGAGCGTGCGGGCGCTCTGCACGGACGAGAGCACAGCCCGGTTCAAGTCGAGGACGTCCGGTTCCTCCTGCAGGAGGGCCTCGATGGCAGCGGCATCCGCGCGCTCCGCGTCGAGTCGAGCCTCCGCCGCCCGGTTCAAGTCCACGACGTCCGGTTCCGCCTGCAGGAGGGCGTCGATGAGAGCGGCATCCGCGCGCTCTGCGTCGAGTCGGGCCTCTGCCGCCAGGTTCAAGTCCAGTACGTCCGGTTCCGACTGCAGGAGGGCCGCGATGGCAGCGGCATCCGCGCGCTCCGCCTCAAGTTGAGCCTCCCGCTGCCCGGTTCACATCCACGACATCCGGTTCCGTCTGCAGGAGAGCCTCGATGGCAGCGGCATGCGCGCGCTCCGCGTCGAGTTGAGCCTCTACCTCCCGGTCCTCCTTTAGTATCGCCATGTTGAACCGCTGGTCCGCCTGCACCATGGGGGACTCGGACGCCGGCACGAAGTCGACGTCCATCTTCTCATACCCATCGGGGGCCTTCTGTGCCGCGACCTCCGCCATGAACATTGGATCGGCTTCCTCCTCCTCGTAGCTTGGCTCCAGAGAACTCGGGGATTGGCCTGCCGCAAAGGGAGCTTGGGAACGGAGGTCTGTGGCGCCGACCGCCGCCGCGATTTCTGCGCGGCGCTCCGGCGTCAGCATCTTGTAGTAAGTGATCGTGCGGCGTACCATGGCTTTTCGGCGAACTAGGGGACGCTTGATGCGGGCTAGGGGATCGAAAGGTGGGGGAATGGGCTGGAGATTTGGTGTGGTTTTAGGGCAGTGGCTGGCGTAGGCCGAGCAGCGAAGGTTCTGGTGTGAATAGTGGTTCCGGTGACGACCGGTCAATCGGTTTTCACTGTACATCGCTCTTGTCGCGTTTGCATTGCAGCCTGGCACGCTGGACCCTCCACGTCGCTCACCGAATGGAACACGCTTCGTCTTGCGTTTTCGCTCTCTTGTGGGACCGCAGTTGAGAGCAAACCGACGTCCCTCCCCCTCCCCGCCCACCTCATTTATTATGCTACCACTCCCTCCGTTTTATGCAGAGTAAATAAAAACAGAGGGAGTATACTATGGATGAGGATACCCTGACGTGGCCGAACCCATTGAGTAACTGACATGCGGGGCCTAGCAAGCATGGGGTCCGCCAGTAAGTGACCGAAAGGGAGGGTAAGGCAGGGATACCTACGTCAAAGGATCCACTTCCACTACTACTCCCTCCTTCCATTTACTATACAGGGCCTAATACGTTTTTCGAGGCTAACTTTGACCAAATGTTAGAATAATAATATATGACATGCAACTTACACAAAGCATACAGTCAAATTCGTATGTGAAAGGAGTTTCCAATGATATAATTTTCACATTATACATCTCATGTACTATTAATCTTGTCAATAGTCAAATTGGAAACCATCTCGAGTACAAATCTAGGAGTACGTACAAATCTAACAATATTGATTGGGCGTTGTTGAATGTTGATACCTTTTTTATCAAAGTAGAGATACTTTGACTACACATAAAACTTATATGTACACTAGAAATGATAGGAGGGAGTATATTGTATGTTCAAAAACGAAACGAACATTGAATACCCTTAATATATGATTTGCGGATGCTATGGTCACCGGTTCAAAATTTTGAATCCGCCTTAGGTATCACGTGCCCCCACTCGTTCCCTCTCGATTTCATCTCGGGGTCCGGAGATCTATTGAAAGAGGACTAGGGTGGGTACATGCAAATGATACTCGGCGGAATGTTCAAATGATACTCAGCGGTATGTGCAAATGAGGATGGACACGACTGGAGGGCGACATGATCGATGGAGAAGAGGGTTGGAGAGGAATGAGAAATAAGCAAACGCCACATGATTATACTTGAACGGCTCAAATAAACAATAAGTTGTCTCGCTTGGCCTACATACTGAAAGGCCTAATGTGCAAGCGGAGCACTGACGCTCGAATATGGCCGGGAAAACAGGGAAACCGACATGTGGGGCACACCCGTCGGGACGACATAGCGCAGACTAGTCCAATGGAGGAGCTGGCCCACGACCTCCTCGCCAGCGACAATCGTTCATGTGTGTTGTTGGGGCCAACAACGGGGCGTAGCTGCAGCACCGCCTCTGGACACGGTGACCGCGGTGAGCGACACGCTCATATCGTCGCTAGACACGGTCGGTTTCAGTGTGCCGAGGGTGGCGTTAGTGCTGTGGCACGACCAAAAGTATGTTTGGTTTGTGCCCAAGGTTGCCCCATCAAAGCATTGGGTAGCCAAAAATTTGGTTGAGGTATTGGTTGCCCATGATTTGGCCGACATTGGCAAGAAAAATGAACTGGAGTTGGCTAGAGTTCATTGGCATGCCAAAAAAATGGCGACCATCCAAACAAAGACCAATCTTTGGGTCATGACCAAAATTTTGGTTGAGGTATTGGTTGCCCATGATTTGGCCGACATTGGCAAGAAAAATGAACTAGAGTTGGCTAGAGTTCATTGGCATGCCAAAAAAATGGCAACCATCCAACAGAGACCAAACTTTGGGTCATGACCAAAATTTTGGTAAGGTGCACTTTGGTCACAATCCAAACACACCCCAACACCCGGCTCGTCGAGGATGCACGGGGTGCCGCGACGCGTCCGCGGAGGGGTGTAGCGCGGCCAACTGCATCCTCTGGACCTGAGACCATGCGGGGTCGTCTTGCTTTTTCAATGACATGCGGGGATCGCATGTGAGCAAAGGGCATCTCCAACGTTGCCATGACCGCAGCTGACTACCCTGGCACACCAAAACCCTCGTCCCTCGCGCCGTCGCGCGGTGCGTTCCCAGCCGGCGCCAGCTGCCCGCATTCATGCCGTCCATTCATATGTTGTCGTTAAGAGGCTTGGTGCCCGAGGAAACAACTCTGGCAACTTAATGACGCACCCGGACGCTTGGCCTCACCGGAATGCGCTACTTAAAGCGGCAACGCCCAGCTAACCTCCACACCATAGCGCATCGTCCTCCTACCTGACACCACATCCGCCATGACTGCAAGTGCGGACGCTCTGCGGGAGAGCTTGTCTTCGGGGATGAAGCTCCAGGTCGCCGCCCTCGCCCAAGTCGCCTCTCGCGACGCAATAGCGGCGTAGCCAGACGCGGACGTGACCGCACAAGCGGTGGCCACACTAGCGGCCGACGATGGGAGTACCGTCAGCCACGCGTCCTACTTGCCGCCGTCCAACGTCCAGCACCACCGAGGTCGGGGACTCCTCCGAGGATGAGTAGGGCATCGGAGGCGGCAGGGCATGGTGTGCCAACTGGCCGGTCCGTATCCCGTGTTCTACTCTTCCTCCCCAGAGACCACACCTTCACTTCACGGGTCTTGTACCCCGCCCCCGTACATAGAGATCGCAGATGGAGGACGTCGGTCGTCGCCGTAGAATAGGTTTAGGGTTGGGTTTCTTTTATTTTTCTGTCCTATAAAAGTTCGAAATGTAATGAAAATCTGCCGTGTTTGCATTAATCTCGGTCGGTGTATATGAACTTTCACAATAATATACATATTGTAGGAGTACTAGCAAGATGCCCGTGCGTTGCACGGAAGATCAAGATCTTGTGGGAGAAAAGGATGAACGAGGGAAAGCCTTTATCTGCAAATGTGGAGAGGAGTGCTGGTAAATTGTCATAGTTTCCTTCCTGTCTGTTAGATATAGATCAAACGGCCTATATTGCAGGATGATAGGCACACCATCATCACCAACTCTGCTTTTTATTGAACCGAGACAAATCTAACATGCGAAGTAAAATAAACACATAGGGTCTATACGGACACAAATTATCTTAGGCACTCCAATAGCAATAATTCTACGTCTACGAATGGCCTACGAAGACCTAGGTAACCTTCCAAACAAATCCTCTTGGCCCCCTGATTTTCACCGGGGGTGGGCCCCAGCTGCTAATTCTAGCCCAATTAATTTTCTCCACATCAGCTTTTACGTAAAACTCTTACGTTACTTTTCGTAGGTGTAGCATTGTCCCTCCAATAGTACGTCCACTACACATTCACGCATTTCACATCTTTCTACATCTACGGGAACCTACGAAAGGGTTAACGTAAATTGCCTCTCTCTCTCCTCCCCTGATTTTCATGGTGGTGGGCCCCTCCCTCCCCCCAATCTACAATCAACAGCTCACACGTTTCACATTACGTTAATTACGTAACTGGGATTACGTAGGTGTAGCATTACTCGTCCTAAAAAACCCAACTAAGCCAACCTCCCAGCATATCGCGTGGGAAAAGACCCGGCCGTGCCGTTTTAGTCGGGATTACCGGATTACTAGTAGTAGTATCGATGGATCGCGTGAAGCAACATTTTTTTGAGGGGGCGAAGCACCTAGTTTAAATGGAAAAAAGGCGGTACACTCACAGCACTCCTGTCGCAGTCGCATTGCACCCCACACACGTTCGGTCCTGCACACGGCTCACACAAACGGAACGCGCTTCGGCTTCCCTCTTCACTGACACGTGGGACTGCACTTGGAGAAACCGACCATGCGCCAAACTCCCCCCGCCCACCGCGCGAAAATCCTCCCCCCCCACACACAAAAATTTCCCCCAAATCCGATTCAACCGCCCTTCGGCCAACTAGCCGATAATATTCCCCAAACCCCCCTCCCCCCCGTCCACCTCCACTTCATTCGCTCCGCCAAAGCCGCCCTCCCCGCCGCGCCGCGATTCGTCGAGGGGACGCACGGCGATCCTCTCGCTCCCATAGTACGCTCTCGTAGACTGCCGTCCTCTAGCCGCGCCGCCACCTCTGGCTGCGTTCTTTTGGAGGCGCACGGTGGTCAGCGCCGCCACCGCTGGCGACGTTCGTGTGGAGACGCACAGCGGTCAGCTTCTCCCACGGTACACGCATTCTAGACTGAGGCCCCGTTCATGTCGGTGTAGCGCTGAATGTTAGCTGATAGACGCTGTTAATCTCACTGTTTGCCGAAGTAGTCTACTGTCAATATGCTCTGCTTAAGAAGCTTCCTTGCCCTGTTCTGCACTCAATCTGCTTAGCTGAGATGGCATGCCAAGGCTGATTAGTTGCTAAAATATCCTGCCATATATTTATTGTGATGTAGATTGCCATGTTCTAGTAGCCAATCTATTAGGTGAAATAGCTCTACACCGTTTTATACTCGATCTTTGTTGCTGATATGGCTGTGTGCTCGGCCTGATTGACTGCTGAAACAGCCGGCCATAATTTAGCACTCAAATCTGTTTGCTGAATTAGCTTTACATATATTTCGTTACTTAGATCTGCTCGTCCAAATATCTTGCCATAGCTTTAGACATCGACCTAGGTATTTTTTTCTGGACTTCATAAAAAAGCATATATGTGTTTTTGTAATATCTAGTAGAAGAACTAATTTGTATGTCTAACAGATGGACACGACTTGGATAACTTCTGCTCGAAGATTCTCCGCTGCATATGTCGAGGGGGTTGAAAACTTAATGAACTTTATCAGAGCTGAGTACGGTGGTCCGAAATCAGATGTGCTCTGCCCGTGTAGCAGTTGTATGAATTCAGTTACAAGACCCCAGTCAACGGTGCAAAATCATCTACACTTGTATGGGATGTCTGTCACATATACTATGTGGGTTCATCATGGTGAAGCTGTGAACGTCAATGTTATTGACTGCGTGGAAGCAGTAGATCACCATCTTGATCTGCCTTATGCTCAGGTGGAAGAGGAGGAGGAGGTGGTGGTGGCGGAGCCAGTGAGTTTGACCAACATTGAAACAATGCTACGAAATGCTCATGCATTCCGTGAACTTTCACCTACAGAAGAAAAATGGTGGGCCCGCATGTTGGAACAATGCAACATTGCTGTCACCCCAGGAAATAAGTTTTCAGTATTCTCAGCTATGGTCACCTTTCTTCAGGTGAAGACATCTGAGCGGATGACCAACAAATCATTCGATGCGATGTTGGCTGCTTTCCGCAAATCTTTCCCTGATGCGTCTGAGCTGCTACACACCTACAGTAAAATGAAGAATTTCCTTCGTGCAGTTGGAATTGGATATGATATGATCCATATTTGTAAGAGTAATTGTGTTCTATTTCGGAAGGATTATGCCAACTTAAGTGAATGCCCGAAATGCAAATCATCAAGATGGAAAGATGGCGATGCTGTGAAGAGGATTCCTCATAATGTTCTGAGAAATTTTCCAATTACACCAAGATTGCAGAGGTTGTTTCGTCATGCTGAAACAAGAGAGGATGTACTGTGGCATTCTAGGAACCAGGAGTACAGATATCAGAATGTAATGAGCCATCCATCTCATGGTAGTGAGTGGAAAAGCTTCAATGATAAACACAAAGAGTTTGCTGCTGACCCGAGAAACATTAGACTTGGCTTAGCTTCAGATGGATTTAACCCATTTGGCCACCAGAGCGCCACATATAGCATGTGGCCAGTGCTTGTTATCCCTTACAACATGCCTCCAAATGTCTGCACCAAAGAATCAAACTACATGATGGCCTTGCTCATCCCAGGTCCAAAAAGTCCTGGAAAGGATTTTGATTTGTTCTTGGAGCCTCTTCTGGAGGAACTTCAACAGCTATGGAAGGGTGTTCTCACTCAAGACCTATATAGCAGCCCACCAGCTGATTTCTTTCTGCGTGCTGTTATAATTTGGTGCATCCATGATTATCCGGCTTTGGGCACTATGTCAGGGCGAACGACACATGGTTACAATGCATGTGTTTGCTGTGACAGGAATCCGCTGTCATACGCAATACTTAGCAAGATCTGTTACATTGGACACCGCCGTTTCCTTGCCAAGGACAAGCCGCATCCTAGAAAATACCGAAGACATGTGTTCAATGCAAAGCATGAAAACCGTGATGCGCCAAAGAGGCTCACCGCCGATGAGTTGCAAGTGGAATTGGAGAAGGTCAGGCATATTACACCAGGAAACCATCCTGGTAATGGTAGCGGGAAAAGGAAGCGTGGCAGGGCAGAAGAGAGATTATTGTTTACCCACAGGTCCACTTTGTGGGACTTGGAGTATTGGAAAGATATGGATCTGCGGCATAATCTTGATGTGATGCACATCGAGAAAAATATATGTGACAGCATTATCGGCACACTTCTTAATATTGAAGGCAAGACGAAAGATACCTTAAAATCTAGGATTGATTTGACACACCTGGGTATCAGAAAGGATTTGCAGGTGCAAGATGAAGGTAAACCACGGGATATGGCACCAGCTGTGTACGTCTTGGACAAGGTAAAAAGAAAAGAATTCTGCGAGGTCCTGTCACGTGTGAGATTCCCACATGGATTTGCTTCCAACCCTGAAAGGAGAGTCAGTGCAGATGGAAACAAGGTACAAGGGTTGAAAACTCATGACTGCCACGTCCTACTTCAAAGGGGTTTACCTGTTATCCTTAGAGGATTGGGCTGCCCTGACTTATACAGAGCAGTTGCAGAGTTGGAACAATTCTTCAGGGAACTCTGCAGTAGAAATATCAGGATAGATGCTTTGGAGCATCTTAGAGACAAGATACCAACTATCCTATGCGACCTTGAGAAGATATATCCTCCAGCCTTCCTTGATGTGATGGTTCATTTGGCTGTTCATCTACCTGATGAGGCAGTACTTAGAGGTCCAGTACAGTATGGCTGGATGTACCCTATTGAAAGGTGGCTAGGCACTTTCAAGGGCTATGTTAGGAACAGAGCTAGACCCGAGGGTTCCATTGCAGAGGCCTACATTGCTACAGAAGCGTTGACATTCTTCTCAAAATACATTGAAACAGCTGATCAGCTTAGCAAAGAGGTGGGTGAAGACAATCCCGGGCTCAATGTTTTCGATTATTCTGTTCGAGTTACAGGGAAGAGTCGACAAGAGGACAAACCTAAAGATTTGGACAAAATGGTTTGGTATGTGTTGAATAACTGTCCTGAGATACTACCTTATATCAAGTAAGTGCAGTACTGCAGCTTATACATCGTAATCTACTAAACTTGCAGCACATTCTTATATATTTAGATGTTTGACGCGATCACTATGTTGTGCAGCATCTACAAAGAGGAGTTACTGCCGCAAAATCCAAGAAACATTGACAAACTGGTTATTGCAGGATTTGCGAAATGGTTCAAGAACCATGTAAGCTTTTGAAGTGCACTGTCAGTTTTTTAATATATTGAGTACATAAGATGATCAGCTTGTCTATTTTCTAACCATAGGTTAAGAAGATGTGGGAGGATGGGCAGGCAGTTGATGATGCCCTTTACTCACTAGCAATGGGTCCTGATACTCGGGTAAGACATTATGAATCTTGCGTTGTTGGAGATGTGCGCTACAACACCCTTGCACGAGACGAAGGCAGGAAGACACAAAACAGTTCCATCATGAGCACGGATACGTATGACAAAGAGATAACTGAAATGTATGCTAACATAACAGACATTGTTCAGTTGCAGTATATCTCCAGTTTCGAGGATCATCGGTGTGTGGTTCTGTTGTATTGTCGTTGGTATAACCTGTTTTCCAGGATCGCAAAACCCAGAGCTGATGATTATTTCAAATCCATCAATGTCAAGGCGGCGTACCAGACCAACGAGCCTTTTATTTTGGCAAATCAAGTAACACATATATTTTTCCTGGAAGACACATTTGCACGTAGCGATGACAGGAGAGTATTGCAAAGGTTTGAGCAGAGGAATTCGTTTAATGAAGTTGCACAACAAGATGATGCTTACACTGCTCCTGATGTACAAGATAACACAGATGTTCCTAATATCTTTGAGAACCATCACGTCAATGACGCCGGCAGAAAAATTGCTTATCGTGCTGTGGACATACAAGAGTTGATCAAGAAGAAGCCAACGTTCGAGGACGTTGAGGACGAAGAAGAAGATGACACCGTGGGGAATTACGATTCAGACTGATACACATGGCGAAGATGTTGACGCTGCTGCTGCGGATGATGATTACATTGCTTTTGTCGTATTTGCCTGTCAGAAGACGTTTTTTATCTACTATGTGAAATTGTGTTTGCTATGACAACTGAAACCTGATGAACATGTTGTTTAGTATTTTGTTGTGAGAACATCACTTGTTATGTATGCTAATTTGTGTTTGGTGATTGTATGACAACTAAAACATGATGACATTGTTGTTTAGTTGTACTCATATTTGGTTGTGAAACTTGAATTTGATGACA
Organism: Aegilops tauschii subsp. strangulata; assembly: GCF_002575655.3. Taxonomy (NCBI): domain Eukaryota; kingdom Viridiplantae; phylum Streptophyta; class Magnoliopsida; order Poales; family Poaceae; genus Aegilops; species Aegilops tauschii. Next base: position 71,268,633 of record NC_053041.3, read on the forward strand.
TAGTTTGTTGTTGGAATGCAATTTGCTCGACGTCTTCGAATGAGAACAAAGCTGACCCGACAGGGCCTCTGCTATTTATTTATTTATGAGCAAAAGGGGATACCCCTTGACTTTCATTAATAGAAATCATTATATGTTCACAACACTACGCCGAGCCTACTACACATGTTTCATTCATTACTAGTTTCAGCAAAGTGCTCATGTCGTAGCCACTGAATACATCACGAGTGCTACATACACTGCAAATAAAGAGACAATCATCCTACAGAGCACATCGATTTTGCCCATTATCTTCACAAACTCTTTCATCTCCTCATTGTTGTCAAGGCCGTTCAGCAGCTGTTGCTTGTCCATGATTAGAGGAACTGCATCTTTAACCTTCTGCTCTTCATCTTCCTCTTCTGCCGTTCCTTCAGTTACTTGTCCAACACCCCAACCTGCTGGTATTGGGATTCCTCGGCTAACCAAATAATCAGCATAGTTGCATTCCCCCACATCAGCAACTTCCCAGAAATACAAATCACATGAATCTTCCCTTTTCTGCACGAATCAAATTGGAAGATCATCAACCAAACTATTAATAAAATCAGCAACTGAAAGCAGCAGAACAACACTTAAACATATTATTACCCCATGATTCGGGCATTTGTAGAAGACTCGGCCAGGGTTGAGGATTGTGGTTGAGACGCGACGGATGACTCTGCGTGATTTGCAGCAGTGGCACCACACCAACGGCAGCGGGTTGCGATGAGCAATCGGCTGCGGTGCGCGTGCCGGCGGGGGTGTGATGAGACCCACATGCGATGGTACGGGTGGCGACTTGGCGCATATCTGGTTTTTGCCTACTGAAGTGCAGGTGGACGAGCAGCCAGCGGACATGGTTGCTGCGGCCAGAGCTTCTGATGCTAGGCAGAGTAAGTAGAGAAGAGGAGAAGCGAACGTTGGATATGTCAGTTTTATTACTTGCATAGTAGCATAGCACCATATATAGTCATAGTCTAGGTTTGGTTTCGAACCAGCTACAGGAGCACGTCTCGTTTTTTTCTAAAACTCGGCAACGTCTCTTTACTGGTACACCAGCTTGTTCTGTACGCCTTCCCAAGTCTTTGATTTTCATTCCCTTTTTTTTGCGAGGAATGAAGGAGGACAAAATTGAGAGTTCCTGGGACTCGAAACCAAGACCTCTCGGTTGAAAACCAAGGGTGCTAGTCACTTATGTGGCGAACGTTCCCTGTGAGGAGGATGGCAGACGAACGCATTTTCCTCGCAGTTTTCTTCCTATATATATAAAAGTATGCTACTTGGTGTCCGCTTAGTCAACAAACGATTGTGCCAACCTTGACCGTTGGATTGACATTCAGCGTATGTCGCGTTTCTTCAGTCTCTTCTTCCTCGAGCCGCCAAAGCCAAACCAGCGCCGGCAGGACCGCCTGCTCCCGCCTCCCACGGCTGGCTGTATTCTTCCCCGGCTCCTGTTAGTTCCCGTCTGAGGCCTCACCATCGTCCTCCGCCTTGGTTCGCTCGCCGCGGCGCCGCCCTCCGTTGTTGTCAACATGGTCAACAACCGAGAGGAATAAGGAGATGACTGTACATGGTGAGGATGACATTAGGGACCCAGCAGCGCGCGTAGTAATTTTGTTTTTTCGGGACGGAGAAGGGTATCAACTGTGTTGTGCGGGACCCTTGGCCCGTCTAGCCCAGGCTTTTATTTCATATGTTTAGCACATGACCAGCCCAGTTTGTTTTTTTCCTTTCTGAAAAATGGCTAGCTAGCTATTTTGTTTTTTGCAGAATAACCAACATAGGCCTACTTGCTTTTGTACGCCCTGCTGGGCCGGAAACCTTTCAAGACGAGGAGAGTTGCATTTTGCCCAGAAAATGGGCTATAAGTAATAAGAAAAGGGCTATAAGTAATAAGAAATGGGCTATAAGTAATAATAAATGGGTTGTAAAATGAAAAAATACAGCAAACAGGCAATTAGTTCCAAAATACTGTTTTATTTCGGATTTTGATATTTTGAATTTCATTGTTTTTGTGCGGGTAAAATTTCATTGAATTTAAATTAAGGTATATTTAGATTTAAAATTTATTTGAATCTGGCTAGAAATTTTGGGCTGTATGCTTTTTGGGACAGATTTTGAGGCTGACTTGTGGGTCTACTAGGTTGACGTGTACTTCGGCTTTGTCAACTTAGTCAACAAACGATTCTAGCGGCAGCGACCATTGGATGTTAATCCAATGGCCGTGCTGCTTCTTCAATATCTGATCTTCTTGCTCCAGCCGCCCAAACCAGCTCCGGTGGGACTGCCTGCTCCCGCCTCCCGTGGCCGGCTGGGCTGCCGCACAGGCCGCACCGCCCCACCCTACTTCATTGCTGGCCAGGCCATTCCTCTACTCACCCATACGTCCTGTTATTTTCCAGCCACGGCAGCCGGACCAGCAAACCCTCGTACTCCCCACCGCATGGGCAACCATTGCCGAGTCTTCCCCGGCTCCGTGTCGTTCCATTCCTAGGCCTCGCCGTCGTCCACCGCCATGGTGCTCTTGGCGCGGCCTGGTCAACGTGGTCAACGAACGACATCCATCGGCCGTGGACTGTACGTGGTGAGGCTGACAGCTGGGTCCACGGCCGCACACAAGGAAATGCCTCCTTATTACACGCAAAATAATGATTCCTCCACCTGACAGCTGGGACCCACCGGAAGGGCCTCTGTATTTCGCGAAAAAAACGTTCCCCCGCTGACATGTCGGACCCACCAGCTGTATCTTCGCACGCAAGGAAGTGCCTCCTTATTACGCACAAAAAAATGAATACCCCCTGCTAGCTGGGACCCACCACAGTGGGAGGATGACTTGTGGGCCAACTAAGTTGACGGGGACAGAGGGCTTTGTCAACTTAGTCAATATGAACGATTTCTAGCTCCAGTGATCGTACGATGTCCATCCAATGGTCGTAGTGCTTCTTCAACCTCTGGTCTTCCTGCTCCAGCCGCCAAAAGCAGCGCCGGTCGTGCTGCATGCTCCTGCCTCCCGTGGCCAGCTGTGCTGCCGCGGAGGCCTCACCGCCCCTACTATTCCCACCGCTGGCCAGGCCCTGCGGCGACGGCAGCCTCACACCGCAGCCGAACCAGTGAACCCTCGTACTCCTCTCCGCGCGGGCTTCCACTGCCGCGTCTTCCCCGGCTCCGCGTCGTCCCCTTCCTAGGCCTCGCCGTCGTCCACCGCCGTGGTGATCTCGGCGCGGCCTAGTCAACGTGGTCAAGGAATGACTTCCATCGGACGTGGACTGTACGTGGAGAGGCTGACAGCTGGGTCCACGGCCGCAGCAAGGAAGTGCCTCCTTATTACGTGATAAATAATGATTCCTCCACCTGACAGCTGGGACCCACCAGACGGGCCACTGTATTTTGTGAAAAAACCTTTCCCCCTGACTGCTGGGACACACCAGCTACAACTTTGCATGCAAAGTGCGTCCGGGCAGAAAAAAACGATTCGCCCCCCTGACTGCTGGGACCCACCAGCTACATCTTCACACGCAAGGAAGTGCGTCCGGGCAAAAAAAAAATTGATTCGCCCCACTGACTCCTGGGACCCACCAGCTACATCTTCACACGCAAGGAAGTGCGTCCGGGCAAAAAAAACGATTCGCCCCCTTTACTGCTGGGACCCACCAGCTACATCTTCACACGCAAGGAAGTGCCTGACAGTCGGGACCCACCTGGTCGGAGCGTACGTAGCGTTGTCATTCTGGTCGCGAACGTGTACGTACATATATACTAGTGGATGTAGAGGCGCGCACGTAGCATGTACACGTACGTACATCGGCCAGGGTGCAGGAAAGAAAATACGGCCACGTATGTGTACATACGGGCGAGGTGTCGAACGCCTACTCGCACATACGTATGGCGAGGGCTCGTGTACATGGCTGCGTCGGAACGGAGAAACAGCGTCGTCGTTGTGTTCATGGGGAGGCAACGGAATGCGTCGTGTTCATCGGGAGGCAACGGAACGCGTGGGAGCCAACCGGCTGGGTTGGAACGGAATGCGTGGTCGTGTTCATCGGGAGGGCTTGGACGGAACAGGCGATGGAAACGAGGCCTGGCGTACCGCACAACGGAGGAAACAGACCTCCTACGTTCGGAACGGGGTCCTATTGATCGGGAGGGGTGTGGCGTACAGCAAAACGGAGGAAACGGACCTCCTACGGTCGAGACGGGGGTCCTGTTGATCGGGAGGGGTGTGGCGTACCGCAAAACGGAGGAAACGGACCTCGTACGGTCGAAACGGGGGTCCTGTTGATCGGGAGGGGTGTGGCGTGTGGCACCCTAGCTCAGAGAAACCGGAACGCCCCGTATTCCAGCCCAGATATCGAGGAGAAGTCTCTGGAATACGACACTGCTTGACATAGAACAAATCAGCTCTTATTACAAGAATGAATACAAAGGTCTGATGTTACAAAGGTTCACATCAGCACGGCGAACCTATGCCTGCGATACTACACTTGCTCTATGCTAGCAGTGGAACAACACGTAGCAGCGGAAATCTTCTAGCAGCGAAACAACGACGAAGGTGGTGAACTCCACTCCGCAATGACTCTGGCTGGGACACGATCTAGCTCGCACGAACGGAAACCACGACAAGAAATCAAGCAATCACGGCATCACCTACAATCTGGCATGACACGCCAGGTCAGTACATTGAATGTACTTGCAAGCTCACAACAACCAAGAACATCAAGGCAAGACAACAACATAGCATTAAGCAGGTTAATTAAATTAACAGCTACCCTGATACAGCAACAACTACTAAGCATGATATGAAACTACTACAATGCTGATAAATCACCATCTCTGATTTCCATGACCATATCTCTCTTGGCTAACCAGCCAAGCAATATACCATCTCGATCACCTCCTGATCATAACCAAACTTTAACCGTGATCCTGACGGCGATCACAACCCGACCAATGAATGGCCCGTGATCCTTACGACGATCACAACCCGACCAATAAATGGCCCATCAGTACTGCTCCAAATATCCACATATCCATCACCTATAAGTCCTTCCATCATGTGAGTGTTGATCGAACGGTGTACCCTAGTATGAACCCATGCCCATGACCGAGGACGCGGCTACCGATAGATTAAACACACACTCTGCTGAGGTAGCGCACTGTACCCACACCACAGAACCCATGGCCTCGCACTCCCATTCGGGTGGACCAACGGTGTTCCGACAAAACCGATCTACTGCCATGACACTCTCCCGGCCACTCCGACTCACTCCCCACTGGGCTAAGTCATGGGTGGCCCCGTGTCTACCAAAGACACAACGACCACCGTCGTGGCCCGTCCCACACAGGGACACGGATCCAAAAACTCAAACAACAGGCACACAAGGCTTATGTCCGCCTACCTGATCAGGGTAGCGCGTGCCCATAGCCTTCCCTTGTTAGAGGCACCGGCGAGAGGCACGACAATAGAGCGCATTAGGGCCGTCCCATACCAGCAAATGTGGTTGCACTGGAAAAGTTCGATTCGGCGGCACCTGACCAACTTACTGACGGAATTTATCCCCAAAAATATAACCATGATAACTGACACTCCGATGTCAACCATCAAACTATAATCCAACTCATAGCAATATCTAACAAATAATCCAAGCATAATATCATCATCTCAAAATACACCGAGGATAGCATAACACTACTATCATGATGAATCCGAAACAATAATCTACTACTCCAATAACAAGAATACAGCTATCCAGCTAAGATCCATATGTAACCATCATCTCCGAAAATAATACTCCAAGCAACAGAACATCAACTAGCATCATGAAAATAATCACACTAACCACTAATAATCCAAAGGTAGCATAACATCCAAAGTAATACTCCAAAACATACTAACCGATATTATCAAGAAAAATCATAATAGCAGCCACTAATACTACAATGGCAACATGATACTCATCAACTACAAACATAACTCCTAGTAATCCAAACAATAGCATGGCAACAACAAGATCAAAATAATACTCCGAGAAAATGCCGTGCACAGAGTCATGTAGCTAAAGCAATATTTTAAACAAGTTAAAATGAATTAAACCATGTCACTGCATTACAGTGATGCAAATGGAGGGTGTGGCTTGCCTGGGGTGGAAGAAATCACCGGAGGAAAGTGCAAGAAGCTTGCGGAAAGAATCGCCGGAAATCGTTCTCTCTCGGAGGGGGCTGATTAAGGGCAGGGGAAAAATGGTCATTTTCAGTATGCCAAAACATAATGAAAGTGACACCAACAGTAACGGCTCGACGAAACGAAGAAGTGAGCGTTGGATTCACCTCAAACGGAGTTACGGTTGAAAAGTTATAGAGGGTTGAAGTTCAGGGACTTTTTTGGAAAAATAATATTCACAGTCGGGTCCCTGAGTGGATAAGGCAGAAGCGCAAAGTTAGAAATACGCTTTCAGTCAGCGAAACCGTAAAACGGAAATACACTTTCACTTATCTGGCGTGGCAAGGCGGGGCCGAGATTAGTCAACGCTGACGTGCGGGTCCCACGCGGGTGGGGCCCGTTACTTATCCACCTCATCAGAGGCGGGGCCGGGACTAGGCTCACTGACGCACGGGGCCCGCGGGCGTTGACTCTCTCCTCCTCCTCCCTTCTTCCTCCTCCCGACGGACAGAGGCAGGGGCGAGGCCGCGCGGCTCCGGCGACGAGCTCCGGCAGCACGGACCACCTCTGGCGAGGGCCCGGCCACCGGCGGATGCGGGAAGGGGCGCCGCGTTGGGGAGGTCTAACAGGAGCGGCGGGGAACGACGAAGACGACGGGGAACGGAGGCGGGCGCCAGCGATGGGGATTGCGGCTCCGGCCGGCTCCGGAGGAGGGAAAGGCACCGGCAGGATCAGAGAGGTGCGCCGCGTCCATTCTGAGGTAGAACGGGCATCGGGGAGGAGTGGAGCGACGGGGCTTGCGCGACTACCGAGAACAGAGGAAGCGGCGCCTGTTGAGCCTGAAGACGACGGCAGCAGGGACTCCGGCGATGAATGGAGGAGATGGGGATGATCGCCGAACTACGGGTGAGCTTCTGGTGGCAGAAATAAGTGGACAGGGGCTCGGCGTAGGGCGAATTTAGCCGAGGCCGTGCGGCGGCCATGGCGGCAGAGAGAGGTGGGGAGGGGCTCTGGAGCTCGAGGGAGAGGCCGGGGAGGTTGCTGGAGGTGGTGTGAGGCTGGTGGTGAGGTCGAACGGCCTCGGGGTGGCTCTTATATAGTCGCGGGGCGATGTGCCGAGCCGGTTGCCGCCGTTCGAGCTCGGCCAAAGCTCTGGCGACGCGCAGCGAGCACGGGGTGGCACGAGAAGGCGACGAGGGAGGTGCGGACGATCTAGAGAGGCGCACAGGGCAGGGGGGCCGAGGGGCACAGAGGGGAAGCGGCCACGGCGCCATTGATGCTCGGTCGGCCATAGTGCGCCCGTGGGCGAGCGTCGGTGAGCATCGGCGAGGGGTTTTTCGGAGAGGGAGAGAGGTCCAGGAGGACGGCGACGACGCGGTAAAACAGTTGGACATGCTCATGCTCGCTGAGACGCCGAGCAGAGGAGGGGCCCGAGCAAGAAGCCATTCTGGAGGCGCGCACTACATGCCAAGTCGGTGGTCACCGCGCAGACTGGCGAGGAGAAGATGCCAAGGGTTGGCAAACGTTGTCTAGGGAGTAGTCCATCTAGGGGAGGTTGCAACCGTGGTGGTAGCTCGGTTAAAAGTGATCTGGTTAAACGGTAAGCAGTCTCTGAAGTTTACTGCAGTAAACTTGGGTTAGAACTGCTGATCAGCAGGAAAGGGATTGGAGCCAGAGAGTTTGTCTGCGAGGTTGAGGTAAAGAAGAACTTACATCCTGGTAAGTTGGAGAAGATTTGGATCAAGATTTAAAGTAGTTGCTTTGCAACTGCCAAAATGGTCCAGAAATGAAGATCATGATGATGCTCTCACATAGAGTATCGAATTTGGCTAAGATTGGGCAACGCTTGATTATTTGGACATATGGAGATGCTGTAAAAAGCTCATGCCAAATGGACAAGCCAAAATGGCACTTGCTTCACAAACATCATTTCTGTCCAGAAACTTGAAATAATATTGGTCATCAAATAGCTCAATGAAATGATGACAAATTGGGGGGAGAGATGTTTTATAGGTATAAGAATGATCTGGTAATTTATCAGGATTTTTAAGCAATATAAAATATACTTGCTTCACAACCTGAAAATATTGCCAAAATCAAAGATTTGCTCCTGTGCTCACATAGATGATTGGATGGGGCTGCAAATGGGTAGAGGGGGTTAATATGAGCACATTAAGGAGTTTGCAAAAGTTCAACTTATTTGGGTACTCCTAGCTAGTACTTCCTCCACAAAGCCTTCTGTCTGACAGAAACTTTGAAAATTCACCGAGGAAGATTGGCTAGGCAAATAAATTTGAACTTGTGCATGGGGCAATTATTTGGACATAGAAACATGCCCAAAAAGGTTGGGAGCCACTAGGAGAAATATAAATGACACTTCCTTCACAAAGTGCCATTAAGGGGCAGAATAGAAAAAGGAATATTGGGGAGTTATATTTGAACTGGCCAAGGCAATGTTTGGGCATATTTGAGCTATATATGACCCAAAGGAATTATGAGAATTATTTGGGGATTTTTGGATCAACAGAAATATAGGTTGCTTCACAACCTAGGGCAGATAGGGTTATTCCTTTAATGAAAAAGGAAATTTCCCTAGAAAAAGATTTTAGGGTTTGGTCAAGGAGTGAAGTGACATGAGCTTGGCAAGGTTTTGAGAATGAGGAACCACTTGGGAGGAGGAATGAGGATGATTTCCCAGGTGGCAAGGCCACAGAACCACTCCAAAAGAAAAACAGAGCAAACCAACTAAATCAGAAGAAAAAGAAAAGGGCCAAAATCTAGGCTGTTACAAACCTTCCCCCCTTAAAGAAATCTCGTCCTCGAGATTTGGTTGCTTAGGGAACAAGTATGACTTGAGGACACCATTTCCAACTTGGGTATCCTTTTCCTTTATTTATTGTTCCCCCAAGAATTTCAGTTGATCAACTTACCTTGATCTGGGGTGGTTTGCTTCACCTTTCCCAAATTTTGAAAGGTCTTTGCTCATATACCAAATCTTTTTGTTGACGTGAATTTTCTCATATCTGCGGTGGTATCCAATGGATCTAAGCATAAATTTTCTTTAGATCGTGGAAACCTTTTTGTTTCTATCATGGGGTTGCTTCAAATAAATGCAGGCCTTCTGGTTTCCATAAATGCTAAGAATTATCATGGCCATCTCCTGATGGAATCTGACTACTCACAGGTGGCACTGATTTATCTTGATTTATGCCTTTGGCATGAGCATGAGATATGTAACAAAGATTATACTGCCTTCTGTCGTGAGCAACATATCGGTGTACGGAGTTATAGCTGTGTCAAGCCTCAATTATTTACATCTTGATACTAGCCCGACAGGGGCTGACGGACAACTGCTTTTCCTGACAGACTGACTATGTACTTGATTCTGTCGGTGAGTATACCGGGTCTGAGCTGCTTGTTTGGCTTTTGATTTTTCTTATGTGATTGATATACCCATCTGTAGTAATAGGCTGTGATATGCTTTAACACTGCCCTCAAGTCAGACAGTTGAGGTTGCAACGAAATCTTGGATCTGACAGAACAGACGTGGATATTCCACACTAACCATGCCAGGCGGGTCAGCGGGATATGAAAAATCCTTGTAAATAGAGTAGGCTGCTGAGAGTTTGCCTTTGTGGATCCATATGGGATTATAGCTTTCAACTGACTTGGGTATCCGGACCCTGATGGTCATGCAAAATCATCATGCTTTGCTGTCAGTCTCATCCTTTTTATGGTCCTGATTTTCTTGGTTAGGACACCTTACTGAAACAACTTGGCCACACTTGTCCTTGATTCTTCATATGACCATGGATGCGATTAGTATTTTTGACATTATTCCTCCTTGTTTTCTGACCTGAGTCCGCACACATATGACATATATCCGGGGTTTGTAGCTGTACAGAGCTCATTGCTGAGGCCAATCATACAAGAAGGTGACAAGATTTCATGATATTATCCTGTCAGTTGCAGGAGTAATGACGTTGATGAACATTGTCAAGACTGTTGAGGCTGAGATGTCATCTCCAAGTATTATCGCTCCTTGTATTTTATGATATGTATTTCTGCTCATCTTTATTTTCCTTTGCCTGACTCGCGAGGTTGTGGGATTCTTACATTTCTTAGGTATATCTGTTGGATTACTGTTGCATCTCGTATGAGTTATTGATATGACCGGGGATACATGCTCAGCATATATAAGAATCATATGCCACCGAACACTCGATCCTTGCGGTAGGCATATGTTTTGACTGAATTTTACCTCTGACAAAATTATTGCAAGTCTGGTCCTTGAACTAGACTTCCATACATTTGCAACTCATCATATAATCTCTGAGGATGGTGCAATATTTTGGTACTGACGCGGACTGAATGGCTTACGAGAAAAGCCATCCGAGTAGCTTGCTGAGGAAGACTTGTTTTTTTCTACTCAAATCTTTTGTCTGGGTATCGTGCAAAAGAAGGCTCTATAGCTTACACACGAAGCTTGGTCTAATTATTGTGCTGGAGAAGCCTGAGTTCCGTACTTGAGAAGCTTCTCCTCGGGTTTGCTTGTTGAGGAAATTTCATTTCCGGCTGTCAGAAGCTTTTACCGAGGTATCTTGTTGAGAAAGACCGGGTATCTTGGGCCGGAAATTGTTCACATATCATATTGAGGAATAATTGAGGAGCCTTGCATCATAAATTTCTTCCGATAGCGTGTGAAAGAAGACTGGGTTTCATATATCCAAAACTTCATACTGATATGCAAACTGAAATCCATACATATGCCCATAATATTCTGAGGCTGATTATTTGCATGCGAAAAATGGTTCGACTGTCTTCCTTGATCATATCACATTCTGACTTTATTTCGGATGATAACATATTTCAAGCATCATGCATTATTGAGCCAAAACTTTTTATATGATCCATACCTCTGTCTGAAAATATATCATTGGTCTTGTACCTGACTTGTCTTTCTGCTGGCTGGATCATAACTGCTGTGAGGATTTTGCATTGACGGGGACTCGATGCTGATAATCAATCCAACACACCAGTGGTATTCTGAACAGATGTTAATGCTATAATGCAGTTGACTGGGTAGACCAAAATGTTTAGCTGAGCTTCTTCCAAATATTTGAAAACCTTAGTGCTTCTTTGAGTCCGGTGTCGGTGGATGAGCAATTCTTTATTGGGGAAAAATAATGTAACACCGGGGCCCAAAAAGAAACAAGCCAAAAGAAAACGCAACTAAAGAAAAGCACACAACAACAATCAAATCACACACAGTCAATGCCACATATTACTGCTAGTCACACAATATGCATGCCTACTTAAGCACACAAATCTCGCGGGGTCTCCGGTTCTACGATCTAGCATGCTGTGACGATGTGCATGAGGATGAATAAATGTGTGGAAGAGTTGGTGTAAACAGCGCTACACCAAGTGCTAGCTTAGCCAGATAGCAACCTGGACTAGCTCGGAGGCGAGGACGCACTCGGTAATCACGTAGTGGGACACGAAGGTCGCAACCACATTATTATCAAGCGGACGGAAAAAGATCCGTACTCGTCCAAGAAATAGGGTATCGGGGAAAACTGAGGCTGCTGACATTGCCCTTTCTTGATAACTACGATCATTATGGGTTGCCAACACGACAAAAGAATGATCCGGGATAGAAACATGTCCATCACCAAAACGATAGACGAGACTGTAAGAAAGACATCGGCGCGACACCTGAGCACCATTTTTGCAAACAGTGTCGGGATCACTTGGCATCACTCTGCTGGGACAGAAATGACACCAAACACCGAAATAAAAAAAGAACTGGAGAAATGCAAAGGTTGAGCTGTAGTGGATTCGAACCGATGCCAGCTACACTCACCAGATAAACCGTTATCACAAATACTAAGATTATATGCATGCTATGCAACAAACAAATGCAGCAACCAAATGCAATAAACAAACCAGACTCTATACTACCGATTTCTACCGGTTTCTACTGCTCACGCTGACTAGAGCGTCCTACAGCCAGACCTGCTCTGATACCAAGCCTGTGGCACCCCGGCTCAGAGAAACCGGAATGCCCCGTATTCCAGCCCAGAGATCGAGGAGATGTCTCTGGAATACGGCACTGCTTGACACAGAACAAATCAGCTCTTATTACAAGAATAAATACAAAGGTCTGATGTTACAAAGGTTCACATCAGCACGGCGACACTACGCCTGCGATACTACACTTGCTCTATGCTAGCAGCGGAACAACTCGTAGCAGCGAAAATCTTCTAGCAGCGGAACAACGACGAAGGTGGTGAACTCCACTCCGCAGGGACTCTGGCTGGGACACGATCTAGCTCGCACGAACGGAAACCACGACAAGCAATCAAGCAATCGCGGCATCACCTGCAATCTGGCATGACACGCCAGGTTAGTACATTGAATGTACTTGCAAGCTCACAACAACCAAGAACATCAAGGCAAGACAACAACATAGCATTAAGCAGGTTAATAAAATTAACAGCTACCCTGATACAGCAACAACTACTAAGCATGATATGAAACTACTACAATGCTGATAAATCACCATCTCTGATTTCCATGACCATATCTCTCTTGGCTAACCGGCCAAGCAATATACCATCTCGATCACCTCATGATCATTACCAAACTGTAACCGTGATCCTTACGGCGATCACAACCAGACCAATGAATGGCCCGTGATCCTTACGGCGATCACAACCCGACCAATAAATGACCCATCTGTACTGCTCCAAATATCCACATATCCATCACCTATAATTCATTTCGTCATGTGAGTGTTGATCGAATGGTGTACCCTAGTACGAACCCATGCCCATGACCGAGGACGCGGCTATTGATAGATTAAACACACACTCTTCAGAGGTAGCGCACTATACCCACACCACAGAACCCATGGCCTCGCACTCCCATTCGGGTGGACCAATGGCGTTTCGACAAGACCGATCTACTGCCATGACACTCTCCTGGCCACTCTGACTCACTCCCCACTGGGCTAAGTCATGGGTGGCCCTGTGTCTACCAAAAACACAACGACCACCGTCGTGGCCCGTCCGACACGGGGACACGGATCCAAAAACTCAAACAACGGGCACACAAGGCTTATGTCCGCCTACCTGATCAGGGTAGCACGCGCCCATAGCCTTCCCTCGTTAGAGGCACCGGCGAGAGGCACGACAATAGACCGCATTAGGGCCGTCCCATACCGGCAAATGTGGTTGCACTGGAAAAGTTCGATTCGGCGGCACCTGACCAACTTACTGACGGAATTTATCCCCAAAAATATAACCACGATAACTCATACTCCGATGTCAACCATCAAACTATAATCCAAGTCATAGCAATATCCAACAAATAATCCAAGCATAATATCATCATCTCAAAATACTCGGAGGATAGCATAACACTACTATCATGATGAATCCGAAATAATAATCTACTACTCCAATAACAAGAATACAACTATCCAGCTAAGATCCACATGTAACCATCATCTCCGAAAATAATACTCCAAGCAACAGAACAGCAACCAGCATCACGAAAATAATCATACTAACCACTAATAATCCAAAGGTAGCATAACATCCAAAGTAATACTCCAAAACATACTAACAGATATCATCAAGAAACAATCATAATAGCAGCCACTAATACTCCAATGGCAACATGATACTCATCAACTACAAACATAACTCCTAGTAATCCAAACAATAGCATGGCAACAACAAGATCAAAATAATACTCCGAGAAAATGCCATGCACATAGTCATGTAGCTAAAGCAACATTTTAAACAAGTTAAAATGAATTAAACCATGTCACTGCATTACAGTGATGCAAATGGAGGGTGTGGCTTGCCTGGGGTGGAAGAAATCACCGGAAGAAAGTGCAAGAAGCTTGCGGAAAGAATCGCCGGAAATCGTTCTCTCTCGGAGGGGGCTGATTAAGGGCAGGGGCAAAATGGTCATTTTCAGTATGCCAAAATATAATGAAAGTGACACCAACAATAAGGGCTCGACGAAACGAAGAAGTGAGCGTTGGATTCACCTCAAACGGAGTTACGGTTGAAAAGTTATAGAGGGTTGAAGTTCAGGGACTTTTCTGCAAAAATAATATTCACAGTCGGGTCCCTGAGTGGATAAGGCAGAAACGCAAAGTTAGAAATACGCTTTCAGTCAGCGAAAACGTAAAACAGAAATACACTTTCACTTATCTAACGTGGCAAGGCGGGGCCGCGGCTGGTCAACGCTGACGTGCGCGTCCCACGCAGGTGGGGCCTGTTACTTATCCACCTCATCAGAGGCGGGCCCGGGGCTGGGCTCACTGACGCACGGGGCCCGTGGGCGTTGACTCTCTCCTCCTCGTCCCTTCTTCCTCCTCCCGACGGACAGAGGCAGGGGCGAGGCCACGTGGCTCCAGCGACGAGCTCCGGCCGCACGGACCACCTCTAGCGAGGGCCCGGCAACCGGCGCATGCGGGAAGGGGCGCCGCGTCGGGGAGGCCTAACAGGAGCGGCGGGGAACGACCAAGGCGACGGGGAACGGAGGCGAGCAGAGGCCGGCGCCGGCGATGGGGATTGCCGCTCCGGCGGGCTCTGGAGGAGGGAAAGGCACCGACGGGATCAGAGAGGTGCGCCGCGTCCATTCTGAGGTAGAACGGGGGTCGGGGAGGAGTGGAGCGACGGGGCTTGCACGACTGCCGAGAACAGAGGAAGCGGCGGCTGTTGAGCTTGAAGACGACGGCAGCAGGGGCTCCGGTGATGAATGGAGGAGATGGGGAGGATCGCCGGACTACGGTTGAGCTTCTGGTGGCAGAAATAAGTGCAGAGGGGCTCGGTGTAGGGCGAATTTAGCCGAGGCTGTGCGGCGGCCATGGCGGCAGAGAGAGGTGGGGAGGGGCTCTGGAGCTCGAGGGAGAGGCCGGGGAGGTTGCTGGAGGTGGTGTGAGGCTGGTGGTGAGGTCGAATGGCCTCGGGGTGGCTCTTATATAGGCGCGGGGTGAGGTGCCCAGCCGGTTGCCGCCGTTCGAGCTCGGCCAAAGCTCTGGCGACGCGCAGCGAGCACGGGGTGGCACGAGAAGGCGATGAGGGAGGTGCAGACGAGCTATAGAGGCGCACAGGGCAGGGGGCCGAGGGGCACAGAGGGGAAGCGGCCACGTCGCCATTAATGGTCGGTCGGCCACAGTGCACCCGTGGGCAAGCGTCGGTGAGCGTCGGCGAGGGGTTTTACGGAGAGGGAGAGAGGTCCAGGAGGATGGCGACGACGTGGTAAAATAGTTGGACATGCTCATGCTCGCTGAGACGCCGAGCAGAGGAGGGGCCCGAGCAAGAAGACATTCTGGACGCGTGCACTGCATGCCAAGTCGGTGGTCACCGTGCAGACTGGCGAGGAGAAGATGCCAAGGGTTGGCAAACATTGTCTAGGGCGTAGTCCATCCAGGGGAGGTTGCAACCATGGTGGTAGCTCGGCTAAAAGTGATCTGATTAAACGGTAAGCAGTCTCTGAAGTTTACTGCAGTAAATTTGGGTTAGAACTGCTGATCGGGATTGGAGCCAGAGAGTTTGTCTGCGAGGTTGAGGTAAAGAAGAACTTACATCCTGGTAAGTTGGAGAAGATTTGGATCAAGATTTAAAGTAGTTGCTTTGCAACTGCCAAAATGGTCCAGAAATGAAGATCATGATGATGCTCTCACATAGAGTATCAAATTGGGCTAAGATTGGGCAAAGCTTGATTATTTGGACATATGGAGATGCTGTAAAAAGCTCATGCCAAATGGACAAGCCAAAATGGCACTTGCTTCACAAACATCATTTCTGTCCAGAAACTTGAAATAATATTGGTGATCAAATGGCTCAATGAAATGATGAAAAATTGGGTGGAGATATGTTTTATAGGTATAAGAATGATCTGGTAATTTATCAGGATTTTTGAAGCAACATAAAATATACTTGCTTCACAACCTGAAAATATTGCCAAAATCAAAGATTTGCTCCTGTGCTCACATAGATGATTGGATGGGGCTGAAAATGGGTAGAGGGGGTTAATATGAGCATATTAAGGAGTGTGCAAAAGTTCAACTTATTTGGGTACTCCTAGCTAGTACTTCCTTCACAAGGCCTTCTGTCTGACAGAAACTTTGAAAATTCACTGAGGAAGATTGGCTAGGCAAATAAATTTGAACTTGTGCATGGGGCAATTATTTGGACATAGAAACATGCCCAAAAAGTTTGGGAGCCACTAGGAGAAATATAAATGACACTTCCTTCACAAAGTGCCATTCAGGGCGAAATAGAAAAAGGAATATTGGGGAATTTTTTTTGAACTGGACAAGGCAATGTTTGGGCATATTTGAGCTATATATGACCCTAAGGAATTATGAGAATTATTTGGGGATTTTTGGATGGACAGAAATGGGTTGCTTCACAACCTAGGGCAGATAGGGTTATTCCTTTAATGAAAATGGAATTTTCCCTAGAAAAAGATTTTAGGGTTTGGTCAAGGAGTGAAGTGACATGATCTTGGCAAGGTTTTGAGAATGACGAGCCACTTGGGAGGAGGAATGAGGATGATTTCCCAAGTGGCAAGGCCAGAGAACCACTGCAAAAGAAAAATAGAGCAAACCAACTAAATCAGAAGAAAAAGAAAAGGGCCAAAATCCAGGCTGTTACATGGCGTACCGCAAAACAGACGAAATGGACTTGTGTTGGAGCGCTATGGTCGAAACGGGGGTCCTGTTCATCGGGAGGGGTGTGGCGTACCACAAAACGGGACTCCACGGGATAATGTTCATCTCCACCGTCAACCTCCTCCAGCCTCCACGGGCTACCGTCGACCTCCTCCAGCCTCCATGGGCTCCTGTTCATCCAGCCTCCACAGCGCGCTACTCCACCGGCTACTGTTCAACCACCCCTCCACGGGCACCCCTCCACCGTCTACTGTTCATCCAGCCCTCCACACCACGGGGACCTGTTCAACCACCCCTCCACGACACCCCTCCACCGTCTACTGTTCATCCAGCCCGCCACACCACGGGGTCCTATTCAACCACCCCTCCACGGGTACCCCTCCACCGTCTACTGTGCATCCAGAGGCAACGCCACCGCTCACTGTTCATCCAAACCCCCCCGCAACGCTCACTGTTCATCCAATCGATCAGCTTTAGTTAGCAGCTTTAGCGAAGGAATCGCTCGATCGGGTTCAGTTAACAGCCCTCGATCGATCGCTCGGGTTCAGTAACACGTAGCCTGCAGTGCAATCGCTCGGGTTCAGTTAGAGCCCAACGCCTCGCTCGAGTTCAGTTAGAGCCAACGCCTCGCACACACGCGCGTACGTGTACGAGAGAAACGCGCATCGCTCGGCCCCCGACCTCCCACCGTAACCTGGAACTCCCCGAAATTTTCCTCCCCCTTGCTTCTACCACGGTTTTTTCCGTCATGGACGGCCCAAAGAATGTCATGTAGCTGCGTCTCCGGCCCGTCCAGGACAAAAAGCCCATTTTCTGTCATGATTTTTTGTCATAGAAGTAGGAGCCCACCACATCTATGATGATACCGGGTTTTGTCATAATTATCATCATAGAAGTGTCATATGTATGACAAAAAAAAAATTCGTTCGGCCCAAAATGTCACGTATGTGTCTTTTTTTTGTAGTGACATGAGGAACACAAATCGATCGGCGGGCGACCATTTAGGCCAGGTATTATATACCTGTGTTGTCCAGAACTAGCACCACGTAGTTCATTTGAATGTAATGAAATCCGTCATGTTTGTATGAAAGTACGGTATTTTATATGATTTTCGTTGTTGTTTATATGAAATATCAGTTTGTCTATGTGTTTGCGTGAATTTCGTCCGGTTGGTTGAGTTGCTGTCATAATGTGTGCGGCTACGGTTGGATGGCGTAATTTGCGGGTCGCCGGTCAGTCTGCGGGCGGCTCGGGCGGTGTTGTGGGACAAAAAAAAACACAGCTCGTGCGAGCTCGTCTCCAACATGCGCGCTGGAGGATCCATGACAACATGAGCAGCCGAGCCATTCCTCGTTCATCGGTGGCAAAGGCACCAGTGGACAAAAGGGTCTCCAATTTTTTGGCTTCCCCGGGTAAGATCAAAACAGCCCCTCCCAACAGATTCAAACCCTCGTTCGCCGTGGAATTTTGCCATGTGTTGTTTTCATGGACTAGCAAGATGCCCGTGCATTGCACGGAACATCAAGATGCATTTTTTTATAAACTCCCGCATGCATGCAAGGGATAATTAATGTCCTCCTTTGCTGGTACCACGAGGCAAACACCATTAATATTGCACCGGTTAGTGTTAGTGGCCTTGTATATCTGCAAATTGTAATTTTTATAGTGGCCCCTTGTATATAAAAATGGAGGGAGAAAGATGAGAGATAAGGTGAGGAGGAGTGGGGCGTGGTGGTGACTGGTGGTCGGACTGGGCGGAGGCATGGGGATGGACGGCGCATTATGTCTAGGTTTGTATCTCTCTCACACACACCCATGTAGGTGGGGGACGTGCACGAAGAGAAGAGGTGCACGCACGACGCACGTACTCCCGTCTCTTTCCCAACCACACCCGTGCGGGTACACGGTGGAGCTCATTTCTGTACGAAAAGGCAGCCCACGTGGTAATTTGACACGTGTACTGGTTGTCCACTTGGTGGAGGGAGGATCGTCTACCACGGGTGAACAAACAAATTGCGACTTGACGTGTTATGTTAAAAAAGGGGAAAACCATGTTGGGCCTACCTTAGAGGCAAGGCTCTATACACTGGAGTACTTTTGATGTGTCCCGTCAACTCGCAGAACGAGGAGAAGCTTGATTAGTACGCCGTCTCCCCCGCCCACGGGCGCGGTGGCTCGCAGGATGAGGTGAAGCTTGCTTACGAGTAGTAGTAGTAGCAGTAGTACTCCTACTACTGTACGCCTTACGCCCGCTCCCTTGCCCACGCGCGCGGTGTCTCGCAGCGCGAGTAGAAAATTTTACTACTCCCTCCGTTTACTCCTCGTCCCTACTACGTACCTTGGATAGTACTCCCTCCATTTACTTATACAAGGCCACTATAAAAAAATACATTTTGCATCTATACAAGGCCACAAATAGTAACCGAGACAAAAGTTACTACTCCCTCCTTTCTAGTTTATGGCTCAATTTCAAAATCTCTCCAACCAAGGTAGACAGTGAGTGGTCGAATTAATTTCGTAGTTTGCACAAGTAATGAGTACTCTCGTTTTTCTCAAGAAGTTATGTTTACCGAGGCATTAATTAGAACGAATGCATGAATGACCACTAAATTTCCATGAACTTCTACATGCATTGGTTAGTTTCCTCTTGACACTGCTTGCGTCAGGTGATCTAACGCACCTCGAAATCCAACATGTAATGGTACTACTACTAGTAGTAGAATTGAGACTCATCAAACGGAAAGACGAATGTTTTTTAGATGAGCCCTATAAACCCTAGTGGGTACGTACTCTGTAAAAACAGATTTTTCCAAAGCTAAGTCGCTCCCTTTCATGAATTATGTAGTATACTCCTCCGCCGACGCTCCCTTTCATGAATTCTGTACTTCCTGTCGCCGACATGTGGGACATATAGCAACTGGGTCGACGTGTCAAGCACCAAATAACAGTGCAGAATAGCAGGGGGGACGCACCCCACTCGTACCGGCCCAGTAGTAGTAATGAGCAATGAGACGTCAAATCACAATGCCGCACCTTCCCAGACGGACGAAGCAACCATTATTTCACACTTCGGTTCGCCATCATCTCAAACCACGTACTATTGCTTCTGCCTCAAGAGGGACACACGCATCGCCTTGGTACATCATGACACGTGGGACCGCATGACAGGCCATGCTCCCCCGCCGATCGCTCGGTAAAATCACCTCATTTTTACTACACTTCCTCCGTATCGGTTTACTACATGTCATGCACGTCGTTCTAGGTTGAGAATTTAACTGGCTATATTTGTGATGAACAGTACGCTAGCCTTTTTAAAAATGTATACTTTTAAAAAATGAGGTTTCTCTAGTTTACGGTACAAAGGATGAACCATGGCTCCTGCCAGGGTCAGCATTGAAGGCTGACGAGAGGGAAGCAGCCGATTCTTCTGGAGGTCGAAGGGGTTGCATACAACGAGGCCTATCCGACCCAGGACTTCTTTGTCGTTCGTAAAGTCTAAAGTAACGAATTTGACTAGGTTGCTCTCGAGGAAGTTCTTAAAATCCAGGCATTCAACGTTGGCATGGCATATGTGGTAGACCAAGCATAAGCCATGCACGCAAACCGGGATCACGGCGGGCTTCTTCCTCTCTTTGTCCTTTATATCCTTCTCTCGTCCCATGACTGTGGTGTACTCAACATCTAGCCCAGCGACCCACTCATCATCTGAGTTTTCGAACATGCGTCTGAAGCGAGAAAGGCATCCTTTGACCGTCGCGGAAGAACGGGTGTAGATGACGTCGAACACATCGCCGGTGATGGTTCTAACCTTGTACTCACCGCCGATGATGGAGATTTGGGACGCCATGGATTTGGGAGGAGGGTTAGGATTAGTGGAACTGCCATAATGTGATAGGACGGGACGACTAGGAGCGAACCGCCGTAGTATTGATGGACGTGCGGGGACGAGTAGGAGCGAACTGCCAGCGTGCGAACGGCAGGGTAGTGGCTTTCCATTCTCCCATGATACGGGCTTCCGAGAGCCCTTTGATCTGAGATCGAATGGTTGCATGGAGTGATTCTAGACCTATGGGTGAATATCCTATCCTTGAGGGTTATTCTGCAAATTTAGAGCAACTTAGCATGCGACCATTTGATCTCAGATCCAAGGGCTGCCAGCAGCCCGTATCATGGTCGTGCCTACCACGACTATCGCGTCGCTCGCCCGGTCGCGCCCTTGGAGATTTAACACGATGCGTTAGGCTATCTGATGTTGGCATGTCATACATAGTCATCACTTAGTCACTCATACTACAACAAGGTTAGCTATAAGGTTGGCTATAAGTGTATTTTTTACTTCTCTCTATTCTTTCTTCGTACTCCCTCCGTCCCATAATATAAGAACATTTCTGACACTAGTGTAGTGCCAAAAACGTCCTTATATTATGGGACACAGGGAGTGCTAGTATTTATTGCATTTGCCAAGGAGTGACCTCTTCCAATGAAATGGTGTGCTTATTAGTTTTTTGTTGCTAAGTTTGCTTCATTTAATTAGCTATAGACTCAAAATTGTCTTTTCAATTAGGTACATGCACTTAGCACCGTTTCTTCCTTGGGTCACCAAACTAGTCTCTCTCTTCTTGATTAACTTGCCACATTAGACTTTATGCCTATGTGGCAAGCTTAGCACCTGTAGGAGCAAGTAAGTACAATAGTGTGCTTTACATGGCATTTTTGCTTATGTGGAGGAAAGAGAGGCAAGGAAAAAGTGGAGAAGTGGGCTCTCATGCAAGAGCCAGCCTCTACTACATGGTGGAGCATTGGGAGAGGCACCTGTATGGAGGTGGTCAGGAATCAGGAGACTCACGCCGGTCGTAGCGCCGCAGTTAAAATGATAATGGCAAGTAAAATCACGGGGCCCCACCTGTCCAGCAGTAACTCGCTGTCAAATCACACAACCCTACGTTTGCAGCAGCCTACTCCCTCGTCTTCTCGCGTCTCTGTCGAACCGACTAGGCGGAACTGCCCCGCCTACCGCGCAGGAAAAGCCCCGCGCTCGACTTTTAAATACAACTACATCCGCTTAAGAATCCAATGATATACTTTTTGTGACATAGTAACTCATATTTAGTTAGTCAAATGGATGACCTAGAACTACATGCAGGCGCTATAAACCGAGACACCTAAAAATAAAAAACCGAGACGGAGAGGGTAGTTCAGCATGTATCTTTTTAGATCAATATAGTCGGGATTCACCAAGGAGCAAAACCAAGTGGTAGGCAGCTCCTGTCGTGTTGGCGTAGCAACTCAAGCAGGGTCAGTCCGCACATGAAATGGCGACACACTTAAAAGGACACCTTTGGCTGACATGTGTCTCATCCACCGTCTTGTTCCATGTGCGCTGCACCAAATTACAGTTCGGAGCAGCGGTTGGAATTGGAGGCACCCCGGTCGTAGCGCCGCAGTAGTAGAAAATGAGCAATGAGGGGTCAAATCACAAAGCTCCACCTTTCCCGCATTAAGCTGGACGGACGAAGCAACCATCATTTCACTCTAGGGCGCAAGAGCATAAAGAAAAGAGAAAACAATGATGCGTGCGGCAGCTACCTAGGGCACCCTAGGGTAGGGGTCTCCACTACAGATCCTTTTTTTTGAAAGCGCCTCCACTACAAATCGGCTTCTCCATCGTCCTCTTGAGGAAAACCAATGATGAGTGCGGCGGTAGGGTTTGTAGGAGTACTACGGCGTGTGGGGCCACGTCGTAGTAAACGGGTTCAAGTCGACGCCTTAAATATGTGTGGGCCGCTTGGTTTTACGGGAACGAGGCAGCATTTTGGGTTCGGGGACCAGTGGAAATATAGTACATACAAATCATTGTGGACGTAGGTTCGACCGAAAGGCAATGATGCATGGGCCCTGCATTTTGATATACCCGGGGCCGCGTGAAATTTGCTACTCTACTCAAAACTAGTAAGGTACACATGTATTGAACGCATGAGATTTCGAAACCAAATTATGAATAAATACACACTATAGCATGTAAAGCTTTGAGTCATATATGCATGATGTAGATGTTCGTTTAGTTCTTATAGTTCATCTCATTCGAAATCAATTAGTTTTATAAAAATGTTAAGATTCATGGGGTTGTGCATTGTAAAGCATAAAGTAAAAAAACAAATAATGGCAATTCATTTAGAAAAAAAAAATCAAATATGATACAGAAGATTCTAGAACGGTAGAAGTGCTTGTGTTTTGAGGTTTGTGCATTATGCTTAAGTTCAACCATGGAGTCTTCTAAATTGTACATGTGGCAGATCTGGTGGAATGTTGATGATATCCAACAGCCAGTAGTGCTCGCACTACTAGGAAAAGGCCTACTAGTGGCGCACCATTTTTGCCTACTAATGGCGCACTAATGGTGCGCCACTAGTACCACGCCACTAGTATTTTTTACTAATGGCGCACCACGGGTGCACCATTAGTATCTGGTATACTAATGGCGCACCACTGGTGCGCCATTAGTATAGGCCACGGTGCGCCGTTAGTATTTTTGAATTTTGAAGGCGGGAAAATAGTAGTGGCGCACCGTCTAACCCCCACCGTGCGCCATTGCTATTTTTGAATTTTGAATTTGGATCTGGATCGCGATTTTTTTGCCCATTTTTTGTTCGTTTTATTGCTTGTTTTTTTTCAAATTTTGTTCTCGTTTTTGGATCTTGTACGTTCTTTTGCCGTGTTCTTTTTCCGGAGAGGAGTTCGCCGGAGAGGAGGGCCGAGGTCACCGGAGAGGCGCTCGCCTACATCGTTGGAGAGGAGGAGGAGGTCGCCGGAGAGGAGTTCACCGGAGCACTAGAGAGGAGGAAGGAGAAACCATGAGGGGAGGGCAGGAGAGGAGGGAGGAGGAGCTCACCGGAGAGGAGGGAGGGAGGAGCTCACCGGAGAGGAGGGAGGAGGAGCTCACCGGAGAGGAGGGAGGAGAAACCGTGAGGGGAGGGGAGGAGAGGAGGGAGGAGGAGGTCGCCGGAGAGGAGGAGGAGGAGGAGGTCGCCGGAGAGGAGGAGGGTAGTATGGTGGAGGAGAGAAGGGGAGATGGAGTGGAGGAGAGGAGGAGATGGAGTGGAGGAGAGGTGGAGTGGAGGAGAAGAATGAAGAGGTAAGGAGGAGAGGACCACGCCCAGCCATATATACGGCATAGTAATGGCGCACCGTGGGCAGGTGCGCCATTACTAACTTTTTTTTATTTTTTTTATTTATTTTGAATTTTGAAGGCGGGAAGATAGTAATGGCGCACCATTGGCAGGTGCGCCATTAGTAAGTTTGAATTTTTTTGAATTTTTTTGCCTCTCCAGATCTTAAAAGCCCCGCATCTTTTTTCTGTTAGGTTTTTGAGGATTTTGAAAATGTTTAACGGGGTTCCCCCGGTTAAATTCGGATTTATCTTTTTGAGTAGATGATTTTTCATATAAAAAACTTTTTCATCCGAGTTCGTATGCAAAAGTTATGCCCATTTTACAAATTCTCGAGAGATTTTGCAAAAAAGTCGAAAATTCATGTTTGTAAATTTTGCTAACAACTAGACCACATATCACATGGGAATCTTATTTTCTTTTTTTTTGACATTTCTATCATTTTCTTTTATTTTTTTGAAACTGAAAAGGCGGTCCAGGGGGGGTGCATTCGGGGGAATGTTTGGGCCAAATTATTAATGGCGCGCCGTGGGAGTGGTGCGCCATTACTAGTTCAACTAGTAATGGTGCACCACTCCCACGGTGCGCCATTAGTAGTTTAAAAATAAAATAAAATAAATTTGAAAAAAAAATTGAAACATAATTACTAATGGCGCACTGTGGGTGTGGTGCGCCATTACTAGTTTAACTAGTAATGGCGCACTATCCCCTGATGCGCCATTACTAGTTTTGAAAAAAAAATTTAATAATGGCGCACCGTGCATGTGGTGCGCCATTAGTATTTACACATTAATGGCACACCAACACATGGTGCGTCATTACTATTTAGTAATGGCGCACCACATGCACAGTGCGCCATTAGTGTCCATATTGGCTATAGCTGTTTTTGTAGTAGTGTCAGATTTGCCTATCTCTGCACTGCCAGATTAGCTTCATCCAGTGACCATCTTTCAAAGTTATTGGCACACTATATAGTTCTTGTGCCATAGTTGCATGTTTTGGAAAAAAGCTACTAGTGGGTTGTACTATCTATTTAGGAATAGAAGATGTATACATGGAAGTTGTAGGGAAAGAGATGACATGGAGCATCTCAATTCCTATGAGTAGGGATTGGAAAAGAGATGTCATTTGGTTCACATCATAGGAACTTTTCTATTGAATCTAGAGATGACATATATCTCAATTCCTATTAGGAGGGACTAGAAAAGAGATGTAATTTGGTTCATATCATAGGAACTTTTCTATTGAATATACGCTAATGTTTATTTTCCTTAGAAATTAAGGGAGTATAGGAATCCATTCATATGAACCAAGTGGCTCTAAAGCTATAGAAATGATATCATGTTTATTTCCATTGAAATGTGGAGTATATGAATCTATTCCTATGAATTAATTGGCTCTAATGGAAAAAATCCTATAAAAATCATATCACATAGAGTTCCTATGATATTCCTCGACACCAAAGGATGGTTGAAATTGCTGCGGGTGATACGATGGCCTTTCTTTGTAGACTCCTCCCCCATCTTTATAGTTACCTCTCGAAGATGAACGAAATGATATATACAGGGTATTCTACATGTGCAATTTGGTACACAAAAACTCGGTAAAAGTTTGCGAGGTTCGAATTTTCAATAAAGCTATATGCACTGCATTTCGGAACGGAGGGAGCATACGGCAGTTGCTAACACTCACGTGGAAGATTTGTGTGTAGGAGGAGTGGCTGTTCTGTTAAATGACGTGGCAAAACTGACACTGTCAGATGCCGATCTAACGGTTCTTACGGCGTTTGTCCGGAAAAGGCTTGTGGCGAACGTTTGTCGGATAATGATTTACGGACACATGCATTGCATTGATACGTGCCCCCTCTCTCTCACGCACACGCACCCTCACGAGTCACGAGTCTCCCGAGTCCTCTCGCAGACTCGCACGTCGCACCCACTGTCTATCTGCAGGTAGACGTCACGCACATATGTGCTCTTCACACCCTACCCTCAGAACTTGTAAAAAACAAAAGACGTCGCGCACATTTTATTTTAGCTCACACGTCACACACTTATACTATTACTCTTGTGGTGAATGTTATTTGGGCATAGTATATTGTACTCTCACGAAGAGAAGCGGTGCACGCACGCACTAGTTCTCTCACACCCACTCGCGGGTACACGTAGGAGCGCATTTTTTTGAAGCTGGTATAACAAAATCACTCCACTATATATATAAGCAGGAGCCTTAGAGCTTGCTTTACTAGGGTTCCTCTCGTTCACTCTCTCATGCTCTCTAGGTCTAAGCAAGACATAGGTGGCCACACTCTCTCTGAGCTCACGGCTGGTCACAAATCTAGCCGGACAACCTCGACCGGGGCAGGGGTGTAGGTGCATCATTCACGCTGTCGTCGGCGGCGAGGGAGGAGACCAACGGCTGCCCGCGCGTCCCGATCGGCGGCCATGCCGTTCTCTCCGAGAGAGCGCCGGCTCGGGAGGGCCTCCGACCCCTTCTTCCTCCCTGCGGTATTGTGGCCAAGATGCGGCCTCCCGATGCCGTCTTTTCCACATGCCGACGACCCTGAGGTATATATTCCTTCGAAACCTGCCATGCTCTACTGCCCCAGCTCCCTTCCTGTGGATCTTTTTCTACTTCCGTCCGCTGTTCCAAAGCCACCTAGACTTTTACTATTATTGGAGGTAAAGCTAGTTCATACAGTCGACTCTAAGCGTTGGTTCAAACAGGGAAGAAAGTGGGAAAGCTGTAGCATGGTTCTAGGACTTCGTTCTAAGAGGAAACGGGGGAAAGTAGTAGATACCTACTGTCCCTACGCCCATATCGCTACTGTTAATGTAAAATCACATGAAGCATTAAGCAATGCCACCTAATGTCACTGTAAGTAATGGTCTAGTGCCGTCGATAAATTGAAGCAATGCCACCACCATTTTATGAAGTGCTTCCGTCTTGCTTTATTTCCCATGAATTGTGTTTTTGCAGTTACACTTAAATCTCACACCGCTAACATTGCTTCATCCCAGTGGAACTGCACAAATTTGATTGCACATTTACTGACCATGTGCTACTCTCATGATGGTAATACTAATGCTATTGTTCTGCATGTTAATCTAGTGGCATTGTTGATGTGATGTGATGCTACTTACTTAAGGATTCTTCATACTGTCAATCTAGTGAAAATTATAACACAATAGATGCTGATGTATCTGACGGCACTGCAAATATCTATCACTGTTTAAATAACCGTATTTCGTATTTGCGCAAACAGGGATGTCTGTCTTCATATCGTTTCGGGATGTCTGTCTCCGTATCGTTTCTATCCGCGCAATCAAAAGCACACACCTCGGTTTTAGTACAACTGCGCAAAATGAGATGGCTATCCCTCGTTGCCGTCGTCTAACCTCCCGTCTTCAAGGTATCCCTACATTGGTAGTAACTAAGGTAGAATGACCAACGCAATCAAAAAGAAGTTGATTCGTACGTTTTACTTCCTCATTGCAGTGCAGGGACGAGCGAAAACAACTGCATCCTAGTCCGGAATGCACTTTCTGCCAATTCATCCATGGACCGAGGACTAGCTGGCACGGCTCCACGGCGGTTTTTTGGACAGGTGCGTGGACAAGAGGCATTGTGGTCTGCTTATTTCTGCAAATAGCGGTGCTTAAATTTAGTGGAATGCACAAGAATTTCACCTGGTCAGTACACTGCATGGTTCAGTTCAGCATTCCAGCTGAGACCACAATTATAATTGGTTATTCTGGAATGAGAGAACCTAACCCTGGGTGGTGGCAGCAAGAAAAAACCAGAGTGAACTCCAGGAAATTTAAGCCTGCTGGGAGGCCCTTTGCTCAGAGAAGCCTTGCTTGTTTTTTCCTGATTTGTAAACCTTCTCACAACTTTATCTTTTGCTGTGAACTAGTATATGTTTGTTATGTTCTATGAATCATTGAGATGTATAAAATTGCTTAACTTATGCTGTTCAAGTTTTTTATGAACACAAGTTTAATGTGAGTGTTCCACATGAGCGCTGGACTAGCGTGTGAACGATTGGAATTTATTACATTGTGGCCTCAGTTAACTGCATGAACCACTGTAACAAGATACATAGTTGGTTATATGTCAGACAACAGATTGTTGATTGTTAGCTGGTCGATAGCCTAGTATTGAAGCGAGCTGAGCCAATGTGCCGTGTTTTGCACAACTGCTTACAAGTGGGGTAGCACCAACAGTGTTTACAAGTACTTACGTATACGTCGGTGCACAGTTCTCGAACGAGTGCTCTATTTCATCAAAACACACACTGCTCGTATGATAAACCGTGACAACTTGTATCTTACCATGCCATATTCATGAAAAAACTAGTGAGGACGCATCTGTTTCGGCAACAATTACGATGGTTCTCACATGATTCACATACACACAAAAGTAGCAGCAGGTCCCATAGACGGATTCAAACAGAGTACTAGCCCCAGAGGGGTCGATAACAGGCAAGGTTCGGATAATTAGACACAATCCAAACTACTATTAAACACTAGCTAGGGCAACTATTTCATGCCTCGATCTAATTTGGGCTGGACACAAGACGTACCTTGCCATGAACATCATCGAGGACGTCCCGCAGCAGCTCAATCCTGTGAACCTTCATGAAGACAACCTTGTGGCCTTGCCACTGATAAACTTGTTTGTGGAGGCATGCCACGTCATCTTCCTGTGTAAGCTTGACAAGAACAGTATGCCTCACAAACAAAGGAGTAGCTTTGAACTTCTTGTGCTTCAGTACACCCTGGACAACACGCCTGACAACAGTGAGGCTGGAATACAACTCTTCATTGGTATAACCGCAAATGGCTTCCAGGATCCAACAGCCTAAGAACTCTGTTTTCCCAGTGCGTATATTCAGGTCATCCGCCTCATAGCGAGTGACATGTACAACCACACAATCCTTGTCTGCATCAGGGCTCTAATTGAAACAGAAACAAATTCTGAATTACTTTTCAGTATAAGAAACACAAGTTATTTAAACCACTATGTATAGCATGGCATCGAAGCTAATAAAATTTTACATTATTAATCACCACATACTTAGATGAAAAACCACAATCGAGATCGGCAAAGAAGAAAATCACCATGGGCAGCTCAGCGGGGGGGGGGGGGGTGCACATCCTTGAAGGGGGAAAACTGCTCCTGCAGTGCCACGGGGGCTGTAACCTCAAACGGGGCGTTGACCATCTCAGTAGTGGCCGTCAGCGTATCTGGGGTCGGCTCGGTGGCTGCCTCCATCTTCTTGGAGCTCTCTGTCTCGTGGGGATCAGCCTCCCGCGTCTGCTCCAATATCGGCAGATCTTTGCCTGGTTCTCCTTGGTCCATCATGAAACTGATGAATACTTGGAGACCACTGAAAGGAAAACACAATCGCAATGACAATGAAACAAAAAAGAGAGTGAGGATCGGTTACTGGTTTGCAAAAGTTCTTTTTTTTTCTCTGAACAAAAATATACCAACATCACAGATCTGCTTACCTTCCCTTCGTTGGGAGAGAAGAACAGTGGCAGATGCGAGTGTTGCCTTTCTTGAAGATGGTGAGGGAGAAGGGGATTCAGCGAAGAGTGAAATGATGGTTGCTTCGTCCGTCAAACTTAGACTGCGGGGAGGTGGGGTTTTGTGATACGACGGCTCGTTACTGCCGCGCTACGATCGGGGTGACTCTCCGCCTACATACTGCTTTCTAATTTGGTGGATGGCATTTGGGCCCGTGCGCTGCATGGCCTGCATGTCGGTGAACAAAAGTATAACGGCATTCAGTAGAGGGAGACGTTTCAATGTCCTAGGAAGAGCCAGAAGCGGTAGAGTGTCTTCACTGTACTAGTAGTAATTGTTTTTCTGGGTCGCTGTAGAGTGTCTCCACTGTACTAGTAGTAATTGTTTCTCTGGGCCCAAGGCAAAACAGCCCATCCACTCTAGTAAATAGTAAAATCAATTCAAAAGCCCATATATTTACTGAATGAGAGGCGCTACCCACACCCAGCACACCGCCCTCCCCCCCAAAAAAACCTGGGTGCTCTTCTTCCTCCTCGCTCCCACCGACCTCACGTCAGCTTGCTCCACTCGTACGCCCAAATTCCTCACCTCACTCCTACAGAAAACCACAGCTCCCCTTCTTCCTCACTCCTACAGAAAACCCCCAGCTCCCCTTCTCTTTCACTCGCACTACAACTAGGCTCGTCATTCGTTACTCTGCTCAAATCTGTGAGCGCGACGCGACGCCCTCGAGGAAAATGGAGTCGGCTGACCCCAGCGCCAAGAAGATGAGGCTCCCGCCAGCGGCGACGCCTGTTGTAGATCCCGCACCCGGCAGCGTGGGGAGAAGCGGCGACCCCGCCCCCACCGGATCCCAAGAACCCGTAGAATCTCGGGTGGACCACATCAGCGATCTCCTGGACACCGTCCTTGGGGAGATCATCTGGCGTCTCCCCACCAAGGATTGCTGCCACACCCAAGTCCTCTCAATTCGGTGGCGCCCTCTATGGCACGCCGTGCTCCTTAATCTCGACTGTCGTCACCTATCTCTCTTCAATGATTTTGAAATCCCCAGAGCCATCATCTCCTCCCACCAGGGCTCCTTTCAAAGCCTCTGCATCCCGTCATGCTACCTAAGCAAGCATACCACGCCCTGCACGGTGGACGCCTGGCTGAAATCCCCTGAATTCACAGAACTACAGCTGCTTGAGTTCTACTATTCCCCTAGAAATCACATACCACATACCGAACGCCATGAACTTGTGCCCTCAGCACCGATGTCCATCTCGCGGTTTTCCTCCCCTCTCCACACCGCCACCTTTGCGTTGTGCTACCTACCAGACAATCTGGTACTAAACCATCAACTCCCATTTCTCAAGAAACTTTCACTTGTGCGGGTTCGTATATTGGAGGCCTCATTGCACAGCATCATCCACTCCAGTTGCCCTGCCTGGAGTGCTTGGTGCTTGTTTTCACAGTTAGAATTGGTTGTCTCCAAATAAAGTCGCCTAACCTTGTAAGAATTGGAATTTCCTTTGACGGAAGCCAGCTCATCATCCAAGATGCCCCTTCACTTCAAAGGTTGATCCTTGATTCTAGTTATTCACCGTTGCAAATAACAGTCCTCTCTGCGCCTAAACTGGAGACCTTGGGTGTAATACATGATCTCTGTGCTCATTTCAATATGGTATTTGGCTCCACAGTTCTTCAGGTACTTTATATTATCAGCTACACTTGTAACCATAAGCTGCATTTTAAATTTCTGCGCATAAGTTATATATCATCTTGGAGTACACATTTTGTACTAATATTATGTTCTATGCTCAATGTAGAGTTTCTCCATGGATGGCCTATCAATGGTGCTGGATTCTGTCAAGATCATATATATCCAGATGAATAGTTTTGATCTGAACAAGATTATTGGCTTGCTGCAATGCTTTCCATGTCTAGAGAAGTTGTATATAAAGGTGATAATTTCATGCACATTGGAAGCCCGCATATAGTGTACTAGAATTAACCGTTCAGCTGTTGCTCTTTCGACACTCTTCTTTTAGACCTTAACTGTTTTCAATCTTCATGTCTATTTAGGCAACAGGACGGGGTAAGAAAGTTATAACCAATCGGTGGATTCGTACGCATCGGGATTTTCTCACTTCTCATGAGATTCGATTGAAGACAATAACGCTAGAACGATATGTAGCCAACCGTGCAAACACCAGATTTGTCACATTCTTCCTGCTGAATGCGAGGTTACTATTGTCCATCAGGCTTAAGTTTATCAGCAGCATGGTTTTGACGGATGGGTATGTCGAAGAGCAAAAAAAGGAGTTTCAGGTGGGCAAAAGAGCTTCTGAACGTGCCGGGCTTCTATTTACAACATATTGTTGTCATAATCCAGTAAATTTTACGACCCAGGATGCTCATTGTATGGACCTGACCGATCCATTTGACTGTGACTGCCGAAAACAGTGCTTGAGTTAGATGTTGTTGCCCTTTTCAACCTGGGATTTTTTGTAAACCTGATGAACAATTAACCCTCGTGCTTTTGTATAGTTTGTAAGCTGGAGTTACATGTTCCTGCCCTTTTCAACTTGGCTGTGACTGTCATATTTTCTTTGAAACAAGGAAATGGCTTGCCATTCGTTTAATTTAGAGTGAAATATTGTAACAAATCCCAACCAAGGGAAATAACATCACTCTCGCCAGCTGCTTGAGCTCACTGTGCATTACAGACGCCAAGTGATTAGCCCCCACCAGCACCCACAAACTTATTTCGAACTAGCACGTCAAATGGGATGTAAATTTTCATAGGAAAGGCTGCATGACCGTGACAGATTTGGATTCTGACATTTGGGACCCGCGAGGAAATAGCCTATCCAAGGAGGTGTCGACTTACTAGCCAATCAACGAACGATTCTGCCTACCAGCCGTTGGATTGACATCCAACATCTATCGTGTATCTTCTATCTCTTGTCTTCTTCTTCCTCCAGCCGCCCAAACCAAACCACCCCGTCGGCTCCGCCTGCTCCAGCCTCCCATGGCTGGCTACGCCTCCGCCGCCCTACCGTACGTACCCTCCAACGTTGGCCAGTCCCTCCCTCTATTCCCCCACACGTCCTGTTATTCTCTGGCGATGTCAGCCCCAACACGCACCCGCGCCCGAACCAGTAAACCCTCGTACTCCCCTTCGCCTGTGACTGGACCGGTGCATCTTCCACGGCTCCTATTCGTTCCGTCCGAGGCCTCGCCGTCGTCCTCCGCCTTGCGGCCTTGGTTCGCACGCCGTGCGCGGTGCGCCGCCCTCTTGCGTTGTCAACGTCATCAACAACCGAGAGGAACAAGGAGATGACTGTACGTGGAGAGGATGACAGTAGGGACCCACCAGCATCATGGCAGTACGCAAGCAAGTGCCTCTATATTACAAGCCCAAAAATATGGTTCCTCCTAATGGTTGGACATCTGGGGCTCACGCCATTGTCAACGTAGTCAATAAACGAGAGAATTATACTACGAGCGGCTGACACCAGGGACCCAGGAGGTCGCGCAGTTTTTTTTGAGGAACAAGTAGTTGTTATTTATTCTAGTTTTAGCGACGGATCAGGGTAACAACGGGGCTGTGCGGGGGCTGTGGCCCGTCTAGCCAGGGTTTTATTTATGTTTACCACATCATGAGCCCAGTTGTGTTTTTTCTTGCTGAAAATGGCTAGCCCAGTTCTATTTTTTTAAAGAAATACCCAAACAAGGCCTACTTGCTTTATCGGCCCTGTTGGGCTGCAAATCTTTCAAGACGAGGAGAGTTTCATTCGGTTTGCCCAGAAATGGGTTGTACATTTTTAAAACACATCAAACCGGGAATTAGTTTCAATTTTTTTCATTAAAAGATTTTAAATTCCATTGATTTTTATGCGTGGACAATTATTTGGATTTTATATTTATATAAATTATTTTTCAAAATAGTTTGAATGTGAATCGATATTTCTGGATTAAAAACAGTTGACCGCACCGAAATATGCAAAATTTCGTATACTTTTTAACCGTGGCCACAATATGGGGTGTAATGCTAACCAAAAGAAGGTGGGCTCCAAACAAATTCTTAAGAATTAGCAAATGGGCTGTACATTATTAGAAATAGTGGCAGATGGGTTGTATGCTGTTTTCCACAGATTTGAGGCTGACTTGTGCGCCTACTACAGGTTGACGCGTATGCTTTCATAAAAAAAAGGTTGACGCACACGCAACGCCCTATCAACTTAGTCAACACACAAGAGCAGTGACTGTTGGATGTCCATCCAACGGCTGTCGTGCTTCTTCAATCTCTGCTCTTCATGCTCCAGCCGCTCAAACAAGCGCCGGCGGGACTGCCTGCTCCCTCCTCCCGCGGCCGGCTATGCTGCCGCGCAGGCCTCACGGCCCCACCGTACTCCCATCGCTGGCCTAGCCATCCCTCTACTCACCCACACATGCTAATATTCTCCGGGGACGGCAGACGAACCAGTAAACCCTCGTCCTCCTCCGTGTGGGAAACAACTGCCGAGTATTCCCTGGCTCCGTGTCAATTCCCTTCCTAGGCCTCGCCGTCGTCCACCGCCCTGGTGCTCTCGGCGTGGCCTGGTCAACGTGGTCAATGAACGACGTCCATCGGAAGTGGACTGTACGTGGAGATGCTGACAGCTGGGTCCACGGCCGCACGCAAGGAAATGCCTCCTTATTACGCGCAAAATAATGATTCCTCCACCTCACAGCTAGGACCCACAGGAAGGGCCTCTGTATTTCGTGAGAAAATGTTCCCCCCGCTGATAGGTCGGACACACCAGCTATATCTTCGCACGCAAGGAAGTGCCTCCTTATTACGCCCAAAAAAATGAATATCCCCTGCT
This sequence comes from Aegilops tauschii subsp. strangulata, assembly GCF_002575655.3. NCBI lineage: Eukaryota > Viridiplantae > Streptophyta > Magnoliopsida > Poales > Poaceae > Aegilops > Aegilops tauschii. The sequence continues at coordinate 71,303,070 of NC_053041.3, forward strand.
AGCTGGGACCCACCATATTGTCGGGCTGACTTGTGGGCCTACTAAGTTGACGGGGACGGAGGGCTTTGTCAACTTAGTCAATACTCCAGTGACCGTATGATGTCCATCGAACGGCCATAGTGCTTCTTCAACCTCTGGTCTTCTTGCTCTAGCCGCCCAAAGCAGCGCCGGTCGTGCCGCCTGCTCCTGCCTCCCGTGGCCGGCTGTGCTACTGCAGAGGCCTCACCACCCCCATACTACTCCCACCACTGGCCAGGCCATCCCTCCACTCACCCACACCCCCTGTTATTCTGTGGCGACGGCAGCCTCACACCGCAGCCGAACCAGTGAACGCTCATACTCCTCTCCGCGTGGGCATCCACTGCCGCGTCTTCCCCGGCTCCGCGTCATCCCCTTCCTAGGCCTCGCCGTCGTCCACCGCCGTGGTGCTGTCGGCGGGTGTGGTCAATGTGGTCAACGACCGACTTCCATCGGAAGAGTACTGTACGTGGAGAGTCTGACAGCTGGGTTCTCGGCAGCCGCAAGGAAGTGCCTCCTTATTACGTGGAAAATAATTATTCCTCCACCTGACAGCAGGGACCCACCGGACGGGCCACCAGTATTTTGCAAAAAAAAACAATTTCCCCCGACTGCTGGGACCCACCAGACGGGCCACCATATTTCGCGAAAAAAAGCCCCCCCCACTGTCAGCTCGGACCCACCGGAAGTGCCTCCTTATTACGCAAAAAAAAATGAATACTCCCCCGGCTAGCTGGGACCCACCTTGGTGGGAGGCTGACTTGTGGGCCTACTAAGTAGACGGGGACGGAGGGCTTTGTCAACTTAGTCAATAAGAACGATTCTAGCTCCAGTGACCGTACGATGTCCATCCAACGGCCGTAGTGCTTCTTCAACCTCTGGTCTTCTTGCTCCAGCCGCCCAAAGCAGCGCCGGTCGTGCCGCATGCTCCTGCCTCCCGTGGCCGGCTGTGATGCCCCGAAGGCCTCACTGCCCGCTACTATTCCCACCGCTGGCCAGGCCCTGCGTCGACGGCAGCCTCACACCGCAGCCGAACAAGTGAACCCTCATACTCCTCTCCGCGTGGCCTTCCACTGCCCCGTCTTCCCCGGCTCCGCGTCGTCCCCTTCCTAGGCCTCGCCGTCGTCCACCGCCGTGGTGCTCTCCGTGTGGCGTGGTCAACGTGGTCAAGGAACGACTTCCATCGGAAGAGTACTGTACGTGGAGAGGCTGACAGCTGGGTCCACGGCGGCCGCAAGGAAGTTCCTCCTTATTACGCGCAAAATAATTATTCCTCCACCTAACAGCAGGGACCCATCGGACGGGCCACCGTATTTGGCGAAAAAAAACATTTCCCCCCTGACTGCTGGGACCCACCAGCTACACCTTCGCACGCAAGGAAGTGCGTCCGGGCAAACAAAAAAAACGATTTGCCCCCCTGACTGCTGGGACCCACCAACTACATCTTCACATGCAAGGAAGTGCGTCCGGGCAAAAAAATGATTCGCCCCCGTGACTGCTGGGACCCACCAGCTACATCTTCGCACGCAAGGAAGTGCGTCCAAAAAAAAGATTTGCCCCCCTGACTGCTGGGACCCACCAGCTACATGTTCGCACGCAAGGAAGTGCCTGACAGTCGGGACCCACCTGGTCGAAGCGTACGTAGCGTTGTCATTCTGGTCGCGAACGTGTACGTACATACTGGTGGATGTAGAGGCGCGCACGTGTCGTAGTAGAGGCGCGCATGTAGCTTGTACACGTACGTACAACGGCCAGGGTGCAAGAATGAAAATACAGCCACGTACGTACATACAGGCGGTGTCTCAAACGCCTACTCGCGCATACGTATGGCCTAGGCTCGTGTACATGGCTGGGTCGGAACGGAGAAATAGCAACCTCGTCGCGTTCATGGGGAGACAACGGAATGCGTCGTTTTCATGGGGAGGCAACGGAATGCGTCGTGTTCATCGGGAGGCAACGGAACGCGTGGGAGCCAACCGGCTTGGACGGAACAGGAGATGGAAATGAGGCCTGGCGTACCGCAGAACGGAGGAAACGGCCTTGTGTTCGACTGGCCATGTTCAAAATGGGATCCTGTTCATCGAAAGGGGTCTGGCGTACCGCAAAACGGAGGAAACGGACCTCCTACGGTCGAAAAGAGGGTCCTGTTGATCGGGAGGGGTGTGGCGTACCGCAAAACGGACGAAACGGACTTTTGTTGGAGCGCTACGGTCGAAATGGGGGTCCTGTTCATCGGGAGGGTTGTGGCGTACCGCAAAACAGGACTCCATGGGATACTGTTCATCTCCACCGTTGATACGTCCATTTTGCATCATGCTTTTATATCAATATTTATTGCATTATGGGCTGTTATTACACATTATATCTCAATACTTATGGCTATTCTCTCTTATTTTACAAGGTTTACCATGAAGAGTGTGACACCCAAAATTTTTGGCCTTGTTTTGTTTATTAAAATATTGCCAGGAAATAAAACTTTTCCAATTGTCAAGTTTTACCTTTTGTGATATTGGATTTTTGCCTCTAGTGGGAGAAACCTTCAAAGGTATTGTTGGAACTGATTTCTCTCTAAAATAAAACAATTATTTATTCAATGGATTCAAATGTTGCAAGATTTATTTATTCAAAAAGCTTTCTTTCTTTAAAATGATTCCTTTTGCATTTGGGGCCTATTTGCACTACAACCTCTTGACAAATGCTTTTAAAAATTCCACCAAAATTTGGGGATGTCATGTGATGTTTCCACATCACTTTTATGCAAAGATACCTTCTGGCCATTGGAGATTTTGAGCTCTACACCAATTTTTCCAATCTGGTCCAGTAGGCACTTTTGCACTGCAACCCATTTAAATATTTCTTCAAAAATTCTTGCAAGTGTTTGGAGATGACAGTGGATGCATACAATTCATCTTCAAGCAAAAAAAGCCAATGATGTTCTTTGAAAAATTTGAGTGGATCAACCTCTTTTGCATTCTGGTCCAATTTGATGATTTGTACAGCAAACTTAATTTTCTTTGCTCTAGCAACCCTGAGCTTTCTCCTACTTGTAGCCCTCCCTACCAAACTCTTAAGTCCAGGAGATTGGGCTCATTGGAGATTTTGAAGTGCATGTTCTAAACCCCTTTTCTTTCTGCCCAAAACTGGAGTTTTGCAAAACTTGCACTATCAACTTTCTGTCTTTGCCAAGCTAACCTTGCCATCATCTCCTGCACCTAGAGAGACACTGATCTGGAGATTTTGGCCACTCCAAGAGTTGCCTAGGTGCACTTGACATTCTGTCGAACACCTAGTGTGCACAGCCATTTTTGGCAAGCTCTCTGGTTTGCATGGTGGACTTGAACCCCTGACCTATCCACCTTGTCCACAGAGTGCCTTGCTACCCCTACCGTCATCCTGTGCAGTGCCTGCTCCACCCTCGCGCTCTAGATCACGCTGGCATTCCGTCGAGCACCTGCCGTGCGTGCTCTGGGCGTGCCCAGAGCGCACGTTTTGCACGCGCGCGCACTACGCCGACACGCCGCACGCGACGCGACCCGACCCTGGCTCCTTCTGCATCGCTGAGCCGCGCACTAGCCGCCCCCTGCTCCACGATCCCTCTGGCGTCCTGCTGCACCGCTGGTCGTGCCCTTGGCGGCACGCCGGCGTCGGCAGCGGATTCCGCCGCGGACGGCGCCGCCCAAGCCACCAGCGCACGACAGCTGCCCCGAGCACAGGCCGTGCTTATCCTCCCACTCGTCGGAACGCGTTCGTCGCCGCCAAGATGCCCTGCACCTACAGCAACGGCTGTCGCCGGCGATCCTATCCTCGGCCACCGCGGGAACCTGCCTCGAGCGCTATATAAAGGGTCCCCGAGCCCCTCCGAGCACTCACGCGACCTCAGGCACTCCCCGTGGAGCTCCCCTAGCAGTAGATCGAGCTGTAGTGGCCGTCCTCCCCAACTCCGGCCAGCTCGGCCACCGCCAAGCCCCGGTGCGATTCGACGCAACCGGCCACCCTCTCGCCCAACCAGCCCCACCAAGATCCTCCCCGTAGCCTTGCGGAGCTGCCCAGCTACCCAACTCCGGTCGGAGACCACCGGAACCCCAAAGTCACTCCACCACCGTAGCTTTTCCCCGCCGCGGAGCTCGCCGCCGGCGATTCCTGCCACCTCCGTCGACCCAACCACCACCTATAGGACCGCCTCGGTCTAGCCGTTCCATCCCCGCCCTTGGATGCCCGTGAGGCGCCGCCGTTCGTCGCCGGCGATCGCCGGAGCCCCGCTCCCGTCGGGAAGAAGAGAAGAGAAGGAGGGAAGGAACGGTCAGACCTGACTAGTGGGCCCTCTGGACCCAATGTCAGCGACCCGCGCAGCGCCCTCTCTCTGTTTAAGTGGAGGCGCAAAACCCCGAGTGCGTTTTCCCTGCTGCGTAAGCGTATTTCTGCTGAAGCATTTTCCTCTTTTCTGGTTTTATTTAAAAACAGATTTGACCAAACTTTGACTGGCTATAACTTTTAAAATGAAACTCCAAATGAGTTGATTCTTTTTCCTACCTCTCTCAAATTTCATCTAGTTTATTTTAAGATTTATTTCAAAAATATTTGAGACAGGTTTTGGTACTGTGTTTGAAATATTTGTATTTGTGTATTTTGCAAAATAGGATTTTTGGAGGAAAAGGAAAGCTTCCAATAAGTGCATCCTTTGCATACTCTTGAAGGCAAGCATTTCTGAACTCTGGCATAATATTTGTTGTGGTGTTTTGATGCGATCACAGCACCTTTTGACTTGGAGTATATGTGACAGTTTATGTATCGATGTAGTCTCGTGCATGAGTGCACTTTGGAGTTGTTTGTGGCCAGCAATGGATACCCTAAGGATTAGGATCGCCCTCGTGAGCTTCTCTTGCACACCGGTAGGAAGCGGGAAAGTCGTGGTCTTGGGTAGACACGAGCTTGTCCCTAATCCCTCGTTGTGACGAGTATGCCCGGCGTAGCATGGTAAGGCTCGAGGAGTGGTGATTTATTTCACTAGTGGTAATATTGTTGGTGGATACTTGGATCACATGAGTCGGTTGTAGACCGAGTCTTGTTCAGTAGCTTCCTTTTGTCGGTACCACCACTTGTCCCTGCAGGGGACAGGGTATGGTTCAGTAGGTTGTCAACCCCTTTCCAAAGCACACACCGTACAGAGAGGCCGTGATGAAGGTCCCGCGGCTGCGGATTAAAGCCTGTCATTCGGTCCGGGGGCATGGGTGTTTTCGGTTGTGGCCGAAGGGGATAGCTTCCCCAGTTTGCGCGCGGTATAAATTTTGTGATCCCATGCTACGTCGAGGTTGTAGCCTCCCCACTTAGAGTTTTGCTTGGCAGGTGTCGTGGGTGATTCCAGGCACTGGTGAGTTAAGCTGGTGTGTGCACGTCAGGCGTGTTTTCAATCAAAAGACCGTAGACGGAATTAGTCCCGAGGGACTGAGTAATCCCGTTACTCATGGAAAATGGTACTCCCTCTGCAGAGGATATATCCTGTCGGATAGAAATGTTCTTGAGTATAGGACCACAGTCTGGGTTAAATCTTGATAACGGTATTCGGATGGAGAACGGTTTAACTAGAGCTCAGTAACGGTATTCGGATGGAGAACGATTTAACTAGAACTCTGCAACGGTATTCGGATGGAGATACGACTTGGCTAATTTATCGGTTTTCGGATGGAGAAACGACTGTGCTAAATATTGTTTATGATTATGGCACATATGTATTGTGATATTTATTGTTTTGGGCTAACCATTTATATCATGCATTTTTTTTGAGTATCCCTGGGATGGTTCTACCTCCTGGATATTCACTGTGATTTTTCTTTTATAAGCCCTTTATGTGGTGTCGCTCAGACGCCCGACTGCGGCATTATTATTTCTGCATTTTCCGCTCGAGGAGTCATTCAAACACTCGTTTGGCACCAGTATTATTATTTCTGCATTTTCCGCTCGAGGAGTCATTCAGACACTCGTTTGGTACCAGTATTATTATTTCTGCATTTTTCCGCTCGAGGAGTCATTCAGACACTCGTTTGGCACCAGTATTATTATTTCTGCATTTTCCGCTCGAGGAGTCATTCAGACACTCGTTTGGTACCAGTATTATTATTTCTGCATTTTTCCGCTCGAGGAGTCATTCAGACACTCGTTTGGCACCCAGTATTTTATTTTGGTATATTTTTATCCATATGTGTGCATCATGGCTTCTCGTATATTTTCGTGACGGATGTATGTTCGACTATTAAATCTGGAATATGTTGGATATATTATACCCGTGTTCTTAATGTTTGCGAGTACATTCAAACGTACTCACTGGCTTGTCCCTGGCTATTGTCTTGGCCAGATTGCCTTGCGTGGAGGTATGCATCGCGGTGACACCCTCGGAGCCTACGTGTTGACGTGTGCAGCCTCGCGAAGATAGGAGTTATCCTGGTCAGCTGTTCTTGTGGGAAATGGAGTCCCATAGACGCAGATGTACCCAATCGCTTCCGCCCTCAACCATTAGAAACCAAATGTTGTACCCTAGGCCACAATGGTCTTGTACTACATATTTTTGTACTTGCTTGGAATTCTTGTATCAAGTTGGTGCCTCATCAGCTAACAGTAATCCTGGGGCTGGTGAGCACAAAGGCCGTTTTTCTGGGAATTTGTATCCCAAAATCCGGTCGTGACAGACTTGGTATCAGAGCCAGGCTGACCATTGGCTAATCCTAACTTAGCCAGGTCAATAAACCTAGGTTAACCCAAACCATCAGACCTTAGCCTGACCCCGGTCGAGCTTCCCGCGTAAGGTAGCTCCACAGTGACCCGACGCCCTTTCGGCGGACGGTGCCCAACCTATCAGCCTAGCCCGTCGATCACGCGCCAGTGACCGATACCCAACCCGTCTCTATCGCAAGCGTGCGGAGGAAGACTCCATCCCCTTTCCCTATAAAAAGGGCACGCTAGCCTCAGCACAGCACAGCCTCTTTCCCCCAAGCCCAGCCACGATGCCTGGTCCCATTGTTCACAACGAGACCACAGCGACCAACCTTGGAGGTTTTGTGACCGTGCTCGCAAACCTCACCCGCCGTGCCTACGCGTTAGAAGAACCTCCTGAGTATGTTGTGTACCAAGGACCCATGTACGGTGAAAGCCGTCAGTACTGGGCCGCTGTACACATCTATGGTAGGGGTCTGTCGCCAGAACGCCCCTACAGGTTCACTGGAAGGACCACTTCCTTTGAGCCACAAGCCATCCAACTGGCAGCCCGCGAAGCGATAGTTCAACTCCGGCACTTGTCGCCCAGAGTTAAGTGTCGCTCGTTCTACTACTACCCCAGTCGTGACGGGTATGGTAGGCCGCCCCAAGTTGCCAACGGAGACCACGAGACGGATCCTGCGCTGTTGCATCTGGTGCGCTATGTAAGCGCACTGGAGCAACTGTTCGATCAGGTCACTCTCGATCTGATCGCAGCTCGTGGAGAGCTGGTTCGCCGAGCCCCGGCGAGGAGAGAAGCGGAGCCCGACACCGACAACCCAGTCATGCTGTTCGGACACCCGATCGATCCCTTGAGGTCTGCACCAACCCTCAACCAGAGCACTTTGGTGACCCCAGAAGCGCTTCGTCGCCTTTTGGAAACCCATTCCAACGGGATTTGGGCCAACAGCCCTCGGGATGGTCATCACCATCTCCCCGACCCTGCAGCACCACAGCCTCAACCAGCAAATCCCGACGGTGAGAACCGTGGAGAGGCATCGGCGTCCGCAAGGCCAGCCCACTTGGACATTAACGAAGTAGACTAAGTCGCTCAAAGTTGTATCGAGCCTTAGTTTTCCTACGCTTTGTAATGTGTGGCCTTGTATCGCTTTTGTTGCATGCTGTCTGTTTGAGCACTCTTATTTTTGGGAGTAGTAGCTATGCATGTGTACGTTGGCGTACGATTGCGTTTTTTTTATTTCTCGGGCGCAGCTACCTAGACCAACCCCGTCAGCGCCCATAGTAATGCGTCACATTTATGTGATGTGTATGTGTGTGGCTTTGACCCGAGTTCAGGATCGTCACCCAGTCACCTCTCCTCCAGTGTTTGATCCCAGCCCCGGTGATATATAAGGGCCACTCCGTGACCTTGCCGAGCACCCCCTCACCTTTGTGCGCAGCACTCACAGCCTTTCCGTGCCATGTCGACCCCCAGCATTTATCTGAGAACCCCAGACGCAACCCCGGGCAGTTTTGTCAAATTACTGTGGGACTTTACATGCAGTACTATGAGTGCCACCCGTCCACCCCAGTACGAGTTGCTCAAATCGAGGATCACTCCTTCCACCTCGAAATATTGGGCAGTGGTGCACATCCCGCCCGCCTACCCAAACCAAGATCCAACGGAAGTCTCCTTCGTGGGGAAATCCATGCCGACTCCGCAGATGGCCATAGAAGCTGCCGCGTACGAGGCGCTCACCCGCCTTCGATTCGCGGTACCCTACGCCAGTGAGCGAGGGTACTATTATTTTCCGAGCCGTGCAGCACCCGGAGAAGTTGCATCTTTTCCCGGTGGGCGCTTTGAGAGAGATCCAGTACTGGCCAACCTTGCCCAGTACGTCATCGCTTAGGAGCGTTTAACTCAGCGAGTAATGGGTTATCTCCAGAGCCTCGCTGATTTAAATCCTCGGATCGCTATTGGCAGACCACTGAGGCCTGACCAAGAAGGGCGCATTCATCGTCTGGTCAACCCGCTTCCCCCGATAGAAGAGGAGTGTGCCCCAGTGCCAGAGGCGTTTTCTCAGGACCCTGTCGCTTTACCGTTTTCTTTGTAAACGCCTCCGATGTATTTATTGTCCAGTACTTGTATTTATGTGTTGCAGCATGTTCGCAAAATCCTCGTGCGACGGATCCGATTTTTCTTTAGTTCCTGTTTTGTGAGCAGTGTTACTGCTGTTAGGGTTGTTTTAATTATTTTCTTCTCGCAACATGTTTTCGAGGGGATTTCTTTTCCCCGAGTTATTGCCGCGTATATACGCATTTTCTCAACGTGGATCTTTATTCGCGCAACACCGTTACTCTCAGCAGCCACCACTCGACCTCGAGCACTGTTACAGATTCTTGAGCACGCAATTTTTTTTGCGCCTATCTAACTACACTCGAGGACACCACCGTCCCAGTAAGAGAGATTTGCGAGTGTTCCTTCAAACGCGAGCCGCCCCAGCACTCCGACAGCAGTCAGCCCCGATGCCGCGCCTAATCCACGTGATCGCCGCCACCGCGACGAGCTAACACTCGAGCGGCAGCATCACGACGATCATCCAGGATCATCGCGCACAGGAGCACGGAGGACCCCAGCAGCACCGCCAGGCCTCCACACACCAGGACCACATACCAGTCCGGCATTGCCTCCGCCATTAGAGCCTCGGCTCGAGCTCCTGCCAGCAGCTATGGAGGAGAAGGAAGGAGAAGAAGGAGCGAGGCCGGGTGTGAGGGAGTAGAGAGGAGCACCGCGAGCGTCTTATAGCCCGAGATCGGTGTACGGTGGGCGAGGTCCACCAGCGACACTCGTCGCTCGACCGCCGATGTTCGGAGGCGAGTCCGCGAGCAGTGCCGACAGCGCCCTGGCCCGCGAGGTGAGTGCACGCTGCACCAGCAGCACGCACGCCGCGCACTACCATGGTACGGCCTCGATGCCCTACGAGCTAGGCATCGCCGGTGGAGGAAGCGCGGGAGAGCGTGCGAGAGAGAAGAGAGAGCCAGAGGAAGGAGAAGAGGCCGACAGTGGGCCCTGGGCCCACCTGTCAGCCAGAGAGAGCACTGTGCTCCCGGGTGCGACCAGCGTATTTTAGTAATTTAGAATTTATTCTAAATTACTATATCCCATAGAAATATCTCGTTTTCCCTAACCGTGGATTTTTTTTCCACACTGCGCCAGTGTAGCACACTGTGGTTTTACACCACTTATTGCCCTCTCACTGTAGCCTTTTGGTTTTTGTGCAACTAAAGGATTTCATTGATAAAAGCGATTTTATTTCAAAAACAATTCTTGTCCAAAACAACTTTTAACAAATCTCGAGGACGAGATTTTTTCTTAAGGGGGGTAGTGTTGTGACACCCAAAATTTTTGGCCTTGTTTTGTTTATTAAAATATTGCCAGGAAATAAAACTTTTCCAATTGTCAAGTTTTACCTTTTGTGATATTGGATTTTTGCCTCTAGTGGGAGAAACCTTCAAAGGTATTGTTGGAACTGATTTCTCTCTAAAATAAAACAATTATTTATTCAGTGGATTCAAATGTTGCAAGATTTATTTATTCAAAAAGCTTTCTTTCTTTAAAATGATTCCTTTTGCATTTGGGGCCTATTTGCACTACAACCTCTTGACAAATGCTTTTAAAAATTCCACCAAAATTTGGGGATGTCATGTGATGTTTCCACATCACTTTTATGCAAAGATACCTTCTGGCCATTGGAGATTTTGAGCTCTACACCAATTTTTCCAATCTGGTCCAGTAGGCACTTTTGCACTGCAACCCATTTAAATATTTCTTCAAAAATTCTTCCAAGTGTTTGGAGATGACAGTGGATGCATACAATTCATCTTCAAGCAAAAAAAGCCAATGATGTTCTTTGAAAAATTTGAGTGGATCAACCTCTTTTGCATTCTGGTCCAATTTGATGATTTGTACAGCAAACTTAATTTTCTTTGCTCTAGCAACCCTGAGCTTTCTCCTACTTGTAGCCCTCCCTACCAAACTCTTAAGTCCAGGAGATTGGGCTCATTGGAGATTTTGAAGTGCATGTTCTAAACCCCTTTTCTTTCTGCCCAAAACTGGAGTTTTGCAAAACTTGCACTATCAACTTTCTGTCTTTGCCAAGCTAACCTTGCCATCATCTCCTGCACCTAGAGAGACACTGATCTGGAGATTTTGGCCACTCCAAGAGTTGCCTAGGTGCACTTGACATTCTGTCGAACACCTAGTGTGCACAGCCATTTTTGGCAAGCTCTCTGGTTTGCATGGTGGACTTGAACCCCTGACCTATCCACCTTGTCCACCGAGTGCCTTGCTACCCCTACCGTCATCCTGTGCAGTGCCTGCTCCACCCTCGCGCTCTAGACCACGCTGGCATTCCGTCGAGCACCTGCCGTGCGTGCTCTGGGCGCGCCCAGAGCGCACGTTTTGCACGCGCGCGCACTACGCCGACACGCCGCACTGCCGCACGCGACGCGACCCGACCCTGGCTCCTTCTGCATCGCTGAGCCGCGCACTAGCCGCCCCCCTGCTCCACGATCCCTCTGGCGTCCTGCTGCACCGCTGGTCGCGCCCTTGGCAGCACGCCGGCGTCGGCAGCGGATTCTGCCGCGGACGGCGCCGCCCAAGCCACCAGCGCACGACAGCTGCCCCGAGCACAGGCCGTGCTTATCCTCCCACTCGTCGGAACGCGTTCGTCGCCGCCAAGATGCCCTGCACCTACAGCAACGGCTGTCGCCGGCGATCCTATCCTCGGCCACCGCGGGAACCTGCCTCGAGCGCTATATAAAGGGTCCCCGAGCCCCTCCGAGCACTCACGCGACCTCAGGCACTCCCCGTAGAGCTCCCCTAGCAGTAGATCGAGCTGTAGTGGCCGTCCTCCCCAACTCCGGCCAGCTCGGCCACCGCCAAGCCCCGGTGCGATTCGTCGCAACCGGCCACCCTCTCACCCAACCAGCCCCACCAAGATCCTCCCCGTAGCCTTGCGGAGCTGCCCAGCTACCCAACTCCGGTCGGAGACCACCGGAACCCCAAAGTCACTCCACCACCGTAGCTTTTCCCCGCCGCGGAGCTCGCCGCCGGCGATTCCTGCCACCTCCGTCGACCCAACCACCACCTAAAGGACCGCCTCGGTCTAGCCGTTCCATCCCCGCCCTTGGATGCCCGTGAGGCGCCGCCGTTCGTCGCCGGCGATCGCCGGAGCCCCGCTCCCGTCGGGAAGAAGAGAAGAGAAGGAGGGAAGGAACGGTCAAACCTGACTAGTGGGCCCTCTGGACCCACTGTCAGCGACCCGCGTAGCGCCCTCTCTCTGTTTAAGTGGAGGCGCAAAACCCCGAGTGCGTTTTCCCTGCTGCGTAAGCGTATTTCTGCTGAAGCGTTTTCCTCTTTTCTGGTTTTATTTAAAAACAGATTTGACCAAACTTTGACTGGCTATAACTTTTAAAATGAAACTCCAAATGAGTTGATTCTTTTTCCTACCTCTCTCAAATTTCATCTAGTTTATTTTAAGATTTATTTCAAAAATATTTGAGACAGGTTTTGGTACTGTGTTTGAAATATTTGTATTTGTGTATTTTGCAAAATAGGATTTTTGGAGGAAAAGGAAAGCTTCCAATAAGTGCATCCTTTGCATACTCTTGAAGGCAAGCATTTCTGAACTCTGGCATAATATTTGTTGTGGTGTTTTGATGCGATCACAGCACCTTTTGACTTGGAGTATATGTGACAGTTTATGTATCGATGTAGTCTCGTGCATGAGTGCACTTTGGAGTTGTTTGTGGCCAGCAATGGATACCCTAAGGATTTGGATCGCCCTCGTGAGCTTCTCTTGCACACCGGTAGGAAGCGGGAAAGTCGTGGTCTTGGGTAGACACGAGCTTGTCCCTAATCCCTCGTTGTGACGAGTATGCCCGGCGTAGCATGGTAAGGCTCGAGGAGTGGTGATTTATTTCACTAGTGGTAATATTGTTGGTGGATACTTGGATCACATGAGTCGGTTGTAGACCGAGTCTTGTTCAGTAGCTTCCTTTTGTCGGTACCACCACTTGTCCCTGCAGGGGACAGGGTATGGTTCAGTAGGTTGTCAACCCCTTTCCAAAGCACACACCGTACAGAGAGGCCATGATGAAGGTCCCGCGGCCGCGGATTAAAGCCTGTCATTCGGTCCGGGGGCATGGGTGTTTTCGGTTGTGGCCGAAGGGGATAGCTTCCCCAATTTGCGCGCGGTATAAATTTTGTGATCCCATGCTACGTCGAGGTTGTAGCCTCCCCACTTAGAGTTTTGCTTGGCAGGTGTCGTGGGTGATTCCAGGCACTGGTGAGTTAAGCTGGTGTGTGCACGTCAGGCGTGTTTTCAATCAAAAGACCGTAGACGGAATTAGTCCCGAGGGACTGAGTAATCCCGTTACTCGTGGAAAATGGTACTCCCTCTGCAGAGGATATATCCTGTCGGATAGAAATGTTCTTGAGTATAGGACCACAGTCTGGGTTAAATCTTGATAACGGTATTCGGATGGAGAACGGTTTAACTAGAGCTCAGTAACGGTATTCGGATGGAGAACGATTTAACTAGAACTCTGCAACGGTATTCGGATGGAGATACGACTTGGCTAATTTATCGGTTTTCGGATGGAGAAACGACTGTGCTAAATATTGTTTATGATTATGGCACATATGTATTGTGATATTTATTGTTTTGGGCTAACCATTTATATCATGCATTTTTTTTGAGTATCCCTGGGATGGTTCTACCTCCTGGATATTCACTGTGATTTTTCTTTTATAAGCCCTTTATGTGGTGTCGCTCAGACGCCCGACTGCGGCATTATTATTTCTGCATTTTCCGCTCGAGGAGTCATTCAGACACTCGTTTGGCACCAGTATTATTATTTCTGCATTTTCCGCTCGAGGAGTCATTCAGACACTCGTTTGGTACCAGTATTATTATTTCTGCATTTTTCCGCTCGAGGAGTCATTCAGACACTCGTTTGGCACCAGTATTATTATTTCTGCATTTTCCGCTCGAGGAGGCATTCAGACACTCGTTTGGTACCAGTATTATTATTTCTGCATTGTTCCGCTCGAGGAGTCATTCAGACACTCGTTTGGCACCCAGTATTTTATTTTGGTATATTTTTATCCATATGTGTGCATCATGGCTTCTCGTATATTTTCGTGACGGATGTATGTTCGACTATTAAATCTGGAATATGTTGGATATATTATACCCGTGTTCTTAATGTTTGTGAGTACATTCAAACGTACTCACTGGCTTGTCCCTGGCTATTGTCTTGGCCAGATTGCCTTGCGTGGAGGTATGCATCGCGGTGACACCCTCGGAGCCTACGTGTTGACGTGTGCAGCCTCGCGAAGATAGGAGTTATCCTGGTCAGCTGTTCTTGTGGGAAATGGAGTCCCATAGACGCAGATGTACCCAATCGCTTCCGCCCTCAACCATTAGAAACCAAATGTTGTACCCTAGGCCACAATGGTCTTGTACTACATATTTTTGTACTTGCTTGGAATTCTTGTATCAAGTTGGTGCCTCATCAGCTAACAGTAATCCTGGGGCTGGTGAGCACAAAGGCCGTTTTTCTGGGAATTTGTATCCCAAAATCCGGTCGTGACAAAGAGGGGGGATACCGGCAGCTAGTATTCTGGCTGGAAAAGGAGCAAACATTGGAAACCTATTCCGCACAGCTCCAAAAGTCCTGAAACTCCACGAAACTTATTTTTGGAATTTATAAGAATTATTGAGCGAAAGAAACACCTCAGGGGGCCCACACCATGGCCAGGAGGGTGGGGGGCTCGCCCACCCCTATTGGGCGCGCCCCCTGTCTCCTGGGCCCCCTAGTGGCCCCCTGGTGTCCATCTTCTGCTATATGAAGGCTTTTACCCTGGAAAAAATCATGGGCAAGCTGACGGGACGAAACTCCGCCGCCACGAGGCGGAACCTTGGCGGAACCAATCTAGGGCTCCGGCGGAGCTGTTCTGCCGGGGACACTTCCCTCCGGGAGGGGGAAATCATCACCAACGTCATCACCAACGATCCTCTCATTGGGAGGGGGTCAATCTCCATCAACATCTTCACCATCACCATCTCCTCTCAAAACCCTAGTTCATCTCTTGTATCCAATCTTGTATCCAAACCACAAATTGGTAACTGTGGGTTGCTAGTAGTGTTGATTACTCCTTGTAGTTGATGCTAATTGGTTTACTTGGTGGGAGATCATATGTTCAAATCCTTTATGCATATTATTACTCCTCTGATTATGAACATGAATATGCTTTGTGAGTAGTTACGTTTGTTCCTGAGGACATGGGAGAAGTCTTGCCATTAGTAGTCATGTGAATTTGGTATTCGTTCGATATTTTGATGAGATGTATGTTGTCTTTTCCTCTAGTGGTGTTATGTGAACATCGACTACATGACACTTCACCATTATTTGGGCCTAGAGGAAGGCATAGGGAAGTAATAAGTAGATGATGGGTTGCTAGAGTGACAGAAGCTTAAACCCTAGTTTATGCGTTGCTTCGTTACGGGCTGATTTGGATCCATATGTTTAATGCCGTGGTTAGGTTTACCTTAATACTTCTTTTGTAGTTGCGGATGCTTGCAATAGGGGTTAATCATAAGTGGGAAGCTTGTCCATGTAAGGGCAGTACCCAAGCACCGGTCCACCCACATACCAAATTATCAAAGTACCGAACGCGAATCATATGAGCGTGATGAAAACAAGCTTGACGATAATTCCCATGTGTCCTCGGGAGCTCTTTTCTCATTATAAGAAATTGTCCAGGCTTATCGTTTGCTACAAAAGGATTGGGCCACCTTGCTGCACTTTATTTACTTTATTTACTTGTTACTCGTTACAATTTATCTTATCACAAAACTATCTATTACCTACAATTTCAGTGCTTGCAGAGAAAACCTTACTGAAAACCGCTTATCATTTCCTTCTGCTCCTCGTTGGGTTCGACACTCTTACTTATCCAAAGGACTACGATAGATCCCCTACACTTGTGGGTCATCAAGACTCTTTTCTGGCGCCGTTTCCGGGGAGTGTAGCGCTTTTGGTGAGTGGAACTTGGTAAGGAAACATTTATATAGCGTGCTGAAATTTTCTGCTACTTGTCACTATGGAAACTAATCCTTTGAGGGGCTTGTTCGGGGTATCTTCACCCCGACCAGAATAGCAAAGAGTTGCTCCTCAACCTACTGAACTTTTTGAAAATATTTACTTTGAGATTCCTTCGGGTATGATAGAGAAACTGCTAGCTAATCCATTTGCAGGAGATGGAACATTGCATCCCGGTTTACACCTTATCTTTGTGGATGAAGTTTGTGGATTATTTAAGCTTGCAGGTATTCCCGATGATGTTATCAAAAGGAAGGTCTTCCCTTTATCTTTGAAGGGAGATGCATTGACATGGTATAGGCTATGTGATGATACGAGATCTTGGAATTATAGACGATTGAAGTTGGAATTTCACCAGAAGTACTATCCTATGCATCTTGTTCATCGTGATCGTAATTACATATATAATTTCTGGCCTCGTGAAGGATAAAGCATAGCTCAAGCTTGGGGGAGGCTTAAATCAATGTTATATTCATGCCCCAATCATGAGCTCTCCCGGGAAATGATTATTCAAAAATTTTGTGCTCGACTTTCTCTCAATGATCGCAATCTGCTCGATACTTCCTGTGCTGGTTCTTATATGCTGAAGACTATTGATTTCAAATGGGACTTATTGGAAAGAATTAAACGCAACTCTGAAGATTGGGGTTCCGATGATGGTAAGGAGTCAGGTATGCCACCTAAGTTCGATTGTGTTAAATCTTTTATGGATACCGATGCTCTTCGTGGATTTAGCGCTAAGTATGGACTTGACTCTGAGATAGTAGCTTCTTTCTGTGAATCTTTTGCTACTAACGTTATCTCCCTAAAGAGAAGTGGTTTAAATATAATCCTCCCGCTGAAGTAAAAGTAGTTGCACCTATTACAGTTGAAGAAAAGACTATCACCTATAGTGATCCTATTGTTCCTACTACTTATGTTGAGAAACCTCCTTTTCCTGTTAGGATAAAGGATCATGCTAAAACTTCGACTGTTGTTCGTAAGAGTAATACTAGGAATTATACACCTCCTGAGCAAATTAAAGTTGAACCTAGTATTGCTATGGTTAAAGATCTCTTGGATGATGATTTAGATGGGCATGCTATTTATTTCTGTGGTGAAACTGCTAATATTGCTAGACCAGATACTAAGATACATAGACCTGTGGTAGGCATGCCTGTTATTTATGTTAAAATAGGAGATCATTGTTATCATGGCTTATGTGATATGGGTGCTAGTGCTAGTGCGATACCCTATGATTTATATAAAGAAATTATGCACAACATAGCACCCGTTGAATTGGAAGACATTGATGTTACTATTAAGCTTTCTAATAGGGATACCATTAAACCAGTTGGGATAGTTAGAGATGTTGAAGTCTTGTGTGGGAAGGTTAAATACCCTGCTGATTTTCTTGTTCTTGGTTCCCCACAAGATGATATTTGTCCCATTATTTTTGGTAGACCCTTCTTGAATATGGCTAGCGCTAGGATTGATTGTGAAAAGGATACTATTACAATTGGCTTAGAGGGTATGTCTCATGAGTTTAATTTTGCTAAGTTTCGTAGACAACCTTGCGATAGAGAATCACCTAGTAAGGATGAGATTATTGGTCTTGCTTCTATTGCCGTGCCTCCTACTGATCCATTAGAACAATATTTGCTTGACCATGAAAATGATATGTTTATGAAGGAAAGAAGGGAAATAGATGAAGTGTTCCTTAAACAAGAACCTATGCTGAAACACAACCTTACTGTTGAAATTCTGGGGGATCCCCCTCCACCCAAGGGTGATCCCATGTTTGAACTCAAACCATTACCTGGTAAT
This sequence comes from Aegilops tauschii subsp. strangulata, assembly GCF_002575655.3. Lineage (NCBI taxonomy): Eukaryota > Viridiplantae > Streptophyta > Magnoliopsida > Poales > Poaceae > Aegilops > Aegilops tauschii. Next base: position 71,320,749 of record NC_053041.3, read on the forward strand.
CTTAAGTATGCCTATCTAGATGAGAAGAAAATATATCCTGTTATTATTAGTGCTAACCTTTCAGAGCAAGAAGAAGAAAGATTATTGAAAACTCTGAAGAAGCATCGTGCTGCTATTGGATATACTCTGGATGATCTCAAGGGCATTAGTCCCACGTTATGTCAACACAAAATTATAGTGGAGAAAGATGCCAAACCAGTTAGAGATCCTCAGCGACGACTGAATCCCAAGATGAAAGAAGTGGTAAGAAAGGAGATACTAAAGCTGCTTAAGGCAGTTATAATTTATGCCGTTGCCGATAGTGATTGGGTAAGCCCTGTCCATCGTGTTCCTAAAAAGGGAGGTATTATTGTCGTTCCTAACGATAAAGATGAATTGATCCCGCAAAGAATTATTACAGGTTATTGGATGGTAATTGATTTCCGTAAATTAAATAAAGCTACTAAGAAAGATCATTACCTTTTACCTTTTATTGATCAAATGCTAGAAAGACTATCCAAACACACTCATTTATGCTTTCTAGATGGTTATTCTGGTTTCTCTCAAATACCTGTGTCAGCGGGGGATCAATCAAAAACTACTTTTACTTGCCTTTTCGGTACTTTTGCTTATAGACGTATGCCTTTTGGTTTATGTAATGCACCTGCTACCTTTCAAAGATGCATGGTGGCTATATTCTCTGATTTTTGTGAAAAGATTTGTGAGGTATTCATGGATGAATTCTCCGTTTATGGATCCTCTTTTGATGATTGCTTGAGCAACCTTGATCAAGTTTTGCAGAGATGTGAAGACACTTGTCTCGTCTTGAATTGGGAAAAGTGCCACTTTATGGTTAATGAAGGCATTGTCTTAGGGCACAAGATCTCCGAGAGAGGTGTTGAAGTTGATAAAGCTAAAGTTGATGCTATTGAAATGATGCCATGTCCCAAGGACATAAAAGGTATAAGAAGTTTCCTTGGTCATGCCGGTTTTTATAGGAGGTTCATTAAGGACTTTTCTAAAATCTCTAGGCCTCTGACTAATTTATTGCAAAAAGATATTCCTTTTGTCTTTGATGATGATTTTGTAGAAGCATTTGAAATACTTAAGAAAGCTTTGATCACTTCACCTATTATTCAGCCACCTGATTGGAATTTACCTTTTGAAATTATGTGTCATGCTAGTGATTATGCTGTAGGTGATGTTCTAGGGCAAAGAGTTGATAAGAAATTGAATGTTATCCAGTATGCTAGTAAGACTCTTGATACTGCCCAGAGAAATTATGCTACTACTGAAAAAGAATTCTTAGCAGTTGTATTTGCATGTGATAAGTTTAGACCTTATATTGTTGATTCCAAAGTTACTATTCACACTGATCATGCTGCTATTAAATATCTTATGGAAAATAAAGATGCTAAGCCTAGGCTCATTAGATGGGTTCTATTGCTCCAAGAGTTTGATTTTCATATTATTGATAGAAAGGGAGCTGAGAACCCCGTTGCAGACAACTTGTCTAGGTTAGAGAATGTTCTTGATGACGCACTGCCTATTGATGATAGCTTTCCTGATGAACAATTAGCGGTCATTAGTGCTTCTCGTACTGCTCCTTGGTATGCTGATTATGCTAATTACATTGTTGCTAAATTTATACCTCCTAGTTTCACATACCAGCAAAAGAAAAAGTTCTTTTATGATTTAAGACATTACTTTTGGGATGACCCACACCTTTATAAAGAAGGAGTAGATGGTGTTATTAGACGTTGTGTACCTGAGCATGAACAGGAACATAACCTACGCAAGTGTCACTCTGAATCCTATGGAGGACACCACGCTGGAGATAGAACTGCACATAAGGTACTCCAATCTGGTTTTTATTGGCCTACTCTCTTCAAAGATGCTCGTAAGTTTGTCTTATCTTGTGATGAATGTCAAAGAATTGGTAATATTAGTAGACGTCAAGAAATGCCTATGAATTATTCTCTTGTTATTTAACTGTTTGATGTTTGGGGCTTTGATTATATGGGACCTTTTCCTGCCTCTAATGGTTACACACATATTTTAGTTGCTGTTGATTACGATACTAAGTGGCACTACAGGAATCAGCTATTTTGCCGTCTGCCACGGCGGACGGCAAAGGCATGAACGGCGGACGGCAAAGGCCTTTGCCGTCAGCCGCAGACGGCAAAAGGCTCCAGCAAAGTAGGCTACGGTAAACAGCTTCTTTGCCGTCTGCTTCCTGGCGCCTGACGGCAAAGGCCCTTTGCTGTCTGCCGCGGACGGCAAAGAGAGCGGACGGCAATAGTTGCGCTGTCAGTCCGTTAAGTGGCTAACGGCAGGCCTTTGCCGTCCGTGGCAGACGGCAAACTTTCTAGTGTCTTTGTCGTCTGCCTTATGATGTCATCTACACGTCACTACATGGCAGGCCTTTGCCGTCCGCCGCTGACGGCAAAATCGTTTACTCTTTGCCGTCTGCCACTGTAGGCAAACTGACCAAATGGGTCAGCTCCCAGGAAGCACAGTTGGCTGCCACGTGGCTTCTTTGCCGTCTGCGGCAGACGGCAAAGAGCCCGTTGCCGTCGGTGGTAGACAGCAAAGAGCCTGCATATTGGCTCTTTTTTCTGTTTTTTATTACATCCAACAATTTTCACAGCACATATATATGACATATATAGATATATTTCACAAGGCAATTACAGAGCAAACATATAAGATATCCAACACATAACTTCATCATACATGCATAGTTTCATCCAACCATACCAAGTTCCATGCATAGTTCCATCATACATAGCATGTTCAACATAGAGGCATCCAACCATATATATTACAATAGTTTCATCCAACGATACATGCATAGTTCAACGATACAAAAGAAACAGAGAAAGGGATAAGGAGCACTCCATCTATGCAAGCTTTCATCAAGTGAATGAAATCTGCAAAATGAAAAATAAGAAAGTTAGAAATAGGTGACTAGAATAAGAAGACTAGAACAAGAAGAAGACTAGAACAAGAAGAGTATGTCATTTATGAGCTAACTTACGTGAAATGGATCATATATGAGCTAACTAAGTTGAAATGGGTCGTTTATGAGCTAGCTAAGGTGAAATGGATCATTTATGAGCTAACTTAGTTGAAATGGGTCGTTTATGAGCTAACTAAGCTCAAATGGATCGTTTTTGAGGTAACTAAGGTGAAATGGATCGTTTTTTAGCTAACTTAGGTGAAATGGATCATTTATGAGCTAACTTAGTTGAAATGGATCGTTTTTGAGCTAACTTAGGTGAAATGGATCATTTATGAGCTAATTTAGTTGAAATGGATCTTTTTGAGCTAACTTAGGTGAAATGGATCATTTAAGAGCTAATTTAGGTGAAATGGATCATTTTTTTAGCTAACTTGGTGAAATGGATCGTTTATGAGCTAAATTAGTTGAAATGGATCGTTTATGAATCATTTTGGAGTTAACCTAGGTGAAATGGGTCATTTTAAAGCTAACGTAGGTAAAATGGATCATTTAGGAGCTAATCTTGGTAAAATGGGTCATTTTTTAGCTAACTTGGATGAACTGGATCATTTATAAGCTAACCTAGGTAAAATGGGTCATTTTAGATCTAACTTAGGTAAAATGAATCGTTTATGAGCTAACTAAGCTAATTATGCAATTTTTGACATAAGTAAGCTAAGTACAGATCGTTTTAGCGCTAACTTAGGTAAAATGGATGGTTTTGGAGGTCAGTAAGCTTATTAAGTCATTTTGGAGGAGAAGAAGCTAAGTCTAGGTCATTATGGTAAGCATTGGAGGAAATAAAGCTAAGTCTAGGTCTTTAGGCATGTGTTAAGCAAAACACTAGATAAACTTACCAAGATCCAGGAGGTGTAGGAGCGGGCTGGCTCGTGTCGGTAGCTGGAGAAGGATCGTGCGATGCTTGTCTGGAGTTACGCTGCACCAAAGATCATTTCCAATGTCTTCTTAGCATGATGACACTCAAATGTTAAGACTAGCAAGTAATGTCCATTCAAATTAAACTCACCGTGGTCCCAGGAGCAATCACTGGCATCGGCGGAGCGGTCTGACCGGTCTTCTCGCACACAGACTGCACATGTGGTTTTGACGACTCAGTCATACTAGTTAGTAATGAGACAAACACTACATGAATGTTTTGGCTAATCTGCAGAAGAAACTACCACAAGGAGCTCGTACATGGCCCTTGCCTGCATGTCATTCCGTGCCCTCTCCTCCTCCATCCTCTTTGTCGTCCTCTTCTCCAACTCCCGCTGCCTCTCCGCCACCTTCGCCAGAAGTTTCTCCGTCCTATCTCTCTCACTCTGTATAGCAGCCTGCAACACCACTCCCATGACCATTTGTAATCATTGATGGAAGCGCACACAATGTAATGGAGAAAGATAACTGAGTACGTATCACTAACCTTGATGGCGAGTTGCACTGGCCGTGATCTTAGGAGCGGAACTCGACTGGCGCGCCTTGATCTCCGGGAGAGTGCTAGGACAACGGATAAATCCATCTCCAATGGCTATGGAGCCATGGGACCTCCCGCCACCAGATATCATCACCAGCTCTGGATCAATGGGACCCTGGCTCGGGTTAAAGTCCTCCCCTTTCCTCGCCTTCCCCTCATCTCTATATCTCACGAGCTTGTTGTGGTTGGAGATGCTGGTGAAGTTGTTTGCATCATCGAGGTCAGACTGAGAGAAAGCCTTGACTTTCTTGAAAGAGGCAGTGTGGGCCATGGCATACAGGTCGTACACCTCTGGCACCTTATCCACCTTATTGTGGCGTGCCTGAAAGAGAGAAACAATGTAAATTAGTAATTAAAGGGCTCAAGCTAGCATGATGAATGAATTGCATGAATCATGAAGCAAACCACATACCCAGTTGCGCCCGAAATGATATAAGTTGGAGCTGCCTTGATGGTGTGGCACACCTTCCATTTGGGCACGTTTGTCCTTGGCCTCGTTGTGGATGGCTAGCCATTTTTTTGAGCACCACTCATCGAGCAACACCTCCCAACAATCCATCCGATCCGCACACCATCTCGGAGGCGCCTAAGTTAGCAAATAGAAACTTGAGCGCTACGGCTAAGAATTACTAAATGAAGGAACTTAAGTAGAAGGCCTTAAGAATTACCTTCATGTACTGCTCCTTACTCAGGAACTTATCGCGGCACGCCGGCTTGGTCTTCTTGATACCACGCAAGGCGTAGTAGTCTCGAACAGCCTGCACCCGAGCCTCGTGCCGTAAGTTCTGGAGTAGGCGCTTGCAGATGTTCTCGATAACATGTGCCGCGTCCTCCTCGTATCCCTCCTCACACCTGTAGAATGTCTGCAATCAAATGAGACAATATTGATTAGTACAATTAATAACTAGCTAGTTGAAGATTTTTAATTGTGTAAAGGAGAAATTACCCAGAACTTTCTGATCACCATGTCTGCCCTCGTGTCGCACACGACACCGTCGATAATCTCATCCGACAGGGCCGGGGCAGCCACGTAGTGCTCCCAGCTCAATCCAAGCTCTGGAAGCCTACCCTCACCAGGCAACGTGACAAACCCCGGGAAGTTTTGCCACGGGGTTGGGCCGGCGGACACTATGATGGTGGTCCCAACCCCTGCAGCATGACAAGGCCAACGCATTAGTTATTTGAAGAAACGTGAATGCAAAAGGTACAAAAATATTAAATGCACTTACATACCTCTCCCCATCAGGGAAAATCAACCACCTCTGCTCACGGGTCGCCGGCACGGACGGGAGCCGTGTAGCACCACGCTGGTAGACGGTGCCCCCCTCCTCCTCAAGATCAGTCGGCTCCCCGCCATCATCAGCATGGCCACTCGGCTCCTCGGGCTAATCCGGCCAGGTACCCCATCCGGACGTGTGCTCCTCCGGGGTCTCGTGGGCCAAAGGCCAGTCGACCCGAGGCTCGTGGGCCCAAGACCCGTGGACCGGAGGTTCGTGGACCGGAGTCCGTGTAGCCTCCTCCTCGGACGAGTCCACCCTAGCAGTCACGTGCTCGGGTGAAACAGCTGGGGGTGGCGGCGAGGAAGGCGCCGTAGCAGTCACCCTACCTCCTCTCCCGCGACCACGTACCCCACCTCTTCTCTTCCTACCTCGTCCCCTGCTGGGCACCGCGGTCGATGAAGAAGGGCCCGGCGGTGTGGCCATACTGTCCAGCAACGCTCGGCGGAGAGGTGCGTCTGGAATGGAAGACCTCAGACCACGCGCCGACGAAGAAGGGGCCTTGGCGCGCTCCTGACCAGCGCCCACCATCTTTCAACACCTGCCATGACAAACAGTAAACGAAATTAGTACAACATAAAAAAAGACCGACATGAATAATAATATGTGTATCACTTAAGTGTATCATCATCAACTACAACATAAAAAAATTTAATACCTGACACTACTAATAATCTCGATCAGTATCATCAATAAATGCATAATCATCATCTTCACTATAATCAATGACGGGCTCATAGGGTTCAGTGGCATCAACATGTGGAAGGCCGCCTTGACGTAATCGGTCAAGCAATGACAGGTCATCCGCAACAGTAACCTCTTCTTGTTCCGGCTCTTCTTGTTCCTCCTCTGGGGTGATGTCGGATTCACTGTCGCTGTCTACTTCAATGTTTTGGGGTAAAGTATAGTGGTTCTTGAAACGCTTTTTGGAAAGACGTGTCTCTTGGAAGAATTCTCCTTCATATGTGTCTGGGTTAATGTGAGGTTCATCATCCTCTTCCTTTGGGGGAGATAGTCTAGCACGTGGCGGCACTTCATAAACGACATCCCAACCTTTCAGATTTGGATTAGTTTTTCAGGCCCACGGTAGATAGAATACTTGGGTCTCCTGTTGAGCCGTAATATAGACATCAGGAACATCTAAATGGGTGCTTTGGTTGATTTCAACTAGCCCTATATGTTCATGAGTCCTTCTAGTCTCCTTCGGCTGAAACCAATAACATTTGAAGACTACGATATTCGGTGGGTTTTCACCATAGAATAGAAGTTCATACATTGCTTCAACTCTCCCACAATACTCGGTACCTCCTTAGCCGATAGCAGATACACAACAATTTGTAGACTTTCGGTCGGCCATAGATAGCTCTTTGCCATAGGTACGAAAGCGATACCCGTTGATTTCGTATTTGTCAAATGAACGGACATTATAGTCAAAACCATTAGCGACTTGTCTCAATTCGGCGTCCATAGACTCTGAATTAGCCTACAAGTTTAATATGAATGGAATGTTGCATTACGCACAAATTAGCGAATGAAACCGAGATAGCCGCCTACAAATTAGCCTACAAGTCTAATAGAAATTACCGTTTGTTTGAACCAAGAGATGAAACCGGGATAGCCGCCTCCTTGCTTTGCGAGAAGCTCATACTCTTCGACATAATCCTTTTGGATCACCGCTCCATACGAGAATAAGGCGACGTATCAACTGTATGAAATATCTAGGAATAAGAGCAGTTCAAAGGAAATAGAAGTTGCGAAACTATGTAACGAGAACTTACTCGATGTACGGCCACACTTCTATCAGGTTGTTGAAGATATACAACGAAATGGTCCGCCATTGTTCGTTATCCAAAGATACTGGATTTGAAACACTGGCTGGTGCGAGATTCCCTTTGAATAGGTTGAGGTTGGATCCACCCTTTTTAGGGTCGTCAGCATTGTACCGAGGCTTCGGATTATGCAAATGACGATTTTTGGCTTCATAGTGTGCTGTCACGAAGTTTGCCGCCTCCTCAGTGATGAATGCCTCAGCCATCGATGCTTCAATTCTACGTTTATTTTTACATTTTTGTCGAAGCGTCTTCTGCATCCTCTCAGTTGGGTAGCACCAACGATTTTGCACGGGCCCCCCCAATCTTGCCTCGGTCGGGAGATGCAAAATCAAATGTTGCATTGGATTAAAGAAGCCCGGTGGAAAGATCTTCTCTAACTTGCAGATCAACTCCGGCACGCCAGGCGATAGTTCTTTCGCACAAAGAACACTAAAGAAATAGCTGAGTTCTGCCAGTACTAGCCATTCATCCTCAGGGATGAAGCCACGCAACATCACCGGCATTACCCGCTCAATCCATATGTGCCAATCATGACTCTTGAGACCAAATATCTTCAATTTATCAAGACTGGCTCCCCTCTGTAGATTCGCTGCATACCCATCGGGGAACATCAACTGCATTTTCACCCACAAGATAATATCCCTCATAGCTGGCCTTCCAAGATTGAACCATGCCTTTGGCTTCGTCCAGTTCTACTTTCCTTTCGGTTCTTACATGTTTTGTAACGACCTATCACATAGCGCCTCCAGATCGACTCTAGCCTTAGTATTATCCTTTGACTTCCCATCTATGCCGAGCAACGTACCAAAAAGTGCCTCGGCGATATTCTTCTCAGTGTGCATCACGTCGATGTTGTGTGGGCAAAGGAGGTCTTTGAAGTAAGGCAGATCCCATAAGCATGTTTTGTGAGTCCAGGCGTGCTTAGAATTATACCCCTTGAAGTACCCTGGACGCTCTGGATCTGGCTCGAGAGCATTTAACTGATCCAGGGTCTGTTGGCCTGTCAATGTAGGTGGTGCAGAGTTTTTGACAACTCTACCTCTGATGAAGTTCTTCTTGTCTTTCCTGAACTTATGGCGAGGATTCAGGAACTGTCTATGCATGTCGAAGCAAGAAAACTTGCGACCGGCCTGAAGCCAACGAAACTCAAGAGCTCCCTTGCATGTGGGGCACGGGAACCTTCCATGCACACACCAGCCAACGAATAGCGCATACGCCGGCAAGTCATGCGTCGAGTACATGTACCAGACACGCATTATGAAGTTCTGTTTGCTATAGGCGTCGTATGTCTTGAACCCATTATTCCAGGCTTCTTGCAATTCGTCCTTAAGCGGCTGCATGTACACATTCATATTTTCCCCGGATAGTTGGGCCCTGGAATTATCAACGTCAGGAAAATGTTCTTTCTTTGCATAATCTATCCGGGGGGGAGATTGAGTGGAAAGACAAATACGGGCCAACAACTATATTGGGATGCCGTCATACCAAACACACTGAACCCATCCGTGCTGATGCCGACTCGAGGATGCCTCGGATCTGCCGCTTTGTCACCATGTAATTCATCAAACTTTTTCCACGCAACACCATCCGATGTGTGTACAATCATCAGATTCCCATCTGCATCTAGTTCGGTTCTTTTGCCCGTTTTGTGCCGTGTCATCTGTCTGCCGTTTCTTCGACCATGAAAAGACGCTGAAGTCTTGGTACGATTGGCATATACCGAAGAACACTAACGGGGATTTTGGTCTGTGTCTTCTCACCCATACGTTGTCTACCACAACATACCTGGAAGACTTGCAAATGGGACAATAGTTCAAGTCCGCATAGTCAAGCCTAAACAAGACACATCCTTTCTCACTGGCATGTATCTTATCATAGGGCATCTTCAGTGCACGGAGGATTTTGTCCGACTGGTACAGGTTTGCAGGCATTACATGGCCTTTGGGTAGAAAGCGTCCAAATACTGTCATCATTGCATCGTAGCATTCTCTGCCCAAGTTGAACTGAGCCTTCCGGGCCATTACTTGTGAGATGGCATCCAACTGACAAAGCTCAGTGTGCTCATGGAGCGGACGTTTTGAAGACTCCAACATTTCATTGAAGGCCTTTGCAGATTCCTCCATCTCCTCGTCCGAATCCCGAGCATCATCGAAGTCTTGCACCATGTTTTCCATCCCGGTACCATGCTCGTCGGTGCGACGACGATCCACATCAGCTCGGTCACGTTGGGCAGACTCACCATGAAATGTCCACACCGTATAATCGGGCGTAAAACCACTCTTCTGCAGGTGTTTGCCCATTTCAGCCTCTGTCCTCTTTTCCCAATTGCCGCACCGTAAACAGGGGCACCAGATTTTCCTCTAGCCATTTGCAAATGCGGCTCGCACAAACCCCTTGGTTTTTGTGAACCATTCAGTGCTCCATTTGTTCTGACCAGTGTGACCGGTGTACATCCACGCACGATCATTCATCTTGACTTTCAGAGCTACTAGACACACAACAAATATATATATATATATAATTCACCATGTATATATTCATCAGTTGATCTACTTTGTCAATTTTATTACGTCCATGCAACCTACACTCTAATAGGTAATGATAGGTCCTAATCCCACCCGAGTATGTTTAGATTGGGTTCATTTTCCCATGCTATGCTCCGGATCCTACGCAAAATTTCGGCAGCACCTCCCAGCTCTTCTCCTGATACACGTCTCTGCAATAAACAGAGAGGATGTGTACCCGGAGAACAACAGGGGAGGCACTGACGAAACTTATGCGTCGGATCCGGAGCAAAGCATATGGGAAAACGAACCCAATCTAAACATACTCGGGCTGTCCATGGATAGCGTTGGACAATTCGAAAGAATCAAGGTTATAAATATGCAAATGCATGCATATTTATAACTATGACGCTTTCGAACGGGAGACACATATTGGTTACGCATACTGATGATTCAAGACACATATATAGCTAGCTATCAAGTTTCATCGGCACGAACACCGGAACAGAGCAAATAATTAACGGGGGAGGAGGACATGTCATTTGTGCTCACCCACGAATGAAGGGGCAGAGCTCGTCAAACGCACGGCGAGGTCGTCGACCACCAAACCTCGCAGCGATGAAACAACTGCACATTTAAATCTACCCGATCAACACAATTATATATCATGTTTTCATAACAAAATCGAAAAATATATGACCTAACTAATAATTCACAAATATATGACCCCATCGGCCTCTGCAAGGCCAAAGAACACCTTTTCGGGAGTTGTCGGTGGTCGGGGTGTCGTGTCGGTGTCGGGGTGCCGTGTCGGGGTCGGGGTGCTGTTTCGGGGTCGGGGGGTCAGGGTGTCGTGTCGGGGTCAGGGGGTTAGGGGGTCGGGTGTCGGGGTGGAGTCGGGGTCGGGTGTCGGGGTGTGGTGTCGGGGTTGGGGGGTCAGGGGGTCTTCTCATTCTTCTACTACTTCTACTTCTTCTCATTCTTCTACTTCTTCTCATCCCCCGTCTTCTTCTTCTTCTTCTTCTTCTTCTTTCTCCTCCTCCTCCTCCTCCTCCTCCTCCTCCTCCTCTTCTTCTTCTTCTTCTTCTTCTTCTTTTTCTTCTTCTTCTTCTTCTTCTTCTTCTTCTTCTTCTTCTTCTTCTTCTTCTTCTTCTTCTTCTTCTTCTTCTTCTTCTTCTTCTTCTTCTTCTTCTTCTTCTTCTTCGTCTTCTTCTTCGTCTTCTTCTTCTTCTTCTTCTTCTTCTTCTTCTTCTTCTTCTTCTTCTTCTTCTTCTTCTTCTTCTTCTTCTTCTTCTTCTTCTTCTTCTTCTTCTTCTTCTTCTTCTTCTTCTTCTTCTTCTTCTTCTTCTTCTTCTTCTTCTTCTTCTTCTTCTTCTTCTTCTTCTTTCTCCTCCTCTCCTCCTCCTCCTCCTCCTCCTCCTCCTCTTCTTCTTCTTTCTCCTACTCCTCCTCCTCCTCCTCCTCTTCTTCTTCTTCTTCCTCTTCTTCTTCTTTTCTTCTTTCTTCTTCTCCCTCCTCCTGTTCCTCCCTCCTCCTTCTACTTCTTCTTGTAAACTAAAACTAATCTAAAATAAACTAAAACTAAAACTAATCTAAAATAAACTAAACTAAAACTAAACTAAAACTAAACTAAAACTAAACTAAAACTAAACTAAAACTAAAAATATAACTAAAACAGAAACTAAACTAAAATAAACAAAAAGAAACTAATTAAACAAGAAAAAGGGGGAGAGGAGCTCACTTGGTGGAGGGGGAGGCCGGACGGCTGCGGCGGCCGCTGGAGGAGGCGGCGACCCGGTGGAGGGGGAGGCTGGACGGCGGCGGCGGCCGCTGGAGGAGGCGGCGACCCGGTGGAGGGGGAGGCCGGACGGCCGCGGCGGGATGGGGCGGGGACAGCCCCGGCGCGGCTTCCCGACGTGGAAGAGGCGGCGGGGCCGCGGTGGAGGTCGTGGAGGGATGCAGGGCGGTGGAGCGGCAGGCTACGCCGGACGGGGTCGACGGCGGCGGCGCGGGCCGGTGTGGGTGGGGGATGGTGACGGAGGGGAGGGGCGGTGGGGGCGGGGTGAAGTGGAAGGGGCGGCGGGGGTGCGGTGGAGGTCGGTGGTCGCAGGGGAGGGGTGTGGGGCGGCGGGGCAGCCGGCTACGGCAGACGGGGTCGGCGGCGGCGGCGTGGGTGTGGGTGGGGACGAATGAGAGAGTGGGGAGAAGAGACGGGGCGGGACGGCCGTTAACGTAGCCGCCTCTTTGCCGTCAGCCAACGGTCGGCAGAGTTTCTTTGCCGTCCGCTTGTGGACGGCAAAGAGGTGGGGCCGGTGGGCTTGAGTTGGTTAAACAATAACTGGACCCACCCACCTCTTTGCCGTCTGCTAGCGGACGGCAAAGATTCTTTGCCGTCAGTCAGCGGACGGCAAAGAACTGGCTGATGGCAAAGACTTTGTTTGCCATCAGCCACATCTTTGCCGTCTGTTTTCTTGTGGCTGACGGCAAAGACCTTCTTCGCCGTCAGCCAACGGACGACAAAGAGGTGGCAGACGGCAAATAAGTGGATTCCAGTAGTGTGGGTAGAAGCTATTCCAATTAGTAGTGCTGATCATAACACTTCTATTAAAATGCTTAAAGAAGTTATTTTTCTGAGGTTTGGAGTCCCTAGATATCTTATGACTGATTGTGGTTCACATTTTATTCATGGTGCTTTCCGTAAGATGCTTTCTAAGTATGATGTTAATCATAGAATCGCATCTCCTTATCATCTACAGTCTAGTGGTCAAGTAGAGTTGAGCAATAGAGAGCTCAAATTAATTTTGCAAAAGACTGTCAATAGATCTAGAAAGAATTGGTCCAAAAAACTTGATGATGCATTATGGGCCTATAGAACTGCATACAAAAATCCTATGGGTATGTCTCCATATAAGATGGTTTATGGAAAAGCTTGTCATTTACCTCTAGAACTTGAACATAAAGCATATTGGGCTATTAAAGAGCTCAACTATGACTTCAAACTTTCCGGTGAAAAGAGGTTGTTTGACATTAGCTCACTTGATGAATGGAGAACCCAAGCCTATGAGAATGCCAAGCTATTCAAAGAAAAATTCAAACATTGGCATGACAAAAGGATACAAAAGCGTGAGTTTAACGTAGGTGATTATGTGTTATTATTCAACTCTCGTTTAAGATTTTTTGCAGGAAAACTTCTCTCTGAATGGGAAGGTCCTTACGTTATCGAGGAGGTCTATCATTCTGGTGCCATAAAAATAAACAACTTCGAAGGCACAAGTCCGAGGGTGGTCAACGGTCAAAGAATTAAACATTATATTTCAGGTAATCCTATCAAAGTTGAAACTAATATTATTGAAACCGTAACCCCGGAGGAATACATAAGGGACACTTTCCAGGACGTTCTAGACTCTGAAAAGGAATAGGTATGTGGTACGGTAAGTAAACCGACTCCAAAACAACTCCAAAGGCAATTTTTATCAGTTTTGGAATATTTAAGAATTTTAGGAAGAAAGAAGTAGTCCGAGAGGGACACGAGGTCCCCACGAGAGTGGAGGGCGCGCCCACCTTTACTGGGCGTGCCCCCTGTCTCGTGGACACCTCGTGTGCCTCCCGGACTCCGTTTTCTTGCACGTTACATATTTTGGTCGGTAAAAGTTCATTATATAAACTCCCGAAGGTTTTGACCACCGTATCACGCAAATATCCTTTGTTTTTGTTTCGAGCTGTTTCTGTTGCAGATCTGGAGCGCCATGACGTCACCCTCCTCCAACAATGAAGACAAGGATGCTTGGCTATTGAAGATAGAGCTGAAAAGAGAAGAATCGGAGGAGATCAACAAGGATGAAGGGATCAAGAAGGCCATGGAGGTTTAAGCTCCGGCGGTGAAAGAAGAAGACATCCCTCAACCTTTACCTAACCTCTTTACTCCAACAGAGATTGAAGCTTTCAAGATGATTGAGTTAGCTCGCATACAGAATAAGTATCTCACGCAGGAGAATATATGTTGAAGGATCATATCGCCGGACTTAAGAGCATTATCCACAAGTTGGAGGAGCTTTAACGCTCGATGTGCGATTATCCACCATCATCATCACCACCTCCATCACCTCCGAGGACATAATCACATGGGTATGGGCACTCCCCTTGGCAACTGCCAAGCTTGGGGGAGGTGCCCCGGTATCGTATCACCATCACACTCCTATCTTTACCGTTTTATTTTGTTCGATCCTTTTAGTAGTATCTTGATCTAGTAGATTGAAGTTTTGATATCAAGTAGTTTTGAGTTTTGCTTTGTGATCTCTTTATGTAATTGAGTCCATGAGCTATCTATAATAAAGATTAGTGTTGAGTCAAGGGCTTTGCTATGTTGCTATGATCTTGAGAAAGTAGAAAGAATAAAAAAGGCTCATATTGATCTTACGGTTAGTGATGACTTCACACATAGAAAGTATGAGGCATAAAAGTTGTTGGGAGTTGATAAACGTAGTTTTGGTCATCGTTGCAATTAATAGGAAGTGATAAGGAAAGAGAGGTTCACATATAAATATATTATCTTGGACATCTTTTATGATTGGGAGCACTCATTAAGTATGACATGCTAAAAGAGTTGACGTTGAACAAGGAAGACAACGTAATGGTTTATGTTTTCTCACATCTCAGTTAAAGTATATTGTCATTGACCTTCCAAACATGTTGAGCTTGCCTTTCCCCCTCATGCTAGCCAAATTCCTTGCACCAAGTAGAGATACTACTTGTGCTTCCAAATACCCTTAAACCCAGTTCTGCCATGAGAGTCCACCATACCTACCTATGGATTGAGTAAGATCCTTCAAGTAAGTTTTCATGCTGTAGGCATTAAAAATTGCTATCTAAATATGTATGACTTATTAGTGCAGAGAAAATAAGCTTTATACGATCTTGTTGTAGAAGTAATAAAAGCGATGGACTGCATAATAAAGGTCCACATACAAGGGACAATATAAAGTGACGTTCTTTTGCATTAGGATTTCATGCATCCAACCCTAAACGCACATGACAACCTCTGCTTCCCTCTGCGACGGGCCTATCTTTTACTTTATGTTTTTACTTTATGCTTGAGTCAAGGTGATCCACACCTTTCCCTTTTTCATTTTATCCTTTGGGAAGCTCCTCGTGTTTGAAATAACATGATATATATATATATATATCCAATTGGATGTAAGTTAGCATGGGCTATTATTGTTGACATCACCTAAAGCTGAATACGTTGGGAGGCAACACAATAAGCCCCTATCTTTCTCAGTGTCCGGCTGAGACTCCATAATCACGAGTATTGCGTGAGTGTTAGCAATAGTAGAAGACTACTTGATAGTTGAGTATGTGGATTTGCTGAAAAGCTCTATTGTTGACTCTTTCTGATGTTATGATAAATTGCAATTGCTTCAATGACTGAGATTATAGTTTGTTAGTTCCCGATGAAGTTTCTGAACCATACTTGACATTGTGAATTAATTGTTACTTGAGCATAAGAAATCATATGACAAAATCTATATATGTTGCTGTTATAAGAATGATCATGATGCCCTCAAGTCCGTATTTTATTTTTATTGACACCTCTATCTCTAAACATGTGGACATATTTTTTGATTTCGGCTTCCGCTTGAGGACAAGCGAGGTCTAAGCTTGGGGGAGTTGATACATCCATTTCGCATCATGCTTTTATATCAATATTTATTGCATTATGGGCTGTCATTACACATTATATCTCAATACTTATGGCTATTCTCTCTTATTTTACAAGGTTTACCATGAAGAGGGGGGATGCCGGCAGCTGGAATTCTGGCTGGAAAAGGTGCAAACATTGGAAACCTATTATGCACAGCTCCAAAAGTCCTAAAACTCCACGAAACTTATGTTTGGAATTTATAAGAATTATTGAGCGAAAGAAACACCTCAGCGGGCCCACACCCTGGCAGGAGGGTGGTTGCTCGCCCACCCCTACTAAGCGCGCCCCCTGTCTCCTGGGCCCCCTAGTGGCCCCCCGGTGTCCATCTTCTGCTATATGAAGGCTTTTACCCTGGAAAAAATTGTGGGCAAGCTTACGGGACGAAACTCCGCCGCCACGAGGCGGAACCTTGGCGGAACCAATCTAGGGCTCCGGCGGAGCTGTTCTGCCGCGGACACTTCACTCCGGGAGGGGGAAATCATCACCAACGTCATCACCAACGATCCTCTCATCGGGAGGGGGTCAATCTCCATAAACATCTTCACCAGCACCATCTCCTCTCAAAACCCTAGTTCATCTCTTGTATCGAATCTTGTATCCAAACCACAAATTGGTACCTGTGGGTTGCTAGTAGTGTTGATTACTCCTTGTAGTTGATGCTAATTGGTTTACTTGGTGGGAGATCATATGTTCAGATCCTTTATGCATATTAGTACTCCTCTGATTATGAACATGAATATGGTTAGTGAGTAGTTACGTTTGTTCCTGAGGACATGGGTGAAGTCTTGCTATTAGTAGTCATGTGAATTTTGTATTCGTTCGATATTTTTATGAGATGTATGTTGTCATTTCCTCTAGTGGTGTTATGTGAACGTCGACTACATGACACTTCACCATTATTTGGGCCTAGAGGAAGGCATAGGGAAGTAATAAGTAGATGATGGGTTGCTAGAGTGACAGAAGCTTAAACCCTAGTTTATGCGTTGCTTCGTTAGGGGCTGATTTGGATCCATATGTTTAATGCTGTGGTTAGGTGTAACACCCCAAAAATTTGACCTTGTTTTATTAATTAAAATTTAGCCAGGAAATAATTTTTTTTCTGGATTTCTCCTTTGATTTCAGAACCCTCTTCTCTTTAATATTGTGAGTTTTTACCTCTAGTGGAAACTTTCCCAATGTATCATTGGACTTGTATGCCCTCTTTATAAAATCATTTATTTATCAGTAGATTTATTTGCATAATTATTTTTCCATGAGCTTTATTCTTTTAAAATGACCTTTCATAAATTTGGAGCTCCTTTTTGCACTGCAACCATTTGATAAATGCTTTTAAAAATTTCACCAAAATTTGGGGATGTCATGTGAGGTTTCCCCATCACTTTTCTGCAAAAATATCTTTTGGTTATTGGAGATCTTGAGCTCTGCATCAGTTTTTCAAATCTGGTCCAGTAGGTGTTTTTGCACTACAACCTATTTAAATATTTTTCTAAAAATTCTTCCAAGTGTTTGGGGATGTCAGGAGATGCATATAATTCAACTTCATGCAAAAAACCCAGTGTTGTTCTTTGAAAAATTTGAGTGAATCAACCTCATCTTCATTCTGGTCCAGTTTGGTGATTTGTACTACAACCCCACTTTATTTTGCTCTAGTGCCCTTGAGCTTTTTCCTACTTATAGTTCTCCTTTCCAAACCCTTAAGTCCAGGAGATTGGACCCATTGGCATATTTTTGGTGCATGCAATGTTAGCCTTTAGTTTCTGCCCAAAACTGGTTTTCTCAAAATCTTGCACTATCAAGTTTCTGTCTTTGCCAAGCTAACCTTACCACCTTCTTGAGCTCCTAAAGAGACTAGGATCTGGAGAGTTTGGCCACCCCAAGAGTTGCCTAGATGACCATGGCATTCTGTCGAACACCCTCTGTGCAGGAACAATTTTGGCATGGTTTATAGTTTGCATTGTGGACTTGAGCCCCTGACTCATACAGCATGTCCACTAACCTCCCAGATGTCCCTAACCCTGGCCTGTTAGCTACCAGCCTCAACCAAGCTCTATAGCGCGCACTGGCATTTCGTCGAACACCTACTGTGCGTGCTCTGTGCGCGGCCAGAGCGCGCGTTTTGCACGTGCGTGCGCTCGGGTCGACGCGTCCCGTCACTGGTCCCAGCTCGCCTGCAGAGCCGCGCCATACACTCGCCCCCTCGCAGCAAACCTCCAAGCCGCACTGGCGCCCTACAGCATTGCCGGCAGATCTCTCTTGGCGGCACGCCGGTGTCGGCAGCGGCCTCTGCCATGGACGGCGCCGCCCAAGCCACCCGCGCGCGCCAGCTGCCCCCTGGGAACAGGCCGAGCTTATCCGCATGCTCGTCGGCACGCGCTCGTCGCCGCCACGACGCCCTGCAGCTACAGCAACGGCGACTCGTCGTCGATCTTATCCACCGCCGCGGAGCCAGCCCCATCGCGCTATAAAAGGAGGCCCCGTGCTCCTCCGAGCACTCAGGCAACCCAGGCCACCCCCATAGTTTCCCCTTAGCCAGCAATCGACGGGGAAGACCCTTCTTCCTCGTCTCCGGCCAGTTCGGCAGCCGCCAAGCTCCGGTGCGATACGTCGCGGCCAAGCCCTCCCCCGCCAATCCAACGCCACCAAGAGCTTCCCTGTAGTCATGCGGAGCTGCCTAGCGCCTCAGCTTCGACCAAGGACCACCGGAGCCCAAAACCCACTCTGCTCCCGAACCTCCGTCCCCCGCGGAGCTCGCCGCCGGTGACCTCCTCCGTCC
The DNA here is from genome assembly GCF_002575655.3 of Aegilops tauschii subsp. strangulata. Taxonomy (NCBI): domain Eukaryota; kingdom Viridiplantae; phylum Streptophyta; class Magnoliopsida; order Poales; family Poaceae; genus Aegilops; species Aegilops tauschii. The sequence goes on from NC_053041.3 coordinate 71,339,293, forward strand.
CCGCCTACCTAACGCCCACCGGGAGGACCGCCCCGGCCTGGCGGATCCATCCCTGCCCTCGAGACCCTGTGGGGAGCTGCCGTTCGCCGACGGCGATCGCCGGAGCCCCGCTCCGTTCGGGCAGAGAGAAAGGAGGGAGAGGAAGAACGGTCAACCCTGACCAGTGGGCCCCTTGGACCCACTGTCAGCGACCCGCGCACCCGTCCTCTCTGTTTAAGTGAAAGCGCAGAGTCCCGAGTACGTCTTCTCTGCTTCGAAAGCGTATTTTTCCCCGAAGCGTTTTCCTTTTTCTGATTTTATTAAAACAGAACTTTGACTGATCTTTGACTGGCTATAACTTTTAAAATAAAACTCCAAATGAGTTGATTCTTTTTCCTACCTCTCTCAAATTTCATCTAGTTTATTTCAAGATTTATTTCAAAAATTCTTGGGACAACTTTTTGTACTGTTTTTGAAATGTGTGTTAATTGAATATTTCTCAAAATAGGATTTTTGGAGAAAAGGCAACCTTCAAAAAGTGCACCCCCACATGCATACACTTGAAGGCAAGAATCCTGAACCCTGGTTTAATATTTTTCGATGTTGTTAATGCGGTTACAACATGACCTTGACTTGGAGCATACGCTATTTTTATGTGACGATAAAAATCATATGCCTAAGTGCATGGTGGAGTTTCCTTTGCTGTGAGAATGGATATGCTGATGGTATTCATCCTCGTAAGCTTCTCTTGCATACCGGAAGGAAGCCGGGAGAGTCGTGGTCTTGGGTAGACACGAGCTTGTCCCTAGTTCCTCGTCGGGACGAGTATGTCCGGTATGGCATGGTGAGGCTTGACGAGTGATAAGTTTTACCTGTTAATGGAAATATTTTTGTTATGCTATTCATACAGGGAATACTTGAACCTCCTGAGTCGGTCGTAGATCGAGTCTTGTCCAGTAACCCCCCATACTTGCTTCGTACTACCACTTGTCCCTGCCATAGGTAGGGTACGGTTTAGTAATTTGTCAACCCCTGTCTAGCACACACCGTACAGAGAGGCCGTGATGAGGGTCCCATGGCCATGGATTAAAGCCAGTCATCCGGTCCGGGGACATGGGTGTTTCGGTTGTAGCCGAAGGGTTAGCTCCCCTAGTTTGCGCGCGGTATAAATTTTGTGATCCCATGATACGTCGAGGTTGTAGCCTCCCCACTTAGAGTTTCGCTTGACAGGTGTTGTGGGTGCTTCCAGATATCGGTAAGTTAGGCTGGTGTGTGCAGGTCAGGCTGGTGTGTGCAGGTCAGGCGTGTTTTCAATTAAAAGACCGTAGACGGAATTAGTCCCGATGGGCTAAAGAAATCCGTTACTCGTGGGTAAAGAGTACACCCTCTGCAGAGATTATACATCTATTCGAATAGCCGTGTCCATGGTTAAGGACTACAGTCTGGGATAGGTCAAGTGTCGGTTTTGTGTCGGTCTTCGGAGGAAAAGCTGCTAAACCAAAACATTGATTATGAACTGTGACATATGTGGATTATGATCACTACTATTGTGGACTAACCATTTACTTTATTTGTATTATTGAGTATCCCTGGGATGGTTCTACCTCCTGGATACCCATTACAACTATTCTATTATAAGCCCTTTATGTGGTGTCGCCCAGACGCCCGACTGCGGCACGCTTATTATTTCATTACCCTTTATAAGCCCTTTATGCGGTGTCGCTCAGACGCCCGACTATGGCATGCTTGTTATTTCTTTTATTTATAAGCCCTTTATGTGGTGTCGCATAGATGCCCGACTGTGGCATGTTTGTTATTTCTTTTATTTATAAGCCCTTTATGTGGTGTCGCCCAGACGCCCGACTGCAGCATTGTTAATTTATTTGCACCCTTTTTCAAGGAGTCATTTCAGACACTCGATCTCTGCATTCTATTTCTATATTGCGTATTCATATTTTACCCACATGCGTGCATCATGGTTTTCGTATATTTCGTGACAAACGTTGTGAGCATGGTATAATCCGGAGCATGTTTGATATATTATACCCGTGTTCTTGATGTTTGCGAGTACATTCAAACGTACTCACTGGCTTGTCCCTGGCTATTGTCTTGACCAGATTTCCTTGCGTGGAGAAGAGCATTGCGACGACAGCCCCGGAACCTACGCAGTATTGTCAGCAGCCTCGCGAAGATAGGAGTTATCCTGGTCAGCTGTTCTTGTGGGGAATGGAGTCCCATAGGCGCAGATGAACCACAAACCGCTTCCGCCATCAACCACTAGAAACCAAATGTTGTACTCCTAGGCCACAATGGTCTTGTACTACATATTTTGTTCTTTGCTTGGAATTCTTGTATCAAGTTGGTGTCTCATCAGCTAACAGTAATCCTGGGGCTGGTGAGCACAAGGGCCATTTTCAGGAGAATTTATATCCCGAAAATCCGGTCCTGACATTAGGTTTACCTTAATACTTCTTTTGTAGTTGCGGATGCTTGCAATAGGGGTTAATCATAAGTGGGAAGCTTTCCAAGTAAGGGCAGTACCCAAGCACCGGTCCACCCACATACCAAATTATCAAAGTATCGAACGAGAATCATATGAGCGTGATGAAAACTAGCTTGACAATAATTCCCATGTGTCCTCGGGAGCTCTTTTCTCATTATAAGAAATTGTCCAGGCTTATCCTTTGCTACAAAAGGATTGGGCCACCTTGCTGCACTTTATTTACTTTATTTACTTGTTACCCGTTACAATTTATCTTATCACAAAACTATCTATTACCTACAACTTCAGTGCTTGCAGAGAAAACCTTACTGAAAACCGCTTATCGTTTCCTTCTGCTCCATGTTGGGTTTGACACTCTTACTTATCGAAAGGACTACGATTGATCCCCTGCACCTGTGGGTCATCAACTGTCGACCTCCTCCGGCCTCCACGGGCTTCTGTTCATCCAGCCTCCACCACGCACTACTCCACTGATGACCCACAGGTGCAGGGGATCTATCGTAGTCCTTTCGATAAGTAAGAGTGTCGAACCCAACAAGGAGCAGAAGGAAATGATAAGCGGTTTTCAGTAAGGTTTTCTCTGCAAGCACTGAAATTGTAGGTAATAGATAGTTTTGTGATAAGATATATTGTAACGAGTAATAAGCAATGAAAGTAAATAAAGTGCAGCAAGGTGGCCCAATCCTTTATATAGCAAAGGATAAGCCTGGACAATTTCTAATAATGAGAATGGAGCTCCCGAGGACACATGGGAATTATCGTCAAGCTAGTTTTCATCACATTCATATGATTCGCGTTCGGTACTTTGATAATTTGATATGTGGATGGACCGGTGCTTGGGTACTGCCCATACTTCGACAAGCATCCCACTTATGATTAACCCCTATTGCAAGCTCCGGAACTACAAAAGAAGTATTAAGGTAAGTTAACCACAACATATGGATCCAAATCAGCCCCTAACGAAGCAACACATAAACTAGGGTTAAAGCTTCTGTCACTCTAGCAACCCATCATCTACTTATTACTTCCCAATGCCTTCCTCTAGGCCCAAATAATGATGAAGTGTCATGTAGTCAATGTTCACATAACACCACTAGAGGAAAAGACAACATACATCTCATTAAAATATCGAACGAGTACCAAGTTCACATGACTACTAATAGCAAGACTTCACCCATGTCCTCAGGAACAAACGTAACTACTCACAAAGCATATTCATGTTCATAATCAGAGGAGTAATAATATGCATTAAGGATTTGAACATATGATCTTTCAGCAAGTAAACCAATTAGCATCAACTACAAGGAGTAATCAACACTACTAGCAACCCACAGGTACCAATTTGTGGTTTTGATACAAGATTGGATACAAGAGATGAACTAGGGTTTTGAGTGGAGATGGTGCTGGTGAAGATGTTGATGGAGATTGACCCCCTCTCGATGAGAGGATCGTTGGTGATGACGTTGGTGATGATTTCCCCCTCCTGGAGGGAAGTGTCCCCGGCAGAACAGCTCTGCCGGAGCTCTAGATTGGTTCCGCCAAGGTTCCACCTCGTGGCGGCGGAATTTCGTCCCGTAAGCTTGCCCACGATTTTTTCCAGGGTAAAAGCCTTCATATAGCAGAAGATGGACACCGGGGGGCCACCAGGGGGCCCAGGAGACAGGGGGCGCACCCAGTAGGGGTGGGCGCGCCCCCCACCCTCCTGGACAGGGTGTGGGCCCCCTGGTGTATTTCTTCCGCTCAATAATTCTTATAAATTCCAAAAATTGGTTTCGTGGAGTTTCAGGACTTTTGGAGCAGTGCAGAATAGGTTTCCAGCATTTGCTCCTTTTCCAGCCAGAATTCCAGCTGCCGGCATTCCCCCTCTTAATGGTGGACCTTGTAAAATAAGAGAGAATATCCATAAGTATTGAGATATAATATGTAATAACAGCCCATAATGCAATAAATATTGATATAAAATCATGATGCAAAATGTACGTATCAACTCCCCCAAGCTTAGACCTCGCTTGTCCTCAAGCGGAAGCCGATATCGAAAAATATGTCCACATGTTTAGAGATAAAGGTGTCGATAAAAATAAAATACGGACATGAGGGCATCATGATCATTCTTATAACAACAACATATATAGATTTTATCATATGATTTCTTATGCTCAAGTAACAATCAATTCACAATGTCAAGTATGGTTCAAAAGCTTCATTGAGAACTAACAAACTATAATCTCAGTCATTGAAGCAATTGCAATTTATCATAACATCAGAAAGAGTCAACAATAGAGCTTTTCAGCAAGTTCACATACTCAACTATCTTGTAGTCTTCTACAATTGCTAACACTCACGCAATACTTGTGGTTATGGAGTTTCAGCCGGACACTGAGAAAGATAAGGGCTTATTGTGTTGCCTCCCAACGTATTCACCTTTAGGTGATGTCAACAATAATAGCCCATGCTAACTTACATCCAATTGGATATATATATATATATATATATATATATATATATCATGATCTTTCAAACATGAGGAGCTTGCAAAAGGAAAAAATGAAAAAGGGAAAGATGAGGATCACCTTGACTCAAGCATAAAGTAAAAACATAAAGTAAAAGATAGGCCCTTCGCAAAGGGAAGCAGAGGTTGTCATGCGCGTTTAGGGTTGGATCTACAAAATCTTAATGCAAAAGAACGTCACTTTATATTGCCCCTTGTATGTGGACCTTTATTATGCAGTCCGTTGCTTTTATTACTTCCACAACAAGATCGTACAAAGCTTATTTTCTCTGCACTAATAAGTTATACATATTTAGATAGCAATTTTTATTGCCTGCACCAATGACAACTTACTTGAAGGATCTTACTCAATCCATAGGTAGGTATGGTGGACTCTCATGGCAAAACTGGGTTTAAGGATATTTGGAAGCACAAGTAGTATCTCTACTTGGTGCAAGGAATTTGGCTAGCATGAGGGGGAAAGGCAAGCTCAACACGTTTGGAAGGTCAATGACAATATACTTTAACTGAGATGTGAGAAAACATAAACCATTACGTTGTCTTCCTTGTCCAACGTCAACTCTTTTAGCATGTCATACTTAATGAGTGCTCCCAATCGTAAAAGGTGTCCAAGATAATATATTTATATGTGAACCTCTCTTTCCTTATCACTTCCTATTAATTGCAACGATGACCAAAACTACGTTTATCAACTCTCAACAATTTTTATGCCTCATACTTTCTATGTGTGAAGTCATCACTAACCATAAGATCAATATGAACTCTTTTATTCTTCTACTTCCTCAAGATCATAGCACATAGCAAAGCCCTTGACTCAACACTAATCTTTATTATAGATAGCTCACAGACTCAATTACAAAAAGAGATCACAAAGCAAAACTCAAAACTACTTGATACTAAAACTTCAATCTACTAGATCAAGATAGTACTAAAAGGATCAAACTAAATAAAACGGTAAGATAGGAGTGTGATGGTGATACGATACCGGGGCACCTCCCCCAAGCTTGGCAGTTGCCAAGGAGAGTGCCCATACCCATGTGATTACGTCCTCGGAGGTGGTAATGATGATGGTGGATAATCGCATATCGAGCGTAAAAGCTCCTCCAGCTTGCGGATAATGCCCTTGAGTCCGGCGATATGGTCCTTCAGCAATATATTCTCTTGTGTGAGATACTTATTCTGTATGCGAGCTAACTCAATCATCTTGAAAGCTTCAATCTCTGTTGGAGTAAAGAGGTAAGGTAAAGGTTGAGGGATGTCTTCTTCTTTACCGTCGGAGCTTGAACCTCCATGGCCTTCTTGATCCCTTCGTCCTTGTTGATCTCTTCTGGTTCTTCTCTTTTCAGCTCTATCTTCAATAGCCAAGCATCCTTGTCTTCATTGTTGGAGGAGGGTGACGTCATGTCGCTCTAGATCTGCAACAGAAATAGCTCGAAACGAAAACAGAGGATATTTGCGTGATACGGGGGTCAAAACCTTCCGGAATTTATATAATGAATTTTTACCCACCAAAATACATAACGTGCACGAAAACGGAGTCCGAGAGGCACACGAGGTGCCCAGGAGACAGGGGGCGCGCCCAGTAAGGTAGGGCGCGCCCTCCACCCTCCTGGAGGCCTCGTGTCCCTTTCGGACTACTTCTTTCTTCCTAAAATTCTTAAATATTCCAGAATTGATAAAAAATGCCATTGAAATTGTTTTGGAGTCGGTTTACTTACCGTACCACATACCTATTCCTTTTTGGGGTGTGGAACGTTCTGGAAAGTGTCCCTTATGTATTCCTCCGGGGTCACGGTTTCAATAATATTAGTTTCAACCTTGATAGGATTACCTGAAATATAATGTTTAATTCTTTGACCGTTTACCACCCTCGGACTTGTGCTTTCGAAATTGTTGATTTTTATGGCACAAGAACGATAGACCTCCTCGATAACGTAGGGAACTTCCCATTTAGAGAGAAGTTTTCTTGCAAAAGATCTTAAACGAGAGTTGAATAATAACACATAATCTCCTACGTTAAACTCACGCTTTTGTATCCTTTTGTAATGCCAGCGTTTGACTTTTTCTTTAAATAGCTTGGCATTCTCATAGGCTTGGGTTCTCCATTCATCAAGTGAGCTAATATCAAACAACCTCTTCTCACCGGCAAGTTTGAAGTCATAGTTGAGTTCTTTAATATCCCAATATGCTTTATGTTCAAGTTCAAGAGGTAAATGACAAGCTTTTCCATAGACCATCTTATATGGAGACATACCCATAGGATTTTTGTATGCAGTTCTATAGGGCCATAATGCATCGTCAAGTTTTTTGGACCAATTTTCTAGATCTATTAACAGTCTTTTGCAAAATTAATTTAAGCTCTCTATTGCTCAACTCTACTTGACCGCTGGACTGCGGATGATAAGGAGATGCGATTCTATGATTGACATCATACTTAGCAAGCATCTTACGGAAAGCACCATGAATAAAATGTGAACCACCATCAGTCATAAGATATCTAGGGACTCCAAACCTCGGAAAAATAACTTCTTTAAGCATTTTAATAGAAGTGTTATGATCAGCACTACTAGTTGGAATAGCTTCTACCCACTTAGTAACGTAATCAACAGCAACTACGATATGTGTGTAACCATTAGAGGCAGGAAAAGGTCCCATATAATCAAAGCCCCAAACATCAAACGGTTCCATAACAAAAGAATAATTCATAGGCATTTCTTGACGTCTACTACTATTACCAACTCTTTGACATTCATCACAAGATAAGACAAACTTACGAGCGTCTTTGAAGGGAGTAGGCCAATAAAAACCCGATTGCAGTACCTTATGTGCAGTTGTATCTCCAACGTGGTGTCCTCCATATGATTCAGAGTGGCACTTGCGTAGGATCTGTTCCTGTTCATGCTCAGGTACACAATGTCTAATAACACCATCTACTCCTTCTTTATAAAGGTGTGGATCATCCCAAAAGTAATGTCTTAAATCATAAAAGAACTTTTTGTTTTGCTGGTATGTGAAACTAGGCGGTATAAATTTAGCAACAATGTAATTAGCATAATCAGCATACCAAGGAGCATTACGAGAAGCATTAATGACCGCTAATTGTTCATCAGGAAAGCTATCATCAATAGGTAGTGGGTCATCAAGAACATTCTCTAACCTAGACAAGTTGTCTGCAACAGGGTTCTCAGCTCCCTTCCTATCAATAATATGTAAATCAAATTCTTGGAGCAAGAGAACCCATCTAATGAGTCTAGGCTTAGCATCTTTCTTTTCCATAAGATATTTAATAGCAGCATGATCAGTGTGAATAGTAACTTTGGAATCAACAATATAAGGTCTAAACTTATCACATGCAAACACAACTGCTAAGAATTATTTTTCAGTCATAGCATAATTTCTCTGGGCAGTATCAAGAGTCTTACTAGCATACTGGATAACATTCAATTTCTTATCAACTCTTTGCTCTAGAACAGCACCTACAGCATAATCACTAGCATCACACATGATTTCAAAAGGTAAATTCCAATCAGGTGGCCGAACAATAGGTGCAGTGACCAAAGCTTTCTTAAGTGTTTCAAATGCTTCTACACAATCATCATCAAAGACAAAAGGAATATCTTTTTGTAATAAATTAGTCAGAGGCCCAGAGATTTTAGAAAAGTCCTTAATAAACCTCCTATAAAAACCGGCATGACCAAGGAAACTTCTTATACCTTTTATGTCCTTAGGACATGGCATCTTTTCAATAGCATCAACTTTAGTACCTCTCTCGGAAATCTTGTGCCCCAAGACATTGCCTTCATTAACCATAAAGTGACACTTTTCCCAATTCAGGACGAGACTAGTGTCTTCGCATCTCTGCAAAACTCGATCAAGGTTGCTCAAACAATCATCAAAAGAGTATCCATAAACGGAGAAGTCATCCATGAATACCTCACAAATCTTTTCACAAAAATCAGAGAATATAGCCATCATGCATCTTTGAAAGGTAGCAGGTGCATAACATAAAGCGAAAGGCATACGTCTATAAGCAAAAGTACGAAAAGGGAAAGTAAAAGTAGTTTTTGATTGATCCCCTGCTGACACAAGTATCTGAGAGAAACCAGAATAGCCATCTAGAAAGTAGAAATGTGTGTGTTTGGATACTCTTTCTAGCATTTGATCAATAAAAGGTAAGGGGTAATGATCTTTCTTAGTAGCTTTATATAATTTACGGAAATCAATTACCATCCTATAACCTGTAATAATTCTTTGCGGGATCAATTCATCTTTATCATTAGGAACAACGGTAATGCCTCCCTTTTTAGGAACACAATGGACAGGGCTTAGCCAATCACTATCAGGAACATCATAAATAATACCTGCCTCAAGGAGCTTTAGTATCTCCTTTCTTACCACTTCTTCCATTTTGGGATTCAGTCATCGTTGAGGATCTCTAACTGGTTTGGCATCTTTCTCCACTGAAATTTTGTGTTGGCATAACGTGGGACTTATGCCCTTAAGATCATCCAGAGTATATCCAATAGCAGCTCGGTGCTTCTTCAGAGTTTTCAATAATCTTTCTTCTTCTTGCTCTGAAAGGTTAGCACTAATAATAACAGGATATATTTACTTTTCATCAAGATAAGCATACTTAAGATTATTAGGTAGTGGTTTGAGTTCAAACACGGGTTCACCCTTGGGTGGAGGGGGATCCCCAAGAATTTCAACGGGAAGGTTATGTTTCAGCACAGGTTCCTGTTTAAGGAACACTTCATCTATTTCCCTTCTTTCCTTCATAAACATATCATTTTCATGGTCTAGCAAATATGGTTCTAACGGATCAGTAGGAGGCACGGCAATGGAAGCAAGACCAATAATTTCATCCTTACTATAGGTGGTTCCCTATCACGAGGTTGTCTACGAAACTTAGCAAAATTAAACTCATGAGACATACCATCTAAGCCAATGGTGACAGTATCTTTTTCCCAATCAATCCTAGCCTTAACTGTATTCAAGAAGGGTCTACCAAAAATAATGGGACAAAAGTTATCTTGTGGGGAACCAAGAACAAGAAAATCAGCAGGATATTTAACCTTCCCACACAAGACTTCAACATCTCTAACTATCCCAACTGGTTTAATGGTATCCCTATTAGCAAGCTTAATAGTAACATCAATGTCTTCTAATTCAACGGGTGCAATGTCATGCATAATTTCTTTATATAAGGTATTAGGTATTGCACTAGCACCAGCACCCATATCACATAAGCCATGATAACAATGATCTCCTATTTTAAGAGAAATAACAGGCATGCCTACAACAGGTCTATGTATCTTAGTATCTGGCCTAGCAATATTAGATGTTTCATCACAGATATAAATAACATGCTCATCTAAATCATCATCCAAGAGATCTTTAACCATAGCAATACTAGGTTCAACATTGATTTGCTCAGAAGGTGTATAAGTCCTAGTATTACTCTTACGAACAATAGTCGAAGTTTTAGCATGATCCTTTATCCTAACAGGAAAAGGAGGTTTCTCAACATAAGTCGTAGGAACAATAGGATGTAATATCCCAATTTCCTAAATTAGGATGTTATTAGATCATTCATATGCATATCATATTTTTATTGCATTATTTGTCTTTCTGCAATATTCGAATCATTATGCAACTAAAGGCAATTTATTGGAGCGGAGATAACATGACTTAAAAATGTTCATCATGTGCAGAATATTATTTGCATTTCATTTGATATGTTCTGGTAATTTTTGCAATCTCCAAAATATTTTAATTGTGTGTAATTTTACTGTTTGTGTGGCCTTTTGCATCAAAATGAATTTTCGAAATTGCATTAGTATTGGAACTAGTGTTCCTGTAGTTTATAGCTATAGGGATATTTTTACTGTGTGTATATATATTTGTTTTAGTTTTATTATGTTGTTTTTATTTTAGTTATTTTTACTACTGTAGTTTTTGTTTTAAAGAAAAGGAAAGAAGCAGCGCAGCATAGCGCACTGCGCTACCCAGCTAGCCGCAGCCCAGCCGCCAGCCAGCGCAGCGCAGCCGCGGCCCAGTCCCCCGCGCCTCCAGCCCCAGCGGAGCGGTATGCCGCAGCCTCGCCCGATCCGCCCCGCGAGCCCGCACCCGACCCGCCGCGGCTTCTCTGTCTCTGTCCAGCGGGCCCCGCACCTATTTCCTTCCTCCGGTCGGACGCGCGCATAGCGTGTGCACAGGCCGAGCCGTGCCCGGATCGATCTGCGCCCCTGTTCGATCCCGTGCTCCCCAGGGACACCGTACGCGAGGAAAACCCCTAGGCGAGACCCCGCAGCTCCTGTCCCGATCCTCTTCGTTGCCGCACGCGCTGTAGGGCGAAAACGGATCTCGCCGTCGAGCTCAGAGTTCGCCGTCGTTCGCCGGTTGATTTCATCACCGTTAGTAAGCCCTGCCGCCGCAGTTCATTCTTTTGGATTCCCCACTCGAAGCCGCCACCGCCTGACATCTTTGTATTGCCGAAGGCGCAGCAGAGGGAGAGGAACAAGCCGTCCCGACTTCACCGGAGCAGCCGCGTTTCCGTCGCCGGCGTCGCTTGCAGAGTACGCCTCGCCGCCGTACGACACCACCACCACCACCTCCGCCGCTCAACACCGCACCCACCCGTCACCTCACCTTCGCCGGAGACCCGCTGTAGACGAGCCGCTGCCGACGCCCGGAGCCGCCGCCGTTTTTCCTCTGTTCCGGTGAGCACACACGCAAAGGATCACTTTCGGCCAATCGCGTGTTGCCACGTGGCAGTTAGCTACAGGGCACGCACAGGAGTTGCTACAGTGTCCAGGAGTTTTCTGTTTCTTTTTGTTTTTCAAAGATTTGCATCCAAAATTCTTTTAGCTATATCTTTTATTCTATAAGTCCAATTTAGGTAATTCTTTTTCCTATGCACTCACAAAAATCAGCACTTCATGATAGTATCAAAATTTCTCATGTTTGCACTGTTTAAATTTGAATTCGTTCAAATTCAAATTAAACCTTCCGGAGGCCATAACTTTTAAATCGTTTATCGGAATCGAGTGATTCTTTTTGCTTTGTGACCATAGTGAAATTGAGGTGCTGTTAAGCTTCTGTTGTTGGGTTTTTAAAAATGGTTTTCTTGCTGTTGGTTTTGTTTTGGTTCTATTTGTGTTTCCAGGATTGATTTGTTGAATTGTGTGAAACGTGTAGATTGTCCGTAGCGCGACGCGAACTATTATCAGGAGTGTGACTTTCTGAACCAGAACCAAGGCAAGTTACATGTTGATCATATTTACCTATTGTTTTCTATGCATGTAGTTATATCACACTATGAATATATGCATGTATAGGATTATTATATTTTTGCTATATTGTTGAGCTATCTCCCGTCATTGCAGATCGTGGTAGTTGTAGTTTTGCTATGCTTTGTAGACGGGGTTGGTTCGAGTATTCATTGAGCTTATGTGAGGATTATATATTTAACAAATTGAGTAGTAACTCAGGATTTAACTCACCTCTAGGCGGAAGTGGTATTGCTTGGTGTTGAGGGAAGGCATCATGGGATCTTGCACCTTTTCTAAGGCCATGCGCTCATGAGAGTGCACCCTAAGTGGAATGCCGCCCAGGTTCAAAAAGATCAGACATACTTAGTGACTAGTAGCTTCCATGTGCGGCCACTGGCTATATGGGCTCTGGCTTAGTTGATCAGTTGTTGGAACCCTTGCCCAGACAGTGTCGATAGATGTAGCATATGTAGGTGGGATGTCGCCGTCAGGTGGTTAAGGGAGCCTCTTCTGAAAGACTTCGTCTCAATCTTCGGATTGGGTCCAGTGGTTAAAGCGTACTAAACTCTGTAGAGTATTAAAACTAATCATGATTAGCCGTGCCCCTGGTTATGGGTAAATTTGAGCCACTATGCCATTACGGTTGTTGGATGATCTTGACAGATGTGACACTTAATAAATTTGTTGGGCAACTTAATAAAGGGTAGGTTGGAGTTGATTTTGCCAACTCAACCTTGTGTATATAATTGTACTAATAAAAGAACTAAATAAAAATTTGACTATTAGGTAGTTATGAGGACAAAATCAGCTTTCTGCAAAAATAAACCCTCAAGCCTTCCTTTTGTTATATTATGCATATACATGTAGGTCTGCTATATTATTACTCCTTTGTAACTTGCCAATACATTCAAAGTATTGACCTATATGGCTGCAACGTCTCATGTTGCAGGATATTCAGACGAAGAGTAACGTACCGTTAGGGTCGCGAGTCTGCACTTAGCATCGCCAGTGGGCTATGATGGGACTCATCGTTATTTTCTGCTACTTTCCGCTGTTTGATTGAATAAAGCTAGCCAAGTGCTATGCAGATTGTTTTATTTTATACATTCTGGATTATACGTTGTAATAAATGATGCACTTGCTCTTCTGGTATTCATCTATACTGTGTGTGCTAGCAAGTTCGATCCAGGGACTAGCACGGTAAGCACAGAGACTCAAATCCTTCGAGGTTTGGTCGTTACATAGGATCACTATAGGTGATAGTCTTTTCTTCAACTCTAATAGGTGCAACTACTTTAACTTCAACAGGAGGATTATATTTAAACCACTTCTCTTTAGGGAGATCAACGTGTGTAGCAAAAGATTCACAGAAAGAAGCTACTATCTCAGAGTCAAGTCCATATTTAGCGCTAAATCCACGAAAAGCATCGGTATCCATAAAAGATTTAACACAATCAAACTTAGGTGTCATACCTGACTCCTTACCATCGTCGGAACCCCAATCTTTAGAGTTGCGTTTAATTCTTTCCAATAAGTCCCATTTGAAATCAATAGTCTTCAGCATATAAGAACCAGCATAGGAAGTATCGAGCAGGTGGCGATTATTAAGAGAAAGCCGAGCATAAAAATTTTGAATAATCATTTCCCGGGAGAGCTCATGATTGGGGCATGAATATAACATTGACTTAAGCCTCCCCCAAGCTTGAGCGATGCTTTCTCCTTCGCGAGGCCAGAAATTATATATGTAATTACGATCACGATGAACAAGATGCATAGGATAGAACTTCTGGTGAAATTCCAACTTCAATCGTTTATAATTCCAAGATCTCGTATCATCACATAGCCTATACCATGTCAATGCATCTCTCTTCAAAGATAAAGGGAAGACCTTCCTTTTGACAACATCATCGGGAATACCTGCAAGCTTAAATAATCCACAAACTTCATCCACAAAGATAAGGTGTAAATCGGGATGCAATGTTCCATCTCCTGCAAATGGATTAGCTAGCAGTTTCTCTATCATACTCGAAGGAATCCCAAAGTAAATATTTTCATAAAGTTCAGTAGGTTGAGGGGCAACTCTTTGCTCTTCTGGTCGGGGTGAAGATACCCCAAACAAGCCCCTCAAAGGATTAGTTTCCATAGTGACAAGTAACAGAAAATTTCAGCACACTATATAAATGTTTCCTTACCAAGTTCCACTCACCAAAAGCACTACACTCCCCGGCAACGGTGCCAGAAAAGAGTCTTGATGACCCACAAGTGTAGGGGATCTATCGTACTACTTTCGATAAGAGTGTCGAACCCAACGAGGAGCAGAAGGAAATGATAAGCGGTTTTCAGTAAGGTTTTCTCTGCAAGCACTGAAATTGTAGGTAATAGATAGTTTTGTGATAAGATAAATTGTAACGAGTAACAAGCAATGAAAGTAAATAAAGTGCAGAAAGGTGGCCCAATCCTTTATGTAGCAAAGGATAAGCCTGGACAATTTCTAATAATGAGAAAGGAGCTCCCGAGGACACATGGGAATTATCATCAAGCTAGTTTTCATCACATTCATATGATTCGCGTTCGGTACTTTGATAATTTGATATGTGGGTGGACCGGTGCTTGGGTAATGCCCTTACTTGGACAAGCATCCCACTTATGATTAACCCCTATTGCAAGTGTCCGCAACTACAAAATAGAAGTATTAAGGTAAACCTAACCACAACATTAAACGTATGGATCCAAATCAGCCCCTAACGAAGGAACGAATAAACTTGGGTTTAAGCTTCTGTCACTCTAGCAACCCATCATCTACTTATTACTTCCCAATGTCTTCCTCTAGGCCCAAATAATGGTGAAGTGTCATGTAGTGGACATTCACATAACACCACTAGAGGAAAAGACAACATACATCTCATCAAAATATCGAACGAATACCAAGTTCACATGACTACTAATAGCAAGACTTCACCCATGTCCTCAGGAACAAAGATAACTACTCACAAAGCATATTCATGTTCATAATCAGAGGAGTAATAATATGCATTAAGGATCTGAACATATGATCTTTCACCAAGTAAACCAATTAGCATCAACTACAAGGAGTAATCAACACTACTAGCAACCCACAGGTACCAATTTGTGGTTTTGATACAAGATTGGATACAAGGGATGAACTAGGGTTTTGAGAGGAGATGGTGTTGGTGAAGGTGTTGATGGAGATTGACCCCCTCCCGATGAGAGGATCGTTCGTGATGATGTTGGTGATGATTTCCCCCTCCCGGAGGGAAGTGTCCTCGGCAGAACAGCTCTGCCGGAGCTCCAGATTGGTTCCGCCAAGGTACCGCCTCGCGGCGGCGGAGTTTCGTCCCGTAAGCTTGCCCACGATTTTTTCCAGGGTCAAATCCTTCATATAGCAGAAGATGGACACTTCGGGGAGCAGTGCAGAATAGGTTTCCTGTATTTGCTCCTTTTCCAGCCAGAATTCCAGCTGCCGGCATTCCCCCTCTTAATGGTAAACCTTGTAAAATAAGAGAGAATAGCCATAAGTATTGAGATATAATATGTAATAACAACGCATAATGCATTAAATATTGATATAAAAGCATGATGCAAAATGGACGGCTACTGTTCAACCACCCCTCCACGGGCACCCCTCCACCGTCTACTGTTCATCCAGCCCTCCACGGGGTCGTCTAGTTCATCCAGCCCTCCACTCCATGGGGTCCTGTTCATCCAGCCCCAACTGGCTCGATCGATCGGGGTCTTGTTCATCCAGAGGCAACGCCACCGCTCACTGTTCATCCAACCCCCCCCCCCCCCCCCGCAACGCTAACTGTTCATCCCAGAGGCAGCATTGATCGGCTTTAGTTAGCAGCAGTAGCGAAGGAATCGCTCGATCAGGTTCAGTTGCGCGTAGCCTGTAGTGCAATCGCTCGGGTTCAGTTAGAGCCCAATGCCTCGCTCGGGTTCAGTTAGAGCCAATGCCTCGCACACACGCGCGAACGTGTACGAGAGAAACGCGCATTGCTCGGCCCCCGACCACCCACCGTAACCGGGAACTCCCCGAAAGTTTCCTCGCCCTCGCTTCTACCATGGTTTTTTCCGTCATGGATGTCCCAAAGAATGTCATGCAACTGCATCTCCGGCCCGCCCAGGACGGAAAGCCCATTTTTTGTCATGATTTTTTGTCATAGAAGTAGGAGCCCACCACATCTATGATGATACCGTTTTTTGTCACAATTATCATCATAGAAGTGTCATAAGTATGACAGAATTTTTTTTCGTTCGGCCAAAAATGTCATGGATGTGTATTTTTTTTGTAGTGGTTCCGGTAACCTCCCGGTACTCCGGAAAAATGCCCAAACCACTCGGAACCATTCCGATGTCCAAATGCAACCTTCCAATATATGAATCTTTACCTCCTGACCATTTCGAGACACCTCGTCATGTCCATGATCTCATCCGGGACTCGAACAAACTTCGGTTAATGAAATCACATAAGTCATAATACAAATCGTCATCGAACGTTAAGCGTGCGGACCCTACGGGTTCGAGAACTATGTAGACATGACCGAGACACTTCTCCAGTCAATAACCAATAGCGGAAACTAGATGCTCATATTGGTTCCTACATATTCTACGAAGATCTTTATCGGTCAAACCGCATAACAACATACGTTGTTCCCTTTGTCATCGGTATGTTACTTGCCCGAGATTCGATCATCGGTATCATCATACCTAGTTTAATCTCGTTACCGGCAAGTATCTTTACTCGTTCCATAACGTATCATCCCGTAACTGACTCATTTTTTACATTGCTTGCAAAGCTTATAGTGATGTGCATTACGAAGAGGGCCCAGAGATACCTCTCCGAAACACGGAGTGACAAATCCTAATCTCGATCTATGCCAACCCAACAAAAACCTTCGGAGACACCTATAGAGAATCTTAATAATCACGCAGTTACGTTGTGACATTTGATAGCACACAAGGTGTTCCTCCGGTATTTGGCAGTTGCATAATCTCATAGTCAGAGGAACATGTATAAGTCATGAAGAAAGCAGTAGCAATGAAACTGCAACGATCATAATGCTAAGCTAACGAATGGGTCTTGTCCATCACATCTTTCTCTAATGATGTGATCCTGTTTATTAAATGACAACACATATCTATGGTTAGGAAACATAACCATCTTTGATAAACAACCAAGTCAAGTAGAGGCATGCTAGGGACACTCTGTTTGTCTATGTATTCACACATGTACTAAGTTTCCGGTTAATACAATTCTAGCATGAATAATAAACATTTATCATGATATAAGGAAATAAATAATAACTTTATTATTGCCTCTAGGGCATATTTCTTTCATAGCTTTCCACCATCTTTTCCCCAATTTCCATCCACAGAATCTTCCGAATTTCCCCCCGGATTTGACCTCTCCACGCAGAGTTCCTGTAGTTCGTCCACGGATCCAGAGCCCGGACATCCGGCCCGAGAGCCCGAACATCCGGCCACCCCGGACATCCGGCCATCCAGCCCAGACATCCGGCCCCTGACAGCAGCACTTCCATCCACCGCTCCATTTCCTGCCTAACTTTCATCAAATTTGGACCCGGTGCCCACTTCCACTTCCACATAGCACCACCATAGCTTCCCGCTACCACCTCCGACAATTTTGACACATTTTTCTTTGAGAATTTGAGTTGTGGCTCCCGTGTCCTATTGTGTTTCGGCTATTTAGGTATGGTTCGACATCGACAACACTGCCGCTCATCATCGCCACAGATTCGTCATCAACAACGATAATTCCACCATTTTGCCACCATACCACGATCTGTAACTTCATCTTGGTATGGGGATATCTCAACATTGTACATTCTTGAAATTGCATTTCTAACCACCATAGACCATTTGCGTAGCTTACCATCGAGACTAGCCTTTGAGTATTGCCGGCAACGCGACTTGTACACATTAGTGATCATACTTCCCATAGCATACATACCATATCATCGTGGTGCATATCTTGGTATCATCTCGTGTGTCACAAAGGTTTCATCGCATATACTCAATTGCTATCTTGATCCGTGAAGCATTGCATGAGAAAAGAGCTCAAATACAAAGAGCCAAACAAGCTTTTAAGCATAAGGGAAAATAAGCAAATACCTTATTAGCAAGAACCATAGCATCATACTACATTAAGATTGTCATACTCGATCATCTTGGATCATATCCTTAGAATACCATACATATAGCATACTTGGGATAGAAGTCGTTGCATTTTTTCTTAGTAGGTTGTGCACAAGTTTCGTATCCGCCTATTGTGCAATCGTGCTTGCGTCTCTCTAGTGTTGTGCAACAAAAGCATTTTTGTGGATTCCACATTTTGGCTCATCCCTTGGTTGCACGACCCCACTTATCTATTTGCGTGTGTGTTTCCGTGTACCATATCTGGCTATTGGTCTACTTGTTACATTTGCAAATTTGTGAATCTTTTCCAACATTATTGACTCTCACTTACAATTGCATCAAATTTTGTGCCACCATCCTAACCGAGCTCCACTATAAGCTTTTACTTGTGTAGGTGTGTGAGAAATCGACAAGAATTGGTACCAATTGTGCTATTTCCATATTACACATTGGAGTGATCATTGATACATCTTCAACATTGGTAAAGGTGCATTTGGTATAAGTTCTTCTCTTTCTCCCACTCTTCCTTGAGCAAGACGACGACCCGAACAACTACGCCACCAAGCTACACCTATTTGGTACACAACGAGCTTTGCATGAAGAGCAACTAGCAATGAGTGACCGCATCGACAACCTCGCCACCGACTTGCGACTCTCCGAGCAACGTACAAGAGACTACTTGGCCAACAAGCTCGATGAACAAAAGCAAGAGAACAATGCAAGAATGGACGATATTCATGCCTTGTTGGTCAACCGCTCTTCTACCACTTCGTCCTACTTAAGAAGGAGCCGCTCAAGTCAACACTCCACCGACACTATCTCCGGCTCAAGTACACCGACATCAAACATTCTTCGCCGAGCTGCGCGTCAAGAACGTCACGCCAACCGCAACCCTCTACACGACAACAACTCTCAAGAGCAAGCTCGCGTGCATGAACATCGACATCGTCAAAACCAGGCTACATTCGCGCAAGCACAAGAACGGCAACGTCAACGCCAACGAGAAGAAGAGGAACGAGTGCGACAATACCAAGATGCACAAGATGCCGAGGCACAACATCAAGAACAGCAACTACGTGAAGCTCAAGCACTTGAGGCGCAACGTGCCCTTCATGATTCAAGTCGATCCGTAGCCAACTGAGGCCGACAAGCTCGTGAGCATCAAGAAGCGCTTCGCGATGAAGTTCAAGAGAGGATTTATCAATCACGTGTGCATCGTTGATAACCCAAAAGTATAGGGGATCAATTGTAGCCTCTTTCGATAAGTAAGAATGTCGAACCGAACGTGGAGCTAAAGGTAGAACAAATATTTCCTCAAGTTCTATCGACCACCGATACAACTCTACGCATGCTTAACATTCGCTTTACCTAGAACAAGTATGAAACTAGAAGTACTTTGTAGGTGTTGTTGGATAGGTTTGCAAGATAATAAAGAGCGCGTAAATAAAATCTAAGGGCTTTTTAGAGAAAGACACAACTAAGTTAGTTTTAGTAGAGAGCTTGTTGTCACACAAGAAAGTTATTTGTCCCTACGCAATCGATAACTAGACCGGTAATCATTATTGCAATTTTATTTGAGGGAGAGGCATAAGCTAACATACTTTCTATTCTTGGATCATATGCACTTATGACTGGAACTCTAGCAAGCATCCGCAACTACTAAAGATCATTAAGGTAAAACCCAACCATAGCATTAAAGCATCAAGTCCTCTTTATTCCCATACACCATGACCCACTTATCTGTGTTTGTGTTTCAGTCACTCACGCAATGCAGACAATAAGCAAACCATGAACATATTTCAAACCCTACAGCGGGGATCCCTCATGCTTGCGCGACATGGAGAGCACCATAGGACAGCACCAATAATAAAACATGCAACTCAAACCAATCACGATCATCAATTAACCCATAGGACAAAACGGATCTACTCAAACATCATAGGATAGCCATACATCATTGGGAAATAATATATAGCGTTGAGCACAATGTTTAAGTAGATATTACAACGGGTAAAAGAGGAGTTACACCGCTGCATAGAGGGGGGAAGAGTTGGTGATGATGGCGGTGAAGTTGTTTGTGTAGATTGCGGTGACGATGATGGCCTCGGTGACACTCCGGTGCCACCAGAAGCGAGGGGGAGAGAGCCCCCCTCCTTCTTCTTATTCCTTGACCTAATCCCTTGATGGGAGAAGGGTTTCCCCTCTGGTCCATGGTCTCCATGGCGTGGGAGGGGCGAGAGCCCCTCCAAGATTGGATCTGTCTCTCTGTCTCTCTCTGTTTCTGCGCTCTCTGATTCTGGCCTTTCACCGTTTCTTATATTCCCGGAGATCCGTAACTCCGATTGGACTGAAATTTGAACACGATTTTTATCCGGACACTAGCTTTCTTGCGGCGAAAGAAGGGCAACAACTACCTTACGGGGTGTCCACGAGGGTCAGGGCGCTCCCCCTGCCTCGTGGCCCCCTCGGGCATCGTCTCGCGTTGATTCCACTTCCCAAAATTCATATATATTCCAAAAAAAAATCTCCGTCAGTTTTTATCCCGTTTGGACTCCGTTTCATATGGATTTTCTGCGAAACCAAAAACATGCAACAGACATGAACTGGCACTGGATCAATATGTTAGTCCCAAAAATAGTATAAAAAGTTGCCAAAAGTATGTAAAAGTTGTAGAATATTGGCATGGAACAATCAAATATTGTAGATACGACGGAGACGTATCAGCATCCCCAAGCTTAATTCCTTCTCATCCTCGAGTAGCACTAGAAAAAAAGACACATCCATGACATTTTGGGCCGAACGAATTTTTTTTCCTGTCATACTTATGACACTTCTGTGACGATAATTGTGACAAAACCCGGTATCATCATAGATGTGGTGGGGTCCTACTTCTATGACAAAAAATCATGACAGAAAATGGGCTTTTTGTCCTGGGCGGGCCGGAGATGCAGCTGCATGACATTCTTTGGGCCGTCCATGACGGAAAAATCCGTTGTAGAAGCGAGGGCGAGGAATATCGGGGTGTTCCCGGTTATGGTGGGTGGTCCGGGCCGAGCGATGCGTGTTTCTCTCGTACACGCACGCGCATGGGTGCGAGGCGTTGGGCTCTAACTGAACCCGAGCGAGGCGTTGGGCTCTAACTGAACCCAAGCGATTGCACTGCAGGCTACGCGTTACTGAACCCGAGCGCTCGATCGATGGCTGTTAACTGAACCCGATCGAGCAATTCCTTCGCTACTGCTGCTAATTGAAGCCGATCGATGCTGCCTCTGGATGAACCGTGAGCGTTGCTGGGGGCGGGGGTTGGATGAACAGTTCCCGGTGGGTGTGGATGAACAGGACCCCGTGGTGTTGCCTCTGGATGAACAGTGAGCGTTGCTGGGGGGTTTGGATGAATAGTTCCCGGTAGGGTTGGATGTACAGGACCCCGTGGTGTTGCCCTTGGATGAACAGGACCCTGATCGATCGAGCCGGTTGGGGCTGGATGAACAGGACCCCGTTGTCGGTGTCAAAACCGGCGGACCTCGGGTTGGGGGTCCCGATCTGTGCGTCTAAGGCTAATGGTAACAGGAGGCAAGGGACACGATGTTTTACCCAGGTTCGGGCCCTCTCGATGGAGGTAAAACCCTACTTCCTGCTTGATTGATCTTGATGATATGAGTATTTCAAGAGTTGATCTACCACGAGATCGTAGAGGCTAAACCATAGGAGCTAGCCTATGATGATTAAGATTGTCCCTACACGGACCAAACCCTCCGGTTTATATAGACACCGGAGGGGGCTAGGGTTTACACAAAGTCGGTTACAAAGAAGGAGATCTAATATCCGGATCGCCAAGCTTGTCTTCCACGCAAAGGAGAGTCCCATCCAGACACAGGACAAAGTCTTGAGTCTTGTATCTTCACGGTCCATCAGTCCGGCCAAAGTATATAGTCCGGCTGTCCGGATACCCCCTAATCCAGGACTCCCTCAGTAGCCCCTAAACCAGGCTTCAATGACTATGAGTCCGACGCGCAGTTTGTCTTCGGCATTGCAAGGCGGGTTCCATCTCCGAATACTCCAAAGTAGATTAAGGATCGTGTCCGGCTCTGCGGGATAATTTCCGCACACCAGCGTAGAGAGCCTAACACTTCACAAATCTGATTTGCTGACAACAAATTTTTTTCTAACGGCGTGCCCTGCGGCCCATCCCAGCACGGACTGGTTTTTCATTGGCACGCCTCACCAGAACAGAGATCGTGTTCCCCTTATCGCGGGATCTTCCATCAATACGGGGGCGTGCAACCCCACGACGCCTGTTGGTATGACTCCGTGTTTTTAGGTAAGTCCCGTGCGGTTACGGTGAGGACGCTTGATATTCACCCTCTTTATAAAGGGGCCGAGGCCTATCCCTCTTTTCTACCACGCTCGCGCCTTTTCGCATCTCGAGTTCTAACACCCGAAGCCCAAGCTTAAGCATTTTGGATCTTCAATCATGTCCGGATCCAACCTTCACAGCCGGTGGATGGCCTCCTCGGTCACAGAGGAGGACATTGCGAAGCTTAGGGAGGTCAGATATCTGACCGCCGACATCCAGCACAGGCTTCCTGCTCCAGGGGAGGTCATCCCTACTCCCGAGCCCAACGAGAGCGTCGTATTTGTTTCTCACTTCCTCCGCGGCTTAGGCTTCCCCCTTGATCCCTTCGTGAGAGGGCTCATGTTCTATTACGGGCTAGATTTTCATGATCTAGCTCCGGACGCCATCCTTCACATCTCGTCGTTCATCGTTGTGTGCGAAGCTTTTCTCCATGTCACCCCGCACTTCTGCTTATGGCTCAAGACCTTCAATGTGAAGCCGAAGATGATTGAGGGGCGACACGCGGAGTGCGGAGGTGCTGTAATAGCAGGAATGCCGACGCCCCCTGGCCAGAGGGCTCCTTCCCAGAGGTGTCCTATCTATGGCAGTGGAGGTGGTTTTACGTCACGTCTCCTAGGGGCATAAAGTGGGTGGCTGCCCCCGACTTCTATTCGGGCCCTCCGCCTCAACTGGCGTCATGGGCCAATGTAGGACGGGATTGGGGGTCTGTTAATGATGTACCAACATTGCAGGGCCGCATCTGGGAGCTTCTTGAGAGGGACATTGGCCTTGTCAGCATAATTCAGGTGATGCTAGTCCGACAGATGTTGCCGTGCAAACACCGGCCTCTCCGCATGTGGGAGTTCAATCTGGAAGGTCCGCGGACTATTCTGCACTTCTTCGGCTTGATGCTCGAAGGGATGTGTAAGTTATTCTTCGGACCACAAGTAAAGTGTCTGGACACCACCGAGGATGCGGGCCTGAGCTGCAATCGCCCAGATACCCAAGTATGTAACCCAGAAACCGAACACTTCGTTTATATTTATCATAACTTATTCTGAAAAATCCTCCGTGGCCAGGAATGGCTCAGCAAGGCGGAGAGAATCAGGTGTCCGGCGCCACCTCCCAAAGGCTCGCCTAGTCTCGCCGTAGCCAAGATGCTTGGACGTGTGCTAAGCAAAGTACCCTTGGGGAAAGGCGAAGGGAAGAACAGAGAAGCAGAACTTCACACATTGGTCATCCAAACCGGGGGAATTGCTACCTCGCCAAAGGAGGATAGTCGGGGAGGGGAATCTAAGGTCTCCCCCCACGCGGGAAGAAGAGGGCCGCCTCCAAAGACTTGGAGACGGAGGTGCCCAGAGAAGGGAAGAAAATTTCACCTGAGGGCCCTGCCCTGAAGGGCGTCCTCACCGCGCCATGCCCGCAAACGGGCCAGCCCTCAGCCGAGCTGTAAGTTAATTGTAAATACAAAGCTAGTGCTTCCTCCTCCGAGAATAGTAAGCAGCTCTACTCAACAGAGTTCGTCTTCGGGGGATCTCCTTTCGGAGATGATGGAGAGTGAAACCCCACCGATCTCTTCGCCTCATGGGGCGGGTGACCCTGAGGTGTCGTCACGGAGGAGTCCAGATTTGCCGAGGCCAGAAACTAGTACTTCGGCCGCCCTGAGCCCAGAGCGTTCGGCTCCCACGGGGGGCGATAAGAAAGGTCCGACACAGTTCGGCGATCGGCCGGATACGCTGACGGGCCTTTTGGAGCGAGATGCTCTCTCGGAGGATCACCGTTCATTGATGAGCACGGTGCTTGAGAAGATTTCATCCGCCACAAGCGGGTTGAATGAAGCTTTTACAAGCCTGCTCAGAGACTTTGAGGTATGTAACGAAACACGTAATTTCTTGATTGTGGCGCACGCGCTAGGTGTGCTCCATATGGATAGTAGCCCCTGAGACTCTGGTTGCCAGCCCAAGGCGGCAAACGGAGGATCACATCGTTGAGTAATGATCATACTGTGTTTATGCACAGGTGGCGAAGGGTCCGGCAGCCGACCGGTCCGTTGAAGTCGCCGAACGAAGGCGACAGATTAGAGTTATTGATGCCGATATCACACTTGTGAACAAGCGGCTTAACGAGTCACAAGGTATGTGCTCTGCTTTCCTTATTTGTTATGGGAAAAACTAAGAGGAGCATTATGTTAATGTTATAAGCTTGGGCTGTAGACGGAGCTGCTGCCGTGGAAGCCCTGAGGGCAGAACTTGCCCTGGCCAAGGAACAAGCCCGGGCTAGCAATGCGGCTGCCCTAAAGGCGGCCGAAGAGTTGAGAGCCGAACAGGCTGCTGGTCGCCGAAGCAAAGACAAAATAGCCGAGATGGGTGTGGAGCTAAAAAATGCCGCCAACCGGTATGAGCTCCTTGAAAAAGAGAATAAGGCTAATTCGGCTGACATGAAGAAGGCCCTTGATGCAACCAAGGAGACGCGTTCCGAAATTAGGGATGCGCGGGAGGAGCTTCGACAGGCCGGAGAAATCGTGGCTGGAAACCCCTATTTGTTGCGGATGAAGTTCTTAGATCTGAAGTATGCTCCTCTGGATCGACGCTGGAACCCTGCAGACGCGTATGCGGATCTGGCGAAGAGTACAGCAGACGCGGCCAAGTTTTTCGAGGATCGAAAAGATAATGAAGTAGAAAAGTTGTCCTGGTCGTAATTCAGTGCTCCAACGCGCCCGTTGCCATTGAGCGAGAAGATGGCTGCTATGGCCGAGCTCCATAGGTTGTCCGGTCTTGCAATGAGGTCTGTAATAGACCATCTATGGCCGAAGGGGCCGAAGCCGGACAGTTATTTTGGTTTAGTGCAACAATTCCTTGGTGCCGTGTCGCGAATCGATGGCATGAAAAGGTCGGCATGCATAGAGGGTGCACGGATGGCTCTTCCCCGCGCTAAGGCATATTGGACAGATATGGAGGCCACCGTCATTGCAACCCAGAATCCGGCGGGAAACCAGGATCCGGCCGAGCACATCTTGGAGCAGGTAACAGAAGGTGCTCGTTTAATAGAGGCTCAGTGCTCGAAGAATGTCATGTTCGAGTGACAAATCGTTTTATTGTAAAAACAATTTTAATTATGAGGCTATATTTATACTTTTTGCCCGAAAGTGCTATTGTGCCTCCTGTGCGGCCGTTTTATGTATATATGTAATCTGAAAGTTAGCAGTCAGTCGCTTCAGCCCCCACGCATACTATGCGGGGGTGTTCGCGAAAATGTGCGTAATCACACTTGATCCAACGTCTTGGTCCATTAAGCAGGTGATCGCATGGCGAACTACGCAACCGGACTATATAGCTTTAACACTTTCACTTAGCCATAGGAGTTTGACGGTGGGGCTACTATGTAGCCCCTTGTACCTTTGCGTGCATCCGAATACGGGCGCATCTGTACATGACCGGGAAACGGTCCTTCGTTAATGCGGAGGAATCCTAAAGATTCCGATAAGTCTTCGAGTGGTTGAACAGTCTCTCACTATATCATGACAGTCAGTTTTCGGCTTTCTCTACTGAGGTGCTCATCCGGAATAACCAGGGCACAATCGCAGTAGTTCTCCTTTGGACTGCCTTAGCCGATAAGAACGGAACGTAAGGCGGCAAACCCAGGAGCCGGGCAAACCCAGGAGCCGGGCAAACCCAACATTTGACCAAAGACATGATTCGGAGCTGATGCATATAAGGCCAAACTCGCGACGCCGAACACTCCCAAAGGTATTCGGACTTTATAACATATACCGGGCTGAGTAACGCCCTTTATTATCAACCCTGTATTTCTAGGTACGTGCATTAGTCTGTCGTGGCGAAATGCCAATAACGGTAGTATCCTCTGTGGGTGTAGTACCCATGGGATGAGTAAGCAACAAGAGACAATAAAAAAGGTTTAAACAGGGGCTTAATCTAAAGAGAAATCTTTGAGAGGGGCCCTGCTGCACGTCTGCGCCTTTATCTCCGTTGTGCCGTGTCCTGGGAGGGTGTCGCACGAATGGTGTCTGTAAAAAGGAAAACTCATGTAGAAGAGTATGACATAAGCTTGCAGAGAGTTGGCTATCACCAATATATAGTAAAAGTGTAAGGCCACTAGTAGAAAAACGGTCAAATGTCAAGCACATTAGTGCCGGTTTGCTTTTGAGCCGGCACTAATGTGTGCATTAGTGCCGGTTCCAACGGCTAGCCAGCCGCTTTCATTAGTGCCGGTTCGTGGCCGACCTTTAGCACCGGTTCGTGCCACGGACCGGTACTAAAGTGAGTGGTGGCAGGATGTTGTCATTCCGGGGCCCCTCCAGCACCTTTAGTACCGGTTCATGGCAAGAACCGGTGCTAAAGGTCGTCCTACATAAACCCTTCGTCCACCCGAGCTCGCTCTGTTCTTCCCCTTTCTCCTCTCCTCTCTGTTCTTCCCCTCTTCCTCTCGAGCTCATCACACATTTTGCCCAAATTTTGTGAAGATTTGAAGGCCCCCATCCATTCAAATGATCAAAAAGGTTAGAAACTTTGTCCTTTCATCTCTCATTGCTAGATTAGCTCTTGCAATGCTTTGTATAGTGATTAATTTATGAGTTTAGTAATTTGGTAGAAAATATATGTGCTAGTATTTGATTTATATGCAATTTGTGGTCAAAACTAACACTTAGTTTCCATATGTAGGTGTGGTTTACTTAGTGCCTTCTAAATCTCCGTCGTAACCACAGTCGATCGCCCGCACTGTTCCGTCGCCGGCACCACCTTGTGGTGAGTCTCTTGTTCATGAATGTTTTACATTACCAAATTGATGCTTGTGTGATTTGGATATATAGTTACTCGTATAATTATCTTACCCGTACGTTGTTTGTTATACATAGTGCCATGGTTTTGATATCCGTCCCCGTCGGCCCTCGTCCTTGTTATGATTCGGATGTGGTATATTCTCTTTTAAAACTAGTTGTTGCATTTCGTGTTTATGACAAATTATGCCCATCAAGTTGACATAGATATTTTTGTCTAGGAGGTTTGTGAACCGGAAATTCCAACCGACCCTATTGTCGAGAGGTTAAATTTAGTTGAAAGAGAAAACGAGTATTTGAAAGAAAAATTGAAAAGAATTGTGGGGGAGAAGATGGAATTGGAGTTGCATGTTGCCGATGTCATCGATGATCACAAGATCAAGATGGAGAAAATGCGCTTGAAGATTAGAAAGATTAGAAAATATGCCATTGATAGTGAGGCTTGGTATCATTATGTTGTTGGATCAATTGTTACCTTAGTTGCGAGCTTGATCGCATTTGTTGTTGCATTTAAATTCTTTAGTTAGAGAGTTATTTGTTTGTTGCATTTAAGTCTTGTATGAACTTTATGTATGAACTTTATGTATGAACTTGTATTAATTTGGTCTATTCGGTGTTGTGTAATGAAGATGAGCGGACAATGGATGTACGATGACCGATGCTCTCCCGAGTTCATTAATGGCGTGCAATATTTTCTGCTTGCGGCTGAGGCAAACAAGCGGGCGGATGGTTTTATGCCTTGTCCATGTTTAGTCTGTAAGAATGATCACAATTACTCTACGTAAAGAACCATTCACGTCCACCTGTTTAAGTCCGGTTTCATGCCCCACTATAATGTTTGGACCAAGCACGGAGAAAGAGGGGTTATGATGGAAGACAATGAAGAAGACGAGGACGACGACAACTATCCTAGCCATGGGTTCCCTGAATACGATGATACAACAATGGGCGAAGAAGCTGAGCCGGCAATGCGGGAAGAAGCTGAAGAAGAGGCATCAGATGAGCCCGCTGATGATCTAGGTCGGGCCATTGCCGATGCAAAGAGAAACTGCACAAGTGATTTGGAGAAGAAGAAGTTGCAGCGCATGTTAGAGGATCACAAGAAATTGTTGTACCCGAATTGCGAAGCTGACAAGAAAAAGTTGGGCACCACACTGGAATTGCTGCAATGGAAGGCAGAGAATGGTGTATCTGACAAGGGATTTGGAAAGTTCCTGGTAATGATAAAGAATATGCTTCCAAAGGACAACGAATTGCCCGAGAGTACGTACGAAGCAAAGAAGGCTGTCTGCCCTCTAGGGTTAGAGATGCAGAAGATACATGCATGCCCTAATGACTGCATCCTCTACCGCGGTGAGTATGAGGATTTGAACGCTTGCCCGGTATGCGGTGCATTAGGCTATAAGATCAGGCGCGATGACCCTGGTGATGTCGAGGGCGAGCGCCCCAGGAAGAAGATTCCTGCCAAGGTGATGTGGTATGCTCCTATAATACCACGGTTGAAACGTTTGTTGCAAAACAAAAAGCATGCCAAGGCGATGCGATGGCACAGAGAAGACCGTAAGAAAGACGGAAAGTTGAGAGTACCCGCTGACGGGTCGCAGTGGAGAAAAATTGAGAGAAAGTACGGGAAGGAGTTTGCAGATGACGCAAGGAACGTATGGTTTGGTCTAAGCGCAGATGGCATTAATCCTTTTGGGGAGCAGAGCAGCAACCATAGCATCTGGCCTGTGACTCTATGTTTGTATAACCTTCCTCCTTGGTTGTGCGTGAAGCGGAAGTTCATTATGATGCCAGTGCTCATCCAAGGCCCTAAGCAACTCGGCAACGACATTGATGTGTACCTGAGGCCATTAGTTCAAGAACTCTTACAGCTGTGGAATGGAACAGGTGTACGTGCGTGGGATGAGCACATGGGGGAAGAATTTTACCTAAAGGCCTTGCTGTTCGTGACCATCAATGATTGGCCTGCTCTCAGTAACCTTTTAGGACAGACAAACAAGGGATACCGCGCATGCACGCACTGTTTGGATGATACCGACAGTATATATTTGGACAATTGTAGGAAGACTGTGTACTTGGGACATCGTCGATTTCTTCCGAGCAGGCATCCCGTAAGAAAGAAAGGCAAGCATTTCAAAGGTGAGGCGGATCACCGGACGAAGCCTCCCCACCGTACTGGTGCTGATGTACATGATATGGTCAAGGATTTGAAGGTAGTCTTTGGAAAGGGTCCTGGCGGACAACCTGTTCCGAATGATGCTGACGGACGCGCACCCATGTGGAAGAAGAAATCTATATTTTGGGACCTACCCTATTGGAAAGATCTAGAGGTCCGCTCTGCAATCGACGTGATGCACGTGACGAAGAATCTTTGCGTGACCCTGCTTGGCTTCTTGGGCGTGTATGGGAAGACAAAAGATACACCTGAGGCACGGGAGGACCAGCAACGTATGCATGGAAAAGACGGCATACATCAGGGTCATGCCAGCTACGCTCTTACCAAAGAAGAGAAGGAAATCTTCTTTGAATGCCTGCTCAGTATTAAGGTACCGTCTGGCTTCTCGTCGAATATAAAGGGAATAAAAACATGGCAGAGAAAAAGTTCCAGAACCTAATGTCTCATGACTGCCACGTGATTATGACGCAACTGCTTCCGGTTGCATTGAGGAGGCTTCTACCGGATAACGTTCGATTAGCCATTCTGAAGCTATGTGCATTCCTCAATGCAATCTCTCAGAAGGTAATCGATCCATAAATCATACCAAGGTTAGAGAATGATTTGGTGCAATGTCTTGTCAGTTTCTAGTTGGTGTTCCCACCATCCTTCTTCAACATCATGACGCACGTCCTAGTTCACCTATGCGAAGAGATTAGCGTTTTGGGTCCTATATTTCTACACAATATGTTCCCCTTTGAGAGGTTCATGGGAGTCTTAAAGAAATATGTTCATAACTGTGCTAGGCCAGAAGGAAGCATCTCCAAGGGCCATGAAAATGAGGAGGTCATTGAGTTTTGTATTGACTTTATTCTTGACCTTAAGCCGATTGGTGTTCCTGAATCGCGGCATAAGGGCAGACTGGATGGAAAAGGCACGCTAGGAGGGAATCAAAAAATATGTATGGACGGACATTCTCTCACTAAAGCACACTACACAGTTATACAGAATTCTGCCTTGGTGGCTCCGTATATGGACGAACACAAGAATTTTCTACGCTCCAAACACCTGGAGCGGTCTGATGAATGGATTACACGTGAACAAACCAGGAGTTTCGCCGGCTGGTTGCAGACCGTACCATGCATGACGCCTCTATTGAAGATGACCTGTACTCGCTGTCCCAGTTACCATCTTTGAATATAATGACTTTCAAAGGTGTCAGGACCGGATTTTCGGGATATTAATTTTCTAGAAAATGGCCCTTGTGCTCACCAGCCCCAGGATTACTGTTAGCTGATGAGGCACCAACTTGATACAGAAATTCCAAGCAAAGTACAAAATATGTAGTACAAGACCATTGCGGCCTATGAGTACAACACTTGGTTTCTAGTGGTTGATGGCGGAAGCGGTTTGTGCTTCATCTGCGTCTATGGGACTCTGTTTCCCACAGGAACAGCTGACCAGGATAACTCCTATCTTCGCGAGGCTGCTATCATCATTGCGTAGGTTCCGGGGCTGTCATCGCAATGCTCTCTCCATGCGAGAAATCTGGCCAAGACAATAGCCAGGGACAAGGCAGTGAGTACTTTGGAATGTACTCGCAAACATTATGAACACGGGTATAATATAACAAGGGATAATCATGCTCCGAAATATTCTATGATCATAACGTCTGTCACGAAATAAACGAAATCCATGATGCACGCATGCGGGTAAAATATGAATATGCAATACGGGAGTAGAAATAGAATGCACCGATCGAGTGTCTGAAGCGACGCCTCGAAAGGATAATAAGATAAATCATGCCTCAGTCGGGCGTCTGAGCGACACCACATAAAGGGCTCATAGATAAAAGAAATAACAAGCATGCCACAGTCGGGCGTCTATGCGACACCACATAAAGGGCTTATAAATAATAGAATTAACAAGCATGCCACAGTCGGGCGTCTGAGCGACACCACATAAAGGGCTTATAATATAAAAGAAATAGCAAGCATGCCACAGTCGGGCGTCTATGCGACACCACATAAAGGGCTTATAATATAAAAGAAATAGCAAGCATGCCGCAGTCGGGCGTCTATGCGACACCACAGAAAGGGCTGATAAGAGAATAGTTGCAGGGAGTATCCAGGAGGTAGAACCGTCCCAGGGATACTCAATAATTCAATAATGTAAGTGGTTAGTCCGCAATAATAATAATCATAATCCTCATATGTCACAGGTCGTAATCAAAATTCTGGTTTAGCCGTTTCTCCTCCGAAAACCGTCACTAGACCCATCCCAGACTGTAGTCCTTACCCGTGGACATGGCTATCCGAATAGATTTAACCTCTGCAGAGGGTGTACTCTTTACCCACAAGTAACGGATTTATTTAGTCCATCGGGACTAATTCCGCCTACGGTCTTTTAATTGAAAACACGCCTGACCTGCACACACCAGCTTAACTTACCGGTGTCTGGAATCACCCACGACACCTGTCAAGGAAAACTCTAAGTGGGGAGGCTACAACCTCGACTTAGCATGGGATCAAATTTATATCGCGTGCTCTAAGGGCTGCCCCCCTCTTGGTCCCAACCGGAAACACCCATGCCCCCGGACCAGGTGGCATGCCTACCGGAGGCCTCCGGTATCTTCCACCATGGCCTCTCTGTACGGTGTGTGCTAGGACGGGGTTGACAACTTACTGAACCGTACCCTACTTGCGGCAGGGACAAGTGGTAGTACGAAACAACTATGGGGGTTACTGAACAAGAGTCGACCTACGGCCGACTCAGGAGGGCCATGTATTCTCCGTATGACAAATATATTTCCATTAACAGATAAAGTCACCACTCATCAAGCCTCACCATGCCATACTGGACATACTCGTCTCGACGAGGAACTAGGGACAAGCTCGTGTCTACCCAAGACCGTGACTTTCCCGGCTCCCTTCCGGTATGCATGAGAAGCTTACGAGGATGATTACTATCACCGGCATATCCATTTCTAACAGTAAAGCATCTCCATTATGCATTCATGCGTATGATTTTATCGTCACATAAAATAACGTATGCTCCAAGTCAAGGTGGTGTTCTAACCGTATCAACAACACACAAAAATATTATGCCAGAGTTCAGAATGCTTGCCTTCAGGTTGTGGAGAGGAAGTGTGCATTCCAAAACTTTTTGAAAGTTTTCTTCTCTCTCCATTTCCTATTTTGAAGAATATTCAAATAACACATATTTCAAAAACAGTACAAAAAGTTGTCCTAAATATTTTTGAAATAAATCTTAAAATAAACTAGATGAAATTTGAGAGAGGTAGGAAAAAGAATCAACTCATTTGGAGTTTTATTTTAAAAGATATAGCCAGTCAAAGTTTGGTCAAAGTTCTGTTTTAAAATAAAACAGAAAAAGAAAACGTTTCGGAGGGGCTTACGCTTTCTGTTTAGCGAAAACGTATTTTGCGAAATACGCCTCCACTTAAAACACACGTCGGCGGGGCTGGGTCGCTGACAGTGGGTCCAGCGGGCCCACTGGTCAGGTTTGACTAGTCCCTTCTCCCTCCTCTTCCTCTGCCCGAGCGGAGGCGGGACTCCGGCGATCGACGCCGGCGAATGGCGGCTCTTTGCGGGCTCCGGAGGGCAGGGATGGATCCGTGGTTCCAGGGCGGTCCTCCCGGTGGTCGCTAGGCAGGTGGGGACGGAGGGAGTTGCCGGCGGTGAGCTCCGCGGCGGAGGAGGCTTCGGGTGGTTTGGGGGTTTCGGGCTATGGTGGTTCTTGGTCGCGTTTGAGAGGCTGGGCGGCTCCGTGAGGTCGAGGGGAAACGGGTGGTGGTGTTGGATGAACGGGGGAGGGTCTGGTTGCGATGAACGGCACCGGAAGGTGGCGGCGGCCGAACCGACCGGAGTCGAGGAAGACGGCTACCTTCCGCCGATTGCTGGCTGAGGGAGTGTTATGGGGGTGGCCTGGGGTCGCCTGAGTGCTTGCATGAGCTCGGGGCCTCCTTTTATAGCGCAACGAGGCTGGTTCCCGCGGCGGCCGTGGATAAGAACGCTGGCGACCGCCGTTCTGTAGCTGCAGGGCGACGTGGCGGCGACGAGCGCGTGCCGACGAGCTTGTGGATGAGCTCGGGCTGTTCCAGGGGGCAGCTGGCGCGCGCGGGTGGCTTGGGCGGAGCCGTCCATGCCAGAGCCTGCTGTGACCGGCCGCTAGCCGCTGCGGCCGACCTGACGGCGGCACTGTGGGGCTCCAGGGGAGGCTCTGCGGCGAGGGAAAGGGCGGGCGTGCTGGCTGTGGGTGCCCAAGGGCCAGAACGGGTGCGGGGAGGGCGGTAGTGCGACCCGGCGGCTCGATGCGCGCGCGTGCAAAACGTGCGCTCTAGGCGCGCCTAGAGCACGCATGCTAGCTGCTCAACGAAATGCCAATGCATGCCACAGGGCTTGGGTGAGGCTGGCAAGTAGCAGGTTTAGGTTAGAGTCTTCTAGGAGCCTTGTGGACATGCTATTTTGTCCAGAGGTGCAAGGTCACAGTGCAAAGGCAAAAATCATGTCAAAACTAACCATGCACACAAGTTGCTCGATAGATTGCTAAGTGCTTCTAGGAAACTCTTGGAGTGGCCAAAAACTCCAGATCAGGGTCTCCCTAGATGTAGGTGATGATGGCAAGATCATTTGGACAAAACCAGAAACTTGCTAGTGCAAGTTTTGCAAACCTTCAGTTTTGGGCAGAAAGAAGAAGGCCTTATTGCATGCACTTAAAACCCTCCAATGGGTCCACTCTCCTGGACATAAGGGTTTTGTAGGGTCGTCTGTAAGTAGGAAAAAGCTCATGTGCACTAGAGCAAATAAAATAGGGTTGCAGTACAAATCACTAAGTTGGACCAGAATGAAAATGAGGTTGATTCACCCAAATGTTTCAAAGAACACCAATGGGTTTTTTGCATAAAGCTGAATTATATGCATCTACTGACATCTCCAAACATTTGGAAGAATTTTTAAAAGAATACTTAAATAGGTTGTAGTGCAAAAATACCTACTGGACCAGATTTGAAAAGTTGATGTAGAGCTCAAAATCTCCAATGACCAAAAGATATTTTTGCATAAAAGTTATGTGGAAACATCACATGACATCCCCAAATTTTGGTGAAAGTTTTAAATGCAATTATCAAATGGTTGCAGTGCAAAAGCGGCTCCAAATTTATGAAAAATCATTTTAAAAGAATAAAGCTCAGGAGAAACAATTATGCAAATAAATCCACTGATAAAGGATTGTTTTATTGAGAGGGCATACAAGTCCAATAATACTTTTGGAAAGTTTCCACTTGAGGTAAAAACCCACAATATTAAAGAGAAGAGGGGTCCTGAAATCAAAAGATAAATCCAGAAAAATAGAAAATTTAATTTCCTGGCAAAATTTTAATTAATAAAACAAGGCCAAAATTTTGGGTTGTTACAAAAGGGTACGAGATAAATGGTAATACATTTTACACGATCGCCCAAGATAAGAAGAGCACCAACCAAAACAGTGGTGTCCGCTTTGATGCAACAACCAGACGGGAAAGGAAACATATTATGGTTACATAGTGGAGATATGGGAACTTGACTATGGACGTGATTTGAAGGTCCCTTTGTTTCGGTGCAAATGGGTCAATATGACACGATATGGGGTAACGGAAGACCGGCAGTATGGAATGACAACAGTGGATCTCAACAATCTTGCGTATGCAGACGAACCATTCGTCCTAGCTAATGATGTGGCACAGGTTTTCTGTGTGAAGGATATGTCTACCAAGCCGAGAAAAAGAAAAGATAAGGAAGCGAATGCATCATACGATGAGCCAAAGCGCCACATAGTTCTTTCTGGGAAGAGAAACATCGTGGGAGTGCATGACAAGACAGACACGTCAGAAGATTATGAAAAGTTTGATGAAATTGCTCCATTCACAGTGAATATTGACCCGAGCATCCAGTGAAATGATGAAGATTTTCCATGGCTACGGCGCAAAGGGACATACGCGAAGAAAAAGTTTCACACCCAATGATCTGGGATGTGATCGGCTTCACTATCATCAGTTTCTTCTATGTTTCACACCCAGGAGGGAATCTTTGTAATAGTTAGGGTAGTTATGTGTTTTGGCATTTGAAACGCGAAGAAATTTTATGTGCAAACAAATTCTTTCATGCATTTACTGATTTTTTCAGCTAAATGACCCTGAAATTGAAAAGCATTTCAGATGAACTCAGAAAAGGTTGAAAGCTGGCATGCTATCATCATTTCACCCACATAGCATGTGCAAAAAAGTAGAGAGGGTTACCGCAAAAACTGGCTGCACTTCGTGTATAAAATGGACAATCTCTTTCGAAGTATCAGGGTTTCGGACGAAAACTCACCCGTTACAAAGGGATTTCATTTTTTAAATAACCTAAGCATTACCAAATTGAATATAATGATAAAACACACTAATATTAAACATAAGAAAAAAGAATCACTGAAAATCTATTTTCAAAGTTAAGTTATTCACAAACTAGTGATTCACACAAATTTCAAATAATTCAAAATGTAAACTATTCAAATTTGTAAACTACCGGCACTAACAGAAAGTTTGTAATTTTTTTACCTAAAGCAAAAATATTCCCAAAGAAACTCTAAAAACAGCAAAAAACAACTCAAAAATAAATAAAACGAAAATAAATAAAGCAAAAAAATAAGAAAATAAAAAGCCCACCTACTGGGCCAGAGCAGCCTGCATACGACTAGAAACCCAACCTGTAGTCGGGCCAGGATGCAGGCCCGCAAGCCGAGTAGGCCCACAGGCAGAGTAGGAGAGGTAGGCCCAGAAGGCCTGCTATTGAGAGGAGCTCAATGCAGTGCCCGCGTCGGGGCTTATAAAGTGGTCCTGGCGCTCCTCAACTAGCGAGGTGGGACTAAACTTCTGCGCCCCTCGCCTGGCAGCGCACACCCTTTAGTACCGGGTGGTGGCACCAACCGGTACTAAAGGGTGGGCCTTTAGTACCGGTTGGTGCCACCACCCGGTACTAAATGTGGGCGCTTCCCGCCGCTTGGCCTGGCCAAAATCGACCTTTAGTACCGGTTGGTGGCTCCAACCGGTACTAAAGGACCATCCTATAGAAGAAACACTTACGAAAATTTCGTTAGTTTACTCCCACTTCTCTCTGCTTCATAGCCGCCGCCCCGTCCCGCGACGTCGCCGCCGCCGTCGCGCCGTCCCCGTCGACTCCGCTCCGCCCCCGTCCTCGTTGCTCCGTCCGCGTCGCCGGCCCGTCCCCATCCCCGCACCGGCCCGCGTCCCCGTCCCCGCACCGGCCCGCGTCGCCGTCGCCTCGACCTCGCCCGCGCTGTGAGCCTCTGTCCCCCCTCTCCTCTCCCTCCAATCGAAGCCGCCGCGCGCGCCGCCGGCGCCGTTGCCTTGGCTCGTCGTCGCCGTCGCCTGCACACACAACACATACACACACATACACACACACACACACACATACACAATTTTTGTTCTATTTTTAGTTTTTAGTTTTTTTGTTTTTAGTTTTTAGTTTTTCTGTTATTAGTTATTAGTTATTAGTTTTTTCAGTTTTTTCTGTATTAATGTTATAGAAATGTTAGTTATATATAGAAATGTTAGTTTTCTCTGTATTAATGTTATAGAAATGTTTGTTATATAGAAATGTTAAAGAAAAATTAGTTATACAATTTTAGTTATAGAAATGTTAGTTTTAGATATGGTCGATTTTTTTTAGTTTATTATATTTTTAGTTATAAAATTTAGAATTTTCATATAAGAAATCACAATCCAATCATTTAAAAAATGTTACTTTACTTTTGCGGCATATAGTATTTGTTGTCGACGATGCCCGGCCCGCATCCTCACCGTCGACCCGTTCGCGACGACGTCCTGCTTCAGAGGACCCATATCCGGATTGGGCTCCGCCGGGCTGGCACTGGGAGGTGCTACCTGGAGGGGCGCGACGCTTGGTGAGTAACCCGGCCTCGGGTCCTGTCGTTGACCCTGATCTCCTTTGGTGGCGTTCGCGTGGGCCACATTCGATGCAGAGGGATCCGGCCCCGCCGGAGGTGGTGCGTCGTCGTGTTAGGGAGGAGGACGAGCACGTCCATCGCTACATCGCTGTTATGGACGTCAGGTTCTCCAATACCTGGCAGGTTCTTTGGGCACATGACCGGAGGTATGATCCTGTGATGGTTCCTTGTCTTTGGGTGTCCGCCGCCCGTGCCCCAGGAACCGCGAGTGGCCTAGATTCTTCTATAGTATTCAATCTTTATTAGCTGCCTAGCCAGTGATGTATTCGAGATTATATATTATTTGAGACGATGTATTCGAGATTATATATTATTCGAGACGATGTATTCGCATGCCCGCTTAATTTATACATGCAAACGTATGCGCATGCAGCTTCCACTGGATCTTGTTAGACATTAAAGTTGACGAAGGAAAAGTTGAAGTACTGGACTCACTACTTAAAAAAATAGTGACTACAGCATCGTGAAGGGGATAGTCGACAGGTTATTTCAATCATTATTAACTATATCTCGTCCTATTTAGTTCGTCATTTCCTGATATGAACTATTTTTAATAACCCCTTTATTAATTTTCTTTGCCGGCGGGCAGGGCTTGGGCAAAGTACATCAAGGTGACTCCAGGAAAATGGCGACAAAAGCTATATTGGTATGGACCCAAGGTAAGTAATTAAGTAGTACTAGCTAGCTAGATACCATCTCTTTAATTCTTGTTTCAATACCATTAATTAATTAACATGCTTGATTAATTATTATCTGATTAAATTCTATTGTCGTAAAGGCCCTGAAGCAGGCGCCGGGGACTGAAGTGTGTGCATACTATGTTTGCGAGAACATTCGCATGATGGCGTCCGAAAGGAGCAGATCTGATAGACAGGACTGGGTACGTTTGCAAGAACACTATTCACAAATCTTACATGATTGTCGATATCTAGTCACACAACTAAAACACATACATATTGATCTCCTTCTTAACAGTTCAAAGAGGTGTGGGACATGCTCCTATCAGAGGAGCGCATACGAGCACTTCAAGAGGAAATAGCGGGATTTTTGCTCGACCAGGTCATAGATCCCAAAGGAGAATACTATTACCCGCTACCGCCCCCATGAACCACTTGTCATCGTGCTCCGAAGGCACCAAGGCAACATGTAGGAGAACTTGTATATATATATACATGTGTATGTGTGAATAATTAATGGTGGTTGTGAGACATTTGATTATATATATATGATCAGTTCTACGAGAAAATCTATTTACATATATGCATAACGTGTACAATATGTAGTATCGTAAAATACCAGCAAACAAAAAAGAATTAAATGGAAAACACAAAATTAATGGAAAAATAAAAATTAAATCCAAAACCCCCCCAAACATTTAGTACCGGTTGGTGCTACCAACCGGTACTAATGGTCTACCAGCACCCGAGCCTGGCTCGTGCCACGTGGTGGCACTTTAGCGCCGGTTCGTGCCGAACCGGTACTAAAGGGGGGGGCCTTTAGTCTCCACTCCATAGTGCTGGTTGCAGAACCGGCACTAAAGGCCCTTACGAACCGGTGATAAAGGCCTGTTCTGCACTAGTGGGCGTTGGCCTGTTAATGAGGTCAAGCCAAGAGTTGGGATTTATTAAATATCTGTAGCCCCTGGTGTCCTCTATAGGATTACATGTGTGGCGCCCAGATCAGGTTTATCTAGGCTGTCGGACTCGCCTAACCGTGTTCGTGGTCTTAACGACCAGTAATGTGTTCTGGTATTAGAGGTCGCTTAGAGTCCGGCTGCTAGAGTCGTCTCATATTCTTCCGCGCGTAAGGAACGCTCTGTATTTCCGTTGACGGTGATGACGCCACGTGGACCGGGCATCTTGAGTTTAAGGTAGACGTAGTGCGGTATTGCGTTGAAGCGGGCGAAGGCCGTTCTCCCGAGCAATGCGTGATAACCACATTGGAGGGGGGCGATGGTGAAGAGTAGTTCTTCGCTTCCGAAGTTGCCTGGGGAACCGAATGTCACCTCTAGCACGAGGGAGCCCCTGCAGCGGGCTTCGACGCTTGGTATCACCCCTTCAAAGGTGGTGTTACTTTGCCTGATTCTGGATGGGTCTATCCCCATCCCGCGGACAGTGTCCTGGTATATTAGATTAAGACTACTACCGCCGTCCATGAGGACGCGAGTGAGATGGTATCCGTCGATTATTGGGTCGAGCACGAAGGCAGCTGATCCTGCGTGCCGCATACTAGTCGGGTAGTCCCTGTGATCGAAGGTGATCGGGCAGGCCGACCAGTGGTTACGTTTGGGGGCGACGGGCTCTATAGCGTATGCGTCTCCGAGCGCGCGTTCGCGCCTTCTCGTGGGTATGTGAGTCGCTTGGATCATGTTTACTGTTTTTACCTCTGGTGGGAATTTTTTCTGTCCCCCAGTGTTCGGCTGGCGAGGCTCATCCTCGTCTTCACTTGGTCTTTCCCTTCCCTTGTGTTCGGCATTTAATTTGCCGGCCTTCTCAAAGACCCAACATTCTCTGTGAGTGTGGTTCGCAAGTTTTTCTGGGGTGCCATGAATTTGGCATAGTCTGTCCAGGACTTTGTTCAGGCCGACGGTCCCTCTTTGCTGCCTTTAAATGGCTTCTTGCGTTGACCAGGTCGAGAGCCCTATGTCCGGCGTTGACCGTTGTGTTGTCCGGACTTTCTTCCTTGTTTCGACGTTTGTTTTTATTGCGCCATGGCTTCCCGTTTCCATCCCTAATTTCGGATGTACTTGGGTCGCTAGTGCCTCTACGGGCCAACCAGCTGTCTTCACCCGCGCAAAAGCGGGTCATAAGGCTTGTTAAGGCTGCCATTGTCCTCGGCTTCTCTTGGACGAGGTGTCTGGCGAGCCACTCGTCCCGGATACTGTGCTTGAAGGCCACTAAGGCTTCGGCATCCGGACAATCGACAATTTGATTCTTCTTAGTGAGGAATTTGTTCCAAAGCTTGCGGGCGGACTCTCCGGGTTGTTGAATTATGTGACTTAAATCGTCCGCGTCTGGAGGTCGGACTAAGGTCCCTTGAAAATTGCCCTGAAAGCATCCTCGAGTTCCTCCCAACTTCCGATTGAATTTTCGGGGAGGCTTTTCAACCAGTGCCGAGCTGGTCCCTTCAACTTGAGGGGAAGGTATTTGATGGCATGGAGGTCGTCCCCACGAGCCATGTGGATATGTAGGATAAAATCCTCAATCCAGACCCCGGGGTCTGTCGTTCCGTCATATGCCTCTATGTTCACAGGTTTAAAACCTTGTGGAAATTCGTGGTCCAGTACCTCTTCGGTGAAGCACAGAGGCTGCGCAGCCCCTCTGTATCTGGACGTGTTCTGGCGTGTCGTCGGCTGTTGTTGTGTCAGGTGCTGATTCCGAACTGGTACTCGATCAGTCTGATCGTTTTTGTGACCATAGTCCTGCGCCGGGGCGTGTCCTCTAGATCCAGGAGCCCACATAAATCGTGTGCGGCCTTGGTAGCTGCTCTATTATGGTTATGAGGTGGTTGGTCCGGCCTACTGGCCGTATTGTTCTTCGGTGGAATGGCCTCGTCGGTGAATTCTGGCAGCAGCTTGCGCTTTGGGTAGCTCTTTGTGTGGCGATCGTCGCCGTATTTTTTTTCAGTGTCTAGCACTTTATGCCATCTGCGATTGAGCGTTTCTTGTGCGGCTTTAAGCCTTTGCTTCTGTTTCTTTAGACTTCTCGCAGTGGCCATAAGCCGTATGTGGAGGTTATCTGGTTCCACACATTTTTCCGGGATGATGAATTCGTCGTCGTCAGGACTGTGCTCCTGTCCCGGGGCGGTTTGATGAGTTCGTCCCTCGGGATCACTGTGATCGGGCGTCTACTCCGTGCCGTGTTCGGCGTGACCTGGCTCATCCTGCTCCATCGGTGGGTCCATATGGTCGTTGTTGCCTTCGAAGTTGATTGGGGTGTCGATCTTTCTAGCGCTGTTATCGCTATGTTTACTGTGACTGGACTTAGAGCGGCGTCTGCGTCGTCGTTTTGGCTTTTGTCCGGGGGTTTTATCCTCCGTTTTGTCACCATCGTCCTCCTTAGGAGTATCCACCATGTATATATCATATGATGAGGTGGCAGTCCAGCGCCCCGTCGGTGGTGGTTCTGAATCGTCTCCTGTGCCGACGTCCATACCATCGGTGTCATCAGAGTCGAAGTCAAGCATGTCTATTACGTCGTCGATAGTGGCTATGAAGTGGGTGGTGGGTGGGCAAAAAATTTCTTCGTCGCCTTCTTCCCCCTTGAGCTGGACATAATTCGGCCAAGAGTCTCCTGACAAAGGGAGAGACTTTAATGAGTTCAGCATGTCGCCAAAGGGCGAGTGCTAGAAGATATCCGCAGCGGCAAATTCCATTACCGGAGCCCAGCCAGAATCGGCGGGCTCGGGGGCGCGCGGTCTGGGACCAACAACCGGACACGAGTCCGGGGGTCCAGAGATACAGGCTTCATTGGGGATGAAGTCTGTGTTCGGCTCTACCGCCGATGAGTGTGCGGCCTCCGGGGCGGGGTCCATCGGCCCGTCCTCGGACGACGCAATCTGCCCCGGTTTTAGGTCCGGGGCTCCTGCAGGTGCGATCTCCCGAGTATTGACCGACAGCAGGTCTAAGCCGTGCTCATCGTGACTGTTCGGCGCTCCTGACGTTGGCCCGAATCCATGAAAGATCGAATCTCCGCGGATATCGGCTGTGTAGTTCAAGTTTCCGAACCTGACCTGATGGCCAGGGGCGCAGCTGTCGATCTGCTCCAGATGGCCGAGAGAATTAGCCCGCAGTGCAAAGCCGCTGAACACGAAGATCTGTCCGAGGAGAGAGGTCTCACCCTGGACCGCGTTGTTGTTGATGATTGAAGGAGCCATCGAGCCTTGCAGCGACGGCACAGAGGAACTCTCAATGAAAGCACCAATGTCGGTGTCAAAACCGGCGGATCTCGGGTAGGGGGTCCCTATCTGTGCGTCTAAGGCTAATGGTAACAGGAGGCAAGGGACACGATGTTTTACCCAGGTTTGGGCCCTCTCGATGGAGGTAAAACACTACTTCCTGCTTGATTGATCTTGATGATATGAGTATTACAAGAGTTGATCTACCACGAGATCGTAGAGGCTAAACCCTAGGAGCTAGCCTATGATGATTATGATTGTCCCTACACGGACCAAACCCTCCGATTTATATAGACACCGGAGGGGGCTAGGGTTTACACAGAGTCGGTTACAAAGAAGGAGATCTAATATCCAGATCGCCAAGCTTGTCTTCCACGCAAAGGAGAGTCCCATCCGGACACGGGACGAAGTCTTGAGTCTTGTATCTTCACGGTCCATCAGTCCGGCCAAAGTATATAGTCCGTCTGTCCGGATACCCCCTAATCCAGGACTCCCTCACCCGTGGAGGGCTGGATGAACAGGACCACCCCGTGGAGGGCTGGATGAACAGTAGATGATGGAGGGCTGGATGAACAGTAGCGCGTGGAGGGGTGGTTGAACAGGAGCCCGTGGAGAGGGCTTGTTGAATAGTAGCCGGTGGAGTAGCGCGCGGTGGAGGCTGGATGAACAGGAGCCCGTGGATGAACAGTCGCAGGTGGAGGCTGGAGGAGGTCGGCGATGGATAAACAGTAGCCCGTGGAGGCTGGAGGGGGTTGACGGTGGAGATGAACAGTATCCCGTGGAGTCCCATTTTGCGGTACGCCACACCCCTCCCGATGAACAGGACCCCCGTTTCGACCGTAGCGCTCCAACACAAGTCCATTTCCACCGTTTTGTAGTACGCCACACCCCTCCCGATCAACAGGACCCCCGTTTCGACCGTAGGAGGTCCGTTTCCTCCGTTTTGCGGTACGCCAGACCCCTCCCGATGAACAGGATCCCTATTCGAACGTGGTCGGTCGAACACAAGGCCGTTTCCTCCGTTCTGTGGTACGCCAGGCCTCGTTTCCATCGGCTATTCCGTCCAAGCCCTCCCCATGAACACGACGACGCAT
This sequence comes from Aegilops tauschii subsp. strangulata, assembly GCF_002575655.3. NCBI lineage: Eukaryota > Viridiplantae > Streptophyta > Magnoliopsida > Poales > Poaceae > Aegilops > Aegilops tauschii. The sequence goes on from NC_053041.3 coordinate 71,383,045, forward strand.
TCCGTTCCAACCCAGCCGGTTGGCTCCCCATGAACACAACGACAACGCAGTTTCTCTGTTCCGACCCAGCCATGTACACGAGCCCCGGCCGTACGTATGCGCGAGTAGGCATTCAAGACCCTGCCTGTATGTACGTACGTGGCCGTATTTTCTTTCTTGCACACTGGCCGTTGTACGTACGTGTACATGTTACGTGCGCGCCTCTACTACGAGACGTGCGCGCCTCTACATCGACCAGTATGTACGTACACGTTCGCGACTAGAATGACAACGCACTATACGCTTCGACTAGGTGGGTCCCGACTGTCAGGCACTTCCATGCCTGCAAAGATGTAGCTGGTGGGTCCCAGCAGTCAGGGGGGCCAATCGTTTTTTTTGCCCGGACGCACTTCCTTGCATGCGCAGATGTAGCTGGTGGGTCCCAGCAGTCAGGGGGGAATGTTTTTTTCATGAAATACGGTGGCCCGTCCGGTGGGTCCCCGCTGTCAGGTGGAGGAATAATTATTTTGCGCGTAATAAGGAGGCACTTCCTTGCTGTGGACTTGGACCCAGCTGTCAGCCTCTCCACGTACAGTCCACGTGCGATGGAAGCCGTTCCTTGACCACATTGACCACGCCGCGTCAAGAGCACCAGGGCGGTGGATGACGGCGAGGCGTAGGAAGGAGACGACGCGGAGCTGGGGAAGACGCGGCAGTGGATGCCCACGCGTAGAGGAGTATGAGGGTTCACTGGTTCGCTGCGGTGTGAGGCTGCCGTCGCCGCAGAATAACAGGGGGTGTGGGTGAGTAGAGGGATGGCCTGGCCAGCGGTGGGAGTAGTTGGGCGCGGTGAGGCCTCCGCCGCATCGCAGCCGGCCACGGGAGGCAGGAGCATGAGGCACGACCGGCGCTGGTTTGGGCGGCTGGAGCAAGAAGACCAGAGGTTGAAGAAGCACTACGACTGTTGGATGGATATCGTACGGTCACTGGAGCTAGAATCGTGCATATTGAGTAAGTTGACAAAGCTCTCCGTCCCCGTCAACTTAGTAGGCCCACAAGTCAGCCTGCCACTATACTGGGTCCCAGCTAGCAGGGGGGGTATTCATGTTTTTGTGCATAATAAGGAGGCACGTCCGTGCGTGCGAAGATAATCTGGTGGGTCCAAGCTGTCAGCGGCGGTAACTTTTTTTCGCGAAATACAGAGGCCCTTTCAGTGGGTCCCAGATGTTAGGTGGAGGAATCATTATTTTGCGTGTAACAAGGAGGCATTTCCTTGTGTGCGGCCGTGGACCCACCTGTCAGCCTCTCCACGTACAGTCTACTTCAGATGCATGTCGGTCCTTGACCACGTTGACCAGGCCGCGCCGAGAGCACTAGGGCGGTGGAAGATGGCGAGGCCTAGGAAGGGAACGACACAGAGGCAGGGAAGACTCGGCAGTTGTTTCCCACACGGAGGGGAGTACGACTGTACGAGGGTTTACTGGTTTGTCTGCTGTCGCCGGAGAATAACAGCAGGTGTGGGCGAGTAGAGGGATGGCTAGGCCAGCGATGGGAGTATAGTGGGGCGGTGAGGCCTGTGCGGCAGCACGGCCGGCAGCGGGGAGGAGAGACCAGGCAGTCCCGCTGGCGCTTGTTTGAGCGGCTGGAGAAGGAAGAGCAGAGATTGAAGAAGCACGACGGCCGTTGGATGGACATACAACAGTCCCTGCTTGTGCGTCAACCTTTTTTTAAGAAAGCCTCAAATCTGTGGAAAACATCATACAACCCATCTGCCATTATTTCTAAAAATTTACAGCCCAGTTGCTAATTCTTAAGGTTTTTTTGGAGCCCATATTCTTTTTGTTAGCATTACAGCCCATATTGTGGCCACGGTTAAAAAATTATACAAAATTTTGCATATTTTGGGGCGGTCCGAGCTGTTTTTAATCCCGAAATTTTGAGTCACATTCAAACTGATTTTAAAAATAAATGTGTATCAGTATAAAATCCAACAAATTGTCCACGCATAAAAATCAATGCAATTTAAAATATCGAAATGAAAAAAAGAAATTTGAAACTAATTGCCGGTTTGATGTGTTTTAAAAATGTACAGCCCATTTCTCATTACTGATAGGACATTTTCTCGGCCAGCCGAATGAAGCTCTCATCTTGAAAGATTTGGAGCCCAACAGGCCTGACAAAGCAACTTACTTAGCAAATCACAAAAAAACTGGGCCGTGGCCATGGACCCAGCAGCGGCCGTGGACCCAGCTGTCAGCCTCTCCACGTACAGTACTCTTTCGATGGAAGTCGGTCGTTGACCACATTGACCACGCCGCGCCGAGAGCACCAAGGAGGTGGACGACGGCGAGGCCTAGGAAGGGGACGACGCGGAGCCGGGGAAGACGCGGCAGTGTGGATGCCCATGCGGAGAGGAGTATGAGGGTTCACTGGTTCGGCTGCGGTGTGAGGCTGCCGTCACCGCAGAATAACAGGGCGTGTGGGTGAGTAGAGGGATGCCCTGGCCAGTGGTGGGAGTAGTAGGGGGTGGTGAGGCCTCCGCGACATCACAGCCGGCCACGGGAGGCAGGAGCACGCGGCATGACCAGCGCTGGTTTGGGCGGCTGGAGCAAGAAGACCAGAGGTTGAAGAAGCACTACTGCCGTTGGATGAACATTGTACGGTAACTGGAGCTAGAGTCGTTCATATTGACTAAGTTGACAAAGCCCTCTGTCCCCGTCAACTTGGTAGGCCCACAAGTCAGCCTCCCACTATGGTGTGTTCCAGCTGACAGGGGGAGTATTCATTTTTTGTGCGTAATAAGGAGGCACTTCCTTGCGTGCGAAGATAGCTGGTGGGTCCGACCTGTCAGCGGGGGGCACGTTTTTTCTCGCGAAATATAGAGGCCCTTCCGATGGGTCCCAAATGTCACGCGGAGGAATCAAAGACTTGAGAAGGCGTACAGAACAAGCTAGTGTACCAGTAGAGAGACGTTGCTGAGTTTTAGAAAAGAGAGAGACGTGCTCATGTAGCTGGTTTGAATCCAAACTTAGACTATGACTATATATGGTGCTATGCTACTCTACAAGTAATGAAACTGACATATCCAACGTTCGCTTCTCCTCTTCTCTACTTACTCTGTCTAGCATTAGATGCTCTGGCCATAGCAACCATGTCCGCTGGCTGCTCGTCCACATGCTCTTCAGCAGGCAACAACCAAATATGCGCCAAGTCGCCACCCGTACCATCGCCTGTGGGTCTCATGACACCCCCGCCTAGACGCGCACCGCAGCCGGTTGCTCATCGTAACCCGCTGCCGTTGGTGTGGTGCCACTGCTGCAAATCACGCAGAGTAATCCGTCGCGCTCAACCACAATCCTCAACCCTGGCCGAGTCTTCTACAAATGCCCGAATCATGGGGTAATAATATGTTTAAGTGTTTTTCTGCTGCTTTCCATTGCTGATTTTTTAATAGTTTGGTTGATGATCTTCCAATTTGATTCGTGCAGAAAAGGGAAGATTCGTGTGATTTGTATTTCTGGGAAGTTGTTGATGTGGGGGAGTGCAACTATGCTGATTATTTGGTTAGCCGAGGAATTCCAAATACCAGCAGATTGGGGTGTCGGACAAGTAACTGAAGGAACGGCAGAAGAGGAAGATACAGAGCAGAAGGTTAAAGATGCAGTTCCTCTGATCATGGACAAGCAAGAGCTGCTGAACGGCCTTGACAGCAATGAGGAGATGAAAGAGCTTGTGAAGATAATGGGCAAAATCGATGTGCTCTGTAGGATGATTGTCTCTTTATTGGCAGTGTATGTAGCACTCGTGATGTATTCAGTGGCTATGACATGAGCACTTTGCTGAAACTAGTAATGAATGAAACCTGTGTAGCAGGCTGGGCGTAGTGTTGTGAACATCTAATGATTTCTATTAACGGAAATCAGGGGGTATCCCCTTTTGCTCATAAATAAATAAATAGCAGAGGCCCTTTTGGTAATAAATAAATAAATTAGCAGAGGCCCTGTCGGGTCAGCTTTGTTTTCATTCGAAGACGTCGAGCAAATTGCAGTCCAACGGCAAACTATGTCATCAAATTCAAGTTTCATAGTCAAATATGAGTACAACTAAACAACAACGTCATCATGTTTTAGTCATCATACAATCACCAAACACAAATCAGCATACATAACAAGTGATGTTCTCACAAGAAAATACTAAACAACATGTTCATCAGGTTTCAGTTGTCATAGCAAACACAATTTCACATAGTAGATAAAAAACGTCTTCTGATAGGCAAATACGACAAAAGCAATGTAATCATCATCTCCAGCAGCAGGGTCAACATCTTCGCCATGTGTATCAGTCTGAATCGTAATTCCCCACGGTGTCATCTTCTTCTTCGTCCTCAACGTCCTCGAATGTTGGCTTCTTCTTGATCAACTCTTGTATGTCCACAACACGATAGGCAATCTTTTCGCCGGCGTCATTGACGTGATGGTTCTCAAAGATATTAGGAACATCTGTGTTATCTTGTACATCAGGAGCAGTGTAAGCATCATCTTGTTGTGCAACTTCATTAAATGAATTCCTCTGCTCAAACCTTTGCAATACTCTCCAGTCATCGCTACATGCAAATGTTTCTTCCAAGAAAAATATCTGTGTTGCTTGATTTGCCAAAATAAAAGGCTCGTTGGTCTGGTATGCCGCCTTGACATTGATGGATTTGAAATAATCATCAGCTCTAGGTTTTGCGATCCTGGAAAACAGGTCATACCAACGACAGCACAATAGAACCACACACCGATGATCCTCGAAACTGGAGATATACTACAACTGAACAATGTCTGTTATGTTAGCATACATTTCAGTTGTCTCTTTGTCATACGTATCCGTGCTCATGATGGCACTGTTTTGTGTCTTCCTGCCTTCGTCTCGTGCAAGGGTGTTGTAGCGCACATCTCCAACAACGCAAGATTCATAATGTCTTACCCGCGTATCAGGACCCATTGCTAGTGAGTAAAGGGCATCATCAACTGCCTGCCCATCCTCCCGCATCTTCTTAACCTATGGTTAGAAAATAGACAAGCTGATCATCTTATGTACTCAATATATTAAAAAAACTGACAGTGCAATTCAAAAGCTTACATGGCTCTTGAACCATTTTGCAAATCCTGCCATAACCAGTTTGTCAATGTTTCTTGGATTTCGCGGCAGTAACTCCTGTTTGTAGATGTTGCACAACATAGTGATCGCGTCAAACATCTAAATATATAAGAATGTGCTGCTAGTTTAGTAGATTACAATGTATAAGCTGCAGTACTTAGCACTTACTTGATATAAGGTGGTATCTCAGGACAGTTATTCAACACATACCAAACCATTTTGTCCAAATCTTTAGGTTTGTCCTCTTGTCGACTCTTCCCTGTAACTCGAACAGAATAATCGAAAACATTGAGCCCGGGATTGTTTTCATCCACCTCTTTGCTAAGCTGATCAGCTATTTCAATGTATTTTGAGTAGAATGTCAACGCTTCTGTAGCAATGTAGGCCTCTGCAATGGAGCCCTCGGGTCTAGCTATGTTCCTAACATAGCCCTTGAAAGTGCCTACCCGCCTTTCAATAGGGTACATCCAGCCATACTGTACTGGACCTCTAAGTAGTGCCTCATCAGGTAGATGAACAGCCAAATGCACCATCACATCAAAGAAGGCTGGAGGATATATCTTCTCAAGGTCGCATAGGATAGTTGGTATCTTGTCTCTAAGACGGTCCAAAGCAACTATCCTAATATTTCTACTGCAGAGTTCCCTGAAGAATTGTCCCAACTCTACAACTGCTCTGTATAAGTCAGGACGGCCCAATCCTCTAAGGATAAGAGGTAAAACCCTTTGAAGTAGGACGTGACAGTCATGAGTTTTCGACCCTTGTACCTTGTTTCCATCTGCACTGACTCTCCTTTCAGGGTTGGAAGCAAATCCATGTGGGAATCTCACACGTGATAGAACCTCGCAAAATTCTTTTCTTTTTACCTTGTCCAAGACGTACACAGCTGGTGCCATATCCCGTGGTTTACCTTCTTGCACCTGCAAATCCTGTCTGATACCCAGGTGTGTCAACTCAATCCTAGATTTTAAGGTATCTTTTGTCTTGCCTTCAATATTAAGAAGTGTGCCGATAATGATGTCACATATATTTTTCTCGATGTGCATCACATCAAGATTATGCCGCAGATCCAAATCTTTCCAATACTCCAAGTCCCACAAAGTGGACCTACGGGTAAACAATAATCTCTCTTTTGCCCTACCACGCTTCCTTTTCCCGCTACCATAATCAGGATGGTTTCCTGGTGTAATATGCCTGACCTTCTCTAATTCCACTTGCAACTCATCGGTTGTGAGCCTCTTTGGCGCATCATGGTTTTCATGCTTTGCATTGAACACATGTCTTCAGTATTTTCTGGGATGCGGCTTGTCCTTGGCAAGGAAACGGTGGTGTCCAATGTAACAGATCTTGCTAAGTATTGTGTATGACAGCGGATTCCTGTCACAGCGAACACATGCATTGTTACCATGTGTCGTTCACCCTGACATAGTGCCCAAAGCTGGATAATCATGGATGCACCAAATTATAAAAAGCACACAGAAAGAAATCAGCTGGTGGGCTGCTATATAGGTCTCGAGTGAGAACACCCCTCCATAGCTGTTGAAGTTCCTCCACAAGAGGCTCCATGAACAAATCAAAATCCTTTCCAGGACTTTTTGGACCTAGGATGAGCAAGGCCATCATGTAGTTTGATTCTTTGGTGCAGACATTTGGAGGCATGTTGTAAGGGATAACAAGCACTGGCCACATGTTATATATGGCGCTCTGGTGGCCAAATGGGTTAAATCCATCTGAAGCTAAGCCAAGTCTAATGTTTCTCGGGTCAGCAACAAACTTTTCGTGTTTCTGATTGAAGCTTTTCCACTCACTACCATGTGATGGATGGCACATTATATTCTGATCTCTGTATTCCTGGTTCCTAGAATGCCACAGTACATCCTCTCTTGTTTCAGCATCATGAAACAACCTCTGCAATCTTGGTGTAATTGGAAAATGCCTCAAAACATTATGAGTTATCCTCTTCATAGCATCGCCATCTTTCCATCTTGATGATTTGCATTTCGGGCATTCACATAAGTTGGCATAATCCTTCCGGAACAGAACACAATTATTCTTACAAACATGGATCATATCATATCCAATCCGAACGGCACGAAGGAAATTCCTAATTTTACTGTAGGTGTGTGGTAGCTGAGACGCATCTGGGAAAGATTTGCGGAAAGCAGCCCACATCGCATCGAATGATTTGTTGGTCATCCGCTTAGATGTCTTCACCTGAAGAAATGCGACCATAGCTGAGAATACTGACAGCTTATTTCCTGGGGTGACATCCACGTTGCATTGTTCCAACATGCGGGCCCACCATTTTTCTTCTGCAGGTGAAAGTTCACGGAATGCACGAGCATTTCGTACCATTGTTTTAATGTTTGTCAAACTCACTGGCTCCGCCACCACCTCCTCCTCCTCCTCTTCCACCTGAGCATCAGGCATATCAAGATGGTGATCTGCTGCTTCCAAGTAGTCAATAACATTGACATTCACAGCTTCACCGTGATGAACCCACCTAGTATATGTGACCAACATCCCATACAAGTGTAGATGATTTTGCACAGTTGACTGGGGTCTTGTAACTGAATTCATACAACTGCTACACGGGCAGAGCACATCTGATTTCGGACCACCGTACTCAGCTTTGATAAAGTTCATGAAGTTTTTAACCCCCTCGACATATGCAGCGGAGAATCTTCGAGCAGAAGTTATCCAAGTCTTGTCCATCTGTTAGACATACAAATTAGTTCTTCTACTAGATATTACAGGAAAAACATATATGCGTTTTATGAAGTCTAGAAGAAAATACCTAGGTCGATGTCTAAAGCTATGGCAAGATATTTGGACAAGCAGATCTAAGTAACGAAATATATGTAAAGCTAATTCAGGTAACAGATTTGAGTGCCAAATTATGGCAGGCTGTTTCAGCAGTCAATGAGGCCGAGCACACAGCCATCGAACTATCGAAGCCCATCGCAGCAACAAAGATCGAGTATAAAACGGTGTAGAGCTATTTCACCTAACAGATTGGCTACTAGACCATGTCAATCTACATCACAATAAATATATGGCAGGATATTTTAGCAACTAATCAGCCTTGGCATGCCATCAGCTAAGCAGATTGAGTGCAAAACAGGGCAAGGAAGCTTCTTAAGCAGAGCATATTGATGGTAAACTACTTCGGCAAACAGTGAGATTAACAACGTCTATCAGCTAACATTCAGCGCTACACCGACATGCACGGGGCATCAGTCTAGAATGCGCGTACCGTGGGAGAAGCTGACCGTCGTGCGTATCCACACGAACGTCGCCAGCGGTGGCGGCGCTGACCGCCGTGCGCCTCCACAAGAACGTCGCCAGTGGTCGCGGCGCGGCTAGAGGACGGCAGTCTATGAGAGCTTACTGTGGGAGCGAGAGGATCACCGTGCGTCCCCTCGATGAACCACGGCACCGACGTATCGGCGTGGCAGGGAGGGCGGCTTTGGCGGAGTGAATTGAGTGGAGGGGGACGGGGGGGGGGGGGGTTGGGGAATATTATTGGCTAGTTGGCGCAAGGGCGGTTGAATCTAGGATTTGGGGGGAATTTTTGGGTTGGGGGGGAGGATTTTTGCGCGGTGGGTGGGGGGAGTTTGGCGCATGGTCGGTTTCTCCAAGTGCAGTCCCACGTGTCAGTGAAGAGGCAAGCCGAAGCGCGTTCCGTTTGCGTGAGCCGTGTGCAGGACCAAACGTGTGTGGGGTGCAATGCGACCGCGACAGGGGTCCTGTGAGTGTACCGCCTTTTTTCCTTTTAAACTAGGTGCTTCGCCCCCTCAAAAAAAACTTGGTAATGCCGACTAAAACGGCGCGGCCGGGTCTTTTCCCGCGCGATATGCTGGGAGGTTGGCTTAGTTGGGTTTTTCAGGACGAGTAATGCTACCCCTACGTAATCCCAGTTACGTAATTAACGTAATGTGAAACAAGTGAGCTGTTGATTGTAGATTGGGGGGAGGGAGGCGCCCACCACCATGAAAATCAGGGGAGGAGAGAGAGAGGCAATTTACGTTAACCCTTTCATAGGTTCCCATAGATGTAGAAAGATGTGAAATGCGTGAATGTGTAGTGGACGTACTATTGGAGTGCCTAAGATAAATTGTGTATGTATAGACCCTATGTGTTTATTTTACTTCGCATGTTAGATTTGTCTCGGTTCAATAAAAAGCAGAGTTGGTGATGATGGTGTCCCTGTCATCCTGCAATATAGGTCGTCCGATCTATATCTAACGGATGAGAAGGAAACTATGACAATTTACCCGCACTCCTCTCCACATTTGCAGATAAGGCTTTCCCTCGTTCATCCTTTTCTCCCACAAGATCTTGATCTTCCGTGCAATGCACGGGCATCTTGCTAGTACTCCTACAATATACTATATTATTGTGAAAGTTCATATACACGGGCCGAGATTAATGCAAACACGGAAGATTTTCATTACATTTCGAACTTTTATACGAGAGAAAAATAAAAGAAACCCGACCCTAAACCTATTCTACGGCGGCGACCGACGTCCTCCATCTGCGATCTCTATGTACGGGGGCGGGGTTCAAGACCCGTGAAGTGGAGGTGCGGTCTCCTGGGAGGAAGAGTAGACCACTGGATACGGACCGGCCAGTTGGCACACCATGCCCTGCCGCCTCCCATGCCCTACTCATCCTCGGAGGAGTCCCCGACCTCGGTGGTTCCGGACGTTGGACGGCGCAAGTAGGACGCGTGGCGGACGGTGCTCCCGTCGTCGGCCGCCAGCGTGGCCACCGCTTGTGCGGTCGCGTCCGCGTCCGGCTATGCCGCTATTGTGTCACGAGAGGCCACTTGAGCGAGGGCGGCGACCTCGAGCTTCATCCCGCAGAGCGTTCGCGCTTGCGGCCATGGCGGATGTGGTGCCAGGTAGGATGATGACGCGCTATGGTGTGGAGGTTAGCTGTGTTGCCGCTTTAAGTAGCGCATTCCGGTGAGGTCAAGCATCCGGGTGCGTCATTAAGTCGTCGGAGTTGGTTCCTCGGGCACCGATCCTCTTAAAAACGACATACGAAGGGACGGCATGAATGCGGGCAGCTGGCGCCGGCTGGGAACGCACCGCGTGATGGCGCGAGGAACAAGGGTTTTGGTGTGCCAGGGTAGTCAGCTGCGGTCGTGGCAACGTTGGAGATGCCCTTTGCTCACATGCGGTCCCCGCATGTCATTGAAAAAGCAATGCGACCCGGCATGGTCTCAGGTCCTGAGAATGCAGTTGGCCACGCTACACCACTCCGCAGACGCGTTGCGGCGCCCCGTGCATCCTCGACGAGCCGGGTGTTGGGGTGTGTTTGGATTATGGCCAAAGTGCACCTTACCAAAATTTTGGTCATGACCCAAAGATTGGTCTTTGTTTGGATGGTTGCCATTTTTTTGGCATGCCAATGAACTCTAGCCAACTCTAGTTCATTTTTCTTGCCAATGTCGGCCAAATCATGGGCAACCAATACCTCACTCAAAATTTTGGCTACCCAATGCTTTGATGGGGCAACCTTGGGCACAAACCAAACATACTTTTGGTTGTCCCGCAGCACTAATGCCACCCTCGGCACACTGAATCCGACCGTGTCTAGCGACGATGAGTGTGTCGCTCACCGCGGTCGCCGTGTCCAGAGGCAGTGCTGGAGCTGCGCCACATTGTTGGCCCCCACGACCCACATGAACGGTTGACGGTGGTGAGGAGGTCGTGGGCCAGCTCCTCCATATGACTAGTCTGCGCTACGTCGTCCCGACGGGTGTGCCCCACATGTCGGTTTCCTGTTTTCCCGGCCATATTCGAGCGTCAGTGCTCCGCGTTGCGCATTAGGCCTTTCACTATGTAGGCCAAGAGTGACAACTTATTGTTTATTTGAGCCGTTCAAGTATAATCATGTGGCGTTTGCTTATTTCTCATTCCTCTCCAACCCTCTTCTCCATTGATCATGTCGCCCTCCGGTCGAGTCCATCCTCCCGCATGCCTCATTTGAACATTCCGCCGAGTATCTCCAGACCCCGAGATGAAATCGGGAGAGAACGAGTGGGGCCACGTGATACCTAAGGCAGATTCAAAATTTTGAACCGGTGATCATAGCATCCGCAAATCATATATAAAGGGTATTCAATGTGCGTTCCATTTTTGAAAGTACAATATACTCCCTCCTATCCTTTCTAGTTTACATATAAGTTTTATGTGTAGTCAAAGTATCTCTACTTTGATAAAAAAAAGTATCAACATTCAACAATGCCCAATCAATATTTTTAGATTCGTACGTACTCCTAGATTTGTACTCGAGATGGTTTCCAATTTGTTTTCAACCATGTGAATGTGCTTGTTCTCGCGCATGCTCTTCCTACTAGGATTTCGCCACGTATAGCCAGTCCAATAGTAACTTTTTTAAGCTCCCTGTCCAATAGTACTAGTGGAGTACTGACAACATCTGTACTAGAGTATGCAGTGCTCATAGTAGTACTCCCTCCTTCCATTTATATAGGGCCTATGTGGAGGAGAGAGATGTGAAAAAGTAAGGGGAGTGAGCTCTCATGCAAGAGCCTAGCTATATACGCATTCCTAGTTAAATACAATAAATATGAAGAAAGAGATAGGAGATGGAAAAAAGTACTAATACAATAGCCAACCTTATAACTTTTTTTGCGGGAAATAGCCAACCTTATAGCCCACACTACTGTATGAGTGCATATAATAGATGATGGCTATAGATGACATGGCAGTCCCTCATAGCCATCGACTGGCTATATTATTAACCATGCTCTAATGCATTTTTAAAACCGCATCTGACTATTAACAAGATTAATTGTACATGAGATGTATAATGTGAAAATTATATCATTGGAAACTCATTTCACATACGAATTTGACCATATGCTTTGTGTAAGTTGCATGTCATATATTATTACTCTAACATTTGGTCAAAGTTAGCCTCGAAAAACGCATTAGGCCATGTATAGTAAATGGAAGGAGGGAGTAGTAGTGGAAGTGGATCCTCTGACGTAGGTATTCCTGCCTTACCCTCCCTTTCGGTCACTTACTGGCGGACCCCATGCTTGCTAGGCCCCGTATGTCAGTTACTCAATGGGTTCAGCCACGTCAAGGGATCCTCATCCGTAGTATACTCCCTCTATTTTTATTTACTCCGCATAAAACGGAGGGAGTGGTAGTATAAATGACGCGTGCGGGGGAGGGGGAGGTACGTCGGTTTGCTCTCAACTGCGGTCCCGCAAGCGAGCGAAAACACAAGACGAAGCACGTTCCATTCGGTGAGCGATGTACAGTCAAAACCGATTGACCGGTCATCGCCGGACCCACTATTCACACCAGAACCTTCGCTGCTCGGCCTACGCAAGCCACTGCCCTAAAACCACACCTAATCTCCAGCCCAGTCCGCCACCTTTCGATCCCCTAGCCCGCATCAAGCGTCCCCTAGTTCGCCGGAAAGCCATGGTGCGTCGCATGATCACTCACTACAAGATGCTGACGCCGGAGCGCCGCGCAGAAATCGCGGCGGCGGTCGGCACCACAGACCTTCGTTCCCAAGCTCGCTTTGCGGCGGGCCATTCCCTGGGTTCTTTGGAGCCAAGCTATCAGGAGGAGGAAGCCGATCCAATGTTCATGGCGGAGGTCGCGGCGCAGAAAGCCCCTGATGGGTGTGAGACGATGGACGTCGACTTTGTGCTGGCGTCCGAGTCCCCCATGGTGCAGGCGGACCAGCGGTTCAACATGGCGATACTAAAGGAGGACCGGGAGGCAGAGGCTCAACTCGACGCGGAGCGTGCGCATGCCGCTGCCATCGAGGCTCTCCTGCAGGCGGAACCGGATGTCGTGGATGTGAACCGGGCGACGGAGGCTCGACTTGAGGCGGACCGCGCGGATGTCACTGCCATCGAGGCCCTCCTGCAGGCGGAACCGGACGTCCTGGCCTTGAATCGGGCGGCCGAGGCTCAACTCGACGCGGAGCGCGCGGATGCCGCTCTCATCGACGCCCTCCTGCAAGCGGAACTGGACGTCCTGGACTTGAACCGGGCGGCGGAGGCTCGACTCGACGCGGAGCGCGCGGATGCCACTGCCATCGAGGCCATCCTGCAGGCGGAACCGGACGTCCTCGACTTGAACCGGGCTGTGCTCTCGTCCGTGCAGAGTGCCCGCACGCTCCGCGTGAACGAGTAGCTGGAGGCCGAGGACAATCACGGTGCGGAGACACACGTCGGCAGCTACGGCTGGTTCGCGCTTGCAGCCAAAGACGACGAGGCCGTCTCGTTCCGCGAGCAGTGATAGTTTTTCTTTGTGTTGTTGTTTTTATGGATCTTTGCTGTCTAAAAACATATATTGGTATGCAAGTCGCCTGACTTGGGTCAGTCTACCATTTCAGGCGGTTGGATGAATATCCTACGTCTCCTAACCCTTCTTCCTCACCTCTTCTTCTTCCCCAACAGCCTACCGCACGGGCCGTACGGATACTCCCCAACATGCGGTTGGATAAACATACTCTATGAACGAAAATTATGTGTCAGCGATAGGATGTCTGAGTTTGGTTTGTTCACATGCGACATCACGTGTCAGTGAGGGTGCGTTCCCTTGGTTGGGTTTGCGGCGTGCAGGAGCGATGGTCGGAGGGTGCGGTGCGACCGCGGCGTGCAGGAGCGACCGTGTGAGGGTGCGGTGCGACCGCGACAGCCGTGCGCAAGTGTACCTCCTTTTCATTTTGAAAACTTTAGGCAAGCTTGGCAAAAATGCGTGGCGAAGTATGGCAATGCAAGGCCTAGACCCAAACAGGATAAGTACGTACGTACTAGGAGTACTAGTGTTAAAAAAGAAAGGCGGGGTTTTCCTTCACGGGATTTAATCGATACAAATCCTCGTTTCACGTGTCAATTAATGCGTATTTTTTCTCCAAAGACCAAAGAGCTAACTATCTCACTCCTCATCGCTTGACTAATGCAGCGCCATGAACCAACCTTCTCACTTCCGCATGCATGCAGGGGATATTAATGTCCTTGGTTGCTAGTACGAGGCAAAACCCATCAATTTTGCCTCGATTAGTGTTAGTGGCCTTTTGCAAATTGTAATTTTGATATACTGGCCTTGTGTACAAAAAAATGGAGGTAGTAACTATATTTGACTTCCTTCCCCATTGCGGTGACGTCGACGATATCTCGAACGTTGTGGTTTGGCGAAGTGCGTTCAACGGAGAACACCATTGAGGGAGACCACGGTAAGTCATTCGCAAGTGCCGCCTGCAAGCCGAGACAACCGCCTTATTTGCATCCCGGAAGTTCGTTGAACCAAAGGACGCGTAAATGTACTAGTACTACTAGTACACAATAGCGTCGTCCGTCTAGCTTAGTGCGGTGAGATGGTTTCCCGAAGAAGACGATGGAGAAGCGGAGTCAACGAAGAGTGAAATGATGGTTGCTTCGTCCGTGCTTTTGTGATTTTACGCCTCACTGCTTTGTAATTTGTGATAGAAGGGGAAGGGAGTAGACTTTGTGCTCTATACTGTACTACATGCATCCAAGCATGGGAGAAAGAGGAGAGACGTTGCATTTTTCTATTCCTTCAATCAATCAATCAGGGAGCTTCGGTTCCATCTTTTGGCTTTGGCAACACCGTCCACAATGGTTCCCATGATGCCAAAAGCTATTTTCACATTTGGATACACATTGTGAATGCCCTTAACCGTACCACTTGCTTTTGCTCCTGTGTGCTATCTATACAAATATCAATTATATTGATCTAAAAAATTATAGAATCAAGCTTAGTAAAAAGGAGGTGATTTTGCCGCGTGGATGGCGGGGGAGGTTTCTTATTTTTAGAGGACGTTGTCCTGGCGGTTTGCTAACATGCGGTCCCACATGCCAGTGCTTTACCAAGCCGATCCGCGTCCCACATGAGGCAGAACAACGGCAGAAGCAACACCTGGTTAAGTTGAAGAAGATGAGGGAGAAGCGGATTCAGCAACGATTGAAATGATGGTTCCTTCGTCCCTCCAACTTCTTTTTTTAGCATTATTACTTCGTCCCTCCAACCCAACTGCGGGAAAGGTGCATCTTTGTGATTTGATGCCTCATTGCTCGTTACTACGCCGGCACCATGACTGGGGTGCTTCACCCCGGCTGCTCTGCAGTGCATTCCGGTATGGCACGTGGACCCGGTAGCTTGATGTCCCACATGTCGGCGAAAGGGACTAGAAGATTTATGAAAGCGAGCGCTCCACTCTGACGACACAGGAGTACAACACGACGGCCCAGTGAACTGTCACTTATACTGTATAGTACTATAGTTTTGTTGTTTTGCACGATCCATCGATACAAACCCGATTAAACAGGAAAGGGCGGGATTTTTCCCGCGTGGTAGATGATACTGGCCATACATTTCAAAGGCAATTTTAATGTATGCAAACTGAATAATTAAGTAACAATATGATATCTAGTAAAACTAAAAACACATATGATTTATTGTGTTAGAGTGTAGTAGTAGTGCTGTATTGCATAGTTGTTAGATGTAACATGCAAGAACGTGTAGAGATGTAGTTTTGGAGGGCCTACAGAGAGAAAAGCATAATACGGTCACCGAACTTCCGAATAAGCTGATTACGGTCACTATATACGTTTTGCGGTGATTATACGGTCACTTGCTCACGGTTCAGCATCGGAATGCACTCTGCTGATCGGCCAAATAGTCTGCTTGGCGCCATGTTGACTAGTTAAATTGACCATGTTCCTTGTGGGTCCCACCTGTCAGTTCGCATAGGGAAAAGGTCAGATAAACACAAATTTATGCAGGCGCGACAAGACTCCAACCAGTGCGCGGGAATCACCTGTTTTTTTAGGGTGCGCGTTGGCGAATCACCTGGTTGTGTATGTGTCTATCAGAGCCTGATGTGTGCGCATGCACGTGTACGTTGAGCACTTGAGCGTGAGAGTGTGTGTTGGTCGTGTGGTGTACTGGTGTCTGCATGCATGCGTGCGTCTGTGTGTGAGTGTTGCGTGCGTGCGTGGTTGCGTGTGTACATGTGAGTGTTGCGTGCGTGCGTGGGTGCATGTGTTTGTGTGAGTGTTGCGTGCATGCAGTTCGTGTAATCGTGTGCATGTCTGCGTGTGTGTATAATCACCACACCAGCTCCTGTGTGTTAAAACAGACGACTCAGCATACCAATATAAGGCCACCTTGTCCACTGTGCCCGCGTTCATGACTTCGAACCACCGTGCAATATTTTTTTGTCGTCTGTTTTCATTCTTACTATCAAGATGCCCGTGCGTTGCACGTAACATCAAGATGCATTTGTATGACTAGTTTATCTTGTGAGAGAAAAGGATGAACGAGGGAAGGCCTTATTTGCAAATGTGGAGAGGTGTGTGGGTACCTTTTTGCAAAATTGCCATAGTTTCTTTCCTACCCGTCAGATATAAATCGGACGACCTATATTGCAGGATGGCAGGCACACCATCATCACCAACTCTGTTTTTTATAAGAGTGTATTTTATAGGAGTGTAGATGTATAGTAGATACAAGCCGACAGGTGGGCATGATGGTAGTAAGATAATGTGATGCAACACTAGAGGTGCCACATGGAGAGTTTAACTAGTCAACTAGTCATGTCTTGAGCAAATACAGAGTTGTACGGTGAGCCCGTGACTATATAATAACCACTAAACGTAAATGGTGACCATAATGAGTGGATTCTGAAGTCCAATGTACGTATCGTGCTTTCACTTCAAATACAATGATCGTCATTGTATATATCGCGAGAGAAAGATGAAACATGTGTGAATGTGCTGGGGGCTTACTTTTAGAGGACCTGGAGATAGTTTGTGTGCATACGTGAAAGGGGCGTAGAGGGGGGATATGCGATGGAGAGAGAGATGCTCTTCGTTTCTCTTTATTATGACTAACTTTGTATATAGTATAAAAATATACAAATTCACAGTGCGGAATAAATATCATTGTGGGCACCATGCAATGCAAATTAGCGTTCGTACTCCTCCATATAACTTTGTAATGTTGTATATATGTAGAAATTTTAAAATAATTTTTTGGCCACACTTTATTCAAAAGGAATGTTGTATGCGAAATAAACGTGAAGAGAGGGCTTTTTAGATCAATGGGGTACGTGATGTAACATGTGTGAATGTGTAGTTGATGCATTTGGCAGGGCATAGAGAGGTATGTGTGTGTACTACGTATTCGAGAGAGACATGGATAGAGGGGCTGGCGGGGGGGCGTGGGAGAGATAGCACGAGAAATGAGAGTGGTCTCGAGAGAGAGAGAGAGAGACGAATATGACGTCACGGCGAGAGATTCCCTTGAGTGTGCATATGCAAGGGGGGAGGGGATAGAGGCACCAGGAGAATTTTGTGTGTGTGTGTGGTGTTTGTTTTGGTATGTGTGGGTTTGAGAAGATAACGAGACGTGGGGGCAGAGGGTGTGTCACCGCGTGAGGTCCGGTGGGTCGAGGTGAGGCCCTTCGTTCAGTTTCGTCCTGCGCCACATTGGTCGGCCCCTGACGCATTTAGGGAGACCCATGGATGACTAGTCGTACAGGACAAAGATAGCAGAATTGTAACCCTAGGTTCTCGGACTAAGGTAACCCCTTTATCTCTGATATTACTATTCATCCAACCTAACTTTAAGGGGCATCCTACAGAATGCTCTGCTAGAATCATACTCGTCGATTAGGAAGAGAGGTGTGAGACAATGCGTGAGAGACAGGCCTAAAGATAATGTGCGTACAGGAGACACGTAGGCAGGTCTATGTATATAGAAAGGGTCGATGGGGATTGTGCGTGTGTATGCTTGCGAGAAGAAGAGTACTTGTGATAAAGGTTAGTGAAAACAGTTGGAAATGGTTACGAGAGGGAGGGAGGGTTATATCTAGAGCATGTGTGCGAGAAAGACACCTCGGGAGAGAGTGTGTGAGCATGTGTGAGAGACCACCGATGGAGAGTGAAACTACACGTAAAAGACTGCTGTACACATTGATTAAAGATATAAATTGTATCCAAATATTAGGATGGGATCATGATATTTGCAATTCGCGTAAGGAACGGTCATTGATCCATCAGACATCTAGATTCTATCGAATTTGAGCATGTCTATGTTATTATTCGACACAATTGATCCACATAGTTAGTATTTTGAACTCCAGACAATGCATTGCTTTAGCAATCGAATATAAACGTGAGTATAGTTCATGTTGTGTGTGTAAATCATGTTATACATATGAAATTTACACAATGAACATTATAAATAGCTACCTATGAACTAGCATACATTTGAATTCAACTTAAGGTGGTTTAGAAAAATCGAATTCAACATGAAGTCCATTCAATTATTTGAATTTGATATCATGGCATTTGTAAATCATACCTAAATTATGGGGGCACCAATCTTTGCACTGGTTTTGTACATAATAGCATATGTAGTCGTGTACAAAATAGATTCAAATTTAGCTCCTCCATTCCAAAATAATCGTAGTTATAGGATTTTCAAGTGTCAAAATTTCAAAAAGAAGTGGATAATTTAATGATGTTTTCAAACATACAAGGTCAAATATAACGTTGTCTATTTAGGTCAATCCTCATAGTTCAAGAGTACTCTAAACGTGAATGCTTGTGTTTCAAAATTTCGAACGAAGCGCCAAAAGAGCCTCTACTCGCCCGAAACTGCGTGAGACCAATGTTTGGTAGTACAAGGAAATTACTTTTCTAATAACTCCGACCCGTGAAACCTACTGGCCCGATGTCCAAAGGTCTAAACTGGGGTAGGTTTGTATCTTCATCTAGACGCCACGCAACCGCCTCCGAAAAACATTCATACACAATGGCCGCCTAAGCACACATGCGCGCGGCCAAAATCACTCCCCCCACTATTTGGGACACCTGGGATTACCATCCTACCCCCGACCCGCAGTAGGTCTGAAATTTAAGAGGGGGGCAAAGTTTGTACTTTCCCCAAATTTCAAACAAGCGAGTCCCATCTTCTGTTCAAAAAAGCCAAAACAAGCGCGTCCCAGACCGAAACATGGTTCTCCCCCCCCCCGCCCACCCGTCTGATTCCCCATTCGTACTCCGTTGGCGCAAAAACTACCTCTCCACCCATCAACCGCCGCCCTCCTCCATCATGCCGGAGCCGATACCCCGACGTTGTCGTCCACCACAACCTCAACCACAACGCCCTCCACGGCTAGTAGTTGAAGCCGAGGCCGAGCCGTCCGTACCCGGGCCAATTCAACCACGCCGTCCTGCGCCTCACCATTGTCGCTCCAACTTCGCCACCGTCCACCACACCCGAGCTGTTCCTGCTACGTCGTCCTTCGCCGCCTCGGATCTGCTTCCCCTCCGCCGATATACGGCCATGGCAACATAGTCAACAATTTGGCCATGGGTTTGTCCAAGGATCCACGGCTCTCCAAAACATCGGTTCCCCAGGAAAAAACAAGAAGACCACCGCGACATATTGAGACCACACTTGCAACCGATAAGGGTACTCCTCTTCCCTTATTCGTGCAAATCTTATGTGTTTTCTTGCACGGTATTCATCCCACAAAAGACACTAGTTGACCGCTTCTTCTTGATACTAGATGTTCCTAGTAACTCGCGATGCACAAGGTTTCTCCTCATATACTATTTCACCTTAGCTAGAGGTCTGTCGCCCCCCTGAATTTCAATTTCTGGTCAGTTGATTCCCAATTAACGGAAGCATTCCCGGTGTAACAGGTGCTAGTACGCCTATTACGCCGGGGAAGCAGCGCCTTGGAGTTTACCTTAGGGGCGTGTGGGGCCTAGAGCTACTGGCACCTGATCTGGAGGTCGGACTGGATTAAAGGGATGGCCTGGGGGCGCTGCCAAGCACGACGGTGGTGTGAGGACGAGGGGAGGGCGGGGCGGCAGAGGCAGGGGTCTGGCCCGGTGGTCGCTGGCGGTTCGAGAAAGATTGTCAACAGTGACTGGTGGGAGGTAGACGAAGGCCATCTGCCCGTTCCTTATAGATCAGACGGTTCATTTAAAAAATGGACTGACCTATTTATTTTTAGTCGACTGTTATCTTAGATATGACCACATGTGGTGGTGCGCTGGAGGAGTACCTGCATTTCCTGTGCTCATATATTACAAAATCATACGGAGTAGAATCTAATTTTGTTTGCCATGCAATGTTGTAGAGCTATCATATGTCTCCTATCATTTATTTTTCAGCCACCTGCTATCTGCTACTTTTATAGTGCACGAGTTCTGCACACACTTCACCCATACTCTCACTATTGTGTTTTTATGCAAGGGTATTTCAGAGTCTGCCTTGAGAGACGCAGCAAAGAAAAGAGAGAAGTTGTGCCAGCTTTCTTCGTGGGTAGGCACGACACTTTACAACGCTATAAAGGGTGTAGTGTCAGTAGATGGAGGCGGTAAACATAGCTCTGGAGTTGATGACCTCGCTCGCAATGAACCACCATCCCAGGTGCTTGCTTTAACTTCGCGGTGTCATATGTGGTTGCATGTTCCATATGGTGTCTAGTTTGTATTCGAAAGGCCGAAGTCGGTCTTTATTAAGATAAGGAAAGATATTTTTTACATGAACCACCATCCCGTGAGCACTAGAAGACAAATAGCTGTCAGGGCACTGGCTGAGCCAGTGACAAGCCCAGCAAAGACAGGCATCACCTGGAAGCCAACTAAAAAGCCGCGATGGCGGCGACGCAGCCCGCCTCCCACCAGGCTCTCAGGTCCTAGATGATCATGCTCACCACTCCAGTCGGATGTCTAGCTTGTATTGCTTCCAATTTGGTTAAATTGCATCTGCTTAGCTTACACATTATACCTTTGAATATGACATGCCTTTCTGTTTTTGGTACATACTAGTACATCTGTGTATTAACCATGTTCTTACATCAAACTAATGTTCTTGTGTATCCCTCATCAATCACTTATGATGAGGCAGGCAGACAAGTGGACTACTCCTCATTTAAAGAATGCATCGTCAGCCTCCCGACATGATTCTCAAGAAACAGCAAGGCTAGATGCAGATAGTGAACGTAGCTCTGTAGTTGATTACCGCATTTCCCCTACACTAGCATCGCAGGTGCTTGCTCTAACTTGGCAGCGTGATATGTGGTTGCATGTTGCATATGGTGTCTAGATTGTAATTCTTCCAATCTGGTTAAACTGCATGGTCTATTCTCCTTAGCTTATACATTATACCTGTTAATGTGACATGCCTTCCTGTATTTAGTACATAGTACATCTGTCTATTAAGCATGTCCTTACGTAAAACTATTGTTTTTTTGTATCCCGCATCAATCAATATGACGAGACAACTTAATATGCAGTGCGATATTAGTTGCATCTTTCATATGATTTATAGCATGCGCTGCTTCTAATTTGTTGAAATTCCATTTATGATGGGACGCTTTTAACTTGGCAGAGTCATATTGGTCGCATCTTTCATGTGGTGTCTAGCTTGCATTGCTTCTTATTTGTTGGAATGGTTTCTGCTTAGTTTACACAAACAGTTGTGAACATGCCATGTCGTCCTGTTTTTCGTACATATTCCATCCTGGTATCATGTGTTTGCCTTACATCAAAGTAGTGATTGTCAGTATCATGCATGAATGAGTTCTGAAGAGAGAATTTTATTGCTTTTTCTTGTTGGTTTTACTTGACAATTCAAACTCAATAAAGCGGAAGGAAGTTAGCAAGGCAGCGGATAAAGGTGCTCCTTCCAAACGGAGGGCCTCTACAGTTTCTACTCCTCCACCCCCCAAGATGATTTCCAAGACAACACATGCATCGACACTCAACAAAGTTGTGTTTATGATGAGCACATCTCCCCTAGTGCACCATCACCGGTGCTCCCTCTAACTTGGCACTGTTATATGTGGTTGCATGTTATGTGTGATGTCTAGCTTGTATTTCTTCTAATTTTGTTGAATTCCATCTGCTTACTTTACACATTATACTTGCATAAGACACGTGTTCCTGTTTCTAGAACATACAATATCTGTCTATCACACCATGTTCTTACATCAAATTACTATGTTGTGTAACCTGCAACAATCACTTATCATAAGACACGTTTGACTTCGGAGTGTGATATAGGTTAAATCTCACATTCTTTTCTAGCTTGTACTACTAATTTGTTGAAATGGCACTTATGACAAGACAGTTTTAACTTGGTAGAGTGATATTCATTGCATCTTTCATATGGTGTCTAGCTTTCATTGCTTCTAATTTGCTGAAATGCCTTCTCCTTAGTTTACACATTATAAGCTGTGAATATGCAATGTTGTGAATATTCAATGGCACTAATGACGAGAGACCTCTAACTTGGTAGTGTGATGTTGTTTCCATCTTGCATATGATTTATTTTTTGTACTGCTTCACATTTGTTTAAACGCCATTTATGATGAGACAATGTTAACTTGGCAGAGCGATATTTGTAGCATCTTTCATATGGTGTCTACCTTCCATTGCATTGCTTCTAATTTTGTGAAATGTCTTCTGCTTAGTTTACACATCATAGTTCTGGTTATCTCTTCCGTCCTGTTTTTCGTACATATTAAATCCTCCTATCATGTGGTTGTCTAACATCAAAGTTTAGTTCGTCTGCATCAATTTGTTTTGAAGAACTAAATTGTTATTCATTTTTCTTGTCGGCTTGACTTAACATGGCACAGAGAAAGAGGAAGAAACACAGAATGGCAGGGAATGAGAAGCGGATGAATCCTGCAGATTCTGCTGGTACTGATGGTGCAATAGAAGGTCAAAGTCTAGCGGCAAATTCTACAAACAGGTCATCCCATGCTACACGAGCTGCAAAAAAAGCCAAACAGAAACAAATAGCTTCCACCAAACAAGTAGAGACAGCCCTAGTTCTTGCAACACCTACCACAGTACTACCAGCTACACAAGTTACTCGTGCGTCAACTGAGCTAGCAGCACGTTCCCAAGCTCCCTTGCCACCTGACACTACTTCCCAAGCACTCTTGACACAAGACGAGTTGTCAAGATCAGATGAACCTTGTGAGCTTCAACAGCAAGAAAGTAGTTGCTGGAGTCAAGTTACAGTTGCATGCTTCTTTATATGTAGTCTCACAGTTTGATATACACTAACACTTCCTATGTTCGTTGTTGGACTAGCACCTAGGCGGAAGAGCAAACAAACATCAGGGATAATGCTCGATAGGTTAACTAAATCTAGAGGAGGAAGAATGGAGATCCGTTTTGAGGCAGGTTTAAAATGGCCACGTGATGCTACAGAGTCGGCCAAGTTAGTATCAGAGGCATCGGTTGCCGTTAGGTGTCATGTACGTATCCTCCCAACATGGATTCAGTATAGGAATGACAAAGACGAAACCCAGTTCAACACCTTCCTCGACCATTTATCTGTAAGTATGGTTATGTATGGAAACTAGTAATATCGTCTTGCTCTATCCCATACTTTCTAGGTTGCTGGTAATGAGACTCCCATAATTTTCAACAGATGAGGTTCAAGTTGGATAGCCAAGATGATGCAACCAGACAAGCTTGCACCCATGTTTTCAAGTCTGCTCTGCGACAATATCGGTATAACTTGAGGAAAAATCACTTTGAAGGCAAGGCTAACAGTGAACTTTCCCAAACATCTCCAGTGGAAAATATATCGGATGAAGACTGGAGGGGCCTCGTTAAACACTGGTCTGATCCGAAGTATCAGGTACATTATATATATATGTGATCAGATCACATGTTGAAGTCCTATTTACGCATGTTCCACACAAATCTATCTTCTTGTAGGTGAACTGTTCAAAGAACAAGGCCAACCGTACGAAAGTGAAATTCCAACAGACGACAGGATCTCGTAGCTATATTGCACACTGCGAGGCTCTTGTAATTAGCTGTTGTTTCACTCTTTTTGTTGTACCATATTATCAGATCTATATTGACTTGTTCCAAATGCGGAGGAAAGCCCGCAAGGACCAAAAAGTACCTGAACCAAATGCTGTGGAAATTTTCAAGGACTGCCACACCAGCAAGAAGAAGGGCATGACTACACCAGTCAAAGCCGTTGTTGTAAGTCCTTAATCCTCATGCCTTTTAACTACTACTTACTCTGACTTGTGCCTTGAACTGCATGGTTTGCAGCCAATGTCTATTACTCTTTTCAATTTTATACACAATTGTCTTAGCGTATCATTGCACCTTACAAGGTTTAAAAGAGAGGATTGATGTTCCTTTGATCTTGACCCTTAATCTATTTCCGTGCTGGACTTGCCCACACAACGTTACAATTGCATGTTTGTCTGTTCTCAGTTGTTTTGTGATATGAATGATGTCATACTATGCTTAACGTATTATAAACTTTGTCTCTTTATCCTTAGCCCTAAATACAATGTGAAGACATAGACAATACATTAGCGATGGTACATGGTCATATGTTTGGAACCTGGTTTTATTATGTACTTTGCAATAAAATACAACTAATATTTTACATGGGTTCACTAGAATAAGTTCTGTATATAGACCAAAGCTATTTTGTTTGGTTTTGCTGCCTCCTTAATATCTTCTGTTCTGGTACTACTAATGTAACAACTCAACTTTTCAGCGAGCTATGGAAAAAATGGTGGAACCACCACCTTCTGAAGGTGGCGAGGCAACTATAACCGCAATGTCAGCTCTTGCTGCAGTGGGTCAGTACCTGTCCACTAACAGTGCCAAAAGCACGTTCTTGTGTAATACTGGGTTGGTTGTTAAGGCAATCTCGTCCAAACTGCCTCATGATCAAGATATGCAAGCTCAAAGCAATGTTGTATCTGCGCTCCAGACACAAGTCCATTCCCTAATAGAGACCCTTTGTGAAACAAGGAGAGACATTGTTCGATGTCGTCAAGATATGCATGGTTTTGAAACCAGACTATCGGACATTTGCTATGTTGTTTAGGAGCCTAGGAGAAATGAAGGCGAGGGTTATGGTGCTCCATCGGACAATATAGGATGAAAACGTAACAGTCATGTCAAATGAACTGAGCTTCTGAACTTCTGGTGGTGCATTTATCTGCTAGACTGTTAAGTTTTGTGCCAACCTTCCTTTTGTTATATAGTTGTAATTTGTTTTGGTGCGATACAAAATTTGTTCTTAACGTGCAGCCACCGGCTGAAGAAAACAGCAAGCCATTTTTGTATAGTGTAGGGTGTTCCCTATATTTGCACTGGTGGCAATCTTTGATGCCTAGTGGATGTAATCTGTGCAATCGCCTTAATAGCCTAGCATTAGTTTCAGCCTTATTTATTTCCTAGTCTTCTTTTTGCCTGGTTTGCTAGTGGCCACAACAACCATGGGCCATTTACGGGCCGTAGGATCCATGGGTCTCCTACGGGCCGTCCATAAATGGGTCTCAACCAGGGTCGTAGAATCGGTGGGCCTCGGGATGTCGGATAAATGGGTCTACATGGGACGTAAACGGGCGTAATTGGTATCGGCCCAGCACGGTAACGGGCCGTTAACAGGCCGGAGGACAGCAAAGGCTTAATTCTGTCACAGGCATAACGGATCGTTAATGGGCCAGAATATAGGACGGGCTGGAAACGGCGCAAGGGTTAACAGGCCAGAAACGGGCCGACTCTTGCCATGGGCCGAATTTGGCCCATTATGGGAACAGGCCAGTAACGGGCCGGAAGTAATCGAGGGCCGCAAAGGAGCCCAAGAACGTATGGGCCGTCAATAGGCCGAAAGCTAACATGGGCTGGAAACGGCCCATGTGAATCACGGGCCGTTAACGGGTACAAAGAAAGTTATTATTCATCATGGGCTAGAGTCACCGTGGGCCTCCATAGGGCCTAAAGATTTGAAGGCCTCATATGGGCCGAAAGACGTCGTGTGCCATACATGGGCCGAAAGTGAAATGGGCTGGTGTTATATTCGATGGCCCACATGACGTTGTTGGGCCGATTCCGTTAGGGCCTAACCGGTCGTGAGTTACCGGGCCGTAATATGGGCTATTTGCGAAGAGACAGTTAACAGGCTTTCATGGGCCAGCCCGTTACCTTTTGACCAAGTCAAACGGGCCGGCTTTGTAAGCTAAATGGGCCAGTGGTGGGTCGTGGCATGTGTCGACATATCATAGGCGCCTATCTGATCCACTGACGAGATGACACGTGTTTTGTCCGGCCAACAAGAATTTTACACGTGGAAATTTCCCATTGGTCGTGGCTGTTAACGGGTTATCGGATCCAAAACCCGACCCGATAGCTTAACAGCGTTCCGTTACGGTGGACGCCACGTGTCGGTCACCCTTGACAAAAGCACTTATGTGACGCGTGATTTCTCGTCAAGGAAGTGGACACTTCCATGATGATAATTTTAGTAATGTCATGGAACACTTCTACGACAGCACAGGTATGACTATCTTAATTCTGTCATAAAATCGTCATGGATGTACATGCATGAAAAATAACGCGACCTACTGTGACAAACACGTATCATCATGGAAGTGTATTTTTTTGTAGTGTAGGTAAATGATAAAAAAGATAATTTTTGATGTGGAATGCTACCTAGCATAATCTTGATCATGTAATCTAATCATGACATGAATA
The DNA here is from genome assembly GCF_002575655.3 of Aegilops tauschii subsp. strangulata. Classification (NCBI taxonomy): domain Eukaryota; kingdom Viridiplantae; phylum Streptophyta; class Magnoliopsida; order Poales; family Poaceae; genus Aegilops; species Aegilops tauschii. The sequence goes on from NC_053041.3 coordinate 71,409,755, forward strand.
TTAAGACACGAGTGATTCAAAGCAATAGTCTATCATTTGACATTAAGACAATAATACTTCAAGCATACTAATAAAGCAATCAGTCTTTTCAAAACAACATGGCCAAAGAAAGTTATCCCTACAAAATCATATAGTCTGGCTATGCTCCATCTTCACCACACAAAATATTGAAATCATGCACAACCCGATGACAAGCCAAGCAATTGTTTCATACTTTTGACGTTCTGAAACCTTTTCAACTTTCACGCAATACATGAGCGTGAGCCATGGACATAGCACTATAGGTGGAATAGGATATGATGATGGAGGTTGTGTGGAGAAGACAAAAAGGAGAAAGTCTCACATCGACGCGGCTAATCAACGGGCTATGGAGATGCCCATTAATTGACGTCAACGTGAGGAGTAGGGATTCCATGCAACGGATGCACTAAGAGATATAAGTGTATGAAAGCTCAAACCGGAAACTAAGTGGGTGTGCATCCAACTTGCTTGCTCATGAAGACCTCGGGCATTTGAGGAAGCCCATCATTGGAATATACAAGCCAAGTTCTATAATGAAAATTCCCACTAGTATATGAAAGTGATAACTCAAGAGACTCTCTATATGAAGAACATGGTGCAACTCTGAAGCACAAGTGTGGTAAAAGGATAGTAGCATTGCCCCTTCTCTCTTTTTCTCTCATTTTTTGTTTTGTTTTTTTGGTGGGCTTCTTTGGCCTCTTTAATTTTTTGTGGGCTTCTTTGGCCTCTTTTTTTTGTAAAGTCCGGAGACTCATCCCAACTTGTTAGGGAATCATAGCTTCCATCATACTTTCCTCACATGGGACAATGCTCTAATAATGATGATCATCACACTTTTATTTACTTACAACTCAATATTACAGCTCGATACTAGAACAAAGATATGACTCTATATGAATGCCTCTGGCGGTGTACCGGGATTTGCAATGATCTAGCGTAGCAAAGATATCAAAAAATGGACAAGCCATGAAAACATCATGCTAGCTATCTTACGATCATACAAAGCAATATGACAATAAGTTCTCAAGTCATGTATATGATGATGATGGAAGTTGCATGGCAATATATCTTGGAATGGCTATGGAAATGCCATGATAGGTAGGTATGGTGGCTGTTTTGAGGAAGATATAAGGAGGCTTATGTGTGACAGAGCGTATCATATCACGGGGTTTGGATGCACCGGCGAAGTTTGCACCAACTCTCGAGGTGAGAGAGGGCAATGCACGGTACCAAAGAGGCTAGCAATGATGGAAGGGTGAGAGTGCGTATAATCCATGGACTCAACATTAGTCATAAAGAACTCACATACTTATTTCAAAAATCTATTAGTCATTGAAACAAAGTACTACAGGCATGCTCCTAGGGGGATAGATTGGTAGGAAAAGACCATCGCTCGTCCCCGACCGCCACTCATAAGGAAGACAAACAATAAGTAAATCATGCTCCGACTCCATCACATAGCGGTTCACCATACGTGCATGCTACGGGAATCACAAACTTCAACACAAGTATTTCTACAATCCACAACCATCCACTAGCATGACTCTAATATCACTATCTTTATATCGCAAAACTATAGCAAGGAATCAAACACATCATATTCAGTGATCTACAAGTTTTATGTAGGATTTTATGACTAACCATGTGAATGACCAATTCCTGTCAACTGTCTAAATAGATATATGTGAAGCAAGAGAGTTTAATTCTTTATACAAAAGATATGCCCACGCTCTAACAAATATAAGTGAAGCAAAAGAGCATTCTACAAATGGCGGTTTTTTATGTCAAGAGAAACCGGCAATCCAAACTTCAAATGATATAAGTGAAGCACATGAAGCATTCTATAAAGCCGTACTCAAAGGATATAAGTGAAGTGCAAAGAGCATTCTATAAATCAACCAAGGACTATCTCATACCAGCATGGTACATAAAATAAAAGTGAAAACTAAATGCAAAAGACGCTCCAAGATTTGCACATATCGCATGAACGAAACGAATCCGATAACATAACGATACTTGTTGAAGAAAGATGGGATGCCTTCCGGGGTATCCCCAAGCTTAGACGCTTGAGTCTCCTTTAATATTTACTTGGGGTGCCTTGGGCATCCCCAAGCTTGAGCTCTTGCCTGTCCTTCTTCTCCTCTCATTGAGACATCCTCGATCTTCGAAGACTTAATCCACACAAAACTCAACAGAAAACTCGGTAAGATCCGTTAGTATAATAAAGCAAATCACTACTCTAAGTACTGTTGCAAACCAATTCATATTTTTTTGGCATTGTAGCTACTGTAATATAAACTTTCCATGGCTTAATCCACTGATAGAAATCGATAGTTTCATCAAAACAAGCAAACTATGCATCAAAAACAGAATCTCTCTTAAACAGGATAGTCTGTAGTAATCTGAAAATGCACCATACTTATGTTACTCTAAAAATTCTTAAATAATTACGAAAAATAAACAATTTGTATAGAAAGATAGGGCAAAAAATCTTCAGAACCGTTTGACGTTCCAGTAAAAAATGTAAAATCGCTCACTACAGCCAAAGTTTCTGTTCTCCACCGCACAAACCAACAAGTAATATAAAACATCCTAAAGGCACACCTTGGCACAATATTTTTATTTTTAAACTATATAAGAGCACTCAACAGAAATTAATGACTCTCTAAAACTTCTGGGTTGTCTCCCTGGCAGCGCTTTCTTTAAAGCTATTAAGCTAGGCATAAAGTGCTCATGTAATGGATCCACCCCTATCCCAAGGTATATCAAAGCCAATTTGAATTAGCAATGATTTGGCATTTAGTAGTGAGCACAAAGCAACATATATCAAGCAATGACAAAGTCTAAATCTCTTCCTATACATCGACATGTCATCGAAGAACAATTCATGCACACCTAGTAAAGGCCAATGCATAGTATAAACAGTTTCTTGCAATTTTATCGTGTGGGAAACATAGAGAGGTGGAGATATAGTTCCTCTCTCATAATAATTGCAAGTAGGAGCAGCAAGAACATGCATATTATATTCATCAAAATCATCATGTGCAACGGTAAAAGGCAACCCATCAATATAATCCTTAATAATGGCAAACTTCTCCGATATAGTGTAGTTGGGAGAATTCAAAAAGATAATAGGACAATCATGCGTGGGTGCAATAGCAAGAATTTCATGTTTAACATAAGGAACTATACCAAGTTCATCTCCATAAGCATAATTCATATTGGCATCTTCGCCACAAGCATAGCAAGCATCATCAAAAAGGGATATTTCAAAAGAATGAACGGGATCATAACAATCATCATAGCATTCATCCTTTGGTAAGCACGAAGGGAAATTAAACAATGTATGAGTTGAAGAGTTACTCTCATTAGAAGGTGGGCATGGGTGATCAATCCGCTCTTTCTCCTTTTGTTCTTTGCTCCCCTCCTCATCTTTTTATCCAATGAGATCACAATGTCATTAATTTCTTCTTCCATAGACTCCTGCAAAATATTAGTCTCTTCCTTGACAGTGGAGAATCTCTCAATAAAATCATCAATATCGGAATTGAATTCATAATTCTCATGGCAATATTTAAGTGTAGCAAAATTTTTAGGTCTATAAACTGAATCATCAAAATCTTCAAACTCTTTAAACAAAGATTCAATTTCATAAGCACCCATAAAAGCAATGAACTCTTCTATTTGTTCCACATCATAGTAATCATATATACAATTAGCATAAGAAGCTAAGGTTTCATTATCATTAAATTCACACGAAAAGGGAAGGTGTGGAGCCTTCATCCTAGAGCAACAAGTATAATCATATCTCAAGCATAGTTGCCAAGCATACCAAAGCAACATATAAATTTGATCCCATAATAGTTTCCCTTTTTGAGTCAAGCGATAATCCCTAAAGTATTCACGTTGATCCAACGTGTCTCCCATTACAAAGTTGAATGGGGTTTTCTCAGGATTATCAAAGTAGTACATAATATCTTTCACATAATGAGCATCGAGGGTTTTAGGAGGTTCCCCATCTCCATGAGTAGCAAGTAAAACTAATTTTTTTGGTATTTCTTGTTCCATATCCATAACTAAAGATAGCGAACAACTTAGAACAGAAAATAAAAATTACTTAGTGATAAAGCAAACAAGCACACACGAGAATATTCACCCCACGCTATAACTCCCCAATAATGGCGCCAGAAAAAGGTCTTGATAACCCACAAGTATAGGGGATCAATTGTAGCCTCTTTCAATAAGTAAGAGTGTCGAATCCAACGAGGAGCTAAAGGTAGAGCAAATACTCCGTCAAGTTCTATCGACCACCGATACAACTCTACGCACGCTTAACGTTCGCTTTCCTAGAACAAGTATGAAACTAGAAGTACTTTCTTGGTGTTGTTGGATAGGTTTGCAAGATAATAAAGAGTGCGTAAATAAAATCTAGGGGCTGTTTAGATCAAGATCGACACAACTAAGTTAGTTTTAGTAGAGAGCATGTTGTCACACAAGAAAGTTATTTGTCCCTAGACAATCGATAACTAGACCGGGAATCATTATTGCAAGTTTATTTGAGGGAGAGGCATAAGCTAACATACTTTCTCTTCTTGGATCATATGCACTTATTATTGGAACTCTAGCAAGCATCCGCAACTACTAAAGATCATTAAGGTAAAACCCAACCATAGCATTATAACGCATCAAGTCCTCTTTATCCCATACGCAACAACCCCCTTACTCGGGTTTATGCTTCTGTCACTCAAGCAACCCACTATAAGCAAATCATGAACGTATTGCAACACCCTACAGCGAGAATCCCTCATGCTTGCGTGACACAGAGAGCACCATAGGACAGCACCAATAATAAAACATGCAACTCAAACCAATCACGATCATCAATTAACCAATAGGACAAAATGGATCTACTCAAACATCATAGGATAGCCATACATCATTGGGAAATAATATATAGCGTTGAGCACCATGTTGAAGTAGAGATTACAGCGGGAAAAAGAGGGTTTACACTGCTGCATAGAGGGGGGAAGAGTTGGTGATGAGGGCGGTGAAGTTGTTGGTGTAGATTGCGGTGATGATGGTGGCCCCGGCAGCGTTTTGGCGCCACCGGGAGAGAGGGGGAGAGAGCCCCCCTTCTTCTTCTTCCTTGACCTTCTCCCTAGATGGGAGAAGGGTTTACCCTCTGGTCCTTTGTATCCATGGCATGGGAGGGGAAAGAGCCCCTCCGAGATTGGATCTGTCTCTCTCTGTTTCTGCGCCCTCAGGTCTGGCCTTTCACCATTTCTTATATTCCTGAAGATCCGTAACTCCGATTGGATTGAAATTTGAACACGATTTTCATCTGGATATTAGCTTTCTTGCGGCGAAAGAAGGGTAGCAACCGCCATACAGGGTGTCCACGAGGGTCAGGGGCGCGCCTGCCCCCCTGGGGCGCGCCCCCTTGCCTCGTGGCCCCCTCGGGCATCGTATCGCATTGATTCCACTTCCCAAAATTCGCATATATTAAAAAAAATCTCTGTCAGTTTTTATCCCATTTGGACTCCATTTGATATGGATTTTCTACGAAACAAAAAACATGCAACAAATAGGAACTGGCACTGGGCACTGGATCAATATGTTAGTCCCAAAAATAGTATAAAAGGTTGGCAAAAGTGTATGAAAGTTGTATAATATTGGGATGGAACAATAAAAAATTATAGATACGACGGAGATGTATCAGCATCCCCAAGCTTAATTCCTGCTCATCCTTGAGTAGGTAAATGATAAAAAAGATAACTTTTGATGTGGAATGCTACCTAGCATAATCTTGATCATGTAATCTAATCATGGCATGAATATTAAGACACGAGTGATTCAAAGAAATAGTCTATCATTTGACATTAAGACAATAATACTTCTAGCATACTAATAAAGCAATCATGTCTATTCAAAATAACATGTCCAAAGAAAGTTATCCCTACAAAATCATATGGTCTGACTATACTCCATATTGATCACACAAAATATTCAAATCATGCACAACACCGATGACAAGCCAAGCAATTGTTTCATACTTTTGACGTTCTGAAACCTTTTCAACTTTCACGCAATACATGAGCGTGAGCCATGGACATAGCACTATAGGTGGAATAGGATATGATGATGGAGGTTGTGTGGAGAAGACAAAAAGGAGAAAGTCTCACATCGACGCGGCTAATCAACGGGCTATGGAGATGCCCATTAATTGACGTCAACGTGAGGAGTAGGGATTGCCATGCAACGGATGCACTAAGAGATATAAGTGTATGAAAGCTCAAACCGGAAACTAAGTGGGTGTGCATCCAACTTGCTTGCTCATGAAGACCTCGGGCATTTGAGGAAGCCCATCATTGGAATATACAAGCCAAGTTCTATAATGAAAATTCCCACTAGTATATGAAAGTGATAACTCAAGAGACTCTCTATATGAAGAACATGGTGCTACTCTGAAGCACAAGTGTGGTAAAAGGATAGTACCATTGTCCGTTCTCTCTTTTCTCTCATTATTTTATTTTTATTTTTTTCTCCTTTTTTTGGTGGGCTTCTTTGGCCTTTTTTTTTTTGGGCTTCTTTGGCCTCTTTTATTTTGATAACCTCACCTGGGAAAATGTTCTAATAATGATGATCATCACACTTTAATTTACTTATAACTCAATACTAGAACAAAGATATGACTCTATATGAATGCCTCTGGCGGTGTACCGGGATATGCAATGATCTAGCGTAGCAAAGATATCAAAAAACGGACAAGCCATGAAAATATCATGCTAGCTATCTTACGATCATGCAAAGCAATATGATAATGAATGCTCAAGTCATGTATATGATGGTGATGGAAGTTGCATGGCAATATATCTCAGAATGGCTATGGAAATGCCATGATAGGTAGGTATGGTTGCTGTTTTGAGGAAGATATAAGAAGGCTTATGTGTGACAGAGCGTATCATATCACGGGGTTTGGATGCACCGGCGAAGTTTGCACCAACTCTCGAGGTGAGAAAGGGCAATGCACGGTACCGAAGAGGCTAGCAATGATGGAAAGGTGAGAGAGCGTATAATCCCTGGACTCAACATTAGTCATAAAGAACTCACATACTTATTGCAAAAATCTATTAGTCATCGAAACAAAGTACTACGTGCATGCTCCTAGGGGGATAGATTGGTAGGAAAAGACCATCGCTCGTCCCGGACCGCCACTCATAAGGAAGACAATCAATAAATACCTCATGCTCCGACTTCATCACATAACGGTTCGCCATACGTGCATGCTACGGGAATCACAAACTTCAACACAAGTATTTCTACAATCCACAACTACCCACTAGCATGACTCTAATATCACCATCTTTATATCGCAAAACTATTGCAAGGAATCAAACATATCATATTCAGTGATCTACAAGTTTTATGTTGGATTTTATGACTAACCATGTGAATGACCAATTCCTGTCAACTGGATAAATAGATATAAGTGAAGCAAGAGAGTTTAATTATTTCTACAAAAGATATGCCCACACTCTAACAAATAGAAGTGAAGAAAAAGAGCATTCTACAAATGGCGGTTTTTTATGTGAATAGAAACAGGAAATCCAAACTTCAAATGATATAAGTGAAGCACATGAAGCATTCTATAAAGCCATAATCAAAGAATATAAGTGAAGTGCAATGAGAATTCTATAAATCAACCAAGGACTATCTCATACTAGCATGGTGCATAAAAGAAAAGTGAAAACTAAATGCAAACGACGCTCCAAGATTTGCACATATCTCATGAACGAAACGAATCCGAAAACATACTGATACTTGTTGAAGAAAGATGGGATGCCTTCCGGGGCATCCCCAAGCTTAGACGCTTCAGTCTCCTTGAATATTACTTGGGGTTCCTTGGGCATACCCAAGCCTGAGCTCTTTCCTCTCCTCCTTATCCTCATATCGAGACCTCCTCGATCTTCGAACACTTCATCCACACAAAACTCAACAGCAAGCTCGGTAAGATCCGTTAGTATAATAAAGCAAATCACTACTCTAAGTATTGTTGCAAACCAATTCATATTTTGTTTTTGCATTGTAGCTACTGTAATATAACTTTTCCATGGCTTAGTCCACTGATAGGAATCGATAGTTTCATCAAAACAAGCAAACTATGCATCAAAAACAGAATCTGTCTTAAACAGGACAGTCTGTAGTAATCTGAACATTCACCATACTTCTGGTACTCCAAACATTCTACCAAAATTATGAAAAATAAAAAATTTGTATAGAAGGACAGTGCAAAAAGGCTCAGAACTGTTTAGCATTCCAGTAAATATGTCAAATCGCGCACTAGAGCCAAAGTTTTTGTTCTGCACCGCACAAACCAACAAGTAATCTAAAACATCCTAAAGGCAAACCTTGGCACATTATTTTTATTTTTAAACTTTAAAAAAGCACACAACGGAAATAAATGACTCTCTAAAACTTCCGGGTTGTCTCCCTGGCAACGCTTTCTTTAAATCAATTAAGCTAGGCATATAGTGCTCAGGTAATGGATCCACCCGGATCCCAAGGTATATCGAAGCCAATTTTAATTAGCAATGATTTGTAATTTAGTAGTGAGCACAAAGGAAAATATATCATGCAATGACGAAGTCTAACTCTCTTCCTATGCATCGGCATGTCATAGAAGAACAATTCATGCACACCTAGTAAAGGCCAATGCATAGTATAAACAGTTTCTTGCAATTTTATCGTGTCGGAAACATAGAGAGGTGGAGATATAGTTCCTCTCTCATAATAATTGCAAGCAGGAGCAGCAAGCACATGCATATTATATTCATCAAAATCATAATGTGCAACGGTAAAAGGCAACCCATCAATATAATCCTTAATAAGGGCAAACTTCTCTGATATAGTGTAGTCGGGAGAATTCAAAAAGATAATAGGACTATCATGCGTGGGTGCAATAGCAACAATTTCATGTTTAACATAAGGAACTATAGCAAGTTCATCTCCATAAGCATAATTCATATTGGCATCTTGGCCACAAGCATAGCAAGCATCATCAAAAAGGGTTATTTCAAAAGAATCAACGGGATCATAACAATCATCCTAGCAATCATCCTTCGGTAAGCACGAAGGGAAGTTAAACAATGTATGAGTTGAAGAGTTACTCTCATTAGAAGGTGGGCACGGGTGATCAATCCGCTCTTCCTCCTTTTATTCTTCGCTCTCCTCCTCATCTTTTTCATCCAATGAGCTCACAATGTCATTAATTTCTTCTTCCATAGACTCCTGCAAAATATTAGTCTCTTCTTGGATAGCGGAGACTCTCTCAATAAAATCATCAATATCAGAATTGAATTCATAATTCTCATAGCAATACTTAAGTATAGCAAAAAATTTAGGTCTATAAACTGAATCATCAAAATCTTCAAACTCTCTAAACAAAGATTCAATTTCATAAGCACCCATAAAAGCAACGAACTCTTCTATTTGTTCCACATCATAGTAATCATATATACCACTTGCATAAGAAGCTAAGGTCTCATTATCATTAAATTCACATGAAAAGGGAATGTGTGGAGCCTTCATCCTAGAGCAACAAGTATAATGATATCTCAAGCATAGTTACCGAGCATACCAATGCAACATATAAATTTGATCCCATAATAGTTTTCCTTTTTGAGTCAAGCGATAATCCCTAAAGTATTCACGTTGATCCAACGTGTCTCCCATTACAAAGTTGAATGGGGTTTTCTCAGGATTGTCAAAGTAGTACATAATATCTTTCACATAATGAGCATCGAGGGTTTTAGGAGGTTCCCCATCTCCATGAGTAGCAAGTACACCTAATTTTTTTTGTATTTCGTGTTCCATATCCATAACTAAAGATAGAGAACAACTTGGAACAGCAAATAAAAACTACTTAGTGATAAAGCAAACAAGCACACACGAGAATATTCACCCCACACTATAACTCCCCGACAACGGCGCCAGAAAAAGGTCTTGATAACCCACAAGTATAGGGGATCAATTGTAGCCTCTTTCAATAAGTAAGAGTGTCGAACCCAACGAGGAGCTAAAGGTAGCGCTCACAAAGTCCAGTAACTTGTGTTCTATGTGAGCCAGTGATCGATGCCATAGTGGCAGGCCAGCAACAAAGGACAAGGACGGCAACCGCCTTCCTATCTTAGTGCTTGTACCTCTTGGGTCTATACTGGACCAACCCTTCATTCCGGGCTCTACCATAACGGTGCCACGCTCATGTGTAGACACAGAAAGGGAAAGCTAAGAATACAAATGGTCGTCGCTCCCTCGTGCGCACATGCCTTATTTGTGTTAGAAATTTATGTATCCGTTAAAGGAGAGAAAAAAATGATTCCGCTCACTTTATATCTCATATACCTAAAACTGCTTTTAGATCACCAAATTTACCAGTTCTATGCGTCACCAAATTTACCAATTCTATGCTCCGATAAACGAAATGAAAGAGATGGCATATCAAGTTGGAACCTTGAGTTTTCCTTCAACAAAGTTGCGGAAGTGAGCTAAATACGAGAACCTAATGAGATAACATTCAAAATGTTTCGGGGTACGGTGTTAAGTCATCTAAATACTAATAAACAAAAATCTAGCTGAAATATAGATAATTGATTAATATTGCATGGATACAACAATATAAAATAGAAAATTTAAAGTGCACATGGATGAATGAATCAAGTTTCATGAGGGTCACATGAAGACATAAGCTTATTATTGTTATTCTAATATCTGAGAAGGTACAAACAAGGTACGAAGAGAAAACAGACTTTTATGAAGAAAAATAAGTGTCCATTCTAGCAATCAAAAGAGGTACATTAGATCAGTGGTTAGTGGATGTTATAAAAACACTGGAATGTCCAGATCTCATCTCCAGGCTCATTTGAGACATAAGAAGTGATTTCTCAGCATCCAATGTAGAACCTATCCTACAAATAGCATTTAGGTAAGAAACAAATCTTTCCTGCCCTACCTACCTGTAAAAAAAACTGATATCAATATTTATATCTATACCTACTATTAAAGGGAATAGGTATTCTTGGTTTGGTCATAATATTCTTTGTCCTTTCTCCCGTGGTACTTTTTTCGCTTACAGTGCGACCTACGTAATTTTCGTCCTTCATGGGCCGCTGGGGTTAATTTTACGTTCGTTCGTGATTTTCTCGAACGGTTGGGCCGGCCCATGAAGATAGTGACAGGCTGCAATGACATACTAGAAGAAAAACTGATATCTATATCTATATCTATACCTAAATTTACGGTTTTTCCCTCTCGCTAGGGTTTCTCTCTCTCTCGGGCGACGGCGCCGCCATCACCATAGAGATCTCTCCCCTACCGCTCCTCCCCGGCGGGGGCTTGCTGCTTCGCTAAGACATGGGGACCGCACAGAGGGGGCGGATCTTGGGTTAATACCGCTCGCGGAACCAAAAACTCCGAGCGAGAGGATCATGGCTTCGAACGCATCGGCATCGGGTTCGGCCTCCTCCGAACTTGAAGCGCTGATGGAGGAGCTTGGACTCAAAGAAGATGACCTGCAAGACGTCGTGGTAGAAGACGGAGAACTGCCGCAGGAGGCGACCCGCTAGATGGCGATTGCTAGGGTTCACACCGACAAAGCTTATAGACAATACTGGTTTTACAGGAGCGTGAGGGTGGCGTGGGATCTGGCGCAGGAAGTCAAGATCAGGCCGCTAGAGGAAAACCTCTACACCCTCCAATTCTCGTGCCTCGGCGACTAGGAGAGGGTAATGGAGGATGGACCATGGAATTTCAAGGGGAAGGCGGTAGTTTGGTGCCTTACGATGGGTTCACGAAGCCGTCGACCATTGATCTCAAAAAGATTGGCATCTGGCTACAGATACATGACCTACCAGATGGTTATTTCTCTAAGATCAAGGCCCTGTCATCCATGGTGGGAGAGTTCATATTCGCCGAGCCAAAGTCACAAGATTTTGAGGGCAACTTTGCTAGGGTTCGTGTGCGAATCGATGTGACTAAGCCTCTGAAAAACGTTGTCTCACTGGTTGTCAAGAAGAAGGATTTGGTGGAACGTGTTATCTTCAGAATCAAGTACGAAAGATTGCCGGACTGGTGTGCTATGTGTGGGTACCTAGGGCATCTGTACAAAGAGTGCGGAGATGGGGTTCACCCTCCAAAAGCACTAGTTTTCAAGGACATCAAAGCTGGTTGGTTCCAGAGCCCTCGCAAAGGACCGGGAGAGAATGAGAGCCCTAGAGGCGGCCGCGGCCGCAGTCAGACAGGGAGAGGAGGTGGGAGAGTAGCAGCAAGTCGAGGTGCATCAGACAGCCAGCCTCGTGCAGATTCTGACCTGATGTTCAATGATGTCACTATGGAAGAACTCGACCGAAACAGAAAGAGAACTGCTCTTGCTGACCCAAAAACCACACAGCCCCAACACCCCGTATAGTCAAACCAGAACCTTCTCTTGCTGCCACCGGCGATCCCCCCAAGCCCCACCTCTAAGCAGGAGACAAAGATAAATGTTTGGACATCCCAGAGGAAAGCCATACATGAAGGAATATTTCAGACTCCACACGCCATATCGGCTTTTGTAACAAGGTATATTCAAGAACTTGATGTACTCAGAAAGCCGAGGAAACAAGGCCGTGTGGCGACGACCGGGACTGCATTGGCTAGGCAACCGAGGGCACCTCCAGCAAATTTTGCAAAGATACATGTTGATGCTGGTGTTCGACCACAGAGAGGAGGTTCAGCCGTAGACATATGCAGAGACATCCAGGGTGCTATCCTGAGCAGCTCAGCTTTCATGATCGCTAGAGTTTGGGTTGCACCAACATTGGAAGCAATTGTGTGTCACGAGGCCGTGGCACTGGCAGAAGATCTCAACCAACACCACTACATTGTGGCATCCAATTGCAAGCAGGTGATCGAAGATATAGCTAATGGAAGCCCGGGAGAATATGGAGTCGTAATCAGAGAGAATAGACATAGATCACCACCCACTTGTAAATTTACCTTCGAAAGACGTGAGGCTAATGTTGAAGCCCACAAGTTAGCAAATTTTTATGTTCATTCGTGATTTTCTCGAACGGCTGGGCCAGCCCATGAAGATAGTGTGTCGGTGTACAAAAGTAGGGGCACCCCTTTTTTACCCCTTTACTTGTGCACGGGCAGTCGGAGCCGCGCAAACGGCCAGACTAAGAATAGCAGAAGAAAGGGGCCGGAGCACAAGGCGACCAAAGGCAACGCCAAGACCAAGAAACACAAAATAGCAAAGGGGCGAGGTGAACCCCCCGACAAGACCCTTGCCAGGGCGGCCTCTGCGGCCCCGGCAAGAGCCTTGCTGGGGCAACTTGCCCGATGCCAGCTGAGCAGGCCACCCTCGAACCCGCGGGTTCCAACACCACCAACCAACTACATTGGAACCAAGGCTCGGGAGGCGCCTCTATGGTGTCATGCAGATCTTCGTCAAGATCATGAACACACAAGATCATATGAGGACCAGAAGACGACGACCCCCGGCGGGATCCTGGCCGGGGAAATCCACAAGACCCCCGGCAAGATCCTTGCCGGGGACGACCACGACGCCACGACAAGGCCCTTGCCGAGGGCATCAGCGGGGCCGCAACAGGGCCCGCACCTGCCAAGGCTCCACCGCCGTCCCCATGCAGCTGCTAGCTCAACTAGCTGGGCAGGCACCTACGTGGCGACGTGCGGCCTCTACACCGACCCAGCAAGCACCTACGTGGTGGCATGCAGATCTTCGTGAAGGCTCTACCACCACACCAGCCCAGCAGCCAGCCAACATGGCGCCATGACGCCTCGTCAGCTCGGACGCGTGGTGAAGCCAGGCGAGGTGGCGACAGCAAGGATGTGCTTCCTTGCCGTCCCTGATAAAGCGAAAGGGGCACGTTGGCAGCACATTAAATGCGTTTGTCTGGCGGTGCCAGAGGATAGACTCATCGAGTCAAAACCTTTCCACCTCCTGTGTGCCGCTATGGCAACCCCTTTCCCCTATAAAAGGAGGCCCGAGGCAACCAAGAGAGGGATTCGGATCTTTTGGGCAAGTCACACCCTATAGCTAGCTCAAGAACACAAGAACACTCAAATACATCCACCAAATCAGGACTAGGGTATTACGCATCTCTGCGGCCCGAACCTGGGTAAACGATCCGTGTGCTTCCTGTCATTCCCCTCTTTGCACAACCTCACGCCCGCCAACCGTAGAAGGGATCCCAGTGATTCCATAGATGTCGATTTCCCCTGACATCTTTGGCATGCCAGGTAGGGGGCGCAGTTGTGAAAATCCAGTCTAGCGGTTAGCCTAGCAGTTCTTCATCGCCATGGCTCCCAAGAAGAAGACGATCACGGTGATCGGTTCATCCGGAGCCGGGCGGCCCGTACAGGTGCAGGCGAGCAGCGGGCCGGTCGCGGACAGAACCCGAGGCGCGGCCCGCGAGCACCAACATCGCTCTGGCAGTCAGAGCCTGGTGAGCGGTGTCGTTCATGCGCGAAACGACGGGCCGCACGTTGCTGAACCCAAGGACGGAGCTTTGCCCCCCGCAGGCAGCGCGGGGCCCTCCAGGGGTGGCGCCGTGCCACCTACGGGCGGCGCAACAACCTCCAAGACGCCTACGCCGGCGCCCAGAACGCGCTCTTCCCAGGGTGTGCGCAACGGGCAGCGGCACCACGCTGGTGACCCCGGACGCCGCTGTAGGAAGAGTCCTATGCATCATTCGCGGGACGAAGGAGGCTAGCATGCCTGCCGAAGTGCTGGCTAGAATGGTGCATAGCCGCCAGGCCGTGATAGATCTCCTTCTAACATGGTTAGAAGTCGGAGCGCGTCACGGTCCACGCAGCTTTCGCCGCCACCCACGCCAGCAGAAGCTTTGGCTTGCGCGCAGCTGCTCCTCGACTTCCCTCCTGCTGCAGAAAAGCTCGACGAGTGGAGAGCCACTATCCGGAGCCTCGTCGGTGCCGCCAACAAAGACGAGCCACGGCTAGCGGGGCCCTCAGGCCGGCGGTCCGTCGAACCACCACACACCAGCGGTGGAGGGGCCGGAGGTGCTGCGGCCACGGTGCACTCTCCACCTCCACGCCAGCCACCGCGGGTGTCGGTCTATCGTGATGACGCTTGAGATAACATTTCCGTAGCGTCGTCCAACCCACGGATCCACCGCGACCAGCGCCAAGTTCTTCGGGAGCGAGCCCATGAAGACACCCGAACCACCATCGAGCGCCGGCGCGATACGTATACGCCACCAGTCGGATAGGCGGGCGGGGCCCGCTATGGACCACCCAGCACCGGGAGGCTCCGGGGTCCTACCTTACGAGGTGGGTTGCCCAGCCTTTACCCATGAGCTGCGGCAGTTCCAGTGGCCGTCCCACCGCACATTAAAGCCCGATGTCCGCGAGAAGTACACGGCAAGACCCACCCGAGCTCGCGACGACAAGGTGAAGTCCCGGATTAGGGGGTCCTTGGACAGCCGGACTATATACTTATGCCGGACTGTTGGACTATGAAGATACAAGATTCAAGACTTCGTCCCGTGCCCGGGTGGGACTCTCCTTTGCGTGGAAGGCAAGCTTGGCAATTCGGATATGTAGATTCCCTTCTCTGTAACCGACTCTGTGTAACCCTAGCCCCCTCCGGTGTCTATATAAACCGAAGAGTTTAGTCTGTAGGACAACAACAATCAGAATCATAGGCTAGCTTCTAGGGTTAGCCAGGACGATCTCGTGGTAGATCAACTCTTGTAATATTCATATCATCAAGATCAATCAAGTAGGAAGTAGAGTACTACCTCCATAGAGAGGGCCCGAACCTGGGTAAACATCGTTTCCACCGCCTCCTGTTATCATTAGCCTTAGACGCATAGTTCGGGACCCTCTACCCGAGATCCGCCGGTTTTGACACCGACATTGGTGCTTTCATTGAGAGTTCCATTGTGACATCGAAAAAAGGTTTGATGGATCGCCTTGTTATCAAGGACAACATCGCCTCTATGGGAGCCCTGGCTTTAGGCTAAACCCTACGACTAGGCGGCTTCGTCATGACCGCCCGTTCGGCCGTCGTGCCGACGATGACTTCTCGGGTCAACGAAAATAGCCTCCACGTCAGCTTGGAATACGCCGAGCGGATGGCTCCAATGGAACTTTCGTCCTTGAACGAGCTCTTGGATCGCATCGCTGCCCTGGGAGTCGCTATGGACTATGATTGGATTGGGCTTAAACCCGATCAACGAGAGATTAACTCTCCACCGGTCACCCATCAAATCGCGGTGGTGGAGGAGCAATGCAGCGATTCTTCCTCTATTTTGTGGACGAACTATGTCCGTATTCCCGAGCCCTCTGAGCCGGATACCCGCTCGTGGGAGGACATTAACCCAAGCTCTGAACTTAGACTCAGAAAGCGGGCCAGAAAATCTGGCAACATCCCGGAACCCGAACTACCAAGTTCGGAAGTTCCTCTAGGTCTCGGATTGGGTCAGGGTTCGGACTTAAATCCACCCACCCACCTAGATACGAGCGATCTTTCCCACATTAGACAACAATCCCAAGAGACAATACATCACTTTTGGGCCAGATTCCTCATTGTAATGAGCAAGGTCAAGGATTGTCGCGAGGAAGATGCAATCTCATTCTTTTGCAAAAATTGCACGGACAAGGGAATCCACAACGCCATAAGTCGCCGTGACATATCACACTTCACTGACTTGGCGGCCATAGTACAGAAGTACTGTGCGATGGAAAGTTCCTGGAAAACCCAGGCAAAATTCTGGGATCCTCCGGCTCTCACTAAACCCCTCGTCCGAACCAAAAGGGAGCACTCGCGAAAGTCACCTGATCGAATCACAAAGAAACCAAAACCCACTAAAGGCGTGGAACCGTTTTGGAGGGATGGCTCAATGGGCCATGTAAAATTCACACCACACCGGATACCGTACCAACACACAACCTTAGAGCATGTTGGATACTTCGGCAGGTGGCCAAGAGCGGCGAGGATCTCTTCATTAACAATAGCGCAGAGCATCATCCCGCAGAAAACAAAAATATAGTGTTGACAGTCTTCGAGACATTCGCCTCGAATAATAGGCGCAAGAGAGCACTTCGCGGCCTCGCTGAAGTCTGCCACGTTGCAGCAATAAATCCATGGAACGACACGGCTATAACCTTCAATGCCAGTGACGAACCTCAATTCCGAGAAGTCCGAGCACCAACCGCTTTGGTCCTTAGTCCAATTGTGGACGGCTTCCGGCTTACTAAAGTGCTCATGGACGGTGGCAGCGGATTAAACCTCATCCACGAGGAAACTCTCAACAAAATGGAAATAGATAAGAGCCACATTGAGAAAAGCAGCACGACCTTCCGAGGGATTATCCCTAGTCGGGAGGCACGATGTGCGGGAAAAATCACACTCAATGTGGTATTCAGCACACCGGAAAATTACAGGTCCGAAGAGATAACATTCCAAGTGGCCCCATTCAGTAGTGAATACCACGACCTTTTAGGGCCGGACGCATTCATGAGCTTCCAAGCTATACCCCATTATGGGTACATGAAGCTCAAGATGCCCGGGCCCAACGGAATCATCACTCTAGCCAGTGATCCGGACATAGCACTTCGCGCCAAAAATAAAACCACCGCCCTGGCCCTTGAGGCATTATCTGAAGCCCTCGCGGTAGAAGAACTAACTGCACTACGTTCCATAGTAGATAGGGATGACGTGATACTCGATAAGCGATCCAAGTCCACCTCTTTCAAACCTGCGGACGAAATCATCAAATTCAAGGTCCACCCACCGGACTCTACAAAAACAACAGCCATAGGGGCACAGCTGAACCCCACAATCGACGCCGCACTGCAGGCGTTCTTACGCGAGAATTGGGACATCTTCGCCTGGCACCCTTCAGATATGCCAGGGATCCCACGCAAGTTGGCCGAGCGTAGCCTCAACATATTAAAGGGATACAAGCAGGTCAAGCAGACACTACGGTGCTTTTCAGAGCCTAAACGACATGCTATGGGAGAGGAGCTAGCCAAGTTACTCGAAGTCGGATTCATCAGAGAAATAAAACACCCGGACTGGCTAGCAAACCTGGTGATGGTACCAAAGAAGAACAAATCCTGGTGCCTATGTGTCGATTTCAAGGACCTCAATAAGGCTTGCCCCAAGGATCCATTCCCTCTCCCCCGCATCGATCAAATCATCGATGCTACCGCAGGACACGACTCATTGTGCTTCCTCGATGCTTACTCCGGATACCATCAAATCAAGATGGCGGAATCCGATCAAGCTGCAACGACATTCATCACTCCATACGGCCCTTTCTGTTTGAACACCATGCCTTTCGGGCTAAAAACGCCGGTGCAACCTACCAACGCATGATTCAGACATGCCTGGAAAAACAAATTGGCAAAACAGTTGAGGCACACGTGGACGATGTAGTCATTAAGACCAGACACGTCGGATCTTTAATAGACGACCTGAGGCTCACATTCGACAACCTCCGAACATATGACATAAAGCTCAATCCGGAAAAATGTGTTTTCGGCGTTCCCGCCGGAAAGCTCCTGGGTTTCATCGTTTCCAATAGAGGAATTGAAGCAAACCCGGCTAAAATCCGAGCTTTGTCACAGTTGGCTATCCCAACAAACCTCAAGCAAATCCAAAAATTAACTGGATGCGTGGCTGCCTTAAGCTGCTTTATCTCCCGATTGGGAGAAAAGGCACTACCCCTTTACCGCCTTCTTGGCCAGCAACCCAATCCTGGCCGCACCGAACATTGGCGAACCCATGCTGTTATATATAGCTGCAACACACCAAGTTATAAGCGCAGTACTCGTCGTCGAACGAGAGGAGGACGGACACAAGTTCCCGCTTCAAAAGCCGGTATACTACGTATCCACTGTCCTCACACAATGCAAGTCACGGTACCCACATTATCAAAAGATAGCATCTTCCTCGGTCTTCATGGCATCCCAGAAACTACGACACTACTCTCAAGAGTGTTCAATCACGGTGGCCTCTGAAGTACCACTCAATGATATAATAAATAACCGCGATGCCACGGGCCGGATTGCTAAGTGGGCCATCGAGCTCCTCCCGTTCGACATTATATATAAACCACGGCGAGCCATTAAATCGCAAGTACTGGTTGACTTCGTCGCCGAATGGACAGAGGCTGAACTCCCTAAAGAGTACGGCGCATACTCCAATTGGATAATGCACTTTGACGACTCTAAGATGCTGGCTGGTCTAGGAGCGGGCGTTGTCTTGACATCCCCCACCGGAGATATAGTCCAATACGTACTCCAAATACTATACACAGACTCCAACAATGCAGCCGAATACGAGGCTCTGTTGCACGGTCTTCGGGTTGCGGTCTCCATGGGCATTCAACGCCTAGAAGTGCGTGGGGATTCAAACCTCACAATATTTCAAATAAATGGAGACTTTGATGCCAAGGACCCTAAATGGCGGCTTACTGTAATGCCGTCCTCAAAATGTCAGCTCGGTTCGAGGTGCTTGAATTTCATCATGTGGTTCGAGAAAACAATCAAGCGGCGGACATCCTCGCCCGCATCAGCGCTAAGCAAGACCATGTCCCACCCAACATCTTCTTGGAAAGGTTGTTCAAGCCATCTGTGTTGTGGCAAGGGGAGACCGACAATACTAGTCCGGATCCGACCACAACCCAGATCCCGAACACACTGACATAATCAGAGGCTCCGCCACCGAAATAACACCTTCGGCCCACATCATAGCTGTTATCGCCCCGTGGACCGAACCCTTCTTAGCCTACCTAAACAGGCAATAACTTCCCGAGGACCAAAATGAGGCACGTTGCATTGTGCGGCGCTCTAAAGCGTACAAGGTCCATGAGGGAGAGCTTTATAAGAAAAGCGCTACCGGAGTACTTCAAAGATGTATCTCCGAAGAGGAAGGGCGGCAGCTCTTGGCCGAAATTCATGCTGGACTCGGTGGCCACCACCCCGCAGCTAGGGCCCTTGTAAGCAAGGCCTTCCGTACAGGTTTCTACTGGCCGACAGCCCGAGCAGACGCACAGGACCTCGTCCAACATTGCGTCGGTTGCCAGCTCTTCGCTAACCAAAGCCATATGCCACCCACGGCCCTCCAAACAATCCCCATAACTTGGCCCTTTGCGTTCTGGGGGCTCGATATGGTCGGACCCCTTAAAGGAGGAAGCCAAAAGAAAAAATACCTGTTGGTCATGGTGGATAAATTCACCAAATGGATAGAGACCAAACCAGTTAAAACAGCCGAATCCGGATGAGTGATAGACTTCATATCAGGGGTCGTGCACCGTTACGGTGTCCCCCACAGCATCATCACCGATAATGGCTCCAACTTCACAGCCGACGAGGTGAAAACTTGGTGCGACAACATGGGCATTAAGCTCGATTACGCCTCCGTCTATTACCCCCAAACAAACGGTCAAGTCGAACGAGCAAATGGTCTTATTATGAGTGGCATCAAACCCAGACTAGTGCGATCCCTGAAGGAATCAGACACGCACTGGGTCGAGGAGCTCGACTCCGTACTATGGGGGCTGCGGACCACGCC
The DNA here is from genome assembly GCF_002575655.3 of Aegilops tauschii subsp. strangulata. Lineage (NCBI taxonomy): Eukaryota > Viridiplantae > Streptophyta > Magnoliopsida > Poales > Poaceae > Aegilops > Aegilops tauschii. Next base: position 71,430,381 of record NC_053041.3, read on the forward strand.
GAATCGCACTACCAGATACACACCATTCTTCATGGTGTACGGCGCAGAGGCGGTATTGCCCTACGATATCATTCATGACTCACCTCGAGTGCGCATGTACAAAGAGAGAGAAGCCGAGCTTGATCGGCAGGACTGTTTAGACGCCCTGGAGGAGGAGCGCGACGTCGCAAAAGCCTGTTCCGCATTCTATCAGCAACATGCTCGCATGTATCAAAGCAGAGAAGTACGGGCCAAAACTTATAATGTTGGCGAACTTGTTCTACGCCTACCGGAGAAGAAAAAGGACAAGCTCAAGCCCAAATGGGAAGGTCCCTTCATCATTGATAAAGTTCTCACCGGAGGAGCGTACCGCCTGTGTGATGCATCAGATAATCGACTCAAGCCGAACCCATGGAACGCGGCCAGACTCCGAAGATTCTATGCCTAGCGCCGAACTCTGTGTTCGTCTCCTTCCCTCCGCTTTTTTTAGTTATATCCTCTCTCTTTCCTTTTTATCCCTCTAAGGCTTTAAGTGTGACTCGACTACACACTCTTGACACGCCGAATCCTCAAGCATGCACGCTCACTATGACTGGGGGCTTCTTATACAGAAGCTTAATATAATTATCTTCCGGGCATCATGCCCACTGCATATGTGTCGGTTTCCCATATGTACCTTTTCTTCACCATTATATGCATTGATACGACTTAAGTTTTGGCCAAGCTGGGTTGTCTGGCTCCTGTGTTTATGCCCTACGTTTCCGTTAGTTCGGCTAGGGCATAAGGGGAGCACCTCTGCGATTGTTACTGCCGGGTATTCCGGACGTGTACCTCAGACTGGGTGAAGCCGAAAGCTATCGTTCTTAAGGGAATATTCGGTCGGTGAACTAAAGATGTTTCTTACCCATTACAATACAAACCCCCAGATGTTGCATATACTGCGTCTCTGCTCGCGGTTCGGACATGCACATTAATGCATTCTTACCCAGGGAAAGGAACCCTTAACGGAACTATTCTCCCTGGAAGATGTTTCTTACTATCCATGTAATATAACATAGCTAGTTGGGTACTTGTCTGTTCAAGCAATTATGACCCCTACGCCTGGTTTCCACGCGTACCCCGGTTTACATAACTGAGCAGGTATTCGGAAACACTCTGGACTGTCGGGTCCGGAGGCTGAAGCGAAAAGGTCCGCCATGACAAATGATTTACAATCCGGCTAGGGACAAAATATGTCAATTGAAGTACACAGTCACTTAGACCCACATACTTCTTCTTCTATGCCATCCAACAGGCTGTCTAGCCTACAATCCTGTTGGGAATACTTTGCGGCTAATCCTACCTGGTCATATACCAGACTAACAGGAATCTCTTTCCCATCGACCCTACAGGTCCGACCAGGGCCATGTGATTCGGATCGAGCTTGGTGTACCGTGTTTTTACCATGGCCCAAGCTTCCCTCGCAACTTGTCGACAGGCAGATATCTTCCATAACTAGAAGCGCCGCCATGCTCCCTTGAGCAGCTGTACAAGCTCTCCCATGCTTCCTGGCAGGGAGGGGGACGGCCACATAGCCTTGGCAATACCCTGCATCACCTGCCGAACTTGTTCGTGCAGTTGCGAAAGCTCTTGCAGAAGATCGCCTGCGGATTCGGGCATCTCCTCTTCGGGACGACCAGTCAGTATACCTACAGACATAGCTCTGTTAGCCCGTTTATTCGCCGAACTATATAAAGGTTCGTTTGAGCACATACTAAAAATGCCATGTTGAAGCCTCCTATTCTCCTTCATGGAGTCAGCAAGCTGGGCCCGAACATCTTTCAATTCCACGCCCAACCGGGTATTGGCATCCTGGAGATCATTTTCCCTCGCCTGACCCGTGTAAGCACACGCTCGCCAGCCTCTAGTTCTCATTGAGCTCGTTGTTCATCCTCTTGTAGGATCTCTGGATTCACTCTGGGATTGCCTGCGGAATCTATTGTTAGATCTGCAACATGCCGAATACCAAATGGTACACGTAATTACGTTTTTTATCGATCAAGAAAAATATTACTAGAGGAGGCCTTCTTGGATTCCTCCATTTCGGCAGCTGCGGCCCTTAGCTGGGCCTTACACTCCTCCAGCTCTTGAGACAAATGGGTATTCTTCTCTGTAAGAACCTATTCATACAATGATCCTTAAATCAGTTGTACCAACTGTATCAAGTCTCAGGGGCTACTGATATACATAATTATCAGATTTTGCTCACCCGTATATCTTTTAAATACTGGTCTGTGGCTCTAGCAAGCCCATCTTGAGCAGCTCGGATGTACGCATCTCCCGAGTTGAAGGCATTGAAAGCCTCTTCGGGAAAGCTAGGGTCGCGGAGTGCGGCCCGACGATGCCGATGATTCATAGCGCTCTCCACCTCGGAAATTGTAGCGGATATTCTATCTGCACCCTCTGTAGGAGGACTGTCCGGTGTTGTCCCCACGTTAGCCTCCACCCTCAAAGCCGGTTCTGGAGTCCGGCTGGTAGAGGCGTGACGGTCAGGATCCCTAGTTTCAGTCCGGCGGATGTTCTTCCTCTCAAGGCAAAGTGGATATTGTTATATTTTAAAGATGACAACCACGGAGCATGTTTTAAAATCATACCTCTTTGATGGCGACTCAGCCCTGTTGGCTTTCCTTTTAAGCCTACCCGGCTTGGGTGACTCTCGTTGATGAGTCGCCACGGGTACAGCATGGCGCGCCGATGGCCTTCCCTATAAAGCACAGTACATGTGCGGTGGATAAGGTCTAAAGAGGGGATCCTTTTCGGAAGTTAGGTCTCCTGTTTTACTTACATATGATGTAGAGAGGAGGCTGGGATGGTCGGCAATGATGGCCACCAAGGCGCCATCACAGCTTGCCTGGTAAAACATCCTATCGATGAGCTAAACAAATATGTCCGGATCTTCTTCGAGTCCTGGGTCGAGGGCCCGGTTGTGGTCCTCTGGCTGTGGAGGCGGGCTGTGGACCTCCCTCACAGCTTTCCGCAGGTCCTGTTATGGACTGGCAAGGTAAATATTTGTGATGAAAGCCTGCGGGAATGAATAGAGTTTAGTAAAAGATAGCAACTCACCCAGCTAGGGGGGTTGTACATGGAAAATCCATCCCGTGGCTTAATGCGGATGAACTCCTCTTCTTCTCCTTTATATAAATCGGACAATATTTTCGCCAGAGCGGTGGCAGTGTCCGGACCTTTCCGACCGCAGCAGGTGGCATCGTCTTCTCCATTGAAGTGCCACATGGGATGCCCACGATACTGGAGTGGCTGCACCCCCCGCATTATGCATATTGACATAACCTCGATTATTGTCAATCCGGATTTGGCAAGCATTTTTATGCTGCCCATCAGTTGAAGGACCTCTCTGCTATCTTCCTCCTTGGGGCTCCGGGGACGCCAGCTACGGCGTTTCTTCAATGGGGCATTTGTGAACTCGGGAAGACCCATCCAGATAGGGTCAGGAAGGGATAGGTCCACTATATAAAACCACTCGGAAGGCCAATCTTCGGATGTCTTCTTCGGAGTGCCGGAGAGGTATCCGGTCCCGTTGATGCGCCATATTTCGGCTCCACCCACTTGGTATATTGATCCCTCCTTATTGCGAGGGACGAGGCAGAACAGCCTCTTCCATAGCTCGAAATGAGCTTCGCAACCCAGAAATAACTCACAAAGGGCGACATAACCTGCGATGTGCAGGATGGAGGCAGGGGTGAAGTTGTGCAGCTGGAGGCCATAATACTCCAGGAGCCCGCGGAGGAACGGATGGATTGGAAATCCGATGCCCCTCAGCAAGTAAGGGACAAGGCATACTCAATCCCCCTGGATGGGTTGGGAAAACTCTCCCCTTGCTCCCCGCCGTCAAAAGTGGCTAATCCGGCTCGAACGCGGACAAGATATGTTGGTGGGAGAAACCCCTGGGTTTGCAACTGCACCAATTGGTCGTGGGATACGGAACACTTCTCCCAATCACCTGGCTTGGCGCTATGAGGGCGAGAGGAGGAGCTGCGGTGGCCGGCCACGATGGCATGGTTATTTCGGGCGCACTCTGACGAATCCTCGCTTGGGGAAGATGTTGTGATTTGGATCTGAGGATCCCCGTCTCTTTAATAGACGATTTACTTACATGGTCAGGGTGGCAAATGTAAAAATACCCCGACTTCTCACATTCGCTCGACACGTGGAGACTGGTATTATTGAGGTACAGAAGCCGATGAGTGCAACATTAAATGGGAAGACGGACACTGCTCGTCACCACAGGTACTCTGGAGAATTTGGAGAAGGAACCCGCCTTGCAATGCCGAAGACAATCGGCGAGCCGGACTCATCGTCATTGAAGCCTAGTTCAGGGGCTACTGAGGGAGTCTCGGATTAGGGGGTCATCGGACAGCCGGACTGTTCACTACTAGGAAAAGGCCTGCTAGTGGCGCACCTGTTTTGGCTACTAATGGCGCACTACAGGTGCGCCACTAGCATCACGCCATTAGTAATTAATACTAATGGTGCACCCCTGGTGCGCCATAGTATACCAGATACTAATGGGGCACCAGGGAGTGCGCCATTACTATATCACACGGTGCGCCATTACTATCTGACTTAGTAATGGCGCACCACATAGAAGTGCGCCATTACTAACAATTTTTTTTCAAATATTTTTTCAGGAAAAAAATTCATTTTTTTTCAATTTTTCTTTTCGTTTTTTTCTTAATATCAGGTCACTATGGCTTAATCTCGGGTCAATATGCTTAATCTCAAGTCAAATCGCACTAAGTAGTCAAACTTCTCGGAAGGTCACCCATCCTCACACTACTCCAGCCCGAGCACGCTTAACTTCGCAGTTCTATCCAACCCCAGCACCACCTCTCTTAACAGGCACTTGTTGATATATCTATCATATCAATCCTGTTAAACCTTGTTGATGTCTAGGACTTTGTTCAAGTTCATGAGTATGATGAAATTTTGAAAAAATATTTCAAATTTCCCGGTCATATTACGTATCATTTTTTGAAAAAAAATTCCAAAAGAAAAAATTCGAAACCAATTTTTTTCTGTTACTAGTGGCACACCTAGCAAATGGTGCGCCACTAGTAAGTTTGAATCTTTTTTCCATTTTCCCCCTCTAGATCTTAAAAACCCCGTATCTTTTATTCTGTTAGGTTTTGGGGGATTCTGAAACTTATTTTCTTTTAATTTTTTTGACATTTCCATCATTTTCTTTTACTTTTTTAAACTGAAAAGGCGGTCCACAGGGGGGGAGTGCATTCGGTGGAATTTTTGGTCAAAGTTAGTAATGGCGCACCGTGGGAGTGGTGCGCCATTACTAGTTAAACTAGTAATCGCGCACCACACCCACGTGCGCCATTACTAGTTTTGAAATAAAAATAAAAAAATTGAAAAAAAAATAGTAGTGGCGCACCGAGGGTGTGGTGCGCCATTACTAGTTTAACTAGTAATGGCGCACTATCCCCTGGTGTGCCATTACTAGTTTTGAAAAAAAATTAAAAAAATTGTTAGTAGTGCCGCACCGTGGATGTGGTGTGCCATTAGTATTTAGAGTTTAATGGCGCACCAACACATGGTGCGCCACTGCTATATAGTAGTGGCGCACCACATGTGTGGTGCGCCATTAATATCCATATTATCTATAGCCCTTTTCCTAGTAGTGCTTGGGCGGCTAGAGCGAGAAGACCAGAGGTTGAAGAAGCACTACGGCCATTGGATGGACATCGTACGGTCACTGGAGCTAGAATCGTTCATATTGACTAAGTTGACAAAGCCCTCCCTCCCTGTCAACTTAGTAGGCCCAAGTCAGCCTCCCACTATGCTGGGTCCCAGCTAGCAGGAGGAGTATTCATATTTTTGTGCGTAATAAGGAGGCACTTCCTTGCGTGCGAAGATATAGCTGGTGGGTCCGACCTGTCAGCGGGGGGAATGTTTTTTTTGCAAAATACAGAGACCCTTCCAGTGGGTCCCAGATGTCAGGTGGAGGAATCCTTATTTTGCGCGTAATAAGGAGGCATTTCCTTATGTGCGGCCATGGACCCAGCTGTCAGCCTCTCCACGTCCAGTCCACGTCCGATGGATGTCGTTCGTTGATCACGTTGACCACGCCGCGCCCAGAGCACTAGGGTGGTGGACGACGGTGAGGCCTAGGAAGGGAACGACACGGAGCCGGGGAAGTCTTGACATTGGTTGCCCACGCGGTGGGGAGTACAAGGGTTTACTGGTCCGACTGCCGTCGCCGGAAAATAACAGGAGGTGTGGGTGAGTAGAGGAATGGTCTAGCCAGCAATGGAGTAGGGTGGGGCGGTGTGGCCTGTGCAGTAGCACAACCGGCCACGGGAGGCGGGAGCAGGCAGTCCCACCGGCGCTGGTTTAGGCGGCTGGAGCAAGAAGATCAGATATTGAAGAAGCAGCACGGCCATTGGATTAACATCCAACGATCACTGCTGCTAGAATCATTTGTGGACTAAGTTTGTGGACTGTGTAAAAGATGGCGGCTCACCCAGCTTGGGGGTTGTACATGGAAAATCCATCCCTTGGTTTGATACGGGCAAACTCCTCTTCCTCTCCTTTGTACAGATCGGACAGTATTTTCGCCAGAGCGGTGGCAGAGTCCGGACCTTTACGACCGCAGCGGGTGGCATCGTTTTCTCCATTGAAGTGCCACATGGGTTGTCCTCGATACTGAAGTGGCTGCACCCCCCGCATTATACATATTGACATAACTTCGATTATTGCCAGTCCTGATTGGGCCAGCGTTCTTATCTTGCCAATCAGGTAAAGGACTTCTCTGTTATCTTCCGCCTGGGGGCTCCGAGGGCGCCAGCTGTGGCGTTTCTTCAATGGGGTGTCAGCAAACTCAGGAAGACCCATCTGAATAGGGTCCGGAAGGGGAACGTCCTCCATGTAAAACCATTCCGAAGGCCAGTCTTCGGACACCTTCTTCAGGGTGCCGGACAGGTATCCGTTCTCGACAATACGCCATATTTCGGCTCCGCCCACTTGATATATTGATCCCTCCTGATTGCGAGGGACAAGGCAGACTAGCCTCTTCCATAGCTCGAAATGAGCTTCGCAGCCTAGAAATAGCTCGCATAGGGCAACATAACCTGCGATATGCAGTATGGAGGCGGGGGTAAAGTTATGCAGCTAGAGGCCGTAGTACTCCAGGAGCCCGCGGAGGAACGGATGGATCGGAAATCCGAGCCCCCTCAGCAAGTAAGGGACAAGGCATACCCGCTCCCCCTTGGATGGATTGGGAAAACTCTCCGCCTGCTTCCCACCATTGTAGGTGGCTATTCCGGCTCGGATGGTGACCATGTATGCGGGCGGGAGGAACCCCTGGGTCTGCAACTCCACCAATCGACCGTGGGGTACAGTACACTTCACCCCACTCGCCTGGCTTAGTGCTGCGGGAGAGAGAGGAGGAGCTGCGGTGGCCGGCCATGATGGGATGGTTTCTCGGGTGCGCTCTGGTGATTCCTCGCTGGGGGGCAAGAAGGTGTGATTTGGATCTGAGGATCCCCGTCTCTTTAATAGACGGTTTATTAACATGGTCAGGGTGGCAAATGCAAAAATACCATGACTTCTCACAGTCGCACGAGGTAATGGCCATTATTGAAGCACAGAAGCCGAGGAGTACAACATTGATGGGAAGCCGGACACTGTTCGCTACAACAGGCACTTTGGAGTACTCGGAGATAGAACCCGCCTTGCAATGCCCAAGACAAACTGCGCGCCGGACTTGTCGTCATTGAAGCCTGGTTCGGGGGCTACTGAGGGAGTCCTGGATTAGGGGGTATCCGGACGGCCGGACTATATACTTTGGCCGGATTGATGAACCATGAAGGTAGAAGACTCAAGACTTCGTCCCGTGTCCGGATGGGACTCTCCTTTGCGTGGAAGGCAAGCTTGGCAATTCGGATATGTAGATTCCCTTCTCTGTAACCGACTCTGTGTAACCCTAGCCCCCTCCAGTGTCTATATAAACCGGAGGGTTTAGTCCGTAGGACAAAAACAATTAGAATCATAGGCTAGCTTCTAGGGTTAGCCTCGACGATCTCGTGGTAGATCAACTCTTGTAATATTCATATCATCAACATCAATCAAGTAGGAAGTAGGGTATTACCTCCATAGAGAGGGCCCGCACCTGGGTAAACATTGTGTCCCCCGCCTCGTGTTACCATTAGCCTTAGACGCACTGTTCGGGACCCCCTACCCGAGATCCACCGGTTTTGACACCGACAGCTTGCCAATTACTTCCCGTTGGCCCTAAAACCCAATGTCATGTCTTGGTTGATGCACTTGCCGGCGGATTCCATTTCTTCTTGGTCGGATCTGTGTCATGAGTTCGTTCGTGCCTTCACTGGAGGCCACCAAGCTCATGGCCAGGCGAGTGATTTACATGTCATCCCCCAGAAGGATGGTGAAAACATGCGCAAGTACATACAGAGGTTCAGCCGAGTGCAATACAACATCCCGGATGTTCACCTGCCGCCGTGATCAGCGCATTCCATCAGAATGTGCGTAACCGCAAGATGCATGAAGAGCTGGCGATGAACAAGGTCAAGGATGTGGCCGAACTTTATGTTCTGGCCGATAGATGTGCTCGGGCTGAAGAGGGGAGGAAGTACCCCGGCAAAGACGCCGGCGCGGAAACCGACTCTATCGACGAAGACACCGCTGCCCCGACGAAGAAGGGTTGAAGTCGCAACAGGAAACGCAAGGGCAAGGCCGTGCTTGCCGTCGAGGGATCCGACGACACTGGCGCTGCAAATAAGGCCAAGGCAGACGACCCCGGCAAGCAGATTGCCGGGTGCGCCGCTTGCCGGGCCTTGGCGGCTGCCAACAAGCCAGGAGGCTCCGACAAGCAGTACTGCAAGATCCACCATACCAAGGGCCACGACATCCAGAACTGCTGACAAGTCGAGCTGCTTGCTGAAAAGAAAAAAGCCGAGTATGAGAGGCGAGACAAGAAGAAGGGTTAGCATGGCACTGAAGGATCCGGCAAGAAGCGTGGCGGCCAAGGAGGTCGCCACGGCAAGGATAACCAGCAAGAGAGGCCCGCTCGAGGCCGCGACAAGAAGCAAGAAGACGATAATCATGACGAGGATGACGAGTCCGGTGAGCACAAGTTGTAGAAAGGTACGGAGGCCATGTACGTCGATGGTGGCGCCTCACTGCATACCTCTCACCGCTAGCTCAAGCAGTGGGCGCGTGAGATCACAGCGGCGGAGCCATCGTCCGACGCTCAGAAGCCACTGCAGTGGTCCAGCACGCCTATCATCTTTGACACCGAGGACCAGCCTGATCGCACAACTGCGGTCCGGTTTTTGCCATTGTTGGTTTCACCAACGATACGCAATCTCAAGGTGACAAAGATGCTAGTTGACGGTGGGGCTGGTCTGAACTTGATCTCGCCCGTTGTGATCAAGAGGCTGCAGATTCCTGATGGAGACCTCGAGGAGACGGGCACGTTTCAAGGGGTCAATCCGGGAAGGAGTCAGCCGAAGGGTAAGGTCACGCTGCCTGTGACGTTTAGAGGCGAGTTGAACTACAGGACGGAGAGGATTGTCTTCGACGTAGCCGAGATCCCCTTGCCCTACAATGGGTTCCTCGGCTGCCCGGCACTAGCCAAGTTCATGGAGGCGTCACATTACGCCTACCACACGCTGAAGATGCCTGGGCCGATGACCATCATCACCGTCCCCTGCGACAAGAAGGATGCGCTGATCTGCACCGACCTACTCTACCGGGAAGCAGTTGCAGCAGCTTCCGCCAAGGCACTTGCTCCTGCCACCGAAGCCCCGGGAGGGAAGAAGAAGACCAACAAGACCTCTCGCACCCACTCCAGCAAGCGCACCTCTTTGGAGTGTTGTGCTATTGTCGAGGACGTGCCAGAGAGCTCCACCGTCAAGAGCAAGAGATCCAGAGCTGCACCGCCAGAGACCAAGAAGGTGTCCGTCAAGGAGGATGGCATGGGAGGGGCTTTCACCATAAGCTCCACCCTCGACAACAAATAGGAAAGCGCGCTCGTCACTTTCTTGCGATCGAATGTCGATGTGTTGGCATGGCAAGCATCCGACATCCCCGGCGTTCCCAGGGAAGTGATTGAGCACCATCTTGCTGTCTATCCCCATGCGCGACCCATCAAGTAGAAGGTCAGGAAGCAAGCTTTGGAACGGCAGGAGTTCATCACAGAGGAGTTCAGGAAGTTGGAAGTGGCAGGCTTGGTGAGAGGAGTGCTCCATCCGACGTGGTTGGCCAATCCAGTGGTGCGCAAGGCAAACGGGAAGTGGAGGCTGTGTATTGACTACACATATATCAATAAGGCTTGTCCCAAGGACCCCTTCCCGTTGCCACGCATTGACCAGATTGTTGACTCCACGGTCGGGTGTGATCTATTATCATTCCTCGACGCCTACTCGGGCTACCACCAGATCTTCATGACAAGAGAAGACGAAGAGAAGACAGCGTTCATCACCCCATGTGGTACGTATTGCTTTTTACGGATGCCTTTTCGGGTTGAAGAGTGCTGGCTCAACGTTCGCAAGGGCGGTCCAAATTAGTTTTAAGCCCCAGCTGCATAGAAATATGGAAGCATATATGGATGACATAGTGGTCAAAACCAAAGACACGGCAACACTTGTACAGGACTTAGAAGAGACATTTGCAAACCTGCGCAAGATCAACCTCAAGTTGAATCCTGAGAAGTTTGTCTTCGGCGTTCCGTCCGCCAACTTCTCGGGTTCTTTGTGTCACAGCGTGGGATAGAAGCAAACCTAGACAAGATCAAGGCTATCGAGCAAATTGAGGCGCCCAAGCGGATCAAGGATGTGCTTCGGCTCATTGGCTGCGTTGCCGCCATGAGCAGATTCATCTCCAGGTCTGCTGAGCGTGCCCTTCCCTTTTTCAAAATCATGAAAAAGGCGGGCCCAATGGAGTGGACCCCAGAGGCTGAGGCAGCGCTGCAGGATCTGAAGAAATACCTCTCCTCTACACCGATACTAGTTGCGCCTAAACCCCACGAGCCGTTGTTGCTATATCTGGCGGCGACAAATCAAGTGGTCAGCGCGCGCTAGTAGCACAGAGGGAGGTCGACGAAGAGGCAGTAGCAACCGTAGGACTGGCAGATGGCGAGCCAGAGATTCCCGCGGCAGGGCCTGGTGCCGGCAAGGCGAGGCCCCCGGCAGAGTTTGATGTTGGCAGGACAGGGCATGTGAGTCCAAAAGAACTGGTGCAAAAGAAGAAGATGATGCAGCACCCGGTTTATTTTGTCAGCTCCCTCTTGCAGGGAGCTAGGTCAAGGTACTCCGGTGTGCAGCAATTTCTCTTCGGCCTCCTTATGGCCTCGAGGAAGCTGCGTCATTACTTCCAAGCACACGAAGTCACTGTCGTCACCCGCCTCCCGTTGCAACAGATACTGCATAATCCAGACACAACCGGGAGGATTGTGGAGTGGGCCTTGGAGCTGTCGAGCTTTTGTTTGAGGTTTGAAAGTACTTCGACGATCCAGAGCAGAGTCTTGGCGGAGTTCATTGCGGAATGGACTTCAACGCCTGACGAAGAAATCCAGGAGACCACTCACCCCTGCAAGGAAGCAAGTCGCAACTGGATCCTGTACTTTGACGGGCCTTTCTCGCTGCAAGGCGCCGGTGCTGGTGTGCTGCTCGTCGTACCCACTGGAGAGAACCTCAAGTATGTAATCCAGATGCACTTTCCCAGGGAGATGTTGATTTCTACTACACAACCTTCTTCTTGTAGACGTCCTTGGGCCACAAAGTGCAGAGGTTTATAGGACAGTAGCAAATTTCCCTCAAGTGGATGACCTAAGGTTTATCAATCCATGGGAGGCGTAGGATGAAGATGGTCTCTCTCAAACAACCCTGCAACCAAATAACAAAGAGTCTCTTGTGTCCCCAACACACCCAATACAATGGTAAATTGTATAGGTGCACTAGTTCGGCGAAGAGATGGTGATACAAGTGCAATATGGATAGTAGATATAGGTTTTTATAATCTGAAAGTATAAAAACAGCAAGGTAACTAATGATAAAAGTGAGCGTAAACGGTATTGCAACGCTAGGAAACAAGGCCTAGGGTTCATGCTTTCACTAGTGCAAGTTATTTCAACAATAATAACATAATTGGATCATATAACTATCCCTCAACATGCAACAAAGAGTCACTCCAAAGTCACTAATAGCGGAGAACAAACGAAGAGATTATTGTAGGGTACGAAACCACCTCAAAGTTATCCTTTCTGATCGATCTATTCAAGAGTCCATAGTAAAATAACACGAAGCTATTCTTTCCGTTTGATCTATCATAGAATTTGTACTAGAATAACACCTTAAGACACAAATCAACCAAAACCCTAATGTCACCGAGATACTCCAATGTCACCTCAAGTATCCGTGGGTATGATTATATGATATGCATCACACAATCTCAGATTCATCTATTCAACCAACACGAAGAACTTCAAAGAGTACCCCAAAGTTTCTACGGAGAGTCAAGACGAAAACGTGTGCCAAACCCTATGCATAAGTTCACGAGGTCACGGAACCCGCAAGTTGATCACCAAAACATACATCAAGTAGATCACGTGAATAAACCATTGTCACCACAGATAAGCACATGCAAGACATACATCAAGTGTTCTCAAATCCTTAAAGACTCAATCCGATAAGATAACTTCAAAGGGAAAACTCAATCCATTACAAGGGAGTAGAGGGGGAAACCATCATAAGATCCAACTATAATAGCAAAGCTCGTGATACATCAAGATCGTATCACCTCAAGAACACGAGAGAGAGAGAGAGCGAGAGAGAGAGATCAAACACATAGCTACTGGTACATACCCTCAGTCCCGAGGGTGAACTACTCCCTCCTCGTCATGGAGAGCGCCGGGATGATAAAGATGGCCACTGGTGAGGGATCCCCCCTCCGGCAGGGTGCCGGAATAGGGTCCCGATTGGTTTTTGGTGGCTACAGAGGCTTGCGGCGGCGGAACTCCCGATCTCTTCTGTTCTCTGATGTTATTAGAGTATATTGACATATATATAGGCGAAAGAAGTCGATCAGGGGAGCCACGAGGGGCCCACAAGGCTGGGGGCGCGCCCAGGGGGGTAGGGCGCGCCTCCCTGCCTTCTGGCTTCCTTGAAGCTTCCCTGACGTCTACTCCAAGTCTCCTGGATTGCTTCCGTTCCAAAAATCACGCTCCCGAAGGTTTCATTCTGTTTGGACTCCGTTTGATATTATTTTTCTATGAAACACTGAAATAAGCAAAAAAACAATTTGCACTGGGCCTTGGGTTAATAGGTTAGTCCCAAAAATAATATAAAAGTGTATAATAAAGCCCATTAAACATCCAAAACAGAATATATAATAGCATGGATCAATCAAAAATTATAGATACGTTGGAGACGTATCAAGCAGCCCCAAGCTTAATTCCTGCTCGTCCTCGAGTAGGTAAATGATAAAAACAGAATTGTTTATGTGGAATGCTACCTAACATATTTATCAATGTAATCTTCTTTATTGTGGCAAGAATATTCAGATCCATAAGATTCAAGAGAAAAGTTTAATATTGACATAAAAATAATAATACTTCAAGCATACTAACCAAGCAATTATGTCTTCTCAAAATAACATAGCCAAAGAAAGCTCATCCCTACAAAATCATATAGTTTGGCCATGCTTCATTTTCTTCACACAAAATGCTCTCATCATGCACAACCCCGATGACAAGCCAAGAAATTGTTTCATACTTTAGTAATCTCAAACTTTTTCAACTTTCACGCAATACATGAGCGTGAGCCATGGACATAGCACTATGGGTGGAATAGAATATAATGATGGGGGTTGTGTGGAGAAGACAAAAAAGGAGAAAGTCTCACATTGACGCGGCTAATCAACGGGCTAGGGAGATGCCCATCAATTGATGTCAATGCAAGGAGTAGGGATTGCCATGCAACGGATGCACTAGAGCTATAAATGTATGAAAGCTCAACAAAAGAAACTAAGTGGGTGTGCATCCAACTTGCTTGCTCATGAAGACCTAGGGCATTTGAGGAAGCCCATTGTTGGAATATACAAGCCAAGTTCTATAATGAAAAATTCCCACTAGTGTATGAAAGTGACAATATAGGAGACTCTCTATCATGAAGATCATGGTGCTACTTTGAAGCACAATTGTGGAAAAAGGATAATAGCATTGTCCCTTTTATTTCTTTTTTGGGTCTTTTTTTATTTGGCCTTTCTCCATCCCTTTTTTTTTATTTGGCCTTTCCTTTTTCTATTTGGCCTTTTTTTGGGACAATGCTTTATTAATGATGATCATCGCACTTCTATTTATATACAACTCAAGGATTACAACTCGATACTAGAACAAAGTATGACTCTATATGAGTGCCTCCGACGGTGTACCGGGATGGGCAATGACTCATGAGTGACATGTATGAAAGAATTATGAACAGTGGCTTTGACACAAGTACGATGTCAACTACATGATCATGCAAGGCAATATGACAATGATGATGCGTGTCATAATAAAAGGAACGGTGGAAAGGTGCATGGAAATATATCTCGGAATGGCTATGGAAATGCCATAATAGGTATATGCGCAAAAAAAAAGAAATGCCATAATAGGTAGGTATGGTGGCTGTTTTGAGGAAGATATAAGGAGGTTTATGTGTGATAGAGCGTATCATATCACGGGGTTTGGATGCACCGGCGAAGTTTGCACCAACTCTCGAGGTGAGAAAGGGCAATGCACGGTACCGAAGAGGCTAGCAATGATGGAAGGTGAGGGTGCGTATAATCCATGAACTCAACATTAGTCATAAAGAACTCACATACTTATTGCAAAAATATACAAGTCATCAAAAACCAAGCACTACGCGCATGCTCCTAGGGGGGATAGATTGGTAGGAAAGGACCATCGCTCGTCCCCGACCGCCACTCATAAGGATGACAATCAAAGAACACCTCATGTTTCAAATTTGTCACACAATGGTTACCATACGTGCATGCGACGGGACTTGCAAACCTCAACACAAGTATTTCTCAATTTAACAATTACTCAACTAGCATGACTCTAATATTACCATCTTCATATCTCAAAACAATCATCAAGTATCAAACTTCTCATAGTATTCAATGCACTCTATATGAAAGTTTTTATTATATCCCTCTTGGATGCCCATCATATTAAGACTAATTTCATAACCAAAGAAAATTACCATGCTGTTTAGGACTCTCAAAATAATATAAGTGAAGCATGAGACTTCATCTATTTCTTCAAAATAAAGCCACCGTCGTGCTCTAAAAGGATATAAGTGAAGCACTAGAGCAAACAACAAACTACTCCGAAAGATATAAGTGAAGATCAATGAGTAGTCGAATAATTATGTAACTATGTGAAGACTCTAACATTTAAGAATTTCACACCTTGGTATTTTATTCAAATATCAAGCAAAACTAAAGAAAATAAAATTACGCTCCAAGCAAAACACATATCATGTGGTGAATAAAAATATAGCTCCAAGTAAAGTTATCGATGAACGAAGACGAAAGAGGGGATGCCATCCGGGTCATCCCCAAGCTTAGGCTCTTGGTTGTCCTTTAATATTACCTTGGGGTGCCTTGGGCATCCCCAATCTTAGGCTCTTGCCACTCCTTATTCCATAGTCCATCGAATATTTACCCAAAACTTGAAAACTTCACAACACAAAACTCAACAGAAAACTCGTAAGCTCCGTTAGTATAAGAAAATAAAACCACCACTTAGGTACTGTTGTGAACTCATTATAAATTCATATTGGTGTAATATCTACTGTATTCCAACTTCTCTATGGTTCATACCTCCGATACTACTCATAGATTCATCAAAATAAGCAAACAACACATAGAAAACAGAATCTGTAAAAACAGAACAATCTGTAGTAATCTGTATCATTCGAATATTTATGTAACACCAAAAATTCTGAAATAAATTTGTGGACCTGAGGAATTTGGCTATTAATCCTCTGCAAAAAGAATCAACCTAAAAGCACTCTCCAGTGAAAAATGGCAGCTAATATCGTGAGCGCTAAATTTTCTGTTTTTAACAGCATGATCATAAAGACTTCACCCAAGTCTTCCCAAAGGTTCTACTTGGCACAAACACTAATTAAAACATAAAACCACATCTAACCAGAGGCTAGATGAATTATTTATTACTAAACAGGAGCAAAAAGCAAGGAAAAATAAAATAAAATTGGGTTGCCTCCCAACAAGCTAATGTTTAACGCCCCTAGCTAGGCATGATGATTTTAATGATGCTCACATCAAAGATAAGAATTGAAACATAAAGAGAGCATCATGAAGAATATGACTAGCACATTTAATTCTAACCCACTTCCTATGCATAGGGATTTTGTGAGCAAACAACTTATGGGAACAATAATCAACTAGCATAGGAAGGCAAAACAAGCATAACTTCAAAACTTTAAGCACATAGAGAGGAAACTTGATATTATTGCAATTCCTACAAGCATATGTTCCTCCCTCAAAATAATTTTCAGTAGCATCATGAATGAATTCAACAATATAACTATCACATAAAGCATTCTTTTCATGAGCCACAAACATAGAATTTTTATTACTCTCCACATAAGCAAATTTCTTCTCATGAATAATAGTGGGAGCAAACTCAACAAAATAATTATCATGTGAGGCATAATCCAATTGAAAACTAAAATAATGATGACAAGTTTCATGGTTATCATTATTCTTAATAGTATACATGTGATCACAATAATCATCATAGATAGCAACTTTATTCTCATAATCAATTGAAACCTCTTCCAAAATAGTGGATTCATCACTAAATAAAGTCATGACCTCTCCAAATCCACTTCCATAAATATTATAAGATTCAACACCCTCCAAAATAGTGGGATCATTACTTCCTAAAGCTCACACTCTTCCAAACCCACTTTCATCAATATAATCATCATAAATAGGAGGCATGCTTTCATCATAATAAATTTGCTCATCAAAACTTGGGGGACAAAACATATCATCTTCATCAAACATAGCATCCCCAAGCTTGTGGCTTTGCATATCATTAGCATCATGGATATTCAAAGAATTCATACTAACAACATTTCAATCATGCTTATCATTCACATATTTTATGCCAATCATTCTATGTAATTCTTCTTCTAGTACTTGAGAACAATTTTCCTTTCCATCATTTTCATGAAAGACACTAAAAAGATGAAGCATATGAGGCAACCTTAAGTCCATTTTTTGTAGTTTTCTTTTATAGACTAAACTAGTGATAAAACAAGAAACTAAAAATTAGATTGCAAGATCTAAAGATATACCTTCAAGCAGTCACCTCCCCGGCAACGGCGCCAGAAACTGCTTGATGTTCACTACACAACCTTCTTCTTGTATACGTTGTTGGGCCTCCAAGTGCAGAGGTTTGTAGGACAAAAGCAAATTTCCCTCAAGTGGATGGCCTAAGGTTTATCAATCCGTGGGAGGCGTAGAATGAAGATGGTCTCTCCCATACAACCCTGCAACCAAATAACAAAGAGTCTCTTGTGTCCCCAACACACCCAATACAATGCTAAATTGTATAGGTGCACTAGTATGGCGAAGAGATGGTGATACAAGTGCAATATGGATAGTATATATAGGTTTTTGTAATCTGAAAATACAAAAACAGCAAGGTAACTAATGATAAAAGTGAGTGTAAACGGTATTGCAATGCTAGGAAACAAGGCTTAGGGTTCATACTTTCACTAGTGCAAGTTCTTTCAACAATAATAACATAATTGGATCATATAACTATCCCTCAACATGCAACAAAGAGTCACTCCAAAGTCACTAATAGCGGATAACAAAAGAAGACATTATTGTAGGGTACGAAACCACCTCAAAGTCATCCTTTTTGATCGATCTATTCAAGAGTCCTTAGTAAAATAACATGAAGCTATTGTTTCCGTTCGATCTATCATAGAGTTCGTACTAGAGTAACACCTTAAGACACAAATCAACCAAAACCCTAATGTCACCTAGATACTCCAATGTCACCTCAAGTATCCGTGAGTATGATTATACGATATGCATCACACCATCTCAGATTCATCTATTCAACCAACACAAAGAACTTCAAAGAGTGCCCCAAAGTTTCTACCGGAGAGTCAAGACGAACACATGTGCCAACCCCTATGCATAAGTTCACAAGGTCACGGAACCCGCAAGTTGATCACCAAAACATACATCAAGTAGATCACGTGAATATCCCATTGTCACCATAGATAAGCACATGCAAGACATACATCAAGTGTTCTCAAATCCTTAAAGACTCAATCCGATAAGATAACTTCAAAGGGAAAACTCAATCCATTACAGGGGAGTAGAGGGGGCAAAACATCATAAGATCCAACTATAATAGCAAAGCTCGCGATACATCAAGATCGTATCACCTCAAGAAAACGAGAGAGAGAGAGAGAGAGATCAAACACATATCTACTGGTACATACCCTCAGCCTCGAGGGTGAACTACTCCCTCCTCGTCATGGAGAACGCCGGGATGATGAAGATGGCCACCGGTGAGGGATCCCCCCTCCGGCAGGGTGCCGGAACATGGTCCCGATTGGTTTTTGGTGGTTACAGAGGCTTGCGGCGGCGGAACTCCCGATCTCTTCTGTTCTCCGATGTTTTTAGGGTATATTGATATATAGGCGAAAGAAGTCGGTCAGGGGAGCCACGAGGGGCCCACGAGGGTGGGGGGCGCGCCTCCCTACCTTGTGGCTTCCTCGAAGCTTCCCTGACGTCTACTCCAAGTCTCCTGGATTGCTTCCGTTCCAAAGATCATGCTCCCAAAGGTTTCATTCCGTTTGGACTCCGTTTGATATTCTTTTTCTATGAAACACTTAAATAGGCAAAAAACAGCAATTTACACTGGGCCTTGGGTTAAAAGGTTAGTCCCAAAAATAATATAAAAGTGTATAATAAAGCCCATTAAACATCCAAAACAAAATATATAATAGCATGGAGCAATCAAAAATTATTGATACATTGGAGACGTATCAGATGTCCACGAACAACACTGCTGAATACGAGGGGTTGCTTGCGGGTCTCAGGATCACAGCAGACCCTGGGGTTAAGAAGCTCATCGTCAGGGGTGATTCACAGCTTGTCGTCAGGCAAGTCAACAGAGATTATCAGAGCCCATTGATGGAGGCCTACGTAGATGAGGTGAGGAAGCTGGAAGAGCGCTTTGACGGTATACAAGAAGAGCATGTTCCCCGAGCAGAGAAGAGAACGACATCGCCGATTACCTGTCGAAGCGCGCTGCCTTCAAACTACCTGTGGAACCAGGTACTTTTGTGCTTCGATTAACTCAACCATCCGTCGAACCATCAACAGAGCAGAACAAGTGGAGGAAATCAGGCCCCGGCAAGTACTTTCCCGCCGAGCCACCTGGGGCCGCCGGCCAGGGTGTTGCCGTGGGTACTGAGCCTACCGAGGGGCAACTGACTCCAGCAGGGCGTCAAGCCCTGGCCGTAGAGACGGCCGCTCCCATGGCAGTAGAAATGCCTTTGGTCCTTGCCGTCGAGCCCCAGGCTCCGGCATGGGCACATCATACCGTCCGATTCCTCCAAACAGGGGAGCTTCCTGAGGAGCAGGAAGAAGCGGAGAAAGTAGCCGGTCGGTCTACTATCTATCAGTTCGTTGATGACCTCATGTACAGGAAAAGACCGAACGGTGTGAAGTTGAAGTGTATTCCCCGGGAGGAAGGACTTGAGCTGTTGGCAGAGATACATGGAGGCATATGTGGCTCCCACGTAGGGTCGAGGGCCCTTGCCGGCAAGGCGTTTCGGCAAGGTTTCTTCTGGCCCACTGCCCTCCAGGATGCAACAGCACTAGTAACCAAGTGTGAAGCGTGTCAGTTCCATTTGAAGAAGCTTCATCAACCAGCTCAAGCCCTTGAAACAATTCCTCTCTCCTGGCCATTTTCGGTCTGGGGGCTCGACATACTGGGCCCTTTCCCCTACGCTGTCGGGGGCTTTGAGTACTTGTATGTTGCAATCGACAAGTTCACAAAGTGGCCGGAGGTGGAAGCAGTGAGGAAGGTGACAGCACAGTCAGCCGTCAAGTTCTTCAAGGGGCTAGTCTGCCGTTTTGGTGTGCTAAACAGATCGTCATCACCGACAATGACACGCAGTTCACAAGCCACACCTTCATGCAATACATCCAAGACCTCAGCAGCAAGGTCTGTTTCGCTTCCGTGGCACACCCACGGAGCAACGGCCAGGCGGAGAGGGCAAATGCTGAAGTACTGCGAGGCCTGAGGACCAAGACTTTTGACAGGCTGCACCAGAGCGGAAGGCGCTGGATTGATGAGTTGCCGCTGGTTCTTTGGTCGATCAGAATGACGCCAAATCGAGCCACCGGCCAGACACCCTTTGCCCTGGTATATGGGGTAGAAGCAGTTCTCCCCACGGAACTCACATACGGGTCACCTCGAGTGCTCGCTTATGACGAGCTTGAACAAGAGCAATTGCGGCAATATGAGGCAACGCTCCTTGATGAAGATCGTCTTCGGGCGACTGTGAGAGCACCGCGCAACCAGCAAGCCTTGCGCCGCTACCATAGCCGCAAGGTTCATGCCCGAAACTTTGAGGAAGGCGACCTTGTTCTTCGGCGCGTTCAATCGGCCAAGAATTCCAACAAGTTGACGCCAAAGTGGGAAGGCCCTTATCGGGTAATACGAGTCACCAGGCCCGACACAGTCCGCCTGGAGACCGAAGATGCTATTCCAGTGGGCAACTCCTGGAACATTGAACATTTTCGCAAGTTTTACCCATAAGGCGCGGTTGCCGGGCCCCCCGGCAAACCACCTTTTGTACAAGCCTTGCCGGCAAGGCATGTGACCCTCTGTACAAAGCCAGGCACAGACCCTGAGCATAAATAAATGAAGCGCTGGCGCCCTAAGTTATAGCATGCATGCTAGATTAAGTCTCTCCCTCGGTTAGGGTTGATAGTGCTTAGCGGCGACTAACCCCTAGCATAGAGGTCGAGTTTGCGTTTCTTTGTTCCTTTCCGTCCTCTTTGGTTCGCAGGGTCCATGGACGTTTCTGCTGAGCTATTTGGAAGAAAGAGAACGAGCCGGCACTCCTGCCTCAGCAAGCCAAGGTTGCCGGGGGCTGCAGATACAAGAATCCAACCACGGCAAGCCAAGGCTGCCGGGGGCAGAAGATTCAGATAAGTCTTTTATCCTCTGTTGTGCATTTCCGTATGAAGTCGGGACATATGAAACCCCGTTCTGCTCGTACACCACCGTGCTCCCCCTTTTTTCCAGTACCCAAGTCCCTGGGTCGGAACCGGGTCGTAGTCGCAGTGGCGAGGAAATAAACGAGGGGCCTAACTCTACTTCGCCCCTGCCTCCGCCAAGAGTGTGAGAGTGGTCGACTGAAGTAAGGGGACGGCAAGGCCTGTTGCCTGGCGACAATGTTTATCTTAAAAAAACAAGGATTCATTCCTTGGCATGGGCCTCGCTCACGCACAAAGAACCCGGCAAGCACCCTTTTTCATTAAAAACATCCCATACAGGCACAGTTCATACGGAATAAAAAACATGAGCAAGGGGATTACAAGTCTTGAAATTAACAAGTGCCCGCGTGCTTACAAACTAAAAAGAAATAAGGTACCCGTAATCCCTTTCTTGTCCCTCTCCTCAGAAGGTGGAACAAGCTAGCAGGAGGGCAAAAAGAGCGCCCAGGCAAGGTGCGAAGAGCAGAAGGCACCAAGAGAACGTCCTGGTGCGGGGAGGGGAGCTGGAAGATGAGGCAGCGGGCCGACAATACGCGATGAAGGCGTCGATGCCCGCGTACTCCGACTTGACGGCCGCCACCCGCCCTCTTCGCCTTCTCCAACCCTCCTACGCCAGCCGCCCAAGGAGGAGGCGGGGAACGCGCCGATGGAGAGCTTGACGAGGAAGGCCCTCGGCAGGGCGCGTGGCCGAGGGAGGGGCAACGCAGTCAGTCGGAGTCGAGGTCGGCGTCCCGCCGCTCGACGCCCTCATCGTCGTTGTCGCTGTCCTCCTCGTCACTCCCGCTTGAGGAGGAATCTTCATCGTCGGAGGAGCTTTCCACGCAGCACTTTAGGCGAGTTCCAAGATCTCCAAAGACCTTGACGGAGAGCAGGCCATTCTCCATTAACTTGAAATACATAACGAGCCCCGCCATCAGGCTGTGGACACGAGCGAACGTCTTCCATCCACGACGGAGGTACATGACATGAGGAGCAGGGAAGTCGACGTCGACCCGCGTGTCGTCGTTCCCGCAGCCCCTCATGTGCAACCTGAGGGTCTGGGCGGATCGAGCTCCTTCTCCCAAGCAAATGGGGTAGGGAGACGAAGACGATGACGCGGTGGTCGGCGCAACCTGATGAAGAACTCACGAGGCTGGTCCCCAACGTGACCCTCCATCGGGAGAGGCATCGCCGGCGGAGGCAAGGCCGGTGCGCCGCCCCGTCCCCCTCTCCCCTGAGCACCACGACGACCTCGGCCTCACCCCCTCCCCCTTCCTCTCATGGCCGGCTCCGCCGCTGCAAGCTCTTGGGGAGGAGGAACACGTTGTCGAGCAGCGACCCTCGCCGCCACAGTTGAAGGGCCTGCTGTCGGTGTCAAAACCGGCAGATCCCGCGTAGGGGGTCCCGATCTGTGCGTCTAAGGCTAATGGTAACAGGAGGCTAGGGACACGATGTTTTACCCAGGTTCGGGCCCTCTCAATGGAGGTAAAACCCTACTTCCTGCTTGATTGATCTTGATGATATGAGTATTTCAAGAGTTGATCTACCACGAGATCGTAGAGGCTAAACCCTAGGAGCTAGCCTATGATGATTATGAATGTCCCTATACGGACCAAACCCTCCGGTTTATATAGACACCGGAGGGGGCTAGGGTTTACACAGAGTCGGTTACAAAGAAGGAGATCTACTATCCGGATCGCCGAGCTTGTCTTCCACGCAAAGGAGAGTCCCATCCGGACACGGGACGAAGTCTTGAGTCTTCTACCTTCATGGTTCATCAATCCGGCCAAAGTATATAGTCCGGCCGTCCGGATACCCCCTAATCCAGGACTCCCTCAGTAGCCCCCGAACTAGGCTTCAATGACGACGAGTCCGGCGCGCAGTTTGTCTTGGGCATTGCAAGGCGGGTTCTATCTCCGAGTACTCCAAAGTGCCTGTTGTAGCGAACAATGTCCGGCTTCCCATCAATGTTGTACTCCTCGGCTTCTGTGCTTCAATAATGGCCATTACCTCGTGCGACTGTGAGAAGTCGTGGTATTTTTGCATTTACCACCCTGACCATGTTAATAAACCGTCTATTAAAGAGAAGGGGATCCTCAGATCCAAATCACACCTTCTTCCCCCCAGCGAGGAATCACCAAAGCGGACCCGAGAAACCATCCCATCATGGCCGGCCACCGCAGCTCCTCCTCTCGCTCCCGCAGCACTAAACCAGGCGAGTGGGTGAAGTGTATTGTACCCCACGGTCGATTGGTGGAGTTGCAGACCCAGGGGTTCCTCCCGCCCGCATAAATGGTCACCATCCGAGCCGGAATAGCCACCTACAATGGCGGGAAGCAGGTGGAGAGTTTTCCCAATCCATCCAAGGGGGAGCGGGTATGCCTTGTCCCTTACTTGTTGAGGGGGCTCGGATTTCCGATCCATCCATTCCTCCATGGGCTCCTGGAGTACTACGGCCTCCAGCTGCATAACTTTACCCCCGCCTCCATACTGCATATCGCAGGTTATGTTGCCCTATGCGAGCTATTTCTAGGCTGCGAAGCTCATTTCGAGCTATGGAAGAGGCTATTCTGCCTTGTCCCTCGCAATCAGGAGGGATCAATATATCAAGTGGGCGGAGCCGAAATATGGCGTATCGTCGAGAACGGATACCTGTCCGGCACCCCGAAGAAGGTGTCCGAAGACTGGCCTTCGGAGTGGTTTTACATGGAGGATGTTCCCCTTCCGGAGCCTATTCAGATGGGTCTTCCTGAGTTTGCTGACACCCCATTGAAGAAACGCCACAGCTGGCGCCCTCGGAGCCCCCAGGCGGAAGATAACAGAGAAGTCCTTTACCTGATTGGCAAGATAAGAACGCTGGCCCAATCAGGACTGGCAATAATCGAAGTTATGTCAATATGTATAATGCGGGGGGTGCAGCCACTTCAGTATCGAGGACAACCCATGTGGCACTTCAATGGAGAAAACGATGCCACCCGCCGCGGTCGTAAAGGTCCGGACTCTGCCACCGCTCTGGCCAAAATACTGTCCGATCTGTACAAAGGAGAGGAAGAGGAGTTTGCCCGTATCAAACCAAGGGATGGATTTTCCATGTACAACCCCCAAGCTGGGTGAGCCGCCATCTTTTACACAACTTTACTCATTCCCGCATTCCTTATCACAAATATTTACCATGCTAGTTCATAACAGGAACTGCGAAGGGCCGTGAAGGAGGTTCACAGCCCGGCCCCACAGCCAGAGGACCCCGACAGGGCCCTCGACCCCGGACTCGAAGAAGATCCGGAAATATTCGTAGAGCTCGTCGACAAGACGTTTTACCAGGCGAGCCGTGACGGTACTCTGGTGCCTATCATAGCCGATTATCCTGGCCTACTCCCTGCATCGCATGTAAGTAAAACCGGAGTCCTGACTTCCAAGGAGGATCCCTTCTTTGCACTTCACCCACCGCACATGTATTGCATTTTACAGGGAAGGAAATCGGGGCTCCGTGCCGAACCCACGGTGACTTGCCAACAAGGGGCGCCGAAGCCAGGTAGGCTTAAGAAGAAGGCGGACAGGACCGAGACGCCGTCGCAAAGGTATGATTTAAAACCTGCTCCGTGATTGTCGTCTTTAAAATATAACAATGTCCATTGTCCCCTGTCAGAAAAAGTGCCCGCCGGACTGTAACCGGCGACCCTACCAACCACGCCTCCACTAGCCGAACTCAAGAGCCAGACTCAAGGGCGGAAGCCAACGTGGGGGCAATGCCGGACAGTCCTCCTACAGAGGATGCGGATAAAATATCTGCCACAACTTCCGAGGTGGGGAGCGCCATGAATCACAGGCGTCGTCGGGCCGCACTCCGCGACCCAAATCTCTCCGAAGAGGCGTTTAATGCCTTCAACTCGGGAGAAGCGTACATCCGAGCTGCTCAAGGTGGACTTGCTAGAGCCACGGAGCAGTATTTAAAGATATACAGGTAAGAAAAAATCTGATAGTTATGTATACCAGTAGCCCCTGAGACTTGAAACAGTTGGCACAACTGATTTAAGGATCATTGTATGCCCAGGTTCTTACAAAGAAGAATACCCATTTGACTCAAGAGCTGGAGGAGTGCAGGGTCCAGCTAAGGGCCGCAGTTGCTGAAGTTGAGGAAACCAAGAAGGCCTCTTCTGGTAATACTTGTCTTGAGCAACAAGAATGTAATAAGATGTTCCAGTTAGTCTTCGGCGTGTTCTCAAATCTAACAATAGATTATGCAGGCAATCCCGAAGTGAATCCGGAGATAGCCCCAGGGGATGGGCAACCTGTTCAACGACAGCTAGAGGCTGGTGAACGCGTGCTTGCACGGGTTATCCAAGAGAAAATTAAACTCCAGGTTGCCCATACCCTGCTAGGAGTTGAACTACAAGATGTTCGAGCCCAGCTCGCTGACTCCGTGAAGGAGAATAAGAGGCTTCGACGCGGCATTTTTAGTAAGTTCTCAGACGAATCTTTATACAGTTCGGCGAAGAAGTGATTTAACAGAGTTATGTCTGTAGGTATGCTGACAGGCCACCCCGAAGAGGAAATGCCCGGGTCCACAGGCGATTTGCTGCAGGACCTCTCACAGCTGCACGAATGTGTTCGACAGGTGATGGAGGGTATTGCCCAGGCCTTGTGGCCACCTACTTCCTTGACAAGAGGCATGGGGGAGCTTGTGGAAATGCTCCAAGGAGCACGGCGGTGCTTCCATTTGTGGAAGATTTCAGCCTGCCGTCAAGGTGCCAGGGAACCCTGGGCCATGGTGAAGACGCGCTACACAAAGCTTGACCCGAACCATATGGCAGAAGTCGGACCGACGGGGCCAGATGGGCAAGAAATTCCCGTGAGTTTGGTGTATGACCAGGTAGCGTTAGCCGCAAAGTATTCCCAACAGGATTGTAAGCTAGATAGCATGTTGGACGGTATAGAGTAAGAATATAGTCAGTCCAAGTGACTATGTAATTCAATGGACACATGTAGTCCCTAGCCAGATTAAAATCATTTGTCATGGCGGACCTTTTCGCTTCAGCCCCCGGATCCGACAGTCCGGGGTGTATCCGAATACCCACTCAGTTATGCAGAACCGGGGTATGCATGGAAACCAGACGTAGGGGTCATATGTGCTTGAACAGACAAGTACCCAACTAGTTATGTTATATTACATGGGTAGTAAGAAACATCTTCCAGAGAGAATAGTTCCGTTAGGGGTTCCTTTCTCTGGGTACGCATGCATCGATGTACATGTCCAGATTGCGAACAAAAACGCAGGATAAAAACCATCTGGGTATTCACGTTGTGATAAACGAAAGAAACATCTTTTGTTCACCGACCGAATATTCCCTTAAGAACGCTAGCTTTCGGCTTCACCCAGTCTGAGGTACACATCCGGCTCAACCGGCAGTAACAATCGCAGAGGTGCTCCCCTTATGCCCTAGCCGAATTAACGGGAACTTAGGGCATAAACACAAGAGCCAGGCAACCCAGCATGGCCACATCTTAAGTCATATCGATGCATATAATGGTGAAGAAAAGGCACATATGGAGAAAGAACACATATGTGAAAGGCAATATGCCATGAAAGTAATTATATTTAGCTTCTGTATAGGAAGCCCCCAGGTATGGTTTGCACATGTGGTGCGATTGGAGTGATCGGAACATCCGCACTGTATTGAATACATTGTGGGGAAAAAGGCGAGAAAGGAAAAAAAACAAGGGAGGAACATAATTGAAAGGGGCGGGGTTGAGGAGACGAACACTGAGTTCGGCACTTAGGCGTAGAATCTCCGGAGTCTGGCCGCGTTCCATGGGTTCGGCTCGAGTCTGTTATCGGAAGCATTACATAGGCGGTACGCTCCTCCGGTGAGAACTTTAACAATAATGAAGGGACCCTCCCACTTAGGCTTGAGCTTGTCCTTCTTCTTCTCTGGTAGGCGTAGAACGAGTTCGCCAATATTATAAGTTTTGGCCCGCACTTCTCTGCTTTGATATCGTCGAGCCTGTTGCTGATAGAATGCGGAACGGGCTTTGGCCACGTCGCGCTCCTCCTCCAGGGCATCTAAGTTGTCCTGCCGATCTAACTCGGCTTCCTTCTCTTCGTACAGGCGTACGCAAGGTGAGTCGTGTATTATGTCGGAGGGTAGTACTGCTTCTGCGCCGTACACCATAAAAAATGGTGTGTATCCGGTAGTGCGATTCGGCGTGGTCCGCAGCCCCCAGAGTACAGAGTCGAGCTCCTCGACCCAGTGCGTGTCCGATTTTGTCAAGGACCGCACTAGTCTGGGTTTGATGCTGCTCATAATGAGACCATTTGCACGTTCGACCTGGCCAATTGTTTGGGGATGGTAGACAGAGGCGTAATCGAGCTTAATGCCCATTTTGCCGCACCAAGCTTTCATTTCGTCGGCTGTGAAGTTTGAGCCATTGTCAGTGATGATGCTGTGAGGGACGCCGTAACGGTGTACAACCCCTGATATGAAATCTATCACTGGTCCGGATTCGGCCGTTATAACTGGTTTGGCTTCTATCCATTTGGTGAACTTGTCCACCATGACCAATAAGTATTTTTTCTTATGGCTTCCCCTTTTAAGGGGTCCGACCATATCCAGCCCCCAGACCGCGAAGGGCCAAGTAATGGGGATTGTTTGGAGAGCGGTAGGGGGCATATGGCTCTGATTGGAAAAGAGCTGGCAACCGACGCAGCGTTGGACAAGGTCCTATGCATCTGCTTGGGCTGTCGGCCGATAGAAACCTGTACGGAAGGCCTTGCTGACAAGTGCCCGAGCCGCAGCGTGGTGCCCGCCGAGTCCGGCATGGATTTCGGCCAAGAGATGCCGCCCTTCGTCTTCGGAGATGCATCTTTGAAGCACTCCGGTTGCGCTTTTCTTGTAAAGTTCTCCCTCATGGACTTTATAGGCCTTTGAACGCCGCACAATACAACGTGCTTCATTGTGGTCCTTAGGGAGCTCCTGCCTATTTAGGTAGGCCAAGAAAGGCTCGGTCCACGAGGCAATTACAGCCATGATTTCCTGGGCCGAAGGTGTTATTTCGGTGGCAGAGCCTTCGATTACATCAGATGGTTCGGAATCTGGGGTTGTATTCGGGGCCGGACTAGTGTTGCCGGCCTCCCCTTCCCATACCACGGATGGTTTGAACAGCCTTTCCAGGAATATATTAGGTGGGACAGGGTCACGTTTAGCGCCAATGCGGGAGAGGATATCCGCCACTTGATTGCTTTCTCGAGCCATATGGTGGAATTCGAGCCCCTCGAACCGAGCTGATATTTTGAGGACGGCATTACGGTAGGCCGCCATTTTCGGATCCTTGGCATCAAAGTCTCCGTTTATTTGTGATATTGCGAGGTTTGAATCCCCGTGCACCTCTAGGCGTTGAATGCCCATAGAGACTGCCATCCGAAGACCATGTAACAGAGCCTCGTATTCGGCTGCGTTGTTGGAGTCTGTGTATAATATTTGGAGTAGGTACTGGACCATGTCCCCGGTGGGGGAAGTCAGGACTACACCCGCCCCCAATCCGGCCAGCATTTTAGAGCCGTTGAAGTGCATGATCCAATTAGAGTACGCGCCGTACTCTTTAGGGAGTTCGGCTTCTGTCCATTCGGCGACGAAGTCGGCCAATACTTGAGACTTAATGGCTCGCCGTGGTTTGTATGTTATGTCGAACGGAAGGAGCTCGATGGCCCATTTAGAAATCCGTCCCGTGGCGTCGCGGTTGTTGATTATGTCGTTGAGGAGTACTTCGGAGGCCACCGTAATCGAACACTCCTGAAAGTAGTGTCGTAGTTTCCGGGATGCCATGAAGACCGCGTACGCTATGTTTTGATAGTGTGGGTATCGGGATTTGCATGGAGTGAGGACGGTGGACACATAATATACCGGCTTTTGGAGCGGGAACTTGTATCCGTCCGCTTCTTGTTCGACGACGAGCACTGCACTTACAACCTGATGTGTCGTCGCTATGTATAGTAGCATAGGTTCGCCAATATTCGGCGCTGTCAGGACTGGATTACTGGCCAATAGGGTCTTTATTTCCTCTAGTCCGGCCGCGGCTGCATCCGTCCACACGAAGTGTTCGGTTCGTCGAAGAAGGCGATAAAGAGGTAGTGCCTTTTCTCCTAGTCTGGAGATAAAGCGGCTTAATGCAGCCACGCATCCGGCTAGTTTCTGTATATGCTTGAGGTCTGTTGGGATAGCCAGCTGCGACAGAGCTCGGATTTTTCCGGATTTGCTTCAATTCCTCTATTGGAAACAATGAAGCCGAGCAACTTCCCGGAGGGTACGCCGAAAACACATTTTTCCGGGTTTAGCTTGATGTCATATTTCGGAGGTTATCGAACGTAAGCCTCAAGTCATCTATCAGGGTTTCGACGTGTCTTGTTTTTATGACCACGTCGTCCACATATGCCTCCACTGTTTTGCCGATTTGCTTCTCCAGGCATGTTTGGATCATGCGTTGATAGGTTGCGCCGGCATTTTTAAGCCCGAAAGGCATAGTGTTGAAGCAGAAAGGACCATATGGCGTTATGAAGGCCGTTGCGGCTTGGTCGGACTCTGCCATCTTTATTTGATGGTATCCGGAGTATGCGTCGAGGAAACATAGTGAATCATGTCCTGCGGTGGCGTCGATGATTTGGTCGATGCGAGGGAGGGGGAAGGGATCCTTGGGGCAAGCCTTGTTGAGGTCTTTGAAATCGACGCATAGGCGCCAGGATTTGTCTTTCTTTGGTACCATCACCAGATTTGCCAGCCAATCCGGATGCTTGATGTCTCTGATGAATCCGGCCTCAAGTAGCTTGGCTAGCTCTTCTGCCATGGCTTGCCGTTTAGGCTTTGAGAAGCGCCTAAGAGTCTGCTTGACTGGCTTGTATCCTTTCAGTATATTGAGGCTGTGTTCGGCCAGCCTGCGTGGGATGCCCGGCATGTCCGAAGGATGCCAGGCGAAAATGTCCCAATTCTCGCGTAGGAAGTCTCGTAGTGCGGCGTCCATTGTGGGGCTCAACCGTGTCCCGATGGAAGCCGTCTTCGTGGGGTCCGTTGGGTGGACCTGGAATTTGACTATCTCGTCTGCAGGTTTAAATGAGGTGGACTTGGGTCGTTTGTCGAGTATCACGTCGTCCCTGTCCACTGTGGCGCGCAGCGTTGTTAGTTCTTTGGCTGCTAGGGCTTCGGATAGTGCTTCCAGGGCTAGTGCTGCCATTTTATTTTCGGCGCAGAGTGCAATGTCCGGATCACTGGCTAGAGTGATGATTCCATTGGGTCCGGGCATTTTAAGCTTCATGTACCCGTAATGTGGTATAGCTTCAAAGCTAGTGAATGCGTCCCGCCCTAAAAGGGCGTGGTATCCGCTGCTGCACGGAGCCACTTGGAATGTGATTTCTTTGGACCTGTAATTCTCTGGTGTGCCGAATACCACATCGAGTGTGATTTTTCCCGCACACCGTGCCTCCCAGTTAGGGATGATTCCCCTGAAGGTTGTGCCGCTCTGTTCGATGCGGCTTTTATCAATTTCCTTCTAGTGGAGTGCTTCCTCATAGATCAAGTTTAATCTGCTTTCGCCGTCCATGAGTACTTTAGTGAGTCGGAAGCCGTCCACGATTGGGCTAAGGACCAAAGCGGATGGTGCCTGAACTGTGTGGAATTGAGGTTCGTCACTGGAATTAAAGGTTATAGCAGTGTCGTTCCACGGATTTATTTTTGCCACGTGGCGGACTTCAGCAAAACTTCTATGAGCTCGCTTGCGCCTATTATTTGAGGCGAAAGTATCGAAGACTGTCAGTAACTCATTGTTGTCTTCGGCGGGATGTTGCTCTGCTTTATGATTTACCAAAAGATCCTTGCCGCTTTTTGCTACCTGCCAGAGTATCCAACATGTTCTAAGGCTGTGCATTGGCGTAGCGTCCGGCGTGCTGTGAATTTTACATGGCCCCTTGAGCCATTCTTCGAATACGGTTCCACGCCCTGGAGTGGGCTTTGGTTTTTTGGGAATTGGGTGGCGTAACTTGCGAGAGTTTGCCCTTTTAGTTCGGAGGGAGGGTTTGGTGAGAGCCGGATTATCCCAAAAGTCTGCTTGGGTTTTCCAGGCGCTTTCCATCGCACAGTACTTTTGTACTATGGCAGCTAAGTCGGCGAAGTGTACTATGTCACGGCGACTTATAGCATTAAGGATCCCCTTACTCGTGCAATTTTTGCAAAAAAGTGAGATTGCGTCCTCCTCGCGACAGTCCTTAACCTTGTTCATCACAAGGAGGAATCTGGCCCAGTAGTGATGTACTGTCTCTTGGGGCTCTTGTCTTATATGGGAGAGACGGCTTAAGTCTGGGTGGGCGGGATTAATTAAATCTGGATTCTGATCCGATCTAACGCCCGGGGGCAGAGGAGCTTCCGGGCCTGACGACTCGGGCTCCGGAGTGCTGCCCGACTTTTTCGACTTGTTGCTCGATTCTAAGTTCGGGGCCTCGGTCATGTCCTCCCACGGACGGGTATCCGGCTCAGAGAGCTCGGCAATCCGGACATAGTTCGTCCTCAAGATAGAGGGATAATCCATGTGCGGCTCCTCCACTACCGCTATCTCGTGGGTGACCGGCGGGGATTTAATATCCCTCTGATCGGGTTTAAGCCCAATCCGGTCATAGTCTGTAGCGACTCCCAAAGCGGCGATGCGATCCAAAAGCTCATTGAGGGAAGAGAGCTCCATCGGATCCATCTGATCGGTGAGTTCCGAATTGACGTGGAGGCCGCTTTCGACGACCCGAGAGGTCTTTGTCGGCGCCGAAGCCGATCAGGCGATCATGAAGAAGCTGCCAAGTCGGAGAGTTTGGCCTATCGCCAGTGCTCCCCCAGAGGTGATGTTGTCCTTGACAACGAGGGGAGCCATTGAGCCTTGCAGCGACGACACATAGGAACTCTCAATGAAAGCACCAATGTCGGTGTCAAAACCGGCGGATCTCGGGTAGGGGGTCCCGATTTGTGCGTCTAAGGCTAATGGTAATAGGAGGCAAAACCCAGGTTCGGGCCCTCTCGATGGAGGTAAAACCCTACTTCCTGCTTGATTGATCTTGATGATATGAGTATTACAAGAGTTGATCTACCACGAGATCGTAGAGGCTAAACCCTAGGAGCTAGCCTATGATGATTATGAATGTCCCTATACGGACCAAACCCTCCGGTTTATATAGACACCGGAGGGGGCTAGGGTTTACACAGAGTCGGTTACAAAGAAGGAGATCTACTATCCGGATCGCTGAGCTTGTCTTCCACGGAAAGGAGAGTCCCATCCGGACACGGGACGAAGTCTTGAGTCTTGTACCTTCATGGTTCATCAATCCGGCCAAAGTATATAGTCCGGCCATTCGGATACCCCCTAATCCAGGACTCCCTCACCTGCGCCCCCTCTTGCCATGGTAGATGGCAGAAAGGAGCAGAAGTGGAAGGAGACGGATGCTGGAAGAATGTGGGATGACATCCCCTCCCCCTTATTATAAAGGGGCGGGGTCAGGGCTCGGCCACCCCACTCAACCTATCCAACCATCGGGGGCGCAGGGAATCGGGACCGACCCGCTGCCCCAATCAGCGACGGCCCGGTTTCCCGCCTCCACCGCCTGCCGCCTGCATGGGGGACACGTGGCGAGCGAGCAGGATCGAGGGGACGGGTGAGGCGACCGTTCCCCACCACGTGATCGTGGGGCGCGGCCGCCTTGAAGACGACAACCCGAGTCCTCTCAGTAAATGAGCCGCGCGTCTGCGCCTCCCTATTTTTATGGGGAAGGCGCGAGCCGCCTCTTTACCATGATGTGACGCATGCGTGCGGGAACCGCCCCACGCATGACCCAAACGTCACGCATGACCCCCACGTCACGCACGACCCTCCACGTCGCGCGTTCAACGCGGGTCGTGGGGAAGCGCAGCGAACGAAAAAGTTACCGCAGTAAAAATCCGCCCCGCCTGCCCGCGCACCGTTCTGGGCCTAGCCCAACAACTTGTCGCGCTTATGTGTGGCCCAGGCCCGGGGGCTCCTTTCGGTGTACAAAAGTAGGGGCACTCCTTTTTTACCCCTTTACTTGTGCACGGGCAGTCGGAGCCGCGCCCACGGCCACACTAAGTAGAGCAGAAGAAAAGGGGCCGGAGCACAAGGCGACCAAAGGCAACGCCAAGACCAAGAAACACAAAAGAGCAAAGGGGCGAGGTGAACTCCGGGCCCCGGCAAGAGCCTTGCCGGGGCAACTTGCCCGATGCCAGCAGAGCAGGCCACCCTCGAGCCCGCGGGTTCCAACACCACCGACCAACTACATTGGAACCAAGGCTCGGGAGGTGCTTCTGTGGTGGCATGCAGATCTTCGTCAAGATCATGAACAGACAAGATCAGATGAGGACCAGAAGACGACAACCCCCAGCGGGATCCTGGCCGGGGAAATCCACAAGACCCCCGGTAAGATCCTTGTCGGGGACGACCACGACGCCACGGCAAGGCCCTTGCCGGCGCCCCGGCAAGACCCTTGCCGAGGACATCAGCGGGGCTGCAACAGGGCCCACACCTGCCAAGGCTCCATCGCTGTCTCCATGCAGCTGCTAGCTCAACCAGCTGGGCAGGCACCTACATGGCGACGTGTGGCCTCTACACCAACCCAGCAAGCACCTGCGTGGTGGCATGCAGATTTTCGTGAAGGCTCCACCACTGCGCCAGCCTAGCAGCCAGGCAACGTGGCGCCATGACACCTCGTCAGCTCGGACGCGTGGCGAAGCCAGGTGAGGCGGCGACAGCTGGGACGTGCTTCCTTACCGTCCCCGATAAAGCGAGAGGTGCACGTCGGCAGTGCATTAAATGCGTTAGTCCGGCGGTGCCAGAGGATAGAATCATCGACTGTAGACCTTTCCACCTCCTGTGTGCCGCTGTGGCAACCCCTTTCCCCTATAAAAGGAGGCCCGAGGCGACCAGGAGAAGGATTCGGATCTTTTGGGCAAGTCACACCCCGTAGCTAGCTCAAGAACACAAGAACGCTCAAATATATCCACCAAAGCAGGACTAGGGTATTACGCATCTCCGCGGCCCGAACCTGGATAAACGATCCGTGTGCTTCCTGTCAGACCCGCTCTTTTCACAACCTCGCGCCCGCCAACTGTAGAAGGGACCCCAGTGATTCCATAGGTGTCGATTTCCCCCGACACAGTGATAGGCTGCACTGACATACTGTAGCTCCAAAAAAAGATGCCCTTGTGGCGATCGAACCCAGAATGTGATATAAGAAACATCACACAACAACCAGTTGACGTACCAAGCCTTATTGGTTACAAAGCAGTGCAAAGTATTAAGAGCTAATCAGCAGTGCAGATACGAATATTTTTTAAATTTCGGTTGCAATAGTTTTTGAAAAAAATACCAGAATCTTTTGTGAAGCGCAAACACTTTAAAAATTTGTAAACATATTTTTTTTAAATGAAACATTTTTGAAAAACATGAACATTTTCCAAAAATCATGAACAATTTTTTCAAACAGGAACATTTTTTAAAATCCGAAACAAAAGGTGGAAACGCAAACATTTTTTGAAACACGCAAACAAAATTGGGAACACAAAGAAAAATTGATACTCTGGAAAAGAAATTGAAACATGAACATTTTTTTTAATTTGAACAATTTGTGGGACGGGAACATTTTCTTGAAATTCCAATAGAAATTCTGAAAAGTTGTGAAAATTTTTAACAAAAACATTCCGAACAATTTTAGAAAAAGCAAACAAAATTTGAAAACACGTCTTTTAACACATTTTCAAACAAATTTGGAAATGGGAACATTAGTTGAAACTCCTGAAAATGAAAACATGAGCATTTTTAAGATTCGTGAACAATCTCTGAAAACAGGAACATTTCCTGAAATTCTGAACATTTTAAAAAAGTTGTGAAAAAATAGGACAAAACCATTCTGAACATACTTTTGAAAACACGAATATTTTTTGAAAATCCAAAACATTTTTTAATTTATGTACAAATATGAAAACACGACCATCTTTTGAAAAATTTAAAAGCGCAGACATTTTTCTAGATAGAAGAGGATTCGCTTGTATATTTATTCCAGCTCGCTTTGATCCACAAAAACCCACCAGTTTATATACGCCGGATAGTTGTCGAGTAATCATCAAGCCCAATGAAGGGTATTGTGCAGGAGTGAAGGGATTAAGGTTGGCTCTAATTAAATGAAGTTGTTGGAATAGAGCCTAACGAACGAATTAAATGTTGGCTCTAAACGGAAATGTGGGAAGTATGGCCGGATTGTAGGCTCAGGATGTGCTTGCATGTCCGATAGGTGTATGGTATAGCTGAATCTAACTAACAAAAGATATAAGATACCTGGTTGGAGTGGTATATATAGCTGGTGAGTAATGGCTGAATCTTAATGCGCACTAACAAAACAACCCATGAGATGTGTGCAACACGAGAGATGCTGCTGCCTTCTTTGCATGGGATCAATCGGGTCTCGCTCGCAAACTACTCAAAAAAGAAAAAAAGAAAAAGCAAACGACCTGCCGTGAGCTTTGATTTTTGGGCGGCATGTTAACCTTTTCAATGTGCAAGGGAATGTTTTTATTTCTCGGTGTTTTTGCCGCTATCAAGTTTTACTTTTTTGAAAAAAAATACCTGGTTAATCTACATGTAACTTTCGATCGAGCATTGTTGCCGTAAACGACATACACAACCGTTTTAGGCCCGCTGTTGTTTCTCAAAGCAGAACACAATGTTGGAAGGACAATTGCTTGCTACATCCGGAAGCAACTCAATGTAACACCAGTCGCCGCTATTATTTTTCTATTGGGAAGTTCGACCGCCGTGCTGCAAAACCATTACATAAACGTTGCCAAGACAACAAGGCATACAAACAACATAGCAAAGCCGACCACATGGACACAACAAGGATGACCGCCATTGGTACAAGTTGGACGCTTGTCGTAGCGAGGTCAATCAGTGTGCTACAAGTTGGGGGTGCGGAGGTGTAAACTAACTAAGTGTAGATATTAGGATTATAAGGAGAATTAATTGATCCTTAGCACCCGTGTTAAGGGTTGTTGCGTGATTAATGTCTGATTGATATGCATTTCTTTTAGAGCTTGATGTGCATCTCTTTGTCATGTGATACCTTCTGGATGCTATCATGTCACACCGGTGAACAGGTTAATTTTTACTCCCGTTACAACACACGGACATATGTGCTAGTGTTAACTACAGAAAATAATAGGGCAGTGCCTGTTATATCTCTCTCAGTTCCTTCAACCCCCTCTTATACGTACTAGCATAACCCGCGGCGCCACGCCGCGCCCGATACCGTACATGTGTATATGTTATTTTGACTCATGTGATGAACAATAAGATCTTCATGTGTGCAAGCTTGTCCTTTAACTCGGTAGTCACAAAAAAGCAGGCTATGCACAGGAACGATTTCGAAGGATAAGTACATTATATCATCATAAGTGCTACATATTGCAAGATGCAAAGTACATCCGCTCTCCCCGTGAGCTTAGTGGGTCACCATCACGACGCTAGCCGATTCAGACCGACGTTGACATGGTATCCTGTGGCCATAATTTTGATCCATTGCCGAAAGTGTGTGATATGGATGTAAGCTAGTTCTGATGGTAGGTCGTCCTTCGAGCAATTGGTTTAGACCATTTGGACATACATCCAATTACTGAACCAATTGGTGTAGACTCGGCGGCTTTGAGTATCAAATATCTTATCTTGAGGAATATTTGTGGAAGTGCAGCTTTGTTTAGATTTCTTTGGAGACTTTACAACATTAGGTTTAGAAGAACAAAGCTTGTCCCCAGCTATGTAAGGCCCACTTTAATGTGGCAATCTTCTGCTTAAGGTATTTCATCACAATCCAGATGTTAAAACTCAAAACGAAGGATGAATGTGGAAGAATATTTTTTCTTAAGGTATTTCATCTTAATTTTTTGTTCCTGATTATCAAGTTGATGGAGACGAATATTATATTGCAAATAAAATAGGTGGCAAAGGTGGATCCAGCGCCGAAGTAACTGAAACAAAGGATGAAATTGACTGATGGTAGAGATGTACACAGAAACAAACCAGAAGGCCCAGGAATAATTACGAGAAAGCTTGACAACAAATTCATAAGCAGGAGCCATTTTGATTAATCCTTGTGTATAGGTGTATGATTAAATCTATTATTTTGTGATTATATTATTTTTGTATAAGTATAACGATGTATTTGATACTCGTAAATACAATTCAGTTTTGAAAAAAAGGGAACTTCGCCAAGGTCCCAAAATAATTTAAATTGGCGAATGATTATGCACATGTTGCACAACGTTTGGCAAACATCATTTTCAGTCATTGCTCCATTTTTTATAATATTATTTCAGGTACGAAAGAGTTAGTATGATACTATTTCTTTTTCATGTAAAACCAAAAAATGTTCTCTTATTATTGCCAGTTCAAACGGAGTTATTTAATGTTCATATTATTACTGGTTGTAGGCTCTAACATGAGAAATAGAGTGTTGCTACACAAACGATATATGTTGGACGATTTACAGACGACGGTACACATCAAGCCGTCCGTCCGTCTCGGCTGGCGCTTGGTCGTCCACCCAGTAGTTCCGTTTCACTTTTACGAATAGCAGGATTAGCATCAGCGTCCTCCGGGACCAGGACTGCCTGCTATTGGCCGGCGGACAGCTGCAGAAGCTGCTATGTACGCTAGCTTTGGTCTGGCTGGTTGCATACAACCGATTGCTTTGAAGGCTAGCTTTGCTCTGGCTGGTTACATGCCTAGCAAATCATGAGTAAATTATTTCAGCATTTTGCTCTGGCGGATTGCACTAGCTGGGTGATCAAAGACCAAAGTATAGTATCACTTCAAGTGCTGAATCATGAAGAGTGGTAACATCTTGTAAATATTAATCCAAATTATAGTACCATCTTCAACATTTCACCACAATAAGCACATGGCATGAGGCTTGAAAAAAAAAGAAGGCCAGCGCTGCTAATGAAGACCGTAGCTTGCTCACGAAACTCTCAGAGAAGAACACTGTATCCCTGGAGAACAGAGCTATGCTCACAATCGTCTACAATAGCTAGGTACGCAAACCCGGAAAATCACTCATCACAGATGAGTATTCGAGATACAACCATAAAGGTAAGGGTGAAGGACCCGGTTCTCACCTTGGAGCATGCGACGAATCAAACTGTGGAGATGAGACCTCGCCATCCTCCACAGGGTGGCGCCATGCAAGCTCTGGGTCACGACTGACGACCATATGCATGCAAATTCGATGCGTCCGAGCGCAGGCAGCAACCCACGCACCACACACGGCGCAGCCGAAGAAGCGCGCAAGGCAGCGCAACCGCGTCAGGGTGCACGGCCAAGAGCGAGCTGGAGGTAGTTGTCGTGTGCTCACCTTCCAACAGCAGACACGGAGGCAGACTGACAGGGAGCTAGGGGCACCTTCTCGCATCTGTTTCGGCGGTAGCCTAGCTTAGGCCGCATCTCTTGACGACAACGACACGGGACAGGCGGCTCCGGTAGTACGGGGCGGGCACGGTGTCGAGGTGCCGGTGACGTGGAAAACTCGCATCCCAAGCATGAGGTACACCTGGGCGACATAGGACCCCGGGGTGCTGGTGATCTGTGCAGGCGTGACCTCCAGCCGTCGGCAAGCTGAGCGAGGTCCAGGTCAGAAGTATCATCACCGCATGCACCCACGACGCCGTCTATGACACTGAAGAAGGCGACGGCGCGTCACCGCGGATTGTGTTCCGCCATCGCCTCCTGTTCTCGGTCGTAGCCTCTGCACACTCCTCGCCATCGGAATGATTCCGAAAGTTGGGTTGTAATAAGGCTGAGGCGAGGAAAGAAAGCGCCGGCATTGCAAACAGAGTGATCCGCTCTGCCGCGGCCGCCAATTCCTGCAGCCAAAAAAAGCAAAAATGCAACAAAAGAAAACTAAACAGGGGCAAGAGGGACGCTGGACATACGAGTGAACGACCTCGCCAGGGCCACAGATGGGATCCAGCAGACAGCTGCGCGTGCATGCGTCTTATTCCTCTCACTAGAGTGACGACCCACCACACCGGCAGGGCCAGAATAGCGCCGACGGGCGTTGAGGCCACCGGATGGAGCTTGGTAAGGCCGATGTTGCAGAACGGGACCTCAACGCCGCCGAGCTAACAACTCACGCATAAGCCGGTTTTCATAACCAGGATTCTGGATCAATCAATCTTGCTCCTGAACAGCTAGCTTTGTAAAATACACACAGCGACGAAGGTAAAGTCACATGCCGCAGCACTTGCCTCGCCACGCTCACTGCCACCGACGTCCCAGCTGACACGAGGCTGGCATGCCTCGCAGCTCCTCAACCTCTATGGCAAGCTCGGGCAAGTCCGGTCCGCGGTCACCCGCGGCATCGTGCGCGCGCTCCTGGCGCCCTCCCTACTGCAGCGGATAGAGACGATAGCGAAGGCAGCGCTGGGCGTCCTGGCCGACGTGGCGGCGGCGAGCGCGGCTGGAAGGTGGGAGATGGCAGAGGATGAGGAAACGCCCAGGACGCTGGTGGAGGCCATGGCATGTCACGAGAGCGTGGGGTGCCAGGTGCACGGAGGCGGCGGCCGCGCGCTGCGGTGGAAGATGCGTCAGCTCGGTGCCGTGCAGGCGCTCCATGAGGTGTGTTGCTGCTCGGCAGCCCCCTCGTGCACAGCAGGGCGGCCAAGATCCTGCAATGGTTCAAAGACGACGGGGAAGGACGGGATCAAGGCGCACTCCTGCCCTCGCATGAAAGCCGCGCCATCGACGGCATGCCATGGCAACGACGGCGACAAGACGAAGGCTTGCCGGAGCGCCCGTGGACAGGATAGTGAAGCAGAGCCTGAACATGAACATGAGGTCCATCATGTGGTGATCTACGGCGTCTCCGTGGACATGACGAACACTAAGCAGCTCCTGGGACGCCATGGATGCAGCGAGGCCATGAGTTTCACACATATGCTGATGGCTGTGGGCTGTCGCTATATAATGCAAGCAGCGAGAGGAA
The DNA here is from genome assembly GCF_002575655.3 of Aegilops tauschii subsp. strangulata. Lineage (NCBI taxonomy): Eukaryota > Viridiplantae > Streptophyta > Magnoliopsida > Poales > Poaceae > Aegilops > Aegilops tauschii. The sequence continues at coordinate 71,470,765 of NC_053041.3, forward strand.
ACACGTATATATAGGATTCCTGAATGCCCCATATCACGGACTAAGGTGGCCATAAACAACCGGAAACATTAACAGAGATGGCATCCAGAAAATACGAAAATTGGCACCGCTCAGTAGATTCCACACAATGCATACGTGCCAATCCCTCAAACGAAGTCCATCCAATGCACAACGTGCCAACCTCTTAGTGCCAACGCAAACGAATAGAAAACGGCCACTACCTTTGACCACCAGACCACATGCAGATCAATTTCTTTAACCAAGCCACATGCACACAGGACAACGCCATACACATTACATGCAAGGATCGGTTCAAACAGAAACCGCCAAAATCGAAGGACGTAGTCAAATTAGAGTTTCCATGCAGCGCACATGGGGCAAATGGAATGTCTCCAAATCAGGGCGTAAATCGCTGCGTCCACCCGGGCCGTACCCTGCCATTTACCCCAGTAATTATCATATCGTCATCTGATTGGCCAGGTTTTCACTGCGAGAAAAAAAATCAAAAATACCAGGTAAAAGAAACCTAGTCAGGTTTAGTATACGTATAATTCACTTACAAAGAATCATCTACATGCTTGTGTGACTTCTTACTTTTTGTGCTCTTCTATTTTGACGTTCTACCTCCACAAAGTGAAGGTAGTAACCTGGCTTCTTGTTCTTAATTAGGAGTTCATATCCATATAAAGATTTTCTGCCGAGCACACAACCAGTCCCCACATAAACTGGTCATTTAATGCCATCGAGACCTCCCAAGTCAATTGTCAGTACCAGTGTGGATAAGAAAGTGATATGCACAATAAATTATACCAAGAAACACAGTGTTTGTCGGTGTACAAAAGTAGGGGCTTTCCTTTTTGACCCCTTTACTTGTGCACGGGCAGTCGGAGCCACGCGCCATGGCCGCATATAGCAGGGCAAAGGAGGGAAGCCGGAGAGAAGCCGAAGGTTCGAGACGAACAAGGCAACATCAAGGACCAAGGCCACAAAGTGCAGATGGGCGAAGCAGGTTTCCCCAGCAAGACCTTTGCCAGGGTAGCCTCCGCAGCCCCGGCAAGCCCCTTGCCGGGGCAGCTCGCCCACACCAGCGGAGCGGGCCACCCTCGACCCACGGTCTCCAACACCAACAACCACGTTGGACCAGGGCTCGGGAGGCACCTCCATGGTGGCATGCAGATCTTTGTGAAGACATAGAATGCTCAAGATCAGATAAGGATTGGAAGGCAACACTCCCTGTCAAGATCCTTACCAAAGAAACCCACAAGACCCCTGGCAAGATCCTTGATCAGATAAGGATTGAAAGGTTCAACTTCGATTACAACTTGATAATCAGAGAATATATGGCAACTTCTGATTTCAGTGACATATAACTACTCACAAATGCATTCATGGCACCAACTTTCTGTTGGTGTTGGACGCTTCTCATGAGAGTAAGCTTCCTTACTATCCCTATCAAGGCCTCCACTGTGACCAAGGAAGAGCTGAAGATGACCAAAAATTGGAGTTAGAAAATGTTTAGTGGAATAACCAGTCTGCTAGCATATACATATGTTAATCACTGAAGTGCCAACGAATTAATCTTCTCTGAGGTGCCAAAACCGAGAGGCTTCTAGGGAAGCATATGCTTGATGTCAGTGGCGGCTTGAGCTGAACTAAAACCATGTCACTTATTTCCGAACGTAGGGATTATATAAGTAAAGCTTAGAATACCAAAAGATTAGTTGCAAAACTCTAAATTAAAACATATATCAGCCTAAATTTTAGCTGCAGAATCCTAGCAACGACAAATTTATCAGATGTATCATCCTAATTAACAACGGCAAAATTAGCAGCGCACATGCAACATAACTTGGTAATAGCCTTTGTATATAGAAAATAACACAAACAACTCAACTACAGTGAAACTGAAGCAAATGTTAACCAATATGGAGGATAGACATGTTTAGGTGATCAGTTTGCAACATGTAGTAATCCGGTTCGTTGTCAGCACCTGAGTCGTGCCATCAGATCCACAAAGCAGTAGTTGCTGTGTCGGCGACATCATCATCAAAGAGACTTTTGGACCCTCACCATAGGAGCAACCACGAAACATCCATTCACTCGATCATCGGGATTATCTTAAAGTCATCGCTGCCCAACTTCAAAAGATTAAGGAAAAGAATGGATTAGAAAAATGCATCCTATAATCATCTCCCATTATTATTGTGAGGTGATTGCATCCTAGAAAATTGCAGCCTAAAATCTGAGAAAAGCATGAACAAAGATCGTCAATCAAATACCCAATGACAACATATCTTGTACTCCAGATTTCCCTTCCCACTCAAAAATTGCATCAGAAATCTCCTGGGCATCACGTACGCATCAGGATCACACATATGCATCAATATGCTTTTTTGAACACAATAGAAAACACAAGTACTTCTACCTGTTGTGGCCATCGCTTTCCAGAGCACGCGACTTAGAAGCTGATCGAGTAGAGGTGCGGGTGACGGCCACCGGCGCTGAGGGCTTGGAGTTGAGAGAAAAAGATGGAAGGGCGAGGGGTGGGGGATGCCCTAGCCCCTACAGCAGCACACCTGCCCCGCTCGGGATGTTCCTGGAGCGCCTCCTTATGTATAAACGGCCGCCATAGTAGCTTCCTAGCGACAGATCGCAAGTGGGAACAGGCAAGCGAGAGCGTGGGAGCGGCGGCGGCAGGATGAGAGCGAGAGGAAGGTTGGATGGAGGGGCGGAACGCCGCCGTGATCATTGGGTGGGTCACTACCGGAATCAGCCCCTATGCTGATGGCCCAGGCCGTTAGCATAGCCCTGATTCCCGTCGGGACAGACCAATGCCGACGGTCTCCGTTGGCATAGGGTCGTCGGCAACATATGCGTCGGCGTACCCCTGGAGGCCGTCGGCATAGATGATATCCCTGAAGGAAATATGCCCTAGAGGCAATAATAAAGTTGTTATTTATATTTCCTTATATCATGATAAATGTTTATTATTCATGCTAGAATTGATTAACCGGAAACTTAGTACATGTGTGAATACATAGACAAACAGAGTGTCCCTAGTATGCCTCTACTTGACTAGCTCGTTAATCAAAGATGGTTAAGTTTCCTAGCCATAGACATGTGTTGTCAATTGATTAACGGGATCACATCATTAGAGAATGATGTGATGGACAAGACCCATCCGTTAGCTTAGCACTATGATCGTTTAGTTTAATGCTATTGCTTTCTTCATGACTTATACATGTTCCTATGACTATGAGATTATGCAACTCCCGAATACCGGAGGAACACTTAGTGTGCTATCAAACGTCACAACATAACTTGGTGATTATAAAGATGCTCTACTGGTGTCTCCGATTGTGTTTGTTGAGTTGGCATAGATCGAGATTAGGATTTGTCACTCCGAGTGTTGGAGAGGTATCTCTGGGCCCTCTCGGTAGTATAAGCCTTACAAGCAATGTGACTAATGAGTTAGTTGTGGGATGATGCATTATGGAATGAGTAAAGAGACTTGCCGGTAATGAGATTGAACTATAGGTATGATGATACCGACGATCGAATCTTGGGCAAGTAACATACCGACGACAAAGGGAACAACGTAAGTTGTTATGCGGTTTGACAATATGCGCATCCAGGTCCCGCTATTGGTTATTGACCGGGGATGTGTCTCGGTTATGTCTACATAGTTCTCGAACCCGTAGGGTCCGCACGCTTAACGTTCGATGACGATTTCTATTATGAGTTATGTGATTTGATGTACCGAAGTTTGTTCGGAGTCCCGGATGAGATCACAGACATGATGAGGAGTCTCGAAATGGTTGAGACATAAAGATTCATATATGTAAGGTTACATTCGGACACCGGAATGGTTCGGGTCTTTTCAGATGAGTTTCGGAGTACCGGGGGTTATCGGACCGCCCCCCGGGAAGTTATTGGGCCTCATGGGCCTAGTGGTTGAAGAGAGGAGGAAGGCCAGGGAGTGGCGCGCGCCCCCTAGCCCAAACCGAATTGGACTAGGGTTGGGGGGCTGGGCCCCCCTTTCCTTCTCTTCTCCTCCTCCTTCCCCCCTTCTCCTTGTGGGAATAGGAAAGGGGGGCGAATCCTACTTGGAGCAGGACTCCCCTAGGCGCGCCACACCTTGGCCGGCCTCCTCCTCCCTCCCCCCTTTATATACGTGGGAGGGGGGCACCCCAAAGGCACACCAAAGTTTATCTTAGCCGTGTGCGGTGCCCCCCTCCACAGAAACACACCTCTGTCATATCGTCATAGTGCTTAGGCGAAGCCCTGCTCCGGTAACTTCATCATCACCGTCGCCACACCGTCGTGCTGACGGAACTCTCCCTCGGCCTCAACTGGACCAAGAGTATGAGGGACGTCATCGAGCTGAACGTGTGCCGAACACGGAGGTGCCGTACGTTCGGTGCTAAGATCGGTCTGATCGTGAAGACGTACGACTACATCAACCGCGTTGATAAACACTTCCGCTTTTGGTCTACGAGGGTACGTGGACACACTCTTCCCGCTCATTGCTATGCTTCTACTAGATAGATCTTGCGTGATCCTAGGCAAACTTTTTGAAATACTACATTCCCCAACAGTGGCATCCGAGCCAGGTCTATGCGTAGAAGTTATATATATGCACGAGTAGAACACAAAGAGTTGTGATAGTCATACTACTTACCAGCATGTCATACTTTGATTCGCCGGTATTGTCGGATGAAGTGGCCTAGACCGACATTACATGACCGCGTTCATGAGACTGGTTCTACCGCCGTGCTTCACACACATGTGGCTAGTGGGTGTCTGTTTCTCCAGCTTTAGTTGAATCGAGTTTGACTACGCCCGGTCCTTATTGAAGGTTAAAACAACACACTTGACGAAAAATCGTTGTGGTTTTGATGCGTAGGTAAGAACGGTTCTTACTAGAAGCCCGTAGCAGCCACGTAAAACTTGCAACAACAAAGTAGAGGACGTCTAACTCGTTTTTGCAGGGCTTGTTGTGATGTGATATGGTCAAGACGTGATGACATATAAATTGTTGTATGAGATGATCATGTTTTATAAAACTTATCGGCAACTGGCAGGAGCCTTATGGTTGTCGCTTTATTGTATGAAATGCAATCGCCATGTAATTGCTTTAATTTATCACTAAGCAGTAGCGATACTCATAGAAGCAATAGTTGGCGAGACGACAATGATGCTTCGATGGAGATCAAGGTGTCAAGGCGGTGACGATGGTGATCATGACGGTGCTTTGGAGCTGGAGATCAAAGGCACAAGATGATGATGGCCATATCATATCACTTATATTGATTGCATGTGATGTTTATCCTTTATGCATCCTATTTTGCTTAGTACGGTGGTAGCATTATAAGATGATCTGTCACTAAATTTCAAGGTAGAAGTGTTCTCCCTGAGTATGCACCGTTGCGACAGTTCGTCGTGCCGAGACACCACGTGATGATTGGGTGTGATAAGCTCTACGTTCACATACAACGGGTGCAAGCCAGTTTTGCACACGTAGAATACTCAGGTTAAACTTGACGAGCCTAGCATATGCAGATATGGCCTCGGAACACTGAGACCGAAAGGTCGAGCGTGAATCATATAGTAGATATGATCAACATAGTGATGTTCACCATTGAAAACTACTCCATCTCACGTGATGATCGGACATGGTTTAGTTAATATGGATCACGTGATTACTTAGATGATTAGAGGGATGTCTATCTAAGTGGGAGTTCTTAAGTAATATGATTAATTGAACTTTAATTTATCATGAACTTAGTACCAGATAGTATTTTGCATGTCTATGTTGTTGTAGATAAATGGCCCGTGCTACTGTTCCGTTGAATTTTAATGCGTTCCTAGAGAAAGCTAAGTTGAAAGATGATGGTAGCAACTACATGGACTGGGTCCTAACTTGAGGATTATCCTCATTGCTGCATAGAAGAATTACGTCCTAGAAGCACCGCTAGGTGCAAGACCCGCTGCAAGAGCAACGCCGGACGTTTTGAATGCATGGCAGAGCAAAGCTGATGACTACTCAATAGTTCAGTGTGCCATGCTTTACGGCTTACAACCGGGACTTGAATGACATTTTGAACGTCATGGAGCATATGAGATGTTCCAGGAGTTGAAGATAATATTTCAAGCAAATGCCCGGATTGAGAGATATGAAGTCTCCAATAAGTTCTACAGCTGCAAAATGGAGGAGAATAGTTCTATCAGTGAGCATATACTCAGAATGTCTGGGTACCACAATCTCTTGACTCAACTGGGAGTTAATCTTCCGGTTGATAGTGTCATTGACAGAGTTCTTCAATCACTGCCACCAAGCTACAAAAGCTTCGTGATGCTGAAGGCTGCGGAGGTAGATATCAAGAAGGAGCATCATGTGTTGATGGTTAACAAGACCACTAGTTTCAAGAAGAAGGGCAAAGGGAAGAAGGGGAACTTCAAGAAGAACGGCAAGCAAGTTGCTGCTCAAGTGAAGAAACCCAAGTCTAGACCTAAGCCTGAGACTAAGTGCTTCTACTGCAAAGGGACTGCTCACTGGAAGCGGAACGGCCCCAAGTATTTGGCGGATAAGAAGGATGGCAAAGTGAAAGGTATATTTGATATACATGTTATTGATGTTTACCTTACTAATGCTCGTAGTAGCGCCTGGGTATTTGATACTGGTTCTATTGCTCATATTTTCAAATCGAAATAGGGGCTACAGATTAAGCAAAGATTGGCTAAGACGAGGTGACGATGCACGTGGGAAATGGTTCCAAAGTCGATGTGATCGCCGTCGGCACGCTACCTCTACATCTACCTTCGGGATTAGTTTTAGACCTGAATAATTGTTATTTGGTGCCAGCGTTAGGCATGAACATTATATCTGGATCTTGTTTGATGCGAGACGGTTATTCATTTAAATCAGAGAATAATGGTTGTTCTATTTATATGAGTAATATCTTTTATGGTCATGCACCCTTGATGAGTGGTCTATTTTTCTTTAATCTCGATAGCAGTGATACACATATTCATAGTATTGAAGCCAAAAGATATAAGTTTAATAATGATAGTGCAACTTATGTGTGGCACCACTGTTTAGGTCATATTGGTGTAAAGCACATGAAGAAACTCCATGCTGATGGGCTTTTCGAATCACTTGATTATGAATCACTTGATGCTTGCGAACCATGCCTCATGGGAAAGATGAGTAAGACTCCGTTCTCCGGAACAATGGAGCGAGCAACAGACTTGTTGGAAATAATACATACTGATGTACGCGGTCCGATGAGTGTTGAGGCTCGTGGCGGGTATCGTTATTTTCTGACCTTCACAGATGATTTGAGCAGATATGGGTATATCTACTTGATGAAACATAAGTCTGAAACATTTGAAGAGTTCAAAGAATTTCAGAGTGAAGTGGAAAATCTTCGTAACAAGAAAATAAAGTTTCTACGATCTAATCATGGAGGTGTATATTTGAGTTACGAGTTTGGACTTCATTTGAAACACCGCGGAATAGTTTCGCAACTCGCGCCACCCGGAACACCACAGCGTAACGGTGTGTCCGAACGTCGTAACCGCACTTTATTAGAGATGGTGCAATCTATGATGTCTCTTACTGATTTACCGCTATCGTTTTGGGGTTATGCTTTAGAGACAGCTGCATTCACGTTAAATATGGCACCATATAAATCCGTTGAGACGACGCCATATGAACTGTGGTTTGGCAAGAAACCCAAGTTGTCGTTTCCTAAAGTTTGGGGCTGCGATGCTTATGTGAAAAGTCTTCAACCCGATAAGCTCGAAGCCAAATCGGAGAAATGTGTCTTCATAGGATACCCAAAGGAGACTTTTGGGTACACCTTCTATCACAGATCCGAAGGCAAGATATTCGTTGCTAAGAATGGATCCTTTCTAGAGAAGGAGTTTCTCTCGAAAGAAGTGAGTGGGAGGAAAGTTAAACTTGATGAGGTAATTGTACCTACTCCCTTATTGGAAAGTAGCTCATCATAGAAATCAGTTCCAACGATTCCTACACCAATTAGTGAGGAAGCTAATGATGATGATCATGAAACTTCTGATCAAGTTACTACAGAACCTCGTAGGTCAACCAGAGTAAGATCCGCACCGGAGTGGTACGGTAATTCTGTTCTGGAGGTCATGTTACTTGACCATGACGAACCTACGAACTATGAGGAATCGATGATGAGCCCAGATTCCGCAAAATGGCTTGAGGCCATGAAATTTGAGATGGGATCCATGTATGAGAACGAAGTGTGGACTTTGGTTGACTTGCCCGTAGAGAATAAATGGATCTTCAAGAAGAAGACTGACGCTGACGGTAATGTTACTGTCTACAAAGCTCGACTTGTTGTGAAAGGTTTTCAACAAGTTCAAGGAGTTGACTATGATGAGACCTTCTCACCCGTAGCGATGCTTAAGTCCGTCCGAATCATGTTAGCAATTGCCGCATTTTATGATTATGAAATTTGGCAAATGGATGTCAAAACTTCATTCCTTAATGGATATCTTAAAGAAGAGTTGTATATGATGCAACCAGAAGGTTTTGTCGATCCGAAAGGTGCTAACAAAGTGTGCAAGCTCCAGTGATCCATTTATGTACTGGTGCAAGCATCTCGGAGTTGGAATATACGCTTTGATAGTGTGATCAAAGCATATGGTTTTATACAGACTTTTGGAGAAGCCTGTATTTACAAGAAAGTGAGTGGGAGCTCTGTGGAATTTCTGATATTGTATGTGGATGACATATTGTTGATCGGAAATGATACTGAATTTCTGGATAGCATAAAAGGATACATGAATAAGAATTTTTGAATGAAAGACCTCGGTGAAGCTGCTTATAAATTGGGCATCAAGATCTATAGAGATAGAACAAGACGCTTAATTGGACTTTCACAAAGCACATACCTTGATAAAGTTTTTAAGAAATTCAAAATGGATCAAGCAAAGAAAGGGTTCTTGCCTGTGTTACAAGGTGTGAAGTTGAGACAGACTCAATGCCCGACCACTACAGAAGATAGAGAGAAAATGAAAGTCATTCCCTATGCTTCAGCCGTAGGTTCTATCATGTATGCAATGCTGTGTACCAGATCTGATGTGTGCCTTGCTATTAGTTTAGCAGGGAGGTACCAATGTAATCCAGGAGTGGATCACTGGACAGCAGTCAAGAACATCCTGAAATACCTGAAAAGGACTAAGGATATGTTTCCCGTTTATGGAGGTGACAAAGAGCTCGTCGTAAATGGTTACGTCGATGCAAGCTTTGACACTGATCCGGATAACTCTAAGTCACAAACTAGATACGTATTTATATTGAATGGTGGAGATGTCAGTTGGTGCAGTCGTAAACAAAGCGTCGTGGCGGGATCTACGTGTGAAGCGGAGTACATAGCTGCTTCGGAAGCAGCTGATGGTAGCTAGAACTACGTCGGTATTTCCCTAGAGAGGGAGGGATGATATAGCACAGCGATGGTAGACTATTTACCTCAGTTATGAAACCAAGGTATCGAACCAGTTGGAGAACGAAGCAACACAATGTAAACAACACCTGCATGATAACCCACAAGTATAGGGGATCGCAATAGTTTTCGAGGGTAGAGTATTCAACCCAAATTTATTGATTCGACACAAGGGGAGCCAAAGAATATTCTCAAGTATTAGCCGCTGAGTTGTCAATTCAACCACACCTGGAAAACTTAATATCTACAACAAAGTATTTAGTAGCAAAGTAGTATGGAAGTAACTGTAATGGTGGCAAAAGTAACAGTAGCAGCTTTGTAGTAATTGTAACAGTGGCAACGACAACATAACTAAGCAAAGATCGATATGTGAAGAGCTCGTAGGCATTGGATCAGTGATGGATAATTATATCGGATGCGATTCCTCATGTAACAACTATAACATAGGGTGACACAGAACTAGCTCCAGTTCATCAATGTAATGTAGGCATGTATTCCGAATATAGTCATACGTGCTTATGAAAAAGAACTTGCATGGCATCTTTTGTCCTACCCTCCCGTGGCAGCGGGGTCCTTTTGGAAATTAAGGGATATTAAGGCCTCCTTTTAATAGAGTACCGGACCAAAGCATTAACACATAGTGAATACATGAACTCCTCAAACTACGGTCATCACCGGGAGTGGTCCTGATTATTGTCACTTCGGGGTTACCGGATCATAACACATAGTAGGTGACTATTGACTTGCAAGATAGGATCAAGAACTCACATATATTCATGAAAACATAATAGGTTCAGATCTGAAATCATGACACTCGGGCCCTAGTGACCAGCATTAAGCATAGCAAAGTCATAGCAACATCAATGTCAGAACATAGTGGATACTAGGGATCAAACCCTAACAAAACTAACTCGATTACATGGTAAATCTCATCGAACCCATCACTGTCCAGCAAGCCTATGATGGAATTACTCATGCACGGCGGTGAGCATCATGAAATTGGTGATGGAGGATGGTTGATGATGACGACGGCGATGGATTGCCCTCTCCAGAGCCCCGAATGGACTCCAGATCAGCCCTCCCGAGAGAGATTAGGGCTTGGCAGCGGCTCCGTATCATCAAATGCGATGAATCCTTCCCTCTGATTTTTTTCTCCCTGAACATGAATATATAGAGTTGGAGTTGAGGTCGGTGGAGCCTCAGGGGGCCCACAAGACAGGGGGGCACGCCCAGGTGGTAGGTGCGCCCCCACCCTTGTGGACAGGTTGTGGGGCCCCTAGTCTTGATTCTTTCACCAGTATTTTTATATATTCCAAAAATATTCTCTGTGAAGTTTCAGGTCATTCCGAGAACTTTTATTTCTGCACAAAAATAACACCGTGGCAATTCTGCTGAAAACAGCGTCGGTCCGGGTTAGTTCCATTCAAATCATGCAAGTTAGAGTCCAAAACAAGGGCAAAAGTGTTTGGAAAAGTAGATACAATGGAGACGTATCAACTCCCCCAAGCTTAAACCTTTGCTTGTCCTCAAGCAATTCAGTTGACAAACTGAAAGTGATAAAGAAAAAAATTTACAAACTCTGTTTGCTCTTTTTGTTGTAAATATGTAAAGCCAACATTCAAGTGTTCAGTAAAGATTATGAACTAACCATATTCACAATAACATTTAGGTCTCATGTTTACTCATATCAATGGCATAATCAACTAGCGAGCAATAATAATAAATCTCGGATGACAACACTTTCTCAAAACAATCATAATATGATATAACAAGATGGTATCTCGCTAGCCCTTTCTGAGACAGCAAAACATAAATGCAGAGCACCTCTAAAGATCAAGGAGTGACTAAACATTGTAATTCATGGTAAAAGAGATCCAGTCATAGTCATACTCAATGCAAACTAATAGTAATGCATGCAAATGACAGCAACACTCTCCAACTGGTGCTTTTTAATAAGAGGGTGATGACTCAACATAAAAGTAAATAGATAGGCCCTTCGCAGAGGGAAGCAGGGATTTGTAGAGGTGCTAGAGCTCGATTTTGAAATAGAGATAAATAATATTTTGAGGGGCATACTTTCATTGTCAACATAACAACCGAGAGATCTCGATATCTTCCATGCTACACACATTATAGGCGGTTCCCAAGCAGAATGGTAAAGTTTATACCCCCCACCACCAACAAGCATTAATCCATGGCTTGCCCGAAACAACGAGTGCCTCCAACTAACAACAGTCCTGGAGGAGTTTTGTTTGCAATTATTTTGATTTAAGCATGGGACTGGGCATCCTGGTGACCAGCCATTTTCTCATGAGTGAGGAGTGGAGTCCACTCCTCTTGAGAATAACCCGCCTAGCATGGAAGATACAGACATCCCTAGTTGATACATGAGCTATTCGAGCATACAAAACAGAATTTGATTTGAAGGTTTAGAGTTTGGCACATACAAATTTACTTGGAACGGCAGGTAGATACCGCATATAGGAAGGTATAGTGGACTCATATGGGATAACTTTGGGGTGTATGGAAGTGGATCCACAAGCAGTATTCCCGCATAGTACAAGTGGCGGCTAGAAAAAGACTGGGAAGCGACCAACTAGAGAGCAACAACAGTCATGAACATGCATTAGAATTAATAAACATTGAGTGCAAGCATGAGTAGGATATAATCCACCATGAACACAAAAATCGTGGAGGCTATGTTGATTTTGTTTCAACTACATGCGTGAACATGTGCCAAGTCGAGCCACTCGAATCGTTCAAAGGAGGATACCACCCTATCATACCACATCACAACCATTTTAATAGCATGTTGGCACGCAAGGTAAACCATTATAGACTCCTAGCAAATTAAGCATGGCATGAGCAACTATAATCTCTACTTGTCATTGCAAACATGTTTCATTCATAATAGGATGAATCAGGAACGATGAACTAAACATATTCACAAAAACAAGATAGGTTGAGTTCATACCAGCTTCTCTCATCTCAATCAGTCCATCATATATCGTCATTATTGCCTTTCACTTGCACAACCGAGCAGTGTGGATAATAATAATAGTGCACGTGCATTGGACTAAGCTGGAATCTTCAAGCATTTAATACACAGGATAAGACAAGGTAACATGGACTCTTTGTTAAATCAACAATAATGCATATGAGAGCCACTTCAACATTTTCATTATTGTCTTCTCCTGTCGACCCCCAAGGAAAAGAAATAAAACTATTTACACGGGAAAACTCCCAACAAGCAACAGAAGAACGAGAAATCTTTTTGGGTTTTCTTTTAATTATTGCTACTACAGGCATGGAAAGTAAACTAGCTAAAAGCTACAACTAATTTTTTTGGTTTTTCTTAAGGTTTTTCAAACACACAAGAAGAAACCGAGGAAAAGGAAAATAAACTAGCATGGATATTACAGTGAAGAAGTATGAGCACCGACAACTGGAATGAGTGTGTGAACATGAATGTAATGTCGGTGAGAAATACGTACTCCCCCAAGCTTAGGCTTTTGGCCTGAGTTGGTCTATGCCCATGGATCAAAGTGGTCCTCTCCATTGTACTGAGGAGGATCCTCTGGGTGCCACTGGTTGGCGATCTCCTCCGGATCCCACTGATAAACAGACTATCGGTAAGGATCAAGTGGTGGCTCTGGCTCTGGCTCTGTAGCTGCTGTTAGGCTCCAGTATGCATGAACGGCCTCCGGCAACACAAGATACGTGCCTGAAAATATGTTAAACAAAGAGGGAGCAGGCAAGGTAATAATCTCATAGTAGTTTTTATCAAATATCAATCTATATTTAAGCATCTTCTTCTTATCCTTAACAATAAAATCATGTGCTACCATACTCTTATAATCTAGAAAAATAGGAGGCAACAACTTTTCCTCTTTCTCATAATGCCTAATAGGTATGTTAAAGTGTCAGCAAGGCGCAAAGCAAAGATGCCACCGAAGATGGGGCCCTTTGTACGGTTTAGACTTAATCGTTTAGCAATGATAGCGCCTAAACTGAAAGTTGTATCACGAAACAAAGCATGGCGCAAAATAATAATATCAGGGGCACTGAGATTTCCACTGTTCCCACGACCAATTAAACATCTACTAGAAAATATTGCAAAGTAACGTAGGACAGGAAAATGTATGCTAGTGATTCTTGCATCGGAAACTTTCCTCGTTTCCCCTACAACAATCATATCAATAAACCCTTCCACATCATTACGATGTGGTTCCTCTATGCTGCCCGCAAAGGGTAACTTGCAAAACGCACAAAAACCACAAAGTGACATCTCCTTAAACTCATCATATAAATAAAAATCCACCGAAGGTGGCGATCTCCTATCATGGAAATGAAAATTTTGCACGAAAATATTAGTGAGGAGGAGATACTGTTCGCGCTGGTCGCGGAGGAAGTCGACGAGGCCCGCATTCTCAGCCAAATAATAAAAATCATCATGAATCCCGGCTGCTCTCAAGAATTCACCACAAGGCCATTCACACGGACGAACTTCCGCGGTGCGAGGAAGATTATATTTGGGCTTCTTATCTTCTTCACTTTGCTTATCCTTCGAGCTTCTACTCGAAGAGCCCCTCAATAATCTCATCATCATTCTCTGAAAATTTCTGAAATTTTTAGCGACTCAAAATAGAAGTGAACCAAACTGAAAAAAATTGATAGCAACTACTCCCACAAGTGCCTAGAGACTATATCATGCATTAGAACTACTTGGGACCAAATAAATTTGACATGCAAGCTCAAGAACAGGGTCACCTAAGCAGCAAAAACTTGCACTAAATAAAGTACTTGAACAAAAACTAATTGGACCATTGGAGGAGACACATACCGAAGAACAATCTCCCAAAGCAGTTTCGTGAGTGGAGCTTTGAGCAAGGAGATCAAAAATGGCAGCAAGATGAGCTAGAACTCGTGTTTGAGCTGGTGGGTGATTTTTTCTGGAGGAAGACGAAGTGTGTGGGTGCTGGAATAAGTGGAGGGGGCCACATGGGGCCCACGAGGCAGGGGGCGCGCCCTGTGCCCTCGTGGCCAGGTGGTGGCTCCCTCTGTTGTGTTCTCCGTGCCAGATATTCTTAAATATTATACAAAAAATCATATTTCATTTTCGGGACATTTGGAGAACTTTTATTTTCGGGGTATTTTTTTATTGCAAGGATAATTCAGAAAACAGAGAGAAAGTACTATTTTAAATTTATTTAATCTAAATAACAGAAAGTAAAAGGAGGGTACAGAGAGTTGTGCTTTCTAACTTCATCCATCTCATGCTCATCAAAAGGAATCCACTAACAAGGTTGATCAAGTCTTGTTAACAAACTCTTTCCGAATCGCATGAAACCGTAGAATTTTATAATAACACTAAGTTACCTCAACGGGGATATGCATGTCCCCAACCATAAGAATATCATATTTCTTCTTGATAGTAGGAAGAGGAAATGCAAAACCTCCAATAGTAATCGTTGGAATTTTTCCAATAGAATTGATACTGTGGACTTGAGGTTGTTTCCTCGGAAAGTGTACCGTATGAAAAGTGACATTGCCTTTGTTGCAATCAATAACAGCCCCTGCAGTATTTAAAAAGGGACTACCAAGGATAATCGACATACTATCATCCTCGGGAATATCAAGAATAACAAAGTCTATTAAAATAGTAACATTTGCAAACCACAATAGGCACATCCTCACAAATACCGACATGTATAGCAGTTGATTTATTGGCCATTTGCAGAGATATTTCAGTAGGTTTCAACTTATTCAAATCAAGTCTACGGTATAAAGAGAGAGGCTTAACACTAACACCGGCTCCAAGATCACATAAACCAGTTTTAACATAGTTTCTTTTAATGGAGCATGGTATAGTTGCTACTCCTGGATCTCCAAGTTTCTTTGGTATTCCACCCTTAAAAGTATAATTAGCAAGCATGGTGGATGTTTCAGCCTCCGGTATCTTTCTTTTATATGTAACAATATCCTTCATATACTTAGCATAAGGATTCATTTTAAGCATATCAGTCAAACGCATACGCAAAAAGATAGGTCTAATCATTTCAGCAAAGCGCTCAAAATCCTCATCATCCTTTTTCTTGGATGTTTTAGGAGGAAAATGCATGGGTTTCTGAACCCATGGTTCTCTTTCTTTACCGTGCTTCCTAATAACGAGGACTCTCTTATGATAACGTTGATTCTTTGATTGTGGGTTATCAAGATCAACAGCAGGTTCAATCTCTACATCATTGTTATTGCTAGGTTGAGCATCAACATGAACATCATCATTAATATTATCACTAGGTTCATGTTCATTACCAGATTGTGTTTCAGCATCAGAAATAGAAATATCATTGGGATTTTCAGGTGTGTCAACAACAGGTTCACTAGAAGCATGCAAAGTCTTATCATTTTTCTTTTTCTTCTTCTTAGAAGGACTAGGTGCATCAACATTAGTTCTCTGAGAATCTTGCTCAATTCTCTTAGGGTGGCCCTCAGGATACAAAGGTTCCTGAGTCATTTTACCCCCTCTAGTCATAACTCTAACAACATTATCATTTTTCTTGTTATTTAATTCATTGAGCAAATCATTTTGAGCTTTAAGCACTTGTTCTACTTGAGTGGTAACCATAGAAGCATGTTTACTAATGAGTTTAAGTTCACCTTTAACTCTAGACATATAATCACTCAAGTGTTCAATCATATAAGCATTGTGTTTCAATTGTGTACCAACATAAGCATTGAAGTTTTCTAGTTTAACCATAATGTCATCAAACTCATCCAAGCATTGGCTAGCAAACTTAGTAGACGGGATTTCAGCTTTATCATATCTATAGAGAGCATTTACCTTTACTACCTATGTCGGGTTATCAAGACCATGTATTTCTTCAATAGGTGGTAAATTCTTAACATCTTCAGCTTTAATACCCTTTTCTTTCATCCTTTTCTTTCATAGATTTCTTTGCCTCTTGCATATCTTCAGGACTCCGAAATAGAATACCCCTTTTCTTCGGAGTTGGTTTAGGAGTTGGTTCAGGAAGTGTCCAAATACTCAACATATTATTCAATAGCAATTCAGCTTGATCAACAGTTCTTTCCCTGAAAACACAACCAGCACAACTATCCAGGTGGTCTCTGGAAGCATCAGTTAGTCTATTATAAAAGATATCAAGTATTTCATTTTTCTTGAGAGCATGATCAGGCAAAGCATTAAGTAATCAGAGAAGCCTCCCCCAAGCTTGTGGGAGACTCTCCTTCAATTTGCACAAAATGATATATTTCCCTTAAGGCAGCTTGTTTCTTATGAGCATTGAAATATTTAGCAGAGAAGTAATAAATCATATCCTGGGGACTATGCGCACAACTAGGATCAAGATAATTAAACCATGTTTTAGCATCACCCTTTAATGAGAACAGAAATAACATAAGGATATAGTAGTAACGGATTTGTTCCTCATGAGTAAATAGGGTGGCTATGTCATTTAATTTAGTAAGATGTGCCACAACAGTTTCAGATTCATAGCCATAGAAAGGATCAGATTCAACCAAAGTAATTATCTCAGGATTGACAGAGAAATCATAATCCTTATCGGAAATACAGATGGGTGAAGTAGCAAAAGCAGGGTCATATTTCATTCTAGCATTCAAATATTTTTCTTTCAGCTTAGCTAATAATTTCTTAAGATCATATCTATTAGTGTAAGCAAGAAAGTCTCTAGCAGTTTCTTCATCCATAATATAACCCTCAGGTACATCAGGCAATTCATATCTAGGGGGAGAATCTTCATCATCACTTTCATCAATATTATCAGTTTCAATAATTTCATTCTCTCTAGGCCTAGCAAGTTGTTCATCCAGAAATTCACCTAGTGGCACAGTAGTATCAAGCATAGAAGTAGTTTCATCATAAGTATCATGCATAGTAGAAGTGGCATCATCAATAACATGCGACATATCAGAATTAATAGCAGAAGCAAGTTTAGGTGTCGCAAGTTTACTCAAAACAGAAGGTGAATCAAGTGCAGAGCTAGATGGCAGTTCCTTACCTCCCCTCGTAGTTGAGGGATAAATCTTGGTTTTTTCGTCTTTCAAGTTCCTCATAGTGTTCAGCAGATATAAATCCCAAGTGACTCAAAGAATAGAGCTATGCTCCCCGGCAACGGTGCCAAAAAATAGTCTTGATAACCCACAAGTATAGGGAGTCGCAACAGTTTTCGAGGGTAGAGTATTCAACCCAAATTTATTGATTTGACACAAGGGGAGCCAAAGAATATTCTCAAGTATTAGCAGCTGAGTTGTCAATTCAACCACACCTGGAAGACTTAATATCTGCAGCAAATTATTTAGTAGCAAAGTAGTATGGAAGTAACGGTAACGGTGGCAAAAGTAACAGTAGCAGCTTTGTAGTAATTGTAACAGTGGCAACGGCAAAGTAACTAAGCAAAGATCAATATGTGAAAAGCTCATAGGCATTGGATCAGTGATGGATAATTATGTCAGATGCGATTCCTCATGCACCAGTTATAACATAGGGTGACACAGAACTAGCTCCAGTTCATCAATGTAATGTAGGCATGTATTCCGAATATAGTCATACGTGCTTATGGAAAAGAACTTGCATGACATCTTTTGTCCTACCCTCCCGTGGCAGCGAGGTCCTATTGGAAACTAAGGGTTATTAAGGCCTCCTTTTAATAGAGTACCGGACCAAAGCATAAGACATAGTGAATACATGAACTCCTCAAACTACGGTCATCACCGGGAGTGGTCCCGATTATTGTCACTTCGGGGCTACCGGATCGTAACACATAGTAGGTGACTATTGACTTGCAAGATAGGATCAAGAACTCACATATATTCACGAAAACATAATAGGTTCAGATCTGAAATCATGGCACTCGGGCCCTAGTGACAAGCATTAAGCATAGGAAAGTCATAGCAACATCAATCTCAGAACATAGTGGATACTAGGGATCAAACCCTAACAAAACTAACTCTATTACATGGTAAATCTCATCCAACCCATCACCGTCGAGCAAGCCTACGATGGAATTACTCACGCACGACGGTGAGCATCATGAAATTGGTGATGGAGGATGGTTGATGATGACGACGACGGATTCCCCTCTCCGGAGCCCCGAATGGACTCAAGATCAGCCCTCCTGAGAGAGATTAGGGCTTGGCAGCGGTTCCGTATCGTAAAACGTGATGAATCCTTCTCTCTGATTTTTTTCTACCCAAACGTGATTATATAGAGTTGGAGTTGAGGTCGGTGGAGCCTCAAGGGGCCCACGAGACAGGGGGCGCGCCCGGGGGGTAGGCGCGCCCCCACCCTTGTGGAAAGGGTGTGGGCTCCCTGGTCTTGATTCTTTCGCCAGTATTTTTTATATATTCCAAAAATATTCTCCGTGAAGTTTCAGGTCGTTCCGAGAACTTCTATTTCTGCACAAAAATAACACCATGGCAATTCTGCTGAAAACATCGTTTGTCCGGGTTAGTTCCATTCTAATCATGCAAGTTTGAGTCCAGAACAAGGGAAAAAGTGTTCGGAGAAGTAGATAAGATGGAGACGTATCACTGCACACAAATAACAACACCTCGCAACCCGACTTGTTAAAGGGGTTATCAATCCCTTTCGGGTAACGGCGCCAGAAATTGGCAAGCGGACGTGAGGTAAATTGTAATAGATTGAAATAATAGATCATAAATAAATAAAGTTTAGCAAGGTATTTTTGTATTTTTGGTTTAATATATGTGAATAAAAATGCAAAGGAAAAGTAGATCGCAAGGCAAATATATGAGAAAGAAGACCCGGGGGCCGTAGGTTTAACTAGTGGCTTCTGTCGAGAAAAGTAGCAAACAGTGGGTAAACAAATCACTGTTGGGCAATTTATAGAACTTCAAATAATTATGATGATATACAGGCAATGATCATTACATAGGCATCACGTCCAAGATTAGTAGACCGACTCCTGCCAGCATCTACTACTATTACTCCACACATCGACCGCTATCCAGCATGCATCTAGTGTATTAAGTTCATGGAAAATGGAGTAATGCAATAAGAACGATGACATGATGTAGACAAGATCCGTTTATCTATATGGTGGTAGATATAGATCTCGTCCTTTTATCCTTAGTAGCAATGATACGTACGTGTTGTTTCCCCTTCTGTCAATGGGATCAAGCACCGTAAGATCGAACCCACTACCGGGCACCTCTTCCCATTGCAAGATACATAGATCAAGTTGGCCAAACAAAACCCACATATCGAAGAAGAAATACAAGGCTATAAGAGATCATGCATATAAGAGATCAAAGAAACTAAAATAATTTTCATGGATATAAAAAGATATGACTGATCATAAACTCAAAGTTCATCAGATCCCAAAAAACCCGCCGCAAAAGAGTTACATCATATGGGTCTCCAAGAGACCATTGTATTGAGAATCCAGCGAGAGAGAGAGAAAGACATCTAGCTACTAAGTACGGACCCGAAGGTCTACAAGGAACTACTCACGCATCATCGGAGTGGCACCAATGGAAGTGGTGAACACCTCCGTGATGGTGTCTAGATTGTATCTGGTGGTTCTGCACTCTGCGGCGGCTGGATGAATATTTCGATGCTTCTTCTAGGGTTTCTGGAATATTGTGGTATTTATAGAACAAAGAAGCGGTCCGAGGGGCACCCGAGGTGGGCACAACCCACCAGGGCACGCCTGGGCCTCCTGCCGCGCCCTGGTGGGTTGTGTCCCCCTGGGGCACCCCCCAGGTGCAACCAGGGGCCATTGCCTTCCTTCTGGTCCATAAAAAATCATCGTAGAGTTTCATGGCATTTGGACTTCGTTTGATATTGATTTCCTGCGATGTAAAAAACATGGAAAAAACAGCAACTGGCACTTGGCACTATGTCAATAGGTTAGTACCAAAAAATGACTATAAAATGATTATAAAACATCCAAGATTGATAATAAAACAGCATGGAACAATAAAAAATTATATATACGTTGAAGACGTATCAGCATCCCCAAGCTTAACACCTACTCGTCCTCGAGTAAGTAAGTGATAAAAACAGAATTTTTGATGTGGAGTGCTGTTCATCAAGTAATAACATATTCTTTTCTTTATAGCATGGACATTTGGACTTTTATGTGATTCAAAGCAATAGTCTAGTTTTGACATAATAATTTAGATACTCAAGCATATCAACAAGCAACCATGTCTTTCAAAATATCAATGCTAATATAAGTTATCCCTAGCCCATCATGCTCAAACATTGATCCATTCATGAAACAAACTCGACTATTAACTACACCCAATACTTGAGCATGATCATATTGCCTCCTAGTTGGTGCTTTTTATGAGAGAAGATGGAGACTCAAATTTCAAAATAAAAATTGCATAAAGTAAAAGAAAGGCCCTTCGCAGAGGGAAGTAGGGATTTGTAGAGATGCCAGAGCTCAAAGTGAAAAATTAGAGATGAAAACATTTTGGGAGGTGTATCCATCCCACCAACAAAAATTACTCAGAGCTACAAACACTTTCCATGCTAGATATGCCATAGGCGGTTCCCAAACAGAAAATAAAGTTTATTCCTTTTTCCACCATTCTTTCACTTTCCATGGCTAGCCGTATCCACGGGTGCCCTCCATACCAACACTTTCTAAGGAATTTATTATTTGACAACATAAAGTAAATATATTTTTTTGCATTTCGGGACTGGGCATCCCTAAAACCTTTGCCTTACTCTCGTGCAATGATAAGTGAATAAACAGTCATCTTGAGAATAACACATCGAGCATGGAAAATATTAGCCACCCGTTACCGTTCCGCGAGCGAAACAAACACACAAAAGAGAAGTTTATTTTGAAAAGTAGAGATGGCACATGCAAATTTGCTTAGGAGGGCAAAAGTGCCGGTGGACAAAAGTAGGGGCACTCCTTTTTTACCCCTTTACTTGTGCACGGGCAGTCGGAGCCGCGCCCACGGCCACACTAAGCAGGGCAGAGGAAGGAAGCCGAAGCGCAAGGCGACCAAAGGCAACGCCAAGACCAAGAAACACGAAAGAGCAAGAGGGCGAGGTGGACTCCCCCGGCAAGACCCTTGCCGGGGCAACCTCCGCAGCCCCGGCAAGAGCCTTGCCGGGGCAACTTCGCGATGCCAGCAGAGCAAGCCACCCTTGAGCCCACGGGTTCCAACCCAACCAACTACATTGGAACCAAGGCTCGGGAGGCACCTCTGTGGTGGCATGCAGATCTTCGTCAAGATCATGAACACACAAGATCATATGAGAACCAGAAGGCGACGACCCTCGGCGAGATCCTAGCCGAGGAAATCCATGAGACCCCCGACAAGATGCTTGTCGGGGAAGACCATGGAGCCGTGGCAAGGCCCTTGTCGGGGACAGTTGCAGGGCCGCGACCAGGCCCACGTCTGCCAAGGCTCCACCGCCGTCCCCATGCAGATGCCAGCTCGACCAGCTAAGCAGGCACCTGCGTGGTGACGGGCGACCTCCACAACCAACTCAGCAAGCACCTGCGTGGTGGCATGCAGGTCTTCATGAAGGCTCCACCATCGCGCTAGCCCAGCAGCCAGTCAACCTGGCGCCATGATGCCTCATCAGCTCAGACGAGTGTCGAGGTGTCGGTGGAAACGACACCTATGGAATCACTGGGATCCCTTCTACGGTTGGCGGGCGCGAGGTTGTGCAAACAGCGGGTCTGACAGGAAGCACACAGATCGTTTGCCCAGGTTCGGGCCGCGAAGATGCGTAATACCCTAGTCCTGCTTTGGTGGATGTATTTGAGTGTTCTTGTGTTCTTGAGCTAGCTACGGGGTGCAACTTGCCCAAAAGAGCCGAATCCCCCTCCTGGTCGCCTCGGGCTTCCTTTTACAGGAACAAAGGGGTCGCCACAGTGGCACATAGCAGGTGGAAAGGTGTACAGTGGATGAGTCTATCCTCTGGCACCGTCGGACAAACGCATTCAATGCGCTGCCGACGTGCCCCCCTTGCTTTGTCGGGGACGACAAGGAAGCACGTCCCAGCTGTCGCCGCCTCGCCTCGCATTGACACGCACCCGAGCTGACGAGGCCTTGCGGCGCCATGTTGGCTGGCTGCTGGGCTAGCGCGATGGTGGAGCCTTCACGAAGGGTCGCGTGACACCATGCAAGTGCTTGCTGAGTCGGTGTAGAGGCTGCCCGTCGCCACGCAGGTGCCTGCCCAGCTGGTTGAGCTAGCAGCTGCTTGGGGATGGTGGTCGAGTCTTGGCTGGCGTGGGCCTGGCAGCGGCCCTACTGATGCCCTCGGCAAGGGTCTTGCCGGGGGCCCGGAAAGGGTCTTGCTGTGGCGTTGTAGTCGTCCCTGGCAAGGCGCTTGCCGGTGGTCTTGTGGATTTCCTCGGCTAGGATCCTGCCGAGGGTCGCCGCCTTCTGGTCCTCATCTGATCTCACATGTTTATGATCTTGACGAAGATCTGCATGCCACCACAGAGGCGCCTCCCGAGCCTTGGTCCTAATGTGGATAGTTGGTGGTGTTGGAAACCGTGGGCTCAAGGGTGGCTTGCTCTGCTGGCGTCAGGCAAGTTGCCCCGGCAAGGCTCTTGGCAGGGCTGCGGAGGCTGCATCGGCAAGGATCTTGCCGAGGGAGTCCACCTCGCCCTCTTGCTCTCCTGTGTTTCTGGTCTTGGCGTTGCCTTGGTTGTCTTGTGCTTCGGCTTCTCTCCGGCTTCCCTCCTCTGCCCTGCTGAGTGTGCCTGTGGCGCACGGCTCTGACTGCCCGTGCACAAGTAACGGGGTCAAAAGGAGAGCCCCTACTTTTGTACACCGACAGGAGCCCCCGGTCTGGGCCACACATAAGCGCGATGCATTGTTGGGCCAGGGCCAGAATGGTGCACGGGCAGGCGGGGCGGATTTTTAATGTAGTAACAGTTTCGTCCGCTGCACTTCCCCACGACCCGCGTTGAACGCGCGACGTCAAGGGTTGTGTGTGACATGGGGGTCATGCGTGGGGCGGTTCCTGCATGCATGCGTCACATCGCGGTAAAGAGGCGGCGCGCGCATTCCCCACAAAAAGGGAGGGAGGCGCAGAGGCAATGCTCATTTACTGAGTGGACTCGGGTCACGGTCTTCAAGGCGCCCACGCCCCACGATCACGTGGTGGGGAACGGTCGCCTCACCCATCCCCTCGATCCTGCTCGCTCGCCACGCTTCCTCCATGCAGGTGGCAGGCGGTGGAGGCGGGAAACCGGGCCATCGCTGATTGGGGCAGCGGGTCGGTCCTGATTCCCTGCGCCTCCGATGGCTGGATTGGCTGAGTGGGGCGGCCGAGTCTCGACCCCGCCTGTCGTGGAATTGTCATGGCAGATGTCCTTAGTGTGAGGACTTAGTCGCGAGGCCAACGCATCTATGCGGTAGCTTGAGAGGGGTTGGGCGGAATCGAGAAACGCAACACAAGACAAAGATTTAGACAGCTTTGGGCCCCGGGAAACATCATCCGGTAATAACCCTACATGCTGTTTGTGGCTAGGTCTCATTGTGATCATGAGGGAGTCGCCGGTAAGCCGGCTCTTTGTGTCTAGCCCTAGAGATTGTTTCTTATTACTTGTCCCTCTTTGGGGAGCCCTGCCCCTCCTTATATAAGTTGAAGGGGCGGGTTACATGACTAGTCCTAGTAGGATTAAGATTACTCAATTACAAGTGGAGTCCTAGTCTTGGTTCCTTTGTAAGGGAATATTCCTTACGCTTTCCTCTTAAGCTGGCCCACCATAACGTGAGCCGGCCTTTTGGGCATTGGGCCTAGTCTTCTATCTGACCTGCCGTCAGGGCCATCCGTGAGTCGTCAGGCTCGTGAGTCATCTGACCAGTGAGCCGCCAGACCCGTGAGTCGCCAGTCCTCCGGCAGGTCATCGGTGAAGCGCCAAGTCCGGCCGGGTCATACCGCGGGGTATATCCCCGACATTAGCCCCCAGTTTAATTTGGATTTCTCAATGTTAAACTGATCCTCTAAAACAAACACAAGAACAAATTTGACAAGTTGTGCTTCAGATTAAATATTCTTATAAGCCGGCACCTGATTATCCTTAAGTCCTTGACATTTTCTGCTGGAAAATTCGGGTCAATAGGCCAGCTTCATAATCCATTTGCTGACATTGGCTCGTGTAAAGAAATATTATAAGAATAATCCATTTGAGTCGGCCTTCAATGCTCTGATTTGACAAAAATATTGGTCTTGAAATATTCAAGTGATATTCAGCCGGCTTAAAGATGTAGATCTTGCCGATTTATGATTGCCAATGGGATGAGTTGGGTCTTCAATAAGTTGATCAAAAAATGACTTTACATTAGCCCCCAAGTGCCATGGTGCATGCTGGCATTGACATGGGACTTGCATATTAGATGTAATCTCAATTTGAATAATGTAGCCCCCCCAAGTGCTGGGTCGTAAGCCTGTAGCGACTCAGGACTATTCCTTCGATTGTAGGATAAATCATATCCAATAATAACCATTGCGCCAAAGCGACTTTGAATACCTTATCTGTTGACAAGTAAATCCGGAGTTTAAATACCCGGCGGCTCTTGGCCGATGGCGATTTAATACGCTCCATTGTAAGCCGGAATTTTTACAACCCGGCGGCTTATAGCCTTTGAGGAAATCCAGAACGGATAATCATTTTGAAGCATCAATTTTATGATGATCCTGGACTTAAGCATTTATATAAGTCATAGTTCTGCAAATCCTGCACAGTGTTTAAACAACATATGCTCTGGCGACTTAACGTCAAAAGCCAGGGCGGGTTATGAAACCTCGCATATTTATATAATCATACCTGTGGAATTAGCTCATACTGCCAGCTTACATCACTGAATCAAATAAGGGCAATAATCCAATGATTGATAAGCGCATGATTCGAATGACGCAATCCAAAATATACCGACGACTTAAAGTCCATAGCCAGGGCCGGTTTAACTATAATCATATATAAACAGTATCATACCTGTGATATTGAATCGTACTGCCGGCTTATGATACCTGTGCAGTAAGGGTGATAACCCAAAACTTAGAAGCCAAACCTTCCAAGTATTAATATTGTCATATGCTGGCGACTTATCGTCCAAAGTCGAGCCGGGTTAAATAGAAACCACACATATATGAGCAAAAAGTATCAAGACAAACCCAAAAGACAGTTTTTCAAAAAACTTACGTTAAACAGAGAGAAAAAGCGAGGCTTCTGATTCAAATACGATCAGTAAACCGTTCCAAAGGGGTTAAGCTAGGATTCGAATATGATCATGTAGCCCTCAGTGGCTTTGGCGTTGCGCCGATCAAGAGGGTACCGACAGCTATGTTCTCTTTGGTTCGAATACGACCTATGTTTGAACAGGAAGCCCCCTAATGACCTTGAGAGTTTTTTAACGACTCTGATTCGAATACGATCAAAGTCGGTTCCCAAAAGGGGTTGAGCTATGATTCGAATACGATCAAGAAGCCCCGTAGTGAGCTTGGCAGTGTGCTGATCAAGAGGGTACCGACAGCTATGTTCTCTTTGGTTCGAATACGACCTATGTTTAATAGGAAGCCCCCAAGTGATCATATAAGTTTTGGTATTGCGCCGATCAAGAGGGTACCGACAGCTATGCTTGATGAGCAGAAAGCCCCCAAGTGACCATAATAAGATAAGCCGTAAGGCAGGATACCCATGTTTGAACCGCGCATCATGGCAGCAAGTTCTCTTTGGCAACCTTAATTTTTCTGAGAACTCAAACTTGTGAGTAATGAATTTGTCTTGAACCAGGCGTTGAGCCAGATATTGAAAGCTTCAGAGCTTTGTGGGAGATAGATTTCCCTTGAGCCAGAATTTTAAACCGGATATTGAGAGCTTCAAAGCTTTGTGGGAGACAGCTTTCCCTTGAACCGGATTTTAAACCGGAATCCTTCTTTTTAAGCCGGAAATTTTCTGACGGCCTTTAAATTTTTCACCAATATAACGGTAGCCTCCAGAACCGGGTTATCTTCCCTCAAATGACCCGGAGTTCTTGAGTTCACTGACACTAGCCAACTTCGCCGAGTGATGTCACTGTAGCCCGCGAGTCTTAAGACGACTCGAGGAGTTGTCTTTAGATTCTCCATATTTGACCGTGATATAAACCGGTATGAGTCATTCAACATCTCAGTGATATATCTTGTCCTGCACTGGAGAACTCGCAAGCCAGAGTAATTGCTCTTTTAAAGAAAGCAATAAAAAATATACTGGATGGATCTCACCTGACATATCAGGTCAGAATTTATCCGCCACAGAGTTGATGATCAGTTGACCACCACGATGAGGTGACACGGTGAACCATGCGAACGGGCAAGTTGTCCGCATTATGTTGACATAATGTCCTGCATAAATAATATCATAACCTGGAGTAATTGTTCTCAAAAGGAAAAAGTTGATACGTGCTATTTAAAATAGTCTGGACAGGTATCACCTGGTATATTTATGATCCTCAGCGGTGTCCGTTAGTCAACCCGGCACGTTGAACAGGCCGGACCGCAGGGCTGACAGTAAAACGACCGCAGCATCAGAGGCGGCATAGACAGATGAGTCGGCCGTAGTGTTGTAAGCCGGCTCGGGCGGGAGAGTCGGCCGCAACGTTGTAAGCTGGTGCGGATGTGTGAACCGCCACAAGGGCAGATGAAGGAGTCGTCCGTGGCGTTGTAAGGCGGCGCGGACGGATGAGTCGGCCACAACATCGTAAGCCGGTGCGGGAGTCCGTTGAGTAAGGACGACCACCTGTGCCGATTGATGTTGGCACGCCTCCATCTCCATGGTATAATGCCACTTTGTAATAAATAATTCTCCTGCTTTTAAAACACAGCAGGGCAAAGTAGTTTTGTTCGGATGAATTAATATGCACTTTTAAAAATAAACAGGATAAATAGCACCTGGTATTTTTCGTGGGATGAACGTGGATAATGATACTGAGCGTAGTTAGACACAAAACATAGTCCGTACAGATGCACGTCATCTACGTGTTTTTCCTTTGTCCTTTTCCCCCTTTCAAAGTAATGAATGCCTGCATGTAGACTTTGATGTGTGGCGACGAGTAGCATCGGTCTTTTACCTCCGCAAACCCGTTAGGTCAGCGCTAACTGACTCGTGAACGCATCGTTGGTTCCTGTAGTACTTTTTTTGAACAAGTATACATCTGCTTGCTTGTGAACCAACTGGGTGCCGCGGGAGACGGACGGCGTGCGGAGATCTCGGCCCTGGCTTGGTGACTTGGTCAGGACAGCTTGCAGCCGCGGTGGCTCGCAGATGAGGCGGCCTGGAGGTTTGTTGCAAGGCTGTAGCGGGTAAGTCAGAGCTCAGGCGGCGGCTCTCGAGCAATTTGGAGCAACGACCGGTGGAAGCGAGGCGCAACGGCGGGTCAGCCTCTCAGCCGGAGGAGTGAGGCGCGGCGGGTTGGATCAAGGCCACGGGCGGCTGGCTCGACGGCTTGACGGAGACCGCGGAAGCGAGGCGTATAGAGCACGGAGCGATCCGGCAACGGAGCTCAGAGATAGTCCTTGACGGGGCCGCGAGTGCCTAGGTGGAGGCAGAGATGGTGTTTCGGAGCGGCTGCTTATGGTAGATGCAGGTCGCCCTGGCACCTGTCAAAATTTGTTCTCTGTTTTCCTCAAGCGTTGGTTTATGGCAAATACCAATCTCGTGCTTGCTGTGGAGATTCGGCAGGCTGCCGACCACATACGGCATAGGGAAACGTTTATAGCCGGTCGACCGGCCAAGCGTTCGGCCGGTCGCCTCGCTCGCGTCACTGGGCAGCCCAGCCCACCAACCACTGAACTTATCTCTAACCCCACCACTTCCATCTTATCCCCTCGCTCTTTCTGGAGACCACACGAGGCATCCTCGTCCTACTCGCCCTTCAGTCCCCAAGTTCTCAATCTCTCCTCCTCCTTCCTGTGTTCTCTCCAAAATCCACACCTAATCCCCATGAAATTGAGCTCGTTTTTGTTGCCTTCTCTACTCCGCGCAACATTTTTCCTCCATAGATCCATGAGAGGGGTGAGCTCGTCCGTGCTTTTTTACTTTTTTCTCTCATGCCATGTGCAGTCCGCCATGGATCCCATGAGGTTGGGCTCAAGCACAAGATTGATGTTTCTTTTCTTTCCGTTTATATTGGAGCCGCGTGCAAAGGGCAGGATGACCGTGATGCAAGCTCGTGCACCCACTGCGTTACCATGGTGTGCGACCGCGGAGACCGGTGCCGGCTGGGGCAGCGATGCAGGAAACGACACACCTCGTTGCTGGAATCGGCCGGCTGGAAAGCTGCAACCGGCATCCGTTGATGCTGGAACCAGTAATCATTTTTGCTACCACAGGCGTTTGGTTTTGCTGGAACCACCGCCAAATTTGTAAGTTTGCTACTACTGATTTTCTGGTTTGCTGGAACAAGCTTGAATTTTTGCTGGAATCATATTCTTTTTTTGCTGGAACCGACCAATTTTTTGCTACCACCCACTCACCTCAAATCTGCTACCATGGTGATTTTTTGCTGGAACCAGCGAACCACTTTGCTACAACCGTTTTGGGTTTTGTTACTATTGTTTGTTTTGTGATTTTTTGCTACATCCATCTCCATGACATAGCCTGTTTTTTCCAGTCAATTTTGCTACAACCATGCTTTGATTTTGCTGGAAACGAGGACAATTTTTGCTACAATCATTTTTTGATTTTGCTGGAACCGAAGATAATTTTTGTTACATCCTCCAGGCGGCGATGGCTTTCCTTTTGCTGCAACCGTCTCGGATTTTTTGCTACTACAGGAGTTGCCATTTTGCTACTACCAGAGCCTTGCTCGAAGCATCAGGAGTTTTTGCTACCACCCCCTTTTATTTTTGTTTCGATTTTTGCTGGAACCAGCCTAAAAATTGCTCCAAGCGTCGTTCGATTTTGCTGGAACGGGCATTTTTTGCTTCGCCGGTGGCGGTGAAGGCGGGTGGCGCCTTGCTTCGCCAGCGGCGGCTAGGCTGCGAGCACCGGCGGCGAGCAGAAGCAACGAGGGTCCAAAGGAGGGCAGCAGGGGCTAGCGTGCGGGATCCCGCGAGCGGCGGCGGCGCTCGCTTTTTCCCCCCTTTTTTTCCCTGTGCGGAGGATGACGAAAGGGGATGCGGGACGGATCTGACGGTCCCGCGGTCCAGATCGAGCAGCTCGGGTTGGACCGGCCGAAACTTTGCGCCGGTGCGCCGGCGCAGAGTACTGCCCTGTAAAGTTTAAACAGCCGCTGATTGGGACTTGAAACGCCAGGTAGTCATCTAAACGGGATCTTAGCTCCGAACCTCATACGACGCAGTCAGATGGTCGGACACGGAGAGCCCTCGCACCTTTGATTTGATGATCCAGTATTAGTGCCAGTATCTAGCACCATGTTGATTTGATGTGATGGCTTGATGGATCAGTAGATGTAGTGCTCAACAGCCATTAAAGGATTTATAAATATGAAATATAGTACTCTAGTAGGTATTGCCTCCACGTGAGTAGTACTAGTAGATGAACATGCTTTTGGTTTTCACACGAAGGGAATATCACAAACATCCACGAATCGATGCCTCGGGACTTGTGGCATGTCCGATCAGCAAAATAGATGTATAGTAGAAACCGTCTCGGCGACTTGATGATCTGATGGTGTTGCAGCGGAAATTAATCAGTTTAGATGGATCGCCTCATCGCGCGTGGCAGTGCACACAGATGCAATCCTAACTCTCATCTTGATCCAATCTCGTATATGATGTCCCAACTATTCGTCAACAACGTGGATCCTTCCATGCCAGTGGCAGAAAATTTCGCAGAGACCACATGGAATCTGTTTGCTTGATGTGGAGCTTTCAGTTCCGGCTCTTCATGATCCGGATCATCGCGAACTTCTCGAACCCTAAAAGAGATCCCTCCAAGAACTCATCACCACCATGCGTAGGCCCCACGGTGGGCGCCAACTGTCGTGGAATTGTCACGGCAGATGTCCTTAGTGTGAGGACTTAGTCGCGTGGCCAACGCATCTATGCGGTAGCTTGAGAGGGGTTGGGCGGAATCGAGAAACACAACACACGAGAAAGATTTAGACAGCTTCGGGCCCCGGGAAACATCATTCGGTAATAACCCTACATGCTATGTGTGGCTAGGTCTCATTATGATCACGAGGGAGTCGCCGGTAAGCCGGCTCTTTGTGTCTAGCCCTGGAGGTTGTTTCTTATTACTTGTCCCTCTTTGGGGAGCCCTGCCCCTCCTTATATAAGTTGAAGGGGCGGGTTACATGACTAGCCCTAGTAGGACCTAGTATTGCTTCCTTTGTAAGGGAATATTTCTTACGCTTTCCTCTTAAGCCGGCCCACCCTAACGTGAGCCGGCCTTCTGGGCCTTGGGCCTAGTCTTCTATCTGACCCGCCGTTGGGGCCATCCATGAGTTGTCAGGCTCGTGAGTCGTCTGACCAGTGAGCCGACAGACCCGTGAGTCGCCAGTCCTCCGGCAGGTCATCGATGAAGCGCCAAGTCCGGCCGGGTCATACCGCGGGGTATATCCCCAACACCGCCCCTTTATAAGGAGAGGGAGGGGGATGTCATCCCACATTCTCTCAGCATCCATCCTCTTCCACTTCTGCTCCCTTCTTCCACCCGCCATGGCGAGAAGGGGTGTTGGCCCTTCGACCGTGGCGGCGAGGGTCGCCGCTCGACAGCGCGTTCCCCCTCCCCAAGAGCCCGCGGCGGCGGAGCCGGCTACAAGAGGAAGAGGGAGGGGGCGAGGCCGAGGTCGCCGTGGAGCTCGGGGAAGAGGGGGACAAGGCGGCGCAATGGCCATGCCTCCGCCATCGATGCCTCCCGCGATGGAGGGCCACGTCAGGGACCAGCCCCGCGAGTTCTTCATCAGGCTGCGCCGGCCACCGCATCGTCATCACCATTTACTCGGGAGATGGGGCACGATCCGCCCTAGACCCTCAGGCTGCACATGAGGGGCTGCGGGAACGGCGGCACGCGGGTCGACGTCGACTTCCTCGCTCCTCATGTCATGTAACTCCGTCGCGGATGGAAGACGTTTGCTCGCGTCCATAGCCTGACGGAGGGGCTCGTCATCTACTTCAAGTTAATGGAGGGAGGCCCGCACTCCGTCAAGGTCTTTGGAGATCTTGGAGCTCGCCTAAAGTGCTGCGTGGAGAGCTCCTCCGATGATGAAGATCACTCCTCGAGCAGGAGTGACGAGGAGGATAGCGACAGCGATGACGAGGGAGTCGAGCGGCGGGATGCCGACCCCGACTCCGACTGACCGCGCCGCCCCTCCCTCGGTCACGCGCCCTGCCGAGGGCCTTCCTCGCCAAGCTCTCCATCGGGGCTCTCCCCGTCGTCTCCTTGGGTGGCTGGCGTAGGAGGGCCAGAGAAGGCGAAGAAGGCGTGTGGCGGCCGTCAAGTCGGAGTACGCGGGCACCGACGCCTTCGTCGCGTATTGCCGGCCCGCCGCCTCGTCTTCCAGCTCCTTTCCCGGCACCAAGATGTTCTCTTGGTGCCTTCTGCTCCTTGTACCTTGCCTAGGCGCTCATCTTGCCCTCCCGCCACCTTGTTCCGCTTTCTGAGGAGAGGGACAAGAAAGGGATTACGGGCATCTTATCTCTTTTTGGTTTGTAAGCCTGTGGGCACTTGTTAATTTTAAGACTTGTAATCCCCTTGCTCATGTTTTTAATTCCAAACGAACTGTACCTGTATGGGATGTTTTTAATGAAAAAGGGTGCTTGCCGGGTTCTTTGTGCGTGAGCCAGGCCCATGCCAAGGAATGAATCCTTGTTATTTTTAAGATAAACATTGTCGCCCGGCAATAGGCTTTGCCGTCCCCTGACTTCAGTTGACCATTCTCACGCTTTTGGCGGAGGCAGGGGCGAAGTAGAGTTAGGCCCTTTGTTTATTTCCTCCACCGCGTCTACGACCCAGTTCTGTCCCAGGGACTTGGGTACAAGAAAAAGGGGGAGCATGGTGGTCTCGGAGCAAAACGAGGTTTCATTTGTCCCAGTTCCATACGGAAATGCACAACAGGGGATGAACTTTGGCTTGCCGTGGTTAAATCCTTGTGTCTTCAGCCCCCGGCAGTCCTTGCCAGGGCCGGAGCACTGGTTCATTATCTTTCTTCCAAGCGGCTCAGCAGAAGTGTCCACGTGCCCTGCGAACCAAAGAGGACAGAAAGACGCATACTCGACCTCTAGGCTAGGGGTTAGTCGCCCCTAAGCACTATCAACCCTAACCGAGGGAGAGACTTAACCTAGCATGCATGCTAAAAGTTAGGGCGCCAGCGCTTCATTTATTTATGCTCAGGGTCTGTGCCTGGCTTTGAACAGAGGGTTACATGCCTTGCCGGCAAGGCTTGTACAAAAGGTGGTTTGCCGGGGGGGGGGGGGGGGCAACCGCGCCTTATGGGTAAAACTTGCGAAGATGTTCAATGTTCCAGGAGTTGCTCACTGGAATAGCATCTTCGGTCTCCAGGCGGACTGCACCAGGCCTGGTGACTCGTATTACCCGATAAGGGCCTTCCCACTTCCGTGTTAACTTGTTGGAATTCTTGGCCGACTGAACGCGCCAAAGAACAAGGTCGCCTTCCTCAAAGCTTTGGGCATGAACCTTGCGGCTACGGTAGCGGCGCAAGGCTTGCTGGCAGCATGCTGCTCTTACAGCCGTCCGAAGACGATCTTCCTCAAGGAGCGTTGCGTCATCTTGCCGCAATTGCTCTTGCTCAAGCTTGTCGTAAGAGAGCACTCGAGGTGACCCGTATATGAGTTCCGTGGGGAGAACTGCTTCTGCCCCGTATACCAGGGCAAAGGGTGTCTGGCCGGTGTCTCAATTTGGCGTCGTTCTGATCGACCAAAGAACCGCCGGCAACTCATCAATCCAGCGCCTTCCGCTCTTGTGCAGCCTGTCAAAAGTCTTTGTCCTCAGGCCTCACAACACTTCAGCATTTGCCCTCTCCACCTGGCCGTTGCTCCGTGGGTGTGCCATGGAAATGAAACAGACCCTGCTGCCGAGGTCTTGGATGTATTGCATGAAGGTGTGGCTTGTGAACTACGTGCCGTTGTCGGTGATGACTCTGTTTGGCACATCAAAACGACACACTAGCCCCTTGAAGAACTTGACGGCTGACTGTGCTGCCACCTTCCTCACTGCCTCCACCTCCGGCCACTTTGTGAACTTGTCGATCGCAACGTACATGTACTCAAAAGCCCCCGACAGCACAAGGGTAAGGGCCCAGGATGTCGTGCCCCCAGACCGAGAATGGCCAGGAAAGAGGAATTGTTTGAAGGGCTTGAGCTGGTTGATGAAGCTTCTTTGAATGGAAATGACACGCTTCACACTTGGTTACAAGTGCCGTTGCATCCTGGAGGGTAGTGAGCGAGAAGAAACCCTGCCGGAACGCCTTGCCGGCAAGGGCCCTCGACCCTATGTGGGAGCCACATATGGCTCCGTGTATCTCTGCCAACAGCTCCAGTCCTTCTTCCCGGGGAATGCACTTCAATTTCACACCGTTCGGTCTCTTCCTGTACAGGACGTCATCGACGAATTGATACATAGCAGACCGACGAGCTACTTTCTCCGCTTCTTCCTGCTCCTCAGGAAGCTCCCCTGTTTGGAGGAATCGGACGGTATGCTGTGCCCATGCCGGAGCCTGGGGCTCGACGGCAAGGACCAAAGGCATTTCTTCTGCCATGGGAGCGGCCGTCTCTTTGGTCAGGGCTTGACGGCCTGCCGGAATCAGTCGCTCCTCGGCGGGCTTAGAATCCGCGGCAACTTCCTTGCCGACGGCCCTTGGGGGTTCAGCGGGAAAGTACTTGCCGGGGCCTGATTTCCTCCGTTTGTTCTGCTCCATTGATGGTTCGACGGATGGTTGAGTTAATCGAAGCAAAAAAGTACCTGGTTCCACAGGTAGCTTGAACGCAGCGCGCTTTGACAGGTAATCAGCGATGTCGTTCTCCGCTCGGGGAACGTGCTCCGCTTGTATACAGTCAAAGCGCTCCTCCAGCTTCCTCACCTCATCTACGTAGGCCTCCATCAACCAGCTCTGATAATCTTTGTTGACTTGTCTGACGACAAGCTACGAATCACCCCTGACAATGAGCTTCTTGACCCCGAGGTCTGCTGTGATCCTGAGACCGGCAAGCAACCCCTCGTACTCGGTAGTGTTGTTGGTGGACATCTCCCTGGGAAAGTGCATCTGGATTACATACTTGAGGTGCTCTCCGGTGGGTGCGATGAGCAGCACACCAACACTAGCGCCTTGCAGCGAGAAAGCCCCGTCAAAGTACATGATCCAGCTGTGACTTGCTTCCTTGCCGGGGAGAGTGGTCTCCTGGATTTCCTCATCAGGCATTGAGGTCCATTCTGCAATGAACTCCGCCAAGACTCTGCTTTGGATTGTCGAAGTACTTTCAAACTTCAAACCAAAGCTTGAAAGCTCCAAGGCCCACTCCAAAATCATTCTGGTCGCATCTGGGCTGTGCAGTATCCTTTGTAATGGGAGGCGGGTGACGACGGTGATTTCGTGCGCTTGGAAGTAGTGACGCATCTTCCTCGAGGCCATAAGGAGGCCGAAGAGCAATTTCTGCACACCAGAGTACCTTGACCTAGCCCCCTGCAGGAGGGAGCTGACAAAGTAAACCGGGTGCTGCATCATCATCTTCTTCCGCACCACCTCTTTTGATATGGGCCCTGTCCTGATGGCGTCAGACTCTGCCAGGGGCCTTGCCTTGCTGGCATCGGGCCCTGCCGGGGGAATCTCTGGCTTGCCATCCATCAGTCCCGCCGTCGCCACTGCCTCTTCATCGACCTCCCTCTGCGCCACTAGCGCGGCACTGACAATTTGATTCGTCGCCGCCAGATACAGCAGCAACGACTCTTGTGGTTTAGGCGCAACCAGTATTGGTGTAGAGGAAAGGTATTTCTTCTGATCCTGCAACACTGCCTAGGCCTCTAGGGTCCACTCCATTAGGCCCGCCTTCTTCAAGATTTTGAAAAAGGGAAGGGCACGCTCAGTGGACTTGGAGATGAATCTGCTCATGGCGGCAACGCAGCCAGTGAGCCGACGCACATCCTTGATCCGTTTGGGTACCTCAATCTGCTCAGTAACCTTGATCTTGTCCGGGTTTGCCTCGATCCCACGCTGCGACACAAAGAACCCGAGAAGTTTGCCGGACAGAACGCCGAAGACACACTTCTCAGGGTTCAACTTGAGGTTGATCTTGCGTAGGTTGGCAAACATCTCTTCTAAGTGTTGTACAAGGGTTGCCTTGTCCTTGGTTTTGACCACTATGTCATCCATATAAGCTTCCATATTTCTATATAGCTGGGGCTCAAAACCAATTTGGACTGCCCTTGCGAATGTCGAGCCAGCACTCTTCGACCTGAAAGGCATCCGTAAAAAGCAATACGTACCACATGGGGTGATGAATGCTGTCTTCTCTTCGTCTTCCTTTGTCATGAAGATCTGGTGGTAGCCCGAGTAGGCGTCAAGGAATGATAACAGATCGCACCCGACCATGGAGTCAACAGTCTGGTCAATGCGCGGCAACGGGAAGGGGTCCTTAGGACAAGCCTTATTGATATCTGTGTAATCAATACACAGCCTCCACTTCTCGTTCGCCTTGTGCACCACCACCGGATTGGCCACCCACTTCGGATGGAGCACTCCTCTCACCAAGCCTGCCGCTTCCAACTTCATGATCTCCTCTATGATGAATTTCTGCCGTTCCAAAGCTTGCTTCCTGACCTTCTGCTTGACGGGTCGCGCATGGGGACAGACAGCAAGATGGTGCTCAATCACTTCCCTGGGAACACCAGGGATGTCGGATGCTTGCCATGCAAACCCATGACCCACAAGTATAGGGGATTGATCGTAGTCCTTTCGATAAGTAAGAGTATCAAACCCAACGAGGAGCAGAAGGAAAAGACAAGTGGTTTTCAGTAAGGTTTTCTTTGCAAGCACTAAAATTGTAGGTAATAGATAGTTTTGTGATAAGATAAATTGTAACGAGTAACAAGCAATGAAAGTAAATAAAGTGCAGAAAGGTGGCCCAATCCTTTTTGTAACAAAGGACAAGCCTGGACAATTTCTTATAATGAGAAAGGAGCTCCCGAGGACACATGGGAATTATCGTCAAGCTAGTTTTCATCACGCTCATATGATTCGCATTCGGTACATTGATAATTTGATATGTGGGTGGACCGGTGCTTGGGTACTGCCCTTACTTGGACAAGCATCCCACTTATGATTAACCCCTATTGCAAGCATCCGCAACTACAGAAGAAGTATTAAGGTAAACCTAACCACAGCATTAGACATATGGATCCAAATCAGCCCCTTACGAAGCAACGCATAAACTAGGGTTTAAGCTTCTATCACTCTAGCAACCTATCATCTACTTATTACTTCCCAATGCCTTCCTCTAGGCCCAAATAATGGTGAAGTGTCATGTAGTCTACGTTCACATAACACCACTAGAGGAAAGACAACATACATCTCATCAAAATATCGAACGAATACCATATTCACATGACTACTAATAGCAAGACTTCACCCATGTCCTCAGGAACAAACGTAACTACTCACAAAGCATATTCATGTTCATAATCAGAGGAGTAATAATATGCGTTAACGATCTGAACATATGATCTTCTGGGATGTTGTATTGCACTCGGCTAAACCTCTGTATGTACTTGCGCAAGTTTTCACCTTCCGTCTAGGGAATGATATGCAAATCACTCGCCTGGCCATGACCTTGGTGGCCTCCAGTGAAGGCGCCAACGAACTCATGACATAGGTCCGACCAAGAACAAATGGAATCCGCCAGCAAGTGCATCAACCAAGACATGACATTGGGTTTCAGGGCCAACGGAAGTAATTGGAAAGCACCTTATCGTCGCGAGCCCCAGCGGCTTGCATCGCGATGGTGTAGATGCTGAGGAACTCCGACGGGTGGGTCTTGCCATTGTACTTCTCGCTGACGTCGGGCTTGAACGTGCGGTGGGACGGCCACTGGAACTGCCACAGCTCACAGGTAAAGGCTGGGCAACCCACCTCGTAAGGTAGGCTGCCGGAGCCTCCTAGCGCTGGGTGGTCCATAGCGGGCCCTGCCCGCCTATCTGACTGGTGGCGTGTATCGCGCCGGTGCTCGATGGTGGTTCGAGCATCTTCATGAGCTCGCTCTGAAGAACTTGGCATTGGCCGCGGTGGGTCCATGGGTCAGACGATGCTATTGAAATGTTATCACAAGCGTCATCATGACGGACCAACAACCACGGTGGCTGGCGTGGAGGAGGAGAGTGCACCATGGCCCCGGCACCTCCGGCCCCTCCACCACTGGCGTGCGGTGGTTCAATGGAGCGTCGGCCTGAGGGCCCCACCGGCCGTGGCTCGTATTTGTTGGCAACGCTGACGAGGCTCCAGATAGTGGCTCTCCACTCGTCGAGCTTCTCCGCAGCAGGAGGGAAGTCGAGGAGCAGCTGCGCGCGTGCCAGAGCTTCTGCTGGCGTAGGTGGCGGCAAAAACTGTGTGGACCGTGGCGTGCTTCGACTTCTAACCATGTTAGAAGGAGCTCTGTCACGGCCCGGTGGCTGTGTGCCATTTTCGTCAGCACTTCGGCGGGCATGTTGGCCTCCTTCGTCCCACAAATGATGCACAGGACTCTTCCCATGGCGGTGTCCAGGGTCACCGCCGTGGTGACGCTGCTCGTCGCGCACACCCTGGGAAGAGCGCGCTGTGGGTGCCGGGGTGGGCGTCTTGGAGGTCGCCGCGCCGGCCATGGGTGGCACGGCGACGCCCCCGGAGGGCCCCGCACTGCCTGCAGGGGCCCCAGCTCCGTCTCTAGATTTTGCGACATGCGGCCCGTCGTCTTGCGCATGAACGACGCCGGTCGCCAGGCTCTGGATGCCAGAGCGATGCTAGTGCTCACGGGCCACGCCTCGGGTCCTGTCCGCGACCGGCCCGATGCTCGCCCGCACCGGTACGGGCCGTCCGGCTCCCGACGAACCGACCGCCGTGACCGCCTTCTTCTTGGGAACCATGATGATGAAGAACTGCTGGGCTAACTGCCAGACCGGATTTTCACAATGCCGCCTCCCCTACCTGGCGCGCCAAAGATGTTGGTGGAAACGACACCTATGGAATCACTGGGATCCCTTCTACTGTTGGCGCGCGCGAGGTTGTGCAAAGAGTGGGTCTGACAGGAAGCACACAGATCGTTTACCTAGGTTCGGGCCGCGAAGATGCTGTAACGCCCACGATGCGGCTATATCTCCCACGTGTCGAGGCACGACTTAGAGGCATAACCGCATAGTGGTTTTGTCGCAAGAAGGGTCATCTTCACGCAATCCCATGTAATGAACAAGAATGGGATAAAGAGTTGGCTTACAATCGCCACTTCACACTATACATAAATATCATTCATACATCATCCAAAATACAAGCATATAGACCGACTACGGTCAAAATCCAGAGGAAAATAAGACAACCCCAAAAGCTAGATCCCCGACCATCCCGACTGGGCTCCACTACTGATCATCAGGGAAAGACACATAGTAACGACCCCGTTCCTCGTCGAATTCCCACTTGAGATCGACGCCATCATCTGCACTGGCATCGTCGGCACCTGCAACTGTTTTGGTAGAATCTGTGAGTCACGGGGACTCAGCAATCTCACACCCGCGAGATCAAGACTATTTAAGCTTATAGGAAAGGGAGGTGCAAAGAGGTGGAGCTGCAGCGGCAAAAGCATATATGGTGGCTAACTTGCGCAAATGAGAGCGAGAAGAGAAGCAACAGAACGGACGTCATCTAGCAATGACCAAGAAGAGGTCCTGAACACCTACTTACGTCATGCATAACTCAGACCGTGTTCACTTCCTGGACTCCGCCGAGAAGAGACCATCACGGCTACACACGCAGTTGATGTGTTTTAATTGGGTCAAGTGACAAGTTATCTACAACCGGACATTACCAAATTCCCATCTGCCTCATAACCGCGGGCACGACTTTCGAAAGATAATACCCTGCAGGGGTGTCCCAACTTAGCCCATCATAAGCTCTCACGGTCAACGAAGGATAAACCTTCCCCCGGAAAGACCCGATCAGTCTCGGAATCCCGGTTTACAAGACATCTCGATAATGGTAAAACAAGACCAGCAAAGCCACCCGAATGTGCCGACAAATCTAGATAGGAGCTGCACATATCTCGTTCTCAGGGCACACCGGATGAGACATCCTACGAGTAAAACCAGACCTCGAGTTTCCAGGAGGGGGCCCCGCAGTCTGCTCAGTTCGGACCAACACTCGAAGGAGCACTGGCCCGGGGGGGGGGGGTTAAATAAGATGACCCTTGGGCTCGCGAAAACCCGGGGGAAAAGGCTTAGGTAGCAAATGGTAAAACCAAGGTTGGGCCTTGCTGGAGGAGTTTTATTCAAGGCGAACTGTCAAGGGGGTCCCATAAATCACCCGACCGTGTAAGGAACGCAAACTCAAGGAACATAATCCCGGTATAACAGTAACTAGGGCGGCAAGAGTGGAACAAAACACTAGGCATAAGGCCGAGCCTTCCACCCTTTACCAAATATATATAGATGCATTAATTAAATAAGATATATTGTGATATCCCAACATATCCATGTTCCGACATGGAACAACTTCAACTTCACCTGCAACTAGCAACGCTATAAGAGGGGCTGAGCAAAAGCGGTAACTTAGCCAAACAATGGTTTGCTAGGAAAGGATGGTTAGAGGTTGACATGGCTAAAATGGGAGGCATGATATAGCAAGTGATAGATAGCGGAGCATGGCAAGAGAGCGAACAACTAGCAAAGCAAAGATAGAAATGATTTCGAGGGGTGGTCATCTTGCCTGCAAGGTTCTCAGAGTTGTCGAAAGCTTGATCCTCGTAAGCGTACTTGACAGGTTCCTCGTTCACGAACTCGTCTCCTGGCTCTACCCAAGACAAGAACACAAACAAACGAAACCACAATCAACAACGGGAAATGCACAAGCAACATGATGCAAAACATGTATGATATGCGAGATATGATATGCGATGCATATGCGTGCTCCGGAAGGGAAATGGTGAACATGGCAGTAACTTGGCAAACCAAGCATGCCACTAGAAAGATGAGATGATTTCGGTCGAAATCGATATAAAGATCACCGGAATCGGATGCACAGTTTGCAAATGGCAAGCAAAATAAGAATGACACGAATCTGCGATAAACAACATGATAGCACTTAAAATGCAACAAACAACAATGCTACAGCACCCCAACATAGCAACAAAGCATATGAAAGTAAACTACAGGAGATGCTTGACAAAAGATGAAAACTGAGCTACGGCTAGTTCACAACATATCAGGCTCAAACAAGCATGGCAAAAGTGCAAAAGATTACAGGTTCACAGACTGTGTGAAAAACTGGACATGGCAGAAAACAGCATCAGGTAGCAATGTTCAGAGCACGAAATCAACATGCCACAGGAACTTAACATAGCAAAACAAGGCATGACAGTCTTATACTAAAAGCACATGACAAAAGTCCCTTTCTGACCATAAGCTGAAAAGGACCAGAAGATATGATGGCAAGCATATAAACATAGCAAGTTTCGTTATCAGGTTTCAGACTTGGCAGAAAACAGAGCATGGCAGAAATATTAATATGTACGCATCTTTGTGAGCTTGATGCACTCACTACAGTGCAATGCATGACAAACCAAGCATACCTACAGAAAGATGGCATGTTTATGAAGCTATCTATGGCAAGAACAATTGCATAGCATGTATGGATCAACTGCAATAAGCTTGGCAAAATTGCATATCATGTTAAGAATCTGCCAGAAATATTTTATAGCAAAAGTAGAGCAAGATTGAGTCATGCTATGACACTTCATAATTGCAAACAATTGCAGGAATTGATCACTTACAACTATAGCTACAAAACAACCTTACTGCACATCTCCAAAATATGCATGGATCTCTCTGTAGCATCAAGTTTACATGGCAACAAAATTACAGCAGACGAGGACTTTGCATGCTTGTGCTAGTACCTGAAAACAGAAATATTACGGGGCCTACTTTGCATGCTTGTGCTAGTCACCACAGAAATCAAAAAAATACATGGACTACACCACTGGAAAGAGGACATGGCATAATTCAAAACACATGTAGAGCTCATGCTCAAAAGATGCACAGAATAAATGATACAAAAATGACAAATCTCCAAGTTCTGAGAAGAACCAGAGAATAACAGCAACTAGCCCTCTTCCAACAGAGATTTGGGCATCAAGATGACCTCTAATGAACTTGGTGCAATTGAACAAAATGAAGAGCATCACGAGACGA
This sequence comes from Aegilops tauschii subsp. strangulata, assembly GCF_002575655.3. NCBI lineage: Eukaryota > Viridiplantae > Streptophyta > Magnoliopsida > Poales > Poaceae > Aegilops > Aegilops tauschii. Next base: position 71,512,619 of record NC_053041.3, read on the forward strand.
ACAATTTGACATATTACACGCACAAATCGGAGCTACATGCACGGAGTTATGGCATCGGGAACAGGAGCACTTGCTGTCAAAATATGAGGACTTAGAGAAACAAAGAAGGGGGCGAGAAAAGTCAACGGGGGTTACCAGATCGGATCGAGCCGAGGTCCTCGAGCTCGAGCTCATCGGCCGGCGACGAAGGAGGGAGAGGGCGGCGGCGCGGCTCGTCGGCGAGAGGGGAGGAGAGGCCGGAGGCGCGGCCGGAAGGGCGGGGGCCGCCGGCGGGCGCGGCGGGCGCCGGAGGGAGCGGCGGCGGCGGGGCCGGCCGGCGGGACGGCGGACGGCGGCGGCCGTGGCGGCGCGGCGGCGGGGCAGGCGCGGTTGCGGGCGGGGGCCGCGGGGGCCGGGGTCGGGCTCGTGGGCCTCGGCGGCCGCGGCGAGCGGGCTGATGACGTGGTGGCGCGTGATTCGTCCTCCGGTGCGGGTGGACGTGTCCGGCGCGGGCGGACGTTGTCCGGCGGCGCGAGGTGGAAGACGCTAGGGTTAGACTACGATTTCGTTTTCGGGATGCCCACATATTTATAGGTAGAGGGAGCTAGGAGGCTCCAAATGAGGTGCGGTTTTCGCCCACACGATCGTGATCGAACGACCTAGAGCATGAAAGAGAGTTTGGTGGGTTTTGGGCTGGTTTTAGAGGGGGTTTTTGCTGGACACTCAAATGGACTTTGCGGATGCCCGGTTAACCGTTGGAGTACCAAACGACCTCCGAATGGAACGAAACTTGACCGGTAGTCTCCGGGTGGTGTAATAAGGCCACTTGACAAGCCTCGGTCCATTCCGAGAAAGTTTGACACACGCACACGAAACAAAACAAGAGGGGTGCACCGTAGGAGATAGGAGCGCCGGATTGGAAAACGGACAACGGGGAAAATGCTCAGATGCATGAGACGAACACATATGCGAATGCAATGCACATGATGACATGATATTAAAATGCATGACATGACAAATACTAAACGAAAGACAAAACCCGACAACGGAGGGAAAAACATATCACATAGCCGGAAATGGCAAGAGTCGGAGTTACAAATATGGCAAGTTACATGCGGGGTGTTACAACACTCCACCACTACGAGAGGATCTCGTCCCGAGATCTAGGACTGAAAGAACTCCGGATATTCGGAACGGAGATTGTTGAGGATATAGACCTTAGAGTCACCCGCCAGGAGGGGCCGGGTTACTCGTATGGTCGTTGCCAGAAGCCCGGAGCCAAGCTTGAAGACGATGGGCCAGAGATGGGCTAAGACCCGGATACGGCTTAAGGCCCGTAGTTACAATCATTATTATGGTAGAACTTGTAGTACAAGGCAAGTATAGTTGAGAGTCCGAGACGGACACTCTTATGAGCCGGCCGAGACTCTAAGGGCTGCTGGGCGTCAGCCTCCCTATATAAAGGGACGACCCGGCAGCGGTTTAGGGACAAGAACAATCTCATCGAGAGCCGGGCATAGCAGTTTAGCTCCCTGGTGATCGTAACCCTAATCAATACCACCTTAGACTGGACGTAGGCTTTTACCTTCACCGTAAGGGGCCGAACCAGTATAAACCCTTGTGTTCCTTGTCCCGCATTAACCCCTTCAAGCTTCCTAGTTGCGATGGTTCCACGACTAAGTCCTAGCTCGAGGACATCTTCTGTGACAATTCCACGACAGTTGGCGCCCACCGTGGGGCAAGCGCACGGTGGATTTGAGTTCTTGAAGGGCAGCTTCGAAGGGCTCAAGGGATACGCTGTGGGCCGGATGACCAAGAGTCGTCGCGGCAAGCCCTACATCGACGATGCAGACTGGGGCCCCGACGCCGGCTCAATTGAGTACGGGTATCGGGTCCCCTTCGGCGGAATTCACGTTTTCATTGGCAAGATTGGTGAGCCGGGCCCTGAGCCGGGTCTCTGCGCTGATCTCATCGAGACGGCTCAGCTTGCGCGACCTGCCCGGGCCCGGCCTGCCTTAAAGCATGCTTTTGTGGGGTGTATCCATGGAGGACTCTCCGATCGATCTAGATCTGGTGATGAGACGGCCCCCGGCTCTGACGGCGAGTCGGCCACCGATGAGTCAAACTCGTTGTACCAACTTCAGGATGGCAGGCTCATGGGTTGTTCCGATGGTGACAGTATTCCGGACCTTTTTGAGCCGCCAAGTCAGGTTGGAGTTTTTATGGCTGGTGCGCAGCCTGTTCAGAACCCCGCTGCTGGAGCGGGAAACCCGGTGCCTTCTCCGGCTCAGGTGCTAATGGATCTCACGGACAAGATGACGGCCCTGTTAACCGCCACGGTTGGCCCGGCGGATCAAGCTCAGCATGATGTGGAGGTGGCGCAGTTAAAATTGGATCTAGTGAAGGCTAAGGAGGATCTTGCAGCGGAAGGGATCAGGCTGGCTGCGGAGAGGGCGGCTCTCGATGCCCAAACTCAGCTGATCCAGGCGCAGTCCTTCCAACTCACGATGGATCAGAACGCGGCCAATGAGTTCATGAGAAGGAGGCATCAAAAGGCCCAATCTAGACTCCCTCCGGTTTACGATCCACGCAACCTTTTCAACACGCCAGGTGCAGGGTCTAGTAACCCGCCAGGGGTCATAATGCCAGGGACCCCTATTCAGCCACAAGTGATGGGGCCTCCCCAGGTGCCCCCTGCCCCGCTTCATTACGTGCCAATACCCCCGGGTCATTATAATAACCCGCTGGAGAACATGGTCGCTGTGGCGGCACGGCTGGCGGCTCTCCCAGTTGACGGCGACTCTCCGACGGCTATTGAAACCCGCCGGGTCAGGGAACTCCTTCAGACGGCACTGGCACAGCAGGAGGCGTACTCCTACAGCTGGGAGAGGATCCACACGACCCCTCGTCCGGGTCAGAGCCCGAGTTACAGCAGGCACATGGTCTCAGCGACCGGCTCAAGTAACGTCCGACGCCACGACACGCCCCCTGGGCACGGCCCGGCTTTGAACGGAGCCTTTCATGTGGCAGACCAGGACAAAGCACGGCAAGAGGCGGAGCAAGTGCCTCAATTGACGGCTTATCAGACCCCCCCGGCTTATCCGACGACCTTCGTCGACGTGGGTATCCCTACCAGGACCGGGGGCGTCCCTTGTTTAGTGCCAGCTATCCGTAATGAACGTCTACCCAAGGACTTGAAAGGCCCTAGAAAGGTGCCTAATTACACAGCTGACTTACAACCCGCAGCCTGGATCGAGAGTTATGAGATGGCTATGGAGCTGCTGGAGGTCAGTGAGGCGGCCATGGCCAAGTATTTCACCATGATGTTAGATGGAACTGCCCGCACTTGGTTGAAAGGGCTACCACCGAATTCCATCGGGTCTTGGGTTGAGCTGAAAGCCCGGTTCATCCAAAACTTCAAAGATACCTGTAGGCAGTCTATGTCAATTGTGGATTTGACTAACTGTAAGCAGCAGGAGGGTGAGTCTACGACCCATTGGGTTCGCCGGGTTAAGGAGATCATACATTCATCAGATAAGATGGATGCCGGCTCCGCAGTCTTAATGTTGGAACAGAATTGTCGCTTCGTGCCCCTGAAGATGAAACTCGGGCGGCTTAAGCGCGACTGCAGTGATATGGGTACAGTAATGGCGGCTCTTGTCAAGTACGCCGATTCCGATGGTACCAAGGATCCCCCTTCAGATGATGAAAGGACAGGGAAGGGAAAGAAGAACGACAATGGCAAGGGTCCTCAGCTTAACCCGGGAAACCAAGGAGGAGGCAAGCGCAAGGCCGATGGCAGCCTAGAGTTTGTAGCCAACACCAACTCCCAAGGTAATAACCAGCGACGCAAGGGGAGGCCCCCTCCCCGAGGCGGCGGGTCAGGTCCGACGCTGGAGCAGCTGTTGAATGAACCTTGTCCAAGGCATGGCTCTAGAGAGAAGCCAGCAACTCATCTCTGGAAGGATTGCACAATCATGAAGGCCTTTAAGAATTACAATGGCCCGGGCGGCGGCTCATGCGCTGGCGGCTTTCATGGCCCGGGCGGCGGCTCAAATTCCGGTCCTCAGAACGGTCAAGGGGGCTTTAATCAACAGTCTGGCCAGGGTCATCAACAGCAGCAGGGGGGTTATCAGACCAATCCAAAGCAGCTTTGCGGTGGACAGTATCATGTGTTTACCACTAGTCTGTGCAAGCGAGATCAGAAGCTTCACAAGAGGGCTGTAAATGCTGTTGAGCCGGCGGTCCCACGCTACTTGCGGTGGTCTGAGCAGCCTATAGTGTGGAGTAGGGAGGATCACCCTCCCCGGGTGGATAACCCGGGCCACTTGGCCTTAGTGGTGGCCCCTCAAGTGGGAGGATATAAATTCACAAAGGTGCTCATGGATGGAGGCAGCAGCATCAACATCCTCTATTATGAGACTTTTCGCCGTATGGGGTTGGTTGATAAGAACCTCAGCCAGTCAAACACTATCTTCCATGGTGTGGTACCTGGTAAGTCGGCTTATCCAGTCGGCAAGATCGAATTGGAAGTGGCTTTTGGCGATGAGAACAACTACAGGGTGGAGAAATTGACCTTTGAGGTGGTCAAGATAAGAAGTCCATATCATGCTATATTTGGGCGGCCGGCTTACGCCAAGTTCATGGCGCGACCGTGTTATGTGTACTTACAGCTCAAGATGCTGGGTCACAATGGGACTATTATGGTTCACGGCAGCCGGAAAGTGGCTCTGGAGTGTGAGGAAGGCGATGCGGCTTATGCAGAGTCTGTTTGTGCTACAGAGGAGTTGAAGTTTTACAAAGACAATGTTGACCCAACAGATATGACCTCTCTGAAAAAGCCGACTACGGAGACTGAGCCGGCAATGAAATTTAAGTCGGCTGATGAAACTAAGCTTGTTGATTTTGTTCCAGGAGATTCATCTCAGCAGTTTAGCATCAGTGCCAATCTGGATCCAAAATAGGAAAGCGCGCTCATCGAGTTCATCCGTGAGAATAGGGACATCTTCGCATGGAAACCTTCTGACATGCCAGGTGTACCTAGAGAACTCGCTGAGCATACTCTCAATGTTGATCTGAAATTTAAGCCGGTCAGACAGTTCCTTCGGCGGTTTAATGAAGAGAGGCGGAAAGCCATTGGTGAAGAAGTGGCCCGGCTCTTGGCGGCCGGGTTTATCATTGAAGTCTTTCACCCAGAGTGGCTGGCTAACCCGGTGCCGTTCTTCTTGAGTACGAGCACCGGGTTAGCCAGCCACTCTGGGTGAAAGACTTCAACGATAAACCCGGCCGCCAAGAGCCGGGCCACTTCTTCACCAATGGCTTTCCGCCTCTCTTCATTAAACCGCCGAAGGAACTGTCTGACCGGCTTAAATTTCGGATCAACATTGTAGTTTGGGTGAGAAGGCCATGCCCTTATATCAGTTGATGAAGAAAAGTGATAACTTTGTCTGGCATGATGCAGCTAATACCGCCTTTGAGGATTTGAAGAAGCAGCTGGCAGAGCCCCCAGTCCTTGCTGCTCCGGTTGATAAGGAGCCCTTACTACTGTATGTGGCGGCAAACGCACGAGCCATCAGTGTGGCTATTGTGGTGGAGCGCAAGGAGGAGGGTAAGGAGCATCTGGCAGCGGCCGGTTTATTACGTCAGCGAAGTGCTCATTGAGTCCAAGCAGCGGTACCCACATTGGCAGAAGCTGGTATATGGTGTGTTCATGGCAAGCCGGAAACTTAAGCATTATTTTCAGGGTCATCCCATCACTGTGGTCAGCTCTGCCCCCCTTGGCGATATCATTCAAAACAGAGAGGCCACAGGGAGAATTGCTAAGTGGGCTATAGAACTTGGACCTCATGGTCTCAAATATGTGCCACGCACTGCCGTTAAATCTCAGGCCTTGGTGGATTTCATCAATGATTGGACAGAGTCACAAGTGCCCGAGCAAAAGCCAGATAACACATATTGGACTATTCACTTTGATGGGTCAAGGCAGTTGGAGGGCTCGGGGGCTGGCGTTGTATTGGCTTCCCCTAAGGGTGACAAGTTCCATTATGTGCTACAGTTGATGTTTCCTTGCACTAACAATGCGGCTGAGTACGAGGCCTTGCTCCACGGTCTTCTGATGGCTAAGGAGATGAGCTTAAGCCGGGTAAGGTGCTTTGCTAACTCAGACTTGGTGGCTCAACAAGTATCAGGCAAGTGGGATTCTAAGGATCCTCTCATGGCGGCTTATCGCCGCGAGGTTGATACCATTGCTGGGCACTTTCAGGGCTACCAAGTGGAGCACATTGATCGCAGGAAGAACGAGGCGGCTGATGCTCTAAGCCGGCTGGGCTCTCAGCGAAAGCCGGTGCCGCCTAACACTTTCCTGGACGTCCTGTATAACCCTTCGGTCAAGGTGCCTACGGAGGAAGACTTGGCCGTCCCTGACCCGGAGGCACGACTGGTGGCGGCTCTTCATGTCATACCAGACTGGACAATGCCATATCTGGCTTATATGACCCGGGGCGAGTTGCCTGAGGATGAAACTTTGGCCAGACAAATAACACGGCAGGCCAAGTCAATGATTGTTATCGATGGCGAGTTGCATCATCGCAGTGTTACAGGAGCATTTCAGCGTTGTGTTTCCCCTGAGGAAGGTCAAGAGATCTTGCGTGAGATCCATGAAGGGGATTGCGGCCATCATGCCGGCTCAAAATCCCTTGTGGCCAAAGCTTTCCGTCATGGTTTCTATTGGCTGACGGCTCATGCTGATGCAGAGGACTTGGTCAGTAAATGTGATGGTTGCCAGAGGTTCTCACGACGGGCTCATGTGCCGGCTCAGGAGCTGAGGATGATCCCAATCACTTGGCCCTTTGCGGTCTGGAGGCTTGATATGGTTGGGCCTTTTAAAAGGTCCAAGGATAAGAAGACCCACCTCTTGGTGGCAGTTGACAAATTCACAAAGTGGGTGGAAGCTGAGCCAGTTAGCAAATGTGATGCAGCCACGGTGGTTCAATTTATGAAAAAGGTGATTTTCCGCTTTGGCTTTCCGCACAGCATTATAACTGACAATGGCACCAATCTCTCCAAAGGCGCCATGGAAGAGTTTTGTCAACGAGAGCATATCCGACTTGATGTTTCTTCGGTGGCTCATCCTCAATCCAATGGTCAAGCTGAGAGAGCTAATCAGGAGATTCTGAAGGGCATCAAGCCCCGGCTTTTGGTCCCTTTGCAACGGACGCCGGGTTGTTGGGTGGAGGAGTTGCCCTCCGTGTTATGGAGCATCAACACTACTCCTAACAGGTCTACAGGCTTCACGCCTTTCTTCATGGTTTATGGAGCAGAAGCAGTCCTCCCCAGTGACATCCGTCATGACTCACCTCGCGTGGCGGCTTATGTTGAGACGGATAATGAATAGGCGCGCCAGGATGCTCTTGACTTGTTGGACGAACAACGCGATGTGGGGGCAGCCCGTTCAGCGATTTACCAACAAGACTTGCGCCGTTATCATAGCCGCCGGGTCAAATCCCGGGTCTTCCAGGAAGGCGACTTTGTGCTCCGGCTCATCCAGGATCAAACAGATGCACACAAGTTATCCCCACCTTGGGAAGGGCCCTTTGTGGTCAGCAAGAACTTGCACAACGGGTCATATTACCTCATTGACATTCGGGAGCACAAGGATTCACGTAAGTCGGAGGAAGAGACCCGTCGGCCGTGGAACATAGCTCAGCTTTGGCCTTACTACACTTGAGCCACCGGCTCTCGTGGTGTACATATTTCTCCCAGTCATGTATATATTATGATAAGCAATAAAGCAGGACCTCTGTCCTTTTTTCTCCTCCAAATATGCACGTGTTGTTTTTATTACAAGATTCCATGGTGACTTAAAGGAGGATCCGGCTTATGATCGTATTCGAATCTAGCCGTAAGCAGTAAAAGTCACTTGGGGGCTTCCTGTTCAAACATGGGTCGTATTCGAACCAAAGAGAACATAGCTGTCGATACCCATTTGATTGGCAAAGTGCCTAGCTCATTGGGAGGTTATCTTTGGTCATATTTGAATCATAGTTTAAGCCCTGTGAGAACCGACGTGGATCGTATTCGAATCAGCGTCGTTAAACAATTCTAAAAATCACTTGGGGGCTTCCTGTTCAAACATGGGTCGTATTCGAACCAAAGAGAACATAGCTGTCAGTACCCTCTTGATTGGCATCGCCACACCCACTGGGGGCTATATGATCGTATCCGAATCTTGGCTTAACCCCTTTGGGCCGGGTTTCTGGTCGTATTCGAACCGGAAGCCCCTAAGTTCTTCTGTTTTATCACAAGTTTACTCTGATTATGTCAAGGTGTGTACGGCCGGGTCTCACTTTACCGGCTTAACTTTGGTTTACAGTGTTCGTTGAACCCCATGGGTGTCATTACGACAGGTAAATCGGACTTAAGATACCAACCTTGTTACCCGGGTTATCTAAACCGGAAGTATGCTTACAGGCCGCTAAAGTGTGTTATTATGGCTGTGTTAAGGATATCATGGAGGACCAGTCTTTTTTGATTCGTATTCCGGGTTACCTATCCAAAGCACCTGATTCTCAGGGCGGTAAGACGCCTCGAGGCTTGTGATTTTCCTTTCTATGCAGGATACTTAAAGGCACCTCTTTGAGGTTGAGAAAAACAAAGGGATGGTTATAACCCGGAGAAATATCAAAGAGACAACTTCAAAGGACTTTCGCATTCAATACGTGCACAATGGCACGGCAGAGATGAACTGTTGCACCTACTCTATTACTGTCGTGGAATTGTCACGGCAGATCTCCTCGAGCTAGGACTTAGTCGTGGAGCCATCGCAGCTAGGAAGCTTGAAGGGGTTATGTGGGACAAGGAACGCGAGGGTTTATACTGGTTCGGCCCCTTACGGTGAAGGTAAAAGCCTACGTCCAGTTTGAGATGTTATTGTCTGGGGTTACGTTCGCCAGGGAGCTAACAGCTATGCCCGGCTCTCGATTAGATTGTTGTCGCCTTTAAACCGCTGCCGGGTCCTCCCTTTATATAGGGAGGCTGACGCCCAGCAGCCCTTAGAGTCCCGGCCGGCTCATAAGAGCGTCCGGCTCGGACTCTAAACAATACTTGCCTTACACTACAAGTCTACTATAACAATGATTGTAACTACAGGCTTTAAGCCATATCCGGGTCTCAGCCCATCTCTGGCCCATCATCTGAAACTTGGCTCCGGGCTTCTGGCGTCGACCCTACGAGTAACCCGGCCCCTCCTGGCGGGTGACTCTAAGGTCTATATCCTCAACATTAGGCCCCAGATTGACTTGAGCCGGCTCATGTCACTCTTCAACTCTGCCGACCGAGAAAATCTCCGGCTCACCTTTCATGTGGAGGCCATAACCCGGAGTGACATCATCCTCTGGACTCCGGATAATCCGCCGTGACGTCATCCTCCATTAAGTCCGTTTTTTACTCTGCCAGATCCGCAACGGATCTTCGCTTTTACTGTCTTTCCGAAAATCGAGGGGCCGTGAGGGGGAGATAACCATGCCGTGGTCTCCTTGAATCTCGCGCCCACTTATGACCCTGCCTTATAAATAGGCCGGCCCAACACTTCACATCTTACGCTTTCCTTCTTCCTCCTCGCGCCGTCGCTCTTCTGCCCGAGCTCCGTCACTGCCGCCGCCGTCGCTCCCTCGTCCTTCATCAACCCGGCCGCTGCATCAACCTGACTCGGACCAGATAACGTCGGCGACCTCCGCTCTTCTCCAGCTCCGGTGAGTCCCCTCTGCCTTACTAGCATAAATCTAGGACAAAGTTCGTCTGTGTTCTTCCTGTTCGTCACCGTAGCCACAAACTTCAGTAGCTCTTGTAGTCACCGTAGTTAGTTGATCCTTAGGCTCGTGTAGAACCACCGCGGTAGATATTTGAAACTCATTTCTTCTGCAAGAACACCTCTTTTCACTGCATAAGGACTGGGTTCCATCTCAAGAACTTCCCCTGCTTCTGTTTTTAGGTCTAGAAAAATTTCATCTCGCCCGACCACTTTGATCCGAAAAAGTTACTGCAATGTGTGAAATCTGTTTTACCACACTTAGCAAAAATTGCAGCCCTTGAATCTTGACGGCTTATATTTCCGACTTAAAGAAAACACGCGCCGTAGAACTTTCCGGTTTAAAGAGAACCATGCTCTGTAGATTCCTCCGGCTTAACTGTAGTAAACCGTAGATGACCCACTTATTTTGAATGTTCCTACGGCTCAGATAACTCACCGTTCATGAGTATATATCATTAGTCCCCTTCATAAGCCGCCACTTTAACTTGAATAATAGATCTCCGGCTTATAATTGACCCGGATACTTTTCTCTTTATTATAGACCACCAACCTTCACCATGCCTCCCAAGGCCCCCATCACTTGCAACTGGACGAGATCCAATGTCACTGAAGAGACCCTAGCCAACTTTGTTAAGTCCGGGTATCTGCCCGAGAAAGAAGTGATGTCCTACCGTGCCCCTGATCCGTCAGAAGAAAGACCACAGCCGAGAGACGGGGAGGTAGTAATCTTTGCGGATCACATGAGCCGGGGCTTCGCACCGCCCGGCTCAAAATTCTTCCGGGACGTGCTCAACTTTTTTGACCTTCGGCCTCAGGATATAGGACCCAATTCCATATCCAACATCTGCAACTTCCAAGTCTTCTGTGAAGTGTATCTTGGAGAAGAGCCGAGCCTGCTACTCTTCAGAGAGCTGTTCTATCTGAACCGCCAAAATGAGTGTGCCAACGGGCCAAGTCTAGAATTAGGCGGCATATCTATCCAGCGACGTAGGGACTGCCTGTTCCCTTATGCAGAGCCGCCGAGCCATCCTAAAGACTGGAATATGACTTGGTTCTACTGCCAAGACACGTCCCCGGCTGACGAGAATCCACTGCCCGGCTTTCGCCCAACACGCCTGGAATCCACGCACCCGTTATCCGACAAACTTACTGCCGCGGAACGCCAGCCTCTGCTTCCAACGATCAACAAGATCAAGGCTCTGCTAGGCAACGGTCTGAACGGGATTGATCTAGTCCGGGTCTGGATGTCATGGCGGGTGATCCCATTGAGCCGCCGCCCCGGCTTAATGTGCGAGTACACCGGGCGAAAGGATGACCCGCAGAGGCGCAGTCGCAACGATCTTCCAGAAGACGTTGCTGAAGAGGAGACCAAGGCTCTGTTAAACGAGAGCCTGGCAGATTGTGGAAGAACCGGGCTGGCCCCGTTCTGCAAGACCAATCCAGCCCCAGCGGTAAGCCGCTGACCTTAATCTTTCAACCTCTTTTGCATGTCACCTTGATCTGGACCGCCTTAAGAATTCATTACTGTACTACTCAGGCTGATGACAAATTATGGCGGGTCAAATATGACCATGAGGCGGCCAAGAAGGCCAGGAAGGCGAAGAAAGCCGCCAAGAAATCCGCCCCACGCAGAAAGGGAAGCAGACCCACCGCTTCGGAGCTGCTGCAATTAAGCGACAGTTCCGAGTCAGAGGTAACCTTTAAACCTTTAAACTCTTGCCATATTTTTTGCTTGCTGCTGTCCACCTTATCAACATTTTGCTTATTGACAGGATGACACCGGCGCCAGTAACCCGGTGATTGAAGAGGTAACATCACTTTCCTCCGACTCGGAGCCTTTGCCACAGCTGAAAGTCCGAAGAGTAACCCGGAAAGTAAGCTTTTCTCATCCGTTAGCTCATCAAGACCCTCAATTTCTTTTGAAGCAGCAGGTTCACGAAAGCCGGCGTCACACCCGGGCCCGCAAGGACACCGATCTCTCCGCCGGGTTACCCGACGCAACAAGGAAGCATCGTAGTGAGGTTTTTTCTCACCTGTACCCTTTCCATCCGTTGGCGGGTGTCATCCGTCAGCCACTCAACTCTTCTGACTCTAATTACCAGGAGACCTCCCCCTCTTCGGGTGACTCCATGCAGTCAAGTCTGCCGGCCTTCAAAACTGCACCCGGGTAATAAAAATCTCCTTACATTATCCGGCTGTACTTTACTCTTTGTATGCCTAACCCTTCTGTCTTTTCAGTGCCCAGGCAAAGCTCACCAAAAGAGCAAAAAAGACCAGGTCAGCCGGAGTGCCCGACTTGCCTGAGCCGGAGACGACGGCTCAAGAGCCGCCAGCTGCCGCCACCCCCGAAGCCACCAGTCTTATGGACACGGCACCTGAAGCGCCTGCCTCAACTGCCAAGACCACAACCGAAGCGTCGGTTAACCCGGAGGCCTCCGGCTCCGCCCCTTCCACAGATGACCCGGACGTGGTAATTACCCGGACGGAGTATGTTGAGCCGGGGAGACCGACCGCGCTGGCCAAATGCTCTGCGAAGGGGGAGCTGCTGCAGCCCCACCGGGTGAATCTGGATCTCTCCAACTACACCAACTTGAGCATTGGAGAGCTCGTCTCTGGCTACATCAGCCAAGTTCACAAGAGCCGGGACGCCGAAATCGCCATGGTCAACCAGATCCAACAAAAATCTGAGGTAACCTTCTGCTGTCCTCTTATTTTCTGCATAATGATCCTTGTCATGCCAGCCCCCAAGTCTGCACTTTATGCTTGAATATGCTGTAGACTTATATTCCGGCTTACTTAACTGAACCGGCAGTACGTAGATAGATACGTTCAATATGCATTAGCCCCCAAGTGCCAAGTGTCTTTGCTTGGAAAGCGCTTGGGACTTATAGAATGCCTGTTAACAACCCGGAAATATATGCAGGCTGTGGGCAAAAAGTTAGAGTCGGACCTGGCGGATCTCAAAAGCCGGCTGAAGACACAATAAATGGAGACCCGGAAGGCAAACGCCAAGTTTGTCTCCAGCATCGCCGCTCAAGAAAAGCTGAAGACTGAATTCGATGCTGAGCGAAAGTCCTGGGCGGAGGAGAAAAACGCACTGGTGACCCGGGCCGAACAGGCGGAGAAGGCCCTCACCGAGAAGACCGCTGAACTCTCCGGCCTAAAGCGCCAGGTTTCCCAAATGGTGGCTGCCATCTTCGGTATGTCGCCTCGCCGGCTTTCATCAAGTCTGTATATGTTATGATTCATCCTTATCGCCGACTTACCTAATCTTTATTAAACAGGCTCCAGAAGCGCCAACCTGAACCAGAGCGTGGTCACCAAACTAAAGGTTGTGTACACCCTGGTAGAGCAGCTCTACACCGGGGCACAGCGGGCTCTAGCGGTGGTGGCCTTGTCGAATGAGGTGCCAACACACCTGGCCGAAGTCCTGCGCTGGCTCGCAGTTCTGCCACAGCGGATCCAGGAGCTACGACGGGCATCCGCGAGAGCCGGAGCAATCGCCGCGCTGAGCCGGGCTAAGGCATTCTTGCCAGAGCTAGACCCGGCAGATATCGCCCTGGGTTACCCCAGCCTGAAAGAAGACGACTCAGCCTTCGACCAAAAGGACTTCGCAGCATGTGTGAAGGCTGTACACCCGGTGGCTACCCTCATCGGGAACGACACCGACTTGACCAAGTATCAGCCGGGGTTTGACGCGGAGAATCGAAGGATTCCAACCCCACGCTATGAAGCCCTCAACCTGATCCCTCCGGCTCGCCAGCACACCTTCGCCCCGGAGATTGACCCGGCCGGGTTAATCGACGAAGAAGCCCAGTTCGAAGCTCTCAGCGGCATCGACTGGAAGTCGTCCACCTTCGAAGTCTTGGGATCAGGCGGAGCAGAAGACGAGCCGGGGACTTCAACTCAGCAGGCGTCATAAAGTGGCTGGCGGTTCACCGAGCAATGCTCCACCCTTGAAACTTCATAAAAAAAATTGTAACAGAATAGGTGCAACAATTTATCTCTGCCGTGCCATCGTGCACGTAATGAATGCTGAAACCTCTTGAAGTTATTCTTTTGGTGTTCCTCCGGGTTATAATTATCCCTTTGTCCCTCTCCACTGTAAAAAGTATCTTCCAATGTCTACATAGAAAGATAAATCACAAGTCTCGAGGCGGCTTACCGTCCCGAGAATCAGGTGTTTAAAATGTATAACCCGGCAAACGAACCCAAAAAAGACTGGTTGTTAACTATACTCTGAACATAGCCGTGATAACACATTTAACAGCCTGATAACACATTTAACAGCCTGTAACATATTTCCGGTTTAAATAACCCGGATATCTTGGTTGGTACCTTAACTCGAATTTATCTGTCTTGATAACATCCCTGATGTTCAACTGACAAGATAAACCAAAATTAAGCCGGCAAGTGAGAGCCGGCAGCACATACTTTGACATGATCAGAGTAGACTTATGATAAAATATAAAACTTAGGGGCCTCCGGTTCGAATACGACCAGAAACTCAGTCCAAAGGGGTTAAGCTAAGATCCGGATGCAATCATATAGCCCCCAGTGGGTGTGGCGATGCCAATCAAGAGGGTATCGGCAGCTGTGTTCTCTTTGGTTCGAATACGACCCATGTTTGAACAGGAAGCCCCCAAGTGATTCTGAAAATTGTTTAACGACGCTGATTCGAATGCGATCCACGTCGGTTCTCAGAGGGGATACACTATGATTCAAATATGACCAAAGGCTACCTCCCAATGAGCTCGGCACTTTGCCAATCAAATGGGTATCGACAGCTATGTTCTCTTTGGTTCGAATACGACCCATGTTTGAACAGGAAGCCCCCAAGTGACCTTACTGCTGACGGCTAGACTCGAATACGATCATAAGCCGGATCCTCCTTTCAATTTAGCATGTAAAAAATGACACACATAATTGGAGGAGAAAAAAGGACAGAGGTCCTGCTTTATTGCTTATCATAATATACATGACTTAGATAAGTGTGTACACCACAAGAGCCGGTAGCTCAAGTGTAGTAAGGCCGAAGTTGGGCTATGTTCCACGGCCGACGGGTCTCTTCCTCAGACTTACGTGAATCATTATGCTCCCGAATGTCAATGAGGTAATACGACCCGTTGTGCAAGTTCTTACTGACCACAAAGGGCCCTTCCAAAGGTGGGGATAACTTGTGTGCATCTGTTTGATCCTGGATGAGCCGGAGCACAAGGTCGCCTTCCTGGAAGACCCGGGACTTGACCCGGCGGCTATGATAACGGCGCAGGTCCTGTTGGTAAATCGCTGAACGGGCTGCTGCCACATCACGCTGTTCGTCCAACAAGTCCAGAGCATCTTGGCGCGCCTGTTCATTATCCGTCTCAACATAAGCCGCCACACGAGGTGAATCGTGACGGATGTCGCTGGGGAGAACTGCTTCTGCTCCATAAACCATGAAGAAAGGTGTGAAGCCTGTAGACCTGTTAGGAGTAGTGTTGATGCTCCATAAGACGGAGGGCAACTCCTCCACCCAACAACCCGGCGTCCGTTGCAAAGGGACCAAAAGCCGGGGTTTAATGCCCTTCAGAATCTCCTGGTTAGCTCTCTCAGCTTGACCATTGGATTGGGGATGAGCCACTGAGGAAACATCAAGTCGGATATGCTCTCGTTGACAAAACTCTTCCATAGCGCCCTTGGATAGATTGGTGCCATTGTCAGTTATGATGCTGTGTGGAAAGCCGAAGCGAAAAATCACCTTTTTCATAAATTGAACCGCCGTGGCTGCATCGCACTTGCTAACTGGCACGGCCTCCACCCACTCTGTGAATTTGTCAACCGCCACCAAGAGGTAGGTTTTCTTATCCTTGGACCGTTTAAAGGGCCCAACCATATCAAGCCCCCAGACCGCAAAGGGCCAAGTGATTGGGATCATCCTCAACTCCTGAGCCGGCACATGAGCCCGTCGTGAGAACCTTTGGCAGCCATCACATTTACTGACCAAGTCCTCTGCATCAGCGTGAGCCGTCAGCCAATAAAAACCATGTCGGAGAGCCTTGGCCACAAGAGATTTTGAACCGGCATGATGGCCACAATCCCCTTCATGGATCTCGCGCAAGATCTCTTGACCTTCCTCAGGGGAGATACAACGCTGAAATGCCCCTGAAACACTGCGATGATGCAACTCACCGTTGATAACAATCATTGACTTGGCCCGCCGGGTTATCTGCCTGGCCAACGTTTCATCTTCAGGCAACTCTCCCCGGGTTATATAAGCCAGATATGGCATTGTCCAGTCTGGTATGACGTGCAGAGCCGCCACCAGCCGTGCCTCCGGGTCAGGGATAGCCAAGTCCTCCTCTGTAGGCAACTTAACCGAAGGGTTATACAGGACATCCAGGAAAGTGTTCGGCGGCACCGGCTTGCGCTGAGAGCCTAGCCGGATTAAAGCATCAGCCGCCTCGTTCTTCCTGCGATCAATGTGCTCCACTTGATATCCCTGAAAGTGCCCAGCAACGGCATCAACCTCGCGGCGATAAGCCGCCATGAGAGGATCCTTAGAATCCCAGGTGCCTGATACCTGTTGAGCCACCAAATCTGAGTCCCCAAAGCACCTTACCCGGCTTAAGCTCATCTCCTTGGCCACTCGAAGACCGTGGAGTAAAGCCTCGTATTCAGCCGCATTGTTAGTGCAAGGAAACATCAATTGTAGCACATACTGGAACTTGTCACCCCTAGGGGAAGCCAACACAACGCCAGCCCCCGAGCCTTCCGACTGCCTGGACCCGTCAAAATGAATAGTCCAGTACGTATTATCCGGCTTCTGCTCGGGCACTTGTGACTCTGTCTAATCGTTGATGAAGTCCACCAAAGCCTGAGATTTAACAGCAGTGCGTGGCACATATTTGAGGTCATGCGGTCCAAGCTCTATAGCCCACTTAGCAATTCTCCCTGTAGCCTCTCTGTTCTGGATAATATCCCCGAGAGGGGCAGAACTGACCACAGTGATGGGATGACCCTGAAAATAATGCTTGAGTTTCCGGCTTGCCATGAACACACCATATACGAGCTTCTGCCAATGCGGGTACCGCTGCTTGGACTCAATAAGCACCTCACTGACATAATAAACCGGCCGCTGAACCGGATGCTCCTTACCCGTCTCCTTACGCTCCACCACCATAGCCACACTGACGGCTCGTGTGTTTGCCGCCACATACAATAGCAGGGGCTCCTTATCAACCGGAGCAGCAAGGACGGGGGGCTCTGCCAGTTGCTTTTTCAAATCCTCAAAGGCGGTATTAGCTGCATCATTCCAGACAAAGTTATCAGTTTTCTTCATCAACTGATATAAAGGCATAGCCTTCTCACCCAAGCGGCTTATGAACCGGCTTAAAGCAGCGATGCGACCCGCCAAGCGCTGAACGTCGTTTATACACGCCGGTTTAGCCAGGGAGGTGATGGCCTTGATCTTCTCTGGGTTAGCCTCAATGCCTCTGTCAGAAACCAAGAAACCCAAGAGCTTGCCTGCAGGAACACCAAAGACACACTTGGCCGGGTTTAGCATCATCTTATAGACCCGGAGATTATCAAAGGTTTCTCTTAAATCATCTATCAGGGTTTCCTCCTTGATGGACTTAACCACAATATCATCCACATATGCATGAACATTGCGCCCGATCTGTTTATGAAGACAATTCTGTACACAACGCTGGTAAGTCGCCTGTGCACACTTGAGTCCAAAAGGCATAGACACATAACAGAAGGCTCCAAAGGGAGTAATGAACGCCGTCTTCTCCTGGTCCTTAACTGCCATCTTAATCTGATGATATCCGGAATAAGCATCCAAGAAACTTAAACGTGCATAGCCTGCCGTAGCATCAATGATTTGATCAATACGGGGGAGAGCAAAAGGATCAGCCGGGCACGCCTTGTTCAAATCCGTATAGTCCACACACATTCGCCAGGTGCCGTTCTTCTTGAGTACGAGCACCGGGTTAGCCAACCATTCTGGGTGAAAAACCTCAACAATGAACCCGGCCGCCAAGAGCCGGGCCACTTCTTCACCAATAGCCTTTCGCCTCTCTTCATTAAACCGCCGAAGGAACTGTCTGACCGGCTTAAATTTTGGATCAACATTGAGAGTGTGCTCAGCGAGTTCTCTAGGTACACCTGGCATGTCAGAAGGTTTCCACGCAAGGATGTCCCTATTCTCACGGATGAACTCGATGAGCGCGCCTTCCTATTTTGGATCCAGATTGGCACTGTTGCTAAACTGCTGAGATGAACTTCCTGGAACAAAATCAACAAGCTTAGTTTCATCAACCGATTTGAATTTCATTGCTGGCTCAGCCTCCGTAGTTGGCTTCTTCAGAGAGGTCATGTCTGTCGGGTCGACATTGTCTTTATAAAACTTTAACTCTTCTGTAGCACAAACAGACTCTGCATAAGCTGCATCACCTTCCTCACACTCCAAAGCCACCTTCCGGCTGCCGTGAACCGTAATGGTTCCATTGGGACCCGGCATCTTGAGCTGTAAGTACACATAACACGGCCGTGCCATGAACTTGGCGTAAGCCGGCCGTCCAAATATAGCATGGTATGGACTTCTTATTTTAACCACCTCGAAGGTCAACTTCTCCACTCTGTAATTATTGTCATCACCGAAAGCCACTTCCAATTCGATCTTGCCAACTGGGTAAGCCGACTTACCAGGCACTACCCCATGGAAGATAGTGTTTGACTGGCTGAGGTTCTTATCAACTAACCCCATACGGCGAAAAGTCTCATAATAAAGGATGTTAATGCTACTGCCTCCATCCATGAGTACTTTTGTGAACTTATATCCTCCCACCTGAGGAGCTACCACCAAGGCCAGGTGGCCCGGGTTATCCACCCGAGGAGGATGATCCTCCCTACTCCATATTATAGGCTGCTCAGACCATCGTAAGTAGCGTGGGACTGCCGACTCAACAGCATTCACAGCCCTCTTGTGAATCTTCTGATCTCGTTTGCACAGACTAGTGGTAAATACATGATATTGTCCACCGCTTAGCTGCTTTGGATTGGTCTGGTAACCCCCCTGCTGCTGTTGGTGACCCTGGCCAGACTGCTGATTAAAGCCCCCTTGACCGTTCTGAGGACCGGAATTTGAGCCGCCCCCAGGGCCATGAAAGCCGCTGGCGCCTGAGCCGCCGGCACCTGAGCCGCCACCCGGACCATTGTAATTTTTGAAGGCCTTCATGATAGCACAATCCTTCCATAGATGAGTTGCTGGCTTCTCTCTAGAGCCGTGCCTCGGACAAGGTTCATTCAACAGCTGCTCCAGAGAAGGTCCTGACCCGCCGCCTCGGGGAGGGGGCCTCCCCTTGCGTCGCTGGTTATTACCTTGAGAGTTGGTGTTGGCTACAAACTCTAGGCTGCCATCAGCCTTACGCTTGCCTCCTCCTTTGTTCCCCGGGTTAAACTGGGGACCCTTGCCGTTGCCGTTCTTCTTTCCCTTCCCTGCCCTTTCATCGTCTGAAGGGGGATCCTTGGTACCATCGGAATCGGCGTACTTGACAAGAGCCGCCATCAGGGTACCCATATCGGTGCAGTCGCGCTTGAGCCGCCCAAGCTTCATCTTAAGGGGCACAAAGCGACAGTTCTGTTCCAACATTAAGACTGCAGAGCCGGCATCCATCTTGTCTGACGAATGTATGATTTCCTTGACCCGGCGAACCCAATGGGTCGTGGACTCACCCTCCTGCTGCTTACAGTTAGTCAAATCCACAATTGACATAGACTGCCTGCAGGTATCTTTGAAATTTTGGATGAAACGGGCTTTCAGCTCCGCCCAAGACCCAATGGAATTTGGTGGTAGCCCTTTCAACCAAGTACGGGCAGTCCCACCCAGCATCATGGTGAAGTACTTAGCCATGGCCGCCTCACTGACCTCCAGGAGCTCCATGGCCATCTCGTAACTCTCGACCCAGGCTGCGGGCTGTAAGTCTGCTGTGTAGTTAGGCACCTTCCTAGGGCCTTTGAAGTCCTTGGGTAGACGTTCATTACGAATAGCTGGCACCAAACAAGGGACACCCCCAGTCCTGGTAGGGATACCCACATCAACAGAGGTCATCGGATAAGCCGGGGGGGTCTGGTAAGCCGTCAATTGAGGCACCTGCTCCGCCTCTTGGCGTGCCTTGTCCTGGTCTGCCGTGTAAAAGGCTCCGTTGTGCGCCGGGCCATGGCCAGGGGGCGGGTCATGGCGCCGGACATTACTTAAGCCGGTTGCTGAGACCATGTGTCGGCTGTAACTCGGGCTCTGACCCGGACGAGGGGTCGAGTGGATCCTATCCCGGCTGTAGGAGTACGCTTCTTGCTGTGCCAGCGCCGTCTGCAGGAGTTCCCTGACCGGGCGGGTTTCGACGGCCGCCGGAGAGTCGCCGTCAACGGGGAGAGCCGCCAGTCGTGCTGCCGCAGCCACCATGTTCTCCAGCGGGTTATCATAATTCCCCGGTGGTATTGGCACATACTGAGGCGGGGCAGGGGGCACCTGGGGAGGCCCCATCACTCGTGGCTGAGTAAGGGGTCCGGACCCGGGCGCAATGATCCCTGGCGGGTTGCTAGACCCTGCACCCGGCGTGTTGAAGAGATTGCGTGGATCGTAGACCGACGGGAGTTGAGACTGGGCCTTCTGATGCCTCCTCCTCATGACTTCGTTGGCCGCGTTCCGATCCATCGTGAGCTGGAAAGACTGCGCCTGAATTAGCTGAGTCTGGGTATCAAGGGCCGCCCGCTCCGCAGCCAGCCTGATCCCTTCCACTGCAAGATCCTCTTTAGCCTTTATCAGATCTAACTTTAACTGCGCCACCTCTGCATCATGCTGGGCTTGGTCCGCCTGGTCGACCGCGGTGGTTAGCAGGGCCGTCAACTTGTCCGTGAGGTCCATCAGTACCTGAGCCGGGGAAGGCACCGGGTTTCCCGATCCGGCAGCGGGGTTCTGAACAGGCTGCGCACCGGCCATAAAAACTCCAACCTGACTCAGCGGCTCAAAAAGGTCCGGAATACTGTCGCCATCGGAACAACCCATGAGCCTACCCTCTTGCAGTTGGTACAACGAGTTTGATTCATCAGTGGCCGACTCGCCGTCAGAGCCGGCGGCCGCCTCATCACCGGACCCGGATGGATCAGAGGGCCCTCCATGGATGCATCCCACAAAGGCGCGCCTTAAGGCAGGCCGGGCCCGGGCGGGTCGTGCGCGCCAAGCCGTTTCGACGAGACCGGCGCAGAAGACCGGCACGGGGCCCGGCTCGCCAATCTTGCCGATGAAGACATGAATTCCACCAAAGGGGACCCGGTACCCGTACTCGATTGAGCCAGCGTCGGGGCCCCAGCCCTCGTCGTCGATGTAGAGCTTGCCGCGACGACTCTTAGTCATCCGGCCCACAGCGTATCCCTTGAGCCCTTCGAAGCTGCCCTTCAAGAACTCAAATCCACCGCGCGCCAGCCCCACGGTGGGCGCCAACTGTCGTGGAATTGTCACGGCAGATGTCCTCGAGCTAGGACTTAGTCGTGGAGCCATCACAGCTAGGAAGCTTGAAGGGGTTATGTGGGACAAGGAACGCGAGGGTTTATACTGGTTCGGCCCCTTACGGTGAAGGTAAAAGCCTACGTCCAGTTTGAGATGTTATTGTCTGGGGTTACGATCGCCAGGGAGCTAACAGCTATGCCCGGCTCTTGATTAGATTGTTGTCGCCTTTAAACCGCTGGCGGGTCCTCCCTTTATATAGGAAGGCTGACGCCCAGCAGCCCTTAGAGTCCCGGCCGGCTCATAAGAGCGTCCGGCTCGGACTCTAAACAATACTTGCCTTACACTACAAGTCTACTATAACAATGATTGTAACTACAGGCTTTAAGCTATATCCGGGTCTCAGCCCATCTCTGGCCCATCATCTGAAACATGGCTCCGGGCTTCTGGCGTCGACCCTACGAGTAACCCGGCCCCTCCTGGCGGGTGACTCTAAGGTCTATATCCTCAACAACTACAAAAACTCATCAAGTCTAAAAACGGGTGGAGCATTGTTTGGTAAACCGCCAGCCGAGTCACGATGCCCGCTGAGTTGAAGTCTCCGGCTCGTTCCTGTCTTCTCCTCCGGCCGATCCCAAGACCTGGAAGGTTGATGACTTCTAGTCGATGCCGCTGAGAGCTTCGAATTGGGCTTCCTCGTCAATTAACCCGGCCGGGTCAATCTCCTGGGCGAAGGTGTGCTGACGAGCCGGAGGGATCAGGTTGAGGGCTTCATAGCGAGGGATTGGAATCCTCTGATTCTCCGCATCATAACCCGGCTGGTACTTGGTCAGATCCGTGTCGTTCCCGATAAGGGTGGCCACCGGGCGTACCGCCTTCACGCAGGCTGCGAAATCCTTCTGGTCGAAAGCTGTTGAGGATATAGACCATAGAGTCAACCGCCAGGAGGGGCCGGGTTACTCGTGTGGTCATTGCCAGAAGCCCGGAGCCAAGTTTGAAGACGATGGGCCAGAGATGGGCTGAGACCCGGATATGGCTTAAGGCCCGTTGTTACAATCATTATTATGGTGGAACTTGTAGTGTAAGGCAAGTATAGTTGAGAGTCCGAGCCGGACACTCTTATGAGCCGGCCGGGACTCTAAGGGCTGCTGGGCATCAGCCTCCCTATATAAAGGGATGACCCGGCAGCGGTTTAGGGGCGACAACAATCTCATCGAGAGCCGGGCATAGCTGTTTAGCTCCCTGGTGATCGTAACCCTAATCAATATCACCTCAAACTGGACGTAGGCTTTTACCTTCACCGTAAGGGGCCGAACCAGTATAAACCCTCGTGTTCCTTGTCCCGCATAACCCCTTCAAGCTTCCTAGCTGCGATGGCTCCACGACTAAGTCCTAGCTCGAGGACATCTGCCGTGACAATTCCACGACAAAAGCTGAGCCGTCTTCTTTCAGGCTTGGATAACCCAGGGCGATGTCTGCCGGGTCTAGCTCCGGCAGGAAAGCCTTGGCCCGGCTCAGTGCGGCGATTGCTCCGGCTCTCGCAGAGGCCCGTCGCAGCTCTTGGATCCGCTGAGGCAGAACGGCGAGCCGGCGCAGGACTTCGGCCAGGTGAGTTGGCACCTTGTTGGATAGGGCCACCACAGCTAAGGCATGCTGTGACCCGGTGTAGAGCTGTTCCACCAGGGTATACACGGCCTTTAGCTTGGTGACCACGCTCTGGTTGAGGTTGGCACTTCTGGGGCCTGTTTAACAGAATCAGGTAAGCCGGCGGCAAGGATGAACAATGAGATATAAACATTCCAACATTGATGAAAGCCGGTGAGGCGACTTACCGAAGATGGCGGCCACCATTTGGGAAACCTGGCGCTTTAGGCCGGAGAGCTCGGCGGTCTTCTCAGAGAGAGCCTTCTCCGCCTGTTCCGCCCGGGTCACCAGTGCGGCCTTCTCTTCGGCCCAGGCTTTTCGCTCAGCATCAAATTATGTCTTCAGTTTCTCTTGAGCAGCGATGCTGGATACAAACTTGGTGTTTGCCTTCCGGGTCTCCATCTCCTGCGTCTTCAGCCGGCTCTTGAGATCCGCAAGGTCCGCCTCTAGCTTCTTGCCAACAGCCTGTATAAATTTCCGGGTTATGACATGAGCAGTTACTATATAAGTCCCAAGCACTTTCCAAGCAAAGACACTTGGCACTTGGGGGCTAATGCATATTGAACGTATCTATCTACATACTGCCGGCTCAATTGAGTAAGCCGGAACCTAAGTCTACAACATATTCAAATCATAAGTCGTCGACTTGGGGGCTAGCATGGCAAAGGTAACTATGTAGTAAGTAAGAATACAGCAGAAGGATACCTCAGATTTTTACTGGATCTGGTTTACCATGGCGACCTCGGCGTCCCGGCTCTTGTGTACTTGGCTGATGTAGCCAGAGACGAGCTCTCCAATGCTCAGGTTGCTGTAGTTGGAGAGGTCCAGATTCGCACGGTGGGGCTGCAGCAACTCCCCCTTAGCGGAGCACTTGGCCAACACGGTCGGTCTCCCCGGCTCAACAAACTCCGTCCGGGTGATTACCACGTCCGGGTCGTCTGCTGGTGGAGGTGAGCCGGAGGCCTCCGGGTTAACCGAAGCTTCGGTCGTTGCCTTGGTAGTTGGGGCAGTGGCTTCAGGTGCCGTGTCCATTGGAGTGGTAGCTTCGGGGGCGGAGGCAGCTGGCGGTTCTTGAACCGTCACATCCGGTTCAGGCAAATCCGGCACTCCGGCTGATCTGGTCTTCTTTCCTCTTTTGGTGAGTTTTGCCTGGGCACTGAAAGGACAGAAGTGTTAAGCACACAAAGAGTAAGTATAGACAAATATAATGTAAGCTGGTTGTCATTACCCGGGCGCGGTCTTGAAAGTCGGAAGACTCGACTGCATAGAGTCGCCCGAAGAAGGGGAGGTCTCCTGATAATTGGAGTCAGAAGAATTGAGTGGCTGACGGATAACACCCGCCAACGGATGAAAAGGGTACAGGTGAGAAAAAACCTCAGTTCGACGCTTCCTTGTTGCGCCGGGTAACCCGGCGGAGAGATCGGTGTCCTTGTTGGTCCGGGTGTGACGCCGGCTTTCATGAACCTGTCGCTTCAAAATAAATTGAGGGTCTTGGTAAGCTAAAGGATGTGAAAAGCTTACTTTCCGGGTTACCCTTCGGACTTTCAGCTGTGGCAAGGGCTCCGAGTCGGAGGAAAGTGACATTACCTCTTCAACCACTGGGTTACTGGCGCCGGTGTTATCCTGTCAATGAGCAAGTGTTGATAAGGCGGACAGCAACAAACAACAAATACAGCAAGAAATTAAAGGCTTGAGGGTTACCTCTGACTTGGAGCTGTCGCTTAATTGCATCAGCTCCGAAGCAGTAGGTCTGCTTCCTTTTTTGCGAGGGGCGGCTTTCTTGGCGGCTTTCTTCGCCTTCCTGGCCTTCTTGGCCGCCTCATGGTCATATTTGACCCGCCAGAACTTATCATCAGCCTGAGAAATACAGTAATGAATTCTGAAAACGGTTCAGATGAAGGTTATATGCAGAAGAAGTTGAAAAGTTAAAGTCAGCGGCTTACGGCTGGGGCTGGGTTGGTCTTGCAGAAGGGGGCTAGCCCGGTCCTTCCGCAGTCTGCCAGGCTCTCGTTTAAAAGAGCCTTCGTCTCCTCCTCTGCAACGTCTTCTGGAAGATCGTTGCGGCTGTGTCTCTGCGAGTCATCCTTCCGTCCTGTGTACTCGCACATTAAGCCGGGGCGGCGGCTCAATGGGATCACCCGCCATGAGATCCAGACCCAGACCAGGTCGATTCCATTCAGACCGTTGCCCAGGAGGGCGTTGATTTTGTTGATAGTAGGAAGCAGAGGCTGGCGCTCCGCTTGAGTCAGCTTGTCCGACAGTGGGTGAGTCGGCTCTAGACGTGTTGGGCGAAAGCCGGGCAGCGGGCTTTCATCAGCCGGGGATGTATCTTGGCAGTAGAACCAAGTCATGTTCCAGTCCTTGGGGTGGCTCGGCGGCTCTGCATAAGGGAAAAGACAGTCCCTACGCCGCTGGATGGAAATGCCACCTAGCTCCGGACTTGGCCTGTTGGCGCACTCATTCTGGCGGTTTAAGTAAAAAAGCTCTCTGAAGAGCAGCAGACTAGGTTCTTCTCCAAGGTAAACCTCGCAGAAGACTTGAAAATTGCAGATGTTGGATACTGAGTTGGGGCCTATATCTTGAGGCCGCAAGTCGAAGAAGTTGAGCACGTCCCTAAAGAACTTTGAGCAGGGCGGTGCGAAGCCCCGGCTCATATGATCTGCGAAAATCACTACCTCCCCGTCCTTTGGCTGTGGTCTCTCTTCTGACGGGTCAGGGGCACGGTAGGACATGATTTCCTTCTTATGAAAATATCCGGACTTAACAAAATTGTCTAGAGTCTCGTTGGTGACGTTGGACCTCATCCAGTTGCAAGTGATGGGAGCCTTGGGAGGCATGGTGAAAGTTGGCGGTCTATGATAAAAAAGGAAAAATGTCCGGGTTAATTATAAGCCGGAGATCTACAGTTCAAAACTGAGGTGGCGGCTTATGAAGGGGACTAATGATATATACTCAGGTACAGTGGGTTATTTAAACCGCAGGGGCATTCAGAATAAGTTGGTTATCTACAGTCTTACCACAGTTAAGCCAGAGGATTCTATGAAGCATGGTTTTCTTTAAGTCGGAGGATTCTACGGCGCGTGGTTTCTTTAAGCCGGAATTGTAAGCCGCCAAGGTTCAATGGTCGCAGTTTTTACTAAGTGTGGTAAAACAGGTTTCACACATCGCAGTCAAACTTTTGGATCAAAATGGTCGGGTGAAATGAAAAATTTCTAGACCTAGAAACAGATGAGCGGATGTTCTTGAGCTCGAACGAAGCATTTATGCAGTGGAAAGAGATCTACGGGCATTTGAAATGAGTCCTAAACAACTGCCGCACTAGTTCTATACAGGGCTAGAGATCAAACAAGGGCAGTGACTAGGAGAACTACCGAAGCTTGTGGCAATGACGATGAACACGAAGAACACAGACGAACCCTACGGTAGATCTATCCTACAGGACAAGCAAGACTTACCGGAGTTGGAGAGCCGCGGAGGTTGTCACGTTTCTCTGGTCCGTTCAGGGTGATGCAGCGGCCTGAGCTGGTGACGACGAGGAGACCCGCGGCGGCGGAGCTTGAGCAGCACGGGGCAGTGAGAGGAGGAAGATGACAGAGAAGGGAGCGTGAGAAGAGCCCGTCGGGCCGGCCTATTTATAAGGCAAGGTCATAAGTGGGCGCGAGATTCAAGGAGACCACGGCGTGGTTATCTCCCCACGAAACGCCTCGATTTTCGGGATGACAGTAAAGAGAAAGATCCGTTGCGGATCTGGCGGAGTAAAAAACGGACTTAATGGAGGATGACGTCACGGCGGATTATCCGGAGTCCAGAGGATAACGCCACGCCGGGTTATGGCCTTCACATGAATGGTAAGCCGGAGATTTTTTCTGTCAGAAGAGTTGAAGACTGACATGAGCCGGCTCAAATCAATCTGGGGCCTAATGTTTAGGATATAGACCTTAGAGTCACCCGCCAGGAGGGGCCGGGTTACTCGTATGGTCGTTGCCAGAAGCCCAGAGCCAAGCTTGAAGACGATGGGCCAGAGATGGGCTAAGACCCGGATATGGCTTAAGGCCCGTAGTTACAATCATTATTATGGTAGAACTTGTAGTATAAGGCAAGTATAGTTGAGAGTCCGAGCCGGACACTCTTATGAGCCGGCCGAGACTCTAAGGGCTGTTGGGCGTCAGCCTCCCTATATAAAGGGACGACCCGGCAGCGGTTTAGGGACAAGAACAATCTCATCGAGAGCCGGGCATAGCAGTTTAGCTCTCTGGTGATCGTAACCCTAATCAATACCACCTCAGACTCGACGTAGGCTTTTACCTTCACCGTAAGGGGCCGAACCAGTATAAACCCTCGTGTTCCTTGTCCCGCATTAACCCCTTCAAGCTTCCTAGTTGCGATGGCTCCACGACTAAGTCCTAGCTCGAGGACATCTGCCATGACAATTCCACGACAGAGATGGTCCTCGCGTTCCCAGGTGGCTTCCCGGTCGGAATGATGCGACCACTTCACTTTCAGGAATTTGATTGACTTGTTGCGAGTCTTGCGCTCAGTTTCTTCAAGAATAGCAACGGGGTGCTCATGATAAGACAAATCTTCTCGGAGGTCAATCTCTTCGAAGTTGATAGTGCGCTCAGGCGTCTTGAAGCACTTGCGGAGCTGTGACACGTGGAACACATCGTGCACGTTCGCGAAGTTGGAAGGAAGCTCAAGTTGATAGGCGAGGTCGCCTCTTTTGCCAATGATCTTGAAAGGACCCACATATCTAGGGGCAAGCTTCCCTTTGATACTGAAGCGACAAGTGCCTTTCATTGGAGAGACGCGGAGGTAGACATGGTCTCCGATCTCGAAAGCCAAGTCACGATGCTTACTATCATAGTAACTCTTCTGGCGCGATTGCGCGGCTTTGAGATTATCACGGAGGACTTTACACATTTCTTCAGCTTCAGTGATTAAGTCATTGCCAAGAAGTTGGCGTTCACCAGTCTCTGACCAATTGAGAGGACTACGGCACTTTCTGCCATAGAGAATCTCGAATGGGGCCTTGCCCGAACTCGCTTGGAAGCTGTTGTTGTAGGAGAATTCAGCATATGGAAGATAATCTTCCCATTTCATGCCAAAGGAAATGACACAAGCCCTGAGCACATCTTCAAGAATTTGATTGACTCGCTCTTCTTGGCCACTAGTTTGAGGATGGAAAGCTGTGCTGAAGCGAATGTTTGTGCCCATGGCCTTCTGGAAGGAGTCCCAGAACTTAGAGGTGAAGATGCTTCCACGATCTGAAGAAATCAATTGTGGAATGCCGTGCAAAGAGACAATTCTGGAGGTGTAGAGCTCTGCCAGCTGAGCTGCTGTGATGGATTCTTAGATTGGAAGGAAATGAGCCACTTTAGAGAGCTTGTCGATGATAACGAAGATAGCATCATTTCCGTGCTTGGACTTGGGAAAACCAGTCACGAAGTCCATTTCGATATGATCAAACTTCCATTCCGGAATAGCAAGAGGTTGGAGGAGACCAGCTGGTCGTTGGTGTTCTGCTTTCACTCATCGGCAGACATCACATTCATTCACGAATTGAGCAATTTCTCGCTTCATTCGAGTCCACCAATACGACTGCTTGAGGTCATGATACATCTTCGTACTTCCAGGATGAATGGAAAGGAGAGAATTTTGCTCCTCGTTCATTATGACTTTCCTTAGATCACCTTTAGGAACCACAATCCGGTCCTCGAAGAATAAAGTGTCTTTGTCATCAATGCGATAGCACTTGTATTTGGAAAGACCCTTGTCGATACCACGTTTCACCTTCTTCACCATGGCATCAAGGAGTTGTGCCTCACGAATTTGATCTTCCAAAGTAGGAGATACTATGAGGTTGGCAAGAAAGCCTTGAGGAACAACTTGGAGATTCAGCTTGCGGAAAGCTTCACAAAGATCCGGTTGGAAAGGCTTGAGGATTAAGCTGTTGCAATAAGCCTTCCTACTTAAAGCATCTGCAATGACATTGGCCTTGCCTGGAGTATATTCAATACCCGGATTGTACTCTTGAATCATTTCGACCCATCGAGTCTGCCTGAGGTTGAGGTTGGGCTGAGTGAAGATATACTTGAGACTATTGTGATCAGTGAAAATGTCCACTTGTCTTCCCAACAAGAGATGTCTCCACGTTATTAATGCATGGACAACTGCCACCAACTCAAGATCGTGAGTGGGGTAGTTCTTCTCGTTGGGCTTCAACTGACGAGAGGTATAGGCCACAACTTTCTTCTCTTGCATTAACACAGCACCGAGACCTTGGAGAGAAGCATCACAGAAAACTTCATACGGCTTGGATTCATCAGGAGGAGTCAAGACAGGAGCTGTGACTAGTTTCTCTTTGAGGGTGTTGAAAGCAACGTCACACTCAGGTGACCAGACATATTTCACATGCTTCTGAAGGAGGTTGGAAAAAGGCTTTGCAATCTTGGAGAAATTCTCAACGAATCTTCGGCAATAGCTTGCAAGACCAAGAAAACTTCGAAGCTGCTTGACATTTTGAGGAGGTTCCCAATCCACAACTGCGGACACCTTCTCGGGGTTAACAGCGATGCCCTTGGCAGAGATGATGTGACCAAGAAAAAGGACTTCATCGAGCCAAAACTCACATTTGGAGAACTTCACATAGAATTGATACTCTCTGAGCTTGTCGAGCACCAATCGCAAATGTCTGGCATGATCCTACTTATTCTTGGAGAAGACCAAGATATCATCGAGATACACCAGAACGAATTCATTGGTATAGGGGTTGAAGATGAAATTCATCATCCGAGAGAACACCGGAGGAGCATTGACAAGGCCGAAAGACACGACAGTATATTCATAAGAACCAAAGCTTGTTCTGAATGCTGTCTTGGGAATATCTTCTTCACGAATGCGAATCTGATGATAACCCATACGAAGGTCAAGCTTCGAGAATCGCATGTAACTTGCCATATTTGTAACTCCGACTCTTGCCATTTCCGGCTATGTGATATGTTTTTCCCTCCGTTGTCGGGTTTTTTCTTTCGTTTTGTATTTTTTCATGTCATGCATTTTAATATCATGTCATCATGTGCATTGCATTCGCATACGTGTTCGTCTCATGCATCCGAGCATTTTCCCCGTTGTCCGTTTTCCAATCCGGCGCTCCTATCTCCTCTGGTGCACCCCTCTTGTTTTCTTTCGTGTGGGTGTGTCAAACTTTCTCGGAATGGACCGAGGCTTGTCAAGTGGCCTTATTACACCACCCGGAGACTACCGGTCAAGTTTCGTTCCATTCGGAGGTCGTTTGGTACTCCAACGGTTAACCGGGCATCCGCAAAGTCCATTTGAGTGTCCAGCAAAAACCCCCTCTAAAACCAGCCCAAAACCCACCAAACTCTCTTCCATGCTCTAGGTCGTTCGATCACGATCGTGTGGGCGAAAACCGCACCTCATTTGGAGCCTACTAGCTCCCTCTACCTATAAATATGTGGGCATCCCGAAAACGAAATCGCAGTCTAACCCTAGCGTCTTCCACCTCGCGCCTCCGGACAACGTCCGCCCGCGCCGGACACGTCCGCCCGTCGCCGGCGGACGAATCGCGCGCCGCCACGTCATCAGCCCGCTCGCCGCCGCCGCCGAGGCCCACGAGCCCGACCCCGGCCCCCGCGGCCCACGCCCGCCTCCGCGCCTGCCCCGCCGCCGCGCCCCCACGGCCGCCGCCGTCGCCGGCCTGCCCCGCCGTCCGCCGTCCCGCCGGCCGGCCCCGCCGCCGCCGCTCCCTCCGGCGCCCGCCGCGCCCGCCGGCGACCGCCGCCCCTGCGGCCGCGCCTCCGGCCTCTCCTCCCCTCTCGCCGGCGAGCCGCGCTGCCGCCCTCTCCCTCCTTCCTCGCCAGCCGACGAGCTGGAGCTCGAGGACCTCGGCTCGATCCGATCTGGTAGCCCCCGTTGACTTTTCTCGCCCCCTTCTTTTTTTCTCCAAGTCCTCATATTTTGACAGCAAGTGCTCCTGTTCCCGATGCCATAACTCCGTGCATGTAGCACTGATTCGCGCGTGTAATATGTCAAATTGTTCGTCTCGTGATGCTTTTCATTTTGTTCAAGTGCACCAAGTTCATTAGAGGTCATCTTGATGCCCAAATCTCTGTTGGAAGAGGGCTAGTTGCTGTTATTCTCTGGTTCTTATCAGAACTTGGAGATTTGTCATTTTTGTATCATTTATTATGTGCATCTTTTGAGCATGAGCTCTACATGTGTTTTGAAGTATGCCATGCCATCTTTCCAGTGGTGTAGTCCATGTATTTTTGTGATCTCTGTGGTGACTAGCACAAGCATGCAAAGTAGGCGCCGTAATATTTCTGTTGTAATTTTGTTGCCATGTAAACTTGATGCTACAGAGAGATCCATGCATATTTTGGAGATGTTCAGTAAGGATCTTTTGTAGCTATAGTTTTAGTTGATCAATTACTGCAATTGTTTGCAATTATGGAGTGCCATAGCATGACTCAATCTTGCTCTACTTTAGCTATAAAATATTTCTGGTAGATTCTTAACATGATATGCAATTTTTCCAAGCTTATTGTAGTTGATCCATACATGCTATGCAATTGTTCTTGCCATGGATAGCATCATAAACATGCCATCTTACTGTAGGTATGCTTGGTTTGTCATTCATTGCTCTGTAGTGCGTGCATCAAGCTCACAAAGAGGCCTACATATTAATTATTCTGCCATGCTCTGTTTTCTGCCAAGTCTGAAACCTAATAATGAAACTTGCTATGTTTACATGCTTGCCATCGTCTCTTCCTGTCATTTTTGTCTTATGGTCAGTAAGGGACTTTTGTCATGTGCATTTAGTAGAACACTGCCATGCCTTGCTTTGCGATGTTAAGTTCCTGTAGCATGTTGATTTCGTGCTCTGAACATTGCTACCTGATGCTGTTTTCTGCCATGTCCAGTTTTTCACCAAGTCTGTGAACCTGTAATCGTTTGCACATTTGCCATGCTTGTTTGAGCTTGATATGTTGTGAACTAGCCGTAGCTCAGTGTTCATCTTTTGTCAAGCATCTCCTGTAGTTTACTTTGATATGCTTTGTTGCTATGTTGCGGTGCTGTAGCATTGTTGTTTGTTGCATTTTAAGTGCTATCATGCTGTTTATCGCAGATTCGTGTCATTCTTGTTTTGCTTGCCATTTGCAAACCGTGCATCCGATTCCGGTGATCTTTCTATCGATTTCAACCGAAATCATCTCATCTTTCCAGTGGCATGCTTGGTTTGCCAAGTTACTGCCATGTTCATCATTTCCCTTACGGAGCACGCATATGCATCGCATATCATATCTCGCATATCATACATGTTTTGCATCATGTTGCTTGTGCATTTCCCGTTGTTGATTGTGGTTCCGTTTGTTTGTGTTCTTGTCTTGGGTAGAGCCGGGAGACGAGTTCGTGAACGAGGAACCTGTCGAGTACGCTTACGAGGATCAAGCTTTCGACAACTCTGAGAACCTTGCGGGCAAGATGACCACCCCTCGAAATCATTTCTATCTTTGCTTTGCTAGTTGTTCGCTCTATTGCCATGCTCCGCTACCTATCACTTGCTATATCATGCCTCCCATTTTAGCCATGTCAACCTCTAACCATCCTTTCCTAGCAAACCATTGTTTGGCTAAGTTACCGCTTTTGCTCAGCCCCTCTTATAGCGTTGCTAGTTGCAGGTGAAGTTGAAGTTGTTCCATGTCGGAACATGGATATGTTGGGATATCACAATATCTCTTATTTAATTAATGCATCTATATATATTTGGTAAAGGGTGGAAGGCTCGGCCTTATGCCTGGTGTTTTGTTCCACTCATGCCGCCCTAGTTACAGTTATACCGGGATTATGTTCCTTGAGTTTGCATTCCTTACACGGTCGGGTGATTTATGGGACCCCCTTGACAGTTCCCCTTGAATAAAACTCCTCCAGCAAGGCCCAACCTTGGTTTTACCATTTTCTACCTAAGCCTTTTCCCCCTGGTTTTCGCGAGCCCGAGGGTCATCTTATTTTAACCCCCCCCCCCCCCCCCGGGCCAGTGCTCCTTCGAGTGTTGGTCCGAACTGAGCAGACTGCGGGGCCCCCTCCAGGAAACTCGAGGTCTGGTTTTACTCGTAGGATGTCTCATCCGGTGTGCCCTGAGAACGAGATATGTGCTGCTCCTATCGGGATTTGTCGGCACATTCGGGTGGCTTTGCTGGTCTTGTTTTACCATTGTCGAGATGTCTTGTAAACCGGGATTCCAAGACTGATCAGGTCTTTCCGGGAGAAGGTTTATCCTTCGTTGACCGTGAGAGCTTATGATGGGCTAAGTTGGGACACCCCTGCAGGGTATTATCTTTCGAAAGCCGTGCCCGCGGTTATGAGGCAGATGGGAATTTGTTAATGTCCGGTTGTAGATAACTTGTCACTTGACCCAATTAAAACACATCAACTGCGTGTGTAGCCATGATGGTCTCTTCTCGGCGGAGTCCGGAAAGTGAACACGGTCTGAGTTATGCATGACGTAAGTAGGTGTTCAGGACCTCTTCTTGGTCATTGCTAGATGACGTCCGTTCCGTTGCTTCTCTTCTCGCTCTCATTTGCGCAAGTTAGCCACCATATATGCTTTTGCCGCTGCAGCTCCACCTCTTTGCACCTCCCTTTCCTATAAGCTTAAATAGTCTTGATCTCGCGGGTGTGAGATTGCTGAGTCCCCGTGACTCACAGATTCTACCAAAACAGTTGCAGGTGCCGACGATGCCAGTGCAGATGATGGCGTCGATCTCAAGTGGGAGTTCGACGAGGAACGGGGTCGTTACTATGTGTCTTTCCCTCATGATCAGTAGTGGAGCCCAGTCGGGATGATCGGGGATCTAGCTTTTGGGGTTGTCTTATTTTCCTCTGGATTTGAACGTAGTCGGTCTATATGCTTGTATTTTGGATGATGTATGAATCATATTTATGTATTGTGTGAAGTGGCGATTGTAAGCCAACTCTTTATCCCATTCTTGTTCATTACATGGGATTGTGTGAAGATGACCCTTCTTGCGACAAAACCACTATGCGGTTATGCCTCTATGTCGTGCCTCGACACGTGGGAGATATAGCCGCATCGTGGGCGTTACAGATGCGTAATACCCTAGTCCTACTTTGGTGGATGTATTTGAGTGTTCTAGTGTTCTTGAGCTAGCTACGGGGTGCAACTTGCCCAAAAGAGCCGAATCCCCCTCCTGGTCGCATCGGGCCTCCTTTTATAGGTACAAAGGGGTCGCCACAGTGGCAGACAGGAGGTGGAAAGTTGTAAAGTGGATGAGTATATCGTCTGGCACCGTCGGACAAACGCATTCAATGCGCTCCCGACGTGCCCCCTTGCTTTATTGGGGATGGCAAGGAAGCACATCCCAGCTGTCGCCGCCTCGCCTGGCTTTGACATGCACCCGAGCTGACGAGGCCTTGCGGCGCCACGTTGGCTGGCTGCTGGCCTGGCGCAGGGGTGGAGCCTTCACGAAGGGTCGCACGCCACCACGTAGGTGCTTGCTGAGTCGGTTTAGAGGCCGCCCGTCGCCACGCAGGTGCCTGCCCAGCTAGTTGAGCTAGCAGCTGCTTGGGGACGGTGGTGGAGTGTTGGCTGGCGCAGGCCTGGCAGTGGCCCTGCTGATGCCCTCGGCAAGGGTCTTGCCGTGGCGTTGTAGTCGTCCCTGGCAAGGCACTTGCCGGGGGTCTTGTGGATTTCCTCGGCTAGGAACCTGCCGAGGGTCGCCGTCTTCTGGTCCTCATCTGATCTCACATGTTTATGATCTTGACGAAGATCCGCATGCCACCACAGAGGCGCCTCCCGAGCGTTGGTCCTAACATGGGTAGTTGGTGGTGTTGGAAACCGTGGGCTCAAGGGTGGCTTGCTCTGCTGGCGTCGGGCAAGTTGCCCCGGCAAGGCTCTTGCCGGGGCTGCGGAGGCTAACTCGGCAAGGATCTTGCCGAGGGAGTCCACCTCACCCTCTTGCTCTCCTGTGTTTCTGGTCTTGGCGTTGCCTTGGTTGTCTTGTGCTCAGGCTTCTCTCTGGCTTCCCTCCTCTGCCCTGCTGAGTGTGGGCTCTGACTGCTCGTGCACAAGTAAAGGGGTCAAAAGGAGAGCCCCTACTTTTGTACACCGACACGAGGCCAGGCGAGGCGTCGACAGCTGGGACGTGCTTCCTTGCCGTCCCCGATAAAGCAAGGGGGGCACGTCGGCAGCGCATTAAATGCATTTGTCCGATGGTCCCAGAAGATAGGCTTATCGACTGTAGACCTTTCCACCTCCTGTGTGCCACTGTGGCGACCCCTTTTGCCTATAAAAGGAGGCCCGAGGTGACCAGGAGGAGGATTCGGATCTTTTGGGCAAGTTGCACCCTGTAGCTAGCTCAAGAACACAAGAACACTCAAATACATCCACCAAAGCAGGACTAGGGTATTACGCATCTTCGCGGCCCGAACCTGGGTAAATGATCTGTGTGCTTCCTCTCAGACCCGCTCTTTGCACAACCTCGCGCCCGCCAACCGTAGAAGGGATCCCGGTGATTCCATAGGTGTCGTTCCCACAGACAAAAAGAATATTGCATATATGTAGATATAGTGGACTCATGTGGAAAAACTAGTTTAAAGGATTTTGGATGCACAAGTAGAGGTCATAATTAGTGCAAAATGAAGGCTAGCAAAAGATTGGAAAGCGACCAACCATGAAACGAGTAATCTCATAAGGAAGCATTAAGCATAATTAACACTGAATAATGCACCACAGGTAGGATATAATTTTCATTGCATGATTATTGACTTTCGTGCATGCAAAGGGAATCACAAACCTTAACACCAATATTCTTACTAAAGCACAATTACTCGTCAACATAACTCACATATCACATCATCATATCTCAAAATTATTACTAAGC
Source organism: Aegilops tauschii subsp. strangulata (assembly GCF_002575655.3). Lineage (NCBI taxonomy): Eukaryota > Viridiplantae > Streptophyta > Magnoliopsida > Poales > Poaceae > Aegilops > Aegilops tauschii. Next base: position 71,548,461 of record NC_053041.3, read on the forward strand.
ATCAAGTTTACTTTGTCCAATGATCTTCATGACATTTTCTTTTTCTTTATCCTTCTTGGATATCTATCACTTTGTGACTAACTTTCATGTGTTGCTTTTCATAACCTCAAACAAGTATAAGTGCAGATCATGAGCATAACAAATTTTCTTTCTCTCAAAATAATTTAAGTGAAGCAAGAGAGAATTTATTCAAAATTTTACGAACCCTCAAATAAATCTAAGTGAAGCAAGAGAGCATTTCTTCAAAAATAACAAAGCACACCGTGCTCAAAAAGATATAAGTGAAGCACTAGAGCAAGTCCTAGCTCATAAAAGATTTAAGTGAAGCATAGAGAGCGATTCTAACAAGTCATGAAATAATTTTGGGTCTCTCAAATAGGTGTGTCCAGCAAGGATTGATGACTTAAAACACAAAATAAAACAAGAAAAGACACATATCACACAAGACGCTCCAAGCAAAACACATATCATGTGACGAATAAAAATATAGCCTCGAGTAAAATACCAATAGTTGTTGGAAGAAAGCGGGGATGCCACTCGGGGGCATCCCCAAGCTTAGTTGGTTGCTCATTATTGGATAATTGATTGGGATGCCGGGGCATCCCCGAGCTTAGGCTCTTACATCCTTCCTTCATCCATCGTAAGATAACCCAAAACTTCAAAACTTCAATCACACAAAACTCAACAAAACTTTCGTGAGATCCGTTAGTGTAAGAAAACTAAATCACTACTATAAGTGCTGTATCAAACCAATTCATATTTTGTTTTTGTATTATATATACTGTATTCCAACTTTTCTATGGAAAAAACTTATCAAAGAAAACCATAGAGCCATCAAAATAAGCACACAACACAAAGAAAACAGAATATGTCAAAACAGAAGAGTCTGTAGCAATCTGATTTAAACGAATACTTCTGGAACTCGAAAAATTCTACCAAAATAGGAGGACCAGGTCAATTTGTATATTAATCTTCTGAAAAAGAATCAGAGCAAAATCTCTTTTCTGTGATTTATGAAAATTATTTTTGTGAGCACAAAGTTTCTGTCTTTTTCAGCAAGATCAAACAACTATCACCCAAGAAGATACTATTGCTTCTACTTGGCACAACACTAATTAAAACACAATAATAACAGTAGCATAATTGTGTAAACACACAAAAACAGAAAGTAAAAAGAAAAAATAAATTTTATTCATTGGGTTGCCTCCCAACAAGCGCTATAGTTTTATGCCCCTAGCTAGGCATAAAGATTTTAATGATGCTTTTTTGAAAGACAAGAATTGAAGCACAAAGAGAGCATCATATAGCATGTAAAAATGACATTTAATTCTAACATACTTCCTATGCATAGCCATTTTATAAGCAAACAAATTATCAAGGGAAGCAAAAACTAGCATATGCAAGGTAGCACTGCTAGGGAAACACTTATAGATAGAAGTTTACCAGTAGCGTTTGTTTGTGACCCCACGCTACTAGTAGTTAGTAGTAGCGCTGGCTAGAAAGAGCGCTACTGGTATAAGTTAGCAGCAGCGCTTGTTATCTAAACCCACGCTACTGCTAAGTGTAACACACCACAATATCTGATCACTAAATATTAGCAGCGCTTGTCGCCCAACCAGCGCTACTGTTAGTTTTGGATCTATAGCGCCTGTTGATATAAACGCGCTACTGCTATTTTTTCTATCTATAAAATTTTACCAGTAGCGTGTTATTTTAGCCCGCGCTATAGGTAGTGCACCACCAGCCGTAGATATTTTGCAAGCTGCCATAGCAGTAGCACGCATAGGAGACCCGCGCTACTGCTATGCCCGCCAGCCACCTACCACCTTTCCCCTCCTTCCTCCCCTTTCTTCTTCCTCCCCCTTCCTTTCTCCCCCTTTCCTTGCACCTTGCTTGTTCCAATGCCCCCCCTCCACCACCCCTCCATTAGAGCCCTCCCTTCCCCTCTTCTTTGCCCTTCCATCACCCCCCTCTTCTTTGCCCCTCCACCACCCCTCCATTAGAGCCCTCCCTTCCCCTCTTCTTTTCCCTTCCATCACCCCCCTCTTCTTTGCCCCTCCACCACACCCCTCCATTAGAGCCCTCCCTCCCCCTCTTCTTTGCCCTCCACCACCACCCCCTCGATTAATGCCCTCCCTCCCCTCTTCTTTGCCCTCCACCACCCCCTTCCATTAATGCCTTCCCTCTTCTCCTCTCCCTCTCCTCCCACTCTCTCCCTAGCTAGCTAGCTAGTTAGAGCTATATATCTATAGAGCTACTAGGTAATTAAGAAGAAAGGTGCTCGATATCCCTCTCGACACATAGGTGAGCAAAAAAAGTGTTTGTGTGGACAGGACCGAAACTATATATATGGGCGATATGAGAATATACCGAATTGTGTGTGGCATAATTTGAGTTGCCTACATAGTGTATTTGATGAAATAATGTGGGTGACATGAGTTGCCTATGTTTTGCCGAATTGTCGATTCAAATCCGTTTCGGCAAATTTTGGGCATGCAAACTCAATATGTCCTATGTTCAGGGATGGTCATGCCCAATTTCTGTATGAATTTGATCCATGCATGCATATATACGTGGTTATAATATTTGCTCCGCCCGAAGGTGATCATGAAGGTCAATGGAAGGATGGTGGAAAGATACTGGCAATCCGTTGTGGATGACATGTGTAATGCCCACGATGCAGCTATATCTCCCACGTGTCGAGGCACGACTTAGAGGCATAACCGCATAGTGGTTTTGTCGCAAGAAGGGTCATCTTCACACAATCCCATGTAATGAACAAGAAAGGGATAAAGAGTTGGCTTACAATCGCCACTTCACACAATACATAAATATTAATCATACATCATCCAAAATACAAGCATATAGACCGACTACGGTCAAAATCCAGATGAAAATAAGACAACCCCAAATGCTAGATCCCCGATCGTCCCGACTGGGCTCCACTACTAATCATCAGGAAAAGACACATAGTAACGACCACGTTCCTCGTCGAACACCCACTTGAGATCGACGCCATCATCTGCACTGGCATCGTCGGCACCTGCAACTGTTTTGGTAGAATCTGTGAGTCACGGGGACTCAGCAATCTCACACCCGCGAGATCAAGACTATTTAAGCTTATAGGAAAGGGAGGTGTAATAAGGTGGAGCTGCAGCGGCAAAAGCATATATGGTGGCTAACTTGCGCGAAAGAGAGCGGGAAGAGAAGCAACGGAGCGGTCGTCAACTAGCAATGACCAAGAAGTGATCCTGAACACCTACTTACGTCATTCATAACACAGGCCGTGTTCACTTCCCGGACTCCGCCGAGAAGAGACCATCACGGCTACACACGCAGTTGATGTATTTTGATTGGGTCAAGTGACAAGTTATCTACAACCGGACATTAACAAATTCCCATCTGCCTCATAACCGCGGGCACGGCTTTCGAAAGATAGTACCCTGCAGGGGTGTCCCAACTTAGCCCATCATAAGCTCTCACGGTCAACGAAGGATAAACCTTCTCCCGGAAAGACCCGATCAGTCTCGGAATCCCGGTTTACAAGACATCTCGACAATGGTAAAACAAGACCAGCAAAGCCGCCCGAATGTGCCGACAAATCCTGATAGGAGCTGCACATATCTCGTTCTCAGGGCACACCGGATTGTCCAAGCTTCCGATAGGCCAGCCCAGAGTTGCCCCTGGTGGCCACCGGCGACTGATAGTTTGGACCAATACTCAGAGGAGCACTGGCCCGGGGGTTTAAAATAAAGATGACCCTGGGGCTCGCGAAAACCCGGGGGAAAAGGCTTAGGCGGCAAATGGTAAAACCAAAGTTGGGCCTTGCTGGAGGAGTTTTATTCAAGGCAAACTGGCAAGGGGGTCCCATAAATCACCCGACCGTGTAAGGAACGCAAACTCAAGGAACATAATCCCGGTATAACAGTAACTAGGGCGGCAAGAGTGAAACAAAACACCAGGCATAAGGCCGAGCCTTCCACCCTTTACCAAAAATATATAGATGCATTAATTAAATAAGAGATATTGTGATATCCCAACATATCCATGTTCCGACATGGAACAAACTTCAACTTCACCTGCAACTAGCAACGCTATAACAGGGGCTGAGCAAAAGCGGAAACTTAGCCAAACAATGGTTTGCTAGGAAAGGATGGTTAGGGGCTGACATGGCTAAAATAGGAGACATGATATAGCAAGTGATAGGTAGCGGAGCATGGCAATAGAGCGAACAATTAGCATAGCAAAGATAGAAGTGATTTCGAGGGGCGGTCATCTTGCCTGCAAGGTTCTTAGAGTTGTCGAAGGCTTGATCCTCGTAAGCGTACTCGAAAGGTTCCTCGTTCACGAACTCGTCTCCCGGCTCTAGCCAAGACAAGAACACAAATAAACGGAACCACAATCAACAACGAGAAATGCACAAGCAACATGATGCAAAACATGTATGATATGCAAGATATGATATGCGATGCATATGCGTACTCCGGAAGGAAAATGATGAACATGGCAGTAACTTGGCAAACCAAGCATGCCACTGGAAAGATGAGATGATTTCGGTCGAAATCGATATAAAGATCACCGGAAACGGATGCACGGTTTGCAAATGGCAAGCAAAACAAGAATGACACGAATCTGCGATTAACAGCATGGTAGCACTGAAAATGCAACAAACAACAATGCTACAGCATCCCAACATAGCAACAAAGCACACGGAAGTAATCTACAGGAGATGTTTGACAAAAGACGAACACTGAGCTACAGCTAGATCACAACATATCAAGCTCAAACAAGCATGGCAAAAGTGCAAAAGATAACAGGTTCACAGACTTGGTGAAAAACTGGACATGGCAGAAAACAGCATCAGGTAGCAATGTTCAGAGCACGAAATCAACATGCTACAGGAACTTAACATAGAAAAACAAGGCATGGAAGTATTCTACTAAAAGCACATGACAAATGTCCCTTACTGACTATAATCTGAAAAGGAACAGAAGATATGATGGCAAACATGTAAACATAGCAAGTTTCGTTATCAGGTTTCAGACAGCAGAAAACAGAGCATGGCAGAAATAATAATATGTAGGCCTCTTTGTGAGCTTGATGCACTCACTACAGAGCAATGCACTACAAACCTAGCACACCTACGGCAAGATGGAATGTTTATGAAGCTAACCATGGCAAGAAAAAATACATAGCATGTATGGATCAACTACAATAAGCTTGGCAAAATTGCATATCATGTTAAGAATCTGCCAGAAATATTTTATAGCAAAAGTAGAGCAAGATTGAGTCATGCTATGGCACTCCATAATTGCAAGTAATTGCCGGAATGGATCAATTACAACTATAGTTACAAAACATCCTTACTGAACGTCTCCAAAATAAGCATGGATCTCTCTGTAGGATCAAGTTTACATGGCAACAAAATAACAGCAGACGAGGACTTTGAGAAATCACCAAGTCCCTGAAATCAGAAATATTACGGGACCTACTTTGCATGCTTGTGCTAGTCACCACAAAGCTCACATAAATACGTGGCATACACCCTTGGAAATATGGCATGGCATACTTCAAAACACATGTAGAGCTCATGCTCATAAGATGCACAGATTAAATGATACAAAAATGACAAATCTCCAAATTCTGTTAAGAACCAGAGAATAACAACAACTAGCCCTATTCCAACAGTGATTTGGGCATCAATATGACCTCTAATGAACATGGTGCAATTGAACAAAATGAAGACCATCACGACACGAACAATTTGACATATTACACGCGCGAATCGGAGCTACATGCAAGGAGTTATGGCATCACGAACAAGTGCACATGCTGAGAAAATCTGAGGACTTGGGAAAAAAAAAGGGGGGGCGAGAAAAGTCAACGCGGAGGCTACCAGATTGGATCGAGCACCGGGCCCTCGATGGCGGCGGCGCGACTTCACCGGAGAGGAGGGACGGGGAGGCAGCGCCGGCCGGAGGGCGAGCTCGGCGGAGGGAGGAGGCACGGGGCCTCGGGCGGCACCTCGGGTGGCCGGAGGAGGGGCGCCGGCGGCGGAGCTCCGTGCGGCGCCGGACCGGCGACAGCGGCAACGGCGGCCGACGGCGAGGCGCGAGGCGGCGCACGGCAAGGCAGGAGGCGAGGAGGCGGCGGCGCTTGGCGGCGGCGGGCGCGGCTCGGCCGCGGGCGACGGCGCGGGCCGGGAGGGCCGCGGGTGGGCCGGCGAGCCTCGGCGGCGGCGGCATACGGCAGCGCGACACGTGGCGGCGGCGGGCGGAGTGGACGCGTCCGGCCGGAGGCGGACACGTCCGGCGGCGCGAGGGGAAACGATCTAGGGTTTGACTGCAAATGTATTTCGGGATGCCCACATATTTATAGGTAGAGGGAGCTAGGAGGCTCCAAATGAGGTGCGGTTTTTGCCCACACGATCGTGATCGAACGACCTAGAGCATGGAGGAGAGTTTGGTGGGTATTGGGCTGGTTTTAGAGGGGGTTTTGCTGGACACTCAAATGGACTTTGCGGATGCCCAGTTAGCCGTTGGAGTACCAAACGACCTCCAAATGGAACGAAACTTGACCGGTGGTCTCCGGGTGGTATAATAAGACCACTTGACAAGCCTCGGTCCATTTCGAGAAAGTTTGACACACGCACACGAAAGAAAACAAGAGGGGTGCACCGGAGGAGATAGGAGCCCCGGATTGCAAAACGGACAACGGGGAAAATGCTCGGATGCATGAGACGAACACGTATGCAAATGCAATGCACATGATGACATGATATGAAAATGCATGACATGACAAAATACAAAACGAAAGACAAAACCTGACAACGGAGGGAGAATCATAACACATAGCCGGAAATGGCAAGAGTCGGAGTTACAAATATGGCAAGTTACATGCGGGGTGTTACAACATGTATGAAAAAAGACTGAGGGATGCTTTATGTCCGTGTCGAAAATGCAAAGGAATAGTCAGGCTCGACCCCTTTAAGGGTGGTAAATTCAAGGCGCACCTGCTCATGCATGGTTTCATGCATGGCCGTACTCGGTGGATAAGTGAAGATGATGATAATGATGATGATGATGATGATGAGGACGTCGACGGGGCAGGAAATAACGACATGGGGCCACTAGAGGAAGAGATGACCGATTATGTGCCCGAAGAGGAAGACGGCCTCGGAAATGTCGATGGCGAAGAGGCAGTTCAAGGCGGAGGAGATGCGGATACGCCACCGTCTTCGTCGCTACTAAGTTCAGCCATGCGGGACCCACATGTTCGAGACCTGCTTCGCAAGAAGATGACTAGCGACAGAGCTGCTTCTAGATAGGAGGCCAAACTGGCGCAACTGGAGGTAGACTCGATGAATCCTTTGTATGATGGTTGCAATAATCCCAAGGTGACCCGCTTGAGTTTCACACTAGAACTTCTAAAGATGAAGGCAAAAAACAAATGGACAGATACAATCCTGGATGAGCTTCTGAAGTACCTAAAGAAGGTTCTTCCCGCAGGAAGCCTGTGTCCTACTAGTGTCGAGGAGGCAAAGAAAATCGTGTGCCCTCTTGATCTGCCACATATTAGATATCATGCATGCATCAATGATTGCATCATATATCGGAACGACCACGCGGAAACAACCATCTGTCCAAAGTGCAATGCTTCACGATATAAAAAGGCCGGAAAGAAAGCTCCACAGAAAGTTGTCTGGTACTTTCCGATCATTCCGTGTCTATAGTGGTATTTCGTAGATCCTAAGGAAGCAAAGCTTATGCGCTGGCACGCGGAGAGGGTGAAGCCAGATGACGGAGATGAACCGAAGCTGAGACACCTCGCACATGCTAGCAAGTGGAGAGCATTAAATGCTGAATTTGAATTTTTCGCAAATGATCCAAGGAACATTGTGCTTGGCGCTAGTAGTGATGGCATGAATCCATTTGGCAACCAGAACACCAATCATAGCACATGGCCCGTGTTTGTATGGATGTACAACCTCCCCCCTGGTTGTGCATGAAGGAAAAATACATACACATGGCTATGCTTATTCAAGGGCCGAGACAACCGGGCAATGATATAAATCTGTATCTCGGGTTACTGAAAGAGGAGTTACAGACCTTATGGACAATGCCAGCCAAGACATGGGATGCAAGCAAAGGAGAGTATTTCTACATGAGAGCCGCGCTGATCACGACGGTGCAGGACTATCTCGGTTACGACTATCTCTTCGGCCAGGTGTGCCATGGATATTGCGGATGCACGAGGTGCATGGATGATACAACTTCTCTGCAGCTATCGAAAGATGGCGGGTCTATGAAAATCGTGTACATGGGGCATCGAAGATGGCTCGAGAAGGATGACCCATGGAGAAAGCGTGGAGATCTATTCAATGGTAAGGCTGAGTATCGAGGTCATCCACGTAAGTGTAGCGGTGCAGAAATATATGAGTTATTGAAGAACTGGGAAGAGTGCCCCTCGCCGGGAAAGACGAAGAAAAAGGCGTCGGAGCCCCTGCTGAAGATATGGAAGATGAGATCTGTTTTCTGGGACTTGGAATACTGGCCCATACTCGACACGCCTCATAGCCTTGATCAAATGCATATCACAAAAAATATCCTTGAGAGTTTGCTTGGAACATTGTTGAACATGCCGGAGAGGACCAAGGATGGGACGAAGGCAAGAAAAGACTTGGAATTTTTGAAAATCAGGAAAGATCTCCAAATGCCCGGTATAAGGTCGTCAGAGGAGACAGAGAGTGAGACGGAGCCGGAAGATATGGGCAAAAAAGTAAACAAGAAGGAAGAACAATATTGCCCCCCTCTTGCTTCAGCTTAGATCCGAAGGAGGTCGATCAATTGTTCAAGTGCCTTGCCAGAATCAAAGTTAGTTCCGGATACTGTGGGAAGATAAGAAGATATCTGGACACTAAGATAAAAAGGTTCAGTGGGATGAAGTCTCATGACTGTCATGTGATGATGACGCAGTTACTCCCGGTTGCACTTAGAGGGATTATGGACACACATGTGCGTGAGACGCTTACTGACCTATGCCACTTTTTTGATGCTATCTCTCGAAGGTCGATCAGTGTGAAGCAACTCCATAGGCTACAGGAAGATATCGTTGTCATACTGAATGTGCTAGAGATGTACTTCCCGCCCGCGTTCTTTGATGTCATGGTGCATCTATGTGTCCACATCGTGGACGACATCATCGACCTAGGGCCGACATTCCTGCATAGCATGATGCCGTTCGAGAGGATGAATGGGGTCATCAAAGGATTCGTTCGTAACATGTCATGTCCAGATGGAAGCATAGCCCAGGGATATCTGACCAAAGAGTGCATCTCTTTCTGTGAGAGTTATCTGACCAAAGACCCTGTTGTTGGTTTGCCCATCAACAAGCACTGTGGAAGGCTCGAAGGCGAAGGTCACACCAACGGTCATAGGGATGTGAATGTGTTACGCTCGGGCCGACAAAACGACCTTGACAGGGCAAACTTAGTAGTGCTACAACACCTAGATGTGCTAGAAGATTTTGTGACACTGCACAAAGAGACAATCGCAAAGAAGTACCGTGACCGTGGGGTGCACAGGACGGACGCTGAAGTTATTAGAGAGCACAACTCCACTTTCTTGCGTTGGTTCAAAGAGCGAGTTCTGGCTAATCCCCCGGAAGATGGTTGTCCGAACGGAACACTCATATACGCCTTAGCACATGGCCCCTCGACCAACCTCGCGACTTATCAAGCATACGATATCAACGGTTACACGTTCTACACGGAGGAGAAAGATATAAACAGTGATGACCAAAACTCAGGGGTAACGATGGAAGCCATGACCGGGAATGTAATTGAAAGATATTACGGAAGGGTCGAAGAGATATGGGAGCTTAACTACTCTGGATTGCATAGCACGACGATGTTCCGTGTTAGATGGGCTAAAAATGTACACAGAGAAAACCGACATTTCACTACCATGTGTATACCCGACTCCGACGATAGCGGTACCGTCAACGCCATCGCCAAAAATGAGCCAAGGGTACACGCTAAACACGTGACACAATGTTTCTTCATAACTGATCCGATCAATCCCAGCCGTGTTGTCGTGAGGAGAAGCAAAAGGAGCATCGCCGGAATGGATGGAGTCGCCAACGACGAAGACTATGACCAGTACGGTGATCCGATGATGGAAGATGATGCTGATGACGAGGAAACATATGTAAAAAGAAGAATGAAGACTACATTACCTACGAAAGATCGTAATCCCTGGAGAAGGAAAAGTCACGACCATGGGCTCAATTATTCGACAACGAACAAAAGAGGGAAGAAGATCAGTCTGAAGCGTCGTCGTCGCCCAAGCTGACAAACTAATCCCAAAGTTTGTGTGTGTCTAGCTATTTTGTATACCGCCGATAGCGGTCAAATGATGTAAGATATATATTATACTAATTATTATCCGGAGGGTAACAGTGGTATTGCTCAAACGACAGCCCAAATTAAAGCCCTGAGTTTGTGGAATATGAAAAACAACAAGAAAAAGAAAAAGAAAAAGAGAAATGAAAAAGAAAAAGAATAATAAAAGTAAAAAGAGAAATAAAAATAAAATAAAAAAGAAGGAAGTTTGTGGAATATGAAAAAGAAAAAGAAAAATAAAAAAGAAAAAGAAAAAGTTAGCAGTAGCGCGTTTTCGCTAGGACAGCGCTATAGCTAAGAAAAATAAAAATAAAAAAAGAGGAAGAAAAAGTTAACAGTAGCGCGTTTTTGCCAGGGCAGTGCTATAGCTAAGAAAAAGAATAAGAAAAAAAGAAAAAGAAAAAGTTAGGAGTAGCGCGTTTTCGCTAGAGCGGCGCTATAGCTAAGTTAGCTATAGCGCATTTTGCCAAGACGCGCTATAGCTAAGTTGCGTATACAGAGCCACTGCACCCATCTCTTTCCTCTCTCTCTCTCTCACTCTCTCGCTCGATCCCCTTTCTCTCGCACCCGCCCACGCCGCCGTCGCCGCCTGCACCTGCCCACGCCACCGCCGATGCCCGCACCCGCCTACCCACCGCCGACGCACGCACCTGCCGACGCCTCCGCCGACGCCCGCACCTGCCCACGCCGCCGTGGACACGCGCCGCACCCAACCCCGACGCCGGCCACTGGCCACCCCGACGCTCCCTCCCCCCGTGCTGCCCCTGCCCTACGTGCACTCCTAGCCCGGCTCCTCCTACTCCGACGCTCTCGCTCTCTCTCTGACCAAATTTGGTCTCTTTGCAGATCGACGAGGAGGAGAAGGACCCCCTCTGCCTCGGCAACCCCGACGCCACCCCCTCAACCCCGGTGAGCCCTGACCCCGACGCCACCCCCTCAGCCCCGACGACCCTAACCCCAACGTGCGGTGAGCCACCCCCTCCTTTCTGGTCAGGTAGCAGGATTTTGCAGGATTTTGCCTTATGCAGTGTTCCATGTCTGGTCAGGTAGCAGCAACAGTAGCATTCGTATCTAGGTTCTATGGTAATTAAGATAAATACGATGAACTAATGGTGTAGAGACCATACTGAAACTAAGTTTCAGGGGCATATACTGAAAATGAACATATTTCAGAATGAACAGTGGGAAGACCACAAGAAAGTGAATGACTAATTCTTAAACTCTTTTTGTTAAGTCAGTTTGCATGTTTTTTGTTTCCCAGATCAGTGGTTTTGGACTCTATTGACAACTAGTTAGTGTTGGACCAACTACCTTGATAAGCAAAAGGAATTAACCTACAAAATGTAACCAAATATGGACTAAAAACTGGTCATCAAAAAAAAGTAAATGAAAATGAAATTGAGGATTTTTAAAAATTTAGAAAATGGAGTAGTAGATGCCACTGAATATGCCACTGAAAATGGAGTAGCTAGCATCAGTGCAAAAAACAATGCTCAAAAAATATCTTGGAAAGTGTCATGTGAGCATCATTGAGCATTTTTCTGCCACTGAAGATTAGTGGAAACTGAAGATTGTTTTTTGTATTAAGTCACAAGTAGTTGTATTGGCAGCAAGTACAGAAAGTATTGTTAGTGAAAATTTGCGGTGATCAATTTTGCATTTCTGTAACTAGTCCATTGCAGTAGTCTGCAATTTTATTTGAATGCAATGTTGATGGACACAGCAGCAAGTTTATGAAATGAAATGAAATGATGTCCATTGGAGTCCATTTGGAGTTGCTCCATTGCTTGCGAGATGCTCTATATGTGCCCTATGTTTTGCCGGTTGCTAAGTGACATATGTTTTGCCGGAAATATTGATTCATTTCCATTCCGGCAAATTTCAGGCGCTCTATATGTGCACTTTCTATATGTGCACCTTCATCAACTCAACTAATTAATTAATCTTCAGTAGCCGTTCTTTTTGGATCTCTGACGCCGCACGTATATGTCTTTGTAGGCCGACTCCACTCCGTGCACCCTCCTTTACAACATGAAGGGCGGGTTGGTGGATGTGGGGAAGGGTACTATAGTGAAGCCTAAGGATCAATTGTTTCACCGCCGGCAGATGCCTGATAACGCCTTAAGGGTCTCTGTGGCGAGTGTGAAAGCGGGCTACGAGGGTCTCCCTCGTCCGATAAAAACCGATGGAGAGGATGACGAGACCCCCACGCAGCTTGGCCATTGCAAAAATTGGCCGATCCTGTGGCCGAAAAATCTTCTTCGTGTCAAGGTGGCCGGGAGCACACCAACGGGACCTCAGGAAGGTATGACCACAACACCACCTACACAAGTACAACCATCGTCTGTGCTGCTTGCTGAGATTGAGAGACATGAGGAAGGAGGGCCAACCGTTCCGTCGGCAGATGATGCCATCTGCCCCATGGAAGATGATAGGGATCATGACATGGAGAAGGACGACGATGAACCTAACCAGTATTTCAATACTGCCTTTGACAACGAAGTAACAATGAGTCAACCATATGAATATGAGATGCATGTACCAGAGCCGGAACGTCCTCGGGAGTGCAAGAAGTCTTTGTTCATGCAATCCTCGCAGGACACGCCTCCAGATGCCGGCTCCACCCAAGCTCAACTAATTAGCCAGAGTCGTCCAAAGCTGAGCGCGACAACACTAGGGGTGGTGCTCAGGGAGGGTCTGACAGACCCACCAGCACCTGAGCCCACCAAGAAGAAGCAGAGGAAGAGACCGGCGGTGAGAAAATCCAATAAAGCTGGCAATGTTGGTTCTAGCAGCCAGCCGCCTTCGACCAAGGTTGACCATGTACTGATGAAACATGCGCCATTAATCCATGTCGCGGGAGAGCCAATGGTACCGGCGAATGCACTAGCTGCCATAGAAGGGGATCTCAGGTGACTCCATGACCATGTGCTTTCGACAGAGAGAAGCCTCCTCGCCTCGGATGATCCAGGATACCCACTTTATACGGTTCATGTGCCGAGATGTTGCAAGATGTATGTCCACACATGCCCCGCGGACCTCTTCTTCCAGAGGTTTGATTACATCTTCCAGATGTTTCAAATGAGGACACTCGATTTTCCGTTCGTCCGCCTGTATACGCTGCACATGAACTACATCGTCAGGAGAGAGCAAGTCACTGGTCTTGCGGTCGCGGACCCATACTACATGCATGAGGGCTTCTTGTCAATCAACGACGCCAACCGTCAATATGCGATTCAGTACATCGAAGAATTCTTGGTCAACAATAAGGACAAAGAAACGATTCTCCTACCTTATCATCCCAGATAGCACTATAACACGTACATCCTTTCATGCATTTCAATAGTTACTTTGCACCCATGGAGGCTAAACTTGATCGTGTATTTTGCGCAGCGGGGGGTGTCGTGCCGTTCTCACTGTTCTTTACCCGCGTTACTCCCGCACTCTATATTTGGACCCTTGAAAGAACATACAGAAGAAAGATTACACACACATAAAGTATGTTCTGGACAGAGCTATGCTGGGCTTCAGCATGCGGGGTGGCTACATCCAATACAAAAAAATAAATAAGGCCGGGCTTTGTTTTAGCCACAAGACTGACTTCTGTTGCATCCAGCAACCGGCAAGAGGTGAGAATGATGGATTCTACGTCATCCATCTAATGATGGAGTACAGAAGGGATGTGCAATCACTTTGCATGAAATCTTCATCCGATACCCATATCCTGAGATGGGCCGAAGCCTTTGGAGCCGTGCCGAATAATCGACTTCGAAATGATTTCTATCGGATCCAACAGGAAATTGCGTCCATCATCATCAAACATGTCCTCGAAGAGAATGGGATGTTCTACGGCGGCCCAAAATCGCGAGCTGACGTCCGAACCCGCATTGCCCTACAGCGTTAGGACATGATGCCTTTCACTAAGCTTGGGTGCACCCTTCCGGATATGGACAGATGGGAAGAGTGCACTGCTTAAAAACAATGTGTTTGTTTAGTTACTTGTTACTTTCTGTACGACGAAACTTCGAATCTCTTAGTACGACGAAACTATTAGATGTATGCTGCCGCGCTCTAGTTAATTACTTTCGGTACGATAAAATTTGTTAACTATGTTTACTATATATGTTGCTTCTATTTCATAACTGTTTTGTTGAATTCGCTTCATGGAATATATATGTGCATCTCTGACAGGTATATAGATCAACAATGGCGAGGAAGTGGTATGACGTGTATGTAGGGCATGTTCCGGGTGTGTATGATGAGTGGCCAGAGTGTCAGGCCCAAGTCTCTGGCTTCTCCGGCGGAAGCCAGAAAGGGTTTGATAGCAGAGCGGAAGCCGAAGCTAGTTACTTGAGGTTCATAGCACAACAGGGGATTCAGAACCAGCGCCGCTGCAAAAACTACTACATAATACCGCTTTTGATCTTCGTGATCGCTCTTATCGTGTATGTCTTAGTTTAGGTAGATGATGAAACATGTGTCTACGGTGACAATGTAAGAGACATGTAATCATTAACTTGTATCGCTATTTCGAGATGATGATGAGATCGACATCATTTGTGTTGAGACTATGTTGATATGATGAGACTATGTTGTACCACTTCCATGATGATGACGAGATATTCCTTTTTCATATAGTTCTAGTGTATGTGTATGTTGTAACTGTATAAAACCTGTAAAAATACGAATACAGCAACATAAAAAAAGAAAATACTAGCACTAGTGTGGGGTATTGGAGTAGTAGCAGCGCTGCTTACCAGTAGTGTTTTTTGAAGGGCCACGCTACTAGTATTAGGAGTAGCGATGGACAGAGGCGCGCTACTGCTAGATACAGATAGCAGTAGCACTGGTTCAAACAAGCGCTACTGCTAAAAAATAGCTGTAGCGCCGTAGCAGTAGCGCGCCTGCCCACGCTACTAATAGCCAAAAAACCAGCGCTACTGGTAACGGTTTTCCTAATAGTGTAGAAGAAAGAAACCATAACAATCTCAACATAACGAGAGGTAATTTAGTAACATGAAAATTTCTAGAATTGTGTTTTCCTCTATCATAATAATTACATGTAGGATCATAATGAAATTCAATATAACCATCACATAAAATATTCTCTTCATGATCCATGCATGCAAAGTGGACACTCTTCCAAAATAGTGGGATCATCAAATAAAGTCATGACCTCTCCAAACCCACTTTATCAAAAGTTTCATAAGATTGAACACTCTCCAAATAAGTGGGATTAATTTTATCTAAAGTTGACACTCTTCCAAACCCACTTTTAATATTATCACAAGCATATTCATCATGAGGTTTAAATAAATTTTCAAGATCGTAAGTAGAATCACCCCAATCATGATCATTGCAATAAGTAGTGGACATATCAAAATTAGCGTCCCCAAGCTTGGGGTTTTGCATATTATTAGCACAATTTACATTAACAGAATTTATAGTAAAATTATTGCAATCACGCTTTTCATTCAAGGAGCTATCATGAATCACTTCATAAATTTCCTCATCACAATTTTTAGATTCACGAATCTCAAGCAAAACTTCATAAAGATAATCTAGTGCACTCAAATCGCTAGCAATTGGTTTATCATAATTGGATCTTTTGCAAAGATTAGCAAGTGGATGAGGATCCATATCAATAGATTTTAAGCAAGCAAAGATGTAAGCAAATAGAAGGCACATGGTAACACAAGTAGAGATAGCAAACAAGAGATCTGACGAGAAAAAGGCGAACAAAAAAAAGAGGCGAATTAAATGGCAAATTTTTGTGAAGTGGGGGAGAGGAAAACGAGAGGCAAATGGAAAATAATATAAATTTCAAGGGGATGAGATTTGTAATTAGGAACCTGGTTATGTTGAAGATCCTCCCCGGCAACGGCGCCAGAAATTCTCCTTGATGGTAGCTAGAACTACGTCGGTATTTCCCCGGAGAGGGAGGGATGATGTAGCACAGCGACGGTAGAGTATTTCCCTAAGTTATGAAACCAAGGTATCGAACCAGTAGGAGAACCAAGCAACACAATGTAAACAGCACCTGCACACAAATAACAACACCTCGCAAGCCGACGTGTTAAAGGGGTTGTCAATCCCTTTCGCGTAAAGGCGCCAGAAATTGGCAAGCGAACGTGAGGTAAATTGTAATAGATTAAAATAATAGATCGCAAATAAATAAAGTACAGCAAGGTATTTTTGTATTTTTGTTTAATAGAACTGAATAAAAATGCAAAGGAAAAGTAGGTTGCAAGGCAAATATATGAGAAAGAAGACCCGGGGGCCGTAGGTTTCACTAGTGGCTTCTCTCGAGAAAAATAGCAAACGGTAGGTAAACAAATTACTGTTGGGCAATTGATAGAACTTCAAATAATTATGACGATATCCATGCAATGGTCATTACATAGGCATCAGGTCCAAGATTAGTAGACCGACTCCTGCCTGCATCTACTACTATTACTCCACACATCGACCGCTATCCAGCATCCATCTAGTGTATTAAGTTCATGGAAAATGGAGTAATGCAATAAGAACGATGACATGATGTAGACAAGATCCGTTTATGTATATGGCGGTAGATATAGATCCCGTCTTTTTATCCTTAGTAGCAACGATACGTACGTGTCGTTTCCCCTTCTGTCACTGGGATCGAGCACCGTAAGATCGAACCCACTACCAGGCACCTCTTCCCATTGCAAGATAAATAGATCAAGTTGGCCAAACAAAACCCAAATATCGGAGAAGAAATACGAGGCTATAAGAGATCATGCATATAAGAGACCAAATAAACTCAAATAACTTTCATGGATATAAAAAGATATGACTGATCATAAACTCAAAGTTCATCAGATCCCAACAAGCACACCGTAAAAGAGTACATCATATGGATCTCCAGGAGACCATTGTATTGGGAATCCAGCGAGAGAGAGAAAGCCATCTAGCTACTAATTACGGAGCCGAAGGTCTACAAGGGACTACTCACGCATCATTGCAGAGGCACCAATGGAAGTGGTGAACCCCTCCATGATGGTGTCTAGATTGGATCTGGTGGTTCTGGACTCTTCGGTGGCTGGATGAATATTTCAACGCTTCTTCTAGGGTTTCTGGAATATTGTGGTATTTATAGATCAAAGAGGCGGTCCGGGGGCACTCGTGGTGGGCACAACCCACAAGGGCGCGCCTGGGCCTCCTGGCGCGCCCTGGTGGGTTGTGCCCCCCTCGGGGCACCCTCCAGGTGCAATCAGGGCCCATTGCCTTCCTTTTTGCCCATAAAAAATCATTGTGGAGTTTCGTGGCATTTGGACTTCGTTTGATGTTGATTTCCTGCGATGTAAAAAACATGGAAAAACAGCAACTGGCACTTGGCACTATGTCAATAGGTTAGTACCAAAAAAATGATATAAAATGACTATAAAATGATTATAAAACATCCAAGATTGATAAAAAAACAACATGGAAAAATAAAAAATTATAGATATGTTGGAGACGTATCAGCAGCAAATGAAGGAGTCTGGATGAGGGAGTTCATATCCGATCTAGGTGTCATACCTAGTGCATCGGGTCCAACGAAAATCTTTTGTGACAATACTGGTGCAATTGCCTTCGCAAAGGAATCCAGATTTCACAAGAGAACCAAGCACATCAAGAGACGCTTCAATTCCATCCGCGATCAAGTCAAGGAGAGAGACATAGAGATTTGCAAGATACATACAGATCTGAATGTTGCAGACTCATTGACTAAGCCTCTCTCACGAGCAAAACATGACCAGCACCAAGACTCCATGGGTGTTAGAACCATTACTATGTAATCTAGATTATTGACTCTAGTGCAAGTGGGAGAATGAAGGAAATATGCCCTAGAGGAAATAATAAAGTTGTTATTTATATTTCCTTATATCATGATAAATGTTTATTATTCATGATAGAATTGTATTAACTGGAAAGTTAGTACATGTGTGAATACATAGACAAACATGGTGTCCCTAGTATGCCTCTACTTGACTAGCTCGTTAATCAAAGATGGTTAAGTTTCCTAGCCATAGACATGTGTTGTCTTTTGATTAATGGGATCACATCATTAGAGAATGATGTGATGGACAAGACCCATCCGTTAGCTTAGCACTATGATCATTTAGTTTATTGCTATTGCTTTCTTCATGACTTATACATGTACCTATGACTATGCTATTATGCAACTCCCGAATACCGGAGGAACACTTAGTGTGCTATCAAACGTCACAATGTAACTGCGTGATTATAAAGATGCTCTACAAGTGTCTCCGATGGTGTTTGTTGAGTTGGCATAGATTGAGATTAGGATTTGTCACTCCGAGTGTCGGAGATGTATCTCTGGGCCCTCTCGGTAATGCACATCACTATAAGCCTTGCAAGCAATGTGACTAATGAGTTAGTTGCGGGATGATGCAATACGGAACGAGTAAAGACACTTTCTGGTAACGAGATTGAACTAGGTATGATGGTACCGACGATCGAATCTCGGGAAAGTAAAATACCGATGACAAAGGGAAGAACGTATGTTCTTATGCAGTTTGACTGATAAAGATCTTCGTAGAATATGTATGAGCCAATATGAGCATCCAGGTTCCGCTATTGGTTATTGACCAGAGATGTGTCTCGGTCATGTCTACATAGTTCTTGAACCCGTAGGGTCCGCACGCTTAACGTTCGATGACGATTTGCATTATGAGTTATATGATTTGATGTACCGAAGTTTGTTCGGAGTCCCGTATGAGATCACGGACATGACGAGGAGTCTCGAAATGGTCGAGACATAAGATTCATATATTGGAAGGTTCCATTCGGACACCGGAATGGTTCGGGTCGTTTCGGATGAGTTTTGGAGTACCGGGGGTTACCGGACCCCCCCCCCCCCCCCGGGAAGTTATTGGGCCTCATGGGCCTAGCGGTGGAAGAGAGGAGGCAGGCCAGGGAGTGGCGCGTGCCCCCTAGCCTAAACCGAATTGGACTAGGGTTGGGGGGGGCCAGCCCCCCCTTTCCTTCTCTTCTACTCCTCCTTCCCCCCTTCTCCTTGTGGGAATAGGAATGGGGGGGGGGGGGGGCGAATCCTACTTGGAGTAGGACTCCCCCCCTTGGGCGAGCCATACCTTGGCCGGCCTCCTCATCCCTCCCCCTTTATATACGTGGGAGGGGGCACCCCAAAGGCACACCAATGTTTCTCTTAGCCATGTGCGATGCCCCCTCCACAGAAACACACCTCGGTCATATCGTCGTAGTGCTTAGGCGAAGCCCTGCGCCATCAACTTCATCATCACCGTCACCACACCGTCATGCTGACGGAACTCTCCCACGGCCTCAACTGGACTGAGAGTACGAGGGACACCATCGAGCTGAACGTGTGCTGAACACGGAGGTGTCGTACTTTCGGTGCTAAGATCGGTCGGATTGTGAAGACGTACGACTACATCAACCGCGTTGATAAACGCTTCCGCTTTTGGTCTACGAGGGTACGTGGACACACTCTTCCCGCTCGTTGCTATGCTTCTCCTCGACAGATCTTGTGTGATCGTAGGCAATTTTTTTGAAATACTACGTTCCCCAACAATCCCGACGGTGTCCGTACATCTGTGCAGGCGTTCCTAGCCTAACGGTGGCTGTCAGCGGCGCCATCAAGTATTGCCCAACCAGGAGGCGCCACGTGGAAAGCCTATGCCTACGGCTAAGCCATCGGCATAGGCTTGCCACATGGCGCCTCCGGGTTGCTCCTGGAGCAGGGCTACGCAACTACGCCAACGGCTCAGCCGTCGGCATACACTGGTATGCGTCGTTGCTATACAAACGGTTTTTAACCACTTTCCGCGATGGTATTTGGGACCGTCACCAAGTGAATGTGGGCGATAGGGTGTCCTTCCCACACGACCTAGAAACCATCGGGGATATCGAGCAGTGATCCAGAGGCCTTCCTAAAGTAATCGTGTGCGATGCAGCACACACTAAATTCTTTCGCACGTGTGGTATTTGTGATTAAATGTTTCTAATGACGCAGTGAAACCATATGGTCTGTCGTAGTGAACCATTTGGGAAACAGTATGTAAGGCACACGGGCCAACATATGAACTGTGTGCGATTTGTGCCCCATCGCACATGAGTTTTCTACGTAACCCGTCTGCCATGCAAGACTCCATCACACACGTTTCCCAACAATTACCGTCTGTGATAATGTTCTATCTCAAATGGTTCAGGAGCCCCTTCGCACACATACAAGTGTTGTAGACCGTTTGTGACTTGTTGGGTATCACCGACGGTTGCAGTAAGAGTGACGTGTGCTTTTCGTTTGGGATCCCACACGTTTCCTCAAAAATTTACGACTGGAATTGTATATTACATTGGGCACGGTTTACTCGGAGTTCTTGTGTGCGATAACGTGATATCACAAATGGTTCCGGAGACCCTACGCACACGTAGTAGCGCTGCAAATCGTTTGCGATCTGTTGTGTATCACCAACGCTTCTGCTACGATTAAGGTATGCGTTCTGATGTGGATCGCACACACTCATTTAGTTGAACCGTGTGCGGAGCAATTGGCAGGTTAAATCAAAAATATCCAATTTTGAATCGGCATGCAAAAAGAAAATTCACCACAATATTCAATTGAACAAATAAACAAAAATATCACATTATGAATTGGCACGCAAAAAGAAAATTCGCCACAATTCTCAATTGAACAAATAAAAAAATTCCAATTTTGAATCGGCACGGAAAAAGTAAATTCACCGCAATATTCAATTGAACAAATAGTGCCCACAGGAAGAACATTCATCAGATTTCTCAACAATTGCAATTGAACATATGGTAGCTAAATTTCAATGATTTGTCCACACATATATGCATTACATAATTAATCATAGTGTATGAAATACGAAGACCTCATCAGATGGAAAACAATGGATCCATGCGTATATGTTTAGCGGCTAACTCTTACTCAATGTTTCAAGAGAAGGCATGCTGAAATCTGCCTGATGGATTCTTCTCCAAAGTCAAGGCTTTGGCCACTATTGTGGGTGAGCCTAAATCTCAAGATTTTGAAGGCAACTTTGCACGTGTCCGTGTGAGAATTGATGTCACCAAGCCTCTTAAGAACGTTGTTTCACTAGTGGTTAAGAAGAAAGACACCCTTGAGCGGGTCATCTTCAGAGTTAAATATGAAAGGCTACCTGATTGGTGTGCAGTATGTGGGAATTTGGGGCATTAGTTTAAGGAGTGGACACTAGTAGAAAAAGAGGCTTCCATACGCCCCCATTAGTCCCCAAAACAATCGAACCGCGACAAAAGGGGCCTTTAGTCGCGGTTCGGGAGGAGACCCACGACCAACTATCTGGGCCCAGCGCGCTCGGTCGACAGCTGGCGGACGGGAGGGGCTTTAGTCCCGGTTGGCCTGGCCAACCGGGACTAAAGGTCCCCGAAGGCCTTTAGTCGCGGTTGGCCAGGCCAACCGGGGCTAAAGGCCCATCCAGCTGGCGGACGGGAGGGGCTTTAGTCCCGGTTGGCCTGGCCAACCGGGACTAAAGGCCCATCCCTATATATAGGACTCAGCTCACTTCACTTCACTCAGCTCACTTCACAATTTTCAGAAGGGGGTGGTGGGTTTGCTTTTGGTTCCTCCTATGCACAAAAGGTGTTCGATGAAATGCCCGAGATCCTGAAACAAACATGATATGAAGTGTCCGAGCCACACTTGAGCTTTCTCATTTATTTTTCCTCCGCGATCGCGGTTAGCAACTTGAACCTTTCATGTGTCATTGATAAAATATGCATGTGTGTAGTTCATTGTTTAATTTGTATTATTTCTAGCTAGTTAGTTTAACAAATGCATGATGGTTAATTATATACTTTATATAATAATAATGCAGATGAATCGGCAATGGATGTACGGTCCCCGACTCTCCGGCGAGTTCACTACGGGTTTGAAAGATTTCCTCGTAGTGGCAAATGCGAACAAGCAGCGAGGTTTTATTATCTGTCCATGTGCTGTCTGTAAGAATCAGAAGGGCTACTCCTCCTGAAGAGAGGTTCACATGCACCTGCTTCGGCGCGGTTTCATGCGAAGCTATAATTGTTGGACCAAGCATGGAGAAAGAGGGGTTAGAATGGAAGAAGATGAAGAAGGGGATGATATCGATGACAACTATCATGATCATTTCGGTGATACTTTCATGGAGGATGATGCTGAAGGTGGGGAAGGGTTAGGTGAAGGTGAAGAAGAGGCACATGATGAGCCCGCTGATGATCTTGGTCGGACCATTGCTGATGCACGGAGACGCTGCGAAACTGACAAGGATAGGGAGAATTTGGATCGCATGTTAGAGGATCACAAAAAGTCATTGTATCCAGGATGCGATAATAGTCTGAAAAAGCTGGGCTGCACACTGGATTTGCTAAAATGGAAGGCACAGGAAGGTGTAGGTGACTCATCATTTGAAAATTTGCTGAAAATGTTGAAGAATATGTTTCCGAAGAATAACGAGTTGCCCGCCAGTACGTACGAAGCAAAGAAGGTTGTCTGCCCTCTAGGTTTAGAGGTTCTGAAGATACATGCATGCATTAACGACTGTATCCTCTACCGCGGTGAATATGAGAATTTGAATGAATGCCCTGTATGCACTGCATTGCATTATAAGATCAGAGGCGATGACCCTGGTGACGATGTTGAGGGCGAGAAACCCCGGAAGAGGGTTCCCGCCAAGGTGATGTGGTATGCTCCTATAATACCACGGTTGAAACGTCTGTTCATGAACAAAAAGCATGCCAAGTCGTTGCGATGGCACAAAGAGGACCGTAAGTCCGACGGGGAGTTGAGACACCCCGCTGATGGAACGCAATGGAGAAAGATCGACAGAGTGTTCAAAGATTTTGCAGCTGACGCAAGGAACATAAGATTTGGTCTAAGTACTGATGGCATGAATCCTTTTGGCGAGCAGAGCTCCAGCCATAGCACCTGGCCCGTGACTCTATGCATCTACAACCTTCCTCCTTGGTTGTGCATGAAGCGGAAGTTCATTATGATGCGAGTGCTCATCCAAGGTCCAAAGCAACCCGGGAACGACATCGATGTGTACCTAAGGCCATTAGTTGATGAACTTTTACAGTTGTGGGCCAGACCTGGTGTACGTGTCTGGGATGAGCACAAAGGAGAGGAATTTGACCTACGAGCGTTGCTTTTTGTAACCATCAACGATTGGCCTGCTCTCAGTAACCTTTCGGGACAGACAAATAAGGGGTACAATGCATGCACGCACTGCTTACATGAGACTGAAAGTGTACGTCTGGTTAATTGTAAGAAGAACGTGTACCTGGGTCATCGTCAATTTCTTCCCCGAAATCATAACGTAAGAAAGAAAGGCAAGCATTTCAACGGCAAGGCAGATCACCGGCCGAAGCCTGCGGAACGTACTGGTGCTGAGATATTTGATATGGTCAAGGATTTGAAAGTCATCTTTGGAAAGGGTCCTGGCGGACAATCAGTTCCGCGGGGAGTTGACGGGCACGCACCCATGTGGAAGAAGAAATCTATATTTTGGGAGCTAGAATATTGGAAAGTCCTAGATGTCCGCTCTGCAATCGACGTGATGCATGTTACGAAGAATATTTGCGTGAACCTGCTAAGCTTCTTGGGCGTGTATGGGAAGACAAATGATACAAAGGAAGCACGGCAGGACCAACAACTTTTGAAAGACCCAGATGACCGGCATCCGGAATGGTTTCAAGGTCGTGCCAGCTACGCTCTTACCAAAGAAGAGAAGGTCATTTTTTTTGAATGCCTGAGCAGTATGAAGGTTCCGTATGGCTTCTCGTCGAATATAAAGGGAATAATAAACATGGCGGAGAAAAAGTTCCAAAACCTGAAGTCTCACGACTGCCACGTGATTATGACGCAATTGCTTCCGATTGCTTTGAGGGGGCTCCTACCGGAAAATGTTCGAGTAGCCATTGTGAAGCTATGTGCATTCCTCAATGCAATCTCTCAGAAGGTAATCAATCCAGAAGATCTACCACGGTTACAGAACGATGTGGTCCAATGCCTTGTCAGTTTTGAGTTGGTGTTCCCACCATCCTTCTTTGATATTATGACGCACCTCCTGCTCCACCTAGTCGAAGAGATTTCCATTCTCGGTCCTGTATTTCTACACAATATGTTCCCCTTTGAGAGGTTCATGGGAGTATTAAAGAAATATGTTCGTAACCGTGCTAGGCCAGAAGGAAGCATCGTCAAGGGCTATGGAAATGAGGAGGTAATTGAGTTCTGTATTGACTATATTCCTGACCTTAAGCCGATTGGTATTCCTCAATCGCGGCACGAGGGGAGACTAAGTGGAAAAGGCAAGATCGGAAGGAAATCCACGATATGTATGGACGGTCATTCTATGACTGAAGCACACCACACAGTTCTGCAAAATTCCAGCTTTGTGGCTCCGTACTTCGAGCAACACAAGAATATTTTACGCTCGGACAACCCGGGGAAGCCTGAATCCTGGATTAGAAAGGCCCACATGGAGACTTTCGGCAGTTGGTTGCGAAAACATTTAATGAATGACAATGATGTTGGAGATCAGCTGTACATGTTGGCCAAGAAACCATCTTCGACTATAACGATTTTCCAAGGGTACGAGATAAATGGGAATACATTTTACACCATCGCCCAAGATAAAAAGAGCACCAACCAAAACAGTGGTGTCCGCTTTGATGCAGCAACCGAGAATGGGCGAAAGGTCACATATTATGGTTACATAGAGGAGATATGGGAACTTGACTATGGACCCTCCTTTAAGGTCCCTTTGTTCCGGTGCAAATGGTTCAAGCTAACAGGAGGTGGGGTAAAGGTGGACGAGCAATACGGAATGACAATGGTGGATTTCAACAATCTTGGTTACCTTGACGAACCATTCGTCCTTGCCAAAGATGTCGCTCAGGTTTTTTATTTGAAGGACATGAGTAGCAAACCGAGGAAACGGAAAGATAAGAAAACGATCAGTACATCATGCGATGATCCAAAGCGCCACATTGTTCTTTCAGGGAAAAGAAACATCGTGGGAGTGGAGGACAAGACAGACATGTCAGAAGATTATAATATGTTTGGTGAAATTCCGCCCTTCAAAGTGAACACTGACCCAAGCATTAAGTTAAATGATGAGGATGCTCCATGGATACGGCACAATCGTAAGCAAGCAGGGACACAAGGGAAGAATTGATGTGTAATAATTTATTGTACCAAACTTTGTATTTGGTCGATGAACTGAATGATGTATCAAACCTTTTGTCAAACCTTCAAGGGATTTTAAAATGAATTAGTTTTATTTTTCTGATTTTTTTGATATATAATTGTATTTTTAAGATTTTAAAATGAATTAGTTTTATTTTTCTGATTTTAAAAGGAAAAAGGAAGAAGAAGAAAGAAGGAAAAAGGAAGAAAAAAACAGAAGAAAAAAGGAAAAACAGAAGAAAAAAACAAACAGAAGAAAAACATAAGAAAAAAACAAACAGAAGAAAAAAACAGAAGAAAAAAGGAAAAAGGAAAAAAGGAAGAAAAAAAGAAGAAAAACAAGAAAAAGGAAGAAACAAACAGAAGAAAAAAACAGAAGAAAAAACAGAAGAAAAACAAGAATTTAAAATGAATTAGTTTTATTTTCTGATTTTTTTGATATATAATTGTATTTTTAAGATTTTAAAATGAATTAGAAACAAAATAATATAAACTTTAATAAAATATATAAGTACAAACAAAATAAAAAATATGCCTCCTACTGGGCCAGCACGGCCTGAATACGACTAGAAACCCATCAATGGGCCAGGATTCAGGCCCGCAGAAGGCCCAGTAGGCCCACAAGCACATAGTGTCAGAATAGGCCCGTAAGCCTGCATTTGAGAGGAGCTCGAAGTGGTGAGCGCAGCCGCGCTTATAAACCACTGTCGAAGCCTCTCGGCTAGCGAGGTGGGACTAAACATCCCACCGCACCGCGCCAGTTCCAGCACAACGCCTTTAGTCCCGGTTGGGGAGGCGGACCGCGACTAAAGGGTACCCTTTAGTCGCGGTTGTTGTCCCCAACCGCGACTAAAGGGTCTTTCTGCGCGGGAACGTAAGCGGCGCCAAAACCCTTTAGTCCCGGTTGGGGAGGCGGACCGCGACTAAAGGTACCCTTTAGTCGCGGTTGGTGTGGCCAACCGCGACTAAAGGGTACCTTTAGTCGCGGTCCGCCACCCCAACCGGGACTAAAGGTGCGTCTATAAATACTGCACTTAGCAGTTTCGCCACTTCCCATTCTCCTCTCTCTCGACGCCGAAGCCCTGCCCCGACGCCGATCGACGCCGACGCCGACGCCGAAGCCCTGCCCCGACGCCGACGCCGAAGCCCTGCGCGCCGCCGCCCCCGTCCCGAGTGAGCGCCGCCGCCGCCCGTGCCCTGCCCTTGCCCGCCGCCCGCCGCCCGACGCCCTGCCGCCCGCCGCCCGCCGCCCGCTGGCCCTGCCTGCCGTCCTCCGCGCGCCGGCAGAAGAAGAAGAAGGAAGAAGAAAAAGGAAGAAGAAGAAGAAAGAAAAAGGAAGAAGGAAGAAGAAGAAAGAAGGAAGAAGAAAACAAAAGAAAAACAAATAGAAGAAAAAAACAACAGAAGAAAAACAAAGGAAGAAGAAAAAAAGAAAGAAGAAAAAAAAAGGAAAACACAAGAAAAACAAACAGAAGAAAAAAACAAAAGAAAAGAAAAAACAGAAGAAAAACAAAGGAAGAAGAAACAAACAAAAGAAAACAAAAAAAACAAACAGAAGATAAAAAAACAAAAAAAAGGAAAACACAAGAAAAAAGAAAAAGGAAAAAGAAAGAAAAAAGAAAACAAAAGAAAACACAAGAAAAACAAACAGAAGAAAAAAATAGACGAAAAAAATATAAGAAAAAAGGAAAAAGGAAAAAAGGAAGAAAAAACAGAAGAAAAACAAAGGAAGAAGAAAAAAAGAAAGAAGAAAAAAAAGGAAGAAGAAAAAAAGAAAGAAGAAAAAAAAGGAAGAAGAAAAAAAGAAAGAAGAAAAACAAAGGAGGAAGAAAAAAAAAGGAAGAAGAAAAACAAAGGAAGAAGAAAAAAAAGGAAGAAGAAAAACAAAGGAAGAAGAAAAACAAAGGAAGAAGAAAAAAAGAAAGAAGAAAAAAAAAAGGAAGAAAGAAAAAAAGAAAGAAGAAAGACAAAGGAGGAAGAAAAAAAAGGAAGAAGAAAAACAAAGGAAGAAGAAAAACAAAGGAAGAAGAAAAAAAGAAAGAAGAAAAACAAAGGAGGAAGAAAAAAAAGGAAGAAGAAAAAAAGAAAGAAGAAAGAAAGAAGAAAAAGGAAGAAGAAAAAAAGAAAGAAGAAAGAAAGAAGAAAGAAAAAGGAAGAAGAAAAAAAATGAAAACCAAATGAAAACCAAATGAAAACCAAAAGAAAGAAGAAAGAAAAAGGAAGAAGAAAAAAAGAAGAAGAAAGGAAGAAGAAGAAAGAAAGAAAAAAGAAAAAGGAAGAAGAAGAAAGAAAGAAGAAAGAGGAAGAAGAAAGGAAGAAGAAGAAAAAAAGAATTTTTACTTAAAGAATCTTATTTTTTAATTCCTCCTCCTGTATGTCCCCTTAATCTTATTTTTTAATTCCTTTATACTTAAAGAATTTTTACTACATGCAGGAGTGAAATATGGCGGACGATAGAGCCGAGCCGCTTAGGGATCCGGAGGCTGAACGTTATCTAATGGGCATCATCAACAACGAGATTCCTTATGTGCCGGGCTCAGAATATGAGCAAGAAGAGGATGTAGTCTCTTCTTTTCTGAACCTTGAAGGTGGAACAGAGATTGTCGATGATCAAGAAGGTGAAGGAACGGACATTGTCGACGGAGGTCAACCGTCAACAAACGACGATCTCGAATTGCAAGTAGCAACCACCTCCGGCGAGGTATATATATACATTGAGCCTCTCGTGATACAAACTTACTGAAATGTGAATACATATGTATTAACGCGCGCGACTCTCTTTCTTTTTTTAGCCCTCCGGATCGAGTACGACAAAGCGTGGCAAATCCAAGGCGATGAAAACAGGAGAAACATATGCCATTGAGTTTGTCCGTGAAACCGGCAAGCCCCTACAGCACACCTCAAAGTTTATCAACCAATGCGGAGTCGTTGTTAGAGACAACGTCCCGATCACCGTCCAGGAATGGAAGGAGCCAAAGAAGGCACGTATTGGTTTCAGTTTTGTCGACAAGAGAACGAAAAAGGATTGCTGGAGAAAGCTTATGGAACATTTCATTCTACCTCCGGAATACAACAAAGTCGATGAATTCGGTAACGAGGTTCCGGGTGGACGTCAGAGGAGGAGGCTAGTTAAAGAGTTTGCTCTTCAGAAGATGCGCGAAGCATTCCGGAACTTCAAGAAAAATTTAAGCCGTGACTATGTCAACAAGGGCAAGACTCCGGATTTCAATGGACAACATGAGAAACTGAAAGATGATTGGCCAGAATTTGTGAGGCAAAAGCAATCGGAGCATTTCAAGGAAATATCGAAAAAAAATAAGGATAATGCGAGTAAGAAAAAGTTCCATCATATTATGGGGCCAGGAGGATACCGCCTTTCGGAGCCTAGGTGGCAGAAGATGGAGGAGGACCTGAGGGTGCGAGGAATCCCTCTAGGTACAGAGGGATGGGACCCAAGGGCCAAAAGCTGGTGGTACGGGCATGGGGGATCGCTAGACCCGGAGACAGGGGTGTGTGTTCACCGACAGAGACAGTTTGCTCCCACCCAAGCCCTTATTGACGCAATGACCCAAGCTCAAGAGGGCTTGATCAAGTTCAACAGAGAGAAAGACGCACTGACAATAGCCCTCGGGAATGATGAACACGGAGGATGTGTACGAGGCAAAGGCAAAGTTCCGTGGAAAGTAGGGTTTTCCCAGGACAATGACCCGTACTGTTACAGAAGCCGTAAGAGAAAGACGGACCGGGATGCAGATCTTATGACGAAGTTTGCATCGGAACTCCATGAGTTGAAGCAGACCGTGCATGAACTAGTAAAAGAAAAATCGGCTGCAGGGCCGCATGAAGATCATGAAGCGGATCGCGGAAGCCAGCAGCGGAGAAGCAGCGTGGCTTCCACGGATGCCCCGCCTGGTGCTAGTGCACCGATGATCGAGATTCGTGCACCGGAGCCTCACTACCCCGTGGATGATGTAAAGGAGATGAAAGAATGTGATCTGCATTATCCCGTGGGGAACGTTTCCACGAAGGTAGCTAGCGGCAGTGCTTTACCCTGTACACCTGGAGCACTCCACCACAACAACCCCATTGCATATGGCTATGCTCGTGTCACGGTGGAAGACATAGTCCAAGGGTTTGAGGACCTGGAGATTGACAAACCTACACCCGAAGGGGAGAGAAGACTTGGAGATGTCAAGCGCCAGTTCATTCTATGGAAAAAGAAGTACATAGTGTTTCCAGGCGAGGCTCCAAGGGTAGCAAGTCCACCCCCCTCCGATGGTGGTGGTGGTGGTGTTGGCGGTGGTGGCGGTGGTGGTGGTCGTGGTGGTTCACCTACACCTCCTTCACGCCATTCGACGCCGTCCCCCGATCCACAACCTCCGGCGGGTACGACGCCCCCCAATCCTCCTCCGGCGGGTACGACACCCCCCAATCCACCTCCGGCGAAGAAGCAGAAGCAGGCGGACAGCAAGGAAACCCGCTCCTGGACTATTAACCCGGACCCTTATGTACCTAAGACCACAAGGGTACCGGAGCCATCACTGAAGCCTCTCCTCCCAAGGCCTGGGGAACTTAGTGAAGCTGAAACCAAGTTGGCCGCGTCTGCTGATTATGAGAAATGGAAGGCGGATATGAAGGCGATAAAAGAGCCTGAGCCCAAGCAAGTATTCACTGAGAAGCAAAAGAAGTGGGCTAAGGATTTTTTGACGACACCGTCCCAAGCCGAGCTGAATATGCCTGACGACTATGGACATGAACTTCGTAGGCAAGCAAAAATATTGAAGGAGGAGAAAGAAGAAAGTAAAAAAAGCGGGAAACAAGTTGACCAGCTCCAGAGTTCATTGACCTAACTATATATTGTCCTAACTATATTTTTGCGTACGCTATTATGCAGATTGAAGATTTGGGAATGCAAAATAAGTAACATCCATGATGTTGGGTTCATTGACCCACATATCGTTAATGGACATGTGTTACAATATCACCCCAAAGACGTGGAGAAAGACTTGTACAAGTTTCTTAGAAAGCATCAACTCAAAAGTCATATTCTATTTCCTTACCATTTTGGGTGAGTGTTTCTCTCTTGTGCCCATTCTCTTTTGTTTACTCCATGCATGGTATGTCTAATCGATGAGTTATGCATGACTGTGCATGTAACGTGTCCGCAGGTTCCACTGGATTCTGCTAAACATTGAACTTCACACCTCCAGAGTTCTAATCATGGACTCTATGGATTCGGATCCAAAGCGTTGGGCCGACATGAGAAAAATGCTGCAAAAGTAATTATTTTCAATCATTTGAGCTCTATATCGATCGGTCTCTTTCGTTCATTTCCTAATATCAAGTAACTAATAACTCCCTTGTTCATTTAATTTTCTTTGCCCTGTAGGGTTTGGAGACGGTTCTCAGAAGAAATTGTCGGTGAATTCAAACATGAGCTAGATTTCAGAAGGTTAGTTAATGTGGATAAGCAGCCACCGGGGACCAATCTATGTGGATACTATGTTTGTGACAACATCCGGAGACTAACCTCTGAGCGGAAGGCATCGGATAGCGTGCGGAACGCGACGGATAACTTGCGGAGGAGGCTTAGTCCAGAAGCTCGCTTCCGACCAATTCAAGATGAATTAGCAGGATTTTTCTTGAGGGAAGTCATCAATCCTAAAGGACAACACTATACCGAGGACGCAGACATTTATATGCATACCCGAGATTGAAACTTGTTCGAAGTTGTATATGGTCCTCCATCCTAATTGTGTATGGAAACTTGTTCGAAGTTGTATATGGTCACCCGAGATTGAATATATATTATATATTCCTCTTGAATTCTTCTTGTTTGAAATTTCATATGCATGTATATAGTATCGTAGAATATGGGTACTGAAACTTCATCAAAATTAAAACAAAACACAAAATAAAATATAAAAGAAATAACACACTACAAATTAAAAAGAAACCAGGTTTAGGGGGGCTAAAACCCTAAACCTGCGGACGAGGCCTTTAGTCCCGGTTAGCCACGAGAACCGGGACTAAAGGTCCTCCGCCATGACGGACCCCTGGCGGCCACGTGGACGGGCCTTTAGTCCCGGTCAGCCACGAGAACCGGGACTAAAGCCTTTAGTCGCGGTTCGTAAGTGGCGCGACTAAAGGGGGGGGTCTTTAGTCGCGCATATTTAGTCCCGGTTGCACAGCCGGGACTAAAGGCTGTTGCGAACCGGGACTAAAGGGCTTTTTTCTACCAGTGGGAGTTCACCCTGCGAGGGATCTGGTTTTCAAAGGCCTAAAAGCTACCTGGTCTCGGGGCCCTGGAAGTGGACCGGGTGAAGGTAGTGTGACAAGGGGTGGCCGAGGCAGAGGCCGCGCCGGCAGACGCCGGGGCCGATCAAGCTCATAGTTTGGTTCATTTGATAATCAGTTTCGTGAGAACAATGATAACCCGGAAGATGATATCGCTATGGAGGATGCAGAGAGGAATAGAAAGAGGGGGTCGACAGCTGCAGCTGATCCAGTGCCCAATCAGAACACCCCTACCCAAACAGTGCAAGCAAATAAATCATTATTGTTGCCCCCACCAGAGATACCATCTAGCCCTCGACGAAACAAGAACCGAAGAGGAACAAACCAAGTCCACCGACTCCAGCAAAATCCACAGTACCTAACAAGAACAATGATGCGCGTTTGGCGGGCCTCCAAGGGGGGTCGCGCCTAGCGCAATGAGTATACTCTGTTGGAACTGTCGCGGGGCTGGCAAACCCGCGACAGTTCGAGAGCTCCATGATCTCACGAAGCAGCATGCCCCCTCACTACAAAAAACACACATCCGTAACATTTTGGGCCGAACAAAAAAAATTATGTCATACTTATGACACTTCTATGACGATAATTGTGACAAAACCCGGTATCATCATAGATGTGGTGGGTACCTCCTTCTATGACAAAAAATCATGACAGAAAATGGGCTTTTCGTCCTGGGCGGGCCGGAGACGCAGCTGCATGACATTCTTTGGGCCATCCATGACAGAAAAAACCGTGGTAGATGCGAGGGCAAGGAAAATATCAGGGGAGTTCCTGGTTACGGTGGGTGGTCGGGGGCCGAGCGATGCGCGTTTCTCTCGTACGTACGCGCGTGTGGGCGAGGCGTTGCGCTCTAACTGAACCCGAGCGAGGCGTTGGGCTCTAACTGAACCCGAGCGATTGCACTGCATTCTACGCGTTACTGAACCCGAGCGACCGATCGATCCCTTACCATTAACTGAACCCGATCAAGCGATTCCTTCGCTACTGCTGCTAACTGAAGCCGGTCGATGCTGCCTCTGGATGAACAGTGAGCGTTGTTGGGTGGTTTGGATGAACAGTTCTTGGTGGTGGTTGGATGAAGAGGACCCCGTGGTAGTAGTGCTCATTGCCGCTGGATGAACAGTACCCCGATCGATCGAGCCGGTGGATGAACAGGAACCCGTGGAGGGCTGGATGAACAAGACCCCGTGGAGGGCTGGTTGAATAGTAGCTGGTGGAGGGCTGGTTGAACAGTAGCCGGTGGAGGGTTGGATGAATAGTAGCCCATGGAGGGGTGGTTGAACAGGACCCCCGTGGAGAGGGTTGGTTGAACAGTAGCCGGTGGAGGAGCGCGCGGTGGAGGCTGGATGAACAGGAGACTGTGGATGAACAGTCGCAGGTGGAGGCTGGAGGAGGTCGACGGTGGATGAACAATAGCCCGTGGAGGCTGGAGGAGGTCGACGGTGGAGATGAACAGTATCCCGTGGAGTCCCGTCTTGCGGTACGCCACACCCCTCCCGATGAACAGGACCCCCGTTTCGACCGTAGTCCTCCAACACAAGTCCGTTTCCTCCGTTTTGCGGTACGCCACACTCCTCCCGATCAACAGGACCCCGTTTCGACTGTAGGAGGTCTTGCGGTATGCCAGACCCCTTCTGATGAACACGATCCCGTTTCCACCGGGGTCGGTCGAACACAAGGCCGTTTCCTCCGTTCTGCGGTACGCCAGGCCTCATTTCCATCGCCTGTTCCGTCCAAGCCGGTTGGCTCCCGATGAACAACTCGCGTTCCATTGCCTCCCGATGAACACGACGCATTCCGTTGCCTCCCCATGAACACGACGACGATGTAGTTTCTATCCGACCCAGCCACAGCCATGTACATGAGCCCTGGTCGTACGTATGCACGAGTAGGCGTCCGAGACCCCGCCCGTATGTACGTACATGGCCGTATTTACTTTCTTGCACCCTGGCCGTTGTACGTACGTGTACACGCTACGTGCGGGCTTCTACTACCACACGTGCCACATCTACTACGACACATGCCCTTCCTTCCACAGCCACGGTTCATCGCTGCAGCCTGCAGACAGACCGATCGACCAGTATGTACGTACACGTTCGCGACCGGAAAGACAACGCTACGTCCGCTTCGACCGGGTGGGTCCCTACTGTCAGGCACTTCCTTGCGTGCGAAGATGTACCTGGTGGTTCCCAGCAGTCAAGGGGCAAATCATTTTTGTTGCCCGTAATATGGACGCACTTGCTTGGTGCGAAGATGTAGCTGGTGGGTCCCAGCAGTCAGGGGGCGAATCATTTTTTTTGCCCGTAATATTGACGCACTTCCTTGCGTGCGAAGATGTAGCTGATGGGTCCTAGCAGTCAGGGGGAAATGATTTTTCGTGAAATACGGTGGCCCGTCTGGTGGGTCCCCGATGTCAGGTGGAGGAATCATTATTTTCCGCTTAATAAGGAGGCACTTCCTTGCTGTGGCCGTGGACCTAGTTGTCAGCCTCTCCACGGCAGTACTCTTCCGATGGAAGTCGTTCCTTGACCACGTTGACCACACTACGCCGAGAGCACCAGGGTGGTGGACGACGGCGAGGCCTAGAAAGGGGACGACACAGAGCCGGGGAAGACGCGGCAGTGGATGCCCACGCGGAGAGGAGTACGAGGGTTCACTGGTTCGGCTTCGGTGTGAGGTTGCCGTCACCGCAGAATAACAGGGGGTGTGGGTGAGTGGAGGGATAGCCTGGCCAGCGGTGGGAGTAGTAGGGGCGGTGAGGCCTCCGCGGCAGCACAGCCAGCCATGGGAGGCACGAGCAGGTGGGGCGACTGGCGCTGCTTTCACTACTAGGAAAAGGCCTGCTAGTGGCGCACCTGTTTTGGCCACTAATGGCGCACTACAGGTGCGC
Organism: Aegilops tauschii subsp. strangulata; assembly: GCF_002575655.3. Lineage (NCBI taxonomy): Eukaryota > Viridiplantae > Streptophyta > Magnoliopsida > Poales > Poaceae > Aegilops > Aegilops tauschii. The sequence goes on from NC_053041.3 coordinate 71,583,282, forward strand.
CACTAGCATCACGCCACTAGTAATTAATAATAATGGTGCACCCCTGGTGCGCCATTAGTATACCAGATACTAATGGCGCACCATGGAGTGTGTCGGTGTACAAAATTTGGGGCTCTCCATTTCTACCCCTTTACTTGTGCACGGGCAGTCGGAGCCACGCGCCACGGCCACACTTGGCAAGGCAAGGGAGGTGAACCGAGGTGGAACCAGAAGCACAAGACAAAGTGAAGCAATGCCAAGGCCAAGACACAAAGAGCAAAGGGACGAGGGAGGTTCCCCTAGCAAGATCCTTGCCGGGGCGGCCTCTGCGGCCCCGGCAAGACCCTTGCCGGGGCAGCCCGCCCCAACACCAACGGAGCGAGCCACCCTTGAGCCCACGGTTTCCAACACCATCAATTGCGTTGGGCCAGCACTCGGGAGGCACCTGCATGGTGGTATGAAGATCTTTTTGAAGACAAGGATAACACTCTTAATCAGAAGAGTGAGAGAAGATGAGCCTCGACAAGATCCTTGCCGAGGAAGCCTACGAGACCCCCGGCAAGATCCTTGCCGGGGACGACCGCGACGCCACGGCAAGAACCTTTGCTGGGGCCCCAGCAAGACCCTTGCCAGGAACGTCCGCGAGGCCACAGCTAGGCCCGCGCCCACCAAGCTTTCCACCGCCAATCACATGCAGCTGCCAGCCCACCAGCCGGGCAGGCACCTGCGTGTCAACACAAGGCTCCTTCGCCAACTCATCACGTGCTTACGTGGTGGCATGCAGGGCCTCTTTAAGACTCCACCACCGCGCCACCTCAACAGCTTGCCTGCCTACATGGCGCTGCATGCACCGCTGGCCGAGGCGCGTGTCGAAGCGAGGAGGAGCAGCGACGGACGGGACGGGCCTCGCTCTCGTCCCCAATAAAGCAAGGGGACACGTCGGGGGCGCATTTAATGCGCTTTGTCCCGTAATGACTAGCGATAAGCATAGTCACAGTACCCCGATGCCACCTCCTGGTGCCACTGTGGCGATCCCTTTTCCTATAAAGGAGATCCAAGGCATCCAGGAGAAGGATTCGGATCCTTGGACAAGTTACGCTCCTTGTAGCTAGTTCGAGCTCCTAAGAACTTAGATATACAACCACCAAAGCAGGACTAGGGTATTACGCATCTCCGCGGCCCGAACCTAGGTAAACGACCCGTGTGTTTGCACTGACTGTTGATCCTGCTCTCCTCACCACTCTAGCGCCCCGCAACCGTAGAAGGGATCCCCATGATCCCATAGGTGTCATTTCACACCGACATCTTTGGCGCGCCAGGTAGGGGGTGCGCAGTAGTGAGAATCCGGTTCTACACCCAATAGCACAGTTCTTCGTTACCATGGCTCCCAAGAAGAAGGCAGCCACGGCGATCGGCTCATCAGGAGCCAAGCAGCTCGATCCGGTGCGGGCGAGCAGCGGACCGGTCGCGGACAGAACTTGGGCCGCAGCCCGCGAGCATCAGCATCACTCTGGCGGCCAGAACCTGGCGAGCGGCGTTGCTCGTACGCCGAACGACGAGCCACACGCCACCAGATACCAAGACAGGGGCAGGCCCCACGCAGGCGGCGCGGGGCCCTCCAAGAACGTTGTTGTGCCGCCCGCGGGCGGCGCAGCGACCTCCAAGACACCTGTCCCGGCGCCTACAGCGCGCTCTTCTCACGGTGCGCGCGATGAGCAGCGTCACCATACTGATGCCCTGGACGCCGTTGTGGGAAAAGCCCTGCGCTTCATCCACGAGACCAAGGAGGCCTACGCACCCGCCGAAGCGCTGGCGAAAGTGGCACGCACCCGCTGGGCCGTGACGTAGCTCCTTCTAACATGGTTAGAAGTCGGAACTCCCCACGGTCCACGCAGCTTTCGCCACCATCCACGCCAGCGGAAGCTTTGGTGCGCGCGCAGCTGCTCCTCGATTTCCCTCCTGCTATGGAGAAGCTTGATGAGTGGAGAGCCACCATCCGGAGCCTCGTTGCCATCGCCAACAAAGACAGTCCGCGACCAACGGGGCCCTCGGGTCGGCTCTCCGTCGAGCCACCGCATGCCAGTGGAGGAAGGATCGAGGGTGCCGCGACCACGGTGCACTCTCCTCCTCCACGCCAACCGCCGCGAGCGTCAGCCCATCATGACGACGCTTGTGATGAAATCTCCATAGCGTCGTCTGACCCGCGGACCCGCCATGACCAACGCCACGTTCTTTGAGAGCGAGCTCACAAAGACGCTTGAACCACTATCGAGCGCCGGCGCGATACACGCCACTAGTCGGACAAGCGCGCAGGGCCTGCCGTGGAACACCCAGTTCCGGGGAGCTCCGGCGGCCTGCCTTACGAGGTAGGTTGCCCGTCCTTCAGCCGTGAGCTGCGGCGCTTCCAATGGCCGTCCCACCGCACGTTCAAACCCGACGCCGGTGAGAAGTACAACGGCAAGACCCATCCATCAGAGTTCCTCGACATCTACACCATCGCGATGCAAGCTGCAGGAGCTCGCGATGACAAGGTGCTCGCCAACTACTTCCCGTTGGCGCTGAAGCCCAACGTTATGTCTTCGTTGATGCACTTGCCGGTGGACTCCATTTCTTCTTGGTCGGACCTGTGTCTTGAGTTCGTAGGTGCCTTCACTGGAGGCCACCAAGCTCACGGCCAGGCGAGTGATTTGCACATCATTCCCCAGAAGGATGGAGAAACCCTACGCAAGTACATCCAGAGGTTCAGCCGGGTCCAGTACAACATCCCCGACGTTCACCCCGCCACTGTGATTAGTGCGTTCCACTAGAACGTGCGCAATCGCAAGATGTGCGAAGAATTGGTGATGAACAAGGTCAGGGATGTGGCTGAACTTTATGTTCTGGCCGACAGGTGCGCCCGGGCTGAGGAGGGAAGGAAGTACCCCAGCAAGGACGCCGCCGCGGAAACCGACTCTACTAACGGAGACACCGCCGCCCCGACGAAGAAGGGTCGGCGTCGCAACAAGAAACGCAAGGGCAAGACCGTGCTTGCCGTCGAGGAATCCGGCGACACCGGCGCCACCAAGAAGGCCAAGGCAGACGACCCCGGCAAGGAAATTGCCGGGTGTACCGCCTGCCGGGCCTTGGCGGCTGCCGACAAGCTAGGGGGCTCCGGCAAGCAGTATTGCAAGATCCACCGCACCAAAGGCCACGACCTCTAGAACTGCCGAAAAGTTGAGCTGCTTGCTGAGAAGCAGAAGGCTGAGTATGAAAGGCGGGACAAGGAGAAATGTCAGGATAGTGTCGGAGGGCCCGACAAGAAGCGTGGCGGCCAAGAAGGTCGCCGCGGCAAGGATAGCCAACAAGAGAGGCCCGCTCGGGGCCGCGATAAGAAGCAAGAAGACGATGATCACGACGAGGACGATGAGTCCAGTTAGCAAGAGTTCCAGAAGGCTACAAAAGCCATGTGCGTCGACGGTGGCGCCTCGCTGCACACTTCTCACCGCTAGCTCAAACAATGGGCGCGTGAGATTACAGCGGCAGAGCCCTCGCTCGACGCCGAGAAGCCCCTGAGATGGACCAGCACGCCCCTCATCTTTGACGCCGAGGATCACCCTGACCGCACGACTGTGATCGGGTGTTTGCCGTTGTTGGTCTCACCAACAATACGCAACCTCAAGGAGAACAAGATGTTGGTTGACGGCGGGGCCGGTCTAAACTTGATTTCACCTGTCGTGATCAAAAGGCTGCAAGTTCCCGATGCAGACCTCGAAGAGACGAGCACGTTTCAAGGGGTCAATCTGGGAAGGAGCCAGCCGAAGGGAAAGGTCACATTGCCTGTGACGTTTGGAAGTGAACTGAACTATCGGACGGAGAGGATTGTTTTTGATGTAGCCGAGATCCCCTTGCCCTACAACGGGATTCACGGCCGCCCGACACTAGCCAAGTTCATGGCAGCTTCCGACTACGCCTACAACAGGCTGAAGATGCCCGGGCCGATGAACATCATCACCGTCCCCTCCGACAAGAAAGACGCGCTGATCTGCCCTGACCTACTCTACCGGGAAGCAGTCGCAGCAGCTGCTGCCAGGGCACTTGCTCCTGCCGCTGAAGATCTGGGAGGAGAGAAGAAGACCGACAAGACCTCTCGCGCCCACTCCGTCAAGCACACCTCTTCGGAGTGTTGTGCTACCGTCCAGGATGTGCCAGAGAGCTCCACCGCCAAGAGCAAGAAATCCAGAGCTACGCCACAAGAGACCAAGAAGGTGTCCGTCAGGGAGGATGGCACAGGAGGGGCTTTCACCATAAGCTCCACCCTCAACAGGAAATAGGAAAGCGAGCTCGTCACTTTCCTGCGGGCGAATGTCGATGTGTTTGCGTGGCAAGCCTCCGACATCCACAGCTTTCCCAGGGAAGTGATTGAGCACCATCTTGCTATCTGTCCTCATGCATGGCCCGTCAAGCAGAAGGTCAGGAAGCAAGCTCTGGAGAAGCAAGAGTTCATCACAGAGGAGATCAGGAAGTTAGAAGCAGCACGACTGGTGAGAGGAGTACTCCATCCGACGTGGTTGGCCAATCCGGTGGTGGTGCGCAAGGTGAATGGAAAGTGGAGGCTGTATATCGATTACACAGATATTAATAAAGCTTGTCCCAAGGACCCCTTCCCGTTGCCGCGCATCGACCAGATTGTTGACTCCACGGCCGGGTGTGATTTGCTATCATTCCTCGACGCCTACTCAGGGTACCACCAGATCTTCATGAAAAAGAAGACGAGGAAAAGACAGCATTCATCACCCCATGAGGTACGCATTGCTTTTTATGGATGCCTTTCGGGTTGAAGAGTGCTGGCTCCACCTTTGCAAGAGCAGTCCAGATTGGTTTTGAGCCCCAACTACATAGAAATATGGAAGCTTATATGGATGACATAGTGGTCAAAACCAAGGACAAAGCAACACTTGTGCAAGATCTGGAGGAGACGTTTGCAAACCTGCGCAAGATCAACCTCAAACTGAACCCTGAGAAGTGTGTTTTCGGTGTCCCTTCCGGCAAGCTTCTCGGTTTCTTTGTGTTGCAGCGTGGGATTGAGGCGAACCCAGATAAGATCAAGGCCATTGAGCAGATTGAGGCACCCAAGCGGATCAAAGACGTGCGTTGGCTCACTGGCTGCGTTGCCGCCATGAGCAGATTCATCTCCAAATCCGCAGAGCGTGCCCTTCCCTTTTTCAAGATATTGAAGAAGGCGGGCCCAATGGAGTGGACCCCGGAGGCCGAAGCAGCGCTGCAAGATTTGAAGAAATACCTCTCTTCTACCCTAGTGCTGGTTGCGCCTAAACCACAAGAACCATTGCTGCTGTACCTAGTGGGAACGAATCAAGTGGTTAGCGCCGCACTAGTGGTGCAGAGGGAGATCAACGAAGAAGCAGCAGCAGCGGCAGAGCCAACGGATGGCAGATCGGAACCCACCCCGGCAGGACTCGGTCTCGGCAAGGCTGAGTCCCCGGCAGGGGCTGACACCAGAACGGCAGGACCCGCGCGACTAGGTGAAGCAGCGCTGAAGAAGAAGATGGTGCAGCACCCAGTCTACTTTGTCAGCTCCCTCTTGCAGGGGGCTAGGTTGAGGTACTCAGGCGTGCAGAAGCTGCTCTTCGGCCTCCTTATGGCCTCGAGGAAGCTTCGCCATTACTTCCAAGCGCACGAGATCACCGTGGCCACCCGCCTCCCGTTGCAAAGGATACTGCATAATCCAGACGCAACGGGGAGGATCGTGGAATGGGCCCTAGAGCTGTCGAGTTTCGGTTTGAAGTACGAAAGCACCTCGATGATTCAGAGCAGAGTCTTGGCGGAGTTTGTTGCATAATGGACCTCGACACCCGACGCAGAGGTACAGGAGACCACTCTCCCTGGCAAGGAAACAAGCCGCGGCTGGATCATGTACCTTGATGAGGCCTTTTCGCTGCAAGGCGCCGGTGCTGGCGTACTGCTTGTTGCGCCCACCGGAGAGCACCTCAAGTATGTCATCCAAATGCACTTTCCCCGGGAGATGTCAACTAACAACACCGCCGAGTACGAGGGTTTGCTTGCCGGTCTCAGGATCGCGGCAGACCTCGGGGTCAGGAAGCTCATCGTCAGGGGCGATTCACAGCTCGTCGTCAGACAGGTCAACAAAGATTACCAAAGTCCGTTGATGGAGGCTTACGTTGATGAAGTGAGGAAACTGGAGGAGCACTTTGACGGTATCCAAACAGAGCATGTCCCAAGGGCGGAGAATGACATTGCCGACTACCTGTCAAAGCGTGCTGCCCTCAAGCTACCTGTGGAACCAGGTACTTTTGTGCTTCAGTTAACTCAACCATCCGTCGAACCATCAACTGGGCTGAACAAGCAGAGGAAGCTAGGCCCCGGCAAGTACTTCCCCACTGAGCTCCCTGGAGCCGCTAGCGAAGATGTTGCTGTGGATGCCGATCCTGCCGCGGGGCGACCGACTACGGCAGGGCCTCCAGCCATGGCCGTAGAGACAGTCGCTCCCGTGGCAGGAGAGATGCCTTTAGTCCTTGCCATCGAACCACAGGCCCCGGCATGGGCGCAACACACCGTCCAATTTCTCCAGACGGGAGAACTTCCTGAGGAGCAGGAAGAGGTAGAAAGAGTAGCCCGCCGGTCTGCTCTGTATCAATTCGTTGACAACGTCTTGTACAGAAAAAGGCCGAATGGGGTGAAATTGAAGTGCATCTCCCGGGAGGAAGGACTAGAGCTGCTGGCAGAGATACATGGAGGTATATGTGGCTCCCACATAGGGTCGAGGGCCCTAACCGGCAAGGCTTTCCGGTAAGGTTTCTTCTGGCCCACTGCCCTCCAGGATGCGACGGCACTAGTAACCAAGTGTGAAGCATGCCAGTTTCACTCAAAGAAGCTTCATCAACCAGCGCAAGCCCTTCAAACCATCCCTCTCACCTGGCCCTTCTCGGTCTGGGGGCTCGACATATTGGGCCCCTTCCCTCGTGCCATCGGGGGCTTTCAGTACTTGTACGTTGCAATCGACAAGTTCACAAAGTGGCCAGAAGTGGAAGCGTGAGGAAGGTGACAGCGCAGTCAGCCATCAAGTTCTTCAAAGGACTATTTTGCCGTTTTGGCGTACCCAACAGGATCATCACCGACAACGGCACACAGTTCACAAGCCACGCCTTCATGCAGTACATTGAGGATCTCAGCAGAAAGGTCTGTTTTGCTTCCATGGCACATCCACGGAGCAACGGCCAAGCGGAGAGAGCAAATGCTGAAGTTCTGTGAGGCTTAAGGATGAAGGCTTTTGAGAGGCTGCGCAAGAGTGGAAGGCGCTGGATTGATGAGTTGCCGGCAGTTCTTTGGTCGATCAGGGCGACGCCAAATCGAGCCACCGGCCAGACACCATTTGCCCTGGTCTACGGGGCAGAAGCAGTTCTCCCCACAGAACTCATATACGGGTCATCTTGAGTGCTCGCTTATGATGAGCTTGAGCAAGAGCGACTGCGGCAAGATGACGAAACGCTCCTTAAGGAAGATCGTCTCCGGGCGGCTGTGAGAGCAGCACGCTACCAGCAAGCCTTGCGCCGCTACCATAGCCGCAAGGTTCATGCCCGGAGTTTTGAGGAAGGCGACCTTGTTCTTCGGCACGTTCAGTCAGCCAGGAATTCCAACAAGTTGACGCCGAAGTGGGAGGGCCCTTATCGGGTAACACGAGTCACCAGGCCTGGCGTAGTCCGCCTGGAGACCGAGGATGCCATTCCAGTGAGAAACTCCTGGAACATCGAGCATCTTCGCAAGTTTTACCCATAAGGCACGGCTTGCCGGGCCTCCCAGCAAGCCACCGTTTTGTACAAGCCTTGCCGGCAAGGCATGTAACCCTTGGTACAAAGCCAGGCGCAGACCCTGAGCATAAATAAATAAAGCGCTAGCGCCCTAAGTTATAGCATGCATGCTATGTCGAGTCTCTTCCTCGGTTAAGGTTGATAGTGCTTAGCTGCGGCTAACCCCTAGCTTAGAGGTCGAGTGCGCGTCTGTCTGTTCTTTCCTGTCCTCTTTGGTTCGCAGGGCACATGAGCACTTCTGCCGAGCTACTTCGAAGGAGGAGGATGGACCAGCGTCCTAGGCCCGGCAAACCGAAGTTGCCGGGGGCTGCAAGTGCAAGGATCCAACCACGGCAAGCCAAAGGTTGCCGGGGGCTGCAGATCCAGATAAGTCTCTTATCCTCTATCATGCATTCCGATATAGAACTGGGATATATGAAGCTTCATTTTATTTCTAGACTGTCGTGCTCCCTTCTTCCTATACCCAAGGTTATCTCTTGGTTTCGGATTTGGTTGTAGCCACGGCAGCCAGGAAATGGAACGAGGAGCCTAAGCCCGCTTCGTGCCTACCTCCGCCAAGAGCGCGAGGATGGTGGAGCGAAGTGGGGGGATGGCAAGGTCTGTTGCCGAGCGAAAAATGTTTATCTTAAATAGTAACAAGGATTCGCTCCTTGTCGTGGGTTTTCCCCCGCGAACGAAAAAACCGGCAAACATCCGTTTTTCATTAAAAACATCCCATACAGGTACATTTCATGCGGAATGAAAAACATGAGCAAGGGGGATTACAAGTCTTAAATGCTACTAATACCCGTAGGCTTACAAGTTGAAAAAAGATAAGATGCCCGTAATCCCTTTCTTGTCCCTCTCCTCAGGAGGCAGGTCAAGGAAGCAAAAAGGGGCAAAAGGAGCGCCTAGGCGAGCTACGGGTGGCAGAAGACACCAAGAGAACATCTCGGTGGCCGTCCAAAGGCTGGCTAGTGATGGCGGCGCCGGAGGAAGAGCTGGAAGACGAGGCGGCAGGGTGCCAATACGCGATGAAGGCGTCGGTGCCCACGTACTCCGATTTGACGACCTTGACGCCCGTCCTCTTCCTCTTCCGCAGCCTCCCGACGCCAGCCGCCCATGGAGACGGCCCGGAGAAGTTCAAGTAGCTGGCCCCTCCCCCGGCAAACTCCGCCAGATGAGCGCCAGGTGCAGATGCTGCTGCTGCCGCACTCGCCCCGGCGCGACGCGCCCGACACCTAGTCAGACCCGTCATCCTACCGCCCGGTACCCTTGTCGTCGCTGCCGCTGTCCTCCTCGTCGCTCTCGCTCGAGGAAGAGTCTTCGCCATCGGAGGAGCTCTCCACGCAGCACCTTCCGCGAGTCCCGAAGTGCCCGAAGACCTTGACAAGGAGGAGGGCACCCTCCGTTAACTCGAAATGGAGAGTGGGCCCCTCTGTCAGGCTGTGGATGTGAGCAAAGGTCTTCCACCCTCGGCGAAGGTACATGACGTGAGGGGCGGGGAACTCGACGTCGGCCCATGTATCGCTGTTCCCGCAGCCCCTCATGCGTAGCCGCAGCACCTACGACGGGTTCACCTCCATTTCCCGTGCAAATGGGGTCGGGAGGCGAAGACGACGGCGCGGCGACTGACGCAGCCTGACAAAGAATTCGCGGGGATTGTCCCCGACGTGGCCCTCCACCGGAGGGGGGCCGCTGGTGGAGGCGAAGCCGATGCGCCGCCCCGTCCTCCCCTTCCTCGAGCACCACGACCTCTGCCGCGGCCTCGCCCCCTCCCCCTTCCCCTCACGGTTGGCTCAGCCACCACGGGCTCTTGGGGAGGAGGGATGCGCTGTCGAGTGGCGACCCTCGCCGCCACCGTCGAAGGGCCGGGTTTCCCTTTCTCCATGGCGGGTGAGAGGAAGAAGCAGAAGCAGGGAAAGGCAAAGATGGAAGAGTGCGGGATGCCATCCCCCCTCCCTCTCCTTATAAAGGGGCGGGATTGGGGCCCAGCCGCCCCGCTCAGCCAATCCAAGCCACCAAGAGCGCAGGGAGTCGGGACCGACCCGCTGCTCCAACCAGCAACGGCCCGGTTTTCCACCTCCACCGCTTGATACCTCAAGCGCATGAAGGACGCGTGGCGAACGTGCAGAATCGAGGGGACGTGTGAAGCGACCCTTCCCCGACCCCGTGATCATGGGGTTTGGACGCCTTGAAGACCGCGACCAGGCCCCACTCAGTAAACGGGCCGCCTCCTTTCCCATTAACTGCGACGTGATGCATGCGTGCGGCAACCACCCCATGCATGACCCCCACGTCACGCACGACCCCCACGTCGCGCACAGGTCGTGGGGAAGCGCAGCAGACGGAAATTTTTCACCACCGTACAAACCGCCCCGCCTGCCCGCGCACCGTTCTGGGCCTGACTAAACAACGTGTTGCGGTTATGTGTGGCCCAGGCCCGGGGGCTCCTGTCGGTGTACAAAAGTAGGGGCTCTCCTTTTCTACCCCTTTACTTGTGCACGAGCAGTCGGAGCCACGCGCCGCGGCCACACTCGGCAAGGCAAGGGAGGCGAACCGAGGTGGAACCAAAAGCACAAGACAAAGTGAAGCAACACCAAGGCCAAGACACAAAGAGCAAAGGGACGAGGCAGGTTCCCCCGGCAAGATCCTTGCCGGGGCGGCCTCTGCGGCCCTAGCAAGACCCTTGCCGGGGCAGCCCGCCCCAACACCAATGGAGCGAGCCACCCTTGAGCCCACGGTTTCCAAGACCACCAACTGCGTTGGGCCAGGGCTCGGGAGGCACCTCCATGGTGGTATGCAGATCTTTGTGAATACAAGGATAACACACTTAATCAGAAGAGTGAGAGAAGACGAGCCTCGGCAAGATCCTTGCCGAGGAAGCCTACGAGACCCCCGGCAAGATCCTTGCCGGGGACGACCGCGACGCCACGGCAAGACCCTTGACGGGGCCCCGGCAAGACCCTTGCCAGGAACGTCCGCGAGGCCACAGCTAGGCCCGCGCCCATTGAGCTTTCCACCACCAATCCCATGCAGCTGCCAGCCCACCAGCCGGGTAGGCACCTGCGTATCAACACAAGGCTCCTTCGCCAACTCATCACGTGCTTACGTGGTGGCATGCAGGGCCTCTTGAAGACTCCACCACCACGCCACCTCAGCTGCTTGCCTGCCTACATGGCGCTGCATGCACCGCTGGCCGAGGCGTGTGTCGTAGCGAGGAGGAGCGGTGACGGACGGGACGGGCCTCGCTCCCGTCCCCAATAAAGCAAGGGGACACGTTGGGGGCACATTTAATGCATTTTCTCCCATAATGACTAGCGATAAGCATAGTGACAGTACCCCGATGCCTCCTCCTGGTGCCACTGTGGCAATCCCTTTGCCTATAAAAGGAGATCCAAGGCATCCAGGACAAGGATTCGGATCCTTGGACAAGTTACGCTCCTTGTAGCTAGTTCAAGCTCCTAAGAACTCAGATATACAACCACCAAAGCAGGACTAGGGTATTACGCATCTCCGCGGCCCGAACCTGGGTAAACGACCCGTGTGTTTGCACTGACTGGTGATCCTGCTCTCCTCACCACTCTAGCGCCCCGCAACCGTAGAAGGTATCCCCCTGATCCCATAGGTGTCGTTTCACACCGACAGAGTGCACCATTAGTATATCACATGGTGCGCCATTAGTATGCCTCCCACGGGGCCATATATACCTTGTGATCTGGCTTACTAATGGCGCACTTGTAGATGATGCGCCACTAGTGTGCTTATTGCAGTGCGCCACTAAAGTGCAGAGTGGTGCGCCACTATGTGTGCTTCTCTAGATGCCAAACGGATTGACTCCATCAGTGCTCGCGCCCAGCACGATGCTCCTTGGATCGTTCCCAAATTATGGGTGTTCGAAGTTCAACGCTTGCCACTGGCTCGCATCCTTAGGGTGACTCAACATCATGTATTTTTTATTTATCTCCAGATCATTTGCGTCATCTTCTCGCCTCTTCTCCTCCCTCTCCGCGTGCCAACGCAGGAGCGTTGCTACCTTAGGGTCCGCGAAATACCGCTGCAGACGAGGAGTGATCGGAAAGTACCACACCACTTTTCGAGCAGCTTTCTTCCTCTTCTTGTATCGAGTAACGCCGCACACCGGACATATGGTAGACTCCGCATGCTCGTCCTGATAAATGATGCAATTGTTCATGCACACATGGTATTTCACGTGCGGTAAATCCAGAGAACACACGATTTTCTTCGCCTCCTCGAAACTGGCCGAGCACTTGTTCCCCTTGGGAAGACGTTCGTGCCAGAATGACATGTTCTTGTCGAAGCATGCGTTGGTCATTTTGTGTTTTACCTTCATCTCCAGAGCCATGAGCGTTACTTTCAGGCGGGTATCCTCGGTCCTACATCCTTCATACAATTGAGTAACCGCGTCTATCTTCAGTTGGTCCAGCTTGGCTTTCTCTCGGGCGGCAGCTCTTGCGTTATCTGTCTGCTTGAGAAGCAGCTCTTGAATATGAGGGTCCTGCACCCAGCCCATCGATGGTCCATCGTCGTCTACTCCGGCATCTTCATCTTCATGATCATGCCCTTCGTCTGCTCCGGCATCTTCCTCATCATCATGTCCGGCATCTTCTACATGATGACTGTGTACTGCATCTACTTCGTGATCATGTCCTGGAGATTCTTCGTCCTCTCGCCCGCCCTTGCCGCGGTTGTCTTGCTGCCCTTCCTCATTTCTTGCCCGGCCCCCATGGACGACTTCATAATCATCTTCATCACCTTGCCACCGATAGCCATCCATGAAACCACGCAAGAGCAGGTGGTCCCGCACCTGTACGGAATCCGGGTCCATAAGGCTCCTCGGCTTGCATCTTCGACACGGACACCTTATCTCCGTCTCGTTCTTTTTAAGCATCTCGGCCTTCGAGGAGCTCAAAAACCTATTCAAGATGCCTTCGGTCATCGTGCGGACCATGGTCGCCTGCGGGGTAGAGCAAAACGATATTTTAGAACCAAGAAAAAATTTGGCATGACTTTGCCTAAAAATAGGACCAAAAAGAATGCATAGTGCCAAATTCTCTCCGAAACGGAAATGAATCAACATTCCGGCAAAATATTGGCAAATATCGCATTTCAAATACCGGTACCTGCAAACACAAACATATATGCAACACCACAAACATATGCAACACCACAAACAAACATAGATCTAGCTAGGCCATAAAAAGTGCATGTGCACGTTGTTGGAGGGAGAAAAAAGTAGATCTACAACATAAAGAAAGCTTTCCCCTTACATACCTATCAAAAAAGGTAATTTAACCACTTAATTTGGATGAATCTATGGTGCAAATGAGGTGAGGAGGAGGAGGCAGCCGAGACAAGCTTGGAGGAGGAGGTGGAGAGAATGAAGTGGGGAAAGTGAGTGCGTAGGTGGCTGTCCAAAATATCTAGCTGGTCTAGGGTTACTAATGGCGCACCACCTACAAATGCACTAGTTTTGCAAAAAAAATGTTAGTAGTGGCGCACCGTGTGTGCGGTGCGCCATTACTAGTTTGAACTAGTAATGGCGCACTATACACTGGTGCGCCATTACTAGTTATGAAAAGAAAGAAAAAAAAACTTTGTTAGTAGTGGCGCACGGGGTGAGTGGTGCGCCATTACTAGTTAAAACTAGTAATGGCGCAGTGTGCCCTGGTGCGCCATTACTAGTTTTGGAAAAAAAAAGTTTGTTAGTACTGGCGCACCGTGGGTGTGGTGCGCCATTAGTGTCCATCACACTAATGGCGCACCAATGCTATATACGAGTGGCGCACCACATGTGTGGTGCGCCATTAATGTCCATATTATCTATAGCCCTTTTCCTAGTAGTGCTTGGGCGGCTAGAGCGAGAAGACCAGAGGTCGAAGAAGCACTACGGCCATTGGATGGACATCGTACGGTCACTGGAGCTAGAATCATTCATATTGACTAAGTTGACAAAGCCCTCCATCCCTGTCAACTTAGTAGGCTCAAGTGAGCCTCCCACTATGCTGGGTCCCAGCTAGCAGGGGGAGTATTCATTTTTGTGTGCGTAATAAGGAGGCACTTCCTTGCGTGCGAAGTATAGCTGGTGGGTCCGACCTGTCAGCGGGGGGAATGCTTTTTTGCAAAATACAGAGGCCCTTCCAGTGGGTCCCAGATGTCAGGTGGAGGAATCCTTATTTTGCGCGTAATAAGGAGGCATTTCCTTATGTGCGGCCGTGGACCCAGCTGTCAGCCTCTCCATGTCCAGTCCAAGTCCGATGGATGTCGTTCGTTGATCACGTTGACCACGCCGCGCCGAGAGCACTAGGGCGGTGGATGATGGCGAGGCCGAGGAAGGGAACGATACGGAGCCGGGGAAGTCTCGGCAGTGGTTGCCCACGCGGTGGGGAGTACAAGGGTTTACTGGTCCGACTGCCGTCGCCAAAAAATAACAGGAGGTGTGGGTGAGTAGAGGAATGGTCTAGCCAGCAATGGAGTAGGGTGGGGCGGTGTGGCCTGTGCAGTAGCACAACCGGCCACGGGAGGCGGGAGCAGGCAGTCCCACCGGCGCTGGTTTAGGCGGCTGGAGCAAGAAGATCAGATATTGAAGAAGCAACACGGCTGTTGGATTAACATCCAACGATCACTGCTGCTAGAATTGTTTGTGGACTAAGTTGACAAAGCCTTTCGTACACGTCAACCTAGTAGACCCACAAGTCAGCCTCCAAATCTGTCCCAAACAGCATATACCCGAAATTTCTAACCAGATTCAAATTATTTTAAAACTAAACAAACCTTAATTTAAATCCAATGAAATTTTACCTGCACAAAAACAATGAAATTTAAAATATCAAAATCCGAAATAAAAAAGTATTTTGGAACTAATTGCCTATTTGCTGTATTTTTTCATTTTATAACCCATTTATTATTACTTATAGCTCATTTGTTATTACTTATAGCCCATTTTCTGGGCAAAATGCATCCCTCCTCGTCTTGAAAGATTTTCGGCCAAGCAGGGCGTAGAAAGGTAAGTAGGCCTATGTTGGTAATTCTGCAAAAAACAAAATAGCTGGGCTAGCTATTTTCAGAAAGGAAAAAAACAAACTAGGCTGGTCATGTGCTAAACATATGAAATAAAAGCCTGGGCTAGACGGGCCACAGCTCCAACACAACCCAGTCCCTTCTCCGTCACAAAAAACAGAATTACTACGCGCGCTGCTGGGTCCCTACTGTCATCCTCACCATGCACAGTCATATCCTTATTCCTCTCGGTTGTTGACCATGTTGACAACACCGGAGGGTGGCGCCACGGCGAGCGAACCAAGGCGGAGGACGATGGTGAGGCGTCCGACGGGAACGAACAGGAGCCGGAGAAGATGCGCAAAGTTTTTGGGCGCGATGTGGCCATGATGCGTGTGCGGCAGCACAGCCAGCCGTGGGAGGCGGGAGCAGGCGTCCCGCTGGCGCTGGTTTGGCTTTGGCGGCTGGAGGAAGAAAAGACTGAAGAAACACGACAGACGATGAATGTCAATCCAACGGTCAACGTTGGCACAATCGTTTCTTGACTAAGCCGACACCAAGTAGCATACTTTTTTATACATACGAAGAAAAGAAAAACTGGGCTCGTTCGCCTGGTAACATTCCTGAAACTGCGACCATTCGATCTTGCGTCGCAACTAAAACTGCGAGGAAAATGCGTTCGTCTGCCGTCCTCCTCCCAGGGAACATTCGCCACATAAGTTACTAGAACCCTTGGTATTCAACCGAGATGCCTTGGGTTCGAGTCCCAGGAACTCTCAATTTTTTCCTCCTTCCTTCCTCGCAAAAAAACAAAGAAAATCAAAGGCTTGAGAAGGCGTACAGAACAAGCTAGTGTACCAGTAAAGAGACGTTGCTGAGATTTAGAAAAAAAGAGAGACATGCTCCTGTAGCTGGTTCGAATCCAAACCTAGACTATCACTATATATGGTGCTATGCTACTCTTTAAGTAATTAAACTGACATATCGAATGTTCGCTTCTCCTCTTCTCTACTTACTCTGCCTAGCATCAGAAGCTCTGGCCGCAGCAACCATGTTCGTTGGCTGCTCGTCCACCTGCTCTTTAGCAGGCAACAACCAGATATGCGCCAAGTCGCCACCCGTACCATCGCCTGTGGGTCTCATCACACACCCGCCGGCACACGCACCGCAGCCGGTTGCTCGTCGCAACCCGCTCCCGCTGTTGTGGTGCCACTGCTGCAAATCACGCAGAGTCATCCGTCGCGTCTCAACCACAATCCTCAACCCTGGCCGAGTCTTCTACAAATGCCCGAATCATGGGGTAATAATATGTTTAAGTGTTGTTCTGCTGCTTTCAGTTGCTAATTTTTTTTAATAGTTTGGTTGATGATCTTCCAATTTGATTCGTGCAGAAAAGGGAAGATTCGTCTGATTTGTATTTATGGGAAGTTGCTGATGTGGGGGAATGCAACTACCCTGATTATTTCATTAGCCGAGCAATCCCAAACCAGCGGGTTGGGGTGTTGTACAAGTAACTGAAGGAACGGCCGAAGAGGAAGATACAGAGCAGAAGGTTAAAGATGCAGTTCCTATGATCATGGCCAAGCAACAGCTGCTGAACGGCCTTGACAGCAATGAGGAGATGAAAGAGCTTGTGAAGATAATGGGAAAAATCGATGTGCTCTGTAGGATGATTGTCTCTTTATTTGTAGTGTATGTAGCACTCGTGATGTATTCAGTGGCTATGACATGAGCACTTTGCTGAAACTAGTGATGAATGAAACCTGTGTAGCACGCTGGGCGTAGTGTTGTGAACATCTAATGATTTCTATTAACGGAAATCGGGGGGTATCCCCTTTTGCTCATAAATAAATAAATAGCAGAAGCCCTTTTGGTAATAAATAAATAAATTAGAAGAGGCCCTGTCGGGTCAGCTTTGTTCCCATTCGAAGACGTCGAGCAAATTGCAGTCCAACAACAAACTATGTCATCAAATTCAAGTTTCACAGCCAAATATGAGGAGAACTAAACATCAATGTCATCATGTTTTACTCTTCATACAATCATCAAACACAAATCAACATGCATAACAAGTGATGTTCTCACAGCAAAATACTAAACAACACGTTCATCAGGTTTCAGTTGTCATAGCAAGCAAAATTTCGCATAGTAGAGAAAAAACGTCTTCTGACAGGCAAATATGACAAAAGCAATCTAATCATCATCCGCAGCAGCAGCGTCAACATCTTCGCCATGTGTATCAGTCTGAATCGTAATTCCCCAGAGTGTCATCTTCTTCTTCATCCTTAATGTCCTCGAACGTTGGATTCTTCTTGATCAACTCTTCTATGTCCACAGCACGACAGGAAATCTTTTCGCCAGCGTCATTGACGTAATGGTTCTCAAAGATATTAGGAACTTATGTGGAATCTTGTACATCAGGAGCGGTGTAAGCATCATCTTGTTGTGCAACTTCATTAAACGAATTCCTCTGCTCAAACCTTTGCAATACTCTCCAGTCATCGCTACATGCAAATGTGTCTTCCAAGAAAAATATCTCTCTTGCTTGATTTGCCAAAATAAAAGGCTCGTTGGTCTGGTACGCCGCCTTGACATTGATGGATTTGAAATAATCATCTGCTCTGGGTTTTGCGATCTTGGAAAACAGGTTATACAAACGACAGCACAACAGAACCACACACCGATGATCCTCGAAACTGGAGATATACTGCAACTGAACAATGTTTGTTATGTTAGCATACATTTCAGTTGCCTCTCTGCCGTACATATCCGTGCTCATGATGGCGCTGTTTTGTGTCTTCCTACCTTCATCGCGTGCAAGGGTGTTGTAGCGCACATCTCCAACAACGCAAGATTCATAATGTCTTACCCGCGTATCAGGACCCATTGCTAGTGTGTAAAGGGCATCATCAACCGCCTGCCATCCTCCCGCATCTTCTTAACCTATGTTTAGAAAATAGACAAGCTGATGATCTTATATACTCAATATATTAAAAAAACTGACAGTGCAATTCAATAGCTTACATGGCTCTTGAACCATTTCGCAAATCTTGCCATAACTAGTTTGTCAATGTTTCTTGGATTTTGCGGCAGTAACTCGTTTTCGTAGATGCTGCACAACATAGTGATCGCGTCAAACATCTAAATATATAAGAATGTGCTGCAAGTTTAGTAGATTATGATGTATAAGCTGCAGTACTTAGCACTTACTTGATATGAGGTATCTCAGGACAGTTATTCAACACATACCAAACCATTTTGTCCAAATCTTTAGGTTTGTCCTCTTGTCGACTCTTCCCTGTAACTCGAACAGAATAATCAAAAACATTGAGCCCGAGATTGTCTTCACCCACCTCTTTGCTAAGTTGATCAGCTATTTCAATGTATTTTGAGCAGAATGTCAACGTTTATGTAGCAATGTAGACCTCTGCAATGGAACCCTCAGGTCCAGCTCTGTTACTGACATTGCCCTTGAAAGTGCCTAGCCGCCTTTCAATAGGGTACATCCAGCCATACTGTACTGGACCTTTAAGTAGTGCCTCATCAGGTAGATGAACAGCCAAATGCACCATCACATCAAAGAAGGCTGGAGGATATATCTTCTCAAGGTCGCATAGGGTAGTTGGTATCTTGTCTCTAAGACGCTCCAAAGCATCTATACTGATATTTCGACTGCAGAGTTCCCTGAAGAATTGTCCCAACTCTGCAACTGCTCTGTATAAGTCAGGGCGGCCCAATCCTCTAAGGATAACAGGTAAAACCCTTTGAAGTAGGACGTGGCAGTCATGAGTTTTCAACCCTTGTACCTTGTTTCCATCTTCATTGACTCTCCTTTCAGGGTTGGAAGCAAATCCATGTGGGAATCTCACATGTGACAGGACCTCACAAAATTCCTTTCTTTTTACCTTGTCCAAGACATACACAGCTGGTGCCATATCCCGTGGTTTACCTTCATCTTGCACTTGCAAATCCTTTATGATACCCAGATGTGTCAAATCAATCCTAGATTTTAAGGTATCTTTCGTCTTGCCTTCAATATTAAGAAGTGTGCCGACAATGCTGTCAAATGTATTTTTCTCAGTGTGCATCACATCAAGATTATGCCGCAGATCCAAATCTTTCCAATACTCCAAGTCCCACAAACTGGACCTGCGGGTAAACAATAATCTCTCTTCTACCTTGCCATGCTTCCTTTTCCCGCTACCATTACCAGGATAGTTTCGTTGTGTAATATGCCTGGCCTTCTCTAATTCCACTTGCAACTCATAGGCGGTGAGCCTCTTCGGCGCATCACGGTTTTCATGCTTTGCATTGAACACATGTCTTTGGTATTTTGTAGGATGCGGCTTGTCCTTGGAAAGGAAACGGGGGTGTCCAATGTAACAGATCTTGCTAAGTATTGCGCATGACACCGGATTCCTGTCACAACGAACACATGCATTGTAACCATGTGTCGTTTGCCCTGACATAGTGCCCAAAGCCGGATAATCATGGATGCACCAAATTATAACAGCACGCAGAAAGAAATCAGCTGGTGGGTTGCTATATAGGTCTTGAGTGAGAACACCCTTCCATAGCTGTTGAAGTTCCTCCACAAGAGGCTCCATGAATAAATCAAAACCCTTTCCCAGACTTTTTGGACCTGG
This sequence comes from Aegilops tauschii subsp. strangulata, assembly GCF_002575655.3. Lineage (NCBI taxonomy): Eukaryota > Viridiplantae > Streptophyta > Magnoliopsida > Poales > Poaceae > Aegilops > Aegilops tauschii. Next base: position 71,602,729 of record NC_053041.3, read on the forward strand.
GATGAGCAAGGCCATCATCTAGTTCGACTCTTTGGTGCAGACATTTGGAGGCATGTTGTAAGGGATAAGAAGAACTGGCCACATGCTATATGTGCAGACATTTGTGTTTCTGATTGAAGCTTTGCCACTCACTACCATGAGATGCATGGCTCATTACATTCTGATCTCTGTACTCCTGGTTCCTAGAATGCCACAATACATCCTCTCTTGTTTCAGCATCATGAACAACCTCTACAATCTTGGTGTGATTGGAAAATGTCTCAGAACATTATGAGGAACCCTTTTCACAACATCGCCATCTTTCCATCTTGATGATTTGCATTTCGGGCAGTCACTTAAGTTGGCATAATCCTTTCAAAAATGAACACAATTATTCTTACAAACATGGATCATATCATATCCAACTCCAACTGCACGAAGGAAATTCTTCATTTTACTGTAGGTGTGTGGCAGCTCAGACGGATCTGGGAAAGATTTGCGGAAAGCAGCCAACATCGCATCGAATGATTTGTTGGTCATCTGCTCAGATGTCTTCACCTGAAGAAAGGTGACCATAGCTGAGAATACTGACAGCTTATTTCTTGGGGTGACAGCCACGTTGCATTCTTCCAACATGCGGGCCCACCGTTTTTCTTCTACATGTGAAAGTTCACGAAATGCACGAGCATTTTGTAGCATTGTTTCAATGTTGGTCAAACTCACTGGCACCACCACCACCACCTCCTCCTCCTCTTCCACCTGAGCATCAGGCAGATCAAGATGGTGATCTGCTGCTTCCACGTACTCAATAACATTGACGTTCACAGCTTCACCATGATGAACCCACCTAGTATATGTGACCGACATCCCATACAAGTGTAGATGATTTTGCACAGTTGACTGGGGTCTTGTAACTGAATTCATACAACTGCTACATGGGCTGACCACATCTGATTTCGGACCACCGTACTCAGCTCTGATAAAGTTCATGAAGTTTTCAACCCCTTCGACATATGCAGCGGAGAATCTTCGAGTAGAAGTTATCCAAGTCCTGTCCATCTGTTAGACATACAAATTAGTTCTTCTACTAGATATTATAGGAAAAACATATATGCTTTTTTATGAAGTGCAGAAAAAATACCTAGGTTGATGTCTAAAGCTAAGTCAAGATATTTTGACGAGCAGATCTAAGTAATGAGATATATGTAAAGCTAATTCGGCAAACAAATTTGAGTGCTAAATTATGGCAGGCTGTTTCAGTAGACAATGAGGCCGAGCACATAGCCATCGAACTATCGAAGGCCATCGCAGCAACAAAGATCGAGTATAAAATGGTGTACATCTATTTCACCGAACATATTGGCTACTAGACCATGGCAATCTACATCACAATAAATATATGGCATGATATTTTAGCAACTAATCGGGCTTGGCATGCCATCTCAGCTAAGCAGATTGAGTGCAGAACAGGACAAGGAAGCTTCTTAAGCAGAGCACATCGACTGTAAACTACTTCGGCAAACAGTGACATTAACAGCGTCTATCAGCTAACATTCAGCGCTACACCGACATGCACGGGGCCTCAGTCTAGAATGCGCGTACTGTGGGAGAAGCTGACCGCCGTGCGTCTCCACACGAACGTCGCCAGCGGTGGCGGAGCTAACCGCCGTGCGCCTGCACAAGAACGTCGCCACCGGTGGCGGCGCGGCTAGAGGACGGCAGTCTACGAGAGCGTACTGTGGGAGCGAGAGGATCGCCGTGCATCCCCTTGACGAACCGCGGTGCTGACGTATCAGCGCGGCGGGGAGGGCGGCTTTGGCGGAGCGAATGGAGTGGATGGGGATGGGGGAGGGGGGTTTGGGGAATATTATTCGCTAGTTGGCCGAAGGACTGTTTGAATTTGGTTTGGGAGGAATTTTGGGGGGGGGGGGGCGGGGGGATTTTCGCGCGATGGGCGGGGGGAGTTTGGCGCATGGTCGGTTTCTCCAAGTGCAGTCCCACGTGTCAGTGAAGAGGCGAGCCGAAGCGCGTTCCGTTTGTGTGAGCCGTGTGCAGGACCGAACGTGTGTGGGGTGCAATGCGACCGTGACAGGTGTGCTATTAGTGTACCGCCTTTTTCCTTTTAATAAACTAGGTGCTTCACCCCTAAAGAAAAAAAACGTGGTGCTTCGCCCGATCCATCGATACTACTACTAGTAATCCGGTAATCCCGACTAAAACGGCGCGGCCAGGTCTCCTCCATCGCGATATGCTGGGAGGTTGGCTTAGTTGGGTTTTTTAGGACGAATAATGCTACACCTACGTAATCCCAGTTACGTAATTAACGTAATGTGAAACATGTGAGCTGTTGATTGTAGATTGGGGGAAGGGAGGGGCCCACCACCATGAAAATCGAGGAGGAGAGAGAGAGGCAATTTACGTTAACCCTTTTGTAGGTTCCCGTAGATATAGAAAGATGTGAAATGCGTGAATGTGTAGTGGACGTACAATTGGAGTGCCTAAGATAAATTGTGTATGTAGACTATATGTTTATTTTACTTCACATGTTAGCTTTGTCTCCGTTCAATAAAAAGCAGAGTTGGTTATGATGGTGTGCCTGCCATCCTGCAACATAGGCCGTCCGATCTATATCTAACGGATAGGAAGTAAACTATGACAATTTACACGCACTCCTCTCCAAATTTGCAGATAAGGCCTTCCCTCGTTCATCCTTTTCCCCACAAGATCTTGATGATCCCTGCAATGCACGGGCATCTTGCTAGTACTCCTACAATATACTATATTATTGTGAAAGTTTACACCGGACGAGATTAATGCAAACACGGCAGATTTTCATTACATTTCAAACTTTTATAGGACAGAAAAATAAAAGAAACCCGACCCTAAACCTATTCTACGGTGGCAACCAACGTCCTCCATCTGCGATCTCCATGTACGGGGGCGGGGTTCAAGACCCGTGAAGTGAAGGTGCGGTCTTCGGCGAGCAAAAGTAGAACACGGGAGACGGGCCGGCCAGTTGGCACACCATGCCTTGCCGCCTCCCATGCCCTACTCATCCTCGGAGGAGTCCCCGACCTCGGCGGTGCCGGACGTTGGACGGCGGCAAGTAGGACGCGTGGCTGACGGTGCTCCCGTCATCGACCGCCAGCGTGGCCACCGCTTGTGCGGCGAATTGAGCGAGGGCGGAGACCTCGAGCTTCATCCCCGAAGACAAGCTCTCCTGCAGAGCGTTCGGGCTCGCGGTCATGGCGGATGTGGTGCCAGGTAGCAGGACGATGCGCTATGGTGTGGAGGTTAGCTGGGCGTTGCCGCTTTAAGTAGCGCATTCCAGTGAGGCCAAGCGTCCGGGTGCGTCATTAAATCGCTGGAGTTGGTTCCTCGGGCGACGAGCCTCTTAACGACGGCATACGGACGGACGACATGAATGCGGGAAGCTGGCGCCGGCTGGGAACGCACGGCGCCACAGCGCGAGGGACGAGGGTTTTTGGTGTGCCAGGGTAGTCAGCTGTGGTCGTGGCAACGTTGGAGATGCCCTTTGCTCACATGCGACCCCACATGTCATCAAAAAAGCAAGACGACCCGGCATGGTCTCAGGTCCTGGGGATGCAGTTAGCCGCGCTACACCACTCCGCGGACGCGTCGCGGCGCGCGCGCACTTCGGTGCCCCGTGCATCCTCGACGAGCCGGGTGTTGAACTGCTGGTCATACCACAGCGCTAACGCCACCCTCGGCACAATGAAACCCACCGCGTAAAGCGACGATGAGTGTGTCGCTTCCGCACGCCTCATTTGAGCATTCCGCCGAGTATCATTCGCTTGTGGGCCTAGACCATGCTTGTATTTCCAATGTTGTAATTTGTCCGACATGCATACAAACAAATGGTTCGTTTAAAGTTTTACTTTGCCTCCACTACGTGTGGCTTCCCGTCTTAGTTTTGACATCCCATTCGGTTCATGCCCAGACATATCTTGACGAGATCGACTGATGTTGAGAGATCAATTTGCGTGCCGTGCAATGAGATAAAGGTTTGGTCTGTTTCTATGATAGAAATGACCGACGGGGGGGGGGGGGGGGGGGCGTGTCTGTGGCGATCAGAGGGAGTATATTGTACGTTCATAAGCGAAACAAACATAATGTACCCACCCTAGTCCTCTTTCAATCGATCTCCAGACCCCGATATGAAATCGAGAGAGAACGAGTGGGTGCATGTGTGATACGTAAGGCGGATTCAAAATTTTGAACCGGTGATCATAACATCCACAAATCATTTATAAAGGATATTCAATGTTCGTTTCGCTCTTGAACGTACAATATACTCCCTCCGATCCTTTCTGGTAATTTACATATAAGTTTTATGTGTAGTCAAAGTATCTCTACTTTGATAAAACTTACAGAAAAAGTATCAACATTCAACAACGCCCAGTCAATATTGTTAGATTCGTACGTACTCCTAGATTTGTATTCAAACAGACATGGTTTCCGATTTGTTTTCAACCACGCGAATATGCTTGTTCTCGCGCATGCTCTTCCTACTAGGATTTCGCCACGTATAGCCAGTCCAATAGTAACTTTTTTTAAGCTCCCTGTCTGGCAAGTATCTTTGGACCCCAAAGAGTTGTATAAGTTGGAAAATGGAGATTTTCTTGTGGCATTGGCCGTTGGGCAGCTAGCTATTGCATTTGAAGGCTCCACACAAAGAACCCGCAGGTACTATTACGGCAGGTGGCTTCGAATCCAGTTTGTTAGTCATTTGCATCTCGGTTAACAAAAATAAGCTTGAATCCCTCCATTCGTAGATCAATCAGCTAAAGTTGTTAAAAAAATAGTACTAGTGGAGTACTGACAACATCTGTAGTAGAGTATGCAGTGCTCATAGTACTCCCTCCTTCCATTTATATAGGGCCTATGTGGAGGAGAGAGGTGTGAAAAAGTAAAGGGAGTGAGCTCTCATGCAAGAGCCTAGCTATATACGCATTACTAGTTAAATACAATAAATATGAAGAAAGAGATAGAGAGGGGATGGAAAAAGTACTAATACAATAGCCAACCTTATATTTTTTGTGCGGGAAATAGCCCACACTACTGTATGAGTGCATATAGATGATGGCTATAGCTGACATGGCAGTTCCTTATAGCCGTCGGCTGGCTATATTATTAACCATGCTCTAATGCATTTTTCCAAACCGCCTTTGACTATTGACAAGATTAATAGTACATGAGATGTATAATGTGAAAATTATATCATTGCGGTAGCTCCTTTCACATATGAATTTGACCGTATGCTTTGTGTAAGTTGCATGTCATATATTATTACTCTAACATTGGGTCAATGTTAGCCTCGAAAAACGCATTAGGCTCTTGTAGATGGAAGGAGGGAGTAATAGTGGTAGTGGATCCTCTGGCGTAGGTATCCCTACCTTACCCTCCCTTTCGTTTACTTAATGGCGGACCCCATGCTTGCTAGGCCCCACATGTCAGTTACTCAATGGGTTCGGCCACCTCAGGGGATCCTCATCCGTAGTATACTCCCTCTGTTTTTATTTACTCCGCATTAAACAGAGGGAGCGGTAGTATAAATGACGCGGGCGGGGGAGGGGGAGGGACGTCGGTTTGCTCTCAACTCTGGTCCCACAAGCGAGCGAAAATGCAAGATGAAGCGCGTTCCATTCGGTGAGCATCATGGAGGGTCCAACGTGTCGGGGTGCAACGCGAACGCGACAAGAGCGATGTACTGTCACCGAAACCACTATTCACACCAGAACCTTCCGCTGCTCGGCATACGCCAGCCACTGCCCCAAAACCACACCTCCTCTCCAGCCCATCCCCCACCTTTCGATCCCCTAGCCCGCATCAAGCGTCCCCTAGTTCGCCGGAAAGCCATGGTGCGCCGCAAGATCACGTACTACAAGATGCTGACGCCGGAGCGCCGCGCAAAAATCACGGCGGCGGTCGGCGCCACAGACCTCCGTTCCCAAGCTCGCTTTGCGGTGGGCCAATCCCCGAGTTCTCTGGATCCAAGCTACGAGGAGGAGGAAGCCGATCCAATGTTCATGGCGGAGGTCGCGGCGCAGAAGGTCCCCGATGGGTATGAGACGATGGACGTCGACTTCGCGCCGGCGTCCGGGTCCCCCATGGTGCACGCGGACCAACGGTTCAACCTGGCAATACTAAAGGAGGACCGGGAGGCAGAGGCTCAACTCGACGCGGAGCGCGCGCATGCCGCTGCCATCGAGGCTCTCCTGCAGGAGGAACCGGATGTCGTGGATGTGAACCGGGCGACGGAGGATCAACTTGAGGTGGAGCGCACGGATGCCGCCGCCATCGAGGCCCTCCTGTAGGCGGAACCGGACGTCCTCGATTTGAACCAGGCGGCGGAGGCTCAACTCGACGCGGAGCGCATGGATGCCGCTGCCATCGAGGCCCTCCTGCAGGCGCAACCTTACATCCTCGACTTGAACTGGGCGGCGGAGGCTCAACTCGACGCGGAGCGCATGGATGCCACTGCCATCGAGGCCCTCCTGCAGGCGGAACCGTACATCCTCGACTTGAACCGGGCGGCAGAGGCTCAACTTGACGTGGAGCGCGCGGATGCCATAGCCATCGAGGCCCTCCTGCAGGCGGAACCGAACATCCTCGACTTGAATCGGGCGGTGCCCTCGTCCGTCCAGAGCGCCTGCACGCTCCACGTGAACGAGTAGCTGGAGGCCGAGGAACCACGGTGCAGAGACACATGCCGTCAGCTACAGCGGGTTGGCGCCGCCTGCCAAAGACGACGAGGCTGTCTCGTTCCGCGAGCAGTGATAGTTTTCTTTATGTTGTTGTTTTTAGAGATCTTTTGCTATGCAAAAACATATATTGTTATGCAAGTCGCCTGACTTTCATCATTTGGGTCAGTCTACCATTTCAGGATGTTGGATGAATATCGTATGTCTCCTAACCCTTCTTCATCACCTCTTCTTCTTCCCCAACAGACCACCGCACAGGCCGTACGGATCCTCCCCAACATGCGGTTGGATGAACATACTGTATGAACGAAAATTATGTGTCAGCAGTAGGATGGCTAAGTTTGGTTTGTTCACATGTGGTAGCACGTGTCAGTTAGGGTGCGTTCCCTTGGTTGGGTTTGTGGCGTGCAGGAGCGATTGTGTGAGGGTGCGGAGTGACCGTGTGAGGGTGTTGTGCGACCGCGACAGCCGTGCGCAAGTGTACCTCCTTTTCATTTTGAAAACTTTAGGCAAGCTTGGCAAAAATGTGTGGCGAAGTATGGCAATGCAAGGCCTAGACCCAAACAGGATAAGTACGTACGTACTAGGAGTACTGGTGTTAATAAAGAAAGGTGGTGTTTTCCTTCACGGGATTAATCGATATGAATCCTCGTTTGACGTGTCAATTAATGCGTATTTTTTTCTCCAAAGCCCAAAGAGCTAACCATCTCAGTCCTCATCGCTTGATTAATGCAGCGCCATGCAAACCAACCTTCTCACTTCCGTATGCATGCAAGGGTATATTAATGTCTTTGGTTGCTAGTACGAGGCAAACCCCATCAATTTTGCCTCGATTAGTGTTAGTGGCCTTTTGCAAATTGTAATTTTGATATACTGGCCTTGTGTACAAAAAATGGAGGTAGTAACTATTTGACTTCCTTCCCCATTGCGGTGATGTTGAAGATTTCTCGAACATTGTGGTTTAACGAAGTGCATTCGACAGAGAACACCATTGAGGGAGACCACCGGACGAAAGTGACGCCTGCAAGCCAAGACAACCGCCTTATTTGCATCCTGGAAGTCCGTTGAACGAAAGGACGCATAAGTGTACTAGTACTACTAGTACACAATAGCGTCGTCCGTCCAGCTAAGTGCGGTGAGGTGGTTTCACGAAGAAGACGATGGAGAAGCGGAGTCAGCGAAAGAGTGAAATGATGGTTGCTTCGTCCGTGCTTTGTGTTTTGACACCTCAATGCATTGTGATTTGTGATAGAAGGGACAGGGGAGTAGACTCTGTGCTCTATACTATATATGTGTCCAAGCACGGGAGCAAGAGGAGAGACGTTGCATTTTCTATTCCTTTAATCAATCATTCAGGGAGCTTCGGTTCCATCTTTTTGGCTTTGGCAGCACTGTCCACAATGGTTCCCATCGATGCCAAACGCTATTTTCACATTTGGCTACACATTGTGGATGCCATTAACCGTACCACTTGGTTTTGCTCCTGTGTGCTATCTATACAAATCTCAATTATATTGATCTAAAAAATTATAGAATCAAGATTAGTAAAGAGGAGGTGATTTTGTCGCGCGGATGGCGTGGGAGCTTTCTTATTTTTAGAGGATGTTGGCCTGGCAGTTTGCTAACATGCGGTCCCACATGTCAGTGCTTTACCAAGACGATCTGAGTCCCACATGAGGTAGAACAACGACAGAAGCAACACGTGGTTAACTTGAAGAAGATCTTATCAAAAAAACTTGAAGAAGATGAAGGAGAAGCGGATTCAGCAATGAGTGAAATGATGGTTGCTTCATCCCTCCAACTACTTTCTTTAGCATTATTACTTCGTCCCTCCAACTTAACTGCGGGAAAGGTGCAGCTTTGTGATTTGACGCCTCATTGCTCATTACTATGCCGGCGCCATGACTGGGGTGCTTCAGCCCTGCTGCTCTGCACTGTATTTAGGTATGGCACGTGGACCCGGTATCATGATGTCCCACATGTCGGCGAATGGGACTAGAACATTTATGAAAGCGAGCGCTCCACTCTTACGACGAAAGAGTACACGACACGGCGGCCCCGTGAACTGTCACTTGTACTGTATACTACTATAGTTTTGCTGTTTCGCACGATCCATCGATACAAACCCGATTAAACAGGAAAGAGCTGGATTTTTCCCACGTGGTAGATGATACTGGACATACATTTCAAAGGCAATTTTAATGTATGCAAACACATATGATTTATTGTGTTAGAGTGTAGTAGTAGTGCTGTATTGCATAGTTGTTAGATGTAACATGCGAGAACGTGTAGAGATGTAGTTTTGGAGGGCCTACAGAGAGAAAAGCGTAATATGGTCACTGAACTTCAGAATATGCTCATGACTGTCACTATATACGTTTTGCGGTGATTATACGGTCACTTGCTCACCGTTCAGCATCAGATTGCACTCTGTTGACTAGCCAAATAGTCTGACTGGCACCATGTTGACTAGTTAAACTGACCACGTTCCTTGTGGGTCCCACATGTCAGTTCACATAGGAAAAAGGTTAGATAAACACAAATTTAACTAGGCGCGACAAGACTCCAACCCGTACGCGGGAATCACCTGGTTGTGTATTTGTCTGTCAGGGCCTGGTGCGTGCGCGTGCACGTGTAGGTTGAGCACCTGAGCGTGAGAGTGTGTGTTGGTCGCGTGGTGTGTGCATGCATGCGTGCGTGTGTGCGTGTGAGTGTTGCGTGCGTGCGTGGCTACGTGTGTACGTGTGAGCGTTGCGTGTGTGCGTGACTGCATGTGTTCGTGTGAGTGTTGCATGCATGCAGTTCGTGTGCATTCGTGCGTGTGTGTGTATAATCACCACACCAGCTCCTGTGTGTTAAAACAGACAGCTCAGCATACCAATACAAGGCCACCTTGTCCGCTGTGCCCGCAGTCATGACTTCGAACGACCGTCCAATATTTTTTTGTCGTTTGTTTTCATTCTTACTAGCAAGATGTGTGTGCGTTACACGTAACATCAAGATGCATTTGTATGACTAGTTTATCTTGTGAGAGAAAAGGATGAACGAGGGAAGGCCTTATTTGCAAATGTGGAGAGGTGTGTGGGTACCTTTTTGCAAAATTGCCATAGTTTCCTTCCTATCCGTCAGATATAAATCGGACAGCCTATGTTGCAGGATGGCAGGCACACCATCATCACCAACTCTATTTTTTATAAGAGTGTAGAAGAGTAGATACAAGCCGACAGGTGGGCCCAATGGTAGTGAGATAATGTGATGCAACACTAGAGGTGCAACGTGGAGCGTTTAACTGGTCAACTAGTCGTGTCTTTAGCAAATACAGAGCTGTACGGTGAGCCTGTGACTGTATAATAACCACAAAACGTAAATGGTGACCGTAATGAGTGAATTCTGAAGTCCAATGTACGTATCGTGCTTTCGCTCCAAATATAATGATCGTCACTTTATATAGCGCGAGAGAAAGATGAAACATGCGTGAATGTGCTGGGGGCTTACTTTTAGAGGACCTGGAGATAGTTTGCGTGCATACGTGAAAGTTGCGTAGAGGGGGTCTATGCGATGGGGAGAGAGATGCTCTTCGTTTGTCTTTATTATGACTAACTTTATATATAGTATAAAAATATAAAAATTCAGTGCGGAATAAATATCATTGTGGGCACCATGCAATGCAAATTAACGTTCATACTCCTCCATATAACTTTGTAATGTTGTATATATGTAGAAATTCTAAAATAATTTTCTGGCCACACTTTATTCAAAAGGAATGTTGTATGCGAAATAAATGCGAAGAGAGGGCTTTTTAGATCAACGGGGTACGTGATGTAACATGTGTGAATGTGTAGTTGATGTATTTGGCAGGGCCTAGACAGGTATGTGTGTGTATTACGTATTCGAGAGAGGCATGGATAGAGGGGCCGGCGGGGGGAGGGGGCGTGGGAGAGATAGCACGAGATATGAGAGAGGTCTAGAGAGAGAGAGACTAATATATGATGTCACGGCGAGCGATTCCCTTGAGTGTGTATATGCAAGGGGGGAGGGTATAGAGGCACGAGGAGATTTTTTTGTGTGGTGTCTGTGTTGGTATGTGTGGGTGTGAGAAGATAACGAGACCTGGGGGCAGAGGTGAGGCCCTTGGTTCGGTTCCCTCCTGCGCCACATTCACTAGTACAGTGAGCTCCTAAACAAACGGTTTAAAACCCCTCTCCGCGACGGCATTTGGAACCATCTCCAAGTGAGTGTGGCCCATAGTAGGGTCCTTCCCACACGATCCAGAAACCGTCGGGGATATGCCCTCCTGGCAGACACGTTCGGCAAAATGAGGTCGTGTGCGACCGGCGAGATCTCGAATACGGAAATACGTACAGTAGAGCTAAAAAATATAAGTATACGGCGAAATTGTTTCTGGTCGCAAGTACATCCCACACAGTCAGTCCCCGCTAAACGTTTCCGTTCGTATGTACATCCCACACAGTCGCTCGAAGGAAAACGTTTCCGTTCACAGGTACATCACACACAATTTTTCTCGTTAAATCACTTGCGTTATTGAATATATCACACACAGTCCATGGAAGAAACTGTGTGGCAAAGGTTATCCATCACACACAATTTTCATGTGGTAAATGTTTGCACAAGGTGGCCTAACGCAAACAGTTTTCAAGAGAAAGTCGTGTATGATTTTTCATTGATCCAACACGGTTTATACCTAGAAACTGTGTGCGTTACCTGAGGTCATTGCCCACGGTATTTTTACAACAACCGTTTGCAATAGCAAAACCCAATTAGCAGGCCAATTCGCCACTAGCAGGCTAATTATCCGATTATTTATAATTCATTTATTAATCTAATTGACAGTTCATATTAAGGACACAATATATTTCATTTTTATAATTGAAATACATCATAGTACAACATCATATAGCTTCAGCACTCAGCTACCCCATTACACAACTACGCCAGGACCAAGTTTCACATGCAACATCTATAACCTTTCGAAATTAGCATCATAGACGGTACATAGACAGATGTATCTCATCTGGAAAACTGTTGAAATAGAAGGCGAATATTGAGCCTTCATTGATGTTGAAGGTCTTTGTAACTTTAGGCCAGTGCCGGTGGATGATTGACCATCCATCCTTCGTCCTCTTCAGGAACACTTTAATATTGAACCGTGGGTGTTGTATGAATACCTTCCTCGCCTCCTGACCATATAGGTGGTTTGAGGGGTAATCATCAGTGAACTGCTTTGGAAAGGCCTGAAAACAAGGATGTACATAAATATCTTCTCTATATTGGAAATGGGGCAAAGGAATTAAAAAGGCAAGGTATAATAGTTAGTACCATCCTATAGTGAACTGATGTCTTCTTCATTGTGCAGACAAAGATCTTGTTGTTTTTTGTCGCTAATTTCTTTATCCTAACAATCTTTCTGAGTTTCTTGAATTGACTGATATTCATGGACAACTCATTTCCCATATGCAAAAAGGGTCGAACAGTGGGTCAAATCCTCTGACAGCAGGACCTACATGTGCAAGACCAAATTGTTAAAAACCTAAATATTAGAATGGTTCCTACAATTGCATAATAATGTGCTATTAGACAAAGGACCATGCACGTGCTAACCTCGATTGTAAACATAAGTGCTTCCCATTGCACTACAAAAAAAGACACTTTCGTGATGATAAGTGTTTGTCACAGTAGGTCACGTTTTCTGTCATGCATGTACATCCATGACAAATTTATGACAGAATCAAGATAGTCATACCTGTGTTGTCGTAGAAGTGCTCCATGACATTACCAAAATTATCATCACGGAAGTGTCCACTTCCATGACGATAAATCGCGCGTCATAGAAGTGCTTTCGTCAAGGGTGACGGACACATGGCATCCACCGTAATGGGATGTTGTTAAGCTATCGGGTCCAGTTTTGGATCCGATAACCCGTTAACAGCCCGGACCAATGGGAATTTTCCATGTGTAAAATTCTCATTGGCTAGAGGAAACGTGTGTCGGCTCTACGTTCAGACAGATGTCATCCACTCATTGGACAGGAGGCTCCTAGGATACGTCGACATGTGGCACGGCCCAATAGAGGCCCATTCCGGTGAAAAGGCCGGCCCGTTTGACTTGGTCAAAAGGTAACGGGCCGGCCCACGGAAAGCCTGTTAACGGCCTGTTCGTATATAGCCCATTTACGACCCGCTTACTACCGGCCCGTTACAGCCTATCGGAATTAAGCCAAGTAACTTCATCTGGGCCGTCCAATATGATTCCAGCCCGTTGTAACTTCTGGCCCATGTATGGCCCATGATGTCTTTCGGCCCATATGAGACCCTTTGTAACTCTCAGCCCATTAAAGGCCCGGGATGAAACTAGCCCATAATGAACAGTGTATAGCTTTATACCCATTAACGGCCCATTATTCCGTCGGCCGTTTCCAGCCCGTGTTAACTTTCGGCCTTTTAAGGGCCCATTTATTCTTGGGCTCATTTGTAGAATTCGGTTAGATACGGTCCGTTACTGGCCTGTTCCGTTTGTGGACCAAATACAACCCGTGGTTACATTTGGCCCGTTTGTGGCCCGTTAACCCGTTGAGCTGTTTTCATAGCGTTATCAAATACGTCCTTTTAACGGCCCGTTATGGTTGACGAATAGTACGGCCCATGTTTGACAAAATGATTATACGGTCCGTAGAAGGCGAATGGATCCTACGGCCCGTAGAAGGCCCATGGATCATACGGCCCGTAGAAGGCCCATGGATCATACGACCCGTAGAAGGCCCATGGATCATATGACCCGTAGAAAGTCCATGGATCCTACGGCCCGTAGAAGGCCCATGGGTCCTACGGCCCATAGAAAGCCCACGGATCCTACGGCCTGCAGGAGGCCCATGGTTAAAACAATCCGTGTGTTGCCATGATTATTGCGGCCTAGATACCAAAACTAGGTTATTTTGGCCACTAAAAAAACGCGGAAAAGGAACTGCAGTGACTACAACCAAACAACTAAACAAGACAATAAGGAAATAAATAAGCAAGCAACTAACGCTAGCCTATTACAGCTATTGCACATATTACATCCACTGGGCATCAAAGTGCGCCACCAGTGCAAATATAGTGAACAAAGCAGCATATTACATACACTGGCCGTCAAAATTAGCCACCAGTGCAAATAAACGCAGCAGCAAAACAGGTCCATAACTGAAACAACTTCAAAAGAGCTCAAGAAATATTATCCTGGGTATCCACCATGCTGGCAATAAGCTTAGCAAGCTTATTAGCTTTGTCCTGTTTGGCGCTAAAATCCTCCAACGCTTGCTGTTGCACCAGAAAGTATGCATCTGAATGCTCCAGGGACTTCCGCAGTCCTTCCGCTTCTTGTCGTAGCACAGCTAATTGATGTCTTTCAACTTGTAGTTGAGACTCAAGAAACCGAACTGATTCAGACAGTGAGTTTGAATAGCTTGTGCAAGCGGTAGTGGCCAGTAACTCGAATAGTAAACCAAGACAGGACTTTGGGGTTGCCTCACTATCTTCAAGATAGTTTTCCTTAGCTGTTTTATCAGCTTTATTGGAGACCAACAAGGATGTCTCACAATCCTGAACCTTATCTGCATTACTTCCTTTATCATTGCTTAATAAGGCACTCTTCCCAAATATTCTGTCAGCATTCTAAAAGAAGAAACAAGCAGACACATAACAGGTTTAGCATGTACTAGTATATGAAACTCATTTCGGTGAATCAGTTCATTAGTAAGGTGGACAAGATTAAACTACCAAGTCTTCTATTTCCAAGTAGTACATTATAAAAGCATCAAACAAACATATATTTATGTCCGATGGTCACTGCATTGTCTTGCCAAATCAAAATAGAGACACGGTTTAAATCATATCAGTTCAAGAGAAAGCAGCACTGAAAGAATACAAAGCGTGGAAAACTAAATGGCACAACAAGATTTCACATGGGTACCATGGGTCTACACGTACAACAACACTATTGGTCCTGTTATGATGCTAGTAATGTGCATGATATGAGTAGTCAACTGTATACATAATCTATTATATAAATAAAACAGAAATCAAACAAGCCATCACATTGATCCACATAGATTAAATTATCTTGGCCGTAATAAATATTAACAGCTAAGATTTAAAAGATGTAGCGTTACATATGGATATTTTTACAAAGAGTTTGACATGTCATGTTGTCACGATGTCGTATAGCACATGTAATTGGTTCAACGCATATTAGCCTTTTTCTATTAAAAATTTCAGGCCGAGACCCAACTAAGGAAGGTCCAATCTATTCCTAAGAAAAAAGGGAAGGTCCAGTCGCACATGGAAACGGAACATACAAACAGGTTGATGAAATTCCCGGAAGAATACGCACTTGCAACCTAAGAGGATATGTTCTCAAAAAGAAAAACTGAGAAGGATACGGACTCCACAATCGTTGGCCCATCTCTACCTAGCCACTCCCGATGAAACCCTAACCGCTCCTCTTAGCGGCTCCTTGCTGCCGAGAAGACTTCCGATGACGTTGCTAGTTTAAATGGCCGCCGCCTCTGCAGTGTGTTGCGGATAAATGCGATGGCGCCTAATCCGACATAGTTTTGCTATCGCCATCACCAGCTGGCAGTAGCGTGCTGCTTCGCCTAGATGCAGGGGGCTCAGGTAGCAAATCCCGCCATAGCCCATCGTGCCACAGGAGAAGAAAATTTACCACCGGATCCATATACAACCAGGATTTTCCTAGCAGATTAGGCAAAGAGATTGATTTAGATTGCCGATGGCAGCTTGGCCAAGTCCTCCTCCCTCCTGCTTCCTTGGTGCTTCCACCGCTGCCAACAGATCCTCAAGCAAGATGCCAAGACTGACTGCATGTACTGCTGGCTTCACGGAGTCACGTTAAACACCATAATATCCTCTCCGTTCGCCAAGCCCTCATGGAAGCAAGAAAACAACTTTTGCTGCCGAAGGAAAAGGAAGCACGTCATTGCTATGGTGGTAGCACATCACTGTGCTGCTGCAAAAAGATGGCTCTCCTTATGCTTTTTTTAGATGATAGGGGGTTAAACCCCCCGGCCCCATTTTTATAAATGAAACCAGAAAAGATCCAGTGCATAGATTACAAAAGGAAATAAGAACTCTTACAGCATACATCATATAGTGAGGCCTATCAGACTCTTGAAAATAAGACTAAGATGCAAGCATGATGCTCGACATGTCCCCCCCATGGCCACCAGTCTTGTCGATCCCCAGCTCTGCCGCCACTCCTCTGAGCTTCTTCCATGGCTGGGTCGGAGAGCCCAGCAGGTCCAGAGGGGTGACTGGGCTAAGCAGGCAGTGCTTGATGCCACCAGGAGGACTCCTTGGAGGTGATGAGTATGGGTTCTTTTCGCCAGGCATATTGTAATCGTCCAGCTTCACCTTGAGAAGGGATTGATCAACTTCTCCAGCAGACGATGTTCCCAATGGAATCGCCCCACCAGAATTTGGAACGGTGATTCCAAGATCAAGGAAATCTGGTGTGATATCTTGTCCCAAAGAGGCTCCATTTCCTCTTTGAGCAGGATCGACCATCTCCTCAACGATCCCAACACTTTCCTCCATATCTGTTTCAAGTCCATCCACACAGCGTTATTAAACACAAGAGCATTTCTATTTTTCCACAAAGACCAAAGAATGCATGCAACTACTGAATTTAACACCGTGTGTTTTTTGTTGGCAGGCCAAAACCTGGCCACAGAGAGGTAGTCTGAACCCAAGTCTAGAGCAAAAATGTCTGAGACCTGTTTCCAAATACCGTTGGCTACTACACATCCGAAAAAAAGATGGTCAATGGTTTCTTTTTCAGTACAGTAGACACATTCAGGGGGTTTCTCAATACCTCTTTTGGCTAAATTATCCTTAATCATCAGTTTATTATGAGAAAGCAACCAGAGAAAGACCTGCACTCTAGGGGGAACTTTGATGGACCAAACCGCAGGAATATAAACTGGTTGCACCCCTCTAAAATTAATTATACTATACAGGGATCCTGTGGTGTATTCACCTTTAGCCTCATATTGCCACACTAGGGAATCATCACACCCCTGGTATTGAGTGTTTTCAATAATCTGCTCTAGGCAGTACCATTGCTCCATCATGTGTGTAGTGAAGATCCTCCTAAAAGTCAGCTTGATTTCATTGTTGTCCCACACCTCAGCTAGTGAGACACAATGTTGATGACAGATGGAGTATAGTGGCCAGGATTGAACTGATAGTGGGGAGGTTCCAAACCAGATATCTTCCCAAAATCGTATCTTCTTGCCATCTCCCACGACCCATCTGTATCCAAATTTCAATGCCTTGCCTGCCCACATGACCCCCTGCCAGAACCTAGAGGGGTTTTGTGGGTTGCAAGCAAAGATATTTGGAGCATCATTTAAGTATTTTCTATCTATAATATCTTTCCATACTTTCCCCTCATCTTTGATGTATCTCTTTACCAGGCCCCCTAGTAGGCAGAGGTTCACATCTCTGATGTTAGGGACTCCCAGACCTCCATGTTGCTTACTCATGCAAACCAAGTGCCAGTTAGCTAGGTGAATCTTCCTGTTTCCCTCAAAATCATTCCATAGGCAATTTGCCATTTGGCTATTTATCATATCTAGTGCCCATTTGGGGAATTTAAAGAAAGAAAGGAGATAAACAGGAATACTAGCAAGGCATGTTTTAATGAGTATCAGCCTAGCATCATAGGATAGGAGTTTGCCTCTCCATCCAGCAATTCTCTTGAGGATCTTATCTATTAGAGGTTGTAAGTCCTCCCTTCTCAGCTTATCATAGTGCAAGGGGATCCCAAGGTACTTTATGGGAAAATCCCCAACTTTGCATCCCATGATATCAGCAATGATCCTAGTTTCCTCAGGAGATATATCTATGGGAATTATCTCACTTTTAGCATAGTTGATTTTCATGCCTGAGACTTTTTTCAAAGCAGGTTAAGATCATTTTTAGGTTTGAGGCTTTATGCTCATCACTATCCACAAAGAGTATGGTGTCATCTGCATATTGCAGGCAGATGACACCATTAGGTATAAGGTCAGAACACAAACCCCTAATCATATCCTGAGAGGCTGCTTCATAAAGCATTCTACTAAGCACATCTACCACTAAATTGAAAAGGAGGGGGGATATAGGGTCCCCCTGCCTCAGCCCTTTTTCTGTGATGAATGAGTGTCCCTCTACACCATTAATTTTTACCCCAACTGAACCCATGTGAGTAATCTGCTTAATCCAGGAGATCCATAAAGGACCAAAATTTCTTTTCTCCAAAATTTCTAAAAGGAAATCTAGGTTTACATTGTCAAAAGCTTTCTCATAGTCTAGTTTTAAAACTAGACCTGGATTGCCTGACTTGTGTGTAGAGTGCAGCACCTCATGAGCAGTCACCACACTTTCTAGGATATACCTGCCTTTGATGAATGCAGTTTGGTTACTAGAAGTGAGAGTACCCATCAATTGATCTAATCTATTGGTAAGGACTTTAGTAAAGACTTTGAAGATACAATTTATGAGACTGATAGGTCTGAACTTCTTCATACTAGTTGCATCTTTCTCTTTAGGGATGAGGGTCAGCATAGCAAAGTTCAATCTATATATATCTAGATTCCCTTTGTGGAAATCATCAAACATTACCATTATGTCATGTTTAATGATTTCCCAAAAGTTCTGAAGGAATAAGAAAGAGAGTCCATCTGGGCCAGGAGCTCCATCAGAGTATGATCCAAAGATGGCATCTTTGACCTCTTCCTCAGAAAAAGGCTTCTGAAGAGATTGATTATCTAAATCATTCACCTTCTCCTCTGGTGTGAAGAAATCATTGCTAATTCTAAAACCACCTCTACTCTCTCCTCTAAATAGTCCCTTGTAATAGTTGGTTGCAATTTCTAGCATTTCCTTGATATCATTGGTGGTACCATTTCTGCCTTCCAATGCATTAATCAAGGTCTTTCTTCTCCTCTGATTAGCTACAGTTTGAAAATATTTTGTGTTTCTATCTCCCTCCAGGATGTCTCTATCCTTGGCTCTCTGTCTAGCTTTCACCTCTTCTACAATCCAGAGGTTGTGCAACTCAGAGAGTAGGTTTTTCATCCTCAACTTTTCTAAATCAGACAGGGGGACAGTCTCTGACTTAATATCCAGATCATTATATTCCTCTGTCAGCTTGATCTTGAGCTTTCTAATCTCAGAATCAACATTTCTACTCCAACCTTTACTAAATTTCCTAAACCTCCAAACTTTCTCTTGCCACACCTCTATAGGGGAGCAGCTTAAGGTGGGGGCAGACCAATTTTTGGATGCAAGCTCTTTGAACTCAGCTCTCAGCATCCACCATTTTTCAAACTTATAGCTGCTACCTCTTGGGTTGCCCCCAACAACAGAATCCCATAGTATTGGAGTGTGATCACTACCAGTCCTAGGGAGGGCTTGAGAGCTACACAAAGGAAATAGAGCATCTAATTCAGTAGTACAAAATATCCTATCTATGGTGGTCATGACCAAGGCTTCCTGGTTGTTAGCCCAGGTGTATTGCCTGCCTGACATCTTGATCTCTAGAAGGCTCCATATTTCTATCCAGGCATTAAATTTATCACACCACTTGTGGTTAATCTTGCCAGTGTTCTTGTCTTGTTGGTATCTGACTAAGTTATAATCTCCCCAATAATTGTGGGTTGATGCTCATCAATAAATAAGCTATGTAGCTCAGATATGAAATCATCTTTACCCTCCTCATAAGGGGATCCATAAACAACAATGAATCTAAAAGAAATCCCTTTGGTCCTATGGGATAAATTGCAAGAAACAGAGAACATGAGTGAATTCCAGTTATTGATATCAAAGATATCAGAATCCACCCCTACTAGAATACCACCTGAGGTGCCTACAGCAGGTAGGTGGTGCGAGACATAATTAATATTACCACTAATGGATTTTAGAAAGGAAGTAGATAGAACTTCTTTCTTAGTCTCTTGGAAAGCTACAATGCTGGGTTTATGCTTGGCTAAGGTATCAATGATGCACGTTTTCTTCCCAGGGTTTGTTAACCCTCTAATATTCCAAAATAAGGCATTCATTGGAAAAGGTTTTTCCCAGGGTGCTTGCCCTGTCCATATGTGGAAATTTTCTCCCACAACACACTTTGGTTTATGCGTGTGGGGGGGATCACACAACCAATTCCTTTAGGAGTGATAGGGGACTAACTAAATGTTGTTATGTCTTCCTGTCTAGGTAGCCCTTCAGGCATCTTAGTAGGATCCCCATTATCATACTGTTTATCCCCTAATCTAGGATACTCCACTAGACTATTTATGTTAGGTGGCCCTTCAGGCCTTCTATCAGTTCTAGTCTCTACATCATCTGCTAAGATCCTATCACTATTCTGCTTGGTGTTTTCCTTCTTCTGTCCTTCAGACATTTGAAAAACACTATCAAGCTTATCAGAATTTATGTCTACTTGACTAGAATCTATTTCAATCCCTACTCTATTAGCTACTGCTATGAATTTAGGATCAGAGAAATATGCAAAAGAGTTTCTAACAATCGTACCTTTGTTGTTTTTCTTCTCCATCTCTAAATTCTGCACTTTTTCTTGTTCATAGCAATTTCCATCATTGATCTATCCCCTATATTAACTCTACTGCTTTTCCTTTGAGCTTGAACTGGCCCCCATTTGCTGTGTGGTTTTGGGTTGTTTTGTTCCTCCCTCCCCAAGATTGTATCAAGCTGTGGGCTGAAATTCATTTCCACTTCTTTAGTTATGCTGTCCTCCAAAGAGATATTCTTTTCTAGGTCATCCTCATCATCCATCAATTCCATTTCTTGGAGGAGATTGTAGCTCTGCCCCATGGTGATGGGTTCCTGTAGCTGCTGTAGGTAACTGATCACTTTTTGCTTGGTATTTTGATTTGAATTGCCACTAGTTGATTTGCTGCCTTGAAGGGAGTGTGTGGACCCTGTTCCAGAAGAGTCCTTTTCTTTGGTGCTCCTTCCTGCATCTCTTTTTTCCTTGTCCTGGCCAGCTTCATTGCTGTTGTCTTCAATGTCCTCATAAGCAGGTTCCTCCATGTCTGCTTCTTCCACAGGAGGCTCTACAGTAATTTTGACCTTGAATAGATGATCTCCAATTCCAAATAGCCTATCAGGGGGGATTTTTGTGTGATCTTTGCACCTGATCTTGATTCTGACGGTTTCAAAGAAAGACTTGAAGTTACCCAGCCAGTCTACATCAATCAGAGTTCCAGAAACTGATGCAAATTGTTCTAGCACAGACCACTCAGCCCAAGCTGGAGCAATCCCCTCCAATTTAAGCCACACTTTTTGGAGTTCACTGTAGTGCTCCAAGGTTCCTTTCCAGACCTCTACATTTACTGTGACCCCATCCATTTCAGGCAGCCCAACCAGTGGGTATCTAGCAACACTTTCAACTGGTATGTGAGGTGGAAACTTTACCAAGAAAGTCCACTCATCCAGCTTCCTGATCTGCCAAGGCCAGTTTGTCTTGTAAATCAGAGAGAAATTATGCCCTAGCTCTTGTTTGTCCACTTGTCCTGACTCCACATAGACCAGTCCCACATTCCTCCTTGCTCCTATGTGTTGGTCATTCACATCTGGCACATCAATTTGGTGATATCCCAGACCAGGGGCTCCACTACCCACAAATTTAGCTGGATTCCTTGGTTTCCTTCTCACTGGGCAATCTTCCACCTTATGTGTCACTACCTTGCAAATGAAACACACAGGAGGGCTGGGACAATTAGTCTTGTGATGTCCAGGTTCCCCACAGCTGTAGAAGATCACATCTGCATACTCTGTGGCCGCTATCTCCTCTGGTTTGGTGTAAGCCTGCTTGTTCTTCCCAGCATTCTTCCCCTTCTTCATCTAATTGCTATTAAACCCTGTGTTGCCTCCTTGCTCCTGGCCCTGATTCATCACCTTCGGACCAGAGTTTGGGGCGTTCTGTTTCCCCAGTTTCTGGTTCCTTTGCCCTCCTTTCTGGTACTGCTCCCCAAAATTTTTAGACGCTCCTTGATCTTGGAGTTGATTTCCTCCCCAGGGCCCTGGCCCTCCCCGCCATTGATTCATCTGCTGTGGAGGGGGAGGAAAGTAGGCACCTGGGTACCATGGCGATGGGATCTGCGGCCCCCCAAGGAAACCAAAGCCGTACTGGAACTGAGGAGGCGGGGGAGAGAATTGGGGATCGAATTGGGGCCAGTTACCTGCGGGTGGAGGGTTCGCCTGCTTGCCTCTAGGGTTTCCTCCCCTCCCTCTTCAATCGTGCAACCAAACCAGTTGATTATAGTCGTATTCTGCACTATAAAGATCAATGCTATCTGCTCTCACAATGGAACAGGACAAAGAATCTCTTGCACTCATCTACGAGGTAAGCATTCTGGCCATGGTTTATTTATTTTTATTGCTATTTTTACGTACAGATAAAATAATGTCATACCAGCTTCAAAATTAATTTGCTTACCCGTATGAATCTGGTGTTATTTTGGTTCTTAGGTTGCATGTCACATATAAATTCTCTTTGATCAATATGGAGTTCAGTTTTTATTCGGTAGGAACTTACTACTAGTCCACACATGAAGTTATTTCTACTTGCACTATTTACCTCAAATTTACTTCCGTAATAATATGTTTTTAATTTTGGTTGGAAGGCACCTTGCAAAAAATAAAAGTAATTTGGTATGATAGAGATTTGAAATTTATACTATTATGTATAGGAAACTATTCCAAAATGATTTTTATAGAGTTTTATAGAAGCAAAGCAAAAAAAGAAGGTGATCTGTAAGGAGACATGTAGCTAGGATACTTGAAATTCTGTACAAAACCTCAATATATATGTATGTGGTAATATAATTAGTACTATATATTTTTGTCAATTGAAATTCTTCTAAATACACGACATATATTTTTTTGATAGCCCTGTGGCGCATGCATTTGTTCCATATATAATACTACGAGAGTTGCATACGTGCGGAGGCCGAGGGTATTCACGACAGCTGCATATGCGCCAGATGCCTAGAGAATCCAACCTACAAGCCAGAGCCAGCATATACTACGTCCAGGTGCCTATCAAACTAGCATATCCAGCATTCATGTTCACCTCAAGAAAAACTCTCTCCATTTTTGTCCAAGATAATCAATGGTTCATATTGCTTTTGCACATTAACCATGGCATGTGGCAGCCTCAGCAATCACATCTGCAAGTTGTGCATGACAGAGAAGTCGTAGATCATCCAGAAGCTTGGTAGTTGTGGCTTCCCAACAAGTGCAGACACACGCATTAAAGGGTGTACAACATCAAGAAGCCATGCATGCAGAATGGCCATTGAGTGGATCTAAATATCAGGTAAAGATTAAATATTTTTTAGTACGAGTAAATCACATACTTTTAAGTAGAATGCACGCTTCACTCAAAGTGAATGATATGCTTACACATTACTTCTCATAGCCACGACTTTGGGAATATTTGGTTTCTAAGTTGCACTCACATTATTTTGATTAAACTGTATAAACTGAATTATAAAGGGGAAAATTATGAAATTTGGCAAGCAAAATTAAACACATCCCACCATGTAATCCTTTACTTCTCTTTACTTTGCATATAACCTTTGTCATAAGTCAATCTCTGTAGAGTAGGATAAGGTTTATAGGGAAAATAACAACATTCACAATACCATATCAATATCTTTAGATCTATCATGAATTCATATTTTATACTGTATAAATTTAATATTGTATAGCTTTAATATTGTGAATAACTTTTAACAACACACATATGTCAGTAATACTAAATTAAGTTATAGAGTATGAAAATTGATTTCATGATACACCTAATGACATTGAGTTAGTATATTGTGAATGACTATGTATTGAAGGAGACCAGTGTTAATGTAACATCCCTCGAGAGTAAGCAAGCCATAAATTAACTTTACTGTAAAGGAAGAGAAAATAAACTTTAAGTACATGCCAGTTAGGATTCTATAAGAGAATGATGAATATTAGTAAGTTATGATTTAGCATGGCAGACTACGGACCTTCGGATTTTCATTGTGACACACCAATGTCAATAGCAAAACAAGTTCAGCATGATGCGAGTGTGATACACCATTATCTCAAATTTAAAATCCCAATCTCATAAGTACACCAGCACATAAATGTGAACATAGTAAATATGTAAAAACATGAGCTAGATAATATCTTAAAAAATCTAGACGCGCAAATGCGCGGGCCACCCTACTAGTTGAAATTGAAATCAACAGAGCTATTTATAACAGCAAACCTGTTAAAGAAACATGCATAAACATACCTGTTGTGCCATTGGAGTTTCCATTAGATAGTTCAATTTAAAACTAAGTTTGTATGAGTAAATACAGAGATACAAGAGCAAAGCAGTATGCACGATAGCAATGGAATCTTAAATGAGAACAATTATTCTTCAGGTTTAAGCACTTGTTCTACATGAACAGAGTACAGTAAGACGCAAGCATATAGTACTTAAAATAAAATGAGCTCATAGACCTTACCACATTCTTGGTTTGGGACCAGTAAAGAACAAGGCGTTCCTAGTCATCGTCCAGTAAATGTGTCTCGGGAGAATGTAAGAGAATTTGATGAGTTTCTTTGCCAGTGAAGTACGTTTTCTTCAGGTAATTCCGATACTGCCACCAAGCATTCTTCAACATAGCAGAGGTATTAGCACAGGTTACCTCATCCTGAGTTTCCAAATCGGTCCTTCTCTATAGAGAAAAATGGGAAAATTTGTTGTATTATCATCATCATGGAGGTAGAATGTATGGGACAAAGCAAAGTAATTGCCATGAATAACATTACTTACACATAACTCCTGGACAAACACCTGCAAGTGGCATTTTCCTTCATCTTCAGTATAATATTTCCGTGATGGGAAGATACGCACATAGGATTTAACAACATCAAATGCGATAGATGCTAAACTATGAATGGCTAGTTGTGCTTCCTCCACAGGAATAGGTGTACTAACTGGTGGAGTTGCGGTTCGCCGTGGTAGTACTGGCGCTTTGGGCACTGGAGCTGCCTTACTAACTACTCTTGTTTGGGAGCTCTGTGGTGGAGATGGTGTTGTGTCAACAGGAACTGAGTTACTATCTGCTAGGGTTGGGGTTAGATTGGGTGAAGCTGGTTCTCTGTCCATCGCAGTAGGGGTAAAATCTGCGAGAGTCTGGATTATGTGTGGTAGGGCTGGTTCTCGTGCATGTACAACCGGGGTGCTATCTCCACCAAGAGGTAGCACTGTTTTATTTGAAGAACGTGTTTTTACTCCGCTAGATACTGCCATCACCCGCTCCAATTCAAATGGCTGATAAACAGGAAACATAGTTGAATGTACAGACATTGTATGAGAGACAGACGCAATAGATAGTGTGGAAAAAAAGGGCATTAAATCGTTGACATGTATATTGTTTAACTAAAACGGATAGCATGACATAATTTCACATATATGATGTCTATCTAAACTGGATAGCATATCATAACATAATTCAAAGATATGATGACTAACTAAACATGATCACATGACATAATTCACATACATGTTATCTAAGTAACATGGATCGCATGATTTAATTCACATATGTGATTTATATGCTAAGCGGAGGGCATTCGCATATATGATGTCTAAACTAAGAACATGGTGTTGAATATTGTGTATATGATGTCTAAACTATGCAATGCAAGACACCATATGCATGATATGAGCAGTAGAACCGTGCCAAGTTAGAGCATACACCTTGGTGGGGGAATAGGACTGGTCATCTATCTCTGAATTCATCTCCGAGGAGCTATCGGGACCCAGCAAGAGATCTGCTTCGACAGGTAGCACTGTCTGCTCTGAAAGCCTTGTTTTCACTCCAAATTTTTCCATCACCCACTCAAATAGCTGATTCACAGGAAGAGTAGTTTAATATACAAACATTGTCGACAAATGGAAATTTAATGAAGAAAAGGATGGGCTAGATATCATTCAAATATATGATGCCTAGTTAAACAGGATGGCATTGCATAATTCCCATATATGATATTGAAACTAAAAGGTGGCATTACAGAACATGTCTAAACTAAGCAGATGACATATATGATGTCGAAAGTAGGCACTGCAAGGCAACATATGCATGATATGACTAACATCATCATGCCAAGTTAGAGCAAACACCTTGGGGGGTAAATAGGAGTGGTTAGCTGCGTCTGAATCCGCCTCAGAACAGATATCTTCCTCTGGATTACAATCTGGAGAGGGGGGAGGTTGAACCTACCATGGAGGGATGTCTGCATGACATTGTATTGCCGCGCAAAACCCTTCTCTTTTTCTCTACATGTTCAGCATGACTGTGTACAATATCTGACATGCATACAAAAAAAATATAGTGAGATTATGTAAGGAGAGCATGCAGAAATCTAGAGTAATGGTAACAACCAGTGGATGGATCCAAAAATAATGATAGCATGCTGATGATTGCTTCAATTTAATAAAGAAACAGATGATGTTTGCTTTACTATTTGTTTTCCACCCAAGATAAACAACATAGGCATACCCTAGGTGAACCAGATATTAGACAGAGATACTATTCATTGCTGCCTCGATATGTGCCCCACAACTAATTTAGAACTCAAGTTTGAACATCAATTTGGACCTGACTTGGAGTCTATGAGGTGAACAGGACAATAAAGTAGCAGGTAATATTCAGCAATGCATAACATAAGCAGAAACAAAAGAGTGCGACCTCTCTTGTGGACCCGTGTACTCCTCAGGTTCATCTGCTGAGTCGATGATGGTGATGCTGTTGCAGTGGGTGCCGGCGGCAGGGAAGGAGATCTGAGGCGGCGAAAGACTGTCAGGAGTCGTGATGTCTGGTTTGGTGGATGCTTCTGTCGATGGAGCAGCTCAGGTGAGGTGGACGACGTCGCGGCAGGAGCAGGACAAACTACACAAAGTTTTCTTCGACACCTACTTGTAACTGACGTAATTCTATAAGGGCTCATTTGGCTTGCATGATTCTAAAAACGCAGGGATAGGAGGAAAAACACCGGAATAGGATAGGAACGCACGTGGGAAAAAGAGCATTTGTGAACACATGATTTCCATCGACTTGGGTGTTTGGTTCACAGGAAAAGGAGGAGCAGAGGAATGCAAAGAAACATGGCCAAAATAAAGTGAAACCATATGAAAGCGTGTACAGTTAGAATGTTATTCTGCCATTAATGTACTTGGTCTTGTTTTCATGCATAGGATTTTGGAAAGTAGGTCCAAGTGGATGTTTTGCTCCATTCCTTTGAACAAAATGCATGAATAATTGAATAGTAGAGTGCCATAGGAAACTTTCCTATTGCTATGTTTTTTTCCGTTGAACCACAATAGCCCTAATGGATCGACATGAATGTAGAGTAATAAGTGATGCGACAAGTGTACAATCTCTTTGCCGTTGCCGTGTCGACCTCAGCATCATTGGGTTGGTTGCTGAATAAGTTGAGGCAGAGGTGGTTGTCGGAGGTGTGGAAGAAGATCTGAGGAATCCGTAGACGGCGTCCAGGGCACTGCTTTGTTGTGATGGATCGTTCCGTCCTTGGAGCAACTCCGGTGAGCCATAAGACGTCAGGCTGAAGCAGCACAAGACAGACATTGTTAATCTCAAGTGGGATTCTAATAGCATCTCCAATAGATGATGTAAAATGCATTACCAAAAAGTGATAGATGTAAAATTTACATCACCAAAAACCACCTGACTACAACAGATGAGGTAAAAATTGTTGACTCTGAACTTAACTGTCAAAACTAAAGTTTACTGTGGAATCTGAATGTTACTGTCGAAACTGAATGCAATGGTAGCAGAGAGGCACTTCACATGGGATAGTTTAGGGAGGGCCTGCAGTTCATCTTCAACCTGCATCCCCCTGAGCCGCCAGCCACCACCGGCCGAACCCCGCGCCGCCTCGCCGCCCCGAAACAACTCCCCACCGTCTACCCCTCCCCTGTGCCATGCTTTTTCTCCAGCGATCCCCACGCCACCGCCCCACCAGCGCCCCCCACCACCGGAGAGTAGCACCCCACCCAGAACCCTAAGATAGATAGTGGGGTACCTCTCCGGCGAGCCCCCCTCCCCGCTGCGGGTGGTTCTTCCTTAACTCCGGCGAGACCCACCACCCCCTGAAAATCGACTGACCCAAAAGTCGATTCAATCGACAGAAGTGTAGCTAAATCGGAGTAGAGGAGCAACACGAGCGAGGGGGAGAGCAGTAGCGCGAGCGAGCGAGCATGAACCCGGGCAGCAGCAGCAGCAGCGCAAGCGACCGAGCGACAGCCGGAGTAGCAGCAGCAGATCCGGCTGGTATGGACGCCACCGCCAAAGGTGCCTCACACTGGGGAGAGCCTCCATGGAGATGTCGCCCGCTGCGCCGGCTTTGAGGTAGCCGCTCCATGGGGGTGCGGGATGAAGCGCCGTCGGCGCCGGGTGGTCGAGTTAAGGAGAAGGTGCGATGCGATGAGTGTACACCCTCTTTGGTGGTGCCGAGTAGGCCTCGACTTCGTCCGAGGAGTTAGTGAGGATGCTGCGATTTTGGTGGAGCAGGTTAAGGCGGCGTTGTGGGGATGGAGTAGCCGCGATAGACGAGGCGATCGTCGGAGCAGCTCCTTGGAGGTGGAGGACGGTGCAGCTGAACCGGCGGGACGACGAGATGGATGACGGATCCTCATCCGAGGAGGCGGATGAGGGACGTCGAGCTGTTGCGATGGATGACGTCGTCGGGGAAGAGGCTCCGACTGGGTAGTGGGGAGGTGGCGGACGAAGGAGGCTGGGGTTTCGCGGCTGGAGCGGAGACGTTGTGGCGCCCAGATTTCGAATGGCGAAAAGGAGGCGATGGGAGGGAGGAACCATGACTTAGGGACGCGCTTGTCCAAAATGTAGGGTATGTTACAAAAGTACCCCCACCGATTTGAACTAGCGGCCCTTTCAGCTCAGGGTTAGAAGGGGGATTTCGCGTGTCGGGATTTGGCAGCTGGAGGGAGTTTTCACGCGCGTTGTAGTTTCGAGATAGCAAGGCACGGGTTGTGAAGCGCCAGTTTTGGGACCATGATATCAGAATTTTCGGGATATAAGAAGGCACGGGTTGAATTTTAGGGACAAGCCTAACGTGTAATATTGTACTTGTACGTACCAAATCAATTCGCACTTCCCTCAACGAAAAAAACGAAAAAATAAAAACTATTCAAAGCTACACAAAGAGAGAGTATGAATCCATGTCATGTCCAATTAAATTTTTTCGCTGGCTGTATAATGCATGTAACCTACTCATACCAACATTTTAGTGCATTCCAAATGTTTATACTACCGCTGCAATTCGAACTAAATTTGAATTCGTTTCTCTATTTCAATAAGAATCTACAATCATGATTGTTGCCAACTTCAACCATCATTCGTGTATTACCTTAACAACACACCACATGATTACTATAGAGATAGATATGAACTATGTGTACTATATGAAATCGAATTCAATCTTTTGAATACACTTGATGTTGATTCCAAATAATAGTACATTTGATGTACT
This sequence comes from Aegilops tauschii subsp. strangulata, assembly GCF_002575655.3. NCBI lineage: Eukaryota > Viridiplantae > Streptophyta > Magnoliopsida > Poales > Poaceae > Aegilops > Aegilops tauschii. The sequence goes on from NC_053041.3 coordinate 71,632,061, forward strand.
AACTATATATTCATAATCTAAACCATGTTCCATACGTACACCGTGTTTATCACACAGAGTATAGTGCCCCGCCCCCTACATTATGACAAGTATTTAGCCCTGAGCTACAAAAGCCACACATTAGCCCAAATTATAATCAATGTTCTATATATTATATGTAGTACTATCAAGATGCCCATGTGTTCCACGGAACATCAACATGATCAACGGGAGGCCTTATTTGCAAATATGGAGAGGGTGTGGGTATCTTTTTTCAAAATTGCCATAGTTTCCTTCCTATCCGTCAGATATAAATCGGACGGCCTATATTGTAGGATGGCAGGCACACGATCATCAACAACTCTCCTTTTTTATAATAGTAGAGATAAAATATATTATATGTAGTATAACATGTTCATCACCACACCATGTGTATCACCGTTATATATATTCACGCATGCGTCGGTTTAAAACACTATGATAAATTCTTCAAATATCCGAATTCGCTTCTTATAATGAATTATGATATCTATTCGTCTTTGACACCCACACAATCCTCTTGTCTTTGTAGCTAGCGCTAACTTTCTCTCGTGCATGCACACGCCCGCATCCCTCTCACCCTCCCTCAACATTCTCTAGCTTCATCGCGCAAATTCGTCTTTTCACTTTAGGTTGTTCACCCACGGTGTGTGTAGGCCCCCCAACTCCTTTTTTACGGCTCACATCGATGGATATACCTCTCTAGCCAGGTGTGCCTACCAGAAACACAAGCTTCACCTCTTCTCTTCTCACCGTCCATGCCTCACTCCCACCACTCTTTTCATCGATCTCGTACTCGCACACTCCTTCCCCCTCGATATAGTATGCCTCTCGCACCACCTCTTAGATGCACCCCTCTCTCTCTATCCTTCTCCCCTCGCCTTATTTGCTTCTAACACATACATGCATGTATACCGATCGATCTCCCTACATATACCTAGGTCGACTTTAACTATTTTGCCCCCACCCATCGATCGACGTACCTCGCAAGTTATGTCTCTCCTTTCTCTGACAGAGGACGATTGATCTTCCTACTTAGTTATGTCTACTTACCACAACCATATCATCCCCCCTCATCATCCGTGCATGCCTCCTGACGTATCATGGACCTGTCGTGCGTCAGGTGTTATCCTGGGCTGACGTGCGCAGACCCCCTGCTCCATGCGGATCGGGGTGCCACAGGAGATGGTATCAGAGCAGCCAGGCTGTCATAGATTATCCTAGCATTAGATCACCGCCACCATCAACACATAATGACGCTAAGGGATTTGACCCATCCCTGGCATCCGGCATGGCCACTGTTAATTAACAGGTTGCGCAGTCAGGACCGACACGTCCTCACCCCGCTGTCCCCGCCTAGTTATCCGTGGAACGTGTAGCAATCCTATCCTTTCGGGTCGGTCGCACCGCTTTCCCTTCGCCATTATGGAAAAGGGGCCACGCCATGCGGGCCTGTCCCGCGTAGCTACCTATCAAACCCCCTTTTTCGCTAGCCGTATCGCTCACTCTTTAGTCTGCCATTTTCCTGCAGAAAAGCTTAGCTAGTAGCTCCCCAGTCATGGCTAGCAGCTCCAAAACTTCCCAGTATTACACCCGCACCTATGCCGTCAACCACCCTGGTTTTCCACCCCTTCTTGCCGAGATGCTCACCAAAGCATTTGGCGGTAAGACTAGCCCCGATTACCTGGTGTTCCAGTCGACACCCGTCCCTCACCTTCATCGCTTTGATGCAAGGGTGCACATCATCCTAGGCCCTGTAGCAGATGTCCAGCCTTTGGTTTTACAGGGTAGAGCCATGCCTACCTTTTGTTTAGCCATTCTGGCCGCTGCTGTGGACGCTATCCTACACCTCCGAGCCAACTTCCCGCATGTAGCAACAAGGCGGGAGTTCTGCTTTTTCCCCACTGTGTGAAACGCAGTAATGCAGCCTTCTGGCCGCTGCTGTGGATGCCTACCTTTTGTTTAGCCATTCTGGCCGCTGCTGTGGATGCTGATAACCAATGGAATACCGTGGAGTGAAACAATCCTGGACATATAGAGCGTTGCCAGTTGACTAGCAGTGATCGTTTCCTTGACCGCCAGAAAGGTGCAACTTTTGAAAGCCTGTCAATGACGACAAGAATAGCATCATTACCTTTCTGTGATTTGGGAAATCCAGTGACGAAGTCCATCTCAACATGGTCCCATTTCCATTCAGGAATAGAGATAGGTTGCAGAGTTCCAGCATGCCTTTGATGTTCTACTTTGATACGACGGCAAACGTCACACTCAGCAACATATCGAGCAATGTCTTGCTTCATATTAGACCACCAGAATCTCTGACGGATGTCTTGGTACATCTTTGTACTACCAGGATGGATACATAGAAGCGTATCATGAGCTTCTTTCATAACTTCCTGTGTCATATCCAGGTTTTTCTCTGCACATGGCACCACTAGGCGGCCCTTGAAGTATAAGGTGCCATCTTCAGCAATAGTGAAGAATGAGGGCTTTCCTTCTGCGAGGTAGCGCTTAATCTTGTGGGCTTCAGAGTCATACTTCTGTAGCCTTTTGATGCTGTCCTCGAGATCTGGTTTAGCAACTAGGGTATTGAGGGAACCCTGGGTAACAACGTGGAGGTTCACCTTGCCAAACTCCTTAGGAGGGGGAGCGAGTGCACCCGGAGGAACAATATGGAGGTTCAGCTTCCTGAATTCTTCAACAAGCGAGGGCTGAACTTTGTGAACCTGGAGGTGGTTGCAGTAAGACTTGCGGCTCAAGGCATCAGCCATTACATTAGCCTTGCCTGGCGTATAGGAAATACCCAAGTCAAAGTCTACAACAAGCTCCATCCATCTCTGCTGACGGAGGTTCAGGTCTGGCTGAGTAAACAGATACTTCAGACTTTGGTGGTCAGTGAAGATCTCACAACGATTACAAAGAAGGTAATGTCGCCACTGCTTCAGCGCATGAATGACAGCAGCAAGTTCGAGGTCGTGAACTGGGTAGTTCTCTTCGTGAGGGCGCAATTGCCGAGTGGCATAAGCAATCACTTTGCGGTCTTGCATTAGGACACAGCCTAATCCTTGACGGGAAGCGTCGCAGTAAATGACGAAGTCCTTCTTAGTATCAGGAGGAGCTAGAACTGGGGCAGAAGTCAACTTGTCTTTGAGTGCCTGGAAACTTTCCTGACATTTGTCTGTCCATTGGAACTTGATGCCCTTATGTAACAGGTTAGTCAGAGACCTGGCGATCTTGGAGAAGTTCTCGATGAATCGACGGCAATAGCTGGCGAGACCGAGAAAACTTCTGACTTGCTTAACGTTCTTGGGAGGAGTCGAATTAAGAATAGCCTGAACTCGCTCGGGGTTGACGGCAATACCATCCTTAATGATGACATGCCCAAGATAGGTTACTTCCGGTAGCCAGAATTCACATTTGGAGAACTTGGCATATAGTTGATGCTCTCGTAGCTTTTCCAGCACAAGTCGAAGATGTTCAGCATGTTCTTCTTCGTTCTTGGAAAATACCAGGATATCATCCAGATAAACCACAACGAACTTGTCGAGGTAATCCATGAATATATAGTTCATCAGACGAGAGAAGGTGGCTGGAGCATTGGTTAAACGGAAAGACATGACTGTGTACTCGTATGAACCATAGCGAGTCACGAAGGCGGTCTTTGGGATATCCTCTTCGCGAACACGGATCTGGTGGTAACCCAACCTCAAGTCGAGCTTAGAGAACACTGACGAACCCGCCAGTTGATCATACAGATCATTGATCCGAGGAAGGGGGTATTTATTCTTAATGGTAGCTTGGTTTATAGGACGGTAGTCTTGAACCAATCGGTTAGTCCCATCCTTCTTCTTGACAAAGAGAGAAGGTGCTCCCCAAGGAGAGCAACTTGGGCGAATGAATCCTTTGCAAAGAGATTTGTCGATTTCCTCCTTAAGCTCAAGGAGTTCATGCGGCGGCATTTTGTAGGGTCGCTTGGCTATAGGAGTGGTGCCTCGTTTCAAGTCGATGATGAATTCGACAGCTCTAGCAGGGGAATCCCTGGAAGTTCTTCAGGGAAGACGTCGAGGAATTCACGCACGACGGGAATGTTTTCAATGCCCTCGGGTGGTGCAGCGTTCAATGCATTCAATGCATAGAGCCTTGCCTCGGCATTTTGCACCAGATGGGCTTGGTAAGTAACTATCTCATCTGAAGGGTGTAGCAGATGGACGGTCTTAGTGGTGCAAACGATTGAAGCAGTATGTGCTTTTAACCAATTCATTCCCAGAATGAGATCAATGCTACAGGACTTCAGTACGATGGGAGAGACAAGAAATTCCAGTCCTTCAATTTCAATAGGAACGTCGTGACTAACCATAGAGGTTTGACATTGGCCCGCAGGGGTGTGTACCACTAGCGGAGTGTTCATCTCTTCGTATTTAATGCCATGCAGGAATGCAAATTCTGCTGATATGAATGAATGGGATGCTCATGTATCAAATAAAACGGCTGCTGGTACTGAATTTACGAGGAGTGTACCCATCACAGTAGCAGGCTGGTCTTGAGCTTCTTTGAGATCAACGTGGTTGGCATCAGCACGACCATAAGACTTAGCATTGTTGTTGCGGGGCTGGTTGTTACCACGGCCAGCTGCTAGAAGGGCCAGTTGATTCTTGTTCCTGGCAAAGTGACCCGGTTGACCACACTTGAAGCACAGACAATTATCGGGAGTGGGAACAGGAGCCCCAGGTGGGGGAGCTGGTAGCTTCGACTGCCTAGATGGTGGAGGAGGCAGACGCGGTGCAGCATAAGATTTCCTTGGAGCAGGTGCATTTGGACGGTACATGCTATTCGGGATCCATATCTTTCGCTTCTGCGAGGGCGGGCCCGAAGATGAGCCCGTGTCACGGTTGCGCCTCTGAGAGCTCTGGTATTCCTGCAGACCAGTCTCGACATTGATGGCCTTATTCACCAAGGTGGCGAAATCGGCGAAGTCATGCACTAGAAGTGCGAGCTTGATGTCAGCTTGTAGTCCATCACGGAACTTCTCCTGTCTGCGAGCATCAGTTGCAATGTCTTCTTCAGCATAGCGGGACAAGTCCAGAAACTCCCATTGATAAGCTTCAACAGTTTTGTTGCCTTGGGTGAGGTTGCGGAACTCACGCTTCTTTCGGTCCATGACTCCCTGAGGAATGAAGCGGGCACGGAAAGCAGCTTGGAAGTTTGGCCAGGTGATGATTGTTCCAGCTGGCAGAGTACGCCTGTGGCTGTCCCACCATTGAGCTGCGGGTCCCTTCAGAAAGAAGGAAGCAAAGTTGACGTAGCTGGCAGGGGCTACATTGGCAGACTCCATCTCATAGGTGATGTCACGGAGCCAGTCATCAGCATCCAGCGGCTGAGTTGAGCTGCGGTACACAGTTGGATTGAGGCGCATCAATTCCTGCAGAGTTACTGGGGTTGGTTGCTGGTCCATATTGGGGCGAGGAAACTGAGCCATCATATTTTCCATGAATTGGCGGTTCAGTTCGAACTGTTGGATCATACCAGCCATGTACTCAGGTGGTGGTGGGGCATTGCCACCACGACCACGACCACCTAGTCTAACCATCCTGCTAATATATAACAGGGGTAGTTCAGCATTGAGAAATTTGCAAACACAAGAATCATTCATGATGAAACATGCATAATGAAAGGAGCACGATAGCTACTACATAGCAGTCGGCATAACTTACAAAAGGGGTCATGCATAGAGTTCAGTACACAGAATTCAGTACATATACTAAAACAACATAGGCGGCACACAGGCTCGCGGTGAATGCATCTAATACTAACTAAGCAAGACTACATCAGTCCCAAGAGGTACTGTGGAGGTAATCGTAGCCCGACAGCTGGTAGTGAGGCAACGGATAGCCCTCCACGTCAGCAGACTTGGGGGCCGCGGATACTCAGGTGTAGAGCCCGACGCTCAGGTGGCAGAAGAGGACCAAGTGCGGGAGAGTAACCTCCCACCTCTGGCCAACCGACACTGTGGGGCATCACGGTCCTGGCTGGGTAGATCGCAGTACGCGGTAGCTGTCCAGATCGGACAAAGGGGTGCAGCAGCGTCAGAGCACGGTAAAGGTGCTGACGGGTGGTGTACATCTCGTGGCGAAGAGCTCGGTTAGCTCGATCCAGCCCATCAGCATGCAGAACCAGGTTCTGATGGTAGAAGGGCTCTCGGGTGACAGTGGAGTAGGCAGCAGTTTAGTATCCCTCCGCACCAACATCAGATGTGATAGCAATGTGCCTGAAAGGGGAGGTGTCCAACTCCCGATACTCTCTAGGAAGACGTGTCAGAGCAGCATAGGCAGCATTGTGGACAGCCATATCGATGGTCACACCAACACCATGTGCGGTGTGCAGCACAGTAGTGGAGTCATACTCCCGCGAGTAGAGATGGATGATGGCACGGTACTGCTCCTGGTTAAAGTCCTGGTACTCCTCGTAGACGGTGTACTCAGGGTGCCAGCGATAACCCAGATAGGTCATCATCTCAGCTAGCACCGCAGGTGATCCCGAGGCACCAATGGCCGTCGTGTGGTGCACGACCTGCCTCGTGGGTTCCATCTGAAAGCAAAGACGTTTCAAAGGAGTCAAATGACAGTGTGTGAATTGCTCAAAATACTATTCTAAGAAACAACTATGGCTTATCCAACTTTGGGGTGAATGCGGTCACGGGATCCTAGTGTTAGAGTTAGTAAATTCGTTTAACCCGAGTAGAAGAGAGTTCAGGGTCCCAGAGTAAAGGTCGAGGAGTAAAAGATCCTAGTACCACCCAATGGCGACGTGGGCCCGTAAGACACACAGCCATGTTAGTAAAAGTTTTTGTAATGTCTAGACTCGACTTCGGCCAAGGAGTGTGGAAAAGGGGATTCCTACAGGCAGTCGGCTCTGATACCAACTTGTGACGCCCCCGATTTGACCGTACACTAATCATGCACGCAAATGTGTACGATCAAGATCAGGGACTCACGGGAAGATATCACAACACAACTCTAAAACATAAATAAGTCATACAAGCATCATAATACAAGCCAGGGGCCTCGAGGGCTCGAATACAAGTGCTCGATCACAGACGAGTCAGCGGAAGCAACAATATCTGAGTACAGACATAAGTTAAACAAGTTTGCCTTAAGAAGGCTAGCACAAACTGGGATACAGATCGAACGAGGTGCAGGCCTCCTGCCGGGGATCCTCCTAACTACTCCTGGTCGTCGTCAGCGGCCTGCACGTAGTAGTAGGCACCTCCAGTGTCGTAGGTGCCGTCGTCGACGGTGGTGTCTGGCTCCTGGACTCCAGCATCTGCTTGCGACAACCAGATAGAAAGGAAAAGGGGGAAAAAGAGGGAGAAAGGCAACCGTGAGTACTCATCTAAAGTACTCGCAAGCAAGGAGCTACACTACATATGCATGGGTATATGTGTAAAGGGGCATATCAGTGGACTGAACTGCAGAATGCCAGAATAAAAGGGGGACAGCTAGTCCTGTCGAAGACTACGCTTCTGGCCATCTCCATCTTCCAGCATGTAGAAGAGAGTAGATTGAAGTCCTCCAAGTAGCATCGCATAGCGTAATCCTACCCGGCGATCCCCTCCTCGTCGCCCTGTTAGAGAGCGATCACCGGGTTGTATCTGGCACTTGGAAGGGTGTATTTTATTCAGTATCCAGTTCTAGTTGTCATAAGGTCAAGGTACAACTCCAGGTCGTCCTTTTACCGAGGGACATGGCTATTTGAATAGATAAACTTCCCTGCGGGGTGCACCACATAACCCAACACGCTCGATCCCATTTGGCCGGACACACTTTTCTGGGTCATGCCCGGCCTCGTAAGATCAACGCGTCCCAGCCCTACCTAAGCACAACAGAGCGGTCAGCACGCCGGTCTAATCCTAAGCGCGCAGGGGTCTGGGCCCATCGCCCTATGCACACCTGCACGTTGCGAACGCGGCCGCGAGCAGACCTAGCAACCCACACGATCACGGCGGTTACGTCAAAGCAGTCCAACACGGCGCGCGCCACTCAGTCGTTGACGTCACAAAGGCTTCGGCTGATACCACGACGCCGGGATACCCATAACTACTCCCACGTAGATGGTTAGTGCGTATAGACTAGATGGCCAGACTCAGATCAAATACCAAGATCTCGTTAAGCGTGTTAAGTATCCGCGAACGCCGACCAGGGCCAGGCCCACCTCTCACCTAGGCGGTCTCAACCGGCCCTGTCGCTCCGCCACAAAGATCCACTTGCGGGTACTGCTACGAGCCGACCCGACTTTAGTCATCACATGTGTCATGTATATAGTATATAAGTATATACCCGTGATCACCGACGGGGTGATCACGGCCCGATAGTATAGCACAGCAGACGGACAAGAATGTAAGGCCACTGATGGAAAACTAGCATCCTATACTAAGCATGTAGGATTGCAGGTAAAGGTAACAACAGTAGTAGCAAGGATAGGCTATGCATCAGGATAGGATATCGGAAAGCAGTAACATGCTACACTACTCTAATGCAAGCAGTATAGAGAAGAATAGGCGATATCTGGTGATCAAGGGGGGGGCGCTTGCCTGGTTGCTCTGGCAAGTAGGAGGGGTCGTGAACTCCGTAGTCGAACTGGGCAGCAGCAGTGTCGGTCTCGTAGTCTACCGGAGAGAAGAGGGGGAAGAAACAGTAAATACAATGCAAACATAAACATGACGATGTGTGACATGACAATGAGTAGTGCGAGGTGCGTCCTAACGCGTTAGTAGGTGGTACCGGCGAAGGGGGGAACATCCGGGAAACTGTTCCCGATGTTTTGCATTTTCGGACAGATGGACCGGAGGGGGAAAGTTGCGAGTTCGATAGGTTAGGGAGGTGTGGTGGACGAACGGACTGCGTATCCGGATTCATCTCGTCGTTCTGAGCAACTTTCATGTCAGAAACATCTTCATCCGAGTTACGGTTTAAAAGATATGAATTTTCAAAGATTATTTGAATTTCTGGAATTATTTGAATTTAGCAAAAATGAATCATGACGTCAGCATGAGGTAACGCTGACGTCAGCAGGTCAACAGGTCGGCTGACCAGTCAAACCAGACAGGTGGGTCCAGTGGGACCCACATGTCATTGACAGGGCACTAATAGAGTTTTATAACTAACTTAAACAAGGTTATTAGCAGGTAGGCCCCACCTGTCAGTGCCTATTTAGATTAATTAATTAGTTTTATTTTATAAAAACGTTTTATTTAGTTTACTTATGCGGCGGGGCCCGCATGTCAGCGTCACAGAGACGCCCAGTCAGCACGTTGACTCGGTCAACCCAGTCAACGGGGCCCACGGGGCCCGCTGGCAGTGACACGGGGTGGCCCTAGGTGTGCCACATCAACGGCGGCCGGCGGCACGTCGCCGGTGACGCCAAACACGGCGGAGGGCTTCGGACCTCGTCGGATTTCGCCTACGGGCAACCGTTTCGCGCGCGCGAGGGCACGTTCGAACGAGCGGAGTAACGCGCGTCGAACAGCGGTGGTGGCTTCGCCGGAGTTGGCTGGAATCGGCGCCGGCGTCGAGGCCAGCGGCGGAGCGGCTTCGGTCGAAGACGGAAACGGCGAGGCAGCACGCTATTGAGCAAAAGAGGAGGCTGGGGAGGATCTACGTGGTGCGGCGAGTCCAATGGGTACGAGCCCGTGACCAAACCGTCACCGGAGACGCGTCGGCGACGAGCTCCGCGGCGACGCGTTCGGCCTCGTTGTGAGAGCTAGCTATGGTTCGCGCGAGCGCAAACGGAGAAGGGTAGGAGGTAGAGGAGCTCACCGCGCGGCACACGGAGGCCGGTGAGAGGCTTGGTAGCAGCAGCAGTCGCCGGAGTCGAAGAAGACGGCGGTGACCCGAGGAAGAAGGCGATGGCGTTGGGGGTGATGTAGGGGGTCCCGGCTCTAGCAGGTGGTCGGGGAGGACGGGCTCGACGCGGTGGAGCTCGTGGACACGTCGGGGAGGAGAACGGGGCTCGGTGGCCGCGGCTATGGCGCAGCCATGGCGACGGCAGCGCTCGTTTGCGGTGGGGAACGAGGTGGAGCTGAGGGAGGAGGGAGAGGCGCAGGAACCGAGGGCGAGGGTGGGGGCGAGTGGGAGGCGCGATCGAGGAGGCGGGGCGTGGCGGCCTTATCCTCCCCCGTCGCCGGCGAGGGGGTGCGGCGGGGACCTGCCCTTGTTCCGACCCCGGTCGGGGGAACAGGGAAGGGGAGGGCACGGCCGAGCGAGGTGGGCCAGGCCAGCTGGGCCTGGGGTCGGCCCAGTTGGGCCAGGGTCCAGTGGGGGGGGGGTTTCTCTTCTTCTCTTTTTTTTGTTTGTTTCTCCCCTTTTGTATTTTCTTTTTATTTATTTATTTTCTTTTCTTTTTTAATTCCTTTAAAAGCATTTAGGCATTTTATAAAAATGTGTTTATTCACCATAATTACCGATGCAATAATTGGCATGGCCCGAACATTTTTATTTTAATATTTGAAAACTATTGTCGTTTGACTTATTTAGGATTTAAATTTGAAACGGTTTTGAATTAACCCGAGATTAATTACAGTGACAGAGGTGACGTGCCATCATTAACGTGAGATTACTGTAGCATGATTATCCGGGCGTTACAGAATGGGAATGCGAGGCCAGGTGTTCAGTAGTGTGGGTAAAGTGCGCTACCTCTGCAGAGTGTATTCAATCTATCGATAGCCGCGTCCTCGGTCATGGGCAAAGTTCGTTGTAGGTCACACTATCAGGCCTCGGTCGAAATGGAGGATAAATCTGCTAATAACTTGTGTGATAACTAAGATGTGATGACTTGAACTATGAGAAAAATCGTGAGAAGTAACGATGATGTGTTGATATGACCCCGAGAAGAGGTCTCGGTAAGTCATGTTTGTGCTCCGAGGAGCCGTGGCAGAGTAAGTGATTGTTGCATAAGGTTAATACAACATGTCTTCACGGGAGGTAACTGGTAGTTTATTTTCAATGTACTGACCTGGCGTGTCATGCCAGTTTTGTAGTTCGTGCCTGAATTGTTCGCGTGTTCTGTCGTTTTAGGTCGTAATCTTGCAAGTCCTGTGAGTTATGGAGCCCAGCCAAAGAGAGACGCTGCCAAACCAAGACTTCTGCCGCCATTTATATGGACTTCCGCTGCCATGTAAATAGCCTTAGGGCTATGCCAGAAGATTGTATTCATCAATGATGTAATCTCATACACATGTATTTGATGAATATTCTTGTACCTGGAATGTTGTATCATGGACCTGTCGTGCGTCAGGTGTTATCCTGGGCTAACGTGCGAAGGCCCCCTGCTCCATGCGGATCGGGGTGCCACAGATGGTAACAGGAGGCGGGGGACACGATGTTTACCCAGGTTCGGGCCCTCTCGATGGAGGTAATACCCTACTTCCTGCTTGATTGAGCTTGATGATATGAGTATTACAAGAGTTGATCTACCACGAGATCATAGTGGCTAAACCCTAGAAGCTAGCCTATGATTATGATTGTATGTTGTCCTACGGACTAAACCCTCTGGTTTATATAGACACCGGAGGGGGCTACGGTTACACAGAGTCGGTTACAGAGGAGGAGATCTACATATCCGAATTGCAAAGCTTGCCTTCCACGCAAAGGAGAGTCCCACCCAGACACGGGACGAAGTCTTCAATCTTGTATCTTCATAGTCCAACAGTCCGGCCAAAGTATATAGTCCGGCTGTCCGAGGACCCCTTAATCCAGGACTCCCTCACTCGTCTCTCACACGCAGGCGCACAGACAGGCAACCATCCCCTCTCTTATTGATATTGCAGGTGTGCCCTCCATTTGTCTAGCAAGTCTCTCCCACCATTTGTGAGAAGCAACTCCACTACCACCCCTCCAACACTCTAGCTGTGTCTCTCTCGCAACCTTATTCCTCTCCCACACATATGCATGGATGCCGATCGGTCACCTTTAATACATAAGGTAGGCCTCTCTCCTCCTCCACACATATATCAGCCATTGTACCTCTATAGTTAATAAGGCCTCCCCCTACCACACACCGATAGTCGAGCGCTGTAGGTAGGTATGCATGCCACAGACACAAACTGCACCTCTCCCCTCTCACGTTCTAGTAGGCCAGCAACCTTATATGTTTGGCGTGGGCACACACAAATTCGACGACACTCTTTATCGATCGCGCGCGCGCCCACACACACATCATCCCTCTCTTTGATTCTATGGATACCTCAAGCCGATGATACCTCCACTCTCTTCTCGTGATCGGCCCCTCTATATATAGGATATATCCAGGTCTCTATTTTCACACACATTGCATATGTTACATTTTTTGATTGACACCCCCCCAAAAAAACACTCACGAACCCACACACTATATCTCTCTACATTTGTATCTCTCTCACACAACCCCACGTAGATGGTGTACGGACACGAAGAGAATAGGTACACCCACGCGGGTACACGGTGGAGCTCATTTCTGTACGGAATGGCAGCCCACGTGCTAATTTGAACGCGTGTAGTGGTTGTTTACCTACGGAGGTCGTGTACCACGCGTGCACAAAACAAAGTTCGGCTTCATGCGTTGGCGCGTTATTTTTAAATAAAGTTATATCGCTCAATGGCACGTACACAGAATATAAAATGATTTTTATGGAGAAAAAGGTAGTCCGATCCACTATATACAATGGAGCTTGCCTGCCTGAGTTTGTCTCTCTTCAGAGTATCTCACACAAGGCGGCGGTGGCCTCTCTCTCTCTCTCATCGTTGGTCACTGATCCGGTCGCATCCCGTCCGCCGGCAGAAAGGGAGGATGTGCATCGTTTCTCCATTCGACGGCACCGAGGCTGCGGTACGTGCCGTTCTCTCTAACCAAGCTTCGGCGCGGTAGGGCCTACGCCACCTGCTCGCTGCCGCAGTATGGGCACATCTCTCCCGCCTCCGCACACCTAGTTACATCCCGATGACACCCAGGTATCCCCTCCGGCCTTGCTCCACTGCCCGTCTTCCCACGTCGTTGCATGTGGATCTAACATAGTTCTTTGCCCAAAACGTAGCTCGTCCGGCGTACTTTACATATTGCAATCTCGTCCTCACACTATTTTAGACAAACACAACCGGGTTGTTATCTTCCCTTAGGACATGGAATATGCTTCTTTTTTGTCGTGGCATGTGTCATCAACTATTATTGGCCAGTAATTGTTTCCTTTAAACCTCTTTTTTGCAAACAGGGCTATCCATTTCACCTCGTTGCTATTGCGACCTTTTGGTGAACTGCACAAATCACTTTTTTCTTAAGAGTGTTTTGTGCAGTTGTACTAAAATGTCGCACAGGCAACGTCTACATTTCAGTGCGACTGCACAAAGGGAGATTGGTTTTGCTCTATCCTCCTCATCCAACTCCGAGCCTAATCTTCTCCACCTATTTGCTTAATCTTCTCCAACTAATTACTCTTAAGAGAGACTGCAAAGGTGATCGGCTTCTATTTGTGTGTTTATTGTTTCATCAGTTGTCCTCTATTATCGTAATCACACTTAATATCTTTGGAACAGGGACGCTCATCTCTATTTTAGTGGAACTGCACAAAATGATCGGAATGTTGCATGCTCCAGATAGCTACTTTTTTCCCCAACATGCCTTGTTGATTTAGACAGAGCTGGGGGGACGTTCCTGCCAATGAAAGCATGGATCAATTTTAATTTAACACCTTCTCCCAAATTTGTCTTCAGTTGTGATGTAAATATTAGCTCTGATATGCTAATCATTGAGATGCATTAGCAAGGAAGTTAGTTTTTATTGTTTTCAAAAGAGCATCGATGGCAAGACACACGAAACGAAAGCTTAAAGCTCAGAGCATTGTACAATTTCATGCCGCTGGAAAGTTATTTGTATAGTATGTCAATTATTTAAACGAATGCTGGAATCTTGATAGCATTGCCAGAAGCCTCTTCAGCATCCGGGTCCATGTGCCATGCACAAAATTATACTTCCTCCATTCCTAAATATTTATCTTTTTACAAATTTCAAATGGACATATTTTAGAGTGTAGATTCACTTAGTTTGCTTCGTATGTAGTCACCCGTTGAATCTCAAGAAAGACAAATACTCTATAGTATAGTTAAGAACGGAGGGAGTAGTGCACAACCGCATGGGAGACTCAGCCCGGTTGTTGCGCCGCACTAATACTGAGTAGTAATGAGCAGTCAAATCATAAGCCCCACCTTTCCCACTGTAAGTTGCTTAGAAGAAGCAACCATCAATACGCTCTAAAGTCTCTCTGCTGGTGGAAATGCATGGAGAGAAATGCATCGAATGAAGCGCGCCCTCTAAACTGTGACGGAGGGAGGAGTAGTATGAGGCCCTGTTTGGATCACCGTTTCTCTTTTGAATACACTTGTAAAAAATAAACACCTGCGCCCGTCATTTCAGTTCCGGCTGGAATTTGCACAGCGGCCAGTAACTTACAGGTGTAAGTTATATGCCTCCGTATTGAAATACAACCATTCCAAGCATGGCCTGAAGGTGCAAAACCAAGTACGCGTATGGCCAGTCGGTCAATGCACTTCCTCTTGGCATATCACTGACATGTGGGACCGGAGTGTGAGAAAACCGATCTCAATTGACGGCAAAATTGCCAACCCGCTGTTCCTTGAGAGAGACGAGGAGCGAGAACACACAGACGGGCATGCACGGAGGCCAAGATATATTCGAGCATGGTTGATCGATATCATCATTACATGTTCGATGTTTTTAACACTACCGTTGGGCTGTCGTTTTCCGCCATTCTCCCGAATAAATGTGTACTTTATCAGAGATTAAAATAAAATAAGAGTACAGACGCTCCACCATGCGGTTCTAGTGGTAGTACTACTCGTACAACTACAAACCTTGCGCTTGGCTCTTCGCCTCTTCGTGAAGTCGAACAATGATGGTACTCCGCATGTTGGGTACTACAGTGTATGCCTATGGCAATCTGACACCGAATGAACTGCTACATGTCCACGGCCTGGGCGAGGGTAGGTTGCATTAGTCAAAAGGCGTAAGCGAGCTTCACCTTGTCCTACAAGCTTCTCCTCGTTCTGCGAGTTGACGTGACACACCAATAAGTAGTGCTAGTCCATACTCTCTCCTTTCCGGTTAATATGGCTTAATCTTTTTTGTGGGTAAATGAGAGAGCTTTATTCATATATAAGCATTCTTAGGATGATCAGCCAAGAGACTGGTCACTAGGAAGCGAGGTACCCCACAAAAAAAGAAGAAGGAAGCGAGGTGTTTCATCAAGCCAGCTCTTGGCCACATTCAAAGTGCAGCAAGCACGGTTCGCACAAACATGCACCGCAAGGTTTGCTGACCTGTTTACATGCTGAATAACAAAAAAAGAGAAAATATTACCGAGCGCTCCTCTTTGTAAAAGGATCTGAGCCAGAATTAAGCGAGAATTGTGGCGAATGTTCCATGCAATCAACTTCCATTATCACATGCGAGAACCCTCAAAGAGAATAAAATGTGTTGAAGATTGCTTTATCACATTTTTAAAATATAATAAGAGTGCAGACACTCCTCCATCCGGTTCCTAGTATAGTATAGTACATACATCTATAGTAGTAGTACTAGTACTAGTAAACTTTGCGCTTGGCTGTTCGCCTCTTCGGGAAGTCGAACAATAATAGTAGTACTAGTATAGTGTATGCTTCTGGCAATCTGACACCCGAATTAACTGTTTCACGTCCACCGCCTGAGCGAGGGAGAGCTTGCATTAGTCAAAAGTTTCTCCATGTCCTGCGACCCACCGCGCGCAAGCTTCTCCCGTCCTGCAAGCTTCTCCTCGTTTGGCAAGTTGAAGGGACACAGCAAAGTAATGCTAGTCCATACTGCCTCCTTTCTGGTTAATATGGCTTAATTTCAAAAGAGATAAATACACTGTCTGTCACTGTATATTTGTAAAAATACGGTCAGTGGACTTCATAATACGCTCATTGCGCTCAATATATACATTTTCCGGTGTTTATACGGTCACTAGCTCACCCTGGCTGAGTATGTGTGTGCATGCACGTGTAGGTTGAGCACTTGAGCGTGACTGTGTGTGTTCCATCGTGTGCTCGAACATGCATGCATTAGGGCGTCGCGCGTGTTTTTGCGTCCATGTGTACGTGTGACTATTGCATGCATGCACGAGGTAGTAGTCCCTTACATTCACATGTTCATAAGTCAATGCTTTGTCAAAACTTTGCATGCAAGGTTTAATCATTCGTTGTTCACGCATGCATTCCCGATATTAATACGTTGGTAAAGACAATTTCTTGAGGAAAATGAGCCCATGAATTGAGTACAAAGGGGACCAATAAGCCAGGACGGAGGGAGTACCAGTAGTGAACCGGAAGGAGGGAGTAGGTACTAGTAGTACAGTACTACGTAACAACGTGCAGTAACGAAATTTCTCTTTGCGCATGCTGTCTACTAACGTGTCATGCAAGAAAATAGAGATAAGTACAAGTGAGACTTAGGAACGGTCATACACGTAGGGGGAGTACGTGTAGGGGCCACTAAGGAGCAGTCAAATCACACAATAAGTTAGTCGGAAGAAGCAACCATCATTTCACTCTTCAATGACACGTACGCAATATCGAATGGTTGATATGGAGAGAAAAAGAAAACCACTATATATACACTAGCAGGAGCCTAAGCTACAAGCCCGCTTGCTTGGGTTGCTCTCTCCACAAGCATAGAATGACGGCGCCCACACCGCTGGTCACATATCCAGCCTGATCCCGCCGCTGGGGGAAGGGAGCAATGTTTTGCGTAGACGCGGTCGACATCTTCGAGGGAGAAAACCCATACTCGGTGCGTCCCAACCGCCCTTCTAGCTACCGCCCAACGTCCCAGGTAGTAGTACATCTTCCTTTTGGAGCCGGCTTGCTCCACTGCCGCAGCTCCCCACGTAGCTCCATCTCCATGTCGATCTTTCTCTACTTCTACCGGCTTCTATTTGTGATGAGTCTGTCTCATGAACTAGTGCCGGTACTATTATTCTAATCAGACTTCTTCAATATCTTTGCCATCAGGGATGCTCAGCTCGATTTTAGTGGAACTACACAAAAGCATCATATGACCCGAGGGTGCCAGCCGTCTTTCCTTCGATAGGTTCTATCTAGCCAGGAAATTAAATAATGTTTAGGGTTTAGGGTTTAAGTCGTAGTGACCCCAGTAGTAGTTTTTCTTTTGTACACGCTCTCACAACTTTTCTCTTTAGTTGTGAAGTAAAAATTGGTTATGATCTGTGAATCATTGAGATGCACCGGCATGTGTGTTAGTTTTCCTTTGTATTTGATGGAATGTTGTAACGGGGCAACCTTGGAGTAGGAATGAAAATGGAGTGGAAAGTTTCCGTTTTTCCGGAGAAAAAATGTAAACGGAGAGAAACCAACATTTCGTTTCGTTGGATCGCGCCATCGAGCAAAACCAACGTTTAAATCACGTCTGTCGCGTTCGTGTCTCACCCTCCTCCACGGCTCAACCCCACACGGTCGCTCGGCATGCCACTCACCGCAAACCGAGTATACGATAACTTCCCCGCCTGCTTGTCGATGCAACGCGCCATGGAGTACTAGCACTACTGGAAGAGGTTGACGAGTTGGGGGAGGACAGCTAGCTGTAGCATGGACTCCCAAGAACTTTTTACATGCATGTTGTGGCCGGCTATTGCGACTTTTGAACGTGGAGCACTCGCATGCACCGGGAAGCGGCGCGGACGACGCTCTCTCGACCGGCGCGTCGCTTCAATGCCGGCGCCAGTGAGAGGTCCCATCCGCTCTGGCCGGGCATGAGTGCGGCACTAACCGTTTCGGGCGGGAAGCACGCGCGGGTGATAAAGAGAGTTCGGGTTGGTCAGGGGCGGGCATGGAAGCGGTCCGGACGCCCGCAAACAAGAGATGTATTACGTTAATATTGTTGCGTATATAATTAACAACGTAAATAATGTGCCAGTTGGACAAATATGATTGGAGATGGAGATGGAGATTGAATTTTACATAAACACGGATATGCATGTCTATGTCTTTTTTTTGCGGGAACAAACTTGTATTACTCATGTAGCCAGGCTACACTCGAAGTTACAAAGTTCGACAATGCCATTAGGGCCTGAACCTAGCCAAACAGCGATACGGCCACTAGTCCTACCATAATGAGCTAAAGAATGACTAACAATGTTGTTGTTTCTTCGAGCATGAGCAATACAAGTATTTCAGAGTGCCATGAGCGATCTAATCTCACGCACCAAAAAACCAAACCGAGATCTATCAAGATCTTCATTCCTAATCCTCACCATATTTGTAGCTTCAAGGCAGTCGGTCTCGATATTGATATTTGGAGCCTAGACTCCCCATGTACTTTATTATATTAATATAATTTACCGTAGAAATACGATGTGTGGGTCAAAAAAATAGATTACTCCACCGCAATGCGAGCGACAAACCCTCTTTGATGGCCAACAATTCTGCTTCCAGTGCGTTCGCGCAATAACACAAGCTTCTACATGAAGAGAAAATTATGGCACCCCCATGATCCCTTAGTATCATGCCTGTACCAGCAGTTCCGTTCTCTGGCAAGAAGGAACCATCCGTATTCAGTTTTACCTAGCCATCCTCAGATGCATGTCTATGTCTATGTGTGTATGCGTGACGACTCTCGCGACCTGGAAGCGGGGGCGTGTTTTTGATCAAGTTTTATTTCTTGGTACGTTAAACAATTGTCCGCCAGTTTTTGTTTCTATTTTCTGGGAACGCGCATATTCTATTTAAAACCCCTGCTATGGAGATTTTTTTTACTCCATTGTATATATAGCCTCTTGTTTGATAGGGATTCTCGCGTCTCGCCCTCTCACCGTCTCCATATCAAAACAAGATGATATTGTCCACTCTATATCTCTCATCACCGGTGGTCACAGATCCTGCCGAATCCCGTCCGCTGCGGGAGGTGAGGAGGTGCAGCGTTAACGTTGTCGCCATCGGCGATGGAGGAAGCCGATGCGCACCATCCTCGCGGAGCCGGCGGTGGCATGGACGAAGGTCCTTTGCGCCCTTGTTTGCTACCGTCGTGTGGGAAGATCCCACCCGCCCGCCTAAGCGACATCTCGCCCACCGGAGGTATAACTTCTTGTACTGGTCCAGCTCCCCAGGTTGCTGCATGCGGGTTTTCTTCTATGCGACTACTCCACAGCTCCCCATGTATAGTAGCCAGGGTTCGTCGGCTGGTCCAACATCACCTACTATTATAGAGGAAATGCCACTCAAAAAGTTGTCCTGATTTATGCCTCGGTGGAGGTATACATGTTGTTTCGACAAAAAGTACATGGTGGTTGTGCGGTCATTGTCCATATGCTCCTATTGTTGCTGCCAATCTAATACTATCACTGGTTAAATGAAGAAATGCTTTTTTTTTTCTCGGGTATCCTGGTTTAGTTCCCATCAAGATAATCATGATGCTTCTATTTGTTGGTGTACTTTTCATTAATTCTTAATAACAATTGAGATGTCGTTGTTAATCTTGTACCACTGCCCAAACAAAGTAACAACACTATATCCCTTTTTATATTTTTGCAAACAGCGATGTGTATCTCCATACCCGGGCATGTCTTCCTCAATTTTAGTGGAACTGCACAAAATTGGATGGCCATTGTTGTTCCGCCTCACTGTCCTCTGCCACGTAGTTCTCCCTTCCTCGAGCTTGATTAATGAGAAGAAACAGACCACAGTGAGGATTTGTCGAACTTCATAGGTTCCTCAACCAAACTTGATGCCAAATGGATGATGCATCTCCATGATGACCTATCGATGCTCATGGTTGCGCCTCATGGTTTCGTCGGCTGGTGAAGCTGATCGATTTTCCATGAAAAACAAGCTGTCTTCCATTAGTGCTCTTTGCTTGTTACCCACAAAGATGATATCCTTCATCAGATCACCTAGGTTGCGTTGGAGACGTAGTCGTCTTTCACGTTGGTGCAATTTTATCATGCAATTGGCTATGAACCAAATGTTTCCTCGAAGAAGGATCAACGTTGGTACTACGAGCATAAGTTTTGTATTGATTTCTAAGTCTTCTCACAACTTCGTCTCCCTGTAATTTTATTTGTCCAGCTCTTAACTTTGATTTAAAAAATGGCGTGGACTGAAAACCCGGATGGACGTAGTAGCCCTCCATTTTTATTTACTCTGGATATTAGCTTTGACTGAAGTCAAGCTTTGTAAAGTTTGACCAAGTTTAGGCCGAACACAACAAACCATAATTATTGAGAGAGGGAAAACTGTACGTACTCTCAAACCTTTCCAATAATTGAAATTAAAATTCTTTATTTGTACACGCTCTCACACGTTTCCGATAATTTGGCGCATGTATGGTTGTTGACTTAAGGGAGGGTAGTGTACCGCGCGTGAAGGACAGGAAGTGCGACCAGGATGCGTGGATTGTTAGTTCATCGAAAGTAGTAGTTTTCTTCACTGGTATGTTAAATAAAGATTTCCGTTTCGTACTTACCCAATTTAAAATTATTATTATGGAGAGAATAAGAAAACCGCTCCCCTATATATTAGTAGTATACACGAGTACTATATGGACGCAGCTTCATTGACCGCCTTTGGTTGTATGACAGGTGGGCCCAAAATATGGCTGGCCCACCTGTCATACAGCCAAATATAGTGCGGTTAAGGCACCGGAGCTCAGTCTGTAATACAGTATATATGTAGTACACTATATAAGCTGGAGCCTCAGCGCTTGTTCGCTAGGGTTTGCACTCTCCACACTCTCGCCGCACGACATATATATACACGCTGGAGGCTCAGCGTTCCTTTGCTAGGGTTTTCTATATTCACAGTCTCTCACCCTCCTCACCAGATCTAAACAAGACTGTGTTGTGGCCTCTGTCTCTCTCACCCCCCTCACAGCTGGCAAAGGATGCATCCGGATCCCGTCGCATCGGGAAGGGGAGGAGGTGCAGCGTTCACTCTATCGCCATCGGCGAGGGAGGCAATCCACTACCAGCTGCGCTTTTCTCTTTCACCCAGCGCCTGTGCGGGAGGGCCACCGACCCCTTCTTCCTCGCTGCCAAACATAGTGTGGGCAGATCCGGCATCCCGCCACACGCCTTGCCACATCCCGATGACCCTAAGGTATATGTTTCTTTGAAACCATCATTGCTCTAGCTGCATGCGGATCTTTTTCGATTCTGTAGTCAAATCTAGGTCTTGGTTCAAAGAGGAAAGAAGGGTGCGACGGGGTGGAGCATGAATCTAGGACGTGGTTCAATGAGGAAAGGAGGGAGGGAAAGTAGTATAGACTAGCTATCCAGCCGCTTTGTTGGTCGAAAAGGGAAAAAGGGGTAACCCACTACACACATCTGTAAGGAACCAAACTCTTTTTTGAAAAGGGAAAGAAACTGGGGGGTCGGGCAGTTTGTGCAGGACTAGATTTGCTGCCCTCACATAGGAAAAAGTTTCAAAGAGAACAAATATGGGACCAATGCAGATATGCTGCTTGGCTACATACTCTGCATCACCCATTTATACGTGTGGATGCACATGGTGCTGGCATGTCCCATGTCCCATGTCATGTCCCATACAACTATTTTGCTATTGTTAATCTAAGAATGCTGCTGGAAAATTGAAGGAATGCCACTGTTAAAAGTAAATTACATTCTTAACGAATGTTATTTTAAGAGAATGTCTCTTTTAATATGAATCAATGCAACCGTTTTAGAAATGCTACTGTCCTACTTTGTTTTCCATCAAGATAAGTTAGATGCATCTTTTTGTCGCTGTCTGTTTCATCCTTCTTTATTGGCCAGTAATTGTTTCCTTTTTTGCCTTTGTTAAAACAGGGATATCTATTCAACTTGTTGCTATAGCAAACTTAAATGTCACACCGGTGACTTTACTTGATTTCAGTGCAACTACACAAAACAAGATTGGATTTCCTATTCGTGCTGGTAGATTCGTATGTGATCTTGTGTGCATCATGACAGGTTGGTACTTTGCCTTCATCCACATGATCGTGTAGTGTGTTTTGAGATGTTGTGCTACTTGTATTGGTACTATTTTAAATAAATGTTGAATTGAAGCTATTGTATTGCTCTCTTTTCGCATTAAGTAGTGAACAAAAATGGGACCAACCCAGACATTATGCTTGTTGCTTTGTTACAACAAACTCTGCATCACCCCCTTTATAAGTAGATGGAAGCACATGTTGTTGTTGCGCCTACTCTCCCCTGGAACTGTTTATGCTTTTCGTTAATCTAATGCCGCTGGTAAAATTAAGCAATGCCGCTCTCAAAATTAACTACTGAATCTTAGTTCAAAACTGCAACACTTGTTAGGGATTGGCAGGATTACCATTTTTTGGCCGCATGTTTCATCCTCCTTTATTGGCCAGTAATTGATTCCTTTTTTGCCTCTGTTACAACAGGGATTTCTATTCAACTTGTTGCTATTGCGACATTTTGCTTCGCTTAATTTTGGTGGAACTGCACAAAATGAGACCGGATTTCCATATATGTGTTGAGATCTCTTTTAGATCTTCCTCAGGAGTTGTTTCAAATCTTGGTCTTGAAAGGTCAGTACCTACTTTCCTCAGAATTAACTACTGAATCTTAGTTCAAAACTGCAACACTTGTTAGGGATCGGCGGGAGTACCATTTCTGTTAGGGATCGGCCGGAGTACATGTTTAAGAAATGTATTGTTCAGATAATGTCTCTGTTATTATATATCAGTTACAGTGTTTTACAAATGGTACTATCCTACTTTGTAGTTCTTTCTACATGTTTAACCAAGGTATTGTTAAGATAATGTCTCTGTTAAAATGAACCAGTCGCATTGTTTTAGGAATGATACTTTTCTGCTTTGTTGTTCTTTATACATGTTTAAACAAGGCATTGTTAAGATAATGTCTCAGTTAATATGAATGAATCACACTGATTGAGAATTGCTACTCTCCTACTTTGTTTCCCATTAAGATAAGGTAGATCAGTAGATGTTTTTCTTCTAGGAGTACAAGTCATCAACCGTTATTTCTCAATAATTGTTTCCCTTATACCTATTGTTGCTTACAGGGATATCAAAATGAAAGCTTGGTTTTATTCTGACTTTGATTTTAGTTGAACTGCACAAAAGGAGTCAATGTGTCTAAGGCAAACTGCTGCATTAGTGGGTCCAGTTGGTCTTACCACTTTGCAGAAAGAAGCAGTCACTATTTGCGCTACATTACACAAGGAATGATCAAGAAGCTTTACAGAGTATTAGTAGACGCTGGTGACATGACTAGTCTGCAGAGAGCATAGGAAACTCTACAACACATGGAGTGCACTGGGCAAAAAGTGCCCAAACAAGTACAAGAAGCCAGGACAGGACTCAAAATCTGTCAATGTCATTCTAAGCAACAATGATGGGGCATCTGGGTATGGTAATCTGTTTACCATAGTTTCAGTATGTTAGTCCACCGATTGGTCGGTTGACACTGGGGCCAATATTTATGTGTGTGCTGTTGTGTCTTTGTTTTCTTGCTGCATATAAATACGATATCCACAGGGATGCTCACCTTGATTTTAGTGGAACTCCACAAAATGTCCAGATGGTTTGTATCCTCCATAATACTTCATCATGCACAATACATCGAATGGTTCTCTAATCATTCGTCGTCACCTTGAGCCACCGGCCATTAAAAAGGGTAAAAAGAAAGACAAAAAGAGAGATGGCTGCTTTACTTGTGGTTCAGAGGAACACTGGGCAAACAAGTGCCCAAACAAGTACCGAGATGCCAGGACAGGACTCCAATTTTGTCAATGTCACCCTAAGAAACAATGATGGGGCATCTGGGTATGGTAATCTGTTTACCGTACTTTCATTTTGTTAGTCCACCGATTGGTGGGTTGACACTAGGGCCAATATTCATGTGTGTGATGATGTGTCTTTGTTTTCTGGCAGCATATAAATACGAAATCCACAAGGATGCTCAGCTTGATTTTAGTGGAACTGCACAAAATGTTTAGACGGTTCATGTCCTCCATAATACTTCATCATGCACAATACATCGAATGGTTCTCTAATCATTCGTCGTCACCTTGAGCCACCGGACTATCAGACGACAAACTGATGACAAACCCTGCCCGTTCCACAATCATAGGCATTACATATTTTGAATGGGAAAAGCTTGTCAAAGTTGACATTACTTTAATATATTGGAATTGGAAAACATTGTCAATTTTTGCTCATTGATGTTACCCAGAAGACATGCATTTGATATTTTTGAGTGGGACGCCCATGGCTATGAGCAACGTCGATCATTTTTTCCTATTCCTGTCTTCAGTTTAGAAGTAAATATTTACTCTGTTGAGATGCATAGTCACATGAATGTTGACATATGTAAGATATTTTAAGGGTTTGTTCTGAATGTTTTCTATGTAATGCCAGGCCTTGTGAGTTTGATTGCAAAGTTGAGCTTGGAATGCGGTGGCATGCGGCATCACGAGCTGTTCACCGTGCCTCGTGAGAATAATGCTTCTTATTGTTTTGCATGTTGATATAATGCCAGTGATTTGCATGTTAAGAAGATCATCCTCTTCTGTTGTTTCTGTGCTTAAGAAGTTCCTTGTCTTATGTTTCATTCATAGCCTATACGACAACTCGGGTAGGTTAGAGGTGAAACCATATGATTTTCCGACAAACTCATCATCTTAGGCCGTGATTGGATCGTCGTTTTCCAACCAAAACCGCTTGTAGAACTGATGCTTGTAAATAAAAGTAGATGGTCTCGGGCGAAGCACTTGGTTGGTCGATTTCGACTAGTAAAATATACACTGGCCTCTCAAATTACACGCGTAACCTGCCGATTTTACTTACAGACCTCGGGCCCTCAGTTTCATTACGCCTATATTTTACACGTTGTTTCTGATGACGAGTAAATTACACTTGTATCTTAATACAGGTGTGAAATAAACCAGAGCTCCCAAGCGCGGCCTTACCGTTTCATGCCGTCTCAGTCTCTCAAAGGTGCTCATAGGTGTCCGATGATCCTGGCTTCCTGAATGAGCAGCGGACGCTGTACCAGACCATCCGTAGGGCCCGCGAGGCCCTCTCCGTCGTCCTTCGAGTTGTTGCGCTCGCCATGGCGCCGAGCATTGTCAACATAGTCAACGAACATGAGGATTCCGGACATGACTTTATTTTGATAGGATGATAGTAGGGACCCACTAGGGCCATAGCCATACGTACGCAAGTGCCTCTATATTTTTTTCCTTCCTCCTGGTTTCCTGACATCACGGTCCCACACCATTGTCAACCTATGTAGTCAATAAACGAGAGAATTGCACAAGGAATGGCCGACAGCTGGGACCAAGCAGCTCGAGTAGTTTTTGTGTTTTTGAGGTGTGAGCACTGCAGAGTTTTTCTTGAGCGATGTTTTCGTTGTTGTTTAGAGGAGAGCAGGGTATTAACTGGGCGGGCTGTGGCCCGTCTAGCCCAGGCCAGATATCCAGCCCAGATATTAATTTTTTTCAAGCTGAAAATGGCTAGCTCAGCTATACTTTTTTTAGGAATACCCAGGCAAGGTCAACTTGTTATTCTCCGCCCCGCTGGGCAGCAAATCTTTCCTAGGAGGGATGCATTAGGCTTAACAGGAAAATGGGCTTTAATAAATATTAAATGGGATGTAATTATAAAAACCGGGCAGTAACTATAAAAAAATGCACCAAAAAAAATTAGTTTATAAAATATTATTTTTGGAATTTGAAAATTTTAATTTCATTAATTGTTGCGCGCGCAATGTTTTGTTGGATTTTTATGTAATACAAATTTATATTGAAATTGTATTTAATCTGACTAGAAATTTTGGGATAAAAATACTTTGTATCCCATCAAAATGTGGGAATTTTTTTTGAATTCTGTTTTGAACGGTTGTTTGAAATTGTTAAACGTTGTCCTTGCTAGAAAATGGGTTGTACTTTTAACAAACTGTAAATGGGTTGTAGTAAATTCCATTCGAATTCAAAAATGGGCTATATATTCTTACAAATCGCAAATGGGATATAAGTTCTCTGCCACACACTTGTGGGCCTACTAAGTTGATGTGTCCCCTAAAAAAGTAAGTTGACGCGTATGCAAGGCTTTGTCAACTTATAGTCAACACACGGTTCTAGCAGCAGTGGCCGTTGGACGTCCATCCAACGGATGTCGTGCTTCTTCTTCAGTCTCGGATATTCTAGCTTCAGCCGCCCAAAAAATGATTCCTCCCCCTGACATCTGGGGCACACTGTTTTGGAGCCTGGCCTGTGGGCCTACTAAGTTGACGCGTACCAAGGGCTTTGTCAACTTAGTCATTACAAACGATTCTAGCTGCAGTGACTGTACGATGTCCATCCAACGGCCATCGTGCTTCTTCAACCTCTGGTCTTCTTGCTCCAGCCGCCCAAAGTAGCACCGGTCGTGCCGCCTGCTCCTGCCTCCCATGGCCGGCTGTGCTGCCGCAGAGGCCTCAACGCCCCCTACTACTCCCACCGCTGGCCAGGCCATCCCTCTACTCACCCACACCCCCTGTTATTCTGCGGCGACGGCAGCCTCACACCGCAGCCGAACCAGTGAACCCTCCTACTCCTCTCCACGTGGGCATCCACTACCGCGTCTTCCCCGGCTCCGCGTCGTCCCCTTCCTAGGCCTCGCCATCGTCCATCGCCTTGGCGCTCTCGGCGCGGCGTGGTCAACGTGGTCGACGAACGACATCCATCGGACGTGGACTGTATGTGGTGAGGCTGACAGCTGGGTCCACGGCCGCACACAAGGAAATGCCTCCTTATTACGCACAAAATAATGATTCCTCCGCCTGACATCTGGGACCAACCGAAAGGGCCTCTGTATTTCGCAAAAAAAAATGTTTCCGCCGCTGACAGCTCTGACCCACTAGCTATATCTTCGCACGCAAGGAAGTGCTTCCTTATTACGCACAAAAAAATGAATACCCCATGCTAGCTGGGACCCACCATATGAGAGGCTGACTTGTGGGCCTGCTAAGATGACGGGGACAGAGGGCTTTGTCAACTTAGTCAATATGAACGATTCTAGCTCCAGTGACCGTACGATGTCCATCCAACGGCCGTAGTGCTTCTTCAACCTCTGGTCTTCTTGCTCCAGCCGCCCAAACAAGCGTCGGCCGTGCCGCCTGCTCCTGCCTTCCGTGTCCGTCTGTGCTGCCACCGCTGGCCATGCCATCCCTTATACTCACCCACACCTCCTGTTATTCTCCGGCGACGGCAGCCTCACACCGTAGCCGAAGCAGTCAACCCACGTACTCCCCTCCACATGGGCATCCACTGCCGCGTCTTCCCCGGCTCCACATCGTCGCCTTCCTAGGCCTCGCCGTCGTCCACCGCCCTGGTGCTCTCGGCGCGGCGTGGACAATGTGGTTAACGAACGACTTCCATCGGAAGAGTACTGTACATGGAGAGGCTTACAGCTGGGACCACGGCCGCAATAAGGAAATGCCTCCTTAATACGCGCAAAATAATGATTCCTCCACCTGACAGCAGGAACCCACCGGACGGGCCACCATATTTCACGAAAAAAATGTTTCCCCCCTGACTGCTTGGACCCAGCAGCTACATCTTCGTACACAAGGAAGTGCATCCATATTACGGGCAAAAATAATTGATTCGCCTCCCTCACTGCTGGGACCCACCAGCTACATCTTCGCACGCAAGGAAGTGCCTGACAGTCGGGATCCACCTGGTCGAAGCGTACATAGCATTGTCATTCTGGTCGCGAACGTGTACATACATACTGGTCGATCGGTTTGTCTGCAGGCTGCAGCGATTAACCGTCGACGTGTAAGGAAGGGCACGTGTGGTAGTAGAGGCATGCACGTGTGGTAGTAGAGGCGCGCACGTAGCATGTACATGTACGTACAGCGGCCAGGGTGCAAGAAAGTAAACACGGCCACGTACGTACATACGGGCGGGGTCTCGAACGCCTACTCACGCATACGTATGGCCACGGATCGTGTACATGGATGTGGGTGGGTAGGAACAGAGAAACTGCGTCGTCATCGTGTTCATGGGGAGGCAACGGAATGCGTCGTGTTCATCGGGAGGCAACGAAACGCGTGCTGTTCATCGGGAGCCAACCGGCTTGGATGGAACATGCGATGGAAATGAGGCTTGGCATACCGCAGAATGGAGGAAACGACCTCGTGTTCGGCCGGCCATGGTGGAAACGGGACCTGTTCATCGGGAGGGGTCTGGCATACTGCAAAACGGAGGAAACGGACCTCCTAAGGTCGAAACGGGGTCCTGTTGATCGGGAGGGGTGTGGCGTACCGCAAAACGGAGGAAACATACTTGTGTTGCAGCGTTACGGTCGAAATGGGGGTCCTGTTCATCGGGAGGGGTGTGGCTACCGCAAAACAGGACTCCACGTGGTACTGTTCATCTCCACCGTTGTCGGTGTCAAAACCGGCGGATCTCGCGTAGGGGGTCCCGAACTGTGTGTCTGAGGTCGATGGTAACATGAGACAGGGGACACAATGTTTACCCAGGTTCGGGCCCTCTCTATGGAGGTAATACCCTACTTCCTGCTGGATTGATCTTAATGAATATGAGTATTACAAGAGTTGATCTACCACGAGATCGTAATGGCTAAACCCTAGAAGTCTAGCCTGTATGACTATGGTAATGAGTATATCTCCCCCCTCCGGACTAAGTCCTCCGGTTTATATAGACACCAGGAGGATCTAGGGTTACACAAGGTCGGTTACAAAGAAAGGAATCTACACATTTGATCACCAAGCTTGCCTTCCACGCCAGGGAGAGTCCCATCCAGACACGGGTAGAGTCTTCTGTCCTTGTATCTTCACAGCATGCCAGTCCGGCCCATGTCTAACAGGTCGGACTCCCGAGGACCCCTTAGTCCAGGACTCCCTCAGTAGCCCCTAAACCTGGCTTCAATGACAAGGTATCCGGCGCATGGATCTGTCTTCGGCATTGCAAGGTGAGTTCCTCCTTCCAAACTCCAAGATAGTCTTCGAACGTAATGGCCGTGTCCGGACCTATAACATAAGTTTTGTATACTTCAACAGAGGGCACAATAATTTATAAATCCAATCCACCGACAACTGTTCATAGCGTGACGCCACGTCACCGCCGGGACATTATTATAAACTGTTTGTTGGCCTGGAGCCCCCGGTTTTGAGGCGCGGCTTTATTGGCACGTCTTATCCAAGCCGAGATCGTGTCCCCTTATTAAGGGATTCTTATCAACACGCACATGGGTAACCCAACCGTCTCTGGGGTACAACTCCTTGGGAACAGGCAAGTTTTAAGGACCAGGAGTAGGCGTTAGATACTCACAGCCTTTATAAAGGGGTACAGACCCGTGTCTCTCTCTCTTCCAAGTTTGCTTCTTCCTCAGCCCTTGCTATCTCGAGTTCTAACACCCAAAATTTCGACCACCACAAGCCTCAGTCATGTCCGGATCCGCAGAAATTCTCCATCGTCTCCCTGCCGAAGGGCAGGTTATCCCTACCCCCAGATCCGGCGAGAGGGTCGTGTTTATCTCCCACTTCCTCCGAGGGTTAGGCTTTGCCCTTAATCCCTTTATTCGAGGGCTCATGTTCTACTACGGGCTGGATTTTCATGATCTGGCCCCGAACTCTGTTCTAATTATTTCGGAGTTTATCGTCACGTGCGAGGCCTTCCTCCGGATTCCTCCACACTTCGGCTTATGGCTCAAGGCCTTCAATGTGAAGCCGCAGATGATAGAGGGGAAGCAGGCGGAGTGTGGTGGCGCCACCGTGAGCAAGCTTAATAGTGCTCTTTGGCTAAAAGGATCCTTCACCGAGTCCTCTGACTTATGGCAGCGGGAGTGGTTCTATATCACTGAGCCCCGTGGCTCCAAGTGGGCGGCTGCGCCTGCGTTTCGATCCAGCCCTCCGATTCAGCTCGCATCATGGATTAATAAGGGGTTGGACTGGGATCAATTGATGAGGTACAGACTCTGCAGAGCCGCATCCGGAGCCTCCTCGAGAGGGACATTGATCTTATCAACGTTATTCAAGTAATGCTGGTCCGTCGGACCTTGCCGTGCCAGAGGCGACCTCTCCGCATGTGGGAGTTTAATACCGAAGGGCCGCGGACACTTCAACACTTCTTCGGCACTATGCACAAAGGGATGTGGAAATTATTTTTCGGGAAACGAAAACAGTGGCCGAATACTACCGAAGACATCATCCTTGACTGTAACCATCCAGATACCACGGTAAGTACCCGTCCACCGAACACCTCCTAATCAGGTATCCTGTGGTAAGACACTGAGCAAACCATCTCTTTCCAGGGCTGGGTAAAGAAAGCGGAACGTACTAGGTGTCCGGCCCCCCTTCCTGAAGACTCAGCGGACCCCATGCTAAGAAGGATGCTGGCACCGACATCGTACCAGGCGCCGGTGGAGGAGGGCAAGGTGGAGAGCGGGAAGACCAGGGGTGGCCTTCGTTCCAGAGGTAAATTAGACACCGGGTCTAGAGAAATCGACGTTTCTTCGCCCGAAGACAAAGGCGAAGGATAAGCAAGCATCCCTTCTCCATATAGGAAGAAAAGTTTCGCCTCCGAAGGTTGGGAGGAACTGACTCCCAAGAGGGGCAAGATGTCATCGTCGGGCGGCTCAGGATTGGAAGGCAATGCCGTTGCACAGCTCCGCCGTGAGGACAAGCCTTCGACCAAATCGTAAGTGAATCCGAGGTGCTTTAATCACATCCCGTTCCTTTCCTGTTACCGAAGTAACATGTAACGTACATGTATATCTTTACAGTTCGGTGCAGTGTTGTCCTGAGCAATCCTTTTCTTCGAGAGATCTTCTCCCAGAGACGATGGAAGGCGAGACGCCTCCCCCGGCCTCCTCGCCCAATAAGGTGGACGACTCTGAAGTTTCATCTCGGAGGGTTTTTCTTGATCAGCAAGCGGCGCGAGGGATGAAGAAGGCATTACCCGAAGGTGAACCCCCGATCGTCCGGGGTTCAGGGGCCAACAATGAAGGCCCCGGACTATCCGGTTTTCAACCAGCGATGATTCTGAAGATGAGTGAACAGGTTCCTTCAAAGGATGGTCGGCGCCGGATACGTTGAGGGATATGCTGCGAAAAGCATCTGTCTCGGAGGAACAGCGTACCTTGATGGGTACGATGGTTGAGAGGATTCTGTCCGCGAAGAGTGGATTGAATGAAGCCTTCATGAGCCTTGCTAAGAGGCTTCGAGGTTTGTGATGTAATATTTTCAACTGTATTTCATTTGCAAAATGCACCTGTGTATAGGTAGTAGCCCCTGAGACTCGGGTTGGCTTCCCATTGGAGGCGATCCGAGGATCAAGAAGAAATGCTCAGGGAATAATCTGGTTAATTGGAACACAGGCTGTTTCTCCCCTGACGACTGCCCGGACTACGGATATTGTCGAGCTGCAGCGGAAGCTTGATGTGGCAGGGGATGACATTGCGTTAATCAATATGCGTCTTGACGAGTCGCAAGGTATGTATTCGAAGCATTCGTTACACATACGTGTTTGTAATATAAGCGTGACGCTGAAAATTCTATACTGGGATATACATGGCTGCAGATGGTGCCGCCGCCGTTGAGATTCTTCGGGCGAAGCTAACGCGGGCCAAGGAGCAGGCCCGGTTTAGTAACGCGGCCGCCGAGAAGGCACCGGCCGAATTGAAGGCCGAACAAGCTGCTCGGCACCAAGACGAGGAGAAAATATCCACGATGGCGCTCGAACTAAAAAATGCTTCTAGCTGCTGTGAATTCCTTGAGAAGGAGAATAAAGCCAAAATGGTTGATCTTGATAAGGCCTTGCAAGAGGCGAGAGAAGCGCGGTCCGAATCTAGAGCGGCCCGTGAGGAGATCCGGCAAGCTGGGGAGACTGCAGCTGGTAAGCCCTTTTTACTACAGACTAAGTTTGGCGATCCGAACTATGCTCAGCTTAACCAAGTGTGGAGTTCTCCAGACCTGTTTTTGGATATGCCGAAGAGGTCTTCCGATGCGGCGTAGTTTTACCAATCGCAAGAAGGATATGCAACAGAGAACCTTTTCTAGTAAAAATTTTGCGCATCAAAGCGCCCCCCGCTGCTGAATGAACAGATGTCCCAATGGGCCGAACTTCACAGGATATCCGGCGCTGCCATGAAGAACGTCATAATCCGGCTGTGGCCGACTGAGCCTATTCCGAATAGCTACTTCGGCTTGGTGCAGCGGCTTGTTGATGCGGCACCACGTATCGACGCCGTCAAGCCACTACAAAAAAAGACACATCCGTGACATTTTGGGCCGAACGAAATTTTTTCTGTCATACTTATGACTCTTCTATGACGATAATTGTGAAAAAACCCGGTATAATCATAGATGTGGTGGGCTCCTACTATATGACAAAAAATCATTAAAGAAAAATGGGCTTTTCGTCCTAGGCGGGCCGGAGACGCAGCTGCATGACATTCTTTTGGCCGTCCATGACAGAAAAAACCGTGGTAGAAGCGAGGGCGAGCAAAATTTCGAGGAGTTCCCGGTTACGGTGGGTGGTCAGGGGACGAGCGATGCGCGTTTCTCTCGTACACGTATGCGCGTGTGTGCGAGGCATTGACTATCTGAACCCGAGCGAGGCGTTGGGCTCTAACTGAACCCGAGCTATTGCACTGCAGGCTACGCATTACTGAACCCGAGCGATCGAGCGATTACTTCGCTACTGCTGCTAACTGAAGCCGATGGATGCTGCCTCTGGATGAACAGTGAGCGTTGCAGGGGGCGTTTGGATGAACAGTGAGCGGTGGGGGTGGATGACCAGGACCCCATGGCGTTGCCTCTGGATGAACAGGACCCCGATCGATCGAGCCGGTTGGGGCTGGATGAACAGGACACCGTGGAGGACTGGATGAACAGGACGACCCCGTGGAGGGCTAGATGAACAGTAGACGGTGGAGGGGTGCCCGTGGAGGGGTGGTTGAATAGTAGCCGGTGGAGTAGCGCGCGGTGGAAGCTGGATGAACAGGAGCCTGTGGAGGCTGGAGGAGGTCGACGGTGGAGATGAACAATATCCCGTGGAGTCCCATTTTGCGGTACGCCACACCCCTCCCGATGAACGTTTCGACCGTAGCGCTCCAACAGAAGTCCGTTTCGTCCGTTTTGCGGTATGCCACACCCCTCCCGATCAACGGGACCCCCGTTTCGACCGTAGGAGGTCCGTTTCCTCCATTTTGCGGTACGCCAGACCCCTCCCGATGAATAGGATCCCGTTTCGAACATGGCCAGTCGAACACAAGGCCGTTTCCTCCATTCTGCGGTACGCCAGGCCTCGTTTCCATCGCCTGTTCTGTCCAAGCCCTCCCGATGAACACGACGACGCATTCCGTTCCGACCCAGCCGGTTGGCTCCCCATGAACACGACGACGACGTTGTTTCTCCATTCCGACCCAGCCATGTACTCGAGTCCTGGCCGTACGTATGCGCGAGTAGGCGTTCGAGACCCCACCCGTATGTACACATACGTGGCCGTATTTTCTTTCTTGCACACTGGCCGCTGTACGTACGTGTACAAGCTACGTGCGCGCCTCTACTACGACACGTGCGCGCCTCTACATCCACCAGTATGTACGTACATGTTCGCAAACAGAATTGCAACGCTACGTATGCTTCTACTAGGTGGGTCCTGACCGTCAAGCAATTCCTTGCGTGCGAAGATGTAGCTGGTGGGTCCCAGCAGTCAGGGGGCGAATCTTTTTTTTTGCCCGGACGCACTTCCTTGTGTGCGAAGGTGTAGCTGGTGGGTCCTAGCAGTCAGGGGGAAACGTTTTTAACGCGAAATACGGTGGCCCGTCCGATGGGTCCCTGCTGTCAGGTGGAGGAATAATTATTTTCCGCGTAATAAGGAGGCACTTCCTTGCGGCCGTCGTGGACCCAGCTGTCAGCCTCTCCACGCACAGTACTCTTCCAATGGAAGTCGCTCGTTGACCACATTGACCACGCCGCGCCGAGAGCACCACGACGATGGACGACGGCCAGGCCTAGGAAGGGGACGACGCGGAGCCGGGGAAGACGCAGCAGTGGATGCCCACGCGAATAGGGGTACGAGGGTTCACTGGTTCGGCTGAGGTGTGAGGCCGGCGTCGCCGCAGAATAACAGGGGGTGTGGGTGAGTAGAGGGATGGCCTGGCCAGCGGTCGGAGTAGCAGAGGGCGGGGAGGCCTCCGCGGTATCACAGCCGGCCACGGGAGGCAGGAGCATGCGGCACGACCAGCGCTGCTTTGGGCAGCTGGAGCACGAAGACTAGAGGTTGAAGAAGCACTACGGCCGTTGGATGGACATCGTACGGTCACTGGAGTATTGACTAAGTTGACAAAGCCCTCCGTCCCCATCAACTTTGTAGGCCCACAAGTCAGCCTGCCACTATACTGGGTCCAGCTAGCAGGGGGAGTATTCATTTTTTTGTGCGTAATAAGGAGGCACTTCCTTGCATGCGAAGATATAGCTGGTGGGACCAAGATGTCAGCGGCGGTAACGTTTTCTTCGCGAAATACAGAGGCCCTTTCGGTGGGTCCCAGATGAAAGGTGGAGGAATCATTATTTTGCACGTAATAAGGAGGCATTTCCTTGCGTGCGGCCGTGGACCCAGCTGTCAGCCTCTCCACGTACAGTCCAGTTCAGATGCATGTCGGTCGTTGACCACGTTGACCAGGCCGCGCCGAGTGCACCAGGGCGGTGGACGACGGCGAGGCCTAGGAAGGGAATGACTCGGAGGCAGGGAAGACTCGGCAGTTGTTTCCCACGCGGAGGGGAGAACGACTATACGAGGGTTTACTGGTTCGTCTGCCGTCGCCGGAGAATAACAGCAGGTGTGGGTGAGTAGAGGGATGGCTAGGCCAGCGATGGGAGTACCTTGGGGCGGTGAGGCCGTGCGGCAGCACAGCCGGCCATGGGGAGGAGGGAGCAGGGAGTCCTGCCGGCGCTTGTTTGAGCGGCTGGAGCAGGAAGAGCAGAGATTGAAGAAGCACGACGGCCGTTGGATGGAAATCCAACAGTCACTGCTTGTGCGTCAACCTTTTTTTAGGAAAGCCTCAAATATGTGGAAAACAGCATACAACCCATCTGCCATTATTTCTAATAATTTACAGCCCATTTGCTAATTCTTAAGGTTTTTTTGGAGCCCATATTCTTTTTGTGAGCATTACAGCCCATATTGTGGCCACGGTTAAAAAATTATACGAAATTTTGCATATTTCAGTGCGGTCCGAACTTTTTTTAATCCCGACATTTTGAGTCACATTCAAAATGATTTTAAAAATAAATGTATATCAATATAAAATCCAACAAATTGTCCACTCATAAAAATAAATGCAATTTAAAATCTCGAAATGAAAAAAAGATATTTGAAACTAATTGCCGGTTTGATGTGTTTTAAAAATGTACAACCCATTTCTCATTACTGATAGGCCATTTTCTCGGCCAGCCGAATGAAGCTCTCCTCGTCTTGAATGATTTGCAGTCCAACAGGCCTGACAAAGCGACTTACTTGGCAAATCACAAAAAAACTGGGTTGTGGCCGTGGACCCAGCTGCGGCTGTGGACCCAGCTGTCAGCCTCTCCACGTACAGTACTCTTCCGATGGAAGTCGGTCGTTGACCACATTAACCACGCCGCGCCGAGAGCACCCAGGTGGTGGACGACGGCGAGGCCTAGGAAGGGGACGACGCGGAGCCGGGGAAGACGCGGCAGTGGATGCCCACGCAGAGAGGAGTACGAGGGTTCACTGGTTCGGCTGTGGCGTGAGGCTGCCGTCGCCGCAGAATAACAGGGGGTGTGGGTGAGTAGAGGGATGCCCTAGGCCAGCGGTGGGAGTAGTAGGGGCGGTGAGGCCTCCGCGGCATCACAGCCGGCCATGAGAGGCAGGAGCACGCGACACGACCGGCGCTGCTTTGGGCGGCTAGAGCAAGAAGACCAGAGGTTGAAGAAGCACTATGGCCGTTGGATGGACATCGTACTGTGACTGGAGCTAGAATCATTCATATTGACTAACTTGACAAAGCCCTCCGTCCCTGTCAACTTAGTAGGCCCACAAGTCAGCCACCCACTACGGTGGGTCCCAGCTAGCAGGGGGTATTCATTTTTTTGTGCGTAATAAAGAGGCACTTCCTTGCGTGCGAAGATGTAGCTGGTGGGTCGGACCTGTCAGCGGGGGGAACGTTTTTTTCACGAAATACAGAAGCCCTTCCCACGTACAGTCCATGTACAGTGCGTAATAAGGAGGAACTTTCCTTGCGTGCGACCATGGACCTCGTGGGTCCCAGCCGTCAGGCTCTCCACGTATAGTCCTCTTCCGATGACTCTCGTATGTTGACCACGCCGCGCCGAGCGCACCGAGGCGGTGGACGACAGCGAGGCCCCAGACTGGAACGACCCAGAGATGGGGAAGACGTGGCAGTGGAGTCGCAGACGGAGAGGAGTGGGAAACTTGACGGGTTCGGGTGCGGGGTGGGCCTACACTCGGCAGAGAATAACAGGGGGTGCGGAGTGGAGGGATGGTCTAGCCATCGGCGGGGTAGCGTTTCGCTGAGGAGCGCAAAACAATGCCGCTAGACGCCGAAGGCTGGAGCAGGCGGTCCCGGCAGCGTTGGGAGAAGAAGACGAGAGATTGAAGAAGAATACCGGCCGTTGGATGTATATCCAACGCCTTCTTAGGCTTCCACCTACTGGCCCACATGTCAGCCAGTCCATTTGTTTTTTTAGTCCATTTGGTGGGCTGGGTGAAACAATGATGTAGCATCTATGCAGCCCGTTTAAATCCCATTTGCATTTTTCTCGAAATCCACGGACTTGCTGGGCTGGGTGAAAATATCATGTTGGGCTAGACGGAGAAATGTTATAAAAACATAAACACATGATTGCACGTCTACTGCATTGGTCAGTAAAATCTTTGCAAGCTTATGTACGCAATCACTAGGAGTTAACTTGCCAAGTTATCTATAAACAATTATTATCATTATTATTATTTTGTAAGAACTTTCAACTTATGAAATAAAATATCATTTAAATTTGATGAGTTAATAGTACGTGGGTATTATTATTTTTTAGGCTAGACGTGGGACAGTTGAGTTGGTTCTAGGGAAAAGTACTGGGAGAAAACTCAGTTTACATCGAAAAGAAAGTGGGAGAAAATTCAGAGACCTGCTGGGTCCACCTGAGGAGGGGAATATGTTGGGAGGAAGGAGATTCAAAGCACGGCAGCCGAGTGAACTAGTTTTTTTTAACGGACAAGTGAACTAGTTACATACATAAGCAAATAGCCACTTAAAAAAGCAATCAGGTTAATGGGTTCTTAAAATAAATATTTCGGACAAAACAGATAATTACGACACATAGGCTAATGCATGAAACACTCAGATGATAAAGGTGCTTATAAACAGATAAAGTACAACATCTAGACCTTCCTGGCACGCTTGATCATGACGTTGCGGCTGTCCGTGTACTCGTCGGTTACGGGAAGCAGACACGCCCTCATGTCCAAGATCTGCCTGTACATGTCGTAGCATACGTATGCGTCCTTGGCCGCGTAGGTTATGTAGGCCAGATTCAGAGGTACCTCCCACGTGTTCAGGTCCTTGGTATCATTGTCTTCTTTCATGTTGGCGTATCAGGGGTCGATGATGGTCTCGGCGAGGTCAACCACGGAGTCCTTCTCCTGCCCGTTGTTGATGATCTTGTATTGCTTCTGGATGTCAACAAGCTTGTTGCACCAGATGGCCGAATCATCGCGTTCTTCCTTCTCTCCACCGTAGCGAAGGTGCAGTCGGCGCTGCCGATGAAACAGGCGAATGCTCCAGAAACTCTGATGGCCCTACAGAAGTGGTAGATGAGAACCTCATCCCGCACACATAACTGGGCGACGGCGATCCTCTGGTCCTTGTCAGGAGACGAATGGATGGGCACAAGGTCTAGTCCTGCAACCTTGTGCTTTCTCGTCCTGTAGGTACTGCTTGAACTCGGCGAGGCAGAGCTTCACCGAGTCCGGATCATTGGTGTACATCACATTCAACATGGTGCAGCCATAGGACTGAACAGCGAACTCAAAGGGGAACTCCTTGTTGAAGTCCATATCCAGCAGGCTGACCCCTCGGATCGCCATTGGAGTCTCTTCGAGTGAACGAGTGTGTAGGCGGCGGCAGCAGTTCGTTTTTGAGCTCTTGGGGAACTGGATTCAACAGTAAGCTGGGTGTGTACAGGCGAATACAGTTACTACCCCTCCCTCTTCCGCTGCATGCCCCCAGAAGATGCACCCTCGGCGCATTCAAACGCCTCCATTAAGAAACCTACTCCGGCCACACGTCGGTTCACGAGTGGGTCTGTATTGGTACTGTACTAACAGGAGTTAGTGGTCACTTTACTTAAATTTAATTAGCTTTAATATAAATTTATACTTAAAACAAGCAATGCATTGGCTCGTTCTATCAGTGCCATAGGATCGACATGCACAACAATTAGAATTATTATTCTTAGGACGCACACGATCAACACATTTGTCGCACTTTCACAAAGATAACACTACCAAGTTTGAACTGTTTGTTATGGACATTGTCCTCTGCATCATCATGCCGTGTTTCCCAGCTTGCAAGATTCAGAACCAACAAATAAGATCCAAATAATAAGTACAACAAAGATGCGTACACATCTCATTGATTCCCAGCTTGCAAGATTCAGAACCAACAAATAAGATCCAAATAATAAGTACAACAAAGATGCCTACACATCTCATTGATTCCCAGCTTGCAAGATTCAGGACCAACCATTAGAGCCTTTTGATAAAGTGAATATCGGGATTAAATCCATCTTGGCTAGCCATGTCATACAATCGAAGAACTTGGCAAATGCTCTTGACCGTCACAACATATGTAGTTGAGTATTCATGTTTGCACAGCAAAAACAAGAAGAGCATGATTTAACTTTAATAGTGGCCTCCTTTAACTCAACCTCCAGCTCCACTAGGATGAGGCCTGCCTGGAGTTCCATGATTCAATTCATGCGCCTTTTTTTGGAGTTCACCTGAAATGAAGCAAAGATTGCATCATTCAGCTAGCAAGAAGTACTTGCTCTCATGAGCTGGCAGGTTCTTCTTTAGTAGTTGCACTAAAATTGATGAACATTAAGGTTGGCTGTCCGGCTCATGTAAGGTGCAACTATAATTTTCTTATCTTTTTGTGCAGTTCCAGTAAAATAAAGTGCCATTGTGGTGACAGTGACGGCTCCATCTTGCAAAGGCTAATAAAATGTTGCACGAGATTACCAGTAGAACTTGACGGAGATTTTGGAAACTCCAATCACCATTTTGTGCAGTTCCGCCAAAATTGAGAAATGCAGCCCACGTGACATTTTAGTTGAACTGCACAAGACACTCATTCCAAAAAAGTGTTTTGTGCAGTTCACCAAAAGGTCACAATAGCAACAAGGTGAAATGGATATCCCTATCTGCACAAAAAGATAGAAAGTAAACAGTTGCTGGCCAATAAGAATATACGAAACATATACAAAATGAAAAGAAGCATCTTAATTATGTTCATGGCAATCACGCAAGGACAGTAGAAATTTTAAAACGTCAGCAATGCTTCATGTTACCAGAAGCATTACGATCAACAATGAGATTCCTCAAATATGGGATTACTTTAATGGTGGCATTGCTTGTTTACCAGACATAGTAAATCAACAGCAGCTAAAGAGTTGGTTTAAGGGCATGGGACCCTGGGGACACAAGGACACTCAGCAGTGTACTGGAGCAACTTACTTATCATACTGGGGAAAACAACAGGAGTGCCATTTGTAACATAGTTTAATTGCATCTTATCACTGGAGGCATTAGATTAACAATAACACTGGTTAGACATGTCCCTAAGGTAACAGTGTGATCGCTTCATTTTACATGCGCCCTTACATTAACAATAGCAAAAGGTTGGTATAAGGACAAGCGACAGTGGACGCATCAGCACAATGTACCTACAAGGAGGCATAAAAGTAGTGATGCCGAGTTTGTTCATGCTATGTGAGGGCAGCAAAACCTAATCCTGGAGACCTTGTACTATGTGAGGGCAGCAAATCTAATCCTGGAGACCTTTTTACTATGTGAGGGCAGCAAATCTAATCCTGGAGACCTTTTACTATGTGAGGGCAGCAAATCTAATCCTGAGACCTTTTACTATGTGAGGGCAGCAAATCTAATCCTGGAGACCTTTTACTATGTGATGGCAGCAAATCTAATCCTAGACATACTCTGTTGACTTGTCCACCA
This sequence comes from Aegilops tauschii subsp. strangulata, assembly GCF_002575655.3. Classification (NCBI taxonomy): domain Eukaryota; kingdom Viridiplantae; phylum Streptophyta; class Magnoliopsida; order Poales; family Poaceae; genus Aegilops; species Aegilops tauschii. The sequence goes on from NC_053041.3 coordinate 71,672,413, forward strand.
GCCGCCACTTTCTATCCTTTTTTCAACCAATAATAGATCTGTTCCTTATCCAGTTTGTACTGCGTTTTCCAATTATTTCCCTTTTCAACCAAGAGACCGGTTGGGTATCCGGTCTCTACTACTTTCACCATATTATTTCCTCTTTGAATCAAGTCCTAGATTCATGCTACAACTTTCCCCCCTTTCTTCGTTGTTTTGACAAAGCCCTAGATTCGAATGCATGAAGTAGCTTTACCTCTAATAATACTAAAAATTTAGGTGGATTTGGAAGAGCTGATGGGAGTAGAAAAAGATGCACATGCAGACATGTGGCGAGCTGGGGCAGTAGAGCAAGGCACTTTCGAAGAACTTATACCTGAGGGTCGCCGGGATGTCGGCGGCGGCAGGTCGGATCTGCGGACAATACGGCAGGGAGGAAGAAGGGTCGGAGGACCTCCCGAGCTGGCGCTGTGTCAGAGAGAACGGCACGGGCAGAGGATCGGGCTCCTGCGGCAGCTGTGGGTTTCCTCCCTCGGCGGCGATGACCGCGTGAATGATGCACCTTTTAGTCCTCTACACACACTGACCGAAGGGACCCTGCCGGATCTCTGACCAGCGGTGAGCAGAGAGAAAATGACGCTACCGCTGTCTTGTTTATACCTGGAGAGGATGAGAGAATGAAGAGAGCAACCCTAGTAAATCAAGCGCTCATACCCCTACGTACATATATAGTGGAGTGATTATCTTTTTTCTCTCCACAACAAGCGTTTCAATTTGTGTACGTGGCATTAAAGAAAAGAAACTCTCTATTTAAGGTGATTACTGTACGACTCCTACTTACTACTAGTAGTACTAGTATTGTTCACTTGTGCTCCCCGCCCCTCCATTCATTGAACAACCCCATGGGTGAATAAACATACAGGAAGTATTGTATCTGTATAGAACGAACAAGCTCGAACTATTTTCGCGTAGTTAAAAGTTGAGGGCGGGGCTTTTCCCGAGCAGTACGCGCGGCAGTTTTCGGGTAGGCGGTTTGACAGAGAGGCGAGGAGGGTGAGGGAGTGGCGGATTCTCAAACATACTGCTTGAAAGGTCGGGCTGTGCGATTTGACGGCGTGTTACTGCTGGAAAGACTTGTGATATGACCCCTCACTATAGTTATGAATTACTGGCGCTCCGACCGGGGTGATGGCCCCCTTCCGTTCCACGCTCTAATCTGGTGCATGACACGTCGACCCAGATGCTGGCTCTCCCACATGTCGGAGTAGTAAGAAGGAGCAAAGAATGATGCGGTATATACTAGTACTACTACTACTACTCAGGTCGGAGGAGTGCGAACCACGGCAGCCCAGTGAACCAGCAGTGCGAACCACGGCAGCCCATTGAACCAGCAGTGCAAACCACGGTAGCCCAGTGAACCAGCAGTAGAAAACAATGTGGTGATATGGCCTTAAAAAACAATGTGCTACGGTCCACACTGTAGCATGTACAGTAACACTCCTCTTTGTTTGGATCCCTGAGTTAGAGCTAGTTTGGGTTGAAATAGCCTCAAATTATTGAAACAAGAGCGGTTAGTTTGATCTAGTTTGCTCTAACCCAGCTAAAAAACTAGCCCGGTGGAGAGGTTCTAATTGGGTTAGTTATCCTCGGGCCCACTAAAAGAGAACAAAAAAAAATCTCCCCTACCCGCACCAGATCGCTCCCCCCTCTCGCACGACTTCTCTCTGTTCCCCATAGGGCCGCCCGCCCAAGCGCCACTCGCCCTCTCTCTCCTCCGGCCGCCCTCTCCTTCCGGCCTCCGCCGCCCTACTCCAGCCGCCCTCTCCCTCCGGCCTTCGAAGGTCGCCCCGCTCCCCCTTCACCGGTCGTTTTTCTCCCTCTGTCGTGCGCGGCGGCGGCGCATCTACCAGGGAGGTCGCGAGAGGGGTGAGTTTGTTCGTTCCTTCTCTGTCTCACGGCCATATCATTGATCTTGCTCGCTCTAGCACTAATTCTTATTTGGAAAAGTAGATCCTGATCAAACTTGGTATAGATTTGTGTTGCACGCATGGAATTGTTTGATGCTGCTTGAGGAGGTAATAAATCTTTCTAGAGGCCCAAAGATTCAGTTCACCTCCCTAGGTATTTTAGTTTCAGGCTTGCATTATTTCTAGAGGCCCAAAGATTCAGTTCACCTTTCTAGGTATTTTGGTTCCAGGCTTGCATTATTTATAGAGGCCCAAAGATTCAGTTCCCCTTTCTAGGTATTTCAGTTTCAGGCTTGCATTATTTCTAGAGGCCCAAAGATTCAGTTCACCTTTCTAGGTATTTTAGTTACACGCTTGCATTATTTCTAGAGGCCCAAAGATTAAGTTCCCAGTCGGCGGCAAGCGGCCCTCCTACCCATGCCGGTGTCGACCTCAACTCGCAAGGGCCGGCGTCGGAGGGGTTCCCGGGGCTTGGGCTCTACATAGCCTTCCTCCAGAGCGACGATGGCGAGCTCCTCCCTCGGTGCATGAGTGGCTCTGGGCTCCCTCCCTATCGTGAATGACTTCTGTGATGAGTTAGCTCATGCTTTGTTTCATGGAGTGTTTTTTTGTGAAGCTTGATTGACGACTTGTATGTTTAAGTGGGATATCTCATTTGTATGGACAAAGTAAAAAATTATCATGTTTTGCATGCTTGATTTGTAAAGATGGTTCGTTTATGTCAATTGTGAGCGGGAGGAGGCCACATAAGAGCCGGCCACACCAAAACCGGCAGGAAATAGGGTCCAAAGTAGTCAAATGATTGAGAAAGAGCATTTATTGTCAATCTAACCCTGCCATCCATAAGCCTCTTTGGTTTAGAGTTAGTTCAGGGTTAGAATCTAACTCTAACCTCTAACTGAGTTAGGGTTCTCCTCGTCTCGGTTCATCGCCATCATACTTTCCCCATTCCTGTGTTTTCAGTATCCTGCGAATCAAAGAGGCCCTTTTTTGTGGGAAAAATCAAAGAGGCCCTTAGACTGGTTTAGGTTCGGTCATTTTTTATAAACGTGTTATGTCCAAAATTTAATGACCGTGCTCCGGTTTCTACGAAAATAATCCGGTTTCATGTAGTAATTCATTCATTTATTTATTCATCTGCGGGGGGTTTGCATGTAATTCGTGAGGTCTGAAATGTAAAGTACCCCGGCATATGCTCCGAGTCGTGCATGCACTACGACCCAGATGCTCTATGTCCCACATGTCGGCGAATGGGAGCACGTGGAAATAGCCTAGGAGTACATATAGGAGGATAAATGCGTGAAAAAATATGTACTGTGAAGCGTAGCTACGGTTCGAAAAGGAGACCTAAAGTGATGACAGCTATAGGTCGCACGCACCCAACTAGTGGTACTAGACATACGACTAATTTTCCCTCAAAAAAAAGAGGCATGAGTGCTCAGTACTCCTATTCTATAAACACGAGTCCCATCTGACAACAGCGTCCGTGCTACAGCTAGCTCTCCTCCCTCATTTCTGTCTTCTAATTCTAAACTCGGACGACGCCCGGTGGGCGGGGTGGGTTTGCTCAACTGCGGCCCCACCTCACAGTGAAAACATTACGACTGGAATAAAAATACCATATACTCCCTCCGTTCCTAAATATAAGCCTTTTAGATACTATTTCAAATGGAATACAGCATACAGATGTATGTAGACATAGTTTAGAGTGTAGATTCACTCATTTTGCTCCGTATGTAGTAGTCACTTGCTGGAATCTTTAGAAAGACTTATATTTGGGAACAGAGGGAGTACTATACTAATAAAACATTAAGGCCACGAGGCGATCCAGTGCTGGTTACAGGAGGCAAGAAGAAGAGATGCATCCATCGACGACGTCCACCTCCTCGACTTAGGGCGACGGCCCACCAAACTGCGCCTAAGTAGCAGCGGCTTTCGTGGCCAGGTGATGTGCTTCTGAACAATGGCGTCCAAAGATTCTAGCCGCTGGAAGAAGGCCAACGTCTTTCTGTCCTCGCTTGCCTTGTAGTGGCCTATGTAGATGATTTCCTCATAGACGTGGATGTGCAGGTCGACGGTTTCTTGCATGGCGAGGCACTGCGCGGCGAGCGCGGCCTCGAGGTGCACATTCTTCGTCGCAACCTCCAGCACCTGCAGGGCCACCAAGGCTTGAAAGAGTTCGTCACCATGGAGACCGATGAGGGTGGCAGGCAATGAGGAGCCTGGGCGCGTGGGCTGGAGCAGTACGACAAGATCTTCCGCGCGCTTCTTGACGGCAGTGAACTTGCGGATGGAGTTGACCATCATGTCGTCCATGCGAGAGGCGAAGCCGCCGTCGGCGAGGGCTACGAAGCCGGCGGTCGCCAGCACCGTCTGGAAACGCTCCGCGGTGCGGGGCCGCAGGCTGGTGCCTTGGATGATTTGGCACAACCGACTGCCGCTCGCGTCCATCGCCTCCGTAGGTGCTTGTGGCTTCTGGTCACTTGGTCTTAGATTGGAGTGAACAGTGTTGCGCAGAGACTTGGGAGTAGATGGATTGGAGTGGTGGGGCGCCTTTATTATATGAGAGTCCAAACTCTGTTGCTTTCACATCGTGTTGGCTCCATTCTGCTTCTCCAATTAATTACCTCTGCCTGTAATTGAGGATGCATCATTGACCATTCAACGTCTCGGGAACCGCTACCCTCTCCCTCCTTGGCATTCAAGCACCTATGGACCCGTCGACTACGAGGTGCCTATGGTGACTTCATAAATTTCAAGATGATAGTGTCGTGCGTGTGTGCGTTCATACGGGTGAGTGTATGCGCGTGTATATGAGCGCTTGCGTCTGTACTGTGTCAAAAAAAAGCAAATGCGTGTCAAAAAGAGACTAGTCAGTATACTCAATATTGTGCACCTGGTGAGGAAAACGATAGAACTATAGTACGTATTTATTTATGGTGCAGATTCACTCATTTTGCTCCATATGTACTCCGTCTCGGTGTAGTCTAGTCACTTGTTGAAATCTCTAGAAGGGAAAATACTCCTTTCTGGTTTACAGGGCTATACTAGTAAGTAGTTCTACGTACTAGTACAATAGTGGGCTCACATGGCTATTTTGTCTCATGCAAGAGCCTGGCTATATGCATGCTCCAATGTTCGCAACTGCAACATTCGGTTTGCGCTTGGCTCTTCGCCTCTTCGAGAAGACGAACAATGATGTTACTACTGCTGCTTCTACAGTGTCGAATCCACTGCTGCATGTCCGTGCACCGCGAGCGGGATAGATAGCTTGTTGTAGAAGTACTACTAAGCAAAAGCCTGTCCTTGTTTGCGAGCAACCGTGCGCATGGGCGAGGGAGAAGGCGTGTACTAGTAAAATCAAGCTTCTCCTCGTTGTACGAGTTGACTCAACACATCATAGCACTGGCCCCACATGCTTGCCTCTAAACTTGGCTGAAAGACCCGCAGTGTACAATATATTTGCTGCAACCTCTAACATTTACCCACCACAAATTAAAATATATGTGGTCGTATGCATCGTTCTGATGCAGAGGCCGGGGAGTCCCCCCTTTTTGAAAAAAAAACAAAATAAAATATAGGAGTATATTCCTGTCTTGACCAGATGAGCGTGCAAACTACAATCACCAGGATGACAGGTAGGGCCAGAAGACTATTTTAATTTTTTTTTAACTTCAAGACGGCCACATAGCATGGAGCCGACCCCAACGATTTTAAGCTTCCAGGCACGGTACATGCTATCCTAGACTACTCTACACATGAAACTGCCACACGAGCGTCCGGGCTGCGCTCGGCTCTTCGCCTCTTCGGGAAGTCGAACAATGATGGAGTACTACTGCACTGGAGGAGTACTACAGTACACTTCTGGCCATCTGACACCGATTGAACTGCTGCATGTCCACCGCGTGCGGGAGGGAGAGCATGTAGCGAAAGCTTCTCCTAGTCTTGCCAGCCACCACGCTCATGGGCGAGGGAGGGACGCTCCTACCTTTGCGTGTATGACCGGTGGGCCCGACAGGTGGGTGGCCAACCTATCATACAGCCAAAGGCAGGTGTAGTTAAGTCCGCGAGGGAGAGGATAATCAAACTTCTCATTGATGTATGAGTTGACGCGACACATCAAAGCACTGCACTCGATATAATTCAATAATTTGCGTTTACCGATGCATTAATTACAACGCATGCATGCATGCCATGACTCTCCTTTTGATACTTGCATGTGTTGATTTAATGCACCTTGAAGTAGTATAAAATATGTGACGGTAAAGCTTTGTAATGCCCCGGCCCAAGTCGAGAGATGGTTGTGCACGAGGATGGCGAGATCATGCAGACCGAACATGAGCCGACGATGGAGCTCTCTAAGGTCTTGATGGACCTCACCGTGCTCCACTGCCCCTTGTGCCTCCGCCCCTTGACGCCTCCAGTGTATGAGGTTCGAATACACCTCGTCCATTCGTCTGATTGAGCAAGGTGAAGGTTTCTTGATTGATGTGCTGTTCAATTGATTTCTGCAGTCCAAGGGAGGGCATCTGGCCCGCGCGGCTGCCGCGTTGAGCGCCCTGGGAACCAGCGGCAGTGCCAGAAGCGCGAGCGCGGCGACGGCTTCGACGTGCGGAACACGGCGGTGGACTCCGTCCTTTCGTCGGTGAGGGTGGAGTACCGGCACGAAGGCTGTGGGCTCTACATCACTTACCACAAGCTCGCCGATCACCAGAGCGTGTGTCCGCTCGCGCCCTGCAAATGCCCCGTGCCCGTCTGTGGCTACGAAGGCCCGCCGCCGGTCCTCTACCACCACATCAGCACCACGCATCCCATGCGCATGCACAGGATCAAGTATGGCAAGGTGCTCCAGCTGCAAGTGCCACTGTCGGAGCCACGGCTCTTGCTGTTCGCGGAGGAGGACTGACGCGCATTTTTCTTGGTCGGCGGCGTGCTCGACATCGGCGCGCCTATCGCCATGTTGGTCGTCTGCATCAGAGCGGGGGCATCCCCACTGCCTCATTACGTGGCCAAGCTATGGGCGAATGGCCCGCCGGGAGAGCCCAAAGGCACGACCGACGCCGTCAAGGTGGAAATGGAGGTGACAAGCAGCAAGGATCCCGACGACGTCGACGTGCAGGAGCTGACCTTCTTCACAGTTCCGCCCAAGCTGCTGGCCGGGGCTAAGCCGGTGTCCCTCCACATTCAGATTGACAAGCTCACGTCCTAAATGTTTCTACAGTGCCTTCTGTTTATCTTAGTAATATGCTAATATAGGGATTACCTCGGTCTACTTTAGCTTAAGAAATGGTGGGTTTTGGTGGCGATGCAGCAATTACTTCGACATCAGATTAGTAATTTCCAACAGTCGAACGGATATTTTGTGTCTGTTGGATATAAAGTTCCTTTGGGTAAGAAGTACTACTTGTCATCAAAATGGATAAAAGGAGATGTATGTAGACGCATTTCAGTTCTAGATACGTCCCTTTTTATCCATTTTGATGACAAGCACTCCCTCCGTTCCACAATACATGGCTTCCATTTGTCAAAATATAGATGTATCTAGACATGTTTTAGTATATAGGTAAATCCATGATAGAGCCAATCGGATGGTTGAGAACAATACAATTCGTAGCTACAGATGCGTGTGTGACTCCAGATGCAGAGGCCGGGGGTCATCATCCTCCTTTTCGAGAAAAAACAGACGCGTGTGTGAGAGGACGAGTGCGTGCGTGCACCTCTTCTCTTCCTGCATAACGTACTAAACTCAGAGTACAAGTTTTTGTGGGTGGCACGATGGTGCGTACGAGGAGTCCCGAGAGATAGGTTTAATGCGTCTGAAAAAAAGACTAGCCTAGAGCTCGCCACGCGGCTATTCCTGTCGAACGCCCCATTAATCGTAAGATATGTATATGACGGTGCCACTTATTGCACGTACACAGTAGTAGAAAAAGAACTACTCCATCCGGGAATAGTGCCGCACCTCGAAACTAGAACCGTCAATAAATTTTGAGCTTGCATCTCGTCACATTCCAAAATACTCCACGCTATATTGAATTGCAAACCTGTTCACACCGATCACAACCTAAACGTTTTCCCACTTAGGAGCGTATTAGTACCACACTATATTGATTTGCAAACCTGTTCACACCGATCATAACCTAAACGGTTTCCCACTTAGGAGCGTATTAGTACTCGGTTATAAATACTAGTATGCCAAGATGACTACACATTCCTCCTCAACTCCTCATCCACAAAAAGAAACAAGTCATTCAACATCCTTCCCTTGCGTCTGCCATGGCCAGCGTGAGTTCTGGGTCGAGAGATTGCCACCAGGGAGAGGCGAGCATGGAAGCGGAAGTACGAGAGATGTCCCGCCTCGCTGCGAAAGCAGCCGACATGTCCCGCCATGCGGAAGTAGCAGCACAGAGTTCCCGCCGCACCGCTCAAGCAGCACGGAGGTCCCGCCGCGTCGTCGATGCAGCAGACTGGTCCGGCCGCACCGCGGAAGCAGCAGAGATGTCCTGCCGTGCCGCAAATGTAGCAGATATGTCACGCCGCGCCGCGGCGGCCTGGGAAAATTTCTCGCGGGCAGGCGACGACTGTTACAGGCGCATGCATGCGATCGTCCATAGCCAGATGGATCAGATCTCCCGCTGGTCGAGGTTGCAAGACGACATGAAAGCCTCGTTTGAACAGGCTACCGGCGTCATCCGGCAACTAAGGGAGGGCAATGAGAGGCACCGGGCCGAGCGCGACCTGCTGAGGGCGAAGAGCGTCCGAAGTGCAGACCAGCAGGAGGAGACCAGTGCCTTGTTGAAGAGGACCGGTGTCATCGTCAAGAAACTTATGGACGAGAATGACATGCTCCGCAACTAGCACCAAAGGCTGGTGGAGGAATCCGTGGATGTTCTCAAGAAGCGTCTTGAGGACACGAAAGAGCTCATCGCCGCTCGCCGCGGAGACTAGTTCCCGCGGCCTGCAGCAACGCATCAAGAGAGTAGAGATCAGCGAGCCAGATCCTTGTCTTCCTTCTTCTTTTGCCCTTGTGTATTTCGGGCGTAGCCGCATGTGGATTTTTTAATTATCTTTCTAATTATGTAAGACAATTAATCGTCCTTATATATTCATCAGTCTTGCTATAAGTCGCAGTAGATGCTATATAGGTCCGTCGGATCTTACATCAAGATCCGTGCTTTTCAGATTTTCTTTTTTCTCTCTTAAATCTCAGTCGAGTGAGACATAGCCACGCCATTAAACAGAGGCTCGGGCGCCATTAATGGAGACCTTGGGAGAGAGGTGGACGGCAGATGGAGGTCGAAGGGCTCTCCTCCCGATAAGCACGCGCAGGGGTCTGATCGCACGCCTCTCGTACTCAAATAGCTACCCTACACGGCGCCTCCTAGCTAATAAAACATGGGGACGCATGGCGGCACGTAAATGGTAGTAAATAGGACGCCCACGATTTCAATAATACTTGTGTTTCCGATTGTAACGTGACATCACTTGTTCCAAAATGGCTTTGTTGATTGTTAATGTGTGCACCTTCGCAAATCGGACTGAAAAATTACCACAGCATGTTGGTGCCATGTCATGGCACCAAGCCAAGTTTCATTATTTTCACGCATGTTTTGGATTTACAGGAATTAAAAAACTAAGTTTCTCAATGTTTCCAGCCCAGCCACGACGCCCAGAATTTTGAATTTCATTCCCATTTCTTGCATGGAACCTAGAAATTTACCCGAGGACACACATGTGATTTTTCAACCAACTTTGGTGCACTGGAACATGTGCTTGTATTTCAAATTTGAATTATGCACACAAAGGTGACACGTTCCCTCCCAGAACCACGAGCCTTCTTGAGAGAAGCTCCTATTTGCAAGAAGCTTATACCAAAATTTGTTCCTATTCGGCCAATTTTTTTACCACGGCATGGTACTACCATGACATGACACCATGCCAAGTTTCATGATTTTAAAACCAAGTTTCTCAATGTTCTCGACCGAGCCACGATGCCCAGATGTTTGAATTTTATTCTCATTTTTTGCATGGGACCTAGAAATTCAGCCGAGGACACAAATGTGATTTTTCAACCAACTTTGGTGCACGGGAGCATGTGCTTGTAGTTCAAATTTGAATTATGCACATTAAATGACCAAAAACTCAATTAATGTGTAAATAAGGCCAAACGAAGCCGGAATAATTCCGGGTTCTATGTTGCCTTTGTAAATAAACTCAAGGGGGACAGTGTATATCGTTTCGCACTCAAAGGTGGCACGTTCCCTCTCAGAACCGCGAGCCCTCTTGAGAGAAGCTTCGGTTTGCAAGAAGCTTATACCAAAATCTGTTCCTATTCGGCCAAATTTTTTACCACAACATGGTAGTACCATGACATGACACCCATGCCGAGTTTCATGATTTTCAGACGTGTTTTGGATTTACAAGAATTTTAAAACCAAGTTTCTCAATGTTCTCGGCCGAGCCATGATGCCCAGATGTTTGAATTTTATTCTCATTTCTTGCATGGGACCTAGAAATTCACCCGAGGACACAAATGTGATTTTTCAACCAACTTTGGTGCACGAGAGCATGTGCTTGTAGTTCAAATTTGACTTATGCACATTAAATGACCAGAAACTCAATTAATGTATAAAAAACAACAAACGAACCCGGAATAATTCTAAAATTTAACAGGACACTCATGTAGTTCTATGTTGCCTTTGTTAAGAAACTCAAGGGGGGGCAGCGTATATCGTTTCACACTCAAAGGTGGCACGTTCCCTCTTAAAACCACGAGCTTGCAAATCGGCCCAATTTTTTACCACAACATGTTAGTGCCAAGTTTCATGATTTCCAGGTGAGTTTTGGATTTACATGAATTTAAAATTTAAGTTTCTCGATGTTCTTGGCCGAGTCACGACGCCCACATGTTTGAATTTCATTCTCATTTCTTCCATGGGACCTAGAAATTCAACCAAGGATACACATGTGATTTTTCAACCAACTTTGGTGCACCGGAGCATGTGCATGCAGTTCATATTTAGATTATGCACATCAAAAGTCCAGAAACTCAATTAATGTATAAAAAGGCCAAACGAACCCGAAATAATTCCAAAATTTAACAGGGCACTCATATAGTTCTATGTTGCCTCTATAAAGAAAATCAGGGGGAGGCTGGGTATATCGTTTCGCACACAAAGGTGACACGTTCCCTCTCGGAACCACGAGGCTTGTTGAGAGAATCTCCGGTTTTGCAAGAAGCTTATACCAAAAATTGTCCCAATTCAACCGAAAATTATACATATGAAAACAGGGATTAGATTATCCCTAACATCTCGCTACCTAGACCAATAATATACTATGATTTGAATTCAACATAAAATGGATACAAAAATTTGAGTTGGAGAGCGTATGGTACGTGTAGTTCATAGTGAAATATGATTACTACTATGGCTGTTTTTTGTTATCAAGATAATATTTAAATTATTGTATAACTTGACAACAATCGTATTCAAATAAGGAAAATTGATTCAAATTTAGTCCATATGGTAGACGACAATATATATGTTCACATGGTGGAGTAAAATGTTCATATATGATGGAAGATCAAAATGTACGACTACATCAATTATAAACCGCAAGGTCACCTAAGGATATATTCAAATTCAACATAACGTGGATTCAAATATTGAAATTCGAGATCCTGGCATTTGTAATCATATAAAAAGGGACACTACTCTTTCTTTTGGTGGGAATTGATTTGTTTTTTGTTGTTGTTGAGGGAAGTGCGAATCGATTTGGTACTGTGCAGGGTAATTTTGTTCTCCCGATTTTTTTACATTTTTCTTGTAGTTTTTTCAATGGCATCTATAGCAATATAGTAAAAGGGGACATGACTCTCTTGTGTCTTGTATGAATTGTTTTTTTACACGTTAAGTTTGTTCTGCCAAACAAGGAATCCGCACCTTGTTATCCTGAAATTTTCAAGGTCGAGTATCTTTTGTCTCACCTGCTTTGGAACACCCGCCACTTCAACCCGCGCCCGCCTTGTCATCCCGAAATTTCGACGCGAGCGAGAACTCCCTCCTCATCTGAAATCGGTCCCGCAGCCCAGACACGCGAAATCCCCCTTCTACCCCTCAGCCGGAAATGACGCTCCGCGTCGTGGTGTCAAAACTGGTGGGGGTACGCTGGTAACTTACCCTACATTTTGGACAAGCGCGTCCCTAAGCTTGCCTCCCCCTCCCCCTTCGCCCCCCCATTCGTACACCGAGGCCACCAAAACCCGCGAAACCCCACGCTCCTCGGTGGGCCTCCCGACCGCCGGCCAGCCGGAGACTCTTCCCCGACTACGTCGTCCACCACAACAACTCGTCGACCCTCATCCAGCGCACCAGATGAGGATCCGTTGTCAATCTCGTCGTCCCGCCGGATCAGCCACCCCGTCCTCCACCTCCAAGCAGGAGCTGCCCCGATGTTCGCGTCGTCTATCGTGCCACCTCAATCCCCAGAGCACCATCTTGACCTGCCCCACCGGAACCGCAACACCCTCACCAATTCCTCTGATGAAGCCGAGGCCAACTCGGCGCCACCAAGGAGGTTCTGCACTCACCGCTGCATTTTATCTTTTATTTGATCTCATGGGGCTGCCGGTGCTCGATACCGAGTATACATGTCGGGACTCCATTGACGGCGCCTTCGCCGGCCACATCATCCACAGCGTCTCTTCCCCATGTCATTGCTTCCTCGATGGCGACTTCCACAACGGCACTAGCTACAGCTGCTCCGACTCTCGCTCACACTGCGGCTCTATTCTTGCTGTCGGTCGCGCTGCTGCACTGGTCTTGCTTTCGTTCGTGCTGCTGCTCTGCTCTTGCTCTCGCTTGCGCTGCTGCTGCACGACCTCCGGCAGCTACAGGAGTTGCTGCTTTAGCACTCGCTCGCGGTGCTACTGTACGACTTGCTCTCTGCTAGTGCGTTCCCTGCTCGAGCGTCTGCTGATTTAGATCACTGCTTCTCTGCTACTAGTGCTCAAATGCCCTAAACATCTATTGCAATGCTCTGCTACTAGTTCAATCAGTTTCGACAATAAAATTCAGTTTCGACTGTAAAGTTCATTTTCTTCAATTAAGTTCAGACTGAACAGTACTTACAGCATCTGTCGGAGCGGCCGTGGCGCGGCTGATGCGTTTTACATCTAGCACTTTTTGGTGATGTATTTTAGATCATCTATTGCAGATGATATTAGGGTCCCACTTCAGATTAACATTGTCTGTCTTGTTCTGCTTCAGCCTCGTCGCCGTACACCTTACTGGAGCTGCTCCAACGACGGAACCGTCCATCACAGCGGAGCAGTACCCTCGCGCCGTTTCCAGAGGCCTCGGATCTTCTTCCCCGCCTCCGACAGTCACACCAGCATCATCACCATCCTCCACGTCCAACCCAATGATGCTGAGGTCCACAAGGCTATCCCAAAGAGGTTGTACACTCATCGCATCACTTTGTTACTCTGCATTCATGTCGATCCCTCAGGGATCCTTTGCTATGGAACTACTATTCGTGCAAATCTGTTAGAAGGAGTGGAGCAAAGCAAAACTGGAGGATTTTTTCGTTTGGTGTCTCTTCCAAAGAAAAAACGTAGGAATTTTATTCACTTGGGCATCCTTTTCAAATTAATATGCATGAAGAATAGAACTAATTGCATTACTGGCATAATATGATTCTTATTTTTTCTTTTTCACGTGGTTTGACTTTAATTTGACCACATTTCTCCATTCTTGTGTTCTTCCAATTCCTGTGAACCAAACACCCAGGTTGATTGAAATCCTATGTTTCCAAATGCTCTGTTTTGCACGTGCATTCCTATCCTATTCCTGTGTTTTTCTTCTCCCTGCGTTTATAGAATCCTCCAATTCTAAGGAGCCCTTACCGATTTACTTCATTTTCATATAGGCGTCAAAGAAAACTCTATGTGTTATGTCCTGCTCCTGCCGTGCCGTCATCCACCCCACCTGAGGTGCACCATCGACAGAAGCGTTCACTGCAGCAGAGATCCCTCGTGCAGACTTTCTTTCGCTGCCTCAGATCATCTTCCCCGTTGCCGGCAGCCACGCCAACTGCATTACCATCATCGACTGAGCAGATGAACCTGAGGACTACACAGTTCCGAAAGAGACGTCGCAGTCTTTCGTGTTTGCTTACGTTATACATCGGTTATTATTACCTGCTACTTTATCGTTCAAACTTGATTTTTGAAATGCTCATGGGTCTCATATCAAGGCAGCAACGAATAGTATATGTCTACTATCTGGTTCATCTGGGGTCTTCTATGTGGTTCATGTTGGGTGGGCAACAAACAATAGATGATCCATTGTCTATCTTTTTAAACTGAAGCTATAATCTACCTGCTATCATTAGTTTTGGATCCATCCACTCGTTTGCTACCATCAGTCTTGATTTTTGCACGCACCCCTTAGGCCTTACAAAATCCAACTTTTTTATTATGCATGTCAGATATTGTACACAATCGTACTGAACATGTAGAGAAAAAGAGAAGACCGTTACGTGGGAATATAATGTCATGCAGACGCTGCTCCATGGTGGGTGAAGTGCCCCCCCCCCCCTCATGCATTTCCAGATTGTATTCTAGAGGAAGATAACTGTTCAGATGGGGATTCGGAAGGAGCCGACCATGCCAGTTTACCACCTGAGGTGTTTGCTCTAACCTGGCATGCTGATATTGGTCATATCATGCATATGGCGCCTTGCATTGCTTACATTATAAATCTTATATGTCATCAGCTTAGTTTAGATTTGCTTTGTATGAATGCCACCTGTTTGGTTTCTATATCATACTCCCACCATTCCTAAATATTTGTCTTTTTAGAGATTTCAACAAGTGACTACATACGGAACAAAATGATTGAATCTACACTCTAAAATATGTCTATATACATCCATATGTGGTAGTCCATTTGAAATCTGTAAAAAGACAAATATTTAGGAACGGAGGGAGTATATGGGAATTATGCAATGCCATCTTCTTTAGCCAGGCTTCATATACGTGAATCATGCAATGCCATCCTGTTTAGCCAGTCATCGTATATGTGAATTGTATCGTGCCATATTTTTTTTCATAATGTATTCCATTTGTCAACAATGTTCATACATTCATCTACTCTTCCTGTGCATCAGCCATTTGAGTCGGTCATGGGATAATCTGGAGTGAAAACAAGGTCTTCTGAGCAGTCAGTGCTACCTGTCGATGCAGATTTCTTGCTGGTTACAGATAACTCCTCAGAGGAGACAGATGACCAGTCGTATTCCCCCCCCCCCCCACCCGAGGTGCATGCTCTAACTTGGCTGGGTTATATTGCTCATATCATGCATATGGTGTCTTGCATTGCCATGCCATCTGCTTATATTAGACATGCTTTGTGTGAATGCCTCCTGTTTGCTTTCTATATCAGATATGTGAATTATGCAATGCCATGTTTTTCAGCCAGTTATCATATATGTGAACTAGCTAAGTGACCCGCGCATTTGCGCGGTTAGATGTGCTTGTTGTCGTGTTTATATTTTTGTGTTTTTTGTCATATTATTAGTCGTTTTGGTGAACAATTAAAATTTCAAAGAAAATTTGCAGCCTAAATGCATGGCGTAGACACTTATTTGGTTACACTTAGATAACATATTTATAAAACATTCTCTCTGGGTCAGCTATTCTATCTTGCTCACTCTCGACATAGTTTAATTTGTTATTTTTTATATCGTGAAAATATAGTTCCGGATATCAACACAATTTAGTACACTTGACTTGGGCCTCTTAGGAATGCATGGATTTAAATGCATTTTAGGTGTAATGCGCATGAATTGCTATGTAGAGCATTCTGATATTGCACATCAAAAGATAATTTGTTAAGAGGATGCTCTTGGATGCCGCATACAACAAATAGAAAATTTTAGATGAGGGGTTACTTGATTAGAGACATGATGTAGAAGGAAAGAAAGGGGATGCATTGAATTTGAAAAGATTTCCCCATCAGATTAGATTTCATGGATTGTTTTGTTTTCATCAGAAAAATTGTAAAAAAGCTGCTAAACTTTCTATGAAACAATTTAATTTTGGTTTGCTTGCATGATGCGGTCTTTTGCTATTATTTTTTACTTTCTATATTGTATCATCATTTAGTTTTCTTGATGCGAACAATACGCTTCTCTTTTACGGGGGCCCTTTGATTCATGTTCTTATTAAAATATTAAAGCAATTGAAGTCTTAGGATTTTCATATATAACTTTTCATCCAACCCATACCTCTTTGAAAGATTTTTTTCTTTTTGCAATCATGGGAAATCAAGTCTATATCACACTGTGGTATGTGCTTTTCTATTTCTCTATTTATCTTTCCCGCGAGTCAAAAATACCCTAATTAAATTTGGCAATACGAATGTGTATGTCCTACAGAATGTAAATTATTGGTGTATTAAATTCAACTGTTCTCCTAAAACAACTCAATTGATATGGCATGAAAATAGGCTTCAAGGAATGCTTGTCATGGACGTGTTTTTTTAGATAAGCCTGACTCAGACGTGCTTCCCAAGTATGAATGCAGTGTGAGTCCCATGCCGATCAGTATATAATACTCCCTCCGTCCGAAAATACTTGTCGGAAAAATGCATAAAAATGGATGTACCTAGAACTAAAATACGTCTAGATACGTCCATTCCTCCGACAAGTATTTCCGGACGGAGGGAGTACGAAAAATCACAAAGAAAAATTACCTATACATAGGAGTCCAATCTTGTGCTGCTGGCGCATATCGATGCTGTATAGGAGTTCATCCTATCTCCGTGTTGTGTTCAAAAAATCTTATCTCCCTACTCGGCTGAATGGCTAAAGGCCATCATATCTCAGTTCCCTTCAAAATTAGGCCATCATATCTCTGAAATAGATCTTGATGTATTAAGCTAATGGCAGCATCTTAAGGAAATAGTGATGGCGAAGATCGAATTACACAATTAATTTCTCCTGATCTATAAGCATCGATATCAGATATCTTAACTGAAGAACACATGTTCGGTTCCATGTAATATTTTCAGGAATCACTTTTCAATAAGAAAATATTTGAATTGGCTTATATTATTTGAATCTGCAAGATAACAACTTAGAAATAATTTATCTCAAAGTTAATGTTCGTGTATGGAATAAAAGAAATTTTGCACACATGCCACAGGGACATTAATTTTTTCTCATATATATCAATTTACGGGGTGACATGTTATTACAGTTCTCCGTGGATTGCTTCTCCTAAGTCCTCACTGTATTATTAGGCTCTACACCATCCAGTTTAGCAAAAGGAATTGCTCGTTCCCCACCCTGAAGATTTTGAAAAGCCCCACGAGGCCACGACCACCTAATTCAGCTCACCCATTAGTACCATGCTCTTAAACTGGGAAGTTAGTTCCAGTAGTCTAACGAACTGCCTCTTTACTTTTACGGAATAACAAAAGTGAGAAATTTCTGCTCAGCAATTCAACATATGAAAGGATTAATTAAGGCAAAACATATCAATATGAATGTTGACTAAAAAAATGATGGGATGTGGTTTCGTCGAGCACGTTACCTAGAACATTGGTACGATTGGCCGCCATGCATGCATGCTATAGGGATCAAATTGCCCTCGCTGTGCGTGGGCGTGGGCAACCAATTTGGCAAGCATGCTCTGGTGGCTAGACCAAACCATGCACGCTGTCATCTCAAGTATTACAAAACTACCATCCATAACCATGAGCACCAGTTACATGGATCCATCCGATCGTAGTGCACCATGGCCTGTATTAAATAATGTATGTGTTGGTTCCGTACTGACCTTTAGTTTCACTGAGATGATCCGGCGAGTTGCCGGATACTTTCTACCCAGAGCGACCTACGAAACCTTGCTCGGTTTGCTTGCTGATACGATATTGCCGGAACTACTCTTCACGTACAAAGTCTGCTTGATCAACCTGATCAATCCACCTGCACTCATGTGAAATACCACATGCCAGAGTCGTACATAAGAATTTGTGTACGTGCATGTAATGTGTTGCGTGTGTCCCCGTAGGAAATCAATCAGATGGTCGTTCTTACTTGTGTATCTCTGCCGCGTCCCGATCAGCTCGAAGAGTTCTTATGGCTGTACATCAAGCCGAGCCCATAGCTCCTTCGCCGTCCTACCCTTGCTCCGCTCCTAGCCGGCGCCTCTGCATCGCCGCCCACGCGCCACCCCGCATGGAGCCGGCGAGATCCGGCAGATCCAGTCGTTATCCATTGGCCCAGGTCCTCGCACTCGGCAGTTCCCCGCAGCGGCGCCTCACCCCCGTGGTGGGCCTCGAAGCGTTCAGGGAACTGGGCTTCGTAGGTTGGCCCTTGCGTAACTTGGCCGGCGCTTGTTGTTTTCCCTTATGTACAAACCGGAACTCACTACATGGAATATGATTACGTGACGGTGGCAACGTAAGATCGTGTCCTTCTCATGTACATGACCGAGATTGCACTTTCCTATCACAGATAGATATATACGTTACAGTCTTTCCTGGTGCAGCATAATATCTACCTATACCCAATATTTGTATGTAACGTTATATCTTTCAATCTCAGCCGTTTACATCAAAAAATTAATGGTAGAGATAATTTAATCTGTGTGGATCAACGTGATGGCTTGTTTGTCTTCTGTATTATGTATATATAATAGATTATGCTTCGCGACAGAGCCAGGCATCATATATGTGAATTATCTCATGCCATCTTTTTTTTTTCATTACGTATTCCATTTGTCGACAATCTGTGTATATTGAACTACTCTTCATGTGTATCAGCAATTTGAGACGGTTATGGAAAAATCTGAAGTGAAAATAAGGTCTTCAGAGCAGGCAATGGTAACTGTTGAAGCATATATCTCGATGGTTACAGGGAGCTCCTTAGAGGAGGATTCAGAGACAGATAACCAATCCTATATCCCACCTGAGGTGTATGCTCTAGGTCGCAATATTTATATTTCTCATATGATGCATATGGTGTCTTGCATTGCTTAGTTTAGACATCATATGCACAATATTGAATTCCATCTGCTTAGTTTAGAGGTCATACATGTGAGTGCCAGCTGCTTAGTATATGAATCAATTATGTCAATTATATCATGCCATCCTGTATATACTTAGACAACATGTATGTGAATTATTTCATCCCAACCTATTTTAGAAATACATCATATAGTTTTGTCATGTCATCATGTTTAGGTACTCATCATATGTTGAATTATGGCATTATATCCTGTTAAGTTATCCATCATATATCTGAAACTGTGTCATGCTATCCTGTTTAGTTAGGCATCATATATGTGAAATTGTGTCATGCTGTCCTGTTTGGTTAGACAACATATATGTGAATTACCACATCTGTCTACCATACAATGTTTGTACGTTCAATTTTTTTTCTTGTTTATCAGCCATTTCAATTGGAGGGGGTGATGGCAGTATCTAAGGGAGCAAAAACCCATTCTTCACAAAAGACAGTGCTACCCGTCGATGCAGATAGAACCATGGTTGTACTGGCCCACAAACTAGCCCCACCACACATAATCGAGACTCTTCTAGATTGCACACTTACACCGTTGGGCAGAGAACCAGCTACAACCCATCTAACCGCAACCCCAGCGGATAGTAACCCACTTCTAGTTGACAAAGCACCATGTCCACCACAGAGTACCCCCACACGAGCAGTTTGTAAAGCTACTGCAGTGCCCAAAGCACGAAGACCACCACAGCTAACCCAAACTCCACGTTTAAAGCAGAAGAGCAACTGTTCTCAGGTCAGATTCCGTAGCTATGGTCCATACTCCTTTGCTGTTGCATCACTGTATTTACTCATACCAACTACTTTCGAATTTGAAGGATCTAATTGAAACTCCAATGGCGCAACAGGTATGTTTTAAACCTATTTCTTGAACTGGATTGCTGTTCTAACTTCTTGCTCTATGTTGATTTCAATTTAAGTTGTATAAACATGTATGTTCTCATGTGATGCACATTACAAGTGCTGCCAATGTTGTGTAGTTTCTCACACTTATATTCTGTCTATGCTGCTGTGTCTTAAAAATATATGAGTTGAACTGTGTCTCTATCTTGATTAGGGAACATATACTAGAATGATATGGACAATACAGTGACCATAGTACATAGATATATGTTTGTTTCATGCTGTTATCCTGTCCACCTTACTACTGAGCCGGTTTACCAAAATGAATTTGGTATACTACAAGCTAAACCTGTGATGTGTCTGCTTGTTTCTCTTGTAGTATGCAAACAGAATATTGGAGAAGAGCACTCCACTATGCAATGGTAGAGAAAGTAATGCAGATAAGGTTCAAGATAGTGAGACAACCCTGTTGGTCTCCAAGAAAGGTGATAAAAGCGATCTTGTAGACAGTGAGAAAACCCCACAGTCCGACGTTGATGTAGTGTTCGAGTTACTGGCCAGTACCGCTGGCACAAGCTCTTCGAACTCGCTGCCTGAATCACTTCGGCTTCTTCAGTCTCAGCTACAAGCTGAAAGGCATCAGTCAGTTGTGCCGCGGCAAGAAGCCGAAGGACTGAGGAAGTCCCTGCAGAATTCAGATGCGTACTTTCTTGTGCAACAGCAAGCGCTGGAGGATTTAAGCGCCAAACAAGAGAAAGTTAATAAGCTTGCTAAGCATCTTGCCGGCATTATGGGTACCCAGGATATTGTTTCTTGAACTCTTCTGAAGTGGTTTCAGTTCTGGACTTGTTTTGCTGCGGCGTTTATATGTTGCTTTGTTCCCTATATTTGCACTGGTGGCGAACTTTGATGCCCAGTGGGTGTAATAGGTGTAATAGCCGTGATAGCCCAGCATAAGTTTCTTGCTTATTTATTTCCTTGTTGTCTTGTTTATTTGTTTGCTTGTAGTCAGTGCAGTTCTTTTTCCGCGGTTTGCTAGTGGCTGCAATAACCTATTTTTTAAAACTAGGCCACAATAACCATGGGCTAATATTTACTGTAGTGCCACTGGGCCTCCTACGGGCCGTAAAAACAGTGGGCCTTCTACGGGCCGTAGAAACAGTGGGCCTTCTATGGGCCGTAGAAACAATGGGCCTTCTACGGGCCGTATCATCAATGGGCCTTATACGGGTCGTATGATCGATTGGCCAAACATGGCCGTAAACGGGCTAGAGTTGGAATCGTTCGTTCATGGGCCGACCATAATGGGCCATCGTTAATAGGCCGTATTTGATGACGCTATGAAAACGGCCCAACGAATTAACGGACCACAAACAGGCCGACTGTAGGCACGGGCTGAATTTGGCCCACAAGTAGAAAATGACAGTAACGGGCCGTAAGTAAACGAATGCTGGAAATGAGCCCAAGAATTAGTGGGCTCTGAGAAGGCCAAAAGATAACATGGGCTGGAAACGGCCCAATGGATAATGGGCCGTTAATGGGTATAAAGTGATACACTATTCATTACGGGCCAGTTTCACCATGGGCCGTTAATGGGTGTAAAGTGATACATTGTTCATTACGGGCCAGTTTCCCCACGGGTTGTTAATGGGCCAAGAGTTACAAAGGGCCTCATATGGGCCGAAAAGACGTCATGGGCCATACATGGGCCAGAAGTTAAAATGGGCTGGAATCATATTGGATGGCCCAGATGATGCTACTGGGCCTAATTCGGATAGGGCGTAACGGGCTGTAAATGGGCTATATGCGAACCGGCCGTTAACAGGCTTTCCATGGGCCGGCCCGCCACCTTTTGACCAAGTCAAGCGGGCCGGCCTTTTCACAGGAATGGGCCTCTGTTGGGCCGTGCCACGTGTCGACGTATCATAGGTGCCTTCTGTCCAATGGGTGGATGACATCTGTCCCAACGATGAGCCGACACGTGTTTCCTCCAGCCAATGATGATTTTACACGTGGAAAATCCCCATTGGTCGGGGCTGTTAACGGGTTATCAGATCCAAAACCCGACCCGATAGCTTAACGGCGTTCCATTACGGTGGATGCCACGTGTCATTCACCCTTGACGAAAGCACTTCTGTGACGGGCGATTTATCGTCATGGAAGTGGACACTTCTGTGATGATAATTTTGGTAATGTCATGGAACACTTCTACGACAGCACAGGTATGACTATCTTGATTATGTCATAAAATCGTCATGGATATACATGCATGACAAAAAACGCGACCTAATGTGACAAACACGTATCATCACGGAAGTGTATTTTTTTGTAGTGTGCGGTCGACGTGCATTGAAGGTGCACGGATGGCCTTTGCCCGTGTCAAGACATACTGGGGAAAGATGAAGGCCGTCGATGTTGCGGCAAAGAGTCCACCCCCAGGGCAAGGACCGTCACGCACCAGAGCATTATTTTGAGGATGTCTTAGAGGCTGTCCGCTTGATAGAGGGTCAATGTTCGAAAGGCATAATATTCGAGTGAAGTGTATGCGAATTGTAAAAGACAATTTTTATAAGCAGACTATGTTTTAGTTTTGCCTAAAGGCTTTTGTTCCTCCTGTGCGACCGTTTGTATATGATCTGAAATTTTTCCAGTCGTCGGCTTCAGCCCCCTCGTAGGAAATACGGGGGTGTTCGGAAGAGCATCTGATCACTCTTGACCCAACGTCTTGGTCCGTGAAGGAGGTGTCAATGCAGCGAACCAGGCAACCGGACTATAGGGCGTTAACACTTTCACTTAGCCATAGGAGTTTTATGGTGGGTCTATGATGTAGCCCCTGGTATGTACGCGGCTTATTCTAATATGATGCGTTTACATATTTGACCAGAAAGAGGTCCTTCGTGTGACACGGGAATCGTGAAAGATTCCAATAAGTCATCGAGTGGTTGACCCGCTCTCGCCGCATCAGTAAAGTCAGTTTTCGGCTTTCTCTACTGAGGTGCTTAATCAGGTTAACCGGAAGCACAATCGCAGTAGTTCTCCCTTTACTACCCTAGCCGATAGAGCGGAACATAAGGTAGCAAGCACAGGAGCCGGGCAACCCAACTTTTGACCCAAGACATGATTCGGAGCTGATGCATATAAGGCCAAAACTCGCGACGCTGAAGTACACTATAGAGCTGTTCGGACTTGTCGGCAACTCGTTTGTTCCCATACCGAGCCCCTGGGAAGTTATGCCGAGGTGTAAGTTTAAACCAACCGTAATGGCAAAACTCGGTTCTGTAGAAAAGAGCATATTATTTTTACTGGGATTTGAGTGATGTGCCAATTGTTTATATAGATAATAAGGCCACACCCTGGCTATTTTACATGCAAAGGGTCGAAGGCTGAGGATAAAGGCACTTTACAGGCTCGAAATACTGAGTGCGTTCTACAAAAAGTTACTTTGGACCTCCTGTCGCATGTCTGTGTCGCCTATCCTCGGTTGGGGTATTCCTTGACGGGAATGACTTTCGGATGGGTGTATAAACCCGAACTCCGATAGGGTCCGTGGGTGACCCGGCTTTGAGCCATCTGTAGAGAGGATAGTAAAAAAAGGAAGATGGTTAGAAAAACAAGGAAGTATATGGGAGTACTTGTAGGCCCATCCTTATTGTGCTTCCCCCGATGCCCAGGGTATTTTAAGTGCATAATTATGTATGCGCGCTATCGACTTCGCTGGCATATTAGGTGAGCGGCGGAAGCCGGATTGCTAGTCCAGTATGGACATCGACCGGTCATGTTGAACGGAGACCAGCGTCGCAATGGCCGATGAGGTATGCGGTGAGGTGAGGCTGCTTTGTAGTTTGGCTGAGGTATCCATTGTATGATCTTCTGTACGGGGGGAGTTTTCCGTGCATTCACCTCTAGGGGTGTACGTGACATATACCATGTTTACTGTTTTTACTTCGGGAGGAAACTGCTTCTGCCCCTAGTGTTCGGTTGGTGAGTCTCTTTGCCATCACTATCGCCGGGCGGCCTCTTCCCCTTGTGTTTGGCATTTAACTTGCCAGCCTATTTGAAAACCCAACAACTTCTGTTGGTGTGATTAGCTAGTTTATTGGGGTGGCCATGAATCTGGCAGGGCCTATCCAATATCTTGTCTAAATTGGATGGTCCGTCCCTTTGCCGTGAATGGCTTTTTTCGTTGGCCGGGTCTGGGGCCGCTGAGTCCAGCGTTGACCGCTATGTCGTGTGTTCCCTCATTGCTATTGCGGTGCTTGCTTTTATTATGTCGTGGCTTCCCATTGCCGTCCCAGACTTCCGAAGTGCCCGGGTTACTGGCGCTATTGCTTCTAAGAGTGAGCCAGCTGTCTTCTCCCACGCAAAAGCGGGTCATCAGAGCCGTAAGGGTTGGCATGGATTTTGGTTTTTCCTGACCAAAGTGGCGGGCAAGTCATTCATCCCGGACGCTGTGCTTGAAGGCCCCTAGGGCTTCTACGTCCGGACAGTCTACAATTTGATTCTTTTTAACTAAGAACCTAGTCCCGAGCTTCCTGGCGGACTCCCCGGGCTGCTGGACAATGTGACTTAAATCATCGACATCCTGTGGCCGGACATATGTACCTTGGAAGTTGCCCCGGAAGGCATCTTCCAGATCTTCCCAGCTGCCAATCAAGTTTTCAGGCAGACTGTTTAACCAGTGCCAAGCTGGTTCTTTGAGTTTTAACGTGAGGTATTTCATGGCGTGAAAATCGTCTCCGCGGGCCATATGGATGTGGAGAAGGAAATCTTCGATCCACACCGCGGGATCTGTTGTTCCATTATATGATTCGATATTTACGGGTTTAAACACTTCTGGGAATTCATGATCCAGTACTTCGTCAGTGAAGCAAAGGGGGTGTGCGGCACCTCTATATCCGGCCACGATGCGACATGTCCCTAATGGGGTTCGTCTGTGATTTTCGGCCCGCGCGTGACTAGGTTCGACACGTCCGGATAGATAGCCGTCTCCGCGCGTTGAGGTGCAACCTCGCGATCTGTAGATCGATCTGGTATGACCTGCTTTTTGTGTAGGTCCTGCCGAAGGCCGTGTTTATAATCCCGAGCTGTTTTATATTTGTTTTCACACTTCGGTGGTATAGGCTGCTGTTCGGCTTGAATTGCCGCTTCCTCCCGACCACGTGGTGGTCTGTTAGCCGTATTGCGCGAGGGAGGTATAGACTTCGGTGCATCCTCATCGAACTGAGGTAGCAGTTTGCGCTTCGGGTAACTCTTGGCTGGGCGTTTGAGGCCGTATTCTTCGGCTGCTAGGACATCAGTCCATCTGTCGTTGAGCAGATCTTGGTCAGCTTGAAGCTACTGCCGTTTCTTTTCCAGGCTTCTTGCTGTGGCTATGAGCCGGCGCTTGAAGCGCTCCTGCTCAAAAGGTTCCTCTGGCACGACGAATTCTTCGTCGCCGAGGCTTGCCTCATTTTCGGAGAGCGGGAGATAATTGTTATCCTCCGAATTGTCATGTATGGCCTGTTCATCAGGGCTAACTTGCTCGTTTCTTGGTTCCCCCTGTTCGAAAGTTGCCTCAACAGGGTCTTCATCGTTTTTGGCATCTTCCGGAGTATTATTTTCTCTGGTGACAGCATTGCTGTCTTTTGAACGACGTGACTTAGAGCGGCGCCGAGGGCGCCAAAGTTTGTGCTGTGTATCATGAGTTCTATTCTCAACTGGATCTTCTTTGTCATCATCGTTGGTTTCTTTAGGTGTATCCACCATGTACACGTCGTACGACGAAGTGGCCGTCCAGCATCCAGTGAATGGCAGGTTTTAGCCCCGCTCCTCGTCGGCATCGTCGTCCATACTGTCGATGTCTTCGAAGCTGTAATCAAGCATGTCGGTTAAGTCCTCGACAGTGGCTATGAAGTGGGTGGCGGGTGGGAAGCACAATTCTCCATCGTCAGCCCCTAGTTCAAACTGGACATAGTTCGGCTGTGAGTCCCCTGCCAAGGACAGGTTCTTTAATGAGTTTAGCACATCGCCCAAGGGCGAGTGCTGGAAGATGTCTGTGGTGCTGAATTCGAAGATCGATAAACGATCAAGTTCGGCGTCCGTGGACTCACATGGTTCGGAACTTATAACCAGAGACGAGTCCGGAGTTCCGGTGACACAGATATCGTGTGAGGTTAAGTCTATGTGCGGCTCCAACGCCAGGGAATCTATGGCCTCCGTGGTGGGATTGAGCCTCTCGTCCTTGGATGCCGTAGTATACTCCGAATCTAATGCCAGAGCAGTTACAGGAGCTATCTCCTGGATGCGGTCTGATGACGGATTTAGGTCATGTTCATCGAGGTGACCAGGAGCGGTCGCCGCGGTCTCGGATCCGGCGAAGATCAAATCTCCACGGATGTCCGCGACGTAGTTCAAGCTCCCAAATCTGACCTGGTGGCCAGGGGCGCAACTATTGATAAAAACAGAATTTTTTATGTGGAATGCTACCTAGCATAATTCTCAATGTAATTTTCTTTATTGTGGCATGAATGTTCAGATCCAAATGATTCAAAATAAAAGTTCATATTGACATAAGAAATAGTAATACTTCAAGCATACTAATCAAGCAATCATGTCTTCTCAAAATAACATGGCTAAAGAAAGTTCATCCCTACAAAATCATATAGTTTGGTCATGCTTCCATTTTCGTCACACAAGAATGCTCTCATCTTTCACACCCCCGATGACAAGCCAAGCAATTGTTTCATACTTTAGTAATCTCGAATTTTTTTCAACTTTCACGCAATACATGAGCATGAGCCATGGATATAGCACTATGGGTGGAATAGAATATAATGATGGAGGTTGTGTGGAGAAGACAAAAAGGAAGAAAGTCTCATGTTAACGAGGCTAATCAACGGGCTGTGGAGATTCCCATCAATTGATGTCAACATGAGGAGTAGGGATTGCCATGCAATGGATGCACTAGAGCTATAAATGTATGAAAGCTCAACAAATGAAACTAAGTGGGTGTGCATCCAACTTGCTTGCTCACGAAGACCTAGGGCATTTTAAGGAAGCCCATCGTACGAATATACAAGCCAAGTTATATAATGAAAAATTCCAACTAGTATATGAAAGTGACAACATATGAGACTCTCTATATGAAGAACATGGTGCTACTTTGAAGCACAAGTGTGGAAAAGGATAGTAACATTGCCCCCTTTTTTATTTTCTTCTTTTTTTTCCTTTTTTTGGGCCTTTTTTTCTTTTGGCCTTCCTTTTTTTCTTTTTTTGGGGACAATGCTCCAATCATGATGATCATCACACTTCTATTTATTTACAACTCATGAATTACAACTCAAAACTAGAACACGATATGACTCTATATGAATGCCTCCGGCGGTGTACCGGGATGGGAAATGAATCAAGAGGGACATGTATGAAAAATTATGCATGGTGGCTTTGCCACAAATACGATGTCAACTACATGATCATGCAAGGCAATATTACAATGATGATGTGTGTCATGATGATGGACGAAACGGTGGAAAGTTGCATGGCAATATATCTCGGAATGGCTATTGAAATGCCATAATAGGTAGGTTTATGTGTGATAGAGCGTATCGTATCACGGGGTTTGGATGCACCGGCGAAGTTTGCACCAACTATCAAGGTGAGAAAGGGCAATGCATGGTACCGAAGAGGCTAGCAATGATGGAAGGGTAAGAGTGCATATAATCCATGGACTCAACATTAGTCATAAAGAACTCATATACTTATTTAAAAAATCTACAAGTCATCAAAACCAAGCACTACGCGCATGCTCTTAGGGGGATAGATTGGTAGGAAAAGTCCATCGCTCGTCCCCGACTGCCACTCATAAGGATGACAATCTAAGAACACCTCATATTTCAAATTTGTTACACAATGGTTACCATACGTGCATGCTACAGGACTTGCCAACTTCAACACAAGCATTCTTTAAATTCATAATCACCCAACTAGCATGACTTTAATATCACCACCTCGATATCTCAAAACAATTATCAAGTATCAAATTGATCATAGCATCCAATTCACTTCATATGATTGTTTTCATTATACCCAACTTGGATGCTCATCATTCTAGGACCAATTTTATAACCATAGCAAATACCATGCTGTTCTAAAAGACTCTCAAAATAATATAAGTGAAACATGAGAGAATAACAATTTCTTCAAAATTAAGCCACCGCCGTGCTCTAAAAGATATAAGTGAAGCACTAGAGCAAAACTATCTAGCTCAAAAGATATAAGTGAAGCACATAGAGTATTCTAATAAATTATAATCAAGCAGGCTTCTCCCAAAAGGTGTGTACAGCAAGGGTGATTGTGGTAAACTAAAAAGCAAAGACTAATATCATAGAAGACGCTCCAAGCAAAACACATATCATGTGGCGAATAAAAATATAGCTCCAAGTAAAGTTACCGATAGACGAAGACGAAAGAGGGGATGCCTTCCGGGGCATCCCCAAGCTTAGGCTTTTGGTTATCCTTGAATATCTTGGGGTGCCATGGGCATCCCCAAGCTTAGGCTCTTGCCACTCCTTATTCCATAGTCCATCAAATCTTTACCCAAAACTTGAAAACTTCACAACACAAAACTCAACAGCAAATCTCACAAGCTTCGTTAGTGCAAGAAAGAAAAACCACCACATAAGGTACTGTAATGAACTCATTCTCTATTTAGATTGGTGTTAAACCTACTGTATTCCAACTTCTCTATGGTTCATACCCTACATACTAGCCATAGATGCATCAAAATAAGGGAACAACACACGAAAAAACAGAATCTGTCAAAAACAGAACAGTCTGAAGCAATCTGTAATCTCGAATACTTCTGGAACACTAAAAATCCTAACAAAATAGGAAGTCCTGGTCAATTTGTCTATTGATCTACGGAAAAACGAATCAACGCAAAAGCACGTTTCTGTGAATTACTAAAATTATTTTCGTGCGCGCAAAGTTTCTGTTATTCAGCAGAATCAAATTAACTATCACCATAGGTTATCCTATAGGTTCTACTTGGCGCAAACACTAATTAAAACATGAAAACACATCTAAACAGAAGGTAGATGAAATATTTATTACTAAACATAAGAAAAAAGTAATAAACTAAAATAAAATTGGGTTGCCTCCCAACAAGCGCTATTGTTTAACGCCCCAAGCTAGGCATAAAAGCGAGGATAGATCTAAGTAGTGGCATCTTTGGCAAGAGAGAATTTCCTTTCTATGGCATTCATCCTTCTATTTTGGGAAAGTACATTGCCATTAATGGAGGAAGTAAGATTAAGCACGTTACGGAAATTTGCATCTAAGCTAGCCTTCATCTCTTTAATAATTTTGTTTTGATAAAAGCATAAAAGAGTGGTAGATTCAACCTTATCATTCATGGGATGCCCAAATATAGTTTTCATTTTTTCATAGGTATCTATAGCATCCCCTTCAAGAAAACCTCCTTCAAAAATAGAATCTAGAACTTTCTTGAAAGAAGCGGGTAAGCCAACACAGAATTTTTTTAAGTAAACCTCAATTTGATATTGTGGCACATAGCTAGCCCGAATCCTTAATAACCTATCCCAAGCATCTTTCATTGACTCATCAAGTAAATAACGAAAAATTCCTGAGTCATCTTCATCAAAATTATTCAAACTCTCATTGGTGACCTCGGTAGGTCTTTCCATAGCATCATTGTTTGTGAGCTTAGAGAGGATAGAGGGACTATCCAAGGTACTAAAACCGTGGAAAGAACCCTTAGTTGTTTTTGATTCGGCCATGGCAACGGGAAGGCAAATGGTAAAGAGAGGGCGAATAAAACGGCAAGGGTGAAGTGGGGGAGAGGAAAACGAGAGGCAAATGGCAAATAATGTAATGCAAGGGAGATGAGTTTGTGATGGGTACTTGGTATGTCTTGACTTGAGCGAAGACCTCCCCGGCAACGGTGCCAGAAATCCTTCTTGCTACGTCTTGAGCTTGCGTTGGTTTTCCTTGAAGAGGAAAGGGTGATGCAACAAAGTAGCGTAAGTATTTGCTTCAGTTTTTGAGAACCAAGGTATCAATCCAATAGGAGGCTCCTCAAAGGTCCCACGCACCTACACAAACAAACAAGAACCTCGCAACCAACGCAATAAAGGGGTTGTCAATCCCTTCACGGCCACTTGCAAAAGTGAGATCTGATAGAGATAATATGATAAGATAAATATATTTTTGGTATTTTATGATATAGATTGGAAAAGTAAAGATGCTAATAAAAGTAGATGATAAACTTATATGATAAAAGATAGACCTGGGGGCCATAGGTTTCACTAGTGGCTTCTCTCAAGATAGCATAAGTATTGCGGTGGGTGAACAAATTACTGTCGAGCAATTGATAGAAAAGCGCATAGTTATGAGATTATCTAGGCATGATCATGTATATAGGCATCACGTCCGTGACAAGTAGACCGACTCCTGCCTGCATCTACTACTATTACTCCACACATCGAACGCTATCCAGCATGCATCTAGAGCATTAAGTTCATAAAGAACAGAGTAACGCATTAAGAAAGATGACATGATGTAGAGGGATAAACTCATGCAATATGATATAAACCCCATCTTTTTACCCTCGATGGCAACAATACAATACGTGCCTTGCTGCCCCTGCTGTCACTGGGAAAGGACACCGCAAGATTGAATCCAAAGCTAAGCACTTCTCCCATTGCAAGAAAGATCAATCTAGTAGGCCAAACCAAACTGATAATTCGAAGAGACTTGCAAAGATAACTTAGTCACACATAAAAGAATTCAGAGGAGATTCGAATATTTCTCATAGATAAACTTGATCACAAACCCAATTCATCGGATCTCGACAAACACACCGCAAAAAGAGTTACATCGAATAGATCTGCAAGAAGATCAAGGAGAACTTTGTATTGAGATTCGAAGAGAGAGAGAAGAAGCCATCTAGGTAATAACTATAGACTCGAAGGACTATGGTAAACTGCTCACAACTCATCGGAGAGGCCTTGGAGATGATGTAGAGGCCCTCCATGGTCGATTCCCCCTCCAGCGGAGCGCCGACGAAGGCTCCAAGATGGGATCTCATGGATACAGAAGGTTATGGTGGTGGAAATAGTTTTTCGTGGTGCTCCTTGATGGTTTCAGGGTACGTGGGTATATGGAGGAAGAAGTAGGTCGGTACACGCTCGAGGGGCCGACGAGGGTGGGGGGCGCGCCCACTTGTTGGGGCCGCGCCGGGCACCCTCGTGGTCGCCTCCTCTGTTGCTTGACTTCCACTCCAAGTCCCCTGGATCACGTTTGTTCCAAAAAGATCGCTCCCGAAGGTTTCATTCCGTTTGGACTCCGTTTGATATTCCTTTTCTTCGAAACACTGAAATAGGCAAAAAAACAGCAATTCGGGTTGGGCCTCCGATTAGTAGGTTAGGTCCAAAAATGATATAAAAGTGTAAAGTAAAGCCCATAAACATCCAAAACGGGTAATATAATAGCATGGAACAATCAAATATCATAGATACATTGGAGACGTATCAGCTATCGATCTGCTCTAGATGGCCAATCGAGTTGGCCCGCAATGCGAAGCCGCCGAATACAAAGATCTGTCCGAGGAGAAAAGTCTCCCTTTGACGGCGTCGTTGTTGACGATTGAAGGGACCATCAAACCTTTACGGACAGCATAGTGGAACTCTCAATGAAAGCACCAATGTCGGTGTCAAAACCGGCGGATCTCGGGTAGGGGTCCCGAACGGTGCGTGTGAGCTCGATGGTAACAGGAGACATGGGACACAATGTTTTCCAAGGTTCGGGCCCTCTCTATGGAGGTAATACCCTACTTCCTGCTTGATTGATCTTGATGAACATGAGTATTACAAGAGTTGATCTACCACGAGATCGTAATGGCTAAACCCTAGAAGTGTAGCCGGTATGACTATGGTAACGAGTATATCTCCCCCCCCCCCCCCGGACTAAGTCCTCCGGTTTATATAGACACCGGGAGGATCTAGGGTTACACAAGGTCGGTTAGGAATCTACACATTTGTTCGGCAAGCTTGCCTTCCACGCCAGGGAGAGTCCCATCTAGACACGGGTAGAGTCTTCGGTCCTTGTATCTTCAAAGCCCATCAGTCCAGCCCTTGGCTAACGGGCCGGACGCCCGAGGACCCCTTAGTCCAGGACTCCCTTAATCGTCGACTGCCTCCACGAGCTACTGTTCATCCACCGTAGACCTCCTCCAGCCTCCACCTGCGACTGTTCATCCACGGGCTCCTGTTCATCCACCCTCCACCGCGCGCTCCTCCACCGGCTACTGTTCAACCAGCCCTCTCCACGGGGGTCCTGTTCAACCACCCCTCCATGGGCTACTGTTCATCCAGCCCTTCACCGTCTACTGTTCAACTAGCCCTCCACCGGCTACTGTTGAACCAGTCCTCCACGGGGTCCTGTTCATCCAGCCCTCCATGGGGTCCTGTTCATCCACCGGCTCAATCGATCGGGGTACTGTTCATCCAGCGGCAATGGCCTCTACTACCACGGGGTCCTATTCGTCCAACCCCCCACCGGGACCTGTTCATCCAAACCCCCTCAACAACACTCACTTTTCATCCAGGGAAGGAGGCAGCAGTGTTCGATCAGCTTTAGTTAGCAGCAGTAGTGAAGGAATCACTCGGGTTCAGTTAACAGCAAGGGATCGATCAATCGCTCGGGTTCAGTAACGCGTAGCCTGTAGTGCAATCGCTCGGGTTCAGTTAGAGCCCAACGCCTCACTCAGGTTCAGTTAGAGCCCAATGCCTCGCACACACGCGCGTACCTACGAGAGAAACGTGCATCGCTCGGCCCCCGACCACCCACCGTAAGCGGGAACTCCCTGATATTTTCCTCACCCTCGCTTCTACCATGTTTTCTTCCGTCATGTACGGCCCAAAGAATGTCATGCAGCTGCGTCTCCAGCGTGCCCAGGACGAAAAGCCCATTATCTGTCATGATTTTTTGTCATAGAAGTAGGACCCCACCACATCTATGACGATACCAGGTTTTGTCACAATTATCATCATAGAAGTGTCATAAGTATGACAGAATAAAATTTCGTTCAGCCCAAAATGTCACGGATGTGTCCTTTTTTTATAGTGTTGTTTCCCTGCAACGCATATAAGGTAGTTAGTCATCAGGTTAAGTAAGGGTTCGCATGCTATCAGTAAAATATGTTGATGAAAAATAATCAGATTGCAGATTCATCAGATTAATTCAAGCCACAGGGAAAACCCATTTACCCAAACCAAGCATGATTAAGAACTAGGAAATATAGCACTTGTATATGTTTCTCATGTATTAAGTGCAGCCAAATTTGATTTATTCCTCACATGCACAACAATACAAAATTCGATTTATTTCTCACATGGAAGAGAATACAAAATTGCAGCCTGAAGAATTGAACATCAGATCTGCAGAACTAAACCAAATAGTTAACTGAAGACGACAACTAATTAACAAAACAGTTAATAAGTGAGCACCACACTGCACGACATATAGAACATATACACTAGAGAAACAGATTGCATGGTAAAATTAGATAGCACAATTCACTAGAATTTGTGAAGGAAAGGCAGGAGAAGCACACGCACACTACTAGGAAAAGGGCTATAGATGGAATGGCCACTAATGGCGCACCAGACATGTGGTGCGCCATTGCTATGTAGCAGTGGCGCACCATGTGCTGGTGCGCCATTAGTGTGAAATACACTAATGGCGCACCAGACACACGGTGCGCCATTAGTAACAAATTTTAATTTTTTTTATTTTGCCAGACATACTAATGGCGCACCAGGACATAGTGCGCCATTACTAGTTGTAACTAGTAATGGCGCACCAGCAACATAGTGCGCCACTACAATATATTTTTTATTTTTTACTTTTTTGCAAAACTACTAATGGCGCACCAGGGGCAGTCACTATAGGAAACAGCTACTTTGCCGTCTGCCATGGCGGACGGCAAAGGCTCGAAAGGCGGACGGCAAAGACATTTGCCATCAGCCGCGGATGGCAAAAGGCTCCGGCAAAGAAGGCTACGGTAAACAGCTGCTTTGCCGTCTGCTTCCTGGTGGCGGACGGCAAAGGCTCTTTGCCGTCTGCGGCGGACGGCAAAGAGGGCGGACGGCAATAATTGCGCTGTCAGTCCGTTAAGTGTCTCTTGAAACGCTTTTTGGAAAGATGTGTCTCTTGGAAGAATTCTCCTTCATATGTGTCTGGGTTAATGTGAGGTTCATAATCCTCTTCCTTTGGGGGAGATAGTCTAGCACGTGGCGGCACTTCATAAACGACATCCCAACCTTTCAGATTTGGATTAGTTTGGCAGGCCCACGGTAGATAGAATACTTGGGTCGCCTGTTGAGCCGTAATATAGACATCAGGAACATCTAAATGGGTGCTTTGGTTGATTTCAACTAGCCCTATATGTTCATGAGTTCTTCTAGTCTCCTTCGGCTGAAACCAATAACATTTGAAGACTACGACATTCGGTGGGTTTTCACCATAGAATAGAACTTCATAAATTGCTTCAACTCTCCCATAATACTCGGTACCTCCTTCGCCGATAGCAGATACACAACAATTTGTAGACTTTCAGTCGGTCATAGATAGCTCTTTGCCATAGGTACGAAAGCGTTACCCGTTGATGTCGTATTTGTCAAATGAACGGACCTTATAATCAAAACCATTAGCGACTTGTCTCAATTCGGCGTCCATAGACTCTGAATTAGCCTACAAGTTTAATATGAAAGGATTGTTGCATTACGCACAAATTAGCGAATGAAACCGGGATAGCCGCCTACAAATTAGCCTACAAGTCTAATAGAAATTACCGTTTGTTTGAACCAAGAGATGAAACCGGGATAGCCGCCACCTTGCTTTGCGAGAAGCTCATACTCTTCGACAGAATCCTTTTGGATCACCGCTCCATACGAGAATAAGGCGACGTATCGACTGTATGAAATATCCAGGAATAAGAGCAGTTCAAAGGAAATAGAAGTTGCGAAACTATGTACCGAGAACTTACTCGATGTACGGCCGCACTTCTATCAGGTTGTTGAAGATGTACAACGAAATGGTCCGCCATTGTTCGTTATCCAAAGATACTGGATTTGAAACACTGGCTGGTGCGAGATTCCCTTTGAATAGGCTGAGGTTGGATCCACCCTTTTTAGGGTCGTCAGCATTGTACCGAGGCTTCGGATTATGCAAATGACGATTTTTGGCTTCGTAGTGTGCTGTCACGAAGTTTGCCGCCTCCTCAGTGATGAATGCCTCAGCCATCGATGCTTCAATTCTACGTTTATTTTTACATTTTTGTCGAAGCGTCTTCTGCATCCTCTCAGTTGGGTAGCACCAACGATTTTGCACGGGCCCCCCCAATCTTGCCTCGGTCGGGAGATGCAAAATCAAATGTTGCATTGGATTAAAGAAGCCCGGTGGAAAGATCTTCTCTAACTTGCGGATCAACTCCGGCGCCAACTCTTCCATTTCTTCTAGCACGCCAGGCGATAGTTCTTTCGCACAAAGAACACGGAAGAAATAGCTGAGTTCTGCCAGTACTAGCCATTCATCCTCAGGGATGAAGCCACGCAACATCACCGGCATTACCCGCTCAATCCATATGTGCCAATCATGACTCTTGAGACCAAATATCTTCAATTTATCAAGACTGGCTCCCCTCTGTAGATTCGCTGCATACCCATCGGGGAACATCAACTGCATTTTCACCCACAAGATAATTTCCCTCATAGCCGGCCTTCCAAGATTGAACCATGCCTTTGGCTTCGTCCAGTTCTGCTTTCCTTTCGGTTCTTTCATGTTTTGTAACGGCCTATCACATAGCGCCTCCAGATCGACTCTAGCCTTAGTATTATTCTTTGACTTCCCATCTATGCCGAACAATGTACCAAAAAGTGCCTCGGCGATATTCTTCTCAGTGTGCATCACGTCGATGTTGTGTGGGCAAAGGAGGTCTTTGAAGTAAGGCAGATCCCATAAGCATGTTTTGTGAGTCCAGGCGTGCTTAGAATTATACCCCTTGAAGTACCCTGGACGCTCTGGATCTGGCTCGAGAGCGTTTAACTGATCCAGGGTCTGTTGGCCTGTCAATGCATGTGGTGCAGAGTTTTTGACAACTCTACCTCTGATGAAGTTCTTCTTGTCTTTCCTGAACTTATGGCGAGGATTCAGGAACTGTCTATGCATGTCGAAGCAAGAAAACTTGCGACCGGCCTGAAGCCAACGAAACTCAAGAGCTCCCTTGCATGTGGGGCACGGGAACCTTCCATGCACACACCAGCCAACGAATAGCGCATACGCCGGCAAGTCATGCTTCGAGTACATGTACCAGACACGCATTATGAAGTTCCGTTTGCTATAGGCATCATATGTCTTGAACCCATTATCCCAGGCTTCTTGCAATTCGTCCTTAAGCGGTTGCATGTACACATTCATATTTTTCCCCGGATAGTTGGGCCCTGGAATTATCAACGTCAGGAAAATGTTCTTTCTTTGCATAATCTGTCCGGCGGGGAGATTGAGTGGAAAGACAAATACGGGCCAACAACTGTATTGGGCTGCCGTCATACCAAACACACTGAACCCATCCGTGCTGATTCCGACTCGAGGATGCCTCGGATCTACCGCTTTGTCACCATGTAATTCATCAAACTTTTTCCACGCAACACCATCCGATGTGTGTACAATCATCAGATTCCCATCTGCATCTAGTTCGGTTCTTTTGCCCGTTTTGTGCCATGTCATCTGTCTGGCCGTCTCTTCGACCATGAAAAGACGTTGAAGTCTTGGTACGATTGGCATATACCGAAGAACACTAACGGGGATTTTGGTCTGTGTCTTCTCACCCATACCGTTGTCTACCACAACATACCTGGAAGACTTGCAAATGGGACAATAGTTCAAGTCCGCATAGTCAAGCCTAAACAAGACACATCCTTTCTCACAGGCATGTATCTTATCATAGGGCATCTTCAGTGCACGGAGGATTTTGTCCGACTGGTATAGGTTTGCAGGCATTACATGGCCTTTGGGTAGAAAGCGTCCAAATACTGTCATCATTGCATCGTAGCATTCTCTACCCAAGTTGAACTGAGCCTTCAGAGCCATTACTTGTGAGATGGCATCCAACTGACAAAGCTCAGTGTGCTCATGGAGCGGACGTTTTGAAGACTCCAACATTTCATTGAAGGCCTTTGCAGATTCCTCCATCTCCTCGTCCGAATCCCGAGAATCATCAAAGTCTTGCACCATGTTTTCCATCCCGGTACCATGCTCGTCGGTGCGACGACGATCCACCTCAGCTCGGTCACGTTGGGCAGACTCACCATGAAATGTCCACACCGTATAATCGGGCGTAAAACCACTCTTCTGCAGGTGTTTGCCCATTTCAGCCTCTATCCTCTTTTCCCAATTACCGCACCGTAAACAGGGGCACCAGGTTTTCCTCTGGCCATTTGCAAATGCGGCTCGCACAAACCCCTTGGTTTTTGTGAACCATTCAGTGCTCCATTTGTTCTGACCAGTGTGACCGGTGTACATCCACGCACGATCACTCATCTTGACTTTCAAAGCTACTAGACACACAACAAATATATATATATATATATAATTCACCATGTATGTATTCATCAGTTGATCTACTTTGTCAATTTTATTACGTCCATGCAACCTACACTCTAATAGGTAATGATAGGTCCTAATCCCACCCGAGTATGTTTAGATTGGGTTCATTTTCCCATGCTATGCCCCGGATCCTACGCAAAATTTCGGCAGCACCTCCCCGCTGTTCTCCTGATACACGTCTCTACAATAAACAGAGAGGATGTGTACCCGGAGAACAACAGGGGAGGCACTGACGAAATTTATGCGTCGGATCCGGACCAAATAATATGGGAAAACGAACCCAATCTAAACATACTCGGGCTGTCCATGGATAGCGTTGGACAATTCGAAAGAATCAAGGTTATAAATATGCAAATGCATGCATATTTATAACTATGACGCTTTCGAACGGGAGACACATATTGGTTACGCATACTGATGATTCAAGACACATATATATCTAGCTATCAAGTTTCATCGGAATAGATCAAATAATTAATGGGGGAGGAGGACATGTCATTTGTGCTCACCCACGAACGAAGGGGCAGAGCTCGTCAAACGCACGGCGAGGTCGTCGAACACCAAACCTCGCCGCGATGAAACAACTGCACATTTAAAACTACCCGATCAACACAATTATATATGATGTTTTTCATAACAAAATCGAAAGATATATGACCTAACTAATAAGTCACAAATATATGACCCCGTCGGCTTCTGGAAGGCGAAAGAACACCTTTTTGGGAGGTGTTGGCGGTCGGGGTGTCGTGTCGGTCTCGGGGTGCCGTGTCGGGGTCGGGGTGTCGGGTCGGGGTCGGGGTGCCGTGTCGGTGTCGGGGTCGGGGTGTCGGGTCAGGCTCGGGGTCGGGGTGTCGGGGTCGGGGTCGGGGTCGGGGTCTCGGGGTCGGGGTGTCGGGGTGTCGGGGGTGTCGTGTCGGGGGTCGGGGTGTCGTGTCGGTCTCGGGGTGCCGTGTCGGGGTCGGGGTCTCGGGGTCGGGGTGTCGGGTCAGGGTCGGGGTGCCGTGTCGGTGTCGGGGTCGGGGTGTCGGGTCAGGCTCGGGGTCGGGGTGTCGGGGTCGGGGTCGGGGTCGGGGTCTCGTGGTCGGTGTCGGGGTGTCGGGGATGTCGTGTCGGGGGTCGGGGTGTCGTGTCGGTGTCGGGGTGCCGTGTCGGTGTCGGGGTGCCGTGTCGGGGTCGGGGTGCTGTTTCGTGGTCGGGGGGTCGGGGTGTCGTGTCGGGGTCAGGGGGTTAGGGGGTCGGGGGGTCGGGGTGTCGTGTCGGGGTCAGGGGGTCGGGTGTCGGGGTGGAGTCGGGGTGTGGTGTCGGGGTTGGGGGGTTAGGGGGTCTTCTCATTCTTCTACTACTTCTACTTCTTCTCATTCTTCTACTTCTTCTCATCCCCCGTCTTCTTCTTCTTCTTTCTCCTCCTCCTCCTCCTCCTCCTCCTCCTCCTCCTCCTCCTCTTCTTCTTCTTCTTCTTCTTCTTCTTCTTCTTCTTCTTCTTCTTCTTCTTCTTCTTCTTCTTCTTCTTCTTCTTCTTCTTCTTCTTCTTCTTCTTCTTCTTCTTCTTCTTCTTCTTCTTCTTCTTCTTCTTCTTCTTCTTCTTCTTCTTCTTCTTCTTTCTCCTCCTCCTCCTCCTCCTCCTCCTTTTCTTCTTCTTCTTCTTCTTCTTCTTCTTCTTCTTCTTCTTCTTCTTCTTCTTCTTCTTCTTCTTCTTCTTCTTCTTCTTCCCCCTTCTACTTAACCTAAACCTAAACTAAAAACCTAAACTAATTAAAACTAAACTATTTAAACTAATTAAACCTAAACTAATTAAACTAAATAACCTAAACTAATTAATTCTAAACTGAAAAAACTTAAACTAAAAAACCTTATCTAAACAGAAAAAAACAAAAAAACAGAAAAAAAAACAAAAAAACAGAAGAAAAAAAAGGGAGGGGCTCACTGTGGGGGCGGCGACGGGTCGGGGAGGGGCCGGCGACGGGGGGCCGGGGCGGGGCGGTGGAGGAGGCGGGGCGGCGGGGGCCCGGCCGGCGGGGGGCCGGGGCGGCGGGGGGCCCGGCCGGCGGGGGGTCGGGCCGGGGCGGTGGAGGAGGCGGGGCGGCGGGGGCCGGGGCGGCGGGGTGCCGGGGCGGGGCGGTGGAGGAGGCGGCGGGGGGCGCGGGGCGGCGGGGGGCCGGGGCGGCGGGGGGCTGGGGCGGTGGTGGGGCGCGGGGCGGCGGGGGACCGGGGCGGGGGGGCGACGGGGCGGTGGGCCGGCGTGGAGCCGGGGCGGCGGGGGCGACGGGGTGGCGGCGCGCGGCGGGCGGCGGCGGCGGCGAGGTGGGAGGAGAAGGGCGAGGCGAGGACGAAGTGAGTAACGGGTGGGGGGTACCTGCCGTTAGGCAAGTGCCCTCTTTGCCGTCCGCCAGCCTTTGCCGTCCGCCTTTCTGCCTCTTTGCCGCTAGGATTTTTTCAAACGAGCGGGGGGTGGGGGCCACCACACTCTTTGCCGTCTGCCAGCGGACGGCAAAGAATCTTTGCCGTCCGCTGGCAGACGGCAAAGAGCTTGCTTATGTTTAGCTGATGGCAAAGAGCTTCTTTGCCGTCAGCTAGCAGACGGCAAAGAGCTGGCAGATGGCAAATTAGCTGATTCCAGTAGTGAGTGCGCCATTACTAGTTTAAGCTAGTAATGGCGCACTGCTCCCCCGTGCGCCATTAGTGTATATTTCATGGACACTTGATCTCGATCCCCCTCCATCTCGATCGCTATCCCACCTCGCCAGATCCGGTCCCCCTCGCCGCCGAGCACCCCCTGCACCCTCTACCCCGCTCCACCGGGCGCCGCCGCCGACCACCCACACCCTCCCCCGCTCCACCGCCGCTGACGACCCACCGCACCCTAGCTCCCCTGCTCCACCGCCGCCGACGACCCACCGCACCCTCCCCGGCCCGCTCCACCGCCGCCGCCGACCCCCCGCACCCTCCCCCACTCCACCGCCGCCGACGACCCACCGCACCCTAGCTCCCCTGCTCCACAGCCGCCGACGACCCAGCGCACCCTCCCCGGCCCGCTCCACCACCGCCGACGACCCCCCGCACCCTCCCCGGCCCGCTCCACCGCCGCCGACGCCCCCCCCGCACCCTCCCCGGCCCGCTCCACCGCCGAAGACGACCCCCCGGCCCGCACCCTCCCCGGCCCGCTCCACCGCCGCCGACGACCACCCGCACCTTAGCTCCCCTACTCCACCGCCGCCGACGACCCACCACACCCTCCCCGGCCCGCTCCACCGCCGCCGACGACCCCCCGCACCCTCCCCGGCCCGCTCCACCGCCGCCGACGACCCCCCGCACCCTCCCCGGCCCGCTCCACCGTCACAAATTATTACTGTTTTTGTAAAAAATTGTTACTGTTTCATATTCATATTCATTTTCTAAAAACTTTATTAGATGCAACAAAAAATAAAAAAAAAATTACTTATGGCGCACCTATGGCTGGTGCGCCATTGCTACATAAAAATTTTTACTAATGGCGCACCCGTCGTGGGTGCGCCATTGCTATGTAAAAAAAACATTCTAATGGCGCACCGCTTCGGGGTGCGCCATTAGTAAGTTTCCCCCCTTAGCTAATTCCTCCCCTCTCCCTCGCCAGTCCACCCGCGCGCTCACCTAACCCGCGACGCCGCCGTCCCGACCCCCGCCGGACTCCACCCCCATCGCCCCCGCGCCGCTGTGCCCCCCCACCACTGCAGCTCCCCCGCGCCGCCGCCCCCGCGCCCTCCACAACTGCAGCTCCCCCGCGCCGCCCCGCGAAGCACGTGGCCGCCGGCCTCCCCACGACCAACCGAGGTGCCCAGGAGGACCGCCGCCGTCTTCCTCTTCGACTGC
Organism: Aegilops tauschii subsp. strangulata; assembly: GCF_002575655.3. Taxonomy (NCBI): domain Eukaryota; kingdom Viridiplantae; phylum Streptophyta; class Magnoliopsida; order Poales; family Poaceae; genus Aegilops; species Aegilops tauschii. The sequence goes on from NC_053041.3 coordinate 71,713,803, forward strand.
GAGGACCCGGACGAGCTCGGACGCCCTCGAGCCATCCCTTCGACGCCGCCGCCGACCCTGACCCCAACCCCGACCCCGACCCCTCCGGCGACCGGCCACGCCCGCCCAGGTACCTCTCCTCCTTCGTCCTTCCTCCTTGTCCAGCGCCCGCCGCCCCGACAGCATCTCCAGCAGCACCTCTGAGCAATTTGCTCCACTTGTTCATGCAAGCTAGTAAAACGGTTGTTCTTCTTCTTGCTCCTGTGATGGATTTTCTGAACCTTACATTCGTTCCTGCACTAGTACTTCTTCTGCTCTGTTTAAAACTACTCTTCTCTTTTTGTATTAGTCTCAGATAAGCAAGCATGATGCAATTATGATCTGGGCAACCGCAGATAAGTAGTAGGAGTAACTATGTTTGTAAATCAAAATTGCTTCACTCCTCGTGATAATCTGCAAATTCAAGTTGTGGCAAAAAAATGTTCTGTCTATTTACAGTGTGAGTATACAGTTATTACAGTGTCAATGTTGATCATTTACAGTGTGGAGTAGTCATATTTTTCTTTGAAATCTAAGTGCAATTTCTCTGTCTTGTTGCTAACTGAATTTACAGTATTAAGTGGTCTCTAAATTCTGCAGTATTTATGTTCATGACTTTACTGAACTATGTTCTCTTTTCTAACAGTGCCTTGATTTAAATAGTTATATTTTAGCTTCATGGTTCTGTGTAATTTGTGCCTTGATTTTCTGTCATCTCTGAATTTTGCTCTTCCTGTGCTTGCTACTCCTTAATTCACACATGTACAGGAGGTACAAGAGGTTAAATTGAATCTAACCCTCCAATGTTATATGTTTTGAACTCCTTCCTGAAATCCCTTCTATTATTTTATCCCAAACAAGTACCCAGGTTTATAAAGATCTAGTGAGCATTGCCAGTGTTGGGGAGGGAGTGATCTGAATTGGTTTATGTGACTCATCCTCATAACTTTTCTCTCAAACCTTTTTTACAGTACAAATAAATTGTTCCTTCTTCTGTATTTGACCACTGTTTATTGTGGTTTTGATTTTGTTACAGTGTTCTCAAGTATAACAACATAGTGGGATCATTTGTCAACATAGTGGGATCATTTTGCAGATTCCAGCAAACAACATAGTGGGATCATTTGTCAAGGCCAGCATCGGAGTGCTAATTTATAGGTATAAATAGATAAAAAAGATTCAGAGTGTAGCTCTTTGTGCTCCCTGCATCCTTTTTTCTGAGCTGTTTGTGCTCCCTGCATCCTTTTTTCTGAGCTGTTTGTGCTCCCTGCATCTTTCAGCTCTCATTTTCAGTGGAGTTGTTGAATTATATGCTCTTATTGTACATGTTTTACGTGTTGATCCATCAATTGCTAGTTTGCTGGGTTTTGTCTGCGACCATCGTGTTGTGGTGATTTTGCAGGTACCCCGAGAGGCCCTTGAGTTTGCCGGAATGTCGATTAACTTCCGTTCTGGCAAATTCGGGTACTCCATATGTCCTATTTTCAGCAAAGGTCATGCTGAAATTTTCCGTGAATTTTAGCATGACTTTGCTAAAAATAGGACATATGGGGCACTTCCAACTAATGCATGGGCCGGGGTATCTTAGTACTTAATTAAGTAGGATCAACTGCCTCTTGTGTTATTCATATAGAAGTGTGATATCTACTCATAGTTATTACTAATGTCAGTTGCTCGTCATCGATAAACCCTAATCTGGTAGGATGACCTACTAAAAAAGCCCATACCACATATTCTATTTGGATGGGCGTGTTTTCACCACACTGTGGATTATCTTATTGGACCCAACAGAGATGATGTAGTTTTGAATTATGAACATAGGAAATGTCGTCATCGGACAACGAAAGTCTCCCGGGGGAGTGCGACTGGTGCCACGGCGGTCGAAGTCTGTGCGACAGGCCTCACCTGGACGATGATCGGCGCTTCAGCATTAAGCTCGAGGAGACCTTCGAAGTTGAAACGGTACGCAACGACGACAAGTGTTTTTTTGCATAATTAAGCATGACTTCAACTATTTCAACATGTAATTTCATCTTTTACAATTCGAGTATAGTTTATCCCATGCCATGCAAGACGCTATCTCTTGGAGAGGATGGATTTTGAAGATCATGAAAATTTTGAAACAAAGAAAATTCACCTAAGGACACATCATGATGTGGATTTTGAAGTAAATCTATATAATGCTGAGAGCGTAACCCATTTTGGTTGCAAAAATTGGGAAGCATTTTGCAAGATGTATGGTTTTGATGAGGGTATGCTTGTCACCATGGATCTTGGTGATCCTGGCATCGACCAAGACAATATGGACATTTGGGTCCTTGTTGATACGCCTCCAGTTCTACCGCTATGTGAGTTTCTCAAACATAGTTAATTATTAACTAATCTATATTTTTTATTTCAAAATAGTTGACAACTTATTTCCATTGACAGCTTATTTTGATTGTTCAAAAAATGTGCGGAAAATGGTAGACAAAACCCACTACACCAATGGCTCCGAGTTAACTTATCAGGAGAAAAATCATCTGGTCGGATTTTGTACTGATCTTGAGAATTACAATATCTACAATCAAACTCCTCAACATTATGGTCACTACGTGCCACTAGTGCACGTGTTGAACTACGGTAACTACCATGGAGATACCCTGGTAAGATTTTTTACTATTACGACATCCGTGCATCTTTTGCATACTTCTAAAACTAGTACATCATTGCTAACTATGAAGTTATTACTATGTTTTTCAACAGAGAATCCTAGAGGATTGTGTGCCTCATTTGATGTATCAGAATGGCAGCCTTCAAGTTTTGAACTTATATCCAGGTCATCCTACAAATCTCAACTGTCCATACCGGATTTCTAGAAGAAGTGGAGACATGCTAATCAGAGAATGGAAAAAATGTATGGACAGTCGTAAGGAGGTTCTTGGAAGCAAAAGGAAGCGCCGCGCAAGAATTGGAGACAGGATGATCTCCATTCTCCATAATGGAGAGTCAGGGTCTATACTGTTTTATGCTATTTTACCTTAAATAGGGTATTTTAGGTCCTGCCTAATACTGATGATCATGTGCTAAGAACAATTAAGTAGGGTTGGTTCGATGACTATCAGGACGATGATCGTATGACTTGTTATTAATAACGAGTAGAAGTTGTATGATGATGATTAGTAGGACTTGTTAGGATTAGTATTAATTTCGACAAACTCGCTACTCGCGGTCTCGAGACTTGTAATGTTCTATCTTTGTTTGGTCTTCTGATTTCGGAGACTAATATGATGAATTGTATTCGGAGACTAATCTTCTATTGTATTCGATGAATCTGCTGTTGCTGTGTGGTGCTGTTAATATTCTGTCCAATAATATATTTTGTAATCTGTGCAAATATCAGAAAAGAAAAAAAATCCCTAATATACATACTAATGGCGCATCACCCAAACGTGCGCCATTAGTATGCCAAAGGATACTAATGGCGCATCACCCAGCAGTGCGCCATTAGTATGGCAAAGCACATGCCCACTGGGAGGCATACTAATGGCGCACCAGGGCCTATACTAATGGCGCACTGCCCGGTGCGCCATTAGAGTACCAGATACTAATGGCGCACCAGCGGTGCGCCATTAGTAAAAATTACTAGTGGCGTGATGCTAGTGGCGCACTAGTAGTGCGCCATTAGTAGGCAAAACTGGTGCGCCACTAGTAAGCCTTTTTCTAGTAGTGGCAATGGGTAAACCAAGCATGCTTAACCGGTGTAGCTAGCAAATGGCAAGGTGCTCCTTCAAGATCTGGGGGTCGGCACAAATGGTAGCCATCGCGACATCATCCGCGCGTGCGACCGCGATTTGCTTCTCCGCTGCCAAATGCTCCTTGAGGTCTTGGCCATACTGCGTGCACCATGGCTTAGGCCGACGCTTATTTGGTGGAGGGGTCGGCGATCTGGGTGGAGGGTGTCGCGCTCGCGCCGGCGGTAGGGGCATGTGGAAGGAGGAGGATGGGGGTCAGTTTTGGATTACCCACCTGAATAGGCGAGGCCGAGGAGCGTGAAGGAGGGTCGCCGGCGAGGAGGCGGCGGCGCTGCAAGCAAGGAGTGAAGGTTTCAACTTGGAAGGGAAGGCGAAAAGAGGGGAAATGTGGCTTTTGGTACGGGGAGGGGGCGGGGAGGTAGATATTTCCGCGGAAGCCAAAAAATTGGAATCTCTTCAGCCAAAAAACAGGCGCGCAAAGTTTCATCAGACACGGTCCCTGACGATCACATGTACCTAGGGTAGGGCAATGGACCTGATCTAAACACCCTTCCCAAGGACTCTGCCTTATGGTCAAAGACATTCAACGGACAACAAATTCTACCGACTGAAATCATCGTAGGATGCAACCCACTCGACGGCGAGTTCCACTCGGACAACCCAATTCCATTCGACCAGGGTATACTCACTCGACCATATCAGAAACCACTCGGAGCATAGAAGATCTAAGGTCACTCAGAATGACAACGGTCAGGCGTTCACTCCATAGTCTTAATAATCATTTATATGTCTTTAATACTGACGTTACCAGTAACGTCCCCTCTTTATGTACATTGAACCCTATGTAACGGGGGATGGCTGGGGTCCTGGCTCTCTCTATGTAAGCCACACTCCCTCCTGTGGGACAAGGGTTCGCACCCCTTGTAACTTCACGCATAATCCAATCGACCGGCCCCAGGGCACCGAGACGTAGGGCGGTTACTTCCTCTAAGAATGGCCTGAACTCGTAAATCTTGCGTGCACAATTTCACCGTAGCTAGGATCTTGCCTCTTCATACCTACCCCCAATTCTACTGTCAGTCTTAGAACCATGACAGTTGGCGCCCACCGTGGGGCAGGTGTCTTAGTGACTTTTTGATGAGGTGCAGTTTTCCGATTCCGATCATCATGGTTTCCGACGGTGGTTTGGCTGAGGGTCGCAAGATCCGTCTCGGCGCGCTTGTCCTCGTCGCTGACGACTCCGCCTGGCTCCAGGAGGCCCCTCTTGACATCGAGGCGCTCACCGTCCGCGGGGCGACGCACTTTCACACGTGCGTTCGCGGCGTCCTTCTGCGACAGCCATCGACCCAGTATCGGTCGTCTCCCATGGTGTCTTCGCTCCCCGCTGTTGTACGTCGCAAGCGATCCGGACGGTCGCGGCTTCAGTGGTGGGTGAAACACGCGGTGGCACGCCAGTCGGCCACCCCCTAAGTAGCGGCAATCAAGCCCAACGAATCTCTCTATGGCCTGTTCGATCTGTCGACTGGCTCTGTCGAGACCCTGTCCGAATGCGAAAGCAGCGACCCTGCGGCAGAAGTCCTGATGGTCAACTCACCGCGCAACCCCCCTGGCATGCGCCACAACGGCGGCGGCGATGGCGGCGGCAATCCGTCGCGCGTTCACGAAGAGTACCACCTCAAAACCCTTTCTTTGCAACAGAAGGAGGAACTCCACACGCCTATCGTTGGAGAGACCTTTGAGGCTCGAGCCTTGGAGGAGGCACGCTTGGCCACTTTGGCTGAGCGCACCCGACTGGAGAAACTTCAGCATGCACTCGACGAGCATGCTCGGCAGCGGATCCCTGAGTCCAGTCGACGGCAACGACAACTATTCCTGCCCCAACCTTAGGTATACTGCACTCCGATTCAGAATCTTACAGCGGCAGCCCGTATAGCAGAGTCTATTCTGCCATCCCAATCGGAGGCTGGAAGAGGTTTGATGCAGATCTGAGCTCTGCTCCGGGCGGCAGGAGAGCAGAACACGGCAGTGTCTCAGTCGCGGACCATAATCATAGCAGATCTGTGGTAGCTGATACAGTTAAGTCGGCTCATAGCCCAAGATCGCCTCTGGGGAGTGACGGACGTGGGCATCGCCAAGAGCAATACTTGGGTTGGAACCATGAGCAGTATGATCATCGACTCCGCCGCGATGACCGCCATCAAGTGCCTACGACCCCTCCGAGGGGCGGACCATATGTGCCCTGGCATTATGATGATAGGCGCCCGTACAGCGATGAGCGGAGGTTGCCAGTCGACCCAAGAGAGCCAGGTTATGATGCGAGGTCAATTTTGGTGCAAGGTCTGGTCGATAGGAACCAAGCACACAGAGAAGGGCAAGACAGAGATCGCCCGAGTGGAAGCAGAGTACATGTTTCAGGTCCCGAGTATTTTAGCAGAGCCATCAGAGCTGCTGAGATCCCTCCCAACTTCAGGTTGGCAACTTGGGTTAGTAAGTTCACCGGTGAGTCCAAGCCTGACACTTGCTTGGAGGATTATCGAGTGGCTGTACAGATCGGTGGTGGAAATGATGAGGTAGCTATGAAGCATCTTCCTCTGATGTAAGAAGGTTCGGCCAGAGCTTGGCTAAATCAGTTGGCCCCAGGCAGTATATTCAGCTGGGAAGAGCAAGCCCGAGTGTTTGTCAGAACTTTTGAGGGTACTTGCAAACAACTGGCAGGGTTGGCAGAATTGCAACATTGCGTGCAAAAACCGAATGAGACTTTGAGAGATTACATTCAGAGGTGGACCACTTTGCATCACACAGTTGAAAATGTATCTCAACACCAAGCAGTTTGCGCCTTCAAGGAGGGCGTCCGGTATCGAGAGCTTAACTTGAAATTCGGTCGGACAGGAGACATGACTCTGACTCGGATGATGGAAATAGCCACTCGGTACCCTAATGGAGAATAAGAGGATCGGCTCCGCAGCAGAAAGGGCAAACCAGTCGCCCAAGACGCCGGAGCAGGCCGGAAGCAGAAACGCGAAGCCGAGCCAGCAGGTCCTGGTGAAGCTTTAGTTATTTCTCAAAGAAAATTCAAGGGGAAGCCCAAAGGGCCCTGGATCCCCAAGAAAGTAAAAGATCAAGCAGGAAATGATGAGTTGGATTTGCCATGTCATGTTCACACCAAGAAGGACGAAGAGCGTAATCTGATCTACCCCAAACATACCACTCGGCAATGTCGGCTCCTAATCTATTAGTTCCGAGAGAAATAGCCCAGTGAGAAGGAGAAGGAGTCTGATAAGGACGAGGACAAGGAAGAAGATGATGTGGCTTTCCCCAACGTCAATTCCACTTTGGTGATTTTCGCTGACGTTGAAAGAAAAAGTCGATTGAAGGTCATCAACAGAGAAGTAAACACGGTTGCTCCGCCAACGCCAACATATTTAAAGTGGTCCATGGCTCCCATCACATTCGACCACTCCAACCATCCCTCGCGTGTTGCCACCCTCGAGAGGCAAGCGTTGGTGGTTGACCCAGTCGTCGGGGGCACCCGACTGACTAAGGTCTTGATGGATGGAGGCAGCGGCCTGGATATTTTGTATGCTTATACTCTCCGAGGGATAGGCATTCCGATGTCCAAGCTCAGCGAAAGCAACATGCGATTCCACGGAGTCATCCCTGGGAAGAAAACCAATTCACTCGGCCAGATCACTCTTGATGTGGTTTTCGGTGATTCGAACAATTACCGTAACGAAAAGTTGACATTTGAAGTTGTGGATTTTCATGGTGCCTATCATGCTATTCTGGGCAGGACTGCATATGCTCGTTTCATGGCTCGACCATGTTATGTGTACCTCAAACTGAAGATGCCTGGCCCTAGGGGCGTGATCACAGTCACTGGTAGTCGGTACCGAGCAGAAGAGTGCCTCCAGAAGGGCTCAAAGATCGCCGATGAGCAAATGGCAGCAGTTGAAATGGAAGAATACAAGAAGAATGCAGATCCGAGTGATTTGTTGAGAGCTAAGAAGCCTGCTTCCAATTCTGCATTTAAGTCATCTGGTGAAACAAAGGCAGTTCATATTCACCCGACTGATCAGAATGCTGCTCTGACTCATATCTCAACAACACTTGACAGCAAATAGGAAGAAGCGCTCATCCAGTTCCTCCATGAGAACTGGGACATCTTCGCATGGAAACCTTATGACATGCCAGGTGTGCCCAGGAGGATGGTTGAGCACCATTTCGAGTCGACCCAAAGGTAAAACCAGTCAAAGAGCAAATCAATTGGCGAGGAAGTGGCTCAGCTTCTGGCAGCTGAGTTCATCCGAGAGATTTACCACTCCGAGTGGCTCGCCAATGTCGTCATGGTTCCTAAGAAAGATGATTCACTCCGTATGTGTATCGACTTCAAGCATATCAATCGGGCCTGCCCGAAGGATCACTTCCCTCTTCCTCGCACCGATCAGATAGTCGACTCGACTGCAGGATGTGAGCGGTTGTCTTTCCTGGATGCATATTCCGGGTACCACTAGATCCGACTGTATGGACCTGATGAAATAAAAACAGCTTTTATCACCCCATTCAGGTGCTTTTGCTATGTAACCATACCCTTTGGTCTCAAGAATGCTGGCGCCACATTCATGCGCATGATACAGAAGTGCTTGCTCACTCAAATCAGTTGGAATGTGGAAGCATACATGCATGACATCATGGTTAAGTCACGTAAAGGTTCCGACCTATTGACTGACCTCGCTGAAACCTTTGCCAATCTGAGGAGATATGATGTCAAGCTCAATCCTTCGAAGTGTACGTTTGGAGTTCCAGGTGGCAAGTTACTCGGTTTCCTCGTTTCCGAACGTGGGATCGATGCAAACCCAGAGAAAGTTGGTGCAATACTCCGAATGAAATGCCCTGTGCGTGTACACGACATTCAGAAGCTTACTGGTTGTTTGGCCGCTTTGAGTCGATTCATCTCTCGTCTCGTTTAAAAGGCATTGCCTCTTTACCAACCGATGAAGAAATCTGATAAATTCGAGTGGACTCTTGAAGCTGATGCAGCGTTTGCAGAGCTCAAAACCCTGCTTTCCACCCAGCCGGTGCTCGCTGCTCCAATCAGCAAAGAGCCTTTACTGCTTTATATTGCAGCCACTGGACAAGTCGTCAGTACAATACTCACGGTCTAGCGAGAAGAAGAAGGTAAAGCCTACAGGGTTCAGCTCCCAGTGTACTACATTTCCGAAGTCTTAACTCCATCCAAGCCGAGATATCAACATTATCAGAAGCTTGTCTATGGAATTTACTTGACCACAAAGAAGTTTGTGCTACATCTTGAGCTTGCGTTCGTTTTCCTTGAAGAGGAAAGGGTGATGCAGCAATAGTAGCGTAAGTATTTCCCTCAGTTTTTGAGAAACAAGGTATAAATCCAGTGGGAGGCTCCTCCAAAGTCCCACACACCTACACAAACAAACAAAGAACTTGCAACCAATGCAATAAAGGGGTTGTCAATCCCTTCACAGCCACTTGCAAAAGTGAGACCTGATAGAGATAGTATGATAAGATAAATATATTTTTGGTATTTTTATGATATAGATTGGAAAAGTAAAGATGCAAATAAAAGTAGATTGAAAGCTTATATGATAAAAGATAGACCCGGGGGCCATAGGTTTCACTAGTGGCTTCTCTCAAGATAACATAAGTATTACGGTGGGTGAACAAATTACTGTCGAGCTATTGATAGAAAAGCGAATAATTATGAGATTATCTAGGCATGATCATGTATATAGGCATCACGTCCGTGACAAGTAGACCGACTCCTGCCTGCATCTACTACTATTACTCCACACATCGACCACAATCCAGCATGCATCTGGAGTATTAAGTTCATAAAGAACACAGTAACGCATTAAGAAAGATGACATGATGTAGAGGGATAAACTCATGAAATATGATATAAACCCCATCTTTTTATCCTCGACGGCAACAATACAATACGTGCCTTGCTGCCCCTGCTGTCACTAGGAAAGGACACCGCAAGATTGAACCCAAAGCTAAGCATTTCTCCCATTGCAAGAAAGATCAATCCAGTAGGCCAAACCAAACTGATAATTTGAAGAGACTTGCAAAGATAACCTAATCACACATAAAAGAATTCAGAGGAGATTCAAATATTTCTCATAGATAAACTTGATCATAAACCCACAATTCATCGGATCTCGACAAACACACCGCAAAAAGAGTTACATTGAATAGATCTCCAAGAATATCGAGGAGAACATGGTATTGAGATCCAAAAAGAGAGAAGAAGCCATGTAGCTAATAACTATGGACCCGAAGGTCTGTGGTAAACTACTCACAACTCATTGGAAGAGCTATGGTGTTAATGTAGAAGCCCTCCATGGTCGATTCCCCCTCTAGCGGAGGGCCGGCGAAGGCTCCAAGATGGGATCTCGCGGATACAGAAGGTTACGGTGGTGGAAATAGTTTTTCGTGGTCGCCTCTGATGTTCTCGGGGTACGTGGGTATATATAGGAGGAAGAAGTAGGTCGGTGGATGCCCGAGGGGCCCATGAGATAGGGGCGCGCCTAGTAGGGGGGGGGGCGCTCCCTCCACCCTCGTGGCCTCCTGGACTGCTTCTTGACTTGCACTCCAAGTCCTCTGGATCACGTTTGTTCCAAAAATCACGCTCCCGAAGGTTTTATTCCGTTTGGACTCCGTTTGATATTCCTTTTCTTCGAAACACTGAAATAGGCAAAAAAAACAACAATACGGGTTGGGCCTCCGGTTAGTAGGTTAGTCCCAAAAATGATATAAATGTGTAAAGTAAAGCCCATAAACATCCAAAATGGGTAATATAATAGCATGGAACAATCAAAAATTATAGATACGTTGGAGACGTATCAGGTTGCACATTACTTCTCAGATCATTCAATTATAGTCGTCAGCGACGCTCCATTATCAGAAATTTTGAACAACAGAGATGCAACTGGTCGAGTGGCTAAGTGGGCGATTGAACTCCTTCCGCTGGATATCAAGTTTGAGGCAAAGAAAGCAATCAAGTCCCAAGCAATAGCAGATTTTCTCGTCGAGTGGATTGAACAGTAGCTGCCGACTCAAATTCAGTCAGAACACTGGACTATGTTCTTTGACGGGTCCAAGATGTTGAATGGTTCAGGTGCTGGGGTAGTCTTGGTATCCCCGCGAGGCGACAAGCTCAGTTATGTTCTCCAGATTCACTTTGACTCCTCCAACAATGAAGCTGAATATGAGGCACTTCTGTGCGGGTTGCGTATGGCCATTTCACTCGGCGTTCGGCACCAAATGGTTTACGGCGACTCAGATTTGGTGGTCAATCAAGTGATGAAGGAATGGGACGTGAGGAGTCCAGCTATGACTGGTTATTGCAATGCAGTGAGAAAATTGGAAAAGAAGTTTGAGGGGTTAGAGCTTCACCATATACCCCGACTGAAGAACCAGGCAGCCGATGACCTGGCAAAGATAGGTTCCAAGAGGGAGCCCATTCCCAGTAATGTGTTTTTGGAACATATTCACACACCATCCGTTCAAGAGGATCCCTTCATAGAAGAGCCCCCACAGCCTAAGAGTTCCACTGACCCGACAGAAGTTGAAATCCCAGTCGTGGTCGACTTGATCATGGAAGTTTTGGTCGTCATTCCTGATTGGACAGTCCGTACATTGCATATATTCTCAGGAAAGAACTACCAGAGGATGAAGAAGAGGCTCATCAAATTTTCCGTCGATCCAAAGCTTTTAGTGTGATGGGTGGACAGCTTTACAGAGAGAGTGTTACCGGAGTCGCTTAGAATGCATCACGCCAGAAGAAGGCCGAATGATCCTCAATGATATCCACTCGGGGACCTATGGTCACATTGCATCCTCTCGGACCATCGTGGCCAAAGCATACCGAGCGATGTTTTACTGGCCATGTGCCAATGAGATGGCAAAGGGAATAGTCGACAAGTGTGAGGGTTGTCAGTTCTACTCCAACATGTCCCACAGGCCTGCATCAGCCTTGAAGACCATTCCACTTGTCTGGCCATTTGCTGCTTGGGTATTGGATATGGTTGGACCTCTGAGGACTGGCAGGAGTGGCTTCACCCATCTGCTCGTAGCAGTCGACAAGTTCACCAAATGGATTGAAGCTAAACCTATCAAAAACCTTGAATCAAGTACTGCTGTCAGCTTCATCAGAGAGTTAACATTCACATATGGAGTTCCACACAGCATCATCACAGATAATGGGTCAAACTTTGATTCAGATGAGTTCCAAGCTTTTTGCGCCTCCCAAGGCACTCGGGTCGACTATGCTTCAGTCGCCCACCCACAGTCGAATGGGCAAGCAGAGAGGGCAAACGTTTTGATCCTTAAAGGGATGAAACCTCGATTGATGTGTGACCTCAAGCATGCAGCAGGAGCTTGGGTCGACGAGCTACCGTCAGTACTTTGGGGATTGAGAACAACTCCCTATCGGTCGACTGGTTGGACCCCCTTCTTCCTAGTGTATGGGGCCGAGGCTGTGCTTCCGAGTGACTTGCTTCACAATGCACCTCAAGTGGAACTTTTCTTAGAAACTAAAGCAGAACAAGCTCGACAGGACTTTGTCGATCTTCTGGAGGAAGAGAGAGGGATGGCCTTGATCCGGTCGACTATCTATCAGCAAGACCTTCGTCGATTATATGCCAGAAATGTGAGAGGTCGAGCATTTCAGGAAGGTGACTTAGTGCTCAGAATGGATCAGCAACGGCCGCACAAGCTTGCTCCCTCTTGGCAAGGTCCCTTCATCATCACCAAAGTGCTCCACAACGGAGCATATCACCTTTACAATGTGCAGCACAATAAAGACGAGCCACGCGCTTGGAAAGCGGAGTTGCTCCGCCGTTTTTATACTTAAATTAACCAGACTATCGAGATGTAATAAGAAGTACCTTTTTGATTATCAAAGACATAGTTTTACAGTCTCCTAAATGATTGTTGTTGCTTATACATGTGTTTAAAATCCCCTAGTGGGTGGCTTAGCTGCGAATCCGTTTCACCTAAGTTTCAAAAATAGACTCCGAGTGGAGAGCAAGCCTCTTACTTGGAGACCTAGCCGCGAATCCGATTCGCCTAAGTTTGAAAAATCCTGCCGAGTGAGTTGCAAGCCTCTCCCTCGGAGGCTTAGCTGCAATTCTGTACTCGCCTAAGTTCGAAAAAATCCTACCGAGTGAGTAGCAAGCCTCTCACTCGGAGGCATCGCTGCAGTTCCGTACTCACCTAAGTTTGAAAAAATCCTACCGAGTGAGTAGCAAGCCTCTCACTCGGGGGCTTAGCTGCAGCCCGGTACTCGCCTAAGTTTGGAAAAATCCATCGAGTGAAGAGCAATCCTCTCACTTGGGGGCTTAGCTGCAGTCCCGTACTCGCCTAAGTTTGGAAAAAATCCCACCAAGTGAAGAGAAATCCTCTCACTCGGGGGCTTAGCCGCAGTCTCGTAATCGCCTAAGTTTGGAAAAATCCCACCGAGTGAAGAGGAATCCTCTCACTCGGGGGCTTAGCTGCAGTCCCATACTCGCCTAAGTTTGAAAAAATCCCACCAAGTGAAGAGCAATCCTCTCACTCGGGGGCTTAGCCGCAGTCCCGTACTCGCCTAAGTTTGGAAAAATCCCACTGAGTGAAGAGCAATCCTCTCACTCGGGGGCTTAGCCGCAGTCCCGTACTCGCCTAAGTTTGGAAAAATCCTACCGAGTGAGGAGCATGCCTCTTGGGGGCTTAGTTGGAGTCCCGTACTCGCCTAAGTTTGGAAAATCCCACAAAGTGAAGAGCAATCCTCTCACTCGGGGGCTTAGTCGCAGTCCCATACTCGCCTAAGTTTGAAAAAATCCCACCAAGTGAAGAGCAATCCTCTCACTCGGGGGCTTAGCCGCAGTCCCGTACTCGCCTAAGTTTGGAAAAATCCCACCGAGTGACGAGCAATCCTCTCTCTCAGGGGCTTAGCCACAGTCCCGTACGCGCCTAAGTCAAACACACTCCGAGTGAAGAACTATTATTTCACTTGGAGACGTGGCCACCCACTCTGTCCTGGTCCGCAAGGACGACGAGGTGCGGGTCGACTGTGACCTTCTCCTCAGAGCTGGGCCATAAGTATAACGTATGCTCCGTCCTGATCAGCAAGGACGACGAGGTGCAGGTCGACTGTGACCTTATCCTCGAAGCCGCGCCATAAGTATAACGTACGCTCCGTCCTCATCCGCAAGGATGACGAGGTACAGGTCGACCGCGACCTTCTCCTCAGAGCTGCGCCACAAGTATAATGTGCGCTCCATCCTGATCCGCAAGGACCATGAGGTGCAGGTTGACTGCGACCTTCTCCTCGGAGCTGCGCCACAAATACAAACAAGAACAAAAGCATGTTCCGAGTGAAGATTCAAGTTCCGCTCGGAAATAAAGACAATCATATTCAAGTTCAGATAAATCCCACGAGGTTCCAGGCCCGAAGGAGTTTAATGGTTACAAAACCACTCGGCATACCGAGGCAAATTTAAATGAATCATAAAAGAGTTTGTTCACTCCGCAGGAGGAGGGCTGGCAGGCTCGACAAACTCATCCAGGTCAATTCCATCAGCAATCCGAGTAGCAGCAGCAATGAAAGTCTCCATGAAGGACTGGAAGTCAAGTCTCTTGGTGTTGGCAACTTTGATCGCTGCTAGCTTCTCTTCTTTGGCTTCCTTGCAGTGAATGTGAACCAGAGACAGAGCCACGTCAGCACCACACCGAGCAGAAGACTTCTTCCATTCCTACACTTGACCGGGGATCTCATTGAGTCGAGTCATCAGAGACTCGAGATCATTCTGGAGCGTCTCCCTTGGCCAGAGCGTTGGGTCGATCCGCGACACCGCAACCTTCAGTTGAGCGAGGTATTCGATGACGCTAGCAAGACGAGATTCCAGTCGGAGCACATTCATGGAAGCTTCATCCTTGACAGGGGAGTTGATGGGGTCCAAGTTCGTTTTGATTTAACCAGTCTCTGCCTTGAAGTTTTGACAGAATTCTGTGCTCACACAGAAGCAATGAGTCGACGGTTTTACGACTAGTCGACGAAAGCAAATCAATCAGACAAAGACAAATACATTCAAGCAAATCAATCAGGAATAACTTCTTGGCGAATCCTCCCAGATAATTCTCCAGCTCGTTTTTCTTGCGGGAGATGTCTTCCACCTTGTCAGTTAGGGTCCCTTTGTCCTTCTTCAATCGAGTCACCTCTTTGTTGGCTTCATCAAGGGCAGCCTTCAATTTGGTGTTCTCTTCCTCCAGCTTTCCGACTGAGGCCAGCTTCTGGTCGGTGAGTGTCGTTTTGTCTTCTGTCGTTTTTTGTGCAGCCGCAAGATCAGAGTCCTTCTTCTCCAAAGCTAGTCACATTGTTTCTACAAAGAATAACATTCGAGTTAGAAAAAGGAAGCGAAAGATAGCAAGAGAATCAGTCGACAAGTTTTCCATACTAGCAGCATCATCCTTAGCCTTCTGCAGATTCGTCTTGGCCAACTCCAGATCAAGATTGAGCTGGATTTGCTTCTGCTCCAAGTCAGCAAACCGAGCTCCAAGTTCACAAGATCTCTGTGGTCAGAGGAAAGTCAGTCGACAGATGTAAAGATTGGGTGCTTCCGAGTTCAAAGACTAACAGGTTGAAAGAGTTCTAAGACTACTGCCGAATCAAACATTCAACAGTAGTCTCGGGGACTACACCTAGTGGGTGCACTCAGCGTGCCCCCACTGGTTCGACTTTCCAATTGACTTGGTCTATCCAGTGAATATATATATATAGTTTGATTCTCAGACCATAGTCGACTGCTCGTAGTTGACTATGGTCTCGGGGACTACACCCAGTGGGTGCACTCAGCGTGTCCCCACTTGTTCAACTTCCACTCGACATGATCTGCTCAGAACGAGTGGAAAAATTCTGTTCAAAGACCCCTGCCGAATGAAACATTCGACGGTGATCTCGGAGACTACACCTAGTGGGTGCACTCAGCGTGCCCCCATTGGTTCAAAGATTCAATCGGCAAACCTAGTCGGCTCAAGAAGAAAAACTATTCAGCAAAAATTGAAACACCCAGTGGGTGTATAGATGCAAAGTGCAGACTGACAAATAGATGCACAGTAAAAGTTTTCAGGTACCATATCCTAACAGAACAAGTGTCAAGATAGAAGATCAGTCGGAAATAAGCTAACATGGACGTTGGTCTGGAGTGCTGAGCTAGCGTCATAAGCAGCTTGACTAGCCTCGTGAACCACTTTCATCTTCTCCATCATGATGCCTGCCTGGCGTATAGTTTCCTTGGCAGCACTCACTTGGTCCTGTTGGACATGATGGGCGGTGAAAAGTGAAGACGGTGGATCAGCTGGAGCCTGTGCAGTCGACGCTGAAGGCTGTGCACTTTGCAATGGAACGACAAAAGGAGCAGAAGCCCGGTTGATGTCTCCGGACTGCTGAATAACCGGTTCCGTCTCTGGCATGACTATGGCGTCTTGCTAATTGATGTTTTCCTGCTCGAAGTCCTGCTCCTCCTTCCCATGGGCCTCAATGGCACATCCTCGTCGTCGTCTGGAAGTTCAATAACATTGGGCGGAGCTACAAAGGAATCAATCGCAAGAGTTAAATCAACCGTCAAAATGGCTGATAAAGTAAAGATAAAATGACAAGAGTTATACCCGCGTTGGAGGTGACTGCGTCTTCCATCTCCTCATCATCATCATCTTTATAAACAGAAGTCCCAGAGGTAGCAGCACTGCAAATTTCAAAATTCACTCGGTCAGGCCTTCCGAGGTGAGTCGACCAAAGATCAAGTCGTGCCAAACTAAGAAGTCGAATTTAAAGATTACCCATAAGCAATGGGGACAGCCTTTGATCTTGGGCAAGGCCTTCCGAGGTTTCGACGGCGCGACTTTGGGCTGCTTCGGAGCCTTCTCCGCCGGCACAGGAGAAGACGTCCGAGTGCGCTTTGAAGTCTGTCCAGTCTGTGCAGTCGCTTTGCCTTGGATACTTGTTGTGTCACGGGTATGCTTGGATCGCCTTTCAGCGCGAGGAGGGGAGTCAACTTCCTCACCACCGCTTGAGTCATCACTCTCATAGTCTTCCCCTCCATCAGAATGCTAGTCGCCGCTGTCACCCCCGCTCGCCTCTCCCTCTTGCTCCGCCTCCTGCTCCCCGTTGGGCATCGAATACATCTCGGTATAAATCTGCAAGACACAGAGTCGATCAGGAATCAGTCGGTTTCAAAAGTAATTACATGTCAGAACCAAAAGACATTCGGAAGGAAACAGATGGACATTGTCTGGTTCGTTGATGTGGTCGAATGGAGGGACCCTCCTAGACCCCTAGGGTTGTCCTTGTTGCCAGTGATGCCCTGTAACCACTGTGCCACCGTCTCCTCATCGACTTCTTCCGGGTGTATCCGGGTGTTGTCTTCAATACCCGAGTACATCCACATTGGATGATCGCGGGCTTGGAGTGGCTGGATGCGTCGACAGAGGAATACCTCTAGCAAGTCCATGCCAGCACACCATCGCGGACAAGTTGGACTACTCGATCAACCAACATATTCACCTCCACTTTCTCAGCTGGAGTCCCTTTCAAGGGGGAGGGTTTCTCAACTCGATCCATGGAAAACGGGGGAAGGCCAGTCGACTGTCCAGGAGTCGGCTGGTCCTTGCAATAGAACCAGGTCGACTGCCAACCTCTGACTGACTCGGGAAGAATCATAGCTGGGAAAGTGCTTTTACCCCTCATCTGGATTCCCAAACCTCCACACATCTGGATCACGTGTGTCCTCTCGTCACTCGGATTAGCCTTCTTTACATACTGAGAACGACAAGTGAAAATGTGCTTGAAGAGACCCCAGTGCGGTCGGCACCCCAGAAAGTTTTCGCACATGGACATGAATGCAGCAAGGTATGTGATGGTGTTGGGAGAAAAGTGATGAAGTTGGGCTCCAAAGAAATTCAGAAAACCCCGGAAAAAAGGATGTGGGGGCAAAGAGAAGCCACGGTCGACGTGAGTGGCGAGAAGGACACAGTCACCCTCTTGCGGCCGCGGCTCGGTCTCGTCCTCCGGAAGCCGCTAGGAGCCATGGGGAATCAATTCCCCCTCCTCCAGATCCTCCTGCTAGATCATGGAGCGAATCCAGTCGCCCTGAATCCAGCCGGGCGGTAGGCCGGATCTCGACGACGACCCTCCCCGGCTCGCTTCTTGCCCTTCGCCTTCGCCGTCACCTTCTTCGCACGCCCCAGAGCCGCCGTCTTGTCCTTTGCCATCGCTGCGAGTTGCACTAGGGCTGGGCGGCGGCGTCGAGGGAGGAGGCGGACGCAGTGGAGAAACAGAGGAGGAAGAAAGGAAATGGGACGCACAGTGTAAAGGCATCGGCCCAGACGCCTTATATGAGCTTGTTCCCCGAGTGACTGACTTGTGGGCCCAGGCAATCCTGTCAAATCCCGCAACAGTCGCGCGCGCGATACGTGGCGAAAAAGGTGGCTCGGGGATCAGGTGCCCCTGCCTAATCCGCTCCGATTACCATGGCCCTCTCCGCCCTGCGCACTTCCCCAAATATCGAATCCCGCGAGATTCGAAAACGGCAGAGCAGTCAATCATGCCGGAGATTTTATGCCGTATCAACATTCGAAGCTTATCAGCAAAGTTCACTCGACAACTTCTGAATGGCTCAAGGCGATTGAAAATGAAGTCAAAGTTTTTTTGCATGGTTCACCAATCCAAGTAAAATGCATCTGAAGCATAAAAATTGAGTCAGAACCATTTCCAACTTCATCTCCACTCGGACCCAGAACCATTCGGGGGCTAATGACGATAACATGTACCTAGGGTATGGCAATGGACCTAATCTAAACACCCTTCCCAAGGACTCTACCTTACGGTCAAAGACATTCAATAGACAACAAATTCTACCAACTGAAATCATCGTAGGATGCAACCCACTTGACTGTGAGTTCCAGTCGGAAATTCCAGTCGACCAGGGTATACTCACTCGACCATATCAGAAACCACTCACAGTCTAGAAGATCTAAGGTCACTCAGAATGACAACGGTCAGGCGTTCACTCCGTAGTCTTAATGATCATGTGTATGTCTTTAATACTTACGTTACCAGTAACGTCCCCTCTTTATGTACATTGAACCCTATGTAACAGGGGATGGCTGGGGTCCTGGCGCTCTCTATATAAGCCACCCCCTCCTCTGGGACAAGGGTTCGCACCCCTTGTAACTTCACGCATAATCCAATCGACCGGCCCCAGGGCACCGAGACGTAGGGTTGTTACTTCCTCTGAGAAGGGCCTGAACTCGTAAATCTTGCATGCACAACTTCACCATAGCTAGGATCTTGCCTCGTCATACCTACCCCCCATTCTACTGTCAGTCTTAGAACCACGACAGTCCCTTATTCAGAACTGTGTATGATATGTGAACATCACAAACGATTCAGATAGCTTAAACCGTGTGTGTTGAGTTTGAACATCAAAAATTTTGGTTCGAATTTCCCTGGTTACAGTGGTCATCCACGTCATTGCATAATTTGGGTACACAAAGGAGACTAACTTCTTAATCGAGCAAGTTCAGCAATTAAACAGAGCTAGCTGACCTAAACATTACTCTAACAAATTAAAGACCGACGCTCTTAATTAAACAAAACAAGAGTACTACTACGACTGGTGCTCATCGATCTCCGCCGCCGCCTCCATGTCCAGCTCACGCCCGACGGTTTCCTGGGGAAGGGGCTCCATGGCATCAATTGCACCATACTCGGCAAGCATGCATCTCGCCATCCGCATTCGCCATATCTTTGGAAAAGGCCGCCATGAGCTGGGCATGGGCGGACGCCATGTGGGCTCTGGCGGGCTCCGTCATGGCAAGGTATGCCGCGCAGGAACGGGCGGCTGCTTGAACGCTCTCGGCGATTGCCAACTCTTCAGCCGTGGGTTGCCGACCGTTGTCGGAGAAGCTTCGTTCGATTTGTGCGGTGAACGACACGACCTGGGTGTGGACGGCCTCAACATGGTAGTGGGCGGCTTCCATCAGGGCTAAGGCCGCCGCTACGGAACGGACAACTGCTGTGCCGCTCTCGCCAGTTGCTATCCTCGAGGCAGATGCTGCTGCCGCCGCGTGAGAAGCAACAGTGGCCGTTTGGGCTCCCTTGGCCGCCCGGATGCAGACTGCGGTCGCCCTCACGGAGCTTGTTAGCATGCACCTGGCGGCTACGGCCGCGCTCTCGCCGGAGTGGGCCGCCGAAGTTGCCCTCACGACGTGGGTCCACATCCCCATCTTTCACCGGCGATGAATGAACAGTGAAATGATATTTGTGGAGTGAGTTAGCTAGTGTGCTTGACACGCTAGCTGGGGACTGTAGCCGACGCACCTTCTCTCATAAGGCATGGGCGTACTATACACCGACGGTGCTCCAAGATATTTTGTGTTGCATCTTGATACGTCTCCAACGTATCTATAATTTTGATTGTAGCATGCTATTATATTACCCGTTTTGTATGTTTATGGGCTTTACTTTACACTTTTATATCATTTTCGGACTAACCTACTAACCGGAGGCCCGGCCCGTATTGCAGTTTTTTTTCCTATTTCAGTGTTTCAAAGAAAAGGAATACCAAACGGAGTCCAAACGGAATGAAACCTTCGGTAGCGATCTTTTTGGAACAAACGTGATCCAGACGACTTGGAGTGCAAGTCAAGAAGCAATCGAGGGAGCCACGAGGGTGGAGGGCGCCCCCCTACTGGACGCGCCCCCTATCTCGTGGGCCCATCGGGCGTCCACCGACCTACTTCTTCCTCCTATATATACCCACATACCCCGAGAACATCAGAGGCGACCACGAAAAACTATTTCCACCACCGTAATCTTCTGTATCCGCGAGATCCCATCTTGGAGCCTTCGCAGGCGCTCCGTCGGAGGGGGAATCAATCATGGAGGGTTTCTACATCAACACCATAGCCTCTCCGATGAGTTGTGAATAGTTTACCACAGACCTTCGGGTCCATAGTTATTAGCTAGATGGCTTCTTCTCTCTCTTTGGATCTCAATATCATGTTCTCCTTGATCTTCTTGGAGATCTATTCGATGTAACTCTTTTTGCGATGTGTTTGTCGAGATCCGATGAATTGTGGGTTTATGATGAAGTTTATCTATGACAAATATTTGAATCTCCTCTGAATTCTTTTATGTGTGATTAAGTTATCTTTGCAAGTCTCTTTGAATTATCAGTTTGGTTTGGCCTACTAGATTGATGTTTCTTGCATTGGGAGAAGTGCTTAGCTTTGGGTTCAATCTTGCGGTGTCCTTTCCCAGTGACAGCAGGGGCGGCAAGGCACGTATTGTATTGTTGCCATCGAGGATAAAAAGATGGGGTTTATATCATATTGCATGAGTTTATCCCTCTACATCATGTCATCTTTCTTAATGCGTTACTCTGTTCTTCATGAACTTAATACTCTAGATGCATGCTGGATAGCGGTCGATGTGTGGAGTAATTGTAGTAGATGCAGGCAGGAGTCGGTCTACTTGTGACGGACGTGATGCCTATATACATGATCATGCCTAGATAATCCCATAATTATTCGCTTTTCTATCAATTGCTCGACAGTAATTTGTTCACCCACGGTAATACTTATGCTATCTTGAGAGAAGCCACTAGTGAAACCTATGGCCCCCGGGTCTATCTTTTATCATATAAGCTTTCAATCTACTTTTATTTGCATATTTACTTTTCCAATCTATATCATAGAATACCAGAAATATATTTATCTTATCATACTATCTCTATCAGATCTCACTTTCGCAAGTGGCCTTGAAGGGATTGACAACCCCTTTATTGCATTGGTCGCGAGTTCTTGTTTGTTTGTGTAGGTGCATGGGACATTGGAGGAGCCTCCTACTGGATTGATACCTTGGTTCTCAAAAACTGAGGGAAATACTTACGCTACTATTGCTACATCACCCTTTCCTCTTCAAGAAAAACCAACGCAAGCTCCAGACGTAGCAAGAAGGATTTCTGGCGCCGTTGCCGGGGAGGTCTTCGCTCAAGTCAATACATACCAAGTACCCATCACAAACTCATCTTCCTCGCATTTACATTGTTTGCCATTTGCCTTAGGTTTTTCTCTCCCCCACTTCACCCTTGCTATTTTATTCGCCCTCTCTTTCCCAATCTCCTCTCTCTTTCGCTTGCCCTCTTCTTCTTCCTAGCTCCTGTTTGCCGTTATGTCTGAAATTGGGGAGATTATCGTCGATATCGACAATAATGGTAATATGGAAAATTCTGATGCTCCTGCTGAAGAAGCCCCTATCCTGCATACTAAAAGGTTTTGAATCGTAGTGGTAATATTATTGGAAAAGGGGTTATTCAAGATTTCTTTACTTGTGCCGGTGCTTTACCCTCTATGGGTGGTTCTATTCTTCATAGAACTAGTAGTCTCGCGGATGCTATCGCTATGCTTGTAGTTGAGCTTGAAAGACAATTTATGCATATGCATCGTTGCATACAAAGAATTTTCCTGGAATTTTCTAATACTGAGCATTCTTCTGTTAAGTGCGCCCTTACTATCTTTTTGGCTCATGAGTTTAGATTTATAATAAGAGAGGCCAAAGAAATCTTTGTGCACTATAGGGTGGAAGCGGGTCGTCCTCCCATAGAGGCGACCCTCTTTGATCAAGAGGAAATTTGGCGTTTTCAATCTTTGGACTATGTTGCTTTCAATGAAAACCTTAGAAAAAAGGTTCCTACCAATGTCCTAGTTGATAGGATTTCTGAACTTAATAATGATTTTGCTCTTTGAAACAATGAGCTAGGATACACTCTTGAGTATAGGCTCACGAAGTTCTGCCAAAAGAATGCTTATAATGATGAATTAGTTGTGCAATATGAAGGGCCAAAGGAGGAACCCATACCTCCTGAGATTGATCTTGGGGACTTTTGTCCCATTAAATTTAGCCCTTTTGATTACTTTTGCTTGCCTCAAAGAAAACTTTCTGCTGAGCATAGAGAATATGAGATGATTTTTCGTGATCTATCTTATTATTATGGCACCACTTAGATCTATCCTCGCTTTTATGCCTAGCTAGGGGCGTTAAACGATAGCGCTAGTTGGGAGGCAACCCAATTTTATTTGTGTTTTTTGTTTTTGTTTCTGTTTAGTAATAAATTTTGCATCTACCTTCTGTTTAGATGTGTTTTTATGTTTTAATTAGTGTTTGTGCCAAGTAGAACCTATAGGATAACCTATGGTGATAGTTAATTTGATTCTGCTGAAAAACAGAAACTTTGCGCACACGAAAATTATTTTAGTAATTCACAAAAACACGCTTTTGTGTTGATTCTTTTTTCTGTAGATCAATAGACAAATTGCACAGGACTTCCTATTTTGGTAGGAGTTTTAGAGTTCCAGAAGTATTTGAGAGTTACAGTTTGCTACAGACTGTTCTGTTTTTGACAGATTCTGCCTTTCCTGTGTTGTTTGCTTATTTTGATGCATCTATGGCTAGTATGTAAGGGTATGAACCATGGAGAACTTTAAATACAGTAGGTTTAACACAAATATAAACAAATAATTCATTACAGTACCTTATGTGGTGGTTTTGCTTTCTTTCACTAACGGAGCTTATGAGATTTCCTGTTGAGTTTTGTGTTGTGAAGTTTTCTTGTTTTGGGTAAAGATTTGATGGACTATGGAATAAGGAGTGGCAAGAGCCTAAGCTTGGGTATGCCCAAGGCACCCCAAGATATTCAAGAATAGCCAAAATCCTAAGCTTGGGGATGCCCCCGGAAGGCATCCCGTCTTTCGTCTTCGTTTATCGGTAACTTTACTTGGAGCTATATTTTTATTTGCCACATGATATGTGTTTTGCTTGGAGCGTCTTGTATGATATTAGTATTTGCTTTTTAGTTTTCCACAATCATCCTTGATGTACACACCTTTTGGGAGAAGCCCACTTGATTAGAATTTATTAGAATACTCTATGTGCTTCACTTATATCTTTTGAGCGAGATAGTTTTTGCTCTAGTGGTTCACTTATATTTTAAGAAATTGTTGATCTCTCATGCTTCACTTATATTATTTTGAGAGTCTTTTAGAACAGCATGGTATTTGCTATGGTTATAAATTTGGTCCTAGAATGATGAGCATCCAAGTTGGGTATAATAAAAACTATCATAGAAAGTGCATAAAACACTAGGATCAATTTGATGCTTGTTAATTGTTTTGAGATATAGAGGTGGTAATGTTAGAGTCATGCTAGTGGGTAATTATGAAATTGAGAAATACTTGTGTTGAAGTTGGCAAGTCCCGTGGCATGCACGTATGGTAAAAGTTATGTGACAAATTTGGTGCATGAGGTGCTCTTTTAATTGTCTTCCTTATGAGTGGAGGTCGGGATCGCGCGATGGTTAACTCCTACCAACCCTTCCCCTAGGAGCATGCGTAGTAGTACTTTGCTTCGAGGGCAAGTACACTTTTGCAATAAGTATGTGAGTTCTTTATGACTAATGTGATTCCATGGATATACGCACACTCATCCTTCCACTTTGCTAGCCTCTATTATACCGCGCAACTTTCGCTGGTATCATGCACCCATTATTTACCTTCCTCAAAGCAGCCACCATACCTACCTATTATGGCATTTCCATAGCCATGCCAAGATATATTGCCATGCAACTTTCCACCGTTCCGTTATTATGACACGCTTCATGATTGTCATATTGCTCTTTGCAGGATCATGTAGTTGACATTGTATTTGTGGCAAGGCCACTCTCATAATTTTCATACATGTCACTCTTGATTAATTGCATATCCTGGTACACCGCCGGAGGAATTCATATAGAGTCATATTTTGTTCTAAGTGTTGAGTTGTAATTCTCGAGTTGTAAATTAATAAAAGTGTGATGATCTTCATTATTAGAGCATTGTCCGAAGTGAGGAAAGGATGATGAAGACTATGATTCCCCCACAAGTCGGGATGAGACTTCGGACTTTAAATAAAAAAATAAAAAAAATAGGCCAAAGAGCCCACCAAATAAAAAAAGAAAGGCCAAATAAAAAAAGGAGAAAGGACAAATAAAAAATATAAAATAAAAAAATGAGAGAAAAAGAGAGAAGGGACAATGCTACTCTCTCTTTTCCACACTTGTACTTCGAAATAGCACCATGATCTTCATGATAGAGAGTCTCTTGTGTTGTCACTTTCATATACTAAGTGGGAATTTTTCATTATAGCACTTGGCTTGTATATTCCAATGATGGGCTTCCTCAAAATGCCCTAGGTCTTCGTGAGCAAGCGAGTTGGATGCACACCCACTTAGTTTCTTTTGTTGAGCTTTCATACATTTATAGCTCTAGTGCATCCGTTGCATGGCAATCCCTACTCACTCACATTGATATCTATTGATGGGCATCTCCATAGCTCGTTGATACGCCTAGTTGATGTGAGACTATCTTCTCCCTTTTTGTCCTCACAACCACCACCATATACCACCACAGTGCTATGTCCATGGCTTGCACTCATTATTGCGTAAGAGTTGAAAAAGCTGAAGCGCGTTAAAAAGTATGAACCAATTGCTTGGCTAAAACCGGGGTTGTGCTTGATGAGAGTATTTTGTGAAATGAAAATGAAGCATGGCCTAACTATATGATTCTGTAGGGATAAGCTTTCTTTGGCTATGTTATTTTGATAGGACATGATTATTTGTTAGTATGCTTCGAAGCATTACTATTTTTTATGTTTTATAAGATTTTTTCTTGAATCATTTGGATCTGAACAATCATGCCACAATAAAGAAAATTACATTGAGAATTATGCTAGGTAGCATTCCACATCAAAAATTCTGTTTTTATCATTTACCTACGCGAGGACGAGCAGGAATTAAGCTTGGGGATGCTTGATACGTCTGCAATGTATCTATAATTTTTTATTGTTCCATGCTATTATATTACCCGTTTTGGATGTTTATGGACTTTACTTTACACTTTTATATCATTTTTAGGACTAACCAACTAACCGGAGGCCCAGCCCGTATTGCTGTTTTTTTGCCTACTTCAGTGTTTCGAAGAAAAGGAATACCAAACGGAGTCCAAACAGAGTGAAACCTTCGGGAGCGATCTTTTTGGAACAAACGTAATCCAGAGGACTTGGAGTTCAAGTCAAGAAGCAATCGAGGAAGCGACGAGGGTGGAGGGCGCCCCCCTACTGGGCGCGCCCCCTATCTCGTGGGCCCCTCGGGCGTCCACCGACCTACTTCTTCCTCCTATATATACCCACGTACCCCGAGAACATCAGAGGCGACCACGAAAAACTATTTCCACCACCGTAACCTTCTGTATCCGCGAGATCCCATCTTGGAACCTTCGTCGGCGCTCCGCCGGAGGGGGAATCAACCATGGAGGGTTTCTACATCAACACCAGAGCCTCTCCGATGAGTTGTGAGTAGTTTACCATAGACCTTCGGGTCCATAGTTATTAGCTAGATGGCTTCTTCTCTCTCTTTGGATCTCAATACCATGTTCTCCTTGATCTTCTTGGAGATCTATTCGATTTAATTCTTTTTGCGGTGTGTTTTTCGAGATCCGATGAATTGTGGGTTGATGATCAAGTTTATCTGTAAGAAATATTTGAATCTCCTCTGAATTTTCTCGTGTCAATGCATTTATGTGCATAATTCAAATTTGAACTATGCTACGTCTTGAGCTTGCGTTGGTTTTCCTTAAAGAGGAAAGGGTGATGTAGCAATTGTAGCGTAAGTATTTCCCTCAGTTTTTGAGAACCAAGGCATAAATCCAGTACGAGGCTCCTCAAAAGTCCCACACACCTACGCAAACAAACAAAGAACACACAACCAACGCAATAAAGGGGTTGTCAATCCCTTCACGGCCACTTGCAAAAGTGAGATCTGATAGAGATAGTATGATAAGATAAATTTATTTTTGGTATTTTATAATATAGATTGGAAAAGTAAAGATGCAAATAAAAGTAGATTGAAAGCTTATATGATAAAAGATAGACCCGGGGGCCACAGGTTTCACTAGTGGCTTCTCTCAAGATAGCATAATTATTACGGTGGGTGAACAAATTACTGTCGAGCAATTGATAGAAAAGCGAATAATTATAAGATTATCTAGGCATGATCATGTATATAGGCATCACGTCCGCGACAAGTAGACCGACTCCTGCCTACATCTACTACTATTGCTCCACACATCGACCGCTATCCAGCATGCATCTAGAGTATTAAGTTCATAAAGAACAGAGTAACGCATTAAGAAAGATGACATGATGTAGAGGAATAAACTCATGCAATATGATATAAACCCCATCTTTTTATCCTCGATGGCAACAATACAATACGTGCCTTGCTGCCCTTATTGTCACTGGGAAAGGACACCGCAAGATTGAACCCAAAGCTAAGCACTTCTCCCATTTCAAGAAAGATCAATCTAGTAGGCCAAACCAAACTGATAATTCGAAGAGACTTGCAAAGATAACTTAATCATACGTAAAAGAATTCAGAGGAGATTCAAATGTTTCTCATAGATAAACTTGATCATAAAACCACAATTCATCGGATCTCGACAAACACACCGCAAAAAGAGTTACATCGAATAGATCTCCAAGAAGATCGAGGAGAACATGGTATTGAGATCCAAAAAGAGAGAAGAAGCCATCTAGCTAATAACTATGGACCCGAAGGTCTGTGGTAAACTACTCACAACTCACCGGAGGGGCTATGGTGTTGATTAGAAGCCCTCCATGGTCGATTCCCCCTCCGGTGGAGTGCCGGCGAAGGATCCAAGATGGGATCTCGTGGATACAAAATGTTACGGTGGTGGAAATAGTTTTTCGTTGGCTCCCCAGATGTTATCGGGGTACGTGGGTATATATAGGAGGAAGAAGTAGGTCGGTGGCCGCCCGAGGGGCCCATGAGATAGGGGGCGCGCCCTCCACCCTCGTGGCCTCCTCGGCTGCTTCTTGACTTGCACTCAAGTCCTCTGGATCACGTTTTTTCCAAAAATCACGCTCCCGAAGGTTTCATTCCGTTTGGACTCCGTCTGATATTCCTTTTCTTCGAAATACTGAAATAGGCAAAAAAACAGCAATACGGGCTGGGCCTCCGGTTAGTAGGTTAGTGCCAAAAATGATATAAATGTGTAAAGTAAAGCCCATAAACATCCAAAATGGGTAATATAATAGCATGGAACAATCAAAAATTATAGATACGTTGGAGACGTATCAAGCATCCCCAAGCTTAATT
The DNA here is from genome assembly GCF_002575655.3 of Aegilops tauschii subsp. strangulata. Lineage (NCBI taxonomy): Eukaryota > Viridiplantae > Streptophyta > Magnoliopsida > Poales > Poaceae > Aegilops > Aegilops tauschii. The sequence continues at coordinate 71,741,836 of NC_053041.3, forward strand.
CCTGCTCGTCCTCGAGTAGGTAAATGATAAAAACAGAATTTTTGATGTGGAATGCTACCTAGCATAATTCTCATTATAATTTTCTTTATTGTGGCATGAATGTTTAGATCCAAATGATTCAAAATAAAAGTTCATATTGACATAAGAAATAGTAATACTTCCAGCATACTGATCAAAGCAATCATGTCTTCTCAAAATAACATGGCTAAAGAAAGTTCATCCCTACAAAAAATCATATAGTTAGGCTATGCGTCATTTTCGTCACACAAAAATGCTCCCAAATTATACACCCCCGATGACAAGCCAAGCAATTGTTTCGTACTTAAATAATCTCAAACTTTTTCAACTTTCACGCAATACATGAGCGTGAGCCATGGATATAGCACTATGGGTGGAATAGAATATGATGATGGGGATTGTGTGGAGAAGACAAAAAAGGAGAAAGTCTCACATTGACGAGGATAATCAACGGGCTATGGAGATGCCCATCAATTGATGTCAACATGAGGAGTAGGGATTGCCATGCAACAGATGCACTAGAGCTATAAATGTATGAAATCTCAACAAAAGCAAACTAGTGGGTGTGCATCCAACTGGCTTGCTCACGAAGACCTAGGGCATTTTGAGAAAGCCCATCGTAGGAATATACAAGCCAAGTTCTATAATGAAAAATTCCCACTAGTATATGAAAGTGACAACATATGAGACTCTCTATATGAAGAACATAGTGCTACTTTGAAGCACAAGTGTGCAAAAGACATAGTAACATTGCTCCCTTTTTATTTATTTTCCTTTTTTTCTTTTCCCTTTTTCTCTTTTTTCGGCCTTTCTTCTCTTTTTTTCATTTTTTCTTTGGCCTTTCTTTTTTTCCTTTTTTGGCCTTTCTTTTTTTTCTTTGGGGACTATGCTATAATAATGATGATCATCACACTTTTATTCATTTACAACTCATGAATTACAACTCAAAACTAGAACAAGATATGACTCGAGGCGACCGGGCTGTGTTTCCCCTGCGGCCACCCAGTGGCGGCAGAAAACGCTATATGAATGCCTCCGACGGTGTACCGGGATGGGCAATGAATCAAGAGTGACATGTATGAAAAATTATGCAAAGTGGCACATGATCATGCAATAGCAATATGACAATAGTAATGTGTGTCATGATGATAAACGGAACGGTGGAAAGTTGCATGGCAATATATCTCGGAATGGCTATGGAAATGCCATAATAGGTAGGTATGGTGGCTGTTTTGAGGAATATATCAGGAGGTTTATGTGTGATAGAGCGTATCATATCACGGGGTTTGGATGCACCGGCGAAGTTTGCACCAACTCTCAAGGTGAGAAAGGGCAATGCACGGTACCGAAAAGGCTAGCAATGATGGAAAGGTAAAAGTGCGTATAATCCATGGACTCAACATTAGTCAAAAGAACTCATATACTTATTGCAGAAATATACAAGTCATAAGAAAACCAAGCACTACGCGCATGCTCCTAGAGGGATAGATTGGTAGGAAAAGACCATCGCTCGTCCCCGACCGCCACTCATAAGGATGCACAATCTAAGAACACCTCATGTTTCAAATTTGTTACACAACTTTAACCATACGTGCATGCTATGGGACTTGCTAACTTCAACACAAGCATTCTTTAAATTCATAATCACCCAACTAGCATGACTTTAGTATCACTACCTCCATATCTTAAAACAATTATCAAGTATCAAATTGATCATAGCATCCAATTCACTTCCTATGATAGTTTTTATTATACCCAACTTGGATGCCCACCATTCTAGGACCAATTTTATAATCATAGAAAATACCATGTGTTCTAAGAGACTCTCAAAATAATATAAGTGAAACATGAGAGACTAGCAATTTCTAGAAAATTAAGCCACCGCCGTGCTCTAAAAGATATAAGTGAAGCACTAGAGCAAGAACTATCTAGCTCAAAAGATATAAGTGAAGCACATAGAGTATTCTAATAAATTCCAATCAAGTGGGATTCTCCCAAAAGGTGTGTACAGCAAGGATGATTTTGGAAAACTAAAAAGCAAATACTAATATCATACAAGACGCTCCAAGCAAAACACATATCATGTGGCAAATAAAAATATAGCTCCAAGTAAAGTTACCGATAAACGAAGACGAAAGACGGGATGCCTTCCGGGGGCATCCCCAAGCTTAGGATTTTGGCTATTCTTGAATATCTTGGGGTGCCTTGGGCATACCCAAGCTTAGGCTCTTGCCACTCCTTATTCCATAGTCCATCAAATCTTTACCCAAAACAAGAAAACTTCACAACACAAAACTCAACAGGAAATCTCATAAGCTCCGTTAGTGAAAGAAAGCAAAACCACCACATAAGGTACTGTAATGAACTCATTCTTTATTTATATTGGTGTTAAACCTACTGTATTTCAAGTTCTCTATGATTAATACCACTTAATACTAGCCATAGATGCATCAAAATAAGCAAACAACACACGAAAAACAGAATCTGTCAAAAACTGAACAGTCTGTAGAAATCTGTAACCTACGAATACTTCTGGAACTTTAAAAATCCTACCAAAATAGGAAGTCCTGGGAAATTTGTCTATTGATCTACATCAAAAAGAATCAACGCAAAAGCACGTTTCTGTGATTTAACAAAACTAATTTCATGCGCGCAAAGTTTCTGTTTTTCAGCAGAATCAAATTAACTATCACCATAGGTTATCCTATAGGTTCTACTTGGCACAAACACTAAAAAAACACATCTAAACAGAGGGTAGATGCAAAATTTATAACTAAACATAAAAAAACAGAAAACACAAATAAAATTGGGTTGCCTCCCAACTAGCGCTATCGTTTAACGCCCCTAGCTAGGCATAAAAGCGAGGATAGATCTAAGTAGTGCCATCTTTGGCACTCAATTCATAAGTAGCTCGCATGATAGATTCATAAGGTAATTTGACTTCCTTTCTTGGAAAGTGCTCCATGCCTTTCCTTAATGTAAATTGGAATCTAATATTCCCTTCCTTCATATCAATAATCCCGCCAATCGTTCTAAGGAAAGGTCTACCAAGAATAATAGGGCAAGAAAGATTGCAATCTATATCAAGAACGATAAAATCTACGGGCACCAAATTTGTATTTGCAACAATGAGGACATCATTGATCCTTCCCATTGGCTTTTTAATGGTGGAATCCGCAAGGTGCAAATTTAAAGAGAAATCATCAAGATCATCGAAACCTAGAATATCACATAAAGTTTTCGGAATCGTGGAAACACTAGCACCCAAATCACACAAAGCATAACACTCATGATCTTTAATTTTAATCTTTATAGTAGGTTCCCACTCATCATTAAGTTTTTCATCAAAAGATTGCATCAAGGAATCAACAATATGTTTGGTAAAAGCTTTATTTTGACTATAAGCATGAGGAGAATTCACAACGGATTGCAACAAGGAAATACAACCTTCTAAAGAACAATTGTCATAATCAAATTCCTTGAAATCCAAGATAGTGGGTTCAATGCTATTTAAAGTCTTGACCTCTCCAATCCCACTTTTACCAAATTTAGCATCAAGATCTAAGAACTCCGGATTATTGGGATGCCTTTTAACTAAAGTTGACTCATCTCCAGTCCCATCATAATTAAGATTCATATTGCAAAACAAAGATCTAATAGGGGACACATCAATAACTTTAAGATCTTCATCATTATTTTCATTGAAACTAGAAGAACACGCTTTTATGAAGCAATCTTTCTTAGCACGCAATCTAGCGGTTCTTTCCTTGCACTCATCAATGGAAATTCTCATTGCTTTGAGAGACTCATTGATATCATGCTTAGGAGGAGTAGATCTAAGTTTCAAAGAATCAACATCAAGTGAGAGTCTATCAACGTTCCTAGCCAAATCATCAACTTTGAGCAATTTTTCTTCAAGCAAGGCATTAAAATTCTTTTGAGTCATCACAGTTTTTTAACACTATTCTGAAAATCAGAGGGCATCTTATTAAAATTACCATAAGAATTATTGTAGGAATTTCCATAATTATTAGAGGAATTACTAGGGAACGGTCTAGGATTAAAGTTTCCTCTATAAGCATTGCTTCCAAAACTATTCCTACCAACAAAATTCATATCCATAGATTCATTATTATTCTCAATCAAAGTAGACAAAGGCATATCATTGGGATCAATAGGAGCACTCTTAGTAGCAAATAATTTCATAAGTTCATCCATCTTTCCACTCAAAACATTAATTTCTTCTATAGCATGCACTTCTTTACTAGTAGATCTTTCGGTGTGCCATTGAGAATAATTAGCCATAATATTATCAAGGAGTTTTGTAGCATATCCTAAGGTTATTTCCATAAACGTGCCTCCCGCGGCCGAATCTAAAAGATTTCTAGAAGCAAAATTCAATCCGGCATAAAAAATTTGTATGATCATCCATAAATTCAAACCATGAGTAGGGCAATTGCGAATCATCAATTTCATTCTTTCCCAAGATTGGGCAACATGCTCATGATCAAGTTGTTTAAAATTCATAATATCATTCCTAAGAGTGATGATCTTAGCGGGAGGAAAATAATAGAGATAAAAGCATCTTTCCACTTATTCCATGAATCAATACTATTCTTAGGCAAAGACGAAAACCAAACTTTAGCACGATCTCTAAGTGAAAACGGAAATAACTTCAATTTAACAATATCATTATCCGTATCTTTCTTCTTCTGCATCTCACACAAATCAACAAAGTTGTTTAGATGGGTAGCGGCATCTTCACTAGGAAGGCCGGCGAATTGATCTTTCATAACAAGATTCAGCAAAGCAGTATTGATTTCACAAGACTCAACATCATTAAGAGGAGCAACAGGAGTACTAAGGAAATCATTATTATTCGTATTGGAGAAATCACACAATTTGGTATTATCTTGCGCCATGGCGACAAGTAATCCAACACACAAGCAAACAGAAAAAGGCAAGCGAAAGAGAGAGGAGAAGATTGGGAAGGAGAAGGCGAATAAAAAGGCAAGGGTGAAGTGGGGGAGAGGAAAACGAGAGGCAAATGGCAAATAATGCAAATGCGAGGGAGATGAGTTTGTGATAGGTACTTGGTATGTCTTGACTTGAGCGAATACCTCCACGGCAACAGCGCTAGAAATCCTTCTTGCTACGTCTTGAGCTTGCGTTGGTTTTCCTTGAAGAGGAAAGGGTGATGCAGCAATAGTAGCATAAGTATTTCCCTCAGTTTTTGAGAACCAAGGTATCAATCCAGTAGGAGGCTCCACAAAAGTCCCACGCACCTACACAAACAAACAAAGAAGTCGCTACCAACGCAATAAAGGGGTTGTCAATCCCTTCATGGCCACTTGCGAAAGTGAGATCTGATAGAGATAGTATGATAAGATAAATATATTTTTGGTATTTTATAATATAGATTGGAAAAGTAAAGATGCAAATAAAAGTAGATTGAAAGCTTATATGATAAAAGATAGACCCGGGGGCCATAGGTTTCACTAGTGGCTTCTCTCAAGATAGCATAATTATTACGGTGGGTGAACAAATTACTGTCGAGCAATTGATAGAAAAGCGAATAATTATGAGATTATCTAGGCATGATCATGTATATAGGCATCATGTCCGCGACAAGTAGACCGACTCCTGCCTGCATCTACTACTATAAACCCCATCTTTTTATCCTCGATGGCAACAATACAATACGTGCCTTGCTGCCCTTATTGTCACTGGGAAAGGACACCGCAAGATTGAACCCAAAGCTAAGCACTTCTCCCATTTCAAGAAAGATCAATCTAGTAGGCCAAACCAAACTGATAATTCGAAGAGACTTGCAAAGATAACTTAATCATACGTAAAAGAATTCAGAGGAGATTCAAATATTTCTCATAGATAAACTTGATCATAAACCCACAATTCATCGGATCTCGACAAACACACCGCAAAAAGAGTTACATTGAATAGATCTCCAAGAAGATCGAGGAGAACATGGTATTGTGATCCAAAAAGAGAGAAGAAGCCATCTAGCTAATAACTATGGACCCGAAGGTCTCTGGTAAACTACTCACAACTCATCAGAGGGGCTATGGTGTTGATGTAGAAACCCTCAGTGGTCGATTCCCTCTCCGGCGGAGCGCCGGCGAAGGCTCCATGATGGGATCTCGTGGATACAGAAGGTTACGGTGGTGGAAATAGTTTTTAGTTGGCTCCCCAGATGTTTTCGGGGAAGGTGGGTATATATAGGAGGAAGAAGTAGGTCGGTGGCCGCCCGAGGGGCCCACGAGATAGGGGAGCGCGCCCTCCACCCTCGTGGCCGCCTCGGCTGCTTCTTGACTTGCACTCCAAGTCCTCTGGATCACGTTCGTTCCAAAAATCATGCTCCATTTCTTAGAAATACTAAAATAGGCAAAAAAACAGCAATACGGGCTGGGCCTCCGGTTAGTAGGTTAGTCCCAAAAATGATATAAATGTGTAAAGTAAAGCCCATAAACATCCAAAACGGGAAATATAATAGCATGGAACAATCAAAAATTATAGATACGTTAGAGACGTATCAAACTACATCCGCATGCTCAGGTGCATACAAATTGGTTGAAAAATCAAATCTGTGTCCTAGGGTGCATGCTTAGGTCCCATGCAAGAAATGGGAATGAATTTCAAACACCAGGGCACCGTTGATTGCCGGCAAAACATTGAGATTCCTGGTTTTTAAATTCTAGTAAATCCACAACTCGTCTGAAATTCATGAAACTTGGCATGCTATCATGGAGCGGCATCAACATGCCGTTGTACAAATTTTGTCCCATTTGGGGCAGGTTTGGGTATATGCTTCTCACAAACCGGAGCTTCTCACAACAAGCATGATGGTTTTCGGTAGGGAACATCCCACCTTTGGGGATGGAACGATATCCATTGCCTCTTATTGCTTTAAATTTTTTTCTCATGTCAACATAGAACAATTGGAGTGTTGTGTGAATTGTTGTGATTTTTTGGGGTTCGTTTGGACATTTTTATGCATTAACTGAGTTTTTAATGCATTTATGTGCATAATTCAAATTTGAACTACATGCACATGCTCCGGAGCATATAAATTGGTTGAAAAATCAAATCTGTGTCCTTGGGTGCATGCTTAGGTCCCATGCAAGAAATGGGAATGAATTTCAAACACCAGGGCACAGTTGATTGCCGGCAAAACATTGCGATGCCTGGTTTTTAAATTCTAGTAAATCCAAAACTTGTCTGAAATTCATGAAACTTGTCATGCTATCATGGAGCGGCATCAACATGTCGTGGTACCAATTTTGTCCCATTTGGGGCAGGTTTGGTTATATGCTTCTAACAAACCGGAGCTTCTCACAACAAGCATGTTGGTTTTCGGTAGGGAACGTCCTACCTTTGGGGACGAAACGATATCCATTGCCTCTTATTGCTTTAAATTTTTTTCTCATGTCAACATAGAACAATTGGAGTGTTGTGTGAATTGTTGTGATTTTTTGGGGTTCGTTTGGACATTTTTATGCACTAACTGAGTTTTGAATGCATTTATGTGCATAATTCAAATTTGAACTACATGCACATGCTCTAGTGCATATAAATTGGTTGAAAAATCAAATATGTGTCCTTGGGTGCATGCTTAGGTCCCACGAAAGAAATGGGAATGGATTTCAAACACCAGGGCACCGTTGATTGCCGGCAAAACATTGAGATGCCTGGTTTTTAAATTCTAGTAAATCCAAAATTATGTTAACCATTCACGTGACGCCATGTGTCTTGGTTTTAATGGCTGTAGGAGGTGCCGTGCGGACAGCTGCTTGACCTTGACTGAAATGTGCCGAGCAGGATTTCTGCAGCTCTTGATCGCAAACGATTTAGATAGAACACCCGTATGAAAAGTGAGAGCAGTGCAGGATTTGTGCATCCCTTCAACGCAAACGGTTGTTATGGATGACCCTTCTGCAACCACGTACATGGTAAGATTTGCATCTGTCATATTTGGTATGTTGCCATTTGTCAAACTGGAAAGATTTACATTTGTTGATCTAGTAACGTTGCCATTTGTGAATCCTTGTAACACTGCGATTTGTCAAAATATGCAACTAGAAATCATTAGCACTATGTAATTTTTGCAACTAAAATTCAGTAATTAAGAATAGATTTCATTCATAGATTAAGCAGTCGTTCTTAATTTATACAAATAGTTCAACTCGACAGCTGAACCGACCAAACTTCTCCCCAATTGTTGCCAACTACGTACTGAAATAGCTAGTTCAACTATATATACTAGCTAATATTAAGTACATTGTATAGTTCGAGCACACATCTATAGTCAGATGAACTGAACAAAATAGCCCCTAAATACTACTACCACCATGGAGGGGCTTTGTGCTACTTCTGGTAGCCTCTCCTCCGCCGAGCGTGCTAAGCGAGAGGCAGAGGAGGAGGAGGAGCCTACCAACGAGCCGGAGAAATGCAATATGGTGCCTGCCGCTTTTGCACATTCAGCGAAGGTCTCTAGCTCGAACGCCCACTGCCGCTCCAGACGATCCCTCTCGAAGCGGCCGGACTGCTCTTAGATCTCCTGATTCCTCGCCTCTGCGTCAGCGTGTGCTGCGGCCACAGCTGCGGTAAGGCTCTTTGCCTGCTCGACGAGGCGCTCCTCCTCCTCCTGCAGGAACTCGGTGTAGCGTCCAAGGTCACTGATGCACGTGCGATCCTCCACCTCCGCCTCCCTCCTTCGGGCGGTGGTGGCGGAGCGGGTGATGATCCCGGCGGTCGACGGTGGGCTGGCGGCCACGGTGGCTGACGATGGGGTGGCAGCAATGACCACCACCTCCCGCCTTCGGGCCGTGGTGGCGGAGCGGGTGATGGCCACAGTGGCCGTCAGTGGGGTGGCGGCCACGATGGCCACCTCCCGCCTTCGGGCCGCGGCGGCAGAGCGGGAGATGGCCTCGGCTTTCGACGGTGGTGTGGCGGCAACGGTGGCCGGCAACAGCTGCCGACAGGCACTAGCGGCGGAGCATTCGGTGGGTGTTCGGTGCACAGCCAACAGGGACGCCACACGCACTACACTACGCCGGGGATTGCGCCACCGCGGCTGTGTAGCCTCCCAGCTGGAGCTGTCCTCTGATGATGGCGGAGTGGCTGATCGACAACGACGGACCGGTGCCATTGGCGATTGTGGGAGAAGCAGACGAGATAAGCTACAGGGAGGGAGGGGAAAATGCGACGCAGGACTTGCCGCCCGTGAGGGTTTTTATAGGAGGCCGCTAAGATTGGGATTTTGGGGGATTTCACCGAGTCGGGCGGGAAGCTTGCACGGGAACGGGCTCACCGACGATTCATTGGCGCCACCGTTTGGCCAAAAGAACGCCCCAACGCGCTGCGCAAGCTTGCGCTGTAAGCCATCTGCGGCAGCGGGGTGACAAGACGTGCGAGAGGAGGACAAGAGGACATGTACACATATAGTTAATAAAAAAACATTTGCGATTTAATTACCTACTCTATCCCGTCATGGTTTATAACACTACTGGAATCAGCAGATTTGTCGTCTGTCGTCTGTTTGCCGTCCGCTAGCGGACGACAAAGAAAGGCTTTGCCATCAGCCACTAGAAAACGGACGGCAAAGAGGCAGCGGACGGCAACAGAAGGCTTTGCCGTCAGCCTTTCTTTGTCGTCAGCTAGCGGACGGCGAAGCAGCTTTGTCGTCTACTAGCTGATGGCAAAGAGGGTGGGTGGCGACTTGCGAGGAAGACCTAACGGTCGTTTTCTTTGCCGTCTGCTGGCGGATGGCAATAATTCTTTCCCGTCTGCCAGCGGACGGCAAAGCAAACGGCCGTTTTAACAAGCGTTTCCCCCCGGCCCCACCCCACTAGGTACACTCTTTGATGTCCGCTAGCGGACGGCAAAGAGCTGTGTCCTGCTAGCAGAAAAGGGACCGCGCCTGCGCCCCACCCCTCTTTCTCTATCTCACCCCCGCCGCCGCCCTCGACCGCCGCTCCGCCCCGCCACCTCGCCCCGCCGCCACGCCGCCCCATCCCATCGCCCCACCGCCCCGCCGCCACCCCCGCCGCCCCGTCCCATCGCCCAGGCGCCGCGCCGCCTCGGCTCCCCGGCACCCGGCCCCACCCCCACCACCCCGTCCCATCGCCCCGACGTCCGCGCCGGCTCAGTGCCTGCCCCGCCCTGGCGCCCCGGCGCCCGCCGCCTCCTCCACCACCGCCTGAGCCAAGGTTATTTTACTGTTATTTGTGTTTAGATTTAGGTTAGAGTGGTAGGATTAGGTTACTGCCAGATTAAGTTTTATATAATTAGAAGAAGAAATAAAATGATAAAAAGAAGAATAAGTAGAAGAAGAGGAAAAAGGGAAAAAGGAAGAGGGTTGCCGAGGGGATAGATGGTGGAGCCAGTGGGTCCTGTCGGTCCCGACGCCCATGCCGATAACCCCCCGGTCCGAGTGCTGACCCATCGACCGTGCGTCGCCATACCTGAGGGCACCCGGGGACGAGCGGGTTAGCGGGTTCATCGGTGTCGATGGTACCCTAAATAGCATGTATTGTGAGTGCGAGGTACATGTGGCCGTCGGTGTCGAAGACTACGTCCACGTCCCACAAGTGACACAGGGTCCTGCGTCCAGCAGCAACAATTCTCGGCGTCGATTGCGGTCGAACACCATTGCAAATTTGTCTGGCAGCCTCAGAGATGACAATTGAAAGCTAAGTGTTGAAACTTGAAACACCCAAACTAACTCAAGTCGGTTTTGTTGTTTGAAATTTCAAAACTTGGCTTTAATCCTCATCGCTGAGGCTGCCAGACAAATTCGCCAAGGTGTTCGACCGTCATCGGCCACCAGAACTATTGTTCCGAGACGCCGGGCGCCGGCTTCACTTGTGGGATGTGGATCTAGTGTTCAACGCCGACCGCCTCATGTAACTAGTACCGATGGTAGTTGCTATTTAGCTTACCCGGGGACAAGCGGGTTAGGGGGTCGCTATGTTACTATGCTTTCGATTTAAATGTGCAGTTATTTCGTCGCTACGAGGGACTAGTGTTCGACGAGCTCTGCCCCTGCATTCGTTGGTGAGCACAAATGACATCTCCTCCTTCCCCCTTCATCTGCTATGTTCCGGTCTTCGTGCCGATGAAACTTGCTAACTATAGGTGTCAATCATCAGTATGCGTAACCACTATACGTCTCCCGTTCGAAAGGGTTACATCTATAAATATGCATGCATTTGCATATTTATAATCGTGATTCTTTGGAATTGTCCAACGTTATCCATGGACAACCCGAGTATGTGTAGATTGGGTTCGTTTTCCCATATTCTCTGCTCGGATCCGATGCAGAATTTCGTCAGTGCCTCCCTCACTACAAAAAAATACACTTCCGTGATGATACGTGTTTGTCACAGTAGGTCGCGTTTTGTGTCATGCATGTACATCCATGACGATTTTATGACAGAATCAAGATAGTCATACCTGTGCTGTCATAGAAGTGTTCCATGACATTACCAAAATTATCATCACGGAAGTGTCCACTTCCATGACAATAAATTGCGCGTCATAGAAGTGCTTTCGTCAAGGGTGACTGACACATGGCATCCACCGTAGCGGAACACCGTTAAGCTATCGAGTTTGGTTTTGGATCCGATAACCCATTAACAGCTCCGACCAATGGGGATTTTCCACGTGTAAAATCATCATTGGCTGGAGGAAACACGTGTCGGCTCACCGTTGGGACAGATGTCATCCACTCATTGGACCGAGGGCTCCTATGATACGGCGACACGTGGAACGGCCCAACAGTGGCCCATTCCTGTGAAAAGGCCGGCCCGTTTGACTTGGTCAAAAGGTGGCGGGCCAGCCCACGGAAAGCCTGTTAACGGCTTGTTCGCATATAGCCCATTTACAGCCCGCTAACCCAGGGCCCGTTACGACCTCTCCGAATTAGGCCCAGTAGCGTCATCTGGGCCGTCCAATATGATTCCAGCCCATTTTAACTTCCGGCCCATGTGTGGCCCATGACTTCTTTCGGCCCATATGAGGCCCTTTGTAACTCTTGGCCCATTAACGACCCATGGTGAAACTGGCCCGTAATGAACAGTGTATCACTTTATACCTATTAACGGCCCGTTATTCCATTGGGCCATTTCCAGCCCAAGTTATCTTTCGGCCTTCTCAGGGCCCATTGATTCTTGGGCTCATTTGCAGCATTCGGTTATATATGGCCCGTTACTGTCATTTTCTGCTTGTGGGCCAAATTCAGCCCATCGTTACAGTCGGCCCGTTTGTGGACCGTTAATACGTTGGGCCGTTTTCATGTCAAAAAAACCGTTGGGCTGTTTTCATAGAGTTATCAAATACGGCCTATTAACGGCCCATTATGGTCCACGAATTGTACGGCCCATGATTGGCGAAATGATGATACGCCCCGTAGAAGGCCCATGGATCCTACGGCCCGTATGAGGCCCATGGATCGTATGGCCCGTAGAAGGCCCATGGATCCTATGGCCCGTAGAAGGCCCATGGACCCTACGGCCCGTAGAAGGCCCATGAATCCTAAGGCCCATATAGAAGGCCAATGATCCTACGGCCCGTATAGAAGGCCAATGGATCCTACGACCGGAAGAAGGCCCATGGATCAGACGGCCTGCAAGAGGCCCATGGTTACAAAAGTCCATGTGTTTCCATGATTATTTTGGCCTAGTTACCAAAAATAGGCTATTGTGGCCACTAGAAAAACACAGAAAAAGAACTGCAGTGACTACAAGCAAACAACTAAACAAGACAATAAGGAAATAAATAAGCAAGCAATTAACGCTAGCCTATTACAACTATTACACATATTACATCCACTGGGCATCAAAGTTCGCCACCAGTGCAAATATAGGGAACAAAGCAGCATATTACATACACTGGCCGTCAAAATTGGCCACCAGTGCAAATAAACGCGGCAGCAAAACAAGAGCATAACTGAAACAACTTCAGAAGAGCTCAAGAAACGTTATCCTGGGTATCCACCATGCTGGCAATAAGCTTAGCAAGCTTATTAGCTTTGTCCTGTTTGGCGCTAAAATCCTCCAACGCTTGCTGTTGCACCAGAAAGTATGCATCTGAATGCTCCAGGGACTTCCGCAGTCCTTCCGCTTCTTGTAGCAGCACAACTGATCGATGTCTTTCAGCTTGTAGTTGAGACTCAAGAAACCGAACTGATTCAGACAGTGAGTTTGAATAGCTTGTGCAAGCGGTAGTGGCCAGTAACTCGAACACTAAACCAAGACAGGACTTTGGGGTTGTCTCGCTGTCTTCAAGACAGTCTTCCTTAGCTGTTTTATCAGCTTTGTTGGAGACAAACAAGGATGTGTCACTGTCCTGAACCTTATCTGCATTACTTCCTTTACCATTGCTTAATAAGGCACTCTTCCCCAATATTCTGTCAGCATTCTAAAAGAAGAAACAAGCAGACACATAACAATTTTAGCATGTACTAGTATATGAAACTCATTTCGGTGAACCGGTTCATTAGTAAGGTGGACAGGATTAAACTACCAAGTCTTCTATTGCCAAGTACTAGTACATAATAAAAGTATCAAACAAACATATATCTATGTCCTATGGTCACTTCATTGTCTTGCCAAATCAAAATAGAGACACGGTTCAAATCATATCAGTTCAAGACAAAGCAGCAGTGAAAGAATACAAAGCGTGGAAAACTACACGGCACAACAAGATTTCAGATGGGTACCATGGGTCTACATGTAGAACAACACTATTGGCTCTGTTGTGATGCTAGTAATGAGCATGATATGAAAGTCAACTGTATACACAATTGAAATTGAAATCAACAGAGCTATTGATAAGAGCAAACCTGTTAAAGAAACTTGCATGAACATACCTGCTGTGCCATTGGAGTTTCGTTGGATCCTTCAATTTAAAAATAAGTTTGTATGAGTAAATACAGTGATACAAGAGCAAAGCAATCATAGTTAAAAAAGGCGCGCCTAGGAGAGCGCTTAAGCGCGCCTAGGCTCTAGGGGTCGGCAAAACACATTGCGCATAACTACGCTTAATCTGTGCATAACTGCGCATAAGCATGCGCTTTGGTCAGTAAAGCGCAAGGCGGTGGCAAAACGCACAATTAACGCTTAGCGCTTTTTTGAACTATGATAGCAATGGAATCTTAAATTAGAACAGTTGTTCTTCAGGTTTAGGCACTTGTTCTACATGAACAGAGTACAATAAGACGCAAGAATATAATACTTAAAAATATAAAATGAGCTCATAGACCTTACCACATTCTTGGTTCGGGACCAGTCCAGAACAAGGCGTTCCCAGTCATCGTCCAGTAAATGTGTCTCAGGAGAACGTAAGGGAATTTGATGAGTTTCTTTGCCGGTGAAGTACGATTTCTTCAGGTAATTCCGATACTGCCACCAAGCATTCTTGAAGATAGCAGAGGTATTAGCACATGTTACCTCATCCTGAGTTTCCAAATCGGTCCTTCTCTATAGAGAAAAATGGGAAAATTTGCTGTATTATAACCATCATGGTGGTAGGATGTATGGGACGAAGCAAAGTAATTGCCATGAATAACATTACTTACACATAACTCCTGGACAAACACCTGCAACTGGCATTTTCCTTCATCTTCAGTATAATATTTCCAAGATGGGAAGATACGCACATACGATTTAACAACATCAATTGCGATAGATGCTAAACTACGACTAGCTGGTTGTGCTTCCTCCAAAGGAATAGGCGTACTAACTGGTGGAGTTGGGGTTCGTCGTGATAGTACTGGCCCTTTGGGCACTGGAGCTGCCTTACTAACTGCTCTTGTTTGGGAGCTCTGTGGTGGAGATGGTGCTGTGTCAACAGGAACTGGGTTACTATCGGCTCGGGTTGGGGTTAGATTGGGTGAAGCTGGTTCTGTGTCCATCGCAGTAGGGGTACAATCTGCGAGAGTTTGGGTTATGTGTGGTAGGGCTGGTTCTTGTGCATGTACAACCGGGGTGCTATCTCCACCAAGAGGTAGCACTGTTTTATTTAAAGACCGTGTTTTTAGTCCGCTAGATACTAGCATCACCCGCTGCAATTCAAATGGCTGATAAACAGGAAACATAGTTGAATGTACAGACATTGTATGAGAGGCAGATGCAATAGATAGTGTGGAAAAAAGAGGGCATGAAATAGTTGACATGTATATTGCTTAACTAAAACGGATAGCATGACATAATTTCACATATATGATGTCTATCTAAACTGGATAGCATAGCATAACATAATTCAAAGATATGATGAATAACTAAACAGGATCGCATGACATAATTCACCTACATGTTATCTAAGTAATCAGGACCACATCATTTAATTCACATGTGTGATTTATGTGCTAAACAAAGGGCATTCAATATGATGTCTGAACTAAGAACATGGTGTTGAATATTGTGTATATGATGTCTAAACTATGCAATGCAAGACACCAAATGCATGATATGAGCAGTATAACGGTGCCATGTTAGAGCATACACCTCAGTGGGGGAATAGGACTGGTCATCTGTCTCTGAATCCATATTTGAGGAGCTATCGGGACCCAACAAGAGATCTGCTTCGACAGGTAGCACTGTCTACTCTGAAGGCCTTGTTTTCACTCCAGATTTTTCCATCTCCCACCCAAATGGCTGATTCGCAGGAAGAGTAGTTTAATGTACAAACATTGTCGACAAATGGAAATGTAATGAAGAAAAGGATGGGCAAGATATCATTCAAATATATGATGCCTGGTTAAACAGGATGGCATTGCACATTTCACATATATTATGGCTACCTAAAAGACATGAGACTGCATAATTCCCATATATGATATAGAAACTAAACAGGTGGCATTACAGAACATGTCTAAACTAAGCAGATGACATATATGATGTCAAAAGTAGGCACTACAAGGCAACATATGCATGATATGACTTACATCATCATGCCAAGGTAGAGCAAACACCTTGGGGGGTAAATAGGAGTGGTCAGCGGCGTCTGAATCCGCCTCAGAACAGATATCTTCCTCTGGATTACAATCAGGAGAGGGGTGGGGAGTGTTTGCCATTGGACCCACCATGGAGCGATGTCTGCATGACATTGTATTGCCGCGCAAAACTCTTCTATTTTTCTCTACATGTTCAGCATGACTGTGTACAATATCTGACATGCATACGAAAAAAATATGGTGAGATTATGTAAGGAGAGCATGCAGAAATTTAGAGTGATGGTAACAACCAGTGGATGGATCCAAAAATAATGATAGCAGGCTGATGATTGCTTTAAATTAATAAATAGACAGATGATGATTGCTTTACTATTTGTTTCCCACCCAAGATGAACAACATAGGCATACCCTAGGTGCACCAGATATTAGACAGACATACTATTCATTGCTGCCTCGATATGTGCCCCACAACTAATTTGGAACTCAAGTTTGAACATTAATTTGGACCTGACTTGGGAGTCCAAGAGCTGAACAGGATGATAAAGTAGCAGGTAAGTTTAAGCAATGCATAACATAAGCAGAAACAAAAGAGTGCGACCTCTCTTGTGGACCCGTGTACTCCTCAGGTTCATCTGCTGAGTCGATGATGGTGATGCCGTTGCGGTGGGTGCTGGCGGCAGGGAAGGAGATCTGAGTGGGCAAAAGACGGTCAGGAGTCGTGATGTCTGGTTTGGTGGATGCTTCTGTCGATGGAGCAACTCAAGTGAGGTGGACGACGTCGCGGCAGGAGCAGGACAAACCACACAAAGTTCCCTTCGCCACCTACCTGTAACTGAAGTAATTCTGTAAGTGCTCATTTGGCTTGCATGATTCTTAAAATGCAGGGATAGGAAAAACACTGGAATAGGATAGGAATGCACATGGTAAACAGAGCATTTGTAAACACAGGATTTCTGTCAACTTGGGTGTTTGGTTTACAGGAATTGGAAGAGCAGAGGAATGCAAAGAAACATGGCCAAAATAAAGTGAAACCATATGAAAGCATGTACAGTTAGAATGTTATTCTGGCACTAATGCACTTGGTCTTGTTTTCATGCATAGGATTTTGAAAAGTAGGTCCAGGTGGATGTTTCGCTTCATTCCTTTCAACAAAATGCATGAATAATTGAATAGTAGAGTGCCATTGGAAAATTCCCTATTGCTATGTTTTTCCGTTGAACCAAAATAGCCCCAATGGATCAACGTGAATGTAACAAGTGTACAACCTCTTTGCCGTAGCCATGTCAACCTCAGCATCATTGGGTTGGTCGCTGAAGCAGTTGAGGCAGAGGTGGCTGTCGGAGGTGTGGAGGAAGATCTGAGGAATCTATAGACGGCATACAGGGCACTGCTCTGTTATGATGGATCGTTCTGTCGTTGGAGCAGCTCCGGTGAGCCGTAAGACGTCAAGGCTGAAGCAGCAGAAGACAGACATCGTCAATCTCAAGTGGGATTCTAATAGCATCTCCAAAAGATCATGTAAAATAGATGTAAAATTTACATCACCAAAAACCACCTGACTACAACAGATGAGGTAAAAACTGTTAACTCTGAACTTAACTGTCGAAACTGAAATTTACTGTGGAATCTGAATGCTACTGTCGAAACTGGATGCAATGGTGGCAGAGAGGCACTTGACATGTAGTTTAGGGAGGGCCTGTAGTTCATCTTCAACCTGCACCCCCCTGAGCCGCCAGCCACCACCGGCCAAACCGCCGGCCCCAGCGCCGCCTCGCCGCCCCGAAACAACTCCCCACCGCTGCCCCGGCGAGTCCTCTAGGCCCCCCGCCCCACCCTGAACCCTAAGATAGATAGTGGGGTACCTCTCCAGCGAGCTCCCGTCCTCGCTGCGGGTGGTTCTTCCTTAACTCCGGCGAGCCCCCCAACCCCTGAAAATTGACTGACCCAAAAGTTGATTCAGTCGACTGAAGTGTGGCTAAATCGGAGGAAAGCAGCAGCACGAGCGAGGGGGAGAACAGCAGCAGCTGGGCGAGCGAGCGAGAGCCGGAGCAGCAGCAAGAGATCCGGCTGGTATGGACGTCGCCGCCGAAGGGGCCTCGCACTGGGGGAGAGCCGCCGTGGAGATGTCGCCTGCGGCGCCGGCTTCAAGGTAGCCGCTCCATGGCGGTGCGGGATGGAGCACCGTCGTCGCCGGGAGGCCGAGTTAAGGAGAATGTGCTGAGTGTACAACCTCTTTGGTGGCGCCGAGTAGGCCTCAGCTTCGTCCGAGGAGTCAGTGAGGATGCTGCGGTTCCGGTGGAGCAGGTTAAGGCGGCGCTGTGGGGATGGAGCAGTCGCGATAGACGAGGCGATCGTCGGAGCAGCTCCTTGGAGGTGGAGGACGGGGCGGCTGACCCGGCGGGACGACAAGATGGACGAAGGATCCTCATCCGGGGAGGTGGTGAGGGACGTCGAGCTGTTGCGGTGGACGACGTCGTCGGGGAAGAGGCTCCGGCTGGGCAGCGGTGAGGTGGCAGACGGAGGAGGGTGGGGTTTCACGGCTGGAGCAGAGAGGTTATGGCGGCCTGGGATTTCGAATGGCGAAAAGGGGGCGATGGGAGGGGGTGAAGCATGACTTAGGGACGCGCTTGTCCAAAATGTAGGGCAATTTGAACTAGCGGCCCTTTCGGCTCAGGGTTAGAAGGGGGATTTCGTGTGTCGGGATTTGGCAGCTGGAGGGAGTTTTCGCGCGTGTTGTAATTTCGGGATAGCAAGGCGCGGGTTGTGAAGGCGCCAGTTTTGGGAGCACGATATCTGAATTTTCGGGATATAACAAAATGCGGGTTGAATTTTAGGGACATGCCTAACGTGTAGTAATATTTTACTTGTACGTACCAAATCAATTCGCACTTCCCTCAACCAAAAAGAAAACGAACAAATAAAACTATTCACACCACACAAAGAGAGAGTCTTGCCCCGTTTTACTATACAAATGCTACTCAAAGCTACTCCCTCCTTCCATCTAAATAGGGCCTAATGCGTTTTTCGATGCTAACTTTGACCAAATATCAGACCAATAATATATGACATGCAACTTACACAAAGCACACCGTTAAATTCGTCTGTGAAAGGTTCTTTCAATGATATAATTTTCACATTGTGCATGTCATATACTATTAATCTTGTCAATAGTCAAAGGCGGTGTTAAAAATCTCATTACGCCCTATATAGATGGAAGGAGGGAGTATGAATCCATGTTATGTCCGATTAAATTTTTCGCTTGCTGTATAATGCATGTAACCTACTCATACCAACATTTTAGTGCATTCCAAATGTCTATACTACCGCTGAAATTCGAACTAAATTTGAATTCGTTTCCCTATTTTAATAAGAATCCACAATCATGATTGTTGCCAACTACAACCATCATTCGTGTATTACCATAATAACACACCACATGACTACTATAGAGATAGATATGAACTATGTGTACTACATGAACTCGAATTCTATTTTTTGAATACACTTGATGTTGATTCCAAATAATAGTACATTTGATGTACTAACTATATATTCATAATCTAAACCATGTTCCATACGTACACCGTGTTTATCACACAAAGTATAGTGCCCCGCCCCCTACATTATGACAAGTATTTAGACCTGAGTTGCAAAAGCCACACATTAGCCCAAATTATAATCAATGTTCTACATTATGATATCTTCTTCAAGTATCCATATCCACTTTTTTAAATGAATTATGATCTTTGTTCGTCTTTTACACCTTCACGATCCTTTCTATTTGTAGCTAGCTAGCGCTAACTGTCTATCGTGCATGCACACGCCCGCCCCCCTCTCACCCACCCTTAGCGTCCCCTCCATCGTGCACGTTCATTATTTCTCTTTAGGTCGTCCACCAGCAGTGTGTGTAGGCCGACGGCTCCTTCTTTCCGGCAGACACCGGTCGATATAACTCTCTAGCCAAGTGTGCCTACAACAAACACATATATACTTCCCCTCTTCTCTTCTCACCGTCCATGCCCCCCTATGTCCAATACGATTCCACGCAGGTGCACACTCCCGCCCCTCTTTTCATTGATCACATACTCGCACACTCCTCCCCCCTCGACATGGTAGGCCTCTCGCACCACCTCCTAGCCACACCCTCTCCCCCTGTCTGCCTCTCCGGACCTTATTTGCTTCTAACACATGCTGGCGTGTATATGAACTGATCTCCCTACATATAGCCAGGTCGACTATAATTCGTTTTCACCAAGCACCGATACACTTACCTCGCTAGTTATGTCTCTCCTTTTCTCAGGCACACGACGGTTGATCTTCCTATGTAGTTATGTATGCTTACCACAACCATATCTTCTCCCATCATCATCCTTGAATACCTCCCGACCCGTCTCTCACACGCACGTGCATAGACAGACAGACATCCCCCGCCCTCTCTTATTGATATTGCACTAATACCCTCCGTTTGTCTAGGAGGCCTCTCCCACCATTTGTGAGACGCCACTCCACCACCAATCCTCCGATGCTCTACCTTTGTCTTTTTCCCAACCTTATTCCTCTGCTACACATATCCATGGATGTCGATCGATCACCCTCAATACATAGCTAGGTCTCTCTCCTTCCCCACACATATACTAGTCGATCGGTCTCTGCCCCCTCCCCCCCCACACACACCAATAGCCGAACGTTGTAGGTAGGTATCCATGCCACGGAGAAAAACTGCACCTCTGCCCTCTCAAATTCCAGTAGGCCAGCCGCCCTGTATCTTTGACGTGGGCAAACACAAATTCGATGGCACTCTTTATCGATCGCGCAGCCACACACTTCTTCCCTGTTTTCAATTCTATCGATATCTCACGTCCATGACTCCGTTTCACACACATTGCATATGTTACGTTTTTCTGTTTGAGATATCATCAACACATTGCCTCTGTTTCGCACAAACCATCTCTCTCACACCCACCCACGTACGTACCTGCACCTAAAGAAGAAGTGCACATAGGACGCACGTACTCACGTGTCGTTCCTGGCCACACCCGCGTGGGTACACGGTGGAGTTTGTTTCTGTACGAAAAGGCAGCCCACGTGATAATTTGACGCGTGTAGCGGTTGTTTACTCGAAGGAGGGTTGGGTACCACGCCTAGACGGAACAAAGTTCGACTTGACGCGTTAGCATTAAATAAAGTTATATATTCCTCAATGGCACGTACAGAAGATAAAACGATTGCCGTGGGGAAAATGGAAAAATGGGTTTGTCTCTCGTCACACCATCTCACACGAGGCGGCCGTGGCCTCTCTCTCTCAGCGTTGGTCAGTGATCCGGCCGCATCCCGTCCGCCGGTGGAAAGGGAGGATGTGCATCGTCTCTCCGTTCAACGGCGTTGAGGCAGCATGTCCCGATCTGCGGTACCCGCCGTTCTCTCTGACCAAGCTCCGGTGCGGTAGGGCCTTCGCCACTTGCTCGCTGCTGCAGTATGGGCAGATCCCGGCCGCCGGCGCCCTCCTAGTAACATCCTGACGACCCTCAGGTACAGCTTCCTCCGGCCTTGCTCCACTACCCATCTTCCCACGTTGCTGCATGTGGATCTTCTTTAGTTGTTTGCTTAAATCGTATCTCGGCCGGCGTACTTTCCATCTTGCAATCTCATCCTCAAACCATTTTTGATAAACAACCATGTGCTATCTTTCCCTTATTACATGGAACATGCTTCTTTTTTTGGCGTATGTGTCTTCAACTCGTGTTATTTTGCAGTAATTGTTTCCTTTCGACCTCCTTTTCCAAATAGGGCTATCCATTTTCACCTCATTGCTATTGCGACCTTTTGGTGAACTGCACAAATCACTTTTTTCTAAAGAGTGTTTTGTGCAGTTCTGCCAAAATGTCACACGGGCAACGTTTTTACATTTCTGTGGGACTGCGGAAAGGTAGATTGGTTTTGCTATCCTCCTCATCCAACTCCGTGCCTAATCTTCTCCAACAAGAAGTTAGTCCTAAAGAGAGATCGTAGAGGTGATCAGCTTCTATTTATGTGTGTTATGTTTCATCATCTAGTTCCACTATTATTGTAATCACACAGACTGGATATCTTTGCAAACAGGGATGGCCCGCTCGATTTCAGTGGAGCTGGACAAAATGATCGGATTGTGGTGTCCTTCATACACCTCTTTTTTGGCTACAGAGCTGGGTGAAACTAGCTGCCAAGCAATGAACACTGTGCCAAGGAAATGGAGCCATGCCTACGAACATCATCGATCAATTATATTTTTTTCTTTATTTGTACACCTTCTCACAACTTTGTCTTCAGTTGTGATGTAAATATTGGCTCTGATCTGTGAACCATTGAGATGCATTAGCCATGGTAGTTTCATTTGTATTTGATGGAATGTTGTAACGAGATAATCTCGAGGCAAGACACATGAATCCTATGTTGAAACCTTTTTTTCTGCGGGAACCAAAGTTGAAACCTTCATAGCATCACAGTACAATTTCATCAAAATTATGCGTACATATAAACAAATCCTGAAGGATTAATAGAAATGCCAGAAACAATTCAACTTCGTTTCGCCGACATGTTGGACATCCTTCATCCGGCTCCACCTGCCATGCAGCAATATTGAGTGCACAACACAACTTCACTGAAAGATTCACCCCAGTCGTTGCGCCGCAGTAGTAATGACTAGTGAGCAGTCAAATTACAGAGCCCCACCTTCGCCACAGTAAGTTGCTCGGATGAAGCAACCATCATTTCTCTGTTCCTTGAATCCGTTGGTACTCCCATATTCCCATAGTAATAAGTTGCTCGGGCGAATCAACCATCACTATATCCGCTCACGTGTGATGACCACATGAGCTATCCATTCAGATTGCATGTTAAAAAAAATAAAGGTCGATAACTAATGCGGCAAACTTTCAAAAAAAACTAATGTGGCACCTCGGGCCAACGCGGCCAGATCGCATTTTGCACGAGAAATTACACACCATGTTTCGTTGACATGTGGTCTCGTTCCAACATATCAGTGAGACGATGACGAGTCCTTTTCTACTAGTATTCCCGAATGGACGTGTAGGCCGGGGCGCCTCTTCGTGTACCGTGGCAAACTGGCAACCGTCCACCGACTCTTCGCCTTTCCCTCTTGATTTGGAACTGCTGTCGCATGCTCTTCCTCTCGCTCCTCCATTTTCCTTCAGCCCTTCACCCACTACTAGGGAAAACCTTATACACAGAATCTTAGAAGCAGCGCGGCTCAAAAAGTGGTGCTACTGCTAATTATCAGCAGCGCGTGCGTGCAAAACTCGCTACTGAAACAGAGTTAGCAGTAGCGCGCTTGGAGCAACCCGCACTGCTACAAATATCGACCGACAGTGTCCACCAACCTAAATTTAGCAGCAGCGCGTTGTCACGACCCATGCTACTGCTAAAGCGTTAGTACCAGCGCGCTTTTTCTGAGGTCGCTGCTACTAATTTTCAAATTGGGCACACTGTTTGTCCCAGTTAGCTGTAGCGCTTGTGTGGGAAGCGTGCTGCTGCAAATTTCTTATCAGCAGCGCGTTTTACCACCCGCGCTACTGCTAAGCCGCACCAGCCCACCACCTTTCCCCACCCGTCCTCCCCTCCCCCATCTGCTCTCTTCCCTTTCCCCTTTCCCCTACCCCCACATCCTCCCTCTCTCACTCTTCTTCTTCCTCAATACTTCTCCCCCATTACTCTCCCTCTCCTACCTACCTTTCTCTCTCGTCATTACTCCTAGCTAACTACACCACCTCCATTAATGCATCTCCTTTCTCTTTTTCCTTCCCCCTCCACTAGTTGAAGTTGTCTCCTCCCAAATTCCCTAGATAGGTAGATGTAGCATTTAGTTAAGTGACCTATTTGCCCCCTAACTAGATCTATCTTTGTCAAGAAGAGCTTTGTGCACTTTTGATCTCCCTACATCATCATCTCCACCGTGTGCTCGATCTCGACATAGAGGTGATTAAAATTTCATGCTTTTGCAAAATGGAAATATGTTTATGTGTGTGTGATATGATAATTGGGAGATATGATGGAAATTGTGTGTGTGGCATGAGTTGATGCCAAATTGTGCGTTTGAGTTGCCTATGTTTTGCCGAAATGTCGATTTATTTCCGTTTCGGCGAATTCCGAGCAAACTCTAGATCTATATATGTCCTATTTTTAGGCAAGGTCATGCCGAATTTTTGTATGACTTTGATGCATGCACGCATTTTTATAATCAATTTGTTTATTATTACCGTGCAGGGTTCACGATGGTCAGTGGGACGATGGTGGATAGGTGGTTGCGGTCGGCGGTGCAGGACATGAAAGAAAATAACCGGACAGAGGTTTTATGTCCGTGTCGAAATAGCAAAGGAATAGTTTGGCTCGACCCCCATGATGATGGTCATGTCGAAGCGCACCTGCTCATGACTGGTTTCATGGATGGCTATACTCGGTGGATAATTGAAGATGAGGATGACAATGTTGAGGACGCCGACGGGGCAAGCAATGATGACACGGCGCAAGACGAAGAGATGATCGATAATGGCGGCGGTGAAGAGGCCGGACAAGGCGGCGGAGAAGGGGCCGGACATGGCGGAGGACAAGGGGCCGGACTTGGCGGCGGAGAGAATGACATGGACTCCACGCAGCAGAGTTTGTCGGTACTATGTTCAATCATGCGGGACCCTCATGTTCAAGCATTGCTTCGCAAGGAGACGAGTACTAAGAGAGCTGCTTCGAGAGAGGAGGCTAAGTTGGAGCAACTGGTGGTAGACTCGAACACTCCATTGTATGATGGTTGCAATCCTGAGGTGACCCGCTTGAGTTTCACGCTCCAACTCCTGAAGACGAAGGCTAAAAACAAATGGACCGACACTAGCCTCGATGAGCATCTCAAGTACCTAAAGGATGTTCTTCCCGCGGGGAATCTATGTCTTACTAGTGTTGATGAGGCCAAGAAGATCGTGTGCCCTCTTGATCTGCCACACGTTAGATACCATGCATGTATCAACGATTCCATAATTTATCGGAAGGAGCACGCGGAAAAAACAAGCTGTCCAGTGTGCAATGCTTCTCGATACAAGAAGGCCGGGAAGAAATGTCCCCAGAAAGTTGTATGGTACTTACCGATCACTCCCCGTCTCCAGCGGTAGTTTGTAGATCCCAAGGAAGCAAAGCTAATGCGCTGGCACGCGGAGAGGAAGAAGCCCGACGATGGAGATGATCCGAAGCTGAGACACGTCAAGGATTGTAGCCCCCAAGGGCCAGTTTATCTCGTCAAGATGAGCCGGGACTTTTGATAAAAAGATTTCAACTGTGTAGCCCCCAAGGGCCGGTTTATCTCTTCAAGATGAACCGGGACTTCCTGTTGCAAAGCCTATCCTTGTTGAATTCCTTCACCTCTGGTTTATCTGATCAATTAGGCATTAGCCCCCAAGTGCCAAGATTAATACTTGTATTGAGATTTGGGACTTAAAATATCAGTTAAGAAGAAGCAATCCGCATTAGCCCCCAAGTGCCAAGTGTATAGCTTGTTATGTGCTTGGGACTTTGAGAAAAATATTAACAACTTTATTATCTGTCTTTTGCAGGCTGACTTGAGCAACAAAGATTACCAAATCGCCGATCTTCAAGAAAATATCAAGTCCCAGCAAGCAGAAACTTCCAAAGCCAAGGATGAATTAAAAGGCGCTTTAACTGCCATGGAGCAATTAAAGGAGGGCTTCAAAAGCGAGCGGGTAGACTGGGAAAATGAGAGGGCCTCTTTGTTAAAACGGGCTGAGGATGCTGAAGCGGCTCTTAAACCAGTGGCGGAAGAGCTAACTAGTTCAAAACGTCAGATCAATGCTATGACTTCTACTATATTTTGTAAGTACTCTTTGTAAGAGCCTTTCATAATCATCTTTGAAACTGCCGGTTTAACAACAAATTCTTAAACCATTGTAGGTAGTCGTGTTGCTCATCTGGGCTCAGATATGCGTATGAAGTTGAAAGGAACCTATACCTTGATAGAACAACTGTATACCGGTGCTCAACGAGTCATCTGCGCGGCCCCATACAATAAACCGCTGCCAACCTTGATCAAGGATTCATTGGCCAAATTATCTATGACACCTGCCCAGATAGAACAGGTAAAGCGATCTGCTGCAAGGGCTGGCGCTCTATCAGCACTGACTCGGGCCGAAGCTTGGATAGCTGATCTTGATCCGGAAGATATCGGAAAGGGCTATCCTAGCCAACAAGAAGACGGGTCAGAATTTGACAATGAAGCCCTCAAGGCCTTGATCAAAGAGATGCGCCCGCTTGCAAGCAGATTGGCCGAAGAAGTTGACTTGTCTGTCCACCGGTCCAACCATGACGCGGACAACAAACGAGTTGATGCATCTGTGAAAGAAGTGCAGAATCTTATCCCGCCAATCCGTAAGCACACTTATGCCCCTGACGTTGAACCGTCCAATCTTATAAGTGACTAAGCTGTCTTCCGAGCTTTAACCGGGATTGACTGGGCAACCATTGACTTCCAGCCACTGGGTGGGGAGGATGAGGTTGAACCGTCACAAGGTGATCCGCAAACTTCTCATCAAGCCGAAGAGGAATCATAATCCGGACTCCGGTTTACCATTTGTGTACCATCCTCTGTAGGAAAACAATTATCTTGTTGGGTGGTCCAAGCACCTTATAATAGGCTAGTTTAAAACACTTGGTCTGCTATGCCATCGTGCATAGCTTGAAACATTTGATCTGCTATGCCATATAATCACTTTCCTGAGACTGCCACTTTGTCATAAGATGCAATGTGTGCTTATGATTTTTATCAGTGGTATGCAATCCTGTTTTCTGCATGGCATAAACTGAAAACTTATCCTGGCGGTTCACCGCTGGATGGGTTATAATGCCCAATATGAAGTCATAGTTTATAACCAAGGCTGTAAAGATAATGAAATATGAAAATACCTCATACCTGTGATTTAAATCACATCATTGGCTTACCAATCATTTTTGCAGTAAGGGTGATAACCCAAATCCTAAGTATTGATAACCCTCACCATGCTGTGCTGGTATATAATAAACCACACCGGGTTATGATAAACACTGGATGATCATCCTGGCGACTTATAGTCAATGCCAGACCGGGCTAAAATCACCGGTTTATAATTTATTAGGCGATGCTAATTCACGCGCATCCGCGGCAATGCTCGGTTTCGGACAGGCTCCTGATTTGGAAAGTGCATCGATTAGCCTGGATATATTTATGGCTACTAGTGCGTTTGGATAGTTTAGATGGGCCCCACCCCCTGAAAATCAGGGGGAAGAGATTAGAAGTGGAAAAACTTGGGCTTGCAGCAATTCATATGTTAACGAGATGTTTCATGCGCGTAGGACTGCATTCACGTGGCGGGCCCCAAGGGAAAAAGATGTCGGCTTGGGTTTCTGCTTTGGACCAATTGATCGTTCCATCGCGCGGGCATGAAAGAGTCTCTTCGTAATTTATTTTGTGCTAACAATTGATAGTCGAAAGCTTGTGCCGGGTTGAGAAACACCGGACTGATAAAATGACTTATAGTCAGGCCGGGTCAGTAGACGCCGGTTTACCTTAAAACCTTATCAAAGGAAAGAAAAACTTGCAAAAACAAAAAATCAAATAAAAACTTGTAGTCGAGGCTTTTCAAGGGCTGCCAGGCCCAAATTCGAGGCTTTTCATGGGCTGCCAGGCCGCTGAGTTAAACCATTTGACAAAGCCTTTGAAGATGGGCCTCCAATTAACCAATCGTCGTTTTAACTTTGACAAGTTCAGGGTCTATGTAAGATTGACTTGTCAAACGTTCGGCGGGTCATACCAGGATTACCTGGACGGAGTGGCTTACTTGATGAAGGCAGGTTAACCCGGGGTTTTAGGTGAATACACCTGGCTTCCAAGCCTGGCTTAATAGCCTATTACAAGGGTCCTTTCAAAATCTTTGTTGATGTGCACAAAGATCCCCCAAGTAACATTGTGAGCTGTGCTCAATGGGTAGCTATGTTTGAGCTGTGCGTGGCAACAGGCTCTCTTTGGTCCCTTGGGTGTGAAGCTCCCATGCTATGTTGTGGCTTTATAAGCCGGTTTACTGGAAAACTCTGCTTTGTAGGCGTGAGCCCCCATGTAACCAAAGAGACATATAAGACGAAAATGGCAGAGGCCTCGCCTTAGCAAGGATGCCGGTTTATTTATTGATCATAATATGTACATTGTCAAAAAATATATACATAGTAGGAGCCTATGGCTCAGGTGTAGTAATGCCGAAGATGAGCTATATTCCACGGCCGGCAAGTCTCCTCCTCTGATTTGCGTGAGTCTTTGTGCTCTCGAACATCGATGAGGTAGTATGACCCGTTGTTTATTGCTGACCACAAAGGGTCCTTCCCAAGGTGGAGACAACTTATGCATGTCAGTCTGATCTTGGATAAGCCGGAGCACCAAGTCGCCTTCTTGGAAAGTCCTAGATTTAACCCGGCGGCTGTGATAACGCCGCAGGTCTTGCTGATAAATCGCCGAGCGAGCTGCCGCAATATCCCGTTGTTCATCTAACAGGTCCAAGGCATCCTGGCGTGCTCTCTCATTATCTGCTTCAACGTAAGCTGCCACTCGGGGAGAGTCATGACGCATATCACTTGGGAGAACTGCTTCTGCTCCATAGACCATGAAGAAGGGTGTGTAACCCGTAGACCTATTGGGGGTGGTGTTAATACTCCATAGAACGGAAGGCAACTCCTCCACCCAACAACCCGGCGTCCGCTTCAAAGGTACCATAAGCCGGGGCTTGATACCCTTTAAGATTTCCTGATTAGCTCTCCCCGCTTGACCATTAGATTGGGGGTGGGCTACCGACGACACATCAAGCCGGATGTGCTCTCGTTGACAGAACTCTTCCATAGCTCCCTTGGAGATATTCGTGCCATTATCTGTTATAATGCTGTGTGGAAAGCCAAACTGGAAGATCACTTTTTTCATGAACTGAATCGCCGTGGCCGCATCACACTTGCTCACTGGCTCTGCCTCCACCCACTTGGTGAATTTATCAACTGCCACCAGGAGGTGGGTCTTCTTATCCTTTGACATCTTAAAAGGCCCAACCATATCCAGCCCCCAAGTTGCAAACGGCCAAGTAATTGGAATCATCCTTAACTCCTGAGCCGGAACATAAGCTCGACGTGCAAACTTCTGACAGCCATCACACCTTCGGACCAGATCTTCCGCATCAACATGAGCTGTTAACCAGTAAAAACCGTGCCGGAAGGCCTTAGCCACCAAGGATTTTGAACCGGCATGATGACCACAATCTCCTTCATGGATTTCACGCAAGATCTCACAGCCTTCTTTAGAAGAAACACAACGCTGAAACGCCCCTGAGACACTGTAGTGGTGCAACTCGCCATTGACAATAGCCATGGACTTAAAACGCCGGATTATCTGTTTGGCTAAAACTTCATCTTCTGGTAACTCGCCCCGGTTCATGTATGCCAGATACGGCAATGTCTAGTCAGGGATAGCATGAAGAACCGCCACCAGTTGAGCCTCCGGGTCAGGAATCGCCAGATCCTCCTCCGTTGGTACCTTGACCGATGGATTATGTAGAACATCTAGAAAAACATTAGGCGGCACTGCTTTACGCTGGGTTCCGAGCCGGCTTAAAGCGCCTGCCGCTTCATTTTTACGTCGATCAATATGCTGGACCTGATAACCCTTGATGTGACTAGCAATGACGTCCACCTCCCGTCGATAAGCCGCCATAAGTGGATCCTTGGAATCCCACGTACCGGATACTTGCTGAGCCACTAAATCGGAGTCATCAAAGCAATGTACCCGGATTAAGTTCATCTCCCTAGCCATCCGCAGTCCATGGAGTAGGGCCTCATACTCAGCTGCATTGTTAGTACATGGAAACATTAAGCGGAGAACATAAGAACATTTGTCACCTCGAGGGGAAGTAAGAACAACTCCAGCCCCCGAGCCCTCCAATTGCCATGATCCATCAAAGTGGATAGTCCAATATGTGTTATCTGGTTTATCCTCCGGTGCCTGCAACTCTGTCCAATCGTTGATCAACTCTACAAGCGCTTGGGACTTGATAGCAGTGCGAGGCATGTATTTCAACCCGTGAGGCCCAAGCTCAATAGCCCATTTTGCAACCCGGCCAGTTGCCTCCTTGTTTTGAATGATGTCTCCCAATGGAGCAGAACTGTCCACAGTGATGGGATGGCCTTGAAAGTATTGCTTGAGCTTCCGGCTCGCCATAAATACTCCATACACCAGCTTCTGCCAATGGGGGTATCTCTGTTTGGACTCGATAATCACCTCACTGATATACTAAGCCGGCCGTTGAACCGGATATTCCTTACCAGCTTCCTTGCGCCCCACCACAATAGCCATGCTGACAGCTCGGGCATTAGCAACCACATACAACAACAATGGTTCCTTATCAATGGGGGCAGCAAGAACGGGCGGCTCGGCCAACTACTTTTTCAAATCCTCAAACGCCGCATCAGCAACATCACTCCAATCAAAATTGTCTGTTTTCTTCATCATCTGGTAAAGCAGGATCGCCTTCTCCCCTAACCGGCTGATAAACCGGCTTAGTGCTGCAATCCGACCTGCCAGTCTTTGAACGTCATTGATACACGCCGGTTTAGCCAGGGATGTGATAGCCTTGATCTTCTCCAGATTAGGCTCAATGCCCCTGTTGGACACCAGAAAACCTAAGAGCTTGCCAGCCGGTACACCGAAAACGCACTTAGCCGGATTAAGCATCATCTTATAAACCCTCAGATTATCAAAAGTTTCCTGCAAGTCAGTTATGAGTGTCTCTGCTTTCCTGGATTTCACCACGATATCATCCACATAAGCATGAACATTGCGCCCAATCTGATATGAAGGCAATTCTGCACACATCGCTGATAAGTCCCCTGAGCACTCTTGAGCCCAAAAGGCATAGATACATAACAGAAGGCTCCAAAAGGAGTTATAAAAGTTGTCTTCTCCTGGTCCTTAACTGCCCTTTTGATCTGATGGTAACCCGAATAAGCATCCAGGAAACTCAAACGCTCACAACCCGCCGTAGCATCAATGATTTGATCAATACGAGGGAGGGCAAAGGGATCAGCCGGGCAAGCTTTGTTCAAATCTGTGTAATCCACACACATACGCCAAGTGTCGTTCTTCTTAAGGACCAGCACCAGGTTAGCCAAGCACTCAGGGTGAAACACCTCCACAATAAACCCTGCCACCAATAGCCGGGCCACTTCTTCACCAATGGCCTTGCGCCTCTCTTCATTAAAGCGGCGAAGAAATTGTTTGACCAGTTTGAACTTCGGATCAATATTAAGAGTGTGCTCAGCGAGTTCCCTCGGTATACCTGGCATGTCAGAAGGTTTCCATGCAAAGATGTCCAGGTTCTCACGGATGAACTCGATGAGCGCGCTTTCCTATTTCGGATCCAAGTTAACGCTGATGCTGAACTGCTTGGATGAATCGCCAGGAACAAAATCAACCAAATTAGTCTCATCAACCGATTTAAACTTCAAAGCCGGATCATGCTCTGTAGTAGGCTTCTTTAGAGAAGTCATATCTGCTGGACAAGCATTGTCCTTATAGAACTTCAACTCCTCCGTCACACAAACCGACTCAGCATAAGCCGCATCACCTTCCTCGCACTCCAGAGCAATCTTGAGGCTACCATGAACCGTGATGGTCCCCTTATGACCCGGCATCTTGAGCTGGAGATAAACATAACACGACCTTGCCATGAATTTAGCATAAACTGTCCATCCAAATAGGGCATGGTACGGACTTCTAATTTTTACTACTTCAAAGGTCAGCGTCGCAGACCTTGAATCATGATCATCTCCAAAAACCACCTCCAGAGCTATCTTACCGACCGGGTAAGCCGATTTACCAGGTACCACACCATGAAAAACGGTGTTTGACGGTTTAAGATTCTTATCTGTTAACCCCATACGCCAGAAGGTTTCATAATACAAGATATTGATACTGCTCCCTCCATCCATGAGCACTTTGGTGAACTTATAACCTCCAACTTGCGGTGCAACCACCAATGCTAGATGGCCAGGATTATCAACCCGGGGCGGATGATCCTCCCAACTCCACACAATAGGCTGCTCAGACCAGCACAGATAACAAGGCACCGCCGGTTCAACAGAGTCTACTGCCCTTTTGTGGAGTTTCTGATTGCGCTTGCACAGACTAGTGGTGAAGACATGATACTGTCGACCATTTAACTTCTTCGGGTTGCTCTGATAACCTGACTGCTGTTGTTGTTGATTCCCCTGTTGATTATAACCACCTTGGTTGCCGTGATTGCCTTGATTGCCCTGTCCACCTTGGTTACCCTAAAAACCTGAACCGGAGTTACCTCCACCATAAACCAGTCCATGAAACCCGGGCCCTGAACCGCCGGATGGTTCATGATCATACCTGAAGAGGTCTGAATTTTTGAACTCTTGCATAATGAAGCAATCCTTCCATAAATGCGTAGCTGGTTTTTCTTGCGTCCCGTGCTTTGGGCAAGGCTGGTTCAACAGATGCTCCATATTCATCCCTGATCCTCCGCCTCGCGGGGGCGGTTTACCCTTACGGCGCTGATTATTGCCTTGAACATTGGTGTTAGCCACAAAATCAGAATTGTTGTCTGCCTTGCGCTTACCGTTATTCCCATGGCCAGTCTGGTTATGCTGTCCTTTTGCGCCGGCATTCTTCTTTACCGTCTCCGGCTTCTGTTCGTCAGACTCGGGATCCTTGGTATTATCAGAATCAGCGTACTTAACCAGAGCTGCCATGAGCGTTCCCATATCATTGCAGTGGCGCTTGAGCCGTCCCAACTTCATCTTCAGCGACTTAAACCGACAATTGCCCTCCAACGTTATAATCGCCTGTCGGTGTGGAAGGACACCTATGGGACCAACGAGGATCCCTACTACGGTTGCGGGGCGCTGGAAGTGGTGAGGAGAGCAGGATCAACAGTTAGCGCAAACACGAGGGTCGTTTACCCAGGTTCGGGCCGCAGAGATGTGTAATACCCTAGTCCTGCTTTGGTGGTTGTATATATGTGTTCTTGAAGAGCCCGAACTAGCTACAGGGAGCGTAACTTGTCCCAGGGTCCCAATCCTTCTCCTGGATGCCTTGGGTCTCCTTTTATGGGCAAAGGGATCGCCACAGTGGCACCAGGAGGTGGCATCGGGGTACTGTGGCTATGCTTATCGCCAGTCATTACGGGACAAAACGCATTAAATGCGCCCCCAACGTGTCTCCCTCGCTTTACTGCCGCTTCGCCTCGTCTTGACACGCGCATGGGCCAGTGAGGCGGTGGTGCCATGTAGACAGGCAAGCAGCTGAGGTGGTGTGGTGGTGGAGCCTTCAGGAAGATCTGCATGCCACCACGTAGGCACGTGCTGAGTTGGCGAAGGAGCCCCGCGTTGACACGCAGGTGCCTGCCCGGCTGGTGGGCTGGCAGCTGCATGGACTTGGCGGTGGAATGCTTTGACGGGCGCGGGCCTGGCTCTGGCCTCGCGGATGTTCCCGGCAAGGACCTTGCCGGGGCCCCGGCAAGGGTCCTGCCGTGGCGTTGCTGTCGTCCCCGGCAAGGATCTTGCCGGGGGTCTCGTGGGCTTCCTCGGTGTCGGTGTACAAAAGTAGGGGCTCTCCTTTCCTACCCCTTTACTTGTGCACGGGCAGTCGGAGCCACGCGCCGCGGCCACGCTTGGCAAGGCAAGGGAGGTGAACCAAGGTGAGACCAGAAGCACAAGACAAAGTGGCGCAACGCCAAGGCCAAGACACAGAGAGCAAAGGGACGAAGCAGGTTCCCCCGTCAAGGTCCTTGCCGGGGCGGCCTCTGCGGCCCCGGCAAGACCCTTGCCGGGGCAGCCCACCCCAACACCAACGGAGCGATCCACCCTTGAGCCCACGGTCTCCAACACCATCAACTGCGTTGGGCCAGGGCTCGGGAGGCACCTGCGTGTCATCGCAGGGCTCCTTCGCCAACTCATCACGTGCTTACGTGGTACATGCAGATATTCATAGAGGCTCCACCACCGCGCCACCTCAGCTGCTTGCCTGCCTACATGGCGCCGCATGCACCGCTGGCCGAGGCGTGTGTCGAAGCAAGGAGGAGCGGCGACAGACGGGACGGGCCTCGCCCCCATCCCCAATAAAGCGAGGCGACACCTAAGCTACGCATTAAATGCGCTTTGTCCCGTAATGGCTAGCGATAAGCTCAGCCACAGTACCTCGATGCCACCTCCTGGGGCCACTGTGGTGACCCTTTGCCTATAAAAGGAGACCTAAGGCATCCAGGAGAAGGATTCGGATCCTTGAACAAGTTATGCTCCTTGTAGCTAGTTCGAGCTCCTAAGAACTCAGATATACAACCACCAAAGCAGGACTAGGGTATTACGCATCTCCGCGGCCCGAACCTGGGAAAACGACCCATGTGTTTGCACTGACTGTTGATCCTGCTCTTCTCACCACTCCAGCGCCCCGCAACCGTAGAAGGGATCCCCCTGATCCCATAGGTGTCGTTTCACACCCACATCTTTGGCGCGCCAGGTATGGGGCGCGGAGTAGTGAGCATCAGGTTCCACAACCAGTAGGATAGTTCTTCATCGCCATGGCTCCAAGGAAGGAGGGGGCGGCAAGGAGAAAAGACGCCGCCTGCCAGCATGACGACAGAAAAACTAAGTTGTTCAGAGCCATAAACATTTCCCTTTTTACGTACAAGATTATCATCCCCGGAGATTCTGTCCTATGTATGGAAATCTGCACGCAAAGGGGCCCTTCCGCGATTGGCAACGCCTTTGTTCTGTTTCGAGTCCGCTCAATAGCTTAAACGGCCGCGTCGAGAGTGGTCAGGAAGCCTTCCGCGATCGGCAACGCTCTCGACCCTGACTCGAGTCAAGCTCGACAGGTCGGGCGACTGCGTCGAGACCGGTAAGGTGGTTTGCCCGGCAACACACACACCCGGCAGGCACTTGGGGATCCGTCCTCAAGGTGCTGCCCTGGGTTTACGCACCGGCGAACCTACCCAATTAACGTAGGGTGGACATACAAAGGAAGATTGAATGGGAAAGTAATATGCATAATATCAAAAGTATTGCAGAGTTATATTACATCGAATTGTTGCTGCGGTTCTAACTAAATATATGAATTGTCTTGGTCATGAACCCGCAGCGACAGACAGAAATGGAGCACCTAGTCCCGGCGCTGGCCCTCCACCCTCTCGATTCTGCCGATGCGACTGGTGACGGGCTCGATGCGTTCCTCAATCCCAGAGAGGTCCGCATCGTCCAGCAAGCTGTCCACCGCGTCGTTGAAGTCGAGGTCGGGGTACCGGAAGGTCAGTTTGGTGAGGACCTTGGTCATGGCGCCCAGGCACATTCGCCAGGACTCGTCGGCCAAGGTGCTCTCCCAATCGGACTTGAGCTGCTCCAAGGCACCGAGGACAACCTCGAAGAACAGAGTCAGCTTGGCGCGGGTGGACCCGCTGCGCTCCGGGGCTTACCTCACGTTTGGCATCCTCATGATAGCCAGCTGAGCGGTGATCCTGCCAGCGATGTCCTCGAGGAGGCCGGTCCAACGGTTCTCACCATCCACGAAATCCTTGTGGATCGCGGCCTCGTCCTTCCGCAGCCGCCTCTCGGTCTCCAACTCCTTGGCCAGGGACCCCTCCCGGGCCTTGGCCTCCGAGAGCATCCCCTCAAGGGCCTCCAGCTTCACCGTCAGATCCTTGATGGAGTCGTTGGCCTTGGAAACCTGCTCAGCCTTGTCGAGGATGGCGCTTTGCGCCTCCGTCAGGGCGCCGTTGAGCGTGTCTTTCTCCTCGGCCAACTTCAGGGCCAGGACTTTCAAGCCGTCCCGCTCCACCTCCAGCTCATTCACCCTGCCGGCGTAGACCAAAGCCTGGGCATCGAGCGCCTCTCTGTGCCTCTGCTCCAGCTCTTGGGTCCGCTGCGCGACGAGTTTTCCCACCTCCTCATCCTTGCCGCGGAGCGTGGCAGCGAGCTTCTCCTCACGCGCTGCGAGGTCCTCCTCCTGGGAGTTTAGTGTGGCCTCGTGCTAGACCCGGGCAGCTTCAGCAGCGGCGGCCAAGTTTTCCGCCGCCTCCTGGGCCTTCTCGACGTCGGCAAGCTTCATGGTGAGCTCCACGTCCCTTTTGGCCAGCTCGCCCTGGGCAGCCCTCAACTCCTCGTGAGCCTGGCGGAACCAGTCCCGCGTCTCGGTGACGCACTTCTCGAGGTCCGCTTCCGCCTTCTCCACCACCGCCACCCTAGACTTAACCTTGTCCAAGCGGGCGCGTTGGAGTGCCTGGAGCTTCCGGTAGTTGGCGCACATGGCCTGGAGCAACTGCTCCTCCTGGGAGCCGCCGCTGCTGACGCTCGGCTCGTCAACAACCTCAAGCCCAACGGCGGCAAGCACTTCACCGTCGAACGCCTCCCCCTCGACGGGTGCCCTGGTGCTAGACACGCCTGGGAGGTGAGGAACAAGCCGTCGCCCACCCTTAGATACTTGCCGGAGCCGGGAGCAGCGGAGGAAGAAGGCTGGTCACCGGCCACCTCCCCCTCTTCGACGGCGGCCTTGTCGGCCTCCTCGGCGGCGGCCCCACCGGCCTCCCCGGCAGGTCCCTTGCCGGCCTCTTCAGCAGTGGCCTTACCGGCTCCCTCGGCGGTGGCCTTGCCGGCTTCCTCGGCAGCGTCCCTGCCGGCCTCCTCGGCGGCAATCTTCTCAACTTCCGCTGCGGCGTCCTTGGCCACGTCCTTGATGACGGTGTCCAGGTGCTCCGGATCCGTCGAGAGGGGATCTGAATATCACGAAAAGGGAGAGGATAAAAGCCAGGATAAAAAAACAGAGACGAAGGGCGAGCAGGTTACAAGCACCAGGCTGGGAAGCAGAAGTCTCCTCCCCGCCAACATTTGGTGTCGAGGCGGAGCCGCCGGCGCCCAAGTTCTCCTCCTCCTCCTCCTCCATGTGCGTGAGCTCGGCGCTGGGCGCCCTTGCCGGAGACGCCCCTAGGGGCGGCGTGGTCGACGGGGGCGGCATGTTTGGGGTGGCCCTCTGCGGCTCCTCCTGCCGCTGCTCTCCTCCTGCGCACCCGACAAGGTCAGCACCAGGGCGTCGTGCCCCTAACACATGTCGACGAGGAGAGAATAATGAACTTACGCTGGGGGCTGTGCCGGGGGATGCTGTCTGGACTGCCCAGCACCACCAGCGGTGCCCCTGAAGTACCAGCCGGGGGCTGACCGCCCGTCGAGGCTTTGGCCCTCTTTATTCTCTGGGCCAACGTCTCCACGTCCCTACGAAAACGAAGACAAATCGAGTTAAGAGATACAGATCGAAGGAACGGGGATGACAGGGGGAGCAGGACGCTTACTCATCGTCCACTTCCTCCTCTGCTGCTTTCCTCTTCCGCGGCGGGCTGAGGGATCCGAAGTTGAACTCAGACCTCACGCCGGTGCTCGTCGGAGGAGGAGAGGAAGGCGGGGTCTGCACGCGCTTGGACGAAGAGGAAGCAGATGCCTTCCTTGTCGCCACCGCAGCCTTCACCACCTTCTTCGCTGCCACGGCCTTCGCCTGGCGCACGGGCTCCACCGGAGATTCAGGCCGCCGCACGGCCTCGACAAGGCGGACCGGGCCGCCAGAAATGGCGCGGCGCAGAACTCGCTTTCTCCTTGGAGCCGAAGAACCGCCAGCCCCGGCATCTTCCTCCTCCGGCGGCTCGTCATCTGCATCCTCGACAAGAGGAGCCCCGGTGCCGGCGCCGCTGGCCTCCCCGGCAGCCTCCGCCCACCTGGCGAGCTCCTCCTCCTCTGAAGTCGTCGCATCCCTGTCCTCTACGCCGCCGGCACTGCCGGCCGCCTCGGCAAGCACCTCCTCCTCCGTGGCAAGTTGCGCTTCCGCCGCCCTCGCGGCTATGTAGTCCAGCTCTGCCGGGGAGGTGTCCTGGATGAGCCGTGGCTCGGCAGTGACATACCTCTCGTGCAAGGAGTCGAAGAATTCTTGCACATGGAGATCGCCCGGCTCGACCCAGTCCGGGTCAGGACCGTGCGCGTTGAAGTCCGGCATCATGGCGATCATCTCGGACCGACAAGAATTGTTGCACAGCGGGACCACTCCCGCCGGCAACCTGAAGATGGGCTCCTTGACGACCTTGCCGACCTTCGCGACGACCCTGGCAACCTTGCCAAGCCGCTCGACCTCGCCCTCGTCGTTAACTTCGAGCTGGAAGAGCCGTTGGCAGAGATGAGCATGCCTCAGCACCGCCAGGTTGTGGTCGAGGCCGGGTCGAAGCCGCATGATGTAAGCCGCGTTCGTGAAAAGCTAGGCCGGCCTCCCCTTGGCGTGCAGAGGAGCAATTCGGCGGCGGATGAAATCCGCCCCGATCATCTCGAGGGTGAGCCCAGACTGGGTAAGCTGAAGAATCCTGGTGGTGGCGATCCTGAGCTTCGCGTCGTCGGCATCGAGGTCGCTCCAATCGTTTCCTCGAACCGGCGGCACGTCGTGAACCCGGCAAAAGGCCGACGGGTTCTCCTCCTCGATCCAGCACCACCGGCCCCGCCATTCTTCCCACCTCTCGTTCATGGCGCTGTCCGGGTACGCTCTCTTGGCCCTCGAGATCCAGGCGATGCAGCCTGAGATGGCGCCCCCTTTTTGAATCCGAGGGGAGAAGTAGTGGCGGAAGAGCGCCGTACTGGGGTGCACCCCGGCGAAGCCCTCGCAGAGGTGCGTGAAAAGGGCCATGCATGCCACGACATTTGGAGTAAAATCCAGAAGACGAAAACCGTAGGTGTGCATGACATCCTTGAAGAAATCAGAGAAGGGAGGGCAAAGCCCACTGGAAAAATAGTCGACGAAGAAGGGGTACCGGTTCGGGGCAGGCTCGGCGCTGGCCGGGACGACGCGCATAGCTGGATGCCCCGACGTTGCTCCTCCCGTCTTCACTCCGCACAGGGGCTTGAAGAACTCCCGAAGCTCAGCTGCGTCGACCGTTGAAGGGTGGAAGTAGGCAAACTGCGCCCGTCGCGCCACCAGCTCCCTCTCCGGCTGCTCCGCCGCTCCAGTGTCTTTTGCCGCTCCTTTACCTCTGGTGGATTTGGACGCCATAGCAGCTGCGAGGAGCAAGGGGGCGAAGGGTAGCGGAAGCACGGCGGCGATGGGCGAAGCTTGGGGAAGAAGGAGAAAGGGGGCGGCGGCTCTGAGATTGGAAGAGGGCGCAGAAAGGGTAAAGTGAGCAGTGCGCCCGTGGTTATTCCTTTTTACGGGGAAGGCGAGGGCCGCCTCCTTTCCCATTAACTGCGACGTGACGCATGCGTGCGGTAACCACCCCACGCATGACCCCCACGTCACACACAACCCCCACGTCGCTCACGGGTCGTGGGGAAGCGCAGCAGATGGAAAAATTTCACCATGGTAAAAACCGCCCCGCCTGCCCGCGCACCGTTCTGGGCCGGGCCCAACAACGTGTTGCGCTTATGTGTGGCCCAGGCCCGGGGGCTCCTGTCGGTGTACAAAAGTAGGGGCTCTCCTTTCCTACCCCTGTAGTTGTGCACGGGCAGTCGGAGCCACGCGCCGCGGCCACGCTTGGCAAGGCAAGGGAGGTGAACCAAGGTGGGACCAGAAGCACAAGACAAAGTGGCGCAACGCCAAGGCCAAGACACAGAGAGCAAGGGACGAAGCAGCCGGGGCGGCCACTGCGGCCCCGGCAAGACCCTTGCCGGGGCAGCCCGCCCCAACACCAACGGAGCGAGCCACCCTTGAGCCCACGATCTCCAACACCATCAACTGCGTTGGGCCAGGGCTCGGGAGGCACCTCCATGGTGGTATGCAGATCTTTGTGAAGACAAGGATAAACACTCTTAATCAGAAGAGTGAGAGAAGACAAGCCTCGGCAAGATCCTTGCCGAGGAAGCCTATGAGACCCCAACGCCATGGCAAGACCCTTGCTGGGGCCCCGGCAAGGCCCTTGCCGGAAGCGTCCACGAGGCCATAGCCAAGCCCGCACCCACGAAGCTTTCCACCGCCAATCCCATGCAGCTGCCAGCCCAGCAGCCGGGCAGGCACCTGTGTGTCGTTGCAGGGCTCCTTCGCCAACTCATCACGTGCTTACGTGGTACATGCAGATATTCTTAGAGGTTCCACCACCGTGCCACCTCAGCTGCTTGCCTGCCTACATGGCGCCGCATGCACCGCTGGCCGAGGCGCGTGTCGAAGCGAGGAGGAGCGGCGACGGACGGGACGGGCCTCGCCCCCGTCCCCAATAAAGCGAGGGGACACCTAAGCTACGCATTAAATGCGCTTTGTCCCGTAATGGCTAGCGATAAGCTCAGCCACAGTACCTCGATGCCACCTCCTGGTGCCACTGTGGCGATCCCTTTGCCTATAAAAGGACACCAAAGGCATCCAGGAGAAGGATTCGGATCCTTGAACAAGTTACGCTCCTTGTAGCTAGTTTGAGCTCCTAAGAACTCAGATATACAACCACCAAAGCAGGACTAGGGTATTACGCATCTCCGCAGCCCGAACCTGGGTAAACGACCCGTGTGTTTGCACTGACTGTTGATCCTGCTCTCCTCACCACTCCAGCGCCCCGCAACCGTAGAAGGGATCCCCCTGATTCCATAGGTGTCGTTTCACACAGACACTCGGCAAGGATCTTGTTGAGGCTCGTCGCATCTTACTCTTCTGATCAAGAGTGTGTTTGCTCCTTGTCGTCACAAAGATCTGCATACCACCATGGAGGTGCCTCTCGAGCCCTCGCCCGACGCAGTTGATGGTGTTGGAAACCGTGGGCTCAAGGGCGGCTCGCTCTGTTGGTGTTGGGGCGGGCTGCCCAGGCAAGGGTCTTGCCGGGGCCGCAGAAACCGCCCCCCGGCAAGGACCTTGCCGGGGGAACCTGTTTTGTCGCTCTGCTCTCTGCGCCTTGGCCTTGGTGTTGCCTTGCTTTGTCTTGTGCATTTGCTTCCCTCCGGCTTCCCTTTCCTGCCCTGTTACGCGTGGCCATGGCGGGCGGCTCTGACTGCCCGTGCACAAGTAAAGGGGTCAAAAGCAGAGCCCCTACTTTTGTACACCGACAGGAGCCCCCGGGCCTGGGCCATACATAAGCGCAACACATTGTTGGGCTAGGCCCAGAACGGTGCGCGGGCAATTGGGGCAGATTTTTACTGCAGTAACTGCCCTGTCCGCTGCGCCTCCCCACGACCTGCGTTGAACGCGAGACGTGGAGGTCGTGCGCACGCGTATGACGTGGGTGGCGTGCGTGGGACGGTCCTCGCACGCATCCGTCGTATCGCAGTTAATGGGAAAGGAGGCGGCCCGCGCCTTCCCCGTAAAAAGGAATAACCGCGGGCGCGCTGCTCAATTTACCCCCCTCCTTGCGCCTTCTCCAATCTCAGAACCGCCGCCCCCTTTCTTCCTTCTTCTCGAGCCTCTCTGCCTTCGTCCATCGCCGCCGTGCTTCCGCCATCCTCTGCTTTTTCGCTTCTCGCAGCCGCCATGGCGCCCTAGTCCGCCAAAAGCAAAGGAGTGGCGAAGGATGCCGGGGTGACGGAGCAGCCGGAGAGCGAGCTGGTGGCGTGACGGGCACAGTTCGCTTACTTCCTCTCGACGGTCGACGTGTCCGAGCTCCGGGGGATGTTCAAGGATCTGTGGGGAGTGAAGACGGGGGGAGAGAAGACGGGGCATCCAGCCACGCACGTCGTCCCTGCCAGCGCAGAGGCCTCCCCAAATCGGTAACCCTTCTTCGTCGACTATTTCTCCTGCGGGCTCTGTCCCCCCTTTTCTGATTTCTTCAAGGATATCATGCACACCTACGGCTTCCGCCTCCTGGATTTCACCCCGAATGTCGTGGCGTGCATGGCTCTCTTCGCACATCTCTGCGAGGGCTTCATCGGGGTGCACCCCAGCACGGCGCTCTTCCGCCATTACTTCTCCCCTCAGATCCAAAAAGGGGGCGCCATCTCTAGCTGCGTCGCCTGGATCCCGAGAGCCAAGGGAGCGTACCCGGACGGTGCCATGAAGGAGAGGTGGTAGGAATGGCGGGGCCGGTGATGCTGGATTGAGGAGGAGGACCCGCCATCATTCTGCGAGGTTCTCCAGGAGTCGCCGGTCCGTGGGGGCGATTGGGGCGACGTCGATGCTGATGACGCGAAGCTTACGGTCGCCACCACCAGGATTCTTCGGCTCACCTAGGCCGGGCTCACCCTCGAAATGATCGGGGCGGACTTCATCCGCTGCCGAATTGCCCCTCTGCACGACAAGGGGAGGCCGGCCTGGCCCTTTGTGAACGCCGCCGACATCACGAGGCTCCGCCTCGGCCTCGACAACAACCTGACGGTGCTGAGGCACGCCCATCTCTGCCAACGGATCTTCCAGCTCGAGGTTAACGACGAGGGCGAGGTCGAGCGGTCCGGCAAGGTTGCCCGGGCCGCTACGATGGCCGGCAAGGTCGTCAAGGAGCCCATTTTCAGACTGCCGGCGGGAGTGGTCCCGCTGAGCAACAACTCTTGCCGGTCCGAGATCATTGCCATGATGCCGCTTTTCAACGCGCATGGCCTTGACCCGAACTGGGTTGAGCCGGACGAGCTCAAGGTGCACGAGTTCTTCGACACCTTGCATGAGGTGTACGTCACCGCCGAGCCGCGGCTTATCCAGGCCACCTCTCCGGCACAACTGGACTAAATCGCCTTTAGGGTGGAGGAGGCGAGGCTTGCCGATTAGGAGGCAAAGCTCGTCGAGGAGGCTGGCAGCGCCGGCGGCGTGGCAGACAGGGCCGCGGTGGAGGCGGAGGAGAGGGAGCTCGCCCGGTGGGCAGCAGCCGCTGGGGAGGCCAGCGGCGTCGGCACCGGGGCTCCCCTCGTCGAAGACACAGCCGACGGGTCGTCGTCAGAGGAGGGCGAGGGGGAGAAGACCGCGAATGTCGATCCTCCAATCGGCGGAAAAGGGCGAGTCCTGCGGCGGGCCATCTCCCGCGAGCCGGTCCACCTCGACCGGGCCACGCAGCTGCGGCAAGCCCAGGAAGTGCCTGTGCGCCAGACGAGGGCGGTGGCGATGAAGAAAACTGCGAAGGCCGTGGCATCGAAGAAGAAGACATCTGCTTCTTCGTCGTCCAAGCACGACTGGATGCCATCACCTCCCCCTTCGCCGGCAAACATCGGCGCGGGGATTGCATTTGACTTCAGGCCTCTCAGCCCGGACAAGAAGAGGAAGACAACAGAGGAGGAGGAGGAGGAAGAGTAAGCTCTGCTTTCTCCCTGCCCTTTCTTTTTTTTCTCCAATCGTGTCGTCCATTCTGAATTATCCTTATCCTGCAGGGACGTGGAGACACTGGCCCAGAGGGTGAAGAGGGCCAGGATTTAGGCGAGTGGCCAGCCCCCGGCGGGCACCTCCAGTACGCCACTGGTGGTGTTCAGCAGCCCGGACAGCAGCCCCCAGCCCAGCCCCCAGCGTGAATCCATCACCCATCCTTTGTCAACGTGCGTAATGCACGACGCTTTGGTACTGACCCTGCCGTGGATGTAGGAGGGGAGCAACACAAAGGGGAGCCGCAGAGGGCTTCTCCCATCGTGCCGCCCCCGTCGGCGACGCCGACCCGAGGGGCGTCTCCGGCAAGGGCACCAAGCGCCGAGGCCATGGACACGGAGGAGGAGGAGGAGAACACGGGCGCTCGTTGCTTCGCCTCGACGCCAGACCTCAGCGGAGAAGGGACTTCTGCCTCTCGGCCCGGCACGGGTAAGCCACTCGCTCTCCACTTCTGCTTGCGTTCTTTCTTTCCTTTTTTCCTTACTGGCTTTCGATCTCGGCTCCGCCCTGTCTCCTTCTTGGCATCCAGACCCCTCCTCGATAGACTCGAAGGACGTCGACACCGTCATCAAGGATGTCGCTGTGGACGCCTTGGCGAAGGCGGAGAAGATTGCTGCCGAGGAAAGCGCCGGCGGCGCCGCTGAGGACGCCGCCAAGGGGCCCACCTCGAGCCCGGCAAGGGGCCTGCCGGGGAAGCTGGCAAGGCCACTGCCGAGGAGGTGGCGTTTGACGACCTGGCCTTCTCCTCCGCTGCCTCTGGCTCCGGTAGGTACCTGAGGGTAAGCGACGACCTCTTCGTCCACCTCCTTGGCCCGTCGAGCACCAGGGCTCCCTTTGAGGGAGAGGTGTTCGACGAGGAGGCGCTTGCTGCCGCCGGGCTCGAGGTCGTCGATGAGCCGGGCGTCGGTGGCGTCGGCTCCACGCCATGTGTGCCAGCTTCCGGAAGCTTCAGGCGCTCCACCACGCCCGTCTGGACAAGGCCAAGTCCAGGACGGCGGTGGTGCAGAAGGCGGAGGCGAACTTTGGAGGGCGCGTCGTCGAGGCGCAAGACTAGTTCCGCCAGGCCCAGGACGAGCTGAAGGCCGCCCAGGGCAAGCTGGCCAACCGTGAGGTGGAGCTCACCCTGAAGCTGGCCGACATCGAGAAGGCCCAGGAGACGGCGAAGAAATTGGCAGACGAAGCCGAAGCCGCCCAGACCCAGCACGAGGCCGCACTGAGAACTCAGGAAGAGGACCTTGCCGCGCGCGAGGAGAAGCTTGCCGCCACGCTCCGCGGCAAGGATGAAGAAGTGGGCAAGCTCGTCGTGCAGCAGACCCAAGAGCTGGAGCAGAGGCATCAGGAAGCACTCAATGCCCAGGCTCAGGTCTACGCCGGCAAAGTGAAGGAGCTGGAGGGGCAAGCCTTGGTGCTGGCCCAGGAG
The DNA here is from genome assembly GCF_002575655.3 of Aegilops tauschii subsp. strangulata. Classification (NCBI taxonomy): domain Eukaryota; kingdom Viridiplantae; phylum Streptophyta; class Magnoliopsida; order Poales; family Poaceae; genus Aegilops; species Aegilops tauschii. The sequence continues at coordinate 71,786,584 of NC_053041.3, forward strand.
AGGGACGCGCTCAACGGCGCCCTGGTGGAGGCGCAGGGCGCGGCCATTAGCAAGGCCGAAGAACTCTCCGAAGCGAACAACTCCATCAGAGACCTCAAGCTGAAGCTGGGAGATCTCGAGAAGATGCTGTCGGAGGCCAAAACCCGGGAGGGGATCCTGACCAAGGAGCTGGAGACAGAGAAGCAGCTACGGATGAACGAGACCGCCAACCTCGAGGACCAAGTGGCGGGCGAGAAACGTTGGCTCGAACGCCTCGCCGCCGTTGCGGAATCGGCCGCCACGCAGCTGGGCATCATGGGGATGCCGAACATGAGGTACGCCCCGAAGACGAGCCTGAGCCCCAACGCCAACCTGACCCTGTACTTCGAGAAGGTCGTCGGCGCTCTAGGGCGGCTTTACTCCGATTGGACGGCCTCCCTGGCCGAGGAGTCCCGGATACTTTGCCGGGGTGTCATGACCAGGGTTCTTGCCAAGATAGCGCACTAGCATCCTGACCTCGACTTCGAAGCTGTGCTGAAGAGCTTGCCGGAGGATGCTGACATCGCGGCGCTCAATGAGCGTATCAAGCCCGTCGTCAAGCGCATCGACAAAATCAAGAGGTTGGATGGCCAGCACCGGGACTAGGCACCTTGTTCCTCGCTGCCGCTGCAAGTTCATGACCAAGACAATCGCTATCTTTAGTTAGAACCGCGGCGGCAATTTATGTAATATAACTCTGCAGTACTCTTGACGTTATGCATGTTGTTTTCCTGTTCGATTTTCCTTTGCATGTCCGCTCTATGTTATTGGGTAGGTTTGCCGGTGCGTAAACCCAGGATGGCGTCTTGAGGACGGATCCTCATTAGCCTGCCGGGTGTGCTTGCTGCCGAGCAAACCACCTTATCGCCCCCAACGCGGCCGCTCGATCTGTCGAGTTTGACTTGAGTCAGAGTCGAGAGCGTTGCCGACGGCGGAAGGCTACCCTGCCGCTCTCGATGCGACCACTTGGACTATTGAGCGGACTCGAAACAGAAGAAGGGTGTTGCCAATCGTGGGAGGGCCCCTCTACGTACAGGTTTTCCATGCATAGGCATAATCTCCGAGGATGATAACCTTATATTAAGGAGAAGTGTTTAAAGGTTGGCATGACTTAGCTTTCCCGTCGCCGCCCTGGCGTCCCTTGCGCTCACAGGCAGTGCCGCTCTCTTGGCCGCATTCTTCGCGGGAATCGTGGCGGCGAAGAACTGCAGGGCCAACTGCTAGAGCAGATTCTCACAATTGCGCGCCCCCTACCTGGCGCGCCAAAGATGTCGGTGTGGAACGACACCTATGGGACCAACGAGGATCCCTACTACGGTTGCGGGGCGCTGGAAGTGGTGAGGAGAGCAGGATCAACAGTCAGCGCAAACACGAGGGTCGTTTACCCTGGTTCGGGCCGCAGAGATGCGTCATACCCTAGTCCTGCTTTGGTGGTTGTATATCTGTGTTCTTGAAGAGCTTGAACTAGCTACAGGGAGCGTAACTTGTCCCAGGGTCCAATCCTTCTCCGGGATGCCTTGGGTCTCCTTTTATGGGCAAAGGGATCGCCACAGTAGCACTAGGAGGTGGCATCGGGGTACTGTGGCTATGCTTATCGCCAGTCATTACGGGACAAAACGCATTAAATGCGCCCCCGACGTATCTCCCTCGCTTTACTGCCGCTTCGCCTCGTCTTGACACGCGCCTGGGCCAGCGAGGCGGTGGTGCCATGTAGACAGGCAAGCAGCTGAGGTGGTGTGGTGGTGGAGCCTTCAGGAAGATATGCATGCCACCACGTAGGCACGTGCTGAGTTGGCGGAGGAGCCCCGCGTTGACACGCAGGTGCCTGCCCCGGCTGGTGGGTTGGCAGCTGCATGGATTTGGCGGTGGAAAGCTTTGACGGGCGCGGGCCTGGCGGTGACCTCGCGGATGTTCCCGGCAAGGACCTTGTCGGGGCCCCGGCAAGGGTCCTGCCGTGGTGTTGGTGTCGTCCCCGGCAAGGATCTTGCCGGGGGTCTCGTGGGCTTCCTCGGCAAGGATCTTGTCGAGGCTCGTCGCATCTTACTCTTCTGATCAAGAGTGTGTTTTCTCCTTGTCTTCACAAAGATCTGCATACCACCGTGGAGGTGCCTCCCGAGCCCTGGCCCAATGAGTTTATGGTGTTGGAAACCGTGGGCTCAAGGGCGGCTCGATCTGTTGGTGTTGGGGCGGGCTGCCCCGCCAAGGGTCTTGCCGGGGCCGCAGAAGCTGCCCTCCGGCAAGGACCTTGCCGGGGGAACGTGCTTTGTCCCTTTGCTCTCTGCGCCTTGGCCTTGGCGTTACTTTGCTTTGTCTTGTGCTTTTGGCTTCCCTCCGGCTTCCCTTTCCTGCCCTGTTACGCGTGGCCGTGGCGGGCGGCTCTGACTGCCCGTGCGCAAGTAAAGGGGTCAAAAGCAGAGCCCCTACTTTTGTACACCGACATCGCCGAATTAGCATTGATGCGGTTCGATGAATGCAGGATTTCCGAAACCCGGCGCACCCAATGAGTTGTTGATTCATTCTCTCCCTGGACACAAGCAGCCAGTTCCACAACGGACATGGGTTGTTTGCACGTATCCTTGAAGTTCGCTATAAACCGGGCCTTCAACTCGTCCGACGAACTGATCGAGTTTAACGGGCAGACTCTTTAGCCAGGTGCGAGCCGTTCTGTCTAACATCATGGTGAAGTATTTTGCCCACGCCGCTTCATCCACATCCAGCATCTCCATTGCCATCTCATAACTTACAACCCACGCCTCGGGGGGTTGATCAGCGGTATAATTAGGCACCTTACGCGGACCCTTCAAATCCTTGGGTAGTCGCACATTACGCAGAGCCGGGGTGAGGCATGGCACTCCCCAAGAGCTAAAAGCCAAACCATGTTCAACTGATGCCGCTGGTTGAACCGGAGCGGGTTGATGATTCGGGTACTATGCGGCCAACCGCGCCGCTAATTCTGCCTCTCGTCATGCTCTGCCATTGTTTACCACATCCTGAGCATTCATACCGCCGCGCGTCGGATTAGGCCCTCTAGGGGCGTCACGGTGCCGCGCACTGCTGGACACAGCCGGTTCGTCAATGTGCCTGCTGTAACTTTTGCTCGGACGGGGGGTTGAATGTATCATGTCCCGACTATATGAATAAGCCTGCTGTTGTACCATGGCGGTTTGAACAAGATCCCTGGCCTGTCGCGTTTCAACCGCCACCAGTGATTCGCCCTCCATCGGAATAGCTGCCAAACGAGATGCTGCAGCAATCATGTTATCCAAAGGGCTAGAGAAGTGACCCGACGGCGTTGGTATGTATTGCGGCAGGTTATCCGTCTGTCGAGGCGGGTCCATCACCCGTGGCTGACCCGGCGCTCCTGTCCCAGGTGCCTCGGTCCGGTTTACAGCTGCGGGATCGCTTGGTCCAGCTCCTGGTGTGTTGAAGGGATTCCTTCCTTCGTAAACCAGCGGCAGACGGGACCGGTGCCTCCTCCTCAGCACTTCGTTTGACGCGTTCTGGTCTAACATAAGCCGGTAATTCTGCGCCTTGATCTGCTGTGACTAGGCATCTAAAGCGGCCCGTTCTTCAGTCATCCTGGCTTCCTCAGCCGCCAAATCCTCCTTGGCCTGAGTTATCTGATCCCTCAGCTTTGTAACCTCCGCGATATGCTGATCCTAAGTCTCCAGGGTAACCGTCGCAGTCAACAGTGTCGTCCAAGCATCCAACAAACCGGAAAGAACTTGAGCCGGCCAGCGCGCAGGGCCTCCTGCCCCGGCTGCCGATCCAGAAATCATTGCTGCTGCAGATGAAGATTGCAATGTGGGCTGTGTACCGGCCATGAAGATTGCAACCTGATTCGGCGGTTCAAAGGGGTCTGGAATACTGTCGCTGTTGAAATAGCCCCTAACCCGGCCGTCTTGCAATTGCTACAGCGACTCGGTTTCGCCAGTGGATGACTCGCCATCAGAGTAGATGGCCGTCTCACCGTCGGACACCGGTTCAGATCCTACACCATGGATGAATCCTACGAACGCACGTTTCTTGGCAGGCTGAACCCGGGCAGGACTTGCATGCTGAGCCGTCTCGACGAGGTCGGTGGAGATGTCCGGCTCAGGGCCCGGTTCGCCGATCTTGCCGATGAAAACGTGAATTCTGCCAAAGGGGACCTGGTACCCGTACTCAATTGAGCCGGCCTCGGGGCCCATCCTGCGTCGTCGATGTAGAGCTTGCCGCGACAACTCTTGGTCATCCGGCCGACCGCGTATCCCTTGAGTCCTTCATAGTTGCCCTTTAAGAACTCGAAACCATCATGCGATAGCCCCACGGTGAGCGCCAACTGTCGTGGAATTAACACGTCAGATGTCCTAGTAAGAGGACTTAATCGTGGAGCCATCGCAACGAGATTAGCAAAAAGGGGTTAAACCGGACAAAGGACATGGGGCGTTTATACTGGTTCGGCCCCTTGAGGTGAAGGTAAAAGCCTACGATCCAGTTGTGGTGGAATTGATGGGGTCTCGATGAGCAATGAGCGAATCCGCTTTACCTATCTCTCGAGTTGTTGTTTCTTGTCCCTGAACCGCCGTCGGGTCGTCCCTTTATATACACAGGTTGACGCCCGGCGGTTTACAAAATACCGAGGCCGGCTCATATACGTGTCCGGCTCGGTTTCTACCTTTCCTAACTTACAACACAAGTTTACACATCTCATGCCGGTTTACACTTATGGGCTCTAAATCGCCTTTGGGCTCTGGGCCTCTAAGCTTCAATGGTAGAGCGCCATACTCCTTGTCTTCATGGGCTTCAATACGGATGAGCATAAACCGGCCCCTTCTGGGCGGTTTACACGCAGTAGTTATATCCCCAACAGAGAGCATTGAACAGCTTCTATCGGTTTTTTGAATGTGATGCAAGGAACATCGTGCTCGGCGCGTGTACCGATGGCATAAATCCGTTTGGCAACCAGAACACCAACCATAGCACATGGACCATGTTTGTATGGATGTACAACCTCCCCCCTGTTTGTGCATGAAGTCGAAGTACATTCACATGAGCATGCTTATTCAAGGGCCGAAACAACCAGGAAATAATATTATTTTCTATCTGGGACTACTTCAAGAGGAGTTAGACACGTTATGGAAAACACCGGCCAAGACATGGGACGCCAGCAAAGGCGAGTATTTCTACATGAGAGCAGCGCTGATCACGACGGTGCACGACTATCTCGGTTACGGATATGTCACAGGCCAGGCGTGCCATGGATATCGCGGATGCACGCGGTGCATGGATGATACGACGTATCAGCAGCTAACGTCAAGGAAAGATGGCAGGTCTGGGAAAATCGTGTACATGGGGCATCGAAGATGGCTCGAACAGGACGACCCGTGGAGAAACCGTGGAGATCTATTCAATGGTCAAGCTGAGCATCAAGGACCTCCACATAAGAGGAGCGGTGCCGAAATCGATGAGCTGTTGAAAAACTTGATAGAGTGCCCCGCGTCGGGAAAGACGATGAGAAAGGCGGCGGAGCCGCTGCTGAAGGTATGGAAGACGAGGTCTGTGTTCTGGGACTTGGAGTACTAGCACAAACTCGATACACCTCATTGCCTTGATCAAATGCATATCTGTAAGAATGTCCTTGAGAGCTTGCTCGCAACACTGATGAACATGCCGGATAAGACCAAGGATGGGCCGAAGGCAAGAAAAGACTTGCAAGATTTGAAAATCAGGGAAGATCTGCACATGCCGCCCCGTAAAATGTCAGACGAGACAGAGACGGAGACAGAGGCACGGGAGAAGAAGGGCAAGAAAATAAAGAAAGAGGATTATTGCCCCCCTTCTTGCTGCACCTTAAGTCAGGCTAAGATCGATCAATTCTTTAAGTGCCTTACCGGAGTCAAAGTTAGTTCCGGTTACTGTGGCAAGATAAGCAGATATCTAGACACGGACAAGAAAAGGTTCAGCGGGATGAAGTCCCATGACTGTCATGTGATGATGACGCAGATACTACTTGTTGCCCTTAGAGCGATAATGGACAAGCACGTCTGTGACATGCTTATTGGTCTCTGCATCTTTTTCGACCTCATCTCTCGAAAGTCGATCAGTGTGAAGCAGCTCTGTAGGCTACAGGAAGAGATCATTGTGAGACTGAATGAGGTTGAGATGTACTTCCCGCCCGCGTTCTTTGACGTGATGGTGCATCTGTGCGTCCATATTGTGGATGACATAATAGACCTGGGGCCGTCATTCCTGCACAACATGATGTCGTTTGAGAGGATGAATGGGATCATCAAAGGATTCGTTCGTAACATGTCCCGTCCGGATGGAAGCATCGTCCAGGGCTATGTGACACAAGAGTGCATCTCTTTCTGCGAGAATTTTCTATATGGAGCAGACCAGCCGCCTGGTGTTAGTGTTGGTTTGCCGTTAACAAGCACGATGGGAGGCTTGAAGGGGAAGGTCACTGCAACGGTCGCAAGGAACTGCACGTGGCATACTCAGATCGATGCAGCGACTTTGACAGAGCAAACTTGGTAGTGCTACAACACCTAGACGAGGTAGATCCTTTCGTGGCACTACACAAAGAAATTATCGCAAAGAAGTATCGTGACTGGGGGGTATGCAGGACGGACGCCGAAGTTACTAGAGAGCACAACTCCACTTTCCTGCATTGGTTCAAAGAGCATATTATCGCTAATCCCCCGGAGGAGGGCTCTAAGGACGGATTGCTCATATACGCCTTAGCACATGGCCCCTCGCCCAACCTCGTAACCTATCAGGCATATGATATCAATGGATACACATTCTACACGGAGGCCAAAGATATGGACAGTGATGATCAGAACTCAGGGGTGACGATGGAATGCATGACCGGCAGCGACAACGGCGCAACTGAACGATTTTATGGAAGGGTCGTGGAGATCTGGGAGCTTGACTACTCTGGACTGCACAACACGACGATATTCCGTGTCAGATGGGCTAAGAATGTCGAAAGAGAAAGCCGGATTTTCACTACCGTGACTATACCCGACGCCAAGAGCGCTACCGTGAACGCTATCGCAAAAAACAAGCCATGGGTACACGCTAAGCACGTGACACAATGCTTCTTCATAAGCGACCCGCGCAATCCCAGCCGTGTTGTCGTGAGGAGAGGCAAAAGGAACATCATTGGAATGGATGGAGTCGCCAACGAGGAAGACTACGATAAGTACGGCAACCCAATGAGGGAAGATGACGATGATGATGAAGTATACATCAAAAGAAGAATCAATACTACATTACCTAAGAAAAATCATACTCCATGGAAAAGGCAAAGTCACAATGAGGGGCTCAATTATTCTTCGACGAACAAGAAGGGAAAGAAGCTGACTCAAAAACGAAAACGTCAATGCTGAGGAACCGTATGTTATCGGTCAAATGATGTAATATATATATATGTTCCTATTTTGTATACACACTTAGCCATTATTATGCATGGGTCCAATGATGTAATATATATGTTCCTATTTTGTATACATATTTAACCGTCAAATGATACAATATATATCGCCTTCCTTCGTTCACTGCTCTCGCTACAGCTAGTCAAGGTAGTCAAGGTAGTAGCGGTTTACTTAAAAAAATGTGAGTGAAAATAAAGGGAAAGAAAAAGGAAAACTGGTTATAGTAGTAGCGGTTTACTAAAAAAAAGTGAGAGAAAATAAAGGAAAATAAAAAGGAAAACTGGTTATAGTAGTAGCGGTTTACTGAAAAAGAGCTACAGCTAGTGAAGGTAGCAGTAGCGTTTTCCCTAAAAACCGCTATAGCTACCTGTATTAGTAGTAGCGCGTTTGGTCTAAACGCGCTACTGCTACGTCCACTTAACCCAAAATCCTCCCTCTCTCTGCTTCATCCCGCCTCTTTTCCCCCCAAATCCCCACTCTCTCTTCCCCCGTCGCACCGCCGCGCCCGGGAGCTCGCCCCGACCCGGCCCTCGGCCCCGACCCCGGCGCTCGCCCCTGACCCAGGCGCTCACCCCGACCCGGCACTCACCCCCGACCCCGACGCGCCACGCCTCCCTCCTCTGCTTCCTCCCCTCCCAACCTCGGCCGTCGTCAGGCATGCCTCCTCGCCCCTGCACCCTCTGTAAATCCCCGCCCCCTCTCTCTCTGCTAGCTACGGTTAATTAGGTTAATTAGGTTATTTATTTAGTTATGAATTTAGCTAGATTGAATTTATAGGCAAATTTAGGTAAGCTGAATTTAGGTGGGCTGAATTTATATGCAAATTTTAACTGGACATGTGATATGTGGACATGTCATGTTTGGAATTTGGACATATCATTTGGACATGTGATGTTTTGGTTCAATTTTGGTAAATGATCCGAGTGGCCTATGTTACGCCGAAATGTTGATTCATTTCCGTTCCGGTGAATTTCAGGCGCTCGATATGTCCATTTTTTAGCAAAGGTCATGCCGATCCGTGAATTTTGGCATGATTTGTGCTAGATAGTAGGCATATCGAGTGCTGGCACATAGATTTCTTTTTATGTCATTTCTCATTTTTTCATACTTTTAGAAATAAACGAGGAGATTTAATCATAGGAAACATATCGAACAACGAAGAAACTGGGCCTTCTGACCAAGATGCAGACGAGATGGATTATGAGGGTGAACAAGAGTACCTCGACTATTTGCCTGCTAAGCAAGGTTTGCAGGTCGGCCTCGATGGTGGTACTGACGCCAACATCGACACCGATGGCGTCTGCACCGATGGCGGTGCCGAGACCGGCGGGGAAGATACCGTCGTGGAAGGTACCGGCGCCGATGCCGCTACCGAAAAGAAGAAGCATAAGAAGCAGAGGATACGAAAACCTAACAAGCTAGGGATTGGACGACTAGTGATCACAAAGATGGCACTTGGCAAGTTTGAGCCATTAGAGCCGGAAGAACCTCGCAAGTGCTATGGGAACCAAGTAGGATGCATCCTACGGGAATGCGCGAGCATCAACGACGATGACTTAAGGAGTAAAGAACATTTGACGCAGTTGCTCCTAACGAAGTTGCACAAGAGATTCAAGTTCCCCAACCGGGAAGATAACATAGAACAACCGTGGGATGATCCGAAGATGAAAAAGATTAAGAATCACGCCATGGGCATGTTCAGCAATGATTTGGCCTCCTAGAAAGGGAGGGTGAAACGAGCTATTGAGGCTGAGGAACCCCTGTCCAAGATTCTGGAGGAAAATCCGACACTTCCGAAAGAGGAGTTCGAAAAGTTCAAGGACACTTGCGCTTCCGAGGCAGCCAAGGCTAAGGCTGCGAAATTCAAGAGCCTTCAGCAAAGGAACACGGGGAAGCATCGCCTCGGAAGCCGTGGCTACCTCGGTAAAAGGCCCATATGGGATAAGGAGGACGCGGAACGTGATGCCGCGGGTCTCCCAGACCCCTCCGCGAAGTTCACTAACCCCTTAGAGCATGACTTCGTCAGGTCCCGCTACAAGTGGGCCAAGGAAAAAATGGTTTTTTACACGGACCAGATCACGAGGAAATTGATTGGACTACTGGTAATTATTCTTTTAGCACCATACATTTAGCTCCATATCTAGTCGACTACACATTCCTAAACGGTTCACGCTCCTTCTGTAGGAGAAGCAACACCAGCTTGCAACCGAAAGCCCTACTTCTTCGATGAGGCCCAAGTGGGACACCCATCTCAACCGGGCCTTGAACGAACTTAAGGGACTCCCTTTCTGCCAGCGGCCGCAATATGGTCGTGTGCACGGCGCTGGAGATGGCGCCACGTGGAAGGTGTTTTACAACGAGGGCCCGGAGTCCAAGAAGTAGAAAAAGAAGTTTAGTCAGGCGGACATCGACACGAAGGTGAAACTTGCCGTCGAGAAAAAAGCAGCTGAGGATGCAGAAAAAACAGCCGAGGAGAAAAATGAGTTGCTACAGCAGGCAGTCAATGCAGTTGTAACTGCCTCCAGAAATGATTTTGCTACTAACTTGGTTCTAGCGATCATCAACTGGACGAAGGAAAATCGAGACAAGACGGTACATGATTTCCCGATGCCCAGTTTCGTCGGGAGCAACTCCATGAACAACAACAACACCGCACCATCACTTGCTCATGCAACCGGGCCTCCTCTTGCAGTCGCTCCCGCTCATAGCAGCCCGTCCTTCGTCTCTGGCATGCTAGGTGGGCGTTCGTCTTTGGCTGAGCTCGACGCCGTCACGGTAATTACATGTCACACCAACATATATATATATATAGAATATTCCATTTTTGTTGCCTTTCGGATGTTTTACGCCACAGACATATGTGTTTGCAGGGCGAAGAAACCCCGTGCACCATACTCTACTTGATCAAAGGCCAGAAGGTAAACGTGGGAAAGGGGATGATATTGAACCCCTTGAAACCAACGTTCCACAACCAGCCGATCCCCGCTAGGCACTTCATGGTTAGCTTGTCCAGTGTGAACTCGGGGCACGAGGCTTTGCCTCCTCCAGTACAGCATGTGGGAGAGGACGACGAGACCCCGCCGCGGATTGGCAACGGTCGGGTGCTGCTATGGCCGAAGAATCTTATTCATCTGGAGCCGGCCGAGAGCACACCAATAACCACACATCAACAAGCATGTGCGGAGACCACCACCCCGCCTACGCAATTACCAGCTCCTGTAGTGCCGGGTGAGAGCGGCGGATGATGTGATGAAGGGGGTGCAATAGTACTGGCTGATGTAATCGGTCCTGTAGAACAGAGAATGGATGATGAGAGGGAGGTTGACCCTATTGGTTTCTTTAATACAAACGCGTATGACTGTGACATAGATATGATGAGTCAACCATATGACAAATCGGGCTATCATCATGCTAATGAGGATATGGATGATATGCCCGGGCAGGAAGGTCGTTCGAAGGATTGCAAAAAGTCTCTCTTCATGAATTCCTCACAGGACACGCCTGAAGATGCCGCCTCAACACAGGCTCAACTAGCCAGGGGTCGTACAGTGCTTAGCCCGGGAACCCTGGGGCAGGGGTTAAGGAAGGGTCTGGAAGGTGTGCCCAAGAAAAAGGAGAGGAAGAGATCGGGGAAGATAACTACCTCCAAACAAGCCAGAGCACATAATAGCCAGACGATGGATTCTGAAGACCGTGTACCTGTGAAAGGTGCGGCCATGTTCCATCTCACGGGCGAGCCGATGCTACCGCCAAAACCGCTGGAGGCACTATCAGGGGATCTCAGGAGACTGCACGACCATGTGCTGTCGACTGAGAAAAGCCTACTAGCCTCAAAGGATCCAGGATATCCGACATACGCGACTCGTGTGCCTGAGGAGAAGTGCTACGTCGACACACGGCCCGCGGAGGTGTTCTTCCTGCGGTTTGACCATATCTTTGAGATGTTTCTGACAAGGCGGCTCGATTTTACAATCGTCCGCCTTTTTGTGCTACATATGAGCTCCGTCATGAAGAGTGAAGAAGTCTCGCAAATCTGTGTGGCGGATCCGTACTACATGCACGAGTCTTTCCTGAGTATCGGCGACTTTAAGCGTGAAACGGCTAGGGACTACCTCCAAAACTTAATGGTACATAATATGGACCACGAAATTGTCCTCGTGCCTTATCATCCAAAGTAAGTCAATTCCGGACAACCCTTTCGTACATTTCAATCATTCCTTCTCGCTCATATGAAGAATAATTTGAGGTGTCTTTTCCCGCAGCAACGGGCGCGCCATCCTTATCGATCTTTACCCGCAAGTCTCCCCCGCCATGTATTTTGACCCTTCCAGAGACTACAAGAAAAAGGACTACACCCACATAATGAATATTCTAGATGATGCTCTCCAAGGATTCAACATTAGAGGTGGCCACATGCAGATCAGGAAACAAAGGAACAAGAAGATGGGTTTCGCGCATAAAACTAAATTCTCCTGCATCCATGCCCCAAAACCAAGCAAGAAGGATGGATTCTACATCGTCCATCTCATGATTCAGTTCAACACAGATCACCAAAAGCTTCGCATGACAAGCAGAAATGATGATCATATCCACAAGTGGCTAGAATCTCATGGAGAAGCGGATTATAAACTTAGAGATGACTTCTTTCGCATCCAAAGGGACATTGCGACGATCATCATGAAAGAAGTCGTCGATGAGAAGGGGATGTTCCACCACGGCCCTATATCGCGAGCTGACGTCCGAACTCGCATAGGCATGCAACGTCTAGACCTCACACCGTTCAAGAAGCTAGGGTCCATCCTCGATGATATGGAAGGATGGAACTTCTAGTGATTTATGATGCCGATGATGATGATATGTGTCGGTTCAACTTGTATACTTTTTGTAGCGATGAAACTTTGTGATGTCCACGGTCCCTGCCGAACTTGCGTAACACTACTTTGTTAGTTTGCGTACGATGACATGCGTACCTCTAGTTAATTAGTTTGCGTACTGTATGTTGCATCTAGTTGCTAACCCTATATTTTTCGTGTTTCTCTTGTATATTTTGTTGCATATGATTGTACATCCTCTTCATGAAGATGCATCTCTAACAGGTACCTAGTTTCTTGATGGCGAGATGGCAGTGCTATGTCGTGTACAAAGGGAAGGTTCTGGGGGTGTACAATCAGTGGCATGAGTGTTAGGCGCAAGTGAATGGGTTCTCGGGCGCCAGCCATAAAGGCTTCAAAAGCAGACAAGAAGGAGAAGCTAGTCACTTGAGGTTCACGCTAGTGCGAGAGAGGAACCGCCACCTCAGTATTTGAGACTTGCATGTATCGCTATTTTCGAGATGATGACAAGATACCACTTTGTGTTGGATGATGATTATGATGAGACTATTTGTATGTATATGCTATGATTACATTTGTGGTATCGCGGGCATTTGTATGTGTATCATGATGACATTTGTATGTGCTAAAGGTTCTTCTATAAAGCCTGTTCAAATACAAAACAAATATGCAGAAAAAAAACTACTAAAATTAGCAGTAGCGAGTGGAGAAAAGTTAGCAACAGCGCGATAGTAGCAGTAGCGCGCACAGGAGAAGCGCACTATAGCTATTAGCAGTAGCGAGCTCCCTGTAAGAACGCTGCTGCTACACTTGTATATCAGTAGCGCGGGCGCGCACGCGCTGCTCCTACGAGTTAGCTGTAGCGCCTTATTAGTAGCGCCGCCTCCCGCGCTACTGATATACCTAGAACCCGCGCTGCTGCTAGGCTTTTCCCTAGTAGTGACCCTTCCTTCCGCCATTGTTCGATCGTCTTCTCCATGGAGGGAACAGGCCGGAAACGACCCCATTATTCTTTCCCCGATCTGAAAGATGACGTGGTGGAGGAACTCATTGATCGGTGCGACGTCATCACCTCGGCTAGCATGGCAGGTTCGTTCAAGACCATTCTCGACTCAACTAATAACATCATTACAAGGAACCCAAGAGTCAAGGAGCGGTTTGATCTCCCCTATCTTCTTCGCCGTGACCCTGATGACTACTGGCACGGGGACGACGGAGGCCTCGCCTTGTGCAAGTTGATGCCGCTTGATAATGATAGGTATGATGTTAAGATGCCATCACTTGAGGGCAAGGATTGGGCAGGCGGAAATGGAGATTGGGCTGTTTATATTTGGTACAACTGCGAGTGGGAACTTGTGAATGTGTACACTCGTCACCGGGTTCCACTTCGAAAAATCTCAGCAGACTGCCCAGAGGTTGAGCACACCGGTATTCTACGCACGTTCAAATACGATCATGGTTACTGTCTTCTACGGAAGATAGCAATTTGTCGAGTTCCCAACCGCTCTTGGAATTACAACAACTATGAAGTTGTTGCTGTCTTTGACAAGCTTGTTGTCGTCCTTTATGGTTCGACTCGATGGATATTGCTCAAAAATCAGTTTCTATACACGGATGTGTACTGTGATGCAATTCAATACGAGGGTCTTGTGTTTGCTTCCACCGCTCATGGCACTATATTTGCATGGGATCCTCGTAGTTTCGGTACGTTTGTCTTCCACCGTAATTATAATTGTTTCATCCACATGCATGCGGGTTAGCAAGTTTCCCTTTACTAATTAACCTTCTTCTTGTGTTTCCAAGGTCCTATGAACATTCCACCACCTATACTTGAAAACTTCTATAACCAAGGGGGAGATGACGATGGTGATGATCACGAGCATGAGGACGAGCAGAACGTATATATTTAGTGGCGCCTGGCAACTAATTCCGTTGGATCACCTCTTCTTGTCTGTATACAGCGCACTGAGTTTGTTACTACTGAGGGAGCATGTGTTGTCTCCCATGGTCGCACTCTCCGGACCTATTCCAACACCCGTTGCATGGTATTTGGGATGGATACTTGTGTGCTAGCGCCAACACCTTCTCCCTGGTACAGAATTGATAGTCTTGGAGAAAACCCGCTCTTCCTTGGACAAAACTATCCGATGATGGTGAAAGGCGATCCAACTGCTGTTGACACAACGTTACTAGTACCATTTATGAGAAGCAACTGTGTCTATACCTCGGACATTTGGGTGGTTCCCTACCCTGGTACTGATATAGTAGGCCGCTTCAGCCTAGATGATCAGTCCTGCGATGGTTTCGAGATCGACAATAGATGGCCCATCCCAGAGAATCACTTGTGGTTCAAAGCAAGCGTTTCCAACGCCGAGGATTGGTTGAGTTGAATTTCATTTCATTGCTTGTTATTTGTTGTGTGATGAAAACTTTAGTATTTATAATGTATCCTCGTTGTCGATGTGGGTTGATGACCTATTGTATGTAATAAAATGATATGCCTGTGATAAACTTACTAAATTTATGAATGGCTTTCGAGTCGTTTCTCTGAGTGAGTGGTGCGACGAGGCAAAAAAATATTTTCCGAATACATAATTGTACGGGCATTGCAACAGGTTATCGGATGAGGCCAATCAACAATAGTAGTACACTATTTGTACTAGCTTCACATGCTTCGCGCGTCAGGCGGGTGTTTTTACTGTAGCCATATGTTAATGTGTTCGCTGTACGTAACCAGCACCTCGAATCCTCGACACTAGTACTATATAGTAAGTAGTAGGAGTAGTAGGGTGGCATGGGCCAGAACAAGCATTCATGTCCAGGAGTACGGCACACGCCACCAGCACGACTTCCATCTGACACCATACTTCTTGGACAACTCCAATGCTCTATCAATATATCGATGTACTCTTCTTCCCAATACCAAAACTTGCATCCATTCTACTCCCTCCGTTCCACAATACATGCCTTCTACTTGTAAAAATATAGATGTATCTAGACATGTTTTAGTATATAGGTACATCTATTTTTGGACAAATGGAAGTCAAGTATTTTGGAACGGAGGGAGTACACAATAAAAATTTTAAGTTAGCACAAGTAGTCAAATCCGAGAGCACAACCTAAGATTTGGTCGGGTTCTTCCTCCTTTTGCCGACACGTGGGACATCCAGCATCCAGGTCGTGTCATGCAAGAAAATAGAGTGGTAGTTGAAGCCACGTGATGTGCATCTTGGGTTAAACTGTAAATAGAATCTTACTACTCTTGGGTAACTCCAAAAGCGGCCACCGAAGATCTTTATTGGATTTGTTTTTAATCACCAGCACGTCGAGGTGAAAGATGTGCAGGTTCAGTGGGTCCTCTTGCATTTTCACTGACATGTGGGATCGCATGTGAGCAAACAAACGATGGGCTCCACGCGTCCGCTGGCTGGCTGAGAATAGAGATAGAGGAGGGCTGAGCACGGACTCCAGGAAATTTGTTCTACGTAACCAGCACCTTGATATTTGCGTGTGGTTGTTTCTAGAACAAAAAAAGGAGGTACCCCTACTTATGTTACTCCCACTACGCCTAGCCTAAGGTTAGTAGGTCACCTTGCGCTTGGATCTTCGCCTCTTCCGGAAGTCGATGGTTCTATAGTAGTGCTTCTGGCAATCTGACACCAAATGAACTGCTGCACGTCCACCGCTTGTAAGCAAAAGTTTCTCCTCGTGCTGCGAGCCACCGCGCACGCGTTGGCGAGAGAGAAGGCGTAATCAAGCTTCTCGTCGTTCTGCGAGTTGACGGGACACATCAAAGTTATTTAGTACGTACTCTCTCCAAAAAAGGGCTGACCATGTCATTGCTACCATCCCGTGCTCCGTCGTTGAGTACGTGCACTATTCACGTGCGATCAAGGAGCAAAAATATTGCATAGGTGCAATCGAAGTGCACGACTAACTTACGCACTGCTTATCTGATTATCTCCATTTTCTTGCATGACACGTGCACCTTGATGCTAGATGTCTCACGTGTTGGGAAAAGGATGAACAAAGCTCAGGTAAAAGAAAAGAGTTGAAGAGCATAGATTCCCGACGACCGAGAAGGAGCAAGGAACCTCGCGGTGGAGCGTCTACAAGGAACCTTGCGCGTTTTCCCCTGTTTTTTGCCGCCTGCCCACCTATAAACAAATAAAAGAACATGAACTTTTCGCTAACCACTAGAAACGGTACATCAGGATGCTAAGTTGAAGATGTTTTATACTCCCTCCGTTCCCAAATATAAGTCTTTTTAGAGATTTCAATAAGGGACTACATACGAAACAAAATGAGTGAATCTACACTCTAAAATATGCCTACATACATCCGTATGCTGTAGTCTATTTGAAATGGCTAGAAAGACTTATATTTGGGAATGGAGGGAGTAGTTTATATTGAATTATTGATAACCATGCAACAAGCCATGCATGTACAGGACGCTTGCAGCCACGCATTTACAGAAGCCAACGCACTAACTCCATCCGATCCAACTCATGCAAATACGCGCATAGCATGGAGCATAGAACGCACGTACACAACATGTGCATGCACACACGCTCGGCCGCAGAATGCACGTGAATAACACATGCATGCACACACACTCGGCTGCATGGAAGCATGCGCCATCTGTGGCGACATCCGGTTCGTCATGCTACGGCGAAGCTCGCACGCAACGGCGCATACGCATCTCTTGCGGCACCTCTTTGCCGTCGTTGCTCAACTACTAGTCGGAGACGAAGACGACCGCAGCCTCGGCCTTAGAGCTAGCACCGATGGAAAAACACGCACGCTGCATGCACACGGGCACGTACGGAGTGCCCACGACGTGGTGGTGGTGCGTCCCCAGTTGCCTCTACTCCTTCTGCGCACGTTGTCTATGAAGGCGGTTGCATGCTAATGATGATGTGGGTGAGATCTTCTAGGACTCAGATGATGATGAGGAAAATTATGAGACACAAGGTGACGTACACCGTCAAGGTCCACGGTCAAGAGGGTGCTAGTAAGTACTTAGACTAGCCACAGTGGGAGTAACTTCAGCAGTAACATCGAGTCCACCTGAGCAAATTTGCTTATGTGGCAATGAGTTAATGAGGAGAGAGGTAGTTATAGTAACTTAGCTAGTTACTGTAACATCACATGTCCCAATGCAATATGAGTCTATAACCTAATAAATGAAGCTTCGCATGTTACCACACTTATGTTACTACCCACTATGAAGGTAGTAACATACTCTAGGGATATGTGTATGTGACTAGTGTATGTTACTCACCATTGTGGCTAGTCTTAGATGTGCTTAGATGAGGTGCTAAGTGCATTAAATGGCTTAGTAACTCAAGTCTTCAATGCATAGGTGCTTAGTTTATTGGTGCCAAATCATATTTTATGCCTACATGGCAGGCTTGGTAGCTATACATGGTGGAGCACTGGGAGAGGCCAAGGCTGGTCATAGTGGGGAGTAACTTATACTGTAACATATTACTATGTTAATCTAAACATCTCTATAAACCGGAAAGGAGGGAGTAGTAACATAGACTAGTGTCATACATAGAGTATGGGAGCACATGATATTTCCCCGTCCGGGCCGATCCCAAGTTGGCTTCTCACTTTCTTGGCCCAACAAAAACCCCTCCCCCCTCCCGCGCGCGCTTCCCGCCCGGCGCCAGCTGAGCCCGCCGCTCAACATTGATGGCAAGTCAGAGCGACGCGACCTCTCACTGCTTCCGCCGTTGAAGCGGCGCGCCGACCGAGGGCACCACCCGCTGCACGCCCGGCATTTTAGACTACAAAGTGGAGAGTAACTTTAGAGCAAGTACTACAATTAGATGACATAAGCAGGCTATAAGGATTTAAATATAGTATTTGTGCTTAGTTGAAGGAGAGATAAGAGGAGAGAGAAGAGAAGCGGATTGTAAACGTGTAGCCGGTTGTACTCCAACATACTTTGTGAGACAAAAGGTGGGGCCATTATTAATGATATAGTATTTATACTAAAGGGACTAACGGACGCCTTAATTACTCCGTTTTTTTAGACAAACCTTGGTGGGGCTATTATTGATTTTTTTGAGCTATTATTGACTTGGACATGGGGTTTGGCGGCCAAAGGCCTACTATTATACTCGCACGACCGACCTGAGATGCTCTACCCTAGCCGCCGCTGTATCATATGGTTTCGCACCATTCCAGATCTTAGCGCCGCCACACAATTGTTCTCCAGCCCTCCTTCCGGCATGCACCGCGAGAAGGGACAGCAGTCCTCCAAACCCGCCTTCCGTGATCCTGTACAGGAGAGGGGCGATTAGGTTTTTGGGGAGCACACTCCTGTTACTGCTGCCAGCGACGACTTCCTCAACGACAGCCTTCTTGCCCGACCTCGGTAACGTCTTCATCAACGACATGAGTGACAACATCAACCACATCGGTTCTGCTCCCGCTGTACAGTATGTGATTCTGTCCTCCTGGTTTAGTCTGCATCATTACTTTGATGTTTGCAATTGTCGTCATGATCTATTTACTGCTGATTCGGATTAAATCTCATACTAAATTGCTCCTATATTCAACAACCAATCCAAAAACTTGATTACAGGCAATTTACTACGAGTGGTTTTGCTGTGCTTTTGAAGCCGCCTACTTTTAAGGGGGTGCAATATAAAAGGTGGCGCACAAGAGCAGTATATTGGTTTCAGATCATGTACTGCTATGACGCCACTAAGGGTAAGCCTGAGGGCGATCTTAATCCTACAAAGTAGGAAGCTTTTCAGAACATGGATACCCTCTTCAAACCCGCCCTGCTGAGTGTTCTTGACGATTCCCTTGTGGATTCATATATGTCGTTTGACATCGGCAAAGACATGTGGGCTGCGCTCGAGGCCACGTTTGGGCCCTCGGGCACTGAAAACGAGTTGTACGTCATGGAGGAATTCTATGACTACAAGATGACTGATGAGCGCTCTGTTGTTCAACAGACTCGTGAGATACAGTCACTCTCTAAGGAACTTGAGTACTTTAAGTGTGTGTTGCCGGACAAATTTGTTGCTGGGACCATCATTGCCAAGCTTCCACCTTCGTGGAACGATGTTGCTACTTCTCTGAAAAACAAGAGACATGAGTTTTCTGTTTTGGATCTCATTAGCACTCTTGATTTTGAGGAGAAGGCGAGAGCAAAAGACACACGTGCTCGGGTCGTTGAGGGAGCTTCTAGTGCTCACATGGTACACGAGAAGAACTTCCAGCCCAACCAGCCCCAAAACAACAAGAACAAATCTCAGGGGAAAGGCAAGTTTGATGCAAAGAGCAAGCCGTCACATTCTACAAACTTCAAGAAGAATTCTCATAACGGGAAGGGATACAAACCTCAATTTTGGTAGCACCGCACAAAATTTATATGGCTGCATCTACCTGCTGTCAGCTAACCTCATGGTGCTCCAAGTTTTCCTACATTCGTAACTAGGTATAATGACCACCGCAAGATGAAATTAGCTTATTCATATAGTGCGGAACGATCCTGTCATGTGTGGAGGAGCAAACAAGCAGTGCAGCTGAAGGTGGAAATCAACCAAGGACTTATGAAATTATATATAATCTTCCTCAGGCAGGTCAGTATCCCCTTCGTCCAGATGATCGTGTTTTGTCATGCCGAGCTATTGATATGTGCTACTGTTTTGCAACACCGTTTAAGTATAGCTACTGTTTTCCTATCTTTTCAGATTCAGGACAATGAATATGATTTCATGGGAACTGCACAATATGGACCCATGTTGAGTCATCTCTATTGCCTCATGTGTTTGCTGCAAATGTGTCAGCATCAGTTGCAAGATGAGGCAGCTAGCTAGCTATGGAGTTGCCAACATGCTCAAAGTGCTCGCAACATTGAGAAGAAACAAGCATGCCCAGGAAATTAATGCGTGCGCAGGGAGGCCCTTTGCTCAGAGAAGCATCGACCGATTTTCTTTATTTCCACACCTTCTCACAGCTTTGTATTAGTTATAGTATGGTGAATCATTGAGATGCATAGACATGCTGAACTTTTGTTCTTCTGGATGTTAGTTTAATGTGAGTGTCTGCATCTAGTACCGCATCCTCTAATTTGGTGGATGCACACAGGGAAAATAAATCTCCTTAATTTACTCCAATCTCCTTAATTTACTCCATAACCACCCTATTAAATAGGACTAGTAACAAACCAGGCACCATGCAGTGGCCGGCAGGCACATGCATCCTACATGCATGGCCAGTCAGCCAAGTCCATGCGCCAGCTCCAATGCAGCAACGCAAAAGAAGAGAGCGCTTCTTGGGAAAAAGCGAGTAGTTAGTGCAGCAGGCCTTATAAACACGAACAACTCGCTCTCCTGCTTCCGTCTCCCCCCCCAATTCCCCCCGCTTCCCAATCTTCCTCACTCATCCAGAAAACTCCGCTCACCTTCTTCCTCACTCGTATAGAAAACGCCTGCTCCTCTTCATCCACTCCTACAGAAATCCCCAGCCCTCCTTCTTCCCCACTCGCACTGCCACTGGGCTCATCTCTGGCTACTCTGCTCAAACCCGTGAGCTCGGCGCGACGCCCACAAGGAAAATGGAGTCAGCTGGCCCCAGCGCCAAGAAGATGAGGCTCCGCCAGCGGTGACGCCGGTTGTAGATCCCACACCCTGTAGCGTGGGGAGAAGCGGCGAGCCCCCCCCCCCACCCGGATCTGAGGAACTGGTAGAATCTCCGGTTGACCGCATCAGCGATCTCCCGGGCATCATCCTTGAGGAGATCATCTCGCTTCTCCCCACCAAGGATTGCTGCCGCACAGAAGTCCTCTCAACTCGGTGGCGCCCTCTATGGCGCAGCGCGCCCCTCAATCTTGACTGTCGTCAGATATCTGTCCTTCCTGAATTTGATCTCCTCAGAGCCATCATCTCTTCTCACCAGCAGGGCCCCGTTCAATGCCTCTGCAAAACGACACGCTACCTACTGTCGATACCCGGCAAGGTGGACGCTTGGCTGACATCCCCTGAATTCGGAAAACTCCAGCAGTTTGAGTTGTACCATTACCACAAAAGTTTCATACCACGAACACACCAAGAATTCTGCCCACACCACCGTTGTCCATATCGCGGTTTTCCTCCTCTCTCCACACCGCCACCTTTGCCCGGTGCCATCTACGAGACGATCTGGTACAAATTCTTCGACTCCCATTGCTAAAAAAAATTCGCTTGTGGTGGTTTATCTGTCGGAGGCCTCACTGCACAACATCATCCACTCCAGTTGCCCTGCCCTGGAGCGCTTGCTGATTGTTTTGGGAATAGAAATCGGTATCAGTTGTCTCCAAATAAAGTTGCCTCACCTTAAAAGCATTGGAATTTGTTTTAAAGGACAGCAGCTCATCATCGAAGATGCCCCTTCACTTGAAAGGTTGCTCCTTCATAATTGTTATACACCTTCAGAAATAATTGTCGTCTCTGCGCCCAAACTGGAGACCTTGGGTGCAATTCGTGACCCGTTTAATAATCACAAGGAGTTGGTGTCTGGCTCCTCACTTTTTCAGGTATCGTATATTATCATCTACATATTTGTAATCATATGCTGCATCTTTTATTCGTGCACATAAGTTTTATATCATCTTGGAGTACACTTTGGGTACTAATATTATGTTATATGCTCAATGAAGAGTTCGTCCATTGATAGCCTATCAATGATGCTGGATTCTGTCAAGATCATATATATCAGAATGTATAGTTTTGATCTGGACATAATTATTGGCTTGCTGCGATGCTTTCGATCTCTGGAGAATTTATACATAGAGGTGATGATATCATGCACATTGAAAGCCCTTATATATTGTACTAGAATTAACTGTTCAGCTTTCGTTCTTTCGACATACTCTTTTTTCAGACCTTAACTGTTTTCAATCTTCATGTCTACTTAGGCATACCCACTTGGAGAAAAACATATAACCAATTGGTGGCGTAATAAGCACAAGGATTTTCTCAATTCTCATGACATTCGTTTGAGAACAATAACGATGGGACGATATGCATCCAACCAGGCAAACAGAAGCTTTGTCACATTCTTGCTGTTGAATGCGAGGTTACTATTGTCCATGAGGCTTAATTTTTACAGCAAGAGATTTCTCACGGACGAACATGTTGAACAGCAAAAAAAAGAAGTTTCAGGTGGACAAATGGGCTTCTAAACGTGCTCGGCTTCTATTTACAACAAGTTGTAGACATCCTAAAATAAATGTTTTTGCACAGGATGTTGATTTTATGGATCAGACCGATCCATTTGTTTGTGACTGCAAAAAAGAGTGGTTGGGTTAGATGTTACTGCCATGTTCAATCTGGGTTTTGTCTAAAAATTTGATGAAAAATTAATCCTTGGGATTTTTGTACCATTTGTATGCTGGACTTGCATGTTGTTGCCCTCGTACTCCCCTCCACCTGCCACTACACTGCCGCATCTTCCATGGCCGTTGTTCGTTCCCGTCCGAGGCCTTGCCGTCGTTCTCCGCCTCGGTTCGCTCGCTGTGCCCGCCGCCGTCTGGCATTGTCAACATGGTGAACAACCAAGAGGAATTAGGAGATGACTGTATGTGGAGAGGTTGACAGTAGGGACCCACCAGGGTCATTGCATTTCGCAAGCAGGTGCCTCGTAATTACAAGCCAAAAAAATACTTCCTCCTAATTGTTTGACAACTAGGTCCACGCCATTGTCAATGTAGTCAATAAACGAGAAAATTACACAACAAGCGGATAACACCAGGGACCAAGCAGCTCGCCCAGTTGTTTTTCAGTTTCAGAGACGGAGCTCAACTGCGCGCTGTGCGGGGGCTATGGCCCGTCAAGCCCACGCTTACGCTTTTATTAAGCACATGACGAGCCCAGTTGATATATTTTTTCTTTCTGAAATTGGCTAGCCCAGTTCTTTTTTTTGGAGAATACCAAAACCGACGCTTAGCTGCTTTTCTCAGCCCTGCTGGGCTGCAAATCTTTCAAGACGAGGAGGGATGTAAGTAGTAAGAAATGGGCTTCCCTAGAAAACGGGCTATAAGTTGTAAGAAATGGGCTGTAAATTTTTAAACCAAAGCGAACCGGAAATTGCATTAAAATATCATTTTTTTCAGGATTTCTCTACTCTCTACTCTTATAAAAACCAAAGCCAACTGGCAATTACATTAAAATATCATCTTTTCTCCCACAAGATAAACTACTCATACAAATGCATCTTCATGTTCCATGCAATGAATGGGCATCTTGCTAGTTAAGATTCTAAATTTCATTCTTTTTTTTTGTGGAGAATTGTTTTTTGAATTTTATTTTCATATAATTTTTTGAAAATTATTATTAACGTGACTCGAAATTTCGTGATTAAAAGAGTTCGGACCCCACCGAAATATGCAAAATTTCGTTGAATTTTTTAGCAGTGCCCAGAATATATGGTCTGTAATGCTAATAAAAAGAATATGCGCTTCAAATATCCTTAAGAATTAGGAAATGGGATGTAAATTATTGAAAATAATGGCTAATGGGTTGTATGCTGTTTTCCACAGATTTGGAGGCTGACTTCTGGGCCTACTAGGTTGACGATGAAGTTGTCCTAAATTTTTTTTGACGCGTACGCAAGGCTTTGTCAACTTAGTCAACACACGGCAGTGACTGTTGGATGTCCATCCAACGGCCGCCGTGCTTCTTCAATCTCTGATCTTGTTGCTCCAGCCGCCCAAACCAGCGCCGGCGGGACTGCCTGCTCCCTCCTCCCGTGGCTGGCTGTGCTGCTGCCAGGCCATCCCTCTAACCACCCACACATCCTGTTATTTTCCGGTGACGTCAGCCTCACCCCGCAGCCGACCAGTCAGCGCTCGTACTCCCCTCAGTGTGGGCATCCGCTGCGGTGGCTTCGCGGGCTCCGGGTGGTTCTCTTCCTGGGCCTCGCCCTCGTCCACCGCATTTGTGCTATCGGCGCGGCGAGGTCAACATGGTCAACAAACAACAACCATCGAAAGAGGTTGACAGTAGGGGCCCACACAGGGAAATGCCTCCTTATTATGCACAAAATAATGATTCCTCCACCTGATAGCTGGGACTCACCGGAAGGGCCTCTGTATTTCGCGAAAAAAATGTTCCCCCGCTGTCAGCTCGGACCCACCGGAAATGCCTCCTTATTACGCACAAAAAAATGAATACTCCCCCTGCTAGCTGGGACTCACCTTGGTGGGAGGCTGACTTGTGGGCCTACTAAGTTGACGGGGACGGAGGGTTTTGTCAACTTAGTCAATATGAACGATTCTAGCTCCAGTGACCGTACGATGTCCATCCAACGGCCGTAGTGCTTCTTGAACCTTTGGTCTTCGTGCTCCAGCCGCCCAAAGCAGCGCCGGTCGTGCTGCATGCTCCTGCCTCCCGTGGCCGGCTATGATGCCGCAGAGGCCTCACCGCCCCCTACTACTCCCGCTGCTGGCCGGGCCATCCCTCTACTCACCCACACCCCATGTTATTCTGCGGCGACGACATCCTCACACCGCAGCCGAATCAATGAACCCTCGTACTCCTCTTCGTGTGAGCATCCACTGCTGCGTCTTCCCCGGCTCCGCGTCATCCCCTTCCAAGGCCTCGCCGTCGTCCACCGCCGTGGTGCTCTCGGCGCAGCGTGGTCAATGTGGTCAACGACCGACTTCCATCGGAAGAGTACTGTACGTGGAGAGGCTGACAGCTGGGTCCATCGGAAGTGCCTCCTTATTACGTGCAAAATAATTATTCCTCCACCTGACAGCGGGGACCCACCGGACGGGCCACTGTATTTCGCGAAAAAATGATTCGCCCCCTGAGTGCTGGGACCCACCAGCTACATCTTCGCACGGAAGGAAGTGCGTCCGAAAAAAAACGATTCGCCCCCCTGACTGCTGGGACCCACCAGCTACATCTTCGCACGCAAGGAAGTGCCTGACAGTCGGGACCCACCTAGTCGAAGCGTACATAGCATTGTCATACTGGTCGCGAACGTGTACGTACATATATACTGGTCGATGTAGAGGCACGCACGTGTCGTAGTAGAGGCGCGCACGTAGCATGTACACGTACGTACAGCGGTCAGTGTGCAAGAAAGAAAATATGACCACGTATGTGTACATACGGGCGGGGTCTCGAGCGCCTACTCGCACATACGTACGGCCAGGGCTCGTGTACATGGCTGGGTCGGAACGGAGAAGCAGCATGGTCGTCGTGCTCATGGGGAGCCAACCGGCTGGGTCGGAACGAAATGCGTCGTCGTATTCATCAGGAGGGCTTGGACGGAACAGGCAATGGAAACGAGGCCTGGCGTACCGTAGAACGGAGGAAATGGCCTTATGTTCGACCGGCCACGTTCGAAACGGGATCCTGTTCATCGGGAGGGGTCTGGCGTACCGCAAAATGGAGGAAATGAACCTCCTACGGTCGAAACGGGGGTCCTGTTGATCGGGAGGGGTGTGGCGTACCGCAAAACGGATGAAACGGACTTGTGTTGGAGCGCTACGGTCGAAACGGGGGTCCTGTTCATCGGGAGGGGTGTGGCGTACCGCAAAACGGGACTCCACGGGATACTGTTCATCTCCACCGTCGACCTCCTCCTGCCTCCACAGGCTCCTGTTCATCCAGGCTCCACCGCGCGCTACTCCACCGACTACTGTTGGACCACCCCTCCATGCGCACCCCTTCATCGTCTACTATTCATCTAGCCCGCCACGGGGTCGTCCTGTTCATCCAGAGGCAACGTCACGGGGTCCTGCATCCACCCCCACCGCTCACTGTTCATCCAAACACCCCCCCCCCCGCAACACTCACTATTCATCCAGAGGCAGCATCGATCGGCTTCAGTTAGCAGCAGTAGCGAAGGAATCGCCCGATCGGGTTCAGTTAACAGCCATTGATCGATCGCTCGGGTTCAGTAACGCATAGCCTGCAGTGCAATCGCCCGGGTTCAGTTAGAGCCCAACGCCTCGCTCGGGTTCAGTTAGAGCCAACGCCTCGCACACACGCGCGTACGTGTACGAGAGAAATGCGCATCGCTCGGCCCCCAACCACCCACCGTAACCGGGAACTCCCCGAAATTTTCCTCGCCCTCGCTTCTACTACGGTTTTTTCCGTCATGGACAGCCCAAAGAAGGTCATGCAGCTGCGTCTCCGGCCCGCCGAGGACGAAAAGCCCATTTTCTGTCATGATTTTTTGTCATAGAAGTAGGAGCCCTCCACATCTATGATGACGGCTGGTTTTGTCACAATTATCGTCATAGAAGTGTCATATGTATGACAGAAAAAAAATTGTTCGGCCCAAAATGTCAA
The DNA here is from genome assembly GCF_002575655.3 of Aegilops tauschii subsp. strangulata. Lineage (NCBI taxonomy): Eukaryota > Viridiplantae > Streptophyta > Magnoliopsida > Poales > Poaceae > Aegilops > Aegilops tauschii. Next base: position 71,813,167 of record NC_053041.3, read on the forward strand.
GGATGTGTCCTTTTTTGTAGTGCTTGTTGTTCTTCGGGTACACATCCTCTCTGCTTATTGCCGAGACGTGTATCAGGAGAACAGCAGGGAGGTGCTGCCGAAATTTTGCTTCGGATCCGGAGCAGAGCATGGGAAAATGAACCCAATCTACACATACTCGGGTGGGATTAGGACCTATCTTTACCTATTAACGTGTAGGTTGCATGGACATAATAAAACTGACAAACTCCATTAACTGACGGATATGGTTTGCTTAAATATGTATATATTTCTTGTGTGTCCAGTAGGAAGTCAATATGAGTGATCGTGCGTGGATGTACACCGGTTTCACTAGTCAGAAAGTTTGGACCGAGGAATGGTTAACAAAAACCAAGGGGTTTGTTAGAGCCGCATTTGCAAATGGCCAGGAATTTAGCTGGTGCCCCTGTGCCCGGTGCGACCACTATAAAAAAAGGGACGAGCTTGAAATGAGTAAAGACCTGCAGAAGTTTGGTTTTACGTCTGATTACACGGTCTGGACATTACATGGTGAGTCTGCCCAACGTGCCAGAGCCGAGGTGGTTCGTCGTTGCACCGACGAGCATGGTACCGGGACCGCAGACATGGTGCAAGACTTTGATGATGCTCGGGACTCAGACGAGGAGATGGAGGAATCTGCAAAGGCCTTCACTGAAATGTTGGAGTCCTCAAAATGTCCTCGCCACGAGCACACTGAGCTTTGTCAGCTGGATGCCATCTCATAAATAATGGCTTTGAAAGCTCAATTCAACTTGGGCAGGGAATGCTACGACGCGATGATGACATTATGGATTGAGCAGGGACGAGTCTTTAAAAATTGAAAATATTTGGTCTAAAAAGTCATGATTGGCACATATGGATTGAGCGGATAATGCCGGTGATGTTGTGTGGCTTCATCCCTGAGGATGAATGGCTAGTACTGGCAGAGCTGAGTTATTTCTTCTGTCTTATTTGTGCGAGAGAACTATCGCCTGGCCTCCTAGAAGAAATGGAACAGTTGGCGCCAGAGTTGATCTGCAAGTTAGAGATGATCTTCCCGCCAAGCTTCTTTAATCCAATGCAACACTTGATTTTACATCTCCCGACCGAGGCACTATTGGGGGGCCCGTGCCAAATCGTTGGCACTACTCAAGTGAGAGGATGCAGAAGACACTTTGAGCAAAATGTAAAAATAAATGTAGAATAGAAGCATCGATGGCGGAGGCATTCATCATTGAGGAGGCGGCAAACTTCGTGACAGCACACTATGAAGCCAAAAATCATCATTTGCATAATTTGAAGCCTCGGTACAATGCTGACGAGCCTAAAAAGGGTGGATCCAACCTCGGCCTATTCAAAGGAAATCCTACACTAGCCAGTGGTTGGAAACCAGTATCGTTGGATGTTGAAGAATGGCGGACCATTTCGCTGTATCTCTTCAACAACCTAACAGAAGTGCAGCCATACATCGAGTAAGATCTCGGTACATTGTTTTGCAACTTCTAATTCCTTTGAACTGCTCTTATTCCTGGATATTTGATGCAGTCGATACATCACCATATTCTCGTATGGAGCGGTGATCCAAAAGGAATCCGTCGAAGAGTATGAGATTCTGGCAAAGCAAGGAGCCGAATATCCCGGTTTCATCTCTTGGTTCAGAAAAACGGTAATTTCCATTAGACCCTTTCATTTCTTTGGCTAATTTGCGACTAATGCAACAATCCTTTCGTATTAAACTTGTAGGCTAATTCAGAGATTATGGATGCCGAATTGAGACAAGTAGCTAATGGTTTTGACTATAAGGTCCTTTCATTTGACAAATACGACATCAACAAGTATCGCTTTCGTGCCTATGGCAAAGAGCTATCTATGGCCGATCGAAAGTCTACAAATTGTTGTGTCTCTGCTATTGGCGAAGGAGGTATCGAGTATTATGGAATAGTTGAAGCGATTTATGAACTTCAATTATATGGTGACAACCCACCAAACGTCATAGTCTTCAGATGTTATAGGTTCCAGCCGAGGGAGAATAGAAGGACTCATGAACATATAGGGCTAGTCGAAATCAAACAAAGCACCCATTTGGATGTTCCTGATGTCTATATTACGGCTCAACAGGCAACCCAACTTTCCTATCTACCGTGGGCCTGTCAAAGTGATCCAAATCTCAGTGGTTGGGATGTCGTTTATGAAGTGCCGCCACGTGTTAGACCACCTCCCCCCAATGAAGAGTATTATGAACCTCACGTTAACCAAGACACATATCACGAAGGAGAATTCTTCTAGGAAACATGTCTTTCCAAAAAAAGTTTCAAGAACCACTCTACTCCACCCCAGAACATTGAAGTAGACAACGATAGTGAATCTGACTTCACCCCTGAGCCGGAACAAGAAGAGCCGGAACAAGAAGAAGTTACTGCTGCCGATGACCTGTCAATGCTTGAACGATTACGTAAAGGTGGCCTTCCACATGATGATGCATTTATAAATGATGATGATTAGCACGTCATTACCGATAGTGATGATGATGATGCATTTATTAATGATGATGATGAGCACGTCATTACCGATAGTGATTATTAGGTATTCAAATTTTTATGTTGTACTTGATTTATATAGTTATTTGTATGATTGTATGATTTATATAATCGGTATGTATAATTTCCTTACTTTCTATGATTGTTTCTTATACATAGTGCCATGGTCTTGATGTCCGTCCCCGTCGGCCCTCGCCCGCTTTATGATTCGGATGTGGTAAATTCTCTTTCATAACTATTTGTTGCATTTCGCATTTATGACAATTATGGCCATCAAGTTGACATAGAGATATTTTAATCTAGGAGGTATGTGAACCGTAATTTGAAACCGACCCTCTTGTCGAGAAGTTAAATTTAGTTGAAAAAGAAAATGAGCATTTAAAAGAAAAAATTAAAAGAACTGAAGAAGAGAAGATGACATTGGAGTTGTATGTTGCCGATGTCATCGATGGTCACAAGATGAAGATGAATGCAATGCGCTTGAAGATGGATGTAATGCGCCTGAAGCTTAATAAGATTAGAAAATAAGCCATTGATAATGAGGCTTGGTATCATTATGCCGTTGGATCAATTGTTATCCTAGTAGCGATCTTCCTCACATTTGTTGTGATGAGGGTAAGTTTTCTCTAGTGTTTTGCTTTACAAATGGATATTTAGCTTATTTTCCTCCTAAATGGCATAATTACCTAAGTTAGATAAAAAATGAGATATACTTAGCTTATTCAGTTCATTTATGACATACTTAGCATACTTAGGTCAAAAATGTCATGATAATCTTTGTTACCCCCAAAATGATATAAACTTAGCTTATTTTTCTCGAAAATGACATAATAACCTTACTATGCTCCAAAATGACCTATTTACCTAGCTTAGCTCTAAAATGACCTACACTTAGCATTTTTTACCTAGCTTAGCAATAAAATGTTATTTTTACCTACCTTAGTTAGAAGAAGAAGGAGATAAAGAAGAGGAGAGGAGAAAAAGAAAGAGAAGAAAAAATCTTCTTCTTCTTCTTCTTCTTCTAACTTGTCTTCTTCTTCTTCTTCTTCTTCTTCTTCTAACTTTCATCTTTCCCAATTTGCAGATCTGCTTTACATGAGGAAGCTTGGGTTCATGGAGTGTACTATTCTTCTAGTGCTTCCTTGTTGTTTATGAAAACTTGTTTGGATATGTATGTCTATATGGATATGTTGTTGGAAACTTCTTTCTGGTTATGTATATATGGATATGTCAGACTTTGTTGAACTATGTTGTTGGATTTGATGAAATATGCTGTTGGACATGCTGTTGGATATGTTGGATATGTATGCATGTATATCTGTGTTTGAAACCATGTCTAATTAATTCGATTTAAATAAAAATAGGGGATATATAGCCTCTTTGTCGTCCGCTAGCAGACGGCAAAGAGGACACATGGCAGTCACCTGTGCAAACTGGGAACACTGGCTGCCTATTTGGTCATTTTGCCGTCTGCTGGCAGACGGCAAAGTGACCAGCTATGTCGTCTGCCAGCAGACAGCAAAGATTCAAACGTCTTTGCCGTCGTCTGGCGGACGGCATAGCTGGACACGTGGCAGCTTCCCAGTGCTGCCTAGCTGAGCTCTTTGCCGTCTGTCAGCGGACGGCAAAGAGCTTTGACTCTTTGTCGTCCGCTGGCAGATGGCAAAGAGCGTCGTCAACCCCCTAACGGCTCTCACGCCACCGCACTGCCGTCCGCTGTCTTTGCCGTCTGCTGGCCTCGGATGGCGGACGGCACAATCCTTTGCCGTCCGTTTCCAGGAAGCGGACGGTAAAGAAGGCCTTTGCTGGCACGTGTTCAGCCGGACAGTTTGCCGTCCGCTGGCAGACAACAAACATGTTTGCCGTCTGGGATCTATGCCTTTGCCGTCTGCCATGGCGGACGGCAAAGAAGCTGATCCCAGTAGTGTAAGTAGGATTTAACTAATAAAATACGAATGCATGTCGCCTTAGATTATACCGTTGGATTCGTATTTGAACATAGTTTCCAGCTATACAATTTTTGTAACATGCATTAACACTTTTTTGGTTAAATTTAAGGTTATACACCAGCAGGCGTTTGCCGCAGCACACACGGCTTATTCCATCACAAACAGCTCTGATGGATCAACTGTCTGCCACGTATCACACACGCAACTCTAATATGATTCGTGCTTGATGTCTCCGACATCGCTCGCACAGTTTGTCTTATTTGCCACGTATCACTGTGCCGTCCTCTGCTCGCGACCCTCGGCAAGCTCTGCTCGCCGTTAGGTGCCGCAGCGCGCTGTGCTCACCGTTAGGCGCCCCGAGGCGCTCTGTCGCATCCGTTGGCGCGCTCTGCTCACGTCCGTCGGCGCGCTCTGCTCACGTCCGTCGGCGCGCTCGGCTTGTGGACAAGTTTTCCTTGAGGCGACAGCGCAGTGCTCTGCTCGCGTCCGTTCGCGCGCGCTCTGCCATTGGTTGGGCGTGCGCATGATCACGTCGGGGGCCCCATATGCATGCGGTTGCACCGCGTGCATTGCCACGCGATGCAGTTATGTGCGGCACGATGGAGTTACGCGCTGCAAATTAGAACTGCCATCAGGGCCTGTCGATATTCCTGGCCATCCGACTTCCCCTTTAATTCCCGCGGCCATTATAACCTTAGTCTCTTCAACCTTTCGATCGCGCCCCACAACACAATAAGCACACCCACGACGACACATAGAGAGGGGATGTCCGGCGGCGCTCCAATGGAGTTCGGTGAGCATAGAGTGGAGACCCACGCGAGGGAGACGGATCTCTCCGTGGTGTACACTGATACGTCTCCAACGTATCTATAATTTTTTATTGTTCCATGCTATTATATTACCCCTTTTGGATGTTTATGGGCTTTATTTTACACATTTATATCATTTTTGGGACTAACCTACTAACCGGAGGCCCAGCCCGTATTGCTGTTTTTTTGCCTATTTCAGTATTTTGAAGAAAAGGAATATCAAACGGAGTCCAAACGGAATGAAACCTTCGGGAGCGTGATTTTTGGAATGAACGTGATCCAGAGGACTTGGAGTGCAAGTCAAGAAGCGATCGAGGCAGCCAGGAGATAGGAGGGCGCGCCCACCCCCTCTTGGCGCGCCCCCTGTCTCGTGGGCCCCTCGGGCAGCCACCGACCTACTTCTTCCTCCTATATATACCCACGTACCCCGAAAACATCCAGGGAGCCAACAAAAAATAATTTCCACCACCGTAACCTTTTGTATCCGCGAGATCCCATCTTGGAGCCTTCGTCGGCGCTCCGCCGGAGGAGGAATCGACCATGGAGGGCTTCTACATCAACACCATAGCCCCTCCGATGATTTGTGAGTAGTTTACCATAGACCTTCGGGTCCATAGTTATTAGCTATATGGCTTCTTCTCTCTCTTTTTGGATCTCAATACCATGTTCTCCCCTTCTCTTGTGGAGATCTATTCGATGTAACTCTTTTTGCGGTGTGTTTGTCGAGATCCGATGAATTGTGGGTTTATGATCAAGTTTATCTATGAGAAATATTTGAATCTCCTCTGAATTCTTTTATGTATGATTGAGTTATCTTTGCAAGTCTCTTCGAATTATCAGTTTGGTTTGGCCTACTAGATTGATCTTTCTTGCCATGGGAGAAGTGCTTAGCTTTGGGTTCAATCTTGCGGTGTCCTTACCCAGTGACAGCAGGGGTTGCAGGGCACGTATTGTATTGTTGCCATCGAGGATAAAAAGATGGGGTTTATATCATATTGCTTGAGTTTATACCTCTACATCATGTCATCTTTCTTAATGCGTTACTCTGTTCTTATGAACTTAATGCTCTAGATGCATGCTGGATAGCGGTCGATGTGTGGAGTAATAGTAGTAGATGCAGGCAGGAGTCGGTCTACTTGTCGCTGACGTGATGCCTATATACATGATCATGCCTAGATAATCTCATAATTATTCTCTTTTCTATCAATTGCTCGACAGTAATTTGTTCACCCACCGTAATACTTATGCTATCTTGAGAGAAGCCACTAGTGAAATCTATGGCCCTGGGTCTATCTTTTATCATATAAGCTTTCAATCTACTTTATTTGCATCTTTACTTTTCCAATCTATATTATAAAATACCAAAAATATATTTATCTTATCATACTATCTCTATCAGATCTCACTTTCGCAAGTGGCCGTGAATGGATTGACAACCCCTTTATTGCGTTGGTTGCGAGTTCATTGTTTGTTTGTGTAGGTGCGTGCGACTTTTGAGGAGCCTCCTACTGATCTTGGTTCTCAAAAACTAAGGGAAATACTTACGCTACTATTGCTGCATCACCCTTTCCTCTTCAAGGAAAACCAACGCAAGCTCAAGACGTAGCAAGAAGGATTTCTGGCGCCGTTGCCGGGGAGGTCTTCGCTCAAGTCAAGACATACCAAGTACCCATCACAAACTCATCTCCCTCGCATTTACATTATTTGCCATTTGCCTCTCGTTTTCCTCTCCCCCACTTCACCCTTGCTGTTTTATTTGCCCTCTCTTTCCCAATCTTCTCCTTTGCTTGCTTCTTCCTCGCTTTTGTTTGCCATTATGTCTGAAATTGGGGAGATTATCGTCGATATGGAAAATAATGATAACATGGAAAATTCTGAGGCTCCGGCTGAAGAACCCCCTATCTTGCATACTAAAAAGTTTCGAATCGGTAGTGGTAACATTATTGGAAAAGGTGTTATTCAAGATTTATTTACTTGTGTCGGTGCTTTACCTTCCATGGGTGGTTCTATTCTTCATAGAACTAGTAGTCTTGCGGATGCTATCGCTATGCTTGTAGTTGAACTTGAAAGACAATTTATGCATATGCATCCTTGCATACAAAGAATTTTCCTAGAATTTTTTAATATTGAGCATTCTTCTGTTAAGCGCGTTGTTACTATCTTTTTGGCTCATGAGTTTAGATTTATAATAAGAGAGGCCAAAGAAATCTTTGCGCACTATAGGGTGGACGCCGGTCGTCCTCCCATAGAGGCGATCCTCTTCGATCAAGAGGAAATTAGGCGTTTTCAATCTTCGGACTATGTTGCTTTCAATGAAAACCTTAGAAAGAAGGTTCCTACCAATGTCCTAGTTGATAGAATTTCCGAACTTAATAATGATTTTGCTCTTTGAAATAATGAGCTAGGATACTCTCTTGAGTATAGGCTCACGAAATTTTGCCAAAAGAATGCTTATAGTGATGAATTAGTTGTGCATTATGAAGGGCCAAAGGAGGAACCCGTTCCTCCTATGATTGATCTTGGGGACTTTTGTCCCACTAAATTTAGCCCTTTTGATTACTTTTGCTTGCCTGAGAGAAAACTTGCTGCTTAACGTAGAGAATATGAGATGAGTTTTCAAGATCTATCTTATTATTATGGCACTACTTAGATCTATCTTCGGTTTTATGCCTAGCTAGGGGCGTTAAACGATAGCGCTAGTTGGGAGGCAACCCAATTTTATTTGTGTTTTTCGTTTTTGGTTCTGTTTAGTAATAAATTTTGCATCTACCTTCTGTATAGATGTGTTTTTATGTTTTAATTAGTGTTTGTGCCAAGTAGAACCTATAGGATAACCTATGGTGATAGTTAATTTGATTCTGCTGAAAAACAGAAACTTAGTGCGCACGAAATTAGTTTTGTTAAATCACAGAAACGTGCTTTTGCATTGATTCTTTTTGCTTCTGATCAATAGACAAATTTTCCAGGACTTCCTATTCTGGTAGGATTTTTAGAGTTCCATAAGTTTGCGTTAGTTACAGATTGCTACAGACTGTTCTGTTTTTGACAGATTCTGTTTTTCGTGTGTTGTTTGGTTATTTTGATGCATCTATGTCTAGTATTAAGTGGTATAAACCATAGAGAACTTTGAATACAGTAGGTTTAACACCATTATAAATAAAGAATGAGTTCATTACAGTACCTTATGTGGTGGTTTTGTTTTCTTTCAATAACAGAGCTTATAAGATTTCCTGTTGAGTTTTGTGTTGTGAAGTTTTCAATGTTTGGGTAAAGATTTGATGGATATAGAATAAGGAGTGGCAAGAGCCTAAGCTTGGGGACGCCCATGGCACCCCAAGATATTCAAGAATAGCCAAAAGCCTAAGCTTGGGGATGCCCCGGGAAGGCATCCCCTTTTTCGTCTTTGTTCATTGGTAACTTTACTTGGAGCTATATTTTTATTCACCACATGATATGTGTTTTGCTTGGAGCGTCGTGTATGATATTAGTCTTTGCTTTTTAGTTTTCCACAATCATCCTTGCTGTACACACCTGTTGTGAGAAGCCTACTTGATTAGAATTTATTAGAATACTCTATGTGCTTCACTTATATCTTTTGAGCTAGATAGTTTTTGCTCTAGTGCTTCACTTATATCTTTTAGAGCATGACGGTGGCTTAATTTTGTAGAAATTGCTAGTCTCTCATGCTTCACTTATATTATTTTGAGAGTCTTTTAGAACAGCATGGTATTTTCTATGGTTATAAAATTGGTCCTAGAATGGTAGGCATCCAAGTTGGGTATAATAAAAACTATCATAGGAAGTGAATTGGATGCTATGATCAATTTGATACTTGATAATTGTTTTGAGATATGGAGGTAGTGATATTAAAGTCATGCTAGTTGGGTGATTATGAATTTAAAGAATGCTTGTGTTGAAGTTAGCAAGTCCCGTAGCATGCACATATGGTTAAAGTTGTGTAACAAATTTGAAACATGAAGTGTACTTGGATTGTGCATCCTTATGAGTGGCGGTCGGGGACGAGCGATGGTCTTTTCCTACCAATCTATCCCTCTAGGAGCATGCGCCTAGTGCTTGGTTTTTGATGACTTCTAAATTTTTGCAATAAGTATATGTGTTCTTTGACTAATGTTGATTCCATGGATTATACGCATGTCCACCTTTCCATCATTGCTAGCCTCTTCGGTATCGTGCATTGCCCTTTCTCACCTTAAGAGTTGGTGCAAACTTCGCCGGTGCATCCAGACCCCGTGATACGATACGCTCTATCACACATAAACCTCCTTATATCTTCCTCAAAACAGCCACCATACCTACCTATTATGGCATTTCCATAGCCATTCCGAGATATCTTGCCATGCAACTTTCCACCGTTCCGTTTATCATCATGACACGCATTACTTTGTCATATTGCCATTGCATGATCATGTAGTTGACATCGTATTCGTGGCAAAGCCACCATGCATAATTTTTCATACATGTCACTCTTGATTCATTGCACCATCCCGGTACGCCGCCGGAGGCATTCACATAGAGTCATATATTGTTCTAGTTTTGAGTTGTAATTGATGTGTTGTAATCAATAAAAGTGTGATGATCATCATTATTAGAGAATTGTCAAAAAGAAAAAAAAAGGAAGGCCAAAAAGAAAAAAAGGAAGGCCAAAAAGAAAAAAAAGAAAGGCCAAAGAAAAAAAGAAAAAGAAAATGAAAAAGAAAGGGAAAAAAATAAAATAAATAAAAAGGGGCAATGTTACTATATCTTTTTTCCACACTTGTGCTTCAAAGTAGCACCATGTCCTTCATATAGCGAGTCTCATATATTGTGCTTCAAAGTAGCACCATGTTGTTCATATAAAGAGTCTCATATGTTGTCCCTTTCATATACTAGTGGGAATTTTTCATTATAGAACTTGGCTTGTATATTCCTACAATGGGCTTCCTCAAATGCCCTAGGTCTTCGTGAGCAAGCAAGTTGGATGCACACCCACTAGTTTCTTTTGTTGAGCTTTCATTCATTTATAGCTCTAGTGCATCCATTGCATGGCAATCCCTACTCCTCATGTTGACATCAATTGATGGGTATCTCCATAGCCCGTTGATTATCCTCGTCAATGTGAGACTTTCTCCTTTTTTGTCTTCTCCACATAATCCCCACCATCATATTCTATTCCACCCATAGTGCTATATCCATGGCTCACGCTCATGTATTGCGTGAAAGTTGAAAAAGTTTGAGATTATTTAAGTACGAAACAATTGCTTGGCTTGTCATTGGGGGTGTAGAATTTGGGAACATTTTTGTGTGACGAAAATGAAGCATAGCCTAACTATATGATTTTGTAGGGATGAACTTTCTTTAGCCATGTTATTTTTGAAGACATGATTGCTTTGATTAGTATGCTTGAAGTGTTGCTATTTCTTGTGTCAATATGAACTTTTATTTTGAATCATTTGGATCTGAACATTCATGCAAAAATAAAGAAAATTACATTGAGAATTATGCTAGCTAGCATTCCACATCAAAAATTCTGTTTTTATCATTTACCTACTCGAGGACGAGAAGGAATTAAGCTTGGGGATGCTTGATACGTCTCCAACGTATCTATAATTTTTTATTGTTCCATGCTATTATATTACCCCTTTTGGATGTTTATGGGCTTTATTTTACATATTTATATCATTTTTGGGACTAACCTACTAACCGGAGGCCCAGCCCGTATTGCTGGTTTTTTGCCTATTTCAGTATTTCGAAGAAAAGGAATATCAAACGGAGTCCAAACGGAATGAAACCTTCGGGAGCGTGATTTTTGGAACAAACGTGATCCAGAGGACTTGGAGTGCAAGTCAAGAAGCGATCGAGGCGGCCAAGAGATAGGAGGGCGCGCCCACCCCCTCTTGGCGCGCCCCCTGTCTTGTGGGCCCCTCGGGCGGCCACTGACCTACTTCTTCCTCCTATATATACCCACGTACCCCGAAAACATCTAGGGAACCAACGAAAAATAATTTCCACCGCCGTAACCTTCTGTATCCGCGAGATCCCATCTTGGAGCCTTCGCTGATGCTGCGCCGGAGGGGGAATCGACCACGGAGGGCTTTTACATCAACACCATAAGCACTCCGATAAGTTGTGAGTAGATTACCACAGACCTTCGGGTCCATAGTTATTAGCTAGATTGCTTCTTCTCTCTTTTTGGATCTCAATACCATGTTCTCCCCCTCTCTTGTGGATATCTATTCGATTTAACTCTTTTTGCGGTGTGTTTGTCGAGATCCGATGAATTGTGGGTTTATGATCAAGTTTATCTATGAGAAATATTTGAATCTCCTCTGAATTCTTTTATGTATGATTGAGTTATCTTTGCAAGTCTCTTCGAATTATCAGATTGGCTTGGCCTACTAGATTGATCTTTCTTGCCATGGGAGAAGTGCTTAGCTTTGGGTTCAATCTTGCGGTGTCCTTACCCAGTGACAGCAGTGGTTGCAAGGCACATATTGTATTGTTGCCATCGAGGATAAAGAGATGGGGTTTATATCATATTGCTTGAGTTTATCCCTCTACATCATGTCATCTTTCTTAATGCGTTACTCTGTTCTTATGAACTTAATACTCTAGATGCTTGCTAGATAGCGGTCGATGTGTGGAGTAATAGTAGTAGATGCAGGCAGGAGTCGGTCTACTTGTCACGGACGTGATGCCTATATACATGATCATGCCTAGATAATCTCATAATTATTCGCTTTTCTATAAATTTCTCGACAGTAATTTGTTCACCCACCGTAATACTTATGCTATATTGAGAGAAGCCACTAGTGAAATCTATGGCCCCCGGGTCTATCTTTTATCATATATGCTTTCAATCTACTTATATTTGCATATTTACTTTTCCAATCTATATTATAAAAAAACAAAAATATATTTATCTTATCATACTATCTCTATCAGATCTCACTTTCGCAAGTGGCCGTGAAGGGATTGACAACCCCTTTATTGCGTTGGTTGCGAGTTCTTTGTTTGTTTGTGTAGGTGCGCGGGACTTTTGAGGAGCCTCCTACTGGATTGATACCTTGGTTCTCAAAAACTGAGGGAAATACTTACACTACTATTGCTGCATCACCCTTTCCTCTTCAAGGAAAACCAATGCAAGCTCAAGCCGTAGCATACACCATCGACCCGGCCATGGTGGATGACTACATCAACAGCGTTGAGCAGTTTCTTGCTAGAGACAAGTACAAAGTGGTCGGCATCGACCTCCAGTACACCGTCGGTCGTCCCGGCATAGATCTGAAGGTTGCCATCGCCCAGTTGTGCGTGCGCCATCATGTCCTCATCTACCACTACTGCATGGCCACAGAGCCTTGCGATCGTTTCAACAGGTTTGTCAACAGCACTGACTACAAGTTCGCCACGGTGGATACCAAAGACGATGTAAAAGCGCTTAGTGTTACGGGCTTGGCCTGCAAGAACCTTGTCAAAATCCGTGACCAGTACAGGGTCTGGGGCAGCACGAAGCAGGACTCCCTGGTCGAACTCGCCTCGGCCATTATCCACCCCTACTACGAAAAGATGAAGCAGGGCCCAGAGAACAATTCCAGTATCCTGGCACAAGGCCTGGATGCAGCAACTGGATGAACCTCACCTCAGGTTCGCGGCCAAGAGCGTGTACACATGCTACGAGATGCACAGGTGGATCGTTGACATGAGGAAGTGCCTCGTTACCCAAGTCGACGAGCCCGGATCGAGCCACAAGGAGAGCAAGTGTCACAAGAAGTAGATGATGATCAGATGATTGTTTATGCTAGTTAATCATACATGTAATATATAGTTTACTTTATTGGTGTGTGTGGAAATGTCATGTGTGTAGTAGCCACCTATGTAATTATGCATGTAATAGTTTACTTTGGTGTGTGCAAATGCCATGGTTGTAGTAGCCACCTATGTAAGTGGATGTTTAATTTGGTTATGCAAGCAAGTCCTTATAAGTGTGTGTGTGTGTGTATGTTGTTGTTCTGTATGAAATCCCATCACACAACACACACGTCTTATTAGCAGCAACCGTCTGTGTTCTGTCTTCAGACACATTTCTGATTACAGACCTGTGTGCCGCGTATCACACACATCTTATTAAGTTGAACCGTTTATGTTCTCATCTCTCAACGCAAATAGTTCATCCCAGTGAACCGCATGCCGTATATCGCACACACCTTTGATCTGGCTCACCGTTTCTTTTGTGTTTCCTAATCACAAACAGTTCATCCAAGTGAACCGTATGTTGTGTATCACACACGCCTCCATCTGGCTGCCTGTTTCTTTTGTTCCTCCTCAACGCAAGCAGTTCATTGAACTGAACCGTATGCCCTTCATCGCACACGCAACTAAAACCTGAACCGTGTTTGATGCATCCCTCATCGCAAACGTTTTACACATTTCTAACGGTTTTCATACAACACCGTTTGCGATTATGGCATCACACACAGTTTCTCGAAGGGTCTCTAATCGTAGTGTCACGTTAGCAGCATCCTGCAGTGGTGATTGGTCGGCCCGTGACGCATTTAGCGAGACCCATGGATGACTAGTCGTACAAGACAATGATAGCAGAATTGTGAAGCACACTGTGTCCACTGACAAAGCCGGCTAGGATTTGTAACCCTGGGTTATCGGACTAAGGTAACCCCTTATCTCTGATATTACTATTCATCCAACCTAACTTTAAGGGGCATCCTACAGAATGCTCTGCTAGAATCATACTCGTCCATTAGGAAGAGAGGTGTGAGACAATGCGCGAGAGACAGGCCTAAAGATAATGTGCGTACAGGAGACACGTAGGCAGGTCTATGTATATACAAAGGGTCGATGGGGATTGTGCGTGTGTATGCTTGTGAGAGGAAGAGTGCTTGTGATAAAGGTTAGTGAAAACAGTCGTAAATGGTTATGAGTGGGAGGGAGGGTTATATTGAGAGCATGTCTGCGAGAAAGACACCTCGGGAGAGAGTGTGTGAGCATGTGTGAGAGACCACCTATGGAGAGTGAAACTACACATAAAAGACTGATGTACACATTGATTAAAGATACAGATTGTATCCAAATATTAGGATGGGATCATGATATTTGCAATTCGTGTAAGGAATGGTCATTGATCCATCAGACATCTAGATTATATCGAGTTTGAGCATGTATATGTTATTATTCGACATAATTGATCCACATAGTTAGTATTTTGAACTCCAGACAATGCATCGCTTTAGCAATCGAATATAAACGTGAGTATAGTTCTTGTTGTGTGTGTAAAGCACATTATACATACAAAAGTTACACAATGAACATTATAAATAGCTAGCTATGAACTAGCATACATTTGAATTCAACTTAAGGTGGCTTAAAAAATCAAATTCAACATGAAATCCATTCAATCTTTGCTCTGATTTTGTACATAATAGCATATATAGTCATGTACAAAATAGATTCAAATTTAGCTCCTCCATTCCAAAATAATCGTAGTTATAGGATTTTCAAGTGTCAAAATTTCAAAAAGAAGTGGATAATTTAATGAGGTTTTCAAACATACAAGGTCAAATTTAACGTTGTCTATTTAGGTCAATCCTCTAAGTTCAAGAGTACTCTAAACGTGAATGCTTCTGTTTCAAAATTTCAAACGAAGCGCCAAAAGAGCATCTACTCGCCCGAAACCGCGTGAGACCAATGTTTGGTAGTAGAAGGAAATTACTTTTTTAACTCCGACCCGTGAAACCTACCGGCCCGACGTGCAAAGGTATAAACCGGGGTAGGTTCATAGCTTCATCTAGACGCCACGCAACCGCCTCCGAAAAACATTCATACACAATGGTCGCCTAAGCACACATGCGCGCGGCCAAAATCGCTCCCGCCCACTATTTGGGACACCTGGGATTACCATCCTACCCCTACCTGCAGTAGGTCCGAAATTTAAGAGGGGGGGGGGGTAAAGTTTGTATTTTCCCCAAATTTCAAACAAGCGCATCCCATCTGTTCAAAAAAGCCAAAAACAAGCGCGTCCCAGACCGAAACATGGTTCTCCCTTAGCTCCCCCCCGCCCCCCGTTCGATTCCCCATTCGTACTCTTGGGCGCCAAAACTACCTCTCCACCAGCCACGAAACGTCGGCGTCCTCCGTTCGCCACCCCATCCCACCCATCAACCGCCGCCCTCCTCCATCACGCTGGAGCAGATACCCCGACGTCGTCGTCCACCGCAATCTCAACTGCAACGCCCTCCGCGGCTAGTAGTTGAAGCCGAGGCCGAGCCGTCCATACCCGAGCCAGTTCAACCATGTCGTCCTGCGCCTCACCATTGCCGCTCCAACTTCGCCACCGTCCACCGCACCGGAGCTGTTCCTGCTACGCCGTCCTTCGCCGCCTTCGATCTGCTTCCCCTCCGCCGACATACGGCCACGGCAACACAATCAATAATTTGGCCATGGGTTCGTCCAAGCCTGCACCCTCCTCCAGAACATCGGTTTCCCCGGCAAAAAAATAAGATCGGCGCGACATGTGGAGGCGACCACACCGGCAACCGAAAATGGTACTCCTCTTCCCTTATTCGTGCAAATCTTACGTGTCTGCTTGCACGGTATTCATCCCACAAAAGACACTACTTGACCGCTTCTTCTTGATACTAGATGTTCCTAGTTACTCGCGATGCACAAGGTTTCTCATCATATACTATTTCACCTTAGCTAGAGGTCCGTCGGCCCCCTGGATTTCAATTCCTGGTCAGTTGATTCCCAATTAACGGAAGCATTCCCCGGCGTAACAGGCGCTAGTCCGCCTATTACGCCGGGGAAGCAGCGCCTCGGTGTTTATCTTAGGGGCGTGTGGGGCCTAGAGCTGCTGGTGCCCGATCTGGAGGTCGGCCGGGATTAAAGGGATGGCCTGGAGGCGCTGCCAAGCACGGCGGTGGTGTGAGGTCAAGGGGAGGGCGGGGCGGCGGAGGCAGGGGTCTGGGCCGGAGGTCGCTGGCGGTTCGAGAAATATCGTCGACAGTGACTGGCGGGAGGTAGACGAAGGCCATCTGCCCGTTCCTTATAGATCGGACAGTTCATAAAAAAATCAACTAACCTATTTATTTTCAGTCGACTGTTATCTCGGTAGGACCACATGTGGTGGTGTGCTGGAGGAGTACCTGCATTTCATGTGCTCATCTATACCTACTAATAAAGCAAGGTGCGTTTTGCCTATATGTTCATCCGTTCACCATCAGAAAAAAAATCTTTCTACCCGAGGTGGTACTAAACTCTTATGCGTTTGTTTGCAAGAAAAAGAATTGTTGTATGTGGGCCGCGCGCGGTGGCCCAGCAAAGCCAGCCCACTTATTTTTCTGCCCATGCAGCTGGGAAAGCTCTATTTTCCGCACAATGTGATAAATCATTCAGAATTTCGCACAGTGCAAACAATAATGGGCTGGCCCATTTATATTTTTCTGTGTTTTACTTCTACTTTTATTCTCCTTTCCCTATATCTTTTTTCCCTTCCAAGTTTATTTTTCTTTTAGAATTTATTTCGTAAATTAAAATTCTCGAAAATTTCAGAATAAAAAAAGCAAATTTTGGAAAATGTTCTGAATTCCAAAATTTTGTTTCTATTTAAAAAATATTCAGAATTATAAAAAGTTTCCCTTTTAAAACAAATATTGTTTTGCATAATTGTTAGGGATGTCCAAAAAATAAAATGGCATTTCAAAAAATGCTCCAAATTTGAAAAATATTCCTGTTTTAGTGAAATTTTAAAATTAAAAATAATGTTCGTGTATAAAATATACACATTTTCTAAAAATCTTATGAATTCTCAACACATCTTCCCGTTTTAAAAAGAAGGTTCACAAATTCATATAATGTTTAATTTTTTGTGTGTTTTACTTCTATTTTTATTCTCCTTTCCCTATATATTTTTCCCTTCCAAGTTTATTTTTATTTTGGAATTTATTTCATAAATTAAAAATTCTCAAAAAAGTTCAGAATAAAAAAAGCAAGATATGGAAAATGTTCGTAATTCCAAAATTTTGTTGCTATTTTTCAAAAAATCAAAAATTGCAAAAAATTGCCCATTTTTTTAAAAAACCATTGTTTTTCGAAATTGTTCGGAATTTCGAAAAATAAAATGGCATTTCGAAAAATGCTCCAAATTTGAAAAATATTCAAGGTTTCGTGAAATTTGAAAATTAAAAATAATGTTCGTGTAGAAAAGATACACATTTTCTAAAAATCTTATGAATTCTCAACACATGTTCCCGTTTTAAATAAATGTTCAAGTTTTTATTAAAAAAATTGGTGTTTTCCTAAAATGTTTTTGAATTTTGAAAGTGTAGTTAATTTTTTAAAAACTGTTCAGCATTAGAAAAATTGTTCATGTTTCTTAGAATATTCAGAAACTTCATACGTTAAAATCCCTCGATTGAAAGGATTGAAAGGAATAGTAGATTGAATGACTCATGCGCAAACTCTTAAATGCCATCGATCAATGAATGGAAAAATAGCAGATTGATTCTTTCACACGCGGCGAAACCGATAAGCTAAATGTTTCTTTTTCATGTGCCCACATATAATTCTCACTGACTTTAAATGCATACTATTTTATCTCCCATTGCAACGCACGGGCATATTTGCTTGTATATTACAAAATCATACGGAGTAGAATCTAATTTTGTTTGCCACGCAATGTTGTAGAGCTATCATATGTCTCCTGTCATTTATTTTTCAGCCACCTGCTATCTGCTACTTTTATAGTGCACTAGTTCT
Organism: Aegilops tauschii subsp. strangulata; assembly: GCF_002575655.3. Classification (NCBI taxonomy): domain Eukaryota; kingdom Viridiplantae; phylum Streptophyta; class Magnoliopsida; order Poales; family Poaceae; genus Aegilops; species Aegilops tauschii. The sequence goes on from NC_053041.3 coordinate 71,831,224, forward strand.
GCACACAGTTCACCCATACTCTCACTATTGTGTTTTTATGCAAGGGTATTTCAGATCCTACCTTCACAGAAGCAAAAAAGAGTAGAGAGAAGTCGCTCCAGCGTGGTACGCGGCTACGCGAGAGACGTTTCAAGACTTTAAAGGGTGTAGTGTCAGCAGATGGAGACGGGGAACGTAGCTCTGGAGTTGATGATCTCGCTCCCCGTGAACCACCATCCCAGGTTCTTGCTTTAACTTCACGATGTCATATGTGGTTGCATGTTGCAGATGGTGTCTAGCTTGTATTCGAAAGGCCGAAGTCGGTCTTTATCAAGATAGAACCACCATCCCGGGAGCACCAGAAGACAAATAGCTAGTCAGGGCACTGGCCGAGCCAGTGACAAGCCCAGCACAGAGATGCATCACCTGGAAGCCAACTAAAACTCCACGATGGTGGCGAAGCAGCCCACCTCCCACCAGGCTCTCAGGTCCTAGATGATCATGCTCACCACTCTAACCGGATGTCTAGTTTGTATTGCTTCCAATTTGGTTAAATTGCATCTGCTTAGCTTAGACACTATACCTTTGAATATGACACGCCATCCTGTTTTTGGTACATACTAGTACATCTGTCTATTAACCATGTTCTTACATCAAACTAATGTTCTTGTGTATCCCTCATCAATCACTTATGATGAGGTAGTCAGGCAAGTGGACTACTGTGAGAAAATATCCTCATTTAAAGAATGCAGCGTCAGCCTCCCCACATGATTCTCAAGAAACAGCAAGGCTAGATGAAGATAGTGAACGTAGCTCTATAGTTGATTACCGCGTTTCCCCTACACTAGCATCGCAGGTGCTTGCTCTAACTTGGCAGCGTGATATGTGGTTGCATGTTGCATATGGTGTCTAGATTGTAATTCTTCTAATCTAGTTAAATTGCATGTGCTATTCCGCTTAGTTTATACATTATACCTGTTAATGTGACATGCCTTCCTGTTTTTAGTACATAGTACATCTGTCTATTAAGCATGTCCTCACATAAAACTATTGTTTTTTTGTATCCCGCATAAATCAATATGACGAGACACCTTCAGTATATGCAGTGTGATATTAGTTGCATATTTCATATGATTTATAGCATGCGCTGCTTCTAATTTGTTGAAATGCCATTTATGATGGGACGCTTTTAACTTGGCAGAGTCATATTGGTTGCATCTTTCATGTGGTGTCTAGCTTGCATTGCTTCTTATTTGTTGAAATGGTTTCTGCTTAGTTTACACAAACAGTTGTGAATATGCCATGTCATCCTATTTTTCCTATTATTCCATCCTGGAATCATGTGTTTGCCTTACATCAAAGTAGTGATTGTGAGTATCATGCATGAATGAGTTCTGAAGAGTGAATTTTATTGCTTTTTCTTGTCGGTTTTACTTGACAATTCAAAATCAATAAAGCGTAAGGAAGTTAGCTAGGCAGCGGATGAAGGTGCTCCTTCCAAACGGAGGGCCTGTACAGATTCTACTCCTCCATCCCCCCAAGATGATTTCCAAGACAACACATGCATAAACACTCAACGTAGCTGTGTTGGTGATGAGCACGTCTCCCCTAGTGCACCATCACAGGTGCTCCCTCTAACTTGGCACTGTTATATGTGGTTGCATGTTATGTATGATGTCTAGCTTGTATTGCTTCTAATTTTGTTGAATTTCATCTGCTTACTTTACACATTATACTTGTGACTAAGACACGTGTTCCTGTTTCTAAAACATACAATATCTGTCTATCACGACATGTTCTTACATCAAGGTACATTTGTTCTGAAGAACTAAATTGTTATTCATTTTTCTTGTCGGCTTGACTTAACATGGCACAAAGAAAGAGGAAGCAACACAGAACGACAGGGAGAGTGCCTAGAGGAGGATAATGCTCGATAGGTTAACTAAATCTAGAGGAGGAAGAATCGACATCTATTTTGAGGCAGGTTTAAAAAGGCCACGCGATGCTACAGAGTCAGCCAAGTTAGTATCAGACGCAGCGGTTGCCGTTAGGTGTCATGTACATATCCTTGATGACCCACAAGTATAGGGGTTCTATCGTAGTCCTTTCGATAAGCAAGAGTGTCAAACCCAACGAGGAGCAGAAGGAAATGACAAGCGGTTTTCAGTAAGGTATTCTCTGCAATCACTGAAATTATAGGTAACAGATAATTTTGTGATAATATAATTTGTAACGGGTAACAAGAAATGAAAGTAAATAAGGTGCAGCATCGTGGCCCAATCCTTTTTGTAGCAAAGGACAAGCCTAGACAAGTTCTTATATAGAGAAAAGCGCTCCCGAGGACACATGGGAATTATCGTCAAGCTAGTTTTCATCACGCTCATATGATTCGCGTTTGTTACTTTGATAATTTGATATGTGGGTGGACCAGTGCTTGGGTACTGCCCTTTCTTGGACAAGCATCCCACTTATGATTAACCCCAATTGCAAGCATCCGCAACTACAAAAGAAGTATTAAGGTAAACCTAACCATAGCATGAAACTAGTGGACCCAAATCAGCCCCTTACGAAGCAACGCATAAACTAGGGTTTAAGCTTCTATCACTCTAGCAACCCATCATCTACTTATTACTTCCCAATGCCTTCCTCTAGGCCCAAATAATGGTGAAGTGTCAGGTAGTCGACGTTCACATAACACCACTAGAGGAGAGACAACATACATCTCATCAAAATATCGAACGAATACCAAATTCACATGACTACTAATAGCAAGACTTCACCCATGTCCTCAGGAACAAACGTGACTACTCACAAAGCATATTCATGTTCATGATCAGAGGAGTATTAATATGCATTAAGGATCTGAACATATGATCTTCCACCAAATAAACCAACTAGCATCAACTACAAGGAATAATCAACACTACGAGCAACCCACAGGTACCAATCTGAGGTTTTGGTACAAAGATTGGATACAAGAGATGAACTAGGGTTTGAGATGAGATTGTGCTGGTGTAGATGTTGATGGAGATTGATCCCCTCCCGGTGAGAGGGTCATTGGTGATGACGATGGTGATGATTTCCCCCCCGGAGGGAAGTTTCCTCGGTAGAACAGCTCCGCCGGAGCCCTAGATTGGTTCTGCCAAGGTTCTGCCTCATGGCGGCGGAGTTTCGTCCCGTAAGCTTGCTTATGATTTTTTCCAGGGTAAAAGACTTCATATAGCAGAAGATGGCCACCGGAGGGCCACCAGGGGGCCCACGATGCAGGGGGGCGCACCCTGTAAGGGTGGGCGCGCACCCCACCCTCGTGGACGGTGGGTGACCCCCTCAGGTATTTCTTCCGCTCAATAATTCTTAGTAATTCCAAAAATGACCTTCGTGGAGTTTCAGGACTTTTGGAACTGTGCAGAATAGGTCTCCAATATTTGCTCCTTTTCCAGCCCATAATCCCAGCTGCCGGCATTCTCCCTCTTCATGTTAAACCTTGTAAAATAAGAGAGAATAGCCATAATTATTGTGACATAACGTGTAATAACAGCCCAGAATGCGATAGATATCGATATAAAAGCATGATGCAAAATGGATGTATCAACTCCCCCAAGCTTAGACCTCGCTTGTCCTCAAGCGGAAGCCGATATCGAAAAATATGTCGACATGTTTAGAGATAGAGGTGTCGATAAAAATAAAATACGAACATGAGGGCATCATGATCATTCTTATAACAGCAACATATATATAATTTTTCATATGATTTCTTATGCTCAAGTAATAATCTATTCACAATATCAAGTATGAATCATAAACTTCATTGAGAACTAACAAACTATAATCTCAGTCATTGAAGCAATTGCAATTTATCATAACATCAGAAAGAGTCAACATAAGAGCTTTTCAGCAAGTCCACATACTCAACTATCATTTAGTCTTTCACAATTGCTGACACTCACGCAATACTTATGGTTAGGGAGTTTTAATCGGACACAGAGAAAGATAGGGGCTTATATTGTTGCCTCCCAACGTTTTACCTCAAGGGTAATGTCAACAATAATAATTCATGCTAACTTACATCCAATTGGATATATACCAGGATCTTTCCAACACGAGGTGCTTGCCAAAGGATAAAATGTAAAAGGGAAAGGTGAAGATCACCTTGACTCTTGCATAATATAAAAGACATAAAGTAAAAGATAGGCCCTTCGCAGAGGAAAGCAGAGGTTGTCATGCGCTTTTAGGGTTGGATGCACAAAATCTTAATGCAAAAGAACGTCACTTTATATTGCCACTTGGAATATGAACCTTTATTATGCAGTCCGTCGCTTTTATTACTTCCATATCACATGATCGTATAAAGATTATTTTCTCCGCACTAATAAGTCATACATATTTAGAGAGCAATTTTTATTGCATGCAACATGACAACTTACTTGAAGGATCTTACTCAATCCATAGGTAGGTATGGTGGACTCTCATGGCAAACTGGGTTTAAGGATATTTGGAAGCACAAGTAGTATCTCTACTTGGTGCAAGGAATTTGGGTAGCATGAGGGGGAATGGCAAGCTCAACATATTGAACGATCCATGACAATATACTTTAACTAAGATGTGAGAAAACATAACCCATTACGTTGTCTTCCTTGTCCAACATCAACTCTTTAGCATGTCATACTTTAATGAGTGCTCAGAATCATAAAAGATGTCCAAGATAGTATATTTATATGTGAGAAACTCCCTTTCTTTATTACTTCCTATTAATTGCAACGATGACCAAAACTATGTTTGCCAACTCTCAACAACTTTTATGCCTCATACTCCTTATGTGTGAAGTCATTACTATCCATAAGATCAATATGAACTCTTTTATTTCTTTTATTCTTTCTATTTTCTCAAGATCATAGCAAGATAGCAAAGCCCTTGACTCAACACTAATCTTTATTATATATAGCTCACGGACTCGATTAAATAGAGGGATCACAAAGCAAAACTCAAAACTAATTCATACCAAAACATTATTCTACTAGATCAAGATATTACCAAAAGGATCGAACTAAGTAAAATGGTAAAGATAGGAGTGTGATGGTGATACGATACCAGGGCAAATCCCCCAAGCCTGGCAGTTGCCAAGGGGAGTGCCCATACCCATGTGATTATGTCCTCGAAGGTGGTGAAGAAGGAGTTGTTGATGATGTAGGCTTGTCGTCCGTCTTCCAAGGCATAGGTTGACCATCATAGAAGGATGATCGAGTCTCCGGGATCCTCAAATCTGCAGCCAAACTCATCCTTTTGAATCTATATTCATACTCACAGTTTTGGTTTTGCAGGTCATAGATCTGGGCTTGGAGGTGCTCGATTTTCTCATGAAGCTTCAAGATGGTCTCCTTAATGTTCTTCGCATCCAGCTTGTGGTTGTTGGTGAACTCCGCGATCATCATCTGGTTGGCGTTAAGTCCGCGCTCCACCATCCCTTGGCACTTGAAAACTTGTTGTTCCATCGCTTCGAGCTTTGTCTCCACGCTTCCGGTACTCCTTGGTCCCTCCACATCGCGGATGTCCAGCACCCCCTCACGCATCTCAATGGTTTCAGGGTGATGCAGCACCTCCACGAGGTAGGGGTTGATGACCCTCTCGAAAAACTTGTCCTTGGGAGCGCTTGAAGAGGTCATGGTGCTCTAGATCTGTCAGAAAAACAGCTCGAAACAAAGATAGAGGATATTTGTGTGATACAGTGGTCAAAACCTTCGGGAGATTATATAATGAATTCTTACCGACCAAAAGAAGTATCATGCAAGAAAACGGAGTCCGGAGAGCACACGAGGTGCCCACGAGGCCGGGGGGCACGCCCAGTAGGGTAGGGCGTGCCCTCCACCCTCGTGGACGCCTCGTGTCCTTCCCGGACTACTTCTTATTTTCATATTTTCTTAAATATTATAAAACGGAGAAAAATTGCTATTAGAATTGTTTTGGAGTCGGTTTACTTACCGTACCACATACCTATTACTTTTCGGAGTCTGAAACGTTCTGGAAAGTGTCCCTTATGTATTCCTCTGGGGTTACGGTTTCAATAATATTAGTTTCAACATTTATAGGATTACCTGAGATATAATGTTTGATTCTTTGACCGTTTACCACCTTCGGATTCGTGCCTTCGAAGTTGTTGATTTTTATGGCACCGGAAGGATAGACCTCCTGGATAACGTACGGGCCTTCCCATTTAGAGAGAAGTTTTCCTGCAAAAAATCTTAAACGAGAGTTGAATAGCAACACATAATCACCTACGTTAAACTCACGCTTTTGTATCCTTTTGTCATGCCATCTTTTAACTTTTTCTTTAAACAGCTTGGCATTCTCATATGCTTAGGTTCTCCATTCGTCAAGTAAGCTAATATCAAATAACCTCTTCTCACCAGCAAGTTTGAGATCATAATTGACCTCTTTGATAGCCCAATATGCCTTATGTTCAAGTTTGAGAGGTAAGTGACATGCTTTTCCATAAACCATTTTATATGGAGACATACCCATAGGATTCTTATATGCAGTTCTATAGGCCCATAATGCATCATCAAGTTTCTTGGACCAATTCTTTCTAGATCAATTAACAGTCTTTTGCAAAATTAATTTAAGCTCTCTATTACTAAATTCTACTTGACCACTAGACTGTGGGTGATATGGAGATGCAATTCTATGATTAACATCATACTTAGCAAGCATTTTACGGAAAGCACCATGAATAAAATGTGAACCACCATCAGTCATTAAATATCTAGGGACTCCAAACCTCGGAAAAATAACTTCTTTAAGCATCTTAATAGAGGTGTTATGATCAGCACTACTAGTTGGAATAGCTTCTACCCACTTAGTAACGTAATCAACAGCAACTAAAATATGTGTATATCCATTAGAGGAAGGAAAGGGCCCATATAATCAAAGCCCCAAACATCAAACGGTTCAATAACAAGAGAATAATTCATAGGCATTTCTTGACGTCTACTAATATTACCAATTCTTTGACATTCATCACAAGACAAGACAAACTTACGGGCATCTTTGAAGAGAGTAGGCCAATAAAAGCCGGATTGCAATACGTTATGTGCAGTTCTATCTCCAGCGTGGTGTCCTCCATATGCCTCGGAGTGACACTTGCGTCGGATCTGTTCCTGTTCATGCTCAGGTACACAATGTCTAATAACACCATCTACTCCTTCTTTATAAAGGTGTGGGTCATCCCAGAAGTAATGTCTTAAATCATAAAAGAACTTTTTCTTTTGCTGGTATGTCAAACTAGGTGGTATAAATTTAGCAACTATGTAATTAGCATAATCAGCATACCATGGAGCAGTACGAGAAGCATTTATGACTGCTAATTGTTCATTAGGAAAGCTATCATCAATAGGTAGTGGGTCATCAAGAACATTCTCTAACATAGACAAGTTATCTGCAATGGGGTTCTCAGCTCCCTTTCTATCAATAATATGGAAATCAAATTCTTGGAGCAAGAGGACCCATCTAATAAGTCTAGGTTTAGCATCTTTCTTTTCCATAAGAGATTTAATAGCAGCATGATCAGTGTGAACAGTTACTCTAGAATCAACAATATAAGGTCTGAACTTATCACAAGCAAATACAACTGCTAAGAATTTTTTTCAGTAGTAGCATAATTTCTCTGTGCAGTGTCTAGAGTTTTACTAGCATATTGAATAACATTTAGTTTCTTATCAACTCTTTGCCCTAGAACAGCCTACAGCATAATCGCTAGCATCACACATAATTTCAAAGGGTAAATTCCAATCAGGTGGCTGAACAATAGATGAAGTGATTAAAGCTTTCTTAAGTATTTCAAATGCTTCTACACAATCATCATTGAAGACAAAAGGAATATCTTTTTATAATAAATTAGTTAGAGGCCTAGAGATTTTAGAGAAGTCCTTAATGAACCTCCTATAAAAACCGGCATGACCAAGGAAACTTCTTATACCTTTAATGTCCTTGGGACATGCCATCTTTTCAATAGCATCAACTTTAGCTTTATCAACTTCAATACCTCTTTCGGAAATTTTATGCCCCAAGACAATGCCTTCATTAACCATAAAGTGGCACTTTTCCCAATTCAAAACAAGACTAGTGTCTTCACATCTCTGTAAAACTCGATCAAGGTTGCTCAAGCAATCATCAAAAGAGGATCCATAAACGGAGAAATCATCCATGAATGCCTCACAAATCTTTTCACAAAGTCAGAGAATATAGCCATCATGCATCTTTGAAAGGTAGCAGGTGCATTACATAAACCAAAAGGCCTACTTCTATAAGCAAAAGTACCGAAAGGGCAAGTAAAAGTAGTCTTTGCTTGATCATCCGCCGACACAGATATTTGAGAGAACCCAGAATAACCATCTAGAAAGCAGAAATGTGTATATTTGGATAGTATTTCTAGAATTTGATCAATAAAAGGTAAAGGGTAATGATCTTTTTAGTAGCTTTATTTAATTTATGGAAATCAATTACCATCCTATAACCAATAATAATTCTTTGCGGGATCAATTCATCTTTATCATTACGAACTACAGTAATACCTCCCTTCTTAGGGACACAATAGACAGGACTTACCCACTGACTATCAGCAACGGGATAAATTATACCTGCCTCGAGGAGCTTTAGTATTTCCTTTCTTTCCACTTCTTTCATCTTAGGATTTAACCGTCGTTGGTGATCTCTAACTGGTTTGGCATCTTCTTCCAAATTTATTTTGTGTTGGCATAGAGTGGGACTAATGCCCTTAAGATCATCAAGAGTATATCCAATAGCAGCACGGTGCTTCTTCAGAGTTTTCAATAATCTTTCCTCTTCCTGCTCTGAAAGGTTATCACTAATAATAACAGGATATATCTTCTTTTCATCAAGATAAGCATATTTAAGAGTATCAGGTAAAGGTTTAAGCTCAAACATGGGGTCACCCTTGGGTGGAGGAGGATCCCCTAGGATTTCAACAGGCAATTTGTGTTTCAAAATAGGACCCTGTTTAAAGAATACTTCATCTATCTCCCTTCTTTCATTCATAAACATATCATTTTCATGGTCTAACAAATATTGTTCTAACGGATCAGTAGGAGGCACGGCAATAGAAGCAAGACCAATAATTTCATCCTTACTAGGCAATTCTTTATCATGGGGTTGTCTACGAAATTTAGCAAAATTAAACTCATGAGACATATCTCCCAAGCCAATTGTAACAATATCCTTTTCACAAACAATCCTAGCATTGATAGTATTCAAGAAGGGTCTACCAAATATAATGGGACAAAAGCTATCTTGTGGGGAACCAAGAATAAGAAAATCAGCAGGGTATTTAACTTTCCCACACAAGACTTCAACATCTCTAACAATCCCCAATGGTGAAATAGTATCTCTATTGGCAAGTTAATTGTAACATCAATATCTTCTATTTCAGCGGGTGCAATATCATGCATAATTTCTTTATATAAGGAAAGAGGTATTGCACTAGCACTAGCACCCATATCACATAAGCCATGATAACAATGATCTCCTATTTTAACAGAAATAACGGGCATGCCTACAACAGGTCTATGTTTCTTAGGATCGGGCCTAGCAATATTAGCAGCTTCATCACAAAAATAAATAACATGCCCATCAATATTATCAGCCAAGAGATCTTTAACCATAGCAATACTAGATTCAACTTTAATTTGCTCAGGTGGTGTATATGTTCTAGTATTACTCTTACAAACCACAGTTGAAGCTTTAGCATGATCCTTTATCCTAACAGGGAAAGGTGGTTTCTCAACATAAGTAGTAGGAACAATAGGATCATTATAAGTGATAGTCTTTTCTTCAACTATAATAGGTGCAACTACTTTTACTTCAGTGGGAGGATTATATTTAAACCACTTCTCCTTAGGGAGATCAACATGAGTAGCAAATGATTCATAGAAAGAAGCTACTATCTCAGAGTCAAGTCCATATTTAGTGCTAAATCCACGAAAAGCATCGGTATCCATAAAAGATTTAACACAATCGAACTTAGGTGTCATACCTGACTCCTTACCATCATCGGAATCCCAATATTCAGAGTTGCGTTTAATTATTTCCAATAAATCCCACTTGAATTCAATAGTCTTCATCATATAAGAGCCAGCACAAGAAGTATCGAGTACGGTGCGATCATTGAGAGAAAGCCGAGCATAAAAATTTTGAATAATCATTTCTCTTGAAAGCTCATGATTGGGGCATGAATATAACATTGACTTAAGCCTCCCCCAAGCTTGAGCGATGCTTTCTCCTTCGCGAGGCCAAAAATTATATATATAATTACGATCACGATGAACAAGATGCATATGATAGAACTTCTGGTGAAATTCCAATTTCAATCGTTTATAGTCCCAAGATCCCGTATCATCACATAGCCTATACCATGTCAATGCATCTCCCTTCAAAGATAAATGGAAGACCTTCCTCTTGACAACATCATCGGGCATACCTGCAAGCTTAAATAATCCACAAACTTCATCCACATAGATAGGGTGTAAATCGGGATACAATGTTCCATCTCCTGCAAAGGGATTAGCTAGCAGTTTCTCTATCATACCCGAAGGAATTTAAAAGTAAACATTTTCAGTAGGTTCAGTAGGTTGAGGAGCAATTCTTTGCTCTACTGGTCAGGGTGAAGATACCCCGAACAAGCCCCTCAAAGGATTAGTTTCCATAGTAACAAGTGACAGTAAATTTCAGCACACTATATAAATGTTTCCTTACCAAGTTCCACTCACCAAAGGCGCTTCACTCTCTGGCAACGGTGCCAGAAAAGAGTCTTGATGACCCACAAGTATAGGGGATCTATCATAGTATGAGTGTCGAACCCAACGAGGAGCAGAAGGAAATGACAAGCGGTTTTCCGTAAGGTATTCTCTGCAAGCACTGAAATTGTAGGTAATAGATAGTTTTGTGATAAGATAATTTGTAACGGGTAACAAGCAATGAAAGTAAATAAGGTGCAGCAAGGTGGCCCGATCCTTTTTGTAGCAAGGGACAAGCCTAGACAAGTTCTTATATAGAGAAAAGCGCTCCCGAGGAGAGATGGGAATTATCGGCAAGCTAGTTTTCATCATGCTCATATGATTCGCGTTCGTTACTTTGATAGTTTGATATGTGGCTGGACTGGTGCTTGGGTACTGCCCTTTATTGGACAAGCATCGCACTTATGATTAACCCCTATTGCAAGCATCCGCAACTACAAAAGAAGTATTAAGGTAAACCTAACCATAGCATGAAACTAGTGGATCCAAATCAGCCCCTTACGAAGCAACGCATAAACTAGGGTTTAAGCTTCTGTCACTCTAGCAACCCATCATCTACTTATTACTTCCCAATGCCTTCCTCTAGGCCCAAATAATGGTGAAGTGTCAGGTAGTCGACGTTCACATAACACCACTAGAGGAGAGACAACATACATCTCATCAAAATATCGAACGAATACCAAATTCACATGACTACTAATAGCAAGACTTCACCCATGTCCTCAGGAACAAACGTAACTACTCACAAAGCATATTCATGTTCATGATCAGAGGAGTATTAATATGCATTAAGGATCTGAACATATGATCTTCCACCAAATAAACCAACTAGCATCAACTACAAGGAATAATCAACACTACTAGCAACCCACAGGTACCAATCTGAGGTTTTGGTACAAAGATTGGATACAAGAGATGAACTAGGGTTTGAGAGGAGATGGTGCTGGTGAAGATGTTGATGGAGATTGACCCCCTTCCAATGAGAGGATCGTTGGTGATGACGATGGTGATGATTTCCCCCTCCCGGAGGGAAGTTTCCCCGGGAGAACAGCTCTGCCGGAGCCCTAGATTGGTTCCGCCAAGGTTCTGCCTCGTGGTGGCGGAGTTTCATCCTGTAAGCTTGCTTATGATTGTTTCCAGGGTAAAAGACTTCATATAGCAGAAGATGGCCACCGGAGGGCCACCAGGGGGCCCACGAGGCAGGGGGCGCGCACTGTAAGGGTGGGCGCGCCCCCCACCCTCGTGGACGGTGGGTGGCCCCCCTCAGGTATTTCTCCACTCAATAATTCTTATTAATTCCAAAAATGACTTTTGTGGAGTTTCAGGACTGTTGGAGCTGTGCAGAATAGGTCTCCAATATTTGCCCCTTTTCCAGCCCAGAATCCCAGCTGCCGGCATTCTCCGTCTTCATGTTAAACCTTGTAAAATAAGAGAGAATAGCCATAAGTATTGTGACATAACGTGTAATAATAGCCCATAATGCGATAAATATCGATATAAAAGCATGATGCAAAATGGACGTATCAATCCTCCCAACATGGATTCAGTACAGGTATGACAAAGACGAAACCCAGTTCAACACCTTCCTCGACCATTTATCCGTAAGTATGGTTATGTATGGAAACTAGTAATATCAGCTTGCTCTGTCCAATACTTTCTAGGTTGCTGATAATGAGACTCCCATAATTTTCAACAGATGAGGTTCAAGTTGGATAGCCAAGATGATGCAACCAGACAAGCTTGCACCCATGTTTTCAAGTCTGCTCTGTGACAGTATTGGTATAACTTGAGGAAAACTCACTTTGAAGGCAAGGCTAATAGTGAACTTGCCCAAACATCTCCAGTGGAAAATATATTGGATGAAGACTGGAGAGGCCTCGTTAAACACTGGTCTGATCCGAAGTATCAGATACATTATATATGTGGTCAGATCACATGTTGAAGTCCTATTTACGCATGTGCCACACAAATCAATCTTCTTGTAGGTGAACTGTTCAAAGAACAAGGCCAACCGTACGAAAGTGAAATTCCAACAGACGACAGGATCTCGTAGCGATATTGCACACTGCGAGGCTCTTGTAATTAGCTGATGTTTCACTCTTTTCACTGTACCATATTACCATATCTATATTGACTTGTTCCAAATGCAGAGGAAAGCCCGCAAGGACCAAAAAGTACATGAACCAAATGATGTGGAAATCTTCAAGGACTGTCACACCAGCAAGACGAAGGGCATGAATACACCAGTCAAAGCCGCTGTTGTAAGTCCTTAATCCTCATGCCTTTTAACTACTACTTACTCTAACTTGTGCCTTGAACTGCATGGTTTGCAGCCAATGTCTATTACTCTTTTCAATTTTATACACAATTGTCTTAGCGTATCATTGCACCTTACAAGGTTTAAAAGAGAGGAGTGATGTTCCTTTGATCTTGACCTGTAATCTAGTTCCGTGCTGGACTTGCCCACACAACGTTACAGTTGCTTGTTTGTCTGTTCTCAGTTGTTTTGTGATATGAATGATGTCATACTATGCTTACCGTATTATAAACTTTGTCTCTTTATCCTTAGCTGTCAATACAATGTGAAGAAATAGACAATACATTAGCCATGGTACATGGTCATATGTTTGGAACCTGGTTTTATTATGTACTTTGCAGTAAAATACAACTAATATTTTACATGGGTTCACCGGAATAAGTTATGTATATAGACCAAAGCTATTTTGTTTGGTTTTGCTGCCTCCTTAATATCTTCTGTTCCGGTACTACTAATGTAAAAACTCAACTTTTCAGCGAGCTATGGAAAAAATGGTGGAACCGCCACCTTCTGAAGGTGGCGAGGCAACTATAACCGCAATGTCAGCTCTTGCTGCAGTGGGTGAGTACCTGTCCACTAACAGTGCCAAAAGCACGTTCCTGCGTAATAGTGGGTTGGTTGTTAAGGCAATATCGTCCAAACCGCCTCATGATCAAGATATGCAAGCTCAAAGCAATGTTGTATCTGCGCTCCAGACGCAAGTCCATTCCCTAACAGAGAACCTCTGTGAAACAAGGAGAGACATTGTTCGATGTCGTCAAGATATGCATCGTTTTGAAACCAGACTATCAGACATTTGCTATGTTGTTCAGGAGCCTAGGGGAAATGAAGGCGAGGGTTATGGTGCTCCATCGGACAATACAGCATGAAAACGTAACAGTCAGGTCAAATGAACTGAGCTTCTGAACTTCTGGTGGTGCATTTATCTGCTACACTGTTAAGTTTTTGTAGCGACCAGACCTCAAATGGCCTGTGCTGCTGTGCACCAGTGTCATCCCTGGGTCAGTAATGCTGACACGCACAGTACAAATGGAGGATTTATAACAGAGTAGCAATCACACACTTATTACATCGAATATCTCCAAAGAGATTAAGTATAAACATGGCTTAAGGCCATCTAATGACGATAACAGCGGAAGACTTGGAAGATAAGTGAGTCCATCACTCCAGCGGCATCACTGAGTATAAGACCACGACCTAAGGCACCTTACTCGTCGTCTGAAAAGTCTGCAACATGAAACATTGCAGCCCGAAAACGGGTCAGCACATAGAATATGCTGGCAAAGTAGCACAAGAAGAACAATGAACAATGATAATGCTATACTATATGCACATATGGCTGGTGGAAAGCTCTATGGTTACAGTTTTGCGAAAAGCCAATTTTGTCCTACTTCAAAAGGAATAAATTTTATTTAACTATCATGGTGGTTGAAACATTGAGAAGGTACCTCCAACTCAATCCCAATTAAGTGTCATCATTAACCCAACAAGATTAATTATAAGTATCACGGTGATGAGATTCAAATGATAATCCAAGTACTAGATACTCAAGTTGTCCATAACCGGGGACACGGCTAATCATGATCAGTTTGTACACTCTGCAGAGGTTTGTGCACTTTTCCCCACAAGACTCGATCGCCTCCGCTGGATTCTCGCACTGCATGATGTTTGAGAAACGGATGACCGAGACACAGTCTTTCAGAAACAATCACTCTTTACTCTGGATGGACCGGTACACCTACTTTCCCCTACATCTACTAGTCCACCTCTTCAAGAGATCCTGTAACCTACTCAGCTATGCTAGAGCCCATAATAGCTTGCGGCTGCACACGGAAGTTTCTAGCATGAATAATCTCATGATCCCTTTGAGCCTGGGTGGCGGACCTTATACATACAGGCAACACTGGGTTCTCCAGGTGCCTCAATCCACCCAGATGTGAGTTTTAGTTGCCACCTTAAGTTGAACCATTAATAAACATCTCACATCTGTCATGAATTTCACTCAGACCCAATCCACGTCTACGAGCATAGCATGGCAATAATAATAGCAACGTAGAAGTAACTCCCAAGGGTTTGAATAGTAAACAGGCAATAGGTACTACCTCAACTACTTCCCAATACCCACAGTTTATTAGATCCTAATCATGCAATGTGTTTGAGGAATAGATCTAATGCAATAAAAACTGGGTATGAACGGGGTATGATCAAAGTGTTACTTGCCTTGCTGATGATCCGCAAAACCTAGCGATTCGAAGTAACAAGCGGCACACTCCGGGTACTCTATCACAAACAAACAAGCATACAATCAGTACTCATCTAATGCACAGGTAAAACTCGAATGAAGGATCCAACCAGAAAGTTCAACTTAAGAACTCCGGTTTGCAAAAAGAATCAACTCGAAAGAAGCAACGAAAGTCAAACGGCGAAAGAAAGAAACTTCGTTTGCTAATCTGGATCTAGGTCAAATTTTACTGTAGCAAAAACTTGTTTGAGTAGATTAATCGGAAAGAGAATTTCGAGACGAAACTCTAGGCGCTTGAATCGCCTGATTCCGATAAACGAGCGAGAAGTTAAACAGATTCGAAAATTCGATCAGAAATCGAATCTGAGAAAATAACGAGAAAATCCATCGAAAAAGAAAAATGGACGAACGGTTAAATAACGGACGTTCGTTAACAGAGAAAAACCGAGGAACGCGTTCGTTAAAACAAACGGTTCGGTGAACGCTCGTAGAATAAGAAAACCGAAAAAAACCGATCTAGGGTTTTTTTTTAAAAACAAAAGGTTTTTTTTTACAGAAAACCGGTCAACGTTGAAGACGGCCGGCGGCAGTACCTCGACGGGGCTCGCTCCGGCGAGGGGCTCCGGTGGCGGGGCTCGGGGGCGGCGGCTCCGGCGGCGAGGGGGCGGGGCTCCGGCGACTCCCGGCGGCGGCGGCGGGGCAAAAAGGCGGCGGCGGCGGCGGCGGGGCAAAAAGGCGGCGGCGGCGGCGGCGGGGCTCCTCCGGCGGCGGCGGTGAGAGAAAACGGAGAGGGGGGGTATTTAAGGAGGGGGGCTAGGGCGGCTTGGGGAAGGGGCATCCGAGGCGGCGGCGGCTCCCGTGGCGAGCTCGGACTCCGGCGGGTGCGCTCCCGTGCGGGAAGAGGAGAGGGGCGACAGGCGGGCCGTCGGCTGGGCTCGACCCAGTCGGCGCGGGCGCGTGTTTGTTTTTTAAATTCCGCGGAAAATATTGCGTAGAAAAATAAATAAAAATCAGAAAAATACGAAATAAATTTTCCCCGTCTAGTTAGAAAATCTAGAATAGGGTGAACATTTTTAGAATCAAAAATAAATATTTTGAAAACATGCATATTTTTAAATGCAATAAAAATTGCAAATAAAATCCAATAAATTCCAAATAATGATTTTAACATTTTTCCTCCAGTATTTCAATGTTTTGGAGAAGTCATATTTTCTCCTCTCGTTTATTTAAAAAAAATGAAATATTTTTCCGGAGAGAAAAATAATTAAAACCACAATCCTCGTTTGAAAATCAATTTTGAAAATTCGAGAACATCCCCAACTCTCTCCGAGGGTCCTTGAGTTGCTTAGGATTATCGAGGATTTGTCAAAATGCAACAAAACATGATATGCAATTGATGATCTATGTATAACATACCAAATTGAAAATTTGGGATGTTACAGTTTTATGCCAACCTTCCTTTTGTTATATAGTTGTAATTTGTTTTGGTGCGATACAAAATTTATTCTTAACGTGGAGCCACCGGCTGAAGAAATTAGCAAGCCATTTTGTTATGGTGTAGGGTGTTCCCTATATTTGCACTGGTGGCGATCTTTGATGCCGAGTGGATGTAATCTGTGCAATCGCCTTCATAGCCTAGCGTTAGTTTCGGCCTTATTTATTTCCTAGTCTTCTTTTTCCCTGGTTTGCTAGTGGCCACAACAACCATGGGCCATATACGGGCCGTAGGATCCATGGGTCTCCTACGGGTCGTAGGATCCATGGGTCCCCTACGGGCCGTTGATAAATGGGCCTCCAAGAGGGCCGTAGAATCGGTGGGCCTCGAGCCATCGGATAAATGGGTCTACATGGGCCGTAAACGGGCGTAATGGGTATCGGCCCAGCATGGTAACGGGCCGTTAATAGGCCGGAGGATAGCAAAGGCTTAATTCTGTCACAGGCATAATGGGTCGTTAATGGGCCAGAATATAGGACGGGCTGGAAACAGCACAACGGGTTAACAGGCTAGAAACGGGCCGACTCATGCCACGGGCCGAATTTGGCCCATTAGGGGAACAGGCCAGTAACGGGCCGGAAGTAATCGAGGGCCGGAAAGGAGCCCAAGAACGTATGGCCCGTCAGTAGGCCGAAAGCTAACACGGGCTGGAAATGGCCCATGTGAATCATGGGCCGTTAACGGGTACAAAGAAATTTACTGTTCATTACGAGCTAGAGTCACCGTGGGCCTCTAAACGGCCTAAAGATACGAAGGCCTCATATGGGCTGAAAGATGTCATGGGCCATACATGGCCCGAAAGTGAAACGGGCTGGTGTTATATTCGATGGCCCACATGACGTTGTTGGGCCAATTTCATGCAGGCCCTGACGGGCCGTGAGTTACCGGGCCGTAAAATGGGCTATTTGCGAAGAGACCGTTAACAGGCTTTTCATGGGCCAGCCCGCTATCTTTTGACCAAGTCAAACGGGCCGGCCTTTGTAAGCTAAATGGGCCAGTGGTGGGCCATCGCACATGGCGACATATAATAGGTGCCTATCTGACCCACTGACGAGCTGACACGTGTTTCCTCCGACCAATCAGAATTTTACACGTGGAAATTTCCCATTGGTCCGGGCTGTTAACGGGTTATCGGATCCAAAACAGGACCCGATAGCTTAACGGCGTCCCGTTATGGTGGATGCGACGTGTCGGTCACCCTTGACGAAAGCACTTCTATGACGTACATATCGTCATGGAAGTGGACACTTCCGTGATGATAATTTTGGTAATGTCATGGAACACTTCTACGACAGCACAGGTATGACTATCTTGATTCTGTCATAAATTTTTCATGGATGTACATGCATGACAGAAAACGTGACCTACTGTGACAAACACATATCATCACAGAAGTGTATTTTTTTGTGGTGCCTCTATGCTTTGTATTGTAGAAACTCAAATAGTGAGCTCGAGAGTGGAAAGTTTAGCTGGTTCTTTAGAATTTGATAAATCTTATGATGTTAGAAGCACAGGAAGAAGAGGTGGACTGGGAATTTTTTGGCATGATTCACTAAATGTTGAAATAATTGGCTATTCTGAGTACCATATTGATGTGATAGTGGATGATCTGGTTGAAACACAAAATAGAGTGACCTTTGTTTATGGAGAAGCCCATGCAGCAGAACGCTACAAAACATGGAACATGTTGAGAGGTATAGCCAACACTAGCAATCTGCCATGGGCAGCTATTGGTGATTTTAATGAGGTACTCCGCCCGATGGAACACAATGGTGTAGGGAAGTGGAGTCATGCCCAAATGGTCACGTTTAGAGACGCAGCAGACACGTGTGGCTTAATGGATATTGGTTTTAAGGGGAAAAGCTAGACCTTTGAACGGAAAGTAGCGGGTGGATCCTACACTAGGATGCGTCTAGACAGATGCTTATCAACTCCTGAATGGTGCAATGCATTCCCAGAAGCAGTTTTGGAACACCACACAGTTGCGTCGTCTGATCATGAGCCAATTCTGCTAAAGTTTGGTCCCGACGTGCATGCATGCCAAAAGGGTCCAAGGGCATTTAAATAAGAAGTCATGTGGGAGCGCCATTCCGAGCTAGTGGATGTAGTGGGTGCCGGCTGGATATAGAATTCGGCGGCGACTGATACGTCTCCGTCGTATCTATAATTTTTTATTGTTCCATGCCAATATTATACAACTTTCATATAATTTTGGGAACTTTTTTTACTATTTTTGGGACTAACATATTGATCCCGTGCCAAGTGCCAGTTCCTATTTGTTGCATGTTTTTTGTTTTGCAGAAAATCCATATCAAGCGGAGTCCAAACGGGATAAAAACTGACGGAGATTTTTCTTGGAATATATGTGAATTTTGGGATGTGGAATCAACGCGAGACGATGCCCGAGGGGCCCATGAGGGTGAGGGGCGCGCCCTAGGGGGTCAGGCATGCCCTGGGCCCTCGTGGCCACCCCGTAAGGCGGTTGGTGCCCTTCTTTCGCCGCAAGAAAGCCAATATTCGGATAAAACCGTATCCAAATTTAAGCCCAATCGGAGTTACGGATCTCCGGGAATATCAGAAATGGTGAAAGGGCAGAATCAGGGAACGCAGAAGAACACAGAAACAGAGAGAGACAGAGAGACAGATCCAATCTCGAAGGGGCTCTCGCCCCTCCCATGCCATGGAAGCCAAGGACCAGAGGGGCACTAGTAGAAAAAGGGCCATTTGTCCCGGTTCGTAAGGCCCATTTGTCCCGGTTGGGGAACCGGGACTAAAGGGTCGGTACTAAAGCCCTATACCTTTAGTCCCGGTTCTTACACCAACCGCGACGGATGGGCCTCCACGTGGACACTGTGGCGAGCCCAGGCAGGAGGGCCTTTGGTCCTGGTTGGTAGCACCAACCGGGACCAAAATGCATCCACGCCTCAGCAGCTGGCAGGAGCTGAGGTTTTTTTTAAAGGGGGTGGTTTTGGGGTTTTTGGGGGGTTAATTTAGGGTGTTAGCTAGCTAATAGAGAGAAGTGTCCTCTCTTATCTCTGTGCTTGGTTTACCAATGCTACTGCTATGCCTAAACATGGCTTAGATTGAACTGAAGGCAACATGTGGTGCATGTCGAAAGTAATACTAATCCTAAGTTGATCAAGTTTGGATTAGTACTACTTTCGACATGCACCACATGTTGCCTTCACTTCAATCCAATCCATGTTCATTTCACCCACTGATATATAATAACTCTTCATGCTCGCATCATGCATCATCATAATAACAAGTCCTACTAATCATCATCATACAACTTCTACTCGTTATTAATAACAAGTCATACGATCATCATCCTCATAGTCATCGAACCAACCCAACTTAATTGTTCTTAGCACATGATCATTAGTATTGGGTAGGACCTAAATACCCTCTTTAAGGTAAAATAGCATAAAACAATATAGGCCCTCACTCTCCATTATGGAGAATGGAGATCATCCTGTCTCCAATTCTTGCGCTTCGCTTCCTTTTGCTTCCAAGAACCTCCTTACAACTGTCCATACATTTTTTCCATTCTTTGATTAGCATTTGCTCACCGGTTTTAGAAATCCGGTATGGACAGGTGAGATTCATAGGATGACCTGGTTGTATGTTCAAAACATCAAGGCGACCATTCCGATACATCAACTGAGGCACACAATCCATCGGGATTCTCTGTTGAAAAACATAGTAATAACTTCGTAGTTAGCAATGATGTACTAGTTTTAGAAGTATGCAAAAGATGCACGGATGTCGCAATAGTAAAAATCTTACCAGGGTATCTACATAGAAGTTACCGTGGTTCAACACGTGCACTAGTGGCACGTATTGACCATAATTTGGAGGAGTATCATAATAGGTATTGTAATTCTCAAGGTCAGTACAAAATGCGATGAGATGATTTTTCTCCTGATAAGTTAATTCGGAGCCATCAGTGTAGTGGGTTTTGTCTACCATCTTCCGCACATTGTTTGAAGAATGAAAATAAGCTGTCAATGGAAATAAGCTGTCAACTATTTTCAAATAAACAATATAAATTAGCTAATAACTATGTTTAAGAAACTCACATAGCGATAGAATTCGAAGCATATCAACAAGGACCCAAATGTCCATATTGTCTTGCTCGATGTCAGGATCACCAAGATCCATGGTGGCAAGCATATCCTCATAAAAACCATACATCTTGCAAAGTGCTTCCCAATTTGGGCAACCAAAATGGGTTACGCTCTGAGAATTGTACAGATTTACTTCAAAATCCATACCATATGATGGGTCCTTAGGTGAATTTTCCTTGTTTCGAAACTTTCATGGTCTTCAAAACCCATCCTCTCCAAGACATAGCGTCTTGCATGGCATGGGATAAGCTAGTCGAATTGTAAAAGATGAAAATTACACGTTGAAATAGTTAAAGTCGTGCTTAATTATGAAAATAAACACTGGTCATCGTTGTGTACCGTTTCAACATCGAAGGTCTCCTGGAGCTTAATGCTGAAGCGCCGATCTTCGTCCAGGTGAGGGCACCTGTCGCACAGATCTCGGTCGTCGTTGCACCAGGAGCACTCCCCCGGGAGACTTTCGTCGTCCGAGTACGACATTTCCTATATGTTCATAATTCAAAGATTAAACTTGTACAATTAAATATATGTACTACAAAAACTAAATTATAACATTATTATTCATCACGGGTTGACTATCGGTTTGTCGAGTCTTTTCTTGAAAACTCTCAGCTCACGTGGTGTATATATTCGACCGTCGGTGATGGTAGCTCCTCCTTTCGTTCCCGAGTGCATTACACCAAATTGTCTAGCACATGGGAACGAAGGAGAACCTACCCCCACGACAACAGTCGGGATTCTTCGTCCTCTCATATATGGTGGAGACTCTCCCTCACTGATTCCTCTCTGTCATTTGCGATCGTCGGTGATGGTAGCTCCTCCTTTCGTTCCCAAGTGCATTACATCAAATTGGCTAGCACACGGGAACGAAGGAGAAGCTACCCCCACGACAATAGTCGGGATTCTTCATCCTCTCATATATGGTGGAGACTCGATAGACTTAAAGTCAACCCAAAATATCGAGCGCCTGAAATTTGCCAGAACGGAAAAATACATCTTTTTATCTACATCATATGAGCATTCAAACTTGATGGCCGTTACATTTCAATGGTTGAAAATATGAGCAAAAACATTTCAAAATATATTATAGGACTCATATTGACATGGAGATTTGGCTGGTCTCACCTCGAGGTCGGAGGGGGGTCGGTGACGGGGACGACAGCAGGGATGATGGAGGGGCTCCTAGATTTCTGCAAAAACAAAAACCCTATAAGCTATGAACTAATCAAATGCATACGCCTTGCATAGTGCTCTCCAATTTTAGCATTCAAAGTAGGAGTAGTTTTCAATTTGAGCATTCAATAAGCAAAACCAAATTGTAAAATAAATTAGTATTCAAATTAGCATGCATTCAATAAGCAAAACTACATCATCTCTTGCATCCGTACATTGTCGAATATTATCACTAATACACCTAGAATAGTATCATACATATACCATCGCTAATACAGCTAGTACCATAGCGCCCGACGGGTATCGGCGCGGGCGGTGGACACCCAAAGAGAAGGAACCATCCCACGGTCATAGCTCCAGTGAGATCCCTGAAGAACCCGCCAGGTATTGTCGAACCTGCCCTCCAATGCAACCATGTAGCGACGGACGTGCTCGTCCTCCTCGCTGACATGGTGACGTACCACCTCCGCGGTGTCCGAAAGCCTCGGCGCCGTCACTGGCCCACGCGAACGCCACCAAACAAGGTTTGGGTCAACGACGGGCTGGCTCCTCACAAACCTACGCCCCCGGAAGGTAGCACCTCCCAATACCAGCCCGGCGGAGCCCAGTCCCGGACATGGCCCATCTGATCAAGCAGGACTCCTTCGCCGAGTCGACGACAAGGATGCGGGATAGGCATCGTCGACGTCGATGCGGGAATAATTGCTTTAACTAAAAAAATAAACTAGATCTATTAATTTTCTTACTAAAAATAAACTACTTCTATAGTAAACTAAAGTAGTTTTATTAAATCAACTAGTTCAACTATTAAGCATTTACTATAAATAAAATAAAGTACTACTTAGTAAAAATAAACTACTTCTATAGTAAAATAAAGTAGTTTTATTAAATCAACTAGTTCAACTACTAAGCACTTACTATAAATAAAATATAGTAGTACTTACTAAAATAAACTACTTCTATAGTAAAATAAAGTAGTTTTATTAAATCAACTAGTTCAACTACTAAGCACTTAATATAAATAAAATAAAGTAGTACTTACTAAAAATAAACTAGTTTAACTAGTTCTATTATTTATCGACCCCCCGCCCCCTCATGCCGAAGTTATCGGGGAGGGGGTATATCGACAACGACATACCCGATAAAAATAAGAAGTGGAAGAAGAAGAAAAAAAGAGGAGAAGAAGAAAGGAATAGAGGAGAAATCGGAAAAAAAAGAAGAAAAAAAGAGGAGAAGAAGAAAGGAATAGAGGAGAAGAAGAAAAAATAGAATAGGAGAAACAAATAAGAAGAGAAAAAAAGAAGAAAAAAAAGAGGAGAAGAAGAAGCTTAGTAGTTGAACTAGTTGATTTAATAAAACTATTTTATTTTACTATAGAAGTAGTTTATTTTTAGTAAGTACTACTTTATTTTATTTATAGTAAGTGCTTAGTAGATGAACTATTTGATTTAATAAAACTACTTTATTTTACTATAGAAGTAGTTTATTTTTAGTAAGAAAATTAATAGAACTAGTTTATTTTTTTCTTCTTCTCCTCTTTTTTTCTTCTTTTTTTCTCTTCTTATTTATTTCTCCTCTTCTTCCTCTCCTCTTCTTCTCCTTCTTCTCCTCCTTCTTCCTCTTCTTATATCCATACATACATACATAGCCACATGCATCCATACATATATGAACAAAATTAATATCTACTAATTAACAACCTAAATAAAAAATTAATAAATATATGAACATTATATCCATACATACATAGCCACATCCACACATACATATATACATTATATATATGAACAAAAAATATCATCACAAAATTTGACAAGTGCGGCGGCTCACAGCGGGGGCGCATGACGACGGCGACGGCGGGGGCGGTGAGGGCACAGTGAGGGCGACGACGGGGGCGGCGACGGCGACGGTGGGGGCTGGTCGAGGCAGGGGCGCGGCCGGCCGGCGTGGTCGGGGGTGGGGCAGGGGCGGGCCAAGGCGGGGGCGCGCGGGGTCGGGGACGACATCGGCGATGGCGACGGGGAGGACGAGGCACGGGCGACGGCAGGGGCGGCGGTGTAGCCTAGCGGCGTCGATGTCGTCGGCATCGTCGGGGTAGGAACTGGATGAAAATTTTGACAAGTGCTGTATATATAGCCAGCGCTTCGGTCCCAGTTTGTGGCACCAACCTGGACCAATGCCCCCCTTTGGTCCTGGTTCGTGCCACCAACCGGGACCAAAGGTCTCTTTTCAGCAGCCCAAAGGGCGGGAAACAGAGACCTTTGGTCCCGGTTGGTGGCACAAACCGGGACCAAAGGGGGACATTGGTCCCCGTTGGTGTTATGAACCGGGACCAAAGCGAGGCATTGGTCCCGGTTGGTGCCACCAACCGGGACCAACGGGTGGCACGGCGGTGGTGCGGTGGGAGTTTAGTCCCACCTTGCTAGCTGAGAGAGCTCAGCACCTGTTTATAAGTTGTGTTGCGGCTCAGGTGCTGAGCTCCTCTCTAATATGCAGGCAGTACTTGCCTACCATTGTCACTGCCATGTTGGGCCTATTGGGCCTGCAGGCCTGCATCCTGGCCCATGTACAGATGGGTTTCTAGTCTTATGCGGGCCGTGTGGCCCAGTTGGCGGCATTTTTTATTTTTTCAGTATTTTTGTTCTCTTTTTTGAATTATTTTTTTATTATTTTTGCTTTTAAGTCAGAATAATTATAAACTTTCTGTTAGTGCCATTAGTTTCCAAATTTGAATAGTTTAAATTTGAATTCTTTGAAATTTGTGTGAATCACTAGTTTGTGAATAACTTCACTATAAAAATATATTTTGAGTGCTTCTTTTTCCTGCTATTTAATATTACTGCATTTTATCATCATATTCAAAAACAGATTTTGGTACTTTAGTTTCTATCAAAAGAATTCTTTATGAAAATTCATTTTGCTATTAAAGTTTCTAACAAAAAATTCTTTATGATAATTCTTTTTGCTTTTCATGTTTTGAACAAAAAATACTTTGATAATTTTGGTTGCATAAATTTTATAATTTTAGTTTAAAAAATACTAGAGGTTTATAAAAGCTTTTTAGTTGATTCCTTTTGCTATTAGAGTTCATTTTTTTAAATTTTAGATTTATATTATTTTATATTATTTTTAATTCATTCTTTTAGCAATTAATTCATTTTTTGCTATTAGTTCATTCTTTTTTATATTAGTTCATTCTTTGATCTAACTGACCCTGAAATTAAAAAGCACTACAAATGAACTTTGAAAAGGTTGAAAGTTGGCATGGTATCATCATTTCACCCACATAGCATGTGCTAAAAAGTTGACAGGGTTACAGGAAAAACTGGATACACTTCGTGTACAAAATGGACAATCGCTTTCGAAGTATCAGGGTTTTAGACTAAAACTCATCTGTTACAGAGGGATTTCATTTTTTTGGACTTATTTGAACTCCAGACTTCTTGTGTGTTCAAAATGCACCATTGAAAGCTACATCATCAATTTTCAACCCTTTCTTACTTCATTTGTTATTTTTCATGCATTTAATGATTTTTTTGAGCTAAATGACCCTGAAATTGAAAAGCACTACAAATGAACTCTGAAAAGGTTGAAAGCTGGCATGGTATCATCATTTCACCCAAATAGCATGTGCTAAAAAGTTGAGAGGGTTACGGCAAAAATTGGATGCCCTTTGTTTACAAAACGGACAATCTCTTTCAAAGTATCAGGCTTTCATACGGATACTCGTCAGTTACATGGATATTCTAGATCAAAGGCATCATCATAATAGTTGTGGAGAGAAAGTCTTCACTTTGTCTTCGCTTGTGTCCTTTTCTTATTGCGCCATAACCATGGCTAATCTTCATCGTTTAACAAGGTGCTTGGATCAGCCTTGACTTTGAAGGGAGGAATTTCATGAAACTTTTCATAATCTTCAGACATGTATGTCTTGCCCTCCACTCCCATGATGTCCCTTTTTCCTGAAAGAACTATGTGGCGCTTTGGCTCATCGTATGATGTATTCTCTTCCTTATCTTTTCTTTTTCTCGATTTGGTAGACATGTCCTTCACATAGAAAACCTGCACCACATCATTGGCTAGGACGAACGCTTCGTCAGTGTACCCAAGATTGTTCAGATCCACTGTTGTCATTCCATACTGTGGGTCTACCTGTACCCCGCCTCCTGACAGATTGACCCATTTGCACTTAACAAAAGGGACCTTAAAATCGTATCCGTAGTCAAGTTCCCATATGTCCACTATGTAACCATAATATGTGTCCTTTCCCCAATTGGTTGCTGCATCAAAGCGGACACCGCTGTTTTGGTTGGTTCTCTTTTGATCTAGGGTGATCATGTAAAATGTATTCCCATTTATCTCGTATCCTTTGTAAGTCAATACAGTCGAAGATGGTCCCCTAGACAACGAGTACAGCTCATCACAAACAGTGTTGTCACCTCTGAGACGCGTTTCCAATCAACTGCTGAAAGTCCTGATGTCTTCACATGTAATCCAGTCGTCACACTGCTCCGGGTATTTGGAGCGCAGACTGTTCTTGTGTTCATCGACATACGGGGTCACCAAGTTAGAGTTCTGTAGAACTGTGTAGTTAGCTTGAGACCAAGAATGCAAGTCCTGCATATTATTGAGTCCCCTCCAAGCGTGCCTTTTCCAGTCATCTTCTTAAGGCCAGTAATGAAGTCAACACAAAACCCTATGACATCCTCTGTTTGATGGCCCATGGAGATGCTTCCTTCTGGCCTAGCGTGGTTACGGACATATTTCTTTAGGAGTCCCATGAACCTCTCAAAGGGGAACATATTGTGTAGAAATACGGGGCCCATAACGACAATCTCGTCGACTAGATGAACTAGGACGTGCGTCATGATTTTGAAGAAGGATGGTGGGAACACCAGCACGAAACTGACAAGACATTGCGCCACATCACTCCTTAGCCTTGGTATGATTGCTGGATCGATCACCTTCTGGGAGATTGCATTGAGGAATGGACATGTCTTCACAATGGCTAATCGGACATTTTCCGGTACAAGCCCCCTCAATGCAACCGGAAGCAGTTGCATCATAATAACGTGGCAGTCATGAGACTTTAAGTTATGGAACTTTTTCTCTGGCATATTTATTATTCCCTTTATATTCGACGAGAAGCCAGACGAGACCTTCATACTGAGCAGGCATTCAAAGAAGATTTCCTTCTCTTCTTTGGTAAGAGCGTAGCTGGCAGGACCTTCATACTGCTTTGGAGGCATGCCGTCTTTTTTGTGCAAACGTTGCAGGTCCTCCCGTGCCTCCGGTGTATCTTTTGTCTTCCCATACACGCCCAAGAAGCCTAGCAGGTTCACGCAAAGGTTCTTCATCACGTGCATCACGTCGATTGAAGAGCGGACCTCTAGGTCTTTCCAGTAGGGTAGGTCCCAAAATATAGATTTCTTCGTCCACATGGGTGCGCGTCCCTCAGCGTCATTCAGAACAGATAGTCCGCCGGGACCCTTTCCAAAGATTACGTGTAAATCATTGACCATAGCAAGTACGTGATCACCGGTACGCATGGTGGGCTTCTTCCGGTGATCTGCCTCACCTTTGAAATGCTTCTTTCAACACTGATGGTTGGTCAGAAGAAATCGACGATGGCCCAGGTACACATTCTTCCTGCATTTGTCCAGGTATATACTTTCGGTGTCAGCTAAACAGTGCGTGCACGCATGGTATCCCTTGTTTGTCCGTCCTGAAAGGTTACTGAGAGCGGGTCAATCATTGATGGTTACAAACAACAACGCGTGCAGGTTAAATTCCTCCTGTTTGTGCTCAACCCACACACGTACACCGTTTCCATTCCACAGATGTAAAAGTTCTTCAACTAATGTCCTTAGGTACACATCAATGTCGTTGCCGGGTTGCTTAGGGCCTTGGATGAGAACTGACATCATAATGAACTTCCGCTTCATGCACATCCAAGGAGGAAGGTTATACATACATAGAGTCACGGGCCAGGTGTTGTGATTGCTGCTCTGCTGCCCGAAAGGATTAATGCCATCCGCGCTTAAACCAAACCATACGTTCCTTGGATCACCTGCGAACTCAGCCCAGTACTTTCTCTTGATTTTTCTCCACCGCGACCCGTCAGCGGGTGCTCTCAACTTCCCGTCTTTCTTACGGTCCTCTCTGTGCCATCACATCAACTTGGCATGCTCTTCGTTTCTGAACAGACATTTCAACCGTGCTATTATAGGAGCGTACCACATCACCTTCGCAGGAAGCCTCTTCCTGGGGGGCTCGCCGTCAACATCACCAGGGTCATCTCGCCTGATCTTATACCGCAACAAGATATGTGCAGCTGCTATCGGGATTTGTCGGCACAGTCGGGCAGTCTTGCTGGTCTTGTTTTACCATTGTCGAAATGTCTTGTAACTGGTATTCCGAGTCTGATCGGGTCTTTCCAACAGAAGGAATATCCTTCGTTGATCGTGAGAGCTTGTGATGGGCTAAGTTGGGACACCCCTGCAGGGTATAAACTTTCGAGAGCTGTGCCCGCGGTTATGTGGCAGATGGGAATTTGTTAATATCCGGTTGTAGAGAACTTGACACTTGACTTAATTAAAATGCATCAACCGTGTGTGTAACCGTGATGGTCTCTTTTCGGCGGAGTCCGGGAAGTGAACACAGTTTGGGTTATGTTTGGACGTACGTAGTTCAGGATCATTTCTTGATCACTTTTAGCTTCACGACCGTTGCGTAGCTTCTCATCTTACTCTTATTTGCGTATGTTAGGCACCATATTTTCGCTTAGCGCTTGCTGCAACTCCGCCTCATAACCACATCCTACCCATAAGCTTAAATAGTCTCTTGATCTCGCGGGTTTTGAGATTGCTGAGTCCTCATGACTCATAGATACTACCAAAACAGTTGCCGGTGCTGATGATGCCAGTGTAGGTGATGCTACAGAACTCAAGTGGGAGTTCGACAAGGACCTTGGTCGTTATTATGTTTCGTTTCCTGATGATCAGTAGTAGAGCCCGGTTGGGACAATCTGGGATCTAGCAGTTGGGTTTATCTTCTTTTCATTTGGTTTTTACCGTAGTCGGTCTATGTGTGTACTTGGATGATGTATGATTTACTTAAGTATTGTGTGAAGTGGCGATTGTAAGCCAACTCTCTTTATCCCATTCTTGTTCATTACATGGGATTGTGTGAAGATGACCCTTCTTGCGACAAAACCACAATGCGGTTATGTCTCTAAGTTGTGCCTCGACACGTGGGAGATATAGCCGCATCGTGGGTGTTACAAGTTGGTAATCAGAGCCATCCCCGACTTAGGAGCCCCCTGCTTGATCGAATCGCTGACTTTGTTGAGTCTAGAACAAAATGTTTTGAGTCTTAGTATTATATATATCGGAGAGTAGGATTCTTTTTACTCCTCAGCCCCTTCGTCGCTCTGGTGAGGTCTCCTGACGTAGATGTTTTGTCTTTCCTCTCCTCAAATTTCACTAAAAGAAATTTAGGATCACGCGGGTATCTTGGGATCGTTCTAATATTCTTGTGATGAGAACATTGTTCTTGGTGCCTCCTGACATTTAGGGGTTGTGGCAGTGTCCCGGGGAGTTGAGCTCCGAGGTGTTGTCGTCACAATTTTATCGTTTCAGTTCTGGAATACCTGAGTTTCGCCGACATCAAAAATCTCTTTTATGCAGTTGTTGGTGAGATAACCTCGACGCCACCCACTACTAGGGCGGGAGTTCGGCAGTATAACGGATGCTTTTCGAATGTTGAGGTACATGATTTCCGGAGTTTTCTTGGTTATGTGTTGACGGATGGACACAGCTGGATGTAGGGATTGTTTAGTTTGGGTGAGTTATATTGCTTCCCCTGTATTCCCAACACCAGATTGCATAATCAGAAAGTGTCGGGAGTTTTTAGGTGGGAATTCAAGTATCTCGTAGGATATCTTTCCAACAGACACATGATACGATATGGGGTCTATCATATGTTTGTTCCGGCTTATTCTGCGAGCCAAATCCTTGTTTTGTTTTGTTGTGGTATTCGAGTTGCTTCGATGTCAAGTGTTGATTCCATACCTTTTCCTAAGCGGTGTTCTCATATTTCTATGTGAATACTAATCCTTTTTGATCATCAAGGTTGTCATATTAATTCTTTTCTAACCGGTGTGCTTCTCTTCAAGTGGATCCGATCATTTCAACATTCGCGAGATCAAATTAAGTTCTTCTCAACGGTGTTCGTTTCATCCGTCCCTAGTTGCCTTTGTTTGCCCCGCTCTCCCAACCCTTTTTCTTCAAGGACTCAGATTTCTTAATCAAGTATCCTTTTATTGATGGGAAGTCCCTGCATTCTTTTCCTTCAATGTTCTTATTCGGTGATTCTCAGGAAGATACTAAAGGAGCTTCAAGTTTATTATTCTTTGTTCTCTTTTCTTCTCCGGTGGTTTCAATTCAAGCTTCGTCGATCATATCCTTTCCTCGTTTCAAATGTTTTCTCATGCCGGTGCACCTCTTAATCATCCAATTCTCACCATTCATTTGTACTGGAGTACTGAAGATATCTCAGGAGATTCGTGTTTTCATTCCTAATCCGTTCAAGATATCTCAAGGTTGTTATCTCTTTTAAGCCACTTAATTCAACTAGCACAATCTCTCTTTTCAAGCAATCTTTTCAACGGTGTATCTTTTGAGTGGGCCTAACCCACAGGTCTTTTCCAGGATCTTACCTGACTCTTCAATTTTTACCGGAGCTATTCTCAAATCTTTTAAAGTTTGACATAGGAATGAATTTCATCAGTTAGATGTTTTCCAAGATCGACTTCAAATTATTTTTCATTGTTGCCTCAACCTCTTTGTTTTTCATTCTTCTGGAGTGTCTCATCAACTTACATGGTGGTTCTCATCATCATTCTCAACATTTGAAGACCGAAGAAGAGTTCCTCTTAAATCCTTACCCGTTCTTCCAGGGATTCATGGTTCTAGCTTCATGCAACCTCATAATTGTTCCGATCGTGAGAAATTCTTTTCATACCCACCCGAAGCATTCCCTGAGTTCTTTCCATTTTATTCCTACGAAGGCAATCATTTCGGGTCTATTCATTCTCAGCTTTCAGCTCTCGTTCTCGAATTCTTCCGGTGCATCGTTCAAGTATCCTCTAGTCAGCTCGTGATCTATTCGTTCCCATGTATCTAAATTCTCTCAAGTATCTTCATTCTTTTTCTAATTCTTCCCGGTGTTTCGCTATCTTTTCTTTGTTCGTTTTTTAATTCTTACGGCGGTTTGTTCAAGATACCTCTTCCTATGTTCTCATATTAATTTATTCGTTGTTTACATCCTATCGGTGGTTCGTTGAAGACCTTCCCAAGTTGAGAAATATCTCTCTTCCATCCTTTTTCAATGAGTATAAGTAGTATGCCAAATCCGTTGCTTGTCATCAATTTAAATTGATGAAGGATACGCATAATGTAATTCTTATTCTTGTTTCATCCAAGTGTTTAATCCCTTCATTCGGAGTTTGTTCATGATGAAGTAAATTCTCGGTTTCAATTATTTCATCTTTCTTTTTCCGGAGTTCCAAGTTTTCCGCATTGTCTCGTCGCGAAGCTCGATCTAAATCATCGCAAGGCTACACCTTGTGTTTTCAACTTCTCTTTCTTTTCATCATCCTTTTATTACCGGAGTTCTTCATGGAGGCTCTACATGGTGGTTCATCAAGGATTCTTTTCATTCTTCAATTGTTCTTCAAGATTTCTCTCGGAGTTAAGATCCGCCAAGCTATACTCAAAAATTAACATGGTGTTCAACACATGTCTTGTTTTGAGGAGTTCAAGTATTCTTCATGTTGCAATTCCTTCTACCTTATCTTTTGAGATAGTGTTATATCATTCTTGACAATTTCCATTCATGTTTCGCGATTCACATGTCAAGAATGAGGTATTTTAAATCCATTAATCTCTTTGTTGGAGTTATCTTGTGTCAGATTTCACCTAAAGCCTTCCCTAAGGAATGTTGCTATTGTGGTGTTTATCAATGAACCAAGTTATCTCTCTATCATCTTGGTGGAAGAAGTTTTTCATCTCGTTGGTGTTATCAATTATATTATTTGTTTCCGTAGTGGCAAAATTTCGCCTCAATTTTGAGAAGTTTTCCATAAACCTACTACAAGCTTATTTGTTTCGTTGTTAGTTTTTCAACAACTCCGTTATAACCTTCTTGGAAGGGTGCTTTCCAAGCTCATTTGTGGCAGAAGTTGGCATTTCCTTCTCCCTTCTTTTATTCTAATGATCTATATTCTATTCTTTCTTCCGGAGGCATTGTGATGTTGCTCTCTTCACTCATCATCTCGAATTGTGAGGATCGTGTTCTTTTCGTGCGTATCCATTTAACCGGAGTGTTGTGTCATCTCTTCAAGTTCTTTTCATCTTATCAAGTCTTGCCGCTCTTTTCAACCGGAGTGCTGCCTGGATTCTTTATTCTTATTCCTTGTCCAACTAATTTTAACCGCAGCGGCTTCAAAATCTATCTTGTCCCCTAAGCTTTCGGTTCTCATAATATTCTTTGTTCCTCTTGTCCAACAGACTGTTTGCAATCTTTTTGTCTCCGTTGTATTCTTTCTTTCAAGTTGTTCAACCTCTCAAGGTTCGTGGTTTCACTCGATTGTCAAAGAAGCAACTTTGTTACCTCTTCCTCTTCCGTTTCTCCCCACTGGCATCCTTAGATCTCGGGTCGAGATCTCTTGTAAGTGGAGGAGAGTTCTGACGCCCCAAGGCCGGCGCTCCAGATGCGTTCCATATATTCCGAGTTTTATCGTGTGTTTATTTTGTTTGTTGCATTCATCATTGCATCATTTGCATTGCATCATGTCATCATGCAACCCCCATTTAAAACTCAATAAATAAATCATATGGATCTTTGGTCCATTTAAATTGAGGGATATTCACAACGGTGATTTCTCTTTACAACATATTCAAAGTCTCCTACTATTATTAAGGAGCTATAATAAAATATTCCATTAGTTCGGAATTAACCATAACACACTTGCATTTTAGTTCCATGCCTCTTCTGCTTCAAGTTTCGCCTCCAAACCTAGTCAATAATTCTTTCTCCATCTATTGATGCTCCTCCTAAAATCTCAACATTTTTGGACCTTTCAAATGCCCACTTCTTATTCAAATCATTTGCATTTAATTCAAACGAGTTCAAATCCAATCTTCACACACACGCTCACTTCTATTTTCTTGGATCAAGCTCATTTTTATGAGTCCGGGAAAATTATCCGCATGCAAAAATTCTTTCCCTATCCCTCTCTTTATTTTCTTCTCTCTAATTCTTTTTTGTTAAAGGAAAAATGAGAGAGAGGGAGAAGAGAGATAGCACAGGCCGGCCCATCCTTCCCCGCAGCCCACCTAAACCCTCTATAACCCTAGGCCCGGCCGATTCCCTCTCTAACCCTAGCCGATCGAGCAGCAGCTCATCTCGATCCCCGTCCTCCTCGTTCCCCATCTCCCTGGCGCCGCCAACCACAGGAACCGCACACGCTGCGCCTTCGTCCCGATCCCTTCCTACCCGTGCTCCTCGTCCGGCCCCGCCGTCCAGCCGCGCCACGCCCTCAAGCGCCTCGCCTCGCCGCTGCCTCCCCGCCACCCCGCAGCATCTCGTCAGACCGCGCCCTGCTACAGCTGCTCTTCCCACGCGCCGCCGGACCTCCCCGCTGCCAGCACCATCGCCTCCCCACCATGGCGCCGCCATGCAGCACCCAGCCGCTGGCTCGGTCGCTCCTCTGCTCCCGTTTTCCCTCTGCAGCTTCACCGGTTCCTCTGCTCCATCATCTCCGCCCCGCGCCTCAACTCTGCATCGTCCCCGTTGCCCTCCTTGCCTTGCTCCGGCCTCCTCTTCTGCACGACCTGAGGGCGCCCCTGCTCGTCGTGCTTGCGCGCCCAACGACCACCTCGGACCGCCAGCGACCTCTCCTGCTTCGCCTCCGTGCCTGCTTGCTGCAGCTGCCATGACCCTCCTCTACCTATTGCACCACCATCACCACGGCCGACCTCGCAGGCCACTCCATGCTTCTCCTGGATGCCCTTGTTTCCTCCTTTGTTCGGCCACAAGTGCATCGACCAGCGTACAGTGCACCGGGGCAAAGGTTGCCTCTATTTGCGGGTGCTTCGTTTTGTGCTTCATGTTAACGTCGCCAAGTACCTCTAGGATCGCTGTATTACCAAGATCACCTGGTCCAAGACCACCTCAAGTTCGTCTACATGAAACTGCCAAGTACCTCTACGCACAGATACGCCAAGACCGTCCTGGATATCGCAAGTACCACGACACGACGACCCTAGGATGCGCCAAGTACCCCTACCGTTAAGTACCTCTTCGCAAGACCAAGTTCCTCTATGCTACGTGTACGACTACTGTCGCCGTGGATCCGACAAAATCGAGTGTTCAACTACTGTCGACCTTGGATTCGTCAAGTTCATCTTCGACACGGGTACCACTTCTTCCTACGTCCGTCGCGAGAACGTCTACTTCCGCTACCACATCGAGCTCGACCTGAAGTGCACGCTTCGAAGGTATAACCCCGAGATGACGCTCGTGGACCGTATGCATGTGTGTTGTATGAGATGCCCGTGTTTGCACCATGTCTGAGTTATCATTACACGTTCCTCCTTGTTGCCATGTCGTCGACCCGTGGGAACCCGGTAACCGGGATCACCCCACCATCCTTGCATGACACGCTCCCGCCACACTTCCTTTTGCACCGGTATCTCCATGAGCTACCAGAACCGATATGTTGATGTGGCATCATTTTCGGATTCGTTGCCGTGGCACATTTTCTTTCCACCACGGTGACAAATGCTTCATAATATGCTCATGTTAATATTTTCATAAAATTGCATCAAACTTGCACATGTCATCCGCATCATGATAACACCATTTGAAATGCTTAAAATTGGTGTGCATTAAATTGCTAAATGACATGTGGGGATTACCGGAATTGTTGTTTGTTGTTCCCGGCCTCATTTAAACTTGCCTAAATAGTTAGTTTAATTATGCTTCATCTCTTGCCATGTTATTGTTGAGTAGCTTAAACGAGAGAAAACTAAATTGATTGTGGTGTGTTGTCAATATGCAACTCGTTGCATATTGAGCTCCACTTAACTTGTAGTGTTGCTTGTGCACTTTGCCATGACATGCCTCATTAAATCGGACATGCATCATGCTTGATTGTGCATCATGCCAGGTTCATGTGATGGTTGTTTACCATGATGTTTCCTTCTTTCCAGTTGCGCTTTTTCTTGATAGTTCCGGTTACATTGCGATTGTGTGGATCCGTTCGACTACGTTGGATCGTCTTCTTCATGGACTCGTTCTTCTTCCTAGCGGGATTTCAGTCAAGATGACCATTACCCTCGATATCACTTCTATCTTTGCATGCTAGTTGTTCGCTCTATCGCTATGTCGCACTACCTAGCACTTGTTTATCATGCCTCCCATATTGCCATGTCAAGCCTCTAACCCACCTTCCTAGCAAACTATTGTTTGGCTATGTTACCGCTTTTGCTCAGCCCCTCTTATAGCATTGTTAGTTGCAGGTGAAGTTCAAGGTTGCTCCATGTTGGAACATGATTATGTTGGGATATCACAATATCTCTTATTTTAACTAATGCATCTATATACTTGGTAAAGGGTGGAAGGCTCGACCTTATGCCTATTGTTTTGTTCCAATCTTGCCGCCTTAGTTTTCATCATACCGGTGTTATGTTCGTTGATTTTGTGTTCCTTATGTGGTTGGGGTTATTGGACCCCCTTGACAGTTCGCTTTGAATAAAACTCCTCCAGTAAGGGCCAACCTTGGTTTTACATTTTCCTAACAACCTATAACTTTCACTAAGGGTTGCAAACCCGAGGGTCATCTTTATTTAACCCCCCCCCCCCACCGGGTCAGTGCTCCTCTGAGTGCAGGGTATAAACTTTCGAGAGTCATGCCCGCAGTTATGTGGCAGATGGAAATTTGCTAATATCCAGTTGTAGAGAACTTGACACTTGACTTAATTAAAATGCATCAACCGCGTGTGTAACCATGATGGTCTCTTTTCAACGGAGTCCGGGAAGTGAACACGGTTTGGGTTATATTTGGACATAAGTAGTTCAGGATCATTTCTTGATCACTTTTAGCGTCACGACCGTTGCGTAGTTTCTCAACTTACTCTTATTTTCGTATGTTAGCCACCATATTTCTGCTTAATGCTTGCTGCAACTCCACCTCATAACCACATCCTACCCGTAAGCTTCAATAGTCTTGATCTCGCGGGTTTTGAGATTGATGAGTCCTCGTGACTCACAGATACTAGCAAAACAGTTGCAGGTGCCGATGATGCCAGTGCAGGTGATGCTACCGAACTCAAGTGGGAGTTCGGCAAGGACCTTGGTCAT
Source organism: Aegilops tauschii subsp. strangulata (assembly GCF_002575655.3). Classification (NCBI taxonomy): domain Eukaryota; kingdom Viridiplantae; phylum Streptophyta; class Magnoliopsida; order Poales; family Poaceae; genus Aegilops; species Aegilops tauschii. The sequence continues at coordinate 71,867,789 of NC_053041.3, forward strand.
TATTATGTTTCATTTCCTGATGATCAGTAGTGGAGCCCAGTTGGGACGCTCGGGGATCTAGCAGTTGGGTTTATCTTCTTTTCATTTGGTTTTGACCGTAGTCGGTCTATGTGTGTACTTGGATGATGTATGATTTACTTAAGTATTGCGTGAAGTGGCGATTGTAAGCCAACTCTCTTTATCCCATTCTTTTTCATTAAATGGGATTGTGTGAAGATGACCCTTCTTGCGACAAAACCACAATGCGGTTATGTCTCTAAGTCGTGCCTCGACACGTGGGAGATATAGCCGCATCGTGGGCGTTACACTTGGCATGCTCTTCGTTTCTGAACAGACGTTTCAACCGTGGTATTATATGAGCATACCACATCACCTTCGCAGGAACCCTCTTCCTGGGGGGTTCTCCGTCAACATCACCAGGGTCATCTCGTCTGATCTGATACCGCAATGCACCTCATACCGGGCATGCGTTCAAATCCTCCAATCGTAGAGGGCATACGACCTTGTTTGCGGCGTACGTACTATCGGGCAATTCGAAATCGTTTGGAAGCTTTTTCTTCAATATTTTTCAGTAGCTTCTCAAATCCTTTGTCAGGCACAACATTCCCTGCCTTCCACTGCAGCAATTCCAGTACGGTACCGAGCTTTGTGTTGCCATCTTTGCAATTGGGGTACAACCCTTTTTTGTGATCCTCTAACATGCGATCGAACTTCAACTTCTCCTTTTGAGTTTCGCGTTGTGTCCTTGCATCAACAATGACCCGGCGGAGATCATCATCATTGGGCACGTCGTCTGGTTCCTCTTGATCTTCAAGAGCTTCCCCCGTTGCAGCATCATCATATTCAGGGGGCACATAGTTGTCATCGTCCTCTTCTTCTTTGATGTCTTCCATCATAACCCCTATTTCTCCGTGCTTCGTCCAAACATTATAGTGCGGCATGAAACCCTTATAAAGCAGGTTGGTGTGAAGGATTTTCCGGTCAGAGTAAGACATCGTATTCCCACAATTAGGGCATGGACAACACATAAAACCATTCTGCTTGTTCGCCTCCGCCACTTCGAGAAAATTATGCAGGCTCTTAATGTACTCGGAGGTGTGTCTGTCACCGTACATCCACTGTCGATTCATCTGCGTGCATTATATATAATGTGTGTCAAAAGTAAGAAAATTAGACAAGTATCTATCTAAAGTAAGAATTTTTTTCTTTCAGAAAGAGGCTCACGACGGTGGTGCAGGCGACGAGATCGACGCGGGCGATCGACGGCGATGAAGACAGGGACGGGACGTGATGGACCGCTAAACCTAGACAAATCTCGTGGAAAATGGAGCTCGGAGGTCGAGTTTTTGAGAGGAGAAAGCTTAACTAGTGTGGCTCGGGCATTTCATCGAACACCTCATGTGCATAGGAGGTGAGCTAGAGCACCACAAAGCTCTCCCCTCGCCGGCCAGAAAAAACAGAGCAGTGTGGAGTGCTCTGCTCGCCGGCGAGGGGGTATATATAGCCACCTCATTGGTCCCGGTTCGTGGCTAGAACCGGGACTAAAGGCCACCCTTCTGTCCCGGTTCTAGGAACGAACTGGGACCAATGGCTGTAGGCCAGGAGCGAGGACCATTGGTCCCGGTTCGTGCCTAGAACCGGGACAAATGGGTCCCCATGAACCAGGACAAATGCCTCCAGAGGCCCGGCCGGCCCCCTGGGCGCACGAACCGGGACGTATGCCCCCCATGAGTCCCGGTTCGTGACAGAACCAGGACTAATGGGCTGGCCAGGACCCAACCAAAGCCATGTTTTCTACTAGTGGGGAAACCCTTCTCCCATCAAGGGGGAAGGTCAAGGAAGAAGAAGAAGAAGGGGGGATCTATCCCCCTCTCTCCCGGTGGTGTCGGAACGCCGCCGGGGCCATCATCGTCACCGCAATCTACACCAATACCTCTGTCATCTTCACCAACATCTTCATCACCTTCCCCCATCTATCTACGTTGGTCTACTCTCCCGCAACCCACTGTACCCTCTACTTGAACATGCTGCTTTATGCTTCATATTGTTATCCAATGATGTGTTGCCATCCTATGATGTCTGATAGATTTTCGTTGTCCTATCGGTAATTGGTGAATTGCTATGATTGGTTTAATTTGCTTGTGGTTATGTTGTTATCCTTTGGTGCCCATCATATGAGCGCGCGCGTGGATCACACCATAGGGTTAGTTGTATGTTCTTAGGACTATGTATTGGAGGGCAAGAGTGACAGAAGCTTCAACCTAGCATAGAAATTGATGCATACGGGATTGAAGGGGGCCCAATATATCTTAATGCTATGGTTGGGTTTTACCTTAATGAAGGTTAGTAGTTGCGGATGCTTGCTAATAGTTCCAATCATAAGTGCATAGAATTCCAAGTCAGGGATGACATGCTAGCAGTGGCCTCTCCCACATAAAACTTGCTATCGGTCTAGTAAAGTAGTCAATTGCTTAGGGACAATTTCGCAACTCCTACCACCACTTTTCCACACTCACTATACTAACTTTATTGTTTCTTTATCTAAACAGCCCCTACTTTTTATTTACGCGCTCTTTATTATGTTGCAAACCTATCCAAGAACACCTACAAAGTACTTCTAGTTTCATACTTGTTCTAGGTAAAGCGAACGTCAAGCGTGCGTAGAGTTGTGTCGGTGGTCGATAGAACTTGAGGGAATATTTGTTCTACCTTTAGCTCCTCGTTGGGGTTCGACACTCTTATTTATCGAGAAAGGCTACAACTGATCCCCTATACTTGTGGGTTATCAAGACCTTTTTCTGGCGCTGTTGCCGGAGAGCAATAGCGTGGGGTGAATATTCTCATGTGTGCTTGTTTGCTTTATCACTAAGTGGATTTTATTTTCTGTTCTAAGTTGTTCTCTATCTTTAGTTATGGATATGGAACACGAAATACCAAAAAAATTAGGTTTACTTGCTACTCATGGAGATGGGGAACCTCCTAAAACCCTCGATGCTCATTATCTGAAAGATAATATGCACTACTTTAATAATCCTGAGAAAACCCCATTCAATTATGTAATGGGAGACACATTGGATCAACATGAATACTTTATGGATTATAGCTTTACTCAAAAAGGGAAACTATTATGGGATCAAATTCATATGTTGCATTGGTATGCTCGACAACTATGCTTGAGATATGATTATACTTGTTGCTCTAGGATGAAGGCTCCACACCTTCCCTTTTCATGCAAATTTAATGATAATGAAACCTTAGCTTCTTATGATAATGGTATATATGATTACTATGATGTGGAACGAATAGAAGAATTTGTTGCTTTTAAGGGTACTTGTGAAATGGAATCTTTGTTTAAAGAGTTTGAAGATTTTGATGATTCAATTTATAGACCTGACAATTTAGCTATCCTTAAATATTGCTATGAGAATTATAAATACAATTATGATATTGATGAATTAATTGAGAAAGTCTCCGCTGTCCGAGAAGAGACTAATATTTTGCAGGAGTCTATGGAAGAAGAAATTGATGAAACTGTGAGCTCATTGGATAAAAAAGATGATGAGGAGAGCGAAGAACAAAAGGAGGGAGATCGGATTAGCTACCCATGCCCACCTTTTAATGAGAGTAACTCTCCAACTCATACATTATTTAATGTCCCTTCGTTCTTACCGAATCATGAATGCCATGATAATTGCTATGATCCCCTTGATTCATTTGTAATATCCCTTTTTAATGAACTTGATGCTTGCTATTCTTGTGGCCAAGATGCCAATATGAATTATGCTTATGGAGATGAACTTGCTATTGTTCCTTATGTTAAACATGAAATTGTTGCTATTACACCCACACATGATAGTCCTATTATCTTTTTGAATTCTCCAAACTACACTATATCGGAGAAGTTTGCACTTATTAAGGATTATATTGATGGGTGGCCTTTTACCGTTGCACATGGTAATTTTGATAGATATAATATGCATGTGCTTGCTGCTCCTACTTGCAATTATTATGAGAGAGGAACTATATCTCCACCTCTCTATGTTTCCCACACGATAAAATTGCAAGAAACTGCTTATGCTATGTATTGGCCTTTACTTTGTGTGCTTGAATTGTTCTTTTATGACATGCCGATGCTTAGGAAGAGAGTTGACTTCGTCATTACATGATATATGTTACTTTGTGCTCACTACTAAATTACAAATCATTGTTAATTAAAATTGGCTTTGATATACCTTGGGATCCGGGTGGATTCATTACTTGAGCACCTTATGCCTAGCTTAATGGCTTTAAAGAAAGCGCTGCCAGGGAGACAACCCGGAAGTTTTAGAGAGTCATTTATTTCTGTTCAGTGCTTTTATAGAGTTTAAAAACAAAAAAATAAAGAGGGGAACCTAAACCTTTCAAAAAGGAAAGTGAAAGTGAGAGAGACAAGCATTGTTGAAGTGAGGGAGCTCCTTGAACTTTGTTCATGCTCACTGAAACTTTGTGGATCTTGATTACAGAAACTTTTCAACAAAAATAATTATCCCCTTGTACAATTCCATTGTTTGATAAAAATAATGTTCCAAGATTTGCCTTTAGGATGTTTACATTGTTTGTTGGTTTGGTACGGTGCAAAACAGAAACTTTGGTTGTAGTGCGCGATTTTACATTTTTTACTGGAACATCAAACGGTTCTGAAACTTTTTGCACTGTCTTTATATACAAATTGTTTATTTTCCCAATTGTTTCAGAATGTTTGGAGTACCAGAGGTATGGTGAATGTTCAGATTACTACAGACTGTCCTGTTTAAGGCAGATTCTGTTTTTGATGCATTGTTTTGCTTGTTTTGATGAAACTATCGATTTCTATCAGTAGATTAAGCCATGGAAAAGTTATATTACAGTAGCTACATTGCAAAAATAAAATATAATTGGTTTTCAATAGTACTTATAGTAGTGATTTGCTTTATTATACTAACAGATCTTACCGAACTTTCTGTTGAGTTTTGTGTGGATGAAGTGATCAAGGATCGAGGAGGTCTCGATATGAGGAGAAGGAGGAGAGGCAAGAGCTCAAGATTGGGGATGCCCAAGACACCCAAAGTAAATATTCAAGGATACTCAAGCGTCTAAGCTTGGGGATGCCCCGGAAGGCATCCCATCTTTCTTCAACAAGTATCGGTATGCTTTCAGTTTCGTTTTGTTCATGTGATATGTGCAAATCTTGGAGCGTCTTTTTCATTTAGTTATCAATTTTCTTTGATGCACCATGATGGTATGAGATAGTCCATGGTTGATTTATAGAATGCTCATTGCACTTCACTTATATCTTTTGAGTATGGCTTTATAGAATGCTTCATGTGCTTCACTTATATCATTTGAAGTATGGATTGCATGTTTCCCTACACATAGAAAACCGCCATTTGTAGAATGCTCTTTTTCTTCACTTATATTTGTTAGAGCATGGGCATATCTTTTTTAGAAAGAATTAAACTCTCTTGCTTCACTTATACCTATTTAGAGAGATGACAGGAATTGGTCGTTCACATGGTTAGTCATAAAATCCTACATAAAACTTGTAGATCACTGAATATGATATGTTTGATTCCTTGCAATAGTTTTGCGATATAAAGATGGTGATATTAGAGTCATGCTAGTGGGTAATTGTGAATTTGAGAAATACTTGTGTTGAGGTTTGCAAGTCCCGTAGCATGCACGTATGGTAACCGTTGTGTAACAAATTTGAAGCATGAGGTGTTTCTTTGATTGCCTTCCTTATGAGTGGCGGTCGAGGATGAGCGATGGTCTTTTCCTACCAATCTATCCCCCTAGGAGCATGGGCGTAGTGCTTGATTTTGATGACTTGTAGATTTTTGCAATAAGTATGTGATTTCTTTATGACTAATGTTGAGTCCACGGATTATACGCACTCTCACCCTTCCATCATTGCTAGCCTCTTCGGTACCGTGCATTGCCCTTTCTCACCTCGAGAGTTGGTGCAAACTTCGCCGGTGCATCCAAACCCCATGATACAATATGCTCTATCACACATAAGCCTCCTTATATCTTCCTCAAAACAGCCACCATACCTACGTATTATGGCATTTCCATAGCCATTCCGAGATATATTGACATGCAACTTCCATCATCATCATATACATGGCTTGAGCATTCATTGTCATATTGCTTTGCATGACCGTAGGATAGCTAGCATGATGTTTTCATGGCTTGTCCATTTTTTGATATCTTTGCTATGCTAGATCATTGCACATACCGGTACACCGCTGGAGGAATTCATATAGAGTCATACTTTGTTCTAGATATCGAGTTGTAATATTGAGTTGTAAGTAAATAAAAGTGTGATGGTCATCATTATTAGAACATTGTCCCATGTGAGATTATCAAAATAAAAGTGGCCAAAGAAGCCCCCCCCCAAAAAAAAGAGAGAGAGGCCAAAGAAGCCTACAAAAAAAGAGAAAAAAAAAATAAAAAAATAAAAAAATTGAGAGAAAAGAGAGAAGGGACAATGTTACTATCCTTTGACCACACTTGTGCTTCAGAGTAGCACCATGTTCTTCATATAGAGAGTCTCTTGAGTTATCACTTTCATATACTAGTGGGAATTCTCATTATAGAACTTGGCTTGTATATTCCAACGATGGGCTTCCTCAAATTCCCTAGGTCTTCATGAGCAAGCAAGTTGGATGCACACCCACTTAGTTTCCAGTTTGAGCTTTCATACACTTATAGCTCTAGTGCCATCCGTTGCATGGCAATCCCTACTCCTCACATTGACATCAATTGATGGGCATCTCCATAGCCCGTTGATTAGTCGCGTCGATGTGAGACTTTCTTCCTTTTTGTCTTTTCCACACAACCTCCACCATCATATTCTATTCCACCTATAGTGTTATGTCCATGGCTCACGCTCATGTATTGTGTGAAGGTTGACAAAGTCTGAGAATACTAAAGTATGAAACAATTGCTTGGCTTGTCCTCGGGGTTGTGCATGATTTGAACATTTTGTGTGACGAATATGGAGCATAGCCAAACTATATGATTTTTTAGGGATGAACTTTCTTTGGCCATGTTATTTTGAGAAGACATGATTGCTTTATTAGTATGCTTGAAGTATTATTGTCTTAATGTCAAATGATAGACTATTGCTTTGAATCACTCGTGTCTTAATATTCATGCCATGATTAGATTACATGATCAAGATTATGCTAGGTAGCATTCCACATAAAAAAATTATCTTTTTGGTCATTTACATACTTGAGGACGAGCAGGAATTAAGCTTGGGGATGCTGATACGTCTCCGTCGTATCTATAATTTTTGATTGTTCCATGGTAATATTATACAACTTTCATATACTTTTGGCAACTTTGCATACTATTTTTGGGACTAACATATTGATCCGGTGCCCACTGCCAGTTCCTATTTGTTGCATGTTTTTTGTTTCGCAGAAAATCCATCTCAAACGGAGTCCAAATGTATAAAAACTGACGGAGATTTTTTTTGGAATATATGTGAATTTTGGGAAGTGGAGGGGCGCGCCTTGGGCCCTCGTGGCCACCCCGTAAGGCGGTTGGTGCCCTTCTTTCGCCTCAAGAAAGCCAATATCTGGATATAAATCGTGTCCAAATTTCAGCCCAATCGGAGTTACAGATCTCCGGGAATATAAGAAACGGTGAAAGGGCAGAATCAGGGGACGCAGAAGAACGCAGAAACAGAGAGAGATAGAGAGACAGATCCAATCTCGGAGGGGCTCTTGCCGCTCCCATGCCATGGAAGCCAAGGACCAAAGGAGAAACCCTTCTCCCGTCTAGGGGGAAGGTCAAGGATGAAGAAGAAGAAGAAGGGGGGCCGTCTCCTCCTCTCTCCCAGTGGCGCCGGAACGCCGCCGGGGTCATCATCGTCACCGCAATCTACATCAACACCTCCGTCATCTTCACCAACATCTTCATCACCTTCCCCCATCTATCTACAGCGGTCCACTTTCCTGCAACCCGCTGTACCCTCTACTTGAACATGGTGCTTTATGCTTCATATTACTATCCAATGATGTGTTGCCCTCCTATGAGGTCTGAGTAGATTTTCGTTGTCGTATCGGTAATTGGTGAATTGCTATGATTGGTTTAATTTGCTTGTGGTTATGTTGCTGTCCTTTGGTGCCCATCATATGAGCGCGTGCGTGGATCACACCATAAGGTTAGTTGTATGTTGATAGGACTATGTATTGGAGGGCAAGAGTTACAGAAGCTTCAACCTAGCATAGAAATTAATGCATACGGGATTGAAGGGGCACCAATATATCTTAATGCTATGGTTGGGTTTTACCTTAATGAACATTAGTAGTTGCAGATGCTTGCTAATAGTTCCAATCATAAGTGCATAGAATTCCAAGTCAGGGATGACATGCTAGCAGTGGCCTCTCCCACATAAAACTTGCTATCGGTCTACTAAAGTAGTCAATTGCTTAGGGACAATTTCGCAACTCCTACCACCACTTTGCCACACTCGCTATACTAACTTTATTGTTTCTTTATCTAAACAGCCCCTACTTTTTATTTACGCGCTCTTTATTATCTTGCAAACCTATCCAACAACACCTACAAAGTACTTCTAGTTTCATAATTATTCTAGGTAAAGCGAACGTCAAGTATGCGTAGAGTTGTATCGGTGGTCGATAGAACTTGAGGGAATCTTTGTTCTACCTTTAGCTCCTCGTTTGGTTCGACACTCTTATTTATCAAGAAAGGCAATAACTGATCCCCTATACTTGTGGGTTATCAGCGACAGTGGCTGAAATGCACGACAAGCTACTTAGCCTTTCTATGGATTTGACTAAATGGGACCGCACCCAGTTTGGTAATGTACGACTAGAGATATAGAAGCTGAAAAGGGAGCTCCAATCATTGCGCACGATTCTATGCATGCAGAAGTTAAATTATCGGACAGACTGGTGGAGCTTTTTCACAGGGAAGAAAAACTGTGGACACAAAGGGCAAGGATGGAATGGCTAGCTTAGGGTGACAAAAAATACATATTTCTTTGATCTCCGAGCAAGTCGCCGACGATGGAAAAACCAGATAAAAGCACTACAATTGCCGGATGTGATAGTGACAGAAAATGCAGAGGAGCTCGAGGATATGACAACAAATTTTTATTCTAATCTGTTCACTTCCAAGGGGGTACAAAATATGGGTGATGTTCTCAACACAGTTCCTCGCAGGGTGACACAAGAAATGAATGGGAGTTTGAATGCACCCTACACTCAGGATGAAGTGAAGAAGGCCTTATTCCAAATGTTTCCAATCAAATCTCCAGGTCTAGATGCATTTCGAGCTCACTTTTTTCAGAGGCACTGGGACATATGCGGAGAGGAAGTCACCAATATTGTTTTGAGAATAGTGGAGGGGACATAATCGGCAGAGTGCATCAATAATACATTATTGGTACTAATCCCAAAGGTAAAGAACCCCACGTCACTAACTCAGTTTCGACCAATAAGCCTATGTAATGTTCTATACAAAATTGCATCAAAGGTGATTTCTAACCGCCTGAAGCTAGTCCTTCCAGAGATTATCTCAGATGAGCAATCAACTTTTGTTCCAGGAAGATTGATCACATATAATATCATTACCGCTTATGGTATTTACATTTCATGAAAAGGAACAAAGCAAAGAAAAACCAGCATTGTGCTTTAAAGCTAGATATGATGAAGGCTTGTGACAGAATGGAATGGGCTTATATCCAAGCAGTTATGCTGAAGCTAGGATTTACAGAAAGGTGGGTTAATATTGTAATGAATGTGATAACTTCTGTCACCTTTTCTATTTTGTTCAATGGAAAGAAACTAAAGGATTTTAAGCGAACAAGGGGAATCATACAAGGGGCCCAATCTCTCCATATTTGTTCTTGATAGCAGAAAAGGGCCTTTCGTGCCTTCTAAAATCTAAAGATGAGTCATCCAATCTTTGTGACGTGCAAGTGGCCCCTGCGGTGCCACGGGTAAACCACCTATTATTTGCCGATGACAGCGTGATGTTCTTCAAGGCTAATGGCGTGGGAGCATCGAAGGTGCACCAAGTTCTGGATACTTATTGTCAGGCTACCGGGCAAAGAATCAATTATGACAAGTCATCCATCTATTTTAGCAAAGGAGTACCATAATGTATTAGAGTGGAAATCAAGGGAGTGCTACATGTACCTAATGAGACACTCAATGAAAAATATCTAGGCATGCCTTCTGATGTGGGATTATCAAAGAATGGTGCCTTTAAGTATTTGAAGGATCGTTTATGGAGCAGAATCCAGGGGTGGATTGAGAGAACAATGTCTTCGGCAGGGAAAGAAGTTTTGGTAAAAGCGGTCGCCCAAGCTATACCGGTCTACTCCATGTCATGCTTCAAGTTGCCCAGAGGACTTTGCAATAACTTAAACATGCTGATAAGAAAGTTTTGGTGGCGTAGTAAGGAGGCACAACGTAAACCACATTGGGTGTCTTGGAAGGAGATGACCTGGCCAAAAGCAATGGGAGGATTAGGGTTTAAGGATTTCGAGCTATTCAACTTGTCGCTGCTTGCTAGACATGTATGGCAAATTTTACAGAACCCCAAGACTCTAAGTGCGAGAGTATTTTTTTTTGGAACCTGTGACAGTGGGAGAGGCTCCCACTGTGATATATTACCTTTCAAAGATTTACATTACATTGTACATGGGCTTTACAAAGGACAACCCTGGCCACTTTGTGGCTAGGGGTGGTAATACTAGCAGAAAGAAATTAATCCGAAGGAAGGGAATCTAATAAAAGGAAAATCTTCATATTTTGTTTCACCCTATATTGTAGTAGGCCAAAGTCTGTTTTAAATCTAGCTATCCAAGAGTTGTATGAAGTGCGAGAGTATTGAAGAGCGTTTATTTCCCGTCCACAACAATTTTGAAGGCAGGTTTAGGATCTCACCCGAGTAAGGTATGGCGAGCAATCCTCGAGGGTCATGATGTTTTAAACCTGGGTCTCATAAGAAGGATCGGCAACGGGGCAGACACACACATATGGAAAGAAAACTGGATTCCAAGGGATGAAATGATGAGGCCATATGGATGTCTAACTGTGAATCCACCATCTTTGGTTGCGGAACTAATCGTTGAGACATCCGCGAGGTGGAACGTACATAGCCTTCGAGAAGTCTTCCTACACATTGACATTCAGCCTTTATTGAGCATACCAATCTGTACGAGCGATATCCAAGACAGCTGGGCTTGGAATTTCGATAAAAAGGGATAGTTCACTATTAGGTCTGCATACAATCTGTTGGTTGCTACAAGGAAAAGAAGGGAGACATGGTTGGAAGGCAATGCCGGATCTTCTAACACAAACGTAGATAGCGGTTCTTGGAAGAAGCTATGGAATACACCTGTACCGGGAAAGGTGAGAATGTTGTTGTGGCGACTTGCAAAACACTCTCTGCCAACGAACGATGTTCGTGCTCACCGCCACATGGCAACATCAAACGCGTGTGGGCTTTGACGAGTGGAAGAGTCGTGGCGTCATTCGTTACTGGAATGTACAATGTCAAGGTGCATTTGGGCACTGTCAGCTGAAGAGATTGCGGAGAAAATAGCGGCAACTACAGAACCATCGGCCAAACAGTGGCTGTTTTCGCTGATGCATTCATTACTGCATGCTTTGTTTGTAAGAATGTCTGTCACACTCTGGGCTATCTGGTCATCGAGGAGGAAGGAAATACACGAGGGGATCTTCCAAAGTCCGCAGACTACACACATGTTCATTGAAAGATTTATTTTAGAGTTAGAATTGATAAAGAAACCAACGCAAGCACAACCAACTGGATGGATCAGACAAGAGGGAAGTGTGCGGCCGAAGGCGCCGCCTTTGGGCTTCGCAAAGATACATGTAGATGCTGGAGTTGCACATTCTAGGGGGTCGGCGGTGGCTGTATGCCTAGATGTTGGAGGTAACTATCTGGGTAGCTCCTCCTTGGTAATATATGGAATGCAGGATGCAGCAACAGTTGAGGTGATTGCATGCCGAGAAGCGTTAGCATTGGCATAGGATCTGGGGCTACACAGGATTGTTGTTTCTTCGGATGCAAAACAAGCAGTACAAGATGTGCAAAGCAACAGCAACAGCGGGCGTGCCGGGGCTATCATTAAGAAGATTCAAGCTAGATCACTGAATTTTATCAGCAACTTTATTTTTGAAAGTCGCTCGGTTAATGTAGAAGCAAATAAACTTGCTAGATTTTCCCTTTCCTTAGATCAGGGGCGCCATGTGTGGCTTATTCAACCCCATGATTCTTCTTGTATCCCACAAATTGTGGTTTTTGATCAATAAAGCTTTTGCTTTACCCCTAAAAAACCGTGGCTCAAAATCCCTATTGTACGCTCAATGCAGCGAGTTAGTAGTTATAAAGTACAAGAGGCTACTGGATTGGTGTGCGGTCCATGGCATGTTTGGTCATGCCAAGAGCATGGTGATGGCTTATGCCTCCCTCCCTCCCCCAACGCTTGTTTTTAAGAAGAGAAAACCAATTTCGAAGCTCGTGAACTTGCCAGGGCGACGATGCCTCTAGTGGCTGGAAGACATGCTTGGTTATGTACCACTTCTGAGATTATGCAAGTAATAGATGTTATATATGGTTGAATTAAGTGGTTAATTCTAGAAAAAGATAAAAATGATCTATTACTACCAAAGCTCATGAATTGTTTTCAGTGCTTAAGAAAAAGCTCGCCTTTCATGTTTTGCCAAAACAAATCTGTTGTATCATGCATCCTAAAAAACCCTATTTACATGGGCACCAAACTGTATTGTATCGCGAGTGAGCGACCTTAGCTAGCACGGGAGAAAAAGAGAGAAACCAATCACTCCCTGTTTTTTTTGTTTCATGCTAGTGCCCCTTGTCTCCATGAATATTATGACACGATGACGGCGTGGTGTGCTCAAGAGCAGAAGAACAAAGGGGTTCCGGCCCTAGACCATTAACCTAGCTAACCTGCCAACAAGAAGATTAGTAGTCCCTTGGTGCCGGTGTTAACCCAAAAGTTTTGCCTCCTCTTGGATGGTCTGCACCAGACAAGTGTAACATCCCAAATTTTCAATTTGGAATGTTATACATTATATCATCATTGCATATCATATTTTATTGCATTTTGGCATGATCCTAGAAATTCTACGCAACTCAAAGACCCACAGAGAGAGTTGGGGATTTCGTTATTTTCATATTTGAGTTTTCTCAAATTTTGAAAAGAGGATCGTTTGATTTTAATTATTGTTTCTCTTCGTATATTTCTTTTATGAAAATAAAAGAGAGGGGATAAAATGACTTCCCCCAAAATAAAGAAATATTGGAGGTTAAATATTAAAATCAAATAAGATTTTTATTCAGAGTTTTCTCGCTATTTTATTTGAATTAGGAAAAAAATGCGTTTTTCAAAATTGCATTAGAGGCCCAAATAATTGTTCACTTTGTCCGCTATATTTTTAGAGGACGGGAAAATTTTATTTCAGGATTTTTGGAGTCCGTTTAGTATTTCTTTTCTTTGTTTTTCTGTGCGCCGGATGTATTTTAAAAAAAAGTCAAACCAACTTACGGGCCATGGGCGACCCGGACTCCTGCTGCCCCGGGCCTTATAAGCCGCGCCCCCGACCCCGCAGCCTTCCACCAGACCACCCGCCGCCGCCCGAAACCCTAACCCGCGCCGCGCCGCCGCCGCCCGTGCCGCCGACCTCGCCGCCGACCCAGCCCGCCGCCGCCGGACGCCGCCTCGCTGGAGTTGCTTGCCGCCGCCACCGTCACGCGTCCCGAGGTAGGCGTCGGGTTTCGTTAGAAAACCGTATGGTTTTTTTAGAAACCCTCGGTTATTTTATTTTAGATCTTTTTTTTTCGGTTTAGTTATTTAGCAAACGCCCATTCGTACGTTCGTTTTAACAAACGGTTTTCAGAGTTTTCTTTTTCCAGGGTTTTTCCACGATTATTTTCGATTGCGATTTCTGCCCTGATTTTTGTTTTAGTTTATCTTTTCGCTCATTTACCGGAATCAGGTGATTCAAGCGCCTAGATCTTCGTCTCGAAGCCCTCTTTCTGTTTAATCAACTTGAACAAGATTTTGGCATTGTAAAATTTGACTTTAGTACAGATTAGTAAACGGATGTTGTTTCTTTCGGAGTTTGAGTTTCGTTGCTTCATTTGATTTGATTCTTTCTGCAAACCGGAGTTCTTAAGTAGTACTTTCTGGTTAGATCTCTTATTTGAGTTTTACCCATGCTTCTAGTTGAGCGCTTATTGTTTCCTTTGTTTGTTTGCGATAGAGTACCCGGAGTGCGAAGCGTGCTACTACGAGTCTCTAGGTTTCACGGATCATCAGCAAGGCAAGTAACACTTTGATCATACCTCTTTACTATGCAGTTTTATTGCATTAGATCAATCCTCAAAACATTGCATGGTTAGGATCTGTTTAACATGTGGGTTTTGGGAAGTAGATGATGAGGTAGAACCTATTGCCCTGTTCATTATCAAACCTTTGGGAGTTACTTCTACATTATGCTTATATTGCTATGGTATGCTCGTAGACGTGGTTTGGGTGAGTGTATCCATGACAGATGTGAGTATTGTTAATTAATGGTTAACTTAAGGTGGCTACTTAAATACACATCTGGGTGGATTGCTTGAAGCACCCTGGAGTACCCAGTGGTTGTCAGGGCACCTGGAGAATCCAGTGTTGTCCAAGGATATCCCGGAGTACCCGTGGGATCACCCTACGGTCCGCCACCCAGGCTCAAAGGGGTCATAAGATTATTCATGCTAGAAACTTCCGTGTGCAGCCACAAGCTATTATGGGCTCTAGCATAGTTGAGTAAGTTGCAAGATCTCTTTCAGTGGTGCGCTAGCAGATGTAGGGGAAAGTAGGTGTAACTGTCCACCCAGAGTAATTATTGTTTTAGAAAGACTGTGTCTCGATTCTCCGACCATGTATGTATTCGAGTCTTGTGGGGAAAAGTGCGCAAACCTTTGCAGATTGTACAAACTAATCATGGTTAGCCGTGTCCCCGGTTATGTACGTTTTGAGTATCTAGTTCTTGGATTATCATGTTGATCTCATCACTCTAAGTATAATTTGATTTGGTTTAATGATGATATTTAATTGGGATTTAGTTGGAGGAACCTTCTCAATGTTTAACAACCACAATGATAGTTAAATAAAATTTATTCGTTTGTTGTAGGGAAATATTGGCTTTATGCAAAACTATAAACATAGAGCTTTCCACCAGCCATATATGCATGTAGTGATAGCATTTATTCTGTTCATTACTCTATGTTTTACATTGCTAGCATATTCCATGTGCTAACCCGTTTCGGGCTGCAACGTTCATGTTGCAGACTTTTCAGACGACGAGTAAGGTGCCATAGGTCGTTGTCTTTCACTCAGTGATGCCATTGGAGTTGATGGACTCGCTTTATCTTCCAAGCCTTCCGCTGTTATCGATTTTAGATGGCCTTAAGCCATATTATTGTAATAAGTTCTCTTTTGAGACATTCGATGTAATGAGTGTGTGATTGCTACTCTGTTATAAATCCTCAAGTACTGTGCGTGTCAGCATTACCGATCCAGGGATGACACTGATGCACAGAGAACAGACTGTTTGAGGTCTGGTCGCTATAAGATGGTATCAGAGGACATGACCATTAAGCTAAAGCCCTAGATCACTACTCTCTTCTCATTTCTGACTCCTCTCCCTTTTCTATTCTATAGGATGGCGGATGCAAGGAACAAGTTCACGCAACCGGATGAAGATACACCTTTTGGACGACACTTGAAGGAAGTCACTAGATACCTCAACATCGGAATACCAAGCTTCACCGGGACCTACATCGCCACTTTACCAGAAGAGGAACGTTGGATGATTCGAGTTCAAGTTCCAGGAAGGACGTTCATGCCAGTCATTGAGCCCATAGAGTTTTCCTTTGATGCACAAACCTGGAGTCTAGGAAAGAGCATGGCAGCCCACATCACCAGGGGACGCATTGGAGAAGTTTACCACAAGGATCTCAAGGATACTATCTACCAGATTTGTGGGCGCCGAGATGAGCAATGGGAGATGATCAGCACCAGGAAAGATAGGTCCATTGCAGCTTTCATCCAGGAGTTAAACCAGCACATTCGTCGCCAGGAGAACCAGATGTTCACAAGCATGATAGATCTGAAGAAGGCAATGACCAGGATCACGGAGCTGGAGGAAGAACTCAATTCTACACAGGATGGATATGAGGAGGAAATGACGATACTCGTGGAGTAGAATGACGATCTGACAAGGAAGCTAGGAGTATTCATGGGAGACCTTGCGCCAGGAGGAGAAGACGACGATTCCACTTGCCCAGAGAACTACATCATCATCGACGACACCGACTCGGACCCTGATGATAGCGATGATGACTATGTTGATGAAGCTGGAGCAGATATCATGGAGTCTTCCACCGATCAATTTTTCTAGTCGACCACCATATCAGTAGTAGTATTCCCCCATTTATATAGTATAGTCCGAGCACTTTTGTAACGATAGATAGATCAATGTATGCCCTTGTTTGAATTGATTGAAGTGATATGTTGTGTTTGTCTCATGTGCATATGGGTAGTGTTTTCCCTCTAGATCTCATTCTATTCTGTTTTCTCACCTTTTCTAAAGCCATCAGATGCCTTCGAGACACGACAATGGATTTGCTTTCCTGTCGGAGCTCACTCAGTTGATCCAGCAGCAGAATGCATTGATGCAGATACTAGTCCAGAATCAGAACCAGGGAAACAACAACAACAACCCACCACCACCACCACCAGTTGATCACTTAGCCCGTTTTCTAAGGCTCAATCCACCGGTGTTCTCCAGTAGCACCGAGCCGATAGTTGCGGATGATTGGCTCCGCAAGATTGGAAGGGAGTTGACCACTGCAGGATGCACAGATGCGGAGAGAGTGCGTTTTGCCGCACATCAGCTTGATGGACACGCAACATCATGGTGGGAGAATTTCGGAGCCACTTACCCCGTCGACAGTGTCACATGGGACCAGTTTCAGCAGGCTTTTCGTACTGCCCATGTTTCAGCAGGAGCTATGGCCATGAAGAAGTGCGAGTTTCGCAACTTGCGCCAAGGAGGACGCACAGTGGGCTAGTATGTGGATGATTTTAGTAAGCTAGCACGTTATGCCTCGGACGACGTTGCTACGGATACAGCTAAGCAGGAGAAGTTTCTGGAAGGACTGAATGATGAGCTGAGTATGCAGTTGAGGGTGGCAACCTTCAACAACTACCAGGAGTTGGTAGATAGAGCTCTCATGATTGAAGGGAAGCAGCAGCAGATTGACAACCGCAAGAGGAAGTATGGACAAGGGAAGTATAATTCAGGAGCTCAGCAGAGGCCCCGTTTTACCCCGAACTCGGGAGGACACCTTCACCATAACCATGGAGGTCACAATTCCAATGGAGGGAGTTCGCATAACCATAATGGCCCCAAGAATGGGAATGGTAATGGAGGAAGCAACGGACAGAACCGTTCCAACCAAGCAATGCCCGCCAAGAAGGATCTGAGCCACATAACTTGTTTCAAGTGCAGGAAGAATGGACACCACGCCACCGAGTGTTCTGAAGCAAAGAATGGAAATGGCAGTGGAAGCTCTGGGAAGAAGCCCAACCCTTTCAACAGGGGACAAGTGAACCACGTTAACATGGAGGAGGTTGAAGAGCAGCCGGATGCATTAATAGGTAAGTTTTTGGTTAAGTCATTTACTGCAATCGTTCTTTTCGATACTGGTGCATCGCATTCATACATATCAAGGGGATTTTTTAGATAAGTATAAGTTGCCCACCAAAGTTCTTAGAAAACCTATGTTAGTAAGCTCGCTAGGAGCAGAGCATATGGCGAGCCAAGGATGTTTTCAGATGCCATTGACCATAGGTAGGCATATTTTCCCCTCAGACCTGATAATTCTGGAGTCGCAAGGTTTGGATGTGATTTTCGATATGGATTGGCTATCGATGTATGGAGCGAACATCGATTGCGCCAGTAAGTCAATTATGCTCACCACCACAGAAGGAAGGAGGATTAAGTATGTATCCCGACATGTACCGAAGAGGACTCAAGTGAATTCCTTATCAGGAGTTGTACAGGAGGAAGTACCAGTGGTGAAGGATTTCCCTGATGTATTTCCAGAAGAGTTGCCAGGAATGCCACCGGATAGGGACATTGAGTTTTTGATTGAGCTTTTGCCAGGCACAGGGCCAATATCTAAGAGACCGTACAGGATGCCCACAAAGGATCTGGAGGAAATTAAGAAGCAGATTAAGGAGTTATTGGATAAACGCTATATTCGCCCAAGTTCGTCACCATGGGGATCACCAGTGCTTCTAGTGGAGAAGAAGGATGGATCGTTGAGGATGGTTGTTGATTATCGAGGGTTGAATGAAGTGACGATCAAAAACAAGTACCCACTGCCGATGATCAATGATTTGTTTGACCAGTTGCAAGGAGCTAAAGTATTTTTCAAGATCGATCTGCGATCAGGATACCACCAGCTGAAGATTCGAGAGCAAGATATACCTAAGACAGCTTTTACCATAAGGTACGGGCTATATGAGTATACCGTTATGTCTTTTGGTCTGACTAACGCACCTGCCTATTTCATGAACATGATGAACAAGGTGTTTATGGGAGTAGCTGGATAAGTTTGTCGTGGTGTTCATTGATGATATTCTGGTTTACTCAAAAAATGAAGCGGAGCATAAGGAGCATTTGCGTTTGGTACTTGGGAAGCTCAGAGAACATCAGTTATATGCCAAGTTCAGCAAGTGTGAGTTTTGGTTGAAGGAAGTTTGATTCCCCAGACATGTTATATCCGGAGAAGGAATAGCAGTAGACCCCACCAAGGTTGTCACTGTGACTAATTGGGAAGCACCCACGCCAGTTGGAGAAATCCGGAGTTTTCTTGGACTCGCAGGATACTACAGGAGGTTCATTGAGAATTTCTCTAAGATTGCAAAGCCCATGACGGAGTTGTTGAAGAAGGACACCAAGTTCAAATGGTCTGAGGAATGTGAGGCCAGTTTTTAGGAGTTGAAGAAATGTTTGGTTACAGCCCCAGTGTTGATTCTTCCAGATCAACGCAAGGATTATCAAGTGTATTGCGACGCTTCTCGTCGAGGACTTGGAGCAGTTCTTATGCGGGAGGGAAGAGTTGTTTCATATGCCTCACGACAGCTTAAACCCCATGAGTTGAATTATGCTACGCACGATTTGGAGTTAGCAGCCGTAGTGCATGCATTGAAGACCTGGAGACATTTTCTAATCGGAAACCACTGTGAGGTGTACACGGATCACAAGAGTTTGAAGTATATCTTCATGCAGAAGGAGTTGAATCTCAGGCAGAGGAGATGGCTGGAGCTCATCACGGATTATGATATGAGGTTGCATTATCATCCCGGAAAGGCTAACGTAGTAGCCGATGCGTTGAGCCGCAAGAGTCATGTCAATACGCTCATGACCGGAGGATTACCCAAGGAGTTAGCAGAGGATCTTTGCGAGCTATGTTTGGAAATAGTTCTGAGAGGTTATGTAGCAGCATTGGAAATGCAGTCTACTTTGATCGGTAAGATCAGAGAAGCTCAGAAGACTGACAAGGAGATTGCCGAGATAAAGGAAAGGATGAGCAAAGGAAAGGCTAAAGGATTTCGTGAGGATGAGCACGATACCTTATGGTTTGACGACCGCGTATATGTGCCTAATGATCCGGAGATCAGGAAGTTGATTCTGCAGGAGGCCCATGACTCGCCGTATTCGATTCACCCAGGAAACACCAAGATGTATCTCAATTTGAAGGACAGTTTCTGGTGGACCGGAATGAAGAAGGATATTGGGAAGTATGTCGTAGTTTGTGATGTATGTCAGAGAGTGAAGGCAGAGCATCAGAAGCCAGCAGGATTGCTACAACCATTGCTGATACCCGAATGGAAGTGGGATAAGCTAGGCATGGATTTTATCATGGGACTGCCCAGGACTCGTACAGGCTATGACTCGATATGGGTTGTAGTTGATCGGCTGACGAAGGTAGCTCATTTCATCCCAGTGAAGACCACTTACACCAGTGCTAAGTTGGCAAAGATATACATTACCAGGATCGTATGTCTGCATGGAGTTCCGAGGACCATTGTATCAGATAGAGGAACCCAGTTTACCTCAAAGTTTTGGAATCAATTGCATGAGACTTTGGGTACCAGGCTACAGTTCAGTACAGCCTTTCATCCACAGACAGATGGATAGACCAAGCGAATCAATCGGATTCTAGAGGACATGTTGAGAGGTTGTGCGCTAGATTATGGATCTACTTGGGACGACAATTTGCCATATGCAGAGTTCTCTTACAATAACAGTTATCAAGCCAGTTTGAAGATGGCCCCTTTCGAAGCTTTGTACGGAAGGAGGTGCAAGACACCGTTGTTATGGGACGAAGTTGGAGACCGTCAGTTGTTTGGACCAGATTTGATTAAAGAGTCTGAAGAGAAGGTTAAGCTGATTCGAGATAGACTCAAGGTAGCCCAGTCCAGGAAGAAGAGCTATGCGGATTCGAAATGCAAGGAGATAGTTTACGAAGTCGAAGACAGAGTTTATCTTCGTGTGTCCCCACTTCGAGGAGTTAAGCGATTTGGAGTTAAGGGAAAGTTAGCACCACGTTTTGTGGGACCATACAAAGTTTTGGAATGTATGGGAGAAGTTGCTTACAAGTTGGAGTTGCCTGAAGGATTGTCTAGAGTTCATGATGTGTTCCACATTTCCTAGTTGAAGAAGTGCCACGCAGAGATGGCTGATATTGCTCTAAGAGATACAATGCCACTGGAAGCAATTCAGTTGGATAGCGATTTGACCTACGAGGAGAAACCAGTGAAGATTCTCGAGTTTGCCAACTGAGTCACACACAGCATGGTTATCAAGTTCTGCAAAGTTCAGTGGAGCCACCATACCGAGGATGAAGCCACCTGGGAACGAGAGGAAGACTTACAGAAGGACCACCCTCACCTATTTTCTAGCCAACCCGAATCTCGAGGGCGAGATTCATCTTAAGGGGGGTAGGTTTTGTAACATCCCAAATTTTCAATTTGGAATGTTATACATTAGATCATCCTTGCATATCATATTTTATTGCATTTTGGCTTGATCCTAGAAATTCTATGCAACTCAAGGACCCACGGAGAGAGTTGGGGATTTCGTTATTTTCATATTTGAGTTTTCTCAAATTTTGAAAAGAGGATCGTTTGATTTTAATTATTTTTTCTCTTCGAATATTTCTTTTATGAAAATAAAAGAGAGGGGATAAAATGACTTCCCCCAAAATAATGAAATATTGGAGGTTAAATATTAAAATCAAATAAGATATTCGGAGTTTTCTCGCTATTTTATTTGAATTAGGAAAAAAATGCGTTTTTCAAATTTGCATTAGAGGCCCAAATAAGTGTTCACTTTGTCCGCTATATTTTTAGAGGACGGGGAAAATTTATTTCAGGATTTTTGGAGTCCGTTTAGTATTTCTTTCATTTGTTTTTCTGCGTGCTGGATTTATTTTAAAAAAAGTCAAACCGGCTTACGGGCTGTGGGCGACCCGGACTCCCGCCGCCCCGGGCCTTATAAGCCGCGCCCCCGACCCCGCAGCCCACCACCAGCCCACCCGCCGCCGCTGCCGCCGCCGCCGCGCCGCAACCCCACACCGCCGCCGCAGGACGCCCACCCCGCTGCCCGTCGCCGCCGACCTTCCCGCCGACCTCGCCGCCGACCCACCCGCCACCACCGGACGCCGCCTCGCCGGAGTTGCTCGCCGCTGCCGCTGTCACGCGTCCCGAGGTAGCCGTCGGTTTTCATTAGAAAATCGTATGGTTTTATCAGAAACCCTCGGTTATTTTATTTTAGATCGGTTTTTATTTTTTTCCGGTTTAGTTATTTAGCGAGCGCCCGTTGGTACGTTCATTTTAACGAAGTTTTCACCCGTTAGCCGCAGACAGCGAACGTTCGTTCGTTAGCCTGTTCGTCAGTTTTCTTTTTCCAGGGTTTTTCCGCGATTATTCTCGATCATGATTTCTGCCCTGATTTTCGTTTTAGTTTGGCTTTTCGCTCGTTTATCGGAATCAGGCGATTCAAGCGCCTAGATCTTCGTCTCGAAGCCCTCTTTCTGTTTAATCAACTTGAACAAGATTTTGGTCTTGTAAAATTTGACTTTAGTCTAGATTAGTAAATAGATCTTGTTTCTTTTGCAGTTTGAGTTTCGTTGCTTCGTTTGATTTGATTCTTTTTGCAAACCAGAGTTCCTAAGTTGGACTTTCTGGTTAGATCTCTTATTTGAGTTTTACCCATGCTTCTAGTTGAGTGCTTATTGTATGCTTTGTTTGTTTGCGATAGAGTACCCGGAGTGCGAAGCGTGCTACTACGAGTCTCTAGGTTTCATGGATCATCAGCAAGGCAAGTAACACTTTCATCATACCTCTTTACTACCCAGTTTTATTGCATTAGATCAATCCTCAAAACATTGCATGGTTAGGATCTGTTTAACATGTGGGTTTTGGGAAGTAGATGATGAGGTAGAACCTATTGCCCTGTTTATTATCAAACCTTTGGGAGTTACTTCTACGTTATGCTTATATTGCTATGCTATGCTCGTAGACGTGGTTTGGTTGAGTGTATCCATGACAGATGTGAGTATTGTTAATTAATGGTTAACTTAAGGTGGCTACTTAAATACACATCTGGGTGGATTGCTTGAGGCACCCTGGAGTACCCAGTGGTTGTCAAGGCACCTGGAGAATCCAGTGTTGTCCAAGGATATCCTGGAGTACCCGTGTGATAATCCTACGGTCCGCCACCCAGGCTCAAAGGGATCATAAGATTATTTATGCTAGAAACTTCTGTGTGCAGCCACAAGCTATTATGGGCTCTAGCATAGTTGAGTAAGTTGCAAGACCTCTTTTAGTGGTGGGCTAGCAGATGTAGGCGAAAGTAGGTGTAACTGTCCACCCAGAGTAAAGAGTTATTGCTTCAGAAAGACTGTGTCTTGATTCTCTGACCATGGATGTATTCGAGTCTTGTGGGGAGAAGTGCGCAAACCTCTGCAGAGTGTACAAACTAATCATGGTTAGCCGTGTCCCCAGTTATGGACGGTTTGAGTATCTAGTTCTTGGATTATCATGTTGATCTCATCACTGTAAGTATAATTTGATTGGGTTTAATGATGATGTTTAATTGGGATTGAGTTGGAGGAACCTTCTCAATGTTTAACAACCACCATGATAGTTAAATAAAATTTATTCCTTTGTTGTAGGGAAAAACTGGCTTTATGCAAAACTGTAAACATAGAGCTTTCCACCAGCCATATATGCATGTAGTGATAGCATTTATTCTGTTCATTACTCTATGTGTTACATTACCAGCATATTCCATGTGCTGACCCGTTTCGGGCTGCAACGTTTTTGTTGCAGACTTTTCAGACGACGAGTAAGGTACCATAGGTCGTTGTCTTTCACTCAGTGATGCCGTTGGAGTTGATGGACTCCCTTTATCTTCCAAGGCATCCGCTGTTATCGATTTTAGATGGCCTTAAGCCATATTATTGTAATAAGTTCTCTTTTCAGACATTCGATGTAATGAGTGTGTGATTGCTACTCTGTTATAAATCCTCAAGTACTGTGCGTGTCAGCATTACCGATCCAGGGATGACACTGATGCACAGAGATCAGACTATTTGAGGTCTGGTCACTACAACGAGAGACCGAGAGGGCTCCTGGCTGTCGAAGATTGCTACATCTTGAGCTTGCGTTGGTTTTCCTTGAAGAGGAAAGGGTGATGCAGCACAGTAGCGTAAGTATTTCCCTTAGTTTTTGAGAACCAAGGTATCAATCCAGTAGGAAGCTCCTAGAAAGTCCCACACACCTACACAAACAAACAAAGAACTCGCAACCAACGCAATAAAGGGGTTGTCAATCCCTTCACGGCCACTTGCGAAAGTGAGATCTGATAGAGATAGTATGATAAGATAAATATATTTTTGGTATTTTATAATATAGACGCAAAAAGTAAAGATGCAAAATAAAAGTAGATTGAAAGCAAATATAATAAGAGATAGACCCGGGGGCCATAGGTTTCACTAGAGGCTTCTCTCGAGATAGCATAAGTATTACGGTGGGTGAACAAATTACTGTCGAGCAATTGATAGAAAAGTGAATAATTATGAGATTATCTAGGCATGATCATGTATATAGGCATCACGTCCGCAACAAGTAGACCGACTCCTGCATGCATCTACTACTATTACTCCACACATCGGCCGACTCCTGCCTGCATCTAGAGTATTAAGTTCGTAAGAACAGAGTAACGCCTGAAGCAAGATGACATGATGTAGAGGGATAAACTCATGCAATATGATATAAACCCCATCTTTTTATCCTCGATGGCAACAATACAATACGTTCCTTGCAACCCTTTCTGTCACTGGGTAAGGACACCGCAAGATTGAACCCAAAGCTAAGCACTTCTCCCATGGCAAGAAAGATCAATCTAGTAGGCCAAACCAAACTGATAATTTGAAGAGACTTGCAAAGATAACGTAATCATACATAACAGAATTCAGAGGAGATTCAAATATTTCTCATAGATAAACTTGATCATAAACTCACAATTCATCGGATCTCGACAAACACACCGCAAAAAGAGATTACATCGAATAGATCTCCACAAGAGAGGGGGAGAACATGGTATTGAGATCCAAAAAGAGAGAAGAAGCCATCTAGCTAATAACTATGAACCCAAAGGTCTGTGGTAAACTACTCACAACTCATCGGAGGGGCTATGGTGTTGATGTAGAAGCATTCCGTGATCGATTCCCCCTCTAGCAGAGCGCCGGCGAAGGCTCCAAGATGGGATCTCGCGGATACAGAAGGTTACGGTGGTGGAAATTGTGTTTCGGTGGCTCTCTGGGCGTTTTCGGGGTACGTAGGTATATATAGGAGGAAGAAGTACGTCGGTGGCCGCTCGTGGGGCCCAGGAGCCAGGGGGCGCCCCATGTAGGGGTGGGCGCACCCTCCACCCTCCTGGCCGCCTCGTTCGCTTCTTGACTTGCACTCGAAGTTCTCCGGATCACGTTCGTTCCAAAAATCACGCTCCCGAAGGTTTCATTCCGTTTGGACTCCGTTTGATATTCCTTTTCTTCGAAATACTGAAATAGGCAAAAAAAACAGCAATATGGGCTGGGCCTCCGGTTAGTAGGTTAGTCCCAAAAATGATATAAATATGTAAAATAAAGCCCATAAACATCCAAAAGGGGTAATATAATAGCATGGAACAATAAAAAAATTTAGATACGTTGAAGACGTATCAAGCATCCCAAGCTTAATTCCTGCTCGTCCTCGAGTAGGTAAATGATAAAAACAGAATTTTTGATGTGGAATGCTACCTAGCATAATTCTCAATGTAATTTTCTTTATTGTGGCATGAATGTTCAGATCCAAGTGATACAAAATAAAAGTTCATATTGACATGAAAATAGTAATACTCCAAACATACTAATCAAAGTAATCATGTCTTCTCAAAATAACATGGCCAAAGAAAATTATCCCTAAAAAATCATATAGTCTGGCTAAGCTCTATCTTCATCACACAAAGTATTTAATCATGCACAACCCCGATGACAAGCCAAGCAATTGTTTCATACTTTAATAATCTCAAACTCCTTCAACTTTCATGCAATACATGAGCGTGAGCCATGGACATAGCACTATATGTGGAGTAGAATGGTGGTTGTGGAGAAGACAAAAAGGAAGAAGATATTCTCACATCAACTAGGCGTATCAACGGGCTATGGAGATGCCCATTAATAGATATCAATGTGCGTGAGTAGGGATTGCCATGCAACGGATGCACTAGAGCTATAAATATATGAAAGCTCAACAAAAGAAACTAAGTGGGTGTGCATCCAACTCGCTTGCTCACGAAGACCTAGGGCAATTTGAGGAAGCCCATCATTGGAATATACAAGCCAAGTTCTATAATTAAAAATTCCCACTATTATATGAAAGTGACAACATAGGAGACTCTCTATCATGAAGATCATGGTGCTACTTTGAAGCACAAGTGTGGAAAAAGATAGTAGCACTGTCCGTTCTCTCTTTTTCTCTCATTTTAATTTTTTTCTTTTTCTTTTTTTCTTTCTTTTTTCTTTTCTTTTGGCTTTCTCTTTTTTTTTGGCCTTTTTCTTTTTTTTCTTCTCTTTTTTTTCTTTTTGTAAAGTCCGAAGTCTCATCCCGACTTGTGGGGGAATCATAGTCTTCATCATCCTTTCCTCACTAGGACAATGCTCTAATAATGAAGTTCATCACACTTTTATGGATTTACAAATCAAGAATTACAACTCAAAGCTAGAACAAGATATGACTCTATATGAATGCCTCCGGCGGTGTACCGGGATATGCAATGAATCAAGAGCGACATGTATGAAAATTATGAAGGTGGCCTTGCCACAAATACGATGTCAACTACATGATCATGCAAAAAGCAATATGATAAAAGTAATGCGTGTCATATGAACGGAATGGTGGAAAGTTGCATGGTAATATATCTCGGAATGGCTATGAAAATGCCATAATAGGTAGGTATGGTGGCTATTTTGACGAAGGTATATGGTAGGTGTATGGTACCGGCGAAATTTGCGCGCCACAAGAGAGGCTAGCAATGGCGGAAGGATGAGGGTGCGTATAATCCATGGACTCAACATTAGTCAAAAGAACTCATATACTTATTGCAAAAATCTAGAAGTCATCAAAAACAAAGTACTACGCGCATGCTCCTAGGGGGATAGATTGGTAGGAAAATACCATCGCTCGTCCCCGACCGCCACTCATAAGGAAAACAATCAATAAATAAATTGTGCTCCGACTTCATCACAAAGCGGTTCACCATACGTGCATGCTACGGGAATCACAAACCTCAACACAAGTATTTTTCATAATAACCTCAACTAGCATGACTTTCATATCACTACCTCCATATCTCAAAACAATTATCAAGCATCAAATTGATCATAGCATCCAATTCACTTTCTATGATAGTTTTTATTATACCCAACTTGGATGCTCATCATTCTAGGACCAATTTTGTAACCATAGCAAATACCATGTTGTTCTAAAAGACTCTCAAAATAATATAAGTGAAGCATGAGAGACTAGCAATTTTTTTTAAATTAATCCACCGCCGTGCTCTAGAAGATATAAGTGAAGCACTTAGAGCAAAAAATATCAAGCTCAAAAGATATAAGTGAAGCACATAGAGTATTCTAGAAAATTTTAATCAAGTAGGATACTCCCAAAAGGTGTGTACAGCAAGGATGACTGTGGTGATCTAAAAAGCAAAGACTAATAAAGTACACGGCAACGGCGCCAGAAATCCTTCTTGCTACGTCTTGAGCTTGCGTTGGTTTTCCTTGAAGAGGAAAGGGTGATGCAGCACAGTAGCGTAAGTATTTCCCTCAGTTTTTGAGAACCAAGGTATCAATCCAGTAGGAAGCTCCTAGAAAGTCCCACGCACCTACACAAACAAACAAAGAACTCGCAACCAACGCAATAAAGGGATTGTCAATCCCTTCACGGCCACTTGCGAAAGTGAGATCTGATAGAGATAGTATGATAAGATAAATATACTTTTGGTATTTTATAATATAGATGCAAAAAGTAAAGATGCAAAATAGAAGTAGATTGAAAGCAAATATAATAAGAGATAGACCCGGGGGCCATAGGTTTCACTAGAGGCTTCTCTCGAGATAGCATAAGTATTACGGTGGGTGAACAAATTACTGTCGACTAATTGATAGAAAAGCGAATAATTATGAGATTATCTAGGCATGATCATGTATATAGGCATCACGTCCGCAACAAGTAGACCGACTCCAGCCTGCATCTACTACTATTACTCCACACATCGACCGACTCCTGCCTGCATCTAGAGTATTAAGTTCATAAGAATGGAGTAACGCCTTAAGCCAGATGACATGATGTAGAGGGATAAACTCATGCAATATGATATAAACCCCAACTTTTTATCCTTGATGGCAACAATACAATACGTTCCTTGCAACCCTTTCTGTCACTGGGTAAGGACACCGCAAGATTGAACCCAAAGCTAAGAACTTCTCCCATGGCAAGAAAGATCAATCTAGTAGGCCAAACCAAACTGATAATTCAAAGAGACTTGCAAAGATAACTCAATCATACATAAAAGAATTCAGAGGAGATTCAAATATTTCTCATAGATAAACTTGATCATAAACTCACAATTCATCGGCGACAAACACACCGCCAAAAGAGATTACATCAAATGGATCTCCACAAGAGAGGGGCAGAACATGGTATTGAGATCCAAAAAGAGAGAAGAAGCCATCTAGCTAATAACTATGGACCCGAAGGTCTGTGGTAAACTACTCACAACTCATCCAAGGGGCTATGGTGTTGATGTAGAAGCCCTCCGTGATCGATTCCCCCCTCCGGCAGAGTGTCGGCGAAGGCTCCAAGATGGGATCTCGTGGATACAGAACGTTACGGCGGTGGAAATTGTGTTTCGGTGGCTCTCTAGATGTTTCCGGCGTACGTAGGTATATAGGAGGAAGAAGTATGTCGGTGGCCGCTCGTGGGGCCCAGGAGGCAGGGGCGGGCCCTGTAGGGGTGGGCGCGCCCTCCACCCTCCTGGCTGCCTCGTTCGCTTCTTGACTTGCACTCCAAGTTCTCCGGATCACGTTCGTTCCAAAAATCACGCTCCCGAAGGTTTCATTCCATTTGGACTCCGTTTGATATTCCTTTTCTTCGAAATACTGAAATAGGCAAAAAAACAGCAATACGGGCTGGGCCTCCGGTTAGTAGGTTAGTCCCAAAAATGATATAAATATGTAAAATAAAGCCCATAAACATCCAAAAGGGGTAATATAATAGCATGGAACAATCAAAAATTATAGATACGTTGAAGACGTATCAAAGATGAAGTCATTTCGGTGTTTCCAGAGCCACCAAGATGTATGCAACCTTGTATGACACTTGACGAGATAAGGAGCTTCTTCTGACCAGGAGACTCCGGCTCCTGGTTGCGGAGGATGCATGCGGCCTCGTGAGTCTATCATGTTGTAGTGTGCGAAAATACAAAGTTGAAGTGTTTGGAACAACTTCACAATTCTACTACTGAATCCAGGTTTCTAGTAATGAAAATCGGAGAAGAAGCTCTCTTTAAATAAATATAATACTACTGAATCATTTTTGGACAATAAAAATAGCCCAAATACTAGTGAATCCATGAAATGAGGTAATCCAAAACACAGACGGAAAAAACTTAGGCGACTGATAGGTGCCGGTCGATCGGCCCAAATTTGGGTTGGTCGCCACGCAGCCCTCAGATTGGACCCAATGTAGCTGTCTGGTGGGTTTCCTTCCCCATCATCTCTCTTGTCCCATGTGTAAAAAATCGGAGAAGCAAAATATAGGGAGACATGGTGGTTGCCTCCTCCTTCGCGCCGCCACCGACGCTCGCCCCTCACCGGTGCTACCTCCCCTCTGTTGGGGAACGCAGTATTTCAAAAAAATTCGTACGATCACGCAAGATCTATCTAGGAGATGCATGGCAATGAGCGGGGAGAGTGTGTACACGTACACTCGTAGACCGAAAGCGGAAGAGTTTAGTAACGCGGTTGATGTAGTCGAACATCTTCACGTTCCAACCGATCCAAGTACCGAACGCACGGCACCTCCGCGATCTGCACACGTTCAGCTCGGTGACGTCCCACGAACTCTAGATCCAGCTGAGGTCGAGGGAGACTTTTGTCATCACGATGGCGTGGTGACGGTGATGATAAAGTTACCGATGCAGGGCTTCGCCTAAGCACCGCGACAATATGACCGAGATGGAAATATGTGGAGGGGGGCACCGCACACGGCTAAGAATCAACTTTGATGTGTTCTAGGGTACCCCCCTCCCCACGTATATAAAGGAGGGAGGGGGAGGCCGGCCAACCCTCATAGGCGCGCCAAGGGGGCAGGAATCCTCCTCCTAGTAGGAGTAGGACTCCCCCCTTTCCTAGTCCTACTAGGAGAAGAAGGAAAGAGGGGGAAGAGAAGGAAGGAGGGGGCGCCGCCCCTCCCCCTTGTCCAATTCGGACTAAGCCCATGGGCGGGCGCGCGGCCAGCCCTTGGCAGCCCCTCTCTCTATCTCTCCCGTAGGCCCAATAAGGCCCATTACTTCTCCGGTGGTTCCGATAACCCTTCCGGCACTCCGATATATATCCGGTGACCTCCGGAACTCATCTGGTGTACAAATATAGTCATCCAATATATCAATCTTTATGTCTCGACCATTTCGAGACTACTTGTCATGTCCGTGATCACATCCGGGACTCCGAACAACCTTCGGTACATCAAAACACATAAACTCATAATACCGATCGTCATCGAACGTTAAGCGTGTGGACCCTACTGGTTCGAGAACTATGTAGACATGACCGAGACTCATCTCCGGTCAATAACCAATAGTGGAACCTAGATGCTCATATTGGCTCCCACATATTCTACGAACATCTTTATCGGTCAAACCGCATAACAACATACGTTGTTCCCTTTGTCATCGCTATGCTACTTGCCCGAGATTCGATCGTCGGTATCTCAATACCTAGTTCAGTCTCGTTAGAGGCAAGTCTCTTTGCTCGTTCCATAATGCATCATCCCGTAACTAACTCATTAGTCACATTTCTTGCAAGGCTTATATTGATGTGCATTACCGAGAGGGCCCAGAGATACCTCTCCGACAATCGGAGTGACAAATCGTAATCTCGATCTATGCCAACTCAACAAACACCATCGGAGACACCTGTAGAGCATCTTTATAATCACCCAGTTACGTTGTGACGTTTGATAGCACACTAAGTGTTCCTCCGGTATTTGGGAGTTGCATAATCTCATAGTCATAGGAACATGTATAAGTTATGAGGAAAGCATTAGCAATAAACTAAACGATCACAGAGATAAGCTAACGGATGGGTCAAGTCAATCACATCATTCTCTAATGATGTGATCTCATTCATCAAATGACAACTCTTGTCCATGGCTAGGAAACTTAACCATCTTTGATTAACGAGCTAGTCAAGAAGAGGCATACTAGTGACACTCTGTTTATCTATGTATTCACAGATGTACTAAGTTTCTAGTTAATACAATTCTAGCATGAATAATAATCATTTATCATGATGTAAGGAAATATAAATAACAACTTTATTATTGCCTCTAGGGCATATTTCCTCCAGTCTCCCACTTGCACTAGAGTCAATAATCTAGATTACATTGTAATGATTCTAACACCCATGGATTCTTGGTGCTGATCATGTTTTGCTCGTGAGAGATGCTTAGTCAACGGGTCTGCAACATTCAGATCTGTATGTATCTTGCAAATCTCTATGTCTCCCTCCTTGACTTGATCGCGGATGGAATTGAAGCGTCTTTTGATGTGCTTGGTTCTCTTGTGAAATCTGGATTCTTTTGCCAAGGCAATTGCACCAGTATTGTCACAAAAGTTTTTCATTGGAACCGATGCACTAGGTATGACACCTAGATCGGATATGAACTCCTTCATCCAGACTCCTTCATTTGCTGCTTCCGAAGCAGCTATATACTCCGCTTCACACGTAGATCACGGCACGACGCTCTGCTTAGAACTGGACCAACTGACAGCTCCACCATTCAATAAAAGTACGTATCCGGTTTGTGACTTAGAGTCATCCGGATCAGTGTCAAAGCTTGCATCGACGTAACTGTTTATGACGAGCTCTTTGTCACATCCATAAACGAGAAACATATCCTTAGTCCTTTTCAGGTATTTCAGGATGTTCTTGACCACTGTACAGTGATCCACTCCTGGATTACTTTGGTACCTCCGTGCTAAACTAATAGCAAGGCACACATCAGGTCTGGTACATAACATTGCATGCATGATAGAACCTGTGGCTGAAGCATAGGGAATGACTTTCATTTTCTCTCTATCTTCTGCAGTGGTTGGGCATTGAGTCTGACTCAACTTCACACCTTGTAACACAGGCAAGAACCCTTTATTTGCTTGATCCACTTTGAACTTCTTCAAAACTTTATCAAGGTATGTGCTTTGTGAAAGTCCAATTAAGCGTCTTGATCTATCTCTATTGATCTTGATGCCCAATATATAAGCAGCTTCACCGAGGTCTTTCATTGAAAAATTATTATTAAAGTATCCTTTTATGCTATTTAGAAATTCAGTATCATTTCCGATCAATAATATGTCATCCACATATAATATCAGAAATGCTACAGAGCTCCCACTCACTTTCTTGTAAATACAGGCTTCTCCAAAAGTCCGTATAAAACCATATGCTTTGATCACACTATCAAAGCATATATTCCAAGTCTGAGATACTTGCACCAGTCCATAAATGGATCGCTGGAGCTTACACACTTTGCTAGCACCTTTTGGATCGACAAAACCTTCTGGTTGCATCATATACAACTCTTCTTTAAGATATCCATTAAGGAATGCAGTTTTGACATCCATTTGCCAAATTTCATAATCATAAAATGCGGCAATTGCTAACATGATTCGGACGGACTTAAGCATCGCTGCGGGTGAGAACGTCTCATCGTAGTCAACTCCTTGAACTTGTCGAAAACCTTTCGCAACAAGTCGAGCTTTGTAAACAGTAATATTACCATCAACGTCAGTCTTCTTCTTGAAGATCCATTTATTCTCTATGGCTTGCCGATCATCGGGCAAGTCAACCAAAGTCCACATTTTGTTTTCATACATGGATCCCATCTCAGATTTCATGGCCTCCAGCCATTTCACGGAATATGGACTCATCATCGATTCCTCATAGTTCGTAGGTTCGTCATGGTCAAGTAACATGACCTCCAGAACAGGATTACCGTACCACTCTGGTGCGGATCTTACTCTGGTTGACCTATGAGGTTCGGTAGTAACTTGATCAGAAGTTTCATGATCATCATCATTAGCTTCCCCACTTACTGGTGTAGGAATCACTGGAACTGATTTCTATGATGAACTACTTTCCAATAAGGGAGCAGGTACAATTACCTCATCAAGTTCTACTTTCCTCCCACTCATTTCATTCGAGAGAAACTCCTTCTCTAGAAAGGATCCATTCTTAGCAACAAATATCTTGCATTCGGATATGTGATAGAAGGTGTACCCAACAGTCTCCTTTGGGTATCCTATGAAGACACATTTCTCCGATTTGGGTTCGAGCTTATCAGGTTGAAGCTCTTTCACATAAGCATCGCAGCCCCAAACTTTCAGAAATGACAACTTGGGTTTCTTGCCAAACCACAGTTCATATGGTGTCATCTCAACAGATTTAGATGGTGCCCTATTTAACGTGAATGCAGCCGTCTCTAAAGCATAACCCCAAAAAGATAGCGGTAAATCAGTAAGAGACATCATAGATCGCACCATATCTAATAAAGTACGAT
Organism: Aegilops tauschii subsp. strangulata; assembly: GCF_002575655.3. NCBI lineage: Eukaryota > Viridiplantae > Streptophyta > Magnoliopsida > Poales > Poaceae > Aegilops > Aegilops tauschii. Next base: position 71,901,348 of record NC_053041.3, read on the forward strand.
TACGATGTTTGGACACACCATTACGCTGTGGTGTTCCGGGTGGCGTGAGTTGCGAAACTATTCCTCGTTGTTTCAAATGAAGACCAAACTCGCAACTCAAATATTCTCCTCCACGATCATATTGTAGAAACTTTATTTTCTTGTTACGATGATTTTCCACTTCACTCTGAAATTCTTTGAACATTTCAAATGTTTCGGACTTATGTTCATCAAGTAGATATAACCATATCTGCTCAAATCATCTGTGAAGGTCAGAAAATAACGATATCCGCCGCGAGCATCAACACTCATCGGACCGCATACATCAGTATGTAGTATTTCCAACAAGTCTGTTGCTCGCTCCATTGTTCCAAAGAACGGAGTCTTAGTCATCTTGCCCATGAGGCATGGTTCGCAAGCATCAAGTGATCATAATCAAGTGATTCCAAAAGCCCATCAGCATGGAGTTTCTTCATGCGCTTTACACCAATATGACCTAAACGGCAGTGCCACAAATAAGTTGCACTATCATTATTAAACTTATATCTTTTGGCTTCAATACTATGAACATGTGTATCACTACTATCAAGATTTAGTAAAAATAGACCACTCATCAAGGGTGCATGACCATAAAAGATATTATTCATATAAATAGAACAACCATTATTCTCTGATTTAAATGAATAACCGTCTCTCATCAAACAAGATCCAAATATAATGTTCATGCTTAACGCTGGCACCAAATAACAATTATTCAGGTCTAAAACTAATCCCGAAGGTAGATGTAGAGGTAGCATGACGACGGCGATCACATCGACTTTGGAACCATTTCCCATGCGCATCATCACCTCGTCCTTGGCCAATCTTCGCTTAATCGGTAGCCCCTATTTTGAGTTGCAAATATTAGCAACAGAACAAGTATAAAATACCCAGGCTCTACTGCGAGCATTAGTAAGGTACACATCAATAACAAGTATATCAAATATACCTTTCACTTTGCCATCCTTCTTCTTCGCCAAATACTTGGGGCAGTTCTGCTTCCAGTGACCAGGCCCTTTTAGTAGAAGAACTCAGTCTCAGGCTTAGGTCCAGACTTGGGTTTCTTCACTTGAGCAGCAACTTGCTTGCCGTTCTTTTTGAAGTTCCCCTTCTTTTCCTTTACCCTTTTTCTTGAAACTGGTTGTCTTGTTGACCATCAACACTTGATTCTCCTTCTTGATTTCTACCTCCGCAGCCTTTAAAATCGCGAAGAGGTCGGGAATTGTCTTATCCATCCCTTGCATATTATAGTTCATCACGAAGCTCTTGTAGCTTGGTGGCAGTGATTGAAGAACTTTGTCAATGACACTATCAACTGGAAGATTAACTCTCACTGACAGAACTATTCTCCTCCATTTTGCAGCTATAGAACTTATTGGAGACTTCATATCTCTCAATCCGGGCATTTGCTTGAAAAATTAACTTCAACTCCTAGAACATCTCATATGCTCCATGACGTTCAAAACGTCGTTGAAGTCCCGGTTCTAAGCCGTAAAGCATGGCACAATGAACTATCAGGTAGTCATCAGCTTTGCTCTGCCAGGTTCCTAACATCTGGCGTTGCTCCTCCAGCAGGTTTGGCACCTAGCGGTGCTTCCAGGACGTAATTTTAACATCCCAATTTTCAATTTGGATGTTATACATAGGTCATCATATGCATATCATATTTTATTTGCATTTTGGTTCAGATCCTAGAAATCTTAAGCAACTCAAGGACCCAAGGAGAGAGTTGGAGGTTTCACATATTTTCATATTTGATTTTTCTCAAATTTGAAAAAAGAGGATCAATTTGATTTTAATATTTTTCTCTCCAGTTATTTCCAATAATAAAAATAAATGAGAGGAGATAAAATGACTTTTTCAAATGAAAGGAATATTGGAGAAGAAATTTTAAAATCAAATTAATACTTTATTTGCATTTTATTTGCTATTTTATTTGAATTAGAAAAATATGCATTTTTGAAAATTGCATTTTTAGGCCAGAAAAATGTTCACTTTGTCCTAAATATTAGGTTTGGACCCAGAAACTTATTTCTGGTATTTTTAGAATTTTTTTATATTTTATTAGGATTTTTCTTTCGGGCAAAATTGTTTTAAAAAAATTTCGACCAACTAGGCCGAAGCCCAGCTGGTCCAGCAGGCCGCCGCCGCCTTCCCCGCGCGGGAGTCCGCCCCGCAGCCGCTGCCTCCACCTCGCCCCCTTCCCGAAGCCACCACCCTGACCCCCTTTATAAGCCGAGGCCCCGGGCCCTCCTCCTCATCAAGCCACCGCTGCCGCCCCACGCCGCAGCCGCAGCCGCCGCCCGCACCGTGCCTTGCCGTCGCCTGCAGCCGCGTCGCCGCTGCCCCGTCGCATCCCGCCGCCCGCGCCGCCGCTCCGCACTGCCACGCCGCCGCCGCCACCTCTCGACGGAGTCGCCGCCGCCACCTCTCGCCGGAGTCACTGCCATGCCCGCCGGTTTTCGCGGGTTTTTAGGTAAATACCTAGATCAGTTTTTTTCGGGTTCCGTCGGTTTATTTTTTCGGTTAGTTAGGTTTAGATCGGTTTTATTTTCGGTTCGTTATTTGACGAACGTTCACCCGTTAGTCTCTGTTAACGAACGTATTCGTTTGTTAGGTTTTCGTAGCGAACATTTGTTCGGTAGGTTTCTCTTTTTATTTTAATTTTTGGCTAGGGACCTATCCGCGAATATTTTTCTTACAGATTAGTCCCTGATCTTTAAACCCTCGTTACTTTCTACTCGTTTGTCCAAGTCCAGTGAAACCAATGCCAAAATCTTCGTCTTGTTCCCCTCTTTCCAAATAACCAACTTGAACATGATTTTGACAATTTAAAATTTGGTTTCAAGCAGATTTGATTTTGAATTTCTTTTGATCGTAGTTTGAGTTTCTTAACTCCGATTCGATTGATTCTTTTTGCAAATCGAAGCTCTTCAGTTGAACTTTCAGTTTGGGTCTTTCGTTTGGGTTTTACCCTTGTATCTTATTCTTGAGTGCTTATGTATGCTATTGTTTGTTCACGATAGAGTTTCCGTAGTGCGAGGCTTGCTATTACGAGTCACTAGGGTTTCCAGATCGTCAGGAAGGCAAGTAACTCTTTAATCATATTCCCTTTATTACCCAGTTTTTATGCATGAGTTTTAATCCTCAAACATTGCATGAGCAGGATTTGATAACATGTGGGTATTGGGAAGTAGTAGATGAGGTAGAACCTATTGTCCTTCATTCAAACATTGGGAGTTACTACGTTGTGCTTACTTTTCTATGCTATACTATGCTCGTAGACGTGGATTGGTTTGAGTGATTCATGAAAGATGTGAGCATTATTATGAACTAAGGGATTACTTAAGGTGGCAACTTTAATACACATCTGGGTGGATTGTTTGTGGGCACCTGGGGAATCCAGTGTTGTCCAACGAGATCCCGGGGTACCCTTGTGATTATCCTATGGTTTGCCACCTAGGCTCAAAGGGATCATAAGATTGTTCATGCTAGAAACTTCCGTGTGCAGCCACATGCCATTATGGGCTCTCGCATAGTTGAGTAAGTTGTGGGAAACCTTTCCATGATGGGCTAGAAGATGTAGGGGATTGTAGGTGTACCGGCCTATCTATCGGTTAAGGGGACCTCTTCGGAAAGACTGTGTCTCGGTCATCTGTTTCTCAAACATCATGGAGTGCGAGAAATACAAAGGAGGATATCGAGTCTTGTGGGGAAAAGTGCGCAAACCTCTACAGAGTGTACAAACTAATCATGATTAGCCGTGTCCCCGGTTATGGACATCTTGAGTATCTGGTACTTGAATTACAGATTTGATCTCATCACTCTACCTAATTAATTTGTTGGGTTGTTAATTATTATTTTGGGATTGAGATGGGGATTACCATTCTCAATATTTTATCAACAAACTTTGTAGTTAAATAAAATATATTCCTTTGAAGTAGGAAAAAATCAGCTTTATGCAAATGATAATCGTAGAGCCTCCACCAGCCATATATGCATGTAGTGATAGCTGTTACTTGTTCGTTGCTCTATAGTGTTATCTTGCCAGCATATTCCATGTGCTGACCTACACAGGCTGCAACGTATTATGTTGCAGAGTTTTCAGACGAAGAGTAAGGTGCGCTAGACGTTGTCGTACACTCAGCTATGCTGTTGGAGTTGATGGACTCATTTATCTTCGATGCTTCCGCATTTGTCTTATTTAGACGGCCTTCATCCATATTATTGTAATAAGTACTCTCTCTTTGAGACATTTCGATGTAATAAGTGTGTGATTGCACTATGTTATAAATCCTCGAGTACTGTGTGTCAGCATTACCAATCCAGGGATGACACTTATGCACAGAGATTTGACCGTCTGAGGTCGGATCACTACAGTAATTCTTCTATGCAGCAATGAACATAACCCTCAAGTTACGGACCCAGTCCATGTAATTGCTACCATCATCTTTCAACTTAGCTTTCTCTAGGAACACATTAAAATTCAACAGAACAACAACACGGGCCATTTATCTACAATAACATAGACATGCAAAATAGTATCAGCTATTATGTTCATGATAAATTAAAGTTCAATTAATCATATTACTTAAGAACTCCCACTTAGATAGACATCCCTCTAATCATCTAAGTGATCACGTGATCCATATCAACTAAACCATGTCCGATCATCACGTGAGATGGAGTAGTTTTCAATGGTGAACATCACTATTTTGATCATATCTACTATATGATTCATGCTCGACCTTTCGGTCTTAGTGTTCCGACGCCATATCTGCATATGCTAGGCTCGTCAAGTTTAACCCGAGTATTCTGCGTGTGCAAAACTGGCTTGCACCCGATGTATGTGAACGTAGAGCTTATCACACCCAATCATCATGTGGTATCTCGGCACGACGAACTGTAGCAATGGTGCATACTCAGGGAGAACACTTATACCTTGAAATTTAGTGAGAGATCACCTTATAATGCTATGATACGTCCATTTTGCATCATGCTTTTATATCGATATTTATTGCATTATGGGCTGTTATTACACATTATGTCATAATACTTATGCCTATTCTCTCTTATTTTACAAGGTTTACATGAAGAGGGAGAATGCCGGCAGCTGGAATTCTGGGCTGGAAAAGGAGCAAATATTAGAGACCTATTCTGCACAACTCCAAAAGTCCTGAAACTTCACGGAGCCACGTTTTGGAATATATAAAAAATACTAGAGAAAGAATCAACCAGAGGGGGCCCACACCCTGGCCTCGAGGGTGGGGGCGCGCTCCCCTGCTCGTGGGCCCCCTGGCAGGCCTCCGGTGCCCATCTTCTGCTATATTAAGTCTTTCGTCCTAGAAAAAATAAGGAGGAAGCTTTTGGGATGAAGCACCGCCGCCACGAGGCGGAACCTGGCGAAACCAATCTAGGGCTCAAGCGGAGCTGTTCTGTCGGGGAAACATCCCTCCGGGAGGGGGAAATCATCACCATCGTCATCACAATCGATCCTCTCATCTGGAGGGGGTCAATCTCCATCAACGTCCTCACTAGCACCATCTCCTCTCAAACACTAGTTCATCTCTTGTATCCAATCTTTGTCTCAAAACTTCAGATTGGTACCTATGGGTTGCTAGTAGTGTTGATTACTCCTTGTAGTTGATGCTAGTTGGTTTATTTGGTGGAAGATCACATGTTCAGATCCTTCTTTCATATTAATACCCCTCTGATTATGAACATGAATATGATTTGTGAGTAGTTACGTTTGTTCCTGTGGACATGGGAGAAGTCTCGCTATAAGTAGTCATGTGAATTTGGTATTCATTTGATATTTTGATGAGATTTATGTTGTCTCTCCTCTAGTGGTGTTATGTGAACGTCGACTACATGACACTTCACCATTATTTGGGCCTACAAGAAGGCATTGGGAAGTAATAAGTAGATGATGGGTTGCTAGAGTGACAGAAGCTTAAGCCCTAGTTTATGCGTTGCTTCGTAAGGGGCTGATTTGGATCCACATGTTTCATGCTATGGTTAGGTTTACCTTAATTCTTCTTTTCTAGTTGCGGATGCTTGCAAGGGGGGTTAATCATAAGTGGGATGCTTGTCCAAGGAATGGCAGTACCCAAGCACCGGTCCACCCACATATCAAATTATCAAAGTAACGAACGTGAATCATATGAGCGTGATGAAAACTAGCTTGACGATAAATCCCATGTGTCCTTGGGAGCGTTTTCCTTCATATAAGAGTTTGTCCAGGCTTGTCCTTTGCTACAAAAAGGATTGGGACACCTTGCTGCACTTTATTTACTTTTGTTACTTGTTACCCATTACAAATTACCTTATCACAAAACTATCTGTCACCGATAATTTCAGTGCTTGTAGAGAATACCTTACTGAAAACCGCTTATCATTTCCTTCTCCTCCTCGTTGGGTTCGACACACTTACTTATAGAAAGGACTACGATAGATCCCCTATACTTGTGGGTTGATACGTCCATTTTCCATCATGCTTTTATATCGATATTTATTGCATTATGGGCTGTTATTACACGTTATGTCACAATACTTATGCCTTTTCTCTCTTATTTTAGAAGGTTTACATGAAGAGGGAGAATGTCGGCAGCTGGAATTCTGGGCTGGAAAAGGAGCAAATATTAGAGACCTATTCTGCACAACTCCAGAAGTCCTGAAACTTCACGGAGGCACGTTTTGGAATATCTAAAAAATACTGGAGAAAGAATCAACCAGAGGGGGCCCACACCCTGGCCACGAGGGTGGGGAGCGCGCCCTACCCCCCTGGGCGCGCCCCCTGCCTCGTGGGCCCCCTGGCAGGCTTCCGGTGCCCATCTTCTGCTATATGAAGTCTTTTACCCTGGAACCTTGGCGGAACCTTGGCGGAACAAATCTAGGGCTCCGCCGGAGCTGTTCTGCCGGGGAAACATCCCTCCGGGAGGGGGAAATCATCACCATCGTCATCACCAACGATCCTCTCATCGGGAGGGAGTCAATCTCCATCAACATCTTCACCAGCACCATCTCCTGTCAAACCCTAGTTCATCTCTTGTATCCAATCTTTGTCCCAAAGCCCGAGATTGGTACCTGTGGGTTGCTAGTAGTGTTGATTCCTCCTTGTAGTTGATGCTAGTTGGTTTATTTGGTGGAAGATCATATGTTCAGATCCATTATGCAAATTAATACCCCTCTGATTATGAACATGAATCTGATTTGTGAGTAGTTACGTTTGTTCCTGAGGACATGGGAGAAGTCTTGCTATAAGTAGTCATGTGAATTTGGTATTTGTCGTGGAATTGTCACGGCAGATGTCCTCGTGCAAGGACTTAGTCGTGGAGCCATCGCAGCTAGGAACCTTAAAGGGGTTAAACGGGACAAGTAACACGAGGGTTATACTGGTTCGGCCCCTTACGGTGAAGGTAAAAGCCTACGTCCAGTGAGTTGGTATTTCTTAGGGTTTCGATGACCGGGGAGCTTAATCGCTATGCCCGGCTCTCGATCTGTTGTCTCTCTTCCTGAACCGCCGCCGGGTCGTCCCTTTATATAGAGAGGTTGACGTCCCGCGGCTCTCAGAGTCCCGGCCGGCTTATAACAGCATCCGGCTCGGACTCCTAACTACTCTTGCCTTATACTACAAGTCTTATTACAACGGAGGTTTATCACTACGGGCCTTAAGCCGCCTCCGGGTCTTAAGCCCATTACTGATCCGCCATCCTCAAGCTCGGTATTGGGCTTCACGTGATGATCATTATGACGTAACCCGGCCCCTCCTGGACGGGTGACGCTAATGGTTATATCCTCAACATTAGGCCCCAGATTGATTTGAACCGGTTCATGTCAATCTTCAATCCCTTTGAAAGAAAATCTTCCGGCTTCTGCTTGTGCGAAAGTTATAACACGCCGTGACGTCATCTTCTGGATTCTTGGTAACCCGCCGTGACGTCATCTTCCATTAAATTCATTTTTTATTCTGTCATATCCCAACAGATCTTATCTTTAATGACCATGCCGAAAATCGAGGCGCTTCTGCGGCGAGATAATCATGTCTTGGCCTCCTCGTTTCTCGTGCCCACTTATCAGTCACCCTTATAAATAGGCCCGGCCCATAGGCCTTCGTCACTCCTTTCTCCCTCGTCTTACTCCTCTGTCGCTCCAGAGCTCGAGCTCCGCCGCCGCCGCCGTGCCCCCTGGTCTTCTCCAACCATGGCCGCTGCATCACCCTAAACTGGTCTAGAGAAACAGCGGCGACCTCCGCGACTCATCAGCACCCGTAAGTCCTTGCCACTCCATAGAGTAGATCCGCATTAGGGTTCTTGTCGTTCTCCCCTGTTCTTCGCAGTTCGTCGCCATTTCTTCACAGTTCTTCCTACACGGCCCCCTTGGATCCAGAAACCATAGAGCACGTGCGGCAGTGGTTTCGCACCCATTTTCAACAATAGCATGTCCCCTTTACTTGCAAAGATATCTTCTTAGAGCTCATGAACTTCTCTGTATCAGCTTTCTAGGTCTAGAATTTTTTCTTTCTAGACGGTCGTTTCATCCAAAATAATCACTGCGATCTGTGAAACTTGTTTGTGCCACACTTAGTCAAAAATTGCATCTGTTAGCTATGGCGGCTCATATCTCCGGCTTAAAAGAGGCCATGCGCTGTGAAATTTTCGGCTCATTTATGATAGAGTTTTAAACCACTTAAATTATTCATGATGCCCACAGCGGCTTAGATAACCCGACACAATTAGCCATATATCATTAGGCCCCTTCATAAGCTGCCATCTTGAATACTGAACTGTAATCTTCCTCCGGCTTATATTTGAATCGGACATTTCCTTTTGTCATAGGCTTTCGTCTTTCACAATGCCGCCCAAAGCTCCCAAGGCACCCATTACGTGCAACTGGATGAGATCCAATGTTACTGACAATACTTTAGATGACTTCGTGAAGACGGGTTACCTGCCTAAGAAGGAGATTATGTCTTATCGTGCCCCTGACACATCCGAAGAAAGACCTCAACCAAGAGATGGAGAGGTTGTGATATTTGCTGATCACATGAGCCGGGGCTTTGCTCCTCCCGGCTCAAAATTCTTCAGAGACGTTCTGAACTTTTTCGATCTGCGACCTCAAGACATTGGACCCAATTCTGTGTCAAACATTTGCAACTTTCAAGTGTTTTGTGAGGTATACCTTGGAGAGGAACCCAGTCTGCTACTCTTTAGGGAGTTATTTTATTTGAACCGCCAGAATGAATGCGCCAACGGGCCTAGTTTGGAACTTGGTGGAATCTCCATTCAACGACGGAGAGATTGCCTCTTTCCTTATGCTGAGCCGCCAAGCCACCCAAAGGACTGGAACCAGACATGGTTCTACTGCCAAGATACTTGTCTGGCTGACAAGAACCCTCTGCCCGGCTTTCGTGCCCTGCATCTGGAGCCAAATCACCCCCTGCCAGACAGACTATCTCAAGCTGAGTGTCAACCACTGATCCCCACCATTAACAAGATTAAGGCTCTTTTGGGAAATGTCCTTAACGGCGTCGATCTGGTTCGGGTCTGGATTTCTTGGCGGGTGATTCCCTTGAGCCGCCGCCCCGGCTTAATGTGTGATTACACGGGCCGGAAGGATGACCCTCTGCGGCACAGCCCCCACGACCTACCTGAGGACGTTGTTGACGACATGACCAAGTCCCTCTTGAACGAGAGCTTAGCAGACTGCGGGAGAACCGGCTTAAGCCCCTTCTGCCAAGCTAACCCGGCTCCGGCAGTAAGCTACCAATCTGAGCACTTTACTTTCCACTTTAACAATTTTCGTTTTAACTTCAAGGAAACCTTTGTTGCATTTTTTCAGGCTAATGACAAGTTCTGGAAGGTCAAGTATGACCATGAGGCTGCTAAAAAAGCCAGGAAGGCTAAAAAAGCCGCCAGAAGAGCCGCTCCCCGCAAGAAGGGGAGTAAGCCTAGCGCCTCAGAGCTGCTTCAGTTGGATGATAGCTCCGAGTCAGAGGTAGCCCTTGATTCTTTCGGCTCTTCTTTTGTTTTTTCGTCTGTTTTTAACCACCTTATTGACACTGATTATCAGCAGGATGATACCGTAGCGAGTAACCCGGTGATTGAAGAGATAACTATACTTTCCTCCGACTCGGACCCCTTGCCAAGGCTGAAAGTCCGAAGAGTAACCCGGAAAGTAAGATTTTCGCATCCTTTAGCTTATCAAGATCCTCAATTTCTTTTGAAGCAACAGATTCATGAGAGCCAGAGGCAAACCCGGGCCAGCAAGGATGCTGACCTCTCCTCCGGCTTACCCGAAGCATCAAGAAAGCGCCGGACTAAGGTTATCTCCAACTTATACCATTTTCATCCTTTAGCGGGCATCACTCATCAACCACTCAATTCGTCTGATTCTAACTATCAGGAAACTTCACCTTCCTCCGGTGACTCCATGCAATCTAACTTGCCGGCTTTCAAGACCGCACCCGGGTAATGATAATCATCTCAATTTGTGCTTATCTTACTTATGTTTTTTGTACTAACCTTTTGACTTTCAGTGCCCAAGCCAAGCTCAGCAAGAGGGCCAAGAAAAATAAACCGGTCGAAGAGCCGGACTTAACTGAACCCAATGCCTCTGCCTCTGAGCCGCCATCTGCACCAGCTCCGGAAACCGCCACCTCAACTGAAGAACAAACCATGGCGGGTTCTGACAACCCGGAGATTCCCAGCTCAGCTCAACAGGCTGATGACCCGGATGTGGTGATTACCCGGACTGAATATGTTGAGCCGGGAAGACCCACTGTGCTGGCCAGATGCTCTGCCAAAGAAGAACTGCTGGAACGCCGCAGGGCTAGACTGGAGATCACTGACTATGCTAACTTGAGCATTGGAGGCATTGTTTCTGGTTACATTGGTCAAGTGCACAACAACCGGGACCTGGAGATTGATATGGTGAAACAAATACAGCAAAAATCTGAGGTACAACTCTCTTGCTTACTCCATAGTCATCCTTACCATGCTAGCCCCCACGTCTATTACTTATGATAGAATATGTTGTAGACTTAACTTCCGGCTTACCTTCATGAACCGGCAATTGTAAATAGATTCTTTCAGCATACATTAGCCCCCAAGTGCCAAGTGTCTTTGCTTGCAAAGTGCTTGGGACTTTAATGTTGCATAATAATCACTCACACTGTAACCCGGAATTTGTACAGGCTGCCTGCAAGAAATTTGAATCTGAAATCTCTGAGCTGAAGAACCGCCTGAAGACTCAGGAAACTGAGACCCGGAAGGCCAATGCCAAATTTGAGTTCAGTGTTGCTGCACAAGAAAAACCGAAGAAGAAATTTGAAACAGAAATAAAGACTTGGGCCGAGGAGAAGACTGCCTTGCTCAGCCGGGCCGAACAAACAGAGGCTGCTCTGACTAAGAGAACCTCCAAACTCTCCGGCTTAAAACGCCATGTGTCACAGATGGTCTCCGCAATCTTTGGTAAGTCATTCTGCAAGTTTTTTAACAAGGTTACATTCCTTATGTCTCATAAGTCCCACCATTGCCATTAGCTCATCTGACTTTGTTATACAGGTCCCAGAAGCTCCAACCTTAATCAGAATGTTCTGACCAAGCTGAAGGCTGTTTACACCTTGGTAGAGCAACTCTACACCGGGTCAGAGCGTGCTTTAGCCGTTGTGGCTCTGTCCAATGAGGTTCCGACTCACCTGGCGGACGTACTCAGGCGGCTTGCCGTTCTTCCTCAGCACTTCCAAGAGCTAACACGGGCCTCTGCAAGAGCTGGAGCTATAGCTGCTTTGAGCTGGGCCAAGGCTTTTCTCCCGGAGCTAGACCCGGCCGACATCGCTCTTGGATACCCCAGCCTGAAGGAAGACGGCACCCCCTTTGACCAGAAAGATTTCGCTACCTGTGTGAAGAGCGTGCGCCCGGTGGCCACCCTGATTGGGAATGACACCGACCCTACCAAGTATCAGCCGGGCTATGACGCGGAGAATCAGAGGATCCCCACTGCACGCTATGAAGCAATCAGCTTGATCCCTCCGACTCGTAAGCATACCTTCGCCCTAGAAGTTGACCCGGCCGGGTTAATTGATGACGAGGCTCAATTTGAAGCTTTGAGCGGCATTGACTGGAAGTCATCAACCTTCCAGGTCATGGAATCAGCCGGAGGAGCGGAGAGGGATGAGCCGGAAGCTTCGACCCAACAAGCACCTTGATTTTTAGGCAGCTCATGGTTACACCTTAAAACAATGCCTCACCTTTTGGACTCGGGGAGTCTTGTAATAGAGTAGGACAAACACTTAATTTTGTCGTGCCATCGTGCACGTGTTAAGCTGCTTCTTCATATTCCTCCGGGTTATAATTGATCATTTATTTTCCTTAAGTTTGAAGAACTGTCTTTAACCATCCTGCATAGAAAACAAATCACAAGTCTCTGGGCGGCTTACCGCACTGAGAATCATAGACTTTATATATAACCCAGAATATGAACCAAAGTCACCAAAGACTGGCCCTCAATTATATCCTCGATGTAACCATAATAGCATACTTACAAGCCTTCAAGTATACTTCCGGTTTATGTAACCCAAATAATGAGGTTGAGATCTCAACTCCGGTTCACTAGCATCAATAATGCTTATTATGTGCTATCAACGTTGTGAATCAAAATTAAGTCGGTGGAGTGAGAACCACCCTTGCACACTGTTGATATGACCAGAAGAACTTGTTGCAAATCAGAAGATCAAAACTTAGGGGCTTCCGGTTCGAATACGACCAGAGAACCGTCCCAAAGGGGTTAAGCTAAGATTCGAATGCGATCATATAGCCCCTAGTGGCTTTGGCATTGTCGATCAAGAGGGTACCGACAGCTATGTTCTCTTTGGTTCGAATACGACCCATGTTTGAACAGGAAGCCCCCAAATGACCTTGAGAGTTGTTTAACGACGCTGATTCGAATACGATCCACGTCGGCTCCCAAAGGGGGTTGAGCTATGATTCAAATATGATCAAGAAAAACTCCCCAATGAGCTCGGCAATTTGCCAATCAAATGGTTATCGATAGCTATGTTCTCTTTGGTTCGAATACGACCTATGTTTGAACAGGAAGCCCCCAGGTGATTATATTGTTAACGGCTAGATTCAAATACGATCGTAAGCCGGATCCACCTCCAAGTGACCTTGTGATGTTGTAATGGAAATAACACGTTTACCTTTGGAGGAGAAAAGGACAGAGGTCCTGCTTTATTATTTATCATAATATATACATGGCCACATAAATATGTACATTATGAGAGCCGGTGGCTCAAGTGTAATAAGGCCGAAGCTGAGCTATGTTCCACGGCCGACCGGTCTCTTCCTCCGACTTACGTGAATCTTTGTGCTCCCGAACATCGATAAGGTAGTATGACCCGTTGTGCAAGTTCTTGCTGACCACAAAGGGCCCTTCCCAAGGCGGGGATAACTTGTGTGCATCTGTTTGATCTTGGATGAGCCGGAGCACCAGATCACCTTCCTGGAAGACCCGGGACTTAACCCGGCGGCAGTGATAACGGCGCAGGTCTTGTTGGTAAATCGCCGAGCGAGCTGCTGCCACATCACGCTGTTCGTCCAACAAGTCAAGAGAATATTGGCGCGCCCGCTCATTATCCGCCTCAACATAAGCCGCCACTCGAGGCGAGTCATGACGGATGTCGCTAGGGAGGACCGCTTCCGCCCCATAAACCATGAAAAAAGGCGTGTAGCCCATAGACCTTTTAGGAGTAGTATTGATGCTCCATAACACGGAGGGTAACTCCTCCACCCAACAACCCGGCGTCCGTTGCAAAGGGACCAAAAGCCGGGTCTTGATGCCCTTCAAAATCTCCTGATTAGCTCTCTCAGCTTGACCATTGGATTGAGGGTGAGCCACTGACGAAACATCAAGTCGAATATGCTCTCGTTGACAAAACTCCTCCATGGCGCCCTTAGACAGATTGGTACCGTTGTCAGTTATAATGCTGTGTGTAAAACCAAAGCGAAATATCACCCTTTTCATGAACTGAACCGCTGTGGCTGCATCACACTTGCTAACTGGCTCTGCCTGAACCCACTTTGTGAACTTGTCAACTGCCACCAAGAGGTGGGTCTTCTTATCCTTGGACCTTTTAAAAGGCCCAACCATATCAAGCCCCCAGACCGCAAATGGCCAAGTAATTGGAATCATTCTCAGCTCCTGAGCCGGCACATGAGCCCGTCACGAGAATCTCTGACAACCGTCACATTTACTGACCAAGTCCTCCGCATCAGCATGAGCCGTCAGCAAATAAAAACCATGACGAAAAGCCTTGGCCACAAGGGATTTTGAGCCGGCATGATGGCCACAATCCCCCTGGTGAATCTCACGCAAAATTTCTTGACCTTCTTCAGGGGAAACACAATGCTGGAAAGTTCCAGTGACACTGCGACGATGTAGCTCGCCATTGATAATTATCATTGACTTAGACCGCCGGGTTATTTGTCTGGCCAAAGTTTCATCCTCAGGCAATTCTCCTCGGGTCATGTAAACCAAGTATGGTACTGTCCAGTCTGGGGTGATGTGGAGAGCCGCCACCAACTGTGCCTCCGGGTCAGGGACAGCCAAGTCTTCCTCTGTAGGCAACTTAACAGAAGGGTTATGCAAGATGTCCAAGAAAGTATTAGGCGGCACCGGCTTTCGCTGAGAGCCCAGCCGGCTTAATGCATCAGCCACCTCGTTCTTCCTGCGATCGATGTGCTCTACTTGGTAACCCTGAAAGTGTCCAGCAATGGCATCAACTTCACGGCAATAAGCCGCCATGAGAGGGTCCTTGAAATCCCACTTGCCTGACACTTGTTGAGCCACTAAATCTGAGTCACCAAAGCACCTTACCCGGCTCAATCTCATCTCCTTAGCCATCCGAAGACCATGGAGCAAGGCCTCGTACTCAGCCGCGTTGTTAGTGCAGGGAAACATCATCCGTAGCACATAACGAAACTTGTCACCTCGAGGGGAAGTTAATACAACTCCAGCCCCTGAGCCCTCCAATTGCCTAGACCCGTCGAAGTGAATAGTCCAGTATGTATTATCCGGTTTCTCTTCAGGCACCTGCAGCTCTGTCCAATCGTTGATGAAATCCACCAATGCTTGAGATTTGACAGCAGTGGGTGGCACATATTTCAGACCATGAGGCCCAAGCTCTATAGCCCACTTAGCCACTCTTCCTGTGGCTTCTCTGTTTTGGATGATATCTCCGAGGGGAGCAGAACTAACCACAGTGATGGGGTGACCCTGAAAATAATGCTTAAGCTTCCGACTTGCCATGAACACACCATAAACAAGCTTCTGCCAATGTGGATACTGCTGTTTGGACTCAATAAGTACTTCGCTGACATAGTAAACCGGCCGCTGAACCGGATACTCCTTACCCTCTTCCTTGCGCTCCACCACCACAGCCACACTGACGGCTCGTGTGTTAGCGGCTACATACAATAATAAGGGCTCCTTGTTAACCGGACCAGCAAGAACTGGGAGCTCAGCCATCTGTCTCTTCAAATCCTCAAAGGCAGCATTAGCAGCATCATTCCAGACAAAGTCATCTGTTTTCTTCATCAACTGGTACAGTGGCATGGCCTTTTCACCCAAACGGCTTATAAACCGGCTCAAAGCAACGATGCAGCCCGCCAGACGCTGGACGTCGTTTATGCACGCGGGCTTAGCCAGAGAGGTGATTGCCTTGATCTTTTCCGGGTTAACCTCAATGCCTCTTTGAGAAACCAGGAAACCCAAGAGCTTGCCTGCGGGAACACCAAAAACACACTTGGCCGGGTTAAGCATCATCTTGTAAACCCGGAGATTATCAAAGGTTTCTCTAAGATCATCTACCAGGGTCTCCTTCTCCCTGGACTTAACCACGATATCATCCACATAGGCATGAACATTGCGCCCAATCTGGCTATGAAGACAATTCTGCACACAATGCTGATAAGTCGCCTGTGCACTCTTGAGTCCAAAAGGCATAGACGCATAACAGAAGGCTCCAAAGGGAGTGATGAACGCCGTCTTCTCCTGGTCCTTAACTGCCATTTTAATCTAATGGTATCCAGAATAAGCATCCAAAAAACTTAAGCGCTCACAACCCGCCGTAGCATCAATGATTTGATCAATACGGGGGAGAGCAAAGGGATCAGCCGGACAAGCCTTGTTTAAATCCGTGTAGTCCACACACATCCGCCAGGTGCCGTTCTTCTTGAGCACGAGTACCGGGTTAGCTAACCATTCTGGATGAAAGACTTCAACAATAAACCCGGCCGCCAAGAGCTGGGCCACCTCCTCACCAATAGCTTTCCGCCTCTCCTCATTAAACCGCCGAAGGAATTGCCTGACCTGCTTAAATTTCGGATCAATATTGAGAGTGTGCTCAGTGAGTTCTCTAGGTACACCTGGCATGTCAGAAGGTTTCCATGCAAAAATGTCCCTGTTCTCACGGATGAACTCGATGAGCGCGCTTTCCTATTTCGGATCCAGATTGGCACTGATGCTAAACTGCTGAGATGAGTCACCTGGAACGAAGTCAACAAGTTTAGTCTCATCAGCTGACTTAAACTTCATTGCCAGCTCATGCTCCGTGGTCGGCTTTTTCAAAGATGTCATATCTGCCGGGTCAACATTGTCCTTGTAAAACTTCAACTCCTCTGTTGCACAAACAGATTCTGCATAAGCCGCGTCACCTTCCTCACACTCCAAGGCTATCTTTCGGCTGCCATGAACCGTAATGGTTCCATTGTGACCCGGCATCTTGAGCTGCAAATACACGTAACACGGCCGTGCCATGAACTTGGCGTAAGCCGGCCAGCCAAATATAGCATGATACGGACTTCTTATCTTAACCACCTCAAAGGTTAATTTTTCCGCCCTATAGTTGTAATCATCTCCAAAAGCCACTTCCAGCTCGATCTTACCAATTGGATATGCCGACTTACCAGGCACCACACCATGGAAAACGGTATTGGACTGGCTGAGGTTCTTATCAATCAACCCCATACGACGGAAGGTCTCATAATAGAGGATGTTGATGCTGCTGCCTCCGTCCATGAGCACTTTAGTGAACTTATATCCCCCCACCTAAGGAGCCACCACTAGAGCCAGGTGACCCAGATTATCGACCCGGGGAGGGTGATCTTCCCTACTCCACACAATAGGCTGCTCAGGCCATCTTAAATAGCGTGGAACCGCCGGCTCAACAGCATTCACAGCCCTTTTATGAAGCTTCTGATCTCGCTTGCACAGACAGGTGGTAAACACGTGATACTGTCCACCATTCAGCTGCTTTGGATTGGTCTGGTATCCCCCTGCTGCTGCTGATGATGACCCTGGCCGGACTGCTGATTAAAGCCCCCTTGAACATTCTGAGAATTGGAATTTGAGCCGCCGCCCGGGCCATGAAAGCCGCCGGCGCCTGAGCCGCCGCCCGGGCCATGAAAGCCGCCGGTGCCTGAGCCGCCGCCCGGGCCATTATTGCCATTGAAAGCATTGGAATTTTTAAAGGCATTCATGATTGCGCAGTCCTTCCACAAATGAGTGGCCGGCTTTTCCCTAGAGTCATGCCTTGGACAAGGCTCACTCAACAACTGCTCAAGCATCGGGCCTGACCCGCCGGCGCGGGGAGGCGGCCTCCCCTTGCGCCGGTGGTTGTTACCCTGTGAACTGGCGTTGGCCACAAACTCCATACTGCCATCAGCCTTACGCTTATTACCCCCTGGTTCGCCGGGTTATGCTGGGGGCCCTTGCCATTGCCATTCCGTTTTCCCTTCCCTGTCCTTTCATCATCCGACGCGGGATCCTTGGTACTATCAGAGTCGGCGTACTTAACCAGAGCCGCCATCAGCGTACCCATATCGTTGCAATCGCGCTTGAGCCGCCCGAGCTTCATCTTCAGGGATGCAAAGCGACAATTCTGCTCTAACATTAAGACTGCAGAGCCGGCATCCATCTTATCAGATGAATGTATTATCTCTTTGACCCGGCGATCCCAATGGGTTGTACACTCACCCTCCTGCTGTTTACAGTTAGTCAAATCCACAATTGACATAGACTGCCTACAGGTATCTTTGAAGTTTTGGATGAACCGGGCTTTCAGCTCAGCCCAAGACCCGATAGAATTCGGTGGCAGCCCTTTCAACCAAGTGCGGGCAGTCCCATCTAACATCATGGTGAAGTACTTGGCCATTGCCGCTTCACTGACCTCCAGCAACTCCATGGCCATCTCGTAACTCTCGATCCAGGCTCCGGGTTGTAAATCAGCCGTGTAATTAGGCACCTTCCTAGGCCCTTTGAAATCCTTGGGCAGACGTTCATTGCGGAGAGCCGGCACCAGACAAGGGACACCTCCAGTCCTCGTAGGGATACCCGCATCGATAGAAGCCATCGGATAAGCCGGGGCTGGCTGGTAAGCCGTCAACTGAGGCACCTGCTTCGCCTCTTGCCGTGCTCTGTCTTGGTCTACCGCGTGAAAGGCTCCGTTATGAGCTGTCAGATAAGCCGGGCCGTGGCCAGGAGGCAAGTCATTGCGTCGGACGTTGCTTGAGCCGGTCGCTGAGACCATGTGTCTGCTATAACTCGGGCTCCGGCCTGGACGAGGGGTTGAATGAATCTTGTCCCGGCTATAAGAATATGCCTCCTGCTGCGCCAGAGCCGTCTGAAGGAGTTCTCTGACCCGGCGGGTTTCAACCGCCGTTGGAGAGTCGCCATCGATTGGGAGAACCGCCAGTCGCGCCACCGCGGCGACCATGTTTTCCAACGGTTTGGCATAATGACCCGGTGGTATTGGCACATACTGAGGCGGGGCAGCGTTCACCCGTGGAGGCCCCATCACTTGGGGCTGAATTGGCATTCCAGCCCCGGGCGCCGTGACCTCTGGCAGGTTACTGGGCCCTGCACCAGGCGTGTTGAAGAGGTTTCGAGGATCGTAAACCGGAGGGAGTCGAGATTGGGCCTTTTGATGCCTCCTTATCATGACCTCATTGGACGCGTTCTGATCCATCGTGAGCCGGAAAGACTGTGCCTGAATTAGCTTAGTCTGGGCGTCGAGAGCCGCCCGCTCCGCAGCCATCCTGATCCCATCCGCCGCTAGATCCTCCTTGGCTATTGCTAGATCCAGTTTTAACTGTGCCACTTCCGTGTCATGCTGAGCTTGATCCGCTGGGGCGACCGTGGCGGTTAACAGGGCCGTCATCTTGTCTGTGAGATCCATCAGCACCTGAGCCGGCGAGGGCACAGGGCTTCCTGCCCCGGCGGCGGGGTTTTGAACAGGTTGTGCGCCAGCCATGAAGATTCCAACCCGGCTCGGCGGCTCAAAGGGGTCCGGAATACTGTCTCCATCGGAACAACCCCTGAGCCTGCCATCTTGAAGTTGGTATAACGAATCGGTCTCCTCTGTGGATGACTCGCAGTCGGAGTGAGCAGCCGTCTCATCACCAGATCCATATCCTTCAGAGAGATCTCCATGGACGCATCCCACAAAAGCACGCTTCAAGGCAGACAAAGTCCGGGCGGGTCGTGCACGTTGAGCCGTCTCGATGAGATCGGTGCAGAGGTCCGGCTCAAGGCCCGGCTCACCAATCTTGCCAATAAAGACATGAATTCCGCCGAAGGGGACCCGGTACCCGTACTCAATTGAGCCGGCGTCGGGGCCCCAGTTTGCATCATCGATGTAGAGCTTGCCGCGACGACTCTTGGTCATCCGGCCCACAGCGTATCCCTTGAGGCCTTCGAAGCTGCCATTCAAGAACTCAAATCCACTGTGCGCAAGCCCCACGGTGGGCGCCAACTGTCGTGGAATTGTCACGGCAGATGTCCTCGTGCAAGGACTTAGTCGTGGAGCCATCGTAGCTAGGAAGCTTAAAGGGGTTAAACGGGACAAGGAACACGAGGGTTATACTGGTTCGGCCCCTTACGGTCAAGGTAAAAGCCTACGTCCAGTGAGGTGGTATTGCTTAGGGTTTCGATGACCGGGGAGCTTAATCGCTATGCCCGGCTCTCGATCTGTTATCTCTCTTCCTGAACCGCCGCCGGGTCGTCCCTTTATATAGAGAGGTTGACGTCCCGCGGCTCTCAGAGTCCCGGCCGGCTTATAACAGCATCCGGCTCGGACTCCTAACTACTCTTGCCTTATACTACAAGTCTTATTACAACGGAGGTTTATCACTACGGGCCTTAAGCCGCCTCCGGGTCTTAAGCCCATTATTGATCCGCCATCCTCAAGCTCGGTATTGGGCTTCACGTGATGATCATTATGACGTAACCCGGCCCCTCCTGGGCGGGTGACTCTAATGGTTATATCCTCAACAGTATTCGTTTGATATTTTGATAAGATGTTTGTTGTCTCTCCTCTAGTGGTGTTATGTGAATGTCGACTACATGACACTTCACCATTGTTTGGGCCTAGAGGAAGGCATTGGGAAGTAATAAGTACATGATGGGTTGCTAGAGTGAAAGAAGCTTAAACCCTAGTTTATGAGTTGCTTCGTAAGGGGCTGATTTGGATCCATACACTAGTAGAAAACTGGGCTTTGGTCACAGGGCAATATTCACATTAGTCCCGGTTCAGTCACGAACCGGGACTAATGTGAGCATTGGTCCCGGTTCGTGCGGCCATGGGCCTGCCGGGCCTCGTGGGGGCATTGGTCCCGGTTCGTCCGGCCCCTTTGGTCCCGGTTGGTGGGACAAACCGGGACCAATGGGCCTCGCTCCTGGCCCACCACCATTGGTCCCGGTTGGTGGCTTGAACCGGGACCAGAGGCTCACCCTTTAGTCCCGGTTCATACCACAAACCGGGACTAAAGGGTTGGTCCTAGTAGCGGTCAAAGTTTAGTCCCACCTCGCCAACCGAAGGGCGCTCACACCGGTTTATAAGCCCGTCCCTCTCTGCCTTGTTGAGTTCCTCTCAAAGTGAAATTAGATGCCCTTATACAGGGAATTTGACCTAAATTCACAGTAAATTTCTTTAAATTTCATAGAAATTTATTATGAATTTAGGTTGAATTTTCTCTATAGGCGCATCTATGTTCATTTTTTATAGTAAATAAAATAAATAAACCTTAATAAAATAAATATAAATAAATAAACCTTAATAAAATAAATATAAATAAATAAACCTTAATAAAATAAACTATAGTAACTAAAATAAATGAACCTTAATAGATTAAATAAAAATAGCAGCAGTAAAATAAATAAAAATAGCAGCAGTAAAATAAATAAAGCAAAAGAGAAAACAAAAAACAGGGAAAAAAATTATGGCACCTACTGGGCCACCACGGCCTGAATACGACTTGAAACCCATCCATGGGCCAGGATTCAGGCCCGCAGAAGGCCCAGTAGGTCCCACAGGCAAAGAGAACGGTTAGGCCCGAAAGCCTGCAGTTGAGAGGAGCTCGAGAGGGTGGGCGCAGCAGCGCTTATAAACCACTCTCGAGCTCTCTCAACTAGCGAGGTGGGACTAAACTTTTGACGCGGGGCAGCACAAGGCCTTTGGTCCCGGTTGGTGCCACCAACCGGGACTAAAGGGAGGCATTGGTCCCGGTTCATGGCACCAACCGGGACCAAATATACCCCATCGCCACAGTAGAGCACTCCAGAGTGCTCTGTTTTTTCTGGCCGGCGAGGGGAGGGCATTTGGGTGCTCTGGCTCAACTCCTATGCACATGAGGTGTTCGATGAAATGTCTGAGCCACACTAGTTAATCTTTCTCGTCTCGAAACTCGACCTCTGAGCTCCATTTTCCCGAGATTTGTCTAGGTTTAGCGGTCCGTCACGTCCCGTCCCTGTCTTCACCGCCGTCGATCGCCCGCGCCGATCTCGTCGCCAGCACCACCGTGGTGAGCCTCTTGTTTTTATCTTCTTTCTGAAAGAAAAAAATTCTTACTTTAGATAGATACTTGTCTAATTTTCTTACTTTTATTATTCCTTCTTATTACATAGTGCGATGGTTTTGGTATCCGCCCCCGTCGGCCCTCGTCCTGTCTATGATTCGGATGTGGTATATATTATCTTTTTATAACTATTTGGTTCATTTATTGTTTATGACAAATATGCCGACCAACGTGACATAGATTTTATTTATCTAGGAGGTGGTTGAACCGGAAATTCTAACCGACCCTATTGTCGAGAGGTTAAATTTAGTTGAAGAAGAAAACAATTACTTGAAGGAAAAAACAAAAAATATTGAGGAGGAGAAGATGATATTGGAGTTGCATGTTGCGGATGTCGTCGATGATCACAAGATCAAGATGGATGCAATGCGCTTGAAGATTAGAAAGATTAGAAAATATGCCATTCATACCGAGGCTTGGTATCATTATGTCGTTGGATCAATTGTTACCTTGGTTGCGATTATGATCGCATTTGTTTTCGCATTGAAATGTTTTACATAGTTTCAATGTATGGTTTAATTAATTAGATGCCCTGGAGAGCTATATATATGTTGTTAGATGAGAACTATGTATGTACTTTGGTTTTAATGTGATGATGAACTTCTATTAATTTGGTCACTTAATTATCTATTCATGATGTTCTGTAATGGTTTTTGACACACTTAATTATATGTAATGCACGCAGATGAACCGGCAATGGATGTACGGTGACAGACACACCTCCGAGTACATTAAGGGCATGCATGATTTTCTCGAAGTGGCTGAGGCAAACAAGCAGAATGGTTTTATGTGTTGTCCATGCCCTATATGTGGGAATACGAAGTCTTACTCTGACCGGAAAATCCTTCACACCCACCTGCTTTACAAGGGTTTCATGCCACACTATAATGTTTGGACGAGCCAGGGAGAAATAGGGGTTATGATGGAAGACGGCGAAGAAGAAGAGGACGATGACAACTATGTGCCCCTTCAATACGGTGATGCTGCAACGGGGGAAGCTGCTGAAGATCAAGAGGAACCAGACGATGTGCCCAATGATGCTGCAAGGGGGGAAGCTGCTGAAGATCAAGAGGAACCAGTGCCCGATGATGATGATCTCCGTCGGGTCATTGTCGATGCAAGGACGCAATGCGAAAGTCAAAAGGAGAAGCTGAAGTTCGATCGCATGTTAGAGGATCACAAAAAAGGGTTGTACCCCAATTGCGAAGATGGCAACACAAAGCTCGGTACCATACCGGAATTGCTGCAGTGGAAGGCAGAGAATGATGTGCCTGACAAAGGATTTGAGAAGCTATTGAAAATATTGAAGAAGCAGCTTCCAAAGCATAACTTATTGCCCGACAGTACATATGCAGCAAAGAAGGTCGTATGCCCTCTAGGATTGGAGGTGCAGAAGATACATTCATGCCCTAATGACTGCATCCTCTACCGCGGTGCGTACAAGGATATGAACGCATGCCCGGTATGCGGTGCATTGCGGTATAAGATCAGACGAGATGACCCTGGTGATGTTGACGGCGAGCCCCCCAGGAAGAGGGTTCCTGTGAAGATGATGTGGTATGCTCCTATAATACCACGGTTGAAACGTCTGTTCAGAAACGAAGAGCATGCCAAATTGATGCGATGGCACAATGAGGACCGTAAGAAAGATGGGAAGTTGAGAGCACCCGCTGACGGGTCGCAGTGGAGAAAAATCGAGAGAAAGTACTGGGCTGAGTTTGTAGCTGACCCAAGGAACGTATGGTTTGGTTTAAGCGCGGATGGCATTAATCCTTTCGGGGAGCAGAGCAGCAATCATAGCACCTGGCCCGTGATTCTATGTATGTATAACCTTCCTCCTTGGATGTGCATGAAGCGGAAGTTCATTATGATGCCAGTTCTCATCCAAGGCCTTAAGCAACCCGGCAACGACATTGATGTGTACCTAAGGCCATTAGTTGAAGAACTTTTACAGCTGTGGAATGGAAACGGTGTACGTACGTGGGATGAGCACAAACAGGAGGAATTTAACCTGCACGCGTTGCTGTTTGTAACCATCAACGATTGGCCCGCTCTCAGTAACCTTTCAGGACAGACAAACAAGGGATACCACGCATGCACGCACTGTTTAGATAACACTGAAAGTATATACCTGGACAAATGCAGGAAGAATGTGTACCTGGGCCATCGTCGATTTCTTCCGACCAACCATCAATGTTGAAAGAAAGGCAAGCATTTCAAAGGCGAGGAAGATCACCGGAAGAAGCCCGCCATACGTACCGGTGATCACGTACTTGCTATGGTCAATGATTTACACGTAATCTTTGGAAAGGGTCCCGGCGGACTAGCTGTTCCAAATGACGCTGAGGGACACGCACCCATGTGGAAGAAGAAATCTATATTTAGGGTCCTACCCTACTGGAAAGAGCTAGAGGTCCGCTCTTCAATTGACGTGACGCACGTGATGAAGAACCTTTGCGTGAACCTGCTAGGTTTCTTGGGCGTGTATGGGAAGACAAAAGATACACCTGAGGCACGGGAGGACCTGCAACGTTTGCACGAAAAAGACGGCATGCCTCCGAAGCAGTATGAAGGTCCTGCCAGCTACGCTCTTACGAAAGAAGAGAAAGAAATCTTCTTTGAATGCCTGCTCAGTATGAAGGTCCCGACTGGCTTCTCGTCGAATATAAAGGGAATAATAAATATGCCAGAGAAAAAGTTCCAGAACCTAAAGTCTCATGACTGCCACGTGATTATGACGCAACTGCTTCCGGTTGCATTGAGGGGGCTTCTACCGGAAAACGTCCGATTAGCCATTGTGAAGCAATGTGCATTCCTCAATGCAATCTCTCGGAAGGTGATCGATCCAGAAATCATACCAAGGCTAAGGAGTGATGTGGCGCAATGTCTTGTCAGTTTCGAGCTGGTGTTCCCACCATCCTTCTTCAATATCATGACGCACGTCCTAGTTCATCTAATCGACGAGATTGTCATTTTGGGGCCCATATTTCTACACAATATGTTCCCCTTTGAGAGGTTCATGGGAGTCCTAAAGAAATATGTCCGTAACCGTGCTAGGCCAGAAGGAAGCATCTCCATGGGCCATCAAATAGTGGATGTCATTGGGTTTTGTGTTGACTTCATTCCTGGCCTTAAGAAGATAGGTCTCCCTAAATCGCGGTATGAGGGGAGACTGACTGGAAAAGGCACGCTTGGAGGGGACTCAATAATATGCAGGGACGGATATTCTTGGTCTCAAGCACACTACACAGTTCTACAGAACTCTACCTTGGTGACCCCGTATGTCGATGAACACAAGAACAATCTGCGCCCCAAATACCCAGAGCAGTGTGACGACTGGATTACATGTGAACACATCAGGACTTTCAACAGTTGGTTGGAAACACGTCTCAGAGGTGACACCACTGTTTGTGATGAGTTGTACTCGTTTTCCAGGGGACCATCTTCGACTGTATTGACTTACAAAGGATACGAGATAAATGGGAATACATTTTACACGATCGCCCAAGATCAAAAGAGCACCAACCAAAACAGCGGTGTCCGCTTTGATGCAGCAACCGAGAGGGGAAAGGACACATATTATGGTTACATAATGGACATATGGGAACTTGACTACGGACATGATTTTAAGGTCCCTTTTTTTAAGTGCAAATGGGTCAATCTGTCAGGAGGCGGGGTACAGGTAGACCCACAGTACGGAATGACAACAGTGGATCTGAACAATCTTGGGTACACTGACGATTCGTTCGTCCTAGCCAATGATGTGGCACAGGTTATCTATATGAAGGACATGTCTACCAGACCGAGAAAAAGAAAAGATAAGGAAGCGAATACATCATACGGTGAGCCAAAGCGCCACATAGTTCTTTCAGGAAAAAGGGACATTGTGGGAGTGGAGGGCAAGACAGACATGTCTGAAGATTATGAAAAGTTTCATGAAATTCCTCCCTTCAAAGTCAAGGCTGACCCAAGCATCCTGATAAACGATGAAGATTATCCATGGTTACGGCGCAATAAGCAAATGACACAAGCGAAGAAAAAGTGAAGACTTTCTCCCGCAACTATTATGATGATACCATGCCAACTTTGTAATAGACGAGTATGATACCATTGTCCGTTTTGTACACGAAGTGCATCTAGTTTTTGCGTAACCCTCTCAACTTTCTTGCACATGCTATGTGGATGAAATGATGATACCATGCCAACTTTCAACCTTTTCAGAGTTCATTTGAAATGCTTTTCAATTTTAGGGTCTTATAGCTCAAAATAATTACTAAATGCATGAAAAATAACAAATGAAGTCAGAAAGGGTTGAAAATTGATGAGATGTGGATTTGAATGGTGCATTTTGAACACACAAAAAGTCAGGAGTTCAAATAAGTTTTAAAAAATGAAATCCCTTTGTAACAGACGAGTTTCCGTATGAAATCCTGATACTTCGAAAGAGATTGTCCGTTTTGTACACGAAGTGCATCCAGTTTTTGTCGTAACCCTCTCAACTTTCTTGCACATGCTATGTGGATGAAATGATGATACCATGCCAACTTTCAACCTTTTCAGAGTTCATTTGAAATGCTTTTCAATTTTAGGGTCTTATAGCTCAAAATAATCAGTAAATGCATGAAAAATGGTGCATGAAAAATAACAAATAAAATAAATAAGTAATTAGAAACAAAATAATATAAACTTTAATAAAATATATAAGTAGAAACAAAATAAAATAAACTTTAATAACATAAATAAAATTTATGAAACTAAAATTATCAAAGTATTTTCTGTTCAAAACATTATAAGCAACCTCTAGTATTATTGAAACTAAAATTATATAAAATTGATGCAACTAAAATTATCGAAGTATTTTCTGTTCAAAATCATTGAAAGCAAAAATAATTTTCATAAAGAACTTTTTTGTTAGAAACATTAATAGCAAAAAGAATTATCATAAAGTAAAATAAATAAGTAATTAGAAACAAAATAAAATAAAATAAATAAGTTTTTTGTTGTAAGTAGAAACAAAACAAAATAAATAAAGCAAAAAAGAAAACAAAAAACAGGGAAAACATAAAAATTATGCCACCTACTGGGCCTCCACAGCCTGAATACGACTAGAAACCCATCCATGGGCCAGGATTCAGGCCCGCAGAAGGGCCAGTAGGCCCACAGGCATGTATAGAGAGGTTAGGCCTAAAAGCCTGCTTTAGAGAGGAGCTGGACAGCTCAGGCGCACCGCACCTTATAAACAGGTGCGGCTCTCTCTCAGCTAGCGAGGTGGGACTAAACTCCCACCACCACGCCGCTGTGCAAGGCCATTGGTCCCGGTTGGTGGCACGAACCGGGACCAATGCCCCCTTTGGTCCCGGTTCGTGGCACCAACCGGGACCAATGCCCCCCCTTTAGTCCCGGTTGGTGCCACCAACCGGGACCAAAGGCCGCCGCTTCCCGCCCTTTGGGCTGCTGAAAAGAGGCCTTTGGTCCCGGTTGGTGGCACCAACCGGGACTAAAGGGGGCAATAGCCCCGGTTGGTGCCACGAACCGAGACTAATGCTTGGACTATATATCAAACACTTGTGAAAATTTTCAGTTTTCATCGCCAATTGCCTCCCCCTCCGTCAGGCTGCTCCACCTCGCCGTCTACACCGCCGCCAACGCCGTCGCCTCCCCGAGCCTGCGCCGTCCTCGTCGGCGGCATCCCTGAGCCCGCCGTCCTCGTCGTCCCCGTCGCCGCGTGCCTCCCCGAGCTCACCCCTCCACGTCCCTGTCGGCGCCTGCCGTCCCGAGACCGCCGTCCCCGTCGCCGTGTGCCGCCCCGAGCCCGCCATCCTCGTCGTCGGACTCCTGCCATCGCCGCCCCCCTCGAAGTGAGCCCCCCCTTTCCCATGGTCCCAATCGAGCTCCGCTCTTGCGCCCGAGTGCCCCTTGCTCTCTGCTGCCCTTGCTCCATGGTCGCCGCCGGCCCCGACGGATTGAAGAGCAGAAGGAGAGGAGAAGGAGTGGAGCAGCAGCAAGACGCCGTCCAATTTTCTGAATTTTTTTACAGATATGAACAGTGCATATAGAGGGTGTTTGATCAAATGCTAGATGGCTTTGGGCATTTTTAGAATTTATGATATTTGTTCTTCTTCTCTCCTCTATTCCTTTCTTCTTCTCCTTATTTTTTTTCTTCTTTTCAATCTTCTCCTCTATTCCTTTCTTCTTCTCCTCTTTTTATTTCTTCTTCGTTTTCTTATGTTTTATCGGGTCTGTCGTCGTCGATATACCCCTCTCCTGATAACTTCAACACGAGGGGGGGTCGATATACCCCCTCCCCGATAATATTATTTTCCCTTGTACGTATGTCGTCGTTGTCGATATAACCCCCTCCTGATAACTTCAACACATGGGGGGGTCGATATACCCCCTCCCCGATAACATTATTTTTCCATGTATGTATGTCGTCGTTGTCGATATATATAACTCCCTCCCAGATAACTTCGACATGATGGACGGTCGATATTTATACCCCCTCTCGATCGTGATAACTTATACCATGGGAGCACCCCCCGGCCCTCTCGCTCGACCAAAACTCTCGAGGACACCCAAACCCTAGAAAAAAACGATGTCGGTCTCCTACCCCCTCCCGCCGCGCCCCTACCCTTGAAGCGTTGCCGAGGCCACCCTAAACCCGGAATAAGCTAGGTCTACATTTGCACTAATATATCCACCTGCTGTCATGTTTGTGTAATAATTGCCATGTTGTAATATTTGCAGAAACAATGGAGCACGGACGAGACGAGCAAGCAGAAGAGGTGTTGGGGGACATAATCTTAGCCGGAGGTGATATCTTGTCGTATCTTAACAACAATGATGGTCTGGAAGAACAGGGTGAAGAAGCAGGCTACGGTGATCCAAGAGTGGAGGAGGAAAGACATGATTATGATGGCTCCGGTGACCCAATGCTAGTGCAAGAAGGAGCCCGTGGTGACGGCTCCGGTGACCGAACAGAGTCCGGCCAGGTAAATATATTAGTTAAGCCTGTTCTGACTAGCTAATTGATGCATTCATTGTTTTGGTATGTACACATATTAATTAACACTCGTCTTTCTTCTTTTTTCAAGCACTCCGGATCGAGCTCAACTTCAGTAAAGAGACGAGGCCCGAAGAGAAAGTTGCGCTCGGATGAAAGGTTTGAGATCATAGCAATTGCGCGCGACGGCCAACCGATTGAACCCATCCGGACAAAGGATGCATTTGCTGCTCAGTGCGGGGTTCTAGTTAGGGACAAGATCCCGATCGGCATCCAGCAATGGTATAAGCCTAAGAAGGAAGACCCTGAGGTGTCTTATGTCAATGATATGCAGAAAGATGATCTTTGGACTGAGCTGGAGGCAAATTTCACCCTACCGCCAGAGGAGGATCCAGAGAAGCCAGTTAAAGAGCAATTAATCAAGTCTCATGCTCTTAAGAAGATGGCAGACCTATTCAGGAGGTGGAAGAATGAGCTGAAAACGTTTGTCGACAAAGAAGAGACACCAGAATTCATCGGCCGGTATGAGAAGATCAGAGATCACTGGCCCGCATTTGTGGCCCAAAAGACATCGAAAAAGAGTAAGAAGATGTCAGCGACAAACAAGAAGAATGCTGCGAAGAAGAAGCTTCACCATCGCACGGGGTCAGGTGGCTACCTAAAAGCCCGGCCTAAGTGGGCCAAGGCTGAGAATGATCTGCTTGAAAAAGGGATCGAACCACAGACAATGAACTGGACAGACCGTTGCCGGACTTGGTTCTTCGGGGCTGGCGGAGCCTTGGACCCTGTATCAGGGAGGTGCGTTTGGACGAACGAGCTTTTGAGAATACCAGTCAAGAAGATTCAGCAATATATCGATGCAGCGCAGGAAGGGACGTTCGTTCCAGACAGAGAGAACGACGAGCTCACAATGGCCCTCGGGAATCCTGAGCACCCTGGACGGACACGAGGCACGCCAGGCTCCGTTCCGTGGAAGCCTGGTTTTCCGGACGCAGGCGGTTACAAAAGCCAGGAGAGGAGGAAAAAAAATGGAGCAGACCCAAATTCAGAAGTTGCACGAAAGGGTTCAAGCGCTAGAGGAACGAGACGGCAATCAACATGCCGAAACTACCCCCGAAGCTACCCCGCCATCTCAGCGGAGAAGCAGCGTGGCTTCCACCGAGCTGCTTCAGCCGGAGCATGTCTTGACGGCTCCTGCTAGCTACCCCGTGGATGCTATCACGGAGTCTCAACATTGCCACCTTATGGCGGAATGGCAGAACTTCAAAGTCAAGGTGGTTGTTGGCTCTGTTTTACCTCCTGAACCCGGCACAACCTACCACTGCCGGCCGATTCTAGAAGGATATGCTAGGGTCATGGTGGATGAAATAACGGAGGGATTTGAGGACCTCTAGCTTGACCACCCTACCGGTGAAGGGGAGACTCGGCTGGGTTTGACTCCGTGCCTATGGCAGAAGGAGCTCATTAACCTTCCGAACTGGACGCCTCCGGCGAGTAAGGGCACTCCGCCGCCGCCTCCTCCTCCGGCGAGTGATCAGGGCACTCAGTCTCCTTCTCCGGCGCGTGGCGGCACTCTGCCTCCTCCTCCGGCGAGTGATCAGCGCACTCATCAGCCTCCTTCTCCGGCGTGTGGCGGCACTCCGCCTCCTTCTCCGCCAGCGCCGGCGTGCTAGAGCAGCCAGCCTCCTCCTTCTCCGCCTTGTCAGCAAGGGCGGAAGAGACCTGCCGCCGCTCTGGCTGCTCCGGCGCGTCGTAGTCCTTCTCCTCCGCCTCGTAAGCAAGGAAAGAAGACAGCCGTAGCCGCTCCGTCTGCTCTGCCGGCGTCTAGCAGTACAGCCGCCAGAGGCGGGAGGCAATACAGATTCGGTCCTTCTCTGAAGACTCCAGAGAAGTTACCATACGAGAGGACCGAGGAGGAGAACGCGAAGATCGTGCGAGCCGAAGTGAAGAACTTCTTTGAAGGGGTGAAAGAAAAGAAACATCCACCTCAGGAGGAGAAGGTAGATCCGGTGAAAGCGAAGTGCACTCTGGATGCCCTGATATAACCACCAAAGTCTCCGCCGAAAGGCAACTATGAGCGCATTATTGCAAAGACATTTGTCGAAGCGGAGCGGTCAGGAAGTACTGTCAGTGATCAAAGGTTAAAAGAACAACGAGCTTGGAAAAAAATTGCCGAGCTCGGCGAACAAGCGAACCAATCGTGCCCCCCGCTCAAGGTGTCTAAAGACATCGTCGCTAATGATCCGAGGATGGTGGCCGGTTATAGCAATCTTGGAGATTACCTGCCCGACGATGTACATTATGAAATCATGGAGGTGGACGAACACAAATACCATTACGGGAAGCCTCTCGTCAAAGATGAAAGATCTCTAACAACGATGATGCGAAGATTACATGATTGGTACATGAAAACCTGCAGAGAGTCCGATGGGATGAATACTTTGACGGTGAGAGTTAAACCGGAGCATGACCTCGTTGGAATTGAACTGTTGAATGTTCCATTTGAGGAGTTCTTCCAGTTTTTCAATCAAAAGGCCCTCGATAAATCAACGATCACTTGCTACTGTCTGTAAGTAGTACTACTTCTGTCATCAAGACTCTTTTCTGGCGCCGTTGCCGGGGAGGGAAGCGCCTTTGGTAGGTGGAATTTGGTAAGGAAAAATTTATATAGTGTGCTGAAATTTACTGTCACTTGTTACAATGGAACATAATCCTCTGAGGGGCTTGTTCGGGGTATCTTCACCCCGACCAGTAGAGCAAAGAGTTGCTCCTCAACCTACTGAACCTACTGAAAATGTTTACTTTGAAATTCCTTCGGGTATGATAGAGAAACTGCTAGCTAATCCTTTTACACGAGATGGAACATTACATCCCGATTTGCACCTAATCTATGTGGATGTAGGTTGTGGATTATTTAAGCTTGCAGGTATGCCCGAGGATGTTATTAAGAAGAAGGTCTTCCCTTTATCTTTGAAGGGAAAGGCATTGACATGGTTTACGCTATGTGATGATATGGGATCATGGAACTACACCGATTGAAATTGGAATTTCATCAGAAGTTTTATCCTATGCATCTTGTTCATCATGATCGTAATTATATATATAATTTTTGGCCTCGCGAAGGAGAAAGCATCGCTCAAGCTTGGGGGAGGCCTAAGTCAATGTTATATTCATGCCCCAATCATGAGCTCTCAAGAGAAATTATTATTCAAAAATTTTATGCTCGGCTTTCTCTCAATAATCGCTCCATGCTCGATACTTCTTGTACTGTCTCTTTTATGATGAAGACTATTGAATTCAAATGGGATTTATTGGAAAGAATTAAATGTAACTCTGAAGATTGGGATCTCGAGAAGGTAAGGAGTCAGGTATAACACCTAAGTTTGATTGTGTTAAATCTTTTATGGACACCGATGTTTTCCATGAATTTAGCACTTAATATGGACTTGACTCTGAGATAGTAGCTTCTTTCTCTGAATCCTTTGCTACTCATGTTGATCTCCCTAAGGAGAAATGGTTTAAATATAATCCTCCCATTGAAGTAAAAGTAGTTGCACCTATTAAAGTTGAAGAAAAGACTATCACTTATAATGATGATCCTGTTGTTCCTACTGCTTATATTGAGGAACCACCTTTCCCTCTTAGAATAAAGGATCATGCTAAAGCTTCAACTATGGTTCGTAAGAGTAACACAAGAACACACTACAAAAAAATACACTTCTGTGATGATACGTGTTTGTCACAGTAGGTTGCGTTTTTTGTCATGCATGTACATCCATGACGATTTTATGACAGAATCAAGATAGTCATACCTATGCTGTCGTAGAAGTGTTCCATGACATTACCAAAATTATCATCATGGAAGTGTCCACTTCCATGACGATAAATCGCGCGTCACAGAAGTGCTTTCGTCAAGGGTGACCGACACGTGGCATCCACCGTAACGGAACGCCGTTAAGCTATCGGGTCGGGTTTTGGATCGGATAACCCGTTAACAGCCCCGACCAATGGGAAATTTCCACGTGTAAAATTCTTATTGGCCGGACGAAACACATGTCAGCTCGTCAGTGGGTCAGATAGGCGCCTATGATATGTCGACACGTGCCACGACCTGCCACTGGCCCATTTAGCTTACAAAGCCAGCCCGTTTGACTTGGTCAAAAGTTAACGGGCTGGCCCATGAAAAGCCTGTTAATAGTCTCTTCGCAAATAGCCCATTTTACGGCCCAGTAACTCACGGCCTGTTAGGCCCTAAAGGAAATCAGCCCAACAACGTCATGTGGGCCGTCGAATATAACACCAGCCCATTTCACTTTCGGCCCATGTATGGCCCACGACGTCTTTCGGCCCATATGAGGCCTTCGTATCTTTAGGCCCTTTACAAGCCCACGGTGACTCTAGCCCATAATGAACAGTAATTTTCTTTGTACCCGTTAACGGCCCGTGATTTACATGGGTCGTTTCCAACCCGTGTTAGCTTTCGAACTATTGACGGCCCATATGTTCTTGGGCTCCTTTTCGGCCCTCGATTACTTCTAGACCGTTACTGGCCTGTTCACCTAATGGGCCAAATTCGGCCCATGGCAAGAGTCGGCCCGTTACTGGCCTGTTCCCCTAATGGGCCAAATTCGGCCCATGGCAAGAGTCGGCCCGTTTCTGGCCTGTTAACCTGTTGCGCCATTTCCAGTCCGTCCTATATTCTGGCCCATTAACGACCCGTTATGCCTGTGATAGAATTAAGCCTTTGCTGTCCTATGGCCTGTTAACGGCCCATTACCGTGCTGGGCCGGTACCAATTACGCCCGTTTACGGCCCATGTAGACCCATTTATCCGACGGCCTGAGGCCCACCGATTCTACGGCCCTGTTGGAGGCCCATTTATCGATGGCCCATAGGAGACCCATGGATCCTAAGGCCCGTAGGAGACCCATGGATCCTACGGCCCGTATATGGCCCATGGTTGTTGCGGCCACTAGCAAACCAGGGAAAAAGAAGACTAGGAAATAAATAAGGCCGAAACTAACGCTAGGCTATTAAGGCGATTGCACACATTACATCCACTTGGCATCAAAGATCGCCACCAGTGCAAATATAGGGAACACTCTACACTATACAAAAATGGCTTGCTATTTTCTTCAGCCGGTGGCTGCACGTTAAGAATAAATTTTGTATCGCACCAAAAAAATTACAACTATATAACAAAAGGAAGGTTGGCATAAAACTTAATAGTCTAGCAGATAAATGCACCACCAGAAGTTCAGAAGCTCAGTTCATTTGACCTGACTGTTACCTTTTCATGCTGTATTGTCCGATGAGAACCATAACCCTCGCCTTCATTTCCCCTAGGCTCCTGAACAACATAGCAAATGTCTGATAGTCTGGTTTCAAAACCATGCATATCTTGACGACATCGAACAATGTCTTTCCTTGTTTCACAAAGGGTCTCTGTTAGGGAACGGACTTGTGTCTGGAGCGCAGATACAGCATTGCTTTGAGCTTGCATATCTTGATCATGAGGCGGTTTGGACGATATTGCCTTAACAACCAACCCAGTATTACGCAGGAACGTGCTTTTGGCACTGTTAGTGGACAGGTACTGACCCACTGCAGCAAGAGCTGACATTGCGGTTATAGTTGCCTCGCCACCTTCAGAAGGTGGTAGTTCCACCATTTTTTCCATAGCTCGCTGAAAAGTTGAGTTTTTACATTAGTAGTACCAGAACAGAAGATATTAATGAGGCAGCAAAACCAAACAAAATAGCTTTGGTCTATATACATAACTTATTCTGGCGAACCCATGTAAAATATTAGTTGTATTTTATTGCAAAGTACATAATAAAAGTAGGTACCAAACATATGACCATGTACCATCGCTAGTATTGACGGCTAAGGATAAAGACATGAAGTTTATAATACGGTAAGCATAGTATGACATCATTCATATCACAAAACAACTGAGAACAGACAAACAGGCAATTGTCACGTTGTGTGGGCAAGTCCAGCACGGAACTAGATTACGAGTCAAGATCAAAGGAACATCACTCCTCTCTTTTAAACCTTGTAAGGTGCAATGATACGCTAAGACAACTGTGTATAAAATTGAAAAGAGTAATAGACATTGGCTGCAAACCATGCAGTTCAAGGCACAAGTCAGAGTAAGTAGTAGTTAAAAGGCATGAGGATTAAGGACTTACAACAGCGGCTTTGACTGGTGTAGTCATGCCCTTCTTCTTGCTGGTGTGACAGTCCTTGAAGATTTTCACAGCATTTGGTTCAAGTACTTTTTGGTCCTTGCGGCCTTTCCTCTGCATTTTGAACAAGTCAATATAGATCTGATAATATGGTACAGCGAAAAGAGTGAAACAGCAGCTAATTACAAGAGCCTCACAGTGTGCAATATAGCTACGAGATCATGTCGTCTATTGCAATTTCACTTTGATACGGTTGGCCTTGTTCTTTGAACCGTTCACCTACAAGAAGATAGATTTGTGTGGCACATGCGTAAATAGGACTTCAACATGTGATCTGATCACATATATATAATGTACCTGATACTTCGGATCAGACCAGTGTTTAACAAGGCCCCTCCATTCTTCATCCGATATATTTTCCACTAGAGATGTTTGGGAAAGTTCACTATTAGCCTTGCCTTCAAAGTGAGTTTTTCTCAAGTTATACCTATACTGTCGCGGAGCAGACTTGAAAACATGGGTGCAAGCTTGTCTGGGTGCATCATCTTGGCTATTCAACTTGAACCTCATCTGCTGAAAATTTTGGGAGTCTCATTATCAGCAACCTAGAAACTATGGGACAGAGCAAGACGATATTACTAGTTTCCATACATAACCATACTTACAGATAAATGGTCAAGGAAGGTGTTGAACTGGGTTTCATCTTTGTCATTCCTGTACTGAATCCATGTTGGGAGGATACGTACATGACACCTAACGGCAACCGCTGCCTCTGATACTAACTTGGCTGACTCTGTAGCATCACATGGCCTTTTTAAACCTAACTCAAAACGGATCTCCATTCTTCCTCCTCTAGATTTAGTTAACCTATCGAGCATTATCCCTGATGTTTGTTTCCTCTTGCGCCTAGGTGCTAGTCCAACAACGAACATAGGAAGTGTTAGTGTACATCAAACTGTGAGACTACATATAAAGAAGCATGCAAATGTAACTTGACTCCGGCAACTACCTTCTTGCTGTTGAAGCTCACAAGGTTCATCTGATATTGCCAACTTGTCTTGTGTCAAGAGTGCTTGGGAAGTAGTGTCAGGTGGCAAGGGAGCTTGGTAACGTGCTGCTAGCTCAGTTGACGCACGAGTAACTCGTGCAGCTGGTAGTACTGTGGTAGGTGTTGCAAGAACTAGGGTTGTCTCTGCTTGTTTGGTAGCAGCTATTTGTTTCTGTTTGGCTTTTTTTGCGGCTCGTGTAGCATGGGATGCCGTGTTTGTAGGATTTTCCGCTGGACTTTGACCTTCTATTGCACCATCAGTACCAGCAGAATCTGCAGGATTCATCAGCTTCTCATTCCCTGTCATTCTGTTTTTCTTCCTCTTTCTCTGTGCCATTATAAGTCAAACTGACAAGAAAAATGAATAAAAATTTAGTTCTTCAGAACAAATTGATGCGTGATGTAGACGAACTGAACTTTGATGTTAGACAACCACACGATAGGAGGATGTAATATGTATGAAAAACAGGACGGAAGAGATAACCAGAACTATGATGTGTAAACTAAGAAGAAGACATTTCACCAAATTAGAAGCAATGCAATGGAAGGTAGACACCATATGAAAGATGCTACAAATATCGCTCTGCCAAGTTAACAGTGTCTCATCATAAATGGTGTTTAAACAAATGTGAAGCAGTACAAGAAATAAATCATATGCAAGATGCAAACAACATCACACTACCATGTTAGAGGTCTCTCGTCATTAGTGCCATTGCATATTCACAGCATTTCATATTCACAGCTTATGATGTGTAAACTAAGGAGAAGGCATTTCAACAAATTAGAAGCAATGAAAGCTAGACACCATATGAAAGATGCAACAAATATCACTCTACCAAGTTAAAACCGTCTCGTCATAAGTGCCATTTCTACAAATTAGTAGTACAAGCTAGAATAGAATGCGAGATGTAACCTATATCACACTCCGAAGTCAAACGTGTCTTATGATAAGTGATTGTTGCAGGTTACACAACAGTAGTAATTTCATGTAAGAACATGGTGTGATAGACAGATATTGTATGTTCTAGAAACAGGAACATGTGTCTTATTCAAGCATAATGTGTAAAGTAAGCAGATGAAATTTAACAAAATTATAAGCAATACAAGCTAGACATCACACATAACATGCAACCACATATAACAGTGCCAAGTTAGAGGGAGCACCGGTGATGGTGCACTAGGGGAGACGTGCTCATCATAAACACAGCTTTGTTGAGTGTCTATGCATGTGTTGTCATGGAAATCATCTTGGGGGTGTGGAGCAGTAGAAACTGTAGAGGCCCTCCGTTCGGAAGGAGCACCTTTATCCGCTGCCTTGCTAACTTCCTTCCGCTTTATTGATTTTGAATTGTCAAGTAAAACCGACAAGAAAAAGCAATAAAATTCTCTCTTCAGAACTCATTCATGCATGATACTGACAATCACTACTTTGACGTAAGGCAAACACATGATACCAGGATGGAATATGTACGAAAAACAGGACGGCACGGCATGTTCACAACTGTTTGTGTAAACTAAGCAGAAACCATTCCAACAAATAAGAAGCAATGCACGCTAGACACCACATGAAAGATGCAACCAATATGACTCTGCCAAGTTAAAAGCATCCCATCATAAATGGAATTTCAACAAATTAGAAGCAGCGCATGCTATAAATCATATGAAGGATGCAACTAATATCGCACTGCATATACTAAAGGTGTCTCGTCATATTGATTGATGCGGGATACAAAAAAAACAATAGTTCTATGTAAGGACATGCTTAATAGACAGATTTACTATGTACTAAATACAGGAAGGCATGTCACATTAACAGGTAAAATGTATAAGCTAAGCAGACTAGCACATGCAGTTTAACCAGATTGGAAGAATTACAATCTAGACACCATATGCAACATGCAACCACATATCACGCTGCCAAGTTAGAGCAATCACCTGTGATGCTAGTGGAGGGGAAATGATGTAATCAACTACAGAGCTACGTTCACTATCTTCATCTAGCATTGATGTTTCTTGAGAATCATGTCGGGAGGCTGACACTGCATTCTTTCAATGAGGAGTAGTCCCCTTGCCTGCCTGCCTCATCATAAGTGATTGATGAGGGATACACAAGAACATTAGTTTGATGTAAGAACATGGTTAATACACAGATGTACTAGTATGTACCAAAAACAGAAAGACATGTCATATTCAAAGGTATAATGTGTAAGCTAAGCAAATGCAATTTAACCAAATTGGAAGCAATACAAGCTAGACATCTGGCTGGAGTGCTGAGCATGATCATCTAGGACGTGAGAGCCTGGTGGGAGGCGGGCTGCTTCGCCACCATCGCAGCTTTTTAGTTGGCTTCCAGGTGATGCCTATCTTTGCTGGGCTTGTCACTGGCTCGGCCAGTGCCCTGACTAGCTATTTGTCTTCTGGTGCTCACGAGATGGTGGTTCATGTAAAAAAATATCTTTCCTTATCTTAATAAAGGGGTTGTTTGGTTTGTGACTAACTTTGCCAAATGTTGCCACACCTAAAGCTTGGCAAGTTTGACTAACTTAGGTGAGTGTTTGGTTCAAGCCACACCTTAGGCAAGCCACACTTGGACCCCACATGGCATACACACAAAAAATGTGGCAAGATTCCCTTAGGCTTGCCAACTTGTGGCTTTCATTTTGATGAACTAACCTTAGGCAAGCTTGGCAAAAGTATGTGGCAAAGTGTGGCAATGCTAGGCCTAGAACCAAACAGCCGCAAAGACCGACCTCGGCCTTTCGAATACAAGCTAGATACCATATGGAACATGCAACCACATATGACACCGCGAAGTTAAAGTAAGCACCTAGGATGGTGGTTCATTGCGAGCGAGGTCATCAACTCTAGAGCTACATTTACCGTCTCCATCTGCTGACACTTCACCCTTTATAGCGATGTAACTTGTCATGCCAAACCGCAAAGAAAGCTGGCTCAACTTCTCTCTTATCTTTTTTGCTTCTCTCGAGGCAGACTCTGAAATACCCTTGCATAAAAACACAATAGTGAGAGTATGGGTGAAGTGTGTGCAGAACTAGTGCACTGTAAAAGTAGCAGATAGCAGCTGGCTGAAAAATAAATGACAGGACACATATGATAGCTCTACAACATTGCATGGCAAAGAAAATTAGATTCTACTCCGTATGATTTTGTAATATATGAGCACAGGAAATGCAGGTACTCCTCCAGCACACCACCACATGTGATCATATCTAAGATAACAGTCGACTGAAAGTAAATAGGTCAGTCGATTTTTTTAATGAACCGTCCGATCTATAAGGAACGGGCATATGGCCTTCCTCTACCTCCCGCCAGTCACTGTTGACAATCTTTCTCGAACCGCCAGCGACCACCGGCCCAGACCCCTGCCTCCGCCGCCCCACCCTCCCCTCGACCTCACACCACCGCCTTGCTTGGCAGCGCCCCCGGGCCATCCCTTTAATCCCGGCCGACCTCCAGATCGGGCGCCAGTAGCTCTAGGCCGCACACGCCCCTAAGATAAACACCAAGGCGCTGCTTCCCCGGCGTAATAGGCGTACTAGCGCCTGTTACGCCGGGGAATGCTTCCGTTAATTCGGAATCAACTGGCCAAAAATTGAAATTCAGGGGGGCGACAGACCTCTAGCTAAGGTGAAATAGTATATGAGGAGAAACCTTGTGCATCGCGAGTTACTAGGAACATCTAGTATGAAGAAGAAGCGGTCAACTAGTGTCATCTGTGGGATGAATACCGTGCAAGCAGACACGCAAGATTTGCACGAATAAGGGAAGAGGAGTACCCTTATCGGTTGCCAGTGTGGTGTCGATTTGTCGCGGCGATCTTCTTGTTTTTCCCGGGGGAACCAATGTTTTTGTAGCGACCAGACCTCAAATGGCCTGTGCTGCTGTGCACCAGTGTCATCCCTGGATCAGTAATGCTGACACGCACAGTACAAATGGAGGATTTATAACAGAGTAGCAATCACACACTTATTACATCGAGTATCTCCAAAGAGATTAAGTATGATAAACATGGCTTAAGGCCATCTAATAACGATAACAGCGGAAGACTTGGAAGATAAGTGAGTCCATCAACTCCAGCGGCATCACTGAGTATAAGACCACGACCTAAGGCACCTTACTCGTCATCTGAAAAGTTTGCAACATGAAACGTTGCAGCCCGAAAACGGGTCAGCACATAGAATATGCTGGCAAAATAACACATAGAGAGCAATGAACAATGATAATGCTATACTATATGCATATATGGCTGGTGGAAAGCTCTATGGTTACAGTTTTGCGAAAAGCCAATTTTATCCTACTTCAAAGGAAATAAATTTTATTTAACTATCATGGTGGTTGAAACATTGAGAAGGTACCTCCAACTCAATCCCAATTAAGTATCATCATTAACCCAACAAATTTAATTAAAGTATCACAGTGATGAGATTCAAACGATACTCCAGGTACTAGATACTCAAGATGTCCATAACCGGGGACACGGCTAATCATGATCAGTTTGTACACTCTGCAGAGGTTTGTGCACTTTTCCCCACAAGACTCGATCGCCCTGCATGATGTTTCAGAAACGGATGACCGAGACACAGTATTTCAGAAACAACCACTCTCTACTCTGGATGGACAGGTACACCTACTTTCCCCTACATCTGCTAGTCCACCTCTTCAAGAGATCCTGTAACCTATTCAGCTATGCTAGAGCCCATAATAGCTTGTGGCTGCACACGGAAGTTTTTAGCATGAATAATCTTATGATCCCTTTGAGCCTGGGTGGCGGACCTTATAAAATCAGACAACACTGGGTTCTCCAGGTGCCTCAATCCACCCAGATGTGAGTTTTAGTTGCCACCTGAAGTTGAACCATTATTAACATCTCACATCTGTCATGAATATCACTCAAACCCAATCCACGTCTACGAGCATAGCATGGCAATATAATAGCAACGTAGTAGTAACTCCCAAGGGTTTGATAATAAAACAGGTAATAGGTACTACCTCAACTACTTCCCAATACCCTCAGTTTATTATATCCTAATCATGCAATGTGTTTGAGGAAAACAGATCTAATGCAATAAAACTGGGTATGAACGGGGTATGATCAAAGTGTTACTTGCCTTGCTGATGATCCGCAAAACCTAGTGATTCGAAGTAACAAGCGGCACACTCCGGGTACTCTATCGCAAACAAACAAGCATACAATCAGTACTCAACTAATGCACAGATAAAACTCGAATGAAAGATCCAACCAGAAAGTTCAACTTAAGAACTCCGGTTTGCAAAAAGAATCAACTCGAAAGAAACAACGAAAGTCAAACGGCGAAAGAAAGAAACTTCGTTTGCTAATCTGGATCTAGGTCCAATTTTACTGTAGCAAAAACTTGTTTGAGTAGGTTAATCGGAAAGAGAATTTCGAGACGAAACTCTAGGCGCTTGAATCGCCTGATTCCGATAAACGAGCGAGAAGTTAAACAGATTCGAAAATTTGATCAGAATCGAATCTGAGAAAATAACGAGAAAATCCGACGAAAAAGAAAAACGGACGAACGGTTAAATAACGGACGTTCGTTCACAGAGAAAAACCGATGAACGCGTTCGTTAAAATGAACGGTTCGGTGAACGCTCGTAGAATAAGAACACCGAAAAAAACCGATCTAGGGTTTTTTTTAAACAAAAGGTTTTTTTTTACAAAAAAACGGTCAACGTTGAAAGCGGCCGGCGGCAGTACCTCGGCGGGGCTCCGGCGACGAGGGGCTCCGGCAGCGGGGCTCGGCGCTCGGGGGGGGGGGGCGGCTAGAGGCGGCGGCTCCGGCGAGGGGGCGGCGGGGCGGCGGCAACGGCGGCTGCGCGTGCGGGCGGCGACGGCGGCGGCGCGGGTTGAGGAGAAGAGAGAGAGGGGGGTATTTAAGGAGGGGGGAGGAGAGGTGGCGGCTTGGGGGAGGGGGCACCGGGCGGCGTGCGACGGCGGGAGTCCGGCGACGGCTCGGCGTCGTGGTGAGAGAGGAGAGCGCGGGCGGGCCGGCCGGCGTTCGGCTGGGCTTCGGCCCAGTCGGACGTCGCGCGTTTGTTTTTTTTTTAAATAAGTTCCGCGGGAAATATTGCGTAGAAAAATAAATAAAAATCAGAAAAATATGAAATAAATTTTCCCCATCTAGTTAGAAAATCTAGAATAGGGTGAACATTCTTAAAATCAAAAATAAATATTTTGAGAACATGCATATTTTTAAATGCAATAAAAATTGCAAATAAAATCCAATAAATTCCAAATAATGATTTTAACATTTTTCCTCCAGTATTTCAATTGTTTTGAAGAAGTCATATTTTCTCCTCTCGTTTATTTATAAATTGAAATATTTTTCCGGAGAGAAAATAATTAAAATCCCAATCCTCGTTTGAAAAAAAATCAAATAAGAAAATTCGAGAAAATCCCCAACTCTCTCCGAGGGTCCTTGAGTTGCGTAGGATTTATCGAGGATTTGTCCAAATGCAATAAAACATGATATGCAAATGATGATCTATGTATAACATTCCAAATTGAAAATTTGGGATGTTACAAACCTACCCCCCTTAAGATGAATCTCGCCCTCGAGATTCGGGTTGGCTAGAAAACAGGTGGGAGTGGTTTTTCCGTAGATCTTCCTCTCGCTCCCAGGTGGCCTCATCTTCCATGTGGTGACTCCA
This sequence comes from Aegilops tauschii subsp. strangulata, assembly GCF_002575655.3. Classification (NCBI taxonomy): domain Eukaryota; kingdom Viridiplantae; phylum Streptophyta; class Magnoliopsida; order Poales; family Poaceae; genus Aegilops; species Aegilops tauschii. The sequence goes on from NC_053041.3 coordinate 71,944,215, forward strand.
CTGAACTTTGCAAAACTTGATAACCTTGCTGCGGGTAACTCGGCTGGCATACTCGAGAATCTTAACCGGCTTCTCCTCATAGGTCAAATCACTTTCCAACTGAATCGCTTCCAGTGGCACAGTATCTCTCAGTGGTATCTCAGGCATCTCTGCGTGGCACTTCTTCAATTGCGAAACGTGAAATACATCATGTACTTCAAACAATCCTTCGGGCAATTCCAACTTGTAGGCAACTTCTCCCATACGTTCCAATATTCTGTATGGTCCGATAAAACGGGGCGCTAACTTTCCCATAACTCCAAAGCGCTTCACTCCTTGAAGGGGTGATACTCGAAGATATACTCTGTCTCCGACTTCGTGAACGGTCTCCTTGCGTTTAGAATCCGCATAACTCTTCTGCCTGGACTGGGCTACTTTGAGCCTATCGCAATCAACCTCACTTTCTGTTCAGACTCCTTAATCAAATCTGGTCCAAACAACTGACGGTCTCCAACTTCGTCCCATAACAATGGTGTTCTACACCTCCTTCCGTATAAAGCTTCGAAAGGGGCCATCTTCAAACTGGTTTGATAACTGTTGTTATATGAAAACTCCGCATATGGTAAATTGTCGTCCCAACTAGATCCATAATCTAGTGCGCAAGCTCTCAACATGTCCTCCAAAATCTGGTTGACTCTCTCGGTCTGCCCATCTGTCTGTGGGTGAAATGCTGTACTAAATTCCAGCCTGGTTCCCAATGTTTCATGTAGCTGCTTCCAAAACTTCGAGGTAAATTGGGTTCCTCTGTCTGATACAATGGTCCTCGGAACTCCATGCAAACATACTATCCTGGTCATGTATATCTTAGCCAACTTAGCACTGGTGTAAGTGGTCTTCACTGGAATGAAATGAGCCACTTTCGTCAATCGATCAACTACAACCCATATTGAGTCATAGCCTGAACGAGTCCGGGGTAATCCTGTGATAAAATCCATGCCTATTTTATCCCACTTCCATTCGGGTATCGGCAATGGTTGCAGCAATCCTGCTGGCTTCTAATGCTCTGCCTTCACTCTCTGACATACATCACAAACTGCTACATACTCCGCAATATCCTTCTTCATTCCGGTCCACCAGAAAGTATTCTTCAAATCCAAATACATCTTGGTATTCCCTGGGTGAATCGAGTCTGGTGAATCATGGGCTTCTTGCAAAATCAACTTCCTGATCTCTGGATCATTTGGCACATATACACGGTCCTCAAACCATAAGGTATCGTGTTCATCCTCACGAAATCCCTTGGCTTTTCCTTTGCTCATCTTCTCTTTTATCTCTTTAATCTCCTTGTCTGTCTTCTGAGCTTCTCTGATCCTTTCCATCAAGGTAGACTGAACCTCCAATGTCGCTAAATAGCCTCTTGGGACTATCTCCAAACATAGCTCGCGTAGGTCCTTGGCTAACTCCTGAGGTAACTCTCCTGTCATGAGGGTGTTGACATGACTCTTGCGGCTTAACGCGTCTGCTACTACGTTAGCCTTTCCAGGGTGATAATGCAATCTCATATCATAGTTTTTAATGAGCTCCAACCATCTCCTCTGTCTGAGATTTAACTCCTTCTGCGTGAAAATGTACTTCAAACTCTTGTGATCCGTGTACACCTCACAATGGTTTCCGATGAGAAAATGTCTCCATGTCTTCAATGCATGCACCACGGCTGCTAATTCGAAATCATGCGTAGCATAATTCTTCTCATGCGGTTTAAGTTGTCGTGAAGCATACGAAACAACTCTTCCTTCCTGCATAAGCACTGCTCCAAGTCCTCGACGAGAAGCGTCGCAATAAACTTCATAGTCCTTGCGTTGATCTGGCAGAATCAACACTGGTGAGGTAACCAATCGTTTCTTCAACTCTTGGAAACTAGCCTCACATTCCTCAGTCCAATTGAATTTGGTGTCCTTCTTCAATAGTTCAGTCATGGGCTTAGCAATCCTTGAGAAATTCTCGATGAATCTCCGGTAGTATCCTGCAAGTCCAAGAAAACTCCGGATTTCTCCAACTGTCGTGGGTGATTCCCAACTTGTCACTGTGTCAACCTTGGTAGGGTCTACTGCTATTCCTTCTCCAGAAATAACATGTCCAAGGAATCCAACTTCCTTCAACCAAAACTCACATTTGCTGAACTTGGCATATAATTGATGTTCTCTGAGCTTCTCAAGTACCAATCGCAAATGCTCCTCATGCTCTTCCTCATCCTTGGAAAAGACTAGAATATCATCAATGAACACCACGACGAACTTATCCAAAAACTCCATAAATACTTTGTTCATCAGGTTCATGAAATAGGCCGGTGCGTTGGTCAGTCCAAATGACATAACGGTATACTCATACAATCCATATCTGGTGGTAAATGCCGTCTTGCGTATATCTTGCTCTCGAATCTTTAACTGATGGTACCCTGATCGTAGATCGATCTTGGAAAATACTTTAGCTCCTTGCAGGCGGTCAAACAAATCATTGATCATCGGCAGTGGGTACTTGTTTTTGATGGTCACTTCATTCAATCCTTGGTAATCAACAACCATCCTCAGCGATCCATCTTTCTTCTCCACTAGAAGTACTGGTGATCCCCAAGGTGACGAACTTGGGCGAGTATAGCCATTATCCAGTAACTCCTTGATCTGCTTCTTAATTTCCTCCAAATCCTTTGCAGGCATCCTGTACGGTCTCTTAGATATTGGCCCTGTGCCTGGCAAAAGTTCAATTAAGAACTCAATGTCTCTATCCGGTGGCATGCCTGGCAACTCTTCTGGAAATACATCCGGATAATCCTTCACCATTGGAACTTCCTCCTGTACAACTCCTGATAAGGAATTCACTTGAGTCCTCTTCGGCATATGCCTGGATGCATACTTGATCCTTTTTCCTTCCGGGGTGGTAAGCAAAATCGTCTTGCTGGCACAATCGATGTTTCCTCCATACAACGATAGCCAATCCATTCCCAGAATCACATCCAAACCTTGCGATTCCAAAACAATGAGGTCTGAGGGGAAAACATGCCTACCAATGGCCAATGGTATCTGAAAACATCCTTGGGTGGCCATATACTCTGCTCCTGGCGAGGTTACTAACATAGGGCTTCTGAGGACTTTGGTGGACATCTTAAACTTATTCACGAATCCCCTTGATATGTATGAATGTGATGCACCAGTATCGAAAAGAACAGTTGCAGTAAATGACTTAACCAAAAACTTACCTATTACTGCATCAGGCTGAGCTTCAACCTCCTCCACGCTCACGTGGTTCACATGTCCTTTGTTGAACGGGTTCGGCTTCTTCCCAGAGCTTCCATTGCCATTTCCATTTTGGGCTTCGGTACATTCGGTAGCGTAATGTCCCGTCTTCTGTCACTTGAAACAAGCGATGTGACTTAGATCTCTCTTGGTTGGGGTAGATGGGTTGGTGCGGTTCTGTCCGTTTCCTCCTCCATTCCCATTACCATTCTTGGAGCCATTGTGGTTGTGCGAACTACCTCCTCCATGGGTATGCTGAAACTGTCCTCCCGGCTTCGGGGTAAATCGTGGCTTCTGCTGGGCTCCAGAATTGTACTTCCCTTGTCCATACTTCCTTTTACGGTTTTCAATCTGCTGTTGCTTCCCTCCAATCATGAGAGCTCTATCTACCAGTTCCTGGTAGTTGTTGAAAGTTGCTACCATCAACTGCATACTCAGCTCATCATTCAATCCTTCCAGAAATTTCTCCTGCTTGCCAGCATCTGTAGCAACGTCATCTGGTGCATAACGTGCTAGCTTACTGAATTCATCCACATACTGGCCTACGGTGCGTCCTCCTTGGCGTAGGTTGCGAAACTCACGCTTCTTCATAGAAATAGCTCCTGCTGAAACATGAGCTGTACGGAAGGCTTGCTGAAATTGGTCCCATGTGACAGTGTCAATAGGATGCGTGGCTGTGTAATTCTCCCACCATGATGTTGCAGGTCCATCAAGCTGATGTGCGGCAAAACGCACTCTTTCCGCATCTGTGCATCCTGCAGTGGTCAACTCCCTTCCAACTTTGCGGAGCCAATCATCTGCTACTATCGGCTCGGTGCTACTGGAAAACACCGGCGGGTTTAGCCTTAAGAAACGGGCTAGGTGGTCAACAGGTGGTGGCGGCGGTGGGTTGTTGTTGTTGTTGTTGCCTTGGTTCTGAACTAACGCTTGCATCAGGGCATTCTGCCGCTGAATCAACTGGGTGATCTCTGGCGGAAAAACAAATCCGGTGTCGCGTCTCGGAGGCATCTGATAGGTTTAGAAAAGATGAGAATTGAGAAAAGAATGAGGTCTAGAGAGAAAACACTACCCATATGCTCATGAGACAAATTCAATCAATATCACTCAATCAATCCAAACAAGGCAAAACAATCGATCTAACTAGCGTTACAAAGTGCTTGAGCTATACTACTAAATGGGGGAAAACTACTACTGATGTGGCAGTCTGCTAAAAATTCTGATCTGTTGAAGACTCCATGATGTCTGCTCCAGCTTCATCAATCCATTCGTCTTCACTTGGTTCCGAGTTGGTGTCGTCGATGATGATGTAGTTATCCGGACAAGTGCATTCGTCATCTTCTACTTTTGGCACTGGATTTCCCACGAATGCTCCAATCTTATTCTCCAGGTCATCAATCTTCCCGACTAGTGCGTTGATTTCCTCCAAGTAATCTTCTCGTGTAACCTTGAGTTCTTCTTGGAGTTCCTTGATCTTCGTGAATGCCTTCTTCAGTTCCTCCTTGTCCGTGCACATCTGGTTCTCCTGGCGACGAATATGTTGGTTCTGCTCCTGGATGAAAGCTGCAATTGATCCATCCTTCTTGGTCTTGATCATCTCGCATTGCGCGTCTCGACGTCCACAAATCTGGTAAATTGTATCCTTAAGCTCCTGGTGGTAGACTTCTCCAATGCGTCCCATGGCGCTGTGTGCGGCCATGCTCTTCCCTAAACTCCAAGTTGGTGCTTCGAAAACCAATCTCATGGGTTCCGTAATTGGCGCAAACGTTCTTCCTGGAATGATAACTTGAATCTTCCAGCTCTCCTCTTCAGGTAATGTGGCGTTGTAGGTTCCGGTGACGCTTGGTATTCCTATGTTCAAGTACATGGTGACTTCCTTCAAATGTCGTCCAAACGGCGTGTCTTCATCTGGTTGCATGAACTTGCTCCTTGCATTCGCCATTCCTAAAAGAGTAGAAAGTGGAGAGGAGTCAGAAATGAGAAGAGAGAAGTTTTCTAGGGCTTAAGGTTAGTGGTCGTGTCCTATAGTCAGCGTGTGGTCTGATACCAACTTTGTAGCGACCAGACCTCAAATGGCCTGTGCTGCTGTGCACCAGTGTCATCCCTGGATCAGTAATGCTGAAACGCACAGTACAAATGGAGGATTTATAACAGAGTAGCAATCACACACTTATTACATCGAGTATCTCCAAAGAGATTAAGTATGATAAACATGGCTTAAGGCCATCTAATAACGATAACAGCGGAAGACTTGGAAGATAAGTGAGTCCATCAACTCCAGCGGCATCACTGAGTATAAGACCACGACCTAAGGCACCTTACTCATCGTCTGAAAAGTCTGCAACATGAAACGTTGCAGCCCGAAAACGGATCAGCACATAGAATATGCTGGCAAAATAACACATAGAGAGCAATGAACAATGACAATGCTATACTATATGCATATATGGCTGGTGGAAAGCTCTATGGTTACAGTTTTGCGAAAAGCCAATTTTATCCTACTTCAAAGGAAATAAATTTTATTTAACTATCATGGTGGTTGAAACATTGAGAAGGTACCTCCAACTCAATCCCAATTAAGTATCATCATTAACCCAACAAATTTAATTAAAGTATCACAGTGATGAGATTCAAACGATAATCCAGGTACTAGATACTCAAGATGTCCATAACCGGGGACACGGCTAATCATGATCAGTTTGTACACTCTGCAGAGGTTTGTGCACTTTTCCCCACAAGACTCGATCGCCTCCGCTTGATTCTCGCACTGCATGATGTTTGAGAAACGGATGACCGAGACACAGTCTTTCAGAAACAATCACTCTCTACTCTGGATGGACAGGTACACCTACTTTCCCCTACATCTGCTAGTCCACCTCTTCAAGAGATCCTGTAACCTACTCAGCTATGCTAGAGCCCATAATAGCTTGTGGCTGCACACAGAAGTTTCTAGCATGAATAATCTTATGATCCCTTTGAGCCTGGGTGGCGGACCTTATAAAATCAGACAACACTGGGTTCTCCAGGTGCCTCAATCCACCCAGATGTGAGTTTTAGTTGCCACCTTAAGTTGAACCATTATTAACATCTCACATCTGTCATGAATATCACTCAAACCCAATCCACGTCTACGAGCATAGCATGGCAATATAATAGCAACGTAGAAGTAACTCCCAAGGGTTTGATAATAAAACAGGTAATAGGTACTACCTCAACTACTTCCCAATACCCTCAGTTTATTAGATCCTAATCATGCAATGTGTTTGAGGAAAACAGATCTAATGCAATAAAACTGGGTATGAATGGGGTATGATCAAAGTGTTACTTGTCTTGCTGATGATCCGCAAAACCTAGCGATTCGAAGTAACAAGCGGCACACTCCGGGTACTCTATCGCAAACAAACAAGCATACAATCAGTACTCAACTAATGCACAGATAAAACTCGAATGAAAGATCCAACCAGAAAGTTCAACGTAAGAACTCCGGTTTGCAAAAAGAATCAACTCGAAAGAAACAACGAAAGTCAAACGGCGAAAGAAAGAAACTTCGTTTGCTAATCTAGATCTAGTTCAAATTTTACTGTAGCAAAAACTTGTTTGAGTAGATTAATCGGAAAGAGAATTTCGAGACGAAACTCTAGGCGCTTGAATCGCCTGATTCCGATAAACGAGCGAGAAGTTAAACAGATTCGAAAATTCGATCAGAAATCGAATCTGAGAAAATAACGAGAAAATCCGATGAAAAAGAAAAATGGACGAACGGTTAAATAACGGACGTTCGTTAACAGAGAAAAACCGATGAACGCGTTCGTTAAAATGAACGGTTCGGTGAACGCTCGTAGAATAAGAAAACCGAAAAAAAACCGTCCTAGGGTTTTTTTTTAAACAAAAGGTTTTTCTTTTACAAAAAAACCGGTCAACGTTGAAAGCGGCCGGCGGCAGTACCTCGGCGGGGCTCCGACGACGAGGGGCTCCGGCGGCGGGGCTCGGCGCTCGGGGGGGGGGGGGGGGCTAGAGGCGGCGGGGCTCGGGGCGGCGGCTCCGGCGAGGGGGCGGCGGGGCAGCGGCAACGGCGGCGGCGGCGGCTGCGCGTGCGGGCGGCGACGGCGGCGGCGAGTGCGGCGGCGGCGCGGGTTGAGGAGAAGAGAGAGAGGGGGGTATTTAAGGAGGGGGGAGAGGTGGCGGCTTGGGGGAGGGGGCACCGGGCGGCGTGCGGCGGCGGGAGTCCGGCGGCGGCTCGGCGTCGTGGGGAGAGAGGAGAGCGCGGGCGGGCCAGCCGGCGTTCGGCTGGGCTTCGGCCCAGTCGGACGTCGCGCGTTTGTTTTTTTTTTAAATAAGTTCCGCGGGAAATATTGCGTAGAAAAATAAATAAAAATCAGAAAAATATGAAATAAATTTTCCCCTTCTAGTTAGAAAATCTAGAATAGGGTGAACATTTTTAAAATCAAACATAAATAATTTGGAAACATGCATATTTTTAAATGCAATAAAAATTGCAAATAAAATCCAATAAATTCCAAATAATGATTTTAACATTTTTCCTCCAGTATTTCAATTGTTTTGAAGAAGTCATATTTTCTCCTCTCGTTTATTTATAAATTGAAATATTTTTCCGAAGAGAAAATAATTAAAATCCCAATCCTCGTTTGAAAAAAAATCAAATAAGAAAATTCGAGAAAATCCCCAACTCTCTCCGAGGGTCCTTGAGTTGCGTAGGATTTATCGAGGATTTGTCCAAATGCGATAAAACATGATATGCAAATGATGATCTATGTATAACATTCCAAATTGAAAATTTGGGATGTTACAGTTTTGGAGAGCCGTGGATCCTTGGACAAACCCATGGCCAAATTGTTGACTGTGTTGCCGTGGCCGTATATCGGCAAAGGGGAAGCAGATCCGAGGAGGCGAAGGACGGCTTAGTAGGAACAGCTCCGGCGTGGTGGACGGTGGCGAAGTTGGAGCGGCAGCGGTGAGGCACAGGACGGCGTGGTTGAACTGGCTCGGGTACGGACGGCTCAGCCTCAGCTTCAACTACTAGCCGTGGAGGGCGTTGCAGCTGAGGTTGCGGTGGACGATGACGTCGGGGTATCGGCTCCGGCGTGATGGAGGAGGGTGGTGGTTGATGGGTGGGATGGGGTGGCGGACGGAGGACGCCGGGGTTTCGCGTCTGGTGGAGAGGTAGTTTTGGCGCCCACGGAGTATGAATGGGGAATCGGACGGGTGGGGGGAACCATGTTTCGGTCTGGGATGCGCTTGTTTTTGGCTTTTTTGAAAAGAAGATGGGACGCGCTTGTTTTAAATTTGAGGAAAGTACAAACTTTGCCCCCTCTTAAATTTTGGACCTACTGCGGGTCGGAGGTAGGATGGTAATCCCAGGTGTCCCAAATAGTGGGTGGGAGCGATTTTGGCCGCGCGCATGTGTGCTTAAGCGGGCATTGTGTATGAATGTTTTTCGGAGGCGGTTGCGTGGCGTCTAGATGAAGCTACAAACCTACCCCGGTTTAGATCTTTGGACGTCGGGCCGGTAGGTTTCACGGGTCGGAGTTATTAGAAAAGCAATTTCCTTATACTACCAAACATTGGTCTCACGCGGTTTCGGGCGAGTAGAGGCTCTTTTGGCGCTTTGTTCGAATTTTTGAAACACAAGCATTCACGTTTAGAGTACTCTTGAACTATGAGGATTGACCTAAATAGACAATGTTATATTTGACCTTGTATGTTTGAAAACCTCATTAAATTATCCGCTTCTTTTTGAAATTTTGACACTTGAAAATCCTATAACTACAATTATTTTGGAATGGAGGAGCTCAATTTGAATCTATTTTGTACACGACTACATATGCTATTATGTACAAAATCAGAGCAAAGATTGGTGCCCCCATAATTTAGGTATGATTTACAAATGCCATGATATCAAATTCAAATAATTGAATGGACTTCATGTTGAATTCGATTTTTTAAACCACCTTAAGTTGAATTCAAATGTATGCTAGTTCATAGGTAGCTATTTATAATGTTCATTGTGTAACTTTATGTATAATGTGCTTTACACACACAACATGAACTATACTCACGTTTATATTCGATTGCTAAAGCGATGCATTGCCTGGAGTTCAAAATACTAACTATGTGGATCAATTATGTCGAATAATAACATAGACATGCTAAAATTCGATAGAATCTAGATGTCTGATGGATCAATGACCGCTCCTTACGCGAATTGCAAATATCATGATCCCATCCTAATATTTGGATACAATTTATACCTTTAATCAATGTGTACAGCAGTCTTTTACGTGTAGTTTCACTCTCCATCGGTGGTCTATCACACATGCTCACACACTCTCTCCCGAGGTGTCTTTCTCGCACACATGCTCTAGATATAACCCTCCCTCCCTCTCGTAACCATTTACAACTGTTTTCACTAACCTTTATCACAAGCACTCTTCCTCTCGCAAGCATACACACGCACAATCCCCATCGACCCTTTCTATATACATGGACCTGCCTACGTGTCTCATGTACGCACATTATCTTTAGGCCTGTCTCTCACACATTGTCTCACACCTCTCTTCCTAATCGACGAGTATGATTCTAGCAGAGCATTCTGTAGGATGCCACTTAAAGTTAGGTTGGATGAATAGTAATATCAGAGATAAAGGGGTTACCTTAGTCCGAGAACCTAGGGTTACAAATCCTAGCCGGCTTTGTCAGTGGAGACAGAGTCCTTCACAATTCTGCTATCTTTGTCTTGTACGACTAGTCATCCATGGGTCTTCCTAAATGCGTCACCGGCCGACCAATGTGGCCCAGGACGAAACCGAACGAAGGGCCTCACCTCGACCCACCGGACCTCACACGGTGACACACCCTCTGCCCCCACGTCTCATTATCTTCTCACACGCACACATACCAACACAAACACCACACACACACAAAAATGCTCTTGGTGCCTCTATTCCCTCCCCCCTTGCCCTCCCCCCTTGCATATACACACTCAAGGGAAGGGAATCTCTCGTCGTGATGTCATATTCGTCTCTCTCTCTCTAGACCACTCTCATTTCTCGTGCTATCTCTCCCACGCCCCCCACCCCCCCGCCGGTCCCTCTATCCATGCGTCTCTCGAATACGTAATACACACACATACCTCTCTAGGCCCCGCCAAATGCATCAACTACACATTCACACCTGTTACATCACGTACCCCATTGATCTAAAAAGCCCTCTCTTCACGTTTATTTCGCATACAACATTCCTTTTGAATAAAGTGTGGCCAAAAAATTATTTTAGAGTTTCTACCTTAATACAACATTACAAAGTTATATGGAGGAGTACGAACGCTAATTTGCATTTCATGGTGCCCACAATGATATTTATTCCGCACTGTCAATTTGTATATTTTTATACTATATACAAAGTTAGTCATAATAAAGAGAAACAAAGAGCATCTCTCTCTCCACCGCATACCCCCCTGTACGACCCTTTCACGTATGCACACCAAACTATCTCCAGGTCCTCTATAAGTAAGCCCCCAGAAAATTCACGCATGTTTCATCTTTCTCTCGCGATATATGCAATGACGATCATTGTATTTGAAGCGAAAGCACGATACGTACATTGGACTTCAGAATCCACTCATCATGGTCACCAGTTATGTTTAGTGGTTATTATACAGTCACGGGCTCACCGTACAACTCTGTATTTGCTCAAGACATGACTAGTTGACCAGTTAAACGCTCCACGTGGCACCTCTAGTGTTGCATCACACTATCTCACTACCATCGTGCCCACCTGTTGGCTTGTATCTACTCTACATCTACACTCTTATAAAATACATAAATAAAATACACTCTTATAAAAAACAGAGGTGATGATGGTGTGCCTGCCATCCTGTAATATAGGTCGTCTGATTTATATCTGACGGATAGGAAAGAAACTATGGCAATTTTGCAAAAAGGTACCCACACACCTCTCCACGTTTGCAAATAAGGCCTTCCCTCGTTCATCCTTTTCTCTCACAAGATAAACTAGTCATACAAATGCATCTTGATGTTACGTGCAACACACGGGCATCTTGCTAGTAAGAATGAAAACAAACGACAAAAAAATATTTGGACGGTGGTTCGAAGTCATGACCGCGGGCACAGCGGACAAGGTGGCCTTGTATTGGTATGCTGAGCTGTCTGTTTTAACACATAGGAGCTGGTGTGGTGATTATACACACACGCACGCATGCACATGAACTGCATGCACGCAACACTCACACAAACACATGCACTCACGCACGCACGCAACACACACGTACACACGCAGCCACGCACGCACGCAACACCCACATGCACACACCAGTACACCACACGACCAACATACACTCTCACGCTCAAGTGCTCAACCTACACGTGCATGCGCACACATCAGGCCCTGACAGACACATACACAACCAGGTGATTCCCGCGCACGGGTTGGAGTCTTGTCGCGCCTGCGTAAATTTGTGTTTATCTGACCTTTTCCCTATGCAAACTGACAGGTGGGACCCACAAGGAACGTCGTCAATTTGACTAGTCAACATGGCGCCACGCAGACTATTTGGCCGGTCAACAGAGTGCAATCCAATGCTGAACCGTGAGCAAGTGACCGTATAATCACCGCAAAACGTCTATAGTGACCGTAATCAGCTTTTCTCTCTGTAGGCCCTCCAAAACTACATCTCTACACGTTCTCGCATGTTACATCTAACAACTATGCAATACAACACTACTACTACACTCTAACACAATAAATCATATGTGTTTTTAGTTTTACTAGATATCATATTGTTACTTAGACCTCTCCCAATGCATTGGTGCCAAAGTGGGGTGCTAAGTGCATTAAAATGCTTAGCAACTAATGTCCCCAATGCATCGGTGCTTAGGTTTTGTAGCTAAGCCTTCTCTATTTAATTGTTTAGTAATAAAAATCCTTCATGTATTGGTTGGTAGTCTTTTTGTCTAGGTTCACGTGCTTAGCATTGGTTCGTGTTGGGGTCACCATAATCCTCTCTCTCCACTTTAATTGCTTTGCCACATCATTTTTCTTCCTATGTGGCATCCTTAGCACCTGTACACCGTGGAGCACTGCGAAAGGCCTTAATTATTCAGTTTGCATACATTAAAATTGCCTTTGAAATGTATGGCCAGTATCATCTAACGCGCGGGAAAAATCTCGCCCTTTCCTGTTTAATCGGGTTTGTATCGATGGATCATGCGAAACAGCAAAACTATAGTACTATACAGTACAAGTGACAGTTCACTGGGCCGTCGTGTCGTGTACTCCTCCGTCGTAAGAGTGGAGCGCTCGCTTTCATAAATCTTCTAGTCCCTTTCGCCGACATGTGGAACATCAAGCTATCGGGTCCACGTGCCATACTGGAATACAGTGCAGAGCAACCGGGGTGAAGCACCCCAGTCATGGCGCCGGCGTAGTAATGAGCAATCAGGCGTCAAATCACAAAGCTGCACCTTTCCCGCAGTTAAGTTGGAGGGACGAAGTAATAATGCTAGAAAAAGAAGTTGGAGGGACAAAGCAACCATCATTTCACTCGTTGCTGAATCCGCTTCTCCCTCATCTTCTTCAACTTAACCACGTGTTGCTTCTGCCGTTGTTCTGCCTCATGTGGGATGCGGATCGGCTTGGTAAAGCACTGACACATGGGACCGCATGTTAGCAAACCGCCAGCCATCCGTGCGGCAAAATCACCTCTTTTTTACTAATCTTGATTCTATAATTTTTTAGATCAAGATAATTGAGATTTGTATAGATAGCACACAGGAGCAAAACCAAGTGGTACGGTTAAGGGCATCCACAATGTGTAGCCAAATGTGAAAATAGCTTTTGGCATCGTGGGAACCATTGTGGACGGTGTTGCCAAAGCCAAAAAGATGGAACGTAAGCTCCCTGATTGATTGATTGAAGGAATAGAAAAATGCAACGTCTCTCCTCTTTCTCCCATGCTTGGGTGCATGTAGTACAGTATAGAGCACAGAGTCTACTCCCCTGTCCCTTCTATCACAAAACAAAGCAGTGAGGCGTCAAATCACAAAAGCATGGACGAAGCAACCATCATTTCACTCTTCGCTGACTCCGCTTCTCCATCGTCTTCTTCGAGAAACCATCTCACCGCACAAAGCTGGACGGATGACGCTATTGTGTACTCCTAGTAGTACTAGTCCTTTGGTTCAACGGACTTCCTGGATGCAAATAAGGCGGTTGCCTCGGCTTGCAGGCGGCACTTGCGAACGACTTACCGTGGTCTCCCTCAATGGTGTTCTCCGTCGAACGCACTTCGCCAAACCACAAAAAAAGATATTGTCGACGTCACCGCAATGGGGAAGGAAGTCAAATATAGTTACTACCTCCATTTTTTTGTACACAAGGCCAGTATATCAAAATTACAATTTGCAAAAGGCCACTAACACTAATCAGGCAAAATTGATGGGGTTTGCCTCGTACTAGCAACCAAGGACATTAATATCCCCTGCATGCATGAGGAAATTAGAAGGTTGGTTTGCATGGCGCTGCATTAATCAAGCAATGAGGAGTGAGATGGTTAGCTCTTTGGTCTTTGGAGAAAAAAATATGCATTAATTGACATGTGAAACGAGGACTTGTATCGATTAAATCCCGCGAAGGAAAACCCCGCCTTTCTTTTTTAACACTAGCACTCCTAGTACGTACGTACTTATCCTGATTGGGTCTAGGCCTTGCATTGCCAAACTTCGCCACACATTTTTGCCAAGCTTGCCTAAAGTCTTCAAAATAAGAAGGAGGTACACTTGCGCACGGCTGTCGCGGTCGCACCGCACCCTCACACGGTCGCTCCTGCACGCCGCGGTCGCACCGCACCCTCACACGGTCACTCCTGCACGCCGCAAACCGAACCAAGGGAACGCACCCTCACTGACACGTGCTGTCGCATGTGAGCAAACCAAACGCAGCCATCCTACGGCTGACACATAATTTTCGTTCATATAGTATGTTTATCCAACCGCATGTTGGGGAGTATCCGTACGGCCCGTGCGGTGGTCTATTGGGGAAGAAAAAGAGGTGAGGAAGAAGGAAAGAAGGGTTAGGAGACGTAGGATATTCATCCAACCGCCTGGAATGGTAGACTGACCCAAGTCAGGCGACTTGCATAACAAATATATGTTTTTACACAGCAAAAGATCCATAAAAACAACAACATAAAGAAAAACTATCACTGCTCGCAGAATGAGACGGCCTCGTTGTCTTTGGCTGCCGGCACGAACCAGCCGTAGCTGCCGACGTGTGTCTCCGCATTGTGGTTGTCCTCGGCCTCCAGCAACTCGTTCACGCGGAGCGTGCGGGCGCTCTGCACGGACGAGAGCACAACCCGGTTCACGTCGAGGACGTCCGGTTCTGCCTACAGGAGGGCCTCGATGGCAGCGGCATCCGCGCGCTCCGCGTCGAGTCGAGCCTCTGCCGCCCGGTTCAAGTCCAGGACGTCCGGTTCCGCCTGCAGGAGGGCGTCGATGAGAGCGGCATCCGCGCGCTCTGCGTCGAGTCAAGCCTCTGCCGCCCGGTTCAAGTCCAGGACGTCCGGTTCCGCCTGCAGGAGGGCCTCGATGGCAGCGGCATCCACGCGCTCCGCCTCAAGTTGAGCCTCCGCCGCCCGGTTCACATCCACGACATCCGGTTCCGCCTGCAGGAGAGCCTCGATGGCAGCGGCATGCGCGCGCTCCGCGTCAAGTTGAGCCTCTGCCTCCCGGTCCTCCTTTAGTATCGCCATGTTGAACCGCTAGTCCGCCTGACCAATGGGGGACTCGGACGCCGGCACGAAGTCGACATCCATCGTCTCATACCCATCGGGGGCCTTCTGCGCCGCGACCTCCGCCATGAACATTGGATCGGCTTCCTCCTCCTCGTAGCTTGGCTCCAGAGAACTCGGGGATTGGCCCGCCGCAAAGCGAGCTTGGGAACGGTGGTCTGTGGCGCTGACCGCCGCCGCGATTTCTGCGCGGCGCTCCGGCGTCAGCATCTTGTAGTAAGTGATCTTGCGGCGCACCATGGCTTTCCAGCGAACTAGGGGACGCTTGATGCGGGCTAGGGGATCGAAAGGTGGGGGAATGGGCTGGAGATTAGGTGTGGTTTTAGGGCAGTGGTTGGCGTAGGCCGAGCAGCGAAGGTTCTGGTGTGAATAGTGGTTCCGGTGACGACCGGTCAATCGGTTTTGACTATACATCGCTCTTGTCGTGTTCGCGTTGCAGCCCGGCACGCTGGACCCTTCACGTCGCTCACCAAACGGAATGCGCTTCGTCTTGCGTTTTCACTCGCTTGTGGGACCGCAGTTGAGAGCAAACCGACGTCCCTCCCCCTCCCCCGCCCGCGTCATTTGTTATACTGCCACTCCCTTCATTTTATGCAGAGTAAATAAAAACATAGGGAGTATACTACGGATGAGGATCCCCTGACGTGGCCGAACCCATTGAGTAACAGACATGCAGGGCCTGGCAAGCATGGGGTCCTCCAGTAATTGACCGAAAGGGAGGGTAAGGCAGGGATACCTACGTCAGAGGATCCACTTCCACTACTAGTCCCTCCTTCCATTTACTATACAGGTCCTAATGCGTTTTTCGAGGCTAACTTTGACCAAATATTAGAGTAATAATATATGACATGCAACTTACACAAAGCATACGGTCAAATTCGTATGTGAAAGGAGTTTCCAACGATATAATTTTCACATTATACATCTCATGTACTATTAATCTTGTCAATAGTCAAATGCGGTTTTAAAAACGCATTAGAGCATGGTTAATAATATAGCCAGTCGATGGCTATGAGGGACTGCCATGTCATCTATAGCCATCATCTATTATATGCACTCATACGGTAGTGTGGGCTATAAGGTTGGCTATTTCCCGCAAAAAAAATATAAGGTTGGCTATTGTATTAGTACTTTTTTCCATCTCCTCTCTATCTCTTTCTTCATATTTATTATACTATTTAACTAGGAATGCGTATATAGCTAAGGCTCTTGCATGAGAGCTCACTCCCCTTACTTTTTCACATCTCTCTCCTCCACATAGGCCCTATATAAATGGAAGGAGGGAGTATAGATGTTGTCAGTACTCCACGTGTACTATTGGACAGGGAGCTTAAAAAAGTTACTATTGGACTGGCTATACGTGGCGAAATCCTAGTAGGAAGAGCATGCGCGAGAACAAGCATATTCACGTGGTTGAAAACAAATTGGAAACCATCTCAAGTACAAATCTAGGAGTACGTATGAATCTAACAATATTGATTGGGCGTTGTTGAATGTTGATACTTTTTTTTTATCAAAGAAGAGATACTTTGACTACACATAAAACTTATATGTAAACTAGAAAGGATAGGAGGGAGTATATTGTACGTTAAAAACGAAATGAACATTGAATACCCTTTATATATGATTTGCGGATGCTATGATCACCGGTTCAAAATTTTGAATCCGCCTTAGGTATCACGTGCCCCCACTCGTTCTCTCTCGATTTCATCTCGGGGTCCGGAGATCAATTGAAAGAGGACTAGGGTGGGTACATGCGAATGATACTCGGCGGAATGTTCAAATGAGGCATGCAGGAGGGTGGACTCGACCGGAGGTCGACATGATCAATGGAGAAGAGGATTGGAGAGGAATGAGAAATAAGCAAACGCCACATGATTATACTTGAACGGCTCAAATAAACAATAAGTTGTCTCGCTTGGCCTACATAGTGAAAGGCCTAATGCGCAACACGGAGCACTGATGCTCGAATATGGCCGGGAAAACAGGGAAACCGACATGTGGGGCACACCCGTCGGGACGATGTAGCGCAGACTAGTCCAATGGAGGAGCTGGCCCACGACCTCCTCGCCACTGACAACCGTTCATGTGGGTCGTTGGGGCCAACAATGTGGCGCAGCTCCGGCACCGCCTCTGGACACGGCGACCGCGGTGAGCGACACGCTCATATCGTCGCTATACACGGTCGGTTTCAGTGTGCCGAGGGTGGCGTTAGTGCTGTGGCACGACCAATAGTATGTTTGGTTTGTGCCCAAGGTTGCCCCATCAAAGCATTGGGTTGCCAAAATTTTGGTTGAGGTATTGGTTGCCCATGATTTGGCCGACATTGGCAAGAAAAATGAACTAGAGTTGGCTAGAGTTCATTGGCATGCCAAAAAAATGGCAACCATCCAAACAAAGACCAATCTTTGGGTCATGACCAAAATTTTGGTAAGGTGCACTTTGGCCACAATCCAAACACACCCCAACACCCGGCTCGTCGAGGATGCACGGGGCGCCGTGACGCGTCCGCGGAGTAGTGTAGTGCGGCGAACTGCATCCTCAGGACCTGAGACCATGCCGGGTCATCTTGCTTTTTCAATGACATGCGGGGATCACATGTGAGCAAAGCGCATCTCCAACGTTGCCACGACCGCAGCTGACTACCCTGGCACACCAAAACCCTCGTCGCTCGCACCATTGTGCGGTGCGTTCCCAGCCGGCGCCAGCTGCCCGCATTCATGTCGTCCATTCGTATGTCGTCGTTAAGAGGCTCAGTGCCCGAGGAACCAACTCCAGCGACTTAATGACGCACCCGGACGCTTGGCCTCACCGGAATGCGCTACTTAAAGCGGCAACGCCCAGCTAACCTCCACACCATAGCGCATCGTCCTCCTACCTGGCACCACATCCGCCATGACCGCAAGTGTGAAGCTTGTCTTCGGAGATGAAGCTCGAGGTCGCCGCCCTAGCTCAAGTCGCCTCTCGCGACGCAATAGCGGCGTAGCCTGACGCGGACGCGACCGCACAAGCGGTGGCCACGTTGGCGGCCGACGACGGGAGCACCGTCAGCCACGCGTCCTACTTGCCGCCGTCCAACGTCCCGCACCGCCGAGGTCGGGGACTCCTCCGAGGATGAGTAGGGCATGGGAGGCGGCAGGGCATGCTGTGCCAACTGGCCGGTCCGTATCCCGTGTTCTACTCTTCCTCGCCGGAGACCGCACCTTCACTTCACGGGTCTTGAACCCTGCCCCCGTACATAGAGATCGCAGATGGAGGACGTCGGTCGCCGCCGTAGAATAGGTTTAGGGTCGGGTTTCTTTTATTTTTCTGTCCTATAAACACTACAGGAAACAGCTACTTTGCCGTCTGCCATAGCGGACGGCAAAGGCTCGAAAGGCGGACGGCAAAGACCGTTGCCGTCAGCCGCGGACGGCAAAAGGCTCCGGCAAAGAACACTACGGTAAACAGCTCCTTTGCCGTCTGCTTCCTGGCGGCGGACGGCAAAGGCTCTTTGCCGTCTGCGGCGGACGGCAAAGAGGGCGGACGGCAACAATTGCGCTGTCAGTCCGTTAAGTGGCTAACGGCAGTCCTTTGCCGTCCGCCGCAGACGGCAAAGAGCCTTTGGTCTTTGCCGTCCGCCTTATGATGTCATCTACACGTCACTAGATGGCAGGTTCTTTGCCGTCTGCCACTGATGGCAAAGTGCAGGTTCTTTGCCGTCTGCCACGGACGGCAAAGTCTTTGTCGTCTGCCACGGACGGCAAAGTCTTTGCCGTCTGCCACTGTAGGCAAACTGACCAAATGGGTCAGCTCCCAGGAAGCACAGTTGGCTGCAACGTGGCTTCTTTGCCGTCCGCGGCAGACGGCAAAGGCTCTTTGCCGTCGGTGGCAGACGGCAAAGAGCCTGCATATTGTCTGTTTTTTCTGTTTTTTATTAAATCCCACAATTTGCAGCACATATCACATATATAACATATCACATATCTAGCACATATCACATATCACATATATAACATATCACATATCTAGCACATATCACATATCCAGCACATATCACATATCACATATCCAGCACATATCACATTGTTCATACATAAGGAAGTTCCATCCATACACATTGTTCCATCCATATATATATTACAATGTAAAGTGTCATGAAGATAGCAAGCTAGATACGATGCAAAGTTTCATCAAAGGAAAAGCAAGCACTCCATCATAGCAAGCTAGCTTCCATCAAGTGAATGAAATCTGCAAAATGGTAAATAAGAAAGTTAGAAATAGGTGACTAGAACAAGAAGAAGACTAGAACAAGAAGAAGACTAGAACAAGAAGTATATGTCATTTATGAGCTAACTTAGGTGAAATGGATCGTTTATGAGCTAACTAAGTTGAAATGGGTTGTTTATGAGCTAACTTAGTTCAAATGGATCGTTTATGAGCTAACTTAGTTGAAATGGGTCGTTTATGAGCTAACTAAGGTGAAGGGCATCGTTTTTGAGCTAAGTAAGGTGAAATGGGTCATTTTGGAGCTAACCTAGGTGAAATGGGTCATTTTGGAGCTAACCTAGGTGAAATGGGTCATTTTAAAGCTAACGTAGGTAAAATGGATCATTTAGGAGCTCATCTACGTAAAATGGGTCATTTTAGAGCTAATTTAGTTGAAATGGATCTTTTTGAGCTAACTTACGTGAAATGGATCATTTAAGAGCTAATTTAGGTGAAATGGATCGTTTTTTAGCTCACTTAGGTCAAATGGATCGTTTATGAGCTAAATTAGTTGAAATGGATCGTTTATGAGATAACCTAGGTAAGATGGGGCATTTTGGAGTTAACCTAGGTGAAATGGGCCATTTTAAAGCTAACGTAAGTAAAATGGATCATTTAGGAGCTAATGTAGGTAAAATGGGTCATTTTTGAGCTAACTTGGATGAACTGCATCATTTATAAGCTAACCTAGGTAAAATGGGTCATTTTGGAGGAAAATAAGCTAACTCTAGGTCATTATGGTAAGCATATTGGAGGAAATAAAGCTAAGTCTAGGTCTTTATGCATTTGTTAAGCAAAATACTAGAGAAACTTACCGTGATCAGGGAGGTGTAGGAGCGGGGTGGCTAGTGCCGCTACCTGGAGAAGGATCGTGCGATGCGTTTCTGGAGTTAAGCTGCACCAAAGATCATTTCCAATGTCTCGTTAGCATTACGACACTCAAATGTTAAGACTACCAAGTAATGTCTATTCAAACTAAACTCACCGTGCTCCCAGGAGCAATCACTGGCATCGGCGGAGCGGGATGACCGGACTTCTCGCACACAGACTGCACATTTGGTTTTCAGAACAGAGTCATACTAGTTAGTAATGAGACTCAAATGTTAAGACTAGCAAGTAATCTGCAGAAGAAACTTACCACAAGGAGCTCGTACATGGCCCTTGCCTGCATGTCATTCCGTGCCCTCTCCTCCTCCATCATCTTTCTCGTCCTCTCCTCCATCTCCCGCTGCCTCTCCGCCGCCTCCGCCAGAAGTTTCTCCGTTCTATCTCTCTCAGTCTGTATAGCAGCCTGCAACACCACTCACATGACCATTTGTAATCATTGATGGAAGCGCACACAATGTAATGGAGAAAGATAACTGAGTACGTATCACTAACCTTGATGGCGAGTTGCACTGGCCGTTCACGAGGCCTTATCTCAGGAGCGGAGCTCGACTGGCGCGCCTTGATCTCCGGGAGAGTGCTAGGACAACGGAGAAGTCCATCTCCAATGGCTATGGAGCCATGGGACCTCCCGCCACCAGATATCATCACCAGCTCTGGATCAATGGGACCCTGGCTCGGGTTAAAGTCCTCCCCTTTCCTTGCCTTCCCCTCATCTCTATATCTCACGAGCTTGTTGTGGGAGGAGATGTTGGTGAAGTTGTTTGCATCATCGAGGTCAGACTGAGAGAAAGCCTTGACTTTCTTGTAAGAGCCAGTGTGGGCCATGGCATACAGGTCGTACACCTCTGGCACCTTATCCGCCTTATTGTGGCGTGCCTGAAAGAGAGAAACAATGAAAATTAGTAATTAAAGGGCTCAAGCTAGCATGATGAATGAATTGCATGAATCATGAAGCAAACCACATACCCAGTTGCGCCCGAACTGATATAAGTTGGAGCTGCCTTGATGGTGTGGCACACCTTCCATTTGGGCACGTTTGTCCTTGGCCTGGTTGTGGAGGGCTAGCCATTCTTGTGAGCACCACTCATCGACCAACACCTCCCAACAATCCATCCGATCCGCACACCATCTCGGAGGCGCCTAAGTTAGCAAATAGAAACTTGAGCGCTACGGCTAAGAATTACTAAATGAAGGAACTTAAGTAGAAGGCCTTAAGAATTACCTTCATGTACTGCTCCTTACTCAGGAACTTATCGCGGCATGCCGGCTCGGTCTTCTTGATACCACGCAAGGCGTAGTAGTCTCGAACAGCCTGCACCCGAGCCTCGTGCCGTAAGTTCTGGAGTAGGCGCTTGCAGACGTTCTGGATAACATTTGCGCAGTCCTCCTCGTAACCCTCCTCACACCTGTAGAATGTCTGCAATCAAATGAGACAATATTGATTAGTACAATTAATAACTAGCTAGTTGAAGATTTTGAAATGTGTAAAGGAGAAATTAACCAGAACGTCCTGATCACCATGTCTGCCCTCGTGTCGCACACGACATCGTCGATAATGACATCCGGCGGGGCCGGGGCAGCCACGTAGTGCTCCCAGCTCAACCCAAGCTCTGGAAGCCGACCCTCACCAGGCAACGTGACAAACCCCGGGAAGTTTTGCCGGCAAAGAACTCCAAGGACGGAGTTGGGCCGGCGGACACTATGATGGTGGTCCCAACCCCTGCAGCATGACAAGGCCAACGCATTAGTTATTTGAAGAAACGTGAATGCAGAAGGTACAAAAATATTAAATGCACTTACGTACCTCTCCCCATCAGGGAAGATCAACCACCTCTGCTCGCGGGTCGCCGGCACGGACGGGAGCCGTGTAGCACCACGCTGGTAGACGGTGCCACCCTCCTCCTCAAGATCAGTCGGCTCCCCGCCATCATCAGCATGGCCACTCGGCTCCTCGGGCTGATCCGGCCAGGTACCCCATCCGGACGTGTGCTCCTCCGGGGTCTCGTGGGCCGAACTCTCGTGGGCCGAAGGCCAGTCGACCCGAGGCTCGTGGGCCCAAGACCCGTGGACCGGAGGCTCGTGGACCGGAGTCCGTGTAGCCTCCTCCTCGGACGAGTCCACTCTAGCAGTCACGTGCTCGGGTGAAACAGCTGGGGGTGGTGGCGAGGAAGGCGCCCTAGGAGTCACCCTACCTCCTCTCCCGCGACCACGTGCCCCACCTCCTCTCTTCCTACCTCGTCCCCTGCTGGGCACCGCGGTGGACGAAGAAGGGCCCGGCGGTGTGGACATACTGTCCAGCAACGCTCGGCGAAGAGGTACGTCTGGAATCAAAGACCTCAGACCACGCGCCGAGGAAGAAGGGGCCTTGGCGCGCTCCCGACCAGCGCCCACCATCTTTCAACACCTGCCATGACAAACAGTAAACGAAATTAGTACAACATAAAAAAAAGACCGACATGAATAATAATATGTGTATCACTTAAGTGTATCATCATCAAGTACAACATTAAAAAATTTAATACCTGACACTACTAATAATCTCGATCAGTATCATCAATAAATGCATAATCATCATCATCACTATAATCAATGACGGGCTCATAGGGTTCAGTGGCATCAACATGTGCAAGGCCACCTTGACGTAATCGGTCAAGCAATGACAGGTCATCCGCAGCAGTAACCTCTTCTTGTTCCGGCTCTTCTTGTTCCTCCTCTGGGGTGATGTCGGATTCACTGTCGCTGTCTACTTCAATGTTTTGGGGTGAAGTATAGCGGTTCTTGAAAAGACGTGTCTCTTGGAAGAATTCTCCTTCATATGTGTCTGGGTTAATGTGAGGTTCATAATCCTCGTCCTTTGGGGGAGATAGTCTAGCACGTGGCGGCACTTCATAAACGACATCCCAACCTTTCAGATTTGGATTAGTTTGGCAGGCCCACGGTAGATAGAATACTTGGGTCGCCTGTTGAGCCGTAATATAGACATCAGGAACATCTAAATGGGTGCTTTGGTTGATTTCAACTAGCCCTATATGTTCATGAGTTCTTCTAGTCTCCTTCGGCTGAAACCAATAACATTTGAAGACTACGACATTCGGTGGGTTTTCACCATAGAATAGAAGTTCATAAATTGCTTCAACTCTCCCATAATACTCGGTACCTCCTTCGCCGATAGCAGATACACAACAATGTGTCGGGGGTCGGGGTGTCGTGTCGGTGTCGGGGGTCGGGGTGCCGGGTCGGGGTGCCGTGTCGGTGTCGGGGTCGGGGTGTCGGGTCAGGCTCGGGGTCGGGGTGTCGGGGTCGGGGTCGGGGTCGGGGTCGGGTTCTCGGGGTCGGGGTGTCGGGGGTGTCGTGTCGGGGGTCGGGGTCGGGGTCGGGTTCTCGGGGTCGGGGTGTCGGGGGTGTCGTGTCGGGGGTCGGGGTGTCGTGTAGGTGTCGGGGTGCCGTGTCGGTGTCGGGGTGCCGTGTCGGGGTCGGGGTGCTGTTTCGGGGTCGGGGCTTCGGGGTGTCTCCTCCTCTTCTTCTCCTCCTCCTTCTTCTTCTTCTTCTTCTTTCTCCTCCACCTCCTCCTCCTCCTCCTCCTCCTCCTCCTCCTCCTCTTCTTCTTCTTCTTCTTCTTCTTCTTCTTCTTCTTCTTCTTCTTCTTCTTCTTCTTCTTCTTCTTCTCCTTCTCCTCCTCCTCCTCCTCTTCTTCTTCTTCTTCTTCTTCTTCTTCTTCTTCTTCTTCTTCTTCTTCTTCTTCTTCTTCTTCTTCTTCTTCTTCTTCTTCTTCTTCTTCTTCTCCTTCTCCTTCTCCTCCTCCTCCTCCTCTTCTTCTTCTTCTTCTTCTTCTTCTTCTTCTTCTTCTTCTTCTTCTTCTTCTTCTTCTTCTTCTTCTTCTTCTTCTTCCCCCTTCTACTTAACCTAAACCTAAACTAAAAACCTAAACTAATTAAAACTAAACTATTTAAACTAATTAAACCTAAACTTAAACAGAAAAAAACAAAAAAAACAAAAAAAAACAAAAAAACAGAAAAAAAGAGGGAGGAGGGGCTCACTGTGGGGGAGGGCCGGGGCGGGGCCGGCGACGGAGGGCCGGGGCGGGGCGGTGGAGGAGGCGGGGCGGCGGGGGCCCGGCCGGCGGGGGGCCGGGGCGGGGCGGTGGAGGAGGCGGGGCGTCGGGAGCCCGGCCGGCGGGGGGCCGGGGCGGCGAGGGGGATGGGGGCGGGGGGCCGGGGCGGGGCAGTGGAGGAGGCGGCGGGGGGCGCGGGGCGGCGGGGGGCCGTGGCGGCGGTGGGGCGCGGGGCGGCGGGGGGCCGGGGCGGGGGGGCGACGGGGCGGTGGGGCGGCGGGGAGCCGGGGCGGCGGGGCGACGGGGCGGCGGGGGCGACGGGGCGGCGGCGCGCGGCGGGCGGCGGCGGCGGCGGCGGGGTGGGAGGAGAAGGGCGAGGCGAGGACGAAGTGAGTAACGGGCGGGGGGTACCTGCCGTTAGGCAAGTGCCCTCTTTGCCGTCCGCCAGCCTTTGCCGTCCGCCAGCCTTTGCCGTCCGCCTTTCTGCCTCTTTGCCGTCCGCTAGCGGACGGCAAAGAGGTGGGCCGTTAGGATTTTTTCAAACGAGCGGGGGGTGGGGGCCACCACACTCTTTGCCGTCCGCCAACGGACGGCAAAGATTCTTTGCCGTCCGCTGGCAGACGGCAAAGAGCTGGCAGATGGCAAAGAGCTTCTTTGCCGTCAGCCTTTTCTTTGCCGTCTGTTTATGTGTAGCTGATGGCAAAGAGCTTCTTTGCCGTCAGCTTGCAGACGGCAAAGAGCTGGCAGATGGCAAATTAGCTGATTCCAGTAGTGAAAAGTTCGAAATGTAATGAAAATCTGCCGTGTTTGCATTAATCTCGGCCGGTGTATATGAACTTTCACAATAATATAGTATATTGTAGGAGTGTGGCACCCTGGCTCAGAGAAAACCGGAACACCCTGTATTCTAGCCCAGAGATCGAGGAGAAGTCTTCTGGAATATGGCACTGCTTAGCATAGAACAAACCAGCTCTTTATTATTACACGAATATGAGTACAAGGTCTCCGATATTACAATGAATAACATCGGTACGGCGACACTACACCATCCTCAGTTGCTCTATGCAAGCAGCAGAACAACTCGAAGCAGCGGAATAACTCTAGCAGCGGAACAACGACGACGGTGGTGAACTCCAATCCGCAGGGACTCTGGCTGGAACGCTTATCCTAGCTCGCACGAACGAAAACCACGACAAGCAAGCAATCAAATCCGGCATGACCTACAAACTGGCATGACACGCCAGGTCAGTACATTGAATGTACTTGCAAGCTCACAATAACCAGAAGCATTCAAGGCAAACAACAACATGGCAATTATAGGTTAAACAGGAATTATCATGAGATCGTTAGAATAACATGGCATGACCAACATAAACATGATACAGCTAATACATCATTAACATATTAATCCGACAATATTAGCATGCAACATGATGATACTATATGCACCACTTATTCTGCTCAGGTTACCTTGTAACCAACACATGCATCACTTACCAACCTCAGACATCACACGATCATCTCAGGATCAAATCAAGCTTGGTATAAACAATACCGTAGCGATCATTGAATGAACACAAGGAGCTTGATCTTTACCCACGATTCTCGCACAACATCACGAATATACAACGACTCGGTATCCTTGATACCACCGTGATCCTTACGGCGATCACAACCACGACCAACACTTGGTCTCAAACCGTGATCCTTACGGCGATCACAACCCGACCAATAAATGGCCCGTGATCCTTACGGCGATCACAACCACGAGTTGTCATTAATCAAGTTATTCTTATTACTGTTGACTCATGGTGTGACCTACTTTCGACCTAGGCCCTTATCCGCGGGCGCGGCTATCGATAGATTTAATATACACTCTGCAGAGGTTAGTACACTGTACCCACACTACGGAACCCATGGCATCGCACTCCCATTCGGGTGGACCAACAGCGTTCCGACAAAACCGATCTACTGCCATGACACTCTCCCGGCCACTCCGACTCACTCCCCTCTGGGCTAAGTCATGGGTGGCCCCGTGTCTACCTCAAGACACAACGACCACTGTCGTGGCCTGTCCCACACGGGGACACGGATCCGAAAATAACTCAACAACGGGCACACAAGGTTATGTCCGCCTACATGATCAGGGTAGCGCGCGCCCATAACCTTCCCTCGTTGGAGGCACCGGCGAGAGGCACAACAATAGACCCAGTTAGGACCGTCCCATACCGGTAAGCGTGGTTGCACTGGTCAGCATGGATTCAGCGGCACCATGACTCAGCCAACAGTTGTTCAAGTTAAATTTAATCCGGTTAACTTGAATGCAAATATGCTGAGCCATGATAAAATAACATGATGCAAATTACAATGCATCGACATGATATCAACATAATCATGACGTTATCACATCCTATCCACCATATCAACAATGAATCATATCCACTGAGCACGACATACTGACTAGCATGAACATCACCAGTACATCAACATGTACTACTAGCAAGCATAAATATATGAAAGGAAATACTAGCAGGTAGAACATGATAACAGAGTACAAGACAACCTAGCACAAAAGTGAACATGCAAATCTAAACATCACCGGAACAATGATAACCATCTTTACAACAAGCAAACATTTAATAAAGATTCAAGTTGAAAACCATGGCTACTGCATGACTATCATGCGAGTGGGTATTGTGGCTTGCCTAGGGTGGAAGAAGTCACCGGGGAGAAGTGCGGTTAACCCGCGGAAAGATTTGCCGGAAACAGTTCTCTCTCGGAGGGGCTGTTTAGGCGCAAGGGCAAAAAGGTCATTTTCACAGTGTCGAACCATAGTGAAAATGAAACCAACAGAACGGGGTCGACGAAACGTAGAAATAGGCTTTGGAATCACCTCATTTGGAGTTATGGTTGAAAAGTTGTGAAGGTTGGAAGAACAGGGACTAATCTGTGAAAAACAATTATCACCAACGGGTCCCTGAGTGGATAAGGCATAAACAGATTTCACTAAATACGCTTTCTTATTGGAAAATGTACTTCTGGCCGAAGCAGACATTGAATACGCTTTCAGAAAAGAGGAGACGTACTCCCGAAAATACGCTTCCACTTGCCACGTGGACCTGGGCCCTCGGCCACTGGCGCGTGGGTCCCAGGCGCAGGGCGAGGGGGCACGGGCGCTCGTCTCCTTCCTCCCGCGCCTGTGCCTCGCGTGAAGCAGAGCAGCGGCAGGGGAGGGAAGAGGCCAAGGGGCCGGCCGGCTCCGGCGATCCCCAGCCGTGGCGCGGCCACCGACGGGAACACAGCGGCCAGACGCACCCATCCAGAGGAAAGGCGGCTGCCGGGGAGGCACGGGACGGAGGGGAGAGGTGGCGCCATGGGAGAGGCAGAGAGCTTCGAGTGACGGGGTTCTTCGGCGATGCGGCCGCTCCGGCGAGGGGGAAAGGGGGTGGGGCGGCTGATTGGGACGAGGGGAGGTCGATGGACGTGGTGGAGAGGCGTGGGGAGGCCTGTGGTGGCCGGACCCAAGCCGAGGCCGAGGCGGCCATGGAGGGTGACGGCGAACAACGGCGAGATGCAGCGATTCCAGAGGGAAAATGAGGCGGGGGAGGGAGCTGTGAGCTGCGGAGGAGGTCGGGGGTCCCTTATATAGGCACGGGGAAGGCTCTGGAGCATCACAAACGAGCTTGAGCAGTGCTCTAATGGAGGACAGAGGCGGGGCTCGACACGGGCATGGAGCTAGCGGCGCATTTATGGCGAACCACGACGAGAAACCGATGCAGGGACGCATTCGAGCACGGGCGAGCTCCTGGACAAGGTTTGAGGTCGAGCCGAGGAGGGAGGAGACGAGCATAGTGGCCGGAACAAGCCAGAGCACGCCTGCAGCCATGACGCAAGCGTGATCACCACGCGCACTGGCGCAAGCGGCGCCCCTTGGCGTGGACAACCATGTCCATTGGATGGACCTTGGTTCCCGTAGTCTAACTGAAGAAATAAATCGGTCCAGGGGCAAAGAAGAGATTTGCACTTAGCTCCAAAAGTAAATCAGTAAGAAGGTGTTTGTAACTTGCTGTGGATAAACCAGCTTCGTAACGTGGTAAATATTTGTCTGGTGATGATCATACTCTAAGGTGACTAAGAGAACAAGAAATCAGCTTAAGAGGAGGAGTTTAGAGGGTGGTTGCTGTAGAAAGTGACCCACTGGTCAGAAATGTGAATTTGGATGATGCACTCACATAGTTGCATCAATTGAGCTGAAAATGGTTATGGACCAATGATTTAAAGATATTAAGATTCCCAAGGAGTTTCATGCCATTTGGATGAACCAAAATAGCACTTGCTTTGGAAAGATTTATTCTGACCAGAAACTTGGAGACGTTCCACAGGGCAAATGGTCAAAGGGATTGAGCCACAACTTGGAGGAGGGAAGATATAAGGATACTAGAAGGTCTAGAAAAGTTTATAGCCGTAATGGAGCAAGATAAAATATACTTGCTTCACAAACTGAAATTTTGGGCAGAATCAAAGAATTGAAGATGAGCTCACATGGAGGCATGAAATGAGCTCAACTTTGGTGGAGGGATATGATATGATGATATGAGGGATCATGAAAAATGGAAACTCATTTGGATATGCCTAGCTTGTACCTCCTTCACAAAGCTTCTTTCTGGACAGAAACTTTGGAAAATCATAATTAAAAAATTACTAGGCAACTGAGGTTGCATTTTGGCATGTGGCAATGATATAGACATGAAAAGACGTCCAAGGAGTTTGAGGTCAATTGGGCAAAGGAAAATGCACTTGCTTCACAATGTGCCATTTAAGGCAGAATAGGAAATGAATTATTGGAGGATTATTTTTGAACATGGCAATGAAATGTTTTGCCATTTTTGAGCAAGACATGACCCAAAAAAATTATGAGAATTTTTTGAGAATTTTAGGAGTGAGGGAAATATAGGTTGCTTCACAACCTAGGGCAATTTGAGTTATTCCTTTAATAGAAAAGGAATATTCACAACAAAAAGAATATAGGGATTTGGGCTAGGATGAAAATGACAGGGTCCAGGGAAAGATTTGGGAATGACAAGCCACTCTGGAAACAAAGAAGAGGGCATCTTCTTCAGTTTCCAGACCACAAAGCCACGAAAAAGAAAAACTCAGGCAAAAACCTCGGAAAAACAAAAGAAAAAGAAAGGGCCAAAAATCAGGTTGTCACATACCTTACCCCCTTAAAGAAATCTCGTCCTCGAGATTTGGTTGCTCACGGAACAAGTATGAATATTCTGACTTAAGGACACCGTTTCCAACTCGGGTATCCTTTTTCCTTTATTGATGTTCCCACTAAATTTTATCCGACTAGCCCTGGGGTGGTCTGATTCACTGTATCTACATTCTGACAGACGTTACCTGGCTTGCTCATGCTTATATAGGCTCCAATTTCTTTTTAGATCTGCTGACTAGCTGAGTGTGATTTGATTATCACGACTTGAATATATGTTCGTCTCACAAATCCAAAAGTGATTTCCGCTGGGTGTACCACCCGGCACTGACAAGCTTTCATGTAATGATGATCATATTTTTCTGATGAAAACTCAAGCTCTGAGTCCTTGCATTGGGTTTCTCCACTAAATGCAAGTCCTTTTGGTTCCAAACAGTGAGTTAAAACATAACCGTTTCCTGACAGATTCTCACTCATCGCAGAAGTTTCCGAATCATCATAACTGGTTCCACTGTCGTGAGTATCGGATCCGTACCAAATATTTGATTGTCTCCTGTCGCGGCCAACATAAAGGGTTTGGCCTGTATGATAATATCTGTAGACTTGGCTGACGGTGCTTCTGACGGAAAAAAATTTGTTCACGACAGGCTATCCATGATGATTCATATTAGTGAGGACTCAGGCTTCCAGACTATTATTCCTCATGCCGATTACTCATGATGTAGGCATATCCATGTGGATCAATACAGACTTAGACTGTCCGGGGGATCTGCACCATGGGGGTTATGCAACAATTTTCATACCTGCACCGCTGGTCTTGCTGCTTCATTTTTGTTTTCTTGGTCTGGATCTTTGGATGAAAGAGCTGGGCCATATTGTTTCTTTGTATGACCATAGGTACTGTCGGTGCAATTTTTCGGCAATCATAGCTTATCCTCATTTTTCTGACAGGGTAACCCATTAAATGGCAGGTTCAACACCTCTCAAGTTCTGATCGTTGGGAAATGATCATCCGAAACCCTTGCAAGAAATCGGCAAATAAATCAGTAGCCACCAGAACGGTCTTTACCACTCAGATCTGGGACATTACTGAAATAACTCAACCACAGCTCAGGACAGCCGAAAAACAGCTCAGAGCATGAGACCGGGTCGATAAGAAGAAGGTGGCAGGTCCCTAAAATAGCCAAAAAGCAGCTATAGGGCTACTATCACAAAAAGAGACTCAACAGTTGTACGAGACAACCGAAAACCAGCTCAGACTCGTGACAGTCGTTGAAGAGAGAAACAAAAATCGGCATCCACCCCGGATAGCTAGAAACAGCTCAGATCACAGGCGTGGTGCCGTCATTGGAGAAAAAGGGGACAAGGGCTCATCAGGATGATTTTCCAGGTTCACGGGTACTTGTATTGAGCTCATTGATGTCGTCAATCCTCATAATCCCTTTGTCACACTGCGGTGTATACTGGCTTTCTTCTATTAACCATCCTCACGTGGTTATCAGATCCTCATGCGAGTGACTTGTAAGATCTTGGTGGTATGCTCATTGCATATATATGAGGACCTGACTCCCGAGACGGACGTGTATTCTGACTGATTCTTGCTTCTGACCAAAATGTTGCGGATCTGATTCTGGGGATTCGCTGCCATATGCTGTCAATTCACAGCGTACTACCTTTTACCAATGTCTTACTGAGAAAGATTGGCTGGCTTGTGCTCGAAACTTTCATCGGACAGCTTGCTGAAGAAGATTGAATATCATGCTTCAGAAGCTTACTGTTGGAAATATGCCCTAGAGGCAATAATAAAATGGTTATTATTATATTTCCTTGTTCATGATAATTGTCTATTGTTCATGCTATAATTGTGTTATCCGGAAATCGTAATACATGTGTGAATACATAGACCACAACATGTCCCTAGTGAGCCTCTACTTGACTAGCTCGTTGATCAACAGATAGTCATGGTTTCCTGACTATGGACATTGGATGTCATTGATAACGGGATCACATTATTAGGAGAATGATGTGATGGACAAGACCCAATCCTAAGCATACCACAAAGATCGTGTAGTTCGTTTGCTAGAGCTTTTCCAATGTCAAGTATCATTTCCTTAGACCATGAGATCGTGTAACTCCCGGATGCCGTAGGAGTGCTTTGGGTGTACCAAACGTCACAACGTAACTGGGTGACTATAAAGGTACACTACAGGTATCTCTGAAAGTGTCTGTTGGGTTGACATGGATCGAGACTGGGATTTGTCACTCCGTATGACGGAGAGGTATCTCTGGGCCCACTCGGTAATGCATCATCATAATGAGCTCAAAGTGACCAAGTGGTTGGTCACGGGATGATGCATTACGGTACGAGTAAAGTGACTTGCTGGTAACGAGATTGACCGAGGTATTGGGTTACCGACGGTCGAATCTCGGGTAAGTAACGTACCGATTGACAAAGGGAATTGTATACGGGATTGATTGAATCCTCGACATCGTGGTTCATCCGATGAGATCATCGTGGAACATGTGGGAGCCAACATGGGTATCCAGATCCTGCTATTGGTTATTGACCGGAGAGTCGTCTCGGTCATGTCTGCGTGTCTCCCGAACCAGTAGGGTCTACACACTTAAGGTTCGGTGACGCTAGGGTTGTAGAGATATTAGTATGCGTTAACCCGAAAGTTGTTCGGAGTCCCGGATGAGATCCCGGACGTCACGAGGAGTTCCGGAATGGTCTGGAGGTGAAGAATTATATATATGAACTCCAGTTTCGGCCACCGGGAAAGTTTCGGGGGTCACCGGTATTGTACCGGGACCATCGGAAGGGTCCCGGGGGTCCACCGGGTGGGGCCACCTATCCCGGAGGGCACCATGGGCTGAAGTGGGAGGGGAACCAGCCCTTGGTGGGCTGGTGCGCCCCCCCTTTGGGCCTCCCCTGCGCCTAGGGTTGGAAACCCTAGGGGTGGGGGCGCCCCCACTTGGCTTGGGGGGAAGCTACCCCCTTGGCCGCCGCCCCCCCTGGAGATTGGATCTCCCAGGGGCCGGTGCCCCCCCAGGGCCCCTATATATAGTAGAGGGGAGGGAGGGCAGACGTACGACAGCCCCTGGCGCCTCCCTCTCCCTCCCGTGACACCTCTCCCTCTCGCTGAGCTTGGCGAAGCCCTGCCGAGATCCCCGCTACTTCCACCACCACGCCGCCGTGCTGCTGGATCTCCATCAACCTCTCCTTCCCCCTTGCTGGATCAAGAAGGAGGAGACGTCGCTGCTCCGTACATGTGTTGAACGCGGAGGTGCCGTCCGTTCGGCGCTCGGTCATCGGTGATTTGGATCACGACGAGTACGACTCCATCAACCCCGTTCACTTGAACGCTTCCGCTCGCGATCTACAAGGGTATGTAGATGCACTCCTCTCCCTCGTTGCTAGATGACTCCATATATTGATCTTGGTTGTGCGTAGAAAATTTTAAATTTCTGCTACGATCCCCAACAGTGGCATCATGAGCTAGGTCTATGTGTAGTTTCTATGCACGAGTAGAACACAAACTTGTTGTGGGCGTAGATGTTGTCAATTTTCTTGCCACTACTAGTCTTACCTTGTTTCGGCGGCATCGTGGGATGAAGCGGCCCGGACCGACCTTACACGTACGCTTACCTGAGACAGGTTCCACCGACTGACATGCACTAGTTGCATAAGGTGGCTAGCGGGTGTCTGTCTCTCCCACTTTAGTCGGAACGGATTCGATGAAAAGGGTCCTTATGAAGGGTAAATAGAAATTGGCATATCACGTTGTGGTTTTGGCGTAGGTAAGAAACGTTCTTGCTAAGAAACCTATAGCAGCCACATAAAAACTTGCAACAACAATTAGAGGACGTCTAACTTGTTTTTGCAGCATATGCCGTGTGATGTGATATGGCCAAAAAGGATGTGATGAATGAAATATATGTGATGTATGAGATTGATCATGTTCTTGTAATAGGAATCACGACTTGCATGTCGATGAGTATGACAACCGGTAGGAGCCATAGGAGTTGTCTTTATTTTTTTTATGACCTGCATGTCATTGAATAACGCCATGTAAATTACTTTACTTTATTGCTAAACACGTTAGCCATAGAAGTAGAAGTAATCGTTGGCGTGACAACTTCATGAAGGCACGATGATGGAGATCATGATGATGGAGATCATGGTGTCATGCCGGTGACGAAGATGATCATGGCGCCCCGAAGATGGAGATCAAAGGAGCAAAATGATATTGGCCATATCATGTCACTATTTGATTGCATGTGATGTTTATCATGTTTTACATCTTATTTGCTTAGATCGACGGTAGTAAGTAAGATGATCCCTTATAATAATTTCAAGAAAGTGTTCCCCCTAACTGTGCACCATTGCGATGGTTCGTTGTTTTGAAGCACCATGTGATGATCGGGTGTGATAGATTCTAACGTTCGAATACAATGGGTGTAAGCCAGATTTACACACGCAATACACTTAGGTTGACTTGACGAGCCTAGCATGTACAGACATGGCCTCGGAACACGGAAGACCGAAAGGTCGAGCATGAGTCGTATAGAAGATACGATCAACATGAAGATGTTCACCAATGTTGACTAGTCCATCTCACGTGATGATCGGACAAGGCCTAGTTGACTCGGATCATGTTTCACTTAGATGACTAGAGGGATGTCTATCTGAGTGGGAGTTCATTGAATAATTTGATTAGATTAACTTAATTATCATGAACTTAGTCTAAAATCTTTACAATATGTCTTGTAGATCAAATGGCCCACGTTGCCCTCAACGTCAACGCGTTCCTAGAGAAAACCAAGCTGAAAGATGATGGCAGCAACTATACGGACTGGGTCCGGAACCTGAGGATCATCCTCATAGCTGCCAAGAAAGATTATGTCCTAGAAGCACCGCTAGGTGACGCACCCATCCCAGAGAACCAAGACGTTATGAACGCTTGGCAATCACGTGCTGATGATTACTCCCTCGTTCAGTGCGGCATGCTTTACAGCTTAGAACCGGGGCTCCAAAAGCGTTTTGAGCAACACGGAGCATTTGAGATGTTCGAAGAGCTGAAAATGGTTTTCCAAGCTCATGCCCGGGTCGAGAGATATGAAGTCTCCGACAAGTTCTTCAGTTGTAAGATGGAGGAAAATAGTTCTGTCAGTGAGCACATACTCAAAATGTCTGGGTTGCACAACCGCTTGACTCAGCTAGGAGTTAATCTCCCAGATGACGCGGTCATTGACAGAATCCTTCAGTCGCTTCCACCAAGCTACAAGAGCTTTGTGATGAACTTCAATATGTAGGGGATGGAAAAGACCATTCCTGAGGTATATTCAATGCTGAAATCAGCGGAGGTGGAGATCAGAAAGGAACATCAAGTGTTGATGGTGAATAAAACCACTAAGTTCAAGAAAGGCAATGGTAAGAAGAACTTCAAGAAGGACGGCAAGGGAGTTTCCGCGCCCGGTAAGCCAGTTGCCGGGAAGAAGCCAAAGAATGGACCCAAGCCTGAGACTGAGTGCTTTTATTGCAAGGGAAGTGGTCACTGGAAGCGGAACTGCCCCAAATACTTAGCGGACAAGTAGGCCGGTAACACCAAAGGTATATGTGATATACATGTAATTGATGTGTACCTCACCAGTACTCGTAGTAGCTCCTGGGTATTTGATACCGGTGCGGTTGCTCATATTTGTAACTCAAAACAGGAGCTGCGGAATAAGCGGAGACTGGCGAAGGATGAGGTGACGATGCGCATCGGGAATGGTTCCAAGGTCGATGTGATCGCCGTCGGCACGCTACCTCTACATTTACCTACGGGATTAGTTTTAAACCTCAATAATTATTATTTAGTGCCAGCTTTGAGCATGAACATTGTATCAGGATCTCGTTTAATGCGAGATGGCTACTCATTTAAATCCGAGAATAATGGTTGTTCTATTTATATGAGAGATATGTTTTATGGTCATGCCCCGCTGGTCAATGGTTTATTCTTAATGAATCTCGAACGTGATGTTACACATATTCATAGTGTGAATACCAAAACATGTAAAGTTGATAACGATAGTCCCACATACTTGTGGCACTGCCGCCTTGGTCACATTGGTGTCAAGCGCATGAAGAAGCTCCATGCAAATGGACTTTTGGAGTCTCTTGATTACGAATCATTTGACACGTGCGAACCATGCCTCATGGGTAAGATGACCAAGACTCCGTTCTCCGGAACAATGGAGCGAGCAACCAACTTATTGGAAATCATACATACCGATGTGTGCGGTCCAATGAGTGTTGAGGCTCGCGGTGGCTATCGTTATGTGCTCACTCTCACTGATGACTTGAGTAGATATGGGTATGTATACCTAATGAAACACAAGTCTGAGACCTTTGAAAAGTTCAAGGAATTTCAGAGTGAGGTTGAGAATCAAAGTGACCGAAAGATAAAGTTCTTATGATCAGATCGTGGGGGAGAATATTTAAGTCACGAATTTGGTACGCACTTAAGGAAATGTGGAATCATTTCACAACTCACGCCGCCTGGAACACCTCAGCGTAACGGTGTGTCTGAACGTCGTAATCGCACTCTATTGGATATGGTGCGATCTATGATGTCTCTTACCGATCTACCGCTCTCATTTTGGGGCTATGCTTTAGAGACTGCCGCATTCACTTTAAATAGGGCTCCGTCGAAATCCGTTGAGACGACACCATATGAATTATGGTTTGGGAAGAAACCTAAGTTGTCATTTCTAAAAGTTTGGGCATGCGATGCTTATGTCAAGAAGCTTCGACCTGAAAAGCTCGAACCCAAGTCGGAAAAATGTGTCTTCATAGGATACCCTAAGGAAACCATTGGGTATACCTTCTACCTCAGATCCGAAGGCAATATCTTTGTTGCCAAGAACGGGTCCTTTCTGGAGAAAGAGTTTCTCTCGAAAGAAGTAAGTGGGAGGAAAGTGGAACTTGATGAAGTACTACCTCTTGAACCGGAAAGTAGCGCAGCTCAGGAAAATGTTCCTGTGGTGCATGCACCGACTAGAGAGGAAGTTAATGATGATGATGATCAAGGTACTTCGGATCAAGCTCCTACTGAACTTCGTAAGTCCACAAGGACACGTTCCGCGCCAGAGTGGTACGGCAACCCTGTCTTGGAAATCATGTTGTTAGACAACGGTGAACCTTCAAACTATGAAGAAGCAATGGCAGGCCCAGATTCCGACAAATGGCTAGAAGCCATGAAATCCGAGATAGGATCCATGTATGAAAACGAAGTATGGACTTTGACTGACTTGCCCGATGATCGGCGAGCCATAGAAAATAAATGGATCTTTAAGAAGAAGACAGACGCGGATGGTAATGTGACCATCTATAACGCTCGACTTGTCGCTAAGGGTTATCGACAAGTTCAAGGGGTTGACTACGATGAGACTTTCTCACCCGTAGCGAAGCTGAAGTCCGTCCGAATCATGTTAGCAATTGCCGCATTCTATGATTATGAGATATGGCAAATGGACGTCAAAACGGCATTCCTTAACGGCTTTCTTAAGGAAGAATTGTATATGATGCAGCCGGAAGGTTTTGTCGATCCTAAGAATGCTAACAAGGTATGCAAGCTCCAGTGCTCCATCTATGGGCTGGTGCAAGCATCTCGGAGTTGGAACATTCGCTTTGATGAGATGATCAAAGCGTTTGGGTTTACACAGACTGTGTTTACAAGAAAGTGAGTGGGAGCTCTGTAGCATTTCTCATATTATATGTGGATGACATACTATTGATGGGAAATGATATAGAATTCTTGGAAAGTATAAAGGCCTATTTGAATAAGTGTTTTTCAATGAAGGACCTTGGAGAAGCTGCTTATATATTAGGCATCAAGATCTATAGAGATAGATCAAGACGCCTCATTGGTCTTTCACAAAGTACGTACCTTGACAAGATATTGAAGAAGTTCAATATGGATCAGTCCAAGAAGGGGTTCTTGCCTGTATTGCAAGGTGTGCAGTTGAGCACGGGTCAATGCCCGACCACGGCAGAAGATAGAGAAAAGATGAGTGTCGTCCCCTATGCCTCGGCCATAGGGTCTATTATGTATGCCATGCTATGTACCAGACCTGATGTAAACCTTGCCATAAGTTTGGTAGGAAGGTACCAAAGTAATCCCGGCATGGAACACTGGACAGCGGTCAAGAATATCCTGAAGTACCTAAAAAGGACTAAGGATATGTTTCTCGTATATGGAGGTGACGAAGAGCTCGTCGTAAAGGGTTACGTCGACGCTAGCTTCGACATAGATCTGGATGACTGTAAGTCACAAACCGGATACGTGTATATTTTGAATGGTGGGGCAGTAAGCTGGTGCAGTTGCAAGCAAAGCATCGTGGCAGGATCTATATGTGAAGCGGAGTACATGGCGGCCTCAGAGGCAGCACAGAGAAGCAATCTGGATAAAGGAGTTCATTACCGACCTAGGGGTGATTCCCAATGCGTCGGGCCCGATGACTCTCTTCTGTGACAACACTGGAGCTATTGCCCTTGCCAAGGAGCCCAGGTTTCATAGGAAGACCAGGCATATCAAGCGTCGCTTCAACTCCATTTGTGAAAATGTTCAAAATGGAGACATAGATATTTGTAAAGTACATACGGACCTGAATGTAGCAGATCCGTTGACTAAACCTCTCCCTAGAGCAAAACATGATCAACACCAGAACTCTATGGGTGTTCGATTCATCACAATGTAACTAGATTATTGACTCTAGTGCAAGTGGGAGACTGTTGAAAATATGCCCTAGAGGCAATAATAAAATGGTTATTATTATATTTCCTTGTTCATGATAATTGTCTATTGTTCATGCTATAATTGTGTTATCCGGAAATCGTAATACATGTGTGAATACATAGACCACAACATGTCCCTAGTGAGCCTCTAGTTGACTAGCTCGTTGATCAACAGATAGTCATGGTTTCCTGACTATGGACATTGGATGTCATTGATAACGGGATCACATCATTAGGAGAATGATGTGATGGACAAGACCCAATCCTAAGCATAGCACAAAGATCATGTAGTTCGTTTGCTAGAGCTTTTCCAATGTCAAGTATCATTTCCCTAGACCATGAGATCGTGTAACTCCCGGATGCCGTAGGAGTGCTTTGGGTGTACCAAACGTCACAACGTAACTGGGTGACTATAAAGGTACACTACAGGTATCTCTGAAAGTGTTTGTTGGGTTGACACGGATCGAGACTGGGATTTGTCACTCCGTATGACGGAGAGGTATCTCTGGGCCCACTCGGTAATGCATCATCAGAATGAGCTCAAAGTGACCAAGTGGTTGGTCATGGGATCATGCATTATGGTACGAGTAAAGTGACTTGCCGGTAACGAGATTGAACGAGGTATTGGGTTACCGACGATCGAATCTCGGGCAAGTAACGTACCGATTGACAAAGGGAATTGTATACGGGATTGATTGAATCCTCGACATCGTGGTTCATCCGATGAGATCATCGTGGAACATGTGGGAGCCAACATGGGTATCTAGATCCCGCTGTTGGTTATTGACCGGAGAGTCGTCTCGATCATGTCTGCGTGTCTCCCGAACCCGTAGGGTCTACACACTTAAGGTTTGGTGACGCTAGGGTTGTAGAGATATTAGTATGCGGTAACCCGAAAGTTGTTCGGAGTCCCGGATGAGATCCCGGACGTCACGAGGAGTTCCGGAATGGTCCGGAGGTGAAGAATTAAATATAGGAAGTCCAGTTTCGGCCACCAGGAAAGTTTCGGGGGTCACCGGTATTGTACCGGGACAACCGGAAGGGTCCCGGGGGTCCACCGGGTGGGGCCACTTATACTGGAGGGCCCCATGGGCTGAAGTGGGATGGGAACCAGCCCCTGGTGGGCTGGTGCGCCCCCCATTGGGCCTCCCCTGCGCCTAGGGTTGGAAACCCTAGGGGTGGGGGCGCCCCCCACTTGGCTTGGGGGGGAAACTACCCCCTTGGCCGCCGCCCCCCTGGAGATTGGATCTCCCAGGGGCCGGCGCCTCCCCAGGGCCCCTATATATAGTGGAGGGGAGGGAGGGCAGGCGTACGACAGCCCCTGGCGCCTCCCTCTCCCTCCCGTGACACCTCTCCCTCTCGCTGAGCTTGGCGAAGCCCTGCCGAGATCCCCGCTACTTCCACCACCACGCCGTCGTGCTGCTGGATCTCCATCAACCTCTCCTTCCCCCTTGCTGGATAAAGAAGGAGGAGACATCGCTGCTCCGTACGTGTGTTGAACGCGGAGGTGCCGTCCGTTCGGCGCTCGGTCATCGGTGATTTGGATCACGACGAGTACGACTCCATCAACCCTGTTCACTTGAACGCTTCCGCTCGCGATCTACAAGGGTATGTAGATGCACTCCTCTCCCTCGTTGCTAGATGACTCCATAGATTGATCTTGGTGATGCATAGAAAATTTTAAATTTCTGCTACGATCCCCAACACTTACCCCCTTAAAGACTTTGCCGGGGAAAGACTCAGTACCTTACGCCGGAAGTCTTCACGGTTGCTTACTGAAGAAGACAGGGTACCTTGTTTGGAAAATCATCCATGTATTGTACTGAGGAAGATAGATCAATGTTGCCTTGGAAGCTTCTCGGGTATCTTGCGAGGAAAGATTGGGTTGCTTACACCAGAAGCTTCGTATTGAGATATGCGGACCGATTTCCACATATATAACCATCTGAATATTTTTGCTATTGATTTCTTGCATGAAACGGGGTTTTGCAGGACTATCCTCCTTTCTGAGTATATGCCATAATTTTGCATGCTTCCAGGTACATCGAGTTCCAAAATCATCCTCAACGAAAAATTAACTTGTATCTGAGCCATACCTTTGATAATCTTCTGCCAACCTTGCACACAATTTATCTTCTTGCTGATTTAATTATCTTGTTGTGATGAGTGCACGCTAATGAGAACTTTATACTGACAGTCCATCCAGGATTTCTTTTGCATCCAGACAAGATATTCCCAATTTCACTGCAGTCTGCTGACAATTCCATTATGTTTAGCTGAATTTCCAAATATATGCATTACTTGCTGACTCTTCGGGTCCAGTGTCGGCTGACGAGCAACTTTAATAGGGGAAAAAAATTGTAACACTGAAGGCCCAAAGAAAGGAACAAAAGAAACGACTAAAACGAAAACGCACAAGCATACTACTAATATAATTAATCAAGCAATCATCACATATTACTGCTACTCACACAATATGCATGCCTACTTAAGCACACAAATTTCTCGGAATCTCCGGTATTACGATCTAGCATGCTGTGACGATGTGCACGAGGACGAATAAATGTGTGGAAGAATTGGTGTAAACAGCGCTACACCAAGTGCTAGCTTAGCCAGGTGGCAACCTGAACTAGCTCGGAGGCAAGGACGTACTTGGTAATCATGCAGTGCGACACGAAGCTCGCAACCACATTATTATCAAGCGGACGGAAAAAGATCCGTACTCGTCCAAGAAATAGGATAACGGGGAAAAGCTGAGGCTGCTGTCATTGCCCTTTCCTGATAACCGAGATCATTAAGGGTTGCCAACACGACAAAATAAAAGAACGATCCGGGATAGACGCATGTCCATCACCGAAATGATAGGCGGGACTGAAGGAAAGACATCGGTGCGATACCTGAGCACCATTTTTGCAAACAGTGTCGGGATCACTTGGCATTACTCTGCTGGGACTGAAATGACACCAAACACCGAAAGAAAAAGGAACTAGAGAAATGCAAAGGTTGAGCTGTAGTGGATCCGAACCGATGCCAGCTACACTCACCAGATAAACCGTTAGTAACAAAATAATAATCTATATGCATGTTATGCGACAAACAAATGCAGCATTCAAGTGCAACAAACAAACTGGGGTCTATAATACCGCTTTCTAAAGTTCGCGCGGTCTAGGGCGTCCTACAGCCAGACCTGCTCTGATACCAAGCCTGTGGCACCCCGGCTCACAGAAAACTGGAACGCCAAGTATTCCAGCCTAGAGATCGAGGAGAAGTCTTCTGGAATACGACACTGCTTAGCATAGAACAAACCAGCTCTTTATTATTACACGAATATGAGTACAAGGTCTCCGATATTACAATGAATAACATCGGTACGGCGACACTACGCCATCCTTAGTTGCTCTATGCAAGCAGCAGAACAACTCGAAGCAGCGGAATAACTCTAGCAGCGGAACAACGACGACGGTGGTGAACTCCAATCCGCAGGGACTCTAGCTGGAACGCTTATCCTAGCTCGCACGAACGAAAACCACGACAAGCAAGCAATCAAATCCGGCATGACCTGCAAACTGGCATGACACGCCAGGTCAGTACATTGAATGTACTTGCAAGCTCACAATAACCAGAAGCATTCAAGGCAAACAACAACATGGCAATTACAGGTTAAACAGGAATTATCATGAGATCGTTAGAATAACATGGCATGACCAACATAAACATGATACAGCTAGTACATCATTAACATATTAATCCGACAATATTAGCATGCAACATGATGACACTATATGCACCACTTATTCTGCTCAGGTTACCTTGTAACCAACACATGCATCACTTACCAACCTCAGACATCACACGATCATCTCAGGATCAAATCAAGCTTGGTATAAACAATACCGTAGCGATCATTGAATGACCACAAGGAGCTTGATCTTTACCCACGATTCTCGCACAACATCACGAATATACAACGACTCGGTATCCTTGATACCACCGTGATCCTTACGGCGATCACAACCACGACCAACACTTGGTCTCAAACCGTGATCCTTACGGTGATCACAACCCGACCAATAAATGGCCCATGATCCTTACGGCGATCACAACCACGAGTTGTCATTAATCAAGTTATTCTTATTACTGTTGACTCATGGTGTGACCTACTTTCGACCTGGGCCCTTATCCGCGGGCGCGGCTATCGATAGATTTAATATACACTCTGCAGAGGTTAGTACACTGTACCCACACTACGGAACCCATGGCCTCGCACTCCCATTCGGTGGACCAACAGCGTTCCGACAAAACCGATCTACTGCCATGACACTCTCCTGGCCACTCCGACTCACTCCCCTTTGGGCTAAGTCATGGGTGGCCCCGTGTCTACCTCAAGACACAACGACCACCGTCGCGGCCCGTCCCACACGGGGACACGGATCCAAAAATAACTCAACAACGGGCACACAAGGTTATGTCCGCTTACCTGATCAGGGTAGCGCGCGCCCATAACCTTCCCTCGTAGGAGGCACCGGCGAGAGGCACAACAATAGACCCAGTTAGGACCGTCCCATACCGGTAAGCGTGGTTGCACTGGTCAGCATCGATTCAGCGGCACCATGACTCAGCCAACAGTTGTTCAAGTTCAATTTAATCCGGGTAACTTGAATGCAAATATGCTGAGCCATGATAAGATAACATGATGCAAATTACAATGCATGGACATGATATCAACATAATAATGACGGTATCACATACTATCCACCATATCAACAATGAATCATATCCACTGAGCATGACATACTGACTAGCATGAACATCACCAGTACATCAACATGTACTACTTGCAAGCATAAATATATGAAAGGAAATACTAGCAGGTAGAACATGATAACAGAGTACAAGACAACCTAGCATAAAAGTGAACATGC
This sequence comes from Aegilops tauschii subsp. strangulata, assembly GCF_002575655.3. Lineage (NCBI taxonomy): Eukaryota > Viridiplantae > Streptophyta > Magnoliopsida > Poales > Poaceae > Aegilops > Aegilops tauschii. Next base: position 71,987,414 of record NC_053041.3, read on the forward strand.
AAATCTAAACATCACCGGAACAACGATAACCATCTTTACAACAAGCAAACATTTAATAAAGATTCAAGTTGAAAACCATGGCTACTGCATGACTATCATGCAAGTGGGTATTGTGGCTTGCCTGGGGTGGAAGAAGTCACCGGGGAGAAGTGCGGCGAAGTCGCGGAAAGATTTACCGGAAATAGTTCTCTCTCGGAGGGGCTGTTTACGCGCAAGGGCAATAAGGTCATTTTCACAGTGTCAAACCATAGTGAAAATGAAACCAATAGAACGGGCTCGAAGAAACGAAGAAATAGGCTTTGGAATCACCTCATTTGGAGTTATGGTTGAAAAGTTGTGAAGGTTGGAAGAACAGGGACTAATCTGTGAAAAACAATTATCATCAACGGGTCCCTGAGTGGATAAGGCAGAAACAGATTTGCTAAAATACGCTTTCTGACATGGAAAACGTACTTCATGCCGAAGTAGAAATTGAATATGCTTTCAGAAAAGAGATGTACTCCCGAAAATACGCTTCCACTTGCCACGTGGACCTGGGCCCTGGGCCACTGGCGCGTGGGTCCCAGGCGCAGGGCGAGGGGCACGGGCGCTCGTCTCCTTCTTCCCGCGCCGGTGCCTCGCGTGAAGTAGAGCAGCGGCAGGGGAGGGCAGAGGCCAAGGGGCCGGCCGGCTCCGGCGATCCCCGGCTGTGGCGTGGCCACCGGCGGGACCGCAGCGGCCAGCCGCACCCATCCGGAGGAAAGGCGGCTGCCGGGGAGGCACGAGACGGAGGGGAGAGGCGGCGCCATGGGAGAGGCAGAGAGCTTCGGGTGACGGGGTTCTTCGGCGATGCGGCCGCTCCCGCGAGGGGGCAAGGGGGTGGGGCGGCTGAGTGGGACGAGGGGAGGTCGATGTACGTGGATGAGAGGCGTGGGGACGCCTGTGGTGGCCGGACCCAAGCCGAGGCCGAGGCTGCCATGGAGGGTGACGGCGAACAACGGCGAGATGCGGCGATTCCAAAGGGAAAATGCGGCGGGGGAGGGAGGTGTGAGCTGAGGAGGAGGTCGGGGGTCCTTTATATAGGCACGGGGAAGGCTCTGGAGCATCACAAACGACCTTGAGCAGTGCTCTAATGGAGGACAGAGGCGGGGCACGACACGGGCATGGAGCTAGCGGCGCATTTATGCCGACCCACTACTAGAAACCGATACATGGAGACGCAGTCGAGCACGGGCGAGCTGCTGGACAAGGTTTGAGGTCGATACGAGGAGGGAGGAGACGAGCATAGTGGCCGGAACAAGCCAGAGCACGCCTGCAGCCATGACGCAAGCGTGATCACCACGCACACTGGCGCAAGCGGCGCTCCTTGGCGTGGCCAGCCATGTCCAGTGTATGTACCTTGGTGCCCTTAGTCTAACTGAGGAAATAAATTGGTCCAGGGGCAAAGAAGAGATTTGCACTTAGCTCCAAAAGTAAATCAGTAAGAAGGTGTTTGTAACTTGCTGTGGTTAAACCAGCTTGGTAACGTGGTAAATGTTTTGTCTGGTGATGATCACACTGTAAGGTGACTAAGATCACAAGAAATCAGATTAAGAGGAGGAGTTTAGAGGGTGGTTTCTGTAGAAAGTGACCCACTGGTCAGAAATGAGAATTTGGATGATGCACTCACATAGTTGCATCAATTGAGCTGAAAATGTTTATGGCCTAATTATTTGAAGATATTAAGATTCCCAAGGAGTTTCATGCCATTTGGATGAACCAAAATAGCACTTGCTTTGGAAAGATTTATTCTGACCAGAAACTTCGAAACATTCCACAGGGCAAATGGTCAAAGGGATTGAGCCAGAACTTGGAGGAGGGAAGATATAAGGATACTAGAAGGTCTAGAAAACTTTACAGCCATAATGGATCAAGATAAAATATACTTGCTTCACAAACTGAAATTTTGGGCAGAATCAAAGAATTGAAGATGAGCTCACATGGAGGCATGAAATGAGCTCAACTTTGGTGGAGGGATATGATATGATGATATGAGGGATCATGCAAAATGGCAACTCATTTGGATATGCCTAGCTTGTACCTCCTTCACAAAGCTTCTTTCTGGACAAAAATTTGGAAAATCATAATTAAATAATTACTAGGCAAATGAGGTTGCATTTTGGCATGTGGCAATGATATGGACATGAAAATATGTCCAAGGAGTTTGAGGTCAATTGGGCAAAGGAAAATGGCACTTGCTTCAGAATGTGCCATTTAGGGCAGAATAGGAAATGAATTATTGGAGGATTATTTTTGAACATGGCAATGAAAAGTTTTGCCATTTTTGAGCAAGATATGACCCAAAAAATTTATGAGAATTATTTGGGAATTTTAGGAGTGAGGGAAATATAGGTTGCTTCACAAGCTAGGGCAATTTGAGTTATTCCTTTAATAGAAAAGGAATATTCCAAATAAAAGAATATAGGGATTTGGGCTAGGATGAAAATGGCAGGGTCCAGGGAAAGATTTGGGAATGACAAGCCACTCTGGAAACAAAGAAGAGGGCATCTTCTTCAGTTTCTAGACCACAAAGCCATGAAAAAGAAAAACTCATGCAAAAACCTCGGAAAAACAAAAGAAAAAGAAAGGGCCAAAAATCAGGCTCTCACAAACCTTACCCCCTTAAAGAAATCTCGTCCTCGAGATTTGGTTGCTCACAGAACAAGTATGAATATTCTGACTTAAGGAAACCGTTTCCAACTCGGGTATCCTTTTTCCTTTATTGATGTTCCCACTAAATTTTATCCGACTGGCCCTGGGGTGGTTTGATTCACTGTATCTACATTCTGACAGACGTTACTTGGCTTGCTCATGCTTATATAGGCTCCAATTTCTTTTTAGATCTGCTGACTAGCTGACTGTGATTTGATTATCACGACTGAAATATATGTCCGTCTCACAAATCCAAAAGTGATTTCCGCTGGGTGTGCCACCCGGCACTGACAACCTTTCAGGTAATTATGATCAGATTTTTCTGATGAAAACTCAAGCTCTGTGTCCTTGCATTGGGTTTCTCCACTAAATGCAAGTCCTTTGGGTTCCAAGCAGTGAGTTAAAACATAACCGTTTCCTGACAGATTCTGACTCATGGCAGAAGTTTCTGAATCATCATAACTGGTTCCATTGTCGTGAGTATCGGATCCGTACCAAATATTTGATTGTCTCCTGTCGCGGCCAGCATAAAGGGTTTGGCCTGTATGATAATATCTGTAGACTTGGCTGACGTTGCTTCTGATGGAAAAATTTTGTTCACGACAGGCTATCCATGATGATTCATATTAGTGAGGACTCAGGCTTCCAGACTAATATTCCTCATGCCGATTACTCATGTTGTAGGCATATCCATGTGGATCAATACTGACTTAGACTGTCCGGGGGATCTGCACCATGGGGGTTATGCAAGAATTTTCACACCTGCATCGCTGGTCTTGCTCCTTCATTTTTGTTTTCTTGGTCTGGATCTTTGGATGAAAGAGCTGAGCCATATTGTTTCTTTGTATGACCATAGGTACTGTCGGTGCAATTTTTCAGCAATCGTAGCTTATCCTCATTTTTCTGACAGGGTAACCCATTAAATGGCAGGTTCAACACCTCTCAAGTTCTGATCGTTGGGAAATGATCATCCGAAACCCTTGCAAGAAATCGGAAATAAATCAGTAGCCACCAGAAAGGTCTTTACCACTCAGATCTGGGACATTACTGAAATAACTCAACCACGGCTCAGGAAGCCGAAACACTGCTCAGAGCATGAGACCGGGTTGATAAGAAGAAGGTGGCAGCTCCCTAAAATAGCCAAAAAGCAGCTATAGGGCTACTGTCACAAAAAGAAACTCAACAGCTGTACGAGACGGCCGAAAAGCAGCTCAGACTCGTGACAGTTGTTGAAGAGAGAAACAAAAATTGGCATCCACCCCGGATAGCTAGAAACAGATCAGTTCACAGGCGTGGTGCCGTCATTGGAGAAAAAGGGGACAAGGGCTCATCAGGATCATTTTCCAGGTTCACGGGTACTTGTATTGAGCTCATTGATGTCGTCAATCCTCATAATCCCTTTGTCACACTGCGGTGTATACTGGCTTTCTTCTATTAACCATCCTCACGTGGTTATCAGATCCTCATCCGAGTGACTTGTAAGATATTGGTGGTATGCTCATTGCATATATATGAGGACCTGACTCCCAAAACAGACGTGTATTCTGACTGATTCTTGCTTCTGACCAAAATGTTGCGGATCTGATTCTTGGGATTCACTGCCATATGCTGTCAATTCATAGCGTACTACCTTTTACCAATGTCTTACTGAGGAAGATTGGCTGGCTTGTGCTCGAAACTTTCATCGGACAGCTTGCTGAAGAAGACTGAATATCATGCTTCAGAAGCTTACCCCCTTAAAGACTTTGCCGGGGAAAGACTCAGTACCTTACGCAGGAAGTCTTCACGGTTGCTTACAGAAGAAGACAGGGTACCTTGTTCGGAAAATCATCCATGTATCGTACAGAGGAAGATAGATGAATCTTGCCTTGGAAGCTTCTCGGGTATCTTGCGAGGAAAGATTGAGTTGCTTACACCAGAAGCTTCTTATTGAGATATGCGGACCGATTTCCACATATATAACCATCTGAATATTTTTTCTATTGATTTCTTGCATGAAACGGGGTTTTGCAGGACAATCCTCCTTTCTGAGTATATGCCATATTTTTGCTTGCTTCCAGGTACATCGAGTTCCAAAATCATCCTCAACGAAAAATTAAACTTGTATCTAAGCCATACCTTTGATAATCTTCTGCCAACCTTGCACACAATTTATCTTCTTGCTGATTTAATTATCTTGTTGTGATGAGTGCACGCTAATGCAAACTTTATACTGACAGTCCATCCAGGATTTCTTTTGCATCCAGACAAGATATTCCCAATTTCACTGCAGTCTGCTGACAATTCCATTCTGTTTAGTTGAGTTTCCAAATATATGCATTTCTTGCTGACTCTTCGGGTCCAGTGTCGGCTGACGAGCAACTTTAATAGGGAATTTTTTTTAACACTAAAGGCCCAAAGAAAGGAACAAAAGAAACGACTAAAACGAAAACGCACAAGCATACTACTAATATAATTAATCAAGCAATCATCACATATTACTGCTACTCACACAATATGCATGCCTACCTAAGCACACAAATTTCGCGGAATCTCCGGTATTACGATCTAGCATCCTGTGACGATGTGCATGAGGACGAATATATGGGTGGAAGAACTGGTGTAAACAGCGCTACACCAAGTGCTAGCTTAGCCAGGTGGCAACCTGAACTAGCTCGGAGGCAACGACGTACTTGGTAATCATGCAGTGGGACACGAAGGTCGCAACCACATTATTATCAAGCGGACGGAAAAAGATCCGTACTCGTCCAAGAAATAGGATAGCGGGGAAAAGCTGAGGCTGCTGTCATTGCCCTTTCCTGATAACTGAGATCATTAAGGGTTGCCAACACGACAAAATAAAAGAACGATCCAGGATAGACGCATGTCCATCACCGAAATGATAGGCCGGACTGAAGGAAAGACATCGGTGCGATACCTGAGCACCATTTTGGCAAACAGTGTCGGGATCACTTGGCATTAATCTGTTGGGACGGAAATGACACCAAACACCGAAAGAAAAAGGAACTAGAGAAATGCAAAGGTTGAGCTGTAGTGGATCCAAACCGATGCCAGCTACACTCACCAGATAAACCGTTAGTAACAAAATAATAATCTATATGCATGCTATGCGACAAACAAATGCAGCAATCAAGTGCAACAAACAAACTGGGGTCTATACTACCGATTTCTAACGTTCGCGCGGTCTAGGGCGTCCTACAGCCAGACCTGCTCTGATACCAAGCCTGTGGCACCCCGGCTCACAGAAAACCGGAACGCCAAGTATTCCAGCCCAGAGATCGAGGAGAAGTCTTCTGGAATACGACACTTCTTAGCATAGAACAAACAAGCTCTTTATTATTACACGAATATGAGTACAAGGTCTCCGATATTACAATGAATAACATCGATACGGCGACACTCCGCCATCCTTAGTTGCTCTATGCAAGCAGCAGAACAACTCGAAGCAGCGGAATAACTCTAGCAGCGGAACAACGACGACGGTGGTGAACTCCAATCCGCAGGGACTCTGGCTGGAACGCTTATCCTAGCTCGCACGAACGAAAACCACGACAAGCAAGCAATCAAATCCGGCATGACCTGCAAACTGGCATGACACGCCAGGTCAGTACATTGAATGTACTTGCAAGCTCACAATAACCAGAAGCATTCAAGGCAAACAACAGCATGGCAATTAGAGGTTAAACAGGAATTATCATGAGATCGTTAGAATAACATGGCATGACCAACATAAACATGATACAGCTAGTACATCATTAACATATTAATCCGACAATATTAGCATGCAACATGATGACACTATATGCACCACTTTTTCTGCTCAGGCTACCTTGTAACCAACACATGCATCACTTACCAACCTCAGACATCACACGATCATCTCAGGATCAAATCAAGCTTGGTATAAACAATACCGTAGCGATCATTGAATGACCACAAGGAGCTTGATCTTTACCCACGATTCTCGCACAACATCATGAATATACAACGACTCGGTATCCTTGATACCACCGTGATCCTTACGGCGATCACAACCACGACCAACACTTGGTCTCAAACCGTGATCCTTACGGCGATCACAACCCGACCAATAAATGGTCCGTGATCCTTACGGCGATCACAACCACGAGTTGTCATTAATCAAGTTATTCTTATTACTGTTGACTCATGGTGTGACCTACTTTCGACCTTGACCCTTATCCACGGGCGCGGCTATCGATAGATTTAATATACACTCTGCAGAGGTTAGTACACTGTACCCACACTACGGAACCCATGGCCTCGCACTCCCATTCGGGTGGACCAACAGCGTTCCGACAAAACCGATCTACTGCCATGACACTCTCCCGGCCACTCCGACTCACTCCCCTCTGGGCTAAGTCATGGGTGGCCCCGTGTCTACCTCAAGACACAACGACCACCGTCGCGGCCCGTCCCACACGGGGACACGGATCCAAAAATAACTCAACAACGGGCACACAAGGTTATGTCCGCCTACCTGATCAGGGTAGCGCGCGCCCATAACCTTCCCTCGTTGGAGGCACCGGCGAGAGGCACAACAATAGACCCAGTTAGGACCGTCCCATACCGGTAAGCGTGGTTGCACTGGTCAGCATCGATTCAGCGGCACCATGACTCAGCCAACAGTTGTTCAAGTTCAATTTAATCCGGTTAACTTGAATGCAAATATGCTGAGCCATGATAAAATAACATGATGCAAATTACAATGCATGGACATGATATCAACATAATAATGATGGTATCACATACTATCCACCATATCAACAATGAATCATATCCACTGAGCATGACATACTGACTAGCATGAACATCACCAGTACATCAACATGTACTACTAGCAAGCATAAATATATGAAAGGAAATACTAGCAGGTAGAACATGATAACAGAGTACAAGACAACCTAGCACAAAAGTGAACATGCAAATCTAAACATCACCGGAACAACGATAACCATCTTTACAATAAGCAATCATTTAATAAAGATTCAAGTTGAAAACCATGGCTACTGCATGACTATCATGCAAGTGGGTATTGTGGCTTGCCTGGGGTGGAAGAAGTCACCGGGGAGAAGTGCGGTTAAGCCGCGGAAAGATTTACCGGAAACAGTTCTCTCTCGGAGGGGCTGTTTACGCGCAAGGGCAATAAGGTCATTTTCAGAGTGTCAAACCATAGCGAAAATGAAACCAATAGAACGGGCCCGACGAAACGAGGAAATAGGCTTTGGAATCACCTCATTTGGAGTTATGGTTGAAAAGTTGTGAAGGTTGGAAGAACAGGGACTAATCTGTGAAAAATAATTATCACCAACGGGTCCCTGAGTGGATAAGGCAGAAACGGATTTGATAAAATACGGTTTCTGACCCGGCAAACGAACTTCAGGCCGAAGTAGAAATTGAATATGCTTTCAGAAAAGATGAGATGTACTCCCGAGAATACGCTTCCACTTGCCACGTGGACCTGGGCCCTGGGCCACTGGCGCGTGGGTCCCAGGCGCAGGGCGAGGGGGCACGGGCGCTCGTCTCCTTCTACCCGCGCCTGTGCCTCGCGTGAAGCAGAGCAGCGGCAGGGGAGGGAAGAGGCCAAGGGGCCGGCCGGCTCCGGCGATCCCCGGCTGTGGCGCGGCCACCGGCGGCACCGCAGCGGCCAGCCGCACCCATCCTGAGGAAAGGCGGCTCCCGGGGAGGCACGGGACGGAGGGGAGAGGCGGCGCCATGGGAGAGGCAGAGAGCTTCGGGTGATGGGGTTCTTCGGCGATGCGGCCGCTCTGGCGAGGGGGCAAGGGGGTGGGGCGGCTGAATGGGACGAGGGGAGGTCGATGTACGTGGATGAGAGGCGTGGGGACGCCTGTGGTGGCCGGACCCAAGCCGAGGCCGAGGCGGCCATGGAGGGTGACGGCGAACAACGGCGAGATGCGGTGATTCCAGAGGGAAAATGAGGCGGGGAGGAAGGTGTGAGCTGCGGAGGAGGTTGGGGGTCCCTTATATAGGCACGGGGAAGGCTCTGGAGCATCACAAACGAGCTTGAGCACTGCTCTAATGGAGGACAGAGGCGGGGCACGACATGGGCATGGAGCTAGCGGCGCATTTATGCCGAACCACTACGAGCAACCGATACATGGAGACGCATTCGAGCACGGGCGAGCTCCTGGACAAGGTTTGAGGTCGATACGAGGAGGGAGGAGACGAGCATAGTGGCCGGAACAAGCGAGAGCACGCCCGCAGCCATGGCGCAAGCATGATCACCACGCGCACTGGCGCAATCGTCGCTCCTTGGCGTGGACGGCCATGTCTAATGTATGTAACTTGGTGCCCTTAGTCTAACTGAAGAAATAAATCGGTCCAGCGGCAAAGAAGAGATTTGCACTTAGCTCCAAAAGTAAATCAGTAAGAAGGTGTTTGTAACTTGCTGTGGTTAAACCAGCTTGGTAACGTGGTAAATATTTTGTCTGGTGATGATCACCCTCTAAGGTGACTAAGATCACAAGAAATCAGCTTAAGAGGAGGAGTTTAGAGGGTGGTTTCTGTAGTAAGTGACCCACTGGTCAGAAATGAGAATTTGGATGATGCACTCACATAGTTGCATCAATTGAGCTGAAAATGGTTATGGCCCAATTATTTGAAGATATTAAGATGCCCAAGGAGTTTCATGCCATTTGGATGAACCAAAATAGCACTTGCTTTGGAAAGATTTATTCTGACCAGAAACTTGGAAAGATTCCACAGGGCAAATGGTCAAAGGGATTGAGCCACAACTTGGAGGAGGGAAGATATAAGGATACTAGAAGGTCTAGAAAACTTTACATCCATAATGGATCAAGATAAAATATACTTGCTTCACAAACTGAAATTTTGGGCAGAATCAAAGAATTGAAGATGAGCTCACATGGAGGCATGAAATGAGCTAAACTTTGGTGGAGGGCTATGATATGATGATATAAGGGATCATGCAAAATGGCAACTCATTTGGATATTCCTAGCTTGTACCTCCTTCACAAAGCTTCTTTCTGGACAGAAACTTTGGAAAATCATAATTAAATAATTACTAGGGAAATGAGGTTGCATTTTGGCATGTGGCAATGATATGGACATGAAAATATGTCCAAGGAGTTTTAGGTCAATTGGGAAAAGTAAAATGGCACTTGCTTCACAATGTGCCATTTAGGGCAGAATAGGAAATGAATTATTGGAGGATTATTTTTGAACATGGCAATGAAAAGTTTTGCCATTTTTGAGCAAGATATGACCCAAAAAATTTATGAGAATTATTTGGGAATTTTAGGAGTGAGGGAAATATCGGTTGTTTCACAACCTAGGGCAATTTGAGTTATTCCTTTAACAGAAAAGGAATATTCCCAATAAAAAGAATATAGGGATCTGGGCTAGGATGAAAATGACAGGGTCCAGGGAAAGATTTGGGAATGACAAGGCACTCTGGAAACAAAGAAGAGGGCATCTTCTTCAGTTTCCAGACCACAATGCCATGAAAAAGAAAAACTCATGCAAAAACCTCGGAAAAACAAAAGAAAAAGAAAGGGCCAAAAGTCAGGCTGTCACAAACCTTACCACCTTAAAGAAATCTCATCCTCGAGATTTGGTTGCTCACGGAACAAGTATGAATATTCGGACTTAAGGAAACCGTTTCCAACTCGGGTATCCTTTTTCCTTTATTGATGTTCCCACTAAATTTTATCCGACTGGCCCAGGGGTGGTTTGATTCACTGTATCTACATTCTGACAGACATTACCTGGCTTGCTTATGCTTATATAGGCTCCAATTTCTTTCTAGATCTGCTGACTAGCTGACTGTGATTTGATTATCATGACTGAAATATATGTCCGTCTCACAAATCCAAAAGTGATTTCCGCTGGGTGTGCCACCCGGCACTGACAACCTTTCATGTAATTATGATCAGATTTTTCTGATGAAAACTCAAGCTCTGTGTCCTTGCATTGGGTTTCTCCACTAAATGCAAGTCCTTTGGGTTCCAAGCAGTGAGTTAAAACATAACCGTTTCCTGACAGATTCTGACTCATGGCAGAAGTATCCGAATCATCATAACTGGTTCCATTGTCGTGAGTATCGGATCCGTACCAAATACTTGATTGTCTCCTGTCGCGGCCAGCATAAAGGGTTTGGCCTGTATGATAATATCTGCAGACTTGGCTGACGGTGCTTCTGACGGAAAAAATATTGTTCACGACAGGCTATCCATGATGATTCATATTAGTGAGGACTCAGGCTTCCAGACTAATATTCCTCATGCCGATTACTCATGCTGTAGGCATATCCATGTGGATCAATACTGACTTAGACTGTCCGGGGGATCTGCACCATGGGGGTTATGCAAGAATTTTCATACCTGCATCGCTGGTCTTGCTCCTTCATTTTTGTTTTCTTGGTCTGGATCATTGGATGAAAGAGCTGAGCCATATTGTTTCTTTGTATGACCATAGGTACTGTCGGTGCAATTTTTCGGCAATCGTAGCTTATCCTCATTTTTCTGATAGGGTAACCCATTAAATGGCAGGTTCAACACCTCTCAAGTTCTGATCGTTGGGAAATGATCATCCGAAACCCTTGCAAGAAATCGGAAATAAATCAGTAGCCACCAGAAAGGTCTTTACCACTCAGATCTGGGACATTACTGAAATAACTCAACCACGGCTCAGGAAGCCGAAACACAGCTCAGAGCATGAGACCGGGTCGATAAGAAGAAGGTGGCAGCTCCCTAAAATAGCCAAAAAGCAGCTATAGGGCTACTGTCACAAAAAGAAACTCAACAGCTGTACGAGACGACCGAAAAGCAGCTCAGACTCGTGACAGTTGTTGAAGAGAGAAACAAAAATCGGCATCCACCCCGGATAGCTAGAAACAGCTCAGATCACAGGCGTGGTGCCGTCATTGGAGAAAAAGGGGACAAGGGCTCATCAGGATCATTTTCCAGGTTCACGGGTACTTGTATTGAGCTCATTGATGTCGTCAATCCTCATAATCCCTTTGTCACACTGCGGTGTATACTGGCTTTCTTCTATTAACCATCCTCACGTGGTTATCAGATCCTCATCCGAGTGACTTGTAAGATATTGGTGGTATGCTCATTGCATATATATGAGGACTTGACTCCCGAGACAGACGTGTATTCTGACTGATTCTTGCTTCTGACCAAAATGTTGCGGATCTGATTCTTGGGATTCACTGCCATATGCTGTCAATTCATAGCGTACTACCTTTTACCAATGTCTTACTGAGGAAGATTGGCTGGCTTGTGCTCGAAACATTCATCGGACAGCTTGCTGAAGAAGACTGAATATCATGCTTCAGAAGCTTACCCCCTTAAAGACTTTGCCGGGGAAAGACTCAGTACCTTACGCCGGAAATCTTCACGGTTGCTTACAGAAGAAGACAGGGTACCTTGTTCGGAAAATCATCCATGTATCGTACAGAGGAAGATAGATGAATCTTGCCTTGGAAGCTTATCGGGTATCTTGCAAGGAAAGATTGAGTTGCTTACACCAGAAGCTTCTTATTGAGATATGCGGACCGATTTCCACATATATAACCATCTGAATATTTTTTCTATTGATTTCTTGCATGAAACGGGGTTTTGCAGGACTATCCTCCTTTCTGAGTATATGCCATATTTTTGCTTGCTTCCAGGTACATCGAGTTCCAAAATCATCCTCAACGAAAAATTAAACTTGTATCTAAGCCATACCTTTGATAATCTTCTGCCAACCTTGCACACAATTTATCTGCTTGCTCGATTTAATTATCTTGTTGTGATGAGTGCACGCTAATGCAAACTTTATACTGACTGTCCATCCAGGATTTCTTTTGCATCCAGACAAGATATTCCCAATTTCACTGCAGTCTGCTGACAATTCCATTATGTTTAGCTGAGTTTCCAAATATATGCATTTCTTGCTGACTCTTCGGGTCCAGGTTGGCTGACGAGCAACTTTAATAGGGAATTTTTTTAACACTAAAGGCCCAAAGAAAGGAACAAAAGAAACGACTAAAACGAAAATGCACAAGCATACTACTAATATAATTAATCAAGCAATCATCACATATTACTGCTACTCACACAATATGCATGCCTACTTAAGCACACAAATTTCGTGGAATCTCCGGTATTACGATCTAGCATGCTGTGACGAGGTGCATGAGGACGAATAAATGTGTGGAAGAATTGGTGTAAAAAGCGCTACACCGAGTGCTAGCTTAGCCAGGTGGCAACCTGAACTAGCTCGGAGGCAACGATGTACTTGGTAATCATGCAGTGGGACACGAAAGTCGCAACCACATTATTATCAAGCGGACAGAAAAAGATCCGTACTCGTCCAAGAAATAGGATAGCGGGGAAAAGCTGAGGCTGCTGTCATTGCCCTTTCCTGATAACTGAGATCATTAAGGGTTGCCAACACGACAAAATAAAAGAACGATCCGGGATAGACGCATGTCCATCACCGAAATGATAGGCGGGACTGAAGGAAAGACATCGGTGCGATACCTGAGCACCATTTTTGCAAACAGTGTTGGGATCACTTGGCATTACTCTGCTGGGACGGAAATGAAACCAAACACCGAAAGAAAAAGGAACTAGAGAAATGCAAAGGTTGAGCTATAGTGGATCCGAACCGATGCCAACTACACTCACCAGAGATCGAGGAGAAGTCTTCTGGAATACGGCACTGCTTAGCATAGAACAAACCAGCTCTTTATTATTACACGAATATGAGTACAAGGTCTCCGATATTACAATGAGTAACATCGGTACGGCGACACTACGCCATCCTCAGTTGCTCTATGCAAGCAGCAGAACAACTCGAAGCAGCGGAATAACTCTAGCAGCGGAACAACGACGACAGTGGTGAACTCTGGCTGGAACGCTTATCCTAGCTCGCACGAACGAAAACCACGACAAGCAAGCAATCAAATCCGGCATGACCTGCAAACTGGCATGACATGCCAGGTCAGTACATTGAATGTACTTGCAAGCTCACAATAACCAGAAGCATTCAAGGCAAACAACAGCATGGCAATTACAGGTTAAACAGGAATTATCATGAGATCGTTAGAATAACATGGCATGACCAACATAAGCATGATACAGCTAGTACATCATTAACATATTAATCCAACAATATTAGCATGCAACATGATGACACTATATGCACCACTTATTCTGCTCAGGTTACCTTGTAACCAACACATGCATCACTTACCAACCTCAGACACCACACGATCATCTCAGGATCAAATCAAGCTTGGTATAAACAATACCGTAGCGATCATTGAATGAACACAAGGAGCTTGATCTTTACCCACGATTCTCGCACAACATCTTGAATATACAACGACTCGGTATCCTTGATACCACTGTGATCCTTACGGCGACCACAACCACGACCAACACTTGGTCTCAAACCGTGATCCTTACGGCGATCACAACCCGACCAATAACTGGCCCGTGATCCTTACGGCGATCACAACCCGACCAATAAATGGCCCGTGATCCTTACGGCGATCACAACCATGAGTTGTCATTAATCAAGTTATTCTTATTACTGTTGACTCATGGTGTGACCTACTTTCGACCTGGGCCCTTATCCGCGGGCGCGGCTATCGATAGATTTAATATACACTCTGCAGAGGTTAGTACACTGTACCCACACTATGGAATCCATGGCCTCACACTCTCATTCGGGTGGACCAACAGCGTTTCGACAAAACCGATCTACTGCCATGACACTCTCCCGGCCGCTCCGACTCACTCCCCTCTGGGCTAAGTCATGGGTGGCCCCGTGTCTACCTCAAGACACAACGACCACCGTCGTGGCCCGTCCCACACGGGGACACGGATCCAAAAATAACTCAATAACGGGCACACAAGGTTATGTCCCCCTACCTGATTAGGGTAGCGCGCACCCATAACGTTCCCTCGTTGGAGGCACCGGCGAGAGGCACAACAATAGACCCAGTTAGGACCGTCCCATACCGGTAAGCGTGGTTGCACTGGTCAACATTGATTCAGCGGCACCATGACTCAGCCAACAGTTGTTCAAGTTCAATTTAATCCAGTTTACTTGAATGCAAATATGCTGAGCCATGATAAAATAACATAATGCAAATTACAATGCATGGACATGATATCAACATAATCATGACGGTATCACATACTATCCACCATATCAACAATGAATCATATCCACTGAGCACGACATACTGACTAGCATGAACATCACCAGTACATCAACATGTACTACTAGCAAGCATAAATATATGAGAGGAAATACTAGCAGGTAGAACATGATAATGGAGTACAAGAGAACCTAGCACAAAAGTGAACATGCAAATCTAAACATCACCGGAACAACGATAACCATCTTTACAACAAGCAAACATTTAATAAAGATTCAAGTTGAAAACCATGGCTACTGCATGACTATCATGCAAGTGGGTATTGTGGCTTGCCTGGGGTGGAAGAAGTCACCGGGGAGAAGTGCGGTGAAGCCGCGGAAAGATTTGCCGAAAACAGTTCTCTCTCAAAGGGGCTGTTTACGCGCAAGGGCAAAAAGGTCATTTTCACAGTGTCAAACCATAGTGAAAATGAAATCAACAGAACGGGCTCGACGAAACGAAGAAATAGGCTTTGGAATCACCTCATTGGAGTTACGGTTGAAAAGTTGTGAAGGTTGGAAGAACAGGGACTAAGCTGTGAAAAAAATTATCACCAACGGGTCCCTGAGTGGATAAGGCAGAAACAGATTTGAGAAAATACGCTTTCTGATTTGGAAAACGTACTTCAGGCAGAAGTAGAACTATAATACGCTTTCAGAAAAGAGGAGACGTACTCCCGAAAATATGCTTCCACTTGCCATGTGGACCTGGGCCCTGGGCCACTGGCGCGTGGGTCCCAGGCGTAGGGCGAGGGGGCACGGGCACTCGTCTCCTTCCTCCCGCGCCTGTGCCTCGCGTCAAGCAGAGTAGCGGCAGGGGAGGGAAGAGGCCAAGGGGCCGGCCAGCTCCGGCGATCCCCAGCCATGGCGCGGCCACCGGCGGGACTGCAGCGGCCAGACGCACCCATCCAGAGGAAAGCCGGCTGCCGGGGAGGCACGGGACGGAGGGGAGAGGCGGCGCCATGGGAGAGGCAGAGAGCTTCGGGTGACGGGGTTCTTCGGCGATGCGGCCGCTCCGGCGAGGGGGCAAGGGGGTGGGGCGGCTGAGTGGGACGAGGGGAGGTCGATGGACGTGGAGGAGAGGCGTGGGGAGGCTTGTGGTGGCCGGACCCAAGCCGAGGCCGAGGCGGCCATGGAGGGTGACGGCGAACAGCGGCGAGATGCGGCGATTCCACAGGGCAAATGAGGCGGGGGAGGGAGCTGTGAGCTGCGGAGGAGGTCGGGGGGTCCCTTATATAGGCACGGGGAAGGCTCTGGAGCATCACAAACGAGCTTGAGCAGTGCTCTAATGGAGGACAGAGGCGGGGCACGACACGGGCATGGAGCTAGCGGCGCATTTATGGCGAACCACGACGAGCAAACGATGCAGGGAGGCGCAGTCGAGCACGGGCGAGCTCCTGGACAAGGTTTAAGGTCGATACGAGGAGGGAGGAGACGAGCATAGTGGCCGGAACAAGCCAGAGCACGCCTGCAGCCATGACGCAAGCGTGATCACCACACGCACTGGCGCAAGCGGCACTCCTTGGCGTAGCCAACCATGTCTAGTGGATGGACCTTGGTGCCCGTAGTCCAACTGAAGAAATAAATCGGTCCAGGGGCAAAGAAGAGATTTGCACTCTAACGTGATTAAACCAGCTTGGTAACGTGTTATATATTTTTTCTGGTGATGATCAAACTCTAAGGTGACTAAGATCACAAGAACTCAGCTTAAGAGGAGGAGTTTAGAGGGTGGTTGCTGTAGAAAGTGACCCACTGGTCAGAAATGAGAATTTGGATGATGCACTCACATAGTTGCATCAATTGAGCTGAAAATGGTTATGGCCAAATGATTTGAAGATATTAAGATGCCAAAGGAGTTTCATGCCATTTGGATGAACCAAAATAGCACTTGGTTTGGAAAGATGTATTCTGACCAGAAACTTGGAAAAATTCCACAGGGCCAATGGTCAAAGGGATTGAGCCACAACTTGGTGGAGGGAAGATATAAGGATACTAGAAGGTCTAGAAACATTTACAGCCATAATGGAGCAAGATAAAATATACTTGCTTTACAAACTAAAATTTTGGGCAGAATCAAAGAATTGAAGATGAGCTCACATGGAGGCATGACATGAGCTTAACTTTGGTGGAGGACTATGATATGATGATATGAGGGATCATGCAAAATGGAAACTCATATGGATATGCCTAGCTTGGACCTCCTTCACAAAGCTTCTTTCTGGACAGAAACTTTGGAAAATCATAATTAAATAATTACTAGGCAAATGAGGTTGCATTTTGGCATGTCACAATTATATGGACATGAAAAGATGTCCAAGGAGTTTGCGGTCAATTGGGCAAAGGGAAATGGCACTTGCTTCACAATGTGCCATTTAGGGCAGAATAGGAAATGAATTATTGGAGGATTATTTTTGAACATGGCAATGTAAAGTTTTGCCATTTTTGAGCAAGATATGACCCAAACAATTTATGAGAATTATTTTGGAATTTTAGGAGTGAGGGAAATATAGGTTGCTTCACAACCTAGGGCAATTTGAGTTATTCCTTTAATAGAAAAGGAATATTCCCAATAAAAAGAATATAGGGATTTGGGCTAGGATGAAAATGACAGGGTCCAGGGAAAGACTTTGGAATGAAAAGCCACTCTGGAAACAAAGAAGAGGGCATCTTCTTCAGTTTCCAGACCACAAAGCCATGAAAAAAAAAACTCAGGCAAAAACCTCGGGAAAACAAAAGAAAAAGAAAGGACCAAAAATCAGGCTGTCAGAAGGAGTACTAGCAAGATGCTTGTGCGTTGCATGGAAGGTCAAGATCTTGTGGGGGAAAAGGATGAACGAGGGAAAGCCTTATCTGCAAATGTGGAGAGGAGTGCGGGTAAATTGTCATAGTTTCCTTCCTATCCGGTAGATATAGATCGGACGGCCTATATTGCAGGATGACAGGCACACCATCATCACCAACTCTGCTTTTTATTGAACCGAGACAAATCTAACATGCGAAGTAAAATAAACACATAGGGTCTATACATACACAATTTATCTTAGGCACTCCAATAGTACGTCCACTACACATTCACGCATTTCACATCTTTCTACATATACGGGAACCTACGAAAGGGTTAACGTAAATTGCCTCTCTCTCTCTCCCCTGATTTTTATGGTGGTGGGCCCCTCCCTCCCCCAATCTACAATCAACAGCTCACACGTTTCACATTACGTTAATTACGCAATTGGGATTACGTAGGTGTAGCATTACTCGTCCTAAAAACCCAACTAAGCCAACCTACCAGCATATCGCGCGGGAAAAGACCCGGCCACACCATTTTAGTCGGGATTACCGGATTACTAGTAGTATTATCGATGGAACGCGCGAAGCAACAATTTTTTTTGAGGGGGCGAAGCATATACTTTAAAAGGAAAAAAGGCGGTACACTCACAGCACTCGTGTCACGGTCGCATTGCACCCCACACACGTTCGGTCCTGCACATGGCTCACGCAAACGGAACGCGCTTCGGCTTGCCTCTTCACTGACACGTGGGCCTGCACTTGGAGAAACCGACCATGCGCCAAACTCCCCCCGCCCACCGCGCAAAAATCCTCCCCCTCCCACCCAAAAATTCCCCCCAAATCCGATTCAACCGCCCTTCGGCCAACTAGCCAATAATATTCCCCAAACCCCCCTCCCCCACGTCCCCCTCCACTCCATTCGCTCCGCCAAAGCCGCCCTCCCCACCATGCCGATACGTCGGCGCCGCGGTTCATCGAGGGGACGCACGGCGATCCTCCCGCTCCCATAGTACGCTCTCGTAGACTGCCATCCTCTAGCCACGCCGCCACCGCTGGCTACGTTCTTGTGGAGGCGCACGGCGGTCAGCGCCGCCACCGCTGGCGACGTTCGTGTGGAGACGCACAGCGGTCAGCTTCTCCCACGGTACGCACATTCTATATTGAGGCCCCGTTAATGTCGGTGTAGCGCCGAATGTTAGCTGATAGACGCTGTTAATCTCACTGTTTGCCGAAGTAGTTTACAGTCAATATGCTCTGCTTAAGAAGCTTCCTTGCCAAGGCGGATTAGTTGCTAAAATATCCTGCCATATATTTATTGTGACGTAGATTGCCATGGTCTAGTAGCCAATCTGTTAGGTGAAATAGCTCTACACCGTTTTATACTCGATCTTTGTTGCTGCGATGCCCTTCGATAGTTCGATGGCTGTGTGCTCGGCCTCATTGACTGCTGAAACAGCCTGCCATAATTTAGCACTCAAATATGTTTGCTGAATTAGCTTTACATATATTTCGTTACTTAGATCTGCTCGTCCAAATATCTTGCCATAGCTTTAAACATCGACCTAGGTATTTTTTCTGGACTTCATAAAAAAGCATATATGTTTTTCCTATAATATATAGTAGAAGAACTAATTTGGATGTCTAACAGATGGACATGACTTGGATAACTTCTGCTCGATGATTCTCCGCTGCATATGTCGAGGGGGTTGAAAACTTCATGAACTTTATCAGAGCTGAGTACGGTGGTCCGAAATCAGATGAGCTCTACCCGTGTAGCAGTTGTATGAATTCAGTTACAAGACCCCAGTCAACTGTGCAAAGTCATCTACACTTGTATGGGATGTCAGTCACATATACTAGGTGGGTTCATCATGGTGAAACTGTGAACGTCAGTGTTATTGACTACGTGGAAGCAGCAGATCACCATCTTGATCTGCCTGATGCTCAGGTGGAAGAGGAGGAGGAGGTGGTGGTGGCGGAGCCAGTGAGTTTGACCAACATTGAAACAATGCTACGAAATGCTCGTGCATTCCGTGAACTTTCCCATGTAGAAGAAAAATGGTGGGCCCGCATGTTGGAACAATGCAACGTGGCTGTCACCCCAGGAAATGAGCTGCCAGTATTCTCAGCTATGGTCACCTTTCTTCAGGTGAAGACATCTGAGCGGATGACCAAAAAATCATTCGATGCGATGTTGGCTGCTTTCCGCAAATCTTTCCCAGGCGTATGAGCTGCCACACACCTACAGTAAAATGAAGAATTTCCTTCGTGCAGTTGGAATTGGATATGATATGATCCATGTTTGTAAGCATAATTGTGTTCTGTTCTGGAAGGATTATGCCAACTTAAGTGAATGCCCGAAATGCAAATCATCAAGATGGAAAGATGGCGATGCTGTGAAGAGGATTCCTCATAATGTTCTGAGACATTTTCCAATTATACCAAGATTGTAGAGGTTGTTTCATGATGCTGAAACAAGAGAGGATGTACTGTGGCATTCTAGGAACCAGGAGTACAGAGATCAGAATGTAATGAGCCATCCATCTCATGGTAGTGAGTGGAAAAGCTTCAATCATAAACAAAAAAAGTTTGCTGCTGACCCGAGAAACATTAGACTTGGCTTAGCTTCAGATGGGTTTAACCCATTTGGCCACCAGAGCGCCACATATGGCATGTGGCCAGTGCTTGTTATCCCTTACAACATGCCTCCAAATGTCTGCACCAAAGAATCAAACTACATGATGGCCTTGCTCATCCCAGGTCCAAAAAGTCCAGGAAAGGATTTTGATTTGTTCATGGAGCCTCTTATGGAGGAACTTCAACAACTATGGAGGGGTGTTCTCACTCGAGACCTATATAGCATCCCACCAGCTGATTTCTTTCTGCGTGTTGTTATAATTTGGTGCATCCATGATTATCCGGCTTTGGGCACTATGTCAGGGTGAACGACACATGGTTATAATGCATGTGTTCGTTGTGATAGGAATCCGCTGTCATACGCAATACTTAGCAAGATCTGTTAGATTGGACACCGCCGTTTCCTTGCCAAGGACAAGCCGCATCCTAGAAAATACCGAAGACATGTGTTCAATGCAAAGCATGAAAACCGTGATGCGCCAAAGAGGCTCACCGCCGATGAGTTGCAAGTGGAATTAGAGAAGGTCAGGCATATTACACCAGGAAACCATCCTGGTAATGGTAGCGGGAAAAGGAAGCATGGCAGGGAAGAAGAGAGATTATTGTTTACCCGCAGGTCCACTTTGTGGGACTTGGAGTATTGGAAAGATTTTGATCTGCGGCATAATCTTGATGTGATGCACATCGAGAAAAATATATGTGACAACATTATCGGCACACTTCTTAATATTGAAGGCAAGACAAGAGATACCTTAAAATCTAGGATTGATTTTGACACACCTGGGTATCAGACAGGATTTGCAGGTGCAAGATGAAGGTAAACCACCGGATATGGCACCAGCTGTGTACGTCTTGGACAAGGTAAAAAGAAAAGAATTCTGCGAGGTCCTGTCACGTGTGAGATTCCCACACGGATTTGCTTCCAACCCTGAAAGGAGAGTCAGTGCAGATGAAACAAGGTACAAGGGTTGAAAACTCATGACTGCCACGTCCTACTTCAAATGGTTTTACCTGTTATCCTTAGAGGATTGGGCCGCCCTGACTTATACAGAGCAGTTGCAGAGTTGGGACAATTCTTTAGGGAACTCTGCAGTAGAAATATCAGGATAGATGCTTTGGAGTGTCTTAGAGACAAGATACCAACTATCCTATGCGACCTTGAGAAGATATATCCTCCAGCCTTCTTTGATGTGATGGTGCATTTGGCTGTTCATCTACCTGATGAGGCACTACTCAGAGGTGCAGTACAGTATGGCTGGATGTACCCTATTGAAAGGCGGCTAGGCAGTTTCAAGGGCTATGTTAGGAACAGAGCTAGACCCGAGGGTTCCATTGCAGAGGCCTACATTGCTACAGAAGCGTTGACATTCTGCTCAAAATACATTGAAACAGCTGATCAGCTTAGCAAAGAGGTGGGTGAAGACAATCCCGGGCTCAATGTTTTCGATTAATGTGTTCGAGTTACAGGGAAGAGTTGACAAGAGGACAAACCTCAAGATTTGGACAAAATGGTTTGCTATGTGTTGAATAACTGTCCTAAGATACTACCTTATATCAAGTAAGTGCAGTACTGCAACTTATACATTGTAATCTACTAAAGTTGCAGCACATTCTTATATATTTAGATGTTTGACGCGATCACTATGTTGTCCAGCATCTACAAAAAGGAGTTACAGCCGCAAAATCAAAGAAACATTGACAAACTGGTTATGGCAGGATTTGAAAAATGGTTCAAGAGCCATGTAAGCTTTTGAATTGCACTATCAGTTTTTTTAATATATTGAGTACATAAGATGATCTGCTTGTCTATTTTCTAACCATAGGTTAAGAAGATGCGGGAGGATGGGCAGGCAGTTGATGATGCCCTTTACTCACTAGCAATTGGTCCTGATACTCGGGTTAGACATTATGAGCATGGATAGGTATGACAAAGAGACAACTGAAATGTATGCTAACATAACAGACATTGTTCAGTTGCAGTATATCTCCAATTTCGAGGATCATCGATGTGTGGTTCTGTTGTGCTGCCGTTGGTATAACCTGTTTTCCAGGATCGCAAAACCCAGAGCTGATGATTATTTCAAATCCATCAATGTCAAGGCGGCGTACCAGACCAACGAGCCTTTTATTTTGGCAATTCAAGCAACATAGATATTTTTCTTGGAAGACACATTTGCACGTAGCGATGACTGGAGAGTATTGCAAAGGTTTGAGTAGAGGAATTCGTTTAATGAAGTTGCACAACAAGATAATGCTTACACTGCTCCTGATGTACAAGATAACACAGATGTTCCTAATATCTTTGAGAACCATCACGTCAATGATGCCGGCGAAAAGATTGCCTGTCGTGCTGTGGACATACAAGAGTTGATCAAGAAGAAGCCAACGTTCGAGGACGTTGAGGACGAAGAAGAAGATGACACTGTGGGGAATTATGATTCAGACTGATACACATGGCGAAGATGTTGACGCTGCTGCTGCGGATGATGATTACATTGCTTTTGTCGTATTTGCCTGTCAGAAGACGTTTTTTTTATCTACTATGTGAAATTGTGTTTGCTATGACAACTGAAACCTGATGAACATGTTGTTTAGTATTTTGCTGTGAGAACATCACTTGTTATGTATGCTGATTTGTGTTTGGTGATTGTATGACAACTAAAACATGATGACATTGTTGCTTAGTTGTACTCATATTTGGCTGTGAAACTTGAATTTGATGACATAGTTTGCTGTTGGACTGCAATTTGCTCGACGTCTTCGAATGAGAACAAAGCTGGCCCGACAGGGCCTCTGCTATTTATTTATTTATGAGCAAAAGGGGATACCCCGTGATTTCCGTTAATAGAAATCATTAGATGTTCACAACACTACGCCCAGCCTGCTACACAGGTTTCATTCATTACTAGTTTTAGCAAAGTGCTCATGTCATAGCCACTGAATACATCACGAGTGCTACATACACTGCAAATAAAGAGACAATCATCCTACAGAGCACATCGATTTTCCCATTATCTTCACATGCTCTTTCATCTCCTCATTGCTGTCAAGGCCGTTCAGCAGCTGTTGCCTGGCCATGATCAGAGGAACTGCATCTTTAACCTTCTGCTCTGCATCTTCCTCTTCTGCCGTTCCTTCAGTTACTTGTTCAACACCCCAACCTGCTGGTATTGGGATTCCTCAGCTAACCAAATAATCAGCGTAGTTGCATTCCCCCACATCAGCAACTACCCAGAAATACAAATCACACGAATCTTCCCTTTTTTGCATGAATCAAATTGGAAGATCATCAACCAAACTATTAAAAAAATCAGCAACTGAAAGCAGTAGAACAACACTTAAACATATTATTACCCCATGATTCGGGCATTTGTAGAAGACTCGGCCAGGGTTGAGGATTGTGGTTGAGACGCGACCGATGACTCTGCGTGATTTGCAGTAGTGGCACCACACCAACGGCAGCGGGTTGCGATGAGCAATCAGCTGCAGTGCGCGTGCCGACGGGGGTGTGATGAGACCCACACGCGATGGTACGGGTGGCGACTTGGCGCATATCTGGTTGTTGCCTGCTGAAGAGCAGGTGGACGAGCAGCCATCGGACATGGTTGCTGCGGCCAGAGCTTCTGATGCTAGGCAGAGTAAGTAGAGAAGAGGTGAAGCGAACGTTGGATATGTCAGTTTCATTACTTGCGAAGTAGCTTAGCACCATATATAGTCGTAGTCTAGGTTTGGATTCGAACCAGCTACAGGAGCACATCTCTCTTTTTTCTAAAACTCGGCAACGTCTCTTTACTGGTACACTAGCTTGTTCTGTACGCCTTCCCAAGTCTTTGATTTTCTTTCCATTTTTTCGCGAGGAAGGAAGGAGGACAAAATTGAGAGTTCTTGGTACTCGAACCCAAGACCTCTCGGTTGAAAACCAAGGGTGCTAGTCACTTATGTAGCGAACGTTCCCTGGGAGGAGGACGGCAGACGAACGCATTGTCCTTGCAGTTTTAGTTGCAACACAAGATCGAACGGTCGCAGTTTCGGGAATGTTATCAGGCCAGTGAGCCCAGTTTTTCTTTTCTTCCTATATATAAAAAAGTATGCTACTTGGTGTCGGCTTAGTCAACAAACGATTGTGCCAACCTTGACCGTTAGATTGACATTCAACGTCTATCGTGTTTCTTCAGTCTCTTCTTCCTCGAGCCGCCAAAGCCAAACCAGCGCCGGCGGGACCGCCTGCTCCCGCCTCCCACGGCTGGCTGTGCTGCCGCGCACGCATCGTGGCCACATCGCACCCTAAAACTCTGCGCATCTTCCCCGGCTCCTGTTCATTCCCGTCCGAGGCCTCACCATCGTCCTCCGCCTTGGTTCACTCGCCGCGGCGCCGCCCTCCGGTGTTGTCAACATGGTCAACAACCGAGAGGAATAAGGAGATGACTGTACATGGTGAGGATGACAGTAGGGACATAGCAGCGCGTGCAGTAAATTTGTTTTTTCGGGACGGAGAAGGGTATCAACTGGGTTGTGCGGGATCCGTGGCCCGTCTATCCCAGGCTTTTATTTCATATGTTTAGCACATGACCAGCCCAGTTTGTTCTTTTCCTTTCTGAAAATGGCTAGCCAGCTATTTTGTTTTTTGCAGAATAACCAACATAGGCCTACTTGCTTTTCTATGCCCTGCTGGGCCTTAAATCTTTCAAGACGAGGAGGTATGCATTTTGCCAGAAAATGGGCTATAAGTAATAAGAAATGGGCTATAAGTAATAATAAATGGGCTGTAAAATGAAAAAAATACAGCAAACAGGCAATTAGTTCCAAAATATTGTTTTCTTTCAGATTTTGATATTTTCAATTTCATTGTTTTTGTGCGGGTAAAATTTCATTGAATTTAAATTAAGGTATATTTAGATTTAAAATTAATTTAAATCTGGCTAGAAATTTCGGGTTGTATGCTGTTTGGGATAGATTTGGAGGCTGACTTGTGGGTCTACTAGGTTGACGTGTACTTTGGCTTTGTCAACTTAGTCCACAAACGATTCTAGCAGCAGTGACCGTTGGATGTTAATCCAACGGCCGTGCTGCTTCTTCAATATCTGATATTCTTGCTCCAGCCGCCCAAACCAGCTCCGGTGGGACTACCTGCTCCCGCCTCCCGTGGCCGGCTGTGCTGCCGCACAGGCCGCACCGCCCCACCCTACTTCATTGCTGGCCAGGCCATTCCTCTACTCACCCACACCTCCTGTTATTTTCTGGCGACGGCAGCCGGACCAGTAAACCCTCGTACTCCCCACCGCGTGGGCTACCATTGTCGAGTCTTCCCCGGCTCCATGTCGTTCCCTTCCTAGGCCTCGCCGTCGTCCACCGCCATGGTGCTCTCGGCGCGGCCTGGTCAACATGGTCAACTAACGACATCCATCAGACGTGGACTGTACGTGGAGAGGCTGACAGCTGGGTCCACGGCCGCACACAAGGAAATGCCTCCTTATTACGCGCAAAATAATGATTCCTCCACCTGACAGCTGGGACCCACCGGAAGGGCCTCTGTATTTTGTGAAAAAACGTTCCCCCCGCTGACAGGTCGGACCCACCAGCTATATCTTCACACGCAAGGGAGTGCCTCCTTATTACGCACAAAAAAATGAATACCCCCTGCTAGCTGGGACCCACCATAGTGGGAGGATGACTTGTGGTCCAACTAAGTTGACGGGGATGGAGGGCTTTGTCAACTTAGTCAATATGAAAGATTCTAGCTCGAGTGACCGTACGATGTCCATCCAACGGCCGTAGTGCTTCTTCAACCTCTGGTCTTCTTGCTCCAGCCGCCCAAACCAGCGCTGGTCGTGCCGCGTGCTCCTGCCTCCCGTGGCCGGCTGTGATGCCGCGGAGGCCTCACCGCCCCTACTACTCCCACCGCTGGCCAGGCCATCCCTCTACTCACCCACACCCCCTGTTATTCTGCGGCGACGGTAGCCTCACACCGCAGCCGAACTAGTGAACCCTCGTACTCCTCTCCGCGCGGGCTTCCACTGCCGTGTCTTCCCCGGCTCCGTGTCGTCCCCTTCCTAGGCCTCGCCGTCGTCCACCGCCCTGGTGCTCTCGGCGCGGCGTGGTCAACGTGGTCAAGGAACGACTTCCATCGGAAGAGTACTGTACGTGGAGAGACTGACAGCTGGGCCCACGGCGGCCGCAAGGAAGTGCCTCCTTATTACGCGCAAAATAATTATTCCTCCACCTGACAGCAGGGACCCACCGAACGGGCCACCGTATTTCTTGAAAAAATGTTTCCCCCCTGACTGCTGGGACCCACCAGCTACATCTTCGCACGCAAGGAAGTGCGTCCGGGCAAAAAAAAATGATTCGCCCCCCTGACTGCTGGGACCCACCAGCTACATCTTCGCACACAAGGAAGTGACTTACAGTCGGGACCCACCTGGTCGAAGCATACGTAGCTTTGTCATTCTGGTCGCGAACGTGTATGTACATACTGGTCGATGTAGAGGCGCGCACGTGTCGTAGTAGAGGCACACACGTAGCATGTACACGTACATACAATGGCCAGGGTGCAAGAAAGAAAATACGGCCACATACGTACATACGGGCGGGGTCTCGAACGCCTACTCACGCATACGTACGGCCAGGGCTCATGTACATGGCTGGGTCGGAATGGAGAAACTGTGTCGTCGTCGTGTTCATGGGGAGGCAACGAAATACGTCATATTCATCGGGAGGTAACGGAATGCGTCATGTTCATCGGGAGGCAACGGAACGCGTGGGAGCCAACCGGCTTGGACGGAACAGGCGATGGAAACGAGGCCTGGCGTACCGCAGAACGGAGGAAACGGCCTTGTGTTCGACTGGCCACGTTCGAAACGGGATCCTGTTCATCGGGAGGGGTCTGGCGTACCACAAAACGGAGGAAACGGACCTCCTACGGTTGAAACGGGGGTCCTGTTGATCGGGAGGGGTGTGGCGTACCACAAAACGGACGAAACGGACTTGTGTTGGAGCGTTAAGGTCGAAACGGGGTTCCTGTTCATCGGGAGGGGTGTGGCGTACCGCAAAACGGGACTCCACGGGATACTGTTCATCTCCACCGTCGACCTCCTCCAGCCTCCACGCTACTGTTCATCCATCGTCGACCTCCTCCAGCGTCCACCTGCGACTGTTCATCCAGCCTCCACCGCGCGCTACTCCACCGGATACTGTTCAACCACCCCTCTCCACGGGCTCCTGTTCAACCACCCCTCTCCACGGGCTCCTGTGCAACCACCCCTCCACGGGCTACTGTTCATCCACCCCTCCACCGTCTACTGTTCATCCAGCCCTCCACGGGGTCGTCCTGTTCATCCAGCCCTCCACGGGGTCCTGTTCATCCAGCCCCAACCGGCTCGATCGATCGGGGTCCTGATCCAGAGGCAATGCCACGGGGTCCTGTTCATCCACCCCCACCACTCACTGTTCATCCAACCCCCCCGCTATGCTCACTGTTCATCCAAACCCCCCTGCAACGCTCACTGTTCATCCAGAGGCAGCATCAATCGGCTTCAGTTAGCAGCAGTAGCGAAGGAATCGCTCGATCGCTCGGGTTCAGTAATGCGTAGCCTACAGTGCAACCGCTCGGGTTCAGTTAGGCGACGCCTCACTCGGGTTCAGTTAGAGCCCAACGCCTCGCACGCATGCGCGTACATGTACGAGAGAAACACGCATCGCTCGGCCCCCGACAACCCACCGTAACCGGGAACTCCCCGAAATTTTCCTCGCCCTCGCTTCTACCATGGTTTTTTCCGTCATGGACGACCCAAAGAATGTCATGCAGCTGCGTCTCCGGCCCACCCAGGACGAAAAGCCCATTTTCTGTCATGATTTTTTTTCATAGAAGTAGGAGCCCACCACATCTATGATGATACCAGGTTTTGTCACAATTATCGTCATAGAAGTGTCATAAGTATGACAGAATTTTTTTTCGTTCGGCCCAAAATGTCACGAATGTGTCTTTTTTTGTAGTGACACCTACACCCCCTGAGAATTAAAGTTGAACCTAGTGTTGCTATGGTTAAAGATCTCTTGGCTGATAATATTGATGGGCATGTTATTTACTTCTGTGATGAAGCTGCTAGAATTGCTAGACCTGATACTAAAAATAAACATAGACCTGTTGTAGGCATGCATGTTATTTCTATTAAAATAGGAGATCATTGCTATCATGGCTTATGTGATATGGGTGCTAGTGCAAGTGCAATACCTCATTCCTTATACAAAGAAATTATGCATGCTATTGCACCTGCTGAGATAGAAGAAATTCATCTTACAATTAAGCTTGCCAATAGATACACTATTTCACCAGTTGGGATTGTTAGAGATGTTGAAGTCTTGTGTGGGAAAGTTAAATATCCTGCTGATTCTCTTGTTCTTGGTTCTCCACAAGATAACTTTTGTCCCATTATATTTGGTAGAGCCTTATTGAATACTGTTAATGCTAGGATAGACTGCAAAAAGGATGTTACTATTGGTTTGGGGGATATGTCTCATGAGTTTAATTTTGCTAAATTTCGTAGACAACCCCATGATAAAGAATTACCTAGTAAAGATGAAATTATTGGTCTTGCCTCTATTGCCGTGCCCCCTAATGATCCTTTAGAACAATATTTGCTCGACCATGAAAATGATATGTTTATGAATGAAAGAAGGGAAATAGATGAAGTATTCTTTAAACAGGGACCTATTTTGAAACACAACTTGCCTGTTGAAATCCTAGGGGATCCTCCTCCACCCAAGGGTGATCCCGTGTTTGAGCTTAAACCATTACCTGATACTCTCAAATATGCTTATCTTGATGAGAAGAAGATATATCCTGTTATTATTAGTGCTAACCTTTCAGAGCTTGAAGAAATTTTTTATTGAGAACTCGAAAGAAGCACTGTGCTGCTATTGGATATATTCTTGATGATCTTAAGGGCATTAGTCCCACTTTATGCTAGCACAAAATAAAATTGGAGAAAGACGCTAAACCAGTTGTTGATCACCAACGGTTAAATCCTAAGATGAAAGAAGTGGTAAGAAAAGAAATACTAAAGCTTCTGGAGGCAGGTATAATTTATCCCGTTGCTGATAGTCAGTGAGTAAGTCCTGTCCATTGTGTCCCTAAAAAGGGAGGTATTACCGTTGTTCCTAATTATAAAGATGAATTAATCCCACAAGGAATTATTACAGGTTATAGAATGGTAATTGATATCTGCAAATTAAATAAAGCTACTAAAAAGGATCATTACCCTTTACCTTTTATTGATTAAATGCTAGAAACATTATCCAAACATACACATTTTTGCTTTCTAGACGGTTATTATGGTTTCTCTCAAATACCTGTGTCAAAAGAGGATCAAGAAAAGACCACTTTTACTTGCCCTTTCGGTACCTTTTCTTATAGACGTATGCCTTTTGGTTTATGCAATGCACATGCTACCTTTCAAAGTTGTATGACTGCTATATTCTCTTACTTTTGTGAAAAGACTCTTACTTTTGTGAAAAGATTGTTGAGGTTTTCATGGATGATTTCTCCGTATATGGAACTTCTTTTGATGATTGCTTAAGCAACCTTGATCGAGTTTTGCAGAGATGTGAAGAAAATAATCTTGTATTGAATTGGGAGAAGTGCCACTTTATGGTTAATGAAGGTATTGTTGACGGAGTCCTGGATTAGGGGGTCCTCGAACAGCCGGACTATATACTTATGCCGGACTGTTGGACTATGAAGATACAAGATTGAAGACTTCGTACCGTGTCCGGGTGGGACTCTCTTTTGCATGGAAGGCAAGCTTGGCAATTCGGATATGTAGATTCCCTTCTTTGTGACCGACTCTGTGTAACCCTAGCCCCCTCCGATGTCTATATAAACCGGAGGGTTTAGTCCGTAGGACAAGAACAATCAGAATCATAGGCTAGCTTCTAGGGTTAGCCTCTATGATCTCGTTGTAGATCAACTCTTGTAATACTCAGATCATCAAGATCAATCAAGCAGGAAGTAGGGTATTACCTCCATAGAGAGGGCCCGAACCTGGGTAAACATCGTGTCCCCCGCCTCCTGTTACCATTAGCCTTAGATGCACAGTTCGGGACCCCCTACCCGAGATCCGCCGGTTTTGACACCGACATTGGTGCTTTCATTGAGAGTTCCACTGTGTCGTCACCATAAGGCCTGATGGCCCCTTCGATCATCTACAACGATGCGGTCCAGGGTGAGGTTTTCCTCCCCGGACAGATCTTCGTATTCGGCGGCTTCGCACTGCGGGCCAACTCGCTTGGCCATCTGGAGCAGATCGATAGCTACGCCCCTGGCCATTAGGTCAGGTTTGGAAGCCTAAATTACACTGCCGACATCCGCGGAGACTTGATCTTCGACGGATTCGACCCCGTGATAGGTGCACCCTACAGTCGCGACAAGCATGACCTAGATATGCCGTCGGACGGTGTTCAAGAGATCACACCTGTAGCTGTCCTGGCTGTAAATCCAGTGCATATCATGCCATCCGAGGACGGGAGGATGGACCCCGCCACGGAGGCCGCACACACAGCAGCGATAGAGCCGAACACAGATTTCACTTCTAAGGAGGTCTGTGTCATCGGACCCTCGGACTCGTCTCTGGCCATAGGCTCCGAACCGCATGCATCCGTGCCCATCGGATCTAACTGGGCACCAACCATGGAGTTTAGCTCCACGGATATCTTTCAGCACTCACCCTTGGGCGATGTGCTAAACTCGCTAAAATATCTCTCCCTGTCAGGAGACTCTTGGCCAAACTATGTCCGGCTTGAGTGGGAAGCGGGCGACGAAGGAATTCGTTACCCACCCACCACCCACTTAATAGCCACTGTCGACGACTTAACCGACATGCTTGATTTCGACTCCGAGGACATCGACGGTATAGACTACGATGCCGGAGAAGAACAGGAATCACCGCCCACAGGGCCCTGGACAGCCACCTCATCATATGACATATACATGGTGGATACACCCAAAGAAAACAATGGTGAGGAGTAGAAGGATGCAACAACTCCTCAGAAGCATCCAAAGCACCGATGTCAGCGGCACCGCTCTAAACCCCGCCATAGCAAAAACAGCGACACTAGTACAAGAAAGAATAACACCCCAGACGAAGCTGAAGACGATGACCCCACAGACCCAGCGATGAAGCAGGACGGGCAAGGAGACGGCGAACACAGTCCGGGGCCATTGCCCGACCACAGCGACGCCGAAGACAAAACTTATAAACCTGTCTCCGGAGAGGGGAACAGTCCAGACGGTGATGCACACATCATCCCGGAAAAACAGCTGGAACAAGAGCACCTCCACAAAAGGCTTATTGCCACCACGAGGAGCTTGAAGAAGCAGAAGCAACGACTTAAAGCCATGCATAATACGCTCAACCAAAGATGGAACAAAGTGCTCGACACTGACAAAATATACGGCGGTGATCGCACAAAGAGCTGCCCAAAACGCAAGCTGCTGCCCGAATTCGACGACGAGGCTGTAGCGCCCATTCCGCCAAAAAACAATACGGCCGATCTGCCGGACCGACCACCCCGTGGCCGAGACAGAGCGGCTAATGACGCCGCACACAAGTCAGCACATGATCTACGTGAGCACCTGGACAAAAAAGCTGGCATGACCAGATCCATCTACCGATCCAGGAAACATGTTCCTATGCAGGATCACGGCCACGAAACCGACTATACTGATCGACTACCAGCTCGGAATCAACACCGAACACTATAGCCGTCGGGCCAACGCCACGACACATCCAAGTACAGGGGTGCCGCACACCCCCTGTGTTTCACCGATGAGGTGCTGGATCATGAATTTCCAGAGGGGTTTAAACCCGTAAACATCGAGGCATACGACAGAATGACAGACCCTGCAGTCTGGATCGAGGACTTTATTCTTCACACCCATATGGCTCGCGGAGACGATTTCCATGCCATCAAATACCTGCCCCTCAAGTTGAAAGGACCAGCTCGACACTGGTTGAAAAGCCTCCCCGAAAATTCCATTGGAAGCTGGGAGGAGCTCAAGGACGCTTTCAAGGCTAATTTTCAAGGGACATATGTCCGACCTCCAGATGCAGACGATTTAAGTCACAAAATTCAACAACCTAGAGAGTCAGCCCGTAAGCTTTGGAACAGATTTCTCACCAAGAAGAACCAAATCGTCGACTGTCCGGACGCCGAAGCCCTAGAAGCTTTCAAACACAGTGTCCGGGACGAATGGCTAGCCAGACACCTCGGCCAGGAAAAGCCAAGGACAATGGCAGCCCTAACAACTCTTATGACCCGCTTTTACGCGGGCGAGGACAGTTGGTTGGCCCGCAGCGGCACCAGCGATCCAGGCACATCCGAAATCAGGGATGGCAATGGAAAACCGTGACGCGATAAAAACAAGCATCGAAATAATGAAGACAGGCCAGACAATACAGCGGTAAACGCCAGATTTAGGGGCTCTTGACCCGGTCAACGGAAAAAGCCATTTAAAGGCAGTAGAGATGGTCCGTCAAGCCTTAATAAAATTCTAGACAGGTCCTGTCAAATTCATGGCACCCCCGAGAAACCTGCGAATCACACCAACAGAGAATGCTGGGTCTTTAAGCAGGCCGGCAAGCTAAACGCCGAACACAAAGGGAGGGAGCTGCCAAGTGAAGATGAGGACGAGCCTCGCCAGCCGAACACTGGGGGACAGAAAAAATTTCCACCGGAGGTCAAAACAGTGAACATGATCTACGCCACCCACGTACCAAAGAGGAAGCGCAAACGCATACTCCGAGACGTATACGCTGTAGAACCAGTCGCCCCCAAATTCAATCCATGGTCGGCCTGCCCGATCACTTTCGATCGCAGGGATCATCCGACTAGTATCCGGCATGGAGGTTCGGCCGACTTGGTGCTCGACCCAATAATTGACGGATACCATCTCACCCGAGTCCTCATGGACGGCGGCAGTAGTCTTAATCTGATATATCAGGACACTGTCTGCAAGATGGGGATAGACCCGTCAAGAATCAAGCAAAGCAGTACAACCTTTAAAGGAGTAATACCAGGCGTAGAGGCCCGCTGCACAGGCTCTTTGACGTTAGAGGTTGTATTCGGTTCTCCCGGCAACTTCTGAAGCGAAGAACTAATCTTCGACATCTCTCCGTTCCGAAGCGGCTATCATGCACTACTCGGAAGAGTGGCCTTCGCTCGTTTCAATGCAGTACCGCATTACACTTATCTCAAACTTAAGATGCCTGGTCCACGCGGCGTCATCACTATCAGCGGAAACACAGAGCGTTCTCTTCGTGTGGAAGATTACGTGGCGGCTCTAGCAGCCGAACCACTGAACGACCCCTCCAACCCGAGTAACTCACCGGTTTTCGAGACCACGGACACGGCTAGACGTGTTCGCCGCACACCTAGTTATAGCAGCCCAGACAAACCTGAGCTTGATTAATTGCTATGCCCCCATATTGGTGCTAGGGGCTGCCCGCATGTAAAAGGCCCGTAGTTCGGCCCGACCCTATTTACACTCAAGAGATCAAATTTTCACGGTTCATTAAGAATAACCGACTTCACGCCTGGTCACACCAGATTCTTTCACCTGAGTTTTTATTTCTTTTTATAGATGACCATCGTGCTATACCCTTCCAGGATACGGCAAAACGGAGACAAAGGCGCAGACGTGCAGCAGGGCCCCGTTCAAAGGTTTCTTTTTAGATTAAGACCCTGTGTAAACCTTTTTTATTGTGTCTTGTTGGCCCACACCCTCCTGGTACTTAAAATGACCAAGAGGGATACCGGCGTTATTGGCAAGCTTATGATTCACCGATCTAAAATAGACGTTATAGGGGCAGCAACCAATGTGTTTTTGGGATCTATGCTCTCACCACAGCCCCCCTTCGTCACACCTGATTAATGCACGTACCTAGAAATTTAGGGCTCATTATCGAGGGCTGTACTTAGCCCAATACATGTTGTAAAGTCCGAATACCTTCAGGAGTATTCAGCGTCGCAAGTTTGGCCTTATATGCATCAGCTCCGAATCATGTCTTTGGTCAATAGTTGGGTTTGCCCGGCTCCCGTGTTTTGCTACCTTACATTCCGCTCTATCGGCTAAGGTGGCACCGGGAGAACTACTGCGATTGTGCCCTGGTTCATCCGGATGAGCACCTCAGTAGAGAAAGCCGAAAGCTGACTGTCATGATAAAGCGAGAGACTGGTCAACCACTCGATGACTCAGCGGAATCTTCGCGATTCCTCCGCATTAACGAAGGACCGGTTTCCCGGTCACGTATGTAGACGCACCGTGTTCGGATGAACGCGGACATACCAGGGGCTGTATAGTAGCCCCACCGTCAAACTCCTATGGCTAAGTGAAAGTGTTAAAGCTATATAGTCCGATTGCCTCGTTCACCGTGCTATCACCTCCTTAACGGACCAAGACGTTGGATCAAGTGTGATTACGCACTTTGCCGAACACCCCCGCATTATATGCGAGGGGGCTGAAGCCGACGACTGCAAACTTTTGGGTTATATACATATATACATAAGCGGCCGCACAGGAGGCACTACAATACTTTACGGGCAAAAGTATAAATATAGCCTTTATTATCAAAAGCATTGTTTTTACAATCAAGATACATGTCATTCGAACATGGTATTCTTTGAGCACTGAGCCTCTATTAAACGGGCACCTTCTAAGACTTTTTCAAAATAGTGCTCGGGCGAGTCCTGGCCCCCGCGCGGACCCCTGGTTGCAATATCGGCGGCCTCCATCTTCGCCCAATATGTCTTAACACGGGTAAGAGCCATCCGCGCACCCTCTATGCACGCCGACCTCTTGAAAGCGTCGATATGCAGCACAACACGAATAAATCGTTGCACCAAACCAAAATAACTATCCAGACTTGGTTCCTTCGGCCACAAGTGATCAACGACGGCCTTCATGGCAAGCCCGGATAACCTATGGAGCTCGGCCCATTCGGCCATTTGCTCATTCAACAGCAGCGGACGCCTTGGGCTACTGAACTGCGACCAGAACAATCTTTCCACCTCATGATCTTCTCGATCTTTGAAATACTGCGTCGCATCAGCAACACTCTTTGCCAAATCGAAGTATGCGTCTGAAGAACTCCACAATTGATCAAGAGGGGAATACTTTGGATGGCCGAATTTCGTTCGCAATAAAAAGGGCTTCCCAGCCGCGATATCACCGGCTTGCCGAAGCTCCTCCCGAGCCGCTCTGATCTCAGAGCGTGTCTCCTTTGCTGCTTGTAATGCCTTCTCTAGGTCAGCCGTTTTCGTTTGGTTTTCCCTTTCGAGAAGCTCATATCGGCTGGCGGCATTTTGTAGCTCAAGAGCCATGTTGGCTATTTTACCCTCGCTTCAGCGATGAGCAGCCTGTTCGGCTTTTAATTCATCAGCTGCCTTCACGGCGGCCGCATCGCTTTTCCTGGCTTGCTCCTTGGCCCGGGCGAGCTCTGCCCGAAGTGTCTCCACGGCGGCAGCACCATATGCAGTCAAAGCATATAGTAAATCCTAGCATCATGCTCTTATTAATATCTGCTGACCACCCAAATATACATACCCTGTGCCTCGTCAAGCCGCTTGTTCACAAGCGTGATGTCTGCATCCGTCGCGTCAAGTTGCAGCCTCAGTTCGGCAAATTGAGCAGTCCGGTCAGCCACCGGAGCTGCAGCCGAGTGCACACAAAATTGGCACCGTAATTATCAGAGACTATGATCCTCTGCTCGCCTTGTCCGGATGGCAACCAGAGTCTCAGGGGCTACTACCTATACAAAGTGCACCTTGCGTTTATGGTACAATCAAGGAAAACCACTTTGCGTACCTCAAAGCCGCTTAGCAAGCTCGTAAAAGCCTCATTCAACCCGCTTTTTGCGGATGATATCTTCTCAACCACCGTACCATTAAGGTACAATGTGCCTCTGAGATAGTCGCTTGCTGCAGAAGACCCGTCAATGTGTCCGGTGGTATATCGGACAGTTCGGGGCTTTTCCTGTTGGTCTCTCTCGGAGCCGAAAGCCTCGGACTTCGGACGGCCGAAGAGTTACCTTCTGGTCTTTGCAAATCGGGAGAGATCCTCCGGGATGACACCTCAGGATCGTCCGCCTCATGAGGCGGAGAAGTATGAGGAGGTGTTTCGCTCTCCATCATCTCCGGAAGAAGATCCCTCGAGGATGAACCTTGTGGAGGGAGGCTATGAGCCGAACTGCAAAACATATGCCTCGGTCGTTATTCTCAGGAAAAGAACGGGGTATGCTTACTAAACACCTTTGTTCACTTACGGCTCGGTTAGCGGCTGGCCCCCCTGTGGGCGTTGTGCAGCAATGTTGCCCTCCGGGGCAGGGCCCCCTGATGAAGGTTTCTTCCCTCGTTTGGAGACCTCAGCTTCCAAGTCTTCAGAGGCGGTCCTTTTCTTCCCGTGGGAAGGGGGAATGCTAGACTCTCCTTCCCGTTCATCCCCGGACATGGGGGTACTAATTTCTCTGGTTAGGATGCGTAATGTACCTCCAGCATGAGGTCCACCTTTGGCTTCCCCACTCCTCTCCTTGTCCTCCCCTAATGGCACTTGATAAGGTGCGCGAGCCAGCATCCTGGTTAGTACAGGATCCGGCGAATCTTCGGGAAGAGGGGCCGAACACCTGATCCTCTCCGCCTTTCTTATCCAGTCCTGGCCGAGGGTGGTTTTTCAAAATAATGTTGTGAAAATATAATGACAGCATGTTCGGTCGCGGAATTACTTACATGGGTATCTAGGCAGTTGCAGTCGAGGCCCGCATCCTCTGTGGTGATCGGACACTTTATTCGTGATCCGAAGAATAACTGATACATTCCTTCGAGCGTCCTGCCGAAGAAGTGCTGAACAGTTTGCAGTCCTTCCAGGTTGAACTCCCACATACGGAGAGGTCGACGTTGGTACGGCAAGACCAGACGAACTAGCATTACTTGAATTACTTTGACAAGACTGATATCCTTCTTAAGGAGATCCCGAATGCGGCTTTGCAATATCCGCACGTCATCAACCGATCCCCAGTCCAGCCCCTTGTTGACCCATGATGCAAGTTGTGGCAGAGGGGCAGAGCGGAAGGCTGGGGCGGCCGCCCACTTCCTGCCTCGAGGAGCTGTGATGTAAAACCACTCTCGTTGCCATAGGTCAGAAACTTCCTGGAAAGAACCCTTTGGCCATAAAGCATTGACGCCTTTGCTTATTATAGCGCCTCCGCACTCCATGTGTCGCTTGTTGATCATCCTCGGCTTCACATTGAAGGTCTTGAGCCATAACCCGAAGTGTGGGGTAATACGGAGGAAGGCCTCACACACAACAATGAACGCTGAGATGTGAAGGAAGGAATCTGGAGCTAGATCATGAAAATCTAGCCCATAATAGAACATGAGCCCTCTAACAAAGGGATGAAGACCGAAGCCTAGCCCTCGGAGGAAGTGGGAGACGAATATAACGCTCTTGTTGGGTTTGGGAGCAGGAATAACCTGCCCATGAGCAGGAAGCCTGTGAAGGATTTCGGCGGTCAGATACCTAGCCTCCCTAAGCTTCTTGATGTCCTCCTCTGTTACAGAAGAGGCCATCCACCGGCCTTGAAGGTTGGATCCGGACATGATTGAAGGTCCGGAGTGCTTGGACTGGACCTTGGGTGTTGGAACTCGAGGTAGGGGAAGGGAAGGATCGGGCGTGGAAAGAAAAGGACAGGTCTTGACCTCTTTCTATACAGGAATGTCAAGCGTCCTCCGCGCGGCCGTTTGGAACTTGCCTAAACTCAGGAGTCGTACTAATGGAGCGGTTGGGTTACCCACGCCCGTATTGATGAGAATCCCGTGATAAGGGGGACACGATCTCTACTTCAACAAGACGTGCCAATAAAACCGCCTCGCAAGACGTGTAGTGCCAGGTTGGGAAAAATGGTTTGAATAAAAACCGGGCCGCGGCGTGATGTCATGCTAGGAAAAAGTTGTCAGCAGATTAGACACGTGGAATATTGTTCTCTCTACGGTGGTACGTGGAATTTGTTTTGCAGAGCCGGACACGATTCATGTGTTCAGAATCTACCTTGAAGTATTTGGAGAAGGAACCCGCCTTGCAATGCCGAAGACAATCTGCGCGCCAGACTCATCGTCATTGAAGCCTGGTTCAGGGGCTACTGAGGGAGTCCTGGATTAGGGGGTCCTCGGACAGCCGGACTATATACTTATGCCGGACTGTTGGACTATGAAGATACAAGATTGAAGACTTCGTCCCGTGTCCGGGTGGGACTCTCCTTTGCGTGGAAGGCAAGCTTGGCAATTCGGATATGTAGATTCCCTTCTCTGTAACCGACTCTGTGTAACCCTAGCCCCCTCCGGTGTCTATATAAACCTAAGGGTTTAGTCCTTAGGACAAGAACAATCAGAATCATAGGCTAGCTTCTAGGGTTAGCCTCTACGATCTCATGGTAGATCAACTCTTGTAATACTCATATCATCAAGATCAATCAAGCAGGAAGTAGGGTATTACCTCCATAGAGAAGGCCCGAACCTGGGTAAACATCGTGTCCCCCGCCTCCTGTTACCATTAGCCTTAGACGCACAGTTCGGGACCCCCTACCCGAGATCCGCTGGTTTTGACACCGGCAAATGTCTTGCGGCATAAAATTTCTGAAAGAGGTATTGAAGTTGATAAAGCCAAAGTTGATGCTATTGAAAAGATGCCGTGTCCTACGGACATTAAAGGTATAAGAGTTTCCTTGCTCATGCCGGTTTTTATAGGAGGTTCAATAAGGACTTCTCTAAAATTTCTAGGCCTCTGACTAATCTCTTACAAAAAGATGTTCCTTTTGTCTTTGATGATGATTGTGTAGAAGCGTTTGCAATCCTTAAGAGAGCCTTGATTTCTGCACCTATTGTTCAGCCACCTGATTGGAATTTACCCTTTGAAATTATGTGTGATGCTAGTGATTATGCTGTAGGTGCTGTTCTAGGACAAAGAGTTGATAAGAAATTAAATTTTATCCAATATGCTAGTAAAACTCTAGACAATGCCCAGAGAAATTACGCTACTACTGAAAAAGAATTTTTAGCAGCTGTATTTGCTTGTGACAAGTTCAGACCTTACATTGATTCTAAAGTAATGGTTCACACTGATCATGCTGCTATTAAATATCTTATGGAAAAGAAAGATGCTAAACCTAGACATATTAGATGGGTTCTCTTGCTACAAGAATTTGATTTGCATATTATTGATAGAAAGGGAGTTGAGAAAACCGTTGCAGACAACTTGTCTAGGTTAGAGAATGTTCTTGATGACCCACCACCTATTGATGATAGCTTTCCTGATGAACAATTAGCTGTCATAAATGCTTCTCGTACTGCTCCATGGTATGCTGAGTACGCTAATTACATTGTTGCTAAATGTATACCACCTAGTTTCACATACCAGCAAAAGAAAAAGTTTTTCTATGATTTAAGACATTACTTCTGGGATGACACACACCTTTATACAGAAGGAGTTGATGGTGTTATTAGACGTTGTGTACCTGAGCATGAACAGGAACAGATCCTACGCAAGTGTCACTCCGAGGCTTATGGAGGACACCACGCTGGAGATAGAACTGCACATAAGGTATTGCAATCCGGTTTTTATTGGCCTACTCTCTTCAAAGATGCCCGTAAGTTTGTCTTGTCTTGTGA
This sequence comes from Aegilops tauschii subsp. strangulata, assembly GCF_002575655.3. Taxonomy (NCBI): domain Eukaryota; kingdom Viridiplantae; phylum Streptophyta; class Magnoliopsida; order Poales; family Poaceae; genus Aegilops; species Aegilops tauschii. The sequence goes on from NC_053041.3 coordinate 72,027,422, forward strand.
TGAATGTCAAAGAATTGGTAATATTAGTAGACGTCAAGAAATGCCTATGAACTACTCACTTGTTATTGAACCATTTGATGTTTGGGGCTTTGATTATATGGGACCGTTTCCTTCCTCTAACGGGTATACACATATTTTAGTTGATTACGTTACTAAGTGGGTAGAAGCTATTCCAACTTGTAGTCCTGATCATAACACCTCTATTAAAATGCTTAAAGAAGTTATTTTTCCGAGGTTTGGAGTCCCTAGATATTTAATGACTGATGGTGGTTCACATTTTATTCATGGTGCTTTTTGTAAAATGCTTGCTAAGTATGATGTTAATCATAGAATTGCATCTCCGTATCACCCGCAGTCTAGTGGTCAAGTACAACTTAGTAATAGAGAGCTCAAATTAATTCTGCAAAAGACTGTTAATAGATCTAGAAAGAATTGGTCCAAGAAACTTGATGATGCATTATGGGCCTATAGAACTGCATATAAAAATTCTATGGGTATGTCTCCGTATAAAATGGTTTATGGGAAAGCATGTTACTTACCTCTCGAACTAGAACATAAGGCATATTGGGCCATTAAAGAGCTCAATTATGATTTCAAACTTGCCGGTGAGAAGATACTATTTGACATTAGCTCACTTGATGAATGGAGAACCCAGGCCTATGAGAATGCCAAACTGTTTAAAGAAAAAATTAAAAGATGGCATGACAAAAGGATACAAAAGCGTGAGTTTAATGTAGGTGATTATGTGTTGCTATTCAAATCTCGTTTAAGATTTTTTGCAGGAAAACTTCTCTCTAAATGGGAAGGTCCTTACGTTATCGAGGAGGTCTATCGTTCCAGTGCCATAAAAATCAACGACTTCGAAGCCACAAATCCGGAGGTGGTGAACGGTCAAAGAATCAAACATTATATCTCAGGTAATCCCATAAATGTTGAAAACAATGTTATTGAAACCATAACCCCGGAGGAATACATAAGGGACACTTTCCAGAACACTTCAGACTCCGAAAAGGAATAGGTATGTGGTACGGTAAGTAAACCGACTCCAAAACAGTTCTAATAGCAATTTTTCTCCGTTTTGGAATATTTAAGAAAATAGGAAAATAAGAAGTAGTCCGGGAAGGACACGAGGCGTCCACGAGGGTGGAGGGTGCGCCCTACCCCCTGGGCACGCCCCCTACCTCGTGGGCACCTCGTGTGCTCTCCGGACTCCGTTTTCTTGCACGATACATCTTTTGGTCGGTAAAAATTCAATATATAATCTCCCGAAGGTTTTGACCACTGTACCACGGAAATATCCTCTGTTTTTGTTTCGAGCTATTTTTCTGACAGATGTAGATCACCATGAGATCTCCAAGTGCCCCCAAGGACAAGTTCTTCGAGAAGGTCATCAACCCCTACCTCATGGAAGTGCTGCAACATCCTCAAACCATTGAGATGTGTGAGGGGTTGCTGCACATCCGCGATTTTGAGGGACCAAGGAGGACCGGAAGTGTGGAGACAAGGCTTGAAGCAATGGAGCAACAAGTTTTTGAGTGTCAAGAGATGGTGGAGCGTGGACTCAACGCCAATCACATAATGATCACGGAGTTCACCAACAACCACAAGCTGGACGCCAAGGACATTAGGGAGGCCATCTTCAAGCTTCACGAGAAAATCGAGCACCTCCAAGCCCAGATCTATGACCTGCAAAACCAAAACTATGAGTATGAATATAGATTCAAGAGGATGAGTTTGGCTGCAGATTTAAGGATCCCGGAAACTCGATCATCCTTCTATGATGGTGAGCCTATGCCTTGGAAGCGGGACGACAAGCCTACATCATCAACAACTCCATCATCACCACCTCCGAGGAAAGAGATGTAAACACATCGGTATGAGCACTTCCCTTGGCAAGTGCCAAGCTTGGGGGAGCTGCCCCGGTATCGTATCACCATCACACTCCTATCTTTACCCTTTTTCTTAGTTCGATTCTTTTAGTAATATCTTGATCTAGTAGAATAAAGTTTTAGTATGATCTAGTTTTGAGTTTTGCCTTATGATCCTTCTATGCAATCGAGTCCGTGAGCTATATATAATAAATATTAGTGTTGAGTCAAGGGCTTGATTATCTTGCTATGATCTTGAGGGAATAAAAGAAAGAATAAAAAGAAATAAAGAGATCATATTGATCTTATGGAGACTAATGACTTCACATATAAAGAGTATGATGAATAAAAGTTGTTGAGAGTTGACAAACATAGTTTTGGTCAGCGTTGCAATTAATAGGAAGTAATAAAGAAAGAGAGGTTTTCACATACAAATATACTATCTTGGACATCTTTTATGATTGTGAGCACTCATTAAAATATGACATGCTAAAGAGTTGATGTTGGACAAGGAAGACAACGTAATGGGTAATGTTTTCTTATATCCGAAATAAAGTATATTGTCATGGATCATCCAACATGTTGAGCTTCCCTTTCCCCCTCATGCTAGCCAAATTCTTTGCACCAATTAGAGATACTACTTGTGCTTTCGAATATCCTTAAACCTAGTTTTGCCATGAGAGTCCACCATATCTACCTATGGATTGAGTAAGATCCTTCAAGTAAGTTGTCGTGTTGCATGCAATAAAAATTGCTCTTTAAATATGTATGATTTATTAGTGTGGAGAAAATAAGCTTTATATGATCTTGTCATGTGGAAGCAATAAAAGTGATAGACTGCATAATAAAGGTCCAGATCACAAGTGGCAATATAAAGTGACATTCTTTGGCATTAAGATTTCGTGCATCCAACCATAAAAGCACATGACAACCTCTACTTCCCTCTGCGAAGGGCCTATCTTTTACTTTTGTCTTATACCTTATACAAGAGTCATGGTGATCTTCACCTTCCCTTTTTACATTTTATCCTTTGGCAAGCACATTCTGTTGGAAAGATCCTGATATATATATCCAATTGGATGTAAGTTAGCATGAACTATTATTGTTGCCATTACCCTAGAGGTAAAAGGTTGGGAGGCAACACTATAAGCCCCTATCTTTCTCTATGTCTGATTAAAACTCGATAACCACAAGTATTGCGTGAGTGTTAGCAATTGTGAAAGACTAAATGATAGTTGAGTATGTGGACTTGCTGAAAAGCTCTTATAATGACTCTTTCCGATGTTATGATAAATTGCAAGTGCTTCAATGACCGAGATCATAATTTGTTAGTTTACAATGAAGTTTCTGATTCATACTTTACATTGTGAATAGATTATTAGTTGAGAATAAGAAAACATATGACAATACATATATGTTTCTGCTATAAGAATGATCACGATGCCCTCATGTCCGTATTTTATTTTATCGACACCTCTATCTCTAAACATGTGGACATATTTTTCGATATCGGCTTCCGCTTGAGAACAAGCGAGGTCTAAGCTTGGGGGAGTTGATACGTCCATTTTGCATCATGCTTTTATATCGATATTTATTGCATTATGGGCTGTTATTACACGTTATGTCACAATACTTATGCCTTTTCTCTCTTATTTTACAAGGTTTACATGAAGAGGGAGAATGCCAACAAATGGAATTCTGGGCTGGAAAAGGAGCAAATATTAGATACCTATTCTTCACAACTCCAAAAGTCCTGAAACTTCACGAAGGCACGTTTTGGAATATATAAAAGATACTGGCGAAAGAATCAGCCAGAGGGGGCCCACACCATGGCCACGAGGGTGGGGGCGCGCCTGATGACCCACAAGTGTAGGGGATCTATCGTAGTCCTTTCGGTAAGTAAGAGTGTCGAACCCAACGAGGAGCAGAAGGAAATGATAAGCGGTTTTCAGTAAGGTTTTCTCTGCAACCACTGAAATTGTAGGTAATAGATAGTTTTGTGATAAGATGAATTGTAACGAGTAACATGCAATGAAAGTAAATAAAGTGCAGCAAGGTGGCCCAATCCTTTATGTAGCAAAGGATAAGCCTGGACAATTTCTAATAATGAGAAAGGAGCTCCCGAGGACACATGGGAATTATCGTCAAGCTAGTTTTCATCACGTTCATATGATTCGCGTTCGGTACTTTGATAATTTGATATGTGGGTGGACCGGTGCTTGGGTACTGCCCTTACTTGGACAAGCATCCCACTTATGATTAACCCCTATTGCAAGCATCCGTAACTACAAAATAAGTATTAAGGTAAACCTAACCACAACATTAAACGTTTGGATCCAAATCAGCCCCTAACGAAGCAACGCATAAACTAGGGTTTAAGCTTCTGTCACTCTAGCAACCCATCATCTACTTATTACTTCCCAATGCCTTCCTCTAGGCCCAAATAATGGTGAAGTGTCATGTAGTCGACGTTCACATAACACCACTAGAGGAAAAGACAACATACATCTCATCAAAATATCGAACGAATACCAAATTCACATGACTACTAATAGCAAGACTTCACCCATGTCCTCAGGAACAAACGTAACTACTCACAAAGCATATTCATGTTCGTAATCAGAGGAGTAATAATATGCATTAAGGATCTGAACATATGATCTTTCACAAAGCATATTCATGTTCGTAATCAGAGGAGTAATAATATGCATTAAGGATCTGAACATATGATCTTTCACAAAGCATATTCATGTTCGTAATCAGAGGAGTAATAATATGCATTATGGATCTGAACATATGATCTTTCACCAAGTAAACTAATTAGCATCAACTACAAGGAGTAATCAACACTACTAGCAACCCACAGGTACCAATTTGTGGTTTGGATACAAGATTGGATACAAGAGATGAACTAGGGTTTTGAGAGGAGATGGTGCTGGTGAAGATGTTGATGGAGATTGACCCCCTCCCGATGAGAGGATCGTTGGTGATGATTTCCCCCTCCCGGAGGGAAGTGTCCCCGGCAGAACAGCTCCGTGAGAGCCCTAGATTGGTTCCACCAAGGTTCCGCCTCATGGCGGCGGAGTTCGTCCCGTAAGCTTGCCCACGATTTTTTCCAGGGTAAAAGCCCCAATATAGCAGAAGATGGACACCGGGGGGCCACCAGGGGGCCCAGGAGACAGGGGGCGCGCCCAGTAGGGGTGGGCGCGCCCCCACCCTCCTGGCCAGGGTGTGGGCCCCCTGATGTATTTCTTTCGCTCAATAATTCTTATAAATTCCAAAAACACGTTTCGTGGAGTTTCAGGATTTTTGGAGCAGTGCAGAATATGTTTCCAATATTTGCTCCTTTTCCAGCCAGAATTCCAACTGCCGGCATTCCCCCTCTTCATGGTGAACCTTGTAAATAAGAGAGAATAGCCATAAGTATTGAGATATAATGTGTAATAATAGCCCATAATGCAATAAATATTGATATAAAAGCATGATGCAAAATGGACGTATCAACTCCCCCAAGCTTAGACCTCGCTTGTCCTCAAGCGGAAGCCGACATCGAAAAATATGTCCACATGTTTAGAGATAGAGGTGTCGATAAAAATAAAATACGGACATGAGGGCATCATGATCATTATTATAACAACAACATATATAGATTTTATCATATGATTTCTTATGCTCAAGTAACAATGAATTCACAATGTCAAGTATGGTTCAAAAACTTCATTTAGAACTAACAAACTATAATCCCAGTCATTGAAGCAATTGCAATTTATCATAACATCAGAAAGAGTCAACAATAGAGCTTTTCAGCAAGTCCACATACTCAACTAACTTGTAGTCTTCTACAATTGCTAACACTCACGCAATAATTGTGGTTATGGAGTTTCAGCCAGACACTGAGAAAGATAGGGGCTTATTGTGTTGCCTCCCAACGTATTCACCTTTAGGTGATGTCAACAATAATAATCCATGCTAACTTACATCCAATTGGATATATATATCATGATCTTTCAAACACGAGGAGCTTGCCAAAGGATAAAATGAAAAAGGGAAAGGTGAGGATCACCTTGACTCAAGCATAAAGTAAAACCATAAGGTAAAAGATAGCCCCTTCGCTGAGGGAAGCAGAGGTTGTCATGTGCGTTTAGGGTTGGATGCACAAAATCTTAATGCAAAAGAACGTCACCTTATATTGCCCCTTGTATGTGGACCTTTATTATGCAGTCCATCGCTTTTATTACGTCCACAACAAGATCGTACAAAGCTTATTTTCTCTGCACTAATAAGACATACATATTTAGATAGCAATTTTTATTGCCTACAACATGACAACTTACTTGAAGGATCTTACTCAATCCATAGGTAGGTATGGTGGACTCTCATGGCAAAACTGGGTTTAAGGATAATTGGAAGCACAAGTAGTATCTCTACTTGGTGCATGGAATTTGGCTAGCATGAGGGGGAAAGGCAAGCTCAACATGTTTGGAAGGTCAATGACAATATACTTTAACTGAGATGTGAGAAAACATAAACCATTACGTTGTCTTCCTTGTCCAACGTCAACTCTTTTAGCATGTCATACTTAATGAGTGCTCCCAATCATAAAAGGTGTCCAAGATAATATATTTATATGTGAACCTCTCTTTCCTTATCACTTCCTATTAATTGCAACGATGACCAAAACTACGTTTATCAACTCTCAACAATTTTTATGCCTCAATCTTTCTATGTGTGAAGTCATCACTAACCATAAGATCAATATGAACTCTTTTATTCTTTCTACTTTCTTAGGATCATAGCAACATAGCAAAGCCCTTGACTCAACACTAATCTTTATTATGGATAGCCACGAAATCGATTACAAAAAGACATCACAAAGCAAAACTCAAAACTACTTGATATCAAAACTTCAATTTACTAGATGAAGATACTACTAAAAGGATTGAACTAAATAAAACGGCAAAGATAGGAGTGTGATGGTGATACGATACTGGGGCACCTCCCCCAAGCTTGGCAGTTGCCAAGGGGAGTGCCCATACCCATGTAATTATGTCCTCGGGGGTGGTGAAGTAGGAGTTGTTGATGATGTACGCTTCTTCCTCAACTTACGCTTGAGTGTAGCGTTTTCCTCTTTAAGGTCCTCGATCTCCCGCTCAAGGCTTAATACTCTTTTGCACAATTCCTGTTTATTTTCCTACAAGAGACGAAAAGGGATAAACTCGATCTTTGGCTTCTTGGCTCTATCAGGTAGGCTTGACTTTTTAAACTCCACATGCATGTCCCTAGGTTGAGGTAATGGGGCTTCGTCTTCGTCTGAACTAGTTTCCTCCTTTCCCTTAGGCTCATAGTCCTCCTCTTCCTAAGTGGTCCAGCCACCATGTTCCAAGTCCCCGTAGACCCTAGGGTCCACAAGGAAATCAGCCACATAGCTTTCTCCCTCCGAGTCCTGGGACGACATATTGCTCCAGGCCTGTAACAGAAACAGCTCGAAACGAAAACAGAGGATATTTGCGTGATACGGTGGTCAAAACCTTCGGGAGTATATATAATGAATTTTTATCGACCAAAATACGTAATGTGCAAGAAAACGGAGTCCGGGAGGCACACGAGGTGTCCACGAGACAGGGGGGCGCGCCCAGTAAGGGTGGGTGCGCCCTCCACTCTCGTGGGGGCCTCGTGTCCCTTTCGGACTACTTCTTTCTTCCTAAAATTCTTAAATATTCCAAAACTGATAAAAATTGCCATTGTAGTTGTTTTGGAGTCGGTTTACTTACTGTACCACATACCTATTCCTTTTCAGAGTCTGGAACGTTCTGGAAGGTGTCCCTTATGTATTCCTCCGGGGTTACGGTTTCAATAATATTGGTTTCAGCATTGATGGGATTACCTGAAATATAATGTTTAATTCTTTGACCGTTTACCACCCTCGGACTTGTGCCTTCGAAGTTGTTGATTTTTATGGCACCAGAACGATAGACCTCCTCGATAACGTAAGGACCTTCCCATTTAGAGAGAATTTTTCTTGCAAAAAATCTTAAACGAGACTTGAATAATAACACATAATCTCCTACGTTAAACTCACGCTTTTGTATCCTTTTGTCATGCCAGCGTTTGACTTTTTCTTTGAATAGCTTGGCATTCTCATAGGCTTGCGTTCTCCATTCATGAATTGAGCTAATATCAAAAAACCTCTTCTCACCGGCAAGTTTGAAGTCATAATTGAGCTCTTTAATAGCCCAATATGCTTTATGTTCAAGTTCAAGAGGTAAATGACAAGCTTTTCCATAGACCATCTTATATGGAGACATACCCATAGGATTTTTGTATGCAGTTCTATAGGCCCATAATGCATCATCAAGTTTTTTGAACCAATTCTTTCTAGATCTATTGACAGTCTTTTGCAAAATTAATTTGAGTTCCCTATTGCTCAACTCTACTTGACCACTAGACTGCGGATGATAAGGAGATGCGATTCTATGATTAACATCATACTTAGCAAGCATCTTACGGAAAGCACCATGAATAAAATGTGAACCACCATCAGTCATAAGATATCTAGGGACTCCAAACCTTGGAAAAATAACTTCTTTAAGCATTTTAATAGAAGTATTGTGATCAGCACTACTAGTTGGAATAGCTTCTACCCACTTAGTAACGTAATCAACAGCAACTAAAATATGTGTATAACCATTAGAGGCACGAAAAGGTCCCATATAATCAAAGCCCCAAACGTCAAATGGTTCAATAACAAGAGAATAATTCATAGGCATTTCTTGACATCTATTAATATTACCAATTCTTTGGCATTCATCACAAGATAAGACAAACTTACGAGCATCTTTGAAGAGAGTAGGCCAATAAAAACCAGATTGCAGTACCTTGTGTGTAGTTCTATCTCCAGCGTGGTGTCCTCCATAGGATTCAGAGTTACACTTGCGTAGGATCTGTTCCTGTTCATGCTTTGGCACACAACATCTAATAACACCATCTACTCCTTCTTTATAAAGGTGTGGATCATCCCAGAAGTAATGTCTTAAATCATAAAAGAACTTTTTCTTTTGCTGGTATGTGAAAATAGGCGGTATAAACTTAGCAACAATGTAATTAGCATAATTAGCATACCAAGGAGCATTATGAGAAGCATTAATGACCGCTAATTGTTCATCAGGAAAGCTATCATCAATAGGCAGTGGGTCATCAAGAACATTCTCTAACATAGACAAGTTGTCTGCAACGGGGTTCTCAGCTCCCTTTCTATCAATAATATGTAAATAAAATTCTTGGAGCAAGAGAACCCATCTAATGAGTATAGGCTTAGCATCTTTCTTTTCCATAAGATATTTAATAGCATCATGATCAGTGTGAATAGTAACTTTGGAATCAACAATATAAGGTCTAAACTTATCACATGCAAACACAACTGCTAAGAATTCTTTTTCAATAGTAGCATACTTTCTCTGGGCAGTATCAAGAGTCTTACTAGCATACTGGATAACATTCAATTTCTTATCAACTCTTTGCCCTAGCACAGCACCTACAGCATAATCACTAGCATCACACATAATTTCAAAAGGTAAATTCCAATCAGGTGGCTGAACAATAGGTGCAGTGATCAAAGCTTTCTTAAGTATATCAAAAGCTTCTACACAATCATCATCAAAGACAAAAGGAATATCTTTTTGCAATAAATTAGTCAGAGGCCTAGAGATTTTAGAAAAATCCTTAATTAACCTCCTATAAAAACCGGCATGACCAAGGAAACTTCTTATACCTTTTATGTCCTTGGGGCATGGCATCTTCTCAATAGCATGAACTCTAGCTTTATCAACTTCAATACCTCTCTCGGAAATCTTGTGCCCCAAGACAATGCCTTCATTAACCATAAAGTGACACTTTTCCCAATTCAGGACGAGACTAGTGTCTTCGCATCTCTGCAAAACTCGATCAATGTTGCTCAAACAATCATCAAAAGAGGATCCATAAACGGAGAAGTCATCCATGAATACCTCACAAATCTTTTCACAAAAATCGGAGAATATAGCCACCATGCATCTTTGAAAGGTAGCAGGTGCATTACATAAACCAAAAGGCATACGTCTATAAGCAAAAGTACCGAAAGGGCAAGTAAAAGTAGTTTTTGATTGATCCCCTGCTGACACAGGTATCTGAGGGAAACCAGAATAGCCATCTAGAAAGCAGAATGTGTGTGTTTGGATAGTATTTCTAGCATTTGATCAATAAAAGGTAATGGGTAATGATATTTCTTAGTAGCCTTATTTAATTTACGGAAATCAATTACCATCCTATAACGTGTAATAATTCTTTGCGGGATCAATTCATCTTTATCATTAGGAACAACGGTAATGCCTCCCTTTTTAGGAACACAATGGACAGGGCTTGCCCAATCACTATCAGCAACGGGATAAATATACCTGCCTCAAGGAGCTTTAGTATCTCCTTTCTTACCACTTCTTTCATTTTGGGATTCAGTCGTCGTTGAGGATCTCTAACTGGTTTGGCATCTTTCTCCACTGAAATTTTGTGTTGGCATAACGTGGGACTAATGCCCTTAAGATCATCCAGAGTATATCCAATAGCAGCTCGGTGCTTCTTCAGAGTTTGCAATAACCTTTCTTCTTCTTGCTCTGAAAGGTTAGCGCTAATAATAACATGATATATTTTCTTTTCATCAAGATAAGCACACTTAAGATTATTAGGTAGTGGTTTGAGTTCAAACACGGGATCACCCTTGGGTGGAGGGGGATCCCCAAGAATTTCAACGGGAAGGTTATGTTTCAGCACAGGTTCCTGTTTAAGGAACACTTCATCTATTTCCCTTCTTTCCTTCATAAACATATCATTTTCATGGTCTAGCAAATATTGTTCTAACGGATCAGTAGGAGGCATAGCAATGGAAGCAAGACCAATAATCTCATCCTTACTACGTGGTTTCCTATCACGAGGTTGTCTACGAAACTTAGCAAAATTAAACTCATGAGACATACCATCTAAGCCAATGGTGACAGTATCTTTTTCACAATCAATCTTAGCACTAGCTGTATTCAGGAAGGGTCTACCAAAAATAATGGTACAAAAATCATCTTGTGGGGAACCAAGAACAAGAAAATCAGCAGGATATTTAACCTTCCCACACAAGACTTCAACATCTCTAACAATCCCAACTGGTTTAATGGTATCCCTATTAGCAAGCTTAATAGTAACATCAATGTCTTCTAATTCAACGGGTGCAATGTCATGCATAATTTCTTTATATAAGGTATATGGTATTGCACTAGCACTAGCACCCGTATCACATAAGCCATGATAACGATGATCTCCTATTTTAACAGAAATAACAGGCATGCCTACGACAGGTCTATGTATCTTAGTATCTGGTCTAGCAATATTAGTAGTTTCATCACAGAAATAAATAACATGCCCATCTAAATCATCATCCAAGAGATCTTTAACCATAGCAATACTAGGTTCAACATTGATTTGCTCAAGAGGTGTATAAGTCCTAGTATTACTCTTACGAACAACAGTCGAAGTTTTAGCATGATCCTTTATCCTAACAGGAAAAGGAGGTTTCTCAACATAAGTAGTAGGAACAATAGGATCACTATAAGTGATAGTCTTTTCTTCAACTGTAATAGGTGCAACTACTTTCACATCAATAGGAGGATTATATTTAAACCACTTCCCTTTAGGGAGATCAACGTGAGTAGCAAAAGATTCACAGAAAGAAGCTACTATCTCAGAGTCAAGTCCATACTTGGCGCTAAATCCACGAAAAGCATCGGTATCCATAAAAGATTTAACACAATCGAACTTAGGTGCCATACCTGACTCCTTACCATCGTCGGAACCCCAATCTTCAGAGTTGTGTTTAATTATTTCCAATAAGTCCCATTTGAAATCAATAGTCTTCAGCATATAAGAACCAGCACAGGAAGTATCGAGCATGTTGCGATTATTGAGAGAAAGCCGAGAATAAAATTTTTGAATAATCATTTCCCGGGAGAGCTCATGATTGGGGCATGAATATAACATTGATTTAAGCCTCCCCCAAGCTTGAGCGATGCTTTCTCCTTCGTGAGGCCAGAAATTATATATGTAATTACGATCACGATGAACAGGATGCATAGGATAGAACTTCTGGTGAAATTCCAATTTCAATCGCTTATAATTCCAAGATCTCGTATCATCACATAGCCTATACCATGTCAATGCATCTCCCTTCAAAGATAAAGGAAAGACCTTCCTTTTGACAACATCATCGGGAATACCTGCAAGCTTAAATAATCCACAAACTTCATCCACAAAGATAAGGTGTAAATCGGGATGCAATGTTCCATCTCCTGCAAATGGATTAGCTAGCAGTTTCTCTATCATACCCGAAGGAATCTCAAAGTAAATATTTTCATAAAGTTCAGTAGGTTGAGGAGCAACTCTTTGCTCTTCTGGTTGGGGTGAAGATACCCCGAACAAGCCCCTCAAAGGATTAGTTTCCATAGTGACAAGTAACAGAAAATTTCAGCACAATATATGAATGTTTCCTTACCAAGTTCCACTCACCAAAAGGGCTACACTCCCCGGCAACGGCACCAGAAAAGAGTCTTGATGACCCACAAGTGTAGGGTATCTATCGTAGTCCTTTCGATAAGTAAGAGTGTCGAACCCAACGAGGAGCAGAAGGAAATGATAAGCGGGTTTCAGTAACGTTTTCTCTGCAAGAACTGAAATTGTAGGTAATAGATAGTTTTGTGATAAGATGAATTGTAATGAGTAACAAAGAATGAATGTAAATAAAGTGCAGCAAGGTGGCCCAATCCTTTATGTAGCAAAGGATAAGCCTGTACAATTTCTAATAATGAGAAAGGAGCTCCCGAGGACACATGGGAATTATCGTCAAGCTAGTTTTCATCACGTTCATATGGTTCGCGTTCGGTACTTTGATAATTTGATATGTGGGTGGACCAGTGCTTGGGTACTGCCCTTACTTGGACAAGCATCCCACTTATGATTAACCCCTATTGCATGCGTCCGCAACTACAAAAGAAGTATTAAGGTAAACCTAACCACAACATTAAATGTATGGATCCAAATCAGCCCCTAACGAAGCAACGCATAAACTAGGGTTTAAGCTTCTGTCACTCTAGCAACCCATCATCTACTTATTACTTCCCAGTGCCTTCCTCTAGGCCCAAATAATGGTGAAGTGTCATGTAGTCGACTTTCACATAACACCACTAGAGGAAAAGACAACATACATCTCATCAAAATATCGAACGAATACCAAATTCACATGAATACTAATGGCAAGACTTCACCCATGTCCTCAGGAACAAATGTAACTACTCAAGCATATTCATGTTCATAATCAGATTAGTAATAATATGCATTAAGGATCTGAACATATGATCTTTCACCAAGTAAACCAATTAGCATCAACTACAAGGAGTAATCAACACTACCAGCAACCCACAGGTACCAATTTGTGGTTTGGATACAAGATTGGATACAAGAGATGAACTCGGGTTTTGAGAGGAGATGGTGCTGGTGAAGATGTTGATGGAGATTGACCCCGTCCCGATGAGAGGATCGTTGGTGATGACGATGGTGATGATTTCCCCCTCCCGGATGGAAGTGTCCCCTGCAGAACAGCTCCGCGAGAGCCCTAGATTGGTTCCGCCAGGGTTCCGCCTCGTGGCGGCGGAGTTTCGTCTCGTAAGCTTGCCCACGATTTTTTCCAGGGTAAAAGCCCCAATATAGCAGAAGATGGACACCGGGGGGCCACCAGGGGGCCCAGGGGACAGGGGGCGCGCCCAGTAGGGGTGGGCGCGCCCCCACCTATCTGGCCAGGGTGTGGGCCCCCTGATGTATTTCTTCCGCTCAATAATTCTTATAAATTCCAAAAAGAGGTTTCATGGAGTTTCAGGAATTTTGGAGCAGTGCAGAATAGGTTTCCAATATGTGCTCCTTTTCCAGCCAGTATTCCAGCTGCCGGCATTCCCCCTCTTCATGGTGAACCTTGTAAAATAAGAGAGAATAGCCATAAGTATTGAGATATAATGTGTAATAATAACCCATAATGCAATAAATATTGATATAAAAGCATGATGCAAAATGGACGTATCAGCGCCCTACCCCCTGGGCGCGCCCCCTGCCTCGTGGGCCCCCTGGCAGGCTCCCGGTGCCCATCTTTTGCTATATGAAGTCTTTTACCCTGGAAAAAATCATAAACAAGCTTTTGGGACGAAACACCGCTGCCACGAGGCGGAACCTTGGCGGAGCCAATCTAGGGCTTCGGCGGAGCTGTTCTGCCGGGGAAACATCCCTCCGGGAGGGGGAAATCATCACCATCGTCATCACCAATGATCCTCTCATCGGGAGGGTGTCAATCTTCATCAACATCTTCACCAGCACCATCTCCTCTCAAACCCTAGTTCATCTCTTGTATCCAATCTTTGTCCCAAAACCTCAGATTGGTACCTGTGGGTTGCTAGTAGTGCTGATTACTCCTTGTAATTGATGCTAGTTGGTTTATTTGGTGGAAGATCATATGTTCAGATCCATTATGCATATTAATACCCCTCTGATTATGAACATGAATATGATTTGTCAGTAGTTACGTTTGTTCCTGAGGACATGGGAGAAGTCTTGCTATAAGTAGTCATGTGAATTTGGTATTCGTTCGATATTTGATGAGATGTATGTTGTCTCTCCTCTAGTGGTGTTATGTGAACGTCGACTACATGACACTTCACCATTGTTTGGGCCTTGAGGAAGGCATTGGGAAGTAATAAGTAGATGATGGGTTGCTAGAGTGACAGAAGGTTAAACCAAAGTTTATGAGTTGCTTCGTAAGGGGCTGATTTGGATCCATATATTTCATGCTATGGTTAGGTTAACCTTAATACTGCTTTTGTAGTTGCGTATGCTTGCAATAGGGGTTAATCATAAGTGGGATGCTTGTCCAAGAAAGGGAAGTACCCAAGCACCGGTCCACCCACATACCAAATTATCAAAGTAATGAACGCGAATCATATGAGCGTGATGAAAACTAGCTTGACGATAATTCCCATGTGTCCTCGGGAGCGCTTTTCTCTATATAAGAGTTTGTCCAGGCTTGTCCTTTCTTACAAAAAGGATTGGGCCATCTTGCTGCACCTTATTTACTTTCATTACTCGTTACTCGTTACAAATTACCTTATCACAAAACTATCTGTTACCGATAATTTCAGTGCTTGCAGAGAATACCTTACTGAAAACCGCTTGTCATTTCCTTCTGCTCCTCGTTGGGTTCGACACTCTTACTTATCGAAAGGACTAAGATAGGTCCCCTATACTTGTCGGTCATCATGGGTCATCAAGACTCTTTTCTGGCGCCGTTGTCGGGGAGTGAAGCGCCTTTGGTAAGGAAAAAACTTATATAGTGTGCTGAAATTTACTGTCACTTGTTACTATGGAAAGTAATCCTTTGAGGGACTTGTTCGAGGTATCTTCACCCCGACCAGTAGGGCAAAGAGTTGCTCCTCAACCTACTGAACCTACTGAAAATGTTTTCTTTGAAATTCCTTCGGGTATGATAGAGAAACTGCTAGCTAATCCTTTTACAGGAGATGGAACATTAGATCCCGATTTGCACCTAATCTATGTGGATGAAGTTGGTGGATTATTTAAGCTTGCAGGTATGCCCGAGGATGTTATCAAGAAGAAGGTCTTCCCTTTCACTTTGAAGGGAAAGTCATTGACATGGTTTAGGCTGTGTGATGATATGGGATCATGGAACTACAACCGATTGAAATTGGAATTTCATCAGAAGTTTTAGCCTATGCATCTTGTTCATCGTGATCGTAATTATATATATAATTTTTGGCCTCGCGAAGGAGAAAGCATCACTCAAGCTTGGGGGAGGCTTAAGTCAATGTTATATTCATGCCCCAATCATGAGCTCTCAAGAGAAATTATTATTCAAAAAATTTATGCTCGGCTTTCTCTCAATAATCGCTCCATGCTCGATACTTCTTGTACTGGTTCCTTTATGATGAAGTCTATTTAATTCAAATGGGATTTATTGGAAAGAATTAAAGGCAACTCTGAAGACTGGGATCTCGATGAAGGTAAGGAGTCACGTATAACACCTAAGTTTGATTGTGTTAAATCTTTTATGAATACCGATGTTTTCCGTGAATTTGGCACTAAATATGTACTTGACTCTGAGATAGTAGCTTCTTTCTGTGAATCCTTTGATACTCATGTTGACATCCCTGAGGAGAAGTGGTTTAAATATCATGCTCCCATTGAAGTAAAAGTAGTTGAACCTATTAAAGTTGAAGAAAATACTATCACTTATAATGTTGATCCTATTGTTCCTACCGCTTATATCGAGAAACCACCTTTCCCTGTTAGAATAAAGGTTCATGCTAAAGCTTCAATTGTGGTTTTGTAGTGACACCTACACCCCCTGAGCAAATTAAAGTTGAACCTAGTATTGCTATGGTTAAAGATCTCTTGGCTGATAATATTGATGGGCATGTTATTTACTTCTATGATGAAGCTACTAGAATTGCTAGACCCGATACTAAGGGTAAACATAGACCTGTTGTTGGCATGCCTGTTATTTCTGTTAAAATAGGAGATCATAGTTATCATGGCTTGTGTGAGATGGGTGCTAGTGCAAGTGCAATACATCATTCCTTATACAAAGAAATTATGCATGATATTGCACCTGCTGAGATAGAAGAGATAGATGTTACAATTAAGCTTGCCAATATAGATACTATTTCACCAATTGGGATTGTTAGAGATGTTGAAGTCTTGTGTGGGAAAGTTAAATATCCTACTGATTTTCTTGTTCTTGGTTCCCCACAAGATGACTTTTGTCCCATTATATTTGGTAGGCCCTTCTCGAATACTGTTAATGCTAAGATAGATTGCAAAAAGGATGTTGTTACTATTGGTTTAGGGGATATGTCTCATGAGTTTAATTTTGCTAAATATCTTAGACAACCCCATGATAAAGAATTGCCTAGTAAAGATGAAATTATTGGTCTTGCTTCTATTGCCGTGCCTCCTAATGATCCTTTAGAGCAATATTTGCTATACCATGAAAATGACATGTTTATGAATGAAAGAAGGGAAATAGATGAAGTATTCTTTAAACAAGGACCTATCTTGAAACACAACTTGCCTGTTGAAATTCTAGGGGATCCTCTTCCACCCAAGGGTGATCCCGTGTTTGAGCTTAAACCATTACCTGATACTCTTAAATATGCTTATCTTGATGAAAAGAAGATATATCCTGTTATTATTAGTGCTAAATTTTTAGAGCCAGAAGAAGAGAAATTATTGAAAACTCTAAAGAAGCACCGTGCTGCTATTGGATATACTCTTGATGATCTTAAGGGCATTAATCCCACTCTATGCCAGCACAAAATAAAATTGGAGAATGACGCTAAACCAGTTGTTGATCACCAATGACGGTTATATCCTAAGATGAAAGAAGTGGTAAGAAAAGAAATACTAAAGCTCCTGGAGGCAGGTATAATTTATCCTGTTGCTGACAGTCAGTGGGTAAGTCCTGTCCATTGTGTCCCTAGAAGGGAGGTATTACTATTGTTCCTAATGGTAAAGATGAATTGATCCCACAAAGAATTGTTACAGGTTATAGAATGGTAATTGATTTCCGCAAAGTAAATAAAGCTACTAAAAAGGATCATTACCCTTTACCTTTTATTGATCAAATGGTAGAAATATTATCCAAACATACACATTTTTGCTTTCTAGACGGTTATTCTGGTTTCTCTCAAATACCTGTGTCAAAAGAGGATCAAGAAAAAACCACTTTTACTTGCCCTTTAGGTACCTTTGCTTATAGACGTATGCCTTTTGGTTTATTCAATGCACCTGCTACCTTTCAAAGATGTATGACTGCTATATTCTCTTACTTTTGTGAAAAGCCTCTTACTTTTGTGAAAAGATTGTTGAGCTTTTCATGGATGATTTCTCCGTATATGGAACTTCTTTTGATGATTGCTTAAGCAACATTGGTCGAGTTTTGCAGAGATGCGAAGAAACTAATCTTGTCTTGAATTGGGAGAAGTGCCACTTTATGGTTAATGAAGGTATTGTCTTGGGGCATAAAATTTCTGAAAGAGGTATTGAAGTGGATAAAGCCAAAGTTGATGCTATTGAAAAAATGTCGTACCTAAGGACATTAAAGGTATAAGAAGTTCCCTTGGTCATGCCGGTTTTTATAGGAGGTTCATTAATGACTTCTCTAAAATTTCTAGGCCTCTGACTAATCTCTCACAAAAAGATGTTCCTTTTGTCTTTGATGATGACTGTGTAGAAGCATTTGAAATACTTAAGAGAGCCTTGCACTACAGGAAACAACTACTTTGCCGTCTGCCATGGCGGACGGCAAAGGCTCGAAAGGCGGACGGCAAAGACCTTTGCCGTCAGCCGCGGACGGCAAAGACCTTTGCCGTCAGCCGCGGACGGCAAAAGGCTCCGGCAAAGAACGCTACGGTAAACAGCTCCTTTGCCGTCTGCTTCCTGGCGGCGGACGGCAAAGGCTCTTTGCCGTCTGCGGCGGACGGCAAAGAGGGCGGACGGCAACAATTGCGCTGTCAGTCCGTTAAGTGGCTAACGGCAGACCTTTGCCGTCCGCCGCAGACGGCAAAGAGCCTTTGGTCTTTGCCGTCCGCCTTATGATGTCATCTACACGTCACTAGATGGCAGGTTCTTTGCCGTCTGCCACTGATGGCAAAGTGCAGGTTCTTTCCCGTCTGCCACGGACAGCAAAGTCTTTGCCGTCTGCCACTGTAGGCAAACTGACCAAATGGGTCAGCTCCCAGGAAGCACAGTTGGCTGCCACGTGGCTTCTTTGCCGTCCGCGGCAGACGGCAAAGAGCTCTTTGCCGTCGGTGGCAGACGACAAAGAGCCTGCATATTGTCTATTTTTTCTGTTTTTTGTTAAATCCCACAATTTGCACAGAAAATATATATGACATATAGATATATTTAACATGCATTCATCACATAAACAAGTTCATACATCATTTCATACATAAACGAGGTCCATCCATCATTTCATACATAAACGAGTTCCATCCATCATTTCATACATAAAGAAGTTCCATCCATACATAAAGTAGCACTCCATAGCTAAGGTGACTAGAATGAGAAGACAAGAATGAGAAGTCAAGAAGAAGAAGAGTAGAACAAGCACTCCATCCAGCACATAATGAAATCTGCAAAATGGCAAAATAAGAAAGTTAGAAATGGATCGTTTTTGACGTAACTAAGGTGAAATGGATCGTTTTTGAGGTAACTAAGGTGAAATGGATCTTTTTTAGCTCACTTAGGTCAAATGGATCGTTTTTGAGCTAACTTAGTTGAAATGGATCGGTTTTGAGCTAACTTTGTTGAAATGGATCATTTTAGAGCTAATTTAGTTGAAATGGATCTTTTTGAGCTAACTTACGTGAAATGGATCATTTAAGAGCTAATTTAGGTGAAATGGATCGTTTTTTAGCTCACTTAGGTCAAATGGATCGTTTATGAGCTAAATTAGTTGAAATGGATCGTTTATGAGATAACCTAGGTAAGATGGGTCATTTTGGAGTTAACCTAGGTGAAATGGGCCATTTTAAAGCTAACGTAGGTAAAATGGATCATTTAGGAGCTAATGTAGGTAAAATGGGTCATTTCTGAGCTAACTTGGATGAACTGCATCATTTATAAGCTTACCTAGATAAAATGGGTCATTTTGGAGGAAAATAAGCTAACTCTAGGTCATTATGGTAAGCATATTGGAGGAAATAAAGCTAAGTCTAGGTCTTTATGCATTTGTTAAGCAAAACACTAGAGAAACTTACCGTGATCAGGGAGGTGTAGGAGCGGGGTGGCTAGTGCCGCTACCTGGAGAAGGATCGTGCGATGCGTTTCTGGAGTTAAGCTGCACCAAAGATCATTTCCAATGTCTCGTTAGCATTAAGACACTCAAATGTTAAGACTACCAAGTAATGTCCATTCAAACTAAACTCACCGTGCTCCCAGGAGCAATCACTGGCATCGGCGGAGCGGGCTGACCGGACTTCTCGCACACAGACTGCACATTTGGTTTTCAGAACAGACTCATACTAGTTAGTAATGAGACTCAAATGTTAAGACTAGCAAGTAATCTGCAGAAGAAACTTACCACAAGGAGCTCGTACATGGCCCTTGCCTGCATGTCATTCCGTGCCCTCTCCTCCTCCATCATCTTTCCCGTCCTCTCCTCCATCTCCCGCTGCCTCTCCGCCGCCTCCGCCAGAAGTTTCTCCGTTCTATCTCTCTCAGTCTGTATAGCAGCCTGCAACACCACTCACATGACCATTTGTAATCATTGATGGAAGCGCACACAATGTAATGGAGAAAGATAACTGAGTACGTATCACTAACCTTGATGGCGAGTTGCACTGGCCGTTCACGAGGCCTTATCTCAGGAGCGGAGCTCGACTGGCGCGCCTTGATCTCTGGGAGAGTGCTAGGACAACGGATAAGTCCATCTCCAATGGCTATAGAGCCATGGGACCTCCCGCCACCAGATATCATCACCAGCTCTGGATCAATGGGACCCTGGCTCGGGTTAAAGTCCTCGCCTTCCCCTCATCTCTATATCTCACGAGCTTGTTGTGGGAGGAGATGTTGGTGAAGTTGTTTGCATCATCGAGGTCAGACTGAGAGAAAGCCTTGACTTTCTTGTAAGAGCCAGTGTGGGCCATGGCATACAGGTCGTACACCTCTGGCACCTTATCCGCCTTATTGTGGCGTGCCTGAAAGAGAGAAACAATGAAAATTAGTAATTAAAGGGCTCAAGCTAGAATGATGAATGAATTGCATGAATCATGAAGCAAACCACATACCCAGTTGCGCCCGAACTGATATAAGTTGGAGCTGCCTTGATGGTGTGGCACACCTTCCATTTGGGCACGTTTGTCCTTGGCCTAGTTGTGGAGGGCTAGCCATTCTTGTGAGCACCACTCATTGACCAACACCTCCCAACAATCCATCCGATCCGCACACCATCTCGGAGGCGCCTAAGTTAGCAAATAGAAACTTGAGCGCTACGGCTAAGAATTACTAAATGAAGGAACTTAAGTAGAAGGCCTTAAGAATTACCTTCATGTACTGCTCCTTACTCAGGAACTTATCGCGGCACGCCGGCTTGGTCTTCTTGATACCACGCAAGGCGTAGTAGTCTCGAACAGCCTGCACCCGAGCCTCGTGCCGTAAGTTCTGGAGTAGGCGCTTGCAGACATTCTGGATAACATTTGCGCAGTCCTCCTCGTATCCCTCCTCACACCTGTAGAATTTCTGCAATCAAATGAGACAATATTGATTAGTACAATTAATAACTAGCTAGTTGAAGATTTTGAAATGTGTAAAGGAGAAATTACCCAGAACGTCCTGATCACCATGTCTGCCCTTGTGTCGCACACGACACCGTCAATAATGACATCCGGCGGGGCCGGGGCAGCCACGTAGTGCTCCCAGCTCAACCCAAGCTCTGGAAGCCGACCCTCACCAGGCAACGTGACAAACCCCGGGAAGTTTTGCCGGCAAAGAACTCCAAGGACGGAGTTGGGCCGGCGGACACTATGATGGTGGTCCCAACCCCTGCAGCATGACAAGGCCAACGCATTAGTTATTTGAAGAAACGTGAATGCAGAAGGTACAAAAATATTAAATGCACTTACGTACCTCTCCCCATCAGGGAAGATCAACCACCTCTGCTCGCGGGTCGCCGGCACGGACGGGAGCCGTGTAGCACCACGCTGGTAGACGGTGCCACCCTCCTCCTCAAGATCAGTCGGCTCCCCGCCATCATCAGCATGGCCATTCGGCTCCTCGGGCTGATCCAGCCAGGTACCCCATCCGGACGTGTGCTCCTCCGGGGTCTCGGGGGCCGAACTCTCATGGGCCGAAGGCCAGTCGACCCGAGGCTCGTGGGCCCAAGACCCGTGGACCGGAGGCTCGTGGACCGGAGTCCGTGTAGCCTCCTCCTCGGATGAGTCCACCCTAGCAGTCACGTGCTCGGGTGAAACAGCTGGGGGTGGCGGCGAGGAAGGCGCCCTAGGAGTCACCCTACCTCCTCTCTCGCGACCACGTGCCCCACCTCCTCTCTTCCTACCTCGTCCCCTGCTGGGCACCGCGGTGGACGAAGAAGGGCCCGGCGGTGTGGACATACTGTCCAGCAACGCTCGGCGAAGAGGTACGTCTGGAATCGAAGACCTCAGACCACGCGCCGAGGAAGAAGGGGCCTTGGCGCGCTCCCGACCAGCGCCCACCATCTTTCAACACCTGCCATGACAAACAGTAAACGAAATTAGTACAACATAAAAAAAAGACCGACATGAATAATAATATGTGTATCACTTAAGTGTATCATCATCAAGTACAACATTAAAAAATTTAATACCTGACACTACTAATAATCTCGATCAGTATCATCAATAAATGCATAATCATCATCATCACTATAATCAATGACGGGCTCATAGGGTTCAGTGGCATCAACATGTGCAAGGCCACCTTGACGTAATCGGTCAAGCAATGACAGGTCATCCGCAGCAGTAACCTCTTCTTGTTCCGGCTCTTCTTGTTCCTCCTCTGGGGTGATGTCGGATTCACTGTCGCTGTCTACTTCAATGTTTTGGGGTGAAGTTTAGCGGTTCTTGAAACGCTTTTTGGAAAGACGTGTCTCTTGGAAGAATTCTCCTTCATATGTGTCTGGGTTAATGTGAGGTTCATAATCCTCTTCCTTTGGGGGAGATAGTCTAGCACGTGGCGGCACTTCATAAACGACATCCCAACCTTTCAGATTTGGATTAGTTTGGCAGGCCCACGGTAGATAGAATACTTGGGTCGCCTGTTGAGCCGTAATATAGACATCAGGAACATCTAAATGGGTGCTTTGGTTGATTTCAACTAGCCCTATATGTTCATAAGTTCTTCTAGTCTCCTTCGGCTGAAACCAATAACATTTGAAGACTACGACATTCGGTGGGTTTTCACCATAGAATAGAAGTTCATAAATTGCTTCAACTCTCCCATAATACTCGGTACCTCCTTCGCCGATAGCAGATACACAACAATTTGTAGACTTTCGGTCGGCCATAGATAGCTCTTTGCCATAGGTACGAAAGCGATACCCGTTGATGTCGTATTTGTCAAATGAACGGACCTTATAGTCAAAACCATTAGCGACTTGTCTCAATTCGGCGTCCATAGACTCTGAATTAGCCTACAAGTTTAATATGAAAGGATTGTTGCATTACGCACAAATTAGCGAATGAAACCGGGATAGCCGCCTACAAATTAGCCTACAAGTCTAATAGAAATTACCATTTGTTTGAACCAAGAGATGAAACCGGGATAGCCGCCACCTTGCTTTGCGAGAAGCTCATACTCTTCGACAGAATCCTTTTGGATCACCGCTCCATACGAGAATAAGGCGACGTATCGACTGTATGAAATATCCAGGAATAAGAGCAGTTCAAAGGAAATAGAAGTTGCGAAACTATGTACCGAGAACTTACTCGATGTACGGCCGCACTTCTATCAGGTTGTTGAAGATATACAACGAAATGGTCCGCCATTGTTCGTTATCCAAAGATACTGGATTTGAAACACTGGCTGGTGCGAGATTCCCTTTGAATAGGCTGAGGTTGGATCCACCCTTTTTAGGGTCGTCAGCATTGTACCGAGGCTTCGGATTATGCAAATGACGACTTTTGGCTTCGTAGTGTGCTGTCACGAAGTTTGCCGCCTCCTCAGTGATGAATGCCTCAGCCATCGATGCTTCAATTCTACGTTTATTTTTACATTTTTGTCGAAGCGTCTTCTGCATCCTCTCAGTTGGGTAGCACCAACGATTTTGCACGGGCCCCCCCAATCTTGCCTCGGTCGGGAGATGCAAAATCAAATGTTGCATTGGATTAAAGAAGCCCGGTGGAAAGATCTTCTCTAACTTGCAGATCAACTCCGGCGCCAACTCTTCCATTTCTTCTAGCACGCCAGGCGATAGTTCTTTCTCACAAAGAACACGGAAGAAATAGCTGAGTTCTGCTAGTACTAGCCATTCATCCTCAGGGATGAAGCCACGCAACATCACCGGCATTACCCGCTCAATCCATATGTGCCAATCATGACTCTTGAGACCAAATATCTTCAATTTATCAAGACTGGCTCCCCTCTGTAGATTCGCTGCATACCCATCGGGGAACATCAACTGCATTTTCACCCACAAGATAATTTCCCTCATAGCCGGCCTTCCAAGATTGAACCATGCCTTTGGCTTCGTCCAGTTCTGCTTTCCTTTCGGTTCTTTCATGTTTTGTAACGGCCTATCACATAGCGCCTCCAGATCGACTCTAGCCTTAGTATTATCCTTTGACTTCCCATCTATGCCGAACAATGTACCAAAAAGTGCCTCGGCGATATTCTTCTCAGTGTGCATCACGTCGATGTTGTGTGGGCAAAGGAGGTCTTTGAAGTAAGGCAGATCCCATAAGCATGTTTTGTGAGTCCAGGCGTGCTTAGAATTATACCCCTTGAAGTACCCTGGACGCTCGGGATCTGGCTCGAGAGCGTTTAACTGATCCAGGGTCTGTTGGCCTGTCAATGCATGTGGTGCAGAGTTTTTGACAACTCTACCTCTGATGACGTTCTTCTTGTCTTTCCTGAACTTATGGCGAGGATTCAGGAACTCTCTATGCATGTCGAAGCAAGAAAACTTGCGACCGGCCTGAAGCCACCGAAACTCAAGAGCTCCCTTGCATGTGGGGCACGGGAACCTTCCATGCACACACCAGCCAACGAATAGCGCATACGCCGGCAAGTCATGCGTCGAGTACATGTACCAGACACGCATTATGAAGTTCCGTTTGCTATAGGCATCGTATGTCTTGAACCCATTATCACAGGCTTCTTGCAATTCGTCCTTAAGCGGTTGCATGTACACATTCATATTTTTCCCCGGATAGTTGGGCCCTGGAATTATCAACGTCAGGAAAATGTTCTTTCTTTGCATAATCTGTCCGGGGGGGAGATTGAGTGGAAAGACAAATACGGGCCAACAACTGTATTGGGTTGCCGTCATACCAAACACACTGAACCCATCCGTGCTGATACCGACTCGAGGATGCCTCGGATCTGCCGCTTTGTCACCATGTAATTCATCAAACTTTTTCCACGCAACACCATCCGATGTGTGTACAATCATCAGATTCCCATCTGCATCTAGTTCGGTTCTTTTGCCCGTTTTGTGCCATGTCATCTGTCTGGCCGTCTCTTCGACCATGAAAAGACGTTGAAGTCTTGGTACGATTGGCATATACCTAAGAACACTAACGGGGATTTTGGTCTGTGTCTTCTCACCCATACCGTTGTCTACCACAACATACCTGGAAGACTTGCAAATGGGACAATAGTTCAAGTCCGCATAGTCAAGCCTAAACAAGACACATCCTTTCTCACAGGCATGTATCTTATCATAGGGCATCTTCAGTGCACGGAGGATTTTGTCCGACTGGTATAGGTTTGCAGGCATTACATGGCCTTTGGGTAGAAAGCGTCCAAATACTGTCATCATTGCATCGTAGCATTCTCTGCCCAAGTTGAACTGAGCCTTCAGAGCCATTACTTGTGAGATGGCATCCAACTGACAAAGCTCAGTGTGCTCATGGAGCGGACGTTTTGAAGACTCCAACATTTCATTGAAGGCCTTTGCAGATTCCTCCATCTCCTCGTCCGAATCCCGAGCATCATCAAAGTCTTGCACCATGTTTTCCATCCCGGTACCATGCTCGTCGGTGCGACGACGATCCACCTCAGCTCGGTCACGTTGGGCAGACTCACCATGAAATGTCCACACCGTATAATCGGGCGTAAAACCACTCTTCTGCAGGTGTTTGCCCATTTCAGCCTCTGTCCTCTTTTCCCAATTGCCCAACCGTAAACAGGGGCACCAGGTTTTCCTCTGGCCATTTGCAAATGCGGCTCGCACAAACCCCTTGGTTTTTGTGAACCATTCAATGCTCCATTTGTTCTGACCAGTGTGACCGGTGTACATCCACGCACGATCACTCATCTTGACTTTCAGAGCTACTAGACACACAACAAATATATATATATATATAATTCACCATGTATGTATTCATCAGTTGATCTACTTTGTCAATTTTATTACGTCCATGCAACCTACACTCTAATAGGTAATGATAGGTCCTAATCCCACCCGAGTATGTTTAGATTGGGTTCATTTTCCCATGCTATGCTCCGGATCCTACGCAAAATTTCGGCAGCACCTCCCCGCTGTTCTCCTGATACACGTCTCTGCAATAAACAGAGAGGATGTGTACCCGGAGAACAACAGGGGAGGCACTGACGAAATTTATGCGTCGGATCCGGAGCAAAGCATATGGGAAAAGGAACCCAATCTAAACATACTCGGGCTGTCCATGGATAGCGTTGGACAATTCGAAAGAATCAAGGTTATAAATATGCAAATGCATGCATATTTATAACTATGACGCTTTCGAACGGGAGACACATATTGGTTACGCATACTGATGATTCAAGACACATATGTAGCTAGCTATCAAGTTTCATCCGAATAGATCAAATAATTAATGGGGGAGGAGGACATGTCATTTGTGCTCACCCACGAACGAAGGGGCAGAGCTCGTCAAACGCACGGTGATGTCGTCGAACACCAAACCTCGCAGCGATGAAACAACTGCACATTTAAAATTACAAGATCAACACAATTATATATGATGTTTTTCATAACAAAATCGAAAGATATATGACCTAACTAATAATTCACAAATATATGACCCCGTCGGCTTTTGGAAGGCCAAAGAACACCTTTTCGGGAGGTGTCGGGGGTCGGGGTGTCGTGTCGGTCTCGGGGTGCCGTGTCGGGGTCGGCGTCGGGATCTCGGGGTCGGGGTGTCGGGTCGGGGTGTCGGGTCGGGGTGCCGGGTCGGGGTCGGTGTGCCGTGTCGGTGTCGGGGTCGGGGTGTCGGGTCAGGCTCGGGGTCGGGGTGTCGGGGTCGGGGTCCGGGTCGGGGTATCGTGGTCGGGGTCTCGGGGTCGGGGTGCCGGGTCGGGGTCGGGGTGCCGTGTCGGTGTCGGGGTCGGGGTGTCGGGTCAGGCTCGGGGTCGGGGTGTCTTGTCGGGGTGCCGGGTCGGGGTCGGGGTGCCATGTCGGTGTCAGGGTCGGGGTGTCGGGTCAGGCTCGGGGTCGGGGTCTCGGGGTCGGGGTGTCGGGTCAGGCTCGGGGTCGGGGTCTCGGGGTCGGGGTGTCGGGTCGGGGTGCCGGGTCGGGGTGTCGGGTCGGGGTGTCGGGTCGGGGTGCCGTATCGGGGTCGGGGTGCCGGGTCGGGGTGCCGGGTCGGGGTCGGGGTGCCATGTCGGTGTCGGGGTAAGGGTGGGTGTGATGTCAGGGTGTCGGTGTCGGGGTGTCGTGTCGGTGTCGGGGTCGGGGTCTCGGGGTCGGGGTGTCGGGTCGGGGAGCCGGGTCGGGGTCGGGGTGCCGTGTCGGTGTCGGGGTCGGGGTGTCGGGTCAGGCTCGGGGTCGGGGTGTCTTGTCGGGGTGCCGGGTCGGGGTCGGGGTGCCGTGTCGGTGTCGGGGTCGGGGTGTCGGGTCAGGCTCGGGGTCGGGGTCTCGGGGTCGGGGTGTCGGGTCGGGGTGCCGGGTCGGGGTGTCGGGTCGGGGTGTCGGGTCGGGGTGCCGTCTCGGGTTCGGGGTGTCGGGTCGGGGTGCCGGGTCGGGGTCGGGGTGCCGTGTCGGTGTCGGGGTAAGGGTGGGTGTGGTGTCAGGGTGTCGGTGTCGTGGTGTCGTGTCGGTGTCGGGGTCGGGGTCTCGGGGTCGGGGTGTCGGGTCGGGGTGCCGGGTCGGGGTCGGGGTGCCGTGTCAGGGTCGGGATGTCGGGTCAGGCTCGGGGTCGGGGTGTCGGGTCAGGCTCGGGGTCGGGGTGTTGGGGTCGGGGTCGGGGTGTCGGGGTCGGGGTCGGGGTCGGGGTGCCGTGTCGGTGTCGGGGTCGGGGTGTCGGGTCAGGCTCGGGGTCGGGGTGTCGGGGTCGGGGTCTAGGGGTCGGCGTGTCGTGTCGGGGTGCCGGGTTGGGGTCGGGGTGCCGTGTCGGGTCGGGGTTTTTTCCTCTTTTTTCCTTTTCTTCTTCTTCCTATTCTTCCTTTTCTTCCTCTTCTTCTTTTTTCTTCTCCTCCTCCTCTTCTTCTTCTTCCTTTCCTTTTTCCTCTTCTTCTTCTCCTCCTCTCCTCTTTTTTCTTCTTCTTCTTCCTCTTCTTCTTTTTTCTTCTCCTCCTCCTCTTCTTCTTCTTCCTTTCGTTTTTCCTCTTCTTCTTCTCCTCCTCTCCTCTTTTTTCTTCTTCTTCTTCCTCTTCTTCTTTTTTCTTCTCCTCCTCCTCTTCTTCTTCTTCCTTTCGTTTTTCCTCTTCTTCTTCTCCTCCTCTCCTCTTTTTTCTTCTTCTTCTTCCTCTTCTTCTTTTTTCTTCTCCTCCTCCTCTTCTTCTTCTTCCTTTCCTTTTTCCTCTTCTTCTTCTCCTCCTCTCCTCTTTTTCTCTTCTTCTTCTTCTTCCTCTTCTTCTTTTTTCTTCTACAACCTAAACCTAAAACTAAACCTAAACCTAAAACTAAACCTAAAACTACAACTAAAACTAAATCTAAAGCAAAACTAAAAGTAAAAAGGAAAAAAAAGAAAAAAACAGAAAAAAACTGAAAAATGGGGGCTCACCTGGGGGGTGGAGGAGGCCGGTGGAGGAGGGGGCGGGGCGGTGGAGGAGGCGGTCTGGGGGCGGCGGCGAGCCGGGGCGGCGGGGGGCGACGGGGCGGCGGGGGGCGCGGGGGGCGCGGGGCGGCGGGGGGCCGGGGCGGTGAGGGCGACGGGGCCCCGGGGCGGCGGCGAGCCGGGACGGCAGGGGCGACGGGGCGGCGGGGGGCGCGGGGCGGCGGGGGGCCGGGGCGGTGAGGGCGACGGGGCCCCGGGGCGACGGCGAGCCGGGGCGGCGGGGGCGACGGGGCGGCGGCGGCGCGCGGCGGGCGGCGGCGTGGGAGGAGAGAAACGGCGGCGTGGGAGGGAGAGGGAAGAAGCGAGTAACGGGCGGGGGTACGGGCCGTTAGGTAGTAGGCTCTTTGCCGTCCGCCCCGCTTTGCCGTCCGCTTTTTTGCCTCTTTGCCGTCTGCTAGCGGACGGCAAAGAGGTGGCCCGTTAAGTTTTTCAAAAACGGGCGGGGGGTGGGGGCCACCTCACTCTTTGCCGTCCGCCAGCGGACGGCAAAGATTCTTTGCCGTCAGCTGGCCGACGGCAAAGAGCTGGCAGACGGCAAAGAGCTTCTTTGCCGTCTGCTTTGGGGTAGCTGATGGCAAAGAGCTGGCAGACGGCAAAGAGCTTCTTTGCCGTCAGCTAGCAGACGGCAAAGAGCTGGCAGATGGCAAATTAGCTGATTCCAGTAGTGTTGATTTCTACACCTATTGTTCAACCACCTGATTGGAATTTACCCTTTGAAATTATGTGTGATGCTAGTGATTATGGTGTAGGTGCTGCTCTAGGACAAAGAGTTGATAAGAAATTAAATGCTATCCAATATTCTAGTAAAACTCTAGACAGTGCCAGAGAAATTACGCTACTACTAAAAAAGAATTTTTAGCAGTTGTATTTGCTTGTGACAAGTTCAGACCTTACATTGTTGATTCTAAAGTAACAGTTCACATTGATCATGCTGCTATTAAATATCTTATGGAAAAGAAAGATGCTAAACCTAGACTTATTAGATGGGTTCTCTTGCTACAAGAATTTGATTTGCATATTATTGATAGAAAGGGAGTTGAGAACCCCGTTGTAGACAACTTGTCTAGGTTAGAGAATGTTCTTGGTGACCCACCACCAATTGATGATAGCTTTCCTGATGAACAATTAGCTGTCATAAATGCTTCTCGTACTGCTCCATGGTATGATGATTATGCTAATTATATTGTTGCTAATTTTATACCACCTAGTTTCACATACCAGCAAAAGAAAAAGTTTTTCTATGATTTAAGACATTACTTCTGGGATGACCCAAAGTTTATAAAGAAGGAGTAGATGGTGTTACTAGACGTTGTGTACTTGAGAATGAACAGGAACAGATCCTATGCAAGTGTCACTCCGAGGCATATGGAGGACACCAAGCTGGAGATACAACTGCACATAAGGTATTGCAATCCGGTTTCTATTGGCCTACTCTCTTCAAAGATGCCCGTAAGTTTGTCTTGTCTTGTGATGAATGTCAAAGAATTGGTAATATTAGTAGACGTCATGAAATGCCTATGAACTATTCACTTGTCATTGAACCATTTTGTAACACCCCGGATGTAACTTGCCATATTTGTAACTCCGACTCTTGCCATTTTTGGCTTTGTGATATGATTTTCCCTCCGTTGTCGGGTTTTGTCTTTCGTTTTGTATTTTGTCATGTCATGCATTTTCTTATCATGTCATCATGTGCATTGCATTTGCATACGTGTTCGTCTCATGCATCCGAGCATTTTCCCCGTTGTCCGTTTTCCAATCCGGCGCTCCTATCTCCTCCGGTGCACCCCTCTTGTTTTCTTTCCTGTGCGTGTGTCAAACTTTCTCAGAATGGACCGAGGCTTGTCAAGTGGCCTTAATACACCACCCGGAGACTACCGGTCAAGTTTCGTTCCTTTCGGAGGTCGTTTGGTACTCCAATGGTTAACCGGGCATCCGCAATGTCCATTTGAGTGTCCAGCAAAAACCCCTCTAAAACCAGCCCAAAACCCACCAAACTCTCTTCCATGCTCTAGGTCGTTCGATCACAATCGTGTGGGCGAAAACCGCACCTCATTTGGAGCCTCCTAGCTCCCTCTACCTATTTATTTGCATCTCCCCCGAAAACGAAATCGCAGTCTAAACCCTTGCGCCTTCCACCTCGCGCCGCCGGACAACGTCCGCCCGTGCCCGGCGAATCAGCCCGCGCCCGTGCCCGGCGAATCAGCCCGTGCCCGGCGAATCAGCCCTCCAGGCCCGCCTCCTCCCGCGCCGCCGCTCGGGCCCCGCGCCCCGCGCCTGCCGCCTCCTCCGCGTCCGCGCCGCCGCCGCCTTGCTCGCCGCCGCCGCCGCGGGCATCGCCGCCGGCCCCGTTGCGCCCGCCGGCGCCCGCGCCCTCCGGCGCCCGCCTCCCTCCGCCGGCGACCGCCGTCCTCCGGCCTCCCTCTCCTCCGCCGGCGCCGCCATCCCTCTCCCTCCTTCCTCTCCGGCCGGCGAGCACCCGAGCGCCGTCGAGCCCGGCCAGATCCGATCGATCCCGTAAGGTAGCCCCGTTGACTTTCTCCTCGTACCCCCCGAAAATATTTTCTAAGTGTTGGATTTTCTCAGCATCTTGCCATGTTCATAGCTCCATAACTCCTTGCATCTAGCTCCGATTTGCGCGTGTAATATGTAAAATTGTTCGTCTCGTGATGCTCTTCATTTTGTTCAATTGCACCATGTTCATTAGAGGTCATCTTGATGCCCAAATCTCTGTTGGAAGAGGGCTAGTTGCTGTTATTCTCTGGTTCTTATCAGAACTTGGAGATTTGTCATTTTTGAATCATTTAATCTGTGCATCTTATGGGCATGAGATCTACATGTGTTTTTAAGTACTTGTCTGCTGTAATTTTGTTGCCATGTAAACTTGGTGCTACAGAGAGATCCATGCATATTTTGGAGATGTTCAGTAAGGATGTTTTGTAGCTATAGCTGTAATTGATCCATTCCTATAATTGTTTGAAATTATGAAGTGACATAGCATGACTCAATCTTGCTCTACTTTTGCTATAAAATATTTCTGGCAGATTCTTAACATGATATGCAATTTTGTCAAGCTTATTGTAGTTGATCCATACATGCTATGTTGTGAACTAGCCGTAGCTCAGTGTTCTTGTTTTGTCAAGCATCTCCTGTAGATTACCGCCATGTGCTTTGTTGCTATGTTGGAGTGCTGTAGCATTGTTGCTTGTTGCATTTTAAGTGCTATCTTGCTGTTTATCGCAGATTCGTGTCATTCTTGTTTTGCTTGCCATTTGCAAACCGTGCATCCGTTCCCAGTGATCTTTATATCGATTTCGACCGAAATCATCTCATCTTTCTAGTGGCATGCTTGGTTTGCCAAGTTACTGCCATGTTCATCATTTTCCTTCCGGAGCACGCATATGCATCGCATAACATATCTCGCATATCATACATGTTTTGCCTCATGTTGCTTGTGCATTTCTCGTGGTTGATTGTGGTTCCGTTTGTTTGTGTTCTTGTCTTGGGTAGAGCCGGGAGACGAGTTCGTGAACGAGGAACCTGTCGAGTACGCTTACGAGGATCAAGCTTTTGACAACTCTGAGAACCTTGCAGGCAAGATGACCACCCCTCGAAATCACTTCTATCTTTGCTTTGCTAGTTGTTCGCTCTATTGCCATGCTCCGCTACCTATCACTTGCTATATCATGTCTCCCATATTGCCATGTCAGCCTCTAACCATCCTTTCCTAGCAAACCGTTGTTTGGCTAAGTTACCGCTTTTGCTCAGCCCCTCTTATAGCGTTGCTAGTTGCAGGTGAAGTTGAAGTTTGTTCCATGTTGGATCATGGATATGTTGGGATATCACAATATCTCTTTTTTAATTAATGCATCTATATATTTGGTAAAGGGTGGAAGGCTCGGCCTTATGCCTGGTGTTTTGTTCCAGTCTTGCCGCCCTAGTTACTGATATACCGGGATTATGTTCCTTGAGTTTGCGTTCCTTACGCGGTCGGGTGATTTATGGGACCCCCTTGACAGTTCGCCTTGAATAAAACTCCTCCAGCAAGGCCCAACCTTGGTTTTACCAGTTGCTACCTAAGCCTTTTTCCCCCGGATTTTCGCGAGCCCGAGGGTCATCTTATTTTAACCCCCCCGGGCCAGTGCTCCTTCGAGTGTTGGTCCGAACTGAGCAGACTGCAGGGCCCCCTCCTGGAAACTCGGGGTCTGGTTTTACTCGTAGGATGTCTCATCCGGTGTGCCCTGAGGACGAGATATGTGTAGCTCCTATCGGGATTTGTCGGCACATTCGGGTGGCTTTGCTGGTCTTGTTTTACCATTGTCGAGATGTCTTGTAAACCGGGATACCGAGACTGATCGGGTCTTTCCGGGAGAAGGTTTATCCTTCGTTGACCGTGAGAGCTTATGATGGGCTAAGTTGGGACACCCCTGCAGGGTTTTATCTTTCGAAAGCCGTGCCCGCGGTTATGAGGCAGATGGGAATTTGTTAATGTCCGGTTGTAGAGAATTTGTCACTTGACCCAATTAAAATACATCAACTGCGTGTGTAGCCGTGATGGTCTCTTCTCGGCGGAGTCCGGGAAGTGAACACAGTCTGAGTTATGTATGACGTAAGTAGGTGTTCAGGATCATTTCTTGGTCATTGCTAGATGACGTCCGTTCCGTTGCTTCTCTCCTCGCTCTCTTTTGCGCAAGTTAGCCACCATATATGCTTTTGCCGCTGCAGCTCCACCTCATTACACCATCCTTTCCTACTAGCTTAAATAGTCTTGACCTCGCGGGTGTGAGATTGCTGAGTCCTCGTGACTCACAGATTCTACCAAAACAGTTGCAGGTGCCGACGATGCCAGTGCAGACGATGGGGTCGATCTCAAGTGGGAGTTCGACGAGGAACGTGGTTGTTACTATGTGTCTTTTCCTGATGATCAGTAGTGGAGCCCAGTTGGGACGATCGGGGATCTAGCATTTGGGGTTGTCTTATTTTCATCTGGATTTTGACCGTAGCCGGTCTATATGATTGTATTTTGGATGATGTATGTTTAATATTTATGTATTGTGTGAAGTGGCGATTGTAAGCCAACTCTTTATCCCATTCTTGTTCATTACATGGGATTGTGTGAAGATGACCCTTCTTGCGACAAAACCACTATGCGGTTATGCCTCTAAGTCGTGCCTCGACACGTGGGAGATATAGCCGCATCGTGGGCGTTACAAGTTGGTAATCTGAGCCTTGCCCGACTTAGGAGCCCCCTGCTTGATCGAATCGCTGGCGTTGTTGAGTCTAGAACAAAATGTTTTGAGTCTTAGGATTATATATATCGGAGAGTAGGATTCTTTTTACTCCTCAGTCCCTTCGTCGCTCTGGTGAGGTCTCCTGACGTAGAAGTTTTGACTATTCTCTCCTCAAATTTCACTAATTTTTTTTTAGGATCACGCGGGTATCTTGGAATCGTTCCGATGGTTTTGTGACGAGAACATTGTTCTTGGTGCCTCCTGACATTTAGGGGTTGTGGCAGTGTCCCGGGGAGTTGAGCTCCGAGGTGTTGTCGTCACAATTTTATCGTTGCAGTTCTGGAATACCTGAGTTTCGCCGACATCGAAATCTCTTTTATGCAGTGGTTGGTGCGATCACCTCGACGCCACCCAGTACTGGGGTGGGAGTTCGGGAGTATTGCCATAACTTGTATAACGGATGTTTTTCGAAGGTTGAGGTAAACCATTTCCGAAGATTTGTTGGTTATGTGTTGACGGATGGATATAGCTGGATCTAGGGATTGCTAGTTTGGGTGATATATTTTGTGTCCCCTGTATCCCCTACACCAGATTGCATAACCAGAAAGTTTCGGGAGTTTATAAGTGGGAATTCAAGTAGCCTTAGGATATCTTTCCGACAGACGCATGATATAAGATTGGGGTTCGACGTCTAGTGGTCCGCCTGTACACGGTTGATTTTACAGTGGTATCGTAGTGTCTTAAAGAGTCCATGGCTATGCCGACTCGGGGACGCTTCGTATGTCATGTGCACAGCCTTGTACATGATGGTGCTGTACGATTGAGCCCGTGTGGGCCCCACCACGAAAACTTCGGACGAAACCTCTATCATATGTGTGTTCCGGCTTATTCTGCAAGCCAATACTTGTTTTGTTTTGTATTGTGGTATTCGAGTTGCTTCGAATTCATATGTTCATTCCATATCTCTTTCAAGTGGCTTCTCAACTTATGGAAGTGTGATGATTTACTACGGAATTCATTCGTTCATCTTCGTTCGAATGTTTATTGTGAGGACTATATGTTGCAATTTCTATCCGTTGATTCTACTTATCTATTTGTCTATCAAGATGCTAACGGATGTCACCCTCTTCAGGATGGCTCTGCCAACGCGTCAGAATCCGGATCGCAATGAAGGGAGTCAAGCGAACCCTCCGCCACCACCTCCACCTCCGGAGGCATGGCAAGCAATCATGGCAGCCACCAACGCCAATGCTCAGATGATTCTGCAACTCTTGCAAGAACGTACTCAAGGGCAAGGCAATCAAGGCAATCAAGGTCAAGGCAACAATCAGTTTCACTTTGCCACCCTCAACCAGTTTCTCGCAAATCAGCCCAAGTCTTTCAGCTACTGTGCCGAGGCCACGGATGCCGATGATTGGCTCGTGGACATCAACAAGCATTTTGAATGTAGCAATGTCAGGCCTGAGGACTATGTCAAGTTCGCTTCTTTCCAGCTCAAGGACCAAGCTGCTGATTGGTTTCAACAATACAAAGATTCCAGAGGAGGTCGTGTGATCACTTGGACTGACTTCTGTCGGGACTTCAAAGCGCACCACATTCCACAAAGTGTTGTTGAGAGCAAGCGTGAGGAGTTCCGCAATCTCAAGCAAGGCAACATGTCTGTGTATCAATACAACATTCAGTTTCAGAAACTTGCTCGCTTCGCTAAACAAGACGTTCCTGATGAGAGAAGCATGATCTATCACTTCAGAGGTGGCCTTAAAGAGGATCTGCAGTTAGCTCTCGTTCTTGTTGAGCCTACTCAGTTTGATCAATTCTACAATATGGCACTGAAGCAAGAGGCTGCTCAGCTCAAGTGTGAGGCTTCAAAGAAGAGAGTCAGAGACGGAGTTCAGTCTTCTTCTTCCTCACTTGTGACAGCTAAGCAACAGAAGTTCTGGTTGCCTCCTCCTCCTCCGTTTTGTCAGCCTTATCAGCAGAAGAACAAAGGTGGCCATGGTTCTTCCAACTCTGGCTATCAGAACAAGTCTCAGAATCAAGCTCCAAAGTCCAATGCTCCTTATCACCGTCCACTCTCAGAGGTGACTTGCAACAAATGTCAGCAGAAAGGTCACTATGCTAACAAGTGCTTCAACCAAAGGCGTCTTCCTCCTCCTCCTGTCAGATCTTCCAGCAATGCAGTGGTCAAGCATAATCCAAAGCCTGCTAAGGTGAACATGATGAATGCAGCTCAAGCGGAGGAATCTACTGATGTGATAATGGGTAATCTCTCAGTTAATGATATTCCTGCAAAAGTTCTTTTTGATACTGGTGCATCGCATTCTTTCTTGTCATACCCATTTGCATCGAAGCACAATGTTGACACAGAGATTTTATCCAAAGTTATGCAAGTTGCTTCTCCGGGTAAGCTTTTGTCTTCTAGTTTGGTTGCTCCCGATGTTTCCATCAAGATGGGCGACTATGAATTTCAGTCTTCTCCAATTGTTCTTGGTGACTCGGATATTGATCTTATTCTCGGGATGGACTGGCTTTCTAAGCACAAGGCTCAACTTGATTGTGCTGCCAGGGAAATTCAATTGACACACTCTTCTGAGGATGTGATTATTTTTGCCGCTCGTGATGAAACCATTCGGTTTTTCTCTCTCAATGAGAAGGGCGAATTGAATGCCATCTCTCAAATTCCAGTCGTTTGCGAGTATCAAGATGTCTTTCCAGAAGAGCTTCCGGGTATGCCTCCTCATCGCCAGTTGAGTTCGTTATCGAACTAGAGCCTGGCACTGAACCTGTTTGCAAGCATCCATACAAGCTTTGACCTAACGAGCTGAAGGAATTGAAGAACCAGCTCGATGAACAAGAGCGTCTGGGTTTGATCAGACCGAGTTCTTCTCCATGGGGTTGTGGTGGTCTTTTTGTTAAGAAGAAGGATGGCACGGACCGACTTTGTGTCGACTACCGTCCATTGAACAAGAAGACAATCAAGAACAAGTACCCACTTCCCAACATCAATGAGCTATTTGAGCAACTCAAAGGTGCTAAAGTATTCTCGAAGCTTGACCTTCGTATGGGTTATCATCAGATTCGCATTCGTGAAGAAGATATTCCCAAGACAGCATTCAGAACAAGCTTTGGTTCTTATGAATATACTGTCGTGTCTTTCGGCCTTGTCAATGCTCCTCCGGTGTTCTCTCGGATGATGAATTACATCTTCAACCCCTATACCAATGAATTCGTCCTGGTGTATCTCGATGATATCTTGGTCTTCTCCAAGAATAAGCAGGATCATGCCAAACATTTGCGATTGGTGCTCGACAAGCTCAGAGAGTATCAATTCTATGCGAAGTTCTCTAAATGTGAGTTTTGGCTCGATGAAGTTCTTTTCCTTGGTCACATCATCTCTGCCAAGGGCATCGCTGTTAACCCCGAGAAAGTGTCCGCAGTTGTGGATTGGGAACCTCCTCAAAATGTCAAGCAGCTCCACAGTTTTCTTGGTCTTGCAAGCTATTGCCGAAGATTCGTTGAGAATTTCTCCAAGATTGCAAAGCCCCTTTCCAACCTCCTTCAGAAGCATGTGAAATATGTCTGGTCTCCTGAGTGTGACGTTGCTTTCAACACTCTCAAAGAGAAACTAGTCACAGCTCCTGTCTTGACTCCTCCTGATGAATCCAAGCCGTTTGAAGTTTTCTGTGATGCTTCTCTCCAAGGTCTCGGTGCTGTGTTAATGCAAGAGAAGAAAGTTGTGGCCTATACCTCTCGTCAGTTGAAGCCCAACGAGAAGAACTACCCCACTCACGATCTTGATTTGTCGGCAGTTGTCCATGCATTAATAACGTGGAGACATCTCTTGTTGGGAAGACAAGTGGACATTTTCACCGATCACAAGAGTCTCAAGTATATCTTCACTCAGCCCAACCTCAACCTCAGGCAGACTCGATGGGTCGAAATGATTCAAGAGTACAATCCGAGTATTGAATATACTCCAGGCAAGGCCAATGTCATTGCAGATGCTTTAAGCAGGAAGGCTTATTGCAACAGCTTAATTCTCAAGCCTTTCCAACCGGATCTTTGTGAAGCTTTCCGCAAGCTGAATCTCCATGTTGTTCCTCAAGGCTTTCTTGCCAACCTCATAGTATCTCCTACTTTGGAAGATCAAATTCGTGAGGCACAACTCCTTGATGCCATGGTGAAGAAGGTGAAACGTGGTATCGACAAGGGTCTTTCCAAATACAAGTGCTATCGCATTGATGATAGAGACACTTTATTCTTCGAGGATCGGATTGTGGTTCCTAAAGGTGATCTAAGGAAAGTCATTATGAACGAGGCGCACAATTCTCTCCTGTCCATTCATCCTGGAAGTACGAAGATGTATCATGACCTCAAGCAGTCGTATTGGTGGACTCGAATGAAGCGAGAAATTGCTCAGTTCGTGAATGAATGTGATGTCTGCCGAAGAGTGAAAGCAGAACACCAACGACCAGCTGGTCTCCTCCAACCTCTTGCTATCCCGGAATGGAAGTTTGATCATATCGAACTGGACTTCGTGACTGGTTTTCCCAAGTCCAAGCGTGGAAATGATGCTATCTTCGTTGTCATTGACAAGCTCTCTAAAGTGGCTCATTTCCTCCCAATCAAAGAATCCATCACAGCAGCTCAGCTGGCAGAGCTTTACACCTCCAGAATTGTCTCTTTGCACGGCATTCCACAATTGATTTCTTCAGATCGTGGAAGCATCTTCACCTCTAAGTTCTGGGACTCCTTCCAGAAGGCCATGGGCACAAACATTCGCTTCAGCACAGCTTTCCATCCTCAAACTAGTGGCCAAGTCGAGCGAGTCAATCAAATTCTTGAAGATATGCTCAGGGCTTGTGTCATTTCCTTTGGCATGAAATGGGAAGATTGTCTTCCATATGCTGAATTCTCCTACAACAACAGCTTCTAAGCGAGTTCGGGCAAGGCCCCATTCGAGATTCTCTATGGCAGAAAGTGTCGTACTCCTCTCAATTGGTCAGAGACTGGTGAACGCCAACTTCTTGGCAATGACTTAATCACTGAAGCTGAAGAAATGTGTAAAGTCATCCGTGAAAATCTCAAAGCCGCCCAATCGCGTCAGAAGAGCTACTATGATAGTAAGCATCGTGATTTGGCTTTCGAGATCGGAGACCATGTCTACCTCCGCGTCTCTCCAATGAAAGGCACTCATCGCTTCGGTATCAAAGGGAAGCTTGCCCCTAGATACGTGGGTCCTTTCAAGATCATTGGTAAAAGAGGCGACCTCGCCTATCAACTTGAGCTTCCTTCCAACTTCGCGAACGTGCACGATGTGTTCCACGTGTCACAGCTCCGCAAGTGCTTCAAGATGCCTGAGCGCACTATCAACTTCGAAGAGATTGACCTCCAAGAAGATTTGTCTTATCATGAGCACCCCGTTGCTATTCTTGAAGAAACTAAGCGCAAGACTCGCAACAAGTCAATCAAATTTCTGAAAGTGAAGTGGTCGCACCATTCCGATCGGGAAGCCACCTGGGAACGCGAGGACCATCTCTGTTCTGAATATCCGGAGTTCTTTCAGTCCTAGATCTCGGGACGAGATCCTCTCGTAGTGGTGGAGTGTTGTAACACCCCGGATGTAACTTGCCATATTTGTAACTCCGACTCTTGCCATTTTCGGCTTTGTGATATGATTTTCCCTCCGTTGTCGGGTTTTGTCTTTTGTTTTGTATTTTGTCATGTCATGCATTTTCTTATCATGTCATCATGTGCATTGCATTTGCATACGTGTTCGTCTCATGCATCCGAGCATTTTCCCCGTTGTCCGTTTTCCAATCCGGCGCTCCTATCTCCTCCGGTGCACCCCTCTTGTTTTCTTTCGTGTGCGTGTGTCAAACTTTCTCGGAATGGACCGAGGCTTGTCAAGTGGTCTTAATATACCACCCGGAGACTACCGGTCAAGTTTCGTTCCATTCGGAGGTCGTTTGGTACTCCAACGGTTAACCGGGCATCCGCAATGTCCATTTGAGTGTCCAGCAAAACCCCGCTCTAAAACCAGCCCAAAACCCACCAAACTCTCTTCCATGCTCTAGGTCGTTCGATCACGATCGTGTGGGCGAAAACCGCACCTCATTTGGAGCCTCCTAGCTCCCTCTGCCTATTTATTTGCATCTCCCCCGAAAACGAAATCGCAGTCTAAACCCTAGCATCTTCCACATCGCGCCGCCGGAAAACGTCCGCCCGCGCCCGGCGAATCAGCCCGCGCCACGTCACGGGTCGTACCCCGCCGCCGCCGCGGCCCGGGCAGCCCGCCGCGGGCCCTCCAGGCCCGCCTCCTCCCGCGCCGCCGCTCGGGCCCCGCGCCCCGCGCCTACCGCCTCCTCCGCGTCCGCGCCGCCGCCGCCTTGCTCGCCGCCGCCGCCGCCGTGGGCATCGCCGCCGGCCCCGCTGCGCCCGCCGGCGCCCGCGCCCTCCGGCGCCCGCCTCCCTCCGCCGGCGACCGCCGCCCTCCGGCCACCCTCTCCTTCGCCGGCGCCGCCATCCCTCTCCCTCCTTCCTCTCCGGCCGGCGAGCACCCGAGCGCCATCGAGCCCGGCCAGATCCGATCGATCCCGTAAGGTAGCCCCGTTGACTTTCTCCTCGTACCCCCCGGAAATATTTTCCAAGTGTTGGATTTTCTCAGCATCTTGCCATGTTCATAGCTCCATAACTCCTTGCGTGTAGCTCCGATTCGCGTGTGTAATATGTAAAATTGTTCGTCTCGTAATGCTCTTCATTTTGTTCAATTGCACCATGTTCATTAGAGGTCATCTTGATGCCCAAATCTCCGTTGGAAGAGGGCTAGTTGCTGTTATTCTCTGGTTCTTATCAGAACTTGGAGATTTGTCATTTTTGAATCATTTAATCTGTGCATCTTATGGGCATGAGATCTACATGTGTTTTTAAGTCCTTGTCTGCTGTAATTTTGTTGCCATGTAAACTTGGTGCTACAGAGAGATCCATGCATATTTTGGAGATGTTCTTTAAGGATGTTTTGTAGCTATAGCTGTAATTGATCCATTCCTGCAATTGTTTGAAATTATGGAGTGACATAGAATGACTCAAGCTTGCTCTACTTTTGCTATAAAATATTTCTGGCAGATTCTTAACATGATATGCAATTTTGCCAAGCTTATTGTCGTTGATCCATACATGCTATGTATTTGTTCTTGCCATGGATAGCTTCATAAATATTCTATCTTGCTGTAGGTATGCTTGGTTTGTCATGCATTGCTCTGTAGGGAGTGCATCAAGCTCACAAAGTGGCTTACATACTATTATTTCTGCCATGCTCTGTTTTCTGCCATCATATCGAAACTTGCTATGTTTACATGCTTGCCATCATATCTTCTGATCCTTTTTGGCTTATGGTCAGTAAGGGACTTTTGTCATGTGCATTTAGTAGATCACTGCCATGCCTTGTTTTGCTATTTTAAGTTCCTGTAGCATGTTGATTTCGTGCTCTAAACATTGCTACGTGATGCTGTTTACTGCCATGTCCAGTTTTTCATCAAGTCTGTGATCCTGTTATCTTTTGCACTTTTGCCATGCTTGTTTGAGCTTGATATGTTGTGAACTAGCCATAGCTCAGTGTTCTTCTTTTGTCAAGCATCTCCTGTAGATTACTTCCATGTGCTTTGTTGCTATGTTGCGGTGCTGTAGCATTGTTGCTTGTTGCATTTTAAGTGCTATCTTGCTGTTTATCGCAGATTCATGTCATTCTTGTTTTGCTTGCCATTTGCAAACCGTGCATCCGTTCCCGGTGATCTTTATATCGATTTCGACCGAAATCATCTCATCTTTCCAGTGGCATGCTTGGTTTGCCAAGTTACTGCCATATTCATCATTTTCCTTCCGGAGCACGCATATGCATCGCATAACATATCTCGCATATCATACATGTTTTGCATCATGTTGCTTGTGCATTTCTCGTGGTTGATTGTGGTTCCGTTTGTTTGTGTTCTTGTCTTGGGTAGAGCCGGGAGACGAGTTCGTGAACGAGGAACCTGTCGAGTACGCTTACGAGGATCAAGCTTTTGACAACTCTGAGAACCTTGCAGGCAAGATGACCACCCCTCGAAATCACTTCTATCTTTGCTTTGCTAGTTGTTCGCTCTATTGCCATGCTCCGCTACCTATCACTTGCTATATCATGTCTCCCATATTGCCATGTCAGCCTCTAACCATCCTTTCCTAGCAAACCATTGTTTGGCTAAGTTACCGCTTTTGCTCAGCCCCTCTTATAGCGTTGCTAGTTGCAGGTGAAGTTGAAGTTTGTTCCATGTTGGATCATGGATATGTTGGGATATCAAAATATCTCTTATTTAATTAATGCATCAATATATTTGGTAAAGAGTGGAAGGCTCGGCCTTATGCCTGGTGTTTTGTTCCACTCTTGCCGCCCTAGTTACTGATATACCGGGATTATGTTCCTTGAGTTTGCGTTCCTTACGCGGTCGGGTGATTTATGGGACCCCCTTGACAGTTCGCCTTGAATAAAACTCCTCCAGCAAGGCCCAACCTTGGTTTTACCAGTTCCTACCTAAGCCTTTTTCCCCCGGGTTTTCGTGAGCCCGAGGGTCATCTTATTTTAACCCCCCCGGGCCAGTGCTCCTTCGAGTGTTGGTCCGAACTGAGCACACTGCGGGGCCCCCTCCTGGAAACTCGAGGTCTGGTTTTACTCGTAGGATGTCTCATCCGGTGTGCCCTGAGAACGAGATATGTGCAGCTCCTATCGGGATTTGTCGGCACATTCGGGTGGCTTTGCTGGTCTTGTTTTACCATTGTCGAGATGTCTTGTAAACCGGGATTCCGAGACTGATCGGGTCTTTCCGGGAGAAGGTTTATCCTTCGTTGACCGTGAGAGCTTATGATGGGCTAAGTTGGGACACCCCTGCAGGGTTTTATCTTTCGAAAGCCGTGCCCGCGGTCATGAGGCAGATGGGAATTTGTTAATGTCCGGTTGTAGAGAATTTGTCACTTGACCCAATTAAAATACATCAACTGCGTGTGTAGCCGTGATGGTCTCTTCTCGGCGGAGTCCGGGAAATGAACACGGTCTGAGTTATGTATGACGTAAGTAGGTGTTCAGGATCATTTCTTGGTCATTGCTAGATGACGTCCGTTCCGTTGCTTCTCTTCTCGCTCTCTTTTGCGCAAGTTAGCCACCATATATGCTTTTGCCGCTGCAACTCCACCTCATTACACCATCCTTTCCTACTAGCTTAAATAGTCTTGATCTCGCGGGTGTGAGATTGCTGAGTCCTCGTGACTCACAGACTCTACCAAAACAGTTGCAGGTGCCGACCATGCCAGTGCAGACGATGGGGTCGATCTCAAGTGGGAGTTCGACGAGGAACGTGGCCGTTACTATGTGTCTTTTCCTGATGATCAGTAGTGGAGCCCAGTTGGGACGATCAGGGATCTAGCATTTGGGGTTGTCTTATTTTCATCTGGATTTTGACCGTAGTCGGTCTATATGATTGTATTTTGGATGATGTATGTTTAATATTTATGTATTGTGTGAAGTGGCGATTGTAAGCCAACTCTTTATCCCATTCTTGTTCATTACATGGGATTGTGTGAAGATGACCCTTCTTGCGACAAAACCACTATGCGGTTATGCCTCTAAGTCGTGCCTCGACACGTGGGAGATATAGCCGCATCGTGGGCGTTACACATTTGATGTTTGTAGCTTTGATTATATGGGACAGTTCCTTCCTCTAATGGGTATACACATATTTTAGTTGCTGTTGATTACGTTACTAAGTGGGTAGAAGCTATTCCAACTAGTACTGCTGATCATAACACCTCTATTAAGATGCTTAAGGAAGTTATTTTTCTGAGGTTTGGAGTCCCTAGATATTTAATGACTGATGGTGGTTCACATTTTATTCATGGTGCTTTTCGTAAAATGCTTGCTAAGTATGATGTCAATCGTAGAATTGCATCTCCATATCACCCGCAGTCTA
Organism: Aegilops tauschii subsp. strangulata; assembly: GCF_002575655.3. Classification (NCBI taxonomy): domain Eukaryota; kingdom Viridiplantae; phylum Streptophyta; class Magnoliopsida; order Poales; family Poaceae; genus Aegilops; species Aegilops tauschii. The sequence continues at coordinate 72,071,380 of NC_053041.3, forward strand.
GTGGTCAAGTTGAACTTAGTAATAGAGAGCTCAAATTAATTTGCAAAAGACTGTTAACAGATCTAGAAAGAATTGGTACAAGAAACTTGATGATCCATTATGGGCCTATAGAACTGCATACAAAAATCCTATGGGTTTATCTCCGTATAAAATGGTTTGTGGAAAAGCATGTCACTTACCTCTCGAACTAGAACATAAGGCATATTGGGCCATTAAAGAGCTCAATTATGATTTCAAACTTGCCGGTGAGAAGAGACTATTTGACATTAGCTCACTAGACGAATGGAGAACCCAGGCCTATGAGAATGCCAAACTGTTTAAAGAAAAAGTTAAAAGATGGCATGACAAAAGGATACAGAAGCGTGAGTTTAATGTAGGTGATTATGTTTTGCTATACAACTCTCGTTTAAGATTTTGTGCAGGAAAACTTCTCTCTAAATGGGAAGGTCCTTACGTTATTGAGGAGGTCTATCGTTCCGGTGCCATAAAAATCAATAACTTCAAAGGCACAAATCCGAAGGTGGTAAACTGTCAAAGAATCAAACATTATATCTCAGGTAATCCCATAAATGTTGGAACTAATGTTACTGATACCGTAACCCCGGAGGAGTACATAAAGGGACACTTTCCAGAATGTTTCAGACTCCGAAAAGGAATAGGTATGTGGTACGGTAAGTAAACCGACTCCAAAAACAGTTCTAATAGCAATTTTTCTCTGTTTTAGAATATTTAAGAAAATAGGAAAATAAGAAGTAGTCCGGGAAGGACACGAGGCGTCCACGAGGGTGGAGGGAGCGCCCTACCCCCTAGGCACGCCCCCCTGCCTCGTGGGCACCTCGTGTGCTCTTCGGACTCCGTTTTCTTGCACGATACTTCTTTTGGTCGGTAAAAATTGATTATATAATCTCCCGAAGGTTTTGACCAACCTTCCACACAAATATCCTCTGTTTTTGTTTCGAGCTGTTTTCTGCCAGAGTTGTCAAGGCCAGGCATCATGTCATCCCCCTCCTCCAACAATGAGGGCAACGGTGCTTGGCTAATGAAGATAGAGCTGAAGAGAGAAGAACCCGGGGAGATCAACAAGGATGATGGGATCAAGAAGGCCGTGGAGGATCAAGCTCCGACAGTAGAAGACGAAGACATCCTTGAACCTCATTACAATCTTCTTACCCCAACGGAGATTAAAGCTTTCAAGATGTTGAGTTAGCTCGCATACAAAATAAGTATCTCACACTTGAAAATATTTTGTTGAAGGAACATATCACCGCACTCAAGGGCATTATCCGCAAATTTGAGGATCTCCTACGCTTGATGTGCAACTATCCATCATCACCATCATCTTCTTCACTAGCAAAGGAGAACTGAGTATCCGGTATGGGCACTCCCCTTGGCAACTGCCAAGCTTGGGGGAGGTGCACCGGTATCGTATCACCATCACACTCCTATCTTTACCATTTTTCTTACTTTGATCCTTTTGGTAATATCTTGATCTAGTAGAATAAAGTTTTAGTATGATCTAGTTTTGAGTTTTGCTTTACGATCCTTCTATGTAATCGAGTCCATGAGCTATATATAATAAAGATTAGTTTTGAGTCAAGGGCTTGGTTATATAGCTATCATCTTGAGGGAATAAAAATAAAAGAAAGAACAAAAAGAAATAAAAAGAACATATTGATCTTATGGAGAGTAATGACTTCACATATAAAAGAGTATGATGAATAAAAGTTGTTGAGAGTTGGCAAACATAGTTTTGTTCATCGTTGCAATTAATAGGAAGTAATAAAGAAAGAGAGGTTTTCACATATAAATATACTATCTTGGACATATTTTATGATTGTGGGCACTCATTAAAATATGACATGCTAAAAAGTTGATGTTGGACAAGGAAGACAACCGTAATGGGTTATGTTTTCTTATATCCGAAATAAAGTATATTGTCATGGATCGTCCAACATGTTGGGTTTGCCTTTCCCCCTCATGCTAGCCAATTTTTTTGCACCAAGTAGAGATACTACTTGTGCTTCCAAATATCCTTAAACCCGGTTTTGCCATGAGAGTCCACCATATCTACCTACGGATTGAGTAAGATCCTTCAGGTAAGTTGTCATCGTTGCATGCAATGAAAATTGCTCTCTAAATATGTATGATTTCTTAGTGTGGAGAAAATAATCTTTATAAGATCTCTTGATGTGGACGCAATAAAATCGACAGAATGCATAATAAAGGTCCATATCACAAGTGGCAATATAAAGTGACGTTCTTTGGCATTAAGATTTCGTGCATCCAACCATAAAAGCACATGACAACCTCTACTTCCCTCTGCGAAGAGCCTATCTTTTGCTTTTGTCTTATACCTTATGCAAGAGTCATGGTGATCTTCACCTTTCCTTTTTTTATATTTTATCCTTTGGCAAGCACATTGTGTTGGAAAAATCCTGATATATATATATATATCCAATTGGATGTAAGTTAGCATGAACTATTATTGTTGGCATTACCCTTGAGGTAAAAGGTTGGGAGGCAACACTATAAGCCCCTATCTTTCTGTGTCTGATTAAAACTCCATAACCATAAGTATTGCATGAGTGTTAGCAATTGTGAAAGACTAAATGATAGTTGAGTATGTGGACTTTCTGAAAAGCTCTTATATTGACTCTTACCTATGTTATGCTAAATTGCAATTGCCTCAATGACCGAGATCATAGTTTGTTAGTTTTCAATGAAGTTTCTGATTCATACTTTACATTGTGAATAGATTGTTACTTTAGCATAAGAAATCATATGACAATATATATATATATATATGTGTGTGTGTGTGTGTGTGTTTCTGTTATAAGAATGATCATGATGCCCTCATGTCTGTATTTTATTTTATAGACACCTCTATCTCTAAACATGTGGACATATTTTTCGTTATCGGCTTCCGCTTGAGGACAAGCGAGGTCTAAGCTTGGGGGAGTTGATACGTCCATTTTGCATCATGCTTTTATGTCGATATTTATTGAATTATGGGCTGTTATTACACATTATGTCACAATACTTATGCCTATTCTCTCTTATTTTACAAGGTTTACATGAAGAGGGAGAATGCCGGCAGCTGGAATTCTGGGTTGGATAAGGAGAAAATATTAGAGACCTATTCTGCACAAGTCCAAAAGTCCTGAAACTTCACGGAGGCATGTTTTGGAATATATAGAAAATACTGGAGAAAGAATCAACGAGAGGGGCCCCCCACCCTAGCCACGAGGGTGCGGGCGCGCCCTACCCCCTGGGCGCGCCCCCTTGTCTCGTGGGCCCCCTGGCAGGCCACCGGTGCCCATCTTCTGCTATATGAAGTCTTTCGTCCTAGAAAAATAAGGAGGAAGCTTTCGGGACGAAGCACCGCCGCCACGAGGCGGAACCTGGCGAAACCAATCTAGGGCTCTGGCGGAGCTGTTCTGCAGGGGAAACATCCCTCCGGGAGGGTGAAATCATCACCATCGTCATCACCATTGATCCTCTCATCGGGAGGGGGTCAATCTCCATCAACATCCTCACCAGCACCATCTCCTCTCAAACCCTAGTTCATGTGACACCGAAAAATTTTATTTGGCTTTATCAAACTTTTATTTGATTTGAGGGAGGTTATTTAAAATTTTCTTCTAAAGGACTCTCCTTCTCAAAAAATTTCTTTTATGACAAGTATTTTGTTTGGTTTCACCCAAGACTTGATCTTTGGTCTTGGAGGTTGTTCATCTTATGTTGGCTCAACACAAGTGTTTTTCCTTGGAAAATTTTTTGAATTTCATTTTCTTTTTAAAATAGCCCTATGGCATTTGGAGTGATCCTTTCCCCTTTCAAAATCTCCTCTTGCCACGCCCTAAGTGGAAATCCCCTCCCAAAAGCCATTCCCCATCTTTGTGTCAAAATAAACTTCAAATCCAGCAAGTTGAACTCCCCCATGTTTTTGTTTCCATTTATTTCTTATCAAAAATATTTTCTGCCTTCTATTTTGATCCTTGGAGGTTTACAAAGGAACTACCATTTCTACTTTGAGTTTTGCCTCCAAACAAATTTCCCTGGCTAGTCCTTAGAGCCCTCAACCAAGATCCATGAAGATCCACTGGTCTCCAATTCAAATATTTCAAATTGTGCTTGCTGCAAGTTTGGACCACATTTGCCAAATTTGATGAAATTCATTTGTTTTCTCCTCCTAAAAATCTGAGTAAATTCAGGCAGCCTCTGGATGCATCGAGAGGTCACCTCACCAAGCCCCAGCTCCAGAAATTTTTTCCCTCATGCCAAATCATATCATCAAACACCTGGCGTGTATTGTTACTGTCAAGTTCAGAAAGTTCAGTATACAGTTTCAGTGAGCCGCTGTCGTTTTCTTCAGAACCTCTCCTCGATCTCGCCAGTGACCGCGGTGGCGCCTTGCGCCCTGTGCCTCCTTCTTATCCCTGCGCCGCACGATCGCCTGGAAGCTTGCGGGCGTCGGCGACGAGCAGGTGGAGGTGCTCCTCCCCGTGAGCGACGGCAGCAGCGCCCTTTGCGGCTGCCAGAGAGGCGCAGCGTCGAACGGCGCCGTCCAGCGCCGCCCAAGCCACCAGAGGCCACCGCGTGGCCCTCCACTCACCTGTGCACGCTGCAGGTCCGTCGTCGTGAACTGGTAGGCACGGAGCGCGCTCCCTGCCGCCGCCGTGCCCGTACGGCCGTTCCGTCGAGGGCCAGTGCATTACGCAAGCCCGACCGAGGTTTGAGCAGAGAAACGGCGCCAGTGATCCACCACGATGATGCCTAGCCACCTAAACCCCCTGCCCGACCTCTGCCTCGCCGTAATTTCTCGCCGGCGTTATCCCGTTCACGGCCACCCCCTCGGATCGCCTATAAAAGGAGGCCCCGAGCTCGAACTCGGACCCGCACCACTAGTACCACGCCAAGCCACTGGGCAGCCCCCGAGGAAGTCTTCTTCCCCAACTCCGGCGGCCTCGACCCGCTTCGGGATCCAGCACGATTCACTCCCGTGTGTGCACCTCACCTCTCAGCTCATGCCAGTAGTCTCCGAGGGCATCCACCTCTCTGACCCGCGCATCAATTTGGAGTTTGCAGCACCCACCGGAGTACTCCACCATCGCCCGAACCACCGTCCGCCGGAGAGAGGGTCGTCGTCGATGTGGTGCTCCCCGACGGTCAAGTCCACCACCCACCGACGCGAAAGAACACCCTGAACCCGTAGGTACCCTCCGATCACTCTGCCTCGCCGTGGTTCAACACTGGCGACCACCGCAGCCTTCGGGCGCCGGCGAGCTCCGTTGGAAGTTTTGAACCTGACGGGTGGGACCCCCCGTCAGCCTCTCTTCTTTCCCCCTTCGAACCGTTTTCTGAAAGCGCCTTCGGGCAAAATATGTTTTCTCGCTGGGCTAACGTATTTCCTACCGAACCGTTTTCTGTTTTCTCAAACAAGTCCCTGGATCTTTTCTGTTTCATCACATATCAGTCCTTGGACTAAAACCCTTATATCTTTTAAACAAAAGATGTTTTTTGATTGATTCTTTTTTTGTCAGTCTTATATTTTTGTGTAGTTTTTTATAGTATTTATTTGGAAAAATTTTGGAACAAGTTTTATACACGCAACGGTTTTCACGTTAGTATGCGGTTTCGTTATACCGTAGGTTCCGGAGGAGGTGACGGAGCCGCGAACTTCGCCGAGCTAGACTCCAACTTCTCCAAACCAGGAAAGCATGGTTGAACCTTTGATATGATGAGTGTTTTGCATGTTTGCTTGAATGGTTTGTGCATGGCATATGAGCATCGGTGAGTGTTACGTTGCATGCAAGGCAACTAACCGTGTGCTTCGAAGTTTACTGTGATCTTTGATGAGAGATGACCTGATCATGTGGTGACATGAGAGGTATTAAGATGGTATTGTTGTAGCATGCCAGCCTTATGTCATCTGATGAACTCCGACGCTAACGTGGACTGAGCCACATTACCGTTCTTCCCCTTTCGTGCTGCCACATGTTTTCTGCAAAGAATACGGTTTAGTAAGTTGCTAACCTCTTTCCTTGTACACACCAAATAGAGGGGCCGGGATGAGGGTTCCATGGCCCTGGATTAAAGCCAGTCATCCGGTCAGGGGGCATGGGTGTTTCTGGTTGGGACCGAGAGGGGGGCATCCCTTAGAGCGCGCGGTATAAATTTGATCCCATGCTACGCGAGGTTGTAGCCTCCCCGTCTCAAGGTTTTTCTTGAACGTTGCTTGGGGTGATTCCTGGCAACGGAATGTTGAATGGGTGTGTACTGGTTAGACGTGTTTCTCCTAAAACACCGTAAACGGAACTAGTCCCTTGTGACTACTGAAATCTGTTGGCTGTGGTTAAATAGTACAAGCTCTGCAGAGTCAAATCGTTCCGAGTCATCGTGTCCATGGTCAAAGACAGTGGCCAGCATATCCATATCCATGTCAGTCCCTGTGTCAGTTTCCGTGGAAATCCCCGGTGAACAAGCTTGAGTGGTAAACCCGGTTGAACGTTATTCCTGTGGATGGACTAACCTTTTTATTATATCATACCTGAGTATTTCCTTGAAACGATTTAACTTCATGAGCTACTGAAATATCAAGTTATGAGATATAAGCCCTTTTTGTGATGTCGCTCAGACGTCCGACTGTGGCACTATTGTCATTTACTTTTAATATAAGCCCTTTATGTGATGTCGCTCAGACGTCTGACTGTGGCACGCTCGTTATTTACTTTTGATATAAGCCCTTTATGTGATGTCGCTCAGACGTCCGACTGTGGCACTCTTGTCATTTACTTTTAATATAAGCCCTTTATGTGATGTCGCTCAGACGTCCGACTATGGCACGCACTGTCACTTATATTCCATTATAAGCCCTTTATGTGGTGTCGCCCTGACGCCCGACTGCGGCATTGTTAATTTATTTGTTTCCTTTCGAGGAGTCATTCAGACACTCGATTGGCCTTCAGTATTACTTTGGGATTTCGGGAGGACTACCGCCCGACTTCCTTTTTATTTCCCATGCATTACAATCTCATTATCTGAGTGCGCATTATTAATTTGTTCATATGCATCATGTTTACATTTGTTATATCTCATGTCCAAACTGTCTTGCGAGTACTTTCATAGTACTCACCTGGCTTGTTGATTTGGCCAGATGTTGACGAAGGCGATCTCATGGATGAAGAGTTTGATAGTGAGTCCGACGCCTAACGGAGTCCCAGTCAGTCCCGTGCGATCCTGGATATTGGTCACTTGTATTATATACGCTTCTGCCACCCACAATAAGAATCCTCGAGCCTCACTCCGACGCTCGAAGAGCTGTAAGATTTAGGAGTCATGTCACCCACTTCACTGTGACATATCCACCACCAGTTTTATTACGAGTCAGTAGTTATGCCACCATATCCACCTTTATCTTTATTATCGGCGTGCTTGTAATAAATAGTTGAGCAGCCTCCGCTCAACCTTGTATTATATTTAGTACTCCTGGATATTTCTGTAATCAAGAAATTGTCTACCAGTAAGAAGGAATTCTTCTCTACTGGTCCGTAAAAGGGATCGATTTCTCAATAAATGTTTTATTGGAAAACCGGTCATGACAAGCTTGGTATCAGAGCCAGGCTGACTGTAGGAAGCCACTAGGTGCGATCGCTAATCGGTTATTAGCGTTTTTAGTGCTTTTTCAGCATTTTGCAAATGTAGCTATTTTCTATTGGTCATCATAAATTTATGATTTGACTACTCAGAATTTTTGCCTACTTTTGTAGATGGCTGGCAGCGACTGCGAGACTCGGGTGTTCACTAATGTGCCCGAGGGGTTTCTCAAACTCCTCATCTCCATCACCATGCTCACGATCGGGCCAGCGACTCGTCCGGAGTTCACGCTTTACCAGCACAAGCTCAGCGACGACGTGTCTATGCACCAGGCCGTGGTGCAATTCAAGGGAGGACGTTCTGCATCTCGCCACTTCCGTTTTGTGGGAAGGGCCATGCCTACGGAGAGGCATTCCATGCAGATGGCCGCCCGTGAGGCAATAGCTCGCCTTCGGGATATTCTTCCTACGATGAAGACTCGTCGCTACCGCTACCTCCCATGCCATGTGCCATATACTTGTCACTATGCATTCGCCTGCCATAGGGGAGAGAGGGATGAAGCTATCGAGATGCTTGTTGAGTATCTCAAAGCTGTGGAGGCAGCTTTCGACAACCTCGTGGACGATCTTGTGGCTGCCTGCATGGACTTAGTTCGGGGCTGTTCTGCCAACAGGAGGGAGCTTCTCCACAGGGCACCGCCACTGACTTTCGTCTCGTCCTCAGCATCCTATTCACCTACCATTTTGACCACCGCTCACCGTCTGCCTACCACTGAGGAGTTCGACCAGGTCATTGCTCCCACTCCAGTCAAAGCTACACCGCCTGTCGCACCCGCGCCTTCTCCTCAGCACAGTGCTACGCGCCTAGAGCCTATTAGGGAGGAGGTGGAGGTTGAGTCTCCTGCGCCGCTGGGTCTTATCCTCGGCAGGCAGAAGGACATCCTCACCATCTCCGACTGAGTGCGCCTAGCAGCCGTGTGATGTACCCACTTGTATGATATGTTTTATATGTACATAGGTTTGTAGTAGTTTGTGTGCGCATCATGTAGGACCCGGAGAAGTGCACTAGCCTAAATAACATGTCAGGAATGTGTACGCACATCCTGAGTGCTGTATCGTATGATTACGTATCGTGTGTAAGATATGTACTGAGCAGTCCTTCTCCGTGCGCAATCAAATATTTTCTTGAAAAATCTTGAGGTCTTTTAAATTTTTGCCTTTGCAAAATTTTCCTTGTGCCACACAGTTCTTCTCATGAGTTTTGCAAAATAATACCCCAGAGTGGAAAATGTCTTGTCCGTGGACTCGTTCCATGCCAAATCCACCAGAAGAAGTTTATGGAACACAGACAAGCAACAACTTCACACAGGGGCAGTCTAGTCAGCAGGATAGCGAGGCAGCATTATCTCAAGTATGCCGCCTTTTCAAACAAAGCCAACAGCAACACCAAGAAATGATGAATCACGTCATCAATATGGGAAATCACCGTGAGCCATACCAACCACACTCCAAGTTGTCTGAACTACAGAAGACACGCCCTCCAACGTTCGCTCACACTGATAGGCCGCTTGAAGCCGATGATTGGCTTCGAGACATCGAAAGGAAGGTTATTATTGCTCAATGGTCGGATCATGAGAAGGTGCTTTATGCACCTCACTACCTCACTGGAGCAGCTGCCGCATGGTGGGAAAATTTCCTACACATGCACCCTAGTGAACATAACATAACCTGGGAAGAGATTAAGGAAGGCTTTCGTGGGGCACACATCCCTAGGAGCATCATAAAGATCAAGAAAAGGGAGTTTGATGACCTCAAGCAAAGAGGCATGACAGTGACTGAATACAACAGTCAGTTTACTCAACTATCTCGTTATGCCTATGACGAGCATATGACTAAGAATAAAAGGATGGAAAAAAATTTGGACGGCCTGGCGCCAACACTAAAATGCCAACTGGTTGTACACACTTTCCCAGATTTCAAAACTCTGGTTGACAAGGCCATTACGTTGGAGAATGAGCGCCGCAGTCTGGAGGATATTCGTAAGCGAAAAAGGGACAAGACGACTCTTGCTCGCAACAACCGGAGCAAGACTGATGTTCAGAGGAATGAAGCAAGAAAATCCACGACTATTGCTCTAAGGCCAACCAGAAAGTTTCATTCAAGGGACAAGGACTTTACATACTGTCCAGGGGTCACTTGCTATGCTTGTGGATAGGAAGGGCACTATGCCAAGCAGTGCCCAAAGCCGAGGAACTCGGCCCCCAAGCCGAACAATGGTGGAATTAATCCAGCCCCCAAGCGTAACAATTTCAATCCCAACAACAATCACAGGAAGGGTCACCTGAACCATGTGACCAAGGGAGAAGCACAGAATGCCCCAGACATCGTACTCGGTACGTTCCCTGTCAACACAATACCTGCCACGGTTTTGTTTGATTCTGGAGCTTCTCACTCGTTCATTTCGAAGAGTTTTGTTTTGCAACATGGTTTTCCGATACTTTATTTGGAAAAGTCTATGATCATCAAGTCCCCCGAAAATAAGCAGATCACTCAGAGTTACTGCCAAGGAGTGATTATTGAGTTTGAAGGACTAAAGTTTCAGGCAAATCTCATCGTGTTGGAAAATAAAGGACTGGATGTTATCCTAGGAATGGACTAGCCACCAACAAGGGATTTATTGACTGCTTCAATCGGACTGTAATCCTCAATCACCATCACGGCAAGACAATAAAAGTTACAGCTCAAGAGAGACCACGGTCACGGCAACCAAAGTTGAACAAAGTGGACATTTCAGAATTGAGAAAAGTTCCAGTGGTGTGCGAGTTTCCCGACGTATTTCCTGAAGAACTACCAGGCATGCCACCAGACCGAGAGATAGAGTTCAGCATTGAACTAGCACCTGGCACCACCCCCATTTATAAGAAACCTTATAGAATGGCACCCTCCGAGTTGGTGGAATTGAAGAAGCAAATAAAAGAATTACTGGACAAAGGATTTATTCGAGCCAGCTCCTCACCTTGGGGTTCACCAGTATTATTCGCCAAGAAAAAGGATGGGACAGTGAGATTGTGTATAGACTATCGAGCTCTCAATATGGTTACCATCAAAAACAAATATCCGATGCCACGGATAAATGATTTGTTTGAACAGCTCGCACAAGCCAAGGTGTTCTCAAAAATTGATTTAAGATCGGGATATCATCAATTAAAAGTACGGACAGAAGATATCCCTAAGATAGCATTCACCTCCAGATATGGATTATATCAGTTCACAGTAATGCCGTTTGGACTGACGAACGCCCTCGCATATTTCGTCCACCTCATGAACAAAGTGTTTATGAAATTTATGGACAAATTTGTTGTGGTGTTCATTGATGATATTCTGGTATACTCAAGGACACCAGAAGAACATGCTGAACATCTCAGAATTGTATTGGGAGAATTAAGGAAACATCAATTGTACGCCAAATTTAGCAAGTGTGAATTTTGGCTAAGACAAGTTGGTTTTCTAGGCCATATATTAACCCAAGAAGGCGTGGCCGTAGACCCAGAAAAAGTCAAAGCCATACTTGACTGGAAACCACCAGCCAACGTAACAGATGTACGGAGTTTCCTAGGAATGGCTGGATATTACCGAAGGTTTATTGAAGGATTCTCCACTGTGGCAAAACCAATGACACAGTTGCTCAAGAAAGACAAGAAATTTGTATGGACTGAAGAGTGCGAGAAAAGCTTCCAAGAGCTCAAAAAGAAACTAACAACAACACAGGTTTTGGTTGTGCCGGACATACACAAGAGTTTTGAAGTGTATTGTGACGCATCCCGAAAGGGCCTCGGGTGCGTATTGATGCAGGACGGCAAAGTTGTCGCCTATGCTTCCAGGCAACTACGGAAGCATGAGGAAAATTATCCTACTCATGACTTGGAGCTAGCAGCAGTCATCCATGCACTCAAAGAGTGGAGGAACTTTCTGCTGGGAAATTGTTGTGAAATATATAAGGACCATAAAAGCCTTAAATATATTTTCACATAACCAGAACTCAACTTGCGACAACGACGCTGGTTGGAATTAGTCAAGGACTATGATGTCGGCATTCACTACCATCCAGGGAAAGCAAATGTAGTGGTAGATGCTCTTGGTCGGAACCCCAGCTCGGGCAACGACAGTCCACCGAACTTGAGGCCTGAGTTTCAGCAGGAGTTCGCTAAACTCAACATGGTGATAGTCTCTGAGGGCAACGTATCAAATCTAGAGATACAGCCCACCCTAATGGAACAAATTAAGAAGGCTCAGCATGGACACCCCAGCGTCGAAGGTATAAAGTGAAAAATGAGCCTTGGCAAGGCTTCAGAGTTCGTCACAGACAATGAGGGAATATTATGGTACGGGGACAGACTTTGCGTACCAAATATTGAGGAACTCAAGCAACAAATCCTAACCGAAAGCCACACCGCCCCATATTCGATCCACCCTGGAGGAACCAAAATGTACAAAGACATTCAGGAAAGATTTTGGTGGCACGGCATGAAGAGGGATATAGCCGCATTCATTGCTTGTTGTGATTCGTGTCAGTGCATTAAGGTTGAGCATCGAAAACCAGCAGGGCTGCTACAACCAAACAGAATACCTGAGTGGAAATGGGACGAAATTGGAATGGATTTTATCGTCGGACTACCTCGATCACAATGCGGAAATGATGCTATATGGGTCATCACAGATAGGCTAACCAAGGTAGCACATTTCATTCCCGTGAAGACGACCTACTCCACTCAAAGGCTTGCTAAGCTTTATCTCTCCCGTATAGTTTGTCTGCATGGAGTCCCAAAGACTATAATATCCGACCGAGGCACTCAATTTGTGTCTAAATTTTGGGATCACTTACAACAAGCTCTGGGCACACAACTAGCTTTCAGTACAGCGTACCACCCCAAGACGGATGGACAAACGGAACGCGTGAATCAAATCCTAGAAGACATGCTGAGAGCCTGTGTTCTCACCTATGGATCCAGTTGGGAAGAAAGTTTGCCGTATGCCGAGTTTGCATACAACAACAGTTACCAAGCCAGCCTACAACTGGCACCTTTTGAAGCATTGTACGGACGGAGATGTCGTACCCCACAAAATTGGTCAGAAATAGGTGACAGTCGTATCTTCGGCCCAGACATGCTCAAGGAAGCCGAGGAGAAAGTTAAACCGATCAGGGACAGACTCAAGACAGCTCAAAGCCGACAAAAGAGCTATTACGATCAAAAACATCGTGAGGTCAGCTTTGAACCCGGTGAATATGTGTACCTACGAGTGTCTCCTATGAGGGGCCTGCAACGGTTCAAAATTAAAGGGAAGCTAGCCCCAAGATTTATTGGACCCTTTTGTATAGTTGCACGAAGAGGCACAGTAGCCTACCAGCTAGACCTACCCAAAGAGCTGTCAGACGTCCAAGACGTGTTCCACATCTCACAGTTGAGGATATGTGTGAGCAACCCGGAAAAGCACGTATCTCATGAGGGCATTGACGTGCAGCCAGACCTCACCTACGGAGAGCGACCGGTAAAAATATTGGAAGAGTCTGAAAGGAGGACCCGTCAGAAAACGATTAATTTTTTCAAGGTTCAGTGGAGCAATCACACCGAGGATGAAGCAACATGGGAAAGAGAGGATTTTCTTCAGGCAGAGTACCCACATCCATTTGAGGATCAGCTGAAATCTCGGGGACGAGATTTTTCCTAAGGGGGTAGGTGTTGTGACACCCAAAACTTTTATTTGGCTTTATCAAACTTTTATTTTATTTGAGGGAGGTTATTTAAAATTTTCTTCTAAAGGACTCTCCTTCTCAAAAAAATTCTTTTATGACAAGTATTTTGTTTGGTTTCACCCAAGACTTGATCTTTGGTCTTGGAGGTTGTTCATCTTATGTTGGCTCAACACAAGTGTTTTTCCTTGGAAAATTTTTTGAAAATATCTTTCTTTTTAAAATAGCCCTATGGCATTTGGAGTGATCCTTTCCCCTTTCAAAATCTCCTCTTGCCATGACCTAAGTGGAAATCCCCTCCCAAAAGCCATTCCCCATCTTTGTGTCAAAATAAACTTCAAATCCATCAAGTTGAACTCCCCCATGTTTTTGTTTCCATTTATTTCTTATCAAAAATATTTTCTGCCTTCTATTTTGATCCTTGGAGGTTTACAAAGGAACTACCATTTCTACTTTGAGTTTTGCCTCCAAACAAATTTCCCTGGCTAGTCCTTAGAGCCCTCAACCAAGATCCATGAAGATCCACTGGTCTCCAATTCAAATATTTCAAATTGTGCTTGCTGCAAGTTTGGACCACATTTGCCAAATTTGATGAAATTCATTTGTTTTCTCCTCCTAAAAATCTGAGTAAATTCAGGCAGCCTCTGGATGCATCGAGAGGTCACCTCACCAAGCCCCAGCTCCAGAAATTTTTTTCCTCATGCCAAATCATATCATCAAACACCTGGCGTGCACTATTACTGTAAAGTTCAGAAAGTTCAGTATACAGTTTCAGTGAGCCGCTGTCGTTTTCTTCAGAACCTCTCCTCGATCTCGCCAGTGACCGCGGTGGCGCCTTGCGCCCTGTGCCTCCTTCTTATCCCTACGCCGCACGATCGCCTGGAAGCTTGCGGGCGTCGGCGACGAGCAGGTGGAGGTGCTCCTCCCCGTGAGCGACGGCAGCAGCGCCCTTTGCGGGTGCCAGAGAGGCGCAGCGTCGGACGGCGCCGTCCAGTGCCGCCCAAGCCACCAGAGGCCACCGCGTGGCCCTCCACGGACCTGTGCATGCTGCAGGTCCGTCGTCGTGAACTGGTAGGCGTGGAGCGCGCTCCCTGCCGCCGCCGTGCCCGTACGGCCGTTCCGTCGAGGGCCAGTGCATTACGCAAGCCCGACCGAGGTTTGAGCAGAGAAACGGCGCCAGTTATCCACCACGATGATGCCTAGCCACCTAAACCCCCTGCCCGACCTCTGCCTCGCCGTAATTTCTCGCCGGCGTTATCCCGTTCACGGCCACCCCCTCGGATCGCCTATAAAAGGAGGCCCCGAGCTCGAACTCGGACCCGCACCATCTCTACACACCACTAGTACCACGCTAAGCCACTGGGCAGCCCCCGAGGAAGTCCTCTTCCCCAACTCCGGCCGCCTCGACCCGCTTCGGGATCCAGCGCGATTCACTCCCGTGCGTGCACCTCTACTTCTCAACTCATGCCAGTAGTCTCCTGGTGCATCCACCTCTCTGACCAGCGCATCAATTTGGAGTTTGCAGCACCCACCGGAGTACTCCACCATCGCCCGAACCACCGTCCGCCGGAGAGAGGGTCGCCGTCGACGTGGTGCTCCCCGACGGTCAAGTTCACCACCCATCGACGCGGAAGAACACCTTGAACCCGTAGGTACCCTCCGATCACTCTGCCTCGCCGTGGTTCAACGCCGGCGACCACCGCAGCCTTCGGGCGCCGGCGAGCTCCGTTGGAAGTTTTGAACCTGACGGGTGGGACCCCCCGCCAGCCACTCTTCTTTCCCCCTTCGAACCGTTTTCTGAAAGCGCCTTCGGGCAAAATGTGTTTTCTCGCTGGGCTAACGTATTTCCTACCGAACCATTTTCTGTTTTCTCAAACAAGTCCCTGGATCTTTTATGTTTCATCACAGATCAGTCCTTGGACTAAAACCCTTATATCTTTTAAACAAAAGATGCTTTTTGATTGATTCTTTTTCTATCAGTCTTATATTTTTGTCTAGTTTTTTATAGTATTTATTTGGAAAAAATTTGGAACAATTTTTATACACGCAACGGTTTTCACGTTAGTATGCGGTTTCGTTATACCGTAGGTTCCGGAGGAGGTGACGGAGCCACGAACTTCGCCGAGCTAGACTCCGACTTCTCCGAACCAGGCAAGCATGTATGAACCTTTGATATGATGAGTGTTTTTCATGTTTGCTTGAATGGTTTGTGCATGGCATATGAGCATCGGTGAGTGTTACGTTGCATGCAAGGCAACTAACCGTGTGCTTCGAAGTTTACTGTGATCTTTGATGAGAGATGACCTGATCATGTGGTGACATGAGAGGTATTAAGATGGTATTGTTGTAGCATGCCAGTCTTATGTCATCTGATGAACTCCGACGCTAACGTGGACTGAGACACGTTACCGTTCTTCCCCTTTCGTGCTGCCACATGTTTTCTGCAAAGAATACGGTTTAGTAAGTTGCTAACCTCTTTCCTTGTACACACCAAATAGAGGGGCTGGGATGAGGGTTCCATGGCCCTGGATTAAAGCCAGTCATCCGGTTAGGGGGCATGGGTGTTTCCGGTTGGGACCGAGAGGGGGGCACCCCTTAGAGCACGCGGTATAAATTTGATCCCATGCTACGCAAGGTTGTAGCCTCCCCGTCTCAAGGTTTTTCTTGAACGTTGCTTGGGGTGATTCCTGGCAACGGAATGTTGAATGGGTGTGTACTGGTTAGACGTGTTTCTCCTAAAACACCGTAAACGGAACTAGTCCCTTGTGACTACTGAAATCCGTTGGCTGTGGTTAAATAGTACAAGCTCTGCAGAGTCAAATCTTTCCGAGTCATCGTGTCCATGGTCAAAGACCGTGGCCAGCATATCCATATCCATGTCAGTCCCTGTGTCAGTTTCCGTGGAAATCCCCGGTGAACAAGCTTGAGTGGTAAACCCGGTTGAACGTTATTCCTGTGGATGGTCTAACCTTTTTATTATATCATACCTGAGTATTTCCTTGAAACGATTTAACTTCATGAGCTACTGAAATATCAAGTTATGAGATATAAGCCCTTTATGTGATGTCGCTCAGACGTCCGACTGTGGCACTTTTGTCATTTACTTTTAATATAAGCCCTTTATGTGATGTCGCTCAGACGTCCGACTGTGGCACGCTCGTTATTTACTTTTGATATAAGCCCTTTATGTGATGTCGCTCAGACGTCCGACTGTGGCACTCTTGTCATTTACTTTTAATATAAGCCCTTTATGTGATGTCGCTCAGACGTCCGACTGCGGCACGCACTGTCACTTATATTCCATTATAAGCCCTTTATGTGGTGTCGCCCTGACGCCCGACTGCGGCATTGTTAATTTATTTGTTTCCTTTCGAGGAGTCATTCAGACACTCGATTGGCCTTCAGTATTACTTTGGGATTTTGGGAGGACTACCGCCCGACTTCCTTTTTATTTCCCATGCATTACTATCTCATTATCTGAGTGCGCATTATTAATCTATTCATATGCATCATGTTTACATTTGTTATATCTCATGTCCAAACTGTCTTGCGAGTACTTTCATAGTACTCACCTGGCTTGTTGATTTGGCCAGATGTTGACGAAGGCGATCTCATGGATGAAGAGTTTGATAGTGAGTCCGACGCCTAGAGGAGTCCCAATCAGTCCCGTGCGATCCTGGATATTGGTCACTTGTATTATATACGCTTCCGCCACCCACAATAAGAATCCTCGAGCCTCACTCCGACGCTCGAAGAGCTGTAAGATTTAGGAGTCATGTCACCCACTTCACTGTGACATATCCACCACCACTTTTATTACGAGTCAGTAGTTATGCCACCATATCCACCTTTATCTTTATTATCGGCATGCTTGTAATAAATTGTTGAGCAGCCTCCGCTCAACCTTGTATTATATTTAGTACTCCTGGATATTTCTGTAATCAAGAAATTGTCTACCAGTAAGAAGGAATTCTTCTCTACTGGTCCGTAAAAGGGATCGGTTTCTCAATAAATGTTTTATTGGAAAACCGGTCGTGACAGTTCATCTCTTGTATCCAATCTTTGTCTCAAAACCTGAGATTGGTACATGTGGGTTGCTAGTAGTGTTGGTTACTCCTTGTAGTCGATGCTAGTTGGTTTATTTGGTGGAAGATCATATGTTCAGATCCTTTATGCATATTAGTACCCCTCTGATTATGAACATGAATATGATTTATGAGTAGTTACGTTTGTTCCTGAGGACATGGGAGAAGTCTTGCTATAAGTAGTGATGTGAATTTGATATTCGTTCGATATTTTGATGAGATGTATGTTGTCTCTCCTCTAGTGGTGTTATGTGAACGTCGACTACATGACACTTCAGCATTATTTGGGCCTAGAGGAAGGCATTGGGAAGTAATAAGTAGATGATGGGTTGCTAGAGTGACAGAAGCTTGAACCCTAGTTTATGCGTTGCTTTGTAAGGGGCAGATTTGGATCCACATGGTTCATGCTATGGTTAGGTTTACCTTAATACTTCTTTTGTAGTTGAGGATGCTTGCAAGGGGGGTTAATCATAAGTGGGATGCTTGTCCAAGGAAGGGCAGTACCCAATCACCGGTCCACCCACATATCAAATTATCAAAGTAACAAACGCGAATTATATGAGCGTGATGAAAACTAGCTTGACGATAAATCCCATGTGTCCTTGGGAGCGTTTTCCTTCATATAAGAGTTTGTCCAGGCTTGTGCTTTGCTACAAAAAGGATTGGTCCACCTTTCTGCACTTTATTTACTTTTGTTACTTGTTACCCGTTACAAATTACCTTATCACAAAACTATCTGTCACCGATAATTTCAGTGCTTGCAGAGAATATCTTACTGAAAACCGCTTGTCATTTCCTTCTGCTCCTCGTTGGGTTCGACACCCTTACTTATCGAAAGGACTATGATAGATCCCCTATACTTGTGGGTCATCATGCTACCGCCGTACTAAGAAAAATAATATGCATAAAGGATAAACATCACATGCAATCAATATAAGTGATATGGTATGGCCATCATCATCTTGTGCCTTTGATCTCCATCTCCAAAGCACCGTCATGATCACCATCATCACCGGCTTGACACCTTGATCTCCATCGAAGCATCATTGTCACCTCGCCAACTATTGCTTCTACGACTATCGCTACCGCTTAGTGATAAAGTAAAGCAATAAAGCGACAACCATATGGCTCATGCCAGTTGCCGATAATTGTGTTACAAAACATGATCATCTCATACAACAATTTATATAATCACGTCTTGACCATATCACATCACAACATGCCCTGCAAAAACAAGTTAGACGTCCTCTAGTTTGTTGTTGCAAGTTTTACGTGGCTGCTATGGGCTTAGCAAGAACCGTTCTTACCTACGCATCAAAACCACAACGATTTTTCGTCAAGGTTGTCAGAATCGCGATTTTGAATCGGATCGGAGCTCCAACGGTAGGATCGCAAATCATAGAATCTTCACTATCAAGATCGTAGAAACGTAGATTCTATGAACTAAAATCATAGAATCATAGGCGTTAGTTTGGATCGTAAAGTCATAGAATCGCATAACAGAATCGCGATTCTCACAACCTTGGTCACGTTTTCTGTCATGCATGTACATCCATGACAAATTTATGACAGAATCAAGATAGTCATGCCTGTGCTATCGTAGAAGTGTTCCATGACATTACCAAAATTATCATCACCGAAGTGTCCACTTTCATGATGATAAATCGCGCGTCACAGAAGTGCTTTCATCAAGGGTGACTAACACGTGGCATCCACTGTAACGGAACGCCGTTAAGCTATCGGGTCTGGTTTTGGATTCGATAACCCGTTAACAGTCCCGACCAATGGGGATTTTCCACGTGTAAAATCATCATTGGCTGGAGGAAACACGTGTCGCCTCACCGTTGGGACAGATGTCATCCACTCATTGGACCCAAAGCGTCTATGATACATCAACACGTGGCACGGCCCAATAGAGGCCCATTCCTGTGAAAAGGCTGGCCCGTTTGACTTGGTTAAAAGGTGGCGGGCCGGCCCACGGCAAGCCTGTTAACGGCCTGTTCGCATATAGCCCATTTACAGCCCGCTAACCCAGGGCCTGTTTACGGCCTGTCCGAATTAGGCCCAGTAGCGTCATCTGGGCCGTCCAATATAATTCCATCCCGCTTTAACTTCCGACCCATATATGGCCCATGACATCTTTCGGCCCATATGAGGCCCTTAGTAACTCTCGGCCCATTAACGGCCCGTGGTAAAACTGGCCCGTAATGAACAGTGTATCACTTTATACCCATTAACGGCACGTGGTGAAACTGACCCGCAATGAACAGTGTATCACTTTATACCCATTAATGGCCCATTATTCCATTGGGCGGTTTCTAGCCCATGTTATCTTTCGGCCTTCTCAGGGCCCATTTATTCTTGGTCTCATTTCCAGCATTCGTTTACTTACGGCCCATTACTGTCATTTTCTGCTTGTGGGCCAAATTCAACCCGTGGTTTCAGTCGGCCCGTTTGTGGCCCGTTAATACGTTGGGCCGTTTTCATAGCGTCATCAAATACGGCCGATTAACGACGGCCCGTTATGGTCGGCCCATGAACGGACGATTTCAACTCTAGCCCATTTACGGCCATAATGTGGTCTGTTATTCGCCCATGTTTGGCCAAGCGATCATACGGCCCGTAGAAGGCCCATTGATGATACGACCCGTAGAAGGCCCAATGTGTCTGCGGCCCGTAGCCGCAGAAGGCCCATTGTTTCTATGGCCCTTAGAAGGCGCATTGTTTCTATGGTCCTCAGGAGGCCCATGTTAACTATAGTAAATATGCAGCCCATGGTTATTGTGGCCTAGTTTTTAAAATAGGTTATTGCAGCCACTAGCAAACTGCGCAAAAAGAACTGCACTGACTACAAGAAAACAAATAAACAAGACAATAAGAAAATAAATAAGCAAGCAACTTACGCTAGGCTATCACAGCTATTACACATATTACATCCACTGGGCATCAAAGTTCGCCACCAGTGCAAATATAGGGAACAAAGCAGCATATAAACGCCGCAGCAAAACAAGTCCAGAACTGAAACCACTTCAGAAGAGCTCAAGAAACAATATCCTGGGTACCCATAATGCTGGCAAGATGCTTAGCAAGCTTATTAACTTTCTCTTGTTTGGCGCTTAAATCCTCCAGCACTTGTTGTTGCACCAGAAAGTATGCATCTGAATTCTGCAGGGACTTCCTCAGTCCTTCGGCTTCCTGTCGCATAACATCTGATCGATGTCTTTCAACTTGAAGTTGGGACTCAAGAAGCCGAACTGATTCAGGCAGCGAGTTCGAAGAGCTGGTGCCAGCAGTAGTAGCTAGTAACTCGAACACTACATCAAGACAGGACTTTGGGGTTGTCTCAGTGTCTTCAATATAGTTTTTATTAGCTTTCTTGGAGACCAACAGGGATATCTCACTATCTTGAACCTTATCTGCATTACTTCCTTTACCATTGCATAACGGGGTACTCTTCGCCAATATTTTATCTGTGTTCTAAAAGAGAAAAAACAAACACATCACAGGTTTACAATATAGTATATGAAACTCATTTTGGTAAACCAGTTCAGTAGTAAGGCGGACAGGATAACAACATGAAACAAGCATATATCTATGTAGTATGGTCACTGTATGGTCTATATAATTCTAGTTTATGTTGCCAAATCAAGATAGATATAGTTCGAATCATATCTATTTAAGACAAAGCAGCATAGACAGTAATTAGAATTATTAGTAGGAAAAACTAGTTCTCTGTCCAACTGGGTAGGGGTACAATCTGCGTGAGTCTGGGTTATGTGTGGTGGGGCTGGTTCTTGGGCAAGTACAACTGTGGTTCTATCTCCATCGACGGGTAGCACGATCTTTTCTGAAGACCGTGTTTTTAGTCCTACAGATACTGCCATCACCCCCTCCAATTGAAATCGCTGATAAATAAGAAAAGTAATTGAATGTACAGACATTGTAAGATAGACAGGTGCAATGGATAGTAGGGAAGAAAACAGGGCATGAAATAATTCACATTTATGTTGTCTAACCAAACAGAATAGCAGGACATAATTTCACATATATGATGGCTAATTAAATAGGATAGCATGACACAATTTCACATGTATGATGGCTAACTAAACAGGATAGAATGACATACTTCAAAAATATGATGACTATGTAAACATGATGGCATGATATAACTATACGATGTGTTTATTAAAGTGGTTGGCATGCCATAATCACAAACATGCCGGCGACGGAAACATGATGGCATGATATAATTCACGGATAGAATGACATAATTCAAAATATGATGACTATGTAAACAGGATAAGATGATATAAGTATATTATGTCTTTAGAAAATGGGTTGGCATGCCATAATTCAGATACATGCTGTCTATGTAAACATCATGGCATTATATAATTCAAATATATGATTTATATACTAAGTAAGTGAGCAGAGGGCAATCGCATATATGATGTGTCAACTAAGGAGATGGCATTGTATATGATGTAAAAACTAAGCATTGCAATACAACATATGCATGATATGTGTAATATAACCCTGCCAAGTTTGAGCATACAACTCAGGGGGATAATAGGACTGGTCATCTGCCTCTGAATCCTCCTTTGAAGAGCTATCTGTAACCAGCAAGATATCTGCTTCAGCAGGTAGCATTGTCTACTCTGAAGACCTTGTTTTCACTCCAGATTTCTCCATCACCAATTCAAATGGCTGATGCACAGGAAGAGCAGTTGAATATACAAACAATATCGACAAAAGCAATGAGAAATACAAAAAAAGGATGGCATGATATAATTCACATATATGACGCTTGGCTAAACAGCATGACATTGCATAATTCACATATATAATGCCTTGCAACAAGATAGCATTGCATAATTCACATATATAATGTCTTGCAACAAGATGGCATTGCATAATTCACATGTATGGTAATTAGACACTAAACAGGTGGCATTCACACAAACCATGTCTAAACTAAGCAAATGACATAGCAATGCAACATAACCCTGCCAAGTTAGAGCATGCACCTGGGGGGGATAGGACTGGTCATCTGTCTCTGAATCCTCCTCTGATGAGCTATCTGTAACTAGCAAGACATGCGCTTCGTCAGATAGCACTGTCTGCTCTGAAGACCTTGTTTCCACTCCAGAGTTTTCCATGACCGTGCCAAATGGCTGATGCACAGGAAGAGTAACTGAATGTACTAAAATTGTTGACAAATTTAACACGTAATAAAAAAATGATGTCATGATATAATTCACATATAAGATGACTGGCTAACCATGGTGGCATTGCAAAATTCACATATGTGATGCCTGGCTAAACAAGATGGCATTGCACGATTCACATATACGATAAAGAAACTAAACATATGGCATTGACACAAAGCATGTCTAAACTAAGGAGATGACATCTTTGATGTATACGGTAAGCAATGCAAGGCACCATATGCATGATATTACCAACATCAGCATGCCAAGTTAGAGCGAATACCTCATGGGGTAAATAGGAGTGGTCTTCTGCTTCTGAATCCCCCTCAGAACAGTTATCTTCCTCTTGATTACGATCCGAAATTGGTGGAGGGGGGCTGCCTTTGCGCCCACCATGGAGCGACGTCTGCATGAAATTTTATTGCCACGCAAGGCTCGTCTCTTTTGCTCTACATGTTCAGTTCCATTGTGTACAATAACTGACATGCATAGGAATAAAACATAGTGAGATTATGTAAAGAGTGCATGCACAAATCCAGAGTGTTCTGGCAGCAAACTGTGGATAGACCCAAAACCAATGATAGCAGGTAGATAATAGCTTTAGTTAAAAAATACAGATAATGGCTCCTTTAATGTTTTTTTGCACCCAACATGAAACTCATAGTAGACACCCGAGATTAACCAGGTAGTAGACAGATAGTACTGATTGCTGCCCCAATATGTACCCCACAACCATTTAAAAACTCAAGTTTCAGCATAAGTTTGGACCTGACTCGGAGTCTAATAGGTGAACATGACGATAAAGTAGCATGTCATCATATTCAGCGATGCATAACGTAAGCAGACACGGAAGAGTGCGACCTCACTTGCGTACTCGTGTAGTCCTCAAGGTCATCTGCTCAGTTGATGATGGTAATGCAGTTGTCGTGGCTGCCGGCAGCGGGGAAGAAGTAATTGTGTAAGGGCTTGTTTGAATTTGAGGATTCTAACAATGCAGGGATAGGAAATAGACAGGAATAGGATAGGAATGCACGTGCAAAACAGAGAATTTAAAAACACAGGATTTCTGCCAATCTTGGTGTTTGGTTCACAAGAATTGGAAGATCAAAGGATGCAAAGAAGCATGGTGAGATTAAGTCAAACCACAAGAAAATGTATGGTTATAATGCTATTATGCTACTATCTCTTAGTCTTCTGCTTCATGAATAGGAATTTGAAAAGGAGGACAAGTGGAAATTAAAATTCCTAGGGTTTTTCTTTCAAGGAGACACTAAAGGAACAAATCCTACAGTTTTCCTTTGCTCCATTCCTTTGCACCAAATTTACGAAAAGTAGTACCATAGGAAACTTTCCAATTCCTATGTTTTTCATTCACTTTTCCTTTCAAGCACTGGCGATTCTAGTAGGCAGGCTTGAGCAAGGAAAATCCTACACTAAAAAAAATGTTTTTGTGCTACTTCTATTACTTTGGACCCAGGCCACTACCCTACTAGCTCAACTCCCAGGGCCATCGACAAATGCACGGCTCAAACACGCAGAGATAAATAAAGATGGCGTTCAAGAGAGTCCATCACGGATAGCTAAGTTGCCAGGTACCTCAATGCTTGTCATATAGTAGGATAAAATAATCGTATTTCCCGTTACTCCGTGTGCTCAGTGGACAATATATATAACATGTAGAGTAAAAAAGAGATGCAACAAGTGTACAACCTCTTTGGCGAAGTCATGTCGATCTCATCGTGATTGGGTTGGCCGGTGAGGATGCTCCGGCTGACTTGGCTGTCGGAGGAGGGGAAGAAGATCTTAGGCGTTTGGAGATGGAGCCCGAGGTACTGCTCCGCTATGATGGAGGGTTTCGTCGTTGGAGCAGCTCCAGTGAGTTGTACGACGCCGAGGCTGAAGCAGGACAAGAGAGACAACGTTAACCTGAGTGCAATTCTAATAGCATCTCCAATAGATGACGTAAAATACATAACCACAAAGTGCTAGATGTAAAATACATCAGCCGCTCATCTCTGAACTTAACTGTCGAAATCAAATTTATCTGTCGAAACTGAACTTAACTGTCGAAACTGAATTTTGCTGTCGTGACTGAATTTTACTGTCGAAGCTGAACGCAGTAGAGGTGAGGCTACACGTCAGTCGACTGACTTTTTCATCTCTGGTCAGTCGATTTTGCCGCCATTGGATACGAAATGAAGAGCCTGCAGTTCATCTTCAACCTCCACCCCCTGAGCCGCCAGCCACCACCGGCCAAACAGCCGCCCCTCGCCGCCCGCGGCCGGCGGTGCGCCGCCCCGCACACCCCGAAAACACTCCCCGCCGCCAGTCCACCGCCGCCCCAGCCATCCCTCTAGGCCCCCCGTGTCGAGCTTTTTCTCCAGCGATCCCCACCCAACCGCCCCACCACCGCCGGCAACCACCGCCCCCACCCTGAACCCTAAGATAGATAGTAGGGTACCTCTCTGGCGAGCCCCCTCCCCGCTGCGGCTGGTTCTTCCTTAACTCCGGCGAGCCCCCCAACCCCCTGAAAATCGACTAACCCAAAAGTTGATTTAGTCGACTGAAGTGTAGCTAAATTGGAGCAGCATCGCAAGCAAGAGCAAGAGCGAGAGCAGCAGCACGAGCAAGTGCAAGAGCAAGAGCAGACCAGGCAGGGGACCGAGAGCAAGAGCAGAGCAGCAGCGCGAGCGTGAGCTAAAGCAGCAGCAGCTCCTACTGATGTGGACGTCGCCGCCGAGGGAGCAACACCGTGGAGGAAGTGGCTGGCGACGCCGCTGTGGATGGAGTGGCGTTGTGTCGGCTCGGGACCAAGCGCCGGCAGCATCGTGAGATCCAATAAAGAAGAAAATGCGGTGATTAGTGTACAACCTCTTTGGTGGCGCCAATTAGGCCGCAGCTTCATCCGAAGAAACGGTGATGATGCTGCTCTTCCGGTGGTGCAGGTGAAGACGGTGGTGTGGGAATGGAGGTGGCGCGAAAGACGAGGGGAACGTCGGGACATCTCCTTGGAGGTGGAGGACAGGGTGGCTGAACCGGCGGGACGACCAAATCGACGATGGATCCTCATCCACTACGGTGGATGAGGGACGTCGAGGTGCTACTATGGACGAAGTCGTCGGGGAAGAGGCTCCGGCTGGGTGGCGGACGGAGGAGGGTGTGGGGCTTCGCGGGTTTTCCCGGCCTCGGTGTACGAACGGGTGGGCGGATGGGATGGGAGTCGGGAACCATGGCTTAGGGACGCGCTTGTCCGAATTGTGGGGTAATTTATGAAAGTACCCCCACCGATTTGAGGCGGTTCTTTCGGTTCAGGGGTAGCACGGGCATTTCGTGTGTCGGCATTTCACAGGAGGTGGGAGTTTTCGCGCGCGTTGTAATTTTGGAATAGCAAGGCGCGGGTTGAGATGGAGGGAGTTGTCGAAGCACAATGAGACAAAGATTTATGTTAAATATTTCGGGGTAAGAAGGTGCGAGTTGAAGAGGCAGGAGTTTCACAGCAAGATAGACAGAGACGCTAGCTTGAAATTTCGGCATAACAAGGCGCGGCTTGAAATTTCGAGAGAACAAGCTTAACGTGTACCAAAAAAAAGACAATTTAGACTAGTATGATATACTATGTACATTGTGTTTAACACGCACAACACACACACAGACACCACTTAGACTAGTAAGGTACACGTGCATTGCACGCATGAGATTTGGCAACCAAATTATGAATAAATACCACATTATAGCATGTAAACTTTGAGTCATATATGCATGATGTAGATGTTCGTTTAATTCTTATAGTTCATTTCATTCAAAATCATCTAGTTTTTATAAGAAAGATAATCTATTTTAAGATTCATGGAATTGTGTGTTGTAAGGCATAAAGTAAAAACAAATCATGTAGAAAAACATTTGGGCAATTCTGATACGGAAGATTCTAGAACAAAGAATAAGTGTTTGTGTTTTGAGGTTTGTGCATTATGCTTAAGTTCAACTATAGAGTCTTCTAGATTGTACATGTGGCAAAATCTGGTGGAATCAAGATGATATCCAACGGCTAGTAGTGCTCAAATTTGCTAGCTCTGCACCATCGGATTGGCCTCATCCAATGACCATCTTTCAAAGTTAAAGTTATCCGCACAATATATAAAAAATATAATATATATATATATAGGGGTATAGATATAGATATGTGATGCGAAAGCCACCCATCATCTCCAATTAGAATAGTGTGTCCATGCACGGATGCAATGTGGCCAAACGATGTCTGCCATTGGTATCTTAAATTCAAACTAGTCTGACCTTGTTCAATGTGTATACATTACAACATGCTCATTTCCAAACCACACCGCGCAGATCTCCGTTATATTCATGCATGCATGGGTTTCAAACATCATGATCTCTTATTCAAATATTTGAATTCAACTTTACATTGATTATGACCTCACCTAGTCTTTTACACCCACACATTGGTCTTCTCTTTATCACTGTACCACTAACTTTCTCTCGTACATGCATGCACACACACTACCAGTCGGCATTATCCATCGCACACATGCAATCTTTTTCTTCAAGTCGGTCTCCCATTAAGGCACACACGCACACACACACATCCCCCTCTCCATCATATCGGGCATTCTTTATCTCTCACGTGCATGCGCAACGGTCGATCTTCCTCTATGTGTGTGTGTGTATATAACTAGGTCTTTCATAGTTTTCCACATAAACCGATCAATCTATATATCTAGTGAGGTCTCACCCTCTTTCCCACGTCCACATAGATCAATCTATACCTCTCTATATAGGATTACATATATAGCTAATACACCCACATTAATTATATATCCAAAGGCCCCCTCTCATCATCCATGCCTTCCGCTTCATCTCTCAGACACGCGCACAATGGCGAAGACAGCGGGCAGCAAGGGCCCTGCCCCCCTAACATCACTATATATCGAGGATAATATGAATGTGATCATTAGACAATTGCTGGTAAAAATGGTTTAAGTTACTGAATTGGCCCTCCTCGTAAAGGATTAGCAATGCTTGGCCCCCTAGCTCATGGGACATTTTTCATGGCTCCGCCATTGCGCGCAACAGCGCGCGTTCTCGCCCCCTCTCTCTAAATATCGATCTCGCAGTTGTGCACTCCTTCATAGTCTCCCTCCACTGGGCCCCTCGCACCATCTTCTAGCCCCCCACCGGATTTGGCCACATGTACAATCTAGCAGACTCCATGGTTGAACTTAAGCATAATGCACAAATCTCAAAACAACAGTGGTTCTCCTTTGTTATAGAATCTTCCGTATCATAACTGCCCAAACTTTTTTTCTAGTTGAATTGCCACTATTTGTTTTTACTTTATGCTTTACAACGCATAATTCCATGAATCATAAAATAGATTAAGGGCTTCTTTGATTCAAAGGATTCTCAAAGGAATTTTGGAGGATTCTAATCCTTGGGAATTTTTCCTATCTTGGTTGTTTGATTCGTAGGATTGTAAACCATAGGAATTTTTCCATATGATTCATTTGCACTAGATTTCATAGGAAACATCCCATCCACTCAAACCTCTTTCAAAGAATTCTGCGTTTTTTCTATGCACAATCAAACACTCGTACAATCCTGTAGGATTCAAGACTACATTCCACTCTGATCCCATGTTTTCCCTATTCCCGCGTTTTGGAAATCCTACGAATCAAAGAGGCCCTAGGTTTTTTATAAAACCAATTGATTTTGAATGAGATGAACTATAAGAATTAAACGAAGGTCTACATCAGGAATATATGACTCAAAGCTTACATGCTATAGTGTGGTATTTATTCATAATTTGGTTGCAACGCGTGCAATGCACGTGTACCTTACTAGTACTTCGAGTATGTGCAAAACACAATGGCACGCTACACAGTGTCTCTCTTACAGTTCATGAAGCCACGTGGCACATGTGGAGGCGTTGTCACGACATCCTTGTGTGGATTGATCACAATGACCGCTGCTGGTTCCAGAAGAATGTACTCGTCCTCCCTGAGCCACACTGGCAGTACATGCACGAAGCGAAGATGTGCACGCACGCCACGCACGCACTCATTCCCTCGCACGCCCATGCTGGTACACGGGCGGACGCAATTTTGTACCAAGATCCACCTCATGTTATAATTTGACGCGTGTAAAGTCCTTCACTTCATTGATGGTCAATTAATACAGCGCATGCAAATTGAGTGGACATGAGGGCGGAAGAAAGACATTACTACTCCACTGCGCGCATGTGAGTAGTTAAATCATGGGTTGCTAGTAGTACTTCCATTGGTCTCCTTCGTATTTGTGCCAATTTTTTACAGTAACAGAATATTTACGCGTCTGACCAGTGTAGTCTACTTGAAATTTATGTTCCACTAAACTCATCAAGAGCCGTTTCGGGCCTCGAAACCAAAACCCATCAATTTATCTTTACCTTGTTACCATCACATTCGAAAGTACTAGTGCAAGAATTAAGTGCAAGCCTGCTCACACCTACTAGTACGTACCAAACCTGAACATGTTCCCACTATGAAGGTATTAGTACTAGTGCTAGAACTTAGGTTATAAAAAGGGGAACTACCTAACCGAAAATTACTCTA
The DNA here is from genome assembly GCF_002575655.3 of Aegilops tauschii subsp. strangulata. Taxonomy (NCBI): domain Eukaryota; kingdom Viridiplantae; phylum Streptophyta; class Magnoliopsida; order Poales; family Poaceae; genus Aegilops; species Aegilops tauschii. The sequence continues at coordinate 72,100,624 of NC_053041.3, forward strand.
CCTTTCCCCCTCATAAGTGCTTCTTCTTCGTTCGTCCTTGCCATGTCCGGTGCGCAGAGCTCTAGGTCGAGAACTATTCGTAACAAGGGAGCGGCAACCAAGGCTGCGGAAAAAAAGAGAGGGCTCGCTGCCACGCAGAGACCTCGAAAGATCTCTCACGGGCTGGCGATGGCTCCCAGGAGCGCCACAGCCGCGGAGGCAAACATGCCGAGCTAGCGGCACTGGAGTTCTTATCCCTCGACGGCATGCCCGATCAGCTCAATAAGCACCTCAATAAGCAGAAGAAGTCCATTCACGGCTTGGTGGAGCTGCTGAAGGAGAGCCTCGACGACATGCCCGCTGAGCTAAATAAGCAGGGGGAGTTGACCGCCAGCTTGGTGATGCTGCCGAAGAAGAGCATTGCCTTGGAGAAGAAGGCGACCGGCGAAATCCTGCAACTTCAAGAGGACAAGGCGAAGCTCTGCCATGAGCTCGACCTGCTGAAGGGGAAGAACGCCGACTGGAAGAAGCTGCATGAGAGTAGTAGTTCCTCGATGAAGATCCTGCAGGCCCTCGTCATGGAACAGAAGGAGGAGTTGGCGAAGCTCCGCATCGAGCACCCGGCTGCTGTCAAGGTACGTAATGCGGCCGTGGAACAGATGATGAAGGCTCGCGTCGAGAAATCCCACGTCATGGACAGAATGAAGAAGATGGCAGAGGAGACGCGCAAGGAGATGGAGGTCGTGGAGGCGATGAAGAAGCAGTTACGACTCCGCGGCGAATTAGATCATTTGGGGTGATAATCTTCCTTCTTCTTTTGCCCCTGTGTTTCTTCTTTTGCTTCGGGTGTTTCGCCACACGTGTCATGTTATCTGCGAGGCATGAATAGAACAATGCTAACAATGAGATGACTAGCAAATTAGATCATTTTTTATCGCCATATGGCATTGGGCTTCCGTGTTTCATGCTCCTCCGCCGTAGTAATACTCTAGTGGAAAACTTGAGTATATCGCACGGTTCTTCGCTCCTCCTCAGGTCGTCGGCACATTTATACGAGCAGTCAAATCACAAGGCCCCGCCTTCCAGCAGTAATGAGCCGTCAAATCACAAAGGCCCTCGCCTCTCGTGAAAAGGACCAAGCTAGACTGCCCCGCCCTCTAGCCTTTTAAAAAATGTATACATTTGTACAGTAGTAGTATCGATGGATTGCGCCATGGAGCAAAACTAACAAGATGAAATTAAAGAAAAAAGCTGGTACATATAGAGAGCGCTCGTCGCCAAATTATGCATATATATATGACACTACCCACCATGAAGGTACTAGTAACACAGACTAGTAACTAGTCTATGTTACTCTCCACTATGACCAGCCAAAGTCGAGGCGCGGATACCAACGAGGGCCTGGTTGTGTCTATACTTGGACAACTCACCCGACTGCATGCGCACCAGGCAGACGAAGCTCGTGTCGTGTTGTTGCCGTGTGCGGCCCGCACATTAACCAAAACCTCACGCCTCCATCTTAGCCTCCACGTTTTAAACTTCTCAATCTCAAGGCCAAGGAGCAACATGAAACCTATGATAGAGCCAATCGGACGGTTGAGAACACTACAATTTGTAGCTACAGATGCGTGTGTGAGAGAGGACGACTGCGTGCATGCACCTCTTCTCAGAGTACAAGTGTATGTGGGTGGCATCGACCTAGGGAGCAGTGATGGTGCGTGCAAGAAGTCCCGAGAGATAGGTGTAATGCGTTTGAAAAAAAGACTAGTCTATAGCTCGCCGCGAGGCTATTCCTGTCGAACGCCAAGCGTAAGATATGTATCCGACGGTGCCGGTTTTCGCACGTACACAGGAGTAGAAAAAGAACTAGTACCATGTCATATGCTACACCACGGCCGAGAAAACGTGCCGACGTTACGCCATCCGGGAATAGTGCCGCACTTCGAAACTAGAACCGTCAATAAATTTTGAGCGCGTCTCGTCACATTCCAAATTACTACTACTACCATGCTATATTTAATTGCAAACATGTTCACACCGATCACAACCTAAACGGTTTCCCACTTAGGAGCGTATTAGTAGTACTCGGTTATAAATACTACTATGCTAAGATGACTGCACATTCCTCCTCAACTCCTCATCCACAAAAAATAATCAAGTCAATCAAGCCATGGCCAGTGTGAGTTCTGGGTCGAGAGATTTACACCAAGGAGACATGAGCATGGAAGAGGAAGCACGAGAGATGTCCCGCCTCGCCGCAAAAGCAGCCGACATGTCCAGCCGCGCAGCAGTAGCAGCACAGAGGTCCCGCCGTGCCGCCGAAGCAGCACGGAGGTCCCACCGCGCCGTCGATGTAGCAGAGTGGTCCGGCCACGCCGCAGAAGCAGCAGAGATGTCCCGCCGCGCCACCGAAGCAGCACGGAGGTCCCACCGCACCGCGACGGCCTGGGAAAATTTCTCGCGGGCAGGCGAGGACTCTTACAGGCGCATAAATGTGATGGTCCATAGCCAGATGGATCAGATCTCCGGCTGGGCGAGGTTGCAAGACGAGGCTACCGGCGTCATCCGGCAACCAGGGGAGGGCAATGCGAAGCTCCGGGGCGAGCGCGACCTGCTGAGGGCGAAGATCGCTGGAAGGGCGAAGCAGGAGGAGGAGACTGCTGCCTAGTTGCAGAGGACGGGTGTCATCATCAAGAAACTTATGGACGCGAATGCCATGCTCCGCATCGAGCGCACCGGGCTGGTGGACGAGAACTAGTCTCCGCGACCTGCAGCGCATAAAGAAAGTAGAGATCAGCCAGCCAGATCGTTGTATGTGTCTTCCTTCTTCTTTTGCCCTTGTGTATTTTGGGCGTAGCCCCATGTGGCTTTTTAATTATCTTCCTAATTATGTAAGAAAATTATTATCCACTCTCGGCGTCCTTATACATATTCATCAGTCTTGCTATAAGTCGCAGTAGATGCTATATAGGTCCGTCGGGTCTTACATGAAGATCTGTGCAAAAATTTCTTTTTAGATTTTATTTTTTATCTCTTAAATCTCAGTCGAGTGAGACATTGCCACGCCATTAAACAGAGTGTCGGCGCCATTAATGGAGACCTTGGGAGAGGGGTAGACGACAGATGGAGGTCAAAGAGCTCTCCTCCTGATAAGCACGCGCTGGGGTCTGATCGCACGCCTCCCGTACTCAAATAGCTACCCTGCATGGCGCCTGCTAGCTAATAAAAAAAGGGGACGCGTGGTGGCACGTAAATGGTAAATAGAACGCCCACAGTTTCAATAATACTTGTGTTTCCGATTGTAACGTGACAGCACTTGTTCCAAAATGACTTTGTTGATTGTTAATGTGTGTGCCTTCGCAAATCAGACAGCAAAATTACCACAGCATGTTGGTACCATGTAATGACACCAAGCCAAGGTTCATGATTTTCATGCCTGTTTCGGATTTACAGTAATTAAAAAACCAAGTTTCTCAATGTTTCCAGCCGAGCCATGACGCCCAGATGTTTGAATTTCATTCCCATTTCTGGCATTGGACCTAGAAATTTACCCGAGGACACACATGTGATTTTTCAACCAGCTTTGGTGCACTGGAGCATGTGCTTGTATTTAAAATTTGAATTATGCACACAAAGGTTTCTTGAGAGAAGCTCCGGTTTGCAAGAAGCTTATACCAACACATGTTCCAAATCGGCCCAATTTTTTACCACAGCATGTTAGTGCCATGACATGACACCATGCCAAGTTTCATGATTTCTAGGCGAGTTTTGGATTTACATGAATTTAAAAACCAAGTTTCTCGATGTTCTCGGCCGAGTCACGACGCCCAGATGTTTGAATTTCATTCCCATTTCTTGCATGGGACCTAGAAATTCACCCAAGGACACACAAGCGATTTTTCAACCAACTTTGGTGCACCGGAACATGTGCTTGCAGTTCAAATTTGGATTATGCACATTAAATGTCCAGAAACTCAATTAATGTATAAAAAAGGCCATACGAACGCGGAATAATTCCAAATTTAACAGGGCACTCATATAGTTCTATGTTGCCTCTGTAAAGAAAATCTGGGGGAGGCAGGGTATATTGTTTCACACACAAAGGTATAAAGAAATAAAGAAATAAAGAAATTAGCATACCTATTTAATTCTTGGGTTCCTATTATTTATGGCACTAGTTGTGTATCACTACTCACTTTTGCCATTAGAAGTTACAACTACTCAAAAATGCCATCGATCCATGAGATGCCTGCTAAAAATGCAATTAGATATCTAAAAGATGCCATTGTTATGTTAGATGTTTGCTCAGAAATGCCATTAGACATTGTAATTTTCACGTCAAACCCATTGACCATGTTACAGGACGAAAATAAGCCGATTCTCACAATGATAAGTTAATGGTGTCCAGCACAACACACCCCTCAAATAAAACTAAGTACCCTGGAATTCTTTGACAAAACTAAGCACCCTGAAATTCTTTGACAACTAAACTGCTGGCTATATGATGTTGGCCATATATATTGTGCATATATAATGTGAAGAAACGAGTGGTAGTACTATACCAACTAAAAGATGAAATGTACGAAATATAACAAGAAGAAACATAACACACTTCTGCTGGGGGCTCAGCACAACCACCTGAAATTAAACTAAGCACACCTGAAATTAAACTATGCAACTAATCCGGTAGACACTGCATTAGAACAACCATGAGAACCGACACTGCCACCTTACTCGGAGTCCTCGTCCACGTCCTCGACTTCTTCCTTGTCCCTCTTCCTCTTGGCCGATACTTCTTTGCTTGAACCGCACACTTGTCTCTTGCTCTTCATCCAACCCTTGTAGATATTGAAACAAAGGTAGCCATCCATTGCAGCGTAGTGGATGTGGTCTATATCTAGTACATTCCACTGCCATGCATGACGATGAAACATGTACGGAGGTTTCTCTAGTTTACTGTACGAAGGATGAACCATGGCTCCTGCCAGGGTTAGCATTGATGGCTGACCATGGGAGGGCAGCAGCCGATTCTTCTAGAGGTCAAAGGGGTTGCCTACAATGAGGCCTATCCGACCCAGGACTCTTTTGTCGTTAGTAAAGTCTACAGTAACGAATTTGACTAGGCCGCCCTTGAGGAAGTTCTTAAATTCCTCGCACTCAACATCGGCATGGCATATGTGGTAAACCAAGCATAAGTCATGCACGCAAACCTGGATCACGGCAGGCTTCTTCTTCTCTTCCTCCTTTAGATCCTTCTCTTGTCCCAGGACTGTGGTGTACTCAACATCTAGCCCAGGGACCCACTCATCATTTGAGTTTTCGAACATGCGACTAAAGCGAGCAAGGCATCCTTTCACCGTCGCAGAAGAACGGGTGTAGATGACGTCGAACTCATCGCCGGTGATGGTTCTAACCTTGTACTCACCGCCGATCATGGAAATTTGGGACGCCATGAATTTGAGAGGAGGGTTAGGATTAGTGGAACTGTCGTAATGTGAAAGGATGGGACGACTAGGAGCGAACTGTCGTAATGTTAAAGGACGTCCGGGGACGAGTAGGAGGGAACTGCCACCGGTTTTTCGATTGTAAAAATGCTGCGTGGGGCATGTGAACGGTAGGGTAGTGGCTTGCCTGCTGGATAAATGGCTTCATGCACAGTGCTATGGGGGCCCAATTAGATGTCATGTCTACTCGACGCCCAATTAAATGGCTTTCGATGTCATGTCAAGCGTCGGGAAAATTACAGGTGATACGAAGCTTTCCATTCTCCCATGATACGGGCTTCCGAGAGCCCTTGGATCTGAGATCGAACGGTTGCATGGCGTGATTCTAGACGTATGGGTGAATATCCTATCCTGGAGGGTTATTCTGCAAATTTTCAGCAACTTAGCATGTGACCGTTCGATCTCAGATCCAAGGGCTGCCAGCAGCCCGTATCATGGTCGCGCCGCCTACCACGACCGTCGCCTCGCTCGCGCGGTCGTGCCCTTGGAGATTTAACAGGGTGCGTTAGGCTATCTGATGTTGGATGTCATACATAGTCATCACTTAGTCACTCGTACTACAACAAGGTTAGCTATAAGGTTGGCTATAAGAGTATTTTTTTACTTCTCTCTATCTCTTTCTTCATAGTATTTATTGCATTTGCCAAGGAGTGACCTCTTTCAATGAAATGGTGCTTAGATGAGGTCCTAAGGGCATTACATGGCTTAGCAATCAAGTCCCCAATGCATAGGTGCTTAGTTTTTTGTTGCTAAGTTTGCTTCATTGAATTAACTATAGACTCCAAATTGTCTTTTCACCTAGGTACACGCGCTTAGCACCGTTTCTTCCTTGGGTCACCAAACTAGTCTCTCTCTTCTTAATTAACTTGCCACATCAGACTTTATGCCTCTGTGGCAAGCTTAGCACCTGTAGGAGCAAGTAAGTACTGTACAATAGTGGGCTATAAGCCCGCTTTACATGGCATTTTTGCATATGTGGAGGAAAGAGGCAAGGAAAAAGTGGAGGAGTGGGCTCTCATGCAAGAGCCAGCCTCTACATGGTGGAGCATTGGGAGAGGTACCTTTATGGAGGTGGTCAGGAATTGGGAGACTCACGCCGGTCGTAGTGCCGCAGTTAAAATGATAATGGCAAGTCAAATCACGGGCCACACCTGTCCAACAGTAGCTCGCTGTCAAATCACACAGCCCTACGTTTGCAGCAACCTACTCCCTCATCTTCTCGCGTCTCTGTCGAACCGACTAGCCGGAACTGCCCCGCCTACCGCGCAGGAAAAGCCCCGCCCTCAACTTTTAAATAGTACAGTATACTAATTTTGTATCCATGGATTGCGCCCTGGAGCAAAGCCTCAAGAAAACGGCGGTACACATGTACGGAGTATACAACACGCCCATCGCGTTCGCGTCGCACCCCAGACGGTCGGTCGGTCTGGCACGCCGCTCTCCGAATGGAACGCGCGTCATATTGCGTTTGCACAGACATGTGGGACCGCAATTGAGAACCGACAATAGGCACACTCCCCGGCCCCCGCAAGTCGGGTGAGTTAATATAAGAGAGAGACGAGCGATAGTACTACTAGAGAAGTGTTGTAGGAGTACATACGTTGGTACCTGGATGATCCCTGCAAGACACGGAAGATCAGTTCGTCCATGCATGTGACCAGACTCCAGCAGACACGCCTAGATTGGCTATCGTCTACATATCGTGCAGGCTGTGTTGTACAGGGTTGTAGTTCTGGTGAGAAATCTAAAAAAAGCTTTCTTGTCATCTCGCAAAATTAGGTTTCATGTGCTACGGATCACTGCGAGGGTTAAACAGCGACAAGTGAGTTGGGCTAGTCATTGGGGGCACATGCACGAAGACTACTCGGCTGCCATCTAGGTCAAGCCGGCTATGTTAATTAGGACATCTATCGAAGGACCCCTTTTCTACGAGTTTATCTTTAATTTGAGCTTTCATCCTTGTCTAGTTTGTCCGTTGGGATTCATCTTGTTTCCTTTGGGCAGTGAGGTTATGATTTCTTGTCATGTGGCATTTTTTCGTGTTATATGTTATAATCCAGTGCTTCAAATCAAAATGATGACAACTGCGCCTCCGGGGCACGTGCATGAAGACTTCTCAACAGTCATTGCCGAGGTCAAGCCGGCTCCGGCCGGTAGACAAAATAAAACTAGTACTCCACTATATAGGTAGGAGCCTCCGCGCTTGCTTGCTAGTGTTGCTCTCTTCACATTGTCTCGTCCTTTCCAGATCTAAAGACGACAGCGGCGGCCACTGTCGGTGTCAAAACCAGCGGATCTCGGGTAGGGGGTCCCGAACTGTGCATCTAAGGTTGATGGTAACAGGAGACAGGGGACACGATGTTTACCCAGGTTCGGGCCATCTCTATGGAGGTAATACCCTACTTCCTACTTGATTGATCTTGATGAATATGAGTATTACAAGAGTTGATCTACCACGAGATCATAATGGCTAAACCCTATAAGTCTAGTTTGTATGACTATGGTAATGAGTATCTCTCTCTCCGGACTAAATCCTCCGGTTTATATAGGCACCGGGAGGATCTAGGGTTACACATGGTCGGTTACAAGGAAGGGAATCTACATATTTGGTCGCCAAGCTTGCCTTCCATGCCAAGGAGAGTCCCATCCGGACACGGGTGCGGTCTTCGGTCTTCGTATCTTCATAGCCCATCAGTCCGGCCCATGGCTAACAGGCCGGACGCCCGAGGACCCCTTAGTCCAGGACTCCCTCAGTAGCCCCTGAACCTGGCTTCAATGACGAGGAGTCCGGCGCGTAGATTTGTCTTCGGCATTGCAAGGCGGGTTCCCCCCTTTTCGGATACTTCACAATGGTCTTCGGACGATCGAGTTCCGCTCTGCAACACAAGTAGCATATACTTCCATAGAGGGCATAATAATTTATAAGTCCAATCCTCTGGCAACATGGCATCACATCAGTCCGGTCAATATTTCGAACCGTTTTTTCGCCTGCTGCCCCACGTTCTGAGACGCGGTTGTCATTGGCACGTCTTATCCAAGCAGAGATCATGTCCCCTTATTAAGGGATTCTTTATCGACACGGACGTGGGTAACCCAACCGTCTTTAGAGTACAACTCCTTGGGAATATGCAAGCTTTAAGGCCCGGGAGGAGGCGTTCGATATTCACGGCCTTTATAAAGGGGTACAGACCCGTGTTTCTTCTCCACGCTTGCTTCTTCCTCAACCCTTACTACCTCGAGTTCCAACACTCAGGTGTCAATCGCCGCAAGCCTCAGTCATGTCCGGATCTAGCCGTCAAGGCCGGTAGGTGGCGTCTTCTGTCACAGAGGAGGATATTGCGAAGCTTCGGGCGGCAATATATCTGACCGCAGAAATCCTCCATCGGCTTCCCACGGAAGGGCAGGTTATCCCTACCCCCAGATCCGGCGAGAGGGTCGTGTTCGTTTCCCACTTTCTCTGAGGATTAGGGTTCGCCCTTAATCCATTCGTCCGGGGACTCATGTTCTATTATGGACTAGATTTTCACGATCTCGCCCCGAACTCTGTTCTTCTCATCTCGACGTTTATCATCACGTGCGGATCCTTCCTCCGAACTCCTCCACACTTCGTCTTGTGGCTCAAGACCTTCAATGTGAAGCCGCAAGTGATAGAGGAGGAGCAGGCGGAGTTCGGTGGTGCCTCAGTGAGCAAGCTTACCAGCACTGTTTGGCTAAAAGGATCCTTCACAGAATATTCCGACTTATGGCAGCAGGAGTGGTTCTATATCACCGAGCCCCATGGTTCCAAGTGGGCAGCTGCGCCTGCGTTCCGATCCAGCCCCCCAATTCAGCTTGCATCATGGATTAATAAGGGGTTGGACTGGGGATCGGTTGATGAAGTGCAGACTCTACAGAGTCGCATCTGAAGCCTCCTTAAGAAGGATATTGATCTTGTCAACGTTATTCAGGTAATGCTAGTTCGTCGGACCTTGCCGTGCCAAAGGCGGCCTCTCCACCTGTGGGAGTTTAATCCTGAAGGGCCGCGGACACTTCAACACTTCTTCGGCACTACGCACAAAGGGATGTGGAAATTATTTTTTGGGAAATGAAAACAGTGGTAAGATACTACCAAAGACATTGGCCTTGACTGTAACCATCTGGACACCACGGTAAGTATCCGTCTGCCGAACACCTCCTAATCAGGTATCATGTGGTAAGACACTAAGCAAACAATCTTTTTCCAGGGCTGGATAAAGAAAGCGGAACGGATTAGGTGTCCGGCCCCTCTTCCCGAAGACTCAGCGGACCCTGTGTTAACAAGGATGCTGGTACCGGCACCATACCAGGCACCGGTAGAGGAGGGCAAGGTGGAAAGTGGGAAGACCCAGGATGACCTTCGTTCCGGAGGTAAATTAGATATCGCGTCCAGGGAAATCGACATTTCTTCGCTTGAAGACAAAGGCGAAGGGGAAGCAAGTATCCCTTCTCCATTCAGGAAGAAAAGGGCCGCCTCCGAAGGTTGGGAGGGGCGGTCTCCCAAGAGGGGCAAGATGCCACCGTCGGGCCCCTCAGGATTGGAAGGCGACGCCGTTGAACAACTCCGTCGTGAGGACAAGCCCTCGACCAAATCGTAAGTGAATCCGGGGTGCTTTGATCGCATGCCATTCCTTTCCTGTTACCGAAGAGACATGTAACGTGCCTGTGTATTTTTACAGTTCGACATAGAGTTTTCCTGGGCAATCCTCTTCTTTGGGAGATCTCCTCCCAGAGATGATGGAAAGCGAGACGCCTCCCCCGACCTCCTCGCCCAATAATGCGGACGACTCCGAAGTGTCATCTCGGAGGGTTTTTCTTGATCAACAAGCGGCACGGGCGATGAAAGAGGCAGTACCCGAAGGTGAACCTCCGACCGTCCGGGATTCGTGGGCCAACAATGAAGGTCCCGGACTATCCGGTTTTCAGCCAACGATGATTCTGGAGACGGGTGAACAGGTTCCTTCAAATGATGGTCGTGCTCCTACAGCGGCTTCCGGAGACCCGGCGGCGGCAGATATGTTGAGGGATATGCTGCGAAAAGCATCTGTCTCGGAGAAACAGCATACCTTGATGGGTATAGTGGTTGAGAAGATTCTATCCACGAACAGCGGATTGAATGAAGCCTTCATGAGCCTGCTAAGAGGCTTCAAGCTTTTTGATGTAATATTTTCAACTATATTTTATTTGCAAAAATGCACCTGTGTATAGGTAGTAGCCCCTAAGACTTGGGTTGGCTTCCCATGGGAGGCGAATGGAGGATCAAGAAGAAACACTCAAGCACTAATCTGGTTAATTGAAACACAGGCTGCTTCCCCCCTGGCTACTTCCCTGACTACGGATTTTGCCGAGCTGCAGCGGAAGCTTGATGTGGCAGGGGATGACATTGCATTAATCAATATGCATCTTGACAAGTCGCAAGGTATGTATTCGGAGCAGTCCTTACACATACATGTTTGTAATAGGCGTGACGCTGAAAGTTGCATACAGGGATATGCACTACAGATGGTGCCGCCGCCGCTGAGATTCTTCGGGAGGAGCTAGCCCGGGCCAAGGAGTAGGCCTGGTTTAGTAATGTGGCTGCCGAAAAGGCATCGGCTAAGTTAAAGGCCGAACAAGCTGCTCGGCGCCAAGACGAGGAGAAAATATCCACGATGGTGGTCGAACTAAAAAATGCTACTAGCCACTGTGAATTTCTTGAGAAGGAGAATGAAGCCAAAACGACTGAACTTGACAAGGCCTTGCGAGAGGCGAGAGAAGCGCGGTCTGAATCCAGAGCAGCCCGTGAGGAGATCCGGCAAGCTGGGGAGATTGCGGCTGGTAAGCCCTTTTTGCTACAGACTAAGTTCGGCGATCCAAACTATGCTAAGCTTAACCAGGTGTGGAGTTCTCTAGACGAGTTTTTAGACTTGCCGAAGAGTTCTTCCGATGCGGCGCAGTTTTACAAAGCGCGAGAGGGGTATGCAACGGAGAATCTTTTATGGTCACAATTTGGCGCATCAAAGCGCCCTCTGTTGCTGAATGAATAGATGTCCCAATGGGCCGAGCTCCATAGGATATCCGGCACTGCCATGAAGAACGTCATAATCCAGCTGTGGCCGACTGAGCCTATTCCGAATAGCTACTTCGGCTTGGTGCAGCGGCTTGTTGATGCAGTGCCACGTATCGACGCAGTTAAGCGGCCGACATGCATTGAGGGTGCACGGATGGCTTTTGCCCGTGTCAAGACATACCGGGGGAAGATGAAGGCCATCGATGTTGCGGCGAAGAGTCCACCCAAAGGAAAGGACCATCACGCACCGGAGCATTATTTTCAGCACGTCTTAGAGGTTGCCCGCTTGATAGAGGGTCAATGCTCGAAAGACATAATATTCGAGTGAGGTGTATGGGAATTGTAGAAGACAATTTTATATTTAATCCATTTTTATGTTTTGCTCGAAAGCTTTTGTTCCTCCTGTGCAGCCATTTTTATATAATCTGAAAGTTTTCCAGTCGTCGGCTTCAGCCCCCTTGTAGGAAGTACGGGGGTGTTTGGAAAAGCATTTGATCACTCTTGACCCAACGTCTTGGTCCATGAAGGAGGTGACAATGCGGCGAACCAGGCAATCAGACTATAGGGCGTTAACACTTTCACTTAGCCATAGGAGTTTTATGGTGGGTCTATGATATAGCCCCTGGTGTGTACGCGACTTATTTTTAATATGATGCATTGCAAAAATGATCTGAAAAAGATCCTTTGTATGACAAAGAGAGAATCGCTAAAGATTCTGATAAGCCGTCGAGTGGTTGACCAGCTCTCGCCGCATCATGACGGTCAGTTTTCGGATTTTTCTACTGAGGTGCTTGACCAGATGAACCGGAAGCACAATCGCAGTAGTTCTGCCTTTACTACCCTAGCCGATAGAGCAGAACATAGGGTAGCAAGCACAGGAGCCGGGCAACCCAACTATTGACCCAAGACATGATTCGGAGATGATGCATATAAGGCCAAACTCGCGACGCCGAAGTATGCTATAAAGCTGTTCGGACTTGCCAGCAACTCATTTGTTCCCATACCGAGCCCCTGGCGAGTTATGCCGAGGTGTGTGTGTAAAACAACCACAGGAGCAAAAATTCGGATCGATTAGGAAAAAGTCAATACTGGAAACTGGTTACTTTTACTGGGAGCTGAGTGATATGCCAATTATTATATAGATAACAAAGCCGCAACCCTAGCTATTTGACATGCCAGGGGTCCAAGGCTGAGGAAAAAGGCACTTTATCGACCCGGAATAGAGAGCGCGGTCTACAAAAAGTTATTTTGGACCTCCTGTCGCGCGTGTGCGCCGCCTGTCCTCGGTTAAGGGATTCCTTGACAGGAATAACCCTTGGATGATTGTATGAACCCGAACTCTGGTACAGTCCTCGGGGTGACTGGCCCTTGAGCTACCCGTCGAGGGGATAATAAAAAGGAAAAAAGGCAGTTAGAAAAGTAGGGGGGTTGCAGGCACACCCGTATTGTGCTTCCGCCAGTGCCCAGGGTATTTCAAGTGCATAATTATGTATGCGCGGTACCCACTTCGATGGCGTATTAGGCGAAAAGCGAAAGCCGAATTGCTAGTCCAATATGGACATTGATCGGTCATGTTGAATGGAGACCGGCGGCGTGATGGACGACGTGGTATGCAGCGTGATAAGGCCGCTGTGTAGTTCGGCTGAGGTAGCAGTAGTATGATCTCCTGTATGGAGGGAGTGTTCCGTGCACTCACCTCTAGGGGTGTGTTTCACGTATACCATGTTTACTGGTTTTGCTTCAGGGGGAAACTGCTTCTGACCCCCGTTGTTCGGTTGGTGAGTCTCTTTGTCGTCGCTATCGCCGGGCGGCCTCTTCCCCTTGTGTTCGGCATTGAACTTGCCGGCCTGTTTGAAGACCCAACAGCTTCTGTTGGTGTGATTAGCTGGTTTATTGGGGTGGCCTATCCAATATTTTGTCTAAATTGGACGGTCTGTCTTTGCCGTAAATGGCTTTTTTCGTTGGCCGGGTGTGGGGCCGCTGAATCCAGTGTTGACCGCTATGTCCTGCGTGCCCTCATTATTATTGCGACGTTTGTTTTTATTGCGTCGTGGCTTTCCATTACCATCCCGCACTTCGGAGGTGCCCGGATCGCTGGCGCTATTGCTTCTATGGGCGAGCCAGCTGTCTTCTCTCGCGCAAAAGCGGGTCATCAGAGCGGTAAGGGCTGACATAGACTTTGGTTTTTCCCGGACGCTGTGTTTGAAGGCCGCGAGGGCTTCGGCGTCCGGACAGTCGACAATTTGGTTCTTTTTAACTAAGAACCTAGTCCAGAGCTTTCTGGCGGACTCTCCGGTCTGCTGGACAATGTGACTTAGGTCATCGGCATCCGGTGGCCGGACATATGTACCTTGAAAGTTATCGCGGAAGGCATCTTCCAACACGTCCCAGCTGCCAATTGAGTTTTCAGGCAGACTATTTAACCAGTGCCGAGCTGGTCCTTTGAGTTTTAACGGGAGGTATTTGATGGCATGAAGGTCGTCTCTGCGGGCCATATGGACATGGAGAAGAAAATCCTCAATCCACACCGTGGGATCTGTTGTTCCGTCGTATGATTCAATATTTACGGGTTTAAACCCTTCTGGGAACTCGTGATCCATTACTCCATCAGTTAAGCAAAGAGGGTGTGCGGCACCTCTATATCGGGCCTCATTGCGACGTAGCTCCGATGGAGTCCGTCTGCAGTTTTCGGCCCGGGCGTGACTAGGTTTGTCGCGCCCGAATAGATAGCCATCGCCGCGTGTCGCGGTACGTCCCCGCGATCCGTAGATCGATCTGGTATGTCCTGCTTTACTGTCCAGGTCCTCCCGAAGGTCGTATGTATCACCCCGAGCTGTGTTGTTTCTGTTTTTACATGGCAGTGGGGCAGGTTGTTGTTCGGCTTGAATTGCCTCTTTATCCCGACCAAGTTGTGGTCGGCCTGCTGCATTGTCCCGACCGCGCTGTGGTCGGTCAGCCGCGTTGTGCGAGTGAGGTATGGGCTCTGGCGCCTCCTCATCAAACTGGGGCAGCAGTTTGCGCTTCGGGTAACTCCTGGCTGGGAGCTTGAGGTTGTATTCTTCGGCTGCCAGGACATTAGTCCATCTGTCATGGAGCAGATCTTGGTCAGCCTGAAGCTGTTGTTGTTTCTTTTTTAGGCTCCTTGCAGTGGCTATTAGCCTGCGCTTGAAGCGCTCCTGCTTGAGAGGTTCCTCGGGCACGATGAAATCCTCGTCGCCGAGGCTTACCTCATCGTCGGAGAGTGTAAGATAATTATCGTCCTCCGAATCGTCATGTATGGCCTGTTCATCAGGGCTAACTTGCCCATTTTCCCGTTCCTCATGTTCGGAGGTTACCTCGACGGGGTCTTCATTGTTTTTGGCATCGTCCGGAGTATTATTTTCTCCGGTGCCAGTATTGCTGTCTTTGGAACGACGTGACTTAGAGCGGCACCAAGGAAGCCGGCGCTTGGGGTGTGTCTTAGGAGGTTTATTCTCAACTGGATTTTCTTTGTCGTCGTTGATACGTCTCCAACGTATCAATAATTTTTGATTGCTCCATGCTATTATATATTCTGTTTTGGATGTTTAATCGGCTTATTTATACACTTTTATATTATTTTTGGGACTAACCTATTAACCCAAGGCCCTGTGCAAATTGCTATTTTTGCCTATTTTAGTGTTTCCAGAAAAGGAATATCAAATGGAGTCCAAATGGAATGAAACCTTCGGGAGAGTTATTTTTGGAACAAACGTGATCCAGAGGACTTGGAGTGGATGTCAAGAAACATACGAGGAGGCCACGAGGCAGGGGGGCGCGCCTACCCCCCTGCGCGCGCCCTCCACCCTCGTGGGCCCCTCGTAGCTCCACCGACCTACTTCTTCCTCCTATATATACCTACGTACCCCAAAACCATCGAGGAGCACCATGAAAACCTAATTCCACCACCGCAACCTTCTGTACCCGTGAGATCCCATCTTGGGGCCTTTTCTGGCGCTCTTCTGGAGGGGGCATCAATCATGGAGGGCTTCTACATCAACACCATAGCCTCTCCGATGATGTGTGAGTAGTTTACCACAGACCTTCGGGTCCATAGTTATTAGCTAGATGGCTTCTTCTCTCTCTTTGGATCTCAATACAAAGTTCTCCTCGATCTTCTTGGAGATCTATTTGATGTAACTCTTTTTGCGATGTGTTTGTCGAGATCCGATGAATTGTGGGTTTATGATCAAGATTATCTATGAACAATATTTGAATCTTCTCTGAATTCTTTTATGTATGATTGGTTATCTTTGCAAGTCTCGTCGAATTATCAGTTGGGTTTGGCCTACTAGATTGATCTTTCTTGCAATGGGAGAAGTGCTTAGCTTTGGGTTCAATCATGCGGTGCTCGATCCAAGTGACAGTAGGGGAAACGACACGTATTGTATTGTTGCCATCGAGGATAAAAAGATGGGGTTTATGTCATATTGCATGAGTTTATCCCTCTACATCATGTCATCTTACCTAATGCGTTACTCTGTTCTTATGAACTTAATACTCTAGATGCATGCTGGATAGCGGTCGATGTGTGGAGTAATAGTAGTAGATGCAGGCAGGAGTCGGTCTACTTGTCGTGGACGTGATGCCTATATACATGATCATGCCTAGATATTCTCATAATTATGCACTTTTCTATCAATTGCTCGACAGTAATTTGTTCACCCACCGTAATACTTATGCTATCTTGAGAGAAGCCACTAGTGAAACCTATGGCCCCGTGTCTATTTCTCTATCATATTAATCTCCCATCAACAAGCTATTTCTTTCGCCGTTTATTTTGCTATCTTTACTTTTAATCTTTATCATAAAAATACCAAAAATATTATCTTATCATCTCTATCGGATCTCACTTTTGCAGGTGGCCGTGAAGGGATTGACAACCCCTTTATCGCGTTGGTCGCAAGGTTCTTATTTGTTTGTGTAGGTACGAGGGACTTGCGTGTGGCCTCCTACTGGATTGATACCTTGGTTCTCAAAAACTGAGGGAAATACTTACGCTACATTGCTGCATCACCCTTTCCTCTTCAAGAGAAAACTAACGCATGCTCAAGAGGTAGCAGTCGTCATTAGTTGCTTTGGGTGTATCCACCATGTACACATCATACGAAGAAGTGGTCGTTCAGCGTCCAGTAAATGGAGGGTTTTGGCCCTGCTCCTCATCGGCATCGTCGTCCATGCCGTCGATGTCTTCGGAGTCGTAGTCAAGCATGTCGGTTAGATACCCGACAGTGGCTACGAAGTGGGTGGCGGGTGGGAAGCAAAATTCTCTATCATCAGGCGCTAGTTCGCACCGGACATAGTTCGGCTGTGAGTCTCCCGCCAGGGATAGGCTCTTTAATGAGTTTAGCACATCGCCCAACGGCGAGTGCTGGAAGATATCTGTGGCGTTGAACTCGAAGATCGATAGCCGATCAAGCTCGGCGTCCGCGGGCGCACATGGTTCGGAATTTATAGCCGGAGTCGAGTCCGGAGTTCCGGTGACGCGGATGTCCCATGAGTTGGAGTCTGTGTGCGGCTATGATGCCGTGGAATCCGTGGCCTCCGTGGTGGGCTTGAGCTTCCCATCCTCAGATGGCATGATCTGCTCTGAATGTAAGGCCAGTGCAGTTACGGGAGCAATCTTCTGAGTGTGGTCCGATGACAGATTTAGATCGTGTGCATCGGTGTGACAGGGAGCGGCTGCTGCGATCTCGAATCCAGCGAAGATCAAGTCTCCACGGATGTCTGTAATGTAGTTCAAGCTTCCTAATCCGACCTGGTGGCCAGGGGCGTAGCTGTCGATCTGCTCCAGATGGCCAAGCGAGTTGGCCCGCAGTGCGAAGCCGCGAACATGAAGATATGTCTGGGGAGGAAAGTTTCTCCCTAGACGGCATCGTTGTTGACAATTGAGGGGCCATCAAACCTCTTGAGGACGGCATAGTGGAACTCTCAATGAAAGCACCAATGTTGGTGTCAAAACCGGCGGATCTCGGGTAGGGGGTCCCGAACTGTGCGTCTAAGGTTGATGGTAACATGACACAGGGGACACGATGTTTACCTAGGTTCGGGCCCTCTCTATGGAGGTAATACCCTACTTCCTGCTTGATTGATCTTGATGAATATGAGTACTACAAGAGTTGATCTACCACTAGATCGTAATGGCTAAACCCTAGAAGTCTAGCCTGTATGACTATGGTAATGAGTATCACTCTCTCCGGACTAAGTCCTCCGGTTTATATAGGCACCGGGATGATCTAGGGCTACCCAAGGTCGGTTACAAGGAAGGGAATCTACATATTTGGTCGCCAAGCTTGCCTTCCACGCCAAGGAGAGTCCCATCTGGACACGGGTGCGATCTTCGGTCTTCGTATCTTCACAGCCCATCAGTCCATCCCATGGCTAACAGGTTGGATGCCCGAGGACCCCTTAGTCCAGGACTCCCTCAGCCACACTCTCTCTCTGCTCACCGCTGGTCACAGATCCAGCCGGATCCTCTCCGCCGGGGAAGGTGAGAAGGTGCAACGTTCACGCGGTTGTCCTCGGCGACGGCTCTTACTCACTGCTGGCGCGTCCCGATCAGCGTGCCTTGCCGTTCTCTCCCAAGCATCGATGGCGAGGGAGGGCCTCCCACCCCTTCTTCCTCGCTGCCGTAGTGCGGGCAGATCAGGCCTCCCGCCGCGCACCTTGTGACATCCCGGCGACCCTCAGGTATAACTTCCTTCGAAACTGGCCCTGCTCTACTTCCCGAGCTCCTGACGTCGCTGCATTTGTATCTTTTACTATTTCTCAGGTCCCCCTCGTAGATAGGATCGATCGGCTATTTGAAAACCAACTAATTTTTTACTGTTAAGAGGTAAAACTAGTTCATGCACTCGAATCTAGTACTACTTGGTTCAAACAAGGAAGAAAGGGGGTGGGGTGGGGGAAGATTTGTTACCTGAATCTAGGACTTGGTCGAAAGAGGAAATAATGGGGGCGAAAAGTAGCAGAGACTGGCTATCCAACTGGTCTCTAGGTCTAATAGGGAAATAAAGGGAACACGGTACAAACTCAATATAAACCCGATCTATTGGTTGAAAAAGGAAAGAAAGTGGAGACTGGGGGACAAGTCAACAGAGTAAGTCCAACACTAGATTTGCTAGCCTCACACAGTATAAGGTGGCTATATACCGAACAAAAATGGGACCAACCCAGATATCCTCTTCTGATGTTTGTTGCCCTGAGCCGCTCTTATGTAATGCCACTGGTAAAATGTAGCTGTCACATTGTTAAAAGTAAGGACACGTTAAACCAATGTTGTTTTCAATGTAATGCCTCCAGTAATATGAATCAGTGGCACTTTTTTCATGTCCTTCTAAATTTCCCATTAAGATAAGTTGCTTCTTTTAGTTAGAGATGCAACTGTCCTGGTCCGCCTACTCTCCCGTGCCCAAATACCGACTCTGTAGCAGCTGTTAATGTAATGTTGCTGGTAAAATGAAGCCATGGCACCATTAAAGTAATGTCGTATTTAATGGTTGTCATAGTTAATCCTAATGCCCACACTAATATCTAGCAATGCTGCTAGAAATTGCTACTGTCCTTGTACAATTTCCATTCAGATAAGGAACATGCTATTTTTCATTTGATGCATGTTTCATCACTTGTTAGTCACCCTCCTTTCCACCTTTTTTGTGCAAACAGAGATATACATTTCACGCTTGATCTTAGTTGAACTACACAAATGATATCCAAATTAAAGTTGAACATTCCAGGAGCTTCAAGATCAACCTTGATGTTGCTCAATTTTATTGCAACTAATGTAGAAGAAGCTCTCTGGGTTTCGTTTTCTGATGGAAAGGGAACTGGGGCTGGAGCCCTTTTCTTAAAAAAGAAGAAGAAGAAGCTGCTAGCTCATGGGACATTGCTTCATTTTAGGTGAACTGCACCAAAAGGTCCCATGAATTGAATCATCCATGTTGGTGACTGGTGTCATCCCTTCTACGATGGCATTCACTGCAGATATGGTTCGCATCATGAGGTATGTTCCTTTTTCGTCTGACCATTTGCCAAAGATCCTGCATGTTGATCCTGCTCTTTTGCTACTGTTTTGGCACTGCCATGATAAAGCAGTAATGTTATTATTTGGCACCTTAATCTAGTGGCACTATTAATTTGAGGCAATGTTTTGGCACCGCTAGTGCCACTTTTTTTTATATCGAAATAGGGGATTCCCTCTGATTTCATTAAAGAAACCCAACCATAGCGAACCATTATCCGACAACATCTCAGTGTAAACGGGCAGTTATGCAAGTACTACTAGAACGGACTGAGTACTAGCAGGAGACAAGTTCGCCACATAAGCTAGGCATGTAGGGGGACGCAGCACCAGCTCGACCAAGTTTGGATTACAACCCAAATGCTACCACAGAAACATCAGGGGAAAGATAGGGACTGAAAGAGCCAGCTTCAGCATCCCAGTCTAAGCACCCCCGGCCTTCATCCTTGCGACGCACGGTACACCTCGTTTGCCACCTGCTCGACCCTAGAGTCACTGATAAAATGAAGTAATAATACAGTTAAAATAGAGCGAGTGTCCTCTCTATCATTTCATTTCCAAGGTAGATAAATAAAGTGCTTCTCTTTGTTAATGTATGTTTCATCAACTAGTCCCATTGTTAATGTTTAAGCGTTTCTGCAAACTAGGGTGCTTAATTTTAGTTGATCTGCACAAAAATAGAGATTTGAATGTCTCAAGGCCCCTCCTTGTACTACCGTTGTACACTGATGTTCATCACTGGCAGAAGGTGTATCGCGGAGACTTGGGACGATTTCCAGTATGAGGCGTCATAGGGCCCATCTCGCCCTCGCAGCATGGCATACTATGATACTATCGCAATATTTTCTTATATTTATTTTGCGTGTTTCATCAACTAGTGCCACTATAATGTAATCACGCTTTTTCATTATCTGTGCAAACAGGGTTATTCAGCTGCATTTTGGTGGAACTGCACAAATGTGCGGATGGAACCGGCATATATGCAGAGTGCGAGGTGTGCCAAGTAAAAATTACCGACACCAACCATGCTCCATGCACGCATTGGCATCCACCACCACCAATGGGATGTGTGGCGCTCTCTGTGGACGGATCTTTCTCGGCAGCAAATCCTCTAACCAAATACTAGTAGCTTATATTGGCAGTTTTCTAGGGAGTACTCTTTTCTGAAAGAAGCACCAATCTATTTTTCTTTATTTGTACACAGTGTCACAACTTTGACCCAAAGGTCTAGAGCTATTTAATGGAGATTGGCGTAGTACTCGGAGACTGATTGTAAGCATGATTTTCATTAGCTGTCACACTGATTGTAAGCATGATTTTGATTAGCTGTCACACTGATTGTAAGCATGAGCAGGTGGAAGATTAGGTTAGTGTGAAGCTTACCTTAAACCCTACCACCGTCGTTGAAACGAGGCGAGTGTCGAGGGAACCGTGGAGAACGGCGAGGAAGCGACGTCACGCCATCCGGCCTCCTCTTGTGGTGGGAGAACGAATACTCTTGTGGCTCCGGCTGGCTCTGCACCCTCACGAATGGCACACCGTATTCGATCGATTCGTTATCCTATGGGTGCTCGACCTTTGACCTGTACGCCCACCACCTCCGCTTGAATTTTGCCTCGGGCGAATCTGTCTGCTCCATCGCCCAGAGGAGATACTCGATGAATTTGAAGGACTGCGGCGTGACTGCCGCCGAGGAGTACATGTACATCGCCGCCCTCATCATCGCCGTCTCACTCTTTCGTATACATTGCCGCATGGCCCTCACCATCCTTGAAATCTCCCACTCATTGTCAAACCAAGTAAGGATCTCCTTCAACCTGGCTAACTTTGCCTGGACGCCACCGGCGATCTGCCTGATTCGGTGCTGCATCCTCTCCATAAATGTCCTTCTAAGTGGTCCGGTGCAAGCTTTCGAAGATGGGAGGAGAGACGTTGGTCTTGCAATAGAGAATAGGGAGAGGCGAGACGGTGGTTTTGGAATGGAAATGATGGAGAGGAGAGGAGGTGGTTTTGCAATGGAGAAGAGGGAGAGGCGACACAGTGGTTTTGGAATGGAGATGATGGAGAGGAGAGGAGGTGGTTTTGCAATGGAGAAGAGGGAGAGGCGAGACGGTGGTTTTTGAATGGAGATGATGGAGAGGAGAGGAGGTGGTTTTGCAATGGAGAAGATGGAGAGGAGCGTGCGGCAACGATTTAGGATTGGACGAGAGGACCGGCGCGCTGTGACTAGATCAAAATCAAAATCAATTTACCCTTCAATTAAGAAAGCGACCCCACATTAACTAGTCTCCCTTTTATTCTGGGTCATAATTGACCATGATTTTCGCAAATAAAATATATGTTATATATTGCAAAAATAATATAATTTGAAAGTACATTCAGATACGAACCAAACGATACAATTTTTGGTGACATGCGTTCACATTTTGCTTGTCAAATACAGTACGTGGTCAAACTTTGACCCAAAATACACAAAACAAAAAAAATACTTCCAAGACCAGCGCCGCTCTTCCACTCTTCTCCTCTTAAACCACCGCCGCTCCTCTCTTGTTCCAATCTAAATCCAGCACCGCTCCTCTCCAATTCCATTTCAAAACCACCGCCCCTCCTCTCCTATTCCAATCCAAAACCAGCGTCGCTCCTCTCCCGTTCTAATCCAGAACCAGCGCTGCTCCTCTCCTCTTCAATTCAAAAACCACCGCCGGCGAGTGAAGGTGCTGTGGAGAAGTAGATCAATGGAGGAGTACAACCGATACGTGAGGATCGCAGACGGCGACCCTGTGAAGCTAGCTAGGATTTTGGAGATACAGTCTTGGTTTGACAACAAGGACCAACTAGCGGCGACGGCGACATCCATGGCCAAATATCTGCAACAAAGCGCAAAGGCGGCGATATTCCCGGAGGGAGTCGCGCGGGAGTACATAGAGCTGCTCCTCGGCGCCATGGAGCAAACAGATTCACCGAATCCGATCGTGAGGGAGCGGTGGTGGGAGTATCGATCCCAGATGGAGCATCCACCAGAGATTGAAGGATCGAGCATCTATAGGGTGCTGTTTGGGAGGGTGTCATGCTAGAGCGAGCCGGTGGAGTCTTCATCGACCGAACCCAACTGCAAGAGGAGAAAAACAGTTGGTCTGACGATGCTTCCCCACCATCCTCTCCCTCGTCGTTCACATCGTCTCACGGGGCGGCTGTCTGCCGTCAAGGAATAGGAGGGACTGCCCCCCCCAGCCCAGTAGTCGGGCAGGTTGTGAATTGTCAGGAGGAGCTTAGGGTTGTCAGTATTTGCAGGTTGTGAATTGTGTTTTGTGTTGTGTATTTTGAGAGTACTTTCAGATATGAATGTCTTTTGAATTTCAGATTTGCAGTATTGATCATATTAAGTATTTTATGAATTCTAGAGATCTATTTTTAGCACTTAAAAATGTAGTTTCATAGGAGTATAAAAGTGCAGACAATGTGATTCTCAGAGAAGAAACTGCAAGTTTCAAATTCAGATAAGAAACTCCAATTTCAGTTTCAGATAAGAAACTGCAACTTTCAGAGGAAGAGCATTTATATTAACACGGCCATTTCAAACAGTGTTAACATCATGTTGGAAGTTTTATTCATGGTCGAAACTGGAACTACCAGCCAGTTAACATCATGCTGATCAACATTCATGCATAGCACATCTTCATATGATGCACAGTCAAAAAGATATGCTATTTTCAAAATGCCCACACAATGTCGAGTGCGCGAAAAACAGAGAAAACGAGGAACGAAGTTTTGGCAAGTGTTGGACGTGGTGTGCGTAGGTGACAATTGGGACCCACATGTCAATAAAGGAAGAAGCAAAAAATTTGGAGATATTTTCTCTACACAGGTGGAATCGAACCCGGACGGAACAGCTGTCGGGTAGTGTCACTCGGCCACTAGGCTAGTTCAGTTGTTTCGTTACTAATAAGGCACTTCCTCAGGTGGTCGGATCTCCTCCTGTGCCTTTGTGCGCTCGGGTAAGTGGAGAGGCGGACAGTCGGGACCCACCAGGTCTATGGCCGTACGCAAGCAAGTGCCTCATTGAAAAAATACTTCCTCCTAATGCTATACTGACGTTGGGGCCCACGTGTTTGTCAACATAGTTACATTTTTTTAGGTGCTTCAACGTAGTTACTATAGGAGATAAATTCACAACGAAGCCGGGGAGCTGGCAGGTATCATTTATTATCAATGGGGCAGCAAGTATCAGCTGGGTTTTGGGCTGCCCCGTCTAGGCTTTCTTTTTTAACATGCGCAGCCCACGACCTCGGCTGGGAGGTCCATAGCCCTGTTTGTATTTTCTTGAGGGCCATCATGTATCGACCGGCCTATGGACCTCCCATCCGAGGTTTTATTTTTCCCGAAACATCGGCAGCCCAATTTATGTTTTTTCTGAAGAAAACGCAGAGGTTTGTTCTATTTTTCTATATAAAAATAGGAACGCCTGGTCCAACTTATGTTTCCCTTCTAACTATATTATATATATTTAAATTGTTTTATATGTTATTATATATTATTGTTATTGTCATCATATATTTAACAGATACTTACATATGTAAGAAAACAATATCCCACATCTTATTAACTTATAAAAATAATTTCTTAACAATAAAATCCTGGATTTTTTTGGCAACGAAAATCCTGGTGATTGTGTACAAAAGCCTGGTAAGATTTAAGGACCAATGTAATTATAAATCACTTATTATTTAAATATATATATATATATATATATATATATATATATATATATATATATATATATATATATATATATAACAAAATGCTTAGCCCCTGTTTATTTTTTGATAACATTGCTGCACCCACCCCAACATTATAATTAGAATCAGCCCAGCAAAATCGTGTATTCCGAGAAAGTGCAAATGGCCTGTAATTTTTTAGAAAAAATATAAATGGGCCGCATGGACGCTACATTATTTGTTCACCCAGCCCAGCTAATGGACTGTAATTCAAAAAAATATCAACTTAGTCAACGCAAGTCGTTGTCAACTTAGTCAACAAATGATTCTGACATCGTTAGCCATTGGATTTACATCCAACGACCGGCATCCATCTTCAATCTCTCGTCATCTTCCTCCAGCGCCGCCGGGACCACCTGCTCCCGCCTCCTGCTGCTAGCAGCTCTGCTTAGCACGCTTCGCTGTAAAGCGCTACTGCACCGTTGGCCAGGCCATCCCTCCACCCCTCCACACCTCCTGTTCTTCTCCACCGACTGCCGAACCATACCGCACCAGAACCAGTTAACCCTCGTACACCTCTCCGTCCGCGACTCTACTCCCGCGTCTTCCCATCTCCGGCTCGTTGCTGTCTGGGGCCTCGTCGTCGTCCACCACCTTGGATGCGCTCGGCACGGAGTGGTGAACATGGTCAACGAACGACACCATTGGAAGTCGACTATGCGTGGAGAGGCTGACAGCTGGGTCCACTAGTTGGGAAGTGCGTCCGGGCAAAAAAAATGTTTTGCCCCCCTGACTGCTGGGACCCACTACCTACATCTTCGCGCGGAAGGAAGTGCCTGACAGTCGGGACCCACCTGGTCGAAGCGTACGTAGCGTTGTCATTCTGGTTGCAAACGTGTACGTACATACTGGCCGATGTAGAGGCGCGCACGTGTCGTAGTAGAGGCGCGCACGTAGCATATACACGTACGTACAACGGTCAGTGTGCAAGAAACAAAATACGTCCACATACGTACATACGGGACGGGTCTTGAACACCTACTCGCGCATACGTACGGCCAGGGCTCGTCTACATGGCTGGGTCAGAACGAAGAAACTGCGTCGTCGTCGTGTTCATGGGGAGGCAACGGAATGCGTCGTGTTGTAGGATCGAAAGTATGTCTAGAGGGGGGGTGATTAGACTACTTGACCAAATAAAAATCTAGCCTTTTCCCAATTTTAATTTTGGCAGATTTTAGCAACTTTGCACAAGTCAAGCAATCAACCTACACATGCAATTCTAAGAGTATAGCAGCGGAATGTAAAACAATTGCATATGAAGGTAAAGGGAGGATTTTGGAGGGAGCAAACGCAATGATGAGATGGAGATTTTTTATTCGTGGTTCTGATAGGTGGTGCTATCGTACATCCACGTTGATGGAGACTTCAACCCACGAGGGTAACGGTTGCGCAAGTCCACGGAGGGTTCCACCCACGAAGGGTCCACGAAGAAGCAACCTTGTCTATCCCACCATGATCGTCGCCCACGAAGGACTTGCCTCACTCGGGTAGATCTTCACGAAGTAGGCGATCTCCTTGCCCTTACAAACTCCTTGGTTCAACTCCACAATCTTGACGGAGGCTCCCAAATGACACCTAACCAATCTAGGAGACACCACTCTCCAAAAGGTAATAAATGGTGGGTGGATGATGAACTCCTTGCTCTTGAGCTTCAAATGATAGTCTCCCCAACACTCAACTCTCTCTCATAGGATTGGATTTGGTGGAAAGATGATTTGAGTGGAAAGCAACTTGGGGAAGGCTAGAGATCAAGTTTTATGTGGTTGGAATGGAATATCTTGACCTTGTAGCGACCCGACCTCGGACGGTCAAGTCTCTGTGTTTAAGTGTCATCCCTGGATCGGTATGCTGACACACACAATACTCGAGGATTTATAACAGAGGTAAATCACATGTATAAAGTAACGTAAATACTATTACCTCAATCCAAATAGCGGAAGTAACAAGGTCGTGGATTCCCATCAACACCAACGGCAAAGTTGAGTGTAGGAATCGTAACCCTAACGTATCACTTACTCGTCGTAAGAATCCTGCAACATGAGACATTGCAGCCACAAAGGGTCAGTACATTGAATGTACTGGCAAATTCACACCATAGGATAAATAATGAATAATAGCTATCACTACATGCATATTTGGCTGGTGGAAAGCTTTATGTTTATTTTTGCATAAAGCCAGTTTTTCCCTACAACAAAGAAATATATTTTATTTAACTACAAAGTTTGTTGAAAATATTGGAACATCCCAAAATTCTAAATTTTGGAATGTTATGTTATATAGATAGTTTTGGTTGATTGTTTGATTGATTGTGTGAAGTTAAATGAGAGGGAATAAAAGGACTTTCCCAAACATTCATCTTGCTTTTATGATCTCCATGAATTCAAATTCTTTTCATCACAAAACCCTTGAGTGAAGATGATATGACTTCTTCCATTTAATTAAATGAAAAGGGTATTTGAAAATATTTGAATTTTATTTGGAACTATTTCAAATTCAGAAACTTTATGCAACTCAATGATTTTCATGAGAGAAGATAAAATGACTTCTTCAACATATGAAATATGAGTTGGGAGTTTAAAAGGATCAAATTTAAAGTCCTTTTGGGAATTATTTTCAATTTGGAGTTATTTGGATTTTATTCAAATTATATTTCTCCAAAAATAAAATATATAGAAATTAGGGTAAAATGATTCCCTACATCAGAAAATTGGAGAGAAATAAATTTGAATTAATTTTGGTATTTTAAAAATGATTTTTATTGGGTTTTATTGTAGCAGTAGCATTGTTTGAGTTATTAGAATTTTTGTGGATTTTATTTCACTTTAGAAAAACTAGCAGAATGGCATGCTCGATGCACGGGCTAGAATTTTATAAAGTTGTGAACATTTAATTTGATTTTCTAAAGAAATTATTGCAACCAAATGTTCATATTAAAAAATATGAGACTTTTGCTAACATAGTTTTGCCTTAGGTATGTTTGGTATTCTTATTGGTATATACATATATATCTTATGAATTAAGCATGCATATATCTGCTTGTTATGTATGATATACTAACTTATCATAGTTTGTTCTATTTTGCAGTACATATGCGTATCATTTTGTTGCCTTTTTATCTTGTTTATTTTTCTAATTATTTTATTTAAACCAAGATAGTGATATGTATATTTTCTAATGTTGTGTAGGATTTACATATTGTATTTTAGTTGAACATTTGTGTATGTATAATATTCGCCAATTATGTCGGTCCTCTTTTATCAATTTGAGAAACCAAAGAATAACTAACATGACCTGTTTTTAGTGAGAGTAAGAAAATAACTAAAAGAAGATATGAAATTTTTAACTTGTCAAATAATGCTTATATATTAGTAAGCATAGGAAGAGACAATTCCTAAATGAAAACTAAACGTTGTAATACCTAGGTACTTGAATATTCTATTCATGAGTAATGGAATTAAAAGATAGTGAATATTAGCTTAGCCGAATAAATGTAAATGTCTGCACATTTAAAACAATACGTATGCAATATGTACCATGCCAACAAAGCCATATCAACTTTTATCAAGCCTTTTTAGTAAGGGCATTCAAACGGCATGCTGGTATGCACATTTTCGTAGATTTTTTATCTGTACATTATTGGATATATTGGGAGTGCAGGCACAATGAGATGTCCATTGTCCAGTATTCTGGAAGCAAACAATCAAGATACAGGAAAAGGATAACTCACTTACAAAACACATATAGTCTAGATAAGCAAACATAGGAAAGGGAAAACTACTTGAAGTTGTAAATAATATGGGGGGCAACAACTCATGCTAAGCTTTATATGAAAGTGCTCACCATGATTCATTTGAGTGCTCCAAATCAACCAATAGGGCGCACAGAGTACAATGCAGCTAAAAACAAACAAATACGCTCTTATTTGTTTTTTTTCTTATCAAGGAAATGAACTATCTGGCTCCGCCTCCATCAGATCTTGAAACCTCACTCATCGCCTCAAGTCACCATGGCACAAGAAAAAGTTGACTTATTTATTGGCGGCATCGCACCATGATACATATATGACACAATACTGTGGAAACTTTATCTTCCAATGATTACTCTGTGATTCATCCACATTTCACTTTTTCTTCTTATGTCTCTCGATCCTGCTCCATAGCATGAGCCACCATTGTTTACAGCCATCTACAATGGAATAAAGCCAAACAGGTTAATCATAATAAATATTTGTGGAACCAATCAACTTTATGGGTTGCTAAGTCCATCATTAATTACTCAAGCAGGAACCAATATTTTTGTGCTCATGTTGATTCGCCTTTCGTCTCATTTTATGGGTACCATGTGGTAGAAAACAATAGTTTTCCCTCGAAAACGGATTTAGTTTTTTACCTACAATGATACCATTAACTTTTTTGTCTATGAAATGGAAGTTCATGTCGGTGCGTAAACATGTGATTCAAGTAGGCATTGTATATCAACCTTTACTCATGTGTCCTCTTGACTAAATACTAAAAGGAAGGCATGCACATGCAAGGATAAGATGCAATGATGGGAGTCCTAGATGATTTTAGAATAGATCAAGCAGATGCTTCAACTTGTGGTTGTTGTTGACACTACATACTTTGCCTTTCAACCCCCATGAGGCCAAACTGTGTGTTGCATCATTCCTTGCTTGGCACATTCCTTTCCATGGAATATGTCACAAGGAGAAAGGACGTGGGGCCAATTAGTCAGTTCCTCTTAGTAGGTTTTGGCCTGGTCACACGAGCGCGTACTTTTAGTTTGGTCGTTCCGCTAGATGTTAGAAAGATGTAGCTCTTAATAGGCAATAGGGCCCAAGGAATAATGGAACATGATGCCTGCTTTTTGTTTCATGTGTCCATATTTCATGGGAGAATACATGCATGCATATACATCATGGTATCTTCCCACATAGTACCTATATTTTTACCATCTCGTCCTAGTCCCATGCTATCTATCTTTTCTTTGCCTGGAGTCCCACGCTATGCATTTTCGAGGAAAAAGTCCCACGCTAGTTGAATGCATTTGCCCGCCTAGTACCCTAGTTGTTTTAGCAGCACATCCTAGTACCACGATGTTTTATTTTTTTCATGTAGTTCCATGCTAGTTTTTTCTTTTGAGGAAAGATTCCAAGCTAGCTATTTCTGGGAGAGTCCCACGTTTTTTTCTATCGAATAGGAAAAGTTCGACCCTAGTATTTTTTTCATGCTGTTGTTTTTTCTATTGTATAGTAGATCCATGCTAGTTTTTTTGAGAGAACAGTCCCGTGTTAGTTGTTCCCATGCTAGTTCTCTTTATTATAGGGAAACGTGAATGAAATGGTTTCTTTTTTTAATGGAATTGGTAGGTAATTTTTCCACTTAAAACTAATCTAACGGCCCTCATATTTTATTCCAGAAATTAAATGGTTGGATTTCTCTAAATTTTTATGGGATTTTCTAGCCTATTTCTCTTTTTTCTGGAGTGCACCGCATGCCTTATCTATGTTACCGATGCTAGTCGCACGCCAAGACGGTGCTGGTTTCTAACATGTACATGGCTCGTAGACATAGTATACTATGCCCCTGCTATTGGTTGTCGTGCCTCATAGGACGGAATATAATGTTAGCATATCGAGCAGGAAAGCGTTCGTGACATGAGGTATTTGTGATTTTTAATTTATTTTCTGATGCCTTATGTACGTGGGAGTATTGATCGAAATAGACTTGCCGAAGCAGTCAAGCACCATCTGTTGATGAAATGTTTTTATGTGGGAAAATATTGATGAAAAATTCTTGTAGTCGATCACACATGCAGGATCCCTGTCCAAAAAATTCTTGGGTATTTTCTCCGGGTAAGATATTTATTTTCTTTGAATACATACATTTGTCAAAAAAATATGCATGCATGCAAAATATGTGGAAGAGGTAGTTAACGTGCAAGTTGGTTATCCTTTTTTAGGTCACAGATCCTTTTTTTTCTTTGACGTGCATGCATGAGTTTTTTTTTTGTGGGGTGACGTGCTTGCATGAGTTAACCTGCCAAAATTGGTCACGATTCTTTAGGTTATCGCTCTTTTTTTACGTGCATGGATGAGTAAACGTGACCAAGTTGGTATCTTTTTTGAGGTGGGATATTTTTTTAATGTGCATGCATGTGAAAGATCTAAATCATGGGCATGAATCTATATGCGTGTCAACTTGGTTTGGACCACCATATTATGGTACGCAGATCAAACGGATAGAGATTAAAAATATTTTCTGATTAACGTGGATTTTTTAGCATAATTCTCTTTCTTTTGGATAACCCGTCAAGTACTTTTTATATATAATAGATGTTCATCTTGTAGGAATTTTTTTCTAAAAATTTTGATATATTATATGCCTATATAATAGTTTTATTTGTTTGGTTTTATTACTTTAGTTTTTCTGGAAAGATGTTTTTTTTAAGAAAAAAAATCCCTTCTGCCGAACTGGGCCGGCCCAGCTCCCAGGCTAGGCCACGGCCCAGTGCCCAGCCGAAGCCCAGCCGTGCCCAAAGCCGCTCCGCTCCGCTCGCCCGCTCGTGCCTGCGATCGGCCGCCGCCTCACTCAGCCACCGACAGGTGGGACCCACCTGTCGGGTTCGTCCCCGACCTCTCGCCGGACTCCCGCACGCGCACGCTCCGCCGGCCGACGCCGTGCTCAACCCGGACGCCTCCCTCGCCTTGCCCCTCGCCCAAGGCGACCCCCCTATTTAAACCCTCGACCCCGGCCTCGTTTTCGCCTCGAAACGCAGCCGCCGTCGCCTCCCCACGCCCCACGCGTACTCGCCGGAGCTCGCGAGCTCCGCCGAGATCTGCCGCCGTTGCCCCGCGCTCCACCACCGCCTACGCCCGACGCCGCCGCCACCACCGTAGTCGCCTCGTCGCGCCGCGCCTCCCCGTGGGTTCGCCTGAGCCGGAGGACCTCCGGAGAAGGCGCCCCGACTACGACCAGATGCCCCACCGCCGCTGTTCTTCGCCACCGCCACCACCGCGGTAAGCCGCCGGTGCTCCTCGTCCATCCGATCTAGGTTAGATGGATAGGATTAGATTAGTTTTTCATTTTTATTTTTATTTTATTCGAATCGTTTTTCTTTACTTAGTGAACGTTCACTGCTTTGCCTTCGCAGCGAATGGTTTTTAACCAATAGATTTCTGCCACGTAGCCAGGGACCTAGTTGCAGTTATTTTATTTACAGATTAGTCCCTAGTTTTAAAACGAACACTACTTTTTGCTCGTTAGTCGGAATTAAACGAAACCAACGCCCACTTCTTCGTTTGATCCCCTCTATCCAGTAATCCATCTCAAATCTGTTTTTGAAAGTCTTAAAATTTGAATTCAAAAAGATTTGAATTTGAATCTTCTTTTGATCGTAACTTGAGTTTCGTAGCTCCGTTTGAGTTGATTCTTTTTGCAAATCGAAGCTCTTGGCCTAAACTTTCTGATAAGGCCAAATTCACTTAATTTTGGTACTGTTAGAAATTGTTTTCGGTTGCAAGTTTTCCGAATTGTTTTGTTCGTTCTTTTCGATCTTTTGAGTGATTGCTTATGTGTGGTTACTATTGTTTGCTTACGATAGATTGAACAGAGTGTGACGAATAGAACTATCAGGAATTGAGTGCGAATCATCTTCATCAATAGTACAGGCAAGTTCACACTTTGATCATATCCCTTTCATACCCAGTTCTTATTCATTAGTTTTACCCTCAAACAATTGCATGGTTAGGATCTGATTAACATGTGGGTTTTGGGAAGTAGATGAGGTAGGACCTATTGTCATGTTTATTACCAAACCCTTGGGAGTTACTTCAACGTTATGCTTAATACTGCTATGCTATGCTCATAGACGTGGATTGGGTTTGAGTGTATCAATGACAGATGTGAGATTGTTAATTAATGGTTAACTTAAGGTGGCTACTTTAATACACATCTGGGTGGATTGAGGCACCTGTGGAATCCAGTGTTGCCTGTTTTTTTGGAAATCCCGGGGTTCCGTGTGATTTTCCTATGGACCGCCACCCAGGCTCAAAGGGATCATAAGATTATTCATGCTAGAAACTTCCGTGTGCAGCCACAAGCTATTATGGGCTCTAGCATAGTTGATTAAGTCGTGTGAACTCTTACAGTGGTAGACTAGCAGATGTAGGGGATGTAGGTGGTACTGTCTACCCATCGTAAGGTGATAATGCTTCTGAAAGACCGTGTCTTGGTCATCAGTTTCTCAAACACCATGTAGTGCGAGAAATACAACGGAGGAGATCGAGTCTTGTGGGGAAAAGTGCGCCAACCTCTGCAGAGTGTACAAACTAATCATGGTTAGCCGTGTCCCCGGTTATGGACGTTTTGAGTATCTAGTTTCTTGAATTATCATGTTGATCTCATCATGTTACTTAATTAATTTGTTGGGTTGTTAACTTTTAATTGGGATTGAGTTGGGGTTTACCTTCTCAATATTTTCAACAAACTTTATAGTTA
The DNA here is from genome assembly GCF_002575655.3 of Aegilops tauschii subsp. strangulata. NCBI lineage: Eukaryota > Viridiplantae > Streptophyta > Magnoliopsida > Poales > Poaceae > Aegilops > Aegilops tauschii. The sequence goes on from NC_053041.3 coordinate 72,133,482, forward strand.
AATAAAATATATTCCTTTGTCGTAGGGAAAAACTGGCTTTATGCAAAAATAAACTTAGAGCTTTCCACCAGCCAAATATGCATGTAGTGATAGCTATTATTCATCATTTATCCTATGGTGTGAATTTGCCAGTACATTCAATGTACTGACCCTTTGTGGCTGCAACGTCTCATGTTGCAGGATTCCTACGACGAGTAAGTGATACGTTAGGGTTACGATTCCTACTCTCAACTTTGCCGTTGGTGTTGATGGGAATCCACAACCTTGTTACTTCCGCTATTTGGATTGAGGTAATAGTATTTACGTTACTTTACACATGTGATTTACCTCTGTTATAAATCCTCGAGTATTGTATGTGTCAGCATACCGATCCAGGGATGACACTTAAACACAAAGACTTGACCGTCTGAGGTCGGGTCGCTACAAGATGGTACCAGAGCACATGTTGACTGTAGGACGTGACCCTAGAGACTGGCAAGCCCATAGGAAAGATTTTCTCTAAAAACTTTATTTTCAAAAAGATCTTTTACCTCTCTTCTTTTATGAGATTTATCAAATATTCCCTTTTAGTTAGACCATACCCCTTTCCCCTTTTGACCATACGAAGATACGACTGATAAGACCACTCCAAGAAGTACAAGATATCGGACAACTAAGTCCACTTCGGAATGAAGAGGATTTTACCGTGCATTATAATAATGGAAACTACAACTGTTGAAGACTCCGAAGACTAGGACAATTTGAAGGCCCTGTAGAATTTTCCAGATTTGTATGACCTAGGAAGGCACCCCTTATGGAACTTGGCAGACTAATGAAGCTGTCAATACCCGAGATTAAGGTGTATTGGAGAAAGACCGGAACATAGAGCATTAGAACACAAAGTTTTGTCAAGAAAACCCTAAGACAGGAGATATCAATTATGGAATGAAAGCTCCTGGCAGTAACATGGGCATAGACACGACTAACCATGGTGTTATTGCACGCTTATCCTATTGTCACCGCGCAGAGTTAAGCATGTAGATGCATGGAAGGATTGGATGGTAGAAGGCTGATGGAGCATCTATCAGCAAATGTTGGAGTTTTAACCTTAGCTGGTGTATCACCAGGATCTGGAGATTTACATCGGAACCTTAAGATGGACCTGCAGGAAGCTATATTTGACAAGGAGCATTTCGTGAAGAACTCAGGACCCACAAGCTGAAAGTAGCCAAGCTGGAGGAGCAAATCCTCAAGATACCGAAGAATTCGTCAGGAACTAAAGTACAGTAGGACCAGGGTTCATGCCAAGGAGGTTGAAACCCAGAAGTTTGGAACGCATCTCCAAAATATTAAAGGATGACATGAGAGACTTCGCGTTAACAGAGTTGGTCTGGCAAAAGAACTTGAGAAGGACAAGCACGATCGGAAGAAGCCAGCGGAGACCTGAACAAGAGTTGAAGAGTTTGGCGACTTTGAAGATTTATTGACCTTTAGAAGACCAAACCCCTGTTATATGCCCACGTTAGATGCGACGTTTGTGAGCTGTCATTTGTTTGTTGTTTTCCGACAGCCACAAGATAAAATCTGCCTTTTCAAAACTTTTGTTTGTATTGTGTGCATCCCTCTCTATCTCTCTTATCACACCCCAAACCCATGGACCCAATAGAGGACGAATGGAGATGAGCTTATATTTTCTGGACCGACGAGTCAATTGGACACGGGCCGATGGATTCAGAACATGGAGGATCACATGAAGAATAACCCTTTAGCCGGAAAAGATATGGCCCAGCATGCTCTTGAGCGCTTTGAAAGAGGTGCTGCTACTTCGTGGAGGATGTACCAAACCATCAATGGATGGCAAGGAGTAACCACTTGGAAGGAATTTAAGTTAACTTTGCTAAAATCTCGTCTTATGTCCCCGAATTTGAAGCTTTATGGAAATGATATGAAGAAACCTTGTGCCTGCAAGCTTTGTGGAGAAACGGGACACAACCATAAAGAACACAAGGATGAATGCCCTAATTGTGAAGGAAGTCACCCAGCTGAAGGATGCCCAACTAGGCAGATTACTTGTTTCTTGTGTGAAGGGACTACCCACTACCCTGCTCAGTGTCACATTTACCCCATGGTACAACGAACCATCCAGCAAAAGAAAGAAGCAATGAAAGGAGCCCTCATGGAAATTTTAGAAGAGCCAGTGATGAAGGAAGAGGTAGAGGACACACCCAAAGAAGAACCAATTAAACCTTGCACCAAGTCATTCTATTATGTGGAGAAGGACACATCTCCCAAAATTGTCTGAATGGGCATCTAGTAGAATTCCCGACAAAGGAAGTAGAGTATGACCCACATGGAATAGAAGCCCTGATTAGCACGGGAAAGTCCAGGAAGAGAAATAGATTGGATTCCAGGAAGGACCTGAGCCATATCACCTGTTTAAGGTGCAAGGAGTCAGGGCACTACTTCAGTGGTTGCCCAAAAAGGTAGATGAGGACCCAAAGAGGCTATGTAATCATAAGGAAACCTCGAGACTTGTCAGAAGTAATGGAGATTGTAAGTATTTGAGAATCAATAAAGTTAGCATCATCGTTACTGATTTGGATTTTATGAGTAGTGACTATGAAGGAAGATTTTGACCATTTTCGATGATATGAGAAATATGGTCTATGGAAGAATTTGTGTATTTCAAGGGTGGTAGAACCCTGTGAGGACACTTGACCCATGGGAAAAGATAATGATGTTCGGAGTGGACTTCGGACAAAGTAAGTACAAGTTTTATCTCGATATGTGGGATACCCCGAGAATATGAAGGGATGAAGTACAATTGGATATAAAGGAGGTATGACGTTGGAAATATGGAGCAATTGTAACTCCATGATGAGTCTGAGTAATCATGTCTTAGTTTGGTACCAATAGAAGGAAGGGAGATAGTACAATTGGATGGATTTAAGAATGCTAGGAAGCTAGATGTTGGATTAATGATCAGTTGCCCCCGAAGAAGAGTTCAAGATTTACAAGTGATGAGATGGGCCATAACCCACAGGCTCCAGGACCTGCCAAGAAGCAAGCACATTCTTGCTGAAGGAAAAAACCCTGGGCGAAGTTATGAATTTATTAATAGACGATTTTATAGGAGCAAGGCAAAACCTGAGAGTTGTGAAGAACCAATAGATGTTTGTTTGGCTTGCAGAGTCAATGGATTTACCCGAACTTGGTTCGTTGACAAGAGAAATTCTGCAATGTTTGTGAGGATGACCGAGAGATAGAATGCGAGATTCGCTAAACCATATACAAGATAATGATTTGGGTGCGAGATGGATTGATCACCATACCGACTTACTCTTATTATTCGTCTTGTTATATGTGGTGGTAAATCTGAGTGACTTACCCATAGTAGAGAGACGACGATCAAGACCTTGTTTGAACCTTAGAATGGTATCACAAATTTTTCCTTGTACAAGGCAGTTGTTGCCAATCGTAGGACATACGGTGAGGTTTAACCCAGACCCGTTTTCTGCAGGAAAAACAATAAATTGTTGACCACCATGAGATATCGATAGTTGTTTAGTATTGGCGCCAGACCCGTCAGCTAAGAAGACCCGGTCTCGGAATAACCGTACCAAGATGAAAGGACAGAAGAATTGAGGGAAAAGGTAATTCCACTACCGGAAGAGCCCAGAGAAGGAATTATCCTAAAGATCTGAGAAGACCGCCACTGTCAGCAATAAGGACGGAGTATATGAGTTTTGATGGAACCGTAACCATGCTTCTAAGGTTGGTAGCACCCGAGAACCCGGAGATGATTGATGGATTTTGAGAAGACCCCAAACCTAACCTAATTCTTGCTAGCCTTTCCGAATCTCGAGGATGAGATTCATTTTAAGGGTGGTAGGTTTGTAACAGCCCAAAATTCTAAATTTTGGAATGTTATATTATATAGATAGTTTTGATTGATTGTTTGATTGATTGTGTGAAGTTGAGTGAGATTTGAAACTTTTGAAAGTTAAATGAGAGGGAATAAAAGGACTTTCCCAAACTTTCATCTTGCTTTTATGATCTCCATGAACTCAAATTCTTTTCATCACAAAACCCTTGAGTGAAGATGATATGACTTCTTCCATTTAATTAAATGAAAAGGGTATTTGAAAATATTTGAATTTTATTTGGAACTATTTCAAATTCAGAAACTTTATGTAACTCAATGATTTTCATGAGAGAAGATAAAATGACTTCTTCAAAACATATGAAATATGAGTTGGGAGTTTACAAGGATCAAATTTAAAGTCATTTTGGAAATTATTTTCAATTTGGAGTTATTTGGATTTTATTCAAATTATTTTTCTCCAAAAATAAAATATACAAAAATTAGGGTAAAATGATTCCCTACATCAGAAAAATGGAGAGAAATAAATTTGAATAAATTTTGGTATTTTTAAAATGATTTTTATTGGGTTTTATTGTAGGACTAGCACTGTTTGAATTATTAGAATTTTTGTGGATTTTATTTGACTTTAGAAAAATGTTCATCCTGTAGGAAATCTTTTTCTGAAAATCCCGATATATTATATGCATATATAATAGTTTTATTTGTTTGGTTTTCATTACTTTTGATTGTCTGGAAAGATGTTTTTTTTAAGAAAAAAAATCCCTTCTGCCGAACTGGGCCGGCCCAGCTCCCAGGCCAGGCCACGGCCCAGTGCCCAGCAGAAGCCCAGCCGCGCCCAAAGCCGCTCCGCTCTGCTCGCCCGCTCGCGCCTGCGATCGGACGCCGCCTCGCTCAGCCACCGACAGGTGGGACCCACCTGTCGGGTTCATCCCCGACCTCTCGCCGGAGTCCCGCACGCGCACGCTCCGCCGGCCGACGCCGTGCTCAATCCGGACGCCTCCCTCGTCTTGCCCCTCGCCCAAGGCGACCCCCCTATTTAAACCCTCAACCCGGCCCCGTTTTTGCCTCGAAACTCAGCCGCCCTCGCCTCCCCACGCCCCACGCGAACTCGCCGGAGTTCGCGAGCTCCGCCGAGACCTGCCGCCGTTGCCCCGCGCTCCACCGCCGCCTACGCCCGACGCCGCCACCACCACCGTAGTCCCGTCGTCGCGTCGCGCCTCCCCGTGGGTTCGCCTGAGCCGGAGGACCTCCGAAGAAGCCACCCCGACCATGACCAGACGCCCCACCGCCGCTGTTCTTCGCCACCGCCGCCACGGTAAGCCGCCGGTGCTCCTCGTCCGTCCGATCTAGGTTAGATGGATAGGATTAGATTAGTTTTTCATTTTTATTTTTATTTTATTCGAATCGTTTTGCTTTACTTAGTGAACATTCACTGCTTTCCCTTTGCAGCGAACGGTTTTTAACCAATAGATTTCTGCCACGTAGCCAGGGACCTAGTTGCAGTTATTTTATTTACAAATTAGTCCCTAGTTTTAAAAAGAACACTACTTTTTGCTCGTTAGTCAGAATCAAACGAAACCAACGCCCACTTCTTCGTTATGAACCCCTCTATCCAGTAATCCGTCTCAAACCAGTTTTTGAAAGTTTTACAATTTGAATTCAAACAGATTTGAATTTGAATCTTCTTTTGATTGTAACGTGAGTTTCGTAGCTCCGTTTGAGTTGATTCTTTTTGGAAATCGAAGCTCTTGACCTAAACTTTCTGATAAGGCCAAATTCACTTAATGTTGGTACTGTTAGAAATTGTTTTCGGTTGCTAGAGTCATTTTCTTGGTTTTGAAGTTTTCCGAATTGTTTTGTTCGTTCTTTCCGATCTTTTGAGTGATTGCTTATGTGTGGTTACTATTGTTTTCTTACGATAGATTGAACGGAGTGTGACGAATATAACTATCATGAATTGAGTGCAAATCATCTTCATCAACAGTAGAGGCAAGTTCACACTTTGATCATATCCCTGTCATACCCAGTTTTTATGCATTAGTTTTACCCTCAAACAATTGCATGGTTAGGATCTGATTAACATGTGGGTTTTGGGAAGTAGATGAGGTAGTACCTATTTTCCGGTTTAGTACCAAACTCTTGTGAGATACTTCAATGTTATGCTTAATGTTGGAAATATGCCCTAGAGGCAATAATAAATGGTTATTATTATATTTCTTTGTTCATGGTAATTGTCTATTATTCATGCTATAATTGTATTGTCCGGAAATTGTAATACATGTGTGAATACATAGACCACAAAGTGTCCCTAGTAAGCCTCTAGTTGACTAGCTCGTTGATCAACAGATAGTCATGGTTTCCTGACTATGGACATTGGATGTCATTGATAACGGGATCACATCATTAGGAGAATGATGTGATGGACAAGACCCAATCCTAAGCATAGCATAAAAGATCGTGTAGTTTCGTTTGCTAGAGCTTTTCCAATGTCAAGTATCTTTTCCTTAGACCATGAGATCGTGCAACTCCCGGATACCGTAGGAGTGCTTTGGGTGTGCCAAACGTCACAACGTAACTGGGTGACTATAAAGGTGCATTACGGGTATCTCCGAAAGTGTCTGTTGGGTTGGCACGGATCAAGACTGGGATTTGTCACTCCGTGTGACGGAGAGGTATCTCTGGGCCCACTCGGTAATGCATCATCATAATGAGCTCAATGTGACTAAGGCGTTAGTCACGGGATCATGCATTGCGGTACGAGTAAAGAGACTTGCCAGTAACGAGATTGAACAAGGTATTGGGATACCGACGATCGAATCTCGGGCAAGTAACATACCGATTGACAAAGGGAATTGCATACGGATTGATTGAATCCTCGACACCGTGGTTCATCCGATGAGATCATCGTGGAACATGTGGGAGCCAACATGGGTATCCAGATCCCGCTGTTGGTTATTGACCAGAGAGGCGTCTCGGTCATGTCTGCATGTCTCCCGAACCCGTAGGGTCTACACACTTAAGGTCCGGTGACGCTAGGGTTGTAGAGATATATGCATGCGGAAACACGAAAGTTGTTCGGAGTCCCGGATGAGATCCCGGATGTCACGAGAGGTTTCGGAATGGTCCGGAGGTGAAGAATTATATATAGGAAGTCCAGTTTCGGCCACCGGGAAAGTTTCGGGGGTTACCGGTATTGTACCGGGACCACCGGAAGGGTCCCGGGGTCCACCGGGTGGGGCCACCTGTCCCGGAGGGCCCCGTGGGCTGAAAGTGGAAGGGAACCAGCCCCTAGTGGGCTGGGGCGCCCCCCTTGGGCCTCCCCCCTGCGCCTAGGGTTGGGAACCCTAGGGGGGGAGCTTCACCCTTGCCTTGGGGGGCAAGGCACCCCTTCCCCCCCACTTGGCCGTCGCCCCCCCTTTGGATCTGATCTCCAGGGCCGGCGCCCCCCCCCCAGGGGGCCTATATAAAGGGGGAGGGAGGGCAGCAACACAACAGCCTTGGGCGCCTCCCTCTCCCCCTGTTACACCTCTCCGTCTCACAGAAGCTCGGCGTAGCCCTGCCAGAGACCCGCTACATCCACCACCACGCCCTCGTGTTGCTGGATCTCCATCAACCTCTCCTTCCCCCTTGCTGGATCAAGAAGGAGGAGACGTCGCTGCACCGTACGTGTGTTGAACGCGGAGGTGTCGTCCGTTCGGCACTCGGTCATCGGTGATTTGGATCACGGCGAGTACGACTCCGTCATCCACGTTCATTGGAACGCTTCCGCTCGCGATCTACAAGGGTATGTAGATGCACTCCCTTCCCCTCATTGCTAGTAGACTCCATAGATGCATCTTGGTGAGCGTAGGAAAATTTTAAATTATGCTACGATTCCCAACAGTGGCATCATGAGCCAGGCTATGCGTAGTTACTATGCACGAGTAGAACACAAAGCAGTTGTGGGCGTTGAGTTTGCCAATTCTTCTTGCCGCTACTAGTCGTTTCTTGTTTCGGCGGCATTGTAGGATGAAGCGGCCCGGACCGACCTTACACGTACTCTTACGTGAGACAGGTTCCACCGACTGACATGCACTAGTTGCATAAGGTGGCTAGCGGGTGTCTGTCTCTCCTACTTTAGTCGGAACGGATTCGATGAAAAGGGTCCTTATGAAGGGTAATTAGAAATTGGCAAATCACGTTGTGGTCATACGTAGGTAAGAAACGTTCTTGATAGAAATCTACAAACCACGTAAAAACTTGCAACAACAATTAGAGGACGTCTAACTTGTTTTTGCAGCAAGTGATATATGTGATATGATATGGCCAGAAGATGTGATATGTGATGTATGAGATTGATCATATTCTTGTAATAGGAATCACGACTTGCATGTCGATGAGTATGACAACCGGCAGGAGCCATAGGAGTTGTCTTTATTATTTTGTATGACCTGCGTGTCATTGAATAACGCCATGTAAATTACTTTACTTTGTTGCTAAACGGATTAGCCATAGAAGTAGAAGTGATCGTTGGCGTGACGACTTCATGAAGACACAATGATGGAGATCATGATGATGGAGATCATGGTGTCATGCCGGTGACAAAGATGATAATGGTGCCCCAAAGATGGAGATCATAGGAGCATGATGATATTGGCCATATCATGTCACTATTTGATTGCATGTGATGTTTATCATGTTTTTGCATCTTATTTGCTTAGAACGACGGTAGCAAGTAGGATGATCCCTTATAATAATTTCAAGAAAGTGTTCGCCCTAACTGTGCACCGTTGCGAAGGTTCGTTGTTTCGAAGCACCATGTGATGATCGGGTGTGATAGATTCTAACGTTCGAATACAACGGGTGTTGACGAGCCTAGCATGTACAGACATGGCCTCGGAACACACGCAATACACTTAGGTTGACTTGACGAGCCTAGCATGTACAGACATGGCCTCGGAACACGGAGGACCGAAAGGTCGAGCATGAGTCGTATAGAAGATACGATCAACATGGAGATGTTCACCGATCTTGACTAGTGCGTCTCACGTGATGATCGGACACGGCCTAGTTGAACTCGGATCATGTTTCACTTAGATGACTAGAGGGATGTCTATCTGAGTGGGAGTTCATTAAATAATTTGATTATATGAACTTAATTATCATGAACTTAGTCTAAAATCTTTACACTATGTCTTGTAGATCAAATGGCCAACGTTGTCCTCAATTTCAACGCATTCCTAGAGAAAACCAAGCTGAAAGATGATGGCAGCAATTATACGGACTGGGTCCGGAACCTGAGGCTCATCCTCATAGTAGCCAAGAAAGATTATGTCTTAGAAGCACCGCTAGGTGAAGCACCAATCCCTGAGAACCAAGACGTTATGAACGCTTGGCAAACACGTGCTGATGATTACTCCCTCGTTCAGTGCGGCATGCTTTACAGCTTAGAACCGGGTCTCCAAAAGCGTTTTGAGAAACATGGAGCATATGAGATGTTCGAGAAGCTGAAACTGGTTTTTCAAGCTCATGCCCGGGTCGAGAGATATGATGTCTCCGACAAGTTCTTCAGCTGTAAAATGGAGGAGAACAGTTCTGTTAGTGAGCACATACTCAGAATGTCTGGGTTGCACAACCGCTTGTCTCAGCTGGGAGTTAATCTCCCGGATGACACGGTCATTGACAGAATCCTCCAGTCGCTTCCACCAAGCTACAAGAGCTTTGTGATGAACTACAATATGCAGGGGATGGAAAAGACCATTCCCGAGGTATATTCAATGCTGAAATCAGCTGAGGTAGAGATCAGAAAAGAACATCAAGTGTTGATGGTGAATAAAACCACTAAGTTCAAGAAGGGCAAGGGTAAGAAGAACTTCAAGAAGGACGGCAAGGGAGTTGCCGCGCCCGGTAAGCCAGTTACCGGGAAGAAGTCAAAGAATGGACCCAAGCCCGAGACTGAGTGCTTTTATTGCAAGGGAAGTGGTCACTGGAAGCGGAACTGCCCCAAATATTTAGCGGACAAGAAGAAGGATGGCAACACCCAAGGTATATGTGATATACAAGTAATTGATGTGTACCTTACCAGTACTCGTAGTAGCTCCTGGGTATTTGATACCGGTGCGGTTGCTCATATTTGTAACTCAAAGCAGGAACTACGGTATAAACGGAGACTGGCAAAGGACGAGGTGACGATGCGCGTCCGGAATGGTTCCAAGGTCGATGTGATCGCCGTCGCACGCTACCACTGCATCTACCCACGGGATTAGTTTTAAACCTCAATAATTGTTATTTAGTGCCAGCTTTGAGCATGAACATTGTATCTGGATCTCGTTTAATTCGAGATGGCTACTCATTTAAATCTGAGAATAATGGTTGTTCTATTTATTTGAGAGATATGTTTTATGGTCATGCCCCGCTGGTCAATGGTTTATTTTTGATGAATCTCGAACGTAATGTTACACATGATCATAGTGTGAATACCAAAAGATGTAAAGTTGATAACGATAGTCCCACATACTTGTGGCACTGCCGCCTTGGTCACATTGGTGTCAAGCGCATGAAGAAGCTCCATGCAGATGGACTTTTGGAGTCTCTTGATTACGAATCATTTGACACGTGCGAACCATGCCTCATGGGTAAGATGACCAAGACTCCATTCTCCGGAACAATGGAGCGAGCAACCAACTTATTGGAAATCATACATACCGATGTGTGCGGTCCAATGAGTGTTGAGGCTCGTGGAGGATATCGTTATGTTCTCACTCTCACTGATGATTTAAGTAGATATGGGTATGTCTACCTAACGAAACACAAGTCTGAAACCTTTGAAAAGTTCAAGGAATTTCAGAGTGAAGTTGAGAATCAACGTGACAGGAAAATAAAATTCTTACGATCAGATCGTGGTGGAGAATATTTAAGTCACGAATTTGGTACACACTTAAGGAAATAGTTTCACAACTCACGCCGCCTGGAACACCTCAGAGAAATGGTGTGTCCGAACGTCGTAATCGCACTCTATTGGATATGGTGCGATCTATGATGTCTCTTACCGATTTACCGCTCTCATTTTGGGGTTATGCTTTAGAGACTGCCGCATTCACTTTAAATAGGGCTCCGTCGAAATCCGTTGAGACGACACCGTATGAATTATGGTTTGGGAAGAAACCTAAGCTGTCGTTTCTAAAAGTTTGGGGATGCGATGCTTATGTCAAGAAACTTCAACCTGAAAAGCTCGAACCCAAATCGGAAAAATGCGTCTTCATAGGATACCCTAAGGAAACTATTGGGTACACCTTCTACCTCAGATCCGAAGGCAAGATCTTCGTTGCCAAGAACGGGTCCTTTCTAGAGAAGGAGTTTCTCTCGAAAGAATTGAGTGGGAGGAAAGTGGAACTTGATGAGGTGATAGTCACCCCTTCTAAACCGGAAAGTAGCGCAGCGCGGGAAGATGTTCCTGTGGTGCCTACACCGACTGGGGAGGAAGTTAATGATGATGATCATGAAGCTTCAGATCAAGTTACTGAACTTCGTAGGTCCACAAGGACACGTTCCGCACCAGAGTGGTACGGCAACCCTGTCCTGGAAATCATGTTGTTAGACAACGGTGAACCTTCGAACTATGAAGAAGCGATGGCGGGCCCGGATTCCGACAAATGGCTAGAAGCCATGAAATCCGAGATAGAATCCATGTATGAAAACAAAGTATGGACTTTGACTGACTTGCCCGATGAGCGGCGAGCCATAGAAAACAAATGGATCTTTAAGAAGAAGACATACGCGGATGGTAATGTGACCATCTATAAGGCTCGACTTGTCGCTAAGGGTTATCGACAAGTTTAAGGGGTTGACTACGATGAGACTTTCTCACCCGTAGCGAAGCTGAAGTCCGTCCGAATCATGTTAGCAATTGCCGCATACTATGATTATGAGATATGGCAGATGGACGTCAAAACGGCATTCCTTAATGGCTTCCTTAAGGAAGAGTTGTATATGATGCAGCCGGAAGGTTTTGTCGATCCTAAGAATGCTAACAAAGTATGCAAGCTCCAGCGCTCAATCTATGGGCTGGTGCAAGCATCTCGGAGTTGGAACATTCGCTTTGATGAGATGATCAAAGCGTTTGGGTTTACACAGACTTATGGAGAAGCCTGTGTTTACAAGAAAGTGAGTGGGAGCTCCGTAGCATTTCTCATATTATATGTGGATGACATACTATTGATGGGAAATGATATAGAATTCTTGGAAAGTATAAAGGCCTATTTGAATAAGTGTTTTTCAATGAAGGACCTTGGAGAAGCTGCTTATATATTAGGCATCAAGATCTATAGAGATAGATCAAGACGCCTCATTGGTCTTTCACAGAGTACATACCTTGACAAGATATTGAAGAAGTTCAGTATGGATCAGTCCAAGAAGAGGTTCTTGCCTGTATTGCAAGGTGTGCAATTGAGCACGGCTCAATGCCCGACCACAGCAGAAGATATAGAAGAGATGAGTGTCATCCCCTATGCCTCGGCCATAGGGTCTATTATGTATGCCATGCTGTGTACCAGACCTGATGTAAACCTTGCCGTAAGTTTGGTAGGAAGGTACCAAAGTAATCCCGGCAAGGAACACTGGACAACGGTCAAGAATATCCTGAAGTACCTGAAGAGGACTAAGGATATGTTTCTCGTTTATGGAGGTGACGAAGAGCTCGTCGTAAAGGGTTACGTCGACGCTAGCTTCGACACAGATCTGGATGACTCGAAGTCACAAACCGGATACGTGTATATTTTGAATGGAGGAGCAGTAAGCTGGTGCAGTTGCAAGCAAAATGTCGTGGCGGGATCTACATGTGAAGCGGAGTACATGGCAGCCTCGGAGGCAGCACAGGAAGCAGTCTGGATGAAGGAGTTCATTACCGACCTAGGGGTGATTCCCAATGCGTCGGGCCCGATGACTCTCTTCTGTGACAACACTGGAGCTATTGCCCCTGCGAAGGAGCCCAGGTTTCACAGGAAGACCAGGCATCTCAAGCGTCGCTTCAACTCCATTCGTGAAAGTGTTTAAAATGGAGACATAGATATTTGTAAAGTACACACGGACCTGAATGTAGCAGATCCGTTGACTAAACCTCTCCCTAGGGCAAAACATGATCAACACCAGGACGCAATGGGTGTTCGATTCATCACAATGTAACTAGATTATTGACTCTAGTGCAAGTGGGAGACTGTTGGAAATATGCCCTAGAGGCAATAATAAATGGTTATTATTATATTTCTTTGTTCATGGTAATTGTCTATTATTCATGCTATAATTGTATTGTCCGGAAATCATAATACATGTGTGAATACATAGACCACAAAGTGTCCCTAGTAAGCCTCTAGTTGACTAGCTCGTTGATCAACAGATAGTCATGGTTTCCTGACTATGGACATTGGATGTCATTGATAATGGGATCACATCATTAGGAGAATGATGTGATGGACAAGACCCAATCCTAAGCATAGCATAAAAGATCGTGTAGTTTTGTTTGCTAGAGCTTTTCCAATGTCAAGTATCTTTTCCTTAGACCATGAGATCGTGCAACTCCCGGATACCGTAGGAGTGCTTTGGGTGTGCCAAACGTCACAACGTAACTGGGTGACTATAAAGGTGCATTACGGGTATCTCCGAAAGTGTCTGTTGGGTTGGCACGGATCAAGACTGGGATTTGTCACTCCGTGTGACGGAGAGGTATCTCTGGGCCCACTCGGTAATGCATCATCATAATGAGCTCGATGTGACTAAGGCGTTAGTCACGGGATCATGCATTGCGGTACGAGTAAAGAGACTTGCCGGTAACGAGATTGAACAAGGTATTGGGATACCAACGATCGAATCTCGGGCAAGTAACATACCGATTGACAAAGGGAATTGCATACGGATTGATTGAATCCTCGACACCGTGGTTCATCCGATGAGATCATCGTGGAACATGTGGGAGCCAACATGGGTATCCAGATCCCGCTGTTGGTTATTGACCGGAGAGGCGTCTCGGTCATGTCTGCATGTCTCCCGAACCCGTAGGGTCTACACACTTAAGGTCCGGTGACGCTAGGGTTGTAGAGATATATGTATGCGGAAACCCGAAAGTTGTTCGGAGTCCCGGATGAGATCCCGGACGTCACGAGAGGTTCCGGAATGGTCCAGAGGTGAAGAATTATATATAGGAAGTCCAGTTTCGGCCACCGGGAAAGTTTCGGGGGTTACTGGTATTGTACCGGGACCACCGGAAGGGTCCCGGGGGTCCACCGGGTGGGGCCACCTATCCCGAAGGGCCCCGTGGGCTGAAAGTGGAAGGGAACCAGCCCCTAGTGGGCTGGGGCGCCCCCCTTGGGCCTCCCCCTGCGCCTAGGGTTGGGAACCCTAGGGGGGGAGCTTCCCCTTGCCTTGGGGGGCAAGGCACCCCTTCCCCCCCACTTGGCCGCCGCCCCCCCTTTGGATCATATCTCCAGGGCCGGCGCCCCCCCAGGGGGCCTATATAAAGGGGGGGAGGGCAGCAACACAATAGCCTTGGGCGCCTCCCTCTCCCCCTGTTACACCTCTCCGTCTCGCAGAAGCTCGGCGTAGCCCTGCCAGAGACCCGCTACATCCACCACCACGCCGTCGTGCTGCTGGATCTCCATCAACCTCTCCTTCCCCCTTGCTGGATCAAGAAGGAGGAGACGTCGCTGCACTGTATGTGTGTTGAACGCGGAGGTGCCGTCCGTTCGGCACTCGGTCATCGGTGATTTGGATCACGGCGAGTACGACTCCGTCATCCACGTTCATTGGAACGCTTCCGCTCGCGATCTACAAGGGTATGTAGATGCACACCCTTCCCCTCGTTGCTAGTAGACTCCATAGATGCATCTTGGTGAGCGTAGGAAAATTTTAAATTATGCTACGATTCCCAACACTTAATACTGCTATGATATGCTCGTAGACGTGGATTGGGTTTGAGTGTATCCATGACAGATGTGAGATTGTTAATTAATGGTTAACTTAAGGTGGCTACTTTAATAAACATCTGGGTGGACTGAGGCACCTGGGGAATCCAGTGTTGCCTGTTTTTTTGGAAATCCCGGGGTTCCGTGTGATTTTCCTACGGACCGCCACCCAGGCTCAAAGGGATCATAAGATTATTCATGCTAGAAACTTCCGTGTGCAGCCACAAGCTATTATGGGCTCTAGCATAGTTGATTAAGTCGTGTGAACTCTTATAGTGGTAGACTAGCAGATGTAGGGGATGTAGGTGGTACTGTCTACCCATCGTAAGGTGCT
This sequence comes from Aegilops tauschii subsp. strangulata, assembly GCF_002575655.3. NCBI lineage: Eukaryota > Viridiplantae > Streptophyta > Magnoliopsida > Poales > Poaceae > Aegilops > Aegilops tauschii. The sequence goes on from NC_053041.3 coordinate 72,148,612, forward strand.
AACGCTTCTGCAAGAGTGTGTCTCGGTCATCCGTTTCTCAAACACCATGTAGTGCGAGAAATCCAATGGAGGAGATCGAGTCTTGTGAGGAAAAGTGTGCAAACCTCTGCAGAGTGTACAAACTAATCATGGTTAGCCGTGTCCCCGGTTATGGACGTTTTTAGTATCTAGTTTCTTGAATTATCATGTTGATCTCATCATGTTACTTAATTAATTTGTTGGGTTGTTAACTTTTAATTGGGATTGAGTTGGGGTTTACCTTCTCAATATTTTCAACAAACTTTGTAGTTAAATAAAATATATTCCTTTGTTGTAGGAAAAAATTGGCTTTATGCAAAAATAAACTGAGATCTTTCCACCAGCCAAATATGCATGTAGTGATAGCTATTATTCATCATTTATCCTATGGTGTGAATTTGCCAGTACATTCAATGTACTGACCCTTTGTGGCTGCAATGTCTCATGTTGCAAGATTCTTACGATGAGTGAGTGATATGTTAGGGTTATGATTCCTACACTCAACTTTGCCGTTGGTGTTGATGGGAATCCACAACCTTGTTACTTTCGCTCTTTGGATTGAGGTAAGAGTATTTATGTTACTTTATACATGTGATTTACCTCTGTTATAAATCCTCGAGTACTGTGTGTGTCAGCATACCGATCCAGGCATGACACTTAAACACAGAGACTTGATCGTCTGAGGTCGGGTCGCTACAGACCTCAACACAAGTGTAGGTGGTTCTCTCTCAGAAAATGTATGTTGGAAGTGCCGGCATGTTCTGACGGCTCTCTCCACGAATGAAGAGTGGGTGGAGGGGTATATATAGCCTCCACACAAAATCTAACCGTTACACACAATTTACCAAACTCGGTGGGACCGATTCAGAGAACTCGGTCAGACCGATTTAGTTCAAAATGTGGACGTTAGGATTTTCGGTTGGACCGACATGTCAACTCGGTGGGACCGATTTCGTTAGGGTTAGGGCAAAACGTAATCTCGGTGAGACCGATTACACATACTCGGTCAGACCGAATTTGGTAATAGACTAACCAGAGAGTTGGTCAGGCAAACTCGGTGGGACCGATTCGCTCATCTCGGTTGGACCGAAACGTTACGAAAGGGAAACAGAGAGTTTGCATTGCAATCTCGGCGGGACCGATCGCTCATCTCGGTTGGACCAAAATGTTACGAAGGGAAACAGAGAGATTACAATCCCATCTCGGTGAGACCGAGATCCCTATCGGCGAGACCGAAAAGACTAGGGTTTATGGCAGTGGCTATGTCAAGTGAACTCCGTGGCGCCGGATAGATCAAATCGGTGGGGCCGAGTTTGACTTTTGGTTTGGGACATAAGTGGATATGAGAAAGTAGTTGAGGGCTTTGGCGCATATCACTAAGCATTTTGAGCAAGAAACTCATTAAGAAACACCTCACCCCCTCTTAATAGTATTGGCTTTTCCTATGGACTCAATGTGATCTTGGGTCACTAAAAATAAAATGTAGAGCCTTGTGCTTTGAGCTTGAGCCAATCCTTTTGTCCTTAGCATTTTGAGGAGTATGTGATAAGCAAGAGCTCCCCCTAAATTTGTGGATTACTTAAGATTTTCTTTTGAATGCAAATGCACAATCGATTAGGATCATGAGTTACTCTTCCATGTCACATACATCATGGTGGAGCGCTCAAAATGATAGAAATTAAAAGCATCCGCTCATCACCAAGCAAGTGAATGATCATATATGAGGTGTAAAAAATAGTATCATCCAAACAAGCATTAAGGTAGCATATGATCAAACACATGATCAGGCAAGTATCTCATAAGGACATAAAGTATCTCACACAAGCACACAATAAAAAGGTTCAACCAAAATAGCACGAGAGATAAAAAGCAACACTCCCTCTCGAAGCCTATGATCTATACATTTTTCTCCCCCTTTGGCAACAAGTTACCGAAAAGTTCAAAAATGCATAGTGCTAAACGTCTCTCAGGCTTGATCTTCGGGAGGTGGTGTAGATAGAACTCCAAGGACAAAGGCATGTGTGGATGTAGTTAGAGCTGGTGGAGTGGCTGCTGGAGGTAGCACTGGAGCTGTAGCTGCTGGTGCTGAAGCTGCAGCTCTAGAATCTCTCACTGGCACTGCAGCAGACCTCTGTCCTCTAGGCACTCGCTCAAATGCATCATTAGTTGTCTTGCCCTCTTCTCCTCTGCTTCCTCCTGGAGCTGCTCAACTGCTGTCTGAATCTCAGTTACCTTGACATCAACATCATAGAATTTCTGCTCAATGATCCTCTCCAAGCTCTCCTGGTTTTGAGTCAAGGTGGCCAAGCCCTTCTCAATCCTCAGTGTAGACTGGGTCAGATATGCAAGCTGGTCTTGCTTGCTCTTCAAGAACATTTGAGATGCCTCTTCAGCAGTTGGCATCTTTGTAGCTTTCTCTGCCCTTGCCTTCTCTCTCTTCTCATGTGCCTGCACTGAAGATGGATCTTCCTCAGTCATGACAACAATGTTGTCCTCAAAGTCTAGCCTGAGGGGTAAATGCTCTTTGTCCAATAGATATTTGCCTGTGCCCATCTTGGAGTTGATGAGCTCCTGAATTTGTGGAGCATACCCACAAGATCTCTTCTGATCTGCAGCTGTCCTCTTGATTGTTTCCACAATCAGACTCATCACATTGAACTTTTGAGGAACATCAAATATATGCAGCAAGTTGATGGAGTGTCCTCTGATCATCCTATGATCACCTGACTTTGGTAGCAATGTGTGCCTTAGGATCCAATTGATTGTAGGCAGGCCTGACAGCAAGTGCTTTACAGAACCAAACATGTGAGTCTCAAGGTCTGCATCAGGAATCTCCTTGTACATGTGTGCCATAGAGTTGTGATCCTTCTTCTTCTTGGCATAGACATCCAAATCATCTTCATGAGCTTCTGGAGCATTGATCAAACTAGCCCACTCATCAACTGTAGATTGGTACCTTTTACCCTCTGACATCCATACAATCCTTCCATCTGGATAGAAATAAGCAGTCGAATAGAATTGCATGATCAGCTCATCATTCCACTTGGTGAGCTTTTGGCCAACAAACTTGTCAACCTCACAAGCCTTGAAGCTATCATAAACTCCTGGAAAATGATCTTCATTTTCTTTAATGTATTCCCAGTCAACCCATCTCATGTCAGAGACAATGGGCTTCTTGTCAAGCAGGATAGTCTCATAGAAATCTTGTTGTTCCTTTGTGTGGAACCTGTAATCCACAGCGGTTCTCCTCCTGACAGCATATGGATCAGACTGTCTCCACAATCTCAGTCCTGAATCCTTCCTGATCCTCATATCTTCTGCAACAGGATGTGCATCATTATGGTCAGGGATCTTGGGCTTCAACTTTCTTAAAACAAGTGAATCATCTTCCTCATCATCAGCAGCTTCAGGCACTGGGGCCTTGTTCTTCTCCTCAGCAGGGATGTTCCTGGTCCTCCTCTTGGGTGCAGACTTTTGAGCTGGAGCTTTGGGAGCAGACTTGGGCTTAGATGGAGCAGCCCATGATCTGATTGCATCTCCCATAAGCTTCTGAGCTTTGGGTGCTGGTGCAGCATCCTCTTCCTCTTCATCATCATTTCTCATCATGGAGGGCTTTTCAATAACTCTGGCAATGGTCTTCTTGACACTTTCTTTCCTCTTCTTGCCTTCACCTCCTTCTTTGGGTTCAAGAGTGAACTCCATTGTCTCTTGAGTAGAGGCTCTGGCCTTAGACATAGGAACTCTTCTTGCTGGAGCCTTTGTTTTCATTCCAGGCTTTGTTGCAGCAGTTGTGCCATACTCCTTTTTCAGCACCTTTTTCCTTGAAGTGCCCTCATCCTCAACAGCCACATAATCCTCATCCTCAGAATCTAAGGTTCTCTTCTTCCTTGTCCTGGTGGCTGCCTTTGGCAAGTTACTAGGTGTGCTCCTGCTGCCCTCATCATAGCTGCTGGAGGGACTAGTGCCCTCACTCAACTGAACCTGCTCTTCAGACTTATTCTGGCTGTCACTTTGATCAGACATCTCTGCAAACTAACTGGCAGCAGACCCTGTGAACAGATATAGATGAGGTAGAGTGGATGAGCATCACAAAGTGCAGAGTTTTTGCAAAACAAATGACTTAAAAACATAGTTTTAGTTCTTCACAGAAAGCATTTCGGATCTACCGATTTGTAAACTCGGTGATACCGAAGCACCTTTTAGAACCTAAACTAGTGAGCTCGGTCAGACCGAGTCACAGTTCGGTGGCACCGAGACTGCTAGGGTTTCACAGAGAATCGAACTCGGTCACACCGATTTGCGATTTTTGGTCAGACCGAAAACACATGTGCAATGGCGTAAGCCAAATCGGTGAGACCGATTTCTACAACTCGGTCGGTCCGAGATGAGTTCGGCGGAGACCTAACCCTAAATTTCCAAATCAAATCTAATCTACGGGATATTTTCAGTGGATAGAGTGATTTCATACATGGCAAGAATCATGGAAAAGCAATGTGCTAAGAATTAGAGTTAAGGAATAGCACAAAGATCAAGTTTGTACCCTAGTTCGGCGGTGAACTTGCTACGGCGGCAACGGCGGGGCAGATTGCCATTGACGGCGGCGGAGACCAGCGGCAGGAGGTCGCTGGCGGTGAGAGGACGATCCGGAGACCCGAGGAGGCAGAGTAGGTCACGCGCGGGTGAAAGGTTTTGGAAAAATTTCCAAAATTTGACCCGTCAGAATATATAACCTGACCCTGTCGGTGTGACCGAGTGGAACAACTCGGTGGCACCGAGATGCAAAACTGCGAGCAGTTACTGCAACTCGGTGTGACCGAAGAGTTCTAATCAGTTGCACCGAGATTGACAACCTAGATCAACTTAGTGATCTCGGTATGACCGAAAAGGATGAATCGGTCAAACCGAAATGCACAAAGATGTTTTGGAAGTTTAAGTCTATGATGAATCGGGGACTCCGAGTGCTCCTCACACAGAGTGGTTCGAATCTGACTTGATCAAACTTTGTGATGTAGCATGAATAGAGTTTGAGACGAGGAAAGCATAGATAGCTAGAGGGAGTTCTTAGGCATTTTTGTCCATCCATTTGGCAAAAGAGAAAAAGCCAAACAATCAAAGCTACAAATGGATGTCCTCGAATGAGTAAAATATGCATCCAACATGCTCACACAATAAAATGCCAAATGAAATATGTGACAAAGCATGCACAAACACTCTAGCATCTATCAAGCAATTTGGCGATGACTAGGTCATCTATATATGAGTATATTGACTTAGGAGTCAAATGAGAACATTTGATCATAGGTCATACTCACCGTTTAAGCACAAGTGGGGTTACCACTTTTACATAAAGCATTGTTGTGCTCACACCATTAGAGTTGCTTTAGCTCAATTGATTAGAGTAAAGCTCCCCCTAGATGTGATATCCCCCCTAAGAGGGATGAACTAACCTTGGGTTTTGTCGATGATGACTTCATGTAGGTGTTGAAGATGTTGGTGCTCAATGTTGATGTGGATCATTCGGAGCAATCCTTTGGAGTGAGTTGCACTTTCAATACCTATACGGGTTAGTCCCACAAGGAACAAACAAGGATATCCATAGACATAGAGTGATGTTCACACAAGATGATGTCCATGAAAACATTAGGTTATCTTGTCCCTTGTCTTACCAACAAGAGGGTTCGTGACTCCTTGAACTAGTGCAAGATATGGAAGTTGTTTGCACTTGTCATTGCCAAAATGATAAGAGTGAAGTATGTTGGCGGAGTCACCCTCAAGAACTCTCTAGTTCTTCTTCTTTGGGATCCACACCATCTTGATGGGAATCCTTGGAGTTGTTGTCGTACTTGATGAAGTAGAACTTGATGTAGTCTTGGGAACCCACTTGACCAAGGCCTTAGGAGCTTCTTCAAATGCATCAATCTCCTCTTGAAGCTTGTCCTTGCTTTTTTGCTTGTGGTCTTGTGGTGGAATATCATCTTGAGCTTGTGTTCCTTGGAAAGAAGTAGGATCATACTTCTCTTGTTGAGGAACAAACTTCGTCTTGGGGTATTGATCTTCTTCCCACTCAACTCCATTGGCATTGAACTTTCGTTCAAAACCAACACCTTGATTCTTCCGGTGTCTTCCTTGCTTGCGTACAATTTCCTCAAATTGCTTACTTCCGGCAAGACTCTTGTAAACACCTTTCTCTATAATTCCCTTCAATAAGCTATTTTCTTGCTCAAGTGTAACTTGGCTAAGAGAATCATTAGTGGAATCAAGAGAACTACTAGAAGCAACAATATTGGATTTTGCATGATTGTTGTTACTACTAGAGGAAGAATCTTTCTTGTTCTTGTTGCTAGATTTAACTTGTGGCATGTAACTAGACAAGAGTAAACACTTGGCAATGTAAGAAGAACTTTTCTTGCAAAGATCATCATTGATTGCTTTTAAGAACTCATGCTCTTGCTCAAGGTTAAGCTTTTCAAAGCATAGCTTCTCATGAGTCTTTAAAAGTTCTCGATGATCTTCCAAGGTAGTTTCATGAGCTAACTTAAGAGTGTTTAGTTCTTTAGTTAGACGCTCAATCTCCTTCTTATCATCATCATTCGTTTTATCTTGATTATCATGATTAATAGCAAGTTCATCATAGTTTTCATAACTAGAGTTGTCAACAACTAAATCATCATCTCCTAGCAAATCATCTTCATCACTATTGAAATCAACATACTCGGGGTGTGTTACCTTTGGACCTTTATCCATAAAGCATCTTCCAATTCCTTCATTTGGTGAGTCAAATATGTCGTAGGAGTTGGTTGACACAAGTGCTAGACCGGCAACACCTTCATCTTGAGTATATTCGGAGTCGGAGTGATAACTTGTTTCGGAGTGATGGTCGGAGTCGGAACCGGATACCCATTCACCAACATGAGCTCGATGTCTTCTTTTTGTGTAGCTCCATGATGACTTGCCCTTCCTTTCCGAATCCTTGCTTCTCCGAGAGGGTCTTCGTTCATAACGACCATCTCTACTCCTTCTCTCTCTTGGTGGTGATTCTTCTCTCCTACTCCTTCTTTTGGGAGAATCTTCTCTTCTTTTGTAGGGAGTCGTACACTCATTGGAATAGTGTCCGGGTCTTCCACAATTGTAGCAATTATGCTCACGACTAGAAGATCTTTTGTCATTGTAGGACCTTGACTTGGAGCTTCTTTCCTTGCTTCTACTCTTGTAGAATTTGTTGGAGTTCTTCACCATTAGACACAACTCTTCATTGAAGGTTTGCTTCTCACTTGATGACGTGGGAGCTTCACATGAGGCTTTGTAAGCACCACTTGACTTGTTGTGGAGCTCTTCCTTATCCTTGAGTGACATCTCATGAGCAACAATTCTTCCAATGACTTCCGTTAGCTTGAGATCTTTGTAGTTGGGCATCATTTTGATCAATGTGCACACGGTATCATCTTTTCCATCCAAGGCTCTTAGGATCTTCTTGATGATGAATCTATCGGTCATCTCTTCACTTCCTAAGCCGGCAATCTCATTTGTGATGAGAGCAAGCCTAGATTACATTTCAGGGACACCTTCAGCATCCTTCATTTTGAACTTGTCAAGTTGACTTTGAAGCACATCCAATTTGGATTCCTTGACGGAGTCGGTACCTTCGTGCATATCAATTTAAGTATCCCAAATTTCCTTTCCATTCTCAAGACGGTTGATTTTATTGAATTCTTTGGGACACAATCCGTTGAAGAGAATATCACAAGCTTGAGCATTGTATTGCAGCATCTTCAACTCTTCCGCGGTAGCTTCACGGTTCGGTTCTCTCCCATCAAAGAATTCACCTTGCAAGCCAATACACACAATAGCCCAAACGGCGGAGTTATGTCCAAGGATATGCATTTTCATCTTATGCTTCCAACTAGCAAAATTTGTACCATCAAAGTAAGGACCTCTACGGTGGTAATTTCCCTTGCTAGACGCCATACTCTCCTAGGTTGTGAAACCAAGGCTATGATCACCAAAAGCTATGTAAATCAAAGCAAATGAGACCAAAGCTCTGATACCACTTGTAGGATTGAAAGTATGTCTAGAGGGGGGCGATTAGACTACTTGACCAAATAAAAATCTAGCCTTTTCCCAATTTTAATTCTTGGCAGATTTTAGCAACTTTGAACAAGTCAAGCAATCAACCTACACATGCGATTCTAAGAGTATAGCAGCGGAATGTAAAACAATTGCATATGAAGGTAAAGGGAGGAGTTTGGAGGGAGCAATCGCAATGATGACACGGAGTTTTTTTATCCCTGGTTCCGACAGGTGGTGCTATCGTACATCCACGTTGATGGAGACTTCAACCCACGAAGGGTAACGGTTGCGCGAGTCCACGGAGGGCTCCACCCACGACGGGTCCACGAAGAAGCAACCTTGTCTATCCCACCATGGTCGTCGCCCATGAAGGACTTGCCTCACTCAGGTAGATCTTCACGAAGTAGGCGATCTCCTTGCCCTTACAAACTCCTTGGTTCAACTCCACAATCTTGACGGAGGCTCCCAAGTGACACCTAACTAATCTAGGAGACACCACTCTCCAAAAGGTAATAAATGGTGTGTTGATGATGAACTCCTTGCTCTTGTGCTTCAAATGATAGTCTCCCCAACACTCAACTCTCTCTCATAGGATTGGATTTGGTGGAAAGATGATTTGAGTGGAAAGCAACTTGGGAAGGCTAGAGATCAAGATTTATGTGATTGGAATGGAATATCTTGACCTCAACACAAGTGTAGGTGGTTCTCTCTCAGAAAATGTATGTTGGAAGTGTAGGCATGTTCTGATGGCTCTCTCCACGAATGAAGAGTGGGTGGAGGGGTATATATAGCCTCCACACAAAATCTAACCGTTACACAGAATTTACCAAACTCGGTGGGACCGATTCAGAGAACTCGGTCAGATCGATTTAGTTCAAAATGTGAACGTTAGGATTTTCGGTGGGACCGACATGTCAACTCGGTGGGACCGATTTCATTAGGGTTAGGGCATAACGTAATCTCGGTGAGACCCATTACACAAACTCGGTGAGACCGATTTTGGTAATAGACTAACCAGAGAGTTGGTCAAGCAAACTCGGTGGGACCGATGCGCTCATCTTGGTTGGACCGAAACGTTACGAAAGGGAAACAGAGAGTTTGCATTGCAATCTCGGTGGGACCGATCGCTCATCTCGGTTGGACCAAAACGTTACGAAGGGAAACAGAGAGATTATAATCCCATCTCGGTGAGACCGAGATCCCTATCAGTGAGACCGAAAAGACTAGGGTTTGTGGAAGTGGCTATGTAAAGTGAACTCGGTGGCGCCGGATAGATCAAATCGGTGGGGCCGAGTTTGACTTTTGGTTTGGGACATAAGTGGTTGAGGGCTTTGGAGCATATCACTAAGCATTTTGAGCAAGAAACTAATTAAGCAACACCTCACCCCCTTTTAATAGTATTGGCTTTTCCTATGGACTCAACCTGATCTTGGATCACTAAAAATAAAATGTAGAGTCTTGTGCTTTGAGCTTGAACCAATCCTTTAGTCCTTAGCATTTTGAGGGGTCCACTTTCTTAACCCCTGCCATGCCAATCATTAAGCTTTCCTGTAATGTTTATCCTGAAATAGCATTAGCTCAATGAGCTCTATGTTGTTAGGAATTACCAAAACCACCCAGGGATAGTTGCACTTTCACGTGTTCATCGGGAGGCAACGGAACGCGTGGGAGCCAACCGGCTTGGACGGAACAGCCGATGGAAACGAGGCCTGGCGTACCGCAGAACGGAGGAAACGGCCTTGTGTTCGACCGGCCACATTCAAAACGGGATCCTGTTCCTCGGGAGGGGTCTGGTGTACCGTAAAACGGAGGAAATGGACCTCCTATGGTCGAAACGGGGTCCTGTTGATCGGGAGGGGTGTGGTGTACCGCAAAACAGAGGAAACGGACTTGTGTTGGAGCGCTATGGTCGAAACGGGGGTCCTGTTCATCGAGAGGGGTGTGGCATACCGCAAAACGGGACTCCACGGGATACTGTTCATCTCCACCGTCGACCCCCTCCAGCCTCCACAGGCTACTGTTCATCCACCGTCGACCTCCTCCAGCCTCCACCTGTGACTGTTCATCCACGGGCTCCTGTTCATCCAGCCTCCACCGCGCGCTACTCCGCCGGCTACTGTTCAACCAGCGCTCTCCACGGGGTCCTGTTCAACCACCACTCCACGGGCTAATGTTCATCTAGCCCTCCACCATCTACTGTTCATCCAGCCCTCCACAGGGTGGTCCTGTTCATCCAGCACTCCATGGGGTCTTGTTCATCCAGCCCCAAGCGGCTCCATCGATCGGGGTCCTGTTCATCCAGAGGCAACACCACGGGTCCTGTTCATCCACCCCCACCGGGAACTGTTCATCCAAACCCGCCAGCAACGCTCACTGTTCATCCAGAGGCAGCATCGATCGGCTTTAGTTAGCAGCAATAGCGAAGGAATCGCTCGATCGGTTTCAGTCAGCAGCCATCGATCGATCGCTCGAGTTCAGTAACGCGTAGCCTGCAGTGCAATCGCTCGGGTTCAGTAGGCGAACGCCTCGCTCGGGTTCAGTTAGAGCCCAACGCCTCGCACCCACGCGCGTGCGTGTACGAGAGAAACGTGCATCGCTCGGCCCCGACCACCCACCGTAACAGGGAACACCCCGATATTTTCCTAGCCCTCGCTTCTACCACGGTTTTTTCGTCATGGACGGCCCAAAGAATGTCATGCAGCTGTGTCTCCGGCCCGCCCAGGACGAAAAGCCCACTTTCTGTCATGATTTTTTGTCATAGAAGTAGGAGTCCACCACATCTATGATGATACCAGCTTTTGTCACAATTATCGTCATAGAAGTGTCATAAGTATGACAGAAAAAACATTCATTCGGCCCAAAATGTCACGGATGTGTCTTTTTTCGTAGTGCTACTAGCCACCTGTGTGCGAGGCACGCTGGTAGAACCAGCCTCGCGTCAGCGTACGCGTAATGTCGGTCTGAGGCGCTTCATCCAACAATACCGCCGAATCAAAGTATAACATGCTGGTAAGTAGTATGACTATTATCGCCCACAACTCTTTGTGTTCTACTCATGCATATAACATCTACGCATAGACCTGGCTCGGATGCCATTATTGGGGAATGCAGTATTTCAAAAAAATTCCTACGATCAGGCAAGATCTATCTAGGAGATGCATAGCAACGAGTGGGGAGAGTGTGTCCACGTACCCTCGTAGACCGAAAACGGAGGCGTTTAGTAACGCGGTTGATGTAGTCGAACGTCTTTGCGATCCAACCGATCCAAGTACCGAACGCATGGCACCTCCGCGATCTGCACACGTTCAACTCGGTGACATCCCACGAACTCTAGATCCAGCTAAGTTCGAGGGAGAGTTTCGTCAGCACGACGGCGTGGTGACGGTGATGATGAAGTTACCGACGCAGGGCTTCGCCTAAGCACCGCGACAATATGACCGAGGTGGAAATATGTGGAGGGGGGCACCGCACACAGCTAAGAATCAACTTTGATGTGTTCTAGGGTGCCCCCTCGCCACGTATATAAAGGAGGAAGGGGGAGGCCGGCCGACCCTCATAGGCGCGTCAAGGGGGGAGGAATCCTCCTCCTAGTAGGAGTAGGACTCCCCCCTTTCCTAGTCCTACTAGGAGAAGAAGGAAGGAGGGGGGAGAGAAGGAAGGAGGGGCGCCGCCCCTCCCCCTAGTCCAATTCGGACTAGGCCCATGGGGGGGCACGCTGCCAGCCCTTGGCAGCCCCTCTCTCTCTCTCTCCCCTAGGCCCAATAAGGCCCATTACTTCTCCTGTGGTTCCGATAACCCTTCCGGCACTCCGATATATATCCGGTGACTTTCGGAACTAATATGGTGTCGGAATATAGTCATCCAATATATCAATATTTATGTCTCGACCATTTCGAGATTCCTCGTCATGTCCGTGATCACATCCGGGACTCCAAACAACCTTCGGTACATCAAAACACATAAACTCATAATACAGATCGTCAACGAACGTTAAGCGTGCGGACCCTACGGGTTCGAGAACTATGTAGACATGACGAGACTCATCTCCGGTCAATAACCAATAGCGGAACCTGGATGCTCATATTGGCTCCCACATATTCTACGAAGATCTTTATCGGTCAAACCGCATAACAACATACGTTGTTCCCTTTGTCATCGGTATGTTACTTGCCCGAGATTCGATCATCGGTATCTCAATACCTAGTTCAATCTCGTTACCGGCAAGTCTCTTTACTCGTTCCATAATGCATCATCCCATAACTAACTCATTAGTTACATTGCTTGCAAGGCTTATAGTGATGTGCATTACCGAGAGGGCCCAGAGATACCTCTCCGACAATCGGAGTGACAAATCCTAATCTCGATCTATGCCAACTCAACAAACACCATCGGAGACACCTGTAGAGCATCTTTATAATCACCCAGTTACGTTGTGATGTTTGATAGCACACTAAGTGTTCCTCCGGTATTCAGGAGTTGCATAATCACATAGTCATAGAAACATGTATAGGTTATGAAGAAAGCATTAGCAATAAACTAAACGATCATAGTGCTAAGCTAACGGATGGGTCAAGTCAATCACATCATTCTCTAATGATGTGATCCCGTTCATCAAATGACAACTCTTGTCCATGGCTAGTAAACTTAACCATCTTTGATTAACCAGAATTTGAAACGTTGCCCAGTACTATCAGGTTGTTTCCCGAGTGCAGTTCATCGGGCACTAGTAGGTAAACATTTCACTCGGCAAACAACTCTTTATCGAGTGCATTTTTTTCGCACTCGGCATAAAATTCTTTGCTGAGAGTCTTATTTTGTTTTTTGCATTACCGGGTGTCGTTATTTTTGCACTCAGCAAATGCTTATTTTCTCTCTCTTTTTCTTCTTCTTTCTCTTTGGCAAGTGCCTTTTTTCACTAGGCAAACACTTCTTTTTTTTTGTTTTCTTTTCTTTTGTGCATTATTTTTTCTCTATGTTTTGTTCTTTCTACATCATTTATTTTACTTTCTTCCAACCTCCCTATCTTCTTTTATAGGCATTAAGTGAACTTTGTAGACATAAGACATTTAGTGAATATAATTAAAATTTGAATTGGCCGAAATTGGGTTAATAAATCATATTTGTGTTCTTGAGTCCATGTTTAGGCCCTATCCAAGAAAAGGAAAGGAACTTCAAACATGAGGATGCCAAGACTCAACCAGGAAATGGAGTATATTAGTTTTTTAATTTCAAAAAATACAAATAAAGTCCAAAAAGCATGAAATTTGATATGGTTCTCTCGCACGACACCTAAAGGCTATGGTAAAAATTGAGAAGATTTTGCAAAAGTTGTGACGTACACTGCTAAAAAACAGGACCACCTTCAAGAGACATGGTTTCAAGAGGGAATGAGTTGGGTTCAAGGCGATACAACCGATAATTCATCTATTGACCTTAGAAAAATACACGCAGGACACGTCATTACATGATCCATGTCAAAATTTGGCATCTTTCATGCTCCTTTTTTTATAGTTATAAGACATTAAGTGTATGACTAGATTGTTAGTGAATATAATATTAATTTTAACATCAAATGCAAGAAAAGATTGGTAAAATTGGGTTGATAAATCATATTTGTGTTCTTGAGTCCATGTTTAGGCCTTATCCAAGAAAATAAAAGGAATTTCAAACATAAGGATCTCAAGAGTCAACCCAGAAAATGGAGTTTATTGTTTTTTTTTCATTTCAAAAAATGCAAACGAAGTCCGAAAAGCATGAAACTTCACATGATGCCCTCGCATGACACCGACAGGTTGTGGTGAAAATTGAGAACTATGCTCGGTTCAGATCGGTAACTAAAGCCTTTTTTAGAACTTAAAGTACCTCTGCAGCTCGCCCAGAAAACAAAAGACCCGTCGCTAACCATTTGGAAATGCGGAGATAAAGAACTATGTCACAATCAATAAGTAAGATGATGTGAGACCTTCCATCACAATTCATTACCAATCAAAGTTAGTAGGTGAAAGGGGTGCGTTTTCTACCCATACATTCAGGTTCATAATTTTTGTCACATTAGCCAGGTGTGCAACATCATTGGCCTCTACGGCCCTTGAAGGAGTTGAAGCTTTAAAAAATGCCTACAAAATATAGCTGTTAGCGCCGGACGTTTGTGCATGCTGACCTGCTCAGGATTTAATCAAAGAGTTGATACAACGCGAAGACTGCCAAAACGACCAGGATTTAATCCCTACGGCCCTTGCCTAAGTGCCCGCATTGTAGGTGCCCTAAGAAAACTAAAGACCTTAATAAAGATCCAATTGTACTAGAATTCCAATTAATATCGTCTGAGAATGCCATACAGTTAATAGGTCTTGCTTATTGGTGAGGGTTGTCGGTCATATAGAATCAAACCTAATAAATGGTTGAGGTATGTACTACCATGTTTTCTTTTTATGACTTATATATAGGAGTACCATGGCTTGTTGGCGGGACGTACTATAAGGCAGGTGCTGTGTCTCCAATTGAGACGAGGAGTTGAGGGACGAGCTGGTCCTCATTCGAGGTCGAGAGTCGAGAGAGGGATGGCATGGTTCGCCTCACTCGCCCTTCTTGGCGCCCTCCACGTAGTAGCTGCCTTGGCGTTCCCCTCCTCTCGCACCTCCCCCTCTGCCTGAGCCGGCCCAAGGACCTCCGACGCCGCTACGGCGCGTGGGCCGTCATCACCGGGCCAACATCCGGCATGGGGCGGTCCACGGCCCTGGAGCAACCACCTTTCGCTTCTGAGAATTCCAGCTGATAGGATTTGGGCCAAGATAGAATATCATGCCCGTTGTGCTTTTCCGGTCATCCACATCACCTGCCATGTCGCTATCTGAGTATCCACGAAGGATCAATCCTTCCTTTCCCTTTCGGTACGTGCAGCCAAGATTAATAGTGCCTTTCACATAGCGCAAGATTTGCTTGACCGCACTCATGTGTTCGGTTGTCAGATTCTCCATAAAACGACTCACGATCCCGACTGAATAAGCCAAGTCAGGTCGGGTATGCACCAAATATCTTAGGCTGCCCACAACGCTTCGATACATTGTGGTGTCCACCGGCGGATTTGAGCTACGCTTGCTTAACTTGTGTCGTTGGTCCATTGGAGCTTGTGTCTCGTAGCAATCTGTCATGCCACACTTGTCCAATAACTTGACCGCATAAGCCGATTGACATAGGGAAATCTCTCCGGAGCTTTGCTTCACTTCGATGCCCAAGTAATAGCTGAGTAATCCCAGATCGCTCATACTAAACTTTTTCTTCATCTGCGCCTTGAAACATTCAATTTCTTGCGCGCTATCTCCGGTGATAATCAGATCGTCCACATAAACTCCAACTTGCAGGTTTGATCCTTTGGAGTTCTTTGTATAGACCGCGTGCTCGAGGGGACATCTCTTGAACCCGAGCAAGAACAAACTTCGGTCTAACTTTGCGTTCCAAGCTCTTGGCGCTTGCTTCAGCCCGTAAAGTGCCTTCTTGAGCTTGTAAACTTTCCCTTCTTCGTCTTTCTTCTCGTAACCGAGGGGTTGTTCCACGAACACTTCTTCTTTGAGGTCACCATTGAGGAAAGCGGGTCTCACATCCATATGATGAACCTTCCAATCCTCTTGTGCTGCCAAAGCTAGTAGCACTCTCACCGTCTCGATTCGAGCAACTGGTGCAAACACCTCCTCATAGTCAACTCCTTGACATTGTACGTAGCCCTTTGCGACGAGTCTTGCCTTGTGCTTCACAATGGCACCCTTTGTGTCCTTCTTTAACTTGTAAACCCACTTCAAACCTATGGCCTTTTGGTTTGGAGGTCGGGTTACCAAAGTCCACGTGCCATTGCTCTAGATCGCCTTCATCTCCTCATCCATGGCGTGCATCCAACTTGAACTTTTGCCCGCCTCTACGAAGTTCGCCAGCTCCTCAACTCCGCGTAAACACAAATCGGAGTACTCGAGTGTAACTGGCTTTGCGTACTTGTAGACTTTCTTGAGGGGCTTGTAGCGACGAGGCCCGGAAGAATCCGTTGTGGCTTGCGAAGGGGGCGACACAAATTGTGTCGGCGTTGATGCACTTGAGGAAGACCGTTGAGTCTCGGGCGTGGTAGATGCCGGATCGTTGGCATCCTCGTCGTCGGCATAGTCGTCGTGACTGTGACCATCATCTTGATTGTCATCGTCACTATGCACCTCGTTGTCGAGATCTCCACCCGTGTCGTGCGCATCGTTGTCTCTGTCACTTTGCGAAGAATTGTCCGGAGCCTAACAAGCGGGAGATCAAAGCAAATTTGGCGAAGCAGGAAGACGAACGTCCAGGTCTTCTGATGGCCGAAGTTTGTGATCTCGTCCAAACAGAGGTTGTGAAACCAAACCGGAAGGTGCTACTTCATGAGGAAAAGGTAACACCAAAGTTATCCGGGAGCCAGAACGTGTCGTGGTATCTAGACACGGGTGCCAGTAACTACATGACGGGGTGCAAGGAGAAATTCCTCGAGCTGGAATATGATGTTCAAGGCTCGGTCAAGTTCGGTGATGGTTCGGATGTGGAGATTTGCGGGCAAGGATCTGTCCTCTTCGAGGGTCTCACAGGAGAACATCGCATACTCACCGGAGTGTACTACATACCAATTGTTGGTTTTTAAACTGGCTAGATCAAAACCACCCAGGAACTGTGCACGTGTAGTGCAAAGCTAGCTAGACAAGCAGGCAGCTTGATTGATTCTCAAGCACCTCACTAGACGTATACGTGAACTTGTCCTGGCCGGCGGCCTCGGCGGAACGTCTCGACGTAGCTTTAGTGAACAGAAAAACTGATCGCTGGCCAGAGGCTCGTATCGAGCCTTGCTTTACTTTGTATTGCTTTGATCTGGTGATTTACAGCGTGGGTTACATAGGTATATAAAGAAGCTACCCTGCCCCTATACAAACCTACTCGGTGACTATTTCCTGACCAAGCCGGACTAGGACGTCGTGGTTAATTCCAATAGGGGGATGAACCTCGTCCTCGTCGGCCGCAACCCGGCCAAGCTCCGGGACATCTCCGCGGCGATATCCAAGGCCGCTCCCGCCGTCCAGACCAAGACCGTCATGTTCAACTTGTCGCTCGTCTCCACCGCTCAGGGTGAGAAATTAACACTACGCACACAAGAATGCATGCATCCATCACTCATCTAAGCTCATCTGATGTACTACTAAAATGAATATCCGGCAGGCGACGAGGCGATGCGGCGGCTACGGCAGACCGTGGAGGAGCTGGACGTGGGCGTGCTGGTGAACAACGCCGGGGTGCTGGAGCCCCCCGCGGCGTTCCTGCACGGCGCCGGCGTGGAGGCGTGGGTGAACATGATACGGGTGAACCTGCTGGCGCTGACCGAGGTGACGGCGGCGGTGATTCCGGGCATGGTGGAGCGTGGGAGGGGAGCTGTGGTGAACTTCGGCTCGATGTCATCGGAGGCCCTCCCCTCCTTGCCACTCTACACCATGTACGCCGCCACTAAACGGTACGGTGCGCCAACTGCCAAGTAGAACTAGCTAAGCATATGCACGTACGTACTCCATGGCAGAAGAGTACTCATGAAGCGACTTTGTTTCACTCGTTCCCATACCATGCAGCTGCGTTGCTCGGTTCTCCAAGTGTCTACACGTCGAGTATAGAAGCAAAGGAATCGATGTGCAATGCCAGGTAAAGTAAATTCACCTCCCATGCACTGCCACGGTGCCGCTAATAACAATCCTATGTGTAGGCACCGTTCTTCGTGACCGCCGTGATGGCGTCGGGCTTCTCCGAGGCCAAGCTATTCGAGCCGTTGACACCGACGCCCGACGACTATGCGCGCGCAGCGGTGCGCTGGATCGGCCACGGAGCGCTCTGTGTGCCCAACTTGATGCACCAGATCGTGTGGTTCATAGCCTACGTCGTGCCCGACTGGTTGCTCGAGGGGCTCCTCTTGAGTGAGCACCTCTGGCAGAGGAAGGAACTACGGAGGATGAGTGCGTTGCCGCGTGCCCCAGCCGGGATTCGGGACGTCCTAGTAAGCTACACATGCACTAGCGCCTGCCTCAGTTGAGTGCTGAATGGCTGCGTGCGTGTAGCGGCGGACCCAGGATTTGGGCATGATGAACATGGCTGAACTCCAACGCCCTTCTCAATAATATACACTTGCAAGTTCCGTTAATTTGTCATTGTCATAGTTGGCAAAAGATTTTTCGGATCAAGATATGCACCTCAGCTGAGAACATCTCGTAGCAAAATGACAATTCAACTCAACAATAATTTGATCAAGCGCCACATTGAAAATTTCGAGATGGAAATTATAATGGTAAGCTACTAATTCACTAGTGCAGAATCGGGCTCTAGCGCCGGTTCGTAAGGGCCTTTAGTGCCGGTTCTGTAACCGGCACTAAAGGGTGGGGACTAAACCCCCCCCCCCCTTTAGTACCGGTTCGGCACGAACGGGCGCTAAAGTGCCACCACGTGGCACGAGACAGGCCCGGGTGCGGGTAGACCATTAGTGCCGGTTGGTAACACCAAACGGTACTAAATGTTTGGGGGGTTAGTTTTATTTTTTGTTTTTCCTTTAATTTAGTTAGGATCATTATAATGAGTTGTTAAATCATTAGGTGAAAGTACCGCATATTAGTTTCGACTGGATGCATGTGGATCCTAGCTAGCTAAGTGATCAAGTATATGCCATATATCCATATTACTTGATCACTTAATTAGGTGATCAAGGTAATATGGATATGTCATATACTTGATCACTTAGCTAGGATCCATTCAGTTGAAACTAATCTGCGGTTTCTTTCATAAATGATATAATAACTCATCATCATCATATTAGTATAAAAACTCTTGCATCATATCATCACCAACAACAGTATAATGCTAACTAAAAATCATCATATATAGTCGTCATTACCACTATTTAATCATCATAGTCATTACCGCTATCTAATCACCACCAACACTAGCTTAAGAAAGAAACATTCACTTGTACCAGAAGCAAAGATATCATCGAGTTCAACATGGTCATGATATTATAAGCATTCATAACACCACAAAAGAAAATCACTCTTTGAGATTAAGTTCAGGATGAAGAACACGGACATGAGAGGACAAATACTAAGAGCATGAACTAGCTAATCACTCCTGCTGCTCTCTCGGGTAAAATAGCATAGAACATGTATAGCTCTCCTCAATCATCATATTGGAGCATGCAGATGAACCTGTCTCCTAATCATGGGCTGCGCTTCTTCTTGGTGCCCCCTAATACTTCTATGCGATTGTTAACAATTTTGCTCCAATCTTTCACTATTAATCATTCCTCGCTTTTAGAAATCATGAATGCACTCATGTGCAATGTACGATGTCTTGGACGTAAGCTAACCATTGACATGCGACCTTTAGTCTCGATCCACTGAGGCACAACTGTCATCGGGAGTCCCTGTTGAAGAACATTGTATAGTAATATACTTAGCAATGAAAGTTTAATTTAGCTTAAAAATAATGAATGCAAAATATGCACTGAGGACAAATAATAAAAATCTTACCATCTTTCCTAAATAGATGTGACCGTAGTTCAATACGATCACTATTGGTCGCACGTTTTGAGCACTAAGATTTTCAAATTCAGGAAAATAATTTCTCTTGATAGCATCAAGATCCTCAAGCCATGAAACATAATGACTTATCTCCTCGCAGTTTAGTTCAGCCCCAGGACAGTGGACGGTCCTGTCTACCAAGCGCCGGACATGTTTGCTTGAATGAAAATAAGTTGTCCATAGAAATTAGTTGTCAACTATTTTTGAATAAACAATATCGCAGACATAAATATGGTTGAGAAACTCACATAATGGTAGAACTGGAGGCGTCTGCACATCGGCCCAGATGTCTCTATTACCTTCAATATCATCTTCCGGACGAATATCAAAGGTGATAACCATATCAGGCTCAAATGCATAAGCCTTGCATAGTGCTTGCCAAGCTTTGCATTCAAAATAGGTGTATGTGTCTGGATTGTATAATTTGACGTCGAAAGTATAACCATGCTCGGTCTTCAAGTAAACTCTCTTTACCTCCATAGTTTCCTTAGCACTGAAACCTATCTTATCCAAGACAAAAAATCTTGGATGGCAGGGGATACGCTAGTAGAATAGTGAAAATTTAAAATTATAAGTTCAAGCAAATTAAGCATAAGTCATGCTTAATTACGAAAAAAGACTTGTCGTTGTGACTTACTGTATCCACTTCAAAGGTCTCATCTAGCTTGATGCTGAAGCGCCTATCATCAACAAGGAAATTTCTGTCGCACAGGCCGCGCTGGTCTTCACAGTATTCGCACATAATGAAATCTTTTTCGTCGTCAAACGACATTTCCTATGTTCATATGCATGGGTGAAACATTAAACACCTACTAGTTCTATTAATTCAACTAAATAAATTAGTCTATTAATTCAACTAATTCAACTAAGCATTTACTAAAAATAAACTAGTTTTATTAATTTTCTTATAAAAATAAAATAGCTAGTTCTATATGTTAATATTTTAATTAGATCATCAAATCTCAGATACCTAAATATTCTTACTAAAAATAAACTAGTTCTATTAATTCAACTAAGCATTTACTAAAATATATAAAGTAGCTAGTTCTATATAGTAATATTTTAATTAGCTCATCAAATCTCATATACCTAAATTTTCTTACTAAAAATAAACTAGTTCTATTAATTTTCTTACTAATTCAACTAAACACTTACTAATTCAACTAAGCACTTATTAATTTTCTTACTATTCAACTAAGCACTTACTAATTCATCTAACATTGATATAGCTAATTCATCTTTAAGTATAAGTATAAAAAACTAACTCATCTAATTAACACTAATTAATATATAGCTAATTCATCTAACAATTGACATTAATATTTAACTTTTCTATCTAATTCATCTAACATTCGACATTAATCTAACATTCTTATCAAGGTAATTCGTCCAAGTCGATCATGTAATTAACAATTTGACATGCATTAATAAAAAAACAGAAAACGGAAAATAAGTAAAAAAAAGTGTGCATGTGCGCGCGCGTGTACGTGTTTGTGTGTGTGTGTGTATGTGTGTGTGTGTACGAGCGGGGGCGGCGGCGTACGGGGGGGGGGGCGTACGGGCGGCGGGGGCGAGACGAGGACGTACGGGGCGGCGGCGCGAGACGCGACGACGAGGACGGCAACGACGGGCGGCGGCGTATGGGGCGGCGGCACGAGACGGCGACGACGGGGACGGCGACGACGGGCGGTGAGGGCGAGACAGCGATTTGCGACGGCGCGGGACGGGAGCGGCGGCAATGTCGCGAAGAGGTTGGAGATGGGAAGATGAAACTAAATTTTTCGTAAGTGCTATATATACAGGAAGTGCTTTTAATACCGGTTGGAGCCACCAGCCGGTACTAAAGGTCTATTTTGGCCAGGCCAAGCGGCAGGAAGCGGCCACCTTTAGTACCGGTTGGTGGCTCCAACCGGTACTAAAGTCCACCCTTAAATACCGGTTAGAGCCACAAACCGGTACTAAAGGCGCGCTGTGATGTCAAGAAGAAAATGTCTGAAAAATAGCAAATGACTGAAAAATAGCAAATGATGTCAGAAAGTGTTGGAAATTGATGACGTCGCTTTGAATGGTGCATACGAAACGCAAAAAAGGTCTGGAGTTCAAATAAGTTTAGAAAAATAAAGTGCCCGTGTAACAAATAAATTCTCGTCCGAAACAATGATACTCCGAAAGAGATTGTTCAGTTTGTACACGAAGTGCATTCAATTTTTGCCGTAACCCACTCTACTTTTTTGCACATGCTATGTGGGTGAAATGATGATACCATGCCAAGTTTCAACATTTTCAGAGTTCATTTTGTAGTGATTTTAAATTTCACGGTCATTTAGCTCTCTAAACAAAATGGTAAATGACTGAAAAATAGCAAATGATGTCAGAAAGTGTCGAAAATTGATGACGTCGCTTTGAATGGTGCATACGAAACACAAAAAAAGTCTGGAGTTCAAATAAGTTTAGAAAAATGAAGTGCCCGTGTAACAGATGAGTTCTCATCCGAAACCCTGATACTTCGAAAGAGATTGTCCAGTTTGTACACGAAGTGCATCCAGTTTTTGTCGTAACCCTCTCTACTTTTTTGCACATGCTATGTGGGTGAAATGATGATACCATGCCAAATTTCAACATTTTCAGAGTTCATTTTGTAGTGATTTTCAATTTCACGGTCATTTAGCTCTCTAAACAAATCGGTAAATGACTGAAAAATAGCAAATGATGTCAGAAAGTGTTGAAAATTGATGACGTCGCTTTGAATGGTGCATACGGAACGCAAAAAAGTCCGGAGTTCAAATAAGTTTAGAAAAATGAAGTGCCCGTGTAACAGATGGGTTCTCGTCCGAAACCCTGATACTCTGAAAGAGATTGTCCAGTTTGTACACAAAGTGCATTCAGTTTTTGCCGTAACCCTCTCTACTTTTTTGCACATACTATGTGGGTGAAACGATGATATCATGCCAAATTTCAACATTTTTAGAGTTCATTTGTAGTGATTTTCAATTTCACGGTCATTTAGCTCTCTAAACAAAATGGTAAATGACTGAAAAATAGCAAATGATGTCAAAAAGTGTTGAAAATTGATGACGTCGCTTTGAATGGTGCATACGAAACACAAAAAAAGTCTGGAGTTCAAATAAATTTAGAAAAATGAAGTGCCCGTGTAACAGATGAGTTCTCGTCCGAAACCCTGATACTCCGAAAGAGATTGTCCAGTTTGTACACGAAGTGCATCCAGTTTTTGCCGTAACCCTCTCTACTTTTTTGCACATGCTATGTGGGTGAAATGATGATACCATGCCAAATTTCAACATTTTCTTTGTTCATTTTGTAGTGTTTTTCAATTTCGCGGTCATTTAGCTCTCTAAACAAATCGGTAAATGACTGAAAAATAGCAAATGATGTCAGAAAGTGTTGAAAATTGATGACGTCGCTTTGAATGGTGCATACGGAACGCAAAAAAGTCCGGAGTTCAAATAAGTTTAGAAAAATGAAGTGCTCGTGTAACAGATGAGTTCTCGTCCGAAACCCTGATACTCTGAAAGAGATTGTCCACTTTGTACACAAAGTGCATCCAGTTTTTGCAGTAACCCTCTCTACTTTTTTGCACATGCTATGTGGGTGAAACGATGATACCATGCCAAATTTTAACATTTTCAGAGTTCATTTTGTAGTGATTTTCAATTTCACAGTCATTTAGCTCTCTAAACAAAACGGTAAATGACTGAAAAATAGCAAATGATGTCAAAAAGTGTTGAAAATTGATGACGTCGCTTTGAATGGTGCATACGAAACGCAAAAAAAGTCTAGAGTTCAAATAATTATAGAAAAATGAAGTGCTCATGTAACAGATGAGTTCTCGTCCGAAACCCTGATACTCCGAAAGAGATTGTCCAGTTTGTACACGAAGTGCATCCACTTTTTGCCGTAACCCTCTCTACTTTTTTGCACATGCTATGTGGGTGAAATGATGATACCATGCCAAATTTCAACATTTTCAGAGTTCATTTTGTAGTGTTTTTCAATTTCACGGTCATTTAGCTCTCTAAACAAATCGGTAAATGAGTGAAAAATAGCAAATGATGTCAGAAAGTGTTGAAAAATGATGACGTCGCTTTGAATGGTGCATACAGAACGCAAAAAATTCCGGAGTTCAAATAAGTTTAGAAAAATAAAGTGCCCGTGTGACAGATGAGTTCTCGTCCGAAACCCTGATACTCTGAAAGAGATTGTCCAGTTTGTACACAAAGTGCATCCAGTTTTTGCCGTAACCCTCTCTACTTTTTTGCACATGCTATGTGGGTGAAACGATGATACCATGCCAAATTTCAACATTTTCAGAGTTCATTTTGTAGTGATTTTCAATTTCACAGTCATTTAGCTCTCTAAACAAATCGATAAATGACCGAAAAATAGCAAATGATGTCAGAATGGGTTGAAAATTGATGACGTCGCTTTGAATGGTGCATACGGAACGCAAAAAAGTCTAGAGTTCAAATAAGTATAGAAAAATGAAGTGCCCATGTAACAGATGAGTTCTCGTCCGAAACCCTGATACTCCGAAAGAGATTGTCCAGTTTGTACACGAAGTGCATCCAGTTTTTGTCGTAACCATCGCTACTTTTTTGCACATGCTATGTGGGTGAAACGATGATGCCATGCCTTTGTCTATAACAGATGCGTTTTCGTTCTAAACCCTAATACTTCGAAACAGATTATGTAAACATATAAAAATATACATCAAAAATACATTGATCTAAATGCTATGTGTAAACATGTAAAAATATACCCCTCTGTAAAGAAACTATAAGAGCATTTAGATCATGATCTTATATTTTTACAGAGAAATACATCGAAAATACTTTGATCATCAATGATCTTTTTGTGTACAATCTGAATTGTCAATATGAGTCCTTAACGGTTTGTAAACTGGTGAAGACTTACATTGCGGTCAAAAATTCTACACATAGAGTTCAATGAAGACCAAGTGCTTGCGATAGTTTGAGAAGTAACATATTTAAGGTGGTAAAAACCTTGTTAAGAGAGCGAGGTGGGACTAAAAACAGCCTGGCACAACCTCTTCAGTACCGGTTCGTAGCACGAACCGGCACTAAAGGGGGACGGTGGGGCCACAGCCTCTTTAGTACCGGTTCGTGGGATGAACCGGTACTATACGTTCGCCACGAACCGGTACTATAGATCTCCGCCCGCCTAGCCATTTGAACCGGCACTAATGGTCACATTAGTGCCGGTTCTGTTACAAACCGGGACTAATGTGCTTCACATTTGACCCTTTTTCTACTAGTGCTAGTGACAGTGTGTTTGTCTATGTATTCACACATGTACTAAGTTTCCGGTTAATATAATTCTAACGTGAATAATAAACATTTATCATGATGTAAGGAAATATAAATAACAACTTTATTATTGCCTCTAAGGCATATTTCCTTCACCCTCGCCCCCCTACAGATTCAATGGCGACACCGCCATGGCTTGCAGCTAATAGCGGTGGTAGCAAACTTTTGTGCTGGTTCCAACAAAACCAAAAACAGTGGAAGCAAAAATGCAAAATAGGGCGATGTTCTAGAAAAAACTGAAATCGCGATGGTAGCAAAAATTGAAGTGGGTTCCAGCAAACCAAAACGCCATTGGTAGCAAAAATGCAAAATTGGGCATTCTTCCATCAAAGCAGAAACGACGGTTGTAGCAAAAATAGGAGCTGGTTCCAGCCAACCAAAACACCGATTGTAGCAAATTGCAAACAAAAATCCGTCGTGCATGCAGCTCCGATGCGTCGACGCTTGTGGCCAACGCTTGACCGGTTCCAGCAAAAAAAGTGCCAGTCCTAGCATTTTTGCATCACGGATGCAGCTCCGCCGTGTGCTGCCATTAGTTGTAGCAGATTTCACAATTGAGCTGGTTGTAGCAAAATATCTCCATCGGTTGTAGCAGATTGCCTGCTGATTGAAGCATCGCCGGTTGCAGCACCAGGCACCGCCCCGTCGCAACTCCCTTGCGAACCGTCTCAGCATAGGGCGCCGCCATGATTTCCACCACTCGCGGTGTGTAGCCATGGCAGGTGGGATGGCTAGAAACAAACTGGTACTGGGTAACGCCGGCTAGCCGGAGTGAAACCAGGGTGGGGTGGGCTCATGGCGCGCTCGATGTAGGGGAGACAACAGCTCATCGGCGGTGATCGAATAAAAAGGCAGGGATGGAAGAAAAAGGAGCTCGGATGAAGTGACCAGAGGCAGAGGAATTAGAGGATAAGAGAGGATACGCGAAGAGTACGAGTGGACTAGAGACCTCAACTAGTGCTTCGACCCATGGACACGGACGTTTAGTCTATAGGTACATATGTATCCTATATGCAAAAAAGTTAGTAATTCAACAAAAAAGTCAAAAATTTCTGAAAATATTTTTGAAATAAACTTGACATTCCATTGTACTCATGGGAAAAGTTCCAAAAAAGAAAATTCCTCTTTGACTTCTTTTCAAAAAAGATAAATTTTTTGTCAAAATAGCGTGAATAGTGACTTATAATAGCAAATAAATTTTGTCCTTTCCGCTGTGAAGTCAACGTTGGTTTTTTTTTTGTGAAAATTTGTATACTAGTGCGCAAGTAAGTCAAATTTATTTTAAAAATAGTTCTTCACTATTTTGACTTTCTGTTTAATTATTAAAAAATTCTATATAAGATGTATATACAACCAGGAACCAAAGTGTATTTTTTATGAACCCATGTGGACACTACCTGCGCGATGAGTGGAGCAGTGCGACTGGCCGAAAAGTAAGCAGGTCAACGGAAGCAAGCGTTTCCCAAATATTTAAGAACTACCTTGAGGACGCATGTGGTTTTAAATCATTTGATTTGTTTTCCCCCAAAACAAGAAAGGAAAAAAAAGCGCCTAGTTTTCCCACCGCTGACAATACGTACCGTGCGTAGCTCAGGCAGACTGCGGCCATTTCGACTGGGCGCCAGAATCCGGCTCCGACTCGTTAATGGCTTCATTGCACCGCCAGTCCGCCACACCACGCAATGCATATGCATATGCATTGCTGCCGCCGACGGGGAGCCGGAGTCGGAGTTGGCACATCCTTTATAAGCACGCCCAACGCTTTCCCTACCAACACACATCCTCTCGTGATCGCAAGTTGTGCTGCCACAAGAATCCACCTGAGATCTGGTGGTGATCGAAGAAGATGGCGAAGCGCAAGTCGATGAGCTCCAAGATGGCGTCGAGGACTGCTGCCCCTTCTGCAACCACCCCGACAGCGTCGCCTGCACCATCGACCTCAAGCTCTACGTCATCACCGCCGTCTGCTACGTCTGCCAGGAGGTCTACCACACCACCGCGCACTATCTCACCGAGCCCGTCGACGTCTACCATGACTGGATCGACGCCTGCGAGATGGCCAACCAAGGCGTCGAACTCCAAGCTCTGGACTACCACAAACAACAGCGGCGAGTCGGCAGCGACGACGACATTAGATGAATGTAAGGCTGTTGCCCTGTTTCATGTTCGATTCGTCTCTGTCCCTGGAGATCTGGCAGTTTAGCTGACATTAGATGAATGTAAGGTTGTTGCCCTGTAGATCTGTTGTCTAGGGTTGATGGTAACAGGAGACAGGGGACACGATGTTTATCCAGGTTCGGGCCCTCTCTATGGAGGTAATACTCTACTTCCTGCTTGATTGATCTTGATGCATATGAGTACTACAAGAGTTGATTTACCATGAGATCGTAATGGCTAAACCCTAGAAATCTAGCCTGTATGACTATGGTAATGAGTATCTCTCTCTCCGGACTAAGTCCGCCGGTTTATATAGGAACCGGGATGATTTAGGGTTACACAAGGTCGGTTACAAGAAAGGGAATCTACATATTTGGTCGTCAAGCTTGCCTTCCACGCCAAGGAGAGTCCCATCCGGACACGGATGCGGTCTTCGGTATTCGTATCTTCACAGCCCATTAGTCCAGCCCATGGCTAACAGGTCGGACGCCCGAGGACCCCTTAGTTCAGGACTCCCTCAGCCACACACACTCTCTCTCTCTCTGCTCACCGCTGGTCACAGATCTAGTCGGATCCTCTCCGCCGGGGAAGGTGAGAAGGTGCAACATTCACGCGGTTGTCCTCGGCGACGGCTCTTACCCACTGCCGGCGCGTCCCGATCAGCGTGCCTTGCCGTTCTCTCCCAAGCATCGCTGGCGAGGGAGGGCCTCCCACCCCTTCTTCCTCGATGCCGTAGTGTGGGCAGATCCGGCCTCCCGCCCGCACCTAGCGACATCCCGGCAACCCTCAGGTATAAATTTCTTCGAAACTGGCCTTGCTCTACTTCCCGAGCTCCTGACGTCGCTGCATTTGTATCTTTTACTATTTCTCTGGCCCCCCTCGTAGATAGGATCGATCGGCTGTTCGAAAACCAACTAATTTTTTACTGTTAAGAGGTAAAACTAGTTCATGCACTCGAATCTAGTACTACTTGGTTCAAACAAGGAAGAAAGGGGGTGGGGGTGGGGGAAGATTTGTTACCTGAATCTAGGACTTGGTCGAAAGAGGAAATAATGGGGGCAAAAAGTAGCAGAGACTGGCTATCCAACTGGTCTCTAGGTCTAATAGGGAAATAAAGGGAACGCGGTACAAACTCAATATAAACCCGATCTATTGGTTGAAAAAGGAAAGAAAGTGGAGACTGGGGGACCAGTCAACAGAGTAAGTCCAGCACTAGATTTGCTAGCCTCACACAGTATAAGGTGGCTATATAGCGAACAAAAATGGGACCAACCCAGATATCCACTTCTGATGTTTGTTGCCCTGAGCCGCTCTTATGTAATGCCACTGGTAAAATGTAGCAGTCGCATTGTTAAAAGTAAGGACACGTTAAACCAATGTTGTTTTCAATGTAATACCTCCAGTAATATGAATCAATGGCACTTTTTTCATGTCCTGCTAAATTTCTCATTAAGATAAGTTGCTTCTTTTCGTTAGAGATGCAACTGTCCTGGTCCGCCTACTCTCCCGTGCCCAAATACCGACTCTGTAGCAGCTGTTAATGTAATGTTGCTGGTAAAATGAAGCCATGACACCATTAAAGTAATGTCGTATTTAATGGTTGTCATAGTTAATCCTAATGCCCACACTAATATCTAGCAATGCTGCTAGAAATTGCTATTGTCCCTGTACGATTGTCATTCAGATAAGGAACATGCTTTTTTCATTTGATGCATGTTTCATCACTTGTTAGTCACCCTCCTTTCCACCTTTTTTTGTGCAAACAGAGATATACATTTCACGCTTGATCTTAGTTGAGCTGCACAAATGATATCAAAATTATAGTTGAACATTCTAGGAGCTTCAAGACCAACCTTGATGTTGGTCAATTTTATTTCAACTAATGAAGAAGAAGCTCTCTGGGTTTCGTTTTCTGATGGAAATGGAACTGGGGCTGGAGCCCTTTTCTTAAAGAAGAAGAAGAAGAAGCTGCTAGCTCATGGGACATTGCTTCATTTTAGGTGAACTGCACCAAAAGGTCCCATGAATTGAATCATCCATGTTGGTGACTGGTGTCATCCCTTCTACGATGGCGTTCACTGCAGATATGGTTCCCATCACGAGTTATGTTCCTTTTTTCATCTGACCGTTTGCCAAAGATCCTGCATGTTGATCCTGCTCTTTTGCTACTGTTTTGGCACTGCCATGATAAAGCAGTAATGTTATTATTTGGCACCTTAATCTAGTGGCACTATTAATTTGAGGCAATGTTTTGGCACCGCTAGTGCCACTGTTTTTTTATATATCGAAATAGGGGGTTCCCTCTGATTTCATTAAAGAAACCCAACAATAGAGAACCATTATCCGACAACATCTCAGTGTAAATGGGCAGTTATGCAACTACTACTAGAACGGACTGAGTACTAGCAGGAGACAAGTTCGCCACATAAGCTTGGCATGTAGGGGGACGCAACACCAGCTCGACCAAGTTTGGATTACAATCCAAATGCTACCACAGAAACATCAGGGGAAAGATAGCGACTGAAAGAGCCAGCTTCAACATCCCAGTCTAAGCACCCCCGGCCTTCATCCTTACGACGCACGGTACACCTTGTTTGCCACCTGCTCGACCCTAGTGTCACTGATAAAATGAAGTAATGATACAATTAAAATAGAGCGAGTGTCCTCTCTATCATTTCATTTCCAATGTAGATAAAGAAAGTGCTTCTCTTTTTTAATGTATGTTTCATCAACTAGTGCCATTGTTAATGTTTAAGCGTTTCTGCAAACTAGGGTGCTTAATTTTAGTTGATCTGCACAAAAATAGAGATTTGAATGTCTCAAGGACCCTCCTTGTACTACCGCTGTACACTGATGTTCATCACTGGCAGAAGGTGTATCGGGAAGACTTGGGACGATTTCTAGTATGAGGCGTCGCAGGGCCCAGCTCGCCCTCGCAGCATGGCATACTATGATACTATCGCAATATTTTCTTCTATTTATTTTGCATGTTTCATCAACTAGTGCCACAATGATGTAATCACGCTTTTTCATTATCTGTGCAAACAGGGTTATTCAGCTGCATTTTGGTGGAACTGCACAAATGTGCGGATGAAACCGGCATATATGCAGAGTGCAAGGTGTGCCAAGTAAAAATTACCGACACCAACCATGCTCCATGCACACATTGGCATCCACCACCACCAATGGGATGTGTGGCGCTCTCTGTGGACGCATCTTTCTCGGCAGCAAATCCTCTAACCAAATACTAGTAGCTTATATTGGCAGTTTTCTAGGGAGTACTCTTTTCTGAAAGAAGCACCAATCTATTTTTCTTTATTGGTACACAGTGTCACAACTTTGACCCAAAGGTCCGAGCTATTTAATGGAGATTGGCGTAGTACTCGGAGACTGATTGTAAGCATGATTTTCATTAGCTGTCACACTGATTGTAAGCATGAGCAGGTGGAAGATTAGGTTAGTGCGAAGCTTACCTTAAACCCTACCACCATCGTTGAAACGAGGCGAGCGTCGAGGGAACCGTGGAGAACGGCGGGGAAGCGACGTCACGCCATCCGACCTCCTCTTGCGGTGGGAGAACGAATACTCCTGTGGCTCCGGCTGGCTCTGCACCCTCACGAACGGCACACCGTATTTGATCGATTCGTTATCCTCTGGGTGCTCAACCTTCGACATGTACGCCCACCACCTCCGCCTGACTTTCGCCTCAGGCGAATCTGTCTGCTCCATCGCCCAGAGGAGATACTCGATGAACTCGAAGGACTGCAGCGTGACTGCCGCCGAGGAGTACATGTACATCACCGCCCTCATCGTCGCCGTCTCGCTCTTTCGCATACATTGCCACATGTCCCTCACCGTCCTCGAAATCTCCCACTCATTGTCAAACCAAAGAAGGATCTCCTTCAACATGGCTAACTTTGCCTGGACGCCGCCGGCGATCTGCCTGATTCGCTGCTGCATCCTCTCCATAAATGTCCTTCTAAGTGGTCTGGTGCTAGCTTTGGAAGATGGGAGGAGAGATGTTGGTCTTGCAATAGGGAATAGGGAGAGGCGAGACAGTGTTTTTGGAATGGAGATGATGGAGAGGAGAGGAGGTGGTTTTGCAATGGAGAAGAGGGAGAGGCGACACGATGGTTTTGGAATGGAGATGATGGAGAGGAGAGGAGGTGGTTTTGAAATGGAGAAGAGGGAGAGGCGAGACGGTGGTTTTTGAATGGAGATGATGGAGAGGAGAGGAGGTGGTTTTGCAATGGAGAAGATGGAGAGGAGCGTGCGGCAACGATTTAGGATTGGACAAGAGGGCCGGCGCGCTGTGACTAGATCAAAATCAAAATCAATTTACCCTTCAATTAAGAAAGCGACCCCACATTAACTAGTCTCCCTTTTATTCTGGGTCATAATTGACCATGATTTTGGCAAATAAAATATATGTTATACGTTGCAAAAATAATATAATTTGAAAGTACATTCAGATACGAACCAAACGATACAATTTTTGGTGACATGCATTCACATTTTGCTTGTCAAATACAGTACGTGGTCAAACTTTGACCCAAAATACACAAAATAAAAAAAAATACTTCCAAGACCAGCGCCGCTCTTCCACTCTTCTCCTCTTAAACCACCGCCGCTCCTTTCTTGTTCCAATCTAAATCCAGCACCACTCCTC
Organism: Aegilops tauschii subsp. strangulata; assembly: GCF_002575655.3. Taxonomy (NCBI): domain Eukaryota; kingdom Viridiplantae; phylum Streptophyta; class Magnoliopsida; order Poales; family Poaceae; genus Aegilops; species Aegilops tauschii. The sequence continues at coordinate 72,180,474 of NC_053041.3, forward strand.
TCCTCTTCCATTCAAAACCACCGCCCCTCCTCTCCTGTTCCAATCCAAAACCAGCGTCGCTCCTCTCCCGTTCTAATCCAAAACCAGCGCTGCTCCTCTCCTCTTCCATTCAAAAACCACGGCCGGCGAGTGAAGGTGCTGTGGAGAAGTAGCTCGATGGAGGAGTACAACCGATACGTGAGGATCGCAGACGGCAACCCTGTGAAGCTAGCTAGGATGTTGGAGATACAGTCTTGGTTTGACAACAAGGACCAACTAGCGGCGACGGCGACCCTGTGAAGCTAGCTAGGATGTTGGAGATACAGTCTTGGTGTGACAACAAGGACCAACTAGCGGCGACGGCGACATCCATGGCCAAATATCTGCAACAGAGCGAAAAGGTGGCGATACTCCCGGAGGGAGTGACGCGGGAGTACATAGAGCTGCTCCTCGGCGCCATGGAGCAAACAGATTCATCGAATCGGATCGTGAGGGAGCGGTGGTGGGAGTATCGATCCCAGATGGAGCATCCACCAGAGATTGAAGGATCGAGCATCTATAGGGTGCCGTTTATGAGGGTGTCATGCTAGAGCGAGCCGGTGGAGTCTTCGTCGACCGAACCCAACTGCAAGAGGAGAAAAATAGTTGGTCCGACGATGCTTCCCCACCATCCTCTCTCTCCTCGTTCACATCGTCTCACGGGGCGGCTGTCTGCCGCCAAGGAATAGGAGGGACTGCCCCCCCCCCAGCCCAGTAGTCGGGCAGGTTGTGAATTGTCAGGAGGAGCTTGGGGTTGTCAGTATTTGCAGGTTGTGAATTGTGTTTTGCGTTGTGTATTTTGAGAGTACTTTCAGATATGAATGTCTTTTGAATTTCAGATTTGCAGTATTGAGCATATGAAGTATTTTATGAATTCTAGAGATCTATTTTTAGCACTTAAAAATTTAGTTTCATAGGAGTATAAAAGTGCAGACAATGTGATTCTCAGAGAAGAAACTGCAAGTTTCAGTTTCAGATAAGAAACTCCAATTTCAGTTTCAGAAAAGAAACTGCAACTTTCAGAGGCAAAGCATTTATATTAACACGGCCTTTTCAAACAGTGTTAAGATCATGTTGGAAGTTTTATTCATGGTTAAAACTGGAACTACCAGCCAATTAACATCATGCTGATCAATATTCATGCATAGCACATCTTCATATGATGCACAGTCAAAAAGATATGCTATTTTCAAAATGCCCACACAATGTCGAGTGTGCGAAAAACAGAGAAAACGAGAAACGAAGTTTTGGCAAGTGTTGGACGTGGTGTGAGTAGATGACAATTGGGACCCACATGTCAATAAAGGAAGAAGCAAAAAATTTGGAGATATTTTCTCTGCACAGGTGGAATTGAACCCGGACGGAACAGCTGTCGGGTAGTGTCACTCGGCCACTAGGCTAGTTCAGTTGTTTTGTTACTAATAAGGCACTTCCTCAGGTGGTCGGATCTCCTCCTGTGCCTTTGTGCGCTTGCCGCGACGCCGCTGTCTGCCGTTGTGAACATGCTGAACAAACGAGAGGAATCTGGAGAGGACTGTAAGTGGAGAGGCGGACAGTCGGGACCCACCAGGTCTTTGGCCGTACGCAAGCAAGTGCCTCATCGAAAAAAATACTTCCTCCTAATGCTACACTGACGTTGGGGCCCATGGGTTTGTCAACATAGTTATATTTTTTTAGGTGCTTCAACGTAGTTACTATAGGAGATAAATTCACAACGAAGCCGGGGAGCTGGAAGGTATCATTTATTATCAATGGGGCAGCAAGTATCAGCTGGGTTTTGGGCTGCCCCGTCTAGGCTTTCTTTTTTAACATGCGCAGCCCACGACCTCGGCTGGGAGGTCCATAGGCCTGTTTGTATTTTCTTGAGGACCGTCATGTATCAACCAGCCTATGGACCTCCCATCCGAGGTTTTATTTTTTCTGAAACATCGGCAGCCCAATTTATGTTTTTTCTGAAGAAAACGTAGAGGTTTGTTCTATTTTTCTATATAAAAATAGGAACGCCTGGTCCAACTTATGTTTCCCTTCTAACTATATTATATATATTTAAATTGTTTTATATGTTATTATATATTATTGTTATTGTCATCATATATTTAACAGATACTTACATATGTAAGAAAACAATATCCCACATCTTATTAACTTATAAAAATAATTTCTTAACAATAAAATCCTGGATTTTTTTGGCAACGAAAATCCTGGTGATTGTGTATAAAAGCTTGGTAAGATTTAAGGACCAATGTAATAATAAATCACTTATTATTTAAATATATATATATAACAAAATGCTCAACCCCTGTTTATTTTTTGATAACATTGCTGCACCCACCCCAACATTATAATTAGAATCAACCCAGCAAAATCGTGTATTCCGAGAAAGTGCAAATGGCCTGTAATTTTTTAGGAAAAACATAAATGGGCCGCATGGACGCTACATTATTTGTTCACCCAGCCCAGCTAATGGACTGTAATTCAAAAAAATATCAAATTGACTGTTCTACCCCGCAAAAAAAAAGACTGTAAATTCTGAAAAATGGGTTGAATATGTGCCATATTTTTGGAGGCTGAAATGTGGGCCAATAGGTCGAAGCCAACGCAAGTCGTTGTCAACTTAGTCAACAAATGATTCTGACATGGTTAGCCATTGGATTTACATCCAACGACCGGCATCCATCTTCAATCTCTCGTCATCTTCCTCCAGCGCCGCCGGGACCACCTGCTCCCGCCTCCTGCTGCTAGCAGCTCTGCTTAGCACGCTTCGCTGTGAAGCACTACTCCACCGTTGGCCAGGCCATCCCTCCACCCCTCCACACCTCCTGTTCTTCTCCACCGACTGCTGAACCACACCGCACCAGAACCAGTTAACCCTCGTACACCTCTCCGTCTGCGACTCTACTCCCGTGTCTTCCCATCGCCGGCTCGTTGTTGTCTGGGGCCTCGCCGTCGTCCACCACCTTGGATGCGCTCGGCACGGAGTGGTGAACATGGTCAACAAACGACACCATCGGAAGTAGACTATGCGTGGAGAGGCTGACAGCTGGGTCCACTAGTTGGGAAGTGCGTCCGGGCAAAAAAAATGATTCGCCCCCTGACTGTTGGGACCCACTACCTACATCTTCGCGCGGAAGGAAGTGCCTGACAGTCGGGACCCACCTGGTCGAAGCGTACGTAGCGTTCTCATTCTGGTCGCGAACGTGTACGTAAATACTGGTCGATGTAGAGGCGCGCACGTGTCGTAGTAGAGACGCGCACGTAGCATATACACATACGTACAACGGTCAGTGTGCAAGAAAGAAAATACGTCCACATACGTACATACGGGAGGGGTCTCGAACACCTACTCACGCATACGTATGGCCAGGGCTCGTGTACATGGCTGGGTCAGAACGAAGAAACTGCGTCGTCGTCGTGTTCATGGGGACGCAACAGAATGCGTCGTGTTGTAGGACGAAAGTATGTCTAGAGGGGGGGTGATTAGACTACTTGACCAAATAAAAATCTAGCATTTTTCCAATTTTAATTCTTGACAGATTTTAGCAACTTTGCACAAGTCAAGCAATCAACCTACACATGCAATTCTAAGAGTATAGCTGCGGAATGTAAAACAATTGCATATGAAGGTAAAGGGAGGATTTTGGAGGGAGCAAACGCAATGATGAGATGGAGATTTTTTATCCGTGGTTCCGATAGGTGGTGCTATCGTACATCCACATTGATGGAGACTTCAACCCACGAAGGGTAACGGTTGCGCGAGTCCACGGAGGGCTCCATCCATGAAGGGTACACGAAGAAGCAACCTTGTCTATCCCACCATGGTCGTCGCCCACGAAGGACTTGCCTCACTCGGGTAGATCTTCATGAAGTAGGCGATCTCCTTGCCCTTACAAACTCCTTGGTTCAACTCCACAATCTTGACGGAGGTTCCCAAGTGACACCTAACCAATCTTGGAGACGCCACTCTCCAAAAGGTAATAAATGGTGTGTTGATGATGAACTCCTTGCTCTTGTGCTTCAAATGATAGTCTCCCCAACACTCAACTCTCTCTCATAGAATTGGATTTGGTGGAAAGATGATTTGAGTGGAAAGCAACTTGGGGAAGGCTAGAGATCAAGTTTTATGTGGTTGGAATGGAATATCTTGACCTTGTAGCGACCCGACCTCAGACGGTCAAGTCTCTGTGTTTAAGTGTCATCCCTGGATCGGTATGCTGACACACACAGTACTCGAGTATTTATAACAGAGGTAAATCACATGTATAAAGTAACGTAAATACTATTACCTCAATCCAAATAGCGGAAGTAACAAGGTCGTGGATTCCCATCAACACCAACGGCAAAGTTGAGTGTAGGAATCGTAACCCTAACATATCACTTACTCGTCGTAAGAATCCTGCAACATGAGACGTTGCAGCCACAAAGGGTCAGTACATTGAATGTACCGGCAAATTCACACCATAGGATAAATAATGAATAATAGCTATCACTACATGCATATTTGGCTGGTGGAAAGCTCTAAGTTTTTTTTTCCATAAAGCCAGTTTTTCCCTACAACAAAGAAATATATTTTATTTAACTACAAAGTTTGTTGAAAATATTGGAACATCCCAAAATTCTAAATTTTGGAATGTTATATTATATAGATAGTTTTGGTTGATTGTTTGATTGATTGTGTGAAGTTGAGTGAGATTTGAAACTGTTGAAAGTTAAATGAGAGGGAATAAATGGACTTTTTCAAACTTTCATCTTTCTTTTATGATCTCCATGAATTCAAATTCTTTTCATCACAAAACCCTTGAGTGAAGATGATATGACTTCTTCCATTTAATTAAATGAAAAGGGTATTTGAAAATATTTGAATTTTATTTGGAACTATTTCAAATTCAGAAACTTTATGCAACTCAATGATTTTCATGAGAGAAGATAAAATGACTTCTTCAAAACATATGAAATATGAGTTGGGAGTTTAAAAGGATCAAATTTAAAGTCCTTTTGGAAATTATTTTCAATTTGGAGTTATTTGGATTTTATTCAAATTATATTTCTCCAAAAATAAAATATATAGAAATTAGGGTAAAATGATTCCCTACATCAGAAAATTGGAGAGAAATAAATATGAATTAATTTTGGTATTTTAAAAATAATTTTTATTGGGTTTTATTGTAGCAGTAGCATTGTTTGAATTATTAGAATTTTTGTGGATTTTATTTGACTTTAGAAAAACTAGCAGAATGGCCTGCTCGATGCACGGGCTAGAATTTTATAAAGTTGAGAACATTTAATTTGATTTTCTAAAGAAATTATTGCAACCAAATGTTCATATTAAAAAATATGAGACTTTTGCTAACATAGTTGTGCCTTAGGTATGTTTGGTATTCTTATTGGTATATACATATATATCTTATGAATTAAGCATGCATATATCTACTTGTTATGTATGATATACTAACTTATCATAGTTTGTTCTATTTTGCAGTACATATGCGTATCATTTTGTTGCCTTTTCATCTTGTTTATTTTTCTAATTATTTTATTTAAACCAAGATAGTGATATGTATATTTTCTAATGTTGTGTAGGATTTACATATTATATTTTAGTTGAACATTTGTGTATGTATAATATTCGCCAATTATGTCGGTCCTCTTTTGTCAATTTGAGAAGCCAAAGAATAACTAACATGACCTGTTTTTAGTGAGAGTAAGAAAATAACTAAAAGAAGATATGAAATTTTTAACTTCTCAAATAATGCTTATATATTAGTAAACATAGGAAGAGACAATTCCTAAATGAAAACTAAACGTTGTAATACCTAGGTACTTGAATATTCTATTCATGAGTAATGGAATTAAAAGATAGTGAATATTAGCTTAGCCGAATAAATGTAAATGTCTGCACATTGAAAACAATACGTATGCAATATGTACCATGCCAACAAAGCCATATCAACTTTTATCAAGCCTTTTTAGTAAGGGCATTCAAACGGCATGCTGGTATGCACATTTTCGTAGATTTTTTATCTGTACATTATTGGATATATTGGGAGTGCAAGCACAATGAGATGTCCATTGTCCAGTATTCGGAAGCAAACAATCAAGATACCGGAAAAGGATAACTCACTTACAAAACACATATAGTCTAGATAAGCAAACATAGGAAAGGGAAAACTACTTGAAGTTGTAAATAATATGGGGGGCAACAACTCATGTTAAGCTTTATATGCAAGTGCTCACCATGATTCATTTGAGTGCTCCAAATCAACCAATAGGGCGCACAGAGTACAATGCAGCTAAAAACAAACAAATACGCTCTTATTTGTTTTTTTTTTCTTATCAAGGAAATGAACTATCTGGCTCCGCCTCCATCAGATATTGAAACCTCACTCATCGCCTCAAGTCACCATGGCACAAGAAAAAGTTGACTTATTTATTGGCGGCATCGCACCATGATACATATATGACGCAATACTGTGGAAACTTTATCTTCCAATGATTACTCTGTGATTCATCCACATTTCACTTTATCTTCTTATGTCTCTCGATCCTGCTCCATAGCATGAACCACCATTGTTTACAGCCATCTACAATGGAATAAAGCCAAACAGGTTAATCATAATAAATATTTGTGGAACCAATCAACTTTATGGGTTGCTAAGTCCATCATTAATTACTCAAGCAGGAACCAATATTTTTGTGCTCATGTTGATTCGCCTTTCGTCTCATTTTATGGGTACCATGTGGTAGAAACCAATAGTTTTCCCTCGAAAACGGATTTAGTTTTTTACCTACAATGATACCATTAACTTTTTTGTCTATGAAATGGAAGTTCATGTCGGTGCGTAAACATGTGATTCGAGTAGGCATTGTATATCAACCTTTACTCATGTGTCCTCTTGACTAAATACTAAAAGGAAGGCATGCACATGCAAGGATAAGATGCAATGATGGGAGTCCTAGATGATTTTAGAATAGATCAAGCAGGTGCTTCAACTTGTGGTTATTGTTGACACTACATACTTTGCCTTTCAACCCCCATGAGGCCAAACTGTGTGTTGCTTGGCACATTCCTTTCCATGGAATATGTCACAAGGAGAAAGGACGTGGGGCCAATTAGTCAGTTCCTCTTAGTAGGTTTTGGCCTGGTCACACGAGCGCGTACTTTTAGTTTGGTCGTTCCGCTAGATGTTAGAAAGATGTAGCTCTTAATAGGCAATAGGGCCCAAGGAATAATGGAACATGATGCCTGCTTTTTTTTCATGCGTCCATATTTCATGGGAGAATACATGCATGCATATACATCATGGTATCTTCCCACATAGTACCTATATTTTTACCATCTCGTCCTAGTCCCATGCTATCTATTTTTTCTTTGCGTGGAGTCCCACGCTATGCATTTTCGAGGAAAGAGTCCCACGCTAGTTGAATGCATTTGCCCGCCTAGTACCCTAGTTGTTTTAGTAGCACATCCTAGTACCACGATGTTTTTTTTTTCATGTAGTTCCATGCTAGTTTTTTCTTTTGAGGAAAGATTCCACGCTAGCTATTTCTAGGGAGAGTCCCACTTTTTTTCTATCGAATAGGAAAAGTTCGACCCTAGTATTTTTTTCATGCTGTTGTTTTTTCTATTGTATAGTAGATCCATGCTAGTTTTTTTGAGAGAACAGTCCCGTGTTAGTTGTTCCCATGCTAGTTCTCTTTATTATAGGGAAACGTGAATGAAATGGTTTCTTTTTTTAATGGAATTGGTAGGTAATTTTTCCACTTAAAACTAATCTAACGGCCCTCATATTTTATTCCAGAAATTGAATGGTTGGATTTCTCTAAATTTTTATGGGATTTTCTAGCCTATTTCTCTTTTTTCTGGAGTGCACCGCATGCCTTATCTATGTTCCGGCTCTCGATGCTAGTCGCACGCCTAGACGGTGCTGGTTTCTAACATGTACATGGCTCGTGGACATAGTACACTATGCCGCTGCTATTGGTTGTCGTGCCTCATAGGACGGAATATAATGTTAGCATGTCGAGCAGGAAAGCGTTCGTGACATGAGGTATTTGTGATTTTAATTTATTTTCTGATGCCTTATGTACGTGGGAGTATTGATCGAAATAGACTTGCCGAAGCAGTCAAGCACCATCTGTTGATGAAATGTTTTTATGTGGGAAAATATTGATGAAAAATTCTTGGAGTCGATCACACATGCAGGATCCCTGTCCAAAAAATTCTTGGCTATTTTCTCCGGGTAAGATATTTATTTTCTTTGAATACATAAATGTGTCAAAAAAATATGCATGCATGCGAAATATGTGGAAGAGGTAGTTAACGTGCAAGTTGGTTATCCTTTTTTAGGTCACAGATCCTTTTTTTTCTTTGACGTGCATGCATGAGTTTTTTTTGTGGGGTGACGTGCTTGCATGAGTTGACCTGCCAAAATTGGTCACGATTCTTTAGGTTATCGCTCTTTTTTTACGTGCATGGATGAGTAAACATGACCAAGTTGGTATCTTTTTTGCGGTGGGATATTTTTTTAACGAGCATGCATGTGAAAGATCTAAATCATGGGCATGAATCTATATGCGTGTCAACTTGGTTTGGACCACCATATTATGGTAAGCAGATCAAACGGATAGAGATTAATAAAAATAATAACTGATCTATCCGATCGAGGGTCAATATTTTCTGACTAACGTGGATTTTTTAGCATAATTCTCTTTCTTTTGGATAACCCGCCAAGTACTTTTTATATATAATAGATGTTCATCTTGTAGGAAATCTTTTTCTGAAAATTTTGATATATTATATGCCTATATAATAGTTTTATTTGTTTGGTTTTATTACTTTTGTTTGTCTGGAAAGATGTTTTTTTTTAAGAAAAAAAATCCCTTCTGCCGAACTGGGCCGGCCCAGCTCTCAGGCCAGGCCACGGCCCAATGCCCAGCCGAAGCCCAGCCGCGCCCGAAGCCGCTCCGCTCCGCTCGCCCGCTCGTGCCTGCGATCGGCCGCCGCCTCGCTCAGCCACCGACAGGTGGGACCCACCTGTCGGGTTCATCCCCGACCTCTCGCCGGAGTCCCGCACGCGCACGCTCCGCCGGCCGACGCCGTGCTCAAACCGGACGCCTCCCTCGCCTTGCCCCTCGCCCAAGGCGATCCCCCCTATTTAAACCCTCAACCCCGGCCCCGTTTTCGCCTCGAAACGCAGCCGCCCTCGCCTCCCCACGCCCCACGCGTACTCGCTGGAGTTCGCGAGCTCCGCCGAGATCTGCCGCCGTTGCCTCGTGCTCCACCGCCGCCTACGCCCGACGCCGCCACCACCACCGTAGTCCCCTCGTCGCGCCGCGCCTCCCCGTGGGTTCGCCTGAGCCGGAGGACCTCCGGAGAAGCCGCCCCGACCATGACCAGATGCCCCGCCGCCACTGTTCTTCGCCATCGCCGCCGCGGTAAGCCGCCGGTGCTCCTCGTCCATCCAATCTAGGTTAGATGGATAGGATTAGATTAGTTTTTCATTTTTATTTTTATTTTATTCGAATCGTTTTTCTTTACTTAGTGAACGTTCACTGCTTTGCCTTCGCAGTGAACGGTTTTTAACCAATAGATTTCTGCCACGTAGCCAGGGGCCTAGTTGCAGTTATTTTATTTACAGATTAGTCCCTAGTTTTAAAACGAACACTAATTTTTGCTCGTTAGTCGGAATTAAACGAAACCAACGCCCACTTCTTCGTTATGATCCCCTCTATCCAGTAATCAATCTCAAATCTGTTTTTGAATGTCTTAAAATTTGAATTCAAATAGATTTGTATTTGAATCTTCTTTTGATCGTCACTTGAGTTTCGTAGCTCCGTTTGAGTTGATTCTTTTTGCAAATCGAAGCTCTTGACCTAAACTTTCTGATAAGGCCAAATTCACTTAATTTTGGTACTGTTAGAAATTGTTTTCGGTTGCAAGTTTTCCGAATTGTTGTGTTCGTTCTTTCCGATCTTTTGAGTGATTGCTTAGGTGTGGTTACTATTGTTTGCTTACGATAGATTGAACAGAGTGTGACTAATAGAACTATCAGGAATTGAGTGCAATTCATCTTCATCAATAGTACATGCAAGTTCACACTTTGATCATATCCCTTTCATGCCCAATTTTTATTCATTAGTTTTACCCTCAAATAATTGCATGGTTAGGATCTGATTAACATGTGGGTTTTGGGAAGTAGATGAGGTAGTACCTATTGTCATGTTTATTACCAAACCCTTGGGAGTTACTTCAACGTTATGCTTAATACTGCTATGTTATGCTCGTAGACGTGCATTGGGTTTGAGTGTATCCATGACAGATGTGAGATTGTTAATTAATGGTTAACTTAAGGTGGCTACTTTAATACACATCTGGGTGGATTGAGGCACCTGTGGAATCCAGTGTTGCATCTTTTTTTGGAAATCCCGGGGTTCCGTGTGATTTTCCTATGGACCGCCACCCAGGCTCAATGGGATCATAAGATTATTCATGCTAGAAACTTCCGTGTGCAGCCACAAGCTATTATGGGCTCTAGCATAGTTGATTAAGTCGTGTGAACTCTTACAGTGGTAGACTAGCAGATGTAGGGGATGTAGGTGGTACTGTCTACCCATCCTAAGGTGCTAATGCTTCTGAAAGACTGTGTCTCGGTCATCAGTTTCTCAAACACCATGTAGTGCGAGAAATCCAACGGAGGAGATCGAGTCTTGTGGGGAAAAGTGCGCCAACCCCTGCAGAGTGTAGAAACTAATCATGGTTAGCCGTGTCCCCGGTTATGGACGTTTTGAGTATCTAGTTTCTTGAATTATCATGTTGATCTCATTATGTTACTTAATTAATTTGTTGGGTTGTTCACTTTTAATTGGGATTGAGTTGGGGTTTACCTTCTCAATATTTGCAACAAACTTTGTAGTTAAATAAAATATATTCCTTTGTTGTAGGGAAAAACTTGCTTTATGCAAAAATGAACTTAGAGCTTTCCACCAGCCAAATATGCATGTAGTGATAGCTATTATTCATCATTTATCCTATGGTGTGAATTTGCCAGTACATTCAATGTACTGACCCTTTGTGGCTGCAACGTCTCATGTTGCAGGATTCCTACGACAAGTAAGTGATACGTTAGGGTTACGATTCCTACACCCAACTTTGCCGTTGGTGTTGATGGGAATCCATAACCTTGTTACTTCCGTTATTTGGATTGAGGTAATAGTATTTACGTTACTTTATACATGTGATTTACCTCTATTATAAATCCTCGAGTATTGTGTGTGTCAGCATACCGATCCAGGTATGACACTTAAACACAAAGACTTGACCGTCTGAGGTCGGGTCGCTACAAGATGGTACCAGAGCACATGTTGACTGTAGGACGTGACCCTAGAGACTGGCAAGCCCATAGGAAAGATTTTCTCTAAAAACTTTATTTTCAAAAAGATCTTTTACCTGTCTTCTTTTCTGAGATTTATCAAATATTCCCTTTTAGTTAGACCATACCCCTTTCCCCTTTTGACCACACGAAGATACGACTGATGAGACCACTCCCAGAAGTACAAGATATCGGACAAGTAAGACCACTTCGGAATGAAGAGGATTTTACCGTGCATTATAATAATGGAAACTACAACTGTTGAAGACTCCGAAGACTAGGAGAATTTGAAGGCCCTGTAGAATTTTCCAGATTTGTATGACCTAGGAAGGCACCCCTTATGGAATTGGCAGACTAATGAAGCTGTCAATGCCCGAGATCAAGGTGTATTGGAGAATGACCGGAACATAGAGCATTAGAACACAAAGTTTTGTCAAGAAAACTTTAAGACAGGAGATATCAATTATGGAATGAAAGCTCATGGCAGTAACATGGGCATAGACATGACTAACCATGGTGTTATTGCACGCTTATGCTATTGTCACCGTGCGGAGTTAAGCATGTAGATGCATGGAAGCATTGGATGGTAGAAGGCTGATGGAGCATCTATCAGCAAACATTGGAGTTTTAACCTTAGCTGGTGTATCACCAGGATCTGGAGAATTACATCAGGAACCTTAAGATGGACCTGCAGGAAGCTATATTTGACAAGGAGCATTTCGTGAAGAACTCAGGACCCAGAAGTTGAAAGTAGCCAAGATGGAGGAGCCAAACCTCGAGATACCGAAGAATTCGTCAGGAACTGAAGTACAGTAGGACCAGGGTTCATGCCAAGGAGGTTGAAACCCAGAAGTTTGGAACGCATCTCCAAAATATTAAAGGATGACATGAGAGACTTCGCGTTAACAGAGTTGATCTGGCAAAAGAACTTGAGAAGGACAAGCACGATCGGAAGAAGCCAGCGGAGACCCGAACAAGAGTTGAAGAGGTTGGCGACTTTGAAGATTTATTGACCTTTAGAAGACCAAACCCCTGTTATATGCCCACGTTAGATGCGACGTTTGTGAGTTGTCATTTGTTTGTTGTTTTCCGACAGCCACAAGATAAAATCTGTCTTTTCAAAACTTTTGTTTGTATTGTGTGCATCCCTCTCTATCTCTCTTATCCCACCCCAAACCCATGGACCCAATAGAGGACGAATGGAGATGAGCTTATATTTTCTGGACCGACGAGTCAATTGGACACGGGCCGATGGATTCAGAACATGGAGGATCACATGAAGAATAACCCTTTAGCTGGAAAGGATATGGCCCAGCATGATCTTCAGCGCTTTGAAAGAGGTGCTGCTACTTGGTGGAGGATGTACCAAACCATCAATGGATGGCAAGGAGTAACCACTTTGAAGGAATTTAAGTTGACTTTGCTAAAATCTCATCTTGTGTCCCCGAATTTGAAGCTTTATGGAAATGATATGAAGAAACCTTGTGCCTGCAAGCTTTGTGGAGAAACGGGACACAACCATAAAGAACACAAGGATGAATGCCCTAATTGTGAAGGAAGTCACTCAGCTGAAGGATGCCCAACTAGGCAGATTACTTGTTTCTTGTGTGAAGGGACTACCCACTACCCTGCTCAGTGTCACATTTACCCCATGGTACAACGAACCATCCAGCAAAAGAAAGAAGCAATGAAAGGAGCCCTCATGGAAATTTTAGAAGAACCAATGATGAAGGAAGAGGTAGAGGACACACCCAAAGAAGAACAAATTAAACCTTGCACCAAGTCATTCTATTCATGTGGAGAAGAAGGACACATCTCCCAAAATTGTCTGAATGGGGATCTAGTAGAATTCCCGACAGAGGAAGTAGAGTATGACCCACAGGGAATAGAAGCCCTGATTAGCACGGGAAAGTCCAGGAAGAGAAATAGATTTGATTCCAGGAAGGACCTGAGCCATATCACCTGTTTAAGGTGCAAGGAGTCAGGGCACTACTTCAGTGGTTGCCCAAAAAGGTAGATGAGGACCCAAAGAGGCTATGTATCATAAGGAAACCTCGAGACTTGTCAGAAGTAATATGTTTCCGCTGTAATGAAGCAGGGCACTTTGCCATAGATTGTCCCAAAGAGAAGGAGGCTTGTGCTAAATGGTTGAGTTTGCAATAAAAAGAAATGTAGTAGTAGTAGAGGGAACTTGTCTTTTATATTGAGATGTTGAGTTGAGGCATGTAATGGAAATGCAGGAGATTGTAAGAATTTGAGAATCAATAAAGTTAGCATCATCGGTACTGATTTGGATTTTATGAGTAGTGACTCTATGAAGGAAGATTTTGACCATTTTCGAGGATATGAGAAATATGGTCTATGGAAGAATTTGTGTATTTCAAGGGTGGTAGAACCCTGTGAGGACACTTGACCCCTGGGAAAAGATAATGATGTTCCACGGAGTGGACTTCGGACAAAGTAAGTATGAGTTTTATCTCGATATGTGGGATACCCCGAGAATATGAAGGGATGAAGTACAATTGGATATAAAGGAGGTATGACGTTGGAAATATGGAGCAATTGTAACTCCATGATGAGTCTGAGTAATCATGTCTTAGTTTGGTACCAATAGAAGGAAGGGAGACAGTACAATTGGATGGATTTAAGAATGCTAGGAAGCTGGATGTTGGATTAATGATCAGTTGCCCCCGAAGAAGAGTTCAAGATTTACAAGTGATGAGATGGGCCATAACCCATAGGCCCCAGGACCTGCCAAGAAGCAAGCACATTCTTGCTGGAGGAAAAAACCCTGGGCGAAGTTATGACTTTATTAATAGACGATTTTATAGGAGCAACGCAAAACCTGAGAGTTGTGAAGAAACGATAGATGTTTGTTTGGCTTGCAGAATCAATGGATTTACCCGAACTTGGTTCGTTGACAAGAGAAATTCTGCAATGTTTGTGAGGATGACCGAGAGTTAGAATGCGAGATTCGCTAAACCATATACAAGATAATGATTTGGGTGCGGGATGGGTTGATCACCATACGGACTTACTCTTATTATTCGTCTTGTTATATGGGGTGGTAAATCTGAGTGACTTACCCATAGTAGAGAGACGACAATCAAGACCTTGTTTGAACCTTAGAATGGTATGACAATTTTTTCCTTGTACAAGGCAGTTGTTGCCAATCGTAGGACATACGGTGAGGTTCAACCCAGACCCGTTTTCTGCAGGAGAAACCATAAATTGTTGACCACCATGAGATATCGATAGTTGTTTAGTATTGGCACGAGACCCGTCAGCTAATAAGACCCAGTCTCGGAATAACCGTACCAAGATGAAAGGATAGAAGAATTGAGGGAAAAGGTTATTCCACTACCGGAAGAGCCTAGAGAAGGAATTATCCTAAAGATCTGAGAAGACCGCCACTGTCAGCAATAAGGATGGAGTATATGAGTTTTGATGGAACCGTAACCATGCTTCTAAGGGTGGTAGCACCCGAGACCCCGGAGATGATTGATGGATTTTGAGAAGACCCCAAACCTAACCTAATTCTTGCTAGCCTCTCCGAATCTCGAGGATGAGATTCATTTTAAGGGTGGTAGGTTTGTAACATCCCGAAATTCTAAATTTTGGAATGTTATATTATATAGATAGTTTTGGTTGATTGTTTGATTGATTGTGTGAAGTTGAGTGAGATTTGAAACTTTTGAAAGCTAAATGAGAGGGAATAAAAGGACTTTCCCAAACTTTCATCTTGCTTTATTATGATCTCCATGAATTCAAATTCTTTTCATCACAAAACCCTTGAGTGAAGATGATATGACTTCTTCCATTTAATTAAATGAAAAGGGTATTTGAAAATATTTGAATTTTATTTGGAACTATTTCAAATTCAGAAACTTTATGTAACTCAATGATTTTCATGAGAGAAGATAAAATGACTTCTCCAAAACATATGAAATATGAGTTGGGAGTTTACAAGGATTAAATTTAAAGTCCTTTTGGAAATTATTTTCAATTTGGAGTTATTTGGATTTTATTCAAATTATTTTTCTCCAAAAATAAAATATATAGAAATTAGGGTAAAATGATTCCCTACATCAGAAAGTTGGAGAGAAATAAATTTGAATTAATTTTGGTATTTTTAAAATGATTTTTATTGGGTTTTATTGTAGCAGTAGCACTGTTTGAATTATTAGAATTTTTGTGGATTTTATTTCACTTTAGAAAAATGTTCATCCTCTAGGAAGTCTTTTTCTTAAAATTTCGATATATTATATGCCTATATAATAGTTTTATTTGTTTGGTTTTTATTACTTTTGATTGTCTGGAAAGATTTTTTTTAAAAGAAAAAATCCCTGCTTACGAACTGGGCCGGCCCAGCTCCCAGGCCAGGCCACGGCCCAGTGCCCAGCCGAAGCCCAGCCGCGCCCAAAGCTGCTCCGCTCCGCTCGCCCGCTCGCGCCTGCGATCGGCCGCCGCCTCGCTCAGCCACCGACAGGTGGGACCCACGTGTCGGGTTCGTCCCCGACCTCTCGCCGGAGTCCCGCACGCGCACGCTCCGCCGGCGGACGCCGTGCTCAACCCGGACGCCTCCCTCGCCTTGCCCCTCGCCCAAGGCGACCCACCCTATTTAAACCCTCGACCCCGGCCCCGTTTTCGCCTCGAAACGCAGCCGCCCTCGCCTCCCCACGCCCCACGCGAACTCGCCGGAGTTCGCGAGCTCCGCCGAGACCTGCCGCTGTTGCCCGCGCTCCACTGCCGCCTACGCCCGACGCCGCCACCACTACCGTAGTCTCGTCGCCGCGCCGCGCCTCCCCGTGGGTTCGCCTGAGCTGGAGGACCTCCGAAGAAGCCGCCCCGACCACGACCAGACGCCCCGCCGCCGCTGTTCTTCGCCACCGCCGCTGGTGCTCCTCGTCTATCCGATCTAGGTTAGATGGATAGGATTAGATTAGTTTTTCATTTTTGTTTTTATTTTATTTGAATCGTTTTTCTTTACTTAGTGAACGTTCACTGCTTTGCCTTTGCAGCGAATGGTTTTTAACCAATAGATTTCTGCCACGTAGCCAGGGACCTAGTTGCAGTTATTTTATTTACAAATTAGTCCCTAGTTTTAAAACGAACACTACTTTTTGCTCGTTAGTCAGAATCAAACGAAACCAACGCCCACTTCTTCGTTATGATCCCCTCTATCCAGTAATCCATCTCAAACCTGTTTTTGAAAGTTTTAAAATTTGAATTCAAACAGATTTGAATTTGAATCTTCTTTTGATCGTAACTTGAGTTTCGTAGCTCCGTTTGAGTTGATTCTTTTTGGAAATCGAAGCTCTTGACCTAAACTTTCTGATAAGGCCAAATTCACTTAATTTTGGTACTGTTAGAAATTGTTTTCGGTTGCAAGATTCATTTGCTTTGTTTCGAAGTTTTCCAAATTGTTTTGTTCGTTCTTTCCGATCTTTTGAGTGATTGCTTATGTGTGGTTACTATTGTTTGCTTACGATAGATTGAACGGAGTGTGACGAATAGAACTATCAGGAATTGAGTGCGAATCATCTTCATCAACAGTAGAGGCAAGTTCACACTTTGATCATATCCCTTTCATACCCAGTTTGTATGCATTGGTTTTACCCTCAAACAATTGCATGGTTAGGATCTGATTAACATGTCGGTTTTGGGAAGTAGATGAGGTAGTACCTATTTTCCTGTTTATTACCAAACCCTTGGGAGTTACTTCAACGTTATGCTTAATACTGCTATGCTATGCTCGTAGACGTGGATTGGGTTTGAGTGTATCCATGACAGATGTGAGATTGTTAATTAATGGTTAACTTAAGGTGGCTATTTTAATACACATCTAGGTGGATTGAGGCACTTGGGGAATCCAGTGTTGCCTGTTTTTTTGGAAATCCCGGGGTTCCGTGTGATTTTCCTATGGACCGCCTCCCAGGCTCAAAGGGATCATAAGATTATTCATGCTAGAAACTTCCGTGTGCAGCCACAAGCTATTATGGGCTCTAGCATAGTTGATTAAGTCGTGTGAACTCTTACAGTGGTAGACTAGCAGATGTAGGGGATGTAGGTGGTACTGTCTACCCATCGTAAGGTGCTAACGCTTCTGAAAGACTGTGTCTCGGTCATCCATTTCTCAAACACCATGTAGTGCGAGAAATCCAATGGAGGAGATCGAGTCTTGTGGGGAAAAGTGTGCAAACCTCTACAAAGTGTACAAACTAATCATGGTTAGCCGTGTCCCCGGTTATGGACGTTTTGAGTATCTAGTTTCTTGAATTATCATGTTGATCTCATCATTTTACTTAATTAATTTGTTGGGTTGTTAACTTTTAATTGGGATTGAGTTGGGGTTTACCTTCTCAATATTTTCAACAAACTTTGTAGTTAAATAAAATATATTCCTTTGTTGTAGGGAAAAACTGGCTTTATGCAAAAATAAACTGAGAGCTTTCCACCAGCCAAATATGCATGTAGTGATAGCTATTATTCATCATTTATCCTATGGTGTGAATTTGCGAGTACATTCAATGTACTGACCCTTTGTGGGTGCAACATCTCATGTTGCAAGATTCTTACGATGAGTAAGTGATACGTTAGGGTTATGATTCCTACACTCAACTTTGCCGTTGGTGTTGATGGGAATCCACAACCTTTTACTTTCGCTATTTGGGTTGAGGTAATAGTATTTACGTTACTTTATACATGTGATTTACCTCTGTTATAAATCCTCGAGTACTGTGTGTGTCAGCATACCGATCCAGGCATGACACTTAAACACAGAGAGTTGACCGTCTGAGGTCGGGTCGCTACAGACCTCAACACAAGTGTAGGTGGTTCTCTCTCAGAAAATGTATGTTGGAAGTGTAGGCATGTTCTGACGGCTCTCTCCACGAATGAAGAGTGGGTGGAGGGGTATATATAGTCTCCACACAAAATCTAACTGTTACACACAATTTACCAAACTCGGTGGGACCGATTCAGAGAACTCGGTCAGACCGATTTAGTTCAATATGTGAACGTTAGGATTTTCGGTGGGACCGACATGTCAACTCGGTGGGACCAATTTCGTTAGGGTTAGGGCAAAACGTAATCTCAGTGAGACCGATTACACAAACTCGGTCAGACTGAATTTGGTAATAGACTAACCAGAGAGTTGGTCAGGCAAACTCGGTGGGACTGATTCGCTCATCTCGGTTGGACCAAAACGTTACGAAAGGGAAACAGAGAGTTTGCATTGCAATCTCGGTGGGACCGATCGCTCATCTCGGTTGGACCGAA
Organism: Aegilops tauschii subsp. strangulata; assembly: GCF_002575655.3. Taxonomy (NCBI): domain Eukaryota; kingdom Viridiplantae; phylum Streptophyta; class Magnoliopsida; order Poales; family Poaceae; genus Aegilops; species Aegilops tauschii. The sequence goes on from NC_053041.3 coordinate 72,199,139, forward strand.
ACGTTACGAACGGAAACAGAGAGATTACAATCTCATCTCGGTGAGACCGAGATCCCTATCGGTGAGACCGAAAAGACTAGGGTTTGTGCAGTGGCAATGTCAAGTGAACTCCGTGGCGCCGGATAGATCAAATCGGTGGGGCCGAGTTTGACTTTTGGTTTGGGACATAAGTGGATATGAGAAAGTAGTTGAGGGCTTTGGAGCATATCACTAAGCATTTTGAGCAAGAAACTCATTAAGCAACACCTCACCGCCTCTAAATAGTATTGGCTTTTCCTATGGACTCAATGTGATCTTGGATAACTAAAAATAAAATGTAGAGCCTTGTGCTTTGAGCTTGAGCCAATCCTTCTGTCCTTAGCATTTTGAGGGGTCCACTTTCTTAACCCATGCCATGCCAATCATTGAGCTTTCCTAAAATGTTTATCTTGAAATAGCATTAGCTCAATGAGCTATATGTTGTTAGGAATTACCAAAACCACCCAGGGATAGTTGCACTTTCAATCTCCCCCCTTTTTGTTATTTGATGAAAACATATATACCAAAGCTTCGACAAATGATAATAAGATTGAAGTACATATTCACTTTGAGAAGTATGTGATAAGCAAGAGCTCCCCCTAAATTTGTGGATTACTTAAGATTTGCTTTTGAATGCAAATGCAGAATCGATTAGGATCATGGGTTACTCTTCCATGTCACATACATCTTGGTGGAGCGCTCAAAATGATAGAAATTAAAAGCATGCACTCATCACCAAGCAAGTGAATGATCATATATGAGATGTAAAAAATAGTATCATCCAAACAAGCATTAAGGTAGCATATGATCAAACACATGATCAGGCAAGTATCTCACAAGGACATAAAGTATCTCACACAAGCACACAATAAAAAGGTTCAACCAAAATAGCAAGAGAGATAAAAAGCAACCCTCCCTCTCGAAGCCTATGATCTATACATTTTTCTCCCCCTTTGGCAACAAGTTACCAAAAAGTTCAAAAATGCATAGTGCTAAACGTCTCTCAGGCTTGATCTTCGGGAGGTGGTGTAGATAGAACTCCAAGGACGAAGGCATCTGTGGATGTAGTTGGAGCTGGTGGAGTGGCTGCTGGAGGTAGCACTGGAGCTGTAGCTGCTGGTGCTGAAGCTGTAGCTCTAGAATCTCTCACTGGCACTGCAGCAGACCTCTGTCCTCTAGGCACTCGCTGAAATGCATCATTAGTTGCCTTGCCCTTCTTCTCCTCTGCTTCCTCCTGAAGCTGCTCAACTGCTGTCTGAATCTCAGTTACCTTGACATCAAGATCATAGAATTTCTGCTCAATGATCCTCTCCAAGCTCTCCTGGTTTTGAGTCAAGGTGGCCAAGCCCTTCTCAATCCTGAGTGTAGACTTGATCTGATATGCAAGCTGGTCTTGCTTGCTCTTCAAGAACATTTGAGATGCCTCTTCAGCAGTTGGCATCTTTGCAGCTTTCCCTGCCCTTGCCTTGTCTCTCTTCTCATGTGCTTGCACTGAAGATGGATCTTCCTCAGTCATGACAACAATGTTGTCCTCAAAGTCTAGCCTGAGGGGTAAATGCTCTTTGTCCAATAGATATTTGCCTGTGCCCATCTTGGAGTTGATGAGCTCCTGAATTTGTGGAGCATACCCAAAAGATCTCTTCTGATCTGCAGCTGTCCTCTTGATTGTTTCCACAATCAGACTCATCACATTGAACTTTTGAGGAACATCAAATATATGCAGCAAGTTGATGGAGTGTCCTCTGATCATCCTGTGATCACCTGACTTTGGTAGCAATGTGTGCCTTAGGATCCAATTGATTGTAGGCAGGCCTAACAACAAGTGCTTTACATAACCAAACTTGTGAGTCTCAAGGTCTGCATCAGGAATCTCCTTGTACATGTGTGCCATAAAGTTGTGATCCTTCTTCTTCTTGGCATAGACATCCAAATCATCTTCATGAGCTTCTGGAGCATTGATCAAACTAGCCCACTCATCAACTATAGATTGGTACCTTTTACCCTCTGACATCCAGAAAATCCTTCCATCTGTATAGAAATGAGCAGTCGAATAGAATTCCATGATCAGCTCATCATTCCACTTGGTGAGCTTTTGGCCAACAAACTTGTCAACCTCACAAGCCTTGAAGCTATCATAAACTCCTGGAAAATTATCTTCATTTTCTTTAATGTATTCCCAGTCAACGCATCTCATGTCAGAGACAATGGGCTTCTTGTCAAGCAGGATTGTCTCATAGAAATCTTGTTGTTCCTTTGTGTGGAACCTGTAATCCACAGCGGTTCTCCTCCTGACAGCATATGGATCAGACTGTCTCCACAATCTCAGTACTGAATCCTTCCTGATCCTCATATCTTCTGCAACAGGATGTGCATCATTATGGTCAGGGATCTTGGGCTTCAACTTTCTTAAAATAAGTGAATCATCTTCCTCATCATCATCAGCTTCAGGCACTAGGGCCTTGTTCTTCTCCTCGGCAGGGATGTTCCTGGCCCTCCTCTTGGGTGCAGTCTTTTGAGCTGGAGCTTTGGGAGCAGACTTGGGCTTAGATGGAGCAGCCCCTGATCTGATTGCATCTCCCATAAGCTTCTGAGCTTTGGGTGCTGGTGCAGCATCCTCTTCCTCTTCATCATCATCTCTCATCATGGAGGGCTTCCCAATAAATCTGGCAATGGTCTTCTTAACACTTTCTTTCCTCTTCTTGCCTTCACCTCCTTCTTTGGGTTCAAGAGTGAACTCCATTGTCTCTTGAGTAGAGGCTCTGGCCTTAGACATAGGAACTCTTCTTGCTGGAGCCTTTGTTTACATTCCAGGCTTTGTTGCAGCAGCTGTGCCATACTCCTTTTTCAGCACCTTTTTCCTTGAAGTGCCCTCATCCTCAACAGCCACATAATCCTCATCCTCAGAATCTGAGGTTCTCTTCTTCCTTGTCCTGGTGGCTGCCTTTGGCAAGTTACTAGGTGTGCTCCTGCTGCCCTCATCATAGCTGCTGGAGGGACTAGTGCCCTCACTCAACTGAACCTGCTCTTCAGACTTATTCTGGCTGTCACTTTGATCAGACATCTCTGCAAACTAGCTGGCAGCAGACCCTGTGAACAGATATAGATGAGGTAGAGTGGATGAGCATCACAAAGTGCAGAGTTTTTGCAAAACAGATGACTTAAAAACTTAGTTTTAGTTCTTCACAGAAAGCATTTCGGATCTACCGATTTGTAAACTCGGTGATACCGAAGCACCTTTTGGAACCTAAACTAGTGAGCTCGGTCAGACTGAGTCACAGTTCGGTGGCACCAAGACTGCTAGGGTTTCACAGAGAATCGAACTCGGTCACACCGAGTTGCGATTTTTGGTCAGACTGAAAACACATGTGCAATGGCCTAAGCCAAATCGGTGAGACCGATTTCTACAACTCGGTCGGTCCGAGATGAGTTCGGCGGAGACCTAACCCTAAATTTCCAAATCAAATCTAATCTACGAGATGATTTCAGTGGATAGAGTGATTTCATACGTGGCAAGAATCATGGCAAAGCAATGTGCTAAGAATTAGAGTTAAGGAATAGCACAAAGATCAAGTTCGTACCCTAGTTCGGTGGTGAACTTGCTACGGCGGCAACGGCGGGGCAGATTGCCATTAACGGCGGCGGAGACCAGCGGCAGGAGGTCGCTGGCGGTGAGAGGACGATCCGGAGACCCGAGGAGGCAGAGCAGGTCACGCGCGGGTGAAAGGTTTTGGAAAATTTTCCAAAATTTGACCCGTCAGAATATATAACCTGACCCTGTCGGTGTGACCGAGTGGAACAACTCGGTGGCACCGAGATGCAAAACTGCGAGCAGTTACTGCAACTCGGTGTGACCGAAGAGTTCTAATCGGTTGCACCGAGATTGAAAACCTAGATCAACTTAGTGATCTCGGTATGACCGAAAAGGATTAATCGGTCAGACCGAAATGCACAAAGAGGTTTTGGAAGTTTAAGTCTATGATGAATCGGGGACACAGAGTGGTTCGAATCTGACTTGATCAAACTTTGTGATGTAGCATGAATAGAGTTTGAGACGAGGAAAGCATAGATAGCTAGAGAGAGTTCTTAGGCATTCTTGTCCATCCATTTGCCAAAAGAGAAAAAGCCAAACAATCAAAGCTACAAATGGATGTCCTCGAATGAGTAAAATATGCATCCAACATGCTCACACAATAAAATGACAAATGAAATATGTGACAAAGCATGCACAAACACTCTAACATCTATCAAGCAATTTGGCGATGACTAGGTCATCTATATATGAGTATATTGACTTAGGAGTCAAATGAGAACATTTGATCATAGGTCATACTCACCGTTTAAGCACAAGTGGGGTTACCACTTTCACATAAAGCATTGATGTGCTCACACCATTAGAGTTGCTTTAGCTCAATTGATTAGAGTAAAGCTCCCCCTAGATGTGATATCCCCCCTAAGAGGGATGAACTAACCTTGGGTTTTGTCGATGATGACTTCATGTAGGTGTTGAAGATGTTGGTGCTCAATGTTGATGTGGATCATTCGGAGCAATCCTTTGGAGTGAGTTGCACTTTCAATACCTACACGGGTTAGTCCCACAAGGAACAAACAAGGATATCCATAGACATAGAGTGATGTTCACACCAGATGATGTCCATGAAAACATTAGGTTATCTTGTCCCTTGTCTTACCAGCAAGAGGGTTTGTGACTCCTTGAACTCGTGCAAGATATGGAAGTTGTTTGCACTTGTCATTGCCAAAATGATAAGAGTGAAGTATGTTGGCGGAGTCACCCTCAAGAACTCTCTAGTTCTTCTTCTTCGGGATCCACACCATCTTGATGGGAATCCTTGGAGTTGTTGTCGTACTTGATGAAGTAGAACTTGATGTAGTCTTGGGAACCCACTTGACCAAGGCCTTAGGAGCTTCTTCAAATGCATCAATCTCCTCTTGAAGCTTGTCCTTGCCTTTTTGCTTGTGGTCTTGTGGTGGAAGATCATCTTGAGCTTGTGTTCCTTGGAAAGAAGTAGGATCATACTTCTCTTGTTGAGGAACAAACTTCGTCTTGGGGTATTGATCTTCTTCCCACTCAACTCCATTGGCATTGAACTTTCGTTCAAAACCAACACCTTGATTCTTCCGGTGTCTTCCTTACTTGCGTACAATTTCCTCAAATTTCTAACTTCCGGCAAGACTCTTGTAAACACCTTTCTCTATAATTCCCTTCAATAAGCTATTTTCTTGCTCAAGTGTAACTTGGCTAAGAGAATCATTAGTGGAATCAAGAGAACTACTAGAAGCAACAATATTGGATTTTGCATGATTGTTGTTACTACTAGAGGAAGAATCTTTCTTGTTCTTGTTGCTAGATTTAACTTGTGGCATGTAAGTAGACAAGAGTAAACGCTTGGCAATGTAAGAAGAACTTTTCTTGCGAAGATCATCATTGATTGCTTTTAAGAACTCATGCTCTTGCTCTAGGTTGAGCTTTTCAAAGCGTAGCTTCTCATGAGTTTTTAAAAGTTCTCGATGATCTTCCAAGGTAGTTTCATGAGCTAACTTAAGAGTGTTTAGTTCTTTAGTTAGACGCTCAATCTCCTTCTTATCATCATCATTCGTTTTATCTTGATTATCATGATTAATAGCAAGTTCATCATAGTTTTCATAACTAGAGTTGTCAACAAGTAAATCATCATCTCCTAGCAAATCATCTTCATCACTATTGAAATCAACATACTCGGGGTGTGTTACCTTTGGACCTTTATCCATAAAGCATATTCCAATTCCTTCATTTGGTGAGTCAAATATGTCGTAGGAGTTGGTTGACACAAGTGCTAGACCGGCAACACCTTCATCTTGAGTATATTCGGAGTCAGAGTGATAACTTCTTTCGGAGTGATGGTCGCAGTCGGAACCGGATACCCATTCACCAACATGAGCTCGATGTCTTCTTTTTGTGTAGCTCCATGATGGCTTGCCCTTCCTTTCCGAATCCTTGCTTCTCCGATAGGGTCTTCGTTCATAACGACCATCTCTACTCCTTCTCTCTCTTGGTGGTGATTCTTCTCTCCTACTCCTTCTTTTGGGAGAATCTTCTCTTCTTTCGTAGGGAGTCGTACACTCATTGGAATAGTGTCCGGGTCTTCCACAATTGTAGCAATTATGCTCACGACTAGAAGATCTTTTGTCATTGTAGGACCTTGACTTGGAGCTTCTTTCCTTGCTTCTACTCTTGTAGAATTTGTTGAAGTTCTTCACCATTAGACTCAACTCTTCATTGAAGGTTTGCTTCTCACTTGATGATGTGGGAGCTTCACATGAGGCTTTGTAAGCACCACTTGACTTGTTGTGGAGCACTTCCTTATCCTTGAGTGACATCTCATGAGCAACAATTCTTCCAATGACTTCCGTTGGCTTGAGATCTTTGTAGTTGGGCATCATTTGGATCAATGTGCACATGGTATCATATTTTCCATCCAAGGCTCTTCGGATCTTCTTGATGATGAATCTATCGGTCATCTCTTCACTTCCTAAGACGGCAATCTCATTTGTGATGAGAGCAAGCCTAGAGTACATTTCAGCGACACCTTCACCATCCTTCATTTTGAACTTGTCAAGTTGACTTTGAAGCATATCCAATTTGGGTTCCTTGACGGAGTCGGTACCTTCGTTCATATCAATCAAAGTATCCCAAATTTCCTTTGCATTCTCAAGACGGTTGATTTTATTCAATTCTTTGGGACACAATCCATTGAAGAGAACATCACAAGCTTGAGCATTGTATTGCAGCATCTTCAACTCTTCCGCGGTAGCTTCACGGTTCGGTTCTCTCCCATCAAAGAATTCACCTTGCAAGCCAATACACACAATAGCCCACACGGCGGAGTTATGTCCAAGAATATGCATTTTCATCTTATGCTTCGAACTAGCAAAATTTGTACCATCAAAGTAAGGACCTCTACGGTGGTAATTTCCCTCGCTAGACGCCATACTCTCCTAGGTTGTGAAACCAAGGCTATGATCACCAAAAGCTATGGAAATCAAAGCAAATGAGACCAAAGCTCTGATACCACTTGTAGGATCGAAAGTATGTCTAGAGGGGGGTGATTAGACTACTTGACCAAATAAAAATCAAGCCTTTTCCCAATTTTAATTCTTGGCTGATTTTAGCAACTTTGAACAAGTCAAGCAATCAACCTACACATGCAATTCTAAGAGTATAGAAGCGGAATGTAAAACAATTGCATATGAAGGTAAAGGGAGGAGTTTGGAGGGAGCAAATGCAATGATGACATGGAAATTTTTTATCCGTGGTTTCGATAGGTGGTGCTATCGTACATCCACGTTGATGGAGACTTCAACCCACGAATGGTAACAGTTGCGCGAGTCCACGGAGGGCTCCATCCACGAAGGGTCCACGAAGATGAAACCTTGTCTATCCCACCATGGTCGTCGCCCATGAAGGACTTGCCTCACTCAGGTAGATCTTCACAAAGTAGGCGATCTCCTTGCCCTTACAAACTCCTTGGTTCAACTCCACAATCTTGACGGAGGCTCCCAAGTGACACCTAACCAATCTAGGAGACACCACTCTCCAAAAGGTAATAAATGGTGTGTTGATGATGAACTCCTTGCTCTTGTGCTTCAAATGATAGTCTCCCCAACACTCAACTCTCTCTCATAGGATTGGATTTGGTGGAAAGATGATTTGAGTGGAAAGCAACTTGGGAAGGCTAGAGATCAAGATTTATGTGGATGGAATGGAATAACTTGACCTCAACACAAGTGTAGGTGGTTCTCTCTCAGAAAATGTATGTTGGAAGTGTAGGCATGTTCCGATGGCTCTCTCCACGAATGAAGCGTGGGTGGAGGGGTATATATAGCCTCCACAAAAAATCTAACCGTTACACACAATTTACCAAACTCGGTGGGACCGATTCAGAGAACTAGGTCAGATCGATTTAGTTCAAAATGTGAACGTTAGGATTTTCGGTGGGACCGACATGTCAACTCGGTGGGACCGATTTCATTAGGGTTAGGGCATAACGTAATCTCGGTGAGACCCATTACACAAACTCGGTGAGACCGATTTTGGTAATAGACTAACCAGAGAGTTGGTCAAGCAAACTCGGTGGGACCGATGCGCTCATCTTGGTTGGACCGAAACGTTACGAAAGGGAAACAGAGAGTTTGCATTGCAATCTCGGTGGGACCTATCGCTCATCTTGGTTGGACCGAAACGTTACGAAGGGAAACAGAGAGATTATAATCCCATCTCGGTGAGACCGAGATCCCTATGAGTGAGACCGAAAAGACTAGGGTTTGTGGAAGTGGCTATGTCAAGTGAACTCGGTGGCGCCGGATAGATCAAATTGGTGGGGCCGAGTTTGACTTTTGGTTTGGGACATAAGTGGTTGAGGGCTTTGGAGCATATCACTAAGCATTTTGAGCAAGAAACTCATTAAGCAACACCTCACCCCCTCTTAATAGTATTGGCTTTTCCTATGGACTCAACGTGATCTTGGATCACTAAAAATAAAATGTGGAGTCTTGTGCTTTGAGCTTGAGCCAATCCTTTTGTCCTTAGCATTTTGAGGGGTCCACTTTCTTAACCCCTGCCATGCCAATCATTGAGCTTTCCTGAAATGTTTAGCTTGAAATAGCATTAGCTCAATGAGCTCTATGTTGTTAGGAATTACCAAAACCACCCAGGGATAGTTGCACTTTCACGTGTTCATCGGGAGGCAACGGAACGCGTGGAGCCAACCGGCTTGGACGGAACAGCCGATGGAAACGAGGCCTGCCGTATCGCAGAACGGAGGAAACGGCCTTGTGTTCGACCGGCCACATTCAAAACGGGATCCTGTTCATCGGGAGGGGTCTGGCGTACCGCAAAACGGAGGAAACAGACCTCCTATGGTTGAAACAGGGTCATGTTGATCGGGAGGGGTGTGGCGTACCGCAAAACGGAGGAAACGGACTTGTGTTGGAGCGCTACGGTCGAAACGGGGGTCCTGTTCATCGGGAGGGGTGTGGCGTACCGCAAAACGGGACTCCACGGGATACTGTTCATCTCCACTGTCGACCCCCTCCAGCCTCCACAGGCTACTGTTCATCCACCGTCGACCTCCTCCGGCCTCCACCTGTGACTGTTCATCCACGGGCTCCTGTTCATCCAGCCTCCACCGCGCGCTACTCCACCGGCTACTGTTCAACCAGCGCTCTCCACGGGCTCCTGTTCAACCACCACTCCACGGGCTACTATTCATCCAGCCCTCCACCATCTACTGTTCATCCAGCCCTCCACAGGGTGGTCCTATTCATCCAGCCCTCCACGGGGTCCTGTTCATCCAACCCCAAGCGGCTCGATCGATCGGGGTCCTGTTCATCCAGAGGCAACACCACGGGGTCCTGTTCATCCACCCCCACCGGGAACTGTTCATCCAAACCCCCCAGCAACGCTCACTGTTCATCCAGAGGCAGCATCAATCGGCTTCAATTAGTAGCAATAGAGAAGGAATCGCTCGATCGGTTTCAGTCAACAGCCATCGATCGATCGCTCGAGTTTAGTAACACGTAGCCTGCAGTGCAATCGCTCGGGTTCAGTAGGCGAACGCCTCGCTCGGGTTCAGTTAGAGCCCAACGCCTCGCACCCACGCGCGTGCGTGTACGAGAGAAACGCGCATCGCTCGGCCCCGACCACCCACCGTAACCGGGAACACCCCGATATTTTCCTAGCCCTCGCTTCTACCACGGTTTTTTCCGTCATGGACGTCCCAAAGAATGTCATGCAGTTGTGCCTCCGGCTCGCCGAGGACGAAAAGCCCATTTTATGTCATGATTTTTTGTCATAGAAGTAGGAGCCCACCACATCTATGATGATACCGGCTTTTGTCACAATTATCGTCATAGAAGTGTCATAAGTATGACAGAAAAAACATTCATTCGGCCCAAAATGTCACGGATGTGTCTTTTTTTGTAGTGCTTCTAGCCACCTGTGTGCGAGGCACGTCGGTAGAACCAGTCTCGCGTATGCGTACGTGTAATGTCGGTCTGAGCCGCTTCATCCAACAATACCGCCGAATCAAAGTATGACATGCTGGTAAGCAGTATGACTATTATCGCCCACAACTCTTTGTGTTCTACTCGTCAATATAACATCTACGCATAGACCTGGCTCGGATGCCATTGTTGGGGAATGCAGTATTTCAAACAAATTCCTACGATCAGGCAAGATCTATCTAGGAGATGCATAGCAATGAGCGGGGAGAGTGTGTCCATGTACCCTCGTAGACCGAAAGCGGAGGCGTTTAGTAACGCGGTTGATGTAGTCGAATGTCTTTCCGATCCAACCGATCCAAGTACCGAACGCATGGCACCTCCGCGATCTGCACACGTTCAACTCGGTGACGTCCCACGAACTCTAGATCCAGCTGAGATCGAGGGAGAGTTTCGTCAGCACGACGGCATGGTGATGGTGATGATGAAGTTACCGACGCAGGGCTTCGCCTAAGCACCGCGACAATATGACCGAGGTGGAACTATGTGGAGGGGGGCACCGCACACAGCTAAGAATCAACTTTGATGTGTTCTAGGGTGCCCCCCTCGCCACGTATATAAAGGAGGGAGGGGGAGGCCGGCCGACCCTCATAGGCGTGTCAAGGGGGGAGGAATCCTCCTCCTAGTAGGAGTAGGACTCCCCCCTTTCCTAGTCCTACTAGGAGAAGAAGAAAGGAGGGGAGAGAAGGAAGGAGGGGGCCCGCCCCTCCCCCTAGTCCAATTCGGACTAGGCCCATGGAAGGGGGCGCGGCCAGCCCTTGGCAGCCCCTCCCTCTCTCCCCTAGGCCCAATAAGGCCCATTACTTCTCCCGTGGTTCTGATAACCCTTCCGACACTCCGATATATATCCAGTGACTTTCGGAACTCATCTAGTGTCCGAATATAGTCATCCAATATATCAATATTTATGTCTCGACCATTTCGAGACTCCTCGTCATGTCCATGATCACATCCGGGACTCCAAACAACCTTCGGGACATCAAAACACATAAACTCATAATACAGATCGTCATCGGACGTTAAGCGTGCGGACCCTACGGGTTCGAGAACTATGTAGACATGACGAGACTCATCTCCGGTCAATAACTAATAGCGGAACCTGGATTGCTCATATTGGCTCCCACATATTCTACGAAGATCTTTATCGGTCAAACCGCATAACAACATACGTTGTTCCCTTTGTCATCGGTATGTTACTTGCCCGAGATTCGATCATCGGTATCTCAATACCTAGTTTAATCTCGTTACCGGCAAGTCTCTTTACTCGTTCTGTAATGCATCATCCCATAACTAACTCATTAGTCACATTGCTTGCAAGGCTTATAGTGATGTGCATTACCGAGAGGGCCCAGAGATACCTCTCCGACAATCGGAGTGACAAATCCTATTGTCGATCTATGCCAACTCAACAAACAGCATCGGAGACACCTGTAGAGCATCTTTATAATCACCCAGTTACGTTGTGATGTTTGATAGCACACTAAGTGTTCCTCCGGTATTCAGGAGTTGCATAATCACATAGTCATAGAAACATGTATAGGTTATGAAGAAAGCATTAGCAATAAACTAAACGATCATAGTGCTAAGCTAACGAATGGATAGTGTCAATCACATCATTCTCTAATGATGTGATCCCGTTCATCAAATGACAACTCTTGTCCATGGCTAGGAAACTTAACCATCTTTGATTAACCAGAATTTGAAACGTTGCCCAGTACTATCAAGTTGTTTCCCGAGTGCAGTTCATCGGGCACTAGTAGGTAAACATTTCACTCGGCAAACAACTCTTTATCGAGTGCATTTTTTTAGCACTCGGCATAAAATTCTTTGCCGAGAGTCTTATTTTGTTTTTTGCATTACCGAGTGTCGTTATTTTTGCACTCAGCAAACGCTTATTTTCTCTCTCTTTTTCTTCTTCTTTCTCTTTGGCAAGTGCCTTTTTTCACTAGGCAAACACTTCTTTTTTTTGTTTTCTTTTCTTTTGTGCATTATTTTTTCTCTATGTTTTGTTCTTTCTACATCATTTATTTTACTTTCTTCCAACCTCCCTATCTCCTTTTATAGGCATTAAGTGAACTTTGTAGACATAAGACATTTAGTGAATATAATTAAAATTTGAATTGGCCGAAATTGGGTTAATAAATCATATTTGTGTTCTTGAGTCCATTTTTAGGCCCTATCCAAGAAAAGGAAAGGAATTTCAAACATGAGGATGCCAAGACTCAACCAGGAAATGGAGTGTATTAGTTTTTTTAATTTCAAAAAATACAAATAAAGTCCAAAAAGCATGAAATTTGATATGGTTCTCTCGCACGACACGTAAAGGCTATGGTAAAAATTGAGAAGATTTTGCAAAAGTTGTGACGTACACGACTAAAAAACGGGACCACCTTCAAGAGACATGGTTTCAAGAGGGAATGAGTTGGGTTCAAGGCGATACAACCGATAATTCATCTGTTGACCTTAGAAAAATACACTCAGGACACGTCATTACATGATCCATGTCAAATTTGGCATCTTTCATGCTCCTTTTTTTATATTTATAAGACATTAAGTGTATGACTAGATTGTTAGTGAATATAATATTAATTTTAACATCAAATGCAAGAAAAGATTGGTAAAATTGGGTTGATAAATCATATTTGTGTTCTTGAGTCCATGTTTAGGCCTTATCCAAGAAAATAAAAGGAATTTCAAACATAAGGATCTCAAGAGTCAACCCAGAAAATGGAGTTTATTGTTTTTTTTCATTTCAAAAAATTGAAACGAAGTCCGAAAAGCATGAAACTTCACATGATGCCCTCGCATGGCACCGACAGGTTGTGGTGAAAATTGAGAACTATGCTCGGTTCAGATCGGTAACTAAAGCCTTTTTTACAACTTAAAGTACCTCTGCAGCTCGCCCAGAAAACAAAAGACCCGTCGCTAACCATTTGGAAATGCGGAGATAGAGAACTATGTCACAATCAATAAGTAAGATGATGTGAGATCTTCCATCACAATTCATTACCAATCAAAGTTAGTAGGTGCAAGGGGTGCGTTTTCTACCCATACATTCAGGTTCATAATTTTTGTCACATTAGCCAGGTGCGCAACATCATTGGCCTCTACGGCCCTTGAAGGAGTTGAAGGTTTAAAAAATGCCTACAAAATATAGCTGTTAGCGCCGGACGCTTGTGCATGCTGACCTGCTCAGGATTTAGGCGATGCTAGGCGCCGGCGCACCGGCCGAACAGTTTCGGCCGGTCCAGCCCTAGCCGTTCGATGCGCGCGATTAGGAGCCGTTCGATCCCCCGCGTTGACTTTCCCTCTCTTTCTTCCTCTCCTCTCCCGGCCGTCACCTGCATCTCCTCTCTCCGCCGCCTCCGCTACTGGATGCCGCCCTCGCCACCGGTCGCCGCCGGTCACCGCCGTCTTCTCTGATGTTTCTCGCCGGGATCCACATGCAGCAAAAACTTCGCCCGTGGGTTGCAGCTCCCCTCGCTGGTGATGGTCGCGGCTCCGGCAACGCCAGTCGCCGGTTGCAGCTTGCAGTCGCGCGCCCTGCCGCTCGCAGTCCAGCGCCCCCGCCGGACCCCCTGATTAAAGGTTGTAGCAAAATTCATCAATGGTGGCAGCAAAAAACACCACCGGTTGAAGCTTATTTTTCCAACTGTTGATTCTGGTTGTAGCAAAACTCGACGTCAATGGTAGCACGGCAAAATGCAGGTTGTAGCAAAACTGGACGCTGGTTGCAACTCCTGGTCGTAGGTTGCAGCTATCTGCTGTCACCGGCCACAAGTTTGCCGTCGTTGGTTGCAACACGTCAGTCCGATAGTTGTAGCTTTTTTTGTTGCCGGTCGTACCTTTTTGCGGCGTGGGTTGCAACTTTTCTGATCTCCGAGATGCAGTTGTTTGTCGTCATCGGCCAAACTACACCGCCGAAAGATTGTAGCAAATAGAGACGCCAGATGTATCAAAAAAATGATATAGTTGTAGCAAAAACCAGCTGTGTTTCCAACTCGCTTATCGGTTGCAGCAAAAAACAGCTGTGGTTCCAGCTATGGATTTCGCCAGTTGAAGCAAAACAAAATGATGGCTCCAGCATCGTTGTCCGCTCGTTGGCGACGCAACCTTCACCGTGGTCATCCATGGAGGCTCGTCGGCACGGCTCGGCATGGTTCCCCCGGCGCGGTCCCAGCACCTCCGTCGCGGCGCCCCGATACAGTCCATAGCAGCTTGTTGGAGCCCCAGTCGCAGTCCGCCCGAGCTCGTAAGCCATGGCCGCCCTGACCATGAGCTCGCAGGCCATGGCGCATGAGAGCAGCACCCCCATGGAGGAGGTGCAGCTGTGGGGGTGTGAAGGAAGGAGTGCTCGGAGCTGCCTGGTGCTATGGCGGAGAAGGCGAGGCGGAAAGCGAGGTCACGGCCGCGAGGAAGAAGAAGTGGATGCGGGCATTGGGGAGAGGATAAGGTACACGTGTTCACTTCCCGGTGGCTAGCGCCAGCGTGGCGAAGTGACCGGCCAGAGCGTTCCGCCGGCGCACCGCACGTAAACGTTTCCCTTTAATCAAAGGGTCGATACAACGCGAAGACTGCCAAAATGACCAGGATTTAATCCCTACGGCCCTTGCCTAAGTGCCCGCATTGTAGGTGCCCTAAGAAAACTAAAGACCTTAATAAAGATCCAATTGTACTTTCCAATTAATATCGGCTGAGAATGCCATACAGTTAATAGGTCTTGCTTATTGGTGAGGGTTGTCGGTCATATAGAATCAAACCTAATAAATGGCTGAGGTATGTACTACCATGTTTTCTTTTTATGACTTATATATAGGAGTACCATGGCTTGTTGGGGGGGACGTACTATAAGGCAGGTGTTGTGTCTCCAATTGAGACGAGGAGTTGAGGCACGAGCTGGTCCTCACTCGAGGTCGAGAGTCGAGAGAGGGATGGCATGGTTCGCCTCACTGGCCCTTCTTGGCGCCCTCCACGTAGTAGCCGCCTTGGCGTTCCCCCTCCTCTCGCACCTCGCCCTCTGCCTGAGCCGGCCCAAGGATCTCTGACGCCGCTACGGCGCGTGGGCCGTCGTCACCGGGCCAACATCCGGCATGGGGCGCTACACGGCCCTGGAGCTCGCGCGCAGGGGGTGTTGGTTTTTGAACTGGCTAGATCAAAACCACCCAGGAACTGTGCACATGTAGTGCAAAGCTAGCTAGACAAGCAGGCAGCTTGATTAATTCTCAAGCACCTCACTAGACGTATACGTGAACTTGTCCTGGCCGGCGGCCTCGGCGGAACGTCTCGACGTAGCTTTAGCGAACAGAAAAACTGATCGATGGCCAGAGGCTCGTATCAAGCCTTGCTTTACTTTGTATTGCTTTGATCTGGTGATTTACAGCGTGGGTTACATATGTATATAAAGAAGCTAACCTGCCCCTATACAAACCTACTCGGTGACTATTTCCTGTCCAAGCTGGACTAGGACGTCGTGGTTAATTTCAATAATCACCCCCTAAACACGATGTCCTTACTTTATAGTATGGACGCCAATCCTTTCTCGCATCTCCAAGAACTTCTGTCGCCCGAGAGACTTCGTGAGAATATCGGCAAGCTGGTCTTTCGTGTTCACGTGCAGAACTTCGATCATCCCTCACTGGTAGAAAAAAGCCCTTTAGTCCCGGTTCGCAACAGCCTTTAGTCCCGGCTGTGCAACCGGGACTAAATATGCGCGACTAAAGACCCCCCCCCCCTTTAGTCGCGCCACTTACGAACCGCGACTAAAGGCTTTAGTCCCGGTTCTCGTGGTTGACCGGGACTAAAGGCCCGTCCACGTGGCCGCCAGGGGTCCGTCATGGCGGAGGACCTTTAGTCCCGGTTCTCGTGGCTAACCGGGACTAAAGGCCTCGTCCGCAGGTTTAGGGTTTTAGCCCCCCTAAACCGGGTTTCTTTTTAATTTATAGTGTTTTATTTCTTTTATATTTTATTTTGTGTTTTGTTTTAATTTTGATGAAGTTTCAGTACCCATATTCTACGATACTATATACATGCATATGAAATTTCAAACAAGAAGAATTCAAGAGGAATATATAATATATATTCAATCTCGGGTGACCATATACAACTTCGAACAAGTTTCCATACACAATTAGGATGGAGGACCATATACAACTTCGAACAAGTTTCAATCTCGGGTATGCATATAAATGTCTGCGTCCTCGGTATAGTGTTGTCCTTTAGGATTGATGACTTCCCTCAAGAAAAATCCTGCTAATTCATCTTGAATTGGTCGGAAGCGAGCTTCTGGACTAAGCCTCCTCCGCAAGTTATCCGTCGCGTTCCGCACGCTATCCGATGCCTTCCGCTCAGAGGTTAGTCTCCGGATGTTCTCACAAACATAGTATCCACATAGATTGGTCCCCGGTGGCTGCTTATCCACATTAACTAACCTTCTGAAATCTAGCTCATGTTTGAATTCACCGACAATTTCTTCTGAGAACCGTCTCCAAACCCTACAGGGCAAAGAAAATTAAATGAACAAGGGAGTTATTAGTTACTTGATATTAGGAAATGAACGAAAGAGACCGATCGATATAGAGCTCAAATGATTGAAAATAATTACTTTTGCAGCATTTTTCTCATGTCGGCCCAACGCTTTGGATCCGAATCCATAGAGTCCATGATTAGAACTCTGGAGGTGTGAAGTTCAATATTTAGCAGAATCCAGTGGAACCTGCGGACACGTTACATGCACAGTCATGCATAACTCATCGATTAGACATACCATGCATGGAGTAAACAAAAGAGAATGGGCACAAGAGAGAAACACTCACCCAAAATGGTAAGGAAATAGAATATGACTTTTGAGTTGATGCTTTCTAAGAAACTTGTACAAGTCTTTCTCCACGTCTTCGGGGTGATATTGTAACACATGTCCATTAACGATATGTGGGTCAATGAACCCAACATCATGGATGTTTCTTATTTTGCATTCCCAAATCTTCAATCTGCATAATAGCGTACGCAACAATATAGTTAGGACAATATATATATATATATATATATATATATATATATATATATATATATATATATATAGTGCAGGCAATGAAGAACGAGATGAGGTAGAAATAAATCACTTACAGAACGTAGCAACTCAGCATAGATTTGTCGAGGTCGCGCAGATTGAACAGCTGGAACAATTCACTCATATGAACTTGTACAGAGTACCGTTTGGTGTGATGCTCCTCTGTTAAATCCGCATAAATATATTCTTTGTCGGCCCATGTTATGAATTGCTTGTACCAACGTAGCAGAATTCGCATTTGTGGCGGTAGACTCTTCTCCCGCGCAGGCTCGACGAGAGGCCCATTCCGCACATATTGTAATGCTATCTCACATACTGGCGCATCCTCAAGGCCTAAGAAGGCACGAAGAGTCAAACCCATCTCGGACGCTTGTTTCATGGCACTCGCTACAGTCAATCCAAGTGCTGCCGCAGCTGCTATAATCTCGGGGTCCTCTTCCGGACCGGCTTTCACTATGAGCGGGGGGATCGATTGTTTCTTCTGCATCCCGAGCTGGTCAACTTGTTTTCCGCTTTTTTTACTTTCTTCTTTCTCCTCCTTCAATATTTTTGCTTGCCTACGAAGTTCATGTCCATAGTCGTCAGGCATATTCAGCTCGGCTTGGGACGGTGTCGTCAAAAAATCCTTAGCCCACTTCTTTTGCTTCTCAGTGAATACTTGCTTGGGCTCAGGCTCTTTTATCGCCTTCATATCCGCCTTCCATTTCTCATAATCAGCAGACGCGGCCAATTTGGTTTCAGCTTCACTAAGTTCCCCAGGCCTTGGGAGGAGAGGCTTCAGTGATGGCTCTGGTACCCTTGTGGTCTTAGGTACATAAGGGTCCGGGTTAATAGTCCAGGAGCGGGTTTCCTTGCTGTCCGCCTGCTTCTGCTTCTTCGCCGGAGGTGGATTGGGGGGCGTCGTACCCGCCGGAGGAGGATTGGGGGGCGTCGTACCCGCCGGAGGTTGTGGATCGGGGGACGGCGTCGAATGGCGTGAAGGAGGTGTAGGTGAACCACCACGACCACCACCACCGCCACCACCACCACCACCACCATCGGAGGCGGGTGGACTTGCTAGCCTTGGCGCCTCGCCTGGAAACACTATGTACTTCTTTTTCCATAGAATGAACTGGCGCTTGACATCTCCAAGTCTTCTCTCCCCTTCGGGTGTAGGTTTGTCAATCTCCAGGTCCTCAAACCCTTGGACTATGTCTTCCACCGTGACACGAGCATAGCCATATGCAATGGGGTTGTTGTGGTGGAGTGCTCCAGGTGTACAGGGTAAAGCACTGCCGCTAGCTACCTTCGTGGAAACGTTCCCCACGGGATAATGCAGATCACATTCTTTCATCTCCTTTACATCATCCACGGGGTAGTGAGGCTCCGGTGCACGAATCTCGATCATCGGTGCACTAGCACCAGGCGGGGCATCCGTGGAAGCCACGCTGCTTCTCCGCTGCTGGCTTCCGCGATCCGCTTCATGATCTTCATGCGGCCCTGCAGCCGATTTTTCTTTTACTAGTTCATGCACGGTCTGCTTCAACTCATGGAGTTCCGATGCAAACTTCGTCATAAGATCTGCATCCCGGTCCGTCTTTCTCTTACGGCTTCTGTAACAGTACGGGTCATTGTCCTGGGAAAACCCTACTTTCCACGGAACTTTGCCTTTGCCTCGTACACGTCCTCCGTGTTCATCATTCCCGAGGGCTATTGTCAGTGCGTCTTTCTCTCTGGTGAACTTGATCAAGCCCTCTTGAGCTTGGGTCATTGCGTCAATAAGGGCTTGGGTGGGAGCAAACTGTCTCTGCCGGTGAACACACACCCCTGTCTCCGGGTCTAGCGATCCCCCATGCCCGTACCACCAGCTTTTGGCCCTTGGGTCCCATCCCTCTGTACCTAGAGGGATTCCTCGCACCCTCAGGTCCTCCTCCATCTTCTGCCACCTAGGCTCCGAAAGGCGGTATCCTCCTGGCCCCATAATATGATGGAACTTTTTCTTACTCGCATTATCCTTATTTTTTTTGATATTTCCTTGAAATGCTCCGATTGCTTTTGCCTCACAAATTCTGGCCAATCATCTTTCAGTTTCTCATGTTGTCCATTGAAATCCGGAGTCTTGCCCTTGTTGACATAGTCACGGGTTAAATTTTTCTTGAAGTTCCGGAATGCTTCGCCCATCTTCTGAAGAGCGAACTCTTTAACTAGCCTCCTCCTCTGACGTCCACCCGGAACCTCGTTACCGAATTCATCGACTTTGTTGTATTCCAGAGGTAGAATGAAATGTTCCATAAGCTTTCTCCAGCAATCCTTTTTCGTTCTCTTGTCGACAAAACTGAAACCAATACGTGCCTTCTTTGGCTCCTTCCATTCCTGGACGGTGATCGGGACGTTGTCTCTAACAACGACTCCGCATTGGTTGATAAACTTTGAGGTGTGCTGCAGGGGCTTGCCGGTTTCACTGACAAACTCAATGGCATATGTTTCTCCTGTTTTCATCGCCTTGGATTTGCCACGCTTTGTCGTACTCGATCCGGAGGGCTAAAAAAAGAAAGAGAGTCGCGCGCGTTAATACATATGTATTCACAGTTCAGTAAGTTTGTATCACGAGAGGCTCAATGTATATATATACCTCGCCGGAGGTGGTTGCTACTTGCAATTCGAGATCGTCGTTTGTTGACGGTTGACCTCCGTCGACAATGTCCGTTCCTTCACCTTCTTGATCATCGACAATCTCTGTTCCACCTTCAAGGTTCAGAAAAGAAGAGACTACATCCTCTTCTTGCTCATATTCTGAGCCCGGCACATAAGGAATCTCGTTGTTGATGATGCCCATTAGATAACGTTCAGCCTCCGGATCCCTAAGCGGCTCGGCTCTATCGTCCGCCATATTTCACTCCTGCATGTAGTAAAAATTCTTTAAGTATAAAGGAATTAAAAAATAAGATTAAGGGGACATACAGGAGGAGGAATTAAAAAATAAGATTCTTTAAGTAAAAATTCTTTTTTTCTTCTTCTTCCTTTCTTCTTCCTCTTTCTTCTTTCTTTCTTCTTCTTCCTTTTTCTTTTTTCTTTCTTTCTTCTTCTTCCTTTCTTCTTTCTTTCTTCTTCTTCCTTTTTCTTTCTTCTTTCTTTTGGTTTTCATTTGGTTTTCATTTTTTTCTTCTTCCTTTTTCTTTCTTCTTTTTTTCTTCTTCCTTTTTCTTTCTTCTTTCTTTCTTCTTTCTTTGTTTCTTCTTCCTTTTTCTTCTTTCTTTCTTCTTTCTTTTTTTCTTCTTCCTTTTTTTTTCTTCCTCCTTTGTTTTTCTTCTTTCTTTCTTCTTTCTTTTTTTCTTCTTCCTTTTTTTTTCTTCCTCCTTTGTTTTTCTTCTTTCTTTTTTTCTTCTTCCTTTGTTTTTCTTCTTCCTTTTTTTTCTTCCTCCTTTGTTTTTCTTCTTTCTTTTTTTCTTTCTTCCATTTTTTTTCTTCTTTCTTTTTTTCTTCTTCCTTTGTTTTTCTTCTTCCTTTGTTTTTCTTCTTCCTTTTTTTCTTCTTCCTTTGTTTTTCTTCTTCCTTTTTTTTTCTTCCTCCTTTGTTTTTCTTCTTTCTTTTTTTCTTCTTCCTTTTTTTTCTTCTTTCTTTTTTTCTTCTTCCTATTTTTTTCTTCTTTCTTTTTTTCTTCTTCCTTTGTTTTTCTTCTGTTTTTTTCTTCCTTTTTCCTTTTTCCTTTTTTCTTCTGTTTTTTTCTTCTGTTTGTTTTTCTTGTGTTTTCTTTTGTTTTCTTTTTTCTTTCTTTTTCCTTTTTCTTTTTTCTTGTGTTTTCCTTTATTTTTGTTTTTTTTTCTTCTGTTTGTTTTTTTGTTTTCTTTTGTTTTTTTCTTCTTCCTTTGTTTTTCTTTTGTTTTTTTGTTTTCTTTTGTTTTTTTCTTCTGTTTGTTTTTCTTTTGTTTTCCTTTTTTTTCTTCTTTCTTCTTCTTCCTTCTTCCTTTTTCTTTCTTCTTCTTCTTCCTTTTTCTTCTTCCTTCTTCTTCTTCTGCCGGCGCGCGGAGGACGGCAGGCAGGGCCAGCGGGCGGCGGGCGGCGGGCGGCGGGCGGCAGGGCGTCGGGCGGCGGGCGGCAGGGCGTCGGGCGGCGGGCAAGGGCAGGGCACGGGCGGCGGCGGCGCTCACTGGGGACGGGGGCGGCGGCGCGCAGGGCTTCGGCGTCGGCGTCGGGGCAGGGCTTCGGCGTCGGCGTCGGGGCAGGGCTTCGGCGTCGGCGTCGGCGTCGATCGGCGTCGGGGCAGGGCTTCGGCGTCGAGAGAGAGGAGAATGGGAAGTGGCCAAACTGCTAAGTGCAGTATTTATAGATGCACCTTTAGTCGCGGTTGGGGAGGCGGACCGCGACTAAAGGTACCCTTTAGTCGCGGTTGGCCACACCAACCGCGACTAAAGGGTACCTTTAGTCGCGGTCCGCCTCCCCAACCGGGACTAAAGGGTTTTGGCGCCGCTTTCGTTCCCGCGCAAGAAGACCCTTTAGTCGCGGTTGGGGACAACAACCGCGACTAAAGGGTACCCTTTAGTCGCGGTCCGCCTCCCCAACCGGGACTAAAGGCGTTGTGCTGGAACTGGCGCGGTGCGGTGGGATGTTTAGTCCCACCTCGCTAGCCGAGAGGCTTCGACAGTGGTTTATAAGCGCGGCTGCGCTCACCACTTTGAGCTCCTCTCAAATGCAGGCTTACGGGCCTATTCTGTCACTATGTGCTTGTGGGCCTACTGGGCCTTCTGCGGGCCTGAATCCTGGCACATTGATGGGTTTCTAGTCGTATTCAGGCTGTGCTGGCCCAGTAGGAGGCATATTTTTTATTTTGTTTGTACTTATATATTTTATTAAAGTTTATATTATTTTGTTTCTAATTCATTTTAAAATCTTAAAAATACAATTATATATCAAAAAAATCAGAAAATAAAACTAATTCATTTTAAATTCTTGTTTTTCTTCTGTTTTTTCTTCCTTTTTTCTTCTGTTTTTTTCTTCTGTTTGTTTCTTCCTTTTTCTTGTTTTTCTTCTTTTTTTTCTTCCTTTTTTCCTTTTTCCTTTTTTCTTCTGTTTTTTTCTTCTGTTTTTTTCTTCTGTTTGTTTTTTTCTTCTGTTTTTTTCTTATGTTTTTCTTCTGTTTGTTTTTTTCTTCTGTTTTTCCTTTTTTTCTTCTGTTTTTTTCTTCTGTTTTTTCTTCCTTTTTCCTTCTTTCTTCTTCTTCCTTTTTCCTTTTAAAATCAGGAAAATAAAACTAATTCATTTTAAAATCTTAAAAATACAATTATATATCAAAAAAATCAGAAAAATAAAACTAATTCATTTTAAAATCCCTTGAAGGTTCGACAAAAGGTTTGATACATCATTCAGTTCATCGATCAAATACAAAGTTTGGTACAATAAATTATTACACATCAATTCTTCCCTTGTGTCCCTGCTTGCTTATGATTGTGCCGTATCCATGGAGCATCCTCATCATTTAACTTAATGCTTGGGTCAGTGTTCACTTTGAAGGGCGGAATTTCACCAAACATATTATAATCTTCTGACATGTCTGTCTTGTCCTCCACTCCCACGATGTTTCTTTTCCCTGAAAGAACAATGTGGCGCTTTGGATCATCGCATGATGTACTGATCGTTTTCTTATCTTTCTGTTTCCTCGATTTGCTACTCATGTCCTTCAAATAAAAAACCTGAGCGACATCTTTGGCAAGGACGAATGGTTCGTCAAGGTAACCAAGATTGTTGAAATCCACCATTGTCATTCCGTATTGCTCGTCCACCTTTACCCCACCTCCTGTTAGCTTGAACCATTTGCACCGGAACAAAGGGACCTTAAAGGAGGGTCCATAGTCAAGTTCCCATATCTCCTCTATGTAACCATAATATGTGACCTTTCGCCCATTCTCGGTTGCTGCATCAAAGCGGACACCACTGTTTTGGTTGGTGCTCTTTTTATCTTGGGCGATGGTGTAAAATGTATTCCCATTTATCTCGTACCCTTGGAAAATCGTTATAGTCGAAGATGGTTTCTTGGCCAACATGTACAGTTGATCTCCAACATCATTGTCATTCATTAAATGTTTTCGCAACCAACTGCCGAAAGTCTCCATGTGGGCCTTTCTAATCCAGGATTCAGGCTTCCCCGGGTTGTCCGAGCATAAAATATTCTTGTGTTGCTCGAAGTACGGAGCCACAAAGCTGGAATTTTGCAGAACTGTGTGGTGTGCTTCAGTCATAGAATGACCGTCCATACATATCGTGGATTTCCTTCCGATCTTGCCTTTTCCACTTAGTCTCCCCTCGTGCCGCGATTGAGGAATACCAATCGGCTTAAGGTCAGGAACATAGTCAATACAGAACTCAATTACCTCCTCATTTCCATAGCCCTTGACGATGCTTCCTTCTGGCCTAGCACGGTTACGAACATATTTCTTTAATACTCCCATGAACCTCTCAAAGGGGAACATATTGTGTAGAAATACAGGACCGAGAATGGAAATCTCTTCGACTAGGTGGAGCAGGAGGTGCGTCATAATATCGAAGAAGGATGGTGGGAACACCAACTCGAAACTGACAAGGCATTGGACCACATCGTTCTGTAATCGTGGTAGATCTTCTGGATTGATTACCTTCTGAGAGATTGCATTGAGGAATGCACATAGCTTCACAATGGCTACTCGAACATTTTCCGGTAGGAGCCCCCTCAAAGCAATCGGAAGCAATTGCGTCATAATCACGTAGCAGTCGTGAGACTTCAGGTTTTGGAACTTTTTCTCCGCCATGTTTATTATTCCCTTTATATTCGACGAGAAGCCAGACGGAACCTTCATACTGCTCAGGCATTCAAAAAAAATGACCTTCTCTTCTTTGGTAAGAGCGTAGCTGGCACGACCTTGAAACCATTCCGGATGCCGGTCATCTGGGTCTTTCAAAAGTTGCTGGTCCTGCCGTGCTTCCTTTGTATCATTTGTCTTCCCATACACGCCCAAGAAGCTTAGCAGGTTCACGCAAATATTCTTCGTAACATGCATCACGTCGATTGCAGAGCGGACATCTAGGACTTTCCAATATTCTAGCTCCCAAAATATAGATTTCTTCTTCCACATGGGTGCGTGCCCGTCAACTCCCCGCGGAACTGATTGTCCGCCAGGACCCTTTCCAAAGATGACTTTCAAATCCTTGACCATATCAAATATCTCAGCACCAGTATGTTCCGCAGGCTTCGGCCGGTGATCTGCCTTGCCGTTGAAATGCTTTCCTTTCTTTCTTACGTTATGATTTCGGGGAAGAAATCGACGATGACCCAGGTACACGTTCTTCTTACAATTAACCAAACGTACACTTTCAGTCTCATGTAAGCAGTGCGTGCATGCATTGTATCCCTTATTTGTCTGTCCCGAATGGTTACTGAGAGCAGGCCAATCGTTGATGGTTACAAAAAGCAACGCTCGTAGGTCAAATTCCTCTCCTTTGTGATCATCCCAGACACGTACACCAGGTCTGGCCCACAACTGTAAAAGTTCATCAACTAATGGCCTTAGGTACACATCGATGTCGTTCCCGGGTTGCTTTGGACCTTGGATGAGCACTGGCATCATAATGAACTTCCGCTTCATGCACAACCAAGGAGGAAGGTTGTAGATGCATAGAGTCACGGGCCAGATGCTATGGCTGGAGCTCTACTCGCCAAAAGGATTCATGCCATCAGTACTTAGACCAAATCTTATGTTCCTTGCGTCAGCTGCAAAATCTTTGAACACTCTGTCGATCTTTCTCCATTGCGTTCCATCAGCGGGGTGTCTCAACTCCCCGTCGGACTTACGGTCCTCTTTGTGCCATCGCAACGACTTGGCATGCTTTTTGTTCATGAACAGACGTTTCAACTGTGGTATTATAGGAGCATACCACATCACCTTGGCGGGAACCCTCTTCCTGGGTTTCTCGCCCTCAACATCGTCACCAGGGTCATCGCCTCTGATCTTATAACGCAATGCAGTGCATACAGGGCATTCATTCAAATTCTCGTATTCACCGCGGTAGAGGATACAGTCGTTAATGCATGCATGTATCTTCAGAACCTCTAAACCTAGAGGGCAGACAACCTTCTTTGCTTCGTACGTACTGGCGGGCAACTCGTTATTCTTCGGAAACATATTCTTCAACATTTTCAGCAAATTTTCAAATGATGAGTCACCTACACCTTTCTGTGCCTTCCATTTTAGCAAATCTAGTGTGCAGCCCAGCTTTTTCAGACTATTATCGCATCCTGGATACAACGACTTTTTGTGATCCTCTAACATGCGATCCAAATTCTCCCTATCCTTGTCAGTTTCGCAGCGTCTCCGTGCATCAGCAATGGTCCGACCAAGATCATCAGCGGGCTCATCATGTGCCTCTTCTTCACCTTCACCTAACCCTTCCCCACCTTCAGCATCATCCTCCATGAAAGTATCACCGAAATGATCATGATAGTTGTCATCGATATCATCCCCTTCTTCATCTTCTTCCATTCTAACCCCTCTTTCTCCATGCTTGGTCCAACAATTATAGCTTCGCATGAAACCGCGCCGAAGCAGGTGCATGTGAACCTCTCTTGAGGAGGAGTAACCCTTCTGATTCTTACAGACAGCACATGGACAGATAATAAAACCTCGCTGCTTGTTCGCATTTGCCACTACGAGGAAATCTTTCAAACCCGTAGTGAACTCGCCGGAGAGTCGGGGACCGTACATCCATTGCCGATTCATCTGCATTATTATTATATAAAGTATATAATTAACCATCATGCATTTGTTAAACTAACTAGCTAGAAATAATACAAATTAAACAATGAACTACACACATGCATATTTTATCAATGACACATGAAAGGTTCAAGTTGCTAACCGCGATCGCGGAGGAAAAATAAATGAGAAAGCTCAAGTGTGGCTCGGACACTTCATATCATGTTTGTTTCAGGCTCTCGGGCATTTCATCGAACACCTTGTGTGCATAGGAGGAACCAAAAGCAAACCCACCACCCCCTTCTGAAAATTGTGAAGTGAGCTGAGTGAAGTGAAGTGAGCTGAGTCCTATATATAGGGATGGGCCTTTAGTCCCGGTTAGCCAGGCCAACCGGGACTAATGCCCCTCCCGTCCGCCAGCTGGATGGGCCTTTAGCCCCGGTTGGCCTGGCCAACCGCGACTAAAGGCCTTCGGGGACATTTAGTCCCGGTTGGCCAGGCCAACCGGGACTAAAGCCCCTCCCATCCGCCAGCTGTCGACCGAGCGCGCTGGGCCCAGATAGTTGGTCGCGGGTCTCCTCCCGAACCGCGACTAAAGGCCCCTTTTGTCGCGGTTCGATTGTTTTGGGGACTAATGGGGGCGTATGGAAGCCTCTTTTTCTACTAGTGCCTTCCTCAATGCACTCCCGGATATGGTGGAACTGGGTATCGATGTGCTTGCTCCTTTTGTGATAAACCGGATTTTTGCACAATGAGATTGCAGCTTGGTTGTCGATCTTCAATGACACCTTCTGCACCTCCCGCTTTGCAAGATGAGCTAGGAGTCTTCTCAGCCACACTGCTTGACAAGCCGCCGTGCTTGCTGCTATGTATTCTGCCTAGAATGAAGACAGTGCAACCACCTTTTGCTTCTGAGAATTCCAGCTGATAGGATTTGGGCCAAGACAGAATATCATGCCCGTTGTGCTTTTCCGCTCATCCACATCACCTGCCATGTCGCTATCTGAGTATCCACGAAGGATCAATCCTTCCTTTCCCTTTCGATACGTGCAGCCAAGATTAATAGTGCCTTTCACATAGCGCAAGATTTGCTTGACCGCGCTCATGTGTTCGGTTGTCGGATTCTCCATAAAACGACTCACGATCCTGACTGAATAAGCCAAGTCAGGTCGGGTATGCACCAAATATCTTAGGCTGCCCACAACACTTCGATACATTGTGGTGTCCACCGGCGGATTTGAGCTACGCTTGCTCAACTTGTGTCGTTAATCCATTGGAGCTTGTGTCTCGTAGCAATCTGTCATGCCACACTTGTCCAATAACTTGACCGCATAAGCCGATTGACATAGGGAAATCTCTCCGTAGCTTTGCTTCACTTCGATGCCCAAGTAATAGCTGAGTAATCCCAGATCGCTCATACTAAACTTCTTCTTCATCTGTGCCTTGAAACATTCAATTTCTTGCGCGCTATCTCCGGTGATAATCAGATCGTCGACATAAACTCCAACTAGCAGGTTTGATCCTTTGGAGTTCTTTGTATAGAACGGGTGCTTGAGGGGACATCTCTTGAACCCGAGCGAGAACAAACTTCGTTCTAACTTTGCGTTCCAAGCTCTTGGCGCTTGCTTCAGCCCGTAAAGTGCCTTCTTGAGCTTGTAAACTTTCCCTTCTTCGTCTTTCTTCTCGTAACCGAGGGGTTGTTCCACGTACACTTCTTCTTTGAGGTCGCCATTGAGGAAAGCGGATTTCACATCCATATGATGAACCTTCCAATCCTCTTCTGCTGCCAAAGCTAGGAGCACTCTCACCGTCTCGATTCGAGCAACCGGTGCAAACACCTCCTCATAGTCAACTCCTTGACGTTGTACGTAGCCCTTTGCGACGAGTCTTGCCTTGTGCTTCACAATGGCACCCTTCGTGTCCTTCTTCAACTTGTAAACGCACTTCAAACCTATGGCCTTTTGGTTTGGAGGTCGGGTTACCAAAGTCCACATGCCATTGCTCTCGATCGCCTTCATCTCCTCATCCATGGCGTGCATCCAACTTGAAATTTTGCCCGCCTCTACGAAGTTCGCCGGCTCCTCAACTCCGCGTAAACACAAATCGGAGTACTCGAGTGTAACTGGCTTTGCGTACTTGTAGACTTTCTTGAGGGGCTTGTAGCGACGAGGCCCGGAAGAATCCGTTGTGGCTTGCGAAGGGAGCGACACAAATTGTGTCGGCGTTGATGCACTTGAGGAAGACCGTTGAGTCTCGGGCGTGGTAGATGCCGGATCGTTGGCATCCTCGTCGTCGCCGTAGTCGTCGTGACCGTGACCATCATCTTGATTGTCATCGTCACTATGCACCTCGTTGTCGAGATCTCCACCCGTGTCATGCGCATCGTTGTCTCTGTCACTTTGCGAAGAATTGTCCGGAGCCTAACAAGCGGGAGATCAAAGCAAATTTGGCGAAGCAGGAAGACGAACGTCCAGGTCTTCTGATGGCCGAAGTTTGTGATCTCATCCAAACAGAGGTTGCGAAACCAAACCGGAAGGTGCTACTTCATGAGGAAAAGGTAACACCAAAGTTATCCGGAAGCCCGAACGTGTCGTGGTATCTAGACACGGGTGCGAGTAACCACATGATGGGGTGCAAGGAGAAGTTCCTCGAGCTGGAATATGATGTTCAAGGCTCGGTCAAGTTCGGTGATGGTTCAGATGTGGAGATTTGCGGGCAAGGATCTGTCCTCTTCGAGGGTCTCACAGGAGAACATCGCATACTCACCGGAGTGTACTACATACCAATTGTTGGTTTTTGAACTGGCTAGATCAAAACCACCCAGGAACTGTGCACGTGTAGTGCAAAGCTAGCTAGACAAGCAGGCAGCTTGATTGATTCTCAAGCACCTCACTAGACGTATACGTAAACTTGTCCTGGCCGGCGGCCTCGGCGGAACGTCTCGACGTAGCTTTAGCGAACAGAAAAACCGATCGCTGGCCAGAGGCTCGTATCGAGCCTTGCTTTACTTTGTATTGCTTTGATCTGGTGATTTACAGCGTGGGTTACATAGGTATATAAAGAAGCTAACCTGCCCCTATACAAACCTACTCGGTGACTATTTCCTGTCCAAGCCGGACTAGGACGTCGTGGTTAATTCCAATAGGGGGATGAACATCGTCCTCGTCGGCCGCAACCCGGCCAAGCTCCGAGACATCTCCGCGGCGATATCCAAGGCCGCTCCCGCCGTCCAGACCAAGACCGTCATGTTCAACCTGTCGCTCGTCTCCACCGCTCAGGGTGAGAAATTAACACTACGCACACAAGAATGCATGCATCCATCATTCATCTAAGCTCATCTGATGTACTACTAAAATGAATATCCGGCAGGCGACGAGGTGATGCGGCGGCTACGGCGGACCATGGAGGAGCTGGACGTGGGCGTGCTGGTGAACAACGCCGGGGTGCTGGAGCCCCCCGCGGCGTTCCTGCACCACGCCGGCGTGGAGGCGTGGGTGAACATGATACGGGTGAACCTGCTGGCGCTGACCGAGGTGACGGCGGCGGTGATTCCGGGCATGGTGGAGCGTGGGAGGGGAGCTGTGGTGAACTTCGGCTTGATGTCATCGGAGGCCCTCCCCTCCTTGCCACTCTACACCATGTACGCCGCCACTAAACGGTACGGTGTGCCAACTGCCAAGTAGAACTAGCTAAGCATATGCACGTACGTACTCCATGGCAGAAGAGTACTCATGAAGCGACTTTGTTTCACTCGTTCCTATACCATGCAGCTACGTTGCTCGGTTCTCCAAGTGTCTACACGTCGAGTATAGAAGCAAAGGAATCGATGTGCAATGCCAGGTAAAGTAAATTCACCTCCCATGCACTGCCACGGTGCCGCTAATACCAATCCTATGTGTAGGCACTGTTCTTCGTGACCGGCACGATGGCGTCGGGCTTCTCGGAGGCCAAGCTATTCGCGCCGTTGATACCGACGCCTGACGACTATGCGCGCGCAGCGGTGCGCTGGATCGGCCATGGAGCGCTCTGCATGCCCAACTTGCGGCACCAGATCGCGTGGTTCATAGCCTACGTCGTGCCCGACTGATTGCTCGAGGGGCTCCTCCTGAGTGAGCACCTCTGTCAGAGGAAGGAACTACGGAGGATGAGGCCGTTGCCGCGTGCCCCAGCCGGGACTCGGGACGTCCTAGTAAGCTACACATGCACTAGCGCCTGCCTCAGTTGAGTGCTGAATGGCTGCGTGCGTGTAGCGGCGGACCCAGGATTTGGGCATGATGAACATGGCTGAACTCCAACGCCCTTCTCAATAATCTACACTTGCAAGTTCAGTTAATTTGTCATTGTCATAGTTGGCAAAAGATTTTTCGGATCAAGATATGCACCTCAGCTGAGAACATCTCGTAGCAAAATGACAATTCAACTCAACAATAATTTGATCAAGCGCCACATTGAATATTTCGAGATGGAAATTATCATGGTAAGCTACTAATTCACTAGTGCAGAATCGGGCTCTAGCGCCGGTTCGTAAGGGCCTTTAGTGCCGGTTCTGTAACCGGCACTAAAGAGTGGGGACTAACACCACCCCCCCCCCCCCCCACCACAAGAAAAACTTCGTTTGCCGACGGCCAAATCTATGCCGACGGCACCCGTCGGCATAAATGCCGCTATGCCGACGGCCAAGGGCAGGCCGTAGGCGTAGAAAAGCCGTCGGCATAAATACATATATGCCGACGGGGCCGTCGGCATATACGAGGCCGTCGGGACCGCTCGAGGTACGCCTACGGGGCCCGTCGGCATAGGAGCGGCCGTCGGCATAGCCCTTGCCGTCAGCGCTGACCGTTTGACGACGTTGAGCCTACGCCGACGGGTGGTAACGGCGGCCGTCGGCATACCCGTGCCAGCCCTATGCCGACGGCTATGCCGTCGGCATAGACCTGGCCCATACCCCTCTGCCACGTCATCGATCCGTGTGCTATGCCACGTCATCGATCCGTGGGACTGCACCTCCGTGTGTGCACAGATATGCCGACGGCCTAGCCGTCGGCATACATTTTTTTAGTTTTATTTTAAATTTCGCTTTATACTACCTATGGCAAATATATGCCTACGGTATAGCCGTCGGCATAGGCCCCTCTGCCACGTCATCGATCCGTGGGCCATGCCACGTCATCGATCCGTGGGACTGCACCTCCGTGTATGCACAGGTATGCCGACGGCCTCGCCGTCGGCATACTATTTTTTATTTTTACTTTATTTTCTCATTTTTACTTTATTTTAGTTTTTGTTTTTGCATAAGATAATTATGCCTTATCTAAAAAAACATACCCTGATTGTATATCGATTGCCCCCCGTTACGAACGTCGCTATCGCCGTGTCACGGAGGGGGGAAACGGTCGACACGGAGGGAATTCTAGTTGGTGGGGGGATTCGGGGTGTAGCTATGTCACCGAAACATCACACGGGTCCCGATGCATATGTGAAAGTGTTCAGGCATGCGTAGACGCCCGTCTTGGGGCTCCGCGGTGTGCCCCCCTGCACGCAAGGCAGTGCCGCCGTCACTTGGATGGGGGCACACCCCGGAGACGCGTGCCGCCTCTTCGGACATGCCACCACACCACCCCGCATGTATGAGGGCCCGGTGCGACGCTCGGGTGGCATTGCTACCCCCCAGGGCCCCCGTCCCGCCTAACCCTGTAGCGACCACGGGATCTAGCCCTTTGACTTTGCACGGACGGGCTTTGAGCAGTGGACCTATCCACCCGGTTGTGGTAGGTCAGCCCATAGGAACACTTTGGAGCAACATCCCGGCCAGACCCACGGCAAGATCCCCTCCGTGTAGACCCGACGCGTCCGTTTCCCCCTCCAGGTGCCGGCGGCGGCGCCGTCCGTGAGGGGGGGCACACCCCGGAGACGCGTGCCGCCTCTTGGGACATGCCACGACACCACCCCGCATGTATGAGGGCCCGGTGCGACGCTCGGGTGGCATTGCTACCCCCCAGGGCCCCCGTCCCGCCTAACCCTGTAGCGTTTGACCACGGGATCTAGCCCTTTGACTTTGCACGGACGGGCTTTGAGCAGTGGACCTATCCACCCGGTTGTGTTAGGTCAGTCCATAAGAACACTTTGGAGCAACATCCGGGCCAGACCCACGGCAAGATCCCCTCCATGTAGACCCGACGCGCCCGTTTCCCCCCTCCAGGTGCCGGCGGCGGCGCCGTCCGTGAGGGGTGGCACACCCCGGAGACGCGTGCCGCCTCTTCGGACATGCCACCACACCACCCCGCATGTATGAGGGCTTGGTGCGATGCTCGGGTGGCATTGCTACCCCCCAGGGCCCCCGTCCCGCCTAACCCTGTAGCGTTTGACCACGGGATCTAGCCCTTTGACTTTGCACGGACAGGCTTTGAGCAGTGGACCTATCCACCCGGTTGTGGTAGGTCAGTCCATAAGAACACTTTGGAGCAACATCCGGGCCAGACCCACGGCAAGATCCCCTCCGTGTAGACCCGACGCGCCCGTTTCCCCCTCCAGGTGCCGGCGGCGGCGCCGTCCGTGAGGGGGGCACACCCCGGAGACGCGTGCCGCCTCTTGGGACATGCCACCACACCACCCCACATGTATGAGGGCCCGGTGCGACGCTCGGGTGGCATTGCTACCCCCCAGGGCCCCCGTCCCGCCTAACCCTGTAGCGTTTGACCACGGGATCTAGCCCTTTGACTTTGCACGGACGGGCTTTGAGCAGTAGACCTATCCACCCGGTTGTGTTAGGTCAGTCCATAGGAACACTTTGGAGCAACATCCGGGCCAGACCCACGGCAAGATCCCCTCCGTCTAGACCCGACGCGCCTGTTTCCCCCCTCCAGGTGCCGGCGGCGGCGCCGTCCGTGAGGGGGGGGCACACCCCGGAGACGCGTGCCGCCTCTTGGGACATGCCACCACACCACCCCGCATGTATGAGGGCCCGGTGCGACGCTCGGGTGGCATTGCTACCCCCCAGGGCCCCCGTCCCGCCTAAGCCTGTAGCGTTTGACCACGGGATCTAGCCCTTTGACTTTGCACGGACGGGCTTTGAGCAGTGGACCTATCCACCCGGTTGTGTTAGGTCAGTCCATAGGAACACTTTGGAGCAACATCCGGGCCAGACCCACGGCAAGATCCCCTCCGTGTAGACCCGACGCGTCCGTTTCCCCCCTCCAGGTGCCGGGTACCGGGTCCCATACTGACGGTAAACTAAGAATCTAAAATGTAATAATTGAATTGATTAAAAACTCCGGTATTCATCATTGAAAATGTACAATTGATGTGAACCTTTTAGTGCTCGGGCACCGGGCCGGCTGCACGGGCACGCCCGGTGCCCGAGCACTGAAAAGTTCACAGCAATTGTCCATTTTCTTCATATAAGTCTAATGAATACCGGAGATTATAACGTATGGATTAGTGAACTATTTAAACAGGTCAAATTGCTTTTCCCTCGGCGAGGTGGGACTATTTTTTCAAAAAAAAAAAGTAGTTGCCATCTATGCCGACAGCTTAGCCGTCGGCATAGGCCTCCCCTCTATGCCGACG
The DNA here is from genome assembly GCF_002575655.3 of Aegilops tauschii subsp. strangulata. Classification (NCBI taxonomy): domain Eukaryota; kingdom Viridiplantae; phylum Streptophyta; class Magnoliopsida; order Poales; family Poaceae; genus Aegilops; species Aegilops tauschii. The sequence goes on from NC_053041.3 coordinate 72,232,544, forward strand.
GCCGGGCCGTCGGCATACGTCCACGTTATCCACTCCCCCCGGGCTGCTGACATGTGGGCCGAGCCTATGCCGACGGCCATGCCGTCGGCATAGGGCCAACCTTATCCCCTCGCGCGGCCACCCTCCTCCTCCACTCATTTCTCTCCCTCTCACCGCACCCGACCCCGACCCCAACCGCCGCCGCCCACCTCCTCCGCCGCCCGCCCTGAGCACGCCACCGCCCGCGCCGCCCCGAGCACGCCACCGCCCGCGCCTCCCCGCTCCGACCCGCGCCGCCCCACCTCGAGCCCGCCGCCGCCCGCGCCTCCCAGCCTCGACCCCGAGCCACCCCGCCCCGACCCCGGGCCGGTCGCCCCGCCCCGACTCCCCGACGCCCCGCGCCGGCCCCGCGCCGGCCCCGCGCCGGCCGCCCCGCCCCGCCCCCCCTCCGGCCTCCCTGCCCCGACCCCGCGCCGCCCCGCCCCGACCCCCCTTCGCCCGCGCCGACCCGACCCCCATCTGGCCTCCCCGCCCCGACCCCACGCCGGCCGCCCCGCCCCGACCCCCCGCCGGCCTCCCCGCCCCGACTTCGCGCCTCCCCGCCCCAACTCCGGCCGGCCCTCTCGAAGGTGAAATTTTATGTATTTTTTAGTAATTTTGTAGCTAGTTAGATAGGTATTTAGATAGATATTTAGATAGTTAGATACATAGTTAGATAGATAGTTGTATACATAGTTAGATAGGTAGATAGTTAGATAGTTAGATAGATAGTGAGATAGGTAGTAACAAAATTTGGTTAGATGAGATGCTATATGTTGCATATGTTGCAAAAAAATTTGGTTCGGTGAGATGAATCAATGAGGAGCAGATGATGTTGTTGCTATTTTTTTATACTCATAATGATCTTGATAAAATAATTGAAGACAAAATTTTGAAACTTACTAAGATGTGATGATCTTGCTAAAAAATGATAGTCATGATGATCTTGTTAAAAGAATAGAAGACAAAAGTTTGACACTTGACTGAGATGTGATGATCTAAGTTGTTTTTTCGGTGGAATTTGCAGGCTTTGTGGTGTCACATTTCACCGGAATGGCCGTTGTCCGACGCGTTGGTCCCTGAGCATCCCTCTGCTGTTCGACTACTTCCTCTACAGCGGAGGGTGAGCTACAAATCCATCACCTCCTTTTTCATGTGACTAGATTTCATTCTCAACTCAACTGGCGTAACCTAGGCGTCTCCCGTCCGAAAGGGTTGCATCGATAAATATGCATTCAATTGCATATTTATCACCACAGCTCTTTCGGATTGTCCAGCGTTTTCCACGGACAGCCCGAGGATGTGTAGATTGGGTATGTTCTCCATGTTCTACCCCGTTCCGAGACAGGATTTCGGCGGCGCCTCCCCATTGTTCTCCGGAGCACATTCTCTCGGCTATTTGCCGAGACGTGTATCTGGAGAACAGCGGGGAGGTGCTGCCGAAATTTTGTCTCGGAACGGGGTAGAATGGAGAACGTACTCAATCTACACATCCTCGGGTGGGATTAGGACCCATCTTTACCTATTAGAGATGTAGGTGGATTAAACGCGGTAGAAACTGAAATTTTGATGTGATTAATTTAAATGAATCCTTAATTATGTTGTGTGGCTTGCAAAAAAGCAGAGGATGGCAGATAATCAGTGGATGTACAGTGGTTTTATCCGTCGGAATCGAGTAACATCAGAGTGGATCGCGAAAACCGATGTCTATTTGAAAGAGATATTCCGTCGTCCAATGAGAATTATCCCACCATGCCCCTGTGCGAGATGTGCCAGACGTCACCGTAGAAATCAGACGGACATGAGTGAGCACCTTCGCACGCACGGATATATGCCAAACTTTGACATGCCGCCGATAAACATAGCCGAGCAGGATCGTGGTAGAGAGGAGGTGATGCGACAACGCATCGATGGATATGAGGACGACGGGGTCAGGGACATGCTAGATGATGTCATTGTTGCAGAAACGGGAAATGCGACACCTTCAGAGAATGAACCGGAGGAGACGGAGGCAACCGCAAAGGCCTTCTTGGAGGTCTTGGCCTCGTCGAAGAAACCTCTTTATGCGGGGGCGAAAATATCTCAGCTGGATGCCATCTCGCAACTGATTGCAGTCAAGGTTGAGTACGGTTGTAGCCAGAAATGCTTTGAAGCATTCTTGGGAGTATGGGCTAACAGCCTCCCTGAGGGTCATGAACTGCCGAAAAGCATGTACGATACAAAGAAAATCATGAAGGCACTCTCTATGGATTATGAGAAAATAGATGTTTGCCCGAAGAATTGCCTTTTGTTTAGGCACGAGTATGTGGATGACAAGTACTGTAGGCAGTGCGGTTCGTCTCGGTACATTGAGGTGGTCGGTGAGGATGGTGAGAAAAAGCAGCTAACCCTCCCCGTTAAGGTACTTCGGTATCTTGATTTTATAAAAAGATTGCAGCGCCTTTTCATCACGAAGGAGTCTGCCAAAATGATGAAGTGGCACAAGGAAGGTATAAGGTACAATCCAAAAAAAATCGTACATCCATCGGAAGGGGAAGCATGGAAGTCGTTCGATGAAGAATACCCCGAGGAAGCAGCCGAGGCTGTGAATGTCAGAATAGCCATATCAGGTGATGGGTTGAATCCATATGGTATGTCGCCCAATCCATACAGCTGCTGGCCCGTGTTTGTAATTCCGCTCAATCTTCCTCCCGGTGCCCTAATGCAACGCAAGACCATGTTCTTGTCGCTCATCATTCCGGGGCCTCATTATCCGGGGAAGCAATTGGGTGTGTTTATGCAGCCGCTGGTGGATGCTTTGCACCATTCTTGGTACTTTCCGACGTGGACATACGACCGGGATCTGCAGAGAAATTTCTTGATGAAAGTTTGGTTGCACTATTGCATGCATGACTTTCCCGGCTATGCTCTATTCTGCGGATGGTGTACAAGTGGGAAGATGCCATGCCTAGTGTGCATGCAGGCTCTGCGAATGATTTGGCTGAGTAAGGGTGGCAAGTATGTAGCCTTTGACCTGCATCGACAGTTCCTCCCTCCAGACCATCCAGACAGGGAAGACAAGAAGAACTTCACGAAAGGCCGGGTTGTTCATGAAGTAACCGAGATTCCAACATTTTCGGGGGCAGATGTTCTTGCTCAGCTAAAAGCTCTCCAGCCTAAAGTCAAAGGCAAAGCCAAAGCCAAAGCCAAAGGCTTCGAGGGATATGGTGAGACGCACAACTGGACTCACATTACCCCCTTCTCACAGCTTCCCTATTTCAAGGACCTCAAAATTCCTTACAATATCGATGTGATGCACACCGAAAAGAATGTGGCAGAGTCCCTTTTCCACACGATCCTCAATATTCCTGATAAGACGAAGGATAACGTTAAAGCTAGAGCCGATCAACAGAGAATTTGTGATAGACCACGTCTGAACATGAAGCCTCCCACAGGCGGTCGAAAAAACTGGTTCAAGCCAGATGCTGACTTTGTCCTTAAACCGCCAGAAAAAAAGGAAGTACTTATCTGGCTGAAACACATTTTGAAGTTCACCGATGGTTATGCATCGAATATAAGTAAGGGAGTCAATCTTTCAACGGGCAAAGTGACCGGCCTGAAGAGTCATGACTACCATGTATGGATTGAGCGGATAATGCCGGTGATGGTTCGAGGCTGTCCCCGAGCATGTCTGGCGAGTGCTTACCGAGCTAAGCCATTTCTTCCGCACGCTCTGTGCTAAAGAAGTAAGTAAAGACGTGATTGAAAAATTGCATAAGAAGGCACCGGAGTTGATAGTCAAGCTAGAGAAGATCTTTCCGCCAGGCTTCTTTACACCGATGACACATTTCATTCTGCACCTCGCGAACGAGGTATTGTTGGGGGGGCCTGTGCAGAATCGCTGGCAGTACGGCCCTGAGAGACAGAACAAGCATCTCCGACAGAAATGTGGAAACAAAGCTAAGATTGAAGCTTCCATAGCTGAGGCAGTTATCCTAGAGGAGGTGTCAGACCTCAGGACATCATACTATCCAGACCACGTTCCCCATCTGCATAACAAGGTGCCTCGATACAATATAGAAGAGCCGAATTATCAACCCAAGCTCTATCTATTCAACGCGCAAGGTGGGAGGGCTGGGGCCTCGAAACCTTATAACATGCCACGACAAGAGTGGGAGGACCTCATGTTCTATATCTTGCACAACATTAGGGAAGTTGAGGAAGTGTGGATGAGGTAATACCACTACACCATTCCTTTATGTCTTCCACATCATCATGTTTTATGTTCACTTAGTCCCGGTTTAACACCGGTTTTCTTTTTTTTAGTGATTTCGTTCAAGAGGAATGGACGGGAATGAATCCTCCTACTGAGGCGGAGGCACTTACTCTTCTCCGTCATGGAAACCCTGGACGTAAAAATTTTGTTGCTTGGTTCATGGAGAAAGTAATTGTCCACACTCCCCTATTAAATACCTAGTTCAACATTTATTAGTTAACTAATGCACGCAACAATTTCAATTATACTTGTAGGTAAAAGATCCGAACATATCTATGGATGATGAATTGAGATGGGTTTTCATGGGTTTTGACCCTGCCGTCATGACATGTAAAAAGTATGATGTGAATGGGTATCGCTTCCATACAGAGGATCACCAGAACAGCCGCTGTCGGGACCCCGATTCTAAGTCACACCGATCTAGCCAGTAAAACCTCATATCACTTTGCGGCCTCACGCACGGTAGTCCCACGGGTGTCGCCTTACCATGGCCCGGGACCGTTTGCGCCTTTTGGCTCACGTATATGACAGTGTCGCTAGCATCCATATGACAGAGAACCCGGGCCGACATGGCTAGTCGTGAACCCAAAGCGGCACTAACGTATGGGGACAGGCATACATGAATCAACATCGAACGTGTCGGTCAGCAGCGTGTGAATCCGGGCTGTAGCACTGGGCTAACAGGACTCCGGGAACCCGGGCTGTAGCAGGCTAGGCAGGACTCCGGATGTCACCGCGTGACATTTCCCCGAAGGGACAGACACAGGAATGAAGTGAATCACATGCCGACCAGTCAAGTGTTCCGGAGCAGTAGTGCTGGGCTAGCAGGACTCCGGTGAACCGGGCTGTAGCGGACTACTATGGCTCATGGAAGCACAAGACTACATTTCCCCATAAGAGAGGCTACCAAGGATAAACAACTAGGTTGTCGGATCCCACACATACCAAGCATTTCAATCATACACACAATATGCTCGATATGTGCAAATACAACATGGCATCACAACAAGACTCTACGACTCAGAGTATTTATTCATTAGGCTCCGAAGAGCCAAATATTACAAACATGGGTCTCATGACCCAACATTCAGAGCATACAAGTCAAAGCACATGCGGAAGCTTAACCTGTCTGAGTACAGACATCTACAAATGAAAAAGGCTGAGAAGCCTGACTAGTTACTAGATCCTGCTGAGGGCACAAGATCGTAGCTGAGGTATCAAGCTAAACGTCGAAGTCCACACGGAACTACTAGCGAGACTGGCGTCTCTCTGCAAAACATAAAATAGGCAAACGTGAGTACAAATGTACCCAGCAAGACTTACATCAGAACTAGCTACATATGCGTCGGTATCAACAAAGGGGGGTGGTGGAGTTTGACTGCAGCAAGCCAGCTTTGACTCGGTGGCTATCCTAACTATGACTGCAAGTAACTCTTTGAGGTGGCGCACACGAGTCCACATATTCACCATATCAATACTCCACTATGGATCCGCTCCCGTCTCCCTACGAGAACGCCATCCATAGCACTCACGCTTATCTTGCGCATTTTAGAGTATCCACTTTCACTTCTCTATGAACTGTTATAGGCAACCCAGAAGTCCATTTCCGCGGACACGGCTATTCGAATAGATGATGTTAACCCTGCAGGGGTGTACTTCGACACACACGCTCTCACCACTTACCGCCGTTTACACGACATGTACTCGGCAACCTTCAAGCGGAAGCCCAGCGAGGGTGTCGGCCACAGCCTACCTAAACACTCAAGTCTCTAGTCCAGGTTTATCGCCTATTCAGGTTCCATCCGCAGGGAGTCCGGCCGAGGTTTCCACATACGGCCCCGAACGATGTGTGCAGGGTTCCCGAGACACCAAACGGGCGCCCGGTACACCGTGCCACGTGCCTACCGCATCACAGCCCACCCCTCGGTCAGCGCTGTCCACGGCCTCCAGCATACTACAAACACCAGAAACTACTTGCAACTCCTGGACAGAGGACAAGGGTGATTAAGAAGCCGAGAGGGTCCATTGGTTTCGGGCCCAATGCGTGGTAGTAACTGTATCATGGATCACAAACACAGAACTCAGTTCCTGAGGACGGCTTCAATGAGACAACCCACCATGCACTCATACATGGCCTCTCACCGCTACCTTTACCAAATCGTGTTCACACTCTTAGCTCACGCACAGTAGGACATGTTCATCACCATTCCAATTCATCCCCGATGAATCAGACCCGACTCAACTCTAAGCAGTAGCAGGCATGACAAACAAGCATGAATGAGTAGGCACATCAGGGCTCAAACAACTCCTACTCATGCTAGTGGGTTTCATATATTTACTGTGGCAATGACAGGTCATGCAGAGGATAAGGGGTTCAACTACCGCAACATGTAACAGTTGAATCGTTGTTGTCCTAATGTAGTAAAGAGAGCAGGAGCGAGAGAGTGGGATTGTATCGGAATGAACAAGGGGGGTTATGCTTGCCTGGCACTTCTGAAGATATTATAGTTCTTCATCGGTGTCATCGAACTCATCGTCGGAATCACGGCTATCGAGAGGGGACAATCACCGGCAAACAAGGAAGAACACAATCAATGCAATGCAACAATTATGATGCATGATTATGACATGGCAATATGACAAGATTTGGCCTAATGCAACTAGCAACAGAAAGGTTTGGGTTGATTTGAACTCAAGTTCAAATTCAAATTCAAACTATGAATTCAAATAGTGCATTATCATGTTTTCACCTATACAGCAGGTATAACTTAGTTTGACATGCATGAAAATGATACAGATGGATAGATTGCATTTTTCTGATAATTTTTCATATATAAATTATTTCATTCTGAGCTACGGTTGATTTTATATGATTTTTAGAAGTTTATACTATTTTTTGGAGTTTTCTGAATTATTTTAAATCCAGAAAATGAGTTATTGCGTCAGCACTGCGTCACTGTGACGTCAGCTGGTCAACAGGGGCTGGTCCGGGTCAAACCTGACCCGTGGGACCTGCCTGTCAGTGACTAACCCACTAACCTAAGTTAATTAGTGTTAAACTAATACTAACTAAAGTGTCAGTGGGGGTTGGCCCACGCATCAGTGACAGAGGGGAGGTCAAACCCCCCTGGTCGGCAGGGTCAAACCCACCGGCGACGTGACGCCGGCGAGGCCAGACGCGGCGGCGGGCTGCGGGATTCCTCCTCCGGCGACCAAATGGCCGGCGGAGGGCATCTGCGGGACGCGGGCACTCGTCCGCGTCGAGTGGTGGCGGCGGTTGGGCCTGGGATGGCCGGAGTCATCACCGGCGTCGATCTTGGCGGTCGCCGGAGCTCGGGTGAGCTCGGGGTCGACGCTACGGTGGCCAGGGTGGCCCGTGCGGGGCACCTACGTGCTCACCGCGGCGCGGGGAGGGAACTGAGCACCACGGCCGGACCGATAGGTCGCCGGAGATACGTCGGCGGCGAGCACAAGCGGCGGCCCGTGCGGGCGAGCAAGGTGCGGTGGCTACGGTGCACAAGAGCGAGAACGGTGAGGGGGGAGAGGATCAGTGGCTCACGGCGAGTGCAGAGAAGCGAACGGCTTGCTCGGAGGAGAACCGGAGCGGTCGGGGTGGCGGAGGCGATCTCGTCATCGGGAGGTTGGGGACGAGCTCGGTGAGGACGTTCGGGGGCTTTCGACGGGGCGTGGCTCGGTGAGGGGGCGGAGGACGAAGTGGCGGAGCTTCTGGGCGCGTCGGCGAGGCGTGGGGTGGCCGGTGGCCATGGCTACGGCGAGCGGCGGCTGCGGCTGCGCTCGGGTGAGTGCGCGCGAGAGGGACAGGGGAGGGGAGAGAGTGCAGCGAGTGAGGGAGAGGAGACAGGGGCTTCGGGGCGTCGTCGTGGTGTCGCCAGGAGGGGCCGGGGAAGCAGGAGGTGGCGCGGGCGCGTGCTCGGCGGCGGTGCGCTGTCCCCCTCCTCTGCCTACTGGCAAAGGTAGGTGGTGACTGGCATGGGCCAGGTGGGCCGGCCCAGTCCAGGTAAGTGGCCTGAGGCCTATATCTCTCTCTCTCTCTCCCTTTTATTTCTGTCTTTAGTTTCTGTCTTCTATTTTCTTTCTCTGTTTTGGATTAGTAAAAATACTAATTCATTCTGTAAAATCCTGAAAATAATTGTGGGCACTTTTGAAAATATTTCCAACAGCCCTCAACTAGTTTCAGAATTATTAGAGCATTTAACATATTTATAGGATTTAAATGCCCCAATTCAAATACGATATGAGTTAATTCAAAAATCCAAAAATGACCTAGAAATAGGTGCATCATTTTTGGCAGAGGTTTTCACCTTGAACAAAAATCATGAACTTTTCTAAAGGGCATTTGGGTTCATTGAAAATATTGTTTACTCGAACCTAGTTGAATGCATTTGGTGCTAGGGTTTCAACATCCCCATTTCAAGTTTCTTTGAAAATTAAACATGATGACATGAGTAACAAGCAAAGTCAAACAAGGGCTGATCTGGGCTGTGACAGCTCACCCCCACTAAACAAGAATCTCGTCCCGAGATTCAAGACGTGAGGTAAGAAGACAGAGGGGACACAAAGCTAACACGATCTTCATGATCCAATTGCTCTTCGCGAAGATGTTGATCTGTTGCTTCAATTAACGTTGACGTCTTTGCTTTCGAGATCTTCATCCGACACGATGACGATAAGGGAAACTCTATAGAAATCGATCTCCTTAAAGATCGAGCAACTCACGATCAACTCACGGAATGCGACGTTGAGTATCTCTTGAGCTGAGACTCAACACATACATCGAGAGAGGGATGAAGTGAAACAGAGAACGAAGATTCAAGTTGATAAACACAATTCCACGCTGAATAAGACGGTGCATGGTTTCAAAGTAGCGAGGAGATAATTGCCATGACTCCATAACGGGGCACCTTAGGGAAGGTGGCTCGTAGAAATATTCCCTTAAGTGGCAAAAAGAATTACTTTTGATACATAGATCATTAAAACTCTTTATACCAGCCCAAGGAAAATCGCAAACGATCATTTGAAGGAGTTCAGAGAAATGGCATACTCAGATCGGAAAGGAAACTATGGTTATGGAGCAACTCGGCAAGCGGAAGGCACATTCCCGTTGATACCGGGGATATAACCTAGTGTCTGAGTATGCTCTCCAGAACTTGAGCATTTCCATATTCATCAAGGTTTTACCAACATCCGTGCCGAGGATCCTGGCAACACAACATACTACCATGATGAACGGTGATGGAGGATGCAGGTGCAAAGGAGGACAACACTTTCTCAGATTTCACCTTAGCGAAGCCAAGGGAGCAAAATCTGGATGATCGACCGAGAGACATTTAGCACTCCGCTTCTAATGTTCTCCTTGATGTTCTAGCGTAACCCATTAGACGTGGTTTGGTATCTTGAACATCAGGTAGTAGGTCGGACTTCGGGAGCGCAGGATCCATAAGGAATAACTACGGAGGTAAATCCTACGAAATCCTTATGGGGAGGTGGTCAACTTCCTTAATCAAGATACTACAATAATAGGTCTTCCGGCTGGGTGTGTTGGCCACGACATCCACTTTACCGATTAACGAGAGACCAATATTGTAGTTCTTGGGAAGTTCCAACCATCATGTCTGCCTGAGATTTAGATCTGGTTGGTGTCAGAATATTCCAGACTCGTCAAGTCTAGGAAGAAAAATGAAGGTTTGCAACACAAATCGACGAGATGACGTTGCGAGATTCTCAGGGGATGAACTACGATAGCAAGCTCCAAAACACGAGCTGGTTCTGCTACAAACCTGTGAACACACTGTCCAAGACAAGCATGACCGCATAGTAGTCTTACAACAAAACGCTACCGAGTTCAGGTGGGGAACCATCATTAATGACATCGAAGTCTCCACGCGTGGAAGTCCAAAGAATTCACCTTAGAACAGACTCCTTTATCTTGAACAAATCAATCAGTGGCTTGGTGTGCTAGGGATGCATATGGAATGAAGATGATCAGTCTATCATACCACAGGATACTTTGCACGTGCATGATTGACTTGGGATGATTCCAGAGGAAACAACATTGACCTTCTGGAATTCACGGCGGCAACTTACACCAAGTGCACATGAATTAGAGGAAGTCACTTCTTTCATCCAACATATGCTTCATGAACGGAACACGAAGATAATGCTTATAAAGTTTCCAATACTAGCTGGATGTTCAACACGAGTCATGGAGAAGGTAGCAGTGTTGCTGATGGGCTCAACAACAATTCATCCAGGTTTCCATGGAGATGGAATTCCATAATTATGTGAACAAGTGATAGCATTGGTCAGACCCAAAAGATATAATGGTGTATGCTCGAGGGATCAACCACGAGTAAGACAACATTATGAACATCGTTGGTTCTGATTTGATTTGATGATAGCCCATGTTCAAATCAAAGTTTTGACAAGATGATAGACCCATCAACTGATCACAAGGACCAATCGATGAAGATATCACCTTTCTTCGACACACACACACACACAAGGATATCCCTTTGGAAATGAACTAAGTTAGAGAAGCTTTTATCTTCCAGCTCTCCAAGTTGTTGTCTAGCTTAACCAACTAGCTCAAGGGTATCCAACACAGATTCTTGGAGAAAGAGTGGCTTATTGGAAAACCAACTTGATCACGAACTCAACATATCAGTCAGGGGACGACCTGGTGATACTTCCGTGAAGATATCTGGAAAATCGCGAACCACCGAGATGTCTCTAAGCTCGAGAACAATCTTGCTTTTAAGGGCAGGATGATATGATCAATTAGGCAAGGATTGACACAATCTTAACTCTTGATCGAAAGGTGCACCAGGAAAAATGGACTAGGTAGCACGATCAACCTTAGGATGTGATTCAGTAACCAACACGCTAAGGATGAAATTATTGTCCTTTAACTACCAAGCAACGGAGTTGCCAGGAGTATTGATTTCACACATCACAATTCACTTGTCGGTATTCCGGTTATAATAACACGGGGACCGAGGAATGAACGATGATGGCGAGGAGTATCACTAAATCAAGAATTCATAAGAGGTGGTGCAATTCTCATGACACTCTTGACATAAAGATGGTAACACTCCAAGGTAGAACAGAACAAAACTGGATTGGCATTTGATCTGTGGAATACAACTACTTTGACCCAATCCCAGAGATGGACGAGGTACTGGAGTTTGTTTCTCCTAGTCATTCTGAATAGAACGGCTTGACGGACCACAAGGATAATAAGCATCGATAACACGAATGCACAGTTACTCCTGACTATCAATTGATAGACGAGGGCCAGAAAATAACTAAAGAGGGACAACCCAAAGGAACATATGTTTTTCTAAGTTGTGGATGCATGGATTAGTATGTCGAACAAATTCAACATATTTCTTCCGGATAACCCATGCAGAGGAGGAAGGACTGGCAGAGTCACAATATGAATGGAGTACTCCTCAAGAGCGCCCTGGTTGTGATCTTTTGGTTCAAACGAACTCCTGCCAAGAATGGTTCATGGTATTTGGAAGAACGATGTACCACGGACCTCGAAGACTATCACAAAGGTTACTAATATCCTAAAGGAGCGAGCAAACACTAGCTACACGAATTAAGTAGAGTGAATCTTGGGTTCAAGAACCCAGAAATAGAATCCCTACTAACTAAATGGCATCACGGAATGCTTCCAAGAATGATGGCCAGAATCATCACACTGGGACACACAACATGGCTAGGTTACTAGATGATCCCCTAAGACACCTAGGGTCATAATAATAACTCCAACATATATGTCGAGGCAATAGAGTACCTCAACTCAGCAATTAGTGTGATTAACCTGGCCTAAAGGAACATCGACCAGAGGGAGATGATTTTGCAAATGCATCAGATAGTTTAGAAACCTGGGATGACTCGGATAGCATAACGACTGTAAATGCTCAAAAATACTTGAGACATCCTGCAAAATAGTGGCATGACCACTCAACATCACAATATAAACTTCCGGGATCAATGGTCAACATACGGAAGTAGTAGGAACTGAACTAAGGCTTAAATCCATTAATCCTATGAGTCTACGGATTAGTAACACGTGATGCTGATAGAGAGGAGAGAGCCTAGTCCTTAACCCACGTAGAATAAGAAGAGAATGACTCAGATCAGAAGGGCATAAGGTAAAGGAGTAAAAGAGCCTTACGTTCCCTCCCACAATCAATTCCCTTATATAACTAAAGCATTTCTAGACACAACTTCGACCAGTTTGGCTTGGTAATCCTACAGGAAGTCAGGCTCTGATACCAACGCTGTCGGGACCCCGATTCTAAGTCACACCGATCTAGCCTGTAACACCTCATATCACTTTGCGGCCTCACGCACGGTAGTCCCACGGGTGTCGCCTTACCATGGCCCGGGACCGTTTGCGCCTTTTGGCTCACGTATATGACAGTGTCGCTAGCATCCATATGACAGAGAACCCGGGCCGACATGGCTAGTCGTGAACCCAAAGCGGCACTAACGTATGGGGACATGCATACATGAATCAACATCGAACGTGTCGGTCAGCAGCATGTGAATCCGTGCTGTAGCACTGGGCTAACAGGACTCCGGGAACCCGGGCTGTAGCAGGCTAGGCAGGACTCCGGATGTCACCGCGTGAGATTTCCCTGAAGGGACAGACACAGGAATGAAGTGAATCACATGCCGGCCAGTCAAGTGTTCCGGAGCAGTAGTGCTGGGCTAGCAGGACTCCGGTGAACCGGGCTGTAGCGGACTACTATGGCTCATGGAAGCACAAGACTACATTTCCCCATAAGAGAGGCTACCAAGGATAAACAACTAGGTTGTCGGATCCCACACATACCAAGCATTTCAATCATACACACAATATGCTCGATATGTGCAAATACAACATGGCATCACAACAAGACTCTACGACTCAGAGTATTTATTCATTAGGCTCCGAAGAGCCAGATATTACAAACATGGGTCTCATGACCCAACATTCAGAGCATACAAGTCAAAGCAATGCGGAAGCTTAACCTGTCTAAGTACAGACATCTACAAATGAAAAAGGCTGAGAAGCCTGACTATTTACTAGATCCTGCCGAGGGCACAAGATCGTAGCTGAGGTATCAAGCTAAACGTCGAAGTCTACACGGAACTACTAGCGAGACTGGCGTCTCTCTGCAAAACATAAAATAGGCAAACGTGAGTACAAATGTACCCAGCAAGACTTACATCAGAACTAGCTACATATGCATCGGTATCAACAAAGGGGGGTGGTGGAGTTTGACTGCAGCAAGCCAGCTTTGACTCGGTGGCTATCCTAACTATGACTACAAGTAACTCTTTGAGGTGGCGCACACGACTCCACATATTCACCATATCAATACTCCACTATGGATCCGCTCCCGTCTCCCTACGAGAACGCCATCCATAGCACTCACGCTTATCTTGCGCATTTTAGGGTATCCACTTTCACTTCTCTATGAACTGTTAAGGCAACCCAGAAGTCCATTTCCACGGACACGGCTATTCGAATAGATGATGTTAACCCTGCAGGGGTGTACTTCGACACACACGCTCTCACCACTTACCGCCGTTTACACGACATGTACTCGGCAACCTTCAAGCGGAAGCCCAGCGAGGGTGTCGGCCACAGCCTACCTAAACACTCAAGTCTCTAGTCCAGGTTTATCGCCTATTCAGGTTCCATCCGCAGGGAGTCCGGCCGAGGTTTCCACATACGGCCCCGAACGATGTGTGCAGGGTTCCCGAGACACCAAACGGGCGCCCGGTACACCGTGCCACGTGTCTACCGCATCACAGCCCACCCCTCGGTCAGCGCTGTCCACGGCCTCCAGCATACTACAAACACCAGAAACTACTTGCAACTCCTGGACCGAGGACAAGGGTGATTAAGAAGCCGAGAGGGTCCATTGGTTTTGGGCCCAATGCGTGGTAGTAACTGTATCATGGATCACAAACACAGAACTCAGTTCCTGAGGACGGCTTCAATGAGACAACCCACCATGCACTCCTACATGGCCTCTCACCGCTACCTTTACCAAATCGTGTTCACACTCTTAGCTCACACACAGTAGGACATGTTCATCACCATTCCAATTCATCCCCGATGAATCAGACCCGACTCAACTCTAAGCAGTAGCAGGCATGACAAACAAGCATGAATGAGTAGGCACATCAGGGCTCAAACAACTCCTACTCATGCTAGTGGGTTTCATCTATTTACTGTGGCAATGACAGGTCATGCAGAGGATAAGGGGTTCAACTACCGCAACATGTAACAGTTGAATCGTTGTTGTCCTAATGTAGTAAAGAGAGTAGGAGCGAGAGAGTGGGATTGTATCGGAATGAACAAGGGGGGTTATGCTTGCCTGGCACTTCTGAAGATATTATAGTTCTTCATCGGTGTCATCGAACTCATCGTCGGAATCACGGCTATCGAGAGGGGACAATCACCGGCAAACAAGGAAGAACACAATCAATGCAATGCAACAATTATGATGCATGATTATGACATGGCAATATGACAAGATTTGGCCTAATGCAACTAGCAACAGAAAGGTTTGGGTTGATTTGAACTCAAGGTTCAAATTCAAATTCAAACTATGAATTCAAATAGTGCATTATCATGTTTTCACCTATACAGCAGGTATAACTTAGTTTGACATGCATGAAAATGATACAGATGGATAGATTGCATTTTTCTGATAATTATTCATATATAAATTATTTCATTCTGAGCTACGGTTGATTTTATATGATTTTTAGAAGTTTATACTATTTTCTGGAGTTTTCTGAATTATTTTAAATCCAGAAAATGAGTTATTGCGTCAGCACTGCGTCACTGTGACGTCAGCTGGTCAACAGGGGCTGGTCCGGGTCAAACCTGACCCGTGGGACCTGCCTGTCAGTGACTAACCCACTAACCTAAGTTAATTAGTGTTAAACTAATACTAACTAAAGTGTCAGTGGGGGTTGGCCCACGCGTCAGTGACAGAGGGGAGGTCAAACCCCCCTGGTTGGCGGGGTTAAACCCACCGGCGACGTGACGCCGGCGAGGCCAGACGCGGCGGCGGGCTGCGGGATTCCTCCTCCGGTGACCAAATGGCCGGCGAAGGGCATATGCGGGACGCGGGCACTCGTCCACGTCGAGTGGTGGCGGCGGTTGGGCCTGGGATGGCCGGAGTCATCACCGGCGTCGATCTTGGCGGTCGCCGGAGCTCGGGTGAGCTCGGGGTCGACGCTACGGTGGCCAGGGTGGCCCGTGCGGGGCACCTACGTGCTCTACGCGGCGCGGGGAGGGAGCTGAGCACAACGGCCGGACCGATAGGTGGCCGGAGATACGTCGGCGGCGAGCAAACGCGGCGGCCCGTGCGGGCGAGCAAGGTGCGGTGGCTACGGTGCACAAGAGCGAGAACGGTGAGGGGGGAGAGGATCAGTGGCTCACGGCGAGTGCAGAGAAGCGAACGGCGAGCTCGGGGGAGAACCGGAGCGGTCGGGGTGGCGGAGGCGATCTCGTCGTCGGGAGGTTGGGGACGAGCTCGGTGAGGACGTTCGGGGGCTTTCGACGGGGCGTGGCTCGGTGAGGGGGCGGAGGACGAAGTGGCGGAGCTTCTGGGCGCTTCGGCGAGGCGTGGGGTGGCCGGTGGCCATGGCTACGGCGAGCGGCGGCTGCGGCTGCGCTCGGGTGAGTGCGCGCGAGAGGGACAGGGGAGGGGAGAGAGTGCAGCGAGTGAGGGAGAGGAGACAGGGGCTTCGGGGCGTCGTCGTGGCGTCGCCAGGAGGGGCCGGGGAAGCAGGAGGTGGCGCGGGCGGGTGCTCGGCGGCGGTGCGCTGTCCCCCTCCTCTGCCTACTGGCAAAGGTAGGTGGTGACTGGCATGGGCCAGGTGGGCCGGCCCAGTCCAGGTAAGTGGCCTGAGGCCTATATCTCTCTCTCTCTCCCTTTTATTTCTGCCTTTAGTTTCTGTCTTCTATTTTCTTTCTCTGTTTTGGATTAGTAAAAATACTAATTCATTCCGTAAAATCCTGGAAATAATTGTGGGCACTTTTGAAAATATTTCCAACAGCCCTCAACTAGTTTCAGAATTATTAGAGCATTTAAAATATTTATAGGATCTAAATGCCCCAATTCAAATACGATATGAGTTAATTCAAAAATCCAAAAATGACCTAGAAATAGGTGCATCATTTTTGGCAGAGGTTTTCACCTTGAACAAAAATCATGAACTTTTCTAAAGGGCATTTGGGTTCATTGAAAATATTGTTTACTTGAACCTAGTTGAATGCATTTGGTGCTAGGGTTTCAACATCCCCATTTCAAGTTTCTTTGAAAATTAAACATGATGACATGAGGAACAAGCAAAGTCAAACAAGGGCTGATCTGGGCTGTGACAGCCGGCCTGATCCCAAAACTATAAATACCGGAGTGTACACCCCCGGTCAAAATTCAGTAGACTACTACGGAAGGGTACAAAATATATACGAGATTAAATTCCACCAGGGGTGCGAGACCCTAAGTCTGCCTGTGTTCAAATGTGGATGGTTCGATCCGCGGGAGGGGGTAAAACATACGCCTTCCATTGGTTTGGTCGAAGTTAAGCCATCAACCGTCTATGCCGGAGCCGATCTCTTCATTGCGGCTACCCAAGCTACACAAGTATATTATCTGCCTTACCCATGCCAGAAAGAGTACCTAAAGGGTTGGGAAGTTGTGTTCAAGGTGTCGCCACATGGTAAGCTACCGAACCCGAATGAAGACGATTACTACAACATTAACCCCATGACATACGAGGGAGTGTTCTATCAAGAGCAACCTGATGATGATGATGTGGTTAGAAACGATGACGCTAGACCATTGGGTGATGATGATGTGGATCCAAATGACGACGAAGCACGGAATGATGGTGAGACCATTGTCAATGAAAATGACATACTTATGCTAGAAAAGTTAAACTTAGACGCTGACGACGAGGAAGAGCCTCCACCTCCGTCAGACAACGAAGATGATATGATTGATAGTGATGATGAGACGGACCGAGAAAGAGGTTACAACAGTGATGATTCATATGGTTTCTAGCAGATGTACGTGTCAAGTCTTTTTTCTATAGTTTAGGAATATGCCTTTTATGCCTTTTTATTAATGTGTTTATTTTCATGCCTTTTCCTTCATTTCATTAATTTACTAATTGCTTATTCTCTTTTCAATGCAGGTTCGTGGAACATGGGCAAGGGGAAGGCCGACGGCGTGGGTTTCCTACGCAAGGTCGTTGGCCTGCCTAGTCGGAGTGGTCGAGCACGTAATCCTCCCCCCCCCGGCTACTTAACGATGACTCCTCACAGGGAGGTAGAGGGAGAGGTGCCCCTAGAGGAGGAGGGGGCGAGGGGAGAGCCCCTAGAGGGCGAGGTGGGGGGAGAGCCACTACAGGGGGTCGCGGCCAGAAAGAGCACACCCTCACCGACTTAGGGGTGTTGTCTTCGAGGCCATCCTCTAGTGAGGTACCCTCCTCTAGTGAGGTACCCTCCTCTGGTGAGGAGGAGGAGGACGACGAGGCAGGCGAGGAGGAGGAGGTTCGGGATGGGGCCGAGGAGGAGGTGGAGGAGGAGGACGAGGAGGAGGAGGATGAGGAGGAGGTTGGGGAGGGGAAGGCAGGCGAGGAGGAGGGTGGTGGCGGGGATGATGGTGCTGGCGGGGAGGGGGTTGACAACAAGGGGTGGCTGTGTGGTAACGCAAAACTACCAAAGCAGGTTCCTGCTACTGAGGAGCAGAAGTGGCTCATTAAGCCCACGGGGAAAGAGTAAGTGCCACTTTATAATAATTTCATTATTTTGCTTGTCACATGCTCATTCCGGTTGTTATTTATTTTGCTTGTCACATGCTAATAGTTCATTCTTTTGCAGCAACTGGATATATTCTAAAGGGGTCCGTATTCCCAACGGCCTCATCACCGTCCTGCTGAAGTTACACTGGCCGGGGTTGTACTGTCCGGATCCAGTCAGGCACCCGGACCATCGGGTCTTGGCCACGAGCTGGGAGCACTGGGAAGAGGCCCTCCACGCGGAGCATGGGACCCATGCCAAGGCCGTGATCACCACTTTCTGGGTGAGTTCTCTTCAGAAGCACAAGTCCATTCTAGTTTCATGAATGATTTAACTCATGGCTTCTTCCATTCTTGTTTCGTGCATGATTGTAGAAATTCTATCGAGTTCTCCCGGAGCACAGGGGCAGAGCGGACCAGATCGTGCTACGCCAATGCAAGAAGAAGGCCTGCCAGATGCAGTACGAGGTGCGCTATGTGGCCATCTCGACATACTACCACGACTATCTTGGTGTGAAGATGACCAAGGAAGAAGCGCGGAGGATGGGCATTACCTTGGAGAGGGACGAGTTCTTGGCGGTAAGTATAAAAGATTTTTCATTATGCTTTCATTACCTTGTGGTACATTTCACCGTTTTGTGTTGACATGCCATTATGCTTTTATTATGTAGGTGTGTCCAAATTGGTGTTATGGAAAAGACGAGTCCTGGGCGGCATTGGTGGATCTTTGGTGTGATGAGGCTGGAGCCTGGGTGGCTATGAGAGTCAAAAACAAGGCTAACCGAGGGAAGGAGGGAGTACATGCTCAGGGAAACCGAAACCACTATCTCCACAAGGCAGTTAATGTATGACTAGCTAACCCCATTAAACATTCTTCTTCTTCTATTTACCATCACTTTCTTATGTATGACTAACCTCTGTTTGGTGGTGCAGGAGGAGAAACTGAAGCGGCCGCTCTCACACATGCAGGTGTGGGAGATCGCCCATACGCGGAAGGACCCCAAGCCTGGCGAGCCCAAGTACTACGGCAAGAAGACCGCGGGGAGGAAGAAGGCCTACTCTGAAGGGTATCTGGCGTTACATCCTGACACACCTGACCCCATTGCGGCGGATCTGGACGAAAGGGTGGTGGTGGGCATGGGGCCGAAGGAGCACGGTCGGGAGGCGGTTCTCGATGCTGTGATCACTCCGTCTATCTCCTACACACAGCTCCGTCGGATCGACCCGACCCTGAGCCAGCGCACGAGCACGCGCATGAGCAGTGCACCGTCACTGTCCCTCTTTCAGGAGCAGCAAACTGTAAGTATTTTCCCTTTTATCTTCATTGTTCCCTTTATTTTCCGCATTTAGTAGTTTTATGAGTCTCATCATGTCATACTGTAGGCCTACATGGAGTACACACGCCAGGAGACCATGGCGTGGCACGACCGCCTTCATGCATACCATCAGCAGAGGGATCACGAGATGCAGCACGCTTTTCAGGAAATGGCGGCCGGCAGGTGTCCTCAATGGCCATCAGCAGAGGGTCCTCCAGCACAACCAGTGCTGCTGACCTTTGAGGAGTTTGTGGCACAGAACGCTGGCCCCTCGCCGGTTAGTTCATCCCCAATCAATTCACCCAAAGCATGTCATGCCTTTCAACACAGTCTTATATCCCGTTAATATATCTTTTCAACATCCAGGGAACAGGTGCGTCTACCGTTGGCGGTGGTCTTCGCAACACTCCCGAGACACGGAGCCCGACCACTCCGATCCACGGAGACGGAGGCGGAGGCGGTCTTGGCGGTAGCGCTGCCGCTAGCAGTGACGACCTGGGCTTCGGCGGTCTTGGCGGTGACGACTTCCGCGGTGCTCGACGTCCTGGCGCTTAAGCCTTTCTCGATGCTATGATACTTGCTTGTTCTCGATGCTATGATACTTGTATGCTTGTGATGATACTTATCTTATTGTTGTTTGTGAGATTCTTATATGCTTTGTGGTGATGATACTTATATGTGTGATGCTTTGCGATGCTTCTTAGCGATGCCAATTTGTTGTGTGATGTTGTGTATATGCTCTTTGTTCTATATGCTATTTGTTATATATTCAAATGAATTGAGCTGAAAAGAAACAGAAAAAAGAAACAAAAACTGGACAGAATCTATGCCGACAGCCTGGCCGTCGGCGTAGGCCTGGCGTGAGCTCCCAGTGGACGACACATGGAAAGGCCGTCGGCATAGGCCTGGCGTGAGCTCCCAGTGGCCGACACGTGGCACGTCTATGCCGACGGCCAGGCCGTCGGCATAGATTTGCCCCAGGAGCGCCCAGTATCTGACACGTGACGTGTCTATGCCGACGGCCTAGCCGTCAGCATAATTTCAAACTAAGCCGACGGCTGGGCCGTCGGCATAGACACGCCCATGCTGGACGGCGTCTCGCCACGTGGCGAGAAGCCATTGGGCAGCACTTGACGGCGGCCGCCGTTAGGCAATGACGTTGCCGACGGCCAAGATGTACGGCCACCGTCGGCATAGGGTCTAAGCCGACGGCTTTTCTATGCCGACGGTCATCCTGGCTACACCGACGGATATGTTGCCGACGGCCCTATGCCGACGGGGGCCGTCGGCATAGGCCTGACCCGACGGCTAGTCATGGCTATGCCGACGGCCCTCGCCGTCGGCATAGGGTGCGATTCCGGTAGTGCCCCCCTCCTCTTTAGTACCGGTTCGGCACGAACCGGCGCTAGCCACCACGTGGCACGAGACAGGCCCGGGTGTGGGTAGACCATTAGTACCGGTTGGTAACACCAACCGGTACTAACTGTTTCGGGGGTTGGTTTTATTTTTTGTTTTTCCTTTAATTTTGTGTTTTCAATTTAATTTAGTGATTGTTTTACATTATAATGAGTTGTTAAATCATTAGGTGAAAGTACCGCATATTAGTTTCGACTGGATGCATGTGGATCCTAGCTAGCTAAGTGATCAAGTATATGCCATATATTCATATTACTTGATCACTTAATTAGGTGATCAAGGTAATATGGATATGGCATATACTTGATCACTTAGTAGGATCCATTCAGTTGAAACTAATCTGCGGTTTCTTTCATAAATGATATAATAACTCATCATCATCATCATCATCATCATATTAATATAAAAACTCTTGCATCATATCATCACCAACAACAGTATACTGCTAACTAAAAATCATCATATATAGTTGTCATTACCACTATTTAATCATCATAGTCATTACCGCTATCTAATCACCACCAACACTAGCTTAAAGAAGAAACATTCACTTGTACCAGAAGCAAAGATATCATCGAGTTCAACATGGTCATGATATTATAAGCGTTCATAACACCACAAAAGAAAATCACTCTTTGAGATTAAGTTCAGGACGAAGAACACGGACATGAGAGGACAAGTACTAAGAGCATGAACTAGCTAATCACTCCTGCTGCTCTCTCTCAGGTAAAATAGCATAGAACATGTATAGCTCTTCTGATTCATCATATTGGAGCATGCAGATGAACCTGTCTCCTAATCATGGGCTGCGCTTATGCTTTCTGCCCCCTAGTACTTCTATGCGATCGTTAACAATTTTGCTCCAATCTTTCACTATTAAGCATTCCTCGCTTTTAGAAATCCTGAATGCACTCATGTGCAATGTAGGATGTCTTGGCCGTAAGCTAACCATTGACATGCGACCTTTAGTCTCGATCTAGTGAGGCACAACTGTCATCGGGAGTCCCTGTTGAAGAACATCGTATAGTAATATACTTAGCAATGAAAGTTTAATTTAGCTTAAAAATAATGTATGCAAAATATGCACTGAGGACAAATAGTAAAAATCTTACCATCTTTCCTAAATAGATGTGACCGTAGTTCAATACGATCACTATTGATCGCACATTTTGAGTACTAAGATTTTCAAATTTAGGAAAATAATTTCTCTTGACAGCATCAAGATCCTCAAGCCATGAAACATAATGACTTATCTCCTCGCAGTTTAGTTCAGCCCCGGGACAGTGGACGGTCCTGTCTACCAAGCGCCGGACATGTTTGCTTGAATGGAAATAAGTTGTCCATAGAAATTAGTTGTCAACTATTTTTGAATAAACAATATCGCAGACATAAATATGGTTGAGAAACTCACATAATAGTAGAACTGGAGGCGTCTGCACATCGGCCCAGATGTCTCTGTTACCTTCAATATCATCTTCTAGACGAATATCAAAGGTGATAACCATATCAGGCTCAAATGCATAAGCCTTGCATAGTGCTTGCCAAGCTTTGCATTCAAAATAGGTGTATGTGTCTGCATTGTATAATTTGACGTCGAAAGTATAACCATGCTCGGTCTTCAAGTAAACTCTCTTTACTTCCATGGTTTCCATAGCACTGAAACCTATCTTATCCAAGACAAAAATTCTTGCATGGCAGGGGATGCGCTAGTAGAATAGTGAAAATTTAAAATTATAAGTTTAAGCAAATGAAGCATAAGTCATGCTTAATTACGAAAAAAGACTTGTCGTTGTGACTTACTGTATCCACTTCAAAGGTCTCATCTAGCTTGATGCTGAAGCGCCTATCATCAACAAGGAAATTTCTGTCGCACAGGCCGCGCTAGTCTTCACAGTATTCGCACATAATGAAATCTTTTTCGTCGTTAAACGACATTTCCTATGTTCATATGCATGGGTGAAACATTAAACACCTACTAGTTCTATTAATTCAATTAAATAAACTAGTCTATTAATTCAACTAATTCAACTAAGCATTTACTAAAAATAAACTAGTTTTATTAATTTTCTTACAAAAATAAAGTAGCTAGTTCTATATGTTAATATTTTAATTAGATCATCAAATCTCAGATACCTAAATTTTCTTACTAAAAATAAACTAGTTCTATTAATTCAACTAAGCATTTACTAAAATATATAAAGTAGCTCGTTCTATATAGTAATATTTTAGTTAGATCATCAAATCTCATATACCTAAATTTTCTTACTAAAAATGAACTAGTTCTATTAATTTTCTTACTAATTCAACTAAGCACTTATTAATTTTCTTACTATTCAACTAAGCACTTACTAACTCATCTAACATTAATATAGCTAATTCATCTTTAAGTAAAAGTATAAAAAAAACTAACTCATCTAATTAACACTAATCAATATATAGCTAATTCATCTAACAATTGACATTAATATTTAACTTTTCTATCTAATTCATCTAACATTCGACATTAATCTAACATTCTTATCAAGGTAATTCGTCCAAGTCGATCATGTAATTAACAATTTGACATGCATTAATCTAAAAAGTAGAAAACGGAAAATAAGTAAAAAAAATGTGTGCGTGTGCGCGCGCGTGTACGTGTTTGTGTGTGTGTGTGTACGAGCGGGGGCGGCGGCGTACGGGGGGGCGGCGTACGGGCGGCGGGGGCGAGACGACGACGTACGGGGCGGCGGCGCGAGACGCGACGACGGCGACGGCGGGGACGGCGACGACGGGCGGCGGCGCGAGACGGCGACGACGAGGACGACGACGACAGGCGGCGGGGGCGATGGCGAGCGGCGGGGGCGGCGAGGGCGAGACAGCGATGGGCGACGGCGCGGGACCGGAGCGGCGGCAATGTCGCGAAGAGGTTGAAGATGGGAAGATGAAACTGAATTTTTTGTAAGTGCTATATATATAGGAAGTGCTTTTAGTACCGGTTGGAGCCACCAACCGGTACTAAAGGTCAATTTGGCCAGGCCAAGCGGCCGGAAGCGGCCACCTTTAGTACCGGTTGGTGGCTCCAACCGGTACTAAAGTCCACCCTTAAATACCGGTTAGAGCCACAAACCGGTACTAAAGGGCGCGCTGTGATGTCAAGAAGTAAATGTCTGAAAAATAGCAAATGACTGAAAAATAGCAAATGATGTCAGAAAGTGTTGCAAATTGATGACGTCGCTTTGAATGGTGCATACGAAACGCAAAAAAATTCTGGAGTTCAAATAAGTTTAGAAAAATGAACTGCCCGTGTAACTGATAAATTCTCGTCCGAAACACTGATACTCCGAAAGAGATTGTCCAGTTTGTACACGAAGTGCATCCAGTTTTTGCCGTAACCCTCTCTACTTTTTTGCACATGCTATGTGGGTGAAATGATTATACCATGCCAAGTTTCAACATTTTCAGAGTTCATTTTGTAGTGATTTTCAATTTCACGGTCATTTAGCTCTCTAAACAAAATGGTAAATGACTGAAAAATAGCAAATGATGTCAGAAAGTGTTCAAAATTAATGACGTCGCTTTGAATGGTGCATACGAAACACAAAAAAAGTCTGGAGTTCAAATAAGTTTAGAAAAATGAAGTGCCCGTGTAACAGATGAGTTCTCGTCCGAAACCCTGATACTCCGAAAGAGATTGTCCAGTTTGTACACGAAGTGCATCCAGTTTTTGCCATAACCCTCTCTACTTTTTTGCACATGCTATGTGGGTGAAATGATTATACCATGCCAAGTTTCAACATTTTTAGAGTTCATTTTGTAGTGATTTTCAATTTCACGGTCATTTAGCTCTCTAAACAAAATGGTAAATGACTGAAAAATAGCAAATAATGTCAGAAAGTGTTCAAAATTGATGACGTCGCTTTGAATGGTGCATACGAAACACAAAAAAAGTCTGGAGTTCAAATAAGTTTAGAAAAATGAAGTGCCCGTGTAACAGATGAGTTCTCGTCCGAAACCCTGATACTCCGAAAGAGATTGTCCAGTTTGTACACGAAGTGCATCCAGTTTTTGCCGTAACCCTCTCTACTTTTTTGCACATGCTATGTGGGTGAAATGATGATACCATGCCAAATTTCAACATTTTCAGAGTTTATTTTGTAGTGATTTTCAATTTCACGGTCATTTAGCTCTCTAAACAAATCGATAAATGACTGAAAAATAGCAAATGATGTCAGAAAGTGTTGAAAATTGATGACGTCGCTTTGAATGGTGCATACGGAACGCAAAAAAGTCCGGAGTTCAAATAAGTTTAGAAAAATGAAGTGTCCGTGTAACATATGAGTTCTCGTCCGAAACCCTGATACTCTGAAAGAGATTGTCCAGTTTGTACACAAAGTGCATCCATTTTTTGCCGTAACCCTCTCTACTTTTTTGCACATGCTATGTGGGTGAAATGATGATACCATGCCAAATTTCAACATTTTCAGAGTTCATTTTGTAGTGATTTTCAATTTGACGGTCATTTAGCTCTTTAAACAAATCGGTAAATGACTGAAAAATAGCAAATGATGTCAGAAAGTGTTGAAAATTGATGACGTCGCTTTGAATGGTGCATACGGAACGCAAAAAAGTCTAAAGTTCAAATAAGTATAGAAAAATAAAGTGCCCATGTAACAGATGAGTTCTCGTCCGAGACCCTGATACTCCGAAAGAGATTGTCCAATTTGTACATGAAATGCATCCAGTTTTTGTCGTAACCCTCTCTACTTTTTTGCACATGCTATGTGGATGAAATTATGATACCATGCCTTTGTGTAACAGTGCGTTTCCGTTCAAAATCCTAATACTTCGAAACAGATTGTGTAAACATATAAAAATATACATCAAAAATACATTGATCTAAATGCTATGTGTAAACATGTAAAAATATGCCCCTATGTAAAGACACTATAAGAGCATTTAGATCATGATCTTATATTTTTACAGAGAAATACATCAAAAATACTTTGATCATCAATGATTTTTTTGTGTAGAATCTAAATTGTCAATATGAGTCCTCAACGGTTTGTAAACCGGTGAAAACTTATATTGCGGTCACAAATTTTACACATAGAGTTCAATGAAGACCAGGTGCTTGTGATAGTTTGAGAAGTAACATATTTAAGGTGGTAAAACCTTCTTAGGAGAGCGAGGTGGGACTAAAAACAGCCTGGCACAACCTCTTCAGTATCGGTTCGTAGCACAAACCGACACTAAAGGGGGACGGTGGGGCCACAGCCTCTTTAGTACCGGTTCGTGGGATGAACCGGTACTATAGGTTCGCCACGAACCGGTACTATAGATCTCCGCCCGCCTAGCCGTTTGAACCGGCACTAATGGTCACATTAGTGTCGGTTCTGTTATAAACCGGGACTAATGCGCTTCACATTTGACCCTTTTTCTACTAGTGCTAGTGACACTCTATTTGTCTATGTATTCACACATGTACTAAGTTTCCGGTTAATACAATTCTAGCATGAAAATAATAAACATTTATCATGATGTAAGGAAATATAAATAACAACTTTATTATTGCCTCTAGGGCATATTTCCTTCACCCTCTCCCCCTACAGATTCAATGGCGACGCCGCCATGGCTCGCAGCTCACATTAGATGAATGTAAGGCTGTTGCCCTGTAGACCTGTTGCTACGCTAGGTGCAAGTGCAACTGATGAGTTGTGAACTTCTGATCTTGTCCGATCTAGATGGCTTTCATGGATCGATCGAAACGATCTTGCGTAGTTTTGACATTTGACGATGGTGTCTCTCAAGTTTCAGCTGTTTGGCTGAAATTGTATTGATTGGAGCATCTAGTCATGTACCTCTGTTTCTGCGCGAGTAATTGATGAGTTCTGATCATCAGCCAATCTAATGTAATTTGCAGAAACTAGCTACTAGTATTCAAAACCTGAGTTTTGTTCACATGCTATTCAAAGATAAATCGAGAACGCCACGCATGGATCAAGCCATGAACATTTGCATGTTCAGAAATCAGAACTCGATCTCTGTGGAAACACAAATTCATTTTCCGCTGATGGACTGAAACTTGAAAGGGCACAGCTAAACTCGAGGGGACTGCTCAATTAACTGCAAGAGCCACCGCATCATTGCTGGCATCTAAGAGAAATGCACCCGGAAACGCTGAAGTAGCAGCCACAATAAGAACACAGTCATTACAGACCAATGTCACTGTGTAATTTGTTCATACAGGTTCTAAAGTTTAGAACCACAAGGACAAAACAGACAGGTTCCTCCTGTCTGGAGAATGAATCAAGTTCAGCTAGCAGAAAAATAAGAGCTGCTGGGTTTTCCTCCTAAATTACCCTATATCTCAGTGCAAAATATTCTGAATTCTCATGTCATCGTGTCCCATGCGGCGACACTTCTGAAGAGGTGGACTGTCGAGCGACCGTCAGGAGTCCTGCTCCTATCCATCTCTACTCTGCACTGACATCCCGGTACCGCAGTTCCGTGTTGGCTGAATTAGAACAGACTGTGAGGAATTTAGGTATCATGTCGTGTCACTGATAATGCAACCGTTGGAGAACTGTTTTGCAGAATGAACTTAGAAGACAGACAGCCGATGTACAGAACCTGAAAAACTGAATTACTGTAGGATACGAACTGAATTTGGTTCAGTTATTCAAAAGCATTTACAATACGCTAAATCAAACAAAAATCGTGATTACAGTAGGCTAATCAAACAGAAACTCGACTGATTTGGGTTTCCAGGTTCCAAAGTTTCTACAGTATGCTAATCAAGGACAGCATATGAAACCAAAAAATTATTTATCAAGGCTTAGTGTGAATATGTGACTAATATAGACCAATTAGCTTCAGACAACCTTCTATCATCTGTACAACTAAAGCAGTTACCAACTATTTCTATTCAACTCCTTCTACTTATATCTAATACAATAATCCAGACAGCTCCCAAGTTCTAACTGAAACAGATTAGCAGCAGTTGCAGAATACAACAGTTTCAGTAAACTGTTCTTTAGACAGTTTCATTACACTGCCTTCCAGCACAAGCTGAATAACAGGTTCCTCTGACAGACCAATAGAAAAAAATCAATCATATCTTCCTCCAAAATATGTTGAACCACCATATTCAGGTCAGCATTCAAACCGGGTGAGTTGCACCGTGCTCAGTATATCATGGGAGGTTTCGACCTGGTCGGGCCCAAATATCAGCCTCCGTACAAGAGTGAGATGTTGAATAGTTATCACGATCGTGAAAGACTCTCTCATGTACAGAACAAGCGCGATAGTACATTTGATGACCTTTTTTTGATGCGTGAATTTTTTTAAATTACACATCATTTAAAAAATACATTTTTTTTAGAAAAGGATTTAAAAAAAACTTCTTGAATTACACGGACATTTAAAAAAATATAAGCACTTTTTAAAATTACACAAATGTACTTTTAAATACATGAAAAGAATAAAGTACGTTTTTTTAATTAAATGGTTTTTTTTAAGTACAGCAGCTTTTTAATGCCATGGAGATTTTTTCAAATACATGTGTGCTATCCTTTGGGGAACCAGACTGCTGTGATCTGTTAGAAACCTTGCGACGTTGTGGAAGATTTCTGTTCGATGTCGTCTGGTTTTGCATTCTGGCTTTCTAGCCAACTAATCGCCACTGTACTGGAATATTCTAGCAGAACCAACAAACAGGACATGAACCATGTTACACGACTGAAACTGTAAAAGGCACTAGTAAACTCAAGTGCTCAACTGCTTGCACCTGGCAACGTTGAAGTAGTGGCCATCGTCAACGCATTGCTCAAACAGTTTCAGAATTTTAGAACCGATATGGCAAAGCAAATAGGTATCCTACTGTCAGGAGAACAAACCAAGTTTAAGTAGCAGGAACAAATGAACTGCTGGGTTTTCCTGAACCCATATCTCTATGAAAGGAACTGGGTTCTAATGTTGTCGAGGCGGCGGCACTTCTGAAGAGGTGGACAGGAAGGCGACTTGTAGGGGTATCTCTCTATGCTGCATCGACATCCGCGTACCGCAGCGCCGCGTGAGCTGAATTAGCAGAAAATTAGTTAAGCAGTTAGGCGTCATGTGTCACAGTAACAGGTACTGCAACAAGTTTAAATAAGAAGATCAAAAAGGAAGCAGATCTACAAAACCTCAAAACAATGCAATGTGCTGTGGACAAAACCTGAATTTTGTCCACAAGTTAACTGAAACTATTACAGTAGGCTAAAAAACAGAAATCATTATCTTCTCTGTGAAGCTGAACTAGGTTCAGACTGAACTGATTTGGGTTTTCAAGTTCCAAAGTCTTCCACTAGCTAGCACAGTAGCATCAAATTGCAAAACTAAATCATCTGAATCAAAGCACAGTAGCATCAAAAACCAACTGTTTCCAGGTTCAGTGTGGATTTTGTACTTACGAAAATGACTTGGGTTCAGACTGAGAACTGATACTGATTTGGGCTTTCCACTAGCATCGGTCCATAAATCCAACAGGCATAATGTCGTTCCTGTTGACCACCTACTGATTCGATTCAACAACCTTTACTGATTTCTATAACCCTACTACAGCAGTTCAGACTATGTCCAAGTCATAGGTCCTAACTGAAACAGATTATCCAAAGTTTCAGACGGCACCAGTTTCAGTAAACTGTTTTTCAGACTAGTGCAAATATCCGGAAAAGTTCCAGAAGAGTGCAAGTATGAGTTTCTTGCCAAATGAAAAGAGTAGGAAGTTGAGGGCCTCTCACCAGGCGTCCCCGCGAAGTCGACGACGACGATGAGGGCCTGCTGGTTGCGGGGCAGGTCGACGACGAGTGGGAAAAACCGGCCATAACGTGTGGGGAGGCACATGGCGAGGTGAGAGACGTCCACCTCCAGCCGCCAGGCCAGCTCGTGCCTCAGCTGGTACACGGACCTCCCCCTGAAGACGAACACGTTGTGGTTGACGAGGGCCCCCTCGACGTTCGGCCACACGTACGTGATTTCCCGCGACAGCACCGCGTCGTGGTTGAAGGGAGGGCGCAGCTGAGTCGCAAAGAACTATCGATCAGGAGATCAAATACGAATCTGAGCCAAGAATTGCTCCCAACCGAATGAAATTAACACGATTTGCAATCTTTGCGGTCAAATTCCGATGCATGTTAACAGCATCCAAGAACCCAATTCGCGCAAATTCGGGAAGAATCAAGAAGCGGGCATGGCGGACTCACGCAAGCCGGAGGTGGAAGTGGAAGGCGAGGCATCCTCCGCGTGGCGGGGATGGGCTCCACGACCCAGAGCGTCGTCGGGCTGGGGTTGTCGGGGTCGTCGACATCGACGCTGACGCTGGTGTTCCAGTTGGCGCGGAGGCAGCCGCCGTGGAAATGGTCGAGGTAGACTGCGTCTCCGAATTCCGTCCGGATGGCCAGCCAAGGGATTAGATCCACCTCCGGCTGGTCGCAGCCCCGCTGCTCGACGCGGCACCAGTGGTGACCCTGCGGCGCCTCCACGTTCGTGGCGGCGAGGTACCGGCCGTAGGCGGCGCTGTGGAGGAGTAGGTACGGCACAGGCGCCTCGGGGGGCTCGTACACGTGCACCACCCAAGCCGCGTTCATCGACGCCCGGCGGTGGTGGAGGGAGACGCCATGCCCGTCCTCGTCGGCGTGCAGGTACGTGCCGTACTCGCGGCTGCGCAGCCGCACGTGGTCGCCGTCACGGAACTGCTCCATCGGTCGCTTGCGCTGGACCTCTGCAGAACAGAGGAGGTGGGCTCTGCGCGGTGGAGAGGGGGAGTGGGTTCTTGGTTTCTTGGGGCTCCGGCGAGGAGGGAGGTGGGAGGAGAAGTGAAGGCTGTTGGTTGGGACGGTTACGTTCGGGCGCCAAGGCGGATGTATTTCAAGCGACCTTTCGGCACCAGGTGGGCTTGCGGGCCAGGGCATAGGAAATCCGTCCAGCGGCCCATGCAAGTTAGACCCAGCCAGCACGCCCAATCGTTGTTTTCTCTCTCTCTCAGCTTAAGCTAAAAAATCGTTGTTTTCAAACCTATTGAATACTTACTGCATGGCATCGGGACAGAGAATAAACAAAGAGAAATCATCAATCTTTTTCAGTAAGAGCTGCCCAGAGATAGTGCATGATGCTGTCAAGGGTTTTCTGCAGGTCCACAATGAATCTCTAAGTGACAGATACTTGGGTATACCAACTGATGTGGGTCACTCAAAGAAGGGGACGTTCAAGTATTTGAGTGACAGGGTGTGGGATAAGGTGAAGGGTTGGATGAGCAAATGCCTTTCAGCTGGCGGCAAAGATGTTCTCATCAAGTCAGTAGCCCAAGCCATCCCGGTTTACTCTATGTCATGCTTCAAGCTCCCAAGGGGACTATGTGATCATATCAAGTCTATTATCAGGAAATTCTGGTGGGGATGTAAGCAAGGTGAGCGAAAGCCGGCTTGGGTTTCTTGGGACGTGATGACTCGGCCAAAGCATTTGGGAGGCCTTGGCTTCAGGGATCTCGAGATTTTTAATTTGGCTTTGCTTGCAAGACAAGCATGGAGGCTTCTCCAGGAACCAGCAAGCCTGAGTGCAAGAATTCTTAAAGCTGTTTACTATCCGGAAAGGTCAATCCTTAATGCGGAGTTAGGGACTAGACCATCTCAGATTTGGCGTGCTATCTTGGAAGGGAGAGATTTACTACAGCAAGGCATCATAAGGCGGATTGGTAATGGGCAAACGATAGAGATTTGGGTTGATAACTGGATACCGAAGGAGATGACACCACGCCCGATCATGTCGCTAGTGGCAAATCCTCCAAGGTATGTGTCGGAGCTCCTGACACCGGCGACTCCATCATGGAATGAGGACTTGATCCGCAGTGTTTTCCTTCCAATTGATGCTAATGCAATATTAAAGATCCCTGTATGCACACGCAACATACCAGACTTCTGGGCGTGGCACCCGGATAAGAAAGGCAATTTCAGTGTTAGTTCGGCCTATAGATTCCTTCAAAAAACCAAGTTACAGAGGGAGGAATGGCTCGAAGGAAGGAGCGGATCCTCCAATGGCGAACAAGAGAAAAAGTCATGGTGTGCGTTATGGAATTTAAAGGTGTCATCGAAGGTAAGGATCTTCCTCTGGAGGCTTGCTCACCACTCGCTACCAACGACGGACACTTTGCAGAGAAGAAACATGGCGGTACATGCTACATGTCCGCTATGCGGTTGCGTTGATTCATGGAGGCATGCACTGGTGTCGTGCACGATGTCACGCTGTGTTTGGGCTCTATCGGATGAGGCACTTGTTTCACAAATGTCTGAGAACTTGAAAGCTAACGCGCGGATTTGGTTATTCTAGTTGAATGAATCCCTGGACCATGCAAGCTTCACGCGGCTGGTAATTACACTATGGTCTATTTGGTTTGCAAGGAGGAAAGCTATATATGAATCAATTTTCCAGAGTCCACAACAGACCACATCCTTTGTAAACAATTACATTGATGAGCTGGGCCAGTTACATGCTAGGAAGGAGCATCAAATAACACAAAGGGTAGCATCGGCACAACAGAAAAGGTGGCTTCCGCCTCCGAGCGGCAAGGTAAAGTTTAATGTGGACGGAGCAGTGGCCAGGTCTCGGCGTGCAGGGGCTGCTGCAGCGATATGCCGGGATCAGGACGGCCAATATCTGGGTTCATCGGCGGTTGTTTTTCAGGGAATCACTGATCCGATGATGCTCGAGACTTATGCATGCAGGGAAGCTTTGGCATTGGCAGAACAGCTTGCGACAATGAACATATGTGTGGCCTCGGATTGTCAAGAAGTGGTCAATGATATTAACAGAGGGACAGGAGGCCCCAACGCTGCTCTTATACATGAAATAATGCTTCGATGTAATAGTTTTACTTCATACTCTTTTATTCATGAACATAGGAACCACAATTATGAGGCTCATAATCTCGCCAAGTTTGCTTGTACTCTAGGACTAGGTAGACATGTTTGGTTGGGCAACCCTCATGACCCAAACCTTGTACCTATGTCGCTTGTTTTCGAATGAATAAAGTTTGGCGAGAGTTCTCAAAAAAAAAGCTAAAAAATCCCCGATTACTCAAAAAAAGGTAAAAAATCCCATTTGTCTCAAAAAAGGCTAAAAAATCCCCTTCCGCTAAGAAAATTCCCTTAAAAAAGTTTATGCTAAACAAATGTTCCGCTTCTTAAAAAAGAATCATGTTTTTTTTGCTAAAGGACTAACTATTTTTGTTCGACGGATTACGACAGTGACTACCTGTCATATCGACAGTGATGTCATTGTGGTGCCAAGTTTGCCATGATGGCTTGTGGCCATGTTTCATAATTTAGTGTTCTTGGTTTTCTTCCTGAAGAGCTCGATGACAAAGAAGCATTTTGACAACCTACCTTGCAAAGAGAGGTTCCCAACATCTAGGTTTTCACCTTCTGGAGGTGGATGACCAATGCAAACCCTTCGAAACATTCAAAGTCGATCAAACATGCAAATGTTTGATCTTCTACTCTATCAAACCCATAAAGAAATGTCGAGGCACAAATTGAGAGTAGGGACTAAGAGATCGTGTCTTCTTAGAATGCTTACACTACAAAAAAAGACACATCCGTGACATTTTGGGCCGGACGAAAAAAAATTCTGTCATACATATGACACTTCTATGACGATAATTGTGATAAAACCCGGTATCATCATAGATTTGGTGGGCTCCTACTTCTATGACAAAAAATCATGACAGAAAATGGGCTTTTCGTCCTGGGCGGGGCGGAGACGCAGCCGCATGACATTCTTTGGGCCGTCCATGACGGAAAAAACCGTGGTAGAAGCGAGGGGGAGGAAAATTTCGGGGAGTTCCCGGTTACGGTGGGAGGTCGGGGGCCGAGCGATGCGCGTTTCTCTCGTACACGTACGCTCATGTGTGCGAGGCGTTGGCTCTAGCTGAACCCGAGCGAGGCGTCGGGCTCTAACTGAACCCGAGCGATTGCACTGCAGGCTACGCGTTACTGAACCCGAGCGATCGATCGATGTATGTTAACTGAACCCGATCGAGCGATTCCTTCGCTACTGCTGCTAACTGAAGCCGATCGATTGGATGAACAGTGAGCGTTGCGGGGGGGGGGGCGTTGGATGAACAGTGAGCGGTGGCGTTGCCTCTGGATGAACAGGACCCCGTGGTGTGGAGGGCTGGATGAACAGTAGACGGTGGAGGGGTGCCCGTGGAGGGGTGGTTGAACAGGACCCCGTGGTGTGGAGGGCTGGATGAACAGTAGACGGTGGAGGGGTGGTTGAACAGGACCCCGTGGTGTGGAGGGCTGGATGAACAGTAGACGGTGGAGGGATGGTTGAACAGGACCCCGTGGTGTGGAGGGCTAGATGAACAGTAGACGGTGGAGGGGTGCCCGTGGAGGGGTGGTTGAACAGTAGCCGGTGGAGTAGCGCGCGGTGGAGGCTGGATGAACAGGAGCCCGTGGAGACTGGAGGAGGTCGATGGTAGCCCGTGGAGGCTGGAGGAGGTCGATGGTGGAGGCTGGATGAACAGTATCCCGTGGAGTCCCGTTTTGCGGTACACCACACCCCTCCCGATGAACAGGACCCCCGTTTCGACCGTAGGAGGTCCGTTTCGTCCGTTTTGCGGTACGCCACACCCCTCCCAATCAACAGGACCCCCGTTTCGACCGTAGGAGGTCCATGTCGCCCATTTTGCGGTACGCCACACCCCTCCCGATCAACATGACCCCCGTTTCGACCGTAGGAGGTCCGTTTCCTCCGTTTTGCGGTACGCCACACCCCTCCCGATCAACAGGACCCCCGTTTCGACCGTAGGAGGTCCGTTTCCTCCGTTTTGCGGTACGCCACACCCCTCCCGATCAACAGGACACCGTTCCGAATGTAGGAGGTCCGTTTCCTCCGTTTTGCGGTACGCCAGGCCTCGTTTCCATCGCCTGTTCCGTCCAAGCCCTCCCGATGAACACGACCACACATTCCGTTCCGACCCAGCCGGTTGGCTCCCACGCGTTCCGTTGCCTTCCGATGAACACGACGCATTCTGTTGCCTCCCCATGAACACAACGCATTCCGTTGCCTCCCCATGAACACGACGCATTCCGTTGCCTCCCCATGAACACGACGACGACGCTGTTTCTCCGTTCCGACCCAGCCATGTACACGAGCCCTGGCCGTACGTATGCGCGAGTAGGCGTTCGAGACCCCGCCCGTATGTACACATACGTGGCCGTATTTTCTTTCTTGCACCCTGGCCGCTGTACGTACGTGTACATGCTACGTGCGCGCCTCTACTACGACACGTACGCGCCTCTAC
This sequence comes from Aegilops tauschii subsp. strangulata, assembly GCF_002575655.3. NCBI lineage: Eukaryota > Viridiplantae > Streptophyta > Magnoliopsida > Poales > Poaceae > Aegilops > Aegilops tauschii. Next base: position 72,267,720 of record NC_053041.3, read on the forward strand.
TACGACACGTGCGCGCCTCTACATCCACCAGTATATATGTACGTACACGTTCGCGACCAGAATGACAACGCTACGTACGCTTCGACCAGGTGGGTCCCGACTATCAGGCACTTCCTTGCCTGCGAAGATGTAGCTGGTGGGTCCCAGCAGTCAGGGCGTGAATCATTTTTTTTTGCCTGGACGCACTTCCTTGCATGCGAAGATGTAGCTGGTGGGTCCCAGCAGTCAGGGGGGAATGTTTTTTTCGCGAAATACAGTGGCCCGTCCGGTGGGTCCCAGCTGTCAGGTGGAGGAATCATTATTTTCCGCGTAATAAGGAGGCACTTCCTTGCTGTGTCCGTGGACCCAGCTGTCAGCCTCTCCACGTACAGTCCATGTCCGATGGAAGTCGTTCCTTGACCACGTTGACCACGCCGCGCCGAGAGCACCAGGGCGGTGGACGACGGCGAGGCCTAGGAAGGGAACGACGGGGAGCCGGGGAAGACGCGGTGGAAGCCCGCGCGGAGAGGAGTACGAGGGTTCACTGGTTCGGCTGCGGTGTGAGGCTGCCGTCGCTGCAGGGCCTGGCCAGCGGTGGGAATAGTAGGGGGCAGTGAGGCCTCCGCGGCAGCACAGCCAGCCACGGGAGGCAGGAGCATGCGGCACGACCGGTGCTGCTTTGGGCGGCTGGAGCAAGAAGACCAGAGGTTGAAGAAGCACTACGGCCGTTGGATGGACATCGTACGGTCACTGGAGCTAGAATCGTTCATATTGACTAAAGTTGACAAAGGCACCCGTCCCAGTCAACTTAGTAGGCCCACAAGTCAGCCTCCCACCATGGTGGGTCCCAGCTAGCAGGGGGAGTATTCATTTTTTTGTGCGTAATAAGGAGGCACTTCCGGTGGGTCCGACCTGACAGCGGGGGGAACGTTTTTTTCGCGAAATACGCTGGCCCGTCCGGTGGGTCCCAGCAGTCAGGGGGGAAACGTTTTTCGCGAAATAAGGTGGCCCGTCCGGTGGGTCCCTGCTGTCAGGTGGAGGAATAATTATTTTGCGCGTAATAAGGAGGCACTTGTTGGGAATCGTAGCAGAATTTTAAAATTTCCTACGCATCACCAAGATCCATCTATGGAGTATACTAGCAACGAGGGGAAAGGAGTGCATCTACATACCCTTGTAGACCGCGAGCGGAAGCATTCTAATGAATGGGGTTGATGGAGTCGTACTCGCCGTGATCCAAATCACCGATGACCGAGTGCCGAACGGACGGCACCTCCGCGTTCAACACACGTACGGAGCAGCGACGTCTCCTCCTTCTTGATCCAGCAAGGGGGAAGGAGAGGTTGATAGAGATCTAGCAGCACGACGTCGTGGTGGTGGAAGTAGCGGGATCCCGGCAGGGCTTCGCCAAGCGCAAGCGGGTGGGAGAGGTGTTGCGGGGGGAGAGGGAGGCGCCAAGGGCTGTGGTGCTGCTGCCCTCCCTCCCCCCACTATATATAGGCCCCCTGGGGGGGCGCCGGCCCTGGGAGATCAGATCTCTAGGGGGGGCGGCGGCCAAGGGGGAAGGGGGGTGGCTTCCCCCCCCCCCCCCCCAAGCAAAGTGGGGCGCCCCCACCCCCAGGGTTTCCAACCCTAGGCGCAGGGGGAGGCCCAAGGGGGGCGCCCCAGCCCACTAAGGGCTGGTTCCCTTCCCACTTCAGCCCATGGGGCCCTCCGGGATAGGTGGCCCCACCCGGTGGACCCCCGGGACCCTTCCGGTGGTCCCGGTACAGTATCGATAACCCCCGAAACTTTCCCGGTGGCCGAAACTGGACTTCCTATATATAATTCTTCACCTCCGGACCATTCCGGAACTCCTCGTGACGTCCGGGATCTCATCCGAGACTCCGAACAACTTTCGGGTTTCCGCATACTAATATCTCTACAACCCTAGCGTCACCGAACCTTAAGTGTGTAGACCCTACGGGTTCGGGAGACATGCAGACATGACCGAGACGCCTCTCCGGTCAATAACCAACAGCGGGATCTGGATACCCATGTTGGCTCCCACATGTTGCACGATGATCTCATCGGATGAACCACGATGTCGAGGATTCAATCAATCCCGTATACAATTCCCTTTGTCAATCGGTACGTTATTTGCCCGAGATTCGATCGTCGGTATCCCAATACTTTGTTCAATCTCATTACCGGCAAGTCACTTTACTCGTACTGTAATGCATGATCCCGTGGCTAACTCCTTAGTCATATTGAGCTCATTATGATGATGCATTACCGAGTGGGCCCAGAGATACCTCTCCGTCATACGGAGTGACAAATCCCAGTCTCGATCCGTGCCAACTCAACAGACACTTTCGGAGATACCCGTAGTGTACCTTTATAGTCACCCAGTTACGTTGTGACGTTTGGCACACCCAAAGTACTCCTACAGTATCTGGGAGTTGCACGATCTCATGGTCTAAGGAAATGATACTTGACATTGGAAAAGCTCTAGCAAACGAACTACACGATCTTTTATGCTATGCTTAGGATTGGGTCTTGTCCATCACATCATTCTCCTAATGATGTGATCCCGTTATCAATGACATCCAATGTCCATAGTCAGGAAACCATGACTATCTGTTGATCAACGAGCTAGTCAACTAGAGGCTTACTAGGGACACGTTGTGGTCTATATATTCACACATGTATTACGATTTCCAGATAACACAATTATAGCATGAACAATAGACAATTATCATGAACAAAGAAATATAATAATAACCATTTATTATTGCCTCTAGGGCATATTTCCAACAGTCTCCCACTTGCACTAGAGTCAATAATCTAGTTACATTGTGATGAATCGAACACCCATAGCGTTCTGGTGTTGATCATGTTTTGCTCTAGGGAGAGGTTTAGTCAACGGATCTGCTACATTCAGGTCCGTATGTACTTTACAAATATCTATGTCTCCATTTTGAACACTTTCACGAATGGAGTTGAAGCGACGCTTGATATGCCTGGTCTTCCTGTGAAACCTGGGCTCCTTGGCAAGGGCAATAGCTGCAGTGTTGTCACAGAAGAGAGTCATCGGGCCCGACGCATTGGGAATCACCCCTAGGTCGGTAATGAACTCCTTCATCCAGATTGCTTCTTGCGCTGCCTCTGAGGCTGCCATGTACTCCGCTTCGCATGTAGATCCCGCCATGACGCTTTGCTTGCAACTGCACCAGCTTACTGCTCCTCCATTCAAAATATACACGTATCCGGTTTGTGACTTCGACTCATCCAGATCTGTGTCGAAGCTAGCGTCGACGTAACCCTTTACGACGAGCTCTTCGTCACCTCCATAAACGAGAAACATATCCTTAGTCCTTTTCAGGTACTTCAGGATGTTCTTGACCGCTGTCCAGTGTTCCATGCCAGGATTACTTTGGTACCTACCTACCAAACTTACGGCAAGGTTTACATCAGGTCTGGTACACAGCATGGCATACATAATAGACCCTATGGCCGAGGCATAGGGGATGACACTCATCTTTTCTCTATCTTCTGCCGTGGTCGGGCATTGAGCCGTGCTCAATTGCACACCTTGCAATACAGGCAAGAACCCCTTCTTGGACTGATCCATATTGAACTTCTTCAATATCTTGTCAAGGTACGTACTCTGTGAAAGACCAATGAGGCGTCTTGATCTATCTCTATAGATCTTGATGCCTAATATATAAGCAGCTTCTCCAAGGTCCTTCATTGAAAAACACTTATTCAAATAGGCCTTTATACTTTCCAAGAATTCTATATCATTTCCCATCAATTGTATGTCATCCACATATAATAAGAGAAATGCTACAGAGCTCCCACTCACTTTCTTGTAAACACAGGCTTCTCCATAAGTCTGTGTAAACCCAAACGCTTTGATCATCTCATCAAAACGAATGTTCCAACTCCGAGATGCTTGCACCAGTCCATAGATGGAGCGCTGGAGTTTGCATACCTTGTTAGCATTCTTAGGATCGACAAAACCTTCCGGCTGCATCATATACAATTCTTCCTTAAGAAAACCGTTAAGGAATGCCGTTTTGACGTCCATTTGCCATATCTCATAATCATAGAATGCGGCAATTGCTAACATGATTCGGACGGACTTCAGCTTCGCTACGGGTGAGAAAGTCTCATCGTAGTCAACCCCTTGAACCTGTCGATAACCCTTAGCGACAAGTCGAGCCTTATAGATGGTCACATTACCATCCGCGTCTGTCTTCTTCTTAAAGATCCATTTCTTTTCTATGGCTCGCCGATCATCGGGCAAGTCAGTCAAAGTCCACACTTCATTTTCATACATGGATCCTATCTCGGATTTCATGGCTTCTAGCCATTTGCCGGAATCCGGGCCCGCCATCGCTTCTTCATAGTTCGAAGGTTCGCCGTTGTCTAACAACATGATTTTCAGGACAGGGTTGCCGTACCACTCTGGTGCGGAACGTGTCCTTGTGGACCTACGAAGTTCAGCAGTAACTTGATCCGAAGCTTCATGATCATCATCATTAACTTCCTCCCCAGTCGGTGTAGGCACCACAGGAACATCTTCCCGCGCTGCGCTACTTTCCGGTTCGGAAGGGGTGACTATCACCTCATCAAGTTCCACTTTCCTCCCACTTAATTCTTTCGAGAGAAACTCTTTCTCCAGAAAGGACCCATTCTTGGCAACAAAGATCTTGCCTTCAGATCTGAGGTAGAAGGTATACCCAATAGTTTCCTTAGGGTATCCTATGAAGACACATTTTTTCGATTTGGGTTCGAGCTTTTCAGGTTGAAGTTTCTTGACATAAGCATCGCATCCCCAAACTTTTAGAAACGATAGCTTAGGTTTCTTCCCAAACCATAATTCATACGGTGTCGTCTCAACGGATTTTGACGGAGCCCTATTTAAAGTGAATGCGGCAGTCTCTAAAGCATAGCCCCAAAATGAGATCGGTAAGAGACATTGATCGCACCATATCCAATAGAGTGCGATTACGACGTTCGGACACACCGTTTCGCTGAGGTGTTCCAGGCGGCGTGAGTTGTGAAACGATTCCACATTTCCTTAAGTGCGTACCAAATTCGTGACTTAAATATTCTCCACCACAATCTGATCGTAAGAACTTTATTTTCCCGTCACGTTGATTCTCAACCTCACTCTGAAATTCCTTGAACTTTTCAAAGGTTTCAGACTTGTGTTTCATTAGGTAGACATACCCATATCTACTTAAGTCATCAGTGAGAGTGAGAACATAACGATATCCTCCGCGAGCCTCAACACTCATTGGACTGCACACATCGGTATGTATGATTTCCAATAAGTTGGTTGCTCGCTCCATTGTTCTGGAGAACGGAGTCTTGGTCATCTTACCCACGAGGCATGGTTCGCACGTGTCAAATGATTCGTAATCAAGAGACTCCAAAAGTCGATCTGCATGGAGCTTCTTCATGCGCTTCACACCAATGTGACCAAGGCGGCAGTGCCACAAGTATGTGGGACTATCGTTATCAACTTTACATCTTTTGGTATTCACACTATGAATATGTGTAACATCACGTTCGAGATTCATCAAGAATAAACCATTGACCAGCGGGGCATGACCATAAAACATATCTCTCAAATAAATAGAACAACCATTATTCTCGGATTTAAATGAGTAGCCATCTCGAATTAAACGAGATCCAGATACAATGTTCATGCTCAAAGCTGGCACTAAATAACAATTATTGAGGTTTAAAACTAATCCCATAGGTAAATGCAGAGGTAGCGTGCCGACGGCGATCACATCGACCTTGGAACCATTCCCGACGCGCATCGTCACCTCGTCCTTCGCCAGTCTCCGCTTATTCCGCAGCTCCTGTTTTGAGTTACAAATATGAGCAACCGCACCGGTATCAAATACCCAGGAGCTACTACGAGTACTGGTAAGGTACACATCAATTACATGTATATCACATATACCTTTGGTGTTGCCGGCCTTCTTGTCCGCTAAGTATTTGGGGCAGTTCCGCTTCCAGTGACCACTTCCCTTTCAATAAAAGCACTCAGTCTCGGGATTGGGTCCATTCCTTGGCTTCTTCCCGGCAACTGGCTTACCGGGTGCGGCAACTCCCTTGCCGTCCTTCTTGAAGTTCTTCTTACCCTTGCCTTTCTTGAACTTAGTGGTTTTATTCACCATCAACACTTGATGTTCCTTTCTGATCTCCACCTTCGCTGATTTCAGCATTGAATATACCTCAGGAATGGTCTTTTCCATCCCCTGCATATTGAAGTTCATCACAAAGCTCTTGTAGCTCGGTGGAAGCGACTGAAGGATTCTGTCAATGACCGCGTCATCCGGGTGATTAACTCCCAGCTGAGACAAGCGGTTGTGTAACCCAGACATTCTGAGTATGTGCTCACTAACAGAACTATTTTCCTCCATTTTACAGCTGAAGAACTTGTCGGAGACTTCATATCTCTCGACCCGGGCATGAGCTTGGAAAACCATTTTCAGCTCTTCGAACATCTCATATGCTCCATGTTTCTCAAAACGCTTTTGGAGACCCGGTTCTAAGCTGTAAAGCATGCCGCACTGAACGAGGGAGTAATCATCAGCACGTGATTGCCAAGCGTTCATAATGTCTTGGTTCTCTGGGATTGGTGCTTCACCTAGCGGTGCTTCTAGGACATAATCTTTCTTGGCAGCTATGAGGATGATCCTCAGGTTCCGGACCCAGTCCGTATAGTTGCTGCCATCATCTTTCAGCTTGGTTTTCTCTAGGAACGCGTTGAAGTTGAGGACGATGTGGGCCATTTGATCTACAAGACATATTGTAAAGATTTTAGACTAAGTTCATGATAATTAAGTTCATCTAATCAAATTACTCAATGAACTCCCACTCAGATAGACATCCCTCTAGTCATCTAAGTGAAACATGATCCGAGTTAACTGGGTCGTGTCCGATCATCACGTGAGACGAACTAGTCAAGATCGGTGAACATCTCCATGTTGATCGTATCTTCTATATGACTCATGCTCGACCTTTCGGCCTTCCGTGTTCCGAGGCCATGTCTGTACATGCTAGGCTCGTCAAGTCAACCTAAGTGTATTGCGTGTGTTCCGAGGCCATGTCTGTACATGCTAGGCTCGTCAACACCCGTTGTATGCGAACGTTAGAATCTATCACACCCGATCATCACGTGGTGCTTCGAAACAATGAACCTTCGCAACGGTGCACAGTTAGGGGGAACACTTTCTTGAAATTATTATAAGGGATCATCTTACTTACTACCGTCGTTCTAAGCAAATAAGATGAAAAACATGATAAACATCACATGCAATCAAATAGTGACATGATATGGCCAATATCATTTTGCTCCTTTGATCTCCATCTTCGGGGCACCATGATCATCTTCGTCACCGGCATGACACCATGATCTCCATCATTGTGTCTTCATGAAGTTGTCACGCCAACGATTACTTCTACTTCTATGGCTAACGCGTTTAGCAATAAAGTAAAGTAATTTACATGGCGTTATTCAATGACACGCAGGTCATACAAAAAATAAAGACAACTCCTATGGCTCCTGCCAGTTGTCATACTCATCGACATGCAAGTCGTGATTCCTATTACAAGAATATGATCAATCTCATACATCACATATATCATTCATCACATCTGCTGGCCATATCACATCAGATAGCACATGCTGCAAAAACAAGTTAGACGTCCTCTAATTGTTGTTGCAAGTTTTTACGTGGCTTGTATAGGTTTCTAGCAAGAACGTTTCTTACCTACGTACAACCACAACGTGATATGCCAATTTCTATTTACCCTTCATAAGGACCCTTTTCATCGAATCCGTTCCGACTAAAGTGGGAGAGACAGACACCCGCTAGCCACCTTATGCAACTAGTGCATGTCAGTCGGTGGAACCTGTCTCACGTAAGCGTACGTGTAAGGTCGGTCCGGGCCGCTTCATCCCACAATACCGCCGAAACAAGATAAGAATAGTAGCGGCAAGAAGAATTGGCAACATCTACGCCCACAACTGCTTTGTGTTCTACTCGTGCATAGTAACTACGCATAGGCCTGGCTCATGATGCCACTGTTGGGAATCGTAGCAGAATTTTAAAATTTCCTACGCATCACCAAGATCCATCTATGGAGTATACTAGCAACGAGGGGAAAGGAGTGCATCTACATACCCTTGTAGATCGCGAGCGGAAGCGTTCTAATGAACGGGATTGATGGAGTCGTACTCGCCGTGATCCAAATCACCGATGACCGAGTGCCGAACGGACGGCACCTCCGCGTTCAACACACGTACGGAGCAGCGACGTCTCCTCCTTCTTGATCGAGCAAGGGGGAAGGAGAGGTTGATGGAGATCCAGCAACACGACGGCGTGGTGGTGGAAGTAGCGGGATCCCGGCAGGGCTTCGCCAAGCACAAGCGGGTGGGAGAGGTGTTGCAGGGGGAGAGGGAGGCGCCAAGGGCTGTGGTGCTGCTGCCCTCCCTCCCCCCCACTATATATATAGGCCCCCTGGGGGGGCGCCGGCCCTGGGAGATCAGATCTCCAAGGGGGGGCGGCGGCCAAGGGGGAAGGGGGGTGGCTTCCCCCCCAAGCAAAGTGGGGCGCCCCCCACCCCCAGGGTTTCCAACCCTAGGCGCAGGGGGAGGCCCAAGGGGGGCGCCCCAGCCCACTAAGGGCTGGTTCCCTTCCCACTTCAGCCCATGGGGCCCTCCGGGATAGGTGGCCCCACCCGGTGGACCCCCGGGACCCTTCCGGTGGTCCCGGTACAATACCGATAACCCCCGAAACTTTCCCGGTGGCCGAAACTGGACTTCCTATATATAATTCTTCACCTCCCGACCATTCCGGAACTCCTCGTGACGTCCGGGATCTCATCCGGGACTCCGAACAACTTTCGGGTTTCCGCATACTAATATCTCTACAACCCTAGCGTCACCGAACCTTAAGTGTGTAGACCCTACGGGTTCGGGAGACATGCAGACATGACCGAGACGCCTCTCCGGTCAATAACCAACAGCGGGATCTGGATACCCATGTTGGCTCCCACATGTTGCACGATGATCTCATCGGATGAACCACGATGTCGAGGATTCAATCAATCCCGTATACAATTCCCTTTGTCAATCGGTACGTTACTTGCCCGAGATTCGATCGTCGGTATCCCAATACCTTGTTCAATCTCGTTACCGGCAAGTCACTTTACTCGTACTGTAATGCATGATCCCATGGCTAACTCCTTAGTCATACTGAGCTCATTATGATGATGCATTACCGAGTGGGCCCAGAGATACCTCTCCGTCATACGGAGTGACAAATCCCAGTCTCGATCCGTGCCAACTCAACAGACACTTTCGGAGATACCCGTAGTGTACCTTTATAGTCACCCAGTTACGTTGTGACGTTTGGCACACCCAAAGTACTCCTACGGTATCCGGGAGTTGCACGATCTCATGGTCTATGGAAATGATACTTGACATTGGAAAAGCTCTAGCAAACGAACTACACGATCTTTTATGCTATGCTTAGGATTGGGTCTTGTCCATCACATCATTCTCCTAATGATGTGATCCCGTTATCAATGACATCCAATGTCCATAGTCAGGAAACCATGACTATCTGTTGATCAACGAGCTAGTCAACTAGAGGCTTACTAGGGACACGTTGTGGTCTATATATTCACACATGTATTATGATTTCCGGATAACACAATTATAGCATGAACAATAGACAATTATCATGAACAAAGAAATATAATAATAACCATTTATTATTGCCTCTAGGGCATATTTCCAACAGCACTTCCTTGCGGCCGCCTGGACCCAGCTGTCAGCCTCTCCATGTACAGTACTCTTCCGATGGAAGTCGGTCGTTGACCACGTTGACCATGCCGCGCCGAGAGCACCAGGGCGGTGGTCTGGACGACGGCGAGGCCTAGGAAGGGGACGACGCGGAGCCGGGGAAGACGCAGCAGTGGAAGCCCGCGCGGAGAGGAGTACGAGGGTTCACTGGTTCGGCTGCGGTGTGAGGCTACCGTCCTCGCAGAATAACAGGGGGTGTGGGTGAGTGGAGGGACGGCCTGGCCAGCGGTGGGAGTAGTAGGGGGCGGTGAGGCCTCCGCGGCAGCACAGCCGGCCACGGGAGGCAGGAGCAGGCGGCACGACCGGCGCTGCTTTGGGCGGCTGGAGCAAGAAGACTAGAGGTTGAAGAAGCACGACGGCTGTTGGATGGACATCGTACGGTCACTGCAGCTAGAATCGTTTATATTGACTAAGTTGACAAAGCCCTTGGTACGTCAACTTAGTAGGCCCACAGGTCAGCTTCCGAAATGGTGCGCCCCAGATGTCAGGGGGAGGAATAATTTTTTGGGCGGGTGAAGCTAGAATATCCGAGATTGAAGAAGAAGCACGGCATCCGTTGGATGGACATCCAACGGCCACTGCTGCTAGAACCGTGTGTTGACTATAAGTTGACAAAGCCTTGCATACGCGTCAACTCTATTTTTTTTAGGGACGCGTCAACTTAGTAAGGCCAGAAGTGTGTGCCAGAGAACTTATAGCCCATTTGAGATTTGTAAGAATGTGTAGCCCATTTTTGAATTCTAATGGAATTTACTACAACCAATTTACAGTTTGTTAAAAGTACAGCCCATTTCAACCAGCCATTCAAAACAGAATTCAATAAAATTTCCCACATTTTGATGGGATCCGAAATATTTTTATCCCGAAATTTCTAGTTAGATTAAATACAATTTCAATATAAATTTATATTACGTAAAAATCCAACAAAACATTGCGCTCGCAACAATTAATGAAATTAAAAAAATTAATATCCAAAAATAATATTTTATAAAGTAATCACGTGTTTGGTGCATTTTTTATAGTTACTGCCTCTGTTGGAAAAGGCAGTGCCTAGGAGGCGCTTAGGCATGCCTAGGCTCTAGGCAATGGCCAAACGCCTCGCCTATGGCATAAGCAGCAGTCTAGGCAGAGGAAGTAAGAAATTCTCTACCCAAGCGAGAAATCATGCCATATTGCACTGATATGCCAAATGGGCCATATTCCAATCATAGTACTAGTAGTTAACATACTTATATGCCCTAAATTAATAAAATACACATATAATAACCACATATACACCCCGATAGTAAAAATTACATAACTGCCTAGGCTGCGCCTAGGGCGCTTAAGCACCGCCTAGGCACTAGGCGAAGGCCAACCGCCTCGCTTACGCCTACCGCTTTTTCAGACCTTGGTTACTGCCCAGTTTTTATAATTACATCTCATTTATCATTTCTTAAAGCCCATTTTCTTCTTAAGCCTAATGCATCCCTCCTAGGAAAGATTTGCAGCCCAGCGGGGCGGAGAATAACAACTTGACCTTGCCTGGGTATTCCTAAAAAAAGTATAGCTGGGCTAGCCATTTTCATCTTGAAAAAAATTAATATCTGGGCTGGATATCTGGCCTGGGCTAGACGGGCCACAGCCCGCCCAGTTAATACCTGCAGCGATGTTTTCGTTGTTGTTCAGAGGAGAAAAATTAATATCTGGGCTAAACATCAAAAAACTCTGCAGTGCTCACACCTCAAAAACACAAATACTGCTCGAGCTGCTTGGTCCCAGTTGTCGGCCGCTTCTTGTGCAATTCTCTCGTTTATTGACTACTACATAGGTTGACAATGGTGTGGGACTGTGATGTCAGGAAACCAGGAGGAAGCAAAATAAATTATAGTTATATATATATATATAATAAGGAGGCACTTGCGTACGTGAGGCTATGGACCTGGTGGGTCCCCATTGTCATCCTCTCCAAGTAAAGTCATCTCCTCGCCCGCGCGCGCTTTCCGCCCGAAACAGTCAGCGTCGCCCGCCCCGCTTCCCGGTGCAGGCGATTGCTCCGCCTTCAAACGACACAAGTGCCGTCCGTCCGTCCATCTGCCGCCCACATTAATGATACGCGGTTGCCGAGGCGGCTACTCCGGCACCACACGTCTGTCCCTCCGCCCGCCCACCATTGCTATATAAACTGTTGCGCCGGCCATAGCCGCAGTCATCCGCATCCGTTCCCTTTCTCCTGTCCACACCACTACCGCCCACCATGACTTCCTCGCGCTCCAGCGCTCTTCGGGACGGGCGGACGACGGACCACAAGGAGATGGCAGCCATTGCTGCCGACCGGCTGGCCGGCAGGCAGCCGGAGGACAACGACGTCCCAATGGAGAACATGGTAGTCGACGATCCGGCGCCAACCCCCTCCTCCACGCCATCCTTGCCGGTGCATTGCACCATGACCATCGGCGAGGCCCGTGCCCAATATATGGACAGGGTGAGGCAGATGTGTGAGGAGCAGTTCCGGGAGGCGCAGGCCGACGCCGCCTACAACCACCATCTCCTCCAGGAGCACCTGCAGGCGGAGGAGCAGATCGCCGCAGAGCGGGCGGAGCAGGAGGCGCTGCTCGACTCGTACCGCTCCGCCCGCAAGGGCCGCCTCGAGCGCTGGCGGTACCGCATGCGGGTGGCGGAGGCTGCGGCCGCATACAAAGGCTAGCAAAGAGGGCGATGAAGCGGGCGAGGCGCTGTTTGGTGAGACCGAGGACGAGGCAGAGGACAATGCCGGCTCCGACGAGTCCCCGCTCCGCTGGCCTCGACGAGGCCCTGCTCCGCCGAGGCCCCGTGGCGCCAACAACGAGGCAGAGGACACCGCCGGCTCCGCCGAGGCCCCGCCACGCCAACAACGAGGCAGAGGACATCGCCGGCTCAGCCGAGGCCCCACCCTGCCGGCAACGCGGGGGAGGATTTCCACCGCTCCGCTGAGGCGCCGCCCGCTGGCAACGAGATAGAGGACATCGCTGGCTCCGCCGAGGCCCCGCCCCGCTGCCAACGAGGCCGCGCCACACAGAAAATGAGGAAGAGTAGAACACGGTAGGTCGCCGCCGCTCGGGTCCAAGTAAGGCCACCGCTGCTACCCTCCGGTTGAAGCCAAGCTAGGCGGGTTGACCATTGACGGCCGGTTAGCTTCTTGGCAGCGACGTGGAGTCGGAGCTGCGCTGGAGAAGAACGTTGCTTCTACTTAACTGCTGGTGCAGTTGGCTGACTGACACGTGGGCCCAACAGGCCACATGTCAGTTACGCAACTGCACCTGTAGTTAAGTCACTGAAGCTTCTGTTCGGCTCAGCGGGACACAGGTGGGTAGCTTCGGTTAATTAATTATACCTCCAGCGCACCCCTTTTTAGTTGAAGAATGTATGAAATGTAATGAAATCCGGCATGTTTATATGAAATCCGACCGTGTATGAATGAATTTATTTCGATTAGTTCGAATTCCTGTATCACTGGCATTGGATGAACATGCAAAACAATACGTACTAGCATTATTCCCAGGGTGATCACCTCATTTGTAGCAGTTTCACATGTACTCCCTCTGGTCCTTTCTAGTATGCATACAAGTTTTGTCTGTAGTCAAAGTATCTCTACTTTGACCAATCTTATACAAAAAAGTATGCACTTTCACAATGTGCGAAGTAAAAAGGAACAGAAGGAGTACAAAGAGTTTGAGCAGCTTTTTAGTGTTTCTGTACATTGCAATCAAACACACGGGCCTGGCAATTCATAGAGAACAATCAAAACAATCGATGATTATGCATCTCAGCGACTCACATGTCAGAGGCAATATTTACTTCACAACTAAATAATAAATAAAAAATTGATCGACGCTGCTGACAGCAAAGAGCGTCCCATTCGAAAATATCAAACGCATGTCTTGCTAAAATCAATGAGCAAAATTTGACAAGGTTATCCCATTCCAAAATATCAAATGCCTACGATTGTGGAATGGGCAGGGTTTGCCATCAGTTCGGACATTGACATGGCACCTCGTGCTAAATAAACCAGCTGTTCTTTTTGTGCAGTTCCACCAAAATCAACCAAATTCGCGCGTAGCTTGTATGATTTCGCCCTTATATGTTGCAACGCCTTGAACTTATCGGCACCTCCTTTCTTGTGGTGGAAATGAATGATTCGATGTATTCATGAACATTTTGTGCAGTTCCCATTGAAATCAAGCTGAGCACCCCTGTTTGCACAAATACAAAAAAGTGATTAGTATAAAGCAAACTGTACTATGAATTGACAGTTTCAACAGGCACATACATGGTCCATGTAGAGCACACTTTTAGAAAAATGGAACTCACCAGAAAGAATCCTAGAACAACATTGTACTCGCGCATCACAGCAAAAAATGGAGATTTGTCAGTCCTTCTGAGCTGAAGTTAGTTTGGTCTTGTGAGGAGTAATGTAACCATCCTCAACTGCTCCTTCTGATGAGAAGATAGACAGGGCTTCTTCATCCTGGCATAATCGGAACTAGTCACTTCACGTACTCCATATTCTTCTTCAGAGGAAGATGATCCTATTGTGCAAAGACAAGAGGACTACTAAATGCTAGCATCCCTATTTGCTCGAAAAAAAGGAAAGGAAATATTTAAAATAGCACAGATGAAGCACTTCTCAAGGACAATACCACTTTTTCATGACAGTATCTAAACAGTAGCACAACACCAATAGAGATGACAAAGCTCAATCATATGGATGAAATCAGTGGGCGAGTACCAACCTTTGTCAAGAGGCTTATTGTGTAGAGCATACAGATGAAGCACTTCTCCGGAACCATCTGTTGCTATCTACGATGGTGGCCATGCTTACTATATAGTCCTCGATTAGTTTAATGTTTCCAACATCTTCTTGTGCAGTTCCACTAAAATATATGGTATCTTCAAAGAAGATCCATGTTTGCACAAGTAGAGATAATTACATATTACATTAAGAGTGGCATCAAATCAGTGCCAAAACAATTGCTCGTTCCAGCCATAGCAATAAATTAAGATGCAAAACTATATCATTACTTGTGTCATCACAGTTCCAGTGCTTCATTACAACATAGGGAGTTGATTTTTGTTTTTCTTCCGCTTGTTCTTCCCCTTCATCACTTGGTTCAATAACAGACAAGCTTCGCCTTCAATGTAAGATTTGGCATGTCAATTAGGGAGCACAAGTATAGTACTAAACTTAATTTTCTGATGAAAGTGGCAAAATACAGGCCAGCAGTTGTGAAATATCCTTATCTTACCTCAATGGGATATTACGGTGCACATACAGATTGGAAGTCTTGTCTCCATTTGTGCAGTTCACTAAAATCAAGCAGCATTATCGTACAAGTAGCACAACATATGAAAGCACACTGCAGAATCATGTGAAAGAAGGCTAGTACTGACCTCTCATGATGCGGAATTCAAACAACTCACAAGAAGAAGATCTGAACCAAATTCGCCTTAATGGATAGGAAGTAAGATCTCCTCTTGTGCAGTTCCACTAAGATCAAGCAATCAAGCAATGTTGTCGGTGTGACATTTTGGTTGAACTGCACAAAACACTCTTAAAACAAAAGTGTTTTGTGCAGTGCAACAAAAGGTCACAATGGCAACGAGGTGAAGTAGATAACCCTGTTTACACAGAGGTGCAAAGGAAACAATTAGTGGTCAATAACGGTGGATGACACAGAAGCCAACAAAAATAAGCATCTACCTTATCTAAATGGGAAAGAAAGCAAGACAGTAGCATTTCTCAAACGGTGGCATTGATTAATATTAACATAGACATTATATTAACAATAAAATTCGTTAAACATGTAATTTGCTTTTAACTGTGGCATTGCATCAATTTTCCAGCGGCATTATTAGAGGGTGTTTGTTTACAGGGACATTTTGGTGTAGGGACTAAAAAAACTCCGTGTCTGTCCCATCTAAACCAAAGAGGAGGGACTTTTAGGGACTAAAAGTGGGCATGGGACTAAAGAAAGAAGACCCCGAGGGAGTCTTTTTGGGACTTTTTCCAATAGTTGCCCCTGCCACGCATCGCACCTTGTCTCTATTAGTTCATTACTAGGGGTAACATGGTCTTTTAGCATGTCATTTAATAACCTCTAGTCCATGTTTAGTCCCTGGAACCAAGCAGGTAGGGACTAGGGAGTTTTTAACCAAACAGGGCCTTAGATTAACAACAGCTAATGAGTTGCACGGGACAGTGGACGCATCAGCACCATGTGCATCTACCGATGTACTGTTGTCATGCACAGTCTGTTGCAACAAAGAATAAACAACCAAGGAGCATATTTGTGTTGGTCCCAGTTTTGTTATCTTTAGACACCTTTCCCTATGTGAGCGCAGCAAATCTAGTCCTGCTCAAACTCTACAGCCTTGTCCCTTCCTTTCCTTTTTGAACTAGTACTTTCGCCCCTTCCTTTCCTCTTTGAACCACGTCCTAGATTTATGCGATACAACTTTCCCCACTACTTTCCCCCATTCCTTTCCTCTTTGAACCACGTCCTAGATTCATGCTATACAACTTTCCCCCTTCATTACCTCTTTGAACCACGTCCTAGATTCATGCTATATACAACTTTTCCCACTACTTTCCCCCACTCCTTTCATCTTTGAACCACGTCCTAGATTCATGGTATACATGCAGCTAGAGCAATGCATGTGGAGTAAGTAAATTATACCTTAAGGTTCTCGGGGCGCGGTTCGGTGGGCGACGGGACGACGGCGAAGAAGAAGGGGTCGGAGGCCCTCCCGCGCCGCCGCTGGGTGGAAAGTGAACAGCTGCGCCGGTAGTCCCTCGCCGACGGCGACAGCGTTAAGCCTCCTTCCCTTCCCGGCGGACGGATCCTGCCGGCTCTTTGAGCAGCAGTGAGGGGAGAGAGAGGCCAACGAAGTCTTGTTTAGATCTGGAGAGGGCGAGAGAGTGTGAAGAGAGCAACTACAAGCGCTGAGGCTCCAGCGGGAGAGGGCGAGAGAGTGTGAAGAGAGCAACTACAAGCGCTGAGGCTCCAGCGTGTATATATATACCGGGGAGAGAGTGTGAAGCGTGCAAACCCTAGAAAACATTTTGACCAGTCAAAGAATCCTCCTGGCACAAATTATGCTCAAGTGTAATTATCGAACCCGAGACCTCAAGTTCGATGAGCGAACAAGCTAACCAGCTACACAACCCTCCCGTTATGTTCAACGAGAGGGAAATAATCTTTTATACATTCCTGCATTCGTGTGACAAGCATGCCGTGTTTTTTTTGTGTGTGTGGGAGTCATTGGGATTTCAATCATAATCGTGTCATGTGGCTTTGGTGGTAAGACTATCCACAGTGGTACAGAAATAATGCAGCCTTAGTCATCTTACCTCTCTCCACGTAGTACGTTGGGTCCCACCAGTCAGAGGGTGAAACAAACAAATTAATAAGAAAAATTAAAAGCGCCAGCGGTGTATCTTACCTCACACATCTCGCTACTGCTCGAGAACACTGTCCAATTGATCCCTCTGTTCGCTCACGTACTATTTTAAGTGAATCCTTATTATAACATGCACACAAATTTTGGGCACTTGTATTCGACTTAAGTCAGTGTGCCACCGTATCGCGTATACTTACTACTCCCTCCGTCTAGGTGTAATAAGTCACGTTAGAAGGTGCAACAGGACCAAGGTGTGTGCGTGTGCGTGTGTGTGTGTGTGTATGTTTAACAGCATGTGTGTGTTAGAGAGAGCGACAGATCGACCTACTCCTACAGAGAGATGTTGTGTAGTGTACGATTTTAGCCGCGAGAGTCGGTGCATCCTCTCGTTTCCGGGCGTGTCTGGTAGGGACATGTGGACAGCTTCCACGCCCGCTCCTGACCAGCCTGGCCCACCCAAAGCCCCTCCATCGCCCGCGCGCGCTTCCCGCCCGAAACGGTCAGCGCCGCTCCAAAGAATCGGTGCCCCATTCATGCCCGGGAAGAGCGGACGCGACCTCTCACTGGCGCAAGAGTGATGGTTGCTTCGTCCGTCCAACTTACTGCTGGGTCTATGTGATTTGACGGCTCATTGGTCTTTATTACTGAGGTGGTAGGACTGCTGGATGTCCCACGCTTTCGGCGAAAGGAGGTACTACTACTAGATTACAATTTTCTCCATTCTTACAGCGGAGGCGTGCAAGAGCAGTGAAAACACGCAGGCTCAGTGATTACGTGGCCCACCTCACACTATCACCGTGCGACACCTAACTCTTTATATATTACTCCCTCCGTTCCTAAATATTACTAGATGAGTCCCCGCGCGTTGCCGCGGAACAGCGGTATATCTCTCTGCGCAAAATTATCGATTTCATAGAACTAAAAGAACTCTATAACCGCATGACAAATGTGGTAGCCAAACTAAATAAACTCCCATCATCATTTAGATCATCCCACGTAAGGAAAAAAGATCAGCCAACTCCAACTGCATAATGGGATTATATTTTTCTTTTTGACATGTTAATGGGACTTAAAAGCTCACTTACATGCATGCTACCGGTGCATGCTTGCATGCAGACATGTTGATGTGATTTAAAACCCACTCACATGCATGTGCCACGGTATTTCTGCATGCTTGCATGTGGCTTAGTGCGGAGTCTCTCAACGTCTAGATCAGACGGCTATTATGGACTGATTTACTTCATCTAACGGCTACATCAATTTTGATGATGTGGCTCAAGGAGAGGATAGAGAATTCCTAGTAGTGGGGGCTAGCTATTACTAGTAGATAAGTCTTTGTAGAGATTCCACTACATACAGAACAAAATGAATGAATCTACACTTAAAATGCATCTATATACATCCGCATGTGGTTCATGGTGAAATCTCTACAAAGACTTATATTTAGGAATGGAGGACGTAGCTCAACCCTGAGGAGGGCGGCGGGAGGCGGCAACTGCCCACGTCGCGGCAGTGAGCAAGGGACGAAGGCAACCTTACCGGCTTTGTGAGAGAGAACGGTGGGGACCCCTGATCGGGACGTGCCGACAGTGGGTTTTCGCCGTCGGCGACGGCCACCGCATCTACACTAAGTATCCACCCCTTCCCCAAGCGGACGGTATCCGCCGGGATGTTAGAGATGTGGCCACAGTCGTTTTGTGCGAGAGAGTGTGAAGAGAGCAACCCCAGCAAGCAACCGTGTAGGCTAGCCCGTCCTGACTATGTATATAGTGGAGCGGTTTCCTTTTCTCTCCATATGAACCTATCATATTGCGTACGTGCCACTGAAGAAAAAAATTTATTTATACATGACGCGGCACCTACTACTCGTTCTCCTATAACCTTGCGCTTGGCATCTCCAAAATATTAACCTTGCGATTGGCTCTTCGCCTCTTCGGGAAGTCGAGCAATAATGGTAGTGCAGTATATATCGTTCTGGCTATATGAGACCGAATGAATTGCTGCACGTCCACCACGTGGGCGAGGGTCGAGGGCCGAGGGAGAGTGCTACATACGGAGCAAAATGAGTGAATCTACACTCTAAAATACGTCTATATACATCAGTGTTTGGAGTATGTACTAGTAGTTCATATTGAAATCTACTAAAGGACATATATATTCCAAACAATATGATATAATCTCTATAACCAAGGTAGTAGGGACGAGGAGTAAACGGAGGGAGTAGTAAATTTTTCTCGTCGTCCTGAGAGCCACCGCGCGCATGGGCGAGGGAGCGGGCGTAAGGCGGAGAAAGCTTCACCTCATCCGGCGAGCCACCGCGCCCGTGGGCGGGAGAGACGGCGTACTAAGCAAGCTTCTCCTCGTTCTGCGAGTTGACGGGACACATCAAAAGTACTCCAGTGTATAGAGCCTTGCCTCTAAGGTAGGCCCCACATGGTTTGCCTCTTTTTTTAACATAACACGTCAAGTCGCAATTTGTTTGTTCACCCGTGGTAGACGATCCTCCCTCCACCAAGTGGACAACCAGTACACGTGCCAAATTACCACGTGGGCTGCCTTTTTCGTACAGAAATGAGCTCCACCGTGTACCCGCGCGGGTGTGGTTGGGAAAGAGACGGGAGTACGTGCGCCGTGCATGCACCTCTTCTCTTCGTGCACGTCCCCCACCTACGTGGGTGTGTGTGAGAGATACAAACCGTGTTCGTGAGTGTTTTTTGTTTTGGGGTGGGGGTGGGGTGGGGGGTTGATTTCGTGAATTATTTGTGGGAGTATGTGTCGATGACATCTCAAACAAAATTTTGCATGCAATGTGTGTGAAATGGAGGCCTATCCATATCATACATAGAGGGTCGGGAAATCCACGAGAAGAGAGGGAGGGGTCATAACTATCAATAGAGTCGAAGAGAGGATCAAGTGGGTGGGTGCGAGATCGATGAAGAGAGCCATCGAAATTGTGTGTGTGCAAGTCAAAGATATAGGGCGACTGGCCTACCGGAACGTTAGAGGGCACCTGTCAAGTTTGTGTGTGGCAGGGAGACATGACTAGAGCGCTCGATGTATCGGTGTGTGTGGGGGGGAGGGGGTGGGAGGAGGGGTAGGCAGAGGCCTAACTATAGAGGTAGAACGACTCGTATATGTGTTGAGAAGGAGAGACCCAGCTATGTCTTGAGGGAGATCGGTCGACATCCATACATAACTGAAGGACGGGAAATATGATGGGACAGAGAGAGAGAGGAGAGAGAGAGGGAGGGAGAGGGAGGAAGAGGGGTAGAGTGCTGGATGGGTGATGGAGTTGCTTCTCGAAGATGGTGGGAGAGGCCTACTAGACAAACTGAGGGTGGAACTGCAATGTTATCAATAAGAGTGGGGATGTGTTTAGTGTGTGCCTGTGCGTTATAGATCTGTCGGGACCCATCCATGGATGATGAAGGGGAACCATGTGTTTGGTAAGCAAACCTAACTAGATCGGTAGATCAATTGTTGTTTGTCGGAGGAAGGGAGAGACACAACTAATGAAGTAGATCGATTGACGTGTGGGTAAAAACGAGTTATAAAGACCTAGCTAGCTATATGTATAGCGAGAGATCGGTCGGTGTACGTCCATTTGTTAGAGGCAAATAAGGCCCAACGAGACGGATAGACAGAGAGAATGGAGCTAGGAGGTGGTGCGAGAGGCCCAACTACTAGCTAGATAGGGGGAGGAGTGTGCGGTTGTGAGATCGATGAAAAGAGGGGCGAGAGTTTACACGTGTGTCTGACCGTATGAGAGACACGAGGCAAGGACACATAAAGGAGGAGATTGAAGGTGTGTGTGTATGTTGTAGGCAGGCATCGCTAGAGAGGTTTATCGATCGGTGTGTGTCGGAAAGGAGTTGTGGAGACTCTGGGAGAACGACCTAAATAAAAAAATGAATGTGCCCGGTGGATAGAATGCCGAGGGAGGGGGAGGGCGAGGAGGGCGTGTGCATGCACGAGAGAAAGTTAGTGGTAGCTACAAAGGTTAGAGGATTGTGTGGGTGTAAGAGACTAACAAAGATCATAATTTGATATGAAAGCGGATTCATATATTTGAATAGGAGATCATAGTGTTTTAAACATTGCATGCATGAATATAGCGGTGATACACGTGTTGTGCACATGATATACCATAATGTGATAATGCATGGCGTTTGCAACTCACAGCTAAATGCCGAACAATCTAAACCATACTCTACATCAAACAATCTCACATTTTATTTGAATTTGTGATAATGTGTGGTGTTTGCAGCTTACAACTAAATATTGAACAATCTAAACAATACTATATATCGAACATTCTCACATTTTATTTGAATTTGTGGTAATGTGTGGTGTTTGCAACTCACATCTAAATACTTGTAGGCGTAGGGGGCGGGGCACCATACATAATGTGATAAACACATTATACATATGAGACATGGTTTAGATTATGAAGATCTAACTAGAGCTAGAAATGTAATGTGATTTCAAATCAAAATAAAGTGGATTCAAAAAATCTAGTTCGAGTTCATATAGTACACATAGTTCATATGTAACTCGAGACTAATCATGTGGTGTGCTGTGAAGATAATACACAAACGATGGTTTAACTTGACAATAATGATGATTGTAGATCTTATTAAAACAGAGAAACGAATTCAAATGCTTTGAATTCACAACAATCATTATTGTAGATCTTATTCAAATAGAGAAACGAATTCAAATTTAGTTCATATTGAAGCGGTAGTATATACGTTTGGAATGCACTAAAACGTTCATTTGAGTAGTAGGTTGCATCCATTATACACGTAGCGAAATATTTTAATTGAACATAACATGAATTCAAAGTTTTGAATGACATTTGTAGTGCGCATTTATTTGGTACAGTACACGTTAGGCTTGTCCGGAAATTTCAACCCGCGCCTTGTTAGCCCAAAATATTTAAGATATATCTATGTATCGTTATGCTCCGACAACTCCCTCCATCTCAACCCGCGCCTTGCTATTCCGAAATTACAACGCGCGCGAAAACTCCCACCTCCTGTGAAATCCCGACACGTGAAATGCCCGTGGTACCCCTGAACCGAAAGAACCGCCTCAAATCGGTGGGGGTACTTTCATAACTTACCCCACATTTCGGACAAGCACGTCTCTAAGCCATGGTTCCCCACTGCCATCCCATCCTCCCACCCATTCGTACACCGAGGCCGCGAAAACCCGCGACGAAACCCCACACCCTGCTCCGTCCGCCACCCAGCCGGAGCCTCTTCCCCGACGACGTCATCCACAGCAACACCTCGACGTCCCTCATCCACCGTACTAGATGAGGATCCGTCGTCGATCTCATCGTCCCGCCGGTTCAGCCACCCCGTCCTCCACCTCCAAGGAGCTGCCCCGATGTTCCCCTCATCTTTCGCGCCACCTCCATTCCCACACCGCCGTCTTCACCTGCACCATCGGAAGAGCATCATCATCACCGTTTCCTCGGATGAAGCTGCGGCCTAATCGGCGCCACCAAAGAGGTTGTACACTAATCGCTGCATTTTCTTCTTGATTCGATCTCACGGTGCTGCCGGCGCTCGGTCCCGAGCCGACACGGCACGGCTCCATCCATGGCGGCGTCACCGGCCACTTCCTCCACGGCGTCGCTCCCTCGGCGGCGACATCCACATCAGTAGGAGCTGCTGCTGCTTTAGCTCTCGCTCGCGATGCTGCTCTGCTCTTGCTCTCGGTCCCCTGCCTGGTCTGCTCTTGCTATTGCTCTTGCTCTTGCTGCTGCTCTCGCTCTGGCTCTTGCTTGCGATGCTGCTCCGATTTAGCTACACTTCAGTTGACTGAATCGACTTTTGGGTCAGTCGATTTTCAGGGGGTGGGGGGCTCGCCGGGGTGAAGGAAGAACCAGCCGCAGCGGGGAGGGGGGCTCGCCGGAGAGGTACCCCACTATCTATCTTAGGGTTCAGGATGGGGGCGGTGGTCGCCGGCGGTGGCGGGGCGTTGGCGGGGCGGTGGCGTGGGGATCGCCGGAGAAAAAGCTCGGCACGGGGGGGGGGGGGGGGCTAGAGGGATGGCCGGGGCGGCAGCGGACCGGCGGTGGGGAGTGTTTTTGGGGCGGGCGGGGCGGCGCACCGCCGGCCGCGGGCGGCGGGGGGCTGCTGTTTGGCCGGTGGTGGCTGCCGGCTCAGGGGGGTGAAGGTTGAAGATGAACCGCAGGCCCTTGATTTCGTATCCAACGGCTACAAAATCGACTGACCAGAGATGAAAAAGTCAGTCGACCGACGTGTAGCCTCACCTTGCTAGTGCGTTCAGTTTCGACAGCAAAATTCAGTTTCGACATCAAAATTCAGTTTCGACAGTTAAGTTCAGTTTCGACAGTTAAGTTCGGAGATGAGCGGCTGATGTATTTTACATCTAGCACTTTGTGGTTATGTATTTTACGTCATGTATTGGAGATGCTATTAGAATTCCACTCAGGTTAACGTTGTTCGTTGTCTCTCTTGTCCTGCTTCAGCCTCGGCGTCGTACAACTCACCAGAGCTGCTCCAACGACGAAACCCTCCATCACAGCGGAGCAGTACCTCGGGCTCCATCTCCAGACGCCTAAGATCTTCTTCCCCTCCTCCGACAGCAAAGTCAGCCGGAGCATCCTCACCAGCCAACCCAATCACGCTGAGATCGACATGGCTTCGCCAAAGAGGTTGTACACTTGTTGCATCTCGTTTTTACTCTACATGTTATATATATTGTCCACTGAGCACACGGATTTGTTCCTTTAGTGTCTCCTTGAAAGAAAAAATGTAGGAATTTTAATTTTCACTTGTCCTCCTTTTCAAATTCCTATTCATGAAGCACAAGACTAAGAGATAGTAGCATAATAGCATTATAACCGTACATTTTCTTGTGGTTTGACTTAATCTCACCATGCTTCTTTGCATCCTATGATCTTCCAATTGTTGTGAATCAAACACCCAGATTGGCAGAAATCCTGTGTTTTTAAATTCTCTATTTTGCACATGCATTCCTATCCTATTCCTGTCTATTTCCTATCCTTGCATTGTTGGAATCCTCCAATTCAAACGAGCCCTTACAGAATTACTTCTCTTACAGATAGTTGTCAAAGAAAACCTTGCGTGGTTTGTCCCGCTCCTGCTGCGCCGTCGTCCACCCCAGCTCAGTTGCTCCAACGACAGAAGGGTCCAGCACAGCAGGGATCCGGCCTCCAGACTGTCTTTCGTCGCCTCAGATCTTCTTCCCCGCCGCTGGCAGCCATGAAAACTGCATTACCATCATCAACCGAGCAGATGACCTCGAGGACTACACGGGTCCGCAAGAGAGGTCGCACTCTTTTGTGTCTGCTTACGTTATGCATCGCTTAATATTACACGCTACTTTATCGTCCTGTTCACCGATTAGACTCTGAGTCAGCTCCAAACTAATGGTCAAACTTGAGTTTTTAAATGGTTCTGGGGTACATATCGGGGCCGCTATCAATAGTATCTATCTACTATCTGGTTAACTCCGGTGTCTGCTATGAGTTTCATGTTGGGTGGGAAACAAACAGTAAAGAAGCCATTATCTGTATTTTTTAACTGAAGCCATTATCTGCCTGCTATTATTGGTTTTGGGTCTATCCACAGGTTGCTACCATCACTCTGGATTTCTGCATGCACTCCTTACATAATCTCACTATGTTTTATTCCTATGCATGACAGTTATTGTAAACAATGGAACTGAACATGTAGAGCAAAAGAGACGAGCCTTGCGTGGCAATAAAATTTCATGTAGACGTCGCTCCATGGTAGGCGCAAAGGCAGCCCCCCCTCCACGCATTTCGGATTGTAATCGAGAGGAAGATATCTGTTCTGAGGGGGATTCAAAAGGAGAAGACAACTCCTATTTACCCCCTAAGGTCTTCGCTCTAACTTGGCATGCTGATGTTGGTTATATCATGCATGTGGTGTCTTGCATTTCTTACTTTATACATCAAATATGTCATCTGCTTAGTTTAGACATCCTTTATGCGAATGCCATCTGTTTAGTTTATTCATCGTTTATGTGAATTATGCAACGCCATCTTGTTTAGCCAGGCATCATATATGTGAATTTTGCAATGCCATCCTACTTAGCCAGTCATCTTATATGTAAATTATATCAGGCCATCCTTTTTTTCCGTTACATATTACATTTGTCAACAATGTTAGTACATTCAACTGCTCTTCGTGTGCATCAGCCATTTGACACAGTGATGGCAAATTCTGGAGTGAAAACAAGGTCTTCATAGCAGACTATGCTATCTGACGAAGCGCGTATCTCGCTGGTTACGGATAGCTCCTCGGAGGAGGATTCAGAGATAGATGACCAGTCCTATTCCCCCCCCCCCCGAGGTGTATGCTCTAACTTGGCAGGGTTATGTTGCTCATATCGTGCATATGGTGTCTCGCATTGCTATGTCATTTGATTAGCTTAGACATGCTTTGTGTGAATGCCACCTGTTCAGTGTCTAATTACCATATATGTGAATTATGCATTGCCATCTTGTTGCAAGACATTATATATGTGAATTATACAATGCTATCTTGTTGTAAAGGCATTATATATGTGAATTATGCAATGCCATGCTGTTTAGCCAATCATCATGTATGTGAATTAGATCATGCTATCATTTTTTTGTATTACGTGTTCCATTTGTCGACAACGTTTGTATATTCAACTACTCTTCCTGTGCATCAGCCATTTGAAGCGGTGATGGAAGTATCTGGAGTGAAAACAAGGTATTCAGAGCAGACAATGCTACCTGCTGAAGCAGACATCTTGCTGGTTACAGAGAGCTCCTCAGAGGAGGATTCACAGACTGATGACCAGTCCTATTTCTCCCCTGAGGTCTATGCTCAAACTTGGCAGGGTTATATTACCCATGTCATGCATGTTGTCTTGCATTGCTTAGTTTTTACATCATATATGGATTGCCATCTGCTTACTTGCTTACTATATAAATCATATATTTGAATTATATCATGCCATCATGTTTACATAGTACATACACATCATCTATCTGAATTATGGCATGGCAACCCATTTAATAAAGACATCATATAGTTATATCAATTCATCCTGTTTAGTGTTTACAGTCATCATATTTTGAATTATGGCATTCTATCCGTGAATGTATGTGAATTATGGCATGTCAACCTATTTAATAAACACATTATATAGTTATGTCATGTCATCCTATTTACATAGTCTCATATTTTGAACTGTGTCTTTCCATCTTTTTTAGTTAGCCATCATAATGTGAAATTGTGTCATGCTATCCTGTTTAGTTAGCCATCATATATGTGAAATTGTGTCATGCTATCCTGTTTGGTTAGACAACATAAATATGAATTATTTCATGCCCTCTTTTATTCCCCACTATCCATTGCACCTGTCTATCATACAATGTCTATACTTTCAATTACTTTTCTTGTTTATCAGCCATTTGAATTGGAGAGCGTGATGGCAGTATCTAAGGGAGTAACAACATGGTCTTCAGAAAAGATAGTGCTACCAGTTGATGCAGATAGTGTTGGGAATCGTAGCATAATTTAAAATTTTCCTACGCTCACCAAGATGCATCTATGGAGTCTACTAGCAACGAGGGTAAGGGAGTGCATCTACATACCCTTGTAGATCGCGAGCGGAAGCGTTCCAATGAACGTGGATGACGGAGTCGTACTCGCCGTGATCCAAATCACCGATGACCGAGTGCCGAACGGACGGCACCTCTGCGTTCAACACACGTACGGTGCAGCGACGTCTCCTCCTTCTTGATCCAGCAAGGGGGAAGGAGAGGTTGATGGAGATCCAGCAGCACGACGGCGTGGTGGTGGATGTAGCGGGTCTCTGGCAGGGCTACGCCGAGCTTCTGCGAGACGGAGAGGTGTAACAGGGGGAGAGGGAGGCGCCCAAGGCTGTTGTGTTGCTGCCCTCCCTCCTCCCCCCTTTTATATAGGCCCCTGGGGGGGTGCGCCAGCCCTGGAGATGGGATCTCCAAGGGGGGGCGGCGGCCAAGGGGGGAAGGGGTTGCCTTGCCCCCCAAGGCAAGGGGGGAGCTCCCCCCCCCCTAGGGTTCCCAACCCTAGGCGCATGGGGGAGGCCCAAGGGGGGCGCCCCAGCCCACTAAGGGCTGGTTCCCTTCCACTTTCAGCCCACGGGGCCCTCCGGGATAGGTGGCCCCACCCGGTGGACCCCCGGGACCCTTCCGGTGGTCCCGGTACAATACCGGTAACCCCCGAAACTTTCCCGGTGGCCGAAACTGGACTTCCTATATATAAATCTTCACCTCCGGACCATTCCGGAACCTCTCGTGACGTCCGGGATCTCATCCGGGACTCCGAACAACTTTCGGGTTTCCGCATACATATATCTCTACAACCCTAGTGTCACCGGACCTTAAGTGTGTAGACCCTACGGGTTCGGAAGACATGCAGACATGACCGAGACGCCTCTCCGGTCAATAACCAACAGCGGGATCTGGATACCCATGTTGGCTCCCACATGTTCCACGATGATCTCATCGGATGAACCACGGTGTCGAGGATTCAATCAATCCGTATGCAATTCCCTTTGTCAATCGGTATGTTACTTGCCCGAGATTCGATCGTCGGTATCCCAATACCTTGTTCAATCTCGTTACCGGCAAGTCTCTTTACTCGTACCGCAATGCATGATCCCGTGACTAACGCCTTAGTCACATTGAGCTCATTATGATGATGCATTACCGAGTGGGCCCAGAGATACCTCTCCGTCACACGGAGTGACAAATCCCAGTCTCGATCCGTGCCAACCCAACAGACACTTTCGGAGATACCCGTAATGCACCTTTATAGTCACCCAGTTACGTTGTGACGTTTGGCACACCCAAAGCACTCCTACGGTATCCGGGAGTTGCACGATCTCATGGTCTAAGGAAAAGATACTTGACATTGGAAAAGCTCTAGCAAACGAAACTACACGATCTTTTATGCTATGCTTAGGATTGGGTCTTGTCCATCACATCATTCTCCTAATGATGTGATCCCGTTATCAATGACATCCAATGTCCATAGTCAGGAAACCATGACTATCTGTTGATCAACGAGCTAGTCAACTAGAGGCTTACTAGGGACACTTTGTGGTCTATGTATTCACACATGTATTACGATTTCCGGACAATACAATTATAGCATGAATAATAGACAATTACCATGAACAAAGAAATATAATAATAACCATTTATTATTGCCTCTAGGGCATATTTCCAACAGATAGAACCACGGTTGTCCTTGCCCAAGGACCAGATCCACCACACATAACCCAGACTCTCGCAGATTGTACCCCTACCCAGTTGGACAGAGAACCAGCTACACCCCTTCTAACCCCAACCCCGGCAGATAGTAACCCAGTTCCAGTTGACACAGCACCGTCTCCACCACAGAGCACCCAAACATGAGCAGTTAGTAAGGGAACTACAGTGACCAAAGCACGAGGACCACCACTCCGAATCCCAACTCAACGCTTAAAGGAGAAGAAGATTTGTTCTCAGGTCAGGTTCTGTAGCTATGGTTCATACTCCTTTGCTCTTGCATTACTGTATTTACTCATACCAACTATTTTCAAATTTGAAGGATGGAATTGAAACTCCAATGGTGCAACAGGTATGTTTTAAACCTGTTTCTTTAACTGGTTTGCTGTTGTAACCTGCTCTATGTTGATTTCAGTTTCAATTGAATAAACAGTTATGTTCTCATGCCATGCACATTACAAGTGTTGTTATTGCTCTATAGTTACCCACACTTATATTCTGTCTATTCTGCTTTGTCTTGAACAAATACTATTTGAACTGTGTCTCTATCTTGATTTGGCAACAAAAACTAGAATGATATAGACCATAAAGTGACCATGGTACATAGATATATGTTTGTTTCATGCTGTTATCCTGTCCACTTTACTACTGAACTCATTTACCAAAATGAGTTTCATATACAACATGGTAAACATGTGATGTGTCTGCTTGTTTCTCTTTTAGAATGCGGACAAAATATTGGAGAACAGTACTGCGTTATCCAATGGTAAAGGAAGTAATGCAGATAAGGTTCAAGATAGTGAGACATCCCTGTTGGTCTCCAAGAAAGCTGATAAAAACTATCTTGACGACAGTGAGGGAACCCAAAAGTCATGTCTTGATGTAGTGTTCGAGTTACTGGCCACTACTGCTGGCACAAGCTCTTCGAACTCACTACCTGAATTAGTTCGTATTCTTGAGTCTCAACTTCAAGTTGAAAGACATCGATCAGATGTGCTGCGACAGGAAGCTGAATGACTGAGGAAGTCCCTGCAGAATTCAGATGCATATTTTCTGGTGCAACAGCAAGCGCTGGAGGATTTAAGCGCCAAACAAGAGAAAGTTAATAAGCTTGCTAAGCATCTTGCCAGCATTATGGGTACCCAGGATATTGTTTCTTAAGATCTTCTGAAGTGGTTTCAGTTCTGGATTTGTTTTGCTCCGGCGTTTATTTGCGTTGGTCGCCAACTTTGACAACCAGTGTATATGATATGCTGCTCTGTTCCCTATATTTGCACTGGTGGCGAACTTTGATGCCCAGTGGATGTAATATGTGTAATAGCCGTGATAGCCTAGCGTTAGTTGCTTGCTTATTTATTTCCTTGTTGTCTTGTTTATTTGTTTGCTTGTAGTCATTGCAGTTCTTTTTCCGCGGTTAGCTAGTGGCTGCAATAACCTATTTTTTTAAACTAGGCCACAATAACCATGGGCTAATATTTACTGTAGTGACACTGGGCCTCCTACTAGCCGTAGAAACACCTTCTACGGGCCGTAGAAATAATGGGCCTTCTACGGGCCGTAGAAACAATGGGCCTTCTGCGGGCTGTATCATCAATGGGCCTTATACGGGCCGTATGATCGATTGGCCAAACATGGGCCAAACAGACCACATTATGGCCGTAAACGGGCTAGAGTTGGAATCGTCCGTTCATGGGCCAGCCATAACGGGCCATCGTTAATAGGCCGTATTTGATGACGTTATGAAAACGGCCCAACGTATTAACGGACCACAAACGGGCCGATTGTAACGACGGGCTGAATTTGGCCCGCAAGCAGAAAATGACAGTAACGGGCCGTAAGTAACCGAATGCTGGAAATGAGCCCAAGAATAAATGGGCTCTGAGAAGGCCGAAAGATAACATGGGCTGGAAACGGCCCAACGGAATAACGGGCCGTTAATGGGTATAAAGTGATACACTGTTCATTACGGGCCAGTTTCACCACGGGCCGTTAATGGGTGTAAAGTAATACACTGTTCATTACGGGCCAGTTTCACCATGGGCCGTTAATAGGCCAAGAGTTACATAGGGCCTCATATGGGCCGAAAGACGTCATGGGCCATACATGCGCCAGAAGTGAAAACGGGCTGGAATCATATTGGATGGCCCAGATGACGCTACTGGGCCTAATTCAGATAGGGCGTAACGGGCCTTGGGTTAGCGGGCTGGAAATGGGCTATATGCGAACAGGCCGTTAACAGGCTTTCCATGGGCCGGCCCGCCAGCTTTTGACCAAGTCAAACGGGCCGGCCTTTTCACAGGAATGGGCCTCTGTTGGGCCGTGCCACGTGTCGACGTATTATAGGCGCCTTCCGTCCAATGAGTGGATGACATATGTCCCAACGATGAGACGACACGTGTTTCCTCCAGCCAATGATGATTTTACAGGTGGAAAATCCCCATTGGTCGGGGCTGTTAACGGGTTATCGGATCCAAAACCCGTCCCGATAGCTTAACGGCGTTCTGTTACGGTGGATGCCACGTGTCGGTCACCCTTGACGTAAGCACTTCTGTGACGCGCGATTTATCGTCATGGAAGTGGACACTTCCGTGATGATAATTTTGGTAATGTCATGGAACACTTCTACGACAGCACAGGTATGACTATCCTGATTCTGTCATAAAATCGTCATGGATGTACATGCATGACAAAAAACGGGACCTACTGTGACAAACACGTATCATCACGGAAGTGCATTTTTTTGTAGTGTTACATGTTTGTTTATGTGTTTCTAGTTGACAAAAACAGTCATGGACTGATTTGTTTGCTAGTGCACACAGAGAGAAATAGTCCATGCAGAACTGAAGAGAATGTTGCCTCCGGTGTCAAGTTCGAGGAATTTCACCAAAGAATATCTACGTTGCAGAAAATAATGAGTTGCATTTGTTGAAGACATGTAGGCGAGAAGATTGATATGAAGGAGTTAACCCCTCGAAAATTTATTGCTGATGTGAAGCAATTGGTTAGAAGATTATGTCTGAAGAAAATTGACTGCAGCGAATGAATGTCGAAGACAAAGTGAAGACGTAGTATTTATTTCATTGTTCTTCTTTCTTCATTTGAGGCATAAGACCTCCGTACTATTAAGAGGGGTATAGGTTCTCGAAGCTTAGATCTGCTGTGATGCTTAGCCCAAAACCTACGCAAGACTGGGAGAAATCTCTTTATGCTTCGAAAGATTACCTGCCAGCAGTAGACGTTGTTCTTCGTGAGCACGAGATATCTTTCGAATTGAGGAGTTAGCATTACTTGCTCCACAAGGAATGTTACCGTTGTGCTCATTTCCGACCATTGGACTCGTGTCGTTCGGCCATTGGCTGCTCCACATGTCCAATTTGGTATTTTCCCTTCAGGGAAGGCTGCGGCTATAAATAGCCACCCCGCTCCAACGTTGCCCGTTGGCTGCTCCGCTTAAGATTTCTGAGAAGATTGATTAAGCATCCCCTCTCCTAGTGATTTGAGTTTAAGATCCACCGAGAGAAAAATCAAGAGCCAAAACTTAGACAGTGGTTGAGCATCACAGTAGTTCTGAGTTAAGAGTTCTTGTACCTATTACTCTTGAGAGTTGCCACTCTCTAGGCGGATAGGTGTCGGCTCGATTGTTGAAGAGACATTGTCTTCACCAAGCAAGATCTTCAGCAACCAAGAGTCATTGTGGTTCGCGAAGAGGTCTGTCGAAGGTTTGGAGATCGCCGACAAGTATCTACCATGAGTGAAATTAACTCGAGTCTGATCAAGAATCATGTTAAAAAATCTAAAAAAATCCCCTTCCGCTAAAAAAAGCTATGAAATCATTAAAAAGTTTATGCTAAAAAAATGTTCTGCTTCTTAAAAAAGAATCATGTTTTTTTGCTAAAGGAACAAACACTCATTTCATTTGCCAATGATTTTTTGGTGAGATGTGTTTATCAGCTCCATACAAATCCCGGCATTGAGCCGTGGTGATGATGGACTAACGGTTTATGTTCAATAGATTAAAGCAGTGACTAATTATCATATCGACAATGATGACATTGTGGTGCCAAGTTTGTTATGATGGCTTGTGGCCATGTTTCGTCATTTAGCATTCCTGGTTTTCTTCTTCACGAGCTCGATGACAAAGAAGCATCTTGACGACCTACATTGCAAAGAGAGGTTCCCAGCATCTAGGTTTTCACCTGGTTTAGGTGGATGACCAATGCAAACCTTTCGAAACATTCAAAACCAGTCAAACATGCAAATGTTTGATCTTCTACTGTACCAAACCCATAGAGTAATGACGAGGCATAAATTGAGAGTAGGGACCAAGAGATCATGTCTTCTTAGAATGCTTCATATTTTTTATGTATTTCCAGTTAAGTATAGTTTTCTTAGTTAATTATAATAAAGTGGATCAGGTCGTTCTCCAAGAACTCCATGACGCCAAATATTTCATTTCCCACATGCTCAACGAGTTTCCCCCAAGGTCAGTTTCCTCTGAATTTATCTGTTGTCTGCAATATAGGCTAATAATTAAGCCAATATTCGACCAAATAAATCAGGATAAAAGGATCATTCATCCTATTGCGTTCAAAACAAGAATTATTACTACACATATCCATACTGTCCAACAAACAACAACAACAACAACAACAACAACAACAACAACAACAACAACAACAACAACAACAACAACAACAACAACAACAACAACAACAACAACAACAACAACAACAACAACAACAACAACAACAACAACAACAACAACAACAACAACAACAACAACAACAACAACAACAACAACAACAACAACAACAACAACAACAACAACAACAACAACAACAACAACAACAACAACAACAACAACAACAACAACAACAACAACAACAACAACAACAACAACAACAACAACAACAACAACAACAACAACAACAACAACAACAACAACAACAACAACAACAACAACAACAACAACAACAACAACAACAACAACAACAACAACAACAACAACAACAACAACAACAACAACAACAACAACAACAACAACAACAACAACAACAACAACAACAACAACAACAACAACAACAACAACAACAACAACAACAACAACAACAACAACAACAACAACAACAACAACAACAACAACAACAACAACAACAACAACAACAACAACAACAACAACAACAACAACAACAACAACAACAAGCACTGACATTTCTTATCTTTGCCAAAAATAGGAAACCAAGATCTTAATAGATATTGGACACTAGTCAACACAAATTTGAAAATACAAGAAAATTGCAAAACAGCCCACATCAGTTTGGCCACGGAACCCTCGAAGAGAAAATGTTTGATACTTTCATATTTTCACAAAAAGTACAATGTTTACCGCCAGTCCACTACACTCGAGCAAGCATTGGAACAAAATGATCTTTGACGATCACATTAGAGACATGGATGATGGATCCGTGTCTCTTTGTCTTCAAGGAGAATTTCTCGATGATCATGAAGAAGGCCAAGCCTAGTCTTACAGGAGTGACGCAGACTTGGTTAGATCATTTATAATTTTCCCCTCTCCCTTTGTATATATCCACATGTACATTACCATAAATCCTTAGAGGCAATACCCTAGGACCAATCAACAACACTGCCATATAGTGTGTGTGTGTGTGTGTGTGTGTGTGTGTGTGTGTATATAGTGTGTGTGTGTGTGTGTGTGTGTGTGTGTGTGAGTGTGCGCAACAAATGATCATATTATCAAGTAATATATAGTATGGTTAAAGTTGATGTACTGAGTAGAAATCAAGTGGCCCTCGCAGCTTTGCTCCAACCATGTAGCCTAGTGTATGATGGGAGGAAGGTCGCATTGCAGTCTTGTAGCTCTGCTCGCTAGTGTTCCATGTCCTACAAAGTTACTATTGACTATACTATAAAATAGAGAAGGCGCATGAAGGAGGGTAATTTTTTTTTCTTTGGACTATGTTCTCTTATGGGGGTCACAATAGATCACGTTTATCCCACCATAGGCCTTTATGCTAGTAGGATCCACGTATGTGCGTAGTTTGCTCCGTAGTACTATATAATCATTTCATCGTTTCACAATAATTTATTTATGTATTTGTGTCTAAACTGAAAGCATCCACGTGGCTTTCCAGCATTCATAAGTCTTCAAACTATGTTGGGCGCATATGTGCACGGTATTTTCGAGAAAAGAGTAGGGTAGGTTATTTTTATTGGTTTATTTTTTATTTATATCAAAGTCATTAGTAGTTCTTATGAGTGAGTAATAAATATAGTTTCTCGCACTAAAGTTCCATAAAAGGTAGCATGCGTGAACTTCACACCTACCCGAGTACAAGAAATGTGATCCTCAATAGGAATCATACCCTCCTTGTCCAAGGACACATGATAGATAATTAATACATATACTTTCATTGGTGGACAATAATGTTTTAAAAATATGCAACCAACCACTATGTTATAAAGGGTCGATCGAGTGGCATAGAGGAAACATAATATATAATAGTTTGTGTAAATCGGAAGAGTGGAAAATGGGAATATAGAAGAATTGTATGTTCCAGACCTTAGTTTTGATGTGTGTGGGGGGGGGGGGGTAGCAACTTAAATTGCGGGATTGAGAGACATCCGGAACACACAAATAAGTTCCTTGAATTTGTGACCTTCAATGAACATTCTCCCCTCGCCATGTCATTCGTGTAAAACTACATATAGAAGGCTCTCAGTCCAACAGTTTCGCTAAGCCCATTGGCTCTTGCATCTTTCTAGTTTGTCGTGCTATACCATTTTGTGGTGAGTTTATGGTTTTGCTCTCAAATGCCCAGAGGACGCTAATTTTTGTTTTACATCCTCTGAAAATAATGGGCAAACCTCGTCGAATGGTGGAGGAGCTGAAGGAATAAAGGAAAAAATTGCAGTTTGGGCTACATTTTTTTATCATAGTTGCAGTTAGTATCATGTGGGTTTCGATGTTGGAACTTTACACAAGAAGAACCCACGCAATATTGCAGTTTGAACCTAGTTTTGATGTTCACCAAAACCTCATATTTTAATTCACTTCAACTTGTTTATCAGGCGGCACATCGGCATGTCATGGTTGCTCTTTATCTATGTTTCATCGGAGAGTTTGGTATATCCTACCCGCTCTATCAAATTAGAAAATATATTATGTGAGCTGCTACCTCTTGAGCATGCGTTGGTTTTCCCTTGAAGAGGAAAGGGTGATGCAGCAAAGTAACGTAAGTATTTCCCTCAGTTTTTGAGAACCAAGGTATCAATCCAGTAGGAGACTACACGCAAATCCCTAGTACATGCACAAACAATTAAGAACCTTGCAACCAACGCGATAAAGGGGTTGTCAATCTCTTCACGGCCACTTGCAAAAGTGAGATCTGATAAAGATAATAAGATAAATATTTTTGGTATTTTTGTTGTATAGATTGAAAAGTAAAGATTGCAAAATAAACGGCGACAGAAATAGCACGTTGACGGGAAACTAATATGATGTAAAATAGACCCGGGGGCCATAAGTTTCACTAGTGGCTTCTCTCAAGATGGCATATTTTACGGTGCGTGAACAAATTACTACCGAGAATTTGATAAAAAAGCGCATAGTTATGAGAATATCTAGGCATGATCATGAACATAGGCATCACGTCCGTGTCAAGTAGACCAAAACGATTCTGCATCTACTACTATTACTCCACACATCGACCGCTATCCAGCAAGCATCTAGAGTATTAAGTTCATAAGAATAGAGTAACGCATTAGGCAAGATGACATGATGTAGAGGGATAAACTCAAGCAATATGAACCCCATCTTTTTATCCTCGATGGCAACAATACAATACGTGCCTTGCTGCCCCTGCTGTCACTGGGAAAGGACACCGCAAGATTGAACCCAAAGCTAAGCACTTATCCCATTGCAAGAAAGATCAATCTAGTAGGCCAAACCAAACTGATAATTCGAAGAGACGTGCAAAGATATCAAATCATGCATATAAGAATTCAGAGAAGAACCAAATATTATTCATAGATAATCTTGATCATAAACCCACAATTCATCGGATCTCGACAAACACACCGCAAAAAGTATTACATCAAATAGATCTCCAAGAAGATCGAGGAGAACTTTGTATTGAGATCCAAAGAGAGAGAAGAAGCCATCTAGCTAATAACTATGGACCCGAAGGTCTGTGGTAAACTACTCACACATCATCGGAGAGGCTATGGTGTTGATGTAGAAGCCCTCCATGATCGATTCCCCCTCCGGCAGAGCGCCGAAAAAGGCCCCAAGATGGGATCTCATGGGTACAGAAGGTTGCGGCAGTGGAAATAGGGTTTCATCGTGCTCCTGGATGTTTTCAGGGTATAAGAGTATATATAGGTGAAAGAAGTAGGTCGGTGGAGCTGCGAGGGGCCCACGAGGGTGGGGCGCGCTTCCCTGCCTCGTGGCTTACTCGCTGCTTCCTTGACGTCCACTCCAAATCTCCTGGATTGCGTTTGTTCCAAAAATGATCCGCGCGAAGGTTTCATTCCGTTTGGATTCTGTTTGATATTCCTTTTCTGCGAAACACTGAAATAGGCAAAAAAAACAGCAATTTGCACTGGGCCTTCGGTTAATAGGATCCAAAAATAATATAAAAGTGCATATTAAAGCCCATTAAACATCCAAAACAGATAATATAATAGCATGGAACAATCAAAAATTATAGATACGTTGGAGACGTATCATGAGCCAACCATTGTTACAAGTTATCAAAGTGAATGTGATATTTCCGTTTGCATGCATGCAGAACAATTTGACTTTGTGAGTTTTGATTTGTACACTTATGTTTACTTCATCATGATTGGAATAAGATCACAGTAGAATAGTACACTATCTGCAACACAAGTTTTTAAATGTACTACCAGACTACACTTTATATGACCCGATAGGTGATAACCTTATTTCCTGGAATCGAAGCTTCATAAAGACGAGCACCAAAAGTTCACATGAGGAAATAAAAGTGATCATGGATAGGAATAACATGCTCCCTCTTTCATGGCCACGATGAACATAAAAAAATGATAATTAATAGCCTTCATTTAATGGAAGATTGTAGTGTAAAGAAATTCTGGAAATACTTCCATGCATTTGTACCTTGCCAAACTATATTATGAAAGGTGAACAGAATAGCAAAACATAAACATGGTACTATCACATTTCCTTTCTTGTAACATGGGGAGAGAGAGAGAGAGAGAGAGAGAGAGAGAAACATAATTGGTTGGCATGGTTCCGATCTGATAATTGGGCCAATCCAAATAGTAACTTGTGGGACTGAGAGACGGGGAACTGCTTGTTTGCATGGTCATATTCATAGCCTTTTGTTTTGCCGTTGACTTTTTAGTCATGCTGAGTTGCTTCGCTCTTGAGATTTTTTAAATGAATTTATTAGCTTAACCAAAGCTTTTGATTTGATAGTTGTTCATATTTCACTACCACAACATGTTGTCATTTAGCATAAGATGCTCAGCATGCTCATATAGTTTTATGTCAAGGTTATTCAATTATATATAAAAATTAGAATGGCCCCATGTACATGATGTCGTGCCTAGAAACAGAAAGTGTAATCTTTATATTTTGCCAAACTTTCCATAGAGAAAGGGAATATTGGAGAAACAAACATGTTATGTTAACCTACATAGGATTCAACTCATACAATACCAACCTAGTGGTAAGGTTACCATGTCATCTTGGAGGGGATAATTCTCCTAACGACCTAGAATGCCCCTGTAATTTGTACTCCCTCTGTCCCAAATTACTTGTCATGGAAATGGATAGAAATGGGTGTATCTAGAACTAACAATACGTCTCCATTTTTATGACAAGTAA
Organism: Aegilops tauschii subsp. strangulata; assembly: GCF_002575655.3. Lineage (NCBI taxonomy): Eukaryota > Viridiplantae > Streptophyta > Magnoliopsida > Poales > Poaceae > Aegilops > Aegilops tauschii. The sequence continues at coordinate 72,306,204 of NC_053041.3, forward strand.
ATCGGGATGGAAGGAGTAATATATAAGCAGTTTCACCCCAAAAAAATTTCTGTGAGCAAGGACCTACATAGTTGATGACAACATCCTTTGTGTTTTTTTAGGGAATGATATCTTTTGGGCTTTATTGTTCTTATATCTAGATATCCCTTCTTGGCGTAGCTCAATTGTATGCATTGTTCAAGAAATCTTCCGATTCATCGATTTATGTCTGATTTATCGCTACTCAGGGGGTGACCGATAAGATTATGCCTTATCTTCACCGTTTATCGTTTGGGCCGATTTATCACTCTGACAAGCAATTTATTAGGAATCTACCGATAAATCAGGCCTATTCCTAACATTATGTTTGCAAAAACTTTGTTTATTTGTGTTTTGTGGACCTTGTTTTGCAATATGTACTATTGTTCTATTTTGTTTGTCATTATAAGAGGATTCAAAGGCTAGGAATCAAGGTAACACTTCTGTCCAATATTGTTTTGGTGTCGAATATAACATATTTTAGTGCCGGGAACCTAGGATTTGCAAACACTGGCTGGTTAATAGTCGACCGATAAAATTGATTAATTGGTCGATTTTCGATTAATCTCTAATCCCTAGCTAACCGAGACGCTAACGATAAGCAATATCCTCAACATTGGTTGTATGTGCTCATTTCATATTGCGTTAAGTGGCTGAAGATAAAGAGTGTGTTACAATTAATCTAACTTCAGTTTCCCATCTCTAAGGTCCGTTTCCTCATCATTGAACATTTGGATTCTGGATACTACTTGTGATTTAAACATATGTTGTGATTCTTGATGACATATGCTCTTTGTCAACACGGGAGAACATCAGTTGTGCCTTTCATGTTACATGCTCATGAGTATGTCTTCACCCTCTTCACAATCATTACACATTATTGGACATGTGGATTATGGATACTACCTGTGAGTTGAAAATCATTCTTGAAGACATAAGCACTTTGTCAGCGGAAGAGAACATCAATTGTGTCCTTGATGTTACATGTTTGATGAGTATGCCTTCACCCACTACATAATCATTACATGTTTCCAAGGGGCAAAGAATGTATACAATGGATTTCTCATGAAAATGTGTTAAGATCTTCCATGTTCTCCCTGATATAATCCTTTCGGGTCCTCGAGTAGTTGAAACTTATGTAACACCATGGTCTTATGTGTACATGCGCCACCCCGATCGAAGTCCTCTCACCGTTGTCTTGGTGGGAGAAGCGCACTGGTGACAAACCCATCATATAGATACCCCCTCCGCACCCACACACACTATCACTCAGAATAATCTAATGCAAAATGTCACCCAGGGCACAGGGGTCTAATTGTGAAGTTTTTTTGCGGGGTGGTCTAACTGTGAAGTTGCATCATGTACAATCCCTGAGCCACGTCTGCACACCTCGCTGGCACGGTGAACTCGGTGAAATCTTGTCTCTGTATCACACATCGGCATAATACACTCGATTTGGTACTGGTGATTGTAGACTGAGTCATTTCGGCAATCATAATGATCGTATTTTGAGGTTTCGTGAATAAAATGGCCAAACTGAACACCAAAGCCAAGTTTAGATATCATAGATGTATTTTGAAATCTTGTAGACTTTATATATTGTACCCTTGTGTGTAAAAAATCAGCATTGTTTCTTCTGGATAATTAAGCTCCCTACTGAACAGTATTTCATTTGGAATCTAAGTTATCAGATGCACTAACAGCCTAGATTTATAAGATCATAATAACCATTGTCCCTTGCACTATATCGATCTTCACAAGGACTAGCATCAAAACTCGGAAGTAAAAGAGGCCGTAGATGGGTACCACTACCACATGCTCCCTGACCATGGACACGATAAACAATCAATAGCCTTCATTTAGTGAGAGATTGTAGCATTATACAAATAAATAAGACCACGGTGTGCATCTGCATCCAGTGAACTTGTGTTATAAAATGCGGACCGAGTATCACAGATCAAGCATGATACTACCACGGAACCTGTGGTTCTTGCAAAGTGGAAGAAACGTATGAGAGGCAAAGCAAGTTGATTGACATGGCTCAGACCTCACCTGGCCTTTGGATGGGAGCCAAATGGCGACTCATAGGACCGAGAGACGTGGGGAACTACTTTTGTGCGTCTTCGGCTGGTCTTGCGGACCTTCTCTTCCGTCGTCGTTGTCTTGAGCTAGGCTGAGTAGCTTGCTCCCCTCAAAAAAAGGCTGAGTAGCTTGCTGCGGCTGTCTTCCTCTGTTTTTTCTTTCTTTTACTTCTGCAGTTCTGCTTGCCGCTACCTATTGCGTTCTTGCAACGTGAGTTCATGTGTGTGTGACCAAGAAACGTGGGAGTACCGTAGCACTAGCGCACCATCATTGTTGGCTGAAGTCTATTTTGGGATCATCATGGCAATATAGAATAAATTTTCACGGTTATGTATCTCAGCTTCTCCCTGACTTTTCCTTGGTAGTTTCAGTTCGAACAGTTGTATTTCCGTTATGTTAAAGTAATGAAAAGGGGCTGCCCGGTTCAAAAAAAAGCTTCTCCCTGACAGGCTTTACAGCCGAATTATAAGTTCGGTCCCATATTCGTGTCCTCGGTCTTGATCGAATTATAAGTTCGGTCCCATATTCGTGTCCTCGGTCTTGATCGAGGATGGAGACGGGGTAGCTGTGTAAGGTACCACCTCTTGAGCACCGTGTCCCGTCACTTAGAGCATCTTCAATAGATGGTCCAAATTTTGACGGTTCAAAACCGGAGATGTAAAATTTGGACCGCCAAAAAGTGCGTTTTGGAGATCCAAAAAAAGGTCAACTCCAACAGATGGTCCAAATTCATGGTTCAAAAGAGCAACTCCAATAGATGGTCCAAATTCATGGTCCAAAACCGGCTAGCAGCCGCGCGGCTGTTGTTCAGCCGCTGTCCAGCCACTGTACAGCCGCACATATTGCATAAAACATGTTTTAAAACAACATAAAAAAAATCATGTCCACAATATCAAATTATTACATAGTTCTTCAGATCCAGGAGATGAAATGCAACACAAATACAACATAGTTTTGCACAATACAACATAGTTTTGAACAAACAAATAATGAATCTATGCGGATCTTTCGCCATGCCATTTCCAATGCTCTTCCATCAAATCTTTCTGGAGTTGGTCATGCACATCGGTGTCTCTAATCTCGCTGTACACCTTCATGAAACGTCTGATGCGCTCCTCTTTGCGCATGGGGTTAACACGAATGCTCATCAACTGATAGAAGTTGTAATCTAAATTTTTTTCACGCTCGTTCTCAATGATCATGTTATGCATGATCACGCAAGCGGTCATGATGTACCAAAGGATCTTTTGATCCCAAAATCTAGATGGTCCTCACACAATAGCAAATTGGGATTGCAAAATCCCAAATGCCCTCTCAACATCTTTTCTAGCCGCCGCTTGTGCATTATGGAAGACAAGTTCTTTCTTACCTTCAGGTTTTACAACCGGCTTGACGAATGTACTCCACCTTGGGTAGATCCCATCTGCAAGATAGTACCCATAGTTATAGGTGCGGCCATTTGCTTCGAAGGTCACCGGTGGTGCTTCTTCATTTGCTAAGTTGGCAAAGAGAGGTGACCGGTCGAGCATGTTGATGTCGTTGCAGGAACCGGGCATACCAAAATATGCATGCCAAATCCATGTTTCATGATCAGCAACTGCCTGAAGAATGATAGTGGCATCCTTCCCATGACCCTTGAATTGTCCATGCCATGCTTTTGGGCAATTCTTCCATTTGCAATGCATGCAATCCACAGACCCGAGCATACCTGGAAACCTCGAGCTTTGTTCATCTCCAAAAGCCTCTGAGTGTCCTGAGCATTGGGTGCTCTCAAGTACTGTGGACCGAACACTTCTACCATAGTTATTGCAAATTGCTTGACATAGAAGATAGAAGTGCTCTCTGCCATCGCCAAGTTGTCATCAATGTAATTTGCCGGAGCACCATATGCCATCATGCGCAAAGCGGCAGTGACCTTCTGCTCAATGCTATGGCCAAGCAACCCGGCACAGTTCCTTCTCTGCTCGAAGACTGGATTATGCTGCTTCACTTCATTGCAAATGCGGAAGAACAAGTCTTTCGACATTCTGAAACGGCGTCGAAAGTAATTCTCCGAAAAAATAGGTGATGATGCAAAGTAGTTGCTCACCAACCGTTTGTGCGCATCAATCCGTTCTCTCCGAATGAACGCACGACCATAAATGGAACCACCGTGCTTCGGTTTCTTCCTCTTGTGCATGGCCACTAGCATAGCAATCTCCTCTTCTTCATGCAAATCAAATTCCTCGTCCGACGATGAATCATCCACGAAAGAGGAGTCAACCGAGCTCATCTACAATGCACACAACCACCGTCAAACATACTATCCAATCCTAAGTTAAATCATCAAGTTTCGTCATTTTTTTACCTTGGGGAATTCCGTCGAACACCTTGTGCGCGCGGTGGAAGAAGAAGGCCGCCGGTTGGATTGGCTGCTGCTGACGGCTGCGGACAGCTGCGATCGGCTCCGGACGGCAGCGGTGATAAGAAATGAGCTTGGAGGCCGGCCAAGAGGAGCTCGGCGGGCGGCGAAGAATAGTTCGACAGCCGGGCGGAGGGATTGGTGCGGCGGTCGTGCGGCCGGCGCAACGGCCGTGGACAGGCTCACGGCCGACGGTAGGAGGTCGGCGGCAGCCTAAGACCCGGCGGAGGCCTACCGCGGCAGCCGGACCGCCGAAGGCGCCGAATCTTGCGTCTGCTGCCTCCCGATTCGGCGGCGTCCGGGCGGCTGCGAGGTGGCTACCGGCGAGGGAGGCAACGGCGGTGGGGATGTGGGGTGGTGGCGGCGCCGACGGCGAGGTTTTGGGCGGTCGCGGCGGCAGATTCCGACCGGCTGTTCTTCGGGCAGGCGGACGGGCGCGGGCGGGAAAGGAAATGAAGTGACGGTTGGGCGTTCGCGGGAGGCAGCTGGTTTTGGACCAGATGCACCTCATGATATAAATTTGCACTGCGAGGTGTTGTATTTTACATCACGAGGAGGCCGCGGTGCAAATTTTTTTGCATATGGACCGTCTGTTGGAGCAGCGTTTTTTGCCCCAGACGATCCAAAAGTTAGGTATTTTTACATATGGACCATCTATTGGAGATGCTCTTAGCCTGTCGCTAAACAAGTGTTGAACTCCTTTCAAAAGAAAAAGTGTTGAACAGGTGCCATGACCATACACCCTCAGCCAGGCCCAGGCGAGCTAGGGTGACTTGCACAGTCAAAGCCGAGCATGAACCGACACCAACCATCCCGTCAAGATGGAAGAAGGATCAGACCGCAGTGACGTGCCATTGACGGCAAGTCGGCTGGCAAAGGGACATAGTGTGGACGGTTAAGCTGCTACAGAGGCTGGGGTAGAAATGAAGTGGCTGCAAGCAAGCTCTGCGCTCCGACAATATGTATCCACCCATGATCATTCTAGTGTGTCATGTGAAGAGGGCTGCAGTGCAGTGCACTACTGTTCGATCCATCTTCACTTTCTGATTATGCTTCACACTTCTGTTTAACCTGTTTTCACCGGGAAGGACCGGCTTCTGCTAGTTAGTTGCAACTGTTTCATCCATGCATCTTTAACAAATTTGTGTAGGGAAAAAGACCATGCCGCCACGAGTGGGAAGATTTCACTCGCAGTACCCGGACACCGTCAAAGCACATGTTAACATCTTTGCCCCAAAGAGTAGCAATGCAAATCCCTGGGCAACATCAGCTGTACATGAAAAATCTAGGGGCTGTATCCTCCTCATCTATCAAACCTTAAGTTTTAATGTTCTTCTACCTGTTACAACAAACACAACAAAAACAGTGGTGACGGCAATTCCAAGACCAAATGAGGCCACTTTCCACCAGGTAAAGCAACTCCAGGACTCGCAGACCGCATCTATCCAGTCCTGAAAAAAAATATGGCCACAAGCACATAAGAAATGAGACCACCTAATAGCGTTACAAAACTAGAAACTGTACATGAGACAGGCTCTAAAATCAAATAAGAAAAGGCCAAGATCGTAATGGATTCACCGGCAAGATTAAGATTTGATGATCTATCATTCTTATGCTTAGTATAACTGTTCATACTATGTATACACGTCGATGATGGTGACTTATGTGAGCATACTTCCTTTTGTTTGGTAGATTATATACACATTGTTTGGTAATGCTTTTACCAAACAGGATGTCCCGAGTCCCTGAATTTGGGTATGAAAGGTTGAAGGGACAACATATCGTTTAGGGAAGAATAATTAGATGAGCTTGACCAAACCTTTTGATCTGTCAATTGTTTGTGTTGCACCACCATGGGATGCTGGCCTTCATATGAGCTTGACCGAACTATTTGATCTGCTGATTGTTTCTGCTGCACCACCATCGGATGCTGGCCTTTAAGCATAAGATGTTCTTGTTTAAAAATCTTCTTAGCATGCTCATAGAGTTCCATGTCAAGGCTGTTCAGTGAGATAATTTGATTCAGAATTGCCTCAGGTACATGACGCCTTGTCTGGAAACAAAAAGTGTAATCTTAGACTTTCACCAAACTTTATAGAGAATACAGGAATAGTTGAGAAACAAAACAATGTGTTCGCTGACATAGAATTAAACTGATACAACAACTTAATTTGGAAACCATAGAGGGCATCATTTAATAAGCACATTATAAATTGCGTCCTTTAATATTCCTGGTTCTCATGTATACTTATTTCTGGGTTCTGACACAAAGGAAAAAAGATTCAGGTATGTCATGATAATTTTCAGTGCCAATAGCATAGAAGAAAAATGAATAAAAAATTCAAATCACAGACATTTCATCCCCTTCCATACTCACAGCTTTCGTAAAATTTGCCTCTGCAACCTTCTTTAGGGATATTCTGCGGCGGCTAGATTGGGACTTCCGCAGTTTTGCAATGCAACCCTCATAAGTTTCCATCAGTTTACCAACAGTCATCTGCCGTCAACAATAACACCACGTCAGAGATGGCAAGATAACAATAAAGAAACTGTGAATATAAATGCACAGTTCGGGTAGTTGTATTACATTTCCTTTTCCATGATCATCCTCAGTTGTGTTCAGAGCTTCATTATTTTTCCAGCCATGGGTGCTATTCTATCAGGAAAACAAAAAAAGTAAGTACAACTGTAAATATCCAAACCATCTTACCCAATGCAAACAACTCAATTGTAAATCTTAGCCACCCTATTACCATATGTTCATTTGTTTCTTCATCCTCTGGATCCAGCATGGACGAGTGAGAGTCTGAGAAAAAAAAAAGATAAAATATTAGATTCTTTGCTTTTGCACAAGTACATCCAAAAAAACTGGAGCACCACACAATAACAGAGACAACACTATTGTCTATTTATGTCATTTCACAAAATTACTGGTTTAACAAAATACTGTTTTCCTGTCCAAATTGTTTAAATATGCAACAAAACTTCCTGGTAATAAAGTTTAGGTTTCAGGAAGGAACTCCTTCAAACAAAATACGGCTTAACATGCTGCTGCACGAGAGCCTTCTTCCCATTTGGACGAGCATTGTTGAATGACATGTTGTTTTAGGACTCATTCTTGCAACTCGCATGTCTTGTTATGTACCAACATCTAATTCTCCTTGCTTTATGAATTGTGACAAGAAAAATGTAATTATGTGTTGCTATTTAATTCATGGAAGTCTGATCCAACATATTGTTCTCTTATCTTTCAGATTTAACAGAAACTGAAATGAGGGGTTACTACTCTTCAGTTTATGAAGCTACTATATAACATGAGCACGACTTCTGCAGGTGTGTGATAAAGGAGAAAGGTTCGAGCTTTCATGTTTTCGTACCGGTGCCACTGGGTTGATCTTCCTGAACATCTAACTTCAACGCTCCAGATTGTGAAAGCACTTGTGCTCCTACCATATGAGCGAACAACCTTGCAGATTCCTCATGATCCTCTGTAAGTCCTACGTACAGCATACGGTCCAGCCTGTTCTGTGATTGAAAACAACGATACTCATTACAGCAGGAAGAATTTAAGAAGTATAAATCTAACTTAGCTTAGGAAATGAAATGTAATATGGTTAACTAAATGTTAGTAGCATAGAGCTTATAGTCGCGATGCACAGATCACTGATGTTTGAATGCCAAAGAATGGAATTGTGGATCTTGCACGTTCGCCAATGGAGTGCAAATGGAAACAGTTTTCATGAATTGAACTGTTTGATTTTTGGTACATACCTTAGCAACTTGAAGCACAAAACGACCAAGATCAGGGTGCTTTCTAACACAATGTCGAACCTCATGTGCACCATCGAAGTAAGAATTATTTGTTAGCCCAGTGATCTGCCGAGGAAACATGGGAAAGAAAATAAAATTAGCAGCCAGATTTTTTAAGCTGACTGTGATACAAGGACCCAGGGGACAATGGCACACCGCATATGGCACTGGGATATCGAAATGAAAAAAATGCCCACTTAATGACCGAATGTTGAAGTTATTCACGAAAAAGGAGCAAAGAAAGAAAATCTAAGTTTCTTTCCCACTTCATTTTGAAAAAGCACAGGTGTTTAGTAAAGAGTGGTTGCACATGCAACACATTTGGCCATTTCACTTTGGAATTAAGCCTTATCAAATGCTTATTTGGTCTATCAGTCAGCTGGCAGAAATGAATAAAGTGGATTAAATAATGTTTTGCGGAGCAAAAAAAACTGCAAGTACATAAGTTTAATTGGCCAAGTCCATCATGGTTCTCTGTTTTACTTTCAAATGACAACAATCATTTAAAGGAGTAGTGCATCTTAGCCAATGGTCACACATTTATCAAAAATTGTGGCATTTATACATTTAATAATAAATTTCGTCTAGAGTACACCTTAATCAACAACTCGATGATCACACATTGACTGAAAATAGTGGGGATATATACAATTAATAACAGGCTTTATTTCGCCTTCCAAAAATGTAGAAACTTGACCTAATGGATCAAACTGCCAACTTACGAGCACAACAAGTGATTGCATAATTTCTTACAAAGCATAAGGACTATTATATTGGGGTCAAGCCAATTGCATTTACAGTTTCCAGTACACAATGAGATACAACAGAGAGTAAGCAAGTAAAGGCATAGACAGCAATGATGTCACAGAAGTTTGCATACCTGAAAGGTAGCTCCATTATGAATGATTTCATGGGCAACAGGGTCATTGATGTACTGGTGCAATGGCATAACCATGTCTTCCACATCGTATGCATTAATCTTCTTGCTACTTGGCACGCTGTCATTACCTCTAGCATCTCTCTGACAGATGAAAAAATCTCTTATCTTATTGCAAGAACATATGCAATTGATAAACCATACATTAGCTCGATGTGTTAACTAATTCCAAAATATATCTGAAGACACATTCCTAACCATTCACATCAACTGATGTATAACTAATAGTTAAGCTCAAGCCACAACACTAATACCCCGATCGACCCAGGTGCCGTGTAACATAAGGATAAGGGACCACACTTGAAACCCTCCCTGTTAACAACTCTAAGAGCTGATCCTAACAAAGTTTCGAATATGGAGACACTACCAATATATACAGAAAAAGGGCTTGATAATCAGATCCAATATATATTGCTAATCATTCTCTCATAAAAAGATGGAAGTAAGCATACCCTGGAGAAAAGATCTTCTCTCATCCATGGAACCAAGTATTTCCAAGGCCATATGTCAAGTGTACTTACAGCACGTGATTTTGTTAACACACGACTGGTCATTGTCTTGGCAGATGTTAAGTTTGGATGCACAAGAAATCTGGCTGCAACTTCCACTGAGAACTCATACGTGCTAAACACACGATCAACTGGATTTCGTAGTATTGTGACCACGGAAGTCCTCTCCCTTGGCAGCTTGGAAGTTAAGCTATAGTCATCATGGCTAACAACCAGCGTGCAATCAGGATGGCTGACATGAAGGCAAAAAACATACCATTAGTAACTATAAAAATATTGCAACTATACTTGTGCAACACGTATTTTCATTATAACTGAACACTGTATCTATACTAACTAACTATCTCACAGGCTCACAATTTGTTGGCATAACACGTACAAAGGGTCAGAATCCATGCAACTTCTCAATTACCAACTTCAAGTTATAGTGCTTATGAACATGCCGGAATGAAGTAACATAACATTTTAGCCAGGTAAGCGCCAGAATGTCATTCCAATATATATGAAAATATCCTGAACCATAGGCACTGCAGGCATCATGATGAAAATCTGAAAAATTAACAGAGCACTTTCTAATCACTGTTTACAGACAACAGAGCTGTTGTTCCTGTTTGGCTAGTCAACATGAAGTTTGAAGATAAAACCCAGATGACAGACACAACTCGGCGAAGCAGAGAACAAAACTCCCTCACCTCGGGTCGAACCGCAGCTTATCATAGGAGCGGGGGCATTCCTGAGCATTGGTATACAGCTTCTTCAAGAAACTGGCAGGCAACAGTTAGTATCAGATTATCAGTACAACACAATCGTAGACGAGGACGGACCGAACAGTTCGAAGGCCCAGCGAAGAACCTACCAGTGGAAGTAGGTACGCCCACCGGTTCTGGGAATGTGAAGGAAGAAGAGCAAATCCTTGAGGTTCAGTTTGTCTCCGCCATTGTCGCCCTCCCCGGCTGAGTCCGCCCAGCCCTTGACGGCCCCCTCGCAGCGCGCGTGGTCGTCAGCGGAGCTGACAAGCGGAAGCGCGGTCACTGCAACACCAGGAGGACCACCATCACCACCAGCGAGAAAATCAGAGAGCAGGGCGTCGTGATTTCGCCAGAGTAATTGAACGGGAAACGATCCTACCAACACGAGGGAGGCAGGGAGGGAGGGGATACCTGACACGGCGAGGAGGAGCGCGAGGGCGAGGGCGAGCGGCCGCGCCATGGATTCGGCCGGCGGGTTCCCCCGGCGCGCAGATCCGAGGCGCGGTGCGGCGATTGAGAAGAGGATGGGGACTTGAGAGCGCAGCAGCGAAGGAGGCGGAGGGGAGTGAGGGCGCACGCACGCTTAAAACGGGAAGGTGGGTGGGGACTGGGGGTGGAGACGGAAGGATCGAGAGCGGGGGCGGTGGCGGGTGGCGGCGGGGGATTCAGCGCGCCGTGCCGGCGGGGAGGCGGCCTCGGCACCGGCGCCTCGGCATCCGCCGCTTTCCTCGCCCCCAACTTTTCCCCCTATCCCTCGCCTCGGCCCGTGCGGTGGCGCCCCTTGTTTATTCCCTCGCGCGCTCTTCCCCCTACTACAGTGGTGCTGGTGCCGGTCTCTCTCAGTCTCTCCGTGCTCGGGCGGAGGGATGGGGATGGGTGGCAGCGTGGTGCGCCGGCGGGGAGGCCGAGGCCGGGGCGGGCGTGGATACACAACTCCTAGTGGTGGTGGTGCGGTGGTGGCCCGCCCGCGCGGGTGGAGGGGGTGGTGGTGGTGGCGTTGGAAAGCGCGGCGGAAAGGTGGGCGGATTTTCTCGCCACTTGCGCCGCCACGCGATGGTGCCGGCCGTCCCTCGGCCCGGTTTCCGATCGCTCACGGCTCTCCACTCCGGCGAGGTGGAGGCGCGATGCGGTGGGAGTAGGAGTGGGAGTCTGCGGTGGCGCGACACGTCGCCGTCGTGTTAATCTCGTGTTCTGCGCGCCATCAATCCTGGTTCCTGGATGATGAGGGCATTGATGAATGAATTAACTCGCGCTGAAAACTTGCCCCGGATAGAAATGTTCAGAACACATGAGAACCGAAAAAAGATAGTAAATTCCACCTTTTATTTACATTTATAAGATAAGTTTTTTTAAATACAGTACATACGCAATCACTCATACATATGCGCATACACTTACTCATATGAACGCGCACACGCACACCTACCCATGTGAGCACCTTCAAGAGACTGAGCCGGTATATCATACTGAAATTTACCAAAACAGCGTAGGCGCCTTGTCGTCGACGGGAACATCTCCTCCCGCTGAAAACGCATCGCCGAAAATCCTGAAATAAATCCAGAAATAATGCGAACACCAGGACTTGAAACCTGGTGGGTCGGAGATATCACTATCTCTCTAACCATCTAACCACACGTTGGTTCGCCATTTAAGATAAGATTAGGGGTGAAACAGGTCAGATTCGGATGGATAATCATTATATTATATTGTAATCATATTGCATTTTATTTTCGATGTGGATACGAATACCAGATTATGCAGATTCGAACACCGGATTATGCGAATTCGAAAATGATATGGTAATAAAAAAACGACGGTGGGTCCGGAACAATCATTTACCCTATTCATGATATATAAATGCTTTCAACTAAAAATGTACATAAACAATGAGCAAATATTATGCTATTTAAATGAGTCAAATAAATCACTAACAAGTACTGTATATGTCTTGTCTCATAAGCAAAGACATCATTCATGTATTGGTAGTTAATACTTAAAACTTCTCCCATAAATCGGATTTGGAATTTAAAATGTCGGATTATCCAACTAGAAAAAATGGATTATCCTACTGTGTCGTATATTTGCAATATATCCTATATTGTATCCTATCTATCGTACTCGGATTTAGATTAGATGTTGTAGGATGTCAACAATCTCTTACTGTATCCTATAAAAACGTTTACGGATGAAAATTATCCTAAGCACTTCACCCTTAGATAAGATTGAGTTTGTGACGCTTTTTACCATTGATTAACAGAAATTCCAACATAGTACACCATCTTATCAAGTTTGTACCCTTTTTAAAGGGTTGCCCCCTTCAATGGGGTATGTTCAAAAAAGCTATCGCATGTGGAGCGATGGGCTGGACGCCCATTGGTGGCGCATTCCTCCGACAAGCTTTTGACGTCGGATGGGGCGTGGGGTAAGGCCAGTTCCTTTGAGCAGATTCTAACGAATCTTATTCTGAAAAATCAAAATCATAGACGAACTTGATTTAACATGAAAAAGCTCAAGAGAATCATGGAGATCCCACTGTAACTTAAAATTCTGAAGAAGAAAAAACTCGATTCTCAAGATTCCCGCAAATGTGGGATTAATCTCTTTCTCAAAATAATAAATGTGGAAAACCCCCAAAAAAATAAAAATTGTGGGAAAAGTGCTAGTCACTGTGTACCATAAATGTAAGACGTTTTTTGATTTTGCATGAGGCATAAAAAAGGTCTTACATTTTGTTATGGAGGGAGTGCAAGTTTACAACCTCCTGCAAAATTCTACTGTGGGGGATCCAAAACTCTGTGCCAAAGTTTCAGTGGAACGTACAGGACGCGTTACTACCGCTCTTGGGAGCTCTCAACACATCTCTTTTCTTTTGAGCAACAAGCTCTTGACACTTGAGCACTGATGTGTGCTGCTCGGGGGGCCGGCATATTTCCTTGTGCGGACTAGGCGACGGATTCAGCTGCTTTGCGGTTTGGCGGGGATGAGCCAGCAATTGGCGTTTGTGGGAAGCAGGCCGCCGAATTCAGGTTTTGATGTTGTCTGGTGGCATTGGCAGCTAGCTGGTGCCGTTGGGTGCAGGGAGCATGACATACATGGGTTACCCGCCCGTGAGGGTTCCTGTCCTTGTCGGCCCTTTCCCTTTCCTTTCCATGACGAGGAGTTGTATGGTCATGTGGCAGCGCGAAGCAAGACGTGGAATATACTGCTCCCTCCCTTTTCCAAAAGTCAATCATGTTTATGATTGACCAAGTTTATAAAATAGACTATCGCTATTTAAAATATTACAATAAATAAATAGAATATAAAAAGACAATTCATGATGAATCTAATGATACTAATTTTGTATCGTGGATGTTGATAATTTTTTCTTTAAATTTGATCAAACATATGTGTGTTTGACTTTTAGAAAACAAAATACGCAATACGTTTTGAAATGAGGGAGAATCTAATAGCATACCTAAATCGGACATAGAGTATCTGCTCCCGAGCTCAAATGCTCCTTCATAAACAATAAAATCAAAATATAGTAAATAATTCAAAAAAATTGTGGTTCTTTTTTGGTAAACTTTGGCAAATGTTTTGTATGGCACGAAATGACATTCGTGGAAGTTGTGGCAAAAAAATCAATGCTCTAAAAATGCTAGTTTTGAAAATATTTTGGACTGTTGATTTTGCTTTTTTCGCCACGATTTCCACAAAGGTCATTTCATGCTGAATTTTGGTATGCATACAAAACATTTGTCAAAGTTTACCACAAAAAAATTCAAATTTTTTTACTATTTTTTTCCTGATTTTATTGTTCATGGGAGAGCATTTGAGCTCGGAAGCAGAATATGACTTTCGACCTAAATCCTCCTATCTCCTATCTAAAACAAAATGCAACATTCCCCAGTTCGCTCGTTGTCATCCAGCCCTCCCTTCATACGTTCTCTCTTCTCATACTCATTTTGACAAAAATTATCCCTACGTGCAACCTTCCTTCGAACGAAAAAACCCATGAAAATCAGCTTACATACACACGATAAATCCCAAAAAACCACGGAGCACTACACGGACACACGTCTTCCAAACACTAGAACACGCACGACGCAACAGTTCCTCGACAAAGCGTTCTTCCGTCGCGCCCCTTTTGTGCTAGACTCACCATCAAGCATCAAGTCCGGTGTAGTAGGCGCACCAGATCCTCGTTTGCTCCTCCTCACATGAGGATGTACAGGAATTACGTCAACGCTGAAACAAAAGAATCCCTTGCCTTTCTCACTTCAGCCCGAAAACGCACAATTCCATTTTCTCTTCTGAATGTGGTGGCGACGAGCATCTTAGGGCGACGGGTGGGCGTCACTAAGCTCTCCCCCTAGTAGTTGCCTGGCGGAAGAAGAGACGCATCCCATGGGGTAGCTGGAGGCTGGAGGAGGGCCGATGGGATAAAGAAGGTGCAAGTTACTGTTGTCCGGACCCCTCCAATGCTACATCCATATGTAAATTGTTTCTCACTAAGAACATGTATCATGTGTTGGCCACTCAATTCTTTTTTTCCATTCATGGATGCATATATGTTGTATGCGTAGATCACATAAATCAATTGAAGTGCAATCATCTTCCTAAGTGGGTTTTAGTGATAATGACAATACGAATTGAAGACTAATTTTGTGCGCTAAGTATTTACAAGGTGGAATAGTGAAAGAGGATGAAGCAATGGTGTTTGTGGATCCCTAATTATTAAAGATAAAAGATGGTGGTATAGTCAAGCATTCATAAGTATTTTACATTCTCTTGAGTATAGGAACACCGCACATTAAGACGGGTGCTCAACGAAAGTAAGGTGAAACTCAACTCTCTTGTGGTGCATTCCTCTATAATCAGCAAAATATACCCGATTCATTTCCTATACCATATGAAACCACCATATCCCAAGAAAATTTCTTGAAACTCGTATGAACCTAGAAACACAGGCCCAAAGTTCCTCCGAAACTTTCGGAGTGCCCGGAGTCCGGCACCTACTCTGGAGTGAGTTCCAGAATTGATCAGGGATCTGTTAGCTCGATGTTCTACTCCGAAAGCTACTCCGGAAGTAGTGCCGGAATTCAGACTGCCCAAAATGTTACTCCGGGACTTCCGAAGCCCTTTTGAAAGGTGTTTGATGCATTCCAAGGGCAACATTTCGAAGTGGGACTATATAAGCCCACTTATTCTTCCCCAAGAGGTATACGTCTATTAACTTTTGAGTTGTTCATATTCTCCCTCTTGCTCCATTTCTCAAAATCTAGAAACGCCAAATCCTCCACTTCGCTCCATCAAAACACATCACACCTTTGACGAAAAGATAGAGGAGCTTCCAACCTACATTTCCACCAAAGAAAATATTGAGCATTTGTTACTCTTGGAGGCTAGATACTCCTAGGTGGATAGGATGTTTTCGATGAGGAATCAGCTTGTGATTTACCCCTGAATAGTTTGTAAAGGTTTGTGAACGAAATATGCCCTAGAGGCAATAATAAAATTATTATTTATATTTCCTTATATTATGATAAATGTTTATTATTCATGCTAGAATTGTATTAACCGGAAACTTAGTACATGTGTGAATACATAGACAAACAAGAATGTCCCTAGTATGCCTCTACTGGACTAGCTCGTTAATCAAAGATGGTTAAGTTTCCTAGCCATAGACATGTGTTGTCATTTGATGAACGGGATCACATCATTAGAGAATGATGTGATGGACAAGACCCATCCGTTAGCTTAGCATTAATGATCGTTTAGTTTTATTGCTATTGCTTTCTTCATGACTTATACATGTTCCCCTGACTATGAGATTATGCAACTCCCGAATACCGGAGGAACACTTAATGTGCTATCAAACGTCACAACGTAACTGGGTGATTATAAAGATGCTTTATAGGTGTCTCCGATGGTGTTTGTTGAGTTGGCATAAATCGAGATTAGGATTTGTCACTTCGTGTTTCGGAGAGGTATCTCTGGGCCCTCTCAGTAATGCACATCACTATAAGCCTTGCAAGCAATGTGACTAATGAGTTAGTTACGGGATGATACATTACGGAACGAGTAAAGAGACTTGCCGGTAACGAGATTGAACTAGGTATAGTGATACCGACGATCGAATCTCGGGCAAGTAACATACCGATGACAAAGGGAACAACATATGTTGTTATGCGCTTTGACCAATAAAGATCTTCATAGAATATGTAGGAGCTGTAGTGGAACGTAGTAGAAATTCAAAATTTTCTACGTATCACCAAGATCAATCTATGGAGTAATCTAGCAACGAGGGGAAGGGGAGTGCATCTACATACCCTTGTAGATCGCGAGCGGAAGCGTTCAAGAGAACGGGGTTGATGGAGTCGTACTCGTCGTGATCCAAATCACCGATGATCCTAGCGCCGAACGGACGGCACCTCCGCGTTCAACACACGTACGGAGCAGCGACGTCTCCTCCATCTTGATCCAACAAGGGGGGAGGAGAGGTTGATGGAGATCCAGCAGCACGACGGCATGGTGGTGGAAGTAGCGGGATCTCGGCAGGGCTTCGCCAAGCGCAGGCGGGGAGGAAGAGGTGTCACGGGAGGGAGAGGGAGGCGCCAGGGCTTAGGTATCGCTGCCCTCCCTCCCCCCACTATATATAGGGCCAAGGGAGAGGGGGGGGCGCAGCCTTGGCCGTTCCTCCAAGGAAGGGTGCGGCCAGGGAGGAGTCCATCCTCCCCAAGGCACCTCGGAGGTGCCTTCCCCCTTTAGGACTCTCCCTTTCCCTTATCTCTGGGCGCATGGGCCTCTTGGGGCTGGTGCCCTTGGCCCATATAGGCCAAGGCGCACACCCCTACAGCCCATGTGGCCCCCCGGGGCAGGTGGACCCCCTTGGTGGACCCCCGGACCCCCTTCGGCACTCCCGGTACAATACCGATAATGCGCGAAACTTTTCCGGCGACCAAAATAAGACTTCCCAAATATAAATATTTACCTCCGAACCATTCCGGAACTCCTCGTGACGTCCGGGATCTCATCCGGGACTCCGAACAACTTTCGGGTTACCGCATACTAATATCTCTACAACCCTAGCGTCACCGAACCTTAAGTGTGTAGACCCTACGGGTTCGGGAGACACGCAGACATGACCGAGACGACTCTCCGGTCAATAACCAACAGCGGGATCTGGATACCCATGTTGGCTCCCACATGCTCCTCGATGATCTCATCGGATGAACCACGATGTTGAGGATTCAATCAATCCCGTATACAATTCCCTTTGTCAATCGGTATGTTACTTGCCCGAGATTCAATCGTCGGTATCCCGATACCTTGTTCAATCTCGTTACCGGCAAGTCTCTTTACTCGTTCCGTAACACATCATCCCGTGATCAACTCCTTGGTCACATTGTGCACATTATGATGATGTCCTATCGAGTGGGCCCAGAGATACCTCTCCGTTTACACGGAGTGACAAATCCCAGTCTCGATTCGTGCCAACCCAACAGACACTTTCGGAGATACCTGTAGTGCACCTTTATAGCCACCCAGTTACGTTGTGACGTTTGGTACACCCAAAGCATTCCTACGGTATCCGGGAGTTGCACAATCTCATGGTCTAAGGAAATGATACTTGACATTAGAAAAGCTCTTAGCAAACGAACTACACGATCTTGTGCTAGGCTTAGGATTGGGTCTTGTCCATCACATCATTCTCCTAATGATGTGATCCCGTTATCAACGACATCCAATGTCCGTGGTCAGGAAACCGTAACCATCTATTGATCAACGAGCTAGTCAACTAGAGGCTTACTAGGGACATAGTGTTGTCTATGTATCCACACATGTATCTGAGTTTCCTATCAATACAATTCTAGCATGGATAATAAACGATTATCATGAACAAGGAAATATAATAATAACCAATTTATTATTGCCTCTAGGGCATATTTCCAACAGTCTCCCACTTGCACTAGAGTCAATAATCTAGTTCACATCACCATGTGATTAACACTCACAGGTCACATCACCATGTGACCAACATCCAAAGAGTTTACTAGAGTCAACAATCTAGTTCACATCACTATGTGATCAACACTCAATGAGTTCTGGTTTGATCATGTTATGCTTGTGAGAGAGGTTATTAGTCAACGTCTCTGAACCTTTCAGATCCGTGTGTGCTTTACGAATATCTATGTCATCTTGTGGATGCTACCACGCACTACTTGGAGCCATTTCAAATAACTGCTCTACTATACGAATCCGGTCTACTACTCAGAGTCATCCGAATTAGTGTCAAAGTTCGCATCGACGTAACCCTTTACGACGAACTCCTTTTCACCTCCATAATCGAGAAAATTCCTTAGTCCACTAGGTACTAAGGATAAGTTCGACCGCTGTCATGTGATCCATTCCCGGATCACTATTGTACCCCTTGACCAACTCATGGCAAGGCACACTTCATGTGCGGTACACAACATAGCATACTGTAGAGCCTACGTCTAAAGCATAGGGGACGACCTTCGTCCTTTCTCTCTCTTCTGCTGTGGTCAGGTCTTGAGTCTTACTCAATATTCACACCTTGTAACACAGCCAAGAACTCCTTCTTTGCTGATCTATTTTGAACTCTTTCAAAATCATGTCAAGGTGTGCGTTCTTTGAAAGTATCATCAGGTGTCTTGATCTATCTCTATAGATCTTGATGCCCAATATGTAAGCAGCTTTATCCAGGTCTTCCTTTGAAAAACTCCTTTCAAACAACCCTTTATGCTTTCCAGAAATTTTACATCATTTCGGATCAACAATATGTCATTCACATATACTTATCAGAAATGTTGTAGCGCTCCCACTCACTTTATTGTAAATACAAGTTTCTAACAAACTTTGTATAAACCCAAAAACTTTGATCACTCCATCAAAGCGTATATTCTGACTCCGAGATGCTTACTCCAGTCCTTAGAAGGATTGTTGGAGCTTTGCATACCTTTTAGCATCCTTAGGATCGACAAAACCTTTCTGATTGTATCACATACAACCTTTCCTTACGAAAACTGGTAAGGAAACTTGTTTTAACATCCATCTGTCAGATTTCATAAATGCAGCTGATGCTAACATGATTACGACGGACTTAAGCATCGCTACGAATGAGAAAATCTCATCATAGTCAACTCCTTGAACTTGTGAAAATACTCTTTGCCACAAGTCGAGCTTCATAGACGGTAACATTACCGTCCATGTCCGTCTTCTTCTTAAAGATCCATTTATCTCAACGGTTTGCCGATCATCGGGCAAGTTCACCAATGTCCATGCTTTGTTCTGATACATGGATCCTATCTCGGATTTCATGGCTTCTAACCATTTGTCGGAATATGGGCCCACCATCGCTTCTCCATAGCTCATAGGTTCATCGTTGTCCAACAACATGACTTCCAAGACAGGATTACGCATTACTCTGAAGTAGTATGCATCCTCGTCGACCTACGAGGTTTGGTAGTGACTTGATCCGAAGTTTCATGATCACTATCATAAGCTTCCACTTCAATTGGTGTAGGTGCCACAGGAACAACTTCCTGTGCCCTGCTACACACTAGTTGAAGTCATGGTTCAATAACCTCATCAAGTCTCCACCATCCTCCCACTCAATTCTTTCGAGAGAAACTTTTCCTCAAGAAAGGACTCGTTTCTAGAAGCAATTACTTTTGCTTCCAGATCTGAAATAGGAGGTATACCCAACTGTTTTGGGTATTCTATGAAGATGCATTTATCCGCTTTGGGTTCGAGCTTATCAGCCTGAAACTTTTTCACATAAGCATCGCAACCCCAAACTTTTAAGAAACGACAACTTAGGTTTCTCTAAACGGTGTCGTCTCAACGGAATTGCGTGGTGCCCCTTTTAAAGTGAATGCGGTTGTCTCTAATGCCTAACCCATAAACGATAGTGGTAAAGAGACATCATGGTATGCACCATATCCAATAGGGTGCAGTTATGATGTTCGGACACACCATCACACTGTGGTGTTCCAGGCGGTATTAATTGTGAAACACTTTCCACAATGTCTTAATTGTGTGCCAAACTCGTAACTCAGATATCCCTATGATCATATCATAGACATTTTATCCTCTTGTCACGACGATCTTCAACTTCACTCTGAAATTACTTGAACCTTTCAATAATTCAGACTTGTGTTTCATCAAGTAAATACACTCAGCATCTACTCAAATCATCTGTGAAGTAAGAACATAACGATATCCACTGCATGCCTCAGGACCCATTGGACTGCACACATCAAATGTATTACTTCCAACAAGTTGCTCTCTTGTTCCATCTTACTGAAAACGAGGCCTTTCAGTCATCTTGCCCATGTGGTATGATTTGCATGTCTCAAGTGACTCAAAATCAAGTGAGTCCAAACGATCCATCTGCATGGAGTTTCTTCATGCATATATACCAATAGACATGGTTCGCATGTCTCAATCTTTTCAAAAACGAGTGAGTCCAAAGATCCATCTACATGGAGCTTCTTCATGCATTTTATACCAATATGACTCAAGTGGCAGTGCCACAAGTATGTGGTACTATCATTACTATCTTATATCTTTTGGCATGAACATGTGTATCACTACGATCGAGATTCATTTTAGGTGCAAGACCATTGAAGGTATTATTCAAATAAACAGAGTAACCATTATTCTCCTTAAATGAATAACCGTATTGCGATAAACATAATCCAATCATGTTTATGCTCAACACCAAATAACAATTATTTAGGTTTAACACCAATCTCGATGGTAGAGGGAGCATGCGATGCTTGATCACATCAACCTTGGAAACACTTCCAACACATATCGTCATCTCACCTTTAGCTAGTCTCCGTTTATTCTGCAGCTTTTATTTCGAGTTACTAACACTTAGCAACCGAACCGGTATCTAATACCCTGGTGCTGCTAGGAGTACTAGTAAAGTACACATTCATATAATGTATATCCAATATACTTCTGTCGACCTTGCCTGCCTTCTCATCTACCAAGTATCTAGGGTAGTTCTGCTTCAGTGACCGTTCCCCTCATTACAGAAGCACTTAGTCTCGGGTTTGGGTTCAACCTTGGGATTCTTCACTAGAGCAGCAAATGATTTGCTGTTTCATGAAGTATCCCTTTTGCCCTTGCCCTTCTAGAAACTAGTGGTTTTACTAACCATCAACAATTGATGCTCCTTCTTGATTTCTACTTTCGCGGTGTCAAACATCGCGAATAGCTCAAGGATCATCATATCTATCCCTGATATGTTATAGTTCATCACGAAGCTCTAATAGCTTGGTGGCAGTGACTATGGAGAACCATCACTATCTCATCTGGAAGATTAACTCCCACTCGATTCAAGCGATTGTGGTACTCAGACAATCTGAGCACATGCTCAACGATTGAGCTTTTCTCCCTTAGTTTGCAGGCTTAAGAAACTTGTCAGGGGTCTCATACCTCTTGACATGGGCACTAGTCTGAAATCCCAATTTCAGTCTTCGGAACATCTCATATCACTACAGGAAACAACTACTTTGCCGTCTGCCATGGCGGACGGCAAAGGCTCGAAAGGCGGACGGCAAAGACCTTTGCCGTCAGCCGCGGACGGCAAAAGGCTCCGGCAAAGAACGCTACGGTAAACAGCTCCTTTGCCGTCTGCTTCCTGGCGGCGGACGGCAAAGGCTCTTTGCCGTCTGCGGCGGACGGCAAAGAGGGCGGACGGCAACAAGTGGCTAACGGCAGACCTTTGCCGTCCGCCGCAGACGGCAAAGAGCCTTTGGTCTTTGCCGTCCGCCTTATGATGTCATCTACACGTCACTAGATGGCAGGTTCTTTGCCGTCTGCCACTGATGGCAAAGTGCAGGTTCTTTGCCGTCTGCCACGGACGGCAAAGTCTTTGCCGTCTGCCACTGTAGGCAAACTGACCAAATGGGTCAGCTCCCAGGAAGCACAGTTGGCTGCCACGTGGCTTCTTTGCCGTCCACGGCAGACGGCAAAGAGCTCTTTGCCGTCGGTGGCAGACGGCAAAGAGCCTGCATATTTTCTGTTTTTTCTGTTTTTTGTTAAATCCCACAATTTGCACAGAAAATATATATGACATATAGATATATTTCACAGGCATTCATCACATAAACAAGTTCATACATCATTTCATACATAAACAAGGTCCATCCATCATTTCATACATAAACAAGTTCCATCCATCATTTCATACATAAAGAAGTTCCATCCATACATAAAGTAGCACTCCATAGCTAAGGTGACTAGAATGAGAAGACAAGAATGAGAAGACAAGAAGAAGAAGAGTAGAACAAGCACTCCATCCAGCACATAATGAAATCTGCAAAATGGCAAAATAAGAAAGTTAGAAATGGATCGTTTTTGAGGTAACTAAGGTGAAATGGATCGTTTTTGAGGTAACTAAGGTGAAATGGATCTTTTTTAGCTCACTTAGGTCAAATGGATAGTTTTTGAGCTAACTTAGTTGAAATGGATCGGTTTTGAGCTAACTTTGTTGAAATGGATCATTTTAGAGCTAATTTAGTTGAAATGGATCTTTTTGAGCTAACTTACGTGAAATGGATCATTTAAGAGCTAATTTAGGTGAAATGGATCGTTTTTTAGCTCACTTAGGTCAAATGGATCGTTTATGAGCTAAATTAGTTGAAATGGATCGTTTATGAGATAACCTAGGTAAGATGGGTCATTTTGGAGTTAACCTAGGTGAAATGGGCCATTTTAAACCTAACGTAGGTAAAATGGATCATTTAGGAGCTAATGTAGGTAAAATGGGTCATTTCTGAGCTAACTTGGATGAACTGCATCATTTATAAGCTAACCTAGGTAAAATGGGTCATTTTGGAGGAAAATAAGCTAACTCTAGGTCATTATGGTAAGCATATTGGAGGAAATAAAGCTAAGTCTAGGTCTTTATGCATTTGTTAAGCAAAACACTAGAGAAACTTACCGTGATCAGGGAGGTGTAGGAGCGGGGTGGCTAGTGCCGCTACCTGGAGAAGGATCGTGCGATGCGTTTCTGGAGTTAAGCTGCACCAAAGATCATTTCCAATGTCTCGTTAGCATTACGACACTCAAATGTTAAGACTACCAAGTCATGTCCATTCAAACTAAACTCACCGTGCTCCCAGGAGCAATCACTGGCATCGGCGGAGCGGGCTGACCGGACTTCTCGCACACAGACTGCACATTTGGTTTTCAGAACAGAGTCATACTAGTTAGTAATGAGACTCAAATGTTAAGACTAGCAAGTAATCTGCAGAAGAAACTTACCACAAGGAGCTCGTACATGGCCCTTGCCTGCATGTCATTCCGTGCCCTCTCCTCCTCCATCATCTTTCTCGTCCTCTCCTCCATCTCCCGCCGCCTCTCCGCCGCCTCCGCCAGAAGTTTCTCCGTTCTATCTCTCTCAGTCTGTATAGCAGCCTGCAACACCACTCATATGACCATTTGTAATCATTGATGGAAGCGCACACAATGTAATGGAGAAAGATAACTGAGTACGTATCACTAACCTTGATGGCGAGTTGCACTGGCCGTTCACGAGGCCTTATCTCAGGAGCGGAGCTCGACTGGCGCGCCTTGATCTCCGGGAGAGTGCTAGGACAACGGATAAGTCCATCTCCAATGGCTATGGAGCCATGGGACCTCCCGCCACCAGATATCATCACCAGCTCTGGATCAATGGGACCCTGGCTCGGGTTAAAGTCCTCCCCTTTCCTCGCCTTCCCCTCATCTCTATATCTCACGAGCTTGTTGTGGGAGGAGATGTTGGTGAAGTTGTTTGCATCATCGAGGTCAGACTGAGAGAAAGCCTTGACTTTCTTGTAAGAGCCAGTGTGGGCCATGGCATACAGGTCGTACACCTCTGGCACCTTATCCGCCTTATTGTGGCGTGCCTGAAAGAGAGAAACAATGAAAATTAGTAATTAAAGGGCTCAAGCTAGCATGATGAATGAATTGCATGAATCATGAAGCAAACCACATACCCAGTTGCGCCCGAACTGATATAAGTTGGAGCTGCCTTGATGGTGTGGCACACCTTCCATTTGGGCACGTTTGTCCTTGGCCTGGTTGTGGAGGGCTAGCCATTCTTGTGAGCACCACTCATCGACCAACACCTCCCAACAATCCATCCGATCCGCACACCATCTCGGAGGCGCCTAAGTTAGCAAATAGAAACTTGAGCGCTACGGCTAAGAATTACTAAATGAACTTAAGTAGAAGGCCTTAAGAATTACCTTCATGTACTGCTCCTTACTCAAGAACTTATCGCGGCACGCCGGCTTGGTCTTCTTGATACCACGCAAGGCGTAGTAGTCTCGAACAGCCTGCACCCGAGCCTCGTGCCGTAAGTTCTGGAGTAGGCGCTTGCAGACGTTCTGGATAACATTTGCGCAGTCCTCCTCGTATCCCTCCTCACACCTGTAGAATGTCTGCAATCAAATGAGACAATATTGATTAGTACAATTAATAACTAGCTAGTTGAAGATTTTGAAATGTGTAAAGGAGAAATTACCCAGAACGTCCTGATCACCATGTCTGCCCTCGTGTCGCACACGACACCGTCGATAATGACATCCGGCGGGGCCGGGGCAGCCACGTAGTGCTCCCAGCTCAACCCAAGCTCTGGAAGCCGACCCTCACCAGGCAACGTGACAAACCCCGGGAAGTTTTGCCGGCAAAGAACTCCAAGGACGGAGTTGGGCCGGCGGACACTATGATGGTGGTCCCAACCCCTGCAGCATGACAAGGCCAACGCATTAGTTATTTGAAGAAACGTGAATGCAGAAGGTACAAAAATATTAAATGCACTTACGTACCTCTCCCCATCAGGGAAGATCAACCACCTCTGCTCGCGGGTCACCGGCACGGACGGGAGCCGTGTAGCACCACGCTGGTAGACGGTGCCACCCTCCTCCTCAAGATCAGTCGGCTCCCCGCCATCATCAGCATGGCCACTCGGCTCCTCGGGCTGATCCGGCCAGGTACCCCATCCGGACGTGTGCTCCTCCGGGGTCTCGTGGGCCGAACTCTCGTGGGCCGAAGGCCAGTCGACCCGAGGCTCGTGGGCCCAAGACCCGTGGACCGGAGGCTCGTGGACCGGAGTCCGTGTAGCCTCCTCCTCGGACGAGTCCACCCTAGCAGTCACGTGCTCGGGTGAAACAGCTGGGGGTGGCGGCGAGGAAGGCGCCCTAGCAGTCACCCTACCTCCTCTCCCGCGACCACGTGCCCCACCTCCTCTCTTCCTACCTCGTCCCCTGCTGGGCACCGCGGTGGACGAAGAAGGGCCCGGCGGTGTGGACATACTGTCCAGCAACGCTCGGCGAAGAGGTACGTCTGGAATCGAAGACCTCAGACCACGCGCCGAGGAAGAAGGGGCCTTGGCGCGCTCCCGACCAGCGCCCACCATCTTTCAACACCTGCCATGACAAAGAGTAAACGAAATTAGTACAACATAAAAAAAAGACCGACATGAATAATAATATGTGTATCACTTAAGTGTATCATCATCAAGTACAACATTAAAAAATTTAATACCTGACACTACTAATAATCTCGATCAGTATCATCAATAAATGCATAATCATCATCATCACTATAATCAATGACGGGCTCATAGGGTTCAGTGGCATCAACATGTGCAAGGCCACCTTGACGTAATCGGTCAAGCAATGACAGGTCATCCGCAGCAGTAACCTCTTCTTGTTCCGGCTCTTCTTGTTCCTCCTCTGGGGTGATGTCGGATTCACTGTCGCTGTCTACTTCAATGTTTTGGGGTGAAGTATAGCGGTTCTTGAAACGCTTTTTGGAAAGACGTGTCTCTTGGAAGAATTCTCCTTCATATGTGTCTGGGTTAATGTGAGGTTCATAATCCTCTTCCTTTGGGGGAGATAGTCTAGCACGTGGCGACACTTCATAAACGACATCCCAACCTTTCAGATTTGGATTAGTTTGGTAGGCCCACGGTAGATAGAATACTTGGGTCGCCTGTTGAGCCGTAATATAGACATCAGGAACATCTAAATGGGTGCTTTGGTTGATTTCAACTAGCCCTATATGTTCATGAGTTCTTCTAGTCTCCTTCGGCTGAAACCAATAACATTTGAAGACTACGACATTCGGTGGGTTTTCACCATAGAATAGAAGTTCATAAATTGCTTCAACTCTCCCATAATACTCGGTACCTCCTTCGCCGATAGCAGATACACAACAATTTGTAGACTTTCGGTCGGCCATAGATAGCTCTTTGCCATAGGTACGAAAGCGATACCCGTTGATGTCGTATTTGTCAAATGAACGAACCTTATAGTCAAAACCATTAGCGACTTGTCTCAATTCGGCGTCCATAGACTCTGAATTAGCCTACAAGTTTAATATGAAAGGATTGTTGCATTACGCACAAATTAGCGAATGAAACCGGGATAGCCGCCTACAAATTAGCCTACAAGTCTAATAGAAATTACCGTTTGTTTGAACCAAGAGATGAAACCGGGATAGCCGCCACCTTGCTTTGCGAGAAGCTCATACTCTTCGACAGAATCCTTTTGGATCACCGCTCCATACGAGAATAAGGCGACGTATCGACTGTATGAAATATCCAGGAATAAGAGCAGTTCAAAGGAAATAGAAGTTGCGAAACTATGTACCGAGAACTTACTCGATGTACGGCCGCACTTCTATCAGGTTGTTGAAGATATACAACGAAATGGTCCGCCATTGTTCGTTATCCAAAGATACTGGATTTGAAACACTGGCTGGTGCGAGATTCCCTTTGAATAGGCTGAGGTTGGATCCACCCTTTTTAGGGTCGTCAGCATTGTACCGAGGCTTCGGATTATGCAAATGACGATTTTTGGCTTCGTAGTGTGCTGTCACGAAGTTTGCCGCCTCCTCAGTGATGAATGCCTCAGCCATCGATGCTTCAATTCTACGTTTATTTTTACATTTTTGTCGAAGCGTCTTCTGCATCCTCTCAGTTGGGTAGCACCAACGATTTTGCACGGGCCCCCCCAATCTTGCCTCGGTCGGGAGATGCAAAATCAAATGTTGCATTGGATTAAAGAAGCCCGGTGGAAAGATCTTCTCTAACTTGCAGATCAACTCCGGCGCCAACTCTTCCATTTCTTCTAGCACGCCAGGCGATAGTTCTTTCGCACAAAGAACACGGAAGAAATAGCTGAGTTCTGCCAGTACTAGCCATCATCCTCAGGGATGAAGCCACGCAACATCACCGGCATTACCCGCTCAATCCATATGTGCCAATCATGACTCTTGAGACCAAATATCTTCAATTTATCAAGACTGGCTCCCCTCTGTAGATTCGCTGCATACCCATCGGGGAACATCAACTGCATTTTCACCCACAAGATAATTTCCCTCATAGCCGGCCTTCCAAGATTGAACCATGCCTCTGGCTTCGTCCAGTTCTGCTTTCCTTTCGGTTCTTTCATGTTTTGTAACGGCCTATCACATAGCGCCTCCAGATCGACTCTAGCCTTAGTATTATCCTTTGACTTCCCATCTATGCGGAACAATGTACCAAAAAGTGCCTCGGCGATATTCTTCTCAGTGTGCATCACGTCGATGTTGTGTGGGCAAAGGAGGTCTTTGAAGTAAGGCAGATCCCATAAGCATGTTTTGTGAGTCCAGGCGTGCTTAGAATTATACCCCTTGAAGTACCCTGGACGCTCGGGATCTGGCTCGAGAGCGTTTAACTGATCCAGGGTCTGTTGGCCTGTCAATGCATGTGGTGCAGAGTTTTTGACAACTCTACCTCTGATGAAGTTCTTCTTGTCTTTCCTGAACTTATGGCGAGGATTCAGGAACTCTCTATGCATGTCGAAGCAAGAAAACTTGCGACCGGCCTGAAGCCAACGAAACTCAAGAGCTCCCTTGCATGTGGGGCACGGGAACCTTCCATGCACACACCAGCCAACGAATAGCGCATACGCCGGCAAGTCATGCGTCGAGTACATGTACCAGACACGCATTATGAAGTTCCGTTTGCTATAGGCATCGTATGTCTTGAACCCATTATCCCAGGCTTCTTGCAATTCGTCCTTAAGCGGTTGCATGTACACATTCATATTTTTCCCCGGATAGTTGGGCCCTGGAATTATCAACGTCAGGAAAATGTTCTTTCTTTGCATAATCTGTCCGGGGGGGAGATTGAGTGGAAAGACAAATACGGGCCAACAACTGTATTGGGCTGCCGTCATACCAAACACACTGAACCCATCCGTGCTGCTGCCGACTCGAGGATGCCTCGGATCTGCCGCTTTGTCACCATGTAATTCATCAAACTTTTTCCACGCAACACCATCCGATGTGTGTACAATCATCAGATTCCCATCTGCATCTAGTTCGGTTCTGTTGCCCGTTTTGTGCCATGTCATCTGTCTGGCCGTCTCTTCGACCATGAAAAGACGTTGAAGTCTTGGTACGATTGGCATATACCGAAGAACACTAACGGGGATTTTGGTCTGTGTCTTCTCACCCATACCGTTGTCTACCACAACATACCTGGAAGACTTGCAAATGGGACAACAGTTCAAGTCCGCATAGTCAAGCCTAAACAAGACACATCCTTTCTCACAGGCATGTATCTTATCATAGGGCATCTTCAGTGCACGGAGGATTTTGTCCGACTGGTACAGGTTTGCAGGCATTACATGGCCTTTGGGTAGAAAGCGTCCAAATACTGTCATCATTGCATCGTAGCATTCTCTGCCCAAGTTGAACTGAGCCTTCAGAGCCATTACTTGTGAGATGGCATCCAACTGACAAAGCTCAGTGTGCTCATGGAGCGGACGTTTTGAAGACTCCAACATTTCATTAAAGGCCTTTGCAGATTCCTCCATCTCCTCGTCCGAATCCCGAGCATCATCAAAGTCTTGCACCATGTTTTCCATACCGGTACCATGCTCGTCGGTGCGACGACGATCCACCTCAGCTCGGTCACGTTGGGCAGACTCACCATGAAATGTCCACACCGTATAATCGGGCGTAAAACCACTCTTCTGCAGGTGTTTGCCCATTTCAGCCTCTGTCCTCTTTTCCCAATTGCTGCACCGTAAACAGGGGCACCAGGTTTTCCTCTGGCCATTTGCAAATGCGGCTCGCACAAACCCCTTGGTTTTTGTGAACCATTCAGTGCTCCATTTGTTCTGACCAGTGTGACCGGTGTACATCCACGCACGATCACTCATCTTGACTTTCAGAGCTACTAGACACACAACAAATATATATATATAATTCACCATGTATGTATTCATCAGTTGATCTACTTTGTCAATTTTATTACGTCCATGCAACCTACACTCTAATAGGTAATGATAGGTCCTAATCCCACCCGAGTATGTTTAGATTGGGTTCATTTTCCCATGCTATGCCCCGGATCCTACGCAAAATTTCGGCAGCACCTCCCCGCTGTTCTCCTGATACACGTCTCTGCAATAAACAGAGAGGATGTGTACCCGGAGAACAACAGGGGAGGCACTGACGAAATTTATGCGTCGGATCCGGAGCAAAGCATATGGGAAAACGAACCCAATCTAAACATACTCGGGCTGTCCATGGATAGCGTTGGACAATTCGAAAGAATCAAGGTTATAAATATGCAAATGCATGCATATTTATAACTATGACGCTTTCGAACGGGAGACACATATTGGTTACGCATACTGATGATTCAAGACACATATATATCTAGCTATCAAGTTTCATCGGAATAGATCAAATAATTAATGGGGGAGGAGGACATGTCATTTGTGCTCACCCACGAACGAAGGGGCAGAGCTCGTCAAACGCACGGCGAGGTCGTCGAACACCAAACCTCGCAGCGATGAAACAACTGCACATTTAAAACTACCCGATCAACACAATTATATATGATGTTTTTCATAACAAAATCGAAAGATATATGACCTAACTAATAATTCACAAATATATGACCCCGTCGGCTTCTGGAAGGCCAAAGAACACCTTTTCGGGGTCGGGGTCTCGGGGTCGGGGTGTCGGGTCGGGGTGCCGGGTCGGGGTCGGGGTGCCGTGTCGGTGTCGGGGTCAGGGTGTCGGGTCAGGCTCGGGGTCGGGGTGTCGGGGTCGGGGTCGAGGTCGGGGTCGGGGTCGGGGTCTCGGGGTCGGGGTGTCGGGGTGTCGGGGGTGTCGTGTCGGGGGTCGGGGTGTCGTGTCGGTCTCGGGGTGCCGTGTCGGGGTCGGGGTGTCGTGTCGGTCTCGGGGTGCCGTGTCGGGGTCGGGGTCTCGGGGTCGGGGTGTCGGGTCGGGGTCGGGGTGCCGTGTCGGTGTCGGGGTCGGGGTGTCGGGTCAGGCTCGGGGTCGGGGTGTCGGGGTCGGGGTCTCGGGGTCGGGGTGTCGGGGGTGTCGTGTCGGGGGTCGGGGTGTCGTGTCGGTGTCGGGGGTCGGGGTGCCGGGTCGGGGTCGGGGTGCCGTGTCGGTGTCGGGGTTGGGGTGTCGGGTCAGGCTCGGGGTCGGGGTGTCAGGGTCGGGGTCGGGGTCGGGGTCGGGTTCTCGGGGTCGGGGTGTCGGGGGTGTCGTGTCGGGGGTCGGGGTGCCGTGTCGGTGTCGGGGTGCCGTGTCGGGGTCGGGGTGCTGTTTCGGGGTCGGGGCTTCGGGGTGTCTCCTCCTCCTCCTCCTCCTCCTCCTCTTTTTCTTCTTCTTCTTCTTCTTCTTCTTCTTCTTCTTCTTCTTCTTCTTCTTCTTCTTCTTCTTCTTCTTCTTCTTCTTCTTCTTCTTCTTCTTTCTCCTCCTCCTCCTCCTCCTCCTCTTCTTCTTCTTCTTCTTCTTCTTCTTGTTCTTCTTCTTCTTCTTCTTCTTCTCCTTCTCCTCCTCCTCCTCCTCCTCCTCCTCTTCTTCTTCTTCTTCTTCTTCTTCCCCCTTCTACTTAACCTAAACCTAAACTAACCTAAACTAAAAACCTAAACTAATTAAAACTAAACTATTTAAACTAATTAAACCTAAACTTAAACAGAAAAAAACAAAAAAACAGAAAAAAAGGGAGGAGGGGCTCACTGTGGGGGAGGGCCGGGGCGGGGCCGGCGACGGAGGGCCGGGGCGGGGCCGGCGACGGAGGGCCGGGGCGGGGCGGTGGAGGAGGCGGGGCGGCGGGGGCCCGGCCGGCGGGGGGCCGGGGCGGGGCGGTGGAGGAGGCGGGGCGTCGGGGGCCCGGGGCGGCGGGGGGGATGGGGGGCGGGGGGCCGGGGCGGGGCAGTGGAGGAGGCGGCGGGGGGCCGTGGCGGCGGTGGGGCGCGGGGCGGCGGTGGGGCGCGGGGCGGCGGGGGGCCGGGGCGGGGGGGGGGGGGGGGCGACGGGGCGGTGGGGCGGCGGGGAGCCGGGGCGGCGGGGCGACGGGGCGGCGGGGGGGACGGGGCGGCGGCGCGCGGCGGGCGGCGGCGGCGGCGGGGTGGGAGGAGAAGGGCGAGGCGAGGACGAAGTGAGTAACGGGCGGGGGGTACCTGCCGTTAGGCAAGTGCCCTCTTTGCCGTCCGCCAGCCTTTGCCGTCCGCCTTTCTGCCTCTTTGCCGTCCGCTAGCGGACGGCAAAGAGGTGGGCCGTTAGGATTTTTTCAAACGAGCGGGGGGTGGGGGCCACCACACTCTTTGCCGTCCGCCAGCGGACGACAAAGATTCTTTGCCGTCCGCTGGCAGACGGCAAAGAGCTGGCAGATGGCAAAGAGCTTCTTTGCCGTCAGCCTTTTCTTTGCCGTCTGTTTATGTGTAGCTGATGGCAAAGAGCTTCTTTGCCGTCAGCTAGCAGACGGCAAAGAGCTGGCAGATGGCAAATTAGCTGATTCCAGTAGTGTATGTTCTGCGACGTTTCAAAAACGTATTTGGTGCCACAATTCTAAATCGTTAGCATTACGCACTGAACTATCACGTAGTCATCAAAACGTGTATGCCAGATGTTTCGCAACATCTACAGACAACGCTGAGGTTCAGCACACCGAGCGGTGCATTAAGGACATAAGCCTTCTGTGCAGCAATGAGGACAATCCTCAGTTTATGGACCCAGTCCGCATAATTGCTACTATCAACTTTCAACTAAATTTTCTCTAGGAACATATCTTAGTAGAACTAAAGCGTAAGTTACGACATTATTTGCAAAGACCTTTTGACTATGTTCATGATAATTGAGTTCATCTGATTAATGAACTCCCACTCAGATAGACATCCCTCTAGTCATCTAAGTGATACATGATCCGAGTCAAACTAGGCCGTGTCCGATCATCACGTGAGACGGACTAGTCATCATCGGTGAACATCTCCATGTTGATCGCATCTACTATACGACTCATGTTCGACCTTTCGATCTCTTGTGTTCCGAGGCCATGTATGTACATGCTAGGCTCGTCAAGTCAACCTAAGTGTTTCGCATGTGTTCCGAGGCCATGTCTGTACATGCTAGGCTCGTCAACACCCGTTGTATTTGAACGTTAGAATCTATCACACCCGATCATCACGTGGTGCTTCGAAACAACGAACCTTCGCAACGGTGCACAGTTAGGGGGAACACGTCTCTTGAAATTTTAGTGAGGGATCATCTTATTTATGCTACCGTCGTTCTAAGCAAATAAGATGTAAACATGATAAACATCACATGCAAATCATAAAGTGACGTGATATGGCCAATATCATCTTGCGCCTTTTGATCTCCATCTTCGAGGCGCGACATGATCACCTTCGTCACCGGCATGACACCATGATCTCCATCATCCTGATCTCCATCATTGTGTCTTCATGAAGTTGTCTCGCCAACTATTACTTCTACTACTATGGCTAACGGTTAGCAATAAAGTAAAGTAATTACATGGCGTTTTTTATTGACACGCAGGTCATACAATAAATTAAGACAACTCCTATGGCTCCTGCCGGTTGTCATACTCATCGACATGCAAGTCGTGATTCCTATTACAAGAACATGATCAATCTCATACATCACATATATCATTCATCACATCCTTTTGGCCATATCACATCACATAGCATACCCTGCAAAAACAAGTTAGACGTCCTCTAATTGTTGTTGCATGTTTTACGTGGCTGCTATGGGATTCTAGCAAGAACGTTTCTTACCTACGCAAAAACCACAACGTGATATGCCAATTTCTATTTACCCTTCATAAGGACCCTTTTCATCGAATCCGATCCGACTAAAGTGGGAGAGACAGACACCCGCTAGCCACCTTATGCAACTAGTGCATGTCAGTCGGTGGAACCTGTCTCACGTAAGTGTACGTGTAAGGTCGGTCCGGGCCGCTTCTGTAGCGACCAGACCTCAAATGGCCTGTGCTGCTGTGCACCAGTGTCATCCCTGGATCAGTAATGCTGACACACACAGTACAAATGGAGGATTTATAACAGAGTAGCAATCACACACTTATTACATCGAATATCTCCATAGAGACTAAGTATAATTAACATGGCTTAAGGCCATCTAAAACGATAACAGCGGAAGACTTGGAAGATAAGTGAGTCCATCAACTCCAGCGGCATCACTGAGTATAAGACCACGACCTAAGGCACCTTACTCGTCGTCTGAAAAGTCTGCAACATGAAACGTTGCAGCCCGAAAACGGGTCAGCACATAGAATATGCTGGCAATGTAACACATAGAGAGCAATGAACAATAATAATGCTATACTACATGCATATATGGCTGGTGGAAAGCTCTATGGTTACATTTTTGCGAAAAGCCAATTTTATCCTACTTCAAAAGGAATAATTTTATTTAACTATCATGGTGGTTGTGAAACATTGAGATGGTTGACAGCATCTCAATCCCAATTAAAAAGTCATCAATAACCCAACAAAATTAATTAGAAGTAACATAGTGTTGAGATTCACATGATAATCCAAGTACTAGATACTCAAGTTGTCCATAACCGGGGACACGGCTAATCATGATCAGTTTGTACACTCTGCAGAGGTTTGTGCACTTTTCCCACAAGACTCGATCGCCTCCGTTGGATTACTCGCACTACATGGTGTTTGAGTAACGGATGACCAAGACACAGTCTTTCAGAAGTGTTTGCACCTTACGTATGGGTAGACCGTTACACCTACTTTCCCCTACATCTGCTAGTCTACCACTGTAAGAGTTCACACAACTTAGTCAACTATGCTAGAGCCCATAATAGCTTGCGGCTGCACACGGAAGTTTCTAGCATGAAAAATCTCATGATCCCTTTGAACCTGGGTGGCGGTCCAAAAGAAAAACAGGCAATCCTGGAATACCCAGGTACCTCAATCCACCCAGATGTGAGTTTAAGTTGCCACCTTAAGTTGAACCATTAATTAACAATCTCACATCTGTCATGAATTTCACTCAAACCCAATCCATGTCTACGAGCATAGCATGGCAATAATAAAAGCAACATAGAAGTAACTCCCAAGGGTTTGATAGAAAACAGGTAATAGGTACTACCTCAACTACTACTTCCCAATACCCACAATTTATTTAGATCCTAACCATGCAATGTGTTTGAGGAAATAGATCTAATGCAATAAAACTGGGTATGAACCGGGATATGATCAAAGTGTTACTTGCCTTGCTGATGATCCGCAAAACCTAGCGATTCGAAGTAACAAGCGGCACACTCCGGGTACTCTATCGCAAACAGACAAGCATACAATCAGTACTCAACTAATGCACAGGTAAAACTCGAATGAAAGATCCAACCAGAAAGTTCAACTTAAGAACTCCGGTTTGCAAAAAGAATCAACTCGAAAGAAGCAACGAAAGTCAAACGGCGAAAGAAAGAAACTTCGTTTGCTAATCTGGATCTAGGTCAAATTTTACTGTAGCAAAAACTTATTTGAGTAGATTAAACGGAAAGAGAATTTCGAGACGAAACTCTAGGCGCTTGAATCACCTGATTCCGATAAACGAGCGAAAAGTTAAACAGAAACGAAGATTCGATCAGAAATCGAATCTGAGAAAATAACGAGAAAAATCCGCCGAAAAAGAAAAACGGACGAACGGTTAAAGAACGGACGTTCGTTAACAGAGAAAAACCGACGAACGCGTTCGTTAAAACGAACGGTTCGGTGAACGCTCGAAAAATAAGAAAACCGAAAAAAAAACCGATCTAGGGTTTTTTTTTTTAAACGAAGGGTTTTTTTTATAAAAAAAAAACGGTCAACGCAAAACGGCCGGCGGCAGCAGTACCTCGACGGGGCTCGCTCCGGCGAGGGGGCTCCGGCGGGCGGGGTGCGGGGCTTGGGGGCGGCGGCTCCGGCGGGCGAGGGGCGGCGGCGGGGCGGCGAGCGGCGGCGCGAGGCGGCGCGAGGCGGCGGCGGCGCGGCGCGTGCGGCAGCGGGCGGCGGCGGGTGCGGGGGCGGGCGGCGGCGGGTGAGAGGGAGGAGGCGAGGGGGGGTATATATGAGGGGGGGGGTGCTTGGAGGAGGGGCAAAGGCGGCGGCGGGCGGCGTGTCCGAGCCGGACTCCGGCGGCGGCGGCGTGCTGCGCGAGGAGACGACGGGCGGCGCGGGCCGTCGGCTGGGCCTTTGGCCCAGTCGGCGCGGGCGTCCTTTTTTTTTTAAATAAGTTCCGTGAAGAAAATTGCGTAGAAAAATAAATATAAATCAGAAAAATGTGAAATAAATTTTCCCCATCTAGTTAGAAAATCTAGAATAGGGTGAACATTTTTAAAATCAAAAATAAATATTTTGAAAACATGCATATTTTTAAATGCAATAAAAATTACAAATAAAATCCAAATAATTCCAAATAATGATTTTAACATTTTTCCTCCGGTATTTCAATTGTTTTGGAGAAGTCATATTTTCTCCTCTCGTTTATTTTAGAATGAAATATTTTTCCGGAGAGAAAATAATTAAAACCAAAATCCTCGTCTTATTATTTGATAAAAATCAAATATGAAAATTTAAGAAAAATCCCCAACTCTCTCCGAGGGTCCTTGAGTTGCTTAGGATTTATCGAGGATTTGTCAAAATGCAATAAAACATGATATGCAATTATGATCTATGTATAACATACCAAATTGGAAAGTTGGGATGTTACAGCTTCATCCCACGATGCCGCCGAATCAAGATAAGACTAGTAACGGCAAGTAAATTGACAAAATCGACGCCCACAACTACTTTGTGTTCTACTCGTGCATAGAAACTACGCATAGACCTAGCTCATGATGCCACTTTAGTGGAACGTAGCAGAAATTCAAAATTTTCTACGTATCACCAAGATCAATCTATGGAGTAATCTAGCAACGAGGGGAAGGGGAGTGCATCTACATACCCTTGTAGATCGCGAGCGGAAGCGTTCAAGAGAACGGGGTTGATGGAGTCGTACTCGTCGTGATCCAAATCACCGATGATCCTAGCGCCGAACGGACGGCACCTCCGCGTTCAACACACGTACGGAGCAGCGACGTCTCCTCCATCTTGATCCAACAAGGGGGAGGAGAGGTTGATGGAGATCCAGCAGCACGACGGCATGGTGGTGGAAGTAGCGGGATCTCGGCAGGGCTTCGCCAAGCGCAGGCGGGGAGGAAGAGGTGTCACGGGAGGGAGAGGGAGGCGCCAGGGCTTAGGTATCGCTGCCCTCCCTCCCCCCACTATATATAGGGCCAAGGGAGAGGGGGGGGGGGGTGCAGCCTTGGCCCTTCCTCCAAGGAAGGGTGCGGCCAGGGAGGAGTCCATCCTCCCCAAGGCACCTCGGAGGTGCCTTCCCCCTTTAGGACTCTCCCTTTCCCTTATCTCTTGGCGCATGGGCCTCTTGGGGCTGGTGCCCTTGGCCCATATAGGCCAAGGCGCACACCCCTACAGCCCATGTGGCCCCCCGGGGCAGGTGGACCCCCTTGGTGGACCCCCGGACCCCCTTCGGCACTCCCGGTACAATACCGATAATGCGCGAAACTTTTCCGGCGACCAAAATAAGACTTCCCAAATATAAATATTTACCTCCGAACCATTCCGGAACTCCTCGTGACGTCCGGGATCTCATCCGGGACTCCGAACAACTTTCGGGTTACCGCATACTAATATCTCTACAACCCTAGCGTCACCGAACCTTAAGTGTGTAGACCCTACGGGTTCGGGAGACACGCAGACATGACCGAGACGACTCTCCGGTCAATAACCAACAGCGGGATCTGGATACCCATGTTGGCTCCCACATGCTCCTCGATGATCTCATCGGATGAACCACGATGTCGAGGATTCAATCAATCCCGTATACAATTCCCTTTGTCAATCGGTATGTTACTTGCCCGAGATTCGATCGTCGGTATCCCGATACCTTGTTCAATCTCGTTACCGGCAAGTCTCTTTACTCGTTCCGTAACACATCATCCCGTGATCAACTCCTTGGTCACATTGTGCACATTATGATGATGTCCTACCGAGTGGGCCCAGAGATACCTCTCCGTTTACACGGAGTGACAAATCCCAGTCTCGATTCGTGCCAACCCAACAGACACTTTCGGAGATACCTGTAGCGCACCTTTATAGCCACCCAGTTACGTTGTGACGTTTGGTACACCCAAAGCATTCCTACGGTATCCGGGAGTTGCACAATCTCATGGTCTAAGGAAATGATACTTGACATTGGAAAAGCTCTTAGCAAACGAACTACACGATCTTGTGCTAGGCTTAGGATTGGGTCTTGTCCATCACATCATTCTCCTAATGATGTGATCCCGTTATCAACGACATCCAATGTCCATGGTCAGGAAACCGTAACCATCTATTGATCAACGAGCTAGTCAACTAGAGGCTTACTAGGGACATAGTGTTGTCTATGTATCCACACATGTATCTGAGTTTCCTATCAATACAATTCTAGCATGGATAATAAACGATTATCATGAACAAGGAAATATAATAATAACCAATTTATTATTGCCTCTAGGGCATATTTCCAACAGTCTCCCACTTGCACTAGAGTCAATAATCTAGTTCACATCACCATGTGATTAACACTCACAGGTCACATCACCATGTGACCAACATCCAAAGAGTTTACTAGAGTCAACAATCTAGTTCACATCACTATGTGATCAACACTCAATGAGTTCTAGTAGGGGAAGGGGGCGGCGCCCCCCTTTCCTTCCCTTCCCCCTCTCCCTTCCTTCTTCCCCCTTTCCTCCAGGTGGAATACTAGTAGGGGACTTGGAGTCCTAGTAGGACTCCCCTCTCCTGGCGCGCCCTACAGGGCCAGCCGGCCTCCCCCTCCCCTCCTTTATATACGAGGGCAGGGTGGCACCCCAGAACACACAAGTTTCTCTTAACCGTGTGCGGTGCCCCCCTCCACAGTTACACACCTCGGTCATATCGTCGTAGTGCTTAGGCGAAGCCCTGCGCCGGTAACTTCATCATCACCGTCGCCACGCCGTCGTGCTGACGGAACTCTCCCTCGTCCTCAACTGGATCAAGAGCCCGAGGGACGTCATCGAGCTGAACGTGTGCTGAACGCGGAGGTGCCGTACGTTCAGTACTTGGATCGGTTGGACCGCGAAGACGTTCGACTAC
Source organism: Aegilops tauschii subsp. strangulata (assembly GCF_002575655.3). NCBI lineage: Eukaryota > Viridiplantae > Streptophyta > Magnoliopsida > Poales > Poaceae > Aegilops > Aegilops tauschii. The sequence continues at coordinate 72,345,239 of NC_053041.3, forward strand.
ATCAACCGCGTTACTAAACGCTTCCGCTTTCGGTCTACGAGGGTACGTGGACACACTCTCCCCGCTCGTTGCTATGCATCTCCTATATAGATCTTGCGTGATCGTAGGTAAGTTTTTTGAAATACTGCGTTCCCCAACAGTGGCATTCGAGCCAGGTCTATGCGTAGATGTTATATGCACAAGTAAAACACAAAGAGTTGTGGGCGATAATAGTCATACTGCTTACCAGCAACATCTTACTTTGATTCGGCGGTATTGTTGGATGAAGCGGCCCGGACCGACATTACATGACCACGTTCATGAGACTGGTTCTACCGACGTGCTTCGCACACGGGTGGCTAGCGGGTGTCTGTTTCTCCAACTTTAGTTGAATCGAGTTTGACTACGCCCGGTCCCTATTGAAGGTTAAAATAGCACACTTGACGAAAAATCGTTGTGGTTTTGATGCGTAGGTAAGAATGGTTCTTGCTAGAAGGCCGTAGTAGCCACGTAAAACTTGCAACAACAAAGTAGAGGACGTCTAACTTGTTTTTGCAGGGCTTGCTGTGATGTGATATGGTCAAGACGTTATCAGATATAAATTGTTGTATGGCATGATCATGTTTTGTAACAGTTATCGGCAACTGGCAGGAGCCATATGGTTGTCGCTTTATTGTATGAAATGCAATCGCCATGTAATTGCTTTACTTTATCACTAAGCGGTACTGATAGTCGTAGAAGCAATAGTTGGCGAGACGACAACGACGCTTCGATGGAGATCAAGGTGTCAAGCCGGTGACGATGGTGATCATGACGGTGCTTTGGAGATGGAGATCAAAGGCACAAGATGATGATGTCCATATCATATCACTTATTTTGATTGCATGTGATGTTTATCTTTTATGCATCTTATTTTGCTTAGTACATTGGTAGCATTATAAGATGATCTCTCACTAAATTTCAAGGTACAAGTGTTCTCCCTGAGTATGCACCGTTGCTACAGTTCATCGTGCCGAGACACCACGTGATGATCAGGTGCGATAAGCCGATAAGCTCTACGTTCACATACAACGGGTGCAATCCAGTTTTGCACACGCAGAATACTCAGGTTAAACTTGACGAGCCTAGCATATGCAGATATGGCCTCGGAACACTGAGACCGAAAGGTCGAGCGTGAATCATATAGTAGATATGATCAACATAGTGATGTTCACCATTGAAAGCTACTCCATATCACGTGATGACCGGACATGGTTTAGTTGATTTGGATCACGTGATCATTTAGATTACTAGAGAGACGTTTATCTAAGTGGGAGTTCTTAAGTAATATGATTAATTGAACTTTAATTTATCATGAACTTAGTACCTGATAGTATTTTGCATGTCTATGTTGTTGTAGATCAAGGGCCCGTGCTATCGTTCCTAGAGAAAGCTAAGTTGAAAGATGATGGTAGCAACTACACGGACTGGGTCCGTAACTTGAGGATTATCCTCATTGCTGCACAGAAGAATTACATCCCGGAAGCACCGCTAGGTGCAAGACCCGCTGCAGGAGCAACTCCGGATGTTATGAACGTCTGGCAGAGCAAAGTTGATGACTACTCGATAGTTCAGTGTGCCATGCTTTACGGCTTAGAACCGGGACTTCAACAACGTTTTGAACGTCATGGAGCATATGAGATGTTCCAGGAGTTGAAGTTAATATTTCAAATAAATGCCCGAATTGAGAGATATGAAGTCTCCAATAAGTTCTACAGCTGCAAAATGGAGGGGAATAGTTCTGTCAATGAACATATACTCAGAATGTCTGGGTACCACAACCACTTGACTCAACTATGAGTTAATCTTCCTATTGATAGTGTCATTGATAGAGTTCTTCAATCACTGCCACCAAGCTACAAAAGCTTCGTAATGAACTATAATATGCAAGGGATGGATAAGACAATTCCCGAGCTCTTCACAATGCTAAAGGTTGCGGAAGTAGAAATCAAGAAGGAGCATCAAGTGTTGATGGTTAACAAGACCACTAGTTTCAAGAAAAAGGGCAAAGAAAAGAAGGGGAACTTCAAGAAGAACAGCAAGCAAGTTGCTGCTCAAGTGAAGAAGCCCAAGTCTGGACCTAAGCCTGAGACTGAGTGCTTCTACTGCAAAGTTACTGGTCACTGGAAGCGGAACTGCCACAAGTATTTGGCGGATAAGAAGGATGGCAAAGTGAAAGGTATATTTGATATACATGTTATTGACGTGTACCTTACTAATGCTCGTAGTAGCGCCTGGGAATTTGATACTGGTTCTGTTGCTCATATTTGCAACTCGAAACAGGGGCTACGGATTAAACGAAGATTGACTAAGGACGAGGTGACGATGCGCGTGGGAAATGGTTCCAAAGTCGATGCGATCGCGGTCGGCATGCTACCTCTACATCTACCATCGGGATTAGTTTTAGACCTGAATAATTGTTATTTGGTGCCAGCGTTAAGCATGAACATTATATCTGGATCTTGTTTGATGCGAGACAGTTATTCATTTAAATCAGAGAATAATGGTTGTTCTATTTATATGAGTAATATCTTTTATGGTCATGCACCCTTGATGAGTGGTCTATTTTTGTTGAATCTCGATAGTAGTGATACACGTATTCATAGTATTGAAGCCAAAAGATATAAGTTTAATAATGATAGTGCAACTTATTTGTGGCACTGCCGTTTAGGTCATATTGGTGTAAAGCGCATGAAGAAACTCCATGCTGATGGGCTTTTGGAATCACTTGATTATGAATCACTTGATGCTTGCGAACCATGCCTCATGGGCAAGATGACTAAGACTCCATTCTTCGGAACAATGGAGCGAGCAACAGACTTGTTGGAAATAATACATACTAATGTATGCGGTCCGATGAGTGTTGAGGCTCGTGGCGGGTATCGTTATTTTCTGATCTTCACAGATGATTTGAGAAGATATGGGTATATCTACTTAATGAAACATAAGTCTGAAACATTTGAAAAGTTCAAAGAATTTCAGAGTGAAGTGGAAAATCATTGTAACAAGAAAATAAAGTTTCTACGATCTGATCGTGGAGGTGAATATTTGAGTTATGAGTTTGGTATTTATTTGAAACAGTGCGGAATAGTTTCGCAACTCACGCCACCTGGAACACCACAGCGAGATGGTGTGTCCGAACGTCGTAACCGTACTTTATTAGATATGGTGCGATCTATGATGTCTCTTACTAATTTACCGCTATCGTTTTGGGGTTATGCTTTAGAGAGGCTACATTCACATTAAATAGGGCACCATCTAAATCCGTTGAGATGACACCATATGAACTATGGTTTGGCAAGAAACCGAAGTTGTCATTTCTTAAAGTTTGGGGCTGCGATGCTTATGTGAAAAAACTTCAACCTGATAAGCTCGAACCCAAATCGGAGAAATGTGTCTTCATAGGATACCCAAAGGAGACTGTTGGGTACACCTTCTATCACAGATCCCAAGGCAAGATATTCGTTGCTAAGAATGGATCCTTTATAGAGAAGGAGTTTCTCTCGAAAGAAGTGAGTGGGAGGAAAGTAGAACTTGATGAGGTAATTGTATCTTCTCCCGAATTGGAAAGTAGTTCATCACAGAAATTAGTTCCAGTGATTCCTACACCAATTAGTGAGGAAGCTAATGATAATGATCATGAAACTTCAGATCAAGTTACTACTGAACCTCGTAGGTCAACCGGAGTAAGATCCGCACCAGAGTGGTACGGTAATCCTGTTCTGGAGGTCATGTTACTTGACCATGACGAACCTACGAACTATGAGGAAGCGATGATGAACCCAGATTCTGCGAAATGGCTTGAGGACATGAAATCTGAGATGGGATCCATGTATGAGAACAAAGTGTGGACTTTGGTTGACTTGCCCGATGATCGGCAAGCAATAGAGAATAAATGGATCTTCAAGAAGAAAACTGACGCTGACGGTAATGTTACTGTCTCCAAAGCTCGACTTGTTGCGAAAGGTTTTCGACAAGTTCAAGGAGTTGACTATGATGAGACCTTCTCACTCGTAGCAATGCTTAAGTCTGTCTGAATCATGTTAGCAATTGCCGCATTTTATGATTATGAAATTTGGCAAATGGATGTCAACACTGCATTCCTTAATGGATTTCTTAAAGAAGAGTTGTATATGATGCAACCAGAAGGTTTTGTCGATCCTAAAGGTGCTAACAAAGTGTGCAAGCTCCAGCGATCCATTTATGGACTCGTGCAAGCCTCTCGGAGTTGGAATATACTCTTTGATAGTGTGATCAAAACATATGGTTTTATACAGACTTTTGGAGAAGCCTGTACAAGAAAGTGAGTGGGAGCTCAGTAGAATTTCTAATATTATATGTGGATGACATATTGTTGATTGGAAATGATACATAATTTCTGAATAGCATAAAAGGATACTTGAATAAGAATTTTTCAATGTAAGACCTCGGTGAAGCTGCTTACATATTGGGCATCAAGATCTATAGAGATAGATCAAGGCGCTTAATTGGACTTTCACAAAGCACATACCTTGATAAAATTTTGAAGAAGTTTAAAATGGATCAGTCAAAGAAAGGATTCTTGCCTGTGTTACAAGGTGTGAAGTTGAGTGAGACTCAATGCCCGACCACTGCAGAAGATAGAGAGAAAATGAAAGTCATTCCCTATGCCTTAGCCATAGGTTCTATCATGTATGGAACGCTATGTACTAGACTTGATGTGTGCCTTGCTATAAGTATAGTACGGAGGTACCAAAGTAATCCAGGAGTGGATCACTGGACAGCGGTCAAGAACATCCTGAAATACCTGAAAAGGACTAAGGATATGTTTCTCGTTTATGGAGGAGACAAAGAGCTCATCGTAAATGGTTACGTCGATGCAAGCTTTGACTCTGATCCGGATGACTCTAAGTCACAAACCGGATACATATTTATATTGAATGGTGAGCTGTCAGTTGGTGCAGTTCCAAGTAGAGCGTCGTGGCGGGATCTACGTGTGAAGCGGAGTACATAGCTGCATCGGAAGCAGCAAATGAAGGAGTTCATATCTGATCTAGGTGTAATACCTAGTGCATCGGGTCCAAGGAAAATCTTTTGTGACAATACTGGAGCAATAGCCTTGGCGAAGGAATCCAGATTTCACAAGAGAACCAAGCACATCAAGAGACGCTTCAATTCCATCTGCGATCTAGTCAAGGAGGGAGACATAGAAGTTTGCAAAATACATACGGATCTGAATGTTGCAGACCCGTTGACTAAGCCTATTCCATGAGCAAAACATGATCAGCACCAATACTCCATTGGTGTGAAAAATCATTACTATGTAATCTAGATTATTGACTCTAGTGCAAGTGGGAGACTGAAGGAAATATGCCCTAGAGGCAATAATAAAGTTATTATTTATTTCCTTATTTCATGATAAATGCTTATTATTCATGCTAGAATTGTATTAAACGGAAACTTAGTACATGTGTGAATACATAGACAGACAGAGTGTCCCTAGTATGCGTCTACTTGACTAGCTTGTTAATCAAAGATGGTTAAGTTTCCTAGCCATAGACATGTGTTGTCATTTGATGAACGGGATCACATCATTAGAGAATGATGTGATGGACAAGACCCATTCGTTAGCTTAGCATTATGATCGTTTCAGTTTCATTGCTACTGCTTTCTTCATGACTTATACATGTTCCTCGGACTATGAGATTATGCAACTCCCGAATACCGGAGGAACACATTGTGTGCTATCAAACGTCACAACGTAACTGGGTGATTATAAAGATGCTCTACAGGTGTCTCCGAAGGTGTTTGTTGGGTTGGCATATATCAAGATTAGGATTTGTCACTCCGTGTATCGGAGAGGTATCTCTGGGCCCTCTCGGTAATGCACATCACTATAAGCCTTGCTAGCAATGTGACTAATGAGTTAGTTACGGGATGATACATTACGAAATGAGTAAAGAGACTTGCCGGTAACGAGATTGAACTAGGTATAGTGATACCGACGATCGAATCTCGGGCAAGTAACATACCGATGACAAAGGGAACAACGTATGTTGTTATGCGGTTTGACCGATAAAGATCTTTGTAGAATATGTAGGAGCCAATATGAGCATCCAGGTTCCACTATTGGTTATTAACTGGAGATGTGTCTCGGTCATGTCAACATAGTTCTCGAACCCGTAGGGTCCGCACGCTTAACTTTCGATGACGATTTGTATTATGAGTTATGTGATTTGATGACCGAAGTTTGTTCGGAGTCCCGGATGAGGTCACGGACATGACGAGGAGTCTCGAAATGGTCGAGACATAAAGATTGATATATTGGACTATGTTATTCGGACACCGTATGAGTTTCGAGAGGTATCGGATAATTCTCGGAGTGCCGGAGGGTTATCGGAACCCTCGGGGGAACTAATGGGCCTTGATGGGCCTTAGTGGGGAGAGAGGAAGGGCCACAAGGGGCTGGCCGTGCCCCCCCTTGGGTCCGAATTGGACTAGGGGAAGGGGGCGGCGCCCCCCTTTCCTTCCCTTCCCCCTCTCCCTTCCTTCTTCCCCCTTTCCTCGAGGTGGAATCCTACTAGGACTTGGAGTCCTAGTAGGACTTGTTGGGGAACACGGTAATTTCAAAAAAAAATCCTATGCACACGCAAGATCCATCTAGCTGATGCATAGCAACGAGAGGGGAGAGTGATGTCCACGTACCCTCGTAGACTGAAAGCGGAAGCGTTATGACAACGCGGTTGACGTAGTCGAACGTCTTCGCGATCCAACCGATCCAAGTACCGAACGCACGGCACCTCCGCAATCTGCACACATTCAGCTCGGTGACGTGCCGCGTACTCTTGATCCAGCTGAGGCCGAGGGTGAGTTTCGTACGCACGACGGCGTGGTGACGGTGATGATGAAGCTACCGGCGCAGGGCTTCGCCTAAGCACTGCAACGATATGACCGAGGTGGAAATCTGTGGAGGGGGCACCGCACACGGCTAAGACAACTGTCAACTTGTGTGTTCTAGGGGTGCCCCCCTCCCCCGTATATAAAGGAGCAAGGGGAGGGGGCCGGCGGCCTCATAGGGTGCGCCCCAAGGGGGGGAATCCTACTCCTACTAGGAGTAGGTTCTCTCTTTCCTAGTCCAACTAGGAGGGGAAGGAAAGAGGAGGAGGGGAGAAGGAAAGAGGGGCCCGGCCCCCCAAGCCCTAAACCAATTCGGTTTGGGCCTAGGGGGGCACGCCCCACAACTCCCTTGCTGCCCTCTATTTCCACTAAGGCCCATGAAGGCTGATAATCCCCAAGTGTAGGGAATCATCGTAGCAATTCCCAAAGGTGGATGATAAGTATGGAGTGTCGAACCCACAAGGAGCTAAAGGTAAGATCACTATTCTCTCAAGTCCTATCTGCCACTGATACGACTCTACGTACACCAAACGTTTGCTTCCAACTAGAAACGAGAAATAAAACTACGTTGCGGGTATGAAGAGGATAATTTTGCATGATATCAGAGAGCTAAAATATAAAAGTAGGTGCAGTTATCATAAAGTTAGAATATTACTAAATATTATAAATAGCGAGTGTGGAATTGTGCGGAATTATCCTAGGCAATTGTTAACAAGACCGATAATCACTATTGCAATTTCATATGAGGGAGATGCATAAGCTAACATACTTTCTCTTCTTGAATCATATGCACTTATGAATGGAACTGTAGCAAGCATCCGCAACTACTAAAGATCATTAAGGTAAAACCCAACCATAGCATTAAAGCATCAAGTCCCCTTTATCCCATACTCAACAACCCCCTTACTCGGGTTTATGCTTTTGTCGCTCAAGCAACCCACTATAAGTGAATCATGAACGTATTGCAGCACCCTACAACGGGAATCCCTCACGCTTGCGCGACACGGAGGGCACAATAGGACAGCACCAAAATAAAACATACAACTCATACCATTCTAGATCATCAATCAACCCAAAGACAAAGGATATCTACTCAAAACATCATAGGATGGCAACACATCATTGCATCATAATATGTGGCATAAAGCACCATGTTCAAGTAGGGATTACAGCGGGGTGCGGGAGAGTGGAGTGCGTAAAAGAGATGAGGATGCTGATGATGATGGTGATGTTGATGAAGACGATCACCGCGGTGATGATTCCCCTCCCGATGGCACTCCGGCGCCACGGAGAGAGAGGAGGAGAGGTTCTCCCCCTTGTGCTTCCTCCTCCATATGGCCTCCCCCTAGATGGGGAGAGGTTCTCCCTCTGGTCCTTGGCCTGCATGGCGATGATGGCCCCTCCGGGATCCTCCTCCATGGCCTCCGGTGATGATGGTCCCCCTCCGGCAGGGTGCCAGAGAGGTCCTAGATTGATTTCTCGTGGCTACAGAGGCTTGCGGCGGCAGAACTTCCGATCTAGGTTATTTCCCGAAGGTTTCTGTATTTATAGGAGAGGATGGCGTCAAGAACAAGTCAGGGGGGTCCCCGAGGCAGCCACGAGATAGGGGGGCGTGCCCCCACCCTCGTGGGGCCCACGGGACTCCCCTCCGGTAGATTTTTGTTCCAGTATTTTTTATATTTTCCAGAAAAATTCTCCGTTGATTTTCATCGCATTCCAAGAACTCCTATTTCTGCACAAAAACAACACCACGGTAGTTCTGCTGAAAACAGCGTCAGTCCGGGTTAGTTCTAATAAAATCATACCAAAATCATATAAAACTATTGTAAACATGGCATGAATACTTCATAAATTATAGATACGTTGGAGACGTGTCGTGGTTTTGTCACGACAGATGTCCTAGTGAAAGGACTTAGTCGTGGAGCCATCGCGACGGGTTAGCTTAAAGGGGTTAAAGCGGACAAAGGACACAGAGATTTTATACTGGTTCGGCCCCTTGCGATGAAGGTAAAAGCCTACAATCTAGTTGTTGTGGAATTGATAGGTTTTCGATGACCAGGGAGCGAATCCGCTTTGCCTGGTTCTCGAGTTGTTGTCTGTTCTCCTTGAACCGCCGCCGGGTCGTCCCCTTATATACATGGGTTGACGCCCGTCGGTTTACAAGATCCCGAGGCCGGCTTATAGACATGTCCGGTCCGGTCTCTACTCTTCCTATCTTACAACACAAGTTACATATTACTGTCGGTTTATGTCTACATGCCTTAATCTGCCTTTGGGCCCTAGGCCTCACTAAAGCGCCACCGTCTTTGTCTTCATGGGCTTCAAATATGATAACTCATTATGGGGATAACCCGGCCTCGCCTAGCCGGTTTATGCCCAGCAGTAATATCCCCAACATTAGGCCCCAGGTTGATTTGAACTGGTTCATGCCAATCTTCAATACTTAGTTAAATTTCTTCAGCATCTTCACGTAAGCCTTATAAACCGCCATGACATCATCTTCCAGGATCATGATAAACCTCCATGACGTCATCTGTTATTAAAGATTGCATATATCCCACCTTCATTAATGAGCCTCCGACAATCGAGGCGACAGAGCCGTCACATATCTCTTTTTTGGGCTCCTCGATTCTCGCGCCTGTCTCTTATCCATTGACCTTATAAATAAGGCCGAGGGGTCCTTTTCATTTCTCCCCTTCGTGCCCCTTCACATCATCCTCTTCCTTGCGTCGCCCGAACGCTGGAGCTCCGCCGCCGCCGTCGACCTTCACTTCCGCCCCAACGCTGGCCGCTGCATCAACCTGACCGTACCAGAGAAGCGCGGTGCTACCTCTTGAGCACTGCGTTGGTTTTCCCTTGAAGAGGAAAGGGTGATGCAGCAAAGTAGTGTAAGTATTTCCCTCAATTTTTGAGAACCAAGGTATCAATCTAGTAGGAGGCCACTCACGAGTCCCTCGCACCTACACAAACAAATAAATCCTCGCAACCAACGCGATGAGGGGTTTTCAATCCCTACACGGTCACTTACGAGAGTGAGATCTGATAGATATGATAAGATAATATTTTTGGTATTTTTATGATAAAGATGCAAAGTAAAGAAAGTAAAATAAAATGGCACTAGAAATAGCTTGTTGTCGGGAGATTAATATGATGGAAAATAGACCCGGGGCCATAGGTTTCAGTAGTGGTTTCTCTCAAGAGCATAAGTATTTTACGGTGGGTGAACAAATTACTGTTGAGCAATTGACAGAATTGAGCATAGTTATGAGAATATCTAGGTATGATCATGTATATAGGCATCACGTCCGAGACAAGTAGACCGACTCCTGCCTGCATCTACTACTATTACTCCACACATCGACCGCTATCCAACATGCATCTAGAGTATTAAGTTCATAAGAACATAGTAACGCTTTAAGCAAGATGACATGATGTAGAGGGTAAACTCATGCAATATGATATAAACCCCATCTTGTTATCCTCGATGGCAACAATACAATACGTGCCTTGCTACCCCTACTGTCACTGGGAAAGGACACCGCAAGATTGAACCCAAAGCTAAGCACTTCTCCCATTGCAAGAAAGATCAATCTAGTAGGCCAAACCAAATTGATAATTCGAAGAGACTTGCAAAGATAACCAATCATACATAAAAGAATTCAGAGAAGATTCAAATATTGTTCATAGATAAACTTGATCATAAACCCACAATTCATCGGTCTCAACAAACACACCGCAAAAGAAGATTACATTGAATAGATCTCCACGAGAGAGGGGGAGAACATTGTATTGAGATCCAAAAAGATAGAAGAAGCCATCTAGCTAATAACTATGGTCCCGAAGGTCTGAGGTAAACTACTCACACATCATCGGAGAGGCTATGATGTTGATGTAGAAGCCCTCCGTGATCAATGCCCCCTCCGGTGGAGCTCCGGAACAGGCCCCAAGATGGGATCTCACGGGTACAGAAGGTTGCGGCGGTGGAATTAGGTTTTTGGCTCCGTATCTGGTAGTTTGGGGGTACGTAGGTATATATAGGAGGAAGGAGTACGTCGGTGGAGCAACAGGGGGCCCACGAGGGTGGAGGGCGCGCCCAGGGGGTAAGCGCGCCCCCTACCTCGTGGCCTCCTGGTTGATGCCTTGACGTAGGGTCCAAGTCCTCTGGATCACGTTCGTTCCGAAAATCACGTTCCCGAAGGTTTCATTCCGTTTGGACTCCGTTTGATATTCTTTTTCTGCGAAACTCTGAAATAGGCAAAAAACAGCAATTCTGGGATGGGCCTCCGGTTAATAGGTTAGTCCCAAAAATAATATAAAAGTGTATAATAAAGCCCAATAATGTCCAAAACAGAATATAATAAAGCATGGAACAATAAAAAATTATAGATACGTTGGAGACGTATCAAGCATCCCCAAGCTTAATTCCTGCTCGTCCTCGAGTAGGTAAATGATAAAACAGAATTTTTGATGTGGAATGCTACTTGGCATAATTTCTAGTTCTTCTTAATTGTGGTATGAATATTCAGATCCGAAAGATTCAAGACAAAAGTTTAATATTGACATAGAAATAATAATACTTCAAGCATACTGACTAAGCAATTATGTCTTCTCAAAATAACATGGCCAAAGAAAGTTATCTCTACAAAATCATATAGTCTGGCTATGCTCTATCTTCACCACACAAAATATTTAAATCATGCACAACCCCGATGACAAGCCAAGCAATTGTTTCATACTTTTGATATTCTCAAACTTTTTCAATCTTCACGCAATGCATGAGCGTGAGCCATGGACATAGCACTATATGTGGAATAGAATGGTGGTTGTGGAGAAGACAAAAAAGGGAGAAGATAGTCTCACATCAACTAGGCGTATCAACGGGCTATGGAGATGCCCATCAATAGATATCAATGTGAGTGAGTAGGGATTGCCATGCAACGGATGCACTAGAGCTATAAGTATATGAAAGCTCAACAAAAGAAACTAAGTGGGTGTGCATCCAACTCGCTTGCTCACGAAGACCTAGGGCATTTTTGAGGAAGCCCATCATTGGAATATACAAGCCAAGTTCTATAATGAAAAATTCCCACTAGTATATGAAAGTGATATCATAGGAGACTCTCTATCATGAAGATCATGGTGCTACTTTGAAGCACAAGTGTGGGAAAAGGATAGTAACATTGTCCCTTCTCTCTTTTTCTCTCATGTTTTATTTGGGCCTTTTTTTCTCTTTTTTTATGGCCTCTTTTTTTAGTCCGGAGTCTCATCCCGACTTGTGGGGGAATCATAGTCTCCATCATCCTTTTCTCACTTGGGGCAATGCTCTAAAAATGATGATCATCACACTTTTATTTTCTTACAACTCAACAATTACAACTCAATACTTAGAACAAAATATGACTCTATGTGAATGCCTCCGGCGGTGTACCGGGATATGCAATGAATCAAGAGCGACATGTATGAAAGAATTATGAACGGTGGCTTTGCCACAAATATGATGTCAACTACATGATCATGCAAAGCAATATGACAATGATGGAGTGTGTCATAGTAAACGGAACGGTGGTAACTTGCATGGCAATATATCTCGGAATGGCTATGGAAATGCCATGATAGGTAGGTATGGTGGCTGTTTTGAGGAAGGTATATGGTGGGTGTATGATACCGGCCAAAAGTGCGCGGCATTAGAGAGGCTAGCAATGGTGGAAGGAAGAAAAGTGCGTATAATCCATGGACTCAACATTAGTCATAAAGAACTCATATACTTATTGCAAAAATCTACAAGTTATAAAAGCAAAGTATTACGCGCATGCTCCTAGGGGGATACATTGGTAGGAAAAGACCATCACTCGTCCCCGACTGCCACTCATAAGGAAGACAATCAATAAATAAATCATGCTCCGACTTCATCACATAACGGTTCACCATACGTGCATGCTACGGGAATCACAAACTTTAACACAAGTATTTCTCAAATTCACAACCACTCAACTAGCATGACTCTAATATCATCATCTCCATATCTCAAAACAATTATCAAGCATCAAACTTCTCATAGTATTCAACACACTCATAAGAATTTTTCTTTTTCTCTTTATTAATCTTGAATGCCTATTATTGTTAAAGCAAACTACCATGCTGTTTTGTAGGACTCTCAAAATAATCTAAGTGAAGCATGAGAGAACAATAGTTTCTATAAAACAAAATCACCACCGTGCTCTAAAAGATATAAGTGAAGCACTAGAGCAAAAACTATATAACTCAAAAGATATAAGTGAAGCACATAGAGTATTCTAATAATTTCCGAATCATGTGTGTCTCTCTCAAAAGGTGTGTACAGGAAGGATGATTGTGGTAAACTAAAAATCAAAGACTCAAATAATACAAGACGCTCCAAGCAAAACACATATCATGTGGTGAATAAAAAATATAGCTCCAAGTAAAGTTACCGATGGAAGTAGACGAAAGAGGGGATGCCTTCCCGGGCATTCCCAAGCTTTGGCTTTTAGGTGTCCTTAGATTATCTTGGGGTTCCATGGGCATCCCCAAGCTTAGGCTCTTGCCGCTCCTTGTTCCATAATCCATCAAATCTTTCACCCAAAACTTGAAAACTTCACAACACAAAACTCAGCAGAAAATCTCGTGAGCTCCGTTAGCGGAAGAAAACAAAAGACCACTTCAAGGTACTGTAATGAACTCATTCTTTATTTATATTGGTGTTAAACCTACTGTATTCCAACTTATCTATGGCTTATAAACTCTTTTACTAGCCATAGATTCATCAAAATAAGCAAACAACACACGAAAAACAGAATCTGTCAAAAACAGAACAGTCTGTAGTAATCTGTAACTAACGCAAACTTCTGGAACTCCAAAAATTCAGCCAAAATAGGAAGATCTAGAAAATTTGTTTATTGATCAGCAGCAATTTGAATCAATATTTTATCACGTTCTGGTGATTTTTAACAATTGTTTCCGTGAACAGAAAGTTTCTGGAATTTACAGCAAGATCAAATAACTATCATCCAAGAAGATCCTATAGGTTCAACTTGGCACAAACACTAATGAAAACATAAAAAGACATCTAACCAGAGGCTAGATCAAAGATTTATTCCTAAACAGAAGCAAAAAGCAAAAAAACTAAAAATAAAATTGGGTTGCCTCCCAACAAGCGCTATCGTTTAATGCCCCTAGCTAGGCATAAAAGCAAGGATAGATCTAGGTATTGCCATCTTTGGTAGGCAATCCTTCAATGAGGCATCTATCATCTTTAGGAGTTTATTTCTTTTTATTAATTATCAAAATTTTAGGCACGAAATCGAAAAAATCATTTGTGGCAAATGGTTCCTTAATGATAGCAAAAAGATTGGGATGAATACTTATAGATTTGAGATCCACAGTTTCCTTACTAGAGGATTCACTCTTGTTTTTAGGAACATACATAAGCTTGGCAATTTTAGTTGGAGGACTTGGAGTATTCTTTACGGAAGAAAAGGCGGTTCCCAAGTTAGTAATGATACCCTCAAGTTTATCGATTCTAGTGGAATCTTGATTTATTCTTTCATTAACTATGGGTTCCTTCTCCTTAATATTTTTCAAAGTGACTCCTACTTTAGATCCATATTGGGTAATTTGATTGTGGATCTTTTTATCCAAATTTTCAATTAACTCTACGGTAGCAACTTTATTTTCAATAATTTCAAGTCTTTGCATTACATGCTCCAAAGTTAACATAGTTCCATTAACCAAAAGAGGTGGTGAGCCAAACAAATCTATCATAGCATTATAAGAATCAAAAGTATGGCTACCCAAGAAATTCCCTCCGGTAATGGTATCAAGAATATATCTATACCAAGGAGTAGCGCCTACATAAAAATTGCGGAGAAGAATGGAAGTAGATTGCTTCCTGGTAGATCTATTTTGAGCATTGCAAATTCTATACCAAGCGTCTTTTAGATTTTCTCCCTCGCTTTGCTTAAAATTAAGAACTTCATTTTCGGGAGACAACAGAGAAGATAGGGGACTAGCCATAACGACAAGCTAGCAAAAGAGGTAAACGGAAAAGAGAGAGGGCGAATAAAACGGCAAGGGTGAAGTGGGGAAGAGGAAAACGAGAGGCAAATGGCAAATAATGTAATGCAGGCGATAAGGGTTTGTGATGGGTACTTGGTATGTTGACTTTTGCGTAGACTCCCCGGCAATGGCGCCAGAAATCCTTCTTGCTACCTCTTGAGCACTGCGTTGGTTTTCCCTTGAAGAGGAAAGGGTGATGTAGCAAAGTAGCGTAAGTATTTCCCTCAGTTTTTGAGAACCTAGGAATCAATCCAGTAGGAGGCCACGCACGAGTCCCTCGCACCTACACAAACAAATAAATCCTCGCAACCAACGCGATGAGGGGTTGTCAATCCCTACACGGTCACTTACGATAAGATAGATAAGATAATATTTTTGGCATTTTTATGATAAAGATGCAAAGTAAAGAAAGTAAAATAAAAACGGCACTAGAAATAGCTTGTTGTCGGGAGATTAATATGATGGAAAATAGACCCCGGGGCCATAGGTTTCACTAGTGGCTTCTCTCAAGAGCATAAGTATTTTACGGTGGGTGAACAAATTACTGTTGAGCAATTGACAGAATTGAGCATAGTTATGAGAATATCTAGGTATGATCATGTATATAGGCATCACGTCCGAGACAAGTAGACCGACTCCTGCCTGCATCTACTACTATTACTCCACACATCGACCGCTATCGAGCATGCATCTAGAGTATTAAGTTCATAAGAACAGAGTAACGCTTTAAGCAAGATGACATGATGTAGAGGGATAAACTCATGCAATATGATATAAACCCCATCTTGTTATCCTCGATGGCAACAATACAATACGTGCCTTGCTGCCCCTACTGTCACTGGGAAAGGACACCGCAAGATTGAACCCAAAGCTAAGCACTTCTCCCATTGCAAGAAAGATCAATCTAGTAGGCCAAACCAAACTGATAATTCGAAGAGACTTGCAAAGATAACCAATCATACATAAAAGAATTCAGAGAAGATTCAAATATTGTTCATAGATAAACTTGATCATAAACCCACAATTCATCGGTCTCAACAAACACACCGCAAAAGAAGATTACATTGAATAGATCTCCACGAGAGAGGGGGAGAACATTGTATTGAGATCCAAAAAGATAGAAGAAGCCATCTAGCTAATAACTATGGTCCCGAAGGTTTGAGGTAAACTACTCACACATCATCGGAGAGGCTATGATGTTGATGTAGAAGCCCTCCGTGATCGATGCCCCCTCCGGCGGAGCTCCGGAACATGCCCCAAGATGGGATCTCACGGGTACAGAAGGTTGCGGCGGTGGAATTAGGTTTTTGGCTCCGTATCTGGTAGTTTGGGGGTACGTAGGTATATATAGGAGGAAGGAGTACGTCGGTGGAGCAACAGGGGGCCCACGAGGGTGGAGGGCGAGCCCAGGGGGTAGGCGCGCCCCCCTACCTCGTGGCCTCCTGGTTGATGCCTTGACGTAGGGTCCAAGTCCTCTGGATCACGTTCGTTCCGAAAATCACGTTCTCGAAGGTTTCATTCCGTTTGGACTCTGTTTGATATTCTTTTTCTGCGAAACTCTGAAATAGGCAAAGAACAGCAATTCTGGGTTGGGCCTCCGGTTAATAGGTTAGTCCCTAAAATAATATAAAAGTGTATAATAAAGCCCAATAATGTCCAAAACAGAATATAATATAGCATGGAACAATAAAAAATTATAGATACGTTGGAGACGTATGACGCGGCGCTCCTCCGCTATTCCGTCAGCATCAGTAAGTTCCTCTTTTCCTTGCTTTAGATCCACCATTAGGGTTTTAGTGTTCATCGGAGTTCATTAGAGCTTCGACGCCGTTCTTCCCTGTTCTTCTTAGTAGCATCATCAGCTAGTTTGGATCTGATACTTCTTGTGCGGCCGTAGCTATAATCCCCTTTTTGCTCATTAGAACATCTCCTTTATATAGGAAAGCTCATCTGAATCTGATGAACTGCTTAAACACCTAAAGTTTTAGGTTTGAATATACTCATACTGCAGATCTGAAATTATCATGCCAACTTGTGAAACTTGTTTTTCCCTCAGTTAAGTATTTTTAGATCTGTACCTTTCATACCAATATAGGCGGTTTATCTTTTTGAAAAATGATAATCCGGTATGTACCATTAGTCCCCTCTTAAACCGCTGATTCATTTATCTCTGCACCTTCTCCATTGTCAGACTCCGGTTTAGCAATATCAGACTCCGGTTTAACAATATGCATATACCTATGTTTCTGCTTATCTTGCATTGCTTTATTCTTGTCCATTATAAATCTTAAATCGGTAATAACCATGTTTCAGCTTTCCATTGAAATGGCCAAACAAGTTTATGAGTGCAACTGGGTTCCTTCCCGGGTTACGGAAGCACAACTAGAGGGATGTGTCGCCACTGGCGCTTTAGCGAAGAAAGAAGTTATGCAATGGAGGGTTCCTGGTCCGGAAAATCCTCCTGAACCTAAGGACGGAGAAGTAGTCGTGTTCACTGACCATCTTGGCCGAGGCTTTAGTCCTCCCGGTTCAAAGTTTTTCCGCGATTTGCTTGCCAGCTTCCAACTCCACCCTCAAGATATTGGACCAAACTCTGTGTCCAATATTTGCAACTTCCAAGTATTTTGTGAGGCCTATCTTCAAGAAGAGCCCACAGTTGAACTGTTCAGGGATTTCTTTTATTTAAACCGTCGCACAGAGTTCACAGACGGACCCAACACCGAGCTTGGTGGGATGGCGATTCAAAAGAGGAAGGATGTCAGCTTCCCTCACGCCAAGCTTCATAGTCACCCCAAGGACTGGAATCAGACTTGGTTTTACTGTAAAGACACATCTCCGACTGACGAAAATCCTCTGCCGGGTTACCGCCCTCACCGGCTTAGCAACACTCATTCGTTTCCTCAGAGGCTGACTGCCAAGGAACGGTCCAACTATGCACCACAACTGTCAAAGCTCAGAGCCTTTATGGCAAACGGTTTAACATGTGTTGACTTTGTCCGCTGCTGGATATCTTGGAGCGTTCTGCCTTTAAGCCGGCGCCCCGGCTTAATGTGAGTACACAGGGGACTTAAAAGACCCTCAACGACATATCGACATTTAGTTAACAGAAGCTGAAGTTACTGAGGCCATCAAGAAAATACTGAATGAACCGGAAGCTGTCTGCAGCCAAACCGGATTGAACCCCTTCTGGGTTTCCAATAAACCGCCGACTGTAAGAATCACAACTTTCTTGCTTTAACTTGCCCCTTTTTAAGTACTCTCTCAAATTTTGTCCATTTTAACAGGGCGATGATCCGTTCTGGAAGAAGAAACCCCAGGATAAACCGGCAAAACCAACTCGCCCGAAGGTTACCAAAAAGTCTGCCAAGAAGAGGACCACTGCGTCTTCTGAACCAAATGCTGATGCTGACTTGGCTAATCCGGACTCAGAGGTAGAACTTGACTCTCTTGGTTCATTTTTCATACACCTCATTGGCAATGACTATTATCAGGACGACGCTGAAGGCAACCAAGCTGAGGATGCTGAGGTAATTATTCTTTCCTCCGGTTCAGATCCTCTGCCAACACAGACAATCCGTCAAGCAAACCGGAAAGTAAAATTTTCTCACCCCCTTGCTCACTTGGACCCAAACTTTCTTTTGAAGAAGCAGCAACACGAAGCCCGTCGCACAACCCGGCACAGCGGCTAGGTAGTTATCTCAGCCTGTTTACCGAACACTCCGGTTCGGAAACGTCGATCAAAGGTCTCTTATACTCTTGACACTTCTTGCCCCAAGGCGGGTTGTTTCCGACAGCCTCTTAATCCGTCTGATTCGAATTATCAGGGAACACCTCACTCATCCTCTGGCGAGTCAACGGCCACACAGCTTCCAGCCCTCAAGATAGTTCCTGGGTGAGCTATGCTTTAAATTTATTCTTAATACCTTATGTTCACCTAACGTATTGATCTTTATGTTGATTCTTCTCAGTGCCAAGCCTAGACCCAGCAAGA
Organism: Aegilops tauschii subsp. strangulata; assembly: GCF_002575655.3. NCBI lineage: Eukaryota > Viridiplantae > Streptophyta > Magnoliopsida > Poales > Poaceae > Aegilops > Aegilops tauschii. The sequence goes on from NC_053041.3 coordinate 72,364,197, forward strand.
AGGCTCAGTTAAATAAACCGGCTGATGATAATGTGGTTACTGAACCGGAAAGAACTCCAGATCCGGAAGGAACCAATGCTGATGCCATGCTTAATGATCCGCCGCCTCAAGACCATGACTTCTTTATTGAACAAGTAGAAGTTGACAACACAAGCCATGCTGATAAACCAACCAGCCCGGTCCGAACTGATGACAACCTGGCAAGTTCAGCTAAGGCTACTGATAAACCATCCACTCCATTGAAGGCTGCTGATGATAAAGAGGATGATATTATGATTACTGTCTTTGGCCATACCGCTCCTGGCAATCCTGTCGCTTTATCCAAGCATAGTGCCAAGGACGAGCTTTCTGCCATGGGCAAAGGCAAATGGAGCACAGATCTGTCAAGCTATGCCCACCTCAACACCCAAGATATTCATTCTGGTTTTTTAAACCGTCTGTAGACGAGCCGCGACTTTGAAGCTGGTTTAGTGAATCTGATGAAAGAGCGATATGAGGTAACTGCATAACTGCTTCTCCCTTATGTAAAATTCCAAATATCAACTCTAGTAGCCCCCAAGTGCCGGTTTATGATATCCATCTAAGCCGGGACTTTGTAATATGTCAATTTTGCATGCTTATCCTCCAAGGGCTGGTTTAACTTATAAAGATGAACCGGGACTTTTTAGAAGAATACCCATAATGTTATTTTGAGCAAACGTACATTAGCCCCCAAGTGCCAAGAGTAATACTTGTATTGTACTTGGGACTTGTAGAAATTTTCTAATAATGAGCAAATAGGCATAGCCCCAAAGTATCAGGTGCATAACTTGTTATGTGCTTGGTGCTTCAAATATATACTGCCAACTCATGATATTTGTCTCTTATAGGCTGAGCTGAGCAAAAAGGAAACTCAAACCGCTGATCTGCAAGAAAGCATCAAGTCCCAGCAAGCAGAAACCTCCAAAGCGAAAGATGAGCTGACCAGTGCCTTAGCCGCTATGGAAAAGCTGAAGGAGAGTTTCAACAAGGAGCAGGCGGATTGGAGCACAGAAAAATCCGCATTACAAAAAAGAGCCGAGGACGCAGAAACAGCTCTTAAACCGGTGGTAGACGAGCTGACTGGTGTAAAGCGGCAAATACATGCCATGACTGCTGCTGTGTTTGGTAACTGTCCTGTCTTTATGTTTTCAACATATTATCCCATACATTGCCGGTTCACTGATGTTTGTAATGATGCAGGAACTCGCATTAGTCATGTGGGCTCTGATGTACAGAAGAAGCTGAAGGCTGCCTATACTCTTATAGAGCAGTTATATACCGGCGCGCAACGGATCATCTGCACCGCTTCTCACAACAAGCCGCCCCCAACTTTAATCAAAGAGACTTTAGAAAGGCTGTCAATGCTGCCTGCCCGGGTAGAAGAACTAAAGAAATCTATTGCAAGGGCTGGTGCTCTGACTGCGCTAACCCGGGCAAAAGCATGGGTGCCTGATCTTGATCCCGAGGATGTAGGTAAAGGCTATCCGAGCTTAAAAGAAGACGGATCAGAATTTGGCAATGATGATCTCCGAGCCATAAACTGGGAAGTACTTCCTCTGGCTTGCCAATTAGCTGAAGAAGCTGATCTTTCACATTATCAGGCGACTTATGACGTCAACAACAAACGGGTTGCTGCACCAACTCCTGAGGTTCAAAATCTCATCCCGCCAATTCGTAAGCACACCTATGCCCCTGACATTGAACCGTCCACCCTTATAAGCGACGAAGCTGTGTTCCAAGCCCTAACTGGGATCGACTAGGCAACTATTGACTTCCAGCCGCTGGGTAGAGATGAGGAGGATAAACCGGGGCAAGATGATCCACAGCCGTCAAGTCAACCTGGTGACGAATCATGATCCAGAGGCCGGGTTAGCCTTCTGCGAACCGCCACACTTGCTGAAAAACAATTATTCTTTTGGGCACTAAAACGCCTTGTAATAGGCTAGTTAAAACACTTGGTATGTTATGCCTTCGTGCATATTTATTTTGCCCGATACTTGTTAATTCGCCATGCTTAAGACATATGATGTTCATAATCCACAACGATTTATTCAAGCTGTTCCTCCATACAAGAAGTTGAAAGTGTCCTGACAGTTTACCACCAGACGGGTCATGATACCCAAATATATATATAGCCTGGGTTTATAACCAAGGCTGTAAAAAGATGATCAAATATGAAAATAATGATACCTGTGATATTGAATCACATCGTTGGTTGACCAACTTTTGTAGTGAGGGTGATAACCCCAATCTTGAGTAATGATAACTCCTTTCATACTGTGCCGGTTTATGATAAAACCGTACCGGGTTGTGATAAACACCGGTTTATCCATATTCAATACTGGCGACTTATAGTCGAAACCAGACCGGGTTTAATAAACGCCAGATTATAAGTGATCATGTACTGTCAACTTTATAGTTGAAAGCCGAGCCGGGTTAATGAACGCCGGTTTACCGAAAACATCATAAATCTCATCAAAGGAGAAAAAACTTGGCAAATAAAAGCATATAAAATCTTGTAGTCGAGGCTTTTCATGGGCTGCCAGGCCCCAAATTCGAGGCTTTTCATGGTCTGCCAGGCCACTGAGTTAAACCATTTTACAAAGCCTTTTAAGATGGACCTCAATCCTTAACCAATCGTCGTTTTAACTTTGTCAAGTTCAGGGTCTTATGAGATTGACTTGTCAAAGTTCGACGGGTCATACCAGGTTTACCTGGACGGAGTGACTTACTTAAAAAGGCAGGCTAACCCGGGGTTTTAGGTGTATACACCAGGCTTCCAAGCCGTGGCTTGATAGCATATTACAAGTGTAGATTCTTTGTTCATTGCGATAGCAAAGAATCCCCAAGCAATATTTTGAGCTGTGCTCAGTGGGTGCCTATGTTTGAGTTGTTCTTTTGCAACACTCTCTTTGGCCCCTAAGTAGTTTTCTGGCGTAGCTATGGTTCGGACACGACCAAGCCCCCAAGGTATTTTTTTGATGGCCTTGCGCCGATCAAGAGGTGTAGCTATGGTTCGAGTTCGACCAAGCCCCCAAGTGATGTTTAGATAAGGCTTTTACAAGCAGAATCAAGGGGTAAACCAGACGCCGCTTTATAAACAGAAGCCCCCATGTAACCACACATGATGTAAGAAAAACAACGGATACCCCGCTTTAGCTGAGGCTCCGGTTTATTATATTGATCATAATATATACATTATCATAACTATGTACATGAGCAGAGCCTGTGGCTCAAGTATAGTAAGGCCGAAGATGAGCGATAGTCCACGACCGGTGGGTCTCCTCCTCCGATTTACGTGAGTCTTTGTGCTCTCGAACATCTATAAGGTAGTATGACCCGTTATGCAGATTCTTGCTGACCACAAAGGGTCCTTCCCAAGGTAGGGATAACTTGTGCATATCCGTCTGATCCTGGATGAGCCGGAGCACCAGATTGCCTTCTTGAAAAGTTCTGGTTCTAACCCGGCGGCTGTGATAACGACGCAGATCTTGCTGATAAATCGCCGAACGGGCTGCTGCAATATCACGCTCCTCATCTAACAGGTCAAGTGCTTCCCGTCGTGCCTTCTCATTGTCAGCTTCGACATATGCCGCCACACGAGGCGAGTCATGACGGATGTCACTAGGGAGAACTGCCTCCGCTCCATAAACCATGAAAAAGGCGTGTAACCCGTGGATCTGTTGGGTGTGGTATTGATGCTCCATAACACAGAAGGTAACTCCTCCACCCAACAACCTGGCGTCCGTTGCAAGGGAACCATAAGCCGAGGCTTGATGCCTCTCAAGATCTGTATGATTGGCTCTCTCCGCTTGACCATTAGACTGAGGGTGAGCCACTGATGATACGTCAAGACGGATGTGCTCACGTTCACAGAACTCCTTCATAGCACCTTTGGACAGATTGGTACCATTATCAGTTATAATGCTGTGTGGAAAGCCAAACCGGAAAATCACCTTCTTGATGAATTGAACCGCCGTAGCTGCATCACGCTTACTGACTGGCTCTGCCTCCACCCACTTAGTGAACTTATCAACCGCCACCAAAAGGTGGGTCTTCTTGTCCTTGGATCGCTTAAAGGGCCCAACCATATCCAGCCCCCAAGTTGCAAAGGACCAAGTGATTGGAATCATCCTCAATTCCTGGGCCGGAACATGAGCACGGCGTGAAAACTTCTGACAATCGTCGCACTTTTTCACCAAGTCTTCTGCATCAGCATGAGCTGTCAGCCAATAGAAGCCATGACGAAAAGCTTTAGCCACCAGGGATTTTGAACCGGCGTGATGACCACAATCCCCTTCGTGAATCTCACGCAGAATCTCACGGCCTTCTTCAGGAGACACGCAATGCTGAAAGGCCCCTGTCACACTGCAATGATGTAACTCGTCATTGACAATAGTCATGGACTTGGACCACCGGATTATCTGTCTGGCCAAGGTTTCATCCTCAGGTAACTCGCCCCGGTTCATATACGCCAAATATGGGACTGTCCAATCTGGGATAACATGAAGCACCGCCACCAACTGAGCCTCCGGATCAGGAACAGCCAAATCCTCTTCTGTTGGGATCTTGACCGACGGATTATGTAGCACATCCAGAAAGACATTGGGTGGAACCGGTTTACGTTGGGAACCCAAGCGACTCAAAGCGTCCGCCACTTCATTCTTCCGCCGGTCCACATGATCGACCTGAGAACCTTTGAAGTGACCAGCAACAATATCCACCTCTCGACGATATGCTGCCATGAGTGGGTCCTTGGAATCCCAAGTACCAGACACTTGTTGAGCCACCAGGTCCGAGTCATCGAAGCACTTAACTCGGCTTAGGTTCATCTCCTTAGCCATCCGAAGACCATGGAGTAAAGCCTCATATTCAGTTGCATTGTTAGTACAAGGGAACATCAAACGGAGAACATAACAAAACTTATCACCTCGTGGGGAAGTTAATACGACTCCAGCCCCCGAGCCCTCCAATTGCCTGGACCCATCAAAGTGAATAGTCCAATACATATGATCCGGCTTCTCTTCTGGCGCCTGTAACTCTGTCCAGTCATTGATGAAATCCACCAATGCTTGGGACTTGATCGCCGTCCGAGGCATATACTTTAATCCATGAGGCCCAAGGTCAATAGCCCACTTGGCAATCCGGCCAGTCGCTTCCCTGTTCTGGATTATATCCCCCAAAGGAGCAGAGCTGACCACAGTGATTGGATGACCCTGGAAATATTGCTTAAGCTTCCGGCTCGCCATAAAAACTCCATACACCAGTTTCTGCCAATGTGGGTACCTTTGCTTGGACTCAATAAGTACCTCACTGATATAATAAACTGGCCGTTGAACCGGATACTCCTTTCCGGCCTCCTTGCGCTCCACCACAATAGCCAGGCTAATGGCCCGGGCGTTAGCAGCCACATATAACAACAATGGCTCTTTATCAACAGGAGCAGCAAGGACCGGCGGATTAGTCAGCTGCCGCTTTAAATCCTCAAATGCTTCATTGGCGGCATCACTCCAGACGAAGTCATCCGTCTTCTTCAACATCTGATATAAAGGGATGGCCTTCTCACCAAGGCGACTGATAAACCGGCTCAAAGCGGCAATCCGGCCTGCCAGGCGTTGAACATCATTGATACACTTCGGTTTAGCCAAAGAAGTTATCGCCTTGATTTTCTCCGGATTAGCTTCAATGCCCCTGTTAGACACCAGAAAGCCCAAGAGCTTGCCTGCCGGTACACCAAAAACACACTTGGCCGGATTAAGCATCATTTTATAAACCCGGAGGTTATCAAAGGTCTCCTTCAAGTCATCAATCAACGTCTCCTCCTTTCTGGATTTCACCACAATATCATCCACATAGGCATGAACATTGCGGCCGATCTGATCATGAAGACAATTCTGCACACAACACTGATAAGTCGCCTGGGCACTTTTGAGTCCAAAAGGCATAGATACATAGCAGAAGGCTCCAAAGGCAGTTATAAAAGTTGTCTTCTCCTGGTCCTTAACTGCCATTTTGATCTGATGGTAACCAGAATAAGCATCCAGAAAACTTAAACGCTCGCAACCCGCCGTAGCGTCAATGATTTGATCAATACGAGGGAGGGCAAAAGGATCTGCTGGACAAGCCTTGTTCAAATCTGTGTAGTCCACACACATACGCCAAGTGCCGTTCTTCTTGAGTACCAGCACCGGATTAGCCAACCACTCAGGATGAAACACTTCAATGATAAACCCAGCCGCCAAGAGCCTGGCTACCTCCTCACCAATAGCCTTGCGTCTTTCTTCATTGAACCGGCGAAGAAACTGTTTGACCGGTTTAAACTTCGGATCAACATTAAGTGTGTGCTTAGCGAGTTCCCTCGGTACACCTGGCATGTCAGAAGGCTTCCACGCAAAGATGTCCCGGTTCTCACGGATGAACTCAATGAGCATGCTTTCCTATTTCGGATCCAGGTTAGCGCTGATGCTAAACTGCTTGGATGAATCGCCAGGAACAAAATCAACAAGCTTAGTCTCATCAGCCGATTTAAACTTCAAGGCCGGATCATGCTCTGTAGTGGGCTTTTTCAAAGAAGTCATATCCGCCGGATCAACATTATCTTTGTAGAACTTCAACTCCTCTGTTGCACAAACTGACTCAGCATAAGCCGCATCACCTTCTTCACATTCCAAAGCGATCTTACGACTCCCATGGACCGTTATGGTCCCCTTATGACCCGGCATCTTGAGCTGCAGATAAACATAACAGGGCCTTGCCATGAACTTAGCATAAGCCGGCCGTCCAAACAGGGCATGATACGGACTCTTGATTTTCACCACTTCAAAAGTCAATGTTTCTGATCTTGAGTCATGCTCATCTCCAAAAGCAACCTCCAGAGCTATCTTACCAATGGGATATGCCGATTTACCAGGCACCACACCATGGAAGACCGTGTTGGACGGCTTAAGATTTTTATTTGTTAACCCCATGCGACGAAAAGTTTCATAATAAAGGATATTGATACTACTCCCCCATCCATGAGTACCTTGGTGAACTTATAACCTCCCACCTGAGGTGACACCACCAATGCTAGATGGCCCGGATTATCAACCCGCAGTGGATGATCTTCTCGACTCCACACAATAGGCTGTTCAGACCAGCGTAAGTAACGGGGCACCGCCGGTGCAACGGAGTTCACTGCCCTTTTGTGCAACTTCTGGTCGCGCTTGCACAGGCTCGTGGTGAACACGTGGTACTGTCCACTATTCAACTGCTTCGGGTTGCTCTGGTAACCCGACTACTGCTGTTGCTGCTGACTCCCCTGATGATTATAACCACCTTGGTTGTCCTGATTGCTTTGATTACCATGTCCGCTCTGATTACCGTGAAAACCTGAACCGGAGCTGCCTCCACCGTAACCCGGCCCATGAGATCCGGGGCCTGAACCGCCACCCGGTCCATGATCATACCGAAAATATCTGAATTTTTGAACTCCTGCATGATGTAACAATCCTTCCAGAGGTGCGTGGCCGGCTTATCCCGCGACCCATGTTTCGGGCAAGGCTGGTTTAACAGGTGAGACAGGCGCTCCGGATTGGGACTTGGTATTCCACCACGCTGGGGCGGTTTACCCTTCCAACGCTGGCCTTTGTCCTGCGCGTTGGTGTTAGCCACAAAATCTAAACTATTATCCGCTTTATGCTTACCGCTGTTTCCATGACCCGCCGAGTTATGCTGCTGCCCTTTGGTGCCGCCGCTCTTCTTTCCCTTCCCTGTCTTGTCATCATCAGATTCAGGGTCCTTGGTACTAGCAGAATCGGCATACTTCACCAAGGCTGCCATAAGAGTCCCCATGTCATTGCAGTGACGTTTGAGCCGTCCCAACTTCAACTTCAGAGGTGTAAACCGGCAATTGCCTTCCAATGTTAAAACTGCGGTATCAGAGTATATGCGGTCTGATGAATGCAAAATTTCCGAAACCCGGCGCACCCAATGGGTTGTTGATTCTCCTTCCTCCTGGACACAGGCAGCTAAGTCCACAATTATCATGGGCTGCTTGCACGTGTCTTTGAAATTTTGAATAAACCGGGCCCTCAATTCGGCCCATGACCCAATGGAGTTAGCTGGCAAGTTTTTCAACCAAGTGCGAGCCGTTCCTTCCAACATCATGGTGAAGTATTTAGCCCACGCCGCATCATCCACATCCAGCATCTCCATTGCCATCTCATAGCTTTCAACCCATGACTCAGGGGGTAAATCGGTAGTATAATTCGGCACCTTACGTGGGCCCTTGAAGTCCTTGGGCAGCCGCACATTGTGCCGCGCTAGGACGAGACACGGTACGCCCAAAGAGCGAGAAGTAACCCCTGGTTCTACCGATGTGGTTGGACGAACTGGAGTAAATTGGCGGGCTTCATGCTGCGCCGCTAACTCGGCCTCTCGACGTGCCCTAGCACGATCCACCACATCCTGAGCATCACCACCGCCACCCGCCGGGTTATGGCCACGGGGCGGATTATGGTTTCGCGCACTGCTTGACACGGTCGGTTCATCCATATGCCTGCGGTAACTCTGGCTTGGGCGTGGAGTAGAATGGATCCTTTCGCGGCTATATGAATAAGCTTGCTGCTGTGTCAAAGCTGTCTGAAGGAGCTCCCTAGCCCGTCGCGTCTCGACCGCTACTGGGGACTCGCCTTCGATCGGGAGAGCCGCCAGCCGTGAATCGGCAGCGACAATGTTATCCATCGGGTTAGAGTAGTGACTCGGTGGTATTGGGACGTGCTGTGACGGAACGTTGTTCTGACGAGGCTGATCCGTTGGACGCGGCTGAACCAGCGCCCCCGTTCCAGGTGCTTCCGCCTGGTTTACCACTGGCGGATTACTGGTCCCTGCTCCTGGGGTATTAAAGAGGTTCCTGGCCTCATAAACGGGCGGCAGGTGAGACCGGTACCTCCTCCTCATGACATCGTTTGACGCGCTCTGATCCAACATAAGCCGGTAAGCCTGCACATCCAATGCAGCCCGTTCCGCAGCCATCCTGGTATCCTCAGCTGCCAGGTTGGCCTTGTCCTGAGTTATCTGATCTTTCACCTTTGCGATTTCCGCATTATGCTCATCTTGATTCGCCGGGTTGACTTCCGCCATCAGTGTTGCCAAAGCGTCAAATAAATCAGATAAAACCTGAGCCGGCGGTCGCATGGGGCCTCCTGCCCCGGCCGCTGTTGCTGCTACTGATCCGGAAATCATCGCCGCTGCGGTCGAAGAGTGGAGCGCTGGCTGCGTACCGGCCATGAAGATCGCAACCCGGTTTGGCGGATCAAAGGGGTCCGGAATACTATCGCCATCGGAACAGCCCCCAACTGGTACAATGATTCGGTCTCTCCAGTCGATGACTCATCATCAGAATAAACGACGGTCTCACCACCAGATGCTGATCTATCCTCAGATTCCGCTCCATGGATGACTCCCACGAAGGCACGCTTCATGGCAGGCTGAACCCGGGCAGGTCTCGCACGCTGAGCCGTCTCGACGATGTCGGTGCAGATGTCCGGCTCAGGGCCCGGTTCGCCGATCTTGCCAATGAAAGCGTGGATGCCGCCGAAGGGGACCCGGTACCCGTACTCGATTGAGCCGGCCTCGGGGCCCCAGCCTGCGTCGTCGATGTAGAGCTTGCCGCGACAACTCTTGGTCATCCGGCCCACAGCGTATCCCTTGAGCCCTTCGAAGCTGCCCTCTAAGAACTCGAAACCATCGTGCGATAGCCCCACGGTGGGCGCCAACTGTCATGGTTTTGTCACGGCAGATGTCCTAGTGAAAGGACTTAGTCGTGGAGCCATCGCGACGGGTTAGCTTAAAGGGGTTAAAGCGGACAAAGGACGCAGAGAGTTTATACTGGTTCGGCCCCTTGCGATGAAGGTAAAAGCCTACGATCCAGTTGTTGTGGAATTGCTAGGTTTTCAATGACCAGGGAGCGAATCCGCTTTGCCTGGTTCTCGAGTTGTTGTCTGTTCTCCTTGAACCGCCGCCGGGTCGTCCCCTTATATACATGGGTTGACGCCCGTCGGTTTACAGGATCCCGAGGCCGGCTTATAGACATGTCCGGTCCGGTCTCTACTCTTCCTATCTTACAACACAAGTTACATATTATTGTCGGTTTATGTCCAACAAGACGTATCAGCATCCCCAAGCTTAATTCCTACTCGTCCTCGAGTAGGTAAATGATAAAAGAAATAATTTATGAAGTGTGAATGCTAGCAAGTGCATAAGTTTGATCAATGATAATTTCAATCACCTTTTCTAGTATCATTATATATCATAACAGTAGCTCATCTCATAAAACTTTGCATGATCAAGTAACAAGCTATGCACATGTTAAAGTATAGATCATAAACTTTCTTGAAACTAACAAACTATATTCTCAATCATCAAACAATTGCAATTCATCTTATTTTCAGGAAGGGTCTATGTCAGAGCTTTGATTTAGCAAACTCCACATACTCAACTATCATTTAATCTTTCGCAATTGCTAACACTCACGTGGTATTTATGGGTTCAAAGTTTTAATCGGACACAGAGAAAGATAGGGGGCTTATAGATTCGCCTCCCAACCTTTTACCTCAAGGGTAAAGTCAACAATAATAGTTCATGATAACTTACATCCAAGTGGATATATATATCCGGATCGCTCCAACACAAAGTGCTTGCCAAAGGAAAAAGTGTAAAAAGGAAAGGTGATGATCACCATGACTCTTGTATAAGCGTAGAAGATAAAAGTAAAAGATAGGCCCTTCACAGAGGGAAGCAGAGGTTGTCATGCGCTTTTATGCTTGGATGCAAAAGAATTTCACTTTATATTGCCGCTTGTGATAAAGACCTTTATTATGCAGTCTGTCACTTTTATTTCTTCCCTATCACAAGTTCGTATAAAGCTTATTTTCTTTGCACTAATAGATCATACATATTTAGAGAGCAATTTTTATTGCATGCACCGATGACGACTTACTTGAAGGATCTTACTCAATCCATAGGTAGGTATGGTGGACTCTCATGGAAAAACTGGTTTAAGGGATGTTTGGAAGCACAAGTAGTATTTCTACTTGGTGCAAAGAATTTGGCTAGCATGAGAGGGAAAGGCAAGCTCAACATGTTGGATGATCCAAGACAATATAACGTTTCGGATATAGGAAAACATAACCCATTAAGTTGTCTTCCTTGTCCAACATCAACCTTTTAGCATGTCATATTTTAATGAGTGCTCACAATTACAAAAGATGTCCAAGATAGTATATTTATATGTGAAATCTCTCTTCCTTCAATATTATTTCATGAATTGTTCAAGTGACCAATGCTGCGTTTGCTAACTTTCAATAAGTTTACTACCTATACTTATTCTATGTGAAGTCATTACTCGCCATGGTATAAGCATATGAAACATATATAAATTCAGATTTATGATATTCAATTCATTCAACCGTTTACTCATAGGATATATGTGAAGCACGTGAGTAAATGACAAACTACTCCAAAAGATATAAGTGAAGAACATTGAGTAGTCAAATAATTAACTAGCCATTGGAGGATTCTTTTTCATTCAAGATTTCAGATCCAATGATTTTATTCAAACAGCAAGTAAAATTGAAAATACGCTCCAAGCAAAACACATACCATGTGACTAATAAAAATATAGCTCCGAGTAAGGTATACTGATAGTTTTGAAGACGAAAGAGAGGATGCCTTCCGGGGCATCCCCAAGCTTAGGCGGTTGAGTCTTCTTTGAATATTACCTTGGGGTGCCTTGGGCATCCCCAAGCTTAGGGTCCTTCCACTCCTTATTCTCCTCATATCGATATCTCACTCAAAGCTTGAAAACTTCAATCACACAAAACTTAACGGAACTTCGTGAGATAGGTTAGTATGATAAAGAGTAAACCATTCACTTTGGTACTGTAAAAGACAAGGTTCATAATTTTTCTCACACAATTCCTACTGTACCATATAATTTCTACAATTTATATTGAGAAATATAAGCCATAGAAACTAGAAAACAAGCAAACTATGCAATGAAAACAGAACAGTCTCTAATGATCTGAACAGCAAACATACTTCTGCTACTCCAAAAATTATGAAATAAATTGGTGGACGTGAGGAATTTGTCTATCAATCTTATGCAAAAATAATCAACTCAAAATCACTCTTCCGTAAAAAAGGACAGCTAATCTCTTGAGCGCAAAGTTTCTGTTTTTTACAGCAAGATCACATTAACTTTCACCCAAGTCTTCCCAAAGGTCTTACTTGGCACGTTATTGAAACAAAAGCTATAAAACATGATTACTACAGTAACTTAATCATGTAAACACACAAAAACAGTAAGGGTAAATATTGGGTTGTCTCCCAACAAGCGCTTTTCTTTAATGCCTTTTAGCTAGGCATAATGATTTCAATGATGCTCACATAAAAGAAAAGAATTGAAACATAAAGAGAGCATCATGAAGAATATGACTAGCACATTTGAATCTAACCCACTTCCTATGCCTAGGGATTTTGTGAGCACATAATTTGTAGGAACAAGAATCAACTAGCATAGGAAGGCAAAACAAGTATAACTTCAAAACTTTAAGAACGTAGAGAAGAAACTTGATATTATTGCAACTCCTACAAGCATATATTCGTCCCTCATAATAATTTTCAGTAGAATCATGAATGAGTTCAACAATATAACCATCACATAAAGCATTCTTTTCATGATCTACAAGCATAGAAATTTTACTACTCTCCACATAAGCAAAATTCTTCTCATTCGGAATAGTGGGAGCAAACTCAACAAAATAAATATCATGTGAGGCATCAAACCCGCTTAGATGATAGTATTACTCATACTCCAAAAGATATAAGTGAAGTTCATGGAGCATTCTACAATTAATATAGACTAACCAATATCCAAGCTCAAAATATATAAGTGAAGCACACGAAGGATTCTATAAAACCATACTCAAAAGATTTAAGTGAAGCACAAAGAGAAATTTTATAAGATCATACTTAAAAGATATAAGTGAAGCACATGAAGTATTTTATAAATCAATGAAAGTCTATCTCATACTAGCATGGTTCTTAAAGAAAAAGAAAAACACAAAGGACACAAATCATGTGAACAAAACAAAAACCGAGGTATACCGATAATTGTTGAAGAAGAAAGATGGGATGCCAACCGGGCCATCCCCAAGCTTAGATGCTTGAGTATCCTTGGAATATTTACTTGGGGTGCCTTGGTCATCCCCAAGCTTGAACTCTTGCCTTTCTTTATTCTTCTCACATCGGTAACTCCTCGTTCTTCGAACACTTCATCCACAAAAACTTAACAAAAACTTTGTGAGATCCGTTAGTATACTAAAGCAAATCACTACCTTTAGGTACTGTTGCAAACTCATTCCAATTTCATATTATCACTTTATCTACTGTATTCCAACTTCACCATGGTTCATACCCGCCGATACTACCCATAGATTCACCAAAATAAGCAATCAACACATAGAAAACAGAATCTGTCAAAAACAGGACAGTCTGTAGTAATCTGGAAATTTAGTAAACTTCTGTAACTCCAAAAAATTCTAAAAATATATGAAAATTTAAAAACATTGTACATAAGTAATGTGAAAAAAGTTTCAGACCCATTTGACTTTCCAGTAAAAAATGTAAAATCACGCGCTACAGCCAAAGTTTCTGTTTTTGTACTGCACATAGCAAACAAGCAATCTAATCATTCTAAAACCAAAGCTTGGCACATTATTTTTATAATACAATGGACATATACAAGGGGATAATTATTTTCAGAGAAGCTTCCATGAAATGTTTTACATTGTTTCCATGAGCATGAACACAAGTGCTCAAGGTCGACCCTCACTTCTTCAATGCATAATCTTCCAATCACTTCTCTTATTGAAAAGCTTTTTAGGCGTGAGAGGCAAGTAAATTTTTTTGTATTCTTTTAATTTTTTTTGTATGTTTCACCCACAACTAAACAGAAACAAAAAGGTAAAACAAAATCTATTTAGTGACGAAAGCAAACAAGCACACACGAGAATATCAACCCCACGCTATTGCTCCCCGGCAACGGCGCCAGAAAAGAGCTTGATAATCCCCAAGTGCAGGGAATCATCATAGCAATTCCCAAAGGTGGAAGTGATAAGTATGGAGTGTCGAACCTACAAGGATCTAAAGGTAAGATCAATATTCTCTCAAGTCCTATCTGCCACTGATACGACTCTACGTACACCGAACGTTTGCTTCCAACTAAAACGAGAAATAAAACTACGTTGTGGGTATGAAGAGGATAATTTTGCATGATATCAGAGAGCTAAAATATAAAAGTAGGTGTTGTTATCATAAAGTTAGAATATATTACTAAATATTATAAATAGCGAGTGTGGAATAATGATGGGTCGGTGTGCGGAATTATCCTAGGCAATTGTTAACAAGACCGTTAATCACTATTGCAATTTCATATGAGGGAGAGGCATAAGATAACATACTTTCTCTTCTTGGATCATATGCACTTATGATTGGAACTCTAGCAAGCATCCGCAACTACTAAAGATCATTAAGGTAAAACCCAACCATAGCATTAAAGCATCAAGTCCCCTTTATCCCATACGCAACAACCCCCTTACTCGGGTTTATGCTTCTGTCACTCAAGCAACCCACTATAAGCGAATCATGAACGTATTGCAACACCCTACAGCGGGAATCCCTCACGCTCGCGTGACACGGAGGGCACAATAGGACAGCACCAAAATAAAACATACAACTCATACCAATCTAGTCATCAATCAACCCAAAGACAAAGGATATCTACTCAAAACATCATAGGAAGGCAACACATCATTGGATCATAATATGTGGCATAAAGACCATGTTCAAGTAGGGATTACAGCGGGGTGCGGGAGAGTGGATCGCGTAAAAGAGATGAGGATGGTGATGATGATGGTGATGTTGATGAAGACGATCACCGCGGCGATGATTCCCCTCCCGATGGCACTCCGACGCCACCGAGAGAGAGGAGGAGAGGTTCTACCCCTTGTGCTTCCTCCTCCATGGCCTCCCCCCTAGATGGGGAGAGGTTCTCCCTCTGGTCCTTGGCCTTCATGGCGATGATGGCCCCTCCGGGATCCTCCTCCATGGCCTCCGGTGATGATGGCCCCCCTCCGGCAGGGTGCCAGAGAGGGCCTAGATTGATTTCTCGTGGCTACAGAGGATTGCGGTGGCGGAACTTCCGATCTAGGTTATTTCCCGAAGGTTTCTATATTTATAGGAGAGGATGGCGTCGAGAACAAGTCAGGGGGTCCCTGAGGCAGCCACAAGATAGGGGGTGCACCCCCACCCTCGTGGGGCCCACGGGACTTCCCTCCGGTAGATTTTTGTTCTAGTATTTTTTCATATTTTCCAGAAAAATTCTCCGTTGATTTTCATTGCATTCCGAGAACTTTTATTTCTGCACAAAAACAACACCACGGTAGTTGCTGAAAACAGCGTCAGTCCGGGTTAGTTCTAATCAAATCATACCAAAATCATATAAAACCGTTGTAAACATGGCATGAATACTTCATAAATTATAGAAATGTTGGAGACGTATCAAAGGCCCATTGACCCCCCGAGGGGTTCCGGTAACTCCCCGGTACTCCGGTATTTATCCAGTGTCCCCCGGAACATTTCCGGTGTCCGAATATAACCTTCCAATATATCAATCTTTATGTCTCGACCATTTCGAGACTGCTCGCCATGTTCGTGATCACATCCGGGACTCCGAACAACCTTCGGTACATCAAAACACATAAACTCATTATACAAATCGTCATCGAACGTTAAGCGTGCGGACCCTACGGGTTCGAGAACTATGTAGACATGACCGAGACACATCTCCGGTCAATAACCAATAGCGAAACCTGGATGCTCATATTGGCTCCTACATATTCTACGAAGATCTTTATCGGTCAAACCGCATAACAACATACGTTGTTCCCTTTGTCATCGGTATGTTACTTGCCCGAGATTCAATCGTCGGTATCATCATACCTAGTTCAATCTCGTTACCGGCAAGTCTCTTTACTCGTTCCGTAATGCATCATCCCGCAACTAACTCATTAGTCACATTGGTTGCAAGGCTTATAGTGATGTGCATTACCGAGAGGGCCCAGAGATACCTCTCTGATACACAAAGTGACAAATCCTAATCTTGATCTATGCCAACCCAACAAACACCTTCGGAGACACCTTTAGAGCATCTTTATAATCACCCAGTTACGTTATGACGTTTGATAGCACACAAGGTGTTCCTCCGGTATTCGGGAGTTGCATAATCTCATAGTCTGAGGAACATGTATAAGTCATGAAGAAAGTAGTAGCAATGAAACTGAAATGATCATAATGCCAAGCTAATGAATGGGTCTTGTCCATCACATCATTCTCTAATGATGTGATCCCGTTCATCAAATGACAACACAGGTCTATGGCTAGGAAACTTAACCACCTTTGATTAACGAGCTAGTCAGGTAGAGGCATACTAGTGACACTCTGTCTGTCTATGTATTCACACATGTACTAAGTTTCCGGTTAATACAATTCTAGCATGAATAATAAACATTTATCATGAAATAAGGAAATAAATAATAACTTTATTATTGCCTCTAGGGCATATTTCCTTCAGTCTCCCACTTGCACTAGAGTTAATAATCTAGTTCACATCGCCATGTGATTTAACACCAATAGTTCACATCACCATGTGATTAACACCCATAGTTCACATCGTCATGTGACCAACACCCAAAGGGTTTACTAGAGTCAATAATCTAGTTCACATCTCTATGTGGTTAACACCCAAAGAGTACTAAGGTGTGATCATGTTTTGCTTGTGAGAGAAGTTTAGTCAACGGGTCTGCCACATTCAGAACCGTATGTATTTTGCAAATTTCTATGTCTACAATGCTCTGCACGGAGTTACTCTAGCTAATTGCTCCCACTTTCAATATGTATCCAGATTGAGACTTAGAGTCATCCGGATTGGTGTAAAAACTTGCATCGACGTGACTCTTTACGACGAACTCTTTATCACCTCCATAACCGAGAAATATTTCCTTAGTCCTCTAAGGATAATTTTGACCGCTGTCCAGTGATCTACTCCTAGATCAAAATTGTACTCCGTTGCCAAACTCAGGGTAGGGTATCCAATAGGTCTGGTACACAACATGGCATACTTTATAGAACCTATGGCTGAGTCATAGGGAATGACTTTCATTCTCTCTCTGTCTTCTGTTGTGGCCAGGCTTTGAGTCTTACTCAACTTCACACCTTGCAACACAGGCAAGAACTCTTTCTTTGACTGTTCCATTTTGAACTACTTCAAAAACTTGTCAAGGTATGTACTCATTGAAAAAACTTATCAAGCATCTTGATCTATCTCTATAGATCTTGATGCTCAATATGTAAGTAGCTTCACCGAGGTCTTTCTTTGAAAAACTCCTTTCTAACACTCCTTTATGCTTTCCAGAAAATTCTACATCATTTCCGATCGACAATATGTCATTCACATATACTTATCAGAAAGGTTGTAGTGCTCCCACTCACTTTCTAGTAAATACAGGCTTCACCGCAGTCTGTATAAAACTATATGCTTTGATCAACTTATCAAAGTGTATATTCCAACTCCGAGATGCTTGCACCAGTCCATAGATGGATCGTTGGAGCTTGCACATTTTGTTAGCACCTTTAGGATTGCCAAAACCTTTTGGTTGCATCATATAAAACTCTTCTTTAATAAATCCATTAAGGAATGCAGTTTTGTTATCCATTTGCCAGATTTCATAAAATGCGGCAATTGCTAACATGATTTGGACAGACTTAAGCATCGCTACGAGTGAGACAATCTCATTGTAGTCAACACCTTGAACTTTTCGAAAACCTTTCGCGACAAGTCGAGCTTTGTAGATAGTAACACTACCATCGGCGTTCGTCTTCCTCTTGAAGATCCAGTTATTCTCAATGGCTTGCCGATCATCGGGCAATTTCACCAAAGTCCATACTTTGTTTTCATACATGGATCCTATCTCAGATTTCATGGCCTTAAACCATTTTGCGGAATCCGGGATCATCATCGTTTCTCATAGTTCGTAGGTTCGTCATGGTCTAGTAACATGACTTCTAGAACCGGATTACCGTACCACTCTGGTGCGGAACGTACTCTGGTTGACCTACGAGGTTCGGTAGTAACTTGATCTGAAGTTTCATGATCATCATCATTAACTTCCTCACTAATTGGTGTAGGCATCACTAGAATTGATTTCTGTGATGAAGTACTTTCTAATTCGGGAGAAGGTACAATTACCTCATCAAGTTCTACTTTCCTCCCACTCACTTCTTTCGAGAGAAACTCCTTCTCTAGAAAGTATCCATTTTTAGAAACGAATATCTTGCCTTTGGATATGTGATAGAAGGTGTACCCAACAGTTTCCTTTGGGTATCCTATGAAGACACATTTCTCCGATTTGGGTTCGAGCTTATCAGGTTGAAACTTTTTCACATAAGCATCCCCACCCCAAACTTTAAGAAACGACAGCTTAGGTTTCTTGCCAAACCATAGTTCATATGGTGTCGTCTCAACGGATTTAGATGGTGCCCTATTTAACGTGAATGCAATTGTCTCTAATGCATAACCCCAAAACGATAGCGGTAAATCAGTAAGAGACATCATAGATCGCACCATATCTAATAAAGTGCGGTTATGACGCTCGGACACACCATTACGCTGTGGTGTTCCGGGTGGCGTGAGTTGTGAAAGTATTCTGCATTGTTTCAAATGAAGACCAAACTCGTAACTCAAATATTCTCCTCCACGATCAGATCGTAGAAACTTTATTTTCTTGTTACGATGATTTTCTACTTCACTCTGAAATTCTTTGAACTTTTCAAATGTTTCAGACTTATGTTTCATTAAGTGGATATACCCATATCTGCTCAAATCATCTGTGAAGGTCAGAAAATAACGATACCCGCCGCGAGCCTCAACACTCATCGGACCGCATACATCAGTATGTATTATTTCCAATAAGTCAGTTGCTCGCTCCATTGTTCCGGAGAACGGATTTTTAGTCATCTTGCCCATGAGGCATGGTTCGCAAGCATCAAGTGATTCCAAAAGCCCATCAGCATGGAGTTTCTTCATGCGCTTTACACCAATATGACCTAAATGGCAGTGCCACAAATAAGTTGCACTATCATTATTAACTTTGCATCTTTTGGCTTCAATATTTATGAATATGTGTATCACTACGATCGAGATTCAACAAACCATTTATATTGAGTGTATGACCATAGAAGGTTTTATTCATGTAAATAGAACAACAATTATTCTTTGACTTAAATGAATACCGTATTGCAATAAACATGATCCAATCATATTCATGCTCAACGCAAACACCAAATAACATTTATTTTAGGTTCAACACTAATCCCGAAGGTAAAGGGAGTGTGCGATGGTGATCTTATCAACCTTGGAATCACTTCCAACACACATCATCACCTCGCCCTTAACTAGTCTCTGTTTATTTTGCAACTCCTGTTTCGAGTTACTACTCTTAGCAACTGAACCAGTATCAAATACTGAGGGGTTGCTATAAACACTAGTAAAGTACACATCAATAACATGTATATCCAATATACCTTTGTTCACTTTGCCATCCTTCTTATCCGCCAAGTATCTAGGGCAGTTCCACTTCCAGTGACCATTTCCTTTGCAGTAGAAGCACTCAGTTTCCGGCTTGGGTCTAGCTTTGGGCTTCTTCATGGGAGTGGCAACTTGCTTGCCATTCTTTTTTGAAGTTCCCTTTCTTTCCCTTGCCCTTTTACTTGAAACTAGCGGTCTTGTCAACCATCAACACTTGATGCTTTTTCTTGATTTCTACCTTCGCTGATTTCAGCATCATGAAGAGCTTGGGAATCGTTTCTGTTATCCCTTGCATATTATAGTTCATCACGGAGTTCTAGTAACTTGGTGATAGTGATTAGAGAACTCTGTCAATCTCTATCTTATCTGGAACATTAACTCCCACTTGATTCAAGCGATTGTAGTACTCAGACATTCTGAGCACATGCTCACTAGTTGAGCTATTCTCCTCCATCATGTAGGCTAAGTACTTTGTCAGAGGTCTCATACCTCTCGACTCGGGCATGAGTCTGAAATACCAATTCCAGCTCTTGCAACATCTCATATGCTCTGTGGTGTTCAAAATGTTTTTGAAATCCCGGTTCTAAGCCGTAAAGCATGGTGCACTAAACTATCAAGTAGTCATCATACCGAGCTTGTCAAACGTTCATAACATCTGCATCTGCTCCTGCAATAGTTCTGTCACCTAGTGGTGCATCAAAGACATAATTCTTCTGTGCAGCAATGAGGATAATCCTCTGATCACGGACCAAGTTCGCATCATTGCTACTATCATCTTTCAACTTATTTTTCTCTAGGAACATATCAAAAATAAACGGGGAGCTACATCGCGAGCTATTGATCTACAACATAGTAATGCAAATACTATCAGGACTAAGTTCATGATAAATTAAAGTTCAATTAATCATATTACTTAAGAACTCCCACTTAGATAGATATCCCTCTAATCATCTAAGTGATCATGTGATCCAAATCAACTAAACCATGTCCGATCATCACGTGAGATGGAGTAGTTTTCAATGGTGAACATCACTATGTTGATCATATCTACTATATGATTCACGCTCGACCTTTCGGTCTCCAGTGTTCCGAGGCCATATCTGCATATGCTAGGCTCATCAGGTTTAACCCGAGTATTCTACGTGTGCAAAACTGGCTTGCACCCGTTGTATGTGAACGTAGAGCTTATCACACCCGATCATCACGTGGTGTCTCGGCACGACGAACTGTCGCAACGGTGCATACTCAGGGAGAACACTTATACCTTGAAATTTAGTGAGAGATCATCTTATAATGCTACCGCCGTACTAAGCAAAATAAGAACCATAAAGGATAAACATCACATGCAATCAATATAAGTGATATGATATGGCCATCATCATCTTGTGCCTTTGATCTCCATCTTCAAAGCACCATCATGATTAACCTTGATCTCCATCGAAGCATCGTTGTCGTCTCGCCAACTATTGCTATCACGACTATCGCTACCGCTTAGTGATAAAGTAAAACAATTACATGATGATTGCATTTCATACAATAAAGCGACAACTATAAGGCTCCTGCCAGTTGCCGATAACTGTTACAAAACATGATCATCTCATACAACAATTTATATATCACACTACAAAAAAAATACACTTCCGTGATGATACGTGTTTGTCACAGTAGGTCGCGTTTTTTGTCATGCATGTACATCCATGACAAATTTATGACAGAATCAAGATAGTCATACCTGCTGTCGTAGAAGTGTTCCATGACATTATCAAAATTATCATCACGGAAGTGTCCACTTCCATGACGATAAATCACGCGTCACAGAAGTGCTTTCGTCAAGGGTGACCGACACGTGGCATCCACCGTAACGGAACGCCGTTAAGCTATCGGGTCGGGTTTTGGATCCGATAACCCGTTAACAGCCCCGACCAATGGGGATTTTCCACGTGTAAAATCATCATTGGCTAGAGGAAACACGTGTCGGCTCATCGTTGGGACAGATGTCATCCACTCACTGCACAGAAGGCGCCTATGATACGTCGACATGTGGCACGGCCCAACAGTGGCCCATTCCTGTGAAAAGGCCGGCCCGTTTGACTTGGTCAAAAGCTGGCGGGCCGGCCCATGGAAAGCCTGTTAACGGCATGTTCGCATATAGCCCATTTACAGCCCGCTAACCCAAGGCCCGTTACGCCCTATCCGAATTAGGCCCAGTAGCGTCATCTGGGCCATCCAATATGATTCCAGCCCGTTTTCACTTCTGGCCCATGTATAGCCCATGACGTCTTTCGGCCCATATGAGGCCCTTTGTAACTCTTGGCCCATTAGCGGCCCGTGCTGAAACTGGCCCGTAATGAACAGTGTATTACTTTACACCCATTAACGGCCCGTGGTGAAACTGGCCCGTAATGAACAGTGTATCACTTTATACCCATTAACGGCCCATTATTCCGTTGGGCCATTTCCAGCCCAAGTTAACTTTCGGCCTTCTAAGGGCCCATTTATTCTTGGGCTCATTTGCAGCATTCGGTTACTTACGGCCCGTTACTGTCATTTTCTGCTTGTGGGCCAAATTCAGCCCGTCGTTACAGTCGGCCCGTTTGTGGACCGTTAGTCTGTTGGGCCATTTTCATAGCATCACCAAATACGGCCTATTAACGGCCCGTTATGGTCAGCCCATAAAACGTACAATTTCCATTAAAGGCCCGTCTACGGCCCATTAAAGGCCCGTACAAGACCCACAAATGAGTCGGCGGCCCGTGGATCCTACGAGACGTAGAAGGCCCATGGATCCTACGAGACGTAGAAGGCCCATGGATCCTACGAGACGTACAAGGCCCATGGATCCTACGAGATGTAGAAGGCCCATGGATCCTACGAGACGTAGAAGGCCCATGGATCCTACGAGACGTAGAAGGCCCATGGATCCGACGGCCCGTGAAGGGCCATGGTCGGGCGAGTTGGCCCCCGTTTGAACGATATAGCATATTCAAAGAATTATCCTACTCAATACTATCACCTCTAAAAAGCATACACTATACAACAAAGAGATCAAGGCATAGAAAGGTAGAATAATCCTACACTATACAATAAAGAAATTACAGTCGATTATACCCATTGGGCATTATGGTTCGGCACAGGTGATAATAAAGCATACACAAACAGCAAATTACATACACTGGGCAAATACAGCTCATACATCATGGACGCGCATCAACTTAACTCCATTTGAACTATAATCTCTTCAGAAAATAGGATTGGCCGGATTCAGATAGCACAAATTTCAGTCTGCAAAATCTCCAATTCCTTCATGGTTACCTCAGTGTCTTGTTTCATTTTTTTGACTCATGCATCTAATACCTGCATCTCCAGTCTCAACTTGTTGATTATACGTTGACAATCATGTACACGTTGTCTTGCCACCTCTAGTTGATGCTCGAGAACATCAACACATTCCAATTCCAATCCATAATCATTCGGTAACGGCCATGTCACACTGCTCGCAGATCTTTGTGTCGATGTCACTTCATCCTGAAATGTTTCTGTAAGTACACATGACTAGGGCAAAAATATAGTTACAACAGTGAAGGGAACAAGACACTATTTTGTACTACATGGCAAAACAGGACTAACAATAATGTTACACGTCACTTTAAAAAAAATGTTACATGTCATGAAGCATAAGCAGGTGATATTTTAAAAATTATAAAAAAGATAGTCTGTGCAGCCTGCATACAGAAATCCCTCTTAGCTCACCAGAGGAGCATGATGTTGGGGCCCAATCGAAAACACAGACAAGTTACAAATTTAGACAACACGTTGCGTATAAGTAAGCAAGCAGTTGGCCATTCTGTGCCTCCATTAAAGTCTTAGGGAGCATAATGAACAGCAGAGGGTTTCATACAAACATACTACAGCAGGCAAAACTATGCAATCATTAGCGTAGTAGAAACTAGATTGTGAGCCTCATGCAATAATAGTCGGTTAATAGACTTCAAAGCTTCAGGCACACTTCGGCAGAGTAATTAAATGGTAAGGCCTTTAATTATGTCAACTAATAGTGATACAAGTACCGAACATCAGGCATGATTATTTGGGCATCTCATTAACTGAGGACAAATTAAGCAATTGAAAAGAGAAAATTAACTATGCCTGAAACAAACAAGGAATTGAACTGTTGAGTTGCATACAGTGACTTACCTTAGCAGGTTGAAGAGGCTCAGCGCAGCTCCTACTTCTCTTGCAAGGCTCCTTCCTAACATCTTGTACTTGGAAATCCTCAATCTTATTTTCATTGCACCCCCTCTGCAAGGTGACACAAACTAGTTACTCGTCTCCTTGGAAGATAAATATGCATACTTTCCAGTCTGTGAACACAAAAGGATGAGATTATAACAAAACAACACCACATAATGAAACATGCCGCATCTCTTGCACTTGCACACAATGAAATGAGCATTTACTATGTCTGCACTATGTAAAAACTAGGCATACCTTCGAACTGGATCTCCAGGTACTCTTGGAGAGCCTACTGTAGTGTACAGCCAAACCTTTATGACACCTATGAGTTAGACAAGGCCCCACTACAGCAGCCCTTAGTGTTTAAATCGTTGACAAGCTCTGTTAGAATGTTAGGTCAAGAACAGCAAGTAATCAAAGCAAACAGTCCTACTATGGCTGGCTGATGCAAACAAGCAATTGAACAGATGTGTGAGCAAATCTTACATATCAAGAAAAGAAGCAAAGAAGGAGGCTTAAAGACCATCACTTGATTGACCAGATTTAAGGGGCATTTAAACATGATGTGCAACGTATGAACTAACATAAACATTGCATATTTCAGATTCTACAATGGAATGCACATGTATTAGGTTATGCCATGTATGATGATGCCTAAATGTACAGATAGCAGGCAGGAGTGATTCATCATTGCACGCACAATTGAATTGCAGGTTAAGGGCCAGTTCGATTCCGCCTTTTCAGGGCATATTGTCAAAATAAGCCATAAAAGATGTAAAGAAGTCATTTTTGAGTTATGGGCTTGGGCTTAACTAATTTCGCTTTGGAGGGGGGTGTTTCGGGTAGAACCTCACTAAAAATTGAAGGGAAGGGGAATAGTGAAATGACTCTGTTGTCTGTCTACATTACACTCAAAATGCAACTGCTGACGCCCGTGTCACACCTGACCCTCAAGTAAAAACAAACACGCAAGCATTCATTGCCCTGCCCGCTTGCATCTCCTCTCCCCTTTCCCTCTACCTCGATCCCCTGCCTGCAGCACTAGGGTTCCTCCAGCGAGCCATCGCCACTGGTCCCATCTGGCCTGGTCCTCGACGATGCTATGTCCAGCTAGGCTACATGGCCGGCAGGTAGGGGCAAATCTCCCTGGCTGCTCCTCCCTCTGGCGCCGCCCCTCATTCTCATGGTCTCCAGCAGCTGCTCCACTGTGGTTCGTCCAACTCACTACTCCGGCGGGCGCTGCACAACTACGGCTGATGCCACACTGCGGCAGAAGGCACCTTATTCCCCCTCCCCTCCTCCCAGGCCATGGCCTTGAGGTGCTGTTGAAGGATGAGCTCATCCAACAAGGTGAGGATCTCCTCTAATTTTTTGCCAAATTTTCATTCTGATCCACTATACGATGAATTGTTATGAGCTGCTTCTGTTGTTGCTATATGATGCATTGCTATGAGCTGCTCCTGCTACTGCTATATGATGAATTGCTATGAGCTGCTGCTGTATGATGAGTTGCTATGAGCTGCTGCTGCTATATGATGAATTGCTATGAGCTGCTGCTGCTATATGATGAGTTGCTACAAGCTACTCCTGCTGCTGCTATATGATGAATTGCTATGAGCTGCTCCTGCTGCTGCTATATGATGAATTGCTATGAGCTGCTGCTGGTATATGATGAATTGCAAACTGCCGCTGCTGTATGATGAGTTGCTATGAGCTGCTGCTGCTGCTATATGATGCTTTCAGGTGGTACTGCTATACGATAATAACCAGCCACTTGGACCATCGAATTTCAATAAATAATTGTTCTTCATTTAAATGTGGGTCATGCGTTCTTCATTTAAATTAGGCAATGGGATCTCTATCGAAAACATTGACCAAAGTAGATTGTGCCAAGTAGATGGTATCTTTGTATTTGCATTTTGAGCAAATAGTGATGGTTTGTTTTCCTATCATATTAATTACTGCACTGGGTTCAATTTGTGATGTTTTCAAGTCAAATTAATTTCCATATGGGCAGCAAAATGAAAAAAATATAATGCAATCTAGACTTTCCACTGATCATACCAAAGATAAGCTGAAAACGCAATGAAAAGAACTGGTTGGCTTATTACATGGAGCTTATATTCACAGGTGCTTATTTTCTTACGATAACTCGTAATAATTGTCCCTAAGAAACTTGGATAATAGAACTGACCTACAAATAACATGTCACGATGATTGCAATGGAGGAGTGACGTACCATAGCACACTGTATAGGCTCACCGCTGCCTCTCCTTTTTTTGCGATGTTCCATGAAATTGCCACATACATCTTGTACTTTTTCATTGTGTAACCCTATCTGCAAGTTGACACGGCGAATTTCAGACATCTCTACATGATACAACGTTGCATATCCCTTGCGCATATTTAAACCACCAATTAACGATTGTGTGCATACCATAAACTAGCCATGACTCTGTATGCTGGACTAGCAGGCACTCTAAGGGAGCCTAATGTAGTGCACTAGAATTCCTACATGCCACCTACGATTTTGTGTAATGTACTACCCCTGTTCCTAAATATATGTCTTTGTAGAGATTCCAGTATGGACCACATACAGATGTATATAGATGCATTTTCGAGTGTAGATTCACTCATTTTGCTCCGTATGTAGCCTATAGTGGAATCTCTAGAAAGACTTATATTTAGGAACGGAGGTACGAGGTAGTATCATGTATGACATCTACATATCTAATTTAGCAGCCAGTAGTAGAAATCACTGTCTGCACAAAGGGATTACTGGTCGAAAATCCTAGCAAAGCACGCGAGCAGGCACAGAACAATACAAGAGAGAGAGAGACGCGCTTACAAGATCATAGCAATGCCTCAGTCCAGGATCTTGGTTGGCCAAGCTGTTAGATCCAGAAGAAACATCGTCCTTGTAGTTTTTGCCAGCTGCATAACAGGTAACAGCGACCGGTTAGTATATTTGAAGTACATCGGGCAGGTGATGCTGGACGGGTTTAAAGGTGACAAGTACCTAGGCCGTGGCGGGTGCTTGGCATCTCTCTAGACGGTGGGAATCAGGTTAGAAACGTCGAGGGTGATGACGCTGCGCTGGCTGTCGGGGTTCGGTAAGGAGATCTAGAACCGTCGAGTAGGGTGTTTGTGGAGTGGCTCCGGTAGGGTGGACTACGGTGTGGGCGAAGCGGATCTGTGGCCGTGGACGAGGGCGTAGGTGAAGCTGCTCCGGTGGTTGGGTTAAGGATGGTGTCGACGACGCGGATCTGCGGTCGTGGACGGGGCGTCAGAAGCTGCTCCGGTGGTTGGGTTAAGGATGGTGTCGACGATGCGGATCTGCGGCCGTGGACGGGGCGTCAGAAGCTGCTCCGGTGGTTGGGTTAAGGATGGTGTCGACGATGCGGATCTGCGGCCGTGGACGGGGCGTCAGAAGCTGCTCCGGTGGTTGGGTTAAGGGTGGTGTCGACGATGCGGATCTGCGGCCGTGGACGGGGCGTCAAAAGCTGCTCCGGTAGGTTGGATGAGAGTGCGAGGAAGCGGATCTGAGGCCGTGGACTTGTGAGTTGGCAAAGCGGCCCGGGTAGGGTTGAGAATGGTATAGGCGAAACAAATTCCAGTTTTGGCACGAGCTCGTACTACGGGAGCACCACAAGGCCTGCTGCAGGAGTTACATTTCCCTCTCGGGGCCCACGGGACCAAACTTCAGTGGCTTAGTGCCCGGCCTATGAGTCAATGACATGCGGACCTTAAATGCGGCTGGCCCACATGTCATTCTCATGGTGGTGGCGTGGTTCGCGACTCACTCGTTCGAGATGAACCGGCCGGTGGTGGCGTGGCCGTGGCGAGGGTGCCACAGCTGGGCGTCGGGGCGTTACGAGGCGTAGATGGCCACACCGGCGGGTACTACCTGTAGTACATAAGTACTCCAGCTGAGGATTGATGCCCGGGACGAAATGTGTCGCAGCCGCTGGATGAAAATTCGATGGTGCGGGAGTACGGATCGGAGCACAGCAGCGGAGCAGGCAAACCGCGTCCAATCGAGTGTGTCTGTGGTAGAAAGTTGATGGTCGCCGCAGTTCAGCTGGCCCGCATGTCATGCACACAAAGGCAGAGGAGCGGTGGGGCCGAGAGGGATGAGGGGCACGTCGGGGGGATGAGGATCCCCTGACGCGAACAATCCTACCATTCTGTCACTGACATGTGGGACCCATAAGTGTGGGTCCCACCTGTCAGCGAAGGAAAGGCAGGGCAAGGCAGTGATAGCCACGTCAGAGGATCCATGTCCACGTCGGGGGACGTCGTGCCATGGGTTGGAGCGGCGTCGTGGGAATCGCGTGTGGGTGTGGCAGTGGTAGAAACAAGAAACGTGATGGTCGCCGTGGTTCAACTTCCATGGACAAGCTGTCATGTCTGCTGACACATGTATATCAAAACTAGAGTGTTTATATTTCAAGCACGTGAACAAGTATTATTCTACTACTTTGGATCCATTGCAACGCACGGGCCAGCACATTGGTAGTAGTAGTGTCCATCTCTATCTCTAGAGGCCTTCCCTCGTTCATCCTTTTCTCTCACAAGATAAACTACTCATACAAATGCATCTTGATGTTCCGTGGAACGCACGAGGATGTTTCCTTGGGGGTCTCTCCAGCGCGGCGTGGCCGTAGTTGCAAGTTGACGCCCCTTGAGATGCCGACGTTGAGGGGCACTCGGATTTCCTCCGATGAGCAGGTAAGATGAGTTTGATCACGTAGTAAATGCATTCTAAAGACTACTTCCGTGTCCATTTCCTAATTCTCCCCCTGCCCACTATTTCACAGGTTAGGCTCGGTACTAGTGGAGATTGGCTTGCATATGAACGGGAGGGTACCAACATCAATTTGCACAACATTTACAACGGTGACACCGTTCCCGTAGAACCTTTGTCCAACATTGGGATCAGCCATGCAACGGGCCACCGCATGAATTGGTACGATGGAACCACAGTGAGATTGAATAAGATAGCACGAACCTTGCACATGGCGGTCAAAGGCGGACCATGCTGTCTGCGGCCGATTTGTTGCCGTACGAGTAGGAAGACGCTGTGCTCCTTTCTAACCGCATCTTCGCGGTGACAAACCAGGGGACTTATTTTGTATGGGACACATCCTACGATATACTCCCTCTCTCCCAGTTTATTTGTTTTGAATCTTTTTCGTTTTATAAGTTTCAAATTCAAATTTAGAGCTCCCCATCACATGTTGACATTACAATGTCCATTAAATTGTTGCGTGCATGTATAGTAAAGAAACAAATCTCGAGTTTGGCACGAGTTCGTGCTGCAGGAGCACCACAAGCCCTGGCGCAGGAGTTACATTTCCCTCTCAGGGCCGTCGGGACTGAGCTTCAGCGCCTTACTACACCTACCTTTGAGTCAATAACATGTGGACCCGATAGGTGACTGGTCCACATGTAATGCTCACGTAGGCAGAGGGGCAGTGGGGCCAAGAGGGGTGAGCCGCAGGTCGGGGACGTGTGGTTTCATGGGTTCGAGCGGCGTCGTGGGAATCGTGGGTGGCTGTGGTAGAAACTTGATGCTCGCCGCATTTTAGGTGGCCCACATGTCATGCACACAAAGGCAGAGGAGCGGTGCGGCCGAGAGGGGTGAGGCGCACGTCGGGGGGCGTGGTGCCGTGGGTTGGAGAGGCTTCGTGGGAATCGCGAGATGAAACGTGATGGTCGCCGTAGTTGAACTTCCATGGACAAGCTGTCATGTCTACGGACACATGCACTGCATACCGATCACTGGAAGGAGTAGCAGAGAAAGCTATATATGCGGATAAATAGTTCCTTATAGTCAAGCGGACCCACGCTACAACTCTGTTCCAAAGACATGCACACCATCGAAATAGTCCATCTATATCAATATACACCGAGAGGGAATATTTTTTTTACAAGAGATGAAATAGTTCATCCATCCATAATGCCCACCTACTGGTGCAGCCTTTTCTTCTTCTTCTTCTTCTTCTTCTTCTTCTTCTTCTTCTTCTTCTTCTTCTTCTTCTTCTTCTTCTTCTTCTTCTTCTTCTTCTTCTTCTTCTCATTCTCTATGGGAGACGGCTTCGCAACAAGCTCTTTGGACCTTGCAGCTATCTCGAAACTCACACGGGCATCGAGGGCAGCATATTTTATCCGCTCGTACATCAAGGGATAATTCTCCCATCTAGACGACCTTAATGCCACCGTCTCGTCACTCTTCTGAAGATTTGTACCGAGCACAAAATTTGCTACGTCGAATAGGGATGGTGTCTGTTTATCACAATCTTCTACAGGAATTTTGATTCTGGTTTGTAGGTCAGCGATGCTTTTCAAATCAAGGTTGTATAGCTCCAGCTTCTGTTTGTCCCCTTCGATGGCTGCCCCACAGAAGTATACGTCCTCCCGAGACAAGAAATCGTGAAGCTCACCTGGTATGGAGGGCGAGTGTATGATGTGGTACACCAAAACATCATCTTCGAGGCACAGCTGAAGGACGGCGGCGCGCTGGATCTTCCCAGGGGCACGCTCCGTGTACTCTGCATCGAGACTGATGACCCTCGTCTCTACCTTTTCGAGGGAGTTGGATACATTGTTGATCCACTGCCGAAAAACCCTTGGGTGGACGGTGACGGTGGCAACTATGCGCATCGAGCCTCCGACGAGGACATGTTGGACGCAAAAACCTGCATCTCGATCTCTTTCGCCATTTGGAACCACTGGAACGGAGGGCTATGGTTTGGAGAATTAGGATTAGATGGCTAGTCTAACTGAAGTAGTAGATGATTATTTAAAGAGGTTAAAACAATGTGAACGCAGTGGGGTTTGGATGCAAATGAAGACGAAGGGGAGGTGAAGAAGCCGAGGAGAATCGGTTCCCGATGGAGAAGTAAATGGGAGAAGTGGCGTGCAGGCAGTTGATTAGATGGCTAGGTAGACTAAATGAAAAGGCTATGCGGGTAGACTGATGAGTCGTACCTATTCGTGTACGTGCCCATCCTTCCTGATAGGTGGGACCTATGCAAACATATAAAAATGTGTCATAGTTTTTTTTTGAGCGCGTGAGTGGGAGACACAACATTCTCTGGTTAAGGAATACTCCCTCCGTTTAGGTGAGTATAAGTCACCTTATGAAAATCAGGTTTTCCCAAAACCTTTAGGCGTGGAGCATTAACTTCCTGCTCGATCCCCTCCCAGCCTCGTTAGCCAGCGTTCTCTTCCTCTGCTGCCGCGTTCTACCTTTCCATTTTTCCTCTTCTCAAGTGTGGAACGATCTGCATGCCGTCCTTGATGCACCAGAACGACCACTGCATGCATCGCGGCAGGGCGTTGATTGGGCATGCACGAGAATTTGGTTCTGCTCACAATATGGATGATACCTGAACGATGAAGTGAACAGGCATGCTAGCACGGGAGACCTATTTCCGCTATACAATACTGGAGTACTCATGTTCCTACTACTACTACTACTAGTAGTAGTAGTAGTACAACTGTGGTACCCCCTCCGTCTAGGTGTGTAAGTCATCTTACGAAAACCAAATAATCCCAAAACACTTAGGCGCGGTGCATTAATTTCTATCTCGTTTCTTGTGTCTTGACATATCAACCAATAAGAGATGAGGGGTGTGCAAGCTTTTAATGACTTGAGACTACCAAACACAACATGCAGTGGTTAGTTCATTGCATGCAATGTTATTAATTAGCAAATAAAAATTAAGGTCTCTCGTTTTCCCCTCCTCCTTGGTCACGGCGCACAACCTTAGATGACTTACTCACCTAGACGGAGGGAGTACACTTGATGGTCAAAATACTATTCTGGTCCTCACAGTGAAGTGACAACACCCTGCGCGTGACACTAGTCCAGGCGGCGTGTTTGGGTTACCAAATTCAGCCTCACCCTGTGCACTGTGCAGTCTATCACCGCCGCTGTACAGCACATTGGCGTCTCACCTCGTCTCCCTCTCCGCTCCCATAACCACTCCATCTCCATCTCCGTCTCCGTCTCCGTCTCCATCTCACTGTGCCCCTGTGTACCGTCGCCTCACTCGCCTCCCCCAGTACCACTATTCCCTTGCTAGCCGCTCCAGCACCGACATCCTTCTCCCCCGTAAATCAAGCCCCCTTCCAAACTCCACCATGGCCGAACGCGAACCGCGCAGCATCCATATGAGCCGCGATAGGAGCAATCTCCCCAGTGACATCCTCGACCTCTGTTGTTCGTGTATGGATATGTTGAGCACCCTGCGGCTGGCTGCATGCTCGAGGGACATGCACACGGCCATCATCGAAGCGAGGCCTAAGCTTTTCAAGACACCCTGCTTGCTGCTATCTGGTCTTGCAAGATTGGCTCACCATGATACGGAGGCGTGCATGATGCCCCTCGACTTCAATCCGATCTCCATTAGCCGAAACTTCTTTGCAGGTATGTAGTGGGTCGCCGTACATCATTTCCCTTGACATCGATCCAATCACCATCGCCCGAAACTTCTTGGCAGGTATGTACTGGGTCGGCATGAACTCCCACTGGATGGCTGCCTTCAGATAAGACGGTAAAAAGTTGGTGCTCGTGAACTTCCAGACCTCCCATGAGATTATCCTTCCTCCGTTGGATTATATAGAGTATTACCATCGTGGTCCAAGTCATCTAGATTACTACGTCAGTTGGACGGACCTTGTTTTTGCAGAAGATTGTAATATGCCAAGTGCCCACACGACATGCGAATTACGCAGACTTCAAGCTAATTGCCTTGTTTGACCGCGGACTCGCCTATCTTTACGCCGGTGCCTTCTTTAGCTGGAGACAACTCGGCTCGCAGTGGATCATCGTCAAAGCTGATACACACTTCTGGGATGCTATTGAACACAATGGCATCATCTATGCGATCGACAAAGCAGATGGCACCACGTATTGCTGGGACGGCGCATGTAAGTTGTTTCCGTCTAATGTTAATGATGACGCCATGACACTGTTTGAACTTTTTGTGATGATTGGCATATCCCTGTTTGAGCAGAATTTGAGTAGAACTATGGCAATGCATTAGAGACGCCGTAAATCAGCTATATTTGGAATGAGTTAATTCATGTGATTGTGACCATGTCATTACAGCCAATTTGTACCCTGAATAATCAAACGGTTAGGAATATATGGATATTATCCTTATTTTACAGTAATCTATATACTACTACTAAATATGAGTGTGTATCAATGGCCATGTTAGTTTCCTCATTTTCATGATGTAGAAACATGCACCAC
Organism: Aegilops tauschii subsp. strangulata; assembly: GCF_002575655.3. Taxonomy (NCBI): domain Eukaryota; kingdom Viridiplantae; phylum Streptophyta; class Magnoliopsida; order Poales; family Poaceae; genus Aegilops; species Aegilops tauschii. The sequence continues at coordinate 72,397,406 of NC_053041.3, forward strand.
ACTGTTGGTTTCATCTAACCATACATTAGGGAAGTAAATGTGCATATGGAGAACTCTATATTTGGCAGTAGTGAAATCCTGCAATGCTTACCATGTGTACATACCTATATTCGCCCTTCAGCAATCAATGGCTAGAATAATATCCTCACAAAATTTTTGCCCACAGAACACGAGTATATAACAATGCATGGTCTGTTAGTTACCTTGAAGAATTTGTTTGTGAGGACAGAACATGATTACTCCCTCCGTTCCCAAATATTTGTCTTTCTAGAGATTTTAACAAGTGACTACATACGGAGCAAAATGAGTGAATCTACACTCTAAAATATGTCTACATACATCCGTATGTTGTGTCTATTTGAAATGCCTAGAAAGACAAATATTTGGGAACAGAGGGAGTACATAACATGCATGACATGGTAGTTTCCTGTGAAGAATCGATTGCGAGATAACATGAGTATAACCATGCATGGCACTTCTATATTTTCGAACCCAGTATACATTTCCCTGTATTTTCCTCCCAGTTCCAACAGGGACATATCAATGTTGTTTCTTGCATTATCCTACTCATACTCTGAACAATGTTGATCTTACATTAACAATGCCTGTCCTTTTTGATATGATGCAGTGTCCCTACAGTTACTGCCCTTTGTAATCACACCACCTTTGCCAAAAACTGGGAAGCACAACTAGTTCCTCGCTCGATCAGACGACGACAAAAGACTGATGATCATTCGGACACATGAGCCGGAAAAGTTATATTGCAAAAACCCCACTGTATACAAGCACCGTGTAATACGTGAGTATCCGGACAGTGGCTGTTACGTCTATGAGCAGGATACCAGCTTGTTGGGGCCTTTAGGATTTTTTTAGTTGGAGGCGGGTAAACAGCCTTGGTTCACACTCTCTGTTTCTCGGACTCAGTTATCCGATTAACCAGGAGATCACCGTTGGCAAGGACCTTGATGGCAGAGAGGCTCTGTTTGCTATGGAAAACTGTGTCTACACGGCGAGCCCTAGGAGTTCGGGAGCAAACTCCCCTGATTGTCAACGATACAGCCTGCAGCCAAAAGAAGGTGAGAATGACAAAGGCATCCGGATTAACTTTGATCCTTGGATGTCTCAATTACGACAGGCAGTGATGTGGTTCAAGCCTTCAGGTTGATAGGTAATTGGGCTGTTGCATCGAAAGGGTGGAGTACTGGTGTCTCCGGATCACTGGTCGCTGAAGCGGGGCTGCAAATTATGATGGTGTTGGATCATCTCTTCGAATGACTTTGTTGTCTTTGCTGCTGGTTCTGGATGGGTAGTTCTTTCTTTTGTTATGCATATTCCTTGTCATTTGGTCATCCTCGTCTATGTCACTCTTACTATGTAATAGTTGCTTCTGTTTAGAATGTCGTTCTCGTCTGGATCACGAGAGTCTGAGCGCTGCAGATGGGTGCGTTTTGGTCGTGTAGCAAGACTTCTTATGAACTATCATGTCTTCTTGTTTATGTCAGTAGTAGTCACTAGTCAGTGTTTGAATGTTGTATATATCGTTGTTTCGAACTGTTTATTGTCTCGAACTACTGGTGGGCTAAATGAGGGCATCACCATTCTCCAGTGTTCAGAGTATATCTCCTTTTTTCAAGTTATATAATTTGAGCTCAGTGTCTTTTCGATGATGTACACTTGTTTGGGCCAGTGAGGTGTCGTTGAATATGGGCCGAGTAGTAACGCAATGCCAAACAGGTCAATTATGACTCTCAGGCCGGGCTTAAAGATCCTGAAAAAAAAGTCCGGGCTCTCCAAAAAAGAAAGAATAAGGACTCTTAGGCCGACATGTGGGCGCCACTGGTGTTTTCGTGCGCTTGCGCGCCGAGAGCATATTGGCGCGTGCTCGAAATTCATGCTACCTTTTCATCCCCAGTCTCCCGCCCCTCCCCCACCTCTGGAATCTCGATTCCTACTCCAGTTCCCCCAAATCCCCCTCCTGTACTCCCTGTACTCAAGCGCACTATCATGTCGCCGGTCAACGCGGATCTCCGAGCCGGAGATCCTGAGGTCCGTCCTGCCTTCGGTCGCTGCGTGCTGTCGCTCAACAGTGGCATGGCGGCGCTTGACGACCAGTTTGCCGGCAAAGTGCTGATGGTAACCATCAACGGCGACCGGCCTCCCGTCTCGCCGGACGACCTTGTCAAAGCTCTTGACATTGCGCACGGCATCCAAATAAGTGACTTGCTCGTCGAAGTCTATCCGCCACCGGCTGATTTCTTCGTCAGGTTCCGGACAACTTTCGACTGCAGTCGTGTGTTCGAATCTTCCCGGCGTTTGTTCTGTGATGGCGCGCTGGTGAGCTTTGATCGGTGGCACCCAGGATGGGGCTCGGTGCCCTCTGAGCTTGAGTTTTTAACAAAGCTTACATTCCACGGCATGCCTCGACGTGCTTGGAACAGCGAGTCCATGAACGAGCTTATCAACGACCTTGGAGGTGAGCTCGTAAGTATGTTTGTTCCTCCAGACAGCTGGGCTCTGACGGTTATGGCATGGATGAAGAAGCCGTCCACCATACCGAAGGTGATTGGTGTTGAGATACCGGTGCAGGAACCGGGGTTGTACTATTCGTCGCCACGAAGGCCGCCGCGGACCACGTTAGGGATGTACCTGTATCGAGTGTTTGTGCATGTCAAAGAAGTGGTCAATCCATCAATCGAAGTCCTGCCGCCGCCGCTGGTGCCAGGGTCCGTCGACGACGTCCATTACAGGAGTCAACGTCAGACTTTCTCCGTGTTGCTCGGAACGATGGATGGCACAGGGCCTACTCCATCGCGCGGCGGAGGCCACTGCTTCTTTGGGAGAAGAGGCAGGGCTGCTGCCTGGATGTGCTCTAATTTGAGGTAACAACTGAATCTTGTCAGATACTAGTTAAATCCAAGCTATGGGTGTGAAGCACTGATATGCCAGTACATTTGATTGTGACTTGTTCTAATTTTGTACCTGAACTTTTTTTAGAAAGGGCTGTACGTCAACTTAATGTGCTAGCAGAACTTATTGTGTTGTGTGTCTGTTTTCTTTGCACAACATTCAAGATATTTCCCCGTCATTGATAAAGATGATGAACCGTTATGTACGACTTCGTTGGTTTCAACATAGCCCTTCCCGTAGCGATCCACTGCTTCCATCCTGATTGTGCCGCCTGCGTGAAATTTTTGTATGCAAGTTCAGTGTGCTATGATGTTCTATATGATTGTGTCAACTATATAAGTTTTTACTGAGCATCAGCAATGCATATGGCTGAAAGATGTATTTACGAGCATCGACCGATGGGTCTCTCTCTCTCACACACACACACACACACGCAAACACACGCGCACACGCACAAGTGGGACCCGTTGAATTATTTATTTGCTCGTGACAGCTTTTAATTAGGTTCCACTGTAATCTAACTTTTTTCTTAAGTTATTAATTGAGCTCAGTGACTTCAAAAAGTTGTACAGAAGCCTTGTTTGGGCCTTTCCGGCGTCGCTGAATGTGGGTTGAGTAACCATGTTAGGTTGTACTGTACTACACAGGCCTTTTTTTTCAACATCAGCAATGCAACTGGGCCGACAGTTGTACACAATATCCGGGTCAACTTGTTATTCTCCGCCCCGCTGGGCTGCAAACTTTCCTAGGAGGTATGCATTAGGCTTAACAAGAAAATGGACTTTAAGAAATAATAAATGGGATGTAATTATAATAACTGGACAGTTACTATGCACCAAACACGTAATTAGTTTGAAAAATATATTATTTTTGGAATTTGAAAATTTTAATTTCATTACTTGTTGCGCACGCAATATTTCGTTGGATTTTAACGTAATACAACTTTATTTTGAAATTATATTTAACCTGACTAGAAATTTCGGATAAAAATATTTCGGATCCCATCAAAATGTGGGAATTTTTTTTGAATTCTGTTTTGAGCGGTTGTTTGAAATTATTAATCATTGTCCTAGCTAGAAGTTGGGCTGTACTTTTAACAAACTGTAAATGGGCTGTACTAAATTCTATTAGAATTAAAAAATGGGTTGTACATTCTTACAAATCGCAAATGGGCTATATGTTCTCTGCCAAATCCGAGCTGTGGGCCTACTAAGTTGACGCGTACCAAGGGCTTTGTCAACTTAGTCAATATAAATGATTCTAGCTGCAGTGATCGTACGATGTCCATCCAACGGCCGTAGTGCTTCTTCAACCTCTGGTCTTCTTGCTCCAGCCGCCCAAAGCAGCGCCGGTCGTGTCGCGTGCTCCTGCCTCCCGTGGCCGGATGTGATGCCGCGGAGGCCTCACCGCCCCGTACTACTCCCACCGCTGGCCAGGCCATCCCTCTACTCACCCACACCCCCTGTTATTCTGCGGCGACGGCAGCCTCACACCGCAGCCGAACCAGTGAACCCTCGTACTCCTCTCCGCGCGGGCTTCCACTGTTGTGTCTTCCCCGGCTCTGCGTCGTCCCCTTCCTAGGCCTCGCCGTCGTCCAGACCACCGCCCTGGTGCTCTCAGCGCGGCGTGGTCAACATGGTCAACGACCGACTTCCATCGGAAGAGTACTGTACGTGGAGAGGCTGACAGCTGGGTCCAGGCGGCCGCAAGGAAGTGCCTCCTTATTACGCGCAAAATAATTATTCCTCCACCTGACAGCAGGGACCCACGGACGGGCCACCTTATTTCGTGAAAAAAACGCTTCCCCCCTGACTGCTGGGACCCACCAGACGGGCCAGCATATTTCGCGAAAAAAAACGTTCCTCCCGCTGTCAGCTCGGACCCACCGGAAGTGCCTCCTTATTACGCACAAAAAAATGAATACTCCCCCTGCTAGCTGGGACCCACCATGGTGGGAGGCTGACTTGTGGGCCTACTAAGTTGACTGGGACGGGGGCCTTTGTCAACTTTAGTCAATATGAACGATTCTAGCTGCAGTGACCGTACGATGTCCATCCAACGGCCGTAGTGCTTCTTCAACCTCTGGTCTTCTTGCTCCAGCCGCCCAAAGCAGCACCGGTCGTGCCGCATGCTCCTGCCTCCCGTGGCCGGCTGTGCTGCCGCGGAGGCCTCACCGCCCCCTACTATTCCCACTGCTGGCCAGGCCCTGCGGCGACGGCAGCCTCACACCGCAGCCGAACCAGTGAACCCTCATACTCCTCTCTGCGCGGGCTTCCACTGCCGCGCCTTCCCCGGCTCCCTGTCGTCCCCTTCCTAGGCCTCGCTGTCGTCCACCGCCCTGGTGCTCTCGGCGCGGCGTGGTGAACGTGGTCAAGGAACGACTTCCATCGGACGTGGACTGTACATGGAGAGGCTGACAGCTGGGTCCACGGCCGCAGCAAGGAGTGCCTCCTTATTACGTGGAAAATAATGATTCCTCCACCTGACAGCTGGGACCCACCGGACGGGCCACTGTATTTCGCGAAAAAAATTCCCCCTGACTGCTGGGACCCACCAGCTACATCTTCGCACGCAAGGAAGTGCGTCCGGGCAAAAAAATGATTCGCCCCCCTGACTGTTGGGACCCACCAGCTACATCTTCGCAGGCAAGGAAGTGCCTGACAGTCGGGACCCACCTGGTCGAAGCGTACGTAGCGTTGTCATTCTGGTCGCGAACGTGTACGTACATATATACTGGTGGATGTAGAGGCGCGCACGTGTCGTAGTAGAGGCGCGTACGTGTCGTAGTAGAGGCGCGCACGTAGCATGTACACGTACGTACAACGGCCAGGGTGCAAGAAAGAAAATACGGCCACGTATGTGTACATACGGGCGGGGTCTCGAACGCCTACTCGCACATACGTACGGCCAGGGCTCGTGTACATGGCTGGGTCGGAACGGAGAAACAGCGTCGTCGTCGTGTTCATGGGGAGGCAACGGAATGCATCGTGTTCATGGGGAGGCAACGGAACGCGTCGTGTTCATCGGGAGGCAACGGAACGCGTGGGAGCCAACCGGCTGGGTCAGAACGGAATGCGTGGTCGTGTTCATCGGGAGGGCTTGGACGGAACAGGCGATGGAAACGAGGCCTGGCGTACCGCACAACGGAGGAAACGGACCTCCTACGTTCGGAACGGGGTCCTGTTGATCAGGAGGGGTCTGGCGTACCGCAAAACGGAGGAAACGGACCTCCTACGGTCGAAACAGGGGTCTTGTTGATCGGGAGGGGTGTGGCGTACCGCAAAACAGACGAAACGAACCTCCTACGGTCGAAACGGGGGTCCTGTTGATCGGGAGGGGTGTCGCGTACCGCAAAACGGACGAAACGGACATCCTACGGTCGAAACGGGGGTCCTGTTCATCGGGAGGGGTGTGGCGTACCGCAAAACGGGACTCCACGGGATACTGTTCATCTCCACCGTCGACCTCCTCCAGCCTCCACGGGCTCCTGTTCATCCAGCCTCCACCGCGCGCTACTCCACCGACTACTGTTCAACCACCCCTCCACGGGCACCCCTCCACCGTCTACTGTTCATCCAGCCCTCCACACCACGGGGTCCTGTTCAACCACCCCTCCACGGGCACCCCTCCACCGTCTACTGTTCATCCAGCCCTCCACCACACCATGGGGTCCTGTTCATCCAGAGGCAACGCCACCGCTCACTGTTCATCCAACCCTCCCTGCAACGCTCACTGTTCATCCAATCGATCGGCTTCAGTTAGTAGCAGTAGCGAAGGAATCGCTCGATCGGGTTCAGTTAACAGCCATCGATCGATCGCTCGGGTTCAGTAACGCGTAGCCTGCAATGCAATCGCTCGGGTTCAGTTAGAGCCCAACGCCTCGCTCGGGTTCAATTAGAGCCAACGCCTCGCACACACGCGCTTACGTGTATGAGAGAAACGCGCATCGCTCGGCCCCCGACCTCCCACCGTAACCGGGAACTCCCCGAAATTTTCCTCCCCCTTGCTTCTACCATGGTTTTTTCTGTCATGGACGGCCCAAAGAATGTCATGCAGCTACATCTCCGGCCCGCCCAGGACTAAAAGCCCATTTTCTGTCATGATTTTTTGTCATAGAAGTAGGAGCCCACCACATCTATGATGATACCGAGTTTTGTCACAACTATCGTCATAGAAGTGTCATATGTATGACAGAAAAAAATTTCGTTCGGCCCAAAATGTCACGGGTGTGTCTTTTTTTTGTAGTGTCATCACATCTTGACCATATCACATCACAGCATACCCTGCAAAAACAAGTTAGACGTCCTCTACTTTGTTGTTCCAAGTTTTACGTGGCTGCTGGGCTTAGCAAGAAATGTTCTTACCTACGCATAAAAAACCACAATGTTTTTTCGTCAAGTGTGTTGTTTTAACCTTCAACAAGGACCGGGCGTAGCCACACTCGATTCAACTAAAGTTGGAGAAACAGACACCCACTAGCCACCTGTGTGCGAAGCACGTCGGTAGAACCAGTCTCGCGTAAGCGTACGCGTAATGTCGGTCTGGGCCGCTTCATCCAACAATACCACCGAATCAAAGTATGACATGCTGGTAAGAAGTATGACTATTATCACGCACAACTCTTTGTGTTCTACTCGTGCATAAAACATCTACGCATAGACCTGGCTCGTATGCCACTGTTGGGGAACGCAGTAATTTCAAAAAAATTCCTACACACACGCAAGATCCATCTAGCTAATCATAGCAACGAGAGGGGAGAGTGATGTCCACGTACCCTCGTAGACCGAAAGGGGAAGCGTTATGACAACGCGGTTGATGTAGTCGAATGTCTTCGTGATCCAACCGATCCAAGTACCGAACGCACGGCACCTCCGCGATCTGCACACGTTCAGCTCGGTGATGTCCTCGTACTCTTGATCCAGCTGAGGCCGAGGGAGAGTTTCATCAGCACGACGGTGTGGTGATGGTGATGATGAAGCTACCGGCGCAGGGCTTCGCCTAAGCACTGCAACGATATGACCGAGGTGGAAATTTGTGGAGGGGGCACCGCACACGGCTAAGACAACTGTCAACTTGTGTGTTCTAGGGGTGCCCCCCGCCCCCGTATATAAAGGAGCAAGGGGAGGGGCCGGCGGCCTCATAGGGTGCGCCCCAAGGGGGGAATCCTACTCCTACTAGGAGTAGGTTCCCCCTTTCCTAGTCCAACTAGGAGGGGAAGGAAAGAGGAGGAGGGGAGAAGGAAAGAGGGGGCCGGCCCCCAAGCCCTTAAGCAATTCGGTTTGGGCCTAGGGGGCGCGCCCCACAGCTCCCTTGCTACCCTCTATTTCCACTAAGGCCCATGAAGGCCCATTGACCCCCCGACCTTTCCGGTGTCCGAATATAACCTTCCAATATATCAATCTTTATGTCTCGACCATTTCGAGACTACTCGTCATGTCCATGATCAGATCCGGGACTCCGAACAACCTTCGGTACATTAAAACACATAAACTCATAATACAAATCGTCATCGAACGTTAAGCATGCGGACCCTACGGGTTTGAGAACTATGTAGACATGACCGAGACACATCTCCGGTCAATAACCAATAGCGGAACCTGGATGCTCATATTGGCTCCTACATATTCTACGAAGATCTTTGTCGGTCAAACCACATAACAACATACGTTCTTCCCTTTGTCATCGGTATGTTACTTGCCCGAGATTCGATCATTGGTATCATCATACCTAGTTCAATCTCGTTACCGGCAAGTCTCTTTACTCGTTCCGTAATACATCATCCCGTAACTAATGTTGGGGAACGTAGTAATTTAAAAAATTTCCTACGCACACGCAAGATCATGGTGATGCATAGCAACGAGAGGGGAGAGTGTCGTCTACGTACCCTCGTAGACCGTAAGCGGAAGTGTTATAACAACGCGGTTGATGTAGTCGTACGTCTTCACGATCGACCGATCCTCAGCACCGAACGTACGGCACCTCCGCGTTCAGCACATGTTCAGCTCGGTGACGTCCCGCGAACTCACGATCCAGTAGAGCTTCCGGGAAGAGCTTCGTCAGCACGACGGCGTGGTGACGGTGATGATGATGCTACCGACGCAGGGCTTTGCCTAAGCACCGCTACGATATGACCGAGGTGGATTATGGTGGAGGGTCCACCGCACACGGCTAAGAGATCAACAGATCAATTGTCGTGTCCTCTAGGGTGCCCCCTGCCCCCGTATATAAGGAGGGGAGGAGGAGAGGTCTGGCCAAGGGAGAGGCACGCCCAGGGGGGCAATCCTACTCCAAGTAGGTTTGGCCCCCCTTTCCTATTCCAAGAAGGAGAAGAGGGAAGGAGGAGGTGGAGAAAAGGAAGGAGAGGGGGGCCGCCACCCCTTCCCCTTGTCCAATTCGGACTGGGGCAAGGGGGCCGCGCGCCACCTCCTGGCTGCCCTCTCTCTTCTCCACTAAGGCCCATAAGGCCCAATAGCTTCCCCGGGGGGGGGGGGGTTCCGGTAATCCCCCGGTACTCCGGTATATGTCTGGAACCTCCCGAAACACTTCCGGTGTCCGAACATAGTCGTCCAATATATCGATCTTTACGTCTCGACCATTTCGAGACTCCTCGTCATTTCCGTGATCACATCCGGGACTCCGAACTACCTTCGGTACATCAAAACACAAAAACACATAATACCGATCATCACAGAACATTAAGCGTGCGGACCCTACGGGTTCGAGAACTATGTAGACATGACCGAGACACGTCTTCGGTCAATAACCAATAGCGGAACCTGGATGCTCATATTGATTCCCACATATTCTACGAAGATCGGTCAAACCGCATAACAGCATACATTGTTCCCTTTGTCATCAGTATGTTACTTGCCCGAGATTCGATCGTCGGTATCTCAATACCTAGTTCAATCTCGTTACCGGCAACTCTCTTTACTCGTTCCGTAATGCATCATCCCGCAACTAACTCATTAGTCACATTGCTTGCAAGGCTTATTGTGATGTGCATTACCGAGAGGGCCCAGAGATACCTCTCCGACAATCGGAGTGACAAATCCTAATCTTGATCTATGCCAACTCAACAAGTACCATCGGAGACACCTGTAGAGCACCTTTATAATCACCCAGTTACGTTGTGACGTTTGGTAGCACACAAAGTGTTCCTCCGGTATTCGGGAGTTGCATAATCTCATAGTCATAGGAATATGTATAAGTCATGAAGAAAGCAATAGCAACATACTAAACGATCAACTGGTAAGCTAACGGAATGGGTCAAGTCAATCACATCATTCTCTAATGATGTGATCCCGTTAATCAAATGACAACTCATGTCTATGGTTAGGAAACTTAACCATCTTTGATTCAACGAGCTAGTCAAGTAGAGGCATACTAGTGACACTCTGTTTGTCTATGTATTCACACATGTACTAAGTTTCCGGTAAAAATAATACAATTCTAGCATGAATAATAAACATTTATCATGAAATAAGGAAATAAATAATAACTTTATTATTGCCTCTAGGGCATATTTCCTTCAGTCTCCCACTTGCACTAGAGTCAATAATCTAGTTCACATCGCCATGTGATTTAACATCAATAGTTCACATCACCATGTGATTAACACCCATAGTTCACATCGCCATGTGACCAACACTCAGAGGGTTTACTAGAGTCAGTAATCTTAGTTCACATCGCCATGTGATTAACACCCAAATAGTACTAAGGTGTGATCATGTTTGCTTGTGAGAGAAGTTTAGTCAACGGGTCTGCCAAATTCAGATCCATATGTATTTTGCAAATTTCTATGTCTACAATGCTCTGCACGGGGCTACTTTAGCTAATTGCTCCCACTTTCAATATGTATCCAGATTGAGACTTAGAGTCATCTGGATCTGTGTCAAAACTTGCATCGACGTAACACTTTACGACGAACCTTTTGTCACCTCCATAATCGAGAAACATATCCTTATTCTACTAAGGATAATTTTGACCGCTGTTCAGTGATCTACTTCTAGATCACTATTGTACTCCCTTGCCAAACTCAGTATAAGGTATACAATAGATCTGGTACACAGTATGGCATACTTTATAGAACCTATGGCTGAGGCATAGGGAATGACTTTCATTCTCTTTCTATCTTCTGCCATGGTCGGGCTTTGAGTCTTACTCAATTTCACACCTTGTAACACAGGCAAGAACTCTTTCTTTGACTGTTCCATTTTGAACTACTTCAAAATCTTGTCAAGGTATGTACTCATTGAAAAAACTTATCAAGCGTCTTGATTTATCTCTATAGATCTTTATGCTCAATATGTAAGCAACTTCACCGAGGTCTTTCTTTGAAAAACTCCTTTCAAATACTCCTTTATGCTTTCCAGAAAATTCTATATTATTTCCGATTAACAATATGTCATTCACATATATTTATCAGAAATGATGTAGTGCTCCCACTCACTTTCTTGTAAATACAGGCTTCACCGCAAGTCTGTATAGAACTATATGCTTTGATCAACTCATCAAAGCGTATATTCCAACTCCGAGATGCTTGCACCAGTCCATAGATGGATCACTGGAGCTTGCACATTTTGTTAGCACCCTTTGGATCGATAAAACCTTCTGGTTGCATCATATACAACTCTTCTTTAAAAAAGCCATTAAGGAATGTAGTTTTGACATCCATTTGCCAGATTTCATAAAATGTGGCAATTTGCTAACATGATTTGGACAGACTTAAACATCGCCACAAGTGAGAAAATCTCATCGTAGTCAACACCTTGAACTTTGTCAAAACCAAGTCTAGCTTTGTAGATAGTAACACTACTATGAGCGTCCGTATTCCTCTTGAAGATCCATTTATTTTCTATGGCTTGCCGATCATCGGGCAAGTCAACCAAAGTCCATACTTTGTTCTCATACGTGGATCCCATCTCAGATTTCATGGTCTTAAACCATTTTGCGGAATCTGGGCTCATCATCGCTTCCTCATAGTTCGTAGGTTCGTCATGGTCAAGTAATATGACCTCCAGAACAGGATTACCGTACCACTCTGGTGCGGATCTCACTCTGGTTGACCTACGAGGTTTGGTAGTAACTTGATCTGAAGTTACATGATCATCATCATTAGCTTCCTCACTAGTTGGTGTAGGAGTCACACGAACAGATTTCTGTGATGAACTACTTTCCAATAAGGGAGCAGGTACAGTTACCTCATCAAGTTCTACTTTCCTCCCACTCACTTCTTTCGGGAGAAACTCCTTCTCTAGAAAGGATCCATTCGTAGCAACAAAGATCTTGCCTTCGGATCTGTGATAGAAGGTGTACCCAACATTTTGGGTATCCTATGAAGACGCACTTCTCCGATTTGGGTTGAAGCTTATCATGTTGAAACTTTTTCACATAAGCATCGCAACCCCAAACTTTAAGAAACGACAGCTTAGGTTTCCAGCCAAACCATAGTTCATACGGTGTCATCTCAACGGATTAGATGGTGCCCTTTTTAACGTGAATTTAGCTGTCTCTAATGCATAACCCCAAAATGATAGTGGTAAATTGGTAAGAGACATCATAGATTGCACTATATCCAATAAAGTACGGTTATGATGTTCGGACACACCATTATGCTGTGGTGTTCCAGGTGGCATGAAATTTGTGAAACTATTCCACATTGTTTTACATGAAGACCAAACTCGTAACTCAAATATTCTCCTCTACGATCAGATCGTAGAAACTTTATTTTCTTGTTACGATGATTTTTCCACTTCATGCTGAAATTATTTGAACTTTTCAAATGTTTCAAATTTATGTTTCATCAAGTAGATATACCCATATCTGCTCAAATCATCTGTGAAGGTCAGAAAATAACGATACCTGCCACGAGCCTCAACACTCATCAAACTGTATACATCAGTATGTATTATTTCCAACAAGTCTGTTGCTCGCTCCATTGTTCCGGAGAACGGAGTCTTAGTCATCTTGCCCATGAGGCATGGTTCGCAAGCATCAACTGATTCATAATCAAGTGATTCCAAAAGCCCATTAGCATGGATTTTCTTCATGTGCCTTACACCAATATGACCTAAACAGTAGTGCCACAAATAAGTTGCACTATCATTATTAACTTTGCATCTTTTGGCTTCAATATTATGAATATGTGTATCACTACGATCGAGATTCAATAAACCATTCACCTTGGGTGTATGACCATTGAAGGTTTTATTCATGTAAACAGAACAACAATTATTCTCTGACTTAAATGAATAACCGTATTGCAATAAACATGATCAAATCATATTCATGCTTAACGCAAACACCAAATAACATTTATTTAGGTTCAACACTAATCCCGAAAGTATAGGGAGTGTGCGATGATGATCATATCAATCTTGGAACCACTTCCATCGTCACTTCACCCTTAACTAGTCTCTGTTCGTTCTGCAATTCCCGTTTCGAGTTACTAATCTTAGCAACTGAACTAGTATCAAATAGTGAGGGGTTGCTATAAACACTAGTAAAGTACACACCAATAACATGTATATCAAATATACCTTTGTTCACTTTGCCATCCTTTTTATCCGCCAAATACTTGGGGCAGTTCTGCTTCCAGTGACCAGTCCCTTTGCAGTAGAAGCACTTAGTATCAGGCTTAGGTCCAGACTTGGGCTTCTTCACTTGAGTAGCAACTTGCTTGCCGTTCTTCTTGAAGTTACCCTTCTTCCCTTTGCCCTTTTCTTGAAACTAGTGGTCTTGTCAACCATCAACACTTGATGCTTTTCTTGATTTCTACCTTTGTCGATTTCAGCATCACGAAGAGCTTGGGAATCGTTTCCGTTATCCCTTGCATATTATAGTTCATCACGAAGTTCTAGTAACTAGGTGATAGTGACTAGAGAACTCTGTCAATCACAATCTTATCTGGAAGATTAACTCCCACTTGATTCAAGTGACTGTAGTACTCAGACATTCTGAGCACATGCTCACTAGCTGAGAAATTCTCCTCCATCTTGTAGGCAAAGTGCTTGTCAAAGGTCTCATACCTTTCGACATGGGCATGAGTCTGAAATACCAATTTCAACTCTTGGAACATCTCATATGCTCCGTGGCGTTCAAAACGTCTTTGAAGCCCCGATTCTAAGCCGTAAAGCATGGTGCAGTAAACTATCAAGTAGTCATCATATCGAGCTTGCCAAACGTTCATAACATCTGCATCTGCTCCTGCAATTAGTCTGTCACTTAGCGGTGCATCAAGGACATAATTCTTCTGTGCAGCAATGAGGATAATCCTCAGATCACGGATCCAATCCGCATTATTGCTACTAACATCTTTTAACTTAGTTTTCTCTAGGAACATATCAAAAATAAAACAGGGGAGCTAAACGCGAGCTATTGATCTATAACATAGATATGCTAATACTACCAGGACTAAGTTCATGATAAATTAAAGTTCAATTAATCATATTACTTAAGAACTCCCACTTAGATAGACATCCCTCGAGTCATCTAAATGATCACGCGATCCAAATCAACTAAACCATGTCCGATCATCACGTGAGATGGAGTAGTTTTCAATGGTGAACATCACTATGTTGATCATATCTACTACATGATTCACGCTCGACCTTTCGGTCTCAGTGTTTCGAGGCCATATATGCATATGCTAGGCTCGTCAAGTTTAACCCGAGTATTCTGCGTGTGGAAAACTGGCTTACACCCATTGTATTTGAACGTAGAGCTTATCACACCCGATCATCACGTGGTGTCTCGGCATGACGAACTTTCGCAACGGTGCATACTCAGGGAGAACACTTATACCTTGAAATTTAGTGAGAGATCATCTTATAATGCTACCGTCAATCAAAGCAGAATAAGATGCATAAAGGATAAACATCATATGCAATCAATATAAGTGATATGATATGTCCATCATCATCTTGTGCCTTTGATCTCCATCTTCAAAGCACCATCATGATCACCATCATCACCGGTGCGACACCTTGATCTCCATCGTAGCATCGATGTCGTCTCACCAACTATTGCTTCTACGACTATCGCTACCGCTTAGTGATAAAGTAAAGCAATTACAGGGCGATTTCATTGCATACAATAAAGCGACAACCATATGGCTCCTGCCAGTTGCCGATAACTCCGTTACAAAACATGATCATCTCATACAATAAAATATAGCATCATGTCTTGACCATATCACATCACAACATGCCCTGCAAAAACAAGTTAGACGTCCTCTACTTTGTTGTTGCAAGTTTTACGTGGCTGCTACGTGCTGAGCAAGAACCGTTCTTACCTACGCATCAAAACCACAACGATAGTTCATCAAGTTAGTGTTGTTTTAACCTTCTCAAGGACTGGGCGTAGTCACACTCGGTTCAACTAAAGTTGGAGAAACTGACACCCGCCAGCCACCTGTGTGCAAAGCACGTCGGTAGAACCAGTCTCGCGTAAGCGTAATGTCGGTCCGGGCCGCTTCATCCAACAATACCGCCGAACCAAAGTATGACATGCTGGTAAGAAGTATGACTTGTATCGCCCACAACTCACTTGTGTTCTACTCGTGCATATAACATCTACGCATAAACCTGGCTCGGATGCCACTGTTGGGGAATGTAGTAATTTAAAATTTTTCCTACGCACACGCAAGATCATGGTGATGCATAGCAACGAGAGGGGAGAGTGTCGTCTACGTACCCTCATAGACCGTAAGCGGAAGCGTTATAACAATGCGGTTGATGTAGTCATACGTCTTCACGATCGACCGATCCTCAGCACCGAACGTACGGCACCTCCGCGTTCAGCACACGTTCAGCTCGGTGACGTCCCGCGAACTCATGATCCAGTAGAGCTTCCGGGAAGAGCTTCGTCAGCACGACGGCATGGTGACGATGATGATGATGCTACCGACGCAGAGCTTCGCCTAAGCACCGCTACGATATGACCGAGGTGGATTATGGTGGAGGGGGGCACCGCACACGGCTAAGAGATCAACAGATCAATTGTTGTGTCCTCTGGGGTGCCCCTGCCCCCGTATATAAAGTAGGGGAGGAGGAGAGGGCCGGCCAAGGGAGAGGCGCGCCCAAGGGTGGCAATCCTACTCCAAGTAGGTTCGCCCCCCCTTTCCTATTCCAAGAAGGAGAAGGGGGAAGGAGGAGGTGGAGAGAAGGAAGGAGAGGGGGGGCCGCCGCCCCTTCCCCTTGTCCAATTCGGACTGGGGCAGGGGGGCCGCGCGCCACCTCCTGGCTGCCCTCTCTCTTCTCCACTAAGGCCCATAAGGCCCAATAGCTTCCCCCGGGGGGGGGGGGGTTCCGGTAATCCCCCGGTACTCCGGTATATGTCCGAAACCTCCGGAAACACTTCCGATGTCTGAACATAGTCGTCCAATATATCGATCTTTACGTCTCGACCATTTCGAGACTCCTCGTCATGTCCGTGATCACATCCGAGACTCCGAACTACCTTCGGTACATCAAAACACAAAAACTCATAATATCGATCGTCACAGAACTTTAAGCGTGCGGACCCTACGGGTTCGAGAACTATGTAGACATGACCGAGACACGTCTCCGGTCAATAACCAATAGCCGAACCTGGATGCCATATTGGTTCCCACATATTCTACGAAGATCTTTATCGGTCAAACCGCATAACAGCATAAGTTGTTCCCTTTGTCATCGGTATGTTACTTGCCTGAAATTCGATCGTCGGTATCTCAATACCTAGTTCAATCTCGTTACCAGCAAGTCTCTTTACTCGTTCCGTAATGCATCATCCCGCAACTAACTCATTAGTCACATTGCTTGCAAGGCTTATTGTGATGTGCATTACCGAGAGGGCCCAGAGATACCTCTCCGACAATCGGAGTGACAAATCCTAATCTTGATCTATGCCAACTCAACAAGTACCATCGGAGACACCTGTAGAGCACCTTTATAATCACCCAGTTACGTTGTGACGTTTGGTAGCACACAAAGTGTTCCTCCGGTATTCGGGAGTTGCATAATCTCATAGTCATAGGAATATGTATAAGTCATGAAGAAAGCAATAGCAACATACTAAACGATCAAGTGCTAAGCTAACAGAATGGGTCAAGTCAATCACATCATTCTCTAATGAAGTGATCCCATTAATCAAATGACAACTCATGTCTATGGTTAGGAAACTTAACCATCTTTGATTCAACGAGCTAGTCAAGTAGAGGCATACTAGTGACACTCTGTTTGTCTATGTATTCACACATGTACTAAGTTTCTGGTTAATACAATTCTAGCATGAATAATAAACATTTATCATGAAACAAGGAAATAAATAATAACTTTATTATTGCCTCTAGGGCATATTTCCTTCAACTAACTCATTAGTCACATTGCTTGCAAGGCTTATAGTGATGTGCATTACCGAGAGGGCCCAGAGATACCTCTCCGATACACGGAGTGACAAATCCTAATCTTGATCTATGCCAACCCAACATACACTTTCGGAGACACCTATAGAGCATCTTTATAATCACCCAGTTACGTTGTGACGTTTGATAGCACACAAGGTGTTCCTCCGGTATTTGGGAGTTGCATAATCTCATAGTCTGGGGAACATGTATAAGTCATGAAGAAAGCAGTAGCAATGAAACTGAAACTATCATAATGCTAAGCTAACGAATGGTCCATCACATCATTCTCTAATGATGTGATCCCGTTCATCAAATGACAACACATGTCTATGGCTAGGAAACTTAACCATCTTTGATTAACGAGCTAGTCAAGTAGATGCATACTAGGGACACTCTGTCTGTCTATGTATTCACACATGTACTAAGTTCCGTTTAATACAATTCTAGCATGAATAATAAACATTTATCATGAAATAAGAAAATAAATAATAACTTTATTATTGCCTCTAGGGCATATATCCTTCAGGACTCCCCTCTCCTGGCGCGCCCTACAGGGCCGGCCGGCCTCCCCCTCCCCTCCTTTATATAAGGGGCTAGGGGGCAGCCCTAGAACACACAAGTTTCTCTTAACCGTGTGCGGTGCCCCCCTCCATAGTTACACACCTTGGTCATATCGTCGTAGTGCTTAGGCGAAGCCCTGCGCCGGTAACTTCATCATCACCATCGCCACACCGTCGTGCTGACGGAACTCTCCCTCGTCCTCAACTGGATCAAGAGCCCGAGGGACGTCATCGAGCTGAACGTGTGCTGAACGCGGAGGTGCCGTACGTTCGGTACTTGGATCGGTTGGATCGCGAAGACATTCGACTACATCAACCGTGTCACTAAACGCTTCCACTTTCGGTCTACGAGGGTACGTGGACACACTCTCCCCGCTCGTTTCTATGCATCTCCTAGATAGATCTTGCGTGATCGTAGGTAAAATTTTTGAAATACTGCGTTCCCCAACAGCTTGAAGGTCTCATCAAGGTCTACCTCTAGTGGTTGAGAATCACATTCGTTGTGATATCTCAAGGAGAATATGACGAGCCTTCATGGTGTTGGTGTGTCTTCGAGGTAATACCCACCCCTCCGACGGTGACTAACTTCCCTCCAAGGAAGTGAACATGGGATACATCCTCGTCTTCAGAGTTTAAGTTATCCCTAACTCTACCTCCATACTTGTGGTTACTTTGGTCGACTGACCCTGCACTTGCTATGTCTATTGTGTTGTTTAGTTTCTACATATTGTTGTTGTCTTCCTTGCTTGTAACTTGACTCGCCTTAGCAATTGTTAGGCTCGCATTTATATCCCGCACTTGCCTAAAATTGCTACTAAGTAATTAATTTTTGTAATTGTACCTACTCCACACCCGTACCAGTCAGCGGGTCATGCCCTACTTCGGGCACCGACCACCCAGTGGTGGCTGGTATCTCCCTAATGCCTCTGCGCACTTAGAGGTCCAAGACCCCAGGCACCCGGACAACTTGCTGAGACCATTTCAACCTCGATAAAACCCTCCCTTTAGGAGGCATTTTTTTGGGAAGGCAATATGTGTATGAGTGAAATGAGTTTCCCAACTCCCTAATCTCAGCAACCCCTCTTAATAATACATTTTCTCCCATAACTCAAATCAATCGAAAAATTTCCCGAGCTGCTGAAGAACACTGTCTTTTGTCCTTTTTGAATAGGGGGTCACCGGAGTTCGTAGACACACATAAGATTCCAATGTCCTAAGATAAACTTGACAACCGACATTAGATATCGCTAATCCTATTATTATCAAAACCAAAAAAGTAATTGGATGACAATGCACTTTCACGGGGCCTTAAGTACCCCGGTCGATACACATGGTTTGGAACGAATTAGTGTTCCATCAATATAAGGTTCGGACAATCATTTTACGATGAAGAAACCGTGCACTGACACCCCCCCGCTCTTTCTTGCCACTATCATCCTCATTTATAGCCATCATAATGACCATCATGCAAGGACACCATTGCTCGCGTTGAAGCAGTCTTGGCTCCCAACAGCACGACCGTGGCGAGCCCACACGTGTCCGTGTGGTGATCCCCAGGAACACTGTGGCGCCCTCCCCCTCCTCTCTAGTACATGTTTGTCCAAATGCACAAGCGCCTATTTCTTCTCCGAAATTGTGCAATGACTTGTCGATTCATTGATTTTTTGCGTGAATTAAGACGTGGGAAGTGCCATTGTGCAAATGTCAAGCTCGAGATCGCTCATCTGGGACTTTTATGACTCCCCGCCAAAGAAGGAAGAATGGGAGGAGGGATACAATGTTTTTTCTTACTATACATTGCACGCCCGCCACATCATCAGTGTAAGCACCGAAGTTGCGGGTTTGAAGTTTAATAATTTTAGAAAACCAATTCATTGCGCGCCTGCCACATCATCAGTCCTGTGTTGTCTACACTTGGCGTGCCAAAACGGTTGCTGATTTCGTACAACTTAGTAGGTCTCAACAGTGCAACGCATCACGATCGTGGCAACCCAATATATCAATTAAATAATATGCTATAGTGCAGCCTAGTTTTCCTTTTTGCAAATTAGTCTATTTCGCGGATGGTTAATAGAAGCGCCCGAGGCCAAGAGAAAAGGTTGTGGTCGGTTGTCGCATCTCGACGATGCCACAGCAAGTGCGCACGGAGGCAGTGCGTCATTGCTGGTGTAGGCGTAGCGGAGTTGACGGGTTCATGTTTTTTTTTGCATTTGGATACCACTACGACGCGACATTTGTATCGCGCGATCCTGTCAGCTGATGCATCACACCCCTTTTCTCATATCTTGCACAAGAGCGGGCATGAGTTAAAAATCCGACAACACATATGGTGTTATGTGGATGACCACATGACGACCATGCGCGCTTTATATACTCTCTTTCATTTTTGACCGCCGATGAGATTAGGCAGCATCCAAACTCGAGACAGGTACGTCATGACCGGACGCGGCGCCGTTGGCGAGGGCTCGCCAGAGGCGGGGACGACATGACATCACTGTCGGAGGAGAGAGGTTAGGCATGGGGAGGAGAGGGCCGAGGAGGAAGAAAAAAAACACATGAGGTGGAGGTTGAAGATAAGGAGAGGCAAGGTGGGGAGAAGAGAGTCCAAGAGAAACCGGAGGTTAAAGATGAAGGGAACCCAACTGCCCGAGACTGTTCAGTAGCCGGGCCCAATTAAATCACCGGTTGATCCCCAAACACGCTGATTTGAAACCCTAAAACACCCCGACACAAATCGAACTCGCCTCGCTTTACTTTTTCGCCGAAAAAAAGAAAGCTCGCTCCGCTTCCGCCGCCGCCTAAATCGAGACCATGGACAGTGCCGCCTCCGTCGCGGGAGCGCCCCCGGCGGTGCCGCCCGCGGTGCTCTGCGCCGCCGAGGAGGCCCTGGCGGCCACCGAGTCCGTGGGGGACCACCTCGCCGAGATGCTCGCCGCGGCGGCCGAGGACCCCGACGCCATAGCCGAGCTCCCGCCTCTGCAGCGGGCGCGCGCCTTCCTCGCCGTAGCCCACGCCGCGACCTCCCTCTTCTCAGGCAAGGGCATGCGCCTCCTTCCTATATAGCTCGCGCATACATCCTTCCTTCTTTCTGAATAACACAAGGTCGGTTTTTCCCGGTGTTTTGCAGTGCGGCTGAGGTGTTCGGGGATTAATCCGGACGAGCACCCTATCAGGAAGGAGTTCGTAAGTTTCTCTTTGAACACACATGTGATGCTTCCCTGTATTGTTCGGTAGTTGATGCGCAGAAGTATGTGACTGTGTTTGCCGAATATGGATAGATTTTACCTGTCAGAACAGATCTGGCAGGGCTTCTGGCTTTCACCTATGACTGCTTAGTGGGATGCTGTCATGTTGGTATCTCTTCATCTGTTGTTGGAGCACAGAGTTACTACTTATAGGGAGGAAGTTTTGGACATGAGAAAGTTTTGATACATGTGTTTTTGGGTGGCGGATTCTGTGACATGAGAATTAGATCATGACTTTCCTTTTGTCTTTTGATGCCAAGCAAGTTGGAGATTTCCTTTTCTTTTTGTGTGCTCATGCAAGATGTTTCATTCGTAGTAAGAGCTCCCCTTCTTTCTTTTGCAGGAGAGGTTAAGCCTGTGGCAGGAGAAGTTAAATCGATTGAACGAATGGGACAAGGGTACTTGACTTATTCACTCTTGCTGCGTGCTTGGCTTACAAATTGATATTCAGTAAGATTATAAAAACCGATAACAACTTGGATTCTGAATTGCAGCACCACTGCGCCCTTCCACCACCATGAATACGCAAGCGGCTGCAAGGTTCATTGGTCGTTCGTTGTCCCATTTGACAGATGGTATATAACTGCTTGTTGAATTTGTATGGTCTCGTCTCTGTATGGTATGGAGTTGTGGTTCTGATTCTTATTACTTTCAGACCAGAAGAGGGGCATGCAGGCAATCAGTAAAGGGGAAGGGGCGGGCTGGTCTGGGAGGAAGAGGAAGTCACAGCCACTGCCAGAGAGGAAGTCTGTTCGTGCTGCTGCGGAAGAGTTCCTTGCGAAGGCTTCTCAGGAGCTCATTGGGTATAATGGTAGCGGGGTGAAGGGCCCTGTTAGAACTGTTTTTGATGAAGACGAGGACTAGATTGATGTGTTGGTCTTATCTCTTGTGCAGCTCTCAGGTATTTATTACTGCTTTTGTGCGTTCAGAACCTCACTAAGTATTTATTGCTGCTGAACAATGTCTGTCAATGTTTGATGCAAGTCCTTTCTCCGGGTATTACCACGGTAGACTTAGTACTATGCAGTGGCCTGAATGTTCTAAGACTGCCACCCCCTAAAGGAAAACTTTTCTTTCCATATGTTTTTATAATTCATTCTTACACTGTAAATTTGACCTCAAATAAATCACATGTAACAAATCCTTATTAATAAGGAATGGCGTCTTGGTAGTACCAAAGTAAACAGAGCAGTTCCTCAATGAAAAACTATGCAAAGATGCCAAAGTGACATCTCGGAGGCACTGGAAGGATTTGCTCGGAAGTAACGGACAAATGCCGAAACGGCTCGGAAGTGCCAGGGAAAACTTATCATAGCTAACAGAGAAGGTTTCAAACTTCAAAGGAAACTTTGATTGGCAGTACCAGAACAATATGCACGGCAGTTCCAG
This sequence comes from Aegilops tauschii subsp. strangulata, assembly GCF_002575655.3. Lineage (NCBI taxonomy): Eukaryota > Viridiplantae > Streptophyta > Magnoliopsida > Poales > Poaceae > Aegilops > Aegilops tauschii. The sequence goes on from NC_053041.3 coordinate 72,419,896, forward strand.
TGCTGTGGAAAATTGGATTTGCTCTCTGGGTAAACTAACTCCTGAAGGATTGATAGTGACGGCTAGAAAAACACGGTGGTACTAGGGCTTTTGAAAAACGAGGAGTTGAGTGGCTTGAGTTGATTGTTTCAGGGCTTAGGCTTAGGATTTTCTTGGAGTTCAGACGAAAATACATTTGCTTGTACCCCTCTTGATAGTACGACCTCCCTACACTCTGAATCTTGGAATCACCAAAAATCTATAAATTTCATTGTAAAATCTCGGAACCACCTTCCGCCGACTCACCGCTAATTCCATTCATATAAACTGCCAAAACTCATCTAAGCTAATACTGAGTAATTCAAAATTGATCCCGTTTCTTGTGATTTTGTGCCGTAGCGTGCTGCAAGGCTGTCCTCGGCCTAGTGCGGTGAATGATTTGTCCAATCATTCACGGATCTCCGGTGGCGGATTTCGTGTCACTCAACCAACTCTTGCTGACTATCATAATCTCACTCGTACCACCAGTCAAGACTCAACTAAGGTAGTATGTGGCTTTTGAGTAAACTAAGGTAGTATGTGGCTTTCTGGTGCGTTGTCTGATCATCAATGACTCTTCGGCAACAGGTTTCGCGTCACTCAATAACTCATGTTGTCTCCCACCAGTGATCTCATTCGTATCAGCTACCAAAACTCATTAACCTTACAATGTCCCAGAGTAAACCAAATTGGACCTTGTTTCTTGTGGTTCGTGGCGTCCCTGTACAGTATTAGCTTATGAAAACTTTGGGACAATGTCGACGGGTCTTGGGAGGCCTGGGTGCTGTGGATTTCTCAGTTATGAATGTTTACTGAGTAGATGGTTGTGGAAAATTGATAATTAAGAGGGCCTCTGGCAGGAGCTCACTAGGAATAAATATTCAAGTAAGTAAATTTGTCTGTAAACTGAAGCCTGTACATTTCATTTCTGGTATGGTCTTATGAAAGTAAAAGATACATTTTTAGAAAAATTGGTATGAACATGGGACTAGATTCTGGGAAGATGTATGGCTGGGTACCATCAGCTTAGCTGAGAATTACAGACTTCATAATCTGTGCAGCAATAGAAATGTAAAAGTTTCTAAAGTTTTTGCTGATGGATGGACTAGCTTTAGTTTAGAAGAGTGATTTGGGGAGGGTTGGCTAGCCTGTGGGATCAAATGAAGAGTGATTGTGCTGGAGTGAAGCTCACAAATGCAATGGACAGATGCGTATGGACACTGACCAAAGCTGGCAAATTTACGGTGAAGTCGATGTACAATGCTATTAAGGCTAGACAAGTCCCACGCCCTTTTAGGAAACTTCGGTTCATTTAGATTCCGTATTAAAAAGTTGGGAAGTGTTCTTGTGGCTGGTTAGTAGGAAAAGTATTTTGACAAAGGATGTTCTGTTACGTAGAGGATGGAAGGGTAGTCGTGGCCTCGTGGGTGTATGTTTTGCAGACAGCTGGATGAGGGGATTGACCATTTGTTCTTTCCTTTCCCGGTAGCGAGGCGTGTTTGGTATGTGATGAAATGTGCTCTTATTAACCTCAGAAAGTGATTCCCGACTCGTTTGCTGGTCTAGCCGCGTGGATACAAAGGTTTCCTGTTAGTCGTCGTAAAGATGTGATTGCCTGCGGTGTTGCCGCGGTACCATGGGGCATCTGGAAAACATTGGTTGAATTATTATTGGTTTGGATACAAAGCTTTGCTGTTAGCCGCGTGGATACAAAGCTTTCCTGTTAGTCGTTGTAAAGATGTGATTGCCTGCGGTGTTGCCGCGGTACCGTGGGGCATCTGGAAAACATTGGTTGAATTATTATTGGTTTGGATACAAAGCTTTCCTGTTAGCCGCGTGGATACAAAGCTTTCCTGTTAGTCGTTGTAAAGATGTGATTGCCTGCGGTGTTGCCGTGGTACCATGGGGCATCTGGAAAATATTGGTTGAATTATTATTGGTCTGGATACAAAGCTTTCCTGTTAGCCGTGTGGATACAAAGCTTTTCTGTTAGCCACGTGGAACAATGCATGCTTCGAAGGAGCGCTGCCTTGAGATCCTACAGCTGTTGCCTTTTTAGTATCTCACACATTGGTTGAATTAATTGTTGGTCTGGATTGCAGGAAACAGGAGCTCGGAAAATCCGTCGCAGCGGCGTGCGAGGTCTTCTGGCCAATGATTTCTTCAGCGTGAAGCGCGGCTGGCCTCCTGACATTCTCAGCATCGGAGACAGTTAAAAGAAAAGCTGTTGTGAGGATAAGTCTCGTTAGCTGTATGTAGCGTTGGACATATGTATTTTTAGAGGTTGCTGTTGCTCGTTCGTTTTGAGATGTTTGGAAGAATAATTTACCCCTGTGCGGGTTTTGTGTGGTAGAGACACTTTTGTTACTCGATCTGAGGTTTTGCAGCCTGTTTGTGCTGTGGCCGGTAAAACTTACTCTGAGATTCTCATTGGGTGTGTTTGGTAGCCTGCACCAAATTTTGCCCCTTGCATATGTGACTGGGTTGGGTATTGCTGAGTGAATACACAGACTAAAAACCATGTTGTGTACATAGTTTGTTTGCCTGTATCCTCCACAGCCTGGCTGTGAAGAAACGCATGCACAGTATTTGGTTGAATGTTTGTTCTAGGCAGATGCAGGGTGTTGTACTCCCTCCATTTCTAAATATAAGTCTTTTTAGACATTTCAAATGAACTACAACATATGGATGTATGTAGACATATTTTAGAGTGTAAATTCACTCATTTTGCTTCGTATGTGATCACTTGTTGGAATCTCTAAAAAGACTTATATTTGGGAACGGAGGGAGTATTTGGTTACATGCAACACATGATGTCTGAATACCTTCTTTTAAAGTGGTGAAAAGTGGTGAGGTAAAACAGAGTCTGAGCATGCATAGCAAATTGCCTCCTCGTGTTTATTGTATGATAGGACAGAGGAAGTAGGATATATAGAATGAAACTAGTGTAAAAAACGCTTGAATGGAGGAGGTATTATATAGCCATGATATATCTTCATATTTTATACATCATCTTATCAACCGAACAAATTTGTTGGTTTCCTTGTATTTTTGTCTATGGTTCAAAGGGTCTTCAGTTGCTTCTGTCTCCGTGTATGTGCCGTATTTGCTCCATTTTCATTTCCCATTGCATTCATTTTCATATTTGTTTTCGGGGGTTCCTATATTCATTTTGTGCTCTCACAAAAAATATAAAAACAATTGTAGTAGCAACCGTTTCCGTTCCATTTCCATCCCTGGTGGCAGCCAAATGCTAGTGCCGTGGGTCAAAGGACACGCATGATCACCCACCTATCACGGTTCCTGTCTAAATATATTTTTCGAGGTTCGATGTTCGATGTGTGTTCCATTCTACTCTACGGCCTCTTCTGAACTGAGCTTGCAGCTTGCGCGTGTCGAGTCGCTGCAAACGAGAAAAGGTATATATACATATTTTAGAGTGTAGATTCACTCATTTTGCTCCGTATATAGTCCATAAAAGACTTATATTTTGAAACTGAGGGAGTAGTTTGTACGTGTTATGCTTACGTGATGTTCCCGTTTTGATGCCCCGTTTCTGTATCATCGTTGACAGTCTAGTCAGCCTACACTTGGGAATGAATACCTGTTGGTGATACCTCCAGGAAATGTCGTTCAAGTATACACAACCCATCATCTAATCTAAGAAAATGGTTGAGACGCTGTCATGTACTCCTGGAGTATATAAGATGTTTTTGTAAGCTAAATTGAATTACAAAAACATCTTATACTTTAGTGCAGAGATAGTAGTAGATCAGAACTAGGCACACCCAAATGATATTTTCCGACGGTGATGATGGGTTAATAATACATACCGAAACCTGAATAATCCGGCTGTTCTTTACATAGTCACGCCTCGATTGGTTCACGCGTCTCCGTGTTGGCCATGGGAGGAAGGGTGGCCGAACATTGGGTCGAACGGGAACGGCAGGTGCGCGTCCAGGTCGTGCTGGTGCAGGTACATCGAGTAGTCGAAGCCGGCCCGGTCCGAGGCGGTCGCCGCCGACACGACCTCGGCGAGCTCCGGCGACTCGTGCGCCCCGCGCGTGCAGTGCACGAAGTAGCCCGGCCCGGCCGACGTCGTTGCGGCCGGCGAGGAGAAAGTCGCCGGGGCGAAGCAGCCCCCTCCCTGCAGGAGCCGCTGGCCGCCGCTCTCCGCCGGGGAGTAGCCCGCTGCTCCTGCCGCGGCGTAGGCAAACGAGAAGGCTGTGGTGCCGTCGCCATGGAAGCAGGGCGGCGGCGGCGGCAGGCCGTCGGTCTCCACCTTGAGGCCGTTCCTGAAATTCTCGAGCAGCTGCATGTCCGGGTCCTGCAACGCCGGTGGTGACCGTTGGACGTCGGGAGGAGGGGGAGGCGCGGCGGCGCGGCGCTGCGCCTGGAGGCAGGTGTGCGCTCCCTGGTACGTGACGTCGAACACGGCGAGGTCGGCGTCGGAGCGCTGCACCTGCCTCGTGGCGGCGCACCCCTGCGCGTTGCGGTACGTGCACCGGTAGTAGCCCCTGCATGCGCGCGCGGCATATCCCCACCATCGTCGTCTCAGTCAGTGTCACAAAATAGAAGCTGGTCGATTTTGCATATATATATTTTCTAAATATTTTTTTGGCATACTCTTTTTCCTATCTAATAGTATAATTTTACGTGAGATTTATTTTATTTGATACTATGTTTATTACCATCGACAAAGTTGCAATATCCCAGTTCAAGAATTCATCCACTTAACTTGCCAATTAATCCCTATTTATAGGGTCATCAAGTAGCCGGTAAAAGAATAAATCGTCCAATTAATTGATCAACTTGTTGATTAACCCCTACTCACCAGCTAACTAAACATCTACCAGTTAATGATTTCCTCAACAATGTGCGGTATTATGAAATTATACGGCAGCTAACTATTTACATGGTTTTCGTAAAATAAATGTCACAAACCTTGGGAATTTGGCGCCGAGGATGTCCTTCTGGCCGTACTTCCTCCAGCTGAATCCGTCGTCCGGCGTGTACTCCAGATTTGCGTCGTCGGGTATTCTGAACTTTTCGGTCCATCTTGGCAGCCCCTTCCTGTGTCATACCCAGGACCATGCAAGTTCTTTTAGACTAATTCAAATGCTAACGAATGCCCAAGTGCTGGATACACGTATGGTCATGGTAGATCGATGCATTTCTCTTTGACCAAAATTCCAAAACCCCACTTTCTGCCATTACTCTACGTCGCTTTCTAGTTTCCCCGTTCAATCGGTAGGGTACCTTTCAGACAAAAACCTCCATATCTGAGAACCGAATAGTTATCGAAGTATCCAATTAAAAAACATTTGAGAAATTTATAAGAGGATTGAAATCTTTCATACGAACAACTGATAAACATTGGGCCCTTAAAAAAAACGATAAACATTTGGACTGGATTTAGTTTCTTCTATGTTGGCTTTATATATGTTTCCTGGTGATGACATCTCGACGGGGAACAAAAAAGGCCAATAACTTCCATTAGATATCTCCGCTCTTTAATTCTTGCTGGAACCACTACTGTTTTTATTTGTCAATTTGGCTATGCCATAATGATGTGGTTTTCGATTGAAAGGTTAGCTAACTCTATTATGCAGGTGTTATTCTCTTGTAGTACAACTTGTCAATGTCATTGTCTATGCTACAACTATCGTAGCATGAGGTGTTGATGAACCATAGCGCGAAGAGATTGGAAGAGCTCAACGGCAGCAAGTTGATACCCCTGTCTTGTCGGGATGGCGAGCATAAATGCAACTAGTTGCCCAGTGTCTTATTGAATCATGCTCCAGCCAATTCATGGAAATGTCTGAGCTGATGGAGAAGGGTGGTCAATATATTTCAACATCTCTAACACCGTGTTACTTCTTTGGGGTGGCTTGTCGCAATTTTGACCATGTTACTCGTTTGGTTGATGGTGCCATAGCGAAACAGTGTAATAATCTTATAGGATGTGAGAGTAATAAATCTATTCCATCCGATCCATTTTGTATCAAATCAACAACAATTAACATGGATCCGAGGGAGTATCATATTTGAGACCAAAACATGCAAATATTTTGAGCATGGATTTGAAGCATCGGTATGCGAAAATAAAAAGAATTCAGAGACAAATACGATGAGCGTTTTCACTACCATACTGGCTACTATAGCTGGCTAGCTCGACATTTCCGTAGGTACGTAGAAAAAGTGCGCCGTCCTAAATTTGAAATCATAAACGCACATACGGCCTTGTTTGGTTCATAAGTCCTAGGACTATTTTTAGTCCCAACTTATAAGTCCCAAGTCCCTAAAAAGTCTCTATCTGTTTGGTTCCTAGGACTTATAAGTCCTTACAAGACCATATTACAACTATAAGTCCCTATAAGACTCTCCTTAAGAGTTTTATTTCATAAGTCCCAAATGCCTATTTAAGTCCCTATAAGTTCCTCATGTTTGGTTTAGATGGAATTTATAGGGACTTTTTTAAGTCCCTAAACCAATAAGTCACTGGAAACAAACACCCTCGTAGTACGCACCTTCTCTTGCAGACGCCTTGGCCTTGGCGCTCCTGCGCCTGCGCCGCGTCCCTGCCAGCCATGCCGGCGCCGCCCTCGTTGGCGGACCGCGGCGAGTCCCCGCCGGCCGCCTCGATGGCCTTAGCGACGGCGATCGCCTTCCTGAACGTGCACAGCAGCTGCTCCGCCACGCCCCGGCAGCACTCGGCCGCCGGCCCCTGCCCGAGCAGCTGCCCCTCGTCGTCGGCCGGCGGCAGCTCGCCGAGGAGCCGCCTCGCCTGCTCCTCGCCGTCGGCCAGGATGCTCAGGAGCAGATGCATGCTATTGCCGTCCCCTCCTCCTCCTCCGCCTCCACCGTCCTGCATGGCTAGCTAGCTTGCCGGCAATGGCAGGTCGGCGGGAAGTACGAGGAGTGCAAGGAAGGAGCACGGCGAGTTCGAGTTCGAAGAAACCGAGGAGAAAAGTAGAGGAGAGGAGACGAGATCTGACGGTAGATCGACGATGATGTGGTGGCCACAGGCCATTCGATTGCATATATATGCTGAGCTGAACTGCTGATGCACTTCCGGTCCTAAAGTTTGACCGAGCGAAACCGAGTTTTTTCAGGTTGACTAGTCTCTGGTCCTCATACTTATCATCATCGTACTGCAGCGAGAAGGCTGGGAGGAAATTGCTAGGTCCACTCGGCACAGCCAATAGGGAAAAGAATTTCTCACCCGAAAAGCTTATTGGCATATAACAGTATATAGCATCACCTTTGTTAGTGGAGTGTAAAATTCCAGGATTGTCTCTTGTACTTAGTGTGGACATTCTGCTAGTTAGTTGGTAAGGCGGATATATCCGCTACTCTAAACCGAAATTTGTCGTTGCGTGTTTTTTTTCTCTTCTTAAATATGAATTTGCTCAGAAATAGCCCGGGAATCATCGTCGCAAGGGGAGCAGGGGAAACCATGAAAATGACATTTCTCCGCTGGACGGCCAGGGGAGCCTTCCTTAAAAGTAGCATACCGATAGTTAAGAAGCAAAATGAAGTGTGATGGCTAGTTCTAGGGGAAATATAAAGTGATACGACGGTTTGGATGATACCATTGCACAAAATTCAAATTTATGGATTTTAGAACTTGCAAAAAATGGTGAATGCTCACAATTATTCCGAAAGTTTATATCCAAATTTGAAATACTCATGGAAAATATCAGGCGATACGTACCATGGTTGAGATGATGCCGCTGCACAAAACTTAAAATTTAAAAATTCTAAAAATGTTCAACTTTTTTTCAGGTCCAAATTCGAAACACACACGGAGGAAAAATAAAAGACAAATCCAGATGTGAACAGCGTCCTTTTGTCATCATGCGTTTATTTTATTTTTCATTTTTACCCATGGATTTTCTCAGAAATAGCCGGGGAATCGTCGCCGCAAGGAGAACAGGGGAACCTCAAAACCATGAGAACGACACGAATTCCGCCCGGACACTTGTTGCGCCTCAGAAAACAGCACGGCAATGCATATGGCACCAAAAGGGAAGAAACGTATATGCTCCTCCCTGACGGACTGAAAGCTCAGCGATACAGTAGAACGGAATTTCAGCGGCAGTACGCACGCCCAGACGCCCAGTCTCGCTTGCGACGGTGACATGCTCCGTGCCATATAGCCGATGCCTCCCCCTTTCGCGTTGGCATTCACTCACTTGGTAGCAGCATTTGGACTGCTTTTTGGAAAGTTCCTTCATCAGTGGAGCTCAGAATGTTCAAAACCATAGCACAGCGTTTGACTGCTGACCATTGATTCAACCCTCCGATTTTTAGTTTAATGGTGCCAAAAATAGAGGGGGGAGCTGGACAGTGGTGGTGATGATATTGGTGGGATGCAGGTCAACAAAGACAGAAGAGAAGATTCGGAAGAACTGACCGAGAATCTTCAAGCCTGTCTCCGCGTATAGGGCAGGGAATTTAAGAATGCGGGAGAGTGACGCCGGCGTCCGGGCCTGCGCTGACGCCGGGCAGCTGACCGGAGAAGAAGGCCGCACAACGAACAGTTTGCCAAGCCAACCAATCAGAGGAGGGGTGCAGGCAGAACACCGAATAGGATTCAGAGGGGGGGAATATATCTCGGTTGTGTGAAAAACGTAGGCAGCCTTCAGCAACAAGCCTTGCATTAATTAACCCGGAGGGAATATCATCATTGTGTGAAAAACGTAAGCAACCATTGACAACAAAGTCTTGTGTGTTAATTAATTTACATACACACGCGCGCACACATGAGGATTCGATGGAAGCGTCGAGGATTTAGAAACAGTTTCGCTGCTGTGCAGAGTGCCCGCACTCTTACTTCGAGCTCTTGTAGAGCGCGTCGATGGCTCCCTGAACATTAACACAAAACATGATGATTCAGCTAAGGGATCGAGGTTTTTAGTCTTGCGTGCGCGAACTGTAGAACTTTGGAAAAAAGAACGGCATGATAAGCCGGAATTGGGGAAAAGTGTGTGTTTGATTATGAGGTCTGACCTGGTAGTACTTGAGCATCTGCGGCCGTTTCTTCTTGTACGTCGGGGTGATGAGGTCGCGCTCCATGTCGAACGGCACCGCGTCAAGATGGACGGCCCTTACGAACTCAAAGCCTTTTAGCTGGCGAAGGGGAAAACACCAGCAAACATGTAAATACTAGCCGGAAAAAACGGTGGTGGTCGTCGAGCTGCAGATGGCTAAGACAGGGCGCCTTACCTTCTTCTCCTTTGCAGCCTTTGCGAGTTCTGCTATAAAATGCTCTTTTGTCTTCGCGTTCTCGCATAGTTCCGCCAAGCTTCCAGTGACCCCGTTCTGCCCAGCCCAGTTCTCAAGCGCTTGTTGGTTGGGGTTTATCACAGCGATAAGGAAAGATTCAAAGCTGTTCCCGTACACCCATATCTGAAATTGATCGGCAGAAACATGAAGAAAACTGAGACAAATGGAGGATGAATTGGATGCAGAAAATAGACCAAAAACATTATCTATGTCTTGCATGTATGCCCTTTGTTTTGACATATGTGCCCTGTGTAGTCTCTCAAATTATCGCAAGCGAAACGACAAGAGAAAGCACCGACACAATATAATTTTGAGAAGCCGCTGTTTTCAGGGATTAACATTGATGCATGTTTGGATTATATACCCATAACTAATGGCTGTTGCGGTGCTACTATGGTAAAAATTTATATTACTGAAGAAATTAAGAAACATGTTATGGCATCAGCAGTCATCACACTGTACCAACTACCAACTTGCCTTCAACTTCAAACTAACACTTTAATTACCTACCTTCAAAATCATGTGCCCTACACAATTCTTTCACCAAGCATATGGCAGAAAAGTAGGACCAAACACGGTGAAGACAGAAATCGCGACAGTTACTTGCAAAGTGAATAATTGACTAGATATTTACCGAATCAATCTCTGGAAGAACACCGTAGATATTCTCTAGATTTTCCACTGCAACATATTCTCCCTGTGAAAGCTTGAATATATTTTTCTTTCTGTCAATGATTTTCAAGGCTCCGTTTGGTTGCCACTCACCAACATCCCCTGTATCATTATTCAACTCACAGTCATCATCTAAAATATAATAACTTATGATATCCATTGCCTCCAGTTGAAGTTAGGGATATAGCTAACCTGTGTGAAACCATCCATCAGTCAGGACTTCCTGTGTTAGGTCCTCTCTTTTGTAGTATCCAGAGAACAGAACACTTCCCTTTACGCATACCTCACCACGAGGAATGCTAGCCAGAGCATCATAACCCATCTCCGAAACTGACTCAAGGCGAACGTCTATATGTGGAACTGGTGGGCCAACAGTCCCAGCCATGGAGAATTCATTTGGTATGGCAGCAAAAGATCCCGCACAGGTTTCGGTGAGTCCTAAAATTGAAAAAATTGGAATTATGCAAAGCTTTATTAGGAAGTGCTTCTGTCATCTAATAATATGTGCAATTCATCTGCAGGGTTTGTCTACGTAATAATAAAGGAACTTAAACTGGTGCATACCATAGCCTTGAACAACATGTGCACATGTCACAACCCTCAAAAATTCTTCAACCGCCACAGCAAGAGGAGCGCCACCAGAGACGATAATACGGATTTTTCCACCCAGCCTTTCTTTCACCTTAAAGATAAGCACTACGTTAGGACATAGTATATAGACATAAAGTTACATTGACATTTTTAATTCTATCTGATGAAGTATAAGGTTGGTTGCTCTTGAATGTCTAGCTGTACCTTGCTGAAAACTAACTTGTCAAAGAATGGAGATGCCTTCTCATGTTTAATTCCTTTCTTCATGCTGTCTAGTTTCCTGATGATTCAATAAAAGATGTAGCTATAAAAATAAAGTGACATGTGCACTTAAAAAAAGGGTTCTCGGTTATAATCATGTGCAAACTTACATCTTGTAACCAAGATTGAATAAGGTTTTCTTTAATATACCACCAGCAGAAATCTTGGTTGTAAGACCTAAATAAAAATAATAATGCATCGAATATTAGGCAAAGTAAAAATAGACATTAGTACATTACATGTAATCTTCCATTGAAGCCGTTTGTTCCATGTCATCCATCTCCATGAAGTTTGATAGTCTCCGTTATTTCCTTTTGCAGACTTATCGGATTTTTCCACCAAAACTTTTAAGTATGGTTTCAACAACTAGATCAACTGAAAGCTAAGGCATTTCCTCATTGGTGAATAATTAAGATATTTTGAAATCTATAATAATTTAACCACAGAAATAACTTTTATTAATGCATTTGGAGGTAATGTTACAAATATAAAATAATATCTGAACATGTTCACGTCACTAATAGAAGAAAGCCAGAGTTTACAGAAACTTGTGCAGTTATTACTTTTGTAACAAGTTATGCAATCGAAGAAAAGTGCTTTATCCAAATGACACAATAATGGATTTTGTATAAATATCTAACTATGTTAACAGCTAACATCTGGAGTTTACCTGAATATATTCTGTCGAGTACACGTGGAACAGCACAAAATACTGTTGGTCTTAGTGCTGCAATATCATCAACCAACAACTTGACATCCTACAGATGCATGACACTAATTTCAGTATGAACCCATTGACTACCTAGGTAAATAGAGTATTCAGAAAGCATACCCCACGCCAAAATCCGATTCTCGATCCATGAGATATAAACACTTCCTCAAACATCCTATCGAAGACATGAGCTAGTGGAAGATATGACAAATAAACATCGTCTTGATCAAACTGCAACCACAAAGTGGAAAGTAAGAAGCATTACTTGTGTGATCCAATGAAGCATGTGCAATGATTATTTCGTTATGAAATGTGTTGGGATTATATACTTACAGCTTCACCAATAGATTGCACTACAGAATCAGCACCAGCCAGGTTAATAAGAAGGCTTTCATTTGATATCATAACACCTTTAGGGTCTCCTGTTGTTCCACTTGTGTACATGATCGTGCAGATGTCGGATTTCTTCTTTTCAGGAAGATCAACAGGTTCACCTCCACCCTATAAACATGTCAGGCACACAAGTTTATGAGTAAGTTTATTATAATGGTTCAATAACACGTCATACAGGAGTAACTTGGAAACCTTACATTATGAATGAAATGAACTACAGTTCAGTATTTTCAACTAGAATACAGGACAGTCTGAACTATTTCAATAACAAGGAAGCAAGATTATTCACAAAATTTACCTTATTGGTTGTGCAATATATACTATTATAACAATCATGTAAGACATATAAGTAGCTAATATGTCACATTTAATATGATATAGGTAAAGCTAACATCAGGGTTTTGCAGGGGATGTTAAAGATCTTATTAGGCCACACAACGGGAAGCTAAAGTATCAAAATAAGGCCAAAAGGATAATTTGCATTGCATATTTCTTTTCTTAAAAGAAAGATTGTTGTGAAGCACTTCTTTCCATAACTTCTACCAAAACACCTAAAAGAAGCTAGCTGAACACCAAATCTTACCGTGATCAGGAATTCCTCCCATGAGAAAATGGACAGCCCATGGTTCTTAGCTTCCTCTTTCTGATCGTTTGTGACTCCTCCGAAGCTGACGATTGCTGAAAATGAGTTAACAATAGAACCAATGTAAGTCCCACAGTGACGAACCATCTAATTGATCTATACCGCTTATTATTGCAACAACTTACTTTTCAAATACTTTGAAGTGGCATGACAGGTTTTCAACAGCTGCCACAGTTGAAAGCATCAGCAATCAGGGGATTAGGGATTATAAAGTCTCAAGCAAACAGTACATGATAATCTCTTGCTAACACATGTCCTGATCTGTCAGGATAAACATAATTGAGAAAATTGCTTCCAGAAGTGAGAACTAGCCATCTAAATAAGAACTAGCCCAACCTAGATCCTGCGGAGTTGACCCGGCCGTCGCAGTTGGCCGCGGCGGGGGAAACCCGGGAATCGCCTGCAGCGAACCCATCGCACTCGCCTCTCTCGCGGAACGGACCGCCGTGATGCCATTCGGACTGGGCGGCGCTTCCCTCTGCAAATCTCGAGCGGTGATTCGCCGGGGAAGGCCTGGCGGCGTCGCGCGTGCGGCGCAGATGCACCGGTGTTCTGTGTTCACTGTCCGTCCTGCACGGCCGAGGGGCGTTGACTTTACTGGGCCGGGCCGGGCCGAAGTAAGGCCACGAGACGGGCCGAAAGGGTCATACTGGATGTTGTTGTAACTGGGAGAGATGTGCTTGATTGATCAGCCCGTGTAAAATTCATTCCATTCCCCCTCTCTCCAAGACCATAAAATTAACACAGTTTGGTATCAATTTTCAAACCAGGTTCATTTGTGTAAAACTTCTCGGGTTTGATATTCATTGCGGGCCAGTAATGCGTGTTTAAGAGGAATAAAAATAAATTTGACACATTCTTTTTAGGGGAATAAATTTTTTGACATAGTGTGGTAGTGATATTCTCTGTTTGAAACTTATTAATGGAGTGATGAAATTGAGGACTAAGTGGCCACATTGTTACCTCCCCAATCTTCTTCTCTTCCACGAAAGCAATCAGGAGTTCGGCATGGCAGGTGATGAATTCCACTGCATTAGCACCTAGAAAAAAAATGAGAGTATTAGTCAGATCCAATCTTGATTAAACTTACGTCTTTGCTAGTCACGCAGATTAGTATAGCATTCACTTTTCTATCTTTCTTTCTTTTGTCAAGTATGTGTAACATGCAACTTCTCGAAAGCTCGAGGCATATGGTCGTTAATAACGGGACTAGGCAATTGTTTTTGCCAAGAATAAAATAAATTAGCAAGTGTTCCCTTTGTTTCCTTTTCCTCTGCATACTAGGTTTTCTCATGTCAGACTGTGAAATTTGACGAGGTTGCTTCTGTTGTCCCATGACGCGTGCGAGCCTCACTTTTAAGTAATCACTTTGGGCAGCGCAATGACTATGGTTTCGTGACTTATAGTCCTGAGGTGTAGGGATTTGTATAGGGCTGGTACATTAGATGGGCTTTATCATAGGCCAGTTAGGATTTTAGATGGACTAGGTTCGACTTTGAGTCGAAGTATGTTTGGATCATCGGACTGAGACGGAGATTGCATGTTGTGATGTTTTTTTTGTTGTTGGCTAGAGGGTAATTCCGAGCCCAAGTCGAAAAATATCCAATTCCTAGTAGATTTGCATTCTACATGGGTTGGAGAAAAGAGAATACGAGATGCTCCCTCCATTTCTTTTACTTCACATATTAGGTTTGTCTTCAGTCAAATTTTTTAAAGTTCGACCAAGTCTATAGAAAATATACAAACATTCACAATATCAAATAAATATAATTAGATCCATCATTAAATATATTTCATATTGTATTTATTTGGTATTGTAGATGTTGATAATCTTTAATATTAGTTTAATCAAATTTCACAAAGTTTCACTTGAGAAAAACCTAATATGCAAAGGAAAAAAGAAAACAGAGGGTGTACTTACTAATACATTTTTATTCTCGACAAACAATCTAGCCCTTTTAGTAACAACTATATACTCCCCCCGTTCAATAATTCTTGTCGTGGTTTTAGTTCAAAACGGAGGGAGTATCTTTATAGGGTTTTTGTTAGATTTGGCATACTACATACCAAGAGTGTCGTAGAGCGGCACGCAACAAACTCCGAGGGCATTGCAAGCCTGCAGTACATGGTGGAATCAGTTGCAAAACCAGACAAAAATATATGTATATGTAACATTCATCTGAAAGTTGGCAATGTTTTTCCCTACAAAATAATATAATGGGTATAAACATTGTTTAGATGAGGGATGATCACGTAATGATTTACCTCCATGCTGATGATCCATTCCGGACAATTTGCACCGTAGATGCCAGCGCGTTCACCCTGAAATTAGCATACACATCACTTTATTTACACTTTCTCATGAGGATATAAACGCTTTTATATTTCTTTACTTGGCACTAACATTCAGACAACACGAGAGTTGTTTTAGTCGAACAGAAATTAATTTAATTTGCGTTAATGGAAAACGAATATGATAATCAAGAGGATCGGGATGGGAGATGCAGCATCTACACGGGAAGCACGATCGAACTGGTCAACTCTTCCCTGCAGCTAGCGTATGAGCTGGTCAGACTTGAGATGGTTCTAGTGAAGACTAGACTATTCCATGGAAGAGAAAACTTCAAGGATAGACTTTCTTCGAATCCAGACAAGCCATATCCGTGTGACAGTGGTTGTATTTTGTACTACTAGTATATATATCTGGCTGTAATTTAAGCTTATACCGGATCCTGGAAGGGATAAGCATGGGCGAAAGCCTTTTTCAGTATCCTCTTGATAAAGTCAAAGGTGCTAACACTAGCCAGTTATTGGCTGATGATGCACCCCGTCACCTTTATATAATTGAAACACTTGCAGAAATACATATATACATGAAGGCATAACACACATGTGTGTAAATTTTCAGGGCAAAATACGTTGAAATGAGAGCTGTGCAAAAAAAAAAAAGACAAATCTGAGGCTTTTTAACACATGATACTATTCATCCTCCCAAACCATTGTCTTTTTTTGTACAGATCGCATTTCAACGTATTTCATCCTGAAATTTTACATACATACACATAACATCCTTATTTACTTGCACACTACTTTTCAGATTTTTTTGAAACCGAAAAGTTTGACTTTTGATTTTTTTTAAAGGCCTCCATGGAGGATGAGAGCCAAACGTCCGTTCTCCTCATCATGTGACTATTGACCAAGTATTCTCAACCTGAACTATATTGGTGGTGAGCAGCATGTCCGGTACGGATTATTAATCAGTGTATCACTTAACTGACGAATTCCTCAACAGCTTGTTCAACTCAGCTGTGGAGATCGTGGCGCCCCCGGGCTCCAGCTAGTTAACCGATTATACGAACAAGCTATGCACGCGATATGGTCATATTGTACCTCCAGTCCTCCACTAACGAACTGTATTGCTAATGATATACTAATAGGTAGCCTGGCGTACGCGTAATTATTACTAGCTGCTGCTACCACTTAATTATATAATTCCGGAGGATTAGGATCAAGCGCAGGGCTTGGAATTTTCTATCCCCATGTTGGATCGATTCATGAACAGTTGACCTTGATAGGTGTGGCTTCACATTGTGATAGCTGGTCTACATCATCACGGTCACAATCAAGCTGTGTGTACGCACGCACGCACCTGTTTGACTCCGGAATTGCTCATGGAGGCCGCGAGCTTGATCACGACGTCGCAGACCTCCCTGTAAGTCATCCAGGCATAGTCGCCGGCCTGCATGATATTTTGATTCAGCTGCTAGCTCCATTGATTCAAGCTGGCAGAGGAAGTTAACACGGTTGGCTAATTGAACTGAGATTCAAGTAAGTACCTTGCCGTCGACAACTGGCCGGTGACCGAGCATCGGGTTGCTGGGGTACTTCTCCACGGAAGCGCTGCAAGATCGCTCGCAAAAGACATGTTAGATCGATCGATGAAGCTTCAGAAACAGAGCGGGTTTGAGCATGTGCAGCTCGATCGACATGGAATTTTTTTTCAAGCGTATGTTGCCACGGTGATCGCCGGCAATACGTCCGGCGAGGTGGGATGGGAGGATGGGAGAGGTTACTAGCTCACCGGAAGAGGTCCCAGAGGCAGTCGACGCCGGGCGGGGACTGCAGCAGGCCGGTGTCCTTGGCCAGCACGTTCCGGTACGACGGCCCGGCATTCCCCTCCGCGCCGCCCGACTCCACCAGGAACTTCATCGCCTCCGACGACGGCTGTACGACACGAGAGCGAAGGAGGAATAGCTGAGGATGGATGGGAGAAAGGTAGCTGCTGACACGATGCTGGAATAGACGGAGACAGAGAGATCGGAAAGATACATAGCATACCATATATATACAGCCGTTGGGAGACGTGCTGGAAGCTGTTGCAGGTTTTTTTTTTTTTTTTGAGAGAGAAGGAAGCCGTTGCAAGTTGGGGTAGTCGTCTCTGGAAATTATATTCGGACACGAGGTCCACCAGCCCGCGTCGTACGGTCGAAATTGCATTACAGATTGCACTAGGCATATACTACCGCCTTCTTATCAAAATATAAGGCGTTTTCGTAGGCGACTATATTATACGGCACGGAAAGCGTGCAGTGGTAAGCAAACTTCAACCGATATCAACGGTGCATAAACATGTAGTACTATAGTATTATGTTCTAGGGGAAAACCAGGCATGTACTTCTAGGAGAAAAAAAAACAGATACAGTCAAAATATGCTACAGTTTTTTTTGCGGGGGGCAGAAAAAAAACAGACACCGTTAAGATACGCTACAGTTGGATTGGATGGCGATGTGTTGTGTGTGTGTGTTTTTTGACGCGAGATGTGTTTTGTGTGTGTGTGTGTGTTTGATTCAAAGATGTGTTGTGTGTTTGACTATGCAGGGGCAGAAAAGAAAAAGAAGAACAGTACAGATCAGCCGGTCGATAGTACCTTCATATTTTTTGGGTACAAGATCGTCGCGTCGTCAGATCTAATTTAGAAATCGATTTTGAAGTTTTGGTTGGGGCGACTTCTTGATTCTCCCCTGCAAAAAAAACTTCTTGATTTTGATTTCAAAATCTCGACGCCCCGCTTCTGAATCCTGCAGTTAGGAGGTCGTCGACCTTGTAGCCGCATTGCTGCGCAGCTGCCTCGATCGGATGCAGTCATCAGCCATGACATGCCATTGCATTTGAGATCACGGCAAGTTAATATAGTGTGGCTAGGCAACTTGGGCGTTGGCTTGGCACAATATTAGACCGCTTCACAACAAAGCAAGGAGACGAATACTAGCCTGCTTCATGAGAAAGAAATCACATGCTACTACTATTTATCACTCCTGTTTAGTTACACGACGATGACATTGTTGTCCACATCTTATCTAGGAGGACAACTCGACTAAATTTGTTTAGGAGAAGTATGAGACAGGCCAGGGGTAAGTTGACTGGAAATTAAAGTTGGGTCAGTAGATCTGTTTCTAGCTGTTGGATGCAAAATGAGCGGCCAGGTTGTTTTTTCAACCTCCCGCATCATCTACCGTTCATCTTCTTCCCTGAAACCTGAAACCGCCGTCCTCTGCCACCCGCTCCAGCCCGCTGTTCTGCTTGCATCTCAGCCGCCGCCCACTGCCTTGCTTCCTACGACCACGACCATCCCTCTAACCCCGGCAGACCTCCAACTCCGACACCGGCGAACTTGCACCCCCGTCACCCTAAGATAGATGAGGAGATTGTTCCCCCCTCTGCACCCACCGCACCCCTAAGATAGACGAAGAGGCTACTCCGCCGTGGCTGCTACTGCCTCCGCTGGCGGCCTCGGTGCTCCTCCATGGCTGCAGCTTCCTCTCCAGCGAATCGACTGACCCGAATTACAATTTCAGGCGACTGACGCTGAGCAAACTTGGAGAAGTATATATAGAACTCAAAGAGACATGCACGTCGCGCACGTCTCGTACCCTACGCATCGTGTGTCTCGCGCAAGGGTGATTAGGTATCTCATGTTGGAGAATGCAGTATTTCAAAAAATTTACCTACGATCACGCAAGATCTATCTAGGAGATGCATAGCAACGAGCGGGGAGAGTGTGTCCACGTGCCCTCGTAGACCAAAAGCGGAAGTGTTTAGTAACGCGGTTGATGTAGTCGAACGTCTTCGCGATCCAACCGATCCAAGTACCGAACGTACGGCACCTCCGCGTTCAGCACACGTTCAGCTCGATGACATCCCTCGAGCTCTTGATCCAGTTGAGGCCGAGGGAGAGTTCCATCAGCACGACGGCGTGGTGACGGTGATGATGAAGTTACCGGCGCAGGGCTTCGCCTAAGCACTACGACGATATGACCGAGGTGTGTAACTGTGGAGGGGGGCACCACACACGGCTAAAACAAATCTTCGTGTCCTTTGGGGTGCCCCCTCCCCACGTATATAAAGGAGGGAGGGAGGAGGAGGTGCGCGCCAAGGGGGGGCAATCCTACTCCAAGTAGGTTTGGCCCCCCCTTTCCTATTCCTACTAGGAGAAGGAGGAAAGAGGAGGAGGGGAGAAGGAGGAAAGAGGAGGAGGGGAGAAGGAAAGAGGGGGCCGGCCCCCCAAACCCTAAACCAATTCGGTTTGGGCCTGGGGGGAGGGGGCGCCACACCTTGCTTGCTGCCCTCTTTCTCCACTAGGGCCCAATAAGGCTCATAGACTCCCCGGGGGGTTCCGGTAACCTCCCGGTACTCCGAAAAATACCCGATACACTTCGCAACCCTTCCGGTGTCCGAATATAACCTTCCAATATATCAATCTTTATGTCTCGGCCATTTCGAGACTCCTCGTCATGTACGTGATCTCATCGGGGACTCTGAACAACCTTTGGTACATCAAATCACATAACTCCTAATACAAATCGTCATCGAACGTTAAGCGTGCGGACCCTACGGGTTCGAGAACTATGTAGACATGACCGAGACACATCTCCGGTCAATAACCAATAGCGGAACCTGAATGTTCATATTGGCTCCTACATATTCTACGAAGATCTTTATCGGTCAAACCGCATAACAACATACGTTGTTCCCTTTGTCATCGGTATGTTACTTGCCCGAGATTCGATCGTCGGTATCTCAATACCTAGTTCAATCTCGTTACTGGCAAGTCTCTTTACTCGTTCCGTAATGCATCATCCCGTAACTAACTCATTAGTCACATTGCTTGCAAGGCTTATAGTGATGTGCATTACCGAGAGGGCCTAGAGATACCTTTCCGATACACGGAGTGACAAATCCTAATCTTGATCTATGCCAACCCAACAAACACCTTCGGAGACACCTGTAGAGCATCCAGTTACGTTGTGACGTTTGATAGCACATAAGGTGTTCCTCCGGTATTCGGGAGTTGCATAATCTCATAGTCAGAGGAACATGTATAAGTCATGAAGAAAGCAATAGCAATAAAACTAAACGATCATTTATGCTAAGCTAACGGATGGGTCTTGTCCATCACATCATTCTCCTAATGATGTGACCCCATTCATCAAATGACAACACATGTCTATGGTCAGGAAACTTAACCATCTTTGATTAACGAGCTAGTCTAGTAGAGGCATACTAGGGACACTTTGTTTTGTCTATGTATTCACACATGTATCAAGTTTCCGGTTAATACAATTCTAGCATGAATAATAAACATTTATCATGATATAAGGAAATAAAATAATAACTTTATTATTGCCTCTAGGGCATATTTCCTTCAGTCTCCCACTTGCACTAGAGTCAATAATCAAGTTCACATCGCCATGTGATTTAACACCAATAGTTCACATCACCATGTGATTAACACCCATAGTTCACATTGCGGTGTGACCAACACTCAAAGGGTTTACTAGAGTCAATAATCTAGTTCACATCGCTATGTGATTAACACCCAAGAGTGTCGGTGTCAAAACCGGCAGATCTCGGGTAGGGGGTCCCGAGCTGTGTGTCATGGATCGATGGGTAACAGGAGACAGGGGACACGATGTTTACCCAGGTTCGGGCCCTCTTAATGGAGGTAATACCCTACTTCCTGCTTAATTGATCTTGATGAATATAGAGATTACAAGAGTTGATCTACCCCGAGATCATATGTTGTGGTCTAAACCCTAGGGGTATGATGATTAATGTCATAATAATCTATCGACTAGCCTGGCCTTGGCTTATATAATGCACCAGAGGCCTAGGATAATAAGAGTCCTAGCCGAATACGTTGGTGGAGAGAAATCCTTGTCTTGATCACCAAGTCTTGTGGAATACTCCTTGTATGCGACATGGGCTGCTCGAAGTGGCCCATGAGTGAACCGCCATGGGGGTCCTCGTCCTGATCCACCTGGTCGGGAGACGATGAGGTGAGTACCCCCTAGTCCAGGACACCGTCAGTAGCCCCCTGAACCGGTCTTCAAGTTGGGGATGCTCCTCAATCCTTCCGAACTGTTCTTCATCTTCGGTCGTCGGTCTTGAAAATTGGTTCAACAAATCTTCTCATCTTCGATCTTGAGGATCGCCGAAGTAAATCCGAAGAGTTTACAGGTCGGGTATCCGAGGAGCCCCTTTAAGTTCTCGGCCTTTATCAATGCCTTATTATTATTTTTTACGCCATACCTCGGGTTTGAAGTTGTTCCCGTGCGGCGGTGTCTTCTTGCATCCGAGCTCCAACGCCGGACTGCATTCGAGATATCTTTTGCAGCCGAGCACCAACGCCGGACTATATCCGAGCTCCAACGCCGGACTATATCCGAGGTGTCATAGATCACCTTGGCTTGAAAAAGTTTGGAGGAGGTTATCTGGGTTTAATGCTGAAAAGTTCTCTATGGAACGAGCCATTCGAATCCGGGCTTTATGCTGGACCACTTCCGAGCTCCAACGATGGTCAGCGTCCGAGGTGTCGTAAACTACCTCGGTCTTTTAAAAGATTGAACGAATTCAGCCGAGCTTAATGCCGGAAATGCCCTCTATGGAGCCAGCCACTGGTGCCCGAGCTTTATGCCGAACTGCTTCCGAGGTGGTGCACCACCCCGACCGCTGGGCCGATTTTTGTGAATATTTTTTATTGGTGCAATTTACTCCCTGCCGAGATATATAGCCAGTATATGTATATCTAGTAGCCCTCAAGGTGTGTGTCGGTCTAAACCCGAGATGCACCTGAAGGAAAACATAAAACTGCTGATCCTGGTAGCCCCTGAGACTCAAGTCGATTTACAAAATCGGCCTGAGGATCAACTCCTAGCTCGGCAGCGTACGAAGAACTAGAAACGCAGTTTAATATATTAGAAATAATGATCGGCGGACAGGTCCCTGAGAGAGGGTTGTGAGAAGTCGCCGTGATATATTAGCTTGATGCCGGATAAGTCCCAGATGGTAGTTACTGTTGTCTGAAGACGCGCTTCCCCATAGTTCGGTCATGCCGAACACTGAGCACTTTGAATCCTCTGCATTGAATAAGCAATGTAGTAGCCCCCGAGACACTGCGGGTGGCAACACCAGATCAGGGGATCGATGTGCCCATTTAATATTAGTAAATAATAAGCCCGAAGCCCAGTAGCCCCCGAGCCTTAATGCGGGCCCGGGTGGCCGAATTAAGGATCGATATCCAGAGTAAAATCACAAATTATATGTAATGATTCTATGTATCCAAGTACTTTACATCATTAATGCTTGGATCGGCATTGTACAAAATTTTTTTGATCGACCATCGGCTTCCACCTCCTCGGCAAGTAGCCAAGGAGTGTTTGTCCTACTTTATAAAGCCTTTATGAGGGCGAAGATTTACGACAAACAAGGCAATCCGGACATACGGTTTTATAAACAAAGGTACGCAGAGAGATATGTTATATTACTGTTTAACCCAAGAAATGTCTTCCAAAGAAAATAGTCCCACTATCGGTTCCTTTCTTTGGGTTGTCATGCTAAGCATGATCATGAAACCTCAGCTCCGATCAATGTGGGAGAAAAATATTGAGGATTTAGTTTGGGGAAAGTTCCCAAACTATGTGGTCTTTAGCGAACCTAAAATTTCACTTCCGTCGTTGCCGACCAATTATATCCTTTAAGATCGCTAGCTTTCGGCTTCACCCAGTCTGAGGTATTAACTCGGATGACCCGGTAGTAACAATCACAGAGGTGCTCCCTTTACCTCCTAGCCGAACAATCGGGAACGTAGGGGTAAGCACAGGAGCCAAGCAACCCAGCTTGGCCAAAATCTTAAGTCAAATTGATGCATATTTATGGCTTTATATAACGATAATTACGGAAGGCAACGCTTGTATAATGAATACAAACGCTGATGATATATACTTATTTTGACTCCATTGCAACCGTTTATCAATTGAAAGTGGCCCATCGTCGGCTTCTACCCCTTTGTAGATACTACGCAGGGTGTTTCCGCAATAACAAGACAACCCTTAGCCGACGTCTCGGTGCCCGAGGGCGGTTGTGTTAGCGGAAACGAGGCAATTAGATACGCGGGCTTTATAACTTTCAGTTAGTCATAGGAGCTTAAAGTTGGGAGGCCAGCTACTAGCCCCTGGTTAGTGTTCGGCGACAACCGAGGTCAAGCCGTAAATACTTCGGCCAATGTTATGAACGACCCGTCATTTAACACCGTCATCGGATCGCTGACCAGTTTACGCTTATTGTGACAGTCAGTTTTCAGCTTTCTCCACTGAGGTGCTTAACCATGCGAGCTGGAAGCACAGTCGCAGTGGTTCTCCCTTTGCACACCTAGCCGAACAAAGCGGAACGTAGGAGGCAAGCACAGGAGCCGGGCAACCCAACCATTGACCGAAGACACAATTCGAAACCGATGCATATATAGCAATATCCGAGAATGTTTTTGCCGAATCTCTAAAGGTGTCCGACGTTGCACTGCGAGACTTAAATTGGAGAAAAAAGAAAGAAATTAAAAAATTGTGCTTCTGTCGTGCTTTAACATGACACATCCGATCTCAAGACTTCAAGCGGGCCAGCCTACGACTTCAAGCTCCTTATCCCGAAGGCGGAGTGCTTCTCCGAGGCTAGTTTAGCGAACCGAACTCGAGCGGCTTTAGAGAGAAGCTAGGCTATCCGGATATTGACCATACACTCGAGTCAAAAAAGGAGCGGTAGAAAGACTTTGCAACGACCAAGAAGAAAACACATTATTATAGAACGGCTCGTGTAAATTTAAGAGCCCCCAAGTGACTTGGGTACAAGAATTTTATGTATAATGATTGTATGTACCGAAGTACTTATATCATATCTGTGTTCACCTGAAATTTAAACGCGTCTTAACCGACCGTCGGCTTCTCCCTCTTCGGTCAAGGGCCGAAAAGTGTTATGTACTCCACCTGTCGAGAATATCGACGGTGTTTCCGATAACTAGGCAATCAGGCCATAAGGCTGTAACAGACAAAGCGCACTCAGGGAACTTATGCTATATTACTTACGAAGTGTAAGAAGCATCTTCGAAGAAAATAGTACCCCCACCGATACCTTTCTTCGGTTGCTTATTGTTACTATGAGACTTGTGCAATAGATTTTTTGTACGCATGAGTTCCGTTGTGTGCCGACCATGATTGAAAACAATAAGAGCGCTAGCTTTCGGCTTCACCCAGTCTGAGGTCTGAGCTCGGATGACCCGATCGTGACAATCGCAGAAGTGCTCCCTTTACTCCCTAGCCGAACAATCGGGAATGTAGGGGTAAACACAGGAGCAAGGCAACCAGCTTGCGGAACACTTAAGTCAACATGGTGCATATTGTGGCGTAATACACGAACAAGGAACGAAGCCATACAAGTATAATCATATGCAAGAGGAAAGGCTTCATAAAGGAAGCCCCCAAGTAAACGGGGTATTTGAATTTGTGTGTCACAAACAAAGTTTTGACAAGGAAGTTTTTCGCAAACAACTTTTTGCCAAAAAAGTATAATGCTTGGTCGAACCGAACAAAATTTAAAACTGAAAGTTTTTGAGCATGAAAGCGACTTAGCTAGTTAATGTGCTCGGTGTTGATGACGCGATTCGGGCTTGTGGCGGGACGAAGACGCCCATTGATCTGTGACAGATCCGACAAGGTTCGCAGTCCTCGGCATGGCCGAGGTCCCAGCCTCCAAGCCCAAGGTGTCCGAGCAAGGAGTTCGGCACTCCGGAGTAGTGACACGGCTCAGCCAATGTGGTAAGGCGAAGCCCCCAGTCTAGCCGAGCTGGCGGAGTTGGTCGGCAAGGTGACAATGAAGCCCCCACGCCAGTCGACCAATTCGGCATGGTGGACGTCAGTTTGACAAAGCAACGACGCTGCGCGGCCGATGTGGCGAGATGAAGTTCTCGGTCCAGTTAACATGGCGAAGCTGTGATCGGCTGCTACCTCTTGAGCACTGCGTTGGTTTTCCCTTGAAGAGGAAAGGGTGATGCAGTAAAGCAGCATAAGTATTTCCCTCAGTTTTTGAGAACCAAGGTATCAATCCAGTAGGAAGCCACGCACGAGTCCCTCGCACCTACACAAACAAATAAAATCCTCACAACCAACGCAATAAAAGGGTTGTCAATCCCTTCACGGTCACTTACGAAAGTGAGATCTGAAAGATATGATAAGATAACATTTTTGGTATTTTTATGATAA
The DNA here is from genome assembly GCF_002575655.3 of Aegilops tauschii subsp. strangulata. Lineage (NCBI taxonomy): Eukaryota > Viridiplantae > Streptophyta > Magnoliopsida > Poales > Poaceae > Aegilops > Aegilops tauschii. The sequence continues at coordinate 72,445,061 of NC_053041.3, forward strand.
AGATGCAAAGTAAAATAAAAGGCAATAAAAATAGCTAAGTGTTGGAAGACTAATATGATGGAAAATAGACCCGGGGGCCATAGGTTTCACTAGTGGCTTCTCTCGAGAGCATAGGCATTACAGTGGGTAAACAAATTACTGTTGAGCAATTGATAGAATTGAGCATAGTTATGAGAATATCTAGGTATGATCATGTATATAGGCATCACGTCCGAGACAAGTAGACCGACTCCTGCCTGCATCTACTACTATTACTCCACACATCGACCGCTATCCAGCATGCATCTAGAGTATTAAGTTCAAAAGAACAGAGTAACACTTTAAGTAAGATGACATGATGTAGAGGGATAAACTCATGCAATATGATATAAACCCCATCTTGTTATCCTCGATGGCAACAATACAATACGTGCCTTGCTGCCCCTACTGTCACTGGGAAAGGACACCGCAAGATTGAACCCAAAGCTAAGCACTTCTCCCATTGCAAGAAAGATCAATCTAGTATGCCAAACCAAACTAATAATTCGAAGAGACATGCAAAGATAACCAATCATACATAAAAGAATTCAGAGAAGATTCAAATATTGTTCATAGATAAACTTGATCATAAACCCACAATTCATTGGTCTCAACAAACACACCACAAAAGAAGATTACATCGAATAGATCTCCACAAGAGAGGGGGAGAACATTGTATTAAGATCCAAAAAGAGAGAAGAAGCCATCTAGCTAATAACTATGGACCCGAAGGTCTGAGGTAAACTACTCACACATCATCGGAGAGGCTATGGTGTTGATGTAGAAGCCCTCCGTGATCGATGCCCCCTCCGGCGGAGCTCCGGAAAAGGCCCCAAGATGGGATCTCACGGGTACAGAAGGTTGCGGCGGTGGAATTAGGTGTTTGGCTCCGTATCTGGTAGTTTGGGGGTACGTAGGTATATATAGGAGGAAGAAGTACGTCGGTGGAGCAACGTGGGCCCCACGAGGGTGGAGGGCACGCCTGGGGGGGGGGGGGGGTAGGCACGCCCCCTACCTCGTGCCTTCCTGGTTGCTTTCTTGACGTAGGGTCCAAGTCCTCTGGATCACGTTCGTTCCAAAAATCACGTTCCCGAAGGTTTCATTCCGTTTGGACTCCGTTTGATATTCTTTTCTGCGAAACTCTGAAATAGGCAAAAAACAACAATTCTGGGCTGGGCCTCCGGTTAAGAGGTTAGTCCCAAAAATAATATAAGAGTGTACAATAAAGCCCAATAATATCCAAAACAGAATATAATATAGCATGGAACAATCAAAAATTGTAGATACGTTGGAGACGTATCAAGCATCCCCAAGCTTAATTCCTGCTCGTCCTCGAGTAGGTAAATGATAAAAACAGAATTTTTGGTGTGGAATGCTACTTAGCATAATTTCAATGTAATTCTTCTTATTGTGGCATGAATGTTCAGATTTAATATGATTCAAGATAAAAGTTTAATGTTGACATAAAAACAATAATACTTCAAGCATGCTAACCAAGCAATTATGTCTTATCAAAATAACATAGCCGAAGCAAGTTATCCCTACAAAATCATATAGTCTGGCTATGCTCCATCTTCCCCACACAAAATATTCATATCATTTACAACCCCGGTTTTAGCCAAGCAATTGGTCCATACTTTTTAACGCGCTTCAGCCTTTTCAACTCTTACGCAATACATGAGCGCAAGCCATGGATATAGCACTATGGTGGAATAAGGTATAATGGTAGGGGTTATGTCGGAAGACAAAAAAGGAGAAAGTCTCACATCAACGAGGCTAATCAACGGGCTATGGAGATGCCCATCGATTGATGTCAATGCAAGGAGTAGGGATTGCCATGCAACGGATGCACTAGAGCTATAAGTGTATGAAAGCTCAAACAAAAGAAACTAACTAGGTGTGCATCCAAATTGCTTGCTCACGAAGACCTCGGGCATTTTGAGGAAGTCCATCATTGGAATATACAAGCCAAGTTCTATAATGAAATTTCCCACTAGTATATGAAAGCGACAAAATGAGAGACTCTCTATCATGAAGATCACGGTGCTACTTTGAAGCATAAGTGTGGTAAAAGGATAGTAACATTGTCCCTTCTCTCTTTTTCTCTCATTTTTTTATTTGGGCCTTTTCTCTTTTTTTATGGCCTCTTTTTTTAGTCTGGAGTCTCATCCAGACTTGTGGGGGAATCATAGTCTCCATCATCCTTTCCATACTTGGGACAATGCTCTAATAATGATGATCATCACACTTTTTTTTACTTACAACTCATGAATTACAACTCAATACTTAGAACAAAATATGACTCTATGTGAATGCCTCCGGTGGTGTACCGGGATATGCAATGAATCAAGAGCGACATGTATGAAAGAATTATGAATGGTGGCTTTGCCACAAATACAATGTCAACTACATGATCATGCAAGGCAATATGACAATGATGGAGCATGTCATGATAAACGAAATGATGGAAAGTTGCATGGCAATATATCTAGGAATGGCTATGGAAATGCCATAATAGGTAGGTATGGTGGCTGTTTTGAGGAAGATATAAGGAGGTTTATGTGTGATAAAGCGTATCATATCACGGGGTTTGGATGCACCGGCGAAGTTTGCACCAACTCTCAAGGTGAGAAAGGGCAATGCACGGTACCGAAGAGGCTAGAAAATTGCGGAAAGGTAAGTGTGCGTATAATCCATGGACTCACATTAGTCATAAAGAACTTATATACTTATTGCAAAAAATTATTAGCCCTCGAAGCAAAGTACTACTACGCATGCTCCTAGGGGAAGGGTTGGTTGGAGTTAACCATCGCGCGATCCCGACCGCCACACAAAGGATGACAATCAATAAATACCTCATGCTCTGACTTTGTTACATAACGGTTCACCATACGTGCATGCTACGGGAATCACAAACTCCAACATAAGTATTTTTCAATTCCACAATTACTCAACTAGCACAACTATGATATTACCACCTTTATATCTCAAAACAATTATCTAGTATCAAATTTCTCATGATATTATAATTAAAGCAAATTGCCATGCTGTTTTAAGACTCTCAAAATAATATAAGTGAAGCATGAGAGATCAATATTTTCTATAAAACAAATCCACCGCCGTGCTCTAAAAGATATAAGTGAAGCACTAGAGCAAAACTATATAGCTCAAAAGATATAAGTGAAGCACATAGAGTATTTTAACAATTTCCGAATCATGCGTGTCTCTCTCAAAAGTTGTGTACAGCAAGGATGATTGTGTTAAACTAAAAAACAATGACTCAAATAATACAAGACGCTCCAAGCAAAACACATATCATGTGGTGAATAAAAATATAGCTCGAAGTAAAGTTACCGATGGAAGTAGACGAAAGAGGGGATGCCTTCCGGGGCATCCCCAAGCTTTGGCTTTTAGGTGTCCTTAGATTATCTTGGGGTGCCATGGGCATCCCCAAGCTTAGTCTCTTGCCACTCCTTTTTCCATAATCCATCAAATCTTTCACCCAAAACTTGAAAACTTCACAACACAAAACTTAACAGAAAATCTCGTGAGCTCCGTTAGCGAAAGAAAACAAAACACCACTTCAAGGTACTGTAATGAACTCATTCTTTATTTATATTGGTGTTAAACCTACTGTATTCCAACTTCTCTATGGTTTATAAACTATTTTATTAGCCATAGATTCATCAAAATAAGCAAACAACACACGAAAAACAGAATCTGTCAAAAACAGAACAGTCTGTAGTAATCTGTAACTAACGCAAACTTCTGGAACTCCAAAAACTCAGCCAAAATAGGACGACCTAGACAATTTGTTTATTGATCAGAATCAATTGGAATCGATATTTTATCACGTTCTGGTGATTTTTAACAATTATTTTCGTGAACATAAAGTTTCTGGAATTTTCAGCAAGATCAAATAACTATCATCCAAGAAGATCCTATAGGTTAAACTTGGCACAAACACTAATTAAAACATAAAAACAAATCTAACCAGAGGCTAGATCAAATATTTATTCCTAAGCAAAAAATAAAAAACTAAAAAAATAAAACAGGGTTGCCTCCCAACAAGCGCTATCGTTTAACGCCCCTAGCTAGGCATAATAGCAAGGATAGATCTAGGTATTGCCATCTTTGGTAGGCAATCCATAAGTGGCTCTCATAATAGATTCATAAGGTAATTTTATTTTCTTTCTAGGGAAGTGTTCCATGCCTTTTCTTAACGGAAATTGGAATCTAATATTCCCTTCCTTCATATCAATAATTGCACCAATCGTTCTAAGGAAAGGTCTACCAAGAATAATAGCACATGAAGGATTGCAATCTATATCAAGAACAATAAAATCTATGGGCACATAATTCCTATTTTCAACAATAAGACGAAAACCAAGCTTTAGCACGATCTCTAGGCAAAAAGGAAATAGCTTCAATTTAACAATATCATTGTCCACATCTTTCTTCTTTTGCATATCACACAAATCAACGAAGCTATTTAGATGGGTAGCGTCATCTTCACTAGGAAGGCCGGTGAATTGATCTTTCATGACAAGATTCAACAAAGCAGCATTAATTTCACAAGATTCAGTATCGGTAAGAGGAGCAATGGGAGTGCTAAGGAGATCATTGTTTTTGGTATTGGTAAAGTCACACAATTTGGTATTATCTTGAGCCATCGTGACAAGCAAGAAATCCAACACACGAGCAAACAAGAAGCACGCGAAAAAGAGGCGAACGGAAAAGAGAGGGCGAATAAAACGGCAAGGGTGAAGTGGGGGAGCGGAAAACGAGAGGCAAATGGCAAATAATGTAATGCGGGAGATAAGGGTTTGTGATGGGTACATGGAGCAATAAAAAATTATAGATACGTTGGAGATGTATGAAGCATCCCCAAGCTTAATTCCTGCTCATCCTCGAGTAGGTAAATGATAAAACAGAATTTTTGATGCGGAATGCTACTTGGCATAATTTCAATGTAATTCTTCTTAATTGTGGTATGAATATTCAGATCCGCAAGATTCAAGATAAAAGTTCAATATTGACATAAAAATAATAATACTTCAAGCATACTAACTAAGCAATTATGTCTTCTAAAAATAACATGGCCAAAGAAAGTTATCCCTACAAAATCATATAGTCTGGCTATGCTCTATTTTCACCACACAAAATATTTAAATCATGTACAACCCCGATGACAAGCCAAGCAATTGTTTCATACTTTTGACATTCTCAAACTTTTTCAATCTTCACGCAATACATGAGCGTGAGCCATGGACATAGCACTATATGTGGAATAGAATGGTGGTTGTGGAGAAGACAAAAAGGAGAAGATAGTCTCACATCAACTAGGCGTATCAAAGGGCTATGGAGATGCCCATCGATAGATATCAATGTGAGTGAGTAGGGATTGCCATGCAATGGATGCACTAGAGCTATAAGTATATGAAATCTCAACAAAAGACACTAAGTGGGTGTGCATCCAACTCGCTTGCTCACGAAGACCTAGGGAATTTTGAGGAAGCCCATCATTGGAATATACAAGCCAAGTTCTATAAAAAAATCCCCACTAGTATATGAAAGTAATATCATAGGAGACTCTCTATCATGAAGATCATGGTGCTACTTTGAAGCACAAGTGTGGTAAAAGGATAGTAACATTGTCCCTTCTCTCTTTTTCTCTCATTTTTTTATTTGGGCCTTTTTTCTCTTTTTTTTATGGCCTCTTTTTTTCCGTCCGGAGTCTCATCCCGACTTGTGGGGGAATAATAGTCTCCATCATCCTTTCGTCACTTGGGACAATGCTCTAAAAATGATGATCATCACACTTTTATTTTCTTACAACTCAACAATTACAACTCGATACTTGGAACAAAATATGACTCTATATGAATGCCTCCGGCGGTGTACCGGGATATGCAATGAATCAAGAGTGACATGTATGAAAGAATTATGAACGGTGGCTTTGCCACAAATACAATGTCAACTACATGATCATGCAAAGCAATATGACAATGATGAAGCGTGTCATAATAAAAGAAACGATGGTATGTTGCATGTCAATATATCTCGGAATGGCTATGGAAATGCCATGATAGGTAGGTATGATGGCTGTTTTGAGGAAGGTAAATGGTGGGTGTATGATACCGTCGAAAAGTGCGCGGTATTAGAGAGGCTAGCAATGGCGGAAGGAAGAAGGGTGCGTATAATCCATGGACTCAACATTAGTCATAAAGAACTCATATACTTATTGCAAAAATCTACAAGTTATCAAAGCGAAGTATTACGCGCATGCTCCTAGGGGGATAGATTGGTAGGAAAAGACCATCGCTCGTCCCCGACCGCCACTCATAAGGAAGACAATCAATAAATAAATCATGCTCCGACTTCATCACATAACGGTTCACCATACGTGCATGCTACGGGAATCACAAACTTGAACACAAGTATTTCTCAAATTCACAACTACTCAACTAGCATGACTCTAATATCACCATCTTCATATCTCAAAACAATTATCAAGCATCAAACTTCTCATAGTATTCAACACACTCATAGGAATTTTTCTTTTACTAATCTTATATGCCTATTATTGTTAAAGAAAACTACCATGCTGTTTTGTAGGACTCAAAATAATCTAAGTGAAGCATGAGAGAACAATAGTTTCTATAAAACAAAATCACCACCATGCTCTAAAAGATATAAGTGAAGCACTAGAGCAAAAACTATATAACTCAAAAGATATAAGTGAAGCACATAGAGTATTCTAATAATTTCCGAATCATGTGTGTCTCTCTCAAAAGGTGTGTACAGAAAGGATGATTGTGGTAAACTAAAAAGCAAATACTCAAATCATACAAGACGCTCCAAGCAAAACACATATCATGTGGTGAATAAAAATATAGCTCCAAGTAAAGTTACCGATGGAAGTAGACGAAAGAGGGGATGCCTTCCGGGGCATCCCCAAGCTTTGGATTTTTGGTGTCCTTAGATTATCTTGGGGGTTCCATGGGAATCCCCAAGCTTAGGCTCTTGCCACTCCTTATTCCATAATACATCAAATCTTTCACCCAAAACTTGAAAATTTCACAACACAAAACTTAGCAGAAAATCTCGTGAGCTCCGTTAGCGAAAGAAAACAAAAGACCACTTCAAGGTACTGTAATGAACTAATTCTTTATTTATATTGGTGTTAAACCTACTGTATTCCAACTTCTCTATGGTTTATAAACTATTTTACTAGCCATAGACTCATCAAAATAAGCAAACAACACACGAAAAACAGAATCTGTCAAAAACAGAACAATCTGTAGTAATCTGTAACTAACGAAAACTTCTGGAACTCCAAAAAATTAGCCAAAATAGGAAGACCTAGAAAATTTGTTTATTGATCAGAAGCAATTGGAATCAATATTTTATCACGTTCTGGTGATTTTTAACAATTATTTTCGTGAACAGAAAGTTTCTGGAATTTTCTGCAAGATCAAATAACTATCATCCAAGAAGATCCTATTGGTTTAACTTGGCACAAACGCTAATTAAAACATAAAAACACATATAACCAGAGGCTAGATCAAATATTTATTCCTAAACAGAAGCAAAAGGCAAAAAAAACTAAAAATAAAATTGGGTTGCCCCCCAACAAGCGCTATAGTTTAATGCCCTTAGCTAGGCATAAAAGCAAGGATAGATCTAGGTATTGCCATCTTTGGTTGGCAATCCATAAGTGGCTCTCATAATAGATTCATAAGGTAATTTTATTTTCTTCCTACGGAAGTGTTCCATGCCTTTTTTAATGGAAATTGGAATGTAATATTCCCTTCCTTCATATCAATAATTGCACCAATCATTCTAAGGAAAGGTCTACCAAGAATAATAGGACATGAGGATTGCAATCTATGTCAAGAACGATAAAAATCTACGGGCACATAGTTCCTATTTGCAACAATAATAACATCATTAAATCTTCCCATAGGTTTCTTAATAGTGGAATCCGCAAGGTGAAAGTTTAAAGAGCAATCATCAAAATCAGGGAAACCTAACAAATCGCACAAAGTTTTTGGAATCGTGGAAACACTAGCACCCAAATCACACAAAGCATAGCATTCATGATCTTTAATCTTAATTTTAATAGTAGGTTCGCACTCATCATAAAGTTTTCTAGGGATAGAGCTTCCAGCTCAAGCTTTTCTTCATAAGATTGCATCAAAGCATCAACGATATGTTTGGTAAAAGCTTTATTTTGACTATAAGCATGAGGAGAATTTAGCACGGATTGCAACAAGGAAATACAATCTATCAAAGAGCAATTATCATAATTATCATGATAAAAGTGGGATTGAAGAAATCAAAACATTAGATGATCATCACACTTTTTTATTTGGGCCTTTTCTCTTTTTTTATGGCCTCTTTTTTTAGTCTACAGTCTCATCCAGACTTGTGGGGGAATCATAGTCTCCATCATCCTTTCCTTACTTGGGACAATGCTCTAATAATGATGATCATCACACTTTTTTTTACTTACAACTCATGAATTACAACTCAATACTTAGAACAAAATATGACTCTATGTGAATGCCTCCGGCGGTGTATCGGGATATGCAATGAATCAAGAGCGACATGTATGAAAGAATTATGAATGGTGGCTTTGCCACAAATACAATGTCAACTACATGATCATGCAAGGCAATATGACAATGATGGAGCATGTCATGATAAACGAAATGATGGAAAGTTGCATGGCAATATATCTCGGAATGGCTATGGAAATGCCATAATAGGTAGGTATGGTGGCTGTTTTGAGGAAGATATAAGGAGGTTTATGTGTGATAAAGCGTATCATATCACGGGGTTTGGATGCACCGGCGAAGTTTGCACCAACTCTCAAGGTGAGAAAGGGCAATGCACGGTACCGAAGAGGCTAGAAAATTGCGGAAAGGTAAGTGTGCGTATAATCCATGGACTCACATTAGTCATAAAGAACTCATATACTTATTGCAAAAAATTATTAGCCCTCGAAGCAAAGTACTACTACGCATGCTCCTAGGGGAAGGGTTGGTTGGAGTTAACCATCGCGCGATCCCGACCGCCACACAAAGGATGACAATCAATAAATACCTCATGCTCCGACTTTGTTACATAACGGTTCACCATACGTGCATGCTACGGGAATCACAAACTCCAACATAAGTATTTTTCAATTCCACAATTACTCAACTAGCACAACTATGATATTACCACCTTTATATCTCAAAACAATTATCTAGTATCAAATTTCTCATGATATTATAATTAAAGCAAATTGCCATGCTGTTTTAAGACTCTCAAAATAATATAAGTGAAGCATGAGAGATCAATATTTTCTATAAAACAAATCCACCGCCGTGCTCTAAAAGATATAAGTGAAGCACTAGAGCAAAACTATATAGCTCAAAAGATATAAGTGAAGCACATAGAGTATTTTAACAATTTCCGAATCATGCGTGTCTCTCTCAAAAGTTGTGTACAGCAAGGATGATTGTGGTAAACTAAAAAACAATGAATCAAATAATACAAGACGCTCCAAGCAAAACACATATCATGTGGTGAATAAAAATATAGCTCGAAGTAAAGTTACCGATGGAAGTAGACGAAAGAGGGGATGCCTTCCGGGGCATCCCCAAGCTTTGGCTTTTAGGTGTCCTTAGATTATCTTGGGGTGCCATGGGCATCCCCAATCTTAGTCTCTTGCCACTCCTTTTTCCATAATCCATCAAATCTTTCACCCAAAACTTGAAAACTTCACAACACAAAACTTAACAGAAAATCTCGTGAGCTCCGTTAGCGAAAGAAAACAAAACACCACTTCAAGGTACTGTAATGAACTCATTCTTTATTTATATTGGTGTTAAACCTACTGTATTCCAACTTCTCTATGGTTTATAAACTATTTTATTAGCCATAGATTCATCAAAATAAGCAAACAACACACGAAAAACAGAATCTGTCAAAAACAGAACAGTCTGTAGTAATCTGTAACTAACGCAAACTTCTGGAACTCCAAAAACTCAGCCAAAATAGGACGACCTAGACATTTTGTTTATTGATCAGAATCAATTGGAATCGATATTTTATCACGTTCTGGTGATTTTTAACAATTATTTTCGTGAACATAAAGTTTCTGGAATTTTCAGCAAGATCAAATAACTATCATCCAAGAAGATCCTATAGGTTAAACTTGGCACAAACACTAATTAAAACATAAAAACAAATCTAACCAGAGGCTAGATCAAATATTTATTCCTAAGCAAAAAATAAAAAACTAAAAAAATAAAACAGGGTTGCCTCCCAACAAGCGCTATCGTTTAACGCCCCTAGCTAGGCATAATAGCAAGGATAGATCTAGGTATTGCCATCTTTGGTAGGCAATCCATAAGTGGCTCTCATAATAGATTCATAAGGTAATTTTATTTTCTTTCTAGGGAAGTGTTCCATGCCTTTTCTTAACGGAAATTGGAATCTAATATTCCCTTCCTTCATATCAATAATTGCACCAATCGTTCTAAGGAAAGGTCTACCAAGAATAATAGGACATGAAGGATTGCAATCTATATCAAGAACAATAAAATCTATGGGCACATAATTCCTATTTTCAACAATAAGAACATCATTAATTCTTCCCACAGGTTTCTTAATGGTGGAATCCGCAAGGTGTAAGTTTAAAGAGCAATCATTAAAATCACGGAAACCTAGCAAATCGCACAAAGTTTTTGGAATCGTGGAAACACTAGCACCCAAATCACACAAAGCATAGCATTCATGATATTTAATTTTAATTTTAATAGTAGGTTCCCACTCATCATAAAGTTTTCTAGGGATAGAAACTTCCAACTCAAGTTTTTCTTCATAAGATTGCATCAAAGGATCAACGATGTGTTTGGTAAAGGCTTTATTTTGACTATAAGCATGTGGAGAATTTAGCACGGATTGCAACAAGGAAATACAACCTATCAAAGAGCAATTATCATAATTAAAATCCTTGAAATCGAAAATAGTGGGTTCATTAATATCTAGAGTTTTGATCTCTTCAATCCCACTTTTACCAATTTTTGCATCAAGATCTAAAAACTCCGAATTTTTGGAACACCTTCTAGGTAAAGGTGGATCATATTCAGTCCCATCATTATCAAGATTCATATTGCAAAACAAAGATTTAATAGGGGACACATCAATAACTTTTAGATCTTCATCTTTATTTTCATAGAAACTAGAAGAACACGCTTTCACAAAACAATCTTTCTTAGCACGCATCCTAGCGGTTCTTTCTTTGCACTCATCAATGGAAATTCTCATGGCATTGAGAGACTCATTGATATCATGCTTAGGTGGAATAGATCTAAGTTTCAAAGAATCAACATCAAGAGAAATTCTATCAACGCTCCTAGCTAATTCATCAACTTTAGGCAATCTTTCTTCAAGCAAAGCATTGAAATTCTTTTGCGAATTCATAAACTCCTTAACACTAGTCTCAAATTCAGAGGGCATCTTATTAAAATTTCCATAAGAATTGTTGTAGGAATTACCATAATTATTAGAGGAATTACTAGGATACGGCCTAGGATTAAAGTTTCCTCTATACGCGTTGTTACCAAAATTATTCCTACCAACAAAATTCACATCCATAGATTAATTATTATTCTCAATCAAAGTAGACAAAGGCATATCATTAGGATCAGAAGAAACACTTTTATTAGCAAATAATTTCATAAGTTCATCCATCTTTCCACTCAAAACATTAATTTCTTCTATCGCATGCACTTTCTTATTAGTAGATCTTTCAGTGTGCCATTGAGAATAATTAACCACAATATTATCTAGGAGTTTAGTAGCTTCTCCTAAAGTGATTTCCATAAAAGTGCCTCGCGCGGCCGAATCTAAAAGATTTCTAGAAGCAAAATTCAATCCGGCATAAGAATTTTGTATAATCATCCACAAATTGAAACCATGAGTAGGGCAATTACGTATCATTAATTTCATCCTCTCCCAAGCTTGTGCAACATGTTCATGATAAAGTTGCTTAAAATTCATGATATCGTTTCTAAGAGAGATGATCTTAGCGGAAGGAAAATACTTAGAGATAAAAGCATCTTTGCACTTATTCCAAGAATCAATACTATTTTTAGGCAAAGACGAAAACCAAGCTTTAGCACGATCTCTAGGCAAAAAGGAAATAGCTTCAATTTAACAATATCATTGTCCACATCTTTCTTCTTTTGCATATCACACAAATCAACGAAGCTATTTAGATGGGTAGCGTCATCTTCACTAGGAAGGCCGGTGAATTGATCTTTCATGACAAGATTCAACAAAGCAGCATTAATTTCACAAGATTCAGTATCGGTAAGAGGAGCAATCGGAGTGCTAAGGAGATCATTGTTTTTGGTATTGGTAAAGTCACACAATTTGGTATTATCTTGAGCCATCGTGACAATCAAGCAATCCAACACACGAGCAAACAAGAAGCACGCGAAAAAGAGGCGAACGGAAAAGAGAGGGCGAATAAAACGGCAAGGGTGAAGTGGGGGAGCGGAAAACGAGAGGCAAATGGCAAATAATGTAATGCGGGAGATAAGGGTTTGTGATGGGTACATGGAGCAATAAAAAATTATAGATACGTTGGAGATGTATGAAGCATCCCCAAGCTTAATTCCTGCTCATCCTCGAGTAGGTAAATGATAAAACAGAATTTTTGATGCGGAATGCTACTTGGCATAATTTCAATGTAATTCTTCTTAATTGTGGTATGAATATTCAGATCCGCAAGATTCAAGATAAAAGTTCAATATTGACATAAAAATAATAATACTTCAAGCATACTAACTAAGCAATTATGTCTTCTAAAAATAACATGGCCAAAGAAAGTTATCCCTACAAAATCATATAGTCTGGCTATGCTCTATTTTCACCACACAAAATATTTAAATCATGTACAACCCTGATGACAAGCCAAGCAATTGTTTCATACTTTTGACATTCTCAAACTTTTTCAATCTTCACGCAATACATGAGCGTGAGCCATGGACATAGCACTATATGTGGAATAGAATGGTGGTTGTGGAGAAGACAAAAAGGAGAAGATAGTCTCACATCAACTAGGCGTATCAAAGGGCTATGGAGATGCCCATCGATAGATATCAATGTGAGTGAGTAGGGATTGCCATGCAATGGATGCACTAGAGCTATAAGTATATGAAATCTCAACAAAAGACACTAAGTGGGTGTGCATCCAACTCGCTTGCTCACGAAGACCTAGGGAATTTTGAGGAAGCCCATCATTGGAATATACAAGCCAAGTTCTGTAAAAAAATCCCCACTAGTATGTGAAAGTAATATCATAGGAGACTCTCTATCATGAAGATCATGGTGCTACTTTGAAGCACAAGTGTGGTAAAAGGATAGTAACATTGTCCCTTCTCTCTTTTTCTCTCATTTTTTTATTTGGGCCTTTTTTCTCTTTTTTTTATGGCCTCTTTTTTTTCGTCCGGAGTCTCATCCCGACTTGTGGGGGAATAATAGTCTCCATCATCCTTTCGTCACTTGGGACAATGCTCTAAAAATGATGATCATCACACTTTTATTTTCTTACAACTCAACAATTACAACTCGATACTTGGAACAAAATATGACTCTATATGAATGCCTCCGGCGGTGTACCGGGATATGCAATGAATCAAGAGTGACATGTATGAAAGAATTATGAACGGTGGCTTTGCCACAAATACAATGTCAACTACATGATCATGCAAAGCAATATGACAATGATGAAGCGTGTCATAATAAAAGAAACGATGGTATGTTGCATGTCAATATATCTCGGAATGGCTATGGAAATGCCATGATAGGTAGGTATGATGGCTGTTTTGAGGAAGGTAAATGGTGGGTGTATGATACCGGCGAAAAGTGCGCGGTATTAGAGAGGCTAGCAATGGCGGAAGGAAGAAGGGTGCGTATAATCCATGGACTCAACATTAGTCATAAAGAACTCATATACTTATTGCAAAAATCTACAAGTTATCAAAGCGAAGTATTACGCGCATGCTCCTAGGGGGATAGATTGGTAGGAAAAGACCATCGCTCGTCCCCGACCGCCACTCATAAGGAAGACAATCAATAAATAAATCATGCTCCGACTTCATCACATAACGGTTCACCATACGTGCATGCTACGGGAATCACAAACTTTAACACAAGTATTTCTCAAATTCACAACTACTCAACTAGCATGACTCTAATATCACCATCTTCATATCTCAAAACAATTATCAAGCATCAAACTTCTCATAGTATTCAACACACTCATAGGAATTTTTCTTTTACTAATCTTATATGCCTATTATTGTTAAAGAAAACTACCATGCTGTTTTGTAGGACTCAAAATAATCTAATTGAAGCATGAGAGAACAATAGTTTCTATAAAACAAAATCACCACCATGCTCTAAAAGATATAAGTGAAGCACTAGAGCAAAAACTATATAACTCAAAAGATATAAGTGAAGCACATAGAGTATTCTAATAATTTCCGAATCATGTGTGTCTCTCTCAAAAGGTGTGTACAGCAAGGATGATTGTGGTAAACTAAAAAGCAAATACTCAAATCATACAAGACGCTCCAAGCAAAACACATATCATGTGGTGAATAAAAATATAGCTCCAAGTAAAGTTACCGATGGAAGTAGACGAAAGAGGGGATGCCTTCCGGGGCATCCCCAAGCTTTGGATTTTTGGTGTCCTTAGATTATCTTGGGGGTTCCATGGGAATCCCCAAGCTTAGGCTCTTGCCACTCCTTATTCCATAATACATCAAATCTTTCACCCAAAACTTGAAAATTTCACAACACAAAACTTAGCAGAAAATCTCGTGAGCTCCGTTAGCGAAAGAAAACAAAAGACCACTTCAAGGTACTGTAATGAACTAATTATTTATTTATATTGGTGTTAAACCTACTGTATTCCAACTTCTCTATGGTTTATAAACTATTTTACTAGCCATAGACTCATCAAAATAAGCAAACAACACACGAAAAACAGAATCTGTCAAAAACAGAACAATCTGTAGTAATCTGTAACTAACGCAAACTTCTGGAACTCCAAAAAATTAGCCAAAATAGGAAGACCTAGAAAATTTGTTTATTGATCAGAAGCAATTGGAATCAATATTTTATCACGTTCTGGTGATTTTTAACAATTATTTTCGTGAACAGAAAGTTTCTGGAATTTTCTGCAAGATCAAATAACTATCATCCAAGAAGATCCTATTGGTTTAACTTGGCACAAACGCTAATTAAAACATAAAAGCACATATAACCAGAGGCTAGATCAAATATTCATTCCTAAACAGAAGCAAAAGGCAAAAAAAACTAAAAATAAAATTGGGTTGCCCCCCAACAAGCGCTATAGTTTAATGCCCTTAGCTAGGCATAAAAGCAAGGATAGATCTAGGTATTGCCATCTTTGGTTGGCAATCCATAAGTGGCTCTCATAATAGATTCATAAGGTAATTTTATTTTCTTCCTACGGAAGTGTTCCATGCCTTTTTTTAATGGAAATTGGAATGTAATATTCCCTTCCTTCATATCAATAATTGCACCAATCATTCTAAGGAAAGGTCTACCAAGAATAATAGGACATGAAGGATTGCAATCTATGTCACGATAAAAATCTACGGGCACATAGTTCCTATTTGCAACAATAATAACATCATTAAATCTTCCCATAGGTTTCTTAATAGTGGAATCCGCAAGGTGCAAGTTTAAAGAGCAATCATCAAAATCAGGGAAACCTAACAAATCGCACAAAGTTTTTGGAATCGTGGAAACACTAGCACCCAAATCACACAAAGCATAGCATTCATGATCTTTAATCTTAATTTTAATAGTAGGTTCGCACTCATCATAAAGTTTTCTAGGGATAGAGCTTCCAGCTCAAGCTTTTCTTCATAAGATTGCATCAAAGCATCAACGATATGTTTGGTAAAAGCTTTATTTTGACTATAAGCATGAGGAGAATTTAGCACGGATTGCAACAAGGAAATACAATCTATCAAAGAGCAATTATCATAATTATCATGATAAAAGTGGGATTGAAGAAATCAAAACATTAGATGATCATCACACTTTTTTATTTGGGCCTTTTCTCTTTTTTTATGGCCTCTTTTTTTAGTCTACAGTCTCATCCAGACTTGTGGGGGAATCATAGTCTCCATCATCCTTTCCTTACTTGGGACAATGCTCTAATAATGATGATCATCACACTTTTTTTTACTTACAACTCATGAATTACAACTCAATACTTAGAACAAAATATGACTCTATGTGAATGCCTCCGGCGGTGTATCGGGATATGCAATGAATCAAGAGCGACATGTATGAAAGAATTATGAATGGTGGCTTTGCCACAAATACAATGTCAACTACATGATCATGCAAGGCAATATGACAATGATGGAGCATGTCATGATAAACGAAATGATGGAAAGTTGCATGGCAATATATCTCGGAATGGCTATGGAAATGCCATAATAGGTAGGTATGGTGGCTGTTTTGAGGAAGATATAAGGAGGTTTATGTGTGATAAAGCGTATCATATCACGGGGTTTGGATGCACCGGCGAAGTTTGCACCAACTCTCAAGGTGAGAAAGGGCAATGCACGGTACCGAAGAGGCTAGAAAATTGCGGAAAGGTAAGTGTGCGTATAATCCATGGACTCACATTAGTCATAAAGAACTCATATACTTATTGCAAAAAATTATTAGCCCTCGAAGCAAAGTACTACTACGCATGCTCCTAGGGGAAGGGTTGGTTGGAGTTAACCATCGCGCGATCCCGACCGCCACACAAAGGATGACAATCAATAAATACCTCATGCTCCGACTTTGTTACATAACGGTTCACCATACGTGCATGCTACGGGAATCACAAACTCCAACATAAGTATTTTTCAATTCCACAATTACTCAACTAGCACAACTATGATATTACCACCTTTATATCTCAAAACAATTATCTAGTATCAAATTTCTCATGATATTATAATTAAAGCAAATTGCCATGCTGTTTTAAGACTCTCAAAATAATATAAGTGAAGCATGAGAGATCAATATTTTCTATAAAACAAATCCACCGCCGTGCTCTAAAAGATATAAGTGAAGCACTAGAGCAAAACTATATAGCTCAAAAGATATAAGTGAAGCACATAGAGTATTTTAACAATTTCCGAATCATGCGTGTCTCTCTCAAAAGTTGTGTACAGCAAGGATGATTGTGGTAAACTAAAAAACAATGAATCAAATAATACAAGACGCTCCAAGCAAAACACATATCATGTGGTGAATAAAAATATAGCTCGAAGTAAAGTTACCGATGGAAGTAGACGAAAGAGGGGATGCCTTCCGGGGCATCCCCAAGCTTTGGCTTTTAGGTGTCCTTAGATTATCTTGGGGTGCCATGGGCATCCCCAATCTTAGTCTCTTGCCACTCCTTTTTCCATAATCCATCAAATCTTTCACCCAAAACTTGAAAACTTCACAACACAAAACTTAACAGAAAATCTCGTGAGCTCCGTTAGCGAAAGAAAACAAAACACCACTTCAAGGTACTGTAATGAACTCATTCTTTATTTATATTGGTGTTAAACCTACTGTATTCCAACTTCTCTATGGTTTATAAACTATTTTATTAGCCATAGATTCATCAAAATAAGCAAACAACACACGAAAAACAGAATCTGTCAAAAACAGAACAGTCTGTAGTAATCTGTAACTAACGCAAACTTCTGGAACTCCAAAAACTCAGCCAAAATAGGACGACCTAGACATTTTGTTTATTGATCAGAATCAATTGGAATCGATATTTTATCACGTTCTGGTGATTTTTAACAATTATTTTCGTGAACATAAAGTTTCTGGAATTTTCAGCAAGATCAAATAACTATCATCCAAGAAGATCCTATAGGTTAAACTTGGCACAAACACTAATTAAAACATAAAAACAAATCTAACCAGAGGCTAGATCAAATATTTATTCCTAAGCAAAAAATAAAAAACTAAAAAAATAAAACAGGGTTGCCTCCCAACAAGCGCTATCGTTTAACGCCCCTAGCTAGGCATAATAGCAAGGATAGATCTAGGTATTGCCATCTTTGGTAGGCAATCCATAAGTGGCTCTCATAATAGATTCATAAGGTAATTTTATTTTCTTTCTAGGGAAGTGTTCCATGCCTTTTCTTAACGGAAATTGGAATCTAATATTCCCTTCCTTCATATCAATAATTGCACCAATCGTTCTAAGGAAAGGTCTACCAAGAATAATAGGACATGAAGGATTGCAATCTATATCAAGAACAATAAAATCTATGGGCACATAATTCCTATTTTCAACAATAAGAACATCATTAATTCTTCCCACAGGTTTCTTAATGGTGGAATCCGCAAGGTGTAAGTTTAAAGAGCAATCATTAAAATCACGGAAACCTAGCAAATCGCACAAAGTTTTTGGAATCGTGGAAACACTAGCACCCAAATCACACAAAGCATAGCATTCATGATCTTTAATTTTAATTTTAATAGTAGGTTCCCACTCATCATAAAGTTTTCTAGGGATAGAAACTTCCAACTCAAGTTTTTCTTCATAAGATTGCATCAAAGCATCAACGATGTGTTTGGTAAAGGCTTTATTTTGACTATAAGCATGTGGAGAATTTAGCACGGATTGCAACAAGGAAATACAACCTATCAAAGAGCAATTATCATAATTAAAATCCTTGAAATCGAAAATAGTGGGTTCATTAATATCTAGAGTTTTGATCTCTTCAATCCCACTTTTACCAATTTTTGCATCAAGATCTAAAAACTCCGAATTTTTGGAACGCCTTCTAGGTAAAGGTGGATCATATTCAGTCCCATCATTATCAAGATTCATATTGCAAAACAAAGATTTAATAGGGGACACATCAATAACTTTTAGATCTTCATCTTTATTTTCATAGAAACTAGAAGAACACGCTTTCACAAAACAATCTTTCTTAGCACGCATCCTAGCGGTTCTTTCTTTGCACTCATCAATGGAAATTCTCATGGCATTGAGAGACTCATTGATATCATGCTTAGGTGGAATAGATCTAAGTTTCAAAGAATCAACATCAAGAGAAATTCTATCAACGCTCCTAGCTAATTCATCAACTTTAGGCAATCTTTCTTCAAGCAAAGCATTGAAATTCTTTTGCGAATTCATAAACTCCTTAACACTAGTCTCAAATTCAGAGGGCATCTTATTAAAATTTCCATAAGAATTGTTGTAGGAATTACCATAATTATTAGAGGAATTACTAGGATACGGCCTAGGATTAAAGTTTCCTCTATACGCGTTGTTACCAAAATTATTCCTACCAACAAAATTCACATCCATAGATTAATTATTATTCTCAATCAAAGTAGACAAAGGCATATCATTAGGATCAGAAGAAACACTTTTATTAGCAAATAATTTCATAAGTTCATCCATCTTTCCACTCAAAACATTAATTTCTTCTATCGCATGCACTTTCTTATTAGTAGATCTTTCAGTGTGCCATTGAGAATAATTAACCATAATATTATCTAGGAGTTTAGTAGCTTCTCCTAAAGTGATTTCCATAAAAGTGCCTCGCGCGGCCGAATCTAAAAGATTTCTAGAAGCAAAATTCAATCCGGCATAAGAATTTTGTATAATCATCCACAAATTGAAACCATGAGTAGGGCAATTACGTATCATTAATTTCATCCTCTCCCAAGCTTGTGCAACATGTTCATGATAAAGTTGCTTAAAATTCATGATATCGTTTCTAAGAGAGATGATCTTAGCGGAAGGAAAATACTTAGAGATAAAAGCATCTTTGCACTTATTCCAAGAATCAATACTATTTTTAGGCAAAGACGAAAACCAAGCTTTAGCACGATCTCTAGGCAAAAAGGAAATAGCTTCAATTTAACAATATCATTGTCCACATCTTTCTTCTTTTGCATATCACACAAATCAACGAAGCTATTTAGATGGGTAGCGTCATCTTCACTAGGAAGGCCGGTGAATTGATCTTTCATGACAAGATTCAACAAAGCAGCATTAATTTCACAAGATTCAGTATCGGTAAGAGGAGCAATCGGAGTGCTAAGGAGATCATTGTTTTTGGTATTGGTAAAGTCACACAATTTGGTATTATCTTGAGCCATCGTGACAATCAAGCAATCCAACACACGAGCAAACAAGAAGCACGCGAAAAAGAGGCGAACGGAAAAGAGAGGGCGAATAAAACGGCAAGGGTGAAGTGGGGGAGCGGAAAACGAGAGGCAAATGGCAAATAATGTAATGCGGGAGATAAGGGTTTGTGATGGGTACATGGAGCAATAAAAAATTATAGATACGTTGGAGATGTATGAAGCATCCCCAAGCTTAATTCCTGCTCATCCTCGAGTAGGTAAATGATAAAACAGAATTTTTGATGCGGAATGCTACTTGGCATAATTTCAATGTAATTCTTCTTAATTGTGGTATGAATATTCAGATCCGCAAGATTCAAGATAAAAGTTCAATATTGACATAAAAATAATAATACTTCAAGCATACTAACTAAGCAATTATGTCTTCTAAAAATAACATGGCCAAAGAAAGTTATCCCTACAAAATCATATAGTCTGGCTATGCTCTATTTTCACCACACAAAATATTTAAATCATGTACAACCCTGATGACAAGCCAAGCAATTGTTTCATACTTTTGACATTCTCAAACTTTTTTAATCTTCACGCAATACATGAGCGTGAGCCATGGACATAGCACTATATGTGGAATAGAATGGTGGTTGTGGAGAAGACAAAAAGGAGAAGATAGTCTCACATCAACTAGGCGTATCAAAGGGCTATGGAGATGCCCATCGATAGATATCAATGTGAGTGAGTAGGGATTGCCATGCAATGGATGCACTAGAGCTATAAGTATATGAAATCTCAACAAAAGACACTAAGTGGGTGTGCATCCAACTCGCTTGCTCACGAAGACCTAGGGAATTTTGAGGAAGCCCATCATTGGAATATACAAGCCAAGTTCTGTAAAAAAATCCCCACTAGTATATGAAAGTAATATCATAGGAGACTCTCTATCATGAAGATCATGGTGCTACTTTGAAGCACAAGTGTGGTAAAAGGATAGTAACATTGTCCCTTCTCTCTTTTTCTCTCATTTTTTTATTTGGGCCTTTTTTCTCTTTTTTTTATGGCCTCTTTTTTTTCGTCCGGAGTCTCATCCCGACTTGTGGGGGAATAATAGTCTCCATCATCCTTTCGTCACTTGGGACAATGCTCTAAAAATGATGATCATCACACTTTTATTTTCTTACAACTCAACAATTACAACTCGATACTTGGAACAAAATATGACTCTATATGAATGCCTCCGGCGGTGTACCGGGATATGCAATGAATCAAGAGTGACATGTATGAAAGAATTATGAACGGTGGCTTTGCCACAAATACAATGTCAACTACATGATCATGCAAAGCAATATGACAATGATGAAGCGTGTCATAATAAAAGAAACGATGGTATGTTGCATGTCAATATATCTCGGAATGGCTATGGAAATGCCATGATAGGTAGGTATGATGGCTGTTTTGAGGAAGGTAAATGGTGGGTGTATGATACCGGCGAAAAGTGCGCGGTATTAGAGAGGCTAGCAATGGCGGAAGGAAGAAGGGTGCGTATAATCCATGGACTCAACATTAGTCATAAAGAACTCATATACTTATTGCAAAAATCTACAAGTTATCAAAGCGAAGTATTACGCGCATGCTCCTAGGGGGATAGATTGGTAGGAAAAGACCATCGCTCGTCCCCGACCGCCACTCATAAGGAAGACAATCAATAAATAAATCATGCTCCGACTTCATCACATAACGGTTCACCATACGTGCATGCTACGGGAATCACAAACTTGAACACAAGTATTTCTCAAATTCACAACTACTCAACTAGCATGACTCTAATATCACCATCTTCATATCTCAAAACAATTATCAAGCATCAAACTTCTCATAGTATTCAACACACTCATAGGAATTTTTCTTTTACTAATCTTATATGCCTATTATTGTTAAAGAAAACTACCATGCTGTTTTGTAGGACTCAAAATAATCTAAGTGAAGCATGAGAGAACAATAGTTTCTATAAAACAAAATCACCACCATGCTCTAAAAGATATAAGTGAAGCACTAGAGCAAAAACTATATAACTCAAAAGATATAAGTGAAGCACATAGAGTATTCTAATAATTTCCGAATCATGTGTGTCTCTCTCAAAAGGTGTGTACAGCAAGGATGATTGTGGTAAACTAAAAAGCAAATACTCAAATCATACAAGACGCTCCAAGCAAAACACATATCATGTGGTGAATAAAAATATAGCTCCAAGTAAAGTTACCGATGGAAGTAGACGAAAGAGGGGATGCCTTCCGGGGCATCCCCAAGCTTTGGATTTTTGGTGTCCTTAGATTATCTTGGGGGTTCCATGGGAATCCCCAAGCTTAGGCTCTTGCCACTCCTTATTCCATAATACAACAAATCTTTCACCCAAAACTTGAAAATTTCACAACACAAAACTTAGCAGAAAATCTCGTGAGCTCCGTTAGCGAAAGAAAACAAAAGACCACTTCAAGGTACTGTAATGAACTAATTCTTTATTTATATTGGTGTTAAACCTACTGTATTCCAACTTCTCTATGGTTTATAAACTATTTTACTAGCCATAGACTCATCAAAATAAGCAAACAACACACGAAAAACAGAATCTGTCAAAAACAGAACAATCTGTAGTAATCTGTAACTAACGAAAACTTCTGGAACTCCAAAAAATTAGCCAAAATAGGAAGACCTAGAAAATTTGTTTATTGATCAGAAGCAATTGGAATCAATATTTTATCACGTTCTGGTGATTTTTAACAATTATTTTCGTGAACAGAAAGTTTCTCGAATTTTCTGCAAGATCAAATAACTATCATCCAAGAAGATCCTATTGGTTTAACTTGGCACAAACGCTAATTAAAACATAAAAACACATATAACCAGAGGCTAGATCAAATATTTATTCCTAAACAGAAGCAAAAGGCAAAAAAAACTAAAAATAAAATTGGGTTGCCCCCCAACAAGCGCTATAGTTTAATGCCCTTAGCTAGGCATAAAAGCAAGGATAGATCTAGGTATTGCCATCTTTGGTTGGCAATCCATAAGTGGCTCTCATAATAGATTCATAAGGTAATTTTATTTTCTTCCTACGGAAGTGTTCCATGCCTTTTTTAATGGAAATTGGAATGTAATATTCCCTTCCTTCATATCAATAATTGCACCAATCATTCTAAGGAAAGGTCTACCAAGAATAATAGGACATGAGGATTGCAATCTATGTCAAGAACGATAAAAATCTACGGGCACATAGTTCCTATTTGCAACAATAATAACATCATTAAATCTTCCCATAGGTTTCTTAATAGTGGAATCCGCAAGGTGCAAGTTTAAAGAGCAATCATCAAAATCAGGGAAACCTAACAAATCGCACAAAGTTTTTGGAATCGTGGAAACACTAGCACCCAAATCACACAAAGCATAGCATTCATGATCTTTAATCTTAATTTTAATAGTAGGTTCGCACTCATCATAAAGTTTTCTAGGGATAGAGCTTCCAGCTCAAGCTTTTCTTCATAAGATTGCATCAAAGCATCAACGATATGTTTGGTAAAAGCTTTATTTTGACTATAAGCATGAGGAGAATTTAGCACGGATTGCAACAAGGAAATACAATCTATCAAAGAGCAATTATCATAATTATCATGATAAAAGTGGGATTGAAGAAATCAAAACATTAGATGATCATCACACTTTTTTATTTGGGCCTTTTCTCTTTTTTTATGGCCTCTTTTTTTAGTCTACAGTCTCATCCAGACTTGTGGGGGAATCATAGTCTCCATCATCCTTTCCTTACTTGGGACAATGCTCTAATAATGATGATCATCACACTTTTTTTTACTTACAACTCATGAATTACAACTCAATACTTAGAACAAAATATGACTCTATGTGAATGCCTCCGGCGGTGTATCGGGATATGCAATGAATCAAGAGCGACATGTATGAAAGAATTATGAATGGTGGCTTTGCCACAAATACAATGTCAACTACATGATCATGCAAGGCAATATGACAATGATGGAGCATGTCATGATAAACGAAATGATGGAAAGTTGCATGGCAATATATCTCGGAATGGCTATGGAAATGCCATAATAGGTAGGTATGGTGGCTGTTTTGAGGAAGATATAAGGAGGTTTATGTGTGATAAAGCGTATCATATCACGGGGTTTGGATGCACCGGCGAAGTTTGCACCAACTCTCAAGGTGAGAAAGGGCAATGCACGGTACCGAAGAGGCTAGAAAATTGCGGAAAGGTAAGTGTGCGTATAATCCATGGACTCACATTAGTCATAAAGAACTCATATACTTATTGCAAAAAATTATTAGCCCTCGAAGCAAAGTACTACTACGCATGCTCCTAGGGGAAGGGTTGGTTGGAGTTAACCATCGCGCGATCCCGACCGCCACACAAAGGATGACAATCAATAAATACCTCATGCTCCGACTTTGTTACATAACGGTTCACCATACGTGCATGCTACGGGAATCACAAACTCCAACATAAGTATTTTTCAATTCCACAATTACTCAACTAGCACAACTATGATATTACCACCTTTATATCTCAAAACAATTATCTAGTATCAAATTTCTCATGATATTATAATTAAAGCAAATTGCCATGCTGTTTTAAGACTCTCAAAATAATATAAGTGAAGCATGAGAGATCAATATTTTCTATAAAACAAATCCACCGCCGTGCTCTAAAAGATATAAGTGAAGCACTAGAGCAAAACTATATAGCTCAAAAGATATAAGTGAAGCACATAGAGTATTTTAACAATTTCCGAATCATGCGTGTCTCTCTCAAAAGTTGTGTACAGCAAGGATGATTGTGGTAAACTAAAAAACAATGAATCAAATAATACAAGACGCTCCAAGCAAAACACATATCATGTGGTGAATAAAAATATAGCTCGAAGTAAAGTTACCGATGGAAGTAGACGAAAGAGGGGATGCCTTCCGGGGCATCCCCAAGCTTTGGCTTTTAGGTGTCCTTAGATTATCTTGGGGTGCCATGGGCATCCCCAATCTTAGTCTCTTGCCACTCCTTTTTCCATAATCCATCAAATCTTTCACCCAAAACTTGAAAACTTCACAACACAAAACTTAACAGAAAATCTCGTGAGCTCCGTTAGCGAAAGAAAACAAAACACCACTTCAAGGTACTGTAATGAACTCATTCTTTATTTATATTGGTGTTAAACCTACTGTATTCCAACTTCTCTATGGTTTATAAACTATTTTATTAGCCATAGATTCATCAAAATAAGCAAACAACACACGAAAAACAGAATCTGTCAAAAACAGAACAGTCTGTAGTAATCTGTAACTAACGCAAACTTCTGGAACTCCAAAAACTCAGCCAAAATAGGACGACCTAGACATTTTGTTTATTGATCAGAATCAATTGGAATCGATATTTTATCACGTTCTGGTGATTTTTAACAATTATTTTCGTGAACATAAAGTTTCTGGAATTTTCAGCAAGATCAAATAACTATCATCCAAGAAGATCCTATAGGTTAAACTTGGCACAAACACTAATTAAAACATAAAAACAAATCTAACCAGAGGCTAGATCAAATATTTATTCCTAAGCAAAAAATAAAAAACTAAAAAAATAAAACAGGGTTGCCTCCCAACAAGCGCTATCGTTTAACGCCCCTAGCTAGGCATAATAGCAAGGATAGATCTAGGTATTGCCATCTTTGGTAGGCAATCCATAAGTGGCTCTCATAATAGATTCATAAGGTAATTTTATTTTCTTTCTAGGGAAGTGTTCCATGCCTTTTCTTAACGGAAATTGGAATCTAATATTCCCTTCCTTCATATCAATAATTGCACCAATCGTTCTAAGGAAAGGTCTACCAAGAATAATAGGACATGAAGGATTGCAATCTATATCAAGAACAATAAAATCTATGGGCACATAATTCCTATTTTCAACAATAAGAACATCATTAATTCTTCCCACAGGTTTCTTAATGGTGGAATCCGCAAGGTGTAAGTTTAAAGAGCAATCATTAAAATCACGGAAACCTAGCAAATCGCACAAAGTTTTTGGAATCGTGGAAACACTAGCACCCAAATCACACAAAGCATAGCATTCATGATCTTTAATTTTAATTTTAATAGTAGGTTCCCACTCATCATAAAGTTTTCTAGGGATAGAAACTTCCAACTCAAGTTTTTCTTCATAAGATTGCATCAAAGCATCAACGATGTGTTTGGTAAAGGCTTTATTTTGACTATAAGCATGTGGAGAATTTAGCACGGATTGCAACAAGGAAATACAACCTATCAAAGAGCAATTATCATAATTAAAATCCTTGAAATCGAAAATAGTGGGTTCATTAATATCTAGAGTTTTGATCTCTTCAATCCCACTTTTACCAATTTTTGCATCAAGATCTAAAAACTCCGAATTTTTGGAACGCCTTCTAGGTAAAGGTGGATCATATTCAGTCCCATCATTATCAAGATTCATATTGCAAAACAAAGATTTAATAGGGGACACATCAATAACTTTTAGATCTTCATCTTTATTTTCATAGAAACTAGAAGAACACGCTTTCACAAAACAATCTTTCTTAGCACGCATCCTAGCGGTTCTTTCTTTGCACTCATCAATGGAAATTCTCATGGCATTGAGAGACTCATTGATATCATGCTTAGGTGGAATAGATCTAAGTTTCAAAGAATCAACATCAAGAGAAATTCTATCAACGCTCCTAGCTAATTCATCAACTTTAGGCAATCTTTCTTCAAGCAAAGCATTGAAATTCTTTTGCGAATTCATAAACTCCTTAACACTAGTCTCAAATTCAGAGGGCATCTTATTAAAATTTCCATAAGAATTGTTGTAGGAATTACCATAATTATTAGAGGAATTACTAGGATACGGCCTAGGATTAAAGTTTCCTCTATACGCGTTGTTACCAAAATTATTCCTACCAACAAAATTCACATCCATAGATTAATTATTATTCTCAATCAAAGTAGACAAAGGCATATCATTAGGATCAGAAGAAACACTTTTATTAGCAAATAATTTCATAAGTTCATCCATCTTTCCACTCAAAACATTAATTTCTTCTATCGCATGCACTTTCTTATTAGTAGATCTTTCAGTGTGCCATTGAGAATAATTAACCACAATATTATCTAGGAGTTTAGTAGCTTCTCCTAAAGTGATTTCCATAAAAGTGCCTCGCGCGGCCGAATCTAAAAGATTTCTAGAAGCAAAATTCAATCCGGCATAAGAATTTTGTATAATCATCCACAAATTGAAACCATGAGTAGGGCAATTACGTATCATTAATTTCATCCTCTCCCAAGCTTGTGCAACATGTTCATGATAAAGTTGCTTAAAATTCATGATATCGTTTCTAAGAGAGATGATCTTAGCGGAAGGAAAATACTTAGAGATAAAAGCATCTTTGCACTTATTCCAAGAATCAATACTATTTTTAGGCAAAGACGAAAACCAAGCTTTAGCACGATCTCTAGGCAAAAAGGAAATAGCTTCAATTTAACAATATCATTGTCCACATCTTTCTTCTTTTGCATATCACACAAATCAACGAAGCTATTTAGATGGGTAGCGTCATCTTCACTAGGAAGGCCGGTGAATTGATCTTTCATGACAAGATTCAACAAAGCAGCATTAATTTCACAAGATTCAGTATCGGTAAGAGGAGCAATCGGAGTGCTAAGGAGATCATTGTTTTTGGTATTGGTAAAGTCACACAATTTGGTATTATCTTGAGCCATCGTGACAATCAAGCAATCCAACACACGAGCAAACAAGAAGCACGCGAAAAAGAGGCGAACGGAAAAGAGAGGGCGAATAAAACGGCAAGGGTGAAGTGGGGGAGCGGAAAACGAGAGGCAAATGGCAAATAATGTAATGCGGGAGATAAGGGTTTGTGATGGGTACATGGAGCAATAAAAAATTATAGATACGTTGGAGATGTATGAAGCATCCCCAAGCTTAATTCCTGCTCATCCTCGAGTAGGTAAATGATAAAACAGAATTTTTGATGCGGAATGCTACTTGGCATAATTTCAATGTAATTCTTCTTAATTGTGGTATGAATATTCAGATCCGCAAGATTCAAGATAAAAGTTCAATATTGACATAAAAATAATAATACTTCAAGCATACTAACTAAGCAATTATGTCTTCTAAAAATAACATGGCCAAAGAAAGTTATCCCTACAAAATCATATAGTCTGGCTATGCTCTATTTTCACCACACAAAATATTTAAATCATGTACAACCCTGATGACAAGCCAAGCAATTGTTTCATACTTTTGACATTCTCAAACTTTTTCAATCTTCACGCAATACATGAGCGTGAGCCATGGACATAGCACTATATGTGGAATAGAATGGTGGTTGTGGAGAAGACAAAAAGGAGAAGATAGTCTCACATCAACTAGGCGTATCAAAGGGCTATGGAGATGCCCATCGATAGATATCAATGTGAGTGAGTAGGGATTGCCATGCAATGGATGCACTAGAGCTATAAGTATATGAAATCTCAACAAAAGACACTAAGTGGGTGTGCATCCAACTCGCTTGCTCACGAAGACCTAGGGAATTTTGAGGAAGCCCATCATTGGAATATACAAGCCAAGTTCTGTAAAAAAATCCCCACTAGTATGTGAAAGTAATATCATAGGAGACTCTCTATCATGAAGATCATGGTGCTACTTTGAAGCACAAGTGTGGTAAAAGGATAGTAACATTGTCCCTTCTCTCTTTTTCTCTCATTTTTTTATTTGGGCCTTTTTTCTCTTTTTTTTATGGCCTCTTTTTTTTCGTCCGGAGTCTCATCCCGACTTGTGGGGGAATAATAGTCTCCATCATCCTTTCGTCACTTGGGACAATGCTCTAAAAATGATGATCATCACACTTTTATTTTCTTACAACTCAACAATTACAACTCGATACTTGGAACAAAATATGACTCTATATGAATGCCTCCGGCGGTGTACCGGGATATGCAATGAATCAAGAGTGACATGTATGAAAGAATTATGAACGGTGGCTTTGCCACAAATACAATGTCAACTACATGATCATGCAAAGCAATATGACAATGATGAAGCGTGTCATAATAAAAGAAACGATGGTATGTTGCATGTCAATATATCTCGGAATGGCTATGGAAATGCCATGATAGGTAGGTATGATGGCTGTTTTGAGGAAGGTAAATGGTGGGTGTATGATACCGGCGAAAAGTGCGCGGTATTAGAGAGGCTAGCAATGGCGGAAGGAAGAAGGGTGCGTATAATCCATGGACTCAACATTAGTCATAAAGAACTCATATACTTATTGCAAAAATCTACAAGTTATCAAAGCGAAGTATTACCCGCATGCTCCTAGGGGGATAGATTGGTAGGAAAAGACCATCGCTCGTCCCCGACCGCCACTCATAAGGAAGACAATCAATAAATAAATCATGCTCCGACTTCATCACATAACGGTTCACCATACGTGCATGCTACGGGAATCACAAACTTTAACACAAGTATTTCTCAAATTCACAACTACTCAACTAGCATGACTCTAATATCACCATCTTCATATCTCAAAACAATTATCAAGCATCAAACTTCTCATAGTATTCAACACACTCATAGGAATTTTTCTTTTACTAATCTTATATGCCTATTATTGTTAAAGAAAACTACCATGCTGTTTTGTAGGACTCAAAATAATCTAATTGAAGCATGAGAGAACAATAGTTTCTATAAAACAAAATCACCACCATGCTCTAAAAGATATAAGTGAAGCACTAGAGCAAAAACTATATAACTCAAAAGATATAAGTGAAGCACATAGAGTATTCTAATAATTTCCGAATCATGTGTGTCTCTCTCAAAAGGTGTGTACAGCAAGGATGATTGTGGTAAACTAAAAAGCAAATACTCAAATCATACAAGACGCTCCAAGCAAAACACATATCATGTGGTGAATAAAAATATAGCTCCAAGTAAAGTTACCGATGGAAGTAGACGAAAGAGGGGATGCCTTCCGGGGCATCCCCAAGCTTTGGATTTTTGGTGTCCTTAGATTATCTTGGGGGTTCCATGGGAATCCCCAAGCTTAGGCTCTTGCCACTCCTTATTCCATAATACATCAAATCTTTCACCCAAAACTTGAAAATTTCACAACACAAAACTTAGCAGAAAATCTCGTGAGCTCCGTTAGCGAAAGAAAACAAAAGACCACTTCAAGGTACTGTAATGAACTAATTATTTATTTATATTGGTGTTAAACCTACTGTATTCCAACTTCTCTATGGTTTATAAACTATTTTACTAGCCATAGACTCATCAAAATAAGCAAACAACACACGAAAAACAGAATCTGTCAAAAACAGAACAATCTGTAGTAATCTGTAACTAACGCAAACTTCTGGAACTCCAAAAAATTAGCCAAAATAGGAAGACCTAGAAAATTTGTTTATTGATCAGAAGCAATTGGAATCAATATTTTATCACGTTCTGGTGATTTTTAACAATTATTTTCGTGAACAGAAAGTTTCTGGAATTTTCTGCAAGATCAAATAACTATCATCCAAGAAGATCCTATTGGTTTAACTTGGCACAAACGCTAATTAAAACATAAAAGCACATATAACCAGAGGCTAGATCAAATATTCATTCCTAAACAGAAGCAAAAGGCAAAAAAAACTAAAAATAAAATTGGGTTGCCCCCCAACAAGCGCTATAGTTTAATGCCCTTAGCTAGGCATAAAAGCAAGGATAGATCTAGGTATTGCCATCTTTGGTTGGCAATCCATAAGTGGCTCTCATAATAGATTCATAAGGTAATTTTATTTTCTTCCTACGGAAGTGTTCCATGCCTTTTTTTAATGGAAATTGGAATGTAATATTCCCTTCCTTCATATCAATAATTGCACCAATCATTCTAAGGAAAGGTCTACCAAGAATAATAGGACATGAAGGATTGCAATCTATGTCACGATAAAAATCTACGGGCACATAGTTCCTATTTGCAACAATAATAACATCATTAAATCTTCCCATAGGTTTCTTAATAGTGGAATCCGCAAGGTGCAAGTTTAAAGAGCAATCATCAAAATCAGGGAAACCTAACAAATCGCACAAAGTTTTTGGAATCGTGGAAACACTAGCACCCAAATCACACAAAGCATAGCATTCATGATCTTTAATCTTAATTTTAATAGTAGGTTCGCACTCATCATAAAGTTTTCTAGGGATAGAGCTTCCAGCTCAAGCTTTTCTTCATAAGATTGCATCAAAGCATCAACGATATGTTTGGTAAAAGCTTTATTTTGACTATAAGCATGAGGAGAATTTAGCACGGATTGCAACAAGGAAATACAATCTATCAAAGAGCAATTATCATAATTATCATGATAAAAGTGGGATTGAAGAAATCAAAACATTAGATGATCATCACACTTTTTTATTTGGGCCTTTTCTCTTTTTTTATGGCCTCTTTTTTTAGTCTACAGTCTCATCCAGACTTGTGGGGGAATCATAGTCTCCATCATCCTTTCCTTACTTGGGACAATGCTCTAATAATGATGATCATCACACTTTTTTTTACTTACAACTCATGAATTACAACTCAATACTTAGAACAAAATATGACTCTATGTGAATGCCTCCGGCGGTGTATCGGGATATGCAATGAATCAAGAGCGACATGTATGAAAGAATTATGAATGGTGGCTTTGCCACAAATACAATGTCAACTACATGATCATGCAAGGCAATATGACAATGATGGAGCATGTCATGATAAACGAAATGATGGAAAGTTGCATGGCAATATATCTCGGAATGGCTATGGAAATGCCATAATAGGTAGGTATGGTGGCTGTTTTGAGGAAGATATAAGGAGGTTTATGTGTGATAAAGCGTATCATATCACGGGGTTTGGATGCACCGGCGAAGTTTGCACCAACTCTCAAGGTGAGAAAGGGCAATGCACGGTACCGAAGAGGCTAGAAAATTGCGGAAAGGTAAGTGTGCGTATAATCCATGGACTCACATTAGTCATAAAGAACTCATATACTTATTGCAAAAAATTATTAGCCCTCGAAGCAAAGTACTACTACGCATGCTCCTAGGGGAAGGGTTGGTTGGAGTTAACCATCGCGCGATCCCGACCGCCACACAAAGGATGACAATCAATAAATACCTCATGCTCCGACTTTGTTACATAACGGTTCACCATACGTGCATGCTACGGGAATCACAAACTCCAACATAAGTATTTTTCAATTCCACAATTACTCAACTAGCACAACTATGATATTACCACCTTTATATCTCAAAACAATTATCTAGTATCAAATTTCTCATGATATTATAATTAAAGCAAATTGCCATGCTGTTTTAAGACTCTCAAAATAATATAAGTGAAGCATGAGAGATCAATATTTTCTATAAAACAAATCCACCGCCGTGCTCTAAAAGATATAAGTGAAGCACTAGAGCAAAACTATATAGCTCAAAAGATATAAGTGAAGCACATAGAGTATTTTAACAATTTCCGAATCATGCGTGTCTCTCTCAAAAGTTGTGTACAGCAAGGATGATTGTGGTAAACTAAAAAACAATGAATCAAATAATACAAGACGCTCCAAGCAAAACACATATCATGTGGTGAATAAAAATATAGCTCGAAGTAAAGTTACCGATGGAAGTAGACGAAAGAGGGGATGCCTTCCGGGGCATCCCCAAGCTTTGGCTTTTAGGTGTCCTTAGATTATCTTGGGGTGCCATGGGCATCCCCAATCTTAGTCTCTTGCCACTCCTTTTTCCATAATCCATCAAATCTTTCACCCAAAACTTGAAAACTTCACAACACAAAACTTAACAGAAAATCTCGTGAGCTCCGTTAGCGAAAGAAAACAAAACACCACTTCAAGGTACTGTAATGAACTCATTCTTTATTTATATTGGTGTTAAACCTACTGTATTCCAACTTCTCTATGGTTTATAAACTATTTTATTAGCCATAGATTCATCAAAATAAGCAAACAACACACGAAAAACAGAATCTGTCAAAAACAGAACAGTCTGTAGTAATCTGTAACTAACGCAAACTTCTGGAACTCCAAAAACTCAGCCAAAATAGGACGACCTAGACATTTTGTTTATTGATCAGAATCAATTGGAATCGATATTTTATCACGTTCTGGTGATTTTTAACAATTATTTTCGTGAACATAAAGTTTCTGGAATTTTCAGCAAGATCAAATAACTATCATCCAAGAAGATCCTATAGGTTAAACTTGGCACAAACACTAATTAAAACATAAAAACAAATCTAACCAGAGGCTAGATCAAATATTTATTCCTAAGCAAAAAATAAAAAACTAAAAAAATAAAACAGGGTTGCCTCCCAACAAGCGCTATCGTTTAACGCCCCTAGCTAGGCATAATAGCAAGGATAGATCTAGGTATTGCCATCTTTGGTAGGCAATCCATAAGTGGCTCTCATAATAGATTCATAAGGTAATTTTATTTTCTTTCTAGGGAAGTGTTCCATGCCTTTTCTTAACGGAAATTGGAATCTAATATTCCCTTCCTTCATATCAATAATTGCACCAATCGTTCTAAGGAAAGGTCTACCAAGAATAATAGGACATGAAGGATTGCAATCTATATCAAGAACAATAAAATCTATGGGCACATAATTCCTATTTTCAACAATAAGAACATCATTAATTCTTCCCACAGGTTTCTTAATGGTGGAATCCGCAAGGTGTAAGTTTAAAGAGCAATCATTAAAATCACGGAAACCTAGCAAATCGCACAAAGTTTTTGGAATCGTGGAAACACTAGCACCCAAATCACACAAAGCATAGCATTCATGATCTTTAATTTTAATTTTAATAGTAGGTTCCCACTCATCATAAAGTTTTCTAGGGATAGAAACTTCCAACTCAAGTTTTTCTTCATAAGATTGCATCAAAGCATCAACGATGTGTTTGGTAAAGGCTTTATTTTGACTATAAGCATGTGGAGAATTTAGCACGGATTGCAACAAGGAAATACAACCTATCAAAGAGCAATTATCATAATTAAAATCCTTGAAATCGAAAATAGTGGGTTCATTAATATCTAGAGTTTTGATCTCTTCAATCCCACTTTTACCAATTTTTGCATCAAGATCTAAAAACTCCGAATTTTTGGAACGCCTTCTAGGTAAAGGTGGATCATATTCAGTCCCATCATTATCAAGATTCATATTGCAAAACAAAGATTTAATAGGGGACACATCAATAACTTTTAGATCTTCATCTTTATTTTCATAGAAACTAGAAGAACACGCTTTCACAAAACAATCTTTCTTAGCACGCATCCTAGCGGTTCTTTCTTTGCACTCATCAATGGAAATTCTCATGGCATTGAGAGACTCATTGATATCATGCTTAGGTGGAATAGATCTAAGTTTCAAAGAATCAACATCAAGAGAAATTCTATCAACGCTCCTAGCTAATTCATCAACTTTAGGCAATCTTTCTTCAAGCAAAGCATTGAAATTCTTTTGCGAATTCATAAACTCCTTAACACTAGTCTCAAATTCAGAGGGCATCTTATTAAAATTTCCATAAGAATTGTTGTAGGAATTACCATAATTATTAGAGGAATTACTAGGATACGGCCTAGGATTAAAGTTTCCTCTATACGCGTTGTTACCAAAATTATTCCTACCAACAAAATTCACATCCATAGATTAATTATTATTCTCAATCAAAGTAGACAAAGGCATATCATTAGGATCAGAAGAAACACTTTTATTAGCAAATAATTTCATAAGTTCATCCATCTTTCCACTCAAAACATTAATTTCTTCTATCGCATGCACTTTCTTATTAGTAGATCTTTCAGTGTGCCATTGAGAATAATTAACCATAATATTATCTAGGAGTTTAGTAGCTTCTCCTAAAGTGATTTCCATAAAAGTGCCTCGCGCGGCCGAATCTAAAAGATTTCTAGAAGCAAAATTCAATCCGGCATAAGAATTTTGTATAATCATCCACAAATTGAAACCATGAGTAGGGCAATTACGTATCATTAATTTCATCCTCTCCCAAGCTTGTGCAACATGTTCATGATAAAGTTGCTTAAAATTCATGATATCGTTTCTAAGAGAGATGATCTTAGCGGAAGGAAAATACTTAGAGATAAAAGCATCTTTGCACTTATTCCAAGAATCAATACTATTTTTAGGCAAAGACGAAAACCAAGCTTTAGCACGATCTCTAGGCAAAAAGGAAATAGCTTCAATTTAACAATATCATTGTCCACATCTTTCTTCTTTTGCATATCACACAAATCAACGAAGCTATTTAGATGGGTAGCGTCATCTTCACTAGGAAGGCCGGTGAATTGATCTTTCATGACAAGATTCAACAAAGCAGCATTAATTTCACAAGATTCAGTATCGGTAAGAGGAGCAATCGGAGTGCTAAGGAGATCATTGTTTTTGGTATTGGTAAAGTCACACAATTTGGTATTATCTTGAGCCATCGTGACAATCAAGCAATCCAACACACGAGCAAACAAGAAGCACGCGAAAAAGAGGCGAACGGAAAAGAGAGGGCGAATAAAACGGCAAGGGTGAAGTGGGGGAGCGGAAAACGAGAGGCAAATGGCAAATAATGTAATGCGGGAGATAAGGGTTTGTGATGGGTACATGGAGCAATAAAAAATTATAGATACGTTGGAGATGTATGAAGCATCCCCAAGCTTAATTCCTGCTCATCCTCGAGTAGGTAAATGATAAAACAGAATTTTTGATGCGGAATGCTACTTGGCATAATTTCAATGTAATTCTTCTTAATTGTGGTATGAATATTCAGATCCGCAAGATTCAAGATAAAAGTTCAATATTGACATAAAAATAATAATACTTCAAGCATACTAACTAAGCAATTATGTCTTCTAAAAATAACATGGCCAAAGAAAGTTATCCCTACAAAATCATATAGTCTGGCTATGCTCTATTTTCACCACACAAAATATTTAAATCATGTACAACCCTGATGACAAGCCAAGCAATTGTTTCATACTTTTGACATTCTCAAACTTTTTTAATCTTCACGCAATACATGAGCGTGAGCCATGGACATAGCACTATATGTGGAATAGAATGGTGGTTGTGGAGAAGACAAAAAGGAGAAGATAGTCTCACATCAACTAGGCGTATCAAAGGGCTATGGAGATGCCCATCGATAGATATCAATGTGAGTGAGTAGGGATTGCCATGCAATGGATGCACTAGAGCTATAAGTATATGAAATCTCAACAAAAGACACTAAGTGGGTGTGCATCCAACTCGCTTGCTCACGAAGACCTAGGGAATTTTGAGGAAGCCCATCATTGGAATATACAAGCCAAGTTCTGTAAAAAAATCCCCACTAGTATATGAAAGTAATATCATAGGAGACTCTCTATCATGAAGATCATGGTGCTACTTTGAAGCACAAGTGTGGTAAAAGGATAGTAACATTGTCCCTTCTCTCTTTTTCTCTCATTTTTTTATTTGGGCCTTTTTTCTCTTTTTTTTATGGCCTCTTTTTTTTCGTCCGGAGTCTCATCCCGACTTGTGGGGGAATAATAGTCTCCATCATCCTTTCGTCACTTGGGACAATGCTCTAAAAATGATGATCATCACACTTTTATTTTCTTACAACTCAACAATTACAACTCGATACTTGGAACAAAATATGACTCTATATGAATGCCTCCGGCGGTGTACCGGGATATGCAATGAATCAAGAGTGACATGTATGAAAGAATTATGAACGGTGGCTTTGCCACAAATACAATGTCAACTACATGATCATGCAAAGCAATATGACAATGATGAAGCGTGTCATAATAAAAGAAACGATGGTATGTTGCATGTCAATATATCTCGGAATGGCTATGGAAATGCCATGATAGGTAGGTATGATGGCTGTTTTGAGGAAGGTAAATGGTGGGTGTATGATACCGGCGAAAAGTGCGCGGTATTAGAGAGGCTAGCAATGGCGGAAGGAAGAAGGGTGCGTATAATCCATGGACTCAACATTAGTCATAAAGAACTCATATACTTATTGCAAAAATCTACAAGTTATCAAAGCGAAGTATTACGCGCATGCTCCTAGGGGGATAGATTGGTAGGAAAAGACCATCGCTCGTCCCCGACCGCCACTCATAAGGAAGACAATCAATAAATAAATCATGCTCCGACTTCATCACATAACGGTTCACCATACGTGCATGCTACGGGAATCACAAACTTTAACACAAGTATTTCTCAAATTCACAACTACTCAACTAGCATGACTCTAATATCACCATCTTCATATCTCAAAACAATTATCAAGCATCAAACTTCTCATAGTATTCAACACACTCATAGGAATTTTTCTTTTACTAATCTTATATGCCTATTATTGTTAAAGAAAACTACCATGCTGTTTTGTAGGACTCAAAATAATCTAATTGAAGCATGAGAGAAAAATAGTTTCTATAAAACAAAATCACCACCATGCTCTAAAAGATATAAGTGAAGCACTAGAGCAAAAACTATATAACTCAAAAGATATAAGTGAAGCACATAGAGTATTCTAATAATTTCCGAATCATGTGTGTCTCTCTCAAAAGGTGTGTACAGCAAGGATGATTGTGGTAAACTAAAAAGAAAATACTCAAATCATACAAGACGCTCCAAGCAAAACACATATCATGTGGTGAATAAAAATATAGCTCCAAGTAAAGTTACCGATGGAAGTAGACGAAAGAGGGGATGCCTTCCGGGGCATCCCCAAGCTTTGGATTTTTGGTGTCCTTAGATTATCTTGGGGGTTCCATGGGAATCCCCAAGCTTAGGCTCTTGCCACTCCTTATTCCATAATACATCAAATCTTTCACCCAAAACTTGAAAATTTCACAACACAAAACTTAGCAGAAAATCTCGTGAGCTCCGTTAGCGAAAGAAAACAAAAGACCACTTCAAGGTACTGTAATGAACTAATTCTTTATTTATATTGGTGTTAAACCTACTGTATTCCAACTTCTCTATGGTTTATAAACTATTTTACTAGCCATAGACTCATCAAAATAAGCAAACAACACACGAAAAACAGAATCTGTCAAAAACAGAACAATCTGTAGTAATCTGTAACTAACGAAAACTTCTGGAACTCCAAAAAATTAGCCAAAATAGGAAGACCTAGAAAATTTGTTTATTGATCAGAAGCAATTGGAATCAATATTTTATCACGTTCTGGTGATTTTTAACAATTATTTTCGTGAACAGAAAGTTTCTGGAATTTTCTGCAAGATCAAATAACTATCATCCAAGAAGATCCTATTGGTTTAACTTGGCACAAACGCTAATTAAAACATAAAAACACATATAACCAGAGGCTAGATCAAATATTTATTCCTAAACAGAAGCAAAAGGCAAAAAAAACTAAAAATAAAATTGGGTTGCCCCCCAACAAGCGCTATAGTTTAATGCCCTTAGCTAGGCATAAAAGCAAGGATAGATCTAGGTATTGCCATCTTTGGTTGGCAATCCATAAGTGGCTCTCATAATAGATTCATAAGGTAATTTTATTTTCTTCCTACGGAAGTGTTCCATGCCTTTTTTAATGGAAATTGGAATGTAATATTCCCTTCCTTCATATCAATAATTGCACCAATCATTCTAAGGAAAGGTCTACCAAGAATAATAGGACATGAGGATTGCAATCTATGTCAAGAACGATAAAAATCTACGGGCACATAGTTCCTATTTGCAACAATAATAACATCATTAAATCTTCCCATAGGTTTCTTAATAGTGGAATCCGCAAGGTGCAAGTTTAAAGAGCAATCATCAAAATCAGGGAAACCTAACAAATCGCACAAAGTTTTTGGAATCGTGGAAACACTAGCACCCAAATCACACAAAGCATAGCATTCATGATCTTTAATCTTAATTTTAATAGTAGGTTCGCACTCATCATAAAGTTTTCTAGGGATAGAGCTTCCAGCTCAAGCTTTTCTTCATAAGATTGCATCAAAGCATCAACGATATGTTTGGTAAAAGCTTTATTTTGACTATAAGCATGAGGAGAATTTAGCACGGATTGCAACAAGGAAATACAATCTATCAAAGAGCAATTATCATAATTATCATGATAAAAGTGGGATTGAAGAAATCAAAACATTAGATGATCATCACACTTTTTTATTTGGGCCTTTTCTCTTTTTTTATGGCCTCTTTTTTTAGTCTGGAGTCTCATCCAGACTTGTGGGGGAATCATAGTCTCCATCATCCTTTCCATACTTGGGACAATGCTCTAATAATGATGATCATCACACTTTTTTTTACTTACAACTCATGAATTACAACTCAATACTTAGAACAAAATATGACTCTATGTGAATGCCTCCGGCGGTGTATCGGGATATGCAATGAATCAAGAGCGACATGTATGAAAGAATTATGAATGGTGGCTTTGCCACAAATACAATGTCAACTACATGATCATGCAAGGCAATATGACAATGATGGAGCATGTCATGATAAACGAAATGATGGAAAGTTGCATGGCAATATATCTCGGAATGGCTATGGAAATGCCATAATAGGTAGGTATGGTGGCTGTTTTGAGGAAGATATAAGGAGGTTTATGTGTGATAAAGCGTATCATATCACGGGGTTTGGATGCACCGGCGAAGTTTGCACCAACTCTCAAGGTGAGAAAGGGCAATGCACGGTACCGAAGAGGCTAGAAAATTGCGGAAAGGTAAGTGTGCGTATAATCCATGGACTCACATTAGTCATAAAGAACTCATATACTTATTGCAAAAAATTATTAGCCCTCGAAGCAAAGTACTACTACGCATGCTCCTAGGGGAAGGGTTGGTTGGAGTTAACCATCGCGCGATCCCGACCGCCACACAAAGGATGACAATCAATAAATACCTCATGCTCCGACTTTGTTACATAACGGTTCACCATACGTGCATGCTACGGGAATCACAAACTCCAACATAAGTATTTTTCAATTCCACAATTACTCAACTAGCACAACTATGATATTACCACCTTTATATCTCAAAACAATTATCTAGTATCAAATTTCTCATGATATTATAATTAAAGCAAATTGCCATGCTGTTTTAAGACTCTCAAAATAATATAAGTGAAGCATGAGAGATCAATATTTTCTATAAAACAAATCCACCGCCGTGCTCTAAAAGATATAAGTGAAGCACTAGAGCAAAACTATATAGCTCAAAAGATATAAGTGAAGCACATAGAGTATTTTAACAATTTCCGAATCATGCGTGTCTCTCTCAAAAGTTGTGTACAGCAAGGATGATTGTGGTAAACTAAAAAACAATGAATCAAATAATACAAGACGCTCCAAGCAAAACACATATCATGTGGTGAATAAAAATATAGCTCGAAGTAAAGTTACCGATGGAAGTAGACGAAAGAGGGGATGCCTTCCGGGGCATCCCCAAGCTTTGGCTTTTAGGTGTCCTTAGATTATCTTGGGGTGCCATGGGCATCCCCAATCTTAGTCTCTTGCCACTCCTTTTTCCATAATCCATCAAATCTTTCACCCAAAACTTGAAAACTTCACAACACAAAACTTAACAGAAAATCTCGTGAGCTCCGTTAGCGAAAGAAAACAAAACACCACTTCAAGGTACTGTAATGAACTCATTCTTTATTTATATTGGTGTTAAACCTACTGTATTCCAACTTCTCTATGGTTTATAAACTATTTTATTAGCCATAGATTCATCAAAATAAGCAAACAACACACGAAAAACAGAATCTGTCAAAAACAGAACAGTCTGTAGTAATCTGTAACTAACGCAAACTTCTGGAACTCCAAAAACTCAGCCAAAATAGGACGACCTAGACAATTTGTTTATTGATCAGAATCAATTGGAATCGATATTTTATCACGTTCTGGTGATTTTTAACAATTATTTTCGTGAACATAAAGTTTCTGGAATTTTCAGCAAGATCAAATAACTATCATCCAAGAAGATCCTATAGGTTAAACTTGGCACAAACACTAATTAAAACATAAAAACAAATCTAA
The DNA here is from genome assembly GCF_002575655.3 of Aegilops tauschii subsp. strangulata. Taxonomy (NCBI): domain Eukaryota; kingdom Viridiplantae; phylum Streptophyta; class Magnoliopsida; order Poales; family Poaceae; genus Aegilops; species Aegilops tauschii. The sequence continues at coordinate 72,486,452 of NC_053041.3, forward strand.
CCAGAGGCTAGATCAAATATTTATTCCTAAGCAAAAAATAAAAAACTAAAAAAATAAAACAGGGTTGCCTCCCAACAAGCGCTATCGTTTAACGCCCCTAGCTAGGCATAATAGCAAGGATAGATCTAGGTATTGCCATCTTTGGTAGGCAATCCATAAGTGGCTCTCATAATAGATTCATAAGGTAATTTTATTTTCTTTCTAGGGAAGTGTTCCATGCCTTTTCTTAACGGAAATTGGAATCTAATATTCCCTTCCTTCATATCAATAATTGCACCAATCGTTCTAAGGAAAGGTCTACCAAGAATAATAGGACATGAAGGATTGCAATCTATATCAAGAACAATAAAATCTATGGGCACATAATTCCTATTTTCAACAATAAGAACATCATTAATTCTTCCCACAGGTTTCTTAATGGTGGAATCCGCAAGGTGTAAGTTTAAAGAGCAATCATTAAAATCACGGAAACCTAGCAAATCGCACAAAGTTTTTGGAATCGTGGAAACACTAGCACCCAAATCACACAAAGCATAGCATTCATGATCTTTAATTTTAATTTTAATAGTAGGTTCCCACTCATCATAAAGTTTTCTAGGGATAGAAACTTCCAACTCAAGTTTTTCTTCATAAGATTGCATCAAAGCATCAACGAAGTGTTTGGTAAAGGCTTTATTTTGACTATAAGCATGTGGAGAATTTAGCACGGATTGCAACAAGGAAATACAACCTATCAAAGAGCAATTATCATAATTAAAATCCTTGAAATCGAAAATAGTGGGTTCATTAATATCTAGAGTTTTGATCTCTTCAATCCCACTTTTACCAATTTTTGCATCAAGATCTAAAAACTCCGAATTTTTGGAACGCCTTCTAGGTAAAGGTGGATCATATTCAGTCCCATCATTATCAAGATTCATATTGCGAAACAAAGATTTAATAGGGGACACATCAATAACTTTTGGATCTTCATCTTTATTTTCATAGAAACTAGAAGAACACGCTTTCACAAAACAATCTTTCTTAGCACGCATCCTAGCGGTTCTTTCTTTGCACTCATCAATGGAAATTCTCATGGCATTGAGAGACTCATTGATATCATGCTTAGGTGGAATAGATCTAAGTTTCAAAGAATCAACATCAAGAGAAATTCTATCAGCGCTCCTAGCTAATTCATCAACTTTAAGCAATCTTTCTTCAAGCAAAGCATTGAAATTCTTTTGCGAATTCATAAACTCCTTAACACTAGTCTCAAATTCAGAGGGCATCTTATTAAAATTTCCATAAGAATTGTTGTAGGAATTACCATAATTATTAGAGGAATTACTAGGATACGGCCTAGGATTAAAGTTTCCTCTATACGCGTTGTTACCAAAATTATTCCTACCAACAAAATTCACATCCATAGATTAATTATTATTCTCAATCAAAGTAGACAAAGGCATATCATTAGGATCAGAAGAAACACTTTTATTAGCAAATAATTTCATAAGTTCATCCATCTTTCCACTCAAAACATTAATTTCTTCTATCGCATGCACTTTCTTATTAGTAGATCTTTCAGTGTGCCATTGAGAATAATTAACCATAATATTATCTAGGAGTTTAGTAGCTCCTCCTAAAGTGATTTCCATAAAAGTGCCTCGCGTGGCCGAATCTAAAAGATTTCTAGAAGCAAAATTCAATCCGGCATAAGAATTTTGTATAATCATCCACAAATTGAAACCATGAGTAGGGCAATTACGTATCATTAATTTCATCCTCTCCCAAGCTTGTGCAACATGTTCATGATAAAGTTGCTTAAAATTCATGATATCGTTTCTAAGAGAGATGATCTTAGCGGAAGGAAAATACTTAGAGATAAAAGCATCTTTGCACTTATTCCAAGAATCAATACTATTTTTAGGCAAAGACGAAAACCAAGCTTTAGCACGATCTCTAGGCAAAAAGGAAATAGCTTCAATTTAACAATATCATTGTCCACATCTTTCTTCTTTTGCATATCACACAAATCAACGAAGCTATTTAGATGGGTAGCGTCATCTTCACTAGGAAGGCCGGTGAATTGATCTTTCATGACAAGATTCAACAAAGCAGCATTAATTTCACAAGATTCAGTATCGGTAAGAGGAGCAATCGGAGTGCTAAGGAGATCATTGTTTTTGGTATTGGTAAAGTCACACAATTTGGTATTATCTTGAGCCATCGTGACAAGCAAGCAATCCAACACACGAGCAAACAAGAAGCACGCGAAAAAGAGGCGAACGGAAAAGAGAGGGCGAATAAAACGGCAAGGGTGAAGTGGGGGAGCGGAAAACGAGAGGCAAATGGCAAATAATGTAATGCGGGAGATAAGGGTTTGTGATGGGTACATGGAGCAATAAAAAATTATAGATACGTTGGAGATGTATGAAGCATCCCCAAGCTTAATTCCTGCTCATCCTCGAGTAGGTAAATGATAAAACAGAATTTTTGATGCGGAATGCTACTTGGCATAATTTCAATGTAATTCTTCTTAATTGTGGTATGAATATTCAGATCCGCAAGATTCAAGATAAAAGTTCAATATTGACATAAAAATAATAATACTTCAAGCATACTAACTAAGCAATTATGTCTTCTAAAAATAACATGGCCAAAGAAAGTTATCCCTACAAAATCATATAGTCTGGCTATGCTCTATTTTCACCACACAAAATATTTAAATCATGTACAACCCCGATGACAAGCCAAGCAATTGTTTCATACTTTTGACATTCTCAAACTTTTTCAATCTTCACGCAATACATGAGCGTGAGCCATGGACATAGCACTATATGTGGAATAGAATGGTGGTTGTGGAGAAGACAAAAAGGAGAAGATAGTCTCACATCAACTAGGCGTATCAAAGGGCTATGGAGATGCCCATCGATAGATATCAATGTGAGTGAGTAGGGATTGCCATGCAATGGATGCACTAGAGCTATAAGTATATGAAATCTCAACAAAAGACACTAAGTGGGTGTGCATCCAACTCGCTTGCTCATGAAGACCTAGGGAATTTTGAGGAAGCCCATCATTGGAATATACAAGCCAAGTTCTATAAAAAAATTCCCACTAGTATATGAAAGTAATATCATAGGAGACTCTCTATCATGAAGATCATGGTGCTACTTTGAAGCACAAGTGTGGTAAAAGGATAGTAACATTGTCCCTTCTCTCTTTTTCTCTCATTTTTTTATTTGGGCCTTTTTTCTCTTTTTTTTATGGCCTCTTTTTTTTCGTCCGGAGTCTCATCCCGACTTGTGGGGGAATAATAGTCTCCATCATCCTTTCCTCACTTGGGACAATGCTCTAAAAATGATGATCATCACACTTTTATTTTCTTACAACTCAACAATTACAACTCGATACTTAGAACAAAATATGACTCTATATGAATGCCTCCGGCGGTGTACCGGGATATGCAATGAATCAAGAGTGACATGTATGAAAGAATTATGAACGGTGGCTTTGCCACAAATACAATGTCAACTACATGATCATGCAAAGCAATATGACAATGATGAAGCGTGTCATAATAAAAGAAACGATGGTATGTTGCATGTCAATATATCTCGGAATGGCTATGGAAATGCCATGATAGGTAGGTATGATGGCTGTTTTGAGGAAGGTAAATGGTGGGTGTATGATACCGGCGAAAAGTGCGCGGTATTAGAGAGGCTAGCAATGGCGGAAGGAAGAAGGGTGCGTATAATCCATGGACTCAACATTAGTCATAAAGAACTCATATACTTATTGCAAAAATCTACAAGTTATCAAAGCGAAGTATTACGCGCATGCTCCTAGGGGGATAGATTGGTAGGAAAAGACCATCGCTCGTCCCCGACCGCCACTCATAAGGAAGACAATCAATAAATAAATCATGCTCCAACTTCATCACATAACGGTTCACCATACGTGCATGCTACGGGAATCACAAACTTTAACACAAGTATTTCTCAAATTCACAACTACTCAACTAGCATGACTCTAACATCACCATCTTCATATCTCAAAACAATTATCAAGCATCAAACTTCTCATAGTATTCAACACACTCATAGGAATTTTTCTTTTACTAATCTTATATGCCTATTATTGTTAAAGAAAACTACCATGCTGTTTTGTAGGACTCAAAATAATCTAAGTGAAGCATGAGAGAACAATAGTTTCTATAAAACAAAATCACCACCATGCTCTAAAAGATATAAGTGAAGCACTAGAGCAAAAACTATATAACTCAAAAGATATAAGTGAAGCACATAGAGTATTCTAATAATTTCCGAATCATGTGTGTCTCTCTCAAAAGGTGTGTACAGCAAGGATGATTGTGGTAAACTAAAAAGCAAATACTCAAATCATACAAGACGCTCCAAGCAAAACACATATCATGTGGTGAATAAAAATATAGCTCCAAGTAAAGTTACCGATGGAAGTAGACGAAAGAGGGGATGCCTTCCGGGGCATCCCCAAGCTTTGGCTTTTTGGTGTCCTTAGATTATCTTGGGGGTGCCATGGGAATCCCCAAGCTTAGGCTCTTGCCACTCCTTATTCCATAATACATCAAATCTTTCACCCAAAACTTGAAAATTTCACAACACAAAACTTAGCAGAAAATCTCGTGAGCTCCGTTAGCGAAAGAAAACAAAAGACCACTTCAAGGTACTGTAATGAACTAATTATTTATTTATATTGGTGTTAAACCAACTGTATTCCAACTTCTCTATGGTTTATAAACTATTTTACTAGCCATAGACTCATCAAAATAAGCAAACAACACACGGAAAACAGAATCTGTCAAAAACAGAACAATCTGTAGTAATCTGTAACTAACGCAAACTTCTGGAACTCCAAAAAATTAGCCAAAATAGGAAGACCTATAAAATTTGTTTATTGATCAGAAGCAATTGGAATCAATATTTTATCACGTTCTGGTGATTTTTAACAATTATTTTCGTGAACAGAAAGTTTCTGGAATTTTCTGCAAGATCAAATAACTATCATCCAAGAAGATCCTATTGGTTTAACTTGGCACAAACGCTAATTAAAACATAAAAACACATATAACCAGAGGCTAGATCAAATATTTATTCCTAAACAGAAGCAAAAGGCAAAAAAAACTAAAAATAAAATTGGGTTGCCCCCCAACAAGCGCTATAGTTTAATGCCCTTAGCTAGGCATAAAAGCAAGGATAGATCTAGGTATTGCCATCTTTGGTTGGCAATCCATAAGTGGCTCTCATAATAGATTCATAAGGTAATTTTATTTTCTTCCTACGGAAGTGTTCCATGCCTTTTTTTAATGGAAATTGGAATGTAATATTCCCTTCCTTCATATCAATAATTGCACCAATCATTCTAAGGAAAGGTCTACCAAGAATAATAGGACATGAAGGATTGCAATTTATGTCAAGAACGATAAAAATCTACGGGCACATAGTTCCTATTTGCAACAATAATAACATCATTAAATCTTCCCATAGGTTTCTTAATAGTGGAATCCGCAAGGTGCAAGTTTAAAGAGCAATCATCAAAATCAGGGAAACCTAACAAATCGCACAAAGTTTTTGGAATCGTGGAAACACTAGCACCCAAATCACACAAAGCATAGCATTCATGATCTTTAATCTTAATTTTAATAGTAGGTTCGCACTCATCATAAAGTTTTCTAGGGATAGAGCTTCCAACTCAAGCTTTTCTTCATAAGATTGCATCAAAGCATCAACGATATGTTTGGTAAAAGCTTTATTTTGACTATAAGCATGAGGAGAATTTAGCACGGATTGCAACAAGGAAATACAATCTATCAAAGAGCAATTATCATAATTATCATGATAAAAGTGGGATTGAAAAAATCAAAACATTAGATGTTAATAAACCCACTATTTAGAGATAAAAGCATCTTTGCACTTATTCCAAGAATCAATACTATTTTTAGGCAAATACGAAAACCAAGCTTTAGCACGATCTCTAAGAGAAATAGGAAATAGCTTCAATTTAACAATATCATTGTCAACATCTTTCTTCTTTTGCATATCACACAAATCAATGAAGCTATTTAGATGAGTAGCGGCATCTTCACTAGGAAGGCCGGCGAATTGATCTTTCATAACAAGATTCAACAAAGCAGCATTGATTTCACAAGATTTAGTATTGGTAAGAGGAGCAATCAGAGTGCTAAGGAAATCATTATTGTTGGTATTGGTAAAGTCACATAATTTGGTATTATCTTGAGCCATTGTGACAAACAAGCAATCCAACACACGAGCAAACAAGAGATGGGCAAAAAGAGGCAAATGGAAAAGAGAGGGCGAATAAAACGGCAAGGGTGAAGTGGGGGATAGGAAAACGAGAGGCAAATGGCAAATAATGTAATGCGGGAGATAAGGGTTTGTGATGGGTACTTGGTATGTTAACTTTTGCGTAGACCTCTCCGGCAACGGTGCCAGAAATCCTTCTTGCTACCTCTTGAGCACTGCGTTGGTTTTCCCTTGAAGAGGAAAGGGTGATGCAGCAAAGTAGCATAAGTATTTCCCTCAGTTTTTGAGAACCAAGGTATCAATCCAGTAGGAGGCTACACGCAAGTCCCTCGCACCTACACAAACAAATAAATCCTCGCAACCAACGCGATAAGGGGTTGTCAATCCCTACACGGTCACTTACGAGAGTGAGATCTGATAGATATGATAAGATAATATTTTTGGTATTTTTATGATAAAGATGCAAAGTAAAGAAAGTAAAATAAAACCGACAAAAGAAATAGCTTGTTGTCGGGAGATTAATATGATGGAAAATAGACCCGGGGGCCATAGGTTTCACTAGTGGCTTCTCTCAAGAGCATAAGTATTTTACGGTGGGTGAACAAATTACTGTTGAGCAATTGACAGAATTGAGCATAGTTATGAAAATATCTAGGTATGATCATGTATATAGGCATCACGTCCGAGACAAGTAGACCGACTCCTGCCTGCATCTACTACTATTACTCCACACATCGACCACTATCCAGCATGCATCTAGAGTATTAAGTTCATAAGAACAGAGTAACGCTTTAAGCAAGATGACATGATGTAGAGGGATAAATTCATGCAATATGATAAAAACCCCATCTTGTTATCCTCGATGGCAACAATACAATACGTGCCTTGCTGCCCCTACTGTCACTGGGAAAGGACACCGCAAGATTGAACCCAAAGCTAAGCACTTCTCCAATTGCAAGAAAGATCAATCCAGTAGGCCAAACCAAACTGATAATTCGAAGAGACATGCAAAGATAACCAATCATACATAAAAGAATTCATAAGATTCAAATATTGTTCATAGATAAACTTGATCATAAACCCACAATTCATCGGTCTCAACAAACACACCGCAAAAGAAGATTACATCGAATAGATCTCCACAAGAGAGGGGGAGAACATTGTATTGAGATCCAAAAAGAGAGAAGAAGCCATCTAGCTAATAACTATGGACCCGAAGGTCCGAGGTAAACTACTCACACTTCATCGGAGAGGCTATGGTGTTGATGTAGAAGCCCTCCGTGATCGATGCCCCTCCGGTGGAGCTCCGGAACAGATGGGATCTCGTGGGTACAGAAGGTTGCGGCGGTGGAATTAGGTTTTTGGCTCCGTATCTGATCGTTTGGGGGTACGTAGGTATATATAGGAGGAAGGAGTATGTCGGTGGAGCAACGTGGGGCCCACGAGGGTGGAGGGCTCGCCCAGGGGGGGTAGGCGCGCCCCCTACCTCGTGGCTTCCTGCTGGCTTTCTTGACGTAGGGTCCAAGTCCTCTGGATCATGTTCGTTCTGAAAATCACGTTCCCGAAGGTTTCATTCCGTTTGGACTCCGTTTGATATTCTTTTTCTGTGAAACTCTGAAATAGGCAAAAAACAGCAATTCTGGGCTAGGCCTCAGGTTAATTGGTTAGTCCCAAAAATAATATAAAAGTGAATTATAAAGCCCAATAATGTCCAAAACAAAAGATAATATAGCATGGAGCAATAAAAAATTATAGATACGTTGGAGACGTATCAGTCGCCCGAGGGCAATGTTGACGTTGAGCCCCTAAGCTCCATGGATGATTCCTCCATGATCTTGATAGAGATCGGAGTTGATGTTGATGAAGGCCCTCATCCGAACATGATGATTGGAGGTAGGGGACAATCCTTGGTCAAGCCAAGGTGACCAGTCGAGTCGGCGATGAAGACGCCGACGTCGCCGTTGATCTGCAGGCGAGCCATTGATCCTTTTGCCGACCACATAGCGGAACTCTCAATGAAAGCACCATTGTCGGTGTAAAAACCGGAAGATCTCGGGTAGGGGTTCCCGAGCTGTGTGTCATGGATCGATGGGTAACAGGAGACAGGGGACACGATGTTTACCCAGGTTCGGGCCCTCTTAATGGAGGTAATACCCTACTTCTTGCTTGATTGATCTTGATGAATATAGAGATTAAAAGAGTTGATCTACCCTGAGATCACATGTTGTGGTCTAAACCCTAGGGGTATGATGATTAATGTCATAATAATCTATCGACTAGCCTGGCCTTTTCTTATATAATGCACCAGAGGCCTAGGATAACAAGAGTCCTAGCCGAATACGTTGGTGGAGAGAAGTCCTTGTCTTGATCACCAAGTCTTGTGGAATACTCCTTGTATGCAGCATGGGCTGCCCGAAGTGGCCCATGAGTGAACCGCCATGGGGGTCCTCGTCCCGATCCACCTGGTCGGGAGACGATGTGGTGAGTACCCCCTAGTCCAGGACACCATCAAAGAGCACTAAAGTGTGATCATGTTTTGCTTGTGAGATAAATTTAGTCAATGGATCTGCCACATTTAGAGCCGTATGTATTTTGCAAATTTCTATGTTTACAATGCTCTGCACGAAGCTACTCTAGCTAATTGCTCCCACTTTCAGTATGTATCTAGATCGAGACTCAGAGTCATCCAGATCGGTGTCAAAGCTTGCATCGACGTAGCTCTTTACGATGAACTTTTTATCACCTCCATAACCGAGAAAGATATCCTTATTCCACTAAGGATAATTTTGACCATTGTCCAGTGATCCACTCCTGGATCACTATTGTACCCTCTTGCCAAACTCATGGCAAGGTACACAATAGGTCTGGTACACAGCATAGCATACTTTATAGAACCTATGACTGAGGCATAGGGAATGACTTTCATTCTCTTTCTATTTTCTGCCGTGGTCGGGTTTTGAGTCTTACTCAACTTCACACCTTGCAACACAGGCAAGAACTCCTTCTTTGACTATTCCATTTTGAACTACTTCAAAATCTTATCAAGGTATGTATTCATTGAAAAATCTTATCAAGCGTCTTGATCTATCTCTATAGATCTTGATGCTCAATATGTAAGCAGCTTCACCGAGGTCTTTGTCGGGTGGTAGGTGCGACATATGCCAACGGGTGGCTTATCATTGTGGGAGCCAGTAAGACATCGCCAGTGCCTGGAAACGGGATAAGGCGAAGACATGCAAGCCGGCGGATCTTACTCAGGTTCGGGGCTCTCCGTGGAGATAACACCCCTAGTCCTGCTCTGCGGGGTCTCCGCATGATCACTAGATCAATACAAGTGGCTACAAGTGCTCCTTGATCTGTTTGGCTAGGGGAGGAAGAAGGGCAAGGCTAGCTATCCTTTTCTCTCTATGTGGTGTGTGAAACTCTATGAGATCAACCCTTTGCATGGGTGTCCCGGGGGGCTTATATAGGCCTACCCCCCAGGGGTACAATGGTAATCCGGCTGGGCGCGGGTCCCAGCCGTCAGTGTCTGTGCTCGCCGGCTTCTCCGCCGGCCATTGGGGCCCCCCGACTGGTGGGTCCCGCCGGCTGCCGGCCTCTTGGCCGACAGGCCGGCCCCACCGCTTGGGGGCCTTGTCGGCGGCTGGTTACTGTTAGCTCGCCTCTGATGACGAGGGCTTTGTCGAGGTAAGCGTGGCTACAGTGCCGCTGTCTTGCGGGCTCTCACTGTAGCCTCACCTCGTCTTGTCTCCTTAATGAGGCACATGTTTCAAGGGAGGGAGGTAGCCGGCTATTGGGAGCCGGCTACGCCCCCGGCCGACTAGGGGAGGCCGGGCCGCCTTCGAGCGTCTCTCGGGCTAAAGGGGCCCGCCGCCCGCGGGCAGTACTGGCGCCTGTCGTGGGTGACATCGAGGTCAGCATGGCTACAGTGCCGCACCGGACGGGAGATGGCTGACCCGTACGGCGCCCTGTGGCCATGCCTCTTCCGGGATTCGGGGGTAGTGGGCTGTATTGTGGCCATGCCCCATCTTATCACCGTTATGTGGATGCAGTCTTGGTGGGGGCAGTCTTGGTGGGTGCAGTCTTGGCCGGCTTCTGGGAGTCGGCTTTCTTCATGGCCGGCTTCTGGGAGTTGGTCCTCTTGGGGCCGGCTTCCTGGAGTCGGCCATCTCGTAGCTTTCTTTGGGAAGGTTTTTGATGCCGGGTCGCCTTCTGGTAGTCGGCCCTAGGGATAGCCGGCCGGGGGAAGGCGGCCCTATGCTCTGGATGCTTGAAGGCTCGAATGGCCTGATAATTCATCGAAGAGCCACGGGGAGTCGGTTAGGCTACCCGTGGCCATTTTCTCCGACAGTAGTCCCCGAAGCTGGTTGGGCTTCGAGGCTGAGAGGAGGTCGAGAAGCTCGGTTAGCTTCTTATCTTGACGAGCCAGCAGCTGGGAGACGGCTTCGGTTGGGCGCGCCGTCTTGGCGAAATTTCTAAAGTCGGAAGGCGGGAGTCTGTTGGCGCGTGCGCCGGGCTGCGGGCCGGCCGCTCGCCGCCCGCAAACCACGCGGCATCCTCTGGCTGAAAAAAGCCTGCCAATCCACGCGCGCGACAGGACATCACCGCAGACCGGGGGCCCACCACTCCTACGCCTAGGCCCAGGCGCGGATTCTCTGTGGCCCAAAGCTGTCCGCACGTCTTCCGGCGGCGGTTTCCGCACGCCGTTAGGGCGCCATAATCGCGGGATGTGGGGGAGTGGACGCAGTTAATCCCACGTTCCTCCCCACGCCTCGCCTCCTTGGCCTCGCCGCACGAGGCTATAAGTAGGGGGAGGAGGGGAAGCGGCAGACGCTCGCACGCTCCACTTCTCTCCGCCATCTTCTTCCTCCTCCTTTCCATCGCCGCAGCGTCTCGCCGTCGCGCCGTCCCACCAAACTTCGCACCACCCTGCAGCTTCGCCGCCACGGGGCCGCGCTTCCTCCGCCGCCGCATCCTTTCTCGCCAGCTCCTCGCCATCATGTAGTACAGCGGGGACTGGGACGGCTCCAACGTCCATATGGACCACGTCGACTTCCTCCGCAAGACGCGGCGGTTGCCCGGCAAGGACCAGGTGCGGGTCCGTCTCGCGCTGGAGAAGGAGATCATTCCGGCGCCGGAGGAAGGCGAGCAGGTAATCTTTCGCTCGCATTTCCTGCGCGGCCTCGGCTTGCCGGCGAGCGCCTTCTTCCGCTCCTTTCTCGACTTCTATCAACTCCAGCCGCACCACCTCACTCCGAAGACGGTGGTGCTGCTGTCCGCCTTCGTCACCCTGTGCGAAGGCTTTCTTGGCGTTCTCCCCACCCTCGAGCTCTGGGGGGAGTTCTTCCAAACCAAGCTCGGTACCCGCATGCAGGGCGTGCCGGCTCAGAGCGGCGCCTTCATCGCGATGCGGAGGCCGGCGGCCGACAACCCCTTCCCCGTCATCACGCTGATCCAGTCGGTGAAGCGCTGGCAGAAGTCGTATTTCTACGTGAGGAACGTTGCCCCGCAAGGCGACTACGTCAACTTGCTGGCTTACGTAGCCGGCCCGCCGGCTGGGAGGAGGCCCCAGTGGTCCTATCGGGCCGAGACGCTGTCGCCGGCTGGAGCCGCGGCCGTCGCCCGACTCCGGGTAATGATCCAGTCGGAGGGCCTGACTGGGTCCAACTTGCTGGCCGCCTTCGTCGCGTGCCGGGTGCTTCCACTTCAAAGCCACCCTCATCTGATCTGTCAGATGAGCAGCCAACTCGATCCGAGTCGGATGTGCACCAAGGATATGCCGCACGACGAGGTGGCTCATATGGTGAATTATCTTGCGAACTGCAAGCTCTCCGCAGAGTGGCGGTTTGGTAAGGAGCCATACTCCCGTGCTCATCCCTGCCTACCGTATGCTCTCTTTATCCTTTCTTCTCTTAGTTTTGTCGCCGAGTTTTTCTTGGCCGACTCTGACCAGTCGGCACGTCTTGGCAGAGCCCTCTCCTTCGACCTGCGGCCGGGTCGGGGGCGGATCGTCGATTTCTTCCTGACCGGGTGAAGCATGACTTGGAGGACCACGACTTCGGGGCGGCCGCCATGGACGACAACACCGAGGCGGGAGGCGGCGAAGCCGACGGCGAACCAGGCGGCTCTGGGCTTGGAGTCAGCTTCGACGACTAGCCGGATGACGACGAGGCGGAAATCGTCCCACGCCGCCAGCCGGCGTCCGGCCATGGCGCGGGTTCCTCCGCCGCGCCGCCTGCTCGGGGCGGCGGGCAGAAGCGCCGGGCCGCGTCGGGCTTGTTCGGCAGTCGGCCGAAGAAGCCCAAGGGCGGGGCGGCGGCGACCAGGCAGGATGAGGCGGCCGCGAAGGCGGCCCGCTTCCGCAAGGTGGTGAAGCAGCCGCAGAGGGTGTCAGCGTAAGCGTATATTCTTTTGCATACTCTTTCTTCTTTTTTTTGTTGATTTCTGAATCCTTGTCCTTTCTCAAAAATCAGGGCTCCGCTTTCTCTTGAGCGGGTTGCTGCCGCCTTCGTGGTTGGATCGCCGGGAGGATCCGGGAGCTCCCGCCGTGTGGACCCCCGCGCCGAGCTTCAGGCGGCGACGGAGCGAAATGCGCGGGAGGCGCGGAAGGAGCGGGAGGCGGAGGAGCTGAGGGTGGCTGCCGCCAAGGCGGCACAGGAGGAAGAGGAGTCGGCGAAGGCATGTGCCGACGCGGCGGCCAAGGCCCAGGCGGAGGCTGCGGCCGCGGCAACAGCGGAGGGGGCCTTGCTTGTGACCCCTCTGCGTGTCGCAGCGCCCGAGGTCCCGGAGCCCCCGCCGTAGGAAGCCGGCGGCGACCTACCGGGGTTGGAGAGGGAGGACGACGTCGTCGTCCCGGAGAGGGAGGTGGCACCGTCCTCGCCGACTGGGGCGGCCCAAGGCAGCCGACCTAATGTGCCGCCTACACAATCGGCTGGGGGCGAGCCGGCTGCAAGGACGGACCTGGTGGTCCAGTCGCCGTCACGCCAGCGCGCGGGGAAGGCCACTTCGGCTCCGGACCCGCAGAAGACCGCGGGCTCCAGCTCGTCGGCCTAGGACGTGGAGGCGGCCAGCGCCAGCTTGGGGTGGACGCCGGGTGGAGGGACGGCCGTGGTGAATGTGGCGGCGCAAGAAGTCCGGAACCGGCTTCAGTCCCAGGCCGCAGTGCTGAGGCAATAGAATGACGAGTTCCTCGCGACGCGGGCGGCCATTCGGGTAGGTCTTCCCGTTTTTTCTTTTTGACCTTGGTTTCTTTCGTGGGGGCGCGTCAGCGCACCCACTGGGTGTAGTCCCCGAGTTCCGAGTCGGCTGCTGAGCAGGCGGCTTGGAACTTCTTAGCGGGCTTTGTTTGCTATCTTGTTCTCATTCGCTTTTCCGTCTGTCTTGCAGGACTACCACAACCTCCGCGCGGCTGCCTTCAACTCCCAGGCTCGGGAGCTGACCCAGAAGAATGCTGATCTAGCTGAGAGCCGGGGTAAGTGCTTCATCTTTTATCTCATGTGGGGGCGCGTCAGCGCACCCACTGGGTGTAGTCCCTGAGATTCGGGCCGACTGCTGAGCAGTCGGGTCGGATCTTTGTTGACGACTTCTTCCTTATTGCTTCTTTCTTCTCTGCCATGCCTGCAGCGGCCAACGCCAAACTGAGGGAGCAGCTGGGTGGGACTCAGGCCGCCCTTCGCGCTAAGGAAGCCGAGTTTGACGCCTTGGCCCAGGAGCGTGACCGCCTGGCCAAGAAGCTAGCCGACCAGGAGGAGAGCCACAAGGCGGCCCTAAAGGCGGTGCAGGATAGCGAGGCCGCCCTTCAAGCCAAATATGAGACGGAGGCGGCGAGCTGGGCCGAGGCGAGGCAGTCGTTGATCAACGGCTATGGCCAGATCGAAGACTTGGTTGGCGGTAGGCCGCCCTCTTCTTTGTCCCTTGCTTGCCGCTTGCCGTTTGGTTCATTTTCTGACTTGGTATTTTTCTCTTCTTTCCCTTTGTTTCTTGCGCAGAGTACTTCCCTGGCTATTCTACTGCCACCAACCAGGTCGTCGAGGCCCACCGCGAGGCGCAGAGGCAGGCTGGGGCCAAGATTGTGCCGAACGCTCGCCGGTCGCTTGAGGAACGGCTCCTGGCGATTCAAGCCCGCCTCCAGCCGGCTCACCGCATGCTCCGCCGGCTTCAGCATGTTGGGGCGCAGGTGCTGGCCGCTCTCTGGCCCAGCGAGGTGATTCCCCGCACTCCCAGTCGGATTGCCGACTGGCTGGAGGTGGCGGCCGGCCGCTTCGAGGCCTGGAAGGCTTCTGCGGCTCGGTCAGGCGCCAGGCGGGCGCTGGAGTTCGTCAAGGCCTGGTATCCCGAGCCGAGTTTGGACCAGCTGGCCACCTGGTGGCAGGAGGCCGACACGGAGCTGGAGCCGGTGCGGCCGGCTATCATCCAGCGAGCCTCGGCGATCACCGACTACACCGACACCAGCGCCTTTGCTCCTGAGGTGGACGACAACGGCGTTGCCTAGCCGGAAGAGTGGTTCGGGCTGAACCCGGCAGATGGCGAGGACTCGGCGGAGGAGATCGACTCCAGCGACGAGGGCGAAGAGGAGGAGGAGGAGGAGGGTGAAGGCGCCATGCCAGATGGTGGAGCAGCCGGTCAGCCTCAGCTTGACCGTGCCTCCAGCAACAAGGCGCGTGCGAGCGCACCGCCTGCAGCCGGCGATGATCAAGCCGAGACTCGCCAGCCGGCCACTCCTCCAGCCGGCGCTGCCGTCTCCACCGACCAGCCCGGCTCCCCTGCCGCGCCCTTAGTCTAGTCTGCTGCCTCTACTTTCCTGTTTTATTCTCTTGGAACAGTATTTTGTTAAGTTTGCACAGTTCCACCCACTGGGGGTGTATTCGAACTATATTGACTACCGGCCTGTTGAAGGCCTTATGTGTAAATATAATCATGCATGCGTTTGGCTTTCCCTTGTTCTTTGCTTTTCATCCTTCGGCTGTTTCCTTTGCCGCCCTCCCTTGGTTGCCACCTTCCCAGCCGGACAGCTGCTCTGTAGTCTGTGGCTGGAGAAGTGCTTGGCCGGTTGGGAGGGCAAGTACTCTAGCTTTGTTGGATTGTAGCGAAGTGACTGGGAAGCCGGCCAGCCGGCTATTTTGACAGCCGGTAGGCGTGGTTGGAGGCCGGGTTGTGTTATATAAGTTCGATAGTCCTTAGCCGTTTTTCGTGTGGGCATCCTTTCTCCCTTTGGCTCTTGCCAGTCGGATAGTCGGTTCTTCGAGCTGCGACTTACGACAAGAGAGGGCTCGGGTGCTGGCACACTACTTGTCTGACTTCAGGTAGAACTTTTAATATAACTTAAGGCAGCCAGTCCCCGGGCCGACTAGTCGAACCCGGTGCCAGATAGAAAATCAAATGTAATAATACATTCATGAGTATGACACTCGTCATTCATAGATAAAGGAGGGCAGTCCCCGAGTGCGCCTCAGGGGGCCCATTGTCTCGTACTTAATACAAAAAGGTAGCATGATACATACTGCTTTTAACTGTAAAATCTTCTCAGGAGGTTGGCGTTCCATGGTCGTTCCGACTCCTTGCCGGAATCATCCCTCTTGCATGCTCTTGGCTTCTGTGCGTCGATCAGGTAGTAGGAGTTGTTGCCTAGTGCCTTGCTGACGACGAAAGGGCCTTCCCGAGGGGTCGAGAGCTTGTGCTGGCCGGCTGTTCGCTGGATCAGCCAGAGCAAAAGATCGCCCTCTTGGAAGGATCTTGGCTTGACCTTCCAGTTGTGGTAACGGCGCAAACCCTGCTGGTAGATGGCGGACCGGCTGAGTGCTAATAGCCGGCCTTCTTCCAGTAGGTCGACGCTGTCTTCTCATGCTTCCTTGGCCTCCGCCTCCATGTACATGGTGACCCGAGGCGAGTCGAACTCGATGTCAGTTGGGATGACAGCCTTGGCACCATATACAAGGAAGAACGGAGTGAACCCGGTTGACTTGTTTGGGGTAGTATGCAGACTCCAGAGGACAGCCACAGCTCATCGAGCCAGCAGCCGGCTGAACGCTCTAGTGGTACGACTAGTCGGGGCTTGATGCCGGAGAGGATGAGGCCGTTTGCTCGCTCGACCTGGCCGTTTGACTGCGGGTGGGCAACGAACACTAAGTCCAGTCGGATGCCCTGTGTCGCGCAGAAACGTGCCAGTGCTCCCTTGGCAAAATTCGTGCCGTTGTCGGTGATGATGCTGTGTGGTACACCATACCGAGTAGTTTTGTCTGTGATGAATGTCACGGCAGTCGGCCCGTTCAGCTTCTTGATCGGCTTCGCTTCAATCCACTTGGTAAATTTGTCCACGGCGACAAGCAGATGTGTCGCCGCTGCGGGCTGTCTTGAATGGTCCCACCATGTCCAGCCCCCAAACGGCAAAGGGCTAGGTGAGGGGGATGGTATTGAGTGCAGAAGCCGGCAGGTGTTGCTTGGAACTGAAGACTTGGCATCCTTTGTAGCATTTGACTAATTCCTTGGCATCTTCCAAAGCAGTCGGCCAGAACAAACCATGGCGGAAAGCTTTGGCGACAAGTGATCTTGAGGCTGCGTGGTGGCCGCATTCGCCTTGGTGGATATCTTTGAGGATTGCTATGCCCTTCTCTGGCTCGACGCAGCGCTGGAAGACTCCAGTGACGGTACGCTTGACAAGTTCTCTGTTTATTATTGCGTATGCTCCGGCTCGGCGTTGCACTAGTCTTGCCGAGATCTCATCAGTCGGCAGCTCTCTGTTGACTAGGAAGTTGAGGATGGGCTGGGCCCATGATGGAGCTGTGACTTCTTCTGTTGTCAGTATGGCCACTGTGACCCGGGTGGGTGGGTTGGGTGGTGGAGAGCTGGAGTCGGCCACCGCCTCTTGTGTCACTGCAGTCCCCGAGCCGACTGCTGCAGTCCCCGGGCCGGGTTCTGAAGTTCCCGAGCCGGGTGCGACTACGGCAGTCCCCGAGCCGCTTGTCAAAGTCCCCAAGCCGCCTGCTGGGTTCCTCCAGTCGGATCCGGCTGCATCAGGGGCGGGCGGTACGAAGATAGAGTCCGATTCTGGAGACGGCTTGATAGACGGTTTGAGGAGGCGCTGGAGAGAGACACCGGTTGGTATGGCCTGTCGGGTGGAGCCGATCCGCGCCAGGGCATCTGCTTGGTCATTGTCGGCCCGTGGCACGTGGAGGAACTCGCACCCTTCAAAGTATCCACTGATCTGCTGGACGAGGAATCAATAGCTCGCCATGTTTGCGTCCTTGGCGTCCCAGTCGCCAGATGACTGCTGGACCACCAAGTCCAAGTCGCCATATCACAGGATCCGGCGTATTCCAAGCTCTTTGGCTAGCCGGAGCCCGTGTATGAGCGCCTCGTACTCAGCCACATTGTTGGAGGCGGCAAAATGGATTTGTAATGTGTATCTGAGCTTGTCGCCTTTGGGAGACGTGAGGACGATGCCGGCTCCCAAGCCGGTGCGCATCTTGGACCCGTCAAAGTGCATCCGCCAATGAGTGGAGTCGGGAGCCGGCGGTAGGTACTGGGTCTCGGCCCAGTCGACAAGGAAGTCGGCCAATGCTTGGGACTTGATGGCGGTGCGGGGCTGGTAGAAGATTGTGTAAGGAGCCAGCGCAATGGCCCACTTAGCCACCCGGCCGGATGCATCCCGGCTGCCTATGATCTCGGCAAGCGGGGCGGTGCAGACGACCGTGATGGGATGCTCTTGAAAGTAGGGCTTCAGCTTCTTGGCGGCGAAGTACACTCCATAGCACATCTTCTGGTAGTGCGGGTAGTTTTGCTTTGAGGTGGACAGTACTTCGCTTAAATAATATACCGGCCTCTGGACTAACTGGGCTCGGCCTTCTTCTGGGCGCTGGACCACGATGACTGTACTGACCACTCGGTTAGTCGCGGCAATGTAGAGGAGCATGGGCTCCTTCTCAGTCGGCGCCGCCAGGACAGGTGGAGTGGTCAGCATCTTCTTCAACTCATGGAAGGCTTGGTCTGCTTGGTCGTTCCACTCGAAGTGGGTGGATTTCTTCATGAGTCGGTACAGGGGGAGAGCCTTCTCTCCTAGCCGGCTGATGAAGCGGTTTACGGAGGCCAGGCACCCGGTGAACTTCTGAACGTCTCGCAACTTGGTGGGAATCTCCATTCTCTCAATGGCCTTGATCTTCACAGGGTTGCACTCAATGCTGCGTTCGGAGACCAGAAAGCCTAGAAGCTGGCCGGCTGGTAATCCGAACATGCATTTCTCGGGGTTGAGCTTGATCTGGAATCGGCGCAAGTTGGCAAATGTTTCTTTGAGGTCTTCCAGCAGGGTGCCGCGCTTCTCCGTCTTCACCACAATATCGTCTACGTAGACGTGGGCATTTCTGCCGAGTTGCTTGAGGAGGTGTCACGACCGGTTTTCCAAGAAAAATATTTATTGAGAAATCGATCCCTTTTACGGACCAGTAGAGAAGAATCCTTCTTACTGGTAGACAAAATCTTGATCACAGAAGAAAATACCAGGAGTACTGAATATAATACAAGGTTGAGCGGAGACTGCTCAACAGTTTATTACAAACACGCCAATAATACATAAAGGCGGATAGGGTGGCATAACTACTATCTCACGATAAAAGCGGTGGTGGAAGAATCACAGCGAAGGGGGTGACATGATTCCTGAATCTAACAACTCTTCGAGCGTCGGAGTGAGGCTCGAGGATACTTATTGTGGGTGGCGGAAGCGTATATAATACAAGTGACCAATATCCAGGATCGCACGGGACTGACTGGGACTCCTCTAGGCGTCGGACTCACTATCAAACTCTTCATCCATGAGATCGCCTTCGTCAACATCTGGCCAAATCAACAAGCCAGGTGAGTACTATGAAAGTACTCGCAAGACAGTTCGGACATAAGATATAACAAATGTAAACATGACGCATATGAACAGATTAATAAGCGCACTCAGACAATGAGATAATAATGCATGGGGAAAAAAAGGGGAATCGGGCGGTAGGCCTCCCGAAATTCCAAAGTAATACTGAGGGCCAATCGAGTGTCTGAATGACTCCTCGAAAGGATACAAAAAGAATAACAATGCCGCAGTCGGGCGTCAAGGCGACACCACATAAAGGGCTTATAATAGAATATAAATGACAGTGTGTGCCACAGTCGGACGTCTGAGCGACATCACATAAAGGGCTTATAATGGAAATTAAATGATAAGGGTGCCACAGTCGGACGTCTGAAGCGACATCACATAAAGGGCTTATATCAAAAGTAAATCACAAGAGTGCCACAGTCGGGCGTCTGAGCGACATCACATAAAGGGCCTATATCAAAAGTAAATAACAAGCGTGCCACAGTCGGACGTCTGAGCGACATCACATAAAGGGCTTATGTTTCACAACTTAATAATTTAGTAGCTCATGAATTTAATATCACAACAAGGAAATATTCAGATACGTGATAAAATAAAGGTTAGTCCATCCACAGGAATAACAATTCAAACGGGTATACCACTCAAGCTTGTTCACCGGGGATTTTACCACTAGGACTGACATAGATATGGATATACTGGCCATGGTCCTTGACCATAGACACGATGACTCGGAAGGATTTGACTCTGCAGAGTTTGTACTTTAACCACAGCCAACGGATTTCAGTAGTCACGGGGACTAGTTCCGTTTACGGTGTTTTGGAAGAAACACATCTAACCAGTACACACCCATTCAACATTCTGATGCCAGGAATCACCCTCGGCAACGTTCAAGAAAAACCTTGAGACGGGGAGGCTACAACCTCGCGTAGCATGGGATCAAATTTATATACGCGCGCTCTAAGGGGTGCCGCCCTCTCGGTCCCAACCGGAAACACCCATGCCCCCTGACCGGATGACTGGCTTTAATCCAGGGCCATGGAACCCTCATCCCGGCCCCTCTATTTGGTGTGTACTCGGAAAGAGGTTAACAACTTACTAAACCGTATTCTTGGCAGAAAACATGTGGCAGCACGGAAGGGGGAAGAACGATAACGTGACTCAGTCCACGTTAACGTCGGAGTTTATCGGGTGTCGTAAGACTGGCATGCTACAACAATACCACCTTACTGCCTTTCATGTCACCACATGACTAGGCCATCTCTCATCAGAGATCACAGTAACTTCGGAACACACGGATAGTTGCCTTACATGCAACGAGATACTCACCGATGCTCACATGCCATGCACAAACCATTCAAGCAAACATGCAAAACACCTATCATATCGAAGGTTCAAACATGCTTGCCTAGTTCGGAGAAGTCGGAGTCTAGCTCGGCGAAGTTCGCGGCTCCGTCACCTCTTCCGGAACCTACGGTATAGCGAAAACGTACACTAACGTGAAAATCATGGCGTGCATAAAAATTGTTCCAAATTTTTTCCAAATAAATACTATAAAAAAACTAGACAAAAATACAAGACTGACAGAAAAAGAATCAATCAAAAATCATCTTTTATTAAAAAGTTATAAGGGTTTTAGTCCAGGGACTAATCTGTGATGAAACAGAAAAGATCCAGGGACTTAACTAAGAAAACAGAAAATGGTTCGGAGTAAAAGGCGCCAGCCCAAAGAGAAAACGCATTCGCCCGAAGGCGCCAACAGAAAACGGTTCGAGGGGGGAAAAGAAGAGAGGCTGACGGGGGGTCCCACATGTCAGGTTTAAAACTTCGCCGACGCCCGAAGGCTGGGGTGGTCGCCAGCGTTGAACCACGGTGAGGTAGGGAGCTCGCAGGGTACCAAGAGGTTCAGTGTGTTCTTCCGCGTCGGTGGGTGGTGGACTTGGCCGTCGGAGAGCGCCACGTTGACGGCGACACTTTCTCTGGCGGACGGTGGTTCGGGCGATGGTGGAGTACTCCGGTGGGTGCTGCAAACTCCAAATTGAAGCGCGGGTCAGCAGAGTGGATGCACTAGAAGGCTACTGGCAAGAGCTGAGGGGTAGGGGTGCACGCACGGGAGCGAATCGAGCTGGGTCCCGTGGCGGGTCGAGGCGGCCGGAGTTGGGGAAGAAGGCTCCCTCGGGGCTCTTCCAGTGGCTTGGCGTGGTACTGGTGGAGTGCAGAGGTGGTGTGGGTTCGAGTTCGAGCTCGGGGCCTCTATTTATAGGCGATCCGAGGGGGTGGCCGTGAACGGAATATCTCCGGTGAGTGATTACGGCGAGGCAGAGGTTGGGCAGGGGGTTTAGGTGGCCAGGCAACATCAGGGAGGTTCACTGGTGCCGTTCCCCCGCTAAACCTCGGTCGGGCTTGGCGTAATGCGCCGATCCTCGACGGGGCGGCCGTACGGGCACGGCGGCGGCAGAGAGCGCGCTCCGCGCCTACCAGTTCGCGACGAAGGAGGGCAGCGCGCACGGGGGAGTGGATGGCCACGCGGCGTCCTCCGGTGGCTTGGGCGGCGCTGGACGGCGCCGGCCATGCTGCATCTCTCTCTGGCAGCCGGAAAGCCGCTGCTGCCGTCGCTCACGGGTGGCGCACCTCCTCCTGCTCGTCGCCGACGCCCGCAACCTTCCAGGCGATCGTGCGGCGTAGGGATAAGAAGGAGGGGACAGGGAGCAAGGCGCCACCGCGGTACTGGCGAGATCGACGTCGGGCTCTGAAGAAAACGACAGCAGTTCCTGAAACTGTTAACTGAACTTACTGAACATGACAGCAACAGTGCCCTTCAAGTGCTCGACGAAATGATTTGGCATGAAGAAATTTTTTTCTGGAGCTGGGACTTGGTGAGGTGACCTCTCAATGCACCCAGAGGCTGCCTGAATTTTCTCAGAATTTTAGGAGAAGAATTCAAATGAATTTCATCAAATTTGGCAAATATGGTCCAAACTTGCAGCAAGCACAATTTGAAATATTTGAACTGGAGACCAGTGGATCTTCATGGATCCTGGTTGAGGGCTCAAAGGACTAGCTAGGGAAATTGGTTTGGAGGCAAAACTCAAAGCAGAAAGGGTAGTTCCTTTGTAAATCTCCAAGAGCTAGAATAGGAGGCAGAAATAATTTTTGATAAGAAATAAATGGGAGAAAAATTATGGGGAGGTTCAAACTGCTGGATTTGAAGTATATCATGACACAAGGATGGGGAATGGCTTTTGGGAGGGGATTTCCACTCATGTCATGGCAAGAGGAGAATTTGAAAAGGGGAGAAGATCATTCCAAATGCCATAGGGCTATTTAAAAGATTTTTCAAAAGAAATTTTCCCAAGTGAAAAGCATTTGGTTTTGAGTCCAAATAAGAAGGGAAAACCTCCAAGACCAAAAACCAAGTCTTGGGTGAATCCAAACAAAATACTTGTCATAAAAGAAATTTTTTTTTGAGAGGGAGAGTTCTTTAGAAGAAAATTTAAGTACCCTCCTCAAATCAAAATAAAAGTTTGGAAAAGCCAATTAAAAATTTTGGGTGTCACAACACCTACCCCCTTAGGAAAAATCTCGTCCTCGAGATTTCAGCTGATCCTCAAATAGATGTGGGTACTCTGCCAGAAGGAAATCTTCTCTTTCCCATGTAGCTTCATCCTCGGTGTGATTGCTCCACTGAACCTTGAAGAATTTTATTGTTTTCTGACGGGTCCTCCTTTCAGACTCTTCCAATATTTTCACTGGCCGCTCTCTGTAGGTGAGGTCTGGTTGCACATCAATGATTTCATGAGATACATGCTTCTCCGGGTTGTTCACACATTTCCTCAACTGTGAGACGTGAAACACGTCGTGGACGTCTGACAGCTCCTTGGGTAGGTCTAGTTTGTAGGCCACTGTGCCTCTTCGTGCAACTATACAGAATGGTCCAATAAATCTCGGGGCTAGCTTCCCCTTAATTTTGAACCGTTGCAGGCCCCTCATCGGAGAAACTCGGAGGTATACGTAATCACCGGGTTCAAAGCTGACCTCACGATGTTTCCGATCGTAGTAGCTCTTCTGTCGGCTTTGGGCTGTCTTGAGTCTGTCCCTGATCTGCTTAACCTTCTCCTCAGCCTCCTTGAGCATGTCTGGGCCGAAGATACGACTGTCACCTGTTTCTGACCAATTCAGTGGGGTACGACACCTCCGTCCGTACGATGCTTCAAAGGGTGCCATTTGTAAGCTGGCTTGGTAACTGTTGTTGTAAGCAAACTCGGCATATGGCAAACTTTCTTCCCAACTAGATCCATAGGTGAGCACACAGGCTCTCAGCATGTCCTCTAGGAATTGGTTCACACGTTCTGTTTGTCCATCAGTCTGAGGGTGGTACGCTGTACTGAATGCTAGTTGAGTGCCCAGGGCTTGTTGCAGGTGATCCCAAAATTTAGAGACAAATTGAGTGCCTTGGTCGGATATTATAGTCTTTGGGAGTCCATGCAGACAAACTATACGGGAGAGATAAAGCTTGGCTAGCCTTTGAGTGGAGTAGGTCGTCTTCACGGGAATGAAATGTGCTACCTTGGTTAGCCTATCTGTGATGACCCATATGGCATCATTTCCGCGTTGCGATCGAGGTAGTCCGACGATGAAGTCCATTCCAATTTCATCCCATTTCCACTCCGGTATCCTGTTTGGCTGTAGTAGCCCTGCTGGCTTTTGATGCTCGGCTTTTATGCGTTGACAAGAATCGCAACAAGCAATGAATGCGGCTATATCCCTTTTCATACCATGCCACCAAAATCTTTCCTGAATGTCTTTGTACATTTTGGTTCCTCCAGGGTGGATCGAGTATGGAGCGGTGTGGCTTTCGGTTAGGATTTGTTGCTTGAGTTCCTCAATGTTTGGTACGCAAAGTCTGTCCCCGTACCATAATATTCCTTCATTGTCTGTGACGAACTCTGAAGCTTTGCCAAGGCTCATTTTTCTCTTTATTCCTTCGATGCTGGGATGCCCTTGCCGAGCCTTCTTAATTTGTTCCATTAGGGTGGGATGTATCTCCAGATTTGATACGTTGCCCTCAGAGACTAACACCATGTTGAGTCTAGCGAACTCCTGCTGAAACTCAGGCCTCAAGTTTTGTGGACCGTCGTTGCTCGGGCTGGGGTTCCGACTAAGAGCATCTGCCACTACATTTGCTTTCCCTGGATGGTAGTGAATGCCGACATCATAGTCCTTGACCAATTCCAACCAGCGTCGTTGGCGTAAATTTAGCTCTGGTTGTGTGAAAATATATTTAAGGCTCTTATGGTCCGTATATATTTCACAATGATTTCCCAGTAGAAAGTGCCTCCACTCTTTGAGTGCATGGATGACTGCTGCTAGCTCCAAGTCATGAGTAGGATAATTTTCCTCATGCTTCCGTAGTTGCCTGGAAGCATACGCGACAACTTTGCCATCCTACATCAGCACACATCCGAGGCCCTTCCGAGATGCGTCACAATACACTTCAAAACTCTTGTGTATGTCTGGCACAGTTAAGACCAGTGCGGTTGTTAGTTTCTTCTTGAGTTCTTGGAAGCTTTTCTCGCATGCTTCCGTCCATACAAACTTCTTGTCTTTCTTGAGCAACTGTGTCATTGGTTTTGCCACAGTGGAGAACCCTTCAATAAATCTTCTGTAATATCCGGCCAATCCTAGGAAACTTCGCACATCTGTCACGTTGGCTGGTGGTTTCCAGTCAAGTATGGCTTTGACCTTTTCTGGGTCTACGTCCACGCCTTCTTGGGTTAGTATATGGCCTAGGAAACCAACTTGCCTTAGCCAAAATTCACACTTGCTAAATTTGGCGTATAATTTATGTTTCCTTGATTCTCCCAAAACAATTCTGAGATGCTCAGCATGCTCTTCTGGTGTCCTTGAGTATACCAGAATATCATCAATGAATACCACAACAAATTTGTCCATCAATTTCATAAACACTTTGTTCATGAGGTGGACGAAATATGCGGGGGCGTTCGTCAGTCCAAACGGCATTACTGTGAACTCATATAATCCGTATCTGGAGGTGAATGTTGTCTTAGGGATATCTTCTGTCCGTACTTTTAATTGATGATATCCCGATCTTAAATCAATTTTTGAGAACACCTTGGCTTGTGCGAGCTGGTCAAACAAATCATTTATCCGTGGCATCGGAGTTTTTGATGGTGACCATATTGAGAGCTCGAAAGTCTATACACAATCTCAGTGTCCC
The DNA here is from genome assembly GCF_002575655.3 of Aegilops tauschii subsp. strangulata. Lineage (NCBI taxonomy): Eukaryota > Viridiplantae > Streptophyta > Magnoliopsida > Poales > Poaceae > Aegilops > Aegilops tauschii. The sequence continues at coordinate 72,511,818 of NC_053041.3, forward strand.
ATCCTTTTTCTTGGCGAATAATACTGGCGAACCCCATGGTGAGGAGCTGGCTCGAATAAATCCTTTGTCCAGTAATTCCTTTATCTGCTTCTTCAATTCTACCAATTCTGAGGGTGCCATTCTATAAGGTTTCTTATAGATGGGAGTGGTGCCAGGTGCTAGTTCAATGCTGAACTCTATCTCTCGGTCAGGTGGCATGCCTGGTAGTTCTTTAGGAAATACATCGGGAAATTCGCACACCATTGGAACTTTTCTCAATTCTGAAATGTCCACTTTGTTCAGCTTTGGTTGCCATGACCGTGGTCTCTCTTGAGCTGTAACCTTTATTGTCTTGCCGTAATGGTGAGTGAGAATCACAGTCCGATTGAAACAATCAATAAATCCCTTGTTGGTGGTCAACCAGTCCATCCCTAGGATGACATCCAGTCCTTTATTTTCCAACACGATGAGATTAGCTTGAAACTTTAGTCCTTCGAACTCAATGATCACTCCTTGGCAGTAACTCTGAGCGATCTGCTTATTCCCGGGGGATTTGATGATCATAGATTTTTCCAAGGGAAGTATCGGAAAACCATGTTGTAAAACAAAACTCTTCGAAACGAACGAGTGAGAAGCTCCAGAATCAAACAAAACCGTGGCAGGTACTGTGTTGACAGGGAACGTACCGAGCACGATGTTTGGGGCATTCTGCGCTTCTTCCCTGGTCACATGGTTCAGGTGACCCTTCCTGTGATTGTTGCTGGGATTGAAATTGTTGCGCTTGGGGGCTGGATTGTTCCCACCATTGTTCGGCTTGGGGCCCGAGTTCCTTGGTTTTGGGCATTGTTTGGCATAGTGCCCTTCTTCACCACAAGCATAGCAAGTGACCCCTGGACGGTACGTGAAGTCCTTGTCCCTGGAATGAAACTGTCTGGTTGGCCTTATAGCAGTCGTCGTGGATTTTCTTGCTTCAATCCTCTGAACATCAGTCTTGCTTCAGTTGTTGCGAGCAAGAGTTGTCTTGTCCCTCTTTCGCTTACGAATATCTTCCAGACTGCGGCGCTCATTCTCCAAGGTAATGGCCTTGTCAACCAGAGTTTTAAAATCCGGGAAAGTGTGTACGACCAGTTGGCATCTTAATGCTGGCGCCAGGCCGTCCAAAAACTTTTCCATCCTTTTGTTCTCAGTCATATGCTCATCGTAGGCATAACGAGATAGCTGGGTAAACTGACCGTTGTATTCTGTCACTGACATGCCTCTTTGCTTGAGGTCATCAAATTCTCTTTTCTTGATTTTTATGATGCTCCTGGGGATGTGTGCCCCACGAAAGCCTTCCTTAAACTCTTCCCAGGGGATGTTGTGTTCACTGGGATTCATGTGTAGGAAGTTTTCCCACCATGCTGCAGCTGCTCCAGTGAGGTAGTGAGGTGCATAAAGCACCTTTCATGATATGAACACTGAGCAATAATCAGCTTTCTTTCGATGTCACGAAGCCAATCATCGGCTTCAAGTGGCCTATCAGTGTGAGCAAACGTTGGAGGGCGTGTCTTCTGCAGTTCAGACAACTTGGAGTGTGGTTGGTATGGCTCTCGGTGATTCCCCATATTGATGACGTGATTCATCATTTCTTGGTGTTGCTGTTGGCTTTGTTTGAAAAGGCGGCATACTTGAGATAAGGCTGCTTCGCTGTCCTGTTGACTAGACTGTCCCTGAGTGAAGTTGTTGCTTGTTTGTGTTCCATAAACTTCTTCTGGTTGATTGGGCATGGAACGAGTCCACGGACGAGACATTTTCCACTCCGGGGTATTATTTTGCAAAACTCATGAGAAGAACTGTGTGGCACAAGGAAAAATCTTGCAAAGGCAAAAATTTAAAAGACCTCAAGATTTTTCAAGAAAACATAAATGATTTTGCACGGAGAAGGACTGCTTAGCACATATCCTACACGCGATACGCGAACATACGATACATCACTCAGGATGTGCGTACACATTCCTGACATGTTATTTAGACTAGCACACTCCTCCGGAATGCAGCGCACACAACTACTACAAACTAACGTACATATAAAACATATCATACATGCGGCGGGCACAACGTGCGGCGACTAGGCGCACTCAGTCGGAGATGGTGAAGATGTCCTTCCCCTTGCCGAGGGTAAGACCCAGCGGTGCAGGAGACTCAACCTCCACCTCCTCCCTAGTAGGCTCCAGGCGCGTAGCACTGCGCTGAGGTGATGGCGCAGGTGCGACAGGCGGCAGTGCGGGTGCGGCAGGCGGTGCAGCTCTGACTGGAGTAGGAGCGATGACTCGGTCGAACTCCTCAGTGGTAGGCAGATGGCGAGCAGTGGCCAAAATGGCTGGTGCATACGATGCTGAGGACGAGACGAAAGTCAGTGGCGGCGCCATGTGGAGAAGCTCCTTCGTGCTGGCAGGACCGCCCCGAACTAAGTCCATCCGGGCGGCCACAAGATCGTCCACGAGGTTGTCGAAATCTTCCTCCAGAGCTTTGAGATACTCAACGAGCATCCCGATAGCTTCATCTCGCTCTCCCCTATGGCAGGCGAATGCATAGTGACAAGTATATGGCACATGGCATGGGAGGTAGCGGTAGCGACGAGTCTTCATCGAAGGAAGAATGTCCCGAAGGCGAGCTATCGCCTCACGGGCAGCCATCTGCATGGCATGCCTCTCCGTAGGCATGGCCCTTCCCACAAAACGGAAGTGGCGAGACGCAGAACGTCCTCCCTTGAATTGCACCACGGCCTGGTGCATAGACACGTCGTCGCTGAGCTTGTGCTGGTAAAGTGTGAACTCCGGACGCGTCGCTGGCCCGATCGCGAGCTTGGTGATGGAGACGAGGAGTTTGACAAACCCCTCAGGCACATTAGTGAACACCCGAGTCTCGCAGTCGTTGCCAGCCATCTACAAAAGTAGGCAAAAATTCTGAGTAGTCATATCATAATATTATGATGACCAACAGAAAATAGCTACATTTGCAAAATGATGAAAAAGCACTAAAGATACTAATAACCGATTAGCGATCGCACCTAGTGGCTTCCTACAGTCAGCCTGGCTCTGATACCAAGCTTGTCACGTTTTCCAATAAAAATATTTATTGAGAAATCGATCCCTTTTACAGACCAGTAGAGAAGAATCCTTCTTACTGGTAGACAAAATCTTGATCACAGAAGAAAATATCAGGAGTACTGAATATAATACAAGGTTGAGCGGAGACTACTCAACAGTTTATTACAAACACGCCAATAATACATAAAGGTGGATAGGGTGGCATAACTACTATCTCATGATAAAAGCGGTGGTGGAAGAATCACAGCGAAGGGGGTGACATGACTCCTGAATCTAACAACTCTTCGAGCGTCGGAGTGAGGCTTGAGGATACTTATTGTGGGTGGCGGAAGCATATATAATACAAGTGACCAATATCCAGGATCGCACGGGACTGACTGGGACTCCTCTAGGCGTCGGACTCACTATCAAACTCTTCATCCATGAGATCGCCTTCGTCAACATCTGGCCAAATCAACAAGCCAGGTGAGTACTATGAAAGTACTCGCAAGACAGTTCGGACATAAGATATAACAAATGTAAACATGATGCATATGAACAGATTAATAAGCACACTCAGACAATGAGATAATAATGCATGGGGAAAAAAAGGGGAATCGGGCGGTAGTCCTCCCGAAATTCCAAAGTAATACTGAGGGCCAATCGAGTGTCTGAATGACTCCTCGAAAGGATACAAAAAGAATAACAATGCCGCAGTCGGGCGTCAAGGCGACACCACATAAAGGGCTTATAATAGAATATAAATGACAGTGCGTGCCACAGTCGGACGTCTGAGCGACATCACATAAAGGGCTTATAATGGAAATTAAATGACAAGGGTGCCACAGTCAGACGTCTGAAGCGACATCACATAAAGGGCTTATATCAAAAGTAAATCACAAGAGTGCCACAGTCGGACGTCTGAGCGACATCACATAAAGGGCTTATATCAAAAGTAAATAACAAGCGTGCCACAGTCGGACGTCTGAGCGACATCACATAAAGGGCTTATGTTTCACAACTTAATAATTTAGTAGCTCATGAATTTAATATCACAACAAGGAAATATTCATATACGGGATAAAATAAAGGTTAGTCCATCCACAGGAATAACAATTCAAATGGGTATACCACTCAAGCTTGTTCACCGGGGATTTTACCACTAGGACTGACATAGATATGGATATACTGGCCAGGGTCCTTGACCATAGACACGATGACTCGGAAGGATTTGACTCTGCAGAGTTTGTACTTTAACCACAGCCAACGAATTTCAGTAGTCACAGGGACTAGTTCCGTTTACGGTGTTTTGGAAGAAACACATCTAACCAGTACACACCCATTCAACATTCCGATGCCAGGAATCACCCTCGGCAACGTTCAAGAAAAACCTTGAGACGGGGAGGCTACAACCTCGCGTAGCATGGGATCAAATTTATATACGCGCGCTCTAAGGGGTGCCCCCCTCTCGGTCCCAACTGGAAACACCCATGCCCCCTGACCGGATGACTGGCTTTAATCCAGGGCCATGGAACCCTCATCTCGGCCCCTCTATTTGGTGTGTACACGGAAAGAGGTTAACAACTTACTAAACCGTATTCTTGGCAGAAAACATGTGGCAGCATGGAAGGGGGAAGAACGATAACGTGACTCAGTCCACGTTAACGTCGGAGTTTATCGGGTGTTGTAAGACTGGCATGCTACAACAATACCACCTTACTGCCTTTCATGTCACCACATGACTAGGCCATCTCTCATCAGAGATCACAGTAACTTCGGAACACACGGATAGTTGCCTTACATGCAACGAGATACTCACCGATGCTCACATGCCATGCACAAACCATTCAAGCAAACATGCAAAACACCTATCATATCGAAGGTTCAAACATGCTTGCCTAGTTCGGAGAAGTCGGAGTCTAGCTCGGCGAAGTTCGCGGCTCCGTCAGCTCTTCCGGAACCTACGGTATAGCGAAAACGTACACTAACGTGAAAATCATGGCGTGTATAAAAATTGTTCCAATTTTTTTCCAAATAAATACTATAAAAAACTAGACAAAAATACAAGACTGACAGAAAAATAATCAATCAAAAATCATCTTTTATTAAAAAGTTATAAGGGTTTTAGTCCAGGGACTAATCTGTGATGAAACAGAAAAGATCCAGGGACTTAACTGAGAAAACAGAAAACAGTTCGGAGTATAAGGCGCCAGCCCAAAGAGAAAACGCATTCGCCCGAAGGTGCCAACAGAAAATGGTTTGAGGGGGAAAAAGAAGAGAGGCTGACGGGGGGTCCCACATGTCAGGTTTAAAACTTCGCCGGCACCCGAAGGCTGCAGTGGTCGCCGGCGTTGAACCACGGCGAGGTAGGGAGATCGGAGGGTACCAAGAGGTTCAGTGTGTTCTTCCGCGTCGGTGGGTGGTGGACTTGGCCGTCGGAGAGCACCATGTCGACGGCGACACTTTCTCCGGCGGACGGTGGTTCGGGCGATGGTGGAGTACTCCGGTGGGTGCTGCAAACTCCAAATTGAAGCGCGGGTCAGCAGAGTGGATGCACTAGAAGGCTACTGGCAAGAGCTGAGGGGTAGGGGTGCACGCACGGGAGCGAATCGAGCTGGGTCCCGTGGCGGGTCGAGGCGGCCGGAGTTGGGGAAGAAAGCTCCCTCGGGGCTCTTCCAGTGGCTTGGCGTGGTATTGGTGGAGTGCAGAGGTGGTGTGGGTTCGAGTTCGAGCTCGGGGCCTCTATTTATAGGCGATCCGAGGGGGTGGCCGTGAACGGAATATCTCCGGCGAGTGATTACGGCGAGGCAAAGGTTGGGCAAGGGGTTTAGGTGGCCAGGCAACATCAGGGAGGTTCACTGGCGCCGTTCCCCCGCTAAACTTCGGTCGGGCTTGGCGTAATGCGCCGATCCTCGACGGGGCGGCCGTACGGGCACGGCGGCGGCAGAGAGCGCGCTCCGCGCCTACCAGTTCGCGACGAAGGATGGCAGCGCGCACGGGGGAGTGGATGGCCACGCGGCGGCCTCCGGTGGCTTGGGCGGCGCTGGACGGCGCCGACTACGCTGCGTCTCTCTCTGGCAGCCGCAAAGCCGCTGCTGCCGTCGCTCACGGGGGGCGCACCTCCTCCTGCTCGTCGCCGACGCCCGCAACCTTCCAGGCGATCGTGCGGCGCAGGGATAAGAAGGAGGGGACAAGGAGCAAGGCGCCACCGCGGTACTGGCGAGATCGACGTCGGGCTCCGAAGAAAACGACAGCAGTTCCTGAAACTGTTAACTGAACTTACTGAACATGACAGCAACAGTTCCCTTCAAGTGCTCGACGAAATGATTTGGCATGAAGAAATTTTTTTTTGGAGTTGGGACTTGGTGAGGTGACCTCTCAATGCACCCAGAGGCTGCCTGAATTTTTTCAGAATTTTAGGAGAAGAATTCAAATGAATTTCATCAAATTTGGCAAATATGGTCCAAACTTGCAGCAAGCACAATTTGAAATATTTGAACTGGAGACCAGTGGATCTTCATGGATCCTGGTTGAGGGCTCAAAGGACTAGCTAGGGAAATTGGTTTGCAGGCAAAACTCAAAGCAGAAAGGGCAGTTCCTTTGTAAATCTCCAAGAGCTAGAATAGGAGGCAGAAATAATTTTTGATAAGAAATAAATGGGAGAAAAATTATGGGGAGGTTCAAACTGCTGGATTTGAAGTATATCATGACACAAGGATGGGGAATGGCTTTTGGGAGGGGATTTCCACTCATGTCATGGCAAGAGGAGAATTTGAAAAGGGGAGAAGATCATTCCAAATGCCATAGGGCTATTTAAAAGATTTTTGAAAAGAAATTTTCCCAAGTGAAAAGCATTTCGTTTTGAGTCCACATAAGAAGGGAAAACCTCCAAGACCAAAAACCAAGTCTTGGGTGAATCCAAACAAAATACTTGTCATAAAACAAATTTTTTTTTGAGAGGGAGAGTTCTTTAGAAGAAAATTTAAGTACCCTCCTCAAATCAAAATAAAAGTTTGGAAAAGCCAATTAAAAATTTGGGGGTGTCACAGGAGGCATTTCTGCATGCAACGCTGAAAAGTGGCACCGGCATTCCTCAAGCCGAATGTCATAGTCAGGTAACAGAAAGCTCCGAATGATGTGATGAAGGCGGTCTTCAGGCGGTCAGCTGGGTCCAATTTGATCTGGTGGTATCCTGAGTAGGCATCCAAGAAACTCAACAGCTCGCATCCGGCTGTGGAGTCTATCACTTGGTCAATCCGTGGTAGGGCAAACGGATCCTTGGGGCAGGCTTTGTTGAGGCTAGTGTAGTCTATACACATACGCCATTTGTTGTTCTTCTTCAACACCAAGACCGGGTTGGCAAGCCACTCTGGGAAAAACACTTCCATAATGAAGACGGCGGCCAGGAGCCGGGCTATCTCTTCTCCTACGATTCTTCTCTTCTCCTCCGACAGTCGGCGGAGAGGCTGCTTGACTGGTTTCGCGTCCGCTCGGACGTGTAACTTGTGCTCGGCGAAATCCTTCGGAACACCCGACATGTCCTTTGGGGACCATGCAAAGATGTCTCGATTCTCACGGAGGAAGTCGACGAGCTCGCCTTCCTATTTACTGTCCAGGTTTGCACCAATGACAGCAAACCTCTCCGGGTTCTCTGGGTCCAGAGGTATCTTCTTCGTCTCCTTGGCCGATTGGAAGGAGCCCTGAGCATCATATTCCTTGGGGTTGGGGGACAGGGCCGGCTGCTTGCCGGCCATGGCCATAACTCGCTCCAGCATCTTCTTCTCTTCTGCAACCACGAGGGACTCGGCCAGTCGACTGCTGGCTGCAGCGCACTCGATGGACTTCTTGTAGTCGCCGGCTACAGTGATGATCCCCTTCGAGCTCGGCATCTTCATCTTGAGGTAGGCGTAGTGGGGCAGAGGCATGAACTTGGCCAGGGCAGGTCGGCCAAGTAAGGCGTGGTAAGGGCTCTCTAGGTCCACTACTTCAAACCAGATTGCTTCTCGGCGAAAGTGATCCTTGTCTCCGAAGAGAACATCCATCTTGATCTTGCCGATTGGGGAACAGGACAGGCCGGGTACGATGCCATGGAACACGGTCCGGCTTGGCATGAGCTGCTTCGCCTTGAGGTTCAACTTCTCCATGGTGTCGCGGTACAGTATGTTGATATTGCTTCCGCCATCAATCAGCACGCGGGAGAATCGGGCAGCTCGCCTCTCCGTTGCGAGGGTGACGTCCAACACCAATGCGTAGGAGCCAGGAGACGGCATCACCTCTGGGTGATCGGCCCGGCTCCAGCTGATAGGCCTTTCAGACCAATGCATGAACTCGGGGTTGCTGGAGGCGACCGCGTTGACCTCTTGGTGCTGTCGGCGCCGGCTGCGCTTGTCTTCCATCTGGCTCGTGAAGACGACGTAGGCGGCGCGCTCATCTAGGAACTCATCCTGAATGGCTCCGACTGCTGGTCGAGAAGTCGGCTGCTGGGGGGCTGGAGGCAGCGGGCCGGGAGGCGGAGGCGGCACCAGCCCCTCGCCCCTGGAGATCCGTGTGAGCCAGTGGCACTTCCGGGTCGTGTGGTTGGACGGCTTCGCGCCGCTGTGGAACTTGCAGGGGGCATCGAGAGTCTGCTCGTAGGAGAAGGCCGGCTGCCAAGCCGGCTTGCCGCCCTTCTTCTTGGGAGCGGGCCGCTCTTCGGGCTGCTCGTCTTCGACAGTGGCCACCTGCCGACTGGTGGAAGACGGCATAGGGGCCTTGCGCTTGTGGTCGTTCTGGTAGGGGCGTCGGTTGGAGTCACCGGCCGGTGTCTTGGGAGCCGGAGCGAGCACCTTCCCAGAGGCATCCACTCGGAGCTCGGTCTTCATCGAGGAGTCGGCCGTGGCGTACTTGTCTGCTATGACCAGCAGCTCATCGAGGGTAGCCGGCTAGTCGCAGAGGAGTCGGTGCTTGAGAAGGGTGCCCTCTCGGCACCCGACGGTGAAGTATTCTATGGCTTGAACCTCGTGCACCCCCTCGCAGGAGTTGCAGAGCTTGGCCCACCGCGTGAGGTAGTCGCGAGTCGATTCGCTGGGCCCCTGGACGCATAAGGAGAGCTGGCGGGGCTTGGGAGGCCGCTTGTACGTGCTGGTGAAGTTGCGGACGAAGACTTCCGTGAAGTCCAGCCAGCTGTTGACGCTGTAGGGCTTGAGGCTGTTAAGCCAGGTGTGTGCCGTGCCTTGAAGCATAAGAGGGACGCACTTCACAGTTACACGCCTGTTGCCGTTCGCTATGCTGACAGCGGTAGAGTAGTCGATCAGCCAATCCTCTAGCTTCACAGAGCCGTTGTACTTGGGCGTGTCTCTGGGGAGCGAGAACCCTTTGGGGAAGGGCTCGTCGTGGATGCGGGGGCCAAAGCAAGGCGGGCCGACATCGTCTTCTTCTTCTAGCGCCAGGGATCGTGCAAGGCGGTCAATCCGGTGGCGGGCGTCATTCTCGCCGACTCCTTCGCGGTGGCCTAGTCGGCCATCGAGAGTCAGATGCGTGACAGGCGGCGGGGTGGGATATCTCTCCCCACGAGGCGGGGGAGGAGGCGGATTGCCTTGTCGTTCCACCGCTCGGGGGCGGCCTTCTGCGTTGCGCTCGATGGTGATTCGAGCCCGGCTGCGGCTAGCAGCCAGCTCCTTGTCTTTCCTCGCGCGGGCGCCGCTCGCAGTCGGCGACCGGGATGTCGCGGCGTGATCTTGGCGTGGGGGAGGACTCTCAGCGCGGGCGCCGGCTTCACGCCATTTTGCGGCCGCGTCGATCAGCTGCTGGATGCGCCTTGTCATGTAGGGGAGCTCATCAGCCCCCAGCCCGTTCAGCTCTTCTGCGGCCGCCTGAGCGGCTCGCAGATTCTCGAGCGGTGTGGCGTAGACTGGGCGGTCTGCCCCCAGCATGCTGGCGATGGCCGCGCCGCGCTTCTTGACGAGGCCGGCTCGGCTCGGCCCGCCATGAGGCGGCGTACCAAAGGCGGCGCGGTCGACTTCGCACTGGTGAGCCTCAGTGAGGCGTCTCATGGAGGCTATCTTCTGGCCCTCCGCGATGAGGGCGAGGCGGCGTGCCTCGAGAGTCTCGGCGTCGGCCAGGATGGGGACGGACAAGTCGCGCATCGCCGCTTGTAGGGCGTCATGGGCGTTCTCGCCCGAGTCGGCGCCGTGGCTGATGACCAGCACCTCAGTGACAGCGCTGCTGCCACTGTTGGCTCGAGGGAGAGGGTCGTTGAAGATCACCACGTCGGTGGGGAAGGCGTCAAGCGATGCCATGTCAGAGTCGACGAGCATCGGGTCGGTGGAGCCGACTGACTCCAAGTCCACAGCAAGCTCGCTGGAGACGTGAAGCTGGTCAAGGAGGCTGACGAGGCGGCTCTCGGGGTAGTCTGTGCCCGCGTCGGATGCGGGCTCGTCAGAGATGCGAGTCTCGCCAAGAAGGTCGGCGAGGCAGCTCGCCGCGTAGGCGTCGTCGACGCCTTGCAGCGCGTCAGGGCAAGCGCCATCGTGCGTAGCAGGTTGGCTACGCTCGCGGGGGAGGAAAAGGGTTCCCGTCCAGAACAGGTCTCCGGACGACGGTGCACCTAGCCCCACGGTGGGTGCCAAATGTCGGGTGGTAGGTGCGACATATGCCAATGGGTGGCTTATCATTGTGGGAGCCAGTAAGACATCGCCGGTGCCTAGAAACGGGATAAGGCGAAGACATGCACGCCGGCGGATCTTACCCAGGTTCGGGGCTCTCCATGGAGATAACACCCCTAGTCCTGCTCTGCGGGGTCTCCGCATGATCACTAGATCAATACAAGTGGCTACAAGTGCTCCTTGAGTTGTTTGGCTAGGGGAGGAAGAAGGGCAAGGCTAGCTCTCCTTTTCTCTCTATGTGGTGTGTGAAACACTATGAGATCAACCCTTTGCATGGGTATCCCGGGGGGCTTATATAGGCCTACCCCCCAGGGGTACAATGGTAATCCGGCTGGGCGCGGGTCCCAGCCGTCAGTGTCTGTGCTCGCCGGCTTCTCCGCCGGCCATTGGGGCCCGTCGACTGGTGGGTCCCGCCGGCTGCAGGCCTCTTGGCCGACAGGCCGGCCCCACCGCTTGGGGGCCTTGTCAGCGACTGGTTACTGTTGCCTTGCCTCTGATGACGAGGGCTTTGTCGAGGTAAGCGTGGCTACAGTGCCGCCGTCTTGCGGGCTCTCACTGTAGCCTCACCTCGTCTTGTCTCCTTAATGAGGCACATGTCTCGAGGGAGGGAGGTAGCCGGCTATTGGGAGCCGGCTACGCTCCCGGCCGACTAGGGGAGGCCGGGCCGCCTTCGAGCGTCTCTCGGGCTAAAGGGGCCCGCCGCCCATGGGCAGTACTGGCGCCTGTCGTGGGTGACATCGAGGTCAACATGGCTACAGTGCCGCGCCAGACGGGAGATGGCTGACCCGTACGGCGCCCTGTGGCCATGCCTGTTCCGGGATTCGGGGGTAGTGGGCTGTACTGCGGCCACGCCCCGTCTTATCACCGTTATGTGGATGCAGTCTTGGTGGGGGCAGTCTTGGTGGGTGCAGTCTTGGCCGGCTTCTGGGAGTCGGCTTTCTTCATGGCCGGCTTCTGGGAGTCGGTCCTCTTGGGGCCGGCTTCCTGGAGTCGGCCATCTCGTAGCTTTCTTTGGGAAGGTTTCTGAGGCCGGGTCGCCTTCTGGTAGTCGGCCCTGGGGATAGCCGGCCGGGGGAAGGCGGCCCTATGCTCTGGATGCTTGAAGGCTCGAATGGCCTGATAATTCATCGAAGAGCCAGGGGGAGTCGGTTAGGCTACCCATGGCCATTTACTCCGACAGTCTTTCTTTGAAAAACTCCTTTCAAACACTCCTTTATGCTTTCCAGAAAATTCTACATCATTTCCGATCAACAATATGTCATTCACATATACTTATCATTAAGGCTGTATTGCTCCCACTCACCTTCTTGTAAATACAGCCTTCACCACAAGTCTGTATAAAACCATATGCTTTGATCACACTATCAAAGCGTATATTCCAACTCCGAGAGGCTTGCACCTGTCCATAAATGGATCGCTGGAGCTTGCACAATTTGTTAGCACCTTTAGGATCGACAAAACCTTCTGGTTGCATCATATACAACTCTTCTGTGAGATATCCATTAAGGAATGCAGTTTTGACATCCATTTGCCAAATTTCATAAAATGCGGCAATTGCTAACATGATTCGGACAGACTCTAAGCATCGATACGAGTGAGAAAATCTCATCGTAGACAACACCTTGAACTTGTCGAAAACCTTTTGCGACAATTCGAGCTTTGTAGATAGTAACACTACTATTAGCATCCGTCTTCGTCTTGAAGATCCATTTATTCTTAATGGATCACCGATCATCGGGCAAGTCAATCAAAGTCCATACTTTGTTCTCATACATGGATCCCATCTCAGATTCATGGCCTCAAACCATTTTGCGGAATATGGGCTCATCATCACTTCCTCATATATAGTTCGTAGGTTCGCCATGGTCTAGTAACATCACTCCCAGAATAGGATTACCGTACCACTCTGGTGCGGAACATATTCTGTTTGACCTACGAGGTTCGGTAGTAACTTGATCTGAAGTTTCATGATCATCACCATTAACTTCCTCACTAATTGGTGTAGGCATCACTAGAACTGATTTCTGTGATGAACTACTTTCCAATTTGGGAGAAGGTACAATTACCTCATCAAGTTCTACTTTCCACCCACTCACTTCTTTCGAGAGAAACTTCTTCTCTAGAAAGGATCCATTCTTAGCAATGAATATCTTGCCTTCGGATCTGTGATAGAAGGTGTTCCCAATAGTTTCCTTTGGGTATCCTATGAAGACACATTTTTCCGATTTGGGTTCGAGCATATCAGGTTGAAACTTTTTCACATAAGCATCATAGCCCCAAACTTTAAGAAACGATAGCTTAGGTTTCTAGCCAAACCATATTTCATACGGTGTCATCTCAATGGATTAGATGGTGCCCTATTTAATGTGAATGTAGCTGTCTCTAATGCATAACCCCAAAACGATAGTGGTAAATCGGTAAGAGACATCATAGATTGCACTATATCCAATAAAGTACGGTTATGACGTTCGGACACACCATTATGCTGTGGTGTTCCAGGTGGCATGAGTTTGTGAAACTATTCCACATTGTTTTAATTGAGGACCAAACTCGTAACTCCAATATTCATCTCCGCGATCAGATCGTAGAAACTTTATTTTTTTGTTATGATGATTTTCCACTTCACTCTAAAATTCTTTGAACTTTTCAGATGTTTCAGACTTATGTTTCATCAAGTAGATATACCCATATCTGCTCAAATCATCTGTGAAGGTCAGAAAATAACGATGCCTGCCGCGAGCCTCAACACTCATCGGACCGCATACATCAGTATGTATTATTTCCAATAAGTCAGTTGCTCGCTCCATTGTTCCGGAGAACGCAGTTTTAGTCATCTTGCCCATGAGGCATGGTTCGCAAGCATCAAATGATTCATAATCAAGTGATTCCAAAAGCCCATCAGCATGGAGTTTCTTCATGCGCTTTACACCAATATGACCTAAACGGCAGTGCCACAAATAAGTTGCACTATCATTATTAACTTTGCATCTTTTGGCTTCAATATTATGAATATGTGTATCACTACGATCGAGACCCAACAAACTATTTTCATTGGGTGTATTACCATTGAAGGTTTTATTCATTTAAAAAGAACAACAATTATTCTCTGACTTTAAATGAATAAACGTATTGCAATAAACATGATTAAATCATATTCATGCTCAACGCAAACACCAAATAAGAATTATTTAGGTTCAACACTAATCCCGAAAGTATAGGGAGTGTGCGATGATGATCATATCAATTTGGAACCACTTCCAACACACATCGTCACTTCACCCTTAACTAGTCTCTGTTCATTCTGCAACTCTCGTTTCGAGTTACTACTCTTAGCAACTGAACCAGTATCAAATACCGAGGGGTTGCTATAAACACTAGTAAAGTACACTTCAATAACATGTATATCAAATATTGCTTTGTTCACTTTGCCATCCTTCTTATCCACCAAGTATCTAGGGTAGTTCCACTTCCAGCGACCATTTCCTTTGTAGTAGAAGCACTCAGTTTCAGGCTTGGGTCTAGCTTTGGGTTTCTTCATGGGAGTGGCAACTTGCTTGCCATTCTTCGTGAAGTTCCCTTTCTTTTCCTTTTGCCCTTATACTTGAAACTAGTGGTCTTGTCAATTATCAACACTTGATGGTTTTTCTTGATTTCTACCTTCGCCGATTTCAGCATCGCGAAGAGCTCGGGAATCATTTTCGTCATCCCTTGCATATTATAGTTCATCACGAAGTTCTATTAGCTTGGTGATAGTGACTAGAGAACACCATCAATCACTATATTATCTGGAAGATTAACTCCCACTTGATTCAAGCAATTGTAGTACCCAGACAATTTGAGTACATTGATACGTCTCCATCGTATCCACTTTTCCAAACACTTTTGCCCTTGTTTTGGACTCTAACTTGCATGATTTGAATGGAACTAACCCGGACTGACGTTGTTTTCAGCAGAATTGCCATGGTGTTATTTTTGTGCAGAAATAAAAGTTCTCGGCATGACCTGAAACTTCACGGAGAATATTTTTGGAATTAATAAAAAATACTAGCGAAAGAATCAACACCAGGGGGCCCACACCCTGTCCACGAGGGTGGGGCGCACGCCCACCCCCTGGGGAGTGCCCCCTGTCTCGTGGGCCCCCTGAGGCTCCACCGACCTCAACCCCAACTCTATATATTCGCGTTCGGGGAGAAAAAAAATGAGAGAGAAGGATTCATCGTGTTTGACGATACGGAGGCGCCGCCAAGCCCTAATCTCTCTCGGGAGGGCTGATCTGGAGTCCGTTCGGGGCTCCGGAGAGGGGAATCTATCGTCGTCATCATCATCAACCTTCCTCCACCACCAATTTCATGATGCTCACCACCGTGCGTGAGTAATTCCATCATAGGCTTGCTGGACGGTGATGGGTTGGATGAGATTTATCATGTAATCGAGTTAGTTCTGTTAGGGTTTGATCCCTAGTATCCATTATGTTCTGAGATTGATGTTGCTATGACTTTGCTATGCTTAATGCTTGTCACTAGGGCCCGAGTGCCATGATTCCAGATCTGAACCTATTATGTTTTCATGAATATATGTGAGTTCTTGATCCTATCTTGCAAGTCAATAGTCAACTACTATGTGTTATGATCCGGCAACCCCGAAGTGAAAATTAATCGGGACCACTCCCGGTGATGACCGTAGTTTGAGGAGTTCATGTATTCACTAAGTGTTATGGTCCGGTACTCTATTAAAAGGAGGCCTTAATATCCCTTAGTTTTCAATAGGACCCCGCTGCCATGCGAGGGTAGGACAAAAGATGTCATGCAAGTTCTTTTCCATAAGCACGTATGACTATATCTGGAATACATGCCTACATTACATTGATGAATTGGAGCTAGTTCTGTGTCACCCTATGTTATAACCGTTGCATGAGGAATCGCATCCGACATAATTATCCATCACTAATCCAATGCCTATGAGCTTTTCACATATTGATCTTTGCTTAGTTACTTTTCCGTTGCCACTGTTACAACTACTACAAAGCTGCTACTGTTACTTTTGCCACCGTTATCATTACTTCCATACTACTTTGCTACTAAATACTTTGCTGCAGATATTAAGTCTTCCAGGTGTGGTTGAATTGACAACTCAACTGCTAATACTTGAGAATATTCTTTGGCTCCCCTTGTGTCGAATCAATAAATTTGGGTTGAATACTCTACCCTCGAAAACTGTTGCGATCCCCTATACTTGTGGGTTATCAAGACTATTTTCTAGCACCGTTGCCGGAGAGCATAGCTCTATTCTTTGAGTCACTTGGGATTTATATCTGCTGATCACTATGAGGAACTTGAAAGACGAAAAAACCAAGATTTATCCCTCAACTACGAGGGGAGGTAAGAATTTGCCATCTAGCTCTGCACTTGATTCACCTTCTGTTATGAGTAAACTTGCGACAACTACACCTGCTATTGATTCTGATAGGTCGCATGTTATTGATGATGCCACTTCTGCTATGCATGATACTTATGATGAAACTGTTGGGGAATGTAGTAATTTCAAAAAAATTCCTACGCACACGCAAGATCATGGTGATGCATAGCAACGAGAGGGGAGAGTGTTGTCCATGTACCCTCGTAGATCGTAAGCGGGAGTGTTATGACAACGCGATTGATGTAGTCGTACGTCTTCATGATCGACCGATCCTAGTACCGAAAGTACGGCAGCTCCGCGATCTGCACACGTTCGGCTCGATGAGGTCCCATGAACTCACGATCCAGCAGAGTGTCGATGGAGAGTTTCGTCAGCCCGATGGCGTGATGACGTTGATGATGAAGCTACCGGCGCAGGGCTTCGCCTATGCACTGCAACGATATGACCGAGGTGGATTATGGTGGACGGGGGCACCACACACGGCTAAAAGATCAATGATCAACTTGTGTGTCTATGGGGTGCCCCTTGGCCACGTATATAAAGGATGGAGGGAGGAGGAGGCCGGCCCTCATAAGGCACGCCCAAAGTGTGGAGTCCTACGAGGACTCCCTAGTCCTAGTAGGATTCCACCTCCCACATGGAATAGGAAAAAGGGAAGGGAGAAGGAGAAGGAAGGAAGGGGGCGCGGCCACCCTTGAGGCCTTTCTCTCCTTTCCCGTATGGCCCATTAAGGCCCAATACGAATTCCCGTAACTCTCCGGTACTCCGAAAAATACCCGAATCACTCAGAACCTTTCCGATGTCCGAATATAGCCTTCCAATATATCGATCTTTACGCCTCGACCATTTCGACACTCCTCGTCATGTCCCCGATCTCATCCGGGACTCCGAACAAACTTCGGTCATCAAATCACATAACTCATAATACAAATCGTCACAGAACGTTAAGCGTTCGGACCCTACGGGTTCGAGAACTATGTATACATGACCGAGACTCATCTCCAGTCAATAACCAATAGCGGAACCTGAATGTTCATATTGGTTCCTACATATTCTACGAAGATCTTTATCGGTCAAACCGCATAACAACATACGTTGTTCCCTTTGTCATCGGTATGTTACTTGCCCGAGATTCGATTGTCAGTATCTCAATACCTAGTTAAATCTCGTTACCGTCAAGTCTCTTTACTCGTTCCGTAATGCATCATCCCGCAACTAACTCATTAGTCACATTGCTTGCAAGGCTTATAGTGATGTGCATTACCGAGAGGGCCCAGAGATACCTCTCCGACAATCGGAGTGACAAATCCTAATCTCGATCTATGCGAACTCAACAAGTACCATCGGAGACACCTGTAGAGCACCTTTATAATCACCCAGTTACGTTGTGATGTTTGGTAGCACACAAAGTGTTCTTCCGGTATTCGGGAGTTGCATAATCTCATAGTCATAGGAACATGTATAAGTCATGAAGAAAGCAATAGCAATATACTAAACGATCAAGTGCTAAGATAACGTGATGGGTCAAGTCGATCACATCATTCTCTAATGATGTGATCCTCTTAATCAAATGACAACTCATGTCTATGGCTAGGAAACTTAACCATCTTTGATTCAACGAGCTAGTCAAGTAGAGGCATACTAGTGACACTCTATTTGTCTATGTATTCACACATGTACTAAGTTTCCGGTTAATAAAATTCTAGCATGAATAATAAACATTTATCATGATATAAGGAAATATAAATAACAACTTTATTATTGCCTCTAGGGCATATTTCCTTCAGTCTCCCACTTGCACTGGAGTCAATAATCTAGTTCACATCGCCATGTGATTTAACACCAATAGTTCACATCACCATGTGATTAACACTCAAAGGATTACTAGAGTCAGTAATCTTAGTTCACATCGCCATGTGATTAACACCCAAAGAGTAATAAGGTGTGATCATGTTTTGCTTGTGAGAGAAGTTTAGTCAACGGGTCTGCCATATTTAGATCCGTATGTATTTTGGAAATTTCTGTGTCAACAATGCTCTGCACGGAGCTACTCTAGCTAATTGCTCCCACTTTCAATACGTATCCAGATTGAGACTTAGAGTCATCTGGATCAGTGTCAAAACTTGCATCGACGTAACCCTTTACGACGAACCTTTTGTCACCTCCATAATCGAGAAACATATCCTTATTCCACTAAGGATAATTTTGGCCGCTGTCCAGTGATCTACTCCTAGATCACTATTGTACTCCCTTGCCAAACTCAGTGTAGGGTATACAATAGATCTGGTACACAGCATGGCATACTTTATAGAACCTATGGTTGAGGCATAGGGAATGACTTTCATTCTCTTTCTATCTTCTGACGTGGTCGGGCTTTGAGTCTTACTCAATTTCACACCTTGCAATACAAGCAAGAACTCCTTCTTTGACTGTTCCATTTTTGAACTACTTCAAAAAAAAATCAAGGTATGTACTCATTGAAAAAAAACTTATCAAGTGTCTTGATCTATCTCTATAGATCTTGATGCTCAATATGTAAGCAGCTTCAGCGAGGTCTTTCTTTGATAAACTCCTTTCAAACACTCCTTTATGCTTTCCAGAAAAATTCTACATCATTTCTGATCAACAATATGTCATTCACATATACTTATCAGAAAGGCTGTAGTGCTCCCACTCAGTTTCTTGTAAATACATGCTTCACCGCAAGTCTGTATAAAGCTATATGCTTTGATCAACTCATCAAAGCGTATATTCCAACTCCGAGATGCTTGCACCAGTCCATAGATGGATCGCTGGAGCTTGCACACTTTGTTAGCACCTTTAGGATTGACAAAACCTTCTTGTTGCATCATATACAACTCTTCTTTAAGAAATACATTAAGGAATGCAGTTTGACATCTATTTGCCAGATTTCATAAAATGTGGCAATTTCTAACATGATTCGGACAGACTTTAAGCATCGCTACGAGTGAGAAAATCTCATCGTAGTCAACACCTTGAACTTGTCAAAAACTTATTGCGACAATTCGAGCTTTGTTGATAGTAACACTACTATCAGTGTCCGTCTTCCTCTTGAAGATCCATTTTATTCTTAATGGCTTGCCGATCATCGGGCAAGTTCACCAAAGTCCACACTTTGTTCTTATACATGGATCCTATCTCAGATTTCATGACCTCAAGCCATTTCGCGGAATCTAGGCTCATCACGCTTCCTCATAGTTCGTAGGTTCGTCATGGTCAAGTAACATGACCTCCAGAACAGGATTACCGTACCACTCTGGTGCGGACCTTACTCTGGCTGACCTACGAGGTTCGGTAGTAACTTGATCTGAAGTTTCATGATCATCATCATTAACTTCCTCACTAATTGGTGTAGGCATCACTAGAACTGATTTCTGTGATGAACTTCTTTCCAATTCGGGAGCAGGTACAATTACCTCATCAAGTTCTACTTTCCTCCCACTCTCTTCTTTCGAGAGAAACTCCTTCTCTAGAAAGGATCCATTCTTAGCAACAAAGATCTTGCCTTCGGATCTGTGATAGAAGGTGTACCCAACAGTCTCTTTTGGGTATCCTATGAAGACACATTTCTCCGATTTGGGTTCGAGCTTATCAGGTAGAAACTTTTTCACATAAGCTTCGCAGCCTCAAACTTAGGAAATGACAACTTGGGTTTCTTGCCAAACCACAGTTCATAAGGTGTTGTCTCAACGGATTTAGATGGTGCCCTATTTAACGTGAATGCAGCTGTCTCTAATGCATAACCCCAAAATGATAGTGGTAAATCGGTAAGAGACATCATAGATCGCACCATATCTAATAAAGTACGGTTATGATGTTCGGACACACCATTACGCTGTGGTGTTCCAGGCGGCGTGAGTTGCGAAACTATTTCACATTATTTCAAATGAAGACCAAACTCGTAACTCAAATATTCGCCACCACGATCAGATCGTAGAAACTTTATTTTCTTGTTACGATGATTTTCCACTTCACTCTGAAATTCTTTGAACTTTTAAAATGTTTCAGACTTTATGTTTCATCAAGTAGATATACCCATATCTGCTCAAATCATCTATGAAGGTTAGAAAATAACGATACCCGCCGTGAGCCTCAACACTCATTGGACTGCATACATCGGTATGTATTATTTCCAATAAGTCAGTGGCTCGCTCCATTGTTCCGGAGAGCGGAGTCTTAGTCATCTTGCCCATGAGGCATGGTTCGCAAGAATCAAATGATTCATAATCAAGTGATTCCAAAATTCCATCGGCATGGAGTTTCTTCATGCGCTTTACACCAATATGACTTAAACGGCAGTGCCACAAATAAGTTGCACTATCATTATTAACTTTGAATTTTTTGGCTTCAATATTATGAATATGTGTATCACTACGATCGAGATTCAATAAACCATTTATATTGAGTGTATGACCATAGAAGGTTTTATTCATTTAAATAGAACAACAATTATTCTTTGACTTAAATGAATAACCGTATTGCAATAAACATGATCCAATCATATTCATGCTCAACTCAAACACCAAATAACATTTATTTTAGGTTCAACACTAACCCCGAAGGTAAAGGGAGTGTGCGATGGTGATCTTATCAACCTTGGAATCACTTCCAACACACATCATCACCTCGCCCTTAACTAGTCTCTGTTTATTTTGCAACTCCCGTTTCGAGTTACTACTCTTAGAAACTGAACCAGTATCAAATACCGAGGGGTTGCTATAAACACTAGTAAAGTACACATCAATAACATGTATATCAAATATACCTTTGTTCACTTTGCCATCCTTCTTATCCGCCAAGTATCTAGGGCAGTTCCACTTCCAGTGACCATTTCCTTTGCAGTAGAAGCACTCAGTTTCAGGCTTGGGTCTAGCTTTGGGCTTCTTCACGGGAGTGACAACTTATTTGTCAGTCTTCTTGAAGTTCCCTTTCTATCCCTTTGCCCTTTTCTTGAAACTAGTGGTCTTGTTAACCATCAACACTTGATGCTTTTCTTAATTTCTACCTTCGCCGATTTTAGCATCGCGAAGAGCTTGGGAATTGTTTTCGTTATCCCTTGCATATTATAGTTCATCGCGAAGTTCTAGTAACTTGGTGATAGTGACTAGATAACTTTGTCAATTACTATCTTATCTGGAAGATTAACTCCCACTTGATTCAAGCAATTGTAGTACCCAGACAATCTGAGCACATGCTCACTGGTTGAGCTATTCTCCTCCATCTTGTAGGCAAATTACTGTCAGAGGTCTCATACCTCTTAACACAGGCATGAGTATGAAATACCAATATTAACTCTTGAAACATCTTATATGCTCCGTGGCGTTCAAAACATTTTTGAAGTCCCGGTTCTAAGCCATAAAGCATGGTGCACTAAACTATCAAGTAGTCATCATACCAAGCTTGTCAAAACATTCATAACATCTGCATCTCCTCCTGCAATAGTTATGTCACCTAATGGTGCATCAAGGACATAATTCTTATGTGCAACAATGAGGATAATCCTCAGATCATGGACCTAGTCCGCATCATTGCTACTATCATCTTTCAACATAGTTTTTCTCTAGGAACATATCAAAAATAAACAGGGAGCAACATCGCGAGCTATTGATGTACAACATAGTTATGCAAATACCACCAGGACTAATGTTCATGATAAATTAAAGTTCAATTAATCATATTACGTAAGAACTCCCACTTAGATAGACATCCCCCTAATCATCTAAGTGATCCCGTGATCCATATCAGCTAAACCATGTCCGATAATCACGTGACATGGAGTAGTTTTCAATGGTGAACATCACTATGTTGATTATATCTACTATATGATTCACGCTCGACCTTTCGGTCTCAATGTTCCGAGGCCATATCTGCATATGCTAGGCTCGTCAAGTTTAACCCGAGTATTCCGCGTGTGCAAAACTGGCTTGCACCCATTGTATGTGAACGTAGAGCTTATCACACCCGATCATCACGTGGTGTCTCGGCACGACGAACTGTCGCAACGGTGCATACTCAGGGAGAACACTTATACCTTGAAATTTTGTGAGAGATCATCTTATAATGCTACCGCCATGATGTATAAAAGATAAACATCACATGCAATCAAAATATGTGACATGATATGGCCATCATCGTCTTGTGCCTTTGATCTCCATCTCCAAAGTACCGTCATGATTTCTATCGTCACTGGCATGACACCATGATCTCTATCATCTTGATCTCTATCAACGTGTCGTCATATGGTCGTCTCGCCAACTATTGCTTTTGCAACTATTGCTATCGCATAGCGATAAAGTAAAGCAATTACATGGCACTTGCATCTTATGCAATAAAGAGACAACCATAAGGCTCCTGCCAGTTGCCGATAATTTCAAAAACATGATCATCTCATACAACAATTTATATCTCATCACGTCTTGACCATATCATATCACAACATGCCCTGCAAAAACAAGTTATACGTGGCTGCTACGGGCTTAGCAAGAACCGTTCTTACCTGCGCATCAAAACCACAACGATTTTTCATCAAGTATGTGCTGTTTTAACCTTCAACAAGGACCGGGCATAGCCACACTCGATTCAACTAAAGTTGGAGAAACTGACACCCGCCAGCCACCTGTGTGCGAAGCACGTCAGTAGAACCAGTCTTGCGTAAGCGTACGTGTAATGTCGGTCCGGGACGCTTTATCCAACAATACCGCCGAATCAAAGTATGACATGCTGGTAAGCAGTATGACTATTATCATCCACAACTCACTTGTGTTCTAATCGTGCATATAACATCTACGCATAAACCTGGCTCGGATGCCACTGTTGGGGAACGTAGTAATTTCAAAAAAAATTCCTACGCACATGCAAGATCATGGTGATGCATAGCAATGAGAGGGGAGAGTGTTGTCCAGTACCCTCCTAGACCGTAAGCGGAAGCGTTATGACAATGCGGTTGATGTAGTCGTACGTCTTCATGATCGAACGATCCTAGTACCGAAAGTATGGCACCTCCGCGATCTGCACACGTTCGGCTCGGTGACTGATAACCCACAAGTATAGGGGATCAATTGTAGCCTCTTTCGAACGAGGAGCTAAAGGTAGAACAAATATTCCCTCAAGTTCTATCGACCACCGATACAACTCTATGCACACTTAACGTTCGCTTTACCTAGAACAAGTATGAAACTAGAAGTACTTTGTAGGTGTTTTGGATAGGTTTGCAATAATATAATGAGCACGTAAATAAAAAGTAGGGGCTGTTTAGATAAAGACACAACTAAATTAGTTTTATTAGAGAGCTTTTTGTCACCAAAAAATTATTTGTCCCTAAGCAATCAATAACTAGACCGGTAATCATTATTGCAATTTTATTTGAGGGAGAGGCATAAGCTAACATACTTTCTCTTCTTGGATCATATGCACTTATGATTGGAACTCTAGCAAGCATCCGCAACTACTAAAGATCATTAAGGTAAAACCCAACCATAACATTAAAGTATCAAGTCCTCTTTATTCCCATACACCATGACCCACTTATCCGTGTTTGTGTTTCAATCACTCACGCAACGCAGACAATAAGCGAACCATGAACATATTGCAAACCCTACAGCGAGGATCCCTCACGCTTGTGTGACACGGAGAGCACCATAGGACAACACCAATAATAAAACATGCAACTCAAACCAATCACGATCATCAATTAACCCATAGGACAAAACGGATCTACTCAAACATCATAGGATAGCCATACATCATTGGGAAATAATATATAGCGTTGAGCACCATATTTAAGTAGAGATTACAGCGGGTAAAAGAGGGGTTACACCGCTGCATAGAGGGGGGAAGGGTTGGTGATGATGGCGGTGAAGTTGTTGGTGTAGATTGCGGTGATGATGATGGCCCCGGCGGCGTTCCGGCGCCACCAGGAGAGAGGGGGAGAGGGGGCCCCTTCTTCTTCTTCTTCCTTGACCTTCTCCCTAGATGGGAGAAGGGTTTCCCCTCTGGTCCTTGGTCTCCATGGCGTGGCAGGGGCGAGATCCCCTCCGAGATTGTATATGTCTCTCTGTCTCTCTCTGTTTCTGCCCTCTAGATCTGGCCTTTCACCGTTTCTTATATTCCCGGAGATCCGTAACTCCGTTTGGATTGAAATTTGAACACAATTTTTATCCGGATATTAGCTTTCTTGCAGCGAAAGAAGGGCTCCAACCGCCTTACAGGGTGTCCACGAGGGTCAGGGGCACGCCCCTGCCTCGTGGCCCCCTCGGGCATCGTATCGCATTGATTCTTCTTCCCAAAAATCACATATATTCCAAAAAAAAATCTCCGTCAGTTTTTATCCCGTTTGGACTCCGTTTGATATGGATTTTCTGCGAAACAAAAAATGCAACAAACAGGAACTCGCACTGGGCACTGGATCAATATGTTAGTCCCAAAAATAGTATAAAAAGTTGCCAAAAGTATGTCAAAGTTGTAGAATATTGGCATGGAACAATCAAAAATTATAGATACAACGGAGACGTATAAGCATCCCCAAGCTTAATTCTTGCTCGTCCTCGAGTAGGTAAATGATAAAAAAGATAATTTTTTGATGTGGAATGCTACCTAGCATAATCTTGATCATGTAATCTAATCGTGGCATGAATATTAAGACACGAGTGATTCAAAGCAATAGTCTATCATTTGACATTAAGACAATAATACTTCAAGCATACTAATAAAGCAATCATGTCTTTTCAAAATAGCATGGCCAAAGAAAGTTATCCCTACAAAATCATATGGTCTGGCTATGCTCCATCTTCACCACACAAAATATTCAAATCATGCACAACCCCGATGACAAGCCAAGCAATTGTTTCATACTTTTGACGTTCTCAAACCTTTTCAACTTTCACGCAATACATGAGCATGAGCCATGGACATAGCACTATAGGTGGAATAGAAAGTCTCACATCGACGCTGGCGGACGGCAAAGAAGGTCTTTGCCATCCGCTTACAGAAAACGGACGACAAAGATTCTTTGTCGTCCGCTGGCTGACGGCAAAGAGAGAGCTGGCCCCACTAAACGAGCTAATTGGAAAAAATTTAACGGTCCCCCTCTTTGCCGTCTGCTAGCAGACGGCAAAGAGGAAACAAAGCGGACGGCAAAGGGTGGGCGGACGGCAAAGATGTGACCTAACTAACGGCCGAGCCCGACCCCGCCGTTGCCCCACCTCCTCTATCCCTATCCCCTCTCTCTCCGCCCCACCCCTCTCTCTCTCCCGCTCGTCTCTCCCTCTCCCTCCCGCGAGAAGCTACGCCGGCCGATTCCGGCGAGCTCCGGCGGGATTCGACGACGCCCGCCCCACAGCCGAGAGCCTCCTGACCCCGCGCCACTGCGCCACCTCGCCTCCGCCCGCCGGTGCGCGCTGCCACCTCACCATTTCCCCTCACCCTTGTCTCCCTCGCTCAGATCCACCCGCACCCGCTGCCCTGTCGCCATGGCCTCGTCGATCCCGCGGCCACCAGCTCCCTCTCGCCGCGCCAAGACGTCCAGGAGCTCCTCCTCGTCGTCTTCTTTGCCCTCGCAGGGTCAGATGGGCGCGCGCGGTGGAGGTCGGGTGCGGGGCGTTGCTGTCGCCGTGGATGACGCGGTTCGGGATCGCCGCGCGCTTCAACGCCACGTCGTCGGCCGTCTCGAAGGCCGCCGCCACCAACGCCGCGTCGGGCGTCATGCATGCGGTGCCGCAGACCGAGCCTATTGTGTCCGCTGACTGGCTGCACGCCAACCTCAGGGACCCCAATGTGAAGGTATAGCACTTGCTATTGGAAATATGCCCTAGAGGCAATAATAAAATGGTTATTATTACATTTCCTTGTTCATGATAATTGTCTATTGTTCATGCTATAATTGTGTTATCCGGAAATCGTAATACATGTGTGAATACATAGACCACAACATGTCCCTAGTGAGCCTCTAGTTGACTAGCTCGTTGATCAACAGATAGTCATGGTTTCCTGACTATGGACATTGGATGTCATTGATAACGGGATCACATCATTAGGAGAATGATGTGATGGACAAGACCCAATCCTAAGCATAGCACAAAGATCGTGTAGTTCGTTTGCTAGAGCTTTTCCAAATGTCAAGTATCATTTCCATAGACCATGAGATTGTGCAACTACCGGATACCATAGGAGTGCTTTGGGTGTGCCAAACGTCACAACGTAACTGGGTGGCTATAAAGGTGCACTACGGGTATCTCCGAAAGTGTCTGTTGGGTTGGCACGAATCAAGACTGGGATTTGTCACTCCGTATGACGGAGAGGTATCTCTGGGCCCACTCGGTAATGCATCATCATAATGAGCTCAATGTGAGCAAGTGTTTGGTCACGGGATCATGCATTACGGTACGAGTAAAGTGACTTGCCGGTAACGAGATTGAACAAGGTATTGGGATACCGACGATCGAATCTCGGGCAAGTAACGTACCGATTGACAAAGGGAATTGTATACGGGATTGATTGAATCCTCGACATCGTGGTTCATCCGATGAGATCATCGTGGAACATGTGGGAGCCAACATGGGTATCCAGATCCCTCTGTTGGTTATTGACCGGAGAGTCGTCTCGGTCATGTCTGCATGTCTCCCGAACCCGTAGGGTCTACACACTTAAGGTTCGGTAACGCTAGGGTTGTAGAGATACTAGTATGCGGTAACCCGAAAGTTGTTCGGAGTCCCGGATGAGATCCCGGACGTCATGAGGAGTTCCGGAATGGTCCGAAGGTGAAGAATTATATATAGGAAGTCCAGTTTCGGCCACCGGGAAAGTTTCGGGGGTCACCGGTATTGTACCGGGACCACCGGAAGGGTCCCGGGGGTCCACCGGGTGGGGCCACCTATCCCGGAGGGCCCCATGGGCTGAAGTGGGGAAGGGAACCAGCCCCTGGTGGGCTGGTGCTCCCCCCTTGGGCCTCCCCTGCGCCTAGGGTTGGAAACCCTAGGGGTGGGGGGTGCCCCACTTGACTTGGGGGGCAAGTCCCCCCCCCCTTGGTCGCCGCCCCCCCCCCCCCCTTGAGATGGGATCTCAGGGGGCCGGCGCCCCCCTGGACCCCTATATAAAGAGGGGGGAGGGAGGGCAGCAGCACCCAAGCCCCTGGCGCCTCCTGCTCCCTCCCGTGACACCTCTCCCTCTCGCTGAGTTTGGCGAAGCCCTGCCGAGATCCCCGCTACTTCCACCACCACGCCGTCGTGCTGCTGGATCTCCATCAACCTCTCCCTCCCCCTTGCTGGATCAAGAAGGAGGAGACGTCTTCCCAACCGTACGTGTGTTGAACGCGGAGGTGCCGTCCGTTCGGCGCTCGGTCATCAGTGATTTGGATCACGACGAGTACGACTCCATCAACCCCGTTCACTTGAACGCTTCCGCTCGCGATCTACAAGGGTATGTAGATGCACTCTTTTCCCTCTCGTTTCTAGAAGACTCCATAGATTGTTCTTGGTGATGCGTAGAAAATTTTAATTTCTGCAACGATCCCCAACAGTGGCATCATGAGCTAGGTCTATGCGTAGTTTCTATGCACGAGTAGAACACAAACTTGTTGTGGGCGTAGCTGTTGTCAATTTTCTTGCCACTACTAGTCTTATCTTGATTCGGCGACATCGTGGGATGAAGCGGCCCGGACCGACCTTACACGTACGCTTACGTGAGATAGGTTCCACCGACTGACATGCACTAGTTGCATAAGGTGGCTAGCGGGTGTCTGTCTCTCCCACTTTAGTCGGATCAGATTCGATGAAAAGGGTCCTTATGAAGGGTAAGTAGAAATTGGCATATCACGTTGTGGTTTTGGCGTAGGTAAGAATCGTTCTTGCTAGAAACCTATAGCAGCCACGTAAAAGTTTGCAGCAACAATTAGAGGATGTCTAACTTGTTTTTGCAGCAAGTGTCATGTGATGTGATATGGCCAGAAGGATGTGATGAATGATATATGTGATGTATGAGATTGATCATGTTCTTGTAATAGGAACCACGACTTGCATGTCGATGAGTATGAAAACCGGCAGGAGCCATAAGGAGTTGTCTTTATTTTTTGTATGACCTGCGTGTCATTGAATAACGCCTTGTAAATTACTTTACTTTATTGCTAAACACGTTAGCCATAGAAGTAGAAGTAATCGTTGGCGTGACAACTTCATGAAGACACGATGATGGAGATCATGATGATGGAGATCATGGTGTCATGCCGGTGACGAAGATGATCATGGCGCCCCGAAGATGGAGATCAAAGGAGCAAAATGATATTGGCCATATCATGTCACTATTTGATTGCATGTGATGTTTATCATGTTTTACATCTTATTTGCTTAGAACGACGGTAGCTTAAATAAGATGATCCCTCGCAATAATTTCAAGAAAGTGTTCCCCCTAACTGTGCACCGTTGCGAAGGTTCGTTGTTTCGAAGTACCACGTGATGATCGGGTGTGATAGATTCTAACGTTCGAATACAACGGGTGTAAGCCAGATTTACACACGCAATACACTTAGGTTGACTTGACGAGCCTAGCATGTACAGACATGGCCTCGGAACACGGAAGACCGAAAGGTCGAGCATGAGTCGTATAGAAGATACGATCAACATGAAGATGTTCACCGATGTTGACTAGTCCGTCTCACGTGATGATCGGACACGACCTAGTTGACTCGGATCATGTTTCACTTAGATGACTAGAGGGATGTCTATCTGAGTGGGAGTTCATTGAATAATTTGATTAGATGAACTTAATTATCATGAACTTAGTCTAAAATCTTTACAATATGTCTTGTAGATCAAATGGCCCACGCTAATGTTGCCCTCAACTTCAACGCGTTCCTAGAGAAACCAAGCTGAAAGATGATGGTAGCAACTATACGGACTGGGTCTGGAACCTGAGGATCATCCTCATAGCTGGCAAGAAAGATTATGTCCTAGAAGCACCGCTAGGTGACGCACCCATCCCAGAGAACCAAGACGTTATGTATGCTTGGCAGCAGCGTGCTGATGATTACTCCCTCGTTCAGTGCGGCATGCTTTACAGCTTAGAACCGGGGCTCCAAAAGCGTTTTGAGCAACACGGAGCATATGAGATGTTCGAAGAGCTGAAAATGGTTTTCCAAGCTCATGCCCGGGTCGAGAGATATGAAGTCTCCGACAAGTTCTTCAGTTGTAAGATGGAGGAAAATAGTTCTGTCAGTGAGCACATACTCAAAATGTCTGGGTTACACAACCGCTTGACTCAGCTCGGAGTTAATCTCCCGAATGACGCGGTCATTGACAGAATCCTTCAGTCGCTTCCACCGAGCTACAAGAGCTTTGTGATGAACTTCAATATGCAGGGGATGGAAAAGACCATTCCTGAGGTATATTCAATGCTGAAATCAGCGGAGGTGGAGATCAAAAAGGAACATCAAGTGTTGATGGTGAATAAAACCACTAAGTTCAAGAAAGGCAAGGGTAAGAAGAACTTCAAGAAGGATGGCAAGGGAGTTGCCACGCCCGGTAAGCCAGTTGCCGGGAAGAAGCCAAAGAATGGACCCAAGCCTGAGACTGAGTGCTTTTATTGCAAGGGAAGTGGTCACTGGAAGTGGAACTGCCACAAGTACTTAGCGGACAAGAAGGCCGGCAACACCAAAGGTATATGTGATATACATGTTATTGATGTGTACCTTACCAGCACTCGTAGTAGCTCCTGGGTATTCGATACCGGTGCGGTTGCTCATATTTGTAACTCAAAGCAGGAGCTGTGGAATAAACGGAGACTGGCAAAGGACGAGGTGACGATGCGCGTCGGGAATGGTTCCAAGGTCGATGTGATCGCCGTCGGCACGCTACCTCTACATTTACCTACGGGATTAGTTTTAAACCTCAATAATTGTTATTTAGTGCCAGCTTTGAGCATGAACATTGTATCTGGATCTCGTTTAATGCAAGATGGCTACTCATTTAAATCCGAGAATAATGGTTGTTCTATTTATATGAGAGATGTGTTTTATGGTCATGCACCGCTGGTCAATGGTTTATTCTTAATGAATCTCGAACGTGATGTTACACATATTCATAGTGTGAATACCAAGAAATGTAAGGTTGATAATGATAGTCCCACATACTTGTGGCACTGCTGTCTTGGTCACATTGGAGTCAAGCGCATGAAGAAGCTCCATGCTGATGGACTTTTAGAGTCTCTTGATTACGAATCATTTGACACGTGCGAACCATGCCTCATGGGTAAGATGACCAAGACTCCGTTCTCCGGAACAATGGAGCGAGCAACCAACTTATTGGAAATCATACATACTGATGTGTGCGGTCCAAAGAGTGTTGAGGCTCGCGGTGGCTATCTTTATGTTCTCACTCTCACTGATGACTTGAGTAGATATGGGTATGTCTACCTAATGAAACACAAGTCTGAGACCTTTGAAAAGTTCAAGGAATTTCAGAGTGAGGTTGAGAATCAACGTGACAGGAAAATAAAATTCTTACGATCAGATCGTGGAGGGGAATATTTGAGTCACGAATTTGGCACACACTTAAGGAAATGTGGAATAGTTTCACAACTCACGCCGCCTGGAACACCTCAGCGAAATAGTGTGTCCGAACGTCGTAATCGCACTCTATTGGATATGGTGCGATCTATGATGTCTCTTATCGATCTACCGCTCTCATTTTGGGGCTATGCTTTAGAGACTGCCGCATTCACTTTAAATAGGGCTCCGTCGAAATCCGTTGAGACGACACCGTATGAATTATGGTTTGGAAAGAAACCTAAGCTGTCGTTTCTTAAATTTTGGGGATGCGATGCTTATGTCAAGAAACTTCAACCTGAAAAGCTCGAACCCAAGTCGGAAAAATGCGTCTTCATAGGATACCCTAAGGAAACCATTGGGTATACCTTCTACCTCAGATCCAAAGGCAAGATCTTCGTTGCCAAGAACGGGTCCTTTCTGGAGAAAGAGTTTCTCTCGAAAGAAGTAAGTGGGAGGAAAGTGAAACTTGATGAGATGACCCCTCTCGAACCGGAAAGTAGCGCAGCACAAGAAAATGTTTCTGCGGTGCCTGCACCGACTAGAGAGGAAGTTAATGATGACGATCATGATCAAGTTACCACTAAACTGCGTAGGTCCACAAGGACACGTTCCACACCAGAGTGGTACGGCAACCCTGTCTTGGAAATCATGTTGTTGGACAACGGTGAACCTTCGAACTATGAAGAAGCAATGGCGGGTCCAGATTCCAACAAATGGCTTGAAGCCATGCAATCCGAGATAGGATCCATGTATGAAAACAAATTGTGGACTTTGACAGACTTGCCCGATGATCGACGAGCGATAGAAAATAAATGGATCTTTAAGAAGAAGACGGACGCGGATGGAAATGTTACCATCTATAAAGCTCGACTTATCGCTAAGGGTTATCGACAAGTTCAAGGAGTTGACTATGATGAGACCTTCTCACCCGTAGCAAAGTTGAAGTCCGTCCGAATCATGTTAGCAATTGCCGCATTCTACGATTATGAAATATGGCAAATGGACGTCAAAACGGCATTCCTTAACGGCTTCCTTAAGGAAGAATTGTATATGATGCATCCGGAAGGTTTTGTCGATCCTAAGAATGCTGACAAAGTATGCAAGCTCCAACGCTCAATCTATGGGCTGGTGCAGGCATCTCGGAGTTGGAACATTCGCTTTGATGAGATGATCGAAGCGTTTGGGTTTACACGGACTTATGGAGAAGCCTGTGTTTACAAGAAAGTGAGTGGGAGCTCTGTAGCATTTCTCATATTATATGTGGATGACATACTATTGATGGGAAATGATATAGAATTCTTGGAAAGTATAAAGGCCTACTTGAATAAGTGTTTTTCAATGAAGGACCTTGGAGAAGCTGCTTACATATTAGGCATCAAGATCTATAGAGATAGATCGAGACGCCTCATAGGTCTTTCACAAAGCACATACCTTGACAAGATATTGAAGAAGTTCAATATGGATCAGTCCAAGAAGGGGTTCTTGCCTGTATTGCAAGGTGTGAGATTGAGCACGGCTCAATGCCCGACCACGACAGAAGATAGAGAAAAGATGAGTGTCGTCCCCTATGCCTCGGCCATAGGGTCTATTATGTATGCCATGCTGTGTACCAGACCTGATGTAAACCTTGCCGTGAGTTTGGTAGGAAGGTACCAAAGTAATCCCGGCATGGAACACTGGACAGCGGTCAAGAACATCCTGAAGTACCTGAAAAGGACTAAGGATATGTTTCTCGTTTATGGAGGTGACGAAGAGCTCGTCGTAAAGGGTTACGTCGATGCTAGCTTCGACACAGATCTGGATGACTCTAAGTCACAAACCGTATACGTGTATATATTGAATGGTGGGGCAGTAAGCTGGTGCAGTTGCAAGCAAAGCGTTGTGGCGGGATCTACATGTGAAGCGGAATACATGGCGGCCTCAGAGGCAGCACAAGAAGCAATCTGGGTGAAGGAGTTCATTACCGACCTAGGAGTTATTCCCAATGCGTCGGGCCCGATGACTCTCTTCTATGACAACACTGGAGCTATTGCCCTTGCCAAGGAGCCCAGGTTTCACAGGAAGACCAGGCATATCAAGCGTTGCTTCAACTCCATTCATGAAAGTGTTCAAAATGGAGACATAGATATTTGTAAAGTACATACGGACCTGAATGTAGCAGATCCGTTGACTAAACCTCTCCCTAGAGCAAAACATGATCAACACCAGAACTCTATGGGTGTTCGATTCATCACAATGTAACTAGATTATTGACTCTAGTGCAAGTGGGAGACTGTTGGAAATATGCCCTAGAGGCAATAATAAAATGGTTATTATTATATTTCCTTGTTCATGATAATTGTCTATTGTTCATGCTATAATTGTGTTATCCGGAAATCGTAATACATGTGTGAATACAAAGACCACAACATGTCCCTAGTGAGCCTCTAGTTGACTAGCTCGTTGATCAACAGATAGTCATGGTTTCCTGACTATGGACATTGGATGTCATTGATAACGGGATCACATCATTAGGAGAATGATGTGATGGACAAGACCCAATCCTAAGCATAGCACAAAGATCGTGTAGTTCGTTTGCTAGAGCTTTTCCAAATGTCAAGTATCATTTCCTTAGACCATGAGATTGTGCAACTCCCGGATACCGTAGGAGTGCTTTGGGTGTGCCTTACGTCACAACGTAACTGGGTGGCTATAAAGGTGCACTACGGGTATCTCCGAAAGTGTCTGTTGGGTTGGCACGAATCAAGACTGGGATTTGTCACTCCGTATGACGGAGAGGTATCTCTGGGCCCACTCGGTAATGCATCATCATAATGAGCTCAATGTGACCAAGTGTTTGGTCACGGGATCATGCATTACGGTACAAGTAAAGTGACTTGCCGGTAACGAGATTGAACAAGGTATTGGGATACCGACGATCGAATCTCGGGCAAGTAACGTATCGATTGACAAAGGGAATTGTATACGGGATTGATTGAATCCTCGACATCGTGGTTCATCCGATGAGATCATCGTGGAACATGTGGGAGCCAACATGGGTATCTAGATCCCGCTGTTGGTTATTCATCGGAGAGTCGTCTCGGTCAGGTCTGCATGTCTCCCGAACCCGTAGGGTCTACACACTTAAGGTTCGGTAACGCTAGGGTTGTAGAGATACTAGTATGCGGTAACCCGAAAGTTGTTCAGAGTCCCGGATGAGATCCCGGACATCACGAGGAGTTCTGGAATGGTCTGGAGGTGAAGAATTATATATAGGAAGTCCAGTTTAGGCCACCGGGAAAGTTTCGGGGGTCACCGGTATTGTACCGGGACCACAGGAAGGGTCCCGGGGGTCCACCGGGTGGGGCCACCTATCCCGGAGGGCCCCATGGGCTGAAGTTGGGAAGGGAACCAGCCCCTGGTGGGCTGGTGCGCCCCCCTTGGGCCTCCCCTGCGCCTAGGGTTGGAAACCCTAGGGGTGGGGGGCGCCCCACTTGACTTGGGGGGCAAGTCCCCCCCTTGGTCGTCGCCCCCCCCCCCCCTTGAGATGGGATCTCAAGGGGCCGGCGCCCCCTGGACCCCTATATAAAGAGGGGGGAGGGAGGGCAGCAGCACCCAAGCCCCTGGCGCCTCCTTCTCCCTCCCGTGACACCTCTCCCTCTCGCTGAGCTTGGCGAAGCCCTGCCGAGATCCCCGCTACTTCCACCACTACGCCGTCGTGCTGCTGGATCTCCATCAACCTCTCCCTCCCCCTTGCTGGATCAAGAAGGAGGAGACGTCTTCCCAAACGTACGTGTGTTGAACGCGGAGGTGCCGTCCGTTCGGCGCTCGGTCATCGGTGATTTGGATCACGACGAGTACGACTCCATCAACCCCGTTCACTTGAACGCTTCCGCTCGCGATCTACAAGGGTATGTAGATGCACTCTTTTCCCTCTCATTGCTAGAAGACTCCATAGATTGTTCTTGGTGATGCGTAGAAAATTTTAATTTCTACAACGATGCCCAACACTTGCCGTTCTGCTGCGCCCGCCCTCTGAAATCTCAATGTCAGTTGCACAATTGGTATAGTCTAGATTTAAGACAGGGTACTCATATGGCTGGGGTTCTGCTGCCGTGGAAATTTGGTCAGCGCTGCTACAAGTGATAAATCTGTTTGCTTAACTAGTGATGCTAGCTAGTACGTGAATTGGTATTTTGGCTGAAAGAGGATTTTGGTGGGCTTTGTTTTAGCACCAGCACTAATCTCAAGTTTCTTAAAAACAAATGAAGTGCCTGTATTACAATATGTGACGAAGGTCAACGCTCCTCAGATAAACCTATTTCCGAAAATAAAATCTTGCTACTGAAATAATGCTACATTTTGGAGACCTTTTCTTTCTGGACATTATTGGCATAGTCTCGGGCTCTCATCACTATGAATAATAGAACACATACTACTAGGAGGAATCACATTTAACTATGCTATTCATAGGGTAGTTTTCTTGCTATTAAACATGTCCACCGGCATACATTGTATCTTATTGTGCTCTTACTTTTTTGTCTAGGTACTTGATGCCTCTTGGTCAGAAGATGATGGCGAGTTCCTCATTCCAATTGAGTTTATATTGTGTAGGTTTCTTTGTCATGATCTGGATTGCCGCAGTCATGTTCAAGTCCAATGATATCTTGCGCAAGCAGACCGCTCTCAAGGTTGGTTCTTCATAATAACTTGTCTATCAACGTGCTTCTTCTGCTTCTAGAGGTTAATTAATTGTTCTGCCAAGCAGACTGCTCTCAAGGGCTTGTGCTTATATTGTGTATCAACGTTCTTGTTCTGCTTCTAGCACTGGGTCTGTCCCTTCTATTGAGGAAGCCGGCTGGCAGACTGCTGTCGTCACTAAATCCCTAACGCTGGGGCCGTGTTAACTCCATTTGATTGTCAAATTGCTTAGATAACTCAATTTGATTGTGCTCATAGTGTTCTCACATGCTTTGAAGAGTTGGAAACAGTATAAATGTTTTGGTACGGATATGTGCTCTAGAATAGTGATTCTGGCATGCTATATTTTTCATTGCGGTGAATGGTATTCTATTTTCCCACACAGCATGATTTCCCCTTTTGGGGCCTCTCTGCTTCAAATCATTCCATATGATTGTAATATGCGGCCTTGAAAAACTCCTATGGTTTTCTATGATGC
This sequence comes from Aegilops tauschii subsp. strangulata, assembly GCF_002575655.3. Taxonomy (NCBI): domain Eukaryota; kingdom Viridiplantae; phylum Streptophyta; class Magnoliopsida; order Poales; family Poaceae; genus Aegilops; species Aegilops tauschii. The sequence goes on from NC_053041.3 coordinate 72,547,635, forward strand.
ACTCAAACATCCTGTCGATCATATTGTATCAAGAGAGGGCATGACATTGCAACCCAGTGATTTTCCTATTTATGAGTTTTTAGGTCCTGTGAACCAATTAGGCCCTTGGTCATTTCTTGAACTCAATCAGTAACTCATTTGTGGAAAAAACTTGACGCTGTGTGTACCTGTGTGTTCTGTTCTGTTTTGAAGTGGATAACATTGCCCCATGTTTCACTTGGAAATTACTTATGTTTGTTGAATAATAGGAATTTATGCACCATTTCTATTTGTTCATAACTCTTAAACTAGCACCGCTCTCCTTAAAATTTCTAATCAGGCTGACTGTTGTTTCGTGCTCCACAGATACAATGGTCCAGCAAGCTGCTATGGTGGTCAAGTGTGTGCTGCCTAGGAAAATAGGTATTTAGTTTTAGGTCATTTCTTGTAATTTCAGATATGGAGTGCTTGTCTTTAGTTTTTGTTTTTACTTTGTGAAACTTGCTACCTATGGATGAAACTGTGTAATATTGATGAAACTATGTATATGTATGGATGAAACTTGCTACTATTGGTAACATGTGTTGGATATCCTATATTGGTCATATATATATATATATATATATATATATATATATATATATATATATATATATATATGTTTGATTTTCTGTGAAAATGAATGGATATAAGAAGAAACAGAATTAATGCCTATTTGGTCTCTTTGCCATCTGCCAGCAGATGGCAAAGAGCATGCAATCTTTGCCGTCAGCGGCGGACGGCAAAGGCTGCCGTTAGCCGCCTAACGGACTAACAGCGTATTTATTGTCGTCGGCTTTCTTTGCCGTCCGCCGCTGATGGCAAAGGCCCTTTGCCGTCCGCTTCAAAAAGCAGACGGCAAAGAAGCTCTTTGCCAATGCCTACTTTGCCGGAGCCTTTTGCCGTCTGCGGCAGACGGCAAAGGCCTTTGCCGTCCTCCATCCTTGCCTTTGACGTCTGTCGTGGCAAAAGGCAAAGTAGCTGATTCCAGTAGTGTGCCCATCAATTGATGTCAATGCAAGGAGTAGGGATTGCCATGCAACGGATGCACTAGAGCTATAAGTGTATGAAAGCTCAAACTGAAACTAAGTGGGTGTGCATCCAACTTGCTTGCTTATGAAGACCTAGGGCGTTTGAGGAAGCCCATCGTTGAAATATACAAGCCAAGTTCTATAATGAAAATTCCCACTAGTATATGAAATTGATAACTCAAGAGACTCTCTATATGAAGAACATGGTGCTACTCTGAAGCACAAGTGTGGTAAAAGGATAGTAACATTGTCCCTTATCTCTTTTTCTCTCATTTTTTTCTTTTTTTCTTCTCTTTTTCTTCTCTTTTTTTTGTAGGCTCCTTTGGCCTCTCTCTTTTTTGGGGGGCTTCTTTGGCCACTTTTATTTTGAATAACCTCACATGGGACAATGTTATAATAATGATGATCATCACACTTTTATTTACTTACAACTCGATACTAGAACAAAGATATGACTCTATATGAATGCCTCTGGCAGTGTACCAGGATGTGCAATGATCTAGCATGGCAAAGATATCAAAAAACAGACAAGCCAGGAAAACATCATGCTAGCTATCTTACGATCATGCAAAGCAATATGACAATAAATGCTCAAGTCATGTATATGATGATGATGGAAGTTGCATGGCAATATATCTCGGAATGGCTATGGAAATGCCATGATAGGTAGGTATGGTGGCTGTTTTGAGGAAGATATAAGGAGGCTTATGTGTGATAGAGCGTATCGTATCACGGGGTTTGGATGCACCGGCGAAGTTTGCACCAACTCTCAAGGTGAGAAACGGCAATGCACGGTACCGAAGAGGCTAGCAATGATGGAAGGGTGAGAGTGCGTATAATCCATGGACTCAACATTAGTCATAAAGAACTCACATACTTATTGCAAAAATCTATTAGCCATCGAAACAAAGTACTACATGCATGCTCCTAGGGAGATAGATTGGTAGGAAAAGACCATCGCTCGTCCCCGACCGCCACTCATAAGGAAGACAATCAATAAATACCTCATGCTCCAACTTCGTTACATAACGGTTCACCATACGTGCATGCTACGAGAATCACAAACTTCAACACAAGTATTTCTACAATCCACAACTACCCACTAGCATGACTCTAATATCACCATCTTTATAGCGCAAAATTATTGCAAGGAATCAAACATATCATATTCAGTGGTCTACAAGTTTTATGTAGGATTTTATGACTAACCATGTGAATGACCAATTCCTGTCATCTCTCTAAATAGATATAAGTGAAGCAAGAGAGTTTAATTATTTCAACAAAAGATATGCCCACGCTCTAACAAATATAAGTGAAGCAAAAGAGCATTCTACAAATGGAGGTTTTCTATGTGAAGAGAAACAGGCAATCCAAACTTCAAATGATATAAGTGAAGCACATGAAGCATTCTATAAAGCCATACTCAAAAAATATAAGTGAAGTGCAATGAGCATTCTATAAATCAACCAAGGACTATCTCATACCTGCATGGCGCATAAAATAAAAGTGAAAACTAAATGCAAAAGACGCTCCAAGATTTGCACATATCGCATGAACGAAACGAATCCGAAAACATACTGATATTTGTTGAAGAAAGATGGGATGCCTTCCGGGGCATCCCCAAGCTTAGATGCTTGGGTCTCCTTGAATATTTACTTGGGGTGCCTTGGGCATCCCCAAGCTTGAGCTCTTGCCTCTCCTCCTTCTCCTCACATCGAGACATCCTCGATCTTCGAACACTTCATCCGCATAAAACTCAACAGAAAACTCGGTAAGATCCGTTAGTATAATAAAGCAAATCACTACTCTAAGTACTGTTGCAAACCAATTCATATTTGTTTTTGCATTATAGCTACTGTAATATAACTTTTCCATGGCTTAATCCACTGATAGAAATTGATAGTTTCATCAAAACAAGCAAACTATGCATTAAAAAAAGAATCTGTCTTAAACAGGACATTCTGTAGTAATATGAAGATTCACCATACTTCTGGTACACCAAAAATTCTGTCAAAATTAGGAAAAATAAACAATTTGTATAGAAAGACACTGCAAAAAATTTCAGATCCGTTTGACGTTTCAGTAAAAAATGTAAAATCGCGCACTACAGACAAAGTTTCTATTTTGCACCGCACAAACCAACAAGCAATCTAAACATCCTAAAGGAAACCTTGGCACATTATTTTTATTTTTAAACTATATAAAAGCACTCAACAGAAATAAAAGACTCTCTAAAACTTCTGGGTTGTCTCCCTGGCAGCGCTTTCTTTAAAGCCATTAAGCTAGGCATATAGTGCTCAAGTAATGGATCCACCCGGATCCCAAGGTATATCAAAGCCAATTTTAATTAACAATGATTTGTGATTTCGTAGTGAGCACAAAGTAACATATATCATGCAACATCAAAGTCTAACTCTCTTCCGATGCATCGGCATGTCATAAAAGAACAATTCATGCACACATAGTAAAGGCCAATGCATAGTATAAACAGTTTCTTGCAATTTTATCATATTGGAAACATGGAGAGGTGGAGATGTAGTTCCTCTCTCATAATAATTGCAAGTAGGAGCAGCAAGCACATGCATATTATATCTATCAAAATCATCATGCGTAGTAGTAAAACGCAACCCATCAATATAATCCTTAATAAGGGCAAACTTCTCCGATATAGTGTAGTCGGGAGAATTGAAAAAGATAATAGGACTATCATGCGTGGGTGCAATAGCAACAATTTCATGTTTAACATGAGGAACTATAGCAAGTTCATCTCCATAAGCATAATTCAAATTGGCATCTTGGCCACAAGAATAGCAAGCATCAAGTTCGTCAAAAAGGGATATTTCAAAAGAATCAACGGGATCATAACAATCATCATAGCATTCATCCTTCGGTAGATTCGAAGGGAAATTAAATAATATATGAGTTGGAGAGTTACTCTCATTAGAAGGTGGGCACGGGTAGCTAATCCGCTCTTCCTCCTTTTGTTCTTAGCTCTCCTCATCATCTTTTTCATCCAATGAGCCCACAGTTTCATCAATTCCTTCTTCCATAGACTCCTGCAAAATATTAGTCTCTTCTTAGACAGCGGAGACTCTCTCAATAAAATCATCAATATCGGAATTGAATTCATAATTCTCATAGCAATATTTAAGTATAGCAAAATTTTCAGGTCTGTAAACAGCATCATCAAAATCTTCAAACTCTTTAAACAAAGATTCAATTTCACATGCACCCATAAAAGCAACAAATTCTTCTATTCGTTCCACATCATAGTAATCATATATACCTCTAGCATAAGAAGCCAAGGTTTTATTATCATTAAATCTGCATGAAAAGGGAAGGTGTGGAGCCTTCATCCTAGAGCAACAAGTATAATCATATCTCAAGCATAGTTGCCTAGCATACCAATACAACATATAAATATGATCGCATAATAGTTCCCCTTTTTGATTCAAGCGATAATCCTAAAGTATTCACGTTGATCCAACGTGTCTCCCATAACATAATTGAATGGGGTTTTCTCAGGATTATTAAAGTAGTACATAATATCTTTCACATAATGAGCATCGAGGGTTTTAGGAGGTTCCCCATCTCCATGAGTAGCAAGTAAACCTAATTGTTTTGGTATTTCATGTTCCATATCCATAACTAAAGATAGAGAACAACTTAGAACAACAAATAAAAATTACTTAGTGATAAAGCAAACAAGCACACACGAGAATATTCACCCCACGCTATAACTCCCCGGCAACGGCGCCAGAAAAAGGTCTTGATAACCCACAAGTATAGGGGATCAATTGTAGCCTCTTTCGATAAGTAGGAGTGTCGAACCCAACGAGGAGCTAAAGGTAGAAAAAATATTCCCTCAAGTTCTATCGACCACCGATACAACTCTACACACACTTAACGTTCGCTTTACCTAGAACAAGTATGAAACTAGAAGTACTTTGTAGGTGTTTTGGATAGGTTTGCAAGAATATAAAGAGCACGTAAATAAAAAGTAGGGGCTGTTTAGATAAAGACACAACTAAATTAGTTTAGTAGAAAGCTTTTTGTCACGAGAAAGTTATTTGTCCCTAGGCAATCGATAACTAGACAGGTAATCATTATTGCAATTTTATTTGAGGGAGAGGCATAAGCTAACATACTTTCTCTTCTTGGATCATATGCACTTATGATTGGGACTCTAGAAAGCATCCGCAACTACTAAAGATCATTAAGGTAAAACCCAACCATAGCATTAAAGTATCAAGTCCTCTTTATTCCCATACAACATCACCCACTTATCCGTGTCTGTGTTTCAGTCACTCACGCAACGCAGACAATAAGCAAACCATGAACATATTGCAAAATCTACAGCGGGGATCCCTCACGCTTGCGCGACACGAAGAGCACCATAGGACAACACCAATAATAAAACATGCAACTCAAACCAATCACGATCATCAATTAACCCATTGGACAAAACGGATCTACTCAAACATCATAGGATAGCCATACATCGTTGGGAAATAATATATAACGTTGAGCACCATGTTTAAGTAGAGATTACAGCGGGTAAAAGAGGGGTTACACCGCTGCATAGAGGGGGGAAGGTTTGGTGATGACGGCGCTGAAGTTGTTGGTGTAGATTGCGGTGACGACGATGGCCCCGACGGCGTTCCGGCGCCACCGGGAGAGAGGGGGAGAGGGCCCCCCTTCTTCTTCTTCTTCTTCCTTGACCTTCTCCCTAGATGGGAGCAGGGTTTCCCCTCTGGTCCTTGGTCTCCATGGCGTGGAAGGGGCGAGAGCCCCTCCGAGATTGGATCTGTCTCTCTGTCTCTCTCTGTTTCTGCCCTCCAGATCTAGCCTTTCACCATTTCTTATATTCCCGGAGATCCGTAACTCCGATTGGATTGAAATTTGAACACAATTTTTATCCGGATAATAGCTTTCTTGCAGCGAAAGAAGGGCTCCAACCACCTTACGGGGTGTCCACGAGGGTCAGGGGCGCGCCCCCTGCCTTGTGGCCCCCTGGGGCATCTTATCGCGTTGATTCTTCTTCCCAAAAATCACATATATTCCAAAAAAAATCTCTGTCAGTTTTTATCCCGTTTGGACTCCGTTTGATATGGATTTTCTGCGAAACAAAAAACATGCAACAAACAGGAACTGGCACTGGGCATTGGATCAATATGTTAGTCCCAAAAATAGTATAAATAGTTGCAAAAATTATGTAAAGTTGTAGAATATTGGCATGGAACAATCAAAAATTATAGATACGACAGAGATGTATCAGTGACGTCCCAAGAACTCACGATCCAACAGAGTGTCGTGGGAGAGCTTCGTCAGCACGATGGCGTGATAATGGTGATGATGAAGCTACCGGCGCAGGGCTTCGCCTAAGCACTGGAACGATATGACCGAGGTGGATTATGGTGGAGGGGGGCACCACACACGGCTAAAAGATCAATGATCAACTTGTGTGTCTATGGGGTGCCCCTTGGCCACGTATATAAATGATGGAGGGAGGAGGAGGCCGGCCCTCATAGGGCGCGCCCAAAGTGTGGAGTCCTACTAGGACTCCCTAGTCCTAGTAGGATTCCACCTCCCACATGGAATAGGTAAAAGGGAAGGGAGAAGGAGAAGGAAGGAAGGGGCCGCCCCCTTTCCCTAGTCCAATTCGGACCAGTCCATGGGAAAGGGGCGCGGCCACCCTTGAGGCCTTTCTCTCTTTTCCCGTATGACCCATTAAGGCCCACTACGAATTCCCGTAACTCTCCGGTACTCCGAAAAATACCCGAATCACTCGAAACCTTTCCGATGTCCGAATATAGCCTTCCAATATATCGATCTTTACGTCTCGACCATTTCAAGACTCCTCGTCATGTCCCCGATCTCATCCGGGACTCCGAACAAACTTCAGTCATCAAATCACATAACTCATAATACAAATCGTCACAGAACGTTAAGCGTGCGGACCCTACGGGTTCGAGAACTATGTAGACATGGCCGAGACTCATCTCCGATCAATAACCAATAGCGGAACCTGGATGCTCATATTGGTTCCTACATATTCTACGAAGATCTTTATCGGTCAAACCGCATAACAACATACGCTGTTCCCTTTGTCACCGGTATGTTACTTGCCCGAGATTCGATCGTCGGTATCTCAATACCTAGTTCAATCTCGTTACCGGCAAGTCTCTTTACTCGTTCCGTAATGCATCATCCCGCAACTAACTCATTAGTTACATTGCTTGCAAGGCTTATAGTGATTTGCATTAACGAGAGGGCCCAGAGATACCTCTCCGACAATCGGAGTGACAAATCCTAATCTCGATCTATGCCAACTCAACAAGTACCATCGGAGACACCTGTAGAGCACCTTTATAATCACCCAGTTACGTTGTGACGTTTGGTAGCACACAAAGTGTTCTTCCGGTATTCGGGAGTTGCATAATCTCATAGTCGTAGGAACATGTATAAGTCATGAAGAAAGCAATAGCAATATACTAAACGATCAAGTGCTAAGCTAACGTGATGGGTCAAGTCAATCACATCATTCTCTAATGATGTGATCCCGTTAATCAATTGACAACTCATGTCTATGGCTAGGAAACTTAACCATCTTTGATTCAACGAGCTAGTCAACTAGAGGCATACTAGTGACACTCTGTTTGTCTATGTATTCACACATGTACTAAGTTTTCGGTTAATACAATTCTAACATGAATAATAATCATTTATCATGATATAAGGAAATATAAATAACAACTTTATTATTGCCTCTAGGGCATATTTCCTTCATAAACTACTTGTATGCTTGATAATATTGTGCCATTAGGTGAATTTCTTGATGAACAACTTGCTAGGGCTAGAGAGAATGAAATTATTGAAACTGATAATATTGATGAAAGTGATGATGAAGATTCTCCCCCTAGATATGAATTGCCTGTTATGCCTGAGGGTTATGTTATGCATGAAGAAACTGCTAGAGATTTTCTTGCTTGCAATGATAGATATGATATTAAGAAAATGTTAGCTAAGCTGAAAGAAAAGTCTTTGAATACTAGAATGAAATATGACCCTGCTTTTGCTACTTCACCTATCTGTATTTCTGATAAGGATTAAGATTTCTCTGTCGATCCTGAGTTAATTACTTTGGTTGAATCTGATCCTTTTTATGGCTATGAATATGAAACGGTTGTGGCACATCTTACTAAATAAATGATATAGCCACCCTATTCACTCATGAGGAAAAAATTCGTTACTACTATATCCTTAAGTTATTTCCGTTCTCATTGAAGGGTGATGCTAAAACATGGTTTAATTCTCTTGATCCTGGTTGTGTGCGTAGTCCCCAGGATATGATTTATTACTTCTCTGCTAAATATTTTCCCGCTCATAAGAAACAAGTTGCCTTAAGGGAAATATAAAATTTTGTGCAAACTGAAGAAGAGAGTCTCCCACAAGCTTGGGGGAGGCTTCTCCAATTACTTAATGCTTTGTCTGATCATCCTCTTAAGAAAAATGAAATACTTGGTATCTTTTATAATGGACTAACCGATGCTTCCAGAGACCACCTGGATAGTTGTGCTGGTTGTGTTTTCAGGGAAAGAACTGTTGATCAAGCTGAATTGCTATTGAATAATATGTTGAGTAATGAAAATAATTGGAAACTTCCTGACCCAACTCCTAAGCCAACTCCGAAGAAAAGGGGTATTCTATTTCTCAGTCCCGAAGATATGCAAGAGGCAAAGAAATCTATGAAAGAAAAAGGTATTAAAGCTGAAGATGATAAGAATTTACCACCTCTTGTAGAAATAGATGGTCTTGATAACCCAACACAGGTAGTAAAGGTAAATTCTCTCTATAGATATGATAAAGGTGAAATCCCATCTACTAAGTTTGCTAGCCAATGCTTGGATGAGTTTGATGACTTTATGGTTAAACAAGAAAACTTCAATGCTTATGTTGGTAGGAAATTGAAACGCAATGCTTATATGATTGAACACTTGAGTGATTATATGTCTAGAGTTAAAGGTGAACTTAAACTTATTAGTAAACATGCTTCTATGGTTACCACTCAAGTAGAACAAGTGCTTAAAGCTCAAAATGATTTGCTCAATGAATTAAATAATAAGAAAAATGATAATGTTGTTAGAGTTGTGACTAGAGGGGGTAGAATGACTCAGGAACCTTTGTATCCTGAGGGCCACCCTAAGAGAATTGAGATAGATTCTCAGAGAACTAATGTTGATGCACCTAGTCCTTCCAAGAATAAGAAAAAGAAAAATGATAGGACTTTGCATGCTTCTAGTGAACCTGTTGTTAACACACCTGAGAATCCCAATGATATTTCTCTTTCTGATACTGAAACACAATCTGGTAATGAACATGAACCCAGTGATAATGTTAATGATAATGTTCATGTTGATGCTCAACCTAGCAATAACAATGATGTAGAGATTGAACCTGCTGTTGATCTTGATAACCCACAATCAAAGAATCAACGTTATGATAAGAGAGACTTCGTTGCTAGGAAGCACGGTAAAGAAAGAGAACCATGGGTTCAGAAACCCATGCCTTTTCCTCCTAAACCATCCAAGAAAATAGATGATGAGGATTTTGAGCGCTTAGCTGAAATGATTAGACCTATCTTCTTGCGTATGCGTTTGACTGATATGCTTAAAATGAATCATTATGCTAAGTATATGAAAGATATTGTTACAAATAAAAGAAAGATATGGGAAGCTGAAATTTCCACCATGCTTGCTAATTATACTTTTAAAGGTGGAATACCTAATAAACTAGGAGATCCAGGAGTACCAACTATACCATGCTCCATTAAAAGAAACTATGTTAAAACTGCTTTATGTGATCTTGGAGCCGGTGTTAGTGTTATGCCTCTCTCTTTATATCGTAGACTTGATTTGAATAAGTTGACACCTACTGAAGTATCTTTGCAAATGGTCGATAAATCAACTGCTATACCTGTCGGTATTTGTGAGGATGTGCCTGTTGTGGTTGCAAACGTTACTATTTTAACGGACTTTGTTATTCTTGATATTCCCGAGCATGATAGTATGTCTATTATTCTTGGTAGACCTTTTTTGAATACTGCAGGGGCTATTATTGATTGCAACAAAGGCAATGTCACTTTTCATGTTAATGGTAATGAGCATACGGTACACTTTCCGAGGAAACAACCTGAAGTCCACAGTATCAATTCTATTGGAAAAATTCCAACGATTACTATTGGAGGTTTTGAATTTCCTCTTCCTACTGTCAATAAGAAATATGATATTCTTATTATTGGGGACGTGCATATCCCAGTTGAGGTAACCTAGTGTTATTCGAAAATTCTCCGGTTTCATGCGATTCAAAATGAGTTTGTTAACAAGACTTCATCAACCTTGTTAGTGGATTCCTTTTGATGAGCATGAGATGGATGAAGTTAGAAAGCACAACACTCTGTACCCTCCTTTTACTTTCTGTTATTTAGATTAAATACAGCAAAATTAGTGTTTTTCTGTCTTTTTCTGAATTATTCTTGTAGTAAAAAAATACCTCAAAAATAGAAGTTCTCCAAATGTCCCGAAAATGAAATATGATTTTTTCTAGAATATTTAAGAATATCTGCCACTGAGAACACACCAGAGGGGGCCACCACTTGGCCACGAGGGTCCAGGGCGCCCCCTGCTTCGTGGGCCCCATGTGGCCCCTCTCCACTTATTCCAGCAACCACACACTTCTTCTTCCTTCAGAAAAAATCCCCACCTAGCTCAAACCCGTGTTCTAGCTCATCTTGCTGCGATTTTCGATCTCCTTACTCAAGGCTCCACTCACAAATCTGCTTTGGGGGATTGTTCTTCGATATGTGACTCCTCCAATGGTCCAATTAGTTTTTGTTCTAGTGCCTTATTTATTGCAATTTTTTGCTGCTTAGGTGACCCTGTTCTTGAGCTTGCATGTCAAATTTATATGGTCCTACGTAGTTCTAATGCATGATATAGTCTCTAGGCACTTGTGGGAGTACTTGCTATCAATCTTGTTGAGTTTGGTTCACATTTATCTTGAGTCACTAAAAATTTCAGAAATTTTCAGAGGGAGAAAATGTTGAAGAGATTATTGAGAGGCTCCTCAAGCCGGAGCTTGAAGGATAAGCAAAGTGAAGAGAATAAGAAGCCCAAATATAATCTTCCTCGCACTACGGAGGTGCGGCCGTGCGAGTGGCCTTGTGACGAGTTCTTGCGAGCTGCCGGGATTTATGATGATTTTTATTACTTAGCTAAGAATGCAGGCCTCACCGACTTCCTCCACGACCAGCGCGAACAGTATCTCTTACTCACTAATATTTTCATGCAAAATTTTTATTTCCATGCTAAGAAATCACCACCTTCAGTGGAGTTTCATTTATATGATGAGGTTAAGGAGATGTCACTTAGTGAATTTTGTCGGGTCTGCAAGATACCCTTTGAGGGCAGCATCGAGGAACCACATCGTAGTGATGTGGAGGGATTTATTGATGAAAATGATGCATGGGAAACAAGGAAAGTTTCTGATGCAAGAATTACTAGCATACATTTTCCTGTTCTACGTTACCTTGCGATATTTGCTAGTAGATGTTTAATTGGTCGCGGGAACAGTGGAAATCTTAGTGCTCCTGATATTGTTATTTTGCGCCATGCTTTGTTTCGTGATACAACTTTCAGTTTAGGTGCTATTATTGCTAAACGGTTAAGTATGAACCGTACAAAAGGTCCCATCTTTGGTGGCATCTTTGCTTCGCCTTGCTACACACTTTGAGATACCTATTAGGCATTATGAGAAAGAAGAAATGTTGTTGCCTCCTATTTTTCTAGATTATAAGAGTATGGTAGCACATGACTTCATTGCTAAAAATAAGAAGCAACTGCTTAAGCATAATTCGATTTTTGGCAAAACTCAGTATGAGGTTATTACCTTGCCTGCGCCTTCTTTGTTTAACATATTTTCAGGGACGTACCTCATCTTGCCGGAGGCCGTTTATGCATACTGGAGCCTAACACCAGTTCCAGAGCCTGAGTCGGAGCCACCCCTGGACCCTTATCGACAATTTGTTTATCAGTGGGATCCGGAGGAGATCGCCAAACAGTGGCACCCAGAGGACACTCCTCCGCACACCGGAGAGGGGAGCTTCGATCTGTGGGCATAGACCAACTTAGGCCAAAAGTCTAAGCTTGGGGGAGTACGTATTTCTCACCGACATTACATTCATGTTCACACACTCATGCCAGTTGTCGGTGCTCATACTTTTTCATTGCACTATCCATGCTAGTTTATTTTCTTTTCTAAGCCTTCTTCTTGTGTGTTTGAAAATCCTTAGGAAAAACCAAAAAAAAGTTGTAGTTTTTAGCTAGTTTACTTTCCATACCAGTAGTAGTAGTAGTAATTAAAAGAAAACCCAAAAAGATTTCTCGTTCTTCTTTTGCTTGTTGGGAGCTTTCCCGTGAAAATAGTTTTATATCTTTTCTTTGGGGGTCGTGAGGAGAAGACCTTGATGAAAATGTTGAGTGGCTCTCATATGCATAATTGCTGATTTAACCAAGAGCCCATATTACCTTATCTTCTCCCTGGTATTAAATGCTTGCAGATTCCAGCTTAGTCCAATGCACGTGCACTATTACACTACTGGAATCAGCTTCTTTGCCGTCCGCCATGGCGGACGGCAAAGGCATAGATCACGGACGGCAAAATTCTTTGCCGTCTGCCAGCGGACGACAAACTTTCCGGATGAACATGTGCCAGCAAAGGCCTTCTTTGCCGTGCGCTTCTTAGAAACGGACAGCAAAGGATTACGCCGTCCGCCATCCTTGGCCAGCAGACGGCAAAGACAGCGGACGGCAGTGCGGTGGCGTGACAGCCGTTAGGGGGTTAACGGCGCTCTTTGCCGTCCGCCGGCGGACGGCAAAGAGTCAAAGCTCTTTGCCATCCGCTGACAGACGGCAAAGAGCCCAGCTCGGCAGCACTGGGAAGCTGCCACGTGGCCAGCTATGCCGTCCGCCAGCGGATGGCAACGTGATTTGAATCTTTGCCGTCTGCTAGCAAACGACAAAGTGACCAAATAGGCAGCCAGTGTTCCCAGGTTTTACAGGTAGCTGCCACGTGTCCTCTTTGCCGTCTGCTAGCGGACGGCGAAGCTCTTTGCCGTCTGCTAGCGGACGGCGAAGCTCTTTGCCGTCTGCTACCGGACGGCAAAGATGCTACATATCCCCTGTTTCTATTTGAATCCATTTAATTTCACAGGAATTCACACACAGATATACATATTTTTTTCACATGCACAACATACATATATATGATGTATCCAACACATAGCTCCATCCATGACAACATACATACATAATAAGAAATAGAGTTCCATCCATACATATTACAGTAACATCACAATGTTCATCCAACACAGTGTTCCATGCATCCATATAACAAGTTCCACATTTTTCATCGATACAAACGAAAAAAGAAAAGGGAAACAAGCACTCCATCCATGCAAGCTTCCATATAGTGAATTAAATCTGCAAAATGGGAAACAAGAAAGTTAGAGGAAGAAGGCTAGAATCAGAAGAAGAAGAAGAAAATGAAGAAGAAGAAGTAAGCATACTTAGGTAAAATGGAGCTAACCTAGCTAATTGTGCCATTTTTGAGTGAACTAAGCATATTATGCCATTTTTTATATAACTTAGAGCTAACTTCATTTTGGATAAGAAGAAGAAAACTAGAAGAAGAAGAAGAAGAAGCAGAAGAAGAAGAAGAAGACTAGAAGAAGAACTTCTTCTTATTCTTCTAGTCTTCTTCTTCTGCTTCTTCTTCTTCTTCTTCTAGGTTTCTTCTTCTTCTTCTTCTTATTTTCTTCCTATACCTTCTTTTCTTCCTCTTCCTTGATTTTCTTCATCTTATTATGTCATTTGTGGACTAAATAGGCTAAATTATGTCATAAATGGACTAAATAGGCTAAATAAGAAGAAAAATGCCATTTTTAGCTTACCTAGCTAATTATGCCATTTTTGACCTAACTAAGCATATTATGATATCTAACTTAATTAGAGCTAACTTCATTTTGGAGAAGAAGAAAACTAGAAGAAGAAGAAGAAGATGAATAAGAAGAAGAAGAAGAAGAAGAAGACTAGAAGAAGAAGAAGAAGTTCTTCTTCATTTCTTATCCTTCGTCTTCTTCTTCTTCTTTTCTTCCTATTCCTTCTTTTCTTCCTCTTCCTTGATTTTCTTCATCTTATTATGTCATTTGTGGACTAAATAGGCTGAATTATGTCATAAATGGACTAAATAGGCTAAATAAGAAGAAAAATGCCATTTTTGAGCTTACCTAGCTAATTATGCCATTTTTGACCTAACTAAGCATATTATGAGATATAACTTAATTAGAGCTAACTTCATTTTGGAGAAGAAGAAGAAGAAGAAAACTAGAAGAAGAAGAAGATAGAAGAAGAAGAAGAAGAAGAAGTTCTTCTTTTCTTCTTCTTCTTCTTCTTCTTCTTCGTCTTCTTCTTCTTCTTCGTCTTCTTCTTCTTCTTCTTCTTTTCTTCTTCTTCTTATTCTTCTTAGCTAATTATGCCATTTTTGACCTAACTAAGCATATTATGAGATATAACTTAATTAGATCTAACTTCATTTTGGAGAAGAAGAAGAAGAAGAAGAAAAAGAAAAAGAACTTCTTCTTCTTCTTCTTCTTACTCTTCTTCTTCTTTTCTTCTTCTTCTTCTTCTTCTTCTTCTTCTTCTTTTCTTCCTATTCCTTCTTTTCTTCCTCTTCCTTGATTTTCTTCATCTTATTATGTCATTTGTGGACTAAATAGGCTAAATTATGTCATAAATGGGCTAAATAGGCTTAATAAGAAGAAAAATGCCATTTTTGAGCTTACCTAGCTAATTATGCCATTTTTGACCTAACTAAGCATATTATGCCATTTTTGATATAACTTAGAGCTAACTTCATTTTGGAGAAGAAGAAGAGGAAGAAGACTAGAAGAAGAAGAAGAAGAAGAAGAAGAAGAAGAAGAAGAAGACTAGAAGAAGAAGAAGATCCTATTCCTTCTTTCCTTCCTCTTCCTTGATTTTCTTCATCTTATTATGTCATTTGTGGACTAAATAGGCTAAATTATGTCATAAATGGACTAAACACGCTAAATAAGAAGAAAAATACCGTTATCACGAAGGTGTAGGAATGGTCGGGGCTGCGCCAGTGCCAGACGGATGTGAAGGACCGGCGGGGTTCCGGCATTGGCAGAAGGAGTGGTCGATGGTTGTCGGGAGCCATGCTGCACCAAAGATCATTTCCAATAATGTCTCGTTAGCAAGTTCGCAAACTGAAATGTGAATAGTAGTAAGCAACGACCATTCAAATCAAAATCACCGTGGTCGCCGGAGCAATCTGGGGCATCGGCGGAGGGGCCTGGCCGTTTTTCTCGCACATGGTCTGCACATCTGGTTCTCACGAGTCAGTCATATTAGATAGTAATGCGGACATTACGTGCATGATTGGGCTAATATGCATGAGAAACGTACCACGATGAGCTCGTATAGGGCCCGGTTAGCGCTGTCGTTCCGGTCCCTCTCCTCCTCCAACAGCTTAGCCGTCCTCTCCTCCATCTCCCTCTCCCTCTCCGCTGCCTCCCTTTGTGCCTCCCTTTTTTCCTCCTCCACAAGCTCCTTCGTCTTTGATCTCTCTTTCTCAACAATAGCCTGCAACACACCACTCCTCGTTAGCATTGTAATCATCGACGAACGCACACACAATGTAATGGAAGAAAGGTGAGAGAGTCCGTATAACTAACCGCCATGGCGATCTCCACGGGCCGTGCACGAGGCGTTATCTCAGGATCAGAGCTACTCAGGCACTTATTGATCTGCGGGAGAGTCTTAGGACAACGTATCAGTCCATCACCAATGGCTAGAGAGCCATGGGACCAACCGCCACCAGATATCATCACCAGCTCTGTATCAAAAGGATCCTGGCTCGGGTTAAAGTCCTCCCCTTTCCTCGCCTTCCCCTCGTGTCTGTACTTCACAAGCTTGTGGTGGGAGGTCTTGTTGGTGAAGCTCTCTGGATCATCTAGGTCAGACTCCATGAATGGCTTGGCCTTCTTGTACGGGGCCATATGGGCCATGCCATAGAGGTCGAACAGACCTGGCACAGGCTTCTTGTGGTGGTGCGCCTGAGAGAGAGGAACAAAATATTAGTTAAGGGCTCAAGCTAGCATGAAGAATGATATTGCTATGTAAATAGGTCAATTTGGAGCTAAGAAATGTTATTATGTCATTTTCGAGGAAAATAAGCTAAGTTTAGGTCATTTTCGAGGTAACCAAGATTATTATGCCATTTTTGACCAAAGTATGCTAATTATGTCATTATTGAGCTATCCAAGGTTATTATGTCATTTTAGAGCTAACTATAGCATATTTAGGCATTCTATAAAGCTATCTAAGGTTATTATGTCATTTTAGAGCTAATTATGTCATGAATGAACTAGCTAAGATTAGTTTAGGTCGTTATTGAGCTATCGAAGGTAGTTATGCCATTTTTTAACTGACTAAAGCATATTAAGTAATTTTATAGAGCTATCTAAGGTTATTATGTCATTTTAGAGCTTAATATGTCATAAATGACTATCTAGCATGAAGAATGAATTGCATGAATCATCTAGCAAACCACATACCCAGTTATCCCCGTACTTAAACAGGTTGGAGCTCCCTTGATGGTGTGGTGATAACCCACAAGTATAGGGGATCGCAACAGTTTTCGAGGGTAGAGTATTCAACCCAAATTTATTGATTCGACACAAGGGGAGCCAAAGAATATTCTCAAGTATTAGCAGTTGAGTTGCCAATTCAACCACACCTAGAAGACTTAATATCTATAGCAAAGTATTTAGTAGCAAAGTAATATGGAAGTAACGGTAACGGTAGCAAAAGTAACATTTTTGGGTTTTGTAGTGATTGTAACAGTAGCAGCGGAAAAGTAAATAAGCGAAGAACAATATGTGAAAAGCTCGTAGGCATTGGATCAGTGATGGAGAATTATGCCGGATGCAGTTCATCATGTAACAGTCATAACATAGGGTGACACAGAACTAGCTCCAATTCATCAATGTAATGTAGGCATGTATTCCGAATATAGTCATACGTGCTTATGGAAAAGAACTTGCATGACATCTTTTGTCCTACCCTCCCGTGGCAGCGGGGTCCTAATGGAAACTAAGGGATATTAAGGCCTCCTTTTAATAGAGTACCGGACCAAAGCATTAACACATAGTGAATACATGAACTCCTCAAACTATGGTCATCACCGGGAGTGGTCCCGATTATTGTCACTTCGGGGTTGCCACATCATAACACATAGTAGGTGACTATAGACTTGTTAGATAGGATCAAGAACTCACATATATTCATGAAAACATAATAGGTTCAGATCTGAAATCATGGCACTCGGGCCCTAGTGACAAGCATTAAGCATAGCAAAGTCATAGCAACATCAATCTCAGAACATAGTGGATACTAGGGATCAAACCCTAACAAAACTAACTCGATTACATGATAGATCTCATCCAACCCATCACCGTCCAGCAAGCCTACGATGGAATTACTGACGCACGGCAGTGAGCATCATGAAATTGGTGATGGAGGATGGTTGATGATGACGACGGCGACGGATTCCCCTCTCCGGAGCCCCGAACGGACTCCAAATCAGCCCTCCCGAGAGGTTTTAGGGCTTGGCGGCAGCTTCGTATCGTAAAACGCGATGAATCCTTCTCTCTGATTTTTTTCTCCCCGAAAGTGAATGTATGGAGTTGGAGTTGAGGTCGGTGGAGTGTCAGGGGGCCCACGAGGCAGGGGGCGTGCCCAGGGGGGCAGGCGCGCCCCCCACCCTTGTGGACAGGTGGGGGCCCCCCTGACGTGGATTCTTCTTCCAGTATTTTTAATATTTTCCAAAAATAAGTTCCGTGGAGTTTCAGGTCATTCCGAGAACTTTTGTTTCTGCACATAAATAACACCATGGCAATTCTGCTGAAAACAGCGTCAGTCCGGGTTAGTTCCATTCAAATCATGCAAGTTAGAGTCCAAAACAAGTGCAAAAGTGTTTGGAAAAGTAGATACGACGGAGACGTATCAACTCCCCCAAGCTTAAACCTTTGCTTGTCCTCAAGCAATTCAGTTGATAAACTGAAAGTGATAAAGAAAAACTTTTACAAACTCTGTTTGCTCTTGTTGTTGTAAATATGTAAAGCCAGCATTCAAGTTTTCAGCAAAGATTATGACTAACCACATTCACAATAACTCTTAGGTCTCATGTTTACTCATGTCAATGGCATAATCAACTAGCGAGCAATAATAATAAATCTCGGATGACAACACTTTCTCAAAACAATCATAATATGATATAACAGGATTATATCTCGCTAGCCCTTTCTAAGACCGCAAAACATAAATGCAGAGCACCTTTAAAGATCAAGGACTGACTAGACATTGTAATTCATGGTAAAAGAGATCTAGTCATAGTCATACCCAATATAAATTAATAGTAATGGATGCAAATGACAACAACGCTCTCCAGCTAGTGCTTTTTAATAAGGGGGTGATGACTCAACATGAAAGTAAATAGATAGGCCCTTCGCAGAGGGAAGCAAGGATTTGTAGAGGTGCCAGAGCTCGGTTTTAAAGCAGAGATAAATAATATTTTGAGCGGCATACTTTCATTGTCAACATAACAACCAAGAGATGGCGATATCTTCCATGCTACACAAATTATAGACGGTTCCCAAACAGAATGGTAAAGTTTATACTCCCCCTCCACCAACAAGCATCAATCCATGGCTTGCTCGAAACAACGAGTGCCTCCAACTAACAACAGTCCCAGGGGGAGTTTTGTTTGCAATTATTTTGATTTGATTTGCATAAAGCATGGGACTAGGCATCCCGGTGACCAGCCATTTTCTCGTGAGTGAGGAGCGGAGTCCACTCCTCTTGAGAATAACCCGCCTAGCATGGAAGATACGGACAGCCCTAGTTGATATATGAGCTATTCGAGCATACAAAACAGAATTTCATTTGAAGGTTTAGAGTTTTGGCACATACAAATTTACTTGGAACGGCAGGTAGATACCGCATATAGGAAGGTATAGTGGACTCATATGGAATAACTTTGGGGTTTAAGGGATTGGATGCACAAGCAGTATTCCCGCTTAGTACAAGTGACGGCTAGCAAAAGACTGGGAAGCGACCAACTAGAGAGTGACAACAGTCATGAACATGCATTAAAATTAATAAACATTGAGTGCAAGCATAAGTAGGATATAATCCACCATGAACATAAATATCGTGAAGGCTATGTTGATTTGTTTCAACTACATGTGTGAACATGTGCAAAGTCGAGTCACTTAAATCATTCAAAGGAGGATACCACCCTACTATACCACATCACAACCATTTTAATAGCATGTTGGCACGCAAGGTAAACCATTATAACTCATAGCTAATTAAGCATGGCACGAGCAACTATAATCTCTAATTGTCATTGCAAACATGTTTATTCATAATAGGCTGAATCAGGAACGATGAACTAATCATATTTACAAAAACAAGAGAGGTCGAGTCCATACCAGCTTCTCTCATCTCAATCAGTCCATCATATATCATCATAATTGCCTTTCACTTGCATGACCGAACGATGTGAAAATAATAAGAGTGCACGTGCATTGGACTAAGCTGGAATCTGCGAGCATTCAATAAACAGGAGAAGACAAGGCAATATGGACTCTTGGTTAAATCAGCAATAATGCATATAAGAGCCACTTCAACAATTTAATCATGGTCTTCTCCTATCGACCCCCAAAGAAAAGAAAAGAAATAAAACTATTTACACGGGAAAGCTCCCAACAAGCAAAAGAAGAACGGGAAATCTTTTTGGGTTTTCTTTTTAATTTTTACTACTACAGCAAGAAAAGTAAACTAACTAAAAGGTACACTAATTTTTTTTGGTTTTTCTTAAGGTTTATTAAACACACAAGAACAAAGCAAGAAAAAGGAAAATAAACTAGCATGGATAATACAATGAAAGAGTATGAGCACTGACAACTAGCAGTGAGTGTGTGAACATGAATGTAATGTCGGCGAGAAATACGTACTCCCCCAAGCTTAGGCTTTTGGCCTAATTTGGTTTATTGCCACGGATGGCCTGGCGGATATCCATAGTTGTAGCCGTGGTCGTATTGAGATGAAGAAGACTCTGGTTGCCACTGGTTGGCAATCATCTCTGGATCCCACTGGTAATTAGACTGTCGTGGAGGTTCAAACTGTGGTTCCGGCTCCAGCTCTGTGGCTGATGTAGGGTTCCGGTAGGCGTCAATGGCCGCCAGCGGAACGAGATACGGACCCGCAGATAAATCAAACAAGGAAGGAGCAGGCAAGGTAATAGTCTCAGGGTGATGTTTACCAAAGAACAATTTGTATTTAAGCGCCCCTTCCCTATTCTTAACAATAAAGTCATGTGCTACCATACTCTTATAATCTTAATAAACAGTGGGCAGCAATTTTTCTTCTTTTTCATAGTGCCTAATGGGTATGTTAAGATGTGCAGCTAGGCGTGAAGCATAGATACCTCCAAAGATGGGACCCTTTGTACGGTTCAGACTTAACCGTTTGGCAATAATACCGCCCATACTAACAGTGTTATCACAGAATAAACCATGGAACAAAATAATAATATCAGGAACACTAAGGTTTCCACAGTTTCCGCGACTAATTAAGCAACGACTAGCAAATATGGCAAAGTAGCGTAAAACATGAAAATGTATGCTAGTGATTCTTGCATCGGAAACCTTCCTAGTTTCCCCTACAGTAATAGTGTCAATAAACCCGTCCACATCTTTACGATGTGGTTCTTCTAAGCTACCCTCGAAAGGTATTTTGCAAACCTTGCAAAATTCATCTAGTGACATCTTCTTAACCACATCATATAAATGAAACTCTACTGAAGGAGGTGATTCCTTAGGATAATAGTAGAAGTTTTGCACAAAAGTATTGGTGAGTAAGAGATACTGTTCGCGTTGGTCGCCGAGGAAGTCGGTGAGGCCTACATTCTCAGCCAATTCATAAAAATCATCATAAATCCCGGCTGCTCTCAAGAAATCATTGGAAGGCCATTCACACGGCCGGACCTCCGCGGTGCGAGGCAAATTATAATTGGGCCTCTGTGCTTCTTCACTTTGCTTTTCCTTCGAGCTTCGGCTCGATGAGCCCCTCAAAAATCTCTTCATTATTTTCTGAAATTTTCAGTAACTTCAAATAAAAGTGAACCAAGCTCAACAAAATTGATAGCAACTACTCCTACAAGTGCCTAGAGCCTATATCATGCATTAGAACTACTTGCAACCATATAAATTTGACATGCAAGCTCAAGAACATGGTCACCTAGGCAGCACAAATTTGCAATGAATAAAGCACTAGAACAAAAACTAATTGGACCAATGGAGGAGTCACATACCAAGGAACAATCTCCCCAAGCAGTTTTGTGAGAGGTGCTTTGAGCAAGGAGATCAAAAATCGCAGCAAAATGAGCTAGAACTCGTGCTTGAGCTGGATGGTGATTTTCTTGGGAGGAAGAAGAAGTGTGTGGGTGCAGGAATAAGTGGAGGGGAGCCACTGTGGGCCCACAAGGCAGGGGGCGCGCCCAGGGGGGTGGGCGCGCCCTGGACCCTGTGGAGGGGGTGGGCAAAGCACACCAAGGACCTGGTTGGGCCTACAGGAACCACGGGGGCGTACCCAGCCCATGCAGTATGACAAGGCCAACGCATTAGATATTAATTTGAAGGAACATGAAGGCAAAAGGTTAAAAAATAGTAAATGCACTTACTTCAACCCTTTAGGCGCAATCAACCACCTCTGGTCGGGGGTCGTCGGCACGGGCGGGAGCTTTGTATAGCCACGCTTGTTGACCTTCTTGCCCTTCTCAACCAGCTCGTCGTCGCTGCAGCTATCTTCTGAAAAGGTGTCCTCGCTACCATCCTCCAAGCTACTAGCCTCCGGAGTCTCATGGGAAGAAGACTCCGGGATCGGAGTCTTCTGGGACGAAGACTCTGAGACCTGGGACGAAGACCCCATGACCGGAGTCTTCTGGGATGAAGACTCTAGGACCCGACTCACGTGGGGCGAGGGGTCGGCGACCCGAGTCTGGTGGGGCGAAGGATCAGCGACCGGAGGCTCATGGACTGGAGTCCGAGGGTCCACGTAAGACGGAGCACTCCTGTGGTCGGGTGAATCAGCCGAGGGTGGCGGCGAGGAAGGCGTAGCAGCCTTCCTACCTCTCCCGCTGCCATGTCCACCTCTACCAGCCTTCTTCGTCCTCCCCCGACCTCTCCCAACCGTAGAAGAAGCGCCCGCCGCAGCTGTTTGCATATCATCCTGCACCGCTCTCCGGAGGAGCTGCGCTGCAATAATGCAACCACCCCTCCCAGTAGCGCTCGCAGGAGGCTCGGGGCGCTCTGGACCCTTGCCCACCATCCTGTCAACACCTGCAATGACAAAAAGTAAACGAAATTAGTACACATAAAAATTTTGGATACCTGACATGAACATAATAATATGTATATAATTTAAGTGTATCATAATCATGAACATAATAAAAATACACCCGATCAACACAAATATATATGGGGTCGGGGTATGGTGTCAGGGTGACGGGGTGTCGGGGTCGGGGTGTCGTGCCGGGGTGTCGTGTCGGGGTCGGGGTGTCAGGGTCGGGGTTGGGGTGTGGGTCGGGGTGTGGTGTCAGGGTGTCGGGGGTCGGGGGTAAGGGTGGGTGTGGTGTCAGGGTGTCGATGGTCGGGGTGTCAGGTGTTGGGGTGTCGGTGGTCGTGGTCGGGGTCGGGGTGTGGTGTCAGGGTGTCGGGGTTTCGGGGTCGGGGTGTCGTGCCGGGGTGTCGTGTCGGGGTCGGGGTGTCAGGGTGTCGGGGTCAGGGTCGGGGTGTGGGTCGGGGTGTGGTGTCAGGGTGTCGGTTGGTCGGGGGTCGGGGTCGGGGTGTGGTGTCAGGGTGTCGGGGGTCGGGGGTCGGGGTGTCATGCCGATGTGTCGGGGTGTCGGGTGTCGGGGGTCGGGTCGGGGTCGGGGTCTCTTTTTTCCTTTTCTTCTTCTCTTCTTCTTCTTCTCCTCCTCTCCTCTTTCTTCTTCTTCTTCTTCTTCTTCTTCTTCTTCTTCTCCTCCTCTTCTCTTTCTTCTTCTTCTTCTTCTTTTTCTTCATCTTCTTCTTTTTCTTCTTCTTTCTTCTTCTCCTCCTCCTCCTCCTCCTCCTCCTCCTCCTCCTCTTCTTCTTCTTCTTCTTCTTCTTCTTCTTCTTCTTCTTCTTCTTCTTCTTCTTCTTCTTCTTCTTCTCCGTTTTCCTCTTCTTAAACCTAGCACTAATTAACCTAAAACAAAACAGGAAAAAACTACACCTAAACCTAGCTATTCTTCTTCTCCTCCTCTTCTTCTAATTATTCTTAGTTTTTTTCATGACTAAACATAAACCTAAAACTAAACTAAACCTAAGACCAAACTAAAAGTAATCTAAACTAAACTAAATATAGAACCAAACTAACAGTAATCTAAACTAAACTAAATCTAAAACAAAACTAAAAGTAATCTAAACTTAAAAAACAAAAAAACAAAAAAAAGAGGAGAAGAGGGGTGCGGGCGGGGCTCACCTGCGGCAGGCCCAGGTGCGCCGGGCGGCGGTGTTGCTCGGCGGCGTAGGGGCGCTGGACGGGCGGAGGGGGCGCCGGGCGGTGGTGGCGACGGGGACGCAGGGCTTCAGGGCGGCGGGCTAGCACTGGCCGGGCGGAGGGGGCGCCGGGCGGTGGTGGCGACGAGGCCGCAGGGCTCCGGGGGCGCCGAAGCTGGTATGAACTCGACCTATCTTGTTTTTGTAAATATGATTAGTTCATCGTTCCTGATTCAGCCTATTATGAATGAAACATGTTTACAATAACAATTAGAGATTATAGTTGCTCGTGCCATGCTGAATTTGATAGGAGTTTATAATGGTTTACCTTGCGTGCCAACATGTTATTAAAATGGCTGTAACGTGGTATGATAGGATGGTATCCTCCTTTGAACGATTCGAGTGGCTTGACTTGGCACATGTTCACGCATGTAGTTGAAACAAAATCAACATAGCCTCCACGATATTTATGTTCATGGTGGATTATATCCTACTCATGTTTGCACTCAGTGTTGATTAATTTTAATGCATGTTCATGACTGTTGTCGCTCTCTAGCTGGTCGCTTCCCAGTCTTTTTCTAGCCTTCACTTGTACTAAGCGGGAATTCTGCTTGTGCATCCACTTCCATAAACCCCAAAGTTATCCCATATGAGTTCACCATACCTTCCTATATGCGGTATCTACCTGCCGTTCCAAGTAAATTTGTATGTGCCAAAACTCTAAACCTTCAAATGAAATTCTGTTTTGTATGCTCGAATAGCTCATGTATCAACTAGGGTTGTCTGTATCTTCCATGCTAGGTGGGTTATTCTCAAGAGGAGTGGACTCCGCTCCTCACTCACGAGAAAATGGCTGGTCACCGGGATGCCCAGTCCCATGCTTAAACCAAATCAAAATAATTGCAAACAAAACTCCCCCAGGACTGTTGTTAGTTGGAGGCACCCGTTGTTTTGGGCAAGCCATGGATTGATGCTTGTTGGTGGTGGGGGAGTATAAACTTTACCATTCTGTTTGGGAACCGCCTATAATGTGTGTAGCATGGAAGATATCGAGATCTCTCGGTTGTTATGTTGACAATGGAAGTATGCCACTCAAAATATTATTTATCTCTATTTCAAAAACTCGAGCTCTGGCACCTCTACAAATCCCTGCTTCCCTCTACGAAGGGCCTATCTATTTAGTTTTATGTTGAGTCATCATACTCTTATTAAAAAGCACCAGTTGGAGAGCACCGCTGTCATTTGGATCCATTACTATTAGTTTACATTGAGTATGACTATGACTGGATCTCTTTTACCATGACTTACAATGTCTAGTTAGTCTTTGATCTTCAGAGGTGCTCTGCATTTATGTTTTGCGGTCTCAGAAAGGGCTAGCGAGATGCCATCTTTTTATATCATATTATGATTGTTTTGAGAAAGTGTTGTCATCTGAAATTTATTATTATTGCTCGCTAGTTGATTATGCCATTGATATGAGTAAACATGAGACCTAAGTGTTATTGTGAATATGGTTAGTTCATAATCTTTGCTGAAAACTTGAATGATGGCTTTACGTATTTACAACAACAAGAGCAAACAGAGTTTGTAAAAGTCTTTTCTTTATCACTTTCAGTTTGTCAACTGAATTGCTTGAGGACAGGCAAAGGTTTAAGCTTGGGGGAGTTGATACGTCTCCATCGTATCTACTTTTCCAAACACTTTTGCCCTTGTTTTGGACTCTAACTTGCATGATTTGAATGGAACTAACCCGGACTGACGCTGTTTTCGGCAGAATTGCCATGGTGTTATTTTTGTGCAGAAATAAAAGTTCTCGGAATGACCTGAAACATCACGGAGAATATTTTTGGAATTAATAAAAAATACTGGCGAAAGAATCAACACCAGGGGGCCCACACCCTGTCCACGAGGGTGGGGGCGCGCCCCCCTGTCTTGTGGGCCCCCTGAGGCTCCACCGACCTCAACTCCAACTCTATATATTCACGTTCGGGGAGAAAAAAATGAGAGAGAAGGATTCATCGTGTTTTATGATACAGAGCCACCGCCAAGCCCTAATCTCTCTCGGGAGGGCTGATCTGCAGTCCGTTCGGGGCTCCGGAGAGGGGAATCCATCGCCCTCGTCATCATCAACCTTCCTCCATCACCAATTTCATGATGCTCACCGCTGTGCGTGAGTAATTCCATCGTAGGCTTGCTGGACGGTGATGGGTTGGATGAGATTTATCATGTAATCGAGTTAGTTTTGTTAGGGTTTGATCCCTAGTATCCATTATGTTCTGCAATTGATGTTGCTATGACTTTGCTATGCTTAATGCTTGTCAGTAGGGCCCGAGTGCCATGATTTCAGATCTGAACCTATTATGTTTTCATGAATATATGTGAGTTCTTTATCCTATCTTGCAAGTCAACAGTCACCTACTATGTGTTATGATCCGGCAACCCCGAAGTGACAATAATTGGGACCACTCCCGATGATGACCGTAGTTTGAGGAGTTCATGTATTCACTAAGTGTTAATGCTTTGGTTAGGTACTCTATTAAAAGGAGGCCTTAATATCCCTTAGTTTCCAATAGGACCCCGCTGCCACGGGAGGGTAGGACAAAAGATGTCATGCAAGTTCTTTTCCATAAGCACGTATGACTATATTCGGAATACATGCCTACATTACATTGATGAATTGGAGCTAGTTCTGTGTCACCCTATGTTATAACTGTTGCATGAGGAATCGCATCCGACATAATTATCCATCACTGACCCAATGCCTACGAGCTTTTCACATATTGATCTTTGCTTAGTTACTTTTCCGTTGCCACTGTTACAACTACTACAAAGCTGCTACTGTTGCTTTTGCCACCGTTACCGTTACTTCCATACTACTTTGCTACTAAATACTTTGCTGCAGATATTAAGTCTTCTAGGTGTGGTTGAATTGGCAACTCAACTGCTAATACTTGAGAATATTCTTTGGCTCCCCTTGTGTCGAATCAATAAATTTGGGTTGAATACTCTACCCTCGAAAACTGTTGCGATCCCCTATACTTGTGGGTTATCACACATGCTCACTGGTTAAGCTTATTCTCCTCCATCTTGTAGGCAAAGTACTGTCAGAGGTCTCATACCTCTCGACACGGGCATGAGTCTGAAATACTAATTTCAACTCTTGAAACATCTCATATGCTCCATGGCGTTCAAAACGTTTTTGAAGCCCCGATTCTAAGTCGTAAAGCATGGTGCACTAAACTATCAATTAGTCATCATATCAAGCTTGCCAAACGATCATAACGTCTGCATATACTCCTGCAATAGGTCTGTCACCTAGCGGTGCATCAAGGACATAATTCTTCTATGCAGCAATGAGGATAATCCTCAGATCACGGACCTAGTCCGCATCATTGCTACTATCATCTTTCAACTTATTTTTGTCTAGGAACATATCAAAAATAAACGGGGAGCTACATCGCGAGCTATTGATATACAACATAGATATGCTAATACTACCAGGACTAAGTTCATGATAAATTAAAGTTCAATTAATCATATTACTTAAGAACTCCCACTTAGATAGACATCCCTCTAATCATCTAAGTGATCACGTGATCCAAATCAACTAAACCATGTCCGATCATCACGTGAGATGGAGTAGATTTCAATGGTGAACATCACTATGTTGATCATATCTACTATATGATTCACGCTCGACCTTTCGGTCTCAGTGTTCTGAGGCCATATCTGCATATGCTAGGCTCGTCAAGTTTAACCCAAGTATTCTGCGTGTGCAAAACTGGCTTGCACCCGTTGTATGT
The DNA here is from genome assembly GCF_002575655.3 of Aegilops tauschii subsp. strangulata. Taxonomy (NCBI): domain Eukaryota; kingdom Viridiplantae; phylum Streptophyta; class Magnoliopsida; order Poales; family Poaceae; genus Aegilops; species Aegilops tauschii. Next base: position 72,575,216 of record NC_053041.3, read on the forward strand.
GAACGTAGAGCTTATCACACCCGATCATCACGTGGTGTCTTAGCACGAAGAACTGTAGCAACGGTGCATACTCATGGAGAACACTTATACCTTGAAATTTAGTGAGAGATCATCTTATAATGCTACCGTCGTACTAAGCAAAATAAGATGCATAAAGGATAAACATCACATGCAATCAATATAAGTGATATGATATGGCCATCATTATCTTGTGCCTTTGATCTCCATCTCCAAAGCACCGTCATGATCACCATCGTCACCGGCTTGACACCTTGATCTCCATCGTAGCATCATTGTCGTCTTGCCAACTATTGCTTCTACGACTATCCCTACCGCTTAGTGATAAAGTAAAGTAATTACATGGCGATTGCATTTCATACAATAAAGCGACAACCATATGGCTCCTGCCAGTTGCCGATAACCATTACAAAACATGATCATCTCATACAACAATTTATATACCATCACGTCTTGACCATATCACATCACAACATGCCCTGCAAAAACAAGTTAGATGTACTCTAATTTGTTGTTGTAAGTTTTACGTGGCTGCTACGGGCTTAGCAAGAACCGTTCTTACCTACGCATCAAAAACCACAATGATTTTTCGTCAAGTGTGCTGCTTTAACCTTCAACAAGGACCGGGCGTAGCCACACTCGATTCAACTAAAGTTGGAGAAACAGACACCCACTAGCCACCTGTGTGCGAAGCACGTCAGTAGAAGCAGTCTCGCGTAAGCGTACGCGTAATGTCGGTCTGGGCCGCTTCATCCAACAATACCGCCGAATCAAAGCATGACATGCTGGTAAGCAGTATGACTATTATCGCCCACAACTCTTTGTGTTCTACTCATGCATATAACATCTACGCATAGACCTGGCTCTGATATCACTGCTGGAGAACGCTGTATTTTAAAAAATTTGCCTACGATCACGCAAGATACTGTTAAGATACGCTACAGTCTATTTTGCGGGGGGCAGAAAAAAAAACAAATACCATTAAGATACGCTACATTTGGATTGGATGGCGATGTGTTGTGTGTGTGTGTGTTTTTACGCGAGATGTGTTGTGTGTGTGTGTGTGTGTATTTTTTGACGCGAGATGTGTTGTGTGTGTGTGTGTTATATTGATTCAAAGATGTGTTGTGTGTTTGACTATGCATGGGCAGAAAAGAAAAAGAAGAACAGTACAGATCAGCCGGTCGATAGTACCTTTGTATTTTTTTTGGTACAAGATCGTTGCGTTGTCATATCTAATTTAGAAATCGATTTCGAAGTTTTGGTTGGGGCAACTTCTTGATTCTCCCCTGCAAAATAAAAACTTCTTGATTCTGATTTTGAAATCTCGACGCCCTGCTTCTGAATCATGCAGTTAGGAGGTCATCGACCTTGTAGCCGCATTGCTGCGCAGCTGCCTCGATCGGATGTAGTCATCAGCCATGACATGCCATTGCATTTGAGATCACAACAAGTTAATATAGTGCGGCTAGGCAACTTGGGCATTGGCTTGGCACAATATTAGACTGCTTCACAACAAAGCAAGGAGACGAATATTAGCCTGCTTCATGAGAAAGAAATCACATGCAACTACTATTTATCACTCCTGTTTAGTTACACGACGATGACATTTTTGTCCACATCTTATCCAGGAGGACGACTCGACTAAATTTGTTTAGGAGAAGTATGGGACAAGCCAGGGGTAAGTTGACTGGAAATTAAATTTGGGTCAATCGATCTGTTTCTAGCTGTTGGATGCGAAATGAGCGGTCAGGTTGTTTTTTCAACCTCTCGCATCATCTGCCGTTCATCTTCTTCCCTGAAACCTGAAACCACCGTCCTCCGCCACCCGCTCCAGCCCGGCTGTTCTGCTCGCATCTCGGCCGCCGCCCACTGCCTTGCTTCCTACGACCACGACCATCCCTCTAACCCCGGCAGACCTCCAACTCCGACACTGGCGAACTTGCACCCCCGCCACCCTAAGATAGATGAGGAGATTGTTGCCCCCTCTGCACCCGCCGCACCCCTAAGATGGACGAAGAGGCTACTCCGCCATGGCTGCTACTGCCTCCGCTGGCGGCCTCGATGCTCCTCCATGGCTGCAGCTTCCTCTCCACCGAATCGACTGACCCGAATTATAATTTCAGGCGACTGACGCTGAGCAAACTTGGAGAAGTATATATAGAACTCAAAGAGATATGCACGTCGCGCACATCTCGTACCCTACGCCTCGTGTGTCTCGCGCAAGGGTGATTGGTATCTCATGTTGGAGAACACAGTATTTCAAAAAAATTACCTACGATAACGCAAGATCTATCTAGGAGATGCATAGCAATGAGCGGAGAGAGTGTGTCCATGTACCCTCATAGACCAAAAGCGGAAGCGTTTAGTAACGCGGTTGATGCAGTCGAACGTTTTCGCGATCCAACCGATCCAAGTACCGAACGTACGGCACCTCCGCGTTCAGCACACGTGCAGCTCGATGACGTCCCTTGAGCTCTTGATCCAGTTGAGGCTGAGGGAGAGTTCTGTCATCACGACGGTGTGGTGACGGTGATGATGAAGTTACCGGCGCAGGGCTTCGCCTAAGCACTACGACGATATGACCGAGGTGTGTAACTGTGGAGGGGGGCACCGCACACGGCTAAGACAAATCTTCTTGTCCTTTGGGGTGCCCCCTCCCCACGTATATAAAGGAAGGAGGGGGGAGGAGGCCGGCCTAGGAGGAGGCGCGCGCCAAGGGGGGGCAATCCTACTCCAAGTAGGTTTGCCCCCCCCCTTTCCTATTCCTACTAGGAGAAGGAGGAAAGAGGAGGAGGGGAGAAGGAAAGAGGGGGCCGGCCCCCCAAACCCTAAACCAATTCGGTTTGGGCCTAGGGGGGCGCCACACCTTGCTTGCTTCCCTCTTTCTCCACTAGGGCCCAATAAGGCCCATAGACTCCCCGGGGGTTCCGGTAACCTCCCGGTACTCCGAAAAATACCCGATACACTTCGGAACCCTTCCGGTGTCCGAATATAACCTTCCAATATATCAATCTTTATGTCTCGACCATTTCGAGACTCCTCGTCATGTACGTGATCTCATCTGGGACTCCGAACAACCTTCGGTACATCGAATCACATAACTCCTAATACAAATCGTCATCGAACGTTAAGCGTGCGGACCCTATGGGTTCGAGAACTATGTAGACATGACCGAGACACATCTCCGGTCAATAACCAATAGCAGAACCGGGATGCTCATATTGGCTCCTACATATTCTACGAAGATCTTTATCGGTCAAACCGCATAACAACATACGTTGTTCCCTTTATCATCGGTATGTTACTTGCCCGAGATTCGATCGTCCCGTATCTCAATACCTAGTTCAATCTCGTTACCGGCAAGTATCTTTACTCGTTCCGTAATGCATCATCCCATAACTAACTCATTAGTCACATTGCTTGCAAGGCTTATAGTGATGTGCATTCCCGAGAGGGTCCAGAGATACCTCTCTGATACACGGAGTAACAAATCCTAATCTCGATCTATGACAACCCAATAAACACCTTCGGAGACACCTGTAGAGCATCTTTATAATCACTCAGTTACGTTGTGACGTTTGATAGCACACAAGGTGTTCCTTCGGTATTCGTGAGTTGCATAATCTCATAGTCAGAGGAACATGTATAAATCATGAGGAAAGCAACAGCAATAAAACTAAACGATCATTTATGCTAAGCTAACGGATGGGTATTTTCCATCACATCATTCTCCTAATGATGTGACCCCATTCATCAAATGACAACACATGTCTATGGTCAGGAAACTTAATCATCTTTGATTAACGAGCTAGTCTAGTAGAGGCATACTAGGGACACTTTGTTTTGTCTATGTATTCACACATGTATCAAGTTTCCGGTTAATACAATTCTAGTATAAATAATAAACATTTATCATAATATAAGGAAATAAAATAATAACTTTATTATTGCCTCTAGGGCATATTTCCTTCATCACATGCCTCCCCTCGGCCCCAGCACAAATCAATTTTGTCTTCTATGGCCTTAGGGCCATGGACGCGCGGTGGATCTCGGCCCTTGCCGCGAGAGGACTCCTGCTCCGTTTTGAGGTGTTTTTTGCTGTTTGTTTGGGGTTTATGTCCTGCTCTCCAAGACGAGGCGTCGACAACTCCTTAAAGTTGGAATAAGTTTCTCCTCGCCTACCCCTCGTTTTGGTGGTGCATCTAGCACCATCAGAGTGCGTGTGGAATAGGGATGGAAATGGAGCGGAAACGGACGGAAATGGGTGCTACCACATTTGTTTTCATATTTTTTATAGAAGCGGAAACGAATACAGAAACCCCGGAAATAAATACGGAAACAAATACAGAGCGAATACAGAGCGGACACGAAAACAGAAGTGGGCATTGACCAGAACTTAAAAACCCCTTGAATCATAGAGATACACATAAAAATAAACAAATTTAATGAATTGGTAACATAGCTACAAAATAATATATGATTATGTTAGCAACTTAGCTAGTACTACAGTAGTAGTGGACAATTGCGTGTAGGGTCTAGTTGAGTATGTATGTGGTAGTAGAAGTTGACTTTCAAATGATCCCTTATGCTCATCGTGTCATTGTGTGTTGTTAGGTGGTTGGGCTATAAAGCAACCATAAGCCTATACTAAAATCAGAAATTCCATATTCACGGAAAGGGAAAGTTCCGTTTCCACATCTGTTCCATCGAAAAACACTGTTCCATTTTTGTTTCTGTCTCCGCATAAAAATTTCCATTTCACTTTCATTTTGCAAATTTCCGTTTCCGTTTTCATATTTCCTCTCCGTTTTCATTTTTCTTTCGGAGAAGTGGAAAGGTTCCACTCCATTTCATCCCTAGTGTGGAGGTATGACTCCGACAGATCTCACATGATTCGATCGGCGTTTGTCTTCGATGGATTCACTTCGATCCGGTTTTTGTTCGTCTATATTCGTGTGTCTTCAGGTTGGACCCTTCGGTCTACACATCTCTTCATCGACGGCGGCGATTGTTGTTCTGGTGTGATGGTCCTATTGGGCCTTAACACGACGACTTCCCGATTGTCTACTACAACAAGGTTTGCCAGGGTCCGGTGAGGGACCGACGATGATGGAGGCACGCCTTTAGCTCGCTCCAATGCTTGTAGTCATCGCTAGATGGTCTGCGGACCTAAATGTATTTTTTTTACTTCTACTAATTTTTGTACTGCCTTGACAGATGATGAAAAGAGATATGCGTGAGAATAAAATTGGAGCATATTAATCGAGGAATCGGGATTTCCTATTCCGTGGTGTTGGATGAGACCACCTATTTGACGCCCACCGGCATCAACTTTGTTTTTGAGCAACCCCACTGGCATCAAATAGGAGAAGCTCCACCTAAAAACCAGGGTAAATGGGCTGGCCCACTCTGTCGGGAGCAGGTTTTCATTTTTTTCCCCTCTTTCGTTCATTAATCTGTTTTTTGAAAAATATTGTTGTTGTTTTTTACGGAGCTAGATATTTAAAAACTTATCAAAAACTAAAAATATATTTAGAAATTGTTCAATTTTTTTTTAATAAAAGTTCTGTGTATGTTAAAACACATTTGTTACATTTTTATTTTTTTTCATTTTATCTTCCCTTTTAGTATTTGTTTTAGTTATTAATCCACAAACTCCTTTCATATCTTTTTAATTTTTATTTTATTTTTCCATTTAAAGTTCAAAACATTTTTAAAATAAATTATTTTTAATTAACAATACATCGCCTAGCATATGCAACAAACACTTTTTAAACCAGGGGAACATTTTTAAAATCCAAGATTATTTTTTAAAAATTATAATTTTTAAATTAGGCTTTGTCATTGATGAAATTTTTATGTTTGTGGATAGTTTTAAAATTTCGGGATATTTCTAAAATTCTTAATCTTTTTTTTCAAATTTAAAAAAATAAATAAACTGCTGGACATTTTGTTGGATTTTGAATATTTTTTATAAAAATTGAGGTTATTTTTTAAGTTTGAAAGCATTTTTAAGTTTACAAATACTTTCTAAAACATGTGAAATTCTTCTTAAGAAATAAAAAATCGTCTCAAAAACTAGTCATGGCCTGCCCAAGAAGCGCTTCTGGCAAATTGCTTGGATACTTTACTCGGCACAACGGGCGACCGACATCGTCCGTCCGTGTCCGTTTTAGTCAAAGCGGATAAAAGCGTCAGCCCAATACAAAGACACATTCCCATTTTGTGTCCGCTTTGTGTCCACCTAAACCCATTTCGGACGTTTTCTATGTCCTCTTCGTCCGCTGCATGTGAGGTTCCCACATCTCTCTCTCCACCTTTATCTCTGTCCATGCCCCGACGTCACCATGCACTCACGCCGGCGGCCAACATCACCTCGCCTCCCCCACGCTGGGCCGCCGCCGCTGGACCGGTAGCGCCGCCGCCCCCCACGCCGCACCTGACCTCGCCTTCCCCACGCCCGGCCTCGTCGAGCTCCTGGCCGCGCTCACCCCGCCACTGCTGCTGGAGCGGGAGCGCCGCCGCCCCTGCGCCGCGCCCGGCTCCACGCAACAGCTGGCCGAAGTGGCAGTCTACGCAAGCAGACGTTGACCACAGCAGGTCCAGTGCAGCGCGGCCGTGGCGCCTGACGTCGGAGCCCGACGCGGTCGAGCCTGAGTTCGTCTGTGGCACAGGTGTAAGTGCGAGGGCGCATGCACGGGGGCACGTGCTCGGGAGCGCGGGCACGAGGGTGAGCACGCGGGGGCGGGCGCGGGGGCACATGCGCGGGAGCGCGGGCACGAGGGCGAGCAAGCGGGGGCATCCGCTCCCGTTGAGCACACCTGCAGACCCAAATTAAAAAGCGGACACGGACGGGCGGACGGACGATCCAAACGAACAAAAAACCGACGAAATCAACGTCCAAATCCGTTGAAGTTGCTCTAACAATTATGTCAAACAAAAGAGCAATTAATTAGAGGATACCCCTGAGTGAGCTATCATGGGACGGTCCCGAGTGGGCGGGGAGCAGTCTTACCAGGACACATGCCCAGCGCACGTTGAGTGGGAGCCTGTTACATTTCTCTCTCTTAGTTTTCGCTCTATTTTCCTTGTTTTCATTTTTCCCCTTGTAATCCCTGATTCTTCTTGGGCATTTCAGGCTTTTGGGTTTCTGCTGTTTTTTCATTTTTGGAAGGACAAGTACGCTGTTTAATGAAGTACAAGTTGCATCATTTTTTTTTCTTTCTTGAATACCCACGGGTGTGTGTACTATATACATTAGAGAAAAAGTGAGGATGAAGAGCCCCTCCACGTTGATGGTTACATTAACAGAAACCTAACCCTATCTTTACCGCGCAAGTTGCACTGCTTATCTATACCACTATATAGTGTACGAATAATTTAGAATAACAACCACTAGATGAAGCCTAGGCATCACTTGGGCTGCACTTCTCTAAAAAAACTTCGGCTGCACAGAGCCTAAATATTTCGAGGCTCATATCGCCTGGCCTGCGCAACAACTGTTCGCTGCTTCTCACATGCATGCAACAATGAACCATTGGCAATATTTTCAGACATAATTAGCGAAGGACAAAGCTGCAAATGACGTGACATTTTCTGTCCATAGAATGAGAATAATCACGAGCGCTTATTTAATGGCAATCAGTATGTAGCGTTTTGGACTGAGCCCTCTTTTGGACTTCCGGAGCTGTACCTAGCGATTGCATTAACGTTGAAGTCATATTCAACGAAAGCAAATCTGCCAAGTTAAGTTGCCGTCAATCACGAGTCAAGTAGGGAAAGAGACTTCTTAACAGTATCCTCCAATGGACGAGACTTGCCTGCGTCCCGCGCGTGCGCCCATCCGTGCTCCACAAAATAAGGCCTAGGCCCACCCGTTAAAATCAGGGGGATGATTAGATTAGGAAGGAAAAAAAACGGTAAGATGAAATGGGAGCATGGGAAGGGAGCAGGCAAGCGCGGATCCTCCTCCAATGTGTATGAGAGGGCGCAAATGATTTTCTTCTAAAAGTTGCCCGAGAGGGAGCTAATTACTACTTCCTCCATCACAATATAATATTATATTTTAGATATTTCAATATTTACTACATACAGACTAAACTGAGTGAACAAATGCACTAAAACGTATTTATATACATCCGATCCATACAAAAGTTAGAACATCTTATATTTGCGAATGGATGGAGTATTTTTCTAAAATTTTACGATGAACTTCAATATATTAATAATATGGATAAGATACAGATTACACGCGGACTAAGTTTCTACATATTGTTTCAGAGTAAACAAGTCCTACTTGCGATGATCTTTATTCCAAAAATCATTACAAGCTAGATTATTCTTCTGTTTACTCTTTGTGAAATTAAAGAAGGAAAAAAGAAAAGAAAGAGAAACGTAAATATGCCCACCACAAGTCGTGCAAGTCATCTTATTCGATGCTCTTTGTTGGGCGCCATGATTAAGCCGATTTCTCAATCAGTTCGCGGAATCCTGCAAAGGGACTAAGCATTTTTATCTATTCACCTTTTGGAAAACAAATTACGAACACGATTATTGAAGCATCTGGCATGAACAAAGTTTGGAGCACGCATGTTTTCTCGAGGTACGTACCGATAGCAGTCGAAGGCGTGGGCGGTCGGGAGGAAGGAGATACGGACGCCGCACCTGGCGGGGAGCGTGGCGGCGCGGCGGGTGACCACCTTGCCGGCGGCGAGCATCTCCTTGTGGATGCACGCGCAGAGGGCGCGCCGCCGGTCAAAGGTCGGCGCCATGTCCCTGATGTCGGCGAGCCCCCTGCAGCAGCGAGGCGAGAGCTTGTCCTCCACGCCGGCGACGTACCCGGTGCAGTCGCCGAACGCCGTCTGGGCGACGGCGCAGTCGGTGTCCGCCGGCCCCGCTTCGACGCCGTGCAGGCCGCCGAGCATGAAGAGTAGCGCGGCGGCGGCGGCCAGCGCCGCGAGGTAGCGGGTAGGCGTCATGGTGGTTGCGCTGCACTTGTAGACACGACTACGACTACGAGTGCGTGTCGACGTGCGCAGGGTATTTATAGGGAATGTTCTCGGGCGGAGATGGGAACGTTTATCTTCTGATGGATCGGCGCAACAAGTGCCGCTGGATTATGGAATTGCAGTAATTTGTAGGCTGTAATTTTCTTCTTCGTTTGGAACGAGAAATTTGATCGTATCTTTTTCCTTTTTGAAAAGGCACTCGAATTTATTAAACCAGACTAAGAGGACAAATGCATCAGGTAGTCCAGGGAGGAGAATCATGGTGCCTCAACTACCACAAATAGTTGAGGTTATGGTTAATCCTCGAATGTGTGACCCTTGGCCGGATGGCGGTACCTTTTCTTTGAGTTTGTGTTTTGAAATCAAATCCTCCTTGAGTAACGAAGCTCCGGTGATCCTACTGTCTCCTTGCGGCGGCAAGGTTAGTGTTTCTTGTCATGCGTACTCGATTTGTAAGATTTGATGTCAGGTACTTTGGATCGGTTCAGTGGTCAAATGGTGACGACCGCAACTCTAGGACACTGGTCCTTTGTACACGTGAGCAAAGACGTCTCAATTGTCATTGATAAGGTCAGCCCAGCTCCGGTAGAGGAGTGACGACATTGTCGTGAAGACAACTCGTTTTGGTGGTTATATTGGTTGCTCAATGGTTAGAGACCTTGATGTAATTTAATTATATTTGGGGTGCGTTTATACTTCTATTGAACTCTTTTAATAGATGCGTCCCCTTTTTGAAAAGTCAAGAGGTGCTATTACTCCAACTAGCCTTTTTTTAGGATAACTCCAACTAGGCTAAGCCTTAGCATGGAGTTACATAAATCAAAGCCCACACAGGCCCTGCCCCATGACTCATTTCCGCCGCCTACACACTCATGTCCTGGGCTTGCACTTGACGGGTGCACCTATGCCTCGCTTGGTGCGAGGTGGAAGGCAGCGATGTGTCAAAGACACATAGAGTGGGCCGGCCTAGTAGTGTGTCGATCGTTTCTTTTAATTTTCATTTATTCGTTCCTTTTTCCATTTTTCTTATTTTTCAAAAATATTCTAAATACAAACATCCCAGAGCTTAAACTTACCAAAATTTTCATTAAAATAATGAATTTGAAAAATGTAAACATAATGTAAAAAACTTTGTTAGTGTCAATTGAAAAAATGTTGATAACATTCAAAGATATGTTTGTGAGAGTTAAAATGTTGAACACACATTCACAAAAGTTTTTAATACATATTCAAAAAAATGCTCAAACACATATATTTGAAAAATCTCAATCATATATTTGGAAAATGTTAGATATGTATGAAAAAATGTTCCTGATATATAGAAAAAATGTACAATGTGTATGAAAAAAGTAGACATAAAAAATTATATTTTAAATTGATAATTATATATTCAATTTTTTTAAACATGTAGAAAAATATCCTCATGTATGAAAACAATATACAAGGTGTATGGAAACAATTAGAAATCAAAATAAATATTGAAAAAAATGTTGACCATGCATATGAAAACATTAAACATGTATGTTAAAATAAATCCTGTTGTATAAGAAAAATGTGGAACGTGTATGGAAAAAAGTTTACATAGAAACATAAGTTTAAAAATATATTAATCGAGTATTTATAAACGTTAATGGGATAAATAGTTATATGTATACCAATGATTTTAATCACATATTAAGAAAATGTTCAACGTCTATACAAATGATGTTTTAGATGTATATGGAAAATATTTCATGTATTTAAAAAATGTAATGATGTATAAAAAATGTTCATGTTCTATACGAAAAGATAAAGAAAAATCCGATGAAAACCATAAAAAACCGAACGAAACCAATGAAAACTGAAAAAGAAAAAAACATCAAAAGGAAAAAGGAAGAAACCAAAGAAAACCAAGGCAAAAGAATGGTAGCAATGTAAACCAAGAAAAACACAAAGGTGACGTACAAAACATAGAGAGAAACAAAGAAAACCAAAGAAACAAGTAAAAACCAAGAATGAAATAAGAAAAAATAAAGAAAAATAAAAAAAAAAAGAAAAGAAAGAAACGGAGAAAACTGATGAAAAAACAAAGAAAACAGGAAAAAAACTAGGGAAGGGAAAAGGCAAACCAAAAGAATAAACAAAAAAAAAAGAAAAGAAAACCCCAATAGCAAACACACCAAACACCGAGCGCAACCAGGAGTATTTGAATTCTTGTTTTATAGCCATAATGTTTAAGTATACTAAGTATGTGCCCGTGATTGCCACGGGGTCAAATATTTTTTGTAACACAACTAGCAAAAGAGTCCGTGCGTTGCAACGAGGGAAAAAAAATACCACACGTCCCTAACCCAATATTCATGGCCAAAGACGTCAATAGGTCCACGCCCTTTATCTGAACATGACATCCCATATGTGTTGCCGCTTATCTTCCTTCCCACCCTCGCCGATGGTGGTTCAGTGCTCACACAACCACAATGTGTTTGAATGTGCTCAATCCAAAGGAGTCTCTAATAAAATAGGTTTGTGTACATGAGTAATCTACTTTGTTAGGTTACCAAATATAAGAGATTGACTGATGCTTGTATATATTTGCTTCTCGATTGTGAATTTATTGCTATTTATTTTGTTATCAAATATGTATGACCGTGAATTTATTTCTATACCATAAGAAGGGGATGAAAATCCAGAAAAAATCGGTGGAGAGTGGAAGGCTGGACCAAGGGGTGATGGGAAGAAAAGTGAAAGATGGAACCCTAGATAATATAAACATTTTAGTAGATTAGTTCGTGACTGCACGTCTCTTATTACGTTTATGCGCTAAAATGGTAACAAGTTTTTGTATGCAATCGTCATGATTTACATGTCATCTTATTGTTAAACACTTATTTGGTAAGGATTTTTTGACTTACAAAAGATTTTTTGGTAAGTTAATAAAACGTGAGACAATTGATTCCATTTTAGGAAAAATCAATGAGAGTAAAATCAGACATGGGAGGGAAAAAATCAAAGAGAAGAAGGGAAGAGGGAGAACATATATAAGGAGGTTGGATGAACGAGAGGTGAAATGAGAACCTTATGGAAAATAACTTCTTAGCTCGAGCTCAAATGAGCTCGAGTGAACAGTAAGATCGAAAAAAAATCAAAAAAATCTAAACTTTCTTTGTGACAAACACTGGCAAATGTTCTAAGGAGCTTGCAAAATTTCATCATGAAATCATATTTGTGGAAGTCGTGGCAAAACAAACAAAATCAATGCTCCAAAATGTTTTTGAAAGTAGCATTAAAAGTATCGCTTTTTTTGCCAGCCTTTCAGGAATGTGATTCCATGATGAATGTTTGCAAGCACTGAAAGATTTTTTTTATTTTACTGTTCATCCACTGAGAAACTCCGCGTGACCGCGTCCGAACCTTATCTTCTTCTAAGCAATAGAGAAATCCACGAGACCAAAAGTAAAGTTTCTTCTCCCCTAAAAAGAAGAGTAAAGTTTCCTTTTGAACTCAAATGGAATGTGAAGCCAAGTTGGGTATCAACCATCACGAGCCAAAACGAAAAGGACATATAAAGCTTGCGTCCATTTCTATTGCTACAGTAACTGAGCAGAGAAAAAAATATTCTTCTGCCCACAATCCTCGCAAAAGAAAGGGAAGTGCAAAATAATTCGATTCTCTTCGATCGTTTAGGCCGTGATGATATATATGGTTCCTTAATCAGGCCACAGATCCTGCAATGAAACTTTATTTCAGTCAAGTACAGAGTTGACTCCTTGTTACAGCAGACGACGGACGTACCGGGAGGCGGGAGCAGTTGAAGTAGAAGTTGGTCGGGAGGAAGTCGACGCTGAAGCCGCACGCGGTGCGGAGGAGCTGGCCGCGGCGGGGGATCACCCGGCCGCCGGCGATCATGACCAAGTGCACGCACTCGCAGAGCTCCCGCCGCTGCTCCGCAGTGGTCGCCAAGTCCTTGATGATGCCGAGCCCCTTGCAGCAGCGGGGAGTGACCTCGGCGCCCTCGCGGCCGGCGACGTAGCCGGTGCAGGCGCCGAACGCGAACCGCGCGATGCGGCAGCCTATCGTGTCCGCCTCCGCCTCGGCGCCCCGGCCGCCGGCGAGCAGGAGGAACGCGACGACGGCGGCCATCGTCGCCGTCGCGAGGTGGCAGGCAGGCGCCATGCGGGGTCGGGTTGCACGTACCTGTGTTGATATTGATGGATGGATATAGGGATACGAGGGAACGAGTGTGCATGCTTGTGTGTGTGGCGACGAGACGTGCACAGTTGGGACACGGGAGTAATATTTATAGGGGAGGTTCCAGTGGAGATGGGGAACGTTTCTTCTCTTTGCTAATAACGTACCCATGGATTGATTTTCACACGTCGGCCGCAGTAATTTTTCTGCGTCAGTTACACAATGCACGCGAAGGTTAACTGTAGGAGACTTAACCAAGTCTCAGTCAAGTGATATAACGTGTAAAAAAAACTGAAAAACAAAACTTGCATGGATCTCAATGTAATAAGATCTCACAAATATTAGCATAAGTCTCACTCGACTGAGATTTAGCAACAATTTAACTAGGTAGCCAGGTAGGTATCGTAATGGGAGTTTACAGCCTCGTTCTGTTTTTTTTAATGCGAAAAGCGTTTCCAACTAGCAGTGAATTGACACTAAAAAACAACTAGCAGTAAATTGCCAAAAGAACAATACGCCTTGCTCTGTGTTATACATTGTGTCCTTCTCCAATGGTTAACTGAATTCAAATAGAACTTAAGTTCCTACAGATCCTTTGTTGGTGCATGAGTAGTGTTTATGTTTAGGTATAGATTACTCAAACAAAGGTCTTCTCAACACAGCCCAAATATATTTTATGCCCCACTTACAGGAGTGTGCGACGTGTATTACTTGCTACAAACAAAAAACGAGTAAGCATACATATTGCTTCTAGATAGCTCTGTATCAAGGTACTCTGAAATATCAACGGAGGAACATATATCAGTTTTATACTCGCGTGAGCCAAACAGCTGAATTTTATGTGTTGTTTCAAACAAAAACTGCGTTTATTATTCTCAGATTTTAACAACACAAAGAGGAATTCCCCTGGGCAGGAAAATTTCCTGTCAAGAGCGGACAAGACTTTTATGATAATAACAGACAAAAAGAAGGAAGATGAAGGCACAGCCTGGCTGCTGAGGTAAGGCTTTCAAAACTCATGAGCTTGTGGAGAGACGTACACAGGTACAGGTAAGAACGGGAATGGGGCTACAGAAGCATAGGCAACTGGAGGCCGTGATTGAGCACGCGAAGGTTTCGGATCTTCCCATTTCTGTCTAGCACTTTCTTCAGCACCAGGGAGAACCCCGGCGATCTCACTAGTCTGATGGATGTTATGCTCGTTCTGTTCGTTGGGCAGCCGATGCAATATAAGTCCAGCCATTAAAGCAGGAAGATACAAAAGGCTACCATGGAACATTCTTCTTGCACTCTTCTGGGTAGGATGCAGAACAAATGATAGGGCCCCAATGGCGAGGCCCGTCGTTAGAAGCGTTGCTTCAAAACTGAACCATTCAGATGTTAGACCCCCTACAAAGCATTAGTTCCTTGAATAAGAAAGATCCCAAGTTTGACCAGCTTTATTATGAACAGAAGCAAATGGAAACTAGAGAACCTGTATGATTAGTACTTACAGTTGTATGCAAATAACCCCAACGGCAGCATGTAGAGACAATTTCTGAGTGAAACCCATGCAGTTCTCTTACCAGTAGGATCAGCAAAAGAGAGCATCCGGTACCTGAATCAAAAAGTCAATCACATGTCAAGGATACAAATTAGGTTGGTTTCACACCTGTTAACATTTTGATTGATGTACTCCCTCTGTACAGCAATATAAGAGCGTTTAGATCACTACTTTAGTGATCCAAACGCTCTTATATTAGTTTACAGAGGGAGTAGCTTCTACAGTAGATCTGGTAATAACCGGTTGGAATAATTGAGTTACCCTCCAGCAAGGTAGTCGTCACGGCATAAGTACGCAAGGGCCATGAAATGTGGTAACTGCCAATAGTACAAAGCAGCAGGTAGAATCATAGAGTTGAGTGACACTTCAGATGCTGCTGCTGCCCACCTGTATCAAGATAAATAAGGGCCACATGCCGGTGTAAACATAATATTGCACAGCCACATTGATATTCATTCAATAAATAAACAGGAGTGCAACAATACACAGAATATATGCCCATGATACACTAAAAGCATGATATTCTACACCTGTACAGGTAGTCTATTAGAGCAATGCTACAAATACTAAAGGATTTATAAAATAGAAATGTAGGGAAGTGATTATGAATAGCGGGATGCTGTGGTCAAGGACAGATGTAAAGACATGAATTTACAGATAGAAAAACCATACACCCATTCCAGTTCGCAAATCTGAGTCATCATATTCATCTAATGCACCTTTTGCTTTAACTGCACCACAGTGCATCCCAGCCCCTAAAGACCTTCTAGTCCAATGATGCCGGCATTCCAGTAAAAGAAGGGTTCAGGTAACATAAAGAGTCGCGTCCGGTTGTAAATTTGCTTTCTCGTATCTCCTTCCTTTATAATGCCAGTGGGAGACTTAGAGCTTTCCTTCTCCTTGAAGTATTACCGGACTCCGAGCCTATAAGTGACCCCTTTTATTTATTTGCTTGCTTAAGATGTCACTATATGGCCTGAAACAGTCTCCAGGGCAGTGGAATCATCCAGTTTGATGCTTTATGTCAGCGGCTATGGATTTGAGAGTAGTTCATAACTTCAATTTGTGTGCTTAAGCTGGTAGGTCCAGATGTCTCTATGATATGTTGCTTTATTCTGATGAGTCTGTTATGGCCGTGGGTGCACAAGGCAGCAGGAAATAGGCTTATCCGTGAAGGCATCGGATAGCTTATGCTAGAGATAGGAAAGTTAAGAAAAGGAGTAATTATCCTTGTTGGATACAGTTGGGTCCATTACAAAAAGGCTAGTTAAATTAAGAAGAGTCCAACTGAACTAGGAAGGTAGCTATGGTTTGGTCTTGAGTTTAATAAACCATAAAGAAAAGGCACGCCTAGGCTCTAGGCAATAGCAAAATGCCTAAAGCTTAATTGCGGTTAATGTGCGCTTAAGGGTACGCTTTGGTCAGAAAAGTGCAAGGCAGTGGCAAAACTCACAATTAGCGCCTAGCGGCTTTTAAAACTTTGGTCTAAACTGAAATACGACTTGCGAATCAAGTTAGTCGTCCTACATAAAGGATTAGCATGTACCACATTTAATCACGCAATAAGAGAATAGTTTATCAATCTGTCATCCCCCTCATTTGTCCTCCCTAAGCCATGTTCTATCACCCAATCCCATATGCCGGGCCATGCACGATCTTCATGGCAGATTAAACCAGATTGTTCCAGTTGCCAGGCCATTAAATGACTAACCAGGGAGCACAATAAGAAATTAAAATAGGAGATGAAGAATATACACTCGCTCCACTATTCTACATATAAAGTACCACCTTCAACCTGCACCTAGACAATCCAGAAATGTGTCTTCAGCAGTAACATACCCTAGAAGTGGTGGAATGGCGCCAACAACTGCTCCCACCCATGTATTGACAGGGTGTATTTGCTTCAATGGAGTGTATACAAATGCATACAGAATGAGATTGGATGCTGCAAGCCCAGCAGCTAAGCCATTAGCCTGCACAAACCTTGCCAAAATTTCTCAATGTTTAGTTCCAATAACACAGCACTTTACCAACTTCAGTGGCCGTACACACTTCAAACAAAGTGTAAAGCAAGTACAGGCAAATGGCAGAGCCGAACCTTGCAAGCCAATAATGCTGTTCCTGCAGCTCCAACACTTGTAGCCCACATTGCAGCATGCACAGGACTAATACGCCCTGATGGTAGGGGCCGTCGCATTGTCCTTTTCATTTTAGCATCATTCTTTATCTCGAATACCTGAAAAGGATGTCGATGCACCAAGTTCATTGTCTCTAAGTGTGATAACCAGGTTTATAATGATATCTATATATCCCGGAATAATGTAAATATGTAAGAAAATCAGAATAACTTCCCAAAAACTGATATTGAAGTGTGACATTGTGTGACAAAGAACATAAAAGGATTGCAAGAATGTGAACAAAATGAATATTGGTTTTGTTAACTATCATGCTAAATTGCCAATGGTAAAGGCTACCCCAAAAAACAAGTACACACCTGGTTGAGAGTGTTGGCAGATGCTGCAACCATCATGGTACCAGTGCATGTATAGCATAGTCCAGCAATGTCTACAATGCTGCCACTCCCGAGCACGTATCCAGCCCCCGATGTTGCCACAACAAGTGCACTAGATACCATAAAAATGAATGTATAATCAATTGAAAGAAATGCAACAAGAGGACAAATAATTTGTCAGTCACAAGGAGTTCCAAGATACAAGACACAGACCATGGCAAATTCAAGATCATAAGATTGTTTGAATGTATTCCAAGGGACATATATTAACCCATATGTCCACTCTCCAGACACACATTAAGCCAAATCCCACATAACAATTTCACCAAAGAAGGCATTAAAACTAGCATTTTTCTTAGGGAGAATATAGATGGTTATGCCTACTGTCTGAGATATTTTGACTAATTAAATTTTGAGGTATTGTATCAAACTCTCCATTCAATTTATGCATTCTAGCCAAAAAGAAGTAATAATGGATGTTACATGGTACAGCAAACTTTCAATAGCCTATGACTCTGTTTTTAAGGCGTCTGTGAAGCGTCGCTTAGGCGACGCCTTAGCGTCAGGGCGCCCTCCGATGGCAAGGCGTCGAACCTGCCTTATACATCGTCGTAAAGCGTCCGCTTTAGATCCTAGGGCGTCTGAATCGTCCGCCTAGGCGCGTAGGGCGGCGCCTTGGGCCAGATCGGACGCCATGGGCTGCTTCCAGGCGGGAAAGAGTGGCCCACGCGGGAAGCTTTCGCGGGCTTTCGCGGGAAATATTGGGCTCGCGCGCGAGTGCGAACAGGTATAAGGCGAAGGGCGGGACAGAGAGGATCGAACCAATCGTCCAATCCACCCGATAGGGTTTCCTTCTCTCCTCTCTGACCTTTGGCGGCGACTCCTTCCTCTACAGCTCCGATCTGTGCCCCTCCTCGCCGGGCTCAGCTCTCCCTCCAACTCTGGCGCAACAGCAAGGTGTGGCTCCCGTTCTCATCTCACTTCTACCCCGGCCTCCTCTGAATTTTCTTCTACCCCTCCTAATACTCTGTTTCTTCCTGCATTGTAGGTAGATCTGTAGATGTGCTTGGCTGCTTGCCTGCTCCTCCTCTGCATCTGTTTGCTCCCAAATCTGCTTCTCCATCCACAAGGCAGCAACCCCACCATCGCTTCTCTCCTTCCCCATGCTTGTCTGCTTGCTCTAGTGATTTGGCTCTTCTCTCTTTGACGGTTGATTGGGTCTTTTCTCAGTGTTGCTGCAGCAGCGAGGTGTCCCTGCTCTGATGGATCCTAGGAGAAGAGCTACATCAGATGATCCAGTTTGGAAGTATGGGTTCTGGCCAGATTTAGAGAGGAAAGATTTACTCCAGTGTACATTGTGTGGCAAGATAGTCCATGCTGGAGTGAGAAGGCTGAAGCAGCACCTTTCTGGGGGTTGTAGTGATGCAGATATGTGTCCCGAGGCATCTATGGAGATTAGGATAGAGATGCGCAAATCCTTAAACAGTAGAAAGTTTAAAGCTATGGAGCGATATATTGATGAGAAGGATGAAGCTGAAGTTCAAAGGCGCCGTTCTGTCATATACAGAAGATGATTTGAGGCCTATGATTTGGCAACAACTAATTATGTTAATTGTTAAATTTCCTAAATGGCTGCCATCTGTTATATATGTATGTACAGTTTATGATGTCAATGCTAGTAGTTAAATCTCCTAATTGCCTGCCATCTATTATATATGTATGTGTCTAAGGCGTCGCCTCGCCTTATGCCTTAGCGCTTAGGCAGTGAGGCGCCCCCCCAGCGCCTCGCCTCGCCTTACCGCCTTAAAAACATAGGCCTATGAATTGCATTCCCGTTCTAAATAAGGGTATCATGTGGTTCAACAAACAATAGAATATAAATACCGTATGTGCAATATGAATTCTAAAGAGAACATACAACTGAACATTTGGACTACAAACATATGGGATATTGTTTCATATGAGGACAGATTGCTAGAAGTCGAGTGCCATTACAATATATAAAATCTGATGAATGGAAAAAACTACCGATACTAAACACCTTATGACAAAAACATACAGGAAATAATTAAATTATAGTTCATTTTTACCGCCATAAAGGTCATCTTAGCTTTTCAGGCACACTAAACCACCAATTGACCACTATGCATATATTGTCAAGGTGGACCGTCCAAGACAGTAATGATTTGGCAGCGGCCACTATCTACCATCTAGGATCGCCACCGCACGCAAAAGTTTTGGCCAGACCCTAATATTTCAGGACATGGTTCCAAAAGCACAACAAAACTGAATGGTGAAGCAAAAACAAGAACAAGAAGAAGAGAAGATGTCATGTGCCAAACAAACCTAATTATAAAGAAATCTACTGCATCACACCTCTGTTAAGTGTGTTAAGATAAATGGAATGCAGTTTTGCTTATCAAGAAATTTGGGGTTTCCATCGTTGTGGTTATAACAAAAAGAGGTGTGGCATGTCTAATCTGCAGTACACTTGTAATTCCATTTCTACAACATAAACAAAAGGGCTACATTAGCTAGTTTGTCACATAGCATCATATGTTTGCTGAACAGCATCAGAAGTTAATTTCATAGAGCCAGTATTACGAAGCCCAGGTTCACAATTCAGCACACTAGATCCTACAGCGCATAAACATTAAGGGGTATTAATGAGTTAGTGCTCAACTGTTACAGATCCCAAATCACAAAGTTAGTAAAATTCATTTCTTCGGAATTTAACCACAAGAACTGAAGAGCAGATCTTTATTTCATTCTGGAAAACATCAATTGTAAGAATAGAAGTCATCTTCTGAAGGGAAACAGAAGCAAATCGCACACCTGAGGCGGGCTTTGGAGAGCTCCCAGTAGCACCACCCGTAGTGCCGCAGCACGTCGGAGGCGGATCTGGCTCCCGATGAAACAGCTACCGAGGCGGCCGCCGTTTCAGCGACGATGGGCGCAGGGGAGGCGGCAGAGGGTACCGAGCAGGCGGCGCGCACCGAGGCAATGGGAAGAACAGCCGTAGAGGGGTGATGGATGGGATCAGCGAGCAAACGCGAGCGGAGAGCCCTCGCGGCAGAGGCTGCAGTGGCGGTGCCTCTCCACATGGCGGTGGAGGCGACGAGCGACGAGGAGGCTGGAAAGATCTGGTGGACGCTTTCGGCCAAAGAGGTGGAGCTGTCACATATACCTATAGTTGAGGGGCCTTTGCGACACCTCTATTCCTGAAGAATCTTCTGGTCTCGATCTGTCTGCAAATATTCACAAGCAACTATAACTTAATCAATTCAGCACCTATACATAACCGTTTCAGCACGCACAGAGCAATGATACACATTATCCCAGTAAAACAACCAGATCATCTTGTGTGCATGCTGAACTTCTACTATACAGCTAGCTTGGGTGAGTCAAAACAATTCAAGCATGCAAGTAATCTATATTCCATAATAAGAAGAGAAACATATCAGGCTAAGGTACCGGAATTGAAAAAACAAAGCAAGTGTAGACTGTTGTCTTCTGTCAAAATTAAATTTATCTGAAAAAATATCACACAACAATTTGCACACAAAATAAGATGGATGCTCTACTAGAACTGAAGTATACTGATGCTCCAAAAGGAAGAGTGCATTCTACATGATAGAAACTCCTAAATAGTTGTGAATCTTTTAACATAAGTAGAAACAAGCCACTAGACTGTACATAGGGGAGGGTACTGTTAACAACTTGGATTGTCCCAAACTGCAGCTAATGAAAGTGCAGCTGCGGTGGACAGTAGAAAAAAGGAAGGACTTTTACATCCTCTCTCTTTTGTTTCTTTATTCTTTTACTCTCAACTGAACCACACTGTAGCTGAACTGCAACTCTGCAAGCCCAATTTTCTGCCCCACACAGGAGCAGATCATATGGGACATCTTCTTTCTTCACTCTTTTTTTTTTGAGAAAAGTTCTTTCTTCACTCTGAACTGAACAACACCACGCACTGAACTGGGCCCAAGTTCCTGTCTCACGAGAGCAGGTCTCGCTGTGTAGAGCACTCAGGAGAGGTGAGGCAGAACGGGAAGGCAACAAGGGTTGAGCTGGCCTGCTAGCTGCGGCATAGAGCTGGGTAGGAAGGAGAAGGCTGGTGGGGAGGAATAGATAGTTAGTGAAAGAGGACATGCTCTTTAGAGCGAATTGAAACTGAAATAAGTTTAATTATGTTTGGAGTCCCGGATGAGATCCCGAACGTCACGAGGAGTTCCGGAATGGTCCGGAGGTGAAGAATTATATATAGGAAGTCAAGTTTCGGCCACCGGGAAAGTTTCGGGGGTTACCGGTATTGTACCGGGACCACCGGAAGGGTCCCGGGGGTCCATCGGGTGGGGCCACCTATCCCGGAGGGCTCCGTGGGCTGAAGTGGGAAGGGAACCAGCCCCTAGTGGGCTGGGCGCCCCCCCATGGGCCTCCCCCCCATGCGCCTAGGGTTGGGAACCCTAGGGTGGGGGGGCTTCCCGCTTGCCTTGGGGGGCAAGGCACCCCCCCTTGGCCGCCGCCCCACCCTAGATGGGTTTGGCCGGCGCCCCCCCTCCCAAGGGGGCCTATATAAAGGGGGGGGAGGGAGGGCAGCAACAACACAACCTTGGGCGCCTCCCTCCTCCCCTGCTACACCTCTCCGTCTCGCAGAAGCTCGGCGAAGCCCTGCCGAGACCCGCTACATCCACCACCACGCCGTCGTGCTGCTGGATCTCCATCAACCTCTCCTTCCCCCTTGCTGGATCAAGAAGGAGGAGACGTCGCTGCACCGTACGTGTGTTGAACGCGAAGGTGCCGTCCGTTCGGCACTTGGTCATCGGTGATTTGGATCACGGCGAGTACGACTCCGTCATCCACGTTCATTGGAACGCTTCCGCTCGCGATCTACAAGGGTATGTAGATGCACTCCTTTCCCTCGTTGCTAGTATACTCCATAGATGCATCTTGGTGAGCGTAGGAAAATTTTAAATTATGCTACGATTCCCAACAGTGGCATCATGAGCCAGGCCTATGCGTAGTTACTATGCACGAGTAGAACACAAAGCAGTTGTGGGCGTTGAGTTTGCCAATTCTTCTTGCCGCTACTAGTCGTTTCTTGTTTCGGCGGCATTGTAGGATGAAGCGGCCCGGACCGACCTTACACGTACGCTTACGTGAGACAGGTTCCACCGACTGACATGCACTAGTTGCATAAGGTGGCTAGCGGGTGTCTGTCTCTCCTACTTTAGTCGGAACGGATTCGATGAAAAGGGTCCTTATGAAAGGTAAATAGAAATTGGCAAATCACGTTGTGGTCATACGTAGGTAAGAAACGTTCTTGCTAGAAACCTACAAACCACGTAAAAAACTTGCAACAACAATTAGAGGACGTCTAACTTGTTTTTGCAGCATGTGTTATGTGATGTGATATGGCCAGAAGATGTGATGAATGATATATGTGATGTATGAGATTGATCATATTCTTGTAATAGGAATCACGACTTGCATGTCGATGAGTATGACAACCGGCAGGAGCCATAGGAGTTGTCTTTATTATTTTGTATGACCTGCGTGTCATTGAATAACGCCATGTAATTTACTTTACTTTGTTGCTAAACGCGTTAGCCATAGAAGTAGAAGTAATCGTTAGCGTGACGACTTCATGAAGACGCAATGATGGAGATCATGATGATGGAGATCATGGTGTCGTGCCGGTGACGAAGAAGATCATGGTGCCCCGAAGATGGAGATCAAAGGAGCATAATGATATTGGCCATATCATGTCACTATTTGATTGCATGTGATGTTTATCATGTTTTTGCATCTTATTTGCTTAGAACGACGGCAGTAAGTAAGATGATCCCTTATGATAATTTCAAGAAAAGTGTTCCCCCTAACTGTGCACCGTTGCGAAGGTTCGTTGTTTCGAAGCACCACGTGATGATCGGGTGTGATAGATTCTAACGTTCGAATACAACGGGTGTTGACGAGTCTAGCATGTACAGACATGGCCTCGGAACACACGCAATACACTTAGGTTGACTTGACGAGCCTAGCATGTACAGACATGGCCTCGGAACATGGAGGCCGAAAGGTCGAGCATGAGTCGTATAGAAGATACGATCAACATGGAGATGTTCACCGATCTTGACTAGTCCGTCTCACGTGATGATCGGACACGGCCTAGTTAAATTCGGATCATGTATCACTTAGATGACTAGAGGGATGTCTATCTGAGTGGGAGTTCATTAAATAATTTGATTAGATGAACTTAATTATCATGAACTTAGTCTAAAATCTTTACACTATGTCTTGTAGATCAAATGGCCAACGTTGTCCTCAATTTCAACGCGTTCCTAGAGAAAACCAAGCTGAAAGATGATGGCAGCAACTATACGGACTGGGTCCGGAACCTGAGGATCATCCTCATAGTAGCCAAGAAATATTATGTCTTAGAAGCACCGCTAGGTGAAGCACCAATCCCTGAGAACCAAGACGTTATGAACGCTTGGTAGCAGCGTGCTGATGATTACTCCCTCGTTCAGTGCGGCATGCTTTACAGCTTAGAACCGGGTCTCCAAAAGCGTTTTGAGAAACATGGAGCATATGAGATGTTCGAGGAGCTGAAATTGGTTTTCCAAGCTCATGCCCGGGTCGAGAGATATGAAGTCTCCGACAAGTTCTTTAGCTGTAAAATGGAGGAAAATAGTTCTGTAAGTGAGCACATACTCAGAATGTCTGGGTTGCACAACCGCTTGACTCAGCTGGGAGTTAATCTCCCGGATGACGCGGTCATTGACAGAATCCTTCAGTCGCTTCCACCAAGCTTCAAGAGCTTTGTGATGAACTACAATATGCAGGGGATGGAAAAGACCATTCCTGAGGTATATTCGATGCTGAAATCAGCGGAGGTGGAAATCAGAAAACAACATCAAGTGTTGATGGTGAATAAAACCACTAAGTTCAAGAAGGGCAAGGGTAAGAAGAACTTCAAGAAGGACGGCAAGGGAGTTGCCGCGCCCGGTAAACCAGTTACTGGGAAGAAGTCAAAGAATGGACCCAAGCCTGAAACTGAGTGCTTTTATTGCAAGGGAAGTGGTCACTGGAAGCGGAACTGCCCCAAATACTTAGCGGACAAGAAGGCCGGCAACACCAAAGGTATATGTGATATACATGTAATTGATGTGTACCTTACCAGTACTCGTAGTAGCTCCTGGGTATTTGATACTGGTGCGGTTGCTCATATTTGTAACTCAAAACAGGAACTACGGAATAAACGGAGACTGGCGAAGGACGAGGTGACGATGCGCGTCGGGAATGGTTCCAAGGTCGATGTGATCGCCGTCGGCACGCTACCTCTGCATCTACCCACGGGATTAGTTTTAAACCTCAATAATTGTTATTTAGTGCCAGCTTTGAGCATGAACATTGTATCTGGATCTCGTTTAATTCAAGATGGCTACTCATTTAAATCCGAGAATAATGGTTGTTCTATTTATTTGAGAGATATGTTTTATGGTCATGCCCCGCTGGTCAATGGTTTATTTTTGATGAATCTCGAACGAGATGTTACACATGTTCATAGTGTGAATACCAAAAGATATAAAGTTGATAACGATAGTCCCACATACTTGTGGCACTGCCGCCTTGGTCACATTGGTGTCAAGCGCATGAAGAAGCTCCATACAGATGGACTTTTGGAGTCTCTTGATTACGAATCATTTGACACGTGCGAACCATGCCTCATGGGTAAGATGACCAAGACTCCGTTCTCCGGAACAATGGAGCGAGCAACCAACTTATTGGAAATCATACATACCGATGTGTGCGGTCCAATGAGTGTTGAGGCTCGCGGAGGATATCGTTATGTTCTCACTCTCACTGATGACTTAAGTAGATATGGGTATGTCTACCTAATGAAACACAAGTCTGAAACCTTTGAAAAGTTCAAGGAATTTCAGAGTGAAGTTGAGAATCAACGTGACAGGAAAATAAAATTCTTACGATCAGATCGTGGTGGAGAATATTTAAGTCACGAATTTGGTACACACTTAAGGAAATGTGGAATAGTTTCACAACTCACGCCGCCTGGAACACCTCAGAGAAACGGTGTGTCCGAACGTCGTAATCGCACTCTATTGGATATGGCGCGATCTATGATGTCTCTTACTGATTTACCGCTCTCATTTTGGGGCTATGCTTTAGAGACTGCCGCATTCACTTTAAATAGGGCTCCGTCGAAATCCGTTGAGACGACACCGTATGAATTATGGTTTGGGAAGAAACCTAAGCTGTCGTTTCTAAAAGTTTGGGGATGCGATGCTTATGTCAAGAAACTTCAACCTGAAAAGCTCGAACCCAAGTCGGAGAAATGCGTCTTCATAGGATACCCTAAAGAAACTATTGGGTATACCTTCTACCTCAGATCCGAAGGCAAGATCTTCGTTGCCAAGAACGGGTCCTTTCTGGAGAAGGAGTTTCTCTCGAAAGAATTGAGTGGGAGGAAAGTGGAACTTGATGAGGTGATAGTCACCCCTTCCGAACCGGAAAGTAGCGCAGCGCGGGAAAATGTTCCTGTGGTGCCTACACCGACTGGGGAGGAAGTTAATGATGATGATCATGAAGCTTCGGATCAAGTTACTGAACTTCATAGGTCCACAAGGACACGTTCCGCACCAGAGTGGTACGGCAACCCTGTCCTGGAAATCATGTTGTTAGACAACGGTGAACCTTCGAACTATGAAGAAGCGATGGCGGGCCCGGATTCCAATAAATGGCTATAAGCCATGAAATCCGAGATAGAATCCATGTATGAAAACAAAGTATGGACTTTGACTGACTTGCCCGATGAGCGGTGAGCCATAGAAAACAAATGGATCTTTAAGAAGAAGACGGACGCGGATGGTAATGTGACCATCTACAAAGCTCGACTTGTCGCTAAGGGTTATCGACAAGTTCAAGGGGTTGACTACGATGAGACTTTCTCACCCGTAGCGAAGCTGAAGTCCGTACGAATCATGTTAGCAATTGCCGCATACTATGATTATGAGATATGGCAGATGGACGTCAAAACGGCATTCCTTAACGGCTTCCTTAAGGAAGAGTTGTATATGATGCAGCCGGAAGGTCTTGTCAATCCTAAGAATGCTAACAAAGTATGCAAGCTTCATCGCTCAATCTATGGGCTGGTGCAAGCATCTCGGAGTTGGAACATTCACTTTGATGAGATGATCAAAGCGTTTGGGTTTACACAGACTTATGGAGAAGCCTGTGTTTACAAGAAAGTGAGTGGGAGCTCTGTAGCATTTCTCATATTATATGTGGATGACATACTATTGATGGGAAATGATATAGAATTCTTGGAAAGTATAAAGGCCTATTTGAATAAGTGTTTTTCAATGAAGGACCTTGGAGAAGCTGCTTATATATTAGGCATCAAGATCTATAGAGATAGATCGAGACGCCTCATTGGTCTTTCACAGAGTACATACCTTGACAAGATATTGAAGAAGTTCAATATGGATCAGTCCAAGAAGGGGTTCTTGCCTGTATTGCAAGGTGTGCAATTGAGCACGGCTCAATGCCCGACCACGGCAGAAGATATAGAAAAGATGAGTGTCATCCCCTATGCCTCGGCCATAGGGTCTATTATGTATGCCATGCTATGTACCAGACCTGATGTAAACCTTGCCGTAAGTTTGGTAGGAAGGTACCAAAGTAATCCCGGCATGGAACACTGGACAGCGGTCAAGAATATCCTGAAGTACCTGAAGAGGACTAAGGACATGTTTCTTGTTTATGGAGGTGACGAAGAGCTCGTCATAAAGGGTTACGTCGACGCTAGCTTCGACACAGATCTGGATGACTCGAAGTCACAGACCGGATACGTGTATATTTTGAATGGAGGAGCAGTAAGCTGGTGCAGTTGCAAGCAAAGCGTCGTGGCGGGATCTACATGTGAAGCGGAGTACATGGAAGCCTCTGAGGCAGCACAGGAAGCAGTCTGGATGAAGGAGTTCATTACCGATCTAGGGGTGATTCCCAATGCGTCGGGCCCAATGACTCTCTTCTGTGACAACACTGGAGCTATTGCCCTTGCCAAGGAGCCCAGGTTTCACAAGAAGACCAGGCATATCAAGCGTCGCTTCAACTCCATTCGTGAAAGTGTTCAAAATGGAGACATAGATATTTGTAAAGTACATACGGACCTGAATGTAGCAGATCCGTTGACTAAACCTCTCCCTAGAGCAAAACATGATCAACACCAAGACGCAATGGGTGTTCGATTCATCACAATGTAACTAGATTATTGACTCTAGTGCAAGTGGGAGACTGTTGGAAATATGCCCTAGAGGCAATAATAAATGGTTATTATTATATTTCTTTGTTCATGGTAATTGTCTATTATTCATGCTATAATTGTATTGTCCGGAAATCGCAATACATGTGTGAATGCATAGACCACAACGTGTCCCTAGTAAGCCTCTAGTTGACTAGCTCGTTGATCAACAGATAGTCAAGGTTTCCTGACTATGGACATTGGATGTCATTGATAACGGGATCACATCATTAGGAGAATGATGTGATGGACAGGACCCAATCCTAAGCATAGCATAAAAGATCGTGTAGTTTCGTTTGCTAGAGCTTTTCGAATGTCAAGTATCTTTTCCTTAGACCATGACATCGTGCAAGTCCCGGATACCGTAGGAGTGCTTTGGGTGTGCCAAACGTCACAACGTAACTGGGTGACTATAAAGGTGCACTACGGGTATCTCCGAAAGTGTCTGTTGGGTTGGCACGGATCGAGACTGGGATTTGTCAGTCCGTGTGACGGAGAGGTATCTCTGGGCCCACTCGGTAATGCATCATCATAATGAGCTCAATGTGACTAAGGCGTTAGTCACGGGATCATGCATTGCGGTATGAGTAAAGAGACTTGCCGGTAACGAGATTGAACAAGGTATAGGGATACCGACGATCGAATCTCGGGCAAGTAACATACCGATTAACAAAGGGAATTGTATACGGGATTGATTGAATCCTTGACACCGTGGTTCATCCGATGAGATCATCGTGGAACATGTGGGAGCCAACATGGGTATCCAGATCCCGCTGTTGGTTATTGACCGGAGAAGCATCTCGGTCATGTCTGCATGTCTCCCGAACCCGTAGGGTCTACACACTTAAGGTTCGGTGACGCTAGGGTTGTAGAGATATGTGTATGCGGAAACCCGAAAGTTGTTCGGAGTCCCGGATGAGATCCCGGACGTCACGAGGAGTTCCGGAATGGTCCGGAGGTGAAGAATTATATATAGGAAGTCAAGTTTCGGCCACCGGGAAAGTTTCGGGGGTTACCGGTATTGTACCGGGACCACCGGAAGGGTCCCGGGGGTCCATCGGGTGGGGCCACCTATCCTGGAGGGCTCCGTGGGCTGAAGTGGGAAGGGAACCAGCCCCTAGTGGGCTGGGCGCCCCCCCATGGGCCTCCCCCCATGCGCCTAGGGTTGGGAACCCTAGGGTGGGGGGGCTTCCCACTTGCCTTGGGGGGCAAGGCACCCCCCCTTGGTCGCCGCCCCACCCTAGATGGGTTTGGCCGGCGCCCCCCCTCCCAAGGGGGCCTATATAAAGGGGGGGGAGGGAGGGCAGCAATAACACAGCCTTGGGCGCCTCCCTCCTCCCCTGCTACACCTCTCTGTCTCGCAGAAGCTCGGCGAAGCCCTGCCGAGACCCGCTACATCCACCACCACGCCGTCGTGCTGCTGGATCTCCATCAACCTCTCCTTCCCCCTTGCTGGATCAAGAAGGAGGAGACGTCGCTGCACCGTACGTGTGTTGAACGCGGAGGTGCCGTCCGTTCGGCACTTGGTCATCGGTGATTTGGATCACGGCGAGTACGACTCCGTCATCCACGTTCATTGGAACGCTTCCGCTCGCGATCTACAAGGGTATGTAGATGCACTCCTTTCCCTCGTTGCTAGTATACTCCATAAATGCATCTTGGTGAGCGTAGGAAAATTTTAAATTATGCTACGATTCCCAACACTTTTGTCCCAGTTGGTGTCACCAACCGGGACCAATAGGCATCCACGCGTCAGCAGCTGGCAGGAGCTGAGGTTTTTGTTTTTTTTGAAAGGGGGTGGTTTAGGGGTTTTGGGGGGTTAATTTAGGTGTTTCATATATTGTGTTAGCTAGCTAATTAATAGAGAGAAGTGTCCTCTCTTATCTCCGTGCTTGGTCGACGCTACGTACTATATACGTATGGAGAGGAGTAGACACGCTAGCTAGTAATCAAATGAAGGAAACAGAAGATCGTCATGAACATATGCATACAGAGAGAAGTGATATCGACCACCTCTCCTTCTCCGAGATATTGGTCGAACAACAAGTTCTCGTATATCTATCCGACACTACCGGCTACATATATACAATAATTATCTCTTACAATACAATCTCCTAATTAAAATGTAGGAACACAGGGTCCACATAGTATTCTCCGTTTTCAGCGATCACGTGGTCAAGGAAGAATGCCGCCAATTCCTCTTGAATTCCTCGCATACGATCTAGTGCTAGGAGTTCATCCCGCTTTCGAAACATCTAATTTGAAGAAGGGGGTCAATACATACATACATATATATATATATATTTATATATATATATATATATGAATAAATGAAACTCAACACAAATGATGGTAATAAAATAAAATTATGAATATTATTGCTTACGCACTTCATATTGTTCTTCAGTGTAGCCCCGCTCACAGGTCGTGTAGCGGATGGACTCGCAAACGTAGTATCCACAGTAATTATTCCCGGGTTCCTGCCACAACCACTTTACAAGAAATAGAGGTCAATCAAACTGATAAGCAAGCATGCTAAATGGTATTGATGAAACTAGCGCTTGAATCACTAGGAGATGTGTGGAACATGCTACTATAGTACTTACTTTCGGGTGATTAAATTGCAGCTTCTTCGGCAGTCCCGGAGCTTTTGAGGTGAATTTTCTCCAAACCCTGCCAGACAAAGAAAACAATTACTTGATATTAGGAAATGAACAAAGTTGCTGATATGGTGGATAATGATAGATTTAACTTACTTCTCGAGCATTTGAGTCATGTTCGCATAGTCCCGGGGATCTTTTCGTCTCGAGTCTAAGACGGTTACTACTCCCTCCTCAAGCTTAATCTCTAGGAGAATATAGTGGAAGCTGCGCATGCATGCATAAGTCATCAATTACATTACCATAACCTGGACTAATAAGGGAAACCGAATATGCACAAGACAGTAACACTCACTTGAAGTTGTAAGGAAAGAGTATTATATCTTTGTTTTGATTTAATACCAACGATTGTAGCAAGTTGGCCTCGGCTTCTTTGGGATGTTTTTCAACCGTATATGCATCTATGAGATTTGTGTTAATGAACCCAATATCACCGATTTGTCTTTTCTTCAATTCGGCGATCTTCAATCTACATAATATAGTGAGGATAAGTATAAATACATGCAATGAAAGAGCTGACCTATATAGAGAGACTTAATGACAGAAGTAGTACTACTTACAGACAGTAGCAAGTGATCGTTGTTTTATCGAGGGCCTTTTGATTGTAAAACTGGAAGAAATCCTCAAATGGAACATTCAGCAGATCAATTCCAACGAGGTCATGCTCCGGTTTAACTCTCAGCGTCAAAGTATCCATCCCATCAGACTCTCTGTAGGTTTTCATGTACCAATCATGTAGTCTTCGCATCATCATGCTTAGAGATCTTTCATCTTTGACGAGAGGCTTCCCGTAATGGTATTTGTGTTTGTCCACCTCCATGATTTCATAATGTACATCGTCGGGCAGGTAATCTCCAAGATTGCTATAACCGGGCACCATACTCGGATCATTAGCGACGATGTCTTTTGACACCTTGAGCGGGGGGCACGATTGGTTCGCTTGTTCGCCGAGCTGGGCAATTTTTTTCCCAGCTCGTCGTTCTTTTAACCTTTTATCACTGACAGTACTTCCCGACCGCTCCGCTTCGGCATATGTCTTTGCAAGAATGTGCTCATAGTTGCCTCTCGGCGGAGACTTTGGTGGTTTTGTCAGGGCAGCCAGAGTGCGCTTTGCTTTCACCGGATCTACCTTCTCCTCCGGAGGTGGATGTTTCTTTGCTTTCACCCCTTCAAAGAAGTTTGTCACTTCGGCTCGCACGATCTTCCTGGTTTCCTCCTCGGTCCTCTCGTATGGTAACTTCTCTGGAGTCTTCAGAGAAGGACCGAATCTGTATTGCCTCCCGCCTCTGGCAGCTGTACTGCTAGACGCCGGCAGAGCAGACGGAGCGGCTGCGGCTGTCTTCTTTCCTTGCTTACGAGGCGGAGGAGAAGGACTACGACGCGTCGGAGCAGCCGCAGCAGCGGCGGGTCTCTTCCGCCCTTGCTGACGAGGCGGAGAAGGAGGAGGGTGGCTGCTCTGGCGCGCCGGCGCTGGCGGAGAAGGAGGCGGAGTGCCGCCACGCGCCGGAGAAGGAGGCTGAGTGCCCTGATCACTCGCCGGAGGAGGAGGCGGAGTGCCCTTACTCGCCGGAGCCGTCCAGTTCGGAAGCTTGATGAGCTCCTTCCGCCATAGGCATGGAGTCTTCAGAGCAGAACCCAGCCGAGTCTCCCCTTCACTGGTAGGGTGGTCAAGCTGGAGCTCCTCAAATCCCTCCGTTATTTCATCCACCATCACCCTAGCATATCCTTCTGGAATCGGCCGGCAGTGGTAGGTTGCGCCGGGTTCAGGAGGTAAAACAGAGCCAACAGCTGCCTTGACTTTGAAGTTCTGCCATTCCGCCATAAGGTGGCAATGTTGAGACTCCGTGATAGCATCCACGGGGTAGCTAGCAGGAGCCGCATGCTCCAGCTGAAGCAGCTCGGTGGAAGCCACGCCGCTTCTCCGCTGAGATGGCGGTGTAGCTTTGGGGGCAGTTTCGGCATGTCGATTGCCGTCTCGTTCCTCTAGCGCTTGAACCCTTTCGTGCAGCTTCTGAATTTGGATCTGCTCCACTTTTTTCCTCCTCTCCTGGCTTTTGTAACCGCCCGCGTCCGGAAAACCAGCCTTCCACGGAACGGAGCCTGGCGTGCCTCGTGTCCGTCTAGGGTGCTCAGGATTCCCGAGGGCCATTGTGAGCTCGTCATTCTCTCTATCTGGAACGAACGTCCCTTCCTGGGCTCTATCGATATATTGCTGAATCTTCTTGACTGGTATTCTCAAAAGCTCGTTCATCCAAACGCACCTCCCTGATACAGGGTCCAAGGTTCCGCCAGCCCCGAAGAACCAAGTCCGGCAACGGTCTGTCCAGTTCATTGTCTGTGGTTCGATCCCTTTTTCAAGCAGATCATTCTCAGCCTTGGCCCACTTAGGTCGGGCTTTGAGGTAGCCACCTGACCCCGTGTGATGGTGAAGCTTCTTCTTCGCAGCATTCTTCTTGTTTGTCGCTGACATCTTCTTACTCTTTTCCGATGTCTTGTGGGCCACAAATGCGGGCCAGTGATCTCTGATCTTCTCATACCGGCCGATGAATTCTGGTGTCTCTTCTTTGTCGACAAACATTTTCAGCTCATTCTTCCACCTCCTGAATAGGTCTGCCATCTTCTTAAGAGCATGAGACTTGATTAATTGCTCTATAACTGGCTTCTCCGGATCCTCCTCTGGCGGTAGGGTGAAATTTGCCTTCAGCTCAGTCCAAAGATCATCTTTCTGCATATCATTGACATAAGACACCTCAGGGTCTTCCTTCTTAGGCTTATACCATTGGTGGATGCTGATCGGGATCTTGTCCCTAACTAGAACCCCGCACTGAGCAGCAAATGCATCCTTTGTCCGGAGGGGTTCAATCGGTTGGCCGTCGCGCGCGATTGCTGTGATCTCAAACCTTTCATCCGAGCGCAACTTTCTCTTCGGGCCTCGTCTCTTTACCGAAGTTGTGCTCGATCCGGAGGGCTAGAAAAAAGAAGAAAGACGAGTGTTAATTATTATGTGTACATACCAAAACAATCAATGCATCAATTAGCTAGTCAGCACAGGCTTAACTAATATATTTACCTGGCCGGACTCTGTTCGGTCACCGGAGCCGTCACCACGGGCTCCTTCTTGCACCAGCATTGGGTCACCGGAGCCATCATAATCATGTCTTTCCTCCTCCACTCTTCGATCACCGTAGCCTGCTTCTTCACCCTGTTCTTCCAGACCATCATTGTCATTAAGATACGACAAGATATCACCTCCGGCTAAGATTATGTCCCCCAACACCTCTTCTGCTTGCTCATCTCGTCCGTGCTCCATTGTTTCTGCAAATATTACAACATGGCAATTATTACACAAACATGACAGCAGGTGGATATATTAGTGCAAACGTAGACCTAGCTTATTCCAGGTTTGGGGTGGCCTAGGCAAAGCTTCAAGGGTAGGGGCGCGGCGGGAGGGGGTAGGAGACCGACATCGTTTTTTTCTAGGGTTTGGGTGTCCTCGAGAGTTTTGGTTGAGCGAGAGGGCCGGGGGGTGCTCCCGTGGTATAAGTTATCACGGTCGAGAGGGGGTATAAATATCGACCGTCCATCATGTCGAAGTTATCTGGGAGGGAGTTACATATATCAACAACGACGACATACATACATGGGAAAATAATGTTATCGGGGAGGGGGTATATCGACCCCCCCCCACGTGTTGAAGTTATCGGGAGGGGGTTATATCGACAACGACGACATACGTACATGGGAAAATAATATTATCGGCGGGGAGGGGGTATATCGACCCCCCTCGTGTTGAAGTTATCGGGAGAGGGGTATATCGACGACGACAGACCCGATAAAACATAAGAAAACGAAGAAGAAATAAAAAGAGGAGAAGAAAAAAGGAATAGAGGAGAAGATCAAAGAAAAAAAAGAAGAAAAAAAAGAGGAGAAGAAGAAAGGGATAGAGGAGAGAAGAAGAAAAAAAAGAAGAAAAAAAAGAGGAGAAGAAGAAAGGAATACGTACACAAGAAGTCCGGAGTTGTAATAAGTTATTAAAAATAAAAAAGAGGCGCAATGCTCGTTGATTTGCTTCAAGCCTTTCGGAATAGTGTAGACTGCACTGCACATAGCTCCATGCAGTCTACCTTATTCCTCAAGGCTTGAAGCTAAGCAACGTGAGCATTGTGCCTCTTCTTCATCGTCTCTGCACTCAGGGCTTATAAACCACTCGTAGTGCCTCTCAGCTAGCGAGGTGGGACTAAAAAACTGCTTAGTAAGAAACTCTAGTACCGGTTCGTGCCACGAACCGGTACTAAAGGTGCTCGTGGGGCCACAGCCTCATTAGTACCGGTTCGTGGCACCAACAGGGACCAAAGGGTGGAATTGGTCCAGGTTCGTGCCACCAACCGGGACCAATGGCTTTGCACAGCGGCGTGGTGGTGAGTTTAGTCCCACCTTGCTAGCTGAGAGAGAGCCGCACCTGTTTATAAGGTGCGGTGCGCCTGAGCTGTCGAGCTCCTCTCTAAAGTAGGCTTACGGGCCTAACCTCTCTGTACATGCCTGTGGGCCTACTGGGCCTTCTGCGGGCCTGAATCCTGGCCCATGGATGGGTTTCTAATCGTATTCAGGCCGTGGTGGCCCAGTAGGTGGCATAATTTTTAATTTTTGGCCTGTTATTTTTCATGCATTTACTAATTATTTTGAGCTATAAGACCCTAAAATTGAAAAGCATTTCAAATGAACTCTGAGAAGGTTGAAAGTTGGCATGGTATCATCATTTCATCCACATAGCATGTGCAAGAAAGTTGAGAGGGTTACGGCAAAAACTAGATGCACTTCTTGTATAAAACGGACAATGGTATCATACTTGTCTATTACAAAGTTGGCATGGTATCATCATAATAGTTGCGGGAGAAAGTCTTCACTTTTTCTTCGCTTGTGTCATTTGCTTATTGCGCCGTAACCATGGATAATCTTCATCGTTTATCAGGATGCTTGGGTCAGCCTTGACTTTGAAGGGAGGAATTTCATGAAACTTTTCATAATCTTCAGACATGTCTGTCTTGCCCTCCACTCCCACAATGTCCCTTTTTCCTGAAAGAACTATGTGGCGCTTTGGCTCATCGTATGATGTATTCGCTTCCTTATCTTTTCTTTTCCTCGGTCTGGTAGACATGTCCTTCACATAGATAACCTGTGCCACATCATTGGCTAGGACGAACGGTTCGTCAGTGTACCCAAGATTGTTCAGATCCACTGTTGTCATTCCGTACTGTGGGTCTACCTGTACCCCGCCTCCTGACAGATTGACCCATTTGCACTTAAACAAAGGGACCTTAAAATCATGTCCGTAGTCAAGTTGCCATATGTCCATTATGTAACCATAATATGTGTCCTTTCCCCTCTCGATTGCTGCATCAAAGCGGACACCGTGTAAAATGTATTCCCATTTATCTCGTATCCTTTGTAAGTCAATACAGTCGAAGATGGTCCCCTGGACAACGAGTACAACTCATCACAAACAGTGGTGTCACCTCTGAGACGTGTTTCCAACCAACTGCTGAAAGTCCTGATGTGTTCACATGTAATCCAGTCGTCACACTACTCCGGGTGTTTGGAGTGCAGACTGTTCTTGTGTTCATCGACATACGGGGTCACCAAGGTAGAGTTCTGTAGAACTGTGTAGTGTGCTTGAGACCAAGAATGCCCGTCCCTGCATATTATTGAGTCCCCCCCTCCAAGCGTGCCTTTTCCAGTCAGTCTCCCCTCATACCGCGATTTAGGGAGACCTATCTTCTTAAGGCCAGGAATGAAGTCAACACAAAACCCAATGACATCCTCTGTTTGATGGCCCATGGACATGCTTCCTTCTGGCCTAGCGCGGTTACGGACATATTTCTTTAGGACTCCCATGAACCTCTCAAAGGGGAACATATTGTGTAGAAATACGGGCCCCAGAATGACAATCTCGTCGACTAGATGAACTAGGACGTGCGTCATGATATTGAAGAAGGATGGTGGGAACACCAGCTCAAAACTGACAAGGCATTGCGCCACATCACTCCTTAGCCTTGGTATGATTTCTGGATCGATCACCTTCTGAGAGATTGCATTGAGGAATGCACATAGCTTCACAATGGCTAATCGGACGTTTTCCAGTAGAAGCCCCCTCAATGCAACCGGAAGAAGTTGTGTCATAATCACGTGGCAGTCATGAGACTTTAGGTTCTGGAACTTTTTCTCTGGCATATTTATTATTCCCTTTATATTCGACGAGAAGCTAGTCGGGACCTTCATACTGAGCAGGCATCAAAGAAGATTTCTTTCTCTTCTTTCGTAAGAGCATAGCTGGCAGGACCTTCATACTGCTTCGGAGGCATGCCGTCTTTTTCGTGCAAACGTTGCAGGTCCTCCCGTGCCTCAGGTGTATCTTTTGTCTTCCCATACACGCCCAGGAAGCCTAGCAGGTTCACACAAAGGTTCTTCGTCACGTGCATCATGTCGATTGAAGAGCGGACCTCTAGCTCTTTCCAGTAGGGTAGGTCCCAAAATATAGATTTCTTCTTCCACATGGGTGCGTGTCCCTCAGCGTCATTCAGAACAGCTAGTCCGCCGGGACCCTTTCCAAAGATTACGTGTAAATCATTGACCATAGCAAGTACGTGATCACCGGTACGCATGGCGGACTTCTTCCGGTGATCTGCCTCGCCTTTGAAATGCTTGCCTTTCTTTCGACATTGATGGTTGGTCGGAAGAAATCGACGATGGCCCAGGTACACATTCTTCCTGCTTTTGTCCAGGTATATACTTTTAGTGTCATCTAAACAGTGCGTGCATGCGTGGTATCCCTTGTTTGTCTGTCCTGAAAGTTTACTGAGAGCGGGCCAATCGTTGATGGTTACAAACAGCAACGCGTGCAGGTTAAATTCCTCATGTTTGTGCTCATCCCACGTACGTACACCGTTTCCATTCCACAACTGTAAAAGTTCTTCAACTAATGGCCTTAGGTACACATCAATGTCGTTGCCGGGTTGCTTAGGGCCTTGGATGAGAACTGGCATCATAATGAACTTCCGCTTCATGCACATCCAAGGAGGAAGGTTATACATACATAGAGTCACGGGCCAGGTGCTGTGATTGCTGCTCTGCTCCCCGAAAGGATTAATGCCATCCATGCTTAAACCAAGCCATACGTTCCTTGGGTCAGCTGCAAACTCAGCCCAGTACTTTCTCTCGATTTTTCTCCACTGCGACCCGTCAGCGGGTGCTCTCAACTTCCCGTCTTTCTTACAGTCCTCACTGTGCCATCGCATCAACTTGGCATGCTCTTCATTTCTGAACAGACGTTTCAACCGTGGTATTATAGGAGCATACCACATCACCTTCGCAGGAACCCTCTTCCTGGGGGGCTCGCCGTCAACATCACCAGGGTCATCCCGTCTTATCTTATACCACAATGCACCGCATACCGGGCATGCGTTCAGATCCTTGTACGCACCGCGGTAGAGGATGCAGTCATTAGGGCATGCATGTATCTTCTGCACCTCCAATCCTAGAGGGCATATGACCTTCTTTGCTGCGTATGTACTGTCGGGCAATTCGTTATCCTTTGGAAGCTTCTTCTTCAATATTTTCAATAGTTTCTCAAATCCTTTGTCAGGCACAGCATTCTCTGCCTTCCACTGCAGCAATTCCAGTACGGTACCGAGCTTTGTGTTGCCATCTTCGCAATTGGGGTACAACCCTTTTTTGTGATCCTCTAACATGCGATCGAACTTCAGCTTCTCCTTTTGACTTTCGCATTGCGTCCTTGCATCGACTATGACCCGGTGGAGATCATCATCATCGGGCACTGGTTCCTCTTGATCTTCAGCAGCTTCCCCCCTTGCAGCATCACTGGGCACATCGTCTGGTTCCTCTTGATCTTCAGCAGCTTCCCCCGTTGGAGCATCACCGTATTCAGGGGGCACATAGTTGTCATCATCCTCTTCTTCTTCGCCGTCTTCCATCATAACCCCTATTTCTCCGTGCCTCGTCCAAACATTATAGTGTGGCATGAAACCCTTGTAAAGCAGGTGGGTGTGAATGATTTTCCGGTCAGAGTAAGACTTCGTATTCCCACATATAGGGCATGGACAACACATAAAACCATTCTGCTTGTTTGCCTCAGCCACTTCGAGAAAATCATGCACGCCCTTAATGTACTCGGAGGTGTGTCTGTCACCGTACATCCATTGCCGGTTCATCTGCGTGCATTATATATAATTAAGTGTGTCAAAAACCATTACAGAACATCATGAATAGATAATTAAGTGACCAAATTAATAGAAGTTCATCATCACATTAGAACCAAAGTACATACATAGTTCTCATCTAACAACATATATATAGCTCTCCAGAGCATCTAATTAATTAAACCATACATTGGAACTATGTAAAACATTTCAATGCGAAAACAAATGCGATCATAATCGCAACCAAGGTAACAATTGATCCAACGGCATAATGATACCAAGCCTCGGTATGAATGGCATATTTTCTAATCTTTCTAATCTTCAAGCGCATTGCATCCATCTTGATCTTGTGATCATCGACGACATCCGCAACATGCAACTCCAATATCATCTTCTCCTCCTCAATTTTTTTTATTTTTTCCTTCAAGTAATTGTTTTCTTCTTCAACTAAATTTAACCTCTCGACAATAGGGTCGGTTAGAATTTCCGGTTCAACCACCTCCTAGATAAATAAAATCTATGTCACGTTGGTCGGTATATTTGTCATAAACAATAAATGAACCAAATAGTTATAAAAAGATAATATATACCACATCCGAATCATAGACAGGATGAGGGCCGACGGGGGCAGATACCAAAACCATCGCACTATGTAATAAGAAGGAATAATAAAAGTAACAAAATTAGACAAGTAACTATCTAAAGTAAGAATTTTTTCCTTTTAGAAAGAAGATAAGAACAAGAGGCTCACCACGGTGGTGCTGGCGACGAGATCGGCGCGGGCGATCGATGGCGGTGAAGACGGGGACGGGACGTGACGGACCGCTAAACCTAGACAAATCTCGGGGAAAATGGAGCTCGGAGGTCGAGTTTCGAGAGGACAAAGATTAACCAGTGTGGCTCAGACATTTCATCGAACACCTCATGTGCATAGGAGGTGAGCTAGAGCACCCAAATGCCCTCCCCTCGCCGGCCAGAAAAAACAGAGCACTCTGGAGTGCTCTACTGTGGCGATGGGGTATATATAGGGAACTCATTGGTCCCGGTTGGTGGCACCAACCTGGACTAAAGGCCTTTGGTCCCGGTTGGTGCCACGAACTGGGACCAATGCCCCCTTTAGTCCCGGTTGGTGGCACCAACCGGGACCAAAGGCCTTGTGCTGCCCCGCGTCAAAAGTTTAGTCTTACCTCGCTAGTTGAGAGAGCTCGAGAGTGGTTTATAAGCGTTGCTACGCCCACTCTCTCGAACTCCTCTCAACTGCAGGCTTTCGGGCCTAACTGTTCTCTTTGCCTGTGGGGCCTACTGGGCCTTCTGCGGGCATGAATCCTGGCCCATGGATGGGTTTCTAGTCGTATTCAGGCCGTGGTGGCCCAGTAGGTGGCATAATTTTTTTCCTCTGTTTTTTTCTCTTTTGCTTTATTTGTTTTGTTTTGTTTCTACTTACAACAAAAAACTTATTTA
The DNA here is from genome assembly GCF_002575655.3 of Aegilops tauschii subsp. strangulata. Lineage (NCBI taxonomy): Eukaryota > Viridiplantae > Streptophyta > Magnoliopsida > Poales > Poaceae > Aegilops > Aegilops tauschii. Next base: position 72,615,128 of record NC_053041.3, read on the forward strand.
TTTTATTTCTAATTACTTATGTATTTTACTTTAATTATTTTATTTTTATTTATTTTACTGCTGCTATTTTTATTTATTTTACTGCTGCTATTTTTACTTAATTTATTAAGGTTTATTTATTGTAGTTACTATAGTTTATTTTATTTTATTTTATTAAGGTTTATTTAGTTTTATTTATTTTATTAAGGTTTATTTATTTTATAAATATAAAAAAAATGAACATAGATGCGCTTATAGAGAAAATTAAACCTAAATTCATAGTAAATTTCTATGAAATTTACTGTGAATTTAGGTGAAATTCCCTGTATAAGGGCATCTATTTTCACTTTAAGAGAAGCTCAACAAGGCATAGAGGGACGGGCTTATAAACTGGTGTGAGCGCCCTTCGGTTGGCGAGGTGGGACTAAACACTGGCCGCAACTAGGACCAGCCCTTTAGTCCTGGTTTGTGGTATGAACCGGGACTAAAGGGTGGTGGGCCAGGAGCGTGGCCCATTGGTCCCGGTTTGTCCCACCAACCGGGACCAATGCCCCCATGAGGCCCGGCAGGCCCCTGGCCGCACGAACCGAGACCAATGCTCACATTAGTCCCGGTTCGTGACTGAACCGGGACTAATGTGAATATTGCCCTGTGACCAATGCTCTATACTTCAATATGCCGACGATACGATTCTCTTCATGGATCATGACCTCGAGAAAGCGAGAAATCTGAAATTAATTTTATCCGCATTCGAGCAACTCTCAGGTCTTACGATCAATTTTCACAAAAGTGAATTGTTTTGTTTTGGCGAGGCTCAAGACGACTCCCACCTATACGCCGAACTATTCGGATGCGGGTTGGGCCAGTTTTCGATCACATATTTGGGGATACCGATACATTATCGGAGACTCACAAATGCTGATGGAAACACGTCGAGGAGAGACTGCAAAAAAGACTTAGCAGTTGGAAAGGTAAACTGCTGTCTCTGGGTGGAAGATTGGTCCTCATAAATTCAGTACTAAGTAACATGGTACTATATATGATTTCCTTCTTCCAATTGCCGAAAGGAGTTTTACATAGACTGGATTATTTCCGATCAAGATTCTTTTGGCAAGGAGATAGCGAGAAAAAGAAATATCGATTGGCTAAATGGAGTGTGGTTTGCTGTCCCAAAGACCAAGGCGGGTTGGGCATTCATGACCTTGAGGTTAAGAATAGGGCCCTCCTCGGCAAATGGTTGTTTAAATTAATGACGGGAGATGGTGTATGGCAAACCCTCCTGAGAAGGAAATATGTGGGTTCCAAAGCGGTATCTCAAGTATACTGGAAGCCTGGGGATTCTCACTTTTGGGCAGGTCTGATGGCTACGAAGAAATATTTCTTCTCCTATCACTAGTAGGAAAAGGGGCTTTTACCCCGGTTCATAAGGGCCTTTAGTCCCGGTTCAGGAAACGGGACTAAAGGGTCGTTACTAATGCCCTAGCCCTTTAGTCCCGGTTCTTACACGAACCGGGACTAAAGGCCGTCCACGTGGCCGGTGCGAGGAGCCCAGGCAGGAGGGCCTTTGGTCCCTGTTGGTGCCACCAACCGGGACCAATAGGCATCCACGCGTCAGCACCTGGCAGGAGCTGAGGTTTTTGTTTTTTTGAAGGCGGGGGGGGGGGGGGGGTTGGGGGGTTAATTTAGGTTGTTATTAGGTAGCTATTAGAGAGAAGTGTCCTCTCTTATATCTCCGTGCTTGGTTTACCAACGCTACGTACTGCTATGCCTAAACATGGCTTAGATTGAAGTGAAGGCAACATGTGGTGCATGTCGAAAGTAATACTAATCCGGACTTGATCAAGTTTGGATTGTACTACTTTCGACACGCACCACATGCATGTTGCCTTCACTTCAATCCAATCCATGTTCATTTCACCCGCTGATATATAATAACTCTTCATGCACGCATCATGCATCATCATATATAATAACAAGTCCTACTAATCATCATCATACAACTTCTACTCGTTATTAATAACAAGTCATACGATCATCATCCTCACAGTCATCGAACCAACCCAACTTAATTGTTCTTAGCACATGATCATCAGTATTAGGTAGGACCGAAATACCCTCTTTAAGGTAAAATAGCATAAAACAATATAGACCCTGACTCTCCATTATGGAGAATGGAGATCATCCTGTCTCCAATTCTTGCGCCTCGCTTCCTTTTGCTTCCAAGAAGCTCCTTGCGACTGTCCATACATTTTTTCCATTCTTTGATTTGCATGTCTCCACTTCTTTTAGAAATCCGGTATGGACAGTTGAGATTCGTAGGATGACCTGGTTGTATATTCAAAACATCAAGCCTACCATTCTGATACATCAAATGAGGCACACAATCCTCTGGGATTATCTGTTGAAAAACATAGTAATAACTTCATAGTTAGCAATGATAATGCACTAGTTTTAGAACTATGCAAAATATGCACGGATGTCGTAATAGTAAGAAATCTTACCAGGGTATCTCCATAGTAGTTACCGTAGTTCAACACATGCACTAGTGGCACGTACGGAGGACCATAATGATGAGGAGTTTGATTGTAGATATTGTAATTCTCAATATCAGTACAAAATCCGACTAGATGAGTTTTCTCCTTATAAGTTAACTCAGAGCCATCGGTGTAGTAGGTTCTGTCTACCATGTTCCGCACATTGTTTGAACAATCAAAATAAGCTGTCAATGAAAATAAGCTGTCAACTATTTTGAAATGAACAATATAAATTAGCTAATAACTATGTTTGAGAAACTCACATAGCGGTAGAATTGGAGGCGTATCAACAAGGACCGAAATGTCCATATTGTCTTGCTCGATGTCAGGATCACCAAGATCCATGGTGACAAGCATACCCTCATCAAAACCATACATCTTGCAAAATGCTTCCCAATTTTTGCAACCAAAATGGGTTACGCTCTCAGAATTATACAACTTTACTTCAAAATCTATATCATGATGGGTCCTTAGGTGAATTTTCTTTGTTTCCATACTTTCATGGTCTTCAAAACCCATCCTATCCAAGACGTAGCGTCTTGCATGGCATGGGATAAGCTAGCCGAATTGTAAAAGATGAAAAGTACACGTTGAAATAGTTGAAGTCGTGCTTAATTACGAAAAAATAACACTTGTCATCGTTGTGTACCGTTTCAACATTGAACGTCTCCTCCAGCTTAATACTGAAGCACCGATCTTCGTCCAGGTGAGGCCTGTCGCACTGACCTCGGTCGTCGTGGCACCAGTCGCACTCCCCCGGGAGACTTTCGTCGTCCGAGTACGACATTTCCTATGTTCATATATAATTCAAATATTAAACATCTACAATTAAATATATGTACTAAAAAACTTAAGTTAGATCATTATTATTCATCACGGGTTGACTATCGGTTTGTCGAGTCTTTTCTTGAAAACTCTCAGCTCACGTGGTGTATACATTCGACCATTGGTGATGGTCGCTCCTCCCTTTGTCCCCGTGTGCATTACACCAAAATGTCTAGCTAGCACACGTGAACAAAGGAGAAGCGACCCCCACGACAACAATCAGGATTCTTCGTCCTCTCATATATATATGGTGGAACTCTCCCTCACTGATTCCTCTCTGACATTTGCGACCGTCGGTGATGGTAGCTCCTCCTTTCGTTCTCGAGTGCATTACACCAAATTGTCTAGCACACGGGAACGAAGGAGAAGCTACCCCCACGACAACAGTCGGGATTCTTCGTCCTCTCATATATGGTGGAGACTCGACAGACTTACAGTCAACCCGAAATATCGTTTAATTATCTTTCTAAAAGAGGATTTGGCTTGTCTCACCTCGATGTCGGAGGGGGCGTTGACGGGGACGACGGCGGGGATGATGGAGGAGCCGAGGGGGGGGGGCTCCTAGATTTCTGCGAAAACAAAAACCCTATAAGCTATCAACTAATCATAGTGCTCTCCAATTTTAGCATTCAAAGTAGGATCGGAGTAGTTTCCCACTTTGAGCATTCAATAAGCAAAATCAAATCACAAAATAAAGTAGTATTCAAATTAGGATGCATTCAATTATAAGCAAAACTACATCATCTCCATGCGTCCGTACATCGCCGAATATTATCACTAATACACCTCGAATACTATCATACATATAGCATCGCTAGTACAGCTAGAACAGTAGCGCCCGACGGGTATCGGCGCGGGCGCTGGACACCCAAAGGGACGGAACCATCACAGGATCATAGCTCCAGTGAGATCCCTGAAGAACCTGCCAGGTATTGTCGAACTTGCCCTCCAACGCAACCATGTAGCGACGGACGTGCTGGTCCTCCTCGCTGACACGGTGATGTACCACCTCCGCGGTGTCCGGAAGCCTCGGCACCGTCACTGGCCCACGCGAGCGCCACCAAACAAGGATCGGGTCAACGACGGGCTGGTTCCTCACAAACCTACGCCCACCGGAAGGTAGCACCTCCCAAAACCAGCCCGGCGGAGCCCAGTCCCGGACATGGCCCCTCTAATCAAGCCGGCCTCCTCCGCCGAGTCGACGACGAGGATGCGGGATAGGCATCGTCGACGTCGATGCGGAAATAATTGCTTTAACTAAAAAAACAAACTAGTTCTATTAATTTCCTTACTATAAATAGAATAAAGTAGTACTTACTACAAATAAACTAGCTAGTTTAACTAGTTCTATTATTTTTCTAACTAATTCTATTAAACACTTTCTAAGTAGTACTTACTAAAAGTTATCAGGAGGGGGGTACATATATCGACAACGACATACCCGATAAAAAATAAGAAGAGGAAGAAGACGAAAAAAAGAGGAGAAGAAGAAAGGAATAGAGGAGGAGATCGAAGAAAAAAAAGAAAAAAAGAGGAGAAGAAGAAGGAATAGAGGAGAAGAATAAAAAATAGAATAATATATTATTCTATTTCTTCTTCTTCTCCTCTATTTCTTCTTCTTCTACTCTTTTTTTCTTCTTTTTCATCTTCTTATTTATTTCTCCTCTACTTCCTCTCCTCTTCTTCTTATTCTTCTTCTTCTGCTCCTTCTTCCTCTTCTTATTTTCCTTTTTTCTCTCCTTCTTTTTCTTCTAAATATGAACATACATAAATGACTTCTAAATATGAAAAATCTAAACTACACATCTAAATTAATACATCTAAATTACAACAACTAAATTAACTACACATCTAACTACACATCCAAATTAATACAACTAAATTACAAATATAAATTAAACTACGTACAGTACCATAGCTAGGGGGCGTGGTGGCAGCGGCGTCGGCCATTAGAGGGAGGAGGAGGAGGGGATCGGGGCGGCGCTCACAGGGTGGCGGAGGGCGACGGCGACCGCGGCTGGCCGGGGGCGGAGGGCGGCGACGGTGACGTATACGGGGCAACGGCTCGGGGGCGCGCGGCGGAGGCCGACGGCGACGGCGACGGGCGATGGCGTGGGCTCGGGGGCACGGGCGACGGCGACGACGACGGGGCAGCCTGGCGGCGTAGATCGAGCTCGCGGCGTCGTCGGGCGGGGGACACTGGCGATGGAAATCAGAAAATTTCCAAACTGCTACTTATATAGCAAAGGCTTTGGTCCCGGTTGGTGGCTCCAACCGGAACCAATACCCACCCTTTGGCCACCAACCGGGACTAATGTGCTGGCGCGGTGCGGTGGGAAGTTTAGTCCCACCTCGCTAGTTGAGAGAGCTCAGCACCTGTTTATAAACTGCGCTGCAGTTCAGGTGCTGAGCTCCTCTCTAATATGCAGGCATTATACATGCCTACCTTTGTCATTGCCATGTTGGGCCTATTGGGCCTGCGGGCCTGCATCCTGGCCCATGTGCAGATGGGTTTCTAGTCGTATGCAGGCTGTGTGGCCCATTAGGCGGCATTTTTTTATTTTTTCCAGTATTTTTTTGTTTTTTGAATTATTTATTTTCTTTTGATTTTTGCTTTATTTTTTTTATTCTTTTTGCTTTTAGCTCAGAATAATTATAAACTTTCTGTTAATCCATTAGTTTCCAAATTTGAATAGTTTAAATTTCATCCGGAAACTCATGTGTTACAAAGGGATTTCATTTTTTAAACCTAATTTGAACTCCTGACTTTTTGTGTGTTCAAAATGCACCATTCAAAGCCACATCATCATTTTTCAATCCTTTCTGACTTCATTTGTTATTTTTCATGCATTTACTAATTATTTTGAACTATAAGACCCTAAAATTGAAAAGCATTTCAAATGAACTCTGAAAAGGTTGAAAGTTGGCATGATATCATCATTTCATCCACATAGCATGTGCAAGAAAGTTGAGAGGGTTACGGCAAACACTGAATGCACTTCGTGTACAAAACGGACAATCTCTTTCAAAGTATCAGGATTTCATCCGGAAACTCGCCTGTTACAAAGGGATTTCATTTTTTAAACCTTATTTGAACTCCTGACTTTTTGTGTGTTCAAAATGCACCATTCAAAGCCACATCATCATTTTTCAATCCTTTCTGACTTCATTTGTTATTTTTCATGCATTTACTAATTATTTTGAGCTATAAGACCCTAAAATTGAAAAGCATTTCAAATGAACTCTGAAAAGGTTGAAGTTGGCATGATATCATCATTTCATCCACATAGCATGTGCAAGAAAGTTGAGAGTGTTACGGCAAAAACTGGATGCACTTCGTGTACAAAACGGACAATCTCTTTCAAAGTATCAGGATTTCATCCGGAAACTCGTGTGTTACAAAGGGATTTCATTTTTTTAAACCTTATTTGAACTCCTGACTTTTTGTGTGTTCAAAATGCACCATTCAAAGCCACATCATCATTTTTCAATCCTTTCTGACTTCATTTGTTATTTTTCATGCATTTACTAATTATTTTGAACTATAAGACCCTAAAATTGAAAAGCATTTCAAATGAACTCTGAAAAGGTTGAAAGTTGGCATGATATCATCATTTCATCCACATAGCATGTGCAAGAAAGTTGAGAGGGTTACGGCAAAAACTGGATGCACTTCGTGTACAAAACGGACAATCTCTTTCAAAGTATCAGGATTTCATCCGGAAACTCGTCTGTTACAAAGGGATTTCATTTTTTAAACCTTATTTGAACTCCTGAATTTTTGTGTGTTCAAAATGCACCATTCAAAGCCACATCATCATTTTTCAATCCTTTCTGACTTCATTTGTTATTTTTCATGCATTTACTAATTATTTTGAGCTATAAGACCCTAAAATTGAAAAGCATTTCAAATGAACTCTGAAAAGGTTGAAGTTGGCATGATATCATAATTTCATCCACATAGCATGTGCAAGAAAGTTGAGAGGGTTAGGGCAAAAACTGGATGCACTTCGTGTACAAAACGGACAATCTCTTTCAAAGTATCAGGATTTCATCCGGAAACTCGTGTGTTACAAAGGGATTTCATTTTTTTAAACCTTATTTGAACTCCTGACTTTTTGTGTGTTCAAAATGCACCATTCAAAGCCACATCATCATTTTTCAATCCTTTCTGACTTCATTTGTTATTTTTCATGCATTTACTAATTATTTTGAGCTATAAGACCCTAAAATTGAAAAACATTTCAAATGAACTCTGAAAAGGTTGAAAGTTGGCATGATATCATCATTTCATCCACATAGCATGTGCAAGAAAGTTGAGAGTGTTACGGCAAAAACTGGATGCACTTCGTGTACAAAACGGACAATCTCTTTCAAAGTATCAGGATTTCACCCGGAAACTCGTCTGTTACAAAGGGATTTCATTTTTTAAACATTATTTGAACTCCTGACTTTTTGTGAGTTCAAAATGCACCATTCAAAGCCACATCATCATTTTTCAATCCTTTCTGACTTCATTTGTTATTTTTCATGCATTTACTAATTATTTTGAGCTATAAGACCCTAAAATTGAAAAGCATTTCAAATGAACTCTAAAAAGGTTGAAAGTTGGCATGATATCATCATTTCATCCACATAGCATGTGCAAGAAAGTTGAGAGGGTTACGGCAAAAACTAGATGCACTTCGTGTACAAAACGGACAATCTTTTTCAAAGTATCAGGATTTCATACGGAAACTCGTCTGTTACAAAGGGATTTCATTTTTTAAAACTTATTTGAACTCCTGAATTTTTGCATGTTCAAAATGCACCATTCAAAGCCACATCATCATTTTTCAATCCTTTCTGACTTCATTTGTTATTTCTCATGCATTTACTAATTATTTTGAGCTATAAGACCCTAAAATTGAAAAGCATTTCAAATGAACTCTGAAAAGGTTGAAAGTTGGCATGATATCATCATTTCATCCACATAGCATGTGCAAGAAAGTTGAGAGGGTTACGGCAAAAACTGGATGCACTTCGTGTACAAAACGGACAGTCTCTTTCAAAGTATCAGGATTTCATCCGGAAACTCGTCTGTTACGAAGGGATTTCATTTTTTAAACCTTATTTGAACTCCTGACTTTTTGTGTGTTCAAAATGCACCATTCAAAGCCACATCATCATTTTTCAATCCTTTCTGACTTCATTTGTTATTTTTCATGCATTTACTAATTATTTTGAGCTATAAGACCCTAAAATTGAAAAGCATTTCAAATGAACTCCGAAAAGGTTGAAAGTTGGCATGATATCATCATTTCATCCACATAGCATGTGCAAGAAAGTTGAGAGGGTTACGGCAAAAACTGGATGCACTTCGTGTACAAAACGGACAATCTCTTTCAAAGTATCAGGATTTCATACGGAAACTCGTCTGTTACGAAGGGATTTAATTTTTTAAAACTTATTTGAACTCCTGAATTTTTGTGTGTTCAAAATGCACCATTCAAAGCCACATCATCATTTTTCAATCCTTTCGGACTTCATTTGTTATTTCTCATGCATTTACTAATTATTTTGAGCTATAAGACCCTAAAATTGAAAAGCATTTCAAATGAACTCTGAAAAGGTTGAAAGTTGGCATGATATCATCATTTCATCCACATAGCATGTGCAAGAAAGTTGAGAGGGTTACGGCAAAAACTGGATGCACTTAGTGTACAAAACGGACAATCTCTTTCAAAGTATCAGGATTTCATCCGGAAACTCGTCTGTTACGAAGGGATTTAATTTTTTAAACCTTATTTGAACTCCTGACTTTTTGTGTGTTCAAAATGCACCATTCAAAGCCACATCATCATTTGTCAATCCTTTCTGACTTCATTTGTTATTTTTCATGCATTTACTAATTATTTTGAGCTATAAGACCCTAAAATTGAAAAGCATTTCAAATGAACTCTGAAAAGGTTGAAAGTTGGCATGATATCATCATTTCATCCACATAGCATGTGCAAGAAAGTTGAGAGGGTTACGGCAAAAACTGGATGCACTTCGTGTACAAAACTGACAATCTCTTTCAAAGTATCAGGATTTCATACGGAAACTCGTCTGTTACGAAGGGATTTAATTTTTTAAAACTTATTTGAACTCCTGAATTTTTGTGTGTTCAAAATGCACCATTCAAAGCCACATCATCATTTTTCAATCCTTTCGGACTTCATTTGTTATTTCTCATGTATTTACTAATTATTTTGAGCTATAAGACCCTAAAATTGAAAAGCATTTCAAATGAACTCTGAAAAGGTTGAAAGTTGGCATGATATCATCATTTCGTCCACATAGCATGTGCAAGAAAGTTGAGAGGGTTACGGCAAAAACTGGATGCACTTTGTGTACAAAACGGACAATCTCTTTCAAAGTATCAGGATTTCATCCGGAAACTCGTCTGTTACAAAGGGATTTCATTTATTAAAACTTATTTGAACTCCTGACTTTTTGTGTGTTCAAAATGCACCATTCAAAGCCACATCATCATTTGTCAATCCTTTCTGACTTCATTTGTTATTTTTCATGCATTTACGAATTATTTTGAGCTATAAGACCCTAAAATTGAAAAGCATTTCAAATGAACTCTGAAAAGGTTTTCTTTCTACTTACAACAAAAAACTTATTTATTTTATTTCTAATTACTTATGGCTTTTACTTTAATTATTTTATTTTTATTTATTTTACTGCTGCTATTTTTATTTATTTTACTTGCTGCTATTTTTACTTAATTAATTAAGGTTTATTTATTGTAGTTACTATAGTTTATTTTATTTTATTTTATTAAGGTTTATTTAGTTTTATTTATTTTATTAAGGTTTATTTATTTTATAAATATAAAAAATGAACATAGATGCACTTATAGAGAAAATTCAACCTAAATTCATACTAAATTTCTATGAAATTTACTATGAATTTAAGTCAAATTTCCTGTATAAGGGCATCTATTTTCACTTTAATAGAAGCTCAACAAGGCATAGAGGGACGGGCTTATAAACTGGTGTGAGCGCCCTTCGGTTGGCGAGGTGGGACTAAACACTGGCCGCAACTAGGACCAGCCCTTTAGTCCCGGTTTGTGGATGAACCGGGACTAAATGGTGGTGGGCCAGGAGCGTGGCCCATTGGTGCCGGTTTGTACCACCAACCGGGACCAAAGGGTCCATACGAACCGGGACCAATGCCCACGAGGCCCCGGCCGGCCCCCTGGGCTCACGAACCGCGACCAATGCTCACATTAGTCCCGGTTCGTGACTGAACCGGGGCTAATGTGAAAACTGCCGTGTGACCTAAGCCCTGTTTTCTACTAGTGTATGGATCCTTCTCAATTAAGGACGGCTAGGAAATGCCACACTCCGAGAACAATATCCGGCTCTATACAACATTGTGCGTCATAAGGGTGATACTATCGCCACGGTAATGGAATCATTTCCGCCAAATGTGACGTTCAGAAGAGATTTAATTGGACCCAGACTTCAATCATGATATATCCTGCTCCAGCGGTTGTCCACGGTGCATTTGTCATATGGGTCTGATGTATTTCGATGGAACCTACATGGGAATGGACAATTCTCAGTGGAGTCTATGTATAGAGCGTTAATCCAGTCTGATGTGCCAGTTGATAATAATAAGAAGATCTGGAAGATGAAGATACCTCTAAAGAATAAAATCTTTGCATGGTATCTTCGTCGCGGAGTCATTCTTACTAAAGATAACCTTATTAAGAGGAATTAGCATGGAAGCCCGTAATGTGTCTTTTGTCACCATGATGAGACAATAAAACATTTATTCTTCCAATGCAAATTGGTTCGTTCTATATGGTCAGTCATCCAGATAGCTTCTAGCTTGTATCCTCCTTGTAGTGTTGCTAATGTATTTGGCAACTGGTTACATGGGATAGATTACAGGTTCAGAACTATTCTTAGGGTGGGAGCGCTTGCCGTTATTTGGTCGCTTTGGCTATGTAGAGATGATAAGGTGTTTAACGATAAAAGTACTTCTCTGATGCAGGTTATCTACAGGTGTACCGGGACTCTTCGTTTATGGTCCTCTCTACAACGTGTGGAGAATCGAGGCCTGTTTACGGAGGTGTGTACACGATTGGAGGATACGGCGAGGGATACTTTTACCCAACATGGGTGGCAGCATGATTTTATGATTGGCCCACCTCCGCTTTAGGCGTTATACATACTCTGTTTCTTTGTATTTCGCCTTCTTAATTTTCGTTTGTTTGAGAGAACTTATTTAGCTGTGTGCATCATAGTTATGCAGAGGCCGGGTGTAATGCTTAAACTTTTTAAGTAATAAAGCGCTCCTTTTTAAAAAAAATTATGAAAGATGAAATGTCAGTTATAGATTAGAGGAGTCATGGCAGCCAGTTAGTAGCTTACTATGATCATTTCCCTCTTGAAATATTTAATGTGGCGCTTGATCAAATTATTGTTGAGTTGAATAATCATTTTGCTAAGAGATCTACTCAGCAGAGGCGCGTATCCGAAAAATCTTTTGCCAACTATGACAATGACAAATTAACTGAACTTGCAAGAATGTATGCTGATGACTTCTCCCAACTACGTAGATTATTGAGAAGGGCGTTAGAGTTCAGCCATGTTCATCATTCCCAAATCCTGGGTCCTCCGCTTCACGCAGCCATTCAGCACTCAACTGAGGCAGCCGCTGGTGCATGTGTAGCTTACTAGGTCCCGACTCCCGGCTGGGGCACGCGGCAACGGCCTCATCCTCCGTAGCTCCTTCCTCTGCCACAGGTGCTCACGCAGGAGGAGCTCCTCGAGCAACCAGTCGGGCACGACGTAGGCTATGAACCACGCGATCTGGTGCCGCAAGTTGGGCACGCAGAGCGCGCCGTGGCCGATCCAGCGCACTGCTGCGCGCGCGTAGTCGTCGGGCGTCGGCGTCAACGGCGCGAAGAGCTTGGCCTCCGAGAAGCCCGACGCCATGGCGCCGGTCACGAAGAACGGTGCCTACACATAGGATTGTTATAAGCGGCCGGCACAGTGGCAGTGCATATAGATTGATCATGCATGGGAGGTGAATTTACTTTACCTGGCATTGCACATCGATTCCTTTGCTTCTATACTCGAGGTGAAGGCACTTAGAGAACCGAGCAACGTAGCTGCATGGAAGGAATCGGAAAACAAAGTCGCTTCATGAGTACTCTTCTACTACTACGGAGTAGGTACGTGCCTAGCTAGTTCTACATCTGCTTGGCACCCCGTACCGTTTCGTGGCGGCGTACATGGTGTAGAGGGGCAAGGAGGGGAGGGCCTCCGATGACATCGAGCCGAAGTTCACCACAGCTCCCCTCCGGCGCTCCACCATCCCCGGAATCACCGCCGCCGTCACCTCGGTCAGCGCCAGCAGGTTCACCCGTATCATGTCCACCCACGCCTCCACGCCGGCGTCGTGCAGGAACGCCGCGGGGGGATCCAGCACCCCGGCGTTGTTCACCAGCACGCCCACGTCCAGCGCCTCCACGGTCCGCCGTAGCCGCCGCATCGCCTCGTCGCCTGCCGGATATCCATTTTAGTAGTACATCAGATGAGCTTAGATGAATGATGGATGCATGCATTCTTGTGTGCGTAGTGTTAATTTCTCACCCTGAGCGGTGGAGACGAGCGACAGGTCCAACACGACGGTCTTGGTCTGGACGGCGGGAGCGGCCTTGGATATGGCCGCGGAGATGTCCCGGAGCTTGGCCGGGTTGCGGCCGACGAGGACGAGGTTCATCCCCCTGCGCGCGAGCTCCAGGGCCGTGGACCGCCCCATGCCGGATGTTGGCCCGGTGACGACGGCCCACGCGCCGTAGCGGCGTCGGAGGTCCTTGTGCCGGCGCAGGCAGAGGGCCAGGTGCGAGAGGACGGGGAACGCCAAGGCGGCTACGTGGAGGGCGCCAAGAAGGGCCAGTGAGGCGAACCATGCCATCCTCCTCTCGACTCTCGACCACCAGTGGGTGTTGGTGCTACCTGCTCGTGCCTCAACTCCTCGTCTCAATTGGAAATTTATATACTAGTGCAAAAGTAAGTCAAGTTTATTCTAAAAAAACTTCTGAACTATTTTGACTTTCTTTTTAATTATTTAAAAAAATTCGTCATATAGGGTGTATATATACAACCAGAAACTAAAGCTGTATTTCCCCACAGCACCTGCCTTATAGTACGTCCCCCCAACAAACCATGGTATTCCTATATACAAGTCATAAAAAGAAAACAGCATGGTACGTACGTACCTCAGCCATTTATTAGGTTTGATTCTATATGACCGACAACCCTCACCAATAAGCAAGACCTATTAACTCGATGGCATTCTCAGCCGATACTAAGTGGAACTCTAGTACAATTGGATCTTTATTAAGGTCTTCAGTTTTCTTAGGGCACCTACAATGCGGACGACTTAGGCAAGGGCGCTAGGCATTAAATCCTGGTCGTTTTGGCCGTTTTCCCGTCGTATTGACCCATACGAAGGAGTTGAACGTTTTAAAAATGCATACAAAATATACCCCTCCGTCCGAAAATACTTGTCGGAGAAATGGATAAAAATAGATGTATCTAGAACTAAAATACATCTAGATACATCCATTTTTCCGACAAGTATTTCCGGAGGGAGGGAGTAGCTGTGAGCGCCAGACGCTTATGCGTGCTGACTTGCTCAGGATTTAATCGCCCCTGTGTTGAAGATGGCCTTAGACTACCCGTAGTGGGAGTAACATAGGTGGTAACATCACACATATCTAAATAAAATAAATGATGTGGCAAGCAATTAATAAAGAAAGAGAGGCATGTGGTAACATATATAGCTAGTTACTAGTAGTATGAGTAACATCACACATACCAAGCCAAGATGAGTCTATAACCTAATAAATGATGTATTGCATGTCACCACACATATGTTACTTCCCACTATAGAGGTAGTAACTATGTTACTAGTTTAAGTTACTCCCCACTGTGGCTAGTCTTAGGAGAATACCTTCCATCCTAGCACCTAGTAACTTTGATTGGTAATGAATAAAGAGGTACTTTAAGCTGTAAAACAAGCAAATGCCTCTTTATTATATAGTATATAACTTCATTATAACTCCCACCAATAAGCAAAACCTATTAACTCGATGGCATTATCAGCTGACATTAGTTAAAGTTCTAGTACAGCGAACCTTTATTAAGTTCTTCAATTTTTTTAGGGTTGTACAATGCTGACGATTAGGCCAGGACGCTAGGGATTAAATCATGACTGTTTTGATGGTTTTCACATTGTATAGGTTGCTTTTCTGGCATCCGCGCATACAAAGGAGTTGGATGTTTAAAAAAACCACGTACAAAATATATCTGTTAGCGCCAAACACTCATGCATGCCGACTTGCTCAAGATTTTAAGCGACTGGCCTTATGAGCTTACGTTTCGCGGGGCCAATGATGTTGCGCGCCTGGCTAATGTGACAAATACGAATCTGAATGTATGGGTAGAAAACGCACCCCTTGCACCTACTAACTTTGATTGGTAATGAATTGTGATGGAAGATTCCTCACCCACATCATCTTACTTACTGATTGTGACATAGTTCTCTATCTTCGCATTTCCAAATGGTTATTGACGGGTCTTTTGTTTTCTGGGCCAGCTGCAGAGGTACTTTAAGTTGTAAAAAAGGCTTTAGTTATCGATCTGAACCGAGCATAGTTCTCAATTTTCACAACCTGTCGGTGTCATGCGAGGGCATCATGTCAAGTTTCATGCTTTTCGGACTTCATTTGCATTTTTTGAAATGAAAAAAAAAATCATAAACTCCATGTTCTGGGTCGAGTCTTGAGATCCTTATGTTTGAAATTCCTTTTATTTTCTTGGATAAGGCCTAAATATGGACTCAAGAACACAAATATGATTCATCAACCCAATTTTACCAATCTTTTCTTGCATTTGATGTTAAAATTATTATTATATTCACTAACAATCTAGACATACACTTAATGTCTTATAAATATAAAAAAAAGGACCACGAAAGATGCCAAATTTTGACATGGATCATGTTATGATGTATGTTGAGTGTATTTTTCTAAGGCCAACAGATGAATTATCAGTCGTATCGCCTTGAACCCGACTCATTCCCTCTTGAAACCATGTCTCTTACTTCAAGGTGGTTCGGTTTTTTAGCAGTGTATGTCACAACTTTTGCAAAATCTTCTCAATTTTTTTTACATAGCCTTTAGGTGTCATGCGAGAGAACCATATCAAATTTCATGCTTTTTGGACTTTGTTTGTATTTTTTGAAATTAAAAAATAATATACTCCATGTTCCTGGTTGATTCTTGGCATCCTCATGTTTGAAATTCCTTTCCTTTTCTTCGATAAGGCCAAAACATGGACTCAAGAACACAAATAAGATTTATTAACCCAATTTGCCAAGTTTAAATTTTAATTATATTCACTAAATCTCTTATGTCTAAAAGTTCACTTAATGCCTACAAAGGAGATAGGGAGGTTGGAAGAAAATAAATAAATGATGTAGAAAGAACAAAACATAGAGAGAAAAAAATAATGCACAAAAGAAAAGAAAACGGAAAAAAGAAGTGTTTGCCTAGTGAAAAAAGGCACTTGCCAAAGAGAAAGAAGAAGAAAAAAAAATAAGCGTTTGCCGAGTGCAAAAATAATGACACTCGGCAATGCAAAAAAAAAAAAGACACTCGGTAATGCAAAAAAAAAACACTCGGCAAAGAATTTTTATGACGAGTGCCAAAAAAAAGCACTTGATAAAGAGTTGTTTGCCTAGTGAAATGTTTAGAGCATCTCTAGCAGACCCCGCATAAGTGGTCAAACCCGCAAAATTTTTGCATTTTATAGTTTTGGAGGAAAAAGTTGGCAGAACAGAAACCGTAAAAATAGTCCAACCCGTAAAATTTTTAAGGGCCACCGTAAATGCACACCCGAAACTCTTATCTTTGGAGGTTGGAAGGCCGAATATAGGGGGCCCCGTATACCGGTCAAACCTCGTCGGAGCAAACACGCCGCCACGGAGTTTGCCGAAATCCGCCCTAAACTCGCCCGAGTTCATCACCGCACATCGGAAAAGGCCGCTAGACGCCGCAATCGATCGCCGCCGGTTCGAATTGGATGAGCTCGACATCGTCGTGGCCTCCCATGACCTCAGCCTGGCCGCCGGAATCCTCCCGACGCGGCAGGCAAAGGGGCATGACTTGGCTGGCAATAGAGCAAGGCGCGGACGACGAAGGCGACGGGGCGTGGCCGGCAAGCTGTGCGCGGACGGCAGAGGCGACGGGGCGTGGCCGGCGAGGTGATGGGGCGCGGCCAGCAGGGGCGGGGCACGGCCGACGGGCGACGGGACGCGGCCGACGGGCGACGGGGCATGGCCTGCGGGCGACGGGGCGCGGCCGACGGGGTTGGGCGCGGCCGGCATGGCCGGCGCGGCCGGCTGGAGGAAGGGGCGGCAGCAGCCGAACGCGAATATACTTTTTTACAGATCCGTTTGGGGGGTCTGCATCTGTGCCAGCCTGAGCCAGCCCACAAAAGCGGTTTTGCGCAAACTGCAAACGCGTTTTGCGGGCCGATGGGATGCAGGGTCTGCTAGAGTTGCTCTTACCTACTAGTGCCCGATGAACTGCACTCGGGAAACAACCTGATAGTACTGGGCACCGTTTGAAATTCTGATTGCACCAGTAAGCAAGGGAGATCACCTTGGATATGCCAATCACGAAACCCTACCGACGCGGCCGTTCTCCTACTCCCTCTCTCCCCTCGCTGCCACCCAAGGACATGGTGATGTTATGAATGTTTCTCTCCTGCGGCGAGGTGGTGGTCTTGAATGACATAACTCATGAGGGATAACGATGGTCATGAGAAAGTCTTAGCAGTTGCAAAAGTAAGCTTCTATTATATGGAGGACGACTTACTCTCACCAATGTTGTTCTTAGTAGCCTACCGATTATCATGCCCTCTTTCCTTGAAATACCTAAAGGAGTGTTAAAAAAAGCTAGACGTTTACCGTTTTAGGTTCTTCTGGCAATGCGAGGAGCAGAAGCGAAAGTACAAACTTGCTAAATGGATATTTTGTGCAGGCCTAAGGATCAAGGTGGGTTGTGCATTTAAAACCTTGTACGGGAAAACAAGTGCTTACCCGGCAAATGGGTGCAGAAGTTGCTTAAGGAGGAGGGTGTTTGGGAAGAGTTATTGCATAACAAATACCTGTACTCTAAAATGATATCCCAAGTTGATGTGAAGTCTACTGAATCGCCGTTTTGGACGGACTTGATGGAGGACAAGTCATCATTTTTTATGAGAGGTTCGTTTATGGTTAGTGATGGCCAATCAATGAGTTTCTGCTAAGATACCTGGCTGGGTGACTCCCCATTAGCTCTTCAGTATCCTACCCAGTACAATATTTTGTTAAGGAAGGACTCCTCGGTGGCCTCTGTTTTGGGGGCTAGCCCATTGAATATTCAATTCTGCAGAGCTTTACTTGGTGACAAATGGACTAGGTGGATCCATTTAGTTAGTAGGTCAGTGTCGATCAAGCTACCCAGAGGCTAAATATGTTCTGGTGTATGTGAGCACCAATGGTGTCTTCACAATTCGCTGTGAAGTCTATGTATGCCGATCTTATGAATTCTAGGCCTATTTTCACATAAAGCATATGCGAAAAAAGGTCCCTTCTAAAATAGAAGTCTTCGTGTGGTTCTTGTAGAGCGGGGTAGTTCTTACCGATGATAATCTTGCAAAACGTAATTTGCAGGGTAACACAAAATGTTGTTTTTGTGATCAAGATGAAACAATTCAGAGCACAATTCTGAAGGAAATATGCCCTAGAGGCAATAATGAAGTTATTATTTTATTTCCTTATATCATGATAGATGTTTATTATTCATGCTAGAATTGTATTAACCGGAAACTTGATACATGTGTGACTACATAGACAAAACAAAGTGTCCCTAGTATGCCTCTACTTGACTAGCTCGTTAATCAAAGATGGTTAAGTTTCCTAGCCATAGACATGTGTTGTCATTTGATGAACGGGATCACATCATTACAGAATGATGTGATGGACAAGACCCATCCGTTAGCTTAGCATTATGATCATTTAGTTTATTGCTATTGCTTTCTTCATGACTTATACATGTTCCTCTGACTATGAGATTATGCAACTCCCGAATACCGGAGGAACACCTTGTGTGCTATCAAACGTCACAACGTAACTGGGTGATTATAAAGATGCTCTACAGGTGTCTCCGAAGGTGTTTTTTGGGTTGGCATAGATCAAGATTAGGATTTGTCACTCCGTGTATCGGAGAGGTATCTCTGGGCCCTCTCGGTAATGCACATCACTATAAGCCTTGCAAGCAATGTGACTAATGAGTTAGTTGCGAGATGATGCATTACGGAACAAGTAAAGAGACTTGCCGGTAACGAGATTGAACTAGGTATGATGATACCGACGATCGAATCTCGGGCAAATAAAATACCGATGACAAAGGGAACAACGTATGTTATTATGCGGTTTGACCGATAAAGATCTTCGTAGAATATGTAGGAGCCAATATGAGCATCCAGGTTCCGCTATTGGTTATTGACCGGAGATATGTCTCAGTCATGTCTACATAGTTCTCGAACCCGTAGGGTCGGCACGCTTAACGTTCGATGACGATTTGTATTATGAGTTATGTGATTTGATGACCGAAGTTTGTTCGGAGTCCCGGATGAGATCATGGCATGACGAGGAGTCTCGAAATGGTCAAGAGGTAAAGATTCATATATTGGAAGGCTATATTCGGACATCGGAAAGGTTACGAGTGATTCTGGTTTTTTTCGGAGTACCGGGGAGTTACGGGAATTCACCGGGAGAAGTATGGGCCTTATTGGGCTTTAGTGGAGAGAGGGGAGAAGGGCCAAGAGGTGGCGCGTGCCTCTCCCTGCCCAAACCGAATTGGACAAGGGGTGGGGGCGCGGCCCCCCCTTTCCTTCTCCCTCTCCCTCTCTTTCCTTCTCTCCTACTCCGAATAGGAAAGGGAATCCTACTAGGACTTGGGAGTCCTAGTAGGACTCCCTATGCTTGGCGCGCCCCCTAGGCCGGCCGCCTCATCCCTCCCTCCTTTATATATGGGGGAGGGGAGCACCCCAAAGGCACCCAAGATTAGTCTTAGCCGTGTGCAGTGCCCCCTCCACAGTTACACACCTCGGTCATATCGTCGTAGTGCTTAGGCGAAGCCCTGCGCCGGTAACTTCATCATCACCGTCACCACGCCGTCGTGCTGACGAAACTCTCCCTCGGCCTCAACTGGATCAAGAGTACGAGGGACATCATCGAGCTGAACGTGTGCTGAACACGGAGGTGCCGTACGTTCGGTGCTAGGATCGGTCGGATCGTGAAGACGTACGACTACATCAACCGCGTTAATAAAACGCTTCCGCTTTTGGTCTACGAGGGTACATGGACACACTCTCCCCTCTCGTTGCTATGCATCTGCTAGATAGATCTTGCGTGATTGTAGGAAATTTTTTGAAATTACTGCGTTCCCCTACAGTGGTATCAGAGCCAGGTTTATGCGTAGATGTTATATGCACGAGTAGAACACAAAAAGTTGTGGGCGATAATAGTCACACTGCTTACCAGCATGTCGTACTTTGATTCGATGGTATTGTTGGATGAAGCGGCCCAGACCGACATTACATGACTGCGTTCATGGGACTGGTTCTACCGACGTGCTTCGCACACAGGTGGCTAGTGGGTGTCTGTTTCTCCAGCTTTAGTTGAATCGAGTGTGACTACGCCCGGTCCTTGTTGAAGGTTAAAACAACACACTTGACGAAAGATCGTTGTGGTTTTCATGCGTAGGTAAGAATGGTTCTTGCTAAGCCCGTAGCAGTCACGTAAAACTTGCCACAACAAAGTAGAGGACGTCTAACTTGTTTTTGCAGGGCTTGTTGTGATGTGATATGGTCAAGACGTGATGATATATAAATTGTTGTATGTGATGATCATGTTTTGTAAAAGTTATCGGCAACTGGCAAGAGCCTTATGGTTGTCGCTTTATTGTATGAAATGCAATCGCCATGTAATTGCTTTACTTTATCACTAAGCGGTAGCGATAGTCGTAGAAGCAATAGTTGGCGAGACGACAAGGATGCTTCGATGGAGATCAAGGTGTCAAGCCGGTGACGATGGTGATCATGACGGTGCTTTGGAGATGGAGATCAAAGGCACAAGATGATGATGGCCATATCATATCACTTATATTGATTGCATGTGATGTTTATCCTTTATGCATCTTATTTTGCTTAGTACGGCGGTAGCATTATAAGATGATCTCTCACTAAATTTGAAAGTACAAGTGTTCTCCCTGAGTATGCACCGTTGCTATAGTTTGTCGTGCCGAGACACCACGTGATGATCGGGTGTGATAAGCTCTACGTTCACATACAACGGGTGCAAGCCAGTTTTGCACACGCAGAATACTCGGGTTAAACTTGACGAGCCTAACATATGCAAATATGGCCTCGGAACACTGAGACCGAAAGGTCGAGCGTGAATCATATAGTAGATATGATCAACATAGTGATGTTTACCATTGAAAACTACTCCATCTCACGTGATGATCGGACATGGTTTAGTTGATTTGGATCACGTGATCACTTAGATGATTAGAGGGATGTCTATCTAAGTGGGAGTTCTTAAGTAATATGATTAATTGAACTTTAATTTATCATGAACTTAGTACCTGATAGTATTTTGCATGTCTATGTTGTTGTAGATCAATGGCCCATGCTACTGTTCCTTTGAATTTTAATGCGTTCCTAGAGAAAGCTAAGTTGAAAGATGATGGTAGCAACTACACGGACTGGGTCCATAACTTGAGGATTATCCTCATTGCAGCACAAAAGAATTACGTTCTGGAAGCACCGCTAGGTGCAAGACCCGCTGCAGGAGCAACCCCGGACGTTGTGAACGTCTGGCAGAGCAAAGCTGATGACTACTCGATAGTTCAGTGTGCCATGCTTTACGGCTTAGAACCGGGACTTCAACGACGTTTTGAACGTCATGGAGCATATGAGATGTTCCAGGAGTTGAAGTTAATATTTCAAGCAAATGCCGGGATTGAGAGATATGAAGTCTCCAATAAATTCTATAGCTGCAAGATGGAGGAGAATAGTTCTGTCAGTGAACATATACTCAGAATGTCTGGGTACCACAACCACTTGGCTCAACTAGGAGTTAATCTTCCTGATGATAGTGTCATTGACAGAGTTCTTCAATCACTGCCACCAAGCTACAAAAGCTTTGTGATGAACTATAATATGCAAGGGATGAACAAGACTATTCCCGAGCTCTTCGCGATGCTAAAGGCTGCGGAGGTAGAAATCAAGAAGGAGCATCAAGTGTTGATGGTCAACAAGACCACTAGTTTCAAGAAAAGGGGTAAAGGGAAGAAGGGGAACTTCAAGAAGAATGGCAAGCAAGTTGCCGCTCAAGTGAAGAAGCCAAGTCTGGACCTAAGCCTGAGACTGAGTGCTTCTACTGCAAAGGGACTGGTCACTGGAAGCGGAACTGCCCCAAGTATTTGGCGGATAATAAGGATGGCAAAGTGAACAAAGGTATATTTGATATACAGATTATTGATGTGTACTTTACTAGTGTTCGTAGAAACCCCTGGGTATTTGATATCGGTTCAGTTGCTAAGATTAGTAACTCGAAACAGGAGTTGCAGAATGAACAGAGACTAGTTAAGGGTGAAGTGACGATGTGTGTTGGAAGTGGTTCCAAGATTGATATGATCATCATCGCATACTCTCTATACTTTCAGGATTAGTGTTGAACCTAAATAAATGTTATTTGGTGTTTGCGTTGAGCATGAATATGATTTGATCATGTTTATTGCAATACGGTTATTCATTTAAAGTCAGAGAATAATTGTTGTTCTGTTTACATGAATAAAACCTTCGATGGTCATACACCCAATGAAAATAGTTTGTTGGATCTCGATCGTAGTGATACACATATTCATAATATTGAAGCCAAAAGATGCAAAGTTAATAATGATAGTGCAACTTATTTGTGGCACTGCCGTTTAGGTCATATTGGTGTAAAGCACATGAAGAAACTCCATGTTGATGGGCTTTTGGAATCACTTGATTATGAATCATTTGATGCTTGCGAACCATGCCTCATGGGCAAGATGACTAAAACTCCGTTCTCCGGAACAATGGATCGAGCTACTGACTTATTGGAAATAATACATACCAATGTATGCGGTCCGATGAGTGTTAAGGCTCGCGGCGGGTATCATTATTTTCTAACCTTCACAGATGATTCGGTCAGATATGGGTATATCTACTTAATGAAACAAAAGTCTGAAACAGTTGAAAAGTTCAAAGAATTTCAGAGTGAAGTGGAGAATTATCGTAACAAGAGAACAAAGTTTCTACGATCTGATCGCAGAGGCAAATATTTGAGTTACGAGTTTTGTCCTTCATTTAAAACAATGTGGAATAGTTTCACAACTCACGCCACCTGGAACACCTCAACGTAATGCTGTGTAACCGTACTTTATTAGATAATGGTGCGATCTATGATGTCTCTTACCGATTTACCACTATCGTTTTTGGGGTTATGCATTAGAGATAACTGCATTCACTTTAAATAGGGCACCGTCTAAATCCGTTGAGACGACACTGTATGAACTGTGGTTTAGCAAGAAACCTAAGCCGTCGTTTCTTAAAGTTTGGGGCTACGATGCTTATGTGAAAAAGCTTCAACCTGATAAGCTCGAACCCAAATCGGAGAAATGCATCTTCATAGGATACCCAAAGGAGACTATTGGGTACACCTTCTATCACAGATCCGAACACTACTGCAGGATGCTGCTAACGCGACACTACGATCAGAGACCCTTCGATGAAACTGTGTGCGATGCAATAATCGCAAACGGTGGTGTAAAAAACCCGTCAAAAAGGTGCAAAATGTTTGCGATGGAGGATGCATCAAACACGGTTCAGATTTTAGTTGCGTGTGCAATGCAGGGCATACGGTTCGGTTCAATTAACTGTTTGCGATGAGGAGGAACAAAAGAAACGGGCAGCCAGATGGAGGTGTGTGCGATATACAGCATATGGTTCACTCGGATGAACTATTTGTGATTAGGCAACACAAAAGAAGCGGTCAGCCAGATCAAGGTGTGTGCGATATACGGCATGCGGTTCACTCGAATGAACTATTTGCGTTGAAACATGAGAACAGAAACGGTTCAACTTAACAAGATGTGTGTAATACGTGGCAAACATGTTTGTAATCAGAAATGTGTGTGAAGAACGATAATAACACAGACGGTTGTTGCTAATAAGTCGTGTGTGTTGTGCGATGGGATTGCATACAGAACAACAACATACACACACACACACACACACACACACACTTATAAGGACATGCTTGCATAACCAAATTAAACATCCACTTACATAGGTGGCTACTACAACCATGGCATTTGCACACACCAAAGTAAACTATTACATGCATAATTACATAGGTGGCTACTACACACATGACATTTCCACACACCAATAAAGTAAACTATATATTACATGCATGATTAACTAGCATAAACGATCATCTGATCATCATTACTTCTTGTGACGCTTGCTCTGCTTGTGGCTCGATCCGGGCTCGTCGATTTGGGTAACGAGGCACTTCCTCATGTCAACGATCCGCCTGTGCATCTTGTAGCATGTGTACACGCTCTTGGCCGCGAACCTGAGGTGAGGCTCATCCAGTTGCCGCATCCAGGCCCTGTGCCAGGATAGGGGACTTGTTCTCTGGGCATCCTGCTTCATCTTTTCATAGTAGGGGTCGATGATGCACGAGGCGAGTTCAACCAGGGAGTCCTCTTTCATGCTGCCCCAGACCCTGTAGTGGTCACGGATTTTGACAAGGTTCTTGAAGGCCAAGCCCGTAACACTGAGCACTTTTACATCGTCAGTGGTTTCCACCGTGGCGAACTTGTAGTCGGTGCTATTGACAAACCTGTTGAAACGGTCGCAAGGCTCTGTGGCCATGCAGTAGTGGTAGATGAGGACATGATGGCGCACACACAACCGGGCGACGGCAACCTTTTGATCTATGCCGGGACGACCGGCGGTGTATTGGAGGTCGATGCCGACCACCTTGTACTTGTCTCGAGCAAGCAACTGCTCAACGCTGCTGATGTAGTCGTCCACCACGGCCAGGTCGATGGTGTACACCACCGAGAGATCCGTCTCCCTCGTGTGGGTCTCCACTCTATGCTCGCCGAACTCCATTGGAGCGCCGCTGGACATCCCCTCTCTATGTGTCGTCGTGGGTGTGCTTGTTGTGTTGTGAGGCGCGATCGAAAGGTTGAAGAGACTAAGGTTATAATGGCCGCGGGAATTAAAGGGGAAGCCGGACGGCCAGGAATATCGGCAGGCCCTGATGGCAGTTCTAATTTACAACGCGTAACTCCATCGAGCCGCACGTAACTGCATCGCACGGCAACGCGCGCGGCGCAACCGCATGCATATGGGGCCCCCGACGTGATCGTGCGCACGCCCAACCGCTGGCAGAGCGCGCGCGGAGGGAGGCAAGCAGAGCGCTCCGCGGTCGCCTCAACGGCGAGCAACCATATATATATATATATATATATATGTATATATATACACCGACGGACGCGAGCAGAGCGTGCCAACGGACGCGACAGAGCGCTCCGCGGCGCCTAACGGCGACCACAGCGCGTTGTGGCGCCTAACGGCGAGCAGAGCTTGCCGAGGGACGCGAGCAGAGGCCGGCACAGTGATACATGGCAAATAGGACGAACTGTGCGAGCGATGTCGGAGACATCAAGCACGAATTAGATTAGAGTTGCGTGTGCGATACATGGCATACAGTTGATCCATCCGAGCTGTTTGTGATGGAATAATCCGTGTGTGTTGCGGGCAAACGCTTGCTGGTATATAACCTTAAATTTAACCAAAAAGTGCTAATGCATGTTACAAAAATTGTATAGCTGGAAACTATGTTCAAATACGACTCCAACAATATAATCTTTGGCGACATGCATTCGTATTTTATTAGTTAAATCCTACTTATAAACCAGGACAGGGGTATAGTAGGTAATTAAATCGCAAATTTTTTTATTAACCGTATGTGTACGTGTCCTTTCGTCCTCCTCTCGCACGTCTTATCACCCCGCTGCCGCAGATGGCTTAGAGCAACTCTAGTAGACCCCGCAAAAATTTGACCCGCAAAACGCGTTTGCGGTTTCACGAAGATCGCATTTGCGGGTTGAAAACATGCGCGGCCTAGCAGAACCCGTATCTAAAGCTGCATAATTTGAAAAAACACTTTCGCGGGAGAAATTGCACAAACATAGTTCATCACATGATCAACAAACTACAAGCATAGTTATACCACATACTACGTTAAACTAGTGCTACGAGGGTTGGATCTGACGGCGGCGAGGTCGCAGCAAAAGGACGACGACGTGGAGGAGCCGGACGCTCAATCCTCTTCGCCGGAGCTGCACAGGTCGACGTACTTCACCGCCTGCGAGCCGGGCGAGTATGCGGGCTCTGTTCTGGCAGAAAATTGGCCCGAGCCCGCATACTCGCCGGAATTTTTGCGGGCCGGGCGTTTTGCGGGGTCTGCTAGAGTTGCTCTTACAGCGCAAGCTTGTGCAGCATGCGGGGGCGTTCTTTTGGCCAAATGGTGGCGCCAATGAATCATAAGTGAGCCCATTGCCGCACAACCTCGCAAGTTCCCGCGCAAGCTTCCCGTCCGACTCGGTGAAATCAACCAAAATCCCAATGCTTACCGGCCTGCTATAAAAACCCTCACGGCCGGCGAGTCCTGCATCGCATTTTCCCCTCCCTCCCTGTAGCTTATCTCGTCTGCTTCTCCCACAATCGCCAATGGCACCGGTCCGTCGTCGTCGCTCAGCCACTCCACCGTCATCAAAGGACAGCTCCAGCTGGGAGGCTACACCGCGGCGGCGGCGCAGTCCCCGGCGTAGTGTAGTGCGCGTGGCGTCCCTGTTGGGTTTGCGCGGAACACCCACCACACGCACCGCCACCGCTACCCGTCGACAGCTGTTGCCGGCCACCGTTGCCGCCACACCACCATCGAAAGCCTGGGCCATCTCCCGCTCCGCCGCCGCGGCCCGAAGGCGGGAAGTGGCCGTCGTGGCCGCCACCCCACTGCCGGCCACCGTGGCCATCGCCCGCTCCGCCACCACGGCCCGAAGGCGGCAGGTGGTGGTCGTGGCCGCCACCCCATCGTCGGCCGCCGTGGCCGCTAGCCTACCGTTGACCGCCGGGATTATAACCCGCTCCGCCGTCACGGCCCGAAGGCGGCTGGCGGAGGTGGAGGCCCGCACGTGCGTCAGCGACCTTGCACGCTACATCGAGTTCCTGCGGGAGGAGGAGGAGCGCCTCGTCGAGCACGCAAAGAGCCTTACCGCCGCTGCGGCCGCAGCACACGCCGACGCAGAGGCGAGGAATCAGGAGATCTACGAGTAGTCCGACTGCTTCAAGAGGGATCGTCTGGAGCGGCAGTGGGTGTTCGAGCTGGCGAGCGTCGCTGAACGTGCAGCAGCGGTAGGCACCGGATTGCATTTGTCCAGCTCATCGGTAGGCTCCTCCTCCTCCTCCTCTGCCTCTTACTGAGTGCGCTCGATAGAGGACAGGCTGCCGGAAGTAGCACAAAGCCCCTCCGTGGTAGTAGTAGTATTTAGGGGCTATTTTGTTCAGTTCATCTGACTATAGATGTGTGGTCGAACTGTACAACGTACTTAAAATTAGCTAGTATATATAGTTGAACTAGCTATTTCAGTACGTGGTTGGCAACAATTGGGGAGAAGTTTGGTCGGTTCAGCTGTCGAGTTGAACTGTTTGTATATATATTAAGAACGACTGCTTAATCTATGAATGAAATCTATGCTTAATTACTGAATTTTAGTTGCAAAAATTAGATAGTGCTAGTGATTTCTAGCTGCATATTTTGACAAATCGCAGTGTTACAAGGATTGACAAATGATAACGTTACTAGATCAACAAATGTAAATCTTTCCAGTTTGACAAATGGCAACATACCCAATATGACAGATGCAAATCTTACCAAATTGTTTGTACGTGGTTGCACACAGGTCATCCAAAACAACCGTTATCATTGAAGGGATGCACAAATCCTACGCTGCAGATTTTCCCTCGACTTAAGGGGGAAGACCATAGCTCTCACTTTGCATACGGGTGTTCTATCTAAAACGTATGCGATCAAGAGCTGCACAAATCCTGCTCGACACATTTTCCATTGGCTTCCTGGGGAATCTGTCGGTTTGCATACGGGTGTTCTAACTAAAACGTTTGCGATGAATTTCAGACGAGGTTTGTATTTACTAGAATTTAAAAACAAAGTATCTCAACATTTTGCCGTCAATCAACAGTGCCCTGGTGTTCGAAATTTATTCCCATTTCTTGCATGGGACCTAAGCATGCCCCAAAGGACATAGATTTGTTTTTTCAACAATTTATATGCACTGGAGCTTGTGCATGTAGTTCAAATTTGAATTATGCACATGAAATGCCTAGAAAACCCAGTTAATGTATAAAAATGTCCAAACGAACCCCAAAAAATCCAAAAGTAAACACAGCACTCATGTTGTTCTATGTTGACACTAGAATTTTTTTGAAAGCAATAAGAGGCAACGGATATCGTTTCGTCCCCAAAGGTGGCACGTTCCCTACCGAAACCATCACGCTTGTTGTGAGAAGCTAAGGTTTGTGAGAAGCTTATACCCAAAACCTGCCCCAAATGGGACAAAATTTCTACCACGGCATGTTGATGCTGCTCCATGACAGCATGCCAAGTTTCATGAATTTCAGACGAGTTTTGGATTTACTAGAATTTAAAAGCCATGTATCTCAATGTTTGCGGCCGAGTGACGGTGGCAGGGTGTTTGAAATTCATTCCCATTTCTTGCATGGGACCTAGGCATGCAACCAAGGACACAAATTTGATTTTTCAACCAGTTTATATGCATTGGAGAATATGCATGTAGTTCAAATTTGAATTATGCGCATAAAATGCCTGGAAAACCCAGTTAATGTATAGAAATGTCCAAACGAACCCTGAAAAATTCCTAAATTGAACAAAACACTCCTGTTGTTCTATGTTGACACTCGAATTTTTTTGGAAAAGCAATAAGAGGCAATGGATATCGTTTCGTCCCCAAAGGTGTCACGTTCCCTACCGAAACCATCACGCTTGTTGTGAGAAGCTTATACCCAAACCTGCCCCAAATGGGAGAATTTTTTACCACGGCATGTTGATGATGCTCCATGATAGCATGCCAAGTTTCATGAATTTCAGACGAGTTTTGGATTTACTAGAATTTAAAAACCAGGTATCTCAATGTTTACGACCGAGTGACGGTGACAGGGTGTTTGAAATTCATTCCCGTTTCTTGCATGGGACCTAAGCATGCAACCAAGGACACATATTTGATTTTTCAACCTCTTTATATGCACTGGAGCATGTGCCTGTAGTTCAAATTTGAATTATGCGCGTAAAATGCCTGGGAAACCCAGTTAATGTATAAAATTGTCCAAACGAACCCCGAAAAATTCCAAAATTGAACACAACACTCATGTTGTTCTATGTTGAAACTCGAAATTTTTTGAAAGCTATAAGAGGCAACAAATATCGTCTCGTCCCCAAAGGTGGTATGTTCCCTACCGAAACCATCACGCTTGTTGTGGTAAGCTCTGGTTTGTGAGAAGCTTATACCCAAACTTGCCCCAAATGGGAGAAAAAAATTACCACGCCATGTTGATGCCGCTCCATGATAGCATGCCAAGTTTCATGAATTTCAGGCGAGTTTTGGATTTACTAGAATTTAAAAAACCAGGTATCTCAATGTTTGCGGCCGAGTGACGGTGGCAAGGTGTTTGAAATTCATTCCCATTTCTTGCATGGGACCTAAGCATGCAACCAAGGACACATATTCGATTTTTCAACCCGTTTATATGCACTGGAGCATGTGCATGTTGTTCAAATTTGAATTGTGCACCTGAAATGGCTAGAAAACCAATTTAATGTATAAAATGTTCAAACGAACCCTGAATAATTTTCCAAAATTGAACACAACACTCCTGTTGTTCTATGTTGACACTCGAAATTTTTTGAAAGCAATAAGAGGCTATGGATATCGTTTCGTCCCCAAAGGTGGCACGTTCCCTACCGAAACCATCACGCTTGTTGTGAGAAGCTCTAGTTTGTGAGAAGCTTATACCCAAACCTGCCCCAAATGGGACAATTTTTTTACCACGGCATGTTGATGCCGCTCCATGATAGCATGCAAAGTTTCATGAATTTTAGACGAGTTTTGGATTTACTAGAATTTAAAAACCAGGTATCTCAATATTTGCGGCCGAGTGACGTGGCAGGGTTTGCGACATTCATTCCCATTTCTTGCATGGGACCTAAGCATGCAACCAAGGACACATATTTGATTTTTCACCCTGTTTATATGCACTGGAGCATGTGCATGTAGTTTAATTTTGAATTGTGCACCTGAAATGGCTAGAAAACCAATTTAATGTATAAAATGTTCAAACGAATCCTGAATAATTCCAATTCTTTTACGACACACATATAGTTGCATGTTCAATCCAGATAAAAGGTCTAGCAATTCAAACACCGTACATTGTCGTTGTGACCCCATTATGTAATTCAAATCAAGATGAAAAATCAAGTAGATCGCACACAGTTTATTATCACCAACCGTGTGAGATGCAGCACAAAATATCTTGGAGCACCGTCGGTGTATAGTACGCCTATGGCTTACACGAGAAGGTGCGTCGGCTACAGTCCATAGCCGGCGTGTCAAGCACACTAGCACACTCCCCAAATATTCATTTCACTGCTCATTCATCACCGGTGAAAGATGGGGATGTGGACCCATGTCGTGAGGGCAACTTCGGCGGCCCACTCCGGCGAGAGCGCGACCGCAGCCGCCAGGCGCGTGCTAACAAGCTTCGTGAGGGCGACTGCAGTTTGCGTCTGGGCGGCCAAGGCAGCCCAAACGGCCTCTATTGCTTCTCAGGCGGCGACAACAGCATCTGCCTCGGGGATAGCAACTGGCGAGAGCGGCACAGCAGCTGTCCGTTCCGCAGCGGCAGCCTTAGCCCTGATGGAAGCCACCCACTACCATGTCGAGGCCATCAATGCCCAGCTCGTGGTGGTCACCGCACAAATCGAACGAAGCTTCTCCGAAAATGGTCGGCAACCCATGGCCGAAGAGCTGGCAATCGCCGAGAGAGTTCGAGCAGCCGTCCGTTCCTGCACGGCATACCTTGCCACGACGGAGCCCTGATAATCCCCAAGTGCAGGGAATCATCGTAGCAATTCCCAGAGGTGGAAGTGATAAGTATGGAGTGTCGAACCCACAAGGAGCTAAAGGTAAGATCAATATTCTCTCAAGTCCTATCTGCTACTAATACGACTCTACGTACACCGAACGTTTGCTTCCAACTAGAAACGAGAAATAAAACTATGTTGTGGGTATGAAGAGGATAACTTTGAATGATAACGGAGAGCTAAAACATAAAAGTAGGTGTTGTTATCATAAAGTTAGAATATATTACTAAATATTATACATAGCGAGTGTGGAATAATGATGGTTCGGTGTGCGGAATTGTCCTAGGCAATTGTTAACAAGACCGGTAGTCGTCATTGCAATTTCATATGAGGGAGAGGCATAAGCTAACATACTTTCTCTTCTTGGATCATATGCACTTATGATTGGAACTCTAGCAAGCATCCGCAACTACTAAAGATCATTAAGGTAAAACCCAACCATAGCATTAAAGCATCAAGTCCCCTTTATCCCATACGCAATAACCCCCTTACTCGGGTTTATGCTTCTGTCACTCAAGCAACCCACTATAAGCGAATCATGAATGTATTGCAACACCCTACAGCGGGAATCGCTCACGCTTGTGTGACACGGAGGGCACAATAGGACAACACCAAAATAAAACATACAACTCGTACCAATCTAGATCATCAATCAACCCAAAGACAAAGGATATCTACTCAAAACATCATAGGATGGCAACGCATCATTGGATCATAATATGTGGCATAAAGCACCATGTTCAAGTAGGTATTACAGCGGGGTGCGGGAGAGTGGACCGCGTAAAATAGATGAGGATGGTGATGATGATGGTGATGTTGATGAAGACGATCACCGCGGAGATGATTCCCCTCCCGATGGCACCCTGGCGCCACCGAGAGAGAGGACGAGAGGTTCTCCCCCTTGTGCTTCCTCCTCCATGGCCTCCCTCTAGATGGGGAGAGGTTCTCCCTCTGGTCCTTGGCCTTCATGGCGATGATGGCCCCTCCGGGATCCTCCTCCATGGCCTCCGGTGATGATGGCCCCCTCCGGCAGGGTGCCAGAGAGGGCCTAGATTGATTTCTCGTGGCTACAGAGGCTTGCGGCGGCGGAACTTCCGATCTAGGTTATTTTCTGGGGGTTTCTGTATTTATAGGAATTTTTGGCGTTGGTTTCACGTTAGGAGGGTCTCCGAGTCGTCCACGAGGCAGGGGCCCACGCCCAGGGGGGTGGGCACGCCCCCCACCCTTGTGGACAGCCCGAGACTCTTCTGGCCCAACTCTTTAACTCCAGGGGCTTCTTTTGGTCCATAAAAAATCATCAAAAATTGGCACGTCAATTGGACTCCGTTTGGTATTCCTTTTCTGTAAAACTCAAAAACAAGGAAAAAACAGAAACTGGCACTGGGCTCTAGGTTAATAGGTTAGTCCCAAAAATCATATAAAATAGCATATAAATGCATATAAAACATCTAAGATGGATAATATAATAGCATGAACACTTCATAAATTATAGATACGTTGGAGACGTATCAGCATCCCCAAGCTTAATTCCTGCTCGTCCTCGAGTAGGTAAATGATAAAAGAAATAATTTATGAAGTGTGAATGCTAGCAGGTGCACAAGTTTGATCAATGATAATTTCAATCACCTTTTCTAGCATCATTATATGTCATAACAGTAGCTCATCTCATAAAAATTTTCATGATCAAGTAACAAGCTATTCACATGTTAAAGTATAGATCATAAACTTTCTTGAAAACTAACAAACAGTGCTCTTAGTCATCAAACAATTGCAATTCATCTTATTTTCGGGAAGGGTCTATGTAAGAGCTTTGATTCAGCAAACTCCACATACTCAACTATCATTTAATCTTTCACAATTGCTAACACTCATGTGATATTTATGGGTTCAAAGTTTTAATCGGACACAGAGAAAGATAGGGGCTTATAGTTTTGCCTCCCAACCTTTTACCTCAAGGGTAATGTCAACAATAATAATTTATGAAAACCTACATCCAAGTGGATATATATATATATCCGGATCGCTCCAACACAAAGTGCTTGCCAAAGGAAAAAGTGTAAAAAGGAAAGGTGATGATCACCATGACTCTCGTATAAGGGTAGAAGATAAAAGTAAAAGATAGGCCCTTCGCAGAGGGAAGCAGAGGTTGTCATGTGCTTTTATGGTTGGATGCACAAAATCTTAATGCAAAAGAATGTCACTTTATATTGCCGCTTGTGATAAAGACCTTTATTATGCAGTCTGTCGCTTTTATTTCTTCCCTATCACAAGTTCGTATAAAGCTTATTTTCTTTGCACTAATAGATCATACATATTTAGAGAGCAATGTTTATTGCATGCACCGATGACAACTTACTTGAAGGATCTTACTCAATCTATAGGTAGGTATGGTGGACTCTCATGGCAAAACTGGTTCAAGGGATGTTTGGAAGCTCAAGTAGTATTTCTACTTGGTGCAAAGAATTTGGCTAGCATGAGAGGGAAAGGCAAGCTCAACATGTTGGATGATCCAAGACAAGATAACATTTCGGATATAGGAAAACATAACCCATTAAGTTGTCTTCCTTGTCTAACAACTTTTTAGCATGTCATATTTTAATGAGTGCTCACAATTACAAAAGATGTCCAAGATAGTATATTTATATGTGAAATCTCTCTTCCTTCAATATTCATTCATGAATTGTTCAAGTGACCAATTCTGCGTTTGCTAACTTTCAATAAGTTTACTACCTATACTTATTATGTGTGAAGTCATTACTCCCCATGTTATAAGCATATGAAACGTATATAAAAACATATTTATATTATTCAATTCATTCAACCATTTACTCATAAGGTATACGTGAAGCACGTGAGTAAATGACAAACTACTCCAAAAAGATATAAGTGAAGAACACTGAGTAGTCAAATAATTAACTAGCCATGGGAGGATTCTTTTTCATTCAAGATTTCAGATCCAATGATTTTATTCAAACAGCAAGTAAAATTGAAAATACGCTCCAAGCAAAACACATATCATGTGACGAATAAAAATATAGCTCCGAGTAAGGTATACCGATAGTTTTGAAGACGAAAGAGGGGATGCCTTCCGGGGCATCCCCAAGCTTAGGCGCTTGAGTCTTCCTTGAATATTACCTTGGGGTGCCTTGGGCATCCCCAAGCTTAGGGTCTTTCCACTCCTTATTCTCCTCATATCGATATCTCACCCAAAGCTTGAAAACTTCAATCACACAAAACTTAACAAAACTTCGTGAGATAGGTTAGTATGATAAAGAGTAAACCATTCACTTTGGTACTGTCAAAGACAAGGTTCATAATTCTTCTCACCCAATGCCTACTGTACCATATCATTTATACAATTTATATTGAGAAATATAAGCCATAGAAACTAGAAAACAAGCAAACTATGCAATGAAAACAGAATCTGTCAGAAACAGAACAGTCTGTAATGATCTGAACAGCAACCATACTTCTGCTACTCCAAAAATTATGAAATAAATGGTGGACGTGAGGAATTTGTCTATTAATCTTCTGCAAAAAGAATCAACTCAAAAGCACTCTTCTGTAAAAAAAATGGCAGCTAATCTCGTGAGCGCAAAGTTTCTGTTTTTTACAGCAAGACCACATTAACTCTCACCCAAGTCTCCCAAAGGTCTTACTTGGCACTTTATAGAAACAAAAATCTATAAAACATGATTACTACAGTAGCTTAATCATGTAAACACACAAAAACAGTAAGGGTAAATATTGGGTTGTCTCCCAACAAGCGCTTTTCTTTAATGCCTTTTAGCTAGGCATGATGATTTCAATGATGCTCACATAAAAGATATGGCTTACGCGGATGGCGAGATGCTTGCCGAGTATGGTGCAATTGATGCCATGGAGCCCCTTCCCCAGGAGACCGTGGGGCGCAAGCTGGACATGGAGGCGGTGGCGGAGATCGACGAGCAGCAGCCGTAGTAGTACTCTTTGTTTTGTTTAATTAAGAGCGCCAGTCTTTAATTTGTTAGAGTAATCTTTAGGTCAGCTAGCTCTGTTTAATTGCTGAACTTGCTCGATTAAGAAGTTAGTCTCCTTTGTGTACCCAAATTATGCAATGACGTGGATGACCCCTGTAACCAGGGAAATTCGAACCAAAATTTTGACGTTCAAACTCAACACACACGGGTTAAGCTATCTGAATCGTTTGTGATGTTCACATATCGTACATAGTTCTGAATAAGGGACCGTGTCTGATGACACTTTGCGTGCCAGTTTTTTCGCTGAAGTGATTCCAAATTTTTGGCTTCCGCGGAAATATCTACCTCCCCGCCCCCCCCCTTACGAAAAGCACATTTCCCTTGTTTCCGCCTTCCTTTCCAAGTTGAAACCTTCACTCCATGCTTGCAGCACCGCCTCCTCGCCGGCGACCCTCCTTCACGCTGCTCGGCCTCGCCTATCCAGGCAGGTAATCCACACCCGACCCCCATCCTCCTCCTCCTCCTTCCACATCCCACATGCCTCGACCGCCTGTGCGAGCGCGACACCTTCCACCCAAATCACCGACCTCTCCACCAAATAAGCGCCGCCCTAAGCCATGGTGCACGTAGTATAGCCAGGATCTCAAGGAGCATTTGGCAGCGGAGAAGCAATCACGGCCGCACGCGCAGATGAGGTTGTGATGGCTGCCATTTGTGTCGACCCCCAGATCTTGGAGGAGCACCTCGCCGTCGAGGCCACCATTGACGCTTCGCGCACCGACGCCGCGACGCGGTTGGCTGCTTTAAACGACAGTTTGTGGCGTTTTCTCGAGGCCATCGTTTGCTAGCTACTGCCTTTCCTTAACAAATTCTAGTGAATTGTGCTATCTACTTTTACCATGCAATCTTGTGCTATAGTGTATATGTTCTATATGTCGTGCAATGTGGTGTTCAGTTAACTGCTTGGTTCAATTCTGCAAATGTGATGTTCACTTCTTCAGGGTGCAATATTTCCAAGTTGTTAAGCATGTTTGGTTTGGTTAACTGTCTGATCTTCTATTATGAGTATGTTATATTGTGCAATGTGGTGCTCAGTTAACGTTTGGTTCATTTGTTGTGGTGTTTAGTTAACTGCTTGGTTCAATTCTGCAATGCGATGTTCAATTGTTGTGGCTGCATTCTGTTATTGTATACCATGTGAGGAATAAATCGAATTTGGCTGTACTAAATACATGAGAAACAAATAAAATTGCTATATTTCCAAGTTGTTAAGCATGCTTGGTTTGGTTAACTGTCTGATCTTCTATTAGGAGTATGTTATATTGTGCAATGTGGTGCTCAGTTAATGTTTGGTTCATTTGTTGTGGTGTTTAGTTAACTGCTTGGTTCAATTCTGCAATGCGATGTTCAATTGTTGTGGCTGCATTCTGTTATTGTATACCATCTGAGGAATAAATCGAATTTGGCTGTACTAAATACATGAGAAACAAATACAATTGCTATATTTCCAAGTTGTTAAGCATGCTTAGTTTGGTTAACTATCTAATCTTCTATTAGGAGTATGTTATATTGTGCAATGTGGTGCTTAGTTAATGTTTGGTTCATTTGTTGTGGTGTTTAGTTAACTGCTTGGTTCAACTCTGCAACGCGATGTTCAATTGTTCTGGCTACATTCTGTTATTGTATACCATGTGAGGAATAAATCGAATTTGGCTGCACTTAATACATGAGAAACACATACAAGTGCTATATTTCCTAGTTCTTAATCATGCTTGGTTTGGATAAATGGGTTTTCCATGTGGCTTGAATTAATCTGATGAATCTGCAACGTGCTTATTTTTCATCAACATATTTTATTGATAGCCCACTCGTGTGGGTCTCCACTCTATGCTCGCCGAACTCCATTGGAGCGCCGCTGGACATCCCCTCTCTATGTGTCATCATGGGTGTGCTTGTTGTGTTGTGGGACGCGATCGAAAGGTTGAAGAGACTAAGGTTATAATGGCCGCGGGAATTAATGGGGAAGCCGGACGGCCAGGAATATCGGCAGGCCCTGATGGCAGTTCTAATTTGCAGCACGTAACTCCATCGTGCCGCACGTAACTGCATCGCGTGGCAACGCGCGCGGCGCAACCGCATGCATATGGGGCCCCCGACGTGATCGTGCGCATGCCCAACTGCTGGCGGAGCGCGCGCGGAGGGACGTGAGCAGAGCGCTGCGCGGTCGCCTCAACGGCGAGCAACCATATATATATGCATATAGCAGTTGAACGCGCAAGGAAAAGCTGTCCACAAGCCGAGCGCGCCAACGGACGCGAGAGAGCGCGTCGCGGCACCTAACGGCGAGCACAGCGCGCTGGGGCGCCTAAAGGTGAGCAGAGCTTGCCGAGGGACGCGAGCAGAGGCGGGCACAGTGATACGTGGCAAATAGGACGAACTGTGCAAGCGATGTCGGAGACATCAAGCACGAATCAGATTAGAGTTGCGTGTGCGATACGTGGCATACAGTTGGTCCATCCGAGTTGTTTGTGATGGAATAAGCCGTGTGTGTTGCGGGCAAACGCTTGCTGGTATATAACCTTAAATTTAACCAAAAAATTGCTAATGCATGTTACAAAAATTGTATAGCTGGAAACTATGTTCAAATACGACTCCAACGATATAATCTTTGGCAACATGCATTCGTATTTTATTAGTAAAATCCTACTTATAAACCAGGACGGGGGTATAGTAGGTAATGAAATCGCAAACATTTTTTTATTAACCGTATGTGTATGTGTCCTTTCGTCCTCCTCTCACACATCTTGTCACCCCGCTGCCGCAGATGGCTTACCGCGCAAGCTTGCGCAGCGCGCGGGGGCGTTTTTTTAGCCAAACGGTGGCGCCAATGAATCGTAGGTGAGCCCGTTCCCGCGCAACCTCACAGGTTCCCGCGCAAGCTTCCCGCCCGACTCGGTGAAATCCCCCAAAATCTCAATGCTTACTGCCCTGCTCTAAAAACTCTCACGGCCGGCGAGTCCTGCATCGCATTTTCCCTTCCCTCCCTGTAGCTTATCTCGTTTGCTTCTCCCACGATCGCCAATGGCACCGGTCCGTTATCGTCGCTCAGCCACTCCGCTGTCATCAGAGGACAGCTCCAGCTGGGAGGCTACACCGCGGTGGCGCCGCAGTCCCCGGCGTAGTGTAGTGCGCGTGGCGTTCCTGTTGGGTGTGCGCGGAACACCCACCACACGCTCCGCCGCCACTGCCCGTCGGTAGCTGTTGCCGGCCGCCGTTGCCGCCATACCACTGTCGAAAGCCAGGGCCATCTCCCACTCCGTCGCCGCGGCCCGAAGGCGGGAGGTGGCCGTTGTGGCCGCCACCCCACTGCCAGCCACCGTGGCCATCACCCGCTCCGCCACCTCGGCCCGAAGGCGGGAGGTGGTGGTCGTGGCCGCCACCCCATCGTCGGCCGCCGTGGCCGCTAGCCTACCGTTGACCGCCGGGATTATAACCCGCTCCGCCGTCACGGCACGAAGGCGGCTGGCGGAGGTGGAGGCCCGCACGTGCGTCAGCGACCTTGCACGCTACATCGAGTTCCTGCGGGAGGAGGAGGAGCGCCTCGTCGAGCACCCAAAGAGCCTTACCGCAGCTGCGGCCGCAGCACACGCCGACGCAGAGGCGAGGAATCAGGAGATCTACGAGTAGTCCGGCCGCTTCAAGAGGGATCGTCTGGAGCGGCAGTGGGTGTTCGAGCTGGCGAGCGTCGCTGAACGTGCAGCAGCGGTAGGCACCGTATTGCATTTGTCCAGCTCATCGGTAGGCTCCTCCTCCTCCTCCTTTGCCTCTTACTAAGTGCGTTCGAGCTGTTGCCGGCCGCCGTTGCCGCCACACCACTGTCGAAAGCCAGGGCCATCTCCCACTCCGTCGCCGCGGCCCGAAGGCGGGAGGTGGCCGTCGTGGCCGCCACCCCACTGCCGGCCACCGTGGCCATCACCCGCTCCGCCACCATGGCCCGAAGGCGGGAGGTGGTGGTTGTGGCCGCCACCCCATCGTCGGTTGACGTGGCCGCCAGCCCACCGTCGACCGCCAGGATTATCACCCGCTCCACCGTCGCGGCCCGAAGGCGGGAGGTGGAGGTGGAGGCCCGCACGTGCGTCAGCGACCTTGCGCGCTACATCGAGTTCCTGCGGGAGGAGGAGGAGGGCCTCGTCGAGCATGCAAAGAGCCTCACCGCAGCCGTGGCCGCAGCACACGCTGACGCTGAGGTGAGGAATCAGGAGATCTACGAGTAGTCCGGCCGCTTTGAGAGGGATCGTCTGGAGCG
Source organism: Aegilops tauschii subsp. strangulata (assembly GCF_002575655.3). Classification (NCBI taxonomy): domain Eukaryota; kingdom Viridiplantae; phylum Streptophyta; class Magnoliopsida; order Poales; family Poaceae; genus Aegilops; species Aegilops tauschii. Next base: position 72,654,187 of record NC_053041.3, read on the forward strand.
ACAGTGGGCGTTCAAGCTGGCGAGCGTCGCTGAACGTGCAGCAGCGGCAGGCACCTTATTGCATTTGTCCAGCTCGTCGGTAGGCTCCTCCTCCTCTGCCTCTTACTGAGCGCGCTCGACAGAGGAGAGGCTGCTGGAAGTAGCACAAAGCCCCTCCGTGGTAGTAGTAGTATTTATGGGCTATTTTGTTCAGTTCATCTGACTATAGATGTGTGGTCGAACTGTACAACGTACTTAAAATTAGCTAGTGTATATAGTTAAACTAGCTATTTCAGTACGTGGTTGGCAACAATTGGGGAGAAGTTTGGTCGGTTCAGCTGTCGAGTTGAACTGTTTGTATAAATTAAGAACGACTGCTTAATCTATGAATGAAATCTATGCTTAATTACTAAATTTTAGTTGCCAAAATTAGATAGTGCTAGTGATTTCTAGCTGCATATTTTGACAAATCGCGGTGTTACAAGGATTGACAAATAACAATGTTACTAGATCAACAAATGTAAATCTTTCCAGTTTGACAAATGGCAACATACCCAATGTGACAGATGCAAATATTACCAAATTGTTTGTACGTGGTTGCACACGGGTCATCCAAAACAACCGTTTGCGTTGAAGGGATGCACAAATCCTGCGCTACGGATTTTCCCTCGACTTAAGGGGGAAGACCATAGCTCTCACTTTGCATACGGGTGTTCTATCTAAAACGTATGCGATCAAGAGCTGCACAAATCCTGCTCGACACATTTTCCATTGGCTTCCTGGGGAATCTGTCGGTTTGCATACGGGTGTTCTAACTAAAACGTTTGCGATGAATTTCAGACGAGGTTTGTATTTACTAGAATTTAAAAACAAAGTATCTCAACATTTTGCCGGCAATCAACAGTGCCCTAGTGTTCAAAATTGGTTCCCATTTCTTGCATGGGACCTAAGCATGCCCCGAAGGATACAAATTTTATTTTTCAACCAATTTATATGCACTGGAGCTTGTGCATGTAGTTCAAATTTGAATTATGCACATGAAATGCCTAGAAAACCCAGTTAATGTATAAAAATGTCCAAACGAACCTTGAAAAAATCCAAAAGTAAACACAACACTCCTGTTGTTCCATGTTGACACTAGAAATTTTTTGAAAGCAATAAGAGGCAACCGATATCGTTTCGTCCCCAAAGGTGGCACGTTCCCTACCGAAACCATCACGCTTGTTGTGAGAAGCTATGGTTTGTGAGAAGCTTATACCCAAAACCTGCCCCAAATGGGACAAAAATTTACCACGGCATGTTGATGCTGCTCCATGATAGCATGCCTAGTTTCATGAATTTCAGACGAGTTTTGGATTTACTAGAATTTAAAAGTCATATATCTCAATGTTTGCGGCTGAGTGACGGTGGCAGGGTGTTTGAAATTCATTCCCATTTCTTGCATGGGACCTAAGCGTGCAACCAAGGACACATATTTGATTTTTCAACCCGTTAATATGCACTGGAGCATGTGCATGTAGTTTAATTTTGAATTGTGCACCTGAAATGGCTAGAAAACCAATTTAATGTATAAAATGTTCAAACGAACCCTGAATAATTCCAATTCTTTTACGACACACATATAGTTGCATGTTCACTCCACATAAAAGGTCTAGCAATTCAAACACCGTCCATTGCCGCTGTGACCCCATTATGTAATTCAAATCAAGATGAAAAATCAAGTAGATTGCACACAATTTATTATCACCAACCGTGTGAGATGCAGCATAAAATATCTTGGAGCACCGTCCACTAGTAGAAAAAGGACCTAATGTGAGACACATTAGTCCCGGTTTGATTTTGGCCTGGTACTAATGGTACCATTAGTGCCGGTTCGAACGGCTATGCATTAATGCCGGTTCGTGTTGAACCTTTAGTACCGGTTCGTGGCACGAACCGGTACTAAAGGGGTGGTGGCAGGCTGGCGTCAGGCCGGGGCCTCACGATCACCTTTAGTACCGGTTCGTGGCACAAAACGGTACTAAAGGGCTAACATTTAGTACCGGTTCGTGCCATGAACCGGGACTAAAGGGGTCTGACCTATAGTCCCGGTTGGAGACACAAACCGGGACTATAGGGCAATTTTCAAACTCTACCCCCCCCCCCCCCCCCCCCCCGTGTATCACAATTTCAGTTTTGAAAAAATCAAAAGAAAATGATAAAAACTTCAAAAAATAAAATCCTTCGAGAGGTAGTTATATTACTACATCTACTAGTTAGGAAAATTTGAAAACTTCAATTTGGACATGTTTTGCAAAAAGTGTAGGGAAAATGTAAAACGGCTATAACTTTTGCATACGATGTCAGAAAAAAAACGTATAATATATCAAAAAATTCAGCACTAAAATCCGCATACGATTTTGACTACCTACGGCCTGTTTGCAATTTTTTAGAATCCTCAAATTCCAAAAGGAAAAAAGATGTGCTCAAATTTCAGTTTTTTGGTTAAATCTGGTCAAACTATGGTCAAACTACTTATTCAAGAAGTATTAATGTTACTACATGATTATTCAAGAATATTAGTGTTACTAAATAATTATTTCAATTATTTGAATTTTGGTCAAATCTAGTCAAACTGTGGTCAAACTATGGTCAAACTTATTCAAAAAATATTAGTGTTACTAAATAATTACTGTTTTTTAGAATAATTGTTTCAAACTCAAACGGTGAAACGTGTGACCTAATGCTCAAGCTAAACTGCTGAGGGTTAATAGGATTGTCAGCTTACATTTGTCAGGAAAACAACAAGTGCAGACTTGGAAAGTAGAGGGAATAGAACTCTGAAGTTAAGCGTGCTCAGGCTGGGGGAGTGAGAGGATGGGTGACCGGCCGGGAAGTTAGAAGATTTGCAATGAGTGATCCACACTTGAGTAGTTAAGAGGGGTGATTAGAGATTAAATCATCAAATAATTCAGAAAATTGAAAATCGAAAAAAAAAATCAAATTTTTTTTCCAAAATTTTCAGAAAAAAAATTCAAAAAGAAAACCTTTAGTACCGGTTGGTAACACCAACCGGTACTAAAGGTCCCCCATACCACAGCGCGAGCTCACGCCACGTAGTGGGCCTTTAGTGGCGGTTCGTGCCGAACCGGTACTAAAGGGGGGGGCTTTAGTCTCCACTCTTTAGTGCCGGTTGCAGAACCGGCACTAAAGGCCCTTACGAACCGGTGATAAAGCTTCGTTTTCTACTAGTGATCGGTGTATAGTACGCCTATGGCTTACGCGAGAAGGTGCGTCGGCTACAGTCCACAGCCGGCGTATCAAGCACACTAGCACACTACCCAAATATCATTTCACTGTTCATTCGTCGCCGGTGAAAGATGGGGACGTGGACCCACGTCGTGAGGGCAACTTCGGCGGTCCACTTCGGCGAGAGCGCGGCCGCAGCCACCATGCGCATGCTAACAAGCTTCGTGAGGGCGACCGCAGTCTGCGTCCGGGCGGCCAAGGCAGCCCAAACGGCCGTTGTTGCTTCTCAGGCGGCGACAGCAGCATCTGCCTTACGGATAGCAACTGGCGAGAGCGGCACAACAGCTGTCCGTTCTGCAGCGGCGGCCTTAGCCCTGATGGAGGCCACCCACTACCATGTCGAGGCCGTCGACGCCCAGCTCGTGGCGGTCACCGTACAAATCGAACGAAGCTTGTTCGACAATGCGATGCGATGTTCAATTGTTGTGGCTTCATTCTGTTATTGTATACCATGTGAGGAATAAATCGAATTTGGCTGTACTAAATACATGAGAAACAAATACAATTGCTATATTTCCAAGTTGTTAAGCATGCTTGGTTTGGTTAACTATCTGATCTTCTATTAGGAGTATGTTATATTGTGCAATGTGGTGCTCATTTAACGTTTGGTTCATTTGTTGTGGTGTTTAGTTAACTGCTTGGTTCAATTCTGCAACGCGATGGTCAATTGTTGTGGCTGCATTCTGTTATTGTATACCATGTGAGGAATAAATCGAATTTGGTTGCACTTAATACATGAGAAACATATACAAGTGCTATATTTCCTAGTTCTTAATCATGCTTAGTTTGGATAAATGGGTTTTCCATGTGGCTTGAATTAATCTGATGAATCTGCAATGTGCTTATTTTTCATCAACATATTTTACTGATAGCATGCGAACCCTTACTTAACCTGATGACTAACTACCTTATATGTGTTGCAGGGAAACAATGGGAAGCACTGAGATTTACAATCGAGGTTAGCACATGCTTTTGGGGAACGTAGTAATTTCAAAAAAAATTCCTACGCACACGCAAGATCATGGTGATGCATAGCAACGAGAGGGGAGAGTGTTGTCCACGTACCCTCGTAGACCGAAAGCGGAAGCGTTAGCACAACGCGGTTGATGTAGTCGTACGTCTTCACGATCCGACCGATCAAGTACCGAACGCACGACACCTCCGAGTTCAGCACACGTTCAGCCCGATGACGTCCCTCGAACTCCGATCCAGCCGAATGTTGAGGGAGAGTTTCGTCAGCACGACGGCGTGGTGACGATGATGATGTTCTACCGACGCAGGGCTCCGCCTAAGTACCGCTACAGTATTATCGAGGTGGACTATGGTGGAGGGGGGCACCGCACACGGCTAAAAGATCAAGAGATCAATTGTTATGTCTCTGGGGTGCCCCCCTGCCCCCGTATATAAAGGAGCAAGGGGGGAAGAGGCGGCCGGCCAGGAGAGGGGCGCGCCAGGAGGAGTCCTACTCCCACCAGGAGTAGGACTCCCTCCCTTCCTTGTTGGATTAGGAGAAGGGGGAAAGAGGAGGAGGAGAAGAAGGAAAGGGGGGCGCCCCCCTCCTTGTCCAATTCGGACTAGAGGGGGAGGGGGCGCACGGCCTGCCCTGGCCGCCCCTCCTCTTCTCCACTAAGGCCCATGTAGGCCCATTAATCCCCCTGGGGGGGTTCCGGTAACCCCCTAGGGGGTTCCGGTAACCCCCGGTACCCCTCGTCATGTCTGTGATCACATCCGGGACTCCGAACAACCTTCGGTACATCAAAACATATAAACTCATAATATAACTGTCATCGAAACTTTAAGCGTGCGGACCCTATGGGTTCGAGAACTATGTAGACATGACCGAGACACGTTTCCGGTCAATAACCAATAGCGGAACCTGGATGCTCATATTGGCTCCCACATATTCCACGAAGATCTTTATCGGTCAGACCGCATAACAACATACGTTGTTCCCTTTGTCATCGGTATGTTACTTGCCCGAGATTCGATCGTCAGTATCTCAATACCTAGTTCAATCTCGTTACCAGCAAGTCTCTTTACTCCTTCTGTAATACATCATCCCGCAACTAACTCATTAGTTGCAATGCTTGCAATGCTTAAGTGATGTGCATTACCGAGTGGGCCCAGAGATACCTCTCCGACAATCGGAGTGACAAATCCTAATCTCGAAATACGCCAACCCAACAAGTACCTTCGGAGACACCTGTAGAGCACCTTTATAATCACCCAGTTACATTGTGACATTTGGTAGCACACAGAGTGTTCCTCCGGTAAACGGGAGTTGCATAATCTCATAGTCATAGGAACATGTATAAGTCATGAAGAAAGCAATAGCAGAATACTAAACGATCGTGTGCTAAGCTAACAGAATGGGTCAAGTCAATCACATCATTCTCCTAATGATGTGATCTCGTTAATCAAATGACAACTCATGTCAATGGCTAGGAAACATAACCATCTTTGATCAACGAGCTAGTCAAGTAGAGGCATACTAGTGACACTCTGTTTGTCTATGTATTCACACAAGTATTATGTTTTCGGTTAATACAATTCTAGCATGAATAATAAACATTTATCATGATATAAGGAAATAAATAATAACTTTATTATTGCCTCTAGGGCATATTTCCTTCAGTCTCCCACTTGCACTAGAGTCAATAATCTAGATTACACAGTAATGATTCTAACACCCATGGAGCCTTGGTGCTGATCATGTTTTGCTCGTGGAAGAGGCTTAGTCAACGGGTCTGCAACATGCAGATCCGTATATATCTTGCAAATTTCTATGTCTCCTACCTGGACTAAATCCCGGATGGAATTGAAGCGTCTCTTGATGTGCTTGGTTCTCTTGTGAAATCTGGATTCCTTCGCCAAGGCAATTGCACCAGTATTGTCACAAAAGATTTTCATTGGACCAGATGCACTAGGTATGACACCTAGGTCGGATATGAACTCCTTCATCTAGACTCCTTCATTTGCTGCTTCCGAAGCAGCTATGTACTCCGCTTCACACGTAGATCCCACCACGACGCTTTGTTTAGAACTGCACCAACTGACAGCTCCACCGTTCAATGTAAACACGTATCCAGTTTGCGATTTAGAATCGTCCGGATCAGTGTCAAAGCTTGCATCGACGTAACCATTTACGATGAGCTCTTTGTCACCTCCATAAACAAGAAACATATCCTTAGTCCTTTTCAGGTATTTCAGGATGTTCTTGACCGCTGTCCAGTGATCCACTCCTGGATTACTTTGGTACCTCCCTGCCAAACTTATAGCAAGGAACACATCAGGTCTGGTACACAGCATTGCATACATGATAGAGCCTATGGCTGAAGCATAGGGAACATCTTTCATCTTCTCTCTATCTTCTGCAGTGGTCGGGCATTGAGTCTTACTCAACTTCACACCTTGTAACACAGGCAAGAACCCTTTCTTTGCTTGATCGATTTTGAACTTCTTCAAAACTTTGTCAAGGTATGTGCTTTGTGAAAGTCCAATTAAGCGTCTTGATCTATCTCTATAGATCTTGATGCCCAATATATAAGCAGCTTCACCGAGGTCTTTCATTGAAAAACTCTTATTCAAGTATCCCTTTATGCTATCCAGAAATTCCATATCATTTCCAATCAGCAATATGTCATCCACATATAATATCAGAAATGCTACAGAGCTCCCACTCACTTTCTTGTAAATACAGGCTTCTCCAAAAGTCTGTATAAAACCAAACGCTTTGATCACACTATCAAAGCGTTTATTCCAACTCCGAGAGGCTTGCACCAGTCCATAAATGGATCGCTGGAGCTTGCACACTTTGTTAGCTCCCTTTGGACCGACAAAACCTTCCGGTTGCATCATATACAACTCTTCTTCTAGAAATCCATTCAGGAATGCAATTTTTACATCCATTTGCCAAATTTCATAATCATAAAATGCGGCAATTGCTAACATGATTCGGACAGACTTAAGCATCGCTATGGGTGAGAAGGTCTCATCGTAGTCAATCCCTTGAACTTGTCGAAAACCTTTCGCAACAAGTCGACCTTTATAGACAGTAACATTACCGTCAGCGTCAGTCTTCTTCTTGAAGATCCATTTATTCTCAATGGCTTGCCGATCATCGGGCAAGTCAACCAAAGTCCACACTTTGTTCTCACACATGGATCCCATCTTAGATTTCATGGCCTCAAGCCATGTTGCGGAATCTGGGCTCACCATCGCTTCTTCCTAGTTCGTAGGTTCGTCATGGTCTAGTAACATAACTTCCAGAATAGGATTACCGTACCACTCTGGTGCAGATCTTACTCTAGTTGACCTACGAGGTTCAGTAACAACTTGATCTGAAGTTTCATGATCATCATCATTAAGTTCCTCACTAATTGATGTAGGTGTCACAGGAACCGGTTTCTGTGATGAGCTACTTTCCAATAAGGGAGCAGGTACAGTTACCTCATCAAGTTCTACTTTCCTCCCACTCATCTCTTTCGAGAGAAACTCCTTCTCTAGAAAGATTCCGAATTTAGCAACAAAAGTCTTGCCTTCGGATCTGTGATAGAAGGTGTACCCAACAGTCTCTTTTGGGTATCCTATGAAGACACATTTTTTCGATTTGGGTTCGAGCTTATCAGGTTGAAGCTTTTTCACATAAGCATCGCAGCCCCAAACTTTAAGAAACGACAACTTTGGTTTCTTGCCAAACCACAGTTCATAAGGCGTCGTCTCAACGGATTTCAATGGTGTCCTATTTAACGTGAATGCAGCCGTCTCTAAAGCATAACCCCAAAACGATAGCGGTAAATCAGTAAGAGACATCATAGATCGCACCATATCTAGTAAAGTACGATTACGACGTTCGGACACACCATTACGCTGTGGTGTTCCGGGTGGCGTGAGTTGCGAAACTATTCCGCATTGTTTCAAATGAAGACCAAACTCGTAACTCAAATATTCTCCTCCACGATCAGATCGTAGAAACTTTATTTTCTTGTTACGATGATTTTCAACTTCACTCTGAAATTCTTTAAACTTTTCAAATGTTTCAGACTTATGTTTCATTAAGTAGATATACCCATATCTGCTTCAATCATCTGTGAAGGTGAGAAAATAGCGATACCCGCCGCGAGCCTCAATATTCATCGGACCACATACATCTGTATGTATGATTTCCAACAAATATGTTGCTTGCTCCATAGTTCCGGAGAACGGCGTTTTAGTCATCTTGCCCATGAGGCACGGTTCGCAAGTACCAAGTGATTCATAATCAAGTGGTTCCAAAAGTCCATCAGTATGGAGTTTCTTCATGCGCTTTACACCGATATGACCTAAATGGCAGTGCCACAAATAAGTTGCACTATCATTATCAACTCTGCATCTTTTGGCTTCAATATTATGAATATGTGTATCACTACTATCGAGATTCAACAAAAATAGACCACTCTTCAAGGGTGCATGACCATAAAAGATATTACTCATATAAATAGAACAACCATTATTCTCTGATTTAAATGAATAACCATCTCGCATCAAATAAGATCCAGATATAATGTTCATGCTCAACGCTGGCACCAAATAACAATTATTTAGGTCTAAAATTAATCCCGAAGGTAGATGTAGAGGTAGCGTTGTTGGGAATCGTAGCATAATTTTAAAAATTTCCTACGCTCACCAAGATGCATCTATGGAGTATACTAGCAACGAGGCGAAAGGAGTGCATCTACATACCCTTGTAGATCGCGAGCAGAAGCGTTCCAATGAACGTGGATGACGGAGTCGTACTCGCCGTGATTCAAATCACCGATGACCGAGTGCCGAACGGACGGCACCTCCGCGTTCAACACACGTACGGTGCAGCGACGTCTCCTCTTTCTTGATCCAGCAAGGGGGGAGGAGAGGTTGATGGAGATCCAGCAGCACGACGGCGTGGTGGTGGATGTAGCGGGATCTCGGCAGGGCTTCGCCGAGCGTCTGCGAGAGGGAGAGGTGTAGCAGGGGAGGAGGGAGGCGCCCAAGGCTGTAATGTTGCTGCCCTCCCTCCCCCCCTTTATATAGGCCCCCTGGGAGGGGGGGCGCCGGCCAGGATCCCATCTGGATGGGGGGCGGCGGCCAGGGGGGTACTTGCCCCCCAAGGCAAGTGGGGCGCCCCCCCCCCCACCCTAGGGTTTCCAACCCTAGGCGCAGGGGGAAGGCCCATGGGGGGCGCCCAGCCCACTAGGGGCTGGTTCCCTTCCACTTCAGCCCACGGGGCCCTCCGGGATAGGTGGCCCCACCCGGTGGACCCCCGGGACCCTTCCGGTGGTCCCGGTACAATACCGGTAACCCCCGAAACTTTCCCGGTGGCCGAAACTTGACTTCCTATATATAATTCTTCACCTCCGGACCATTCCGGAACTCCTCGTGACGTCCGGGACCTCATCCGGGACTCCGAACAACTTTCGGGTTTCCGCGTACACATATCTCTACAACCCTAGCGTCACCGAACCTTAAGTGTGTAGACCCTACGGGTTCGGGAGACATGCAGACATGACCGAGACGCCTCTCCGGTCAATAACCAACAGCGGGATCTGGATACCCATGTTGGCTCCCACATGTTCCACGACGATCTCATCGGATGAACCACGATGTCGAGGATTCAATCAATCCCGTATGCAATTCCCTTTGTCAATCGGTATGTTACTTTCCCGAGATTCGATCGTCAGTATCCCAATACCTTGTTCAATCTCGTTACCGGCAAGTCTCTTTACTCGTACCGCAATGCATGATCCCGTGACTAACGCCTTAGTCACATTGAGCTCATTATGATGATGCATTACCGAGTGGGCCCAGAGATACCTCTCCGTCACACGGAGTGACAAATCCCAGTCTCGATCCGTGCCAACCCAACAGACACTTTCGGAGATACCCGCAGTGTACCTTTATAGTCACCCAGTTACGTTGTGACGTTTGGCACACCCAAAGCACTCCTACGGTATCCGGGAGTTGCACGATCTCATGGTCTAAGGAAAAGATACTTGACATTGGAAAAGCTCTAGCAAACGAAACTACACGATCTTTTATGCTATGCTTAGGATTGGGTCTTGTCCATCACATCATTCTCCTAATGATGTGATCCCATTATCAATGACATCCAATGTCCATAGTCAGGAAACCATGACTATCTGTTGATCAACGAGCTAGTCAACTAGAGGTTTACTAGGGACACGTTGTGGTCTGTGTATTCACACATGTATTACGATTTCCGGACAATACAATTATAGCATGAACAATAGACAATTACCATGAACATAGAAATATAATAATAACCATTTATTATTGCCTCTAGGGCATATTTCCAACAGTCTCCCACTTGCACTAGAGTCAATAATCTAGTTACATTGTGATGAATTGAACACCCATTGCGTCCTGGTGTTGATCATGTTTTGCTCTAGGGAGAGGTTTAGTCAACGGATCTGCTACATTCAGGTCCGTATGTACTTTACAAATATCTATGTCTCCATTTTGAACACTTTCACGAATGGAGTTGAAGCGACGCTTGATATGCCTGGTCTTCCTGTGAAACCTGGGCTCCTTCGCAAGGGCAATAGCTCCAGTGTTGTCACAGAAGAGAGTCATCGGGCCCGACGCATTGGGAATCACCCCTAGGTCGGCAATGAACTCCTTCATCCAGACTGCTTCCTGCGCTGCCTCCGAGGCTGCCATGTACTCCGCTTCACATGTAGATCCCGCCACGACGCTTTGCTTGCAACTGCACCAGCTTACTGCTCCTCCATTCAAAATATACACGTATCCGGTTTGTGACTTCGAGTCATCCAGATCTGTGTCGAAGCTAGCGTCGACGTAACCCTTTACGACGAGCTCTTCATCACCTCCATAAACGAGAAACATATCCTTAGTCCTCTTCAGGTACTTCAGGATATTCTTGACCGCTGTCCAGTGTTCCATGCCGGGATTACTTTGGTACCTTCCTACCAAACTCACGGCAAGGTTTACATCAGGTCTGGTACACAGCATGGCATACATAATAGACCCTATGGCCGAGGCATAGGGAATGACACTCATCTTTTCTCTATCTTCTGCCGTGGTCAGGCATTGAGCCGTGCTCAACTGCACACCTTGCAATACAGGCAAGAACCCCTTCTTGGACTGATCCATATTGAACTTCTTCAATATCTTGTCAAGGTATGTACTCTGTGAAGAGGCGTCTTGATCTATCTCTATAGATCTTGATGCCTAATATGGCTTCTCCAAGGTCCTTCATTGAAAAACACTTATTCAAATAGGCCTTTATACTTTCCAAGAATTCTATATCATTTCCCATCAATAGTATGTCATCCACATATAATATGAGAAATGCTACAGAGCTCCCACTCACTTTCTTGTAAACACAGGCTTCTCCATAAGTCTGTGTAAACCCAAACGCTTTGATCATCTCATCAAAGCGAATGTTCCAACTCCGAGATGCTTGCACCAGCCCATAGATTGAGCGCTGGAGCTTGCATACTTTGTTAGTATTCTTAGGATCGACAAAACCTTCCGGCTGCATCATATACAACTCTTCCTTAAGGAAGCCGTTAAGGAATGCCGTTTTGACGTCCATCTACCATATGTCATAATCATAGTATGCGGCAATTGCTAACATGATTCGGACAGACTTCAGCTTCGCTACGGGTGAGAAAGTCACATGAACTTGTCGATAACCCTTAGCGACAAGTCGAGCCTTATAGATGGTCACATTACCATCCACGTCTGTCTTCTTCTTAAAGATCCATTTGTTTTCTATGGCTCACCGATCATCGGGCAAGTCAGTCAAAGTCCATACTTCGTTTTCATACATGGATCCTATCTCGGATTTCATGGCTTCTAGCCATTTGTCGGAATCCGGGCCCGCCATCGCTTCTTCATAGTTCAAAGGTTCACCGTTGTCTAACAACATGATTTCTAGGACAGGGTTGCCGTACCACTCTGGTGCGGAACGTGTCCTTGTGGACCTACGAAGTTTAGTAGTAACTTGATCCGAAGCTTCATGATCATCATCATTAAATTCCTCCCCAGTCGGTGTAGGCACCACAGGAACATCTTCCCGCGCTGCGCTACTTTCCGGTTCGGAAGGGGTGACTATCACCTCATCAAGTTCCACTTTCCTCCCACTCAATTCTTTCGAGAGAAACTCCTTCTCTAGAAAGGACCCATTCTTGGCAACGAAGATCTTGCCTTCGGATCTGAGGTAGAAGGTATACTCAATAGTTTCCTTAGGGTATCCTATGAAGACGCATTTCTCCGACTTGGGTTCGAGCTTTTCAAGTTGAAGTTTCTTGACATAAGCATCGCATCCCCAAACTTTTAGAAACGACAGCTTAGGTTTCTTCCCAAACCATAATTCATACGGTGTCGTCTCAACGGATTTCGACGGAGCCCTATTTAAAGTGAATGCGGCAGTCTCTAAAGCATAGCCCCAAAATGAGAGCGGTAAATCGGTAAGAGACATCATAGATCGCACCATATCCAATAGAGTGCGATTACGACGTTCGGACACACCGTTTCTCTGAGGTGTTCCAGGCGGCGTGAGTTGTGAAACTATTCCACATTTCCTTAAGTGTGCACCAAACTCGTGACTTAAATATTCTCCACCACGATCTGATCGTAAGAATTTTATTTTCCTGTCACGTTGATTCTCGACCTCACTCTGAAATTCCTTGAACTTTTCAAAGGTTTCAGACTTGTGTTTCATTAGGTAGACATACCCATATCTACTTAAGTCATCAGTGAGAGTGAGAACATAACGATATCCTCCACGAGCCTCAACACTCATTGGACCGCACACATCGGTATGTATGATTTCCAATAAATTGGTTGCTCGCTCCATTGTTCCGGAGAACGGAGTCTTGGTCATCTTACCCATGAGGCATGGTTCGCATGTGTCAAATGATTCGTAATCAAGAGACTCCAAAAGTCCATCTGCATGGAGCTTCTTCATGCGCTTGACACCAATGTGACCAAGGCGGCAGTGCCACAAGTATGTGGGACTATCGTTATCAACTTTACATCTTTTGGTATTCACACTATGAACATGTGTAACATCACGTTCGAGATTCATCAAGAATAAACCATTGACCAGCGGGGCATTACCATAAAACATATCTCTCAAATAAATAGAACAACCATTATTCTCGGATTTAAATGAGTAGCCATCTCGAATTAAATGAGATCCAGATACAATGTTCATGCTCAAAGCTGGCACTAAATAACAATTATTGAGGTTTAAAACTAATCCCGTAGGTAGATGCAGAGGTAGCGTGCCGACGGCGATCACATCGACCTTGGAACCATTCCCGACGCGCATCGTCACCTCGTCCTTCGCCAGTCTCCGTTTATTCTGTAGTTCCTGTTTTGAGTTACAAATATGAGCAACCGCACCGGTATCAAATACCCAGGAGCTACTACGAGTACTGGTAAGGTACACATCAATTACATGTATATCACATATACTTTGGTGTTGCTGGCCTTCTTGTCCGCTAAGTATTTGGGGCAGTTCCGCTTCCAGTGACCACTTCCCTTGCAATAAAAGCACTCTGTCTCAGGCTTGGGTCCATTCTTCGACTTCTTCCCAGTAACTAGCTTACCGGGCGCCGCAACTCCCTTGCCGTCCTTCTTGAAGTTCTTCTTACCCTTGCCCTTCTTGAACTTAGTGGTTTTATTCACCATCAACACTTGATGTTCTTTTCTGATCTCCACCTCCGCTGATTTCAGCATTGAATATACCTCAGGAATGGTCTTTTCCATCCCCTGCATATTGAAGTTCATCACAAAGCTCTTGTAGCTTGGTGGAAGCGACTGGAGGATTCTGTCAATGACCGCGTCATCCGGGAGATTAACTCCAAGCTGAGTCAAGCGGTTGTGCAACCCAGACATTCTGAGTATGTGCTCACTAACATAACTATTCTCCTCCATTTTACAGCTGAAGAACTTGTCGGAGACATCATATCTCTCGACCCGGGCATGAGCTTGGAAAACCATTTTCAGCTCCTCGAACATCTCATATGCTCCATGTTTCTCAAAACGCTTTTGGAGACCCGGTTCTAAGCTGTAAAGCATGCCGCACTGAACGAGGGAGTAATCATCAGCACGTGATTGCCAAGCGTTCATAACGTCTTGGTTCTCTGGGATTGGTGCTTCACCTAGCGGTGCTTCTAAGACATAATCTTTCTTGGCTACTATGAGGATGATCCTCAGGTTCCGGACCCAGTCCGTATAGTTGCTGCCATCATCTTTCAGCTTGGTTTTCTCTAGGAACGCGTTGAAATTGAGGACAACGTTGGCCATTTGATCTACAAGACATAGTGTAAAGATTTTAGACTAAGTTCATGATAATTAAGTTCATATAATCAAATTATTTAATGAACTCCCACTCAGATAGACATCCCTCTAGTCGTCTAAGTGAAACATGATCCGAGTTAACTAGGCCGTGTCCGATCATCACGTGAGACGGACTAGTCAAGATCGGTGAACATCTCCATGTTGATCGTATCTTCTATACGACTCATGCTCGACCTTTCGGTCCTCCGTGTTCCGAGGCCATGTCTGTACATGCTAGGCTCGTCAAGTCAACCTAAGTGTATTGCGTGTGTTCCGAGGCCATGTCTGTAAATGCTAGGCTCGTCAACACCCGTTGTATGCGAACGTTAGAATCTATCACACCCGATCATCACGTGGTGCTTCGAAACAACGATCCTTCGCAACGGTGCATAGTTAGGGAGAACACTTTCTTGAAATTATTATAAGGGGTCATCTTACTTACTACCGTCGTTCTAAGCAAATAAGATGCAAAAACATGATAAACATCACATGCAATCAAATAGTGACATGATATGGCCAATATCATTATGCTCCTTTGATCTCCATCTTCGGGGCACCATGATCATCTTCGTCACTGGCATGACACCATGATCTCCATCATCATGATCTCCATCATTGTGTCTTCATGAAGTCGTCACGCCAACGATTACTTCTACTTCTATGGCTAACGCGTTTAGCAATAAAGTAATTTACATGGCGTTATTCAATGACACGCAGGTCATACAAAATAATAAAGACAACTCCTATGGCTCCTGCCGGTTGTCATACTCATCGACATGCAAGTCGTGATTCCTATTACAAGAATATGATCAATCTCATACATCACATATATTATTCATCACATCTTCTGGCCATATCACATCACATAACACATGCTGCAAAAACAAGTTAGACGTCCTCTAATTGTTGTTGCAAGTTTTTACGTGGTTTGTAGGTTTCTAGCAAGAACGTTTCTTACCTACGTATGACCACAACGTGATTTGCCAATTTCTATTTACCCTTCATAAGGACCCTTTTCATCGAATCCGTTCCGACTAAAGTAGGAGAGACAGACACCCGCTAGCCACCTTATGCAACTAGTGCATGTCAGTCGGTGGAACCTGTCTCACGTACGCGTACGTGTAAGGTCGGTCCGGGCCGCTTCATCCTACAATGCCGCCGAAACAAGATACAACTAGTAGCGGCAAGAAGAATTGGCAACATCAACGCCCACAACTGCTTTGTGTTCTACTCGTGCATAGTAACTACGCATAGGCCTGGCTCGTGATGCCACTGTTGGGAATCGTAGCATAATTTAAAAATTTCCTATGCTCACCAAGATGCATCTATGGAGTATACTAGCAACGAGGGGAAAGGAGTGCATCTACATACCCTTGTAGATCGCGAGCGGAAGCGTTCCAATGAACGTGGATGACGGAGTCGTACTCGCCGTGATTCAAATCACCGATGACCGAGTGCTGAACGGACGGCACCTCCGCGTTCAACACACGTACGGTGCAGCGACGTCTCCTCCTTCTTGATCCAGCAAGGGGGGAGGAGAGGTTGATGGAGATCCAGCAGCACGACGGCGTGGTGGTGGATGCAGCGGGATCTCGGCAGGGCTTCGCCGAGCGTCTGCGAGAGGGAGAGGTGTAGCAGGGGAGCAGGGAGGCGCCCAAGGCTGTAATGTTGCTGCCCTCCCTCCCCCCCCCCTTTATATAGGCCCCCTGGGAGGGGGGGCGCCGGCCAGGATCCCATCTGGATGGGGGGGCGGCGGCCAGGGGGGATACTTGCCCCCCAAGGCAAGTGGGGAGCCCCCACCCTAGGGTTTCCAACCCTAGGCGCAGGGGGAAGGCCCATGGGGGGGCGCCCAGCCCACTAGGGGCTGGTTCCCTTCCCACTTCAGCCCACGGGGCCCTCCGGTATAGGTGGCCCCACCCGGTGGACCCCCGGGACCCTTCCGGTGGTCCCGGTACAATACCGGTAACCCCCGAAACTTTCCCGGTGGCCGAAACTTGACTTCCTATATATAATTCTTCACCTCCGGACCATCCCGGAACTCCTCGTGACGTCCGGGATCTCATCCGGGACTCCGAACAACTTTCGGGTTTCCGCATACACATATCTCTACAACCCTAGCGTCACCGAACCTTAAGTGTGTAGACCCTACGGGTTCGGGAGACATGCAGACATGACCGAGACGCCTCTTCGGTCAATAACCAACAGCGGGATCTGGATACCCATGTTGGCTCCCACATGTTCCATGACGATCTCATCGGATGAACCACGATGTCGAGGATTCAATCAATCCCGTATGCAATTCCCTTTCTCAATCGCCCGAGATTCGATCGTCGGTATCCCAATACCTTGTTCAATCTCGTTACCGGCAAGTCTCTTTACTCGTACCGCAATGCATGATCCCGTGACTAACGCCTTAGTCACATTGAGCTGATTATGATGATGCATTACCGAGTGGGCCCAGAGATACCTCTCCGTCACACGGAGTGACAAATCCCAGTCTCGATCCGTGCCAACCCAACAGACACTTTCGGAGATACCCGCAGTGTACCTTTATAGTCACCCAGTTACGTTGTGACGTTTGGCACACCCAAAGCACTCCTACGGTATCCGGGAGTTGCACGATCTCATGGTCTAAGGAAAAGATACTTGACATTGGAAAAGCTCTAGCAAACGAAACTACACGATCTTTTATGCTATGCTTAGGATTGGATCTTTTCCATCACATCATTCTCCTAATGATGTGATCCTGTTATCAATGACATCCAATGTCCATAGTCAGGAAACCATGACTATCTGTTGATCAACGAGCTAGTCAACTAGAGGTTTACTAGGGACACGTTGTGGTCTATGTATTCACACATGTATTACGATTTCCGGACAATACAATTATAGCATGAACAATAGACAATTACCATGAACAAAGAAATATAATAATAACCATTTATTATTGCCTCTAGGGCATATTTCCAACAAGCGTGCCGACCGCGATCACATCGACTTTGGAACCATTTCCCACGCGCATCGTCACCTCGTCCTTAGCCAATCTTCGGTTAATCCGTAGTCCCTGTTTCAAGTTGCAAATATTAGCAACAGAACTAGTATCAAATACCCAGGTGCTATTGCGAGCATTAGTTTGTTCACCTTGCCATCCTTCTTATCCGCCAAATACTTGGGGCAGTTCCGCTTCAAGTGACCAGTCTGCTTGCAGTAGAAGCACTCAGTCTCAGGCTTAGGTCCAGACTTGGTTTGTTCTCCTGAGCAGCAACTTGTTTGCTGTTCTTCTTGAAGTTCCCCTTCTTCTTCCCTTTGCCCTTTTTCTTGAAACTGGTGGTCTTATTGACCATCAACACTTGATGCTCCTTCTTGATTTCTACCTCCGCAACCTTTAGCATTGCGAAGAGCTCGGGAATCGTCTTATCCATCCCTTGCATGTTATAGTTCATCACGAAGCTCTTGTAGCTTGGTGGCAGTGATTGAAGAATTCTGTCAATGACGTTATCATCCGGAAGATTAACTCCCAGTTGAATCAAGTGATTGTTATACCCAGACATTTTGAGTATATGCTCACTAACAGAACTATTCTCCTCCATCTTGCAGCTGTAGAACTTATTGGAGACTTCATATCTCTCAATCCGGGCATTTGCTTGAAATATTAACTTCAACTCCTGGAACATCTCATATGCTCCATGACGTTCAAAACGTCGTTGAAGACCCGGTTCTAAGCCGTAAAGCATGGCACACTGAACTATCGAGTAGTCATCAGCTTTGCTCTGCCAGACGTTCATAACATCTGGTGTTGCTCCTGCAGTAGGTCTGGCACCTAGCGGTGCTTCCAGGATGTAATTCTTCTGTGTAGCAATGAGGATAATCCTCAAGTTACGGACCCAGTCCGTGTAATTGCTACCATCATCTTTCAACTTTGCTTTCTCAAGGAGCGCATTAAAATTCAACGGAACAACAGCACGGGCCATCTATCTACAATCAACATAGACAAGCAAAATACTATCAGGTACTAAGTTCATGATAAATTTAAGTTCAATTAATCATATTACTAAAGAACTCCCACTTAGATAGACATCCCTCTAATCTTCTAAGTGATCACGTGATCCAAATCAACTAAACCATGTCCAATCATCACGTGAGATGGAGTAGTTTCAATGGTGAACATCACTATGTTGATCATATCTACTATATGGTTCACGCTCGACCTTTCGGTCTTCGTGTTCCGAGGCCATATCTGTTATATGCTAGGCTCGTCAACTTTAACCTGAGTATTCCGCGTGTGCAACTGTTTTGCACCCGTTGTATTTGAACGTAGAGTCTATCACACCCGATCATCACGTGGTGTCTCAGCACGAAGAACTTTCGCAATAGTGCATACTCAGGGAGAACACTTATACTTTGATAATTTTAGTGAGGGATCATCTTATAATGCTACCGTCAATCAAAGCAAGATAAGATGCATAAAAGATAAACATCACATGCAATCAATATAAGTGATATGATATGGCCATCATCATCTTGTGCTTGTGATCTCCATCTCCGAAGCACCGTCATGACCACCATCGTCACCGGCGCGACACCTGGATCTCCATCGTAGCATCGTTGTCGTCTCGCCAATCTTATGCTTCTACGACTATCGCTACCGCTTAGTGATAAAGTAAAGCATTACAGGGCGATTGCATTGCATAAATAAAGCGACAGCCATATGGCTCCTGCGAGTTGCCGATAACTTGGTTACAAAACATGATCATCTCATACAATAAAATTTAGCATCATGCCTTGACCATATCACATCACAACATGCCCTGCAAAAACAAGTTAGACGTCCTCTACTTTGTTGTTGCAAATTTTACGTGGCTGCTACGGGCTTAGCAAGAACCGTTCTTACCTACGCATCAAAACCACAACATAGTTTGTCAAGTTGGTGTTGTTTTAACCTTCGCAAGGACCGGGCGTAGCCACACTCGGTTCAACTAAAGTTGGAGAAACTGACACCCGCCAGCCACCTGTGTGCAAAGCACGTCGGTAGAACCAGTCTCGCGTAAGCATACGCGTAATGTCGGTCCGGGCCGCTTCATCCAACAATACCGCCGAACCAAAGTATGACATGCTGGTAAGCAGTATGACTTATATCTCCCACAACACACTTGTGTTCTACTCGTGCATATGACATCTACGCATAAAACCAGGCTCGGATGCCACTGTTGGGGAACGTAGTAATTTCAAAAAAAATCCTATGCACACGCAAGATCATCGTGATGCATAGCAACGAGAGGGAAGAGTGTTGTCCACGTACCCTCGTAGACCGAAAGCGGAAGCCTTAGCACAACACGGTTGATGTAGTCGTACGTCTTCACGATCCGACCGATCAAGTACCGAACGCACGGCACCTCCGAGTTCAGCACACGTTCAGCCCGATGACGTCCCTCGAACTCCGATCCAGCCGAGTGTTGAGGGAGAGTTTCGTCAGCACGACGGCGTGGTGACGATGATGATGTTCTACCGACGCAGGGCCTCGCCTAAGCACCGCTACAGTATTATCGAGGTGGACTATGGTGGAGGGGGGCACCGCACATGGCTAGAAGATCAAGAGATCAATTGTTGTCTCTCTCGGGTGCCCCCCTGCCCCCGTATATAAAGGAGCAAGGGGGAGAGGCGGCAGGCCAGGAGAGGGGCACGCCAGGAGGAGTCCTACTCCCACCGGGAGTAGGACTCCCTCCCTTCCTTATTGGATTAGGAGAAGGGGGAAAGAGGAGGAGGAGAAGAAGGAAAGGGGGGCGCCCCCCCCCCCTCCTTGTCCAATTCGGACTAGAGGGGGAGGGGGGCGCGGCCTGCCCTGGCCGCCCCTCCTCTTCTCCACTAAGGCCCATGTAGGCCCATTAATCCCCCACGGGGGTTCTGGTAACCCCCGGTACTCCGGTATATATCCGATAACCCCCGGAACCATTCCGGTGTCCGAATATAGTCGTCCAATATATCAATGTTCATGTCTCGACCATTTCAAGACTCCTCGTCATGTCCGTGATCACATCCGGGACTCCGAACAACCTTTGGTACATCAAAACATATAAACTCATAATATAACTGTCATCGAAACTTTAAGCATGCGGACCCTACGGGTTCAAGAACTATGTAGACATGACCGAGACACGTTTCCGGTCAATAACCAATAGCGGAACCTGGATGCTCATATTGGCTCCCACATATTCTACGAAGATCTTTATCGGTCAGACCGCATAATAACATACGTTGTTCCCTTTGTCATCGGTATGTTACTTGCCCAAGATTCGATCGTCGGTATCTCAATACCTAGTTCAATCTCGTTACCGACAAGTCTCTTTACTCGTTCTGTAATACATCATCCCGCAACTAACTCATTAGTTGCAATGCTTGCAAGGCTTAAGTGATGTGCATTACCGAGTGGGCCCAGAGATACCTCTCCGACAATCGAAGTGACAAATCCTAATCTCGAAATACGCCAACCCAACATGTACCTTCGGAGACACCTGTAGAGCACCTTTATAATCACCCAGTTACGTTGTGATGTTTGGTAGCACACAAAGTATTCCTCCCGTAAACGGGAGTTGCATGATCTCATAGTCATAATAACATGTATAAGTCATGACGAAAGCAATAGCAGAATACTAAATGATCGTGTGCTAAGCTAACGGAATGGGTCAAGTCAATCACATCATTCTCCTAATGATGTGATCCCGTTAATCAAATGACAACTCATGTCAATGGCTAGGAAACATAACCATCTTTGATCAACGAGCTAGTCAAGTAGAGGCATACTAGTGACACTCTGTTTGTCTATGTATTCACACAAGTATTATGTTTCCGGTTAATACAATTCTAGCATGAATAATAAACATTTATCATGATATAAGGAAATAAATAATAACTTTATTATTGCCTCTAGGGCATATTTCCTTCACATGCATGGTTCGTTGTCTAATATCACATTATTGTGCAATTGCAGGAACCATTCTAATATTTAGGTTTTTAACAATTTGGTCTTGCACATGTAGGTCCTGCTGTCAGAGGTTTTGAACGACTGTTCGACCCTTTTTGCATATGGGGAAATGAGTTGTCCATGAATATCAGTCAAGTCAAGAAACTCAGAAAGATTTTTAGGATAAAGAAATTAGCGACAAAAAACAACAAAATCTTTGTCTGCACAATGAAGAAGACATCAGTTCACTACAGGATGGTACTAACTATTATACCTTGCCTTTTTTATCCCTTTGCCCCATTTCCAATTTAGAGAAGATATTTATGCACATCCTTGTTATCAAGCCTTTCCAAAGCAGTTCACTGATGATTACCTCTCAAACCACCTGTATGGTCAGGAGGCGAGGAAGGTATTCATACAACACCCACGGTTCAATATTGAAGTGTTCCTGAAGAGGACGAAGGATGGACAGTCAATCAAGGAAGGCTCAATATACGCCTTTTGCTTCAGCGGTTTTCCAGATGAGATACATCTGTCTATGTACCGTCTATGATGCTAATTTTGAAAGGTTATAGATGTTGCATGTGAAACTTGGTCCTGGTGTAGTTGTGTAATGGGGTAGCTGGGTGTTGAAGCTATATGATGTTGTACTCTGATGTATTTCAATTATGAAAATAAAATATATTGTGTGCTTAATATGAAATGTCAATTATATTAATAAATGAATTATGAATAATCGGATAATTAGCCTGCTAATTGGGTTTTTCTATTGCAAACGGTTATTGAGAAAAAACCGTGTGCAATGCATTCAATAACACACACAGTTTCTAGGAATAAGCCGTGTTAGATTAATGAACAATCACACAGGACATCCTCTTGAAAACGGTTTGCATTAGGCCACTTGGCGCAAACGTTTACCACAAAAAAACTATGTGTGATGGACAGCCCTTAACACACAGTTTCTTCTAGGCACCATGTGTAATGAATTTAATAACGCAAATGATAAAATTGTTAATACCGTGTGCAATGGAAACGCTATCCCAAACGATTTAACCGGGAAAATTGTGTGTGATGTACTTGTAAACAAAAACGTTTTCCTTGGAGCGACTTTGTGGGATGTATATACGAACGGAAAAGTTTAGCGCTGGCTGACTATGTGGGATGTACTTGCGATCGGAAACAATTTCGCCGTATAATTATATTTTTTTTAGCTCTACTGTACGTATTTCCGTATTTGAGCGCTCGCCGATCGCACACGACCTCATTTTGCCGAGCGTGTGTGCCAGGAGGGCATATCCCCGACGGTTTCTGGGTCGTGTGGGAAGGACCCCCTATCGCCCACACTCACTTGGCGACGGTTCCAAAGGTCATCGCGGAAAGGGGTTAAAAACTATTTGTTTAGCAGCTCGTTGTACTAGTGGAAGGCAAGATATTCGTTGCTAAGAATGGATCCTTTCTAGAGAAGGAGTTTATCTCGAAAGAAGTGAGTGGGAGAAAAGTATAAACTTGATGAGGTAATTGTACCTTCTCCTAAATTGGAAAGTAGTTCATCACAGAAATCAGTTCCAATGATTCCTACACCAATTAGTGAGGAAGCTAATGCTGATTATCATGAAACTTCAGATCAAGTTACTACCGAACTTCGTAGGTCAACCAGAGTACGGTCCGCACCAGAGTGGTACGGTAATCCTATTCTGGAAGTCATGTTACTACACCATGATAAACCTATGAACTATGAGGAAGCGATGATGAGCCCAGATTCCGCAAAATGGCTTGAGGCCATGAAATCTGAGATGGGATCCATGTATGAGAACAAAGTGTGGACTTTGGTGGAATTGCCCAATGATTGGCAAGCCATTGAGAATAAATGGATCTTCAAGAGGAAGATAGACGCTGATGGTAGTGTTACTATCTAGAAAGCTCGAATTGTCGCAAAAAGGTTTTCGACAAAATTCAAGGTGTTGACTACGATGAGAATTTCTCACTCGTAACGATGCTTAAGTCTGTATGAATCATGTTAGCAATTGCCACATTTTATGAAATTTGGCAAATAGATATCAAGACTACATTCCCTAATGGATTTATTAAAGAAGAGTTGTATATGATGCAAGTAGAAGGTTTTGTCAATCCTAAAGGTGCTAACAAAATGAGCAAGCTCCAGCGATCCATCTATGGACTGGTGCAAGCATCTCGGAGTTGGAATATACGCCTTGATGAGTTGATCAAAGCTTATAGTTTTATACAGACTTGCGGTGAGGCCTGTATTTACAAGAAAGTGAGTGGGAGCACTACAGCCTTTCTGATAAATATATGTGAATGACATATTGTTGATCAGAAATGATGTAGACTTTTCTGGCAAGCATAATGGAGTATTTGAAAGGAGTTTTTCAAAGAAAGACCTCGGTGAAGCTGCTTACATATTGAGCATGAAGATCTATAGAGATAGATCAAGATGCTTGATAAGTTTTTCCAATGAATACATACCTTGACAAGATTTTGAAGTAGTTCAAAATGGAACAGTCAAAGAAGGAGTTCTTGTCTGTGTTGCAAGGTGTGAAGTTGAGTAAACACTCAAAACCCGACCACGGCAGAAAATAGAAAGAGAATGAAAAGTCATTCCCTATGCCTCAGTCATAGGTTCTATAAAGTATGCTATGATGTGTACCATATCTATTGTGTACCTCACCATGAGTTTGGCAAGAGGGTACAATAGTGATCCAGGAGTGGATCACTGGACAGCGGTCAAAATTATCCTTAGTGTAATAAGGAAATATTTCTCGGTTATGGAGGTGATAAAGAGTTCATCGTTACGTCGATGCAAGCTTTCACACCGATCTGGATGACTCTAAGTCTCGATCTAGATACATATTGAAAGTGGGAGCAATTAGCTAGAGTAGCTCCGTGCAGAGCATTGTAGACATAAAAATTTGCAAAATACATACGGATCTGAATATTGCAGACCCGTAGACTAAAATTTATCTCACAAGCAAAACATGATCACACCTTAGTGCTCTTGGGTGTTAATCACATAGCAATGTGAACTAGATTATTGACTCTAGTAAACCCTTTGAGTGTTGGTCACATAGCGATGTGAACTATTGGTGTTAAATCACATGGCGATGTGAACTAGACTATTGACTCTAGTGCAAGTGGAAGACTGAAGGAAATGTGCCCTAGAGGCAATAATAAAGTTATTATTTCATTTCCTTATATCATGATAGATGTTTATTATTCATGCTAGAATTTATTAACCGGAAATTTGATACATTT
Organism: Aegilops tauschii subsp. strangulata; assembly: GCF_002575655.3. Classification (NCBI taxonomy): domain Eukaryota; kingdom Viridiplantae; phylum Streptophyta; class Magnoliopsida; order Poales; family Poaceae; genus Aegilops; species Aegilops tauschii. The sequence continues at coordinate 72,679,031 of NC_053041.3, forward strand.
GTGAATACATAGACAAAACAGTGTCCCTAGTATGCCTCTACTTGACTAGCTCATTAATCAAAGATGGTTAAGTTTCCTAGCCATAGACATGTGTTGTCATTTGATGAACGGGATCACATCATTAGAGAATGATGTGATGGACAAGACCCATCCGTTAGCTTAGCATTATGATCGTTTAGTTTATTGCTATTGCATTCTTCATGACTTATACATGTTCCTCTGACTATGAGATTATGCAACTCCCGAATACCGGATGAACACCTTGTGTGCTATCAAACATCACAACGTAACTGGGTAATTATAAAGATGCTCTACAGGTGTCTCCGAAGGTGTTTTTTGGGTTGGCATAGATCAAGATTAGGATTTGTCACTCCGTGTATCGGAGAGGTATCTCTGGGCCCTCTCGGTAAGGCACATCACTATAAGCCTTGCAAGCAATGTGACTAATGAGTTAGTTGCGAGATGATGCATTACGGAACGAGTAAAGAGACTTGCCGGTAATGAGATTGAACTAGGTATTATTATACCGACGATCGAATCTCGGGCAAGTAACATACCGATGACAAAGGGAACAACGTATGTTGTTATGCGGTTTGACCGATAAAGATCTTCATAGAATTTGTAGGAGCCAATATGAGCATCCAGGTTCCGCTATTGGTTATTGACCGGAGATATGTCTCGGTCATGTCTACATAGTTCTCGAACCCGTAGGGTCCGCACGCTTAACGTTCGATGACGATTTGTATTATGAGTTATGTGATTTGATGACCAAAGTTTCTTTGGGGTCCCGGATGAGATCACGGACATGACGAGGAGTCTCGAAATGGTCGAGAGGTAAAGATTCATATATTGGAAGGCTATATTCGGACATCGGCAAGGTTCCGATTGATTCGGGTTTTTTTGGAGTACCGGGGAGTTACGGGAATTCACCGGGAGAAGTAATGGGCCTTATTGGGCTTTAGTGGAGAGAGGGGAGAAGGGCCAAGAGGTGGCGCGCGCCTCCCCCCTGCCCAAACCGAATTGGACAAGGGGTGGGGGCGCCCCCCCCCCCCTTTCCTTCTCCCTATCCCTCTCTTTCCTTCTCTCCTACTCCGAATAGGAAAGGGAATCCTACTAGGACTTGGGAGTCCTAGTAGGACACCCTATGCTTGGCGCGCCCCCTAGGTCGGCCGCCTTCTCCCTCCCTCCTTTATATACGGGGGCGGGGAGCACCCCAAAGGCACCCAAGATTTGTCTTAGCCGTGTGCGGTGCCCCCTCCATGGTTACACACCTCGGTCATATCGTCGTAGTGCTTAGGTGTAGCCCTGCGCCGGTAACTTCATCATCATCGTCACCACACCGTCATGCTGACGAAACTCTCCCTCGGCCTCAACTGGATCAAGAGTACGAGGGACATCATCGAGCTGAAGCGTGTGCTGAACACGGAGGTGCCGTACGTTCGGTGCTAGGATTGGTCGGATCGTGAAGACGTACGACTACATCAACTGCGTTGATAAAGCGCTTCCGTTTTCGGTCTATGAGGGTACGTGGACACTCTCCCCTCTCGTTGCTATGCATCTCCTAGATAGATCTTGCGTGATCGTAGGAATTTTTTTGAAATTACTGCGTTCCCCAACAAATTCACGTTACTTTCAATATATCACCACTAACAAGTATATCAAATTTGTTTGAGAGTTGGCTAGGTGGTATACACCATAATTTGAAGGGGAAAATTTGCGTCGAATTTGTGTCATTCTTTAGGCGATTTGGAATTGCCGAAATATGAAACAGATACTCTGTCTTTTTGAGCTACTTTCTGGCCTCAAGATGAACTGTCATAAGAGTGGGCCTTGCTTTGGTAGATCCAAAGAAAATGAAAAAACCAATATAGATAGTTATTCGGCTGTGAGGTTGGCACACTCCTATTTACTTATCTTGGTATACCCATTCATCATCATAAGTTCACTAACAAAGAATGGAAAGTTATTGAAGATCGGTTCAGAAAAAAGTTGAGTAGTTGGAAGGGTAAACTCATGGCACATGTTGCACAATTAACTCTTATCAATGTAGTTCTCACAAGTTTCCCGTGTTTATGTCGTCTTTTTTAGAAATACCCAAAGGGGTATTAAAGAGAGTTAAGAGACTTGATTTCTATCGATCTAGGTTCTTCTGGCAATGTGATGAGCACAAATGGAAGTATCGACTGGCTAAATGAGATGTCTTGTGTAGGCATAAGGACCAAGGTGGGTTGAATATCGAAAACTTGGAAATTAAGAATAGGTGCTTGCTTAGCAAATGGCTATTTGAGTTACAAAATGAGGAAGGTGTCTGGCAAGAGCTAGTTCACAATAAATATATATATTCCACGGCCTTATCTAGCAGAAGCCAAACCAATTAACTCTCTATTTTGGAAGGGCTTGATTATTCTTCTTTCTTTATGAGAGGTTCATTTGAAGTTGGCGACAAACAATCCATGGTCTTTTGGAAAAATACCTTGCTAGGCGACAATCCGCTCACAGTTCAGTACCCATCACTGTATAATATAGTGCGCAAGAAAGGTGACATAGTTCAACTGGTCCTTTGTTCAGCACCTCTCAGCATCCAATTCAAGAGGGCTTTGATTGGGGATAAATGGACAGCATGGCTTCATTTAGTTCGTAGATTGATTTTGGTCAACCTATCTCATATGCCCGACGTTTTCAGATGGATACTAAATACCAACAGGGTGTTTATTATCAAGTCCATGTATGCAGATCTTATCAATAAGGGGCATGTGTTCCTGATGACCCGCAAGTATAGGGGATCAATCATAGTCCTTTCAATAAGTAAGAGTGTCGAACCCAACAAGGAGCAGAAGGAAATGACAAGTGATTTTTAGCAAGGTAATTTCTGCAAGTACTTAAATTATCGGTAACAGGTAGTTTGATAGCAAGTAAATTTGTAACAAGCAAGTAACGGTAATGGTAAATAAAGTGCAGCAAGGTAGCCCAATCCTTTTTATAGCAAAGGACATGCTAGAAAAGTCTCTTATAATAAGCAAAGCGTTCTTGAGGGCACACGGGAATTTCATCTAGTCACTTTCATCATGTTGGTTTGATTCCCGTTCGCTACTTTGATAATTTGATATGCGGGTGGACCGGTGCTTGGGTGTTGTTCTTACTTGAACAAGCCTCCCACTTATGATTAACCACCTCGCAAGCATCCACAACTACGAGAAAATTATTAAGATAAAATCTAACCATATCATTAAACATATGGATCCAAATCAGTCCCTTATGAGATAGCGCATAAACTAGGGGTTAAGCTTCTGTCACTCTAGCAACCCATCATCTAATAACTACTCCACAATGCATTCCCTTAGGCCCAAAGATAGTGAAGTTTCATGTAGTCGACGTTCACATAACACCACTAAGGGAATCACAACATACATATCATCAAAATATTGAACGAATATCAAATTCACATGATTACTTGCAACATAACTTCTCCCGTGGCCTCAATAACAAAGGTAACTACTCACAAGTAATATTTATGCTCAAGATCAGAGGGGTATTAAATAGCATAATGGATCTGAACATATAATCTTCCACCAAATAAACCATAGAGCAATCAACTACAAGATGTAATCAACACTACTAGTCACCCACAGGTACCAATCTGAGGGTCCAGTACAAAGACTGAACACAAGAGATGAACTAGGGTTTGAGATGAGATGGTGTTGTTGAACATGTTGATGAAGATTGGCCTCCCAAAGATGATAGTGTTGTTGGTGATGACGATGGCTTCGATTTCCCCCTCCGAGAGGGAAGTTCCCCCGACGGAATCACTCCGTCGGAGGGCAAAAGTGCTCCTGCCCAAGTTCCGCCTCGAGACGGCGGCGCTCCATCCCGAAAGTCCTTCCCTTATTTTTTTTCTAGGTCAAAAGACCTTATGTACCAGAAGATGGGCACCGGAGGTGGGCTGGGCTGCCCACCACCCACCAGGGCTTGCCTGGGGGGCCTGGCGCGCCCTGGTGTCTTGTGGGCACCTGGCATCCCCCCTCTGGTAGTTATTTCCTCTAATATTTATTATATATTTTAAAACAATTCTCCGTAAAATTTCAGCTTATTTGGAGATGTGCAGAATAGGTATCTCTGAGATAGCTTTTTCGGGTCCGGAATTCCAGTTGCCGGCATTCTCCCTCTTTGTGTAAACCTTGCATATTATGAGAGAAAAGACATTGGAATTACTCCATAATGTGTTACTATGCATAAACACGTTATAAATAACAGTGGGAAAGCATGATGCAAAATGGACGTATCTGTTCCATAGAGAGCATATTTGGAAAATCAAAGTGTCTTTAAAGATTAAAAAAAATATGTGGTTTGTTCAGAGGGAGGTGATCCTCACCAAAGATAATTTGGCTAAACAAAATTGGAAAGAATGTAAGAAGAGTTGTTTCTATGATCAGGAAGAAACAATTCGACATCTTTTATTTCCTACCATTTTGCACCTTTGATTTGGCGCACATTTCATGTTACATATAATTTGCCGCCCTCAACAAGTATCCCAAATTTGTTTGAAAACTAGTTGGTTGGTATTAACAAAAAGCTTAAGGGTCATATTCGTGTAAGGGCTTGTGCCTTACTTTGGGTAATTTGGAATTGCCTGAATGACTATGTTTTTAACAGGTCTCGCTCTATTAACTTTTTGCAAGTTATCTTCAGAGCCACAACATCAATCCTTATGTGGTCATCACTTCTGCGTGGGGACGCTGGGGAGCTCATGGCTTTTGGGTGCAACCTTCTGGAGATGATTGCACAGGTGTTATTCAACCGGTTTGGTTGGCATGTCACTAATAGATTATGTGGTTAAGTCATGTAATATGTCTATTGTATCAATCGGTTGTGGTGTTTTCTTTTTCTTTTTGTCGTGTTAGTTGATACTTTGTACTTTTCAAAACTATTTGTTTTCATTTAATAAAGATGGTTGTGTGGATCATGATGGTGCAGAGGCCGGGGTCTTCCCTTTTTTTCTTTTATTTTTTTTAGTTGCTACTCTCTAAAAAACGTCCTATATTATGGGGATAGATAATATACGATTGTTTTCAATTTGATAGATGTCTAAGGCCTTACGTACGAGATATGCGGTTGTATCAACCAAGAGGCTTTTGTACACCACCTTCACGTACTAGTATCTTATATAAATAATGGCACAAACATGTCTAGTTGCTAAATCATATCCGTTGCTTTCAACTGGATCGATGGCCAGTGCGTCTAATCTACGGCTGTACTACCAATTAAGAGGCTTTTGTAGCCCATTATTGTCCGTGCGCAGCGGATGCTGATGCTGACAGGCACGGTTGCCGTCGATGCTGTGGCAGCATCAACGGCTAATTGACTGAACCGCTAGCTAGCTACTTCGACAGTTCGACGTACTCACCTCATCATGGAGTCAAGCGCTTGCGACAGCCGATCGACCTGTCGAACCAGTTTCCTGTTAGAACAAGCAACTGCAAGACCGTGCCTTTGTACTACCACCTGCCGTCCTTCTGACTGACATTTGGATGATCGGTACGTACGGAGCATTGACAATATATAATGGCGATTTATTTTGATGTGTCGTCTCATCTGACATCCTTCTGGGATCTGACTTTACTTAATCTCGGTCCATTCTGATCATTAGATCATTGAGATGGCAATGCTAAGCTCTCATGTGAGTACTCGGTCGGTGATTTTCTCAACTAGTGGTATTTTTTTTCCGAGAAGGGAGTGAATAGCATAAAACTACTACTTTTCGGATTAGGGTTTTAAAAAACTATCAGAAATTTATTTGTCACTAATAACTACCAAAATCGTAGTCGGCTGTTTTAAAAAACCCAAACAACCCCTTTACTTGGTTTTAAACCGTTTTCTGACAAACCTGGCCCGCCAGCCACGCGTGTAGGGGCGGAGACAATGCGGCCGTTAACGGCCGTTACCAGACCAGTGCAGTCGGTCGAAACCAAACCGCTCAGTCAAAAATAGACCGAGGGGTAACTCTCTTCCTCACTCCCGTGCTCTCACTCTTTTCTCTAGTTGCCTAACTCGCCGCCGACGACGACAGCAATGGTCACCTTCCTTTTTTGGAACGAAGGCTCAAGGGAGAGCCCGGCTTTGAATTAACAAAGCCATCAACCGGCCAGGAATACAACCAAAGCATTACAAACTCGAACAAACAAAAAAAACAAGAACACGGCAAGATACAAGGGTGCTGGTAGGCAGCTCTCAAAACCTCACTCACTACAGCTAGTAAGATAGCACAAGATAAGCACAAGCTGAAGCACGCAAGGCCCTCATCCACACAAGAATCACCAGGGAAGAAGAAATGGGGCTCCGGGAAGCACCCGCTGTCGAGGATAGGCTATGTCGGCACCAAACAACCAAGGCCCTGGAACAACATCTTCATCCATTCCCACTGTCGAAGGAGGGCCCTGCCTCCTTGCCTGGCTCGAAAGGCGCAGAACCGTCGACATATGGGGTTGCTCACCCTAGAACATGGACGGAAGGATGCAACCAGAAGGAGTAGGAACAGAGCACACCCTACATGACTAAGAAACTTCACCAGAGACACCGCATCACCGCTGCCCACTGACGACCTCTGGAGAGGAGAAAGATGCCGGTCAGACAACAACAGGGTGTCCAGGGAGGAAGGAGCAACGATGCTGCCAGCTCCGCCACTGGGGCCACACTGTCGCCGCCGCCCGACAACCACCACGCCGCAGTGCCCATAGTCCAAAAAGCATCCAAGGCGACGACTTCACGAAGCAAACGGCGCCAAGAGCACCGTCGCCGCCCAACAAAGTTCGGGTTTTCACCCGAAATGCTAAGGGAAGGGGAGGGTGGAGCAAAAGACCTGAATGGCGCCTCCAAGAAGGGGAACGGCGTCCATGGACGTCGCCACCATGGATTTCTCCCGGTCAAGGCTCCACACCACCAACACCGCATCCAGCTCCAGGCACCGGAGAACCAAGTCGACCCGGTCCAGATCTGACGCGGTGGAGCACGCAGGGCAGCAGAAGGGGAAAGGGGCGGCCAGATCTGGAGCCGCAAGAGGCCAGAAGCCCCACCGCCGGCGCCGCGGATCTCGTCCGTCGGAGAGCTTGCTGCCCGCGCAGCCAAGCCCACCGGACCACACCCGCGCCACCACCAGCCAAGGAGACGGTGGCGCCTCACCGAACGAGGCCGCCGCCCCGGATACCGACACCCCCCGCTGGAGAAACGGAGCAGCAGAGGCCCCGCCGCCACCTTCCTTGGCCATGCCCCGGGCATGCCCGGCGGATGCCTCTGGCGGCGGCGAGGAGGGAGGGGAGGAAGGGGGGAGGCGGCGGGGGCTAGGGTTGTCGCCCTCGAGCCGCCCGAGAGGGGCGACGCGAGGGGGGGGCACGAGTGGTGCTCCATGGTCACCTTCCTTCCGCCATGCCTTCCTGGAACGATGGGTAATCGAGCTCACATGATGACTGTGACATCACCAGCATGGACCTGGGGCAGTGGGTATATGTTATTTCCTTGCCCACAGTTAGGGTTAGGGTTCTTGTTGAGGTAGGGTTACAGTTCTTGTTGAGTTAGGGTTAGTGCAATTGGGGATTGATCTGTTTTATTTAGGTGAGATTGGGGATTAAAAGTATTGTTGCTGCTGTGGATGCATGAGACCCCTAACATCATTGTAGAGCCCCATTTATGTGGCTAACTCGAGGATTCTGAACCCAAATTCATGCTACATTACATGAAGCCTCTTAAGTGTGTGGCTTTTGAAGGAATTTGCACTGGAAGGTGTTTTCATGGTTGTCCAGTGCAGGTTATAGACCATCATTTTCTCTCAATCTAGCACTAGATCTATTAATTACATATGTGCATTTTCTAAACCCATGCATTAGGGCATCTCCAAAGAAGACCTGCAAAGCTCTAGTATATGATGTCCGGACCATTTCTGTTAATTTTTATCATCCAATGGGGACACCTACCTGTTCGCGGAGCGGTCCGACGTCCGCTTTCCGGTAAATTGAGACAAATGATGGGAGCTTTGTGGGAGTCCAGACATGCACTTGACCAATCCAAAGCCTCCGCGTGGCCGTCCTCTCTTTTCTCTCTTTTCTCTCTCTTCACATGCATGGTCCCCCTCTTCTCTTTCTCCTCACAACCGGACACCACACCACAATATTCCACCACATGCATGGTCCTCCTCTACTCTCTCTCCTCCCAAGCAGATTAATTTGTAAATAGCATTGGATGGACGGCTCTGGTATCATGCCCACGGACCATGTATGGACATAAAGACGGACATTTGTGGTGTCCATTTGTGGGTCAACGTTGGAGATGCCCTCACGCAGCAAATTTTACTGAATATGCCTTGTAGTATAAATCTAGTGTCGTGTTTTGAATGTGAAGAATTTGTATAAGAAGGATATGCATTAGTAGAACTGGTCATCGACTTGTGCACCCGCACGGCCTAGCTATTATAAGGATATATAATTATAAATAAAAATCTATTAAGATGTAAACTGGAAGAGTTGAATTGTAGACATCATACAATTGGTCAGATGTAAAGTTATTGAAAAAATGATAACACATAATAAACACATGTATTATAATCTTAATTATTGAATTCAGTGGATCCATTTTCCCACTATGTTGCACAAAGCACAATCATTGGCCTGGAGGAGGCCTTCATGTCATAGTAGCAAGATAAACATCTTAGTGAATTTTACGCCACCAATTAACGGATGGAGAGACTATGAATTAATTCGATCAATATGGGAAGATAAATATCTTCCTAGCTTATTTCACATATATAACACAACGCAACAGAAGTTAGGAGAAAGGTACACTACACACACCGACTACTAAAAAACAAAATTTATGTGTGAGAAACATATCCCGCATAGGCCAGTTTTGTGTTTTCAAAAATTATTGATGTGTGATTTTTTGCACAGACTCGTAATACTTGATACGATTATTTTACCCCTCAAAAATTTAATTTTAGTTGATGTGGTTATGAAATACCTCTTTTTGAAATACACAACTATTTGCCTTGCCAACCCCTATCAGAAAAAACAAAGAAAAAACTGGCAGTTTCCCCTCCACTTGTAATGAACTTTGAGAACAATTTCAACCAACAAGTAAGCAGTCGAATAACATAAGCAATATGCACATGTGACACATGATTTAACGTGAAAAAACCTCCTCAACTTGAGGAGTAAAAAAAAGCACGGTTGTGGACCGACCGGTCCACGCAACTTAACTATGAGAACGGTGAGTACAAAGTCTTCTCTAGAACCTCTAGAGAGATTTACAACACACTCTCCATATTGCCAACCGACAACAGTAACAACAACCACAAGAGGTAAGATTTCAGCAAAGCAGAGTTTGCACAGCTTCTGTCTCCGTTCGTGTTTTACAAACTGCTCTTTAACCGCTGAACCAAATAGCATCAAATTTGACAGACAAGTAGACACACGAGTTCCTTAGATTCCCTCAAAATTTCAGCTCAATCAAACACGATTTGCCTACCCAAACCGTTCGTCTCCCAAAATTGTAGAATAGCTATTCCATATTACTGATACGTTTTGTGGAAATCAAATCGGAAATAGTTGCAGAATAGATGGAACGGAACCGGTGCGTCGTGCCATCACCTTCGGGAGTACTATATATAACAGCTAGGGAACAGAGCCTTTGCGCATACGATCGATCGAGACATCGAGTAGCTAGCATTCATGCATAGGGAAGCAACAATGGAGCCTGTCAGTGGTAGTCCATGGGTGTCAGTTCCACGAAACCGACTGCTTCCGATCCGCATGTCAACAGAACATGCCGGCACTGAGTGGACGCCGGAGAACCCCGCGGAGGAGCCCGTGAGCCCTACAGCAAGAGCCATGGAAGATATAGGTATTTATATCGTCGTCACCATCGGCCTTGACACGCCGATAAACCTGAGCATCTTCCGAGCCGGCATCGAATCTCTGCTTGCCCGATGCCCGCGCTTGGGATGCATTCAAGTACGCACTCTTTCTGAAGGTCTTCAAGTCCGTACTCTTGTCACTCTCTACAGCTGCTTAACCGCGCGCTGGAAGAACATTCATGAGCTCCGTTTAATTACCATATGCACGACCATGCACGTACAGGTGGCGGACGGGTCAAGCAATGGAGGGGCGCGATGGGCGCGCACGGCTGTGAACGCTGAGGATCATATGATCGTCCCCAGGCTGGATGGCGCGGCCGTGGCCGCCTACCCAGACAAGGCCGTGGAGGACTACGTCGCCTCGCTGTCCACGCTGCCCATGGACCGCTCCCGCGCGCTTCTGGAGTTCCATCTCCTCGACTTCCCGACCTCCGAGGCGACCTCCACCGTGGCGGTCCGGGTGCACCACGCCTACGGCGACGGCATGTCTCTAATGGCGCTTCTCATGACGTCCACACGCAGCGGCGCCGCCGACACCAAGTGCCAGCCAGCGACGCCCACGCCCACGCCTCCGCCTCGTCGTCCTACGCGCGCGGGCGCCATCTACGCGTCGCAGCGCCGGCCCCCGCTTTCTGCGGGCGCCCTGCCGCTCGTCGCGTGGGTCTGGTCGTACCTTGTGGTCGCGTGGAACACCGCGGCGGACCTTGCCTACTTCGCCGCCACGATTCTGTTCTTGAGTGACCCGCGCACGCTGTTCAAGCGTGCCGACGATGACGAGTTCCACGCCAAGGGCTTCGTCCACCGGAGTCTTAGTCTGGATGACGTCAAGTTCCTCAAGAGCTCCATGAACTGCGTACGTATAATTAAGCTAAGCTAGCAGTTTAATTTGTTCATCAAATTATTATTTTTCCCCACAGACTGATAACTTTCTTTCTTTTTAATTTGCCGGGAACCACAGACTGTCAATGATGTGCTGGTTGCAGTGACTTCTGCTGCTCTATCAAGATATTACTTCCGCAAGTCCGGTAAGTACCTCAAGGGTAACAAGCAAGTGTTTAATGGTGCAACTGTTTTTACTAAACAGTTCTTTACTTAACTCCAATGTCAGGTGACACTAACACTAGCAAAATCTGTTTGCGATCACTCCTTCCTGTCAACACAAGGCCAGCCACTAGCCTACAGGTAAGGTAAGATGTACTTACCTTTTCAGAAAATATATGCAATTAATGGATGCTAAATGCCATGCATCATCGATTTTCACCAACATATACCGCCTCTGTACCAAAATATAAGACGTTTTTGTAGGCTAAACTGGCCTAAAAAACGTCTTATATTTTGATACCGAGGGAGTATCTCTGAACATGGTCCGATGATATCACCATCATATTTCGTAGATTATCAGTATTTTAACTTATTTTTCTGATTTTACCACTATGAACAGACATATGTTAATGTGATAGAATCTGATAAGAGGAACGAGGTGACATGGGGAAATAAACTGGGCTACATTATTCTTCCATTTTATCTGGCCATGCACGAAGATCCACTTGCATATATTCGCAAGGCAAAGAAGGTTCTTGATAGGAAAAAGAGGTCACTCGAAGTGATATTGACATATAAGATTGGTCTGATTTTCACGAAATTTTTTGGTGTCAAGGTATACTGCTTTGTTTCCCTTCGCTCAATCTAAAATTAAATTACAAAAAACTTAATCTAGAAAATTAAGTAACAGCTCATAATTCTGCTTATTCGTTTTAATGTTTCAAATTGCATTACATCGTGATGATTGAACCAGGTAGGAACTTCAATCTTTCGGTGTCTGTTCGCACGTACAACAATAGTTTTCTCAAACATGGTTGGACCAGCTGAACAAGTAGAGTTATGTGGACACCCAGTGGCTTTCCTTGCGCCTAGTGTCTATGGGATTCCAGAGGTACTGAACCCATGATCTTGTATACATCCAGTTTTTTCATAAGTTACTTAATTTCTATAAGAATGCAACTGATTAGTCATGTACTTTTGTTAAACACAATCATCCACCGGTAAACTGATAACACAAAGATATCTTAAACTGTGAAGGGGTATATTGATTTAATTTGCTTTAGATTCTGAACACTATTATGTCCTTCTTAGGAAAAGTTGTGCACTGGAAAAAGTTCATCGTATATTTTTAAAATGTTTAATGTGTGTTTAAAAATATTCATTGTGTACTTCAAAAATGTTCATTTTGTGTTTAAAAATGCTTAGTTGTATTTTTAAAAATCTTAGAGTATATAAAAACTATTTACCATATAATTTTGACAAAAGCCAGTGTATATTTAAAAATATTCACCATATATACAAAAAAATCATCGTATATCCAAATGTATTCACCATCTATTAAAAATGTTCAGCGTATATTGAGAGAAGTTCACTGTGTTTTGAAAAAATGTTCACCTTATATTAAAAAATATGTTTGTGTAAAAAATATGTGTATACTTAAAAATTAAAATTAAATAAAAATTCCCAACAGAAGGACCAAAAAGAACCAAAACAAAACTGGAAATAAAAAACAAGAAACAGATAACCAGAAAAGATAAACAGAAAAATAAAAGGGAAAAGAAAAAATAAATAAATAAGGGAGAGGGAAAAACCAACACAGAAAACCAAACAGTAAACCACAACAGAAAACCACAAAAGAGCGAAAAAGCAGAAGCAGCATGGTGAACCTTGATCTGGGCTGGCGCAACTAGCTTTGCATGTGGGCTTCACAGCATCCATTTGACGCCCGCGAGCGTCATATAGTTAGAAGGATTCACTGACAAATTGTTTGACTGCGTATAATAAGCAAATTAACGGATATTATTCAGGTGGGGCCCTGGGCGTTCGGTTAGACCGAACTGTTCGGTTTGACGCTTCAGTTTATTTGGAATTTCGGTTTCTGATCTTGCTAACCGACCGGTTTTCTGAGAAACCAATAACCGATGCTTCGGTCCACTGAGATTTTGGTTCAGTGCTCGGTTACACACCGAAGAGAGACGATATGTGTTCGCGGGGGGGGGGGGGGGGGGGGGATTAGGTGCCAAATCTTGAGTAACAAACATCAGAAAAAACCCAATAGGGATGATGTAGAAAAACAAATAGGAATGAATCAGACATGCATAGCATAAAGGATGGGGAGGAAGGAGCTTCGACGAAAATCGTTGCTCGCAGGTTGCTGTCCACGATGCTTGAGCGAGGGTAGTCACTGCAGCCACGAGGGAGCCATCGCCAAAGTCATGTGGGCGCATGAATGTCGACGGCCGCCAGGGAGCCATCGTCGAACCAGTGTGGGTGCATGAACGTCGATGGCTGCCAAGGAGCCATCGCCGAAGCCTTATGGGCGCATGAACGTCGACGACCGCCGTCTACCGTAGGGACAACAAGGTGGGTAATTGAAAGCGGTTGTGTTGCGTGCTGTGAAGACTGTGGCCAGGGATGCGTCATGGTTCACACTCGAGGGGAGCTGGCTCGGTGATTCCTATTTGGCGCTGTAGGTGCCTGTTATTATTGTTTCTGCAAATGGGCGCCTACACGTGCATTAGTTGTGCTCGGCCCATTATTTCGTTCGCAACCAGCCTGCGTGTTTCGTTGTTTTTCTTCTTCGCCTCATTGTACCTTTAATTTTCCGAAAAAAGGTATTGGGCAAAAGATGAAACTCACGACCCAATCGTCCGAAAGGATGCGCGACAACCACCAGGCCACTAACCAGCTTGTGCACTATTTCTTCGTTTTTCTCTTTTATTTGTTCATCAGTTTGTTTTGTTCTTTTTCTTTTTTCTATTTCTTTTCCTTTTACTTTTATTTTTTCTTAAATGCGTAGATTTTTAGCTCGTGAACTTTTTCTCAAAATCTACTTTTTAAAATTAAATGAACTTTTTTTCAAATATGATGAACTTTTTCCAAATTTGATGATTTTTTTCCAAAATTGATGAAAATTTTCAAGTCGAATGAACTTTTTTGCAAATTGATAAAAAAATCAAAATTGGTGAACATTTTTTCAAATTCGATGAACTTTTTTTAAAGAAATTAGTGAACTTTTTTCAAATCCAATGAACTTTTTTTCCAAATCAATGAACCTTTTTCAAATTCGATGATCTTTTTCAATAATAAACGAATTTTTCAAAATTGATGATTTTTTTCAAAAATCGATGGATTTTTTTAACTCGTGAACTTTTTCAAAATTTAAAGAACTGTTTTTATTTAAAAAATAGTCATTTTCCAAATAACTCAAAAATCACAGTGGTATAATAAATGGCCGAGTAATAAATAGTGCGGCTGCATTAGTTCTAAAATAATTCGCGTTGTTTTAGTTCACTAGCGCTCTGAAGCTCTAGTGGCTAAGCTAAGCAATTAAAAGAAATTGAGGGGGAGCCAAGCAATTACATGGTTGTGCGGGGCGAGATCGATTCCCCATATATATTGCCAATTTTTCGTGTGGTTTTTTTATGGGGAGCTAAGCAATTACATGGATGTTGCTTGATAACCACACATATGTGATGTACAATGAACACCGGAACATTTTTGTTCTGGGTCCACCCCTAATTTGGGCCGGTATAGTAATTAGTTGAGGGTTGCTTTAGCTCAATTTTCTTTCATTTTGCACTAGAACAATTATAAAATTAGTAAACCCTTCATTTCTTTCTTTACTACGATGGCGATTAATTGCTAGGATTGCTTTTGTAGGCTCTGATTATTCACTACCAAAGCTACAGAAGCACTATCAAGATAATTCTATCAGTAGACGAGGACAAGTTTTCAGATTGTCATCAACTTTTGGATGACTTTGACCAGACCCTCACGGTCATGAAGGACGCGGCTTCAATACTTTCAACGTCAACTAAGAATGACTAAGCAATGGACAACTAAATCAGGACCCTACCTCAAGTCCTACACGTATATTCGCTAAATAAATGTGTGTGTGTGTGTGTGTGTGTGTGTGTGTGTGTGTGTGTGTGTCATGTGTACAACTCCTGGTGTTTAGTTAAAATAAGGACTAACACCTCTCGATTTTTTTTCATGCAATAAATAAAACTAGGAAAATGCTTATAGGTGAGGTGGGCGTGGACTTGCACCCGTCATAGCTATTTTGGAAAATTTGCAGTGGCAAGTGCTATAAACTGCTCGCCACTGGCTATCCACATAACAGTGGCTGGCGTAACTGCGTAATTAGGGAGCCACCTCTCCAACACTCTTGCTAATTTCTTCAAAGGCGAAAAGTAACTATGGCAGGCACGTACAACAGGCTCACCACTGGTGCCATGCTAGTCAGTGGCGGGCAGTTTCTAGCGACCGTCACAGCTATTTGCGTGACCCGCCTCATCGGTTTCAAATTTTGTAGGAGTTTGCAGTGTCGAGTCCTATTACACGCCCGCCACAGCTATATTTGGTCACCCTGCCACCTACCAATCAAATATAGTTGTGGCGGGTGTTATCTGCCCATCGTCACTCTTCTGCATGATCTTATCCATCCGACCGCAGCAAGTCACACCTTATCCATACAGACATAAATCTTTCTCCCTTTGTCTTTCTCTCTCGCTTCGCCATCGTCGCCAACGTCGTGGCGTCCTACTCTGACTCAACCGGCGAGGTCGCGGTCTGTTGCCTCAATTGGCGTCGCGGACCTAATCTTCCCCGTCACCCACGCCGTCCATCGCCGCCTCGAAGTCCTCAGTCTTGCCTTCCAAGGCCACCTCCAACTACTTCCCAATCACAATGTTCCGTGCCTTCCTCCGCCTCCAATGTCATCGGCGTCGCCATCAAACTCGCCATCCGCATCCGCCATCGTCCTCGTCCTGCCTGCCATCTCCATCCGCCCGGGTAACCACACCTCCCCTCTCTCTGTTAATGGAGATTATAGTTGTTCTCATTTATTGTACTTGTACATTAGCAACATTACGTTAGTGTAGTTAGAATTTGTTATAGGATGTACTGTAATTGTCTCTTGTTATATGATGTACCATTGAATCGTTGTAATTGGACCTCTTAAATTTGAATGCTTGTGCTAGAGGACTATGTACTGCATATATGAATCAACATATAGTACCATATATTATTCATGACTAGCACAAATGCCCGTGCGTTGCAACAGGAGAAGAACAAAACCATACTTCCTGAACCCAATAGCTCAAGACCCTTCCCCCTCCTCCTCCTCCCGCGACCGACTACCACACATGATGACATCAGTAAACTCTTTGAAATCTTGCACACTGCCACATGATAAACACACATGAAAAGATGTGTTGTGCAAAAACATAACCGTGAAAGGAATTCGTAAGTGTACTATAGGTGTGTGCAATTTAAATCACAGAAATATCTACCTGGTCGCGAGTATCTCTTCACGGATTTTTGGACGTTGCTTAGTGATGCCCCAAAAATATCGCACTACAATAAAAATAGTAAAGTCTTAGTACAACATTCTTGCTTCACTACGGAGGCAACAAAGATTTCCATGAACCAGTGTTGGCTAGGTTTAGGGACTGGGTAGCATAGCGCTATTTGTGTCCATTGATATTAGAAGCATTTTTTGCGGGGCAATGATATTAGGAGCATTGTACAAAGATCCTCCATCGGTGCAGAGTTTGTGTTACACTAACAGGGAGTCCAACTGCTTGTGCTTTGGTGACCAAAATTATTTTTATTAGGAGCACTCTAAGAGTTTGTGACAGGCGCTAGCGTGTCGAGCAGAAAAATAAGAGCAAATGTTTTGTTCTCAGAAAAATATTGTACATGACCAACAAAGAATGAGTCCTGTTTATTATGATTTAGACATAGTATTTTTTTTGCGCATGTTAAACAACTCCAACATAATTTGCTTTTGAGTTTGACGTCAATTCAGATATATCCCATTTGTATTGGCATGCACAGAGACGTTTAGTGCCATTATATCCCATTTGGAGACCCTCTCTTTCCTTTTTTTAGTTTTATATATTTTCCTTCCTTACCTTATTTATGGGACATTTTCCATTTTTTCTCTGTCTAGAGATGAAATACCGGCCCTCTTTCTTTCCTTATTCTGCCATCAACCCACCCTCTTTCCTTTTTTATTTTTCTCCCTCTTTCTTTCCTTATTCTGCCATCAATACGCCCTCTTTCCTTCTTTATTTTTCTCTCTTTTCTTCCTTATTCTGTCATGAAATCCCCTCTTCTTTTTTTCTTTGTTTTTCTCTCTTTCCTTCCTTATTATGAAAGGACTTATTTCCTTCTTTATTGGTTCCTGAGATGGCTCCTTGATACAGAGAAAACTCGAAGATGTATATAAATTACAAAGATTGAGTTTAAGGGAGCGGTATGGGACTATTTATTGCACCAGGTTGTGGGCCAGCCTCGCCCGTTCGGTAGTGTGGCTTCCTTCGGGTGGGCCGGAATAATGTGGCTTGGCGGCCGAAAATCCTCCTGGCTTAGTAGAGTATAAGAGGGTAATCCTTGTTCTTATAAACATACAATGTGCCAGCTGAGTTGGTGGTTTGCTCTATGCGCTTTTCTGACAACCTGCCTTTGAATCTTCAGCATATAATTTTTAATTTTTGCGCCCATTCACATATCAGGTGGGCCGGCTATCAAAAATCTGGATGGCCTGTCACGGGCGACGGACGAAAATAATTATATATGGAAACAACAGACAGACGAAAATCGCCATATTGGCAGGAAGATGAATAGTACCACCTCTGATGTAGAAAATAATATAGATGAAAAAAAACTGAAAGCGTAAATTTACAGGAAGAAAGCGTATTGTAATGGTGAACCCACGGAGTCAATCCGTGCTTTATTATTAGGGATAGGGATAGATTAGTGTGTATGAAAAGAATTCCTTGTGACGTAAATTCAAAGATGAAAGCATCTTTGAATTTACACTCACAATGCAATAGAGCCGTGGGCACGCATATGAAAAACAATTGCGCCAAGCCATAGCGGGCTGGCATTCATCCGCTACCAAATCTGTAACTGCATAAAGCTCCCGACGATCTTCCATTACAAAATAATCATTCAACAAGATTATCATTCATATTTTCCAAGAGAAAATCACTCTGCCAACTGCTCTTCTTGTCTGTGCTCTTGGGTCCTTAGGCCGGCCGTAGAGTGAGTTGCCAATCCGATCCACTCAGGGGATCCTGCAAGGAAATTCAGTATTTTCGTTCAGTGACACAAAAAACTTGAGAAAGCGGCTGATGGAACGACGAACAAGACAAGGGGGAGGTAGAAATACGTACAGGGAGCAGTCAAAGTCGGGGCTGGTCGGGAGGAACCCGACGCTGAGGCCGCACGCGGACGGGAGGCCGGCGGCGCGGCCGGAGTCGACCTTACCGACGGCGAGCATCTCCGACAGGATGCACGCGCAGAGGTCCCGGCGCTGGTCCGCGCCCGGCGCCAGGTCCTTGACGTCGCCCAGCCCCCGGCAGCACTGCGGCGGGACCTCGTCGTCCAGGCCGGCCAAGTACCCGGTGCACTCGCTGAACGCCGTCTGCGCGACGCTGCAGTCGCTCTCGTCGCCCCCCGCCTCGGCGGCCAGGACGGCGACGAGGAGCGCGACGGCCACCACGGCCGGCGAGTGGTGGGTCGGCGTCATGGCGGAAGGCCGGAATGTAGGTGGTTGCGCCGCAGCGGTCTGGTCTTTGGACGAGGGTGATCGGTGGTGGGATGCGTGCCTCTCGGACGGATTCTTGGAAGGTACGTATATGTAGTACGTGGCGCGCGTCAGTCTCGCGACTGCATGATGCGTAAGGAATGCCGGAGCCGACATGGAAAAACGTAGGAAATCTCTCGCGTAGGAGATGGTAATTTATCTCCTGCACTTTTTGTGAAGCAATGGTTGGTTAATCACGTGATTTTGTGCTTCGTTTTGGAAAGGGTGGATTAAATTTCATAATTGTCTGCTTCGTTTGGGAAAGCAAAGATTAATCCTAGTACTCAGTTTTCCGCTTTGTCCTGGAAAGAGGAGATTAATCACGTCCTAATTTTGTGCTTCGTTTTGGGCAGCAATGATTAGTTACCTGATTATATGGTACGGCGTAATAGCCATCCACCTTCCCACTTAGTTCCCAGAAACTTTCCCAGTCAAAGTTTTCGGTTTTGGGCGGGCTCTTGCCTTGTAGTGTTGTCGTTGTTGGCTGTCCTTGGACTAGCCGGATGTGGAGTGGTGCTATGCTTGTTGTTCGCAAGGAGTGATAGTCGTCTTGTATTTGCAATTCTCTTCTTTTATAAAGCTATGGTACGCAATTTGCGTACTCTCGAAAAAAAAAGCTTTCTAATACATTCACACAGGCTTCTCACAGCATTTGTCAGAAACTTCACACTTAAGGCTTTCCAGTTCATTCAGAGAAGCTTCTGGTTTTCTTCACAAAATATTCCCTGCGAGAGCCTGAACCTCCTAGTACAAAAATTCCAGCTGCCAACTAGATTCAGTAAACTTTCTGCTACTCTAAAAAGAGCTTTCAACCAGTGCATGTTTCTCTAATGATATTTCAACTTGAACCTAAATCTCACAAACACATCCTCGGATCTGAGATTTTTACCACCTCACACACATTTATTATTTAAAACTGTAACGTTCCACCAAAACTAAAAACCTAGCCAAAAAAAGTGAAGACCATTGCCACAAGCGGCCGCCTGAGTAGAAGCACAAAGTGGCACACATCACGATGGCTGTCGTAGGACAAGACTGTGTGAGGCGCGTGAAACTAGGCGGCCACGAGTCGAGACTCAGAGCAACTCATTTCGTCCGTTGGTTCCCGTTTGCGTCAACGCGGACACAAAAGGCGGCCCAACGTGCCGACCCAAACGGACGCGCATCCTCTTGGTGTCGGCATGCCAACTCATTCCCGGCCCATTTTTGAGCCGGATTTGCGTCGGCGCGGACACGAGACGGACGCGCGCGCGCCTACTCCTCCCCTCGGGCCCGCTGGTCGATGACAGCCTCCACAATTTCCCTCCATTTTCCACAAAACCCTCCCGCCCGCACGCGCTCCCGCTCCACCCCCGCCATGGACGACGATCTCGACGTCGACGCCGCCGCCGGCCTCGCCTCCCTCGCCTCGTCCGGCATGACGACCGCCCCCTCCGACAAAGGGAAGCCTCGCGCCCCCCGCAAGACCACCGCCGCGCCCAAGCCAAAGAAGGCGTTGACGCCCGAACAGCGGGCAAGGGAGTTGGCCAAGAGAAAGGGCCGGAGGCACGCCGCGGACGCGAGGGATGAAGCCGTCGCGGCTGCCGCCATCGCCGCCCCGCGCAGTAGGAGGTCACCAATGCCTGCGTCGCGGCGGCAACGAGGGAGGCGCTCTATATGCTAGGGTTAAACCCTAGCCAGCACGGCCTCGTCAACCCCGCCGTGGCCGCGGCCAGCACCGGCTCATCCGCGTTCCCTCGGATGGTGCTGCCCGACTCGCTCCGCGCATCGGCTTGCACCCCGATGCCCGGCTTCCACGTGTACCCGCAGGCCTCCCGCCTCTCCGGGGAGTGCTCACCCGACGTGAGCATGGTGGCGCCTTCCACGCCTGCGCCCGCGCCCATCGACCTCAACGCCACACCGATGGCCGGTGGCTCGTCATCCGGAGGCGCGAGGAAACGCGCGCGGCAGATGCCGGCCGACGTGCTGCCGGACACCCGCAACCTGTTCGACGGAATGCCGGCCGCCGGCGACGAGGACTACATGCAGAACCTCATCTTCGAGGGCGGTGCGCCGGCTGCTGGCTATGATCCCAACGAGACACAAAGCCAGGACGGCCACAGGGCGTTCATGCCGGTCGCTGGCTATGATTCCGATTAGGCGGCCTTCATGCGTGATCAGGTCGGCATGGACCTGGAGCGTCAAGGCCTGCCCCGTGAGTGGCATCGGCATGCAAGACATGGTATGCTAGCAAGCCGCCCTCTTTTGTGTCTTCAAGTTTTATGCTTGCTTGTTCATTTGCATACCGTTTAACAATATGCTTGCATGAAATACATTTGTATGCGTTTCAAGCTTTGGAGGCATTCAAGGTCCAACACAATGGCAAGTGCTTCAACCTCTCCCATTGCTTTAGGGTCATCAAAGACGAGGAGAAGTTCAAGGCGCAATATGCCGCCCTCTAGTCGCATGGGGGCAAGCAAGCCGTGGAGGAGGTTGGGGACGGCAAGCCGGCACGGCCGCGGGGGAAGACCAACTCCAAGAAGGAGGACAAGCGAGATGCGGCATCGAACGCCTTGATCGCAAGCGTGGAGGGCATGATGAACAAGAAGGACTTAAGGGAGGAGGAGCGTCGGCGTTTCAAAGAAGAGTAAATGAACGCCTTCATGGAGATCCAAAGGAGGAGGCTTGAGATGGACGCGGAGAAGCAAGCCAAGATGCTTGAGATGGAGGCGGAGAAGCAAGCCAAGTTGCTAGAGATCAAGGCCGCCAATGCCAAGACCAAGGCGAAAGAAGTGGCTCTCGCGAGCATGATGACCGGGGTGGAGATCATGAAGGTGGATCTCAACACCGTGTCGCCAAGGAAGAGGCCGTGGTTCGAGAAGATGCAGGCCGACATGCTCAAATTCACCGACGAGTGATCTCATAGCGGCGAGCGCCATCCTTTTTGTATGCCGGTAGGTGTGCTGGCATGACCACGGGGCTGCGATAGCATGGTCGAACTCAAGTCCCACCCCTTTTTGTGTGCTGGCATGTGTGCCGACCGCTGGTGAGTGCGCCAGCATGAACTGTGTGGCGATATTTTTTGAAGCCGGCATTATATGCCGGCGCTGGCATGGTGCCGGCATGAGACATGGCCGCTGGCATGATCTATGGCCGCGGGCCTTTTTTAAAAAATTGAATGCGGACATGAAATGGATCAGCGCGTTGGGCGCACTGCCGACCCAAATGTAAAACAGGTCGGACGCCGGGCGGGCGGCCGACCCAAACGGACAAAAAGCGGACAAATGCGCCATCCGTTTGGGTCAGCCCGTTGGAGTTGCTCTCACTTGCCTTGAGAAATGAGTAGTAAGCCAATGGTGCCAGATGGAAGGATACATGGCACTGGCACAGAGGGATACTCAGGTGGCGATGTGAGGTCCCTTTGCCAGCAACTGCCCGAGACAACAAGAGGCAGGGTACCTGGGGTGAACCGGCGCTAAAATCGGCCTGGGGGCGATCGGGTTCCCAGCCGACGCCCCAGGCGCCTGTTTTAAACTTTTTTGAACATTTATTTGACTAAAATTTGGCGAACGGGACAAATATTCGACAAAACAGTACATTACTTCGGCGAACTGAAATAGTCTTTTACATAGATAAAATACATAGAAAAAAACAAAGAGGGCGCGACTACAGGCCGAATAATGCGCTGAGAGAGGCGAAGTCGCCGCCACCGCCGCCGTTGTCCTCGTCGTCCTTCTCCTCCTTCACGCGGCCGCCCCTGCTGGACCCCTGCCCGGGGTCGCCCTGGCGGACCGGTGGCGGCGCGTCGTCATCGCTGTCGTCGTCGAGGACGACGATGCCTCCCTCATCGCGGCCACGGCGCCGAGCGGCGAACTGCTCAAAGGCGCGGCACTGGCGCTCCAGCTTCGTCCGCGCCCACTTCAAGGCCGTCACGTCGTCGAGCCCTGGCTCCGTCTTCATGGCAGCGAGCCCGGCTCTGTCTTCGGCTTGACGAAGCGGGGAGGAGGCGCGCCCGCTCTCGTTGATGACGATGCCAGCGCTGCGGGTGCGCCGACCGAGCGGCGTCTCCGCGGTCTCCGCAGGCTCGGCCTTGACGCCGAACAACGCCGACGACCCGGAGGAGTGGGAGGAGCGGGAGGAGGAAGAAGAGGAGCCGGCCCTCCTCGGCATCCATTGGTCGCCGCTCCGGCGGGGGACCAGGGCGGCAGGGTACATCAACGGTGGGTCGTTGCCACCCTCGAGGTGCTGGAGGACGGCGGAAAGTGCAGCCGGGGGCACCCCACCACAGGCGGCGGCCCTCGCTGTTCTTGGTCCCCCGCACCACCGCCGCCCCGTTGGTGGAGGCCAGCTGCTCCGCCTGCCGGCGCTGGAAGTACGCCGCCCACGCCTCGTGGTTGTCGGTTGAGTACTGCAGGAGGGCCCGCTGTGTAGGAGATATGCCCTAGAGGCAGTATTATCAGTTATTTTGTATCTCCTGGTTTGTAATGAAGGTTTATGTTCCATGTTACTGCAATGATTCTCGAGTCTGCAAATAAAACGAGGCTTGGAGGGAAACTCATGTGCACGTGTGGGATAATAAATGGTAAAATGTATTCCTAGTCAAGCCTCTATGACTGGCTCAAGTATTGCATGATGATCATGTTTTCCTGATCATGGGCATGACTATGCCGGCAATTTTGAGGGCACAATTATTAGTAGAACACTTGTGTTGAATCGACCCAGTTTGATGTTATGCTATGAGATACATTCGTCACAAGTTAATGGTTAATAACACAGAGAAGTTAATGTTTGCATAATTCCTTAGACCATGAGAGTATCGAGTTCCTTCATACTTGCTTCGTGAACTTTGGGGTTTGTTAAACGTCATCCGTAACTGGGTGGCTATTACGGCGGCTTACGGGTTCATGAAAAAGTATGGCAAGTAATGAGATAGCTCAAGATTGGGATTTCATCCTCCGACGATGGAGAGATATACTCGGGCCCTCTCGGTGTAACGGTATCCATCATCGTCTGGCCAGACACATTGTGATTTGATCACTGGGATGCCGGAACACGAAAACAAGAAAAGAGAACAAAACCGGTAACGAGGTAACTTGCATGGTGGACAAATTGTTGATCCACATGAATGCAATAAATCTCACCTGGTTGTTTGTGACATATCGCGAAGCAACAGGAATAGCTCACGGCAACTGGAGGTTCACTCGAATATTCATTCGTGTGGGTATAGGGGTCAATATGGGTGTCCACGGCTCCGATGTTGATCATTGATCGGAAGAGGTTCCAGGTCATGTCTATACTTCACCGAACCTATAGGGTCACACGCTTAAGGGTCATCTATCTGCTGAATACTAGACAGGGAAGTTGGAAATATGCCCTAGAGGCAATAATAAAATGGTTATTATTATATTTCCTTGTTCATGATAATTGTCTATTGTTCATGCTATAATTGTGTTATCCGGAAATCGTAATACATGTGTGAATACATAGACCACAACATGTCCCTAGTGAGCCTCTAGTTGACTAGCTCGTTGATCAACAGATAGTCATGGTTTCCTGACTATGGACATTGGATGTCATTGATAACGGGATCACATCATTAGGAGAATGATGTGATGGACAAGACCCAATCCTAAGCATAGCACAAAGATCGTGTAGTTCATTTGCTAGAGCTTTTCCAATGTCAAGTATCATTTCCTTAGACCATGAAATCGTGTAACTCCCGGATGCCGTAGGAGTGCTTTGGGTGTACCAAATGTCACAACGTAACTGGGTGACTATAAAGGTACACTACAGGTATCTCTGAAAGTGTCTGTTGGGTTGACACGGATCGAGACTGGGATTTGTCACTCCGTGTGACGGAGAGGTATCTCTGGGCCCACTCGGTAATGCATCATCATAATGAGCTCAATGTGACCAAGTGTTTGGTCACGGGATCATGCATTGCGGTATGAGTAAAGTGACTTGCCGGTAACGAGATTGAACAAGGTATTGGGATACCGACGATCGAATCTCGGGCAAGTAAGCTACCGATTGACAAAGGGAATTGTATACGGGATTGATTGAATCCTCGACATCGTGGTTCATCCGATGAGATCATCGAGGAACATGTGGGAGCCAACATGGGTATCCAGATCCCGCTGTTGGTTATTGACCGGAGAGTCGTCTCGGTCATGTCTGCATGTCTCCCGAACCCGTAGGGTTTACACACTTAAGGTTCGGTGACGCTAGGGTTGTAGAGATATTAGTATGCGGTAACCCGAAAGTTGTTCGGAGTCCCGGATGAGATTCCGGACGTCACGAGGAGTTCCGGAATGGTCCGGAGGTGAAGAATTATATATAGGAAGTCCAGTTTCGGCCACCGGGAAAGTTTCGGGGGTTACCGGTATTGTACCGGGACCACCGGAAGGGTCCCGGGGGTCCACCGGGTGGGGCCACCTATCCCGGAGGGCCCCATGGGCTGAAGTGGGAGGGGAACCAGCCCCTGGTGGGCTGGTGCGCCCCCCCTTGGGCCTCCCCTGCGCCTAGGGTTGGAAACCCTAGGGGTGGGGGCGCCCCCCACTTGGCTTGGGGGGGAAGCCACCCCCTTTGGCCGCCGCCCCCCTTGGAGATTGGATCTCCCAGGGGCCGGCGCCCCCCAGGGCCCCTATATATAGTGGGGGGAGGGAGGGCAGCCGCACCACAGCCCCTGGCGCCTCCCTCTCCCTCCCGTGACACCTCTCCCTCTCCCTGTGCTTGGCGAAGCCCTGCCGAGGTCCCCGCTACTTCCACCACCACGCCGTCGTGCTGCTAGATCTCCATCAACCTCTCCTTCCCCCTTGCTGGATCAAGAAGGAGGAGACGTCTTCCCCAACCGTATGCGTGTTGAACGCGGAGGTGCCGTCCGTTCGGCACTCGGTCATCGGTGATTTGGATCACGACGAGTACGACTCCATCAACCCCGTTCACTTGAACGCTTCCGCTCGTGATCTACAAGGGTATGTAGATGCACTCCTTCCTTCTCGTTGCTAGTAAACTCCATAGATGGATCTTGGTGATGCGTAGAAAATTTTAAATTTCTGCTACGATCCCCAACAAGGGAGTCTGAGAGAAAATCACCGAAAAAGTTTCGGACAGCGGAAAAGCTCCGCAGAGAGAGGTCATCGGATGAGTTTCGATGAAACCGAAAATTTGTTTCGGGATATACTATTAAGTCAAATTGGTTTCGGCACATGCCTGATAATTCTTGGAAGGTGCCAGAATCATTCTGGAAACTTTTTGGAATTTTCCGGGATAAAAACAGGAAATGTTCCGGAGCTGCCGAAGCCACTTCAGATGCGTTTCGCAGATGAAAATCACTAAACTAGAATTGTTTCGGAACGCGTTGAAAATTATTTTAGTGGGTACTAGAAATGTTCTAAGCCCACATAAATATTTTCAGTTCGAACGGACGCTGAAAAATGCCGCCGTGAATAGTGAAAGTGCTTTTTGGGATATTTTTGGAGAGCCACCTTTTTGGACTTGGTCAAAGTTCTAGAAGGAAGTGGCTTACAAGGGAAGGAACCCCATTTGGGGCCCCCCCCTAGGGGTGGCCGGCCATGGGTGGTGGAGCTCCTTGGAGCTCCACATGGCATCCCATTTTGTCCTTAACACCCTCATGTGTGACCTAATGCATGGGAGTTTTTGGTAATTTGTGGAGGCACACTACCCCTTGGTTTTCCTATAAATAGAGGAGGTGAGGGCTGCCATATCTTCATACCTTGCTCTCATACACATGCCATGCATTATCTGGCTTCTTCTCTCCCTCCCACGAAAAGAGTTTCGTAGAGCCGTAAGGCTGTCTGGGTTCCGGCAGGAACTAGTTCTGGACGGCAAAGCCCTGCCGGATAGCTGACACCGTATGTGTGCAACCCCGTAGAGAGGTCGTAGTTTTGGTCTTTTGCCCGAGGGGCTGTTCGAGTGTCCTCCCGAAGGGCTGTCCGCGACATCGTCCGGGGGACTGTCCGACCACCTCCCGAAGGGCTGTCCGGCGAGGGAGTACATCCTCGCGGTTGGGAGGTTGTAAATCCTAGCTGCGGGGATCTGCACCAACGATCTCCACCGACTCTTCTTCCGCTGTGCTTTGAGTCGGTACGGAACGGATCAAACCTTACTTGTGAATAAAACCGCCAGTTTCAAAAAGAAAGGCAAGCCAAAGAAGGGCAAGGGCGCCGGTAAGACCGGCTCCCAAAGCAACTCTAAGGGCGGAGCCAAGAATGAAACTGAGTGCTTCTACTGCAAGGGCACAGGACACTTGAAGAGAAACTGCAAGAAGTATCTGGAAGATAAGAAGACCGGGAAAACCGGAAAAGGTATAATTGTTATACAGGTTAATGTCATTGACGTTTTGCTTGCTAGCGAAAATTCTAAGTCTTGGGTATTTGATACTGGATCGGTTGCTCACATTTGCAACTCGATACAGGGGGCTTCAGAAGGTGCGCAAGCTGGCAAAGAATGAAGTCATAATGCGCGTCGGGAACGGCACTGGGATCGCCGCTCAAGCCATCGGCATTATGCCTCTACGTCTCCCTTCAGGATTTATCTTAGAACTAAGTAACTGTCATTTTGTTCCACTATTGTGTAGAAACATTATCTCCGGATCATGTTTAGTACATGATGGGTATTCGTACAAGTCTGAGAACAATGGTTGTTCACTTTATTGTAAGGATATGTTTTATAGATTTGCACCCATTGTTGGGGGCCTTTTCATACTAAATCTTGAATGTGAAAATGATGTCTTTAACGTGAATGCCAAACGCCTTAAGAAGGCTGATACCACCACCACTTGTGGCACTGTCGGCTTGGCCACATCGAAAAGAAACGCATGCAAAGACTCCAGAGAGATGGAGTTTTACCGTCCTTTGATTTTGAATCATTTGACACATGTGAAGCTTGTCTGATGGGGAAAATGACCAAGACGCCGTTCACGGGTCATCCTGAACGGGCGGGTGAATTATTGGAAATAATACATAGTGATGTATGTGGTCCAATGAGCACAGCCGCACGGGGTGGGTATTTCTACTTCGTGACTTTCACTGATGATTTAAGTCGGTATGGATATATCTACTTAATGAAGCATAAGTCGGAAACCTTTGAAAAGTTCAAAGAATTTCAGAATGAGGTAGAAAATCATCGTAACAAAAATATTAAGTTTTCTGCGGTCTGATCCCGGAGGCGAATATCTTAGTCATGAGTTTGGCCAACATCTAAGTGACCGTGGAATCGTTTCACAGCTTACGCCTCCCGG
Source organism: Aegilops tauschii subsp. strangulata (assembly GCF_002575655.3). Lineage (NCBI taxonomy): Eukaryota > Viridiplantae > Streptophyta > Magnoliopsida > Poales > Poaceae > Aegilops > Aegilops tauschii. Next base: position 72,706,808 of record NC_053041.3, read on the forward strand.
AACTCCACAGAGAAACGGAGTATCGGAAAGACGTAACCGAACCCTGTTGGACATGGTAAGGTCAATGATGTCTCTTACAGATCTGCCGATATCTTTTTGGGGTCATGCACTAGAAACTGCCGCTCACACACTAAACAGATCACCGTCTAAGTCTGTTAAGACGACACCACATGAGATGTGGAATGGGAAGAAACCCAGTTTGTCGCATCTTAAAATTTGGGGATGTGAGGTACATGTAAAACGTTTACAACCTACCAAACTCGATCCCAGATCAGACAAGTGTAACTTTGTAGGTTATCCAAAAGAAACAATTGGGTATTCCTTCTACCTACCCTCCGAGCAAAAAGTGTTTGTCGCTAAAAGCGGAGTTTTTCTTGAGAAAGAATTTCTCGCCAAAGAATTAAGTGGGAGGACAGTACAACTTGATGAGATTAGTGAATCTTCGGCAACTGTTGATATGGCTAAGGAACCGGAAGAAATTCCGCTAATTATCCCTGCAACTGAGCCAGAAGTTGTCGCATATGATGCGGAGACTTCAGACAATGTTGTAACTGAACCGCGCAGATCAGGTAGGGCTATCCAGCCACCTGAATGGTTTCATAATGAAATCTTCATTCTTGAAGACGATGAACCTGCGCACTACAAGGAAGCGATGGCGGGGCCCAGCTCAAAAGAATGGCACAAAGCCATGAGATCCGAAATGGAATCCATGTACGAAAACCAAGTTTGGAACTTGGAAGAACTTCCAGAAGGCGTAAAGCCGATTGGTTGTAAATGGATTTTCAAAAGAAAGACGGACGCGGATGGTAACATTACTATCCACAAAGCTAGACTTGTCGCGAAAGGGTTCACGCAAGTTCCAGGAGTGGACTACGACGAGACTTTCTCGCCCGTACCTATGCTTAGGTCTGTTCGGATATTGCTAGCAATTGCTGCTTATTTCGACTATGAAATATGGCAGATGGATGTCAAAACGGCTTTCCTAAATGGAAACCTCAAAGAGGATGTATACATGATACAGCCAGAAGGTTTTGTCATTCATGAGGATGCTGGAAAGGTATGCAAACTTCAGAAAGCCATTTATGGTCTGAAGCAAGCATCAAGGAGCTGGAACATTCGTTTTGATGAAGTGGTCAAAGAGTTTGGCTTCATCAGGAATGACGGAGAATCTTGTGTTTACAAGAAGTTTAGTGGGAGCGCAAAAGCATTTCTAATCTTGTATGTGGATGACATATTGTTGATTGGAAATGACGTGAATTTTCTTAGCGAAATAAAAGACTCATTGAAAAAGAGGTTTTCAATGAAAGACTTAGGCGAAGCGGCATATGTATTGGGCATCAGAATCTATAGAGATAGATCAAAACGCCTGATAGCGCTTAGCCAAAGCACGTACATTGACAAGGTGTAGAAAAGGTTCAACATGGAGAACTCCAAGAAAGCCTACTCCCCATGTCACCTGGCACAGTGCTTTGCAAGAATCAGAGTCCTCGGACTCTGGATGAGCGAGTACAAATGAATGATGTTCCATATGCCTCGGCAGTTCGTTCTATTATGTATGCCATGCTATGTATAAGACCAGATGTTTCCTATGCGCTAAGTGTTAGCAGCCGGTACCAAAGTGATCCAGGGTTGGAACACTGGGCCGCAGTCAAGGGTATTCTTAAGTACCTCAGAAGGACCAAGGATTTACTCCTTGTGTACGGAGGTGATGAAGAGCTCATTGTAAGTGGTTACACTGATGCAGGCTTCATGACTGACCCAGATGACTTCAAATCTCAATCAGGCTATGTTTTCATATTGAATGGCGGCACAGTTGATTGGAAAAGTTCCAAACAAAAGACTCTGGCGGATTCTATGACGGAGGCGGAGTATGTTGCCGCTTCAGAAGCCTCCAAGGAGGCGGTATGGATCAAGCAATTTCTTGAAGACCTTGGTGTGGTTCCAAGTGCTCTGGACCCGGTGGAGATCTATTGTGATAATAGTGGCGCCATGGCTCAGGCAAGGGAGCCAAGTTTGCACCATAAGACAAGACATATTCAACGCAAATATAAACTCATTCGACATCATGTCGAAGAGGGTTTAGTGAAAGTACGCAAAGTTCACACGGATCTGAATGTGTCAGACCTGATGACGAAGCCTCTACCACGAGCAAAGCATGAGCAACACCGGATAGCCATTGGTGTTAGGGAAGCCATGTAACTGGATTATGACTCTAGTGCAAGTGGGAGTCTGTAGGAGATATGCCCTAGAGGCAGTATTGTCAGTTATTTTGTATCTCCTGGTTTGTAATGAAGGTTTATGTTCCATGCTATAACTGCAATGATTCTCGAGTCTGCAAATAAAACGAGGCTTGGAGGGAAACTCATGTGCACGTGTGGGATAATAAACGGTAAAATGTATTCCTAGTCAAGCCTCTATGACTGGCTCAAGTATTGCATGATGATCCTATTTTCCTGATCATGGGCATGACTATGCCGACAATTTTGAGGGCACAATTATTAGTAGAACACTTGTGTTGAATCGACCCAATTTGATGTTATGCTATGAGATACATTCGTCACAAGTTAATGGTTAATAACACAGAGAAGTTATTGTTTGCATAATTCCTTAGACCATGAGAGTATCGAGTTCCTTCATACTTGCTTCGTGAACTTTGGGGTTTGTTAAACGTCATCTGTAACTGGGTGGCTATTACGGTGGCTTACGGGTTCACGGAAAAGTATGGCAAGTAACGAGATAGCTCAAGATTGGGATTTCATCCTCCGACGATGGAGAGATATACTCGGGCCCTCTCGGTGTAACGGTATCCGTCATCGTCTGGCCAGACACATTGTGATTTGATCACTAGGATGCCGGAACACGGAAACGAGAAAAGAGAACAAAACCGGTAACGAGGTAACTTGCATGGTGGAAAAATTGTTGATCCACAGGAATGCAATAAATCTCACCTTGGGTGTTTGTGACATATCGCGAAGCAACAGGAATAGCTCACGGCAACTGAAGGTTCACTCGAATATTCATTCGTGTGGGTATAGGGGTCAATATGGGTGTCCACGGCTCCGATGTTGATCATTGATCGGAAGAGGTTCCAGGTCATGTCTATACTTCACCGAACCTACAGGGTCACACGCTTAAGGGTCATCTATCTGCTAAATACTAGACAGGGAGTCTGAGAGAAAATCACCGAAAAAGTTTCGGACACCGTAAAAGTTTCGGACAGCGGAAAAGCTCCGCAGAGAGAGGTCATCGGATGAGTTTCGATGAAACCGAAAAGTTGTTTCGGGATATACTATTAAGTCAAATTGGTTTCGGCACATGCCTGATAAGTCTTGGAAGGTGCCAGAATCATTCTGGAAACTTTTTGGAATTTTCCGGGATAAAAACAGGAAATCTTCCGGAGCTGCCGAAGCCACTTCAGATGCGTTTCGCAGATGAAAATCACTAAACCGGAATTGTTTTTCGGAACGCGTTGAAAATTATTTTAGTGGGTACTGGAAATGTTCTAAGCCGACATAAATATTTTCAGTTCGAACGGACGCTGAAAAAGTCGTCGTGAATAGTGAAAGTGCTTTTTGGGATATTTTTGGAGAGCCACCTTTTTGGACTTGGTCAAAGCTCTAGAAGGAAGTCGCTTACAAGGGAAGGAACCCCATTTGGGGGGGGGGGCCTAGGGGTGGCCGGCCATGGTGGTGGAGCTCCTTGGAGCTCCACATGGCATCCCATTTTGTCCTTAACACCCTCATGTGTGACCTAATGCATGGGAGTTTTTGGTAATTTGTGGAGGCACACTACCCCTTGGTTTTCCTATAATAGAGGAGGTGAGGGCTGCCATATCTTCATCCCTTGCTCTCATACACAGGCCATGCATTATCTGGCTTCTTCTCTCCCTCCCACGAAAAGAGTTTCGTAGAGCCGTAAGGCTGTCTGGGTTCCGGCAGGAACTAGTTCTGGACGGCGAAGCCCTGCCGGATAGCTGACACCGTATGTGTGCAACCCCGTAGAGAGGTCGTAGTTTCGGTCTTTTGCCCGAGGGGCTGTTCAAGTGTCCTCCCGAAGGGCTGTCCGCGACATCGTCCAGGGGACTGTCCGACCACCTCCCGAAGGGCTGTCCGGCGAGGGAGTACATCCTCGCGGTTGGGAGGTTGTAAATCCTAGCTACGGGGATCTGCACCAACAATCTCCACCGACTCTTCTTCCGCTGCGCTTCGAGTCTGTACGGAACAGATCAAACCTTGTATGCAGTCTCTATAGTGGTCCTGGGCGTGCTCGCTATACCGAAAATTTTCGTTTTCTGTCGCGTTCCCCTACACACTGCTCCTTCGTCAGCGATGACCGCACGCGGTTGACCTCGTCGGCGAAGTAGTCGGCGCGTGCGGTGACGTCGGGCAGCGGGGGAATGGGGACGCCACCAGCGCTGAGCTTCCACTGCCCCGACGCGCGCATGTCGGGAGGCGCCGGGACGTTGGCCTCGAACAGCAGGTAGGCTTCCCGCTCGTGCAACGAGCGGCGGCCGAAGCCATTGGCCACCGCCCCATCGCCGGGGAACCTCTCGCCCATCGTCGCGGCTAGGCATGGGGAGAGAGGGGAGGAACGTCGGCGGCGGCGGCGCACGGGGAGAGAAAGAGCTCGGTAGCTGTGGGCGGGGTGCGGCCACAGGCGAGGGGAGGCGCTGCTTATATAGCGGCCGGGGGGTGTGGGCGCCGTGTGTACGCGTGGCGGGAGATGGTGCGTCGCCGCGCCGCACCGCCCGCGCCCCCCGTGAGGAATCAATGGAAGGCTGACCGGCGGCAGCCTTGGCATTGATTCCCCGCAGAAAACCGAGGCGATGAGGACGACGAGGCTCGAGGGTCGCTGACTCGGCAGGCCCGCTGTTCTTTCGCACCAAAAACGATTGCCCCGGCGCCCCCCGCCCCCCAGCGCGCCAGGTTCGGCCTGGGTCCACCGGCGCCAGTTTCGACCCAAACCGGCGAAAAACGGGCTCCTAGGTCGCGACTGGGCCAATTTTTGGGTGCCGGCGCTAAAAAATCACCTAAGGGTCTGTTGGGGACGCGGCTGGAGATGCTCTATATTTTATCAAGTTCATGCGTACTTAAGTTGTCAAAAAAAAAGTTCGTGCATACTTGGCAGGGCGACATCGCATGGAATAAAAGTTTGCTTACAACATACTTCCTCCGTCAAGAAATATAAGAGCGTTTAGATCACTAGCAGTGATCTTTACGGAGGGAGTATTTGTCTTGCTGTGGCCATCATTGCAAATGTCAAGGGGCTAGTGTTGTTCGTGTCATAAGGGTCGATGATGCTTGATCTGATGGTCTGATGTGCAGTGCCTTCGCTTGTCTTGCACTGGCGCTAGTTTTACTCGGGTGTCTGGTTTTCCAACTTCATCCCTCTATGCTCCTAGTCTTCTTTCCTGTGTAGGTTTGGTCCTTCGCGGTTTTTCTCTAGAGCTTTGGAGGGAAGTTCAGATACAAAGGCTACAGGTGGAGACCACGACTTCAGAGGACTAAATATAATGTTTGTTTATATCCATCATTGTTTTATACTCCCTCCGTTTCTAAATATAAGCCCATTTAGATATCTCAATATGGACTACATACGGATGTGTATAGACATATTTAAAAGTGTACATTCTCTCATTTTGCTTCGTATATAGTTCATACTGGAATCTCTAAAAAGGCTTATATTTAGGAACAGAGGGAGTAATAAAATGGTAACATTGCACTCAAAATCAGTATGGTTTTGCTAATAAAAAATAAATATGACTTACTAGGACTGTAGGGCGGTCTTCCTTAAAAGGGAGAACTACGTTGAGAACCGAGTCAATAAAATATTGAAATGCATCCTTAGAAACCACTACATTTGATATTATCTTACCCATAATTTAGAAACCAATACAAAACTTGAGCTAAACCAGACAAGCAAAACTGAGATGCAACCAAAATTTATTCAAAATGAATTTTAACCTAATTACCAAATTAATATTAGAACTTTTGAACGGAGACAACGAATTGGTTAACTTGCTCCAAGATTTCATAGTATAATCTACTTAAATAAATGTGTCCTATTTGATCATACAGAAAGGGGAGAACCGGGAAATCATGATCATGTTGTTTTCCTTCAGCCCTTTTAAGCAGGGCAGAATACTACACCCATGAACACCTACCAATCCCTATGTAACTTCAATACAATTCTACAACAAATGTTCACTTTCATCAATAAGCAAGGTTGTTCTGACAAGAAAAGATGGTTCAAGGTTTTTCTGAAAATAGAGGGCTGAAGGTTACTGTTGTTATCTGAAGTTCAAGGTTACTGCCGTTTCATATTTAACCGTCCAATATAGAAACTGTCCTGATGCTGAATAAAATGTATTTGAACCCGTCATATAATGCTCTCCTGCTTAGTACCAATCCCACTAGATGACTGATCTCAGTAGCAACATCAAATCACGGCCATATGATGCTCTCCTAGTCGGTGTTCACTCAATAGTTGCCAGCCCGTTATCGAAAGCATGCCTAATTCAAGATACAGCAGCTAGTCACTACAATCAAAGTTCCAACTTCCTCTCCTGCCTGATCAATTTCTCCAAGGCTAAAAATAACTGAGAGCAACATAACCAGAAATGCTAGTCAAGGAGACACCAAGGTTTAGGAAGGAATCACAACCTTGAGAAGCGTTCAGAAATTATATTCTGAACGGAGACTACAAATCGTAAGTATTCAGAAATATCTTATACCCCACTTAAATAAATGTGTCCTATCTGGTCATACGGCAAGCTCCAGGCAAACAGAACAAAATATTTCACCCATGAGCCATTCTACCAGAGATATTTATATTCTGAACGGAGACTACAAATCGTAACTTCAATACCATTCTACCAGAGATATTTATTTTTGTTTAAGATGGCCCAAGGTAGTTCTAAAAATAAGATGGCCCAAGGTTACTGCTGTTATCTGAAGTTTCAGGTTACTGCTGTTATCTGAAGTTTCAGGTTACTGCTGTTATCTGAAGTTTCAGGTTACTGTTGTTATCTGAAGTTTCAGGTTACTGTCGTTTCATATTCAGTCATCCTATATAGAAAGTGTCATCATGATAAACAAAATGTATTTCACTGCAACCGGCAATCCCAGTAGATGCCTGGCTTCAATAGCAGATCACCAATGCTCTCCTACTTGGTGTGCACTCTAGTTTCCACCCAAAAACTTGAAGCGTGCCAAATTCCAGCTACAACCGCCCGTAACCCCAACCCAAGTTTCAACTTCCTGTCCTGCCTGATCAATTTCTCCAAGGCCAAAAAAACTAGGGGACAACATAACCAGAAATGCTAGCTAAGAAGACAAGTTTTTAGGAAGGAAGCACAAGAAGCACGTAATACCGTATACACCCGCTACGGATAACCTTGGTAGGTACCAAGGAATCACTTGCTCATGTGAAATTGCTAGAACTCACGATGTGGCATTGCTGTGAAACAAACATACTAATTCAATTTCATCATGGAGCTTAAGGGGGGAAATCAAACTAAACAAACAATCAGTTACTACCACTCAAAAAAAATCATACAGAGAGAGAACTTAGAAAGCTTAGATACATGCTAAGATGGTACAGTACTCTGAAACTTCAGAATCATGTTCAGTATAACAACAAGATTTATTCCCCCAGCAGAGTAAAACAGAACCACCATGCCATGCCCATGCCATATCCTTATGATTACAGCTTAGAACGAATCCGAGAGCAAGTTTTTACCCTCCCAGTTGGCAGCGGTTGCTCAGAAGTCAGAGCAGCGGCCGCCGCGCTCCCAGTCGCCGTACCGGGTGGGCTCGGGCCCATGCGGGCCGCCGATCTCGCCAGTTGCCTCGTTTATGTCCAGGCCGCCGTCATCATCCTCCTCCTCCCCCGCCTTCCGCGCGCCAGCACCACCGCCCTGCGCCTCGTCCGCCTCCTTCACGGCGCTCTGGGCCTCCCCCTTCTCGGCTGCAGCGGCGCCCGCCGCCGCCGGCGGCTGATCCGCGGGGGAGGCGGAGCTGGAGAACGCGGGGCGGAGGAGCGGCGAGGGAGGGGGCTTGGAGAGGCGGGAGAGAGCGGGGGCCGACGCGGAGGCGAGGCGGCGGAGGTGGTGGTTGGCCGCCATGGTTTGGTCTCGTCTCGCTGCGTTGCTTGAGTCGAGATCGCGGCGTGTGCAGAAGACGGGGGCGGTGCGCCCGTGCGCGGTGCTCACGCTGACCACGTCGCGTGCTGGTCGGCCTCGTGCATTCACCAGTTCGGCCCAGCTAAAGATATGCTGGGCCAGGAATCGTCGCGGGAGGTAAGATAAGAATATCGCTTATTGCGAGACGTAGCTTTGGCCCAGAATTTTATCTATCGCACGAGTTTTTCTCCCTCTGGTTTTCTTATAAGGTTTTAACTTAAATTGGTTTTCATCTGTTTTTTTTTTCTGTTTCTCATTCTCTTCAGATTTCATAGGTTTCTTCGGTTTTTCTTTCTTCTTTTTCTTTTTCAGTACATGTCTAGAATTTTATTACATAACAGAAACATTTTATTTATACACGTTTAATATTTTCAAATACATGATTAACATTTATTTCAAATATATTTGGCTGTCTATTTTTTCATACACATTGTACTTTTTTTTTACATCTAAAACATTTTTGGGATAATTAGATTTATGCCCCTAGTTGTGTCCCACTCGTCTGCTTTACCCCTAATTCCCAAAAGTCACCGGTTCTGTCCAAGTCACTTTGCTCCTCTTATGCTTTTGCCCTTTGACCGTTTGACCGTCAGTTTGAAAACTTCATAACTAATTCATACTAAATTAGATAAATGCAAATAAGATACCAAAATGTTCAGAAAAACATCACGTATATGTCAGTGTCATTTGCATTTATGAAAAAAGTGTTGGAAAGTGCACATCCGAGTTTTAGCTCTTTTGATACCACCATGAATAGTGAAATCTAAAAAAATTCAAAAAAAATCAAAAAAAATATGGTGGCGAAGAACAACAAATGTTCTAAGTGCTTGCCAAGTTTCATTAGGGAACGACATTCGTGGAAGTCGTGGCAAAAAAAAATCTATTTTGGAGTGCTGATTGTTTTTTTCTGCCGCGGCACCCACGAATGTTATTCCCTGATTAAACTTGGCAGGCACTTAAAACATTTGTCATTCTTTGCCACCAATTTTTATTTTATTTTTTTGAACTTTTTAAGATTTTACTATTCATGGTGGTAGCATAAGAGCTAAAACTCGGATGGGCACTTTCCAACACTTTTTTCATGAATGCAAATGACACTGACATATAGGTGATGTTTTTCTGAACATTTTGGTATCTTATTTGCATTTTTCTGATTTAGTATGAATTAGTTATGAAGTTTTCAAACTGATGGTCAAACGGTCAAAGGGCAAAAGCATAATAGGAGCAAAGTGACTTGGACAGAACCGGTGACTTTTGGGAATTAGGGGTAAAACAGACGAGTGGGACACAACTAGGGGCATAAATCTAATTATCCCAACATTTTTTGTACAAGTTTAACATTTTCGAAATACATGATTAACATTATTTTAAATATGTGTTAAACAATTTTCAAATACACACTGAAACATTCTTTTTCATAAATGATACAAAATATCTCTTGTTTAAAACTATGTGACCATTTTTTTAAATTGTATAGTTTTTTACATGTCATGAACATATTATAATAACTCATAAGCATATTTCAGAATTTAATGTACATTTTCCTGAATGGTAGGAAACCATTTAATGAATTCCAAGTCCAATATTTTCAATTGTATAATTTTTTAATGTCACATACATTTCTCAAAACACGTGAACATTTTATAAATCTCGCAAGCGTTACATTTGAATGGTCTAACTTGCTTTTTAATATTAAGCTAACAAATTTTAAGTATTGTGTTAACATATTTTATATTATCTGTAACCATTTATAAATTTTTAAGTACGCTAACTAAATAATTACTTTTTGTAATATATGTACTACTCTGCCTCTGTCCCAATTTAATTGACGCCAGTTGTACACAAATTTGTACTAGCTTAGCTCTCCCTCCGCGTCACTTAATTCAGGACTGAGGGAGTATTTAGAATCTCATAGAATATAAAAAAAGGAGAAAAAGATAATACATAAGAAGAAACAAAATTGCTAAACTAACTCTGCTAGGCCTGCTCAATTAGAATGCCCCCTAAAGCTAAGAGGGGGCGTACCTCGACCTCACTATTAGAGAAACAAAGACATGCCCACACCTGTTCATAGATAATTGCCGCGAGGCTTTGGCACTTGCGGCCGACCTATCTTTGGATCACTTGGAAATTGCTAGTGACCGCAGAACGATTATGGATGACATCATAAAAGGGGCGAGAGGCACTCATATCACAATCTTCAAGAAGATAAATAACAGAAGAGCACTTTTTTGCTAGTTGTAATTTTACATTCGAAGGTCGTGCTCCGAATCAGGGGGCTCATAAACTTGTAAACAAACTTGCCTCGCTTCCACAGGGTCGCCACTTGTGGCTTATTTCCCCTCATGACCCCCTTGTATCCCTTTGATTATTGTTCCAAATTAATAAAGTATGGGATCCCTAGAAAAACCTGTTCGCAGACAAAAGGCACCGTGTATATTCGATGTCCGGGGGTGATGCACCACAACTGATGTCGAAAGAGACTCGACGAAAGCGCGGTACACAAGCAATCCGACGAGCGCTTTTGTAGAACCAAAACCCCACATACCCGGGTGGGCCCAGTCAAGGAATGTGGCGGCTATGGGCTACTATAGATAGATCGAACTTCCCCTATGCTGGCCCAAGTATCGTCGCGGGAGATAAGTCTCGCTTACTGCGTTACATTGCTCCGGATCTAATGGGCCGGCCTAATATTTTATCTATCACATGAGTTTTTCTCTCAATTGTTTTCTTATTAGGTTTACACTGTGCTGCATTGGTTTTCTTCTATCTTTCTTTGGTTTTATTTTTTCTTATTTTCTTTGTTCCATTACCAGTTTTTGTAGGCTTCTTCTGTTTATTATTTTTACTTCTCCTTTTTTCTATTTTTCAGTACATGTCCACATTTTTTATAGACATTCTACATTTCGCGTGTGTATCAGAAATATTTTATTTATACACGTTCAACAATTTTTCTAATATGATGTCTATATATTTTCATATACATTATAAATTTTTTGTATACATCTAAAATATTGTTTTTACAATTTTAACATTTGTCATATACATGATTAGCATTTTTTAACATGTGTTAAAATATTTCAGATGCATATTATTTTCAGGAATGATATAAATCATTTTCTTAAGCTATGTGAACATTTGTTTATATTGTACTCCCCTTGTAAACTCTTATAAGATAATTCATAAAAGATCTTATATTAGTTTACAGATAGAGTATAATTATTTACATGTCACGAACATATTAGTTGTTTTAACTCTTAAATATATATATTAAAACTCAACATAAACGTTTTTGAATGGTATGAAACCTTTTCTTGAATGGCACGAACATTTTTTTACAATGCAATTTTTTCAAAAATGTCATGTGCTTTTCTCGAAATAGGTGACCTTTTAGAATCTCGCAAACATTTTATTTGAATGCTCCCAACTATTTTTTTAATATTAAGCTAACAAGCTTCTAATAGTGGGTTAACATTTTTCATATTCTCAGTAAACTTTTTAAGTATATTATTTTCTGGGAATATGTGTTCTTAGGTTCTCTTAAAATATAAAAATAAACTTTGTTAGAAAAATACATAAAAACAAACAAATCTGCTAAACTAACTCTACGGGCCCGGCCACTTAGAGTGCTCCATAAGGGCGGGGGCATACCTCGGTCTCGCTAGGAATATAACAAAGACGTGCCCACTCTGGTTTTGGGAACCAACTAGAAGGTTCCCTAAACTGGTTTTTCTTTTTTCTTTTTTCTTTGTTCTTTCCTTTTTCTTTCTTTATTTATTCGTTTCTTTTTTTTTCAAGTTTAATTTCGTTATTTACAAAGGTTCATATTTCAAAAATTGTTCGGCAACTCAAAAAATTGTTCATGCTTCTAAAATGTATCCATTTTTTAAACAAATGTCCGTGTTTACGAAAATGGTTCATAAATTCAAAAAATGTTCACATTTCTAAAAGAAAATTCGGGAATTTTAAGAATATTTCTGTTTTTCAAAAATTGTTCGGGATGTTTCATTTCATTTTTAGTACTTTTTAAATAATGACCAGGATTTGAAAAAAGTGTCTGTTTTAAAAAATTGTTCACAAATATTTAAAAAATGATCTCTTTTTCAAATTTTTGTTCACGTATTCAAAATTTGTTCCCGTTTCAAATTTGCTAATGATTTTCAAGAAAATTCTCCATTTCAATTTTTTTTCTAAAAATTCAAAATATGTTCGTGATTTTTAAAATATGTTCTCATTTTCAATTTTTTCTTCACGTACACAAAATTTGTTCCTGTTTCAAATTTGTTTGGGATTTTCAAAAAATTTCTCCGTTTCTAAATTTGGTCTAAAAATTCAAAATATGTTCGTGATTTAAAAAATTGTTTGAACAACATTCGGAAAATTGTAATTTTTGATCTTGTTTTCAAAAAATTGTTTGTAATTTCAATAATGTTCTCATTTTCTATTTTGTTCCAATTTTTGTTGACAAAAGATGTTTGAGATTCCTCAAAATTGTACATGTTTTGACAAAATATTTAAGTTTTTAAATTTGGTTCAGAAATTTGCAAATTTTCACATTTCAAAAAATTGTTCACTTTTCTGAAAAATGTTGAAATCTTCAAATTTTGTTCACAAATAACTAAAAATGTTTCGAGCTTCAATTTTGGTTCGTTATTTGAAAAAACATTCAGGATTTCAATATTTATTTATTTTGAGTAAAAATTAAAATTTCAAAATTTGTTCAAGTAATTTAAAAATTGTTCCAAACTAAAAAAATCACCTGCAGAAATATTGGTTCTTGTGTTTAGAAAATGTTCACAACTATTTTATAATCTGTCTGAAGTCCCAAAACAAATTCGTGTTTTCTAAAAAAAATTGAATCTAAATTTTTATTCACATTTATTCAAAACTTCATTTCGTGTTTTCCGAAATTTGTTCAATTTTCAAAAATGTATACAGATACAGAAAATAGCATGCAACATGGAATATCCTGCAACTTTAAGTCTTAAATAAGGTCCCGATGCGCTTTGAATCACAAGTAACAGTTTGATCCAGTGACTAGTATGACTCGTTGAGGAGATGGACGTCACAAGTTCGATTCCTCACTTCGTCACCTTTTGTTTTCGCGATTTTTACTGATGTAAACACAGTTCGCCGGTGCCTCTCAATGGGCCGGCCCAGTCTCACTGCTCCTGTACGTCGCGCAGGCAATTAGCCGCAAAACGCGGCACATAGGAGCTCCCGCTAGGGTGTTTCTTGACGTAGAAAAAACGGATAAGGCGAGGCCCATGTTCGCAGCAGAGTGCGGTGAGCTGGCATTTGTTTGCGTGCGGTTGCTATTGTGGTTTTTTTTCTTGTACTAGTAAGCTTGCACGTGCAATGCACGTCTCATTCGACTTAAAAATTTGAATATGCAAAGCTTCAGTAAATTCCAGTCCACATATAGCTACTTGTAATTCACTCTGCAATGATTTGTACCACCTTCAATATGCTCTGCGAGTTTGAAACCTGGTAGGATCCACACTTCAGAAATCACAAACTTGCATAAAGAAGCTATAGTACCGATTGCGTACTCTCGAGAAAACAAACTTGCATAAAGCTTATATCGACATTAAATCAATTGACATAAATTCTCTGTTGATGAATCAATAGAAACCTATTTAATATCATACGCTTATATGGGGGTACCAGATCAGTATCAAAGGCAACTTACCCCTTTTCTGGTGTAATGCACACATGCTTGTACCAATGACTGGTACCACATATATAAGCCTATATATTGTGCGATGCTTAGAAGGGGCGTGCTTTCAAATTCCCAAGGAAAAGAGCACTTATATAGTCCGTCAAATCGGGTCAACAATTCAACATGCCTGTAGATGTCGAGTGATGTGAGTTGACTATAGACAAATAGCTAAATAAAGGAGATGAGGAAATTAATATTAGTAGTGTAATGAACTTCATACTGACTGCAAGTCACGTACATGTAGTCAAGTTGAGGCAGAAATCATTTTTCTTGGAACATAATTTGGTAGCACTCCATCATTGCCATGAAACCTGTAATTTCAAATGTCAGTCTTCAGATACATAATTGTTAATTTAAGTCTTAACTGAATCTCTGCAAGCAAGCATGATGGTTTTAGCATCAGATACATAAAGATTAGGATAACCTGGCATATAAATCACCTCAAATTAGGGTATACCAGGATTGCAAAATTCATAGTTGTAGCACGGTACTATATAGTATAGTGAGTAGCTTGTGCTTCAGGCCACCGACACACAACATACTGGAAACAGTAATACCTATCTGATGACTTGTATCGGTGAAATGATGCAAAGAATAAGGTGAAGAGAGCATAGAGAGAAGGTCAGACAACATGTGATTACGACCGACTCCATTTGGTAAAGGAAATAGAGGATCCCTGCCCCCACTAGAACCATCCATTATATAGTTTTAGTGTTCAAGTACGTTATTAAACCTTCCAATATGGATTAGACGACATCATCAGCAACCTGTCGTGTGTCCATCGGAAGTATCAATTGGACTACTCTAAATGGGAAAGATAAAAATCCCCAAGGATTAAATACCGGCGAACAAAATAATATCATAACAAAAAAATTATTAGACATGCAAAACCACTACAATTTTCAAAGTATATAGCTAAATTCACTTTTATTTTTCACTTCTGTACGTATGCAAAAATGTAATAAGGGTTTTATAGACTTGTGGTACCTCTTTTAGTTTTTTTAGTGATGCGTCCTCAAAAGTATAGCAATTAAGAAAAGGCCGGCATGCCTGCAGTGGCGGAGGTGGGATTAGTGGGATTAGGATGTTGGGGAGGGCCGGTTGGAGCAGAAAACAAGTCAAATGCTGCACTGTTCATGTGTTTATTATGAACAAATCCATAGTATTGGGAGGGGGGCAGGGCCCCTTGCTGGTCATGTGTTTATCGCCACACAATGCCTGCAAATAAGAACACATTTTTTTCTCACTACAATGATTTTGATAGTTAAATTTATCGGTACACATTTAACTGGGAACAGAAATATTTTAGATGATGTACTCCTAATCCCTCATTCGAACGGTTGATTACTTCATCTGTTGACGAACCAAAAAAATGATAGGGGCACATACATACTCTTAAGTCAATTTATAAACCTTGATGGAGATGGAGATATTAACAAATAGACTGATATTTGTCAGTTGTGACTGAAATTAGGTAATTCATAGAAGGATAAACTCTAAAAATTAGCAGAAAAGAGGAATATGGAACATTAGCATGGAGTTTTATAGTCGGAGATCTGATGGTGTAGATGACCATTGTTGAATTGTAGTTTGATCTATACCCTAACCACACACATAGTAAAGGTGGCAGTGGCTCCAGCGTCCACGAAGGCAGTGAAACTGGGACTCCGAAATATCCTCGTTTCCTTGTTCTGTGTTCAAGGGCTGCTCGAAAGGGTGGTATTTCAACAATTAGACAATAGCTAGCTGATTCATATCAACTCATAGCACGACAATAAAAGGCGATAAAAAACAGCAAAAAAGAAAATGACATCTAAACGCTATACCACTCAAACAAATGATTTTTTTTGGTATTCCAAACTGCAAGACTACAATGAACCTTGTATCCATCTGTTTATAAATAAGCATTTGTAGCTAAGAATGGATCGATCAAACTGTGACAGAGAAACAAAATTGCATACAGAGTTGTAGCAAGGAACCAAAATCAAAGGGGTTCCTAACCCGGGTTGGGGAAACCTATCAAACTTGCAATCTGAGCAAGCTAAAAAGGCGATGAAATAAATGCTCTCACCTAAAGCAAGGAGGAAGCTTGCATGTGGTTGACAGTGAGGTGCAGAGGTTGAGGTTGTTGAACCAATCACACATGCAAAATTCAGGATTTTCTATTTCCTTGTGAGACACATACCTTGAATAATGAAAGAATGACATCGCAAGACACTGGACAATACATTTCAATTTAGCATCTAGAAATTGCTCTCCCGGTGGAAAACCTGCAAGCATAGAAATATAGGACATCGTGGTGAACAATTTGAATAATATTCTTACTGAAGTACAGTGAGAGCAAAACATAGCACACAAAGCGTAAATAGAAGACCTCAATATTTCAGCATGAGTATTAAACTATTAATGGTAAAGACAAATGAACAGGTTGCATTTCATTGAAGATGCTCTAGCCATAGGGTGAAATTCATTTGAAAAATCTGAAAACACACATTTGTTAACCATTGCCTTCAGAACTGAACACACACATCCAAAACACCTGAAATCTGGTTTCCATGATTCTTTGTGGTACACAGCTAAATTGTAAACTTATTAATATATTTCGTTGCTTATTTGCTACAAAGAAAATTTTGGATACCATTGAGAACATCAGCACTATAAGCCTGTGATGCATACTGTCTATATTCCTACAGCATGTGCAAGTAAAATGCAAACACTGTGTCATGATAGAAGGACGGTTTTTTTTTTTTTTTTGCTTTGTGATGCGAAACCTCCCTTTCATCAGTCACATACAGAATTGACGTTTCATCACTTAGATTATATCATCACGCAGCAACAGAAATACAAATTAACAAAGGGGGGGGGGGGGGGGGGTGATCTTGCCTTATCAATTTCCTGTTGCTCTTGCTCCTCCCTCACATACTCGGATCCAATGTGATCCCCTCCTACTACAAGGAATCATGAGTTGGACAAGAGAAGGTGCAGAACTGTGTATGTGAGAGAGGAAAAGTAGATCAGAGAAAGAAAGAGATGTACCTGCAGGTTTCATTCATCAACGACAAAAGGGTGTGGAGCTAGGGTCCCTCACCATCGGATGCAGGCACACCCCTTCGGAGAGGAGACACGCGGTCGGCATCTGCCTCCCCGCCGCGCACAACAGGGCCACCTCCCTCGCCCATGTCCTCACCGACGCCTACGCGGCGCTCGCCGACTGCGCCGTCCCTGGAGGGACTTTCCCTTCGCGGGGCACCTCTTCCTCGGCGGAGGCGGCAGTGCGTGGAGGAGGGATGGCGGCGACGGCGGACCGGGCGGCGCGCCGGCGGCCCTGACGGCTCGGCTCTCGTCTGGGCGCGGCGCGTTGTGGACGGGGCGAGGAGGGGCCGGACAGAGCGGCGCGTGGACGGGGCGGCCGAGCGGCTGGAGAGTGGGCGTGGCGGTCCGGCGGCGTGCAGACGGAGGCGGCGGTGGCTGGCGGGGAGTATGTGGGGGGAAGAGGTCGGGCAGGGGCCAAACTGCCCGAGGGCGTGGTCGCGGGAGGGCGCTTTTTTTTTTGACCGGACGTGTTTATGAGGATTGTATGGTGGGTAATTAAAGCATAAAACATGTTTGTTGTTTTGAAGCGATGTAGACCATCAGATTGCAGGTTTGAATGGATAGGATGATTTGGTTCTCCGCCCTCTCTTCCTTTTATAGGGGTAGTAGATGATTATTTTGTTTTTGTTTTTTATTTTATGGTCTTCTATTTTTCTCGTCCAGATTTGGTTTTTCCTAGATTTTTTCAACATTTTCCCAATAAGTGGTGAATATTTTTCAAATGCTCACAACTTTTCTTCAATGTATGGATAAATTTTTTTTAAATACAAACTTGAATTTTTTTTATATAGTGTGATTTTTTAAAATTTATGGTGAACTTAATTTTCAAATACATACTGAACATTTTAATATATACTCTTCGTCTGAGAAAGCTTGTCCCCGATGACAATTTGTGACAATCCCCCTCGCTTTAATCCGACAAATGACACAGCCCGCACCGCGTCCCCCCATCCCCCTCCTCGATTTTGCGACGGCTACGGTGACAATGTCACCCCCGGCCGCCTGCTCAGTCGCCTCGCCGCGCGCCGGCTGCCTTCTTCACTTCATATCGCCGCCTTTCTTCGTCCGCGTTGCCTGATCCCGACGAGGGGGGAGGGGAGGGGAGATCAAGAGGAAATGGATCCCCTTCTCGATTTGCCGACTCTGACGTGTTGTGGCGCCAAGGCCAGGCGGACCGGAGCGCGCTGCTGCTAGTGGCCGCCGTCGGATCGCTGGCCTCCGACGCCCCCCTCCGCGCCTCCGAATACACGGCGGTGTCGCTGGCCTCCGACGTGCTCCTCCTCCTACTGGCGGTGCTCCTCCGACGGGGCAACACCAGCACAAGAGAGGCGCCAATAAGACGCCAGGCGCCAGGCATGCGACGCTCACCTCCCATGCAAGCTCCCCTCCCATGCAAGCTCCCCTCCCCTGCAAGCTCCATGCATGAAGATCATCAGAAGAAGGGCATCAAGGTTTCATGCGTGGTTCAGTCTAGATAGGCTGAATATGTTGTTGCTGTGGTCATAGAGATCAAATTTGTTTATGTATACAGAGTAGAGTAAATAGCATAAAACTACTAGTTTACAGGTTAGGGTTCCAAAAAACTACCAGATTTTAATTTTTCTCAAAAAACTACCAAACGCGTGGTCGGCTGTTTCAAAAAACCCAAATCACCGAGTGTTTAAATTGTAAACCATTTTTTGATATTTGTGGCCCACCTGTCAGGTCCATGTGGCATAAAAATTAACACCGTTAGGTTGTCCGTTAGATTGACCATTCACAGGTTATGACCGGTGGGGCCCAAGTATTTATAAAAAGCAATTGAGTCTTTGTAATTTTCAAAAGAAAAGCGATGGGGTCCCTGTACTTCTTCTAAAAAAAGTGATCGGGTCCTTGTGAAGAAAAGAAAAAAGCAATCAGATCCTAGGCCAATCCCGCACGGCTTCTCTCCAGCAACCGGCCGCCGTCCACTCCCCTCCATCCCCTTCCCTGCCGGTGACTGGAGGTGGCTGAGCTCCAGGACATGGAGTGCGCGGCCGGCGGCTCGCCATGGCGCGGCCAGCAGCGGGGCCTCGGGCACCTCCCCATGGCGCGGCCTCAGGCAGCTTGCGGCCAGCAGCGGGGCCTCTGGTGGCTTCCCATGGCGCGGCCTCAGGCGGCTCGCGTCCAGCACAAGCACGAGCACGGCATGGTCAGCTGTGCATGCAATCTTCCTCTGGCACGAGCACGAGCACAGCACGGCATGGCAGCACGGCAAACTCCTGCAGGATACTTCCCTGGACAGGGTTAGTCTGCAGGGGGAGGGGGAAGGCGAGATGCTCGCCGGCAGCGGCGCTCTGGCGACCGGCCGGCCGGCCCAAGGGGCGAGCGTACGCGTCGAGCACCCTCCATGGCTGCGTCGGGGGCAAGCGGCGGGAGGAAGAAAGAGAGATAGAAAAAGAAGACGGGGTGAGTAAGAGAGATAACGGAGTTGACATTTTATGCCACGTCAGCTCCGACGAGTGGGCCATCCTTGTCATAATCACGATCAATTTGAAAGCATACGGTGATTTGGGTTTTTTGAAACAGCCGACCACGCGTTTGGTAGTTTTTTGAGAAAATTTAAAATATGGTAGTTTTTTGGAACCCTAACCTGTAAACTAGTAGTTTTATGCTATTTACTCATACAGAGTATGATCATTTTAACTTTGCTGTCAAAAGTTAGTGCAAGTTCAGTATGTTCAGTTCAGTTCTTTTTGCTGCCGGATCAAATTTGTTTCTCCCATTTTACAGAAACAAAATGTATCCAAAATCTGGAGTAATTGACTGGCAAAGAGGATGCATGTAAGACTTTTCTTAAATAAACTGCTAAACAGACATTGCTAGTTTGCTACTGCTTGCTAATTTTCTATTACTATTGCTTGCTAATGTTGCTGCTACTGCCATTGATAACTGTATCTTCCTACTGCTATTGATGGAGTATTTATCTTGTTATGTTAGTGGACTTCTGTATTGTTTGTCTATGGCCATTGATAATTCGGAATTGGAACTTGTTTGAACTTGAAAGTTTGGAATAAGGAAGTACTCTGAAAACTGTTGTCATTTTAACTGAATATGGTAAACTGAAAACTGATGTTATTTTAATTAAATTTCTCTGAAAATATAATTGCAGTGGCTAGTCCTGGATATTGGTGAGAATCACAGTCTTATGGTTGAAATTCTTCCACAAGTTCAATCATTGGCTTTATAACATTTTAATTGTTACATTATAGTCTCTTGGTTCATGACAACTAAAAGATCAGAATCTGTTCTAAAAGGACAAGAATGAAGAAGAAGACTCGGGTCCATGGGGATTTGCTTTTGTAATTAACTACTCAAACTCAATTTGTAAAATGTAGTACTCCATCAGATTGAATTCTCTAACTGAAATTTTCAATGATCATCATCATTCTCAGTTTCAGTGATCATCTAACTGGATTTGATTTATTATTTTTGGTACAATCATCATTCTAAGAAGAAGAAGAAGAAGAAGAAGAAGAATGGAGAAGAAGAAGAAGAATCTAATCAAGACAGTACTCCAAATTAGCTAGCCATTAATGCTTTAGATTCTTCTTCTTCTCCATCCTTGTAATGACCCTATACATGTGAACTTCACAGAGAGGGGGTAGTTATTGAAGATATTATTTCTCTCAACTGGAGTTCTGTCTTTACATCTTATCATAAGATTCAAATAAATCCAGATAATCCAAATAATTTGAAATAAATCCAAATAATTCAAAAAAAACAAATAATCCAAATAAATTCAACTAAATTCAAATAAGTTCTAATAATCTAGCTAATTCTGAAAGAAGAAGAAGAAGAAGAAGAATCTAGCTAATTCAAATAATTCCAAATTAATTCAAATAAACCTAGCTAATTCAAATAAATCCAACTTAATTCAAATAATTCCAACTTAATTCAAATAAATCCAACTTAATTCAAATAATTCCAACTTTTCCTTTTCCTTTCTTTTCAAATAAATCCAACAAGACATACACATGGCATACACATATACACAAGACATACACATCACATACTCCTATCCTTTCTTTTCCTTTTCCCTTTCTCTATCTACTCATTTCCTTGTTCTATAATGTCCTTCGTGTGAGCAACTAGCTTCGTGCTGCAATATACACCAACTATTTCCTCTCCAGCATTCTGTAGACGTTCCTTATGCAGATTGGACATCTTGTAGTTGTTTCCTCCTTGATCTTTCATCACTTCGACCATGACTGCTTGCAACATCATAAAGCTCTTGAATAGCTTATGGGCATTGTAGTTCTCAAACTCCTCCTCTACACCCTGTACCAATTCCTGGATATTCATAGGTGCTCTACAGTCGGTTAGGAATTGGAGGGAGCAGTGGAAACAAAGATCTAAAACATTGAGCTCAGGGCTGTTTGGTGGTTGTTGTAACAATCGAATATCCAGATCTGTCTGTGCCAAAGCTTCTAGAAAACCAGCATCATTAGGGAGGACTTGCGGTGCTGCATTATCTTGTTGAATGAAGATCGTTGTGTCCTCGTCACCGTCGGGCCATTTGTCTTGAATGGCAGGGATTACTTTATTGATTAGGTAATCTCTGCACACAGGTTTGGTAATCTTGTTTTGTCACCTTGTTGAGCTTCATCCTCCTCTTCTGGCATCAAGTTCAAATCCATAGGGTCACCTTGTTGAGCTTCGTCACCTTGTTGAGCTTCTTCATCTTGTTGAGCTTCACCCTCCTCTTCAGGCATCAAGTTCAAATCCATAGTTGTGTGCTCCTATCTGTACTCATAACAAGAGTACACAAAATATGAATGGTTAGCATATAATCATACCAAGAATACAAAAGATGAAAGGAGATATTTCTTGTTGTGGCCAAATTGCTCTTTTATTTGAATTTTTCTTGTTGTGGCCAAAAGAAAATGGATGGATCTACGTAATGTAGGAGGAGGATCATGTTTTTAGTGCCTTAGTACACGAAAGTAGGCAAAGTTTATGTAAGAATATACTTAAATGCAAGGAAAAAATAAGCAACAAGTTTATTCAGTTAACTAAAATCAAGTTTATTCAGTTAAGGACAAAATTATTTTGATCAAGTAATTGCTGTGAGAACATTGCAACATTTCTTCTCCTGTGTAGAATTAGTAAATGTTCAGTTTTTGCCCCTTTTCAGTAAAGGGGTGCAGCAACTTTTCTTCTTCTTTTTTATCTAGTGTGCCATGTCTTTTCTTCTCCTATGTAGAATTAGTAAATGTCCAGAATTATGTTGTGTATGCCAGTGTTGTGTTAACACTTAACATGCATCAGTTTTGAGATATCTGTAGTTATGCAAATATCTTGTTGTGTGGCTTCACTGTAATCCAGAAGAAAGGAAGAAGAAAAAGAAGAAGAAGAAGAAGACACTAAAGATGCTCAAGACACTTTAGTGAACATGTCCAATTTGATTTGCTTCTGATGACTGAAAATGGGAATTAATAGCAACAGTAACTAGCCAATATTGTGTTCTCACTGCTCACAAGCAACAATAACAGCAAGCATGTAATACTTTGAAGGCTTCGGTGGTGAAGATGTTGATTAAATTGTCAACAGTAACATCAAGCATGGAATTCAGGTAGCAACAGTAACAGCAACATGGTTATCTGTTATGTTCTCACTGCTCACAAGCTAACAGTAACATCAACATGATTTAGTTTCCGAAGCTAACTGAATTTTTTGAAGCTAGCAGCAACGACTGGTACGCGTCGATGCTATACAAATGGTTTTTAACCCCTTTTCGCGATGGTGTTCGGAACCGTCGCCAAGTGAGTGACGGCAATAGGCGGGTCCTTCCCACACGACCCAAAAACCATCGGGGATATTCCCTCCTGGCACACACACTCAGTAAAATGAGGTCGTGTGCGATCGGCGAGCGCTCAAATACGGAAATACATACAGTAGAGCTAAAAATACAATTATACAGGCGAAATTGTTTCCGGTCGCAAGTACATCCCACACAGTCAGTCCCCGCTAAACGTTTCCGTTCGTATGTACATCTCACAGTCTCTCCAAGGAAAACATTTCCGTTCACAGGTACATCACACACAATTTTCCCCGTTAAATCATTTGTGATAGCGTTGCCATTGCACACGATATTAACAATTTTATCGTTTGCGTTATTGAATGCATCACACACGGTGCGTAGAAGAAACTGTGTGGTAAAGTTTGTCCATCGCACACAGTTTTTATGTGGTAAACGTTTGCGCAAGGTGGCCTAACGCAAACAGTTTTCAAGAGGATGTCGTGTGTGTGCAGTGGAGATTGATCGCACACGTAGTGGATCCTAGAAACGTTTCTGATCTCCACGTCTATCGCAGATGTTTCACTTTCGCAAACCGTGTGCAATGTAATCCCTAATTAATCCCTAATTTAAAAATCACATGTTTTGAATTTGAGAGTAGGCAATCATTTATTTCATATACAACCATGTTTATTACAAATATAGGTTCAACCACCAATGCATAATTCGATGCACAGGTACATATACTAAAGAACTACAGAAGCACCAAGTAAAGAATGATGAACCACAGTTGTACTAAAGACTGTAAAGAGAGAGGCGAAAGACATTCTGGTTGCTGGAGAAGGTGAAGCGGAATGCCCATATTGTGCACTCCTCCATGCGTAATGCGTGCACGACTCTAGGCCAACCCCTTGTGATGGATGCCCGTCCATCCTTCACTGTCTTCATTATGACTTCTCGATGCTCATTGTAGTCTGGATGAAATACTTTAACCTTCATTGTGTGTCCACCAATCATGTGCTTTGCGAGGTAATCTTGAGTGAACTGCTTCGGGAACCACTGCGAACGAAAAAGATTCAGATATTGTTGTCTAACAACTCATTATGGGTAGTAAAAAGAGAAGGCTGCAGAGTTTTTAGTTACCATCCTACAGCTCACTTTTGTGTTGGATAGAGCATAAACAAATAATTTTCTTGCCACCATTCGTATCCATTTGCTAATAATCCTTATCACTTTCCTCACTTGATGCTTGTTCATGAATATCTCATTGCCCCATACGCAAAAAGGGTCGATGCGTGGATCCTTGCCAAGGGCATATGTACCTACAAGCAACAAGTCAATATTAGAAGCTAACAAGTGTCCAGGCATGGATCTATATGCACTACATTATGGAACGACGGGGGGGGGGGGGGGGAGTACAAGCTGAGGGATGAAGCTAACCTCGGCGGAAAATGGTGGCCACTCCCGTTGTTGTCATGCATAAGTAGTGGAAAGGCATGATAAGTACAGCAACCTTAACTTCAAACAAATATAGCAAAGGTAAACAACATCATCTCCAAATGATAGCTTGAACGTGTTGGTTTCAACATGCTGTTAAAGCAGATATAAAATGGAAGGCAATTAATGTTACCGACAGCAGGCTTAACAGCCATCAAATATTGCAATTCAAACTGGTATTGTTGAAAATGAATAGAATGTAGGTAATGCTTAAACATCACACTGGATAAATGTGTAAAACTGAAATAAAGGGCATGTGTTAACTACACCACGAATAACTGGAACCAAATATAGCCGTTCAAACTGGTATTGATGTAGTCGAGCGGCACAGTTCCGACTTGCACATAATGAACAACACATTGTGAATGACTAAAATAAACAAGGCATAAATGACCAGGATAACAACCAAATATAGCCATTGAAAACTGGACAGAGTCTCACTGCAACCAACCTAACAAGCAAATACAGATAAACAAGGCATATGCTTGAAAACTGGACAAATGCTCACTGCAACCAACCTAACAAGCCAATACGGATAAACAAGGCATCTGCTTGATAACTGGACAAATGCTAAAAAACAACCTAACAACCAAATACAGATAAACAAGGCATCTGCTTGATAACTGGACAAATGCTCACTGCAACCAAACTAAGAACCAAATACATATAAACAAGGCATTTGCTCGATAACTGGAAAAATGCTCACTCCAACCAACCTAACAACCAAATACAGATAAACAAGGCATCTACTCACTATAAACAACCAAATATAGCCATTCGTGAGACTGAAGTGGACAATTCATACTTAAACATCACATAGCCCTATTGAACAATACATTTTTGCATAACTGAAATAATTAAACATGGCACAGTTAAAGCACCGCACGGCAAATGCCACTACAACAAAGGGTACGGGTTGGCAAGCTAGAAAAGGTAAGATTTGCTGATAGAATGTTGCCTCACATTTCATGGACAGAATCCTTCCAGTTGGAAGAGCACAAACCCATGGTGCACTCTCCGATGTCACAGATGGGCTGTTTCACCTTGGAAGAACCTTCGTGGGTGCCATCCTTGTGGTCGTGGTCGATGAGATCTGACTTGGAAATTGCGGATCCCAAGCCGCCGCCGTAGAACGTGTCCTTCAGAAATGACAAAATGGGCTCGATGGCGTATAAAGCTCGCAAATCCTTGACCGCATTGTGGAGGAGATCAGTGGCAGGGCCGTCGAAGAGATCGATGGCGGTTGAACCAGAGGGGTTGGGGATGGACCACTTAACCTGTGACATGCCCCGCGTGAAGCCGTCGCTGTGGACGAGCTTGATGTCGTAGCCAGCTTTCCCGAAATACAATAATACACTAGCCCGCTGACATGAAGCCTTCGGCATGGCAACATAGTCAACGTCTTCGCCGGCTTCCGCGGCGACGTGTTGCTCCGGGATCGACAGGTCGGGGCGAACGACGGCCACCTCGCCAATGTCTGCTGGAGAGCCCATGATAAACCTCTTCTTGGCCGAACGCTCGTCGGGCTCCCCGGGATACGTGGTCGAGGTTAGGCTGTGATATTCTAGAGCAGGGGATGTGGATCTGGCGGGGAGGGACACCGTGGGCCTCATCTAAAAACTCAGGTGAGTGGGGCGACCATATGGGAATCGCTGGGTAATTAACCTAAACTTTTTTTATCTAAGATAGGAGGAACGGGCAGACCGGCAGGGGTTGGTGGTGGCGCCGGCGGTGGCCGCGAGCTACGGTTTGAGGGGGGGAGGGGGCGGGTGGGGGACTGTGGAGTGGGGGTGTTTGAGGATACGCCACGGCTACTGAAAATTTTGGTAATGGTGGGTGGAGATAGTGGTGGACGAGGGAGGGCGACGGTTCAAATGCCTCGGCTACTGCAATTTTACTATAAGGTCGGTGCTGGAGGAGTGTGGGCGACGGTTGAAGTACGACGGCTACTAAAATTAGGGTAAAGGAATTGATGCGGGAGTGCCCAAGATCGCGCACAGTCCAATAACAATATGCGTGTATGATAATAATGAAAAGTGGAGCGGAACCGCCGATTTTTGAAACGCTCAAGGCGGGTAGTTTGTTTTTATATTTCTAGCTAGCTGGTCTATCGCACACGGTTCGTCCTAATTTCCAAATAAATTTACCCGCCTTTAGCTTGCACATGTGGTGGTTTTACAGCGCACTTGCATCGCACACGGTTAAGCCAGTACCTCCACCCTTTGCTCGTGCTTGCGCGGTCGTGGTGATTTTACATCGCACTTGCATCGCACACGATTGAGCCAGAACTCCACCTTTGCTCGCGCTTGCGCATGCGTGGTGATTTACAGCGCACTTGTATCGCACACGTTAAGATATTATACCTGTATCCGTTGAGCGTCATCAGAGTCTTTGCAGCAAAAAATAACGTTAGAGAGGGTCAGAAGACAGCCACACCAGCATGTGGCCCAAATATATATGAGTGAAAAGGGTGGTTTGTGATGTTCGAAATTCCAATGCACAACTTTGACCGCACGGGCCATGGTTGGGCGTGTCGTCGAAGATCGATGAGAGGGGCCAAAAGTCAAGAACCACCTGGAAGTGGCCAAATATATGTAGGAATATTGGGGATGTTTAAAACTTGAAATACACAATGCATAATTTTTGTGGCACCTGCCTCGCAAACCCGAAAGCACCCTTGGATATATATATATATATATAATGACATAATGTCGTACCTAGCTAGGATGCTTGGCCCACCACCTCCCACTTCGTGTCAGCGGGGCGGATGCACGTAATGATCGATACTTTGGTCATACATGCATGTCTCCATGACCTACCATAAGACGAACCAATGAATCTATTGTTTGGTCAAACGACAACTGTTGTTGTCGATAAACTGCTTGGGCCAATAGATTAAACCATCATAAAAATCGCATGAGAGGGACCACCCAACACCTCTTGCATGTGGCCCAAAATGATATACGTTGGGAAGGGGTGATGCATGTTTTCAATATAGAATAATTTACAATTTAGATGTGGTGCCTACCTCTTGATACAGACAACAACCATGAAGGCAAGGTAGTTAAGGACGAGATACACAGGGTATGATGTAGGTCGAACCCAGCAATCCGAGCATGTGGGAGGGAATCCTGACAACGCATGAGCTCGAGCTTTGGTTGAGCGACATGTGACAGTGACCGGCCCTAACACGATCTAGGAGGAATCCATTCATGGCCAACACATACCCCTAATTATCGGTCAAAGGGATGATATATATACACTCGGCGAGCCCACAGATATGCGTGTCGTCACAAAAAACCACACAAGGGAGACGTGGTCGATTAGAAGACCCCATATACACTGCATGCGGCCCGAAAATATGTATGGGTACGGTGGGGTGTGATGTATTTAAATCCCAAATGCACAACTTCGATGGGCCACCAACTACATTACAAACCGAACACCATACCCGACTCCAAGCCTGGTTCAATACGTACGATGTCACTTTCCCAACTTCGAGGCGGCAGCGGGGGGGGGGGGGGGGGTCATCCCACGCATGCGCTCAAACTTTATTTTGTCTAGCATGGGACACATCTATATCTATACCCCTATATAGTGTGCGAATAATTTTGAAAGTTGGTCGTTGGATGAAGCCAATCTGACGGTACAGAGATGGCAAATCCGAGCACTACTGGCCGTTGGATATCATCTACATTCCACCAGATTCTGCCACATGTACAATCTAGAAGACTCCATGGTTGAACTTAAGCATAATGCACAAACCTCAAAATACAAGCACTTCTCCTTTGTTCTCTAGAATCTTCCATATCTTAATTGCCCAAACTTTTTTCTAAATGAATTGTCACTTTTTGTTTTTTACTTTATGCTTTACAATGCACAATTCCATGAATCTAAAATATATTTTTTTATATAAAACTAATTAATTTTGGATGAGATGAACTATAAGAATTAAATGAACATCTACATCATGCATATATGACTCAAAGCTTACATGCTATAGTGTAGTATTTATTCATAATTTGGTTATCAAATCTCATGCGTGCAATGCACGTGTACCTTACTAGTATCAAGAGAAAACCATCATGGTCAAACCCTTCTCGTTGTTGGGTCAAAGGGATAGATTGTGTGGGGCCCCCTAATTGTCGGTAAAGGATAGTATATATATACCTCAGGGAGCCCACAGATATGTGCCGTGTCTATAAGCCGCACAAGGGAGACATGCTCGAGAAGAACACCCTGCCCCCTATACCCTGCATGCAACCTGAAAAAGGTTTATTTAATCGCCATGACAGGTCAAGTCAATCGTTCTTTAATTTTTTAGAGGAAAAAATAACCCATAAGAAATAGTAGGTTTATATAATCTCCATGACAGGTCAAGTCAATCATTCTTTATTTTTTAGAGCAAAAAATAACCCATAAAACATAGTCTACAAATTAGCAAAACAAGGATCCCAAGGTTTATATAATTGCCATGATAGGTCACTACAGGGTATAATATATCTCTATAATGACCGTGTCATGGCATTTAAATGAAGCTTGAGATATGCAACTTCCCACCGGGTCACCCATCCTTGGACTACCGCAGCCCGAGCACGCTTAACTTTTGCGTTCTATTCAACTAGGCTAGCGGATGGGAAGCCAGCTGAGGGAGTCCTAGATTAGGGGGTCCTTGGACAGCCGGACTATATCCTTCAGCCGGACTGTTGGACTATGAAGATACAAGATTGAAGACTTCGTCCTGTGTCCGGATGGGACTCTCCTTGGCGTGGAAGGCAAGCTTGGCGATACAGATATGTAGATCTCCTCCCTTGTAACCGACTCTGTGTAACCCTAGCCCCCTCCGGTGTCTATATAAACCGGAGGGTTTAGTCCGTAGGACAACAACAATCATACCATAGGCTAGCTTCTAGGGTTTAGCCTCTACGATCTCGTGGTAGATCAACTCTTGTAACACTCATATCATCAAGATCAATCAAGCAGGAAGTAGGGTATTACCTCCATCGAGAGGGCCCGAACCTGGGTAAACATCGTGTCCCCCGCCTCCTGTTACCATCCGCCTTAGACGTACAGTTCGGGACCCCCTACCCGAGATCCGCTGGTTTTGACACCGACATTGGTGCTTTCATTGAGAGTTCCACTGTGTCGTCATCATAAGGCTTGATGGCTCGTCTTGTTGTCAAGGACAACATCACCTCTGGGGGAGTCCTGGCTGTAGGCCAAACTCTCTGTCTAGGCGGTTTCGTCATGACCGCCCGTTCGGCCGCTGCGCCGACGATGACTTCTCGGGTCGTCGAAAACAGCCTCCACGTCGGCTCGGAATTCGCCGAGCAGTTGGATCCAATGGAGCTCTCTTCCTTGAACGAGCTCTTGGATCGCATCGCCGCCTTGGGAGTCGCTACGGACTATGATCAGATCGGGCTTAAACCCGACCAAAGGGAGATTAACTCCCCGCCGGTCACCCATCAGATAGCGGCGGTGGAGGAGCAATGCAGTAATTCTTCCTCTATCTTGAGGACAAACTATGTCCGGATTTCCGAGCTCTCCGAGCCGGATACCCGTCTACGGGAGGACATGGCCCAAACCTTGAACCTAGAATTAGGCAGTGGGCCAGACCTATTGAGCAACACCCCGGAGCCCGAACTTCCAAGATCGGAAACTCCTCCGCCCTGGGTCTTAGATCGGGTCAAGGTTCGGACTTAAATCCACCCACCCACCCAGATATAAGCGATCTTTCCCACATTAGACAAGAGCCCCAAGAGACAG
Source organism: Aegilops tauschii subsp. strangulata (assembly GCF_002575655.3). NCBI lineage: Eukaryota > Viridiplantae > Streptophyta > Magnoliopsida > Poales > Poaceae > Aegilops > Aegilops tauschii. Next base: position 72,736,826 of record NC_053041.3, read on the forward strand.
TACACCACTATTGGGCCAGATTCCTCCTTGTAATGAGCAAGGTTAAGGACTGTCGCGAGGAAGACGCAATTTCATTCTTTTGCAAAAATTGCGCGGACAAGGGAATCCTCAACGCCATAAGTCGCCGTGACATAGCACACTTCGCAGACTTGGCGGCCATAGTACATAAGTACTGTGCGATGGAAAGCGCCTGGAAAACCCAAACAAAATTCTGGGATCCTCCGGCTCTCACTAAACCCCCCGTCCGAACTAAAAGGGTGTACTCTCATAAGTCACCCGACCCAATTACAAAGAAACAAAAGCCCACTACAGGGCGTGGAACCATATTGGAGGGGTGGCTCAACGGGCCATGCAAAATTCACAGTACAGCGGATACCATACCAACACACAGCCTTAGAGCATGTTGGGTACTCCAGCAGGTGGCCAAGAGCGGTGAGGATATCCTCATCAACAATACCGCAGAGCACCATCCCATGGAGAACAACAGTACAGTATTGACAGTCTTCGAGACCTTCGCCTCAAATAATAGGCGTAAGCGAGCACTCCGCAGTCTGGCCGAAGTCTGCCAAATAGCAGCAATAAATCCATGGAGCGATACGGCTATCACCTTCAATGCCAGTGACAAACCTAAATTCCGAACAGCACGAGCACCAGCCGCCTTGGTCCTTAGTCCAATTGTGGACAGGTTCCGGCTTACTAAAGTGCTCATGGACGGCGACAGCGGATTAAACCTCATCTATGAGGAGACTCTTCGAAAAATGGAAATAGACAGAAGCCGCATTGAGCAAAGCAGCACGACCTTCGGAGGAATCATCCCTAGTTGGGAGGCATGATGTGCCGGCAAAATCACACTAGATGTGGTATTCGGCACGCCGGAGAATTATAGGTCCGAAGAAATCGCATTCCAAGTGGCCCCGTTCAATAGCGGATACCATGCCCTTCTAGGGCGGGAGGCATTCACGATCTTCCAAGCTATACCCCATTACGGGTACATGAAGCTCAAAATGCCCGGGCCCAATGGAATCATCACTCTAGCTAGTGATCCGGACATAGCACTCCGCGCCGAAAATAAAACAGCCGCTGGCCCTCGAGACGTTATCCGAAGCCCTCGCGACCGAGGAACTAACCGCGCTGCGCTCCACAGTGGACAGGGACGACGTGATACTCGACAAAAGATCCAAGTCCACCTCTTTTAAACCAGCGGATGAAATAGTCAAATTCCAAGTCCATCCAACGGACCCTACAAAAACAGCATCTATCGGGGTATAGTTAAACCCCACAGTAGATGCCGCACTACGGGAGTTCTTGCGTGAAAATTGGGACATTTTCACCTGGCATCCTTCAGACATGCCAGGAATCCCACGCAGGCTGGCCGAGCATAGCCTTAACATTCTAAAGGGGTTCAAGCCGGTCAAACATACTCTTCGGCGTTTCTCTGAACCTAAGCGACAAGCCATGGGAGAAGAACTAGCCAAGTTACTGGAAGCCGGATTCATCCGAGAAATAAAACATCCGGAATGGCTAGCAAACCTGGTGATGGTACCAAAGAAGGACAAATCCTGGCGCCTATGTGTCGACTTCAAGGACCTTAATAAGGCTTGCCCCAAGGATCCCTTCCCCCTCCCTCGCATCGATCAAATTATCGAGGCTACCGCAGGACACGACTCATTGTGTTTCCTTGACGCATACTCCGGATACCATCAAATTAAGATGGCAGAGTCCGATCAAGCCGCAACGGCATTTATCACTCCATACGGCCCCTTCTGTTTTAACACCATGCCTTTCAGGCTCAAAAACGCCGGTGCAACCTATCAACGCATGATTCAGACATGCTTGGAGACACAGATCGGCAAAAAAGTGGAGGCATACATAGACGATGTGGTCATTAAAACCAGACACGTCGAATCCTTAATAGACGACTTGAGGCTCACGTTCGATAATCTTCGAACATACGACATTAAGCTCAATCCGGAAAAATGCGTCTTCGGCGTGCCCGCCGGAAAGCTCTTAGGCTTCATCGTCTCCAACAGAGGAATCGAAGCAAATCCGGCTAAAATCAGAGCCCTGTCACAGTTGGCCATCCCAACAGACCTCAAGCAAATCCAGCAACTAACTGGATGTGTGGCTGCCTTAAGCCGCTTCATCTCCCAATTAGGGGAAAAGGCACTGCCTCTTTATCGCCTTCTCCGACGCACCGAACACTTCGAGTGGACGGATGCGGCCACGGCCGGACTAGAGGAAATAAAAGCCGTTTTGGCCACAAACCCAATCTTGGCCGCGCCAAGTGTAGGCGAACCAATGCTGTTATATATAGCGGCAACACACCAAGTTGTAGGTGCAGTGCTCGTCGTCGAACGAGAGACGGACGGACATAAGTTCCCGCTTCAAAAGCCGGTTTACTATGTATCCACTGTCCTCACTCCATGCAAATCACGGTACCCACATTATCAAAAGATAGCATACGCGGTCTTCATGGCATCCCGGAAACTACGACACTACTTTCAAGAGTGTTCAATTATGGTGGCCTCTGAAGTACCACTCAACGACATAATAAACAACCGCGAAGCCACGGGCCGGATTGCTAAATGGGCTATTGAACTCCTCCCGTTCGACATAATATACAAACCACAGCGAGCCATTAAGTCACAAGTACTGGCCGATTTCGTCGCCGAATGGACAGAAGCCGAACTCCCTAAAGAGTACGGCGCATACTCCAATTGGATCATGCACTTTGACGGCTCTAAAATGCTAGCGGGTTTGGGGCTGGTGTTGTCCTGACATCCCCCACCGGGGATACAGTCCAGTACGTACTCCAAATATTATACACAGACTCCAACAACGCAGCAGAATACGAGGCCCTGTTACACGGCCTCCGGATGGCAGTCTCCATGGGCATTCAACACCTAGAGGTGCGGGGGGATTCGAACCTCGCAATATCTCAAATAAATGGAGACTTCGACGCCAAGGATCCAAAAATGGCGGCTTATCGCAACGCCGTCCTCAAAATGTCAGCTCGGTTCGAGGGGCTTGAATTCCACCATGTGGTCTGGGAAAACAATCAGGCGGCAAATATCCTTGCCCGCATCGGCGCTAAGTGCGACCCGGTCCCACCTAATATCTTTTTGGAAAGGCTGTTTAAGCCATCTGTGGTATGGGAAGGAGAGACCGGAAATAATAGTCCGGACCCGGACACAACGCCAGATCCCGAACACCCTGACGTAATTGGAGGCTTTACCACCGAAATAACACCTTCCGCCCACGTGATTATGGCTGTCATTGCCCCGTGGACAGAACCCTTCTTGGCCTACCTAACTAGGCAGAAACTACCTGAGGACCCAAACGAGGCACGTTGCATTATGCGACGGTCTAAAGCCTACAGGGTCCATGAGGGAGAGCTTTATAAGAAAAGCGCTATCGGAGTCCTTCAAAGGTGCATCTCCGAAGAGGAAGGGCGGCAACTTTTGGCAGAAATTCATGCTGGACTTGCGTTCACCACGCCGTAGTTCGGGCCCTTGTAAGCAAGGCCTTCCGTACAGGTTTGTACTGGCCGACGGCCCGAGCAGACGCACAGAACCTCGTTCAACGATGCGTCGGTTGCCAGCTTTTCGCAAACCAAAGCCATATGCCGCCTACCGCTCTCCAAACAATCCCCATTACTTGGCCCTTTGCGGTCTGGGGGCTTGATATGGTCGGACCCCTCAAAGGGGGAAGCCATAAGAAAAAAATAGTTATTGGTCATGGTGGATAAATTCACCAAATGGATAGAAGCCAAACCAGTTAAAACGGCCGAATCCGGACCAGTGATAGACTTCATATCTGGGGTTGTACACCGTTATGGCGTCCCCCATAGCATCATCACTGACAACGGCTCGAACTTTACAGCCGACGAGGTAAAACTTTGGTGCAGCAACATGGGCATCAAGCTTGATTATGCTTCTGTCTATCACCCGCAAACTAACGGTCAAGTTGAACGAGCAAACGGTCTTATCATGAGCGGCATTAAACCCAGATTAGTGCGATCCTTGAAGGAATCCGATACGCACTGGGTAGAGGAGCTCGACTCCGTACTATGGGGGCTGCGGACCACGCCGAATCGCACTACCGGATACACACTGTTTTTTATGGTGTAGGGCGCAGAGGCGGTACTGCCCTGCGACATAATTCATGACTCGCCTCGAGTGCGCATGTATGAAGAGAAAGAGGCCGAGCTTGATCGGCAGGACAGTTTGGACGCCCTGGAGGAGGAGCGTGACGTGGCAAAAGCCCGTTCCGCATTCTATCAACAACAGGCTCGAAGGTACCAAAGCAGAGAAGTACGAGCCAAAACTTATAACGTTGGCGAACTCGACAAGCTCAAGCCCAAATGGGAAGGTCCCTTCGTTATCGACCAAGTTTTGACTAGTGGAGCGTACCGTCTGCGGGATGCATCGGATAATCGACTCGAGCCAAACCCATGGAACGCAGCCAGACTCCGTAGGTTCTACGCCTAGTGCCGGACTCCATGTTCGTCTCCTTACCTCCGTCAATTTTTTATATATCCGTTATCTGTCTTTTCTTTCTTTCTTTCTTCCCTTTTCCTTCAAGGCCTTAAAAGGCTAAAATGTGTCTTGACTACACAATCTTGACGCGCTAGCCGCGCTCATTATACCTGGGGGCTTCTTATATAGAAGCTTAATATAACTATTTTCCGGGCTCTATGCCCCACACATGTGTTATTCTTCCACATGTACCTTTTTTCGCCATTATATGCATCGATATGACTTAAGTTTTGGCCAAGCTGGGTTGCCTGGCTCTTGTGTTTATGCCCTACGTTCCCGTTAATTCGGCTAGGGCATAAGGGGAGCACCTCTGCGATTGTTACTGCCGGGTCAGCCGGATGTGTACCTCAGACTGGGTGAAGCCGAAAGCTAGCGTTCTTAAGGGAATACTCGGTCGGTGAACAAAAGATGATCCTTATTTATTGTAATACACGCCCCCAGATGTTTTTATCCTGCGTCTCTTTTCGCAGCTCGGATATGCACATTAGGGCATGCGTACCCAGGGAAAGGAACCCTTAACGGAACTATTCTCCCTGGAAGATGTTTCTTACTATCCATGTAATATAGCATAACTAGTTGGGTACTTGTCTGTTCAAGCACTTATGACCCCTACGCCTTGTTTCCATGCGTACCCCGGTTTTTTCATAACTGAGCGTGTATACGGATACACTCCGGACTGTAGGGTCCAGAGGTTGAAGCGAAAAGGTCCGCCATGACAAATGATTTACAATCCGGCTAGGGACAATACATGTCACTTGAAGTACACAGTCACTTAGACTGACTAAATTCTTCTTCTATACCATCCAACAGGCTGTCTAGCCTACAATCCTGTTGCGAATACTTTGCGGCTAATTCTACTTGGTCATACGCCAAACTGACGGGGATCTCTTTCCCATCAGGCCCCACAGGTCCGACCTCGGCCATGTGGTTCGGGTCAGCCTTGGTATATCGCGTCTTCACCATGGCCCAGGCTTCCCTCGCACCTTGTCGGCAGGCTGATATCTTCCATAATCAGAAGCGCCGCCGCGCTCCCTTGAGCTTCTCTACAAGCTCCCCCATGCCTCCTGGCAGGGAGGCGGATGGCCACAAGGCTTGGGCAATGCCATGCGTCACCTGCCGAACTTGTTCGTGCAGCTGTAAGAGCTCTGGCAGAAGATCACCCGCGGACCCGGGCATTTCCTCTGCGGGACGACCCGTCAGCATACCTGCAGACATAACTCTGTTAGCCGGTTTCTTCGCCGAACTCTTTAAAAGTTCGTTCAAGCACTTACTGAAAATGCCGCGTCGAAGCCGCTTATTCTCCTTTACGGAGTCAGCAAGCTGGGCTCGAACATCTTTCAGTTCCACGCCCAGCTGGATATTGGCGTCTTGGAGATTGTTTTTCTCCCGCCTAACCCGTGTAAGCACGCGCTCGCCAGCCTTTAGCTGTCGTTGAGCATGCGGCTCATCCCCTATCACGACATCCGGATTCATTCCAGAGTCATCTGCAGAATCTATTGTTAGATTTGCATGCATGCCGCATATTAAACGGTACATGTCATTCTTTTTGATAGAGGCAAGTGTTACCAGAGGGGGGCCTTCTCGGACTCCTTCATTGCGGCAACTGCGGCCCGTAGCTGGGCTTTGCACTCTTCCAGCTCTTGAGACAATTGGGTATTCTTCTCCATAAGAACCTGCACAAATAATGATCCTTAAATCAGTTGTGTCAACTGTTTCAAGTCTCAGGGGCTACTGATATACATAATTATTAGACTTCTTTACCCGTATATCCTTTACATACTGGTCCATGGCTCTGGCAAGACCATTTTGAGCAGCTCGAATGTACGCGTCTCCTGAGTTGAAGGCATCGAACGCCTCTTGGGAGAAACAAGCGTCACAGAGTACGGCCCGGCGACGCCTGTGATTCATGGCGCTCTCCACCTCGGAATTTGTAGCGGATAGCCTATCCGCATCCTCTGTAGGAGGAACCTCTGGCGTTGGCCCCATGTTAGCGTCCGCCTTTATGTCTGGCTCTGGAGCCTGACTGGTGGAGGCGTGACTGGCAACCTCTCCGGATATAGTCCGGCGAGCGTTTTTCCTACTAGGAAACATGGATGTCATTATATTTTAAAAAGACGACAACCACGGAGCGGGGTTCTGTTTCATACCTCTGCGACAGCGTCTCAGTCCTGACCGCCTTCCTTTTAAGCCTACCCGGCTTCGGTGCCCCTTGTGGGTGAGTCACTGCGGGTTCGGCATGGCGTCCCGAGGGCCTTCCCTGTAAGACACCATATGTGTGCGGTAGGTGAAGTGCAGAAAAAGGGATCCTTTTCGGAAGTTGGGACTCCGGTTTTACTTACATGCGATGCAGGGAGTAGTCCAGGATAATCGGCTATGATGGCCACCATGGCATCATCGCAGCTCAATTGATAGAACGTCCTATCAATCAGCTCCACAAATATGTCCGGATCCTCTTCGAGTCCGGGTCGAGGGCCCGGTCAGGGTCCTCTGGTTGTGGAGACGGGCTGTGGACCTCCCTCACAACTTTTCGCAGCTCCTGCTATGAAACAGCAAGGTAAGTATCTATGACAAAGAATGCGGTAAGGTCCGGAGTAAAAAGTAGCAGCTCACCCGGCTTGGAGGGTTGTACATGGAGAATCCATCCCGTGGCTTGATGCGGATGAACTCCTCTTCCTCTCCCTTGTACTGATCGGACATAATTTTTGCTAGAGCAGCAACTGAGTCCGGTCCCTTACGACCGCAGCGGGTGGCATCGTCTTCTCCGTTGAAGTGCCACATGGGTTGCCCCCGATATTGAAGTGGCTGCACCCCCCGCATTATGCATATTGACATAACTTCGATTACTGTCAACCCTGACTGGGCCAACATCTGTATCCGACCCATCAGGTAAAGGACCTCCCTGTTATCTTCCTCCTGAGGGCTCCGAGGGCACCAGCTACGGCGTTTCTTCAGGGGAGCGTTGTCGAACTCAGGAAGGCCCATCCGAATAGGGTCCGGAAGGGGGACGTCCTCCATATAAAACCACTCCGAAGGCCAGTCTTCGGATGTCTTCTTTGGAGTACCGGACAGGTATCCGGTCCCGGCGATGCGCCATGTTTCGGCTCCGCCCACTTGGTATATTGACCCCTCCTATGTACGGGGTACGAGGCATTATAGCCTCTTCCATAGCTCGAAATGAGCTTCGCAGCCTAGAAACAGCTCGCAAAGGGCGACATAGCCAGCGATGTGTAATATGGAGGCGGGAGTAAAATTATGCAGCTGGAGGCCGTAGAACTCCAGGAGCCCGTGGAGGAACGGATGAATTGGAAATCCAAGCCCTCTTAATAAGTAAGGGACAAGGCATACCCGCTCCCGCATGGATGGGTTGGCAAAGCTCTCCACTTGCTCCCCGCCATTATAGGTGGCGAGCCCGGCTCGAACGGGGACCATATACGCTGGGGGGAGAAATCCCTGGGTCTGTAACACTACTAATTGGCTGTGGGGGACGGAACACTTCTTCCAATTTCCGGGCTTAGGGCTACGGGAGCGAGAGGAGGAGCTACGATGGCCGGCCATGTTGGAATGGATTTTTCCGGGTACGCTCCGATGGATACTCGCTGTGGGAGGATGGTGTGATCTGGATCTGAGAATCCCCGTCTCTTTAATAGGCGATTTACTCACATGGCTAGGGAGGCAAATGTAAAAATGCCCTGGCTTCTCGCATTCGCTCGACACGTGGAAGATAGCCATTATTAGGCGCGGGAGCCAAGGAGTGCAACATTTATGGGAAGCCGGACACTACTCAACAGGTACTCAGAATTTGGAGAAGAACCCGCTTTGCAATGCCGAAGACAATCTGCGCGCCGGACTCATCGTCATTGAAGCCTGGTTCGGGGGCTACTGAGGGAGTCTTGGATCAGGGGGTCCTCGGATAGCCGGACTATATCCTTCAGCCGGACTGTTGGACTATGAAGATACAAGATTGAAGACTTCGTCCCATGTCCAAATGGGACTCTCCTTGGCGTGGAAGGCAAGCTTGGCAATACGGATATGTAGATCTCCTCCCTTGTAACCGACTCTGTGTAACCCTAGCCCCCTCCGGTGTCTATATAAACTGGAGGGTTTAGTCCATAGGACAACAACAATCATACCATAGGCTAGCTTCTAGGGTTTAGCCTCTACGATCTCGTGGTAGATCAACTCTTGTAACACTCATATCATCAAGATCAATCAAGCAGGAAGTAGGGTATTACCTCCTTCAAGAGGGCCCGAACCTGGGTAAACATCGTGTCCCCCGCCTCCTGTTACCATCCGCCTTAGACGTACAGTTCGGGACCCCCTACCCGAGATCCGCCGGTTTTGACACCGACACCAGCCCTTGCTGACAAGAATTGCCTCCTTGCCATTAAGGCGTTTCACGCTGGTCACCCTATGGGACCTACTACCTCCTATCACACACATTTGTGCTTTTAGAAACCGTGTGGGATATTTTACATGGCCGGTGTGTCGCCGCTAGCCTTCAATGAGCACTGACACTAGTAGCGGGAAAACGATGGGAGAAGAGGCGGGAAACCGATGAGAGGAGTGGCGAGAAACGGTAGCCTGTCTAGAAAATCTAGTAGAGAAGGAAGCGTGAGCTAGCACGACGCATGCGCACAGTGCTTACCCATGTACTGCATGTGCTGTCGAAAGGGCTCAGGGTTGCCGTTCGATCTGGGAGCATCCAACGGTGCACACGTACGATCCGTGGGGTTTGGGTTCTGGCCAATCAGAACGCACGACTCAGATCGTGCGCGCAGCAGGGGGAGGGGGGCATCAGCCACGTTTTGGTATCCACATGGCTTTCGTGAGTGAACCGTGTGTTATTTGAAAACATTTCGTGAGAAGAATCTTGGTTTTTAAATCCCCGTAAATCCAAAACCAAGCCGAAAATCATGAAACCTGGCATGGTGTCACGACATGGCACATATATGCCGAGGAATTTTTTTCGTTCATTTTGGCGCAAGTTTTATTACAAGCCTCTTACACACCGGAGCTTCTCTCAAAGAAGCCTCGTGGTTCCGATAAGGAAACGTGTCCCCCTTGTGGGCGAAACGTAATCACTGCCTCTTTTTGCCTTGTATTTTCTTCTATGGGCAACATGGAACGTGTCAGGACCCCGATTCTAAGTCACACCGATCTAGCCTGTAACACCTCATATCACTTTGCGGCCTCACGCACGGTAATCCCACGGGTGTCGCCTTACCATGGCCCGGGACCGTTTGCGCCTTTTGGCTCACGTATATGACAGTGTCGCTAGCATCCATATGACAGAGAACCCGGGCCGACATGGCTAGTCGTGAACCCAAAGCAGCACTAACGTATGGGGACAGGCATACATGAATCAACATCGAGCATGTCGGTCAGCAGTGTGTGAATCCGGGCTGTAGCACTGGGCTAACAGGACTCCGGGAACCCGGGCTGTAGCAGGCTAGGCAGGACTCCGGATGTCACCGCGTGACATTTCCCCGAAGGGACAGACACAGGAAAGAAGTGAATCACATGCCGGCCAGTCAAGTGTTTCGGAGCAGTAGTGCTGGGCTAGCGGGACTCCGGTGAACCGGGCTGTAGCGGACTACTATGGCTCATGGAAGCACAAGACTACATTTCCCTATAAGAGCGGCTACCAAGGATAAACAACTAGATTGTCGGATCCCACACATACCAAGCATTTCAATCATACACACAATATGCCCGCCATGTGCAATACAACATGGCATCACAACTAGACTCTACGACTCAGAGTATTTATTCATTAGGCTCCGAAGAGCCAGATATTACAAACATGGGTCTCTCGACCCAGCATTCAGAGCATACAAGTCAAACACATGCAGAAGCTTAACATGTCTGAGTACAGACAACTATAAATGAAAAAGGCTGAGAAGCCTGACTATTACTAGATCCTGCCGAGGGCACAAGATCGTAGCTGAGGTATCAAGCTAAATGTCAAAGTCCACACGGAACTACTAGCGAGACTGATGTCTCTCTGCAAAACATAAAATAAGCAAACGTGAGTACAAATGTACCCAGCAAGACTTACATCAGAACTAGCTACATATGCATCGGTATCAACAAAGGGGGTGGTGGAGTTTAACTGCAGCAAGCCAGCTTTGACTCGGTGGCTATCCTAGCTACGACTGCAAGTAACTCTTTTGAGGTGGCGCACACGAGTCCACATATTCACCATATCAATACTCCACTATGGATCCGCCCCCGTCTCCCTACGAGAACGCCATCCATAGCACTCACGCTTATCTTGCGTATTTTAGAGTATCCACTTTCACTTGTCTATGAACTGTTATAGGCAATGCAGAAGTCCTTTACCGCGGACACGGCTATTCGAATAGATCATATTAACCCTGCAGGGGTGTACTTCGTCACACACGCTCTCACCACTTACCGCCGTTTACACAGCATGTACTCGGCAACCTTCAAGCGGAAGCCCAACGTGGGTGTCGGCCACAGCCTACCTAAACACTCAAGTCTCTAGTCCAGGTTTATCGCCTATTCAGGTTCCATCCGCAGGGAGTCCGGCTGAGGTTTCCACATACGGCCCCGAACGATGTGTACAGGGTTCCGCGACACCAAACGGGCGCCCGGCATGCCCGGCCACGTGCCTACCGCATCACAGCCCACCCCTCGGGTCAGCGCTGCCCACTGCCTCTAGCATGCTACAAACACCAGAAACTACTTGCAACTCCTGGACAGAGGACAAGGGTGATTAAGAAGCCGAGAGGGTCCATTGGTTTCGGGCCCAATGCGTGGTAGTAACTGTATCATGGATCACAAACACAGAACTCAGTTCCTGAGGACGGCTTCAATGAGACAACCCACCATGTACTCCTACATGGCCTCTCACCGCTACCTTTACCAAATCGTGTTCACACACTTAGCTCACACACAGTAGGACATGTTCATCACCATTCCAACTCATCCCCGATGAATCAGACCTGACACAACTCTAAGCAATAGCAGGCATGACAAACAAGCATGAATGAGTAGGCACATCAGGGCTCAAACAACTCCTACTCATGCTAGTGGGTTTCATCTATTTACTGTGGCAATGACAGGTCATGCAGAGGATAAGGGGTTCAACTACCGCAGCAAGTAACAGATGAATCGTTGTTGTCCTAATGCAGTAAAAGAGAGCAAGAGTGAGAGAGTGGGTTTGTATCGGAATGGACAAGGGGGTTTTGCTTGCCTGACACTTCCGAAGATAGTAAAGCTCTTCATCGGTGTCATCGAACTCATCGTCGAAACCACGTCTATCGAGAGGGGACAAATACCGGCAACAGAGAAGCAAAACACAATCAATGCAATGCACAATATGATGCATGATCATGACATGTCAATATGATGTGCTTTAAGCTAATGCAACTAGCAACATATTAAATGGAGTTGGTTTGAACCTTAGGTTCAAATTCAAACTTCATATGTGAGGGTTTAAATGCCATTTATATGATTTGGTCTAAACAGCAGCCATAAGTTGTTCTAACATGCATGAAAATGGTACAGATGGATAGATTGGATTTTTCTGATCATTTTTCATATATAAATCTTTTCATTTGGAGTTACGGTTTATTTTCTATGAATTTTTGAAGTTAGCATTATTTTCTGGAATTTCCTGATTAAAAATAAATCCAGAAAAATGTAATACTGCGTCAGCATGACATCATGCTGACATCAGCAGGTCAACAGGGGCCGGTCCAGGTCAAACCTAAGACCGGGGCCCACATGTCAGTGTCTCATCTGGTTAACAGGGTAATTAGCACTAATATTTTGACTAACCTAAAATTAAAATAGGGCGGGGCCCACGTGTCATTGGCTCAGAGGAGGTCAAACCCGATGGGTTTGGGTCAAACCCACCGGCGGTTAGCCGTCGGTGACCAAAAGCCAGGGCGGAGGGCTTCGGGAATCATCGTCTGGCGTCGGATCGACGCGCGGAAAGGTGCTTTCGAAGGCTGGGAGTGTGCCGCGTCCGTTGGTACCAATGGTTAGTCACGGGGGCACCGGAGCTGACGGCGGCGAGCTCATTCGCGGTGGCCGGAGCTCGGCTGTGCTCGGCGAGGTGCTACGGCTTGCGGGCGAGCGAACTGGAGCGCTGGGTAAGATCTACAGGACGTCAGGAGCTCGTCCAAGTGCTTGGTTTGGTTAGAAGGAGTGACTAGCAACGGAGAGCTTCGTGGCGGTGGAGGCGAGTGCTCGGCCATGGCGGGGCTGCTGTTAGAGGACGGGAACAGAGGGGGCGACCACGGGAGGAGGTGTAGGAGCTCACAGGGATGCGGTAGAGAAGGTCAACGTGCTCAGGGAAGCGTCGGAGGCGATGGATTGACGATGGCGATCTCGGGCGCCCGTCGGTGTAGATGATGATGATGGCGTCACTGCAGTGCTTCCCGGCTTGCTTGGCTCGGTAGAGGTGACGAGGACGACGTCATGGAGCTCATGGGCACGTCGGAGGGGTGAGGGGGTGGCTGTGGCCGCGGCGGTGCACGGCGGCGCTCTCTGACGCGTTTGGGTGCGAGGTGGGGAGAGAGCAGAGAAGGGGAAGGAAGCCGAGGGAGAGTGAGAGAGCGGTCGGGGGCTGCGTGGCGACTCCAGGGTCGTCCAGGCCGCCGAGGGGGCACGCAGGCAAGGTGGAGGTGGCACGGGCGCGTGCCGGCGCACGGTGGCCACACGCCCGGCGTCCTTCTGTCGCGAGGAAGACGACAGGGGGGAGGCCAGTGGGCTGGGCCGGCTTCGCCCAGTTGGGCTACTACAGGAGCAGGCCAGGTGGGTGCGGGTAGGTTTCTGTCCTTTTTCTTTTATTTCTGTTTTCTAATTCTGTAATTGTGTTCTGGGCTTTATTAAAAATGCCAGGGCATTTCCAAAAATCATGAAGCTAATCAGGGCTACTGTTTAGAATATATCCAACAGTAAACACTTTAGTTTATGATTATTTGAGCATTTAAAGTATTTAATAGCATTTAAATGCCCAAATGCAAATACTATATGATTTAATTCAGAGCCCAAATATGTCATGGAAAAATGCGCAACACCTCTGGTTATTGTTTCCAACATTTTTCCAGAAATGATGAACATTTTTAAAAGCCATTTGGAAACACTGAGAATATTTTAGTTGAACCTAGTGAATTTCCTTTGATGCTAGGGTTTAGGCAATCCCCATTTCAATTTTCAAACAAATATAGACATGATGCACGGATGCTTATGAAACTAATTGCAATCAAACTCTAGGGCTGTGACAACTCACCCCCACTAAACAAGAATCTCGTCCCGAGATTCAAGCGTAGGGTAAGATGAAGGGGGGACGCAAACTAACACAATCTTCACGGTCCAGGTTGCACTTCATAAGAACGTTGATTCGATCATCATCTTTGTCTCGACGTCTTGCTCTGAGAACTCCATCTAACATGAAAACAAGAAGAAAGGGAAAATCTAGAAGAATCGATCTTCTCGAAGATCGAGCAACTGACAAACAACTCACGGAATGAGACATAAACCACCTGTTGAGCTGAGACACAAAACACACATCAGGGTGATGGGAAGAGACAGATGGCGAAAGTTCAAGTTGGTAGGCAACAATTCCACGCTTGAGTAGGATGGTGCATGGTCTCAAAGTAGCGAGGAGATAATTGCTACGATTCCATAACGGGGCACCTTAGGGAAGGTGGCTCGTGGAAATATTCCCTTAAGTGGCAACAAGAATTACTTTTGATACAAAGATCGTTGAAACCCTTTATACCAGCCTAAGGCAATCACAAACGATCGTGTGAATGAATTCTAAAGAATGGCATACTCGGACCAGAATGGATGATGTGGACTACCTTGTTGAAGACAACGCGATGGATGATTTTGCTTATCATCGGAAATGGATGGGACCCATGGTAGGATGGCACCATGGCGGGTGCAGGCTGGGAACAAAATGCAAATGTTGGGAATGTTCCAACCATCATATCTGCCTGAGATTCAGATCTAGTTAGAAACAGGATGCTTCAGACTCAACATGTCTGAAAAGAAGAGTTGCAACACAAATCGACGAGATGACGTTGCGAGATTCTCAAGAAATGAACTACAATAGCAAGCTCCAAAACATGAGCTGGTTCTGCTACAAACATGGGAACACGTTGTCCCAGACAAGCATGGCCACGTAGTAGTCTTAGAATAAAACACTACCGAGTTCAGGTTGGGAACCATCATTGAGGTATTGGAATCTTGTGCATGAACTAGTATTCGCACAGCAACTCCTTTTCCTTGAACAATTCAATCAATGGCTTGGTGTGCTAGAGAATTCATATGGAATGAAGATGATCAGTCTAACAGACCACGGAATACTTCGCACGTGCATAACTGACTTGGGATGATTCCAGAGGAGGTAGAAACATGCTTTCTCAAATTCACGGCGGCAACTTGCATCAAATGCACATGAATTAGAGGAAGTCACTCCTTTCATCCAAACATAGGCTTCATGAACTAGCACAAAGAAAATGCTTTCAAAAGTTTCCAACACTAACTTAGATGTTCAACATGAATCATGGACAAGATGAAAATGTTGTCAATGGGCTTAACAACAATTCATCCAGGTTTCCATATAAATGTAATTCCATAACTATGTGAACATGGTGATAGCACTGGTCATACCAAAGTATGTAATGGTGTATGCTCGAGGGATCAACCACGAGTAAGACAACATTATGCATATCGTTGGTTCTGACTTGATTTGATGATAGCCCATACGCGAATCAAAGGTTTGGGTAAGACAATAGATCCAACAACTGATCACGAGGATCAATCAATGAAGATATCATCTTTCTTCAACACACACACAGACACAAGATATCCCTTTGGAAATGAACTAAGTTAGACAAGCTTTTATCTTCCAACTCTCCAAGTTGTTGTTTAGCTTGACCAACTAGCTCAGGGGTATCCAACACAGATTCTTGGAGAAGGGGTGGTTTATTGGAAAACCAACTTGTTCACAAACTCAACATATCGGTCAGGGACAACCTGGTGGTACTTCCAAGAAGATATTTGGAAAATCACGATCCACCGACATGTTATTAAGATCGAGAACAATCTTTCTTTTCAGGGCAAGACGATATGACCGAATAAGAAAGGACTGACACTATCCTAACTCATTGATCGAAAAGTACACCGGGAATATGGACTAGGTAGCACGATCAACCTTAGGATGGTGATTCAATAACCAACACACTAAGGATGAAATTATTGTCCTTTAACTACCAAGCAACGGAGTTGCTAGGAGTATAGATTTCACACACCACGATTCACTTGTCAGTATTCCGGTTACAATAACACGGAGAACGAGGAATGAATAACGATGGCCAGAAGTATCACTGCAACAAGAATTCATAAGGGTTGGTGCAATCCTCATGAGATTCCTGACATAAAGAGGGTAATACTCGTAGGTAGAACAGAACAAAAGCTGGTTAGGCATTTGATCTGCGGAATACAACTACTTTGACCCAATCCCAGAGATGGACGAGGTACTGGAGTTTGTTTCTCCTAGTCATTCCGGATTAGAATGGCTTGACAGACCACAAGAATAATAGGCATCGATAACACAAATGCACAATTACTCCTGACTATCAATTGATAGACGAGGGCCAGAAAATAACTAAAGAGGGACAACTCAAAGGAACATATGTTTTTCTGAGTTGTGGATGCATAGATTAGTATGTCGATCCAAGTCCAACAAGTTTCTTCTAGATAACCCATGCAGAAAGGTAGGACTGGCAGAGTCACAATATGAATGGAGTACTCCTCAAGAGCGCCCTGGTTGTGATCTTTTGGTTAAAAGAACTTCTGCCATAATGGTTCATGGTATTGGAAGAAGGAGATACCACGGACCTCGAGGACTAATGCAAAGGTTACTAATAACCTAAAGGAACGAGCAAACACTAGCTACACGAGTTAAGTAGAGTGAATCTTGGGTTCAAGAACCCAGAAATAGAATGCCTACTAACTAAATGGCATCACGGGATGCTTTCGAGAATAATGGCCAGAATCATCACACTGGGGATGCAAGCATTGCTAGATTACTAAGTGGTCCTCTAAGACACCTAGGGTCATAATAATAACTCCAACATACACGACGAGGTAACGGACTACCTCAACTCGACGATTAGTGTGGTTAATCTGGCCCAAAGGAACATCGAGAACGGACGGAAAGGATTTGCAAATGCATCAGACCATTTAGGAACCTGGGATGACTCGGACAGCATAACGGCTGTAGATGCTCAAAGGATTTGAGACATCCTACAAAAATGGTGGCGTAACCACTCAGAAGCACAATATCAAGGTTCCGAGATCAACAGTTAACATACGGAAGTAGTAGAGACTGAACTGAGGCTTGAAACCAACAATCCTATAAGTCTACGGATTAGTAACACGTGATCCTGATAGAAAGATGAGAAGCCTAGTTCTTAATCCCCGTAGAAAAGAAGAGGGTGACTCAGATCAGAAGGGCATAAGGTAAAGGAGTAAAAAGAGCCTTACGTTCCCTTCCACAATCAATTCCCTTATATAACTAAAGCATTTCTAGACTCAACTTCGACCTGTTTGGCTTGGTAATCCTACAGGCAGTCAGGCTCTGATACCAACGCTGCCAGGACCCCAATTCTAAGTCACACCGATCTAGCCTGTAACACCTCATATCACTTTGCGGCCTCACGCACGGTAATCCCACGGGTGTCGCCTTACCATGGCCCGGGACCGTTTGCGCCTTTTGGCTCACGTATATGACAGTGTCGCTAGCATCCATATGACAGAGAACCTGGGCCGACATGGCTAGTCGTGAACCCAAAGCAGTACTAACGTATGGGGACAGGCATACATGAATCAACATCGAGCATGTCGGTCAGCAGCGTGTGAATCCGGGCTGTAGCACTGGGCTAACAGGACTCCGGGAACCCGGGCTGTAGCAGGCTAGGCAGGACTCTGGATGTCACCGCGTGACATTTCCCCGAAGGGACAGACACAGGAACGAAGTGAATCACATGCCGGCCAGTCAAGTGTTTCGGAGCAGTAGTGCTGGGCTAGCAGGACTCCGGTGAACCGGGCTGTAGCGGACTACTATGGCTCATGGAAGCACAAGACTACATTTCCCCATAAGAGAGGCTACCAAGGATAAACAACTAGATTGTCGGATCCCACACATACCAAGCATTTCAATCATACACACAATATGCTCGCTATGTGCAAATACAACATGGCATCACAACTAGACTCTACGACTCAGAGTATTTATTCATTAGGCTCCGAAGAGCCAGATATTACAAACATGGGTCTCTCGACCCAGCATTCAGAGCATACAAGTCAAACACATGCGGAAGCTTAACATGTCTGAGTACAGACAACTATAAATGAAAAAGGCTGAGAAGCCTAACTAATTACTAGATCCTGCCGAGGGCACAAGATCGTAGCTGAGGTATCAAGCTAAACGTCGAAGTCCACACGGAACTACTAGCGAGACTGACGTCTCTTTGCAAAACATAAAATAAGCAAACGTGAGTACAAATGTACCCAGCAAGACTTACATCAGAACTAGCTACATATGCATCGGTATCAACAAAGGGGGTGGTGGAGTTTAACTGCAGCAAGCCAGCTTTGACTCGGTGGCTATCCTAGCTACGACTGCAAGTAACTCTTTTGAGGTGGCGCACACAAGTCCACATATTCACCATATCAATACTCCACTATGGATCCGCTCCCGTCTCCCTACGAGAACGCCATCCATAGCACTCACGCTTATCTTGCGTATTTTAGAGTATCCACTTTCACTTGTCTATGAACTGTTATAGGCAACCCAGAAGTCCTTTACCGCGGACACGGCTATTCGAATAGATCATATTAACCCTGCAGGGGTGTACTTCGTCACACACGCTCTCACCACTTACCGCCGTTTACGCAGCATGTACTCGGCAACCTTCAAGCGGAAGCCCAACGTGGGTGTCGGCCACAGCCTACCTAAACACTCAAGTCTCTAGTCCAGGTTTATCGCCTATTCAGGTTCCATCCGCAGGGAGTCCGGCCGAGGTTTCCACATACGGCCCCGAACGATGTGTACAGGGTTCCGCGACACCAAACGGGCGCCCGGCATGCCCGGCCACGTGCCTACCACATCACAGCCCACCCCTCGGGTCAGCGCTACCCACTGCCTCCAGCATACTACAAACACCAGAAACTACTTGCAACTCCTGGACGGAGGACAAGGGTCCATTGGTTTCGGGCCCAATGCGTGGTAGTAACTGTATCATGGATCACAAACACAGAACGCAGTTCCTGAGGATGGCTTCAATGAGACAACCCACCATGTACTCCTACATGGCCTCTCACCGCTACCTTTACCAAATCGTGTTCACACACTTAGCTCACACACAGTAGGACATGTTCATCACCATTCCAACTCATCCCCGATGAATCAGACCTGACACAACTCTAAGCAATAGCAGGCATGACAAACAAGCATGAATGAGTAGGCACATCAGGGCTCAAACAACTCCTACTCATGCTAGTGGGTTTTATCTATTTACTGTGGCAATGACAGGTCATGCAGAGGATAAGGGGTTCAACTACCACAGCAAGTAACAGATGAATCGTTGTTGTCCTAATGCAGTAAAAGAGAGCAGGAGCGAGAGAGTGGGTTTGTATCAGAATGGACAAGGGGGGTTTTGCTTGCCTGACACTTCCGAAGATAGTAAAGCTCTTCATTGGTGTCATCGAACTCATCGTCGAAACCACGTCTATCGAGAGGGGACAAATACCGGCAACAGAGAAGCAAAACACAATCAATGCAATGCACAATATGATGCATGATCATGACATGTCAATATGATGTGCTTTAAGCTAATGCAACTAGCAACATATTAAATGGAGTTGGTTTGAACCTTAGGTTCAAATTCAAACTTCATATGTGAGGGTTTAAATGCCATTTATATGATTTGGTCTAAACAGCAGCCATAAGTTGTTCTAACATGCATGAAAATGGTACAGATGGATAGATTGGATTTTTCTGATCATTTTTCATATATAAATCTTTTCATTTGGAGTTACGGTTTATTTTCTATGAATTTTTGAAGTTAGCATTATTTTCTGGAATTTCCTGATTAAAAATAAATCCAAAAAATGTAATACTGCGTCAGCATGACATCATGCTGACTTCAGCAGGTCAACAGGGGCCGGTCTAGGTCAAACCTAAGACCGGGGCCCACATGTCAGTGTCTCATCTGGTTAACAGGGTAATTAGCACTAATATTTTGACTAACCTAAAATTAAAATAGGGCGGGGCCCACGTGTCATCGGCTCAGAGGAGGTCAAACCCGGTGGGTTTGGGTCAAACCCACCGGCGGTTTGCCGCCGGTGACCAAAAGCCAGGGTGGAGGGCTTCGGGAATCATCGTCTGGCGTCGGATCGACGCGCGGAAAGGTGCTTTCGAAGGCTGGGAGTGTGCCGTGTCCATTGGTACCAGTGGTTAGTCACGGGGGCACCGGAGCTGACGACGGCGAGCTCATTCGCGGTGGCCGGAGCTCGGCTGTGCTCGGCGAGGTGCTACGGCTTGCGGGCGAGCGAACTGGAGCGCTGGGTAAGATCTACGGGACGTCAGGAGCTCGTCCAAGTGCTTGGCTTGGTTAGCTGGAGTGACTAGCAACGGCGAGCTTCGTGGCGGCGGAGGCGAGTGCTCGGCCATGGCGGGGCTGCTGTTAGAGGACGGGAACAGAGGGGGCGGCCACGGGAGGAGGTGTAGGAGCTCACAGGGATGCGGTAGAGAAGGTCAACGTGCTCGGGGAAGCGTCGGAGGCGACGGATTGACGACGGCGATCTCGGGCGCCTGTCGGTGTAGATGATGATGATGGCGTCACTGCAGTGCTTCCCGGCTTGCTTGGCTCGGTAGAGGTGACGAGGACGACGGCACGGAGCTCATGGGCACGTCGGAGGGGCGAGGGGGTGGCTGTGGCCGCGGCGGTGCACGGCCGCGCTCTCTGACGCATTTGGGTGCGAGGTGGGGAGAGAGCAGAGAAGGGGAAGGAAGCCGAGGGAGAGTGAGAGAGCGGTCGGGGGCTGCGTGGCGACTCCAGGGTCATCCAGGCCGCCGAGGGGGCACGCAGGCAAGGTGGAGGTGGCACGGGCGCATGCCGGCGCACGGTGGCCACACGCCCGGCGTCCTTCTGTCGCGAGGAAGACGACAGGGGGGAGGCCAGTGGGCTGGGCCGGCTTCGCCCAGTTGGGCTGCTACAGGAGCAGGCCAGGTGGGTGCGGGTAGGTTTCTGTCCTTTTTCTTTTATTTCTGTTTTCTAATTCTGTAATTGTGTTCTGGGCTTTATTAAAAATGCCAGGGCATTTCCAAAAATCATGAAACTAATCAGGGCTACTGTTTAGAATATATCCAACAGTAAACATTTTAGTTTATGATTATTTGAGCATTTAAAGTATTTAATAGCATTTAAATGCCCAAATGCAAATACTATATGATTTAATTCAGAGCCCAAATATGTCATGGAAAAATGTGCAACACCTCTGGTTATTGTTTCCAACATTTTTCCAGAAATGATGAACATTTTTAAAAGCCATTTGGAAACACTGAGAATATTTTAGTTGAACCCAGTGAATTTCCTTTGATGCTAGGGTTTAGGCAATCCCCATTTCAATTTTCAAACAAATATAGACATGATGCACGGATGCTTATGAAACTAATTGCAATCAAACTCTAGGGCTGTGACAGAACGACAAGATATCCGTGCTGAAATTTAAACTTATTCAGGGTTCGTTTGGCCTTTTTATACACTAATTGAGTTTCCTAGGCATTTAATGTCCATAATTCAAATCTGAACTTCAAATACATGCTCCAGTTCACCAAAATGGCTAGAAAATTTATACATGTGTCCTTGGGTGCATGTTTAGGCCCCATGGCAGGAATGGGAACGAATTACAACCGTACCCGCGTCCTGGCTCGTCCTCAAACATTTGGAATCTCGGTTTTTAAATCCCCGTAAATCCCAAACTCACCAGAAAGTCATCAAAGGTGGCATGGTGTCACATCATGGCACATATATGTCATGGTAAAAACATTGTCCAATTTGGGCCAAGCTTTATTACAAACCTCTTACAAACCGGAGCTTCTCTCAAAGAAGCCTCGTGGTTCCGATAGGGAAACGTGTTCCCCTTGTGGGCGAAATGTAATCACTGCCTCTTTTCGCCTTGTATTTTCTTCCACGGGCAACATGGAATGACATGATATCCGTGCTGAAATTTAAACTTATTCATTGTTCGTTTGGCCTTTTTATACACTAATTGAGTTTCCTAGACATTTAATGTCCATAATTCAAATCTGAACTACAAATACATGCTCCAGTTCACCAAAATGGCTAGAGAAATTATACATGTATCCTTGGGTGCATGTTTAGCTCCTATGCCAGGAATGGGAACGAATTACAACCGTACCGGTGTCCTAGCTCGTCCTCAAACATTTCGAATCTCAGTTTTAAAATCCCCATAAATCCAAAACTCACCAGAAAGTCATCAAAGGTGGCATGGTGTCACGTCATTGCACGTATATGTCGTGGTAAAAACATTGCCAATTTAGGCCAAGCTTTATTACAAACCTCTTACAAACCGGAGCCTGTCGCAAGAACCCTCGTGGTTTTGATAGGGAAACGTGTCCCCTTGTGGGCCAAATGATAATCGCTCCCTCTTCTAGCCTCGTATTTTCTTCTACACGCGACACGGAACAACGGGAGATTCACGCTGAACTTTGAAATTATTCAGGGTTCGTTTGACATTTTTTATTCATTAATTGAGTTTTCTAGGCATTTAATGTCCATAATTCAAATCCGAACTACAAATACATGCTCCAGTGCACCAAAATGGCTAGAAAAAACGTACATGTTTCCTTGGGGTGCATGTTTAGGTCCCATGGAACGAATGGGAACGAATTCAACCGTCTCGCCATCCTGGCTTGGCCACAAACATTGCGAATCTCGGTTTTTAAATCTCTGTAAATCCAAAACTCACCAGGAAATCATGAAACTTGGCATGGCGTCACTACATGGTACATATAATTGTCCAATTTGGGCGAAGCTATATTACAAGCCTCTTACGAACCGGAGCCTGTCGCAACTGTCGTGGTTCCGATAGGGAAACATGCCCTCTTGTGGGCGAAACGATAATCGCTGCCTCTTCTCGCCTTGAACTTTGTTTTCTACAGGCAACATAGAATAACAGGAGTGTCGGGCTGAAATTTGAAACTATTCAGGGTTCGTTTGGCCATTGTATATATTACTAATTACTAAGTTTTCTACGCATTTAATGTAGTCCATAATTCAAATTTAAACTACAAACACATGCTCCAGTGAAGCAAAATGGGTGGGAAATCGTACATGTGTCATTGGGTGTCAAAATGGGTGGGAAATCGTACATGTGTCATTGGGTGCATGTTTAGGTCTCATTTAAGGAATGAGAATGAATTACAAACTTGTCGTCGTCCTGAAACATTGAGAATCTCGGTTTTTAAATCCCAGTAAATAAAAAACTCACCAAAAAAACATGAAACTTGGCATGGTTTCATGACATGGCACGCATATGCCGTGGTAAAAAAATCGTCCAGTTTGAGAAGAGGCGCACACATTAGTAGCGAACGAAGTCCTTTTTGAAACAAAAAGCTGACACGTTAATATGGCAAACGGTTGTATTATATTGACCATGTCGAAATTTAACCATACTCAGTGGCGTGCGTGCAGCTGTTTGATTAGAGGGGACGAGCGTGAGAAGTCCGCCGTGCAGGCTCGATGGGACGCGTGCGAGCAGTCCGCCGCGCAGGCTAGACGGGACGCGCGCATCCTGTCCACCTCACAGGCTTGACGGGAGACGTGCGAGCAGCAAGGCCACCCATGCTCATCAGGAGGCAAGCTCTTTGACCTCCATGCACCAGCCGCCGCCTGCCTCGCCCACAACTTCTCTATTAATGGGTTAATTAAAGCACCTGGACGGAGGGTGTTTGCTTATGATCCCATGGCAGCATTTGCTTTGTTCGTGTTTTCAACTCGTATTCCGCCCTAATTTAAATTGCCACATAGGGCAACGGATAATACGACCACAAATAAAATGGCAACGGATAATACGACGAAAAATTTACAATGGCGCAGATAATAATTGTCTTACATATTCCGGATAATTTAAAATGCCACATGCGGCAAAGCCCGGAAGACACGGGGGCGAGAGAAGAAGGAAATTGCAGACAACGATCTAGGTCGCTACTGTCTCTACTCGTCGATGGATCGTCGGGCGACGACATCCTCCAGCTCCTTCTTCAATTCCTCACGACTTTGCTTGAAAGCAGCCACGGATTGCTCCACCTCCTGCTCGGGCTCGATCCGGAGCTTCCTCAATTCACCCATCAGTTCCTCGACGACCGCTGTCAGCGTCATCCCCGAGGCACTGCTCTGCTCATGCAGCATCTTCCAGCCGGCGGCCTCCTCCTCCTTCTCGGCGAGTGCCTTGAGGAGCTTCACATTGTCACCCATGAGTTGCTCGACGAGGCCGGTCGCCTTGTCAACCGAGGCATCGCTGATCTTGAGCAGCTTCATCAAGCTATCGACCAGCTCCTGCTGCGTAGTGACGCCAGCGAGAATGTCGTCGTCGCCGGCGAAGGACTTCAGGAATGCCGGCTCGTCGCGATGGCCGACGCCGCGAATGTGCTTGTGAGAGCCCTCGCGTGCCCGTGAGAGCTCGTTCGAGGGCTCCGCGGCGCGCCGAGACATCTCTGCTGCGGCTGCGGCTTCGCGGCGGGACCTCTCTAGTGCTTCCGCGGCCTTGGTCTTTGCTGCCTGGTTATATGTCCACCCTAAACTCCTCCTACCGGTCATGGAGGAACGACTTGACAGGAAAGACTAGTTTTGTGGGTGATGAGGAGAGGAACTGTGAAGTAGTTTTTGAGTGGGTAGTTTTTATAGCCCGGTGCTAAGTGTGAACACATATTAGTTTGATAGGTGTGAACAGATTTGCAATTACTTATTGCATTGTAATCTGCAATGTGACGAGGAACAAGGTCAAAATTTATTGACGGCAGAAGGTTGACCACGTGGTTGCTCGCTGTTGAGTCGGCTGTTTGCCACGTATCACACACATCTTGTTAAGTTGAACCGTTTCTGTTGTGTTCCCTAATCGAAAACAGTTCGTCCGAGTGAACCGTATGCCCTATATCACACACACCTTGATCTGGCTAACCGTTTCTGTTGCACTCCCTAATAGCAAACAGTTCATCGGAGTGAACTGTATGCCGTATATCGCACACACATTGATATGGCTGCCCGTTTCTGTTGTTCCGCCTCATCGCAAACAGTTCGAACGGGTTAACCGTGTGCCCTGAATCGCACACGCAACTAAAATCTGAATCGTGTTTGATGGCTCCGCCATCGCAAACGTTTTGGACCTTTTTTGACATTTTTTTACATCCCCGTTTGTAATTAATGCATCACACACAGTTTCGTCAAAGGGTCTCTGATCATAGTGTCGCGTTAGCAGCATCCTGCAGTAGTGAACAAGTCATCACGCACACAACTAACTGAATCTTTTGAAGCAATTTTGTACCTATATCAATTTGATTCAATTTTGATTTTGACCCTGACAATGAATTTTGATTGTAATCCAATTAAACTCTCTGTATCAATTAAACTCTTTGTATCACCTGTTAATTTTGATTGCAATCAAGCTTTCACGGGAACAAATCAACAATTTACTTTGATGTGATCAAGCTTTTGCAGGAACAGAGGCGGACTACCAGAGGGGTCGCACGTCGGGGTCGGGGGCAAAAAAAAGGACATGTGAAATGTCTGAACTAATCTAAACATGTGACCACTATAATCTGTTCATCATTCAGTAGCAGTGCAATACTTGGAACCACTATGCATGTTTCCCAGCAGCAATGTCTGAACTAATCTGACCACTATAATTTGTTCATCATTCAGCCATAGTTGTTGTTGCTGCTACAATTTCAGCAAGCAAGCATCTCATCAAAGCCACACATACACAAACATAAATGCAGTCTTGTGGATCCACACAGGCCGCTGCAGTCGAAGACCACATAGGAATTTAAACTTCAATTTCATCAAAAGTTGGGAGTACATGCAGCAACACTGAATTTAAATCTATACACTGAATTTTACATGCAGTAGCACTGAACTTTACCTCTTGTGGCACAGGCGGGCAGCGGCGGCGAGGGGTGGGATGACAAAAGGCAGCGGCGGCGAGGGGCGGGCCTCAATCAGGTGCCTGGTCATCTCGCCGTCGGGCAGACCCGCATGGCCCTGCCTGCCGAAGCCGCCAGAGAGAGGATCAGCGGCCGCGGGCGTGAGGAAGCGGCCTGGGACGCGAGCAGCATCGCACACTCCTGGTATAGGTGGTCGACACCCAAGAGCACGCGGAGCTCGAGGAGGACGACCTCAACCGGATCAAGGCAAGAGGCTCGGGCGACGCGCGGAGGGCATCTTGGCAGGAGTGGAACGCATGGAGGGGATCGTGGCTGGAGGGGAACGCGCATAGGTGGTCGTGGCGGGAGGGCAATGCGCTGGCGTGGGTCCTCAGCGGTGGCGGAGCAATTCCTGGACGGCGCACGTCCCGGCCGGCGCAGGTGAAGAATCCTACGACGGCGCCCGTGGTGACGCGTGGAATCGCGCAAGTGCAGGTGGGTGGCGGCGATGGAATCAGAGGCGTAGGTGGTGGGCGGCGGCGGAATCAGAGGCTGTCACGACCGGGTTTTCAATAAAATAATTATTGAGAGACCAATCCCTTTTACGGACCAGCGAGGAAGAATTCCTTCTCACTGGTAGACAATATCTTGGTCACAGAAGAAAAATGCCAGGAGTACTGAATATAATACAAGGTTGAGCAGAGACTGCCCAACAATTTATTACATGCATGCCGATAAAACAATACGGCGGATAGGGTGGCAAACTACTAACTCACGATAATAACGGTGGTGGAAATATCACCGCGAAGTGAGTGATATGATTCCAGAAGACTATAGCTCTTCGAGCGTCGGAGTGAGGCTCGAGAGGACTTATTGCGGGTGGCGGAAGCGTATACAAAACAAGTGACCAAAATCCGGGATCGCGCAGGACTGACTGGGACTCCTCTAGGCATCGGACACGCTATCAAACTCTTCATCCAAGAGATCGCCTTCGTCAACATCTGGCCAAATCAACAAGCCAGGTGAGTACTATGAAAGTACTCGCAAGACAGTTCGGACATAAGATATAACAAATGCGAACATGAAGTACATGAATAAGTTAACCAGTACGATCAGACATAGAGGTAGTAAATGTTGGGTGCCAAGCGAGGGTCTGAATGACGCCTCGAGCGGAAACTGCAGAATAGTAATACTGGTGCCAAGCGAGTGTCTGAAAGACTCCTCGAGCGGAAAATGCGGGATAATAATACTGGTGCCAAATGAGTGTCTGAAAGACTCCTCGAGCGGAAAATGCGGGATAATAATACTGGTGCCAAACGAGTGTCTGAAAGACTCCTCGAGCGGAAAATGCGGAATAATAATGCCACAGTCGGGCGTCGAGGCGACACCACATAAAGGGCTTATAACAGAAAATAAGGACGGTGCATGCCACCGTCGGACGTCTGAGCGACATCGCATAAAGGGCTTATATTTAATGTAAGAAACAAAAACACGCCACAGTCGGACGTCTGTGCGATGTCACATAAAGGGCTTATATCACAGCTCAATAATGCAACAGTTTGGGAACATAATTTATCACGAGCATGAAACAAATATAAAGTTAGTCCATCCACAGGAATAACAATAAATCTGGATTACCACTTGAGCTTGTTCACCGGGGACAAGTTTTCCACGCGGATAGATATGGATAATAATGTTTTCATTACTGATCATGGATACGATGATTTGGAAAGAATTGACTCTGCAGAGTTTGTACTTAACCAAAGCCAACGGATTTCAGTAGTCACGGGGACTAGTTTCGTCTACGGTGTTTTGGAAGAAACACGTCTAACCAGTACACACCCAATTCAACCATCCGAGGCCAGGGATCACCCTCGGCATCGTTCAAGAAAAACCTTGAGACGGGGAGGCTACAACCTCGCGTAGCATGGGATCAAATTTCTATACGCGCGCTTTAAGGGGGTGCCCCCCCTCTCGGTCCCAACCGGAAACACCCATGCCCCCTGACCGGATGACTGGCTTTAATCCTGGGCAAGGTACCATCATCCCGGCCTCTCTGTTTGGTGTGTACACGGAAAGAGGTTACCAACTTACTAAACCGCATCCTGGCAATGAGACATGTGGTAGCACGGAAGGGGGAAGGAACGGTAACGCGGCTCCAACCACGTTAACATCGGAGAAAGTCGGATGACGCAAGGCTGGCATGCTACAACAGTACCACCTTGCTGCCCTTCATGTCACCACATGATTAGGCCATCTCTCATCAGAGCGCAACTTTGGAACATGCGGAAAAAAAGAACGATAACATGGCTCCAACCACGTTAACGTCGGAGAAAGCCGGATGACGCAAGGCTGGTATGCTACAACAGTACCACCTTGCTGCCCTTCATGTCACCACATGATTAGGCCATCTCTCATCAGAGATCATCACGACTTTGGAACAACCGGGTAGTTGCCTTACAAGCAACGAGGTATTTACCGACACTCATATGCCACACACAAACTTTCACGCAAACATGCAAAACACCTGTCATATCAAATGTTCAAAACATGCTTGCCTGGTTCGGAGAAGTCGGAGTCTAGCTCGGCGAAGTTCGCGGCTCCGTCACCTCTCCCGGAACCTACGGCAATCACGAAACGGATACTAACGTGAAAACCAACACATGCACAGAAACTCTGCCAAATATTTTTCAAATAAATCCCATAAAAACTAGACAAAATTTGAAGATTGTCAGAAAAAGGATCACCCAAAAATACCTTTTTATTAAAAATTATAAAGGTTTCTGTCCAGGGACCTTTCTGTAATGAAACAGAAAAGTTCCAGGGTTTTAACTGAGAAAACAGAAAACGCTTCGGTTGGGAATGCGCAAGCGCAAAGGAGAAAACGTATTTGCCCGAAGGCGCCAACAAAAAACGGTTCGAAGGAGAATAGAATAGAGGCTGACAGGCGGGGTCCACCTGTCAGGTTTAAAAAGCTCGCCGGCGCCCGAAGACTGCGGTGGACGCCGGCGTCGTACCACGGCGAGTTAGGAGAAACGGAGGGTACCAAGAGCTTCAGCGTCTCCTTCCGCGTCGGTGGGTGGTGGACTCGTCCAACGGGGAGCACTACGTCGACGACGACACTATCTCCGGCGGACGGCGGCTCGGGTGAGGATGGGGAACTCCGGTGGAGGGCTGCAAGGGAGGCGAATCGGGCTGGATCCCGTGGCGGGTTGCGGCGGCCGGAGTCGAGGAAGGAGACCTCCTCGGGGCTCTTCCAGTGGCTAGGTGTGCTCTAGGGGGAGTGCAGGGATGGTGGGTGCTCGAGTTGAAGCTCGGGGCCTCTATTTATAGGCAGATCGACGGGGTGGCCGTGAACGGAGAATCTCCGGCGAGCGATTACGGCGGAGCAGTGGATTGGCAGGTGGTTTGAGCGGCCAGGCAGCATCAGTGGAGGTTACTGGAGTCGTTTCACAGCTAAACGGGGTCGGTCTTGGCGTAATGGCGTCGGTCCACGGTGAGGTGACCGCACGGGCTCAACGGCGGCAGAGAGCGCGCTCCGCGCCCTGCGGTTCACGACGAGAGCGGCAGCGCGTTCGGGGGAGTGGAAGACCACGCGGCGAGCTCCGGTGGTTCGGGCGGCGCTGGGTGGCGTCGTCGGCGCCGTGTCTCCCGCTGGCGTCCGCAAAGCCGCCGCTGGCGTCGGTCACGGGGCGGCGCACCTTCTGCTGCTCGTCGCCGACGCCCGCAAGGCGCCAGGCGTCCGTGCGGTGCAGGAACAAGGGGGAGGGGACGAGGAGCAAGGCGACGCAGTGGTACTGGCAAGATCGACGTCCTTCTCTGAAGAAAACGACAGCAGGCCACTGACTGAATCTCTGAACTTTCTGAACTTGACACAGACAGTGCACTGCAGGGGTTCGACAGAAGGTTTTGGCTATGAGATAAATTTTTCTGGGGCTGTAACTTGGTGAGGTGACCACTCAATGCACCCAGAGGCTGCCAGATTTACTTGGAATTTTTGGAGAAGGTTTTGAATGAATTTCACCAAATTTGACAAATCTGGTCCAAACTTGCAGCAAGTGTAGTTTGAAAATTTTGAACTGAAGACCAGTGGATCTTCATGGTTCTAGGTTGAGGGTTCAAAGGACTAGGAGGGGAAAAAGGTTTGGTGGCAAAAATCAAGACAGAAAGTGGAGTTCCTTTGTAAATCTCCAAGTGCTAGAAAAGAAGGCAGAATTTGTTTGAATAGGATTTAAATGGAAAAAAATCACATGGGGAGGTTCAACTTGCTGGATTTGATGCAAATCATGATCCAAAGGTGAGGGAAAGGTTAGGAGAGAGGATTTGCACTAAGGCCATGGCAAGAAGGAATTGTGGAAAGTGGCAAAGGATTTTCCAAAAGCCATAGTGCATTTTCAAAAAGATTTTCAAAGGTTATTTTCCCAAATGAAAACATTTTGTCTTGAGTCCAAATGAAAAGCAAGAACTTCCAAGACTAAAGACAGACCTTGGGTGAATCCAAATAAAACTTTTGCCATAGAGAAAATTATTTGAGGGGGAGAGTTCTCTTGAAGAAAAATTTAAATCACTCCCCTCAAGTCAAATAAAAATCTTTTTGAAAAATCCAAATAAAAACTTGGGTGTCACAACACCTACCCCCTTAGGAAAAATCTCGTCCTCGAGATTTCTGCTGATCCTCAAATAGATATGGATACTCTGCCCGGAGGAAATCTTCCCTTTCCCATGTGGCTTCATCCTCAGTGTGGTTGCTCCACTGAACCCTGAAAAATTTCGTCGTTTTCTGACGGGTCCTCCGTTCAGACTCTTCTAAGATCTTTACTGGCCTTTCTCTGTAGGTGAGATCTGGTTGCATATCAATGTTCTCATGAGGTACATGTTTCTCCGGGTTACTCACGCATCTCCTCAACTGCGAGACGTGGAATACGTCATGGACGTCTGACATCTCCTTGGGTGGGTCTAGTTGGTAGGCTACCGTGCCTCTTCGTGCCTTCACACAAAATGGTCCAATAAATCTTGGGGCTAGCTTCCCCTTAATTTTGAACCGTTGCAGACCCCTCATAGGAGATACTCGGAGGTATACGGAATCACCGGGTTCAAAGCTGACCTCACGATGCTTCTGATCATAGTAGCTCTTTTGTCGGCTCTGCGCCGTCTTGAGTCTGTCCCTGATTTGTTTAACTTTTTCCTCGGCCTCTTTAAGCATGTCTGGGCCGAAGATACGGCTGTCCCCTGTTTCTGACCAATTCAGTGGGGTATGACACCTCCGTCCGTACAATGCTTCAAAGGGTGCCATTTGCAAGCTGGCTTGGTAACTGTTGTTGTACGCAAATTCGGCATACGACAAACTCTCTTCCCAACTGGATCCATAGGTGAGCACACATGCTCTTAGCATATCCTCTAGGATTTGGTTTACATGTTCCGTTTGTCCATCTGTCTGAGGGTGGTATGCTGTACTGAAAGCTAGTTGTGTGCCCAGAGCTTGTTGTAGGTGATCCCAAAATTTGGAGACGAATTGGGTGCCTCGGTATGATATTATAGTTTTTGGGACTCCGTGCAAGCAAACTATACGGGAGAGATAAAGTTTTGCCAGTCTTTGTGTGGAGTAGGTAGTCTTCACGGGAATGAAATGAGCAACCTTGGTTAGTCGGTCTGTGATGACCCATATGGCGTCATTTCCGCGTTGTGATCGGGGTAGTCCAACGATGAAATCCATTCCTATTTCATCCCATTTCCACTCCGGTATTCTGTTTGGTTGGAGTAGCCCTGCTGGCTTTTGATGCTCGGCCTTGATGCGCTGACATGAATCGCAACAAGCAATAAATGTGGCTATATCTCTTTTCATACCGTGCCACCAAAATCTTTCCTGGATGTCCTTGTACATTTTGGTTCCTCCAGGATGGATCGAGTATGGAGCGGTGTGGCTTTCCGTCAAGATCTGTTGCTTGAGTTCCTCAATGTTAGGTACGCAAAGTCTGTTTCGGTACCACAAGGTTCCTTCACTGTCGGTGACGAACTCTGAAGTCTTACTAAGATTCATTTTCTTCTTTATGCCTTCGATGCTGGGATGTCCCTGTTGAGCCTTCTTAATTCGTTCCACCAGGGTGGGTTGTATCTCCAGATTTGATACGGTGCCCTCGGAGACTAACATCATGTTGAGCCTAGCGAACTCTCGCTGAAACTCAGGCCTTAAGTTTTGCGGACCGTCATTGTCCGGGCTGGGGTTTCGACTAAGGGCATCGGCCACTACATTTGCTTTCCCTGGGTGGTAGTGAATGCCGACGTCATAGTCTTTGACCAGTTCCAACCAGCGTCGTTGGCGTAAATTCAGCTCTGGCTGTGTGAAGATATATTTGAGGCTCTTATGGTCCGTATATATTTCACAGCGATTTCCCAACAGAAAGTGCCTCCACTCCTTGAGTGCATGTATGACTGCTGCTAGCTCCAAGTCATGTGTTGGGTAATTTTCCTCATGTTTTCGCAGTTGCCTGGAGGCCTATGCGACAACTTTGCCATCCTGCATTAGTACACATCCGAGACCTTTTCGGGACGCGTCACAATACACTTCAAAACTCTTGTGTATGTCTGGCACAGTTAAGACTGGTGCGGTTGTCAGCCTCTTCTTGAGTTCTTGGAAGCTCTGCTCACATGCTTCCATCCATACGAATTTCTTGTCCTTCTTGAGTAGTTGGGTCATAGGTTTCGCCACAGTGGAGAATCCTTCAATAAATCTGCTGTAATATCCGGCCATTCCTAGGAAACTCCGCACATCTGTGACGTTGGCGGGCGGCTTCCAGTCCAGTATGGCCTTGACCTTTTCTGGGTCTACGGCCACGCCTTCTTGGCTCAGTATATGGCCTAAGAAACCAACTTGTCTTAGCCAAAATTCGCATTTGCTAAACTTGGCGTACAACTGATGCTTCCTCAATTCTCCCAAAACAATTCTGAGGTGCTCAGCATGCTCTTCTGGTGTCCTTGAGTAAACCAGAATATCGTCAATGAATACCACCACAAATTTGTCCATGAATTTCATGAACACTTTGTTCATGAGGTGGACGAAATATGCGGGGGCGTTCGTTAGTCCAAAGGCATCACTGTGAACTCGTATAACCCATATCGGGATGTGAATGCTGTCTTGGGGATATCCTCTGTCCGTACCTTCAGTTGATGGTATCCTGATCTCAAATCAATCTTTGAAAATACCTTAGCTTGTGCGAGCTGGTCAAACAAATCATTTATCCGTGGCATCGGATATTTGTTTTTGATGGTGACCATATTGAGGGCTCGATAGTCTATACACAGTCTCAGTGTCCCATCCTTCTTCTTGGCGAACAACACAGGCGAACCCCATGGTGAGGAGCTGGCTCGTATAAACCCTTTGTCCATTAATTCCTTTATCTGCTTCTTCAACTCCACCAATTCCAAGGGTGCCATTCTATATGGCTTCTTATAGATGGGAGCGGTGCCAGGTGCTAGTTCAATGTTGAATTCTATCTCTCGGTCTGGTGGCATGCCTGGTAGTTCTTCCGGGAACACATCAGGGAACTCGCATACCACTGGAACTTTTCTCAGTTCTGCAATGTCCATTTTGTTCAGTTTTGGTTTCTGTGATCGTGGCCTTTCTTGAGCGGAGATTCTTATTGTCTTGCCGTGATGGTGTGTGAGAATCACTGTCCGATTGAAACAGTCGATGAATCCTTTGTTGGTGGTCAACCAGTCCGTCCCTAAAATGACATCCAGTCCTTTACTTTCCAACACGATGAGATTCGCGTGGAATTGTAGTCCTTCGAACTCAATGACCACTCCTTGGCAGTAACCCTGAGCGATTTGCTTATTTCCGGGGGACTTGATGATCATAGATTTTTCCAAGGGAAGTATCGGAAAACCATGTTGCGAAACAAAACTCTTCGAAACGAACGAGTGGGAAGCTCCAGAATCAAACAAAACCGTGGCAGGTACTGTGTTGACAGGGAACGTACCGAGCACGATGTCTGGGGCATTCTGCGCTTCTTCCCTGGTCACATGGTTCAGGTGACCCTTCCTGTGGTTGTTGCTGGGGTTGAAGTTGTTGCGCTTGGGGGCGGGATTGTTTCCACCATTGTTCGGCTTGGGTGCCGAGTCTCTTGGCTTCGGGCACTGTTTAGCATAATGCCCTTGCTGACCACAAGCATAGCAGGTGACCCCTGGACGGTATGTGAACTCCTTGTCCCTGGCATGAAACTGTCCGACGGGCCTTGGCTCGGTAGTCGTGGATCTCCTTGCGTCTGTCCTTGGGACCTCAGTCTTGCCTCGGTTGCTGCGGGCAAGGGTCGTCTTGTCCCTCTTCCGCTTACGGATATCTTCCAGACTACGGCGCTCATTTTCCAAGGTGATGGCCTTGTCCACCAGCGTCTTAAAATCCGGAAAGGTGTGTACAATCAATTGGCATCTTAGCGCTGGTGCCAGGCCGTCCAGGAATTTTTCCATCTTCTTGCTTTCTGTCATGTGCTCGTCGTAGGCATAACGAGACAGCTGGGTGAACTGACCATTGTACTCTGTCACTGACATGCCTCTTTGCTTCAGGTCATCAAACTCTCTCTTCTTGATCTTTAGGATGCTCCTGGGGATGTGTGCCCCACGGAAGCCTTCCTTGAACTCTTCCCAGGTGATGTTGTGTTCCCTGGGATGCATGTGTAGGAAGTTTTCCCACCATGCTGCGGCTGCTCCAGTAAGGTAGTGTGGTGCATAAAGCACCTTCTCATGATCTGAGCACTGAGCAATAACCAGTTTCCTTTCAATCTCACGAAGCCAATCATCAGCTTCCAGCGGCCTATCGGTGTGAGCAAAAGTTGAGGGGCGAGTCTTCTGTAACTCAGATAACTTGGAATGTGGTTGATAGTGTTCACGGTGGTTTCCCATGTTGATGACATGGTTCATCATCTCTTGGTGTTGTTGCTGACTTTGCTCGAAGAGACGGCATACTTGAGATAGTGCTGCTTCGCTGTCTTGTTGGCTGGACTGACCCTGAGTGAAATTGTTGCTGGTCTGTGTCCCGTAAACCTCTTCTGGCTGATTGGGCATGGAGCGAGTCCATGGGCGAGACATTTTTCCAGTCTGGGGTATTATTTGCAAAACCCATGAGAAACTGTGTAGCCCAAGAAAAATCTTGCAAAGGCAACAATTAAAACGGTTCAAGGTTTTCAAAGAAACACAAATGATTTTTCATGGAGAAGAAGTGCTTAACATAAAACTTACATGCGAAAAGCAAACACATGATACAGCACTCAGGATGCGCGTATACAATCCTGACATGTTATTTAAAACTAGCGTACTACTCCGGAAGGCAGCAAACACACCAATACAAACTAGCGTACAGATAAAACAGCACATCATACAGGCAGACATAACACGCAGCTACTCGGTGCTCTCAGTCGGAGATGGTGAAGATCTCCTTCCCCTTGCCGATGGCAAGGCTCAGCGGTCCAGGAGAGTCAACCTCCACCTCCTCTCTAGCTGGCTCCTGGCGCATAACGCTACGCTGCGGTGATGGTGCGGGGGCGACTGGTGGTAGAGCGCGTGCGGCAGACGGTGCGGCTCTGACTGGAGTAGGAGCGATGACTCGGTCGAACTCCTCAGTGGTAGGCAGACGGCGAGCAGTGGGCAAAACGGCCGGTGCATACGAGGCTGAAGACGAGACGAATGTCAGAGGCGGCGCCGTGTGGAGAAGCTCCTTCCCGCTGGCAGGACCGCCCCGGACTAAGTCCATGCGGGCAGCCACAAGATCATCTACGAGGTTGTCGAAAGACTCCTCCAGAGCCCTGAGATACTCCACAACCATCTCGATGGCTTCATCTCGTTCTCCCCGATGGCAGGCGAACGCATAGTGGCTGGTGTAGGGCACATGGCATGGGAGGTAGCGGTAGCGACGAGTCTTCATCGTAGGAAGGATGTCCCGAAGGCGAGCTATCGCCTCGCGGGCAGCCATCTGCATGGCATGCCTCTCCGTAGGCATAGCCCTTCCCACAAAACGGAAGTGGCGAGCAGCAGAACGTCCTCCCTTGAATTGCACCACGGCTTGGTGCATAGACACGTCGTCACTGAGCTTGTGCTGATAGTGTGAACTCCGGGCGAGCTGCTGGCCCGATCGCGAGCTTGGTGATGGAGACGAGGAGCTTGACAAACCCCTCGGGCACGTTGGCGAACACTCGATTCTCACAGCTGCTGCCAGCCATCTACAAAAGTAGGCAAAAATTCTGAGTAGTCATGTCATAAATTTTATGATGACCAACAGAAATTAGCTACAATTGCAAAATGCTGAAAAAGCACAAAAGACGCTAATAACCGATTAGCGATCGCACCTAGCGGCTTCCTACAGTCAGCCTGGCTCTAATACCAAGCTTGTCACGACCGGTTTTTCAATAAAATAATTATTGAGAGACCAATCCCTTTTACGGACCAGCGAGGAAGAATTCCTTCTCACTGGTAGACAATATCTTGGTCACAGAAGAAAAATGCCAGGAGTACTGAATATAATACAAGGTTGAGCAGAGACTGCCCAACAATTTATTACATGCACGCCGATAAAACAATACGGCGGATAGGGTGGCAAACTACTAACTCACGATAATAACGGTGGTGGAAATATCACCGCGAAGCGAGTGATATGATTCCAGAAGACTACAGCTCTTCGAGCGTCGGAGTGAGGCTCGAGAGGACTTATTGCGGGTGGCGGAAGCGTATACAAAACAAGTGACCAAAATCCGGGATCGCGCAGGACTGACTGGGACTCCTCTAGGCATCGGACGCGCTATCAAACTCTTCATCCAAGAGATCGCCTTCGTCAACATCTGGCCAAATCAACAAGCCAGGTGACTACTATGAAAGTACTCGCAAGACAGTTTGGACATAAGATATAACAAATGCGAACATGAAGTACATGAATAAGTTAACCAGTACGATCAGACATAGAGGTAGTAAATGCTGGGTGCCAAGCGAGGGTCTGAATGACGCCTCGAGCGGAAACTGCAGAATAGTAATACTGGTGCCAAGCGAGTGTCTGAAAGACTCCTCGAGCGGAAAATGCGGGATAATAATACTGGTGCCAAACGAGTGTCTGAAAGACTCCTCGAGCGGAAAATGCGGGATAATAATACTGGTGCCAAACGAGTGTCTGAAAGACTCCTCGAGCGGAAAATGCGGAATAATAATGCCACAGTCGGGCGTCGAGGCGACACCACATAAAGGGCTTATAACAGAAAATAAGGACGGTGCATGCCACAGTCGGACGTCTGAGCGACATCGCATAAAGGGCTTATATTTAATGTAAGAAACAAAAACACGCCACAGTCGGACGTCTGTGCGACGTCACATAAAGGGCTTATATCACAGCTCAATAATGCAACAGTTTGGGAACATAATTTATCACGAGCATGAAACAAATATAAAGTTAGTCCATCCACAGGAATAACAATAAATCTGGATTACCACTTGAGCTTGTTCACCGGGGACAAGTTTTCCACGCGGATAGATATGGATAATAATGTTTTCATTACTGATCATGGATACGATGATTTGGAAAGAATTGACTCTGCAGAGTTTGTACTTAACCACAGCCAACGGATTTCAGTAGTCACGGGGACTAGTTCCGTCTACGGTGTTTTGGAAGAAACACGTCTAACCAGTACACACCCAATTCAACCATCCGAGGCCAGGGATCACCCTCGGCATCGTTCAAGAAAAACCTTGAGACGGGGAGGCTACAACCTCGCGTAGCATGGGATCCACGCGCGCTTTAAGGGGGTGCCCCCCCTCTCGGTCCCAACCCGAAACACCCATGCCCCCTGAACGGATGACTGGCTTTAATCCTGGGCCAAGGTACCATCATCCCGGCCTCTCTGTTTGGTGTGTACACGGAAAGAGGTTACCAACTTACTAAACCGCATCCTGGCAATGAGACATGTGGTAGCACGGAAGGGGGAAGGAACGGTAACGCGGCTCCAACCACGTTAACGTCGGAGAAAGTCGGATGACGCAAGGCTGGCATGCTACAACAGTACCACCTTGCTGCCCTTCATGTCACCACATGATTAGGCCATCTCTCATCAGAGATCATCGCAACTTTGGAACATGCGGAAAAAAAGAACGATAACATGGCTCCAACCACGTTAACGTCGGAGAAAGCCGGATGATGCAAGGCTGGTATGCTACAACAGTACCACCTTGCTGCCCTTCATGTCACCACATGATTAGGCCATCTCTCATCAGAGATCATCATGACTTTGGAACAACCGGGTAGTTGCCTTACAAGCAACGAGGTATTTACCGACACTCATATGCCACGCACAAACTTTCATGCAAACATGCAAAACACCTGTCATATCAAATGTTCAAAACATGCTTGCCTGGTTCGGAGAAGTCGGAGTCTAGCTCGGCGAAGTTCGCGGCTCCGTCACCTCTCCCGGAACCTACGACAATCACGAAACGGATACTAACGTGAAAACCAACACATGCACAGAAACTTTGCCAAATATTTTTCGAATAAATCCCATAAAAAACTAGACAAAATTTGAAGATTGTCAGAAAAAGGATCACCCAGAAATACCTTTTTATTAAAAAGTTATAAAGGTTTCTGTCCAGGGACCTTTCTGTAATGAAACAGAAAAGTTCCAGGGTTTTAACTGAGAAAACAGAAAACGCTTCGGTTGGGAATGCGCAAGCACAAAGGAGAAAACGTATTTGCCCGAAGGCGCCAACAGAAAACGGTTCGAAGGAGAATAGAATAGAGGCTGACAGGCGGGGTCCACCTGTCAGGTTTAAAAAGCTCGCCGACGCCCGAAGACTGCGGTGGACGCCGGCGTCGAACCACGGCGAGTTAGGAGAAACGGAGGGTACCAAGAGCTTCAGCGTCTCCTTCCGCGTCGGTGGGTGGTGGACTCGTCCAACGGGGAGCACCACGTCGACGGCGACACTATCTTCGGCGGACGGCGACTCGGGTGAGGATGGGGAACTCCGGTGGAGGGCTGCAAGGGAGGCGAATCGGGCTGGAGCCCGTGGCGGGTCGCGGCGGCCGAAGTCGAGGAAGGAGACCTCCTCGGGGCTCTTCCAGTGGCTAGGCGTGCTCTAGGGGGAGTGCAGGGATGGTGGGTGCTCGAGTTGAAGCTCGGGGCCTCTATTTATAGGCAGATCGACGGGGTGGCCGTGAACGGAGAATCTCCGGCGAGCGATTACGGCGGAGCAGTGGATTGGCAGGTGGTTTGAGCGGCCAGGCAGCATCAGTGGAGGTTACTGGAGTCGTTTCACAGCTAAACGGGGTCGGTCTTGGCGTAATGGCGTCGGTCCACGGTGAGGTGACCGCACGGGCTCAACGGCGGCAGAGAGCGCGCTCCGCGCCCTACGGTTCACGACGAGAGCGGCAGCGCGTTCGGGGGAGTGGAAGACTACGCGGCGAACTCCGGTGGTTTGGGCGGCGCTGGGTGGCGTCGTCGGCGCCGTGTCTCCCACTGGCGTCCGCAAAGCTGCCGCCGGCGTCGGTCACGGGGCGGCGCACCTTCTGCTGCTCGTCGCCGACGCCCGCAAGGCGCCAGGCATCCGTGCGGTGCAGGAACAAGGGGGAGGGGACGAGGAGCAAGGCGACGCAGTGGTACTGGCGAGATCGACGTCCTTCTCTGAAGAAAACGACAGCAGGCCACTGACTGAATCTCTGAACTTTCTGAACTTGACACAGACAGTGCACTGCAGGTGTTCGACAGAAGGTTTTGGCTATGAGATAAATTTTTCTGGAGCTGTAACTTGGTGAGGTGACCACTCAATGCACCCAGAGGCTGCCAGATTTTACTTGGAATTTTTGGAGAAGGATTTGAATGAATTTCACCAAATTTGACAAATCTGGTCCAAACTTGCAGCAAGTGTAGTTTGAAAATTTTGAACTGAAGACCAGTGGATCTTCATGGTTCTAGGTTGAGGGTTCAAAGGACTAGGAGGGGAAAAAGGTTTGGTGGCAAAAATCAAGACAGAAAGTGGAGTTCCTTTGTAAATCTCCAAGTGCTAGAAAAGAAGGCAGAATTTGTTTGAATAGGATTTAAATGGAAAAAAATTCACATGGGGAGGTTCAACTTGCTGGATTTGATGCAAATCATGATCCAAAGGTGAGGGAAAGGTTAGGAGAGAAGATTTGCACTAAGGCAATGGCAAGAAGGAATTGTGGAAAGTGGCAAAGGATTTTCCAAAAGCCATAGTGCATTTTCAAAAAGATTTTCAAAGGTTATTTTCCCAAATGAAAGACATTTTGTCTTGAGTCCAAATGAAAAGCAAGAACTTCCAAGACTAAAGACAGACCTTGGGTGAATCCAAATAAAACTTTTGCCATAGAGAAAATTATTTGAGGGGGAGAGTTCTCTTGAAGAAAAATTTAAATCACTCCCCTCAAGTCAAATAAAAATCTTTTTGAAAAATCGAAATAAAAAATTGGGTGTCACAGAGGCGCAGGTGGGCGGCGACGAAATCAGCTGGGCGGCGCCTACCCAGGCGATGCGCGGGGACAACGGAGGAAGAAGATGGAGACAGAGATCTATCTGAGATGGTTTTAAAACTCTGAGGGCTTTTTTGCAAAAACACCAGTACACTGCGCATTGGACAACTTTTTTCGGACGGAGGGAATAGTGAACTTTATTTTAGTGTTTAGTAAACTTTTTGCAGTAGACACTGATATTTTTTGTAAAATACACACTTACTATTTGTTAAAATTACTTGCATTTTAAATAGTATTTTACTTTTGGACCGCTTGAAACATCTGACAAATGGTTTTTTCAGAAAAACCCAGATGACAAAAACCATAGAGGAAAAAACAAATGGTTTTGGATGGTTAGAGGGACCATGGTATCCCCAGCCCACCAGGGTTCAAGTCCTGGTGCTTGCATTTATTCATGGATTTATTTCAGAATTTCTGACATGTGCATTCAGTGCGAGGAGACGTTCCCGTCGACGACGAGGTGCCTACGGTGACTTCGTAAATTTCAAGAAGATATGCCGGCTCAGTTTTTCGGAGGTGCTCATAAAGGTAAAATGTGAGTTCATGCG
Source organism: Aegilops tauschii subsp. strangulata (assembly GCF_002575655.3). Classification (NCBI taxonomy): domain Eukaryota; kingdom Viridiplantae; phylum Streptophyta; class Magnoliopsida; order Poales; family Poaceae; genus Aegilops; species Aegilops tauschii. The sequence goes on from NC_053041.3 coordinate 72,777,629, forward strand.
TTTATAGGGATGAGTGTATGGGCGTGTATATGAGCGCTTGCGTCTGTAAGGTGTTAAAAAAAATGTAGGCTGACCATTATTGACTACGCTCAGGCGTCACATCGCCACTTAAACGAAATTTCTTACAGGCGCACATCCCCCCCAGCCCTTATAGGTTTGGTAGCGGGTCGGCCAATATTCGTGCTGCCCGATTTTGTTTCTGTGTTTTCCACCTGGATTTTCTATTTTTCTTTTACTTTTTTATTATTCCTGATTCGTTTTCTTATTTTGTTCTTTTTTTAGGTGCGTGAAATTTTTCAAAATAGATGATTTTTTAATTTGTGAACTTGTTTTCAAAATTGATGAATTTTTTATCTAATTTGATCAACTTTTTTACAAAACTGATTAAAGTTTTTCCAAATTGAAAACATTTTCTCAAATTCCTAAACATGTTATTAAATTGATGAACTTTTTTTATATCCTTGAATTTATTATCCAAAATCCTTGAACTTTTTTCTTAAAGTCGTGACTTTTTAATATTTTTTGTAAACCTTTCGGGATTCTTTTTCCTTTTCTTTGAAAGTCAAAAGTTGATTGGTGAGTCAACCGAGATGAACCAGGTGTTCCCTGGATGAGCGATTGGTCGCATGCTTGGCAGGCCGGCCCATTTATGCTTATGCGTGGGTGCTGGATCTTCTAACCGGCGTGCATAAGGCGCCGGTTAGGACGACACACCAACCTGTATCCAATCGGAGAACACGACTTACGTATAAATGGAGCGAGCTGGATATAACACTCTACTTATAATCCACCGCCCAAAAGGCAGTTTTTTTGGGGTTTTGTCAGATGAACCAATTATTAGTCATACGCGCCCTCTTTGAGCGTGCTAACCGACCGCACATTCTATGTTCTACGTAGTATGTGCATGCCCACATATATTTCCCTTTTGCTTTTTTTATTTTCTATTCCTTTTTCTTTTATCCCTTTTCTGTCTTGTTCTTCACTTTATTTTCCTTATATTTTTGTTTATTTTTATTTTTTCATTTCCTTTTTCTTTCTTCTTGTTTTCATCATGTATAGCAAGAATAATCATAGTATTTTTAAAATTGTTCGTTGTGTATTAAGAAAAGGCTCATGTCGGGTTTGAAAAAAACATTGATTGCATACTAAAAATATGTCCATTGTTGTATTAAGAAATGTTGATCATGTACTTTCTAAAAGTTCGCCGTTGTATGATAACATTTTTAATACACGTATGAATGTTTCTTAAATAGAGAAGGAACATCTTCTTGATACTTGACAAACAGTTTTTTCAATCATTAAACATTTTTTATATACGTGATCAATCTTGTTAACATACCTTTTTTGAGTTACACAGTGACCATTTCTTAATATTCAGTATAGAAATTGTTCATCATTGTGTAGAAATTGTTCTATCTTTTCCCATCATTGTTCATTAAGCATAGAAATTGTTCGATGTGTATCTAGAAACTGTTCATCACTTTTTGAAAATGTTCAATGTGTAATGAAAACTTCATTGTGAATATTAAAAATATTTCATTTTTTAAAAACTGCAAGGAAATTTTTGTGCACAGGCGAATGTTTCAAATAATTTTTAAAATACATGATGATTTTTTTAAATATATGTTGAATATTTTCTTGATACTCAATGAGCACTTTAAAAATATGAATATTTTTTTAGGTATGAGATGTATTTCTTTAAAATACATGTTGATTTTTTCGAAATTCACTATTAACATTTTGTAATAGGCGACGTACATTTTTAAACATGCAACAAACTTCTTGAAATACATGACGAATAACTATTTTCAACTGCATCATGAACACAGTTGCGTAACAAAATAAAATATCGCTCTAACTATATATTTTGGTGCATTTGGAAAAGTAATAAAAAACAAAGAGAAAGAAAACCGGAACTTGAGGGATGTTTGAGACCGACTTGCTACTGCGTGGTTGGGCCTGGCCCATTTGCTGAGCGGGCGAGCGCTTGATCCGACTCACGTGAAGCGATATATTCACGTTAGAGCCACATCTCACTTACCGCGAGACCGAAGGAGTGTCGCATTTAGCATCCCCTCGAATGGCCAGGTCAACAGCGGTTCTGCCTATGTTAGCTATTTTGCCACATGACCTCCCCTACAGTATCGTCACCGCAGTAGAGTTTAACCACCAAATTCGGGATCGATCGAAGTAATGTCACTCGACTATTATCAACCTGACCGCAATCTTTTTCTGTCGGTAAGTATTGCACCAGAGCACCTTCTACTTCTAATAGGCCATGAACTATAGATAGAGAAGAATCATTCTGAGCGTTTGGGAAGCTTGTATCTAGAGTAAAACTTGTTTAGGAATCCTTTCGTATTGTTTTTTTTTCTTTTTTCTTTTCTATCATGTTTTTCTTAAATTGATTTTCAACGGGTTTTACTTTCTTAAAAAATTTCTATATTTTTTGAATATACGTCGACCTTTTTTCATACACCTTAAACTAATTATAGAGGTTGAACGGTTTTCTTATACATATTGAACATTTTTTAATACATGTTGAGCATTTGTCAAATACGTGTAGAACAACTTTCTAAACACGCGGTGGACAATTTCTGAATACGTTTAGAACATTTTTTAGATACACATTGAACATTTTTGAGATACACATTGAACATGTTTTAAATGCACATTGAAAATTTTCTGAACACATGCTGAACATTTCTTTAAATCCATATTGAATATTTTTTCAGTTATATGGTGAACATATTATAATCACACGGTGAACATTATTCAAACGCATTTTTGTTTTTTCAAATACATGTACGATATCTTTCTATGTATACGATGTACATGATGGATATTTTAATATGCGTATAAAACATTTCTTAAAAAACACGTAATTTTTTCCATCCGTGATTATCTTTTGTATATGTGAACATATTTTGACCATGTAAACTGAGATTTTTTAAAATGTATATACACATTGCTTACCCGCAAAAGAAAAGTATATATACATTGCTGTTTTTAGCGTAAGGTGACTCGTTATGACAAACCAGCATGGAAAGCTAACTCAAATTCGGGAGTGACAAATGCCAATACTGAATTCCACCTCTCAATGTCCACATCCAAACACAGTGTTAACGAACATGGCGAACGTGTGGCCGAGTCTGGTTGCTGGGAAGGCCCAATGTGTGTTGTAGGCGACGGCACCTACTCTATTGCTTTAAGCAATACATAGCAGCACCCTCTATTTGTCGCCTCTTGCAAGTTGGATGGGTGACTTGTCAACAACACTCCCCTATACCGCACACCTACCGCCTGTGTACTTTTTTTTCCGCCTTTTTCTCTCTATCCTTTTTAGGTAAAAATACGAGAACCTTCATCATGTGTTCAAAAATATGTTTACAATTTCCAAAAATACACGAAGTTTTTATAAATACACAAGGAACTTTAATACACAGAATATTATTATTATTACTCAATAAACACTTTTCAAATTCATGATGAACGTTTTTTAATAGCGAATTTTTTAATATACATGATGAAAATATTTTAAATACAGGATGAACAGTTGTTTAATATGCAAATAACAATTTTAGTGTACACGACAAACTTATTTTAAATACTACTAGATAACCATTTGAAATACATTGTACTTTTTTTAAGTACACAATGAATATTTTTAAATTATAGGTGAACATTTTTAAAACACACATGACTTCTTTTAATCATGATGAATATTTTAAATACACAGTAAAAAATTAAAATTCGTGATGGACATTTTTAAAATAAATGATGAAAGTGTTTTATAATATAAGATGAAAATTATTTTAGATACATTATGCATATTTTTCTAAACACGATACAAATTTCTAATCAGGTGATGAACATTTTAAAATACATTTTTTTTAAAATGCACAATTGTTTTTTGAAATACACCTGAACAGCTTTTAAAATATACAATGAACATTTTTTCTAAACGCATTGAACATTATTAAAATACATGATATGTTTTTTCAAATTCAATGAAAAAGGGAACCTCAATACAGAGAATAAAGTAACAAAAGAAAGCTGTTTAAAGTAAGTGTTGAACAGAAAAAGTGCATAGAAGAAGCAAATGAAAAAGGAATATATTGAAAGTAAATTAAGTTTAATTATTTAAAAACTGAACAAAAAAGAAAGGAAGAACAAAAGATATAAACAAAAAATAAAAATATAAAAAGGAAAAAGGAAGAAAACCGTAATAGAAACATATCAGGACGAAGCGAGAGGAGCCAGAGGACACCGAAGGGCACCCTTGTGGGCCCCCACGAGGTAGGAGCCCACAACCTAGGCTGCATGGTCAGGTCGCATGGAGGCCCTAGAATTCTTCTCCACTGCATCTCGGTCCTCGTGCCTTTATATTGTTTTAAAACCGCCCTAATAATTTATAAAGGAAATTTCTTGCCGCCGCCATGAGTTATGAGGCGATCCAAACCAGAGTCCTTTTCAGCATGTCTATGTGTAAGTAGTCCTCCTTGCCACCACCATGTCTACGTGTAAGTAGTCCTCCTTGGACTAGATTAAATCTTCTCTCTCTTGCTTCTCAATACAAATATCATATGAGCTTGCCTACATGATTGTGATTCATCTGATGTAATTATCCATGCGTTTGTTGCGGTGTGATGAATTGTCACTTTATGACGAGATCTGTATATGATTTATTTTCGATTATTTTGTGTTAGCTGTTGCATGATTCGTAGACATATATGCTCTATGATCTATTAGTCTTTCACTGACCATGTTTGATTGACAATCTCCAACAGGGAGTTGTGTATGTTAGTTGGGTTTAATCTTGCAAGTAAACTATCCTAACGATAGAAAGGGAAAACGACTTGTATTTTGTTATTGGTACTAAGGGTAAAAAGGTAGTTGACTAATTGTTTTGGTGATGAAGTGAAGGTAAATAGAATATACGATCAACATTATACCAATTTGCTTAATGCAATGCTCTTAATACTTTTTTTTTGAAACGGAATGCTCTTAATACTTAGAGATCCATGTTTGATAACGATCCTGGTTGGAGTATTAGCTATAGATGCAGTTGGATAACAGTGTATAGAACAAGGATGTAATGCATATATGCATTCATGACATGTATAATCAATCATAAACAGTGAAATTTAATCTATACACAATTGTAACTTGTTCACCACACCTATGCTATGTTTGTAGAAAGATGCCACTAGTGAAGTTATGGACCCTGATCCTTTATTCTTCATAATCACAATCTCAACATGGTCCTAATATATTATATTAAGTTTGCCCCCTCTTTTTATCCACTTTATTACTTCTATTCTAGACCCTATCGCTATGGTATATTCTTATGAAATATTAAATTAGAAGGTATAAGAAATGGACTCTTTTACCTTTGTTTACAATCAAAACCATTTCATTTACTTACATACAATCATCAGTCCAAGCACATGATTCGTTAATCATTATAACTAGCAAACCCACGGAGACTAACAATCTCACTATTTAACTGGGAGACCAAGAGGAAGATCTCTAATTGTGTGTAGGGGATGATCACTGACTTTACTTGGGGAATCCATCGAATTGATACTTTGATTCTCAATTGAGGGAAATAATTGTGGTGTGCTGCAAAATTTTGCTCTTGAGGGACCAATAGTTGCTATAGAGGGAAGCAGAACCATTGAGCATTTCTGTAGGAACGAAGTATGTCTACTAGAGGGGGGGGGGGTGAATGGGAGTTTTAAATTTTCTTCGGAAAACTTAAGTCTCTCAGAACCCAGCAGCAGAATAAATGATAAACAAGCTATGAAGAATTACATTAGAGTACCGAAGGGAAACTAAAGCATGCATCAAAGTAAATAACATGAATGGAATGCATCAAAAGTAAACATGAGTAACAGAGGTAATCGAAGATGCTCGATGGCGACAAGATATTTGTTTGACCAGTTCGTCCTTCTGCAGAAGGACTACGTCTGGTTGGAGGGCTGTGACTTAACACGAAAGATAAACTCTCTTCACCCTATTCTCATCGACAATCGATTCGTCAATGATGCCGATCACTCGTGGTAGATAATTGAAGGTGATCTCCGAACCTTTATAGACTTATTCTTCGAGAACTACAATCACTCTTGGTCTCTGAAGAAATTGACACCTAACCGTCTAGAGAGTTTGCAGCTCTCAAGAGTAATAGGCGGAGCGTACTAAACTTAGATTCCAGTGATGCTAAACCACTATCTAATTCTTCGGCTCTAGGGTTTTTCTCTCGGTGGATTTTAAACTCAAATCGCTCATAGAGTGGGTTGCTTAACAATCTTCTCAGAATCAAATGGAGCAGCCACCGGACAAAGCCGGTGCGGGGTGGCTATTTATAGCCGCAACCTTACCAGATGGGAAATGACCATTTTGGACACGAGGTCCAGCTAATGGCCAACCGACACGTTCACAACGGTCGGATTTTGGAGCAACGGTAACATTACTTGAGGAACAAGTAATGCTAACTCCTCGGTCCGAGGCAAATCTCTCGCAGCAAAGAAGATCACAGTCTCTTGCTGGCAAGTATTTGCTCGGATCACAAAGATATTTCTCTCATAGCTTTCGTAGGATTTGGGTTTAGCATCAGAGAATCAAAGCTTCGAACGCTACACCCCTCTTAATAGTATGGTGGTCCTATGACTCAATGAAAGAAGAACAATGAAATAAATGCTACGTCTTCACTTTGTCTTCATTCTTCCTTGAGCGCAGTCATTTGCTTCGAACATGCACCGAACCAATTGCTTAAACTTCAGCAATTTTTAGGGGCACTCTTGTTAGCTTTATATTCGGTGATAACCTTCCCTGCCACGCAGGGAGATTATCTTCATCGTTTGCATCAAACTCCTCAATACATCAGGGACCTGTTACTCTGTGTGCACTAGCAAACACATAAGTGCCATACTGTTTATGTCAACAAACTCCAAAACATAAGGGGCCTATCATTGCACCAATAATCTCCCCCCTTTTGGACAGTTGTTGACAAAACATATAATCATCAAAGTGAAGACAGATAATTGAAATGTAACTCGAACAAGAGTGAACTTGCGTTACTTGACTCGATGATGAAATATACCCCCCTTGATGTATGCATGATACACAATGAAGTTCCATGCAATTAATTTTAGTGTGTGGAGGATTTTCAATCATACGAGGTAATGATTCGCACTGATGAAAGATAATCCACTCGATAATATAGTGCAATCATTAATGACTTCTGTCAATAATTCCACCTGCAAAACAATAAGCTTCAAGAGAGAATAGTGCAGCAGATGGGGTTATTAATATTATAGCTCATAACAGAAGTTTTACATCAGAGCACATGAAATGGCATAATTGTCTCAAAAGATAGAGCGAGAAAGCACAAAAAACCAAATTCAACAGAGCAAATCTATCAAACTCTCGATGTTATTCTCCCCCTTTTTGTCAACTAGTGTCAAAAAGGTGATGAAAAACACGAGTGCGAGGAATATGTGAATATGATTCACTCTGAGGCATCGCCCGAGGAACTGCCCGAAGAAGTTTCTGATTCGGAGGTTTTGGGAACATCCTCATCTTCAGCAGCAACAGATCCTACAAGACTGGCTTGGCGCTGAGAAGAGGAAGGCACATGGGGATCAGCCTCGTGAGTCTTGTGAGACAGAGGATTTTCTTCACCAGGTTTTTCAGTTAGCGATGTGGCTTCTCATTCATCGAGTAAGTTGCGCAGCTCAATCCGAAGCAAATTCGTTGTTGATTCACGAGCTGGCAAAGGCGGAGTAGTGCGATCTTGAAAATCTTCAGCAGTGAACCCTTGGTCAATGTACTGACAGAGTTCTTGGAGGTGAGAGTGACTCAGTTGCTTCTTTGAGAAAAATTTCCGAAGCAATTTCCACAAACTCTTCTAGTTTTCTGCCGTGATCATGTGCACTACTTTTGTTCGGTTGTGAATGGCATTAAGTTCGGCTGCCAAATGCTCTTTCTCTTGACGGTCTTCGGCCATATGCTTCAGCAGAAGCTGTTGAGTGCGCATGCTCACTTCGAGATGTGAAGGAGGTTGAGTGTTTGGCAGACGATCACGTTTAGGTAGCTTGGGTCCATTGAAGGTAGTATGATAATCAGGACTTGACGCTGGAGCTTTGCCCGAAGAGAAATCTTTCATTACTGTCAGCGTATCATGCACAGGAGGAATGAAGCTTTTATGGCCGGCCTTGGCAAGATATTCGGTTTTCATTGCATAGTCAACCACTTTCTGAATCCAGGGCGCAAATACCTTAATAGTTTTAGGACGCTGAGCTGAATCCATTAGTATGCACAAAAACATGACTTTGACATCGAGGATATACCCTTGTGAGATGGCATGGATGGTGTTTCGAAGAACATCAGAGATAGCATTATCAGTATTTATCCCAGCCAGCGGACAAAGGGTGTATGTGAGAATGTGATATAACGTCTGATTGTCGAATGTCAAGTGCCCAGGCAGGGGAGGACCATTGTAGTCACGAATTTATCTTCATCCATTGTGCATCGGAAATCTTCATCAGTGATTGCATCAATGTCACGAACCCGAATCTCAGTTTTGCCATGTTCAAACCGAGGGAAATGAAAGTGAGATACAAAGTCCATAGTAGAGCATTTGATTCGTTTTCCTTTTTTCATCCATTCCATAATCCATTTTGTGCTATCTGACTCATCTCCGGAGATATACAATGTTGCATAAAACTAAAGAATAATATCCCTGTTCCATGGATGCTGATAGCCTAAGACATGTGTGAGACCAAAGTCTTTGATGTCTTGCAGAATTTGATTGAAACAACCGATGTTCTTCATAGTAGCAAAGTCTAGGAACTCATGAGGGAAAATCTTCAGGCTGTCATAAAGAATTCATGAATAGTAAATTGCCCTGTGTCCAGAATCGAGGAGATTTAGACGTACTGGGCTTGCTGTAAGGACTTTCTCAAAAGAAAACTGGATGAGTATTTCTGTTGAACAGAGGCCCTTTGGTGCCAACGCCGATGGAAAACAATGGCAGTCGCTCGCGAGGATAAGGGTACTTGAGTTCATCTTCAACAGAAAGCACTTCATCGCCACAGATGACGGAATCTGAATGCTGAGCTGACGGTGATTTTGCTGCAGAAGGATCAACATCTGAGGTTCGTCGTGCAATGTTGAGTGAGATCCTTAAAGGAGAGGGATTTGACACTTGTTCAGCGGCTGAGTCAGGCGCGGAATCTTTATCAGTCATTGGCAGCCGTTGTGGAATTGCTTGAGATGTAGTTGGAGGAGCAGAGGGTGGAACCAAATCATTTGGTCCAACGCGGTCAGGAGAAGCTTGTCATTCAGACCGAGGAATTTCACCTTCTTTGACACTTGGTGCTGAGAAGGATTTGCTACATGAGCTGGAGAAGCCACAGGCACTGCTTCAATAGGCCTTCGCAAATTTGATGCGTCTGCAACTGGTTCATGAGTAGCCGAAGGACTTGCTTGTACAGGAGAAATTTCTCTCTGTGTATTAGCATCTGGAGGAGGAGCATTTTTCTTCGCAATCTTCTTCTTCTTCTGTTGCTTCGATGGATCAATGTTCCCTTTGACCAGATCATTATAACCAGTCACTTTGGCTTGGTGATCAAGGCAAATCTTGCGAACAATTTGATCCAGATCCGAATGAAATCCCAGACTCCTGTCCCGAAGAATTGTCAGAGCCTTGTTCACATCCTCATAAGATTCTTCAAGCTGCTTGATGACAAACTTGGATTTCGTATCTTTCATATGGTTGTCGAGCTCCTTGAGTTGTGCAGTGAGGTCATTGATCTCAACTGAATCATTTCTCATATCTTGGCACGCTTGAGAGATAACTTCAGAGGGAATGGGCAAAGATGCCACTTCTCCATCAAACAAATCTTTGACAAATCTGTCCAGCTGCTCCATGATGAACGAATGATCAAAAGAATGTGGTGCATTAGAGTCATTTTCAGTTTGTGTAGCAGCCTGAGTAGAGGGAGCAGTCTGTGCCATATTTACTTTGGCTGGAGGCATAGAAGCCAATGGTTGAGTTAGTTTCGAAGCAAATTTGGCAGCCCTTTCATTCACAACATCAACACTTGGAGCCTTTTGCTTAGCAGCATGGGCTTTGATTTGCTTCACCTTCGGTTTTGGAATCTTTTCTCCAGGCTTAGCTATGCCATTAGGGGCTCCGACCACCAAATCTTGCAAGTTAATTGCATCAGGATGAGGTTCTATGTTCACTTTGTCAACCATTGTGACAGTGGTTGCAGGGGTCTTTCTCTTCAACGGGTTCTTCTTCAGAGGTGCAACTGGGACTGCACATGCTTGGAGGTCAGGCAGAACAGTGGATGTGGTGACATTCACCTGTTCGGAGAGAGTTGCATCAGTTTCTTCTCGGGTGAGCGGAGGATCACCTTGATCAGAAGAGTCACTTTCAGGTTCAGCCGGCTTAGCAGGCCTTTTTCTCGGTGCACTCTTTTTCCTCAGAGCAGCAGATTTTGGATCATGTTTGATCTTCATTCGGCGTTCTACTTTTCCTTCAGCCTTTTTCTTCTCGACGTCTGATTTGATGAGACGACGATTTTTTTCTTCCTTGGCCAGATCTTTTGCGGCCTTCTTGGCTTGCTTTTCAGCATTTTTGAGGCGTTTGGCCTTTTCTTCAAGATAAGAGTCAAGAGTCATGGTGGACGATTCATGAGCGTCAGGAGGTGGTGGAGGCCTTTGTTGGGGTTCACCTGCTCATATGAGCCCAATCTCGCGACAGTCACCCCATGGGGGATGGAAAGCAAAGTACTTGGCGTACCAAGGATGAACCATCTTGTAGTTAAACCACTTCCTTACCAAGTGACGCCGAATCTTTTGTACACGTTCTTTCCTCTGAGTTGAATCTTCTCTTGGAACTGTGTTATACTCATCATGAGAGACAAGTTCAACTGTATTTTTGAGAGGTTGCCTGCCACCTCTCTTCTTCTTCAGAGCATCTGCCTCTTGTTCATTTTGGTTCGGATCTTTTCCTCTTGCTGGTTGACGGGCCTACCATTGGGCCCATTGCATTTGGTGCTTTTTATTCGCCTGCTGTGCCCATGAACGCTTCTTCGTCATCAGCTATACTGTGTGGCTTAGCCGAATCGGCAACAGACAGCATTCACCTGTGAAGAATAGGTACGAGGGAAGATGGGGACAGGGTCACAAATGCTCACAACAAAAGTTTTCTCGAACAAAAACATTTTGAGGAAGAACCAGATATAGACTTTGAGAGATGTTTCGAATAAACGAAGCATATAGGTCGTGCTAGTAGGTCCAAAGAATAATACTAGACAGCGAGCTAGGCATTTCATTCGAACGAAGCATAACACAAACCCTAGATCTGACGGATTCGGATGCGAGGAATAACTACAAACCACATTCGCACTAGAGAAGTAACAACCTAGATCTAAGATATGCGGTAAAAGCGAAGAAACAATAACTGTGGACGAACTCGAATCATGAAGGATGGAAGTCCGAGGACGAACTACACGTACCCTACCTTGGTGACGTGCAGCAACTACGGCGGCGCGAGGAAGAAGATGTCCTACGGCAGCATGGAATGACTCCGGTGACCTCTTTTTTTGACCAGAAACAGTAGGAAAGGCTCCTACTGTGTAGTTATATTGAAGAAAAGGATCTGTACAAGGTGAGTATTTACATCATGGGGGGGGGGGGGAGGGGAGAGGGTAGACCACTTTGGGTCCCACCCAGAAGAACTAGAAAAAGAGGGGGGTCTAGTGCAAAGAGTTTACAAAATCCAGAACTAGAGACCTATTTGCCTCTTTGACCCTATGCTGCAGAAGTTCAAAGTCTTTCTTGAATCTGTCAAGCCACGATCGGAAGGAAGGATCTATTGATCTGAAGTGTTTGTTGTTTCGTTCCTTCCAAATGCTCCACGACGCCACAATTTTTTTTTCAAACAACATGGGCGTGGGGTGGTTTGTTTGTTGGTCTTCAATAGCTTGCATCCTATCCCCGAAAGGTTCCCAGTTGATGTCCAGGGCTTGCCAGCATCGCTTACTAAACGAGCACGTGAAAATCATGTGCTCCACTGTTTCCTCGATGTTGCGCCCACACAGCAGACAGTTGTGGTCATCACCGATGTTGTAGTAGCGTCTTTTCAGCATATTCCGGGTGTTCAGCCTGTCGTGGAGGAGAAGCCATGCAAAGACTTTCAACTTCATAGTACATTTAGACCTCCAAAGCCAGTCAAAAACTTTATGAGCGTGGACCTCCGGTGACCTCTTTCCGGCAGCTAAGTGGCGAAGGGGTCATCGGAGTCGGGCTCAAGGTGGAGCACTGTGGCGAGGGTTTCGGTGGAGAGAGAGTGAGGAGAAAAAAGGTAAAGGAGGAAGAAGGGAGCGACGTGGTTTATATAGGCGATAACAGCACACCGAGGTTTTTGATCGAACAGTCTCTGGACAGAGATGATTGTGGTTGAACAGACAGGATGGATTGGTAGTAGATGTGTTGCATGTGGCAACCGTCAAAGATCGTGGTCCAGACCTTGGCGGGAACACCGTAATTTTGGACGGCTTTCGCCAAAATAGATTAAAGTTCGGACCGAATCAAAATCGTGGTCAAGGACACCAGATAAGTTTTGTTCCAGATAAAAATGAGCATTTTCAATGGAACAACATAGACTCGAAGAGATAGATCAGAGAGAATAACAGGGTCCTAGGCATTTCACTCAGAAGAAAACACAAGCACACGAGCAAATAGCTATCAGAGAAATGCATTCGGACAGAAACCAAATCCATCAAAATGAAGAGAAAAACAACAAACAAAAATTGTGGTGGCGTAACCCACTGTATAAGAATTGTATGACCCCGAGCGTCGCACAATTATCGTGGCTCCCAATTAGTCTAGTTCTTTGTTAATATATTCACTCTCAGAAAGAAAATTTCACTTTGTCAGAATTTTCAAACTCTTCGAGTGTTATGCACCCATTCCTTCTAAGATGTGGAAGTGTTAGTGCGGGTGCCGAGTCCATCTTACTACACGTTTGCGAAGTCTAGGATATTTAGCTCACACCATAACACACATAATCTTTTCTCGTCGAGAGGCTTGGTGAAAGTATCAGCGAGATTGTCTTCGGTCTTGACGTGATTGTTGACAATATCCTCTCGAGCCACATGATCACGAATAAAATGAAGTCTGATGGCAATGTGCTTCGTGCGAGAATGCTGCACAGGATTGTGTGCAATTTTGATGGCACTCTCATTATCACAATATAGAGGGATATGCTTGACCTTGATGCCATAATCCTTCAGTGTCTGCTTCATCCACAATAGCTGAGTGCAACAAGATCCAGCAACAATATACTCTGCCTCAGCCGTAGACAGTGATACATAATTCTGCTTCCTTGAAGACCAACTATGATCTACCAAGGAAATGACATGTCCCTGAGGTAGATTTCCTATCAACCAAGTCACCAGCCCAATCTGAGTCTGAATATCCAACAAGATCAAATGTGCTCCCTTAGGATACCATAAACCTAAGGTGGGGATGTGAGCCAAATATCTCAGAATGCGCTTGACAGCTTGGTGATGCGATTCTTTCGGTGCAGCTTGATAGTGGGCACACATGCAAACACTGGTCTAGATGCACATAGGTAAAGAAGAGATCCAATCATCGAATGATAGGCTTTCTGATCATAATCCTTACCATACACATTTGCATCTAGCTTACCATTCGTGGGCATTGGAGTTTTATATCCCTTCATTTCGAAATCTTGCATTTTGAACTTCTTCAGGCACTCCTTTAGATATTTATCCTAAGAAATGAAAATGCCATTTTCTTGTTAACGAATTTGCAATCCGAGAAAGAATTTGACTTCACCCATCATGGACATTTGATATTTATCGGACATCATTTTCCCGAATTCTAAGCTACAGGGATGCTAGCATTTAGTTGTCCTATTGTCTTTGCACGACAGGATCATCCTCCTATGAAGAAGAATATGGAGTACGTGAAGTGACTAGTTCCGATTATGCCAGGATGAAGAAGCTCTGTCTATCTTCTCATCAGAAGGAGCAGTTGAAGGATGGTTACATTACTCCCCACAAGACCAAACTAACTTCAGCTCAGAAGGACTGACAGATCTCCAACTTTTTTGCTGTGATGCGCAAGTACAATGTTGTTCTAGGATTCTTTCCGATGATTTCCATTTTTTTAAAGTGTGCTCTACATGGACCATGTAGGTGCCTGTTTAAACTATCAATTCATAGTAACATTTGCTTTATACTAATCACTTTTTTTGTATTTGTGCAAACAGGGGTGCTCAGCTTGATTTCAATAGGAACTGCACAAAATGTTCATGAATACATCAAATCATTCGTTTCCACCACAAGCAAGGAGGTGCCGATATGTTCAAGGCGTTGCAACATATAAAGGCAAAATCATACAAGCTACGCGCGAATTTGGTTGATTTTGGTGGAACTGCACAAAAAGAACAACTGGTTTATTTAGCACGAGGTGCCATGTCAATGTCCGAACTGATGGCAAACCCTGCCCATTCCACAATCGTAGACATTTGATATTTTGGAATGGGAAAACCTTGTTAAAGTTTGCTCATTGATGTACGCAAAACAACACGCATTTGACATTTTGGAATGGGACGACCTTGTCAAATTTTGCTCATTGATGTTAGCAAGAAGACATGCGTTTGATATTTTTGAATGGGACGCCCTTTGCTGTCAGCAGCATCGATCGATTTTTCTTTATTGTTTAGTTGTGAAGTAAATATTGGCTCTGACATGTGAATCCTGAGATGCATAATCATCGATTGTTTTGAATGTTCTCTATGAATTGCCAAGCCTGTGTGTTTGATTGCAATGTACAGGAACGCTAAAAAGCAGCTCAAACTCTTTGTACTCCCTCTGTTCCTTTTTACTTCGCATATTAGATTTCTTTCAAGTCAGTTGATTTAAAATTGTGAATGTTCATACTTTTTTCTAAAAGATTGGTCAAAGTAGAGATACTTTGACTGCAGACAAAACTTGTATGCAGACTAAAAAGGAACAGATGGAGTACATGTGAAACTGCTGCAAACAAGGTGATCACCCTGGGAATAATCCTAGTACGTATTGTTTTGCATGTTCATCCAATGCCAGTGATACAAGAGTTCGAACTAACCGAACTAAATTCATTCATACACGGTCGGATTTCATATAAACATGCCGGATTTCATTACATTTCATACATTCTTCAACTAAAAAGGGTGAGCTAGAGGTATAATTAATTAACCGAATCTACCCACCTGTGTCCGGCTCAGCCTAACAGAGGCTTATTCTCCAGCGACTGAGCTTTAGTGACTTAACTGCAGGTGCAGTTGCGTAACTAAATGTGGCCCAGATGTCTGTTGGGCCCACGTGTCAGTGACCCAACTTCACCAGCAGTTAAGTAATTGAAGCAGCGTCCTTCTCCAACATAGCTCTCCGACTCCACGTCGCCGCCAAGAAGCTAATCAGCCATCAATTGTCAACCCGCCTAGCTTGGCTTCAACCGGAGGGTAGTAGCGGTGGCCTTACTTGGACCCGAGCGGTGGCGACCTACCGTGTTCTACTCTTCCTCGTTTTCTGTGTGGCACAGCCTCGTTGGCAGCAGGGCGGGGCCTCGACGGAGCCGACGATGTCCTCTGTCTCGTTGCCGGTGGGGCGGCGCCTTGGCGGAGCGGGGGAAATCCTCCCCCTCGTTGCCGGCAGGGTAGGGCCTCGGCTGAGCCGGCGATGTCCTCTGCCTCGTTGTTGGCGGTGCGGGGCCTCGGCGGAGTAGGGCCTCACCGAAGTCGGCGAGGTCCTCCGCCTCGGTGCCGGCGGGGCGGGGCCTTGGCAGAGCCGGCGGTGTCCTCTGCCTCGTTGTTGGCACCGTGGGGCCTCGGCGGAGCAGGGCCTTGTCGATGCCAGTGGAGCGGGGACTCGTCGGAGCTGGCATTGTCCTCTGCCTCGTCCTCGGTCTCGCCAAACAGCGCCTCGCCCGCTTCATCACCCTCTTTGTAGGCGGTCGCAGCCTCCGCCACCCGCATGCGGTACCGCTAGCGCTCGAGGCGGCCCTCGCGGGCGGAGCGGTACGAGTCGAGCAGCGCCTCCCGCTCCGCGGCGATCTGCTCCTCCACCTGCAGGTGCTCCTGGAGGAGATGGTGGTTGTAGGCGGCGTCGGCCTGCACCTCCTGGAACCGCTCCTGACGCTTCTGCCTCACCGTGTCCATGTATTGGGCACGGGCCTCGCCGATGGTCATGGTGCAATGCACCGGCGAGGATGGCACGGAGGAGGGGGTTGGCGCCGGATCGTCGACTACCATGTTATCCATTGGGACATCGTCGTCCTCCGGCTGCCTGCCGGCCAGCCAGTCGGCAGCAATGGCTGCCATCTCCTTGTGGTCCATCGTCCGCCCATCCCGAAGAGCGCTGGAGCGCGAGGATGCCATGGTGGGCAGTAGTGATGTGGACAGGAGAAAGGGGACGGAGGCGGATGACTGTGGTTATGGCCGGCGCAGCAGTTTATATAGAAATGGTGGGCGGCGGAGGGACGGACGTGTGGCACCGAAGTAGCCGCCTCGGCAGCCGCGTATCATTAATGTGGGTGGCAGACGGACGGACAGACGACACTTGTGTCGTTTGAAGGCGGAGCAATTGCCTGCACCGGGAAGCGGGGCGGGCGGCGCTGACCGTTTCGGGCAGAAAGCGCGCGCGGGTGAGGGAGGCCGTCTGGGTGGGCCAGGGCAGTCAGACTCGTGCTTGGCAGCAGGTCGGTCACTACAAGAAATATGTCAACTTGTGACCTTGACTATTGGTCACTGAAAGGTCATTGTTTTTCATTTG
This sequence comes from Aegilops tauschii subsp. strangulata, assembly GCF_002575655.3. NCBI lineage: Eukaryota > Viridiplantae > Streptophyta > Magnoliopsida > Poales > Poaceae > Aegilops > Aegilops tauschii. The sequence continues at coordinate 72,794,491 of NC_053041.3, forward strand.
CGACCTTTTTGTGACCAAAAACAGAAGGTCAAAAGCTGGCAGTCGTAAACTGAAATTAACGACCTTCTCTGTGAGAAGGTCGTAGACGTTTACGACCAATATATGCCTACTGTTTTGTTTTGGTCACTAGCTGTCTGCCCAGGCCACGTCGGATCCGACGTGGCAAGCTGACGTGGCAATATTATGACTGAAAAGGTCAAAAATTAGAATCGGCCCGGTCCAATTGGGTGTTTATATGGGCCGAGCCCATTAATTCAGCCAATTTAGTGTATTTTTCTGTCAATTTTTGTTAGCTTCATGGGCCAAGCCCAACATCGCAGCCTTTTTATTTTTGGGCCATGGCCATTTTGGCTAAGCAGTTCAAGTATTTCTTTTTTTAAAGATGGGTCCACTATTCAAATGGGTCCCAATTGTCAGGTTCTTCTAGTAAGTGGGTCCCAATTGTCAAGGTCATTTTCTTTAAATTTCAATTTGCTAGTAAATAAATCACCAACATTCAAATGGGTACAGATAGAGGACACAAATAGTACTTCACATAACAGCCAGAATCAGTTTTGGAACTACATGCCGAGTAGAGGAACTACATGCCGAGTACATGGTAGTACAACTACATGGGACTATAGCTACCAGCAGAAGTAGACGCTTGCAAGAGAGGTAGGGACTAAACGAACAACAACCGAGCTAAACTAAGTGACAGTAGCAATGACTGGCAGCGACGACATTCGAGAGAGCCCCTCCCCTGCTGCTACTTGGTATGCCTACTACTACTTGGTGTACTGCATTACTAGTCACCCTGCACATAGCAAAATTTTTAGCTTTACATAAGGTTTGCCAACTTTCATATTGCCAGCAGAATGCTCAGCGTAGAGGGAAGATATTATCTCCACTGCACTAAGTCCCGCATTTTCAGACAGTGTTCTTGGAACCATTTCAAAACTTTCACCAAATTTTGAAATGGCATACTGATCCAACCTGCATAATTGACCAACAACAGATGACGCAAATTAGCACAAGATTAATAAGTAACATTCTGTTTAATAAACCAACTACAAAAAAATACTATGGCAAGAACATTGTTCACATATCAAATATGTCTTGAGTCCTACAGAATTATGGAACTTTAACAAAGAATACAAACATGACGTTACAAACTAAAACCCCAATGTGGACTTCAGATGCAACCACTCAATAAACACCAGGAGAACATGCACAATATGACTTGTATATTTTATTTGTTGCCATTGTACTGGAATGCATGCAATGATAAAATTTGTGCACTTGAAGGTGGTTAATAAACAGAACTATCATTTGTACCCTCATGTTTCAGATGTGCCCTTTTACATGTATATATGAAATTTATTTGTCTCACAATCAAATGTAGTTACCCTGTTTCCTTCAGAGAAAACTCCTTCAATCTCTTTGCCAGTTCTACTTCTGTTGCGGCAGCTCCAGGAATAATCCGACTGTCCCTGCACATTGACTGGTATAAACACAACCAGTTAGATAACATTCCACAAATCAGATGATAATGGAGCATGACTAATACAAAACAATGCAAGGACCCTAATACATGAGATTGACATTCACAAGCTATTTGCATTTATATTTAGAACCGCGTCACACCATTTACATTACTAGTTATGTATTGACATACTTATCTAAAAGAACATATATAGAAATATATGAATTTTATTTCTGAATACCATTACAGAAGTACTAAAAAAACAAGAGCTCATTACACAAGAATCCAGGAAGAACCCATCAATTCTGCGCCGGAGCGGGAGATGTGCAGGCAGATCAAATAGTAGATTCGAGCAAGAAGGATGTACTACTTGAAATAGGAAACGAGGAGGCCGATCCGACGAGTCCCACCCAAACTGTGGAAGGAACAGCGGTAGCAGCTGCAGAAGGACTCGACGGCCCAGACGCCCTTGTGGAACTGGTAGGTGACGACGATGTGGTAGTGGTGGAAGCCGTCGCTGAGGCCGACGGCGCCTGCCGTGTCCTTGAAGGCGATGACGACGCACGGGTCGACGTCGAAGCAAGTGCGCTGCAGGCCACATCATCATATTTGAGCATTAATATTTCTGTATTACTACACAACAACTACAACACTAGGAGTACACAACAACTAGTAGCAGAACTAGAAGAAATAACCAGATTGAGTGTACACCAATATCATCAGGAACATGAGTATAACAAGCATATTGCTTTACTGGGATAGAGTGACACAGCAGAATTACTAGGATACAATAACACATACACATTTTTGATTTAACACGTTCAGAAACAATCTAGTGTGTATATTGTACTCTGTTAGGCTTGATTTAACACACATTATTTATTTAACACATGTCCCAAAAATGAACTACTCTTGCAAATCTCAGAAGAGCATAAGCACACACTACATCTACTCCCCAAACAATCACTTGCCAAACTCAAAAGAGCATAAGCAAAAGACCAGTGCATATTAACCAAAACAGTTTCTTCAGTACTCAGGCATCACAAGGAAAAAGAGCAGTGCATCACTAGTGACACTCACAATTTTGATGCCAATTATAGCAAATTAGCTTCAGATCTATCAATGCTAGTAGAAGATCTCTTTAGATGGTCATAAAGAGGAAAGGCATTGACCTGATCTCGGTGCGCAGGTTCCGGTTGATGCTCTTGAGCCGGCTCAGGGTGCGCTGCATATTCTGCCATGATATCAAACGGAAGCAAATCAACCACATCAAAGAAAGGAGAAAGTGATACAGCTAAAGAAAAAGATGGATGGAGGCAAGATAGAGAAGTAGCAGCCAACCTCATACTGCTCGGTCCACAGGCTGGTCCCGGTGGCCTACTGGTAGCGGTCGAAAATCCCCTTGATGCTGCAAGTAGCACATGAAGAAGAAGAACAAAACAAAGCTTGGAGGTCTTCTCCTTGTCATCCTCACAGTTTCTGCATACACACAGTCGCATGAACAACATTGAGCATTGTTATCTACACAGAGAAGAGATAAATCAAACAGAGCTCAATCATTTTGTCGTATTCAGAGCATGAACAACATTCAACATTCAGCATGTTATCTACACAGAGAACAACAACATTCAGCATGAAGAACATTCAGACAAATCAAACAGAGCATGAACAACATTCAACATTCAGCATATTATCTACACAGAGAACAACAACATTCAGCATGAACAACATTGAGAAGGCATGAACAAGCTACGAAAACCTGTTGCAGCAGAACTAAGTGAGCAAGTAGAGTCACCAAACAATAGAACTTTTGCAATTGAGGCTACACCCAATCTGGGCTGCTGCCATGTACTACTTTTATTCTAGTTCAGAACCGAAGCATGGACTGTATAGATATAATGGGGTTATAAGTAATGAGCATCCCTTACACTGGAACTCAACAGTGCAAAGAACATGCATAATTGGCAAAAGAAAAGGGGAAGACCCTGCCAATCTGCCATCATAAACAAGCACAATTGATCCCTGTCCCTCAATCTTAAGCTGACCAACCAAGAAAGGAACAAGATAATGCGACTGTCTGCATCAGAGTTCCACTTTGACATGGCAAAGAGACGCTCATAACTCCTACCTACCCAACACTGGACCATGCAAGCAAGGCTTGTTTGTAATCCAAATGATGAGCACCTGAGAGAGCACTAATCTATACCTAGCCATAATCCACCACAGCAAGAAACACAAGACACTCCCTCAATCCCCACGAATCAATTCCAAACTAGAGAATCCTGCCAGGATCTCACCTACACATGTACAAACAAATCCACCGACAGTAGTTCACATGCATGAACTAGCCAGTAGCCACTGTGACGCCCGGGTAATCAAGCTACAGTAACCCTCTGGTATGATGCCACGTCACCACGATTACTGTTGCTAATCTCGTGTTAGTTCAGAACCGATCCAAATTCAAATTTGAATTAAAGTCAAACAATAAAAGTTTTCAATTCTCAAAACTAAAATGTTCTTATTGTGACAATTAAATCATCGATAGTATTGCTGGAGAAACAACATTTTTATAAAATAATTAATTACTCTAAAGTGATTAGAACTGCAGCAAAACAATTAAGTGAATACCTTTTTCGATTAATAAAATTCTAAACTAATTTATTTTGGGGTAAAACATTTATGGCAGTGGGTGGTTCTCAAACATCAATTTAGGAGTTGTTATCATTTTTTTTCTAAGCTAAAAACAATGTGTATCTAAAATAAAATAGAATAGAAAAATAAAAATAAAAAGAAGAAAAGGAAACAAAAAAAAGAAAGGAAAAGACCCCCCCGCTGGACCTCGGCCCAGCTGGCCACTGGGCCACCAGGCCAACCCCAGGCCAGCCCACCCCCATGCCTACTAACCCACCCCCCTCCCACCGTAACCCTAACCCACTACCGCTCTCCCACTCCCCCCCACGACGCCACTCCCTCTCCCCCTCTCCTCCCGATCCCATCTGGATCGGGGAGGGGCTCGATCCCACGCCTCCAATCGCCGCCGTGCTCCACCACCGACGCCGCCGCTCGGACCCCCCCATGCCGGACCGCCTCCACGACCCCGTCGCTCGCCTCCCCGTCCTCACCCCCTTCCCGATCCATAACTGGATCGGGGCACGACCCCAACGCCGCCATCGCCCCGCGTGCCTCGGCCTCCTCCTCGTCCAGAGTTGAGGCCGTCGTTCCGGCGCCGCGCCCTCGACCCCGTCGTCCTGCCGCACTCGTCGCCGGCGACCCGGACCGCCTCCCCGTCTCCGTCGATCGTCCCCGTCCTCCTCCCCGCCGGACCACATCGGCCTTGCCGCCACCTCTGCTCTCCAACGCCGGTGAGGGCCGTGCCCTCCTCCTCCCCTCTCTACCCCGTGTGCCACGACCACGTCCCGCGCTCGCAGCCATCACGGCCGCCTTCGTGCCCGCGTGCCCCACTCGCCGGGCGCGCCCCTCATCTGGCGTGCGCTCGCGCCGCCCGCATCTTGTTTCACCGGCGCCAGCGCCCCACCGCTGCCTACCTCCGCCCCTGCTGCCTACCGTGCCCGGCCACAGCTGGCCACGCCGGGCCGCGTCCTCCTCCACCGGGCAGCGCCAAGCCGCGCCCGCTCCGGCTGGCCTTGCCCACCACCGCTGCTGCAGCTCCTGGCTGTGGATGCCGATCGGCCTCTGTGCGCCCACGCGTGCAAGCCCTCTGGTGGCCGAGGCCACTGCCACCCCGGGGCTCCGCCCCATTTTTGCCAGTGCCCGACCCGCTACGCCCAACACCCGTCGGGCCCCTATGAGCAAATGACAAGTGGGCCTAGCCCAGAACAAAAATAAAAAAAGAGAATCCAAAAATAATAATAATAAATAATTAGTTAATTAATTAATTAATTAACTTAATTAATCCTGATTAGATTAACGTAACCAATTAATTAAACTTAATTAATCCTGCTTAATTAAACCCTAATTAACATGTTAGTCTATGACAGGTGGGTCCCACTGGACCCACAGTCCAACTTTGACTCTGGTCAGCTGGGTTTGACCTGCTGACGTCATGGTGATGTCATGCTGACATCACCTTAGGCTGTTCTGGATAATGTTCGATTTAAATAATATAATAAATTTAAAAAATGCATAAAACTTTGATAAATCATAGAAAATAATCCGTAACTCGGATGAAAATACTTTGTACATGAAAGTTGCTCAGAACGATGAGACGAATCCGGATACGCAGCCTGTTCGTCCGCCGCACATCCCTAGCATAGCAAACACGCAACTTCCCCCTCTGGTTCATCTGTCCGAAAACACGAAACACCGGGAATACTTTCCCGGATGTTTCCCCCCTTCGCCGGTACCATCTCCTACCGCGTTAGGGCACACCTAGCACCACACATTGTCATGTCTTCCATCGTCATGCTTATGTTTGCATTATATTTATTGTTTCTTCCCCCTCTTCTCTCGTTAGACACCGAGACCGACGCCGCTGCTACCCAGTACGACTACGGTGTTGACGACCCCTCCTTCTTGCCAGAGCAACCAGGCAAGCCCCCCCTTGATCACCAGATATCGCCTATTCTTCTCTATACTGCTTGCATTAGATTAGTGTAGCATGTTACTGCTTTCCGTTAATCCTATCCTGATGCATAGCCTGTCATTGTTGCTACAGTTGTTACCCTTACCTGCTATCCTACTGCTTAGTATAGGATGCTAGTGTTCCATCAGTGGCCCTACACTCTTGTCCGTCTGCCATGCTATACTACTGGGCCGTGATCACTTCGGGAGGTGATCACGGGTATATACTATATACTTTATATACATGACACATGTGGTGACTAAAGTCGGGTCAGCTCGTTGAGTACCCGCAAGTGATTCTGATGAGGGGGCTGAAAGGACAGGTGGCTCCATCCCGGTAGAGGTGGGCCTGGGTTCCTGACGGCCCCCGACTGTTACTTCGTGGCGGAGCGACAGGGCAGGTTGAGACCACCTAGGAGAGAGGTGGGCCTGGCCCTGGTCGGCGTTCGCGGATACTTAACACGCTTAACAAGATCTTGGTATTTGATCTGAGTCTGGCCATTTGGTCTATACGCACTAACCAACTATGCGGGAACAGTTATGGGCACTCGGCGTCGTGGTATCAGCCGAAGCTCTTCTTGACATTAGCGACGGAGCGGCGCGCGCCGGATTGGACTGGAACGCCTGCTAGGCTAGGTCTGCTTCCGGCCGCGTACGCAACGTCCATGTGTGCAATGGGCGATGGGCCCAGACCCCTGCGCGCATAGGATTTAGACCGGCGTGCTGACCACTCTGTTGAGCCTAGGTGGGGCTGCGACGTGTTGATCTTCCGCGGCCGGGCATGACCCAGAAAAGTGTGTCCGGCCAAATGGGATTGAGCGTGTTGGGTTATGTGGTGCACCCCTGCAGGGAAGTTTATCTATTCGAATAGCCGTGTCCCTCGGTAAAAGGACGACCCGGAGTTGTACCTTGACCTTATGACAACTAGAACTGGATACTTAATAAAACACACCCTTCCAAGTGCCAGATACAACCCGGTGATCGCTCTCTAATAGGGCGACGAGGAGGGGATCGCCGGGTAGGATTATGCTATGCGATGCTACTTGGTGAACTTACCATCTACTCTCTTCTACATGCTGCAAGATGGAGGTGGCCAGAAGCGTAGTCTTTGACAGGATTAGCTATCCCCCTCTTATTCTGTCATTCTGTAGTTCAGTCCACCGATATGGCCCTTTACACATATACCCATGCATATGTAGTGTAGTTCCTTGCTTGCGAGTACTTTGGATAAGTACTCATGGTTGCTTTTCTCCCTCTTTTCCCCTTTCTACACCTGATTGTCGCAACCAGATGCTGGAGTCCAGGAGCTAGAGATCCCGAGGATGCTACATGGAGTTCGGCTTCGAGGAGTAGTTAGGAGGTCCCAGGCAGGAGGCCTTGCCTTTTCGATCGTTGCTACTTTTGTGCTAGCCTTCTTAAGGCAAACTTGTTTAACTTATGTCTGTACTCAGATATTGTTGCTTCCGCTGACTCGTCTATGATCGAGCACTTGTATTCGAGCCCTCGAGGCCCCTGGCTTGTATTATGATGCTTGTATGACTTATTTATGTTGTAGAGTTGTGTTGTGATATCTTCCCGTGAGTCCCTGATCTTGATCGTACACATTTGCGTGCATGATTAGTGTACGATTGAATCGGGGGCGTCACAGCCACCAGCAAGAATCATGAAGCAACTAACATAATACTGCTAATACCACACTTGCCCAAATTACTAGTAAACCCAAGAAGTTTTCCTCGTGCTGGATCTCCCTGTCGAAGTTTCCTGCAACCAACCCAAACCAACAGAGAAGAGAAGCATTCATCAGGGAATGGAAGGGAAGGGGATAGATGAAGAGGAAATAGAGAGAGGGGGGTGGACCTTGATGCGGCGGCTGCTTCTGCTTTTCCTCGTGCTGGAGGAAGAAGGACCTTGACGAGCATAAGATCCATGGCGTCTCGAGCAGAGGAAGCTCCACTCCCTGGCGCCTACCTACAGAGACGAGACGAGACGGGGTCAGAGAGGGAGAGAAGAAGAAGAGGAGAAGGAGGAGAGTAGGGATTCATACCAAGCACTGCCGTCGAGCCGAGCCCTGTGCCTGCGCCCTGCGGTCGGTCGCCATGGCCGGCGGCTAGGGTTTCCGGCGTGGGCAGGGGTCGAGGGAGGGCGGGTCTGACCACGGGCTTAGCAGCTCCAGCGGATCTGCATCCACGGCAAGACGGGGAGGGGCCAACGACGGTGGAGTGGAGGCCGGGGTTGGGGGAGACAACGGAGGTCGGCGGCGGCCATGGTGACCTGCCGCCACCGGCGGCGCTCGTCCAGCGTGGGGGCGGGGGGAACTAGGATCGACGGGGGGATCGGCGCGGGGGCGAGGGGAGGCCGGAGGTGGCGTGCGGCGTGGTGGGAGACAGGGGCGAGGCAGAGAAGGAGGGACGGTGAGCGTGCGTGGACGGCGAGGTGCGGCGTGGATCTGGGCAGCGCGAGGCGTGGGAAAGGACTGCGATGGGGAAAAGGGAGCGGCGGCGGCATGGGGAGAAGGGGTCATGCGGTGATTCATGGGAGAGAGGAGTGCGTGGGGGAGGCCATGGACGGGGGGGGGGGGGGGGGGCGCTCCGCCGGAGGGAGGTGGCGGCCACGATCTGGAAGGGAGGAGGAGTGGTGTGCGGGGAGAGAGGGGCACGAGGACTCAGGAGAGCTAGGGTTTCGGCTTAGGTGTGCTTGGGTGAGGACAGCCGTTGGATCCGGGAGCATCCGACGGTGATACATCCACGATCCGCGTGAAACGCCCACGGACCAATCAAAATGCAGCACACACGTACAATGTCATGACCATCTAAATTGGTCGTAGTTAACTGAAAATTGGTCATGGTTGATTAAAAATTCATTTTCCATTTTTTGAGTGCCCAAAATGAGTTTTTTTGTAAAGGATCTACCATATATTTATTTCAAAATTGTACCAAATCAATTTTCTAAAATACTAGGACATATTTAATGCACAATTGACCAAATGGTTGGGTGTAAAAAGTTTTTATACACCTCTGGTGAAAAAGACAAATTTCGGTCGATTCAGTTGGAAGCGGGTCAAATTTGAACTGCAGCTGCCTCATAGTTTGCTCTTTATTTTTTTCAAAAATCATTTCTAGGTACATAAGTATCTATTAAATCATAGAAACACAAAAAGTTTTCCAAGATTCAACCACTAGCTAGGAACGGTCATGCCCGCCGTTTTGACCGCATTTTGAAACGGGCATAAAAAATTCAAAAAAAAATCAAAAAATTGGAAAACCTTCGCATTGTGTCATTATATGTGGCCAAGTTTCCAGGAAAAATAATAAACTTGTAATACGGAAATTATTTTAAAAAAGTGTTCTCAGAAACGAGCTATCATGCGTGAAGATTCATCGCTTTCAAGCCAAATGATCAATCTTATGGCCACATTCATGGCATAGTTTGTTCAATGATCTCATATTGTGCACAAGGGTGCATCTTGGAATTCCAAACAATGTTTCCTAAGGGAGTTTTCATTTTCTTTGGACAAAAAATTCATTTTCCATTTTTCGAGTGCCCGAAATGAGGTTTTTTTGTGAAGGACCTACCATATATTTGTTGCAAAATTGGACCAAATCAATTTTCTAAAATAATAGGACATATTTAATGCACAATTGACCAAATGGTTGGGTGTAAAAAGTTTTGATCCACCTCTCGTGAAAAAGACAAATTCCCGCCGATTCAGTTGGAAGCGGGTCAAATTTGAACTGTAGCTGCCTCGTAGTTTGCTCTTTATGTTTTCCAAAAATCATTTCTAGGTAGATAAGTATCTATTTGATCAGAGAAACACCAAAAAAATTCAAGATTCAACCACTAGCTAGGAACGGTCATTCCCGCCGTTTTGACCGCATTTTGAAACGGGCATAAAAAATTCAAAAAAAAAATGAAAAAATTGGAAAACCTTCGCATTGTGTCATTATATGTGGCCAAGTTTCCAGAAAAATAATAAACTTGTAATACGGAAATTATTTTAAAAAAGTGTTCTCAGAAACAAGCTATCATGTGTGAAGATTCATGGTTTTCAAGCCAAATGATCAATCTTATGGCCACATTCATGGCATAGTTTGTTCAAATGATCTCATATTGTGCACAAGGGTGCATCTTGGAATTCCAAACAATGTTGCTTAAGGGAGTTTTCATTTTCTTTGGACGAAAAATTCATTTTCCATTTTTCGAGTGCCCGAAATGAGGTTTTTTGTGAAGGACCTACCATATATTTGTTGCAAAATTGGACCAAATCAATTTTCTAAAATAATAGGACATATTTAATGCACAATTGACCAAATGGTTGGGTGTAAAAAGTTTTGATCCACCTCTCGTGAAAAAGACAAATTCCCGCCGATTTAGTTGGAAGCGGGTCAAATTTGAATTGTAGCTGCCTCGTAGTTTGCTCTTTATTTTTTCCAAAAATCATTTCTAGGTACATAAGTATCTATTTATTCAGAGAAACACCAAAAAAAATTCAAGATTCAACCACTAGCTAGGAACGGTCATTCCCGCCGTTTTGACCGCATTTTGAAACAGGCATAAAAAATTCAAAAAAAATCAAAAAATTGGAAAACCTTCGCATTGTGTCATTATATGTGGCCAAGTTTCCAGGAAAAATAATAAACTTGTAATACGGAAATTATTTTAAAAAAGTGTTCTCAGAAACGAGCTATCATGCGTGAAGATTCATGGCTTTCAAGCCAAATGATCAATCTTATGGCCACATTCATGGCATAGTTTGTTCAAATGATCTCATATTGTGCACAAGGGTGCATCTTGGAATTCCAAACAATGTTGCCTAAGGGAGTTTTCATTTTCTTTGCACGGAAAATTCATTTTCCATTTTCCGAGTGCTTGAAATGAGTTTTTTTGTGAAGGACCTACCATATATTTGTTGCAAAATTGTACCAAATCAATTTTCTAAAATACTAGGACATATTTAATGCACAATTGACAAAATGGTTGGGTGTCAAAAGTTTTGATCCACCTCTGGTGAAAAAGACAAATTCCCGCCGATTCAGCAGGAAGCGGGTCAAATTTGAACTGCAGCTGCCTCATAGTTTGCTATTTATTTTTTCCAAAAATCATTTCTAGTTACATAAGTACCTATTTAATCAGAAATACATGGTTTAGTGGTGATACGTTGAGGTTTGGATGGTGGCCGAGGGCCCCAACTCTAGAGTGCGTAAACTCGCATGCCCGCCGCGAGGTCACCGCGTGACCGTGGCGTTGCCATGTGTTCTGGGCGGCCTAGGCATGTCTAGTGGGTTGGGCACTCCCCAGGTAGGTGCTTGGAAGAAAATCACAACATAAGATTCTCACGAGGAGACCGATCGATGCTCAAACATGAATAAGCAGCCAAGTGTTTGATTAGCGGTACGGGAAATGCACATGGCTAATGGGCGTGAGTTTTGGCTGAGGATGATCAGTTACGAAGAAGACCGTCTTCACAAATTTTTAGATCAAAAGGAGGAGCCTAGGTGGTACTTGCTTTGCAAAGTACCACACTGGACATAAATACGAATGTTGAAGCTGGGCTCAAAATAATGAATGGATTGAGCTGGCATTTGGTGGAGGACGGTTATTTGGGCATAGGAAAGCACTGTAGAAAATGGATACTATTTGGACATGCCAAAGTGGTACTTCCTTCACAAAGTGTTTTTCTGAACAGAATAGGAAAATGAATATTTTTGAATTATTTTTTAACTAGGCAAGGAAGGTTTTTTTTACATATTTGACGAAGATATGACCCAAAGAATTTATGAGATTTTTTTGGGAATTTTGGGAATGACAGAAATATAGGTTGCTTCACAACCTAGGGCAAAAACTGCCACATGGACATGACACATAGGCAAAACTGATGAGGTGGCGCCTAGTCATAGCAACCCACCACAATTTACAAGGTTATGACCATCTGTATTGGTCATGATCAGCTAGAAATAAGGCAGCGGACCAGTGCTATCTGCTTTATGACCATTTCGTGTAAGGAAATTACGACCTTTCTAACCAAAATGGTCGTTATAGTTTAGGGTTTGGAGCCCCCCAAGAGCTTTTGACCAATTGGTCTGAAATGGTCATAGATCTATGACCAATTCTTCCAGGGTCACTGGCAGAAGGTCACTAGTTGACATATTTCTTGTAGTGGGTCCACCAGCCGGACATGCTGCCTCGCCAGCGAACTCGCCGAGCTGAGCGTCGACAATCAGACGATGGACGTAGCTTCCGACCAGGAGCCGGCGCCACTGTCCAAGTTGGTTCATGCCGTGTTCACCATAGAGCAGGTGCGGCCGCACTTCAACACCCTATGGAGGAAGAGCTACCAGCGCTGGAGGACCTGTGCTTCAACCTCCGTCTCCTCAACGAGCACAGGTGAACAAGCGAACAACAATGCCGTCGCAGACATGTGGCCCTATGATCCTTGCTTCCCGAATGAGCAGCGGGCGCTATATTAGACCATCCGTAGGGCCCGCGAGGCGCTCTCCGTCGTCCTTCGAGTTGTTGCACTCGCTGTGGCGCCGCCGTCTCGCGTTGTCAACATGGTCAACGGACATGAGGAATGAGGAGATGACTTTACTTGGAGAGGATGACAGTGGTGACCCACCAGGGCCATAGCTGCACGTACGGAAGTGCCTCCTTATTATATACAACTATAATTTTTTTTGCTTCCTACTGGTTTCCTGACATCTCGGTCCCACACCATTGTCAACCTATGTAGTCAATAAACGAGAGAATTGCACAAGGAGCGGCCGACAGCTGGGACCAAGCAGCTCGAGCGGTATTTGTGTTTTTGAGGTGTGAGCACTGCAGAGTTTTTCTTGAGCGATGTTTTCATTGTTGTTCAGAGGAGAGCAGGGTATTAACTGGGCGGGCTGTGGCCCATCTAGCCCAGGCCAGATATCCAGCCCAGATATTAATTTTTTTCAAGCTGAAAATGGCTAGCCCAGCTATACTTTTTTTAGGAATACTGATGCAAGGTCAACTTGTTATTCTCCGCCCCGCTGGGCTGCTAATCTTTCCAAGGAGGGATGCATTAGGATTAACAAGAAAATGGGCTTTAAGAAATAATAAATAGGATGTAATTATAAAAACTGGGCAGTAACTATAAAAAAATGCACCAAACACGTAATTAGTTTATAAAATATTATTTTGGATTTTGAAAATTTTAATTTCGTTAATTGTTGCGCGCGCAATGTTTCATTGGATTTTTACGTAATACAAATTTATATTGAAATTGTATTTAATCTGACTAGAATTTTCGGGATAAAAATATTTAGGATCCCATCAAAATGTGGGAAATTTTATTGAATTCTGTTTTGAACGGTTGGTTGAAATTATTAATCGTTGTCCTAGCTAGAAAATGGGCTGTACTTTTAACAAATTGTAAAAGGGCTGTAGTAAATTCCATTAGAATTCGAAAATGGGCTGTACATTCTTACAAATCACAAATGGGCTATAAGTTCTCTGCCACACACTTGTGGGTCTACTAAGTTGACGCGTCCCCTAAAAAAGAGTAAGTTGGCGCGTATGCAAGGCTTTGTCAACTTATAGTCATCACACGGTTCTAGCAGCAGTGGCCGTTGGATGTACATCCAATGGATGTCGTGCTTCTTCTTCAATCTTGGATATTCTAGCTTCAGCCGCCCAAAAAATGATTCCTCCCCGTGACATCTGGGGCGCACCGTTTCGGAGGTTGACCTGTGGGCCTACTAAGTTGACGCGTACCAAGGGCTTTGTCAACATAGTAAATATAAATGATTCTAGCTGCAGAGACCGTATGATGTCCATCCAACGGCCGTAGTGCTTCTTCAATCTCTGGTCTTCTTGCTCCAGCCGCCCAAACCAGCGCTGGTGGGACTGCCTGCTCCCGCCTCCCGTGGCCGGCTGTGCTGCCGCACAGGCCGCACCGCCCCACCCTACTCCATTGCTGGCCAGGCCATTCCTCTACTCACCCACACCTCCTGTTATTTTCCGGCGATGGCAGCCGGACCAATAAACCCTCGTACTCCCCACCGTGTGGGCAACCACTGTCAAGTCTTCCCCGGCTCCGTGTCGTTCCCTTCCTAGGCCTCGCCGTCGTCCACCGCCCTGGTGCTCTCGGCGCGCCGTGGTCAACGTGGTCAACGAACGACATCCATCGGACGTGGACTGTACATGGAGAGGCTGACAGCTGGGTCCACGGCCGCAAACAAGGAAATGCCTCCTTATTACGCGCAAAATAATGATTCTTCCACCTGACAACAGGGACCCACCGGACGGGCCACCGTATTTCGTGAAAAAACGTTTCCCCCTTGACTGCTGGGACCCACCAGCTACATCTTCGCACACAAGGAAGTGCGTCCATACTACGGGAAAAAAAATGATTCGCCCCCTGACTGCTGGGACCGACCAACTACATCTTCTCACGCAAGGAAGTGCCTGATAGTCGGGACCCACCTGGTCGAAGCGTACATAGCATTGTCATTCTGGTCGCAAACATGTACGTACATACTGGTCAATGTAGAGGCGCGCACGTGTCGTAGTAGAGGCGCGCATGTAGCATGTACACGTACGTACAGCAGCCAGGGTGCAAGAAAGTAAATACGACCACGTACGTACATATGGGCGGGGTCTCGAACGCCTACTCGCGCATACGTACGACCAGTGCTCGCGTACATGGCTGGGTCAGAACGGAGAAACTGCGTCGTCGTCGTGTTCATGGGGAGGCAACAGAATGCGTCGTGTTCATGGGGAGGCAACGGAATGCGTCGTGTTCATCGGGAGGCAATGGAATACGTTGTGTTCATCAGGAGCCAACCGGCTTGGATGGAACAACCGATGGAAACGAGGCCTGCTTGCGTACCGCAGAACGGAGGAAACGGCCCTGTGTTCGACCGGCCAAGGTCGAAATGGGATCCTGTTCATCGGGAGGGGTTTGGCATACCGCAAAACGGAGGAAACAAACTTCCCTTGGACCTCCTACGGTCGAAACAGGGTCCTGTTGATCGGGAGGGGTGTGGCATATCGCAAAACGGAGGAAATAGACTTGTGTTGGTGCGCTACAGTCGAAACGGGGGTCCTGTTCATCGGGAGGGGTGTGGCGTACCGCAAAACGGGACTCCACAGGATACTGTTCATCTCCACCGTCGACCTCCTCCAGCCTCCACGGGCTACTGTTTATCCACCGTCGACCTCCTCCAGCCTCCACCTGCGACTGTTCATCCACGGGCTCCTGTTCATCCAGCGTCCACCGCATGCTCCTCCACCGTCTACTGTTCAACCAGCCCTCTCCACGTGGTCCTATTCAACCACCCCTCCACGGGCTACTGTTCAACCAGCCCTCCACCGGCTACTATTCAACTAGCCCTCCACGGGGTCCTGTTCATCCAGCCCTCCACGGAGTCCTGTTCATCCACCCCCAACCGGCTCGATCGGGGTCCTGTTCATCTAGCGGCAACGACCTCTACTACCACGGGGTCCCGTTCGTCCAACCCCGCACCGGGAAATGCCACACCGATCTTGCATGTAACACTTCATATCACTTTGCGGCCTCACGGTATTCCCATGGGTGACGCCTTACCAAGCCCGGGACCGTTTGCGCCTTTTGGCTCACGTATATGATAGTGCCGCTAGCATCCATATGACAATGAACCCGGGCTGACATGGCTAGTCGTGAACCCAAAGTGGCACTAACTTACAGGGACAGGCATACATGACCCAGCAACGAACGTGTCGTTCAACAACGAGTGAATCCCAAGTCGTAGCAAGCTACAAGGACTTAAAGGATCACCGCCTGACATTTCCCGAAGGGACAGACACAGGAACGAAGAAGGACACATGCCGGCCAACCTAGTGTTCCGGAGCAGTAGCAACTGGGCTAACAGGACTCCGGTAATCCGGGCTGTAGCAGGCTACCATGGCTCAGTGGAAGCACTAGGAGACATTTTCCGGTAAGAGAGGCTACCAAGGATAAACAACTAGATAGTCAGGTCCCACACATACCAAGCATTTCAAACATACACACAATATGCTCGATATGTGCAAATACAACATGGCATCACAACAAAACTCTACAACTCAAAGTACTTTATTTAAAGGCTCCAGAGAGCCATACATATCATTCATATAGGTAGGGGTCACACGACCCAACATTCAAGTCATACAAGCATACAAGCCATAAGCGGAAGCAACATGTCTGGGTACAGACATCTAGAAAGTAAAATGCTTGAGGAAGCCTAACTATCCTACAAGGGTCCACCATGTGCTCAGGATCACCACCTGGGCCTCAGGCTACTCGTCGACATCAAGTTCTACGTAGAACCCATCAGAAGGGGTTGCGGCGTCTTCTGAAAACGTAAATTAAGAAAACATGAGTACAAAGGTACCCAGCAAGACTTACATCAGACCCTACATACATGCACATTATCAACAAAGGGATAGTGGAGTTTATTGCAGCAAGCCAGCTTTGACTCTTGGCTAAACTATCTCACGAGACTCCAACTTGTAAATGTTTTGCGCACACGATAACACTAATCACCACAACAATACACTACCGAGGATCCACTCCCGTCATCCTACGGAAGGCCATCCACGGCACTCACACTTGTCTTGAGGCTTTTAGTAGTTTCCATTTACTTGTCTAGACCTGTATAGGCAACCAAGTAGTCCTTTACCACGGACGCGGCTATTCGAATAGATGATGTTAACCCTGCAGGGGTGTACTTCTTCATACATGTTTCCACCACTTAGCGTCTGCACACGACATGTGCTTGGCAGACTTCAAGCGAAAGCCGACGGGGGTGTAGACCACGACCTACCTAAACACTCCAGCCTATAGTCCAGGTTTATCGCCTATCCAGGTTCCATCCGCAGGGAGTCCGGCCGAGGTTTCCACATACGGCCCCGAACGATGTGTACAGGGTTCCGAGACACCAAACGGGCGCCCGGCATACCCGGCCATGTACCTACCGCATCACAGCCCACCCCGAGGGTCAGCGCTGCCCATGGCCTCCAGTATACTACAAACACCAGAAACTACTTGCAACTCCTGGACAGAGGACTAGTGTGGTTAAGAAGTCGAGCGGGGTCATATTTCAGGGCCCAATGCATGGTAGTAGCTGAATCTTAAATCACACATACAGATCTCAGTGCTTAAGGACGGTTCCAATGAAACAACCCACCATGTACTCCTACATGGCCTCTCATCGATACCTTTACCAAATCGTGTTCAACGCATCACTCTCATTACCGACATGATCATTTCACTCTAGCCCATCACCTAGATGAACCAGACCTGACACGACTCTAAGCATAGCAGGCATAGCAAGGTAGGAAACACAATCATGGCTCAAACAACTCCTACACATGCTAGTGGGTTTCATCTAGTTACTGTGGCAATGACAGGTCATGCAGAGGAAATGGGTTCAACTACCGTAGCACACAGAAGTTTCAAACGCGGTTGTCTTAAATGCAGTAAATGAGAGCAGGAGCAAGAACATGGGATTTTATTGATATGATCAAATGGTTGGTTGCTTGCCTGGCAGATCAGTAGACTGGTACTGTCCTTCGTTCGGGTACTCGCGGTATTCTTCCGGGGCAGGACCTACCGCAGAGAGCAACGGTAACACAATCAATACCAAACAATATGCAACAATATGATGCGTGCATGAAACATGGCAATATGAGTGTGTTGGGCTAATGCAACTAAAACCAGATGGGTTTGAGCTATTTTGAACCAAAGATTCAAAGTTCAAACTCATTTGTGACCTTAAATAGTGCCTTATCATTTTTTGCACTAAATAGTAAGTTAACTTGTTTAAACATGCATGAAACCAGTACAGATGGATAGATTGGATTTTTCTGATCATTTTTCATATATAACACTTTGCATTTGGAGTTACAGATTAATTTCTATGAATTTTTGAAGTTTGTAACAATTTCTGGAATTTTCTGAATAAGAATAAATCAAAAAATGCATTACTGCGTCAGCATTGTGTCACTTTGACGTCACCAGTCAACGGGGCCGGTCCAGGTCAAACTGACCAGTGGGTCCCGCGTGTCAGTGGTTAACTAAACTAACTAAATTTAGTTAGCCCTAACCTAGGTTAATTAGTAGGGCTGGGCCCCACCTGTCATTGACCCAGGGGAGGTCAAACCCCTGGTCAAACCCGGGCTAACCACCGGCGTTTAGCCGGCGGCGGCAGCAGACGCGGCGGAGGGCTCGTGCTCGCTGCTCCGGCGACCAAATGGCCAGCGGAGAGCGGCTACGGGGAGCCGGAGCTCACCCGCGCCCGTTGCAGCAAGCAGCAATAGCTAGGGCGGCCGGTGACGATGGCCACGAGCTCGGCAGCGGCGGCCGGAGCTCAGGCATGATCGGGTTCGGCGCTAGGGGGCACGGCAGAGGTGCGGTGAGGTGCCGCGGGCTCCTGGGGGTGCGGTGAGTGCGGTGGCGTGCTCGGTTTCGAGCCAGCATGGCTGCGGCCACGACTGCGACGTGCAGAGGCGGCGGCTGGTGCGGCGAGCTCGGTGCGGTCACTGTGGTGCGCGGTAGGGAGAACGGAGAGGGGGAGAAGGGGCAGGAGCTCACGGCGGTTCCAGGGGAATGAACGGCGGGCTCGGAGGAGGTCGGACGGCGACGAGGCGGCGAGGGGGATCTCCGGCGACGGGCGGTGAAGATGGGGTCGTTGTGGTGGCTTCAGGGCAAACGAGCGCTCGGGGCTCGGTCTGCTCGATGGAGAGGAGGGCGGCGGAGCTTCTGGTCACGGCGGGGCGGCGTGGAGTCGACGGTGGCCGCGTCTACGACGGCGAGGCGGTTGCGGCTGCATCGGCCACGGTGGGAGAGGGCGAGAGAGAGGCGCTGGGGGAGAAGTGAGGTGTCTAGGGGGTCGGGGCGACGACGCGGAGGTTGTCCAGGCGTCCAGGGGCGCGGGCGGCAAGCAGCTGACGCCGTGGCGAGCTCGGGCGCGCCGGCGTCACCTCCCTGCCTGCCTGGCGGGGAAGAAGCAGCTGGTTGGCACGGGCCAGCACAATGCTGGGCCGCCAGGTGGGCCGACTGGTGGGTTTGCCAGGTAAGTCTTTTCCCCGTTTTATTTTCTGTTTTCTTTTATTTCTGCAAGTTTGTGGCTTTTCTAAAAATGCTTAGGCACTTTGAAAAATCACCAAACTGCACATGCCCACTGTATGGGATATAACCAACATGGAACATTTCAGTTTAGGATTATTTGGACATTTAAAATATTTTATAGCATTTAAATGCCCAAATGCAATTAACATAAGTTTTAATCCAGTGATCTTAGGATGACCTAGAAAATTGTGCACCATTTTTGTCAGAGGTTTGAGAACAAGGCAAAGATGATGAACATTTTGGAAGGGCATTTCAGGTTCATTGAAAATAATTTTAGTAAACCCTAGTTGGTTTCAGGGGGTGCTGGGGATTCAGTCATCCCCATTTCCAAGTTTCTGATCAAAGTAAACATGACGCAAACACTCTAATGCATGAACTAGTTAGGGTGTGACAAACTGTTCATCCAAACCCCCGAACAACGCTCACCATTCATCAAGAGGCAGCAGGTTCGATCGACTTCAGTTAGCAGCAGTAGCGAAGGAATCGCTCTATCAGGTTTAGTTAACAGCCATCGATCGATCGCTCGGGTTCAGTAACGCGTAGCCTGCAGTGCAATCACTCGGGTTCTGTTAGAGCCCAACGCATCGCTCGGGTTCAGTTAGAGCGCAACGCCTCGCACACACGCGCGTACGTACGAGAGAAACGTGCATCGCTCGGCCCCCGACCACCCACCGTAACCGGGAACTCCCCCGATATTTTCCTCGCCATCGCTTCTACCATGGTTTTTTCCATCATGGATGGCCCAAAGAATGTCATGCAGCTGCGTCTCCGGCCCGCCCAGGACAAAAAGCCCATTTTCTGTCATGATTTTTTGTCATAGAAGTAGGAGCCCACCACATCTATGATGATACTGGGTTTTGTCACAATTATCGTCATAGAAGTGTCATAAGCATGACATAATTTTTTTTCGTTCGGCAAAACATGTCACGGATGTGTCTTTTTTTTGTAGTGGTGGAATACTCTTCGGTCAATGACCGATTCTTCTCCATCTCCTCAACCAACAACCCTTCAGACTTCCTGAGGGTTTTCTCAATCTTTTCAAGAGAATTTTGTTGTAGGTTGGCAATCTTTGTCAACTTAGCATGGTCATCCTCATCAGAAGAATATTGATCACTGGAGTGAATCCTGCGATGTTTGGAGGGTACCTTTTCTTTCGAAGCCTTGGCCATGAAGCAGTAGGCAGGAGTTTCATCATCTGTTGACGGGTTCCCGAAGAAATTTGTTGCAGGATAAGAGGCGCATGCTATGCTACCCATGCCTGAGTTAGAGTCCTCATCTGACTCATTTTCTTCTTCGGAAGCAGACGATTCTTCTTCTTCAGAATCCATATTCTTGCCGATGTATGCCTTGGCCTTGTGAGAAGTATTCTTGTGGTTGGAGGAGGAATTGGAAGGATTCTTTTAGGAAGATCTTGACGATGATTTTGAGGTGGAGCTGTCCTTTGCTACCTCTTGAGCACTGCGTTGGTTTTCCCTTGAAGAGGAAAGGGTGATGCAGCAAAGTAGCATAAGTATTTCCCTCAGTTTTTGAGAACCAAGGTATCAATCCAGTAGGAGGCTACGCGTGAGTCCCTCGCACCTACACAAAACAAATAAATCCTCGCAACCAACGCGATAAGGGGTTGTGAATCCCTACACGGTCACTTACGAGAGTGAGATCTGATAGATATGATAGGATAATATTTTTGGTATTTTTATGATAAAGATGCAAAGTAAAATAAAAGCAAAATAAAAAGCAACGGAAATAACTAAGTGTTGGAAGATTAATATGATGAAGATAGACCCGGGGGCCATAGGTTTCACTAGTGGCTTCTCTCAAGAGCATAAGTATTTTACGGTGGGTGAACAAATTACTGTTGAGCAATTGACATAATTGAGCATAGTTATGAGAATATCTAGGTATGATCATGTATATAGGCATCACGTCCGAGACAAGTAGACCGAATCCTGCCTGCATCTACTACTATTACTCCACACATCGACCGCTATCCAGCATGCATCTAGAGTATTAAGTTCATAAGAACAGAGTAACGCCTTAAGCAAGATGACATGATGTAGAGGGATAAATTCATGCAATATGATAAAAACCCCATCTTGTTATCCTCGATGGCAACAATACAATACGTGCCTTGCTGCCCCTACTGTCACTGGGAAAGGACACCGCAAGATTGAACCCAAAGCTAAGCAGTTCTCCCATTGCAAGAAAGATCAATCTAGTAGGCCAAACCAAACTGATAATTCGAAGAGACTTGCAAAGATAACCAATCATACATAAAAGAATTCAGAGAAGATTCAAATATTTTTCATAGATAAACTTGATCATAAACCCACAATTCATTGGTCTCAACAAACACACCGCAAAAGAAGATTACATCGAATAGATCTCCACAAGAGAGGGGGAGAACATTGTATTGAGATCCAAAAAGAGAGAAGAAGCCATCTAGCTAATAACTATGGACCCGAAGGTTTGAGGTAAACTACTCACACTTCATCGGAGAGGCTATGGTGTTGATGTAGAAGCCCTCCATGATCGATGCCCCTTCCGGCGGAGCTCCGGAACAGGCCCCAAGATGGGATCTCGTAGGTACAGAAGGTTGCGGCGGTGGAATTAGGTTTTTGGCTCCGTATCTGATCGTTTGGGGGTACGTAGGTATATATAGGAGGAAGGAGTACGTCGGTGGAGCAACATGGGGCCCACGAGGGTGGAGGGCGCGCCCAGGGGGTAGACGCGCCCCCTACCTCGTGGCTTCCTGGAAGCTTCCTTGACTTAGGGTCCAAGTCTCCTGGATCATGTTTGTTCCAAAAATCATGTTCCCGAAGGTTTCATTCCGTTTGGACTCCGTTTGATATTCTTTTTCTGTGAAACTCTGAAATAGGCAAAAAAACAACAATTCTGGGTTGGGCCTCCGGTTAATAGGTTAGTCCCAAAAATAATATAAAAGTGAATAATAAAGCCCAATAATGTCCAAAACAGAAGATAATATAGCATGGAGCAATCAAAAATTATAGATACGTTGGAGACGTATCAAGCATCCCCAAGCTTAATTCCTGCTCGTCCTCGAGTAGGTAAATGATAAAAACAGAATTTTTGATGCGGAGTGCTACTTGGCATAATTTCAATGTAATTCTTCTTAATTGTGGTATGAATATTCAGATCCGAAAGATTCAAGAGAAAAGTTTAATATCGACATAAAAATAATAATACTTCAAGCATACTAACTAAGCAATTATGTCTTCTCAAAATAACATGGCCAAAGAAAGTTATCCCGACAAAATCACATAGTCTGGCTATGCTCTATCTTCACCACACAAAATATTTAAATCATGCACAACCCCAATGACAAGCCATGCAATTGTTTCATACTTTTGACGTTCTCAAACTTTTTCAATCTTCACGCAATACATGAGCGTGAGCCATGGACATAGCACTATATGTGGAATAGAATGGTGGTTGTGGAGAAGACAAAAAAGGAGAAGATAGTCTCACATCAACTAGGCGTATCAACGGGCTATGGAGATGCCCATCAATAGATATCAATGTGAGTGAGTAGGGATTGCCATGCAACGGATGCACTAGAGCTATAAGTACATGAAAGCTCAACAAAATAAACTAAGTGGGTGTGCATCCAACTCACTTGCTCACGAAGACCTAGGGCATTTTGAGGAAGCCCATCATTGGAATATACAAGCCAAGTTCTATAATGAAAAATTCCCACTAGTATATGAAAGTGATAACATAGGAGACACTCTATCATGAAGATCATGGTGCTACTTTGAAGCACAAGTGTGGTAAAAGGATAGTAACATTGTCCCTTCTCTCTTTTTCTCTCTTTTTTTATTTTGGCCTTTTTTCTCTTTTTTTATGGCCTTTTTTATCTTATTTTTCGTCCGGAGTCTCATCCCGACTTGTGGGGGAATCATAGTCTCCATCATCCTTTCCTCACTTGGGACATTGCTTTAAAAATGATGATCATCACACTTTTATTTTCTTACAACTCAACAATTACAACTCGATACTTAGAACAAAATATGACTCTATATGAATGCCTCCGGCGGTGTACCGGGATATGCAATGAATCAAGAGCGACATGTATGAAAGAATTATGAACGGTGGCTTTGCCACAAATACAATGTCAACTACATGATCATGCAAAGCAATATGACAATGATGGAGTATGTCATGATAAATGAAACGGTGGAAAGTTGCATGGCAATATATCTCGGAATGGCTATGGAAATGCCATGATAGGTAGGTATGGTGGCTGTTTTGAGGAAGGTATATGGTGGATGGATGATACCGGCGAAAAGTGCGCGGTATTAGAGAGGCTAGCAATGGTGGAAGGAAGAAGGGTGCGTATAATCCATGGACTCAACATTAGTCATAAAGAACTCATATACTTATTGCAAAAATCTACAAGTTATCAAAGCAAAGTATTACGCGCATGCTCCTAGGGGGATAGATTGGTAGGAAAAGACCATCGCTCGTCCCCGACCGCCACTCATAAGGAAGACAATCAATAAATAAATCATGCTCCGACATCATCACATAACGGTTCACCATACGTGCATGCTACGGGAATCACAAACTTTAACACAAGTATTTCTCAAATTCAAAACTGCTCAACTAGCATGTCTCTAATATCACCATCTTCATATCTCAAAACAATTACCAAGCATCAAACTTCTCATAGTATTCAACAAACTCATAAGAATTTTTCTTTTACTAATCTTGTATGCCTATTATTGTTAAAGCAAACTACCATGCTGTTTTTTAGGACTCTCAAAATAATCTAAGTGAAGCATGAGAGAACAATAGTTTCTATAAAACAAAAATCACCACCATGCTCTAAAAGATATAAGTGAAGCACTAGAGCAAAAACTATATAACACAAAAGATATAAGTGAAGCACAAAGAGTATTCTAATAATTTCTGAATCATGTGTGTCTCTCTCAAAAGGTGTGTACAGCAAGGATGATTGTGGTAGACTAAAAATCAAAGACTCAAATCATACAAGACGCTCCAAGCAAAACACATATCATGTGGTGAATAAAAATATAGCTCCAAGTAAAGTTACCGATGGAAGTAGAAGAAAGAGGGGATGCCTTCCGGGGCATCCCCAAGCTTTGGCTTTTTGGTGTCCTTATATTATCTTGGGGGTGCCATGGTCATCCCCAAGCTTAGGCTCTTGCCACTCCTTGTTCCATAATCCATCAAATCTTTCACCCAAAACTTGAAAACTTCACAACACAAAACTTAGCAGAAAATCTCATGAGCTCTGTTAGCGAAAGAAAACAAAAGACCACTTCAAGGTACTGTAATGAACTCATTATTGATTTATATTGGTGTTAAACCTACTTTGTTCCAACTTCTCTTTGGTTTATAAACTATTTTACTAGCCATAGATTCATCAAAATAAGCAAACAACACATGAAAAACAGAATCTGTCAAAAACAGAACAGTCTGTAGTAATCTGTAACTAACGCAAACTTCTGGAACTCCAAAAAATCAGCCAAAATAGGACGACCTAGGCAATTTGTTTATTGTTCAGAAGAAATTGGAATCAATATTTTATCACGTTCTGGTGATTTAACAATTATTTTCGTGAACAGAAAGTTTCTGGAATTTTGTGCAAGATCAAATAACTATCATCCAAGAAGATCCTATAGGTTTAACTTGGCACAAACACTAATTAAAACATAAAAACACATCTAACCAGAGGCTAGATCAAATATTTATTCCTAAACAGAAGCCAAAAGCAAAAAAACTAAAAATAAAATTGGGTTGCCTCCCAACAAGCGCTATCGTTTAACGCCCCTAGCTAGGCATAAAAGCAAGGATATATCTAGGTATTGCCATAGTAATAGGATAGATCAGTAAAACTCATTTCGTATTCTCTACGTTCAGCAACAAGTTTTCTTTGAGGCAAGCAAAAGTAATCAAAAGGGCTAAATTTAATGGGACAAAAGTCCCCAAGATCAATTTTAGGAAGTATAGGTTCCTCCTTCGGCCCTTCGTATTGCACAACCAATTCATCATTATAGGCATTCTTTTGACAAAACTTTGTGAGCCTATACTCGAGAGAATATCCTAGCTCATTATTTCGAATAGCCAAATCATCATTAAGTTCAGAAATTCTATCAACTAGGACATTGGTAGGGACCTTTTTTCTAAGGTTTTCATTGAAAGCAACATAGTATAGAGATTGAAAACGCATTATTTATTCTTGATCAAATAAGATAGTTTCTATGGGAGGACGTCCAGCGTCCACCCTATAATGCGCAAAGATTTCTTTGGCCTCTTTTATAATAAATCTGAATTCATGAGCCCAAAAGATAGTAGCGGCACGCTTAACAGAAGAATGCTCAATGTTAGAAAATTCTAGGAAAATCCTCTGTATGCAGGGATGCATGTGCATAAATTGTCTTTCAAGTTCAACTACAAGCATGGCAATAGCGTCCGCAAGACTACTAGTTTTATGAAGAATGGAACTACCCATAGAAGGCAAAGCACCGGCACAAGTAAAGAAATCTTCAATAACTCCTTTTCCAATAATATTACCACTACAAATTCAAAATCTTTTTGTATGCAAGATAGGGGGTTCTTCAGCAGGAGCATCAGAATTTTCCATAATATTATTATTGTCCATATCGACAATAATTTCCCCGATCTCAGACATAACGGCGGAAAGAGCGAGGGGCAAAAAGGAAGGAAGAAGGCGAACAGAAAAGAGAGGGCGAATAAAACGGCAAGGGTGAAGTGGGGGAGAGGAAAACGACAGGCAAATGGCAAATAATGTAATGCGGGAGATAAGGGTTTGTGATGGGTACTTGGTATGTTGACTTTTGTGTAGACCTCCCTGGCAACGGCGCCAGAAATCCTTCTTGCTACCTCTTGAGCACTGCGTTGGTTTTCCCTTGAAGAGGAAAGGGTGATGCAGCAAAGTAGCGTAAGTATTTCCCTCAGTTTTTGAGAACCAAGGTATCAATCCAGTAGGAGGCTACGCGCGAGTCCCTCGCACCTACACAAAACAAATAAATCCTAGCAACCAACGCGATAAGGGGTTGTGAATCCCTACACGGTCACTTACGAGAGTGAGATCTGATAGATATGATTGGATAATATTTTTGGTATTTTTATGATAAAGATGCAAAGTAAAATAAAAGCAAAATAAAAAGCAACGGAAATAACTAAGTGTTGGAAGATTAATATGATGAAGATAGACCCGGGGGCCATAGGTTTCACTAGTGGCTTCTCTCAAGAGCATAAGTATTTTACGGTGGGTGAACAAATTACTGTTGAGCAATTGAAATAATTGAGCATAGTTATGAGAATATCTAGGTATGATCATGTATATAGGCATCACGTCCGAGACAAGTAGACCGACTCCTGCCTGCATCTACTACTATTACTCCACACATCGACCGCTATCCAGCATGCATCTAGAGTATTAAGTTCATAAGAACAGAGTAACGCCTTAAGCAAGATGACATGATGTAGAGGGATAAATTCATGCAATATGATAAAAACCCCATCTTGTTATCCTCGATGGCAACAATACAATACGTGCCTTGCTGCCCCTACTGTCACTGGGAAAGGACACCGCAAGATTGAACCCAAAGCTAAGCAGTTCTCCCATTGCAAGAAAGATCAATCTAGTAGGCCAAACCAAACTGATAATTCGAAGAGACTTGCAAAGATAACCAATCATACATAAAAGAATTCAGAGAAGATTCAAATATTGTTCATAGATAAACTTGATCATAAACCCACAATTCATCGGTCTCAACAAACACACCGCAAAAGAAGATTACATCGAATAGATCTTCACAAGAGAGGGGGAGAACATTGTATTGAGATCCAAAAAGAGAGAAGAAGCCATCTAGCTAATAACTATGGACCCGAAGGTCTGAGGTAAACTACTCACACTTCATCGGAGAGGCTATGGTGTTGATGTTGAAGCCCTCCGTGATCGATGCCCCTTCCGGCGGAGCTCTGGAACAGGCCCCAAGATGGGATCTCGTAGGTATAGAAGGTTGCGGTGGTGGAATTAGGTTTTTGGCTCCGTATCTGATCGTTTGGGGGTACGTAGGTATATATAGGAGGAAGGAGTACGTCGGTGGAGCAACGTGGGGCCCACGAGGGTGGAGGGCGTGCCCCGGGGGGTAGGCGCGCCCCCTACCTTGTGGCTTCCTGGAAGCTTCCTTGACTTAGGGTCCAAGTCTCCTGGATCATGTTCGTTCCAAAAATCACGTTCCCGAAGGTTTCATTCCGTTTGGACTCCGTTTGATATTCTTTTTCTGTGAAACTCTGAAATAGGCAAAAAAAAGCAATTCTGGGCTGGGCCTCCGGTTAATAGGTTAGTCCCAAAAATAATATAAAAGTGAATAATAAAGCCCAATAATGTCCAAAACAGAAGATAATATAGCATGGAGCAATCAAAAATTATAGATACGTTGGAGACGTATCATCCTTCTTCTTGAAGAACTTCTTTGTTTTATTCTCATCATTGGAGTAGTAGTTCTTGCTCTTGCTTTTGCCTCAATTGTTGCCCGAATCATATCTCCCACTAGCACGAATTTCAGCTTCCCAGAGAGGGCAGTCCGAAATGAAGTGTCCAGGCTTTTTGCACTTGAAACAGGTGTATTCTCCGGTAGGTTTTGAAGATTTTGAACCCCCAGAGTTGCTTGAACTTCTTTTCTGGAACTGGCTCTTCTTGTGGAAACATTGGAATCATTTCGTGATTAGTGCGAGATCTTTGCTGAGTCATTCTGGATCATCTGAATCTTCTTTGGCATTTCCATCTGAGGAGGAATCAGCCACAACTTTGAGAGCATGATTTTTGCGTTTAGTTGAGCCATACAGATCTCTCTTTTCTTCTTCTTGTTCTTCCTAAGTGTTCATCTTTCCATAACATCAGTAGAGTTGAGGCTTTTGAAATCAGGACGCTCTCGAATCATCCGAACAAGCGTGTCAAATGAACTATCAAGAGATTGAAGTAGTTTCTTCAAAACTTCATGGTCAGTGATATCTTTGGTGATGAGTCCTTGAAGTTCATTTGGTATGTCACTGAGGCGGTCGAAGGTTTGCTGACAACTCTCTTTTCCAATGCGCTTGAAGTGATTGAACTTCGTTTGAAGAGTATCAATTAGAGCTTCCTTCTGAGTTGAAACTCCTTCATTGATCTTCTCGAGAATGTCCCACAGCTCCATTTTAGTTTCACACTGGCGATGCCAAAGGAATTGTGCTCGAGAGACATGGCGACCAATTTCATCTTTGGCTTGAGCATCGAGTTGAATGAGCTTCTTTTCTTCATCATTAGGAGCTTGAGGAATAACAAATGTGAATCCGATGTGCACCATGCTCCACATATCATCATCTATTGCTCGAAGACGGATCTTCATCTTCTCCTTCCAGAAGGGATAGTCCATCCCATCGAATATGGGAATCTTGAGATGCGACTTGTAGTTCACTGAAGACATACTTAAACTCCAAAGTCGTTAGACTAAAATGAGCAGAGTCAACGAGTACCTTGCTCTGATACCAATTGTAGGAACGAAGTATGTCTACCAGAGGGGGGGGGGTGAATGGGAGTTTTAAATTTTCTTCGGAGAACTTAAATCTCTCAGAACCCAGCAGTAGAATAAATGATAAAAAAGCTATGAAGAACTACAGCAGAGTACCAAAGGGAAACTTAAACCTCTCCATGGCTCATTCTCCATGATGCTGGGTACCTGCAGGGATGAATAACGCGTACGGGACAAGAGATAACTACGAAGCAATTTTATGTCACACGTACGGGTGATACATCTCCAACATATCTACTTTTCCAAAAACTTTTACTCTTGTATTGCCCTCCTAATTGCATGATTTGAGTGAAACTAACCCGGACTGAAGCTTTTTTAGCAGAACTACTTGGGTGTTGTTTTTTGTGCAGAAATAAAAATTTCTAAAAATTGGATGAAACTTTAGGAGAATTATTTTGGAACAAATAAAAATACCGGAGGAAAGAGTTACCAGGGGGAGCCAGCCAGGGCCCACAAGCCCAGGCGGCGAAACATCCCCCTGGCCACGCCACCTAGGCTCGTGGGACCCTTGGACCTCCATCTGACCTAATTCGAACACTGTAAATTCCGTCTTCCCGAGAGAAAACCCAGAGAGAAAGTTTCATCACGTTTTACGTCACGGAGGTGCCGCCACCTCCCGTTCCTCGTCAGGAGATGTTTGTGGTCGGAGAGAGGGAATCACCCCCATCATCATTACCAACCCTTCTCCATCAACAATTTCATGATGCCCACAATCATGTGTCAATAACCCCCTTGTGGGCATACTGGAGGTAGATGGAGTTGGATGAGATTTCATATTTAAGCATGCCAATTTGTTAGGGCTTGATCCCTAGTATCCACTATGTTCTGAGATTGATGTTGCTACGAATTTGCTATGATTAATTCTTGTCACTAGGGCCCGAGTGCCATGATTTCAGATCTGAACACGTTATGTTTTCATGAATATATTTGTCTTCTTGATCTTACCTGCAAGTTGTAGGCACGTGTTATCATTCTGAACCTTAGACTCCGAAAGTGATACTGATTGGGATATTGATGGGGATGACTTTAACTTGAGGAGTTCATGTATTCATTCTGTGTAAATTCTTTATTCCGGTTCTCTATTAAAAGGAGCGCCTTAATTACCCTGAGGTTCCATTAGGACCCCGCTGCCACGGGAGGGTAGGACAAAAGATGTTATACAAGAATACGAAATACATGCCTACATATGGTTGATGAATTGGAGCTATTGTGTGCTGCTATAGGTTGTGACAGTTATATATTCAATCTCATCAGAATATGCATCGCTACTCCATGCCTACGCTTTAATACTATTGCCTTTTCTCAAGTTACTACCGCTCTGCTTGCTATAAATCAGCCACTACTTCTGTTACTACTACAATTACTTTACTATCACTACTATCATATCACTGTGCTCCTAATAAATTGCTGCAAGGCAAAGTGGTTTCTCAGGTGTGGTTGAATTGACAACTCAAATTGTAAGACTTATAAATATTCTTTGGCTCTCGTTGTGTTGAATTACTAAATTTTGGTGAAATACTAACCTTGAAGACGTTGCGATCCCCTATACTCGTGGGCATCAAGCCTATTTTCTGGTGCCGTTACTGGGGAGCATAACTCTATCTTAAGTTCACTTGGGAGTTATTGATCTACTATAATTTATCTTTACCATGAAGAACCTCAAAGGTTCCAGAACCAAGATCATGCCCTCTAAGATGAGGGGAGGTAAGTAACCGCCAACTAGCTCTACGCTTGATTCATATATTGTTTAAAGTCAACTTGTGACACTAGCACTACATGCTAACATGCTACTATGTCACAAACAACAGGCACTTCTTATGTTATTGATGATAGTCATGATGATGCTTATACTTTGTTTGATAATACCGTGCCACTTGGTGAATTGTTAGACGCCCATATTGCTAAAGCTAAATAAACTGAATTTACTGAAAATTATGAATCACCTATTACTTCTAGTACTCCTATTAGAAGTAAAATATTGAACGTTCTTGAAGTTTACACTTTTGATGAGGAGTTTACCAGAGAGTTTATGGCTTATGATACTGATAAAGGCATAGATGGTTTCATTACTATACTTCAAGAAAAAGCCATGAACAAAATGATGAAACATGGTCCTAAGTTTGCAACTTCAATTTTTGTTGATGATGAGGAATATGAATTCTTTGTTGATCCTGAACTTATTGCTATGATAGTATATGATCCTTTTCATGGTTATGAATCTGAAAAAGTTGTTGCACACCTTACTAAATTGAATGATATTGCAACCATATTTTCTCAAGAGGAAAAGATTCTTATATCCTCAAGTTATTTCCTTTCTCACTAAAGGGTGATTCTAAAACATGGTTTAATAATCTTGCTCCTGGTTCTGTGCGTAGTCCCCAGGATATGATTTATTATTTCACTAAAAATATTTTCCTGCTCATATGAAACAAGATACCTTATATAAATTTACAATTTTAAACAACTCGAGGAAGAGATCCTCCCTCAAGCTTGGGGGAGGTTTGTCCAATTATTAAATGCATTGCCTGATCAACCTCTTAAAAATAATGAGATCCTTGATATCTTCTATAATGGACTAACCGATGACTCTAAGGACTACCTAGATATTTGTGCTGGTAGTGTTTTCAGGGAAAGAACAGATGATCAGGCTCAAGAATTATTGAAAAATGTTGATGCATGGACACTTCCCAAACCACATCCTAAGACAACTCAGTAGAAGAGAGGTATTCTATATCTTAGTCCAGAAGACATTCAAGAATCCAAGAAATCTATGAAAGAAAAAGGCATTAAAGTTGAAGATGTAAAAATACGTACCATTGAAGAGATCCATGGACTTGACCCTCCGAAATAGGTAGTAGAGGTACATTCTCTTTATAAATTCGACCAGGGTGATATTCCCTGTAATGAATCTCCAAGCCAATGCTTAGATGAATTTGATAATTTTGTTGTTAAACAACAAAACTTTAATATGCAAATAAATGATCAATTGAAACAAAATGCTATCATTATTGAAGCTTGAGTGATGTGCTAGTTAGAATTTCTCCATGGTTCACACTCAACTTCGACAAGTTTCTAGATCACAACAAGATTTTTTTTAGAGATATGCTTAAACAACAAAGTAAACATGCTTATGGAGTAGGAACTAGATGTGGTAAATTCACTCATGATGCTTTATATCCTGAGGGTCATCCTAAAAGAATTGAACAAGATTCTCAGAGAGTTAATGATAGTGCACCTAGTTCACCTAAGAAGAAAAAGAAGAAGAGTAGGAATAAAACTATGCATGCTTCTAATGAACCTGTTATAGAAGAACCTGTTGAGAATCCTAATAATGTTTCTATCTCTGATGCTGAAACTCATCTGGTAATGAGCGTGAACATATTAATAATGATGTTATTGATGATAATAATGTTGATGATGATGCTTCACCTAATGATAATAATGAACCCAATAAGGAGGTAGAGATAGAGCCTGAAGTTGAGCCTGATGACCCACCTCCTAAAAGTAAAAGATATGATAAAGGAGATTTTGTTTCTAGGAAGCATGGTAAAGAAAGAGAACCATGGGTACAAGAACCCACACCTTTTCCTAGTAAGGCTTTGAAGTCTAAAGATGAAGATGCTTTTAATCATTTTGTTGAATTGCTTAGACCTTTATTTTTGCAAGTTCCTTTGACTGATGCTATGAAAATGCCTCCTTATGCTAAGTACATTCAATATATTGTTACTAATAAAAGAAAAATTCCTGAAGCTGAAATTTCCACAATGCTAGCAAATTATTCTTCCAAAAGGAAACTCCCTGAAAAACTAGGAGATCAAGGGATACCTACTATACCATGCTTTATTAAGAATAACTATGTTAAAACTGCTTTGTGTGATTTGGGAGCTGTTGTTAGTGTTATGCCCTTTTCTCTTTACAAAGAGCTTGGCTTGTATAAGTTGATACCTACTGAAATTTCTTTGCAAATGGTTGACAAGTCCATTGCTATTTCTATTGGTGTTTGTGAGGATGTTCCAAATGTGGTTTCTAATGTTATGATCTTAACGAACTTTGTTATACTTGATATGCCCGAGGATGACAGCATGTCTGTCATTCTTGGAAGACCTTTTCTTAACACCGCAGGGGCTGTTATTGATTGTAATAAAAGAAAGGTTACTTTCCATGTCAATGGCAATGAGCATACAATTTATTTTCCTAGGAAGCCAAACAAAGTAAACAACCTCAATTTTATCAAAAAAATTATGGCCACCACTATTGAAGACATCCGGTTCGAGAAAAGAAATACCAAACTATTATGATTGGAACCATGCCTATTAAGTTGGTAAACTAGTTCTATACAAAGATTCTTCAATTTTATGTTGCTCGAAAATAGTTTGTTAATAAGACTTGATCAACCTTATTAATGGATTCTTTTTCAAAGGCATATTATCGATAAATTCCATAAGCACAACTTTTTGTAAATTTATTTTATTCTCTATTTGCATTAGTTTTAATAAAGTTTAACGACCCTAGAATATCCTGTCTAGCCTATTTTCTAAATTTTCTGTGCAATAAAATGGTTCAAAAATAAAAGATCACAGAATGCCTAAAAATTTATCAGGAATGTTTTCCGAATATTTAAGACTTTTGGCACTAAAATTACTGGATGGGGGATCCACCCTGGGGCGACAAGCCCAGGGGTGCAGCCACCCCTAGGCTGTACCATGGTGGCTTGTGGGCCCCACATGCACCCATTCACTTAGTTTTTTTGACCAGAAATAGTAGGAAAGGCTCCTACTGTGTAATTATATTAAAAGGGGGTCTGTACAAGGTGAGTATTTACATCATGGGGGGGGGGAGGGGGGAGGGCAGACCACTTTGGGTCCCACCCAGAAGAACTAGAAAAAGAGGGGGGGTCTAGTGCAAAGAGTTTACAAAATTCCGAACTAGAGACCTATTTGTCTCTTTGACCCTATGCTGCAGAAGTTCAAAATCTTTCTTGAATCTATCAAGCCACGATCGGAAGGAAGGATCTATTGATCTGAAGTGTTTGTTGTTTCGTTCCTTCCAAAGGCTCCACGACGCCACAACAAAATTTTCAAACAGCATGGGCGTGGGGTGGTTTGTTTGTTGGTCTTCAATAGCTTGCACCCTATCCCCGAAAGGTTCCCAGTTGATGTCCAGGGCTTGCCAACATTGCTTACTAAACCAGCACGTGAAAATCATGTGCTCCACTGTTTCCTCGATGTTGCGCCCACACAGTAGACAGTTGTGGTCATCACCGATGTTGTAGTGGCATCTTTTCAACATATTCCGGGTGTTCAGCCTGTTGTGGAGGAGAAGCCATGCAAAGACTTTCAACTTCATAGTACATTTAGATCTCCATAGCCAGTGAAAAACTTTATGAGCGTGGACCTCCCGAAAGTAGAAACGGTAGTAGTCCGTTGATCTGTAAATAGATTTGCCCCAAACATAGCTCCAGATATCCGAGGTAGAGATCATAGGTTGGAATGATGAAGCGATCGTTTGAATTTGCCGGACTTCATCAAACGCTTGGGGGGAAAGTGGCAGGTGAAAAGCCAGTCCAAGAGACGTGCTCCCCAAGAAATCACGGACAGAAATATCTTCATTAATTCCGTATGAGTAAGCCCGAGGATGAGAGTCTAGTAACAGTTGATTAGTCCAGAGATCTTTCCAAAAGAGGGCGGTGGAGCTACACACAATATTAACATGAGAAATGCCGCGAAATGTCGGCGTGAGCTTTAGTATGTCACGCCACCAGAAAGAACCAACCGGATCCATTGCATGTGGGATTTTCTGATCATAGTATGTGTCCCAAGTAAGTTGTACCCATGGAATATCTAGTTTGTTATAAAACTTGTGTAAGACTTCAAGAGGAGAGCTTCATTCTGGATCTTGAGGTTTATGACACCAAGCCCTCCATTCTTCTTAGGTTTTCAAACCATGTCCCAGGCAGCAAGCGAGTTGGATCTCTCACCTTGGTCAGTTTTTTTGATCCATAGACATCTTCTCCTGATTTTATCCAGTATCTCAATGAGTTTAGGTGGGAACTTGAGCGTACACATAGCATAAATGAGTAGGGACGTGACTGTGGTGTTGATCAACGTGAGCTTCCCAGCGTACGACATGAGTGAGAGCGTGGATGAAAGATTTCGTTCCACAGTACTAACCAGAGGCATAAAGTCAAGAAGTGTTGGTCGGGAGGTGCCTAGGGGCAGGCCAAGGTATGTGAAAGGCATGGATCCAATAGAGCATCCAAAGATAGAGGCAATATCTGCAGCCAATCTCGGGTCCAAGTTGATGGGTATTAAAGTGGATTTATGGAAGTTGATCTTCAGGCCAATAGACTGGGCATAATCAGATAGAATGTTCTTGATGATCACAGCTTGTCTAGGGCATGCAGGCATGATAAGTAACGTGTCATCGGCGTATTGGACGATCGGATAATCCATATTACCGTTGGAGGGGAAGGGTAGGTGAATCAGACCTCTTCTGAAGGCATCGTTAAAAGCTGATTGCAGAAGATCTGCAGCGTGGACAAAAATGAGAGGTGATAGGGGGTCTCCCTGTCTGACTCCACGTCTGCAGTGAAATTGTCGTCCTGGCACACCATTGAGCAGAATAGAAGAGCGGCCTGAGGAGAAAATCGTTCTGATCCAAGATAACCATTTTTCATTGAAACCCATGTGTTTCATAATGTTAATCATTGCTTCATGTTCAATGGTGTCGAAGGCTTTAGCAAAGTCTAGCTTCAGGAGCACAATTTTTTTTGGAGGCCTGGCATTGATGGATATACTGAAATGTCCAAGCCAGACAATCTTGGATGGACCGCCCTTTGATGAAACCGTATTGGTTGCGATGAATGATGCGTAGGATCACCTTTTGTAGACGATTTGCCAGCAGCTTAGTGATAAGTTTGAGACAACAGTTAAGCAAGGTGATCGAACGAAAGTCATTAACTGTGGTTGGTGATCCATTTTTGGGAATGAGAGTAATAAGGTCATCATTAATACTTTGGAGATTAAGATCACCAGCGTGGAATTGAGCGCACAGCGTGTAGAAGTCTTCCTTGATAATTTTCCAACAAGCTTTAAGAAATAAACCACTAAACCATCTGGGCCCGGGGCTCGATCCGCAGGCATTTCTTTGACAACCCCATCAATTTCATCCTTTGTAAATGGGTCGGTGAGGTGATCAAGGTTGGCAGTCGGTTGAATAAGAGCCGGAAGATCAAAGTGCATTTGTGTAGGATTGGACATACCAAGCCTCTCCGTGTATGCATGAAACAACAGAGCTTCTTTGCCCGTATGATCCTCAACCATCAAGCCATCATCAGTTTGGAGTAAAGCCACATTGTTCTTCCTGTACCTCTAAGTGGCAATTGCTTGGAAAAACTTCGTATTTTCATCTCCGAATTTAACCCAACGAATGGTGCAACGTTTTTTCCAATACTGTTTTTGATAGTCCAACAGCCTGAGCAGGTGATGTTTGATGATCTTACGGAAGTTGCATTCAGGGTTGGTGAGAGGTCTTATGTTTTCTAGATCGTCCAACTCATTGAGCGTTTTATTAGTGTTCTCAATTGCCACTGATAATCTAGAGATATTCTTGTTCCATACTTTGAGCTCTTGACGCAGGAGTTTGAATTTTCGGCAAAGAACCGTGGCCGCATTGGAGGAGTTGATAGGCCGAGACCAAACCGTCTTAACAACATCAATGAATCCAGGATGCAACAACCAATATGCTTCAAATCTGAATAGTTTGGCACGGGGGATTTTTGTCTCGATGGTTACCACGCAAGGAGTATGATCTGAAACCGGCTTGCAAAGAGGTTTGACAATTGTATTTGGATAGGTAAGCGTCCAGTGCAAAGAAGTGAGGAACCAGTCGAGTTGTTCTAGCAACGGATCTTGTTGCATATTGCTCCAAGTATACAGGCGTCCTTTGAGTGGTAATTCAATTAGATTGTGTTTACGTATAATATCATTGAACGTGCACATGTCATTGGGGTCACCACCAGGTTTGTTACGGTTGTTAGGGCCACGAATGAAGTTGAAATCACCAAGGAGAAGGCAATCTTCATTTGATCGAATATCCATGTCATACATCCACTGAATCAAATCCTCCCGGGCCGGACCAGTGCATGGGCCATAAACATTGTATAGAGACCATGACTGTGCAGAAATGGTGCTGCTGAATTTGACACCCAACACAAAGTCATTCGAGATGACCACATCACCAGAAAAAATACAGCTGTTCCAAATAGTAAGGATGCCACCTGAGGCACCTCGAGAGGGAACAAAAGCAAACTTATCGAATCTCTTCAGGCAACAAGATTTAATAAACGCCAGATCAACAAGAGGTTTTTTAGTTTCCTGAAGGCAAACTATGGCGCAACCACTGACAGAGATAGCATTAGAGAGAGCTAGAAGTTTTTTGTCTGAATTTAAAGCACGAACATTCCAACAGAGTACATTCCAGTTACGCAAAAGGGGCATAGTGAAGAACCAGGAAATTACTCCAAGGAGGTAGCTTCCTCCCCGTTAGTCGCTACCTGATCGTCAGGGATTGCAGCAGCGAGCAACGCCTCTTCCGTAAGCTCAGAGGGAGGCACAACACAGCGGTTGATGCTGATTTCCTGCATCGTGCGAAGGGGTGTGGGAGGAGGGGCTTGGACCGGTAGAGGCGCAGAGGAGCTTGAAGCAGCATACGGAGCCTGTCTTGGCTTGACCTTGGAAGCAGGAGCTTGAACATCAGAAATCTGTGGCACTCTGAAACCATCATATCTAGTGGAGCGAGTACTGCGCCTAACTTCAGTAGTGACCAGTGGAACCTGATACTTGGAGCGACGAGTGCGAGCCGGAGATGGGCCTGGATCTGGTAACACTTGGGCCAAGCCCAAATCAGTTACCTCACAGGGTTGAGTCATAGCAAGAGGCCCAGAGGTTGAACTTTCAGTTGGCGCCAAAGCAGTATCCTCCTCCTCCGCAGCAGTAACAGACACAGCTGCCGGTGGGTGTAACACAACTTCTTCTTTAGAGGGGGCTTCTTCATCAGACAAGAGCTCAGAGATCTGAACTGAAGAAGGCCTTGGGGGCATGTTCATGATACGTGTAGAGAGACGAACTGAAAACCTAGCATCAGCAGTGCCCACTTGGAATTCCGTGGTGGGGACAGTTGTTTGTAGAGCAAGCGGGGGTAAACCATATGCAGCGGTCCACGGGCCATAAGCAGCAACAACAGACAAAATAGAGCTAGAGAGGTATGCCGTAAATATGTTGCGGGGAATTATGTCATTCATGAACACATTGGTCAGATCATTACCTTCCACAGAAATGCTAACACGAAGATTATCAGCAGAGACAGCAATATCAACAGCAATGACTTCATGTCTAGTAGGAGGCACCAGCATAGTATTGTCAGGCCCGTCAGCCGCTTGGATTGACACAGTAGTGCTGCCTTGAGAACTTGACTCCCAAGCAGAGTTCAGACTGTCTGAAATGTTGTCTTCAGGCAGAATGCCATCTTGAACGCGCAGACCCTGAGCCGCTAACCAAGCTTGAAAGTTAACCAGGGCGGCAGGCAGTTGAGGCGCAGGAGGTTCAGGCCAAGCATCCCACTGGGCATGTTGAGGGGCATCTGGATGGGCAGCATTGTGAGGGCCATTCTCATTGGTAACACCATTCTGAATCAGCCAGTTTTGTAGCTGCTGTTGGTAGAGTTGCTCGACAGTAAGGCCATCCCCGAACATGGGGTGAGGGACACCATTGACAGGCGGTGGTTCTTCATCTGCAACAGGAACTTCAGGGTCATGGGCATTCGAGTCTGCTCCCCGAAGAATGAAGACTGCAGCAGTCCAGCAAGCACGGTCCCCTCCCAACTGAGGGACAACGATGCTCTTAGGAATCAGACCCATTCACTTAGTGCCCGTGGCCCCTGCCTTCTTCTTCCTCCAGAATTTTTTTCTTGCTTCCCAACTAATGTTCTTGCTGTTCCATGAATTTTTTTGATTTCTTTGCTCGAAGCTCTGTTTCCGAATCCATTTGGAGGGATTGCTTCTTTATGTGACCCCTCCATTGGTCCAATTAGTTTTTTTTCTAGTAGTTTATTCTTTGCTTGTTTTGCTACTGTAGGTGACCATGAATTTAAACTTGCATGTCGAATTTATTTGGTTCTAAGTAGTTTTGATGCATGGTTTAGCCTCTAGACAGTTGTGGGAGTAGGTTCTATCAATTATATTATTATTATTTTTTCACTTTTTATGAGTTACTAAAAGTTCAGAAAAAGGTAGACGTTGAGGAGGATGATCTCAAGAGGTTCTTCAAGCCACAACACCGCAAGGACCGCTTATCATGAACAAAAAAACTCTCTACGAGGTGCTGAAGTGAATGCTTGTCAATG
This sequence comes from Aegilops tauschii subsp. strangulata, assembly GCF_002575655.3. Classification (NCBI taxonomy): domain Eukaryota; kingdom Viridiplantae; phylum Streptophyta; class Magnoliopsida; order Poales; family Poaceae; genus Aegilops; species Aegilops tauschii. Next base: position 72,833,630 of record NC_053041.3, read on the forward strand.
GCCATGTGAGACTTTCATGAAAGGTGTCGACATCAGACATGAGTTTGAACAATTTGTGGAAAATGCTGGTTTGACTGCTTTCCTCACAGATAAGTGTCACGACCCACCTTTTCAGGCATACGGTCTCCGTGTGTTTCTATGCCAACCCCTGGATCAAATCGTCAGCATACATGGTGATGATGTTGTATCATACACAAAATGTGTCCTTTACTACATCGCATGATCCACAAAGCAAATAGTCTTATAAACTCTAGCCATAGGCTAGTCAAATACATAGTCTTACAATAAGAAAAAAGTTCATAACGAGCGGAAATGTAAGCAAATCTAAGGTAGACATCTTGGTAAGCTCCATCAACACCACGAGGAAGCATGTTGAGTGGATGCACGAAACCCTACGTAAGTCACTCCTCGTAGTATTCACCTGCAACATGATATGTTGCAGCCACTAGGGTCAGTATATTGAATGTATTGGCAAGTCCATAGTTCATTGCAAATCCTGTTCACCTACATGCACTTTGGCTAGTGAGGCTCAAGGCTCTTTGCAGAAATATAGTTTTGCCCTATTTATTTTAATAGTGGTCTACTCTAATAGCTGGACATACAACATCCTGTGGTAGTCCTGGATAAATTGTATGACCCGATCATCCAAATACATCTTGAGTATGTGGGTTCCTGCATTCTGCAGTTGCCATAGGCCAACCTCTAGAGACCCTGGTCCATCCCCAGTTCTCTGAGATTAGGTCCATAGTCCCCTTTTGTTCAACCCATCAAATTTTATTAGAAGAGGCGATGAGATCAAGCTGACAATTCTCCAATGAGTTGCTCAAAATTTGTCGACAACGGGGACACGACTAATCATGATCAGTTTTATACACACTGTAGAGGTTTGTGTACTTTACCCTGATTCCCGATTACACCATTTTGCTACTAAATTTCACTTGTGAAGTAGCTAGCTACATCAAGATGAGACTTTTGGGAAGTAGTAGCCCTCTCAGAAAAGGCAGACGCAGTCCAACCTACACACCTACATCTGCTGGTCATGCCCAGGAGGGTTCCCACAACTTACTTGGTCCAGACGGAGCCCATATTGTCTCACGGTAACACATGGAAGATATTCAACTTTGAACTCATACAATCCATTTGAGCCTAGAAGGTCGCCCACAAAACTGTAGACCACCAAGCAATACCAAAGCACCGCCTAGTTGATTCATCTATCTATTATATACTAAAAGAAAAATGTGAATGAGAAATAGAGCAATTATCTAGAAAATCCTGCATTAATTAGAAACATCCGACCATCAATCTGGTGGTCGCCTCTAAAACTAAAAATAGCCATCAAATTTGTATAACCGTCCTACATCTATTAGCAAAAATAGAGAAAATCCCAAGTTAATCCAAAACATCCGACCATCAATCTGGTGGTCCCCTCTAAAACTAAAAAAATAGCCATTAGATTTGTACTACAATCGTCTTACATCTATTAGCACTATGTGAGTCATGGAGAAATGAAAAATTACGTAGATAATAGATGCCCGATGGACCTTGAACCCTGAATGTGAACACCAGAATTGCTCAAAAAGAAGGAAAACGTGAACAAGCAGGACACCAAGACTTACGACCACCCATCGATTGGTAGTGTACTTATATATATTTTTTAGAGTTATCGCCTAATATGTACAGGCAAGAGATTTTCCTAAGTAACGATTGGTCCAGTTATGTACATTTGTGTATTTGTGTGGTCGCAAACTACATTATCATGTGGCATTTAAAAATTGAACAGTTCTTGCCTACACGGATGTATTTTTTGATCTCACGGGAGTATATACACAAACAATTTACTATTATACGTAACCTTGATTACTGTAAAATATATTTTGTGGGAATTAAGAAATATATATTACTCCTTACATAATATGAAAGACGATCGGTTTAATGCGCAAAACACACACACACACACACGAACAAAACTCGCATAAGGTACTACACATTTGATTATTGGTTTGTGAAATAAAATGTTGATTCCCAATTTGATGGACCATTCCTTCCGTCAATCTAACTTTAATTGAACTTTTGAAAGTATATATAAAAAATTACTATTATATGTAACCTTGATTACATAAAAAAGATACTACATAATGAGAAGATGATCGATTGAACGAGTAAAAAGACATGCACCAGAAATTCGCATAAGGCAGTACAAATTTAATGATTGGTTTGTGAAATAAATAGTTGATTCCCAATATGATGGACCATTCGTCCGTCGATCTAAAATTTAAACTTTTACATTTTAATATCACACAAGAATACAACAAATTGCCATGATGGCCTGCTAACTACACACTTGTTCGATGCACCAATGTAATACATTCTTGTAGAATTATTTTTATTTTTATTTATTTAATATAATATAAAATTATAATAGGCTGCCTCCTAGGAAAAGGAGAACATCTAGCCATACATCTGGCAACCTCCGTTTTAATTGACAAAGTACGACCAATTGTAGATCATCCAATAATTTATAAACGCATTTGAACCACTGATCTACAAATCTATATTATTGAGCACAAAATGGCAGATCCATATACCCGATACACCCTCTTTTAGTTAATGATATATGATCCATAGTTCTAAATTTATCGTTGTAACCAAACATGATAGAGACCTTAGATCTTCATAGTTATTTCTGAACGTTTTTCAACCATTAACCTATATAATCTATATTAGATGATCACAAACGACAGAGCCTCTCTATGTAAGAAAACTTGAGACTTTGATTATGCATATACCCCATGTCTAATACTATCGTCATATCATCAAAATGTTGCCACTAATCTGCCACACCCTACAATTTCATACACTATAGTTGTGGTAACCAGCTGTCGTTGTGTAAAATGGCAAGCAGCTAACATGACACGTTGCAACCAAAAACATGTTCCTCGCATAAATGTAATATATTCGACTGAACTATAATTTCTTATTTAATATCACATAAACTACAATTCGATGCCTCCAAGAAAAATCGAAACATCTAACCATCTATCAGGTGAACCCTCTTTTTTTTTTGTTAATGAAGTGTGACATATGGTTCTTCATACTGGTATATAAACATCATCTAGACATCATCTGAACAATTATATATTGAATGTTTTATTAGTTGATAACAAGCAACATATCTATGGCAGGCAAAAAAACCCCAGACTTCAATTATCTTTTTGCATACACGTTCAATACTCCTCTCACGTACATCATCACAACTATCACTGCTATCTGTTATGCTGTATCGTTGGGTGTTGCTCTTCTCGATCATCTTCATTAAACATGTCTTGGTGATATTCTTGGTGTCATGAAACCTGATAGTTGAAGATTCGTTAACAACAACAATGCTTTTTTATGGAGGCAATAGTGCAGCTGCATGTTTGCCAATAAAATAAAAAAGAAGGCAGCCACATCAAGGAGCACTCAACACGTAAATTTAGTTACAAGGAATATTCATTATTTCCACCTCAAATTAGGAAATTTACTATGAGGTTTGATTCAAGTTAGCTACATGCGCCCATGATCTAAACCATTTTTTTGTTAACTGGACTACTCGACAAAAAAATGTTAAGTACGCGCCTACCACTAAAGAGGAGTCTGTCTTTTCGAGTTACACCAGATTTCAAGTGGAAATTAGGCATAAAACCGATTGTTCTATCATGTAAGCAAAGCTAATAAATACACACAATCAATATTCATGAAGATCGATATCGTATACTAATAGGTAACAAAATAATGTAAGGGGACCATCTAGAAATTAGTACAAATGTCAGTTTAGCCTGCAATTGTAGATAGTATTGATAACATGACTATAACCGCATATACCTACATATTAGCGTAACACACTTTAATCATGTAAGGTTATTCGCGTTGTCAATTATAGGTAAAGGAAATACAGTTTCACTAACTCCATATGTTAGGGTTTTGTTTAGAAAAACAGTAATACCTATGATATGCAGTATAGTTCGGTCACAAATACCATGTCAACAGATAAATATGGTATTGAGAACAAATCTTTAGGCATCTATAAATAGCGAAAATTGAAACCGTGTATAACCCACGTAACTATCATTTAATGATCCAAGATCAGTTAAGTAGTAGTTTGATGCATACACATCTCTTTGTAGTAATTCCTATGTATACTCAAAGTCTACTAAGATATCCAAAGCCAATTGTATTTCCTAAATCAAAGGATGATCGCTTATACATTAATGTACTTTGGATATTCCGTGGTGTGAAGCTTAAGACAAATTTGGCCATAACTACATTCTTTAGAAATTGCATGTTTTTTCTTCTAAAACGTCATATAGTAGCCTTGCAAGTACCTTGAATTATACATGGTGCAACCGTAAAAGATACAAATAGGTATCACTTATGTAGCCAATGGGGTGGTCGAACTATGCTCAATATAAATTGTAAACCCTTCCTCCTCACTAGATTATTGTAGTTATACCCAAAAATAGTCACATGCCCATTGTCAGTTACACAATGCACAAATTAAGGATATATGGATAGGTATTTCTCATCTTGCATCTTAACTAAATATATAATGATGAAGTAGAAATAATAAACAATAGTTGTTGGATATGTACAAACACGGATAATTTGACCACGGATAGGGAGCAAATTGAATACACGTAAAATGTCAAAAGCAAATATTTATCCGGCTATTCGTGAATCAAAACAATTTCTATTTTACATTTAAGGGTAATTCATCTTCATCTTTTTTCCGCAAAAAAGGCAATACATCTTCAAACGATCAATTCATGTGAATGTTTGATCCCGTGGATTTTGCTGTCAAGATATTCGAAAATTCAATCAGCAACCACAACTCTAATAATTAACTATAGGTTTCGTAATTCCAAGATGGTTAGAATAAACTATTATAAAATATACTATTGCATGTTATTTGAGCACATTATGCTTAAGTTTATTGGATCCGTAGGGTTTATTTGCTTTACTCTATCAACAAGAAAGCAATGTATGTCTCTTTCTACACACTTAGAAATATGGAAATAATAGGTAATACATATTTTGAGATACAAATATAAAATGTATTAATGTCTAAATTATTGTATGTTATGCACTGAAGGGGAGTAATAGTAGCAACCAAAGATCTACATGAGAAAACATATATACTAGATCATTTCGACACAAGGATGCCCTCGCATTTGCAAGGGCCATCGTGCTAGTTAATTAAGTTGTAGTTAAGTAGACAACCATAAGGTTGTAAGACTGAAAGGTAAATGATGTTTTTCCAATCCACGTCATAGCAGCTAAGCATCTACTCGATGGTTACAAGGCCAGGGTAAGTTTAGACCTAAGTTGTCAACTATTCATAGCAGCTAAGCATCTACTCGATAGGTACTCACACACCAATCATGGAAAAACTACAATGCATGAAAATATTGGGTAACATGGTCAAAGTGAACTTGCCTTGCTTGCTGTTTTCACTGGTGCACTCCTCACAGTCACAAGGGTTGCACTCCTCGTAATTAACATTGACGGAAATATAACGCATAACAATCATAAGCACAATCCATACGAAGGGAAAACTTGCATGAATCACACATCACAAAGTGTTGGATTGTTTGGGTTTGATTTGTTTCAATTTGATCTTTCCAATTTGAGTTCACAGTTTGGTTTGTATTTGACACAAGGAATAGTTCATTCAACTCAACTCTTATTTAAACTTCCTAACAAAATCAACTTGATCAAACCTAGTTCAATGTTTATGAACCCTAAATAATTTAATATCTAAAATTCATGTAATTTGATTTGAATTTGAGATATGAGTTGCACTATTTGACTTTCCATTTGACCTAAGCTTGACTTTCAATTTTTAAGCTTAGTTCCTCTAGGTCACATGTTTCAGTTACTAAGTTTAATTAACCTATTAATATTCTCCTAAATTTCTTTTATAAAAATAACTAAGGTTTCATCATTATTATACTAGGTTTCTCTTATAATTCAAACTATGATCCAAATTTATTTTCAAAATATTTTATTTAGTGCCCTATTATGTTTCGAACAAGTCCATGGTTTACACTAATTAAATTTGGTTATTCTACAAACTTTAATTCACTAAAAATTCAACTATATGTGAAACTAGTGTTGTTAAGTTTTTGTACATAAACTATTTTATAAATTTTTATAATTTAACCAACAGTGGACTAAATGAAACTACAATTCACTAGCTCCAAAATGCAAAAGGAATAATCTAATGTTGTTTTATATTTTTAAAGTTATGTCCTATTTGAGATTTAAATTATTTTGTTTGAAATTCATATTTTCAGAATTAAAAAATTAATTTCCCTAAAATTGTTCTGAAAATTTCATCCCCTAAGGTTTCATTTGCAAAAAGAATCACTGAATTTGGACCTTCGGATAATTAGTTATGATGGTTTGAAGTTCCAGCGGTTTTTCTGCAAAACTGCTATTTTAATTAAATTAACAGAATTTGTTCTGGGTAATTTTGTACACATGGCGGCATGTTATTGGTTGGTACCATTTTGAAAATAAAATCAGAATGTGTCTATCCTATGCGTTGGATCTAGATCAGATGGTGCATAATATATGGGGTGGGGGGGGGGGGGGGGGGCGCTCACCGGCTAGGTCACCGGAGTTTCGCCGACAGACATGAACGCGGTGGCGCTACGCTCGGGTGTCGACGGCGACAACATTCCAAGGGGTCTCCAGGGTGGCGAAGGGCACGGTTGAGCTCATCTCGTCGTCACAGGTCTTCTGGTGGTCCTTGCCTGCCTCAGGGACGACGAAGACGACGATGGCTCTCGGTGGTCGCGAGGGGCTCTGGCCTCACCGGAATCAAGTCGACAATGGCTAGTTCAGTGGCGGACGGCGGGGGTGCATTGCCGGCAGCCTCACGACACTCGGGCTTGATTGAGTGGGGTTAAATGGAGAGGGGGTTCAGGGGATTAAGTAGGACATGGCCACGGGGATTGGGAAGCAGTCGGAGCGCGTGAACGTGCGATCATGTGCGAGTGGGCCGGGCTCGGCTTCGTGTGCGCGTGGGTCGGCGATGGTTGCGCGAGGTTAGGGGTGACCCTGATGGGTGGGTCTCGCCTGGCAGAGAGAAGGGTGGGGGGGGGGGGGGGGGAGAGCGCGCGCGTGCGGCTGGGTTGGCTGGCTGGCTAGACCGCGGCTAGCTGGCCTTACCTTTATTTTTCCTTTTCTTATTTATGCTTTACTCTGTATTGTTTACATTTGAATTTCCCCCGTACAACTTCTCCTAAAATCCTTTTGAAATTCCTGACTGCTTGGACATTTTCCTAGAGGATTTTGACAAACTATTTTTGTCAATTACTAATGTCCTATTTGCAAAGTTATTTTTGTTTTTTTTTATTTCCTTTATCCAGGGTTTTACCCATAGTTTAAATCCCAATTTAAGCTATTTTCAAACTCTAGTTCACAAAAAAAAATAGGGCAAATATTAATCTTAGAAAATTCCTTTCCTGCCCTTATGCTATTTTCTGAAAAACGTTTTTGATGAAACTTTCATGGTTTCCAAATAAATCCAAAAATGAATTTGAATTCAATGTGGTTGGGCCGCAGCGACCGCAGCCGATGGCGGTCATGGTAGGGTGGCACATGGCAAGATATTAAGTGACGTGTGTTCTCTCCTTCCAATGCTCCTACTCCCCATAGAGTCTCATATCATTGAAGTCTTTCGGCGGGATCGCTTCGTTGCCTCACCATCCAATTTTAGTATTTATACCCTCATATACATGATTAAAGTAAATTATTTCTCAACATCCTCTGAGGACACTAGTACTACTGGTACCTCTATCGAAGTTTATAAGTCGGGCACGTGATTTTAGGAATTTAATTGGACTAGCAAAACATCTGTCATATGCCACAAAATATATATCTTAGATATTTGGTTATGCTATTCAACGAACGTTTGCTGAGGGCCATGGCGAAACGAACATTTTCACTGCAATTTATGTGTCAGGACAATCGCAATTCCTTCAAGCGAACGAGGCAATTTTCACGGCAAATCCTCTGTCTGCCAGAAATTACCATGCGCTTTTGAACAAAATGCCATCTGTTTTGTGAAGAATTTGCTATAAAAAACATTTGCAAATGCCATGCTCCCAGCGAACATTCGTTGGTCAAATGAAGTTTCCAAATATCCGTCGCAAAATAAATGCTGAGATAGTTATTTTTTCGGACGGAGGGAGTATTTTGTTAGTCAAATTTCCAGATTTTGTGCTTCCCATAACTAGATTGTCAGCCTGCCCAGCTTGTAAATTTCTATTTCGGTGCAGACTGAACTACAAACATACATAGTTCAGTCTCGTGGCTCATTCTGCATACGTGCGAATGAAGCATGGGTCCGCATGAGAATTTTAGCATTGAAGTGAGTATTGAATTCATGCTCCATTTAACTCATCCAAAAGTCCGAACTAATGAAGAAAGACGGACAATATATTTCAACACCACCCCTCACATCTAGGCTTAATAGGCGTGGGATCGATGTAGGCCGCAAAATCTTTGTATTTTAATACTGCGTTGGCAAGGTCTTGAACTCAATACCTCTTGGCTTGGATATCAGAATTCATCCACTATCCAACTCATCCAAAAGTCTGAACTGATGAAAAAAGGCGGACAATATATTTCATCAGTAAAAGCTAAGATTCCAAGGCCTGCTACTTTTTTCTTTCAATTGTCTAAAAGAGAGCACCACCCCATCGTCGATGCTTCAGTTATCCAAGAATTTTGCAAGCCGACGGCCCAACTTGATCCTCGTGCTCGTGGTTCCCTGCAATGGCACGAAAGCAAGCAGAATTGCAGTGTAGATTAAAACTTTCTTTTGCGGGGACAGCGTAGATTAAAACTAGCATCACCACCACATACCACGGATCCACGAGGGGGCACACTTTAATGATCAAAACAATTCCTCTGCCGGCAGAGTCCACACCACACAATTGCCCTAGTGCAGAATTCAAAGCGCTAGCTTTTGAGCAGAATATACCATCGCATGAAAGCCGACCCCGGACTCATTGTATACCACCAAATAGAGCAAGTGGGTAGGATGTCCATGTCCCAGCGCCATCTGTTGGAATTCGTAGCAGCCACATGGCAAAAGCATGGCCAGAAATCTCAAACACGTTCCAGAAGAATAATATTCGCATGCATAGCAACAGCATCAGTAGCGAGTCTCCATGTTATGAAAAAACAATCCTCGCTTCCACGGAAATTAGCGGCGAATTGAGACGGTTCAATTATTTGACATAATATTGCTTGTATTTTTCTGGATTTGTCTCAGACTTTTCAGTGTTGTTCGTTCAGCAAGAGACGGCATGCATTCTCCCTGACTACGACACGTCCGTATCGTGTTTCTAAAGCACCGTAAACATGGCCAGATCATTGGCCTCCTCCCTACCCCGAATGCATTTTTGCCTGGAAATTAAGATGGGGAAACCAAGGTGCGACAACAACCATGAATGGTGCCATATTGGCAATCGATCGAACAAACAAAGCGCTCTAGCTAGGTGCCAATTGCGCTAAAAGCTGCACGCCACTTGCCAAGCGGCTCGTATTCGACTCCATCCATCCGTTGGGGTCACGGAGGCCTAGTTGTTAGGCGTCGGGTAAGCAGCACGCGGCAGCATTCTATCTCCCGGGCTCCCTGCCGCGTACGTCCCGCCGCTGGATTCCTCCGTCTCCCGGGACTTGCAGATATTGCTGATTGATTATCTGGCTAAGCCACGGCGACGGCCGGGCCTGATCCGTGCCCGCGGCCCGCGTACGGCCATCTCGCGCCCATAAATATACGTGCCCCCATCGCCCAGAGGCAGCAGCAACACCCAGAGTAGCCGGCTATGTTAGGCACTAGCCTTTGGCTCCCCACACCACACGTTGCCTCTCTCCCTCCGCTCTCCATCAGGTAACATCCATGCAAACCGCAATGCGAGTTCATATATCAGATGTGCAGGCGAGACACTGGATTATCAGATGTGCGTGGCTAGAACGCCCTGTGGATTTAGCAACCGACTTAATCATTTTATTTTTGGTTTTGCTAATTTCCACTCAACTCCGTACAAGATTCCGCAATTTTATGAGCTTCTGCATTATTTTTTTTTGAATGGCACGTAATCACCTCTTTTAATAAAAACTGAGAAAGAATATATATGCAAGAGTTTTGGAGATTTTAGAATCGCGGGTAAGTTTTGTAGCTTCGAGTTGAAGATATACACTGGCAAAAGACAAGATGTACACATAAAGCTTTAAGCACTAATTAAGCCTTAGTGAATATCTACATTAGTAAGTGTTTCTTCATGTTGGAAATGCTTAGCATTGTAGATACTCCCCAAGGCTTGGGTGGTATTGCGTTGTGTGGCCACTTGATCAACTTTGTCCTCCCGTCCGCGGTGTATAGCAAAGGGATGTGTGTACTACTTGATTCACCTTTTTTCTCGACAGATACATGAAGGAATATATATGGTTGCTAGCTTCATGCATGTATATGCTACTATTTATTTGTTTTGTTTTTATAACGATGCAAATTCTTGTTAATGGTTAAAGTAAATCAGCAATAAATTGCTTGCAATAAGGTGATGCCCTACAAAACAACAAACATTTTGTAAACATGTGAATTTAGACACTGGCGCAGTTTCTATTTTTGATTTTGCTAACACCCAGTGAACTGAGAATTTCGTACAACAATCCACAATCTTATGAGCATATGTATTTCCTTTGGAATAGTATATGGAATTAATTCTTTGCATCAAAGAAATTGTGAAACAATACACAGTAGTTTTAGAGATTTTACAATGGTGGGATAGTTTGTTGCTTCGAGTTAAGATGTACACACAAAGCTTTAAAGCAATCGAGCCTTAGTGAATATCTACACCAGTAAGTTTTTTTCTTCATGCCAGAAATACTAACAGTGTAGATACTCCCTAAGGCTTGGTGGTATTGCATTGTTGTGGCCACATGTCACTTGAGCATCTTTGAGCCTCCCATCGCCCATTGCAATGTATATAGCTCCAAGCAAAAGTAGGTTTATGCAAAAGGATGTGTGTGCTACTTGATTTGTGTTTTTTCTCGACAAGTACATACACACTAACTGTACTACTCTTTATTGGTTGTATTTTTATAACCATAAAATTTTTGATCTATGAACGCTTGGCAATGGGCCAAAGCGGGAGCCATAGGGTTAGCAAGTCTGAGTAGTTGGCTTGCTTGTGTTTGGGCTGAGCAAGCCATGTCTTCTGCTTCGGTCATCACCTACATGCTGGCTTGCGCACGTGCTCTTGTGTAACCATTCCTTGTACTTCCTTGTGAATTATCGTATGTGACTAGTACGTCCCGTAATTCAGCAACCGATGCAATTTTTGTTTTTGGTTTTGCTAATTGCCACTCAACTCCGTACAAGATTCCAGAATTTTATGAGCTTCTATATTTTTATTTCAAAAAAATGATTCATAATCACTTCTTTTGATAAAGACCGAGAAAGAATATGCAATAGTTGTGGAGATTTTAGAATCGCGAGTAAGTTTGTTGCTTCGAACTGAAGATTTACACCGGCAAAAGACAAGATGTACAGATAAAGCTTTAAGCACTAAAGCCTTAGTGAATATCTACACTAGTAAGTTTTTCTTCATGCTGGAAATGCTTAGCATTGTAGATACTCCCTAAGGCTTGGGTGGTATTGCGTTGTTGTGGACACTTGATCATCTTTGGCGTCCCATCGACAATGTATAGCTTGAAGGAAAAAAGTTGATGGTGGCAACTACTACTACACCCATAGCCCCCACTACAGTGCATATGGGACCGATTACTAGAGCTCGGGCACACCAACTAAATTATTAGGTACTTTTATTTCTTGGTAATAATTCTAGTGTTCATTAGAATATGATGCTGTCTATGTTGGATACATTTGTGGTCTTTAGGAATGAAGCCCCTAGCATAGACAAGTGAGATGAACACTGGAGCATGATCAAACATGGAGTTGAAGGTGCACGCAAAGGGAACAAGAACAGAGTTTCTCGTGGAGATTCAGCACTTTGAAGCCATCATGATGACATACAAGGACATGGACGAAATGTACAAGATGACGTTTTATAATTTCATCCATAGCTTATTATAAGTGTTGCGCCACCTTATCTTTGCACCAGGCCCATGTAGTTTTGAAATACTACTTCATATGCTGTTTTTAGAGTCTGTATCATAGGGGAAACAATTCAGGAGGGATTTTAGTCTCACCTTGCCAAAGGTGGACACAGTTCACTCTCTTTTCCCCTATAAATACAGCTCTACCAACATCGTTTAGACTTGGGTTTTGTTTAGATTACATTTTACCTTGGTTGCAACTCACGCACTTTGTCTGTGTCCAACGACCAAGCAAAGACGTCACAGAACCCCACACTTGATCCTTGAAGCTTTTATCCTAAATTGCAATATCATAATTGCAATATCACTTTCTTGATTGTTCTTCATTTGCGTGCGGGAAATAGACCCTCGTGGTCAGATTGATTGTGCTCTGGCATAGTCAATAACCTCTCGGACTTGGTTTAGCGATGGCTGAGACGCGACGTCTTTACACGTTCGTAATGGGATTGTCAAAGTCTAGTCCAGCAAAAATGATAGTTATCATCTCATTAAAAGACGGGGCACATTTGCCTCTATCAAGTGGTATCGGATTTCAAAGTTGCTCAATGAGATTTTACTAGTTTTTCATAGTCTAAATTTGTCGGTGGAAACGACACCTACGGGATGACGGGGATCCCTACTACGGTTGGCGGGCGCGGGGTTGTGCAAAGAGCGGGTCTAGTACCTAGCACAGCGAGATTTACCCAGGTTCGGGCCGCGAGGATGCGTAATACCCTAGTCCTGCTTTGGTGTATATTTGAGTGTTCTTGAGCTCTTGAACTAGCTACGGTGCGTGCCTAGTCCAAAAGATCCGAATCCTCTCCTCAGTACGCCTCAGGCCTCCTTTTATAGTCAAAGGGGCTGCCATAGTGGCACACAGGAGGTGGAAAGGTATGTACAGAGTAGAAGCTTATCGCCTGTCATTACAGGACAAAGCGCATTAAATGCGCTACTTAGGTGTCCTCTTGCTTTATCGGGGACGGTAACGAGGCCCGTCCCGTCCGTCGCTGCTCTGCCTTGCTCCGACACGCGTCCAGACTGACGAGGCATGCAACGCAATGTAGGCCGGCATGCTGCTGAGCTGGCGTGGTGGTAGGGTCATCACGAAGATCTGCATGCCACCATGCAGGTGCTTGACTAGTTAGATTAGAAGCCACATACTGCCACGTGGGTACTTGCTTTAGTCGGTGGGTCGGCCGCTGAGCTGGGGCGGCGATGGGGCGTCAAGGCCTTGCCGCGGTCTTGTGGATATTCCCGGCAATAGTCTTGCCGGGGCCTTGTGAGCGCCCTCGGCAAGAGCCTTGCCGGGGCCTTGCGGGTGTCTTCGGCAAGGAGCCTTGCCGGGGCCTCGTGGGCATCCTCGGCAAGGAGCCTCGCGGTTGTCTTGCCTTCTGGTTCTCATCTGGGCTTTGTAGGCTCTTTGTCTTCACAAAGATCTGCATGCCACCATGCAGGCGCTTTCCGAGCCTTGGTTCCAACGTTGTCGATGGTGTCGGAACTCTCAGGCTTCAAGGGTGGCTGTGATGCTGGCGTTGGGTGAGCTGCCCCGGCAAGACTCTTGCCGGGGTTGCGTAGGCCGCTCCGACAAGGGTCTTGCTGGGGGAAAGCCCATCTTGTTGCTTGACCTTCTTGCGCCTCCGCCTTGGCGCCGCTCCGGTAGTCTTGTATTTCTGCTTCCCTCCTCTGCCCTGCTAAGTGTGGCCGCAGGCGCGGCTCTGACTGCCCATGCACAAGTAAAGGGGTATAAAGGAGAGCCCCTACTTTTGTACACCGATAGGAGCCCCCGGGCCTGGGCCACACATAAGCGCAACCCGTTGTTGGGCTAGGCCCAGAACGGTGCGCGGGCATGCGGGGCGGAGTTTTACTGTGGTAACTTCTCCGCTGGTTGCGCTTCCCCACGACCCGCGTTGAATGCGTGACGTGGGGGGTCGTGCGTGGAGCGGTTGCTGCACGCGTGCGTCACATCGTGGTAAATGGTAAAGAGGCGGCCCGCGCCTTCCCCATAAAAAATAGAGGAAGTTGCAGGGGCGCGGCTCATTTACTAAGTGGACTCGGGTCGTGGCCATCATGGCACCTGCGCCCCACGATCACGGGGCGCGAAACGGCCGTTCCACTCGCCGTCTGAGTCCTAGCTCGCCCGCCACACGTCCTCCATGCGTCGGGAAGGGTAGGCGGCGGACACAGAAGGCATGGGCTTTAAATGCCGGGGCGGGGGGCTGGGCGCCGCTGATTGTGGCAGCGGGTCAGTCCCGTCTCCTTGTACCTTCGGCGGCTGGATTGGTCGATTGGGGCGGTCCCCTCAAGGCTCGCTCGGCCTCGTCCCCCCTATAAAAAGGGAGAGGGACAACGTTCTCCTGGATCCATCTTCTTCTAATCTGATCCCTTTCTTTCCCTTGTCATGGCGAGAGGGCGTGGTCGGGGCCGTCCTTCCGCGGAGGCGACCAGGTCTTCCTCCCGCCAGAGAGCCGCAGCGGTCAAGGAAGAGCCGGACGCTCAAGGCGAAGGTCATGCCCAAGGCAGAGGCGCCGGCCGGGTCCGCGGTCGGCGAGGCGGTCGAGGCAGAGGCGGGCGTGGACGGGGGACTCCCTCGTCGTTATCATCTCCGTCTCCATCTCCTCCGCCGTCTCCTCCTGCTTCGTCGAGCGGCCATGTCGGGGATACGGCGCTGGAGTTTATTCTGCAACTGCGCGAGCCTCTGCGCAGCCGCCTTCGTCTTCCTGAAGCGTTTGCGCGCACTACAAAAAAAGACACATCCGTGACATTTTGGGCCGAACGAAATTTTTTTCTGTCATACTTATGGCACTTCTATGACGATAATTGTGACAAAACCCGGTATCATCATAGATGTGGCGGGCTCCTACTTCTATGAAAAAAATCATGACAGAAAATGGGCTTTTCGTCCTGTGCGGGCCGGAGACGCAGCTGCATGACATTCTTTGGGCCATCCATGAAGGAAAAAACTGTGGTAGAAGCGAGGGTGAGGAAAATATCGGGGTGTTCCCGGTTACGGTGGGTGGTCGGGGCCGAGCGATGTGCGTTTCTCTCGTACACACACGCGCGTGGGTGCGAGGCATTGGGCTCTAACTGAACCCGAGCGAGGCGTTGGGCTCTAACTGAACCCGAGCGATTACACTGTAGGCTACGCGTTACTGAACCCGAGCGATCGATCGATGGTTGTTAACTGAACCCGATCGAGCGATTCCTTCGCTACTACTGCTAACTGAAGCTGATCGATCCTGCCTCTGGATGAACAGTGAGCGTTGCTGGGGGGGGGTTGGATGAACAGTTCCCGGTGGGGTGGATGAACAGGACCCCGTGGTGTTGCCTCTGGATGAACAGGACCCCGATCGATCGAGCCGGTTGGGGCTGGATGAACAGGACCCCGTGGAGGGCTGGATGAACAGTAGACGGTGGAGGGCTGGGTGAACAGTAGCCCGTGGAGGGGTGGTTGAACAGTAGCCCATGGAGAGGGCTGGTTGAACAGTAGCCGGTGGAGTAGCGCGCGGTGGAGGCTGGATGAACAGGAGCCCGTTGATGAACAGTCGCAGGTGGAGGCTGGAGGAGGTCGACGGTAGATGAACAGTAGCCCGTGGAGGCTGGAGGGGGTCGACGGTGGAGATGAACAGTATCCCGTGGAGTCTCGTTTTGCGGTACGCCACACCCCTCCCGATGAACAGGACCCCCGTTTCGACCGTAGTGCTCCAACACAAGTCCGTTTCCTTTGTTTTGCGGTACACCACACCCCTCCCGATCAACAGGACCCCCGTTTTGACCGTAGGAGGTCCGTTTCCTTCGTTTTGCGGTACACCAGACCCCTCCCGATGAACAGGATCCTGTTTCGAACGTGGCCGGTTGAACACAAGGCCGTTTCCTCCGTTCTGCGGTACGCCAGGCCTCGTTTCCATCAGCTGTTCCGTCCAAGCCGGTTGGCTCCCACGCGTTTCGTTTCCTCCGGATGACCACAACGCATTCCGTTGCCTCCCCATGAACACGACGCGACGCAGTTTCTCCATTCCGACCCAGCTATGTACGCGAGCCCTGGCCGTACGTATGCGCGAGTAGGCGTTCGAGACCTCGCCCATATGTACGTACGTGGCCATATTTACTTTCTTGCACCCTGGCCGCTGTACATACGTGTACATGCTACGTGCGCGCCTCTACTACGACACGTGCGCGCCTCTACATCGACCAGTATGTACGTACACGTTCGTGTACAGAATGACAACGCTACGTAGGCCTCGACCAGGTGGGTCCCGACTGTCAGCACTTCCTTGCGTGCGAAGATGTAGCTGGTGGGTCCCATCAGTCAGGGGGGCGAATTGTTTTTTTAGCCCGGACGCACTTCCTTGCGTGCGAAGATGTAGCTGGTAGGTCCCAGCAGTCAGGGGGAAACTTTTTTTTGCGAAATACGGTGGCCCGTCCGGTGGGTCCCCGCTGTCAGGTGCAGGAATAATTATTTTTCACGTAATAAGGAGACACTTCCTTGCGGCTGCCGTGGAACCAGCTGTCAGCCTCTCCACGTACAATACTCTTCCGATGGATGTCGGTAGTTGACCACATTGATCACACCGCGTCGAGAGCACCAAGGCGGTGGACGACGGCAAGGCCTAGGAAGGGGATGACACGGAGCCATGGAAGACGTGGCGGTGGATGCCCACGCGGAGAGGAGTACGAGGGTTTACTGGTTCGGCTGCGATGTGAGGCCGCCGTCGCCGCATAATAACAGGGGGTGTGGGTGAGTAGAGGGATGGCCTGGCCAACGGTGAGAGTAGTAGGGGGCGGTGAGGCCTCCGCGGCATCACAGCCGGCCACGGGAGGCAGGAGCATGCGGCCCGACCGGCGCTGCTTTGGGCGGCTGGAGCAAGAAGACCCGAGGTTGAAGAAGCACTACGGCTGTTGGATAGACATCATACGGTCACTGGAGCTAGAATCGTTCATATTGAGTAAGTTGACAAAGCACTCCATCCCCGTCAACTTAGTAGGCCCAGAAGTCAGCCTCCCACCAAGGTGGGTCCCAACTAGCAGGGGGAGTATTCATTTATTTGTGCATAATAAGGAGGCACTTCCGGTGGGTGCGAGGTGTGCGGGGGAACGTTTTTTTTCATGAAATACGGTGGCCCATCCGGTGGGTCCCAGCAGTCAAGGGGGAAACATTTTTTTCGCCAAATACGGTGGCCCGTCCGGTGGGTCCCTGCTGTCAGGTGGAGGAATAATTATTTTCCGCGTAATAAGGAGGCACTTCCTTGCGGCTACCGTGGACCCAGCTGTCAGCCTCTCCATGACAGTACTCTTCCGATGGAAGTCATTCCTTGACCACGTTGACCATGCCACGCCGAGAGCACCAGGGCGATGGACGACGGCGAGGCCTAGGAAGGGGACGACGCGGAGCCGGGGAAGACACAACAGTGGATGCCCATGCGGAGAGGAGTACGAGGGTTCACTAGTTCGGCTGGTGTGAGGCTATCATCGCCGCAGAATAACATGGGGTGTGGGTGAGTAGAGGGATGCCCTGGCCAGTGGTGGGAGTAGTAGGGTGTAACGCCCACGATGCGGCTATATCTCCCACGTGTCGAGGTACGACTTAGAGGTATAACCGCATTGTGGTTTTGTCGCAAGAAGGGTCATCTTCACACAATCCCATGTAATGAACAAGAATGGGATAAAGAGTTGGCTTACAATCGCCACTTCACACAATACATAAATGAAACATACATCATTTAGAGATACACACATAGGTCCGACTACGGAACCAAAATAAAAGAAGACAACCCAACTGCTAGATCCCTGATCGTCCCAACTGGGCCCCACTACTGATCAACATGAAAAGAAACAACACAACGAACAAGATCGTCATCGAGCTCCCACTCGAGCTCGGTTGCGTCACCTGCACTGGTATCATCGGCACCTGCAACTGTTTGGAAGTATCTGTGAGTCACGAGGACTTAGCAATCTCACACCCGCGAGATCAAGACTATTTAAGCTTATAGGAAGGAAAGGGTAAAGAGGTGGAGCTGCAGCAAGCACTAAGCATATATGGTGGCTAACATACGCAAATGAGAGCGAGAAGAGAAGCAACGGAACGGTCGTGAACTAGCAATGATCATGAAGTGATCCTGAACTCCTACTTACGTCAAACATAACCCAGAGATCGTGTTCACTTACCGGACTCCGCCGAGAAGAGACCATCATGGCTACACACGCGGTGGATGCGTTTTAATTAAGGTCAAGTGTCAAGTTCTCTACAACCGGACATTAACAAATTCCCATCTGCCTCATAACCGCGGGCACGGCTTCCGAAAGATAATACCCTGCAGGGGTGTCCCAACTTAGCCCATTATAAGCTCTCACGGTCAACGAAGGATATTCCTTCTCCCAGGAAGACCCGATCAGTCTCGGAATCCCGGTTACAAGACATTTCGACAATGGTAAAACAAGACCAGCAAAGCCGCCCGAATGTGCCGACAAATCCCGATAGGAGCTGCACATATCTCGTTCTCAGGGCACACCGGGTGAGCCAGACGTCGGGTTGGCATAGACCCTGGTTGCCCAGGGGGCGCCGGACGTTGCTCGGTTTGGACCAGCACTCGAAGGAGAACTGGCCCGGGGGGGTAAATAAAGATGACCCTTGAGTCTGCAGAACCCAAGGGAAAAAGGCTTAGGTAGGCAAATGGTAAAACCAAGGTTGGGCCTTGCTGGAGGAGTTTTATTCAAAGCGAACTGTGAAGGGGGTCCCATAAATCACCCAACCGCGTAAGGAACGCAAAATCAAGGAACATAACACCGGTATGACGGAAACTAGGGCAGCAAGAGTGGAACAAAACACCAGGCATAAGGCCGAGCCTTCCACCCTTTACCAAGTATATAGATGCATTAATTAAATAAGAGATATTGTGATATCCCAACATAAACATAATCCAACATGGAGCAATCTTCATCTTCACCTGCCACTAGCAACGCTATAAGAAGGGGCTAAGCAAAGCGGTAACATAGCCAAACAACGGTTTGCTAGGAAGGTGACAAAGGTTAGAGGTTCATGGCAATTTGGGAGGCTTGAAGAGCAAGTGAATAGGTAACGCGGCATAGCAATAGAGCGAACAACTAGCAAGCAAAGATAGAAGTGATTTCGAGGGTATGGTCATCTTGCCTGAAATCCCGCAAAAAAGAAGAACGAGTCCATGAAGAAGACAAGCAGACGTAGTCGAACGAATCCTCACAACTCCGGAACGAAACCGAAGCTAACGAGAGAAGCAAACCGGAAAGAAACAAACAACATAGTAAACAACCACCACATACACATGGCATGATGCAAAAACAAATATGATGCATGTCCGGTTTAAATATGCATGGCATAGCAAAGTGCAACAAACAACACTACAAATTAAGTGGAGCTCAATATGCAACGATTTGCATATTGACGAAACACCACATTTAATTATTTAGTTCGCTCTTGTTTAAGTAACCAACAATATTAAATGTTGTTAACCATGGCAAGGGGTGAAGCATAATTAAACAACCTATCTAGGCACGTTTAAATGAGGCCGGAAATAACAAACGACAATACCGGAAACTCCCCATATGTCATTTAGCAATTTTAAAACAAACATCAATTTTAGACATTTTAAATGTTGTTATCATGATGCGGATGACATATGCAAGGTATATGCAATTTTATGAAAGTGTTGGTATAAAATGATACGAGGCATTTGTCGTTCCGATCTTGGCCGTGTAGATGTGCACGTTCCGTAGATGAACCTGGCGGTCCCTGTTGACCTGGTACTTGACCTATCCAGTCTCCGGGATCGTCGCGGTTCTTCGTGTCTCGTGTAACTGGTGTCCTTTCGACCTTGAGAGAGAAGAAACAGAACGGCCACAGTGCACGATGGGAAGGGTCCTGCAGCAACAGGAGGTCGATGGTGGAACAACAGCAAGACGAAGTGGGGCCGGCGTCGGTCTGAGCGTGGAGCAAGGGAAGCAGAGCTTCTCGAGGCTGGAGAGGCCATGGACGTCGGGCGCGCGATGCCACAGGGAGGAGGCGAGACCTCTGTGGCGCGTGGAGAGGGTCGTGGTCGGGCTCGACCACGTCGAGGAGGCCGTGGTGGAGCGAGCGGGAGGCGCTGGACGCGGGCACACAAGCGCCCAGCGGGGCACGCGGGAGGCAGGAGGCGAGGCAAGGTGACACGACGGCGAAGGGGCATGGCTCCGGCGACGCCGGGAACAACGAAGACGGCGAATCCAGTCGGCCGGCGCCCGAAGCGAACGGAGCTCGGGGCGGAGGAGCTTGGGCGCGGGACGGCGGCCTGGCGGCGTAGGCGCTCCTGCGGGCATTCATGGCGGCGGCGGAGAGGCGCGACGGGTGGTGGCCGTTGCCAGAGGCGGGGAGGCTGGCTCGAGGAGGAGGGAGGCGAAGCAACTCGGGGTTGCGGGGATGGACGGCGCCGGTGCAGAAGAGGAAGAAGGGTGGCGTCACTGGCAGGGGAGGCGCGCCATGGGGATCGAGCGCGAGCGCTCCTCCTGGCGCTAGCGATGTGCGTGCGTGTGTGAGTGGCGGCGGAGGGGAAACGAGAGGGAGAGGAGGAGATCGGGTGAGGCATCGGGCTACGGTTAGGAACGTTTAGGTGGGCCTTGGGCCATTTCGGTGGAGGGGGAAAAGGCCAGGAGGCCTAGCAGGCTGGATTAAAAGAAAAGAAGGGGAAAATCCTTTTCTATTTACAGAAAAGAGATAGAAGAAAATATCTATTTGGAGGGCAAAATAAATACAAGTTGAGATGAAAACTGGCATTGAGCTACTTTGATATATTCAAAGTGCCACAACTGGAATTTAAGTATTTGGAGAAAGATCAAGACATAGAATATTTGAAAACGAGAGAGATTTCAAATGCAAGTTTGTTTCGAGGGCCTCCAAATAAATGGAATATTTTGTTATAGCTCCCTTATATTGGGAGGGTATGTTATAAAGAGAAATCACCATTGTGAATATCCCTCGATTTAAATGGACCGAAGATCCATACAGTTTATTTAGTTGGGTTTTTATGCAAAGATTTAATGACATGATGGCATGATGACATGAAGCAATGCAAAAATAAAAGAGCAAGCACCAAAAGGAACACACGACGATCATGAAATAAGGAAGTCTTCTGAAGCGTCGGTCTCGGGGCGTTACAACACTCCACCACCACAAGAGGATCTCGTCCCGAGATCTAGGATGGCACCGGAAAAAAACGGAAGAGGAAGAGAAAAGATATAGCTAAGTTGCTTCTTTGACAAACGAGTGAAACCAAAGAACCTTGAGAGGTCGCAAAGCTTGAGGAAATGACACAACGGAGATGAACAAAATTTAAAACACTCCGTTCAGCAAGAGGAACAAGGAACATTACAAGAACCTTGAGGTTAAGTGACACGATATATATTTGAACCACTCCGGTTAAAACAAGATAGGGAAGGAATAAGAATGATATAATTTGGGCACCACTCCGACTGTAAATGGAAAGAATTGAACATGATCTTGACAAGATGAGAGGATACTTAATGAAATCAACAGCACATTGCCTCCGGAACTAGAGAAAGAATGGCACAAGGGGTAAGAAAGATTTCAGACAGCACTCCGATTGAGGAAGGAGACAAAAATTACCAGAATGGGAAGAACTTGAAAAGAGGGCACGACACTCCGGTTGGAAATGGATAGGCACGAAAAGAACACAGTCCTCACAAACCGAGAAGATGAGTGAAGAGAGCAACATCACAATGCCTCCGAAATAAAAATAGAAGATAGATCATTGGAATAAAGAACGGAGAAGAAAATGACAACTTCCACCACAATTGAATTTGGGAAGCATCCTTCCAAGAAGGTTAGAACGGAGTTGTTGGAAAACCAACAACTAAAAGAACAAGCTTGTTGTGGGCTTAAGGAAAACATCTCAAAAACTTGAGGTGAAATTCTGCCACTAACGGAAAACAATAGATTGGATTGATATGAACAAGGAGACGAGAAACTTATTTCGCCGGGAGGATAAATGAAGAACTTGGGTCATTGATAAGCACCATAATAGCAACATTCCTTAGGGAAGGCTTTAGGTGAAACATGACACAAGATAAATCCAACAAAGAGATTGGTGGATTTAAAATATCTCATTCTTGACAACATGTGAATCATGGAACATGAATGGAAATTATCAAGAAGGACATAACACCACCTCAAAAGATAAGAGAGAAAGAATTGCACTTCAGAATGCAAGATGAAGAATGCTTGAACTCCTCAAAACAAAACATGTGTAGAACACCATGTTTATCTTTGAGTATAGCTTGGCGGATCATAACTTCGAGAGAATTCTTGAAGAACAATTGAAGAATGAGAAGAATCCTTGACGAGCCACCGTGTATAGCCTCCATGAACTCCGGTAATAAAAGAATGAACAAACGAAAGGGAAAGTTGAAAAGAACTCTGGGAGAAGCCTTGCAATGATTTAGATGGAGCTTTGAAATGATATAATTGAAATAACTTGGAGCTCCGGAAAGAAAGATGAACAATTGAAATCAAGAATTTGATAACATGAACGAACTCCGGAAGAAGGAATTAATCACTTGGAGGAAACAAGAATAAGAATTACATTACGCGTATGCTTCACCAATTTAGATTGATGACAAGCAACGGATTTTGCATACTACTTATTCTCGTAGAAAGTATTAACATAGATATTGCGCAAACTAGTGAAGGTCTTCATCGAAACACCGGTAGGATTGAAACAACGAATAAATTGATATGGTAACGAGGGAAGAGAAATCTTGAACGAACCACCGTAAGAATTGGAAATGAAAGTAGCAAAGGCACAATTCAACGGAAAGAATTAGAAAATGAATGAAGATACTTGACGGAATATAAATATATGAGAACGAAGAGATCACAAACTGATTAGAGGATATTGAATGATGCACCGGTAATATTTGGAGAACGAGAGCTGAAAACTTAGAACGAAGAAATCTTCTGAAATGATGGCCTTTGGATGATCAAGAAATGAAAACAACTCTAAAATGCTCCGGATGGGTAAGAAAAGAATTGCGCGATTGGAAACAATTATGAGAGGATGGCATAAGCTAGAATTATGAATCTTCAAGAGAACGGACCAAGATTCAAGAGAAATTCTTCTTCGTTCTTCAAATGTTGAGAATGATGACAAGAAACACCACCATGTTGTTGAGGCACTCCGGAATGAAAATTGGAAAGGTTGAATCAACGATGAAAAGAATTTGAAAGATCTTGGAGAAAGACATGACTGATGATAATTCATTCTTACGTCAAACTTTGAAATGAATATGGAAATAGCTCCGGGAAAGAATTAGAAGAGTTAGGTAAGATCCTGGAAAAAAACTTGTGGGTTAGGGCCCACTCAAAAGAAACACCGTTGAAATGATTACTTGAAAATGAGATTGCACCGGTTGAATTAAATGGCTTGAATGAGATAACAACCTCAAAATAGCTTGAACGAATTTGGAATGGAAATGCGAATCTTCAGAGATATCTTCAGCACTCTATATAACATGAATAGCAAGAGGTGGATGATTAAGAGATGCACCGACATGAGAAAACATTTGAAACAAGGAGAAAGGATGTGACCAACATTGAAGGCTTGAATTTAGTCCGCCAGAGGAGAAAAAGAATGAAGAATGAAAAACTTGAACAACATCTTCATGAGAACCACCGGGTAAGAACATTGATTGAAAAGAATGAAGGGACTTCACATGAATAAAATGGATACTTGGTTAAGGAATCTGAGTCCTTGAAGAAAGAGGGTGGGAGGGCGGGAAAACAAAGGCAATTTGGGGCAGATGAAACAAACAACGTTGAGAAAAGCTTAGAATTGATCTTGCGAACGTTGGAATGACTGGATGCACTTGAAGAGAAACACGCCGGTTGGAAAGAATTGGGATGACAAACTCGATGGTCAAGAAGGATTAGTAACCCCATAGGAATATGAGAACACCACTTAGAATAAGGTATGGAAACAACACTTGACATTGAAGCAACTCGAATACCACAACTTAAAACAAAACAAAGGATTGGCTCAGGAAATAAGCCGGAACAAACATATGATAGAGATTTCGTCCGAAGTTTTCGTGGTGGGGCCCACACGGGCTCAATCGTACAGCACCATCATGTACAAGGCTGTGCACATGACATACGAAGCGTCCCTGAGTCGGCATAGCCAAGGACTCTTTAAGACACTACGAGACCACTGTAAAACCAACCGTGGAAAGGCGGACCACTAGACGTCGAACCCCAATCTCATATCATGCGTCTGTCGGAAAGATATCCTAAGGCTACTTGAATTCCCACTTATAAACTCCCGAAACTTTCTGGTTATGCAATCTGGTGTTGGGGATACAGGGGACACAAAATATATCACCCAAACTAACAATACCTAGATCCAGCTGTATCCATCCGTCAACACATAACCAAGACATCTTCGGAAATCGTTTACCTCAACCTTCGAAAAGCATCCATTATACGAGTTATGGCAATACTCCCGAACTCCCGCCCCAGTACTGGGTGGCGTCGAGGTGATCTCACCAACAACTTCATAAAAGAGATTTCGATGTTGGCGAAACTCAGGTATTCCAGAACTGCAACAATAAAATTGTGACGACAACACCTCGGAGCTCAACTCCCCGGGACACTGCCACAACCCCTAAATGTCAGGAGGCACCAAGAACAATGTTCTCGTCACAAAACCATCGGAACGATTCCAAGATACCCGCGTGATCCTAAGTTTTTTTTAGTGAAATTTGAGGAGAGAAAAGTCAAAACTTCTACGTCAGGAGACCTCACCAGAGCGAGGAAGGGACTGAGGAGTAAAAAGAATCCTACTCTCCAATATATATAATCCTAAGACTCAAAACATTTTGTTCTAGACTCAACAACGCCAGCGATTTGATCAAGCAGGGGGCTCCTAAGTCGGGGATGGCTCTGATACCAACTTGTAACGCCCACGATGCAGCTATATCTCCCACGTGTCGAGGCACGACTTAGAGGTATAACCGCATTGTGGTTTTGTCGCAAGAAGGGTCATCTTCACACAATCCCATGTAATGAACAAGAATGGGATAAAGAGTTGGCTTACAATCGCCACTTCACATAATACATAAATGAAACATACATCATTTAGAGATACACACATAGGTCCGACTACGGAACCAAAATAAAAGAAGACAACCCAACTGCTAGATCCCTGATCGTCCCAACTGGGCCCCACTACTGATCAACATGAAAAGAAACAACACAACGAACAAGATCGTCATCGAGCTCCCACTCGAGCTCGGTTGCGTCACCTGCACTGGTATCATCGGCACCTGCAACTGTTTGGAAGTATCTGTGAGTCACGAGGACTCAGCAATCTCACACCCGCGAGATCAAGACTATTTAAGCTTATAGGAAGGAAAGGGTAAAGAGGTGGAGCTGCAGCAAGCACTAAGCATATATGGTGGCTAACATACGCAAATGAGAGCGAGAAGAGAAGCAACGGAACGGTCGTGAACTAGCAATGATCATGAAGTGATCCTGAAATCCTACTTACGTCAAACATAACCCAGAGACCGTGTTCACTTACCGGACTCCGCCGAGAAGAGACCATCACGGCTACACACGCGGTGGATGCGTTTTAATTAAGGTCAAGTGTCAAGTTCTCTACAACCGGACATTAACAACTTCCCATCTGCCTCATAACCGCGGGCACGGCTTCCGAAAGATAATACCCTGCAGGGGTGTCCCAACTTAGCCCATTATAAGCTCTCACGGTCAACGAAGGATATTCCTTCTCCCAGGAAGACCCGATCAGTCTCGGAATCCCGGTTACAAGACATTTCGACAATGGTAAAATAAGACCAGCAAAGCCGCCCGAATGTGCCGACAAATCCCGATAGGAGCTGCACATATCTCGTTCTCAGGGCACACCGGGTGAGCCAGACGTCGGGTTGGCATAGACCCTGGTTGCCCAGGGGGCGCCGGACATTGCTCGGTTTGGACCAGCACTCGAAGGAGAACTGGCCCGGGGGGGTAAATAAAGATGACCCTTGAGTCTGCAGAACCCAAGGGAAAAAGGCTTAGGTAGGCAAATGGTAAAACCAAGGTTGGGCCTTGCTGGAGGAGTTTTATTCAAAGCGAACTGTGAAGGGGGTCCCATAAATCACCCAACCGCGTAAGGAACGCAAAATCAAGGAACATAACACCGGTATGACGGAAACTAGGGCAGCAAGAGTGGAACAAAACACCAGGCATAAGGCCGAGCCTTCCACCCTTTACCAAGTATATAGATGCATTAATTAAATAAGAGATATTGTGATATCCCAACATAAACATAATCCAACATGGAGCAATCTTCATCTTCACCTGCCACTAGCAACGCTATAAGAAGGGGCTAAGCAAAGCGGTAACATAGCCAAACAACGGTTTGCTAGGAAGGTGACAAAGGTTAGAGGTTCATGGCAATTTGGGAGGCTTGAAGAGCAAGTGAATAGGTAACGCGGCATAGCAATAGAGCGAACAACTAGCAAGCAAAGATAGAAGTGATTTCGAGGGTATGGTCATCTTGCCTGAAATCCCGCAAAGAAGAAGAACGAGTCCATGAAGAAGACAAGCAGACGTAGTCGAACGAATCCTCACAACTCCGGAACGAAACCGAAGCTAACGAGAGAAGCAAACCGGAAAGAAACAAACAACATAGTAAACAACCACCACATACACATGGCATGATGCAAAAACAAATATGATGCATGTCCGGTTTAAATATGCATGGCATAGCAAAGTGCAACAAACAACACTACAAATTAAGTGGAGCTCAATATGCAACGATTTGCATATTGACGAAACACCACATTTAATTATTTAGTCCGCTCTTGTTTAAGTAACCAACAATATTAAATGTTGTTAACCATGGCAAGGGGTGAAGCATAATTAAACAACCTATCTAGGCACGTTTAAATGAGGCCGGAAATAACAAACGACAATACCGGAAAATCCCCATATGTCACTTAGCAATTTTAAAACAAACATCAATTTTAGACATTTTAAATGTTGTTATCATGATGCGGATGACATAAGCAAGGTATATGCAATTTTATGAAAGTGTTGGTATAAAATGATACGAGGCATTTGTTACCGTGGAGGAAGAAAGGGGGTGCCACGGCAAGGAATCCGAAAATGATGCCACGGCAACATAACGGTGATCCGACAACTCGTCGAGATGTCGGTGCAAAAGAAACTGTGGATGAACGGAACATGCAAAAGATGGTGGGGTGATCCCGGTTACCGGGTTCCCACGGGACGATGGCATGACAACGAGGAGGAACATGGAATGACAACTCGGAAACGGTGCAACCACGAGCATCTCATACAACACACATGCATTCGATCCACGGACGCCGTCCCGGGGTTATACCTTCGAAGCGTGCATTCAGAGCGAATCGTGTTCGAAGTGGAAGTAGTTGTTCACGGGGTCATCATGGAAGTAGTCGTTCTCGCGACGGTAGTGGAAGTAGCGGTACACGCGGAGGTAGTCGAACTTGACGGTTCCGTTACATGGGTCTTCGGCGACGGTAGTGGAAGTAGTGGCACACGTTCGTTTTCGGAGAGGTACCTGACGGGTCCGAGGTCTTTGGGCGACGGTAGTGGTACACGCAACGTCGAGGTACTTGTCGTTCCGATCTTGGCGGTGTAGATGTGCACGTTCCGTAGATGAACCTGGCGGTCCCTGTTGACCTGGTACTTGACCTATCCAGTCTCCGGGATCGTCGCGGTTCTTCGTGTCTCGTGTAACTGGTGTCCTTTCGACCTTGAGAGAGAAGAAACAGAACGGCCACAGTGCACGATGGGAAGAGTCCTGCAGCAACAGGAGGTCGATGGTGGAACAACAGCAAGACGAAGTGGGGCCGGCGTCGGTCTGAGCGTGGAGCAAGGGAAGCAGAGCTTCTCGAGGCTGGAGAGGCCATGGACGTCGGGCGCGCGATGCCACAGGGAGGAGGCGAGACCTCTGTGGCACGTGGAGAGGGTCGTGGTCGAGCTCGACCACGTCGAGGAGGCCGTGGTGGAGCGAGCGGGAGGCGCTGGACGCGGGCACACAAGCGCCCAGCGGGGCACGCGGGAGGCAGGAGGCGAGGCAAGGCGACACGACGGCGAAGGGGCATGGCTCCGGCGGCGCCGGGAACAACGAAGACGGCGAATCCAGTCGGCCGGCGCCCGAAGCGAACGGAGCTCGGGGCGGAGGAGCTTGGGCGCGGGACGGCGGCCTGGCGGCGTAGGCGCTCCTGCGGGCATTCATGGCGGCGGCGGAGAGGCGCGACGGGTGGCGGCCGTTGCCAGAGGCGGGGAGGCCGGCTCGAGGAGGAGGGAGGCGAAGCAACTCGGGGTTGCGGGGATGGACAGCGCCGGTGCAGAAGAGGAAGAAGGGTGGCGTCACTGGCAGGGGAGGCGCGCCATGGGGATCGAGCGCGAGCGCTCCTCCTGGCGCTAGCGATGTGCGTGCGTGTGTGAGTGGCGGCGGAGGCGAAACGAGAGGGAGAGGAGGAGATCGGGTGAGGCATCGGGCTACGGTTAGGAAGGTTTAGGTGGGCCTTGGGCCATTTCGGTGGAGGGGGAAAAGGCCAGGAGGCCTAGCAGGCTGGATTAAAAGAAAAGAAGGGGAAAATCCTTTTCTATTTACAGAAAAGAGATAGAAGAAAATATCTATTTGGAGGGCAAAATAAATACAAGTTGAGATGAAAACTGGCATTGAGCTACTTTGATATATTCAAAGTGCCACAACTGGAATTTAAGTATTTGGAGAAAGATCAAGACATAGAATATTTGAAAACGAGAGAGATTTCAAATGCAAGTTTGTTTCGAGGGCCTCCAAATAAATGGAATATTTTGTTATAGCTCCCTTATATTGGGAGGGTATGTTATAAAGAGAAATCACCATTGTGAATATCCCTCGATTTAAATGGACCGAAGATCCATACAGTTTATTTAGTTGGGTTTTTATGCAAAGATTTAATGACATGATGGCATGATGACATGAAGCAATGCAAAAATAAAAGAGCAAGCACCAAAAGGAACACACGACGATCATGAAATAAGGAAGTCTTCTGAAGCGTCGGTCTCGGGGCGTTACAACACTCCACCACCACAAGAGGATCTCGTCCCGAGATCTAGGGTGGCACCGGAAAAAAACGGAAGAGGAAGAGAAAAGATATAGCTAAGTTGCTTCTTTGACAAACGAGTGAAACCAAAGAACCTTGAGAGGTCGCAAAGCTTGAGGAAATGACACAACGGAGATGAACAAAATTTAAAACACTCCGTTCAGCAAGAGGAACAAGGAACATTACAAGAACCTTTAGGTTAAGTGACACGATAGATATTTGAACCACTTCGGTTAAAACAAGATAGGGAAGGAATAAGAATGATATAATTTGGGCAGCACTCCGACTGTAAATGGAAAGAATTGAACATGATCTTGACAAGATGAGAGGATACTTAATGAAATCAACAGCACATTGCCTCCGGAACTAGAGAAAGAATGGCACAAGGGGTAAGAAAGATTTCAGACAGCACTCCGGTTGAGGAAGGAGACAAAAATTACCAGAATGGGAAGAACTTGAAAAGAGGGCACGACACTCCGGTTGGAAATGGATAGGCACGAAAAGAACACAGTCCTCACAAACCGAGAAGATGAGTGAAGAGAGCAACATCACAATGCCTCCGAAATAAAAATAGAAGATAGATCATTGGAATAAAGAACGGAGAAGAAAATGACAACTTCCACCACAATTGAATTTGGGAAGCATCCTTCCAAGAAGGTTAGAACGGAGTTGTTGGAAAACCAACAACTAAAAGAACAAGCTTGTTGTGGGCTTAAGGAAAACATCTCAAAAACTTGAGGTGAAATTCTGCCACTAACGGAAAACAATAGATTTGATTGATATGAACAAGGAGACGAGAAACTTATTTCGCCGGGAGGATAAATGAAGAACTTGGGTCATTGATAAGCACCATAATAGCAACATTCCTTAGGGAAGGCTTTAGGTGAAACATGACACAAGATAAATCCAACAAAGAGATTGGTGGATTTAAAATATCTCATTCTTGACAACATGTGAATCATGGAACATGAATGGAAATTATCAAGAAGGACATAACACCACCTCAAAAGATAAGAGAGAAAGAATTGCACTTCAGAATGCAAGATGAAGAATGCTTGAACTCCTCAAAACAAAACATGTGTAGAACACCATGTTTATCTTTGAGTATAGCTTGGCGGATCATAACTTCGAGAGAATTCTTGAAGAACAATTGAAGAATGAGAAGAATCCTTGACGAGCCACCGTGTATAGCCTCCATGAACTCCGGTAATAAAAGAATGAACAAACGAAAGGGAAAGTTGAAAAGAACTCTGGGAGAAGCCTTGCAATGATTTAGATGGAGCTTTGAAATGATATAATTGAAATAACTTGGAGCTCCGGAAAGAAAGATGAACAACTGAAATCAAGAATTTGATAACATGAACGAACTCCGGAAGAAGGAATTAATCACTTGGAGGAAACAAGAATAAGAATTACATTACGCGTATCCTTCACAAATTTAGATTGATGACAAGCAACGGATTTTGCATACTACTTATTCTCGTAGAAAGTATTAACATAGATATTGCGCAAACTAGTGAAGGTCTTCATCGAAACACCGGTAGGATTGAAACAACGAATAAATTGATATGGTAACGAGGGAAGAGAAATCTTGAACGAACCACCGTAAGAATTGGAAATGAAAGTAGCAAAGGCACAATTCAACGGAAAGAATTAGAAAATGAATGAAGATACTTGACGGAATATAAATATATGAGAACGAAGAGATCACAAACTGATTAGAGGATATTGAATGATGCACCGGTAATATTTGGAGAACGAGAGCTGAAAACTTAGAACGAAGAAATCTTCTGAAATGATGGCCTTTGGATGATCAAGAAATGAAAACAACTCTAAAATGCTCCGGATGGGTAAGAAAAGAATTGCGCGATTGGAAACAATTATGAGAGGATGGCATAAGCTAGAATTATGAATCTTCAAGAGAACGGACCAAGATTCAAGAGAAATTCTTCTTCGTTCTTCAAATGTTGAGAATGATGACAAGAAACACCACCATGTTGTTGAGGCACTCCGGAATGAAAATTGGAAAGGTTGAATCAACGATGAAAAGAATTTGAAAGATCTTGGAGAAAGACATGACTGATGATAATTCATTCTTACGTCAAACTTTGAAATGAATATGGAAATAGCTCCGGGAAAGAATTAGAAGAGTTAGGTAAGATCCTGGAAAAAAACCTGTGGGTTAGGGCCCACTCAAAAGAAACACCGTTGAAATGATTACTTGAAAATGAGATTGCACCGGTTGAATTAAATGGCTTGAATGAGATAACAACCTCAAAATAGCTTGAACGAATTTGGAATGGAAATGCGAATCTTCAGAGATATCTTCAGCACTCTATATAACATGAATAGCAAGAGGTGGATGATTAAGAGATGCACCGACATGAGAAAACATTTGAAACAAGGAGAAAGGATGTGACCAACATTGAAGGCTTGAATTTAGTCCGCCAGAGAAGAAAAAGAATGAAGAATGAAAAACTTGAACAACATCTTCATGAGAACCACCGGGTAAGAACATTGATTGAAAAGAATGAAGGGACTTCACATGAATAAAATGGATACTTGGTTAAGGAATCTGAGTCCTTGAAGAAAGAGGGTGGGAGGGCGGGAAAACAAAGGCAATTTGGGGCAGATGAAACAAACAACGTTGAGAAAAGCTTAGAATTGATCTTGCGAACGTTGGAATGACTGGATGCACTTGAAGAGAAACACGCCGGTTGGAAAGAATTGGGATGACAAACTCGATGGTCAAGAAGGATTAGTATCCCCATAGGAATATGAGAACACCACTTAGAATAAGGTATGGAAACAACACTTGACATTGAAGCAACTCGAATACCACAACTTAAAACAAAACAAAGGATTGGCTCAGGAAATAAGCCGGAACAAACATATGATAGAGATTTCGTCCGAAGTTTTCGTGGTGGGGCCCACACGGGCTCAATCGTACAGCACCATCATGTACAAGGCTGTGCACATGACATACGAAGCGTCCCTGAGTCGGCATAGCCAAGGACTCTTTAAGACACTACGAGACCACTGTAAAACCAACCGTGGAAAGGCGGACCACTAGACGTCGAACCCCAATCTCATATCATGCGTCTGTCGGAAAGATATCCTAAGGCTACTTGAATTCCCACTTATAAACTCCCGAAACTTTCTGGTTATGCAATCTGGTGTTGGGGATACAGGGGACACAAAATATATCACCCAAACTAACAATACCTAGATCCAGCTGTATCCATCCGTCAACACATAACCAAGACATCTTCGGAAATCGTTTACCTCAACCTTCAAAAAGCATCCGTTATACGAGTTATGGCAATACTCCCGAACTCCCGCCCCAGTACTGGGTGGCGTCGAGGTGATCTCACCAACAACTTCATAAAAGAGATTTCGATGTTGGCGAAACTCAGGTATTCCAGAACTGCAACAATAAAATTGTGACGACAACACCTCGGAGCTCAACTCCCCGGGACACTGCCACAACCCCTAAATGTCAGGAGGCACCAAGAACAATGTTCTCGTCACAAAACCATCGGAACGATTCCAAGATACCCGCGTGATCCTAAGTTTTTTTTAGTGAAATTTGAGGAGAGAAAAGTCAAAACTTCTACGTCAGGAGACCTCACCAGAGCGAGGAAGGGACTGAGGAGTAAAAAGAATCCTACTCTCCAATATATATAATCCTAAGACTCAAAACATTTTGTTCTAGACTCAACAACGCCAGCGATTTGATCAAGCAGGGGGCTCCTAAGTCGGGGATGGCTCTGATACCAACTTGTAACGCCCACGATGCAGCTATATCTCCCACGTGTCGAGGCACGACTTAGAGGTATAACCGCATTGTGGTTTTGTCGCAAGAAGGGTCATCTTCACACAATCCCATGTAATGAACAAGAATGGGATAAAGAGTTGGCTTACAATCGCCACTTCACACAATACATAAATGAAACATACATCATTTAGAGATACACACATAGGTCCGACTACGGAACCAAAATAAAAGAAGACAACCCAACTGCTAGATCCCTGATCGTCCCAACTGGGCCCCACTACTGATCAACATGAAAAGAAACAACACAACGAACAAGATCGTCATCGAGCTCCCACTCGAGCTCGGTTGCGTCACCTGCACTGGTATCATCGGCACCTGCAACTGTTTGGAAGTATCTGTGAGTCACGAGGACTTAGCAATCTCACACCCGCGAGATCAAGACTATTTAAGCTTATAGGAAGGAAAGGGTAAAGAGGTGGAGCTGCAGCAAGCACTAAGCATATATGGTGGCTAACATACGCAAATGAGAGCGAGAAGAGAAGCAACGGAACGGTCGTGAACTAGCAATGATCATGAAGTGATCCTGAACTCCTACTTACGTCAAACATAACCCAGAGACCGTGTTCACTTACCGGACTCCGCCGAGAAGAGACCATCACGGCTACACACGCGGTGGATGCGTTTTAATTAAGGTCAAGTGTCAAGTTCTCTACAACCGGACATTAACAAATTCCCATCTGCCTCATAACCGCGGGCACGGCTTCCGAAAGATAATACCCTGCAGGGGTGTCCCAACTTAGCCCATTATAAGCTCTCACGGTCAACGAAGGATATTCCTTCTCCCAGGAAGACCCGATCAGTCTCGGAATCCCGGTTACAAGACATTTCGACAATGGTAAAACAAGACCAGCAAAGCCGCCCAAATGTGCCGACAAATGCCGATAGGAGCTGCACATATCTCGTTCTCAGGGCACAACGGATGAGCCAGACGTCGGGTTGGCATAGACCCTGGTTGCCCAGGGGGCGCCGGACATCGCTCGGTTTGGACCAGCACTCGAAGGAGAACTGGCCCCGGGGGGGTAAATAAAGATGACCCTTGAGTCTGCAGAACCCAAGGGAAAAAGGCTTAGGTAGGCAAATGGTAAAACCAAGGTTGGGCCTTGCTGGAGGAGTTTTATTCAAAGCGAACTGTGAAGGGGGTCCCATAAATCACCCAACCGCGTAAGGAACGCAAAATCAAGGAACATAACACTGGTATGACGGAAACTAGGGCAGCAAGAGTGGAACAAAACACCAGGCATAAGGCCGAGCCTTCCACCCTTTACCAAGTATATAGATGCATTAATTAAATAGGAGATATTGTGATATCCCAACATAAACATAATCCAACATGGAGCAATCTTCATCTTCACTTGCAACTAGCAACGCTATAAGAAGGGGCTGAGCAAAGCAGTAACATAGCCAAACAACGGTTTGCTAGGAAGGTGACAAAGGTTAGAGGTTCATGGCAATTTGGGAGGCTTGAAGAGCAAGTGAATAGGTAACGCGGCATAGCAATAGAGCGAACAACTAGCAAGCAAAGATAGAAGTGATTTCGAGGGTATGGTCATCTTGCCTGAAATCCCGCAAAGAAGAAGAACGA
Source organism: Aegilops tauschii subsp. strangulata (assembly GCF_002575655.3). Lineage (NCBI taxonomy): Eukaryota > Viridiplantae > Streptophyta > Magnoliopsida > Poales > Poaceae > Aegilops > Aegilops tauschii. Next base: position 72,868,366 of record NC_053041.3, read on the forward strand.
GTCCATGAAGAAGACAAGCGGACGTAGTCGAACGAATCCTCACAACTCCGGAACGAAACCGAAGCTAACGAGAGAAGCAAACCGGAAAGAAACAAACAACATAGTAAACAACCACCACATACACATGGCATGATGCAAAAACAAATATGATGCATGTCCGGTTTAAATATGCATGGCATAGCAAAGTGCAACAAACAACACTACAAATTAAGTGGAGCTCAATATGCAACGATTTGCATATTGACGAAACACCACATTTAATTATTTAGTTCGCTCTTGTTTAAGTAACCAACAATATTAAATGTTGTTAACCATGGCAAGGGGTGAAGCATAATTAAACAACCTATCTAGGCACGTTTAAATGAGGCTGGAAATAACAAACGACAATACCGGAAACTCCCCATATGTCATTTAGCAATTTTAAAACAAACATCAATTTTAGACATTTTAAATGTTGTTATCATGATGCGGATGACATATGCAAGGTATATGCAATTTTATGAAAGTGTTGGTATAAAATGATACGAGGCATTTGTTACCATGGAGGAAGAAAGGGGGTGCCACGGCAAGGAATCCGAAAATGATGCCACGGCAACATAACGGTGATCCGACAACTCGTCGAGATGTCGGTGCAAAAGAAACTGTGGATGAACGGAACATGCAAAAGATGGTGGGGTGATCCCGGTTACCGGGTTCCCACAGGACGATGGCATGACAACGAGGAGGAACATGGAATGACAACTCGGAAACGGTGCAACCACGAGCATCTCATACAACACACATGCATTCGGTCCACGGACGTCGTCTCGGGGTTATACCTTCGAAGCGTGCATTCAAGGCGAATCGCGTTCGAAGTGGAAGTAGTTGTTCACGGGGTCATCATGGAAGTAGTCGTTCTCGCGACGGTAGTGGAAGTAGCGGTACACGCGGAGGTAGTCGAACTTGACGGTTCCGTTACACGGGTCTTCGGCGACGGTAGTGGAAGTAGTGGCACACGTTCGTTTTTGGAGAGGTACTTCACGGGTCCGAGGTCTTTTGGCGACGGTAGTGGTACACGCAACGTCGAGGTACTTGTCGTTCCGATCTTGGCGGTGTAGATGTGCACGTTCCGTAGATGAACTTGGCGGTCCCCGTTGACCTGGTACTTGACCTATCCAGTCTCCGGGATCGTCGCGGTTCTTCGTGTCTCGTGTAACTGGTGTCCTTTCGACCTTGAGAGAGAAGAAACAGAACGGCCACAGTGCACGATGGGAAGGGTCTTGCAGCAACAGGAGGTCGATGGCGGAACAGCAGCAAGACGAAGTGGGGCCGGCGTCGGTTTGAGCGTGGAGCAAGGGAAGCAGAGCTTCTGGAGGCTGGAGAGGCCATGGACGTCGGGCGCGCGATGCCACAGGGAGGAGGCGAGACCTCTGTGGCGCGTGGAGAGGGTCGTGGTCGGGCTCGACCACGTCAAGGAGGCCGTGGCGGAGCGAGCGGGAGGCGCTGGACGCGGGCACACACGCGCCCAGCGGGGCACGCGGGAGGCAGGAGGCGAGGCAAGGTGACACGACGGCAAAGGGGCATGGCTCCGGCGGCGCCGGGAACAGCGAAGACGGCGAATCTAGTCGGCCGGCGCCCGAACCGAATGGAGCTCGGGGCGGAGGAGCTTGGGCGCGGGACGGCGGCCTGGCGGCGTAGGCGCTCCTGCGGGCATTCATGGCGGCGGCGGAGAGGCGCGACGGGCGGCGGCCGTTGCCAGAGGCGGGGAGGCCGGCTCAAGGAGGAGGGAGGCGAAGCAGCTCGGGGCAGCGGGGATGGACGGCGCTGGTGCAGAAGAGGAAGAAGGGTGGCGTCACTGGCAGGGGAGGCGCGCCATGGGGATCGAGCGCGAGCGCTCCTCCTGGCGCTAGCGATGTGCGTGCGTGTGTGAGTGGCGGCGGAGGGGAAACGAGAGGGAGAGGAGGAGATCGGGTGAGGCATCGGGCTAGGGTTAGGAAGGTTTAGGTGGGCCTTGGGCCATTTCGGTGGAGGGGGAAAAGGCCAGGAGGCCTAGCAGGCTGGATTAAAAGAAAAGAAGGGGAAAATCCTTTTCTATTTACAGAAAAGAGATAGAAGAAAATATCTATTTGGAGGGCAAAATAAATACAAGTTGAGATGAAAACTGGCATTGAGCTACTTTGACATATTTCAAAGTGCCACAACTGGAATTTAAGTATTTGGAGAAAGATCAAGACATAGAATATTTGAAAACGAGAGAGATTTCAAATGCAAGTTTGTTTCGAGGGCCTCCAAATAAATGGAATATTTTGTTATAGCTCCCTTATATTGGGAGGGTATGTTATAAAGAGAAATCACCATTGTGAATATCCCTCGATTTAAATGGACCGAAGATCCATACAGTTTATTTAGTTGGGTTTTTATGCAAAGATTTAATGACATGATGGCATGATGACATGAAGCAATGCAAAAATAAAAGAGCAAGCACCAAAAGGAACACACGGCGATCACGAAATAAGGAAGTCTTCTTAAGCGTTGGTCTCGGGGCGTTACATATGGGGCGGTGAGGCCTGTACGGGAGGCGGGAGTAGGCGGTCCCGCCGGCGCTGGATTTGGCGGCTGGAGCAAGAAGATCAGAGATTGAAGAAACACGACGGCCGTTGGATTGACATCCAACGGTTACGTCTGCTAGAATAGTTTGTTGACGTATATAATAACTAAAAAAATCTTGCATACGCGTCAACTTTGTAGGCCCATAAGTCAGACCATTCCCTCTTTTTTAATAATTTATATATAGCTCATTGCGACTTCTTATGCAATATATTGCAGTCCTTTTTTTTGGTTGGCCAGGGCCAATTTCGCATATTTCTGTGGGTTCCAAACTATTTTTAATACCGAAATGTCGAGCCAGATTTAAAGTACTTTGAAGATATATTTAAATTGGGTTAATGCCTAGTGAAATAGGAATATGAAAATGTGAAAAAATTCAGAAATTATAAAGTAATTGCCAATTTGTCATCTGTTTTTATGTTTACAACCCATTTCATATTACTTTCAAGATTTGAGGCGTCTTGAAAGAGTTGCAGCCCATCAGGGCGTAGAAAAATAAATAGGCCTGGATTGGGTATTTTTCAGAAAAACAAACTGGGCTCATTTTCACAAAGAAAAAATAGCTGGGCTGGTCACATGGTGAACATAAAATATAAGCCTGGGCTAGGCGGGCCACAACCCAGTTCAAACCCTGCTCCGTCTCAACAATAACAAAAAAAATGCTACTCGAGCAGCTACGTCCGAAGTGTCAGCCGATCTTGTGCTGTTCTCTTGTCTATTGACTATATACGCTCACAATGTCGTGGGTCCCAGATGTCAGGAAAACACAAGGAGGAAGCATTTTATTTTTCCGTACGCTGACATGGTGGGCCCGTACTGTCATCCTCTCCACGTAGTTCTGCCAATTCCTATTGTTTGTTGACCATGTTGACAACGCGAGAGGGCGGTGCCGCGGCGAGCGCACCAAAACGCGCGGAGGACGACAGCGAGGCCTCGGACGTCGGCGTTAACGATTTAGGAGACGGTGGGGCGGCGATGCGTGCGCTGAGGCGCAGCCAGCCATGGGAGGCGGAAGCAGGCGGCCCCGCCGGCGCTGGTTTGGTTTTGGCGGCTGGAGGAAGACAGGACTGAAGAAACACGACAGACAGTAAAACCAGCAGGAGTACTTAACAACCTTAACTGAAACCAGCAGGGGCACTTAATAACCATAGCTGAAACCAGTATGAGTACTTATACAGGTTCAACCGTACAAAGCACGCCTCGAACAATGCTACTTTGCCTACAGTTAACCAAGGGTGAGGCCGCCAAGCCCCAGGACAAGGCCCAAGCGCCACCCCGCGCATGCACAACCTTCTGAAAGCGGCTTCATCTCGCAATGTGGTCAATAAACAGGATATTCGCTTTAGAGCCATGGAAAAGTAGGAACATAATCTTCTATCCTATTCTCCAAGATGGACGGGCCTTCATTATTTGAGACCACCACCCATGAATAAGTATCTTTTCACCTCCAAGGGGAATGGAGTAGGTCGACATAAACATCATGTTGTGACCAAGCGCAAGTGTGACCCGACCATGGTCAGGCATCTATATAGGAACAATAGAACTGGGCAGTTTCTGTTTCAATAAGATCACAACTGTAAAACTGTGTATAAGCAATAGTTTATGAACAACATATATAACAGAAAACAGCTCGTACCATAAGTTTCTCGACACAGTTGGACCTGTTCAACGAGGGCAGCAGTGGCACACATACCCCACGTGGCCTTCCACCATTGAAACGCCCCACAAGGACCTCAAGACGATCAATAAAGTGTAGGAACTTGTGGATGTCATCCCAGTCAACTTCAGTGCCATCAGTAACAGCCGAGTTGTTACAGAATAACAAACGAGCAACCTGCTTAACTCTGAAAAAACCTACACGTGCCACCAATTATAAGTAAATATTAGTTCGAAGTAGCATCTTCGTGAGAGATTCGTCGCAACTTCTAAAGTTAAGTTGTGATTAGTTAGACAGAATAGGTGGACTAAGAAGTAATCGAGGCAACAAGCAAGAACCAGAGACAAAACTAACATGGATGAACAATTGGAACGACGTCGAGGTGGAAGATCGCAGTGAAGATGAGACCAAGTTCTTCTATTTCCATCAACATTCATGTGCCAAATTTCAGTCCGTAACACTTGAGAAAGTTTATCCAAGTTCGGCCATAAAAAACAGCGATCTTCTTGGTTCATGAACCCAACTCGGAACTTATATCCATGGCTTGTCTTCATTGTGACCATTAAACTGGTGTATTCAGTTATGGCAAGGCCGAGCATCTTGAGTACATGTGTTATGGCAGAGCAAATAATGCACTGCAGGAAAAATAATATGAGAACACAATGTGTTCCCTATCCAAATCTAGAAATAACTTCGTCCTTCACGTCAGTGTTGACCATCGTACTGGTAGTACCTTTTATCAAAATATAGCAATCCAAATTTCCAAATTAGTCAACAGCATGTTCACAAAAAACCCACCCTCCCGGATAGAAAAGAGGATTCTAGGAACATACTGTGCGCGTTTTAAATCCTGTGTTAGGATGAGAAGGAACAAGTGTGGCGTCTCGCCGAGGGTGCAGAAACCTGTAGGGTCCTCGCACTTTGGGCACTGCAAATGAAACACACTAGATTCAGTAGGAAGAAAAATGCATCAACGACAGCGGCTGCCATCCTAGGATTACCCGTGACCAAGGGACTTGGATTTATCGGGGATGGATGAAGAATTCGTACCTGGTTCTCCATGAGAAAACCCTATGCAATCGTCGAGAGGGGGTTTTCTCTGAACAAGAAGACGAGGGAGAAGGGGATTCAGGCCTAGTGAAATATTGCCGCTTCGTCCGTCCAGCATACTGCTAGAGTTGCAGGGGGGGGGGGGGTTTGTGATTTGACGGCTCATTGGGCATTAGTGCGGCACTACGACCGGGGTGTGTCTACCGTGCAGTTGTGCACTCTAATTTGTGCATATGGCATCTGGACCCCGTTGCCATATGCCCCACATATCAGCGAAAGGAAGTAGAAAGACACGAGTAACTAGTTACACAAAAATATATTTTTGACAGAGAGATACTCCCTCTGTAAAGAAATATACAAATCTTTTATATCACAACTTTATACATAAGAAAAATCAAGGGGAATATATATAACATATATAATTATAAAAAACAGAGTTGTTTTTTAACACAGTATAGACGAGTTGGTGATGATGGTGTGCCTGCCATCCTGCAATATAGGCCGTCCGATTTATATCTGATGGATAGGAAGGAAACTATGGCAATTTTGCAAAAAGGTACCCACACACCTCTCCACATTTGCAAATAAGGCCTTCCCTCTTTCATCCTTTTCTCTCACAAGATATAATACTCATACAAATGCATCTTGATGTTACGTGCAACGCAGGGGCATTATGGGGGTTCAGCTGAGAATATAATACTCAGACAGGCTCACGATTCTGGACTTTGGGCCGCAGGCCCACCCTGCATGTTTGGGGGCCCATTTGTTCTACCTCAGCGCTTTTCATATTGCAAGCGATCGGTACGGCGCTGGTTTTAGATGCTGTCGCAAGGCGAATACACAAAATTGAATAAAGCACGACAGCTGTTGGAATGAAATCGAACAACAGTTCCTAACCAGCAATGAGAGTTGCAATTCTATCAACGATATACCATGTGATAAACAATACTGTCGTATTGCTTATACACACAGGACACTTGTTTCACCATGCGGAATTATTACATCAAAATCTCTCGTAGGATAGATCAGTTCGGCAGTTGCGTGCTGCTACTGAAGAATTTCAAAGTTGATTTGGACCAGCTCTCCTTGCCAAGAATATTCGATTTTGAGATCATCCCCTACCGCAAGATATGATTTAGATTTGAACCTTGACCATCCTTTAGCATCAATCATCATGCGACCATCCTTTGTACTTACGGTATATTGAGCAGGTTCATTCACACCAAGGCTGCGCATGGTAAGAGAAACTTGGCCGCTGTCGCCCGGATTGTTGAACGACTCCCTCGTTGCTCTAGGAATTCTATGTTTGCAAACAAGAAGACATACCAAAACAGTTAGATCAACACAGCGAATCATGCAAAACAACATGGAAAGAAAAAAGAACGAAACACTTGGGCGGCCAATGCTTACCAAGAAGGTGGACATGTCGGTTTTTGTAAGGACTTTGGTATATGAAGTGCGAACTGCAGCCCAGTCTGTTGCAGGTGCAACTGCTCGTTCGGTTGCCACTGCACGGGCCAGAGCAGATGCAAGTGCAAGTGTTGGTGTAGGTGCCGAAGCTGCCGCTGCTGCCGGAGATGGTGCTCCTTGTAGAGCCAGTGCCGGTGTCGGAGCAGGTGCCGGTGTCGATTTTCGATCCTCCGGTAGATCAGCCTGATCCGCTGACGCTGTCGGTGCCCAATCCTCAGCTGGATCAGACTGAGCTGCTGCCGCTGTCTGTGCTAGAGCAACTGCCCGTTCTTGATCCGTTGTTGAAGGTGGTACCGATGTGCGAGACAGCGGCGATCGTGTCTGGTCTGCTATGATCAGCTTTCTAACTTGACTAGGCTTCGTGACCGTGATCCGGTTTTTTTCTTCATTTCTTTTAAACGCGACAAGGACTAATTGTGGCGTTTTTGTTAAACCAAACTGCAGTTCATCATAGGGATTCAGCTTGTACTCAGACAACAGACTGATCCAATTTTTTCCAGTAATATAAGTGATGGACAGTGCCTTTGTTACTGACATGACATAAGAAGTGAAACCTGCAAAAATAGCCACCGTAGAGCAAACCAAATGGTTTATTCTGTGATGAATGTCACATGGCAAAACCTGCATCGTAAAATTGCAGGAAAAGAAAGAAAACATGACATTAAATCAATAAGATTTAGACAGTAAATCAATAAGATTTACTTGATGTGACATGAGTGAATCCTTACCAGGAAATCACTATGTTGAAGTACTAAACAGAAGATTGATCGTCCAACTCCCACAAAGCATGACAGTTCAAAGGTCGTGACAAATCGTACGGACCGAACATCCATGGGACTGGAAATCCTGGTGGGTGCGATAAACCCTTCAATGCATACATATATTGGAGTGTAACCATAATTGATAAACCGTCCTCACAAAAAAGATGATATGGATACTTCAAAATATACAGACTGAATTGAGTGGACATACATTAACATAGACCGTTCTCAGGACTGACCAGACACCAAAAGCGGCCGTACTAATAAACAATACAGGGTTCACAAACAAAAATCAAGTACTAAACAATAGTACTTACTACAGACAAGCAAAGTTGCACTAATTAAACTCTGCAGACTATTTCTTGCCACCGACCTACAGGATGAACCCCGCATAACTGACTAGGCCATGGACTTCGTGAGAGATGTCTACATGCACCATCACCATCTCATCAACCTTGGAGAACCTAACAGAGTGGTCTTTCCACTCATAAACATGATCATGAAGACATGCCACATCAGATTTGTTGGGAAGCTTTACAAGAACCACACCCTTCGTAATCAAAGGCACAGCCAGGAGATTGTTGTGGTCAAGTACAGCCTCGAGAACACGCCTGACAACAATGCTACAGGAAAACACTAGTTCAGGACACGTGGCGACAAGGACACAACAGCTGGATAGTTTAGCAGTAGAACTCATCCTCAGGTCTTCCAGTTCACATGGCATGACTTTGAGAACTTCATCTCCACCGCGGACCTGGTTCTAATTCAAACAGAAACCATATTTTATTACTACGTCCGTTCAGAAATATAAGATGATTTTCGATATTATACTCCATATATGACTACATATACACACAGAAATTAGTGAACAAAGACACTAGAACATGTCTTCAAAGGCATGAGAGCAGAGGGATTACTTGCAATATCCATAACACAAGTTACCGAGGCAAATATACCCTCTTCAAAGGTAGCATTGATGTTCATAAAGTACTCCCTCCGTCCCAAAATTCTTGTCTTAGATTTGTCTAGATACGGATGTATCAAGTCACATCTTAGTATTAGATACATCTGTATCTAGACAAATCTAAGACAAGAAATTTGGGACAGAGGGAGTAGTTGAAAGTAATCTATAAGAAATCAGTGTCAACCTCTCGCATGTTTTGGTCAAAAGAGGAATTTAGAACCGTCATTTGGCACACAAAAATCACATGCAAGATCACCCAGAAAGTTGTACTACTATTACTAGTACTGCATGTTAGATGAAAAAACACGATCAAGATCGAGAAAAAGATCGTCAAGAAGAGATATTACCTGGACTTGCTTAATGAGGGATCCCGGAGAGGGGGGCTTGGACAGGGCGATGGCTTTGAGCTTGTCTGCAGTAGTCTCGGCGGGTCGCTTGCGCTTCTTCGTACCATGAGCCTCGACAGTTTTGGCCAGAGCCACAGACATCACTTCGGCCGGTGCTCCAGCGTCCATCAAGAAACTGTCAAATAGAAAGAAAAGAAATGAAACCATAATCACAAACCCAAAAGAAGAAAAAAGAGGGAGCTATAGGATCATTCTCGGGGTTGCAAGACCGGGCCTTGGCAAGAATCAACACCATTGATGCGCTCACCTTTCCTTCTTTGGGAGAGAAGAACAATGGCAGAAGCAGGTCGGGGTTTTCTTGAAGAAATGAGGAACAAGATGAGGGAGAAGCGAGTTGGGTAGAGAGGAAGCTAAGAGAGAAGAGTGAACTGATGGTTGCTTTGTCCGTCCAACTTACTACAGGAAAGGAGGGGGTTTTGTGATTTGACGGCTCATTGGGCATTACCGCGGCGCTTCGATCGGGGTAGTCTACCGTCACTCTACTATGTAGTAATTTAGTGCATGGCTGGTGGACCCCGATGCTGGCTATCCCACACGTCGGCGAAAGTGAGTAATTTACTGCATGGCTGGAGGAGGATCCGCACGGTAGAGCGTGTCCACTCTTTTTCTGAAGAAAAAAATGATTACAGCAAGCGTTTCCACTCTTACGACGGAGGAGTGCGAAACACGGCAGCCACTTGAACATACACAGTGCTCCTACTACTAGGCATGTGTAGTGGTTCATACGTCAGTACTAAATAATCTTGTTGCTAGTGTAGTAAGATATGACGACAACAAATGATGCTGTGCGCATGTCAACTATATGAACAGTAATGTAGTAACATAGTACCGCTTTTGAGGGAGTCCTCGACTACGGGGTCCTCGGGCGTCCGGCCTGAGCCATGGGCCGGACTGATGGGTTGTGAAGATACGAAGACCGAAGACCGCACCCGTGTCCGGATGGGACTCTCCTTGGCGTGGAAGGCAAGCTTTGCGACCGGATATGTAGATTCCTTTCTCTGTAACCGACCTTGTGTAACCCTAGATCTCCCCGGTGTCTATATAAACCGGAGGACTTAGTCCGAAAAGGGAAGATATTCATTACCATAGTCATACAGGCTAGACTTCTAGGGTTTAGCCATTACGATCTCGCGGTAGATCAACTCTTGTAATACTCATATTCATCAAGATCAATCAAGCAGGAAGTAGGGTATTACCTCCATAGAGAGGGCCCGAACCTAGGTAAACATCGTGTCCCCTGTCTCCTGTTACCATCGACCTTAGACACACAGTTTGGGACCCCTTACCCGAGATCCACCGGTTTTGACACCGACATTTGTGCTTTCATTGAGAGTTCCGCTGTGCCATCCCCAAAAGGTTCGATGGCCCCTTCAATCATTGATAGTGACGCTGTCCAAGGGGAAACCTTCCTCCCCGGACAGATCTTTGTGTTCGGCGGCTTCGTACTGCAGGCCAACTCACTTGGACACCTGGAGCAGATCGACAATTACGCCACTGGCCATCAGGTCAGATTTGGGAGCTTGAATTACGTCGCGGACATCCGTGGAGAGTTGATCTTCACTGGATTCGAGACCGCGGCAACCGCTCCTAGTCACCCCGATGAACATGACCTAAATATGTCATCGGGCCGCATCCAGGAGATTGCTCCTGTAACTGCTCCGGCCATAGACCCGGAGCATATTGCGCCATCCAAGGATGGGAGGCTCAACCCCACCGCGGAGGCCGCAGATTCCACGGCGTTGGAACCAAACATAGACCCAACATCACATGGCGTCTTTGTCACCAGAACTCCGGACTCGTCTCTGGTCATAAATTCCGAGCCATGTGCATCCGCGGACGCTGAACTAGATAGCTTGTCGATCTTTGAGTTTTGCGCCGCAGACATCTTCCAGCATTCGCCCTTGGGCGATGTACTAAATTCGTTAAGAAATCTGTCATTGGCGGGGGACTCACAGCCGAATTATGTCCGGTTCGAGCTGGAGGCTGATCATGGGGGAGAATTTCGCCTCCCACCCACCACCCACTTCATAGCCACTATCAAAGACTTAACTGACACGTTTGACTATGACTCTGAAGACATCGACGGTATGGACGATGATGCCGGAGACGAGGAGGCCCAAAACCCGCCGTTCAATGGACGATGGACGGCCACTTCCTCATACGACGTCTACATGGTAGATACGCCGAAAAATAACAGCGGTGATAACAAGGAGAACCCAGCAAAGGAGGACCCTCCTAAAACACAGCCAAAGCGCCGGCGTCAGAAACTGTCCGGTCGAGAATGAACGGTGAGATCAATGTTAACAGAACTAGGTCTACAGCGCACGGAGAGTATGGTACTATAGTACTCCATGAAAGATGAACCATATGAAGCACGGATAGTGTTAGGCAGGGTGTATGAAGGGTGCACGGAATGGGAGCAAAAGTTCCCTTCTCGACCCACTTTTGGGTGTTTGGCAGAGTGCTTGAAGGGTGCATGAGTCCACACTAGTAGGTTAACACAAATACACGAAGAGGAAACACCTATATTGAGATGAGAATGCAACCAAACACACTCACACGCTTTGTGCTACAGTGACTGATCTGCACCGTCTGAGTTTGATCCAATGGTCATGTTGCACCGAGACATGGACATGCCCATGCAGAGGGCGCCTAAACACCACCGAAGTCCCTCTGCTTCTCGAGGCGCACGATGTTGGTGATGCAGGGGGCAAAACGGCTGAAAGGCAATGCAATCTACGGGAAGGCGGAGGGAGCCAGCCTAGGAGCGGGGAATCTTTTGGTTTTCACCATGGTAAAACACCAGTCGACGACTTCTCACATTAGGGAGCACTGGGTTTTACAGGCGGAGTCATCGTGACTAATTGCTGCCGCGCCTGCTCCCGTCAATCAAAGAACTAAAAATCCTACCGCGCCTGCTCCCGTCAATCAAAAAATTAAAACTTCTGCCGCACTCAAACACCAGAGCAACGCCGCGGTGGATATTTAAATTTACCTGCCGGCAAGTAGATAAAAAAGGGGTGAAAAAACAAATGTGGCGGCGGCCTAGCTAATCGGTCGAACTAGCCCAACTAGCTAGCCACCGTGCTTCACTGATGTACTCGGCTGGAAAAGTGATCTTTCGTGATTTGACGACTCATTTACTTGCTTCAGCAAAAACGCGCGGTAGGGCGTCCCACATCAGGAAGAATATATGCGTGCACCACCCAGGAGGACGCCGAAACCACGCGGTAGGGTGTGCCATGTCTCGGCACGGAGGAAAAATGTGCGTGTAAAAATTTACTGTATCAGACGTAGTACCTATGGTTCGACCGCGGGACCCAGCCAGTCGGTTGAAAACACCCCACTAGCCACACAGCTTCATCATGCTAACATGGCACGGAGGATAGGTGTGGTTAGCTCTGTCTCGACCAGCCACATCGTCTCTTGTTCTGGCGATTCTTCTATTTTCCAAGCTTTTTTAGTTGTAATAACACCACGGCAAGCTAGCGCAGCTCTTCGTGTGTGCCCGTGCAAAGGTTAGACGATGGAGAGAAGAGAGAGATCACAGACCTGGGACCCACCAGTAAGTGAGTCAACGGTCATTCACGTGTTGATGAGGCACTCCCTCTACTCTACTCAACGTAATACTGTATAAAATCAAGTTATGGGACAAAGCCAACAACCGTTGTTGTTTCAGGCTATCGACTTACGCTTTGTAGTCCAGGTTGCTAGTTTGAATCTCGTCTTTCAGATTTGTTAGTTTTAGGTCCAAATTTGATTAATGACAAGTGGGACCCCCGTGTGTTGTTCCGATATTTCAGTGTAGGATGGTTTTTTTGAACAAAAACTTTGCGTGGTTAGACAAGTAACGACACAAGTTACACATATTTTGCAAGTTTACGAGCAAAAATGACAGCGGCGTAGAATATCACATCCACCCCGCAGCCACTCTTTGGGGGCTTTTCTGCAAAAAACCATTCGAACCACCGAGGAGGTGTTGGGTCACAAATCCAACGGCTCCGAAGAGCTTGTATCACCAAAGCATCTAAGGTGTGCTAGAGCCTGTCCCTGCTCCCGTTCCGGCTTCCGTCGCCCCGACTGTGCCAGCGCCCATCCCCGTGGCATTGATGGGCTGGGAGCCGCACATTGTCGCCAAGCCTGAAGGCACGGGGTTCCACGAGGTCCCCGCCGACTTTCATGCGCCCGTGCACCTGCCAGTGCATGCGCCTGCGCGTGCAATGACGCTCACGCCCGTGCCGGTCCCCGTGCACCTACCAGCGCATGCGCCTGCGCGTGCACTGACGTGCGCGCCCGTGCCGTGCCCATGCACACGAATGTCTCCGCCGTGCCGTTGACAGCGCCTGTCCCCGCGCGGGTGCCAGTGCCCCCCTCAGCGGCATGGATGGCCGCCGTCGACCGCTTCCTTGCACAAACGCCAGTCGCACCTCCGGCCAGTTGACTCACTCCGAAGTCCAGAACATTTTGGCCTTCCTTGAAGCTAGGCCAACGTCCAGGAGTACGCCAACAATGGCGCAAGTCGCCGCCGTTGCCGTCGGTCAGTGGCCCGATGACACGCAGAGCATGGGAGAGGAGCCGCTTCCCACCGCAAGACGCCGCCGCCGCCGCATAATCTAAATTTGCCATGAAAAACGTTCAGACTGCCATGCTTAAAATCCGAACGTTTATCATTTCAGTTTATTTTAGATCGATCGTCGTATAATTTAAAGTCGGAGTCAGACTGAATGAAATCTATGGTTTGATCAAATGAATGTTCTGCTAGAGCCGTATCAAATTAAATATAAACCGTCATCACGCCACATGTATTCCTTGTCATCCAACGACCTAGACTGCTTCAATGTCTAGCGCTCAACACATTTAGCGTGCAGTTAATTTCATGCCAAAAATAGTGCTAATCATATAATAACACGCAAATAATATCCTACTTAATATCCGCATGCAGTTAATATACTTCCAAATTAACGTGCATTGCACGTACACACTGACTAGTGCTGCTAGCACGTGAAACCGGTGCTGTAACTTGTGAACGCGTCCAGATATGGTCAACGGCAACATCGCTCGCGAGTTCTTCGTGTTTGCCCGTGCGTCTAAACGCAGAAGGGGAGGAGAGAGAGAGAGAGAGCACACATGGAACCCACCAGTAAGTGAAGGCAAATAGTACTAAAAATAATATTACATGTTATCAATTAAATAGGCTGTGGTAATATAAAAACATTATGTGAACAAAGGGAGGTACAACAAACATTGCTGTTCTACGTATGTTGCCTATTGACGTGCGGCTTGAAGGCCCTCATCGCATGTTCGATCCTCGTCCTTAATTTTTTAATTTGTATATGGGTCCAAATTTGTTTCATGACACTTGGGCCCCTCGGTGTGTGGTTTGTAGCACTTTAATTTGTGGGTCGAAATTTGTTCCATTCCAAGTGGACTATCAGTGTGTAGTTTTGTAGCTTATTTATAATAATTAAAGAGAACAATAGAGTTTTTTGCAATAATACCATGGTGCGACGTTGAAGGCAAGAAAGGACGTGCGAGAGAGCGATGAACCGAGCCAGAGGGAAATCAACTAGGGGAGTTGCGGGGGTTGCAACGGTGTTTCGAGTAGTTGTGGGTGAATACTATGAAAATATAATCTAAACTGACCGGAATAAATGCCTATACAAATTAATCCAAGGTTGGAGTGCCCCTCGCAATGTAAATAGCCCCGGCTTTGCGAGGGATGGAGATGTAGCTTTAATGTGTGGAAGATACGGCGTGAGAAAGCGAGGTCAATCGAGAGACATATAGATAGAGGGACAAAGTGAGTGTGGTCCGACATTCATTGAACAAATATATATGCTCTGGAGAGATATTGTCCGATTGAGCTTTTGGCAAGGGTGAGGGCTGTAAGATAGAGCTTGAGAGATGATCCAGTCACAGACGTGTAGATATATTTTGTGTGTGGGAGGAAGCAAGGTAAATCAATCACATAGGGTCGTCGTGCGATCGAAACAGTGAGACAGGTTGGAGAGAGTGACCTAGATAGACAATGTGCGTGAGAGAGTATACAATGTGAATAAGTCAAACTGGGCTCAAACATGGTGAGATATCATTTTTGTCCGAGAAAGAGCGAGGTCAATCGAGACATACAAAGAGAGAGAGAGAGAGAGAGGGAGAGAGGGAGAGAGGGAGAGAGGGAGAGAGAGAGAGCGAGCGTGGCCCGCCATGAGGTCGAAAGAGTGGGGGCGGCTTCGATGGACTGACCTAGATAGAAAATCTGCGTGAGAGAATATAGTGTGTCGATCGAGGCCCGAACAGGGAGATATATCATTTGTGTGTGAAAGAAAATGAGGTTAAACGAGACTCAGATAAAGAGAGCGAGATTGAGCGAGTGTGGCCCGCCGTGCGGAAGAAAGAGTGAGACAGTCTCGAGGGAGTGACCTAAATAGACAACATGCGTGCGTGCGCAGGAGAGGTTGGGGGGCTAGATAGGCAATGCATGCATTTAGCGTGAGAGGGTGAGAGGGAGAGGGAGAGAGAGATAGAGAGCTCAGCATGGGGTGCAATGGCGGGTGTGTGAGGTAAATACATTTCGTAACAGAGTGGAAAAGGGGGTTGCGTAGTTGAGAGAGTTAGAGATCGAAACATGGAGAGAAAGAATGGATGTGTGTTGGAAACCGATAGCCTCCTAAGGTGGTTAGGAGAGGAAGATTGATCGATACAGGAAGTATGTAGCGTGTGTGCGGGGGGGGGGGGGTGGGCTAGAAACAACATTTGAATGTAGATAGTACGAGACATAATATCGATGTTTCAATTCGGTGTACATTGTAAGATTTGAACTGAGGACCATGCATATGGGCAATTATTTCGAATTCGTGCCATACTAGGTTTCGAAAAGTTGACATTGACTCGATTTTTTGTGCTATTTTGTAGGTAATATGTTTGAATACATCCAACAGTTTTCTCACTACCATGGTGTTCATCATATACATATGAACTTGTATTAAAAAAGTAGCGTGGATACAGTTAAATGCGAAATCCACGTTAGAATTGGAGATCGCTATGTGACACACACTCTAATTCAAATAACTAATTATGTGACACACACTCTAATCCACATTAGCGTAGATTCCATGGATACCGTTTCAAATTTTTTTTTTCAAATAACCCCTCATTAATTAATTTATGGTATCTCGTTTCGAATGACTAATTATTGCAAGGAAAACACGGGCATGGTAATACATACAGATTCGTTTGCAAATGAAAGAAGATTCATTTGCATTCTCAAATGTAAGCGCACCAGGCAGACCAGGGTCGTGTCGTGGTGGTCGCGTGTGTCGGACGGACGCTTAGCACCCAGCCACCCACCCCCTCCCTCCCTCTCCCCTCCCCCCCAAAAAGGACGACGACAAAATAAGTTCGCGCTTCCATGTTTTGGATTGAAATATCTGGCGGCCTCAATTCCAGCCCTGCAAAATCTCCCTTCTCCACCGTCCCCTTCCGCGCCCAGATTGCTCAAATCCCTAATTCGCCGCTAACCCAAGCAAAGTTCGAATCGCCCCTCTTCTCGTCTCTTTCCCCACCTCTGTGCCAGACGACGATGACGAAGACGATGGTCGTGCTGCACCACCGCACCGGAGCTACCTCATCTACGCCATCGACCACAGCACCGGGTGGTCCACCGACAACGTCGGCCGCCGCAACCGACGTGCCTCACAGGCACCGACTTCCACCGCATCAGGTGCGCTTCACCGACGTCGTCTCCCAGCTCGCCGGGGCTACTTCAACGAGCACATCGTCGCGCCTCCTCCCCCTGAGGCCGCTGGGGCTTCACCAACGGTCTCGTCCACCGCATCGTAGTGCTCCGCTGCAACTCAAGATCTGCATCCGTGCTCTAGCTAGGCGAGCATGCCCAAACGCGGGCCCGAACTAGGTATCCACACATCACTCCCTTGTGCACTATTCCGACGATGTTTGGATATCCTTTCACTGCTCTCTTAGCTTACACGCCTATCCAACTCTGACTTTAACTCTTATTTCTTCTGGAGATATCATGTGAAACAAGCAAATCCATTTTTAGCGAAGCATGACGGTGCTACGGGATCTGGTACACATCCTGCACACCCGTATAACCTTGTAAGTATCTGTCCTCCGGTACAACAGCAAGGTCGACTCCTCTTATTTGATCAGCCATTCGCCGTGTCAAAAATGAAGAGGGGGGTGCAAGGAGCACAAGGCCTGCACATCCAAGCAAGTGGTAACATGGACTTGTAAATGGAACATCCCAAGCGCAAGCAGAGCTGCAGTGAGCCTGTACAACGAGCTAGCGTAAGTCCCTGCATTTCATTTAATTCGTACTGGCATTCATGTGTGATTTGTGTGAAGTGGCAGATCCACGAATTCAAGTTACCAGGGGCGAACATTTAACTTAAAAAATACGAAGGCACTTGCACTCCGGAAATCAACATAACTTGAGAAATGTGAAGCTACATGCACTTTGAAAACCAGCTAATGATCCAAAGTAGTTCAGATTATAAACACTAAATGATGGAAGCACCAAAAAACACAAAATGCAACATGGTGTACAAGGACAACAAACATGGTTTGTATCTTCTTGAATTATTCGTTCTCTGGCTGAAAATATCGAAGTGTAATTGCACCTATAACCAGTGTGCAAACTGCATATCAATATATCTATCTTGCACAAGTATGCCAATAGTTTCAAACAACAGATTAGAAAAGTATTTATGCTACGTTGTCATGATACGGGGACATTCTGGTAGATGGCCTCGACGTTTCCTCAAGCCATGAAAATGCACTATAATTTGCTTGTCATCAATGCCTGCAAATCTCTATGTCTCTCTCAACATAGCAGATCATCATTAGACACTAAATCCTTCAATGGGAGTTTGCAAAATGCTTGCATTAGATGCCTCATTAGACACTATATGTTCATCACCAGGAGCATGTAAAATGTTTGCATCAAATCCTTCATTAGCAGTCTATTCATTAGACACTTTAGGCTCAAGAACAACATGAGCTTGGATGTTTGCACCAGAAACTTGATTAGATACATCAGATTCAGTCAGTTCAGTATTGATTGGGGGAGTTATAAAATAAGTAGATATTGGTTTCATTTTCTCATAGATTCCCTACATACAAGCAGTCTTACAACACCGTCAGGTTTAACTATTGGCCAGAAATTGAAGAGTTGAAATAGATATAATCAGGGATGTGATGTACCTGCTCGTTGCGCATGCTACTCTTGCAAGCTGCGACTGTCCGTTTGCGCACGCTCGATGCCATGCCTGTGCTGCCGCCGCTGCCTCCCACGCATGCTACACCCAGGGTTCGATCTTCATCTTCTTGTCCTTCCGTTCGCTTGAAGCCCGGCGACCGCCCTCCAACGAGGGCGCGAGGAAGTGCTGTGTTGGTCTGTCCAGCGGCGGCTAGGTTAGGAGCGAACCAGACTGGAGGCCGGAGCGGATGAATTGGGATTTTTCCTGCCGTCGGTCGATATGGGAGGCGCTCGTTTGGGCCGCGAGCCTGCTATAGGGCCTGCCTTGCACTTATGTTATTGGCCTATCCAAGTTGAAATATTTTACTTCATTTTTTACATTGCCTGCTCGTGCGTTGGGACGAACAAAACTAGCCTGGGCCAACCTGGACGACTCAAACTAGGTGCACACTTTCGAGCCACCCGAGGCGGCCGCCCATACCAGCCCCTATGGCGGCGTCGCCCCTTTTGCGTGTATCATAGGGGTAGTGAAATATATTCCAGTGGCGCTTTTGATTTACCTACATAATGGTTGAATTGCTTGTTTCTATGAACTGAGTTCGCCAATAATCTGAAGGATGCCAGTCTTTTCATCCTATTGTAGATTGCTTAGATCTCGATATGCCAAAAGTAATCCCATGAAATATACAGTAAAAGCCAGTGTGATGTGTGTGGCTACAACTAGTGTGACTAAACGTCCTCATATAACATATCAAGGATGCACCATCTTACCAGATTAACCATTCGACTTACCAATGCAGTGTGGGAAGAAAGAAGTATTGGGACTGCGTATCCAAGTAATTGATGCCATGGACTCCTTCGTACAACCCTGTAAGCAAAAAAGAAGTTGCAGTGTGCCTGTACAAAGAACTAGCGTAAGTTCAGTTACCTGCTTCTCGGAATTTTAGTTAGCCACTTATTTCAAAATTGTTCAATTACGTTGCTTGGCTTAATTTAGTTTGCTACTGATTACATAATGCCACAGCCTATTAATCCTATTATAGACTGCGCCTATCTATGTGTTTGATACTTACTGTTAAGAATTACCTGTTTGCCTGAACTTAAATAGCTACTTGTTTGTTTAACTGCTTTGCTGCTGCAACAACGTGTTACAATGATGTTAATAACTACTTTTCAGCATCGAATTGAAACTCTTTAATTCCTTGTTTGTTTAACTGGTTTGCTGTTATAACTCCCAGTTGAGATGTTTTGCTAAGTTCAACTTTTCTGAATCCAATAGGAACTTTAATGGCAAAACAGGTTAGCCCAAGATCAAAGAGCGACGTCCCCATGGACGTTGTACCATCCCACAGCAGTGGCACCGGCCCAATCATGCATTATGAATTGCCAACTGCTGATGCTGTAGAGGCTAAACAAGTGGTAGAAAGAGATTCTGCTTCTGCACTTAGAGATGAAGTTGACATGTTGAGGAAGCAAACAGCACAATTAGTAGCAGTACTCAAGACAACCATTAAATATTTGGTGGATTTCAAAACAAAGCAAGCTGAGACTGACCACATTGTTAAGGTCCTGAAGGAAAAAAGGAAATTAAATTCCCACTTGGTAAATCATAGGTGAAATGTTCTTTCCATCGTTGAATAACCTTTGTGTTGTTTGTTCATGTAATCAATCAAACCATTTGTTTTAGAGATCATGTAATAATTGTTTTCTGTTTTTTGTTTTTTGGTTTGTAATTTTATTTGAGCACAAGTATGTATTAATTGATAAGACTCGGAGACATTTCATTTTGATTGCTGTGCCAGACCTAGAAATATGCCAATCGGGCTGAATGTGCATTCAACAATAATAGTAGTATAGATGGACCATAAGTGGCACGCATCGGAAAGGGCCAAGATGCTGTAGTAGCTTGGCTAAAAAAAGGATGCTGTTGTAGCAATGAAAAGTACAGCGGCCTGGCTTATGTATGTTAGTTGATATTATTGATCCATATACTCTATATGTGTTTATATGTCTGTTAGTTCTGTACATTCTTGGTTGATTGACTCGGTATTTGAATCTTGATCCATCTCTTGTGTACATATCTAAATGGGAGTACACATTATGCTGCGTGTGACATTTGAGTTGGACATGATGAAGTGTTCCAAATATTCTAATTCAGCTTAAACTGGATTCTAGCTTCCCAATTTGAGTATCGGCATTTGTAAACCATATTCATATATGACAGTGGAATACATCTTTGTCGTCCTTTTGAAGATATATAAAAACACATAGAATGATTTATAAAGATTCGTATAGGAATACAAAATGGATTTGAATTTAGTTGCCAGGGTAAACGTGGATGCTTATTGTGCCAAAATTCGAAAGAAGCGGCAAAATGTCCACTCCCACATCGGCTGCCCGAAGCCAAGTGTTTGGGAGATGGAAATTACTGTCTACCCATTACACGGACAATCCATCGGCCCGATTTCCACTGCTCTAAATAGGGTTAGGATAGTAACTTCAATTAGACGTGACACGACCGCCTCTGAGCCCATTCCGACACGGTGGGCGCCAGACATGGGCGGCAAAACACATTTGATTCAAGCTCGTCCGAAAGACCTCTGTTTCTCCCTCCATTTCCCCATTCCTACACGGTGGGCGGCAAAACAAACTCGACTTGGCCGAAATCGATGTAGGCAAATATTTTCAATAGGGGCAGGTTTGTAACTTCACTCAGACGTGACACAACCGCCCTACCTGTCAGCTCCGTTCATATACCGTGGGCGCCAACCACCCTCTCCTCGCCCGAAATTGCTCTGGGCAAATATTGGCGAGATGCGAGATTACTGTCGTATCCCCAACCGACAAGACGTCCAAAGTTTAAACGGGGGCTAAGTTCATAACTTTCCCATATTTCAGACAGGCGCGTCCCAAAAACATGGTTCCCCGTACCTCTCCCTCCACTTTCCCATTCATACACCGTCCGCGCTAGAACACCATCCCCACACCAGCCTCCGTCCGCCACATCATCCATCGACGCCGTCCTCCACCACATCCATCACCGCCATCCTCCACCACATCCATCGCCACCGTCCTCCACCATGCCGGAGCGCCTACCAAGACCGCGTCGTCCACTGCTAGAGATGGACGTTTCACATCCACGGCGACAGACCAAGAGCCTTGCATCACGTCCTCTCGCTTCATCGGCGCCATCGTCCTCTTTGCCGGGGCCGCTCACACAACCTTCTCTTCCACCGCAATGGGACTTATCCCCCGATGCACCCGTCTACCGTCACAGATCTACTTCAACGCCACCGACAGCCATCGCACCCCCGATGCCTACACGGCGCCGCAAGAGAGGTGGTACTTCATATCTCCTCAACTTTTTGATCTCAACCAAAAAATAGATCTTCACTTGGTTACTCTACTTTCTTTTCAGCTCTTAGAATTTAGTTCTTAGTTTGAAGCAAACAATGGCTACTAAATATCATTTCTCCGGTTTCCCCCTTTTATGATCATTATACGATCAGAATACGTGCTTCGTGTCATAATAGCACTGCTCGACCCATCAAGCTAAACAAGCTTAGTTGTTCAAATACAAATATGATATTATTAAAACAGATTCGTTTAATTGGCCAGCTAAATGTTCCTAAATTAGTTTCAAAAATGCATGTTCGCCGCTCGGGTGTGTATCTCCACAGGGTGCCCACGGTGGGCCGGCCCACCCTGGGATTTTGGGTCGTCCCAGGCCCCGATTCCCTTCTGTTCTGCTGCGCGCTTCCGATCTCTACTCGCCCCCAGCCGCCTGCCTCACCGGCGACTTGCCGTCCCCGGACGGCATGACTCTAGGAGGAGACACCGGACTAACAGGAGGTCAGGAGCCGCTCGCCCAACAGCGTCACCGCTGCCCGGGCGCGCCTCCGTGCCTACCTTCCCAGTCAGTTCAGGGCTCAGGCGTGCAACACCCACTAAGCCAACCCAATTTATCCTGAGATAAGTCCTGAACACTCAGCAGCCACTCCTCATCACCCATTTTCTAATTGATTGATTACTCATTAGGCAGGACTGTCATTAGGGTTTGTTGTGTGCTCAGTGCTACCTACACTTAATGGTCCAGATGTATTTCGGTAATCTTTAGTACCTGTAAAGTTCACAGGGTTTTCAAAATTCCGGCCCTAGGAACAGACACTAGTCATTTTGGATTGTTGGTCGTAGTGACATTGACCCATATTACTACGACAAGCCAGGTTTGTTGACAATTTTACTTGTCTTTCTTACTCATTCGATATAATATCCAATTATTCACGTCGATTAGTGTTGGGGAACGTAGTAATTTCAAAAAATTTCCTACGCACACGCAAGATCATGGTGATGCATAGCAACGAGAGGGGAGAGTGTTGTCCAAGTACCCTCGTAGACTGAAAGCGGAAGCGTTAACACAACGCGGTTGATGTAGTCGTACGTCTTCACGATCCGACCGATCAAGTACCAAACGCACGGCACCTCCGAGTTCAGCACACGTTCAGCTCGATGACATCCCTCGAACTCCTATCCAGCCGAGCTTTGAGGGAGAGTTCCGTCAGCACGACGGCGTGGTGACGATGATGATGGTCTACCGACGCAGGGCTTCGCCTAAGCACCGCTACGATATTATCGAGGTGGATTATGATGGAGGGGGGAACCGCACACGGCTAAGAGATCAATGATCAATTGTTGTGTCTATGGGGTGCCCTCCTGGCCCCGTATATAAAGGATCAAGGGGGGAGGCGGCCGGCCAAGGAGGAGGGCGCGCCAAGGGGGGAGTCCTACTCCCACCGGGAGTAGGACTCCTCCTTTCCTTGTTGGAGTAGGAGAGAAGGAAAGAGGGGGAGAGGGAGAAGGAAAAAGGGGGCCGCACCCCTTGTCCAATTCGGACCAGAGGGGGGTCGCGCGCCTCCTTCCTTTTGGCCTCTCTCCTCTATTCCCGTATGGCCCAATAAGGCCCAATACTTGTCCCCGGCGAATTCCCGTAACTCTCCGGTACTCCGATAAATACCCGAATCACTCGGAACCTTTCCGAAGTCCGAATATAGTCGTCCAATATATCGATCTTTACGTCTCGGCCATTTCGAGACTCCTCGTCATGTCCCCGATCTCATTTGGGACTCCGAACTCGTTCGGTACATCAAAATACATAAACTCATAATATAACCGTCATCTAACTTTAAGCGTGCGGACCCTACGGGTTCGAGAACTATGTAGACATGACCGAGACACGTCTCCGGTCAATAACCAATAGCGGATCCTGGATGCTCATATTGGCTCCCACATATTCTACGAAGATCTTTATCGGTCAGACCGCATAACAACATACGTTGTTCCCTTTGTCATCGGTATGTTACTTGCCCGAGATTCGATCGTCGGTATCTCGTTACCGGAAAGTCTCTTTACTCGTTCTGTAATACATCATCCCGCAACTAACTCATTAGTTACAATGCTTGCAAGGCTTATAGTGACGTGCATTACTGAGTGGGCCCAGAGATACCTCTCCGACAATCGGAGTGACAAATCCTAATCTCGAAATACGCCAACCCAACAAGTACCTTCGGAGACACCTGTAGAGCACCTTTATAATCACCCAGTTACGTTGTGATGTTTGGTAGCACACAAAGTGTTCCTCTGGTAAACGGGAGTTGCATAATCTCATAGTCATAGGAACATGTATAAGTCATGAAGAAAGCATTAGCAACATACTAAACGATCGTGTGCTAAGCTAACGGAATGGCTCAAGTCAATCACATCATTCTCCTAATGATGTGATCCCGTTAATCAAATGACAACTCATGTCAATGGCTAGGAAACATAACCATCTTTGATCAACGAGCTAGTCAAGTAGAGGCATACTAGTGACACTCTGTTTGTCTATGTATTCACACATGTATCATGTTTCCGGTTAATACAATTCTAGCATGAATAATAAACATTTATCATGATATAAGGAAATAAATAATAACTTTATTATTGCCTCTAGGGCATATTTCCTTCAGTCTCCCACTTGCACTAGAGTCAATAATCTAGTTCACATCGCCATGTGATTTAACATCAATAGTTCACATCACCATGTGATTAACACCCATAGTTCACATCGTTATGTGACCAACACCCAAAGGGTTTACTAGAGTAATCTAGTTCACATCGCTATGTTATTAACACCCAAAGAGTACTAAGGTGTGATCATGTTTTGCTTGTGAGATAATTTTAGTCAACGGGTCTGTCACATTCAGATACGTAAGTATTTTGAAAATTTCTATGTCTACAAAGCTCTGCATGGAGCTACTCTAGCTGATTGCTCCCACTTTCAATATGTATCTAGACCGAGACTTAGAGTCATCTAGATTAGTGTCAAAACTTACATCGACGTAACCCTTTACGATGAACCTTTGTCACTTCCATAATCGAGAAACATATCCTTATTCCAGTAAGGATAATTTTGACCGCTGTCCAGTGATCTACTCCTAGATCACTATTGTACTCCCTTGCCTAAATCAGTGTAGGGTATACAATAGATCTGGTACACAACATGGCATACTTTATAGAACCTATGGCCGAGGCATAGGGAATGACTTTCATTCTCTTTCTATCTTCTGCCGTGGTCGGGCTTTGAGTCTTACTCAATTTCACACCTTGTAACACAGGCAAGAAACTCTTTCTTTGACTGTTCCATTTTGAACCACTTCAAAATCTTGTTAAGGTATGTACTCATTGAAAAAACTTATCAAGCGTCTTGATCTATCTCTATAGATCTTGATGCTCAATATGTAAGCAGCTTCACCGAGGTCTTTCTTTGAAAAACTCCTTTCAAACACTCCTTTATGCTTTGCAGAATAATTCTACATTATTTCCGATCAACAATATGTCATTCACATATACTTATCAGAAATGTTGTAGTGCTCCCACTCACTTTCTTGTAAATACAGGCTTCACCGCAAGTCTGTATAAAACTATATCCTTTGATCAACTTATCAAAGCGTATATTCCAATTCCGAGATGCTTGCACCAGTTCATAGATGGATCGCTAGAGTTTGCATATTTTATTAGCACCTTTAGGATTGACAAAACCTTCTGGTTGCATCATATACAACTCTTCTTTAATAAATCCATTAAGGAATGCAGTTTTGTTTATCCATTTGCTAGATTTCATAAAATGCGGCAATTGCTAACATGATTCAGACAGACTTAAGCATAGATACGAGTGAGAAACTCTCATCGTAGTCAACACCTTAAACTTGTCGAAAACCTTTTGCGACAATTCTAGCTTTGTAGATAGTAACACTACTATCAACGTCCGTCTTCCTCTTGAAGATCCATTTTAATCTCAATGGCTCGCCGATCATTGGGCAAGTCAATCAAAGTCCATACTTTGTTCTCATACATGGATCTCATCTCAGATTTCATGGCCTCAAGCCATTTTGCGGAATCTGGGCTCACCATCGCTTCTTCATAGTTCGTAGGTTCGTCATGGTCTAGTAACATAACCTCCAGAACAGGATTACCGTACCACTCTGGTGCGGATCTTACTCTGGTTGACCTACGAGGTTCAGTAATAACTTGATCTGAAGTTCCATGATCATCATCATTAACTTCCTCACTAATTGGTATAGGCGTCACAGAAACTGGTTTCTGCGATGAACTACTTTCCAATAAGGGAGCAGGTACAATTACCTCATCAAGTTCTACTTTCCTCCCACTCACTTCTTTCGAGAGAAACTCCTTCTGTAGAAAGGATCCATTCTTAGCAATGAATGTCTTGCCTTCGGATCTATGATAGAAGGTGTACCCAACTGTCTCCTTTGGGTATCCTATGAAGACATATTTCCCCGATTTGGGTTTGAGCTTATTAGGATGAAACTTGTTCACATAAGCATTGCAACCCCAAACTTTAGGATACGTCAACTTTGGTTTCTTGCCAAACCACAGTTCATAAGATGTCGTCTCAACGGATTTAGATGGTACCCTATTTAACGTGAATGCAGCTGTCTCTAATGCATAACCCCAAAACGATAGTGGTAAATCGGTAAGAGACATCATAGATTGTACTATATTCAATAAAGTACGGTTATGACGCTCGGACACACCATTATGCTGTGGTGTTCCAGGTGGCACGAATTTGTGAAACTATTCCACATTGTTTTATTTGAAGACCAAACTCGTAACTCAAATATTTGTCTCCGCGATCAGATCGTAGAAACCTTATTTTCTTGTCACGATGATTTTCCACTTCACTCTGAAATTCTTTGAACTTTTCAAGTGCTTCAGACTTATGTTTCATCAAGTAGATATACCCATATCTGCTCAAATCATCTGTGAAGGTCAGAAAATAACGATACCCGCCGCGAGCCTCAACACTCATCGGATCGCATACATTAGTATGTATTATTTCCAATAAGCCAGTTGCTTGCTCCATTGTTCCGAAGAACGGAGTCTTAGTCATCTTGCCCATAAGGCATGGTTCACAAGCATCAAGTGATTCATAATCAAGTGATTCCAAAAGCCCATCAGCATGGAGTTTCTTCATGCGCTTTACACCAATATGACCTAAACGGCAGTGCTACAAATAAGTTGCACAATCATTATTAACTTTGCATCTTTTGGCTTCAATATTATGAATATGTGTATCACTACGATCGAGATCCAACGAACCATTTTCATTGGGTGTGTAACCATATAAGGTTTTATTCATGTAAACAGAACAACAATTATTCTCTAACTTAAATGAATAACCGTATTGCAATAAACATGATCAAATCATATTCATGCTCAATGCAAACACCAAATAACACTTATTTAGGTTCAACACTAATCTCGAAAGTATAGGGAGTGTGCGCTGATGATCATATCAATCTTGGAACCACTTCCAATACACATCGTCACTTCATCCTTAACTAGTTTATGTTCATTATGCAACTCCCGTTTCGAGTTACTACTCTTTAGCAACTGAACCAGTATCAAATACCGAGGGGTTGCTACGAATACTAGTAAAATACACATCAATAATCTGTATATCAAATATACCTTTGTTCACTTTGCCATCCTTCTTATCCACCAAATACTTGGGGCAGTTCCGCTTCCAGTGACCAGTCCCTTTGCAGTAGAAGCACTTAGTCTCAGGCTTAGGTCCAGACTTGGGCTTCTTCACTTGAGCAGCAACTTGCTTGCCGTTCTTCTTGAAGTTCCCCTTCTATCCCTTTGCCCTTTTCTTGAAACTAGTGGTCTTGTTAACCATCAACACTTGATGCTCTTTCTTGATTTCTACCTGCGTCGATTTCAGCATCACGAAGAGCTCGGGAATTACTTTCGTCATCCCTTACATACTATAGTTCATCACGAAGTTCTACTAACTTGGTGATGGTGACTAGAGAATTCTGTCAATCAGTATTTTATCTGGAAGATTAACTCCCACTTGATTCAAGCGATTGTAGTACCCAGACAATCTGAGCACATGCTCACT
Source organism: Aegilops tauschii subsp. strangulata (assembly GCF_002575655.3). Classification (NCBI taxonomy): domain Eukaryota; kingdom Viridiplantae; phylum Streptophyta; class Magnoliopsida; order Poales; family Poaceae; genus Aegilops; species Aegilops tauschii. The sequence goes on from NC_053041.3 coordinate 72,895,944, forward strand.
GCTTGAGCTATTCTCCTCCATCTTTTAGCTATAGAACTTGTTGGAGACTTCATATTTCTCAACTCGGGTATTTGCTTGAAATATTAACTTCAACTCCTGGAACATCTCATATGGTCCATGATGTTCAAAACGTCTTTGAAGTCCCGATTCTAAGCCGTTAAGCATGGTGCACTAAACTGTCAAGTAGTCATCATATTGAGCTAGCCAAACGTTCATAACGTCTGCATTTGCTCCTGCAATAGGTCTGTCACCTAGCGGTGCATCAAGGACATAATTCTTCTGTGCAGCAATGAGGATAATCCCCAGATCAAGGATCCAATCCGCATCATTGCAACTAACATCTTTCAACATATTTTTTCTCTAGGAACATATCAAAAATAAACACGGGGAAGCAACAACGCGAGCTATTGATCTACAACATAATTTGCAAAATACTATCAGGACTAAGTTCATGATAAATTTAAGTTCAATTAATCATAGTACTTAAGAACTCACACTTAGATAGACATCCCTCTAATCATCTAAGTGATCACGTGATCCAAATCAACTAAACCATAACCGATCATCACGTGAAATGGAGTAGTTTTCAATGGTGAACATCACTATGTTGATCATATCTACTATATGATTCACGCTCGACCTTTCGGTCTTAGTGTTCCGAGGCCATATCTGCATATGCTAGGCTCGTCAAGTTTAACCTGAGTATTCTGCGTGTGCAAAACTGGCAAGCACCCATTGTAGATGGACGTAGAGCTTATCACACCCGATCATCACGTGGTGTCTGGGCACGACGAACTTTGGCAACGGTGCATACTCAGGGAGAACACTTTTATCTTGAAATTTTGTGAGAGATCATCTTATAATGCTACCTTCAATCAAAGCAAGATAAGATGCATAAAAGATAAACATCACATGCAATCAATATAAGTGATATGATATGGCCATCATCATCTTGTGCTTCTGATCTCCATCTCCGAAGCACCGTCATGATCCCCATCGTCACCGGCGCGACACCTTGATCTCCATCGTAGCATCGTTGTCGTCTCGCCAACTATTGCTTCTACGACTATCGCTACAGCTTAGTGATAAAGTAAAGCATTACAGGGCATTTGTATTGCATACAATAAAGTGACAACCATATGGCTCCTGCCAGTTGCCGATAACTCGGTTACAAAACATGGTCATCTCATACAATAAAATATAGCATCATGTCTTGACCATATCACATCACAACATGCCCTGCAAAAACAAGTTAGACGTCCTCTACTTTGTTGTTGCAAGTTTTACGTGGCTGCTACTGGGCTTAGCAAGAACTGTTCTTACCTACGCATCAAAACCACAACGATAGTTTGTCAAGTTGGTGCTGTTTTAACCTTCGCAAGGACCGGGCGTAGCCACACTCGGTTCAACTAAAGTTGGAGAAACTGACACCTGCCAACCACCTCTGTGCAAAGCACGTTGGAAGAACTAGTCTCGCATAAGCGTACGCGTAATGTCGGTCCGGGCCGCTTCATCCAACAGTACCGCCGAACCAAAGTATGACATGCTGGTAAGCAGTATGACTTATATCGCCCACAACTCACTTGTGTTCTACTCGTGCATATAACATCAACACATTAAACCAGGCTCTGATACCATTGTTAGGGAACGTAGTAATTTCAAAAAAATTCCTACGCACACGCAAGATCATGGTGATGCATAGCAACGAAAGGGGAGAGTGTTGTCCACGTACCCTCGTAGACCGAAAGCGGAAGCGTTAACACAACGCGGTTGATGTAGTCGTACGTCTTCACGATCCGACCGATCAAGTACCAAACGCACGACACCTCCGAGTTCAGCACATGTTCAGCTCGATGACGTCCCTCGAACTCCGATCCAGCCGAGCTTTGAGGGAGAGTTCCGTCAGCACGATGGCGTGGTGACGATGATGTTCTACCGACGCAGGGCTTCGCCTAAGCACCACTACGATATTATCGAGGTGGATTATGGTGGAGGGGGGCACCGCACACGGCTAAGAGATCAATGATCAATTGTTGTGTCTATGGGGTGCCCCCCTGCCCCCGTATATAAAGGAGCAAGGGGAGAGGCGGCCGGCCAAGGAGGAGGGCGCACCAACGGGGGAGTCCTACTCCCACCGGGAGTAGGACTCGTCCTTTCCTTGTTGGAGTAGGAGAGAAGGAAAGAGGGGGAGAGGGAGAAGGAAAAAGGGGGCTGCACCCCTTGTCCAATTCGGACCAGAGGCGGGTCGCGCGCCTCCTTCCTTTTGGCCTCTCTCCTCTATTCCCGTATGGCCCAATAAGGCCCAATACTTGTCCCCGGCGAATTCCCGTAACTCTCCGGTACTCCGATAAATACCCGAATCACTCGGAACCTTTTCGAAGTCCGAATATAGTCGTCGAATATATCGATCTTTATGTCTCGGCCATTTCGAGACTTCTCGTCATGTCCCCGATCTCATCTGGGACTCCGAACTCCTTCGGTACATCAAAATACATAAACTCATAATATAACCGTCATCTAACTTTAAGCGTGCGGACCCTACGGGTTCGAGAACTATGTAGACATGACCGAGACACGTCTCCGGTCAATAACCAATAGCGGAACCTGGATGCTCATATTGGCTCCCACATATTTTACGAAAATCTTTATCGGTCAGACCGCATAACAACATACGTTGTTCCCTTTGTCATCGGTATGTTACTTGCCCGAGATTCGATCGTCGGTATCTCAATACCTAGTTCAATTTCGTTACCGGCAAGTCTCTTTACTCGTTCCGTAATACATCATCCCGCAACTAACTCATTAGTTACAATGCTTGCAAGGCTTATAGTGAGGGAAATATGCCCTAGAGGCAATAATAAAGTATTATATATTTCCTTATATCATGATAAATGTTTATTATTCATGCTAGAATTGTATTAACCGGAAACATAATACATGTGTGAATACATAGACAAACAGAGGGTCACTAGTATGCCTCTACTTGACTAGCTCGTTAATCAAAGATGGTTATGTTTCCTAGCCATAGACATGAGTTGTCATTTGATTAACGGGATCACCTCATTAGGAGAATGACGTGATTGACATGACCCATTCCGTTAGCTTAGCACCTGATCGATTAGTATGTTGCTATTGCTTTCTTCATGACTTATACATGTTCCTATGACTATGAGATTATGCAACTCCCGTTTACCGGAGGAACACTTTGTGTGCTACCAAACGTCACAACGTAAATGGGTGATTATAAAGGTGCTCTACAGGTGTCTCCAAAGGTACTTGTTGGGTTGGCATATTTTGAGATTAGGATTTGTCACTCCGATTGTCGGAGAGGTATCTCTGGGCCCACTCGGTAATGCACATCACTATAAGCCTTGCAAGCATTGTGACAAATGAGATAGTTGTAGGATGATGTATTACGGAACGAGTAAAGAGACTTGCCGGTAACGAGATTGAACTAGGTATCGAGATACCGACGATCGAATCTCGGGCAAGTAACATACCGATGACAAAGGGAACAACGTATGTTGTTATGCGGTTTGACCGATAAAGATCTTCGTAGAATATGTGGGAACCAATATGAGCATCCAGGTTCCGCTATTGGTTATTGACCGGAGAGGTGTCTCGGTCATGTCTACATAGTTCTCGAACACGAAGGGTCCGCACGCTTAACGTTACGATGACAGTTATATTATGAGTTTATATGTTTTGATGTACCGAAGGTTGTTCGGAGTCCTGGATATGATCATGGACATGACGAGGAGTGTCGAAATGGTCTGAGACATAAAGATTGATATAGTGGACGACTATATTCAGACACCGGAAGTGTTCCGGAGAAGTTTCGGATTAAACCGGAGTGCTGGAGGGTTACCAGAACCCCCCAGGGAAGTATTGGGCCTTAGTGGGCCTTGAGGGGAGAGAGAGGGCAGCAGCCAGGAGGTGGTGTGCCCCCTCCCAGGAGGAATCCTAGTTGGACTAGGAGAGGGGGGCGCAGCCCCCTTTCCCTCTCCCTCTCCCTCTCTTTCCTTCCCCCCCTCTTTTCCTAGTAGGACTAGGAAAGGGGAGTCCTACTCCTACTAGGAGGAGGACTCCCCCCTCTCTCCTTGGCGCGCCTAGGGCAGCCGGCCTCCCCCTTGCTCCTTTATATACGGGGGCAGGGGGCACCTCTAGACACACTTGATATACGATATTTTAGCCGTGTGCGGTGCCCCCCTCCCCCAGATTACACCTCGATAATACCGTTGCGGAGCTTAGGCGAAGCCCTGCGTCGGTGGAACATCATCATCGTCACCACGCCGTCGTGCTGACGAAACTCTCCCTCAACACTTGGCTGGATCGGAGTTCGAGGGACGTCATCGAGCTGAACGTGTGTAGAACTCGGAGGTGCCGTGCGTTCGGTACTTGATTGGTCGGATCGTGAAGACGTACGACCACATCAACCGCGTTGTGATAACGCTTCTGCTGTCGGTCTATGAGGGTACATGGAAAAACACTCTCCCCTCTCGTTGCTATGCATCACCATGATCTTGCGTGTGCGTAGGAAAATTTTGAAATTACTACGTTACCGAACAGTGGTATCAGAGCCAGGTTTTATGCGTTGATGCTATGCACGAGTAGAACACAAGTGAGTTGTGGGCGATATAAGTCATACTTCTTACCCGCATGTCATACTTTGGTTCAGCGGTATTTTGAGATGAAGCGGCCTCGACCGACGTTACGCGTACGCTTACGCGAGACTGGTTTCACCGTTCGGAGCACTCGTTGCTTAAAGGTGACTGGCGGGTGTCTGTCTCTCTCACTTTAGTTGAACCGAGTGTGGCTACGCCCGGTCCTTGCGAAGGTTAAAACATCACCAACTTGACAAACTATCGTTCTGGTTTTGATGCGTAGGTAAGAACGGTTCTTGCTAAGCCCGTAGCAGCCACGTAAAACTTGCAACAACAAAGTAGAGGACGTCTAACTTGTTTTTGCAGGGCATGTTGTGATGTGATATGGTCAAGACATGATGTGATATAATTTGTTGTATGAGATGATCATGTTTTGTAACCGAGTTATCGGCAACTGGCTGGAGCCATATGGTTGTCGCTTTATTGTATGAGATGCAATCACCATGTAATAGTTTTACTTTATCACTAAGCGGTAGCGATAGTCGTAAAAGCAATTAGTTGGTGAGACGACAACGATACTACGATGGAGATCAAGGTGTCGTGCCGGTGACGATGGTGATCATGACGGTGCTTCGGAGATGGAGATCACGAACACGGTGCTTCGGAGATGGAGATCACAAGCACAAGATGATGATGGCCATATCATATCACTTATATTGATTGATGTGATGTTAATCCTTTATGCATCTTATCTTGCTTTGATTGACGGTAGCATTATAAGATGATCTCTCACTAAAATTTCAAGATAAAAAATGTTCTCCCTGAGTATGCACCGTTGTGAAAGTTCTTTGTGCTGAGACACCACGTGATGATCGGGTGTGATAGGCTCTACGTTCAAATACAACGGGTGCAAAACAGTTGCACACGCGGAATACTCAGGTTAAACTTGACGAGCCTAGCATATGCTGATATGGCTTCGGAACACGGAGACCGAAAGGTCGAGCGTGAATCATATAGTAGATATGATCAACATAGTGATGTTCACCATTGAAACTACTCCATCTCACGTGATGATCGGACATGGTTTAGTTGATTTGGATCACGTAATCACTTAGATGATTAGAGGGATATCTATCTAAGTGGGAGTTCTTAAGTAATATGATTAATTGAACTTAAATTTATCATGAACTTAGTACCTGATAGTATCTTGCTTGTCTATGTTAATTGTAGATAAATGGCCCGTGCTGTTGTTCCGTTGAATTTTAATGCGTTCCTTGAGAAAGCTAAGTTGAAAGATGATGGTAGCAATTACACGGACTGGGTCCGTAATTTGAGGATTATCCTCATTGCTGCACAGAAGAATTACATCCTGGAAGCACCGCTAGGTGCCAGGCCTCCTGCAAGAGCAACGCCAGAAGTTATGAACGTCTGGCAGAGCAAAGCTGATGACTACTCAATAGTTCAGTGTGCCATGCTTTACGGCTTAGAATAAGGTCTTCAACGACGTTTTGAATGTCATGGAGCATATGAGATGTTCCAGGAGTTGAAGTTAATATTTCAAGCAAATGCCCGGATTGAGAGATATGAAGTCTCCAATAAGTTCTATAGCTGCAAGATGGAAGAGAATAGTTCTGTCAGTGAGCATATACTCAGAATGTCTGGGTATAATAATCACTTGATTCAACTGGGAGTTCAACTTCCGGATGATTGCGTCATTGACAGAATTCTTCAATCACTGCCACCAAGCTACAAGAGCATCGTGATGAACTATAACATGCAAGGGATGGATAAGACAATTCCCAAGTTCTTCGCAATGCTAAAGGTAGCGGAGGTAGAAATCAAAAAGGAGCATCAAGTGTTGATGGTCAGTAAAACCACTAGTTTCAAGAAAAAGGGCAAAGGGAAGAAGAAACGGAACTTCAAGAAGAACAACAAGCAAGTTGCTGTTCAGGAGAAGAAATCCAAGTCTGGACCTAAGCCTGAAACTTAGTGCTTCTACTGTAAGCAGACTGGTCACTGGAAGCGGAACTACCCCAAGTATTTGGCGGATAAGAAGGATGGCAAGGTTAACAAAGGTATATGTGATATACATGTTATTGATGTGTACCTTACTAATACTCGCAGTAGCACCTGGGTATTTGATACTGGTTCTGTTGCTAATATTTGCAACTTGAAACAGGGGCTACGGATTAAGCGAAGATTGGCTAAGGATGTGGTGACGATGCGCGTGGGAAATGGTTCCAAAGTCGATGTGATCGCCGTCGGCACGCTACCTCTACATCTACCTTTGGGATTAGTTTTAGACCTAAATAATTGTTATTTGGTGCCAGCGTTGAGCATGAACATTATATCTGGATCTTGTTTAATGTGAGACGGTTATTCATTTAAATCAGAGAATAATGGTTGTTCTATTTATATGAATAATATCTTTTATGGTCATGCACCCTTGAAGAGTGGTCTATTTTTAATGAATCTCGATAGTAGTGATACACATATTCATAATGTCGAAGCCAAAAGATGCAGAGTTGATAATGACAGTGCAACTTATTTGTGGCACTGCCGTTTGGGTCATATCGGTGTAAAGCACATGAAGAAACTCCATACTGATGGAATTTTGGAATCACTTGATTTTGAATCGCTTGGTACTTGCGAACCGTGCCTCATGGGCAAGATGACCAAAACACCGTTCTCCGGAACTATGGAGAGAGCAATAGATTTGTTGGAAATCATACATACAGATGTATGTGGTCCGATGAATATTGAGGCTCGTGGCGGATATCGTTATTTTCTTAGCTTCACAGATGATTTGAGCAGATATGGGTATATCTACTTAATAAAACATAAGTCTGAAACATTTGAAAAGTTCAAAGAATTTCAGAGTGAAGTTGAAAATCATCGTAACAAGAAAATAAAATTCCTACGATCTGATCGTGGAGGAGAATATTTGAGTTACGAGTTTGGCCTACATTTGAAACAATGCGGAATAGTTTCGCAACTCACGCCACCCGGAACACCACAGCGTAATGGTGTGTCCGAACGTCGTAATCGTACTTTATTAGATATGGTGCGATCTATGATGACTCTTACTGATTTACCGCTATCGTTTTGGGGTTATGCTTTAGAGACGGCTGCATTCACTCTAAATAGGACACCATCGAAATCCGTTGAGACGACGCCTTATGAACTATGGTTTGGCAAGAAACCAAAGTTGTCGTATCTTAAAGTTTGGGGTTGCGATGCTTATGTGAAGAAACTTCAACCTGATAAGCTCGAACCTAATCGGAGAAATGTGTCTTCATAGGATACCCAAAGGAGACTGTTGGGTAGACCTTCTATCACAGATCCGAAGGCAAGATATTCGTTGCTAAGAATGGATCCTTTCTAGAGAAGGAGTTTCTCTCGAAAGATGTGAGTGGGAGGAAAGTAGAACTTGATGAGGTAACTGTACCTGCTCCCTTATTGGAAAGTAGATCATCGCAGAAATCAGTTTCTGCGACACCTACACAAATTAGTGAGGAAGTTAATGATAATGATCATGAAACTTCAGATCAAGTTATTACTGAAGCTCGTAGGTCAACTAGATCAAGATCCGCACCAGAGTGGTACGGCAATCCTGTTCTGGAGGTCATGTTACTAGACCATGACGAACCTACGAACTATGAAGAAGCGATGGTGAGCCCAGATTCCGCAAAATGGCTTGAAGCCATGAAATCCGAGATGGGATCCATGTATGAGAACAAAGTATGGACTTTGGTTGACTTGCCCGATGGTCGGCAAGCCATTGAAAATAAATGGATCTTCAAGAAGAAGACTGACGCTGATGGTAATGTTACTGTCTATAAAGCTCGACTTGTTGCGAAAGGTTTTTGACAAGTTCAAGGGATTGACTACGATGAGACCTTCTCAGCCGTAGCGATGCTTAAGTCTGTCCGAATCATGTTAGCAATTGCCGCATTTTATGATTATGAAATTTGGCAAATGGATGTCAAAACTGCATTCCTGAATGGATTTCTGGAAGAAGACTTGTATATGATGCAACCGGAAGGTTTTGTCGATCCAAAGGGAGCTAACAAAGTGTGCAAGCTCCAGTGATCCATTTATGGACTGGTGCAAGCCTCTCGGAGTTGGAATAAACGCTTTGATAGTGTGATCAAAGCATTTGGTTTTATACAGACTTTTGGAGAAGCCTGTATTTACAAGAAAGTGAGTGGGAGCTCGATAGCATTTCTGATATTATATGTGGATGACATATTACTGATTGGAAATGATATATAATTTCTGGATAGCATAAAGGGATACTTGAATAAGAGTTTTTCAATGAAAGACCTCGGTGAAGCTGCATATATATTAGGCATTAAGATCAATAGAGATAGATAAAGACGCTTAATTGGACTTTCACAAAGCACATACCTTGAAAAAGTTTTGAAGAAGTTCAAAATGGATCAAGCAAAGAAAGGGTTCTTGCCTGTACTACAAGGTGTGAGATTGAGTAAGACTCAATGCCCGACCACTCCAGAAGATAGAGAGAAGATGAAAGATGTTCCCTATGCTTCAGCCATGGGCTCTATCATGTATGCAATGCTGTGTACCAGACCTGATGTGTCCCTTGCTATAAGTTTAGCAGGAAGGTACCAAAGTAATCCGGGAGTGGATCACTGGACAGCGGTCAAGAACATCCTGAAATACCTGAAAAGGACTAAGGATATGTTTCTCGTTTATGGAGGTGACAAAGAGCTCATCGTAAGTGGTTACGTTGATGCAAGCTTTGACACTGATCCGGACGATTTGAAATCGCAAACCGGATACGTATTTACATTGAACGGTGGAGCTGTCAGTTGGTGCAGTTCTAAGCAAAGTGTCGTGGCGGGATCTACGTGTGAAGCGGAATACATAGCTGCTTCGGAAGCAGCAAATGAAGGAGTCTGGATGAAGGAGTTCATATCCGATCTAGGTGTCATACCTAGTACATCGGGACCAATGAAAATCTTTTGTGACAATACTGGTGCAATTGCCTTAGCAAAGGAATCCAGATTTCACAAGAGAACCAAGCACATCAGAAGACGCTTCAAATCCATCCGGGATTTAGTCTAGGTGGGAGACATAGAAATTTGCAAGATACATACGGATCTGAATGTTGCAGACCCGTTGACTAAGCCTCTTCCACGAGCAAAACATGATCAGCACCAAGACTCCATGGGTGTAAGAATCATTACTATGTAATCTAGATTATTGACTCTAGTGCATGTGGGAGACTGAAGGAAATATGCCCTAGAGGCAATAATAAAGTATTATATATTTCCTTATATCATGATAAATGTTTATTATTCATGCTAGAATTGTATTAACCGGAAACATAATACATGTGTGAATACATAGACAAACAGAGTGTCACTAGTATGCCTCTACTTGACTAGCTCGTTAATCAAAGATGGCTATGTTTCCTAGCCATAGACATGAGTTGTCATTTGATTAACGGGATCACCTCATTAGGAGAATGACGTGATTGACATGACCCATTCCGTTAGCTTAGCACCCAATCGTTTAGTATGTTGCTATTGCTTTCTTCATGACTTATACATGTTCCTATGACTATGAGATTATGCAACTCCCGTTTACCGGAGGAACACTTTGTGTGCTACCAAACGTCACAACGTAAATGGGTTATTATAAAGGTGCTCTACAGGTGTCTCCAAAGGTACTTGTTGGGTTGGCATATTTCGAGATTAGGATTTGTCACTCCGATTGTCGGAGAGGTATCTCTGGGCCCACTCGGTAATGCACATCACTATAAGCCTTGCAAGCATTGTGACTAATGAGATAGTTGCGGGATGATGTATTAAGGAACGAGTAAAGAGACTTGCCGGTAACGAGATTGAACTAGGTATCGAGATATCGACGATCGAATCTCGGGCAAGTAACATACCGATGACAAAGGGAACAACGTATGTTGTTATGCGGTTTGACCGATAAAGATCTTCGTAGAATATGTGGGAACCAATATGAGCATCCAGGTTCCGCTATTGGTTATTGACCGGAGAGGTGTCTCGGTCATGTCTACATAGTTCTCGAACCCGAAGGGTCCGCACGCTTAACGTTACGATGACAGTTATATTATGAGTTTATATGTTTTGTTGTACCGAAGGTTGTTCGGAGTCCCGGATATGATCACGGACATGACGAGGAGTCTCGAAATGGTCGAGACATAAAGATTGATATATTGGACGACTATATTCGGACATCGGAAGTGTTCCGGAGAAGTTTCGGATTAAACCGGAGTGCCGGAGGGTTACCGGAACCCCCCGGGGAAGTATTGGGCCTTTGTGGGCCTTGAGGGGAGAGAGAGGGCAGCAGCCAGGAGGTGGTGCGCCCCCTCTCAGGAGGAATCCTAGTTGGACTAGGAGAGGGGGGTGCAGCCCCCTTTCCCTCTCCCTCTCCCTCTCTTTCCTTCCCCCCCTCTTTTCCTAGTAGGACTAGGAAAGGGGAGTCCTACTACTACTAGGAGGAGGACTCCCCCCTCTCTCCTTGGCGCGCCTAGGGCAGCCAGCCTCCCCCTTGCTCCTTTATATACGGGGGCAGGGGGGCACCTCTAGACACACTTGATATACGATATTTTAGCCGTGTGCGGTGCCCCCCTCCACCAGATTACACCTCGATAATACCGTTGCGGAGCTTAGGCGAAGCCCTGCGTCGGTGGAACATCATCATCGTCACCATGCCGTCGTGCTGACGAAACTCTCCCTCAACACTCGGCTGGATCGGAGTTCGAGGGACATCATCAAGCTGAACGTGTGTAGAACTCGGAGGTGCCGTGCGTTCAGTACTTGATCGGTCGGATCGTGAAGACGTACGACTACATCAACTGCGTTGTGATAACTCTTCCGCTGTCGGTCTACGAGGGTACGTGGACAACACTCTCCCCTCTTGTTGCTATGCATCACCATGATCTTGCGTGTGCGTAGGAAAATTTTGAAATTACTACGTTACCCAACATATAGTGATGTGCATTACTGAGTGGGCCCAGAGATACCTCTCCGGCAATCGGAGTGACAAATCCTAATCTCGAAATACGCCAACCCAACAAGTACCTTCGGAGACACCTGTAGAGCACCTTTATAATCACCCAGTTACGTTGTGACATTTGGTAGCACACAAAGTGTTCCTCCGGTAAACGGGAGTTGCATAATCTCATAGTCATAGGAACATGTATAAGTCATGAAGAAAGCATTAGCAACATACTAAACGATCGTGTGCTAAGCTAACGGAATAGGTCAAGTCAATCACATCATTCTCCTAATGATGTGATCCCGTTAATCAAATGACAACTCATGTCAATGGCTAGGAAACATAACCATCTTTGATCAACGAGCTAGTCAAGTAGAGGCATACTAGTGACACTGTGTTTGTCTATGTATTCACACATGTATCATGTTTCCGGTTAATATAATTCTAGCATGAATAATAAACATTTATCATGATATAAGGAAATAAATAATAACTTTATTATTGCCTCTAGGGCATATTTCCTTCAATTAGTTGCAAACAATAAGTGCTAGACAAAGTTCTTGATTCAGATTTTGGACGGTCTCTTACTGCAGTTACAATTCTACATACTTTACCTAGTAAGCTCACAAGTAAATGATTGATTCACTACATCTATGCATGCCTTGTCATATTTGTTGTCAATATTCATTTAGGGTGGACCACCCTGTTTCTAAATACTGCAACCGTAGACATGAGTGAACAGTATTTCTCTATGTGACCTCTTCCATCATGTGTGGGCAATGAACACTGCATTGTATAGAAAGAAAGTGTCATTTCCAGCTTTTACATAGGCTTCGATCTTTTACATGGAATACAATCTGCCTTCTTGCTTTGGGTCGCACTACCAACACTCCACCCTTGAAGCTAAACATTATGCCACTCATAATTCCTTAGTTTATTTGTTCAAATAAGAATTTCATATGATTCTAATGTTCCTACTTCAGTTTTGAAATGTGTGTCTCCCTGTTATAGAGACATAAGGGGTTTGTATTTCTGTGTGTGGTCTGGTCAGCATGGTTGGGGGTGAACTTTGCATATGCAGGGGTTTATATGGAGACACTCTTCGAGTTGAATCTGCAATGCATTCCATAGATAATCTAACTACTTTTTTTGTTTTCATGAATCTCAGATTCTAAACAGCATCATAATGATTATGAGCTTGCGCGCATGAAAAGAATAAAGCAGAACAATGCCATGGCTGTCAAACTTGGCATTAAGGGACTGAAATCAAGTCTGGATGCAATGCAATGCAAACGCTCTCCACCTACAGATTCATGCTCAGAATATGATCCTAACAGTGATTCTGAGCTAGAGGGAGACCTAAGTCAATGTAGCTCCCTAGTGGAGGAGTCAGAGGAAGATGCCCTATCTTATTCACCCATCAAGGTGCTTGCTCTAACTTTCCAAGGTTATATTTGTCGCACCTATCTTGCAACTGATGGTTTGCATTGCTTCTACTTTGTTGAACTGCCATTAGCTTAGTTTACACGTCGTGTATGTGAATACGCCCTGCCTATCCATTTTCAGTACATATTCCATCTGTCATCATACCATATTTATCCATTCAAATGTTGTTCTTGTGTATCAGATGTTCAAAAGGAAGAGGGTGATTGCTGATCGTGGAGGAGCACAAGCAAAGTATTTGGAAAAGGTAGTAGCACCTGATAAATCAAATAGCCCATTAGGTGTAGTTGCAATATCACCCGACCCACAAAACACCCCAACTCTAGCAGACTCTAGCCCTACTACACTGGTCATTTCTGATGCCCCAACTCAGCAGACCCCAACAGCAGCAAACATTATGATTATGCCAGTGGACATAGCACCAGCTCTACGATCCAAAACCCCCATTCCAGCAAAGAGTACACCAAATCCAGTTGCCAAATCCCTTTTCGAACCAGAGAGAGCCCCAATTGCAGCAAATAGGACCCCTGTTCCATTTCTTCCCAGTTTAGAAGACAAAGCTTATATTGTTGTCAGGAACTTTGTGTTTGGTTTTATCAAAATCTTTTATTTGATTTGAGGAGGGTATTTAAATTTTCTTCTAAAAGAACTTTCCCTCTCAAAAAATTTCCTTTTATGACAAATGTTTTGTTTGGATTCACCCAAGACTTGATTTTTGGTCTTGGAGGTTTTCCCTTCTTATTTGGACTCAAAAACCAAATGCTTTTCATGTGGGAAATTTCCTTTGAAAAATCTTTAAAATAGCCTATGGCATTTGGAGTGATCTTTTCCCCTTTCAAAAATCCCTCTTGCCATGACCTAAGTGGAAATCCCCTCCCATAAGCCTTTCCCCATCTTTGGATCATGATATACTTCAAATCCAGCAGTTTGAACCTCCCCATAAATTTCTCTTCCATTTATTTCTTATCAAAAATATTTCTGCCCTCTACTTTGGCTATTGGAGATTTACAAAGGAGCCACCCTTTCTACTTTGAGTTTTGCCTCCAAACCAATTTCCCTAGCTAGTCCTTAGAGCCCTCAACCAAGATCCATGAAGATCCACTGATCTCCAGTTCAAATATTTCAAATTGTACTTGCTGCAAGTTTGGACCTTATTTGCCAAATTTGATGAAATTCAATTGTTTTCTCATCCTAAAAATCTGAGAAAATTCAGGCAGCCTCTGGATGCATTAAGAGGTCACCTCACCAACTCCCAGCTCCAGAATTTTTTTTCTTCATGCCAAATCATTTCATCGAACACCTGATGGACACTGTTGCTGTCAATGTTCAGAGTTCAGTTAAACAGTTTCAGTAAACTGCTGTCGTTTTCTTCAGAGCCCGATGTCGATCTCGCCAGTACCGCGGTGGCGCCTTGCTCCCTGTCCCCTCCTTCTTACCCCTACGCCGCACGATCGCCTGGAGGTTTGCGGGCGTCGGCGACGAGCAGGAGGAGGTGCGCCACCCCGTGAGCGACGGCTTTGTGGCTGCCAGAGAGAGGCGCAGCGTGGACGGCGCCGTCCAGCGCCGCCCAAGCCACCGGAGGCCGCCGCGTGGCCATCCACTCACCCGTGCGCGCTGCCATCCTTTGTCGTGAACTGCTAGGCGCGGAGCGCACACTCTGCCGCCACCATGCCCGTACGGCCGCCCCGTCGAGGATCGGCGCATTACGCCAAGCCCGACCAAGGTTTAGCAGGGGAACGGCACCAGTGAACCACCCTGATGGTACCTAGCCCCCTAAACCCCCTGCCCAATCTCTGCCTCGCTGTAATCGCTCGCCGGAGCTATCCCGTTCACGGCCACCCCCTTGGATCGCCTATAAATAGAGGCCCCGAGCTCGAACTCGAACCCACACCACCTCTGCACTCCAATACCACGCCAAGCCACTGGAAGAGCCCCGAGGGAGCCTTCTTCCCCAACTCCGGCCGCCTCAACCCGCCACGGGGTCCAGCTCGATTCACCCCCGTGCGTGCACCTCTACCTCTCAACTCTTGCCAGTAGCTTCCTAATGCATCCACTCTCCTGACCCGCGCTTCAATTTGGAGTTTGCAGCGCCCACCGGAGTACTCCACCATCGCCCGAACCACCGTCCGCCGGAGAAAGTGTCGCCGTCGACGTGGTGCTCTCCGACGACCAAGTCCACCACCCACCGACGCGGAAGAACACCCTGAACCTCTTGGTACCCTCCGATCTCCCTGCCTCGCCGTGGTTCGACGCCGGCGACCACCGCAGCCTTCGGGCGCCGGCGAGCTCCATTGGAGTTTAAACCTGACGGGTGGACCCCCCCCCGTCAGCCTCTCTTCTCTTCCCCCCCCCCCCTCGAACAGTTTTCTGATGGCGCCTTCGGGCAAATGCACTTTCCCTTTTGGGCTGGCGCCTTTCTTTACGAACCGTTTTCTGGTTTTTCAAACAAGTCCCTGTTTCTTTTCTGTTTCATCACAGATCAGTCCTTGGACTAAAACCCTCATAACTTTCTAATAAAAGATGATTTTTGATTGATTCTTTTTCTGTCAGTCTTATAATTTTGTCTAGTTTTTTATAGTATTTATTTGGAAAATATTTGGAACAATTTTTGTGCATGCGACGATTTTCACGTTAGTGTACGGTTTCATATACCGTAGGTTCCGGAGGAGGTGACGGAGCCGCGAACTTCGCCGAGCTAGACTCCGACTTCTCCGAACCAGGCAAGCATGTTTGAACCTTTGATATGATGGGTGTTTTGCATGTTTGCTTGAATGGTTTGTTCATGGCATAGGAGCATCGGTGAGTATTTCGTTGCATGCAAGGCAACTGACCGTGTGTTTCAAAGTTATCATGATCTTTGTTGAGAGATGACCTGATCATGTGGTGACATGAAAGGTAGCAAGATGGTATTGTTGTAGCATGCCAGTCTTACGTCATCTGATAAACTCCAACGTTAACGTGGACTGAGCCACGTTACCGTCCTTCCCCTTTCGTGCTGCCACATGTTTCCTGCAAAGGATACGGTTTAGTAAGTTGTTAACCTCCTTCCATGTACACACCAAATAGAGGGGCTGGGATGAGGGTTCCATGGCCCTTGATTAAAGCCAGTCATCCGGTCAGGGGGCATGGGTGTTTCCGGTTGGGACCGAGAGGGGGGCACCCCTTAGAGCGCGCGTATATAAATTTGATCCCATGCTACGCGAGGTTGTAGCCTCCCCGTCTCAAAGTTTTTCTTGAACGTTGCCGAGGGTGATTCCTGGCATCGGAATGTTTAATGGGTGTGTACTGGTTAGATGTGTTTCTCCTAAAACACCGTGCACGGAACTAGTCCCTTGTGACTACTGAAATCCGTTGGCTGTGGTTAAAGTACAAACTCTGCAGAGTCAAATCCTTCGGAGTCATCGTGCCTATGGTCGAGGACCATGGCCAGTATATCCATATCTATGTCAGTCCTCGTGGTAAATCCCCGGTGAACAAGCTTGAGTAGTATACCCGTTGAATTGTTATTCCTGTGGATGGACTAACCTTTTGTTTATCTCATACTTGAATATTCCCTTGAAATGAATTAAATTCATGAGCTACTGAATTATTAAGTGGTGAAGTATAAGCCCTTTATGTGATGTCGCTCAGACGTCCGACTGTGGCACGCCCGTTATTTACTTTTGATATAAGCCCTTTATGTGATGTCGCTCAGACGTCCGACTGTGGCACGCCCGTTATTTACTTTTGATATAAGCCCTTTATGTGATGTCGCTTCAGACGTCCGACTGTGGCACGCACTGTTATATTTTTTTTATTATAAGCCCTTTATGTGATGTCGCTTCAGACGTCCGACTGTGGCACGCACTGTTATTTTTTTTTCATTATAAGCCCTTTATGTGATGTCGCTTCAGACGTCCGACTGTGGCACGCACTGTTATTTATTTTTCCATTATAAGCCCTTTATGTGGTGTCGCCTTGACGCCCGACTGCGGCATTGTTATTTCAATTGTATCCTTTCGAGGAGTCATTCAAACACTCGATTGGCCTTCAGTATTACTTTTGGGATTTCGGGAGGACTACTGCCCGACTTCCCTTTTATTTCCCATGCATGGTTATCTCATTGTCTGAGTACGCTTTGTTAATCTGTTCATATGCATCATGTTTACATTTGTTATATCTTATGTCCGAACTGTCTTGCGAGTACTTTCATAGTACTCACCTGGCTTGTTGATTTGGCCAGATGTTGACGAAGGCGATCTCATGGATGAAGAGTTTGATAGTGAGTCCGACGCCTAGAGGAGTCCCGGTCAGTCCCGTGCGATCCTGGATATTGGTCACTTGTATTATATACGCTTCCGCCACCCACAATAAGTATCCTCGAGCCTCACTCCGACGCTCGAAGAGCTGTTAGATTCAGGAGTAATGTCACCCACTTCGCTGTGACATATCCACCACCGCTTTTATTGTGAGTTAGTAGTTATGCCACCCTATCCGCCTTTATGTGTCATTGGCGTGTTTGTAATAAATTGTTGAGCAGTCTCCGCTCAACCTTGTATTATATTCAGTACTCCTGGTTTTTCTTCTGTGATCAAGAAATTGTCTACCCGTGAGAAGGAATTCTTCTCTACTGGTCCATAAAAGGAATCGGTTTCTCAATAAATATTTTTATTGGAAACCGGTCGTGACACTTTGTGCGCATCTTTCCTTCATGGAAAGATTATACCGTAGACACAGAACAATTTCCAGTCTTCCTCCCCAACTTACGCGTAAGTAATGTACTAATGTTATTCATGGTCATTACTGCATATGTTTCTGCTGACAGAAGACACAAGATTTCATTCTTTTAAATAGGCGAGGACCAAACTGGATTGTGAAGACGAGCAAGGGTTGGTTGCACTTTTCAAGCACTCACTGATGAAGTATCATTCCTACCTGAGGCAAGCGCACTTCGATGACAAGCCTCTAAACGCAATTTCTGTAAAGTCTCCGGTGCTACATTTATCCGACGGTGACTGGAATAATCTTGTTACAGATTGGTCTCGGCTGCAGCGTAAGTTACTATCTATGATATCACATCACAATTTGAACTACATTTCTGCATTTGCCTTAACGTCTCACTTGTACGAAAACTATTAGCAGAAGAACATTCATTCTCAAGGGACCACAGAATCTCGCAACTATACTACACACTGCATTGCTCTTGTGAGTACCTCTTGCCCTGTATGACCATACTTACTTTCATACCTGTTTGATTATGTAGCATCACTGCACATGTTAGCCTCGTTATCGTCCATTTGGTGGACATTATAAGATCCGTATGGACTCTTACATAAATTTAGAATCAACCCAATGCTTTTGAAGAGGTTTAGCTCTGCAGTCCTCTTGTAAGGACTGAACGTCGTCTATCACTGTACTTACATTAACAGCTACTCCCTCTGACCCATAATATAAGAACGTTTAGTACAGTACACCAGTCTTCAAAACACTCTTGTATTATGGGAAGAGGGATTGGTTCATTGTGTAGCATTCTGCATCTTATCTCCCTCGGAGCGATGCCAGTGCAGAAGTGTAGCCCATTGCTCTTGTCAGTACATTTTGTCCCGTAATGCTTGTACTTCTAGGGATTGGTAGTTGATTATGTAGCATCAATCTGCATCTTATCTTCATTATCCTCTATCCCTTCCAGTATTATCATATCTATAATTACTCTCTACAAAATGTAGAGTACAGGCAATGCTTATGAAGAAGATTCTGTGCTGAAATTCTTGAGTTATCCTTCCCTTGACATGGATAAGGGCATTATAAAGCCGGTGTTAACTGTTAATGTAAGTCAGTCCTTCTAAAGCCTTTATCCTCAACTGTTGTTTAATTTGCTCATACTCCCTATCGTTTACTGCTGTTTAGTTTGCTGTTTCTACCAAAATGCATGTTCGCAAGAACCATAAGTTCTAAGTTTTACTTGTAAAACCTAATTCCTTATTCATACCATGCACATTACTCAATACTCCCTATATGTATGCTTGTTTTTGTGGATCTATAATCCAATGTGTGGTGAAGCAGCCCACGTTTGCACCTTGTCATCTCCTATTTTATCTTACTGATGTGGCTGATGATATGAACAACATGCCATGCACATTAACCAAAATATATACAATGATTTTCTTTGCCCTTCATCTATGCTTGTTATGTTGACATGGTAATCCAGTATTGTGGTGAAGCTCCCTGCATTATGAACAATGCCAAATTATGCTATTGATATTTTGAACTTACTCTTTATTTTCTAATTTGAAATTGGATGGAATTGACAGCACAGTTATCATCTCTGTTTATACACGTGCAAAACCTGTCATCTCTCTGCTTTGTTTCAGGGTGATATGCCTGATGGCATGCACAAGTCTGCTGAAGGCTGTGAGCAACATATATTTCAGCAAAGAAGGCAAAACATCTTGAAGATAGATAGACAACCCCAAAGTCTTGTCTTGATGCAGTGTTCAAGTTACTTGAGACTAGCAGTCCGACAAGCTCACAAAATTCGTTGTCTGAATCAGTTCGACTTCTTCAGTCCCAAGTTCTAGCAGAAAGGCATTCTGCAACTCAACTTTGACTTGAAGTCCTATCTCTAAGAAAGATTGCGGAGAACACCAATGAGAACCTCATCGCTAAACAGCTACATCTGGAAGCTATGACCGACATGCTAGGCCGGTCTCACAGCCTTGCTCAGCAGCTTGCGCAGTAGTTCCCGCGCAAGGCTAACCTTTCTTGAACTGTCTTGGAAGTGGTCTCGGTTCAGTATTACTTTGTTACGCTGCAATGGTGCCCAGTTTTTGTAATCTGCTTCTTCGTTGCACGTTATGATCAGTGGTGGCGAACTTCGATGCCCAGTGGATGTAATATACCATAAATCCTTTATTGTATAGTAAAGGTTTCTTAATTCCTACTAGTTATTGCCATCATTCGCTATCTGAAAAAAATCAGATGTAGTTGACAGGGCCGAAACATTCGCCTCTAACGGGCCTGGTGTTTAGCGGGCCACAATTGGGCCAACCTGCATCTTTCTTGGACCCAAATCATTGGGGCCTGCACACTTTGCGCGAGGCCCACAACTTACACCGGCCTATATTTTAGTTGGGCTTTTTGTGGACCCAACACTTAGTTTGGCCCAGGTAGCGTTGGGCCATTAACAGGCTGAATATTGTACTGGCCTGTTACGGCCCAGATGAAACCATGGGCCTTTAGCAGGCCGAAATGCATATTGGGCCTCAATTTTCACTAGTCGTCGACGGTCCTTTAGCAGGCTGAAATGTAGACCGGGCCTTTTTGGGCCCAGTTATATCACGGGCAGTTACCAGGCCGAAACATATCTCGGTCCTTAGTTGGCCCACTGATATCATGGGCCTTTAAGAGGCCGAAAGTTAGTACAGACATCAACGGGCCGAATTATGCGACATGCCTTTAACAGGCCCAAAGTCACGTTGGGCTTAATTGTTGCCACCTTTATCACGGGCCGTTAGTGGGCCCGATGTCCCGTCGGACCATATATGGCCCATGGGCAGCACGGGCCATTCCCAGGCCGAAAGTCACACCGGGCTAAAATGGGCCCATATCTACATCGGGCCTCTAACAGGCCGAAAGTCACTGGGCTGTAATTGGGCCCGAATATTCGGCGAACAATTAACAGGCCAGATCTGGCTTCGGGCCGTAAATGGGCCCAAATATTCGGCCAACAATTAACGGGCTAGATCTGGCTTCGGGCCGTAAATGGGCCTTTATTAAGCAGGCCGTTATTGGGCTGGCCCACTAGTACCTGAGTAAGTACTACGATCCTTTGACTGGGCCGGCCTTTTTAACCTATATGGGCCTCTGTTGGGCCGTGCCACGTGTCGACGTATCATAGGCGCTTTGGGTCCAATGAGTGGATGACATCTGTCCCAACGGTGAGCCGACACGTGTTTCCTCCTGCCAATGATGATTTTACACGTGGAAAATCCCCATTGGTCGGGGCTGTTAACGGGTTATCGGATCCAAAACCGGACCCGATAGCTTAACGGCGTTCCGTTATGGTGGATGCCACGTGTCGGTCACCCTTGACGAAAGCACTTCCGTGACGCGCGATTTATCGTCATGGAAGTGGACACTTCCGTGATGATAATTTTGGTAATGTCATGGAACACTTCTACGACAACACAGGTATGACTATCTTGATTCTGTCATAAATGTTTCATGGATGTACATGCATGACAGAAAACGTGACCTACTGTGACAAACACGTATCATCACAGAAGTGTATTTTTTGTAGTGGAGGATGCTGGAGGTCGACCAGCCACCGAGGTTGAGGCTTCACATGAAGGGGTGTTGCAATGGCGACATGTGGGTGAACACAAGGTTCCCCGCCCCTCATGTAATGCTCCTCCGTCGGGGTTGGAAAACCTTTGCGCGTGCCCACTGCCTGATGAAGGGGCACGTCCTCAGCTTCAAGTTAGCGGAGAGCGACCTGCTCTCCGACAAGGTCTTCGGGCAATCAGGGCATAGGCTAGGGTGCTGTGCGGAGTGCTCGAGTGATGACGAAAGCTCCTCCTCGAGCGACAGTGACCGGGAGGACAGTAACAGCGGTGACGAGGGCAGCGGGCGGGAGGATCATGGGTCCGACTAGGCATCGGACATACCGTCCCTGGGTGACGCCGGCAGCACCATCATCTGCATCGCCAGCTCCTTGAACTTCTCGGGGTAGCCTCCTTGGGCAGTTGGCGTGGGAAGGCCGGAGAAGACGAAGAAGGCAGGTGGCGGGCCGTCAAGTCGGAGTACGCAGGCACTGACGCCTTCATTGCGTATTGCCGGCCTGCTGCCTCATCTTTCGGCTCTTCTCCCGGCCCCATCACCACCAGCCCTCTTCTGGATGGCCGCCGGGATGTTCTTTTGGTATCTTCTGTTGATCGTACCTCGCCTAGGCACTCCTTTTGCCCTTCTGCCATCTTGTTCTACTTCCTGAGGAGAGGGACAAGAAAGGGATTACGGACACCTTATCTCTTTTTAGTTCTTAAGCCTACGGGCCTTTGTAAGATTTAAACCTTGTAACCCCCCTTTCTCATGTATGCATTCCGTATGAATTGTACTTGTCAACAACGTATTAATGAAGAGAAGGGTGTTTGCCGGGTTTTGTTTGTGCGTGGGTGAGGCCTACACCAAGGAACGAGTCCTCGTTATCTTAAGATAAACATTATAACCCGGTAACAGACCTTGCCGTCTTCCTGCTCTATAGCTCGACTACACTCACACCCTTGGGCGAAGGTAGGGGCAAAGTAGGATTAGGCCCTTCGCTTGTTCCCTTCCCAACGCACTACGACCAAGTTCCGGCCCAAAGTAAGGTTTTTTGGGCATGGGAAAGAGGGAGCAAGATGGTATAAGAGTGAGCGAAGTCTCGTACGTTCAAGTTTCATACGGAAATATAGAGTGGGGGATGAAAGACTTATTTGATTGTGCAGCCCCCGGCAACCGTGGCTTGCCGTGGTCGGATCTTTGGATCTGCAGCCCCCGGCAACCTTGGCCTACCGGGGTCGGGGCGTTGTCCTATTTTCTTTCTTCCAAACAGCTCAGCAGAAATGTCCATGCACCCTACAAACCAAAAAAGGATGGAAAGGAATAGAGAGATGCACACTCTACCTCTGTGCTAGGGGTCAGTCGCTGCTAAGCACTATCAACTCTAACAGAGAGAGACTCAACCTAGCATGCATGCTAAGACTTAGGGCGCTAGCGCTTCATTTATTTATGCTCAGGGTCTGCGCCTGGCTTTGTACAAAGGGTTACATGCCTTTCCTGCAAAGCTTGTACAAAAAGTGGTCTGCCGGGGAGCCCGACAACCGCGCCTTATGGGTAAAACTTGCGAAGATGTTCGATGTTCGAGGAGTTGCTCATTGGAATACCATCTTCGGTCTCCAGGCGGACTGCGCCAGGCCTGGTGACTCGTATTACACTACTAGGGAAAACCTTATACACAGAATCTTACCAGCAGCGCGACACAAAAAAAAGCGCTACTACTAATTAGCAGTAGCGCGGCTAAGAGAAACACGCTACTGATGCAAATTTAGCTGTAGCGCACGAGGGCTAAACCGCGCTGCTACAAAAATCGACCGACAGTAACCAACAACCTAAGTTTAGCAGCAGCGCGGTGTCATGATACGCGCTACTGCTAATGCAATAGTAGTAGCGCGCTTTTTACTCACGTCACTGCTACTAATTTTGAAATTGTCCACATGGTTGGCCCCGTTTAGCAGTAGCGCGTGTGAGAAAAGCGCGCTCCTTCTACGCTCTGATCAGTAGCACGCTTTTCCTCCCACGCTACTGCTAAGACGCAGCACCCCACCACCTTTTTCCACCCATCCTCCCCTCTCCCCCATCTCCTCTCCTCCCTTTCCCCTACCTCCCACATCCTCCCTCTCTCACTCTTCTTCTTCCTCAATACTTCTCCCCCCATTACTCTCCCTCTTCTACCTACCTTTCTCTCTCTTCATTACTCCTAGCTAACTACACCACCTCCATTAATGCATCTCCTTTCTCTTTTTCCTTCCCCCTCCACTAGTTGTTTTCTACTCCCAAATTAGCTAGCTAGGTAGATGTAGCAGTTAGTTAAGTGACCTATTTGCCCCCCTAACTAGGTCTATCTTTTGTCAAGAAGAGCTTTGTGCACTTTTGATCTCCCTACATCATCATCTCCAACCGTGTGCTCGATCTCGAGATAGAGTTGATTAAAATTTCATGCTTTTGCAAAATGGAAATATGTGTATGTGTGTGATATGATAATTGGGCAATATGATGGAAATTGTGTGTGTGGCATGAGTTGACGCCAAATTGTGCTTTTGAGTTGCCTATGTTTTGCCGAAATGTCGATTTATTTCCGTTTCGGCGAATTCCGGGCATACTCTAGATCTATATGTCCTATTTTTAGGGAAGGTCATGCCGAATTTTTGTATGACTTTGATGCATACATGCATTTTTATAATCAATTTGTTTATTATTACCATGCAGACGCTCATGATGGTCAGTGGAATGATGGTGGACAGGTGGTTGTGGTCGGCGGTGTAGGACATGAAAGAAAATAACCGGACAGAGGTTTTATGTCTGTGTCGAAAATGCAAAGGAATAGTTTGGCTCGACCCCTATGACGATGGTCGTGTCGAAGCGCACCTGCTCATGACAGGTTTCATGGATGGCTATACTCGGTGGATAACTGAAGATGAGGATGACGATGTTGAGGACGCCGATGGGGCAGGCAATGAGGACACACTACTAGGGAAAAGCCTATACACAGAATCTTACCAGCATCACGCTTTAAAATAGGGCACTGCTGCTACATAGCAGTATCCCGTGCAAACGAAACTCGCTGCTGAAATAAATATAGCAGTAGCGCGCCCGCTCTAAGACGCGCTACTGCTATAATTCCCACGACGCCGCCGCGAGGCTAGTTCTAGCAGCAACTCATTAGCACGAAGAGCGCTACTGCTCCGGATCATAGCAGCAGCGCATTTCACCAATAAGCGCTACTGCTAAGTTTACTACAAATATTTAGTCCCACCTCGCTCCGTGAAGAGAGTTTCTACCACCTTAAATATGTTACTTCTCAAACTTTCACAAGCACTTGGTCTTCATTGAACTCTATGTGTAGAATTTGTGGCCGCAATATGAGTCTTCATCGGTTCCTAAACCGGTGAGGACTCATATTGACAAATCAGATTGTACACAAAAAGATCGTTGATGATCAATGTATTTTTTATGTCTATTTTTACATGCTGACACATAGTAGTAGCGTGTTCTTTGTGAAAGGCGCTACTGCTAGGTAGTTTAGCAGTAGCGTCTTTCTCTACAGCGCGCTACTGCTAAGCCATCCCATCTCCCACCCACCACTCTCCTCTATCCGATCCACTCACACTCACACACTCACTGGATCTCCCCCTCAACCCTCCGCGCCGGTCCTCCCCCGTTGCCCCTCCTCCCTCTGCGCCGCCGTCACCTCCTCCTCCTCGCTGGACTCGGTATCGGCCTCCTCCACCACCCTCCCTCCACTTGCCGCTGGCCGGCCCCTCCTCGCTCCGCCTTCCTCCTCCGTCCTCCCTCCACTCGCCGCCGGCCGGCCTCTCCTCGCTCCGCCTTCCTCCTCCGTCCTACTCTCTTCTCCCTCCTCGAGTCGCCCCTCCTTCTACCTACTCCCTCCTCCATCCACAAACCCTGCTCCCTACTACATTTTGATTTAGTAGGCTAGTTCATATGCAACATTTTGATTTAGTTGATATGATTTAGTTGATTTAGTAGGCTAGTTGATTTATAACATTTTGATTTAGTTGATTTAGTTGATTTAGTATGCACCATTTTATTGTTATTTTTTCTGTACATGGATAGCTAGATGTTTTTGTTTTTCCGTAATAAGTTATTTTTTGGCAAAATGTAGGTGCCAATTTAGTTAAATTTGCCACTTGTTTTTTTAATCAATTATCTTAGGCAATATGGGCCAAATTAGATGAAATGTCTTTGTAGGTGGTACCCTTATTTGGTAGATATTTGTGAAAAGTTTTTTCGGCAATAGGTGCTACCGAAATGCTTTGGTTGGTGGCACCTTGTCATCTAATATGTTACTAGATCTTAGGATTATAATTGTCCATCAAATTGCTTCTCGCGGAAGAACCAAAAATATCACATGCTACTGTTTTTCTTTCCAGTGAAGTGGATCATTAATCCTTTGCTCATATTGCTTTAGGAAAATGGCGCCACCACCACCACCACCATGTCGACTGTGCAAGTCAAGGTGTGCCAGCAGCCTTGCAACTGGCAACTTGTACGACATCTACTTCCAGCCAAGTTTTTGTCATGCGGCGGTAAGAAAT
The DNA here is from genome assembly GCF_002575655.3 of Aegilops tauschii subsp. strangulata. Classification (NCBI taxonomy): domain Eukaryota; kingdom Viridiplantae; phylum Streptophyta; class Magnoliopsida; order Poales; family Poaceae; genus Aegilops; species Aegilops tauschii. The sequence goes on from NC_053041.3 coordinate 72,921,844, forward strand.
TAGATGAAATGTAACAACTATTTTATTTTTAGTGTTGGCATTACTGCATTGTGTCATTTTGCTTTTTATAAACAGATCGTCCCATGCAATGTGAGGTTGAAATTCCATAAGCTGACAGGAGACACTATGACATTTGAGGTTCCTGGGGGGCCGTACACTATGGAAGTTGAGAAAGGACGCAATATGTCGCAGATTGGAGGAGATGGATGGGCCCGTTTCCTCGCCGCATGCGTCTTACTGGTGGTGAGATGATCAGCTTCTCCTTCAGAGCAGAAAGGCCCAAGCTGGCTGTCATTTATATCAACCTGGTGGAAGATGATGAAGATGACGAAGATGATGAAGATTGACGGTGTCCTAGACTAGGGGGTACTCACCACGTCGTCTCCCGACCAGCTGGATCGGGCCGAGGACCCCCATTGCGGTTCACTATTGGGCCAGTTCGGACAGCCCATGCCGCGTACAAGGAGGATTCTACAAGACTTGGCTCCCAAGACAAGGACTCCTCTAAACCCTAGGCCTACGGTGCATATAAAAACCGAGGCCAGGCTAGTCAATAGACAATCTCATGTTCATTACTATAGTCTCGTGGTAGATACATGTACCCTGTACTACACCCTATATGAATACAATCAAAAGCAGCATGTAGGGTATTATCTCATCAAGAGAGCCCGAAGCTGGGTAAAACCCCGTGTCCATGTTACCATCGCTCCAAGACGCCTAGCTTAGGACCCCTACTACAAGATACGCCGGATATTGAACCGACATTGGTGCTTTCATTGAGAGCCTGCTGGGTGATCGCCGCGGGTCGATGGATGATCAGGCGATATTTTTTCAGCTAGATCTGTTTCATGTGAACTGTCTTTTTTCTGCAAATTGTTGTTGCCTCGGGCTATTTGTCCGCAAGTGCCAGATGAAGATGAAGGAGTTTTTTTGCGGCTGTTGCTGTGTCCGGCGGCTGCGTTTTTTCTACACGATCCGAATACAGTAGGGTAGCCGAGATATCTGCGAGGTGCACATGCGTTTGGCCGAAGATATAGAGGCTGCCTTCCACCTATGCTACGTCAAGAGATCAGACCAAAGGCCAACCCATTGATGCGTCAATTGAATGTTAATTCTTCTGGCTGCACGTGGATCAAGGGAAAAATTCTGTTTGTGTTTGTTCTCCTCTGCACGTGAGCCATCAGAGAAGTGATCCGATCTAATTAGTGCTATTTTTAATCAGAAGAACAGGATAGTTCTCAAGATTTGGTCAATGATTTGTGCGCCCTAGCCCTTGCTTTACTAGTTGTGTAAAGGCCAACCTAATGTTTGTTTCTTGTTGTTTTTCATAAATTGTTGCTGCAACTCCCCTTGGAGATCGACCCGGCCAGCAGGATCCGAGGTCGGCTGGCAGAGTTCTACTAGGCGGTGTTCCAGCCGAGGATGCGACAGAGCCTGTACCAGCGCACGTGGACTGAAGAGCTGTATCAATTTTGTTGGTTGCTGGCATCATCAGGGAGATTCACTTCCTTTTGCTTTTCAATTCAGCTTCTAGTCGTTCGTTGGTCTCCTGCTACCTTTTGGTGAGAAGTACGTAGATCAGAAGTACTAACTACTACTGCAATTAATTTAGTCTTGCAGCACTATCTCCCAAACCTAGTTGGCGAATACTCGTAATCCAACTAGAGCTATTACTGCCTGTTTTGGTAAATCCTCATGTAATGATTGAAGCGGTCTGACTCTTAGTATTAATTTAGTACGAATCAGTTCTTCTCGATTCCATCTCCAGCGGTCATCGCCGTCAAACATGTTTTATTTTTCCTAAAGTGTTCGTTTAGTGCATGAAATTATTACACATAGAATATTTTCTGTTGTTTCGCACTGCATTATTTTTGCAGAGATACTTTATCAACACTTGTAGAGGGCGTCGGTCTGGCCAGACTCTCGCCATCATCTAAGTCGGCCGACCTGTGTGGACATTGCTGCGCTACAACGCCATCACATCATGCAATTGAGTTACACCGCGCATTACCTAGCGCAACGACGCCAATTAAGGCCAAAGAGAGTTCGGCTCGGCGTAACCACAAGGAGATTTGACCTTCTTTTTTCCTTTCTCCCTATATATTATTTAATTTAGCAGGGCCACCACATGTTCTCTAATGGTTTATCTTGCATGCACTTCCTATGATGCAATGAGTACTAGCGCTATAGATGAGCCACGAGCTAGCTTACCTAGCGACTCCCGTGTGGAGCTATATAGTCACTTTGGGGCAGTTCTATCGCTCCTAGGGCTACATCCGGATCAGGCGCTTTTCTTCCTTATGAACAGTAATCGACCTCGACTACATCACGCAGTCACTTCGGCAAGCCGACGTCGTCGTCCCAATCGTCCTAAATTAGCTCGCGTGATCACTTTGTTGGTCAAAATTGCCATACCGGCAGGCTCGGTTGCCTCGGGGACTTCGGCATCGTTGAGAGAGCTCTAGCTCATCGAGTGTTCGGCACACAGGCCATATTCCTTTTATTACTCACTTTGCATAAATTATTAATTATGCAACATTTTTTATTATTACTATTATCTTCGGCATGCACTATTTTCTGTGCACAGGTAAATAATCCGGGTTGGGTACTCTGTCACCTCGGTGTACTGACGTACCACGTCACCTAGGATGGACTGGGGGTTTCATCATCATCTCATTAACCCACGCCGGGGACTTCGGTGTCATACTGTCGGCCTGCTTGGTCGTCTCGGTCGGACTGGGGGTTCCACCTCGCCGCACTGGTCGTGCTATGTCGCCACTTCGGAGTTCCGAGCTCTTCGCTCCGCCTCCTCGGGACTGGCTTGGGGGCTGGAACCTTGTCCCGCATCAAGCTCGGAACGCGTCATCAATGCCGAACACATTGACCAACTAATTCGCTTTCATGCTAAAAAACTTTCAGTTTTAAATTTTGTTCGGTTCGACCAAGCATTATACTTTTTTGGCAAAAAGTTGTTTATGAAAAACTTTCTTGTCAACACTTTGTTTGTGACAGACAAATTTAAATACCCCGTCTACTTGGGGGCTTCCTTTATGAAGGTTTTCCTCTTGCATACGATTGTACTTGTACGGCTTCGTTCCTAGTTCGTGTATTACGCCACAATATGCACCATATTGACTTAAGTGTTCCGCAAGCTGGGTTGCCTTGCTCTTGTGTTTACCACTACGTTCCCGATTGTTCGGCTAGGGAGTAAAGGGAGCACCTCTGCGATTGTCCCGACCGGGTCATCCGAGTTCGGACCTCAGACTGGGTGAAGCGGAAAGCTAGCGCTGTTATTGTTTTCAATTATGGTCGGCACACAACGGAACTCATTAGTACAAAAAATCTATTGCACAAGTCTCATAGTAACAATGAGCAACCAAATAAAGGTATCGGTGGAGGTACTATTTTCTTCGAAGATGCTTCTTACACTTCGTCAGTAATATAGCATAAGTTCCCCGAGCGCGCTTTGTCTGTTACAGCCTTATGGCCTGATTGCCTCGTTACCGGAAACACCGTCGATATTCTCGACAGGTGGAGTACATAACACTTTTCGGTCCTTGCCCGAAGAGGGAGAAGTCGACGGTCGGTTAAGACGCGTTTAAAGTTCGGGTGAACACAGATATGATATAAGTACTTCCGTACATACAATCATCTTACATAAAATTCTTTTGCCCAAGTCACTCGGGGGCTCTTAAATTAGTATGAGCCGTTATATAATAAATGTTTTCTTCTTGGTCATTGCAAAATCTTTTTCTATCACTCCTTTTTTCAACGCGAGTGTGTGGTCAATAGCCGAGGAGCCTAGTCTCTCTCTCTCTCAAAGCCGTTCGACTTTAGTTCGCTAAACTGGCCTAACGAGCAGTACTCCGCCTTCGAGATAGGAGGTTATAGCCGTGGGCTGACCCGCTTGAGGTCTTGAGATCGGATGTGTCATATTAGTGCATGATAGAAGCACCCCTTTTTTTGACCAATTTTCGGATTGGCACTGAACACTTGATCTAATTCGGACGTCAAGTTTTTACTAAATTGTTGGGTTTTCCAAGCCCATGGCATTTTTAAAACTATTTCTGTGTTCCCAACATTAGTCTCGCAGTGCAACGCCGGACACCTTTAGAGATTCGGCAAAAACATTCTCGGATATTGCTATATATGCATCAGTTTCGAATTGTGTCTTCGGTCAATAGTTGGGTTTCCCGGCTCCTATGCTTGCTTCCTATGTTCCACTTTGTTCGGATAGGTGTGCAAAGGGAGAACCACTGCGATTGTGCTTCCAGCTCGCATGGTTAAGCACCTCAGTGGAGAAAGCCGAAAACTGACTGTCACAATAAGCGTAAACTGGTCAGCGATCCGATGACTATGTTTAATGACGGGCCATTCATAACATTGGCCGAAGTGTTTACGGCTTGACCTCGGCTGTCGCCGAACACTAACCGGGGGCTCGTAGCTAGCTTCGCCAGTTTAAAGCTCCTATGACTAAGTGAAATTTATAAAGCCCACATATCTGATTGCCTCGTTTCCGCTAACACAACCGCCTTCGGCCACCGAGACGTCGGCTTAGGGTTGTTTTGTTATTGCAAAAACACCATGTGTAGCATCTACAAGGGGTGGAAGCCGACGATGGGCCACTTTCAGCTGATAAACGGTCACAATGGAGTCATAATAAACATATCATTGGCGTTTGTATTTAATATATGAGGGCCGCCTTCCGTAATCATCGTTATAAAGCCATACATATGCATCAATTTGACTTAAGATTTTGGCCAAGCTGGGTTGCCTGGCTCCTGTGCTTACCCCTACGTTCTTGATTGTTCGGCTGGGTGGTAAAGGGAGCACCTCTGTGATTGTTACTACCGGGTCATCCGAGTAAGTACCTCAGACTGGGTGAAGCCGAAAGCTAGCAATCTTAAAGGATCACATTGGTCGGCAATGACGGAAGTGAAAATTTTGGTTCATTAATACCACAGAGTTCAGGAACTTTCCCCGAACTAAATCCTCAATATATTCCTCCCACATTGATCGGAGGTGAGGTTTCATGATCATGATAAGCATGACGACCCAAAGAAAGGAACCGATAGCGGGACTATTTTTTTGGAAGATGTTTCTTACGTTAAAAACGTAATATAATATATCTCTCCGTGTACCTTTGTTTATAAAACCATATGGCCGGATTGCCTTGTTTTTCATAAATCTTTGCCCTTATAACGGCTTTATAAAGTACGACAAACACTCCCCAGCTACTGGCCGAGGAGGTTGAAGCCGATGGTCGGTCAACAAAGTTTGTACAATGCAGATTTGAGCATTAATGATGAAAAGTACTTGGACACATAGAATCATTACACATAATTTGTGATTTTACTCCGGATATCGATCATTAATTCGGCCACCCGTGCCCACATTAATGCCCACATTAAGGCTCGGGGGCTACTGGGCTTCACGCTCATTATTTATAAATATTAAAGTGGCACATCGATCCCCTGATCTGGTGTTGCCACCCGACCAGTGTCTCGGGGGCTACTGCATCGGCAATCCAATGTAGAAAATTTATGTGCAATATAGTTTTCGTGGAGATTATGATCCTCGGGTTGGTCGGCCGCACCCAACCCGAGTCTCGAGGACTTTGCACACCGCTTTTTGTGTCCTGAAGTATTCTGCCGAGCTAGGAGTTGATCCTCAGGCCAATTTTGCGAATCAACCTGAGTCTCGGCGGCTACTGGGATCAGCGGTCTTATGTCATCCTTCAGGTGCATCCCGGGTTTTAGACCGATACACACCTTGAGGGCTACTGGCTATATACCTCGGCAGAGAATAAATTGCACCAATAAAAAATATTGACAAAAAATCGGCCCGCAGTCGGGGTGGTGCACCACCTCGGAAGCAGTCTGGCATAAAGCTCGGGCGCTAGTGGCTGGCTCCATAGAGGGCATTTCCGGCATTAAGCTCGGCTAAACTCCTTCAACTTTTTTGAACCAAGGTGATCTATGACACCTTGGACATAGTCCGGCGTTGGAGCTTGGACATAGTCCAAGCGTTGGAGCTCGGATACAGTCCGGGGCTGGAGCTCGGATGCAGTTCGGCGTTGGAGCTCGAATATAAAAATACTCTTCGGATACAGTCCGACGTTGGAGCTTGGATACATTCTGGCGTTGGAGCTCGGAAGCGGTCCGGCGTTGGTGCTCGGCTGCAAAAGATACCTCGAATGCAGTCCGGCGTTGGAGCTCGGATGCAAGAGGACACTGCCGCCCGGGAACAACTTCAAACCCGTGGTGTGGCATAAAAATAACATGGCATTAATAAAGGCCGGAAACTTAAAGGGGCTCCTCGGATACCTGACGTGTAAACTCTTCGGATGCACTTCGGCGATCCTCAAGGTCGAAGATGAGAAGATTTGTTGAACCACTATTCAAGACCGACGACCGAAGATGAAGAACGGTTCAGAAGAATCGAAGAGCGTCCCGAACTTGAAGACCGGTTCAGGGGGCTACTGACGGTGTCCTGGACTAGGGGGTACTCACCACGTCGTCTCCCAACCAACTGGATTGGGACGAGGACCCCAATGGCGGTTCACTATTGGGCCAGTTCGGACAGCCCATGCCGCATACAAGGAGGATTCTACAAGACTTGGCGCCCAAGACAAGGACTCCTCTAAACCCTAGGCCTACGGTGCATATAAAAACCGAGGCCAGGCTAGTCAATAGACAATCTCATGTTCATTACTACAGTCTCGTGGTAGATACATGTACTCTGTACTACACCCCATATGAATACAATCAAAAGCAACATGTAGGGTATTATCTCATCAAGAGAGCCCGAAGCTGGGTAAAACCCCGTGTCCATGTTACCATCGCTCCAAGACGCCTAGCTTAGGGCCCCTACTACGAGATACGCCGGATATTGAACCGACAAAGATGACGAAGATGATGAAGATAATGAGGAACCACTCGATGAAGATGATGAAAACCCACTTCATGAAGCCACCGTAGCTCAAAGAATGAGGCTGAGCGAGGAGGAGGTGTGCAACCTATGGGACATAATTCCGCCACGTGATGACTTTGTCGGAGTGCCATTCGTGACCCGCCTGACAAGTACCATGGTCGATCGGGATGAAATGGTATGTTATACTGACTGTAGTAATTTGATGATATATATATATATATATATATATATATATATATATATATATATATATATGCTTTATTGTTATACTTACAAATGCAAATTATCCGATGATATGCTTAGTGTAGAGTCCAATGATATGCCTTGTGGAATATAGTCGATGATATGCTTTAGTGTAGAGTCTGGTCACATGCTTATTAGTGTAGAATCCAAGGAACTATTAATAGTGTAGATAATCCATATATACTTATTAGTAGAATTCATGCTTAATTAGTACAAATGCGTAGTACTGTGTCTTTTGATAGTGTAGAAATCTATACTTAATAGAAATATATTTGCAAGAGTATGTGCGAGGCTATTTATTAATTGATATGTTTTTCTTATTCAGAAATTGCCAAAGAACCTATCTGTGATTTGTGGTATCGAGCCTGATGAAGAAGGCTCAGTTGGACCACGACTTACCACAAGGGGCTCCATCACCACCTGTACTTACCGCATGGACACAGATGGTCGCACAGACTTAAAGTCGGTTGGGTGGAAGAGATTCCTCGTTGGCAAGAATCTTCGTGTTGGACAGGCCATCCTAATTACTATCAGGAACACCCACCTCCCAGGCTTGAGGATGATGATCGTCGTCGATATCATCTAGAACTACATATGTCTGTGTAGCTATATAATCTAGAACTACATATGATAATTGTCGTCGATATCATGTAGAACTACATATGATGATCGTCGTCGATATCATCTAGAACTACATATGATGATCGTCGTCGATATCACCTAGTACTGCTTGAGGATGCCTGTTGACTATATATGAAATTGTTATCTAGTACTCCCTCTGTTCCAAATTACTCCTCGTGGTTTTAGTTCAAATTTGAACTAAAACCACGACGAGTAATTTGGAACCGAGGGAGTACTACCAAGTACCTATAATGCTTTATGAAATTGATATCTAGTAGTACCTAGTATCAAATCGCTACAGCCAATTAATAGTAGCGCGTTCCGGAAAAGCGCTGCTGATATAGTCAATAGTAGTAGTGCGGGTACAGACCGCGCTACTACTAACAATTAGCTGTAGCGTGTCACAGCCCTAGCTCAGCCCTGTTGTCTTTGCTTGATCTTCATGTCATCATGTCTAAATTCAAATGAAATTTGAATTGGGGAATTTTCAAAGCCTCAGAAACCTTTTAAAAAATGATCAACATTAAAATTATCTCAAAGAAGCCCAAGAAAATGTTCTTGTTAAACCTTGAAAAATATTGGCAAGGATAAAATTCAAACCAATATTTTTGGAGGCTTTGAAAATATTTATTTTGGGCCTTTGAATTAAATCAATAACATATTTGAGTTCAACTTATTTCTGTTATATAAGAGATAAAGTTCAAATAATTTTTGTAAGTTGCATGTGGCCTTGCACTAGTTTCCTGAGCTCACCTAAAAATTTACAGAAAGTTCTAAATGATTTGATGCTTCAAATCAAATCTAACAAACTATAGAAAATAGAAAACATAAAAGAAATGTTAGAGAGAGGAGAAAACCTTACCTGGCGCTTACCTCCTGTGCCGCCCACCTGGCAGTCCAGCCACCTGGCGGCCCAGCCCACCCGCAGCAGCCAGTCACCCCCAACCTCCCGCCAGGAGGATGAGGGGCGCGTGCTCGCTGCGCGCGTCCACGCGCGAGGCTACCTCCTGGTTCTGCCGACGCAGGAGAGGCTCGAGAAGCCGCCACGCGCCACCCCGGTCCCTCTCGCCCGCCGCTCGTCCTCATTCCCTCCTCTGTCTCGTTCTCCTCCCCATAGCCGAGCGCTGCTGCCGCCACCGACGCCGTCCGCCGCGCCCACCGCCGTCGCCTTGCCTCCCCGAGCTATCCAGAGCCTCCGCCACCTCTCGCTTCACCTCTGCACCGAAGGAAGGAAGCACGGAGGCCCCGAGCAGCCGCCATCATCCTCGTCCTCAAGCTTCGGCTCCGGCGCCCTTCTCCGTCGATTCGCCATCTCCGACGCGTCCCCGAGCCTGCTGACCTTCTCTACCGCATCCCTGTGAGCTCCTACACCTCCTCCCGTGCTCGCCCCTCTGTTCCCGTCCTCTAACTGCAGCCTCGCCATGGCCGAGCACTTGCCGCCGCCGCACGAGCTCGTCGCCGACGAGGCTCCGGTGACCAAATGGTCCCGTGCGTGCCTCTGTTGGGTTCGTGAGCTCTCGTAGATCCCGAAGGTGCAAACCGCTGGTCCTCCCGCACGCCGTGTCGTCGATTCCGTCGACACCCGAGCTCCGGCCACCGCCCAGCTCGTCGCTGCCGCACGCCGTCCCAGCACACACCGCGGCCAACATTAGATGCGCTGATCGCAGGCTTTCGAACGCGCCGAGCCGCGCGGCCAGCCGACGCCGGAGTTGGCCGGGCGGGCATCGCCGCCGCGCTCTGGTTATCGCCGGAGTTAATCCGATGACGTGGTAGATTAGTTAGGGCTAATGACGCAGTGAGTTAACACCTAGTGACTCTGACAGTCGGGCCCTGCTGCCTAATTAAACTTGGTTTAGTTCCTGCTTAGGATTAACTAACCACAGTGGCCCCACGCGCCAGTTTCGACCGTGCTGACGTGGCCATTGACTGGGCCCACCTGTCAGTGACACAAATGACACTGGGTCACTGACCAGTGGGCCCCACTGGTCAGGTTTGACCTGGACGGCACTTGTTGACCTGCTGAGGTCAGCATGACGTAATGCTGACGCAGTAAATATTTTTTGGATTTTAAATAAATCAGAAATGATTTATTTATTTAAGAAAATATCCAAAACTTCTAAAAATCATAGAAATTCAACCCGTAGCTCAGAATGAAAAGATTTATATATGAAAAATGATCATAAAAATCCAATCTATCCAGTTGTACTGGTTTCATGCATGTTTAAACAACTTAACCTTGCTTTTTAGATCAAAACATGATAATGCACTTTATAAGTTCTTAGTTTGAATTTGAATTTGAACCTTTGGTTCAAATCAACTCAAACCCTTCTGTTCTTAGCTGCATTAGCTCAAATCACAACATATTGACATGACATGATCATGCATCATATTGTGCATTGCATTGATTATGTTCTTTCTCTGTTGCCGGTGTTGTTCCCCCTCGGTAGACGTTGTTCCGACGATGAGTTCGATAACACCGATGAAGAACTATACTATCTTCAGAAGTGCCAGGCAAGCAAAACCCCCTTGTTCATTCCGATACAATCCCACTCTCTCGCTCCTGCTCTCTTTTACTGCATTAGGACAACAACGATACAACTGTTACATGCTGCGGTAGCTGAACCCCTTTTCCTCTGCATGACCTGTCATTGCCACAGTAAATAGATGAAACCCACTAGCATGAGTAGGAGTTGTTTGAGCCCTGATGTGCCTACTCATTCGTGCTGGTTTGTCATGCCTGCTACTACATAGAGTTGAGTCAGGTCTGATTCATCGGGAATGAATTGGAATGGTGATGAACATGTCCTACTGTGTGTGAGCTAACTGTGTGAACACAATTTGGTAAAGGTAGCGGTGTGAGGCCATGTAGGAGTACATGGTGGGTTGTCTCATTGAAACCGTCCTCAGGAACTGAGTTCTGTGTTTGTGATCCATGAATAGTTACTACCACACATTCGATCCTTAATTGACTCTCTCGACTTATTAATCGCCATGATCTCTGTCCAGGAGTTGCAACTAGTTTCTGGTGTTTGTAGGATATGTGTTGGAGGCCGTGCATAGCGCTGACCCTAGGGGTGGGCTATGATGCGGTAGATACACCGTGGCCCGGTGTACCGGGCGCCCGTTTGGTGTCTCGAGAACCCTACACACATCGTTTGGGGCTGTGAGCGAAACCCCGGCCGGATCTCCTCGCGGATGAAACCCAAATAGGCGATAAACCTGGACTAGAGACTTGTGTGGTTAGTCATGTCGTGGCAGACTCCCTCGCCAGGCTTCCGCTTGAAGGTTGCCGAGATACACGACGTGTACATGGTGGTAAGTGGCGAGAGCGTGTGTGAAGAAGTACAGCCCTGCAGGGTTATAAATGATCTATTCGAATAGCCGTGTCCGCAGTAAAGGACTTCTGGGTTGCCTGTATAGTTCATGGACAAGTGAAAAGTGGATACTCTAAGACACGCAAGATAAGCGTGAGTGCTATGGATGGCCTCCTCGTAGGGAGACGGGAGCGGATTCACAGTGGTGTATTGATATGGTGAATATGTGGACTCGTGTGCGCCACCTCAAAAGACTTACTTGCAGTCATAGTTTAGGATAGCCACTGAGTCAAAGCTGGCTTGCTACAGTCAAAATCCACCACCCCCTTTGTTGATACTGGTGCATATGTAGCTAGTTCTGATGAAAGTCTTGCTGGGTACATTTGTACTCATGTTTGCTAATTTTATGTTTTGCAGAGAGACGTCAGTCTCGCTAGTAGTTCCGTGTGGACTTCGACGTTTAGCTTGATACCTCAGCTACGATCTTGTGCCCTCGGCAGGATCTGGTAGATAGTCAGGCTTCTCAGCCATTTTCATTTGTAGATGTTTGTACTTAAACATGTTAAGCTTCCGCATGTGCTTTGACTTGTATGCTCTGAATGATGGGTCATTAGACCCATGTTTGGAATATCTCGCTCCTCGGAGCCTAATGAATAAATACGTTGAGTCATAGAGTTTTGTTGTGATGCCATGTTGTATTTACACATATCGAGCATATTGTGTGTATGATTGAAATGCTTGGTATGTGTGGGATCCGACAACCTAGTTGTTTATCCTTGGTAGCCTCTCTTATGGGGAAATGTTGTCTTGTGCTTCCATGAGCCATAGTACTCCACTACAGCCCGGTTCAGCGGAGTCCTGCTAGCCCAGCACTACTACTCCGGAACACTTGACTGGCCGGCATGTGATTCACTTCGTTCCTGTGTCTGTCCCTTCGGGGAAATGTCATGCGGTGACATCCGGAGTCGTGCCTAGCCTGCTATAGCCCGGTTCACTGGAGTCCTATTACCCCAGTGTTACAGCCCGGATTCGCAAGCTGCTGACCGACATGCTCGATGTTGATTCATGTATGCCTGTCCCCGTAAGTTAGTGCCACTTTAGGTTCACGACTAGTCATGTCGGCCCGGGTTCCCTGTCATATGGATGCTAGCGACACTATCATATACGTGAGCCAAAAGGCGCAGACGGTCCTGGGCCATGGTAGGGCGATACCCGTGGGAATACCGTGCGTGAGGCCGCAAAGTGATATGAGGTGTTACCTGCTAGATCGATGTGACTTGGAATCGGGGTCCTGACGGCTTTGGTATCAGAGCCTGACTGCGTGCAGGATTACCAAGCCAAACTGGTCGAAGTTGAGTTTAGAAATGCTTTAGTTATATAAGGGAATTGATTGTGGAAGGGAACGTAAGGCTCTTTTTACTCCTTTACCTTATGCCCTTCTGATCTGAGTCATCCTCTTCTCTTCTACGGGGATTAAGAACTAGGATTCTCGTCTATCTATCAGGATCACGTGTTACTAATCCGTAGACTTATAGGATTGTTGGTTTCAAGTCTCAGTTCAGTTTCTACTACTTCCGTGTGTTCATAGCTGGCCTCAGAACTTTCATACTGTGATGTTAAGTGGTTATTCCACCATTTTGCAGGATGTCTCAAATCATTTTGAGTATTTACAGCCATTATGCTGTCCGAGTCATCCGAGGTTTCTAAATAGTCTGATGCATTTGCAAAGCCCTTCTTTCCGTTCCCGATTTCCCTTTGGGCCAGGTTAATCACACTAATTGCTGAGTTGAGGTATTCTATTTCCTCGACATATATGTTCGAGTTATTATTATGACCCTAGGTGTTTTAGGGAGTCACCTAGTAATCTAGCCATGTTTTGTGTTCCCGGTGTGATGATTCTGGCCACCATTCTCGAAAGCATCCCGTGATGCCATTTAGTAGTAGGTATTCTACTCCTGGGCTCTTGAACCCGAGATTCACCCTACTTACCTCGTGTTGATAGTGTTGCTCGTACCTTTAGGATATTAGTAATCTTTGCGATAGTCCTCGAGGTCCGTGGTATTTCCTTCTTCCAAATACCATGAACTATTTATGGCAGAAGTTCTTTTGAATCAAAAGATCACAACCAGAGTGCTCTTGATGAGTTCTCCATTCTACATTGTGAATCTGCTAGTTCTACCTTTCTGCATGGGTTATCTGGAAGAAATGTTGAGCTTTGCTCGACATACTAATCTATGCATCCACAACTCAGAAAATCAGATGTTCTTTTGAGTTGTCCCTCTTTAGTGGTATTCTGACCTCTGTCTATCAATTGATAGTCAGGACTAGTTGTGCATTCGTGTTATCGATGCCTATTATTCTTGTGGTCTGTCAAGCCGTTCTATTCCAGAATGACTAGGAGAAACAAACTCCAGTACCTCATCCATTTCTTGGACTGGTCAAAGTAGTTGTATTCCACAGATCAAAATGCCAATCCAGCTTTTGTTCTGTTCTATCTTGGAGTGTTGCCTCCTTATGTCATGATTGTCATGAGAATTGCACCACCTCTTATGAATTCTTGACACAGTGATACTTCTCGCCATCATCATTCGCTCCTCGGTTCCATGTTGTTGCAACCGGAATACTGACAAGTGAACCGTGATGTGTGAAATCAATACTCCTAGCAACTAGTTGCTTGGTAGTAAATGGACAATATTCTCATTCTTAGCGTGTTGGTTATTGAATCATCATTCTAAGATAGATTGTGCTACATAGTCCTTATTTCCGGTGCACTCTTCGATCAATGAGTTAGGATTATTCAATCCCTTGCTTATTTGATCATATCGTCTTGCTCTGAAAAGCAAGATTGTTCTTGAGCTTAGTAACATATCGGTGGTTCGTGATGTTCCGAAAATCTTCTCATAAGTATTACCAGGTTGTCACCTGACCGCTATGTTGACTTCGTGATCATGTTGGTTTTCCTCTAAACCACCAATTCTCCAAGAATCTGTGTCGGATACCCTGAGCTAGTTGGTTAAGCCAAACAACAACTTGGAGAGTTGGAAGATAAAAGCTTGTTGGACTTAGTTCATGTTAAGGGATATCTTTTTGTGTGTGTGTGTTAGTTGAAGAAAGATGATATCTTCATCGATTGGTCCCTGTGATCAGTTGTTGGACCTATTGTCTTGTCAAAACTTTGATTTGGGTATGGGCTATCGTCAAGTCAAATCAGAACCAACGATGTTCGTAATGCTGTCTTACTCGTGGTTGATCCCTCGAGCATACACCATTACATCTTTTGGGTCTGACCAATGCCACCACCGTGTTCACATGATGGTGGAAGTCCAGTGATATGGAAATTCCGATGAGTTGCTGTTGAGCCCATCAGCAGCATTTTGTCTCCCCCATGATTCATGTTGAACATCAACCTAGTGTAGGAAACTTTGCAAGCAATGCCTTCGTGTTCCGTTCATGAAGCTTATGCTTGCATGGAAGAAGTGACTTCCTCGAATTCATGTGCATTTGGTGCAAGTTGACGCCGTGAGTTCGAGAAAGATTGTTTTTGTTTTCTCTGGTACCATCCCAAGTCAGTTATGCATGTGCGAATGTATTCTATAGTTTGGTAGATTAATTACCTCCACTCCATATGTATTCCCTAGCACACCAAGTCCAACGAAAAGAAGCTCCTTCTTAAGAGCAAGACTTATACAAGGACTTCGATATCCTCGATGATGGTTCCCCACCTGAACTCGGCAGTGTTTTGTTGTAAGACTTCTACGTGATCATGCTTGTCTTGGACATCATGTTCACATGTATGTAGCAGAATCAGCTCATGTTTTGGAGCTTGCTATCGTAGTTCATTTCCTGAGAATCTCACAACATCATCTCGTCGGTTTGTGTTGCAAAATTTCTTTTCCAGACATGCTATCTGAAATGTTCTGTTACCAACCAGATCTGAATTTCAGGCAGATATGATGGTTGGAGCTATTCCAAGATCTATGATGTAGGTCCCGACAAGGTTGATGTTCTGGCCGACACACCTAGCCGGAAGATCTATCATTGTAGTGTCTTGATTGAACAATTTTTTCCATCTCCTCTATGAGGACTTCGTGCGACTTATTGTAGAAGTTGCTCCCTGGGAATCCTTGTGCTCTCGGTTTCCTTGATTAGGCTACAACCATTCAACAGTGGAATCACTCTCGTCTGTTGAGTTTCTCCCCAGTTACTAGAATCATTCCCAGCATTTGTATTTTGCTCCCAGCTTGCACCGCCATCGTGCCATCCCCTATGGACTACCTTTCTCAGTAATTACTGATTAGGATCATCTTCAAAGTGCTCCTACCACAGATTCCATCCATTTCCGATGATAAGCAAAATCATACATTGAGTTGTCTTCAACAAGGTAGTCCACATCATCCATTCTAGTCAGGGTATGTCATTCTTTCGAACTCCTTCAAACGATTGCTCGAGATTTTCCCTAGGCTGGTATAGAGAATTTTATTGATCTCTGAATCAAAAGTAATTCTTTTTGCCACTTAAGGGATAATTATACGAGTCATCCTTCTCTAGGGTGTCTCGTTATGGTATCATGGCAACTCAAATCCGCGCAACGTTGACAACCGTTCACCACCCTCTTAGGTGTGGAATTGTTGTCTACCTAGTGAACCCTCGTCATCTGTTCCACTCCATTTCTCTAGATGTGTGCTTCGTGTCTCAGCTCGAAAGATGTTGCTATGTCTCATTCCGTGAGTTGATCCTGAGTTGTTCGATCTTCGAGAAGATCGATCCTTCCAGAATTTCCTTTTCCTCTTGTTGTCATGATGGCTGGAGTTCTCAGAGCAAGACGACGAGACAAAGATGGTGATTCAATCAACGCCTTTATGAAGTGCAACCCGGATCATGAAGATTATGTTAGTTTGTGTTCCCCCTTCTTTTACCCTGCGCTTGAATCTCGGGACGAGATTCTTGTTTAGTGGGGGTGAGTTGTCACAGCCCTACCTCAGCCCCTGTTGTCTTTGCTTGATCTTCATGTCATCATGTCTAAATTCAAATGAAACTAGCAGGGTCTCCCGCGCATTTGCGCGGCTAGATTTTCCATATATTGTTTTGTTATGTTATTTTTGTTTGCCAATATTATTTTATATTATTTATGGCTGCATTAATAAAGTAAATAGAATAAGATCTCTGTCAAAATTTGAATCTATTAAGTGCACTATTGTTGGCAGAAGCCGTATTCTAATATTTTAAACTTTATATATAAAGCAACACTATGTTCTTCTATCCACATAATAAAAGATTTATCTATTATGTATTGACCGTCCATGATCAGCTGAACATCCATTAATTCTATATTAAACTGCAATATTTGGTGTCTTTTATTGTTCATTGTATTGGTCTGACAATCTTTGCATGTGAATCTCCTACAACTTGGTTGACAGCTATGGAATCCTTAGCCAGACTGTGACTACAGATTTTATGTACACCTGCTTGTCATTTCATTTATTTTTGAGTTTTTGTTATCCTATTATAGGTTGGCATTGCTTCCTATGTACCTCATGACGAATTACTTCCATATATGCCTCGCCCAAAAGCATTGTCTTACCTCATGCAGAATTATTGTCCATATATAATTCGAACTAATGTCGTGCCTTCATTTGCTATCCACCACTTTACCGCAATAATAAAAGCTAATGTACAGTCATACTAAATCTGATTATTAAAATCACATATTTTATCATGGAATAGTAGAATTGTCTTATACCTTGCCTTAGTCTTAGAAATTCATCACTGTTTGCTTGATCGATAACGCCATATAGACTCGTCATAGACCTTGCTGCAGACCCCCTAGATCGACATCGGCATGCAGATTCGTTCTTATCCACATTGTATTCTTAGGTGCCTTTGTTTGTTCGCATTTGGTGGTCGCTCGAACTTGTATATCACAAATTTTTCTTAAGGTATATATATATGGTCGCCCATTGTGGGGTTGCTACAATCTCCAGATTGATTTGACGGGCATTTCGCAAGGCTGGTTGCAACTGCACAGCCTTGCATGCACGCTTCTTTATTTGATTTTTTAGAGTTGGGGCTCCTTAGTTTTTTGAAAGCCACCGACCAACTTTACTTCTTTGTCGTGGATAACCTCCAACCGTGATGGTTGTGACTGCTGAAACAGGTGATGTGTGCAAAGCTACACGATTCTCTGTTTAGCTAGGAAAAGAATAGTTTTTTTCCTGAGGTGAATGTGGGTTTGCTATTTATTTCGTAACTCAAACCGCGTCGATTACCAAATCATGTGCTGCAACGGTGCTTGCTTCCTAATAGGAGCACTTCTGAAACCATGATTTATCTTGTCGTAGACCTCGCGGTAGGCTCTAGAACCATTTTTGGCTCGTTAGATTAGAAGGATCCTCTCGCGGGTACTGCCATCTACAGATCCATTCGACGCTCGCTACTTGCTAGGTATGCCTGCTCTCCTTGGCTGCCGCTGGCACCGGTAGTCATGATGTATCTTCCATGATTCATCATTGTCTAGCAATGTAAACAATTAGGTCAGCTATGGATTATGGACAGGCGTCCGTGTGTGCTTTCTCCCCGAATGTCAATCAATTGTACTTTGCCTTGTTGGCACTATCGCAATCCCAAGTTGTGCTGACATGATTGATGCGCAGGCCCGAATTCACCAGGAGCAATTTGCACATATGGTTAGGCTAGATGCAATGATCTTTTAGCAACAGGCCATGCACAAAAACGATCAACGGCCAAAGGCAGTAAAGGCACATGATCGTGCTTTGTCTTTCCTTATTTCTCAAAATCATGGTGTGTAATAGAAAACGGGTGACCGCTCCAAATAAGCCTGGGTGGAGACGTATGGAAAGTGAAGACATGCATACGTGTACTTCTTTAAAGCAAATCCCGGCCGTTCTTTTCAGCTCTTTTTTTACTGCTACATCTTAGCCGTTCATTTTCTATCCTTTTAACTATATAATAGATAGATAGAAGATTTATATACTATGTGTAGAAATAAAATAAGTAATATTACTTTATCTCTCCTTTCTAATTTCGTACCTATAGTAGAGTTATATTATTTGTAATTTTCAGTTTAGCCAAATTAGAAGAGTAAGACTTATGGCTGAAACGTCCAAACTAAAATTTCTGCCGTTATTTTTAATTAGTAAGTGCTAACTTCTTTCCTTAATAAAGAGTAACCGCCATCGCTTCCATACCTAAAATAGAGTTTATTTTAGTTTCTACTTTAACCAAATTAGAAAATTATATACTATAAAAAAGATTATGTATGAAATTGTTTAATTATTCTTATCTTATTTGATGTATTCATCCGACAAAATTTAGTTATTTTTGTCTATACTCAGAATGTTTTTGGTAAGATTTTTTTTGTCTATACTTCACAATAAATAATGTGTTTTCTGCTTTTCTAGATCAAATTATCACATCAGTTTAGTCGGAGCTAGGCTAGTGGTACGCGTCTGCTAAAGAAGGCTTTGCACACATGTCGTCCTTTTTATTGGATGTGCACACGTTGTGCTTGTGCAACTGAGTCCGGCCCGAAATCCTATTATATTTGCTCTCGGATACAATCTCCAATTAGTACATGGACTAATTAATGTTTTTTTCCACAAATCCAAGTACTTAACCGAGTCCTGGTCATGCACAACAGCTGTATGACCATAGGGTCGTTTCAGCCTCAACCTCGTTACGTTCAGAAGCTTTTGGAGTTCTTTTTTCTTACGTTGGCCTTTTCCCTTTTAAAGGCAGAGTCCACAGTTTTTTATTTAAGAAAAGCACAGTCCGTGTGTTTGAATCTTTTAGTCAACTGGTGGTTCCTTTCTTGTACGGTCTTTTTGTACATGTACCACATATCTATATGCATAGACGTGACAACTTTTTATCATGTTTGCATGTTACGTAAAAACTTCTAATCTCAGCCATTATTACTCAGATCACACGGTGCAAAAAATATTAGCATATGTGGATAAACGTGGTAGCTTATTTGTCTCTTGTTTTAAGTATATAATAATTTTAAGTATATAATAGATAGATAGATTTGAATTGGGGAATTTCAAAGCCTCAGAAACCTTTAAAAAAATGATCAACACTAAAATCTTCTCAAAGAAGCCCAAGAAAATGTTCTTGTTAAACCTTGTAAAATATTGGCAAGGATAAAATTAAAACCAATATTTTTGGAGGCTTTAAAAATATTTATTTTGGGCCTTTGAATTAAATCAATAACATATTTGAGTTGGACTTATTTCCGTTATATAAGAGATAAAGTTCAAATAATTTTTGTAAGAAAGTTCTAAATTATTTGATGCTTCAAATCAAATCTAACAAACTACAGAAAATAGAAAACATAAAAGAAATGTTAGAGAGAGGAGAAAACCTTACCTGGCGCTTACCTCCTGTGCAGCCCACTTGGCAGTCCAGCCGCCTGGTGGCCCAGCCCACCCGCAGCAGCCAGTCACCCCCAACCTCCCGCCAGGAGGATGAGGGGCGCGTGCTCGCCGCGCGCGTCCACACGCGAGGCCAGCTCCTGCTTCTGCCGACGCAGGAGAGGCTCCAGAAGCCGCCACGTGCCACCCCGGTCCCTCTCGCCCGCCGCTCGTCCTCATTCCCTCCTCTGTCTCGCTCTCCTCGCCACAGCCGAGCGCTGCCGCCGCCACCACGCCGTCCGCCGCGCCCACCGCCGTCGCCTTGCCTCCCCGAGCTATCCAGAGCCTCTGCCACCTCTCGCTTCACCTCTGCACCGAAGGAAGGAAGCACGGAGGCCCCGAGCAGCCGCCATCATCCTCGTCCTCAAGCTTCGGCTCCGGCGCCCTTCTCCGTCGATTCGCCGTCTCCGACGCATCCCCGAGCCCGCTGACCTTCTCTACCGCATCCCTGTGAGCTCCTACACCTCCTCCCGTGCTCGCCCCTCTGTTCCCGTCCTATACTGCAGCCTCGCCATGGCGGAGCACATGCCGCCGCCGCACGAGCTCGTCGCCGACGAGGCTCCGGTGACCAAATGGTCCCGTGCGTGCCTCTGTTGGGTTCGTGAGCTCTCGTAGATCCCGTAGGTGCAAACCGCTGGTCCTCCCGCATGCCGTGTCATCGATTCCAACGACACCCGAGCTCCGGCCGTCGCCCAGCTCGTCGCCGCCGCCGTTGCGCTGTCAGGACCCCGATTCCAAGTCACACCGATGTAGCCTGTAACACCTCATATCACTTTGCGGCCTCACGCACGGTACTCCCACGGGTGTCGCCTTACCATGGCCCGGGACCGTTTGCGCCTTTTGGCTCGCATATATGACAATGTCGCTAGCATCCATATGACAGAGAACCCGGGCCGACATGGCTAGTCGTGAACCCAAAGCGGCACTAACGTATGGGGACAGGCAAACATGAACCAACATCGAGCATGTCGGTCAGCAGCGTGTGAATCCGGGCTGTAGCACTGGGCTAACAGGACTCCGGGATCCCGGGCTGTAGCAGGCTAGGCAGGACTCCGGATGTCACCGCGTGACATTTCCCCGAAGGGACAGACACAGGAACGAAGTGAATCACATGCCGGCCAGTCAATTGTTCCGGAGCAGTAGTGCTGGGCTAGCAGGACTCCGGTGAACCGGGCTGTAGCGGACTACTATGGCTCATGGAAGCACAAGACTACATTTCCCCATAAGAGAGGCTACCAAGGATAAACTACTAGGTTGTCGGATCCCACACATACCAAGCATTTCAATCATACACACAATATGCTCGATATGTGCAAATACAACATGGCATCACAACAAGACTCTACGACTCAGAGTATTTATTCATTAGGCTCCGAAGAGCCAGATATTATAAACATGGGTCTCATGACCCAACATTCAGAGCATACAAGTCAAAGCACATGCGGAAGCTTAACATGTCTGAGTACAGACATCTACAAATGAAAAAGGCTGAGAAGCCTGACTATTTACTAGATCCTGCCGAGGGCACAAGATCATAGCTGAGGTATCAAGCTAAACATCGAAGTCCACACGGAACTACTAGCGAGACTGACGTCTCTCTGCAAAACATAAAATAGGCAAACTTGAGTACAAATGTACCCAGCAAGACTTACATCAGAACTAGCTACATATGCATCGGTATCAACAAAGGGGGGTGGTGGAGTTTGACTGCAGCAAGCCAGCTTTGACTCGGTGGCTATCCTAAACTATGACTGCAAGTAACTCTTTGAGGTGGCGCACACGAGTCCGCATATTCACCATATCAATACTCCACTATGGATCCGCTCCCGTCTCCCTACGAGAACGCCATCCATAGCACTCACGCTTATCTTGCGCATTTTAGAGTATCCACTTTCACTTGTCTATGAACTGTTATAGGCAACCCAGAAGTCCATTTCCGCGGACACGGCTATTCGAATAGATGATGTTAACCCTGCAGGGGTGTACTTCGACACACACGCTCTCACCACTTACCGCCGTTTACACGACATGTACTCGGCAACCTTCAAGCGGAAGCCCAGCGAGGGTGTCGGCCACAGCCTACCTAAACACTCAAGTCTCTAGTCCAGGTTTATCGCCTATTCAGGTTCCATCCGCAGGGAGTCCGGCCAAGGTTTCCACATACGGCCCCGAACGATGTGTGCGGGGTTCCGAGACACCAAACGGGCGCCCGGCATGCCCGGCCACGTGCCTACCGCATCACAGCCCACCCCTCCGGTCAGCGCTGCCCACGGCCTCCAGCATACTACAAACACCAGAAACTACTTGCAACTCCTGGACAGAGGACAAGGGTGATTAAGAAGCCGAGAGGGTGCATTGGTTTCGGGCCCAATGCGTGGTAGTAACTGTATCATGGATCACAAACACAGAACTCAGTTCCTGAGGACGGCTGCAATGAGACAACCCACCATGTACTCCTACATGGCCTCTCACCGCTACCTTTACCAAATCGTGTTCACACACTTAGCTCACACACAGTAGGACATGTTCATCACCCTTCCAACTCATCCCCGATGAATCAGACCTCACACAACTCTAAGCAATAGCAGGCATGACAAACAAGCATGAATGAGTAGGCACACCAGGGCTCAAACAACTCCTACTCATGCTAGTCGGTTTCATCTATTTACTGTGGCAATGACAGGTCATGCAGAGGATAAGGGGTTCAACTACCGCAACAAGTAACAGTTGAATCGTTGTTGTCCTAATGTAGTAAAAGAGAGCAGGAGCGAGAGAGTGGGATTGTATCGGAATGAACAAGGGGGTTATGCTTGCCTGACACTTTCGAAGATAGTATAGCTCTTCATCGGTGTCATCGATCTCATCGTCGGAATCACGGCTATCGAGAGGGGACAATCACCGGCAAAGAAGGAAGAACACAATCAATGCAATGCACAATATGATGCATGATCATGACATGGCAATATGACGTGATTTGGCCTAATGCAACTAGCAACAGAAAGGTTTGGGTTGATTTTAACTCAAGGTTCAAATTCAAATTCAAACTATGAATTCAAATAGTGCATTATCATGTTTTCACCTATACAGCAGGTATAACTTAGTTTGACATGCATGAAAATGATACAGATGGATAGATTGCATTTTTCTGATAATTTTTCATATATAAATTATTTCATTCTGAGCTACGGTTGATTTTATATGATTTTTAGAAGTTTATACTATTTTCTGGAATTTTCTGAATTATTTTAAATCCAGAAAATTCTTTACTGCGTCAGCCTGATGTTAGTGTGACGTCAGCAGGTCAACTGACCCCTCCAGGTCAAACCTGGCCTGTGGGTCCCCCACGTCAGTGTCATAACTAATTAACACTTTTAATTAGTCACTAATTAAAGAAACTAACCTAGGGTTAAATAGGGCCTGGCCCACTTGTCAGTGACCTAGGGGAAGTCAAACCCCTGGTCAAAAGGTCAAACGCGCCGGCGGCTTGACGCCGGCGGCGACAGACGCGGCGGAGGGGCTCGGGAAACGCCCTCCGGCGACCAAAACAGCGGCGGCGATCATCTACGCGTAGCTGGCGCTCAGCCGCATCCAGTGGTGCAGACGGTTGGGCGAGAGGGGGCCGGAATCGACGGCGATGACGACAACCGCGGTGGCCGGAGTTCGGACCTCGGTGAAAACGGCGTTGCGGCGCACGGTAGGAGCAACGGGTGAGTGCTCTAGACTCCTGACGGCGTGCTGCGCATGTTGCAGTGCTCGGTTGCGGGTTCCCGTAGGTGTGGCTGCGGTGGCGACAAGGCTGTGCGGCAGCAAGCTTCGGGCACGGCGGTCAGCGGGGCTAGAGGAAGAAAACGACGGCGGGGAGAGAGGGGTTCGGTAGAGGAGCTCACGGCGAGGTCGATGAGTAGCTCAGCATGCTCGGGGACGCTCGGGGGTCGGCGAATCGAACGACGGCGTTCGTCGGAGCAGACCAGGAAGATGGCGACGGTGACGATGCTGCAGGGCATCCGCGGGCGCGTTCTTCGGCTTGGAGCTTCACGGCATCGAGGCGGAGCTCGAGGTCACAACCATGGGGCAAGGGGACGGTGGTGGGCGCGGTGCTTTGCGGTGGCGGGCACCGGCGTTATTGGGTCCGAGGGGGAGCGAGGCAGAGAGCAGGCTGGGGGCGAGTGAGAGGGCAGAGAGTGAGGGAGAGGAGAGAGGGGTCTCTGGGCGTCTCCGTGGCGCCCTCAGAAGAGCCGGGCGTCGCGGTGGACGCAGGAGCTGGCGCGCGCGCGGCGACCACGCGCCCCTGCTCCTACTGGCAGGAGGAGGAAGGCGACATGAGCCGGGGAGGTGGGCTGGCCTAGCCACTTGGGCTGCAGGTAAGGCCCATGTAAGGTTCTCTCTCTCTTCTGTTTTCTAATTTGTTTTTGTTTTCTAATTATTTGCCTCTGTTTTGAGCTTAGGAAAAATACCAAGGCATTTCCTAAAATCCTGAAAATATTCATGGACACTTGCTGAATTATTTTAGTGGCCCAAAAATAGTTCCAACATTATTTGAACATTTAAATTATTTATAGCATTTAAATTCCCAAAAGTCAAATACAATAATATTTAATTCAAAAATCCAGGATGGCCTAGAAATAGGTGCATCATTTTTGGCAGAGGTTTTCACCTTTAACAAAAATCATGAACTTTTCTAAAGGGTATTTGGGTTCATTGAAAATATTTAAACTTGAACCTAGTATAATTGATTTAGTGCCAGGGCTTGGTCACCCCCAATTCAAATTTCCTTTGAATTAAAAACATGATGCATGCTCACTGATGCAACTATTTACAGTCATGACTCTAGGGCTGTGACAACTCACCCCCACTAAACAAGAATCTCGTCCCGAGATTCAAGACGTGAGGTAAGAAGACAGAGGGTACACAAGCTAACACGATCTTCATGATCCAATTGCTCTTCGCGAAGATGTTGATCAGTTGCTTCAATTAACGTTGACGTCTTTGCTTTCGAGATCTTCATCCGACACGATGACGACAAGGGAAACTCCATAGAAATCGATCTCCTTAAAGATCGAGCAACTCACGATCAACTCATGGAATGCGACGTTGAGTATCTGTTGAGCTGAGACTCAACACATACATCGAGAGAGGGATGAAGTGAAACAGAGAACGAAGATTCAAGTTGATAAGCACAATTCCACGCTGAATAAGATGGTGCATGGTTTCAAAGTAGCGAGGAGATATTTGCCACGATTCCATAACGGGGCACCTTGGGGAAGGTGACTTGTAGAAATATTCCCTTAAGTGGCAAAAGGAATTACTTTTGATATAAATATCATTAAAACTCTTTATGCCAGCCTAAGGCAATCACAAATGATCGTTCGAGGGAGTTCGGGAGAACGACACACTCGGGCTAGGATGGACGATGTGGACTACCTTGTTGAAGACAACACAAGGGGTGATTTGCTTATCACCGGAAATGGTCGGAACCCCCGGTGGGACCACTTTTGAAGATGGTCCTTATCAGTAATTACTGGGAAGGGTAATCCAAGGTAGGATGGCACAATGACGGTGCAAGCTGGGAACAAAAAATGCAAATGCTAGGAATGATTCTAGTAACTGGGGAGAAACTCGACAGTAGAGAGTGAATCTATTGTTTGAAAGGTTTAGCATAACCGAAGGAAACTGGGAGCAATTCCAGTTAGTGCCGATGGTAACACCTAGTGCTTGTGCGTGCTCTCAAGAACTTGAGCATTTCCATATTCATCAAGGTTTTACCAACATCCGTGTCGAGGATCCTGGCAACACATCATACTACCATGATGAATGGTGATGGAGGATGCAGGTGCAAAGGAGGACAACACTTTCTCAGATTTTTCCTTAGCAATGCCAAAGAAGCAATCTGGATGATCGACCGAGAGACATTTAGCACTCCACTTCTAATGTTCTACTTGATGTGCTAGCGTAACCCATTTATTGATATGGTTTGGTATCTAGAACATCAAGTAAAAGGTCGGACTTCGGGAGCACAAGAATCCATAAGGAATAACTACGGAAGTAAATCCTACGAAATCCTTATGGGGAGGTGGCCAACTTCCTTAATCAAGATACTACCATAATAGGTCTTCCGGCTGGGTGTGTTGGCCACGACATCCACTTTACCGATTAACGAGAGACCAATATTGTAGTTCTTGGGAATGTTCCAACCATCATGTCTGCCTGAGATTTAGATCTGGTTGGTGTCAGAATATTCCAGACTCGTCAAGTCTAGAAATAAAATTAAAGTTTGCAACACAAATCGACGAGAAAACGTTGCAAGATTCTCGGGAGATGGATTAGGGTAGTAAGCTCCAAAACATGAGCTGGTTCTGCTACAAACATGTGAGCACGTTGTCCCAGACAAGCATGATCACATGGTAGTCTTATAATAAAACACTACCGAGTTCTGGTTGGGAACCATCAACGAGGATATCGAAGTTCTTTCATAAGTCCGTATTCGCTCTTATGAAGGAACTCCTTCTCCTTGAACAAATCAATCAGTGGCTTGGTGTGCTAGAGAATTCATATGGAATGAAGATGATCAGTCTAACAGACCACGGAATACTTTGCACGTGCATAACTGACTTGGGATGATTCCAGAGAAGGTAGAAACATGCTTTCTCAAATTCACGGCGGCAACTTGCATCAAATGCACATGAATTAGAGGAAGTCACTCCTTTCATCCAAACATAGGCTTCATGAACTAGCACAAATAAAATGCTTTCAAAAGTTTCCAACACTAACTTAGATGTTCAACATGAATCATGGACAAGATGAGAATGTTGTCAATGGGCTTAACAACAATTCATCCAGGTTTCCGTATAAATGTAATTCCATAACTATGTGAACATGGTGATAGCACTGGTCTTACCAAAGGATGTAATGGTGTATGCTCGAGGGATCAACCACGAGTAAGACAACATTATGCATATCGTTGGTTCTGACTTGATTTGATGATAGCCCATACGCAAATCAAAGATTTGGGTAAGACAATAGATCCAACAATTGATCACGAGGATCAATCAATGAAGATATCATCTTTCTTCAACACACACACAGACACAAGATATCCCTTTGGAAATGAACTAAGTTAGACAACCTTTTATCTTCCAACTCTCCAAGTTGTTGTTTAGCTTGACCAACTAGCTCAGGGGTATCCAACACAGATTCTTGGAGAAGGGGTGGTTTATTGGAAAACCAACTTGTTCACAAACTCAACATATCGGTCAGGGACAACCTGGTGGTACTTCCAAGAAGATATTTGGAAAATCACGATCCACCAACATGTTAGTAAGATCGAGAACAATCTTGCTTTTCAGGGCAAGACGATATGACCGAATAAGCAAGGACTGACACTATCCTAACTCATTGATCGAAAAGTACACCGGGAATATGGACTAGGTAGCACGATCAACCTCAGGATGGTGATTCAATAACCAACACGCTAAGGATGAAATTATTGTCCTTTAACTACCAAGCAACGGAGTTGCTAGGAGTATAGATTTCACACACCACGATTCACTTGTCAGTATTCCGGTTACAATAACACGGAGACCGAGGAATGAATAACGATGGCCAGAAGTATCACTGCAACAAGAATTCATAATGGTTGGTGCAATCCTCATGAGATTCCTGACATAAAGAGGGTAATACTCGTAGGTAGAACAGAACAAAAGCTGGTTAGGCATTTGATCTGCGGAATACAACTACTTTGACCCAATCCCAGAGATGGACGAGGTACTGGAGTTTCTTTCTCCTAGTCATTCCGGATTAGAATGGCTTGACAGACCACAAGAATAATAGGCATCAATAACACAAATGCACAATTACTCCTGACTATCAATTGATAGACGAGGGCCAGAAAATAACTAAAGAGGGACAACTCAAAGGAACATATGGTTTTCTGAGTTGTGGATGCATAGATTAGTATGTCGAACCAAGTCCAACAAGTTTCTTCTAGATAACCCATGCAGAAAGGTAGGACTGGCAGTGTCACAATATGAATGGAGTACTCCTCAAGAGCGCCCTGGTTGTGATCTTTTGGTTAAAAGAACTTCTGCCATAATGGTTCATGGTATTGGAAGAAGGAGATACCTCGGACCTCGAGGACTAATGCAAGGTTACTAATAACCTAAAGGAACGAGCAAACACTAGCTACACGAGTTCAGTAGAGTGAATCTTGGGTTCAAGAACCCAGGAATAGAATACCTACTAACTAAATGGCATCACGGGATGCTTTCGAGAATAGTGGCCAGAATCCGCACACTGGGAATGCAAAGCATTGCTAGATTACTAAGTAGTCCTCTAAGACACCTAGGGTCATAATAAAAACTCCAACATACACGACGAGGTAACGGAGAACCTCAACAGACCGATTAGTGTGCTTAATCCGGCCCAAAGGAACATCGAGAACGGAAGGAAAGGATTTGCAAATGCATCAGACCATTTAGGAACCTGGGATGACTCGGACAGCGTAACGGCTGTAAATGCTCAAAAGAATTGAGACATCCTGCAAAAATGGTGGCATAACCACTCAACAACATCATATCAAGGTTCCAAGTCCAACTAACAACACACTGTAGTGGTAGAAACTGAACTGAGGCTTGAGACCAACAATCCTACGAGTCTACGGATTAGTAACACGTGATCCTGATAGAAAGATGGGAAGCCTAGTTCTTAATCCCCGTAGAATGAGAAGAGGGTGAATCAGATTAGAGGGCATAAGGTAAAGGAGTAAAAAGAGCCTTACGTTCCCTTCCACAATCAATTCCCTTACATAACTAAAGCATTTCTAGACTCAACTTCGACCAGTTTGGCTTGGTAATCCTACAGGCAGTCAGGCTCTAATACCAACGCTGTCAGGACCCCGATTCCAACTCACACCGATCTAGCCTGTAACACCTCATATCACTTTGCGGCCTCACGCACGGTACTGCCACGGGTGTCGCCTTACCATGGCCCGGGACCGTTTGCGCCTTTTGGCTCGCGTATATGACAATGTCGCTAGCATCCATATGACAGAGAACCCGGGCCGACATGGCTAGTCGTGAACCCAAAGCAGCACTAACGTATGGGGACAGGCAAACATGAATCAACATCGAGCATGTCGGTCAGCAGCGTGTGAATCCGGGCTGTAGCACTGGGCTAACAGGACTCCGGGATCCCGGGCTGTAGCAGGCTAGGCAGGACTCCGGATGTCACCGCGTGACATTTCCCCGAAGGGACAGACACAGGAACGAAGTGAATCACATGCCGGCCAGTCAAGTGTTCCGGAGCAGTAGTGCTGGGCTAGCAGGACTCCGGTGAACCGGGCTGTAGCGGACTACTATGGCTCATGGAAGCACAAGACTACATTTCCCCATAAGAGAGGCTACCAAGGATAAACAACTAGGTTGTCGGATCCCACACATACCAAGCATTTCAATCATACACAGAATATGCTCGGTATGTGCAAATACAACATGGCATCACAACAAGACTCTACGACTCAGAGTATTTATTCATTAGGCTCCGAAGAGCCAGATATTACAAACATGGGTCTCATGACCCAACATTCAGAGCATACAAGTCAAAGCACATGCAGAAGCTTAACATGTCTGATTACAGACATCTACAAATGAAAAAGGCTGAGAAGCCTGACTATTTACTAGATCCTGCCGAGGGCACAAGATCGTAGCTGAGGTATCAAGCTAAACGTCGAAGTCCACACGGAACTACTACCGAGACTGACGTCTCTCTGCAAAACATAAAATAGGCAAGCGTGAGTACAAATGTACCTAGCAAGACTTACATCAGAACTAGCTACATATGCATCGGTATCAACAAAGGGGGGTGGTGGAGTTTGACTGCAGCAAGCCAGCTTTGACTCGGTGGCTATCCTAAACTATGACTGCAAGTAACTCTTTGAGGTGGCGCACACGAGTCCACATATTCACCATATCAACTACTCCACTATGGATCCGCTCCCGTCTCCCTACGAGAACGCCATCCATAGCACTCACGCTTATCTTGCGCATTTTAGAGTATCGACTTTCACTTGTCTATGAACTGTTATAGGCAACCCAGAAGTCCATTTCCGCGGACACGGCTATTCGAATAGATGATGTTAACCCTGCAGGGGTGTACTTCGACACACACGCTCTCACCACTTACCGCCGTTTACACGACATGTACTCGGCAACCTTCAAGCGGAAGCCCAGCGAGGGTGTCGGCCACAGCCTACCTAAACACTCAAGTCTCTAGTCCAGGTTTATCGCCTATTCAGGTTCCATCCGCAGGGAGTCCGGCCAAGGTTTCCACATACGGCCCCGAACGATGTGTGCGGGGTTCCGAGACACCAAACGGGCGCCCGGCATGCCCGGCCACGTGCCTACCGCATCACAGCCCACCCCTCCGGTCAGCGCTGCCCACGGCCTCCAGCATACTACAAACACCAGAAACTACTTGCAACTCCTGGACAGAGGACAAGGGTGATTAAGAAGCCGAGAGGGTCCATTGGTTTCGGGCCCAATGCGTGGTAGTAACTGTATCATGGATCACAAACACAGAACTCAGTTCCTGAGGATGGCTGCAATGAGACAACCCACCATGTACTCCTACATGGCCTCTCACCGCTACCTTTACCAAATCGTGTTCACACACTTAGCTCACACACAGTAGGACATGTTCATCACCCTTCCAACTCATCCCCGATGAATCAGACCTCACACAACTCTAAGCAATAGCAGGCATGACAAACAAGCATGAATGAGTAGGCACACCAGGGCTCAAACAACTCCTACTCATGCTAGTGGGTTTCATCTATTTACTGTGGCAATGACAGGTCATGCAGAGGATAAGGGGCTCAACTACCGCAACAGGTAACAGTTGAATCGTTGTTGTCCTAATGTAGTAAAAGAGAGCAGGAGCGAGAGAGTGGGATTGTATCGGAATGAACAAGGGGGTTATGCTTGCCTGACACTTCCGAAGATAGTATAGCTCTTCATCGGTGTCATCGATCTCATCGTCGGAATCACGGCTATCGAGAGGGGACAATCACCGGCAAAGAAGGAAGAACACAATCAATGCAATGCACAATATGATGCATGATCATGACATGGCAATATGATGTGATTTGGCCTAATGCAACTAGCAACAGAAAGGTTTGGGTTGATTTGAACTCAAGGTTCAAATTCAAATTCAAACTATGAATTCAAATAGTGCATTATCATGTTTTCACTGGTGCATATGTAGCTAGTTCTGATGAAAGTCTTGCTGGGTACATTTGTACTCACGTTTGCCTATTTTATGTTTTGCAGAGAGACGTCAGTCTCGGTAGTAGTTCCGTGTGGACTTCGACGTTTAGCTTGATACCTCAGCTACGATCTTGTGCCCCCGGCAGGATCTGGTAGATAGTCAGGCTTCTCAGCCTTTTTCATTTGTAGATGTTTGTACTTAGACATGTTAAGCTTCCACATGTGCTTTCACTTGTATGCTCTGAATGTTGATTTATGAGACCCATGTTTGGAACATCTCGCTCCTTGGAGCCTAATGAATAAATACTTTGAGTCATAGTGTTTTGTTGTGATGCCATGTTGTATTTACACATATCGAGCATATTGTGTGTATGATTGAAATGCTTGGTATGTGTGGGATCCGACAACCTAGTTGTTTATCCTTGGTAGCCTCTCTTATGGGGAAATGTAGTCTTGTGCTTCCATGAGCCATAGTAGTCCGCTACAGCCCGGTTCACCGGAGTCCTGCTAGCCCAGCACTACTGCTCCGGAACACTTGACTGGCCGGCATGTGATTCACTTCGTTCCTGTGTCTGTCCCTTCGGGGAAATGTCACGCGGTGACATCCGGAGTCCTGCCTAGCCTGCTACAGCCCGGTTCACCGTAGTCCTTTTAGCCAGTGCTACAACCCGGATTCGCACGCTGCTGACCGACATGCTCGATGTTGATTCATGTATGCCTGTCCCCGTAAGTTAGTGCCACTTTGGGTTCACGACTAGTCATGTCGGCCCGGGTTCTCTGTCATATGGATGCTAGCGACACTATCATATACGTGAGCTAAAAGGCTCAAACGGTCCCGGGCCATGGTAAGGCGACACCCGTGGGAATACCATGCGTGAGGCCGCAAAGTGATATGAGGTGTTACCGGCTAGATCGATGTGACTTGGAATCGGGGTCCTGACATACCGCCTTATTAGTAGCGCGGCTGCCCGCGCTGCTGATAGCTTCAAAACCTGCGCTACTACTAGGGTTTTCCCTAGTAGTGATACGGGGCAAGACGAAGAGATGATCGATAATGGCGGTGGGGAAGAGGCCGGACATGGCGGCGGAGAATTGGCCGGACATGGCAGAGGAGACGGGGCCGGCATTGCGGCGGAGAGAATGTGGACTCCACGCAGCAGCGTTCGTTGGTACTAAGTTCAATCATGCGGGACCTCATGTTCAAGCACTGCTTCGCAAGGAGACGAGTACTGAGAGAGCTGCTTCTAGAGAGGAGGCTAAGCTGGAGCAACTGGTGGTAGACTCGAACACTCCATTGTATGATAGTTGCAATCCTGAGGTGACCCGCTTGAGTTTCACGCTCCAACTCCTGAAGACGAAGGCTAAAAACAAATGGACCGACACTAGCTAGCCTCGATGAGCATCTCAAGTACCTAAAGGATGTTCTTCTCGCGGGGAATCTATGTCCTACTAGTGTTGGTGTGGCCAAGAAGATCGTGTGCCCTCTTGATCTGCCGCACGTTAGATACCAGGCATGCATCAACGATTGCATAATTTATCGAAAGGAGCACGCGGAAAAAACAAGTTGTCCGGTGTGCAATGCTTCTTGATACAAGAAGGCCGGGAAGAAATGTCCCCAGAGAGTTGTATGGTACTTACCGATCACTCCCCGTCTCCAATGGTATTTCGTAGAACCCAAGGAAGCAAAGCTAATGCGCTGGCACGCGGAGAGGAAGAAGCCCGACGATGGAGATGATCCGAAGCTGAGACACGTCAAGGATGGAAGCTAGTGGAGAGCGTTGAACAGCTTCCATCGGTATTTCGAATGTGATGCAAGGAACATCATGCTCGGCGCGTGTACCGATGGCATGAATCCGTTTGGCAACCAGAAAACCAACCATAGCACATGGCCCGTGTTTGTCTGGATGTACAACCTCCCCCCCTGGTTGTGCATGAAGTCGAAGTACATTCACATGAGCATGCTTATTCAAGGGCCAAAACAACCAGGAAATAATGTTAATTTGTATCCGGGGCTACTTCAATAGGAGTTAGACACGTTATGTAAAACACCGGCCAAGACATGGGACGCCAGCAAAGGCGTGTATTTCTACATGAGAGCCGCGCTGATCACGACGGTGCACGACTATCTCGGTTACGGATATGTCGCAGGCCAGGTGTGCCACGGATATTGCGGATGCACGTGGTGCATGGATGATACGACGTCTCAGCAGCTAATGTCAAGGAATGATGGCGGGTCTGGGAAAATCATGTACATGGGGCATCGAAGATGGCTCGAACAGGACGACCCATGGAGAAACCATGGAGATCTATTCAATGGTCACGCTGAGCATCGAGGACCTCCACGTAAGCGGAGCGGCGCCGAAATCGATGAGCTGTTGAAAAACTGGAAGGAGTGCCCCGCACCTGGAAAGACGATGAAAAAGGCGCTGGAGCCGCTGCTGAATGTATGGAAGACGAGGTCTGTGTTCTGGGACTTGGAGTATGGGCGCAAACTCGATACACCTCATTGCCTTGATCAAATGCATATCTATAAGAATGTCCTTGAGAGCTTGCTCGCGACACTAATGAACATGCCGGATAAGACCAAGGATGGGTCGAAGGCAAGAAAAGACTTGCAAGATTTGAATATCAGGGAAGATCTGCACATGTGGCCCCGTAAAAAGTCGTACGAGACAGAGACGGAGACAGAGGCGCGGGAGAAGAAGGGCAAGAAAATAAAGGAAGAGGATTATTGCCCCCCTTCTTGCTTCACCTTAAGTCAGGCTGAGATCGATCAATTCTTTAAGTGCCTTACTGGAGTCAAAGTTAGTTCCGGTTACTGTGGCAAGATAAGCAGATATCTAGACACGGACAAGAAAAGGTTCAGCGGGATGAAGTCTCATGACTGTCATGTGATGATGACGCAGATACTACCTGTTGCCCTTAGAGGGATAATGGACAAGCACGTCCGTGACACGCTTATTGGTCTCTGCAACTTTTTCGACGTCATCTCTCGAAAGTCGATCAGTGTGAAGCAGCTCCAAAGGCTACATGAAGAGATCGTTGTGATACAGAATGAGCTTGAGATGTACTTCCCGCCCGTGTTCTTTGACGTGATGGTGCATCTGTGTGTCCATATTGTGGACGACATAATAGACCTGGGGCCGTCATTTCTGCACAACATGATGCCGTTTGAGAGGATGAATGGGATCATCAAAGGATTCGTTCGTAACATGTCCCGTCCGGATGGAAGCATCGCCCAGGGCTATCTGACACAAGAGTGCATCTCTTTCTACGAGAATTTTCTATATGGCGCAGACCAACCGCCTGGTGTTAGTGTTGGTTTGCCCGTTAACAAGCACGATGGAAGGCTCGAAGAGAAGGTCACTCCAACGGTCGCAGGGAACTGCATGTGGCATACTCAGATCGATGCAGCGACTTTGACAGAGCAAACTTGGTAGTGCTACAACACCTAGACGAGGTAGATCCTTTCGTGGCACTGCACAAAGAAATTATCGCAAAGAAGTATCATGACCGGGGGGTATGCAGGACGGACACCGAAGTTACTAGAGAGCACAACTCCACTTTCCTACATTGGTTCAAAGAGCATATTATTGCTAATCCCCCGGAGGAGGGCTCTAAGGACGGATTGCTCATATACGCCTTAGCACATGGCCCCTCGCCCAACCTCGTAACCTCTATCAGGCATACGATATCAACAGATACACGTTCTACACGGAGGCCAAAGATATGGACATTGATGATCAGAACTCAAGCGTGACGATGGAATGCATGACCGGCAGTGACAACGGCGCAACCGAAAGATTTTAGGGAAGGGTCGAGGAGATCTGGGACCTTGACTACTCTGGACTACACAACACGACGATGTTTCGTGTCAGATGGGCTATGAATGTCGAAAGAGAAAACCGGAATTTCACTACCATGACTATACCCGACGCCAAGAGCACTACCGTGAACGCTATCGCAAAAAACGAGCCATGGGTACACGCTAAGCACATGACACAATGCTTCTTCATAACTGACCCGCGTAATCCCAGCCGTGTTGTCATGAGGAGAGGCAAAAGGAACATCATTGGAATGGATGGAGTCCCCAACAAGGAAGACTACGATCAGTACGGCAACCCAATGAGGGAAGATGACGATGATGATGAAGTATACGTCAAAAGAAGAATCAATACTACATTACCTAAGAAAAATCATACTCCATGGAAAAGGCAAAGTCACAATGAGGGGCTCAATTATTCTTCAATGAACAAGAAGGGAAAGAAGATGACTCAAAAACGAAAACGTCAAAGCTGAGGAACTGTATGTTATCGGTCAAATGATGTAATATATATGTTCCTATTTTGTATACACACTTAGCCATTATTATGCATGGGTCCAATGATGTAATATATATGTTCCTAGTTTGTATACATACTTAACCGTCAAGTGATGCAATATATATCTCCTTCCCTTCGTGCACTGCTCTCGGAAAAGAAGAAAAGA
The DNA here is from genome assembly GCF_002575655.3 of Aegilops tauschii subsp. strangulata. NCBI lineage: Eukaryota > Viridiplantae > Streptophyta > Magnoliopsida > Poales > Poaceae > Aegilops > Aegilops tauschii. The sequence continues at coordinate 72,957,130 of NC_053041.3, forward strand.
AAAGTGAGAGAAAATAAAGGAAAAGAAAATGGAAGGAAACAAACAGGAAAACTGTTATATAGGTACCGGTTATAGCAGCAGCGCTTTTGTGAGAAAAGAGCTACAGCTAGTCAAGATAGCAGTAGCGGTTTCTACACGAAACCACTATAGCTACCCGGAGTAGCTATAGCGCGTTTTGCCTGAACGCGATACTGCTATGCCCACTTAACCCCCAAAATCGCCACTCCTCTCTTCATCCCGCCGCTTTTCCCCCAAATCCCCACACTCTCTCTTCGCCCGTCGCGCCGCCGGAGCCCTGCCCTCGCCGACCCCGACCCCGACCGACCCCAGCGCCGGCTCCGGCCCCGGCCCCCGACCCCGACCCCGACCGACCCCGGCTCTGGCCCCGACGCTCACCCACGGCCCAGGCCCCGACCCCGACCTCGGCTCCGGCCCCGGCGCTCGACCCCGACCCCGACCCCTCCCAACCTCGGCCGTCGTCGGGCCTGCACCCTCTATAAGCCCCCCACCGCTCCTCCTCTCTCTGGTTGCTAGGTTTTTGGTTAATTTACTTAAGTTTTAGTTAGGGCAGATGATTAATTAGGTTATATATTTAGTTATGAATTTAGCTATGTCTTTTCTTCAAGTTCTATATTTTTCTTCCTTTTATATGCAAATTTGAAGTGGACATGTGATATGTGGACATGTGATGTTTTGGACATGTCATATTTGGAATTTGGACATGTCATTTGGACATGATGATTATGTGTAGGGTAAATGATCCGAGTGGCCTATGTTACACCGGAATGTTGATTCATTTCCATTCCGGTGAATTTCAAGCGCTCGATATGTCCCTTTTTTAGCAAAGGTCATGCCGAAATTTTTCGTGAATTTTGGCATGATTGGTGCTAGATAGTAGGCATATCGAGTGCTGGGAGTTGCTGGGAAACGACATTCCGGCAAACATAGATTTCTTTTTTATGTCATTTCTCATTTTTTTCATAGTTTTAGAGTTAAACGAGGAGACTTAATCATAGGAAACATGTCGAACAACGAAGAAACTGGGCCTTCTGACCAAGATGCAGACGAGATGAATTATGAGGGTGAACAAGAGTACCTCGACTATTTGACTGCTAAGCAATTCCAAAGTCAAGGTTTGCAGGTCGGCCTCGATGATGGTACTGACGCCGACATCGACACCAACGGCGCCAGCACCAATGGTGGCGCCGAGACCGATCGCGGCACCGAGACCGATGGTTGCGCCGAGACCGGTGGGGAAGGTACCGGCGGGGAAGATACTGGCGGGGAAGGTACTGGCGCCGGTTCCGCTACCGAAAAGAAGCAGAGGATACGAAAACCTAACAAACTAGGGATTGGACGACTGGTGATCACAAAGATGGCACCTGGAAATTTTGAGCCATTAGAGCCGGAAGAACCTCGCAAGTGCTATGGGAACCAAGTAGGATGCATCCTACGAGAATGCGCGAGCATCAACGACAATGACCTAAGGAGTAAAGAACATTTGACGCAGTTGCTCCTCACGATGTTGCACAAGAGATTCAAGTTCGCCGACCGGGATGATAACATAGAACAACCGTGGGATGATTCGGAGATGAAAAAGATTAATAATCACGCCATGGGCATGTTCAGCAATGATTTGGCCTCCTGGAAAGGGAGGGTGAAACGAGCTATTGAGGCTGAGGAACCCCTGTCCAAGATTCTGGAGGAAAATCCGACACTTATGGAAGAGGAGTTTGAAAAGTTCAAGGACACTTGCGCTACCGAGGCAGCCAAGGCTAAGGCTGCGAAATTCAAGAGCCTTCATCAAAGGAACACGGGGAAGCATCGCCTCAGAAGTCATGGCTACCTCGGTAAAAGGCCCATATGGGATAAGGAGGACGCGGAACGTGAAGCCGCGGGTATCCCAGACCCCTTTGCGAAGTTCACCAACCCCTTGGAGCCTGACTTCATCAGGGCCTGCTACAAGTGGGACAAAGAAAAGAAGGTTTTTTACACGGACCAGATCACGAGGAAATTGATTAGACTACTGGTAATTATTCTTTTACCACCTTACATTTAGCTCCAGATCTAGTCGACTACAAATTCCAAAACGGTTCACGCTCCTTCTACAGGAGAAGCAACACCAGCTTGCAGCCGAAAGCCCCACTTCTCCGATGAGGCCCAAGTGGGACACCCCACTCAACCGGGCCTTGAACGAACTTAAGGGACTCCCTTCGGGCCAGAGGCCGCAATATGGTCATGTGCACGGTGCTGGAGACGGCGCCACGTGGAAGGTGTTTTACAACGAGGGCCCGGAGGCCAAGAAGCAGAAAAAGAAGTTTTGTCAGGCAAACATCGACGCGAAGGTGAAGCTTGCGGTCGAGAAAAAGAAGCTGAGGACGCGAAAAAAACATCAGAGGAGAAAAATGAGTTGCTACAGCAGGCAGTCAATGCAGCTGTAACTACCGGCAGAAATGATTTCGCTACTAACTTCGTTCCAGCTATCATCAACTAGACGAAGGAAAATCCAGACAAGACAGTACATGATTTCCCGTTGCCCAGTTTTGTCAGGAGCAACTCCATGAAAAACAACACCACCGCACCATCACTTGCTCACGCAACCGGGCCTCCTCTCGCGGTCGCTCCCGCTCATAGCAGCCCGTCCTCAGTCTCTGGCGCGCTAGCTAGGCCTTCGTCTTTGGCTGAGCTCGACGCCCTCACGGTAATTACATGTCGCACCAACATATATATATATATATAGAATATTCCATTTTTTGTTGCCTTTCGGATGTTTTACGCCACAGTCATGTGTTTGCAGGACGAAGAAACCCCGTGCACCATACTCTACTTGATCAAAGGCCAGAAGGTGGATGTGGGAAAGGGGATGATAATGAACCCCTTGCAACCCACGTTCCACAACCAGCCGATCCCCGCTGGGCACTTCAGGGTTAACTTGTCCAGTGTGAAATCGGGGCATGAGGATTTGCCTCCTCCAGTACAGCATGTGGGAGAGGACGACGAGACCCCGCCGTGGATTGGAAGCTGCAAGGGTTGGGTGCTGCTATGGCCGAAGAATCTTATTCGTCTAGAGTCGGCCGAGATCACACCAATAACCACACATCAACAAGCATGTGCGGAGAACACCACCCCGCCTACGCAATTACCAGCTCCTGTAGTGTCGGGTGAGAGCGGCGAACGACGTGATGAAGGGGGCGCAATAGTATTGGCTGATGTAATCGGTTCTATAGAACAGAGAATGGATGATGAGACGGAGGTCGACCCAATTGCTTTCCTCAATACAAACGCGTATGAGTGTGACTTAGATATGATGAGTCAACCATATGACGAATCGGGCTATCAGCATGCTAATGAGGATATGGATGATCTGCCCGGGCAGGAAGGTCATAGCAGGGATTGCAAAAAGTCTCTCTTCATGAAATCCTCACAGGACACGCCTGAAGATGCTGCCTCAACACATGCTCAACTAGCCGGGGGTCGTGCAGTGCTTAGCCTGGGAACACTGGGGCAGGGGTTAAGGAAGGGTCTGGAAGGTATGCCCAAGAAAAAGGAGAGGAAGAGATCGGGGAAGATAGGTGCCTCCAAAAAAGCCAGAGCACATAGCAGCCAGACGATGGATTCTAAAGAGCGTGTACTCGTGAAAGGTGCGGCCATGTTCCATCTCACGGGCGAGCCGATGCTACCGCCGAAACCGCTGGAGGCACTATCAGGGGATCTCAGTAGACCTCACGACCATGTGTTGTCGCCTGAGAAAAGCCTACTAGCCTCGAATGATCTAGGATATCCGACATACGCGGCTCGTGTGCCTGAGGGGAAGTGCTACATCGACACACGGCCCACGGAGGTGTTCTTCCTGCGGTTTGACCATATCTTCGAGATGTTTCTGACAAGGCGGCTCGATTTTACAATCGTCCGCCTTTTTGCGCTAAATATGAGCTCCGTCATGAAGAGAGAAGAAGTCTCGAAAATCTGTGTGGCGGACACGTACTACATGCACGAGTCTTTCTTGAGTCTTGGCGACTTTGAGCGTGAAACTGCTAGGGACTACCTCCAAAACTTCATGGTACAGAATAAGGACCAGGAAATTGTCCTCCTGCCTTATCATCCAAAGTAAGTCACTTCTGGACAACCCTTTCATACATTTCAATCATTCCTTCTCGCTCGCATGGAGAATAATTTGAGGTGTCTTTTCCCTACAGCAACGGGCGCGCCATCCTTATCGTTCTTTACCCGCGAGTCTCCCACGCCGTGTATTTCGACCCTTCCAGAGACTACGAGAAGAAGGACTACACCCACATAATGAATATTCTAGATGATGCTCTCCAAGGCTTCAGCATTAGAGGTGGCCACATACAGATCAGGAAACAGAGGAACAAGAAGATGGGTTTCGCGCATAAAACTAACTTCTGCTGCATCCATGTCCCAAAACCAAGCAAGAAAGATGGATTCTACATCCTCCATCTCATGATTGATTTCAGCACGGATCACCAAAAGCTTCGCATGACAAGCAGAAATGATGATCATATACACAAGTGGTTAGAATCTCATGGAGAAGTGGATTATAAACTTAGAGATGACTTCTTTCGCATCCAAAGGGACATCGCGATGATCATCATGAAAGAAGTCGTTGATGAGAAGGGGATGTTCCACCACGGCCCTATATCGCGAGCTGACGTCCGAACTCGCATAGGCATGCAACGTCATGACGTCATGCCATTCAAGAAGCTAGGGTCCATCGTCGATGATATGGAAGGATGGAACTTCTAGTGATTGACGATGCCGATGATGATGATATGTGTCGGTTGAACTTGTATACTTTCTGTAGCGATGAAACTTTGTGATGTCCACGGTCCCTGCCGAACTTGCATAACGCTACTTTGTTAGTTTGGGTATGATGACCTATGTACCTCTAGTTAATTAGTTTGCGTACTGTATGTTGCATCTAGTTGCTAACCCTTTCTTTTTCGTGTTGTTCTAGTATATTTTGTTGCATATGATTGTACGTCCTCTTGATGAAGATGCATCTCTAACAGGTACCTAGTTTCATGATGGCGAGATGGCAGTGCTATGTCGTGTACAAAGGGAAGGTTCCAGGGGTGTACAACGAGTGGCCTGAGTGTCAGGCGCAAGTGAATGGGGTCTCGGGCGCCAGCCATAAAGGCTTCAAAAGCAGACAAGAAGGAGAAGCTAGTTACTTGAGGTTCACGCTAGCGCGAGAGAGGACTCGTAACCGCCACCTCATGTACTACATAGTACCGCTATCACTCATACTGATAGCTCTTCTCGCGTATACCATTGTTTAGATGGATGACGTTGTAGTTGCAACTATTCGAGACTTGCATGTATCGCTATTTTCGAGATGATGAGGAGATACCACTTTGTGTTGGATGATGATTATGATGAGACTATTTGTATGTATATGCTATGATTACATTTGTGGTCTCGCAGCCATTTGTATGTGTATCATGATGACATTTGTATCTGCTAAAGATTCTTGTATAAAGCCTGTTCAAATACAAAACAAATATGCAGAAAAAAGCAAAAACTACTAAAATTAGCAGTAGCGAGTGGAGAAAAGTTAGCAGCAGCGTGACAGTAGCAGTAGCGCGTGCAGCCAAAGCGCGCTAGAGCTATTAGCAGTAGCGAGCTTCCACGCAACACGCTGCTGCTACACTTGTATAGCAGTAGCGCTGGTGTGTACACGCTGCTGCTACGGGTTAGCTGTAGCGCCTTATTAGTAGCGCTGGTACCCGCGCTACTGATACACCTAGAACCCGCGCTGCTGCTAGGCTTTTCCCTAGTAGTGTTACCCAATAAGGGCCTTCCCACTTTGGCGTCAACTTGTTGGAATTCTTGGCTGACTGAACGTGTCGAATAACAAGGTCGCCTTCCTCAAAGCTTCGGGCATGAACCTTGCGGCTATGGTAGCGGCGCAAGGCTTGCTGGTAGCACGATGCTTGCATAGCCGCCCGAAGTGAATCTTCCTCGAGGAGCGTTGCGTCATCTTGCCGCAATTGCTCTTGCTCAAGCTCATCATAAGCGAGAACTCGGGGTGACCCGCATGTGAGTTCTGTCGGGAGAACTGCTTCTGCCCCGTAAACGAGGGAGAAGGGTGTGTGGCCGGTGGCTCGATTTGGTGTCGTTCTGATTGACCAAAGAACTGCCGGCAATTCATCAATCCAGCGTCTTCCACACTTGTGCAGCTTGTCAAAAGTCTTTGTCCGGAGGCCTCGCAGTACTTCCCCATTTGCCCTCTCTGCCTGGCCGTTGCTCTTTGGATGTGCAACAGAAGCAAAGCAGACCTTGCTGCCGAGGTCTTGAATGTATTGCATGAAGGTGCGGCTTGTGAACTGTGTGCCGTTGTCGGTGATGACTCTGTTTGGCACACCAAAACGGCAGACTAGCCCTTTCACTACAGGAAACAGCTACTTTGTCGTCTGCCATGGCGGACGGCAAAGGCTCGAAAGGCGGACGGCAAAGACCTTTGCCATCAGCCGCGGACGGCAAAAGGCTCCGGCAAAGAACGCTACGGTAAACAGCTCCTTTGCCGTCTGCTTCCTGGCAGCGGACGGCAAAGGCTCTTTGCCGTCTGCGGCGGACGGCAAAGAGGGCGGACGGCAACAATTGCGCTGTCAGTCCGTTAAGTGGCTAACGGCAGACCTTTGCCGTCCGCCGCAGACGGCAAAGAGCCTTTGGTCTTTGCCGTCCGCCTTATGATGTCATCTACACGTCACTAGATGGCAGGTTCTTTGCCGTCTGCCACTGATGGCAAAGTGCAGGTTCTTTGCCGTCTGCCACGGACGGCAAAGTCTTTGACGTCTGCCACTGTAGGCAAACTGACCAAATGGGTCAGCTCCCAGGAAGCACAGTTGGCTGCCACGTGGCTTCTTTGCCGTCCGCGGCAGACGGCAAAGAGCTCTTTGCCGTCGGTGGCAGACGGCAAAGAGCCTGCATATTGTCTGTTTTTTTTGTTTTTTGTTAAATCCCACAATTTGCACAGAAAATATATATGACATATAGATATATTTCACAGGCATTCATCACATAAACAAGTTCATACATCATTTCATACATAAACAAGGTCCATCCATCATTTCATACATAAACAAGTTCCATCCATCATTTCATACATAAAGAAGTTCCATCCATACATAAAGTAGCACTCCATAGCTAAGGTGACTAGAATGAGAAGACAAGAATGAGAAGACAAGAAGAAGAAGAGTAGAACAAGCACTCCATCCAGCACATAATGAAATCTGCAAAATGGCAAAATAAGAAAGTTAGAAATGGATCGTTTTTGAGGTAACTAAGGTGAAATGGATCATTTTTGAGGTAACTAAGGTGAAATGGATCTTTTTTAGCTCACTTAGGTCAAATGGATCGTTTTTGAGCTAACTTAGTTGAAATGGATCGGTTTTGAGCTAACTTTGTTGAAATGGATCATTTTAGAGCTAATTTAGTTGAAATGGATCTTTTTGAGCTAACTTACGTGAAATGGATCATTTAAGAGCTAATTTAGGTGAAATGGATCGTTTTTTAGCTCACTTAGGTCAAATGGATCGTTTATGAGCTAAATTAGTTGAAATGGATCATTTATGAGATAACCTAGGTAAGATGGGTCATTTTGGAGTTAACCTAGGTGAAATGGGCCATTTTAAAGCTAACGTAGGTAAAATGGATCATTTAGGAGCTAATGTAGGTAAATTGGGTCATTTCTGAGCTAACTTGGATGAACTGCATCATTTATAAGCTAACCTAGGTAAAATGGGTCATTTTGGAGGAAAATAAGCTAACTCTAGGTCATTATGGTAAGCATATTGGAGGAAATAAAGCTAAGTCTAGGTCTTTATGCATTTGTTAAGCAAAACACTAGAGAAACTTACCGTGATCAGGGAGGTGTAGGAGCGGGGTGGCTAGTGCCGCTACCTGGAGAAGGATTGTGCGATGCGTTTCTGGAGTTAATCTGCACCAAAGATCATTTCCAATGTCTCGTTAGCATTACGACACTCAAATGTTAAGACTACCAAGTAATGTCCATTCAAACTAAACTCACCGTTCTCCCAGGAGCAATCACTGGCATCGGCGGAGCGGGCTGACCGGACTTCTCGCACACAGACTGCACATTTGGTTTTCAGAACAGAGTCATACTAGTTAGTAATGAGACTCAAATGTTAAGACTAGCAAGTAATCTGCAGAAGAAACTTACCACAAGGAGCTCGTACATTGCCCTTGCCTGCATGTCATTCCGTGCCCTCTCCTCCTCCATCATCTTTCTCGTCCTCTCCTCCATCTCCCGCTGCCTCTCCGCCGCCTCCGCCAGAAGTTTCTCCGTTCTATCTCTCTCAGTCTGTATAGCAGCCTGCAACACCACTCACATGACCATTTGTAATCATTGATGGAAGCGCACACAATGTAATGGAGAAAGATAACTGAGTACGTATCACTAACCTTGATGGCGAGTTGCACTGGCCGTTCACGAGGCCTTATCTCAGGAGCGGAGCTCGACTGGCGCGCCTTGATCTCCGGGAGAGTGCTAGGACAACGGATAAGTCCATCTCCAATGGCTATGGAGCCATGGGACCTCCCGCCACCAGATATCATCACTAGCTCTGGATCAATGGGACCCTAGCTCGGGTTAAAGTCCTCCCCTTTCCTCGCCTTCCCTCATCTCTATATCTCACGAGCTTGTTGTGGGAGGAGATGTTGGTGAAGTTGTTTGCATCATCGAGGTCAGACTGAGAGAAAGCCTTGACTTTCTTGTAAGAGCCAGTGTGGGCCATGGCATACAGGTCGTACACCTCTGGCACCTTATCCGCCTTATTGTGGCGTGCCTGAAAGAGAGAAACAATGAAAATTAGTAATTAAAGGGCTCAGGCTAGCATGATGAATGAATTGCATGAATCATGAAGCAAACCACATACCCAGTTGCGCCCGAACTGATATAAGTTGGAGCTGCCTTGATGATGTGGCACACCTTCCATTTGGGCACATTTGTCCTTGGCCTGGTTGTGGAGGGCTAGCCATTCTTGTGAGCACCACTCATCGACCAACACCTCCCAACAATCCATCCGATCCGCACACCATCTCGGAGGCGCCTATGTTAGCAAATAGAAACTTGAGCGCTACGGCTAAGAATTACTAAATGAAGGAACTTAAGTAGAAGGCCTTAAGAATTACCTTCATGTACTGCTCCTTACTCAGGAACTTATCGCGGCACGCGGGCTTGGTCTTCTTGATACCACGCAAGGCGTAGTAGTCTCGAACAGCCTGCACCCGAGCCTCGTGCCGTAAGTTCTGGAGTAGGCGCTTGCAGACGTTCTGGATAACATTTGCACAGTCCTCCTCGTATCCCTCCTCACACCTGTAGAATGTCTGCAATCAAATGAGACAATATTGATTAGTACAATTAATAACTAGCTAGTTGAAGATTTTGAAATGTGTAAAGGAGAAATTACCCAGAACGTCCTGATCACCATGTCTGCCCTCGTGTCGCACACGACACCGTCGATAATGACATCCGGCGGGGCCGGGGCAGCCACGTAGTGCTCCCAGCTCAACCCAAGCTCTGGCAGCCGACCCTCACCAGGCAACGTGACAAACCCCGGGAAGTTTTGCTGGCAAAGAACTCCAAGGACGGAGTTGGGCCGGTGGACACTATGATGGTGGTCCCAACCCCTGCAGCATGACAAGGCCAACGCATTAGTTATTTGAAGAAACGTGAATGCAGAAGGTACAAAAATATTAAATGCACTTACGTACCTCTCCCCATCAGGGAAGATCAACCACCTCTGCTCGCGGGTCGCCGGCACGGACGGGAGCCGTGTAGCACCACGCTGGTAGACGGTGCCACCCTCCTCCTCAAGATCAGTCGGCTCCCCGCCATCATCAGCATGGCCACTCGGCTCCTCGGGCTGATCCGGCCAGGTACCCCATCCGGACGTGTGCTCCTCCGGGGTCTCGTGGGCCGAACTCTCATGGGCCGAAGGCCAGTCGACCCGAGGCTCGTGGGCCCAAGACCCGTGGACCGGAGGCTCGTGGACCGGAGTCCGTGTAGCCTCCTCCTCGGATGAGTCCACCCTAGCAGTCACGTGCTCGGGTGAAACAGCTAGGGGTGGCGGCGAGGAAGGCGCCCTAGGAGTCACCCTACCTCCTCTCTCGCGACCACGTGCCCCACCTCCTCTCTTCCTACCTCGTCCCCTGCTGGGCACCGCGGTGGACGAAGAAGGGCCCGGCGGTGTGGACATACTGTCCAGCAACGCTCGGCGAAGAGGTACATCTGGAATCGAAGACCTCACACCACGTGCCGAGGAAGAAGGGGCCGTGGCGCGCTCCCGACCAGCGCCCACCATCTTTCAACACCTGCCATGACAAACAGTAAACGAAATTAGTACAACATAAAAAAAAGACCGACATGAATAATAATATGTGTATCACTTAAGTGTATCATCATCAAGTACAACATTAAAAAATTTAATACCTGACACTACTAATAATCTCGATCAGTATCATCAATAAATGCATAATCATCATCATCACTATAATCAATGATGGGCTCATAGGGTTCAGTGGCATCAACATGTGCAAGGCCACCTTGACGTAATCGGTCAAGCAATGACAGGTCATCCGCAGCAGTAACCTCTTCTTGTTCCGGCTCTTCTTGTTCCTCCTCTGGGGTGATGTCGGATTCACTGTCGCTGTCTACTTCAATGTTTTGGGGTGAAGTATAGCGGTTCTTGAAACGCTTTTTGGAAAGACGTGTCTCTTGGAAGAATTCTCCTTCATATGTGTCTGGGTTAATGTGAGGTTCATAATCCTCTTCCTTTGGGGGAGATAGTCTAGCACGTGGCGGCACTTCATAAACGACATCCCAACCTTTCAGATTTGGATTAGTTTGGCAGGCCCACGGTAGATAGAATACTTGGGTCGCCTGTTGAGCCGTAATATAGACATCAGGAACATCTAAATGGGTGCTTTGGTTGATTTCAACTAGCCCTATATGTTCATGAGTTCTTCTAGTCTCCCTCGGTTGAAACCAATAACATTTGAAGACTACGACATTCGGTGGGTTTTCACCATAGAATAGAAGTTCATAAATTGCTTCAACTCTCCCATAATACTCGGTACCTCCTTCGCCGATAGCAGATACACAACAATTTGTAGACTTTCGGTCGGCCATAGATAGCTCTTTGCCATAGGTACGAAAGCGATACCCGTTGATGTCGTATTTGTCAAATGAACGGACCTTATAGTCAAAACCATTAGCGACTTGTCTCAATTCGGCGTCCATAGACTCTGAATTAGCCTACAAGTTTAATATGAAAGGATTGTTGCATTACGCACAAATTAGCGAATGAAACCGGGATAGCCGCCTACAAATTAGCCTACAAGTCTAATAGAAATTACCGTTTGTTTGAACCAAGAGATGAAACCGGGATAGCCGCCACCTTGCTTTGCGAGAAGCTCATACTCTTCGACAGAATCCTTTTGGATCACCGCTCCATACGAGAATAAGGCGACGTATCGACTGTATGAAATATCCAGGAATAAGAGCAGTTCAAAGGAAATAGAAGTTCCGAAACTATGTACCGAGAACTTACTCGATGTACGGCCGCACTTATATCAGGTTGTTGAAGATATACAACGAAATGGTCCGCCATTGTTCGTTATCCAAAGATACTGGATTTGAAACACTGGCTGGTGCGAGATTCCCTTTGAATAGGCTGAGGTTGGATCCACCCTTTTTAGGGTCGTCAGCATTGTACCGAGGCTTCGGATTATGCAAATGACGATTTTTGGCTTCGTAGTGTGCTGTCACGAAGTTTGCCGCCTCCTCAGTGATGAATGCCTCAGCCATCGATGCTTCAATTCTACGTTTATTTTTACATTTTTGTCGAAGCGTCTTCTGCATCCTCTCAGTTGGGTAGCACCAACGATTTTGCACGGGCCCCCCCAATCTTGCCTCGGTCGGGAGATGCAAAATCAAATGTTGCATTGGATTAAAGAAGCCCGGTGGAAAGATCTTCTCTAACTTGCAGATCAACTCCGGCGCCAACTCTTCCATTTCTTCTAGCATGCCAGGCGATAGTTCTTTCGCACAAAGAACACGGAAGAAATAGCTGAGTTCTGCCAGTACTAGCCATTCATCCTCAGGGATGAAGCCACGCAACATCACCGGCATTACCCGCTCAATCCATATGTGCCAATCATGACTCTTGAGACCAAATATCTTCAATTTATCAAGACTGGCTCCCCTCTGTAGATTCGCTGCATACCCATCGGGGAACATCAACTGCATTTTCACCCACAAGATAATTTCCTTCATAGCCGGCCTTCCAAGATTGAACCATGCCTTTGGCTTCGTCCTGTTCTGCTTTCCTTTCGGTTCTTTCATGTTTTGTAACGGCCTATCACATAGCGCCTCCAGATCGACTCTAGCCTTAGTATTATCCTTTGACTTCCCATCTGTGCCGAACAATGTACCAAAAAGTGCCTCGGTGATATTCTTCTCAGTGTGCATCACGTCGATGTTGTGTGGGCAAAGGAGGTCTTTGAAGTAAGGCAGATCCCATAAGCATGTTTTGTGAGTCCAGGCGTGCTTAGAATTATACCCCTTGAAGTACCCTGGACGCTCGGGATCTGGCTCGAGAGCGTTTAACTGATCCAGGGTCTGTTGGCCTGTCAATGCATGTGGTGCAGAGTTTTTGACAACTCTACCTCTGATGAAGTTCTTCTTGTCTTTCCTGAACTTATGGCGAGGATTCAGGAACTCTCTATCCATGTCGAAGCAAGAAAACTTGCGACCGGCCTGAAGCCAACGAAAGTCAAGAGTTCCCTTGCATGTGGGGCACGGGAACCTTCCATGCACACACCAGCCAACGAATAGCGCATACGCCGGCAAGTCATGCGTCGAGTACATGTACCAGACACGCATTATGAAGTTCCGTTTGCTATAGGCATCGTATGTCTTGAACCCATTATCCCAGGCTTCTTGCAATTCGTCCTTAAGCGGTTGCATGTACACATTCATATTTTTCCCCGGATAGTTGGGCCCTGGAATTATCAACGTCAGGAAAATGTTCTTTCTTTGCATAATCTGTCCGGGGGGGAGATTGAGTGGAAAGACAAATACGGGCCAACAACTGTATTGGGCTGCCGTCATACCAAACACACTGAACCCATCCGTGCTGATGCCGACTCGAGGATGCCTCGGATCTGCCGCTTTGTCACCATGTAATTCATCAAACTTTTTCCACGCAACACCATCCGATGTGTGTACAATCATCAGATTCCCATCTGCATCTAGTTCGGTTCTTTTGCCCGTTTTGTGCCATGTCATCTGTCTGGCTGTCTCTTCGACCATGAAAAGACGTTGAAGTCTTGGTACGATTGGCATATACCGAAGAACACTAACGGGGATTTTGGTCTGTGTCTTCTCACCCATACCGTTGTCTACCACAACATACCTGGAAGACTTGCAAATGGGACAATAGTTCAAGTCCGCATAGTCAAGCCTAAACAAGACACATCCTTTCTCACAAGCATGTATCTTATCATAGGGCATCTTCAGTGCACGGAGGATTTTGTCCGACTGGTATAGGTTTGCAGGCATTACATGGCCTTTGGGTAGAAAGCGTCCAAATACTGTCATCATTGCATCGTAGCATTCTCTGCCCAAGTTGAACTGAGCCTTCAGAGCCATTACTTGTGAGATGGCATCCAACTGACAAAGCTCAGTGTGCTCATGGAGCGGACGTTTTGAAGACTCCAACATTTCATTGAAGGCCTTTGCAGATTCCTCCATCTCCTCGTCCGAATCCCGAGCATCATCAAAGTCTTGCACCATGTTTTCCATCCCGGTACCATGCTCGTCGGTGCGACGATGATCCACCTCAGCTCGGTCACGTTGGGTAGACTCACCATGAAATGTCCACACCGTATAATCGGGCGTAAAACCACTCTTCTGCAGGTGTTTGCCCATTTCAGCCTCTGTCCTCTTTTCCCAATTGCCGCACCGTAAACAGGGGCACCAGGTTTTCCTCTGGCCATTTGCAAATGCGGCTCGCACAAACCCCTTGGTTTTTGTGAACCATTCAGTGCTCCATTTGTTCTGACCAGTGTGACCGGTGTACATCCACGCACGATCACTCATCTTGACTTTCAGAGCTACTAGACACACAACAAATATATATATATATATATATAATTCACCATGTATGTATTCATCAGTTGATCTACTTTGTCAATTTTATTACGTCCATGCAACCTACACTCTAATAGGTAATGATAGGTCCTAATCCCACCCGAGTATGTTTAGATTGGGTTCATTTTCCCATGCTATGCTCCGGATCCTACGCAAAATTTCGGCAGCACCTCCCCGCTGTCCTCCTGATAAACGTCTCTGCAATAAACAGAGAGGATGTGTACCCGGAGAACAAAAGGGGAGGCACTGTCGAAATTTATGCGTCGGATCCGGAGCAAAGCATATGGGAAAACGAACCCAATCTAAACATACTCGGGCTGTCCATGGATAGCGTTGGACAATTCGAAAGAATCAAGGTTATAAATATGCAAGTGCATGCATATTTATAACTATGACGCTTTCGAACGGGAGACACATATTGGTTACGCATACTGATGATTCAAGACACATATGTAGCTAGCTATCAAGTTTCATCGGAATAGATCAAATAATTAATGGGGGAGGAGGACATGTCATTTGTGCTCACCCACGAACGAAGGGGCAGAGCTCGTCAAACGCACGGCGATGTCGTCGAACACCAAACCTCGCAGCGATGAAACAACTGCACATTTAAAACTACCCGATCAACACAATTATATATGATGTTTTTCATAACAAAATCGAAAGATATATGACCTAACTAATAATTCACAAATATATGACCCCGTCGGCTTCTTGAAGGCCAAAGAACACCTTTTCGGGAGGTGTCGGGGGTCGGGGTGTCGTGTCGGTCTCGGGGTGCCGTGTAGGTGTCGGGGTCGGGGTCTCGGGGTCGGGGTGTCGGGTCGGGGTGTCGGGTCGGGGTGCCGGGTCGGGGTCGGTGTGCCGTGTCGGTGTCGGGGTCGGGGTGTCGGGTCAGGCTCGGGGTCGGGGTGTCGGGGTCGGGGTCCGGGTCGGGGTATCGTGGTCGGGGTCTCGGGGTCGGGGTGCCGGGTCGGGGTCGGGGTGCCGTGTCGGTGTCAGGGTCGGGGTGTCGGGTCAGGCTCGGGGTCGGGGTGTCTTGTCGGGGTGCCAGGTCGGGGTCGGGGTGCCGTGTCGGTGTCGGGGTCGGGGTGTCGGGTCAGGGTCGGGGTCTCGGGGTCGGGGTGTCGGGTCGGGGTGCCGGGTCGGGGTGTCGGGTCGGGGTGCCGTCTCGGGGTCGGGGTGCCGAGTCGGGGTCGGGGTGCCATGTCGGTGTCGGGGTAAGGGTGGGTGTGGTGTCAGGGTGTCGGTGTCGGGGTGTCGTGTCGGTGTCGGGGTCGGGGTGTCGGGTCGGGGAGCCGGGTCGGGGTCGGGGTGCCGTGTCGGTGTCGGGGTTGGGGTGTCGGGTCAGGCTCGGGGTCGGGGTGTCTTGTCGGGGTGCCGGGTCGGGGTCGGGGTGCCGTGTCGGTGTCGGGGTCGGGGTGTCGGGTCAGGCTCGGGGTCGGGGTCTCGGGGTCGGGGTGTCGGGTCGGGGTGCCGGGTCGGGGTGTCGGGTCGGGGTGTCGGGTCGGGGTGCCGTCTCGGGTTCGGGGTGTCGGGTCGGGGTCGGGGTGCCGTGTCGGTGTCGGGGTAAGGGTGGGTGTGGTGTCAGGGTGTCGGTGTCGGGGTGTGGTGTCGGTGTCGGGGTCGGGGTCTCGGGGTCGGGGTGTCGGGTCGGGGTGCCGGGTCGGGGTCGGGGTGCCGTGTCAGGGTCGGGGTGTCGGGTCAGGCTCGGGGTCGGGGTGTCGGGGTCGGGGTCGGGGTGTCGGGGTCGGGCTCGGGGTCGGGGTGCCGTGTCGCTGTCGGGGTCGGGGTGTCGGGTCAGGCTCGGGGTCGGGGTGTCGGGGTCGGGGTCTAGGGGTCGGGGTGTCGTGTTGGGGTGCCGGGTCGGGGTCGGGGTGCCGTGTCGGGTCGGGTTTTTTTTCCTCTTTTTTCCTTTTCTTCTTCTTCCTATTCTTCCTTTTCTTCCTCTTCTTCTTTTTTCTTCTCCTCCTCCTCTTCGTCTTCTTCCTTTCCTTTTTCCTCTTCTTCTTCTCCTCCTCTCCTCTTTTTTCTTCTTCTTCTTCCTCTTCTTCTTTTTTCTCCTCCTCCTCCTCTTCTTCTTCTTCCTTTCCTTTTTCCTCTTCTTCTTCTCCTCCTCTCCTCTTTTTTCTTCTTCTTCTTCTTCCTCTTCTTCTTTTTTCTTCTCCTCCTCCTCTTCTTCTTCTACCTTTCCTTTTTCCTCTTCTTCTTCTCCTCCTCTCCTCTTTTTCTCTTCTTCTTCTTCTTCCTCTTCCTCTTTTTTCTTCTACAACCTAAACCTAAAACTAAACCTAAACCTAAAACTAAACCTAAAACTACAACTAAAACTAAATCTAAACTAAAACTAAAACTAAAAAGGAAAAGAAGAAAAAAACTGAAAAAAAACTGAAAAATGGGGGCTCACCTGGGGGGTGGAGGAGGCCGGTGGAGGAGGGGGCGGGGCGGTGGAGGAGGCGGCCTGGGGGCGGCGGCGAGCCGGGGCGGCGGGGGCGACGGGGCGGCGGGGGGCGCGGGGCGGCGGGGGGCGCGGGGGGCGCGGGGCGGCGGGGGGCCGGGGGCGGCGGGGGGCCGGGGCGGTGAGGGCGACGGGGCACCGGGGCGGCGGCGAGCCGGGGCGGCGGGGGCGACGGGGCGGCGGGGGGCGCGGGGGGCGGGGTGCACGGGGGGCGCGGGGCGGCGGGGGGCCGGGGGCGGCAGGGGGCCGGGGCGGTGAGGGCGACGGGGCCCCGGGGCGGCGGCGAGCAGGGGCGGCGGGGGCGACGGGGCGGCGGCGGCGCGCGGCGGGCGGCGGCGTGGGAGGAGAGAAACGGCGGCGTGGGAGGGAGAGGGAAGAAGCGAGTAACGGGCGGGGGTACGGGCCGTTAGGTAGTAGGCTCTTTGCCGTCCGCCCCCCTTTGCCGTCCGCTTTTTTGCCTCTTTGCCGTCTGCTAGCGGACGGCAAAAGGTGGCCCGTTAAGTTTTTCAAAAACGGGCGGGGGGTGGGGGCCACCTCACTCTTTGCCGTCAGCTGGCCGACGGCAAAGAGCTGGCAGACGACAAAGAGCTTCTTTGCCGTCTGCTTTTGGGTAGCTGATGGCAAAGAGCTGGCAGACGGCAAAGAGCTTCTTTGCCGTCAGCTAGCAGACGGCAAAGAGCTGGCAGATGGCAAATTAGCTGATTCCAGTAGTGTTTGAAGAATTTGACGGCTGATTGTGCTGTCACCTTTCTCACTGCTTCCACCTCTGGCCACTTTGTGAACTTGTCGATTGCAACGTACAAGTATTCAAAGCCCCCGACAGCACGGGGAAAGGTGCCCAGTATGTCGAGCCCCCAGACCGAGAATGGCCAGGAAAGAGGGATTGTTTGGAGAGCTTGAGCTGGTTGATGAAGCTTCTTTGAATGGAACTGACACGCTTCACACTTGGTTGCTAGTGTTGTTGCATCCGGGAGGGCAGTGGGCCAGAAGAAACCTTGCCGGAATGCCTTACCGGCAAGGGCTCTCGACCCTATGTGGGAGCCACATATGCCTCTGTGTATCTCTGCCAACAGCTCCAGTCCGTTCTCCCGGGGAATGCACTTCAATTTCACGTTGTTTGGTCTTTTTCTGTACAGAACGTCATCGACGAAATGATACATGGCAGACCGACGGGCTACTTTCTCCGCTTCTTCCTGCTCCTCAGGGAGCTCCCCAGTTTGGAGAATCAAACGGTATGCTGTGCCCATGCCGGAGCCTGAGGCTCGACGACAAGGACTAAAGGCATCTCTTCTGCCATGGGAGCGGCTGTCTCCACGGCCAGGGCTTGACACCCTGACGGAGTCTGTCGCCCCATGGCAGGCTCAGTGTCCTCGGCAACATCTTTGCCGGCGGCTCCTGTGAGCCCGGCGGGAAAGTACTTGCTGGGGCCTGCTTTCCTCCACTTGTTCTGCTCTGTTGATGGTTCAACGGATGGTTGAGTTAATCAAAGCACAAAGGTACCTAGTTCCACAGGCAGTTTGAGGGCAGCGCATTTCGACAAGTAGTCAGCGATGCCGTTCTCCGCTAGGGGAACATGCTCCGCTTGTATACCGTCAAAACGCTCCTCCAACTTCCTCACTTCATCTACGTATGCATCCATCAACGGGCTCTACTAATCCTTGTTGACTTGCTTGACGACAAGCAGTGAATCACCCCTGACGATGAGCTTCTTGACTTCGAGGTCTGCCGCGATCCTGGGACCGGCAAGCAATTCCTCGTACTCTACAGTGTTATTTGTTGATCTCTCCCAGGGAAACTGCATCTGGACTACATACTTGAGGTGCTCTCCGGTGGGTGCGATAAGTAGCACACCGACACCAGCGCCTTGCAGCGAGAAGGCCCCATCAAAGTACATAATCCAGTTGCGACTTGTTACCTTGCCGGGGAGAGTAGTCTGTTGAATCTCTTCGTCGGGCATTGAGGTCCATTCTGCAATGAACTCTGCCAGGACTCTACTCTGGATTGTCAAAGTACTTACAAACTTCAAACCAAAGCTTTACAGTTCCAAGGCCCATTCCACAATCGTCCCAGTTGCATCTGGGTTATGCAAGATCTGTTGCAGCGGGAGGCGGGTGACGACGGTAATCTCGTGTGCTGGGAAGTAATGACGCAGCTTCCTCGAGGCCATAAGGAGGCCGAAGAGAAATTTTTGCACGCCAGAGTACCTTGATCTAGCCCCCTGCAAGAGGGAGCTGACAAAGTCAACTGGGTCCTGCATCATCCTCTTCTTCTGCACCACTTCATTTGGTTGCGCCGCCTCTGCCCCAGTGGCATCAGATTCTGTCGGGCGCCCCGCCTCGCCATCTGTCAGCTCTGCCATTGCTACCACTTCGGCATCGACCTCCCTCTATGCCACTAGCGTAGCACTGACCACTTGATTTGTTGCCGCTAGATATAGTAGCAACGGCTCGTGTGGTTTAGGTGCAACCAGTATTGGCGTAAGGAGAGGTTTTCTTCAAATCTTGCAGCGTTGCTTCGGCCTCTGGGGTCCACTCCATTGGGCCCGCGTTTTTCATGATTTTGAAAAAGGGAAGGGCACGCTCAGCGGATTTGGAGATAAACCAGCTCAAGGCAGCGACACAGCCAGCAAGCCGACGCACATCCTTGACTCGCCTTGGCGCCTCAATGTTCTCAATTGCTTTGATCTTGTCGGGGTTCGCCTCGATCCCGTGGTGTGACACAAAGAACCCGAGAAGCTTGCCGGATGGAACACCAAAGACGCACTTCTCAGGGTTCAGCTTGAGGTTGATCTTGCGCAAATTGGCAAATGTTTCTTCCAAGTCTTGTATGAGTGTTGCCCTGTCCTTGGTTTTGACCACTATGTCATCCATATAACACTAGAAAAAAAAGACACATCCATGACATTTTGGGCCAAACGATTTTTTTTCTGTCATACATATGACACTTCTATGACGATAATTGTGACAAAACACGGTATCATCATAGATGTGCGGGCTCCTACTTCTATGACAAAAAATCATGACAGAAAATGGGCTTTTCGTCCTGGGCGGGCCAGAGACGCAGCTGCATGACATTCTTTGGGCCGTCCATGACAGAAAAAACCATGGTAGAAGCGAGTGTGAGGAAAATTTCGGGGAGTTCCCGGTTACGGTGGGAGGTCGGGGGCCGAGCGATGCGCGTTTCTCTCGTACACGTACGCGCGTGTGTGCGAGGCGTTGGCTCTAACTGAAGCCGAGCGAGGCGTTGGGCTCTAACTGAACCCGAGCGATTGCACTGCAGGCTACGCGTTACTGAACCCGAGCGATCAATCGATGGCTGTTAACTAAACCCGATCGAGTGATTCCTTCGCTACTGCTGCTAACTGAAGCCGATCGATTGGATGAACAGTGAGCGTTGCGGGGGGGGGGGGGTTGGATGAACAGTGAGCGGTGGCGTTGCCTCTGGATGAACAGGACCCCGTGGTGTGGAGGGCTGGATGAATAGTAGACGGTGGAGGGGTGCCCGTGGAGGGGTGGTTGAACAGGAACCCGTGGTGTGGAGGGCTGGATGAACAGTAGACGGTGGAGGGCTGGGCGTGGAGGGGTGGTTGAACAGGACCCCGTGGTGTGGAGGGCTGGATGAACAGTAGACGATGGAGGGGTGCCCGTGGAGGGGTGGTTGAACAGTAGCCAGTGGAGTAGCGCGCGGTGGAGGCTGGATGAACAGGAGCCCGTGGAGGCTGGAGGAGGTCGACGGTAGCCCGTGGAGGCTGGAGGAGGTCGACGGTGGAGATGAACAGTATCCCGTGGAGTCCCGTTTTGCGGTACGCCACACCCCTCCCGATGAACAGGACCGCCGTTTCGACCGTGGGAGGTCCGTTTCGTCCGTTTTGCGGTACGCCACACCCCTCCCGATCAACAGGACCCCCGTTTCGACAGTAGGAGGTCGTTTCGTCCGTTTTGCGGTATGCCACACCCCTCCCGATCAACAGGACCCCCGTTTCGACCGTAGGAGGTCCGTTTCCTCCGTTTTGCGGTACGCCACACCCCTCCCAATCAATAGGACCCCGTTCCGAACGTAGGAGGTCCGTTTCCTCCGTTGTGCGGTACGCCAGGCCTCGTTTCCATCGCCTGTTCCGTCCAAGCCCTCCCGATGAACACGACCACGCATTCCGTTCCGACCCAGCCGGTTGGCTCCCACGCGTTCCGTTGCCTCCCCATGAACAAGACGCATTCCGTTATCTCCCCATGAACACGACGCATTACGTTGCCTCCCCATGAACATGACGACGACACTATTTCTCCGTTCCGACCCAGCCATCTACATGAGCCCTGGCCGTACGTATGCGCGAGTAGGCGTTTGAGACCCCGCCGGTATGTACACGTACGTGGCCGTATTTTCTTTCTTGCACCCTGGCCGCTGTACGTACGTGTACATGCTACGTGCGCTCCTATACTACGACATGTACGCGCCTCTACTACGACACGTGCGCGCCTCTACATCCACCAGTATATATGTACGTACACGTTCGCGACCAGAATGACAACGCTATGTACGCTTCGACCAGGTGGGTCCCGACTGTCAGGCACTTCCTTGCCTGCGAAGATGTAGCTGGTGGGTCCCAGCAGTCAGGGGCGAATCGTTTTTTGCCCAGACGCACTTCCTTGCGTGCGAAGATGTAGCTGGTGGGTTCCAGCAGTCAGGGGCAAACGTTTTTTTCGCGAAATACGGTGGCCCGTCCGGTGGGTCCCCGCTGTCAGGTGGAGGAATAACTATTTTGCACGTAATAATGAGGCACTTCCTTGTTGCGGCCGTGGACCGAGCTGTCAGCCTCTCCACGTACAGTCCACATCTGATGGAAGCCGTTCCTTGACCACGTTGACCACGCCGCGCCGAGAGCACCAGGGCGGTGGACGACGGCGAGGCCTAGGAAGGGGACGACGCGGAGCCGGGGAAGACGCGGCAGTGGATGCCCACGCGTAGAGGAGTACGAGGGTTCACTAGTTCGATGTGATGTGAGGCTGCCGTCGCCGCAGAATAACAGGGGGTGTGGGTGAGTAGAGGGATGGCCTGGCCAGCGGTGGGAGTAGTAGGGGGCAGTGAGGCCTCCGCGGCATCACAGCCGGCCACGGGAGGCAGGAGCATGCGGCCCGACCGGCGCTGCTTTGGGCGGTTGGAGGAAAAAGACCAGAGGTTGAAGAAGCACTACGGCCGTTGGATGGACATCGTACGGTCACTGGAGCTAGAATCATGCATATTGACTAAGTTGACAAAGCCCTCCGTCCCCGTCAACTTAGTAGGCCAACAAGTCAGCCTGCCACTATACTGGGTCCCAGCTAATAGGGGGAGTATTCATTTTTTTCTGCGTAATAAGGACGCACTTCCTTGCGTGCGAAGATATAGCTGGTGGGTCCGAGCTGTCAGCGGCGGTAATGTTTTTTTCGCGAAATACAGAGGCCATTTCAGTGGGTCCCTGATGTCAGGTGGAGGAATCATTATTTTGCGCGTAATAAGGAGGCATTTCCTTGCGTGCGGCCGTGGACCTAGCTGTCGGCCTCTCCACGTACAGTCCACTTCAGATGCATGTCGGTCGTTGACCACGTTGACCAGGCCACGCCGAGAGCCCCAGGGCGGTGGACGACGGTGAGGCCTAGGAAGGGAACGACACGGAGGCAGGGAAGACTCGGTAGTTGTTTCCCACGCGGAGGGGAGTACGACTGTACGAGGGTTTACTGGTTCGTCTGCCGTCGCCGGAGAATAACAGCAGGTGTGGGTGAGTAGAGGGATGGCTAGGCCAGCGATGGGAGTACGGTGGGGCGGTGAGGCCTACGCGGCAGCGGAGCCGTCCGCGGGGAGGAGGGTGCAGGCAGTCCCGCCGACGCTTGTTTGAGCAGCTGGAGCAGGAAGAGCAGAGATTGAAGAAGCATGACGGCCGTTGGATGGACATCCAACAGTCAGTGCTTGTGCGTCAACCTTTTTTTAGGAAAGCCTCAAATCTGTGGAAAACAACATACAACCCATCTGCCATTATTTCTAATAATTTACAGCCCATTTGCTAATTATTAAGGTTTTTTTTGGAGCCCATATTCTTTTTGTTAGCATTACAACCCATATTGTGGCCACGGTTAAAAAATTATATGAAATTTTGCATATTTCGGTGCGGTCCGAACTGTTTTTAATCCCGAAATTTTGACTCACATTTAAACTGATTTTAAAAATAAATGTATGTCAATATAAAATCCAACAAATTCTCCACGCATAAAAATTAATGTAATTGAAAATCTCGAAATCAAAAAAAAGATATTTGAAACTAATTGCCGGTTTGATGTGTTTTAAAAATGTACAGCCCATTCCTCATTACTGATGGGCCATTTTCTCAGCCAGCCGAATGAAAGCTCTCCTCGTCTTCAAAGATTTGCAGCCCAACAGGCCTGACAAAGCGACTTACTTGGCAAATCACAAAAAAACTGGGCTGTGGCCATGGACCCAACTGTCAGCCTCTCCACGTACAGTACTCTTCCGATGGAATGTCGTTGACCACGTTGACCACGCCGCGCTGAGAGCACCAAGGCGGTGGACGACGGCGAGGCCTAGGAAGGGGATGACGCAGAGCCGGGGAAGACGCGGCAGTGGATGCCCACGCGGAGAGGAGTACGAGGGTTCACTGGTTCGGCTGCGGTGTGAGGCTGCCGTCGCCACAGGGCCTGGCTAGCGGTGGGAGTAGTAGGGGATGATGAGGCCTCAACGACAGCACAGCCGGCCACTGGAGGCAGGAGCAGGCGGTCTCCCCGGCGCTGGTTTGGGCGGCTGGTGCAAGAAGAGCAGCGATTGAAGAAGCAGCAGGACCGTTCGATTCAAATCCAACGGTTACTGCTGCTAGAATCGTTTGTTGACTAAGTTGACAAGCCCTGCGTACGCATCAACTTAGTAGGCCTACAGGTCAGCCTCCCAACCGGTGTGCCCCAGATGTCAGTGGGAGGAATCATTTTTTTCGCGTAATAAGGAGGCAGTTGATTGCGTGGGGCCAGGCCAGCGGAGGGAGTAGGGTGGGCCGGGGAAGCCTGCGCGGCATCACAGCGGGCCACAAGAGGAGGGAGCAGTCAGTCCCGCCGGCGCTAGTTTAGGCGGCTGGAGCAGGAAGATCAGAGATTGAAGAAGCACGTCGGCCGTTGGATGGACATCCAACAGTCACTGCTGCTACAATCGTGTGTTCACTGACAAAGCCTTGCGTAAACAAGTCAGCCTTGAAATCTGTGGCGTGTACAGCCCATTTGCTATTATTTTTATAATTTTTACTCATTTTCTAATTCATATGGAATTTATTGCAGCCCGTTTTCCATTTTTGGAATTGCTGGCCATTTTCTGGTCAGTACCAGGGTCAAAAAATTAACTAAATATGTGGGAAATTTTGAAAATTCGCAAATTTTTGCTGGGGAACGAAACATTCTTAATCCAAAAATTAATAGCCATACTAAAACAAATTTAAAACTAAATTAGTACTATGTCATGTTAAATCCAATGAAATACGTATAAGATATCAGTGAAGAACAAAAACAAAAAAGAAACTTATATCCGATTTGCTATAATTTTTTTGGAATTTTCAACCCCTTTTGATATTACTTTTAACAGACATTGACCATACTCTTAAGCCAGGCCGGAATGCATCCCTCCTCGTCTTGAAAGATTTGCAGCCCAGTAATTCGGAGAAAAAAATAGGCCTAGCTTGGGTATTCTTCAAAAAGAAATACTGGGCTACCTATTGTCCCAAAGAACTGGTGCATGAGCATTTAGCTTTATTTATTTATTTATTTATTTACTTATTTATGTTTAGGGGACCATGAGCATGTACCTGTACCGGATTCATGTGAGAGCCTCCCTCCCAGTTAATTATGGGCTTCTCTATTGGGCCTTCATCAGTGGGCTGCATGTTATCAACAAGTGGAAAATGTGTTCCATACGAAAAATAGTATGCGCTACGTACGGTAGGGGGCACTAAAGGATCGAACCGTGCAACGACTTCCAAAACATTGTGTTTGTCGTTCTAACAACACATTTATTCAACCAACAGACGAAATATACTATTGATTGTACATTGAAAACAGCAGCAGCAGCAACCAGGGCTGGGGGTGCAATAGAAGCAGTAAGCAGGCCAGAAGAGTGAAGACGCAGCTCTCTCTTCCAAACCAAACATTAGCCATCATTACAGAAGGGCTACCAAAAAAGAACAAGTGTATGCATCAAACTAAATAAAGATCCCACTACACCAAGTGTACGCATCTAACTAACTGGCTCAGTTAGACGTTACTATTTATTAAGCTATGGAGATTGGCTGACGGTTTGAACCAGATGGGTGCTTGACGGGGGAAACTCCAGCCAGCAGGTCGAAGTCTGATACTTGCGACCCTCTCTCCTACTTTGGGCTGCAGAGCATGGCAGCACATATCAGGGTATGGTGCATGCAGAGATGCATGGTACGCTGTGTACATACAGTTTTGCCTGATGAACGAAACCGCGCTGCCATCATGATCCTTGCCGTCGGTTATCTCCTGGTTAATCAGATAATTTAGTCCGACAAACAGAGAGCGTGTACCAAGGCTACTTACCAGCCTCCAGTCAAAAATTCTTGAAGGCCCAGAGAAGCTGGGATCCTGCTCAAAGACCTTGCAGTGACTGTGATTGTATTCCACGAAACAACACGTCCGGTATGTGCGAACGATCATCAATCTTTCGCCGTCGTCTGATCGAGCCAGGAACCACCTGCAACTGCCATGCCACTTTTCTTTGAAAGGATCTGGGATTAGTAAGGGTAGGGACACCAGGCGGCCTACAACATCATATCAAGTTGGAGTCAAATAAAAAAGGGCTCTTGATTTAGTCAATCTTAAGAACAGCATGTTATGAGCATGAATATTTTTTCAACAAATTTTGACAGTAATATAAGCAAGCCATCATGATATCATAGGAAAGTAACATACTGCTGTAACAGCCGTTTGTAGCGATGACTGGAGTAGGCCAGCAATACGTCCAGCCATAGAAGGAGTCGACAACGTAAATGAAGCCCTTGTGTTCAATGGCATCAGAGAACCATGGAGGATGTATGATCCTGCGAAGGACGTGCAGATTTATCCACTTACCGCAGTGACCTGTCAGATAGGCGAGACCGCGGTTGAAGAACGCAATTATCCTGAAGTCTTTATAATTCGTAGATCTTGTGGGCACTTGGCAGATTACAACCTTGAGCAAATCAAACTTGGTATCATGTTGGCTACTGTAAGATTCCGAGTATTCTGGGCCGCGGTGCCAAAGCAGTGCAGTGTTAATCGAAGGAAGGGGGATCAATCGCCGGGTGTAGACCTCCACAAGCATCCAGCTGCCGTGACCGTCGACGAGCACCATCCAAGACGTGTTTATGTCGACCCAGTACATACCGTTAATGTAGTTGATGCTGACGGGGATCGGATCGCAGTCAAGGGGGTTGATGCTCGCCACCCTACGATCGTTATGCTGCATGACACGCTATTTCTGAAGATCAGGCGGCATCAGCAAGCAAGGAGCTGGATTAAAAAGCTCCGGCCTAAGGGCTTTGAGTAAACGGTACAACCCCGACGAGCACGCGGCGAGCAGCATGGTACTGAGATTTTCCACACGCGAAACAATGAGCTTGATTACCTCTGTGGGTAGCGAATTCTAGCCACTCTTTCGGCGGACACTGCTCGGTTCTGCCACTGTTAGTGCTTGGGTTTCGGACGAGGGGGGAGGCGCCTTAGCGGGGATGGAAGATTGGACGAGATTATGTGCGGACAAAGATGGAGAAACGCATATGTGCTGCGGGAAGTGGACAGGTGATGATGACTGCAGCACGCCGCTTGACTTACGAGACACATACCAGCAGCGTAGTGTCATGTCGATGCCAGACAACTTGCTTGAGTGATCACAGTACTGGTACTCCCTACAGTGCTATGCCCTAACTTGCTTGAGTAGAGTAGTAGAGTAGGACTCTTCTCTATTACTAGCACCGGAGGAGTAGTATATTCTAATCTAAAATAGTTACAAACTTCAATGCCCGAGCGTGGAACGACTACGAACCATGCTCAAAGACCGTGTCTACGTGGTGTTTGGACATGGGCGACAACCTCAACGCCAACGGTGCTGCTCCCGTTGCACCGTATGTGTTTCTGTCCTTCCTGTTCGAAATCGTGGTAGAATTTATGTTTCTACTCTCTATCCTACTACTATGCTAGTCCACCTGATTAGTTTCATCTCTGTTATAGCCGTCATGATTTATTTTGTGCTTATTCAGATTAAATCTCGTAGTAACTTGCTCATATATTCAACTAGCGCAACGTCCCCTACAGCCACTCCCGTTTCATGGACGGCCTGGTCGATGCCTCCAAGGAGCCCTTCGTCCACTCCTATGAGTGCCCGATGCCATTTTGTGGCTCGCCGGCGGACATGGTGCATCACCTCATGGATGCGTGCAGCGGTCACTGCTGGCCCTTGGCGGAGAACATCAAGTACGAGACGTGCTACCCGTTCACCATGCCGGAGTCGCTGGAGGATCACCGCCGCCTGCTAGTCTCGGAGGAGGACGACATCGTCTTCCTCTTGATCGTGGGCAGGAGTAATCCCGTGTGTAAAAACTAATGATACCTTGAGAATTTTATCGGAAAATAGTATGTCGACCATTTCATCAAAAAAATGATATGTCGAGAAAGATGATAGAGGTGAGGAGGAGTGGGGCGTGGTGGTGACTGGTGGCCGGACTGGGCGGAGGCATGGGGATGGAGGGCGCCGGCAGCGGCCACCATGCCAGATTGTTCCAGAGACTTCCTTTTGTAAGTGCTTAGCAATGAGGTTGTGGGAGATAAGGAGGAACGAGGCAAGGCCTTATCTGTAAATGTGGAGAGAGGAGCGGGTATCTTTTGTAAATTTATCATAGTTTGCTTTCTATCCGTCAGATATAGATTGGACAATCTATATTACAAGATGGCAGGCGCACCATCATCACCAACTCGGTTTTTTCTCTACTCCTATTCCTATAAAAGACTCAGTTGGTGATGATGGTGTGTCTGCCATCCGCCATTTCTGACCATTAGATCTGCATCTAACAGCTGTGATGTAAGTTGTGGACTTTTGCAACAATTCACACTTCTCTGCTCCAGTTTACACAAAACCCTTTAGTATCTTGAAACCAACCACATTCCTCCCTTACTTCATCAAAACAGCCCAAAGAATATATTTGGAGTGAAACATAAGATTTTTTTAGTGATATGTATATCAAAAGTAAACTGTTTTCTTTCAAATTTCTGAATATGTATTATTCTACTTTGGATCTGTTGCAACGGACGGGCTCATAGTTATAAAGGTTTATCTCTTGCATTCTCCGCAACCAACACCTAGTGTACTGGTCCGGGCCGGATGCTCGCAGCCCAATGACCTGAGTTCGAATTCTGTCCTAAACTTTAGCTTTTTATATTTTTTTAATATATACTACTTCTTTTGCTACTGTACTGGCAGTGGAACCCACAGAGTACTTAGAATACAGGATTAAGGATGGATTTGTTTCTTTTTAACTTTCTGTACAAATCTGTAGCCAGCCTGCAAGTCATGTACACTGTACTAACAGTGGAACCCACAGAGTACTTAGAATACAAGATTAAGGATGCAATTAACTTTTTATAGAGGGAGAATCATACACGCAATTAACTCAAATGGATTGGACGTGACTCTATTATTCTCCAACTGCAACCGACAAATTTCCTCCCGCGGGCCAGAGTAGGTTTCTCGGTTTGCATGCGGGTTTAACGGAGGGGTTTGATGGAGGCGAGGAGGCGTGGTCAGCCGGGCGTGCAGTGGACGGCGCAGTACTATTCGATTTGACAACTACAACTAGTATATTATAAAAAACAAATAAGAGTAGTAGAGATAGAGATAAGAATAGAGACTAGGGAGGAGCACCATCTACTGCTTCGTGGGCTACTCCTGCGCTCCATTCGGTGGCCGCAACGTCCCCTAGAGCCACTCCCTCCTGCGCTCCATTCGGCGGGTGCTGTTGAAATTTGGGGACGCACTCTCGCGACTGCTAGCAGCGACGACTTCACCGACGACGACTTCTTCCCCGACCTCAGCAACCTCTTCCTCAACGACATCGGCGACAACCTCAACGCCAATGGTGCTGCTCCCGTTGCACCGTATGTGTTTCTGTCCTTCCTGTTCGAAATCGTGGTAGAATTCATGTTTCTAGTCTGTGTCCTAGATTCGATCTGTTCATCTACTATGCTAGTTCGCGTGATTAGTTTAATCTCTGTTATAGCCGTCATGATTTGTTTTGTGCTTATTCGTACTAAATCTCGTAGTAACTTGCTCATATATTCAACTGGCGGAACGTCCCCTACAGCCACTCCCGTTTCATGGATGGCCTGGTCGATGCCTCCAAGGAGCCCTTCGTCTACTGGTATGAGTGCCCAGTGCCGTTTTGGGGCTCGCCTACGGACATCGTGCATCACCTGACGCAGGCGTGCGACGATCACTACTGGCCCTTGGCGAAGAACATCAAGTACGAGACGTGCTACCCGTTCACCGTGCGGGAGTCGCTGGAGGATCACCGCCGCCTGCTAGTCTCGGAGGAGGACGGCTGCGTCTTCCTCTTGATCGTGGGCACCAGCGAGGCCCGCGCAGGCCGCCGCCCCGTCTCTTTAGTGTGCGTCAGGGGCGCTGACGCCGAAACTAACAGGAGGCCGATGTACGGGTGCGTGCTCACTATTACTACCCCTCGGAGGTACGTGGGCGGTGACACTGCCTACGTCAAGCTGACTTGGACTCTGCCAAGCTGGGACCTTCCCGCCGACGTGGACATGGAAGACGCATGGTATTATTTGACCCCCAACAATGTGCACGGGGACTCCAAGGAGGTTCACCTGGACATCTGCATTATCAAGTTAAATGTTGATCATTAGTCTTCGCTCAATGTAATCCGTTGTCTAAGCATGTGGAGACTTCCATGCATGATCTTGCTCTATTGGAGTATCGCGCATGAATAAAAGTGTATCCATTTATGGTTTAGTCTAGAATCTTCCATGTATGAAGTTTTACTACAGTACTGCTGAAAGACTTATGATGAACCATTTCTTACATATCCTCTGCCCCCTTCCAAGTCATCCTGATTTAATCCCTCCGTCTAGGTGTATAAGGGCATGGTTAATACTTAAATAGTATAGCCAACTATTGACTATAAGAAAGTGCCATGTCATCTGTAGCCAACATGTATAACAATGGATACTCAAAAACTAATTCTTGAAGATCATTTCTTGCAAAGCACATTAAGAGTTATTTCTTCACAAGTTTTGGATGCAGGTTGAACAGTTGAACGCTTTTGTTTGCAAAAGATACTTTTTTATCTATTTCACCCGGATGTTTGTGAGCTCTAGAGATGAAATAATATCCGAACAAACCTATCGATACCCGTTACACATGAGATGACCCCCACATCCTTTGTCAAAATAAACAACTCCCCGATCAATGCATTTCACTCTTCCATGCAACGCACGGGCACCTTACTATAGATAAGTACGACCAAAATTGAACTAACATTATATATAGTACGATAAATTTATGATGCATGTCACCTAAAATTATATCATTGAAAACTATGTTCAAATACGAATCCAACGATATCGTTTTTGTTGACATGCACTAACACTTTGTCACTTAAACCTCCAGTCAAATTCAATGCGGGATAAACCACGACCGATGTAGTACTAGTGTAGAGGGCGGTGCTGCACGGGAATCTCGCCCCGCTCGTGGTGCGGTAGTAAAGCCGTCATATCACAAACCCAACCACTCCCAGTAATAAGTGGCCTGGTAAAATAAACGGACAAGCAAGCATCACATCCCTCCGTCTTTTTTGCATTTCATCTCTCTGCATTTACTTTCTCCGTTTCATCTCGCACACTCGATCCCTAGCTACTACTCCTAGGGCCAGTTCTTTTGGCGGCTTCCCCAGCTCTTCCCATAAGACTAGTCACAGTGGAGAGTAACATTAAGGCGCCTCACTCATTTATTTGGGCTTCTAAACTACTACTAGTAGTACCTCCGTCCTGGTTTATTCTCACCATTGTAATTTGTGATAAATTTTGACCAAAGATTTAACTGATAAAATATTAGTGATGTGACATGCACTAACATTTCATTAGTTAAATTTATGATCAAAATTTGGCACAGATTACAATGGGGACCAATAAACCAGGACGGAGGTAGTAGTTATGGGATTACTAATCTAGAAGCCTAAAATAACTGGCCCCTGGTACTCCTACTAGTAGTAGTACTCAAGTTGGAATTCCAATTGCACGGCACAACTTGTTAGGCAAAAAATTCGATACAGGGTGTAGCAAGATGTTTGGCAATTTGCATGCCTTTCCAACCAATGAGATACTCCGTACAAAGTACGACAGAGAAATAACCACAGAGAAGGAAGCTAAAAGTAAACAATAAAACGAGCATTTTTGCATTTGTTTTGCATTGAATCATTTCACAAGCTTGACTAGTGCTGTTTTTCTACTTTTACAAAAACCGCATCGTAATGTTAAAACGTGCATTTGCACGTACATAAGTAATAGTAGTGTTGGGTAACATAGTAATTTCAAAATTTTCCTACGCACACGCAAGATCATGGTGATGCATAGCAACGAGAGGGGAGAGTGTTGTCCACGTACCCTCGTAGACCGACAGCGGAAGCGTTATCACAACGCGGTTAATGAAGTCGTACGTCTTCACGATCCAACCGATCAAGTACCGAACGCACGGCACCTCCGAGTTCTACACACGTTCAGCTCGATGACGTCCCTCGAACTCCGATCCAGCCGAGTGTTGAGGGAGAGTTTCGTCAGCACGACGGCGTGGTGGCGATGATGATGTTCCACCGACGCAGGGCTTCGCCTAAGCTCCGCAACGGTATTATCGAGGTGTAATCTGATGGACGGGGGCACCGCACACGGCTAAAATATCGTATATCAAGTGTGTCTAGAGGTGCCCCCCTGCCCCCGTATATAAAGGAGCAAGGGGGAGGCCGGCTGCCCTAGGCGCGCCAAGGAGAGAGGGGGGAGTCCTCCTCCTAGTAGGAGTAGGACTCCCCTTTCCTAGTCCTACCAGGAAAAGAGGGGGGGAAGGAAAGAGAGGGAGAGGGAGAGGGAAAGGGGGCTGCGCCCCCTTCTCCTAGTCCAACTAGGATTCCTCCTGGGAGGGGGCGCACCACCTCCTGGCTGCTGCCCTCTCTCTCCCCTCAAGGCCCACTAAGGCCCAATACTTCCCCGGGGGGTTCCGGTAACCCTCCGGCACTCCGGTTTAATCCGAAACTTCTCCGGAACACTTCCGGTGTCCGAATATAGTCGTCCAATATATCAATCTTTATGTCTCGACCATTTCGAGACTCCTCGTCATGTCCGTGATCATATCCGGGACTCCGAACAACCATCGGTACATCAAAACATATAAACTCATAATATAACTGTCATCGTAACGTTAAGCGTGCGGACCCTTCGGGTTCAAGAACTATGTATACATGACCGAGACACCTCTCCGGTCAATAACCAGTAGCGGAACCTGTATGCTCATATTGGTTCCCACATATTCTACGAAGATCTTTATCGGTCAAACCGCATAACAACATACGTTGTTCCCTTTGTCATCGGTATGTTACTTGCCCGAGATTCGATCGTCGGTATCTCGATACCTAGTTCAATCTCGTTACCGGCAAGTCTCTTTACTCGTTCCGTAATACATCATCCCGCAACTATCTCATTAGTCACAATGCTTGCAAGGCTTATAGTGATGTGCATTACCGAGTGGGCCCAGAGATACCTCTCCGACAATCGGAGTGACAAATCCTAATGTCGAAATATGCCAACCCAACAAGTACCTTTGGAGACACCTGTAGAGCACCTTTATAATCACCCATTTACGTTGTGACATTTGGTAGCACACAAAGTGTTCCTCCGGTAAACGGGAGTTGCATAATCTCATGGTCATAGGAACATGTATAAGTCATGAAGAAAGCAATAGCAACATACTAAACGATTGGGTGCTAAGCTAACGGAATGGGTCATGTCAATCACGTCATTCTCCTAATGAGGTGATCCCGTTAATCAAATGACAACTCATGTCTATGGCTAGGAAACATAACCATCTTTGATTAACGAGCTAGTCAAGTAGAGGCATACTAGTGAAACTCTGTTTGTCTATCAATTCACACATGTATTATGTTTCCGGTTAATACAATTCTAGCATGAATAATAAACATTTATCATGATATAAGGAAATATATAATACTTTATTATTGCCTCTAGGGCATATTTCCTTCAGTCTCCCACTTGCACTAGAGTCAATAATCTAGATTACATAGTAATGATTCTTACACCCATGGAGGCTTGGTGCTGATCATGTTTTGCTCGTGGAAGAGGCTTAGTCAACGGGTCTGCAACATTCAGATCCGTATGTATCTTGCAAATTTCTATGTCTCCCACATAGACTAAATCCCGGATAGAATTGAAGCGTCTTCTGATGTGCTTGGTTCTCTTGTGAAATCTGGATTCCTTTGCTAAGGCAATTGCACCAGTATTGTCACAAAAGATTTTCATTGGTCCCGATGTACTAGGTATGACACCTAGATCGGATATGAACTCCTTCATCCAGACTCCTTCTTTGCTGCTTCCGAAGCAGCTATGTATTCCGCTTCACATGTAGATCCCGCCATGACACTTTGCTTAGAACTGCACCAACTGACAGCTCCACCGTTCAATGTAAATACGTATCCGGTTTGCGATTTCGAATCGTCCGGATCAGTGTCAAAGCTTGCATCAACGTAACCACTTACGATGAGCTCTTTGTCACCTCCATAAACGAGAAACATATCCTTAGTCCTTTTCAGGTATTTCAGGATGTTCTTGACCGCTGTCCAGTGATCCACTCCTGGATTACTTTGGTACCTTCCTGCTAAACTTATAGCAAGGGACACATCAGGTCTGGTACACAACATTGCATACATGATAGAGCCTATGGCTGAAGCATAGGGAACATCTTTCATCTTCTATCTATCTTCTGCAGTGGTCGGGCATTGAGTCTTACTCAATCTCACACCTTGTAGTACAGGCAAGAACCCTTTCTTTGCTTGATCCATTTTGAACTTCTTCAAAACTTTGTCAAGGTATGTGCTTTGTGAAAGTCCAATTAAGCGTCTTGATGTATCTCTATAGATCTTAATGCCTAATATATATGCAGCTTCACCGAGGTCTTTCATTGAAAAACTCTTATTCAAGTATCCCTTTATGCTATCCAGAAATTCTATATCATTTGCAATCAGTAATATGTCATCCACATATAATATCAGAAATGCTATCGAGCTCCCACTCACTTTCTTGTAAATACAGGCTTCTCCGAAAGTCTGTATAAAACCAAATGCTTTGATCACACTATCAAAGCGTTTATTCCAACTCCGAGAGGCTTGCACCAGTCCATAAATGGATCGCTGGAGCTTGCACTCTTTGTTAGCTCCCTTTGGATCGACAAAACCTTCCGGTTGCATCATATACAACTCTTCTTCCAGAAATCCATTCAGGAATGCAGTTTTGACATCCATTTGCCAAATTTCATAATCATAAAATGCGGCAATTGCTAACATGATTCAGACAGACTTAAGCATCGCTACGGGTGAGAAGGTCTCATCGTAGTCAATCCCTTGAACTTGTCGAAAACCTTTCGCAACAAGTCGAGCTTTATAGACAGTAACATTACCATCAGCGTCAGTCTTCTTCTTGAAGATCCATTTATTTTCAATGGCTTGCCGACCATCGGGCAAGTCAACCAAAGTCCATACTTTGTTCTCATACATGGATCCCATCTCGGATTTCATGGCTTCAAGCCATTTTGCGGAATCTGGGCTCACCATCGCTTCTTCGTAGTTCGTAGGTTCGTCATGGTCTAGTAACATGACCTCCAGAACAGGATTGCCGTACCACTCGGGTGTGGATCTTGATCTAGTTGACCTACAAGGTTCAGTAATAACTTGATCTAAAGTTTAATGATCATTATCATTAACTTCCTCACTAATTGGTCTAGGTGTCGCAGAAACTGATTTCTACGATGATCTACTTTCCAATAAGGGAGTAGGTACAGTTACCTCATCAAGTTCTACTTTCCTCCCACTCACATCTTTCGAGAGAAACTCCTTCTCTATAAAGGATCCATTCTTAGCAACGAATATCTTGCCTTCGGATCTGTGATAGAAGGTGTACCCAATAGTCTCCTTTGGGTATCCTATGAAGACACATTTCTCTGATTTAGGTTCAAGCTTATCAGGTTGAAGTTTCTTCACATAAGCATCGCAACCCCAAACTTTAAGATACGACAACTTTGGTTTCTTGCCAAACCATAGTTCATAAGGCGTCGTCTCAACGGATTTCGATGGTGTCCTATTTAGAGTGAATGCAGCCGTCTCTAAAGCATAACCCCAAAACGGTAGCGGTAAATCAGTAAGAGTCATCATAGATCGCACCATATCTAATAAAGTACGATTACGACGTTCGGACACACCATTACGCTGTGGTGTTCCGGGTGGCGTGAGTTGTGAAACTATTCCGCATTGTTTCAAATGTAGGCCAAACTCATAACTCAAATATTCTCCTCCACGATCAGATCGTAGGAATTTTATTTTCTTGTTACGATGATTTTCAACTTCACTCTGAAATTCTTTGAACTTTTCAAATGTTTCAGACTTATGTTTTATTAAGTAGATATACCCATATCTGCTCAAATCATCTGTGAAGGTGAGAAAATAACGATATCCGCCACGAGCCTCAATATTCATCGGACCACATACATCTGTATGTATGATTTCCAACAAATCTGTTGCTCTCTCCATAGTTCCGGAGAACGGTGTTTTGGTCATCTTGCCCATAAGGCACGGTTCGCAAGTACCAAGCGATTCAAAATCAAGTGATTCCAAAATTCCATCAGTATGGAGTTTCTTCATGCGCTTTACACCGATATGACCCAAACGACAGTGCCACAAATAAGTTGCACTGTCATTATCAACTCTGCATCTTTTGGCTTCGACATTATGAATATGTGTATCACTACTATCGAGATTCATTAAAAATAGACCACTCTTCGAGGGTGCCTGACCATAAAAGATATTATTCATATAAATAGAACAACCATTATTCTCTGATTTAAATGAATAACCGTCTCGCATTAAACAAGATCCAGATATAATGTTCATGCTCAACGCTAGCACCAAATAACAATTATTTAGGTCTAAAACTAATCCCGAAGGTAGATGTAGAGGTAGCGTGCCGACGGCGATCACATCGACTTTGGAACCATTTCCCACGCGCATCATCACCTCATCCTTAGCCAATCTTCGCTTAATCCGTAGCCCCTGTTTCGAGTTGCAAATATTAGCAACAAAACTAGTATCAAATACCCAGGTCCTACTGCGAGTATTAGTAAGGTACACATCAATAACATGTATATCACATATACCTTTGTTAACCTTGCCATCCTTCTTATCCGCCAAATACTTGGGGCAGTTCCGCTTCCAGTGACCAGTCTGCTTATAGTAGAAGCACTCAGTTTCAGGGTTAGGTCCAGACTTGGATTTCTTCTCCTGAACAGCAACTTGCTTGCTGTCCTTCTTGAAGTTCCCTTTCTTCTTCCCTTTGCCCTTTTTCTTGAAACTAGTGGTTTTACTGACCATCAACACTTGATGCTCCTTTTTGATTTCTACCTCCGCTGCCTTTAGCATTGCGAAGAGCTCGGGAATTGTCTTATCCATCCCTTGCATGTTATAGTTCATCACGAAGCTCTTGTAGCTTGGTGGCAGTGATTGAAGAATTCTGTCAATGACGCAATCATCCGGAAGTTGAACTCCCAGTTGAATCAAGTGATTATTATACCCAGACATTCTGAGTATATGCTCACTGACAGAACTATTCTCTTCCATCTTGCAGCTATATAACTTATTGGAGACTTCATATCTCTCAATCTGGGCATTTGCTTGAAATATTAACTTCAACTCCTGGAACATCTCATATGCTCCATGACGTTCAAAACGTCGTTGAAGACCCGGTTCTAAGCCGTAAAGCATGGCACACTGAACTATTGAGTAGTCATCAGCTTTGCTCTGCCAGACGTTCATAACTTCTGGCGTTGCTCTTGCCGGAGGCCTGGCACCTAGCGGTGCTTCCAGGACGTAATTCTTCTGTGCAGCAATGAGGATAATCCTCAAATTACGGACCCAGTCCGTGTAATTGCTACCATCATCTTTCAACTTAGCTTTCTCAAGGAACGCATTAAAATTCAACGGAACAACAGCACGGGCCATTTATCTACAATTAACATAGACAAGCAAGATACTATCAGGTACTAAGTTCATGATAAATTTAAGTTCAATTAATCATATTACTTAAGAACTCCCACTTAGATAGACATCCCTCTAATCCTCTAAGTGATCACGTGATCCATATCAACTAAACCATGTCCGATCATAACGTGAGATGGAGTAGTTTCAACGGTGAACATCACTATGTTGATCATATCTACTATATGATTCACGCTCGACCTTTCGGTCTCCGTGTTCCGAGGCCATATCTGTTATATGCTAGGCTCGTCAAGTTTAACCTGAGTATTCCGCGTGTGCAACTGTTTTGCACCCGTTGTATTTGAACGTAGAGCCTATCACACCCGATCATCACGTGGTGTCTCAGCACGAAGAACTTTCGCAACGGTGCATACTCAGGGAGAACACTTTTATCTTGAAATTTTAGTGAGAGATCATCTTATAATGCTACCGTCAATCAAAGCAAGATAAGATGCATAAAGGATTAACATCACATGCAATCAATATAAGTGATATGATATGGCCATCATCATCTTGTGCTTGTGATCTCCATCTCCGAAGCACCGTGTTCGTGATCTCCATCTCCGAAGCACCGTCATGATCACCATCGTCACCGGCACGACACCTTGATCTCCATCGTAGTATCGTTGTCGTCTCACCAACTAATTGCTTTTACGACTATCGCTACCGCTTAGTGATAAAGTAAAACTATTACAAGGTGATTGCATCTCATACAATAAAGCGACAACCATATGGCTCCTGCCAGTTGCCGATAACTTGGTTACAAAACATGATCATCTCATACGACAAATTATATCACATCATGTCTTGACCATATCACATCACAACATGCCCTACAAAAACAAGTTAGACGTCCTCTACTTTGTTGTTGCAAGTTTTACGTGGCTGCTACGGGCTTAGCAAGAACCGTTCTTACCTACGCATCAAAACCACAACGATAGTTTGTCAAGTTGGTGTTGTTTTAACCTTCGCAAGGACCGGGCGTAGCCACACTCGGTTCAACTAAAGTGAGAGAGACAGACACCCGCCAGTCACCTTTAAGCACCGAGTGCTCCGAACGGTGAAACCAGTCTCGCGTAAGCGTACGCGTAATGTCGGTCCGGGCCGCTTCATCTCACAATACCGCTGAACCAAAGTATGACATGCTGGTAAGCAGTATGACTTATATCGCCCACAACTCACTTGTGTTCTACTCGTGCATAGCATCAACGCATAAAACCTGGCTCGGATGCCACTGTTGGGTAACGTAGTAATTTCAAAATTTTCCTACGCACACGCAAGATCATGGTGATGCATAGCAACGAGAGGGGAGAGTGTTGTCCACGTACCCTCATAGACCGACAGCGGAAGCGTTATCACAACGCGGTTGATGTAGTCGTACGTCTTCACAAAGTGACCGATCAAGTACCGAACGCACGGCACCTCCGAGTTCTACACACGTTCAGCTCGATGACGTCCCTCGAACTCCGATCCAGCCGAGTGTTGAGGGAGAGTTTCGTCAGCACGACGGCGTGGTGACGATGATGATGTTCCACCGACGCAGGGCTTCGCCTAAGCTCCGCAACGGTATTATCAAGGCGTAATCTGGTGGAGGGGGCACCACATACGGCTAAAATATCGTATATCAAGTGTGTCTAGAGGTGCCCCCCTACCCCCGTATATAAAGGAGCAAGGGGGAGGACGGCTGCCCTAGGCGCGCCAAGGAGAGAGGGGGGAGTCCTCCTCCTAGTAGGAGTAGGACTCCCCTTTCCTAGTCCTACTAGGAAAAGAGGGGGGGAAGGAAAGAGAGGGAGGGGAGAGGGAAAGGGGGCTGCGCCCCCCTCTCCTAGTCCAACTAGGATTCCTCCTGGGAGGGGGTGCACCACCTCCTGGCTGCTGCCCTCTCTCTCCACTCAAGGCCCACTAAGGCCCAATACTTCCCCGGGGGGTTCCGGTAACCCTCCGGCACTCCGGTTTAATCCGAAACTTCTCCGGAACACTTCCGGTGTCCGAATATAGTCGTCCAATATATCAATCTTTAGGTCTCGACCATTTCGAGACTCCTCGTCATGTCCTTGATCATATCCGGGACTCCGAACAACCTTCGGTACATCAAAACATATAAACTCATAATATAACTGTCATCGTAACGTTAAGCGTGCAGACCCTTCGGGTTCGAGAACTATGTAGACATGACCGAGACACCTCTCCGGTCAATAACCAATAGCGGAACCTGGACGCTCATATTGGTTCCCACATATACTACGAAGATCTTTATCGGTCAAACCGCATAACAACATACGTTGTTCCCTTTGTCATCGGTATGTTACTTGCCCGAGATTCGATCGTCGGTATCTCGATACCTAGTTCAATCTCGTTACCGGCAAGTCTCTTTACTCGTTCCGTAATACATCATCCCACAACTATCTCATTAGTCACAATGCTTGCAAGGCTTATAGTGATGTGCATTACCGAGTGGGCCCAGAGATACCTCTCTGACAATCGGAGTGACAAATCCTAATCTCGAAATATCCCAACTCAACAAGTACCTTTGGAGACACCTGTAGAGCACCTTTATAATCACCAATTTCCATTGTGACGTTTGGTAGCACACAAAGTGTTCCTCCGGTAAACAGGAGTTGCATAATCTGATAGTCATAGGAACATGTATAAGTCATGAAGAAAGCAATAGCAACATACTAAACGATCGGGTGCTAAGCTAACGGAATGGGTCATGTCAATCACATCATTCTCCTAATGAGGTGATCCCGTTAATCAAATGACAACTCATGTCTATGGCTAGGAAACATAACCATCTTTGATTAACGAGCTAGTCAAGTAGAGGCATACTAGTGACACTCTGTTTGTCTATGTATTCACACATGTATTATGTTTCCGGTTAATACAATTCTAGCATGAATAATAAACATTTATCCTGATATAAGGAAATATATAATACTTTATTATTGCCTCTAGGGCATATTTCCTTCAAGTAGTACTCCCTCCGTCTAGGTGTATAAGTCTTCCCTCCTTCTTGGTCACGGTGCACAACCAAAGATGACTTATTGACCTGGACGGAGGGAGTAGCACAGTCTGCAAGCATATATCGAGAGAGACGTGTAGTGCGATAGTATATAGTAAAGTTTGTGCTATATGCACGTACTTGCAAAATGCGTACGAATACACAAGGTTTCCAAACTTTCCCTTTTACATACTTAATTAAGGACGCTAAAAATTCCTGAACGTTCAGGATTTATCATTTGCGTCCCAAAACTAATGAGATCGCCTTACAAAACAAAAATTATACTCCTCCTAAAAGCCACGGCGCTCGCAGGAGCGCTTGCGGCGCGCCACGAGTGCCCTGGTGCGCGGCCGTTTCCCAGCACGCTGACACAATGCCTCTTCCTCAGCCTCGCAACTCCCGAGGTGCTGATTGGCGGCTTGCCGGCGGGCGAGCGCGATCTCACCGGTGTGGTGATCCGGCGCCAACAGGTACTCCTCCTCGCTGGAAGCGTGCACCCGGTCCACGTACTGCCAAGCATAGATGAGGCGCTTTGGCCCGACTGCACTCAGGGCATCGGCACGGGCGTCCTCCGCCACCCTCACGGCCCTCGCACGAGCCTTCTGCCAAAGAGCCAATTGCCTGACTCTCTCGGACGCGACATAGGCCTCCCAGGCAGCTTGTTCCGCGGTGCGCTTCTCTTCCTCGGCCTTCTTCTCCGCCTCTATTTTGGCGCGCTCTGCTGGAGGCAAAGCCTCCCACAAGGCGACATCCATTTCTTTCCAAAGCTCCTCAAGGCTGGGGGGCTCGGCGGGCGGCGCGGCGTTCAACTCGTAGCGGGGAGCCGATGCGTCCTCCGGCGCGCGTGCTGGCGAGATTGGGAACGCCGACGCGTCCACCTCGACGCGTCGCGGCGAGGAGCGGAACGCCGACGCGTCCTCCTCGACTAGTGGCGGCGAGGAACGGAATGGCGATGCGTCACGTCGCGGCGAGGAGCGGAACGCCGACGCGTCCTCCTCGACTAGTGGCGGCGAGGAACGGAACGACGACGCGTCGCGTAGTGGCGAGGAGCGGAACACCGACGCGTCCTCCTCGACTAGTGGCGGCGAGGAACGGAACGGCGACGCGTGACCGTCCGCGCGGTGCAGCAAGGGGCTCCTAGGGCATGGGAGGGGCGATGCCATGGTGGTCGACGTGAGAGGGAGGGGGAGGAGATAGCGATGAACGTGAACGTGAGGGGGAGGAGATAGCGATGTCGTGGGAGGCGCAATATTTATAGCGAGCAATGGCACACCTACGTAAGATCTGGACTGAGCTGCACTGACTTAACTGCAGGTCCAGTTGCGTCACTGACATGTGGGCGAGACCCCTGCTGGGCCCATATGTCAATGACCCAATGCACCTGCAGTTAAGTAACAGCTACGTGGGCATATTTGTTGGAGTAAATTACGGGGGAGCGAAGGGGTGGAAATATTGCTGGTCACAACGGATTGGACGAGCGTGGGGGAGGAGAGTCATGCATGCAGATTTTTTCACACGAGGTGGAGTGGTGGAACCGCCGGAGGGAGAAGGAGAGTTTGGCAGGCATATTGTTTCCACACATGGAGAGGAAAAGATTTGGAGACGAACGGGCTTCCTGCAGGTATGGGGAACGGTGCATAATAAGTCATCTTGCATGACGGGCTAGGTATAGCGTGGAGGAAGCGGAGCTTAGGGCTTGCATTGCCGGTCTCTACATAGGTATTTCTCTTCATAATCCTGTAATTTTAGAGACTGATTGCGCTTTTGTGGTAGCGTCTCTTCCATCGGGGGACTATGACAGGTCTGCTATGCGTGACCTGAAGATGAAAGCGTTGAGCATCTCGAAGTTGATCAATAATCTTCAATTGTCAAAGATTAGCCGTTCGGCCAATAAGGTGGCACACTTAATCACTAAGTATAGCTTTGACAATAGATTAGATGGTATTCTTGTAAATAACGTACCGCCCTGTGTGGTGAATATTGTATCGAATGAGTGTACTGGTGTGGCTGGTTAATTAATATAAGGTGGTGTTCAAAAAAAGTATAAATTTGGTCAAACACTTTGCAAACGGTTGACGGGAGTAAAAAGGACCAGAGGGAGTATCATGCATGCGGAGTAGGCAAAAAAATTTCTTGTCTAAAAAAAGGCAAAAAAATTGCTCATTTATAGCCGGTTGAAGTCTCAAAGGGCGCGACCGCGCGAGGGAGGCGAAGGTCGTGGGAGGCGCGACGTTTGACGGAATTAAGTGAAGTTACATCCACGCGCCGGCATGGCGTGCAAACAGGCAGAAGCTATACCATCAGGCCTACGATATGGGTCTAGTAGACATGACATCTAGTGGGGCCCACATAGTTCTCAAGAACTCTTTGGGGGCTTGCAGCCGTTTATCCACCGGGCAAGCCAGCAACCCCATGCCGTTCGCACGCCCTACTCGTCCCCGTCTTCTACCTTACAACAGTTCGCTCCTAGTCATCCCGTCCTTTCACATTAGTTCGCTCCTAGTTTTTTTTTGCGGGGTACAACAGTTCAACTTTTCCTAACCCTCCTCCAAAATCCATGGCCTCCCAAATCTCCATGGTCGCCGCTGATTACCAGGTTAGAGCCATCACCGGCGATCGGTTCATCATCATCTACACACGTGGATCCGAGACGGTGAAAGCATGGCTTGCTCGCTTCCTACGCATGTTCAACAGTTCAAAGAATGAGTGGGTCGCTGGGCTAGATGTTGAGTACACCACAGTCCTGGGACGAGAGAAGGATCTAAAGGACGAAGAGAGGAATAAGCCCGCCGTGATCCAGGTTTGCGTACATAATGTTTGCTTAGTCTACCACATATGCCATGCCGACATTGAGTGCCAGGATTTTAAGAACTTCCTCAAGGACAAAAGAGTGAAATTCATTACTGTAGGCTTTAAGAACGACAGGGATGTCCTGCGTCGGATAGGTCTCGTTGTAGGCTAGCCCTTCGATCTCCAGAAGGCAAGCCTGGTGTCCTCCTCTCAACCTTCAATGCCGACCCTGGCAGCAGCCATGATTGATCCTTCATGCGCTAAACTGAAGAAACCTCATCACGAGTTTCATCATGCATGGGAGTCGAAGACATTAGATGAAGATCACATCCTGTACACAACAATGGATGCCTACCTTTGTTTAAATATCTACAAGGGTTGGATGAAGAAGCAGAGCCGAGTGTCCGGTTCAAGCAAACAAGCGTCGGCGAAGAGGAAGAGGAAGAGGGACGAGGACGAAGTCGAGGATGTGGACTCGGACTCCGAGTAGGTGGCAGTGCTGTCGCTCATGCTGGTTCTACTGCAGTGTCAAGCGGACTAGTTGCTTAGTTTATTTTCAAGGGTGTGTTGTGCTGAGGCCCCAGCAGAACTATGTTTATGTTCTTTCTCGTTATTTGAACTCTTTAGTACGTACAGTAGTACTAGTACTATGTCTTACTACTGTTTTTCTTGCAGTTGGTACTACTGCTCGTATCTTCGTGTTCCTACTATACTTAATACGTTCGTACTAGTAGTATAATTCGGGTCAGTCGATTTGTGAAAGATGTTCGACGGAGCGAAGGAAGAAGACGGCAGAAGAGGTGGAAGAAGCCCTTCTAGCCATCCATGTTGCATCAAACGGCTCACATGAGTCGACAGACCCAAATTGCTCCTTCAGATTGCAGGATCCACGTGGTCTCGAAGGTAGATTCCGCGTCCGCACCCAGTTTGCAGGCTTGAC
This sequence comes from Aegilops tauschii subsp. strangulata, assembly GCF_002575655.3. Classification (NCBI taxonomy): domain Eukaryota; kingdom Viridiplantae; phylum Streptophyta; class Magnoliopsida; order Poales; family Poaceae; genus Aegilops; species Aegilops tauschii. The sequence continues at coordinate 73,000,902 of NC_053041.3, forward strand.
GCGCGCGCGACCGGCTTCCATCGCGACATCCACCATGCGCGCCTCCTCCGCGCGGGAGGAGACGACAATGACACGCTAGTTCCTCCTCGCCGGCGTGCTGGAGCACACGCTCGTCCTCCTCTTCATATGCTACATGCATAGACACGGCTCCACCAGCTGCTCGCGTGCTTGGCAGCGCGGCGGCATCTCGAGGAGGGACTGCAGACGACGTGAGCAGGCGAGCCTTCGGCTTCATGGCACAGGGATGGTGGCGACATGACCGTGATGGGCGAGAAATTGTTGGCCGGAGCAGGCGGGCGCCGGCATGCGCAATGGCGGCGGCGGCATAGTGATGAGTGCGCATGTGGGAGCTTACTTTAGTTTTATATATAAGGTTGGTCAAACTTAAAAGAAAACCATACTAGTACACATAAACATTAGAGTTAGGCGGCGCTTTTATTAGTTAGTACCACAGCCATGATACGGAATCCTGTGCAAGCGCGTGAACCGCGGCCGCACGGTCGATCGAACGGTGCGTCACCGTGTCACGCTCGAAGGACATCCACCGAACCTTTTTGTGTGTGTGAAAATAATCCTCGAATATTACTCAACTTTTTTTTCCTGTGAAAGTTCTTGACGCTGCAGTATTTCCATATATTTGAATTTAGCTCCAGTTCGTGTTTATTTGGATTTGGACGTTTTAGGTGCGCCCTAGTTTTTCTAATACTGATTTTGTGTGTGTGACTGAGAGAGAACGTGTGTATGTGTCCATATGTGTGTTGGGCGGAAGGGCAATGTGGAGACGGTGTGCGTGTGATACAGACATAGAGAGGTGTGAATGTGCAAATGATCATGCATGAGTGAGACATAGACAGATGCCGATACGTTGTGTATACATGAGAGAACGGTCTTCTAGTTTACTTGTGTGTGTGTGAGAGAGAGAGAGAGAGAGAGAGGGAGAGAGAGAGACAGAGAGAGGAGCATCTGTCACACAACAACCATCTCTCTCGATTCGTCCGTCCCTTGCACGGTCGCATGCAACACATGCATCAACTCGCACATTTTGACACCCTCACCAGGCCCCTGCCCACCTCAAGGCCCGCACAATCTCTTCGTGAATACCCATTTCTCTCCTTAGGTTTGTTTTCTCTCAATATCTGACACACACACACACACACACACACACACACACAGACACATGCAGCACAACACACACACACTCCCCTGAGCACACAATTCATCCCCATCCTAGGTTATACAGCGACCACTCTCGCTTGTGCTTCTTTCCACCCCAACATGCACAACACCTCAATCTTAGAAGAGGGCATCTAGCAGATCGAAGACGGCGACCACACCGCGCTAGAGAATGTGGGGTCATTTGGAAGCAGGGTGATGTGACGACGGCTGACTGACTCCTCCCCCACCCTCTCTCTCTCTTGCACAAAATTACCAATCCCTCTCTCCCCCGCACAAAATTGTCAATCCCTCAACCCACGAGATCCTTCCCCTCTCGTCCATGTTTTTCCAGCTCTCTCATCAAACATGTTGTCTCTTCTCCTTCCACGTATACAGAATCCAGATGCACACGCATCTCATGTATATTACATGTATCCATCTTTCTCACATACCTAACTTCTTCCTCTCTCTTTCTCTCTCTATCTCTCTCTCTGTCTCATTGGGTTTGTCTCCTACTCTCTCGTCCACATACATACAATCTTTCCCGCCCTATCTGCTCCATCTTCAAAAGCTCTCTTTGCACGTTTCATTCACACATTGGGATATGTCAAAATGTTGCTTCTATAATGGCTGATGTAGAGTTATGGTTTGTTTTGTTGCATCCTACAAAGTAATAACTATGAAATGCATTTAGATTCTCATTTGACTGGGATTATGTGAGTTTGAGCATGTTGTGAAGTACTATAGACCTTGTATACATCTTGGGATTCGACAATGATTGTAACTATTGAATTGTATAGACCATTACATTCGAAGTCAATAGCCTAATATATTTATTTTACAATTTCAACAAATGATTAGTTCACTACAAACTAAGAAAACAAATGTGTACTCCCTCCGTTTTTATTTAAGTCTGCGTATTAGCAGTGGTCAAAGTCAAGTTTTGTAAACTCTCAGAAAGCTTATAACAAAAAATATTAACATATACAATAACAAATAAATACCATTAGATTCATTATTGAATGTACTTTCACATCATACATATTTGTTCTGGTAAATGTTTATATTTTTCTATAAACTTGGTCAAACTTTAGGAAGTTTGACTTCGGTCAAACCTAATATGCAGAGTTTACTACTACTACTCGCTAGTTGCTTAGCCGAATCACTCAACACGCCACACGGGGAGTCCAGTGTCACAAAATTTTGAGGTCGGCGGGAAAATCTCCCGCGACCCTGATTCGAGCAGTGAGAAGTTACCATCATAGCCTTCAGAACAGGCCTACAGATAACGCTTGGTAGGGGGCTATTTTCGTAACTTCAGGTTCACCCTACCCAGCCAACCCCACCCCGGCACCCAGAGTAGTACACCTGAATACTCCCCATTTTCTATCCCCACCGCAAAATAGACTTCTCCACGGCACCGCAGCCTTCGTGCTCCTCCCCTTTACATTGGCGCACTCGTCCACCGCAGCGCATCTGCCTCATCGACGACCTCGTACGTCGCACTGGAGCCGGTCCACCGTCGTCGTCGTGCACGGAGCCTCTTCCCCAGCATCGTCTTCCACGGTCGCGGATCTGCTTCCCGGAAGCCGACGCCAAGCGCAGAAGTACCACCGTCGTGGACAATGAACTGACTCCCGTTGCCGACCATGACTCACAGAGGCCGTCGCGACCATCGTTCTCCTCCTCGATTGGTAATGTGTGTATTGAATCATTTAGCAGTACATGTGCAGTTCCAATTTTGTTCATACCTACCCTTCAAATTTCCTGGGTGCTATTGTTCCCATAAAAGTAATTGGTTATAGCCTCCATTGTCCAACAGAATATCAGCTTGTAATTGTGCGTCGCTCCTGTATCGCGCTGTGCTTGGGTAGGTTTTTCATCTGCAACCAGTAGTGTGGCAAACGATGGAATGGTTTTTAGAACTAGCAAGATGCCCATGCGTTGCACGCATCAAGATGCATTTGTATCAGTAGTTTATCTTGTGGGAGAAAAGGATGAACGAGGGAAGGCCTTATTTGCAAATCTGGAGAGGGGTATGGGTATCTTTTTGCAAAATTCCCATTTGTTTCCTTCCTATCTGTCAGATATAAATCGGACGACCTATATTGCAAGAAAAAAAAGTATAGAGAAAAAAAGTAGACAGTAAAGGAAGTAGAGATAAATATTAAATATTAAATATAAAATAAATATAACAGCAGAGAAGAGAGTATAGATAGCAGAGACGTCGGGAAAGGATCGCGCGCGCGCGCGAAAAAGCGGCCGGGCGTGCTGGTGCGCGGCGTCTGGCGCGCTTTATAAAATCCAACGCCCTCCCACCACTCTGTGCCTTGCCACCGCTCTCTCCCCGCTCTGTACCTCGCCACCGCTCTCTCCCCGCTCTTTTTTGCCTCGCCGCCAACGCGCCACCATATCGCCGCGTAGCCGGGAAACTTGGGGATACCGCGGCGTTCGCGCGCGCCCCTCCGGCGGCTTCTCCGCCGAGATCCGGTTCCGCGGGATGCGCCTCAGCCTCGGCAATTTCGACACCGCCAACGAGGCCGCCCGCGCGTACGACGCGGCGGTGTGGAGCCTCCGGTGGCCTCATAGAACATTGAACTTCCCCAACGTGCCGACGCGGGAGCGAGCGCAGGAGCTCGCGCCTCTGCCGTGGCTTAGCACCGACGAGGATCGTTGCGACAACCGGAGGCGGGAGCACCGTCTCAGCATCGCCGAGATGGACGAGGAAGCCATGGCGCTGTGGCGCCAACACTTCCCGCAGGACATCATCAAGAGCGCGAGTTCTACGCGCAAAGGAGGGCGGAGAGGGATAAGAGGAGGGCAGAGCGAGCCGCCTATCGCGAGGACAAGCGTAGGCCAAAAGCGAACGCTCAATTCAACATGCGGTTAGGAGCAGCGTCGCCCTGGGAATCCGACGACGATCGATATCTTCACGCCTACAGTCAGACGTCGGAGGAGGACATCACCGAGGAGGAGTCGGACGACAAGGAGTAGATGAATTATCTTTTGTTATCTATCTATGCTGAGAACTATCCTCTACTCTCTAGTATCTACTTCTCGATCTCAGCACTGTAAACGCTTTTTTAAAGCGCCACGCGCCGCGCGTTGCGATTCTGTTGGAGATGCTCTAACATGGCACACAAGTGCTTTAATGTTGCCCACAAGATGCGCGGGTATTACTAGTAGTATATTTTTCTTGCCATGTTGAGATTTTAAAACCACGAGTGCGAACATGCAGAGGAGCAATGAAGACCAAACACGGGATATTCGGGACATCTTCAAGGAGCGTGGCAAGTTAAACAGGAGCTGCACCGAACCTGTAAAACGAGCTTTGGTAAGTAACACCCTTTCAATTTGTGGTGTAGCCTCGTGTTCTTCGATGTGTATATGTTGTAGTTTCTGTTTCTCTTAAGCATGGTGTTCTTCGATGTGTAATAAGAAGAGTCTTAATCGTCCTATACTTTCGTTTTTAGCTTGATGTAGGAAGTGGGTGTTCTCACCTTGTAGTCTATTTTTATTTTTTTCCTTTTGAATTCACTTCTCCGAGTTCTGTTTATCTGGCTTCTACTAAATGGATCTAGGTTGCTCTGAGTATTGATCTAAAAAAGAAGTAACTTCATGTCAGGATGCAGTTCCTGCGAGGAGGGAAGTATGGTCAACCACGAGATCATGTTTCCAAAATGTGGCTGGATTACACACAAGGTGCCAGTTCCCTAATGATGCTGGATTAGACACAAGGTGCAAATTCCCAGATGATGCTGGATTACACACAAGCCAGGTGGAGTCGTCAGCTGTTCGTGTCCTCGTGGCATTAGTAAAGGCTGAAAGAAAGCGTGCAGCAGCCCTTGAGAATGTAGCTGAGTTCTTGAAGAAGAGAAAAGAGCAATCAGATGCTCTCTTCACCCAAGCCAAAGAAGAGATGGAAGAAGCTAGAAATAAGCTAGCAAAGGCAGAGCAGGCTAGGTGTCTCCTGCTATCTAAAACTGTTGTCACTACAAAATTTCCTTCATAATAGCTAGGTTCAAATGTTTATCTAGTCAGCATGCCTGTTGTGATGTCCGTGCATCTACTGATGTGGCACAAAATGTTTTTTTTCGGGTCATGTAATAACAGCAATTACTTTCCAAACAATAATAGACGAAGCATTGGACATGGTATAGTTCACGCGCAAGCCCGACATTCCAAGTTCAACTTCCACATCAAACTCATGTTCACAGATATCTGCACATTCATACATAATGTCCACAACCATGATTCACTTCAAAGCCAAAAAATGTGAGGAGAGTTATAAATAAAGAAAATCCTCTACTAGTTCCTGCTACCAGTGCGAGCACAACAAGTCAAGACCATGCGTAAGTTAATTATATTTTAGTCATTTTTTGTGTTCTAAAATGCCTGCCGGCTCGCGGAAGGACGTGTTGCCGGCACACGCGCGGATTCAATGAAGGCAGGCGGGGCAGTCTTAAGCTGGTTGCACGCGGTGAGGAGGCGTGCTCAGCCGGGCCTGCAGTGAGTGTGGCCCTCTTGGCCGGCGCGCCGGTTCAATGCCTGCGCTATGAGAGGTCGCGTCTGTGTCAGAGCAATCACTCCCTCAAGTCCTTTTTTTTGGGTATAACAAAATCTCATTTTCCATTCACATTATACAAGTAAAATTCGTGGACAAACTTTGACCCAAAGTACGATGGGGACTAGTAAACCAGAATGGAGGTAGAAGTTTTTTTAATCAAAGAAGGGTTTCCCCTTCCGATTTTCATTACTGAAAACCAGCATCTAAATCTAAACCATAGTATTTGCCCTAGAACTACCAGGTTCAACATCTCGCAACATAAACCCATACAACATCCATCGCAAAAAAACCATACAACCATACGCCAAGGAGGTACGTAGTACTATGAATTCCATTTTCTCTCCATACTAATCGTTCTAAAAACTACTGACTACTTATAACGCGCCATTGAAAATCGGAACTCTTAACCTTGCTAAAAAATGATATTTTAAACGTGGCTACTCGATCTGTTGCAACTGGCGAGCCACCGCGCTCCAAGTCGTTCACCTGTGGTCCCGACCATCAACTCCTACGGATCAAATTATCACGCGAGCTAACTATTCCTACAAAGGTGCTCCACCACGTACCCGGTACCCGCGAATGTAGCGATTGTGCACCTATGGTTTTAGGGTTTATTTGTTAAGGTCGCCTTTACGTAACACTCATGTGTGCGAGTCAGCGAGAGGCCGACTGCGTGCGTGCGCCTCTTCTCTTCGTACATGTACTCCACCGTTTGTCTGGTGTCCAACAAATTATAATAACTACTAGCAATGTGCCAATGCGTTGCCACACGATCAAAGTAGATTAATACATATTCACCGATTTGATAGAAAAAAGTCTAGTTTTGAAATACGTATATCACTAAAAATATGTTATGTTTCACTCAAAATATATTCCTTTGGCGGTTTTGATGAGATAAGGGAGGAATGTTGTTGGTTTCAAGATTCGAGAAGTGGTATATGTCTAATTTCTACTCTTACTAGCAAGATGCCCGTGCGTTGCACGGAACATCAAGATCTTATGGGAGAAAAGGATGAACGAGGGAAGGCCTTATCTGCAAATGTGGTGAAGAGTGCGGGTAAATTGCCATATTTTCCTTCCTATCCGTCAGATATAAATCAGACGACCTACATTGCAGGATGGCAGGCCCACCATCATCACCAACTCTATTTTTTATCCCTACTCTTATCAAAAGCATTGTCGGTGATGATCGTGTGCCTGCCATCCTGCAATATAGGCCGTCCGATCTATATCTGACGGATAGGAAGGAAACTATGGCAATTTTGCAAAAAGATACCCACACCCCTCTCCACATTTGCAAATAAGGCCTTCCCTCGTTCACCCTTTTCCCCCACAAGATAAACTACTCATACAAATACATCTTGATGTTCCGTGCAACGCATGGGCATCTTGCTAGTTGTTGCAGAAAGCCCATGTGTGTGTGAGAGAGAGGGAGAGTGGAGGAGGACGGAGTGCATGTGTGACAAACACACAAGGAGTGTGTGTGCGATAGGTATCAGCTTAAAATGAGGCGATAGTGTGTGTGTGCACGATCGACAGGGCGTGTCTCAAGAAGGGAAGAAAAATCTACATAGATACAAGGAGCGGGAGAGAGACATGTATGCGATGGTGGAAGCACGAGTGTGCGGGTGTATAAACCTATCTAGAGGCTAGCTAGTCGATAAATGTTTGTGAGAGAAATACGAGTCGGGGTGCGAAAGCAAGAGTTTTGTGTGTGTGAGAGAGAGACGGTAGTCGGGAAGGGAGTGGAAGCAGGAGTTGTGTGTGTGTCTCTGAGGGAGAGAGAGAGAGAGGAGACGGTAGTCGGGGTTGTCAGATCAGTAAACAAATGAATAATGTCAGTCTGGGATGGAGACGAAAAGGAGACCGCAACAAATATTGTGTCTATAGGAGAGAGAGAGAGAGTAATTTTAGTGGTATGAGTCATATGTAGAGACATATAGGGTGTGTGAGAGAATCCCATAGAGAGAAAGACAAAGTGAAAGACGAGTGGAGACTGTGTGTGTGGCGGTGAAAAAGAAAGCTTAGGTACCGAGTGATACCAGAGAACAGTAGAGATGTGAGAGATAATGAAAACTGCGTAATGTACAATGATAGGGAGAGTCTGACACTTCTCAAGGGAGACGTCGAGAGACCATGTTTGCGAGAATAGGAGAAACATGAAGTGAGCGTGCGGGTGAGCTGGAGAAAACAGAGTGATAGCTACCTGAAGGAGCATGCATGTGAGAGAGATGGGCGTGAAAGGAGTGAACAAAAAAGGGATTCAAATATTTGAATTCGAGATGATGATACATGTAATCGATACTCGAACCAAAATTGATCTATCAAACATGCATACTCATATGAATTCACGCACATCTATGTTATTTAATATGTAGATATTACTGATCCATACATTTTAGTAGAACATAATTTGGTTAAATTTCTTCGAATTCAACCTTAAGATTTCGAGATCGTTGTATTTGTAAATCATATTATACATATAAAGGAGCAGAATTCTTTGTTGTGCTTTTGAAAGTATATATAAAAAAATGATGTATATAGAATGTAATTCCAATTGAAAATGGATCCCGCCCGAAAAAAAAGATTACAAACGGGATTCGAATTGAGTTGGCACGGTAAACATGCACTCTGCAAAATTTGAACGAAGCGGGGAAAGTCGCAGTAACCACCCGAAACCAGAATCTGCGAGATGGAAATCACGACTACCTATCCCTGCCACGCAAAGCCTATCTGCTGGATTTCTATAGGTTTCGATAGGGGTAGGTTTGTAATTTCACCCAAACGTGACGTAACCGCCTCTCACCCGGATTCATACACGGTGGGCGCCAAAACACAGTGTGTCCTCGGCCGAAATTGACTCCCTCCCCGATTCATATTCATGCACGGTGGGCGCCAAAAACAAACTCTCATCGACAAATATTCGGTGTATGCGAGATCACCGTCCTATCCCCAACCGACTAATGTTGCTGTGATGTAGTAGAAATTTGAAACTGGGGCTAAGTTTGTACATTTCCTTGCATTTGAGACAAGCCCGCCCTGAATACATGGTTCCCACCTTCCTCTCTACCTCCCTTTTCCCCATTCGTACTCCGTGGGCGCCAAAACACCCTCTCCACCCCACCCTCCTTCGTCCGCCGCCGTCCGCCACCCCATCCACCGCCGTCCTCCTCCACCATGCCGGAGCTGATACCCCGACGCCGCCGTCCATTACAAGAGATCGACCTCTCTCATCCACGGCTTCAGACCGGGATCCTTGCATCCCGTCCTCTCGCTTCATCCCCGCCGTCGTCCACCTTGCCGGCGCCGCTCCTACGACCGTCTCGTCCACCGCGCCCCGCCGCCACCGTCTACCCTCCTAGATCTGCTTCCACGCCGCCGACAGCCATCGCTACCGCAGCACCGTCAAATTCTCAGCAGATGCGTAGACGGCGCCGCACCAGAGGCGGTACTCTTTCGTATCTACTCAACTTATTTATCGCAGCAAGAAAATAGATCGCCACTGCTTTACTCTCATTTCTTGTCTTGGTTGCGAATTTGCCTTTGTCCGGTTTGCACCATCAGATCCGCCATGGCACGCTCAATACTATACTCCCAATGCTTATGGTTTTCCCCTTTTATATTCCACACTAGTTAAATCATAGTAGACTAAATTTCAAAATTGGGTCAGTCAATTTTTCAGAGTTCGCCGGTGCGATCGAAGGGGCTCGGGTGGTTGTGGGGCCTCGCCGAACAAAGAAAACTCGACACGGGTGGGGGTTGGGGCGGGGGTGGGGGGTGGGGGTGATGGAGGAACATAGGCGGTGGGGGCCGGTGGTCCAGCCGGCGGCCCGTGCGGTGTTCTGTATGGGAAGAATCAGAGACGAGGAAGAAGAAGGGTTAGAGACGTAGGATCTTCATCCAACCGCCTGAAATGATCGAGAGACAGCTGGGAGTTGCATTCTTAATGCGCTCTGGTTCATCATGTGTGGGCACTGCGCAACCAACACTTTATTATCCAAAATCTGCTTGCTCTTCTTTACCATGTTCCTCTTCCGTTCTTCTTTAATATGTACTCTCTCCACCATGGACTACATATGGAGCAAAATGAGTGAATCTACACTCTAAAATGTATCTGGATACATCTGTATGTGATGCATAGTGGAAATCTCTACCAAGACTTATATTTTGGAACGGAGGGAGTATGATAGTAGTACAGTATGTTCCTTGTACTGAAGATGAGCAGGGACATTTGCAGTGTAGAGGTCTATACGGTCGGTTGTGATGGACACTTTGAGCCTCTTTGATTCGTAGGATCTTGTAAACATAGGAATAGGATTTGTAGTGGCCTGCCCACTTGAATCCTATAAGAATAGCAAGGAAATGCGGGCAGCCGTGTCGCCTTTGAGAGTTACACTGATATTAACAGTACCGCACCTTCACTTGAAGAGAGCTGGTATCCGAAGCCTTTCTAGCCGTACCGACAATACTAGCACATATATTCCAGCAAGTTCCACTTTGCTGATTTTACTCTGATGCTTAAGGTTTTCCCGTTATATCTACACTATGATCTGTGTAGCTGCTTTGTGTCGCACTAGCAGCAGTCCACTCTTGAAGCTAAACACTGCAATGACTTACAAAATTGGCACCAAGGCATTGAGTGCCATTCTGGATGCAATGAAACTCATACGCTACCCACCTGTTGATTCTTGTTCAGAATATGATCCTAATGACTATTCTAACTTCGAGGAGTCAAAGGCAGATGGCCTATCCTGTTCACCCATCAAGGTGCCTGTTCTAATTTGGCAGTGTTTTATTGATTGCGGGTATCTTGCATATGTTGTCTTGCATTTCTTCTACTTTGTTGCACTGCCATCTGCTTAGTTTACTCATCATATATGTCGAGATGCCATGCCCATCCATTATCAATACATATTCCATCTGTCATCATACCATGTTTTTCCACTCAAATGATGTTCTTGTGCATCAGACATCAAAAAGGAACAGGGTGACTGCCGAACCTGAAGGAGCACCAGCAAAGTCCTTAAAAACGTGGTGGTGCCGGAGAAATCAGACAGCACCCCACTTATATTGGTTGTACAACCAGTGACACAAAACGTAGGACCGACTCCAGCAGACTGTACCCATACTTCACTGGCCACACCACTAGCCCCACCACACAGGACCTGCACTCCAGCAAAAGGTATATCGATTTCATTTGCCATAGCACTAGCTGTACCACAGAAAAATCCCACTCCAGCAAAAAGTACAGCAAGTCCACCGGCCGAAGACCTATCCCAACTGCAGAGTCGGCCAATTCCTGCAGATTGGAACCCCATTCCATTTATTCCCAATTTAAAAGACAATGCTTTCAATGTTGTTAGGGACTACGTGCATATATTCCCATCAAGGGAAGATTATTGTGAAGACAAACACCATTTTCACATCTTCCTGTCCAACTTACATGTAAGTGCTATTATTCATGGTTATTATTTTCCTGTTTTCTGCTGATTGAACACATCAATGATTTACATTACATTGTTGTAACTAGGCGAGGGTCAATCTGGATAGTCATGACAAGCAAAGCTTGCTTGTGCTTTTCAAGGAAGCATTGCAGCAGTATCAGTGTTACCTAAGGAAATCACACTTTGATGGCAAGTCTATAAACGAATTTCCGGTGAAGTCACCTGTGCTAAATTTAGAAGACGTTGAATGGAAAAACCTTGTTATGCACTGGTCTCGTTCCCAGGATGAGGCACTGTCTATGAAATCACATAACAATTTGAACTACTACTTTTCCGCATGTGCCTTACAGATCTTTTTGGCAGGAAATCTGCTCGAAGAAGAATTCCGGTTTGACAAGAACGACAGGATATCGCAAATATGTTGCCCGCTGCTTTGCTCTTGTTAGTACCTGTAGTCCTGTATCACTATACTTGCATACATACCTGGTTCATTATGTGACAGCAGTATGCATGATAGCTTGCTTATCAATTGTTCGCTCCAAATTATTTGATCTCTATGAATGGTTACATTAGTGTAGAATATATCCAATGCCAATGTTTTTTTAGCTCTGCATTGTTATTGTAAGTACATGCTGTCTTTTATCAGTGTACTTATTAATGACAGGTAGTTGTTAATGTGCCATCACTTTGCAGCTTATTTTTGTTTGCCCTCCATTTTCTACACATCAGATCTATATTTACTCTTACCATAAGGTTGGTACTGAAGAAGTTTAGCTGTGCATTTCTCTTGGCTGTACCTTTTGCCTGTATCGCTGCACTTACATTTATAGCTACTTGGTTATGTAGCATCACTCTTCATCTTATCTTAAATATTCTCCATTTTTTCGTATATTATCACATCTATATTTACTCTTAACAAAATGTAGAATAAAGGCAATGCTTTTGAAGAAGATTTTGTGGTAAACTTCTTGAATTGCCCTCCCATCAGCATGGACAAGGCCTTTATAGAGCCTGTCTTCACCAATAATGTAAGTTTGTCCATCTCAAGCCTTCAAACTTTGTTGTATATATTTGGTTAGGCATGACTGCAACGGCTGTTTATTTTTGGTGTTTGCATCAAATTGCTTGTTCAAAGTTTATTATGTAGTTCATAAAAAGTTTGTCATTTCTCAATTTAAGTTTCCAGTTGTACAACCAAGTTCCTTATTCATACCATGTAAATTAAACTATACAGAGCAAGTGATCTTCTTTTGCACTGCATCTATGCTTCTGTTCTTCATCCGTAATCCAGTGTTGTGGTGAACCTACCCACTACAGCACAATGTCATATTCTGCAATGTCTTAACTATGAACAATGTCATATCATTCTACTATTATTTAAACCGTCTCTTTTTTTGCCAATATGAAATGGTATAAATTGATAGCACACTAACCATTGATACTTATGAGTTCTTGATCTGTAATCCAGTGGTGTCGTGAAGCTGCCAACTCCTTCACAATGTCATTTCCTGCCATGTCTTGACCTGAACAATACCATATTGTGTTAATGCAATTTTAAACTGTGTCACTTTATTCGCCAGTAAGAAATGTGATGAATTGTCAGCACTGATACTTTTATGTGCAAAACCTGTCATCTGTCTGCTTGTTTATGTTTCAGAGTGAGGAAGATATAAGTGTTGAACAAGCGCAGTCTCATCATCTTGCTCAGCTGCTTTCGCTGCAGCACCCCAGCAGGGCTAACCTTTCTTGAACTCTATTGAAGTGCTGTCGGTTTTGTATATTATTTTGTCGGCGTGTTTATTTGCACTGGTGGCGATCTTTGATGCCCAGTGTATCTAATCTGATGTCTGCTTGTGCTTTATTATCATAGTGGCGAACTTTGATGCCCAGTGGATGTAATATGCCGTAATTTCTTTATTGTATAGTCTAGGTTTTCTCTTATTCACGACGCTGCAGTTATTTTACTGTATATATATCCTGTCTTCGCAGTAAACCGGCCAAACCGTAAAATTAAGGTACATAATCGGGCCGTCATGCAATCACGATGTAGGTTGGGCCTGAAACGTGCCGAACAGCTCACGGGCCGGCAGCAGCCCGAAATGAACCCCGGCCCATGATTTTGCGAATCAAATCACGGGCTTTTAACAGGCCAAAATTGTCTCGGTCCTTGTTTGCCCCAATCAGATATCGGCTGCGAGCAGGCCGGATGCAAACCGGGCCGTAGTTAGGCCGAACTATATGACGGGCTTTTAACAGGCCGAAATTAATATCAGGCTGAATTACTAAGTGGGCCTTTAGCAAGTGGGCCCAAAAGCATAGTGTCCAGTTGACGGGCCGAATCTGATATGGGCCATAATTGAGCCCAAAGCCTCTTAAAGGGCCGGACCTAATCTGGGCCGTAATTTGGCCCAGAACATGGTAGGCTTTTAACGAGCCGGATCTCATATGGGCCACTATTAGGCCCGGAGCATGGCAGGCCATTAATGGACCAGATCAAATATGGGCCGGCATTTGGCCCAAAACATGGCAGCCAGTTAATGGGCCGGCCTACTAGGGTCCTCAAAATCTAGTGGGCCTACAGCTGGGCCGACCCATTAATGTCGGGGAAATCTCGTGGGCCTTTAGTTGGGCCGGCCCATTATGATCCGCAAGAATCTTGTGGGCCTTTACCTGGGCCGGCCCATTATGGCACACAAAAATCTTGTGGGCCTTTACCTGGGCCGACCCATTATGGCCCACAAAATCTTGTGGGCCTTTAGCTGGTCCAGCCCATTATGGTCCGCAAAATCTCGTGGGCGTTTAGCTAGGCCGGCCCATTATGGTCCGCAAGGCGCCAGGCGTTCGTGCGGTGCAGGAACAAGGGGGAGGGGACGAGGAGCAAGGCGACGCAGTGGTACTGGCGAGATCGACGTCCTTCTCTGAAGAAAACGACAGCAGGCCACTGACTGAATATCTGAACTTTCTGAACTTGACATAGACAGTGCACTGCAGGTGTTCGACAGAAGGTTTTGGCTATGAGATAAATTTTTCTGGGGCTGTAACTTGGTGAGGTGACCACTCAATGCACCCAGAGGCTGCCAGATTTTACTTCGAATTTTTGGAGAAGGTTTTGAATGAATTTCACCAAATTTGACAAATCTGGTCCAAACTTGCAGCAAGTGTAGTTTGAAAATTTTGAACTGAAGACCAGTGGATCTTCATGGTTCTAGGTTGAGGGTTCAAAGGACTAGGAGGGGAAAAAGGTTTGGGGGCAAAAATCAAGACAGAAAGTGGAGTTCCTTTGTAAATCTCCAAGTGCTAGAAAAGAAGGCAGGATTTGTTTGAATAAGATTTAAATGGAAAAAAATCACATGGGGAGGTTCAACTTGCTGGATTTGATGCAAATCATGATCCAAAGGTGAGGGAAAGGTTAGGAGAGAGGATTTGCACTAAGGCCATGGCAAGATGGAATTGTTGAAAGTGGCAAAGGATTTTCCAAAAGCCATAGTGCATTTTCAAAAAGATTTTCAAAGGTTATCTTCCCAAATGAAAGACATTTTGTCTTGAGTCCAAATGAAAAGCAAGAACTTCCAAGACTAAAGACAGACCTTGGGTGAATCCAAATAAAACTTTTGCCATAGAGAAAATTATTTGAGGGGGAGAGTTCTGTTGAAGAAAAATTTAAATCACTCCCCTCAAGTCAAATAAAAATCTTTTGAAAAATCCAAATAAAAACTTGGGTGTCACAACACCTACCCCCTTAGGAAAAATCTCGTCCTCGAGATTTCTGCTGATCCTCAAATAGATATGGATACTCTGCCCGGAAGAAATCTTCCCTTTCCCATGTGGCTTCATCCTCAGTGTGGTTGCTCCACTGAACCCTGAAAATTTTTGTCGTTTTCTGACGGGTCCTCCGTTCAGACTCTTCTAAGATCTTTACTGGCCTTTCTCTGTAGGTGAGATCTGGTTGCATATCAATGTTCTCATGAGGTACATGTTTCTCCGGGTTACTCATGCATTTCCTTCACTGCGAGACGTGGAATACGTCATGGACGTCTGACAGCTCCTTGGGTAGGTCTAGTTGGTAGGCTACCGTGCCTCTTCGTGCCTTCACGCAAAATGGTCCAATAAATCTTGGGGCTAGCTTCCCCTTAATTTTGAACCGTTGCAGACCCCTCATAGGAGATACTCGGAGGTATACGGAATCACCGGGTTCAAAGCTGACCTCACGATGCTTCTGATCATAGTAGCTCTTTTGTCGGCTCTGCGCCGTCTTGAGTCTCTCCTTGATTTGTTTAACTTTTTCCTCGGCCTCTTTAAGCATGTCTGGGCTGAAGATACGGCTGTCACCTGTTTCTAACCAATTCAGTGGGGTGCGACACCTCCGTCCGTACAATGCTTCAAAGGGTGCCATCTGCAAGCTGGCTTGGTAACTGTTGTTGTACGCAATTTTGGCATATGGCAAACTCTCTTCCCAACTGGATCCATAGGTGAGCACACAGGCTCTTAGCATATCCTCTAGGATTTGGTTTACACGTTCCGTTTGTCCATCTGTCCGAGGGTGGTATGCTGTACTGAAAGCTAGTTGTGTGCCCAGAGCTTGTTGTAGGTGATCCCAAAATTTGGAGACGAATTGGGTGCCTCGGTCTGATATTATAGTTTTTCGGACTCCGTGCAAGCAAACTATACGGGAGAGATAAAGTTTTGCCAGTCTTTGTGTGGAGTAGGTAGTCTTCATGGGAATGAAATGAGCAACCTTGGTTAGTCGGTCTGTGATGACCCATATGGCGTCATTTCCGCGTTGTGATCGGGGTAGTCCAACGATGAAATCCATTCCTATTTCATCCCATTTCCACTCCGGTATTCTGTTTGGCTGGAGTAGCCCTGCTGGCTTTTGATGCTCGGCCTTGATGCGCTGACATGAATCGCAACAAGCAATAAATGTGGCTATATCTCTTTTCATACCATGCCACCAAAATCTTTCCTGGATGTCCTTGTACATTTTGGTTCCTCCAGGATGGATCGAGTATGGAGCGGTGTGGCTTTCCGTCAAGATCTGTTGCTTGAGTTCCTCAATGTTAGGTACGCAAAGTCTGTTTCGGTACCACAAGGTTCCTTCACTGTCGGTGACGAACTCTGAAGTCTTACTAAGATTCATTTTCTTCTTTATGCCTTCGATGCTGGGATGTCCCTGTTGAGCCTTCTTAATTCGTTCCACCAGGGTGGGTTGTATCTCCAGATTTGATACGGTGCCCTCGGAGACTAACATCATGTTGAGCCTAGCGAACTCTCGCTGAAACTCAGGCCTTAAGTTTTGCGGACTGTCATTGTCCGGGCTGGGGTTTCGACTAAGGGCATCGGCCACTACATTTGCTTTCCCTGGGTGGTATGCCGACGTCATAGTCTTTGACCAGTTCCAACCAGCGTCGTTGGCGTAAATTCAGCTCTGGCTGTGTGAAGATATATTTGAGGCTCTTATGGTCCGTATATATTTCACAGCGATTTCCCAACAGAAAGTGCCTCCACTCCTTGACTGCATGTATGACTGCTGCTAGCTCCAAGTCATGTGTTGGGTAATTTTCCTCATGTTTTTGCAGTTGCCTGGAGGCATATGCGACAACTTTGCCATCCTGCATTAGTACACATCCGAGACCTTTTCGGGACGCGTCACAATACACTTCAAAACTCTTGTGTATGTCTGGCACAGTTAAGACTGGTGCGGTTGTCAGCCTCTTCTTGAGTTCTTGGAAGCTCTATTCACATGCTTCCGTCCATACGAATTTCTTGTCCTTCTTGAGTAGTTGGGTCATAGGTTTCGCCACAGTGGAGAATCCTTCAATAAATCTCCTGTAATATCCGGCCATTCCTAGAAAACTCCGCACATCTGTGACGTTGGCGGGCGGCTTCCAGTCCAGTATGGCCTTGACCTTTTCTGGGTCTACGGCCACGCCTTCTTGGTTCAGTATATGGCCTAAGAAACCAACTTGTCTTAGCCAAAATTCGCATTTGCTAAACTTGGCGTACAACTGATGCTTCCTCAATTCTCGCAAAACAATTCTGAGGTGCTCAGCATGCTCTTCTGGTGTCCTTGAGTAAACCAGAATATCGTCAATGAATACCACCACAAATTTGTCCATGAATTTCAAGAACACTTTGTTCATGAGGTGGACAAAATATGCGGGGGCGTTCGTTAGTCCAAAAGGCATCACTGTGAACTCGTATAACCCATATCTGGAAGTGAATGCTGTCTTGGGGATATCCTCTGTCCGTACCTTCAGTGGTATCCCGATCTCAAATCAATCTTTGAAAATACCTTAGCTTGTGCGAGCTGGTCAAACAAATCATTTATCCGTGGCATCGGGTATTTGTTTTTGATGGTGACCATATTGAGGGCTAGATAGTCTATACACAGTCTCAGTGTCCCATCCTTCTTCTTGGCGAACAACACAGGCGAACCCCATGGTGAGGAGCTGGCTCGTATAAACCCTTTGTCCAATAATTCCTTTATCTGCTTCTTCAACTCCACCAATTCCGAGGGTGCCATTTTATATGGCTTCTTATAGATGGGAGTGGTGCCAGGTGCTAGTTCAATGCTGAATTCTTTCTCTCGGTCTGGTGGCATGCCTGGTAGTTCTTCCGGGAACACATCAGGGAACTCGCATACCACTGGAACTTTTCTCAGTTCTGCAATGTCCATTTTGTTCAGTTTTGGTTTCTGTGATCGTGGCCTTTCTTGAGCGGAGACTCTTATTGTCTTGCCGTGATGGTGTGTCAGAATCACTGTCCGATTGAAACAGTCGATGAATCCTTTGTTGGTGGTCAACCAGTCCATCCCTAAAATGACATCCAGTCCTTTACTTTCCAACACGATGAGATTCGCGTGGAATTGTAGTCCTTCGAACTCAATGACCACTCCTTGGCAGTAACCCTGAGCGATTTGCTTATCTCCGGGGGACTTGATGATCATAGATTTTTCCAAGGGAAGTATCGGAAAACCATGTTGCGAAACAAAACTCTTCGAAACGAACGAGTGGGAAGCTCCAGAATCAAACAAAACCGTGGCAGGTACTGTGTTGACAGGGAACGTACCGAGCACGATGTCTGGGGCATTCTGCGCTTCTTCCCTGGTCACATGGTTCAGGTGACCCTTCCTGTGGTTGTTGCTGGGGTTGAAGTTGTTGCGCTTGGGGCCGGGATTGTTTCCACCATTGTTTGGCTTGGGTGCCGAGTCTCTTGGCTTCGGGCACTGTTTAGCATAATGCCCTTGCTGACCACAATCATAGCAGGTGACCCCTGGACGGTATGTGAACTCCTTGTCCCTGGCATGAAACTGTCCGACGGGCCTTGGCTCGGTAGTCGTGGATCTCCTTGCGTCTATCCTTGGGACCTCAGTCTTGCCTCGGTTGCTGCGGGCAAGGGTCGTCTTGTCCCTTTTCCGCTTACGGATATCTTATAGACTACGGCGCTCATTTCGCAAGGTGATGGCCTTGTCCACCAGCGTCTTAAAATCCGGAAAGGTGTGTACAATCAGTTGGCATCTTAGCGCTGGTGCCAGGCCGTCCAGGAATTTTTCCATCTTCTTGCTTTCTGTCATGTGCTCGTCGTAGGCATAATGAGACAGCTGGGTGAACTGACCATTGTACTCTGTCACTGACATGCCTCTTTGCTTCAGGTCATCAAACTCTCTCTTCTTGATCTTTAGGATGCTCCTGGGGATGTGTGCCCCACGGAAGCCTTCCTTGAACTCTTCCCAGGTGATGATGTGTTCCCTGGGATGCATGTGTAGGAAGTTTTCCCACCATGCTGCGGCTGCTCCAGTAAGGTAGTGTGGTGCATAAAGCACCTTCTCACGATCTGAGCACTGAGCAATAATCAGTTTCCTTTCAATCTCACGAAGCCAATCATCGGCTTCCAGCGGCCTATCGGTGTGAGCAAAAGTTGAGGGGCGAGTCTTCTGTAACTCAGATAACTTGGAATGTGGTTGATAGTGTTCACGGTGGTTTCCCATGTTGATGAGATGGTTCATCATCTCTTGGTGTTGCTGCTGACTTTGCTCGAAGAGACGGCATACTTGAGACAGTGCTGCTTCGTTGTCTTGTTGGCTGGACTGACCCTGAGTGAAATTGTTGCTGGTCTGTGTCCCGTAAACCTCTTCTGGCTGATTGGGCATGGAACGAGTCCATGGGCGAGACATTTTTTCCAGTCTGGGGTATTATTTGCAAAACCCATGAGAAACTGTGTAGCCCTGGAAAAATCTTGCAAAGGCAACAATTAAAACGGTTCAAGGTTTTCAAAGAAACACAAATGATTTTTCAAGGAGAAGAAGTTCTTAACATAAAACTTACATGCGAAAAGCAAACACATGATACAGCACTCAGGATGCGCGTACACAATCCTGACATGTTTTTTAAAACTAGCGTACTACTCCGGAAGGCAGCCAACACACCAATACAAACTAGCGTACAGATAAAACAGCACATCATACAGGCAGACATAACACGCGGCTACTCGGCGCTCTCAGTCGGAGATGGTGAAGATCTCCTTCCCCTTGCCGATGGCAAGGCTCAGCGGTCCAGGAGTGTCAACCTCCACCTCCTCTCTAGCTGGCTCCTGGCGCGTAACGCTGCGCTGTGGTGATGGTGCGGGGGCGACTGGTGGTAGAGCGTGTGCGGCAGGCGGTGCGGCTCTGACTGGAGTAGGAGCGATGACTCGGTCGAACTCCTCAGTGGTAGGCAGACGGCAAGCAGTGGCCAAAACGGCCGGTTCATACGAGGCTGAAGACGAGACGAATGTCAGAGGCAGCGCCGTGTGGAGAAGCTCCTTCCTGCTGGCAGGACCGCCCCGGACTAAGTCCATGCGGGCAGCCACAAGATCATCTACGAGGTTGTCGAAAAACTCCTCCAGAGCCTTGAGATACTCCACAACCATCTCGATGGCTTCATCTCGTTCTCCCCGATGGCAGGCGAACGCATAGTGGCTGGTGTAGGGCACATGGCATGGGAGGTAGTGGTAGCGACGAGTCTCCATCGTAGGAAGGATGTCCCGAAGGCGAGCTATCGCCTCGCGGGCAGCCATCTGCATGGCATGCCTCTCCGTAGGCATGGCCCTTCCCACAAAACGGAAGTGGTGAGCAGCAGAACGTCCTCCCTTGAATTGCACCACGGCCTGGTGCATAGACACGTCGTCACTGAGTTTGTGCTGATAGAGTGTGAACTCCGGGCGAGTTGCTGGCCCGATCGCGAGCTTGGTGATGGAGACGAGGAGCTTGACAAACCCCTCGGGCACGTTGGTGAACACTCGATTCTCACAACTGCTACCAGCCATCTACAAAAGTAGGCAAAAATTCTGAGTAGTCATGTCATAAATTTTATGATGACCAACAGAAATTAGCTACAATTGCAAAATGCTGAAAAAGCACAAAAGACGCTAATAACCGATTAGCGATCGCACCTAGCGGCTTCCTACAGTCAGCCTGGCTCTGGTACCAAGCTTGTCACGACCGGTTTTTAATAAAATAATTATTGAGAGACCAATCCCTTTTACGGACCAGCGAGGAAGAATTCCTTCTCACTCGTAGACAATATCTTGGTCACAGAAGAAAAATACCAGGAGTACTAAATATAATACAAGGTTGAGCAGAGACTGCCCAACAATTTATTACATGCACGCCGATAAAACAAGACGGCGGATAGGGTGGCAAACTACTAACTCACGATAATAACGGTGGTGGAAATATCATCGCGAAGCGAGTGATATGATTCCAGAAGACTACAGCTCATCGAGCGTCGGAGTGAGGCTCGAGAAGACTTATTGCGGGTGGCGGAAGCGTATACAAAACAAGTGACCAAAAACCAGGATCGCGCAGGACTGACTGGGACTCCTCTAGGCATCGGACGCGCTATCAAACTCTTCATCCAAGAGATCGCCTTCCTCAACATCTGGCCAAATCAACAAGCCAGGTGAGTACTATGAAAGTACTCGCAAGACAGTTCGGACATAAGATATAAAAAATGCGAACATGAAGTACATGAATAAGTTAACCAGTACGATCAGACATAGAGGTAGTAAATGCTGGGTGCCAAGCGAGGGTCTGAATGACGCCTCGAGCGGAAACTGCAGAATAGTAATACTGGTGCCAAGCGAGTGTCTGAAAGACTCCTCGAGCGGAAAATGCGGGATAATAATACTGGTACCAAACGAGTGTCTGAAAGACTCCTCGAGCGGAAAATGCGGGATAATAATACTGGTGCCAAACGAGTGTCTGAAAGACTCCTCGAGCGGAAAATGCGGGATAATAATATTGGTGCCAAACGAGTGTTTGAAAGACTCCTCGAGCGGAAAATGCGGAATAATAATGCCACAGTCGGGCGTCGAGGCGACACCACATAAAGGGCTTATAACAGGAAATAAGGACGGTGCATGCCACAGTCGGACGTCTGAGCGACATCGCATACAGGGCTTATATTTAATGTAAGAAACAAAACACGCCACAGTCGGACGTCTGCGCGACATCACATAAAGGGCTTATATCACAGCTCAATAATACAACAGTTTGGGAACATAATTTATCACGAGCATGAAACAAATATAAAGTTAGTCCATCCACATGAATAACAATAAATCTGGATTACCACTTGAGCTTGTTCACCGGGGACAAGTTTTCCACGCGGATAGATATGGATAATAATGTTTTCATTACTGATCATGGATACGATGATTTGGAAAGAATTGACTCTGCAGAATTTGTACTTAACCACAGCCAACGGATTTCAGTAGTCACGGGGACTAGTTCCGTCTACGATGTTTTGGAAGAAACACGTCTAACCAGTACACACCCAATTCAACCATCCGAAGCCAGGGATCACCCTCGGCATCATTCAAGAAAAACCTTGAGACGGGGAGGCTACAACCTCGCGTAGCTTGGGATCAAATTTCTATACGCGCGCTTTAAGGGGGTGCCCCCCCTCTCGGTCCCAACCGGAAACACCCATGCCCCCTGACCGGATGACTGGCTTTAATCCTGGGCCAAGGTACCATCATCCCGGCCTCTCTATTTTGTGTGTACACGGAAAGAGGTTACCAACTTACTAAACCGCATCCTGGCAATGAGACATGTGGTAGCACGGAAGGGGGAAGGAACGGTAACGCGGCTCCAACCACGTTAACGTCGGAGAAAGTCGGATGACGCAAGGCTGGCATGATACAACAGTACCACCTTGCTGCCCTTCATGTCACCACATCATTAGGCCATCTCTCATCAGAGATCATCGCAACTTTGGAACATGCGGAAAAAGAACGATAACGTGGCTCCAACCACGTTAACGTCGGAGAAAGTCGGATGACGCAAGGCCGGCATGCTACAACAGTACCACCTTGCTGCCCTTCATGTCACCACATGATTAGGCCATCTCTCATCAGAGATCATCGCAACTTTGGAACATGCGGAAAAAGAACGATAATGTGGCTCCAACCACGTTAACGTCGGAGAAAGTCGGATGACGCAAGGCTGGTATGCTACAACAGTACCACCTTGCTGCCCTTCATGTCACCACATGATTAGGCCATCTCTCATCAGAGATCATCACGACTTTGGAACAACCGGGTAGTTGCCTTACAAGCAACGAGGTATTTACCGACACTCATATGCCACGCACAAACTTTCACGCAAACATGCAAAACACCTGTCATATCAAATGTTCAAAACATGCTTGCCTGGTTCGGAGAAGTCGGAGTCTAGCTCAGCGAAGTTCGCGGCTCCGTCACCTCTCCCGGAACCTACGGCAATCACGAAACGGATACTAACGTGAAAACCAACACATGCACAGAAACTTTGCCAAATATTTTTCAAATAAATCCCATAAAAAACTAGACAAAATTTGAAGATTGTCAGAAAAAGAATCACCCAAAATACCTCTTTATTAAAAAGTTATAAAGGTTTCTGTCCAGGGACCTTTCTGTAATGAAACAGAAAAGTTCCAGGGTTTTAAGTGAGAAAACAGAAAACGCTTCGGTTGGGAATGCGCAAGCGCAAAGGAGAAAACGTATTTGCCCGAAGGCGCCAACAGAAAACGGTTCGAAGGAGAATAGAATAGAGGCTGACAGGCGGGGTCCACCTGTCAGGTTTAAAAAGCTCGCCGGCGCCCGAAGACTGCGGTGGACGCCGTCGTCGGACCACGGCGAGTTAGGAGAAACAGAGGGTACCAAGAGCTTCAGCGTCTTCTTCCGCGTCAGTGGGTGGTGGACTCGTCCAACGAGGAGCACCACGTCGACGGCGACACTATCTCCGGCGGGCGGCGGCTCGGGTGAGGATGGGGAACTCCGGTGGAGGGCTGCAAGCTACAAATTGAGGCGCGGGTCAGAACGAGGGATGCAAGGTGAAGCTACTGGCAAGAGAATGGAGGCGGAGGAGCACACACGGAGGCGAATCGGGCTGGATCCCGTGGCGGGTCGCGGCGGCCGGAGTCGAGGAAGGAGACCTCCTCGGGGGCTCTTCCAGTGGCTAGGCGTGCCCTAGGGGGAGTGCAGGGATGGTGGGTGCTCGAGTTGAAGCTCGGGGCCTCTATTTCTAGGCAGATCGACGGGGTGGCCGTGAACGGAGAATCTCCGGCGAGCGATTACGGCGGAGCTTTGGATTGGCAGGTGGTTTGAGCGGCCAGGCAGCATCAGTGGAGGTTACTCGAGTCGTTTCACAGCTAAACGGGGTCGGTCTTGGCGTAATGGCGTCGGTCCACGGTGAGGTGACTGCACGGGCTCAACGGCGGCAGAGAGCGCGCTCCGCGCCCTACGGTTCACGACGAGAGCGGCAGCGCATTCGGGGGAGTGGAAGACCACGCGGCGAGCTCCGGTGGTTTGGGCGGCGCTGGGTGGCGTCGTCGGCGCCGTGTCTCCCGCTGGCGTCCGCAAAGCCGCCGCCGGCGTCGGTCATGGGGCGGCGCACCTTCTGCTGCTCGTCGCCGACGCCCGCAAGGCGCCAGGCGTTCGTGCGGTGCAGGAACAAGGGGGAGGGGACGAGGAGCAAGGCGACGCAGTGGTACTGGCGAGATCGACGTCCTTCTCTGAAGAAAACGACAGCAGGCCACTGACTGAATCTCTGAACTTTCTGAACTTGACATAGACAGTGCACTGCAGGTGTTCGACAGAAGGTTTTGGCTATGAGATAAATTTTTTTGGGGCTGTAACTTGGTGAGGTGACCACTCAATGCACCCAGAGGCTGCCAGATTTTACTTGGAATTTTTGGAGAAGGTTTTGAATGAATTTCACCAAATTTGACAAATCTGGTCCAAACTTGCAGCAAGTGTAGTTTGAAAATTTTGAACTAAAGACCAGTGGATCTTCATGGTTCTAGGTTGAGGGTTCAAAGGACTAGGAGGGTAAAAAGGTTTGGGGGCAAAAATCAAGACAGAAAGTGGAGTTCCTTTGTAAATCTCCAAGTGCTAGAAAAGAAGGCAGGATTTGTTTGAATAAGATTTAAATGGAAAAAAATCACATGGGGAGGTTCAACTTGCTGGATTTGATGCAAATCATGATCCAAAGGTGAGGGAAAGGTTAGGAGAGAGGATTTGCACTAAGGCCATGGCAAGAAGGAATTGTTGAAAGTGGCAAAGGATTTTCCAAAAGCCATAGTGCATTTTCAAAAAGATTTTCAAAGGTTATCTTCCCAAATGAAAGACATTTTGTCTTGAGTCCAAATGAAAAGCAAGAACTTCCAAGACTAAAGACAGACCTTGGGTGAATCCAAATAAAACTTTTGCCATAGAGAAAATTATTTGAGGGGGAGAGTTCTCTTGAAGAAAAATTTAAATCACTCCCCTCAAGTCAAATAAAAATCTTTTGAAAAATCCAAATAAAAACTTGGGTGTCACACTGACGTGGCGGTTTAGCTTAAGTCTAATTACCCTATCTAGTTAACCCCTAGAGACGGAGAGTGGGCCCTAGCCCTTCTAATTACTTTAGTTAAGATTTAACTAAACCCGGTTAGCCACTTGTCTTTGACATATGGGTCCCACCGGTCAGGTTTGACCTGGACCGGGTCAGGTGAACTGCTGACGTCACTGTTGACCTTGCTGACGCAATAAAGCTTTTCTTGTATTTTCAATAATCGGGAAATTCCAGAAAATAGTTGAAACTTCTAAAAATCATAGAAAATCAACCGTAGCTCAGAATTAAATAATTTATATATGAAAAATTATCAAAAAAATCCAATCTATCCATCTGTACCTTTTTCATGCATGTTAGAACAACTTAAAGTTGCTGAATTGGTTAAATCAATTAAATGCATTTAAATAACCACATGAGGAGTTTGAATTTGAACCTCGGGTTCAAACCAACTTCATTTAACTTGTTGCTAGATGCATTAGTGTAAATCATAATGTTCTTGACATGTCATGATCATGCATCATATTGTTACATCGCATTGATTACGTTCCCTCTTGTTTGCCGGTGGTTGTTCCCCCTTGGTAGAAGTATGTTCCGACGATGAGATCGATGACACCAATGAAGAACTATACTATCTTCAGAAGTGCCAGGCAAGCAAAAACCCCTTGTTCATTCGGATACAATCCCATTCTCTTGCTCCTACTCTCTTTTACTGCATTAGGACAACACTATTTCAACTATTACATGCTGCGGTAGCTGAACCCCTTTCCTCTGCATGACCTGTCATTGCCACAGTAAATAGATGAAACCCACTAGCATGAGTAGGAGTTGTTTGAGCCCTGATGTGCCTACTCATTCATGTTTGTTTGTCATGCCTGCTACTGCTTAGAGTTGAGCCAGGTCTGATTCATCGGGGATGAATTAGAATGTGGTGAACATGTCCTACTGTTGAGAGCTAAGTGTGTGAACACGATTTGGTAAAGGTAGAGGTGAGAGGCCATGTAGGAGTACATGGTGGGTTGTCTGATTGAAACCGTCCTCAGGAACTGAGATCTGTGTTTGCGATCCATGAACAACTACTACCACACATTAGGCTCCGGGCACTCCATGCTCTCTCGACTTATTAATCAACCTGATCTCTGTCCACGAGTTGCAACTAGTTTCTGGTGTTTGTAGCACTACAAAAAAATGCACTTCCGTGATGATACGTGTTTGTCACAGTAGGTCACGTTTTTTGTCATGCATGTACATCCATGACGATTTTATGATAGAGTCAAGATAGTCATACATGTGCTGTCGTAGAAGTGTTCCATGACATTACCAAAATTATCATCACGGAAGTGTCCACTTCCATGACGATAAATCGCGCGTCACAGAAGTGCTTTCGTCAAGGGTGACCGACACGTGGCATCCACCGTAACGGAACGCCATTAAGCTATCGGGTCGGGTTTTGGATCCGATAACACGTTAACAGCCCCGACCAATGGGAAATTTCCACATGTAAAATTCTTATTGGCCGGACGAAACACGTGTCAGCTCGTCAGTGGGTCAGATAGGCGCCTATGATATGTCGACACGTGCCACAGCCCACCACTGGCCCATTTAGCTTACAAAGCCGGCCCGTTTGACTTGGTCAAAAGTTAACGAGTTGGCCCATGAAAAGCCTGTTAATGGTCTCTTCGCAAATAGCCCATTTTACGACCCGTTAACTCACGGCCCGTTAGGCCCTAAAGGAAATCGGCCCAACAACGTCATGTGGGCCGTCGAATATAACACCAGCCCATTTCACTTTCGGCCCATGTATGGCCCACGACGTCTTTCGGCCCATATGAGGCCTTTGTATCTTTCGACCCTTTACAGGCCCACGGTGACTCTAGCCATAATGAACAGTAACTTTCTTTATACCCGTTAACGACCCGTGATTTGTATTTGCCGTTTCCAGCCCGTGTTCGCTTTCGGCCTATTGACGGCCCATACGTTCTTTGGCTCCTTTTCGGCCCTCGATTACTTCCGGCCCGTTACTAGCCTTTTCCCCTAATGGGCCAAATTCGGCCCATGGCAAGAGTCGGCCTGTTACTGGCCTATTCCCCTAATGGGCCAAACTCGGCCCATGGCAACAGTCGGCCCGTTACTGGCCTGTTACCCTAATGGGCCAAATTCGGCCCATGGCAAGAGTCGGCCCGTTTCTGGCCTGTTAACCCGTTGCGCCGTTTCCAGCCCGTCCTATATTCTGGCCCATTAACGACCCGTTATGCCTATGACAGAATTAAGCCTTTGCTGTCCTACGGCCTGTTAACGGCCTATTACCGTGCTGGGCCGATACCAATTACGCCCGATTACGGCCCATGTAGACCCATTTATCCGATGGCCCGAGGCCCACCGATTACAGGCCCATTTATCGATGGCCCGTAGGAGACCCATGGATCCTACGGCCCGTATATGGCCCATGGTAGTTGCGGCCACTAGCAAACCAGGGAAAAAGAAGACTAGGAAATAAATAAGGCCGAAACTAACGCTAGGCTATTAAGGCGATTGCACAGATTACATCCACTCGGCATCAAAGATCGCCACCAGTGCAAATATAGGGAACACCCCACACTATACAAAAATGGCTTGCTGTTTTCTTCAGCCGGTGGCTGCACGTTAAGAATAAATTTTGTATCGCACCAAAACAAATTACAACTATATAACAAAAGGAAGGTTGGCATAAAAATTAACAGTCTAGCAGATAAATGCACCACTAGAAGTTCAGAAGCTTACTTCATTTGACCTGACTGTTACGTTTTCATGCTGTACTGTCCGATGCAGCACCATAACCCTCGCCTTCATTTCCCCTAGGCTCCTGAACAACATAGCAAATGTCTGATAGTCTAGTTTCAAAACCATGCATATCTTCATGACATTGAGCAATGTTTCTCCTTGTTTCACAAAGGGTCTCTGTTACGGAATGGACTTGTGTCTGGAGCGCAGATACAACATTGCTTTGAGCTTGCATATCTTGATCATGAGGCAGTTTGGACG
This sequence comes from Aegilops tauschii subsp. strangulata, assembly GCF_002575655.3. Lineage (NCBI taxonomy): Eukaryota > Viridiplantae > Streptophyta > Magnoliopsida > Poales > Poaceae > Aegilops > Aegilops tauschii. The sequence goes on from NC_053041.3 coordinate 73,028,944, forward strand.
ACATTGCCTTAACAACCAACCCAGTATTATGCAGGAACGTTCTTTTGGCACTGTTAGTGGACAGGTACTGACCCACTGCAGCAAGAGCTGACATTGCGGTTATAGTTGCCTCGCCACCTTCAGAAGGTGGCGGTTCCACCATTTTTTCCATAGCTCGCTAAAAAGTTGAGGTTTTACATTAGTAGTACTAGAACAGAAGATATTAAGGAGGCAGCAAAACCAAACAAAATAGCTTTGGTCTATATACAGAACTTATTCTGGTGAACCCATGTAAAATATTAGTTGTATTTTATTGCAAAGTACATAATAAAACCAGGTTCCAAACATATGACCATGTACCATCGCTAATGTATTGTCTATTTATTCACATTGTATTGAGGGCTAAGGATAAAGAGACAAAGCTTATAATATGGTAAGCATAGTATGACATCATTCATATCACAAAACAACTGAGAACAGACAAACAGGCAATTGTAACGTTGTGTGGGCAAGTCCAGCACAGAACTAGATTACGGGTCAAGATCAAAGGAAAATCACTCCTCTCTTTTAAACCTTGTAAGGTGCAATGATACGCTAAGACAATTGTGTATAAAATTGAAAAGAGTAATAGACATTGGCTGCAAACCATGCAGTTCAAGGCACAAGTCAGAGTAAGTAGTAGTTAAAAGGCATGAGGATTAAGGACTTACAATAGCGGCTTTGACTGGTGTAGTCATGCCCTTCTTCTTGCTGGTGTGACAGTCCTTGAAGATTTCCACAACATTTGGTTCAGGTACTTTTTGGTCCTTGCGGACTTTCCTCTGCATTTCGAACAAGTTAATATAGATCTAGTAATATGGTACAACGAAAAGAGTGAAACAGCAGGTACTTACAAGAGCCTCGCAGTGTGCAATATAGCTACGAGATCCTGTCATTTGTTGGAATTTCACTTTTGTACGGTTGGCCTTGTTCTTTGAACAGTTCACCTACAAGAAGATGGATTTGTGTGGCACATGCGTAAATAGGACTTCAACATGTGATCTGATCACATATATATAATGTACCTGATACTTCGGATCAGACCAGTGTTTAACAAGGCCCCTCCAGTCTTCATCCGATATATTTTCCACTGGAGATGTTTGGGAAAGTTCACTGTTACCCTTGCCTTCAAAGTGAGTTTTCCTCAAGTTATACCGATACTGTCGCAGAGCAGACTTGAAACATGGGTGCAAGCTTGTCTGGTTGCATCATCTTGGCTATCCAACTTGAAGCTCATCTGTTGAAAATTATGGGAGTCTCATTATCAGCAACCTAGAAAGTATGCGACAAAGCAAGACGATATTACTAGTTTCCATACATAACCATACTTACAGATAAATGGTTGAGGAAGGTGTTGAACTGGGTTTCGTCTTTGTCATTCCTGTACTGAATCCATGTTGGGAGGATATGTACATGATACCTAATGGCAACCACTGCCTCCGATACTAACTTGGCTGACTCTAGCATCACGTGGCCTTTTTAAACCTGCCTCGAAACGGATCTCCATTCTTCCTCCTCTAGATTTAGTTAACCTATCGAGCATTATCCCTGATGTTTGTTTCCTCTTGCGCCTAGGTGCTAGTCCAACAACGAACATAGGAAGTGTTAGTGTACATTAAACTGTGAGTCTACATATAAAGAAGCATGCAACTGTAACTTGACTCCAGTAACTACCTTCTTGCCGTTGAAGCTCACAAGGTTCATCTGATATTGCCAACTCGTCTTGTGTCAAGAGTGCTTGGGAACTAGTGTCAGGTGGCAAGGGAGCTTGGGAACGTGCTGCTAGCTCAGCTGACGCACGAGTAAGTCCTGCAGCTGGTAGTACTGTGGTAGGTGTTGCAAGAACTAGGGTTGTCTCTGCTTTCTTGGTGGCAGCTATTTGTTTCTGTTTGGCTTTTTTTGCAACTCGTGTAGCATGGGATGCCGTCTTTGTAGAATATTCCGCTGGACATTGACCTTCTATTGCACCATCAATACCAGCAGAATCTGCAGGATTCATCCGCTTCTCATTCCTTGCCATTCTGTGTTTCTTCCTCTTTCTCTGTGCCATGTTAAGTCAAGCCGACAAGAAAAACGAATAACAATTTAGTTCTTCAGAACAAATTGATGCGTGATGCAGACGAACTGCTTTGATGTTAGACAACCACATGATAGGAGGATGTAATATGTATGTAAAACAGGACGGAAGAGATAACCAGAACTATGATGTGTAAACTAAGAAGAAGACATTTCACCAAATTGGAAGCAATGCAATGGAAGGTAGACACCATATGAAAGATGCTACAAATATCGCTTTGCCAAGTTAACGGTGTCTCATCATAAATGGCGTTTAAACAAATGTGAAGCCGTACAAGAAATAAATCATATGCAAGATGCAAACAACATCACACTACCATGTTAGAGGTCTCTCGTCATTAGTGCCATTGCATATTCACAGCATTGCATATTCACAGCTTATGATGTGTAAACTAAGGAGAAGACATTTCAACAAATTAGAAGCAATGAAAGCTAGACACCATATGAAAGATGCAACGAATATCACTCTACCAAGTTAAAACTGTCTCGGCATAAGTGCCATTTCAACAAATTAGTAGTGCAATCTAGAAAAGAATGTGAGATGTAACCTATATCACACTACGAAGTCAAACGTGTCTTATGATAAGTGATTGTTGCAGGTTACACAACAGTAGTAATTTGATGTAAGAACATGGTGTGATAGACAGATATTGTATGTTCTAGAAACAGGAACACGTGTCTTATTCAAGTAAGCAGATGGAATTCAACAAAATTAGAAGCAATACAAGCTAGACATCACACATAACATGCAACCACATATAACAGTGCCAAGTTAGAGGGAGCACCGGTGATGCTGCACTAGGGGAGACGTGCTCATCATAAACACAACTTTGTTGAGTGTCTATGCATGTGTTGTCTTGGATATCATCTTGGGGTGTGGAGGAGTAGAAACTGTAGAGGCCCTCCGTTCGGAAGGAGCACCTTTATCCGCTGCCTTGCTAACTTCCTTCCGCTTTATTGATTTTGAATTGTCAAGTAAAACCGACAAGAAAAAGCAATAAAATTCTCTCTTCAGAACTCATTCATGCATGATACTGACAATCACTACTTTGATGCAAGGCAAACACATGATACCAGGATGGAATATGTACGAAAAACAGGACGACATGGCATGTTCACAACTGTTTGTGTAAACTAAGCAGAAACCATTCCAGCAAATAAGAAGCAATGCAAGCTAGACACCACATGAAAGATGCAACCAATATGACTCTGCCATGTTAAAAGCGTGCCATCATAAATGGAATTTCAACAAATTAGAAGCAGCGTATGCTATAAATCATATGAAAGATGCAACTAATATTGCACTGCATATACTAAAGGTGTCTCGTCATGTTGATTGATGCGGGATACAAAAAACAATAGGTTTATGTAAGGACATGCTTAATAGACAGATGTACTATGTACTAAATACAGGATGGCATGTCACATTAACAGGTATAATGTATAAGCTAAGCAGACTAGCACATGCAGTTTAACCAGATTGGAAGAATTACAATCTAGACACCATATGCAACATGCAACCACATATCACGCTGCCAAGTTAGAGCAAGCACCTGCGATGCTAGTGTAGGGGAAATGCTGTAATCAACTACAGAGCTACGTTCACTATCTTCATCTAGCATTTCTGTTTCTTGAGAATCATGTCGGGAGGCTGACGCTGCATTCTTTAAATGAGGAGTAGTCCACTTGCCTGCCTGCCTCGTCATAAGTGATTGATGAGGGATACACAAGAACATTAGTTTCATGTAAGAACATGGTTAATACACAGATGTACTAGCATGTACCAAAAACAGAAAGGCATGTCATATTCAAAGGTATAATGTGTAAGCTAAGCAGATGCAATTTAACCAAATTGGAAGCAATACAAGCTAGACATCCGGCTGGAGTGGTGAGCATGATCATCTAGGACCTGAGAGCCTGGTGGGAGGCAGGCTGCTTCGCCACCATTGCAGCTTTTTAGTTGGCTTCCAGGTGATGCCTATCTTTGCTGGGCTTGTCACTGGCTCGGCCAGTGCCCTGACTAGCTATTTGTCTTCTGGTGCTCACGGGATGGTGGTTCATGTAAAAAAAATATCTTTCCTTATCTTACCGACTTCGGCCTTTCGAATACAAGCTAGACACCATATGGAACATGCAACCACATATGACACCGCGAAGTTAAAGCAAGCACCTGGGATGGTGGTTCATTGCGAGCGAGGTCATCAACTCCAGAGCTACGTTTACCGTCTCCATCTGCTGACAATGAACCCTTTATAGTGCTGTAACGTGTCTTGCCTACCCACATACGAAGCTGGAGTGACTTCTCTCTTTTCTTTTTGGCTTCTCTCATGGCAGCAGGGTCTGAAATAACCTTGCATAAAAACACAATAGTGAGAGTAAGGGTGAAGTGTGTGTAGAACTAGTGCACTGTAAAAGTAGCAGATAGCAGGTGGCTGAAAAATAAATGACAAGAGACATATGATAGCTGTACAACATTGCATGGCAAACAAAATTAGATTCTACTCCATATGATTTTGTAATATATGAGCACAGAAAATGTAGGTACTCCTCCAGCACACCACCACATGTGGTCATATCTAAGATAACAGTCGACTGAAAATAAATAGGTTAGTTGATTTTTTTAATGAACTGTCCGATCTATAAGGAACGGGCAGATGGCCTTCGTCTACCTCCCGCCAGTCACTATTGACGATCTTTCTCGAACCGCCAGCGACCACCGGCCCAGACCCCTGCCTCCGCCACCCCGCCCTCCCATCGACCTCACACCACCGCCGTGCTTGGTAGCGCCCCCAGGCCATCTCTTTAATCCCGGCCGACCTCCAGATCGGGCGCCAGTAGCTCTAGGCCGCACACGCCCCTAAGATAAACACCAAGGCGCTGCTTCCCCGGCGTAATAGGCGTACTAGCGCCTGTTACGCCGGGGAATGCTTCCGTTAATTGGGAATCAACTGGCCAGAAATTGAAATTCAAGGGGGGCGACGGACCTCTAGCTAAGGTGAAATAGTATATGAGGAGAAACCTTGTGCATCGCGAGTTACTAGGAACGTCTAGTATCAAGAAGAAGCGGTCAACTAGTGTCTTCTGTGGGATGAATACCGTGCAAGCAGAGACGTAAGATTTGCATGAATAAGGGAAGAGGAGTACCTTTTTCGGTTGCTGGTCTAGTCACCTCCACAGGTCGCGCCACAAGTTCTGGAGGGTGCATGCTTGGACGAACCCATGGCCAAATTGTTGACTGTGTTGCCATGGCCGTATGTCGGTGGAGGGGAAGCAGCTCCGAGGCGGCGAAGGACGGCGTAGCAGGAACAGCTCCAGTGCGGTGGAGGGTGGCGAAGTTGGGGCGGCAGCGGTGAGGCGCAGGACGGCGTCGTTGAACTAGCTCGGGTATGGATGGCTCGGCCTCGGCTTCAACTACTAGCCGTGGAGGGCGTTGCGGTTGAGGTTGCGGTGGACGACGACGTCGGGGTATCGGCTCCGGCGTGATGGAGGAGGGCGGCGGTTGATGGGTGGGATGGGGTGGCGGACGGAGGACGCCGGGGTTTCGCGGCTGGTGGAGAGGTAGTTTTGGCGCCCACGGAGTACGAATGTGACACCCAAAATTTTATTTGGCTTTTTCAAAATTTTATTTTTATTTGAGGAGGGTATTTAAATTTTTCTTCTAAAGAACTCTCCCTCTCAATTTTTTTTATGTCAAGTGTTTTGTTTTGGATTCACCCAAGACTTGGTTCTTGGTCTTGGAGGTTTTCCCTTTTTGTTTGCACTCAAAACCAAATGCCTTTCACTTGGGAAAATTTCTTTTGAAAAATCTTTTAAATGGCCCTATGGTTTTTGAGTGATCTTTTTCCAATTTCAAAAATCCCTCTTGCCATGACCTAAGTGGAAATCCCCTCCCGTAAGCCTTTCCCCATCTTTGGATCATGATATAAATCAAATCCAGCAAGTTGAACCCCTCCATATATTTGTTTCCATTTATTTCTCATCAAAAACAATTTCTGCCTTCTATTTTGATCCTTGGAGGTTTTCAAAGGAACTACCATTTCTACTTTGAGTTTTACCTCCAAACCAATTCCCCTAGCTAGTCCTTTGAACCCTCAACCAGGATCCATGAAGATCCACTGGTCTCCAGTTCAAATATTTCAAACTATACTTGCTGCAAGTTTGAACCAGATCTGCCAAATTTGATGAAATTCATTTGAATTCTTCTCCTAAAATCTGAGAAAATTCAGGCAGCCTCTCGGTGCATTGAGAGGTCACCTCACCAATCCCAGCTCCAGAATTTTTTTTCTTCATGCCAAATCATTTCATCGAACACCTGCAAGGCATTGTCACTGTCATGTTCAGAAATTTAGAGATACAGTTTCTGAAACTACTGCCGTTTTCTTCAATGTCCATTGTCGATCTCGCCAGTGCCGCGGTGGCGCCTTGCTCCCTGTCCCCTCCTTCTTATCTCTGCGCCGCATGATCACCTGGAAGGTTGCGGGCGTCGGCGACGAGCAGGAGGAGGTGCGCCACCCCGTGAGCGACGGCAGCGGCGGCTTCGCGGCCGCCAGAGAGAGGCACAGCGTGGACGGCGCCGTCCAGCGCCGCCCAAGCCACCGGAGGCCGCCGCGTGGCCACCCACTCGCCCGTGCGCGCTGACACCCTCGTCTTAAACTGCTAGGCGCGGAGCGCGCTCTCTGCCGCAGCCATGCCCGTGCGGCCGCCCCATCGAGGACCGGCGCAATTACGCCAAGCCCGGCCAAGGTTAGCAGTGGAACAGCACCAGTGAACCTCCCTGATGCTGCCTAGCCACCTAAACCCACTACCCAACCACTGCCTCGCCGTAATCGCTCGCCGGAGATTTCCCGTTCACGGCCACCACCTCGGATCGCCTATAAATAGAGGCCCTGAGCTCGAACTCGAACCCTCACCACCTCTGCACTCCACCAACACCACGCCAAGCCACTGGAAGAGCCCCAAGGGAGCCTTCTTCCCCAACTCCGGCCGCCTCGCCCCGCCACGGGACCCAGCTCGATTCGCTCCCGTGTTTGCACCTCTACCCCTCAGCTCCTGCCAGTAGCTTCCTTATGCATCCACTCTCCTGACCCGCACTTCAATTCGGAGTTTGCAGCGCCCACCGGAGTTCCCCACCATCGCCCGAACCACCGTCCGCCGGAGAAAGTGTCGCCGTCGACGTGGTGCTCTCCGACGACCAAGTCCACCACCCACCGACGCGGAAGAACTCGCTGAACCTCTTGGTACCCTCCGATCTCCCTATCTCGCCGTGATTCAACGCCGGCGACCACCGCAGCCTTCGGGCGCCGGCGAAGTTTTAAACCTGACATGTGGGACCCCCCTGTCACACTACTAGAAAATGGCTTACTAGTGGCGCACCAGTTTTGCCTACTAATGGCGCACTACTGGTGCGCCACTAGCATCACGCCACTAGTAATTTTTACTAATGGCGCACCGCTGGTGCGCCATTAGTATCTGGTACTCTAATGGCGCAGCGAGCAGTGCGCCATTAGTATAGGCCACGGTGCGCCATTAGTATGCCTCCCAGGGGGACATATATACCCATGTGTTTTGCCATACTAATGGCGCACTGCAGTGTGATGCGCCATTAGTATCCTTCGGCATACTAATGGCGCACTGCTGGGTGATGCGCCATTAGTACCCTCTGGCATACTAATGGCGCACTGCTCTGGGATGCGCCATTATTATCCTTTGGCATACTAATGGCGCACGTTGGCGTGATGCGCCATTAGTATGTATATTAGGGATTATTATTATATTTCTTTTCTGATTTTTGCACAGATTACAAAATATATTATTGGACAGAAAATAAGCAGCAGGACACAGCAACAGCAGATTCATCGAATACAATAGAAGATTAGTCTCCGAATACAATTCATCATATTAGTCTCCGAATTCAAAAGACCGAACGAAGATAGAACATTACAAGTCTCGAGACCGCGAGTAGCGAGTTTGTCTTCACATTACAAGTCGATATCGATCATCTAAACTACCATCACATAGAAGAGAGATGCGGTCATCACGATGAGCATCATCGCGATGAAACTGGTCTTCATCCGGTTCCTCCAACGCTCCCTCCTCTCTCCCGCTAGATAGCGCGCGTATCTAGATTCCGCCTCCGCCCTAGTGGTGTACCCTTTGTAACTGTTACCGCTGAAACGGTGAACCTGTCTCCGACACTCCTCCCAGTTGTCGTAGACTCCGGGAACCTTACCCTTGTACACGACATACGACGGCATCTCTATGCACAAGCCAAACAACAGACAATACATAAGCAATATATAAGTATGCAACAAAAGGATCGGAAGAGAAAAGCAAGACATCCATAGCACGATTCATGGTCCTACTAACAAATAGCATCGATTACATCTAAGTTGAACGACTGTCCAAACCAAAGAGACATACAAGTTCACTACAGTTTAATTACAACATGAGCTAATGAATGTTTCAGAACTACACACAGCATCACAACTTTCGACTCGACTCATGGGACCGGAGCGTGGATGAACCCGCCGTCTGTCGTGATGGTCATGAAGTCGCGGGCGTTGTCAGCCTACATTTGTAGCGTTGTGTCTATCTCGCTGTTGGACGGTTGAAATTTGAGGTAGAACTGCCCCGAGGTACGAAGGACATCTTGATGGATGATTTCTGCAAACTCCGACTGGATGCGAAAGAATTCTTGTCGGATGTCCGCGTCCTGGATTGCCGCCAAGCTTGCGGCCCAATCTTTGAGATTATTTGGTAGCAGAAGGTGATTATGGTCCCGCACGATCGCCCGCATGTGATGGAGGGCGTAGTAGGCATCCTTCTGACCGCCAGGCGGCTGCTTGACGCAGGGGTACGTCGTATTGTGGGTGAACACGTGCCTGCCGTACCTACGAACTGGCCTCTTAAAGGTGCCTCCAGATGCGGCGTAGCCGGGGAGAGCATCATCAAGAAGTTTCTTGATATTTGTGTAGTCTATCTTGGAGTCACGGTCCGGGTCGAGATACGTGGCCATGGAATATTTCGGGCTTAAGAGGATGAGTGTGCAATGTGTGTCACTGCACAGAACACGGAATGTTAGAAAAAAAAGAACGATCGAAATCTAAGAAATCATATGTTACAGGGCGGTTAGGAGATGACTTACTCGGGAAAGTAAGGCACGAGGAAGTTATCCTTATCTAGGTTTGCCAGAATGACGCCTTCGAGGTGTGAACTCGCGACTTGCCGGTCCCCAGCGGTGCCCAAGATCTTGGCACGCATGTAGAAGGGGTCGACTATCACAATGTCCGGGGTCTTGTCTCTAATGATCCGCATCTCCATACTCAGTGAAAACAGCCGAACGAAGGTGTAGTGCAGCAGATGAAGGTTAAGCATAGCAAAGATCTCATCAAATCGCAGGACGATCGTACCCCCGACGGCGCTATCCACAAAGCCCTTGCCCTCTGGCACCTTGGCCACGAAAACCGGGTATGCCACATCATTCTCTCTGAGATGCCGCTTCTCCAAAGAAAGAACACTGTCATGCAGACTCCGCATAGCACCGGTTGCAGCATTGAGCATATTTGTCGGTAGCATCGGCCTACCCGCCACATGCACCCTCCTCGAGATATCCTTAGGTGAAGGTGGTCTGTCCTGAGCACGGATCGTACTCGGTGCCGGTTGGCTCGCACTGGCGCCCTTGTTAGTCTTTCGTTTCCGTCCCTTCTTCTTGATCTGCTGTAATGGGATCGAGTTCTGCTCACAGACCGCCTTCTTGAGCGTGTTGGGGCTGATAATATTTTGCACCTCAGCTATCTGAGGCTCAGTGAAGGCGACAGCTGGAGGCGTCTCCAGAGAACTGAACGCCAGACGACGCCTGTTGCAATTGGGTTTCTCCGCCGTACCAGCTAGATCGCGGTCGTCTTTTTGAGGGTTGGGTTCTTGAGAAGGAGGCCCGCAGAACTCGTCACCGTACCCATGCTCGGCAAAGTACTTATCGACGTTGGTAAATGTACCGTCGTCGTTGTCGTCGTCGTCCGAATCCTGTGCCATATGCATGTTCGGATCCTGTGCCATAGGGATGTCCGGCAGGTCCGGTAGCGTTGCGACGTTCTTGCCATGGCTTGGCGCTGGCACGACTGGCGGTCTTGTCTGTGGGGTGGTGTCCCCCGCCCCCAAACGAATCTGGCTCTTCGGCCAAAGCAGGGGCCAGCTTACACAGGCGCTGAGGGTCATCACATCATCTTCGTCGGCCCCAGCGGGTCGAATCGGAGGTAACAACTCGTCGCAGCCTGGCAGTACCCGAACCAGTTCGACCCTATTGAAGGCGGGTGGCATCGGATTACCGTGGAACACGCGGTTGCCCGGTTGAACGATTCTGCCCTTGGCGACATCGACCAACTCGCTGCCCACGAAGTGCAGGAGAGTGCAAGGAACATCGGTGGCGCCCTGCGAAAACATGTAGGGCGTCAGGGATGCCCAGTCAAAGGCAAGGAGATGAAGTCATCGGCCGAGAGGCTTAGTTACCGTGATGCCGTCAAGCTCGGCTAATGTCGAGGCACCGCCAACGGCGGGCGTGCGCGTGCAACTGACGGAGGGGCCGCTTAGTGGCGAGGTGCCGGCCGGCGTACACCCAGGTGCATTAAGCTCCAATGCCCGTGCTGGCGCCGGAGACACGAATACCGCCTCCGCCGGAGACACCAATGGCGCCGCCTGCGCACTGTGCGAGTTGCTGGCCGTGAAGCTGGGAACCGGGGGAGGCCCATGTTGGCCGCCCGCAATCCACGTTGTCAGCCCCTGAATGAAGGTAGGCACAATGGCGGTGAGCGTCGTTCCCAGTTGTTGTTGCACTTGCTCTTGGACAATCTCCGGAATCCGCGCCACTTGTGCCTTGAGTTCTTGAACCTCGCGCGACTGGCTTTTCGAGCTGGTCTTTTTCTCCTTTCGCCCACCAGCGGTATAGTATGACGACCATTTTGTGGACAAGCCTTTGCCGGCCACACGACCAGCTGACGATGGCTTACTGAGCTTATCCTTGTTTTTCATTACGTTCAACGCCCTATTTAAAGGGGTGTCAAAAGGGGACCTCTGAGACGACCCCGCGCTACTGCTTTCAGCCTCCTGCAGAAGGAATGTGAACCATTTAGAAATTTGGCTTCATTAACTAGAATGCAACCATATATGTAGCTAATTACGCGGGGGTGTATTCCTTACCAAAACTTGCTCAAGCGCCTTGGTCTTCGGATCCGTGGTAAGCTCCTTTGTTACCGGGTCCTCCTTGTACCGGGCCCTGACAAAGTTCCTGGTCTGCTTGTCAGGGAATTTCTCGAAGCGGGGCGGTAGGCCTTGCTCGGCACGCTCCGCGTCCTCCTTGTCCCATATAGGCTCCGCCACTCTATAACCGCCGGGACCGAGTTGGTGGACCCCTAAGTTCAACTGCCGCATTTCTTCCCCCCACTGACTTGATTCGGAGGTTGCGCTGCTCTCGCACTTGATCTTGAACTCCTTGTAGTCATCTTCGCTCATCAAAGGATATTTCGCCTTGATCTTCTCATAACTATCACCTTTTTCAATCATTGCCTTCACCGTGCTTCTCCATGTAGACAGGGCCGTGCTCATCCTCGTGAGGGCGGCACTGTTCACTTTATTCCCTGAGAGGCGTGTATTTGCAAACTCATTGGGGAACTTGTATCGTTCGTGCAGCTTCGTGAAGAGGAGGCAGCGCAAATTCCCTCGGTCCTTATGCCTTAGGTTCTCGGTGTTGATCGAGACGGTGCTCCGGAGAATGCACCCGAGCTGAACCGAGTACCCCTTGACTACATGTTTGGGCGCCGTTGGATGCCCGTCGGAGTTCACTTCAGTAAATTCCTCCTTGACGGTGCCGAGCATGTTCGGGCGCCGGTCCTTCCGTTGCCTCTTCGGTTGGCTGCCATCTGTGCATGCGTCGCCATCATCAGTGGTGGCATCCTCGGCGGCACCATCAGTGGTGTCATCCCCGACCCCACTAGGGGTTGTGTAGTCAGGATCGGTGTCTTCCGCGGCATGGTCCCGATAGCGGTGAGGTTCTTCCTCCATCTCCTGGGACAGCTCCCAGAATTGCTTGCCGCCCGAACCGCCGGCCTCATCGTTGTGTGCCATGTTTCGTTCTAAATAGGAAAAAAGTTTGGTCAAAAAGTTGGTTATTGTCAAGGAACAAGATCATGGTCTCATCATTTAGGGTTTGTCGACACCGAGGCATCCTAAAAGCTATTCTTTTATCATTTAGGGTTTGTCGACGCCGAGGCACCCTAAAAGCCTAAGCGTACATCATTTAGGTTCTCATCGACACCGAGGCACCCTATAAAAGCCAAGGTTTCATCATTTAGGGTTTGTCGACGCCGAGGCACCCTAAATGCTAAGTTAAGTTTTCATCATTTAGGGTTTATCGATGCCGAGGCACCCTAGGTTGGGGCTAATCACTTGGCACTAATCACTTGGCTCTATTGCCACCTATGTTGGGTTTATCATCTAGGGTTTATCGATGCTAAGGAGAATTCTAAGTTGGGCGTAATCACTTGGCTCTATTGCCACCTATGGTTTAATGTAGCAAGAATGGCGGGGCAGTCGATCCTACTTAACTAAGTACTAAGATACCCGGCCCATGCATTAGTCGCAAGTACCCATATGTCCTATTTTTAGCAAAGTCATGCTAAATCTCATAGGGAAAATTTCAGCATGACCTTTGCTGAAACTAGGACATATGGAGTACCCGAATTTGCCGGAACGGAAGTTAATCGACATTCCAGCAAACTCAAGGGCCTCTCAGGGTACCTGCAAATTCATCACGACACAATGGTCGGAGACAAAACATGATGGGCAGGCCAAATACTCATGTCACAAGTAATTCAGAGGCATCACCATAAAGCAACACCCTGCACTAGCCTAAAAACAAGTGAAGTTTCACCCATATAAGAACAACTTTATTAAATAAGAGAAGTTGCTAAATTTTTTGTATCCTTCATACACACTGGAGTACAATGCTTTATAATGTTCCATCATCATTACAGAAATCCAAGAAACACATGGTCTTGAGGATATTCTTTATGACTGATTGTTTCAGTTTTACATGCAGATTTTGACCAAAAAACACATGCTCTTTTTAACAGTTTTCAGTTTGGACAGAATACTGAAAACTACAGTTTGGACAGAATTCCTAACACTTTGGTCTTCTAGTTACAAAACAAATCTGACATAATTCTAGATGCCATAACTGAATTTTCCTTTGGCATCTAAAAACTGACATAATTTGGATAATTCTAGACCAACTGGCCTCTGTGAATGTCTAGTTCATTTTCCAACATATGAGATGAAGATCTAAGTGCTCAGCTACTTGATAGTGTTATAGGATATAATATAAATGAAAATTAATTTTAAGACAGAAAAATAATAATTTCGGTGACCCCTGCCAATACAACTAAAGAATATGACAAGAAAATAACTAGAGTATAAGTTGGCAGTAATTTTGCTAAAAAAATTGCATACAAACTAAAGAATATGACAAGAAAATAACAATATACACTTTTTGCTAAATTTGGAGTTACTTCCTACAACAGTGATGATGACAGAGTAGTGTAAAGTATATTCTCCTAGCAGTATGTTCCATCTTGTAAAAGAGAAGGAAAGAAAAATTGTTTTCTAGGCATAAAAAAGAGACCTTTTACAGTACAACAAGTTATTTTGGACCGTTTATTTTTTTGATCTAGTGACCCAGATTTGCTAATACTACACCAACAATTGTTTTCTAGGCTAATACTACATCAAGCAAGCAGAGTGTTGAATGATGGTGACAGAGCTCTAGAGTTCACATGACACTTCCATTAGTTCATAGCAGTAGCACAGAGGAAGGAGGAAGGAGGAGAGGTACCTGGTCGCCGGAGGGGTCTGGGTCGGGGTCGGGGCCGCGGTCGAAGGAGAGCAGGGGCCGGTGGCGGAGGACGGCAGGGGAAGGCGGGATGGGCGCGTCGGGGCCGCGCTCGCCGGCTGCTGCAGGGGCCGGAGGAGGCCCTCGCTCGTCGTAGGGAGGAGGAGAGGAGAGGAGCGGGCGGCGCGCGCTCAGCCGATCCCGTTCGCGGGGCGCGGGGGCGGCGGGGGTGGAGTCCCGCGGGGGTCGGGGCGGCGGCGTTGAGGCAGCGCAAGAGCACACCGGCGGACGGCATGCAGGCGCGGCGGACGGAGGGGGCGGAGCAAGGGGGCGGCGGCGTACGGTTGGGGTCGAGGAGTGGGGGATCTGGCGAGCAAGGGAGGGAGGCGACAGTGCGAGGCCAGGGAACAAGTATGTCTATTTTAATGGCGCACCTCCCCCTGGTGCGCCATAAGTACGTCAACTCTAATGGCGCACCTCCCCCTGGTGCGCCATTAGAATTTGGTTTTACTTACTAGCCCGACTGGTCAGGTTATATCCCACCTAACCCTATCTCCATCAGAACACGCCCACTAGCCCGACTGGTCAGCACGCAACACACACACTAGGAGGTCCTGGGTTCGATTCCCAGGCTCCCCAATTTTTATTTTTATGCATTTAAAATGCTGTTTGATATTTATTTGTGTTTAAATATGTTCAAACTTGTTTAAATCATAACAGTATTAATTTTTTATGCTTTTTTTGCAAATTTAGTTGCATTCATTTGTGACGGTGGAGCGGGCCGGGGAGGGTGCGGGGGAGAGGGTGCGGGGGGTCATCGGCGACGGCCGGTGGAGCGGGGGAGGGTGCGGTGGGTCGTCGGCGACGGTGGAGTGGGGGAGGGTGCGGGCCGGGGGTCGGCGGCGGCGGCCGGTGGAGCGGGGGAGGGTGCGGGGGGTCGGCTACAATCGAGAAATACAATCGAGTGTCCATGAAATTTAAAAACATTCATGAGTTCAAAAAGTGCCCATGAAATACAATCGAGAAATGAAGGATACAATTTAAATACAATCGAGAAATGAAGGCTACAATTTAAATACAATCGATCTTAGCTAGCTATCTGTTCACAATCTTCTTGCCCTTATTTTTCGTAAATGGAGTTCTTCTCTTGAACGGACGTCCTTTAGGTAGGGTGGTCCTGCTTCTTCTTGTGGTGTATGCTAATACTTCATCGTCGTCGTCATGTTCCATCTTCGGGTCGCCGTACTTGTCGAAGTCTTGCTCATTGGCGACTCCATCCATTCCGATGATCTTCCTTTTGCCTCTCCTCACGACAACACGAATGGGCTTTGATGGGTCGGTAATGAAGAAGCATTGGTCCACTTGGGAAGCCAGTACCCATGGCTCATTTTTCGCGGTGACGTTCGCGCCTGCGGTCTTGGATTTGGCTTCCGGTATAACCATGGTGGTGAAATACCGGTCTTCTTTTATGACGCTCTTGGCCCATCTGACACGGAACATCGGGACCTTCTCTCCAGCGTAGCTCAGCTCCCAGATCTCCTCGATCCTTCCGTAGTATCTATCCTTGTCATTACCGGTGTAGGATTCCATCGTTACCCCGGAGTTCTGATAACCATCGCTCTTCATGTCCTTGTCCTCGGTGTAGAATGTGTAGCCGTTGATATCGTACGCCTCATACGTCATCAGGTTGTGCTCGGCGCCCTGTGGCAAGGCGAATATGAGTTGTTCTTCCGCGGAAGAATCCTCATGTAAAGGGTACGACAGAAGCTTTTGCTTGAACCAACGCGTGAAACATGAGTTGTGCTCTTTGATTATATCTCCCTCTGTCCTCTGTTGGCCTCGGTCATTGTACGTCTTCTCAATAAACGTTTTGTGTTCTACCACCCAAGGATCGACCACGTCTATGTGTTGTAGCGCGACTAGGTTTGCTCTTTCAAAGTCGGCGAGTCGACCATCGAAGTCGACATGCATTTCGCGGCGACCCTCACGGTGACCCCATCCAGCGAGCCTGCCGAGGTGCCTGTCGACGGGCAGACCAACAGGGTTCTCGATGCCTAGATAATTCGTGCAGTAGGAGATGCACTCTTCGGTCAGAAAGCCCCTGGCTATGCTTCCCTCTGGACGTGACATGTTGCGAACGTATCCTTTGATGACACCATTCATCCTTTCGAACGGCATCATGCTGTGCAGGAACGTCGGCCCGAGTTGGATGATATCCTCCACGATATGGACCAGCAGATGCACCATAATGTCGAAGAATGCGGGAGGGAAGTACATCTCAAGCTCACATAGTATCACCACGATCTCTTCCTGTAGCCTTCTGAGTTGCCTCACGCCAACCGACTTCCGAGAGATGACGTCGAAAAAGTTGCATAGGCCAAATAGCGTTTCACGGACGTGCGCGTCCATGATCCCACGGATTGCAACTGGAAGTATCTGCGTCATCAACACGTGACAGTCGTGAGACTTCATCCCGCTGAACTTCTGCTTCGCTGAGTCTAGGTATCGGCTTATCTTCCCCGCGTAACTGTAAGGAAGTTTTACTCTTACGAGGCAGGTGAAAAACTGATCGATCTCCTCCTGACTTAGAGTGAAGCACGCGGGAGGGAAGTCATTTCCGGTCTTCTTGGCCTTTTTGCCTTTGCGACGACTTTCCGTGTCCTGCTTCGCCTCATCATCATCATCATCATTAGCGTGAAGCTCCTCCCTGATGCCCATTGATTTCAAGTCTGCCCTTGCTTTCGGCCCATCTTTGGTCCTCTCTGGCATGTTGAGCAGGGTACCAAGCAGACTCTCGCACATGTTCTTCGTGATATGCATGACATCAAGGCTGTGAGGCACACGGTGGATCTTCCAGTACGGCAAGTCCCAGAAAACAGACCTCGTTTTCCATACCTTCAGCAGTGCCTCTGGCGCCTTTCGCTTCTTTCCCGGCTCAGGCGCCTTATGCTTCTTTCCCGGCAGTGGGCAATCTTTCCAATTTTTCAACAGCTCGTCTATTTCCTCGCCGCTCCTCGTACGCGGGCGTCTTCGGGGTTCGGTTTCACCATCGAACAGATCCTTGCGTTTCCTCCACGGGTCATCGTCGCGAAGCCACCTTCGATGTCCCATGAACACGGTTTTCGAACACCCGGGATCTCTATCTTGCTGGCGATACGTTGTGTCATCCATGCACCTGACACATCCAGAAAATCCGTGGACCACCTGCCCCGCGAGATATCCGAAACCGAGATAGTCGTGCACCGTCGTGAGCAGCGCGGCTCTCATAGGGAAATATTCTTTTTTCTCTGCGGCGTCCCACGTATTGGCTGGCGTTTTCCACAGCGTGTCTAGCTCCTCTTCCAGCAGCCCTAGATACAGATTCATGTCGTTCCCTGGTTGTTTCGGCCCTTCAATTAGCATACTCATGTGAATGTACTTCCTCTTCATGCACAACCAGGGGGAAAGTTGTACATCCACACAAACACAGGCCAGGTGCTATGTGTGCTTCTCTGGCTGCCAAACGGATTGACTCCATCGGTGCTCGCGCCCAGCACGATGTTCCTTGGATCGTTCTCAAATTCTGGGTGTTCGAAGTTCAACGCTTGCCACTGGCTCCCATCCTTAGGGTGACTCAGCATCTTGTCTTTTTTATTTATCTCCGGATCATTTGCGTCATCTTCTCACTTCTTCTCCTCCCTATCCCCGTGCCAACGCAGGAGCTTTGCTACCTTAGGGTCCGCGAAATACCGCTGCAGACGAGGAGTGATCAGAAAGTACCACACCACTTTTCGAGGAGCTTTCTTCCTCTTCTTGTGTCGAGTGACGCCGCACACCGGACATATGGTAGACTCCGTGTGCTTGTCCCGATAAATGATGCAATTGTTCATGCACACATGGTATTTCACGTGCGGTAAATCCAGAAGACACACGATTTTCTTCGCCTCCTCGAAACTGGTCGGGCACTTGTTCCCCTTGGGAAGACGTTCGTGCCAGAATGACATGTTCTCATCGAAGCATGCGTCGGTCATTTTGTGCTTTACCTTCATCTCCAGAGCCATGAGCGTTACTTTCAGGCGGGTATCCTCGGGCCTGCATCCTTCATACAATGGAGTAACCGCGTCTATCTCCAGTTGATCCAGCTTGGCTTTCTCTCGGGCGGCAGCTCTTGCGTTATCCGTCTGCTTGAGAAGCAGCTCTTGAATATGAGGGTCCTGCACCCAGCCCATCAATGGTCCATCGTCGTCTGCTCCGCCGCCATCTTCATCTTCATGATCATGCCCTTCGTCTGCTCCGGCATCTTCTACATGATGACTGTGTACAGCATCACCGTCGTGATCATGTCCTGGAGATTCTTCGTCTTCTCGCCCGCCCTTGCCGCGGTGGTTGTCTTGCTGCCCATCCTCATTTCTTGCCCGACCCCCATGGACGACTTCATAGTCATCTTCATCACCTTGCCACCGATAGCCATCCATGAAACCACGCAAGAGCAGGTGGTCCCGCACCTGCCCAGAATCCGGGTCAGCAATAAGGCTCTTCAGCTTGCATCTTCGACACGGACATCTTATCTCCGTCTCGTTCTTTTCAAGCATCTCGGCCTTCGCGGAGCTCAAAAACCTATTCACGATGCCTTCGGTCATCGTACGGACCATGGTCACCTGCGGGGTAGAGCAAAATGATATTTTAGAACCAAGAAAAAATTTGGCATGACTTTCCCTAAAAATAGGACCAAAAAGAATGCATAGTGCCAAAATTCTCGCCGAAACGGAAATGAATCAACATTCCGGCAAAATATTGGCAACTATCGCATTTCAAATACCGGTACCTGCAAACACAAACATATATGCAACACCACAAACATATGCAACACCACAAACATACATAGATCTAGCTAGGACATAAAAAGTGCATGTGCACATTGTTGGACGGAGAACAACATAAAGATAGCTTCCCCCTTACTTACCTATCAAAAAAAGGGGCTTTAACCACGTAATTTGGATGAATTTATGGTGCAAATGAGGTGAGGAGGAGGAGGCAGCCGCGACAAGCTTGGAGGAGGGAGGAGAGAATGAAGTGGGGAAAGTGAGTGGGTAGGTGTGGCTGTCCAAAATACCTAGCTCGTCCCAGGTTACTAATGGCGCACCACCACACAATGCGCCATTAGTAACCCTGGTTACTAATGGCGCACCTGCTGGTGGTGCGCCATTAGTAGTTTTGCAAAAAAACACTAATGGCGCACTGCACCAGGTGCGCCATTAGTAGTTTTGCAAAAAAGTAAAAAATAAAAAAATATTTTAGTGGTGCACTATGTTGCTGGTGCGCCATTACTAGTTACAACTAGTAATGGCGCACTATGTCCTGGTGCGCCATTAGTATGTCTGGCAAAATAAAAAAATAAAAAATTTGTTACTAATGGCGCACCGTTTGTCTGGTGCGCCATTAGTGTCTTTCACACTAATGGCGCACCACATGTCTGGTGTGCCATTAGTGGCCATTCCATCTATAGCCCTTTTCCTAGTAGTGTCAGCCTCTCTTCTCTTCCCCCCCTCGAACCGTTTTCTGTTGGCGCCTTCGGGCAAATACGTTTTCGCTTTGGGCTGGCGCCTTTCTCTCCGAACCGTTTTCTGCTTTCTCAGTTAAGTCCCTGGATCTTTTCTATTTCATCACAGATTAGTCCCTGGACAAAAACCGTTATAACTTTCTAATAAAAGATGATTTTTGAGTGATTCTTTTTCTGTCAGTCTTGTATTTTTGTCTAGTTTTTTATAGTATTTATTTGGAAAAATTTTGGAACAATTTTTATGCACGCGATGATTTTCACGTTAGTGTACGTTTTCGCTATACCATAGGTTCCGGAAGAGGTGACGGAGCCGCGAACTTCGCGGAGCTAGACTCCGACTTCTCCGAACCAGGCAAGCATGTTTGAACCTTTGATATGATAGGTGTTTTGCATGTTTGCTTGAATGGTTGTGCATGGCATATGAGCATCGGTGAATATCTCGTTGCATGTAAGGCAACTATCCGTGTGTTCCGAAGTTTCTGTGATCTCTGATGAGAGATGGCCTAGTCATGTGGTGACATGAGAGGCAGCAAGGCGGTATTTTTGTAGCATGCCAGCCTTACGACATCCGATAAACTCCGACGTTAACGTGGACTGAGTCACGTTACCGTTCTTCCCCCTTTCCTGCCACCACATGTTTTCTGCAAAGAATACGGTTTAGTAAGTTGGTAACCTCTTTCCGTGTACACACCAAATAGAGGGGCCGGGATGAGGGTTCCATGGCCCTGGATTAAAGCCAGTCATTCGGTCAGGGGGCATGGGTGTTTCCGGTTGGGACCGAGAGGGGGGCACCCCTTAGAGCGCGCGTATATAAATTTGATCCCATGCTACGCGAGGTTGTAGCCTCCCCGTCTCAAGGTTTTTCTTGAACGTTGCCGAGGGTGATTCCTGGCTTCGGAATGTTGAATGGGTGTGTACTGGTTAGATGTGTTTCTCCTTAAACACCGTAAACAGAACTAGTCCCGGTGACTACTGAAATCCGTTGGCTGTGGTTAAAGTACAAACTCTGCAGAGTCAAATCCTTCCAAGTCATCGTGCCTATGGTCAAGGACCATGGCCAGTATATCCCTATCTATGTCAATCTTCGTGGTAAATCCCCGGTGAACAAGCTTGAGTGGTAAACCCGGTTTAATTGTTATTCCTGTGGATGGACTATCCTTTTATTTATCTCGTACTTGAAATGATTTATATTCTTGGGCTACTGAATTATTAAGTTATGATATAAGCCCTTTATGTGATGTCGCTCAGACGTCTGACTGTGGCCCTCTTGTTATTTACTTTTGATATAAGCCCTTTATGTGATGTCGCTCAGACGTCCGACTGTGGCCCTCTTGTTATTTACTTTTGATATAAGACCTTTATGTGGTGTCACCTTGACGCACGACTGCGGCATTGTTATTTTATCTTTACCCTTCCGAGGAGTCTTTCAGACACTCGATTGGCCCTCAGTATTACTTTGGGATTTCGGGAGGACTCCCGCCCGACTTCCCTTTTATTTCTCATGCATTATTATCTCATTGTCTGGGTGTGCTTTGCTAATCTGTTCATATGCATCATGTTTACATTTGTTATATCTTATGTCCGAACTGTCTTGCGAGTACTTTCATAGTACTCACCTGGCTGGTTGATTTGGCCAGATGTTGACGAAGGCGATCTCATGGATGAAGAGTTTGATAGTGAGTCCGACGCCTAGAGGAATCCCAGTCAGTCCCGTGCGATCCTGGATATTGGTCACTTGTATCATATACGCTTCCGCCACCCACAATAAGTCTCCTCGAGCCTCACTCCGACGCTCGAAGAGCTATTAGTTTTCAGGAGTCATATCACCCACTTCGCTGTGATATATCCACCACCGCTTTTATCGTGAGTTAGTAGTTATGCCACCCTATCCGCCGTTATGTTTTATCGGCGTGCTTGTAATATATTGTTGAGCAGTCTCCGCTCAACCTTCTATTATATTCAGTACTCCTGGTATTTTCTTCTGTGATCAAGATTTTGTCTACCAGTAAGAAGGATTCTTCTCTACTGGTCCGTAAAAGGGATCGATTTCTCAATAAATATTTTTATTGGAAAACCGGTCGTGACAACGAATGGGGAATCGGACAGGTGGGGGAACCATGTTTCAGTCTGGGACACGCTTGTTTTTGGCTTTTTTGAATAGAAGATGGGAAGCGCTTGTTTGAAATTTGGGGAAAGTACAAACTTTGCCCCCCTCTTAAATTCTGGACCTACTGCGGGTCAGGGGTAGGATGGGAATCCCAGGTGTCGCAAATAGTGGGCGGGAGCAATTTCGGCCGCGCGCATGTGTGCTTAGGCGGCCATTGTGTATGAATGTTTTTCGGATGTGGTTGCGTGGCGTCTAGATGAAGCTACAAACCTACCCCGGTTTAGACCTTTGGACGTCGGGCAGGTAGGATTCACGGGTCGGAGTTATTAGAAAAGTAATTTCCTTGTACTACCAAACATTGGGCTCACACGGTTTCGGGCGAGTAGAGGCTCTTTTGGCGCTTCGTTCGAAATTTTGAAACACAAGCATTCACATTTAGAGTACTCTTGAACTATGAGGATTGACCAAAATAGACAACGTTATATTTGACCTTGTATGTCTGAAAACCTCATTAAATTATCCGCTTCTTTTTGAAATGTTGACACTTGAAAATCCTATAACTACGATTATTTTGGAATGGAGGAGCTAAATTTGAATATATTTTGTACACGACTACATATGCTATTATGTACAAAATCAGAGCAAAGATTGGTGCCCCCATAATTTAGGTATGGTTTACAAATGCCATGATATCAAATTCAAATAATTGAATGGACTTCATGTTGAATTCAATTCTTTTAAAACACCTTAAGTTGAATTCAAATGTATGCTAGTTCATAGGTAGCTATTTATAATGTCCATTGTGTAACTTTCGTATGTATAATGTGCTTTACACACACAACGTGAACTTTGCTCACGTTTATATTTGATTGCTAAAGCGATGCATTGTCTGGAGTTCAAAATACTAACTATGTGGATCAATTCTGTTAAATAATAACATAGACATGCTCAAATTCGATAGAATCTAGATGTCTGATGGATCAATGACCGCTCCTTACGCGAATTGCAAATATCATGATCCCATCCTAATATTTGGATACAATTTATATCTTTAATCAATGTGTAGAGCAGTCTTTTACGTGTAGTTTCAGTCTCCATCGATGGTCTCTCACACATGCTCACACACTCTCTCCCGAGGTGTCTTTCAGGCACACATGCTCTAGATATAACCCTCCCTCCCTCTCGTAACCATTTACAACTGTTTTCACTAACCTTTATCAAAAGCACTCTTCCTCTCGCAAATATACACACGCACAATCCTCATCGACCCTTTCTATATACATGGACCTGCCTACGTGTCTCATGTACGCACATTATCTTTACGCCTGTCTCTCATGCATTGTCTCACACCTCTCTTCCTAATCGACGAGTATGATTCTAGCAGAGCATTCTGTAGGATGCCCCTTAAAGTTAGGTTGGATGAATAGTAATATTAGAGATAAAGGGGTTACCTTAGTCCGAGAACCTAGGGTTACAAATCCTAGCCGGCTTTGTCAGTGGACACAGAGTCCTTCACAATTCTGCTATCTTTGTCTTGTACGACTAGTCATCCATGGGTCTTCCTAAATGCGACACGGGCCGACCAATGTGGCGCAGGATGGAACCGAATGAAGGGCCTCACCTCGACCCAACGGACCTCACGCGGTGACACACCCTCTGCCCCCACGTCTCATTATCTTCTCACACCCACACATACCAACACAAACACCACACACACAGAAATATTCTCCTGGTGCCTCTATTCCCTCCTCCCTTGCATATACAAACTCAAGGGAATGGAATCTCTTGTCGTGACGTCATATTCGTCTCTCTCTCTCTAGACCACTCTCATTTCTCGTGTTATCTCTCGCACGCCCCGCCCCCGTCGGCCCCTCTATCCATGCATCTCTCGAATACGTAATACACACATACCTCTCTAGGCCCCGCCAAATGCATCAACTACACAATCACACATGTTACATCACGTACCCCATTGATCTAAAAAGCCCTCTCTTCACGTTTATTTTGCATACAACATTCCTTTTGAATAAAGTGTGGCCAAAAAATTATTTTAGAGTTTCTACATATATACAACATGACAAAGTTATATGGAGGAGTACGAACGCTAATTTGCATTGCATGGTGCCCACAATGATATTTATTCCGCACTGTGAATTTGTATATTTTTATACTATATACAAAGTTAGTCATAATAAAGAGAAACGAAGAGAATCTCTCTCTCCATCGCATACCCCCCTGTACGCCCCTTTCACGTATGCACACAAAACTATCTCGAGGTCCTCTAAAAGTAAGCCCCCAGAAAATTCATGCATGTTTCATCTTTCTCTCGCGATATATGCAATGACGATCTTTGTATTTGAAGCGAAAGCACGATACATACGTTGGACTTCAGAATCCACTCATGATGGTCACCATTTATGTTTAGTGGTTATTATACAGTCACAGGCTCACCGTACAACTCTGTATTTGCTCATGACATGACTAGTTGACCAGTTAAACGCTCGACTTGGTACCTCGAGTGTTGCATCACATTATCTCACTACCATCGTGCCCACCTGTCGACTTGTATATACTCTACATCTACACTCTTATAAAATACATAAAATACACTCTTATAAAAACAGAGTTGGTGATGATCGTGTGCCTGCCATCCTGCAATATAGGCCGTCCGATTTATATCTGACGGATAGGAAAGGAACTATGGCAATTTTGCAAAAAAGTATCCACACACCTCTCCACATTTTCAAATAAGGCCTTCCCTCGTTCATCCATTTCTCTCACAAGATAAACAAGTCATACAAATGCATCTTGATGTTACGTGCAACGCACGGGCATCTTGCTAGTAAGAATGAAAACAAACGACAAAAAAATATTTGGACGGTAGTTCGAAGTCATGACCACGGGCACAGCGGACAAGGTGGCCTTGTATTGGTATGCTGAGCCGTCTGTTGTAACACACATGAGCTAGTGTGGTGATTATACACACACGCACGCATGCACACGAACTGCATCCACGCAACACTCACAGAAACACATGCACCCACGCACGGACGCAACACTCACACGTACACACGCAGCCACGCACGCACGCAACACCCACACGCACACATGCACGCATGCATGCACACACTAGTACACCACACGACCAACACACACTCTCACGCTCAAGTGCTCAACCTACAGGTGCATGCGCACACATCAGGCCCTGACAGACACATACACAACCAGGTGATTCCCGTGCACGGGTTGGAGCCTTGTCGCGCCTATGTAAATTTGTGTTTATCTGACCTTTTGCCTATGTGAACTGACAGGTGGGACCCACAAGGAACGTGGTCAATTTAACTAGTCAACATGGCGCCACGCAGACTATTTGGCCGGTCAACAGAGTGCAATCCGATGCTGAACTGTGAGCAAGTGACCGTATAATCACAGCAAAACGTATATAGTGACCGTAATCAGCTTATTCTGAAGTTCGGTGACCGTATTACGCTTTTCTCTCTGTAGGCCCTCCATAACTACATCTCTACACGTTCTCGCATATTACATCTAACAACTATGCAATACAACACTACTACTACACTCTAACACAATAAATCATATGTGTTTTTAGTTTTACTAGATATCATATTGTTACTTATAATTATTCAGTTTGCATACATTAAAATTGCCTTTGAAATGTATGGCCAGTATCATCTACCGTGCGGGAAAAATCCCGCCCTTTCCTGTTTAATCGGGTTTGTATCGATGGATCGTGCGAAACAGCAAAACTGTAGTACTATAAAGTACTACAAGTGACAGTTCACTGGGCCGTCGTGTCGTCTACTCCTCCGTCGTAAGAGTGGAGCGCTCGCTTTCATAAATCTTCTAGTCCCTTTCGCCGACATGTGGGACATCAAGCTACCGGGTCCACGTGCCATACCGGAATACAGTGCAGAGCAGCCGGGGTGAAGCACCCCAGTCATGGCACCGGCGTAGTAATGAGCAATGAGGCGTCAAATCACAAAGCTGCACCTTTCCCGCAGTTAAGTTGGAGGGACGAAGCAACCATCATTTCACTCGTTGCTGAATCTGCTTCTCCCTCATCTTCTTCAACTTAACCACGTGTTGCTTCTGCTGTTGTTCTGCCTCATGTGGGACGCGGATCGGCTTGGTAAAGCACTGACACGTGGGACCGCACACTAGTAGAAAAAGGGGCTTTTACCCCGGTTGGTAAGGGCCTTTTGTCCCGGTTTTCGAACCGGGACTAAAGGGTCGTTACTAAAGCCCTAACCCTTTAGTCCCGGTTCTTACACGAACCGGGACAGAAGGTCCTCCATGTGGCCGCTGCTGCCAGCCCAGGCAGGGGGGCCTTTGGTCCCGGTTGGTGCCACCAACCGGGACCAATAGGCAGGGCCTTTTGTCCCGGTTGGTGTCACCATCCGGGACCAATAGGCATCCACGCGTCAGCATTTCAGGGGCTGGGGTTTTTGTTTTTTTTGAAGGGGGGGGGGGGTTGGGGGGTTTTGGGGGGTTAATTTAGGTGTTTCATATATTGTGTTTGCTAGCTAATTAATAGAGAGAAGTGTCCTCTCTTATCTCCGTGCTTGGTCGACACTACGTACTATATACGTATGGAGAGGACAAGACACGCTAGCTAGTAAGCAAATGAAGGAAACAGAAGATCGTCATGAACATATGCATACAGAGAGAACTGATATCGACCACCTCTCCTTCTCCAAGAGATTGGTCGAACAACAAGTTCTCATATCTCTATCTGACACTACCGGCAACATATATACAATAATTATCTCTTACAATATAATCTCCTAATTAAATTGTAAGAACACAGGGTCCACATAGTATTCTCCATTTTCAGCGATCACGTGGTCAAGGAAGAATGCCGCCAATTCCTATTGAATTGCTCGCATACGATCTGGTGCTAGGAGTTCATCCCGCATCCGAAAGATCTAATTTGAAGAAGGGGGTCAATACATATATATATGAATAAATGAAACTCGACACAAATGATGGTAATAAAATAAAATTGTGAATATTATTGCTTACGCACTTCATATTGTTCGTCAGAGAAGCCCCGCTCACAGGTCGTGTGGCGGATAGACTCGCAAACGTAGTATCCATAGAAATCATTCCCTTGTTCCTGCCACAACCACTTTACAAGAAATAGAGGTCAATCTAACTGATAAGCAAGCATGCTAAATGGTATTGATGAACTAGCGCTTGAATCACTAGGAGATGTGCGGAACATGCTACTATAGTACTTACTTTCGGGTGTCTAAATTGCAGCTTCTTCGGCAGTCCCGGAGCTTTTGTGGTGAATTTTCTCAAAACCCTGCCAGACAAAGAAAACAATTACTTGATATCAGGAAATGAACAAAGTTGTTGATATGGCAGATAATGATCGATTTAACTTACTTCTCGAGCATTTGAGTCATGTCCGCGTTGTCCTGGGGATCTTTCCGTCTCGAGTCTAAGACGGTTACTACTCCCTGCTCAAGCTTAATCTCTAGGAGAATATAGTGGAAGCTGCGCATGCATGCATAAGTCATCAATTGCATTACCATAACCTGGCCTATAAGGGAAACCGAATATGCACAAGACAGTAACACTCACTTGAAGTTGTAAGGAAAGAGTATTATATCCTTGTTTTGATTTAATACCAACAATCGTAGCAAGTTGGCCTCGCCTTCTCTGGCATATTTTTCAACCGTATATGCATCTATGAGATTTGTGTTAATGAACCCAATATCACCGATTTGTCGTTTCTTCAATTCGGCGATCTTCAATCTGCATAATATAGTGAGGATAATTATAAATACATGCAATGAAAGAGCTGACCTATATAGAGAGACTTAATGACCGAAGTAGTACTACTTACAGACAGTAGCAAGTGATCGTTGATTTATCGAGGGCCTTTTGATTGAAAAACTGGAAGAACTCCTCAAATGGAACATTCAGAAGTTCAATTCCAACGAGGTTATGCTCCGGTTTAACTCTCAGCGTCAAAGTATTCATCCCATCAGACTCTCTGCAGGTTTTCATGTACCAATCATGTAGTCTTCGCATCATCGTGCTTAGAGATCTTTCATCTTTTAAGAGAGGCTTCCCGTAATGGTATTTGTGTTTGTCCACCTCCATGATTTCATAATGTACATCGTCGGGCAGGTAATATCCAAGATTGCTATAACCGGCCACCATCCTCGGATCATTAGCGACGATGTCTTTAGACACCTTGAGCGGGGGGCACGATTGGTTTGCTTGTTCGCCGAGCTGGGCAATTTTTTCCCAGCTCGTCGTTCTTTTAACCTTTGATCACTGACAGTACTTCCCGACTGCTCCGCTTCGACAAATGTGTTTGCAATAATGCGCTCATAGTTGCCTTTCGGCGGAGACTTTGGTGGTTTTGTCAGGGCATCCAGAGTGCGCTGCGCTTTCACCGGATCTACCTTCTCCTCCAGAGGTGGCTGTTTCTTTGCTTTCACCCCTTCAAAGAAGTTCTTCACTTTGGCTCGCACGATCTTTGCGTTCTCCTCCTCGGTCCTCTCGTATGGTAACTTCTCTGGAGTCTTCAGAGAAGGACCGAATCTGTATTGCCTCCCGCCTCTGGCAGTTGTACTGGTAGACGCCGGCAGAGCAGACGGAGCGGCTGCGGCTGTCTTCTTTCCTTGCTTGCGAGGTGGAGGAGAAGGACTACGACGCGCCGGAGCAACCGGAGCGGCGGGGGGTCTCTTCCGCCCTTGCTGACGAGGCAGAGAAGGAGGAGGCTGGCTGCTCTGGCATGCCGGCGCAGGCGGAGAAGGAGGCAGAGTGCCGCCACGCGCCGGAGAAGGAGGCTGAGTGCCCTGATCACTCGCCGGAGAAGGAGGCGGAGGAGGAGGCGGAGTGCCGCCATGCGCCGGAGAAGGAGGCTGAGTGCCCTGATCACTCGCCGGAGGAGGAGGCGGCGGCGGAGTGCCCTTACTCGCCGGAGGCGTCCAGTTCGGAAGGTTAATGAGCTCCTTCCACCATAGGCACGGAGTCTTCAGAGCTAAACCCAGCCGAGTCTCCCCTTCACCGGTAGGGTGGTCAAGCTGGAGGTCCTCAAATCCCTCCGTTATTTCATCCACCATCACCCTAGCATATCCTTCTGGTAAAATAGAGCCAACAGCCGCCTTGACTTTGAAGTTCTGCCATTGCGGCATAAGGTGGCAATGTTGAGACTCCGTGATAGCATCCACGGGGTAGCTAGCAGGAGCCATCAAGACATGCTCCGGCTGAAGCAGCTCGGTGGAAGCCACGCTGCTTCTCCGCTGAGATGGCGGGGTAGTTTCGGCATGTCGATTGCCGTCTCGTTCCTCTAGCGCTTGAACCCTTTCGTGCAGCTTCTAAATTTGGGTCTGCTCCATTTTTTCCTCCTCTCCTGGCATTTGTAACCGCCTGCGTCCGGAAAACCAGCCTTCCACAGAACGGAGCCTGGCGTGCCTCGTGGCCGTCCAGGGTGCTCAGGATTACCGAGGGCCATTGTGAGCTCGTCGTTCTCTTTGTCTGGAACGAACGTCCCTTCCTGCGTTGCATCGATATATTGCTGAATCTTCTTGACTGGTATTCTCAAAAGCTCGTTCGTCCAAACGCACCTCCCTGATACAGGGTCCAAGGTCCCGCCAGCACCGAAGAACCAAGTCCAGCAACGGTCTGTCCAGTTCATTGTCTGTGGTTCAATCCCTTTTTCAAGCAGATCATTTTCAGCCTTGGCCCACTTAGGTCGGGCTTTGAGGTAGCCACCTGACCCCGTGCGCTGGTGAAGCTTCTTCTTCGCAGCATTCTTCTTGTTTGTCGCTGACATCTTCTTACTCTTTTCCGCTGTCTTGTGGGCCACAAATGCGGGCCAGTGATCTCTGATCTTCTCATACCGGCTGATGAATTCTGGTGTCTCTTCTTTGTCGACAAATGTTTTCACCTCGTTCTTCCACCTCCTGAATAGGTCTGCCATCTTCTTAAGAGCATGAGACTTGATTAATTGCTCTTTAACTAGCTTCTCCGGATCCTCCTCTGGCGGTAGGGTGAAATTTGCCTTCAGCTCAGTCCAAAGATCATCTTTCTGCATATCATTGACATAAGACACCACAGGGTCTTCCTTCTTAGGCTTATACCATTGGTGGATGCTGATCGGGATCTTGTCCCTCACTAGAACCCCGCACTGAGCAGCAAATGCATCCTTTGTCGGGATGGGTTCAATCGGTTGGCCGTCGCGCGCGATTGCTGTGATCTCAAACCTTTCATCTGAGCGCAACTTTCTCTTCGGGCATCGTATCTTTACCGAAGTTGTGCTCGATCCGGAGGGCTAGAAAAAAGAAGAAAGACGAGTGTTAGTTAATATGTGTACATACCAAAACAATGAATGCATCAATTAGCTAGTCAGCACAGGCTTAACTAATATATTTACCTGGCCGGACTCTGTTCGGTCACCGGAGCCGTCACCACGGGCTCCTTCTTGCACCAGCATTGGGTCACCGGAGCCATCATAATCATGTCTTTCCTCCTCCACTCTTCGATCACCGTAGCCTGCTTCTTCACCCTGTTCTTCTAGACCATCTTTGTCGTTAAGATACGACAAGATATCACCTCCGGCTAAGATTATGTCCCCCAACACCTCTTCTGCTTGCTCATCTCGTCCGTGCTCCATTGTTTCTGCAAATATTACAACATGGCAATTATTACACAAACATGACAGCAGGTGGATATATTAGTGCAAACATAGACCTAGCTTACTCCGGGTTTGGGGTGGCCTCGGAAACGCTTCGAGGGTAGGGGCGCGGCGGGAGGGGGTAAGAGACCGACATCGTTTTTTTCTAGGGTTTGGGTGTCCTCGAGAGTTTTGGTCGAGCGAGAGGGCCGGGGGGTGCTCCCGTGGTATAAGTTATCACGGTCGAGAGGGGGTATAAATATCGACCATCCATCATGTCGAAGTTATCTGGGAGGGAGTTATATATATCGACAACGACGACATACATATATGGGAAAATAATGTTATCGGGGAGGGGGTATATCGACCCCCCACGTGTTGAAGTTATCGGGAGGGGGTTATATCGACAACGACGACATACGTACATGGGAAAATAATATTATCGGGGAGGGGGTATATCGACCCCCCCTCGTGTTGAAGTGATCGGGAGAGGGCTATATCGACGACGACAGACCCGATAAAACATAAGAAAACGAAGAAGAAACAAAAATAGGAGAAGAAGAAAGGAATAGAGGAGAAGATCGAAGAAAAAAAAGAAGAAAAAAAAGAGGAGAAGAAGAAAGGAATAGAGGAGAGAAGAAGAAAAAATAGAATTTTTTATATTTTTTCTTCTTCTCTTCTATTACTTTCTTCTTCTCCTCTTCTTTTTCTTCTTTTTTCCTCTTCTTATTTATTTCTCCTCTTCTTCCTCTCCTCTTCTTCTCCTTTCTTCCTCTTCTTATTTTCCTTTTTCCTCTCATTCATAAAAAATGTTCAAATAGAAAATTTCGAAATAAAGTAAAGGTTTTGCCTAATGCATTGTTCATATGAATATACAAACATTTGCATATTCTATAATAATTAATATCACCAAAAAAATATATGAACAGAAAAAAATCCTAAGTTTTCTAAAAATCTTTCTTTTGCATATATACATGAACATATATATACACAGAGAACATATGTACATACATATATACATTTTTATAAAAATGCAAAAAGAGATCTAAAAAAAGGACATATAAACAGATATACACACATACATATACTCATACATATACATATAATCAGGAAAAAAACATCATATATATGTGTAGAAAAAAACAGGGAGGAAGGGGGCAGTGCCGGCCCTGACCAAGGCGACGGCGGCGCGTCGGGGCAAGGGCAGAGGCGACGGCGGCGTGGTCGGGGCAGGGCGAGGCAGAGGCGACGGCGGCGTGGTCGGGGCAGCTGGGGCGACGACGACGTGGTCGGGGCAGGGGCGCGCGGCGTGTTCGGGGTGGGCCGCCGGCGGCGTGCTCGGGGAAGGGGCGGCTGCGCGTCGACGAGGCAGCAGAGGGCGGCGACGGCGTCGACGGGGCGAGCTCGGGCAGCCTGGCGGCGTCGTCTGGGCGGGGGAACTGATGCAGAGATGAATCTGAAAAACGCTAAGTGCTTTCTTATATACTAAGAGCATTGGTACAGGTTCATGGCACCAACCGGGACCAATGCCCCCCTTTAGTCCCGGTTGGTGCCACCAACCGGGACGAAAGGCCTCTTTTCAGCAGCCCAAAGGGCAGGAAGCGGCGGCCTTTGGTCCCGGTTGGTGGCACCAACCGGGACTAAAGGGGGGCACTGGTCCCGGTTGGTGCCACGAACCGGGACCAAAGGGTGGCATTGGTCCCGGTTCGTGGCACCAACCGGGACCAATGGCCTTGCACAGCGGCATGGTGGTGGGAGTTTAGTCCCACCTTGCTAGCTGAGAGAGAGCCGCACCTGTTTATAAGGTGCGGTGCGCCTGAGCTGTCGAGCTCCTCTCTAAAGCAGGGTTACGGGCCTAACCTCTCTGTACATGCCTGTGGGCCTACTGGGCCTTCTGCGGGCCTGAATCCTGGCCCATGGATGGGTTTCTAGTCGTATTCAGGCCGTGGTGGCCCAGTAGGTGGCATAATTTTATTTTTTGCCTGTTTTTTTGTTTTCTTTTTTGCTTTATTTATTTTGTTTTGTTTCTACTCACAAAAAAAACTTATTTATTTTATTTTATTTCGTTTCTAATTACTTATTTATTTTACTTTATGATAATTCTTTTTGCTATTAAAGTTTCTAACAAAAAAAGTTCTTTATGAAAATTATTTTTGCTTTCAGTGATTTTGAACAGAAAATACTTCGATAATTTTAGTTGCATCAATTTTATATAATTTTAGTTTCAATAATACTGGAGGTTGCTTATAATGTTTTGAACAGAAAATACTTTCATAATTTTAGTTTCATAAATTTTATTTATGTTATTAAAGTTTATTTTATTTTGTTTCTACTTATATATTTTATTAAAGTTTATATTATTTTGTTTTTAATTACTTATTTATTTTATTTGTTATTTTTCATGCACCATTTTTCATGCATTTACTGAGTATTTTGAGCTATAAGACCCTAAAAGTGAAAAGCATTTCAAATGAACTCTGAAAAGGTTGAAAGTTGGCATCGTATCATCATTTCATCCACATAGCATGTGCAAGAAAGTTGAGAGGGTTACGGCAAAAACTGGATGCACTTCATGTACAAAATGGACAATCTCTTTCGAAGTATCAGGATTTCATACGGAAACTCGTCTGTTACAAAGGGATTTCATTTTTTAAAACTTATTTGAACTCCTGACTTTTTGTGTGTTCAAAATGCACCATTCAAAGCCACATCATCAATTTTCAACCCTTCTGACTTCATTTGTTATTTTTCATGCATTTACTAATTATTTTGAGCTATAAGACCCTAAAATTGAAAAGCATTTCAAATGAACTCTGAAAAGCTTGAAAGTTGGCATGGTATCATCATTTCATCCACATAGCATGTGCAAGAAAGTTGAGAGGGTTACGGCAAAAACTAGACGCACTTCGTGTACAAAACGGACAATGGTATCATACTCGTCTGTTACAAAGTTGGCATGGTATCATTATAATAGTTGCGGGTTTCGTCTTCACTTTTTCTTCGCTTGTGTCATTTGCTTATTGCGCCATAGCCATGGATAATCTTCATCATTTATCAGGATGCTTGGGTCAGCCTTGACTTTGAAGGGAGGAATTTCATGAAACTTTTCATAATCTTCAGACATGTCTGTCTTGCCCTCCACTCCCACAATGTCCCTTTTTCCTGAAAGAACTATGTGGCGCTTTGGCTCATCGTATGATGTATTCGCTTCCTTATCTTTTCTTTTTCTCGGTCTGGTAGACATGTCCTTCACATAGATAATCTGTGACACATCATTGGCTAGGACGAACGGTTCGTCAGTGTACCCAAGATTGTTAAGATCCACTGTTGTCATTCCGTACTGTGGGTCTACCTGTACCCCGCCTCCTGACAGATTGACCCATTTGCACTTAAACAAAGGGACCTTAAAATCATGTCCGTAGTCAAGTTCCCATATGTCCATTATGTAACCATATTATGTGTCCTTTCCCCTCTCGGTTGCTGCATCAAAGCGGACACCGCTGTTTTGGTTGGTGCTCTTTTGATCTTGGGCGATCGTGTAAAATGTATTCCCATTTATCTCGTATCCTTTGTAAGTCAATACAGTCGAAGATGGTCCCCTGGACAACGAGTACAACTCATCACAAATAGTGGTGTCACCTCTGAGACGTGTTTCCAACCAACTGCTGAAAGTCCTGATGTGTTCACATGTAATCCAGTCGTCACACTGCTCCGGGTGTTTGGAGCGCAGATTGTTCTTGTGTTCATCGACATACGGGGTCACCAAGGTAGAGTTCTGTAGAACTGTGTAGTGTGCTTGAGACCAAGAATATCCATCCCTACATATTATTGAGTCCCCTCCAAGCGTGCCTTTTCCAGTCAGTCTCCCCTCATACCGCGATTTAGGGAGACCTGTCTTCTTAAGGCCAGGAATGAAGTCAACACAAAACCCAATGACATCCTCTGTTTGATGGCCCATGGAGATGCTTCCTTCTGGCCTAGCACGGTTACGGACATATTTCTTTAGGACTCCCATGAACCTCTCAAAGGGGAACATATTGTGTAGAAATACGGGCCCCAGAATGACAATCTCGTCGACTAGATGAACTAGGACGTGCGTCATGATATTGAAGAAGGATGGTGGGAACACCAGCTCGAAACTGACAAGACATTGCGCGACATCACTCCTTAGCCTTGGTATGATTTCTGGATCGATCACCTTCTAAGAGATTGCATTGAGGAATGCACATAGCTTCACAATGGCTAATCGGACGTTTTCCGGTAGAAGCCCCCTCAATGCAACCGGAAGCAGTTGCATCATAATCACGTGGCAGTCATGAGACTTTAGGTTCTGGAACTTTTTCTCTGGCATATTTATTATTCCCTTTATATTCGACGAGAAGCCAGTCGGGACCTTCATACTGAGCAGGCATTCAAAGAAGATTTCTTTCTCTTCTTTCGTAAGAGCGTAGCTGGCAGGACCTTCATACTGCTTCGGAGGCATGCCATCTTTTTCGTGCAAACGTTGCAGGTCCTCCTGTGCCTCAGATGTATCTTTTGTCTTCCCATACACGCCCAAGAAGCCTAGCATGTTCACGCAAAGGTTCTTCGTCACGTGCATCACGTCGATTGAAGAGCGGACCTCTAGCTCTTTCCAGTAGGGTAGGTCCCAAAATATAGATTTCTTCTTCCACATGGGTGCGTGTCCCTCAGCGTCATTCGAAACAGCTAGATCGCCGGGACCCTTTCCAAAGATTACGTGTAAATCATTGACCATAGGAAGTACGTGAGCACCGGTACGCATGGCGGGCTTCTTCCGGTGATCTTCCTCGCCTTTGAAATGCTTGCCTTTCTTTCGACATTGATGGTTGGTCGGAAGAAATCGACGATGGCCCAGGTACACATTCTTCCTGCATTTGTCCAGGTATATACTTTCAGTGTCATCTAAACAGTGCGTGCATGCATGGTATCCCTTGTTTGTCTGTCCTGAAAGGTTACTAAGAGCGGGCCAATCGTTGATGGTTACAAACAGCAACGCGTGCAGGTTAAATTCCTCCTGTTTGTGCTCACCCCACGTACGTACACCGTTTCCGTTCCACAGCTATAAAAGTTCTTCAACTAATGGCCTTAGGTACACATCAATGTCGTTGCCGGGTTGCTTAGGGCCTTGGATGAGAACTGGCATCATAATGAACTTCTGCTTCATGCACATCCAAGGAGGAAGGTTATACATACATAGAGTCATGGGCCAGGTGCTGTGATTGCTGCTCTGCTCCCCGAAAGGATTAATGCCATCCGCGCTTAAACCAAACCATACATTCCTTGGGTCAGCTGCAAACTCAGCCCAGTACTTTCTCTCGATTTTTCTCCACTGCGACCCGTCAGTGGGTGCTCTCAACTTCCCGTCTTTCTTATGGTCCTCACTGTGCCATCGCATCAACTTGGCATGCGCTTCGTTTCTGAACAGACGTTTCAACCGTGGTATTATAGGAGCATACCACATCACCTTCGCAGGAACCCTCTTCCTGGGGGGGCTCGCCGTCAACATCACCAGGGTCATCTCGTCTGATCTTATACCGCGATGCACCGCATACCGGGCATGCATTCAGATCCTTGTACGCACCGTAGTAGAGGATGCAGTCATTAGGGCATGCATGTATCTTCTGCACCTCCAATCCTAGAGGGCATACGACCTTCTTTGCTGCGTATGTACTGTCGGCAATTCGTTATCCTTTGGAAGCTTCTTCTTCAATATTTTCAATAGCTTCTCAAATCCTTTGTCAGGCACATCATTCTCTGCCTTCCACTGCAGCAATTCCAGTACGGTACCGAGCTTTGTGTTGCCATCTTCGCAATTGGGGTATAACCCTTTTTTGTGATCCTCTAACATGCGATCGAACTTCAGCTTCTCCTTTTGACTTTCGTATTGCGTCCTTGCATCGACAATGACCCGGCGGAGATCATCATCATCGGGCACTGGTTCCTCTTGATCTTCAGCAGCTTCCCCCCTTGCAGCATCATTGGGCACATCGTCTGGTTCCTCTTGATCTTCAGTAGCTTCCCCCGTTGCAGCATCACCATATTCAGGGGGCACATAGTTGTCATCGTCCTCTTCTTCTTCGCCGTCTTCCATCATAACCCCGATTTCTCCGTGCCTCGTCCAAACATTATAGTGTGGCATGAAACCCTTGTAAAGCAGGTGGGTGTGAAGGATTTTCCGGTCAGAGTAAGACTTCGTATTCCCACATGTAGGGCAGGGACAACACATAAAACCATTCTACTTGTTTGCCTCAGCCACTTCGAGAAAATCATGCACGCCCTTAATGTACTCGGAGGTGTGTCTGTCACCGTACATCCATTGCCGGTTCATCTGCGTGCATTATATATAATTAAGTGTGTCAAAAACCATTACAAAACATCATGAATAGATAATTAAGTGACCAAATTAATAGAAGTTCATCATCACATTAAAACCAAAGTACATACATAGTTCTCATCTAACAACATATATATAGCTCTCCAGAGCATCTAATTAATTAAACCATACATTGAAACTATGTAAAACATTTCAATGCGAAAACAAATGCGATCATAATCGCAACCAAGGTAACAATTGATCCAATGGCATAATGATACCAAGCCTCGGTATGAATGGCATATTTTCTAATCTTTCTAATCTTCAAGCGCATTACATCCATCTGGATCTTGTGATCATCGACGACATCCGCAACATGCAATTTCCAATATCATCTTCTCCTCCTCAATTTTTTTTATTTTTTCCTTCAAGTAATTGTTTTCTTCTTCAACTAAATTTAACCTCTCGACAATAGGGTCGGTTGGAATTTCCGGTTCAACCACCTCCTAGATAAATAAAATCTATGTCACGTTGGTCGGCATATTTGTCATAAACAATAAATGAACCAAATAGTTATAAAAAGATAATATATACCACATCCGAATCATAGACAGGACGAGGGCCGACGGGGGCGGATACCAAAACCATCACACTATGTAATAAGAAGGAATAATAAAAGTAACAAAATTAGACAAGTATCTATCTAAAGTAAGAATTTTTTTTCTTTCAGAAAGAAGATAAGAACAAGAGGCTCACCACGGTGGTGCTGGCGACGAGATCGGCGCGGGCGATCGGCGGCGGTGAAGACGGGGACGGCACGTGACGGACCGCTAAACCTAGACAAATCTCGGGGAAAATGGAGCTCGGAGGTCGAGTTTCGAGAGGAGAAAGATTACCTAGTGTGGCTCAGACATTTTATCGAACACCTCATGTGCATAGGAGGTGAGCTAGAGCACCCAAATGCCCTCCCCTCGCCGGCCAGAAAAAACAGAGTACTCTGGAGTGCTCTACTGTGGCGATGGGGTATATATAGGCAACTCATTGGTCCCGGTTCGTGGCACCAACCGGGACTAAAGGGGGGCCATTCGTCCCGGTTGGTGCCGCGAACCGGTACGCATGCCCCCCTGTAGTCCCGGTTGGTGGCACCAACCGGGACCAAAGGCCTTGTGCTGCCCCACGTCAAAAGTTTAGTCCCACCTCGCTAGTTGAGAGAGCTCGAGAGTGGTTTATAAGCGCTGCTGCACCCACCCTCTCGAGCTCCTCTCAACTGCAGGCTTTCGGGCCTAACCATTCTCTTTGCCTGTGGGGCCTACTAGGCCTTCTGCGGGCCTGAATCCTGGCCCATGGATGGGTTTCAAGTCGTATTCACGCCGTGGTGGCCCAGTAGGTGGCATAATTTTTTTCCCTGTTTTTTGTTTTCTCTTTTGCTTTATTTATTTTGTTTTGTTTCTACTTACAACAAAAAACCAATTTATTTTATTCCATTTTGTTTCTAATTACTTATGTATTTCACTTTATTTATTTTATTTTTATTTATTTTACTGCTGCTATTTTTATTTATTTTACTGCTGCTATTTTTATTTATTTTATTAAGGTTTATTTATTTTATTTACTATATTTTATTTTATTTTATTTTATTAAGGTTTATTTATTTTTATTTATTTTATTAAGGTTTATTTATTTTATTTACTATAAAAAATGAACATAGATGCGCCTATAGAGAAAATTCAACCTAAATTCATAATAAATTTCTATGAAATTCAAAGAAATTTTCTCAGAATTTAGGTCAGCCTGTATAAGGGCATCTATTTTCACTTTGAGAGGAGCTCAACAAGGCAGAGAGGGACGGGCTTATAAACCGGTGTGAGCGCCCTTCGGTTGGTGAGGTGGGACTAAACTCTGACCGCTACTAGGACCAACCCTTTAGTCCAGGTTTGTGGTATGAACCGGGACAAAAGGGTGAGCCTCTGGTCCCGGTTCAAGCCACCAACCGGGACCAATGGTGGTGGGCCAGGAGCGAGGCCCATTGGTCCCGGTTTGTCCCACCAACCGGGTCCAAAGGGGACGGACGAACCGGGACCAATGCCCCCACGAGGCCCGGCAGGCCCCTGGCCGCACGAACCGGGACCAATGCTCACATTAGTCCAGGTTCGTGACTGAACCGGGACTAATTTGAATATTGCCCTGTGACCAAAGCCCAGTTTTCTACTAGCGGCATGTTAGCAAACCGCCAGGACAACGTCCTCCGAAAATAAGAAGCCTAATCCTAGACTTACAAAGGGATACGTAGCTGCTACGTATACTTTCCATCTAATCTATCTATGCCCCCCCTGATTTTCAGGTGGGGTGGGCCTAATCCTCTCCTTTAATCCAATCAAATAGTCCCACATCACATCAGTTCGTAACTTTACATAAACCATTACGTGGATGTAGCATTGCTCAAATAAGAAACCTCTCCCGCCATCCGTGCGGCAAAATCACCTCCTTTTTACTAATCTTGATTCTATAATTTTTTAGATCAATATAATTGAGATTTGTATAGATAGCACACAGGAGCAAAACCAAGTAGTACGGTTAAGGGTATCAACAATGTGTAGCCAAATGTGAAAATACCTTTTGGCATCGTGGGAACCATTGTGGACGGTGTTGCCAAAGCCAAAAAGATGGAACCGAAGCTCCCTGATTAATTGATTGAAGGAATAGAAAAATGCAACGTCTCTCCTCTTTGTCCCATGCTTGGACGCATGTAGTACAGTATAGAGCACAGAGTCTACTCCCCTGTCCCTTCTATCACAAATCACAAAGCAGTGAGGCGTCCAATCACAAAAGCACGGACGAAGCAACCATCATTTCACTCTTCGCTGACTCCGCTTCTCCATCGTCTTCTTCGAGAAACCATCTCACCGCACTAGTACTCCTCGTAGTACTAGTAAAGGACTTCCTGGATGCAAATAAGACTTCCTGCCACATTAGTTATCGACCTTTATTTTTTAACATACAATCTGAGTGGATAGCTCCTGTGGTTATCACACGTGAGCGGATATATAGGTGGGCTAGGTGGGCAGGCGGCAACAATCTAAGTGCTAAAAGAGTTGATCTGGAAAAAAGAGTTGATCCAATGCTTGGTTTTGTTTGGATTTTCCAACTATGACAATTGGATAGAGTGGATCAATGGCTTACGTTCAAAGTTATTCTCATTCTATAGAATGGTATAGGAACGTGGAGTGATTGGGTTGATTTTATATCGCTGAATAATATAAATTAGTATGAGTGCACATGCTCCACCCCGAGGTTTGTAGCTTCTTTTTGGCCGTCGGGAATCTATGCTCTTCCACTCTTTCGTTTAAGACATGAGCTTTGTTCATCCTGTTGCCGACACGCGGGACATCTATATGCCTCCATTCTATAAAATCATACTATATGCCTCCATGACACGCGGGGCATCTAGCATCAAGGTGGCGTGTCATGCAAGAAAATGGAGATATGCAGTGCGTAAGTGAGTCGTGCACTTCGATGGCACCTAGTACTATGCTATATTTTTTCTCCTCGATGGCACGTGAATAGTGCACGTACTCAATGACAGAGCACGGGATGGTAGCCATGGACATGGTCGGCCCTTTTTGAAGAGAGTACTAACAAATAACTTTGATGTGTCCCGTCAACTCACAGAATGACGAGAAGCTTGCTTACTACGCCTTCTCCCTCGCCAACGCGTGCACGGTGGCTCGCAGCACGAGGAGAAACTTTTTCTTACAAGCGGTGGACGTGCAACAGTTCATTTGGTGTCAAATTGCCAAAAGTATTACTGTAGTACCATAATTATTGTTCGACTTCCGGAAGAGGAGAAGAGCCAACCGCAAGGT
Organism: Aegilops tauschii subsp. strangulata; assembly: GCF_002575655.3. Lineage (NCBI taxonomy): Eukaryota > Viridiplantae > Streptophyta > Magnoliopsida > Poales > Poaceae > Aegilops > Aegilops tauschii. The sequence continues at coordinate 73,069,418 of NC_053041.3, forward strand.
CACCTACTAACCTAGTACAGTACTACTATAGCCAAAACTGGTCCACCTTTTTAGAGCATGGTTAATTAATATAGGCGGCTCTTGCAGCGGCACATCATTTAGAGCAAGTACTCTCTTCGTAGCAACAAAGGAAGTGAAACAAAAGTTGGAGTGGATGCTAGATTGCCAATTAAAACATGATTACATAGGAAAAACATCCTATAGCATTCTATCCTATGAATCAAACGACCAATGTAGGAAAATTATGAGGGGGGTCTCTCCAACAGTGTTCCTTGGCTCGCACCTAGCATCACGGTGGTCGAACTTGGAGTCCTTCATCTGGTACACGTGGCATCTCAGATCTGGACACAAGGTGACGCGAAGGAGGTACACTTGCGCACGGCTGTCGCGGTCGCACCGCACCCTCACACGGTCGCTCCTGCACGCCGCGGTCGCACCGCACCCTCACACAGTCGCTCCTGCACGCCGCAAACCCAACCAAGGGAACGCACCGTCACTGACACGTGCTGTCGCATGTGAAGAAACCAAACTCAGCCATCCTATCGCTGACACATAATTTTCATTCATAGAGTATGTTTATCCAACCGCATGTTGGGGAGTATCCGTACGGCCCGTGCGGTGGTCTGTTGGGGAAGAAGAAGAGGTGAGGAAGAAGGAAAGAAGGGTTCGGAGACGTAGGATATTCATCCAACCGCCTGAAATGGTAGACTGACCCAAGTCAGGTGACTTGCATAACAAATATATATTTTTACACAGCAAAATATCCATAAAAACAACAACATAAAGAAAAAGTATCACCGCTCGCGGAAAGAGATGGCCTCGTTGTCTTTGGCTGCCGGCGCGAACCAGCCGTCGCTGCCGACGTGCGTCTCCGCACCGTGGTTGTCCTCGGCCTCTAGCTACTCGTTCAAGCGGAGCGTGCGGGCGCTCTGCATGGACGAGAGCACAGTCCGGTTCAAGTCGAGGACGTCCGATTCCGCCTGCAGGAGGGCCTCGATGGCAGCGGCATCCGCGCGCTCCGCGTCGAGTCGAGCCTCTGCCGCCCGGTTCAAGTCCAGGACGTCCGGTTTCGCCTGCAGGAGGGCATCGATGAGAGCGGCATCCGCGCGCTCTGCGTCGAATCGAGCCTCTGCCGCCCGGTTCAAGTCCAGGACATCCGGTTCCGCCTGCAGGAGGGCCTCGATGGCAGTGGCATCCGCGCGCTCCGCCTCAAGTTGAGCCTCCGCTGCCCGGTTCACATCCACGACATCCGGTTCCGCCTGCAGGAGAGCCTCAATGGCAGCGGCATGCGCGCGCTCCGCGTCGAGTTGAGACTCCGCCTCCCGGTCCTCCTTTAGTATCGCCATGTTGAACCGCTGGTCCGTCTGCACCATGGGGGACTCGGACGCCAGCACGAAGTCGACGTCCATCGTCTCACACCCATCGGGGGCCTTCTGCGCCGCGACCTCCGCCATGAACATTGGATCGGCTTCCTCCTCCCCGTAGCTTGGATCCAGAGAACTCGGCGATTGGCCCGCCGCAAAGCGAGCTTGGGAACGGAGGTCTGTGGCGCCGACCACCGCCGCGATTTCTGCACGGCGCTCCGGCGTCAGCGTCTTGTAGTAAGTGATCTTGCGGCGCACCATGGCTTTCCGGTGAACTAGGGGACGCTTGATGCGGGCTAGGGGATCGAAAGGTGGGGGAATGGGCTGGAGATTTGGTGTGGTTTTAGGGTAGTGGCTGGCGTAGGCCGAGCAGCGAAGGTTCTGGTGTGAATAGTGGTTCCGGTGACGACCGGTCAATCGGTTTTGACTGTACATCGCTCTTGTTGCATTCGCGTTGCAGCCCGGCACGCTGGACCCTCCACGTCGCTCACCGAATGGAACACGCTTCGTCTTGCGTTTTCGGTCGCTTGTGGGACCGCAGTTGAGAGCAAACCGACGTCCCTCCCCCTCCCCCTCCCGCATCATTTATTATACCACCACTCCCTCCGTTTTATGCGGAGTAAATAAAAACAGAGGGAGTATACTATGGATGAGGATCCCCTGACGTGGCCGAACCCATTGAGTAACTGACATGCGGGGCCTAGCAAGCATGGGGTCCGCCAGTAAGTGACCGAAAGGGAGGGTAAGGCAGGGATACCTACGTCAGAGGATCCACTTCCACTATACTACTTTGACCAAATGTTAGAGTAATGATATATGACATGCAACTTACACAAATGTTAGAGTAATAATATATGACATGCAACTTACACAAAGCATACAGGGTCTAATGCGTTTTTCGAGGCTAACTTTGACAAAATGTTAGAGTAATAATATATGACATGCAACTTACACAAAGCATACGGTCAAATTCGTATGTGAAAGGAGTTTCCAATGATATAATTTTCACATTATACATCTCATGTACTATTAATCTTGTCAATAATCAAATTGGAAACCATCTCGAGTACAAATCTAGGAGTACGTACGAATCTAACAATATTGATTGGGCGTTGCTGAATGTTGATTCCTTTTTTATCAAAGTAGAGATACTTTGACTACACATAAAACTTATATGTAAACTAGAAAGGATAGGGGGAGTATATTGTACGTTCAAAAACGAAACGAACATTGAATACCCTTTATATATGATTTGCGGATGCTATGATCACCGGTTCAAAATTTTGAATCTGCCTTAGGTATCACGTGCCCCCACTCGTTCCCTCTCGATTTCATCTCGGGGTCCGGAGATCTATTGAAAGAGGACTAGGGTGGGTACATGCGAATGATACTCGGCGGAATGTTCAAATGAGCCATGCGGGAGGATGGACTCGACTGGAGGGCGAAATGATCGATGGAGAAGAGGGTTGGAGAGGAATGAGAAATAAGCAAACGCCACATGATTATACTTGAACGGCTCAAATAAACAATAAGTTGTCTCGCTTGGCCTACATAGTGAAAGGCCTAATGCGCAACGCGGAGCACTGACGCTCGAATATGGCCGGGAAAACAGGGAAACCGACATGTGGGGCACACCCGTCGGGACGACGTAGAGTAGGCTAGTCCAATGGAGGAGCTGGCCCACGACCTCCTCACCACCGACAACCGTTCATGCGGGTCGTTGGGGCCAACAACGGGGCGCAGCTCCAGCACCACGTCTGGACACGGCGACCGCGGTGAGCGACACGCTCATATCGTCGCTAGACACGGTCGGTTTCAGTGTGCCGAGGGTGGCCTTAGTGCTCTGGCACGACTAACGGTATGTTTGGTTTGTGCCCAAGGTTGCCCCATCAAAGCATTGGGTAGCCAAAATTTTTGTTGAGGTATTGGTTGCCCATGGTTTGGCCGACATTGGGAAGAAAAATGAACTAGAGTTGGCTAGAGTTCATTGGCATGCCAAAGAAATGGCAACCATCCAAACAAAGACCAATCTTTGGGTCATGACCAAAATTTTGGTTGTGGTATTGGTTGCCCATGATTTGGCCGACATTGGCAAGAAAAATGAACTAGAGTTGGCTAGAGTTCATTGGCATGCCAAAAAATGGGAACCATCCAAACAAAGACCAATCTTTGGGTCATGACCAAAATTTTGGTAAGGTGCACTTTGGCCACAATCCAAACACACCCCAACACCCGGCTCGTCGAGGATGCACGGGGCGCCGCGACGCGTCCCCGGAGTGGTGTAGCGCGGCCAACTGCATCCTCTGGACCTGAGACCATGCCGGGTCGTCTTGCTTTTTCAATGACATGCGGGGATCGCATGTGAGCAAAGGGCATCTCCAACGTTGCCACGACCGCAGCTGACTACCCTGGCACACCAAAACCCTCGTCCCTCGCGCAGTCGCATGGTGCGTTCCCAGCCGGCGCCAGCTACCCGCATTCGTGCCGTCTGTTCGTAGGTCGTCGTTAAGAGGCTGGGTGCCCTAAGGAACCAACTCCAGCAACTTAATGACGCACCCAGACGCTTAGCCTCACCGGAATGCGCTACTTAAAGCGGGAACGCCCAGCTAACCTCCACACCATAGCGCATCGTCCTCCTACCTGGCACCACATCCGCCATGACCGCAAGTGCGAACACTCTGCGGGAGAGCTTGTCTTCGGGGATGAAGCTCGAGGTCGCCGCCCTTGCTCAAGTCGCCTCTCGCGACGCAATAGCGGCGTAGCCGGACGCGGACGCGACCACACAAGCGGTGGCCACGCCGGCGGCCGACGACGGGAGCACCGTCAGCCACGCGTCCTACTTGCCGCCGTCCAACGTCCGGCACCGCCGAGGTCGGGGACTCCTCCGAGGATGAGTAGGGCATGGGAGGCGGCAGGGCATGGTGTGCCAACTGGCTGGTCCGTATCCCGTGTTCTACTCTTCCTCGCCGGAGACCGCACCTTCACTTCACCGGTCTTGAACCCCGCCCCGTACATAGAGACCGCAGATGGAGGACGTCGGTCGCTGCCGTAGAATAGGTTTAGGGTCGGGTTTTTTTTTTATTTTTCTGTCCTATAAAAGTTCGAAATGTAATGGAAATCTGCCGTGTTTGCATTAATCTCGGCCGGTGTATATGAACTTTCACAATAATATACATATTGTAGGAGTACTAGCAAGATGCCCGTGCATTGTACGGAAGATCAAGATCTTGTGGGAGAAAAGGATGAACAAGGGAAAGCCTTATCTGCAAATGTGGAGAGGAGTGCATGTAAATTGTCATAGTTTCCTTCATATCCATTAGATATAGATCGGATGGCCTATATTGCAGGATGACAGGCACACCATCATCACCAACTATGCTTTTTATTGAACCGAGACAAATCTAACATGCGAAGTAAAATAAACACATAGGGCCTATACGTACACAAATTATCTTAGGCACTCTAATAGTACGTCCACTACACATTCACGCATTTCACATCTTTCTACATCTACGGGAACCTACGAAAGGGTTAACGTAAATTGCATCTCTCTCTCCTCCCCTGATTTTCAAGGTGGTGGGCCCCTCCCTCCCCCTAATCTACAATCAACAGCTCACATGTTTCATTACGTTAATTACGTAACTGGGAGTACGTAGGTGTAGCATTACTCGTCCTAAAAAACCCAACTAAGCCAACCTCCCAGCATATCGCGCGGGAAAAGACCAGGCCGCGCCGTTTTAGTCGGGATTACCGGATTACTAGTAGTAGTACCGATGGATCGCGCGAAGCAACACATTTTTTTTGAGGGTGCTAAGCACCTAGTTTAAAAGGAAAAAAGGCGGTACATTCACAACACTCCTGTCGCGGTCGCATTGCACTCCACACACGTTCGGTCCTGCACACGGCTCACGCAAACGGAACGCGCTTCGACTTGCCTCTTCACTGACACGTGGGACTGCACTTGGAGAAACCGACCATGAGCCAACCCCCCCCCCCCCCCCCCCCGCCCACCGCGCAAAAATCCTCCCCCCCCCCCACACCCAAAAATTCCCCCCAAATCCGATTCAACCGCCCTTCGGCCAACTATCCAATAATATTCCCCAGACCCCCCTCCCCCCTGTCCCCCTCCACTCCATTCGCTCCGCCAAAGCCTCCCTCCCCGCCGCATCGATACGTCGGCGCCGCGGTTCGGCGATCCTCTCGCTCCCACAGTACGCTCTCGTAGACTGCCGTCCTCTAGCCGCGCCGCCACCTCTGGCTACATTCTTGTGGAGGCGCACGGCGGTCAGCGCCGCCACCGCTGGCGACGTTCGTGTGGAGACGCATGGCGGTCAGCTTCTCCCACGGTACGCGCATTCTGGACTGAGGCCCCTTTCATGTCGGTGTAGCGCTGAATGTTAGCTGATAGACGCTATTAATCTCACTGTTTGCAGAAGTAGTTTACTGTCAATATGCTCTGCTTAAGAAGCTTCCTTGCCCTGTTCTGCACTTAATCTGCTTAGCTGAGATGGCATGCCAAGGCCGATTAGTTGGTAAAATATCCTGCCATATATTTATTGTGACATAGATTGCCATGGTCTAGTAGCTAATCTGTTAGGTGAAATAGCTCTACACCGTTTTATACTCGATCTTTGTTGCTGCGATGGCCTTCGATAGTTCGATGGCTGTGTGCTCGGCCTCATTGACTGCTGAAACAGCCTGCCATAATTTGGCACTCAAATCAGTTTGCTGAATTAGCTTTACATATATTTCGTTACTTAGATCTGCTCGTCCAAATATCTTGCCATAGCTTTAGACATCGACCTAGGTATTTTTTTCTGTACTTCATAAAAAAGCATATATGTTTTTCCTGTAATATCTAGTAGAAGAACTACTTTGTATGTCTAACTGATGGACATGACTTGGATAACTTCTGCTCGAAGATTCTCCGTTGCATATGTCGAGGGGGTTGAAAACTTCATGAACTTTATGAGAGCTGAGTACGGTGGTCCGAAATCAGATGTGCTCTGCCCGTGTAGCAGTTGTATGAATTCAGTTACAAGACCCCAGTGAATTGTGCAAAATCATCTACACTTCTATGGGATGTCAGTCACATATACTAGGTGGGTTCATCATGGTGAAGCTGTGAACGTCAATGTCATTGACTATGTGGAAGCAGCAGATCACCATCTTGATCTGCCTGATGCTCAAGTGGAAGAGGAGGAGGAGGTGGTGGTGGCGGAGCCAGTGAGTTTGACCAACGTTGAAACAATGCTACGAAATGCTCGTGCATTCCATGAACTTTCACCTGCAGAAGAAAAATGGTGGGCCCGCATGTTGGAACAATGCAACGTTGCTGTCACCCCAGGAAATAAGCTGTCAGTATTCTCAGCTATGGTCACCTTTCTTCAGGTGAAGACATGTGAGCGGATGCCCAACAAATCATTCGATGCGATGTTGGCTGCTTTCCGCAAATCTTTCCCAGATGCGTCTGAGCTGCCACACACCTACAGTAAAATGAAGAATTTCCTTCGTGCAGTAGGAATTGGATATGATATGATCCATGTTTGTAAGAATAATTGTGTTCTGTTCCGGAAGGATTATGCCAACTTAAGTGAATGCCCGAAATGCAAATCATCAAGATGGAAAGATGGCGATGCTGTGAAGAGGATTCCTCATAATGTTCTGAGACATTTTCCAATTACACCAAGATTGCAGAGGTTGTTTCATGATGCTGAAACAAGAGAGGATGTACTGTGGCATTCTAGGAACCAGGAGTGCAGAGATCAGAATGTAATGAGCCATCCATCTCATGGTAGTGAGTGGAAAAGCTTCAATGATAAACACAAAGAGTTTGCTGCTGACCCGAGAAACATTAGACTTGGCTTAGCTTCAGATGGATTTAACCCATTTGGCCACCAGAGCGCCACATATAGCATGTGGCCAGTGCTTGTTATCCCTTACAACATGCCTCCAAATGTCTGCACCAAAGAATCAAACTACATGATGGCCTTGCTCATCCCAGGTCCAAAAAGTCCTGGAAAGGATTTTGATTTGTTCATGGAGCCTCTTGTGGAGGAACTTCAACAACTATGGAAGGGTGTTCTCACTCGAGACCTATATAGCAGCCCACCAGCTGATTTCTTTCTGTGTGCTGTTATAATTTGGTGCATCCATGATTATCCGGCTTTGGGCACTATGTCAGGGCGAACGACACATGGTTACAATGCATGTGTTCGCTGTGACAGGAATCCGCTGTCATACGCAATACTTAGCAAGATCTGTTACATTGGACACCGCCGTTTCCTTGCCAAGGACAAGCCGCATCCTAGAAAATACCCAAGACATGTGTTCAATGCAAAGCATGAAAACCGTGATGCGCCAAAGAGGCTCACCGCCGATGAGTTGCAAGTGGAATTGGAGAAGGTCAGGCATATTACACCAGGAAACCATCCTGGTAATGGTAGCGGGAAAAGGAAGCGTGGCAGGGTAGAAGAGAGATTATTGTTTACCCGCAGGTCCACTTTGTGGGACTTGGAGTATTGGAAAGATTTAGATGTGCTGCATAATCTTGACGTGATGCACATCGAGAAAAATATATGTGACAGCATTATCGGCACACTTCTTAATATTGAAGGCAAGACGAAAGATACATTAAAATCTAGGATTGATTTGACACACCTGGGTATCAGAAAGGATTTGCAGGTGCAAGATGAAGGTAAACCACGGGATATGGCACTAGCTGTGTACGTCTTGGACAAGGTAAAAAGAAAAGAATTCTGCGAGGTCCTGTCACATGTGAGATTCTCACATGGATTTGCTTCCAACCCTAAAAGGAGAGTCAGTGCAGATGGAAACAAGGTACAAGGGTTGAAAACTCATGACTGCCACGTCCTACTTCAAAGGGTTTTACCTGTTATCCTTAGAGGATTGGGCCGCCCTGACTTATACAGAGCAGTTGTAGAGTTGGGACAATTCTTCAGGGAACTCTGCAGTAGGAACATCAGGATAGATGCTTTGGAGCGTCTTAGAGACAAGATACCAACTATCCTATGCGACCTTGAGAAGATATATCCTCCAGCCTTCTTTGATGTGATGGTGCATTTGGCTGTTCATCTACCTCATGAGGCACTACTTAGATGTCCAGTACAGTATGGCTGGATGTACCCTATTGAAAGGCGGCTAGGAACTTTCAAGGGCTATGTTAGGAACAGAGCTAGACCCGAGGGTTCCATTGCAGAGGCCTACATTGCTACAGAAGCGTTGACATTCTGCTCAAAATACATTGAAACAGCTGATTAGCTTAGCAAAGAGGTGGGTGAAGACAATCCCGGGCTCAATGTTTTCGATTATTCTGCTCGAGTTACAGGGAAGAGTCGACAAGAGGACAAACCTAAAGATTTGGACAAAATGGTTTGGTATGTGTTGAATAACTGTCTTGAGATACTACCTTATATCAAGTAAGTGCAGTACTGCAGCTTATACATCGTAATCTACTAAACTTGCAGCACATTCTTATATATTTAGATGTTTGACGCGATCACTATGTTGTGCAGCATCTACAAAGAGGAGTTACTGCCGCACAATCCAAGAAACATTGACAAACTGGTTATGGCAGGATTTGCGAAATGGTTCAAGAACCATGTAAGCTTTTGAAGTGCACTGTCAGTTTTTTTTAATATATTGGGTACATAAGATGATCAGCTTGTCTATTTTCTAACCATAGGTTAAGAAGATGCGGGAGGATGGGCAGGCAGTTGATGATGCCCTTTACTCACTAGCAATGGGTCCTGATACTCGGGTAAGACATTATGAATCTTGCATTGTTGGAGATGTGCGCTACAACACCCTTGCACGAGACGAAGGCAGGAAGACACAAAACAGTGCCATCATGAGCACGGATACGTATGACAAAAAGATAACTGAAATGTATGCTAACATAACAGACATTGTTCAGTTGCAGTATATCTCCAGTTTCGAGGATCATCGGTGTGTGGTTCTTTTGTGCTCTCATTGGTACAACCTGTTTTCCAGGATCGCAAAACCCATAGCTGACGATTATTTCAAATCCATCAATGTCAAGGCGGCGTACCAGACCAACAAGCCTTTTATTTTGGCAAATCAAGCAACATAGATATTTTTCTTGGAAGACAAATTTGCACGTACCGATGACTGGAGAGTATTGCAAAGGTTTGAGCAGATGAATTCGTTTAATGAAGTTGCACAACAAGATGATGCTTACACTGCTCCTGATGTACAAGATAACACAGATGTTCCTAATATCTTTGAGAACCATCACGTCAATGACGCCGGCGAAAAGATTGCCTATCGTGCTGTGGACATACAAGAGTTGATCAAGAAGAAGCCAACATTCGAGGACGTTCAGGACAAAGAAGAAGATGACACCGTGGGGAATTACGATTCAGATTGATACACATGGCGACGATGTTGACGCTGCTGCTGCGGATGATGATTACATTGCTTTTGTCGTATTTGCCTGTCAGAAGACGTTTTTTATCTACTATGTGAAATTGTGTTTGCTATGACAACTGAAACCTGATGAACATGTTGTTCAGTATTTTGCTGTGAGAAAATCACTTGTTATGTATGCTGATTTGTGCTTGGTGATTGTATGACAACTAAAACATGATGACATTCTTGTTTAGTTGTACTCATATTTGGCTGTGAAACTTGAATTTGATGACATAGTTTGCTGTTGGACAGCAATTTGCTCGACGTCTTCGAATGAGAACAAAGCTGACCCGACAGGGCCTCTGCTATTTATTTATTTGATAAAAGGGGATACCCCTTGATTTCGGTTAATAGAAATCATTAGATGTTCACAACACTACGCCCAGCCTGCTACACAGGTTTCATTCATTACTAGTTTCAGCAAAGTGCTCATGTCGTAGCCACTGAATACATCACGAGTGCTACATACACTGCAAATAAAGAGACAATCATCCAACAGAGCACATCGATTTTGCCCATTATCTTCACAAGCTCTTTCATCTCCTCATTGCTGTCAAGGCCGTTCAACAGCTGTTGCTTGCCCATGATCAGAGGAACTGTATCTTTAACCTTCTGCTCTGCATCTTCCTCTTCTGTCGTTCCTTCCGTTACTTGTCCAACACCCCAACCTGCTGGTATTGGGTTTCCTCGGCTAACCAAATAATCAGCATAGTTGCGTTCCCCCACATCAACAACTTCCCAGAAATACAAATCACATAAATCTTCCCTTTTCTGCACGAATCAAATTGGAAGATCATCAACCAAACTATTAAAAAAATCAGCAACTGAAAGCAGCAGAACAACACTTAAACATATTATTACCCCATGATTCGGGCATTTGTAGAAGACTCGGCCAAGGTTGCGGATTGTGGTTGAGACGTGACGGATTACTCTACATGATTTGCAGCAGTGGCACCACACCAACGGCAGCGGGTTGCGATGGAGCAATCGGCTGGAGTGCGCGTGCCGGCGGGGGTGTGATGAGACCCACAGGCGATGGTACGGGTGGCGACTTGGCGCATATCTGGTTGTTGCCTGCTGAAGAGCAGGTGGACGAGCAGCCAGCGGACATGGTTGCTGCGGCCAGTGCTTCTGATGCTAGGCAGAGTAAGTAGAGAAGAGGAGAAGCGAACGTTGGATATGTCAGTTTCATTACTTGCAGAGTAGCATAGCACCATATATAGTCATAGTCTAGGTTTGGATTCGAACCAGCTACAGGAGCACGTCTTTCTTTTTTCTAAAACACGGCAACGTCTCTTTGATTTTCTTTCCCTTTTTTTTGTGAGGAAGGAAGGACAAAATTGAGAGTTCCTAGGACTCGAACCCAAGACCTCTCGGTTGAAAACCAAGGGTGCTAGTCACTTATGTGGCGAACGTTCCCTGTGAGGAGGACGGCAGAGGAATACATTTTCCTCGAAGTTTTCTTCCTATATATGAAAAAGTATGCTACTTGGTGTCCGCTTAGTCAACAAACGATTGTGCCACCCTTGACCGTTGGATTGACGTTCAACGTCTGTCGCGTTTCTTCAGTCTCTTCTTCCTCGAGCCGCCAAAGCCAAACCAGCGTCGGCGGGACCGCCTCCCACGGCTGGCTGTGATCTTCCCCGGCTCCTGTTCGTTCTCGTCCGAGGCCTCACCATCGTCCTCCACCTTGGTTCGCTCGCCGCGGCGCCGCCCTCCGGTGTTGTCAACATGGTAAACAACCGAGAGGAATAAGGAGATGACTGTACATGGTGAGGATGACAGTAGGGACCCAGCAGCGCGCGTAGTAATATTGTTTTTTCGGGACGGAGAAGGGTATCAACCGGGTTATTGTGACACCCAAAATTTTATTTGGCTTTTTCAAACTTTTATTTGATTTGAGGGATGTTATTTAAAATTTTCTGAAGTACTGTCCCTCTCAAAATATTTTCTTGTATGACAAGTATTTTGTTTGGATTCACCCAAGACTTGCTTTTTTTTGGTCTTGGAGGTTTTCCCTTCTTATTTGGACTCAAAACCAAATGCTTTTCACTTGGGAAAATTTCTTTTGAAGACCTTTTAAATAGCCCTATGGCATTTGGAATGATCCCTTCCACTTTCAAAAATCCCTCTTGGCATGACATGAGTGGAAACCACCTCCCAAAAGCCATTCCCCATCTCTGTGTCAAGCTATGCTTCAAATCCAGCAAGTTGAACCTCTCCATATATTTGTTTCCATTTAATTCTTATCAAAAATAATTTCTGCCTTCTAGTTTGATCGTTGGAGATTTTCAAAGGAGCTGCCCTTTCTACTTTGAATTTTTCCTCCAAACCAATTTCCCTAGCTAGTCCTTTGAGCCCTCAACCAGGATCCATGAAGATCCACTGGTCTCCAGTTCAAATATTTCAAATTGTACTTGCTGCAAGTTTGGACCTTATTTGCCAAATTTGATGAAATTCATTTGAATCCTCCTCCTAAAAATCTGAGAAAATTCAGGCAGCCTCTGGGTGCATTGAGAGGTCACCTCACCAAGTCCCAGCTCTAGAAATTTTTTTCTTCATGCCAAATCATTTCGTCAAGCACTTGAAGGGCACTGTTGTTGTCATGTTCAGTAAGTTCAGTTAACAGTTTCAGGAACTGCTCTCGTTTTCTTCAGAGCCCGACGTCGATCTCGCCAGTACCGCGGTGGCGCCTTGCTCCCTGTCCCCTCCTTCTTATCCCTACGCCGCACGATCTCCTTGAGGCTTGCGGGCGTCGGCGACAAGCAGGAGGAGGTGCGCCACCCTGTGAGCGATGGCAGCGGCGGCTTTGCGGCCGCCAGAGAGAGGCGCAGCATGGACGGCGCCGTCCAGCGCCGCCCAAGCCACCGGAGGCCGCCGCGTGGCCACCCACTCGCCCGTGCGCGCTGACACCCTCGTCGTGAACTGCTAGGCGCGGAGCGCGCTCTCTGCCGTCGCCGTGCCCGTACGACCGCCCCGTCGAGGACCGGCGCTATTACGCCAAGCCCGACCAAGGTTAGCGGGGGAACGGCACCAGTGAACCTCCCTGATGTTGCCTGGCCACTTAAACTCCCTGCCCAACCCCTGCCTCGCCGTAATTGCTCGCCGGAGCGATCCCGTTCACGGCCACCCCCTTGGATCGCCTATAAATAGAGCCCCCGAGCTCGAACTCGAACCCACACCACCTCTGCACTCCACCAACACCACGCCAAGCCACTGGAAGAGCCCCGAGGGAGCCTTCTTCCCCAGCTCCGGCCGCATCGACCCGCCACGGGACCCAGCTCGATTCACTCCCATGCGTGCACCCCTGCCCCTCAGCTCTTGCCAGTAGCCTTCTAGTGCATCCACTCTGCTGACCCGCGCTTCAATTTGGAGTTTGCAGCATCCACCGGAGTTCTCCACCATCGCCCGAGCCACCGTCCGCCGGAGAAAGTGTCGCCGTCGACGTGGTGCTCTCCGTCGGTCAAGTCCACCACCCACCGACGCGGAAGAACACACTGAACCTCTTGGTACCCTCCGATCCCTCTATCTCGCCGCGGTTCAACGTCGGCGACCACCGCAGCCTTCGGGCGCCGGCGAGGTCCGTTGGCCGTTTTTAAACCTGACGTGTGGACCCCCCCCCCCCCCCGTCAGCCTCTCTTCTTTCACCCGCGAACCGTTTACTGAAAGCGCCTTCGGGCAGAGTGCGTTTCCTCTTTGGGCTGGCGCATTTCTTTCCGAACCATTTTCTGCTTTCTCAGTTAAGTCCCTGGATCTTTTCTGTTTCATCACAGATTAGTCCCTGGACTAAAACCCTTATAACTTTTTAATAAAAGATGATTTTTGAGTGATTCTTTTTCTGTCAGTATTGTATTTATGTCTAGTTTTTTATAGTATTTATTTGGAAACTTTTGGAAAAAAAATTATGCACGCGATGATTTTCAGGTTAGTGTACGTTTTCGCTACCGTAGGTTCCGGAAGAGGTGACGGAGCCGCGAACTTCGCCGAGCTAGACTCCGACTTCTCCGAACCAGGCAAGCATGTTTGAACCTTTGATATGACGGGTGTTTTGCATGTTTGCTTGAATGGTTTGTGCATGGCATATGAGCATCGGTGAGTATCTCGTTGCATGTAAGGCAACTACCCGTGTGTTCCGAAGTTACTATGATCTCTGATGAGAGATGGCCTAGTCATGTGGTGAAATGAAAGGCAGTAAGGTGGTATTGTTGTAGCATGCCAGCCTTACGACATTCGATAAACTCCGACGTTAACGTGGACTGAGTCACGTTACCGTTCTTCCCCTTTCATGCTGCCACATGTTTTCTGCAAGGAATACGGTTTAGTAAGTTGTTAACCTCTTTCCGTGTACACACCAAATAGAGAGGCCGGGATGAGGGTTCCATGGCCCTGGATTAAAGCCAGTCATCCGGTCAGGGGGCATGGGTGTTTCCGGTTGGGACCGAGAGGGGGGCACCCCTTAGAGCGCGCGTATATAAATTTGATCCCATGCTATGCGAGGTTGTAGCCTCCCCGTCTCAAGGTTTTTCTTGAACGTTGCCGAGGGTGATTCCTGGCATCAGAATGTTGAATGGTGTGTACTGGTTAGATGTACTTCTCCTAAAACACCGTAAACGGAACTAGTCCCTGTGACTACTAAAATCCGTTGGCTGTGGTTGAAGTACAAACTCTACAGAGTCAAATCCTTCCGAGTCATCGTATCCATGGTCAAGGACCGTGACCAATGTATCCATATCTATGTCAATCCTCGTGGTAAATCCCTGGTGAACAAGCTTGAGTGGTATACCCGTTTGAATTGTTATTCCTGTGGATGGACTAACCTTTATTTTATCACGTATCTCAATATTCCCTTGTGGTGATATTAAATTCATGAGCTACTAGATTATTAAGTTGTGAATATAAGCCCTTTATGTGATGTGGCTCAGACGTCCGACTGTGGCATGCTTGTCATTTACTTTCAATATAAGCCCTTTATGTGATGTCGCTCAGACGTCCGACTGTGGCATTCTTGTCATTTCTTTCAATATAAGCCCTTTATGTGATGTCGCTCAGACGTCCGACTGTGGCATTCTTGTCATTTACTTTCAATATAAGCCCTTTATTTGATATCGCTCAGACGTCCGACTGTGGCACTCTTGTTATTTACTTTTGATATAAGCCCTTTATGTGATGTCGCTCAGACGTCCGACTGTGGCACTCTTGTTATTTACTTTTGATATAAGCCCTTTATGTGATGTCGCTCAGACGTCCGACTGTGGTACGCACTGTCTTTATATTCTTTTATAAGACCTTTATGTGGTGTTGCCTTGACGCCCGACTGCGGCATTGTTATTCTTTTTGTATCCCTTCGAGGAGTCATTCAAACACTCGATTGGCCTTCAGTATTACTTTGTGATTTCGGGAGGACTACCGCCCGACTTCTCTTTTATTTCCCCTGCATTATTATGTCGATGTCTGAGTGCGCTTGTTAATCTGGTCATATGTATCATGTTTACATTTGTTATATCTTATGTCCGAACTGTCTTGCGAGTACTTTCATAGTACTCACCTGGCTTGTTGATTTGGCCAGATGTTGACGAAGGCGATCTCATGGATGAAGAGTTTGATAGTGAGTCCGACGCCTAGAGGAGTCCCAGTCAGTCCCGTGCGATCCTGGATATTGGTCACTTGTATTATATACGCTTCCGCCACCCACAATAGGTATTCTCGAGCCTCACTCCGACGCTCGAAGAGCTATTAGTTTCAGGAGTCATATCACCCACTTCGTTGTGATATTTCTACCACCGCTTTTATCATGAGTTAGTAGTTATGCCACCCTATCCGCCTTTATGTTTTATTGGCGTGTTTGTAATAAATTGTTGAGCAGTCTCCGCTCAACCTTGTATTATATTCAGTACTCCTGGTATTTTCTTCTGTGATCAAGATTTTGTCTACCAGTAAGAAGGATTCTTCTCTACTGGTCCGTAAAAGAGATCGATTTCTCAATAAATATTTTTATTGGAAAACCGGTCATGACAAGCTTGGTATCAGAACCAGGCTGACTATAGGAAGCCACTAGGTGCGATCGCTAATCGGTTATTAGCGTCTTTAGTGCTTTTTCAGCATTTTGCAAATGTAGCTATTTTCTGTTGGTCATCATAAATTTATGATTTGACTACTCAGAATTTTTGCCTACTTTTGTAGATCGCTGGCAACGGCTGCGAGACTCGGGTGTTCACTAACGTGCCCGAGGGGTTTGTCAAACTCCTCGTCTCCATCACCAAGCTCGCGATCGGGCCAGCGACTCGTCCGGAGTTCATGCTTTACCAGCACAAGCTCTGCGACGACGTGTCTATGCACCAAGCCGTGGTGCAATTCAAGGGAGGACGTTCTGCGTCACGCCACTTCCGTTTTGTGGGAAGGGCCATGCCTACGGAGAGGCATGCCATGTAGATGGCCGCCCGTGAGGCGATAGCTCGCCATCGGGATTTCCTTCCTATGATGAAGACTCGTCGCTACCGCTACCTCCCATGCCATGTGCCAGATACTTGTCACTATGCATTCGCCTGCCATAGGGGAGAGCGAGATGAAGCCGTCGAGATGGTTGTGTAGTATCTCAAAGCTCTGCAGGAATCTTTCGACAACCTCGTGGACGATTGTCACGACCGGTTTTCCAATAAAAATATTTATTGAGAAATCGATTCCCTTTACGGACCAGTAGAGAAGAATCCTTCTTACTGGTAGACAAAATCTTGATCACAGAAGAAAATACCAGGAGTACTGAATATAATGCAAGGTTGAGCGGAGACTGCTCAACAATTTATTACAAACATGCCAATAACACATAAAGGCGGATAGGGTGTCATAACTACCAACTCACGATAAAAGCGGTGGTGGAAATATCACAGCGAAGTGGGTGATATGACTCCTGAAATTTAACAACTCTTCGAGAGTCGGAGTGAGGCTCGAGGATACTTATTGCGGGTGGCGGAAGCATATATAATACAAGTGACCAATATCCAGGATCGCACGGGACTGACTGGGACTCCTCTAGGCGTCGGACTCACTATCAAACTCTTCATCCATGAGATCGCCTTCGTCAACATCTGGCCAAATCAACAAGCCAGGTGAGTACTATGAAAGTACTCGCAAGACAGTTCGGACATAACATATAACAAATGTAAACATGATGCATATGAACAGATCTGCAAGCGCACTCAGACAATGAGATAATAATGCATGGGAAATAAAAGAGAAGTCGGGCGGTAGTCCTCCCGAAATCCCAAAGTAACACTGAGGGCCAATCGAGTGTCTGAATGACTCCTCGAAAGGATACAAAAAGAATAACAAAAGCCGCAGTCGGGCGTCAAGGCGACACCACATAAAGGGCTTATAATGGAATATAAATGACAGTGCGTGCCACAGTCGGACGTCTGAGCGACATCACATAAATGGCTTATATCAAAAGTAAATAACAAGAGTGCCACAGTCGGACGTTTGAAGCGACATCACATAAAGGGCTTATATTGAAAGAATAAATAACAGTGCATGCCACAGTCAGACGTCTGAAGCGACATCACATAAAGGGCTTATATTGAAAATAAATGACAAGAGTGCCACAGTCGGACGTCTGAGCGACATCACATAAAGGGCTTATATTTCATAACTTAATATCTCAGTAGCTCAAGAATTTAAATCATATCAAGGGAAGAATCAGGTATGAGATAAACAACAGGGTTAGTCCATCCACAGGAATAACGTTCAATCAAGTTTACCACTCAAGCTTGTTCACCGGGGATAATACCAGGTGGACTGACATAGATATGGATATACTGACCATGGTCCTTGACCATAGATACGATGACTCGGAAGGATTTGACTCTGCAGAGTTTGTACTTTAACCACAGCCAACGGATTTCAGTAGTCACGGGGACTAGTTCCGTTTACGGTGTTTTAGGAGAAACACATCTAACCAGTACACACCCATTCAACATTCCGAAGCCAGGAATCACCCTCGGCAACGTTCAAGAAAAACCTTGAGACGGGGAGGCTACAACCTCGTGTAGCATGGGATCAAATTTATATACGCGCCCTCTAAGGGGTGCCCCCCTCTCGGTCCCAACCGGAAACACCCATGCCCCCTGACCGGATGACTGGCTTTAATCCAGGGCCATGGAACCCTCATCCCGGCCCCTCTATTTGGTGTGTACACGGAAAGAGGTTATCAACTTACTAAACCGTATTCTTTGCAGAAAACAAGTGGTAGCACGAAAGGGAAAGAACGGTAACGTGACTCAGTCCATGTTAACGTCGGAGTTATCGGATGTCGAAAGGCTGGCATGCTACAACAATACCACCTTACTGCCTTTCATGTCACCACATGACTAGGCCATCTCTCTTCAGAGACCACAGTAACTTCGGAACACACGGATAGTTGCCTTACATGCAACGAGATACTCACCGATGCTCTTATGCCATGCACAAACCATTCAAGCAAACATGCAAAACACCTATCATATTAAAGGTTCAAACATGCTTGCCTGGTTCGGAGAAGTCGGAGTCTAGCTCGGCGAAGTTCGCGGCTCCGTCACCTCTTCCGGAACCTACGGTATAGCGAAAACGTACACTAACGTGAACATCGACGCGTGCATAAAAATTGTTCCAAATTTTTTCCAAATAAATACTATAAAAAACTAGACAAAAATATAAGACTGACAGAAAAAGAATCACTCAAAAATCATATTTTATTAAAAAGTTATAAGGGTTTTAGTCCAGGGACTAATCTGTGATGAAACAGAAAAGATCCAGGGACTTAACTGAGAAAACAGAAAACGGTTCGGAAAGAAACGCGCCAGCCCAAAGAGAAAGCGTATTCTGCCCGAAGGCGTCAACTGAAAACGGTTCGAGGGGGAATAGAGAGAGACTGACAGGGGGTCCCACATGTCAGGTTTGAAGACGGCCAACGGAGCTCGCCGGCACCCGAAGGCTGCGGTGGTCGCCGGCGTCGAACCGCGGTGAGATAGGGAGATCGGAGGGTACCAAGAGGTTCAGTGTGTTCTTCCGCGTCGGTGGGTGGTGGACTTGGTCGTCGGAGAGCACTACGTCGACGGCGACACTTTCTCCGGCGGGCGGTGGCTCGGGCGATGGTGGAGAACTCCGGTGGGTGCTGCAAACTCCAAATTGAAGCGCGGGTCAGCAGAGTGGATGCTCTAGAAGGCTACTGGCAAGAGTTGAGGGGTAGGGGTGCACATACGGGAGCGAATCGAGCTGGGTCCCGAGGCGGGTCGCGGCGGCCGGAGTTGGGGAAGAAGGCTCCCTTGGGGCTCTTCCAGTGGCTTGGCGGGGTAATGGAGGTGTGCAGAGGTGGTGTGGGTTCGAGTTCGAGCTCGGGGCCTCTATTTATAGGCGATCCGAGTGGGTGGCCGTCAACGGGAAATCTTCGGCGAGCAATTACGGCGAGGCAGTGGTTGGGCAGTGGGTTTAGGTGGCCAGGCAGCATCAGGGAGGTTCACTGGTGCCGTTCCACTGCCAAACTTGGTCGGGCTTGGCGTAATAGCGTCGGTCCTCGACGGGGCGGCCGTACGGGCACGGCGGCGGCAGAGAGCGCGCTCCGCGCCTAGCAGTTCACGACGAGGGTGTCAGCGCGCACGGGCGAGTGGGTGGCCACACGGCGGCCTCCGGTGGCTTGGGCGGCGCTGGGCGGCGCCGTCCACGCTGCGCCTCTCTCTGGCAGCCGCAAAGCCGCCGCTGCCGTCACTCACGGGGCGGCGCACCTCCTCCTGCTCGTCGCCGACGCTCGCAAGCCTCCAGGAGATCGTGCGGCGCAGGGATATGAAGGAGGGGACAGGGAGCAAGGCGCCACCGTGGCACTGGCGAGATCGACGTCGGGTTCTGAAGAAAACGACAGTAGTTCTGAGACTGTTTGTCTGAATTTTCTGAACATGATAGCAACAGTGTCCAGCAGGTGTTCGACGAAATGATTTGGCATGAAGAAAAAAAATTCTGGAGCTGGGACTTGGTGAGGTGACCTCTCAATGCACCCAGAGGCTGTCTGAATTTTCTCAGATTTTTAGGAGGAGAATTCAAATGAATTTCATCAAATTTGGCACATGAGGTCCAAACTTGTAGCAAGAATAATTTGAAATATTTGAACTGGAGACCAGTGGATCTTCATGGATCCTGGTTGAGGGCTCAAAGAACTAGCTAGGGGAATTGGTTTGGAGGCAAAATTCAAAGTAGAAATGGTAGCCCCTTTGTAAATCTCCAAGGGCTAGAATAGAAGGCAGAAATCATTTGTGATAAGAAATAAAAGGAAGAGAAATTAGGGGGAGGTTCAAACTGCTGGATTTGAAGTATATCATGATCCAAAGGTGGGGAAAGGCTTATGGGAGGGGATTTCCACTCATGCCATGGCAAGAGGGATTTTTGAAAAGGGGAGGAGATCACTCAAAATGCCATAGGGCTATTTAAAAGATTTTTCTAAAGAAATTTTCCCAAGTGAAAGGCATTTGGTTTTGAGTCCAAATAAGAAGGAAAAACCTCCAAGACCAAAATCAAGTCTTGGGTGAATCCAAAACAAAACACTTGCCATAAAAAATATTTTGAGAGGGAGAGTTCTTCAGAAGAAAAATTTAAATAACCTCCCTCAATTTTAAATAAAAGATTGAAAAAAACCAAATAAAATTTTGGGTGTCACAACACCTACCCCCCTTAGGAAAAATCTCGTCCTCGAGATTTCAGCTGATCCTCAAATAGATATGGGTACTCTGCCTGAAGAAAATCTTCTCTTTCCCAGGTAGCTTCATCCTCGGTGTGATTGCTCCACTGGACCTTGAAGAATTTTGTTGTTTTCTGACGGGTCCTCCTTTCAGACTCTTCCAAAATCTTTACTGGCCGCTCTCTGTAGGTGAGGTCTGGTTGCACATCAATGATCTCATGAGATACATGCTTCTCCGGGTTACTCACACATTTTCTCAACTGTGAGACGTGGAACACGTCATGGACGTCTGACAGCTCCTTGGGTAGGTCTAGTTTGTAGGCCACTGTGCCTCTTCGTGCCATTATACGTAATGGTCCAATAAATCTCGGGGCTAGCTTCCCCTTAATTTTGAACCGTTGCAGGCCCCTCATAGGAGACACTCGGAGATATACGTAATCACCAGGTTCAAAGCTGACCTCACGATGCTTTTGATCGTAGTAGCTCTTCTGTCAGCTTTGGGCTGTCTTGAGTCTGTCCCTGATCTGCTTAACCTTCTCCTCGGCCTCCTTGAGCATGTCTGGGCCGAAGATACGACTGTCACCTGTTTCTGACCAATTCAGTGGGGTACGACACCTCCGTCCGTACAATGCCTCAAAGGGTGCCATTTGTAAGCTGGCTTGGTAACTGTTGTTGTAAGCAAACTCGACATATGGTAAACTTTCTTCCCAACTGGATCCATAGGTGAGCACACAGGCTCTCAGCATGTCCTCTATGATTTGGTTCACGCGTTCCGTTTGTCCATCAGTCTAAGGGTGGTACGCTGTACTGAAAGCTAGTTGCGTGCCCAGAGCTTGTTGCAGGTGATCCCAAAATTTAGAGACAAATTGAGTGCCTCGGTCGGATATTATAGTCTTTGGGACTCCATGCAAACAAACTATACGGGAGAGATAAAGCTTGGCTAGCCTTTGTGTGCAGTAGGTCGTCTTCACGGGAATGAAATGTGCTACCTTGGTTAGCCTATCTGTGATGACCCATATGGCATCATTTCCGCGTTGCGATCGAGGTAGTCCGATGATGAAGTCCATTCCAATTTCATCCCATTTCCACTCAGGTATCCTGTTTGGCTGGAGTAGCCCTGCTGGCTTTTGATTCTTGGATTTAATGCGCTGACAAGAATCGCAACAAGCAATGAATGCGGCTATATCCCTTTTCATACCATGCCACCAAAATCTTTCCTGAATGTCTTTGTACATTTTGGTTCCTCCAGGGTGGATCGAGTATGGAGCGGTGTGGCTTTCGGTTAGGATTTTTTGCTTGAGTTCCTCAATGTTAGGTACGCAAAGTCTGTCCCCGTACCATAATATTCCTTCATTGTCTGTGACGAACTCTGAAGCCTTGTCAAGGCTCATCTTCCTCTTTATACCTTCGATGCTGGGATGTCCTTGCTGCGCCTTCTTAAATTGTTCCATTAGGGTGGGATGTATCTCCAGATTTGATACGTTGCCCTCAAAGACTAACACCATGTTGAGTCTAGCGAACTCCTGCTGAAACTCAGGCCTCAAGTTTTGTGGACCGTCGTTGCCCAGGCTGGGGTTCCGACTAAGGGCATCTGCCACTACATTTGCTTTCCCTGGATGGTAGTGAATGCCGACATCATAGTCCTTGACCAATTCCAACCAGCGTCGCTGCCGTAAATTTATCTCTGGTTGTGTGAAAATACATTTAAGGCTCTTATGGTCCGTATATATTTCACAACGATTTCCCAACAGAAAGTGCCTCCATTCCTTGAGTGCGTGGATGACCGCTGCTAGCTCCAAGTCATGAGTTGGATAATTTTCCTCATGCTTCCGTAGTTGCCTGGAAGCATACGCGACAACTTTGCCATCCTGCATTAGTACACATCCGAGGCCCTTCCGGGATGCGTCACAATACACTTCAAAACTCTTGTGTATGTCTGGCACAGTTAAGACCGGTGCGGTTGTTAGTTTCTTCTTGAGTTCTTGGAAGCTTTTCTCGCATGCTTCCGTCCATACAAATTTCTTGTCTTTCTTGAGCAACTGTGTCATTGGTTTTGCCACAGTGGAGAATCCTTCAATAAATCTTCTGTAATATCCGGCCATTCCCAGGAAACTCCGCACATCTGTCACGTTGGCTGGTGGTTTCCAGTCAAGTATGGCTTTGACCTTTTCTGGGTCTACGGCCACGCCTTCTTGGGTTAATATATGGCCTAGGAAACCAACTTGCCTGGGCCAAAATTCACACTTGCTAAATTTGGCGTACAATTGGTGTTTCCTTAATTCTCCCAAAAAAATTCTGAGATGCTCAGCATGCTCTTCTGGTGTCCTTGAGTATACCAGAATATCGTCAGTGAACACCACAACAAATTTGTCCATGAATTTCCTAAACACTTTGTTCATGAGGTGGACGAAATATGCGGGGGCGTTCGTCAGTCCAAACGGCATTACTGTGAACTCATATAATCCATATCTGGAGGTGAATGTTATCTTAGGGATATCTTCTGTCTGTTCTTTTAATTGATGATATCCCGATCTGAAATCAATTTTTGAGAACACCTTGGCTTGTGGGAGCTGGTCAAACAAATCATTTATCCGTGGCATCGGATATTTGTTTTTGATGGTGACCATATTGAGAGCTCGATAGTCTATACACAATCTCAGTGTCCCATCCTTTTTCTTGGCGAATAATACTGGCGAACCCCATGGTGAGGAGCTGGCTCTAATAAATCCTTTGTCCAGTAATTCCTTTATCTGCTTCTTCAATTCTACCAATTCTGAGGGTGCCATTCTATAAGGTTTCTTATAGATGGGAGTGGTGCCAGGTGCTAGTTCAATGTTGAACTCTATCTCTCGGTCTGCTGGCATGCCTGGTAGTTCTTCAGGAAATATGTCAGGGAACTCGCACACCACTGGAACTTTTCTCTGTTCTGAAATGTCCACTTTGTTCAATTTTGGTTGCCGCGACCGTGGTCTCTCTTGAGCGGTAACCTTTATTGTCTTGCCGTGATGATGAGTGAGAATCACAGTCCGATTGAAACAATCAATAAATCCGTTGTTGGTGGTCAACCAGTCCAGCCCTAAGATGACATCCAATCCTTTAATTTCCAACACGATGAGTTTGCTTGAAACTTTAGTCCTTCGAACTCAATGGTCACTCCTTGGCAGTAACTCTGAGCGATCTGCTTATTTCCGGGGGACTTGAGGATCATAGATTTTTCCAAGGGAAGTATCGAAAAACCATGTTGTAAAACAAAACTCTTCGAAACGAACGAGTGAGAAGCTCCAGAATCAAACAAAACCGTGGCAGGGTGTTGACAGGGAACGTACCGAGCACAATGTCTGGGGCATTCTGCGCTTCTTCCCTGGTCACATGGTTCAGGTGACCCTTCCTGTGATTGTTGTTGGGGTTGAAATTGTTGCGCTTGGGGGCTGGATTATTCCCACCATTGTTCGGCTTGGGGACCGAGTTCCTTGGCTTTGGGCACTGTTTGGCATAGTGCCCTTCTTCACCACAAGCATAGCAAGTGACCCCTGGACGGTACGTGAAGTCCTTGTCCCTGGAATGAAACTGTCTGGTTGGCCTTAGATCAGTAGTCGTGGATTTTCTCGCTTCATTCCTTGGAACCTCAGTCTTGCTTCGATTGTTGCGAGCAAGAGTCGTCTTGTCCCTTTTCCGCTTACGGATATCCTCCAGACTGCGGCCCTCATTCTCCAAAGTAATGGCCTTGTCAACCAGAGTTTTAAAATCCGGGAAAGTGTGTATGACCAGTTGGCATCTTAGTGCTGGCGCCAGGCCGTCCAAAAACTTTTTCATCCTTTTGTTCTTAGTCATATGCTCGTCGTAGGCATAACGAGATAGCTGGGTAAACTGACCATTGTATTCTATCACTGACATGCCTCTTTGCTTGAGGTCATCAAATTCTCTTTTCTTGATTTTTATGATGCTCCTGGGGATGTGTGCTCCGCGAAAGCCTTCCTTAAACTCTTCCCAGGTGATGTTGTGTTCGCTGGGATGCATGTGTAGGAAGTTCTCCCACCATGCTGCAGCTGCTCCAGTAAGGTAGTGGGGTGCATAAAGCACCTTCTCATGGTCTGAACACTGCGCAATAATCAGCTTTCTTTCGATGTCCCGAAGCCAATCATCGGCTTCAAGCGGCCTATCAGTGTGAGCAAACGTTGTAGGGCGAGTCTTCTGCAGTTCAGACAACTTGGAGTGTGGTTGGTATGGCTCATGGTGGTTTCCCATATTGATGATGTGATTCATCATCTCTTGGTGCTGCTGTTGGCTTTGCTCGAAGAGGCGGCATACTTGGGATAAGGCTGCTTCGCTGTCCTGTTGGCTAGACTGTCCCTGAGTGAAGTTGTTGCTTGTTTGTGTTCCATAAACTTCTTCTGGTTGATTGGGCATGGAACGGGTCCACGGACGAGACATTTTCCACTCTGGGGTATTATTTTGCAAAACTCATGGGAAGAACTGTGTGGCACAAGGAAAATCTTGCAAAGGCAAAAATTCAAAAGACCTCAAGATTTTTCAAGAAAACATAAATGATTTCGCACGGAGAAGGATTGCTTAGCCCATATCTTATACGCGATATGCAAACATACGATACAGCACTCAGGATGTGCGTACACATTCCTGACATGTTATTTAGACTAGCACACTCCTCCGGAATGCAGCGCACACAACTACTACAAACTAACGAACATAAAAACATATCATACAGCAGACACAACGCGCGGCTACTCGGCGCAATCAGTCGGAGATGGTGACGATGTCCTTTCCCTTGGCAACGGTAAGACCCAGCGGTGCAGGAGACTCAACCTCCACCTCCTCCCTAGTAGGCTCCAGGCGCGTAGCACTGCGCTGAGGTGATGGTGCGGGAGCGACAGGCGGCAGTGCGGGTGCGGCAGGCGGTGCAGCTCTGACTGGAGTGGGAGCGATGACTCGGTCGAACTCCTCAGTGGTAGGCAGACGGCGAGCAGTGGCCAAAATGGCCGGTGCATAAGATGCTGAGGACGAGACGAAAGTCAGTGGCGGTGCCATGTGGAGAAGCTCCTTCCTGCTGGCAGGACCGCCCCGAACTAAGTCCATGCGGGCAGCCACAAGATCGTCCACGAGGTTGTCGAAAGATTCCTCCAGAGCTTTGAGATACTCCACAACCATCTCGATGGCTTCATCTCGCTCTCCCCTATGGCAGGCGAATGCATAGTAACAAGTATATGGCACATGGCATGGGAGGTGGCGGTAGCGACGAGTCTTCATCATAGGAAGGATATCCCGAAGGCGAGCTATTGCCTCACGGACGGCCATCTGCATGGCATGCCTCTCCGTAGGCATGGCCCTTCCCACAAAACGGAAGTGGCGTGACGCAGAACGTCCTCCCTTGAATTGCACCACGGCTTGGTGCATAGACACGTCGTCGCCGAGCTTGTGTTGGTAAAGCGTGAACTCCGGCCGAGTCGCTGGCCCGATCGCGAGCTTGCTGATGGAGACGAGGAGTTTTACAAACCCCTCGGGTACGTTAGTGAACACCCGAGTCTCGCAGTTGCTGCCAGCCATCTACAGAAGTAGGCAAAAATTCTGAGTAGTCATGTCATAAATTTATGATGACCCACAGAAAATAGCTACATTCGCAAAATGCTAAAAAAGCACTAAAGACGCTAATAACCAATTAGCGATCGCACCTAGTGGCTTCCTACAGTCAGCCTGGCTCTGATACCAAGCTTGTCACGACCGGTTTTCCAATAAAAATATTTATTGAGAAATCGATCCCCTTTACGGACCAGTAGAGAAGAATCCTTCTTACTGGTAGACAAAATCTTGATCACAGAAGAAAATACCAGGAGTACTGAATATAATGCAAGGTTGAGCGGAGACTGCTCAACAATTTATTTCAAACACGCCAATAACACATAAAGGCGGATAGGGTGGCATAACTACCAACTCACGATAAAAGCGGTGGTGGAAATATCACAGCGAAGTGGGTGATATGACTCCTGAAATCTAACAACTCTTCGAGCGTTGGAGTGAGGCTCGAGGATACTTATTGCGGGTGGCGGAAGCGTATATAATACAAGTGACTAATATCCAGGATCGCATGGGACTGACTGGGACTCCTCTAGGCGTCGGACTCACTATCAAACTCTTCATCCATGAGATCGCCTTCGTCAACATCTGGCCAAATCAACAAGCCAGGTGAGTTTATGAAAGTACTCGCAAGACAGTTCGGACATAAGATATAACAAATGTAAACATGATGCATATGAACAGATTTGCAAGCGCACTCAGACAATGAGATAATAATGCATGGGAAATAAAAGAGAAGTCGGGCGGTAGTCCTCCCGAAATCCCAAAGTAATACTAAGGGCCAATGGAGTGTCTGAATGACTCCTCGAAAGGATACAAAAAGAATAACAAATGCCGCAGTCGGGCATCAAGGCGACACCACATAAAGGGCTTATAATGGAATATAAATGATAGTGTGTGCCACAGTCGGACGTCTGAGCGACATCACATAAAGGGCTTATATCAAAAGTAAATAACAAGAGTGCCACAGTCGGACGTCTGAAGAGACATCAGATAAAGGGCTTATATTGAAAGAATAAATAACAGTGCATGCCACAGTCGGACGTCTGAAGCGACATCACATAAAGGGCTTATATTGAAAATAAATGACAAGAGTGCCACAGTCGGACGTCTGAGCGACATCCCATAAAGGGCTTATATTTCGTAACTTAATATATCAGTAGCTCAAGAATTTAATTCATATCAAAGGAATAATCAGGTATGAGATAAACAACAGGGTTAGTCCATCCACAGGAATAACGTTCAATCAAGTTTACCACTCAAGCTTGTTCACCGGGGATAATACCATGAGGACTGACATAGATATGGATATACTGACCATGGTCCTTGACCATAGATACGATGACTCGGAAGGATTTGACTCTGCAGAGTTTGTACTTTAACCACAACCAACGGATTTCAGTAGTCACGGGGACTAGTTCCGTTTACGGTGTTTTAGGAGAAACACATCTAACCAGTACACACCCTTTCAACATTCCGAAGCCAAGAATCACCCTCGGCAACGTTCAAGAAAAACCTTGAGACGGGGAGGCTACAACCTCGCGTAGCATGGGATCAAATTTATATACGCGTGCTCTAAGGGGTGCCCCCCTCTCGGTCCCAACCGGAAACACCCATGCCCCCTGACCGGATGACTGGCTTTAATCCAAGGCCATGGAACCCTCATCCCGGCCCCTCTATTTGGTGTGTACACGGAAAGAGGTTATCAACTTACTAAACCGTATTCTTTGCAGAAAACAAGTGGTAGCACGAAAGGGAAAGAACGGTAACATGACTCAGTCCACGTTAACATCGGAGTTTATCGGATGTCGAAAGGCTGGCATGCTACAACAATACCACCTTACTGCCTTTCATGTCACCACATGACTAGGCCATCTCTCTTCAGAGGTCACAGTAACTTCGGAACACACGGATAGTTGCCTTACATGCAACGAGATACTCACCGATGCTCTTATGCCATGCACAAACCATTCAAGCAAACATGCAAAACACCTATCATATCAAAGGTTCAAACATGCTTGCCTGGTTTGGAGAAGTCGGAGTCTAGCTCGGCGAACTTCGCGGCTCCGTCACCTCTTCCGGAACCTACGGTATAGCGAAAACGTACACTAACGTGAACATCGACGCGTGCATAAAAATTGTTCCAAAAAATTTCCAAATAAATACTATTAAAAACTAGACAAAAATATAAGACTGACAGAAAAGAATCACTCAAAAATCATCTTTTATTAAAAAGTTATAAGGGTTTTAGTCTAGGGACTAATCTGTGATGAAACAGAAAAGATCAAGGGACTTAACTGAGAAAACAGAAAATGGTTCGGAAAGAAACGCGCCAGCCCAAAGAGAAAGCGTATTCTGCCCAAAGGCGTCAACTGAAAACGGTTCGAGGGGAAATAGAGAGAGACTAACAGGGGGTCCCACATGTCAGGTTTAAAAACGGCCAACGGAGCTCGCCGGCGCCCGAAGGCTGCGGTGGTCGCCGGCGTCGAACCGCGGCGAGATAGGGAGATCGGAGGGTACCAAGAGGTTCAGTGTGTTCTTCCGCGTCGGTGGGTGGTGGACTTGGTCGTCGGAGAGCACCACGTCGACGGCGGCACTTTCTCCGGCGGGCGGTGGCTCGGGCGATGGTGGAGAACTCCGGTGGGTGCTGCAAACTCCAAATTGAAGCGCGGGTCAGCAGAGTGGATGCTCTAGAAGGCTACTGGCAAGAGTTGACGGGTAGGGGTGCACGTACGGGAGCGAATCGAGCTGGGTCTCGAGGCGGGTCGCGGCGGCCGGAGTTGGGGAAGAAGGCTCCCTCAGGGCTCTTCCAGTGGCTTGGCGGGGTAATGGAGGTGTGCAGAGGTGGTGTGGGTTCGAGTTCGAGCTCGGGGCCTCTATTTATAGGCGATCCGAGGGGGTGGCCGTGAACGGGAAATCTCCGGCGAGCGATTACGGCGAGGCAGTGGTTGGGCAGTGGGTTTAGGTGGCCAGGCAGCATCAGGGAGGTTCACTGGTGCCGTTCCACTGCCAAACTTGGTCGGGCTTGGCGTAATAGCGCCGGTCCTCGACGGGGCGGCCGTACGGGCACGGCGGTGGCAGAGAGCGCGCTCCGCGCCTAGCAGTTCACGACGAGGGTGTCAGCGCGCACGGGCGAGTGGGTGGCCACGCGGCGGCCTCCGGTGGCTTGGGCGGCGCTAGGCGGCGTCGTCCACGCTGCGCCTCTCTCTGGCAGCCGCAAAGCCGCCGCTGCCATCGCTCACGGGGCGGCGCACCTCCTCCTGCTCGTCGCCGACGCTCGCAAGCCTCCAGGAGATCGTGCGGCGCAGGGATATGAAGGAGGGGACAGGGAGCAAGGCGCCACCGTGGCACTGGCGAGATCGACGTCGGGTTCTGAAGAAAACGACAGTAGTTCTGAGACTGTTTGTCTGAATTTTCTGAACATGATAGCAACAGTGTCCAGCAGGTGTTCGACGAAATGATTTGGCATGAAGAAAAAAAATTCTAGAGCTGGGACTTGGTGATGTGACCTCTCAATGCACCAAGAGGCTGTCTGAATTTTCTCAGATTTTTAGGAGGAGAATTCAAATGAATTTCATCAAATTTGGCACATGAGGTCCAAACTTGTAGCAAGAATAATTTGAAATATTTGAACTGGAGACCAGTGGATCTTCATGGATCCTGGTTGAGGGCTCAAAGAACTAGCTAGGGGAATTGGTTTGGAGGCAAAATTCAAAGTAGAAATGGTAGCCCCTTTGTAAATCTCCAAGGGCTAGAATAGAAGGCAGAAATCATTTGTGATAAGAAATAAAAGGAAGAGAAATTAGGGGGAGGTTCAAACTGCTGGATTTGAAGTATATCATGATCCAAAGGTGGGGAAAGGCTTATGGGAGGGGATTTCCACTCAAGCCATGGCAAGAGGGATTTGTGAAAAGGGGAGGAGATCACTCAAAATGCCATAGGGCTATTTAAAAGATTTTTCAAAAGAAATTTTCCCAAGTGAAAGGCATTTGGTTTTGAGTCCAAATAAGAAGGAAAAACCTCCAAGACCAAAATCAAGTCTTGGGTGAATCCAAAACAAAACACTTGCCATAAAAAATATTTTGAGAGGGAGAGTTCTTCAGAAGAAAAATTTAAATAACCTCCCTCAATTTTAAATAAAAGATTGAAAAAAACCAAATAAAATTTTGGGTGTCACAACGATCTTGTGGCTGCCCGCATGGACTTAGTTCGGGGCGGTCCTGCCAGCAGGAAGGAGCTTCTCCACATGGCACCACCACTGACTTTCGTCTCGTCCTCAGCATCTTATGCACCGGCCATTTTGGCCACTGCTTGCCGTCTGCCTACCACTGAGGAGTTCGACCGAGTCATCGGTCCCACTCCAGTCAGAGCTGCACCGCCTGCCGCACCCGCACTGCCGCCTGTCGCTCCCGCGCCATCACCTCAGTGCAGTGCTACGCGCCTGGAGCCTACTAGGTAGGAGGTGGAGGTTGAGTCTCCTGCACCGCTGGGTCTTACCCTCGGCAAGGGGAAGGACATCGTCACCATCTCCGACTGAGTGCGCTTAGTAGCCGTGCGTTGCGCCTGCATGTATGTATGTTTTATTTGTACGTTAGTTTGTATTTTTTGTGTGCGCTT
The DNA here is from genome assembly GCF_002575655.3 of Aegilops tauschii subsp. strangulata. Classification (NCBI taxonomy): domain Eukaryota; kingdom Viridiplantae; phylum Streptophyta; class Magnoliopsida; order Poales; family Poaceae; genus Aegilops; species Aegilops tauschii. The sequence continues at coordinate 73,100,129 of NC_053041.3, forward strand.
CATGTAGGGTTCCGGAGGAGTGCGCTAGTCTAAATAACATGTCAGGAGTGTGTACGCACATCCTGAGTGATGTATCGTATGTTTGCGTATCGTGTGCTAAGCAGTCCTTCTCCGTGCGAAATCGTTTATGTTTTCTTGAAAAATCTTGATGTCTTTTGAATTTTTGCTTTTGCCACACAGTTCTTCTCATGAGTTTTGCAAAATAATACCCTAGAGTGGAAAATGTCTCGTCCGTGGACTCGTTCCATGCCCAATCAACCAGAAGAAGTTTATGGAACACAGACCAGCAACAACTTCACTCAGGGACAGTCTAGTCAACAGGACAGCGAAGCAGCCTTATCTCAAGTATGCCGCCTTTTCGAACAAAGTCAACAGCAACACCAAGAAATGATGAATCACGTCATCAATGTGGGGAGCCACCGTGAGCCATATCAACCACACTCCAAGTTGTCTGAACTGCAGAAGACACGCCCTTCAACGTTTGCTCACACTGATAGGCCGCTTGAAGCCGATGATTGGCTTCGAGACATCGAAAGAAAGTTGATTATTGCTCAGTGTTCAGATCATGAGAAGGTGCTTTATGCACCTCACTACCTCACTGGAGCAGCTGCAGCATGGTGGGAAAACTTCCTACACATGCATCCCAGTGAACACAACATCACCTGGGAAGAGTTTAAGGAAGGCTTTCGTGGGGCACACATCCCCAGGAGCATCATAAATATCAAGAAAAGAGAATTTGATGACCTCAAGCAGAGAGGCATGTCCGTGACAGAATACAACGGTAAGTTTACCCAGCTATCTCGTTATGCCTACGATGAGCATATGACTGAGAACAAAAGGATGGAAAAATTCTTGGACGGCCTGGCACCGGCACTAAAATGCCAACTGGTTGTACACACTTTCCCAGATTTCAAAACGCTGGTTGACAAGGCCATTACTTTGGAGAATGAGCGCCGCAGTCTGGAAGATATTCGTAAGCGGAAAAGGGACAAGACGACTCTTGCTCGCAACAACCGAAGCAAGACTGATGTTCAGAAGAATGAAGCGAGAAAATCCACGGCGACTGCTATAAGGCCAACCAGACAATTTCATTCAAGGGACAAGGACTTCACGTACCGTCCAGGGGTCACATGCTATGCTTGTGGTGAAGAAGGGCACTATGCCAAACAGTGCCCAAAACCAAGGAACTCGGCCCCCAAGCCAAACAATGGTTGGAATAATCTAGCCCCCAAGCGCAACAATTTCAATCCCAGCAACAATCACAGGAAGGGTCACCTGAACCATGTGACCAGGGAGGAAGCGCAAAATGCCCCAGACATCGTGCTCGGTACGTTCCCTGTCAACACAGTACCTGCCACGGTTTTGTTTGATTCTGGAGCTTCTCACTCGTTCGTTTCGAAGAGTTTTGTTTTGCAACATGGTTTTCCGATACTTCCCTTGGAAAAATCTATGATCATCAAGTCCCCCGGGAATAAGCAGATCGCTCAGAGTTACTGCCAAGGAGTGATCATTTAGTTCGGAGGACTAAAGTTTCAAGCTAATCTCATCGTGTTGGAAAATAAAGGATTGGATGTCATCTTAGGGATGGACTAGTTGACCACCAATAAGGGATTTATTGATTGTTTCAATCGGACTGTGATTCTCACTCATCATCACGGCAAGACAATAAAAGTTACCGCTCAAGAGAGACCACGGTCACGGCAACCAAAGCTGAACAAAGTCGACATTTCAGAACTGAGAAAAGTTCCAGTGGTGTGCGAGTTCCCTGACGTATTTCCTGAAGAACTACCAGGCATGCCACCAGACCGAGAGATAGAGTTCAGCATTGAACTAGCACCTGGCACCACTCCCATCTATAAGAAACCTTATAGAATGGCACCCTCAGAGTTGGTAGAATTGAAGAAGCAGATAAAGGAATTACTGGACAAAGGATTTATTCAGGCCAGCTCCTCACCTTGGGGTTCGCCAGTATTATTCACCAAGAAAAAGGATGGGACACTGAGATTGTGTATAGACTATCGAGCTCTCAATATGGTCACCATCAAAAACAAATATCCGATGCCACGGATAAATGATTTGTTTGACCAGCTCGCTCAAGCCAAGGTGTTCTCAAAAATTGATTTAAGATCGGGATATCGTCAATTAAAAGTACGGACAGAAGATATCCCAAAGACAGCATTCACCTCCAGATACGGATTATATGAGTTCACAGTAATGCTGTTTGGACTGACGAACGCCCCCGCATATTTCGTCCACCTCATGAACAAAGTGTTTATGAAATCCATGGACAAATTTGTCATGGTATTCATTGACGATATTCTGGTATACTCAAGGACACCAGAAGAACATGCCGAACATCTCAGAATTGTTTTGGGAGAATTAAGGAAACATCAATTGTACGCCAAATTTAGCAAGTGTGAATTTGGCTAAGGCAAGTTGGTTTCCTAGGCCATATATTAACCCAAGAAGGCGTGGCCATAGACCCAGAAAAAGTCAAAGCCATACTTGACTGGAAACCACCAGCCAACGTGATAGATGTACGGAGTTTCCTAGGATTGGCCGGATATTACAGAAGATTTATTGAAGGATTCTCCACTGTGGCAAAACCAATAACACAGTTGCTCAAGAAAGACAAGAAATTTGTATGGACGGAAGCATGCGAGAAAAGCTTCCAAGAACTCAAGAAGAAACTAACAACCGCACTGGTCTTAACTGTGCCAGATATACACAAGAGTTTTGAAGTGTATTGTGACGCATCTCAGAAGGGCCTCGGATGTGTGCTGATGCAGGATGGCAAAGTTGTCGCGTATGCTTCTAGGCAACTACGGAAGCATGAGGAAAATTATCCAACTCATGACTTGGAGCTAGCAGCGGTCATCCATGCACTCAAGGAATGGAGGCACTTTCTGTTGGGAAATCGTTGTGAAATATATAGGGACCATAAGAGCCTTAAATATATTTTCACACAACCAGAGCTAAATTTACGGCAGCGATGCTGGTTGGAATTGGTCAAGGACTATGATGTCGGCATTCACTACCATCCAGGGAAAGCAAATGTAGTGGCAGATGCCCTTAGTCGGAACCCCAGCCCGGGCAACGACGGTCCACAAAACTTGAGGCCTGAGTTTCAGCAGGAGTTCGCTAGACTCAACATGGTGTTAGTCTCTGAGGGCACCGTATCAAATCTGGAGATACATCCCACCCTAATGGAACAAATTCAGAAGGCTCATCATGGACATCCCAGCATCGAAGGTATAAAGAGGAAGATGAGCCTTGGCAAGGCTTCAGAGTTCGTCGCAGACAATGAAGGAATATTATGGTACGGGGACAGACTTTGCGTACCTAACATTGAGGAACTCAAGCCACAAATCCTAACCGAAAGCCACACCGCTCCATACTCGATCCACCCTGGAGGAACCAAAATGTACAAAGACATTCAGGAAAGATTTTGGTGGCACGGTATGAAAAGAGATATAGCCGCATTCATTGCTTGTTGCGATTCTTGTCAGCGCATTAAAGCCAAGCTTCAAAAGCCAGCAGGGCTACTCCAGCCAAACAGGATACCTAAGTGGAAATGGGATGAAATTGGAGTGGACTTCATCGTCGGACTACCTCGATCGCAATGCGGAAATGATGCCATATGGGTCATCACTGATAGGCTAACCAAGGTAGCACATTTCATTCCCGTGAAGACGACCTACTCCACTCAAAGGCTAGCCAAGCTTTATCTCTCCCATATAGTTTGTCTGCATGGAGTCCCAAAGACTATAATATCCGACCGAGGCACTCAATTTGGCTCTAAATTTTGGGATCACCTGCAACAAGCTCTGGGCATGCAACTAGTTTTAAGTACAGCGTACCACCCTCAGACTGATGGACAAACGGAACGCGTGAACCAAATCCTAGAGGACATGCTGAGAGCCTATGTGCTCACCTATGGATCCAGTTGGGAAGAAAGTTTGCCATATGCCGAGTTTGCTTACAATAACAGTTACCAAGCCAGCTTACAAATGGCACCCTTTGAAGCATTGTACGGACGGAGGTGTCGTACCACACTAAATTGGTCAGAGACAGGTGATAGTCGTATCTTCGGCCCAGGCATACTCAAGGAGGCCGAGGAGAAGGTTAAGCAGATCAGGGACAAACTCAAGACAGCCCAAAGCCAATAGAAGAGCTACTACGATCGAAAGCATCGTGAGGTCAGCTTTGAACCCGGTGATTACGTATACCTCCGAGTGTCTCCTATGAGGGGCCTGCAATGGTTCAAAATTAAAGGGAAGCTAGCCCCAAGATTTATTGGACCATTCTGTATAGTTGCACGAAGAGGCACAGCGGCCTACAAACTAGACCTACCCAAGGAGCTGCCAAACGTCCATGACGTGTTCCATGTCTCACAATTGAGAAAATGTGTGAGTAACCCGGAAAAGCAGGTATCTCATGAGAGCATTGATGTGCAACCAGACCTCACCTACAGAGAGTGGCCAGTAAAGATTTTGGAAGAGTCTGAAAGGAGGACCCGTCAGAAAACAACAAAAAATTTCAAGGTTCAGTGGTGCAACCACACCGAGGATGAAGCTACATGGGAAAGGGAAGATTTTCTCCAGGCAGAGTATCCATATCTATTTGAGGATCGGCAGAAATCTCGGGAACGAGATTTTTCCTAAGGGGGTAGGTGTTGTGACACCCAAAATTTTATTTGGCTTTTTCAAACTTTTATTTGATTTGAGGGATGTTATTTAAAATTTTCTGAAGTACTCTCCCTCTCAAAATATTTTCTTGTATGACAAGTATTTTGTTTCGATTCACCCAAGACGTGTTTTTTTTGGTCTTGGAGGTTTTCCCTTCTTATTTGGACTCAAAACCAAATGCTTTTCACTTGGGAAAATTTCTTTTGAAGATCTTTTAAATAGCCCTATGGCATTTGGAATGACCCCTTCCACTTTCAAAAATCCCTCTTGCCATGACATGAGTGGAAACCACCTCCCAAAATCCATTCCTCATCTTTGTGTCAAGCTATGCTTCAAATACAGAAAGTTGAACCTCTCCATATATTTGTTTCCATTTAATTCTTATCAAAAATAATTTCTGCCTTCTAGTTTGATCCTTGGAGATTTTCAAAGGAGCTACCCTTTCTACTTTGAATTTTTCCTCCAAACCAATTTCCCTAGCTAGTCCTTTGAGCCCTCAACCAGGATCCATGAAGATCCACTGGTCTCCAGTTCAAATATTTCAAATTGTACTTGCTGCATGTTTGGACCTTATTTGCCAAATTTGATGAAATTCATTTGAATCCTCCTCCTAAAAATCTGAGAAAATTCAGGCAGCCTCTGGGTGCATTGAGAGGTCACCTCACCAAGTCCCAGCTCCAGAAATTTTTTTCTTCAAGCCAAATCATTTCATCGAGCACTTGAAGGGCACTGTTGCCGTCATGTTCAGTAAGTTCAGTTAACAGTTTCAGGAACTACTGCCGTTTTCTTCAGAGCCCGACGTCGATCTCCCCAGTACCGCGGTGGCGCCTTGCTCCCTGTCCCCTCCTTCTTATCCCTGCGCCGCACGATCTCCTGGAGGCTTGCGGGCGTCGGCGACGAGCAGGACGAGGTGCGCCACCCCGTGAGTGACGACAGCGGCGGCTTTGCGGCCGCCAGAGAGAGGCACACCGTGGACGCCGCCGTCCAGCGCCGCCCAAGCCACCGGAGGCCGCCGCGTGGCCACCCACTCACCCGTGCGCGCTGACACCCTCGTCGTGAACTGGTAGGCGTGGAGCGCGCTCTCTGCCGCCGCCGTGCCCGTACGGCTGCCCCGTCGAGGACCGACGCTATTACGCCAAGCCCGACCAAGGTTAGCGGGGGAACGGCACCAGTGAACCTCCCTGATGTTGCCTGGCCACTTAAACTCCCTGCCCAACCCTTGCCTTGCCGTAATTGCTCGCCGGAGCGATCCCGTTCACGGCCACCCCCTCGGATCGCCTATAAATAGAGGCCCCGAGCTCGAACTCGAACCTACACCACCTCTGCACTCCACCAACACCACGCCAAGCCACTGGAAGAGCCCCGAGGGAGCCTTCTTCCCCAGCTCCGGCCGCCTCGGCCCGTCACGGGACCCAGCTCGATTCACTCCCGTGCGTGCACCCCTGCCCCTCAGCTCTTGCCAGTAGCCTTCTAGTGCATCCAGTCTGCTGACCCGCGCTTCAATTTGGAGTTTGCAGCACCCACCGGAGTTCTCCACCATCGCCCGAGCCACCGTCCACCGGAGAAAGTGTCGCCGTCGACGTGGTGCTCTCCGTCGGTCAAGTCCACCACCCACCGACGCGGAAGAACACACTGAACCTCTTGGTACCCTCCGATCCCTCTATCTCGCCGCGGTTCAACGCCGGCGACCACCGCAGCCTTCGGGCGCCGGCGAGCTCCGTTGGCCGTTTTTAAACCTGACGTGTGGACCCCCCCCCGTCAGCCTCTCTTCTTTCACCCGCGAACCGTTTTCTGAAAGCGCCTTCAGGCAGAGTGCGTTTCCTCTTTGGGCTGGCGCATTTCTTTCCGAACCATTTTCTGCTTTCTCAGTTAAGTCCCTGGATCTTTTCTGTTTCATCACAGATTAGTCCCTGGACTAAAACCCTTATAACTTTTTAATAAAAGATGATTTTTGAGTGATTCTTTTTCTGTCAGTCTGTATTTCTGTCTAGTTTTTTATAGTATTTATTTGGAAACAATTTGGAAAAAAAATTATGCACGCGATGATTTTCACGTTAGTGTACGTTTTCGCTACCGTAGGTTCCGGAAGAGGTGACGGACCCGCGAACTTCGCCGAGCTAGACTCCGACTTCTCTGAACCAGGCAAGCATGTTTGAACCTTTGATATGATGGGTGTTTTGCATGTTTGCTTGAATGGTTTGTGCATGGCATATGAGCATCGGTGAGTATCTCGTTGCATGTAAGGCAACTACCCGTGTGTTCCGAAGTTACTATGATCTCTAATGAGAGATGGCCTAGTCATGTGGTGACATGAAAAGCAGTAAGGTGGTATTGTTGTAGCATGCCAGCCTTACGACATCCGATAAACTCCGACGTTAACGTGGACTGAGTCACGTTACCGTTCTTCCCCTTTCGTGCTGCCACATGTTTTCTGCAAGGAATACGGTTTAGTAAGTTGTTAACCTCTTTCCGTGTACACACCAAATAGAGGGGCCGGGATGAGGGTTCCATGGCCCTGGATTAAAGCCAGTCATCCGGTCAGGGGGCATGGGTGTTTCCGGTTGGGACCGAGAGGGGGGCACCCCTTAGAGCGCGCGTATATAAATTTGATCCCATGCTGCGCGAGGTTGTAGCCTCCCCGTCTCAAGGTTTTTCTTGAACGTTGCCGAGGGTGATTCCTGGCATCGGAATGTTGAATGGGTGTGTACTGGTTAGATGTGTTTCTCCTAAAACACCGTAAACGGAACTAGTCCCTGTGACTACTGAAATCCGTTGGCTGTGGTTGAAGTACAAATTCTGCAGAGTCAAATCCTTCCGAGTCATCGTATCCATGGTCAAGGACCGTGACCAATGTATCCATATCTATGTCAATCCTCGTGGTAAATCCCCGGTGAACAAGCTTGAGTGGTATACCCGTTTGAACTGTTATTCCTGTGGATGGACTAACCTTTATTTTATCACGTATCTCAATATTCCCTTGTGGTGATATTAAATTCATGAGCTACTAGATTATTAAGTTGTGAATATAAGCCCTTTATGTGATGTCGCTCAGACGTCCGACTCTGGCATGCTTGTCATTTACTTTCAATATAAGCCCTTTATGTGATGTCGCTCAGACGTCCGACTGTGGCATTCTTGTCATTTACTTTCAATATAAGCCCTTTATGTGATGTCGCTCAGACGTCCGACTGTGGCATTCTTGTCATTTACTTTCAATATAAGCCCTTTATGTGATGTCGCTCAGACATCCGACTGTGGCACTCTTGTTATTTACTTTTGATATAAGCCCTTTATGTGATGTCGCTCATACGTCCGACTGTGGCACTCTTGTTATTTACTTTTGATATAAGCCCTTTATGTGATGTCCCTCAGACGTCCGACTGTGGTACGCACTGTCTTTATATTCTATTATAAGCCCTTTATGTGGTGTCGCCTTGACGCCCGACTGCGGCATTGTTATTCTTTTTGTATCCCTTCGAGGAGTCATTCAGACACTCGATTGGCCTTCAGTATTACTTTGGGATTTCGGGAGGACTACCGCCCGACTTCTCTTTTATTTCCCCTGCATTATTATCTTGATGTCTGAGTGCGCTTGATAATCTGTTCATATGCATCATGTTTACATTTGTTATATCTTATGTCCGAACTGTCTTGCGAGTACTTTCATAGTACTCACCTGGCTTGTTGATTTGGCCAGATGTTGATGAAGGCGATCTCATGGATGAAGAGTTTGATAGTGAGCCCGACGCCTAGAGGAGTCCCAGTCAGTCCCGTGCGATCCTGGATATATGCTTCCGCCACCCACAATAAGTATTCTCGAGCCTCACTCCGACGCTCGAAGAGCTATTAGTTTCAGGAGTCATATCACCTACTTCGCTGTGATATTTCCACCACCGCTATTATCGTGAGTTAGTAGTTATGCCACCCTATCCGCCTTTATGTTTTATTGGCGTGTTTGTAATAAATTGTTGAGCAGTCTCCGCTCAACCTTGTATTATATTCAGTACTCCTGGTATTTTATTCTGTGATCAAGATTTTGTCCAACAGTAAGAAGGATTCTTCTCTACTGGTCCGTAAAAGGGATCGATTTCTCAATAAATATTTTTATTGGAAAACCGGTCGTGACAGTTGTGCGGAACCCGTGGCCCGTCTAGCCCTTTTATTTCATATGTTTAGCACATGACCAGCCCAGTTTGGTTTTTTCCTTTCTGAAAATGGCTAGCCAGCTATTTTGTTTTTTTGCAGAATAACCAACGTAGGCCTACTTGCTTTTCTACGCCCTGCTGGGCCGGAAATCTTTCAAGACGAGGAGGGATGCATTTTGCCCAGAAAATGGGCTATAAGTAATAAGAAATGGGCTATAAGTAATAATAAATGGGCAATAAAATGAAAAAATACAGCAAACATGCAATTAGTTCCAAAATACTGTTTTCTTTCCGATTTTGATATTTTAAATTTCATTGTTTTTGTGCGGGTAAAATTTCATTGAATTTAAATTAAGGTATATTTAGATTTAAAATTAATTTGAATCTGGCTAGAAATTTTAGGCTGTATGCTGTTTGGGACAGATTTGGAGGCTCACTTGTGGGTCTACTAGGTTGACGTGTACTTTGGCTTTGTCAACTTAGTCCACAAACAATTCTAGCAGCAGTGACCGTTGGATGTTAATCCAACGGCCGTGCTGCTTCTTACATATCTGATCTTCTTGCTCCAGCCGCCCAAACCAGCTCCGGTGGGACTGCCTGCTCTGGCCTCCCGTGGCCGGCTGTGCTGCCGCACAGGCCGCACCGCCCCACCCTACTTCATTGCTGGCTAGGCCATTCCTCTACTCACCCACACCTCCTATTATTTTCCGGCGATGGTAGCCGAACCGGTAAACCCTCGTACTCCCCACCGCGTGGGCAACCATTGTCGAGTCTTCCCCAGCTCCGTGTCGTTCCCTTCCTAGGCCTCGCAGTCGTCCACCGCCATGGTGCTCTCGGCGCGGCCTGGTCAACGTGGTCAACGAACGACATCCATCGGCCGTGGACTGTATGCGCAAAATAATGATTCCTCCACCTGACAGCTGGGACCCACCGGAAGGGCCTCTGTATTTCGTGAAAAAATGTTCCCCCCGCTGACATGTTAGACCCACCAGCTATATCTTCGCATGGAAGGAAGTGCCTCCTTATTACGTACAGAAAAATGAATACCCCCTGCTAGCTGGGACCGACCATAGTGGGAGGATGACTTGTGGGCCAACTAAGTTGACGGGGACGGAGGGCTTTGTCAACTTAGTCAATATGAACGATTCTAGCTCTAGTGACCGTACGATGTCCATCCAACGGCCGTAGTGCTTCTTCAACCTCTGGTCTTCTTGCTCCAGCCGCCCAAAGCAGCGCCGGTCGTGTCGCATGCTCCTGCCTCCCGTGAGCGGCTCTGCTGCCGCGGAGGCCTCACCGCCCCCTACTATTCCCACCACTGGCCAGGCCCTGCGGCGGTGGCAGCCTCACACCGCAGCCGAACCAGTGAACCCTCGTACTCCTCTCCGCGCGGGCTTCCACTGCCGCGTCTTCCCCGGCTCCGCGTCGTCACCTTCCTAGGCCTCGCCGTCGTCCACTGCCGTGGTGCTCTCGGCGCGGCCTAGTCAACATGGTCAAGGAACGACTTCCATCGGACGTGGACTGTACATGGAGAGGCTGACAGGTGGGTCCACGGCCGCAGCAAGGAAGTGCCTCCTTATTACGCGGAAAATAATGATTCCTCCACCTAACAGCTGGGACCCACCGGACGGGCCACTGTATTTCGCGGTAAAAACGTTTCCCCCTGACTGCTGGGACCCACCATCTTCATCTTCACACGCAAGGAAGTGCATCCGGGCAAAAAAAAAAACGATTCGCCCCCTGACTGCTGGGACCCACCAGCTACACCTTCGCACGCAAGGAAGTGCGTCCAGGCAAAAAACGATTCGCCCCCCTGACTGCTGGGACCCACCGGCTACATCTTCGCACGCAAGGAAGTGCATCCGGGCAAAAAAAAGATTCACCCCCCTGACTGCTGGGACCCACCAGCTACGTCTTCGCAGGCAAGGAAGTGCCTGACAGTCGGGACCCACCTGGTCGAAGCGTACGTAGCGTTGTCATTCTGGTCGCGAACGTGTACGTACATACTGGTCGATGTAGAGGCGCGCACGTAGCATGTACACATATGTACAGCGGCCAGGGTGGAAGAAAGAAAATACGGCCACGTATATGTACATACGGGCGGGGTCTCGAACGCCTACTCGCGCATACGTACGGCCAGGGCTCGTGTACATGGCTGGGTCGGAACGGATAAACAGCGTTGTCGTCGTGTTCATGGGGAGGCAACGGAATGCGTCGTGTTCATGGGGAGGCAACGAAATGCATCATGTTCATCGGGAGGCAACAGAACGCGTGGGAGCCAACTGGCTGGGTCGGAACGGAATGCGTGGTCGTGTTCATCGGGAGGGCTTGGACGGAACAGGCGATGGAAACGAGACATGGCGTACCACAAAACGGAGGAAACAGACCTCCTACGTTCGGAACGGGGTCCTGTTGATCGGGAGGGGTGTGGCGTACCGCAAAACGGAGGAAACAGAACTCCTACAGTCGAAACAGGGGTCGTGTTGATCGGGAGGGGTGTGGCGTACCGCAAAACGGACGAAACGGACCTCCTACCGTCGAAACGGGGGTCCTGTTGATCGGGAGGGGTGTGGCATACCGCAAAACGGACGAAACGGACCTCCTACTGTCGAAACATGGGTCCTGTTGATCGGGAGGGGTGTGGCGTACCGCAAAACGGACGAAACGGACCTCCTATGGTCGAAACGGGGGTCCTGTTCATCGGGAGGGGTGTGGCGTACCGCAAAACGGGACTCCACGGGATACTATTCATCTCCACCGTCGACCTCCTCCAGCCTCCACGGGCTACCGTCGGCCTCCTCCAGCCTCCACAGGCTCCTGCTCATCTAGCCTCCACCACGCGCTACTCCACCGGCTACTGTTCAACCAGCCCTCCGCGGGCACCCCTCGACCGTCTACTGTTCATCTAGCCCTGCACACCACGGGGTCCTGTTCAACCACCCCTCCACGGGCACCCCTCCACCGTCTACTGTACATCTAGCCCTCCACCACACCACGGGGTCCTGTTCATCCAGAGGCAACGCCACCGCTCACTGTACATCCAAACCCCCCCCCCCCCCCCCGCAACGCTCACTGTTCATCCAAGAGGCAGCATCGATCGGCTTCAGTTAGCAGTAGTAGCAAAGGAATCGCTCGATCGGGTTCAGTTAACAGCCATCGATCGATCGCTCGGGTTCAGTAACGCGTAGCCTGCAGTGCAATCGCTCGGGTTCAGTTAGAGCCCAACGCCTCGCTCGGGTTCAGCTAGAGCCAACGCCTCGCACACTTGCGTGTACGTGTACGAGAGAAACGCGCATCGCTCGGCCCCCGACCTCCCACCGTAACCGGGAACTCCTCGAAATTTTCCTCCCCCTCGCTTCTACCATGGTTTTTTCCGTCATGGACGGCCCAAAGAATGTCATGCAGCTGCGTCTCCGGCCCGCCCAGGACGAAAAGCCCATTTTCTGTCAGGATTTTTTGTCATAGAAGTAGGAGCCCACCACATCTATGATGGTACCTGATTAGTCACAATTATCCTCATAGAAGTGTCATATGTATGACAGAGAAAAAAATTCGTTCGGCCCAAAATGTCACGGATGTGTCTTTCTTTACTTGTGTAGGTAGTGCTAGTAGTCTACCAAGAGGCACCCAGCACAGGTGGGCTTGGGACAGACTAGGTGCAGTGGCACGGTGTACCAAGTGGCACCCGGATGGTGGGCTTGGGAACCCTGCTCACATCGTTTGGGGCCGTGAGCGACACCTCGGGCGGATCTCCTTGCGGATGGAACCCGAATAGGCGATAAACCTGGACTAGAGACTTCTGTGGTTAGTCAGGTCGTGGCTGACTCCCTCGCCAGGCTTCCGCTTGAAGGTTGCCGAGATACACGACGTGTACATGGTGGTAAGTGGCGAGAGCGTGTGTGAAGAAGTACACCCCTGAAGGGTTAACATCTTCTATTCGAATAGCCGTGTCCGCGGAAAAGGACTTCTGGGTTGCCTGTATAGTTCATAGACAAGTGAAAGTGGATACTCTAAAATGCGCAAGATAAGCGTGAGTGCTATGGATGGCGTTCTCGTAGGGAGACGGGAGAGGATCCATAGTGGGGTATTGATATGGTGAATATGTGGACTCCTGTGCGCCACCTCAAAAGAGTTACTTGCAGTCGTAGTTCAGGATAGCCACCGAGTCAAAGCTGGCTTGCTGCAGTAAAACTCCACCACCCCTTTTGTTGATACTGATGCATATGTAGAGAGTTTTGATGTAAGTCTTGCTGGGTACATTTGTACTCATGTTTGCTTAATTTATGCTTTTGCAGAGAGACGTCAGTCTCAATAGTAGTTCCGCGTGGACTTCGATGTTTAGCTTGTTACCTCAGGTACGATCTTGTACCCTTGGGAGGGTCTTGTAGATAGTCAGGCTTCTCAGCCTTTTTCATTTGTAGTTGTCTGTACTCAGACAAGTTAAGCTTCCGCATGTGCTCATTGCTTGTATGACTTGAATGCTGGGTCATGAGACCCATGTTTGTAATATCTGACTCTTCGGAGTCTTATGGATAAATACTTTGAGTCATAGAGTTTTGTTGTGAAGCCATGTTGTATTTACACATATCGAGCATATTGTGTGTATGATTGAAATGCTTGGTATGTGTGGGATCCGACAACCTAGTTATCTATCCTTGGTAGCCTCTCTTGTGGGGAAATGTAGTCTAGTGCTTCCATTGAGGCATGGTAGTCTGCTACAGCCCGGTTTACGGGAGTCCTGTTAGCCCAGTTGCTACTGCTCCGGAACACTGAGACTGGCCGGCATGTGTCCTTCTTCGATGCTGTGTCTGTCCCTTCGGGGAAATGTCACGTGGTGCCTTTCGGAGTCCTGTTAGCCTGCTACAGCCCGGATTCCCGGAGTCCTGCTAGCCCAGTTGCTATAGCCCGAATTCACTCGCTGATGACCGACACGTTCGTTGCTGGGTCATGTATGCCTGTCCCTACAAGTTAGTGCCACAGTGGGTTCACGACTAGTCATGTCGGCCGAGTTCTCTGTCATATGGATGCTAGCGACACTATCATATACGTGAGCCAAAAGGCGCAAACGGTCCCGGGCCAGGTAAGGTGGCACCCGTGGCAATACTGTGCGTGAGGCCGCAAAGTGATATGATGTGTTACATGCTAGATCGGTGTGACTTAGGATCAGGGTCCTGACAGCTTTGGTATCAGAGCCTGACTTGCTGTAGGATTACCAAGCCAAACTGGTCGAAGTTGAGTCTAGAAATTCTTTAGTTATGTAAGGGAATTGATTGTGGAAGGGAACGTAAGGCTCTATTTTCTTCTTTACCTTATGCCCTTCTGATCTAAGTCAACCTCTTCTTTTCTACGGGGATTAAGAACTAGGCCTTCTCATATATTTATCAGGATGACGTGTTACTAATCCATAGACTTATAGGATTGATGGATTCAAGTCTCAGTTTAGTTTCTACTACTTCCGTGTGTTCATAGCTTGCCTCAGAACCTTGATATTATGATGTTCTAGTGGTTATGCCACCATTTTGCAGGATGTCTCAAATCATTTTGAACATTTATAGCCGTTATGCTGTCCGAGTCATCCCAGGATTCTAAATAGTCTGATGCATTTGCAAATCCCTTCTTTCCGTTCCCGATGTCCCTTTGGGCCAGTTCAACCACACTAATCGGTGAGTAGAGGTACTCTATTGCCTCGACATATATGTTGGAACTATTATTATGACCCTAGGTATCTTAGGGAGTCACATAGTAATCTAGCAATGCTTTGTATTCCCAGTGTGATGATTCTGGCCATTATTCTCGAAAGCATCCCGTGATGCCATTTAGTTAGTAGGCATTCTATTTCTGGTTCTTGAACCCAAGATTCACTCTACTTAATTCGTGTAGATAGTGTTGCTCGTTCCTTTAGGATATTAGTAACCTTGTGATAGTCCTCGAGGTCCGTGGTATTTCCTTCTTCCAAATACCATGAACCATTAAGGCAGAAGTTCTTTGAACCAAAAGCTCACAATCAGATTACTCTTGAGGAGTTCTCCATTCATAATTGTGATTCTGCCAGTTCTACCTTTCTGCATGGGTTATCTGGAAGAAACGTGTTGAACTTGGTTCGACATATTAATCTATGGATCCACAACTCAGAAAGATATATGTTCCCTTGAGTTGTTCCTCTTCATTTGTATTCCGACCATCGTCTATCAATTGATAGTCATGAGTAATTGTGCATCCGTGTTATCGATGCTTATTATTCTTGTGGTCCGTCAAGCCATTCTATTTCAGAATGACTAGGAGAAACAAACTCCAGTAGCTCGTCCATCTCTTGGATTGGGTCATGAGAATTGCACCAGCTCTTATGAATTCTTGACACAGTGATACTTCTCGCCATCATCATTCGCTCCTCGGTTCCGTGTTGTTGCAACCGGAATACCGACAAGTGAACCGTGATGTGTGAAATCAATAGTCCTAGCAACTAGTTGCTTGGTAGTAAATGGATAATATTCTCATTCTTAGCGAGTTGGTTATTGGATCATCATTCTAAGATAGATTGTCATACCTAGTCATTATTTCCGGTGCACTCTTCGATCAATGAGTTAGGATGATTCAATCCCTTGCTTATTTGATCATATCGTCTTGCTCTGAAAAGCAAGATTGTTCTCGAGCTTAGTAACATATTGGTGGTTTGTGATGTTCTGAATATCTTCTCGGAAGTATTACCAGGTTGTCACCTGACCGCTATGTTGAGTTCGTGATCATGTTGGTTTTCCTCCAAACCACCCATTCTCCGAGAATCTGTGTTGGATACCCCTGAGCTAGTTGGTTAAGCCAAACAACAACTTCGAGAGTTGGAAGATAAATGCTTGTCTGACTTAGTTCATGTTAATGGATATCTTTTTGTGTGTGTGTGTGTTGAAGAAAGATGATATCTCCATCGATTGGTCCTCGCGATCAGTTGTTGGATCTATTGCCTTGTCAAAACTTTGACTTGAGTATGGGCTATCGTCAAGTCAAATCAGAACCAACGATGTTCGTAATGTTGTCTTACTCGTGGTTGATCCCTCGAGCATACACCATTACATCTTTTGGTCTGACCAATGCTATCACCGTGTTCACATGATGGTGGAAGTCCAGTGAAATGGAAATTCCGATGAGTTGCTGTTGAGCCCATCAGCAGCATTTTGTCTCCCCCATGATTCATGTTGAACATCCTGCTAGTGTTGGAAACTTGTGAGCAATGCTTTCGAGATCCGTTCATGAAGCATATGTTCGGATGAAAGAAGCGATTTCCTCTAATACGTGTGCATTTGATGCAAGTTGCCGCCGTGAGTTTGAGAAAGATTGCTTTTGCCTCCTCTGGAATCATCCCAAGTTAGTCATGCATGTGCGAAGTGCTCTATGGTTTCATAGGTTGGCCGCCTCCTCTCCATATATGTTCCTAGCACACCAAGCCACTTATTGATTTGTTCGAGGAAAAGGAGTTGCTATGCGAATACTAGTTCATGCACAAGATTCCAATATCCTCGATGATGGTTCCCCACCCGAACCCGGTACTGTTTTATTGTAAGACTACCACGTGGTCATGCTTGTCTGGGACAGCATGTTCACATGTGTGTAGCCGTACCTGCTCATGTTTTGGAGCTTGCTATCGTAGTTCATCTCCCGAGAATCTCGCAACGTCATCTCATCGATTGTGTTGCAAACTTTCCATTTCAAGCATGTGGATGTCTGAAATATCCCTTTACCAGCCAGATCTGAATCTCTGGTAGACATGATGGTTGGAACATTCCCAACATTTGCATTTTATCCCCAGCTTGCACCACCATTGTGCCAATTCCCATGGGCTGCCCTTCTCAGCAGTTGTTGTCCAGGATCATCTACAAAAGTGGTCCTACCATGGGTCCCATCCATTTTCGACGATAAGCAAAAATCATCCATAACGTTGTCTTCAACAAGGTAGTCCACATCATCCATCCTAGTACGAGTATGTCATTCTCCTGAACTACTTCAAATGATCGATTGTGATTGCCTCAGGCTGGTATCAAGAGTTTGAATGATTCTTGTATAAAAAGTAATTCTTCTTGCCAGTTAAGGGAATAGTTCTGTCAGTCACCTTCCGTAAGGTGCCCCGCTGTGGTATTAAGGGCAATATATCTCCTCACTACTCTGAAACTAGCGCACCGTCTTATTCAAGCATGTAGTTGTCGTCTACCAAGTGAACCTTTCGTCATCTGTTTCACTCCATTCCTCTGGATGTATGTTTTGTGTCTCAACTCGAGAGATGTTTCAATGTCTCACTTCATGAGTTGATCCTGAGTTGCTCGATCTTCAAGAAGATCGATTCTTGTAGAGCTTCTTTCTGTCATCATTGTGTTGGATGAAGATCTCGAAAGCAAAGACGTCGAAGATCAATATGAAGCAATGAATCAATGTCCTCGAGATGGCAATTAGACCATGAAGGTCGTGTTAGATTGGTGTCCCCTCTGTCCTCTTACCTCACGTCTTGAATCTCGGGACGAGATTCTTGTTTAGTGGGGGCGAGTTGTCATAGCCCTAGATTGCTTGTAGTTAGTTGCATCTGTGAGCATCCATGCATCATGTTTATTTTCAAAAGAATTTGAATTGGGGATGTTCAAATCCTAGCACCAAATGAATTCAACTAGGTTCAAATAAAAATATTTTCTATGAACTCAAAATGCCCTGCAGAAAAGTTCATCATTTTTGAATTGGCTAAAAACCTCTTACAAAAATGGTGCACATATTTCTAGGACATTTTGGATTTTTGAATTAATCCATATTGTATTTGAATTGGGGCATTTAAATTCTATAAATAGTTTAAATGTTCTAATAATGGTGAACTAGTTGAGGGCTGTTGGAGATAATTTCAAAAGTGCCCACAAATATTTTCAGCATTTTACAAAATGCTTTAGTACTTTTACTAAAGCCAAAACAACAGCAAAAAAATAGAAAACAGAAACAAAATTACATAACTAGAGAGAAGCAGAAACTTACCAGGTCTACACTGTAGTGGCCCGGCACTGTTCCTGGCCCAGCCCAGGGATAGGGGCGTCTTCTTCCTCGTGCCAGTGGGCACGAGGGCGTGTGCCCACGGCACGCCGGCCACCTCCTGCTTACCTACTCGCTGCTGGAAGCACCCGAGGGCGCCACGCACTCCCCCTCGACACCCCTGGACCGCTCGCTCTCTCCCTCGCCCTCATCCCCTCCTCTACTCCCTCCCTTCTCTCTGTCCATGGGCGCCGAGACCGCCGATGAGCACCACCGCGACGACAGCCTCCCCCGTGCCTCTCCGACGTGACCTCGGGCTCCGCCGTTGACCCATACGCCGTCTCCACCGAGCCACGTGACGGGAAGAGCCCCGGAGCGCCGCCCCCGAAGTCTTCTTCATCCTCGGGTCACTGAGATCGCCGGCGACCGTGCTTCCGCTCCGAGGCATCCCCGAGCCCGCTGACCTTCTCCTCCGCCCCAAGTGAGCCCCTGATCGCTTCCCCCCTGTCCCCTTCTGCGATATCGCGCCCTAACTAGCCCACCGTCGAGGTCGAGATCTCCCCGCCACCGGCCATGTCACCACCGTGGCTACGGCCGCGCAAGCTCGCGTACGAGCTCACAGATGCACTCACCGCACTCCCTCGAGTCGAACACGACCATCCATGGCTCCTTTCGTGCCCCACATCGCCCAAACCATTGTTGGCCGAACTTCGGCCGCCGCACTCATCGTCGCCACCGCCGCTACAGAGCACCCCAGCTCCAGCCGCCACCACCGTTGGATGCGCCACCCCGCCATCTCCTCGTAGATGCTCTCCGCGCGTCCAACCGTCGACCGTAGCGCAAGTCCGGTTAACCTCCACCATCGTTTTTGTCGCCACCGGCCAAATTCCGGCAGGCTGACATGGCGGTTTAGCTTAAGTCTAATTACCCTATCTAGTTAACCCCCAAAGACTGACAGTGGGCCCTAGCCCTTGTAATTACTTTAGTTAAGATTTAACTAAACCCCGTTAGCCACTGTGTCTTTGACATATGGGTCCCACAGGTCAGGTTTGACCTGGACCGGGTCAGGTGAACTGCTGACGTCACTGTTGACCTTGCTGACGCAATAAAGCTTTTCTGGTATTTTCAATAATCAGGAAATTCCAGAAAATAGTTAAAACTTCTAAAAATTATAGAAAATCAACCGTAGCTCAGAATGAAATAATTTATATATGAAAAATTATCAAAAAATCCAATCGATCCATCTGTACCTTTTTCACGCATGTTAGAACAACTTGAAGTTGCTGAATTGGTTAAAACAATTAAATGCATTTTTAATAACCACATGTGGAGTTTGAATTTGAACCTAGGGTTCAAACCAACTTCATTTAACTTGTTGCTAGATGCATTAGTGTAAATCATAACATTCTTGACATGTAATGATCATGCGTCATATTGTTGAATTGCATTGTTTATGTTCCCTCTTGTTTGCCGGTGGTTGTTCCCCATCGGTAGTCGTATGTTCCGACGATGAGATCGATGACAGCGATGAAGAACTATACTATCTTCAGAAGTGCCAGGCAATCAAAACCCCCTTGTTCATTCCGACACAATCCCATTCTCTCGCTCCTGCTCTCTTTTACTGCATTAGGACAACACTGTTTCAACTGTTACATGATGCTGTAGCTGAACCCCTTTCCTCTGCATGACCTGTCATTGCCACAGTAAATAGATGAAACCCACTAGCATGAGTAGGAGTTGTTTGAGCCCTGATGTGCCTACTCATTCATGTTTGTTTGTCATGCCTGCTACTGCTTAGAGTTGAGTCAGGTCTGATTCATCGGGGATGAATTGGAATGTGGTGAACATGTCCTACTTTTGAGAGCTAAGTGTGTGAACACGATTTGGTAAAGGTAGAGGTGAGAGGCCATCTAGGAGTACATGGTGGGTTGTCTCATTGAAACCGTCCTCAGGAACTGAGTTCTGTGTTTGTGATCCATGAACAGCTACTACCACACATTGGGCTCCGGGCACTCCAAGCTCTCTCGACTTATTAATCAACCTGATATCTGTCCAGGAGTTGCAACTAGTTTCTGGTGTTTGTAGGTAGTGCTAGTAGTCTACCAAGTGGCACCCGTTACAGGTGGGCTTGGGACAGACTAGGTGCAGTGGCACGGTGTACCAAGTGGCACCAGGATGTGGGCTTGGGAACCCTGCTCACATCGTTTGGGGCCGTGAGCGACACCCCGGCCGGATCTCCTTGCGGATGGAACCCGAATAGGCGATAAACCTGGACTAGAGACTTGTGTGGTCAGTCAGGTCGTGGCCAACTCCCTCGCCAGGCTTCCGCTTGAAGGCTGCCGAGGTACACGATGTGTACATGGTGGTAAGTGGTGAGAGCGTGTGTGAAGAAGTACACCCCTGTAGGGTTAACATCATCTATTCGAATAGCCGTGTCCGTGGAAAAGGACTTCTGGGTTGCCTGTACAGTTCATAGACAAGTGAAAGTGGATACTCTAAAATGCGCAAGATAAGCGTGAGTGCTACGGATGGCGTTCTCATAGGGAGATGGGAGCGGATCCATAGTGGGGTATTGATATGGTGAATATGTGGAATCGTGTGCGCCACCTCAAAAGAGTTACTTGTAGTCGTAGTTCACGATAGCCACCGAGTCAAAGCTGGCTTACCGCAGTCAAACTCCACCACCCCTTTTGTTGATACTGATGCATATGTAGATAGTTTTGATGTAAGTCTTGCTTGGTACATTTGTACTCATGTTTGCTTAATTTATGTTTTTGCAGAGAGACGTCAGTCTCACTAGTAGTTCCGCGTGGACTTCGATGTTTAGCTTGTTACCTCAGCTATGATCTTGTACCCTTGGGAGGGTCTTGTAGATAGTCAGGCTTCTCAGCCTTTTTCATTTGTAGTTGTCTGTACTCAGACAAGTTAAGCTTCCGCATGTGCTCATTGCTTGTATGACTTGAATGCTGGGTCATGAGACCCATGTTCGTAATATCTGACTCTTCGGAGTCTTATGAATAAATACTTTGAGTCATAGAGTTTTGTTGTGATGCCATGTTGTATTTACACATATCGAGCATATTGTGTGTATGATTGAAATGCTTGGTATGTGTGGGATCCGACAACCTAGTTGTCTATCCTTGGTAGCCTCTCTTATGGGGAAATGTTGTCTAGTGCTTCCACTGAGCCATGGTAGTCTGCTATAGCCCGGTTTACCGGAGTCCTATTAGCCCAGTTGCTACTGCTCCGGAACACTTAGACTGGCCGACATGTGTCCTTCTTCGATCCTGTGTCTGTCCCTTCGGGGATATGTCACGCTGTGCCTTTCGGAGTCCTGTTATCCTGCTACAGCCCGGATTCCCGGAGTCCTGCTAGCCCAGTTGCTACGGCCCGAATTCACTCGCTGATGACCGACACGTTCGTTGCTGGGTCATGTATGCCTGTCCCTGTAAGTTAGTGCCACTTTGGGTTCACGACTAGTCATGTCGGCCCGGGTTCTCTGTCATATGGATGCTAGCGACACTATCATATACGTGAGCCAAAAGGCGCAAACGGTCCCGGGCCAGGTAAGGTGGCACCCGTGGGAATACCGTGTGTGAGGCTGCAAAGTGATATGCTGTGTTACATGCTAGATCGGTGTGACTTAGGATCGGGGTCCTTACAGGATTGGCCAACCATGTCAGGTGGAGCACTCCCCTGACCTAGCCTGCCGCTTCCAACTTCCTAATCTCCTCTGTGATGAACTCTTGTCGTTCCAAAGCTTGCTTCCTGACCATCTGCTTAATGGGCCGCGCATGAGGGCAGACAGCAATATGGTGCTCGATCAGCTCCCTGGGAACGCCGGGGATGTCGGATGCTTGCCATGCAAACACATCAACATTCGCCCGCAAGAAGGTGACGAGCGCGCCTTCCTATTTGCTGTCGAGGGTGGAGCTTATGGTGAAAGCCCCTCCCGTGCCATCCTCCTTGATGGACACCTTCTTGGTCTCTGGCGGTGCAGCTCTGGATTTCTTGCTCTTGCCGGTGGAGCTCTCTGGCACGTCCTCGACGAAAGCACAATACTCCGAAGAGGTGCGCTTGCCGGAGTGGGTGCGAGAGGTCTTGCCGGTCTTCTTCCCTCCCGGGGCTTCAGCGGCAGGAGCAAGTGCCTTAGCGGCAGTTGCTGCAACTGCCTCCCGGTAGAGTTTGTCGGCGCAGATCAACATGTCTTTCTTGTCAGAGGGGACGGTGATGATGGTCATCGGCCCAGGCATCTTCAGCGTGTTCTAAGCGTAATGTGACACCGCCATGAATTTGGCTAGTGCTGGGCGGTGGAGAATCCCGTTGTAGGGCAAGGGGATCTCGGCAACATAAAAAACAATCCTCTCTGTCCTATAGTTCAGCTCGCCTCCGAATGTAACGGGCAGCGTGACCTTACCCTCTGGCTGACTTCTTCCCTGATTGACCCCTTGAAACAGGCGAGATCAAGTTCATCAGGAATCTACAGCCTTTTGATCACAAGAGGTGAGATCAATTTCAGACCGGCCACGCTGTCAACCAGCATTTTTGTCACCTGAAGGTTGTGTATTGTTGGTGAGACCAACAACGGCAAACACCCGACCGCACTTGTGCGATCAAGGTGGTCCTCGGTGTCAAAAATGATAGGCGTGCTGGACCACTTTAGTGGATTTTGAGCATCGAACCATGGTTCCGCTGCTGTGATCTCCCACGCCCATTGCTTGAGCCGGCGGTGAGAGGTGTGCAGTGAGGCGCCACCATCGATGCACATGGCCTCCGTAGCTTTCTGGAACTCATGCTCGCCGGACTCATCGTCCTCGTCATGATCATCGTCTTCCTGTTTCTTGTCGCAGCCCCGAGCAGGCCTTTCTTGTTGATTATCTTTGCCGTGGCGGCCAACTTGGCCGACATGCTTCTTCCCGGATCCCTGAGCACCATCCTGGCCCTTCTCCTTGTCCCGCCTTTCATATTCGGCTTTCCGCTCCTCTGCGAGCTGCTCGACTTGCCGGCAGTTTTGGAGGTCATGGCCCTTGGTGCGATGGATCTTCCAGTACTGCTTGTCAGAGCCTCCTGGCTCGTCGGCACCCGCCAAGGCCCGGCAGGCGGCGCACTCGGCAACTTCCTCGCCGGGGTCGTCTTCCTTGGTCTTCTTGGCAGCACCGGCATCGTCGGATCCCACAACGGCAAGCACAGCCTTGCCCTTGCGCTTCCTGTTGCGGAGTCGGCCCTTCTTTGCCGGGGCGATGACATCTTCGTCTGAGGAGTTGGTTTCCGCACCGGCGTCTTTGCCGGGGTACTTCCTTCCCTCTTCAGCCCGAGCACATCTATCGGCTAGAACGTAGAGTTCCGCCACATCTTTGACCTTGTTCATCGCTAGCTCTTCACGCATCTTATGGTTACGCACATTCTGATGGAATGCGCTGATGATAGCGGCGGGATGAACATCCAGGATGTTGTATTGCACTCGGCTGAACCTCTGTATGTACTTGCGTAGATTTTCGCCTTCTTTCTGGGGGATGACATGCAAGTCACTTGCCTGGCCATGAGCTTGGTGGCCTCCCGTAAAGGCACCAACAAACTCATGGCACAAATCCGACCAAGAATAAATAGAATCCACTGGCAAGTGCATCAACCATGACATGACGTTGGGTTTAAGTGCCAACGGGAAGTAATTGGGAAGCACCTTGTCGTCGCTAGCTCCGGCAGCTTGCATCGCGATGGTGTAGATGCTAAGGAACTCTGACGGGTGAGTCTTGTCGTTGTACTTCTCGCCAACGTCAGGCTTGAACGTGCGGTGAGTGGGCCACTGGAACCGCCGCAGCTCACGGGTAAAGGCTGGGCAACCCACCTCGTAAGGTAGGCTACCAGAGCCTCCCGGTGCTGGGTGGTCCATACTCGCGCTGTCGCTTGATGGTGATTCGAGCGTCTTCATGGGCTCGCTCCCGAAGAACTTTGCGCTGATCGCGGTGGGTCCGTGGGTCGCACGACGCTATGGAAATGTTATCACAGGCGTTGTCCCGACGGACCGGCACCCGCGGTAACTGGCGTGGAGGAGGAGCTGCAAAACACCTCCGGTCCTTCCACCACTGGCATGCGGTGGCTCGACAGAGCATCGGCCTTAGGGCCCAGCTGGTCGCGGCCCATCTTTGTTGGCGATGCCGACGAGGCTTCGGATGGTGCCTCTCCACTCGTCGAGCTTTTTCGCAGCAGGAGGGAAGTCGAGGAGCAACTGCGCGCGCCAAAGCTTCTGCTGGCGTGGGTGGCGGCGAAAGCTGCGTGGACCGTGACGCGCTCCGACTCTTAACCATGTTAGAAGGAGCTCTATCACGGCCTTGCGGCTGCGCGCCATTTTCGCTAGTGCCTCGGCGTGCATGCTGGTCCTCTACGTCTCGTGAATGACGCGGAGGACTCTTCCCGTGGTGGCACTGCTCGTCGCGCACAACCTGAGAAGAGCGCGTTGTGGACGCCGGCGTAGGCGTCTTGGAAGTCACCATGCCGCCCGTAGGTGGCACGACGCTGCCCTTGAGGGCCCCGCGCCGCCTGCAGGGGGCACGGCTCCGTGTATGAATTTGGTGGCGTGCGGCTCGTTGTCTCGTGCACGAACGACGCCGCTCGCCAGGCTTTGGCAGCGAGAGCGATGTGGGTGTTTGCAGGCCGTGCCTCGGCCTCCGTCCGCGACCGCCATGTTGCTCGCCCGCAGTAGTACGGGTTGCTCGGCTCTAGATGAACCGGTCACCGTGATCGTCTTCTTCTTGGGAGCCATGGTGATGAAGAACAGCTATACTAACTACTAGGCCAGATTCTCACAACTGCGCCCCCTACCTGGCGCGCCAAAGATGTCGGTGGAAACCTATGGGATCACGGGGATCCCTTCTACGGTTGGCGGGCGCAGGGTAGCGCGGAGAGTGGGTCTAGTAGCTAGCACAGCAAGATTTACCCAGGTTCGGGCCACGAGGATGCGTAATACCCTAGTCCTGCTTTGGTGTATATTTGAGTGTTCTTGAGCTCTTGAACTAGCTATGGTGCGTTTCTAGTCCAAAAGATCTGAATCCTCTCCTCAGTATGCTTCGGGCCTCCTTTTATAGTCAAAGGGGCTGCCAGAGTGGCACACAGGAGGTGGAAAGGTATGTACAGAGTACAAGCTTATCGCCTGTCATTACAGGACAAAGCGCATTAAATGCGCTACTTAGGTATCCTCTTGCTTTATTGGGGACGGTAACGAGGCCCGTCTCGTCCGTCGCTGCTCCGCCTTGCTTCGACACGCGTCCAGGCCGACGAGGCATGCAGCGCCATGTAGGCTGACATCCTGCTGAGCTGGCGTGGTGGTAGTGTCGTCACGAAGATCTGCATGCCACCATGAAGGTGCTTGACTAGTTGGATTAGGAGCCACGTACTGCCACGTGGGTACTTGCTTTAGTCGATGGGTTGGCCGCTGAGCTGGGGCGGCGATGGGGCAGCAAGGCCTTGCCGCGGTCTTGTGGATATTCCCGGCAAGACACTTGCCGGGGCCTTGTGAGCACCCTCGGCAAGACCCTTGCCGGGGCCTTGTGGGAGTCTTCAGCAAGGAGCCTTGCCGGGGCCTCGCGGGCATCCTCGGCAAGGAGCCTCGCGGTTGTTTTGCCTTCTGGTTCTCATCTGGGCTTTGTATGCTCTTTGTCTTCACAAAGATCTACATGCCACCATGCAGGCATTTTCCGAGCCTTGGTTCCAACATTGTCGATGGTGTCGGAACTCTCAGGCTTCAAGGGTGGCTGTGATTTT
Source organism: Aegilops tauschii subsp. strangulata (assembly GCF_002575655.3). NCBI lineage: Eukaryota > Viridiplantae > Streptophyta > Magnoliopsida > Poales > Poaceae > Aegilops > Aegilops tauschii. Next base: position 73,125,708 of record NC_053041.3, read on the forward strand.
GGTGTTAGGTGAGCTGCCCCGGCAAGACTCTTGCCCGGGTTGCATAGGCCACTCCGGCAAGGGTCTTGCTAGGGGAAAGCCCATCTTGTTGCTTGACCTTCCTGCACCTCTGTCTTGGCGCCGCTCCAGTAGTCTTGTATTTATGCTTCCCTCCTCTGCCCCGCTATAAGTGTGGCCGCAGGCGCGGCTCTGACTGCCCGTGCAGAAGTAAAGGGGTATAAAGGAGAGCCCCTACTTTTGTACACCGATAAAATTGCATATGTTCTTCCTACCGACAGTCCATAAAAAGCTAAAAAATAGGGTTAGATCATCATCTTCAGACAAATCTGTGTCTTTTGCAATATTCTTTTCAGTGTTTTTCTTTTTTGAATTTGCGGTTGCATCGCCATGAAGAGTCGTTCGTCTTAGCGTCTAGTCCCTTAGAGTTTTGACTTGTGGCCCACATAGGGGTAGTTACCCCACATGTCCTCTATACTATCATTTGATACTATCTATATACTAATTTACCATTCTAAATATGTTCATCTACTATATCTAAGATATATGGAAACAAGTTATACGAAAAAAATTCATTTGAGTCCATAGTTTTTTGTATATTTTGAAAATACCTTCATATTTGTATGTATAACACAATATACTAAAAAAATCACATACTACCTAATAATAGGATATATATATATATATACACTACCTCAAATATTCTTATATACTACATACTATATGTACATGCTATCAGTTTTGACATATACTAAATAGAACATGCAAAACTCACGTGAGGGTAACTACCATTGGTGGTAGGAGACATTTGTCTTATATATATACCGTAGTTCCATAAAGCCACCACATATCCGTCGCCATCACGACAATCCGAGTCCACCACCAACACATTCCCGCCATCAATCTGTGTTCCACCGCTCATACATATATCTGCCGCCAATCCGAATTCCACGAGATTCATCTCCTCCACCAATCCTAGTCCGAGTTGACTATGTACCTCTTTGTTATTGATTTGTAAATCACGCCATAGTACGTGTCATGATCAAGTCGACGTTCACATATGTTGCCCACCTGAAGAAGAGTTCCAGGTCCAAACTAAAAAAATTGTGTCTGGAAAATTCTGACTAGGCAGTTTTTAAACCTTGTGGGAACTTTTCCGATTTTTTGTCGCTGAGCAGAAAAAAGAGGGAAAAAGCATAATAAAAAGAGAGTCAGAGTGTGCTTCTCCCTTGATTACATGTCGCGCCATGATTTTGTTAGTGTTCTAGGCTTGCATCTCTAGTTCGGTCTAGCCTAGGACCAGCATAGTATCGTCGTTGAGCGTCTATTCAAGTTTGCATCTCTGAATTGATTATTGCCGACATTTTTTCTATAATATAGTAATCTTTGCCAACTCCCCATATCATCTACATCATGTGTTTGACACCACCTAGCAATCGCTCTTTCTGCTTTGAGAGTTTTGACTACAACAGTTGCCCATCACCACATGTTGCTTGGTAAGAACCGATAAGAATTTGTGATTTTCTTGATGGATTTGTGCCTTTATACCACACCACATCCTATTAGTAGTTAGCAGGACCATATTATTTTGTGTTTCTCTTGCTGCTAACCATGGCAGGATCACCAACCGGTGAGCTGGACTGGGAGAAGATGATGAATAAGGAGCTACATGATAAATTTCAACAAATGATGGGTGAACACGTGCTAGAGTTGCTCAAAAAATTTGAAGAGACCATGGACAGAATAAATGGCTTTGAGAAGACGTATGAAACCAAGTGTGACGGCCCCGATTCAATCATGCACTAATCATACATGCAAATGTGTACGGTCAAGATCAGGGGCTCACGGGAAGATATCACAACACAACTCTAGACACAAATTAAAGTCATACAAGCTTTATATTACAAGCCAGGGGCCTCGAGGGCTCGAATACAAACGACTTAGCGGAAGCAACAATACCCTAGTATAGACATAAGTTAAACAAGGTTGCCTTAAGAAGGCTAGCACAACAGCAACAACGATCGAAAAGGCAAGGCCTCCTGCCTGGAAGCCTCCTATCTAGTCCTGGTCGTTGGCGGTCTCCACGTGGTAGTAGGCACCCTCGGGGTACTAGGAGTCTTCGATGGTGGCAGCTGGCTCCTAGGATCTGCCATCTGATCACAGCAATCGGGTATACGGGAAAAGAAGTAGCAAAGCAACTGTGAGTACTCATCCAAAGTACTTGCAAGACTTAGATCAGAACTATGCTAAGTATGCATCGATATCAAAGGAATGGGGCTGCATCTTTGCAGTGAACTGCGGAAATGCCAGAAGAGGAGGCAAAGCCTAGCCTATCGAAGACTAGCATCTTCAAGCATCTAGCAGCATATAGAAGAGTACAATATAGCATATTATAATTAGCAAGCATGTTGTAGTATTAATGCCCAGATATCCTTTCTTGACTCCCTGCGAGAAAGCAATCCCGGAGCCAAATATATCCATTCCACATCTCAGTATTCAGTTCTAGTTGTAAAGATCGGGATACAACTCCAAGTCGTCCCTCTTACCATGGACACGACTATTTGAATAGATTATCTTCCCTGCAGGGGTGCACCAAATTACCCAACACGCTCGATCACTCTGGCCCGACACACTTTTCTTGGTCATGCCCAGCCTTGAAAGATCAACACATCACAACCCTACCTAGGCTCAACAGATTGGCCAGCACGCCGGTCTACATCCTAAGCACACAAGGCTCTTGGGCCCATCGCCCTTTGCACTCCTGCATGTTGCGTACGCGGCTGGTGTGCAGACCTAGCCCCCTTATATAAGCGAAGGCTGACACAGTCCAACCCGGTGCATTGCTCAGTCGCTGATGTCTGGAAAGCTTCGGCTAATACTACGACGCCGGTTGCCCATATCTTGTCCTACTTGGCGGTTAGTGCGTATAGGCTAGTGGCCAACTCAGATCAAATACCCAACCTCATTAGTGTCTTGGGAGCGCACGGTAATGATCAATGATCCATGATATGCGGTCCCGCCGCCCCGTCTCACGGACTAACCGCAAGGGCGAAGAATGTCGGGTCGTGCCGCGTAGAAAATTCGCAGGTACCCTCCAGGTCAACCTGACTTCACATCAGTCGTCACATTTCTCTCGTGGGTACCCCTCAGGGCCGACCCAACTTCATCATGGTTCTGTGGTTAAGTCAAAGTAACCTTGTGTCCAAAGCAGCAAGGGGGAAATCCAAGGATTACCCTCGATGAATTCCTACTCGATCTAACCGTCAAGGTGGACTTGGAGGAATCACCCTCGATGGTCCACACTTGAGGGGTTGCACGACAGAGTCGTTATCGAAAGTGGTGAAGGAGGAATCACCCTTAATGACCATGACCGAATAGCTACACTACAGAGTTAGCATTAGGAGTGCGCTACGAGGTATCACCCTCGACACTCGATAGTAGCTCTGCAGATTCGAGCAACTAAGGGGGGTGATGTGCTGTGTTGGGCCCTGGACGTCGATCATGTTGGTCGAGTCATCAGTCATCAAGCAGGCGCAACTGGGACAAGGTGAGGGCTCTCTAATGGATCACTAACCAACATATACTAAGCAGTTTAGGATAAGCAGGTAAGGTAACAAGTGCAGGTTACAAAATCGGGCTATGCATCAGAATAGGATCATACACAAGCAGTAGCAGTTCTAATGCAAGCATGAGACAGAAGGGAATGGGCGATATCAGAAAGATCAAGGGGGTTTGCTTGCCTAGAAACTCTGCAGACAGATATAGATCCTCAACGGTGAAATAGAAGATCACTGGTTCAACCGCGGTCTCGGGGTCTACCGGAAAGAAGTAATAGAGGGGGAACAGAACAAATAACAGAGCAATCAAAGCATCACAAAGCATAACATGGAAATACACGGTTCTAGGGGTGACCTATCGTAGTACTAGATGTTGTGGACGGAGAGGGAAATCATCTATGGATGTATTTCCGGTGTTCGGCATTTTCTGGACAGATTAAAGGGAGGGGACATTTCATGTTTAGCATGCTAGAGGCAAGTGACGGATGAACGGATTGCATATTCAGATTCGTTGTATTTTTATAAGCAATTTTCATATATAAAATATTTCCATCTTAGTTACTAATTAATTTATATGAATTTTTGAAGTTTTATGCTATTTCTAAGAATTCCTGGAATTATTTTAAATCCAAAATGCACCAAATCAGCTAGGTGCACCCAGAGTGCACCAGAGGCTGACCAGCGGGCCCCCATTGACCTAGGTTAATGGCCTAGTCAGGTGGTCAACTGTACCAGTTGACCAGTCAATGGGACCCGCGGGGCCCAGCGGTAGTGACTCCGGAGGTGCCACGCGGCCGCCGCATTAGCGTCGGGCGCGGGGAGCAGCCACATCGCGGACGCCGGCACGCCGAGGCAGTGAGCACGTAGGTCGGACCGACAGCAAGGGCGGGCGCAGGGAGCGACGGCCGGAGGTGTGTGGCTAGGGCGGTGAGCGGCACGCAGCGGAGGGCAGTGTCCGCCGACAGGCGGCGATGCGTGCAGAGCCTAGGTGGCGCGAGCGGCGTACGGGGCGGCCGGCGCGTGGGACAACAGGGGTGCAAACGTAGGTGCTTGCAGGGTGGCAGCAGTAGCAGGCCAGCAATGGCAGGCGACGGCGAGGGAGTGGCGGGCAGCGGCCGACGTCGTGCGGTGCTGGCATGGGCAGGCGAGGCGGGGCGCGCGGCTGGAGCTTGCAGGGCATGTGCATGGTGTAGCGGGGGAGCCGCATCGACAATTGAAGACGGCATGTGAGGCCACACGCGGGCGGGCGCTCGTATGCGTAGCGGGGTCACCGGTGGTCGGAGACGAGGGCTAGCAGTGGGCCAGTGCAGACACGTGAGGGCGCGACGGTGGTAGTAGGCAGCTGCGGCAGCAGGCAGCGCATCGTGCAGTAGCAGTGCATGGGAGCAACAAATGCAACGGCGAATTGCGGGCGGCGGGAGTGCGAGCGAGCACGGACATGGGGACGGCCGCATTCGGCAACAGAATCGATGACAGAAAGGGGGTGGATGCGGCTCACCGAGAGGGGAGTCGGGACGAGCTCAGGGAAGCCGAGGCGGTCCGCTGGCGGCGGATCCGACGACGATGGCCGCCGGGGTAGAGTAGGAAGTCGAGGCCGTTCCGACAAGGTAGGAGCTCAGGGCTCGAACCCGCGGATGAAGACGACAAAGGGGACAACGACGAACCTCCCAGACGTAAGCAGATGGAGAACGGTGGCTGATGGCCACGTGCACGGTGTGTCGGTGTGGAACGACACCTATGGGATCACAAGAATCCCTACTACGGTTGCCGGGGCGCAGGGTTGCAAGAAGAGTAGGATCAGTAGCCAGCACAAGAATCGTTTACCCAGGTTCGGGCCGCGAGGATGCTTAAAACTCTAGTCCTGCTTTGGTGGGTGTATTTCAGAGAGTTCTTGAGCTCTCGAACTAGCTGTGGTCAGTGCGTGGTTCGAAAGAGCCGAATCCTTCTCCAGTATGACATGGGCCTCCTTTTATAGTCGGAAGGGGCTGCCACAGTGGGACACAGGAGGTGGAAAGGCGTACAGTGCCCGGGGCGAGGCCTGTCCCGTCCGTCGCTGCTCCTCCTCGCTTTGACACGCGCCCTGGCCAGCGATGCGTGCGGCGCCATGTAGGCAGGCAGGCAGCTGAGGTGGCGCGGTAGTGGAGCCTTCACGAAGATCTGCATGCCGCGACGCAGGCGCTTGATGAGTTGGCCTGGGGGCTGCATGTTGCCACGCAGGTGCCCGCCCAACTAGTTGGTCTGCCAGCTGCATGTGAACGGCGGTGGAAGCTTGGTTGGCGTAGGCCTAGCGGTGGCCCTGCTGGCGTCCTTGGTGAGGGCCTTGCCGGGTGGCCTGGCAAGTGTCTTGCCGTGTGGTCCGGCAAGGGTCTTGCCATGGCGCGCTGTCGTCCCCGGCAAGGGCCTTGCCGGGCGTCTGGTGGCCTTCCTCGGCAAGGATCTTGCCGAGGATCGTCGTCTTCTAATCCTCATCTAATCTTGAATATGTCTTCACAAAGATCTGCATGCCACCACAGAGGTGCCTTCCCGAGCCTTGGCCCCACGTGGATGATGGCGTTGGGGACCGCGGGCTCAAGGGTGGCTCGCTTTGTTGGTGTGGGGCGAGCTGCCCCGGCAAGGATATTGCCGAGGCTGCCGAGGATGCCCCGGCAAGGGTCTTGCCGGGGGAACCTGCTTCGTCCCTCTGGCCTCGCAACACTTCAGCATTTGCCCTCTCCGCTTGGCCGTTGCTCCGTGGGTGTGCCACGGAAACAAAACAGACCTTGCTACTGAGGTCTTGAATGTATTGCATGAAGGTGTGGCTTGTGAACTGCGTGCCGTTGTCGGTGATGACTCTGTTTGGCACACCAAAATGGCAGACCGGTCCCTTGAAGAACTTGAGGGCTAACTGAGCAGTCACCTTTCTCACTGCTTCCACTTCCGGCCACTTTGTGGACTTGTCGATTGCAATGTACAAGTACTCAAAGCCCCCGACAGCGAGGGGGAAAGGGCCCAGTATATCAAGCCCCCAGACCGAGAATGGCCAGGAGAGAGGGATTGTTTGAAGGACTTGAGCTGGTTGATGAAGCTTCTTTGAATGGAACTGGCACGCTTCACACTTGGTTACTAGTGCCGTCGCACCCTGGAGGGCGGTGGGCCAGAAGAAACCTTGCCGGAACGCCTTCCCGGCAAGGGCCCTCGACCCTATGTGGGAGCCACATACGCCTCAATGTATCTACGCCAACAGCTCCAGTCCTTCCTCCCGGGGGATGCACTTCAATTTCACACCATTTGGCCTTCTCCTGTACAGGACGTCACCGATGAACTGGTACAGGGCGGACCGACGGGCTACTTTTTCCGCTTCTTCCTGCTCCTCAGGAAGCTCCCCTGTTTGGAGGAATTGGATGGTATGCTGCGCCCATGCCGGAGCCTGGGGCTCGATGGCAAGGGCCAAAGGCATTTCTTCCGCCATGGGAGCGGCTGTCTCTATGGCTAGGGCTTGACGCCCTGCCGGAGCCAGTTGCTCTTGGGCAGGCTCAGCGTCCGCGGCAGCACCCTTGCCAGCAGCCCAAGGGGGCTCGGTAGGAAAGTACTTGCTGGGACCTGACTTCCTCCGCTTGTTCTACCCAGTTGATGGCTCGACGGATGGTGGCCCTCCACTCGTCGAGCTTCTCTGCGGCAGGAGGGAAGTCGAGGAGCAGCTGCGCGCGCGCCAAAGCTTCTGCTGGCATGGGCGGCGGCGATAGCTGCGTGGATCGCGGAGCGCTTCGAGTTCTAACTATGTTAGAAGGAGCTCCGTTACGACCCAGCGGCCGTGTGCCATTTTCACCAGCGCTTCGACGGGCATGCGGAACCCCTTCATCCCGCGGATGACGCACATGGCTCTTCCCACGGCAGAGCTCAGGGTCACCAGCGTGGTGACGCTGCTCGTCGCGAACACCATGGGAAGAGAGCGTAGTGGTCGCCGGCGTGGGCGTCTCTAAGGTCGCTGCGCCGGCCGGAGGTGGCACAACGACACCCTTGGAGGGCCCCGCGCCGCATGCGGGGGGCCCAGCTCCGTCTTTGGATCTGGCGACGTGCGGCCGGTCATCTGGGGCGCGAACGACGCCGCTCGCCAGGCTCCGACCGCCAGGGCAATGCTGCTGCTCGCGGACCGTGGCCCGGGTCCTGTCCGCGACCGGTCCATTGCTCGTGCGCACCGGCACGGGCCGTTCGTGTCCCAACGAGCCGATCGCCGTGGCCGTCTTCTTCTGGGGAGCCATGGCGATGAAGAGCCGCTAGGCTAACTACTAGACCAGATTCTCACAATCGCGCCCCCTACCTGGCGCGCCAAAGATGTCAGTGTGGAAAGACACCTATGGGATCACATGAATCCATACTACGGTTCTCGGGGTGCAGGGTTGCAAGAAGAGCAGGATCAGTAGCCAGCACAAGAATCGTCTACCCAGGTTCAGGCCGCGAGGATGCGTAAAACCCTAGTCCTGCTTTGGTGGGTGTATTTTAGAGAGTTCTTGAGCTCTCGAACTAGCTGTGGTCAGTGCGTGGTTCGAAAGAGCCGAATCCTTCTTCAGTATGCCACGGGCCTCATTTTATAGTCGGAAGGGGCTGCCACAGTGGCACACAGGAGGTGGAAAGGCGTACAGTGCCCGGAGCTTATCGCTCGGATTACAGGAGAAGACGCATTTAATGCGTAGGTTAGGTGTCCCTTTGCTTTATTGGGGATGGGGGCGAGGCCTGTCCCGTCCGTCGCCGCTCCTCCTTGCTTTGACACGCGCCCTGGCCAGCGAAGCGTGTGGCACCATGTAGGCAGGCAGGCAGCTGAGGTGGCGCGGTGGTGGAGCCTTCTCGAAGATCTGCATGCCGCCACGCAGGCGCTTGATGAGTTGGCCTGGGGGCTGCATGTTGCCACGCAGGTGCCCGCCCAGCTGGTTGGGCTGGCAGCTGCATGTGAACGGCGGTGGAAGCTTGGTTGGCGTGGGCTTGGCAGTGGCCCTGCTGGCGTCCTTGGTGAGGGCCTTGCCGGGTGGCCCGGAAAGGGTCTTGCCGTGGCGCGCTGTCGTCCCCGGCAAGGGCCGTGCCGGGGGTCTGGTGGCCTTCCTCGGCAAGGATCTTGCCGAGGATCGTCGTCTTCTAATCCTCATCTGATCTTGAATATGTCTTCCCAAAGATCTGCATGCCACCATATAGGTGCCTTCCCGAGCCCTGGCCCCATGTGGATGATGGCGTTGGGGACCGTGGGCTCAAGGGTGGCTCGCTCTGTTGGTGTGGGGCGAGCTGCCCCGGCAAGGATATTGCCGGGGCTGCTGAGGCTGCACCGGCAAGGGTCTTGCCGGGGGAACCTGCTTCGTCCCTCTGCTCTTTGTGGTCTCGGCCTTGGCGTTGCTCTGATTGTCTTGGGCTTTGGCCTTACCTTGGCTCACCTCCCCTGTTCTGCTTGGTGTGACCGCGGGCGCGGCTCTGACTGCCCGTGCACAGGTAAAGGGGTACAAAAATGCACCCCTCTTTTTGTACACCGACATGGCGAGGATGCGGCGAGGGCGGGCTCGGCTCCGCGAGAGGAAGAGAGGAACAGCGTGAGGAGGAAGAGAGCAGGGCTAGGGTCGGGCCGAGGGGGTGGAGCGCGTGCTTAACCACGTCGGGGGTTCCGACAGATGGCCGACACGTGTGCACATCCTTGATGTGAATGAGCGCTCTGCCTCCAGCGTGATGGAGATGAACAGAGGTTAAGGATGGCGCAGTGGTGCGCTGGGCTAGCACTGTTCATATTGGGCTGAATTGTACAGTAACTTCTGGCCTTTAGTCTTTCTTTCCTTTTATTCTGTTTCACTTTTCTTTTATGTTTGTAATCTATTTAATTACTAAAAGAGTTCTCTTAAGTATGAGACTTGTCCCAAAAATGACTTGCAATATTATGGGGTTGTCCACAAAGTTTGCGGTCAAATGGACAATATATAAAATTAGGTTTATATTTAAATTCTTTTGGACCACTTATTAATTTTGTAGGAGTTTATTTGTGAGTCAAATGAAGTTGGTATCAACTTGAAAATGGCCAGGGGAATTATAGAATATTGTGAACATTTTAGTTGTACTGTTAGAAGAAATAATTAATTTGACTTAGATTTTAACCACGAGAAATTAAATTTAGCAAAATGGGATGATGTGGCATCATTAGTGAGGGATTCAATGTAGCATAAGTATCGGGGTGTTACAAATCTCCTCCACTACAAGAAATCCCATCCCGAGATTTTAGAGGTGGAGTAAGGGGAAGTTCTGGTTATAAAATTCTAACGGGTCTTCTTGTCCTTGGTTGCTCTCTTCGAAGAAGTTGATCCCTCTCGTTGATGTCTTCATTTGTCTACTTCAGGTCATCATGATAAAGTCATCATCCTTTCTTCTGAATTTCCATCGTACTTACGAGACAAGGGGTAACTTCGAAAGAACGGACCTTACAAGGTTGATTACCTGGTACATAGCCCGGGGAATGTGGTAGAAAGTATATCTCGAATTGAACATAAGAGAACAACGAGAGAAAAATAAGAAGGTACAATAAGAAGTTTCAAGCAGTTAAACGATCATTCGGTGCCTGAAACAGAGCGTGAAGAGGTTCAGAGCAACGGAAGAAAGATACCGTGCCTGATACTACAATAGATCATCCCTAGGACGTTAGCTCCACTACAAAAAAATACACTTCCGTGATGATACGTGTTTGTCACAGTAGGTCACGTTTTCTGTCATGCATGTACATCCATGACGATTTTATGACAGAATCAAGATAGTCATACCTGTGCTGTCATAGAAGTGGTCCATGACATTACCAAAATTATCATCACGGAAGTGTCCACTTCCATGACGATAAATCGCGTGTCATAGAAGTGCTTTCATCAAGGGTGACCGACACGTGGCATCCACCATAACGGACCGCCGTTAAGCTATCGGGTCCGGTTTTGGATCCGATTACCCGTTAACAGCCCCGACCAATGGGGATTTTCCATGTGTAAAATCATCATTGGCTGGAGGAAACACGTGTCGGTTCACCGTTGGGACAGATGTCATCCACTCGTTGGACCCAAAGCGCCTATGATACATCGACACATGGCACGGCACAACAAAGGCCCATTCCTGTGAAAAGGCCGGCCCGTTTGACTTGGTCAAAAGGTGGAGGGATGGCCCACGGCAAGCCTATTAACGGCCTATTCGCATATAGCCTATTTACAGCCCGATAACCCAGGGCCCATTTATGGCCTATCCGAATTAGGCCCAGTAGCGTCATCTGGGCCGTCCAATATAATTCCAGCCCGTTTTAACTTTCGGCCCATGTATGGCCCATGACGTCTTTCGGCCCAGATGAGGCCCTTTGTAACTATCGGCCCATTAACGGCCCGTGGTAAAACTGGCCTGTAATGAAAAGTGTATCACTTTATAACCATTAACGGCACGTGGTGAAACTGGCGCGTAATGAAGAGTGTATCACTTTATACCCATTAACGGCCCATTATTCCGTTGGGCCATTTCCAGCTCATGTTATCTTTCGGCCTTCTCAGGGCCCATTTATTCTTGGGCTCATTTCCAGCATTCGTTTACTTCCGGCCCGTTACTGTCATTTTCTGCTTGTGGGCCAAATTCAGCCCATGGTTAAAGTCGGCCGGTTTGTGGCCCGTTAATATGTTGGGCCGTTTTCATAGCGTCATCAAATACGGCCGATTAACGAAGGCCCGTTATGGTCGGCCCATGAACGGACGATTTCAACTCTAGCCCATTTACGGCCATAATGTGGTCTGTTATTGGCCCATGTTTGTCCAATCGATCATATGACCCATAGAAGGCCCATTGATGATACGGCTCGTAGAAGGCCCATTGTGTCTACGGCCCGTATAAGGCCCGTTGTTTCTACGCCCCGTAGAAGGCCCATTGTTTTTACGGCCCGTAGGAAGCCCATGTTAACTACAGTAAATATGTAGCCCATGGTTATTGTGACCTAGTTTTAAAAAATAGGTTATTGCGGCCACTAGCAAACCACGAAAAAAGAACTACACTGACTACAAGAAAACAAATAAACAAGACAATAAGGAAATAAATTAACAAGCAACTTACGCTAGGCTATCACGGCTATTACACATTTTACATCCACTCGGCATCAAAGTTCGCCACCAGTGCAAATATAGGGAACAAAGCAGCATATAAACGCCGTAGCAAAACAAGTCCAGAACTGAAACCACTTCAGAAGAGCTCAGGAAACAATATCCTGGGTACCCATAATGCTGCCAAGATGCTTAGCAAGCTTATTAACTTTCTCTTGTTTGGCGCTTAAATCCTCCAGCACTTGTTGTTGCACCAGAAAGTATGCATCTGAATTCTACAGGGACCTCCTCAGTCTTTCGGCTTCCTGTCGCATACCATCTGATCGATGTCTTTCAACTTGAAGTTGAGACTCAAGAAGCCGAACTGATTCAGGCTGCAAGTTCGAAGAGCTGGTGCCAGCAGTAGTAGCCAGTAACTCAAACACTACGTCAAGACAGGACTTTGGGGTTGTCTCAGTGTCTTCAATATAGTTTTCATCAGCTTTCTTGGAGACCAACAGGGATGTCTCACTATCTTGAACCTTATCTGCATTAGTTCCTTTACCATTGCATAACGGGGTACTCTTCTCCGATATATTATCCGTGTTCTAAAAGAAAAACAAACAAACACATCACAGGTTTACAATGTAGTATATGAAACTCATTTTGGTAAACCAGTTCAGTAGTAAGGTGGATAGGATAACAGCATGAAACTAACATATATCTATGTAGTATGGTCACTGTATGGTCCATATCATTCTAGTTTATGTTGCCAAATCAAGATAGATACAAGTCGAATCATATCTATTTAAGACAATGCAGCATAGACAGAATATAAGTGTGGGAAACTACACAGCAATAACAACACTTGTATGTGCATGGCATGAGAACATAACTGTTTATTCAATTGAAACTGAAATCAACATAGAGCAAGTTACAATAGCAAACACATTAAAGAAACGGGTTTAAAACATACCTGTTGAGCCATTGGAGTTTGAGTTGCATCCTTCAAATTTGAAATTAGTTGGTATGAGTAAATACAGTGATTCAAGAGCAAAGTAGTATGAACCATAGCTACGGAACCTGACCTGAGAACAATTCTTCTTCTGCTTTAAGCGTTGACTTGGGGTTCGGAGTGGTTCTCCTCGTGCTTTGGGCACTACAGTTGCCTTACTAACTGCTCGTATTTGGGTGCTCTGTGGTGGAGACAGTGATGTGTCAACGGGAACTGGGTTACTATCTGCTGGGGTTGGTGTTAGAAGGGGTGTAGCTGGTTCTCTGTCCAACTGGGTAGGGGTACAATCTGCGTGAGTCTAGGTTATGTGTGGTGGGGCTGGTTCTTGGGCAAGTACAACCGTGGTTCTATCTCCATCGACAGGTAGCACAATCTTTTCTGAAGATCGTGTTTTTACTCCCACAGATACTACCATCACCCCTTCAATTGAAATGGCTGATAAACAAGAAAAGTAATTGAATGTACATACATTGTAAGATAGACAGGCGCAATCGATGGTAGGGAAGAAAACATGGCATGAAATAATTCACATTTATGTGGTCTAACCAAACAGAATAGCAGGACATAATTTCACATATATGATGGCTCATTAAACAGGATAGCATGACACAATTTCACATGTATGATGGTTAACTAAACAGGATAGAATGAGATACTTCAAAATATGATGACTATGTAAACAGGATGACATGATATAACTATACGATGTGTCTATTAAAGTGGTTGTCATGTCATAAATCACAAACATGCCATCGATGGAAACATGATGGCATGATATAATTCATGGATAGAATGACATAATTCAAAATATGATGACTATGTAAACAGGATGAGATGATCTAACTATATTATGTCTTTAGAAAATGGGTTGGCATGCCATAATTCAAATACATGCTGAGGGAGTCCTGGACTAAGGTGTCCTCGGGCGTCCGGCCTATTATCCATGGGCCGGACTGGTGGGCTGTGAAGACATGAAGGCCGAACACTCTACCCGTGTCCGGATTGGACTCTCCTTGGCATGGAAGGCAAGCTTGGCGATCAACTATGAAGATTCCCTCCTATGTAACCGACTCTATGTAACCCTAGATCCCCCCGGTGTCTATATAAACCGGAGGGTGTAGTCCGAAAACGATATGCTCATTACCATAGTCATACAGGCTAGACTTCTAGGGTTTAACCATTACGATCTCGTGGTATATCAACTCTTGTAACACTCATATTCATCAAGATCAATCAAGCAGGAAGTAGGGTATTACCTCCATAGAGAGGGCCTAAACCTGGGTAAACATCGTGTCCCCTATCTCCTGTAACCATCGATCCTAGACGCACAGTTCGGGACCCCCTACCCGAGATCCGCCAGTTTTGACATCGACATTGGTGCTTTCATTGAGAGTCCCACTGTGCCATCGACGAAAGGTTCGATGGCTCGCCTTGTCCTTAAAGACATCATCACCTCCGGGGGAGCCCTGGCCCCAGCCCAAACCCTCCGGCTGGGCGGCTTTACCATGATTGCCCGTTCGGCCGTTGAGCCGACGATGACCTCTCGGGCCATCGAAAACCCCCTTCACATCAACTCCGAACACTCCAAGCAGATGGATCCGGCTGAGTTTTCGTCCTTGAATGAGCTCCTAGATTGCATCGCCGCTTTGGGAATCGCCACAGATTACGATCGGATCGGGCATAAAACCAATCAAGGAGAAATCAAAACTCCACCGGTCACTCACCAGATAGCGGTGGTCGAGGAGCAGGACGGCGAGTGTTCTTCTATATCGAAGACGGACTATTGTCGGGTCGCCGATCAGGAAGAACCGAATACGCACCAGCGAAAGGATGCGACCAGCCCTCCGAACAAAGAACCAGACGGCAGTCCTAAACAATCAGAAGATACTCCGAAGACCGGACTGTTGAGTCTGGAAGGTCTTCAGACTCCGAACAATCAATCAGGTCAGGATTAGGATTTAATTCCACCCACCCACCCGGACATAGATGCTCTCATGAGCATAAAACAGCAGTCTCAGGAGACGGTCCACCACTTCTTGGCCAGATTCCTCCTTGTCAAAGACAAGGTAAAAAATTGCTGCGACGAGGACACAATATCAGCGTTCCTCAACAATTCCCCGCCGCATACTGAAGCTCGCTAACTTAGAAACTATCGTACAGACACTACTAGGAAAAGGCCTACTAGTGGCGCACCAGTTTTGCCTACTAATGGCGCACTACTGGTGCGCCACTAGTACCACACCACTAGTATTAAATACTAATGGCGCACCACAGGTGCGCCATTAGTATACCAGATACTAATGGCGCACCATGTGGTGCGCCATTAGTATATCATTCGGTGCTCCACTGGTATTCCCTCCAGGTGCGTCACTAGTAAGGGCTTAAATGCGCCACTAGTAATGTATTTGGAAATCAAAAAAAAATCTAAATTTACAGAAAACAACGTATAAGGAAAAATAATTTTAAAACAAAAATGAAATAGAATCATAATTTTTATTATAGTAAGAATATTACAATGTCTTTACAAGTTTCCAATGAAAGGAAAATTGCAAGGAAATAAAAGAAAATCCTAAAACTAATCTTCTAGTAATCTTTTCTTCTTTTTCTTCACTTTATCCCTGCAAAATGTGACAAAATAAACAGAAAGACAAACAAACTATTTATAACATGTCAATACTGTCATTTTTTATGCAGAACTAGATATGAGCATATATTTCCAAAATTACATGGTAAGTAGTGCAGCATCTGTTGTTAAGTAATGATGAGAACCTCAGGACACCATCATTGGCATGGCAAGATTAAGGAGCACATGTTCTTATCAGTGAGAGTAGGAGAGAAAGAAAGAAAGTGAAGAGACCAGTGTAGCATCTGTCCAAATCAGATTTAAGAGAGAGGGAATTGGCAAGGAAAGATATAGTCCATAACCTGCAAGAAGAAATAGGCCATTGATAGCACATTTACTAAACATCTGCTGTAAGCAGAACACATACACCCACTTACACATGGGTACTTTTCTGTATATAGGTACACAAGCACAACACATGCACCTGGTATAGATAGGAGTATAAGCATGCATCTAAATCATGTGAAACATATGAAATAGCTAATGCAAAGAAAGAATTATCACTACACGCAACCATCAGGACTATGTCCTGTACAATATACAACTAAACCACCAGTAGATGACGTACTAAACCATACAAGAAATACCAATACATGGTATTTAGATAAAGACTAGTATATATCAAACACAATACCAGCTTGAAAGAGAAACTGTATTTTTATACCACTACGGGAGCAAGTCATGAACTACAGAGTAATTGCAGTAAACAGATGAATCAATATATGTTCATCAATAAGAGAGTTACAGCTATATACAAATGAAGGACTATATCCTTTATAAGATAACAAAGAAACATTAGCACTTATACATATGAACAAATAGAACCAGCAGCCAACTAATAAAGAAAGTAGCATGTGATATATGACAGGAACAATAACATCTATAAGACCAAGATAATTGCAATGATAACAGTAGGGTCATGCCATCATTCGATCCAATCATTGCAGAACTAGTTGAGCGACAAATCAAATATAACAGTAGTTCCATTGGTTCAGCCAACAAGTTAACAAAAGTTTACTTCCTACTAATTTTGCAACTCGTGATAATAAAGAAAGCAGAGCTCGACATCACAGCAACTAAAGTGGTAGACTAGGAGCTTGGAACCATGCACGTCAAATCGCAGAGCAGAAAAATAGCAGTACTACCTGGAGCAATAAGAAACTCAACAGACTGGGGCAACATTTGGAAGGAGACAAGCAAGTACTAAAACAGCTAGCTAGGCTGAATTCAAGATTAAAAAAAATTCATATGTTGAGCATGATTATACACGTCAAGGGGAAGGGGTTCACGGCAGGGACCTTCAGGTCATGGCATGGCATGCATCTCTCCTCTGCATGTGCATTGGTTTGCATCCAATCCTTGTAGTCCAATCCATGGACGTCCCTCCCTCCCTGCATCTCTAGAACAACACAACACTTAAATTTCATCAACTTCCCTTGCTACTGAATAAAAGAGGAGCAAGATGAATATGCTGCATAAGACATACATGGAGAAGCAAGCTCCTTGAAAACAGAGGAGATCCACGATGGTTGTTTTCATTCGCAACAGAAGAATTCAAAAAAATGCGCAAGTGTATGCTATCTATGGATACACCACCTCCACTAGTACCTAGATCCCAAACAGAGAAAAGAAATCCATTCATATGCAGAAACCCAAACTTGACTTTGAGAGAGCGGACTGATTAACATTTTTTTTGTTGCGTCGAATTTTTCACAAATAGAAGCACTCCAGCAACTATGAGAATAAATCATAGAGGCTGGCCGAACTAATTGGCGCACTCAAACGATACCTGAGAGCGGCCTGATGAACACATTGTTAGGGACGCACATCTAGCTAGTTTCCTGTATATCAATTAAGCTACTAGCTTGGTTGCTTCTTTTAGCTAGCATACACGTACGGGATTTGTTATAGCATACATAAACAAACACACGTTTCTTTTAGCTAGCTAGGCAGAAGTGAAGATTGACCAAAATCACATTCATATCAAGCAATGTGAAGCATCATTATACAAGGAAAAGGGGGGAACAGAGGAGTGCAGAGGGGCTCATGATGGGGGTGCTTTAGCCGATGCAGTACACCGCCGTCTCGCCGGAGTTTACCCGCCGCGTGCTTCCGCCCCGCAGCCACCGGGTGTAGGAGCATCGACCACGAGGCGGAGCCGCCCGTGGGACTTGCGGTGGGCGTCGGAGAGGGCGGAGCAGAGTCGCCAACGACACACCGGAGTTGGAGGGGACACCACCCTCGAAACCCTAGCCATGGGAAGGGGTCGTGGGTGAGCTCTCGGGGCCGCGAGAGGCGGATCTGGTGGGAGGGAAGGGAAGAGCGGCGGCAGGGGAGCACGGATCTGTGCTGCGCGCCGGCGAGGGCCGCCGGAACACGCCGGAATCGAGCGGCGTAGGCAGCGGCGGCGAGGGTTTCGTGGGTGGGGGGAGGGAGCAGGGAGAGACGAGTGAGAGAGGGAGAGGGAGAGGCCGTGCTGCAGGGTGCCTTTTCTCTAGATGGATGGATGGATGTGGGGTGGAGAGCTAGTGGCGCACGGGGTGACTGGTGCGCCATTACTAGTTAACACTAGTAATGGCGCACTGTGCCACGGTGCGCCATTATATTTTTGGAAAAAAAATTTAAAAAAAAATTTGTTAGTAGTGGCACACCATGTTTGTGGTGCGCCATTAGTGTCTATCACACTAATGGCGCACCAGCACACGGTGCGCCATTAGTATTTTCTGGAAAAAAAGAAAAAAAATTGTTAGTAGTGGCGCACCAGAGTTGTGGTGCGCCATTAGTGTCTATCACACTAATGGCCCACCAGCACACGGTGCGCCACTGCTATATAGGAGTGGCGCACCACATGTCTGGTGTGCCATTAGTGTGCATATTGTCTATAGCCCATTTCCTAGTAGTGAGAAGTACAACGCGATGGAAAGCGCCTGGAAAACTTAGGCAGCTTGCTGGGAACCGTCGGTCCCAACTCAATTCCTCCTATAGGCGAAGAGGGCGCATCCCCGTGGCACGCCCAGTCCAACAGTCAAGAAACATAAACCCATTACGCTGCACGGCACCGTTCTGGAGGGATGGCTCGATGGCCCATGCAAAATACACACGACAACAAATACCGTGGCAACCCACAGCCTTAGAGCATGTTGGATACTCCGGCAGGTAGGCAAGAGCGGCGAAGACATCCTTATCAAGGATACCCCAGAGCAGCACCCTCAAGAAAACGACGACACAAGAGTATTGACGGTCTTCGAGACATTCGCTTCAAACAACAAGCGCCAAAGGGCACTCAGCGACCTCGCCGAAGTCTGCCAAATAGCTGCAATAAACCCTTGGAACGACATGACTATAACATTTAATGTCAGTGACGAACCGATGTATAGGACAGTCCGAGTACTAGCCGTATTAGTCCTCAGTCCCATCATGGACGGGTGCCGACTGACTAAGGTCCTCATGGACGGCGGCAGCAGACTAAACCTCATTTATGAGGATACACTCCATAAAATGGAAATAGACAGGAGCCGCATCAAGCAAAGTAGCACAACCTTCTGAGGAATCATAGTCGGGAGGCGCGGTGCGCATGAAAAATCACACTGGACGTAGTATTCGGGACGCCGGAGAATTATCGGTCCGAAGAAATCACTTTCCAAGTGGCACCTTTCAGCAGCGGATACCACGCCTTGTTGGGGCGGGATGCTTTTACACGCTTCCGAGCTATACCTCATTACGGGTATATGAAGCTATAAATGCCCGGACCAAACGATATAATCACTCTCGTCAGTGATCCGGACATAGCACTCCGTGCTGAAAAGAAAACCGCATCCCTGGCCCTTGAGGCACTATCTGAAGCCCTCGCGGCCAAAGAATTAACCGCGCCGCGCTTCACGGTGGACAGGGATGACGTGATCGTCGACAAACGCCCCAAATCCGCCTCCTTCAAACCAGCAGAAGAAATAGTCAAATTCAAGGTCCACCCGACGGACCCCAAGAAGACAGCATCTATCGGAGCACAACTGAACCCAATAGTTGACGCAACACAACGAGAATTCCTGCGTGAAAACTGTGACATATTTTCCTGGCACCCTTCAGATATGCGAGGGATCCCACGCAAGCTGGCCGAACATAGCCTCAATATATTAAAGGGATTCAAACCTGTCAAGCAAACACTGCCACGCTTTTCCGAACCCAAGCGACAAGCCATGGGGGAGGAGCTGGCCAAGCTTATCGAAGCCGGATTCATTAGAGAAATCAAACATCCGGACTGGCTGGCAAACCTGGTGATGGTACCAAAGAAGGACAAATCGTGGCGCCTGTGTGTCGATTTCAAAGACCTCAACAAGGCTGTCCCTAAGGATCCCTCCCCCCCTCCCCCACATATGGGCCATTCTGCTTCAACACCATGCCCTTTGAGCTCAAGAACGCCGGCGCCACATACCAACGCATGATCCAAACATGCCCGGAGA
Source organism: Aegilops tauschii subsp. strangulata (assembly GCF_002575655.3). Lineage (NCBI taxonomy): Eukaryota > Viridiplantae > Streptophyta > Magnoliopsida > Poales > Poaceae > Aegilops > Aegilops tauschii. The sequence continues at coordinate 73,145,390 of NC_053041.3, forward strand.
AGCAGATCGGCAAGACAGTTTAAGCTTACGTGGATGACGTCGTCATCAAAACTAGGCACGTCGAAACACTAATAGACGACTTACGTCTTACATTCGACAACCTCCATGCGTATGACATTAAGCTCAACCCGGAAAAATGTGTCTTCGGCGTCCCTGCTGGAAAACTGCTGGGCTTCATCGTTTCCAATAGAGGAATAGAAGCAAATCCAGCTAAAATCCGAGCTCTGTGACAGTTGTCTACACCAACAGACCTCAAACAAGTCCAAAAACTAGCTGGTTGCATGGCAGCGTTAAGTCGCTTTATCTCCAGATTAGGAGAAAAGGCACTAACACTCTATCACCTTTTACGGCGCACCGATAACTTCAAATGGACAGGCGCGGCGACTGCTAGACTGGAGGAAATAAAGGACCTCCTATCAAGCAACCAAATCCTGCCCGCACCAAACGCTGGCGAACCCATGTTTCTATACATATCGGCAATACACCAGGTGGTGAGCGCCATGCTCGTCGTCGAACGAGAACAATACGGACACAAATTCCCACTTCAAAACCCAGTATACTACGTATCTACTATCCTCACACCATGCAAATACCGGTACCCCACTACCAAACAATAGCATACGCGGTCTTCATGGCATGTCGAAAGCTGCGACACTACTTCCAGGAGTGTTCAATCACGGTGGCTTCCAAAGTCCCACTCAACGACATAATAAACAACCGCGATGCCACGGGACGGATCGCCAAATGGGCCATAGAGCTACTCCCATTTGACATAACATACAAGCCACGTCGAGCCATCAAATCATAAGTGCTGGCTGACTTCGTCACCGAATGGACACAGGCCGAACTCCCTAAAGAGTACGACGCATATTCCAATTGGGTTATGTATTTTTACGGCTCCAAAATGTTGGCGGGGCTGGGAGCGGGCGTCGTGCTAACGTCCCCCACTGGAGATGTCGTCCAGTACGTGCTCCAAATATTGTACACAGACTCCAACAACGCAGCCGAATATGAGGCCTTATTGCATGGTGTTCGGACGGCCGTATCCATGGGCATACAACGCCTGGAGGTGCGCGGGGACTCAAACCTCGCAATATCTCAAATGAATGGAGACTTCGATGCCAAAGATCCAAAGATGGCAGCTTACCATAATGTTGTCCTAAAAATGTTGGCTCGGTTCGAGGGGCTTGAATTCATCACGTCGCCCGAGAAAGTAACCAGGCGGCGGACGTCCTTGCTCGCATTGCCGTTAAGTGCGACCCCGTCACACCTAACATCTTCCTGGAAAGGCTTTTCAAGCCATCCGTGGTGTGGCAAGGGGAGGGCGGCAACAACAGTCCAGATCCAAACACAACCCCAGATTCTGAACACACCGATATCATCGGGGGCTCAGCCACCGAAATTACACCATCGGCCCATCTCATTATGGCAGTCATTACCCCATGGACCGAACCCTTCTTGGCCTACATTGATAGGAAGGAGCTGCCCGAAGACCAGAATGAGGCCCGCCGCATTGTCCGGCGCTCGAAATCTACAAGGTTCACGACGGAGAGCTTTACAAGAAAAGTACTACCAGAGTACGTCAAAGATGTATCTCCGAGGAGGACGGGCGACAGCTTTTGGTAGAAATTCATGCTGGTCTCGGCGGACGCCACGCCGCTGCCCGGGCCCTAGTTAGCAAGGCCTTCTGTACAGGGTTTTATTGGCCGATGGCCCGAGCAGACGCGCATGACTTTGTCCAACGCTGCGTCGGGTGCCCACTCTTTGCCAACCAATGCCACATGCCCCCAACTGCCTTACAGACTATCCCCATTACTTGGCCTTTTGCTGTCTGGGGACTAGATATGGTTGGACCCCTTAAAGGGGGAAGCCATAAGAAAAAATATCTGCTGGTTATGGTGGATAAATTCACTAAGTGGATAGAGGCTAAACCGGTCAAAACGGCTGAGTCCGGCCCGGTGATAGACTTCATATACGGTGTTGTGCACCTTTACGGTGTCCCACACGGCATCATCACCGACAACGGCTCTAATTTCGCAGCCGACGAGGTAAAAACCTGGTGTACTAATCTGGGCATTAAACTCGGTTACGCCTCCATCTACCACCCGCAAACCAACGGTCAAGTCGAACGAGAACTACAAAAAAAAGACACTTCCGTGAAGATACGTGTTTGTCACAGTAGGTCGTGTTTTTTGTCATGCATGTACATCCATGACTAATTTATGACAGAATCAAGATAGTCATACCTGTGCTGTCGTAGAAGTGTTCCATGACATTACCAAAATTATCATCACGGAAGTGTCCACTTCCATGATGATAAATCGCGCGTCACAGAAGTGCTTTCGTCAAGGGTGACCGACACGTGGCATCCACCGTAACGGAACGCCATTAAGCTATCGGGTCGGGTTTTCGGTCCGATAACCCGTTAACAGCCCCGACCAACGGGGATTTTCCACCTGTAAAATCATCATTGGCTGGAGGAGACACGTGTCAGGTCCGCGCTGGCACAAGTGTCACTCATCCAATTGGCGAGACGCGCCTATGATATGTTGACACGTGGACCGGCCCATCAAGTTTAAATGGGCCGGCCCAACTGAAGGCCCACAAGATTTTGCGAACCATAATGGGCCGGCCCAGCTAAAGGCCCACGAGATTTTGCGGACCATAATGGGCTGGCCCAGCTAAAGGCCCACAAGATTTTGCGGGTCATAATGGGCCGGCCCAGGTAAAGGCCCACAAGATTTTTGTGTGCCATAATGGGCCAGCCCAGGTAAAGGCCCACAAGATTCTTGCGGATCAGAATGGGCCGGCCCAGCTAAAGGCCCACGAGATTTCACCAACATTAATGGGCCGGCCCAGCTGTAGGCCCACAAGATTTTGAGGACCCTAGTAGGCCGGCCCATTAACTGGCTGCCATGTTTTGGGCCAAATGCTGGCCCATATTTGATCCCGTCCATTTATGGCCTGCCACGCTCCGGGCCTAATAGTGGCCCATATGAGATCCGGCCCGTTAAAAGCCTACCACATTCTGGGCCAAATTACGGCCCAGATCAGGTCCGGCCCTTTAAGAGGCTTTGGGCTCAATTATGGCCCATATCAGATTCGGCCCGTCAACTGGATGCTATGCTTTGGGGCCCACTTGCTAAAGGCCCACTTAGTAATTCGGCCTGATATTAGTTTTGGCCTGTTAAGGGACCGTTTAACATTTTGGCCCTATATTAATTTCGGCCTGTTAAAAGCCCGTCATATAGTTGGGCCTAACTACGGCCCGGTTTGCATCCGGCCTGCTCGCAGCCGATATCTGATTGGGCCAAACAAAGACCGAGACAATTTTGGCATGTTAAAAGCCCGTGATTTGATTAGCACAATCATGGGCCGGGGTTCATTTCGGGCTGCTGCTGGCCCGTGAGTTGTTCGGCACGTTTTAGGCCCAACCTACATCGTGATTGCATGACGGCCCGATTATGTACCGTAATTTTACGGTTTGGCCGCTTTACTGCGAAGACAGGATATATATATAGTAAAATAACTGCAGCATCGTGAATAAGAAAAAACCTAGACTATACAATAAAGAAATTACGGCATATTACATCCACTGGGCATAAAAGTTCGCCACTATGATAATAAAGCACAAGCAGACAGCAGATTACATACACTGGGCATCAAAGATCGCCACCAGTGCAAATAAACACGCCGACAAAATAATATACAAAACTGACAGCACTTCAATAGAGTTCAAGAAAGGTTAGCCCTGCTGGGGAGCTGCAGCGCAAGCAGCTGAGCAAGATGATGAGACTGCGCTTGTTCAACACTTATATCTTCCTCACTCTGAGAGATAAACAAGCAGACAGATGACAGGTTTTGCACATAAAAGTATCAGTGCTGACAATTCATCACATTTCTTACTGACGAATGAAGTGACACGGTTTAAAATTGCATTAACACAATATGGTATTGTTCAGGTCAAGACATGGCAGGAAATGACATTGTGAAGGAGTTGGCAGCTTCACGACACCACTGGATTACAGATCAAGAACTCATAAGTATCAATGGTTAGTGTGTTGTCAATTTATACCATTTTAGATTGGCAAATAAAGAGATGGTTTAAATAATAGTAGAATGATATGACATTGTTCATAGTTAAGACATTGGAGAATATGAATTGTGCTGTAGTTGGTAGGTTCACCACACCACTTGATTATGGATGAAGAACAGAAGCGTACATGCAGTGCAAAAGAAGATCACTTGCTCTGTATAGTTTAATTTACATGGTATGAAGAAGGAACTTGGTTGTACAACTGAAAACTTAAATTGAGAAAGGACAAACTTTTGTTTATGAACTACATAATAAACTTTAAACAAGCAATTTGATGCAAACACCAAAAATAAACAGCTGTTGCAGTCATGCCTAACCAAATATATACAACAAAGTTTGAAGGCTTGAGATCGACAAACTTACATTATTGGTGAAGATAGGCTCTATAAAGGCCTTGTCCATGCTGATGGGGGGGCTATTCAAGAAGTTTACCACAGAATCTTCTTCAAAAGCATTGCCTTTATTCTACATTTTGTTAAGAGTAAATATAGATGTGATAATATACGCAAAAATGGAGAATATTTAAGATAAGATGAAGAGTGATGCTACATAACCAAGTAGCTATAAATGTAAGTGCAGTGATACAGGCAAAAGGTACAGCCAAGAGCCATGCACAGCTAAACTTCTTCAGTACCAACCTTATGGTAAGAGTAAATATAGATCTGATGTGTAGAAAATGGAGGGCAAAGGAAAATAAGCTGCAGAGTGCTGGTACATGAACAACTACCTGTCATTATAAGTACACTGATAAAGGACAACATGTACTTACAAGAACAATGCAGAGCTAAAAAAACATTGGCATTGGATATATTCTACACTAATGTAACCATTCATACAGATCAGATAATTTGGAGCGAACAATTGATAAGCAAGTTATCATGCATACTGCTGTCACATAATGAACCAGGTATGTATGCAAGTACAGTGATACAGGAAAACATGTACTAACAAGAGCAAAGCAGCGGGCAGCATATTTGCGATATCCTGTCGTTCTTGTCAAACCGGAATTCTTCTTCGAGCAGATTTCCTACAAAAAAGATCCATAAGGAACATGCGGAAAAGTAGAAGTTCAAATTTTCATGTGATTTCATAGACAGTACCTCATCCTGGGAACGAGACTAGTGCATAACAAGGTTTTTCCATTCAATGTCTTCTAAATTTAGCACATGAGACTTCACTGGAAATTCGTTTATAGACTTGCCATCAAAGTGTGATTTCCTCAGGTAACACCGATACTACTGCAATGTTTCCTTGAAAAGCACAAGCAAGCTTTGCTTGTCATGACTATCCAGATTGACCCTCGCCTAGTTACAACAATGTAATGTAAATCATTGATGTGTTCAATCAGCAAAAAACAGGAAAATAATAACCATGAATAATAGCACATACACGTAAGTTGGACAGGAAGATGTGAAAATGGTGTTTGTCTTCACAATAATCTTTCCATGATGGGAATATATGCACGTAGTCCCTAACAACATTGAAAGCATTGTCTTTTAAACTGGGAATAAATCGAATGGGGTTCCAATCTGCAGGAATTGGCCATCTCTGCAGTTGGGATAGGTCTTCGGCCGGTGGACTTGCTGTACTTTTTGCTGGAGTGGGATTTTTCTGTGGTACAGCTGGTGCTATGGCAAATGAAATCGGTATACCTTTTGCTGGAGTGCAGGTCCTGTGTGGTGGGGCTAGTGGTGTGGCGAGTGAAGTATGGGTACAGTCTGCTGGAGTCGGTCCTACGTTTTGTGCCACTGGTTGTACAGCCAATATAAGTGGGGTGTTGTCTGATTTCTCCGACACCACCACGTTTTTCAAGGACTTTGCTGGTGCTCCTTCAGGTTCGGCAATCACCCTCTTCCTTTTTGATGTCTGATGCACAAGAACAGCATTTGAGTGGAAAAACATGGTATGATGACAGATGGAATATGTATTGATAATGGATGGGCATGGCATCTCAACATATATGATGAGTAAACTAAGCAGATGGCAGTGCAACAAAGTAGAAGAAATGCAAGACAACATATGCAAGATACCCGCAATCAATAAAACATTGCCAAATTAGGACAGGCACCTTGATGGGTGAACAGGACAAGCCAACTGCCTTTGACTCCTCAAGGTTAGAATAGTCATTAGGATCATATTCTGAACAAGAATCAACAGGTGGGGAGCGTATGAGTTTCATTGCATCCAGAATGGCACTCAATGCCTTGGTGCCAATTTTGTAAGTCATTTCAGTGTTTAGCTTCAAGAGTGGACTGCTGCTAGTGCGACACAAAGCAGCTACACAGATCATAGTGTAGATATAACGGGAAAACCTTAAGCATCAGAGTAAGATCAGCAAAGTGGAACTTGCTGGAATATATGTGCTAGTATTGCCGGTACGGCTAGAAAGGCTTCGGATACCAGCTCTCTTCAAGTGAAGGTGCGGTACTGTTAATATCAATGTAACTCTCAAAGGCGACATAGCTCCCCGCATTTCCTTGCTATTCTTATAGGATTCAAGTGGGCAGGCCACTACAAATCCTATTCCTATGTTTACAAGATCCTACGTATCAAAGAGGCTCAAAGTGTCCATCACAACTGACCGTATAGACCTCTACACTGCAAATGTCCATGCTCATCTTCAGTACAAGGAACATACTATACAACTATCATACTCCCTCCGTTCCAAAATATATGTCTTGGTAGAGATTTCCACTATGGATCACATACAGATGTATCCAGATACATTTTAGAGTGTAGATTCACTCATTTTGCTCCATATGTAGTCCATGGTGGAATCTATACAAAGACTTGTATTTAGGAACGGAGATAGTACATATTAAAGAAGAACGGAAGAGGAACATGGTAAAGAAGAGCAAGCAGATTTTGGATAATAAAATGTTGGTTGCACAGTGCCCACACATGATGAACCAGAGCGCATTAAGAATGCAACTCCCAGCTGTCTCTCGACCATTTCAGGCGGTTGGATGAAGATCCTACGTCTCCTAACCCTTCTTCTTCCTCGTCTTTGATTCTTCCCATACAGAACACCGCACGGGCCGCCGGGCGGACCACCGGCCCCCACCGCCTGTGTTCCTCCGCCACCACCACCCCCACCCCTACCCCCACCCGCGTTGAGTTTTCTTCGTTCGGCGAGGCCCCACAACCACCCGAGCCTCTTCGATCGCACCGGCGAACTCCGGCGAGCTCTGAAAAATTGACTGACCCAATTTTGAAATTTAGTCTACTGTGATTTAACTAGTGTGGAATATAAAAGGGGAAAACCATAAGCATTGGGAGTATAGTGTTGAGCGTGCCATGGTGGATCTGAAGGTGCAAACCGGACAAAGGCAACTTTGCAACCAAGACAAGAAATCAGAGTAAAGCAGTGGCGATCTATTTTCTTGCTGCGATAAATAAGTTGAGCAGATACGAAAGAGTACCGCCTCTGGTGTGGCGCCGTGTACGCATTTGCTGAGAATTTGACGGTGCTGCGGTAGCGATGGCTATCAGCAGCGTGGAAGCAGATCTAGGAGGGTAGACGGTGGCGGCGGGGAGTGGTGGACGAGACGGTCGTAGGAGCGGCGCTGGCAAGTTGGACGACGGCGGGGATGAAGCGAGAGGACGGGATGCAAGGATCCCGGTCCAAAGCCGTGGATGAGAGAGGTCGATCTCTTGTAATGGACGGCGGCGCCGGGGTATCAGCTCTGGCATGGTGGAGGATGGTGGTGGATGGGGTGGCGGACGGCGGCGGACGGAGGAGGGTGGGGTGGAGAGGGTGTTTTGGCGCCCACGGAGTACGAATGGGGAAAAGGGAGGTAGAGAAGAAGGGGGGAACCATGTATTCAGGGCGCGCTTGTCTCAAATGCGAGGAAATTTACAAACTTAGCCCCCGTTTCAAATTTCTACTACATCACAGCAACATTAGTCGGTTGGGGATAGGACGGTAATCTCGCATACACCGAATATTTGCCGACGAGAGTTTCTTTTTGACGCCCACCGTGTATGAATATGAATCGGGGAGGGAGTCGATTTCGGCCGAGGACACACTGTGTTTTGGCGCCCACCGTGTATGATTCCGGGTGAGAGGCGGTTACGTCACGTTTGGGTGAAATTACAAACCTACCCCTATCGAGACCTATAGAAATCCAGCAAATAGGCTTTGCGTGGAAAGGATAGGCAGTATTGATTTCCATCTCGCAGATTTTGGTTTTGGGCGGTTACTGTGACTTTCCCCGCTTCGTTCAAATTTTGCAGAGTGCACGTTTACCGTGCCAACTCAATTCGAATCCCGTTTGTATTCTATTTTTTCGGGCGGGATCCATTTTCAATTGGAATTATATTCTATATACATCATTTTTTATATATGCTTTCAAAAGCATAACAAAGAATTCTGCTCCTTTATATGTATAATATGATTTACAAATACAACGATCTCGAAATCTTAAGGTTGAATTCGAAAAAATTTAACCAAATTATGTTCTACTAAAATGTATGGATCAGTAATATCTACATATTAAATAACATAGATGTGCGTGAATTCATATGAGTATGCATGTTTGATAGATCAATTTTGGTTCGAGTATGGATTACATGTATCATCATCTCGAATTCAAATATTTGAATCCCTTTTTTGTTCACTCCTTTCACGCCCATCTCTCTCGCATGCATGCTCCTTCAGGTAGCTATCACTCTATTTTCTCCAGCTCACCTGCACGCTCAGTTCATGTTTCTCCTATCCTCGCAAACATGGTCTCTCGACGTCTCCCTTGAGAAGTGTCACACTCTCCCTATCATTATACATTACACGGTTTTCATTATCTCTCACGTCTCTACTGTTCTCTGGTATCACTCGGTACCTAAGCTTTCTTTTTCACCACCACACACACAATCTCCACTCGTCTTTCACTTTGTCTTTCTCTCAATGGGATTCTCTCACACACCCTATATGTCTCTACATATGACTCATACCAGTAAAATTACTCTCTCTCTCTCTCCTGTAGACACAACATTTGTTGCAGTCTCCTATTCGTCTCCATCCCAGACTGACATTATTCATCTGTTTACCGATCAGACAACCCCGACTACCATCTCCTCTCTCTCTCTCTCTCAGACACACACACACAACTCCTGCTTCCACTCCCCTTCCTGACTACCGTCTCTCTCTCACACACACAAAACTCTCGCTTTCGCTCCCCGACTCGTATTTCTCTCACAAACATTTATCGACTAGCTAGCCTCTAAATAGGTTTATACACCCGCACACTCGTGCTTCCACCATCGCATACATGTCTCTCTCCCGCTCCTTGTATCTATGTAGATTTTTCTTCCCTTCTTGAGACACGCCCTCTCGATCGTGCACACACACACTATCGCCTCATTTTAAGCTGATACCTATCGCACACACACTCCTTGTGTCTTTGTCACACATGCACTCCGTCCTCCTCCACTCTCCCTCTCTCTCACACACACATGGGCTTTTTGCAACAACTAGCAAGATGCCCTTCCGTTGCACGGAACATCAAGATGCATTTGTATGAGTAGTTTATCTTGTGGGGGAAAAGGATGAACGAGGGAAGGCCTTATTTGCAAATGTGGAGAGGGGTGTGGGTATCTTTTTGCAAAATTGCCATAGTTTCCTTCCTATTCGTCAGATATAGATCGGACGGCCTATATTGCAGGATGGCAGGCACACGATCATCACCGACAATGCTTTTTATAAGAGTAGGCATAAAAAATAGAGTTGGTGATGAGGGTGGGCCGGCCATCCTGCAATGTTGGTCGTCCGATTTATATCTGATGGATAGGAAGGAAAATATGGCAATTTACCCGCACTCTTCACCACATTTGCAGATAAGGCCTTCCCTCGTTCATCCTTTTCTCCCACAAGATCTTGATGTTCCGTGCAACGCACGGGCATCTTGCTAGTAAGAGTAGAAATTAGACATATACCACTTCTCGAATCTTGAAACCAACAACATTCCTCCTTTACCTCATCAAAACCGCCAAAGGAATATATTTTGAGTGAAACATAACATATTTTTAGTGATATACGTATTTCAAAACTAGACCTTTTTTCTATCAAATCGGTGAATATGTATTAATCTACTTTGATCGTGTGGCAATGCATTGGCACATTGCTAGTAGTTATTATAATTTTTTGGACACCAGACAAACGGTGGAGTACATATACGAAGAGAAGAGGCGCACGCACGCATTCGGCCTCTCGCTGTCTCGCACACATGAGTGTTACATAAAGGTGACGTTAACAAATAAACCCTAAAACCCTAGGTGCACGATTGCTGCATTCGCGGGTACCGGGTACGTGGTGGAGCACCTTTGTAGGAATAGTCAGCTCGCGTGATAATTTGATCCGTAGGAGTTGATGGTCGGGACCACAGGTGAACGACTTGGAGCGCGGTGGCTCGCTAGTTGCCACAGTTCGAGTAGCCACGTTTAAAATATTGTTTTTTAGCGGGGTTAAGAGTTCCGATTTTCAATGGCGCGTTATAAGTAGTAAGTAGTTTCTAGAACGATTGGTATGGAGCGAAAATGGAATTCATAGTACTACGTACCTCCTTGCCGTATGGTTGTATGGTTTTTTTTTGCGATGGAGGTTGTATGGGTTTATGTTGCGAGATGTTGAACCTGGTAGTTCTAGGGAAAATACTATGGTTTAGATTTAGATGCTGGTTTTCAGTAATGAAAATCGGAAGGGGAAACCCTTCTTTGATTAAAAAAACTACTACCTCCATTTTGGTTTACTAGTCCCCATCGTACTTTGGGTCAAAGTTTGTCCACAAATTTTACTTGTAAAATGTGAATGGAAAACGAGATTTTGTTATACCCAAACAAAAAAGGACCGGAGGGAGTGATTGCTCTGACACGGACGCGACCTTTCATAACGTAGGCATTGAACCGGCGCGCCGACCAAGAGGGCCGCACTCGCTGCAGGCCCAGCTGAGCACGCCTCCTCGCCGCGTACAACCAGCTTAAGACTGCCCCGCCTGCCTTCATTGAATCCGCGCGTGTGCCGGCAACACGTCCTTCCGCGAGCCGGTAGGCATTTTAGAACACAAAAAATGACTAAAATATAATTAATTTACGCATGGTCTTGACTTGTTGTGCTCGCACTGGTAGCAGGAACTAGTAGAGGATTTTCTTTATTTATAACTCTCCTCACATTTTTTTGGCTTTGAAGTGAATCATGGTTGTGGACATTATGTATGAATGTGCAGATATCTGTGAACATGAGTTTGATCTGGAAGTTGAACTTGGAATGCCGGGCTTGCGCGTGAACTATACCATGTCCAATGCTTCGTCTGTTATTGTTTGGAAAGTAATTGCTGTTATTACATGACCCAAAAAAACATTTTGTGCCACATCAGTAGATGCACGGACATCACAACAGGCATGCTGACTGAATAAACATTTGAACCTAGCTATTATGAAGGAAATTTTGTATTGACAACAGTTTTAGATAGCAGGAGACGCCTAGCCTGCTCTGCCTCTGCTAGCTTATTTCTGGCTTCTTCCATCTCTTCTTTGGCTTGGGTGAAGAGAGCATCTGATTGCTCTTTTCGCTTCTTCAGGAACTCAGCTACATTCTTAAGGGCTGCTGCATGCTTTCATTCAGCCTTTACTAATGCCACGAGGACACGAACAGCTGACGACTCCACCTGGCTTGTGTGTAATCCAGCATCATCTGGAAATTTGCACCTTGTGTCTAATCCAGCATCATTAGGGAACTGGCACCTTGTGTGTAATCCAGCCTCATTTTGGAAACATGATCTCGAGGTTGACCATACTTCCCTCCTCGCAGGAACTGCATCCTGACATGAAGTTACTTCTTTTTTAGATCAATACTCAGAGCAACCTAGATCCATTTAGTAGAATCCAGATAAACAGAACTCGGAGAAGTGAATTCAAAAGGAAAAAAATAAAAACAGACTACAAGGTGAGAACACCCACTTCCTACATCAAGCTAAAAACGAAAGCATTAGGACGATTAAGACTCTTCTTATTACACATCGAAGAACACCACGCTTAAGAGAAACAGAAACTACAACATATACACATCGAAGAACACGAGGATACACGAAAGTAATTGAAACGGTGTTACTTACCAAAGCTCATTTTACAGGTTCGGTGCAGCTCCTCTTTAACCTTCCACGCTCCTTGAAGATGTCCCGAATATCCCGTGTTTGGTCTTCATTGCTCCTCTGCATGTTTGCACTCATGGTTTTAAAATCTCAACATGGCAAGAAAAATATACTACTAGTAATACTCGCGCATCTTGTGGGCAACATTAAAGCACTCACCTGCCATGTTAGAGCATCTCCAACAGAATCACAACGTGCGGCGCTTTAAAAAAGCGTTTACAGTGCTGAGATCGAGAAGTAGATACTAGAGAGTAGAGGATAGTTCTCAGCATAGATAGATAAAAAAACATAATACAACTACTCCTCGTCGTCCGACGTCTGACTGTAGGCGTGAAGATACCGATCATCGTAGGATTCCCAGGGCGACGCTGCTCCTAGCCTCATGTTGAATTGAGCGTCCGCTTTTCGCCTACGCTTGTCCTCGCGATAGGCGGCTCGCTCCGCCCTCCTCTTATCCCTCTCCGCCTTCCTTTGTGCGTAGAACTCGCGCTCTTTGATGATGTCCTGCGGGAAGTGTTGGCGCCACAGCGCCATGGCTTCCTCATCCATCTCGGCGATGCCGAGACGGTGCTCCCGCCTCCGGTTGTCGCGACGATCCTCGTCGGTGCTAAACCGCGGCAGAGGCGCGAGCTCCTGCGCCCGCTCCCGCATCGGCACGTTGGGGAAGTTCAATGTTCTATGAGGCCACCAGAGGCGCCACACCACCGCGTCGTACGCGCGGGCGGCCTCGTTGGCGGTGTCGAAATTGCCGAGGCCGAGGCGCATCCCGCGGAACCAGATCTCGGCGGAGAAGCCGCCGGAGGGGTGCCCGCGGACGCCGCGGTATCCCCAAGTTTCCCGGCGACGCGGCGGCATGGTGGCGCGGCAGCGGCGAGGTGAAAAAGAGCGGGGAGAGAGCGGTGGCGAGGCACAGAGCGGGGAGAGAGCGGTGGCAAGGCACAGAGCGGTGGGAGGGCGTTGGATTTTATAAAGCGCGCCGGACGCCGCGCGCCAAAACTAGCGCACGCCCGACCGCTTTTTCCCGCGCGCGCGCGATCCTTTCTCGATGTCTCTGCTATCTCTACTGTTATATTTATTATATATTTAATATTTATCTCTACTTCCTTTACTGTCTACTTTTTTTCTCTATACTTTTTTTTCTTGCAATATAGGCCGTCCGATTTATATCTGACAGATAGGAAGGAAACAAATGGGAATTTTGCAAAAAGATACCCATACCCCTCTCCAGATTTGCAAATAAGGCCTTCCCTCGTTCATCCTTTTCTCCCACAAGATAAACTACTCAAACAAATGCATCTTGATGCGTGCAACGCATGGGCATCTTGCTAGTTCTAAAAACCTTTCCATCATTTGCCACACTACTGGTTGCTGATGAAAAACCTACCCAAGCACAGTGCGATACAGGAGTGACGCACAATTACAAGCTGATATTCTGTTGGACAATGGAGGCTATAACCAATTACTTTTATGGGAACAATAGCACCCAGGAAATTTGAAGGGTAGGTATGAACAAAATTGGAACTGCACATGTACTGCTAAGTGATTCAATACACACATTACCAATCGAGGAGGAGAGCGATGGTCGCGGCGGCCTCTGTGAGTCATGGTCGGCAACGGGAGTCAGTTCATTGTCCACGACGGTGGTACTTCTGCGCTTGGCGTCAGCTTTCGGGAAGCAGATCTGAGACCGTGGAAGACGATGTCGGGGAAGAGGCTCCGTGTACGAAGACGACGGTGGACCGGCTCCAGTGCGGCGAACGAGGTCTTCGATGAGGCAGATGCGCTGCGGTGGACGAGTGCGCTGATGTAAAGGGGAGGAGCACGAAGGCTGCGGTGCCGTGGAGAAATCTATTTTGCGGTGGGGATAGAAAATGGGGAGTATTCAGGTGTACTACTCTGGGTGCCGGGGTGGGGTTGGCTGGGTAGGGTGAACCTGAAGTTACGAAAATAGCCCCCTACCAAGCGTCATCCGTGGGCCTGTTCCGAAGGCTATGATGGTAACTTCCCACTGCTCGAATCAGGGTCGCGGGAGATTTTCCTGCCGACCTCAAAATTTTGTGACACTGGACTCCTGGTGTGGCGTGTTGAGTGATTCGGCTAAGCAACTAGCGAGTATTAGTAGTAAACTCTGCATATTAGGTTTGACCGAAGTCAAACTTCCTAAAGTTTGACCAAGTTTATAGAAAAATATGAACATTTACCATAACAAATATGTATGATGTGAAAGTACATTCAATAATGAATCTAATGGTATTTATTTGTTATTGTATATGTTAATATTTTTTGTTATAAGCTTTCTCAGAGTTTACAAAACTTGACTTTGACCAATGCTAATACGCGGACTTAAATAAAAACGGAGGGAGTACACATTTGTTTTCTTAGTTTGTAGTGAACTAATCATTTGTTGAAATTGTGAAATAAATATATTAGGCTTTTGACTTCGAATGTAATGGTCTATACAATTCAATAGTTACAATCATTGTCGAATCCCAAGATGTATAAAAGGTCTATAGTACTTCACAACATGCTCAAACTCACATAATCTCAGTCAAATGAGAATTTAAATGCATTTCATAGTTATTACTTTGTAGGATGCAACAAATACAACCATAACTCTACATCAGCCATTATAGAAGCAACATTTTGACATATCCCAATGTGTGAATGAAACGTGCAGAGAGAGCTTTTGAAGATGGAGCAGATAGGGCGGGAAAGATTGTATGTATGTGGACGAGAGAGTAGGAGACAAACCTAACAAGACAGAGAGAGAGAGATAGAGAGAGAAAGAGAGAGGAAGAAGTTAGGTCTGTGAGAAAGAGGATACATGTAATATACATGAGATGCATGTGCATCTGGATTCTGTATACATGGAAGGAGAAGAGGCAACATGTTTGAGGAGAGAGCTGGAAAAACATGGACGAGAGGGGAAGGATCTCGTGGGTTGAGGGATTGACAATTTTGTGCGGGGGAGAGAGGGATTGGTAATTTTGTGCAAGAGAGAGAGAGGGTGGGGGGAGGAGTCAGTCAGCCGTCGTCACATCACCCTGCTTCCAAATGATCCCGCATTCTCTAGCGTGGTGTGGTCGCCGTCTTCGATCTGCTCGATGCCCTCTTTGAAGATTGAGGTGTTGTGCATGTTGGGGTTCAAAGAAGCACAAGCGAGAGTGGTAGCCGTATAACCTTGGATGGGGATGAATTGTGTGCTCGGGGGAGTGTGTGTGTGTGTGTGTGTGTGTGTGTGTGTGTGTTGTGCTGCGTGTGTCTCTGTGTGTGTGTGTGTCAGATATTGAGAGAAAACAATCGTAAGGAAAGAAATGGGTATTCACGAAGAGATTGTGCGGGCCTTGAGGTGGGCAGGGGCCGGGTGAGGGTGTCAAAATGTGCGCGTTGATGCATGTATTGCATGCGACCGTGCGAGGGACGGACGAATCGAGAGAGATGGTTGTTGTGTTACGGATGCTCCTCTCTCTGTCTCTCTCTCTCCCTCTCTCTCTCTCTCTCACACACACACACACACATACAAGTAAACTAGAAGACCGTTCTCTCATGCATACACAACGTATCGGCATATGTCTATGTCTCACTCATGCATGATCATTTGCACATTCACACCTCTCTATGTCTGTATCACACGCACACCGTCTCCACATTGCCCTTCCGCCACAACACACATATGGACACATACACACGTTCTCTCTCAGTCACACACACAAAATCAGTATTAAAAAAATCTAGGGCGCACCTAAAACGTCCAAATCCAAATAAACACGAACTGGAGCTAAATTCAAATATATGGAAATATTGCAGCGTCAAGAACTTTCACATAAAAAAAGTGGAGTAATATTCGAGGATTGTTTTCACACACACAAAAAGGTTCGGTGGATGTCCTTCGAGCACGACACGGTGATGCACCGTTCGATCGACCGCGCGGCCGCGGTTCACGCGCTTGCACAGGATTCCGTATCGTGGTTGTGGTACTAACTAATAAAAGCGTTTCCTAAGTCTAATGTTTACGTGTACTAGTACGGTTTTCTTTTAAGTTTGACCAACCTTATATATAAAACTAAAGTAAGCTCCCAGACGTGCACTCATCAATATGCCGCCGCCACCGTTGCGCATGCCGGCGCCCGCCTGCTCCGGCCAACAATTTCTCGTCCATCACCGTCGTGTCGCCGCCATCCCTGTGCCATGAAGCCGAAGGCTCGCCCGCTCACGTCGTCTGCCCGTCCAATCCGTTGTGACCAGCAATATTTCCACCCCTTCGCTCCCCCGTAATTTACTCCAACAAATATGCCCACATAGCTGTTACTTAACTGCAGGTGCATTGGGTCACTGACATATGGGCCCAACAGGGGTCTGCCCCACATGTCAGTGACGCAACTGGACCTGCAGGTAAGTTAGTGCGGCTCAGTCCATATCTTACGTAGGTGTGCCATTGCTCGCTATAAATATTGCGCCTCCCAAGACATCGCTATCTCGTCCCCCTCACACTCACGTTCATCGCTATCTCCTCCCCCTCCCTCTCACGTCGACCACCATGGCATCGCCCCTCCCAAGCCCTAGGAGCCCCTCGTTGCACCGCGCGGACGGTCACGCGTCGCCGTTCCGTTCCTCGGCGCCACTAGTCGAGGAGGACGTGTCGGTGTTCCACTCCTCGCCGCTACGCGACGCGTCGCCGTTCCGTTCCTCGCCGCCACTAGTCGAGGAGGACGCGTCGGCGTTCCGCTCCTCGCCGCGACGCGACGCGTCACCGTTCCGTTCCTCGCCGCCACTAGTCGAGGAGGACGCGGTGGCGTTCCGCTCCTCGCCGTGACGCGTCAAGGTGGACGCGTCGGTATTCCCAATCTTGCCAGCACGCGCGCCGGAGGACGCGTCGGCTCCCCACTACGAGGAGAATGGCGCGCCGCCCGCTGAGCCCCCCAGCCTTGAGGAGCTTTGGAAAGAAATGGATGTCGCCTTGTGGGAGGCTTTGCCTCCAGCAGAGCGCGCCAAAGTAGAGGCGGAGAAGAAGGCCGAGGAAGAGAAGCGCACCGCGGAACAAGCTGCCTGGGAGGCCTATGTCACGTCCGAGAGAGTCAGGCAATTGGGTCTTTGGCAGAAGGCTCGTGCGAGGGCCATTAGGGTGGCGGAGGACACCCCTGCCGACGCCCTGAGTGCAGTCGGGCCCAAGCGCCTCATCTACGCTTGGCGGTACGTGGACCGGGTGCATGCTTCCAGCGAGGAGGAGTACCTGTTGGCGCCGGATCACCACACCGGTGAGATCGCGCTCACCCGCCGGCAAGCCGCCAATCAGCACCTCGCGAGTTGCGAGGCTAAGGAAGAGGCGTTGTGTCGGCGCGCTGGGAAACGGTCGCGCACCAGGGCACTCGTGGCACGCCGCAAGCGCTCCTGCGAGCGCCGTGGCTTTTAGGAGGAGTATAATTTTTGTTTCGTAAGGCGATCTGATTAGTTTTGGGACGCAAATGATAAATCCCGAACGTTCAGGAATTTTTAGCGTCCTTAATTAAGTATGTAAAAGGGAAAGTTTGGAAACCTTGTGTATTCGTACGCATTTTGCAAGTACGTGCATATATCACAAACTTTACTATATACTATCGCACTACACATCTCTCTCGATATATGCTTGCAGACTGTGCTACTCCCTCCGTCCAGGTCAATAAGTCATCTTTGGTTGTGCACCGTGACCAAGAAGGAGGGAAGACTTATACACCTAGGCGGCGGGAGTACTACTATTACGTGTGTACGTGCAAATGCACGTTTTAACATTACGATGCGGTTTTTGTAAAATTAGAAAAACAGTACTAGTCAAGCTTGTGAAACGATTCAATGCAAAACAAATAGAAAAATGCTCATTTGATTGTTTACTTTTAGCTTCCTTCTCTGTGGTTATTTCTCTGTCGTACTTTGTACGGAGTATCTCACTGGTTGGAAAGGCATGCAAATTCCCAAACTGCTTCCTACACCCTGTATCGAATTTTTTGCCTAACAAGTTGTGCCGTGCAATTGGAATTCCAACTTGAGTACTACTACTAGTAGGAGTACCATGGGCCAGTTCTTTTAGGCTTCTATATTAGTAATCCCATAACTACTACATCCGTCCTGGTTTATTGGTCCCCATTGTAATCTGTGTCAAATTTTGATCATAAATTTAACTAATGAAATGTTAGTGCATGTCACATGCACTAATATTTTATCAGTTAAATCTTTGGTCAAAATTTGGCACAAATTACAATGGTGAGGAATAAACCAGGACGGAGGTACTACTAGTAGTAGTTTAGAAGCCCAAATAAATGAGTGAGGCGCCTTAATGTTACTCTCCATTGTGACTAGTCTTATGGGAAAAGCTGGGGAAGCTGCCAAAAGAACTGGCCCTAGGAGTAGTAGCTAGGGATCGAGTGTGCGAGATGGACCAGAGAAAGTAATTGCAGAGAGATGAAATGCGAAAAAGACGGAGGGATGTGATGGTTGCTTGTCCGTTTATTTTACTAGGCCACTTATTACTGGGAGTGCTTGGGTTTTGTGATATGACGGCTTTACTGCCGCGCCACGAGCAGGGCGAGACTCCCGTGCGGCACCGCCCTCTACACTAGTACTACATCGGTCGTG
This sequence comes from Aegilops tauschii subsp. strangulata, assembly GCF_002575655.3. Taxonomy (NCBI): domain Eukaryota; kingdom Viridiplantae; phylum Streptophyta; class Magnoliopsida; order Poales; family Poaceae; genus Aegilops; species Aegilops tauschii. The sequence continues at coordinate 73,164,233 of NC_053041.3, forward strand.
GTTTATCCCCCATTGAATTTGACTGAAGATTCAACTGACAAAATGTTAGTGCATGTCAACAAAAACAATATCGTTGGATTCGTATTTGAACATAGTTTTCAATGATATAATTTTAGGTGACATGCATCATCATTTATCGTACTATATATAATGTTAGTTCAATTTTTGGTCATACTAATCTATAGTAAGGTGCCCGTGCGTTGCACGGAAGAGTGAAATGCATTGATTGGGGAGTTGTTTATTTTGACAAAGGATGTGGGGGTCATCGCATGTGTAATGGGTATCGATAGGTTTGTTCGGATATTATTTCATCTCTAGAGCTCACAAACATCCGGGTGAAATAGATAAAAAAAGTATCTTTTGCAAACAAAAGCGTTCAACTGTTCAACCTGCATCCAAAACTCGTGAAGAAATAACTCTTATTGTGCTTTGCAAGAAATGATCTTCAAGTTAGTTTTTGAGTATCCATTGTTATACATGTTGGCTATAGATGACATGGCACTTTCTTATAGTCAACAGTTGATTATACTATTTAAGTATTAACCATGCCCTTATACACCTAGACGGAGGGATTAAATCAGGATGACTCGGAAGGGGGCAGAGGATATGTAAGAAATGGTTCATCATAAGTCTTTCACCAGTACTGTAGTAAAAATTCATACATGGAAGATTCTAGATTAAACCATAAATGGATACACTTTTATTCATGCGCGATACTCCAATAGAGCAAGATCATGCATGGAAGTCTCCACATGCTTAGACAGCTGATTACATTGAGCGAAGACTAATGATCAACATTTAACTTGATAATGCAGATGTCCAGGTGAACCTCCTTGGAGTCCCCGTGCACATGGTTGGGGGTCAAATAATACCATGCGTCTTCCATGTCCACATCGGCGGGAAGGTCCCAGCTCGGCAGAGTCCAAGTCAGCTTGACGTAGCCAGTGTCGCCGCCCACGTACCTCCGAGGGGTAGTAATAGTGAGCACGCACCCGTATATCGGCCTCGTGTCAGTGTCAGCTTCAGCGCCCCTGACGCACACTACAGAGACGGGGCGGCGGCCTGCGCGGGCCTCGCCGGTCCCCACGATCAAGAGGAAGATGCTGCCGCCCTCCTTCGAGACTAGCAGGCGGCGGTGATCCTCCAGCGACTCCGGCACGGTGAACGGGTAGCACGTCTCGTACTTGATGTTCTTAGCCAAGGGCCAGTAGTGATCCTCGCACACCTGCGTCAGGTGATGCATGATGTCCGCAGGCGAGCCCCAAAATGGCACTAGGTACTCATAGCAGTAGACGAAGGGCTCCTTGGAGGCATCGACCAGGCCGTCCATGAAAAGGGAGTGGCTGTAGGGGACGTTCCGCCAGTTGAATATATGAGCAAGTTACTACGAGATTTAGTACGAATAAGCACAAAATAAATCATGACGGCTATAATAGAGATTAAACTAATCATGCGGACTAGCATAGTAGATGAACAGATCGAATCTAGGACACAGACTAGAAACATGAATTCTACCAAGATTTCGAACAGGAAGGACAGAAACACATCCGATGCAACGGGAGCAGCACCATTGGCGTTGAGGTTGTCGCCCGTGTCGTTGAGGAAGAGGTTGCCGAGGTCGGGGAAGAAGTCGTCGTCGGTGAAGTCGTCGCTGCTAGCAGTCGAGAGAGTGCGCTCCCCAAATTTCAATAGCGCCTGCCGAATGGAGCGCAGGAGGGAGTGGCTGTAGGGGACGTTGCGGCCGCCGAATGGAGGGCAGGAGTAGCCCACGAAGCAGTAGATGGTGCTCCTCCCTAGTCTCTATTCTTATCTCTATCTCTACTACTGTTCTTTGTTTTTTATAATATACTAGTTGTAGTTGTCAAATCGAATAGTACTGCGCCGTCCACTGCACGCCCGGCTGAACACGCCTCCTCGCCTCCATCAAACCCCTCCGTTAAACCTGCATGCAAACCGAGAAACCTACTCTGGCCCGCAGGAGGAAATTTGTCGGTTGCACTTGGTGAATAATAGAGTCACGTCCAATCCATTTGAGTTAATTGCGTGTATGATTCTCCCTCTATAAAAAGTTAATTGCATCCTTAATCTTGTATTCTAAGTACTCTGTGGGTTCCACTGTTAGTACAGTGTACATGACTTGCAGGCTGGCTACAGATTCGTACAGAAAGTTAAAAAGAAACAAATCCATCCTTAATCCTGTATTCTAAGTACTCTGTGGGTTCCACTGCCAGTACAATAGCAAAAGAAGTAGTATATATTAAAAAAATATAAAAAGCTAAAGTTGAGGACAGAATTCGAACTCAGGTCATCGGGCTGCGAGCATCTGGCCCGGACCAGTACACTAGGTGTTGGTTGCGGAGAATGCAAGAGATAAACCTTTATAACTATGAGCCCGTCCATTGCAACAGATCCAAAGTAGAATAATACATATTCAGAAATTTGAAAGAAAACAGTTTACTTTTTATATACATATCACTAAAAAAATCTTATGTTTCACTCCAAATATATTCTTTGGGCTGTTTTGATGAAGTAAGGGAGGAATGTGGTTGGTTTCAAGATACTAAGGGGTTTTCTGTAAACTGGAGCAGAGAAGTGGGAATTGTTGCAAAAGTCCACAACTTACATCACAGCCGTTAGATGCAGATCTAATGGTCAGAAATTGCGGATGGCAGACACGGCATCATCATCAACTGAGTCTTTTATAGGAGTAGGAGTAGAGAAAAACCGAGTTGGTGATGATGGTGCACCTGCCATCTTATAATATAGATTGTCCGATCTATATCTGATGGATAGAACGCAAATTATGACAAATTTACAAAAGATACCCGCTCCTCTCTCCACACTTACAGATAAGGCCTTGCCTCGTTCATCCTTATCTCCCACAACCTCATTGCTGAGCAATTACAAAAGGAAGTCTCTGGAACAATCTGGCATGGTGGCCGCTGCCGGCGCCGTCCATCCCCATGCCTCTGCCCAGTCTGACCACCAGTCACCACCACGCCCCACTCCTCCTCACCTCTATCATCTCTCTCGACATATCATTTTTCGATGAAATGGTCGACATACTATTTTCCGATAAAATTCTCAAGATATCATTCGTTTTTACACATGGGATTACTCCTGCCCACGATCAATAGGAAGACGCTGCCGTCCTCCTCCGAGACTAGCAGGCAGCAGTGATCCTCGAGCGACTCCGGCATGGTGAACGGGTAGCACGTCTCGTACTTGATGTTCTCCGCCAAGGGCCAGCAGTGACCGCTGCACGCATCCGTGAGGTGATGCACCATGTCCGCCGGTGAGCCATAAAACGGCATAGGGCACTCATAGCAGTGGACGAAGGGCTCCTTGGAGGCACCGACCAGGCCGTCCATAAAATAGGAGTGGCTGTAGGGGACGTTGCGCCAGTTGAATATATGAGCAAGTTACAACGAGATTTAATCTAAATAAGCACAAAATAAATCATGACGGCTATAACAGAGATGAAACTAATCATGTGGACTAGCATAGTAGTAGGATACAGAGTAGAAACATGAATTCTACCATGATTTCGAACAGGAAGGACAGAAACACATACGGTGTAACGGGAGCAGCACCGTTGGCGTTGAGATTGTCGCCCATGTCCAAACACCACGTAGACACGGTCTTTGAGCACGGTTCGTAGTCGTTCCACGCTCGGGCATTGAAGTTTGTAACTATTTTAGATTAGAATATACTACTCCTCCCGTGCTAGTAGTAGAGCAGAGTCCTACTCTACTACTCTACTCAAGCAAGTTAGGGCATAGCACTGTAGGGAGTACCAGTACTGTGATCACTCAAGCAAGTTGTCTGGCATCGACATGACCCTACGCTGCTGGTATGTGTCTCGTAAGTCAAGCGGCGTGCTACAGTCATCATCACCTGTCCACTTCCTGCAGCACATATTCGCTTCTCCTTCTTTGTCCGCACATAATCTCGTCCAATCTTCCATCCCCGCTAAGGCGCCTCGCCCCTCGTCCGAAACCCACGCACTAACAATGGCAGAACCGAGCAGCGTCCGCCGAAAGAGTGGCTGGAATTCCCTCCCCACAGAGGTAATCAAGCTCATTGTTTCGCGTGTGGACAATCTCAGTACCATGCCGCTCGCCGCGTGCTCGTCGGGGCTGTACCGTTTACTCAAAGCCCTCAGGCGGAGCTTTTTAAGCCAGCTCCTTGCTTGCTGATGCCGCCTGATCTTCAGAAACTGTGTGTCACGCAACATAACGATCGTAGGGTGGCGAGCATCAACCCCCTTGACTGCGATCCGATCCCCGTCAGCCTCAACTACATTAACGGTATGTACTGGGTCGGCATGAACACGTCTTGGATGGTGCTCGTCGATGGTCGCGGCAGCTGGATGCTTGTGGAGGTCTACACCCAGCGATTGATCCCCCTTCCTTCGATTAACACTGCACTGCTTTGGCACCGCGGCCCAGAATACTAGGAAACTTACAGTAGCCAACATGCACTACTAGGAAAAGGGCTATAGATAATATTGACATTAATGGCGCACCACACATGTGGTGCGCCACTACTATATACTAATGGCGCACCATGTGTTGGTGCGCCATTAGTGTCCAAATACTAATGGCGCACCACATCCACGGTGCGCCACTAGTAACAATTTTTTTTATTTTTTTTTCAAGACTAGTAATGGTGCACTAGGGGATAGTGCGCCATTACTAGTTAAACTAGTAATGGCGCACCACATCCACGGTGCGCCACTAGTAATTTTTTTTTAATTTTTTTTCAAAACTAGTAATGGCGCACCGTGTGTGTGGTGCACCCTTACTAGTTCAACTAGTAATGGCGCACCACTCCCACGGTGCGCCATTACTAAGTTGGCCCAAAAACTCCACCGAATGCACCCTTTTTTCCAAAACTAGTAATGGCGCACCGTGTGTGTGGTGCGCCATTACTAGTTGAACTAGTAATGGCGCACCACTCCCACGGTGTGCCATTACTATCTTGGCACAAAAAGCCACCGAATGCACCCCCCCCCCCCCCGCTGTGGACCGCCTTTTCAGTTTAAAAAAATAAAAGAAAATGATGGAAATGTCAAAAAAATAAACGAAAAAAAGTTTCCCATGTGATATGTGGTCAACATGTTGGGAAAATTTACAAATATGAATTTCGACTTTATTTGCAAAATCTCTCTGGAATTTGTAAAATGGGCATAACTTTTACGGGGCTTTTAAGATCTAGAGGGGAAAAAATGAAAAAAAATTCAAACTTACTAGTGGCGCACCATTTGCTAGGTGCGCCACTAGTAACAGAAAAAAAAATTGGTTTCGAACTTTTTTTTTTGGAATTTCTTTTCAAAAAATGATACGTAATATGACCGGCAAGTTTGAAATATTTTTCATAATTTCATCATACTCATGAACATGAACAAAGTCCTAGATATGAACAAGGTTTAATAGGATTGATATGATAGATATATCAACAAGTGCCTGTTAAGTGAGGTGGTGCTGGGGTTGGATAGAACTGCGAAGTTAAGCGTGCTCGGGCTAGATTAGTTTGAGGATGGGTGACCTTCTGGGAAGTTTGACCACTTAGTGCGATTTGACTTAAGATTAAGCATATTGACCCGAGATTAAGCCATATTGACCCGAGATTAAGAAAAAAATAAAAAAATGAAAAAAAAATTTGGAAAAAAAATTCTGAAAAAAAATTGAAAAAAAATGTTAGTAATGGCGCACTTCTATGTGGTGCGCCATTACTAAGTCAGATAGTAATGGCGCACCGTGGGATATACTAATGGCGCACTCCCTGGTGCGCCATTAGTATCTGGTATACTAATGGCGCACCCCTAAATTCTAATGGCGTGATGCTAGTGGCGCACATGTAGTGCGCCATTAGTAGCCAAAATAGGTGCGCCACTAGCAGGCCTTTTCCTAGTAGTGATGATACCAAGTTTGATTTGTTCAAGGTTGTAATCTGCCAAGTGCCCACAAGTTCTACTAATTATAAAGACTTCATGCTAATTGCGTTCTTCAACCGCTGTCTCGCCTATCTGACAGGTCACTACGGTAAGTGGATAAATCTGCACGTCCATCGCAGGATCATACATCCTCCATGGTTCTCTGATACCATTGAACACAAGGGCTTCATTTACGCTGTCGACTCCTTCTATGGCTGGACGTATTGCTGGCCTACTCCAGTCATCGCTACCAACGGCTGTTACAGCAGTATGTTACTTTCCTATAATATCATGATGGCTTGCTTATATTACTGTCAACATTTGCTGAAAAATATTCATGCTCATAACATGTTGTTCTTAAGATTGACTAAATCAAGAGCCCTTTTTTATTTGACTCCAACTTGATATGATGTTGTAGGCCGCCTGGTGTCCCTACCCTTCCTAATCCCAGAACCTTTCAAAGAAAAGCGGCATGGCAGTTGCAGGTGGTTCCTGGCTCGATCAGACGATGGCGAAAGATTGATGATCGTTCACACGTACCGGACGTGTTGTTTCGCGGAATACAATCACAGTCACTTCAAGGTCTTTGAGCAGGATCCCAGCTTCTCTGGGCCTTCAGGAATTTTTGACTAGAGGCTGGTAAGTAGCCTTGGTACACGCTCTCTATTTGTCGGACTGAATTATCCGATTAACCAGGAGATAACCGACGGCAAGGATCATGATAGCAGCGTGGTTTCGCTCATCAGGCAAAACTATGTGTACACAGCGTACCATGCGTCTCTGCATGCACCATACCCTGATATGTGCCGCCACGCTCTGCAGCCCAAAGTAGGAGAGAGGGTCGCAAGTATCAGACTTTGACCTGCTGGCTGGAATTTCCCCCGTCAGGCACCCATCTGGTTCAAGCCGTCAGCCATTCTCCACAGCTTAATAAATAGTAACGTGTAACTGAGCCTGTTAGTTAGATGCGTACACTTGGTGTAGTAGGATCTTCATTTAGTTTGATGCATACACTTGTTCTTTTTTGGTAGCCCTTTTGTAATGATGGCTGATGTTTGGTTTGGAAGAGAGAGCCGCGTCTTCACTCTTCTGGCCTGCTTACTGCTTATGTTGCACCCCCAGCCCTGGTTGATGTTGCTGCTGTTTTCAATGTACAATCAGTAGTATATTTCGTCTGTTGGTTGAATAAATGTGTTCTTAGAACGACAAACACAATGTTTTGGAAGTCGTTGCACGGTTCGATCCTTTAGTGCCCCGTACTGTACGTAGCGCATACTATTTTTCGTACGGAACACATTTTCCACTTGTTGATAACATGCAGCCCACTGATGAAGGCCCAATAGAGAAGCCCATAATTAACCGGAAGGTCGGCTCTCGGATGAATCCGGCCCAGGTACATGCTCATGGTCCCCTAAACATAAATAAGTAAATAAGTAAATAAATAAAGCTAAATGCTCATGCACCGGTTCTTTGGGAAAATAGGTAGCCCAGTATTTCTTTTTGAAGAATACCCAAGCTAGGCCTATTTGTTTTCTCCGAATTACTGGGCGGCAAAGCTTTCAAGACGAGGAGGGATGCATTCCGGCCTGGCTTAAGAGTATGGTCAATGTCTGTTAAAAGTAATATCAAAAGGGGTTGAAAATTCCAAAAAAATTATAGAAAATGGAATATAAGTTTCTTTTTTTGTTTTTGTTCTTCACTGATATCTTATACGTATTTCATTGGATTTAACATGACATAGTACTAATTTATTTTTAAATTTTTTTTAGTATGGCTATTAATTTTTGGATTAAAAATATTTTGTTCCCCAGCAAACATTTGCGAATTTTCAAAATTTCCGACATATTTAGTTAATTTTTTGACCCTGGTACTGACCAAAAAATGGCCAGCAATTCTAAAAATGGAAAACGGGCTGCAACAAATTCCATATGAATTAGAAAATGAGTAAAAATTATAAAAATAATAGCAAATGGGCTGTACACGCCATAGATTTCGAGGCTGACTTGTTTACGCAAGGCTTTGTCAGTGAACACACGATTCTAGCAGGAGTGACTGTTGGATGTCCATCCAACGGCCGACGTGCTTCTTCAATCTCTGATCTTCCAGCTCCAGCCGCCTAAATTAGCGCCGGTGGGACTGCCTGGTCCCTCCTCTTATGGCCCGCTGTGATGCCGCGCAGGCTTCCCCGGCCCACCCTACTCCCTCCGCTGGCCTGACCGCACGCAATCAACTGCCTCGTTATTATGCAAAAAATATGATTCCTCCCACTGACATCTGGGGCGCACCGGTTGGGAGGCTGACCTGTGGGCCTACTAAGTTGACGCGTACGCAGGGCTTGTCAACTTAGTCAACAAACGATAGCAGCAGTAACCGTTGGATTTGAATCGAACGGTCATGCTGCTTCTTCAATCGCTGCTCTTCTTGCACCAGCCACCCAAACTAGCGCCGGGGAGACCTCCTGCTCCTGCCTCCAGTGGCCGGCTGTGCTGCCGTTGAGGCCTCAGCACCCCCTACTACTCGCACCGCTAGCCAGGCCCTGCGGCGACGGCAGCGTCACACCGCAGCCGAACAAGTGAACCCTCGTACTCCTCTCCGCGTGGGCATCCACTACCGCGTCTTCCCCGGCTCCGCGTCGTCCCCTTCCTAGGGCTCGCCGTCGTCCACCGCCTTGGTGCTCTCGGCGCGGCGTGGTCAACTTGGTCAACGACATTCCATCGGAAGAGTACTGTACGTGGAGAGGCTGACATCTGGGTCCACGGCCACAGCCCAGTTTTTTTGTGATTTGCCAACTAAGTCGCTTTGTCAGGCCTGTTGGGTTGCAAATCTTTCAAGACGAGGAGAGCTTTGATTCGGGTGGCCGAGAAAATGGCCCATCAGTAATGAGAAATGGGCGGTACATTTTTAAAACACATCAAACCGGCAATTAGTTTCAAATATCTTTTTTTTCATTTCGAGATTTTAAATTACATTAATTTTTATGCGTGGAGAATTTGTTGGATTTTATATTGATATACATTTATTTTTAAATTCATTTTCAAGGTGAGTCGAAATATGCAAAATTTTGTATAATTTTTTTTGGGATTGAAAACAGTTCGGACCGCACCGAAATATGCAAAATTTCGTATAATTTTTTAACCGTGGCCACAATATGGGCTGTAATGCTAACAAAAAGCATATGGGCTCCAAAAAAAACCTTAATAATTAGCAAATGGGCTGTAAATTATTACAAATAATGGCAGATGGGTTGTATGCTGTTTTCCACAGATTTGAGGCTTTCCTAAAAAAAGGTTGACGCACAAGCACTAACTGTTGGATGTCCATCCAACGGCCGTCGTGCTTCTTCAATCTCTGCTCTTCATGCTCCAGCCGCTCAAACAAGCGCTGGCGGGACTGCCTGCTCCCTCCTCCCCGCGGCCGGCTCTGCTGCCGCGCAGGCCTCACCGCCCCACCGTACTCCCATCGCTGGCCTAGCCATCCCTCTACTCACCCACACCTGCTGTTATTCTCCGGCGATGGCAGACGAACCAGTAAACCCTCGTACAGTCGTACTCCCCTCCGCGTGGGAAACAACTGCCGAGTCTTCCCTGCCTCCGTGTCGTTCCCTTCCTAGGCCTCGCCGTCGTCCACCGCCCTGGTGCTCTCGGCGCGGCCTGGTCAACGTGGTCAACGACCGACATGCATCTGAAGTGGATTGTACGTGGAGAGGCCGACAGCTGGGTCCACGGCCGCGCGCAAGGAAATGCCTCCTTATTACGCGCAAAATAATGATTCCTCCACCTGACATAAGGGACCCACAGAAAGGGCCTCCGTATTTCGCGAAAAAAACGTTACCGCCGCTGACAGCTCGGACCCACCAGCTATATCTTCGCACGCAAGGAAGTGCCTCCTTATTACGCACAAACAAAAATGAATACTCGCCCTGTTAGCTGGGACCCAGTATAGTGGCAAGCTGACTTGTGGGCCTACTAGGTTGACGGGGACGGATGGCTTTGTCAACTTAGTCAATATGCACGATTCTAGCCCCAGTGACCGTACGATGTCCATCCAACGGCCGTAGTGCTTCTTCAACCTCTGGTCTTCTTGCTCCAGCCGCCCAAACCAGCGCCGGTCCTGCCTCGTGCTCCTGCCTCCCGTGGCCGGCTGCGATGCGGCGGAGGCCTCACCACCCCTACTACTCCCACCGCTAGCCAGGCCATCTTTCTACTCACCCACACCCCCTGTTATTCTGCGGCGACGGCAGCCTCACACCGCAGCGAACCAGAGAACCCTCATACTCCTCTACGCGTGGGCATCCACTACCGCGTCTTCCCCGGCTCCGCGTCGTCCCCTTCCTAGGCCTCGCCGTCGTCCCCCGCCCTGGTGCTCTCGGCGTGGCGTGGTCAACGTGGTCAAGGAACGGCTTCCATTGGACGTGGACTGTACGTGGAGAGGCTGACAGCTGGGTCCACGGCCGCAGCAAGGAAGTGCCTCCTTATTACATGCAAAATAATTATTCCTCCACCTAACAGCGGGGACCCACCGGACGGGCCACCGTATTTCGCGAAAAAACGTTTGCCCCTGACTGCTGGGACCCACCAGCTACATCTTCGCACGCAAGGAAGTGCGTCCGGGCAAAAACAACGATTCGCCCCCCTGACTGCTGGGACGCACCAGCTACATCTTCGCAGGCAAGGAAGTGCCTGACAGTCGGGACCCACCTGGTCGAAGCGTACGTAGCGTTGTCATTCTGGCCGCGAACGTGTACGTACATATATACTGGTGGATGTAGAGGTGCGCACGTGTCGCAGTAGAGGCGCGTACGTGTCGTAGTAGAGGCGCGCACGTAGCATGTACACGCACGTCCAGCGGCCAGGGTGCAAGAAAGAAAATACGTCCACGTATGTGTACATACGGGCGGGGTCTCGAACGCCTACTCGCGCATACGTACGGCCAGGGCTCGTGTACATGGCTGGGTCGGAACGGAGAAACAACGTCGTCGTCGTGTTCATGGGGAGGCAACGGAATGCGTCGTCTTCATGGGGAGGCAACGGAATGCGTCGTGTTCATCGGGAGGCAACGGAACGTGTGGGAGCCAACCGGCTGGGTCGGAACGGAATGCGTGGTCGTGTTCATTGGGAGGGCTTAGACGGAACAGGCGATGGAAATGAGGCCTGGCGTACCGCACAACGGAGGAAACGGACCTCCTACGTTCGGAACGGGGTCCTATTGATCGGGAGGGGTGTGGCGTACCGCACAACGGAGGAAACGGACCTCCTACGTTCGAAACGGGGGTCCTGCTGATTGGAAGGGGTGTGGCGTACCGGAAAACGGACAAAACGGACCTCCTACGGTCGAGACGGGGGTCCTGTTGATCGGGAGGGGTGTGGCGTACCGCAAAACGGACGAAACGGACCTCCTACGGTTGAAACGCGGGTCCTGTTGATCGGGAGGGGTGTGGCGTACCGCAAAGCGGACGAAATGGACCTCCTACGGTCGAAACGGGGGTCCTGTTCATCGGGAGGGGTGTGGCGTACCGCAAAACGGGACTCCATGGGATATTGTTCATCTCCACCGTCGACCTGTTGGGGATCGTTGCAGAAATTTAAAATTTTCTATGCATCACCAAGATCAATCTATGGAGTCATCTAGCAATGAGAGAGAGAGGAGTGCATCTACATACCCTTGTAGATCGCGAGTGGAAGCGTTCAAGAGAACGGGGTTGATGGAGTCGTATTCGTCGTGATCCAAATCACCGATGATCCTAGCGCCGAACGGACGGCACCTCCGCGTTCAACACACGTACGGAGCAGAGACGTCTCCTCCTTCTTGATCCAGCAAAGGGGAAGGAGAAGTTGATGGTGATCCAGCAGCACGACGGTGTGGTGGTGGAAGCAGCGGGATTCCAGCAGGGCTTCACCAAGCGCTACTAGAGGAGGAAGAGGTGTCACGGGAGGGAAAGGGAGGCGCCAGGACTTAGGGTGCGGCTGCCCTCTCTCCCCTCCACTATATATAGGGGCTGGGGGGCGCATGCCCCCTTTGGAGATCCCATCTAGAGGGGGCGCGGTGGCCCCCGGGGCGGCGGCCCCTCCGGGGGCAACGGCCCCCTTAGGGTTTCCACAATGGCCCCCTAGGGTTTCCAACCCTAAGCGCCTTGGGCCCTTCGGTGGGGCGCACCAGCCCACCAGGGGCTGATTCCCACGCCACTTCAGCCCATGGGGCCCTTCGGTGGGGCGCACCAGCCCACCAGGGGCTGATTCCCACGCAACTTCAGCCCATGGGGCCCTCCGGGATAGGTGGCCCCACCCGGTGGACCCCCGGGACCCTTTCGGTGGTCCTAGTACAATACCGGTGACCCCCAAAACTCTCCCGGTGGCCGAAACTGAACTTCCTATATATAAATCTTTACCTCCGGACCATTCCGGAACTCCTTGTGACGTCCGGGATCTCATTCGGGACTCCGAACAACTTTCGGTTGACCGCATACTAACATCTCTACAACTCTAGCGTCACCGAACCTTAAGTGTGTAGACCCTACGAGTTCGGGAGACACGTAGACATGACCGAGACAACTCTCCGGTCAATAACCAACAACGGGATCTGGATACCCATGTTGGCTCCCACATGCTGCACGATAATCTCATCGGATGAACCACGATGTCGAGGATTCAAGCAATGCCGTATACAATTCCCTTTGTCAATCGGTACGTTACTTGCCCGAGATTCGATCGTCGGTATTCCAATAGCTCATTCAATCTCGTTACCGGCAAGTCACTTTACACGTTCCGTAATGCATGATCCCGTGACTAACTACTTAGTCAGATTGAGCTCATTATGATGATGCAATACCGAGTGGGCCCAGAGATACCTCTCCGTCATACGGAGTGACAAATCCCAGTCTCGATCCGTGCCAACCCAACAGACACTTTCGGAGATACCTGTAGTGCACCTTTATAGCCACCCAGTTACGTTGTGACGTTTGGTACACCCAAAGCATCCTTACGGTATCCGGGAGTTGCACGATCTCATGGTCTAAGGAAATGATACTTGACATTAGAAAAGCTATAGCAAACGAACTACACGATCTAGATCTATGCTTAGGATTGGGTCTTGTCCATCACATCATTCTCCTAATGATGTGATCCCGTTATCAATGACATCCGCCAATGTCCATGGTGAGGAAACCGTAACCATCTATTGATCAACGAGCTAGTCAACTAGAGGCTCACTAGGGACATCTTATGGTCTATGTGTTCACACATGTATAACAATTTCCGGATAACACAATTATAGCATGAACAATAGATAATTATCATGAACAAGGAAATATAATAATAAGCATTTTATTATTGCCTCTAGGGCATATTTCCAACAGTCTCCCACTTGCACTAGAGTCAATAATCTAGTTACATTGTGATGAAGCGTACACCCATAGAGTTCTGGTGTTGATCATGTTTTGCCCGTGGAAGAGGTTTAGTCAACGGATCTGCAACATTCAAATCCGTACGCACTTTACAAATATCTATGTCTCCATTTTGAACATTTTCACGAATGGAGTTGAAGCGACGCTTGATGTGCCTGGTCTTCTTGTGAAACCTGGGCTCCTTGGCAAGGGCAGTAGCTCCAGTGTTGTCACAGAAGAGAGCCATCAGCCCCGATGCATTGGGAAGGACTCCTAGGTCGGCAATGAACTCCTTCATCCAGATTGCTTCATGTGCTGCCTCCGAGGCTGCCATGTACTCCGCTTCACATGTAGATCCCGCCACGACGCTTTGCTTGCAACTGCATCAGCTGACTGCCCCACCATTCAAAATATACCCGTATCCGGTTTGTGACTTAGAGTCATCCAAATCTGTGTCGAAGCTAGCATCGACGTAACCCTTTACGACGAGCTCTTCGTCACCTCCATAAACGAGAAACATATCCTTAGTCCTTTTCAGGTACTTCAGGATGTTCTTGACCGCTGTCCAGTGTTCCATGCCGGGATTACTTTGGTACCTTCCTACCAAACTTACGGAAAGGTTTACATCAGGTCTGGTACACAACATGGCATACATAATAGACCCTATGGCCGAGGCATAGGGGATCACACTCATCTTTTCTCTATCTTCTGCCGTGGTCGGGCATTGAGCTGTGCTCAATCTCACACCTTGCATTACAGGCAAGAACCCCTTCTTGGACTGATCCATATTGAACTTCTTCAATATCTTGTCAAGGTATGTGCTTTGTGAAAGACCTATGAGGCGTCTCGATCTATCTCTATAGATCTTGATGCCTAATATGTAAGCAGCTTCTCCAAGGTCCTTCATTGAAAAACACTTATTCAAGTAGGCCTTTATGCTTTCCAAGAATTATATATCATTTCCCATCAATAGTATGTCATCCACATATAATATGAGAAATGCTAGAGAGCTCCCACTCACTTTCTTGTAAACACAGGCTTCTCCATAAGTCTGTGTAAACCCAAACGCTTTGATCATCTCATCAAAGCGAATGTTCCAACTCCGAGATGCCTGCACCAGCCCATAGATTGAGCGCTGGAGCTTGCATACCTTGTCAGCATTCTTAGCATCGACAAAACCTTCCGGCTGCATCATATACAATTCTTCCTTAAGGAAGCCGTTAAGGAATGCTGTTTTCACGTCCATTTTCCATATTTCACAATCGTAGAATGCGCCAATTGCTAACATGATTCGGACGGACTTCAGCTTCGCTACGGGTGAGAAGGTCTCATCGTAGTCAACTCCTTGAACTTGTCGATAACCCTTAGCGACAAGTCAAGCTTTATAGATGGTAACATTTCCATCTGCGTCCGTCTTCTTCTTAAAGATCCATTTATTTTCTATCGCTCGCCGATCATCGGGCAAGTCTGACAAAGTCCATACTTTTTTTCATACATGGATCCTATCTCGGATTGCATGGCTTCAAGCCATTTGTTGGAATCTGGGCCCGCCATTGCTTCTTCATAGTTCGAAGGTTCACCCCGCCATCTCCCCGTAGATGCTCTCCGCGCGTCCAGCCGTCGACCGTAGCGCAAGTCCGGTTAACCTCCACCGTCGTTTTGGTCGGCTTCGGCCAAATTCCGGCGGGCTGACATGGCGGTTTAGCTTAAGTCTAATTACCCTATCTAGTTAACCCCCAAAGACTGACAGTGGGCCCTAGCCCTTCTAATTACTTTAGTTAAGATTTAACTAAACCCCGTTAGCCACTATGTCTTTGACATATGGGTCCCACAGGTCAGGTTTGACCTGGACCGGGTCAGGTGAACTGCTGACGTCACTGTTGACCTTGCTGACGCAATAAAGCTTTTCTGGTATTTTCAATAATCAGGAAATTCCAGAAAATAGTTAAAACTTCTAAAAATCATAGAAAATCAACCGAAGCTCAGAATGAAATAATTTATATATGAAAAATTATCAGAAAAATCCAATCGATCTAGCTGTACCTTTTTCATGCATGTTAGAACAACTTGAAGTTGCTGAATTGGTTAAATCAATTAAATGCATTTTTAATAACCACATGTGGAGTTTGAATTTGAACCTAGGGTTCAAACCAACTTCATTTAACTTGTTGCTAGATGCATTAGTGTAAATCATAACATTCTTGACATGTAATGATCATGCGTCATATTGTTGAATTGCATTGATTATGTTCCCTCTTGTTTGCCGGTGGTTGTTCCCCATCGGTAGTCGTATGTTCCGACGATGAGATCGATGACAGCGATGAAGAACTATACTATCTTCAGAAGTGCTAGGTAAGCAAAACCCCCTTGTTCATTCCGATACAACCCCATTCTCTCGATCCTGCTCTCTTTTACTGCATTAGGACAACACTGTTTCAACTGTTACATGCTGCGGTAGCTGAACCCCTTTCCTCTGCATGACCTGTCATTGCCACAGTAAATAGATGAAACCCACTAGCATGAGTAGGAGTTGTTTGAGCCCTGATGTGCCTACTCATTCATGTTTGTTTGTCATGCCTGCTACTGCTTAGAGTTGAGTCAGGTCTGATTCATCGGGGATGAATTGGAATGTGGTGAACATGTCCTACTGTTGAGAGCTAAGTGTGTGAACACGATTTGGTAAAGGTAGAGGTGAGAGGCCATGTAGGAGTACATGGTGGGTTGTCTCATTGAAACCGTCCTCGGGAACTGAGTTCTGTGTTTGTGATCCATGAACAGCTACTACCACACATTGGGCTCCGGGCACTCCAAGCTCTCTCGACTTATTAATCAACCTGATATCTATCCAGGAGTTGCAACTAGTTTCTGGTGTTTGTAGGTAGTGCTAGTAGTCTACCAAGTGGCACCCGTTATAGGTGGGCTTGGGACAGACTAGGTGCAGTGGCATGGTGTACTAAGTGGCACCCGGATGTGGGCTTGGGAACCCTGCTCACATCGTTTGGGGCCGTGGGCGACACCCCGGCCGGATCTCCTTGCGGATGGAACCCGAATAGGCGATAAACCTGGACTAGAGACTTGTGTGGTTAGTCAGGTCGTGGCCGACTCCCTCGCCAGCCTTCCGCTTGAAGGTTGCCGAGGCACACGATGTGTACATGGTGGTAAGTGGTGAGAGCGTGTGTGAAGAAGTACACCCCTGCAGGGTTAACATCATCTATTCGAATAGCCGTGTCCGTGGAAAAGGACTCTGTGTTGCCTGTACAGTTCATAGACAAGTGAAAGTGGATACTCTAAAATGCGCAAGATAAGCGTGAGTGCTATGGATGGCGTTCTCATAGGGAGATGGGAGCGGATCCATAGTGGGGTATTGATATGGTGAATATGTGGACTCGTGTGCGCCACCTCAAAAGAGTTACTTGCAGTCGTAGTTCAGGATAGCCATCGAGTCAAAGCTGGCTTGCTGCAGTCAAACTCCACCACCCCTTTTGTTGATACTGATGCATATATAGATAGTTTTGATGTAAGTCTTGCTTGGTACATTTGTACTCATGTTTGCTTAATTTATGTTTTTGTAGAGAGACGTCAGTCTCACTAGTAGTTCCGCGTGGAATTCGACGTTTAGCTTGTTACCTCGGCTATGATCTTGTACCCTTGGGAGGGTCTTGTAGATAGTCAGGCTTCTCAGCCTTTTTCATTTGTAGTTGTCTGTACTTAGACAAGTTAAGCTTCCGCATGTGCTCATTGCTTGTATGACTTGAATGCTGGGTCATGAGACCCATGTTCGTAATATCTGACTCTTCGGAGTCTTATGAATAAATACTTTGAGTCATAGTGTTTTGTTGTGATGCCATGTTGTATTCACACATATCGAGCATATTGTGTGTATGATTGAAATGCTTGGTATTTGTGGGATCCGACAACCTAGTTGTCTATCCTTGGTAGCCTCTCTTATGGGGAAATGTTGTCTAGTGCTTCCACTGAGCCATGGTAGTCTGCTATAGCCCGGTTTACCGGAGTCCTGTTAGCCCAGTTGCTACTGCTTCGGAACACTTAGACTGGCCGACATGTGTCCTTCTTCGATCCTGTGTCTGTCCCTTCGGGGATATGTCACATGGTGCCTTTCGGAGTCCTGTTATCCTGCTACAGCCCGGATTCCCGGAGTCCTGCTTGCCCAGTTGCTACAGCCCGAATTCACTCGCTGATGACCGACACGTTCGTTGCTGGGTCATGTATGCCTGTCCCTGTAAGTTAGTGCCACTTTGGGTTCACGACTAGTCATGTCGGCCCAGGTTCTCTGTCATATGGATGCTAGCGACACTATCATATACGTGAGCCAAAAGGCGCAAACGGTCCCGGGCCAGGTAAGGTGGCACCCGTGGGAATACCGTGCGTGAGGCTGCAAAGTGATATGCTGTGTTACATGCTAGATCGGTGTGACTTAGGATCGGGGTCCTTACAGGATTGGCAAACCATGTCGGGTGGAGCACTCCCCTGACCTAGCCTACCGCTTCCAACTTCCTAATCTCCTCTGTGATGAACTCTTGTCGTTCCAAAGCTTGCTTCCTGACCATCTGCTTAATGGGCCGCGCATGAGGGCAGACAACAAGATGGTGCTCGATCACCTCCCTGGGAACGCCGGGGATGTCGGATGCTTGCCATGCAAACACATCAACATTCGCCCGCAAGAAGGTGACGAGCGCGCCTTCCTATTTGCTGTCGAGGGTGGAGCTTCTGGTGAAAGCCCCTCCCGTGCCATCCTCCTTGATGGACACCTTCTTGGTCTCTGGCGGTGCAGCTCTGGATTTCTTGGTCTTGCCGGTGGAGCTCTCTGGCACGTCCTCGACGATAGCACAATACTCCGAAGAGGTGCGCTTGCCGGAGTGGGTGCGAGAGGTCTTGCCGGTCTTCTTCCCTCCCGGGGCTTCAGCGGCAGGAGCAAGTGCCTTAGCGGCAGTTGCTGCAACTGCCTCTCGGTAGAGTTGGTCGGCGCAGATCAGCATGTCTTTCTTGTCAGAGGGGACGGTGATGATGGTCATCGGCCCAGGCATCTTCAGCGTGTTGTAAGCGTAATGTGACACCGCCATGAATTCGGCTAGTGCTGGGCGGCGGAGAATCCCGTTGTAGGGCAAGGGGATCTCGGCAACATAAAAAACAATCCTCTCTGTCCTATAGTTCAGCTCGCCTCCGAATGTAACGGGCAGCGTGACCTTACCCTCTGGCTGACTTCTTCCCGGATTGACCCCTTGAAACAGGCGAGATCAAGTTCATCTGGAATCTACAGCCTTTTGATCACAAGAGGCGAGATCAATTTCAGACCGGCCACGCTGTCAACCAGCATTTTTGTCACCTGAAGGTTGTGTATTGTTGGTGAGACCAACAATGGCAAACACCCGACCGCACTTGTGCGATCAAGGTGGTCCTCGGTGTCAAAAATGATAGGCGTGCTGGACCACTTAAGTGGATTTTGAGCATCCAACCATGGTTCCGCTGTTGTGATCTCCCGCGCCCATTGCTTGAGCCGGCGGTGAGAGGTGTGCAGCGAGGCGCCACCATCAATGCACATGGCCTCCGTAGCTTTCTGGAACTCATGCTCGCAGGACTCATCATCCTCGTCATGATCGTCGTCTTCCTGTTTCTTGTCGTGGCCCCGAGCAGGCCTTTCTTGTTGATTATCTTTGCCGCCGCGGCCAACTTGGCCGACATGCTTCTTCCCGGATCCCTGAGCACCATCCTGGCCATTCTCCTTGTCCCGCCTTTCATATTCGGCTTTCCGCTCCTAAGCGAGCTGCTCGACTTGCCGGCAGTTTTGGAGGTCATGGCCCTTGGTGCGATGGATCTTCCAGTACTGCTTGTCAGAGCCTCCTGGCTCGTCGGCACCCGCCAAGGCTAGGCGGGCGGCGCACTCGGCAACTTCCTTGCCGGGGTCGTCTTCCTTGGTCTTCTTGGCAGCGCCAGCGTCGTCGGATCCCACAACGGCAAGCACGGCCTTGCCCTTGCGCTTCCTGTTGCGGCGTCGGCCCTTCTTTGCTGGGGCGATGACATCTTCATCTGAGGAGTTGGTTTCCGCACCGGCGTCTTTGCCTGGGTACTTCTTGCCTCTTCAGCCCGAGCACATCTATCGGCTAGAACGTAGAGTTCCGCCACATCCGTGACCTTGTTCATCGCTAGCTCTTCACGCATCTTACGGTTACGCACATTCTGATGGAATGCGCTGATGATAGCGGCGGGATGAACATCCAGGATGTTGTATTGCACTCGGCTGAACCTCTGTATGTACTTGCGTAGATTTTCGCCTTCTTTCTTGGGGATGACATGCAAGTCACTTGCCTGGCCATGAGCTTGGTGGCCTCCCGTAAAGGCACCAACAAACTCATGGCACAAATCCGACCAAGAAGAAATAGAATCCACTGGCAAGTGCATCAACCATGACATGACGTTGGGTTTAAGTGCCAACGGGAAGTAATTGGGAAGCACCTTGTCATCGCGAGCTCCGGCAGCTTGCATCGCGATGGTGTAGATGCTAAGGAACTCTAACGGGTGAGTCTTGTCGTTGTACTTCTCGCCAACGTCAGGCTTGATCGTGCGGTGAGTGGGCCACTGGAACCGCCGCAGCTCACGGGTAAAGGCTGGGCAAGCCACCTCGTAAGGTAGGCTACCAGAGCCTCCCGGTGCTGGGTGGTCCATACTCGCGCCGTCTCTTGATGGTGATTCGAGCGTCTTCATGGGCTCGCTCCCGAAGAACTTTGCGCTGATCGCGGTGGGTCCGTGGGTCGCACGACGCTATGGAAATGTTATCACAAGCGTTGTCCCGACGGACCGGCACCCGCGGTAACTTGCGTGGAGGAGGAGCTGCAACACCTCCGGTCCTTCCACCACTGACATGCGGTGGCTCGACAGAGCGTCGGCCTTAGGGCCCAGCTGGTCGCGGCCCATCTTTGTTGGCGATGCCGACGAGGCTTCGGATGGTGCCTCTCCACTCGTCGAGCTTTTCCGCAGCAGGAGGGAAGTCGAGGAGCAACTGCGCGCGCCAAAGCTTCTGCTGGCGTGGGTGGCGGCGAAAGCTGCGTGGACCGTGACGCACTCCGACTCTTAACCATGTTAGAAGGAGCTCTATCACGGCCTTGCGGCTGCACCCCATTTTCGCTAGTGCCTCGGCGTGCATGCTGGTCCTCTACGTCTCGTGAATGACGCGGAGGACTCTTCCCGTGGTGGCGCTGCTCGTCGCGCACAACCTGAGAAGAGCGCGTTGCGGACGCCGGCGTAGGCATCTTGGAAGTCACCGTGCCGCCCGTAGGTGGCACGACGCTGCCCTTGAGGGCCCCGCGCCGCCTGCGGGGGGCACGGCTCCGTGTATGGATTTGGTGGCGTGCGGCTCGTTGTCTCGTGCACGAACGACGCCGCTCGCCAGGCTTTTGTAGCGAGAGCGATGTGGGTGTTTGCAAGCCATGCCTCGGCCTCCGTCCGCGACCGCCCTGTCGCTCGCCCGCAGTAGTACAAGCCGCTCGGCTCCAGATGAACCGATCGCCATGATCGTCTTCTTCTTGGGAGCCATGGTGATGAAGAACAGCTATACTAACTACTAGGCCAGATTCTCACAACTGCGCCCCCTACCTGGCGCGCCAAAGATGTCGGTGGAAACCTATGGGATCACAGGGATCCCTTCTACGGTTGGCCGGCGCGGGGTAGTGCAGAGAGCGGGTCTAGTAGCTAGCACAGCGAGATTTACCCAGGTTCGGGCCGCGAGGATGCGTAATACCCTAGTCCTGCTTTGGTGTATATTTGAGTGTTCCTGAGCTCTTGAACTAGCTATGGTGCGTGTCTAGTCCAAAAGATCTGAATCCTCTCCTCAGTATGCTTCGGGCCTCCTTTTATAGTCAAAGGGGCTGCCAGAGTGGCACACAGGAGGTGGAAAGGTATGTACAGAGTACAAGCTTATCGCCTGTCATTACAGGACAAAGCGCATTAAATGCGCTACTTAGGTATCCTCTTGCTTTATCGGGGACGGTAATGAGGCCCGTCTCGTCCGTCGCTGCTCCGCCTTGCTTCGACACGCGTCCAGGCCGACGAAGCATGCAGCGCCATGTAGGCTGACATCCTGCTGAGCTGGCGTGGTGGTAGTGTCATCACGAAGATCTGCATGCCACCATGCAGGTGCTTGACTAGTTGGATTAGGAGCCACGTACTGCCACGTGGGTACTTGCTTTAGTCGGTGGGTTGGCCGCGAGCTGGGGCGGCGATGGGGCAGCAAGGCCTTGCCGCGGTCTTGTGGATATTCCCGGCAAGACTCTTGCCGGGGCCTTGTGAGCACCCTCGGCAAGACCTTTGCCGGGGCCTTGCGGGTGTATTCAGCAAGGAGCCTTGCCGGGGCCTCGCGGGCATCCTCGGCAAGGAGCCTCGCGGTTGTTTTGCCTTCTGGTTCTCATCTGGGCTTTGTAGACTCTTTGTCTTCACAAAGATCTGCATGCCACCATGCAGGCGTTTTCCGAGCCGTGGTTCCAATGTTGTCGATGGTGTCGGAACTCTCAGGCTTCAAGGGTGGCTGTGATGTTGGCGTTAGGTGAGCTGCCCCGGCAAGACTCTTGCCCGGGTTGCGTAGGCCACTCCGGCAAGGGTCTTGCTAGGGGAAAGCCCATCTTGTTGCTTGACCTTCTTGCACCTCTGTCTTGGCGCCGCTCCAGTAGTCTTGTATTTATGCTTCCCTCCTCTGCCCCGCTATAAGTGTGGCCGCAGGCGCGGCTCTGACTGCCCGTGCAGAAGTAAAGGGGTATAAAGGAGAGCCCCTACTTTTGTACACCGATAAAATTGCATATGTTCTTCCTACCGACAGTCCATAAAAAGCTAAAAAATAGGGTTAGATCATCATCTTCAGACAAATATGTGTCTTTTGCAATATTCTTTTCAGTGTTTTTCTTTTTTGAATTTGCGGTTGCATTGCCATGAAGAGTCGTTCGTCTTAGCGTCTAGTCCCTTAGAGTTTTGACTTGTGGCCCACATAGGGGTAGTTACACCACATGTCCTATATACTATCATTTGATACTATCTATATACTAATTTATTCATCTACTATATCTAAGATATATGGAAACAAGTTATACGAAGAAAATTCATTTGAGTCCATAGTTTTTTGTATATTTTGAAAATACCTTCATATTTGTATGTATAACACAATATACTAAAAAAATCACATACTACCTAATAATAGGATATATATATATACACTACCTCAAATATTCTTATATACTACATACTATATGTACGTGCTATCAGTTTTGACAGATACTAAATAGAACATGCAAAACTCACGTGAGGGTAACTACCATTGGTGGTAGGAAACATTTGTCTTATATATATACCGTAGTTCCATAAAGCCACCACATATCCATCGCCATCACGACAATCCGAGTCCACCACCAACACATTCCCGCCATCAATCTGTGTTCCACCGCTCATACATATATCTGCCGCCAATCCGAATTCCACGAGATACATCTCCTCCACCAATCCTAGTCCGAGTTGACTATGTACCTCTTTGTTATTGATTTGTAAATCACGCCATAGTACGTGTCATGATCAAGTCGGCGTTCACATATGTTGCCCACCTGAAGAAGAGTTCCAGGTCCAAACTAAAAAAAATTGTGTCTGGAAAATTCTGACTAGGCAGTTTTTAAACCTCGTGGGAACTTTTCCGATTTTTTGTTGCTGAGCAGAAAAAAGAGGGAAAAGCATAATAAAAAGAGAGTCAGAGTGTGCTTCTCCCTTGGTTACATGTCGCGCCATGATTTTGTTAGTGTTCTAGGCTCGCATCTCTAGTTCGGTCTAGCCTAGGACCAGCATAGTATCGTCGTTGAGCGTCTATTCAACTTTGCATCTCTGAATTGATTATTGCCGACATTTTTTCTATAATATATTAATCTTTGCCAACTCCCCATATCATCTACATCATGTGTTTGACACCACCTAGCAATCGCTCTATCTGCTTTGAGAGTTTTGACTACAACGGTTGCCCATCACCACATGTTGCTTGGTAAGAACCGATAAGAATTTGTGATTTTCTTGATGGATTTGTGCCTTTATACCACACCACATCCTATTAGTAGTTTGTAGGACCATATTATTTTGTGTTTCTATTGCTGCTAACCATGGCAGGATCACCAACTAGTGAGCTGGACTGGGAGAAGATGATGAATAAGGAGCTACATGATAAATTTCAACAAATGATGGGTGAACACGTGCTAGAGTTGCTCAAAAAATTTGAAGAGACCATGGACAGAATAAATGGATTTGAGAAGACGTATGAAACCAAGTGTGATGGCCCCGATTCAATCGTGCACTAATCATACATGCAAATGTGTACGGTCAAGATCAGGGGCTCACGGGAAGATATCACAACACAACTCTAGACACAAATTAAAGTCATACAAGCTTTATATTACAAGCCAGGGGCCTCGAGGGCTCGAATACAAACGAGTTAGTGGAAGTAACAATACCCTAGTATAGACATAAGTTAGACAAGGTTGCCTTAAGAAGGCTAGCACAACAGCAACAACGATCGAAAAGGCAAGGCCTCCTGCCTGGAAGCCTCCTATCTAGTCCTGGCCGTTGGCGGTCTCCACGTGGTAGTAGGCACCCTCGGGGTACTAGTAGTCTTCGATGGTGGCATCTGGCTCGGATCTGCCATCTGATCACAGCAATCGGGTATACGGGAAAAGAAGTAGCAAAGCAACTGTGAGTACTCATCCAAAGTACTTGCAAGACTTAGATCAGAACTATGCTAAGCATGCATCGATATCAAAGGAATTGGGCTGCATCTTTGCAGTGAACTGCAGAAATGCCAGAAGAGGAGGGAAAGCCTAGCCTATCAAAGACTAGCATCTTCAAGCATCTAGCAGCATATAGAAGAGTACAATATAGCATATTATAATTAGCAAGCATGTTGTAGTATTAATGCCCAGAGATCCTTTCTTGACTCCCTGCGAGAAAGCAATCCCGGAGCCAAATATATCCATTCCACATCTCAGTATCCAGTTCTAGTTGTAAAGATCAGGATACAAGTCCAAGTCGTCCCTCTTACCATGGACACGACTATTTGAATAGATTATCTTCCCTGCAGGGGTGCACCAAATTACCCAACACGCTCGATCACTCTGGCCCGACACACTTTTCTAGGACATGCCCAGCCGTGAAAGATCAACACATCACAACCCTACCTAGGCTCAACAGAGAGGCCAGCACGCCGGTCTAAATCCTAAGCGCACAGGGGTCTTGAGCCCATCGCCCTTTGCACTCCTGCATGTTGCGTACGCGGCCGGTGTGCAGACCTAGCCCACTTATATAAGCGAAGGCTTACACAGTCCAACCCGGCGCGTTGCTCAGTCGCTGATGTCTGGAAAGCTTCGGCTAATACTACGACGCCGGTTGCCCATATCTTGTCCTACTTGGCGGTTAGTGCGTATATGCTAGTGGCCAACTCAGATCAAATACCCAACCTCATTAGTGTCTTGGGAGCGCACGGTAATGATCAATGATCCATGATATGCGGTCCCGCCGCCCCTACTAACCACAAGGGCGAAGAATGTCAGGTCGTGCCGCGTAGAAAATTCGCAGGTACCCTCCAGGTCAACCTGACTTCACATTAGTCGTCACATTTCTCTCGTGGGTACCCCTTAGGGCCGACCCAACTTCATCATGGTTCTGTGGTTAAGTCAAAGTAACCTTGTGTCCAAAGCAGCAAGGGGGAAATCCAAGGATTACCCTCGATAAATTCCTACTCGATGTAACCATCAAGGTGGACTTGGAGGAATCACCCTCGATGGTCCACACTTGAGGGGTTGCACGACAGAGTCGTTATCGAAAGTGGTGAAGGAGGAATCACCCTTAATGACCATGACCGAATAACTATACTACAGAGTTAGCATCAAGAGTGCGCTACGAGGTATCACCCTCGACACTCGATAGTAGCTCTGCAGATTCGAGCAACTAAGGGGGGTGATGTGCTGTGTTGGGCCCTGGACGTCGATCATGTTGATCGAGTCATCAGTCATCAAGCAGGCGCAACTGGGACAAGGTGAGGGCTCTCTAATGGATCACTAACCAACATATACTAAGCAGTTTAGGATAAGCAGGTAAGGTAACAAGTGCAGGTTACAAAATCGGGCTATGCATCAGAATAGGATCATACACAAGCAGTACCAGTTCTAATGCAAGCATAAGACAGAAGGGAATGGGCGATATCAGAAAGATCAAGGGGGTTTGCTTGCCTAGAAACTCTGCAGACAGATATAGATCCTCAACGGTGAAATAGCAGATCACTGGTTCAACCGCGGTCTCGGGGTCTACCGGAAAGAAGTAACAGAGGGGGAACACAACAAATAACAGAGCAATGAAAGCATCACAAAGCATAACATGGAAATACGCGGTGCTAGGGGTGACCTATCGTAGTACTAGATGTTGTGGAAGGAGAGGGAAATCATCTGGGGATGTTTTTCTGGTGTTCGGCATTTTCTGGACAGATTAAAGGGAGGGGACGTTTCATGTTCAGCATGCTAGAGGCAAGTGACGGATGAACGGATTGCATATTCAGATTCGTTGTATTTTTATAAGCAATTTTCATATATAAAATATTTTCATCTTAGTTACTAATTAATTTATATGAATTTTTGAAGTTTTATGCTATTTCTAAGAATTCCTGGAATTATTTTAAATCCAAAATGCACCAAATCAGCTAAGTGCACCCAGAGTGCACCAGAGGCTGACCAGCGGGCCCCATTGACCTAGGTCAATGGCCTAGTCAGGTGGTCAAATGTACCAGTTGACCAGTCAATGGGACCCGCGGGGCCCAGCGGTAGTGACTCCGGAGGTGCCACGCGGCCGCCGCATTAGCGTCGGGCGCGGGGAGCAGCCACAACGCGGGCGCCGGCACGCCGAGGCACTGAGCACGCAGGTCGGACCGACAGCAAGGGCAGGCGCAGGGAGCGACGGCTGGAGGTGTGTGGCTAGGGCGGTGAGCGGCACGCAGCGGAGGGCAGTGTCCGCGGACAGGCGGCGATGCGTGCAGAGGCTAGGCGGCGCGAGCGGCGTACGGGGCGGCCGGCGCGTGGGACAACAGGGGTGCAAACATACGTTCTTGCAGGGTGGCAGCAGTAGCAGGCCAGCAATGGCAGGCGACGGCGAGGGAGTGGCGGGCAGCGGCCGACGTCGTGCGGTGCTGGCACGGGCAGGCGAGGCGGGGCACGCGGCTGGAGCTTGCAGGGCATGGGCATGGTGTAGCGGGGGAGCCGCATCGGCAATTGAAGACGGCATGTGAGGCCACACGCGGGCGGGCGCTCGTATGCGTAGCGGGGTCACCGGTGGTCGGAGACGAGGGCTAGCAGTGGGCCAGTGTAGACACGTGAGGGCGCGACGGTGGTAGTAGGCAGTTGCGGCAGTAGGCAGCCCATCGTGTAGTAGCAGCGCATGGGAGCAACAACTGCAATGGCGAATTGCGGGCGGCGGGAGTGCGAGCCAGCACGGACATGGGGACGGCCGCATTCGGCAACGGAATCGATGACGGAAAGGGGGGTGGATGCGGCTCACCGAGAGGGGAGTCGGGGCAAGCTCGGGGAAGCCGAGGCGGTCCGCTGGCGGCGGATCCGACGACGATGGCCGGCGGGGTAGAGTAGGAAGTCGAGGCCGTTCCGACAAGGTAGGAGCTCAGGGCTCGAACCCGCGGATGAAGACGACAAAGGGGACAACGACGAACCTCCCAGACGTAAGCAGATGGAGAATGGTGGCTGATGGCCACGTGCACGGTGTGTCGGTGTGGAACGACACCTATGGGATCACAAGAATCCCTACTACGGTTGCCGGGGTGCAGGGTTGCAAGAAGAGTAGGATCAATAGCCAGCACAAGAATCGTTTACCCAGGTTCGGGCCGCGAGGATGCGTAAAACCCTAGTCCTGCTTTGGTGGGTGTATTTCAGAGAGTTCTTGAGCTCTCGAACTAGCTGTGGTCAGTGCGTGGTTCGAAAGAGCCGAATCCTTCTCCAGTATGACATGGGCCTCCTTTTATAGTCGGAAGGGGCTGCCACAGTGGCACACAAGAGGTGGAAAGGCGTACAGTGCCCTGATCTGATCGCTCATATTACAGGACAAGACGCATTTAATGCGTAGCTTAGGTGTCCCCTTGCTTTATTAGGGACGGGGGCGAGGCCCGTCCCGTCCGTCGCTGCTCCGCCTCGCTTTGACACGCGCCCTGGCCAGCGATGCGTGCGGCGCCATGTAGGCAGGCAGGCAGCTGAGGTGGCGCAGTAGTGGAGCCTTCATGAAGATCTACATGCCGCCACGCAGGCGCTTGATGAGTTGGCCTGGGGGCTGCATGTTGCCACGCAGGTGCCCGCCCAACTGGTTGGGCTGGCAGCTGCATGTGAATGGCGGTGGAAGCTTGGTTGGCGTGGGCCTGGCTGTGGCCCTGCTGGCGTCCTTGGTGAGGGCCTTGCCTGGTGGCCCGGCAAGTGTCTTGCCGTGTGGTCCGGCAAGGGTCTTGCCGTGGGGCGCTGTCGTCCCCGGCAAGGGCCTTGCCGGGCGCCTGGTGGCCTTCCTCGGCAAGGATCTTGCCGAGGATCGTCGTCTTCTAATCCTCATCTAATCTTGAATATGTCTTCACAAAGATCTGCATGCCACCACAAAGGTGCCTTCCCGAGCCCTGGCCCCACGTGGATGATGGCGTTGGGGACCGCGGGCTCAAGGGTGGCTCGCTTTGTTGGTGTGGGGTGAGCTACCCCAGCAAGGATATTGCCGGGGCTGCTGAGGATGCCCCGGCAAGGGTCTTGCCGGGGGAACCTGCTTCGTCCCTCTGCTCTTTGTGGTCTTGGCCTTGGCGTTGCTCTGATTGTCTTGGGCTTTCACCTTACCTTGGCTCACCTCCCCTGTTCTGCTTGGTGTGACCGCGGGCGCGGCTCCGACGGCCCATGCACAGGTAAAGGGGTACAAAAATGCATCCGTCTTTTTGTACACCGACAGGAGCCCCTGGCCTGGTCCACACATAAGCGCGACACGATGTTGGGCCAGGCCCAAAACGGTGCGCGGGCAGGCGGGGCAGTATTTACCGCGGTAAAACTTTTCGCGCGCTGCGCTCCCCACGACCCGCGCGCTCGGCACGGCATGGAGGGGTGTGCGTGACGTGGGCTTCATGCCCGGGGCGGTCTCCACACGCATGCGTCACATCGCAGTAAAGAGGCGGCTCGCGCCTTCCCCGTAAAAAGATGGAGGCGTGGAGGCGCGGCTCATTTACTGAACGGGGCCAGGGCACGGTCTTCAAGGCGTCCACTCCCCACGATCACAGGGTGGGGAGAGGTCGCTTCGCCCGTCCCCTCGGTTCTGCACGTTCGCCACGCCTCCTCCATGCACTTGGGGTGGCAAGCGGTGGAGGCGGGAAACCGGGCCGTCGCTGGTTGGGGTAGCGGGTCGGTCCCGATTCCCCGCGCCTCTGGTGGCCGGATTGGCCGAGCGAGGCGGCCGAGCCCCTACCCCGCTCCCTTATAAGGAGGGGGAAGGGGAGATGGCGTCCCGCACTCTTCTGTCATCTATCTCCTCTCGCTTCTGCTTCTTCCTTTCACTCGCCATGGAGAAAGGGAATCCTGCTCCTTCGACGGTGGCGGCGAGGGTAGCCTCTCGACAACGCGTCCCTCCTCCTCCTGAGCCCGCGGTGGTGGAGCCGGCCGTGAGGGGAAGGGGGAGGGGCGAGGCCGTGGGCGAGGCCGAGGTGCTCGGGGAAGAGGAGGGCGGGGCGGTGCACCGGCCTTGCCCCCGCCAATGATGCCATTCCCAACGGAGGGCCACGTTGAAGACCAGCCCTGCGAGTTCTTCATTAGGCTGCGCCGGCCTCCGCGTCGTCGTCTTCGTCTCCCCGCCCCGTTTGCTCGGGTGATCGAGCGTGTGTTGGAAATATGCCCTAGAGACAATAATAAATAGGTTATTATTATATTTCCTTGTTCATGATAATCGTTTATTATCCATGCTAGAATTGTATTGATAGGAAACTCAGATACATGTGTGGATACATAGACAACACCATGTCCCTAGTAAGCCTCTAGTTGACTAGCTCGTTGATCAATAGATGGTTACGGTTTCTTGACCATGGACATGGGATGTCGTTGATAACGGGATCACATCATTAGGAGAATGATGTGATGGACGAGACCCAATCCTAAGCCTAGCACAAGATCGTGTAGTTCGTTTTCTCAGAGCTTTTCCAATGTCAAGTATCAGTTCCTTAGACCATGAGATTGTGCAACTCCCAGATACCGTAGGAATGCTTTGGGTGTACCAAATGTCACAACGTAACTGGGTTGGCACGAATCGAGACTGGGATTTGTCACTCCGTGTAAACGGAGAGGTATCTCTGGGCCCACTCGGTAGGACATCATCATAATGTGCACAATGTGACAAAGGAGTTGATCACGGGATGATGTGAGTTACGGAACGAGTAAAGAGACTTGCCGGTAACGAGATTGAACAAGGTATAGGGATACCGACGATCGAATCTCGGGCAAGTAACATATCGATAGACAAAGGGAATTGTATACGGGATTGATTGAATCCCCGACATCGTGGTTCATCCGATGAGATCATCGTGGAACATGTGGGAGCCAACATGGGTATCCAGATCCCGCTGTTGGTTATTGACCGGAGAACGTCTCGGTCATGTCTGCATGGTTCCCGAACCCGTAGGGTCTACACACTTAAGGTTCGATGACGCTAGGGTTATAGGGAAGAGATATACGTGGTTACCGAATGTTGTTCGGAGTCCCGGATGAGATCCCGGGCGTCACGAGGAGTTCCGGAATGGTCCGGAGGTAAAGATTTATATATGGGAAGTCCTGTTTTGGTCACCGGAAAAGTTTCGGGTGATATCGGTAATGTACCGGGACCACCGGGAGGGTCCCGGGGGTCCACCAAGTGGGGCCACTGGCCCCAGAGGGCTGCATGGGCCATGTGTGGGAGGGGACCAGCCCCAGGTGGGCTGGTGCACCCCCCCACAAGAGGCCCAGGGCGCAGGAAAGGGGGGAAGGGGGAAACCCTATGCTCAGATGGGCCTAAGGCCCATCTAGTGGGGCGCCCCCTCTCTCCCCCCTTTCACCGCCCCCCAAGCCCCATCTAGGGCTGGCCGCACCCCTTGGGGGGGGGGGGGGGAAACCCTAGATGGGGGCGCAGCCCTCCCCGTCCCCTATATATATTGGGGTTTTGGGGCTGCCCAAGACAGGAGAACGTCTCTCTTTCGGCGCAGCCCTACCCCTCTCCCTTCTCCTCCTCTCCCACGGTGCTTGGCGAAGCCCTGCGGGATTGCCACGCTCCTCCATCACCACCACGCCGTCGTGCTGCTGCTGGATGGAGTCTTCCCCAACCTCTCCCTCTCTCCTTACTGGATCAAGGCATGCGAGACGTCACCGGGCTGCACGTGTGTTGAACGCGGAGGCACCGTTCTTCGGTGCTCAGATCGGAATCAACCGCGATCTGAATCGCTACGAGTACGACTTCCTCATCCGCGTTCTTGCAACGCTTCCGCATCGCGATCTACAATGGTATGTAGATGCACTCCCCTTCCCCTCGTTGCTAGATTACTCCATAGATTGATCTTGGTGATGCGTAGCAAATTTTGAATTTCTGCTACGTTCACCAACAGTGGCATCATGAGCTAGGTCTATGCGTAGTTTCGATGCACGAGTAGAACACAAAGCAGTTGTGGGCGTAGATGTTGCCAATTCTTCTTGCCGCTACTAGTCTTATCTTGTTTCGGCGGCATTGTGGGATGAAGCGGCCCGGACCGACCTTACACGTACGCTTACGTGAGACAGGTTCCACCGACTGACATGCACTAGTTGCATAAGGTGGCTAGCGGGTGTCTGTCTCTCCCACTTTAGTCGGAACGGATTCGATGAAAAGGTCCTTATGAAGGGTAAATAGAAATTGGCATATCACGTTGTGGTTTTACGTAGGTAAGAAACGCTCTTGCTAGAAACCTATACAAGCCACGTAAAAACTTGCAACAACAATTAGAGGACGTCTAACTTGTTTTTGCAGCATGTGCTATGTGATGTGATATGGCCAGAAGATGTGATGAATGATATATGTGATGTATGAGATTGATCATATTCTTGTAATAGGAATCACGACTTGCATGTCGATGAGTATGACAACCGGTAGGAGCCATAGGAGTTGTCTTTATTTTTGTATGACCTGCGTGTCATTGTATAACGCCATGTAAATTACTTTACTTTATTGCTAAGCGCGTTAGCCATAGAAGTAGAAGTAATCGTTGGCGTGACAACTTCATGAAGACACAATGATGGAGATCATGATGATGGAGATCATGGTGTCATGCCGGTGACAAAGATGATCATGGTGCCCCGAAGATGGAGATCAAAGGAGCAAAATGATATTGGCCATATCATGTCACTATTTGATTGCATGTGATGTTTATCATGTTATGCATCTTATTTGCTTAGAATGACGGTAGTAAGTAAGATGATCCCTCACTAAAATTTCAAGAGACGTGTTCCCCCTAACTGTGCACCGTTGCGAAGGTTCGTTGTTTCGAAGCACCACGTGATGATCGGGTGTGATAGATTCTAACGTTCGAATACAACGGGTGTTGACGAGCCTAGCATGTACAGACATGGCCTCAGAACACATGCAAAACACTTAGGTTGACTTGACGAGCCTAGCATGTACAGACATGGCCTCGGAACACAAGAGACCGAAAGGTCAAGCATGAGTCGTATAGAAGATACGATCAACATGGAGATGTTCACCGGTGATGACTAGTCCGTCTCACGTGATGATCGGACACGGCCTAGTTTGACTCGGATCATGTATCACTTAGATGACTAGAGGGATGTCTATCTGAGTGGGAGTTCAATAATCAGATGAACTTCATTATCATGAACATAGTCAAAAGGTCTTTGCAAATTATGTCATAGCTTGCGCTTAATTTCTACTGTTTAAGATATGTTCCTAGAGAAAATTTAGTTGAAAGTTAATAGTAGCAATTATGCGGACTGGGTCCGTAAACTGAGGATTGTCCTCATTGCTGCACAGAAGGCTTATGTCCTTAATGCACCGCTCGGTGTCCTTAATACACGTTTTGATGACTACGTGATAGTTCAGTGCGTAATGCTAACGGTTTAGAATTGTGGCACAAGAGACGTTTTTGAAAACGTCGCAGAACATATGAGATGTTCCGAAGACTGAAATTGGGATTTCAGACTAGTGCCCATGTCAAGAGGTATGAGACCTCTGACAAGTTTCTTAAGCCTGCAAACTAAGGGAGAAAAGCTCAATCGTTGAGCATGTGCTCAGATTGTCTGAGTACCACAATCGCTTGAATCGAGTGGGAGTTAATCTTCCAGATGAGATAGTGATGGTTCTCCTTAGTCACTGCCACCAAGCTGTTAAAGCTTCGTGATGAACTATAACATATCAGGGATAGACATGATGATCCTTGAGCAACTCGCGATGTTTGACACCACGAAAGTAGAAACCAAGAAGGAGCATCAATTGTTGATGGTTAGTAAAACCACTAGTTTCTAGAAGGGCAAGGGCAAAAGGGATACTTCATGAAACAGCAAATCGTTTGCTGCTCTAGTGAAGAATCCCAAGGTTGAACCCAAACCCGAGACTAAGTGCTTCTGTAATGAGGGGAACGGTCACTGAAGCTGTACTACCCTAGATACTTGGTAGATGAGAAGGGAGGCAAGGTCGACAGAAGTATATTGGATATACGTTATATGAATGTGTACTTTACTAGTACTCCTAGCAGCACCAGGGTATTAGATACCGGTTCGGTTGCTAAGTGTTAGTAACTCGAAATAAAAGTTGTGGAATAAACGGAGACTAGCTAAAGGTGAGATGACGATATGTGTTGGAAGTGTTTCCAAGGTTGATGTGATCAAGCATCGCATGCTCCCTCTACCATCGAGATTGGTGTTAAACA
Source organism: Aegilops tauschii subsp. strangulata (assembly GCF_002575655.3). Taxonomy (NCBI): domain Eukaryota; kingdom Viridiplantae; phylum Streptophyta; class Magnoliopsida; order Poales; family Poaceae; genus Aegilops; species Aegilops tauschii. Next base: position 73,197,515 of record NC_053041.3, read on the forward strand.
TAAATAATCGTTATTTGGTGTTTGCGTTCAGCACAAACATGATTGGATTATGTTTATCGCAATACGGTTATTCATTTAAGGAGAATAATGGTTACTCTGTTTATTTGAATAATACCTTCAATGGTGTTGCACCTAAAATGAATCTCGATCGTAGTGATACACATGTTCGTGCCAAAAGATATAAAATAGTAATGATAGTACCACATACTTGTGGCACTGCCATTTGAGTCATATTGGTATAGAACGCATGAAGAAGCTCCATGTAGATGGATCTTTGGACTCACTCGTTTTTGAAAAGAGTGAGACATGCGAACCATGTCTATTGGTATATATGCATGAAGAAACTCCATGCAGATGGATCGTTTGGACTCACTTGATTTTGAATCACTTGAGACATGCAAATCATACCACATGGGCAAGATGACTGAAAAGCCTCGTTTTCAGTAAGATGGAACAAGAGAGCAACTTACTGGAAGTAATACATTTTGATGTATGCAGTCCAATGAGTGCTGAGGCACGCAGTGGATATCGATATGTTCTTACTTCACAGATGATTTGAGTAGATGCTGAGAATATTTACTTGATGAAACACAAGTCTGAATTATTGAAAGGTTCAAGTAATTTCAGAGTGAAGTTGAAGATCGTCGTGACAAGAGGATGAAATGTCTATGATATGATCATAGAGATATCTGAGTTACGAGTTTGGCACACAATTAAGACATTGTGGAAAGTGTTTCACAATTAATACCGCCTCGAACACCATAGAGTGATGGTGTGTCCGAACATCATAACTGCACCCTATTGGATATGGTGCATACCATGATGTCTCTTATCGAATTACCACTATCGTTTATGGGTTAGGCATTAGAGACAACCGCATTCACTTTAAAAGGGGCACCACGCAATTCCGTTGAGACGACACCGTTTAGAGAAACCTAAGTTGTCGTTTCTTAAAAGTTTGGGGCCGCGAAGCTTATGTGAAAAAGTTTCAGGCTGATAAGCTCGAACCTAAAGCGGATAAATGCATCTTCATAGAAAACCCAAAACAGTTGGGTATACCTCCTATTTCAGATCTGGGAGCAAAAGTAATTGCTTGTAGAGACAGGTCCTTTCTCGAGGAAAAGTTTCTCTCAAAAGAATTGAGTGGGAGGATGGTGGAGACTTGATAAGGTTATTGAACCGTCACTTCAACTAGTGTGTAGCAGGGCACAGGAAGTTGTTCCTGTGGCACCTACACCAATTGAAGTGGATGCTTATGATAGTGATCATGAAACTTCAGATCAAGTCACTACCAAACCTCGTAGGATGACGAGGATGCGTGCTACTTCAGAGTGGTACATGATCCTGTCTGAGATATCATGTTGTTGGACAATACTGAACCTACGAGCTATGGAGAAGCGATGGTGGGCCCATATTCCGACAAATGGTTAGAAACCATGAAATCCGAGATAAATGGATCTTTGAGAAGAAGACGGACGTGGACGGTAATGTTACCGTCTATGAAGCTCGACTTGTGGCAAAGAGTATTTCCACAAGTTCAAGGAGTTGACTACGATGAGATTTTCTCATCCGTAGCGATGCTTAAGTCCGTCGGAATCATGTTATCATTAGCTGCATTTATGAAATCTAGCAGATGGATGTAAAAACAAGTTTCCTTACCAGTTTTTGTAAGGAAAGGTTGTATGTGATACAATCAGAAAGGTTTTGTCGATCCTAAGGATGCTAAAAGGTATGCTAGCTCCGGCGATCCTTCCATGGACTAGAGCAAGCATCTCGGAGTCAGAATATACGCTTTGATGGAGTGATCAAAGTTTTTGGGTTTATACAAAGTTTGTTAGAAACTTGTATTTACAATAAAGTGAGTGGGAGCGCTGCAACATTTCTGATAAGTATATGTGAATGACATATTGTTGATCCGAAATGATGTAGAATTTCTGGAAAGCATAAAGGGTTGTTTGAAAGGAGTTTTTCAAAAGACGACCTGGATAAAGCTGCTTACATATTGGGCATCAAGATCTATAGAGATAGATCAAGACGCCTGATGATACTTTCAAAGAACGCACACCTTGACATGATTTTGAAAGAGTTCAAAATAGATCAGCAAAGAAAGGGGTTCTTGGCTGTGTTACAAGGTGTGAGTATTGAGTAAGACTCAAGACCTGACCACAGCAGAAGAGAGAGAAAGGATGAAGGTCGTCCCCTATGCTTTAGACGTAGGCTCTACAGTATGCTATGCTGTGTACCGCACATGAAGTGTGCCTTGCCATGAGTTGGTCAAGGGATACAATAGTGATCCGGGAATGGATCACATGACAGCGGTCGAACTTATCCTTAGTACCTAGTGGACTAAGGAATTTTCTCGATTATGGAGGTGAAAGGGAGTTCGTCGTAAAGGGTTACGTCGATGCGAACTTTGACCCTAATCCGGATGACTCTGAGTAGTAAACCGGATTCGTATAGTAGAGCAATTATTTGAAATGGCTCCAAATAGCGCGTGGTAGCATCCACAAGATGACATAGATATTCGTAAAGCACACACGGATCTGAAAGGTTCAGACCCGTTGACTAATAACCTCTCTCACAAGCATAACATGATCAAACCAGAACTCATTGAGTGTTAATCACATAGTGATGTGAACTAGATTGTTGACTCTAGTAAACTCTTTGGATCTTGGTCGCATGGTGATGTGACCTATGAGTGTTAATCACATGGTGATGTGGACTAGATTATTGACTCTAGTGCAAGTGGGAGACTGTTGGAAATATGCCCTAGAGGCAATAATAAATAGGTTATTATTATATTTCCTTGTTCATGATAATCGTTTATTATCCATGCTAGAATTGTATTGATAGGAAACTCAGATACATGTGTGGATACATAGACAACACCATGTCCCTAGCAAGCCTCTAGTTGACTAGCTCGTTGATCAATAGATGGTTACGGTTTCCTGACCATGGACATTGGATGTCGTTGATAACGGGATCACATCATTAGGAGAATGATGTGATGGACGAGACCCAATCCTAAGCCTAGCACAAGATCGTGTAGTTCGTTTGCTCAGAGCTTTTCTAATGTCAAGTATCAGTTCCTTAGACCATGAGATTGTGCAACTCCCGGATACCGTAGGAATGCTTTGGGTGTACCAAACGTCACAACGTAACTGGGTGGCTATAAAGGTGCACTACAGGTATCTCCGAAAGTGTCTGTTGGGTTGGCACGAATCGAGACTGGGATTTGTCACTCCGTGTAAACAGAGAGGTATCTCTGGGCCCACTCGGTAGGACATCATCATAATGTGCACAATGTGACCAAGGAGTTGATCACGGGATGATGTGAGTTACGGAACGAGTAAAGAGACTTGCCGGTAACGAGATTGAACAAGGTATAGGGATACCGACGATCGAATCTCAGGCAAGTAACATAGCGATAGACAAAGGGAATTGTATACGGGATTGATTGAATCCCCGACATCGTGGTTCATCCGATGAGATCATCATGGAACATGTGGGAGCCAACATGGGTATCCAGATCCCGCTGTTGGTTATTGACCGGAGAACGTCTCGGTCATGTCTGCATGGTTCCCGAACCCGTAGGGTCTACACACTTAAGGTTCGATGATGCTAGGGTTATAGGGAATAGATATACGTGGTTACCGAATGTTGTTCGGAGTCCCGGATGAGATCCCGGACGTCACGAGGAGTTCCAGAATGGTCCGGAGGTAAAGATTTATATATGGGAAGTCCTATTTTGGTCACCGGAAAAGTTTCGGGTGATATCGGTAATGTACCGGGACCACCGGGAGGGTCCCGGGGGTCCACCAAGTGGGGCCACCGGCCCCAGAGGGCTGCATGGGCCAAGTGTGGGAGGGGACCAGCCCCAGGTGGGCAGGTGCGCCCCCCCCCCCACAAGAGGCTCAGGGCGCAGGAAAGGGGGGAAGGGGGAAACCCTAGGCTCAGATGGGCCTAAGGCCCATCTAGTGGGGCGCCCCCTCTCTCCCCCCCTTTGGCCGCCCCCCCAAGCCCCATCTAGGGCTGGCCGCACCCCTTGGGGGGGGAACCCTAGATTGGGGCGCAGCCCTCCCCCTCCCCTATATATATTGGGGTTTTGGGGCTGCCCAAGACAGGAGAACGTCTCTCTTACGGCGCAGCCCTACCCCTCTCCCTTCTCCTCCTCTCCCACGGTGCTTGGCGAAGCCCTGCGGGATTGCCACACTCCTCCATCACCACCACGCCATCGTGCTGCTGCTGGATGGAGTCTTCCCCAACCTCTCCCTCTCTCCTTGCTGGATCAAGGCATGGGAGACGTCACCGGGCTGCACGTGTGTTGAACACGGAGGCACCATTCTTCGGTGCTCAGATCGGAATCAACCGCGATCTGAATCGCTACGAGTATGACTCCCTCATCCGCGTTCTTGCAACGCTTCCATATCACGATCTACAATGGTATGTAGATGCACTCCCCTTCCCCTCGTTGCTAGATTACTCCATAGATTGATCTTGGTGATGCGTAGAAAATTTTGAATTTCTGCTACGTTCCCCAACAGCGTGACCCGCCCCAGACCCTCAGGTTGCACATGAGGGGCTGTGGGAACGGGGGCACGCGGGTTGATGTCGACTTCCTGGCTCCTCAGGTTATCTACCTCCGCGGTGGATGGAAGACGTTCGCTCGCATCCACAGCCTGACGGCGGGGCTCGTCCTCTACTTCAAATTAATGGAGGACGGCCTGCTCTCCGTCAAGGTCTTCGGAGAGTTTGGAACTCGCCTGAAGTGCTGCGTGGAGAGCTCCTCCGATGGAGATTCCGACGATGGAAGTTCTTCCTCGAGCGAAAGTGATGAGGAGGAAAGCGGGGCAGATGACGGGGACGAGTCCGACTAGGCGTCGGACACCCCGCGCCTGGGCGGGTGCGGCAGCAGCAGCATCTGCACCTGGCCGCTCCCCCGGTGGAGGTTTGCCGGGGGTGGGGCCAGCTCCTTGAACTTCTCGGGGCCATGTCCTTGGGCGGCTGGCGTCGGGAGGCTGTGGAAGAGGAAGAGGACGGGTGGCAAGGCCGTCAACTCGGAGTACGCGGGCACCGACGCCTTCATCGCGTATTGCCGGTCCTGCCGCCTCGTCTTCCAGCTCCTTTCCCGGCACTGTCATCACCGGCCCACCTGTGGGCGGCCACCGAGGTGTTCTCTTGGTGCTTTCTGCTGCTCGTAGCTCGCCTAGGCTCCCCTTTTGTCATGTTGCCTCCTTGGCCTGCCTTCTGAGGAGAGGGACAAGAAAGGGATTACGGGCATCTTATCTCTTTTTTAGTTTGTAAGCCTGCGGGCTTTCATTAAATTTAGAACTTGTAATCCCCTTGTTCATGTTTTTCATTTCGTACGAACTGTACCTGTATGGGATGTTTTTAATGAAAAAGGGATGCTTGCCAGGTTTTTCGTTCGTGGGTAAATCCCGCGACAAGGAGCAAATCCTTGTTATTGTTTAAGATAAACGTTTTTCGCCCGGCAATAGGCCTTGCCGCCCCCCCACTCCACTCGACCGTTCTCGCGCTTTTGGCGGAGGCAGGGATGAAGTGGGCTTTAGGCTCCTCATTCTACCTCCTCACCGCCGCAGCTACAACCAAATCCGGACCCAGGAAATAATCCCTAGGTATAGGAAAAAGGGGAGCACGATAGCCTAGAGATAAAAACGAGGTTTCACATGCCCCAGTTCGGTTCCGAAATGCATGACAGAGGATAAAAGACTTATCTGGATCTGCAGCCCCCGGCAATCTCATCTTGCCGCGGTTGGATCCTTGTGCTTGAAGCCCCCGGCAACTCTGGTTTGCCGGGGTCGGGACGCCGGTCCGTTTACTTTCTTCCAAGTAGCTCGGCAGAAGTGCTCATGTGCCCTGCGAACCAAAAGAGGACAGAAGAGAAAGAGATAGACGCGCACTCGACCTCTAAGCTAGGGGTTAGTCGCTGCTGAGCAATATCAACCCTAACCAAGGAAGAGACTCGACCTAGCATGCATGCTATGACTTAGGGCGCCAGCGCTTCATTTATTTATGCTCAGGGTCTACGCCTGGCTTTGTACAAAAGGTCACATGCCTTGCCAGCAAAGCTTGTACAAAAGGTGGCTTGCCAGGAGGCCCGGCAAGCCGCGCCTTATGGGTAAAACTTGCGAAGATGCTTGATGTTCCACGAGTTGCTCACTGGGACGGCATCTTCGGTCTCTAGGCGGACTGCGCCGGGCCTGGTGACTCGTATTACCCGATAAGGGCCTTCCCACTTCGGCGTCAACTTGTTGGTATTCTTGGCCGACTGAACGCGCCGAAGAACAAGGTCGCCTTCCTCAAAGCTTTGGGCATGAACTTTGCGGCTATGATAGCGGGGCAAGGCTTGCTGGTAGCGCGCTGCTCTCACAGCCGCCCGAAGACGATGTTCCTCAAGGAGCGCCGCGTCATCTTGACGCAACCGCTCTTGCTCAAGGTCATCATAAGCGAGCACTCGAGGTGACCCGTATATGAGTTCCGTGGAGAGAACTGCTTCTGCCCCGTAGACCAGGGAAAAAGGTGTCTGGCTGGTGGCTCGATTTGGCGTCGTCCTGATCGACCAAAGAACCGCCACCAACTCATCAATCTAGCGCATTCCACTCTTGTGCAGCTTGTCAAAGGTCTTCGTTCTCAGGCCTCGCAACACTTCAGCATTTTCCCTCTCCGCTTGGCCGTTGCTCCGTGGGTGTGCCACGGAAACAAAACAGACCTTGCTACCGAGGTCTTGAATGTATTGCATGAAGGTGTGGCTTGTGAACTGCGTGTCGTTGTCGGTGATGACTCTGTTTGGCACACCAAAATGGCAGACCAGTCCCTTGAAGAACTTGACGGCTAACTGAGCAGTCACCTTTCTCACTGCTTCCACATCCGGCCACTTTGTGGACTTGTCGATTGCAATGTACAAGTACTCAAAGCCCCCGACAGCGCGGGGGAAAGGGCCCAGTATATCGAGCCCCCAGACCGAGAATGGCCAGGAGAGAGGGATTGTTTGAAGGACTTGAGTTGGTTGATGAAGCTTCTTTGAATGGAACTGGCACGCTTCACACTTGGTTACTAGTGCCGTCGCACCCTGGAGGGCGGTGGGCCAGAAGAAACCTTGCCGGAACGCCTTCCCGGCAAGGGCCCTTGACCCTATGTGGGAGCCACATACGCCTCAATGTATCTCCGCCAACAGCTCCAGTCCTTCCTCCCGGGGGATGCACTTCAATTTCACACAATTTGGCCTTCTCCTGTGCAGGACGTCATCGACGAACTGGTACAGGGCGGACCGACGGGCTACTTTTTCCGCTTCTTCCTGCTCCGCAGGAAGCTCCCCTGTTTGGAGGAATTGGATGGTATGCTGCGCCCATGCCGGAGCCTGGGGCTCAACGGCAAGGGCCAAAGGCATTTCTTCTGCATTGGGCGCGGCTGTCTCTACGGCCAGGGCTTGACGCCCTGCCGGAGCCAGTTGCTCTTGGGCAGGCTCAGCGTCCGCGGCAGCACCCTTGCCGGCAGCCCCAGGGGGCTCGGTAGGAAAGTACTTGCTGGGACCTGACTTCCTCTGCTTGTTCTACCCCGTTGATGGCTCGACGGATGGTGGCCCTCCACTCGTCGAGCTTCTCTGCGGCAGGAGGGAAGTCGAGGAGCAGCTGCGCGCCCGCCAAAGCTTCTGCTGGCATGGGCGGCGGCGATAGCTGCGTGGATCGCGGAGCGCTTCGAGTTCTAACTATGTTAGAAGGAGCTCCGTTACGACCCAGCGGCCGTGTGCCATTTTCGCCAGCGCTTCGGCGGGCATGCGGAACCCCTTCATCCCGCGGATGACGCACAGGGCTCTTCCCACGGTGGAGCTCAGGGTCATGAGCGTGGTGACACTGCTCGTCGCGCACACCATGGGAAGAGAGCCTAGTGGTCGCCGGCGTGGGTGTCTTGGAGGTCGCTACGTCGGCCGGAGGTGGCACAACGACACCCTTGGAGGGCCCCGCGCCGCATGCGGGGGGCCCAACTCCGTCTTTGGATCTGGCGACGTGCGGCCGGTCATCTGGGGCGCAAACGATGCCGCTCGCCAGGCTCTGACTGCCAGGGCAATGCTGGCGCTCGCGGACTGTGGCCCGGGTCCAGTCCTCGACCGGTCCATTGCTCGTGCGCACCGGCACGGGCCGTTCGTGTCCCAACGAGCCGATCGCCGTGGCCGTCTTCTTCTTCGGAGCCATGGCGACGAAGAGCCGCTAGCTAACTACTAGACCAGATTCTCACAATTGCGCCCCCTACCTGGCGCGCCAAAGATGTCGGTGTGGAACGACACCTATGGGATCACAAGAATCCATACTACGGTTGCCGGGGCGCAGGGTTGCAAGAAGAGCAGGATCAGTAGCCAGCACAAGAATCGTTTACCCCGGTTCGGGCCGCGAGGATGCGTAAAACCCTAGTCCTGCTTTGGTGGGTGTATTTCAGAGAGTTCTTGAGCTCTCGAACTAGCTGTGGTCAGTGCGTGGTTCGAAAGAGCCGAATCCTTCTCCAGTATGCCACGGGCCTCATTTTATAGTCGGAAGGGGCTGCCACAGTGGCACACAGGAGGTGGAAAGTGTTGGGGAACGTAGTAATTTCAAAAAAATTCTACGCACACGCAAGATCATGGTGATGCATAGCAACGAGAGGGGAGAGTGTTGTCCACGTACCCTCGTAGACCGACAGCGGAAGCGTTATCACAACGCGGTTGATGTAGTCGTACGTCTTCACGATCCGACCGATCAAGTACCGAACGTACGGCACCTCCAAGTTCTACACACGTTCAGCTCGATGACGTCCCTCGAACTTCGATCCAGCCGACTGTTGAGGGAGAGTTTCGTCAGCACGACGGCGTGGTGACGATGATGATGTTCCACCGACGCAGGGCTTCGCCTAAGCTCCGCAACGGTATTATCGAGGTGTAATATGGTGGAGGGGGGCACCGCACACGGCTAAAATATCGTATATCAAGTGTGTAGAGAGGTGCCCCCCTGCCCCCGTATATAAAGGAGCAAGGGGGGAAGGAAAGAGAGGGAGAGGGAGAGGGAAAGGGGGCTGCGCCCCCCTCTCCTAGTCCAACTAGGACTCCTCGGAGGGGGCGCGCCACCTCCTGGCTGCTGCCCTCTCTCTCCCCTCAAGGCCCACCAAGGCCCAATACTTCCCCGGGGGGTTCCGGTAACCCTCCGGCACTCCGGTTTAATCCGAAACTTCTCCGGAACACTTCCGGTGTCCGAATATAGTCGTCCAATATATCAATCTTTATGTCTCGACCATTTCGAGACTCCTCGTCATGTCCGTGGTCACATCCGGGACTTCGAACAACCTTCGGTACATCAAAACATATAAACTCATAATATAACTGTCATCGTAACTTTAAGCGTGCGGACCCTTTGGGTTTGAGAACTATGTAGACATGACCGAGACACCTCTCCGGTCAATAACCAATAGTGGGACCTGGATGCCCATATTGGCTCCCACATATTCTACGAAGATCTTTATCGGTCAGACCACATAACAACATACGTTGTTCCCTTTGTCATCGGTATGTTATACTTGCCCGAGATTCGATCGTCGGTATCTCGATACCTAGTTCAATCTCGTTACCGGCAAGTCTCTTTACTCGTTCCGTAATACATCATCCCGCAACTAACTCATTAGTCACAATGCTTGCAAGGCTTATAGTGATGTGTATTACCGAGTGGGCCCAGAGATACCTCTCCGACAATCGGAGTGACAAATCCTAATCTCGAAATACGCCAACCCAACAAGTACCTTTGGAGACACCTGTAGAGCACCTTTATAATCACCCAGTTATGTTGTCACGTTTGGTAGCACACAAAGTGTTCCTCCGGTAAACGGGAGTTGCATAATCTCATAGTCATAGGAACATATATAAGTCATGAAGAAAGCAATAGCAACATACTAAACGATCGGGTGCTAAGCTAACGGAATGGGTCAAGTCAATCACGTCATTCTCCTAATGAGGTGATCCCGTTAATCAAATGACAACTCATGTCTATGGCTAGGAAACATAACCATCTTTGATTAACGAGCTAGTCAAGTAGAGGCATACTAGTGACACTCTGTTTGTCTATGTATTCACACATGTATTACGTTTCCGGTTAATACAATTCTAGCATGAATAATAAACAATTATCATGATATAAGGAAATATATAATACTTTATTATTGCCTCTAGGGCATATTTCCTTCAGTCTCCCACTTGCACTAGAGTCAATAATCTAGTTCACATCGCCATGTGATTTAACATCAATAATTCACATCACCATGTGATTAACACCCATAGTTCACATCTCTATGTGACCAACACCCAAAGGGTTTACTAGAGTGAATAATCTAGTTCGCATCGCTATGTGATTAACACCCAAAGAGTATTAAGGTGTGATAATGTTTTGCTTGTGTGTTAATTTTAGTCAACGGGTCTGTCACATTCAGATCCGTAAGTATTTTGCAAATTTCTATGTCTACAAAGCTCTGCACGGAGCTACTCTAGCTAATTGCTCCCACTTTCAATATGTATCTAGACCGAGACTGAGAGTCATCTAGATTTAGTGTCAAAACTTGCATCGACGTAACCCTTTACGACGAACCTTTTTTCACTTCCATAATCGAGAAACATATCCTTATTCCACTAAGGATAATTTTTGACCGCTGTCCAGTGATCTACTCCTAGATCACTATTGTACTCCCTTGCTAAAATCAGTGTAGGGTATACAATAGATCTGGTATACAGCATGGAATACTTTATAGAACCTATGGCCAAGGCATAGGGAATGACTTTCATTCTCTTTCTATCTTTTACCGTGGTCTGGCTTTGAGTCTTTACTCAATTTCACACCTTGTAACACAGGCAAGAACTCTTTCTTTGACTGTTCTATTTTGAACTACTTCAAAATCTTGTTAAGGTATGTACTCATTGAAAAACTTATCAAGCGTCTTCATCTATCTCTATAGATCTTGATGCTCAATATGTAAGCAGCTTCACCGAGGTCTTTCTTTGAAAAACTCCTTTCAAACACTCCTTTATGCTTTGCAGAATAATTCTACATTATTTCCAATCAACAGTATGTCATTCACATATACTTATCAGAAATGCTATAGTGCTCCCACTCACTTTCTTGTAAATACAGGCTTCATCGCAAGTCTGTATAAAACTATATCCTTTGATCAACTTATCAAAGCGTATATTCCAACTCCGAGATGCTTGCACCAGTCCACAGATGGATCGCTGGAGCTTGCATATTTTGTTAGCACCTTTAGGATTAACAAAACCTTCTGGTTGCATCATATACAACTCTTCTTTAATAAATCCATTAAGGAATGCAGTTTTGTTTATCCATTTGCCATATTTTATAAAATGCGGCAATTGCTAACATGATTCGGACAGACTTAAGCATAGATACGAGTGAGAAACTCTCATCGTAGTCAACACTTTGAACTTGTCGAAAACCTTTTTGCGACAATTCTAGCTTTGTAGATAGTAACACTACTATCAGCGTCCGTCTTCCTCTTGAAGATCCATTTATTCTCAATTGCTTGCCGATCATCGGGCAAGTCAACCAAAGTCCACACTTTGTTCTCATACATGGATCTCATCTCATATTTCATGGCCTCAAGCCATTTTGCGGAATCTGGGCTCACCATCGCTTCTTCATAGTTCGTAGGTTCGTCATGGTCTAGTAACATAACCTCCAGAATAGGATTACCGTACCACTCTGGTGCGGATCTTACTCTGGTTTACCTACGAGGTTTGGTAGTAACTTGATCTGAAGTTACATGATCATCATCATTAACTTCCTCACTAACAGGTGTAGAAGTCGCAGGAACAGATTTCTGTGATGAACTACTTTCCAATAAGGGAGCAGTTACAGTTACCTCATCAAGTTCTACTTTCCTCCCACTCACTTCTTTCGAGAGAAACTCCTTCTCTAGAAAGGATCCATTCTTAGCAACGAATGTCTTGCCTTCGGATCTGTGATAGAAGGTGTACCCAACAGTCTCCTTTCGGTATCCTATGAAGACACATTTCTCCGATATGGGTTTGAGCTTATCAAGATGAAACTTTTTCACATAAGCATCGCAACCCCAAACTTTAAGAAACGACAACTTTGGTTTCTTGCCAAACCACAATTCATAAGATGTCGTCTCAACAGATTTAGATGGTAGCCTATTTAACGTGAATGCAGCTGTCTCTAATGCATAACCCCAAAACGAAAGTGGTAGGTCGGTAAGAGACATCATATATCGCACCATATCTAATAAATTACGGTTACGATGTTTGACACACCATTACACTGTGGTGTTCCAAGTGGCGTGAGTAGTGAAACTATTTCACATTGTTTTAACTGAAGGCCAAACTCGTAACTCAAATATTTTACCTCTGCGATCATATCGTAGAAATTTTATTTTCTTGTTACGATGATTCTCTACTTCACTCTTAAATTCTTTGAACTTTTCAAATGTTTCAGACTTGTGTTTCATCAAGTAGATATACCCATATCTGCTCAAATCATCTATGAGGGTCAGAAAATAATGATACCTGCTACGAGCCTCAATATTCATCGGACCACATACATCTGTATGTATCATTTCCGACAAATCTGTTGCTCCCTCCATAGTTCCAGAGAACGGCGTTTCAGTCATTTTGCCCATGAGGCACGGTTCGCAAGCATCAAGTGATTCATAATCAAGTGATTCCAAAATCCCATCAGTATGGAGTTTCTTCATGCGCTTTACACCAATATGACCTAAACGGCAGTGCCACAAATAAGTTGCACTATCATTATTAACTTTGCATCTTTTGGCATTAATATTATGAATATGTGTATCACTGCGATCGAGATCCAACAAACCATTTTCGTTGGTGTGTATGACCGTAGAAGGTTTTTATTCATGTAAACAGAACAACAATTGTTCTCTAACTTAAATGAATAACCGTATTGCAATAAACATGATCAAATCATATTCATGCTCAACGCAAACACCAAATAACACTTATTTAGTTTCAACACTAATCCCGAAAGTATAGGGAGTGTGCGATGATGATCATATCAATCTTGGAACTACTTCCAACACACATCGTCACCTTGCCTTTTACTAGTATCTGTTTATTCTGCAACTCCCGTTTTCGAGTTACTACTCTTTAGCAACTGAACCAGTATCAAATACTGAGGGGTTGCTATAAACACTAGTAAGTACACATCAATAACATGTATATCCAATATACCTTTATTCACATTGCCATCCTTCTTATCCACCAAATACTTGAGGCAGTTCCGCCTCCAGTGACCAGTCCCTTTCCAGTAGAAGCACTTAGTCTCAGGCTTAGGTACAGACTTGGGCTTCTTCACTTGAGTAGCAACTTGCTTGCCGTTCTTTTTGAAGTTCCCCTTCTTCCCTTTGCCCTTTTCTTGAAACTAGTGGTCTCGTCAACCATCAACACTTGATGTTTTTCTTGATTTCTACCTTCGTCGATTTCAGCATCACGAAGAGCTCGGGAATTACTTTCGTCATCCCTTGCATACTATAGTTCATCACGAAGTTCTACTAACTTGGTGATGGTGACTAGAGAATTCTGTCAATCACTATTTTATCTGGAAGATAAACTCCCACTTGATTCAAGCGATTGTAGTACCCAGACAATCTGAGCACATGCTCACTAGTTGAGCGATTCTCCTCCATCTTTTAGTTATAGAACTTGTTGGAGACTTCATATCTCTCAACTCGGGTATTTGCTTGAAATATTAACTTCAACTCTTGGAACATCTCATATGGTCCATGACGTTCAAAACGTCTTTGAAGTCCCGATTCTAAGCCGTTAAGCATGGTGCACTAAACTATCAAGTAGTCATCATATTGAGCTAGCCAAACATTCATAGCATCTGCACCTGCTTCTGCAATAGGTCTGTCACCTAGCGGTGCATCAAGGACATAATTCTTCTCTGCAGCAATGAGGATAATCCTCAGATCACGGATCCAATCCGCATCTTTGCTACTAACATTTTTCAACATAATTTTTCTCTAGGAACATATCAAAAATAAACACAGGGAAGCAACAACGCGAGCTATTGATCTACAACATAATTTGCAAAAATACTATCAGGACTAAGTTCATGATAAATTTAAGTTCAATTAATCATATAACTTAAGAACTCCCACTTAGATAGATATCCCTCTAATCATCTAAGTGATTACGTGATCCAAAGCAACTAAACCATGTCCGATTAACACGTGAGATGGTGTAGTTTCAATGGTGAACATCACTATGTTGATCATATCTACAATATGATTCACGCTCGACCTTTCGGTCTCTGTGTTCCGAGGCCATATCTGTATATGCTAGGCTCGTCAAGTTTAACCTGAGTATTCCGCGTGTGCAACTGTTTTGCACCCGTTGTATTTGAACGTAGAGCCTATCACACCCGATTAACACGTGGTGTCTCAGCACGAAGAACTTTCGCAACGATGCATACTCAGGGAGAACGCTTTTATCTTGAAATTTTAGTGAGAGATCATCTTATAATGCTACCGTCAATCAAAGCAAGATAAGATGCATAAAGGATTAACATCACATGCAATCAATATAAGTGATATGATATGGCGATCATCATCTTGTGCTTGTGATCTCCATCTCCGAAGCACCGTGCTTGTGATCTCCATCTCCAAAGCACCGTCATGATCACCATCGTCACTGGCGCGACACCTTGATCTCCATCGTAGTATCGTTGTTGTCTCGCCAACTAATTGCTTTTACGACTATCGCTACTGCTTAGTGATAAAGTAAAACTATTACATGGTGATTGCATCTCATACAATAAAGCGACAACCATATGGCTCCTGCCAGTTGCCGAGAACTCGGTTAAAAACATGATCATCTCATACAACAAATTATATCACATCATGTCTTGACCATATCACATCACAACATGCCCTGCAAAAACAAGTTAGACGTCATCTACTTTGTTGTTGCAAGTTTTACGTGGCTGCTACGGGCTTAGCAAGAACCGTTCTTACCTACGCATCAAAACCACAACGATAGTTTGTCAAGTTGGTGCTGTTTTAACCTTCGCAAGGACCGGGCGTAGCCACACTCGGTTCAACTAAAGTGAGAGAGACAGACACCCGCCAGTCACCTTTAAGCAACGAGTGCTCCGAACGGTGAAACCAGTCTCGCGTAAGCGTACGCCTAATGTCGGTCCGGACCGCTTCATCTCACAATACCGCTGAACCAAAGTATGACATGCTGGTGAGCAGTATGACTTATATCGCCCACAACTCACTTGCGTTCTACTCGTGCATAGCATCAACGCATAAAACCAGGCTCTAATACCACTGTTGGGGAACGTAGTAATTTCAAAAAAATTCTATGCACACGCAAGATCATGGTGATGCATAGCAACGAGAGGGGAGAGTGTTGTCCACGTACCCTCGTAGACCGACAGCGAAAGCGTTATCACAACGCGGTTGATGTAGTTGTACGTCTTCACGATCCGACTGATCAAGTACCGAACGTACGGCACCTCCAAGTTCTACACACGTTCAGCTCGATGACGTCCCCCGAACTCCGATCCAGCCGAGTGTTGAGGGACAGTTTCGTCAGCACGACGGAGTGGTGACGATGATGATGTTCCACCGATGCGAGGCTTCGCCTAAGCTCCGCGACGGTATTATCGAGGTGTAATATGGTGGAGGGGGGCACCGCACACGGCTAAAATATCGTATATCAAGTGTGTGGAGAGGTGCCCCCTGCCCCCGTATATAAAGGAGCAAGGGGGAGGCCGGCTGCCTATGGGCGCGCCAAGGAGAGGGGGGGAGTCCTCCTCCTAGTAGGAGTAGGACTCCCCTTTCCTAGTCCTACTAGGAAAAGAAGGGGGGAAGGAAAGAGAGGGAGAGGGAGAGGGAAAGGGGGCTGCGCCCCCCTCTCCTAGTCCAACTAGGACTCCTCCTGGGAGGGGGCGCGCCACCTCCTGGCTGCTGCCCTCTCTCCCCTCAAGGCCCACCAAGTCCCAATACTTCTCCGGGGGGTTCCGGTAACCCTCCGGCACTCCGGTTTAATCCGAAACTTCTACGGAACACTTCCGGTGTCCGAATATAGTCGTCCAATATATCAATCTTTATGTCTCGACCATTTCGAGACTCCTCGTCATGTCCGTGATCACATCCGGGACTCCGAACAACCTTCGGTACATCAAAACATATAAACTCATAATATAACTGTCATCGTAACTTTAAGCGTGCGGACCCTTTGGGTTCGAGAACTATGTAGACATGACCGAGACACCTCTCCGGTCAATAACCAATAGCGGGACCTGGATGCCCATATTGGCTCCCACATATTCTACGAAGATCTTTATCGGTCAGACCGCATAACAACATATGTTGTTCCCTTTGTCATCGGTATGTTACTTTCCCGAGATTCGATCGTCGGTATCTCGATACCTAGTTCAATCTCGTTACCGGCAAGTCTCTTTACTCGTTCCGTAATACATCATCCCGCAACTAACTCATTAGTCACAATGCTTGCAAGGCTTATAGTGATGTGTATTACCGAGTGGGCCCAGAGATACCTCTCCGACAATCGGAGTGACAAATCCTAATCTCGAAATACGCCAACCCAACAAGTACCTTTGGAGAGACCTGTAGAGCACCTTTATAATCACCCAGTTACGTTGTGACGTTTGGTAGCACACAAAGTGTTCCTCCGGTAAACGGGAGTTGCATAATCTCATAGTCATAGGAACATGTATAAGTCATGAAGAAAGCAATAGCAACATACTAAACGATCGGGTGCTAAGCTAACGGAATGGGTCAAGTCAATCACGTCATTCTCCTAATGAGGTGATCCCGTTAATCAAATGACAACTCATGTCTATGGCTAGGAAACATAACCATCTTTGATTAACGAGCTAGTCAAGTAGAGGCATACTAGTGACACTCTGTTTGTCTATGTATTCACACATGTATTACGTTTCCGGTTAATACAATTCTAGCATGAATAATAAACAATTATCATGATATAAGGAAATATATAATACTTTATTATTGCCTCTAGGGCATATTTCCTTCTGTCTCCCACTTGCACTAGAGTCAATAATCAAGTTCACATCGCCATGTGATTTAACATCAATAATTCACATCACCATGTGATTAACACCCATAGTTCACATCTCTATGTGACCAACACCCAAAGGGTTTACTAGAGTCAATAATCTAGTTCACATCGCTATGTGATTAACACCCAAAGAGTATTAAGGTGTGATTATGTTTTGCTTGTGTGTTAATTTTAGTCAACGGGTCTGTCACATTCAGATCCGTAAGTATTTTGCAAATTTCTATGTCTACAAAGCTCTGCACAGAGCTACTCTAGCTAATTGCTCCCACTTTCAATATGTATCTAGACCGAGACTTACAGTCATCTAGATTTAGTGTCAAAACTTGCATCGACGTAACCCTTTACGACGAACCTTTTTTCACTTCCATAATCGAGAAACATATCCTTAGTCCACTAAGGATAATTTTTGACCGCTGTCCAGTGATCTACTCCTAGGTCACTATTGTACTCCCTTGCCAAAATCAGTGTAGGGTATACAATAGATCTGGTATACAGCATGGCATACTTTATAGAACCTATGGCCAAGGCATAGGGAATGACTTTCATTCACTTTCTATCTTTTGCCGTGGTCTGGCTTTGAGTCTTTACTCAATTTCACACCTTGTAACACAGGCAAGAACTCTTTCTTTGACTGTTCTATTTTGAACTACTTCAAAATCTTTTTAAGGTATGTACTCATTGAAAAACTTATCAAGCGTCTTCATCTATCTCTATAGATCTTGATGCTCAATATGTAAGCAGCTTCACCGAGGTCTTTCTTTGAAAAACTCCTTTCAAACACTCCTTTATGCTTTGCAGAATAATTCTACATTATTTCCGATCAACAATATGTCATTCACATATACTTATCAGAAATGCTGTAGTGCTCCCACTCACTTTCTTGTAAATACAGGCTTCATCGCCAGTCTGTATAAAACTATATCTTTTGATCAACTTATCAAAGCATATATTCCAACTCCGAGATGCTTACACTAGTCCACAGATGGATCGCTGGAGCTTGCATATTTTGTTAGCACCTTTAGGATTGACAAAACCTTCTGGTTGCATCATATACAACTCTTCTTTTATAAATCCATTAAGGAATGCAGTTTTGTTTATCCATTTGCCATATTTTATAAAATGCGGCAATTGCTAACACGATTTGGATAGACTTAAGCATAGATACGAGTGAGAAACTCTCATCGTAGTCAACACTTTGAACTTGTCAAAAACCTTTTTGCGACAATTCTAGCTTTGTAGATAGTAACACTACTATCAGCGCCCGTCTTCCTCTTGAAGATCCATTTATTCTCAATTGCTTGCCGATCATCGGGCAAGTCAACCAAAGTCCACACTTTGTTCTCATACATGGATCTCATCTCAGATTTCATGGCCTCAAGCCATTTTGCGGAATCTGGGCTCACCATCGCTTCTTCATAGTTCGTAGGTTCGTCATGGTCTAGTAACATAACCTCCAGAACAGGATTACCGTACCACTGTGGTGCGGATCTTACTCTGGTTTACCTACGAGGTTTCGTCATAACTTGATCTGAAGTTACATGATCATCATCATTAACTTCCTCACTAATTGGTGTACAAGTAACAGGAACAGATTTCTGTGATGAACTACTTTCCAATAAGGGAGTAGGTACAGTTACCTCATCAAGTTCTACTTTCCTCTCAATCACTTCTTTCGAGAGAAACTCCTTCTCTGGAAAGGATCCATTCTTAGCTACGAATGTCTTGCCTTCGGATCTGTGATAGAAGGTGTACCCAACAGTCTCCATTGGGTATCCTATGAAGACACATTTCTCCGATTTGGGTTTGAGCTTATCAAGATGAGACTTTTTCACATAAGCATCGCAACCCCAAACTTTAAGAAACGACAACTTTGGTTTCTTGCCAAACCACAGTTCATAAGATGTCGTCTCAACGGATTTAGATGGTAGCCTATTTAACGTGAATGCAGCTGTCTCTAATGCATAACCCCAAAATGATAGTGGTAGATCGGTAAGAGACATCATATATCACACCATATCTAATGAAGTACGGGTACGATGTTTGACACACCATTACATTGTGGTGTTCCAGGTGGCGTGAGTAGTGAAACTATTTCACATTGTTTTAACTGAAGGCCAAACTCGTAACTCAAATACCTCTGCGATCATATCGTAGAAACTTTTATTTTCTTGTTACGATGATTCTCTACTTCACTCTTAAATTCTTTGAACTTTTCAAATGTTTCAGACTTGTGTTTCATCAAGTAGATATACTCATATCTGCTCAAATCATCTATGAGGGTCAGAAAATAATGATACCTGCTACGAGCCTCAATATTCATCGGACCACATACATCTGTATGTATGATTTCCAAAAAATCTGTTGCTCTATCCATAGTTCCGGAGAATGGCGTTTCAGTCATCTTGCCCATGAGGCACGGTTCGCAAGCATCAAGTGATTCCAAAATCCCATCAGTATGGAGTTTCTTCATGCGCTTTACACCAATATGACCTAAACGGCAGTGCCACAAATAAGTTGCACTATCATTATTAACTTTGCATCTTGCGGCTTTAATATTATGAATATGTGTATCACTGCGATCGAGATCCAACAAACCATTTTCGTTGGTGTGTATGACCATAGAAGGTTTTTATTCATGTAAACAGAACAACAATTGTTCTCTTACTTAAATGAATAACCGTATTGCAATAAACATGATCAAATCATATTCATGCTCAACGCAAACACCAAATAACACTTATTTAGTTTCAACACTAATCCCGAAAGTATAGGGAGTGTGCGATGATGATCATATCAATCTTGGAACTACTTCCAACACACATCGTCACCTTGCGTTTTACTAGTATCTATTTATTCTGCAACTCCCGTTTTCGAGTTACTACTCTTTAGCAACTGAACCAGTATCAAATACTGAGGGGTTGCTATAAACACTAGTAAGTACACATCAATAACATGTATATCCAATATACCTTTATTCACTTTGCCATCCTTCTTATCCACCAAATACTTGAGGCAGTTCCGCCTGCAGTGACCAGTCCCTTTGCAGTAGAAGCACTTAGTCTCAGGCTTAGGTACAGACTTGGGATTCTTCACTTGAGTAGCAACTTGCTTGCCGTTCTTTTTGAAGTTCCCCTTCTTCCCTTTGCCCTTTTCTTGAAACTAGTGGTCTCGTCAACCATCAACACTTGATGTTTTTCTTGATTCCTACCTTCGTCGATTTCAGCATCACGAAGAGCTCGGGAATTACTTTCGTCATCCCTTGCATACTATAGTTCATCACGAAGTTCTACTAACTTGGTGATGGTGACTAGAGAATTCTGTCAATCACTATTTTATCTCGAAGATAAACTCCCACTTGATTCAAGCGATTGTAGTACCCAGACAATTTGAGCACATGCTCACTAGTTGAGCGATTCTCCTCCATCTTTTAGCTATAGAACTTGTTGGAGACTTCATATCTCTCAACTCGGGTATTTGCTTGAAATATTAACTTCAACTCCTGGAACATCTCATATGGTCCATGGCATTCAAAACGTCTTTGAAGTCCCTATTCTAAGCCGTTAAGCATGGTGCACTAAACTATCAAGTAGTCATCATATTGAGCTAGCCAAACGTTCATAACGTCTGCATCTGCTCCTGCAATAGGTCTGTCACCTAGCGGTGCATCAAGGACATAATTCTTCTGTGCAGCAATGAGGATAATCCTCAGATCACGGATCCAATCCACATCTTTGCTACTAACATTTTTCAACATAATTTTTCTCTAGGAACATATTAAAAATAAACACAGGGAAGCAACAACGCGAGCTATTGATCTACAACATAATTTGCAAAACTACTATCAGGACTAAGTTCATGATTAATTTAAGTTCAATTAATCATATTACTTAAGAACTCCCACTTAGAAAGATATCCCTCTAATCATCTAAGTGATTACGTGATCCAAAGCAACTAAACCATGTCCGATTAACACGTGAGATGGAGTAGTTTCAATGGTGAACATCACTATGTTGATCATATCTACTATATGATTCACGCTCGACCTTTCGGTCTCTGTGTTCCGAGGCCATATCTGTATATGCTAGGCTCGTCAAGTTTAACCTGAGTATTCCGCGTGTGCAACTGTTTTGCACCCGTTGTATTTGAACGTAGAGCCTATCACACCCGATTAACACGTGGTGTCTCAGCACGAAGAACTTTCGCAATGGTGCATACTCAGGGAGAACACTTTTATCTTGAAATTTTAGTGAGAGATCATCTTATAATGCTACCGTCAATCAAAGCAAGATAAGATGCATAAAGGATTAACATCACATGCAATCAATATAAGTGATATGATATGGCCATCATCATCTTGTGCTAGTGATCTCCATCTCCGAAGCACCGTGCTTGTGATCTCCATCTCCGAAGCACCGTCATGATCACCATCGTCACCGGGGCGACACCTTGATCTCCATCGTAGTATCGTTGTTGTCTCGCCAACTAATTGCTTTTACGACTATCGCTACTGCTTAGTGATAAAGTAAAACTATTACATGGTGATTGCATCTCATACAATAAAGCGACGACCATATGGCTCCTGCCAGTTGCCGATAACTCGGTTACAAAACATGATCATCTCATTCAACAAATTATATCACATCATGTCTTGACCATATCACATCACAACATGCCCTGCAAAAACAAGTTAGACGTCCTCTACTTTGTTGTTGCAAGTTTTACGTGGCTGCTACGGGCTTAGCAAGAACCGTTCTTACCTACGCATCAAAACCACAACGATAGTTTGTCAAGTTGGTGCTGTTTTAACCTTCGCAAGGACCGGGCGTAGCCACACTCGGTTCAACTAAAGTGAGAGAGACAGACACCCGCCAGTCACCTTTAAGCAACGAGTGCTCCGAACGGTGAAACCAGTCTCGCGTAAGCATACGTGTAATGTTGGTCCGGGCCGCTTCATCTCACAATACCCCTGAACCAAAGTATGACATGCTAGTAAGCAGTATGACTTATATCGCCCACAACTCACTTGTGTTCTACTCGTGCATAGCATCAACGCATAAAACCAGGCTCTGATACCACTGTTGGGGAACGTAGTAATTTCAAAAAAATTCTACGCACACGCAAGATCATGGTGATGCATAGCAACGAGAGGGGAGAGTGTTGTCCACGTACCCTCGTAGACCGACAGCGGAAGCGTTATCACAACGCGGTTGATGTAGTCGTACGTCTTCACGATCCGACCGATCAAGTACCGAACGTACGGCACCTCCAAGTTCTACACACGTTCACCTCGATGACGTCCCTCGAACTCCGATCTAGCCGAGTGTTGAGGGAGAGTTTCGTCAGCACGACGGCGTGCTGACGATGATGATGTTCCACCGACGCAGGGCTTCGCCTAAGCTCCGCGGCGGTATCATCGAGGTGTAATATGGTGGAGGGGGGCACCGCACACGGCTAAAATATCGTATATCAAGTGTGTAGAGAGGTGCCCCCTGCCCCCGTATATAAAGGAGCAAGGGGGAGGCCGGCTACCTATGGGCGCGCCAAGGAGACGGGGGGAGTCCTCCTCCTAGTAGGAGTAGGACTCCCCTTTCCTAGTCCTACTAGGAAAAGAAGGGGGGAAGGAAAGAGAGGGAGAGGGAGAGGAAAAGGGGGCTGCGCCCCCTCTCCTAGTCCAACTAGGACTCCTCCTGGGAGGGGGAGCACCACCTCCTGGCTGCTGCCCTCTCTCTCCCCTCAAGGCCCACCAAGGCCCAATACTTCCCCGGGGGGTTCCGGTAACCCTCCGGCACTCCGGTTTAATCCGAAACTTCTCCGGAACACTTCCGCTGTCCGAATATAGTCGTCCAATATATCAATCTTTATGTCTCGACCATTTTGAGACTCCTCGTCATGTCCGTGATCACATCCGGGACTCCGAACAACCTTCGGTACATCAAAACATATAAACTCATAATATAACTGTCATCGTAACTTTAAGCGTGCGGACCCTTTGGGTTCGAGAACTATGTAGACATGACCAAGACACCTCTCCGGTCAATAACCAATAGCGGGACCTGGATGCCCATATTGGGTCCCACATATTCTACGAAGATCTTTATCGGTCAGACCGCATAACAACATACGTTGTTCCCTTTGTCATCGGTATGTTACTTGCCCGAGATTCGATCGTCGGTATCTCGATACCTAGTTCAATCTCGTTACCGGCAAGTCTCTTTACTCGTTCCGTAATACATCATCCCGCAACTAACTCATTAGTCACAATGCTTGCCAGGCTTATAGTGATGTGTATTACCGAGTGGGCCCAGATATACCTCTCCGACAATCGGAGTGACAAATCCTAATCTCGAAATACGCCAACCCAACAAGTACCTTTGGAGACACCTGTAGAGCACCTTTATAATCACCCAGTTACGTTGTGACGTTTGGTAGCACACAAAGTGTTCCTCCGGTAAACGGGAGTTGCATAATCTCATAGTCATAGGAACATGTATAAGTCATGAAGAAAGCAATAGCAACATACTAAACGATCGGGTGCTAAGCTAACGTAATGGGTCATGTCAATCACGGCATTCTCCTAATGAGGTGATCCCGTTAATCAAATGACAACTGATGTCTATGGCTAGGAAACATAACCATCTTTGATTAACGAGCTAGTCAAGTAGAGGCATACTAGTGACACTCTGTTTGTCTATGTATTCACACATGTATTATGTTTCCGGTTAATACAATTCTAGCATGAATAATAAACATTTATCATGATATAAGGAAATGTATAATACTTTATTATTGCCTCTAGGGCATATTTCCTTCAGAAAGCCGTACGGTGCCCTGAGCTTATCGCTTGTATTACAGGACAAGACGCATTTAAGGCGTAGGTTAGGTGTCCCCTTGCTTTATTGGGGACGGGGGCGAGGCCTGTCCCGTCCGTCGCCGCTCCTCCTCGCTTTGACACGCGCCCTGGCCAGCGATGCGTGCGGCGCCATGTAGGCAGGCAGGCAGCTGAGGTGGCGCGGTGGTGGAGCCTTCTCGAAGATCTGCATGCCGCCACGCAGGCGCTTGATGAGTTGGCCTGGGGGCTGCATGTTGCCACGCAGGTGCCCGCCCAACTGGTTGGGCTGGCAGCTGCATGTGAACGGCGGTGGAAGCTTGGTTGGCATGGGGCTGGCAGTAGCACTGCTGGCGTCCTTGGTGAGGGCCTTGCCGCGTGCCCGGCAAGGGTCTTGCCGTGGCGTGCTGTCGTCCCCGGCAAGGATCTTGCCGGGGGTCTAGTGGCCTTCCTCGGCAAGGATCTTGCCGAGGATCGTCGTCTTCTAATCCTCATCTGATCTTGAATATGTCTTCCCAAAGATCTGCATGCCACCATATAGGTGCCTTCCCGAGCCCTGGCCCCACGTGGATGATGGCGTTGGGGACCGTGGGCTCAAGGGTGGTTCGCTCTATTAGTGTGGGGCGAGCTGCCCCGGCAAGGCTATTGCCGGGGCTGTTGAGGCTGCACCGGCAAGGGTCTTGCCGGGGGAACCTGCTTCGTCCATCTGCTCTTTGTGGTCTTGGCCTTGGCGTTGCTCTGATTGTCTTGGGCTTTGGCCTTACCTTGGCTCACCTGCCCTGTTCTGCTTGGTGTGACCGCGGTAGCGGCTCTGACTGCCTGTGCACAGGTAAAGGGGTACAAAAATGCACCCCTCTTTTTGTACACCGACACGGCGAGGATGTGACGAGGGCGGGCTCGACTCCGTGAGGGGAAGAGAGGAACAGCACGAGGAGGAAGAGAGCAGGGCTAGGGTCTGGCCGAGGGGGTGGAACGCGTGCTTAAATACGTCGGGGGTTCCGGCGGATGGCCGACACGTGTGCACATCCTTGATGTGAACGAGCGCTCTGCCTCCAGCGTGATGGAGATGAACAGAGGTTAAGGATGGCGCAGTGGTGCGCTGGGCTAGCACTGTTCATATTGGGCTGAATTGTACAGTAACTTCTGGCCTTTAGTCTTTCTTTCCTTTTATTCTGTTTCATTTTTCTTTTATGTTTGTAATCTATTTAATTACTAAAAGAGTTCTCTTAAGTATGAGACTTGCCCCAAAAATTCCTTGCAATATTATGGGGTTGTCCACAAAGTTTGCGGTCAAATGGACAATATATAAAATTAGGTTTATATTTAAATGGTTATTTAAATTCTTTTGGACCACTTATTAATTTTGTAGGAGTTTATTTGTGAGTGAAATGAAGTTGGTATCAACTTGAAAATGGCCAGGGGAATTATAGAATATTGTGAACATTTTAGTTGTACTGTTAGAAGTAATAACTAATTTGACTTAGATTTTAACCAGGAGAAATTAAGTTTAGCAAAATGGGATGATGTGGCATCATTAGTGAGGGATTCAATGTAGCATAAGTATCGGGGTGTTACAAATCTCCTCCACTACAAGAAATCCCATCCCGAGATTTTAGAGGTGGAGTAAGGGGAAGTTCTGGTTATAAAATTCTAACGGGTCGTCTTGTCCTTGGTTGCTCTCTTCGAAGAAGTTGATCCCTCTCGTTGAGGTCTTCATTTGTCTACTTCAGGTCATCATGATAAAGTCGTCATCCTTTCTTCTGAATTTCCATCATACTTACGAGACAAGGGGTAACTTCAAAAGAACGGACCTTACAAGGTTGATTACCTGGTAGATAGCCCGGGGAATGTGGTAGAAAGTATATCTCGAATTGAACATAAGAGAACAACGAGAGAAAAATAAGAAGGTACAATAAGAAGTTTCAAGCAGTTAAACGATCATTCGGTGCCTGAAACAGAGCGTGAAGAGGTTCAGAGCAACGGAAGAAAGATACCGTGCCTGATACTACAATAGATCATCCCTAGGACGTTAGCTCCACTACAAAAAAATACACTTCCTTGATGATACGTGTTTGTCACAGTAGGTCACGTTTTCTGTCATGCATGTACATCCATGACGATTTTATGATAGAATCAAGATAGTCATACCTGTGCTGTCGTAGAAGTGGTCCATGACATTACCAAAATTATCATCACAGAAGTGTCCACTTCCATGACGATAAATCGCGTGTCACAGAAGTGCTTTCATCAAGGGTGACCGACACGTGGCATCCACCGTAACGGACCGCCGTTAAGCTATCGGGTCCGGTTTTGGATCCGATAACCCGTTAACAGCCCCGACCAATGGGGATTTTCCATGTGTAAAATCATCATTGGCTGGAGGAAACACGTGTCGGTTCACCGTTGGGACAGATGTCATCCACTCGTTGGACCCAAAGCACCTATGATACGTCGACACATGGCACGGCACAACAAAGGCCCATTCCTGTGAAAAGGCCGGCCCGTTTGACTTGGTCAAAAGGTGGCGGGATGGCCCACGGCAAGCCTATTAACGGCCTGTTCGCATATAGCCTATTTACAGCCTGATAACCCAGGGCCCATTTACGGCCTATTCGAATTAGGCCCAGTAGCGTCATCTGGGCCGTCCAATATAATTCCAGCCCGTTTTAACTTCCGGCCCATGTATGGCCCATGACGTCTTTCGGCCCAGATGAGGCCCTTTGTAACTATCGGCCCATTAACGGCCCGTGGTAAAACTGCCCGTAATGAACAGTGTATCACTTTATAACCATTAACGGCACGTGGTGAAACTGGCCCGTAATGAAGAGTGTATCACTTTATACCCATTAACGGCCCATTATTCCGTTGGGCCATTTCCAGCCCATGTTATCTTTCGGCCTTCTCAGGGCCCATTTATTCTTGGGCTCATTTCTAGCATCTGTTTACTTCCGGCCCGTTACTGTCATTTTCTGCTTGTGGGCCAAATTCAGCCCGTGGTTACAATCGGCCCGTTTGTGGCCCGTTAATATGTTGGGCCGTTTTCATAGCGTCATCAAATACGGCCGATTAAAGAAGGCCCGTGATGGTCGGCCCATGAACGGACGATTTCAAATCTAGCCCATTTACGGCCATAATGTGGTCTGTTATTGGCCCATGTTTGGCCAACCGATCATACGACCCATAGAAGGCCCATTGATGATACGGCTCGTAGAAGGCCCATTGTGTCTACGGCCCGTATAAGGCCCATTGTTTCTAAGCCCCATAGAAGGCCCATTGTTTTTACGGCCCGTAGGAAGCCCATGTTAACTACAGTAAATATGTAGCCCATGGTTATTCTGGCCTAGTTTTAAAAAATAGGTTACTGCGGCCACTAGCAAACCACGAAAAAAGAACTACACTGACTATAAGAAAACAAATAAACAAGACAATAAGGAAATAAATTAGCAAGCAACTTACGCTAGGCTATCACGGCTATTACACATTTTACATCCACTCGGCATCAAAGTTCGCCACCAGTGCAAATATAGGGAACAAAGCAGCATATAAACGCCGTAGCAAAACAAGTCTAGAACTGAAACCACTTCAGAAGAGCTCAAGAAACAATATCCTGGGTACCCATAATGCTGCCAAGATGCTTAGCAAGCTTATTAACTTTCTCTTGTTTGGCACTTAAATCCTCCAGCACTTGCTGTTGCACCAGAAAGTATGCATCTGAATTCTGCAGGGACTTCCTCAGTCTTTCGGCTTCCTGTTGCATACCATATGATCGATATCTTTCAACTTGAAGTTGAGACTCAAGAAGCCGAACTGATTCAGGCTGCAAGTTCGAAGAGCTGGTGCCAGCAGTAGTAGCCAGTAACTCAAACACTACGTCAAGACAGGACTTTGGGGTTGTCTCAGTGTCTTCAATATAGTTTTCATCAGCTTTCTTGGAGACCAACAGGGATGTCTCACTATCTTGAACCTTATCTGCATTACTTCCTTTACCATTGCATAACGGGGTACTCTTCTCCGATATATTATCCGCGTTCTAAAAGACAAACAAACAAACACATCACAGGTTTACAATGTAGTATATGAAACTCATTTTGGTAAACCAGTTCAGTAGTAAGGTGGATAGGATAACAGCATGAAACAAACATATATCTATGTAGTATGGTCACTGTATGGTCCATATCATTCTAGTTTATGTTGCCAAATCAAGATAGATACAAGTCGAATCATATCTATTTAAGACAATGCAACATAGACAGAATATAAGTGTGGGAAACTACACAGCAATAACAACACTTGTATGTGCATGGCATGAGAACATAACTGTTTATTCAATTGAAACTGAAATCAACATAGAGCAAGTTACAATAGCAAACACATTAAAGAAACGGGTTTAAAACATACCTGTTGAGCCATTGGAGTTTCAGTTGCATCCTTCAAATTTGAAATTAGTTGGTATGAGTAAATACAGTGATTCAACAGCAAAGTAGTATGAACCATAGCTACGGAACCTGACCTGAGAACAATTCTTCTTCTGCTTTAAGCGTTGACTTGGGGTTCGGAGTGGTTCTCCTCGTGCTTTGGGCACTGCAGTTGCCTTACTAACTGCTCGTATTTGGGTGCTCTGTGGTGGAGACGGTGATGTGTCAACGGGAACTGGGTTACTATCTGCTGGGGTTGGGGTTAGAAGGGGTGTAGCTGGTTCCCTGTCCAACTGGGTAGGGGTACAATGTGCGTGAGTCTAGGTTATGTGTGGTGGGGCTGGTTCTTGGGCAAGTACAACCGTGGTTCTATCTCCATCGACAGGTAGCACAATCTTTTCTGAAGATCGTGTTTTTACTCCCACAGATACTGCCATCACCCCTTCAATTGAAATGGTTGATAAACAAGAAAAGTAATTGAATGTACATACATTGTAAGATAGACAGGTACAATCGATGGTAGGGAAGAAAACAGGGCATGAAATAATTCACATTTATGTGGTCTAACCAAACAGAATAGCAGGACATAATTTCACATATATGATGGCCAATTAAACAGGATAGCATGACACAATTTCACATGTATGATGGTTAACTAAACAGGATAGAATGAGATACTTCAAAATATGATGACTATGTAAACAGGATGACATGATATAACTATACGATGTGTCTATTAAAGTGGTTGTCATGCCATAAATCACAAACATGCCGTCGATGGAAACATGATGGCATGATATAATTCACGGATAGAATGACATAATTCAAAATATGATGACTATGTAAACAGGATGAGATGATATAACTATATTATGTCTTTAGAAAATGGGTTGGCATGCCATAATTCAAATACATGCTGAGGGAGTCCTGGACTAAGGGGTCCTCGGGCGTCCGACCTGTTATCCATGGGCCGGACTGGTGGGCTGTGAAGACATGAAGGCCGAAGACTCTACCCGTGTCCGGATTGGACTCTCCTTGGCGTGGAAGGCAAGCTTGGCGATCAACTATGAAGATTCCCTCCTATGTAACCGACTCTATGTAACCCTAGATCCCCCCGGTGTCTATATAAACCGGAGGGTGTAGTCCGAAAAGGATATGCTCATTACCATAGTCATACAGGCTAGACTTCTAGGGTTTAACCATTACGATCTCGTGGTAGATCAACTCTTGTAACACTCATATTCATCAAGATCAATCAAGCAGGAAGTTGGGTATTACCTCCATAGAGAGGGCCCGAACCTGGGTAAACATCGTGTCCCCTGTCTCCTGTAACCATCGATCCTAGACGCACAGTTCGAGACCCCCTACCCGAGATCCGCCAGCTTTGACACCGACATTGGTGCTTTCATTGAAGTCCCACTGTGCCATCGACGAAAGGTTCGATGGTTCGCCTTGTCCATAAAGACAACATCACCTCCGGGGGAGCCCTGGCCCCAGCCCAAACCCTCCGACTGGGCGGCTTTACCATGATCGCCCGTTCGGCCGTTGAGTCGACGATGACCTCTCGGGCCATCGAAAACCCCCTTCACATCAACTCCGAACACTCCAAGCAGATGGATCCGGCTGAGTTTTCGTCCTTGAACGAGCTCCTAGATTGCATCGCCGCTTTGGGAATCGCCACAGATTACGATCGGATCGGGCATAAAACCAATCAAGGAGAAATCAAAACTCCACCGGTCACCCACCAGATAGCGGTGGTCGAGGAGCAGGACGGCGAGTATTCTTCTATATCGAAGACGGACTATGTTCGGGTCGCCGATCAGGAAGAACCGAATACCCACCAGCGAAAGGATGCGACCAGCCCTCCGAACAAAGAATCAGACGGCAGTCCTAAACAATCAGAAGATACTCCGGAGACCGGACTGTTGAGTCTGGAAGGTCTTCAGACTCCGAACAATCGGTCAGGTCAGGATTCGGATTTAATTCCACCCACCCACCCGGACATAGATGCTCTCATGAGCATAAAACAGCAGTCTCAGGAGACGGTCCACCACTTCTTGGCCAGATTCCTCCTTGTCAAAGACAAGGTGAAAAATTGCCGCGGCGAGGACGCAATATCAGCGTTCCTCAACAATTCGCCGCCACATACTGAAGCTCGCTAACTTAGAAACTATCGTACAGACACTACTAGGAAAAGGCCTACTAGTGGCGCACCAGTTTTGCCTACTAATCGCGCACTACTGGTGCGCCACTAGTACCACGCCACTAGTATTAAATACTAATGGCGCACCACAGGTGCGCCATTAGTATACCAGATACTAAAGGCGCACCATGTGGTGCGCCATTAGTATACCAGATACTAATGGCGCACCATGTGGTGCGCCATTAGTATATCATTCGGTGCTCCACTCGTATTCCCTCCAGGTGCGCCACTAAAAACCTTATAGGTGCGCCACTAGTAATAAAGGAAGGTGCGCCACTCATAAGGGCTTAAATGCGCCACTAGTAATGTATTTGGAAATCAAAAAAATCTAAATTTACAGGAAACAACGTATAAGGAAAAATAATTTTAAAACAAAAAATGAAATAGAATCATAATTTTTATTATAGTAAGAATATTACAATGTCTTTACAAGTTTCCAATAAAAGGAAAATTGCAAGGAAATAAAAGAAAATCCTAAAACTAATCTTCTAGTAATCTTTTCTTCTTTTTCTTCACTTTATCCCTGCAAAATGTAACAAAATAAACAGAAAGACAAACAAACTATTTATAACATGTCAATACTGTCATTTTTTATGCAGAACTAGATATGAGCATATCTTTCCAGAATTACATGGTAAGTAGTGCAGCATCTGTTGTTAAGTAATGATGAGAACCTCAGGACACCATCATTGGCATGGCAAGATTAAGGAGCACCTGTTCTTATCAGTGAGAGTAGGAGAGAAAGAAAGAAAGTGAAGAGACCAGTGTAGCATCTGTCCAAATCAGATTTAAGAGAGAGGGAATTGGCAAGGAAAGATATAGTCCATAACCTGCAAGAAGAAATAGGCCATTGATAGCACATTTACTAAACATCTGTTGTAAGCAGAACACATACACCCACTTACACATGGGTACTTTTCTGTATATAGGTACACAAGCACAACACATGCACCTGGTATAGATAGGAGTATAAGCATGCATCTAAATCATGTGAAACATATGAAATAGCTAATGCAAAGAAAGAATTATCACTACACGCAACCATCAGGACTATGTCCTGTACAATATGCAACTAAACCACCAGTAGATGACGTACTAAACCATACAAGAAATACCAATACATGGTATTTAGATAAAGACTAGTATATATCAAACACAATACCAGCTTGAAAGAGAAACTATAATTTTATACCACTACGGGAGCAAGTCATGAACTACAGAGTAATTGCAGTGAAGAGATGAATCAATATATGTTGATCAATAAGAGAGTTACAGTTATATACAAATGAAGGACTATATCCTTTATAAGATAACAAAGAAACACTAGCACTTATACATATGAACAAATAGAACCAGCAGCCAACTAATAAAGAAAGTAGCATGTGATATATGACAGGAACAATAACATCTATAAGACCAAGATAATTGCAATGATAACAGTAGGGTCATGCCATCATTCGATCGAATCATTGCAGAACTAGTTGAGCGACAAATCAAATATAACAGTAGTTCCATTGGTTCAGCCAACAAGTTAACAAAAGTTTACTTCCTACTAATTTTGCAACTCGTGATAATAAAGAAAGCAGAGCTCGACATCACAGCAACAAAAGTGGTAGACTGGGAGCTTGGAACCATGCACGTCAAATCGCAGAGCAGAAAAATAGCAGTACTACCTGGAGCAATAAGAAACTCAACAGACTGGGGCAACATTTGGAAGGAGACAAGCAAGTACTAAAACAGCTAGCTAGGCTGAATTGAAGATTAAAAAAAATCATATGTTGAGCATGATTATACACGTCAAGGGGAAGGGGTTCACGGCAGGGACCTTCAGGTCATGGCATGGCATGCATCTCTCCTCTGTATGTGCATTGGTTTGCATCCAATCCTTGCAGTCCAATCCATGGACGTCCCTCCCTCCCTGTATCTCTAGAACAACACAACACTTAAATTTCATCAACTTCCGTTGCTACTGAATAAAAGAGGAGCAAGATGAATATGCTGCATAAGACATACATGGAGAAGCAAGCTGCTTGAAAACAGAGGAGATCCATGATGGTTGTTTTCATTCGCAACAGAAGAACTCAAAAAAATGCGCAAGTGTATGCTATCTATGGATACACCACCTCCACCAGTACCTAGATCCCAAACTAAGAAAAGAAATCCATTCATATGCAGCAACCCAAACTTGACTTTGAGAGAGCGGACTGATTAACATTTTTTTGTTGCGTCAAGTTTTTCACAAATAGAAGCACTCCAGCAACTATGAGAATAAATCATAGAGGCTGGCCGAACTAATTGGCACACTCAAACGATACCTGAGAGCGGCCTGATGAACACATTGTTAGGGACGCACATCTAGTTAGTTTCCTGTACATCAATTAAGCTACTAGCTTGGTTGCTTCTTTTAGCTAGCATACACGTACGGGATTTGTTATAGCATACATAAACAAACACACGTTTCTTTTAGCTAGCTAGGCGGAAGTGAAGATTGACCAAAATCACATTCATATCAAGCAATGTGAAGCATCATTATACAAGGAAAAGGGGGGAATAGAGGAGTGCAGAGGGGCTCACCATGGGGGTGCTTTAGCCGATGCAGTGCACCGCCGTCTCGCCGGAGTTTACCCGCCGCGTGCGTCCGCCCCGCAGCCACCGGGTGCAGGAGCATCAACCACGAGGCGGAGCCACCCGTGGGACTTGCGGTGGGCGTCGGAGAGGGCGGAGCCGAGTCGCCAGCGACACACCGGAGTTGGAGGGGACACCACCCTCGAAACCCTAGCCATGGGGAGGGGTCGTGGGTGAGCTCTCGGGGCCGCGAGAGGCGGATCTGGCCGGAGGGAAGGGAAGAGCGGCGGCAAGGGAGCACGGATCTGTGCTACGCGCTGGCGAGGGCCGCCGGAACACGCCGGAATCGAGCGGCGTAGGCAGCGGCGGCGAGGGTTTCATGGGTGGGGGGAGGGAGCAGGGAGAGACGAGCGAGAGAGGGGGATGGAGAGGCCGTGCTGCAGGGTGCCTTTTCTCTAGATGGATGGATGGATGTGGGGTGGAGAGCTAGTGGCGCATGGGGTGACTGGTGCGCCATTACTAGTTAACACTAGTAATGGCGCACTGTGCCACAGTGCGCCATTATATTTTGGGAAAAAAATAAAAAACAAATTTTGTTAGTAGTGGCGCACCATGTTTGTGGTGCGCCATTAGTATTTTTTGGAAAAAAAGAAAAAAAAATTGTTAGTAGTGGCGCACCAGAGTTGTGGTGCGCCATTAGTGTCTATCACACTAATGGCGCACCAGCACACGGTGCGCCACTTCTATATAGTAGTGGCGCACCACATGTCTGGTGTGCCATTAGTGTGCATATTGTCTATAGCCCTTTTCCTAGTAGTGAGGAGTACAACGCGATGGAAAGCGCCTGGAAAACTTAGGCAGCTTGCTGGGAACCGTCGGTCCCAACTCAATTCCTCCTACAGGCGAAGAGGGCGCATCCCCGTGGCACGCCCAATCCAACAGTCAAGAAACATAAACCCATTACGCTGTACGGCACCATTCTGGAGGGATGGCTCGATGGCCCACGCAAAATACACACGACAACAGATACCGTGGCAACCCACAGCCTTAGAGCATGTTGGATACTCCGGCAGGTAGCCAAGAGCGGCGAAGACATCCTTATCAAGGATATCCCAGAGTAGCACCCTCAAGAAAACGACGACACAAGAGTATTGACGGTCTTCGAGACATTCGCTTCAAACAACAAGCGCCAAAGGGCACTCAGCGACCTCGCCGAAGTCTGCCAAATCGCTGCAACAAACCCTTGGAACGACACGACTATAACATTTAATGTCAGTGACGAACCGAGGTATAGGACAGTCCGACTACTAGCCGTATTAGTCCTCAGTCCCATCATGGACGGGTGCCGACTGACTAAGGTCCTCATGGACGGCGGCAGCAGACTAAACCTCATTTATGAGGATACACTCCATAAAATGGAAATAGACAGGAGCCGCATCAAGCAAAGTAGCACAACCTTCCGAGTAATCATAGTCGGGAGGCGCGGTGCGTGGGAAAAATCACACTGGACGTAGTATTCGGCACGCCGGAGAATTATCGGTCCGAAGAAATCACTTTCCAAGTGGCCCCTTTCAGCAGCGAATACCACGCCTTGTTGGGGCAGGATGCTTTTACACGCTTCCGAGCTATACCTCATTACGGGTATATGAAGCTATAAATGCCCGGACCAAACGATATAATCACTCTCGTCAGTGATCCGGACATAGCACTCCGTGCTGAAAAGAAAACCGCATCCCTGGCCCTTGAGGCACTATCTGAAGCCCTCGCGGCCGAAGAATTAACCGCGCTGCGCTTCACGGTGGACAGGGATGACGTGATCCTCGACAAACGCCCCAAATCCGCCTCCTTCAAACCAGCAGAAGAAATAGTCAAATTCCAGGTCCACCCGACGGACCCCAAGAAGACAGCATCTATCGGAGCACAACTGAACCCAATAGTTGACGCAACACAACGAGAATTCCTGCGTGAAAACTGTGACATATTTTCCTGGCACCCTTCAGATATGCGAGGGATCCCACGCAAGCTGGCCGAACATAGCCTCAATATATTAAAGGGATTCAAACCTATCAAGCAAACACTGCGACGCTTTTCCGAACCCAAGCGACAAGCCATGGGGGAGGAGCTGGCCAAGCTTATCGAAGCCGGATTCATTAGAGAAATCAAACATCCGAACTGGCTGGCAAACCTGGTGATTGTACCAAAGAAGGACAAATCATGGCACCTGTGTGTCGATTTCAAAGACCTCAACAAGGCTGTCCCTAAGGATCCCTCCCCCCTCCCCCACATATGGGCCATTCTGCTTCAACACCATGCCCTTTGGGCTCAAGAACGCCGGCGCCACATACCAACGCATGATCCAAACATGCCCGGAGAAGCAGATCGGCAAGACAGTTCAAGCTTACGTGGATGACGTCGTCATCAAAACTAGGCACGTCGAAACACTAATAGATGACTTACGTCTTACATTCGACAACCTCCATGCGTATGACATTAAGCTCAACCCAGAAAAATGTGTCTTCGGCGTCCCTGCTGGAAAACTGCTGGGCTTCATCGTTTCCAATAGAGGAATAGAAGCAAATCCAGCTAAAATCCGAGCTCTGTGACAGTTGTCTACGCCAACAGACCTCAAACAAGTCCAAAAACTAGCTGGTTGCATGGCAGCATTAAGTCGCTTTATCTCCAGATTAGGAGAAAAGGCACTACCACTCTATCACCTTTTACGGCGCACCGATAACTTCAAACGGACAGACGCGGCGACTGCCAGACTGGAGGAAATAAATGCCCTCCTATCAAGCAACCCAATCCTGCCCGCACCAAACGCTGGCGAACCCATGTTTCTATACATATCGGCAATACACCAGGTGGTGAGCGCCGTGCTCGTCGTCGAACGAGAAAAATACGGACACAAATTCCCACTTCAAAACCCAGTATACTACGTATCTACTATCCTCACACCATGCAAATACCGGTACCCCACTACCAAACAATAGCATACGCGGTCTTCATGGCATGTCGAAAGCTGCGACACTACTTCCAGGAGTGTTCAATCACGGTGGCTTCCAAAGTCCCACTCAACGACATAATAAACAATCGTGATGCCACGGGACGGATCGCCAAATGGGCCATAGAGCTACTCCCATTTGACATAACATACAAGCCACGTCGAGCCATCAAATCATAAGTGCTGGCTAACTTCGTCGCCGAATGGACACAGGCCGAACTCCCTAAAGAGTACGACACATATTCCAATTGGGTTATGTATTTTTACGGCTCCAAAATGTTGGCGGGGCTGGGAGCGGGCGTCGTGCTAACGTCCCCCACTTGAGATGTCGTCCAGTATGTGCTCCAAATATTGTACACAGACTCCAACAACGCAGCCGAATATGAGGCCTTATTGCATGGTGTTCGGACGGCCGTATCCAGGGGCATACAACGCCTGGAGGTGCGCGGGGACTCAAAGCTCGCAATATCTCAAATAAATGGAGACTTCGATGCCAAAGATCCAAAGATGGCAGCTTACCATAATGTTGTCCTAAAAATGTCGGCTCGGTTCGAGGGGCTTGAATTTCATCACGTCGCCCGAGAAAGTAACCAGGCGGCGGACGTCCTTGCTTGCATTGGCGTTAAGCGCGACCCCATCACACCTAACATCTTCCTGGAAAGGCTTTTCAAGCCATCCGTGGTGTGGCAAGGGGAGGGCGGCAACAACAATCCAGATCCAAACACAACCCCAGATTCTGAACACACCAATATCATCGGGGGCTCAGCCACCGAAATTACACCATCGGCCTATCACATTATGGCAGTCATTACCCCATGGACCGAACCTGTCGGAGTAAATGGCCAAGGGTAGCCTAATCGACTACCCATGGCTCTCCAGAAAATTTATCAGGCCTTTGGGCCTTCAAGCACTCCAAGCATTTGGGCCGCCTTCCCCGGCCGGCTACCACTAAAGCCGACTCCCGGAAGTCGACCCAGCCTCACCGAGTCCTCCCCAAGGCGACTACGGGGTGGCCGACTCCGTGAAGCCGGCCAAGACCACAACCACTCCTACATAACGGCGACGTGATGGGGTGTGGCCACAGTGCGGCCCACTACCCCCGAAGCACGAGGCGGGTGTGGCTACAGGAGGCCGTACGGGACGGACGTCTCCCGTGCGGCTCGGCACTGTAGCCATGCTGACCTCGACATCATCCACGACCCCCTCCTGTACGGACCAAGGACTGCGGGCCCCTTCGGCCAGAGAGAGGCGTGAAGGCGGCCCGGCCTTTCCCAGTCGGCCGAGAGCCTAGCCGGCCTCCAGAAGCCGGCTGATCCCTTCCTCGAAGCAGGAGCCCCATTAAGGAGACGAGACGAGGTAAGGTTACAGTGATAGCCCCCGAGGCGGCCCACTGTAGCCATGCTTACCTCGACGAAGCCCTCGTCATCACAGGCGAGGCTACAGTAAGCAGCCGCCGACAAGACCCTAGGCTGTGGGGCCGGCCTGTCGACCTAGTAGCCGGCAGCCGGCGGGACCCAGCAGCCGGCGGGACCCAGCAGCCGGCGGAGAAACTGGCGAGCGTAGACACTGACGGCTGGGACCAGTTCCCAGTCGGATTACCATTGTACCCCCGGGGGGTAGGCCTATATAAACCCCTCGGAGCGCCCATGCAAAGGGTTCGCTTCCAGTGCGCTTCTAAGCATAGCACCCACACACACCATAGATATAGAGAGAAGCAAGAGCTAGCCTTGTCCTTCTTCTCCCTTGATCTCAACAGCTCTAGGAGCGATTGTAGCTACCTTTTATCGATCTAGTGATCATGCGGAGACCCCGCAGAGCAGGACTAGGGGTGTTATCTCCTCGGAGAGCCCCGAACCTGGGTAAGATTCGCCGGCGTGCATGTCTACGCCTCATCCCGTTTCCAGGCACCGGCGACGTTTTATTGGCTCCCACAATGATAAGCCATCCCTTGGCATATGTCGCACCAACCACCCGACATTTGGCGCCCACCGTGGGGCCAGGTGCACCGTCGTCCGGAGACCTGTTCTGGACGGGAACCCTCTTCCTCCCCCGCGAGCGCAGCCAGCCTGCTGCGCCCGATGGCGTTTGCCTCGACGCGCTGCAAGGCGTCGACGACGCCTGCGCAGCGAGCCGCCTCGCCGATCTGCTCGGCGAGACTCGCATCTCCGACGAGCCTGCGTCCGACGCAGGCACCGACTACCCCGAGAGCCGCCTCGTCAGCCTCCTCGACCAACTTCACGTCTCCAGCGAGCCTGCTGCGGACATGGAGTCTGTCGGCTCCACCGACCCGATGCTCATCGACTCCGACACCGCATCGCTCGACGCCTACCCCTCCGATGTGGTGGTCTTTGACGACCCCCTCCCTCGAGCTGACAGCGGCAGCAGCGCTGTCACCGAAGTGCTGGTCATTAGCCACGTCTCCAACTCGGGCGAGAACGCCCGCGACGCTCAGCAAGCGGCGATGCACGACCTCTCCGTCCCCATCCCGGCCGATGCCGATGCCGAGACCCTGGAGGCACGCCGCCTTGCCCTCATCGCGGAGGGAAAGAAGATAGCCTCGATGAGACGCCTCACCGAGGCCCACCAGCGCGAAGTCGACCGCGCCGCCTTCGGCACGCCGCCGCCTAGCGGCCCGAGCAGAGGCGGCTTCGTCCAGAAGCGCGGCGCAGCCGTTGCTAGCATGCTGGGCACAGATCGCCCCGTCTACGCCACCCCGCTCGAGAATCTGCGAGCCGCTCAGGCGGCTGCAGAGGAGCTCAATGGGCTGGGAGCCGATGAGCTCCCCTACATGACAAGACGGATCCAGCAGCTGATCGATGCGGCTGCAAAGCGGCACGAAACCGGCGCCCGCGCTGATAGCCATCCCCCGCACCGGGAACACGCCGCGACGTCCCGCTCGCCGACTGCGAGCGGCGCGCGCCAGAGGAAAGACAAAGAGCCGGCTGCCAGCCGCAGCCGGACTCGCATCACCATCGAGCGCGACGCGGATGGCCGCCCTCGAGCGGTAGAGCACCAAGGGAATCTGCCTCCTCCCCCGCCTCGAAGAGAAAGACGCCTTACTCTGCCGCCGGTCACGCATCTGACTCTTGGTGACCGACTCGGCCGCCGAGAAGGAGTCGGCGAGAACGACGCCCGCCACAGGATCGACCGCCTAGCTCGGTCCTTGGCGTTAGAGGAAGAAGACGGTGTCGGCCCGCCATGCTTTGGCCCCCGCATCCGCGACGAGCCCTTTCCCAAAGGGTTCTCGCTCCCCAGAGACACGCCCAAGTACTACGGATCGGTGAAGCCGGAAGATTGGCTCATCGACTACTCCACGGCCGTCAGCATAGCCAACGGCAACCGGCGCGTCGCCGTAAAGTACGTCCCCCTCATGCTGCAAGGCCCGGCACGCACATGGCTCAATAGCCTCAAGCCCTACAGCATCAACAGCTGGCTAGACTTCACCGAAGTCTTCGTCCGCAACTTCACCAGCACCTACAAGCGGCCTCCCAAGCCTCGCCAGCTCTCCCTCTGTGTCCAAGGGCCCAACGAGTCGGCTCGCGACTACCTCACGCGATGGGCCGAGCTCTGCAACTCTTGCGAAGGGGTGCATGAGGTCCAAGCCATCGAGTACTTCACCGCCGGGTGCCGAGAGGGCACCCTCCTCAAGCACTGACTCCTCTGCGACGAGCCGGCTACCCTCGATGAGTTGCTGATCATCGCCGACAAGTACGCCACCGCCGACTCCTCGATGAAGACCGAGCTCTGAGTGGATGCCTCGGGGAAAGTGATCGCTCCGGCTCCCAAGACGCCGGCTGGCGACGCAAACCGGTGCCCCTACCAGAACGACCACAAGCGCAAGGGCCCTATGCCGACTTCCTCTAGCCGGCAGGTGGCCACGGTTGAAGACGAACAGCCCGAAGAGCGGCCCGCTCCCAAGAAGAAGGGTGGCCGGCCGCCTTGGCAGCCGGCCTTCTCCTACGAGCAGGCTCTTGATGCCCCCTGCAAGTTTCATAGCGGCGCGAAGCCGTCCAACCACACAACCCGGAAGTGCCACTGGCTCACCCGCATCACCAAGGGCGAGGGAATGCAGCCGCCTCCTCCTCCTCCCGGCCCGCCGCCTCCAGCCCCTCAGCAGCCGGCGGTTCGGCCGGCAGTCGGCGCCGTCCAAGACGAGTTCCCCGAAGCGCACGACGCCTACGTCGTCTTCACAAGTCAAGCTGACGACAAGCGCAGCCAACGCCGGCAGCACCAAGAAGTGAACGCAGTCACCTCTAGCCTCGCCGAATTCATGCACTGGTCGGAAAAGCCCATCAGCTGGAGCCAGGCCGACCACCCAGAGGTGATGCCATCGCCTGGCTCCTATGCTATGGTCTTGGACGTCACCCTTGCGACGGAGAGGCGAGCTGCCAGATTTTCCCGCGTCCTGATAGACGGCGGAAGAAGTATCAACATACTGTACCGTGATACCATGGACAAGCTGAACATCAAAGCGAAGCAGCTCATGCCGAGCCGCACCGTCTTCCACGGTATCGTACCCGGCCTATCTTGCTCTCCAATCGGCAAGATCAAAATGGATGTTCTCTTCGGAGACAAAGATCATTTTCGCCGGGAAGCAATATGGTTCGAGGTAGTGGATTTGGAGAGCCCCTATCATGCACTGCTTGGCCGACCTGCTTTGACCAAGTTCATGGCTGTGCCCCACTACGCCTACCTGAAGATGAAGATGCCAAGCTCGAAGGGGATCATCACGGTAGCCGGCGACTACAAGAAGTCCATCGAGTGTGCCATGGCCAGCAGCCGGCTGGCCGAGTCCCTCGTGGTGGCGGAAGAGAAGAAGATGTTGGAGCGGGCTGTGGCCATTGCCGGCAAGCAGCCGGCCTTGTCCCCCAACCCCAAGGATTGTGATGCGCAGGGCTCCTTCCAGCCTGCGAAAGAGACAAAGAAGATACCTCTAGACCTGGAGCACCCGGAGAGGTTCGCCGTGATTGGGGCGAACCTGGACAGTAAATAGGAAGGCGAGCTCGTCGACTTCCTCCGTGAGAATCGAGACATCTTTGCATGGTCCCCAAAGGACATGCCGGGTGTCCCGAAGGATTTCGCCGAGCACAAACTACACGTCCGAGCTGATGCGAAGCCGGTCAAGCAACCCCTCCGCCGACTATCAGAGGAGAAGCGAAGAATTGTGGGAGAAGAAATAGCCCGGCTCCTTGCCGCCGGCTTCATCATGGAAGTGTTCTTTCCAGAATGGCTTGCCAATCCAGTTCTGGTTTTGAAGAAGAATAACAAGTGGCGTATGTGTATAGACTACACGAGTTTGAACAAGGCCTGCCCAAAGGATCCGTTTGCTTTGCCACGGATTGACCAAGTGATAGACTCTACAGCCGGATGCGAGCTGTTAAGTTTTTTGGATGCATACTCAGGGTATCATCAGATCAAGTTGGACCCGGCTGACCGCCTGAAGACTGCCTTCATCACGCCCTTTGGAGCTTTCTGCTACCTGACGATGACATTCGGCTTGAGAAATGCCGGTGCCACCTTTCAGCGTTGCATGCAGAAATGTCTCTTGAAACAACTCGGCAGAAATGCCCACGTCTACGTAGACGATATTGTGGTGAAGACAGAGAAGCGCGGTACCTTGCTGGAAGACTTGAAGGAAACATTTGCCAACTTGCGCCGATTCCAGATCAAGCTCAACCCCGAGAAGTGCGTGTTTGGAGTGCCAGCCGGCCAGCTGCTAGGCTTCCTGGTCTCCGAACGCGGCATTGAGTGCA
Source organism: Aegilops tauschii subsp. strangulata (assembly GCF_002575655.3). NCBI lineage: Eukaryota > Viridiplantae > Streptophyta > Magnoliopsida > Poales > Poaceae > Aegilops > Aegilops tauschii. The sequence goes on from NC_053041.3 coordinate 73,239,415, forward strand.
ACCCTGTCAAGATCAAAGCCATTGAGAGGATGGAGATTCCCACCAAGCTGCGAGATGTGCAGAAGTTCACCGGCTGCTTAGCCTCCCTGAACCGTTTTATCAGCCGACTAGGAGAGAAGGCCCTCCCTCTGTACCGACTCATGAAGAAGTCCGCTCACTTTGAGTGGAATGATCAAGCCGACCAAGCCTTCCATGAGTTGAAGAAAATGTTGACCACTCCGCCTGTCCTGGCTGCGCCGACTGAGAAGGAGCCCATGCTCCTCTACATCGCCGCGACAAGCTGAGTCGTCAGCACTGTTGTTGTGGTCCAGCGACCGGAGGAAGGCCGAGCCCAGCTAGTCCAGAGGCCGGTCTACTATCTCAGCGAAGTACTGTCCAGCTCAAAGAAAAACTACCCGCACTACCAGAAGATGTGCTATGGGGTGTACTTCGCTGCCAAGAAATTGAAGCCCTACTTCCAAGAGCACCCCATCACGGTCGTGTGCACTGCCCCGCTCGCCGAAATCATAGGCAGCCGGGATGCATCCGGCCGGGTGGCCAAATGGGCCATTGCCTTGGCGCCCTACACGATTTTCTATCAACCCCGCACCGCCATCAAGTCGCAAGCATTGGCCGACTTCCTCGTCGACTGGGCCAAGACCCAGTACTTACCGCCGGCTCCCGACTCTACCCATTGGCGGATGCACTTTGACGGGTCCAAGATGCGCACCGGCTCGGGAGCCGGCATCGTCCTCACCTCTCCCAAAGGCGACAAACTCAAGTACACGCTGCAGATCCACTTCGCCGCCTCCAACAACGTGGCCGAGTATGAGGCGCTCGTACATGGGCTCCGGCTTGCCAAAGAGCTTGGCATACGCCGGATCCTGTGCTACAGCGACTCAGACTTGGTGGTCCAGCAATCATCTGGCGATTGGGACGCCAAGGATGCGAACATGGCGAGCTATCGTTTCCTCGTCCAACAGATAAGCGGATACTTCGAAGGGTGCGAGTTCCTTCACGTGCCAAGGGCCGACAACGACCAAGCAGATGCCCTAGCACGAATCGGCTCCACCCGACAAGCCATACCGACTGGCGTCTCCCTCCAGCGCCTCCTCAAGCCATCCATCAAGCCGTCTCCAGAATCGGATTCCATCTTCGTGCCGCCTACACCAGAAACAGCCGGATCCGGCTCAAGATATCCCGCAAGCGGCACGGGGACTTCGACGACTGGCCCGGGGACTGCTGTAGTCGCACCCGGCCCGGGGACTGCAGCAGTCGGCCCGGGGACCGCAACGACACAAGGAGCGGTGGCCGACTCCAATGCAACACCCAACCCACCCACCCGAGTCATGGTGGCCACATTAACAGCAGAAGAAGTCACAGCTCCCTCATGGGCCCAGCCCATCCTCAAGTTCCTAGTCAACAGAGAGCTACCGGCTGATGAGATCGCAGCAAGACTAGTGCAACGACGAGCCGCAGCATACACAATAATCAACAGGGAGCTTGTGAAGCGCAGCGTTACTGGAGTCTTCCAGCGTTGCGTCGAGCCAGAAAAAGGAGTGGCAATCCTCAAAGACATCCACCAAGGCGAATGCGGCCATCACGCCGCCTCAAGATCCCTCGTGGCCAAGGCTTTCCGCCATGGTTTCTTCTGGCCGACTGCCTTGGAGGATGCCAAAGAAATAGTCAAGAGCTGCAGAGGATGTCAAGTCTTCAGTTCCAAACAACACCTGCCGGCTTCTGCCCTCAAGACCATTCCCCTCAACTGGCCTTTTGCCGTCTGGGGACTGGACATGGTGGGCCCTTTCAAGAGAGCCCGCGGCGGCTTGACACATCTACTCGTTGTTGTGGACAAGTTCACAAAGTGGATTGAAGCCAAGCCAATTAAGAAGCTGAACGGGCAGACTGCCGTGACATTCATCACCAACATCACTACTCGGTACGGCGTGCCGCACAGCATCATCACCGACAACGGCACGAACTTCGCCAAAGGAGCACTGGCACGTTTCTGCGCGACGCAGGGCATCCGATTGGACTTAGCGTCCGTTGCCCACCCGCAGTCAAACGGCCAGGTCGAGCGAGCAAACGGACTCATCCTCTCCGGCATCAAGCCTCGACTCGTTGTACCACTGGAGCGATCGGCCGGTTGCTGGCTCGAAGAGCTGCCGGCTGTCCTCTGGAGTCTGCGCACTACACCCAACAAATCAACCGGCTTCACTCCATTCTTCCTTGTGTACGGTGCCGAGGCTGTCATCCCAACAGACATCGAGTTCGACTCGCCTCGGGTCACCATGTACACGGAGGAGGAAGCCAAAGAAGCAAGAGAAGACGGCGTCGACCTACTGGAAGAAGGCCGACTGTTAGCCCTCAGTCGGTCCGCCATCTACCAGCAAGGGCTGCGCTGCTACTACAACCGCAAGGTCAAGCCAAGATCCTTCCAAGAGGGCGACCTTGTGCTCCGGCTGATCCAGCGAACAGCCGGCCAGCACAAGCTTTCGGCCCCTTGGGAAGGCCCCTTCGTCGTCAGCAAAGCACTCGGCAACGACTCCTACTACTTGATCGACGCACAAAAACCAAGAGCACGCAAGAGAGACGACTCCGGCAAGGAGTCGGAGCGACCATGGAACGCAAACCTCCTAAGACGATTTTACAGCTGAAAAGCAGTATGTATCACGCTCCCTTTTTTGTATTATGTACAACCCAACAGGCCCCCCGAACAGTACTCGGGGACTGCCTTTTATTTATCTATGAATGACGAGTGTCATATCCTTGAAAGTATTATTACATTTTGAATTCTTGTCCGGTACCGGGTTCGACTAGTCGACCCGGGGACTGGCCGCCTTGAGCTATATTGAAAGTTCTTCCTGAAGTCAGAAAAGTAGTGCGCCGGCTCCCGAGTCCCCTCTTATTGCAAGTCGCAGCTCAAAGAACTGACTGCCCGACTAGCAAGAGGCAAGACAGAAAGGACGCCTACACGAAAAACGGCTAAGGAACAACGAACCTATATAGCAAAGAGACGGCCTCCAAACATACCTGCCGGCTACCAGAGCAGCCGGCTGGCCGGCTTCCTAAAAAACTTAGCTTTAGTCCAGCAGAGCTAAAGTACTTCCCCCTCCCCAATCGGCCAGGCACCCCCCCGGCTACAGATTGCAGAGCAACTGTCTGACTGGGGAGGCGGCAACCAAGGGAGGGCGGCAAAGGAAAAAAGCAGAAGGACAAAAAGCGAAAGTACAAGGAAAGACCGATTGCATAATTTATATACATAAAGCCGCCCACGGGCCGGCAACAGACTTAAGTTTGAATACACCCAGTGGGTGGAATTGTGCAGACTTAACCAAACATTGTTCGAAAGTAACAAGACAGGAAAACAAAGAAAGAAGACTAGGGCGCGACATAAAGGCCGAGTCGGTCGGTGAAGGCGACCTCGCCGGCCAAAGGAGCGGCCGCCTAACTGGTCCCGGCTTGACCACCTCCAGCGGCAGAAGGCGTGGAGGCGCGCGGCGTAGTGCTGGAGGAGCGGTCAAGCTGAGGCTGGTCGGCCGCTCCACCAGCCGGCTCGTCGTCTTCACCCTCTTCCTCCTCCTCTTCGCCCTCGTTGCTGGAGTCGATCTCCTCCGCCGAGTCCTCGCCGTACGCCGGGTCCAGCCCGAACCAATCTTCCGGCTGGGCGACTCCATTGTCGTCCACCTCGGGGGCGAAGACGTTGGTGTCGGTGTACTCGGTGATCGCTGAAGCTCGCCGAATGATGGCCGGCCGCGCCGACTCCAGCTCCGTGTCGGCTTGCTGCCGCCAGGTCGCCAGCTGGTCCAGGTTCAGGCCGGGATACCAGGCCTTGACGAACTCCAACGCCTGCCTGGCGCCGGAGCGAGCCGCTGACGCCTTCCAAGCCTCGAAGCAGCCGACCGCCACCTCCAGCCAGTCGGCGGTCCGACTGGGGGTGCGAGGGACCACCTGGCCGGGCCAGAGGGCGGCCAAGACCTGCGATCCCGCGCGCTAAAGCCGGCGGAGAAGCCGGTGAGCCGGCTGGATGCGAGCCTGGATCGCCAGGAGCTGTTCCTCCAGCGAGCGGCCGGCGGTTGGCGAGATCTCGAAGCCGGCTTGCCTCTTCGCCTGGCGACGGGCCTTGATGACCTGGTTGGCAGCGGTGGAATAGCCGGGGAAGTACTTTGCGCGAAGAAGAAAAGGAAAGAAAAACACCAAGATCAGAAAAACAAGCCAAAGTGGCAGACGGCAGGAAAGGACGAGGGGATAGACGGCTTACCGTCAACCAGATCCTTGATCTGGCCGTAGCCGGAGACCAGAGTCTGCTTGACGTCCGCCCAGCCGGCCGCCTCAGTCTCGAACTCGGCCTGGAGAGCGGCTTCGCGGTCTTGCGCCGCCTTCAGCGCCGCCTTGTGGCTTTCCTCCTGGTCGGCTAGCTTCTTGACCAGGCGGTCGCGCTCCTGCACCAAGGCGGCAAGGTCCGCATCCTTGGCACGAAGAGCAGTCTGGGACTCCCCCAGCTGTGCCCTCAGACTGGCGTTGGCCGCTGCGGAGATAGAAGAAGAAGAAGAACAATGAGGAATCATCAAGGAAGATCCGAGCCGACTGCTCAGCAGTCAGCCCGAATCTCGGGGACAAAACCCAGTGGGTGCGCCGACGCGCCCCCACATGAGATAAAAATCAAGTCACATACCTCGGCTTTCAGTGAGATCGGCGGTCTTCTGAGTCAGCTCCTGAGCCTAGGAGTTGAAGGCGGCCGCTCGGAGGTTGTGGTAGTCCTACAAGACGGACAGAAGACCAAAGTGAGAACAAAAGCGGCAAAAACAAAATCTCCAGGAAGTTCCAAGCCGCCTGCTCAGCAGCCGACTCGGAACTCGGGGACTACACCCAGTGGGTGCGCTGACGCACCCCCACAGGAGAAGTCAAGATCAAGAAAAAAGCAAAGTCTAGAAGAAACAAGGCGGGAGCACTAACCCGGATGGCCGCCCGAGTCGCGAGGAACTCGTCGGTGAACTGCCTTAGCGCCGCGGCTTGGCTTTGGAGCCGGGTCCGGACGTCTTGTGCAACCACATTCACCACGGCCGTCCCTCCGCCAGGTGTCCACCCTGAGGTAGCGCTGGCTGCCTCCGCGTCTTGGGCCGACGAGCTGGAGCCCACGGCCGGCTGCGGCTCCAACGCCGCCTTCTGCGGCTCCGCCGCGGCCTTCCCCGCACGCCGGCTTGGCGGAATCCTGACCGCCACCTCGACCCTCGCGGCCGGCTCGCCCTCCGCCGACTGCGCAGGCGGCGGTTCAGGCCGGCCACCTTGGCCCGCCCCAGTCGGCGGGGTCGACTCCGGAGCCTTCTCCAAGATAACGACGTCGTCGCCGCTTCCTCCCAGCCCCGGCTGGGAGCCGCTGGCTCCCCCTGGCGAGGGTCCCATGCCCCCAGGCGCCATGGTGCGCAGGGGGGTGACCATCAGAGCCTCCCCTGCCACCACTTCGGCCTCGGCCTCTGCCTGGGCCTTGGCTGCGGCTTCGGCGAGCGCCTTCGCCGCCTCCTCCTCCCGAGCTGCCTGGGCGGCGGCTGCCCTCCGCGCCTCCGCCTCCCGCGCTTCCTGCTCCTCCCGCGCCTCCCGCGCGTTCCTTTCCGTCGCCTCCAGGAGGGCGGCGCGGGGATCTACGCGGCGGGCGGTGCTCCCAGAGCCCCCTGGCGACTCGACGACGGAGCCGGCAGCCGCCCGCTCAAGTGACAGTGGAGCTCTGATCATTGAAGAAAAAACGAAGATTCAAGAACCACCGAAGGAAAGAAAGAAGGACAATACATAGAAAGAGAAAACTTACGCCGACACAGTCTGCGGCTGCTTCACCACTTTGCGGAAGCGAGCCGCCTTTGCGGCCGCCTCTTCCCGCCTGGTGGCCGCCGCCCCACCCCTGGGCTTCTTCGTCCGGCTCCCGAACATGCCCTGAGTAGCGCGACGCTTCTGGCCTCTACCCCGAGCAGGCTGCGCGCCGGAGGAGCCCGCGCCACGTCCGGCTGCCGGCTGGTGATGCGGGACGGCATCGGCTTCGTCCTCGTCCGGCCAGTCGTCGAAGGTCGCGGTGAACCCAGAGCCGCCTGCTTCGTCGCCGGCTTGGCCGCTGGCCGGCTCGGCGGCATCCTCCATATGGACTGCCCCAAGGTCGGGGTCATCCTGGTCGTGTTCGGTCCGGTCGGGGACGAGGCGGCGCTCCACGTCTGCCCCGCCGGCCGGCCGGAGCAGAGGACTCTGTCGAAAAGAGCAAGCCGACAGAGTTAGTGTCGGCCCAGAGGAACTCGGCGACAAAGCTGAGAGAGAGAGAGAAAAAGAGACGAGGGGAGCGTACCGCAGGCAGAGGATTGGCGCGACTGTATGGCTCCTTGCCGAATTGCCAGTCGTCAGGAAGTTGGCAGTTGGCGAGGTAATTCACCATGTCGGCGGCGTTGGGCGGCGGCATCTCCTTGGTGCACATCCGGCTCGGATCGAGCTGGCCACTCATCTGACATATCAGATGAGGCCGGCTCGGGAGCGGAAGGACCCGGCGCGTGACGAACGCGGCCAGGAGATCGGGCCCCGTCAGGCCCTCCGACTGGACCATCACCCGGAGGCGGGCGATGGCGGCGTTTCCTCGTGGCGACAGCATCACGGCCCGGAAGGACCACTGGGGCAGCCTGCCCGCCGGAGGGCCGGCTACGTAGGCCGGCAGGTTGAGGTAGTCGCCCCGGGAAGCGATGTTCCGCACGTAGAAGTATGACTTCTGCCACTTCTTCACCGATTGGATCAGCGTGATGACGGGGAAAGGGTTGTCGGCGCCTGATCTCCGCGACGCGATGAAGGCGCCGGTCTGAGCCGGCACGCCCCGCATGCGCGTGCCCAGCTTCAACTGGAAGAACTCCCCCCAGAGCTCGAGGGTGGGGAGGACGCCAAGGTAGCCCTCGCACAGGGTGACGAAGGCCGACAGCAGCACCACCGCGTTGGGGGTGAGGTGGTGCGGCTGGAGCTGGTAGAAATCCAGCCAGGAGCGGAAGAAGGCGCTCACTGGCAGGCCGAAGCCGCGCAGGAAGTGCGAGCGGAAAACCACCCGCTCGCCCTCCCGCGGCGCCAGCCTGACTTCCTTCTCCAACGCAAGGCGGACCTCCACTTTGTCCGCGCTGGGCAGACGCCGGGTGTCGCGGAGGAAGTCGATGTCGTCGCTATGGACGATGGAGCCATCCCAATCCCCGCCAAGCTGCTCTACGTGGGGAGGCATAGCGGAAGCAAGCACGGTGACGGAGGGGCGTGCGGAGGAAGAGCGCGGCGGCGAGGCGCTGACGCGAGAACGAGCAAGGCAAGAAGACGGCTGGAAGCAGGAGGAGCGTGCGAGGACCTGCCGCCCTTCACCTCCCCCTACTTATAGCCTCACGCGGCTGAAGAGGCCGAACGTGGGGGGGGAGATGTGGGATTAACTGCGCCCACTCCCCCCATGTCTCGCGTTAATTGCGCATTAGTGCGAGCCGAAACTGCCGCACGGAACGTGCGGGCGGTTTCGGGATACAAAGGATCCGCGCCTGGGCCGGGGCGCGGACGTGGCGGGCCCCCACCCTGCAGCGACGTCCCGTCACGCGCGTGGGCTGGCAGGCTTTCTAGCCACGTGGCACGCCGATGGCCCGAGGCCGGCCCGCGGCCCGGTGCACGTGCTTGCGGGTACCCGCCCCCCGACTCCAGAAGAATTCGACTAAGGCGGCGCGCCTGACCAAGGCCGACTCCCAGCTGCCGGCTTGTCATGATAGGAAGCTGATCGAGCTTCTTGAATCCCACTCCACCTCGAAGCGCAATCAGCTTCGGGGACTACTGTCGGAGTAAATGGCCACGGGTAGCCTAATCGACTACCCATGGCTCTCCAGAAAATTTATCAGGCCTTTGGGCCTTCAAGCACTCCAAGCATTTGGGCCGCCTTCCCCGGCCGGCTACCACTAAAGCCGACTCCCGGAAGTCGACCCAGCCTCACCGACTCCTCCCCAAGGCGACTACGGGGTGGCCGACTCCGTGAAGCCGGCCAAGACCGCAACCACTCCTACATAACGGCAACGTGATGGGGTGTGGTCACAGTGCGGCCCACTACCCCCGAAGCCCGAGGCGGGTGTGGCTACACGAGGCCGTACAGGACGGACGTCTCCCGTGCGGCTCGGCACTGTAGCCATGCTGACCTCGACATCATCCACGACCCCCTCCTGTACGGCCCAAGGACTGCGGGCCCCTTCGGCCAGAGAGAGGCGTGAAGGCGGCCCGGCCTTTCCCAGTCGGCCGAGAGCCTAGCCGGCCTCCAGAAGCCGGCTGATCCCTTCCTCGAAGCAGGAGCCCCATTAAGGAGACGAGACGAGGTAAGGTTACAGTGATAGCCCCCGAGGCGGCCCACTATAGCCACGCTTACCTCGACGAAGCCCTCATCATCATAGGCGAGGCTACAGTAAGCAGCCGCCGACAAGACCCTAGGCGGTGGGGCCGGCCTGTCGACCGAGTAGCCGGCAGCCGGCGGGACCCAGCAGCCGGCGGGACCCAGCAGCCGGCGGAGAAGCTGGCGAGCGTAGACACTGACGGCTGGGACCAGTTCCCAGTCGGATTACCATTGTATCCCCGGGAGGTAGGCCTATATAAACCCCCCGGAGCGCCCATGCAAAGGGTTCGCTTCCAGTGCGCTTCTAAGCATAGCACCCACACACACCATAGATATAGAGAGAAGCAAGAGCTAGCCTTGTCCTTCTTCTCCCTTGATCTCAACAGCTCTAGGAGTGATTGTAGCTACCTTTTATCGATCTAGTGATCATGCGGAGACCCCGCAGAGCAGGACTAGGGGTGTTATCTCCTCGGAGATCCCCGAACCTGGGTAAGATTCGCCGGCGTGCATGTCTACGCCTCATCCCGTTTCCAGGCACCGGCGACGTTTTATTGGCTCCCACAATGATAAGCCATCCCTTGGCATATGTCGCACCAACCACCCGACAGAACCCTTCTTGGCCTACATTGATAGGAAGGAGCTGCCCGAATACCAGAATGAGGCCCGCCGCATTGTCCGGCGCTCGAAACCTACAAGGTTCACGACGGAGAGCTCTACAAGAAAAGTACTACCAGAGTACGTCAAAGATGTATCTCCGAGGAGGACGGGCGACAGCTTTTGGCAGAAATTCATGCTGGTCTCGGCGGACGCCACGCCGCCGCCCGGGCCCTTGTTAGCAAGGCCTTCCGTACAGGGTTTTATTGGCCGATGGCCCGAGCAGACGCGCATGACCTTGTCCAACGCTGCGTCGGGTGCCCACTCTTTGCCAACCAATGCCACATGCCCCCAACTGCCTTACAGACTATCCCCATTACTTGGCCTTTTGCGGTCTGGGGACTGGATATGGTTGGACCCCTTAAAGGGGGAAGCCATAAGAAAAAATATCTGCTGGTTATGGTGGACAAATTCACTAAGTGGATAGAGGCTAAACCGGTCAAAACGGCTGAGTCCGGCCCGGTGATAGACTTCATATACGGTGTTGTGCACCTTTACGGTGTCCCACACAGCATCATCACCAACAACGGCTCTAATTTTGCAGCCGACGAGGTAAAAACCTGGTGTACTAATCTGGGCATTAAACTCGATTACGCCTCCATCTACCACCCGCAAACCAACGGTCAAGTCGAACGAGCACTACAAAAAAAAGACACTTCCGTGAAGATACGTGTTTGTCACAGTAGGTCGCGTTTTTTGTCATGCATGTACATCCATGACTAATTTATGACAGAATCAAGATAGTCATACCTGTGCTGTCGTAGAAGTGTTCCATGACATTACCAAAATTATCATCACGGAAGTGTCCACATCCATGATGATAAATCGCGCGTCACAGAAGTGCTTTCGTCAAGGGTGACCGACACGTGGCATCCACCGTAACGGAACGCCGTTAAGCTACCAGGTCGGGTTTTGGATCCGATAACCCGTTAACAGCCCCCACCAATGGGGATTTTCCACCTGTAAAATCATCATTTGCTGGAGGAGACACGTGTCAGGTCCGTGCTGGCACATGTGTCACTCATCCAATGGGCGAGACGCGCCTATGATATGTTGACACGTGGACCGGCCCATCAGGTTTAAATGGGCCGGCCCAACTGAAGGCCCACAAGATTTTGCGAACCATAATGGGCCGGCCCAGCTAAAGGCCCACGAGATTTTGCGGACCATAATGGGCTGGCCCAACTAAAGGCCAACAAGATTTTGCGGGCCATAATGGGCCGGCCCAGGTAAAGGCCCACAAGATTTTTATGTGCCATAATGGGCCAGCCCAGGTAAAGGCCCACAAGATTCTTGCGGATCATAATGGGCCGGCCCAGCTAAAGGCCCACGAGATTTCACCGACATTAATAGGCCGGCCCAGCTGTAGGCCCACAAGATTTTGAGGACCCTAGTAGGCCGGCCAATTAACTGGCTGCCATGTATTGGGCCAAATGCCGGCGCATATTTGATCCGGTCCATTAATGGCCTGCCACGCTCCGGGCCTAATAGTGGCCCATATGAGATCCGGCCCGTTAAAAGCCTACCACGTTCTGGGCCAAATTACGGCCCATATCAGGTCCGGCCCTTTAAGAGGCTTTGGGCTCAATTATGGCCCATATCAGATTCGGCCCGTCAACTGGACACTATGCTTTTGGGCCCACTTGCTAAAGGCCCACTTAGTAATTCGGCCTGATATTAGTTTTTCCCTGTTAAGGGACCGTTTAACATTTCGGCCCTATTAATTTCAGCCTGTTAAAAGCCCGTCATATAGTTGGGCCTAACTACGGCCCGGTTTACATCCGGCCTGCTCGCAGCCGATATCTGATTGGGCCAAACAAGGACCGAGACAATTTTGGCATGTTAAAAGCCCGTGATTTGATTCGCACAATCATGGGCCGGGGTTCATTTCGGGCTGCTGCCGGCCCGTGAGCTGTTCGGCACGTTTCAGGCCCAACCTACATCGTGATTGCATGACGGCCCGATTATGTACCGTAATTTTACGGTTTGGCCGGTTTACTGCGAAGACAGGATATATATACACAGTAAAATAACTGCAGCATCGTGAATAAGAAAAAACCTAGACTATACAATAAAGAAATTACGGCATATTACATCCACTGGGCATCAAAGTTCGCCACTATGATAATAAAGCACAAGCAGACAGCAGATTACATACACTGGGCATCAAAGATCGCCACCAGTGCAAATAAACACGCCGACAAAATAATATACAAAACCGACAGCACTTCAATAGAGTTCAAGAAACGTTAGCCCTGCTGGGGAGCAGCAGTGCAAGCAGCTGAGCAAGATGATGAGACTGCGCTTGTTCAACACTTATATCTTCCTCACTCTGAAAGATAAACAAGCAGACAGATGACAGGTTTTGCACATAAAAGTATCAGTGCTGACAATTCATCACATTTCTTACTGACGAATGAAGTGACACGGTTTAAAATTGCATTAACACAATATGGTATTGTTCAGGTCAAGACATGGCAGGAAATGACATTGTGAAGGAGTTGGCAGCTTCACGACACCACTGGATTACAGATCAAGAACTCATAAGTATCAATGGTTAGTGTGCTGTCAATTTATACCATTTCAGATTGGCAAATAAAGAGACGGTTTAAATAATAGTAGAATGATATGACATTGTTCATAGTTAAGACATTGCAGAATATGACATAATATTGTGCTGTAGTGGGTAGGTTCACCACACCACTGGATTACGGATGAAGAACAGAAGCGTACATGCAGTGCAAAAGAAGATCACTTGCTCTGTATAGTTTAATTTACATGGTATGAAGAAGGAACTTGGTTGTAGAACTGAAAACTTAAATTGAGAAAGGACAAACTTTTGTTCATGAACTACATAATAAACTTTAAACAAGCAATTTGATGCAAACACCAAAAATAAACAGCTGTTGCAGTCATGCCTAACCAAATATATACAACAAAGTTTGAAGGCTTGAGATCGACAAACTTACATTATTGGTGAAGACAGGCTCTATAAAGGCCTTGTCCATGCTGATGGGGGGGCAATTCAAGAAGTTTACCACAGAATCTTCTTCAAAAGCATTGCCTTTATTCTACATTTTGTTAAGAGTAAATATAGATGTGATAATATACGAAAAAATGGAGAATATTTAAGATAAGATGAAGAGTGATGCTACATAACCAAGTAGCTATAAATGTAAGTGCAGTGATACAGGCAAAAGGTACAACCAAGAGCCATGCACAACTAAACTTCTTCAGTACCAACCTTATGGTAAGAGTAAATATAGATCTGATGTGTAGAAAATGGAGGGCAAAGGAAAATAAGCTGCAGAGTGCTGGTACATGAACAACTACCTGTCATTATAAGTACACTGATAAAGGACAACATGTACTTACAAGAACAATGCAGAGCTAAAAAAACATTGGCATTGGATATATTCTACACTAATGTAACCATTCATATAGATCAGATAATTTGGAGCGAACAATTGATAAGCAAGCTATCATGCATACTGCTGTCACATAATGAACCAGGTATGTATGCAAGTATAGTGATACAGGACAACATGTACTAACAAGAGCAAAGCAGCGGGCAGCATATTTGCGATATCCTGTCGTTCTTGTCAAACCGGAATTCTTCTTCGAGCAGATTTCCTGCAAAAAAGATCCGTAAGGAACATGCGGAAAAGTAGAAGTTCAAATTGTCATGTGATTTCATAGACGGTACCTCATCCTGGGAACGAGACTAGTGCATAACAAGGTTTTTCCAATCAATGTCTTCTAAATTTAGCACATGAGACTTCACCGGAAATTCGTTTATAGACTTGCCATCAAAGTGTGATTTCCTCAGGTAACACCGATACTGCTGCAATGTTTCCTTGAAAAGCACAAGCAAGCTTTGCTTGTCATGACTATCTAGATTGACCCTCGCCTATTTACAACAATGTAATGTAAATCATTGATGTGTTCAATCAGCAAAAAACAGGAAAATAATAACCATGAATAATAGCACTTACACGTAAGTTGGACAGGAAGATGTGAAAATGGTGTTTGTCTTCACAATAATCTTTCCATGATGGGAATATATGCACGTAGTCCCTAACAACATTGAAAGCATTGTCTTTTAAACTGGGAATAAATGGAATGGGGTTCCAATCTGCAGGAATTGGCCATCTCTGCAGTTGGGATAGGTCTTCGGCCGGTGGACTTGCTGTACTTTTTGCTGGAGTGGGATTTTTCTGTGGTACAGCTGGTGCTATGGCAAATGAAATCGGTATACCTTTTGCTGGAGTGCAGGTCCTGTGTGGTGGGGCTAGTGGTGTGGCCAGTGAAGTATGGGTACAGTCTGCTGGAGTCGGTCCTACGTTTTGTGCCACTGGTTGTACAGCCAATATGAGTGGGGTGTTGTCTGATTTCTCCGGCACCACCACGTTTTTCAAGGACTTTGCTGGTGCTCCTTCAGGTTCGGCAATCACCCTCTTCCTTTTTGATGTCTGATGCACAAGAACAGCATTTGAGTGGAAAAACATGGTATGATGATAGATGGAATATGTATTGATAATGGATGGGCATGGCATCTCGACATATATGATGAGTAAACTAAGCAGATGGCAGTGCAACAAAGTAGAAGAAATGCAAGACAACATATGCAAGATACCCGCAATCAATAAAACATTGCCAAATTAGGACAGGCACCTTGATGGGTGAACAGGACAAGCCATCTGCCTTTGACTCCTCGAGGTTAGAATAGTCATTAGGATCATATTCTGAACAAGAATCAACAGGTGGGGAGCGTATGAGTTGCATTGCATCCAGAATGGCACTCAATGCCTTGGTGCCAATTTTGTAAGTCATTTCAGTGTTTAGCTTCAAGAGTGGACTGCTGCTAGTGCGACACAAAGCAGCTACACAGATCATAGTGTAGATATAACGGGAAAACCTTAAGCATCAGAGTAAAATCAGCAAAGTGGAACTTGCTGGAATATATGTGCTAGTATTGCCGGTACGGCTAGAAAGGCTTCGGATACCAGCTCTCTTCAAGTGAAGGTGCGGTACTGTTAATATCAGTGTAACTCTCAAAGGCGACACAGCTCCCCGCATTTCCTTGGTATTCTTATAGGATTCAAGTGGGCAGGCCACTACAAATCCTATTCCTATGTTTACAAGATCCTACTTATCAAAGAGGCTCAAAGTGTCCATCACAACCGACCGTATAGACCTCTACACTGCAAATGTCCCTACTCATCTTCAGTACAAGGAACATATTGTACTACTATCATACTCCCTCCGTTCCAAAATATAAGTCTTGGTAGAGATTTCCACTATGGATCAGATATAGATGTATCCAGATACATTTTAGAGTGTAGATTCACTCATTTTGCTCCATATGTAGTCCATGGTGGAATCTATACAAAGACTTAGGAACGGAGAGAGTACATATTAAAGAAGAACGGAAGAGGAACATGGTAAAGAAGAGCAAGCAGATTTTGGATAATAAAATGTTGGTTGCGCGGTGCCCACACATGATGAACCAGAGCGCATTAAGAATGCAACTCCCAGCTGTCTCTCGACCATTTCAGGTGGTTGGATGAAGATCCTACGTCTCCTAACCCTTCTTCTTCCTCGTCTCTGATTCTTCCCATACAGAACACCGCACGGGCCGCCGGCCGGACCACCGGGCCCCACCGCCTGTGTTCCTCCGCCACCCCCACCCCCGCCCCTACCCCCACCCGCGTCGAGTTTTCTTTGTTCGGTGAGGCCCCACAACCACCCGAGCCCCTTCGATCGCACCGGCGAACTCCGGCGAGCTCTGAAAAATCGACTGACCCAATTTTGAAATTTAGTCTACTGTGATTTAACTAGTTTGGAATATAAAAGGGGAAAACCATAAGCATTGGGAGTATAGTGTTGAGCGTGCCATGGCGGATCTGAAGGTGCAAAAACACGGTGTGTCCTCGGCCGAAATCGACAACAAAGAATTCTGCTCCTATTTTTCGGGCGGTTACTGTGACTTTCCCCGCTTCGTTCAAACACGGTGTACCCCTATCGAAACCTATAGAAATCCAGCAAATAGGCTTCGGGCGGTTACTGTGACTTTCCCCGCTTCGTTCAAATTTTGCAGAGTGCTCGTTTACCGTGCCAACTCAATTCGAATCCCGTTTGTATTCTATTTTTCGGACGGGATCCATTTTCAATTGGAATTATATTCTATATACATCATTGTTTTATATATACTTTCAAAAGCACAACAAAGAATTCTGCTCCTTTATATGTATAATATGATTTACAAATACAAGGATCTCGAAATCTTAAGGTTGAATTCGAAAAAATTTAACCAAATTATGTTCTACTAAAATGTATGGATCAGTAATATCTACATATTAAATAACATAGATGTGCGTGAATTCATATGAGTATGCATGTTTGATAGATCAATTTTGGTTCGAGTATGGATTACATGTATCATCATCTCGAATTCAAATATTTGAATCCCTTTTTTGTTCACTCCTTTCACGCCCATCTCTCTCGCATGCATGCTCCTTCAGGTAGCTATCACTCTCTTTTCTCCAGCTCACCCGCACGCTCACTTCATGTTTCTCCTATCCTCGCAAACATGGTCTCTCGACGTCCCCCTTGAGAAGTGTCACACTCTCCCTATCATTATACATTACACGGTTTTCATTATCTCTCACGTCTCTACTATTCTCTGGTATCACTCGGTACCTAAGCTTTCTTTTTCACCGCCACACACACAGTCTCCACTCGTCTTTCACTTTACCTTTCTCTCAATGGGATTCTCTCACACACCCTATATGTCTCTACATATGACTCATACCAGTAAAATTATTCTCTCTCTCTCTCTCCTGTAGACACAACATTTGTTGCAGTCTCCTTTTCGTCTCCATCCCAGACTGACATTATTCATTTGTTTACCGATCAGACAACCCCGACTACCGTCTCCTCTCTCTCTCATAGACACACACACACACAACTCCTGCTTCCACTCCCCTTCCCGACTACCGTCTCTCTCTCTCTCACACAAAACTCTCACTTTCGCACCCCGACTCGTATTTCTCTCACAAACATTTATCGACTAGCTAGCCTCTAGATAGGTTTATACACCCGCACACTCGTGCTTCCACCATCGCATACATGTCTCTCTCCCGCTCCTTGTATCTATGTAGATTTTTCTTCCCTTCTTGAGACACGCCCTCTCGATCGTGCACACACACACTATCGCCTCATTTTAAGCTGATACCTATCGCACACACACTCCTTGTGTCTTTGTCACACATGCACTCCATCCTCCTCCACTCTCCCTCTCTCTCACACACACATGGGCTTTTTGCAACAACTAGCAAGATGCCCTTGCGTTGCACGGAACATCAAGCTGCATTTGTATGAGTAGTTTATCTTGTGGGGGAAAAGGATGAACGAGGGAAGGCCTTATTTGCAAATGTGGAGAGGGGTGTGGGTATCTTTTTGCAAAATTGCCATAGTTTCCTTCCTATCCGTCAGATATAGATCGGACGGCCTATATTGCAGGATGGCAGGCACACGATCATCACCGACAATGCTTTTTATAAGAGTAGGGATAAAAAATAGAGTTGGTGATGATGGTGGGCCGGCCATCCTGCAATGTTGGTCGTCCGATTTATATCTGATGGATAGGAATGAAAATATGGCAATTTACTCGAACTCTTCACCACATTTGCAGATAAGGCCTTCCCTCGTTCATCCTTTTCTCCCACAAGATCTTGATGTTCCGTGCAACGCACGGGCATCTTGCTAGTAAGAGTAGAAATTAGACATATACCACTTCTCGAATCTTGAAACCAACAACATTCCTCCCTTATCTCATCAAAACCGCCAAAGGAATATATTTTGAGTGAAACATAACATATTTTTAGTGATATACGTATTTCAAAACTAGACCTTTTTTCTATCAAATCGGTGAATATGTATTAATCTACTTTGATCGTGTGGCAACGCATTGGCACATTGCTAGTAGTTATTATAATTTTTTGGACACCAGACAAACGGTGGAGTACATATACGAAGAGAAGAGGCGCATGCACGCATTCGGCCTCTCGCTGTCTCGCACACAAGAGTGTTACGTAAAGGCGACGTTAACAAATAAACCCTAAACCCTAGGTGCACGATTGCTGCATTCGCGGGTACCGGGTACGTGGTGGAGCACCTTTGTAGGAATAGTCAGCTCGCGTGATAATTTGATCCGTAGGAGTTGATGGTCGGGACCACAGGTGAACGACTTGGAGCGCGGTGGCTCGCCAGTTGCCACAGTTCGAGTAGCCACGTTTAAAATATTGTTTTTTAGCGGGGTTAAGAGTTCCGATTTTTAATGGCGCATTATAAGTAGTAAGTAGTTTCCAGAACGATTGGTATGGAGCGAAAATGGAATTCATAGTACTACGTACCTCCTTGCCGTATGGTTGTATGGTTTTTTTTGCGATGGAGGTTGTATGGGTTTATGTTGCAAGATGTTGAACCTGGTAGTTCTAGGGCAAATACTATGGTTTAGATTTAGATGCTGGTTTTCAGTAATGAAAATCGGAAGAGGAAACCCTTCTTTGATTGAAAAAACTACTACCTCCATTTTGGTTTACTAGTCCCCATCGTACTTTGGGTCAAAGTTTGTCCACAAATTTTACTTGTAAAATGTGAATGGAAAACGAGATTTTGTTATACCCAAACAAAAAAGGACCGGAGGGAGTGATTGCTCTGACACGGACGCGACCTTTCATAGCGTAGGCATTGAACCGGCGCACCGGCCAAGAGGGCCGCACTCGCTGCAGGGCCTGCTGAGCACGCCTCCTCGCCGCGTGCAACCAGCTTAAGACTGCCCCGCCTGCCTTCATTGAATCCGCGCGTGTGCCGGCAACACGTCCTTCCGCGAGCTGACAGGCATTTTAGAACACAAAAAATGACTAAAATATAATTAATTTACGCATGGTCTTGACTTGTTGTGCTCGCACTAGTAGCAGGAACTAGTAGAGGATTTTCTTTATTTATAACTCTCCTCACATTTTTTTGGCTTTGAAGTGAATCATGGTTGTGGACATTATGTATGAATGTGCAGATATCTGTGAACATGAGTTTGATGTGGAAGTTGAACTTGGAATGTCGGGCTTGCGCGTGAACTATACCATGTCCAATGCTTCGTCTGTTATTGTTTGGAAAGTAATTGCTGTTATTACATGACCCAAAAAAAACATTTTGTGCCACATCAGTAGATGCACGGACATCACAACAGGCATGCTGACTGAATAAACATTTGAACCTAGCTATTATGAAGGAAATTTTGTATTGACAACAGTTTTAGATAGCAGGAGACGCCTAGCCTGCTCTGCCTCTGCTAGCTTATTTCTGGCTTCTTCCATCTCTTCTTTGGCTTGGGTGAAGAGAGCATCTGATTGCTCTTTTCGCTTCTTCAGGAACTCAGCTACATTCTCAAGGGCTGCTGCATGCTTTCATTCAGCCCTTACTAATGCCACGAGGACACGAACAGCTGAAGACTCCACCTGGCTTGTGTGTAATCCAGCATCATCTGGGAATTTGCACCTTGTGTCTAATCCAGCATCATTAGGGAACTGGCACAATCCTGCTGTAATGCTTTATATCTGACAGATAGGAAGGAAACAAATGGGAATTTTGCAAAAAGATACCCATACCCCTCTCCAGATTTGCAAATAAGGCCTTCCCTCGTTCATCCTTTTCTCCCACAAGATAAACTACTCAAACAAATGCATCTTGATGCATGCAACGCATGGGCATCTTGCTAGTTCTAAAAACCTTTCCATCATTTGCCACACTACTGGTTGCTGATGAAAAACCTACCCAAGCACAGCGCGATACAGGAGCGACGCACAATTACAAGCTGATATTCTGTTGGACAATGGAGGCTATAACCAATTACTTTTATGGGAACAATAGCAACCAGGAAATTTGAAGGGTAGGTATGAACAAAATTGGAACTGCACATGTACTGCTAAGTGATTCAATAAACACATTACCAATCGAGGAGGAGAACGATGGTCGCGGCGGCCTCTATGAGTCATGGTCGGCAACGGGAGTCAGTTCATTGTCCACGACGGTGGTACTTCTGCGCTTGGCGTCGGCTTTGGGGAAGCAGATCCGAGACCGTGGAAGACGATGCCGGGGAAGAGGCTCTGTGTACGAAGACGACGGTGGACCGGCTCCAGTGCGGCGTACGAGGTCGTCGATGAGGCAGATGCGCTGCGGTGGACGAGCGCGCCGATGTAAAGGGGAGGAGCACGAAGGCTGCGGTGCCGTGGAGAAGTCTATTTTGCGGTGGGGATAGAAAATGGGGAGTATTCAGGTGTACTACTCTGGGTGTCGGGGTGGGGTTGGCTGGGTAGGGTGAACCTGAAGTTACGAAAATAGCCCCCTACCAAGCGTCATCCGTGGGCCTGTTCCGAAGGCTATGATGGTAACTTCCCACTGCTCGAATCAGGGTCGCGGGAGATTTTCCTGCCGACCTCAAAATTTTGTGACACTGGACTCCCCGTGTGGCGTGTTGAGTGATTCGGCTAAGCAACTAGCGAGTATTAGTAGTAAACTCTGCATATTAGGTTTGACCGAAGTCAAACTTCCTAAAGTTTGACCAAGTTTATAGAAAAATATAAACATTTACCATAACAAATATGTATGATGTGAAAGTACATTCAATAATGAATCTAATGGTATTTATTTGTTATTGTATATGTTAATATTTTTTGTTATAAGCTTTCTGAGAGTTTACAAAACTAGACTTTGACCAATGCTAATACGCGGACTTAAATAAAAACGGAGGGAGTACACATTTGTTTTCTTAGTTTGTAGTGAACTAATCATTTGTTGAAATTGTGAAATAAATATATTAGGCTTTTGACTTCGAATGTAATAGTCTATACAATTCAATAGTTACAATCATTGTCGAATCCCAAGATGTATAAAAGGTCTATAGTACTTCACAACATGCTCAAACTCATATAATCCCAGTCAAATGAGAATTTAAATGCATTTCATAGTTATTACTTTGTAGGATGCAACAAATACAACCATAACTCTACATCAGCCATTATAGAAGCAACATTTTGACATATCCCAATGTGTGAATGAAACGTGCAGAGAGAGCTTTTGAAGATGGAGCAGATAGGGCGGGAAAGATTGTATGTATGTGGATGAGAGAGTAGGAGACAAACCTAACGAGACAGAGAGAGAGATAGAGAGAGAAAGAGAGAGGAAGAAGTTAGGTCTGTGAGAAAGAGGATACATGTAATATACATGAGATGCGTGTGCATCTGGATTCTGTATACATGGAAGGAGAAGAGACAACATGTTTGATGAGAGAGCCGGAAAAACATGGACGAGAGGGGAAGGATCTCGTGGGTTGAGGGATTGACAATTTTGTGCGGGGGAGAGAGGGATTGGTAATTTTGTGCAAGAGAGAGAGAGAGGGTGGGGGAGGAGTCAGTCAGCCGTCGTCACATCACCCTGCTTCCAAATGATCCCGCATTCTCTAGCGTGGTGTGGTCGCCGTCTTCGATCTGCTCGATGCCCTCTTTGAAGATTGAGGTGTTGTGCATGTTGGGGTTCAAAGAAGCACAAGCGAGAGTGGTCGCCGTATAACCTTGGATGGGGATGAATTGTGTGCTTGGGGGAGTGTGTGTGTGTTGTGCTGCGTGTGTCTCTGTGTGTGTGTGTGTCAGATATTGAGAGAAAACAAACCTAACCAAAGAAATGGGTATTCACGAAGAGATTGTGCGGGCCTTGAGGTGGGCAGGGGCCGGGTGAGGGTGTCAAAATGTGCGCGTTGATGCATGTATTGCATGCGACCGTGTGAGGGACGGATGAATCGAGAGAGATGGTTGTTGTGTTACGGATGCTCCTCTCTCTGTCTCTCTCTCCCTCTCTCTCTCTCTCACACACACAAACACACACACACACATACAAGTAAACTAGAAGACCGTTCTCTCATGTATACACAACGTATCGGCATATGTCTATGTCTCACTCATGCATGATCATTTGCACATTCACACCTCTCTATGTCTGTATCACACGCACACCGTCTCCACATTGCCCTTCCACCACAACACACATATGGACACATACACACGTTCTCTCTCAGTCACACACACAAAATCACTATTAAAAAAAACTAGGGCGCACCTAAAACGTCCAAATCCAAATAAACACGAACTGGAGCTAAATTCAAATATATGGAAATATTGCAGCGTCAAGAACTTTCACATGAAAAAAAAAGTGGAGTAATATTCGAGGATTGTTTTCACACACACAAAAAGGTTCGGTGGATGTCCTTCGAGCACGACACGGTGATGCACCGTTCGATCGACCGCGCGGCCGCGGTTCACGCGCTTGCACAGGATTCCGTATCGTGGCTGTGGTACTAACTAATAAAAGCGCTGCCTAAGTCTAATGTTTACGTGTACTAGTACGGTTTTCTTTTAAGTTTGACCAACCTTATATATAAAACTAAAGTAAGCTCCCACACGCGCACTCATCAATATGCCGCCACCACCGCTGCGCATGCCGGCGCCCACCTGCTCCGGCCAACAATTTCTCGTCCATCACCGCCGTGTCGCCGCCATCCCTGTGCCATGAAGCCGAAGGCTCGCCCGCTCACGTCGTCTGCCCGTCCAATCCGTTGTGACCAGCAATATTTCCACCCCTTCGCTCCCCCGTAATTTACTCCAACAAATATGCCCACGTAGCTGTTACTTAACTGCAGGTGCATTGGGTCACTGACATATGGGCCCAACAGGGGTCTGGCCCACATGTCAGTGACGCAACTGGACCTGCAGCTAAGTCAGTGCAGCTTAGTCCATATCTTACGTAGGTGTGCCATTGCTCGCTATAAATACTGCGCCTCCCACGACATCGCTATCTCCTCCCCCTCACATTCACGTTCATCGCTATCTCCTCCCCCTCTCTCTCACGTCGACCACCATGGCATCGCCCCTCCCAAGCCCTAGGAGCCCCTCGGTGCACCGCGCGGACGGTCACACGTCGCCGTTCCGTTCCTCGCCGCCACTAGTCGAGGAGGACGCGTCGGTGTTCCGCTCCTCGCCGCTACACGACGCGTCGCCGTTCCGTTCCTCGCTGCCACTAGTCAAGGAGGACGCGTCGGCGTTCCGCTCCTCGCCGCGACGCGACGCGTCACCGTTCCGTTCCTCGCCGCCCCTAGTCGAGGAGGACGCGGCGGCATTCCGCTCCTCGCCGTGACGCGTCAAGGTGGACGCGTCGGCATTCCCAATCTTGCCAGCACGCGCGCCGGAGGACGCGTCGGCTCCCCGCTATGAGGAGAATGGCGCGCCGCCCGCCGAGCCCCCCAGCCTTGAGGAGCTTTGGAAAGAAATGGATGTCGCCTTGTGGGAGGCTTTGCCTCCAGCAGAGCGCGCCAAAGTAGAGGCGGAGAAGAAGGCCGAGGAAGAGAAGCGCACCGCGGAACAAGCTGCCTGGGAGGCCTATGTCACGTCCGAGAGAGTCACGCAATTGGCTCTTTGGCAGAAGGCTCGTGCGAGGGCCATTAGGGTGGCGGAGGACGCCCCTGCCGACGCCCTGACTGCAGTCGGGCCCAAGCGCCTCATCTACGCTTGGCGGTACGTGGACCGGGTGCACGCTTCCAGCGAGGAGGAGTACCTGTTGGCGCCGGATCACCACACCGGTGAGATCGCGCTCACCCGCCGGCAAGCCGCCAATCAGCACCTCGCGAGTTGCGAGGCTGAGGAAGAGGCGTTGTGTCGGCGCGCTGGGAAATGGTCGCGCACCAGGGCACTCGTGGCACACCGCAAGCGCTCCTGCGAGTGCCGTGGCTTTCAGGAGGAGTATAATTTTTGTTTCGTAAGGCGATCTCATTAGTTTTGGGATGCAAATGATAAATCCCGAACGTTCAGGAATTTTTAGCGTCCTTAATTAAGTATGTAAAAGGGAAAGTTTGGAAACCTTGTGTATTCGTACGCATTTTGCAAGTACGTGCATATATCACAAACTTTACTATATACTATCGCAGTACACGTCTCTCTCGATATATGCTTGCAGACTGTGCTACTCCCTCCGTCCAGGTCAATAAGTCATCTTTGGTTGTGCACCGTGACCAAGAAGGAGGGAAGACTTATACACCTAGACGGAGGGAGTACTACTATTACTTATGTACGTGCAAATGCACGTTTTAACATTACAATGCGGTTTTTGTAAAAGTAGAAAAACAACACTAGTCAAGCTTGTGAAACGATTCAATGCAAAACAAATGCAAAAATGCTCATTTGATTGTTTACTTTTAGCTTCCTTCTCTGTGTTTATTTCTCTGTCGTACTTTGTACGGAGTATCTCACAGGTAGGAAAGGCATGCAAATTCCCAAACCGCTTCCTACACCCTGTATCGAATTTTTTGCCTAACAAGTTGTGCCGTGCAATTGGAATTCCAACTTGAGTACTACTACTAGTAGGAGTACCAGGGGCCAGTTCTTTTAGGCTTCTAGATTAGTAATCCCATAACTACTACCTCCGTCCTGGTTTATTGGTCCCCATTGTAATCTGTGTCAAATTTTGATCATAAATTTAACTAATGAAATGTTAGTGCATGTCACATGCACTAATATTTTATCAGTTAAATCTTTGGTCAAAATTTGGCACAAATTACAATGGTGAGGAATAAACCAGGATGGAGGTACTACTAGTAGTAGTTTAGAAGCCCAAATAAATGAGTGAGGCGCCTTAATGTTACTCTCCACTGTGACTAGTCTTATGGGAAAAGCTGGGGAAGCCGCCAAAAGAACTGGCCCTAGGAGTAGTAGCTAGGGATACTAGGAGTAGTAGCTAGGGATCGAGTGTGCGAGATGGACCGGAGAAAGTAAATGCAGAGAGATGAAATGCGAAAAAGACGGAGGGATGTGATGGTTGCTTGTCCATTTATTTTACCAGGCCACTTATTACTGGGAGTGCTTGGGTTTTGTGATATGACGGCTTTACTGCCGCGCCACGAGCGGGGCGAGACTCCCGTGCAGCGCCGCCCTCTACACTAGTACTACATCGGTCGTGGTTTATCCCCCATTGAATTTGACTGAAGATTTGACTGACAAAATGTTAGTGTATGTCAACAAAAACAATATCGTTGGATTCGTATTTGAACATAGTTTTCAATGATATAATTTTAGGTGACATGCATCATCATTTATCGTACTATATATAATGTTAGTTCAATTTTTGGTCATACTAATCTATAGTAAGGTGCCCGTGCGTTGCACGGAAGAGTGAAATGCATTGATCGGGGAGTTGTTTATTTTGACAAAGGATGTGGGGGTCATCTCATGTGTAACGGGTATCGATAGGTTTGTTCGGATATTATTTCATCTCTAGAGCTCACAAACATCCGGGTGAAATAGATAAAAAAGTATCTTTTGCAAACAAAAGCGTTCAACTGTACAACCTGCATCCAAAACTTGTGAAGAAATAACTCTTATTGTGCTTTGCAAGAAATGATCTTCAAGAATTAGTTTTTGAGTATCCATTGTTATACATGTTGGCTACAGATGACATGGCACTTTCTTATAGTCAACAGTTGGCTATACTATTTAAGTATTAAACATGCCCTTATACACCTAGACGGAGGGATTAAATCAGGATGACTTGGAAGGGGGCAGAGGATATGTAAGAAATGGTTCATCATAAGTCTTTCACCAGTACTGTAGTAAAAATTCATACATGGAAGATTCTAGATTAAACCATAAATGGATACACTTTTATTCATGCGCGATACTCCAATAGAGCAAGATCATGCATGGAAGTCTCCACATGCTTAGACAGCGGATTACATTGAGCGAAGACTTATGATCAATATTTAACTTGATAATGCAGATGTCCAGGTGAACCTCCTTCGAGTCCCCGTGCACATTGTTGGGGGTCAAATAATACCATGCGTCTTCCATGTCCACATTGGCGGGAAGGTCCCAGCTCGGCAGAGTCCAAGTCAGCTTGACGTAGCCAGTGTCGCCGCCCACGTACCTCCGAGGGGTAGTAATAGTGAGCACGCACCCGTACATCGGCCTCGTGTCAGTGTCAGCGTCAGCGCCCCTGACGCACACTACAGAGATGGGGCGGCGGCCTGCGCGGGCCTCGCCGGTCCCCACGATCAAGAGGAAGATGCTGCCGTCCTCCTTCGAGACTAGCAGGCGGCGGTGATCCTCCAGCGACTCCGGCACGGTGAACGGGTAGCACGTCTCGTACTTGATGTTCTTCGCCAAGGGCCAGTAGTGATCGTCGCACGCCTGCGTCAGGTGATGCACGATGTCCGCAGGCGAGCCCCAAAACGGCATTGGGCACTCATAGCAGTAGACGAAGGGCTCCTTGGAGGCATCGACCAGGCCGTCCATGAAACGGGAGTGGTTGTAGGGGACGTTCCGCCAGTTGAATATATGAGCAAGTTACTACGAGATTTAGTATGAATAAGCACAAAATAAATCATGACGGCTATAACAGAGATTAAACTAATCATGCGGACTAACATAGTAGATGAACAGATCGAATCTAGGACACATACTAGAAACATGAATTCTACCACGATTTCGAACAGGAAGGACAGAAACACATACGATGCAACGGGAGCAGCACCATTGGCGTTGAGGTTGTCGCCCATGTCGTTGAGGAAGAGGTTGCCGTGGTCGGGGAAGAAGTCGCCGTCGGTGAAGTCGTCGCTGCTAGCAGTCGCGAGAGTGCGCTCCCCAAATTTCAATAGCGCCCGCCGAATGGAGCGCAGGAGGGAGTGGCTATAGGGGACGTTGCGGCCGCCGAATGGAGCGCAGGAGTAGCCCACGAAGCAGTAGATGGTGCTCCTCCCTAGTCTCTATTCTTATCTCTATCTCTACTACTCTTCTTTTTTTTATAATATACTAGTTGTAGTTGTCAAATTGAATAGTACTGCACCGTCCACTGCACGCCCGGCTGAACACGCCTCCACGCCTCCATCAAACCCCTCCGTTAAACCCGCATGCAAACCGAGAAACCTACTTTGGCCCGCGGGAGGAAATTTGTCGGTTGCACTTGGTGAATAATAGAGTCACGTCCAATCCATTTGAGTTAATTGCGTGTATGATTCTCCCTCTATAAAAAGTTAATTGCATCCTTAATCTTGTATTCTAAGTACTCTGTGGGTTCCACTGTTAGTACAGTGTACATGACTTGCAGGCTGGCTACAGATTCGTACAGAAAGTTAACAAGAAACAAATCCATCCTTAATCCTGTATTCTAAGTACTCTGTGGGTTCCACTGCCAGTACAATAGCAAAATAAGTAGTATATATTAAAAAATATAAAAAGCTAAAGTTTCGGACAGAATTCGAACTCAGGTCATCGGGCTGCGAGCATCCGGCCCGGACCAGTACACTAGGTGTTGGTTGCGGAGAATGCAAGAGATAAACCTTTATAACTATGAGCCCGTCCATTGCAACAGATCCAAAGTAGAATAATACATATTCACAAATTTGAAAGAAAACAGTTTACTTTTTATATACATATCACTAAAAAAATCTTATGTTTCACTCCAAATATATTCTTTGGGCTGTTTTGATGAAGTAAGGGAGGAATGTGGTTGGTTTCAAGATACTAAGGGGTTTTGTGTAAACTGGAGCAGAGAAGTGGGAATTGTTGCAAAAGTCCACAACTTACATCACAGCCGTTAGATGCAGATCTAATGGTCAGAAATGGCGGATGGCAGACACACCATCATCACCAACTGAGTCTTTTATAGGAGTAGGAGTAGAGAAAAACCGAGTTGGTGATGATGGTGCACCTGCCATCTTATAATATAGATTGTCTGATCTATATCTGATGGATAGAACGCAAACTATGACAAATTTACAAAAGATACCCGCTCCTCTCTCCACATTTACAGATAAGGCCTTGCCTCGTTCATCCTTATCTCCCACAACCTCATTGCTGAGCAATTACAAAAGGAAGTCTCTGGAACAATCTGGCATGGTGGCCGCTGCCGGCGCCGTCCATCCCCATGCCTCTGCCCAGTCTGACCACCAGTCACCACCACGCCCCACTCCTCCTCACCTCTATCATCTTTCTCGACATATCATTTTTTCGATGAAATGGTCGACATACTATTTTCCGATAAAATTCTCAAGATATCATTCGTTTTTACACATGGGATTACTCCTTCCCACGATCAAGAGGAAGACGCTGCCGTCCTCCTCCGAGACTAGCAGGCGGCGGTGATCCTCCAGCGACTCCGGCATGGTGAACAGGTAGCACGTCTCGTACTTGATGTTCTCCGCCAAGGGCCAGCAGTGACCGCTGCACGCATCAGTGAGGTGATGCACCATGTTCGCCGGTGAGCCACAAAACGGCATAGGGCACTCATAGCAGTGGACGAAGGGCTCCTTGGAGGCACCGACCAGGCCGTCCATAAAATGGGAGTGGCTGTAGGGGACGTTGCGCCAGTTGAATATATGAGCAAGTTACTACGAGATTTAATCTGAATAAGCACAAAATAAATCATGACGGCTATAGCAGAGATGAAACTAATCATGTGGACTAGCATAGTAGTAGGATACAGAGTAGAAACATGAATTCTACCATGATTTCGAATAGGAAGGACAGAAACACATACGGTGTAACGGGAGCAGCACCGTTGGCGTTGAGGTTGTCGCCCATGTCCAAACACCACGTAGACACGGTCTTTGAGCACGGTTCATAGTCGTTCCACGCTCGGGCATTGAAGTTTGTAACTATTTTAGATTAGAATATACTACTCCTCCGGTGCTAGTAGTAGAGCAGAGTCCTACTCTACTACTCTACTCAAGCAAGTTAGGGCATAGCACTGTAGGGAGTACCAGTACTGTGATCACTCAAGCAAGTTGTCTGGCATCGACATGACCCTACGCTGCTGGTATGTGTCTCGTAAGTCAAGCGGCGTGCTGCAGTCATCATCACATGTCCACTTCCCGCAGCACATATTCGCTTCTCCTTCTTTGTCCGCACATAATCTCGTCCAATCTTCCATCCCCGCTAAGGCGCCTCCCCCCTCGTCCGAAACCCACGCACTAACAATGGCAGAACCGAGCAGCGTCCGCTGAAAGAGTGGCTGGAATTCGCTCCCCATAGAGGTAATCAAGCTCATTGTTTCGCGTGTGGACAATCTCAGTACCATGCTGCTCGCCGCGTGCTCGTCGGGGCTGTACCATTTACTCAAAGCCCTCAAGCGGAGCTTTTTAAGCCAGCTCCTTGCTTGCTGATGCCGCCTAATCTTCAGAAACGGCGTGTCACGCAGCATAACGATCGTAGGGTGGCGAGCATCAACCCCCTTGACTGCGATCCGATCCCCGTCAGCCTCAACTACATTAACGGTATGTACTGGGTCGGCATGAACAGGTCTTGGATGGTGCTCGTCGATGGTCGCGGCAGCTGGATGCTTGTGGAGGTCTACACCCAGCGATTGATCCCCCTTCCTTCGATTAACACTGCACTGCTTTGGCACCGCGGCCGAGAATACTCGGAATCTTACAGTAGCCAACATGCACTACTAGGAAAAGGGCTATAGATAATATTGACATTAATGGCGCACCACACATGTGGTGCGCCACTACTATATACTAATGGCGCACCATGTGTTGGTGCGCCATTAGTGTCCAAATACTAATGGCGCACCACATCCACGGTGCGCCACTAGTAACAAATTTTTTTAATTTTTTTTCAAAACTAGTAATGGTGCACCAGGGGATAGTGCGCCATTACTAGTTAAACTTGTAATGGCGCACCACATCCACGGTGCGCCACTAGTAATTTTTTTCATTTTTTTTCAAAACTAGTAATGGCGCACCGTGTGTGTGGTGCACCATTACTAGTTCAACTAGTAATGGCGCACCACTCCCACGGTGCGCCATTACTAACTTGGCCCAAAAACTCCACCGAATGCACCCTTTTTTTCAAAACTAGTAATGGCGCACCGTGTGTGTGGTACGCCATTACTAGTTGAACTAGTAATGGCGCACCACTCCCACGGTGCGCCATTACTATCTTGGCCCAAAAAAGCCACCGAATGCACCCCCCCCCCCCCCCCCCCCCGCCGTGGACCGCCTTTTCAGTTTAAAAAAAATAAAATGATGGAAATGTCAAAAAAATAAAAGAAAATAAGTTTCCCATGTGATATGTGGTCTACTTGTTGGGAAAATTTACAAATATGAATTTCGACTTTATTTGCAAAATCTCTCTGGAATTTGTAAAATGGGCATAACTTTTACGGGCCTTTTAAGATCTAGAGGGGAAAAATGAAAAAAATTCAAACTTACTAGTGGCGCACCATTGGTGCGCCACTAGTAACAGAAAAAAAATTGGTTTCAAACTTTTTTTTTGGAATTTCTTTTCAAAAAATGATACGTAATATGACCGGGAAGTTTGAAATATTTTTCAAAATTTCATCATACTCATGAACATGAACAAAGTCCTAGATATCAACAAGGTTTAATAGGATTGATATGATAGATATATCAACAAGTGCCTGTTAAGTGAGGTGGTGCTGGGGTTGGATAGAACTGCGAAGTTAAGCGTGCTTGGGCTGGAGTAGTTTGAGGATGGGTGACCTTCCGGGAAGTTTGACCACTTAGTGCGATTTGACTTATGATTAAGCATATTGACCCGAGATTAAGCCATAGTGACCCGAGATTAAGAAAAAAATAAAAAAATGAAAAAAAATTTGAAAAAAAAATTCTGAAAAAAATGTTAGTAATGGCGCACTTCTATGTGGTGCGCCATTACTAAGTCAGATAGTAATGGCGCACCGTGGGATATACTAATGGCGCACCCCTGGTGCGCCATTAGTATTAAATTCTAGTGGTGTGATGCTAGTGGCGCACCTGTAGTGCACCATTAGTAGCCAAAACAGGTGCGCCACTAGCAAGCCTTTTCCTAGTAGTGATGATACCAAGTTTGATTTGTTCAAGGTTGTAATCTGCCAAGTGCCCACAAGATCTGTGAATTATAAAGACTTCACGCTAATTGCGTTCTTCAACCGTTGTCTCGCCTATCTGACAGGTCACTGCGGTAAGTGGATAAATCTGCATGTCCATCGCAGGATCATACATCCTCCATGGTTCTCTGATACCATTGAACACAAGGGCTTCATTTACGCTGTCGACTCCTTCTATGGCTGGACGTATTGATGGCCTACTCCAGTCATCGCTACAAACAGCTGTTACAGCAGTATGTTACTTTCCTATGATATCATGATGGCTTGCTTATATTACTGTCAACATTTGCTGAAAAAATATTCATGCTCATAACATGTTGTTCTTAAGATTGACTAAATCAAGAGCCCTTTTTTATTTGACTCCAACTTGATATGATGTTGTAGGCCGCCTAGTGTCCCTACCCTTCCTAATCCCAGAACCTTTCAAAGAAAAGCGGCATGGCAGTTGCAGGTGGTTCCTGGCTCGATCAGACGATGGCGAAAGATTGATGATCGTTCGCACGTATCGTACGTGTTGTTTCGCGGAATACAATCACAGTCACTTCAAGGTCTTTGAGCAGGATCCCAGCTTCTCTGGGCCTTCAGGAATTTTGACTGGAGGCTGGTAAGTAGCCTTGGTACACGCTCTCTATTTGTCGGACTGAATTATCCGATTAACCAGGAGATAACCGACGGCAAGGATCATGATGGCAGCGCGGTTTCGTTCATCAGGCAAAACTATGTGTACATAGCGTACCATGTGTCTCTGCATGCACCATACCCTGATATGTGCCGCCACGCTCTGCAGCCCAAAGTAGGAGAGAGGGTCACAAGTATCAGACTTTGACCTGCTGGCTGGAATTTCCCCCGTCAGGCACCCATCTGGTTCAAGCCGTCAGCCAATCTCCACAGCTTAATAAATAGTAACGTTTAACTGATCCCGTTAGTTAGATGCGTACACTTGGTGTAGTAGGATCTTTATTTAGTTTGATGCATACACTTGTTCTTTTTTGGTAGCCCTTTTGTAATGATGGCTGATGTTTGGTTTGGAAGAGAGAGCCGCGTCTTCACTCTTCTGGCCTGCTTACTGCTTCTGTTGCACCCCCAGCCCTGGTTGCTGCTGCTGTTGTTTTCAATGTACAATCAGTAGTATATTTCGTCTGTTGGTTGAATAAATGTGTTGTTAGAACAACAAACACAATGTTTTGGAAGTCGTTGCACGGTTCGATCCTTTAGTGCCCCGTACTGTACGTAGCGCATACTATTTTTCGTACGGAACACATTTTCCACTTGTTGATAACATGCAGCCCACTTATGAAGGCCCAATAGAGAAGCCCATAATTAACTGGAAGGTCGGCTCTCGGATGAATCCGGCCCAGGTACATGCTCATGGTCCCCTAAACATAAATAAGTAAATAAGTAAATAATTAAATAAATAAAGCTAAATGCTCATGCACCGGTTCTTTGGGAAAATAGGTAGCCCAGTATTTCTTTTTGAAGAATACCCAAGCTAGGCCTATTTGTTTTCTCCGAATTACTGGGCGGCAAATCTTTCAAGACGAGCAGGGATGCATTCCGGCCTGGCTTAAGAGTATGGTCAATGTCTGTTAAAAGTAATATCAAAAGGGGTTGAAAATTCCACAAAAATTATAGAAAATGGGATATAAGTTTCTTTTTTTGTTTTTGTTCTTCACTGATATCTTATACGTATTTCATTGGATTTAACATGACATAGTACTAATTTATTTTTAAATTTGTTTTAGTATGGCTATTAATTTTTGGATTAAAAATATTTCGTTCCCCCGCAAAAATTTGCGAATTTTCAAAATTTCCGACATATTTAGTTAATTTTTTGACCCTGGTACTGACCAGAAAATGGCCAGCAATTCTAAAAATGGAAAACGGGCTGCAATAAATTCCATATGAATTAGAAAATGAGTAAAAATTATAAAAATAATAGCAAATGGGCTGTACATGCCACAGATTTCAAGGCTGACTTGTTTACGAAAGGCTTTGTCAGTGAACACACGATTCTAGCAGCAGTGACTGTTGGATGTCCATCCAACGGCCGACGTGCTTCAACAATCTCTGATCTTCCTGCTCCAGCCGCCTAAATTAGCGCCGGCGGGACTGCCTGGTCCCTCCTCTTGTGGCCCGCTGTGATGCCGCGCAGGCTTCCCCGGCCCACCCTACTCCGTCCGCTGGCCTGGCCGCACGCAATCAACTGCCTCGTTATTACGCAAAAAAATGATTCCTCCCACTGACATCTGGGGCGCACCGGTTGGGAGGCTGACCTGTGGGCCTACTAAGTTGACGCGTACGCAGGGCTTGTCAACTTAGTCAACAAACGATAGCAGCAGTAACCGTTGGATTTGAATCAAATGGTCCTGCTGCTTCTTCAATCGCTGCTCTTCTTGCACCAGCCACCCAAACTAGCGCCGGGGAGACCGCCTGCTCCTGCCTCCAGTGGCCGGCTGTGGTGCCGTTGAGGCCTCATCACCCCCTACTACTCGCACCGCTAGCCAGGCCCTGCGGCGACGGCAGCCTCACACCGCAGCCGAACGAGTGAACCCTCGTACTCCTCTCCGCGTGGGCATCCACTACCGCGTCTTCCCCGGCTCCGCGTCGTCCCCTTCCTAGGCCTCGCCGTCGTCCACCGCCTTGGTGCTCTCGGTGCGGCATGGTCAACGTGGTCAACGACATTCCATCGGAAGAGTACTGTACGTGGAGAGGCTCACATCTGGGTCCACAGCCACAGCCCAGTTTTTTTGTGATTTGCCAAGTAAGTCGCTTTGTCAGGCTTGTTGGGCTGCAAATCTTTCAAGACGAGGAGACCTTTCATTCTGGTTCGCTGCGGTGTGGGCCTACTAGGTTGACGGGGACGGATGGCTTTGTCAACTTAGTCAATATGCACGATTCTAGCTCCAGTGACCGTACGATGTCCATCCAACGGCCGTAGTGCTTCTTCAACCTCTGGTCTTCTTGCTCCAGCCGCCCAAACCAGCGCCGGTCCTGCCTCGTGCTCCTGCCTCCCGTGGCCGGCTGCGTTGCGGCAAAGGCCTCACCGCCCCCTACTACTCCCACCGCTAGCCAGGCCATCCCTCTACTCACCCACACCCCCTGTTATTCTGCGGCGACGGCAGCCTCACACCGCAGCGAACCAGAGAACCCTCGTACTCCTCTACGCGTGGGCATCCACTACCGCGTCTTCCCTGGCTCCGCGTCGTCCCCTTCCTAGGCCTCGCCGTCGTCCACCGCCCTAGTGCTCTCGGCGCGGCGTGGTCAATGTGGTCAAGGAACGGCTTCCATCGGACGTGGACTGTACGTGGAGAGGCTGACAGCTGGGTCCATGGCCGCAGCAAGGAAGTGCCTCCTTATTACGTGCAAAATAATTATTCCTCCACCTGACAGCGGGGACCCACCGGACGGGCCACCGTATTTTGAGAAAAAACGTTTGCCCCTGACTGCTGGGACCCACCAGCTACATCTTCGCACGCAAGGAAGTGCGTCCGGGCAAAAAAACGAATCTACCCCCTGACTGCTGGGACCCACCAGCTACATCTTCGCAGGCAAGGAAGTGCCTGACAGTCGGGACCCACCTGGTCGAAGCGTACGTAGCGTTGTCATTCTGGCCGCGAACGTGTACGTACATATATACTGGTGGATGTAGAGGTGCGCACGTGTCGTAGTAGAGGCGCGTACGTGTCGTAGTAGAGGCGCGCACGTAGCATGTACACGTACGTCCAGCGGCCAGGGTGCAAGAAAGAAAATACGGCCACGTATGTGTACATACGGGCGGGGTCTCCAACGCCTACTCGCGCATACGTACGGCCAGGGCTCGTGTACATGGCTGGGTCGGAACGGAGAAACAACGTCGTCGTCGTGTTCATGGGGAGGCAACGGAATGCGTCGTGTTCATGGGGAGGCAACGGAATGCCTCGTGTTCATCGGGAGGCAACGGAACGTGTGGGAGCCAACCGGCTGGGTCGGAACGGAATGCATGGTCGTGTTCATCGGGAGGGCTTAGACGGAACAGGCGATGGAAACGAGGCCTGGCATACCGCACAACGAAGGAAACGGACCTCCTACGTTTGGAACGGGGTCCTGTTGATCAGGAGGGGTGTGGCGTACCGCACAACGGAGGAAACGGACCTCCTACGTTCGAAACGGGGGTCCTGTTGATTGGAAGGGGTGTGGCGTACCGCAAAACGGACGAAACGGACCTCCTACGGTCGAAACGGGGGTCCTATTGATCGGGAGGGGTGTGGCGTACCGCAAAACGGACGAAACGGACCTCCTACGATCGAAACGGGGGTCCTGTTGATCGGGAGGGGTGTGGCGTACCACAAAGCGGACGAAACGGACCTCCTACGGTCGAAACGGGGGTCCTGTTCATCGGAAGGGGTGTGGCGTACCGCAAAATGGGACTCCATGGGATATTGTTCATCTCCACCGTCGACCTGTTGGGGATCGTTGCAGAAATTTAAAATTTTCTATGCATCACCAAGATCAATCTATGGAGTCATCTAGCAATGAGAGAGAGAGGAGTGCATCTACATACCCTTGTAGATCGCGAGCGGAAGCGTTCAAGAGAACGGGGTTGATGGAGTCGTACTCGTCGTGATCCAAATCACCGATGATCCTAGCGCCGAACGGACGGCACCTCCGCGTTCAACACACGTACGGAGAGGAGACGTCTCCTCCTTCTTGATCCAGCAAGGGGGAAGGAGAAGTTGATGGAGATCCAGCAGCATGACGGCGTGGTGGTGGAAGCAGCGGGATTCCAGCAGGGCTTCGCCAAGCGCTATTGGAGGAGGAAGAGGTGTCACGGGAGGGAGAGGGAGGCGCCAGGACTTAGGGTGCGGCTGCCCTCCCTCCCCTCCACTATATGTAGGGGCTGGGGGGCGCATTGTTGAGGAACGTAGTAATTTCAAAAAAAATCCTACGCACACGCAAGATCATGGTGATGCATAGCAACGAGAGGGGAGAGTGTTGTCCACGTACCCTCATAGACCGACAGCGGAAGCGTTATCACAACGCGGTTGATGTAGTCGTACGTCTTCACGATCCGACCGATCAAGTACCGAACGTACGGCACCTCCAAGTTCTACACACGTTCAGCTCGATGACGTCCCTCGAACTCCGATCCAGCCGAGTGTTGAGGGAGAGTTTTGTTAGCACAACGGCGTGGTGACGATGATGATGTTCCACCGACGCAGGGCTTCGCCTAAGCTCCGCAACGGTATTATCGAGGTGTAATATGGTGGACGGGGCACCGCACACGGCTAAAATATCGTATATCAAGTGTGTCTAGAGGTGCCCCCTGCCCCCATATATAAAGGAGCAAGGGGGAGGCCGGCTGCCCTTGGCGCGCCAAAGAGAGGGGGGGAGTCCTCCTCCTAGTAGGAGTAGGACTCCCCTTTCCGAGTCCTACTAGGAAAAGAAAGGGGGGAAGGAAAGAGAGGGAGAGGGATAGGGAAAAGGGGTTGCGCCCCCTTCTCCTAGTCCAACTAGGACTCCTCCTGGGAGGGGGCGCGCCACCTCCTGGCTGCTGCCCTCTCTCTCCCCTCAAGGCCCACCAAGGCCCAATACTTCCCCGGGGGGTTCCGGTAACCCTCCGGCACTCCGGTTTAATCCGAAACTTCTCTGGAACACTTCCGGTGTTCGAATATAGTCGTCCAATATATCAATCTTGATGTCTCGACCATTTCGAGACTCCTCGTCATGTCCGTGATCATATCCGGGACTCCGAACAACCTTCGGTACATCAAAACATATAAACTCATAATATAACTGTCATCGTAACTTTAAGCGTGCGGACCCTTTGGGTTCGAGAACTATGTAGACATGACCGAGACACCTCTCCGGTCAATAACCAATAGCGGGACCTGGATGCCCATATTGCTCCCACGTATTCTATGAAGATCTTTATCGGTCAGACCGCATAACAACATACGCTGTTCCCTTTGTCATCGGTATGTTACTTGCCCGAGATTCGATCGTCGGTATCTCGATACCTAGTTCAATCTCGTTACCGGCAAGTCTCTTTACTCGTTCCGTAATACATCATCCCGCAACTAACTCATTAGTCACAATGCTTGCAAGGCTTATAGTGATGTGCATTACCGAGTGGGCCCAGAGATACCTCTCCGACTATCGGAGTGACAAATCCTAATCTCGAAATACGCCAACCGAACAAGTACCTTTGGAGACACCTGTAGAGCACCTTTATAATCACCCAGTTACGTTGTGACGTTTGGTAGCACACAAAGTGTTCCTCCGGTAAACGGGAGTTGCATAATCTCATAGTCATAGGAACATGTATAAGTCATGAAGAAAGCAATAGCAACATACTAAACGATCGGGTGCTAAGCTAACGTAATGGGTCATGTCAATCACGTCATCTCCTAATGAGGTGATCCCGTTAATCAAATGACAACTCATGTCTATGGCTAGGAAACATAACCATCTTTGATTAACGAGCTAGTCAAGTAGAGGCATACTAGTGACACTTTGTTTGTCTATGTATTCACACATGTATTATGTTTCCGGTTAATACAATTCTAGCATGAATAATAAACATTTATCATGATATAAGGAAATATATAATACTTTATTATTGCCTCTAGGGCATATTTCCTTCAGTCTCCCACTTGGACTAGAGTCAATAATTTAGATTACACAGTAATGATTCTCACACCCATGGAGTCTTGGTGCTGATCATGTTTTGCTCGTGGAAGAGGCTTAGTCAACGGGTCTGCAACATTCAGATCCGTATGTATCTTGCAAATTTCTATGTCTCCCACCTGGACTAAATCCCGGATGGAATTGAAGCGTCTTCTGATGTGCTTGGTTCTCTTGTGAAATCTGGATTCCTTTGCTAAGGCAATTGCACCAGTATTGTCACAAAAGATTTTCGTTGGTCCCGATGTACTTGGTATGACACCTAGATCGGATATGAACTCCTTCATCCAGACTCCTTCATTTGCTGCTTCCGAAGCAGCTATGTATTCCGCTTCACACGTAGATCCCGTCACGACACTTTGCTTAGAACTGCACCAACTGACAGCTCCACCGTTCAATGTAAATACGTATCCGGTTTGCGATTTCGAATCGTCCGGATCAGTGTCAAAGCTTGCATCAACGTAACCCCTTACGATGAGCTCTTTGTCACCTCCATAAACGAGAAACATATCCTTAGTCCTTTTCAGGTATTTCAGGATGTTCTTGACTGCTGTCCAGTGATCCACTCCTGGATTACTTTGGTACCTCCCTGCTAAACTTATAGCAAGGGAGACATCAGGTCTGGTACACAGCATTGCATACATGATAGAGCCTATGGCTGAAGCATAGGGAACATCTTTCATCTTCTCTCGATCTTCTGGAGTGGTCGGGCATTGAGTCTTACTCAATCTCACACCTTGTAGTACAGGCAAGAACCCTTTCTTTGCTTGATCCATTTTGAACTTCTTCAAAACTTTGTCAAAGTCCAATTAAGCGTCTTGATCTATCTCTATAGATCTTAATGCCTAATATATATGCAGCTTCACCGAGGTCTTTCATTGAAAAACTCTTATTCAAGTATCCCTTTATGCTATCCAGAAATTCTATATCATTTCCAATCAGTAATATGTCATCCACATATAATATCAGAAATGCTATCGAGCTCCCACTCACTTTCTTGTAAATACAGGCTTCTCCAAAAGTCTGTATAAAACCAAATGCTTTGATCACACTATCAAAGCGTTTATTCCAACTCCGAGAGGCTTGCACCAGTCCATAAATGGATCGCTGGAGCTTGCACACTTTGTTAGCTCCCTTTGGATCGACAAAACCTTCCGGTTGCATCATATACAACTCTTCTTCCAGAAATCCATTCAGGAATGCAGTTTTCACATCCATTTGCCAAATTTCATAATCATAAAATGCGGCAATTGCTAACATGATTCGGACAGACTTAAGCATCGCTACGGGTGAGAAGGTCTCATCATAGTCAATCCCTTGAACTTGTCGAAAACCTTTCGCAACAAGTCGAGCTTTATAGACAGTAACATTACCATCAGCGTCAGTCTTCTTCTTGAAGATCCATTTATTTTCAATGGCTTGCCGACCATCGGGCAAGTCAACCAAAGTCCATACTTTGTTCTCATACATGGATCCCATCTCGGATTTCATGGCTTCAAGCCATTTTGCGGAATCTGGGCTCACCATCGCTTCTTCATAGTTCGTAGGTTCGTCATGGTCTAGTAACATGACCTCCAGAACAGGATTGCCGTACCACTCAGGTGCGGATCTTGATCTAGTTGACCTACGAGGTTCAGTAATAACTTGATCTAAAGTTTCATGATCATTATCATTAACTTCCTCACTAATTGGTGTAGGTGTCGCAGAAACTGATTTCTGCGATGATCTACTTTCCAATAAGGGAGCAGGTACAGTTACCTCATCAAGTTCTACTTTCCTCCCACTCACATCTTTCGAGAGAAACTCCTTCTCTAGAAAGGATCCATTCTTAGCAACGAATATCTTGCCTTCGGATCTGTGATAGAAGGTGTACCCAACAGTCTCCTTTGGGTATCCTATGAAGACACATTTCTCTGATTTAGGTTCGAGCTTATCAGGTTGAAGTTTCTTCACCTAAGCATCGCAATCCCAAACTTTAAGATACGACAACTTTGGTTTCTTGCCAAACCATAGTTCAAAAGGCGTCGTCTCAACGGATTTCGATGGTGTCCTATTTAGAGTGAATGCAGCCGTCTCTAAAGCATAACCCCAAAATGATAGCGGTAAATCAGTAAGAGACATCATAGATCGCACCATATCTAATAAAGTACGATTACGACGTTCGGACACACCATTAAGCTGTGGTGTTCCGGGTGGCGTGAGTTGCGAAACTATTCCGCATTGTTTCAAATGTAGGCCAAACTCGTAACTCAAATATTCTCCTCCACAATCAGATCGTAGGAATTTTATTTTCTTGTTACGATGATTTTCAACTTCACTCTGAAATTCTTTGAACTTTTCAAATGTTTCAGACTTATGTTTCATTAAGTAGATATACCCATATCTGCTCAAATCATCTGTGAAGGTGAGAAAATAACGATATCCGCCACGAGCCTCAATATTCATCGGACCACATACATCTGTATGTATGATTTCCAACAAATCTGTTGCTCTCTCCATAGTTCCGGAGAACGGTGTTTTGGTCATCTTGCCCATAAGGCACGGTTCCCAAGTACCAAGTGATTCAAAATCAAGTGATTCCAAAATTCCATCAGTATGGAGTTTCTTCATGCGCTTTACACCGATATGACCCAAACGGCAGTGCCACAAATAAGTTGCACTGTCATTATCAACTCTGCATCTTTTGGCTTTGACATTATGAATATGTGTATCACTACTATCGAGATTCATTAAAAATAGACCACTCTTCAAGGGTGCATGACCATAAAAGATATTATTCATATAAATAGAACAACCATTATTCTCTGATTTAAATGAATAACCGTCTCGCATTAAACAAGATCCAGATATAATGTTCATGCTCAACGCTGGCACCAAATAACAATTATTTAGGTCTAAAACTAATCCCGAAGGTAGATGTAGAGGTAGCGTGCCGATGGCGATCACATCGACTTTGGAACCATTTCCCACGCGCATCGTCACCTCATCCTTAGCCAATCTTCGCTTAATCCGTAGCCCCTGTTTCGAGTTGGTATCATCATTTCATCCACATAGCATGTGCAAGAAAGTTGAGAGGGTTACGGCAAAAACTAGATGCACTTTGTGTACAAAACGGACAATCTCTTTCAAAGTATCAGGATTTCATCCGGAAACCCGTCTGTTACAAGGGGATTTCATTTTTTAATACTTATTTGAACTCCTGACTTTTTGTGTGTTCAAAATACACCATTCAAAGCCACATCATCATTTTTCAATCCTTTCTGACTTCATTTGTTATTTTTCATGCATTTACTAATTATTTTGAGCTATAAGACCCTAAAATTGAAAAGCATTTCAAATGAACTCTGAAAAGGTTGAAAGTTGGCATGGTATCATCATTTCATCCACATAGCATGTGCAAGAAAGTTGAGAGGGTTACGGCAAAAACTAGATGCACTTCGTGTACAAAACGGACAATCTCTTTCAAAGTATCAGGATTTCATCCGGAAACTCGTCTGTTACAAAGGGATTTCATTTTTCAATACTTATTTGAACTCCTGACATTTTGTGTGTTCAAAATGCACCATTCAAAGCCACATCATCATTTTTCAATCCTTTCTGACTTCATTTGTTATTTTTCATGCATTTACTAATTATTTTGAGCTATAAGACCCTAAAATTGAAAAGCATTTCAAATGAACTCTTAAAAGGTTGAAAGTTGGCATGGTATC
This sequence comes from Aegilops tauschii subsp. strangulata, assembly GCF_002575655.3. Lineage (NCBI taxonomy): Eukaryota > Viridiplantae > Streptophyta > Magnoliopsida > Poales > Poaceae > Aegilops > Aegilops tauschii. The sequence continues at coordinate 73,279,765 of NC_053041.3, forward strand.
ATCATTTCATCCATATAGCATGTGCAAGAAAGTTGAGAGGGTTACGGCAAAAACTGGATGCACTTCGTGTACAAAACGGACAATCTCTTTCAAAGTATGAGGATTTCATCCGGAAACTCGTCTGTTACAAAGGGATTTCATTTTTTAATACTTATTTGAACTCCTGACTTTTTGTGTGTTCAAAATGCACCATTCAAAGCCACATCATCATTTTTCAATCCTTTCTGACTTCATTTGTTATTTTTCAAGCATTTACTAATTATTTTGAGCTATAAGACCCTAAAATTGAAAAGCATTTCAAATGAACTCTGAAAAGGTTGAAAGTTGGCATGGTATCATCATTTCATCCACATAGCATGTGCAAGAAAGTTGAGAGGGTTACGGCAAAAACTAGATGCACTTTGTGTACAAAACGGACAATCTCTTTCAAAGTATCAGGATTTCATCCGGAAACTCGTCTGTTACAAGGGGATTTCATTTTTTAATACTTATTTGAACTCCTGACTTTTTGTGTGTTCAAAATGCACCATTCAAAGCCACAGCATCATTTTTCAATCCTTTCTGACTTCATTTGTTATTTTTCATGCATTTACTAATTATTTTGAGCTATAAGACCCTAAAATTGAAAAGCATTTCAAATGAACTCTGAAAAGGTTGAAAGTTGGCATGGTATCATCATTTCATCCACATAGCATGTGCAAGAAAGTTGAGAGGGTTACGGCAAAAACTGGATGCACTTCGTGTACAAAACGGACAATCTCTTTCAAAGTATCAGGATTTCATCCGGAAACTCGTCTGTTACAAAGGGATTTCATTTTTTAATACTTATTTGAACTCCTGACTTTTTGTGTGTTCAAAATGCACCATTCAAAGCCACATCATCATTTTTCAATCCTTTCTGACTTCATTTGTTATTTTTCATGCATGTACTAATTATTTTGAGCTACAAGACCCTAAAATTGAAAAGCATTTCAAATGAACTCTGAAAAGGTTGAAAGTTGGCATGGTATCATCATTTCATCCACATAGCATGTCCAAGAAAGTTGAGAGGGTTACGGCAAAAACTGGATGCACTTCGTGTACAAAACGGACAATCTCTTTCAAAGTATGAGGATTTCATCCGAAAACTCGTCTGTTACAAAGGGATTTCATTTTTAATACTTATTTGAACTCCTGACTTTTTGTGTGTTCAAAATGCACCATTCAAAGCCACATCATCATTTTTCAATCCTTTCTGACTTCATTTGTTATTTTTCATGCATTTCCTAATTATTTTGAGCTATAAGACCCTAAAATTGAAAAGCATTTCAAATGAACTCTGAAAAGGTTGAAAGTTGGCATGGTATCATCATTTCATCCACATAGCATGTGCAAGAAAGTTGAGAGGGTTACGGCAAAAACTAGATGCACTTCGTGTACAAAACGGACAATCTCTTTCAAAGTATCAGGATTTCATCCGGAAACTCGTCTGTTACAAAGGGATTTCATTTTTTAATACTTATATAAACTCCTGACTTTTTGTGTGTTCAAAATGCACCATTCAAAGCCACATCATCATTTTTCAATCCTTTCTGACTTCATTTGTTATTTTTCATGCATTTACTAATTATTTTGAGCTATAAGACCCTAAAATTGAAAAGCATTTCAAATGAACTCTGAAAAGGTTGAATGTTGGCATGGTATCATCATTTCATCCACATAGCATGTGCAAGAAAGTTGAGAGGGTTACGGCAAATACTGGATGCACTTCGTGTACAAAACGGACAATCTCTTTCAAAGTATCAGGATTTCATCCGGAAACTCGTCTGTTACAAGGGATTTCATTTTTTAATACTTATTTGAACTCCTGACTTTTTGTGTGTTCAAAATGCACCATTCATAGCCACATCATCATTTTTCAATCCTTTCTGACTTCATTTGTTATTTTTCATGCATGTACTAATTATTTTGAGCTATAAGACCCTAAAATTGAAAAGCATTTCAAATGAACTCTGAAAAGGTTGAAAGTTGGCATGGTATCATCATTTCATCCACATAGCATGTGCAAGAAAGTTGAGAGGGTGACGGCAAAAACTGGATGCACTTCGTGTACAAAACGGACAATCTCTTTCAAAGTATCAGGATTTCATACGGAAACTCGTCTGTTACAAAGGGATTTCATTTTTTAATACTTATTTGAACTCCTGGCTTTTTGTGTGTTCAAAATGCACCATTCAAAGCCACATCATCATTTTTCAATCCTTTCTGACTTCATTTGTTATTTTTCATGCATTTACTAATTATTTTGAGCTATAAGACCCTAAAATTGAAAAGCATTTCAAATGAACTCTGAAAAGGTTGAAAGTTGGCATGGTATCATCATTTCATCCACATAGCATGTGCAAGAAAGTTGAGAGGGTTACGGCAAAAACTGGATGCACTTCGTGTACAAAACGGACAATCTCTTTCAAAGTATCAGGATTTCATCCGGAAACTCGTCTGTTACAAAGGGATTTCATTTTTTAATACTTATTTGAACTCCTGACTTTTTGTGTGTTCAAAATGCACCATTCAAAGCCACATCATCATTTTTCAATCCTTTCTGACTTCATTTGTTATTTTTCATGCATGTACTAATTATTTTGAGCTATAAGACCCTAAAATTGAAAAGCATTTCAAATGAACTCTGAAAAGGTTGAAAGTTGGCATGGTATCATCATTTCATCCACATAGCATGTCCAAGAAAGTTGAGAGGGTTACGGCAAAAACTGGATGCACTTCGTGTACAAAACGGACAATCTCTTTCAAAGTATCAGGATTTCATACGGAAACTTGTCTGTTACAAAGGGATTTCATTTTTTAATAGTTATTTGAACTCCTGACTTTTTGTGTGTTCAAAATGCACCATTCAAAGCCGAGACTGATTTTGAATGGTGCATATTCAACACACAAAAAGTCTGTAAAGATCGCCAACCCCAACATAAAAAAATGAGCATAGATGCGATTATAGAGAACATTCAACCTAAATTCATAATAAATTTCTATGAATTTCAGAGAAACTCACTCTGAATTTAGGCCAAATTCCCTGTATAAGGGCATCTATTTTCATTTTGAGAGGAGCTCAACAAGGCATAGAGGGACGTGTTTTTTTCTCTTTTGCTTTATTTGTTTTGTTTTGTTTCTACTTACAACAAAAAACTTATTTATTTTATTTCTAATTACTTATGTATTTTACTTTAATTATTTTATTTTTATTTATTTTACTGCTGCTATTTTTATTTATTTTACTGCTGCTATTTTTACTTAATTTATTAAGGTTTATTTATTGTAGTTACTATAGTTTATTTTATTTTATTTTATTAAGGCTTATTTAGTTTTATTTATTTTATTAAGGTTTATTTATTTTATAAATATAAAAAAATGAACATAGATGCGCTTATAGAGAAAATTAAACCTAAATTCACAGTAAATTTCTATTTACTATGAATTTAGGTGAAATTCCCTGTATAAGGGCATCTATTTTCACTTTAAGAGAAGCTCAACAAGGCATAGAGGGACGGGCTTATAAACTGGTGTGAGCGCCCTTCGGTTGGCGAGGTGGGACTAAACACTGGCCGCAACTAGGACCAGCCCTTTAGTCCCTGTTTGTGGTATGAACCGGGACTAAAGGGTGGTGGGCCAGGAGCGTGGCCCATTGGTCCCGGTTTGTCCCACCAACCGGGACCAAAGGGTCCGGACGAACCGGGACCAATGCCCCCACGAGGTCCGGCAGGCCCCTGGCCGCATGAACCGGGACCAATGCTCACATTAGTCCTGGTTCGTGACTGAACCGGGTCTAATGTGAAAACTGCCCTGTGACCTAAGCCCTGTTTTCTACTAGTGATAGAACTCGTTCTTGAGTTGGTTGGTGATTTTTTGGGAGGAAGAAGGAGTGTGTGGTGGCTGGAGTAAGTGGAGGGGAGCCACCATGGGGCCACAAGGCAGGGGCGCACCCTGGACCCTCATGGCCAGGTGCTTGCTCCCCCTGCTGTGTTCTCAGTGCCAGATATTCTCAAATATTCTAGAAAAAAATCATATTTCAATTTCGGGGCATTTGGAGAACTTTTATTTCGGGATATTTTTTTATTGCACAGATAATTCAGAAAACAGACAGAGAATACTAATTTTGCTTTATTTAATCTAAATAACATAAAGTAAAAGGAGGGTACAGAAGGTTGTGCCTTCTAACTTCATCCATCTCATGCTCATCAAAAGGAATCCACTAACAAGGTTGATCAGGTCTTGTTAACAAACTCATTCCGAATCGCATGAAACCGGAGAAATTTCGAATAACACTAAGTTACGTCAACGGGGATATGCACGTCCCCAATAATAAGAATATCATATTTCTTCTTGACAGTAGGAAGAGGAAATTCAAAACCTCCAAAAATAATCGATGGAATTTTTCCAATAGAGTTTATAGTATGAACTTGAGGTTGTTTCCTCGGAAAGTGTACCGCATGCTCATTACCATTAACATGAAAAGTGACATTGCCTTTGTTGTAATCAATAACAGCCCCTGCAGTATTCAAAAAGGGTCTTCCAAGAATAATAGACATACTATCATCCTCGGGAATATCAAGAATAACAAAGTCCGTTAAAATAATAACATTTGCAACCACAACAGGCACATCCTCACAAATATCGACAGGTATAGCAGTTGATTTGTCGGCCATTTGCAAAGATATTTCAGTAGGTATCAACTTATTCAAATCAAGTCTACGATATAAAGAGAGAGGCATAACGCTAATACCGGCTCCAAGATCACATAAAGCAGTTCTAACATAGTTTCTTTTAATTGAGCATGGTATAGTTGGTACTCCTGGATCTCCTAGTTTCTTAGGTATTCCACCCTTAAAAGTATAATTAGCAAGCATGGTGGAAATTTCAGCTTCCGGTATTTTTCTCTTATTTGTAACAATATCCTTCATATACTTAGCATAAAGATTCATTTTAAGCATATCAGTCAAACGCATATGCAAGAAGATAGGTCTAATCATTTCAGCAAAGCGCTCAAAATCCTCATCATCCTTTTTCTTGGATGGTTTAGGAGGAAAAGGCATGGATTTCTGAACCCATGGTTCTCTTTCTTTACCGTGCTTCCTAGCAACAAAGTCTCTCTTATCATATAGTTGATTCTGTGACTGTGGGTTATCAAGATCAACTGCAGGTTCAATCTCTGAATCATTGTTATTACTAGGTTGAGCATCAACATGAACATCATCATTAACATTATCACTAGGTTCATGTTCATCACCAGATTGTGTTTCAGCATCAGAAATAGAAATATCATTGGGATTCTCAGGTGTGTCAACAACATGTTCACTAGAGGCATGCAAAGTCCTATCATATTTCTTTTTCTTCCTCTTAGAAGGACTAGGTGCATCAACATTAGTTCTCTGAGAATCTTGCTCAATTCTCTTAGGGTGTCCCTCAGGATACAAAGGTTCGTGAGTCATTTTACCTCCTCTAGTTGCAACTCTAACAGCAAAGTCATTTTTCTTATAATTTAATTCATTGAGCAAATCATTCTGAGCTTTAAGCACTTGTTCTACTTGAGTGGTAACCATAGAAGCATGTTTACTAATGAGTTTAAGTTCACCTTTAACTCTACACATATAATCGCTCAAGTGTTCAAGCATATCAGCATTGTGTTCCAATTGTCTACCAAAATAAGCATTAAAATCTTCTTGCTTAACCACAAAATTATCAAACTCATCTAAACATTGGCTAGCAAACTTAGTAGGAGGGATTTCAGCTTTATCATATCTATATAGAGAATTTACCTTTACTACCTGTGTCGGGTTATCAAGACCATGTATTTCTTCAATAGACGGTAAATTAAGACCATGTATTTCTTCAACAGGAGGTAAATTCTTAACATCTTCAGCTTTTATACCTTTTTCTTTCATAGATTTCTTTGCCTCTTGCATATCTTCAGAACTGAGAAATAGAATACCCCTTTTCTTTGGAGTTGGCTTAGAAGTTGGTTCAGGGAGTGTCCAATTGTTTTCATTCGTCAACATATTAGTCAATAGAATTTCAGCTTCATCAACAGTACTTTCCCTGAAAACACAACCAGCACAACTATCCAGGTGGTCTCTTAAAGTATGGGTTAGTCCATTATAAAAGATATCAAGTATTTCATTTTTCTTGAGAGGATGATCCGGCAAGGCATTAAGTAATTGGAGAAGCCTCCCCCAAGCTTGTGGGAGACTCTCTTCTCCAATTTGCACAAAATTATATATATCCCTTAAAGCAGCTTGTTTCTTATGAGCAGGGAAATATTTAGAAGAGAAGTAATAAATCATATCCTGGGGACTACGCACACAACCAGGATCAAGAGAATTAAACCATGTTTTGGCATCACCCTTTAATGAGAACGGAAATAATTTAAGGATATAATAGTAGTGAGTTTTCTCATCATTAGTGAATAGGGTAGCTATATCATTTAATTTAGTAAGATGTGCCACAACAGTTTCAGATTCATAGCCATAGAAAGGATCAGATTCAACCAGAGTAATTATCTCAGGATCGACAGAGAAATCATAATCCTTATCAGTAACAAAGATAGGTGAAGTACCATAAGAAGGATCATATTATCAAGCATAGAAGTAGTTTCATCATAAGTATCATGCATAGCAAAAGTGGCATCATCAATAACGTGCGACATATCAGAATTAATAACAGAAGCAGGTTTAGGTGTCGCAAGCTTACTCAAAACAGAAGGTGAATCAAGTGCAGAGCTAGATGGCAGTTCCTTACCTCCCCTCGTAGTTGAGGGATAAATTTTAGTTCTTTCGTCTTTCAAGTTCCTCATAGTGACCAGCAGATATAACTCCCAAGTGACTCAAAGAATAGAGCTATGCTCCCCGGCAACGGCGTAAGAAAATAGTCTTGATAACACACAAGTATAGGGAATCACAACAATTTTCGAGGGTAGAGTATTCAACCCAAATTTATTGATTCGACACAAGGGGAGCCAAAGAATATTCTTAAGTATTAGCAGTTGAGTTGTCAATTCAACACAACCTGGATAACTTAATATCTGCAGCAAAGTATTTAGTAGCAAAGTAGTATGGAAGTAACGGTAACGGTGGCAAAAGTAACAGTGATAGTTTTGTAGTAATTGTAAAAGTGGCAACGGAAAAGTAACTAGGCAAAGAGCAATATGTGAAAAGCTCGTAGGCATTGGATAGGTGATGGGTGATTATGTCGGATGCGATTATTCATGCAACAATTATAACATAGGGTGACACAGAACTAGCTCCAGTTCATCAATGTAATGTAGGCATGTGTTCTGAATATAGTCATACGTGCTTATGGAAAAGAACTTGCATGACATCTTTTGTCCTACCCTCCCGTGGCAGTGGGGTCCTATTGAAAACTAAGTGATATTAAGGCCTCCTTTTAATAGAGTACCGGACCAAAGCATTAACACATAGTGAATACATGAACTCCTCAAACTACGGTCATCACCGGGAGTGGTCCCGATTATTATCAATTCGGGGTTGCCGGATCATAACACATAGTAGGTGACTATTGACTTGCAAGATAGGATCAAGAACTCACATATATTCATGAAAACATAATAGGTTCAGATCTGAAATCATGGCACTCGGGCCCTAGTGACAAGCATTAAGCATAGCAAAGTCATAGCAACATCAATCTCAAAACATAGTGGACACTAGGGATCAAACCCTAACAAAACTAACTCGATTACATGATAAATATCATCCAACCCATCACCGTCCAGCAAGCCTATGATGAATTACTCACGCACGGCGGTGAGCATCATGAAATTGGTGATGTAGGATCGTTGATGATGACGACGGCGACGGATTCCCCTCTCCGGAGCCCCAAACAGACTCCAGATCAGCCCTCCCGAGAGAGATTAGGGCTTGGCGGCGGCTCGTACCGTAAAACACAATGAATCCTTCTCTCCGATTTTTTTTCTCCCCGAACGTGAATATATGGAGTTGGAGTTGAGGCCGGTGGAGCACCAGGGGGCCCACGAGGCAGGGGGCGCGCCCAGGGGGTAGGCGCGCCCCCACCCTCGTGGACAGGGTGTGCGCCCCCTGGCCTTGATTCTTTCGCAGGTATTTTTTACTATTTCCAAAAATAATCTCCGTGAAGTTTTAGGTCATTCCGAGAACTTTTATTTCTGCACAAAAATAACACCATGGCAATTCTGCTGAAAACAGCGTCAGTCCGGGTTAGTTCCATTCAAATCATGCAAGTTAGAGTCCAAAACAAGGGCAAAAGTGTTTGGAAAAGTAGATACGATGGAGACATATCAAAGACCTTTTTTCCAATCTAGCTTTTTCCATGACCGTGCCGAATGGCTGATGCACAGGAAGAGTAATTGAATGTACTAAAATTGTTGACAAATTTAACACGTAATAAAAAATGATGTCATGATGTAATTCACATATACGATGACTGGCTAACCAGGGTGGCATTGCAAAATTCACATATATGATGCCTGGCTAAACAAGATGGCATTGCATGATTCACATATATTATAAAGAAACTAAACAGATGGCATTGACACAAAGCATGTCTAAACTAAGCAGATGACATCTTTGATGTATACAGTAAGCAATGCAAGGCACCATATGCATGATATTATGAACATCAGCATGCCAAGTTAGAGCGAAGACCTCATGGGGTAAATAGGAGTGGTCTTCTGCTTCTGAATCCCCCTCAGACCAGTTATCTTCCTCTTGATTACGATCCGAAATGGGTGGAGGGGGGCTGCCTTTACGCCCACCATGGAGCGACGTCTGCATGAAATTTTATTGCCATGCAAGGCTCGTCTCTTTTGGTCTACATGTTCAGTTCCATTGTGTACAATAACTGACATCCATAGGAATAAAACATACTGCATGCACAAATCCAGAGTGATGGTAGCAAACTGTGGATAGACCCAAAACCAATGATTGCAGGTATATAATAGCTTTAGTTAAAAAATACAGATAATGGCTCCTTAATGTTTGTTTGCACCCAACATGAAACTCATAGTAGACAACCGAGATTAACCAGATAGTAGACAAATAGTACTGATTGCTGCCCCAATATGTACCCCACAACCATTTAAAAACTCGAGTTTCAGCATAAGTTTGGACCTGACTCGGAGTCTAATAGGTGAACACGACGATAAAGTAGCATGTCATCATATTAAGCGATGCATAACGTAAGCAGACACGGAAGAGTGCGACCTCTCTTGCGGACCCGTGTAGTCCTCAAGGTCATCTGGTCAGTTGACGATGGTAATGCAGTTGTTGTGGCTGCCAGCGGCGGGGAAGAAGATCTGAGGCGGCGAAAGATAGTCTGGAGAGCGGATCCCTACTGTGGTGAACCCTTCCGTCGTTGGAGCAGCTGAGCTGGGGTGGAACACAACACCGCAGGAGCAGGACAAACCACACAAGGTTTTCTTTGACACATATTTGTAACAAAAGTAATTGTGTAAGGGCTTGTTTGAATTTGAGGATTCTAACAATGCAGGGATAGGAAATAGACAGGAATAGGATAGGAATGCATGTGCAAAATAGAGAATTTAAAAACACAGGATTTCTGCCAATCTGGGTGTTTGGTTCACAAGAATTGGAAGATCACAGGATGCAAAGAAGCATCGTGAGATTAAGTCAAACTACAAGAAAATGTATGATTATAATGCTATTATGCTACTATCTCTTAGTCTTGTGCTTCATGAATAGGAATTTGAAAAGGAGGACAAGTGGACATTAAAATTCCTACGGTTTTTCTTTCAAGGAGACACTAAAGGAACAAATCCTACAGTTTTCCTTTGCTCCATTCCTTTGCACCAAATTCATGAAAAGTAGTACCATACGAAACTTTCCAATTCCTATGTTTTACATTCACTTTTCCTTTCAAGCACTGGCGATTCTAGTAGGCAGGCTTGAGCAAGAAAAAGCCTACACTAAAAAAATGTTTTTGTGCTACTTCTATTACTTTGGACCCAGGCCACTGCCCTACTAGCTCAGCTCCCAGGGCCATCGACAAATGCACAGCTCAAACGCGCAGAGATAAATAATGATGGCGTTCAAGAGAGTCCATCACGGATAGCTAAGTTGCCTGGTACCTCACTGCTTGTCATATAGTAGGATACAATAATCATATTTCCCGTTACTCCGTGTGCTCAGTGGACAATATATATAACATGTAGAGTCAAAAAGAGATGCAACAAGTGTACAACCTCTTTGTTGAAGCCATGTCGATATCAGCGTGATTAGGTTGGCCGGTGAGGATGCTCCGGCTGACTTGGCTGTCGGAGGAGGGGAAGAAGATCTTAGGCGTCTGGAGATGGAGCCCGAAGTACTGCTCCGCTGTGATGGAGGGTTTCGTTGTTGGAGTAGCTCCGGTGAGTTGTACGACGTCGAGGCTGAAGCAGGACAAGAGAGACAACGTTAACCTGAGTGGAATTCTAATAGCATCTCCAATAGATGGCGTAAAATACATAACCACAAAGTGCTAGATGTAAAATACACCAGCCGCTCATCTCTGAACTTAACTGTCGAAACTGAATTTAACTGTCGAAACTGAACTTAACTGTCGAAACTGAATTTTGCTGTCGAAACTGAATTTTACTGTCCGAACTGAACACACTAGAGGTGAGGCTACACGTCAGTAGACTGACTTTTTCATCTCTGGTTAGTCGATTTTGCAGCCATCGGATACGAAATCAAGGGCCTGCAGTTCATCTTCAACCTCCACCCCCTGAGCCGCCAGCCACCACCGGCCAAACAGCCGCCCCCCGCCGCCCGCGGACGGCAGTGCGCCGCCCCGCCTGCCCCGAAAATACTCCCCACCTCCGGTCCGCCGCGGCCCCGGCCATCCCTCTAGCCCCCCCCCTGCCGAGCTTTTTCTCCGGCGATCCCCACGCCACTGCCCCACCACCGCCGGCGACCACCGCCCCCATCCCTGAACCCTAAGATAGATAGTGGGGTTCCTCTCCGGCGAGCCCCCTTCCCCGCTGCGGCTGGTTCTTCCTTAACACCGGCGAGCCCCCACCCCTTGAAAATCGACTGACCCAAAAGTCGATTCAGTCGACTGAAGTGTAGCTAAATCAGAGCAGCATCGCAAGCAAGAGCAAGAGCGAGAGCAGCAGCGCGAGCAAGAGCAAGAGCAAGAGCAGACAAGGCAGGGGACCGAGAGCAAGAGCAGAGCAGCAGCGCGAGCGAGAGCTAAAGCAGCAGCAGCTCCTGCTGATGTGGACGTCGCCGCCGAGGGAGCGATGCCGTGGAGGAAGTGGCCGGCGATGCTGCCGTGGATGGAGGCGCGTCGTGTCGGCTCGGGACCGAGCGCCGACAGCACCGTGAGATCGAATGAAGAAGAAAATGCGGCGATTAGGGTACAACCTCTTTGGTGGCGCCGATTAGGCCGCAGCTTCATCCGAGGAAACGGTGATGATGATGCTCTTTCGGTGGTGCAGGTGAAGACGGCGGTGTGGGAATGGAGGTGGCGCGAAAGACGAGGGGAAGGTAGGGGCAGCTCCTTGGAGGTGGAGGACGGGGTGGCTGAATCGGCGGGACGACCAGATCGACAATGGATCCTCATCCGGTACGGTGGATGAGGGACGTCGAGGTGTTGTTGCGGACGACGTCGTCGGGGAAGAGGCTCCGGCTGGGTGGCGAACGGAGGAGGGTGTGGGGCTTCGCGGGTTTTCCCGGCCTCGGTGTACGAATGGGTGGGCAGATGGGATGGGTGTGGGGAACCATGGCTTAGGGACGCGCTTGTCCGAAATGTGGGGTAAGTTACGAAAGTATCCCCACCGATTTGAGGCGGTTCTTTCGGTTCAGGGATATCACGGGCATTTCGCGTGTCGGGATTTCACAGGAGGTGGGAGTTTTCACGCGCGTTGTAATTTTGGAATAGCAAGGCGCGGGTTGAGATGGAGGGTGTTGTCGTAGCACAACGAGAGAAAGATATATCATAAATATTTCGGGCTAACAAGGCGCGGGTTGAAATTTCCGGACAAGCCTAACCTGTACTGTACCAAATCAATTCGCACTACAAATGTCATTCAAAACTTTGAATTCATGTTATGTTCAATTAAAATATTTCGCTACGTGTATAATGCATGCAACCTACTACTCAAATGAATGTTTTAGTGCATTCCAAATGTATATACTACCGCTTCAATATGAACTAAATTTAAATTCGTTTTTTTATTTGAATAAGATCTACAATAATGATTGTTGTGAAGTCAAAGCATTTGAATTTGTTTCTCTATTTTAATAAGATCTACAATCATCATTATTGTCAAGTTAAACCATCATTTGTGTATTATCTTCACAGCACACCACATGATTAGTCTCGAGTTACATATGAACTATGTGTACTATATGAACTCGAACTAGATTTTTTGAATTGACTTTATGTTGATCTCAAATCACAGTGCATTTCAAGCTCTAGCTAGATCTTCATAATCTAAACCATGTCTCATATGTATAATGTGTTTATCACATTATGTATGGTGCCCCGCCCCCTACGCCTACAAGTATTTAGATGTGAGTTGCAAACACCACACATTACCACAAATTCAAATAAAATGTGAGAATGTTTGATATATAGTATTGTTTAGATTGTTCGATATTTAGTTGTAAGCTGCAAACGCCACACATCTATTTATATATAAAAAGGAATTGACGGGTTAACCACAAAAAAGAGAAATAGATTAAAATTCCCTCAATAATTAGAAAGATCTAACCATCTATTTGGTGGATTAATTATTAATAGCCATTCGATTTAAGTGATTAAAATTATCCACCAATGCCATTACTTACATGGAAATTGGCCTTGGTTTAACAAAAAAACTGCAAAAAGAGAAATATGCTAAAAAAATCCTATAGTAATTAGAATCATCTGGCCCTTTGTTGGATTTTTAAGAAAATCACAACCATTTGATCTGCTAACATCACAATAGTTACAGAAATTACACACCGCTGCCATTATGTAAAGAAAACCTTTCACGTATTCCATCATATTGTAAAAGAAATTCACGCCTCAAACAGTTTTTCTCTGTAAACTAGCAGCCTCCATCGCCGCCACGGCCCAAGTCTCCTCTGTGATCTGCCGATCTCCATTATTCTACCTTCATGAAGCTCATGCAACAGATGATCGTCATGTCCATGCGCATGGATGGGTCAGGCAGGAGGATCCTCTCGTTTTCTCTGCCTCTGTAACCTCGCAGCCTCCATCGCCACCATGGCCCAAGTCTCCTCCACGATCTCCATTGCTCTACCTTGATGGCGCTCATGCAAGAGATGATCGTCATGTCGACGCGCATGGATGGGTCTGGCAGGAAGATCCTCCCGTGGATGACCATGATGATTATGATGGACGGGTCTGGAAGGTGGCTCCTCCCGTGGATGACCATGATGATTATCTTCTCCAAATCGGTCCGATTGTCTTATTGTCATGAGCATGATGTTATTATCACTAGTAGAAAACATGGCTTTGGTTCGGCCAGAAAAGAGCATTAATCCCGGTTGCATTACGAACCGGGACTAATGTGAGCATTAGTCCCGGTTCGAGCGGCTAGGGCACCGTACAGGCATTGGTCCCGGTTCAAATGGGACCTTTAGTCCCGGTTGGTGCCATGAACCGGGACTAAAGGGTGCGATGCCCATTAGTACCGGTTCGTGGCACCAACCGGTATTAAAGGTTAGACCTTTAGTCCCGGTTCGAGCCACCAACCGGTACTAATGGGGTTTGAGGCATTAGTACCGGTTCGTGGCACGAACCGGTACTAAAGGTCCCATTTTCAAACTCTACCCCCCCCCCCCTCCCCGTGGATCGCCTTTTCAGCTTTGTAAAAAACAAAAGAAAATGATAAAAACTTCAAAAATTTGGACATGTTTTGCAAAAAGTGTAGGGAAAATGTAAAACGGCTATAACTTTTGCATAAGATGTCAGAAAAAAACGTATAATATATCAAAATGTTCAGCACTAAAATCCGCATCCGATTTTGACCGCCTACGGCCTGTTTGAAATTTTTTAGAATCCTCAAATTCTAAAAGGAAAAAAAGTTATGCTCAAATTTCATTTTTTTGAATTTTTGTTAAATCTGGTCAAACTATGGTCAAACTACTTATTCAAGAAGTATTAGTGTTACTAAATAATTATTCAAGAATATTAGTGTTACTAAATAATTATTTCAGTTTTTTTAAATTTTGGTCAAATCTGGTCAAATTGTGGTCAAACTGTGGTCGAACTATGGTCAAACAATGGTCAAACTAATTATTCAAGAAATATTAGTGTTACGAAATAATTATTTCAGTTTTGTTGAATTTTGGTCAAATCTGGTCAAACTGTGGTCAAACTATGGTCAAACTACTTATTCAAGAAATATTAGTGTTACTAAATAATTATTGTTTTTTAGAACAATAGTTTCAAACTCAAACAGTGAAATGTGTGACTTCATGCTCAAGCTAAATTCCTGAGGGTTAATAGGATTGACATCTTACTATTGTGAGGAAAACAACAAGTGCAGACTTGGAAACGAGGGAGATTAGAACCCGGAAGTTAAGCGTGCTCAGGCTGGAGTAGTGAGAGGATGGGTCACCGTCCGGGAAGTTAGATGATTTGGAATGATGAGGGTTTTTTAGAGATTAGAGGTTAAATTGAGCAGTGATGAGGGGTGATTAGAGATTAGAGGTTAAAATAATTCAGAAATTTGAAAATAAAAAAAATTCAAAAAAAAATCATAAAATTTCCTTTAGTACCGGTTCGTGTTACCAACCGGGACTAAAGGTGGACCTCCAGGCAGCGGCCACGTGGAGGGCCTTTAGTCCCGGTTCGTGTAAGAACCGGGACTAAAGGGGGAAGCTTTAGTAACGACCCTTTAGTCCCGGTTCCAGAACCGGGACTAAAGGCCCTTTTTCTACTAGTGTATGTCCATGGAGAAGGCACTGAAGGAGGTTCAAAGATTAATTAGTTGTCAAAGCGTCGAAGGACATGAGCATCGATGGTAGTGCAGATCCGTTCAGAAAGGACCAAATCCAATCAGATCCATTGAGCACGGACAGCAAGGTAGCCGATACGTGGTTTTCCTCAACTTTTGAGAGAAAAATGGGTGAGAAGCAATCCAGGGATTTATATGCTTGCTGTATCTATGGGATATGATCAGTTCACGTCAATGGACAGAGAAAACGAGAGACACTACAAGAAATATGTCAACTAGTGACCTTCTCTCAGTGACCCCGGCTGAATTGGTCGTAAATCCACGGCCATTTCGCTTGGAAGGGCTCAAACCCTGAAATTGCCTTACACCAAATGGTCATAAAGCAGACAAGAGTGGTCAACGACCTTCTTTCTACCTGATTACGACCAATATAAATGGTCATGAGGTTGTGAACGTGGATGCATTGGTACTTAAGGTGTCGCTCAAGGTGGGCTTGGGCCTCGGTGGAACGAGGCCACCTTCTTTTAAAAAAAATATGTGTGCCATGTAGGCCCCGGCCCATCCAGGAAGAAATGTGGGATGCCCTCATATTACTCAAAAAGAACATATATTCGGCCCAACGAAAATGGGAAAATAACAAGTTTTTCATTAGAATGGGAAAATAATGAACTCCTTCGTGAATCTTGCTATATGGTTTAGCAATTACAAAACTAAACATGTAATTCAAAAAAATGTTAATGTTAATACGTATTTCAAAAAATGTAATCACGTGTTTAAAAAACTATATGTGTGCATTTGAAAATTTTCATGCATATAAAAAATGGTAATCATAAATAATATTAGATATGTAAAAAAAAGTTTCATGTGTATGCAAAAATAATCATCAGTACGTATATATGAAAATTTTACAATATATATATGGAAAAGTAGATAACAAAACAAGATTTTCTAAAAATGTTAATCATGTATTTAAATTTTTCTAACCAATATCAACAATGTTTTATATGTATAAAAAAATGTACAATGTGTAAAAACAAATATAGACATCAATACCTATGTATGAAAAGATATTTTTTTATTGGGAATACATGAAAATATGTTAATCATGTATTCGAAAAAAATTAAACATATATAAACAATATGTACAATGTGTCTTAAAAATGTAGACATGTGTTCAAAATATTAGACATCAAAATATTTATTAAAAATGTTAATGATGTAACTAAAAACCGTTTAATATCTATAAAAAATGTTTCTAGTGTACACAAATTTGTTCATAAAATGTGGTCTAATATTTGCCGTATTACAAGTTTATTATTTTTGCTGGTAACTTGGCCACATATAATGACACAATGCGAAGGTTTTCCAATTTTTTGATTTTTTTTTAATTTTCTATGCTTGTTTCAAAATGCGGTCAAAACGGCGGGCATGACCGTTGCTAGCGAGTGGGTGAATCTTGGAAAGATTTTGGTGTTTCTCTAATTAAATAGATACTTTTGTACCTAAAAATGATTTTTGGCAAAAATAAATAGCAAACTATAAGGCAGCTACAGTTCAAATTTGACCCATTTCCTGTTAAATCGGCGGAATTTTGTCTTTTTCACGAGAGGTAGATAAAAACTATTGACACCTAACCATTTTGTCAATTGTGCATTAAATATGGCCTAATATTTTAGAAAATTGATTTGGTCCAATTTTGCAACAAATATATGGTAGATCCTTCACAAAAAAACTCATTTTGGGCATTCAAACAATGGAAAATGAATTTTTCGTCCAAAGAAAATGAAAACTCCCTTAGGCAACATCGTTTGCCATTCCAAGATGCACCCTCGTGCACAATATGAGATCATTTGAACAAACTATGCCATGAATGTGGCCATAAGATTGATCATTTGGGTTGAAAGCCATGAATCTTCACACATGATAGCTCATTTCTGAAAACATTTTTTAAAAGGTTTGCCGTATTACAAGTTTATTATTTTTTATGGTAACTTGGTCACATATAATGACACAATGCGGAGGTTTCCCAATTTTTTGATTTTTTTTGAATTTTTTATGCCCGTTTCAAAATGCGGTCAAAACGGCGGGAATAACCGTTCCTATCTAGTGGTTGAATCTTGAAATTTTTTTGGTGTTTCTCTGATTAAATAGATACTTTTGTACCTAGAAATGATTTTTTGAAAAAATAAATAGCAAATTATGAGGCAGCCGTAGTTCAAATTTGACCCGCTTCCTACTGAAACGGCAGAAATTTGTCTTTTTCACAAGAGATTGATCAAAACTTTTGACACCCAACCATTTGGTCAATTGTGCATTAAACATGGCCTGGTATTTTAGAAAATTGATTTGGTACAATTTTACAACAACTATTTGGTAGGTCCTTCACAAAAAAACCTCTTTTCGGGCACTCGAAAAATGGAAAATGAATTTTCCGGGCAAAGAAAATGAAAACTCCCTTAGGCAACATTGTTTGGAATTCCAAGATGCACCCTTATGCACAATATGAGATCATTTGAACAAACTATGCCATGAATGTGGCCATAAGATTGATCATTTGTCTTGAAAGTTATGAATCTTCACGCATGATTGCTCATTTCTGAGAACATTTTTTTAAAATAATTGTCGTATTACCAGTTTATTATTTTTCCTGAAAACTTGCTCACATATGATGACACAATGCAAAGGTTTTCCAATTTTTTTTATTTTTTATGCCCGTTTTAAAATGCGGTCGAAACGGCGGGCTTGACCGTTCATAGCTAATTGTTGAATCTTGGAAACCTTTTCATGTTTCTCTGATTAAATAAATAATTTTGTACCTAAAAATGATTTTTGGGAAAAATAAATAGCAAACTATGAGGCAACTGCAGATTAAATTTGACCCGCTTCCTATTGAATCGGCGGATATTTGTTTAAATGAACAAAAATAGCTAGAAGGATCGGAGATGCATACAAATTGGTGATCATCCATAAAATGTGGTCTAAACTAAGTGAAAATTTTAGTGATGCCATTTGCAAAATAATTTTGCTAGTTGGTTCACAAAACCCCCTGTTTTTAGCACTAAGAGATAATTTAAATAAATACCTCATGTTTTGAACCAATCAGGAAGCAGCCCACGAATCACCCCCTGTAGTCGATCTGAGCCGTCCACACTCTCCGTCAGTCCCCCGATCCAGCGTCTCTCGCTCACCTCTCACCTCTCGTCCCTCTCCCACCAACCCTCCCTCTCTCCCTCCCCGATCCAGATCGCCGCTGCCTCCCCCTCTCTCTCTCCCCGATCCAGATCGGTCGCCTCTCCTCCCTTCCTTCTGCCGCTTCCCTATCTCTCTTCCCGTCACCGGCGGCGGCGCCCTCCTTCCCTCACGCTGCACCCAAACCTCCCTCCCGCTCCCAGCTTTTCTTCCTCCTCCGCCGCCTCTAGGGTTTCTCTCCCCGATCCCCAATCCCCTAGCGCTCCACTCCTTCCTTGCCGCCGCCACCTCCGGTGCCCGATCCTGGTGACCTCAGGCGGGAATCGAAGACCCCTGTCCGGCAAGATCTGGCGGGCGCCCGAGCCCGAGCGATGAGGTGGTCCAGATCGTGCACGGGGACGCAGCGGGGGACCCGACGGTGGTCACCGTCAGCTGCCCGAACAAGACCTGCCTGGGCTGCGACCTCTGCCGCCTCGTCGTCCTCTTCGGCCTCAACGTCCACAAGGGCGACATGAGCACCGACGGCCGCTGGTGCTACATCGTGCTCGGGGTCGCCGCCTCGCGCCGGGCCGGGCCGTGGACTGGGACGTCCTCAAGGAGCGGCTGGTGGAGCTTCGTTCGCACCGCGCTGGAGCAGACCCGCCTCCGCACCGCCCTCACGCCCCACCCCTCGCAGGTTGGTTCATGTCCTACTACTTCCCTTTGCTCGCCTTGCCGAGCTCCCTGCTCCTGTTTCCTTGCCACCTTGCAATGTCCTAGCTCGGTACACGCTGCGCTGGCGAGCATGCTCTGTCTGCTCGAGGTGACTAGCAAAGCCGTAACTGCATACTGGTGTCCATGCTAGCCCAGCCCGTTAGGCAGGTGTCCACGAATTCAGATGCGCCTGCTAACTGAAAATTTAGTCTAAAACAGAGGAGCAAAACCAGTACTGTTGTGATGTCGCACTAGTGCCAGCTGAATTTCGGTGCAATATTCAGGTCTTTGTCTGAAGCACGAGCGTCATTTCATTTCTTCAGATATATAATCAATTGTTGACTACTTAAGGCTTTGAGTGAGGGTCAGTCTCCGAGTCTGGTATAGTGGTATAGGCATTTTTTTATGCAATTGTCCATCTAGAACATCATAAAGTGTAGGTCTCCTGTGATATCAGCTGACGCCAGTCACATTTGTCATTCACAGAAGATGATTTTGTCCTGTGTCATGCTTCCAGGAAAAGTTCAGGCTCATACGAGCCAACGACGATGCGACTGTTTTGGATGCTCTCTCCTTCAGCGCTCGTAAAATTAGACTGCTTCACAGCTTGACGGTTGAGAAGAAAAACTATGTTCAGGTACTTCATCTCCAAGTCCAAAGTTTCCTTGACCAAAACCCACCAACAATTATCCCAAAAGGCTATGAACTGAAATATAGGTTTACATGTGAAGCTGCTTATATCTGAATATTACAGCTGCAGTTTGTTCTGTAAAAATAGTTGCTAGCTCTTTCTGTGACCCATCTTTATTTCTTTGTTCTGTTTGGATCGAGGAGGAGCCCTCTTTGGTCGACATGCACGAGGAGGAGGAAATTGTCTCCCCACACAAGGTTGATCCCTCTCGACTTTACTGTGAGGTTTTTTCTATCACTGCTATGTTGTAGCCTAGTTTCTGTTGTGGCCCTTAAACCAAGCTTATATCATATTTGCACCTGTATGATGTGTGTGTGCTTGATGCTCATGTACTAAGTAAGGTTGGTGGTTGTTTTGCGACTGAATCGTGTTTCAGTTTGATACCACTATGCTTTCTCTTGTCAAATTCGTCCCTGACTAGTATAGTTAGTACTATTGCAGCAGGTTGATTGATTGAGGGAAAACTCTTGCCTCTGCTTAACATATCTAAAATCTAGTCAAATTCCTCAACAACATATTTTTTTTACAACAACAATGCATTCAAAAATCTGACCTATCTATATACACACATTGTGGAAGAAATAGGATATATATGTGCTTCTGTTGCTTCTATATTATATATATACATGTACGTTTAGTTATTCGACATGATTCAACATTTTTCTGTTTGATTTGGTGCAGGAGGATGCCTGAGCTGACCAGGAGGACACCCTCGTCCACCCCGGCCACCACACAAGGTCGTCCTTCTATTTCTTTCGCTGTTTGTTCATGTGCTACTTGTGTTTCAGTTCCATTGGCTCCTATTGCAAACAAGTCTATACATTAGACTAGCCCAAGTGTTGTAAGTGCTGGGTGTCCTAGATACAGAAATATACCAAGTGCAAGTGGGTGCTCGTGTTGTGCATAGTAGCAGATCTGTTTATGTGAGCTATACAATGGCCTATTTCTTCCTAATGCTATGAACACTATCTCATGATCGACCAGGTCCCTGCTCTGTTTCTTCTTTTGCATCCTGTATGTATGTATGTGTCTGACGACAAAGTGGTTTCTTCAGAATTGATCGAGTCTGACAAAGTTGTTCTGAACATTTCTTGAAACAGGGCGAGGCCGGTGATGTCCGTGCGGTGATGTCCCTGGGGTGGCGCCACTGTGCCCGGCGCTTTCCCTGGTCGCTGCGGTGGTGCTTCGGCGGCTTCCAGACCCTCTCCTCGATGTGGTGATGGTCACACCACAGCCGTGGTGTGGCTGAGCCTGTGCTACGGTTACAACCTTCCTCTGGTGAGCTCCTCCCCGTTCCTTCTTCTCTGATGTAGCTCCTGCATGGCCTTGGCCATGATTTGGGTTGGATGTGGGGCTCTGCTAGTTGCTGCTAGATGCTGTAACCAAGCATCAACTCCTACTAGAGCTCTCTGCTGATAAATTCATGCGGTTCTAGGGTCTGTCAGTAGCTGCCCATGTGTACTTGCTTTATAAATGTGCTCCCGTGATGCTCTGGTGGTATGGGGTTGCTCTGGATTTGCTAAGTTGGTTAGGAGCAGTGCTTAATCTGTTGTTTGCTCCTATGTGGCTCTGTTGTTTGCTCCTATGTGGCTCTGTTGGACTCATGCTCTGCTCCTACACCAGCAGCTTTATTGGTTCTATATACACTAGCAGCAGTAGCTCATGTACATGTAATTGGACTCCCAGGGTGTTGTTCTTGTAAATTCTTCCGTGTCTTTCTCTTTTTGCTGGTGCTACTACACATGTTAGATTGTTAGCTGTACTTGTTTCCATCTCAAATTACTTATCTTCTTGAACATATGCCTGATGCTTGGTGCATGTAGGATGTGCTCCGTGTGGATATCTATGCATTTGTTAAGATTTTTGTAGCACATGCTATGGCCTCAAAGATTGTTTATTTTATTTTCGTTCATACATGAGCACAGTTTTTTATTGCCGTCAAGGGGTGAATTGATTTGATCGTTAATATGTGGTTGGATGTGATGTTTTGCAGGTTGAAGGCGCTAAGGTGTTGGAGACGTGCGTGTACTTGTTGAGCGTTTTATCTGTAGAGTGCTATACTGTGATTGGTGTAATATTATATGGTTATATTGTGATTGGTGGAATGTAATAAACTTGATTGGTACATCGGTGATTTGGCTGTTATTTGAATATATTTAAATGTGTTCTCTGATTGGTATATCATTGAGTTACAAGTTGTGAAAAATTAAAACATGATGTTTGGGACCTAGTGCCTAGAAGAATCTGACAATGTGCATCCAATTGACTACAATAATCTGAAAATTGAATGTAACAAAAAAAAAAGAAAACCTGAAAATAAAAAATAAATAGAATGTGAAAAGGCTGCACCTCATGAAGCAAAAAAAGGCCGAACCAATGGCCCAAGCCCATGTAGCTAGTAAAAAACAATAGGCAAAAATACATTAAAAAGGCTGAATTGTTTGGCTCGGCCCATGTAAAACGCCGAATCGGACCGGGCTGATTCTTGTGCCACATCAGCTTGCCACGCTGGATGCCTACATGGCCTGAGGAGGTTGCTAGTGACCAAAAATTTGGTCGAAGAACCAACGACCTTTTACATATCACAGAGAAGGTCACTAATTTCAGTTTACGACCGCCAGCTTTTGACCTTCTGTTTTTGGTCACAAAAAGGTCGCAAATGAAAAACTATGACCTTTCAGCGGCCAATAGTGAGGGTCACAAGTTGACATATTTCTTGTAGTGAGAGTTGGAGCTGAAGATGGGGAGGATGGCCACGATCTGCACGGCTGCACCATACTGCTGGTCTTCCATCTTCTAATTTAATCAACTTAGCAGAAGATGTTCCCGGCTTCAAGCTCACTTGACAATCTCTTTGACACATGCCATATATACATCTCTAGGGCTGCACCATGATGACTTGTAGGATTAATTCCACCTGCTCTCCAGATCCGTCATGTGGTTGTTCCCAACTTCAAGCTGGCCTTAAAACCTCCTTGACACGGGCCACACATCTGCAGAGCTGCACCATGCAGCTGGTCTTTTGACTTCTTATTTAACCAACAAAGTGGGAGTTGTAGGATGAAGCAATCTCATCAAGAGAAAGTTGCAAGTGTTCCATGAGGTAATTGTTCACATTATTTTTTCTCAGCAAGAATTCATGGATTGGTTATTCTCAGTCTTTCAATCATTGTATGTAGTAAAAACTTCAAAATCATTATCCAATTTTTATTAGCTAGCGCACGGAACGATCATGTCATTTGCCTAAGGCTGCAATTGTCCTTGCAGAAAGCTCAGGTTTTGAGCAAGTAGAGCACTTTGCAAGACGGGCAAAAATCTAGCCTCCTTTCTCATGTACCTATCGAACCAGCGTGAGTCGACTGTGCAGACAGGTCACTGGATCCAAAATCAGATATAAACCCTCCTCTACTTAGTTTATTTTGGTGCGAAGTTATCAAAGATGTAGACTGCCGCCCGCAAAAAAAATGGGGCAGACGGCCGCCTAAAATATTGGGAAACATATGCAGCCGTAGAGGTTGGCGAGGACGATTGGAGCATGCACCCACATGGCTGGAGTACGTGGACATCGATCCAGTATGGCTGCATGTGTAGACGCTCCAGTGGCTTGGATACAAATGTTTTCTCTCTCTTTTTACCGGTCAATTAATGATTTCGTGGCTTCAGAAAAAAAACTTTCAAAAAAAGGCCAACATGAGATGTGTAGTGTACATGCACGTGTATGTAAGGGAATTTCAGTGACACGAGGACACAAGCACCTGAAAACTGTACATACATTGTCTTGATAGTTTGTGTCATACGACCCAAGCAGCCTCACCAAAGGTAAAAACGTTCCCGGCGCCATACATTCCACACAACACATCAAAATATATATACTGTCCTACCTACTGTGTCGTCATGCAAATAATCAATAAATTTATGGTGATCAAGTTGAATACTGAAACAGAGGCCTTGATATTCATGTTGAGGGTGTAGATTATTAGTTCACATGGAAGAAATGGAGTATATATTATATATATATATATATATATATATATATATATATATATATATATATATATATATATATATATATGTATGTATGTATATGTATATGTATGTTTATCGGAAGGAAGGAAAGTGCTCATATAATTGCACGGTAGCTAGGTACGTTTTGTTCAGGAATATCTTTTATGATCAATTTTATCCTTAGAACTTTACCAATTTTATTTCTATTTCTATTTCCCCTACTTTTCAAGAGATGGACAAGGTAATTGCATTTGCATGATCTGCATTGCAAGCTTTAAATAAACCTACACAAGTGTCTGGAGTTCATGTCACAATTCTATCAGATTTTTCGTCCATTGATACATATATTGAGTCCACTTTACATGCTGACATGTGAGATATTATAGGCTTCATGCATGCCTCAAATAGAATAAACTGCACGATTTTTTACATTGCCATTATCAACATTTTTGTCTAAAATTTTATGGGATAGACTTTTAATATGCCTGGCAGTGGTGATTTATCTTGGCGTCACACTTGAAAGATTTCAGCTCTCGGTTGCATAGCAGCACACGGAGATGAGTTGATGGGCCTCAACCTTCAAAGATAATATTCTAATATTTGCTTCGCTTCACCTTTCCGTCTGCAACCTATATAGAAAATTTTACTACCGTAGCTTTGAGAAAATTATTTTGTATGTGGAAAAGCACTTTTCTCCCTAATTGAGTGCATTATTCCTTTATAAATTTTGGTGTCATTTGTTTTCACTATGCGGTCTATGAGAATAGCGTGTCGTCTTGGAATGTAATATGATCCCTCCCATTAGTATTGACTCCAGCCTTAATCAATACACACCATCTTGGATGTCTTTAAATCAAAAGATTTTTCTATATCACTTATAATATAGGAATACTTTACGAACTGAATAGTGACATGAGAACAAGTTTGGTTCGACAATATAGGTGTTTCAGCAAGACTGTGGACTGAAGTGGTGCTCGGTTCAATAGGGAATAAGAATTGAAAGTAATGGTGACAGAGAAACAGTAAGTCTTTTAGAACTTCTTATACGTCAGCTGGAAGAAGAAAATTGCATGGCAATACGATCTCACAAGAAGTAGCAATTTTTTTTATGGATGATATATTTGGTTACTAAACTTTCAATGTTTCATGTAAGGATATATACATGACACACCATTCACATGTGATATGTTTTATGCAAGTTAAGTCGGAAGCTCGATTCATGGAGACATGTATCTTCTATATGTTCTTTAAGCTAGAAGGTGTGCGTAATTATTTTGCTATTCTTATCGAAGTAATACATGTTCAGGTAATACTGGGGACCAACATATGTTTTGTGAAGGACAAGTTTTGTTATTCCTTGCATCTCTAAATCACACTTGCCGTGGGATCCCTATGGTTTGAGAAGATGTTATATCGAGGACAAAACAAAATTCAAAATACTAGGATTTTCAGGAACACGTCCCAATATATTGTTCAGATGAACTTCAAGCACTACACTTAAATCTTAGTGTTCGACTTTTACATACTTTGAAGGACCATTCACTTTCTGACAATTTCTAATTTTACATTAGCGTCATGTGACCATATTGTTATGAATGTGCAAAAGTATCTTGTAGTTCCGTGGGCAGAGCTCATACACAGCTAAAGATTTATTATCTCCTCAACTAGATTCACATATGTTTAGTCCATTTTTTTCCGGGAACACATATGTTTATTCATGTGAAGTACATTTTTTATATTTTCCTCCTTGTATTATATCTATTAGTGACCAGGTTCACCTGGAAGACAACATGGAGACCTCCTGTAATGTTAGAAGCGCTGATCAATATCAGGATAATGTGTTTTCATGCCAAGCAAGAGGTTGAATAAGTCATGCTTTTAGCACGGTTGCCAAGACACGTAATTAGTTGCATCATCTATTCTAAGTTATATTTAACTTGGGCATGTTGGATATCTGAAACTGTTTGAATCATTTTGATTATTGTCTGCACGAACAACCAAAGTCGGCGGATAACCTTTGGACACTTGGACAATTATTGTAGTATTTGTGATAACCATATATGTATATGAATTATGTTCTCCCATGTATCTTGATGAAATGTGCTAGCGAATGATGTTTTATTACAGTTTTGACATTCATTGTAGTAGCATTTAGTACACGTAGAACTACAGTGATGATACTTATGTTAACAAAGGGAAGCCCAAAGTACAAATGCTCCTTATAAATGACAATACATTAGGTATTGTTTTCGAAACTACAGACAATGATATTTTATATTCACATTTCGGTTTGAATTTGTTTTTTTCGCAAATCAAATAATATGCCCTCATTATAAAGTTTCTAAAGTTCTAGCCCGCGCATCGAGCGGGCCACTTTGCTAGTTATCACAAATTCAAATAAATTTGAGATTGTTCGATGTATAGTATGGTTTAGATTGTTCGACATTTAGCTGTGAGTTGCAAACGCCATGCATTATCACATTATGGTACAACATGTGCAAAACCACAACACGTGTATCACCGCTATATTCATGCATGCATATGTTTAAAACACTATGATCTCCTATTCAAATATATGAATCCACTTTCATATCAAATTATGATCTTTGTTAGTCTCTTACACCCACACAATCCTCTAATCTTTGTAGCTACCACTAACTTTCTCTCATGCATGCACACGCCCTCCACGCCCTCCCCCTCCCTCAGCATTCTCTCCATCGCGCACATTCATTTTTTTTCTTTAGGTCGTTCTCCCACAGTCTCCACAACTCCTTTACGACACACACTGATCGATAAACCTCTCCAGCGATGTCTGCCTACAACATACACACGCACCTTCAATCTCCTCCTTTATGTGTCCTTGCCTCGTGTCTCTCATACGGTCCCACACACGTGTAAACTCTCGCCCCTCTTTTCATCGATCTCACAACCGCACACTCCTCCCCCTCTCTAGCTAGTAGCTGGGCCTCTCGCACCACCTCATAGCTCCATTCTCTCTGTCTATCCGTCTCGCTGGGCCTTATTTGCCTCTAACAAATGGACGTACACCGACCGATCTCCTGCTATACATATAGCTAGCTAGGTCCTTATAACTCGTTTTTCCCCACGCGTCGATCGATCTACCTCATTAGTTATGTCTCTCCCTTCCTCCGACAAACAACAATTGATCTACCGATCTAGTTAGGTTTGCTTACCAAACACATGGTTCCCCTTCATCATCCATGGATGCATCCCGATAGCTCTATCACGCACAGGCACACACAGAAACACATCCCCACTCTTCGAGAAGCAACTCCATCACCCATCCAGCACTCTACCCCTCTCCCTCCCTCTCTCTCCTCTCTCTCTCTCTGTCCCATCCCATTTCCCGTCCTTCAGTTTTGTATGGATGTCGACCGATCTCCCTCAAGACATAGCTGGGTCTCTCCTTCTCAACACATATACGAGTCATTCTACCTCTATAGTTAGGCCTCTGGCTACCCCCTCCCCCACCCCCTCCCATACACACACACACCGATACATCGAGCGCTCTACTCATGTCTCCCTGCCACACACAAACTTGACATGTGCCCTCTGACGTTCCGGTAGGTCAGTCGCCCTATATCTTTGACTTGCACACACACACAATTTCGATGGCTCTCTTCATCGATCTCGCACCCACCCACTTGATCCTCTCTTCGACTCTATCGATATCTACGACCCCTCTATATATGATATGGATAGGCCTCCATTTCACACACATTGCATGCAAAATTTTGTTTGAGATGTCATCGATACATATTCCCACAAATACATTCACGAAATCAACCTCCCCCCCTAAAGAAAAAAACACTCAAGAACGCACAAGCCATTTGTCTAGGTTTGTATCTCTCACACACACCCACGTAGGTGGGGGATGTGCACGAAGAGAAGAGGTGCACGCACGGCGCACGTACTCCCGTCTCTTTCCCAACCACACCTGCCTGGGTACACGGTGGAGCTCATTTTTGTACGAAAAGGCAGCCCACGTGGTAATTTGACACGTGTACTGGTTGTCCACTTGATGGAGGGAGGATCGTCTACCACGGGTGAACAAACAAATTGCGACTTGACGCGTTATGTTAAAAAAGAGGAAAACCATGTGGGGCCTACCTTAGAGGCAAGGCTCTATACACTAGAGTACTTTTGATGTGTCCCGTCAACTCGCAGAAAGAGGAGAAGCTTGCTTAGTACGCCGTCTCCCCCGCCCACGGGCGCGTTGGCTGGCAGGATGAGGTGAAGCTTGCTTACTATAAGTAGTACTGTACGCCTTACGCCCGCTCCCTCGCCCACGCGCGCGGTGGCTCACAGGACGAGGAGAAAATTTTACTACTCCCTCCATTTACTCCTCGTCCCTAGTACCTTGGTTAGAGAGATTATCATATTGTTTGGAATATATATGTCCTTTAGTCGATTTCAATATGAACTACTAGTACATACTCCAAACACTGATGTATATAGACGTATTTTAGAGTGTAGATTCACTCATTTTGCTCCGTATGTAGTCCATATTGAGGCCCTGTTTGGTTCATCAGTCCTAGGACTTTTTCTAGTCCCAACTAAAAAGTCCCTACTCCTTAAAAAGTCCCTCCCCGTTTGTTTTCAGGGACTAAAAAGTCCCTAGTCCCTCCCTAGAGGTTATTGAATGACCATGTTACCCCCAGTATACAGAAAAATAACAACCAAACAACACCATGGGGCGGCAGGGCAATGGGTGTAGGGAGGGGCATTGTTGGAAAAGTCGCAAAAAAGACTCTCCTTGAGAGTCTTCTTCATTAAGTCCCAAAAAGCAAATTTTATTCCCTAGTAGTCCCTCCTGTTTGGTTAAAAAGTCTCTAAGAGGGACTTTTTCTAGTCCCTACACTAAAAAGTCCCTGGAAACAAACACCCCCCGCATAAAGTTGAGACATTTATTTTGGAACGGAGGGAGTACATATTTGCTATGATCTGTCAATCATCGAGATGCAATAGCATGCATGTTAGTCTCCTTTGTATTTGATGAAATGTTGCAACGGGCAACCTTGGACGCAAGATACATGTAACAGAAGCTGGAAGCTTCATAGCATTGTACTATCTCGCTGATAAATTACAGTACGTACTATACTAGTAGTACTATGTAAAGAGTTACGTGTCACACGATGTCCAGAAAATATGGTGATAGTGTGAGGTGGGCCATGTAATCACTGAGCCTGCGTGTTTTCACTGCTCTTGCACTCCTCCACCGTAAGAATGGAGAAAATTGTAATCTAGTAGTACCTCCTTTCGCCGAAAGCGTGGGACATCCAGCAGTCCTACCACCTCAGTAATAATGACCAATGAGCCGTCAAATCGCATAGACCCAGCAGTAAGTTGGACGGACGAAGCAACCATCACTCTTGAATCCGCTTCCCCCTTCAACGCAGGCGCCAGTGAGAGGTCGCGTCCGCTCTGCCCGGGCATGAATGCGGCACCGATTCTTTGGAGCGGCGCTGACCGTTTCGGGCGGGTAGCGTTCGCGGGCGATGGAGGGGCTTTGGGTGGGCCAGGCTGGTCAGGAGCGGGCGTGGCAGCTGTCCGCCTGTCCGTACCGGATGCCCGGAAACGAGAGGATGCACCGACTCTCGTGGCTAAAATCATACACTACATGCCATCTCTCTGCAGGAGTAGGTCGATCTGTCGCTCTCTCTAACACACACACATGCTGTTAAACACACACACACACACGCACCCACCCACAGGTTCATAGAATAGGAAAATCATGCGAGTGCGAAGCCACAAGAAGTGAGATACAAATGGAGTACGTACAAGAAGAGAAGAGGTGACAACTATTCCACCAAACCTAGACTGAGGAGTAGTACTCCCTCCTTCTAGGTGTTAAGTCATCTTACGAAAATCAGATATTCCCAAAATGTTTAGGCGTCGTCCATTAACTTCGCATCTCAATCCCCTCCTGGCCTCGTTGCTAGCGAGCGTTTCGATCCTTAGCAAGAAAAGCTTATAGCATAGCCGAGCAAGGTTAGGCATTTGGAACTGTTAAAATATGTTAGCTTTTGTGGGCCAGCTAGCTTGGGTGGGCTAGAAAAACCTCGCTAGCTCAGGAGAGCCAGATCGGCTCGCTTCCGACGGCAAGCTTCGCGTAGTAGTAACATAGACTAGTAACATATGCATGATACTAGTCCAAGTTACTGACCACTATGACCAGCCTAAGCAATGTAACTGAACGCTCCTTGCTCTGCCTTGTTATCTCCCCCGAAAACCCAATGCATGGAGAGCAACTACGCGTTGATCAGTCAAGAAATCAAAGTCGGCTTGCATGCGAGTTAATACGTGGCCCTGCATGGTAGCTAAAACGGCATCTCTTAGTTGTTTGGATTAATTGTTGCGTTTAGAGACAGAAATCAGGGCTTTGATTGCAGGAATGACCGGTCAAGTTTCTCCTTCTCCTCCAATCTGCTTGCACCTTGGTCCCGCTGCACCTTCTAACGTGACTTATTACACCTAGACGGAGGGAGTCGTACGAGATACGGTGGCACACTGACTTAGGTCGAATACAAGTGTCCAAAATTGTGTGCATGTGATAATAAGGATTCACTTAAAATAGTACGTGAGCGAACAGAGGGATGAATTGGACAGTGTTCCCGAGCAGTAGCGAGATGTGTGAGGTAAGATACACCGCTGGCGCTTTTAATTTTTCTTATTAATTTGTTTGTTTCACCCTCTGATTGGTGGGACCCAACGTACTACGTGGAGAGAGGTAAGGTGACTAAGGCTGCATTATTTCTACACTACTTTGGATAGTCTTACCACCAAAGCCACATGACATGATTATGATTTAAATCCCAATGACTCCCACACAAAAAAACACGGCATGCTTGTCACACGAATGCAAGAATCTATAAAAGGTTATTTTCCTCTCGTTGAACATAACGGGAGGGTTGTGTAGCTGGTTAGCCTATTCGCTCATCAAACTTGAGGTCTCGGGTTTGATAACTACACTTGAGCATAATTCGTGCCGGGAGGATTCTTTGACTGGTCAAAATGGATGGATACGGAGCTATACGATCTCGTAGTGACCATGTAATCACCTCATCACGTATAAGCTGCAGCCTCAGCGCTTGTTTTCTAGGGTTTGCACTCTTCACACTCTCTCTAGTATATATATACACGCCGGAGCCTCAGCGCTTGTAGTTGTTCTCTTCACACCCTCTCACCCTCTCCAGATCTAAACAAGACTTCGTTGGCCTCTCTCTCTCCCCTCACTGCTGGTCTTCTTGTAGTTGCTCTCTTCCCACTCTCTCACCCTCTCCAGATCTAAGCAAGACTTCGTTGGCCTCTCTTTCTCCCCTCATTGCTGGTCAAAGAGCCGGCAGGATCCGTTCGCCGGGAAGGGAAGGAGGCTTAACGGTGTCGCCGTCGACGAGGGAGGGAATCCACTACCGGTGCAACTGTTCACTTTCACGTAGCGGCGGCGCGGGAGGGCCTCCGACCCCTTCTTCTTCGCCGCCGTACATAGTGTGGGCCGAACGGCCTCCGGTCGCCCACCGAACCACACCCCAAGAACCTTAAGGTATAATTTACTTATTCCACATGCATTGCTCTAGGTGCATGTGGGCTTTTTCCGCTTCTGCACTCGAATCTAGGTGTTGGATCAAACAAGAAAGTAGTGGGGAAAGTTGTATACCATGAATCTAGGACGTGGTTCAAAGAGGAAAGGAATGGGGGAAAGTAGTGGGAAAAGTTGTATAGCATGAATCTAGGACGTGGTTCAAAAAGGAAAGGGAAGGGGGAAAGTAGTGTGTTAAGTTGTATCACATGAATCTAAGACGTGGTTCAAAGAGGAAAGGAATGGGGGAAAGTAGTGGGGAAAGTTGTATAGCATAAATCTAGGACGTGGTTCAAAGAGGAAAGGAAGGGGGAAAGTACTAGTACAGACTAGATATCCAGCACCTACGTTGGTCGAAAAGGGAAAACAATGACAAACACAGTACGCACATCTGTAACGAACTGATCTTTTGTTTTGGTGGACAAGGCTGTAGAGTTTGAGCAGGACTAGATTTGCTGCGCTCACATAGGGAAAGGTGTCTAAAGATAACAAAATTGGGACCAACACAAATATGCTCCTTGGTTGTCTGTTCTTTGTTTCAACAGACTGTGCATCACCCCAGTACATCGGTAGATGCACATGGTGCTGGTGCGTCCACTGTCCCGTGCAACTCTTTAGCTGTTGTTAATCTAAGGCCCTGTTTGGTTTAAAAACTCCCTAGTCCCTACCTGCTTGGTTCCAGGGACTAAACATGGACTAGAGGTTATTAAATGACATGCTAAAAGACCATGTTACCCCTAGTAATGAACTAATAGAGACAAGGTGCAATGCGTGGCAGGGGCAACTGTTGGAAAAAGTCCCAAAAAGACTCTCCTTCGGGGTCTTCTTTCTTTAGTCCCAAATTCCCACTTTTAGTCCCTAAAAGTCCCTCCTGTTTAGTTTAGATGGGACTGACACGGAGTTTTTTTAGTCCCTCCACCAAAATGTCCCTGTAAACAAACACCCTCTAATAATGCCGCTGGAAAATTGATGCAATGCCCCAGTTAAAAGCAAATTACATGTTTAACGAATTTTATTGTTAATATAATCTCTCTGTTAATATTAATCAATGCCACCGTTTGAGAAATGCCATTGTCTTGCTTTCTTTCCCATTTAGATAAGGTAGATGCTTCTTTTTGTTGGCTTCTGTGTCATCCACCGTTATTGACCACTAGTTGTTTCCTTTGAACCTCTGTGTAAACAGGGTTATCTACTTCACCTCGTTGCCATTGTGACCTTTTGTTGTACTGCACAGAACACATTTGTTTTAAGAGTGTTTTGTGCAGTTCAACCAAAATGTCACACCGACAACGTTGCTTGATTGCTTGATCTTAGTGGAACTACACAAGAGCAGATCTTACTTCCTATCCGTGTTGGAAAATTTGGTTCAGATCTTCTTCTTGTGAGTTGTTTGAATTCCGCGTCATCAGAGGTCAGTACAAGCCTTCTTTCACATGATTCTGCAGTGTGCTTTCATATGTTGTGCTACTTGTACGGTAATGTTGCTTGATTTTAGTGAACTGCACAAATGGAGACAAGACTTCCAATCTGTATGTGCACCGTAATATCCCATTGAGGTAAGATAAGGATATTTCACAACTGTTGGCCTGTATTTTTTCACTTTCATCAGAAAATTAATGTCATTGTTTAGTGCTATACTTGTGCAACCTAATTGACATGCCAAATCTTACATTGAAGGCGAAGCTTGTCTGTTAGTGAACCAAGTGATGAAGGGGAAGAACAAGCGGAAGAAAAACAAAAATCAACTCCTGGTGCTGTAATGAAGCACTGGAACAGTGATGACACAAGTAATGATATAGTTTTGCATCTTAATTTATTGCTATGGCTGGAACGAGCAATTGTTTTGCCACTGATTTGATGCCACTCTTAATGTAATACGTAATTATCTCTACTTGTGTAAACAGGGATCTTATTTGAAGATACCATATATTTTAGTGGAACTGCACAAGAAGATGTTGGAAACATTAAACTAATCGAGGAGTATATAGTAAGCATGGCCACCACAGTAGATAGGAACAGATGGTTCCGGAGAAGTGCTTCATCTGTATGCTCTGCACAATAAGCCTGCTGATAAAGGTTGGTACTCGCCCACTGATTTCATCCATATGATTGAGCTTTGTCATCTCTATTGGTGTTGTGCTACTGTTTAGATACTGTCATGAAAAAGTGGTATTGTCCTTGAGAAGTGCTTCATCTGTGCTGTTTTAAATATTTCCTTTCCTTTTTTCGAGCAAACAGGGATGCTAGCATTTAGTTGTCCTCTTGTCTTTGCACAACTGGATCATCCTCCTCTGAAGAAGAATATGGAGTACGTGAAGTGACTAGTTCCGATTATGCCAGGATGAAGAAGCCCTGTCTATCTTCTCATCAGAAGGAGCAGTTGAAGGATGGTTACATTACCCCCATAAGACCAAACTAACTTCAGCTGAGAAGGACTGACAAATCTCCTTTTTCTTGCTGTGATGCGCAAGTACAATGTTATTCTAGGATTCTTTCCGGTGAGTTCCATTTTTCTAAAAGTGTGCTCTACATGGACCATGTAGGTGCCTGTTTAAACTGTCAATTCATAGTACAGTTTGCTTTATACTAATCACTTTTTTTGTATTTGTGCAGACAGGGGTGCTCAGCTTGATTTCAATGGGAACTGCACAAAATGTTCATGAATATATCAAATCATTCATTTCCAGCACAAGAAAGGAGGTGCCGATAAGTTCAAGGCGTTGCAACATATAAGGGAAAAATCATACAAGCTATGCGCGAATTTGGTTGATTTTGGTGGAACTGCACAAAAAGAACAACTGGTTTATTTAGCATGAGGTGCCATGTCAATGTCCGAACTGATGGCAAACCCTGCCCATTCCACAATCGTAGGCATTTGATATTTTGGAATGGGACAACCTTGTTAAATTTTGCTCATTGATTTTAGCAAGAAGACATGCGTTTGATATTTTCGAATGGGACGCCCTTTGCTGTTAGCAGCGTCGTTCCATTTTTTCTTTATTCTTTAGTTGTGAAGTAAAAATTGGCTCTGACATGTGAATCGCTGAGATGCATAATCATCGATTGTTTTGAATGTTCTCTATGAATTGCCAGGCCCGTGTGTTTGATTGCAATGTACTGGAACGCTAAAAAGCTGCTCAAACTCTTTGTACTCCTTCTGTTCCTTTTTACTTCGCACATTGTGAAAGTGCATACTTTTTTGTATAAGATTGGTCAAAGTAGAGATACTTTGACTGCAGACAAAACTTGTATGCAGACTAGAAAGGACCGGAGGGAGTACATGTGAAACTGCTGCAAACGAGGTGATCACCCTGGGAATAATGCTAGTACGTATTGTTTTGCATGTTCATCCAATGCCAGTGATACAAGAATTCGAACTAATCGAAATAAATTCATTCATACACGGTCGGATTTCATATAAACATGCCGGATTTCATTACATTTCATACATTCTTCAACTAAAAAGGGGTGCGCTGGAGGTATAATTAATTAACCGAAGCTACCCACCTGTGTCCGGCTGAGCCGAACAGAAGCTTCAGTGACTTAACTGCAGGTGCAGTTGCGTAACTGACATGTGGCCAGATGCCTGTTGGACCCATGTGTCAGTCAGCCAACTGCACCAGCAGTTAAGTAGAAGCAGCGTCCTTCTCCAACATAGCTCTCCAACACCACGTCGCTGCCAAGAAGCTAACCGGCCGTCAGTGGTCAACCCGCCTAGCTTGGCTTCAACCGGAGGGTAGTAGCGGTTGCCTTACTTGGACCCGAGCGGCGGCGACCTGCCGTGTTGTACTCTTCCTCGTTTTCTGTGTAGCGCGGCCTCGTTGGCAGTGGGACGGGGCCTCGACAGAGCCGGCGATGTCCTCTGTATCGTTGCCGGCGGGTGGCGCCTTGGTGGAGTAGGGGAAATCCTCCCTCTCGTTGCCGGCAGGGCGGGGCCTCGGCAGAGCAGGGCCTCATTGACGCTAGCGGAGCGGGGACTCGTCGGAGTCGGCATTGTCCTCTGCCTCGTGCTCGGTCTCACCAAACAGCGCCTCGCCCGCTTCATCGCCCTCTTTGTAGGCGGCCGCAGCCTCCGCCACCCGCATGCGGTACCACCAGCACTCGCGGGCGGAGCGGTATGAGTCGAGCAGCGCCTCCTGCTCCGCCCGCTCCGGCGATCTGCTCCTCCGCCTGCAGGTGCTCCTGGAGGAGATGGTGGTTGTAGGTGGCATCGGCCTGCGCCTCCCAGAACTGCTCCTCAAGCTTCTACCTCACCGTGTCCATATATTGGGCACGGGCCTCGCCGATGGTCATGGTGCAATGCACTGGCAAGGATGGCACGGAGGAGGGGGTTGGTGCCGGATCATCGACTACCATGTTCTCCATTGGGATGTCGTCGTCCTCCGGCTGCCTGCCGGCCAGCCAGTCGGCAGCAATGGCTGCCATCTCCTTGTGGTCCGTCGTCCGCCCGTCCCGTAGAGCGCTGGAGCGCAAGGAAGCCATGGTGGGCAGTAGTGGTGTGGATAGGAGAAAGGGAACGGATGCGGATGACTGCGGCTATGGCCGGCGCAGCAGTTTATATAGCAATGGTGGGCGGCGGAGGGACGGACGTTTGGCGCCGGAGTAGCCGCCTCGGCAACTGCGTATCATTAATGTGGGCAGCAGAAGGACGGATGGACGGCACTTGTGTCGTTTAAAGGCGGAGCAATCGCCTGCACTGGCAAGCGGGGCGGGCTGCTTTGACCGTTTCGGGCGGAATGCGCACGCGGGCGAGGGAGGCGGTCTGGGTGGGCCAGGGTAGTCAGACTCGTGCTTGGCAGCGGGTCGGTCCAGCAGCCGGACATGCTGGCTCACCAGCTAGCTCGCCGAGCTGAGCGACGACAATCAGACGATGGAAGTAGCTTCCGACCAGGAGCTGGCGCCATTGTCCAAGCCATTTCATGCCGTGTTCACCATAGAGCAGGTGCAGCCACACTTCGACGCCCTAATGGCGGAGGAGCTACCAGCATAGGAGGACCTGTGCTGCAACCTCCGTCTCCTCAACGAGCACCGGTGAACACGCGAACGACAATGTTGTCGCGGACATGTGGCCCTATGATCCTGGCTTCCCGAATGAGCAGCGGGCGCTGTATCAGACCATCTGTAGGGCCCACGAGGCCATCTCCGTCATCCTTCGAGTTGTTGTGCTCGCCGTGGCACTGCCGTCTCGCTTTGTCAACATGGTCAACAGACATGAGGATGAGGAGATGACTTTACTTGGAGAGGATGACAGTGGGGACCCACCAGGGCCATAGCCACACGTACGCAAGTGCGTCCTTATTAGTATATAAAACTATTTTTTTTGCTTCCTCGTGGTTTCCGGACATCACGGTCCCACACCATTGTCAACCTATGTAGTCAATAAACGAGAGAATTGCACAAGAAGCGGCCGACAGCTGGGACCAAGCAGCTCAACCAGTATTTGTGTTTTTGAGCTGTGAGCACTGCAGAGTTTTTCTTGAGCGATGTTTAGCCCAGATATTAATTTTTGTCCTCTGAACAACAACGAAAACATCGCTGCAGGTATTAACTGGAAGGGTTGTGGCCCGTCTAGCCCAGGCCAGATATCCAGCCCAGATATTAATTTTTTTCAAGCTGGAAATGGCTAGCCCAGCTATACCTTTTTTTAGGAATACCCAGGCAAGGTCAAGTTGTTATTCTCCGCCTCGCTAGGCTGCAAATGTTTCCTAGGAGGGATGCATTAGGCTTAACAAGAAAATGGTCTTTAAGAAATAATAAATGGGATGTAATTATAAAAACTGGGCAGTAACTAGAAAAAATGCACCAAACACGTAATTACTTTATAAAATATTATTTTTGGATATTGAAAATTTTAATTTCATTAATTGTTGCGAGCGCAATGTTTCGTTGGATTTTTACGTAATATAAATTTATATTGAAATTGTATTTAATCTGACTAGAAATTTCGGGATAAAAATATTTCAGATCCCATCAAAATGTGGGAAATTTTATTGAATTTTGTTTTGAACGGTTGGTTGAAATGGGCTGTACTTTTAACAAACAGTAAATGGGCTGTAGTAAATTCCATTAGAATTCAAAAATTGGCTTTGCAAGGCTTTGTCAACTTATAGTCAACACACAGTTCTAGCAGCAGTGGCCATTGGATGTCCATCCAACGGATGCCGTGCTTCTTCTTCAATCCCGGATATTCTAGCTTCACCCGCCCAAAAAATGATTCCTCCTCCTGACATCTGGGGTGCACCGTTTCGGAAGCTGACCTGTGGGCCTACTAAGTTGACGCATACCAAGGGCTTTGTCAACTTAGTCAACATAAACGATTCTAGCTGCAGTGACCGTACGATGTCCATCCAACGGCCGTCGTGCTTCTTCAACCTCTGGTCTTCTTGCTCTAGCCGCCGAAAGCAGCGCTGGTCGTGCCGCCTGCTCCTGCCTCCCGTGGCCGGCTATGCTGCCGCGGAGGCCTCACCGCCCCCTACTACTCCCACCGCTGGCCAGACCATCCCTCCCCTCACCCACACCCCCTGTTATTCTGCGGCGACAGCAGCCTCACACCGCAGCCGAACCAGTGAACCCTCGTACTCCTCTCCACGTGGGTATCCATTGCCGTGTCTTCCCTGGCTCCGCGTCGTCCCCTTCCTAGGCCTCGCCGTCGTCCACCGTCGTGGTGCTCTCGGTGCGGCGTGGTCAATGTGGTCAACGACCGACTTCCATCGGAAGAGTACTCTACGTGGAGAGGCTGACAGCTGGGTCCACGGCAGCTGCAAGGAAGTGCCTCCTTATTACGCGCAAGATAATTATTCCTCCACCTGACAGCGGGGACCCACCGGACGGGCCACCGTATTTCGCGAAGAAAACGTTCCCCCCCTGACTGCTGGGACCCACCAGCTACATCTTCGCACGCAAGGAAGTGCATCCGGCCAAAAAAAAAACCATTCGCCCCCAGACTGTTGTGACCCACCAACTACATCTTCGCACGCAAGGAAGTGCCTGACAGTCGGGACCCACCTGGTCAAAGCGTACGTAGCGTTGTCATTCTGGTTGCGAACGTGTACGTACATACTGGTCGATGTAGAGGCGCGCACGTGTCGTAGTAGAGGCGCGCACGTAGCATGTACACGTACGTACAGTGGGCAGTGTGCAAGAAAGAAAATACAGCCACATACATACATATGGGCAGGGTCTCGAACGCCTACTCGCGCGTACGTACGGCCAGGCCTCATGTACATGTCTGGGTCGGAACGGAGAAACATCGTCGTCATCATGTTCATGGGGAGCCAACCGGCTGGGTCAGAACGAAATGCGTCGTCGTGTTCACCGGGAGGGCTTGGACGGAACAGCCGATGGAAACGAGGCCTGGCGTACCGCAGAACGGGAAACGGCCTTGCGTTCGACCGGCCATGTTCGAAACGGGATACTGTTCATTGGGAGAGATCTGACGTACCTCAAAACTGAGGAAACAGACTTGTGTTGGACCTCCTACAGTCGAAACGGGGTCCTGTTGATCGGGAGGGGTGTGGCGTACCGCAAAACGGAAGAAACGGACTTGTGTTGGAGCGCTACGGTCGAAACGGGGGTCCTGTTCATCGGGAGGGGTGTGGCGTACCGCAAAACGGGACTCCACGGGATATTGTTCATCTCCACCGTCGACCTCCTCCAGCCTCCACGGGGTACTTTTCATCGACCGTCAACCTCCTCCAGTCTCCACATGCGACTGTTCATCCACGGGCTCCTGTTCATTCAGCCTCCACCACGCGCTACTCCACCGGCTACTGTTGAACCAACCCTCTCCACGGGCTCCTGTTCAACCACCCCTCCACGGGCTACTGTTCATCCAGCCCTCCACCTTCTACTGTTCATCCAGCCCTCCACGGGGCCGTCCTGTTCATCCAGCCCTCCACGGGGTCCTGTTCATCGAGCCCCAACCGGCTCGATCGACCGGGGTCCTGTTCATTCAGAGGCAACACCACGGGGTCATATTCATCCACCCCCACCGGGAACTGTTGATCCAAACCCCCCAGCAATGCTCACTATTCATCCAGAGGCAGCATCGATCGACTTTAGTTAGCAGCAGTAGCGAAGGAATCGCTCAATCGGGTTCAGTTAACAGCCATCGATTGACCGCTCGGGTTCAGTAACGCGTAGCCTGCAGTGCAATCGCTCGGGTTTAGTAGGCGAACGCCTCGCTCGGGTTCAGTTAGAGCCCAACGCCTCGCACACTCGCGCGTACGTGTACAAGAGAAACGCGCACCGCTCGGCCCCGACCACCCACCGTAACCGAGAACACCCCGATATTTTCCTCGCCCTCGCTTCTACCATGGTTTTTCCGTCATGGACGGCCCAAAAAATGTAATGCAGCTGCGTCTTCGGCCCGCCCAGGACGAAAAGCCCATTTTCTGTCATGATTTTTTATCATAGAAGTAGGAGCCCACCACATCTATGATGATGCCGGGTTTTGTAACAATTATCGTCATAGAAGTGTCATAAGTATGACAGAAAATTTATTCGTTCGCACTACTACAAAAACAGCTATAGCCAATATGGACACTAATGGCGCACTGTACATGTGGTGCGCCATTACTAACTAGTAATGGCGCACCATGTGTTGGTGCGCCATTAGTAAAATATTTTTTATTTTTTCTTATTTTCAAAACTACTAATGGCGCACCAGGGGATAGTGCGCCACGGTGCGCCATTAGTAATTATGTTTCAAAAATTTTATTTTTATTTTATTTTTTAAAGTACTAATGGCGCACCGTGGGAGTGGTGCGCCATTACTAGTTTGAACTAGTAATGGCGCACCACTCCCACGGTGCGCCATTAGTAGTTTGGCCCAAACATTCCCCCGAATGCACCCCCCGCCCCTGTGGACCGCCTTTTCAGTTAAAAAAATAAATAAAAGAAAATGATAGAAATGTCAAAAAAATAAAATAAAATAAGATTCCCATGTGATATGTGGTCTAGTTGTTAGCAAAATTTACAAACATGAATTTTTGACTTTTTTGCAAAATCTCTTGAGAATTTGTAAAATGGGCATAACTTTTGCATACGAACTCGGATGAAAAAGTTTTTGATATGAAAAATCATCTACTCGAAAAGATACGGGGCTTTTAAGATCTGGAGAGGGAAAAAAATTAAAAAATATGCAAACTTACTAATGGCGCACCTGCCCATGGTGCGCCATTGCTATCTTCCCGCCTTCAAAATTCAAAATAAATCAAAAAAAGTTAGTAATGGCGCACCTGCCCACGGTGCGCCATTACTATGCCGTATATATGGCTGGGCGTGGTCCTCTCCTCCTTACCTCTTCATTCTTCTCCTCCACTCCATCTCCTCCTCTCCTCCACTACATCTCCCCTTCTCTCCTCCACCATACTACCCTCCTCCTCTCCGGCGACCTCCTCCTCCTCCTCTCCGGCGACCTCCTCCTCTCCGACGACCTCCTCCTCCCTCCTCTCCTCCCCTCCCCTCACGGTTTCTCCTACCTCCTCTCCGGTGAGCTCCTCCTCCCTCCTCTCCGGTGAGCTCCTCCTCCCTCCTCTTCTCCCCTCCCCTCATGGTTTCTCCTTCCTCCTCTCCGATGCTCCGGTGAACTCCTCTCCGGTGACCTCCTCCTCCTCTCCGGCGATGTAGGCAAGCGCCTCTCCGGTGACCTCCTCCTCCTCCTCTCCGGTGACCTCGGCCCTCCTCTCCGGCGAACTCCTCTCCGGCAAAAGAACACGGCAAAAGAACGTACAAGATCCAAAAACGAGAACAAAATTTGAAAAAATATCATGCAAAAAAACGAGCAAAAAAAACCTGCAAAAAATGGGCAAAAAAATCGCGATCCAGATCCAAATTCAAAATTCAAAAATACTAATGGCGCACGATGGGGGTTAGACGGTGCGCCACTACTATTTTCCCGCCTTCAAAATTCAAAAATACTAAAGGTGCACCGTGGCCTATACTAATGGCGCACCAGTGGCCTATACTAATGGCGCACCGTGGCCTATACTAATGGCTCACCAGTGGTGCGCCATTAGTATACCAGATACTAATGGCGCACCAGTGGTGCACCATTAGTATTTAATACTAGTGGCGTGGTACTAGTAGGCCTTTTCCTAGTAGTGTCGGCCCAAAATGTCATGCATGTGTCTTTTTTTGTAGTGCTCGTGAATTACATATGAAGCCATGTGCAAAGGCTACTTTGGAATCAAGGGTGTACAGGAGAGTCAAGTTTCAATCCTGTGGAACTATGGGTTATGGGCCCACCATCTGGGTACAAAGTAGGAAGGCACTGACATCTTGCACGGTCACGATATTAAGGCATGCCATAGGATAGCCAGTTATGTTGGCAACAACGTTGGCACCAAGGGCGAGGGACGAAGAGAGCCATTTCCTCGCTCGCAGGAACGAGGCGGACCAATAGGCAAGGTTCTCGTCCATCGGTGGTTACCAGAATGTCATCAACAATAGTAATAGGGTCTTACTGACAGAGTGGTACACCGAGGTGCTTACATAAGCAGTGAATTATCACTGCTCAGACAAGTTAGATTATAAGAAAGGTTAAACAAAATGATGGAATGGGAAAAATGATTATTAGATTTAAATAGAACAATGGAAAGGAAAATGTGTATACACGAGTATTAGGTGTATATTCTTCCCAAGGATAAGCATGGCATGATATACGTGACAGGAGATCAAGTACATCACCATTTAAATAAAAGGGAAAGGGGAATCATGATATGTTCCCATACAACGGTGTTTGGATAATTGATCAAGAGAAAGCTAGCATTACACTTCCAATGTTCTTATTGATTATTTGAGTACCACAAACATGCTTCGGTATAGCATTTACATGGTCATCAGGTAAAGGTCGTACCTTGGATTCACAAAGGCTCCATCAGAAACAACTTATAAAATAAGTCAAAAAAATTCAGTAAGGAAAAGATGAGGATGTGGCTTACGGGATCGACAACAATTCATCGAGAATTCTACAAACATGGATTTCCGCAACAAGGTGATAATATTGGACATACCGGAGTATATAATGAAGTATGTTCGAGGAGAACATCCACAAGTAAACATTGACCGAAATGTGCACCTGGAAAGAAGGACTAAGTAGCACGATCGATGCTAGAATGGTGATTCAATAACCAATAGACTAAGAATCAAACTATCGACCATTAACTTCAAGAAATAGTGTTGCTGGAAGTTTTGAATTTACACAACAAAATCCATTTGTCGGTACTCAGGTTAGAAACAACACGGGGACCAAGAAAATAATGGTGATGGTGATAAGCATCACTTGTATCTAGAATTCTCAAGAGGTGGTGAAATTCCC
The DNA here is from genome assembly GCF_002575655.3 of Aegilops tauschii subsp. strangulata. Lineage (NCBI taxonomy): Eukaryota > Viridiplantae > Streptophyta > Magnoliopsida > Poales > Poaceae > Aegilops > Aegilops tauschii. The sequence continues at coordinate 73,322,210 of NC_053041.3, forward strand.
GTGACATTCTTGACGTAAAAGGTGGTAATACTCCAAGGTAGAACATAACACAATCTGGATAGGAAGGAACTCAAGGTACTACATGATATGTCTCCAGCGTATCTATAATTTTTGCTTGTTCCATGTTGCTATATTACCATTCTTGGATGTTTTACAATCATTTATAGCAACTTTATATCATTTTTTGGGACTAACCTATTGACATAGTGCGCAGTGCCAGTTGTTGTTTTTCCTTGTTTTTTACTTCGCAGAATATCAGTACCAAATGGAGTCCAAACACAGCAAAACTTTTTGCAGATTTTTTCTGGACCAGAAGACACCAGTGGGCCAAAGAAATACCAGAGGGGAGGCCCGAGGTGGGCACAACCCACCAGGGCGCACCCAGGAGCCTAGGCGTGCCCAGGGGGATTGTGCCCCATCGATGACCTCCCACACCGCCTCTTCGCCCTATAAATTCCCAAATATTCTAGAAACCCTTGAGGAGTCGACTAAACATAATTCCAGCCGCCGCAAATTCCTGAACCACGAGATCCAATTTAGACACCATCACGGAGGGGTTCGTCATCCTCATTGGTGCCTCTCTGATGATGCGTGAGTAGTTCATCATAGACCTATGGGTCCGTAGGCAGTAGCTAGATGGCTTCCTCTCTCTCTCTCTCTTTCTCTCTCTCTCTCTTGATTCTCAATACAATGGTCTCTTGGAGATCTATTTGATGTAACTCTTTTTGCGCTGTGTTTGTTGGGATCCGATGAACTTTGAGTTTATGATCAGACCTATATCCATGAATATTATTTGAGTCTTCTTTTGATCTCTTATATGCATGATTAGTTATAGCCTCGTATTTCTTCTTCGAATCTTTGGTTTAGTTAGGCCGACTAGATCGATTTTTCTTGCCATGGGAAGAGGTGCTTTGTGATGGTTTCGATCTTGCGGTGTTCTTTCCTAGTGACAGAAGGGGCGGCAAGACATGCATGTATCGTTGCTATTAAGGATAACAAGATGGGGGTTATTCCTACATGAATAGATCTCGTCTACATCATGTCGTCGTTCTTATTGCATTACTCTGTTTTTCCATGAACTTAATACACTAGATGCATGTTGGATAGCGGTCGATGTGTGGAGTAATATTAGTAGATGTAGGCAGGAGTCGGTCTACTAACCTTGGACGCGATGCCTATATATTGATCATTGCCTTGGATATCGTCATAATTATTTGATCTCCTATCAATTTCCCAACAGTATTTTGTTTAACCACCATGTGCTATTTATTGAGAGAAGCCACTAGTGAAATCTACGGCCCCCGGGTCTATTCTTTATTATATTTGCTTTGAGATCTATTTTTATTTGCTTTTGTTATCAGATCTATTATTCCAAAAACACAAAAATACCTTGCTGCACTTTTTTATTATTAATTTATTTCGTGTTTTATCAAGATCTATTTATCCAATCTACCACAATTTTTATCCCATCAACTTGACAATTTCTGGCGTCGTTACCCAAAGAGGGATTGACAACCCCTCATATGCGTTGGGTTGCAAGTATTTGTTCTTTGTGTGTAGGTACCATTTACATAGTTTTGCTTGCACTGGTACAACGAGGTGCTATACAAACGGTTTTTAACCCCTTTCCGCGACGGTGTTCGGAACCGTCGCCAAGTGAGTGAGTGCGATAGGGGGCCCTTCCCACACGACCGAGAAACCGTCGGGGATAGGCCGGGAGCCTCGATGCATATACAGTACTCCCGACTCGTTTGTGCTCGCATTGCCATCGCAGTCAGTATTCTGTCGTGCTACATTTATGATGTGGCTTGGAGCTACGTCGGTATTTCTTCAAAGAGGAAGGGATGATGCAGCACAGCAGCGGTAGGTATTTCCCTCAGTGATGAAACCAAGGTTATCGAACCAGTAGGAGAACCAAGCAATACAACGTAAACAACACCTGCACACAAATAACAACCACTCGCAACCCGACGTATTAAAGGAGTTGTCAATCCCTTATGGGTAACGGCGTCAGAAATTGGCACGAGGACGGGAGAAAGTTGTAATAGAGTGATAGATCGAACGCCAAATAAAATAAATAAGAATAAAACGCAGCAAGGTATTTTTGTATTTTTGGTTTAATAAATCTGAAAATAAAAGCAAAGGAAAAGTAGATCGCAAAGGAAAATATATGAGAAAGAGACCCGAGGGCCGTAGGTTTCGCTAGTGGCTTTTCTCGAGAAAAATATCAAACAGTGGGTAAAAAAATTACTGTTGGGCAATTGATATAACTTCAAATAATCATGACGATATCCAGGCAATGATCATTACATAGGCATCGCGTCCAAAATTAGTAAACCGACTCCTGCCTGCATCTACTACTATTACTCCACACATCGACCGCTATCCAGCATGCATCTAGTGTATTAAGTTCATGGAGAAACGGAGTAATGCAATAAGAATGATGACATGATGTAGACAAGATCTATCTATGTAGAAATAGACCCCATTGGTTATCCTTAGTAGCAACGATACATACGTGTCGGTTCCCTTCTGTCACTGGGATCATGCACCGTAAGATCAAACCCACTACAAAGCACATCTTTCCATTGCAAGATAAATAGATCAAGTTGGCCAAACGAAACCCAAATATCGGAAAAGAAATACGAGGCTATAAGAAATCATGCATATAATAGACCAAAGAAACACCAATAACTTTCATGGATATAAAAAGATAGATCTGATCATAGACTCAAAGTTCATATGATCCCAACAAACACACTTCAAAAAGAGTTACATCATATGGATCTCGAAGAGACCATTGTGTTGAGAATCCAGCGAGAGAGAGAGGAAGCCATCTAGCTACTAACTACGGACCCGAAGGTCTACAAAGAACTACTCATGCATCATCGGAGAGGCACGAATGGAAGTGGTGAACCCCTCTGTGATGTTGTCTAGATTGGATCTGGTGGTTCTAGGCTCTGTGGCTGCTGGAATTGATTTTCGTTGACTACCCTAGGGTTTCTGGAATATTGGGGTATTTATAGAGCAAAGAGGCGGTCCGGGGGCACCCGAGGTGGGCACAACCCATTAGGGCGGGCCTGGGCCTCCTGGCGTGCCCTGGTGGGTTGTGCTCCCCTCGGAGCACCCCCCAGGCGCAGCCCTGGCCAATTGGGTGTCTTCTAGTCCATAAAAAATCTCCGTGAAGTTTCGTTGCATTTGAACTCTGTTTGGTATTGATTTCCTGCGATGTAAAAAACATGCAGAAAACAGCAACTGGCACTTGGCACTATGTAAATAGGTTAGTACCAAAAAAGATATAAAATGATTATAAAACATCCAAGATTGATAATATAAGAGCTGGAACAATCATAAATTATAGATACGTTGGAGACGTATCAGCATCCCCAAGCTTAACTCCTGCTTGTCCTCGAGTAGGTAAGTGATGAAAATAGAATTTTTGATGTGGAATGCTGCCTAACATGTCATCTCATATTTCTTTTCTTTGTAGCATGGACATTTGGACTTTTATATTGTTCAAAGCAATAGTCTAGTTTTGACATGATAACTTAAATACTCAAGCATATCAATAAGCAACCATGTCTTTCAAAATATCAACACTAAAATAACTTATCCCTAGCCCATCATGCTCAATCATTGATCTATTCATGAAACACACTCGCATATTAACTACACCCAATACTCAAGGACGATCATATTGCCTCCTAGTTGGTGCTTTTATAAGAGAAGATGGAGACTCAAATTCAAAAAAAAAATTGCATAAAGTAAAAGCAAGGCCCTTTGAAGAGGGAAGTAGGGATTTGTAGAGGTGCCAGAGCTCAAAGCGAAAAACTTAGAGATAAAAACATTTTGGGAGGTGTGTCCTTCCCACCAATGAAAACGACTTTGAGTTCCCAACACTTTCCATGCTAGATATATCATAGGAGGTTCCCAAACAGAAAATAAAGTTTATTCCTTTTTCCACCATACTTTCACTTTTCATGGATAGCCGTATCCACGGTTGCCTTCCATACCAACACTTTCTAAGGAATTTATTATTTGAAAACATAAAGTAAATTCATTTTTCATTTCGGAACTGGGCATCCCTAATACCTTTGCCTTACTCTCGTGCAATGATAAGTGAATAAACACTCATCGTGAGAATAACACATCTAGCATGGAAAATATTATCCACCCGTCACCGCTCCGCGAGCTGTACGAACACACAAAATAGAAGTTTATTTTGAAAATTACAGATGGCAGATACAAATTTGCTTAGAACGGCAAAAGAATACAGCATATAGGTAGATATAGTGGACTCATGTGACAAAACTGGCTTAAAGGTTTTTGGATGCACAAGTAGTGATCATACTTAGTGCAAAATGAAGGCTAGCAAAAGATTGAGAAGCGACCAACCAAGAAACAAATAATCTCATAAGCGAGAATTAAGTATAATTAACACCAAATAATGCACCACAAGTAGGATATAATTTCATTGCATATTTATTGATTTTCATGCTTGCATAGGGAATCACAAACCTTAACACCAATATTCTTACTACAGCATAATTACCCATCAACATGACTCACATATCACATCATCATGTCTCAAAACTATTACTAAGAATCAATTTTATTTTGTCCAATGATCTTGATGATTTTTTATTATATCCTTCTTGAATATCTATCACTTTGGGACTAATTTTCATTTGTTGCTTTTGATAAGCTGAAACAAATATAAGTGAAGATCATGAGCATAATATTTCTTTCTCACAAATTAATTTAAGTGAAGCAAGAGAGAATTTCTTGAAATTTCTTACTAACTCTCAAATAAATCTAAGTGAAGCAAGAGAGAATTTCTTCAAAAATACTAAAGCACACCGTGCTCAAAAAGATATAAGCGAAGCACTAGAGCAAGTCCATAGCTCATAAAAATTTAAGGGAAGCATAGAGAGCAATTCTAACAAGTCATGACATAATTTTGGCTCCCTCAAATACGTGTGTCCAGCAAGGAATCAAGACTTAAGACACAAAATAAAACAAGCAAATACTCATATCATACACGACGCTCCAAGAAAAACACATAGTATGTGACGAATAAAAATATAGCTTCGAGTAAAATACCGATGGTCGTTAGAAGAAAGAGGGGATGCCACTCGTGGCATCCCCAAGCTTAGTTGCTTGTTCTATTTTGGATAATAGCTTGGGATGCCGGGGCATCCCCAAGCTTAGGCTCTTCTTACTCCTTATTCCTTCATCCATCGTAAGATAACCCAAAACTTGAAAACTTCAATCACACAAAACTCAACAAAACCTCCGTGATATCCGTTAGTATAAGAAAGCAAATCACTACTATAAGTACTGTATCAAACCAATTCATATTTTGTTCTTGCATTATATCTACTTTATTCCAACTTTTCTATGGAAAAACTAATCAAAGAAAACCATAGAACCATCAAAACAAGCACACAACGCAAACAAAACAGAATCTGTCAAAAACAGAACAGTCTATAGCAATCTGACTATTTCGAATACTTTTGTAACTCCAAAAATTCTGAAAAATTAGGACGACCTGAGCAATTTGCATATTAATGTTCTTAAAAAAGAATTGGCATTTTATCACGCTCTGGTAAAAAATAAGAATTGTTTTCGTGAGAGCAAAAGTTTCTGTTTTTCAGCAAGACCAAACAACTATCACCCAAGAAGATCCTAAAGGCTTTACTTGGCACAAACACTAATTAAAAAAACACAATCATACTAGTAGCATAATTGTGAATACACTCAAGAACAGAAAGCAAAAAAGAAAAAATAAATTTTATTCATTGCGTTGCCTCCCAACAAGCTATATAGTTTTACGCCCTTGGCTAGGCATAAAGCAAAGGATCTAAGTATTGTCGTCTTTGTTTTGAGATCCATAAGATAACCTCATGATTGATTAATAGGGTGGCCTAATTCTTGTTCTAGGAAAGTGTTCCATACCCTTCCTCAAAGGAAACTAGAACCTAATATTACCTTCTTTCATATCAATCATGGCACCGATAGTGCGTAAAAACGGTCTACCAAGAATAATTGGACAAGACGGATTGCAATCAGTATCAAGAATAATAAAATCTATGGGCACATAATTCCTATTTGCAAGAATAAGAACATCATTAATTCTTCCCATAGCCTTTTTAATGGTAGAATCTGCCAAGTGCAAATTCAAAGAACATGATTCAATATCGGTAAGACCAAGCACATCACATAAAGATTTCGGAATTGTAGAAACACTAGCACCCAACTCACACAAAGCAAAACAATCATAATTTTTAATCTTGACTTTGATAGTAGGTTCCCGTTCATCATGTAATTTTCTAGGAATTCAAACTTCTAATTCCAACTTTTCTTCAAAAGCTTTCGTCATAGCATCAACAATATGTTTTGTAAAAGCTTTATTTTGTTCATAGGCATGGGGTGAATTTATCATGGATTGCAACAAAGAAATACAATCAATCAAAGAGAAATTGTCATAATTAAAGTCTTTGTAATCCAAAAGAGTTGGCACATCACTAGGTTAAGTCTTGACCTCTTCAAACCCACTTTTATCAATTTTCTCAACAAAATTTTCACCCTCCGAATTATTGGGACGCCTTCAAACTAAAGTTGACACTTCTCCAGTCCATTTTTCATCAATATTAACTTTACTAAACAAGGAATCAATAGAAGAAACACCAATCACTTTAAGATCTTCATCACTTTTATCTTCTAACGAGATTGGTTTAGCAGCCATTCGATTTACTAGAGTAGCTTGTGCATCGGATATTTTTCCTAGAAAACTTTCAGCAAAAGCATACTTAGATTGGAGATTGCAAACTTCTCTACTAATATCATCAAGTTGTTTTGTTATAGCATCAAGCACAACGCTGTGCTCCTTAAGTTCTTCAGTAAAATACTTATTATGCTCAAATTGTGTAGTCATATATTCCTTAGTACTTTTCTCAATTTCAAGGAAAAAGTTTGGGTAAGGAACATCATAATATTTTCTTTGAGGCATCATGACTACGCAAACAAAAACACACACAAAAACAGATCCGGCAAGAAAACGGCGAACGAAAAAGAGGGGCGAATAAAACGGCAAATTTTTGTGAAGTGGGGGAGAGGAAAACGAGAGGCAAATGGCAAATAATGTAAATTGTGAGGAGATGAGATTTATGATTAGGAACCTGGTATATGTTGAAGATCCTCCCCGGCAACGGCGCCAGAAATTCCTTTTGATGCGGCTTGAAGCTACGTCGGTATTTCCCCAAAGAAGAAGTGATGATGCAGCACGGCAGCGGTAGGTATTTCCCTCAGTGATGAAACCAAGGTTATTGAACCAGTAGGAGAACCAAGCAACACAACATAAACAACACCTGCACACAAATAACAACCACTCGCAACCCGACGTATTAAAGGGGTTGTCAATCCCTTTCGGGTAACGGCGCCAGAAATTGGCACGAGTACGGGAGAAAGTTGTAATAGATTGATAGATCGAACAAGGTATTTTTGTATTTTTGGTTTAATAGATCTGAAAATAAAAGCAAAGGATAAGTAGATCGCAAAGGTATTACTATTGGGCAATTGATAGAACGGTGGATAAGTAGATTGCAAAGGTACTACTATATGAGAAAGAGACCTGGGGGCCGTAGGTTTCACTAGTGGCTTCTCTCGAGAAAAATAGAAAACGGTGGGTAAACAAATTACTGTTGGGCAATTGATAGAACTTCAAATAATCATGATGATATCTAGGAAATGATCATTACATAGGCATCATGTCCAAGATTAGTAGACCGACTCCTGCCTGCATCTACTAGTATTACTCCACACATCGAACGCTATCGAGCATGCATCTAGTGTATTAAGTTCATGGAGAAACGGGGTAATGCAATAAGAACGATGACATGACATAGACAAGATCTATCTATGTAGAGATAGACCCATCGTTTTAACCTTAGTAGTACCGATACATACGTGTCGGTTCCCCTCCTGTCGCTGGGATCAAGCACCTCTTCGCATTGCAAGATAAATAGATCAAGTTGGCCAAACAAAACCCAAATATCGGAGAAGAAATACGAGGCTATCAGCTATCATGCATATAAGAGATCCAAGAAACTCAAATAACTTTCATAGATATAAAAAGATAGATCTGATCATCAACTCAAAGTTCATCTGATCCCAACAAACACATCGCAAAAAGAGTTACATCATATGGATCTCCAAGAGACCATTGTATTGAGAATCCAGTGAGAGAGAGGCAGCCACCTAGCTACTAACTATGGACCCGAAGGTCTACAAAGAACTACTCACGCATCATCGGAGAGGAACCAATGGTAGTGGTGAACCCCTCTGTGATGGTGTCTAGATTGGATTTGGTGGTTCTGGACTCTGCGGCGACTGCAATTGATTTTCATTGACTCCCCTAGGGTTTCTGGAATAATGGGGTATTTATAGAGCAAAGAGGCGGTCCGGGGGGCACCCGAGGTGGGCACAACCCACTAGGGCGCGCCTGGGCCTCCTGGCGCGCCCTGGTGGGTTGTGCTCCCCTCGGAGCACCCCCCAGGCGCAGCCTTGGCCCATTTGGTGTCTTCTGGTCCATAAAAAATCTCCGTAAAGTTTAGTTGCATTTGGACTCCGTTTGGTATTGATTTCCTGCGATGTAAAAATCATGCAGAAAACAGCAACTGGCACTTGGCACTATGTCAATAGGTTAGTACCAAAAATGATATAAAATGATTATAAAACATCCAAGATTGATGATATAACATCATGGAACAATCAAAAATTATAGATACGTTGGAGACGTATCAGTTTATGATGCGCGACCCATCACAAATAGTTCACGATTGTAGAAGTAGACAATCACACACATTTACTTTTCATCGACTGTGTACGATTCGATGTAAGAGCTTGCACAGTTGTCGCTACAAAACTGTATGCGAAGCTTGAATACATCCCACACGATCCATCCACCGTACCCGCTGAGGGAGTCTTGGATTAGGGGGTCCACGGATGGCCGGGCTATGTGACATGGGCCAGACTGATGGGCCGTGAAGATACAAGATAGAAGGCCTTCCCCCGTGTCCGGATGGGGCTCTCCTTTGCGTGGATGGCAAGCTTGGCATCTGGACGTGTAGTTTCCTTCTTCTGTAAACCTACTTTGTATAACCCTAGCCCTCTCCGGTGTCTATATAAACCGGAGGGTTTAGTCCGTAGAGGCTATCACAAATCATACAAGCCAGACATCTAGGGTTTAGCCATTACGATCTCGAGGTAGATCAACTCTTGTAACCCCTATACTCATCAAAGTCAATCTAGCAGGAAGTAGGGTATTAACTCCATTAAGAGGGCCAGAACCTGGGTAAACATCGTGTTCCCCGTCTCCTATTACCTTCGATCCTCAGACGCGCAGTTCGGGACCCACTACCCGAGATCGGCCGGTTTTGATACCGACATTGGTGCTTTCATTGAGAGTTCCTCTGTGTCGTCAGTAGAAGGATCGATGGCTCGCCTTGTCATCAACGACAAAATCACCTCTGGAAGAGCCCTAGCTCCTGGGCAGATCCTCCAGCTTGGCAGTTTTACCGTGGGCGCCCGCTCGGCCATTAAGCCAAAAGCGGTCCCCCAAATTGCCAAAAACATATCCGCATCAGCCTCGAACACTCCGATAAGATGGATCCGGTAGATGCCTCGTCTTTGAACAAACTACTAGATCGCATCGTCTCCCTGGGAGTCGCAACAGACTATGATCGGATCAGGATTAAACCCGACCGGAGGGAAATCAGGTCCCCACCGATCACCCATCTGGTAGCGGTTGTGGAAGAACCAGCCGAGGATACCTCTCCCCCCATGCTGAGAACAAGCTACGTTTGGATCTCTGAGCCCTGCGAGCCGGATACCCATCTTTAGGAGGAGACCCTCTGTCCTCTGAACATAGAACCAGGCTTTGAGCCCGAAAACCCCCAGGACACTTCGGATATTGGGCCAGTGACCTCAGAAATTCTTCTAATTCCGGATCCCACAGTTGGTCATGGTTCGGATTCAAACCTGCCCACCCACTACAAGCAATAATCCCCAAGCAATTCCGGTCTCCCGGACATATGCGACCTAATGTATGTGCAGCAGCAGCCTCAGGAAACGGTCCATCACTTTTGGGCCAGATTCCTCCTTGTAATAAACAAGATCAAAGATTGCTATGACGACGACGCGGTTTCGGTATTTTGCTGCAACTGTACAGACGAGGGGATCCTTAATGCCCTCAACCGATGCCGCATACTGCACTTTGCAGATTTGGCACACATAGTACAGAAGTATTGCGCAATAGAAAGCGCTTGGAAAGCGCAGACAACCCGGTGGGAACCGCCTGCCTTAAAGCCACCCACCGGACGGGCAAAAAGGATGCACCCTCACGGGGCACCTGATCATCAACCTATGGATAAGAGAATTAAGCCCTTAACAGGACACAGAACTGTCCTTGATGAATGGCTCAACAAGCCCTGTCAGATACACACGACGCCAAGTTCCGAACCAACACACAGCCTTCGGGCATGTTGGGTACTCCGGCAGGTGGCTAAGAGTGGGGAGGCTATCCTCACCAACACGACCTTAGAGAAATACACTCTGGAGGACGACGATCTCAATGTATTCACAGTCTTCGAGACATTTTCTTCAAATAATCAGCGTAAAAGGGCGCTCCGCGACTTCGCTGAAGTCAACCAAGTAACCGCAATAAATCCTTGGAATGATATGGCGATAACTTTCAATGCCAATGACGAACCAAGGGCTCGATCAGTCCGAGCTCCAGCCGCTTTGGTCCTAAACACAATTGTGGATGGCTTTTGGCTCACCAAAGTGCTCATGGATTGCGTTAGTGGACTGAACCTCATCTACGAGGACACGCTCAATAAAATGCAAATGGATAGGAGCCGCATGGAGCAAAGCAGTACAACCTTTCAAGGCATTATCCCCAGTCGAGAAGCGCGATGTTCGGGGAAAATTATACTTGATGTGGTATTTGGCATGCCGGAGAACTACATGTTTGAAGAGTTAATCTTCCACGTGGCACCTTTCAACAGCGGATATCACGCCCTATTGGGGCAAGACGCATTCACACACTTTCAAGCCATACCCCATTACGGGTACATGAAGCTCGAAATGCCCGGGCCCAACGGAGTTATCACTTTCACCAGTGATCCGGACATAGCACTCCGTGCCGAAAACAAAACCGCATCCCTGGCACTCGAGGCATTATCCGAGGGCCTCGCGGCCGACGAGCTCACCGCCCTACGCTCCACAGCGGACAGGGACGATGTAATCCTCGATAATAGGACTAAGTCCACTTCTTTCAAGCAAGCAGACGAAATAGCCAAATTTCAAGCTCACCCGATGGATCCGAATAAAATAGCAGCCATTGGAGCACAACTGGATCCGATGGTTGACACTGCTCTATGGGCATTCCTGCGCGAGAATTGGGACATCTTCGCCCGGCATCCTTCGGATATGCCAGGAATCCCACGCAGACTGGCTGAACACAGCCTCAACATAATAAAGGGGTTCAAGCCAGTCAAACAAACGCTGCGACGATTCTCCGAACCCAAGCGACAAGCTATGGGGGAGGAGCTAGCCAAACTACTTGAGGTCGGGTTCATCAGAGAGAACAAACACCCGGTCTAGCTAGCAAACCTGGTCATGGTGCCAAAGAAGGACAAATCCTGGCGCCTTTGTGTCGATTGCAAAGACCTCAACAAGGCCTGCCCTAAGGACCCCTTCCCTCTGCCCCGCATTGACCAAATCATTGATGCAACTCCAGGACACCATTCACTGTGCTTCCTCGACGCATACTCCGGATACCATCAGATTAATATGAAGGAATCCGATCAGGCTGCAACGGCATTCATTACTCCGTATGGGCCTTTTTGCTTCAACACTATGCCTTTCGGACTCAAAAACGCCGGCGCCACTTACCAACGCATGATTGAAACATGCCTAGAAAAGCAAATTGGCAAGATGGTGGAGGCATACATAGATGATGTGTTCATCAAGACTAAACATGTCGAATCGTTGGTGGACGACTTATGCCTGACATTCGACAATCTCCGAACATATGACATATGGCTCAATCCGGAAAAATGCGTCTTCGGTGTTCCAGCCGAAAAACTGCTAGGGTTCATCGTTTCCAATAGAGGAATCAAAGCAAACCCAGCCAAAATCCGAGCCCTGTCACAATTGGCAACACCAACTGACCTAAAACAAGTCCAAAAACTAGCCGGGTGTGTGGCAGCTTTGAGCCACTTTATTCCCAGATTGGGAGAAAAGGCGCTGCCACTCTACCGCCTGCTCCGACACACCGATCGCTTCGAGTGGACGGATGCGGCAACAACTGGATTGGAAGAAATAAAAACTTTGTTAGAAAGCAACCCAATCCTTGCCGCACCAAACATCGGTGAACCTATGTTGCTCTACATATCTGCAACTCACCAGGTGGTGAGCGCAATGCTCGTCGTCGAACGAGAGGAAGAGGGACACAAATTCCCACTCCAAAAACTAGTGTACTATGTATCAGCGGTCCTTACACCATGCAAATCCCGATACCCACACTATCAAAAGATAGCGTATGCGGTCTTCATGGCATCTCAGAAGCTACGACACTACTTTCAAGAGTGGTCGATCACGGTGGCCTCCGAGGTACCACTCAATGATATTATAAACAATCGAGACGCCACCGGCCACATTGCTAAATGGGCTATTGAGTTCTTACCATTTGAAATAACATATAAGCCACACCGAGCTATTAAATCTCAGGTGTTGGCCGACTTCATCGCTGAATGTACAGAAGCCGAACTCCGTCAAGAGTATAGCACATACTCCAACTGGGTGATGTACTTCAACGGCTCTAAAATGTTAGCCGGACTAGGGGCTGGTGTCCTCCTAACATCCCCTACAAGGGACACAGTCCGTTATGTATTAAAAATCATGTATACGGACTCCAACAATGCAGCCGAATATGAGGCACTACTGCATGGTCTCCGGATGGTTGTTTCTATGGGCATACAACGCCTCGAGGTGCACGGGGATTCGAACCTCGCAATATCCCAAATAAACAGAGAATTCGATGCAAAAGATCCAAAGATGGCGGCTTACCACAACGCTGTACTCAAGATATCATCTCGGTTTTGAGGGGCTCGAGTTTCACCACGTGGCTCGAGATAGTAATCAAGCGGTGGACACCCTTGCTCGAATGGGCGCTAAACGCGACCCCATCCCACAAAAGCTTCGTGGAAAGGATCTTCAAGCCATCCGTGGTGTGGCAGGACGAGAGCAGCAACACTAGTCCGGAGCCGATAATACCCCCAGATGCCGAACACAATTTTGATATCATCAGGGGCTCGGGCACCGAAATGACATCTTCCGCCCATGAAATCATTGCTGTCATCGCTCGATGGACCAAACCTTTTCTGGCATACCTTAATAGGCAGGAGCTCCCTGACGACCAGAACAAAGCCCGTCGTATTGTTCGACGTTTGAAAGCCTATAAAGTTCATGAAGGAGAACTCTACAAGAAAAGTACTAACGGAGTCCTTCAAAGATGTATCTTCGAAGAGGAGGGACGGTAGCTCTTGGCCGAAATACATGCTAGTCTTGGCGGCCATCACGCCGCAGCACGGGCCCTTGTAAGCAAGGCCTTCCGTACAGGTTTCTTTTGGCCCACGGCCCGAGCAGATGCACAGGACCTCGTACAACGCTGTGTTGGATGCCATCTTTTTGCCAATCAAAGCCATATGCCGCCCACTGCCCTACGAACAATCCCCATCACTTGGCCTTTCGTGGTCTGGGGGCTGGATATGGTCGGACCCCTTAAAGGGGAAGACATAAGAAGAAATATTTGCTGGTTATGGTGGACAAATTCACTAAGTGGATAGAGGCCAAACCATTAAAAACGGTTGAGGTCGGACCGGTGATAGACAATATATCCGGTGTCGTACACCGTTATGGTGTCCCACACAGCACTATTACCGACAACGGCTCTAACTTTACGGCCGATGAGGTGAAAACTTGGTGCGCTAATCTGGGCATTAAGCTCGATTACGCCTCCATATATCACCATTAATCAAATGGTCAGGTCGAACGGGCTAATGGCCTGATAATGAGCGGCATCAAACCCAGACTAGTGCGATCCCTACGGGAATCAGATAAGCACTGGGTTGAGGAACTCGATTCCGTACTTTGGGGGCTGCGGACCACGCCCAATCGCACGACGGGATACACACCCTTCTTTATGGTGTATGGCGCAGAGGCTGTCCTGCCCTGTAACATTATTCATGACTCACCTCGAGTGCGCATGTATGAAGAGAGAGAAGCAGAGAACCATGAACATGACGATCTAGACGGCCTGGAAGAGGAGTGCGACATTGCAAAAGCGCGTTCCGCATTTTACCAACAACAGGCTCGAAGATACCAAAGCAGAGAAGTGCGGGCAAAGACATATAATGTCTGCGAACTTGTTCTACGCCTACCAGAGAAGAAAAAGGACAAGCTCAAGCCCAAATGGGAGGGTCCCTTCATTATAGATGAAGTTATCACTGGAGGAGCCTATCGCCTTCACAATGGATCGGACAATCGCTTAGAGAGCCAAACCCATGGAACGCTGCTCGGCTCTGAAGATTCTATGCCTAAGTCCGGACATATACCTCCGTTCGTTCCTCTTTCTCCTTTTCACCTTCTTTTTCTTCTTTTTCTCATTTTTACACGATTTCTAGCGTGTGTTTGGGTAAGCCGCACACTTGATGGGTATACATCCTTAAATGTACACACCCCACCATAACTGGGGGCTTCTCTCAATAGAAGCTTGTTTTTATTTTGAGCATAGAGCTCACCATATATATGTGTCGTTTGCTCATATATGTCCCTTCTTCGCCATTAATGCACCTCTATGACTTAAGTTCTTGCCAAGCTGGGTTGCCTGACTCCTGTGCTTATGCCCTACGTTCCCGCTTGTTCAGCTAGGGCATAAAGGGAGCACCTCTGCGATTGTTACAACCGGGTCATCCGGACATGTACCTCAGACGGGTGAAGCCGAAAGCTAGCATTCTTAAGAGAATAATTGGTCGGCGGACAAACGACGAACTACCTTCATTGCGATATATGAACTCTCAAAATATAAAGCCTCATGTGATTTTCTACATCACAGCATAGGCACGCATAAATAACGCATGCTGACCCATGGAGAGGAACCCCTAACGGAACTATTCTCTCTGGAAGATGTCTCTTACGTTAAAAGTAATATAACATAACTCCCCGAATACAGTTTGTCTGTTCAAGCACTCCAACCTTTGGGAACATACTTGGTGTTTACCACATGTATAGTATTCGGAAACACTCCAACCTTTGGGTGTCAGAGGTTGAAGCAGAAGGTCTGCCATGACAATCTTTTAATATTCTGCCGTAGATAAGTTCGATGATAAAGTGTATTGTTACATGGAATCAAATGCCTACTCCTCGTCTATAATATCCATAAGGCTGTCTAGTTTACAGTCCTGTTGTGACAATTTGGCGGCTATCTTTACTTGGTCGTATACCAAGCTAACCGGAATTTCTTGCCCGTCTGGTCCCCGAGGTCCGACCCGGGCCATATGATTCGGATCCAGTCCGGTATACCGCGTTTTTACCACGGCCCAGGCTTCTCGTGCACCTTCTCGACACGCTGATGCCTTCCGTAGTTCAAAACAGCGTCGAGCTCCCTTGAATAAATCCACGAGCTCCTCCATAATTTCTTGTGGCTTAGCCATAAAGCTTTAGCCACGTTCCTCATGGCTTTCCGAACTTGCTCATGCACTTTCGATAGCTCTTACAGCAAGTCACCTTGAAATCCGGACACTTCTCCCTCAGGCCGCCCAGTTAACAAACCTACAGGAACAAATCTCGTAAACTTTTGCTTTAGGGGACCGTACGAAAGCTAGGTTAAAGGACATACTGAATATGCCGCCTTTCGGCTTCCTGTTCTCCTTCAAGGCATGCGACAGTTGGGCCCATACGTCCTTTAGGTCTTCGGCTTGCTTGATGTTTGCATCCTGTAGCTTGTTCTTCTCATTAATGGTCCGTGTTAATTCACGTTGACCAGTGGCTTCTTGCCATTTGGCATGTTGTTTGTCCGCCTGAGCAGCCTTCAGCCTCTCCTCCAACTAATCTGCCGATTCTGCAGCTGTAAACAAAACAATGTATATTTAAAAATCATTGTTGGCGCAGAATCGTATTTTCCCGACACTATTGTGCTTACCATCGGGTGCCTTCTTGGATTTCTTCAAATTTTCCAGTTCGGCGGTGACAACAGTTAGCTTGGTCCGGCATTCTTCACGCTCCTTGGACAGCGTGTTGTTTTTGTCCATGAGTACCTGATGATATAACGAGCCTTAAATCAGTTGGGCCAACTGCTTCAAGTCTCAGGGGCTACTGGCACATGATTATTGAATCTACACAAAGTTTTTACCCGCATATCCTTCGCAAGCAGGTGAGTGGCTCCGGCAAGTCCATCCCAAGCAGCTCGGATATGTGCATCCGCAGAGCTGAGGGCGTTGAATGCCTCTTCGGTGAAACTTGGGTCGCACAGGGCCTCTTTCCGCCGCTGATGATTCATCGCGCTCTCCACTTCAGAATTGGTGAGAAATACATTATCTGAATCCTCTTGGAGATGACAATCCAGGGTTGCGCCCGTATCAATCCTAGTCCTTGTGGCAGGGTCCGGGGCCGGATTGGTCGATGCATGGCCGGCGAGGTCCCCGGACGCAGTCCAGCGTATGCTCTTCCTAAAATATGGCACAGCGGGAAACGTCACAATCCGGTATATCCGCCGAGTGCATGTTAAAAACTATACCTCTTTGGTGAAGGTAGGGGGCCGGTAGGATCACCGTTTGCCTTTCTTTTCAAAGAATCGCCCTGCACGGGTGCCGCCTTCTTAGAGGACGATCTGATACAGCTCGGTGAGACGAGCGCCGCCCCTTCGGAGCATGAGACTGTGTGGCAGGTGAGGCGCAATGGGAAAACTCTTTTGGAGGAGACGTCTCCTGGGTACTTCATGGGAGGACGGGAGAAGGCCTGGGTAATCGGCTATAATGGCCACTTCCGTGCCATCGTAGCTTGCCCGATAAAAGACTCCTTTCTTAAGTTCTATAAATATATCTGGATCCCTTCATATCCGGGATCCAGGTCTCGAACATGGTCCTCTGGCTGCAGAGCAGGGCTGTAGACCCCCTCGATGACCTTCCTCCACTCCTATTAAAAGTAGCCAGATAAATTTGGCTAGTATAATGCAGGAAGAGATTGAGTGAGGCCAATAATCAAAAAGAAACTCACCTAGTCAATGGGGATATACATGGAAAAACCTTCCCGACATTTCAAGCTAGTGAAGTCTTCCTTCTCCCCCTTGTAAAGGTTAGCTAAGCTGGTGGCGAGGGCGGCAAAATTGCCTGGACCCTTGCATAGACAATGGGATGCATCGTCCTACCCGTTGTAATTCCACATAGGAAAACCTCTCGATTGGAGCGGCTGAACGCATCACGTTATTGAAATCGCCATTACCTCGATCATAGACAGCCCAGAGTTGGAAAGAACTCTGATCTTGCTTGCTAGCCTCTTAACCTCCGCACTGTCTTCTTCCTCAAAGCTTCGGGGATGCCAGCTGGTGCGCTTCTTTAAAGGAGCACTGCAGAATTCGGGAAGACCATGCCGGACTGGGTCTGGAAGAACGACGTCTTGAATATAAAACCATTCCGAGGGCCACTCTTTGGATGCCTTCTTCGGAGTGTCGGGCAGGTATCTTGTCTCGGCTATGCGCCATACTTCGGCGCCGCCCACCTCGAATATAGATCCCTTTTGGGAGCAGGGGACAAGGCAGAAATATTTCTGCCATAGCTCGAAATGAGCCTCGCGGCCTAGAAACAGCTCACAAAGAGCAACAAAGCCCGCGATATGTAGAATGGAGCCTGGCGTCAGATTGTGTAGTTGGAGGCCGTAATACTGCAGGAGACCTCTGAGGAAAGGGTGGATAGGAAATCCAACGCCTCTCAAAGGGAAGGAAAAAAAGCACACCCGTTCCTCTTTTGAAGGATTGGGGAAATTTTCCGCCAGGGCTTCGCCATTGAGGGAAGTTAATCCAGCCCGAACGGTGATTAGATCCACGGGAGGAAGATATCCCTGCGTCTGAAGTTTATTCAGATGGGCGTGGGATAATGAGCAGCTTTCCCAGTCGCCTTTTTGAGGGCCATGGGGGTGTGAGGAAGAGATAGGAGCGTTGTCCATGTTTGGACAATTCCCTATGGCGAGTTCTAAGGATTTCCGTGAGGTGTGGAATGGCATCTGAGATCTAATCTCCTTAAATAGGCACCTTCCCTGCGTGGTCAAGGGGTTATTTGTAAAAAACACCTAGACCGTTCGCATTCGTTTGACACGTGGAAGCCGAGGCGACGGAAGCCAAGAACCAATAGAATATGATATCTTATGTGGAGCTGAACTATCGTCAATCCGAAGTATAATGGAGAACCCGCCTTGCAAAGCCGAAGACATAAAGCCGGATACTATGTCGTCATAGAAGGCAAGTTTGGGGGCTACTGATGGAGTCCTGGATTAGGGGGTCCTCGGATGGCCGGGCTATGTGACATGGGCTGGATTGATGGGCCGTGAAGATACAAGATAGAAGGCCTTCCCCCGTGTCCGGATGGGGCTCTCCTTTGTGTGGATGGCAAGCTTGGCGTCCGGACGTGTAGTTTCCTTCTTCTGTAAACCGACTTTTTATAACCCTAGCCCTCTCCGGTGTCTATATAAACCAGAGGGTTTAGTCCGTAGAGGCTATCAAAAATCATACAGGCCAGACATCTACGGTTTAGCCATTACGATCTCGAGGTAGATCAACTCTTGTAACCCCTATACTCATTAAAGTCAATCAAGCAGGAAGTATAGTATTACCTCCATTAAGAGGGCCTGAACCTGAGTAAACATCGTGTCCCCCGTCTCCTGTTACCTTCGATCCTCAGATGCGCAATTCGGGACCCCCCACCCGAGATCGGTCGGTTTTGACACCAACACCCGCATTGATGATCGACCTATCGCGCGTGTTCTATTATGACCAAACGTTTGCGATGTGCACAACATCACAAACAGTCCATAATTTCGAAGCATCTGTGGTAAGGTGACTATCACAAACATTTAATAAGAAAGAACTGTGTGCCATGCTGTTGTTAATCGCACACGTTTTTTCTTGGCTGATCATGTGTGGAGATTGATTGCACATGTAGTGGATCCTAGAAACATGTCTGATCTCCAAGTCTATCACAGACGTTTTGCTTTCACAAACCGTGTGAAGTGTAATCCCTAATTTAAAAATCACATGTTTTGAATTTGAAAGTAGGCAATCACTTATTTCATATCCAACCATGTTTATTACAAATATAGGTTCAACCACGAATGCATAATTTGATGCATAGGTACATATACTGAAGAACTAGAGAAGCACCAAGTAAAGAATGATGAAACACAGTTGTACTAAAGGCTGTAAAGAGAGGGGAAAAAACATTCTGGTTGCTGGAGAAGGTGAAGCGGAATGCCCATATTGTGCCCTCCTCCATGTGTAATGTGCGCACGAATCTAGGCCAACCCCTTGTGATGGCTGCCCGTCCATCCTTCACTGTATTCATTACGACTTCTCGATGCTCATTGTAGTATGGATGAAATATTTTAACATTCATTGCGTGTCCACCAATCATGTACTTTGCGAGGTAATCTTGAGTGAACTGCTTCGGGAACCAGTGCGAACGAAAAAGATTCAGACATTGTTGTCTAACAACTCATTATGGGCAGTAAAAAGAGAAGGCTGCAGAGTTTGTAGTTACCATCCTACAGCTCACTATTGTGTTGGATAGAGCATAAACAAATAATTTGCTTGCCACCATTTGTATCTTTTTCCTAATAATCCTTATCAGTTTCCTCACTTGATGCTTTTTCATGAATATCTCATTGCCCCATACGCAAAAAGGGTCGATGCGTGGATCCTTGCCAAGGGCATATGTACCTACAAGCAACAAGTCAATGTTATAAGCTAACAAGTGTCCAGGCCTGGATCTATATGCACTACATTATGGAACGACAAGGGGAGTACAAGCCGAGGGATGAAACTAACCTCGGCGGAAAATGGTGGCCACTCCCGTTGTTGTCCTGCATAAGTAGTGGAAAGGCGTGATAAGTACATCAACCTTAAAATCAAACAAGTATAGCAAAGGTAAACAACATCATCTCCATATGATAGCTTGAATGTGTTGGTTTCAGCATGCTGTTAAAGCAGATATAAAATGGAAGGCAATGTTACCGGCAACAGGCTTAACAGCCATCAAATATTGCAATTCAAACTGGTATTGTTGAAAATGAATCAAACGTAGGTAATGCTTAAACATCACACTGGATAAATGTGTAAAACTGAAATAAAGGGCATGTGTTAACTACACCAGGCATAACTGGAACAAAATATAGCCGTTCAAACTGGTATTGATGCAGTCGAGCGGCACAGTTCGGGCTTGCACCTAATGAATATCACATTGTGAATGTCTGAAATAAACAAGGCATAAGTGATCAGTATAACAACCATATATAGCCATTGAAAACTGGATAGAGTCTCAGTGCAACCAACCTAACAGGCAAGTACAGATAAACAGGGCATATGCTTGGAAACTGGAGAAATTTTCACTATAACCAACCTAACAAGCAAATATAGATAGACAAGGCATCTGCTTGAAAACTGGACAAATGCTCACTGCAACCAACCTAAAAACCAAATACAGATAAACAAGGCATCTGCTTGATAACTGGACAAATGTTCACTCCAACCAACCTAAGAACCAAATACATATAAACAAGGCATCTGCTCGATAACTAGAAAAATGCTCACTACAACCAACGTAACAACCAAATACAGATAAACATGGCATCTACTCACTATAAACAACCAAATATAGCCATTCGTGAAACTGAAGTGGACAATTCATACTTAAACATCACATAGCCTATTGAACAATACATTTTTGCATAACTGAAATAATTAAACACGTCACAGTTAAAGCACCGCACGGCAAATGCTACTACAACAAACGGTACGGGTTGGCAAGCTAGAGAAGGTAAGATTTGCTGATAGGATGTTGCCTCACATGTCATGGACGGGATCCTTCCAGTTAGAAGAGCACAGACCCATGGTGCGCTCCCTGATGTGACAGATGGACTGTTTCACCTTGGAAGAACCTTTGTGGGTGCCATCCTCGTGGTCGTGGTCGATGAGTTCTGACTTGGCAATTGAGGATCCCAAGCCGCCGCCATTGAACGTGTGCTTCAGAAATGATAAAATGGGCTCGATGGCGTACAAGGATCGCAGACTACTTGGCAGTGGAGATCAGCGGCAGGGCCGTCGAAGAGATCAATGGGATTTAACCAGAGGGGTTGGGGATGGACCACTTAACCTGTGACATGGCCTGCGTGAAGCCGTCGCTGTCGACGAGCTTGATGTCATAGCCAGCTTTCCCGAGATACAGTAATACGCTAGCCCGCTGACATGAAGCCTTCGACATGGCAACATAGTCAACGTCTTCGCCGGCTTCGGCGGCGACGTGTAGCTCCGAGATCAACAGGTTGGGGCGAACGGCGGCCACCTTGCCAACGTCCGTCGGAGAGGCCATGATAAACCTCTTCTTGGCCAAACGCTCGTCGGGCTCCCCGGATACGTGGTCGAGCTTTGGCTGCGACATTCTAGAGCAGGGGATGTGGATCTGGCGGGGAAGGACACCGCAGGCCTCATCTAAAAAATCAGGGGAGTGGGGTGACGGTATGGGAATCACTGCGTAACCTGAAATTTATTATCTAAGCTAGGAGGAATGGGTAGACCGGCAGGGGTTGGCGGTGGCCGTGAGCTAGGGTTCGAGGGGGGAGGGGGCTGGGTGGGGTACTGTGGAGGGGGGGGGGGGCGGTGTTTGAGGATATGCCGCGACTACTGAAAAATTTAGTAATGGTGTGTGGGGATGGTGGTGGACGAGGGAGGGCGACGGTTCAAATGCCTCGGCTACTGCAATTTAACTATAAGGTCGGTGCTGGAGGAGTGTGGGCGACGGTTGAAGTATGGCGGCTACTAAAATTTAGGTAAAGGAATTCATGCAGGGCGGGAGTGCCCAAGATCGCGCACGGTCCAATAAGAATATGCGTGTATGATAATAAGGAAAAGTGGCGGAACCGCCGATTTTTGCATCGCTCAAGGCGGGTAATTTGTTTTTATATTTCTAGCTAGCTGGTCTATCACACACGGTTCGTCCTAATTTCTAAATAAACTACCCGCCTTTAGCTTACGCAGGTGGTAATTTTACAGAGCACTTGCATCACACACGGTTAAGCCAGTACCTCCACCCTTTGCTCATGCTTGCATAGTCATGGTGATTTTACAGCGCACTTGCATCGGACACGGTTGAGCTAGTACCTCCACCTTTGGTCGCGCTTGCGCAGTCGTGGTGATTCACAACGCACTTGCATCGCACACGGTTCAGACATTATACCCATGTCCATTGAGCGTCATCAGAGTCTTTGCAGCAAAAAAATGTTAGAGAGGGTCAGAAGACAGCCACACCAGCATGTGGCCCAAATATATATATGAGTGAAAAGGGTGGTCTGTGATGTTCAAAATTGCAATGCACAACTTTGACGGGGCGGGCCCACGGTTGGGCGCCTCGTCGAAGATCGATGAGAGGGGCTAGAAGTCAATAACCACCTAGAAAGTGGCCAAATATATGAAGGAATATTGGGTGTGATGTTTAAAACTTTAAATACACAATGCACAACTTTGGTGGCACCTGCCTCGCAAACCCGAAAGCACCCTTGGATATATCTATAATGACATAATGTCCTAGCTAGCTGGGGTGCTCGACCCACCACCTCCCACTTCATGTCAGCGGGGCGGATGCACGTAATGATACTTTGGTCATACATGCATGTCGCCATGACCTACCATAAGACAGACCAGTGAATCTATCGTTTGGTCAAATGACAACCGTTGTTGTCGATAAACCGGTTGGGTCAATAGATTGAACCGTCATAAAAATCGCACGAGAGGGACCACAAAAGCAGCACCTCTTGCATGCGGCCCAAAATGATGTACGTTGGAAGGGGTGATGTGTGTTTCCAATATAGAATAATGTACAATTTAGATGTGGTGTCTACCTCTCGATACACACAACAACCATGAAAGCTAGGTAGTTAAGGACGAGATATGCAGGGTACGATGTAGGTCGAACCCATCAATCCGAGCATGTGGGAGGGAATCCTGACAACGCATGAGCTCGAGCTTCGGTTGAACGACATGTGACGGTTGAGGGAGTCCTGGATTAGGGGGTCCTCGGACAGCCGGACTATATCCTTTGGCCGGACTGTAGGACTATGAAGATACAAGATTGAAGACTTCGTCCCGTGTCCGGATGGGACTCTCCTTGGCGTGGAAGGCAAGCTTGGCAATACGGATATGTAGATCTCCTCCCTTGTAACCGACTCTGTGTAACCCTAGCCCCCTCCGGTGTCTATATAAACCGGAGGGTTTAGTCCGTAGGACAACAACAATCATACCATAGGCTAGCTTCTAGGGTTTAGCCTCTACGAGCTCGTGGTAGATCAACTCTTGTAATACTCATATCATCGAGATCAATCAAGCAGGAAGTAGGGTATTACCTCCATCGAGAGGGCCCAAACCTGGGTAAACATTGTGTCCCCCCGCCTCCTATTACCATCCGTCTTAGACGCACAGTTCAGGACCCCCTACCCGAGATCCGCCGGTTTTGACACCGACAATGGTGACCGGCCCTAACACGAACTAGGAGGGATCCATTCATGGCCAACACGTACCCCTCGTTATCGGTCAAAGGTATGATATATATACACTCGGGGAGCTCACATATATGCGTGTCGTCACAAAAAACCGCAGAAGGGAGACGTGGTCGGTCAGAAGACCCCGTATACACAGCATGTGGCCCCAAAATATCTATGGGAACAGTGGTGTGTGATGTGTTTAAATCCCTAATGCACAACTTCGATGGGCCACCAACTACATTACAAACTGAACACCGTACCCGACCCCAAGCCCGGTTCAATATGTATGATGTTGGTTTCCCAACTTCGAGGCGGCGGGGGGGGGGGGGGGTGGCTCGTCCTACGGATGTGCTCAAACTATATTTGGTCTAACGTGGCACACATAGCAATAGTAAACCATCATTGGCAAACCCTTCTCGTTGTTGGATCAAAGGGATAGATTCTATGGGCCCCCCTCGTTGACGGTAAAGGATAATATATACCTCGGGGATCCCACAGATATGTGCAGCGTCTATATACTCTAGCCCGAGCACGCTTAACTTCTGCATCCTATTCGACTAGACTAGCGGATGGGAAGCCGCACCTTGCTGATAGGAATTGCCTCCTTGCCTTTAAGGCGTTTCACGCTGGTCACCCTATGGGACCTACTCCCTCTTATCACACACATTTGTGCTTTTAGAAACTGTGTGCAATATTTACATGGTCGGTGTGTCGCTGCCTTGCCTTTAATGACCACTGACACTGTTAGCTGGAAAACGATGGGAGAAGAGGCGGGAAACCGATGAGAGGAGTGGCGGGGAAACAGTAGCCTGTTTGGATATATATCAACATTAATATAGAAAACATAGTAGAGAAGGAAGCGTGAGCTAGCACGACGCATGCGCACAGTGCTTTCCCATGTACTACATGTGCTGTCGAAAGGGTTGAGGATTGCCATTCGATCTGGGAGCATCGAACGGTGCAGACGTACAATCCGTGGGGTTTGGGTTCTGGCCAATCAGAACGCACGAATCATATCGCGTGCACAACAGGGGGGATGGGGCATCGGCCACGGTTCCTACGGCTTTCGTGAGTGAACCGTGTGCTATTTGAAAACATTTTGTGAGAAGAATCTTGGTTTTTAAATCCCCGTAAATGCAAAACTCACCCGAAAATCGTGAAACTTGGCATGGTGTCACGACATGGCACATATATGTCGAGGAAGTTTTTTCGTCCATTTTGGCGCAAGTTTTATTACAAGCATCTTACAAACCGGAGCTTCTCTCAAAGAATCCTTGTGGTTCCGATAGGGAAACGTGTCCCCCTTGTGGGCGAAACGATAATCACTACCTCTTTTTGCCTTGTATTTTCTTCTACGGGCAACATGGAACGACAGGATATCCGTGCTGAAATTTAAACTTATTCAGGGCTCGTTTGGCCTTTTTATCCACTAATTGAGTTTCCTAGGCATTTAATGTCCATAATTCAAATCTGAACTTCAAATACATGCTCCAATACACCAAAATGGCTAGAAAAATTATACATGGGTCTTTGGGTGCATGTTTAGGTCCCATGCCAGCAATGGGAACGAATTACAACAGTACCGACGTCCTGGCTCGTCCTCAAACATTTGGAATCTCGGTTTTTAAATTCCCGTAAATCCTAAACTCACCAGAAAGTCATGAAAGTTGGCATGGTGTCACGTCATGGCACAAATATGTCGTGGTAAAAACATTGTCCAATTTGGGCCAAGCTATTACAAACATCGTAAAAACCAGAGCTTCTCTAAAAGAAGCCTCGTGGATCCGATCGGGAAACGTGTCCCCCTTGTGGGTGAAACATAATCACTGCCTCTTTTTGCCCTGTATTTCTTCTATGGGACATGGAATGACAGGATATTTGTGCTTAAATTTAAACTTATTCAGGGTTCGTTTGGCCTTTTTATACACTAATTGAGATTCCTAGGCATTTAATGTCCATAATTCAAATCTGAACTACAAATATATGCTCCAGTTCACCAAAATGGCTAGAAAAACTATACATGTGTCCTTGGGTGCATGTTTAGGTCACATGCAAGGAATGGGAATGAATAACAACCGTACCTGCGTCCTGGCTCGTCCTCAGACATTTGGAATCTCGGTTTTTAAATTCCCATAAATCCAAAAATCACCAGAAAGTCATCAAGGGTTGCATGGTGTCACGTCATGGCACATATATGTCCTAGTAAAAACATTTCCAATATGGGCCAAGCTTTATTACAAACCTCTTACAACCGGAGCCTGTCGCAAGAAGCACTACAAAAAAATACACTTCCGTGATGATACATGTTTGTCACAGTAGGTCACGTTTTCTGTCATGCATGTACATCCATGACAAATTTATGACAAAATCAAGATAGTCATACCTGTGCTGTCGTTGAAGTGTTCCATGAAATTACCAAAATTATCATCACGGAAGTGTCCACTTCCATGAAGATAAATCGCGCGTCACAGAAGTGCTTTCGTCAAAGGTGACCGACACATGGCATCCACCGTAACAGAACGCCGTTAAGCTATCGGGTCCGGTTTTGGATCCGATATCCCGTTAACAGCCTCGACCAATGGGGATTTTCCATGTGTAAAATCATCATTGGCTGGAGGAAACACGTGTCGGCTCACTGTTGCAACAAATGTCATCCACTCATTGGACCCAAAGCGCCTACGATACGTCGACACGTGGCACGGCCCAAGAGAGGCCCAGTCCTATGAAAAAGCCGGCCCATTTGACTTGGTTAAAAGGTGGCGGGCCGGCCCACGCAAGCCTGCTAACAACATGTTCGCATATAGCCCATTTACAACCCGCTAACCCAGGGCCCGCTTACAGCCTATCCGAATTAGGCCCAGTAGCGTCATCTGGGCCGTCCAATATAATTCCATCCCGTTTTAACTTCCGGCCCATGTATGGCCCATGACGTCTTTCGGCCCATATGAGGCCCTTATTACTCTCGGCCCATTAACGGCCCGTGGTAAAACTGCCCCGTAATGAACACTGTATCACTTTATACCCATTAACGGCACGTGGTGAGACTGGCCCGTAATGAACAGTGTATCACTTTATACCCATTAACGGCCCTTTATTCCGTTGGGCCGTTTCCAGCCCATGTTGTCTTTCGGCCTTCTCGGGGCCCATTTATTCTTGGGCTCATTTCCACATTCGTTTACTTACGGGCCGTTACTGTCATTTTTTGCTTGTGGGCCAAATTCAGCCCGTGGTTACACTCGGCCCGTTTGCGGTCCGTTAATACGTTGGGCCATTTTCATAGCGTCATCAAAATACGGCCGATTACCGATGGCCCGTTATGGTCGGCCCATGAACGGACGATTTCAGCTCTAGCCAATTTCCAGCCATAATGTGGTCTGTTATTGGCCCATGTTTGGCCAACCGATCATAAGCCCGTAGAAGGCCCATTGATGATACGGCCCATAGAAGGCCCATTGTGGATACGGCCCGTATAAGGCCCATTGTTTCTATGCAACGTAGAAGGCCCATTGTTTCTACGACCCTTAGAAGGCCAAGTTTTTCTACGGCCCTTAGGAGGCCCAAGTTAACTACGGCCGGTGGGCATCAAAGTTCGCCACCAGTGCAAATATAGGGAACACCCTACACTATTCAAAAATGGCTTGCTGTTTTCTTCAGCCGGTGGGTGCACGTTAAGAATAAATTTTGTATCGCACCAAAACAAATTACAACTATAAAACAAAAGGAAGGTTGGCATAAATGTTAACAGTCTAGCAGATAAATGCACCACCAGAAGTTCAGAAGCTCAGTTCATTTGACCTGACTGTTACGTTGTCATGATGTATTGTCCGATGGAGCACCATAACCTTCGCCTTCAGTTCTCCTAGGCTCCTGAACAACATTGCAAATGTCTGATAGTCTGGTTTCAAAACCATCACAAAGGATCTCTGTTAGGGAATGGACTTGTGTCTGGAGCGCAGATACAACATTGTTTTGAGCTTGCATATCTTGATCATGAGGCAGTTTGGACGAGATTGCCTTAACAACCAAGCCAGTATTACGCAGGAACGTGCTTTTGGCAGTGTTAGTGGACATGTACTCACCCACTACAGCAAGAGCTAACATTGCAGTTATAGTTGCTTCCACCATTTTTTCCATAGCTCGCTGAAAAGTTGTGGTTTTACATTAGTATTACCAGAACAGAAGATATTAAGGAGGCAACAAAACCAAACAAAATAGCTTTGGTCTATATACATAACTTATTCTGGTGAACCCATGTAAAATAATAGTTGTATTTTATTGCAAAGTACATAATAAAACCAGGTTCCAAACATATGACCATGTACCATCGCTAATGTATTGTCTATTTCTTCACATTGTATTGAGGGCTAAGGATAAAGAGACGAAGTTTATAATATGGTAAGTATAGTATGAGATCATTCATATCACAAAACAACTAAGAACAGACAAACAGGCAATTGTAACATTGTGTGGGCAAGTCCAACACGGAACTAGATTACAGGTCAAGATCAAAGGAACATCACTCCTCTCTTTTAAACCATGTAAGGTGCAATGATATGCTAAGACAATTGTGTATGCAATTGAAAAGAGTAATAGACATTGGCTGCAAACCATGCAGTTCAAGGCACAAGTCAGAGTAAGTAGTAGTTAAAAGGCATGAGGATTAAGGACTTACAACAGCGGCTTCGACTGGTGTAGTCATGCCCTTCTTCTTGCTGGTGTGACAGTCCTTGAAGATTTCCACAGCATTTGGTTCAGGTACTTTTTGGTCCTTGCAGGCTTTCCTCTGCATTTGGAACAAGTCAATATAGATCTGATAATATGGTATAGCAAAAAGAGTGAAATAGCAGCTAATTACAAGAGCCTCGCAGTGTGCAATATAGCTAAGAGATTCTGTCGTTTGTTGGAATTTCACTTTCGTACGGTTGGCCTTGTTCTTTGAACATTTCACCTACAAGAAGATAGATTTGTGTGGCACATGCGTAAATAGGACTTCAACATGTGATCTGATGACATATATATAATATACCTGATACTTCGGATCGGACCAGTGTTTAACAAGGCCTCTCCTGTCTTCATTAGATATATTTTCCACTTGAGATGTTTGGGCAAGTTCACTGTTAGCCTTGCCTTCAAAGTGAGTTTTCCTCAAGTTATACCGATACTGTCGCAGAGCAGACTTGAAAACATGGGTGCAAGCTTGTCTGGTTGCATCATCTTGGCTATCCAACTTGAACCTCATCTGTTGAAAATTATGGGAGTCTCATTATCAGCAACCTAGAAAGTATTAGACACAGCAAGATGATATTACTAGTTTCCATACATAACCATACTTACAGATAAATGGTCGAGGAAGGTGTTGAACTGGGTTTCGTCTTTGTCATTCCTGTACTGAATCCATGTTGGGAGGATACGTACATGACACCTAACAACAACCGCTGCCTCTGATACTAACTTGGCTGACTCTGTAGCATCATGTGGCCTTTTTAAACCTGCCTCAAAACGGATCTCCATTCTTCCTCCTCTAGATTCAGTTAACCTATCGAGCATTATCCCTGATGTTTGTTTCCTCTTGCGCCAAGGTGCTAGTCCAACAAGAAACATAGGAAGTGTTAGTGTACATCAAACTGTGAAACTACATATAAAGAAGCATGCAACTGTAACTTGACTCCAGCAACTACCTTCTTGTTGTTGAAGCTCACAAAGTTCATCTGATCTTGCCAACTCATCTTGTGACAAGAGTGCTTCGAAAGTAGTGTCAGGTGGCAACGGAGCTTGGGAACATGCTGCTAGCTGAGTTGACCAACGAGTAAATCGTGCAGCTGGTGGTATTGTGGAAGGTGTTGCAACAACTAGGGTTCTCTCTGCTTGTTTGGTGGCAGTTATTTCTTTCTGTTTGGCTTGTCTGCAGCTCGTGTAGCATGGGATAGCCTGTCGGTACAATTTTCCGCTGGACTTTGACCTTCTATTGCACCATCAGTACCAGCAGAATCTGTAGGATTGTTCCGTTTCCCTTTCCCTGTCATTCTGTCTTGCTTCCTCTTTCTCTGTGCCATGTTAAGTCAAGCCGACAGGAAAAATGAATAACAATTTAGGTCTTCAGAACAAATGTACTTTGATGTAAGAACATGGTGTGATAGACAGATATTGTATGTTCTAAAAACAGGAACACGTGTCTTAGTCACAAATATAATGTGTAAAGTAAGCAGATGAAATTCAACAAAATTAGAAGCAATACAAGCTGGACATCATACATACATGCAACCACATATAACAGTGCCAAGTTAGAGGGAGCACCTCTGATGGTGCACTAGGGGAGACGTGCTCATCACCAACACAGCTATGTTGAGTGTCTATGCATGTGTTGTCTTGGAAATCATCTTGGGGGGATGGAGGAGTAGAATCTGTAGAGGCCTTCCATTTGGAAGGAGCACCTTCATCCGCTGCCTTGCTAACTTCCTTCCGCTTTATTGATTTTGAATTGTCAAGTAAAACCGACAAGAAAAAACAATAAAATTCACTCTTCAGAACTCATTCGTGCATGATACTGACAATCACTACTTTGATGTAAGGCAAACACATGATTCAAGGATGCAATAATACGAAAAACAGGACGACATGGCATATTCACAACTGTTTGTGTAAACTAAGCAGAAACCATTTCACCAAATAAGAAGCAATGCAAGCTAGACACCACGTGAAAGATGCAACCAATATGACTCTGCCAAGTTAAAAGTGTCCCATCATAAATGGCATTTCAACAAATTAGAAGTAGCGCATGCTATAAATCATATCAAAGATGCAACTAATATCACACTTCATGTACTGAAGGTGTCTTGTCATATTGATTTATGCGGGATACAAAAAAACAATAGTTTTATGTGAGTACATGCTTAATAGACAGATGTACTATGTACAAAATACAGGAAGACATGTCACATTAACATGTATAATGTATAAGCTAAGCAGAATAGCACATGCAGTTTAACCAGATTGGAAGAATTACAATCTAGACACCGTATGCAACATGCAACCACATATCACGCTGCCAAGTTAGAGCAAGCACCTGCGATGCTAGTGTAGGGGAAATGCGGTAATCAACTACAGAGCTACGTTCACTATCTTCATCTAGCCTTGTTGTTTCTTGAGAATCATGTCGGGAGGCTGATGCTACATTCTTTAAATGAGGAGTAATCCACTTGCCTGACTGCCTCATCATAAGTGATTGATGAGGCACAAGAACATTAGTTTGATGTAAGAACATGGTTAATACACAGATGTACTAGTATGTACCAAAAACAGAAAGGCATGTCATATTCAAAGGTATAATGTGTAAGCTAAGCAGATGCAATTTAACCAAATTGGAAGCAATACAAGCTAGACATCCGGCTGGAGTGGTGAGCATGGTCATCTAGGACCTGAGAGCCTGGTGGGAGGTGAGCTGCTTCGCCACCATCGCGGCTTTTTAGTTGGCTTCTAGGTGACGCCTGTCTTTGCTGGGCTTGTCACTGGCTCGGCCAGTGCCCTGACTAGCTATTTGTCTTCTGGTGCTCACAGGATGGTGGTTCATGTAAAAAAGATATTTCCTTATCTTAATAAAGAACGAATTCGGCCTTTCGAATACAAGCTAGACACCATATGGAACATGCAACCACATATGACACCGCGAAGTTAAAGCAAGCACCTAGGATGGTGGTTCATTGCGAGCGAGGTCATCAACTCCAGAGCTACGTATACCGTCTCCATCTGCTGACACTGCACCCTTTATAGCGTTGTAACGTGCCGTGCTTACCCGCGTAGAAAGCTGGAGCAACTTCTCTCTTTTCTTTTCTGCTTCTCTCGAGGCAGACTCTGAAATACCCTTGCATGAAAACACAATAGTGAGAGTATGGGTGAAGTTTGTGCAGAACTAGTGCAATGTAAAAGTAGCAGATACGGTGGCTGAAAAATAAATGACAGGAGACATATGATAGCTCTACAACATTGCATGGCAATCAAAATTAGATTCTACTCCATATGATTTTGTAATATATGAGCACAGGAAACGCAGGTACTCCTCCAGCACAGCACCACATGTGGTCATATCAAGATAACAGTCGACTGAAAATAAATAGGTCAGTCGATTTTTTTAATGAACTGTCCGATCTATAAGGAACAGGCATATGGCCTTCGTCTACCTCCCGCCAGTCACTGTTGACGATCTTTCTCGAACCGCCAGCGACCACCGGCCCAGACCCCTGCCTCCGCCGCCCCGCCCTCCCCTCGACCTCACACCACTGCCGTGCTTGGCAGCGCCCCCAGGCCATCCCTTTAATCCCGGCCGACCTCCAGATCGGGCGCCAGTAGATCTAGGCCCCACACACCCCTAAGATAAACACCGAGGCGCTGCTTCCCCGGCGTAATAGGCGGACTAGCACCTGTTACACCGGGGAATGCTTCCGTTAATTGGGAATCAACTGGCCAGGAATTGAAATTCAGGGGGGCGATGGACCTCTAGCTAAGGTGAAATAGTATATGAGGAGAAACCTTGTGCATCGCGAGTTACTAGGAACATCTAGTATTAAGAAGAAGCGGTCAACTAGTGTATTCTGTGGGATGAATACTGTGCAAGCAGACACGTAAGATTTGCACGAATAAGGGAAGAGGAGTACCATTTTCGGTTGCCGGTGTGGTCACCTCCACATGTCACGCCGATCTTCTTTTTTTTTTGGGGAAACCGATGTTCTGGAGGGTGCAGGCTTGGACGAACCCATGGCCAAATTGTTGACTGTGTTGACGTGGCCGTATGTCAGCGGAGGGTAAGCAGATCCGAGGCGGCGAAGGACGGCGTAGCAGGAACAGCTCCGGTGCGGTGGAGGGTCGCGAAGTTGGAGCGGCAACGGTGAGGCGCAGGACGGCGTGGTTGAACTGGCTTGGGTACGGATGACTCGGCCTTGACTCAACTACTAGCCGTGGAGGGCGTTGCAGTTGAGGTTGCGGTGGACGACGACGTCGGGGTATCGGCTCCGGCATGATGGAGGAGGGCGGCGGTTGATGGGTGGAATGGGGTGGCGGACGGAGGACGCCGAGGTTTCGCGGCTGGTGGAGAGGTAGTTTTTGCGCCCACGGAGTACGAATGGGAATCAGATGGGTGGGCGGGGGGAGGGGGAGAACCATGTTTCGGTCTGGGACGCGCTTGTTTTTGGCTTTTTTTAACAGAAGATGGGACGCGCTTCTTTGAAATTTGGGGAAAGTACAAACTTTGCCCCCCTCTTAAATTTCGGACCTACTGCGGGCCAGGGGTAGGATGGTAATCCCAGGTGTCCCAAATAGTGGGCGGGAGCGATTTCGGCCGCGCGCATGTGTGCTTAGGCGGCCATTCTGTATGAATGTTTTTCGGAGGCGGTTGCGTGGCGTCTAGATGAAGCTACAAACCTACCCCGGTTTAGACCTTTGGACGTTGGGCCGGTAGGTTTCACGGGTCGGAGTTATTAGAAAAGTAATTTCCTTGTACTACCAAACATTGGTCTCACGCGGTTTCGGGTGAGTAGAGGCTCTTTTGGCGCTTCGTTCGAAATTTTGAAACACAAGCATTCACGTTTAGAGTACTCTTGAACTTTGAGGATTGACCTAAATAGACAACGTTAAATTTGACCTTGTATGTTTGAAAACCTCATTAAATTATCGGCTTCTTTTTGAAATTTAGACACTTGAAAATCCTATAACTACGATTATTTTGGAATGGAGGAGCTAAATTAGAATCTATTTTGTACACGACTACATATGCTATTATGTACAAAATCAGAGCAAAGATTGGTGCCCCCATAATTTAGGTATGATTTGCAAATGCCATGATATCAAATTCAAATAATTGAATGGACTTCATGTTGAATTCGATTTTTTAAAACCACCTTAAGTTGAATTCAAATGTATGCTATCTCATAGGTAGCTATTTCGAATGTTCATTGTGTAACTTTCGTATGTATAATGTGCTTAACACACACAACATGAACTATACTCACATTTATATTCGATTGCAAAAGCGATGCATTGTCTGGAGTTCAAAATACTAACTATGTGGATCAATTGTGTCGAATAATAACACAGACATGCTCAAATTCGATAGAATCTAGATGTCTGATGGATCAATGACCGTTCCTTACGCGAATTGCAAATATCATGATCATATCCTAATATTTGGATGCAATTTATATCTTCAGTCAATGTGTACAGCAGTCTTGTACGTGTAGTTTCACTCTCCATCGGTGGTCTCTCACACATGCTCACACACTCTCTCCCGAGGTGTCTTTCTCGCACACATGCTCTCGATATCACCCTTCCTCCCTCTCGTAACCATTTACGACTGTTTTCACTAACCTTTATCACAAACACTCTTCCTCTCGCAAGCATACACACGCACAATCCCCATCGACTCTTTCTATATACATAGAACTACCTACGTGTCTCCTGTATGCACATTATCTTTAGGCCTGTCTCTCACGCATTGTCTCACACCTCTCTTCCTAATCGACGGGTATGATTCTAGCGAGCATTCTGTAGGATGCCCCTTAAAGTTAGGTTGGATGAATAGTAATATCAAAGATAAAGGGGTCACCTTCACTACAAAAAAAAGACACATCCATGACATTTTGGGCCGAACGATTTTTTTTTCTGTCGTACATATGACACTTCTATGACGATAATTGTGACAAAATCCGGTATCATCATAGATGTGGTGGGCTCCTACTTCTATGACAAAAAAACATGACAGAAAATGGGTTTTCGTCCTAGGCGGGCCGGAGACGCAGCTGCATGACATTCTTTGGGCCGTCCATGACGGAAAAAACCGTGGTAGAAGCGAGGGGGAGGAAAATTTTGGGGAGTTCCCGGTTACGATGGGAGGTGGGGGGGCGAGCGATGCGCGTTTCGCTCGTACACGTACGCGCGTGTGTGCGAGGCGTTGGATCTAACTGTACCCGAGCGAGGCGTTGGGCTCTAACTGAACCCGAGCGATTGCACTGTAGGCTACGCGTTACTGAACCCGAGCGATCGATCGATGGCTGTTAACTGAACCCGATCGAGCGATTCCTTCGCTACTGCTGCTAACTGAAGCCGATCGATTGGATGAACAGTGAGCGTTGCGGGGGGGGGGGGGGTTGGATGAACAGTGAGCGGTGGCGTTGCCTCTGGATGAACAGGACCCCGTGGTGTGGAGGGCTGGATGAACAGTAGACGGTGGAGGGGTACCTGTGGAGGGGTGGTTGAACAGGACCCCGTGGTGTGGAGGGCTGGCTAAACAATAGACGGTGGAGGGGTGCCTGTGGAGGGGTGGTTGAACAGTAGCCGGTGGAGTAGCGCGCGGTGGAGGCTGGATGAACAGGAGCCCGTGGAGGCTGGAGGAGGTCGACGGTAGCCCGTGGAGGCTGGAGGAGGTCGACGGTGGAGATGAACAGTATCCCGTGGAGTCCCGTTTTGCGGTACGCCACACCCCTCCCGAGGAACAGGACCCCCGTTTCGACCGTAGGAGCTCCATTTCGTCCGTTTTGCGGTACGCCACACCCCTCCCGATCAACAGGACCCCCGTTTCGACCGTAGGAGGTCCGTTTCATCCGTTTTGCGGTACGCCACACCCCTCCCGATCAACAGGACCCCCGTTTCGACCGTAGGAGGTCCGTTTCCTCTTTTTTGCAGTACGCCACACCCCTCCCGATCAACAGGACCCCGTTCTGAACGTAGGAGGTCCGTTTCCTCCGTTTTGCGGTACGCCAGGCCTCGTTTCCATCGCCTGTTCCGTCCAAGCCCTCCCGATGAACACGAACACGCATTCCGTTCCGACCCAGCCGGTTGGCTCCCACGCGTTCCGTTGCCTCCCGATGAACACGATGCAGTCCGTTGCCTCCCCATGAACACGAGCATTTCGTTGCCTCCCCATGAACACGACGCATTCCGTTGCCTCCCAATGAACACGACGCCGACGCTGTTTCTCCGTTCCGACCCAGCCATGTACACGAGCCCTGGCCGTACGTATGTGCGAGTAGGCGTTCGAGACCCCGCCCGTATGTACACATACGTGGCTGTATTTTCTTTCTTGCACCCTGGCCGCTATACGTACGTGTACATGCTACGTGCGCGCCTCTACTATGACACGTGCGTGCCTCTACTATGACACGTGGGCGCCTCTACATCGATCAGTATGTACGTACACGTTCGCGACCAGAATGACAACGCTACGTACGCTTCGACCACGTGGGTCCCGACTGTCAGGGACTTCCTTGCCTGCGAAGATGTAGCTGGTGGGTCCCAGCAGTCAGGGGGGCGAATCGTTTTTTTGCTCGGACGCACTTCCTTGCGTGCAAAGATGTAGCCGGTGGTTCCCAGTAGTCAGGGGGGCGAATCGTTTTTTTGCCCGAACACACTTCCTTGCATGCGAAGGTGTAGCTGGTGGGTCCCAGCAGTCAGGGGGCGAATCGTTTTTTTGCCCGGACACACTTCCTTGCATGCGAAGATGAAGCTGGCGGGTCCCAGCAGTCAGGGGGAAATGTTTTTTCCGCGAAATACAGTGGCCCGTCCGGTGGGTCCCAGCTGTCAAGTGGACGAATCATTATTTTCCGCATAATAAGGAGGCACTTCCTTGCTGCGGCCGTGGACCCAGCTGTCAGCCTCTCCACGTACAGTCCATGTCCGATGGAAGTCGTTCCTTAACCATGTTGACCAGGCCGCGCCGAGAGCACCACGGCGGTGGACGACGGCGAGGCCTAAGAAGGGGACGACGCGGAGGCGGGGAAGACGCGGTAGTGGAAGCCCGCGCGGAGAGGAGTACGAGGGTTCACTGGTTCGGCTGCGGTGTGAGGCTGCCGTCACCGCAGGGCCTGGCCAGCGGTGGGAATAGTAGGTGGCGGTGAGGCCTCCGCGGCAGCACAGCCGGCCACGGGAGGCAGGAGCACGCGGCACGACCGGCGCTGCTTTGGGCGGCTGGAGCAAGAAGACCAGAGGTTGAAGAAGCACTACGGCCGTTGGATGGACATCGTACGGTCACTGGAGCTAGGACCGTTCATATTGACTAAGTTGACAAAGCCCTCCGTCCCCGTCAACTTAGTTGGCCCAAGAGTCATCCTCCCACTATGGTGGGTCCCAGCTAGCAGGGGGTATTCATTTTTTTGTGCGCAATAAGGAGGCACTTCCTTGTGTGCGAAGATATAGCTGGTGGGTCCAACATGTCAGCGGGGGGAACGTTTTTTCGCGAAATACAGAGGCCCTTCTGGTGGGTCCCAGCTGTCAGGTGGAGGAATCATTATTTTGCGCGTACAGTCCACGGCCGATGGATGTCGTTCGTTGACCACGTTGACCAGGCCGCGCCGAGAGCACCATGGCCTAGGAAGGGAACGACACGGAGATGGGGAAGACTCGGCAATGGTTGCCCACGCGGTGGGGAGTACGAGGGTTTGCTGGTCCGGCTGCCGTCCCCGGAAAATAACAGGAGGTGTGGGTGAGTAGAGGAATTGCCTGGCCAGCAATGTAGTAGGGTGGGGCGGTGAGGCCTGTGCGGCAGCACAGCCGGCCACAGGAGGCGGGAGCAGGCAGTCCCACCAGAGCTGGTTTGGGCGGCTGGAGCAAGAAGATCAGAAATTGAAGAAGCAGCACGGCCGTTGGATTAACATCCAACGGTCATTGCTGCTAGAATCGTTTGTGGACTAAGTTGATAAAGCCAAAGTACACGTCAACCTAGTAGACCCACAAGTCAGCCTCCAAATCTGTCCCAAACAGCATACCGACCGAAATTTCTAGCCAGATTCAAATTAATTTTAAATCTAAATATACCTTAATTTAAATTCAATGAAATTTTACCCGCACAAAAACAATGAAATTTAAAATATCAAAATCCGAAAGAAAACAATATTTTGGAACTAATTGCCTGTTTGCTGTATTTTTTCATTTTACAACCCATTTATTATTACTTATAGCCCATTTCTTATTACTTATAGCCCATTTTCTGGGCAAAATGCATCCCTCCTCGTCTTGAAAGATTTCCGGCCCAGGAGGGCGTACAAAAGCAAGTAGGCCTACGTTGGTTATTCTTCAAAAAACAAAATTGCTGGCTAGCCATTTTCAGAAAGGAAAAAAATAAATTGGGCTGGTCATGTGCTAAACATATGAAATAAAAGCCTGGGCTAGACGGGCCGCGGGTCCCGCACAACCCAGTTGATACCCTTCTCCGTCCCGAAAAAACAAAATTACTGCACGCGCTGCTGGGTCCCTACTATCATGCTCACCATGTACAATCATCTCCTTATTCCTCTCGGTTGTTGACCATGTAGACAACACCGGAGGGCGGCGCCGCGGCGAGCAAACCAAGGCGGAGGACAATGGTGAGGCCTCGGAAGGGAACGAATAGGAGCCGGGGAAGATCACAGCCAGCCGTGGGAGGCGGGAGCAGGCGGTCCCGCCGGCGCTAGTTTGGCTTTGGCGGCTCGAGGAAGAAGAGACTGAAGAAACGCGACAGACGTTGAATGTCAATCCAACGGTTAAGGTTGGCACAATCGTTTGTTGACTAAGCGGACACCAAGTAGCATACTTTCTTATATATAGGAAGAAAACTGCGAGGAAAATGCGTTCGTCTGCCGTCCTCCTCATAGGGAACGGTCGCCACATAAGTGACTAGCACCCTTGGTTTTCAACCGATAGGTCTTGGGTTCGAGTCCCAGGAACTCTCAATTTTGTCCTCCTTCCTTCCTCGCAAAAAAAGGGAAAGAAAATCAAAGACTTGGGAAGGCGTACAAAACAAGCTAGTGTACCAGTAAAGAGACGTTGCCGAGTTTTAGAAAAAAGAAAGACGTGCTCATGTAGCTGGTTCGAATCCAAACCTAGACTATGACTATATATCGTGCTATGCTACTCTGCAAGTAATGAAACGGACATATCGAACGTTCGCTTCTCCTCTTGTCAACTTACTCTGCCTAGCATCAGAAGCTCTGGCCGCAGCAACCATGTCCGCTGGCTGCTCATCCACCTGCTCTTCAGCAAGCAACAACCAGATATGTGCCAAGTTGCCACCCGTACCATCGCTTGTGGGTCTCATCACACCCCCGCCGACACGCGCACCACAGCCGATTACTCATTGCAACCCGCTGCCGTTGGTGTGGTGCCACTGCTGCAAATCACGCAGAGTCATCCGTCGCATCTCAACCACAATCCGCAACCCTGGCCGAGTCTTCTACAAATGCCCGAATCATGGGGTAATAATATGTTTAAGTGTTGTTCTGCTGCTTTCAGTTGCTGTTTTTTTAACAGTTTGGTTGATGATCTTCCAATTTGATTCGTGCAGAAAAGGGAAGATTCGTGTGATTTGTATTTCTGGGAAGTTGCTGATGTGGGGGAATGCAACTACGCTGATTATTTGGTTAGCCGAGGAATCCCAATACCAGCAGGTTGGGGTGTTGGACTAGTAACTGAAAGAACGGCAGAAGAGGAAGATGCAGAGCAGAAGGTTAAAGATGCAGTTCCTCTGATCATGGCCAAGCAACAGCTGCTGAACGGCCTTGACAACAATGAGGAGATGAAAGAGCTTGTGAAGATAATGGGCAAAATCTATGTGCTCTGTAGGATGATTGTCTCTTTATTTGCAGTGTATGTAGCACTCGTGATGTATTCAGTGGCTACGGCATGAGCACTTTGCTGAAACTAGTAATGAATGAAACCTGTGTAGCAGGCTGGGCGTAGTGTTGTGACTATCTAATGATTTCTATTAACGGAAATCAGGGGGTATCCCCTTTTGCTCATATAAATAAAAAAATAGCAGAGGCCATGTCGGGTCAGCTTTGTTCTCATTCGAAGACATCGAGCAAATTGCAGTCCAACAGCAAACTATGTCATCAAATTCAAGTTTCACAGCCAAATATGAGTACAACTAAACAACAATGTCATCATGTTTTAGTTGTCATACAATCACCAAACACAAATCAGCATACATAACAAGTGATGTTCTCACAGCAAAATACTAAACAACATGTTCATCAGGTTTTAGTTGTCATAGCAAACACAATTTCACATAGTAGATAAAAAACGTCTTCTGACAGGCAAATACGACAAAAGCAATGTAATCAACATCTACAGCAGCAGCGTCAACATCTTCGCCATGTGTATCAGTCTGAATCGTAATTCCCCACGGTGTCATCTTCTTCTTCGTCCTCAACGTCCTCGAACGTTGGCTTCTTCTTGATCAACTCTTGTATGTCCACAGCACGACAGGCAATCTTTTCGCCGGCGTCATTGACGTGATGGTTCTCAAAGATATTAGGAACATCTGTGTTATCTTGTACATCAGGAGCAGTGTAAGCATCATCTTGTTGTGCAACTTCATTTAACGAATTCCTCTGCTCAAACCTTTGCAATACGCTCCAGTCATCGCTACGTGCAAATGTGTCTTCCAAGAAAATATCTGTGTTGCTTGATTTGCCAAAATAAAAGGCTCGTTGGTCTGGTACACTGCCTTGACATTGATGGATTTGAAATAATCATCAGCTCTGGGTTTTGCGATCCTGGAAAACAGGTTATACGAACGACAGCACAACAGAACCACACACCTATGATCCTCGAAACTAGAAATATACTGCAACTGAACAATGTCTCTTATGTTAGCATACATTTCAGTTTTCTCTATGTCATATGTATCCGTGCTCATGATGGCACTGTTTTTTGTCTTCCTTCCTTCGTCTCGTGCAAGGGTGTTGTAGCGCACATCTCCAACAACGCAAGATTCATAATGTCTTACCCGAGTATCAGGACCCATTGCTGGTGAGTAAAGGGCATCATCAACTGCCTGCCCATCCTCCCGCATCTTCTTAACCTATGGTTACAAAATAGACAAGCTGATCATCTTATGTACTCAATATATTAAAAAAACTGACAGTGCACTTCAAAAGCTTACATGGTTCTTGAACCATTTCGCAAATCCTACCATAACCAGTTTGTCAATGTTTCTTGGATTTTGCGGCAGTAACTCCTCTTTGTAGATGCTGCACAACATAGTGATCGCGTCAAACATCTAAATATATAAGAATGTGCGGCAAGTTTAGTAGATTACGATGTATAAGCTGCAGTACTGCACTTACTTGATATAAGGTAGTATCTCAGGACAGTTATTCAACACATACCAAACCATTTTGTCCAAATCTTTAGGTTTGTCC
The DNA here is from genome assembly GCF_002575655.3 of Aegilops tauschii subsp. strangulata. NCBI lineage: Eukaryota > Viridiplantae > Streptophyta > Magnoliopsida > Poales > Poaceae > Aegilops > Aegilops tauschii. Next base: position 73,363,231 of record NC_053041.3, read on the forward strand.
TCTTGTCGACTCTTCCCTGTAACTCGAACAGAATAATCGAAAACATTGAGCCTGGGATTGTCTTCACCCACCTCTTTGCTAAGCTGATCAGCTGTTTCAATGTATTTTGAGCAGAATGTCAACGCTTCTGTAGCAATGTAGGCCTCTGCAATGGAACCCTCGGGTCTAGCTCTGTTCCTAACATAGCCCTTGAAAGTGCCCAGCCGCCTTTCAATAGGGTACATCGAGCCATACTGTACTGGACCTCTAAGTAGTGCCTCATAAGGTAGATGAACAGCCAAATGCACCATCACATCAAAGAAGGCTGGAGGATATATCTTCTCAAGGTCGCATAGGATAGTTGGTATCTTGTCTCTAAGACGCTCTAAAGCATCTATCCTGATATTGCTACTGCAGAGTTCCCTGAAGAATTGTCCCAACTCTGCAACTGCTCTGTATAAGTCAAGCCGGCCCAATCATCTAAGGATAACAGGTAAAACTCTTTGAAGTAGGATGTGGTAGTCATGAGTTTTCAACCCTTGTACCTTGTTTCCATCTGCACTGACTCTCCTTTTAGGGTTGGAAGCAAATCCATGTGGGAATCTCACACGTGACAGGACCTCGCAGAATTCTTTTCTTTTTACCTTGTCCAAGACGTACATAGCTGGTGCCATATCCCGTGGTTTACCTTCATCTTGCACCTGCAAATCCTTTTTGATACCCAGGTGTGTCAAATCAATCCTAGATTTTAAGGTATCTTTCGTCTTGCCTTCAATATTAAGAAGTGTGCCGATAATGCTGTCACATATATTTTTCTCGATGTGCATCACATCAAGATTATGCCGCAGATCCAAATCTTTCCAATACTCCAAGTCCCACGAAGTGGACCTGCGGGTAAACAATAATCTCTCTTCTACCTTGCCACGCTTCCTTTTCCAGCTACCATTACCAGGATGGTTTCCTGGTGTAATATGCCTGACCTTCTCTAATTCCACTTGCAACTCATCGGCGATGAGCCTCTTTGGCGCATCACGATTTTCATGCTTTGCATTGAACACATGTCTTGGTATTTTCTAGGATGCGGCTTGTCCTTGGCAAAGAAACGGCGGTGTCCAATGTAACAGATCTTGCGAAGTATTCCGTATGACAGCGGATTCTTGCCACAGCGAACACATGCATTGTAACCATGTGTCGTTCGCCCTGACATAGTGCCCAAAGACGGATAATCATGGATGCACCAAATTATAACAGCACGCAGAAAGAAATCAGCTGGTGGACTGCTATATAGGTCTCGAGTGAGAACACCCTTCCATAGCTGTTGAAGTTCCTCCACAAGAGGCTCCATGAACAAATCAAAATCCTTTCCAGGACTTTTTGGACCTGGGATGAGCAAGGCCATCATGTAGTTTGATTCTTTGGTGCAGACATTTGGAGGCATGTTGTAAGGGATAACAAGCACTGGCCACATGCTATATGTGGCGCTCTGGTGGCCAAATGGGTTAAATCCATCTGAAGCTAAGCCAAGTCTAATGTTTCTCGGGTCAGCAGCAAACTCTTTGTGTTTATCATTGAAGCTTTTCCACTCACTACCATGAGATGGATGGCTCATTACATTCTGATCTCTGTACTCCTGGTTCCTAGAATGCCACGGTACATCCTCTCTTGTTTCAGCATCATGAAACAACCTCTGCAATCTTGGTGTAATTGGAAAATGTCTCAGAACATTATGAGGAATCCTCTTCATAGCATCGCCATCTTTCCATCTTGATGATTTGCATTTCAGGCATTCACTTAAGTTGGCATAATCCTTCTGGAACAGAACACAATTATTCTTACAAACATGGATCATAGCATATCCAATTCCAACTGCACGAAGGAAATTCTTCATTTTGCTGTAGGTGTGTGGCAGCTCAGACGCATCTGGGAAAGATTTGCGGAAAGCAGCCAACATCGCATCGAATGATTTGTTGGTCATCTGCTCAGATGTCTTCACCTGAAGAAAGGTGACCATAGCTAAGAATACTGACAGCTTATTTCCTGGGGTGACAGCAACGTCGCATTGTTCCAACATGCGGGCCCACCGTTTTTCTTCTGCAGGTGAAAGTTCACGGAATGCACGAGCATTTCGTAGCATTGTTTCAATGTTGGTCAAACTCACTGGCTCCGCCACCACAACCTCCTCCTCCTCTTCCACCTGAGCATCAGGCAGATCAAGATGGTGATCTGCTGCTTCGACGTAGTCAATAACATTGACGTTCACAGCTTCACCATGATGAACCCACCTAGTATATGTGACCGACATCCCATACAAGTGTAGATGATTTTGCACAGTTGACTGGGGTCTTGTAACTGAATTCATACAACTGCTACACGGGTAGAGCACATCTGATTTCGGACCACCGTACTCAGCTCTGATAAAGTTCATGATGTTTTCAACCCCCTCGACATATGCAGCGGAGAATCTTCGAGCAGAAGTTATCCAAGTCCTGTCCATCTGTTAGACATACAAATTAGTTCTTCTACTAGATATTACAGGAAAAACATATATGCTTCTTTATGAAGTACAGAAAAAAAATACCTAGGTCGATGTCTAAAGCTATGGCAAGATATTTGGACGAGCAGATCTAAGTAACAAAATATATGAAAAGCTAATTCAGCAAACAGATTTGAGTGCGAAATTATGGCAGGCTGTTTCAGCAGTCAATGAGGCCGAGCACACAGCCATCGAACTACCGAAGGCCATCGCAGCAACAAAGATCGAGTATAAAACGGTGTAGAGCTATTTCACCTAATAGATTGGCTACTAGACCATGGCAATCTACGTCACAATAAATATATGGCAGGATAGTTTAGCAACTAAACGGCCTTGGCATGCCATTTCAGCTAAGTAGATTGACTGCAGAACAGGGCAAGGAAGCTTCTTAAGCATAGCATATTGACAGTAAACTACTTCGGCAAACAGTGAGATTAACAGTGTCTATCGGCTAACATTCAGCGCTACACCGACATGAACGGGGCCTCAGTCTAGAATGCGCGTACCGTGGGAGAAGCTGACCGCCGTGCGTCTCCACACGAACGTAGCCAGAGGTGGCGGCATGGCTAGAGGACGGCAGTCTACGAGAGCGTACTGCGGGAGCGAGAGGATTGCCGAACCGCGGCGCCGACGTATCGGCGCGGCGGGGAGGGCGGCTTTGGCGAAGTGAATGGAGTGGAGGGGGACAGGGGGGAGGGGGGTTTGGGGAATATTATTGGCTAGTTGGCCGAAGGGCGGTTGAATCGGATTTGGGGGGAATTTTTGGGTGTGGGGGGGAGGATTTTTGCGCGGTGGGCGGGGGGAGTTTGGTGCATGGTCGGTTTCTCCAACTGCAGTCCCACGTGTAAGTGAAGAGGCAAGCCGAAGCGTGTTCCGTTTGCATGAGCCGTGTGCAGGACCGAATGTGTGTGGGGTGCAATGCGACCGCGACAGGAGTGCTGTCAGTGTACCGCCTTTTTTCCTTTTAAACTAGGTGCTTCGCCCCCTAAAAAAAAATTTGTTGCTTCACGCGATCCATCAATACTACTACTAGTAGTCCGGTAATCCCGACTAAAACGGTGCGGCCGGGTCTTTTCCCCCGCGATATGCTGGGAGGTTAGCTTAGTTGGGTTTTTTAGGACGAGTAATGCTACACCTACATATTCCCAGTTACGTAATTAATGTAATGTGAAACGTGTGAGCTGTTGATTGTAGATTGGGGGGAGAGAGGGGCCCACCACCATGAAAATCAGGGGAGGAGAGAGAGAGGCTATTTACATTAACCCTTTCGTAGGTTCCCGTAGATGTAGAAAGATGTGAAATGTGTAGTGGACGTACTATTGGAGTGCCTAAGATAATTTGTGTATGTATAGACCCTATGTGTTTATTTTACTTCGCATGTTAGATTTGTCTCGGTTCAATAAAAAGCAGAGTTGGTGATGATGGTGTGCCTGTCATCCTACAATATAGGCCGTCCGATCTATATCTAACGGATAGGAAGGAAACTATGAAAATTTACCCGCACTCCTCTCCACATTTGCAGATAAGGCTTTCCCTCGTTCATCCTTTTCTCCCACAAGATCTTGATCTTCCGTGCAACGCACGGGCATCTTGCTAGTACTCCTACAATATGTATATTATTGTGAAAGTTCATATACACCGGCCGAGATTAATGCAAACACGGCAGATTTTCATTACATTTCGAACTTTTATAGGACAGAAAAATAAAAGAAACCCGACCCTAAACCTATTCTATGACGGCGACCGGCATCCTCCATCTGCGATCTCTATGTACGAGGGCGGGGTTGAAGACCCGTGAAGTGAAGGTGCGGTCTCCGGCGAGGAAGAGTAGAACACGGGATACGGACCAGCCACTTGGGACACCATGCCCTGCCGCCTCCCATGCCCTACTCATCCTCGGAGGAGTCCCCGACCTCGGCGGTGCCGGACGTTGGACGGCGGCAAGTAGGACGCGTGGCTGATGGTGCTCCCGTCGTCGGCCGCCAGCGTGGCCACCGCTTGTGCGGTCGCGTCCGCGTCCGGCTACGCCGCTATTACGTCGCGAGAGGCGACTTGAGCGAGGGCGGCGACCTCGAGCTTCATCCCCTGTAACATCCCAAATTTCCAATTTGGTATGTTATACATAGATCATCATTGCATATCATGTTTTATTGCATTTTGACAAATCCTCGATAAATCCTAAGCAACTCAAGGACCCTCGGAGAGAGTTGGGGATTTTCTCGAATTTTCATATTTGATTTTCATCTAATGATAAGACGAGGATTTTGGTTTTAATTATTTTTCTCTCCGGAAAAATATTTCATTCTTAAAATAAACGAGAGGAGAAAATATGACTTCTCCAAAACAATTGAAATACTGGAGGAAAAATGTTAAAATCATTATTTGGAAATTATTTGGATTTTATTTGCAATTTTTATTGCATTAAAAATATTGCATGTTTTCAGAATATTTATTTTTGATTTTAAAAATGTTCACCCTATTCTAGATTTTCTAACTAGATAGGGAAAATTTATTTCATATTCTTCTGATTTTTATTTATTTTTCTACGCAATATTTACGCGGAACTTATTTAAAAAAAAAACGCCCGCGCCGACTGGGCCAAAGGCCCAGCCGACGGCCCCCCGCGCTCTCCTCTCTCCCCACAACGCCGAGCCGCCGCCGGACTCCCGCCGCCGCACGCCGCCTCGCCGCCCGCTCCTCCAAGCCAAGCTAGCCCCCCTCTTTATAAACCCCGCACCCCCCCTCACCTCTCATCTCGCCGCCGCCGCCGCCCACCCCGCACTCGCCGCCGCCCGCACGCGCCGTCGCCGCCGCCGCCGTTTGCCCGCGCCGCCGCCGCCGGAGTCGCCGCCGCCGCCGCCCCTTGCACCCCGAGCCCGAGACCCAAGCCCCGCCGCCTCGCCGCCCCTCGCTGGAGCACGGGAGCCCCGCCGGAGCTCTACCCCGACGAGGTAGACCTCGCCTCGTTTGCCGTTTTTTTTTTAAAAAACCTTCATTTAAAAAAAACCCTAGATCGTTTTTTTTTCGGTTTCCTTATTTTACGAGCGTTCACCGAACTGTTCGTTCTAACGAACGCGTTCGTCGGTTTTTCTCTGTTAACGAACGCCCGTTCTTTAACTGTTCGTCCGTTTTTCTTTTTCGTCGGATTTTTCTGCGATATTCTCAGATTCGATTTCTGATCGAATCTTCGTTTCTGTTTAACTTCTCGCTCGTTTATCGGAATCAGGCGATTCAAGTGCCTAGAGTTTCGTCTCGAAATTCTCTTTCCGTTTAACCTACTCAAACAAGTTTTTGCTACAGTAAAATTTGACCTAGATCCAGATTAGCAAACGAAGTTTCTTTCTTCCGCCGTTTGACTTTCGTTGCTTCTTTCGAGTTGATTCTTTTTGCAAACCGGAGTTCTTAAGTTGAACTTTCTGGTTGGATCTTTCATTCGAGTTTTACCTGTGCATTAGTTGAGTACTGATTGTATGCTTGTTTGTTGGCGATAGAGTACCCGGAGTGTGCCGCTTGTTACTTCGAATCGCTAGGTTTCGCTGTCATCAGCAAGGCAAGTAACACTTTGATCATACGCCGTTCATACCCAGTTTTATTGCATTAGATCTATCCCTCAAACACATTGCATGATTAGGATCTAATTAAATTGTGGGTATCTGGGAAGTAGTTGAGGTAGTACCTATTACCTGTTTTATTATCAAACCCTTGGGAGTTACTTCTACGTTGATTTTATTATTGCCATGCTATGCTCGTAGACGTGGATTGGGTTTGAGTGATATCCATGACAGATGTGAGACTGTTAATAATGGTTCAACTTAAGGTGGCAGCTAAAACTCACATCTGGGTGGATTGAGGCACCTGGAGAACCCAGTGTTGTCTGTATGTATAAGGTCCGCCACCCAGGCTCAAAGGGATCATAAGATTATTCATGCTAGAAACTTCCGTGTGCAGCCACAAGCTATTATGGGCTCTAGCATAGCTGAGTAGGTTACAGGATCTCTTGAAGAGGTGGACTAGCAGATGTAGGGGAAAGTAGGTGTACCGGTCCATCCAGAGTAGAGAGTGATTGTTTCTGAACGACTGTGTCTCGGTCATCCGTTTCTCAAACATCATGCAGTGCGAGAATCAAGCGGAGGCGATCGAGTCTTGTGGGGAAAAGTGCACAAACCTCTGCAGAGTGTACAAACTGATCATGATTAGCCGTGTCCCCGGTTATGGACAACTTGAGTATCTAGTACCTGGATTATCATTTGAATCTCATCACCGTGATACTATTAATTAATTTTGTTGGGTTAATGATGACACTTAATTGGGATTGAGTTGGAGGTACCTTCTCAATGTTTCAACCACCATGATAGTTAAATAAAATATTATTCCTTTTGAAGTAGGATAAAATTGGCTTTTCGCAAAACTGTAACCGTAGAGCTTTCCACCAGCCATAAATGCATGTAGTATAGCATTATTATTGTTCATTGCTCTCTATGTGTTACTTTGCCAGCATATTCTATGTGCTGACCCGTTTTCGGGCTGCAACGTTTCATGTTGCAGACTTTTCAGACGACGAGTAAGGTGCCTTAGGTCGTGGTCTTATACTCAGTGATGCCGCTGGAGTTGATGGACTCGCTTATCTTCCAAGTCTTCCGCTGTTATCGTTTTAGATGGCCTTAAGCCATGTTTATCATACTTAATATCTTTGGAGATATTCGATGTAATAAGTGTGTGATTGCTACTCTGTTATAAATCCTCCATTTGTACTATGCGTGTCAGCATTACTGATCCAGGGATGACACTGGTGCACAGCAGCACAAGCCATTTGAGGTCTGGTCGCTACAAAGTTGGTATCAGAGCACACGCTGACTATAGGACACGACCACTAAGCTTAAGCCCTAGAAAGCTTCTCTCTTCTCATTTCTGACTCCTCTCCACTTTCTACTCTTTTAGGAATGGCGAATGCAAGGAGCAAGTTCATGCAACCCGATGAAGACACGCCGTTTGGACGACATTTGAAGGAAGTCACCAAGTACTTGAACATTGGAATACCAAGCGTCACCGGAACCTACAACGCCACATTACCTGAAGAGGAGAGCTGGAAGATTCAAGTTATCATTCCAGGAAGGATGTTCGCACCAATTACGGAACCCATGAGATTGGTTTTCGAAGCACCAACTTGGAGTTTAGGGAAGAGCATGGCCGCACATATCGCCATGGGACGCATTGGAGAAGTCTACCACCAGGAGCTTAAGGATACGATCTATCAGATTTGTGGACGTCGAGACACGCAATGGGAGATGACCAAGACCAAGAAGGATGGATCAATTGCAGCTTTCATCCAGGAGCAGAACCAACATATTCGTCGCCAGGAAAACCAGATGTGCACGGACAAGGAAGAACTAAAGAAGGCATTTACGAAGATCAAGGAACTCCAAGAAGAACTCAAGACTACACGCGAAGATTATTTGGAGGAAATCAACGCACTAGTAGGGAAGATTGACGACCTGGAGAATAAGATTGGAGCATTCGTGGGAAATCCAGTACCAAAAGCAGAAGTCGACGAATGCACTTGTCTGGATAACTACATCATCATCGACGACACCGACTCGGAACCAAGTGAAGACGAATGGATTGATGAAGCTGGAGCAGACATCATGGAGTCTTCAATGGATCAGAATTTTTAGTAGACCACCATACCAGTAGTAGTTTTACCTCCATTCAGTAGTATAGTTCAAGCACTTTGTAACGCTAGCTAGATCGATTGTTTTGCCTTGTTTGGATTGATTGAGTGATATTGATTGAATTTTGTCTCATGAGCATATGGGTAGTGTTTTCTCTCTAGACCTCATTCTATTCTTAATTCTCATCTTTTCTAAACCCATCAGATGCCTCCGAGACGCGACACCGGATTTGTTTTCCCGCCAGAGATCACCCAGTTGATTTAGCAACAGAATGCCCTGATGCAAGTGTTAGTTCAGAACCAAGGCAACAACAACAACAACAACAACCCACCGCCACCACCACCTGTTGATCACTTAGCCCGTTTCCTAAGGTTAAACCCGCCGGTGTTTTCCAGTAGCACCGAGCCGATTGTTGCAGATGATTGGTTCCGCAAAGTTGGAAGGGAGTTGACCACCGCAGGATGCACAGATGCGGAAAGAGTGCGTTTTGCCGCACATCAGCTTGATGGACCCGCAGCATCATGGTGGGAGAATTATACAGCCACGCACCCTATTGACACTGTCACATGGGACCAGTTTCAGCAAGCTTTCCGTACAGCTCATGTTTCAGCAGGAGCTATGGCTATGAAGAAGCGTGAGTTTCGCAACCTATGCCAAGGAGGACGCACCGTAGGCCAGTATGTGGAGGATTTCAGTAAGTTAGCACGTTATGCACCAGATGACGTTGCTACGGATGCAGCCAAGTAGGAGAAATTTCTGGAAGGATTGAATGATGAGCTGAGTATGCAGTTGATGGTAGCAACTTTCAACAACTACCAGGAACTGGTAGATAGAGCTCTCATGATTGAAGGGAAGCAACAGCAGATTGAAAACCGCAAGAGGAAGTATGGACAAGGGAAGTACAATTCTGGAGCCCAGCAGAAGCCACGATTTAACCCGAAGCCGGGAGGACAGTTTCAGCATACCCATGGAGGAGGTAGTTCGCACAACCATAATGGCTCCAAGAATGGTAATGGGAATGGAGGAGGAAACAGACAGAACCGCACCAACCCATCTACTCCAACCAAGAGAGATCTAAGTCACATCACTTGTTTCAAGTGCCAGAAGACGGGACATTACGCTACCGATTGTCCCGAAGCCCAAAATGGAAATGGCAATGGAAGCCCTGGGAAGAAGCCGAACCCGTTCAACAAAGGACAAGTGAACCACGTGAGCGTGGAGGAGGTTGAAGCTCAGCCTGATGCAGTAATAGGTAAGTTTTTGGTTAAGTCATTTACTGCAACTGTTCTTTTCGATACTGGTGCATCGCATTCATACATATCAAGGGGATTCGTAAACAAGTTTAAGATGTCCACCCAAGTTCTCAAAAGCCCTATGTTAGTAACCTCGCCAGGAGCAGAGTATATGGCCACCCAAGGATGTTTTCAGATACCATTGGCCATTGGTAGGCATGTTTTCCCCTCAGACCTCATTGTTTTGGAATCGCAAGGTTTGGATGTGATTCTGGGAATGGATTGGCTATCGTTGTATGGAGGAAACATCGATTGTGCCAGCAAGACTATTTTGCTTACCACCCCAGAAGGAAAAAGGATCAAGTATGTATCCAGGCATATGCCGAAGAGGACTCAAGTGAATTCCTTATCAGGAGTTGTACAGGAGAAAGTACCAGTGGTGAAGGATTATCCGGATGTATTTCCAGAAGAGTTGCCAGGCATGCCACCAGATAGAGACATTGAGTTTTTGATTGAACTTTTGCCAGGCACAGGGCCAATATCTAAGAGACCGTACAGGATGCCCGCAAAGGATTTGGAGGAAATTAAGAAGCAGATCAAGGAGTTACTGGATAAAGGTTATATTCACCCAAGTTCGTCACCTTGGGGATCACCAGTACTTCTAGTGGAGAAGAAAGATGGATCACTTTTACCGAGGATTGAATGAAGTGACCATCAAAAACAAGTACCCACTGCCAATGATAAATGATTTGTTTGACCGCCTACAGGGAGCTAAAGTATTTTCCAAGATCGATCTACGATCAGGATACCATCAGTTAAAGATTCGAGAGCAGGATATCCCAAAGACAGCTTTTACCACCAGATATGGATTGTATGAGTATACCGTTATGTCATTTGGACTGACTAACGCGCCTGCCTATTTCATGAACCTGATGAACAAAGTGTTTATGGAGTTTTTGGATAAGTTCGTCGTGGTGTTCATTGATGATATTTTAATCTTTTCCAAGGATGAAGAAGAGCATGAGGAGCATTTGCGATTGGTACTTGAGAAGCTCAGAGAACATCAGTTATATGCCAAGTTCAGCAAATGTGAGTTTTGGTTGAAGGAAGTTGGATTCCTTGGACATGTTATTTCTGGAGAAGGAATAGCAGTAGACCCTGCCAAGGTTGACACAGTGACAAGTTGGGAATCACCCACGACAGTTGGAGAAATCCGGAGTTTTCTTGGACTTGCAGGATACTACCGGAGATTCATCGAGAATTTCTCAAAGATTGCTAAGCCCATGACTGAGCTATTGAAGAAGGACACCAAATTCAAGTGGACTGAGGAATGTGAAGCTAGTTTCCAAGAGTTGAAGAAACGATTGGTTACCTCACCAGTGTTGATTCTGCCAGATCAACGCAAGGATTATGAAGTTTATTGCGACGCTTCTCGTCGAGGACTGGGAGCAGTGCTTATGCAGGAAGGAAGAGTTGTTTCGTATGCTTCACGACAACTTAAACCCCATGAGAAGAATTATGCTACACATGATTTGGAATTAGCAGCCGTGGTGCATGCATTGAAGACATGGAGACATTTTCTCATCGGAAACCATTGTGAGGTGTACACGGATCACAAGAGTTTGAAGTATATTTTCACGCAGAAGGAGTTAAATCTCAGACAGAGGAGATGGTTGGAGCTCATCAAGGATTATGATATGAGACTGCATTATCACCCTGGAAAGGCTAACGTAGTAGCAGACGCATTAAGCCGCAAGAGTCATGTCAACGCCCTCATGACAGGAGAGTTACCTCAGGAGTTAGCCGAGGACCTTCGCGAGCTATGTTTGGAGATAGTCCCAAGAGGCTATTTAGCGACATTGGAGATTCAGTCTACCTTGATGGAAAGGATCAGAGAAACCCAGAAGTCAGACAAGGAGATTAAAGAGATAAAGGAGAAGATGAGCAAAGGAAAAGCCAAGGGATTTCGGGAGGATGAGCACGATACCTTATGGTTTGAGGACCGCGTATATGTGCCAAATGATCCAGAGATCAGAAAGTTGATTTTGCAAGAAGCCCATGATTCACCGTACTCGATTCACCCAGGGAATACCAAGATGTATTTGGATTTGAAGAATACTTTCTGGTGGACCGGAATGAAGAAGGATATTGCGGAGTATGTAGCAGTTTGTGATGTATGTCAGAGAGTGAAGGCAGAGCATCAGAAGCCAGCAGGATTGCTACAACCATTGCCGATACCCGAATGGAAGTGGGATAAAATAGGCATGGATTTTATCACAGGATTACCCAGGACTCGTTCAGGCTATGACTCGATATGGGTTGTAGTTGATCGATTGACGAAAGTAGCTCATTTTATTCCAGTGAAAACCACTTACACCAGTGCTAAGTTGGCCAAGATATACATGACCAGGATAGTATGTTTGCATGGAGTTCCGAGGACCATTGTATCAGACAGAGGAACCCAATTTACCTCGAAATTTTGGAAGCAGCTACATGAAACATTGGGAACCAGGCTGGAATTTAGTACAGCATTTCACCCACAGACAGATGGACAGACCGAGAGAGTCAACCAGATTTTGGAGGACATGTTGAGAGCTTGCGCACTAGATTATGGATCTAGTTGGGACGACAATTTTCCATATGCGGAGTTTTCATATAACAACAGTTATCAAACCAGTTTGAAGATGGCCCCTTTCGAAGCTTTGTACGGAAGGAGGTGTAGAACACCGTTGTTATGGGACGAAGTTGGAGACCGTCAGTTGTTTGGACCAGATTTGATTAAGGAGTCTGAACAGAGAGTAAGGTTGATTCGCGATAGGCTCAAGGTAGCCCAGTCCAGGCAGAAGAGTTATGCTGATTCTAAACGAAAAGAGACAGTTCACGAAGTCGGAGACCGAGTGTATCTTCGAGTATCACCCCTTCGAGGAGTGAAGCGCTTTGGAGTTAAGGGAAAGTTAGCGCCCCGTTTTATCGGACCATACAGAGTATTGGAACGTATGGGAGAAGTTGCCTACAAGCTGGAATTGCCCGAAGGATTGTCTGGAGTACCTGATGTATTTCATGTTTCACAGTTGAAGAAGTGCCATGCAGGGATGGCTGAGATACCACTGAGAGATACTGTGCCACTGGAAGCGATTCAGTTGGAAAGTGATTTGACTTATGAGGAGAAACCAGTTAAGATTCTCGAGTATGCCTGCCGAGTTACCCGCAGCAAGGTTATCAAGTTTTGCAAAGTTCAGTGGAGTCACCACACGGAGGATGAAGCCACCTGGGAGCCAGAGGAAGATCTACGGAAAAACCACTCCCACCTGTTTTCTAGCCAACCCGAATCTCGAGGGCGAGATTCATCTTAAGGGGGGTAGGTTTGTAACATCCCAAATTTCCAATTTGGTATGTTATACATAGATCATCATTGCATATCATGTTTTATTGCATTTTGACAAATCCTCGATAAATCCTAAGCAACTCAAGGACCCTCGGAGAGAGTTGGGGATTTTCTCGAATTTTCATATTTGATTTTCATCTAATGATAAGACGAGGATTTTGGTTTTAATTATTTATCTCCGGAAAAATATTTCATTCTTAAAATAAACGGGAGGAGAAAATATGACTTCTCCAAAACAATTGAAATACTGGAGGAAAAATGTTAAAATCATTATTTGGAAATTATTTGGATTTTATTTGCAATTTTTATTGCATTAAAAATATTGCATGTTTTCAAAATATTTATTTTTGATTTTAAAAATGTTCACCCTATTCTAGATTTTCTAACAAGACGGGGAAAATTTATTTCATATTTTTCTGTTTTTTATTTATTTTTCTACGCAATATTTACGCGGAACTTATTTAAAAAAAAAACGCCCGCGCTGACTGGGCCAAAGGCCCAGCCGACGGCCCGCCCGCGCTCTCCTCTCTCCCCACGACGCCGAGCCGCCGCCGGACTCCCGCCGCCGCACGCCGCCTCGCGCCCCCTCCTCCAAGCCGAGCTAGCCCCCCCTCTTTATAAACCCCGCACCCCCCTCACCTCTCATCTCGCCGCCGCCGCCGCCCGCCCCGCACTCGCCGCCGCCCGCACGCGCCGTCGCCGCCGCCGCCGTTTGCCCGCGCCGCCGCCGCCGGAGTCGCCGCCGCCGCCGCCCCTCGCACCCCGAGCCCGAGCCCCAAGCCCCGCCGCCTCGCCGCCCCTCGCTGGAGCACGGGAGCCCCGCCGGAGCTCTACCCCGACGAGGTAGACCTCGCCTCGTTTGCCGGTTTTTTTAAAAAAATAATCCTTCGTTTTTAAAAAAAAACCCTAGATCGGTTTTTTTCGGTTTTCTTCTTTTACGAGCGTTCACCGAACCGTTCGTTCTAACGAACGCGTTCGTCGGTTTTTCTCTGTTAACGAACGTCCGTTCTTTAACTGTTCGTCCGTTTTTCTTTTTCGTCGGATTTTTCTGCGATTATCTCAGATTCGATTTGTGATCGAATCTTCGTTTCTGTTTAACTTCTCGCTCGTTTATCGGAATCAGGCGATTCAAGCGCCTAGAGTTTCGTCTCGAAATTCTCTTTCCGTTTAACCTACTCAAACAAGTTTTTGCTACAGTAAAATTTGACCTAGATCCAGATTAGCAAACGAAGTTTCTTTCTTCCGCCGTTTGACTTTCGTTGCTTCTTTCGAGTTGATTCTTGTTGCAAACCGGAGTTCTTAAGTTGAGCTTTCTGGTTGGATCCTTCATTCGAGTTTTACCTGTGCATTAGTTGAGTACTGATTGTATGCTTGTTTGTTGGCGATAGAGTACCCGGAGTGTGCCGCTTGTTACTTCGAATCGCTAGGTTTCGCGGATCATCAGCAAGGCAAGTAACACTTTGATCATACCCCGTTCATACCCAGTTTTATTGCATTAGATCTATTCCTCAAACACATTGCATGATTAGGATCTAATTAAATTGTGGGTATCTGGGAAGTAGTTGAGGTAGTACCTATTACCTGTTTTATTATCAAACCCTTGGGAGTTACTTCTACGTTGATTTTATTATTGCCATGCTATGCTCGTAGACGTGGATTGGGTTTGAGTGATATCCATGACAGATGTGAGATTGTTAATAATGGTTCAACTTAAGGTGGCAACTAAAACTCACATCTGGGTGGATTGAGGCACCTGGAGAACCCAGTGTTGTCTGTATGTATAAGGTCCGCCACCCAGGCTCAAAGGGATCATAAGATTATTCATGCTAGAAACTTCCGTGTGCAGCAACAAGCTATTATGGGCTCTAGCATAGCTGAGTAGGTTACAGGATCTCTTGAAGAGGTGGACTAGCAGATGTAGGGGAAAGTAGGTGTACCGGTCCATCCAGAGTAGAGAGTGATTGTTTCTGAAAGACTGTGTCTCGGTCATCCGTTTCTCAAACATCATGCAGTGCGAGAATCAAGCGGAGGCTATCGAGTCTTGTGGGGAAAAGTGCACAAACCTCTGCAGAGTGTACAAACTGATCATGATTAGCCGTGTCCCCGGTTATGGACAACTTGAGTATCTAGTACCTGGATTATCATTTGAATCTCATCACCGTGATACTATTAATTAATTTTGTTGGGTTAATGATGACACTTAATTGGGATTGAGTTGGAGGTACCTTCTCAATGTTTCAACCACCATGATAGTTAAATAAAATATTATTCCTTTTGAAGTAGGATAAAATTGGCTTTTCGCAAAACTGTAACCGTAGAGCTTTCCACCAGCCATAAATGCATGTAGTATAGCATTATTATTGTTCATTGCTCTCTATGTGTTACTTTGCCAGCATATTCTATGTGCTGACCCGTTTTTGGGCTGCAACGTTTCATGTTGCAGACTTTTCAGACGACGAGTAAGGTGCCTTAGGTCGTGGTCTTATACTCAGAGATGCCGCTGGAGTTGATGGACTCGCTTATCTTCCAAGTCTTCCGCTGTTATCATTTTAGATGGCCTTAAGCCATGTTTATCATACTTAATCTCTTTGGAGATATTAGATGTAATAAGTGTGTGATTGCTACTCTGTTATAAATCCTCCATTTGTACTGTGCATGTCAGCATTACTGATCCAGGGATGACACTGGTGCACAGCAGCACAGGCCATTTGAGGTCTGGTCGCTACATCCCCGAAGACAAGCTCTCCCGCAGAGTGTTCGCACTTGCGGTTATGGCGGATGTGGTGCCAGGTAGGAGGACGATGCGCTATGGTGTGGAGGTTAGCTGGGCATTGCCGCTTTAAGTAGCGCATTCCGGTGAGGCCAAGCGTCCGGGTGTGTCATTAAGTCGCCGGAGATGGTTCCTCGGGCACCGAGCCTCTTAACGACGACATACGAACGGACGACATGAATGCGGGCAGCTGGCGCTGGCTGGGAATGCACCGCGCGACGGCGCGAGGGACGAGGGTTTTGGTGTGCCAGGGTAGTCAGCTGCGGTCGTGGCAACGTTGGAGATGCCCTTTGCTCACATGCGATCCCCGCATGTCATTGAAAAAGCAAGATGACCCGGCATGGTCTCAGGTCCAGAGGATGCAGTTGGCCGTGCTACACCACTCCGCGAACGCGTCGTGGTGCCCCGTGCATCCTCGACGAGCCGGGTGTTGGGGTGTGTTTGGATTGTGGCCAAAGTTCGCCTTACCAAAATTTTGGTCATGACCCAAAGATTGGTCTTTGTTTGGATGGTTGCCATTATTTTGGCATGCCAATGAACTCTAGCCAACTCTAGTTCATTTTTCTTGCCAATGTCGGCCAAATCATGGGCAACCAATACCTCAACCAAAATTTTGGTCATGACCCAAAGATTGGTCTTTGTTTGGATGGTTGCCATTTCTTTGGCATGCCAGTGAACTCTAGCCAACTCTAGTTCATTTTTCTTGCCAATGTCAGCGAAATCATTGGCAACCAATACCTCAACCAAAATTTTGGCTACCCAATGCTTTGATGGGGCAACCTTGGGCACAAACCAAACATACCGTTGGTCGTGCCACAGCACTAACGCCACCCTCGGCACACTGAAACCGACCGTGTCTAGCGACGATATGAGCGTGTCGCTCACCGCGGTCGCCGTGTCCAGAGGCGGTGCTGGAGCCGCGCCCCGTTGTTGGCCCCAACGACCCACATGAACGGTTGTCGGTGGCGAGGAGGTCGTGGGCCAGCTCCTCCATTGGACTAGTGTGCGCTACGTCGTCCCGACGGGTGTTCCCCACATGTCGGTTTCCCAGTTTTCCCGGCCATATTCGAGCGTAAGTGCTCCGAGTTGCGCATTAGGCCTTTCACTATGTAGGCCAAGCGAGACAACTTATTGTTTATTTGAGCCGTTCAAGAATAATCATGTGGCGTTTGCTTATTTCTCATTCCTCTCCAACCCTCTTCTCCATTGATCATGTCGCCCTCCAGTCGAGTCCATCCTCCCGCATGCCTCATTTGAACATTCCGCCGAGTATCATTCGCATGTACCCACCCTAGTCCTCTTTCAATAGATCTCCGGACCCCAAGATGAAATCCAGAGGGAACGAGTGGGGGCACGTGATACCTAAGGCGGATTCAAAATTTTGAACCGGTGATCATAGCATCCGTAAATCATATATAGAGGGTATTCAATGTTCGTTTCATTTTTTAACGTACAATATACTCCCCCTATCCTTTCTAGTTTACATATAAGTTTTATGTGTAGTCAAAGTATCTCTACTTTGATCAAAAAGGTATCAACATTCAACAACGCCCAATCAATATTGTTAGATTCGTACGTACTCCTAGATTTGTACTCGAGATGGTTTCCAATTTGACTATTGACAAGATTAATAGTACATGAGATGTATAATGTGAAAATTATATCATTGGAAACTCCTTTCACATACGAATTTGACCGTATGCGTTCTGTAAGTTGCATGTCATATATTATTACTCTAACATTTGGTCAAAGTTAGCCTCGAAAAACGCATTAGACCCTGTATGCTTTGTGTAAGTTGCATATCATATATTATTACTCTAACATTTGTGTAAGTTGCATGTCATATATTAATACTGTAACATTTGGTCAAAGTAGTATAGTGGAAGTGGATCCTCTGACGTAGGTATCCCTGCCTTACCCTCCCTTTCGGTCACTTACTAGCGGACCCCATGCTTGCTAGGCCCCGCATGTCAGTTACTCAATGGGTTCGGCCACGTCAGGGGATCCTCATCCGTAGTATACTCTATTTTTATTTACTCCGCATAAAACGGAGGGAGTGTTGGTATAATAAATGACGCGGGCGGGGGAGGGGGAGGGACGTCGGTTTGCTCTCAACTGCGGTCCCACAAGCGAGCGAAAATGCTAGGCGAAGCACGTTCCATTCGGTGAGCGATGTGGAGGGTCCAGCGTGCCGGGCTGCAACGCGAACGCGACAAGAGCGATGTACAGTCAAAACCGATTGACCGGTCATCACCGGAACCACTATTCGCACCAGAATCTTCGCTGCTCGGCCTACGCCAGCCACTGCCCTAAGACCACACCAAATCTCCAGCCCATTCCCCCACCTTTAGATCCCCTAGCCCACATCAAGCGTCCCCTAGTTCACCAGAAAGCCATGGTGCGCCGCAAGATCACTTACTAGAAGATGCTGACGCTGGAGCGCCGCGCAGAAATCGCAGCGGCGGTTGGCGCCACAGACCTCCGTTCCCAAGCTCGCTTTGCGGCGGGCCAATCCCCGAGTTCTCTGGAGCCAAGCTACGAGGAGGAGGAAGCCAATCCAATGTTCATGGCGGAGGTCGCGGCGCAGAAGGCCCCCGATGGGTATGAGACGATGGACGTCGACTTCGTGCCGGCGTCCGAGTCCCCCATGGTGGAGGCGGACCAGCGGTTCAACATGGCGATACTAAAGGAGGACCGGGAGGCAGAGGCTCAACTCAACCTGGAGCGCACGCATGCCGCTGCCATCGAGGCTCTCCTGCAGGCGGAACCGGATGTCGTGGATGTGAACCAGGCGGCGGAGGCTCAACTTGAGGCGGAGCGCGCGGATGCCGCTGCCATCGAGGCCCTCCTGCAGGCGGAACCAGATGTCCTGGACTTGATCCGGGTGGCAGAGGCTCGACTCGACACAGAGCACGCGGATGCCGCTCTCATCGACGCCCTCCTGCAGGTAGAACCGGACGTCCTGGACTTGAACCAGGCGGCGGAGGCTCGACTCAACGCGGAGCATGCGGATGCCCCTGCCATCGAGGCCCTCCTGCGGGCGGAACCGGACGTCCTCGACTTGAACCGGGCTGTCCTCTTGTCCGTCCAGAGCGCCCGCACGATGGCAGCGACGGCTGGTTCACGCCGGCAGCCAAAGACGACGAGGCCGTCTCTTTCCGCGAGCAGTGATAGTTTTTCTTTATGTTGTTGTTTTTATGGATCTTTTGCTGTGTAAAAATATATATTTGTTATGCAAGTCGCCTGACATGGGTCAGTCTACCATTTCAGGCGGTTGGATGAATATCCTACGTCTCCTAACCCTTCTTTCCTTCTTCCTCACCTCTTCTTCTTCCCCAACAGACCACCGCATGGGTCGTACGGATACTCCCCAACATGCGGATGGATAAACATACTCTATGAACGAAAATTATGTGTCAGCGATAGGATGGCTGAGTTTGGTTTGTTCACATGCGACAGCACGTGTCAGTGAGGGTGCGTTCCCTTGGTTGGGTTTGCGGCGTGCAGGAGCGACTGTGAGGGTGCGGTGAGACCGCGGCATGCAGGAGCGACCGTGTGAGGGTGCGGTGCGACCGCGACAGCCGTGCGCAAGTGTACCTCCTTCTCATTTTGAAAACTTTAGGCAAGCTTGGCAAAAATGTGTGGCGAAGTTTGGCAATGCAAGGCCTAGACACAAACAGGATAAGTACGTACATACTAGGAGTACTAGTGTTAAAAAAGAAAGGCGGGGTTTTCCTTCGCGGGATTTAATCGATAAAAATCCTCGTTTCACGTGTCAATTAATGCGTATTTTTTTCTCCAAAGACCAAAGAGCTAACCATCTCACTCCTCATCGCTTGATTAATGCAGCGCCATGCAAACCAACCTTCTCACTTCCGCATGCATGTAGGGGATATTAATGTCCTTGGTTGCTAACCCCATCAATTTTGCCTCGATTAGTGTTAGTGGCCCTTTGCAAATTGTAATTTTGATATACTGGCCTTGTGTACAAAAAAATGGAGGTAGTAACTATATTTGACTTCCTTCCCCATTGCGGTGACGTCGACGATATCTTTTTTTGGTGGTTTGGCGAAGTGCGTTCGACGGAGAACACCATTGAGGGAACCACGGTAAGTCGTTCACAAGTGCCGCCTGCAAGCCGAGACAACCGCCTTATTTGCATCCAGGAAGTCCTTTACTAGTACTACTAGTAGTACTAGTGCGGTGAGATGGTTTCTCGAAGAAGACGATGGAGAAGCGGAGTCAGCGAAGAGTGAAATGATGGTTGCTTCGTCCGTGCTTTTGTGATTTGACGCCTCACTGCTTTGTGATTTGTGATAGAAGGGACAGGGGAGTAGACTTTGTGCTCTATACCGTACTACATGCGTCCAAGCATGGGAGAAAGAGGAGAGACGTTGCATTTTTCTATTCCTTCAATCAATCAATCAGGGAGCTTCGGTTCCATCTTTTTGGCTTTAGCAACACCGTCCACAATGGTTCCCACGATGCCAAAAGATATTTTCACATTTGGCTACACATTGTGGATGCCCTTAACCGTACCACTTGGTTTTGCTCCTGTGTGCTATCTATACAAATCTCAATTATATTGATCTAAAAAATTATAGAATCAAGATTAGTAAAAAGGAGGTGATTTTGCCGCGCGGATGGCGGGGGAGGTTTCTCATTTGAGCAATGCTACATCCACGTAATGGTTTACGTAAAGTTACAAACTGATGTGATGTGGGACTATTTGATTGGATTAAAGGAGAGGATTAGGCCCACCCCACCTGAAAATCAGGGGGGCATATATGGATTAGATGGAAAGTATACGTAGCAGCTACGTAGCCCTTTGTAAGTCTAGGATTAGGCTTCTTATTTTCGGAGGACGTTGTCCTGGCGGTTTGCTAACATGCGGTCCCACGTGTCAGTGCTTTACCAAGCCGATCTGCGTCCCACATGAGGCAGAACAACGACAGAAGCAACACGTGGTTAAGTTGAAGAAGATGAGGGAGAAGCGGATTCAGCCACGAGTGAAATGATGGTTGCTTCGTCCCTCCAACTTAACTGCGGGAAAGGTGCAGCTTTGTGATTTGACGCTTCATTGGTCATTACTACGCCGGCGCCATGACTGGGGTGCTTTACCCCGGCTGCTCTGCACTGTATTCCGGTATGGCACGTGGACCCGGTAGCTTGATGTCCCACATGTCGGCGAAAGGGACTAGAAGATTTATGAAAGCGAGCGCTCCACTCTTACGACGGAAGAGTAGACGACACGACGGTGCAGTGAACTGTCACTTGTACTGTATAGTACTATAGTTTTGTTGTTTCGCACGATCCATCGATACAAACCCGATTAAACAGGAAAGGGCGGGATTTTTCCCGCGCGGTAGATGATACTGGCCATACATTTCAAAGGCAATTCTAATGTATGCAAACTGAATAATTATAAGTAACAATATGATATCTAGTAAAACAAAAAACACATATGATTTATTGTGTTAGAGTGTAGTAGTAGTGCTGTATTGCATAGTTGTTAGATGTAACATGCGAGAACGTGTAGAGATGTAGTTTTGGAGGGCCTACAGAGAGAAAAGCGTAATACGGTCACCGAACTTCAGAATAAGCTGATTACGGTCACTATATACGTTTTGCGGTGATTATACGGTCACTTGCTCACAGTTCAACATCGGATTGCACTCTGTTGACCGGCCAAATAGTCTGCGTGGCGCCATGTTGACTAGTTAAATTGACCACGTTACTTGTGGGTCCCACCTGTCTGTTCGCATAGGCAAAAGGTCAGATAAACACAAATTTACGCAGGCGCGACAAGGCTCCAACCCATGCGCGGGAATCACCTGGTTGTGTATGTGTCTGTCAGGGCCTGATGTGTGCGCATGCACGTGTAGGTTGAGCACTTGAGCGTGAGAGTGTGTGTTGGTCGTGTGGTGTACTGGTGTGTGCATGCATGCGTGCGTGTGAGTGTTGCGTGCATGCGTGTGAGTGTTGCGTGCGTGTGTGGCTGCGTGTGTATGTGTGAGTGTTGCGTGCGTGCTTGGGTGCATGTGTTTGTGTGAGTGTTGCGTGGATGCAGTTCGTGTGCATGCGTGCGTGTGTGTACAATCACCACACCAGCTCCTGTGTGTTAAAACAGACGGCTCAGCATACCAATACAAGGCCACCTTGTCCGCTGTGCCCGCGGTCATGACTTCGAACCACCATCCAAATATTTTTTTGTCGTTTGTTTTCATTCTTACTAGCAAGATGCCCGTGCGTTGCACGTAACATCAAGATGCATTTGAAGTTTATCTTGTGAGAGAAAAGGATGAACGAGGGAAGGCCTTATTTGAAAATGTGGAGAGGTGTGTGGGTACCTTTTTGCAAAATTGCCATAGTTTCTTTCCTATCCGTCAGATATAAATCGGACGGCCTATATTGCAGGATGGCAGGCACACCATCATCACCAACTCTGTTTTTTATAAGAGTGTATTTTATGTATTTTATAAGAGTGTAGATGTAGAGTAGATACAAGTCGACAGGTGGGCACGATGGTAGTGAGATAATGTGATGCAACACTAGAGGTGCCACGTGGAGCGTTTAACTGGTCAACTAGTCATGTCATGAGCAAATACAGAGTTGTACGGTGAGCCCGTGATTGTATAATAACCACTAAACATAGATGGTGACCGTAATGAGTGGATTCTGAAGTCCAATGTACGTATCGTGCTTTCGCTTCAAATACAATGATCGTCATTGCATATATCGCGAGAGAAAGATGAAACATGTGTGAATTTTCTGGGGGCTTACTTTTAGAGGACCTGGAGATAGTTTTGTGTGCATACGTGAAAGGGGCGTACAGGGGGTATGCGATGGAGAGAGAGATGCTCTTCGTTTCTCTTTATTATGACTAACTTTGTATATAGTATAAAAATATACAAATTCACAGTGCGGAATAAATATCATTGTGGGCACCATGCAATGCAACTTAGCGTTCGTACTCCTCCATATAACTTTGTAATGTTGTATATATGTAGAAACTCTAAAATAATTTTTTGGCCACACTTTATTCAAAAGGAATGTTGTATGCGAAATAAACGTGAAGAGAGGGCTTTTTAGATCAATGGGGTATGTGATGTAACATGTGTGAATGTGTAGTTGATGCATTTGGCGGGGCCTAGAGAGGTATGTGTGTGTATGACGTATTCGAGAGAAGCACGGATAGAGGGGCTGACGGGGGGGGGGGGGCGTGGGAGAGATAGCACGAGAAATGAGAGTGGTCTAGAGAGAGAGAGACGAATATGACGTCACGAGAAGAGATTCCATTCCCTTGAGTGTGTATATGCAAGGGGGAGGGAATAGAGGCACCAGGAGAAATTTTCTGTGTGTGTGGTGTTTGTGTTGGTATGTGTGGGTGTGAGAAGATAATGAGACGTGGGGGCATTGGGTGTGTCACCGCGTGAGGTCCGGTGGGTCGAGGTGAGGCCCTTCGTTCGGTTCCGTCCTGCGCCACATTGGTCGGCCCGTGACGCATTTAGGAAGACCCATGGATTACTAGTCGTACAAGACAAAGATAACAGAATTGTGAAGGACTCTGTGTCCACTGACAAAGCCGGCTAGGATTTGTAACCCTAGGTTCTCGGACTAAGGTAACCCCTTTATCTCTAATATTACTATGCATCCAACCTAACTTTAAGGGGCATCCTACAGAATGCTCTGCTAGAATCATACTCGTCGATTAGGAAGAGAGGTGTGAGACAATGCGTGAGAGACAGGCGTAAAGATAATGTGCGTACATGAGACACGTAGGCAGGTCCATGTATATAGAAAGGTTCGATGAGGATTGTGCGTGTGTATGTTTGCGAGAGGAAGAGTGCTTGTGATAAAGGTTAGTGAAAACAGTCGTAAATGGTTACGAGAGGGAGGAAGGGTGATATCGAGAGCATGTGTGCGAGAAAGACACCTCGGGAGAGAGTGTGTGAGCATGTGTGAGAGACCACCGATGGAGAGTGAAACTACACGTAAAAGACTGCTCTACACATTGATTAAAGATATAAATTGTATCCAAAATATTAGGATGGGATCATGATATTTGCAATTCGCGTAAGGAGTGGTCATTGATCCATCAGACATCTAGATTCTATCGAATTTGAGCATGTCTATGTTATTATTTGACACAATTGATCCACATAGTTAGTATTTTGAACTCCAGACAATGCATCGCTTTAGCAATCGAATATAAACGTGAGTATAGTTCATGTTGTGTGTGTAAAGCACATTATACATACGAAAGTTACACAATGGACATTATAAATAGCTACCTATGAACTAGCATACATTTGAATTCAACTTAAGGTGGTTTAAAAAAATCGAATTCAACATGAAGTCCATTCATTATTTGAATTTGATATCATGGCATTTGTAAACCATACCTAAATTATGGGGGCACCAATCTTTGCTCCGATTTTGTACATAATAGCATATGTAGTCGTGTACAAAATAGATTCAAATTTAGCTCCTCCATTCCAAAATAATCGTAGTTATAGGATTTTCAAGTGTCAAAATTTCAAAAAGAAGTGGATAATTTAATGAGGTTTTCAAACATACAATGTCAAATATAACGTTGTCTATTTAGGTCAATCCTCATAGTTCAAGAGTACTCTAAACGTGAATGCTTGTGTTTCAAAATTTTGAATGAAGGGCCAAAAGAGCATCTACTCGCCCGAAACTGCGTGAGACCAATGTTTGGTAGTACAAGGAAATTACTTTTCTAATAACTCCGACCCGTGAAACCTACCGGCCCGACGTCCAAAGGTCTAAACCGGGGTAGGTTTGTCGCTTCATCTAGACGCCACGCAACCGCATCCGAAAAACATTCATACACAATGGCCGCCTAAGCACACATGCGCGCGGCCGAAATCGCTCCCGCCCACTATTTGGGACACCTGTTACCATCCTATCCCCGACCCGCAGTAGGTCCGAAATTTAAGAGGGGGGCAAAGTTTGTACTTTCCTCAAATTTTAAACAAGCGCGTCCCATCTTCTGTTCAAAAAAGCCAAAAACAAGCGCGTCCCAGACCGAAACATGGTTCCCCCCACCCGTCCGATTCCCCATTCATACTCCGTGGGCGCCAAACTACCTCTCCACCAGCCACGAAACCCCGGCGTCCTCCGTCCGCCACCCCATCCCACCCATCAACCGCCGCCCTCCTCCATCACGCCGGAGCCGATACCCCGACGTCGTCGTCCACCGCAACCTCAACCGCAACGCCCTCCACGGCTAGTAGTTGAAGCCGAGGCCGAGCCGTCCGTACCCGAGCCAGTTCAACCACGCCATCCTGCGCCTCACCGCTGCCGCTCCAACTTCGCCACCCTCCACCGCACCGGAGCTGTTCCTGCTACGCCGTCCTTCGCCGCCTCGGATCTGCTTCCCCTCCACCGACATACGGCCATGGTAACACAGTCAACAATTTGGCCATGGGTTCGTCCAAGCCTGCACCCTCCAGAACATCGGTTTCCCCTGTAAAAAGAGGAAGATCGGCGCGACATGTGGAGGTGACCACACCGGCAACCGAAAAAGGTACTCCTCTTCCCTTATTCGTGCAAATCTTACGTCTTTGCTTGCACGGTGTTCATCCCACAGAAGACACTAGTTGACCTCTTCTTCTTGATACTAGATGTTCCATGTAACTCACGATGCACAAGGTTTATCCTCATATACTATTTCACCTTACCTAGAGGTCCGTCGCCCCCCTGAATTTCAATTTCTGGCCAGTTGATTCCCAATTAACGGAAGCATTCCCTGGCGTAACAGGCGCTAGTACGCCTATTACACCTGGGAAGCAACACCTTGGTGTTTATCTTAGGGGCGTGTGCGGCCTAGAGCTACTGGCGCCCGATCTGGAGGTCGGCCGGGATTAAAGGGATGGCCTGGGGGCGCTGCCAAGCACGACGGTGGTGTGAGGTCGATGGGAGGGCGGGCCGGCGGAGGCAGGGGTCTGGGCTGGTGGTCGCTGGCGGTTCGAGAAAGATCGTCAACAGTGACTGGCGGGAGGTAGACGAAGGCCATCTGCCCATTCCTTATAGATCGGACGGTTCATTAAAAAAATTGACTGAACTATTTATGTTTAGTCGACTGTTACCTTAGATATGACCACATGTGGTGGTGTGCTGGAGGAGTACCTGCATTTCCTGTGCTCATATATTACAAAATCATACGGAGTAGAATCTAATTTTGTTTGCCATGCAATGTTGTAGAGCTATCATATGTCTCGTGTCATTTATTTTTCAACCACCTGCTATCTGCTACTTTTACAGTGCACTAGTTCTGCACACACTTCACCCTTACTCTCACTATTGTGTTTTTATGCAAGGGTATTTCAGACTCTGCTGCCATGAGAGAAGCCAAAAAGAAAAGAGAGAAGTCGCTCCAGCTTCGTATGCGGGTAGGCAAGACACGTTACAGTGCAATAAAGGGTGCAGTGTCAGCAGATGGAGACGGTAAACGTAGCTCTGGAGTTGATGACCTCGCTCGCAATGAACCACCATCCCAGGTGCTTGCTTTAACTTCGCGGTGTCATATGTGGTTGCATGTTCCATATGGTGTCTAGCTTGTATTCGAAAGGCCGAAGTCGGTAAGATAAGGAAATATTTTTTTACATGAACCACCATCCCGTGAGCACCAGAAGACAAATAGCTAGTTAGGGCACTGGCCGAGCCAGTGACAAGCCCATCAAAGATAGGCATCACCTGGAAGCCAACTAAAAAGCTACGATGGTGGCGAAGCAGCCCGCCTCCCACCAGGCTCTCAGGTCCTAGATGATCATGCTCACCACTCCAGCCGGATGTCTAGCTTGTATTGCTTCCAATTTGGTTAAATTGCATCTGCTTAGCTTACACATTATACCTTTGAATATGACATGCCTTTCTGTTTTTGGTACATACTAGTACATCTGTGTATTAACCATGTTCTTACATGAAACTAATGTTCTTGTGTATCCCTCATCAATCACTTATGACGAGGCAGGCAGGCAAGGGGACTACTCCTCATTTAAAGAATGCAGCGTCAGCCTCCCGACATGATTCTCAAGAAACAGAAATGCTAGATGAAGATAGTGAACGTAGCTCTGTAGTTGATTACAACATTTCCCCTACACTAGCATCGCAGGTGCTTGCTCTAACTTGGCAGCGTGATATGTGGTTGCATGTTGCATATGGTGTCTAGATTGTAATTCTTCCAATCTGGTTAAACTGCATGTGCTAGTCTGCTTAGCTTATACATTATACCTGTTAATGTGACATGCCTTCCTGTATTTAGTACATAGTCCATCTGTCTATTAAGCATGTCCTTACATAAAACTATTGTTTTTTTGTATCCCGCATCAATCAACATGACGAGACACCTTTAGTATATGCAGTGCGATATTAGTTGCATCTTTCATATGATTTATAGCATGCGCTGCTTCTAATTTTTTGAAATTCCATTTATGATGGGACGCTTTTAACTTGGCACAGTCATATTGGTTGCATCTTTCATGTGGTGTCTAGCTTGCATTGCTTCTTATTTTCTGGAATTGTTTTAGCTTAGTTTACACAAACAGTTGTGAACATGCCATGGCGTCCTGTTTTTCGTACATATTCCATCCTGGTATCATGTGTTTGCCTTACATCAAAGTAGTGATTGTCAGTATCATGCATGAATGAGTTCTGAAGAGAGAATTTTATTGCTTTTTCTTGTCAGTTTTACTTGACAATTCGAAATCAATAAAGCAGAAGGAAGTTAGCAAGGCAGCGGATAAAGGTGCTCCTTCCGAACAGAGGGCCTCTACAGTTTCCACTCCTCCACACCCCCAAGATGATTTCCAAGACAACACATGCATAGACACTCAACAAAGCCGTGTTTATGATGAGCACGTCTCCCCTAGTTCAGCATCACCGGTGCTCCCTCTAACTTGGCACTGTTATATGTGGTTGCATGTTATGTGTGATGTCTAGCTTGTATTGCTTCTAATTTTGTTGAATGCCATCTTCTTACTTTACACATTATACTTGAATAAGACACGTGTTCCTGTTTCTAGAACATACAATATCTGTCTATCACACCATGTTCTTACATCAAATTACTACTGTTGTGTAACCTGCAACAATCACTTATCATAAGACACGTTTGACTTCGGAGTGTGATATAGGTTACATCTCACATTCTTTTCTAGCTTGTACTACTAATTTGTTGAAATGGCACTTATGACGAGACAGTTTTAACTTGGTAGAGTGATATTCGTTGCATCTTTCATATGGTGTCTAGCTTTCATTGCTTCTAATTTGTTGAAATGCCTTCTCCTTAGTTTACACGTCATAAGCTGTGAATATGCAATGATGTGAATATGCAATGGCACTAATGACGAGAGACCTCTAACATGGTAGTGTGATGTTGTTTGCATCTTGCATATGATTTATTTCTTGTACTGCTTCACATTTGTTTAAACGCCATTTATGATGAGACACTGTTAACTTGGCAGAGCGATATTTGTAGCATCTTTCATATGGTGTCTACCTTCCATTGCGTTGCTTCTAATTTGCTGAAATGTCTTCTTCTTAGTTTACACATCATAGTTCTGGTTATCTCTTCCGTCCTGTTTTTCATACATATTACATCCTCCTATCATGTGGTTGTCTAACATCAAAGTTCAGTTCGTCTGCATCACGCATCAATTTGTTCTGAAGAACTAAATTGTTATTCATTTTTCTTGTCGGCTTGACTTAACATGGCACAGAGAAAGAAGAAGAAACACAGAATGGCAGGGAATGAGAAGCGGATGAATCCTGCAAATTCTGCTGGTACTGATGGTGCAATAGAAGGTCAAAGTCCAGCGGAAACTTCTAGAAACACGGCATCCCATGCTACACGAGTTGCAAAAAAAGCCAAACAGAAAAAAATAGCTGCCACCAAACAAGCAGAGACAACCCTAGTTCTTGCAACACCTACCACAGTACTACCAGCTGCACGACTTACTCGTGCGTCAACTGAGCTAGCAGCACGTTCCCAAGCTCCCTTGCCACCTCACACTACTTCCCAAGCACTCTTGACACAAGACGAGTTGGCAATATCAGATGAACCTTGTGAGCTTCAACATCAAGAAGGTAGTTGCTGGAGTCAAGTTACAGTTGCATGCTTCTTTATATGTAGTCTCACAGTTTGATGTACACTAACACTTCCTATGTTTGTTGTTGGACTAGCACCTAGGTGCAAGAGGAAACAAACGTCAGGGATAATGCTTGATAGGTTACCTAAATCTAGAGGAGGAAGAATGGAGATCCGTTTTGAGGCAGGTTTAAAAAGGCCACGTGATGCTACAGATTCAGCCAAGTTAGTATCAGAGGCAGCGGTTGCCTTTAGGTTTCATGTACGTATCCTCCCAACATGGATTCAGTACAGGAATGACAAAGACGAAACCCAGTTCAACACCTTCCTCGACCATTTATCTGTAAGTATGGTTATGTATGGAAACTAGTAATATCGTCTTGCTTTGTCCCATACTTTCTAGGTTGCTGATAATGAGATTCCCATAATTTTCAACAGATGAGGTTCAAGTTGGATAGCCCAGATGATGCAACCAGACAAGCTTGCACCCATGTTTTGAAGTCTGCTCTGCGACAGTATCGGTATAACTTGAGGAAAACTCACTTTGAAGGCAAGGCTAACAGTGAACTTTCCCAAACATCTCCAATGGAAAATATATCGGATGAAGACTGGAGGGGCCTTGTTAAACACTGGTCTGATCCGAAGTATCACGTACATTATATATATGTGATCAGATCACATGTTGAAGTCCTATTTATGCATGTGCCACACAAATCTGTCTTCTTGTAGGTAAACTGTTCAAAGAACAAGGCCAACCGTACGAAAGTGAAATTCCAACAGACGACAGGATCTCGTAGCTATATTGCACACTGCGAAACTCTTGTAATTAGCTGCTGTTTCATCTTTTCGCTGGACCATATTATCAGATCTATATTTACTTGTTCGAAATGCAGAGGAAAGCCCGCAAGGACCAAAAAGTACCTGAACCAAATGCTGTGGAAATCTTCAAGGACTGTCACACCAGCAAGAAGAAGGGCATGACTACACCAGTCAAAGCCGCTGTTGTAAGTCCTTAATCCTCATGCCTTTTAACTACTACTTACTCTGACTTGTGCCTTGAACTGCATGGTTTGTAGCCAATGTCTATTACTCTTTTCAATTTTATACACAATTGTCTTAGCGTATCATTGCACCTTACAAGGTTTAAAAGAGAGGAGTGATGTTCCTTTGATCTTGACCCGTAATCTAGTTCCGTGCTGGACTTGCCCACACAACGTTACAATTGCCTGTTTGTCTGTTCTCAGTTGTTTTGTGATATGAATGATGTCATACTATGCTTACCATATTATAAGCTTCGTCTCTTTATCCTTAGCCCTCAATACAATGTGAATAAATAGACAATACATTAGCGATGGTACATGGTCATATGTTTGGAACCTGGTTTTATTATGTACTTTGCAATAAAATACAACTAATATTTTACATGGGTTCACCAGAATAAGTTCTGTATATAGACCAAAGCTATTTTGTTTGGTTTTGCTGCCTCCTTAATATCTTCTGTTCTAGTACTACTAATGTAAAACCTCAACTTTTTAGCGAGCTATGGAAAAAATGGTGGAACCGCCACCTTCTGAAGGTGGCGAGGCAACTATAACCGCAATGTCAGCTCTTGCTGCAGTGGGTCAGTACCTGTCCACTAATAGTGCCAAAAGAACGTTCCTGCATAATACTGGGTTGGTTGTTAAGGCAATGTCGTCCAAACTGCCTCATGATCAAGATATGCAAGCTCAAAGCAATGTTGTATCTGCGCTCCAGACACAAGTCCATTCCCTAACAGAGACCCTTTGTGAAACAAGGAGAAACATTGCTCAATGTCGTCAAGATATGCATGGTTTTGAAACCAGATTATCAAACATTTGCTATGTTGTTCAGGAGCCTAGGGGAAATGAAGGCGAGGGTTATGGTGCTCCATCGGACAATACAGCATGAAAACATAACAGTCAGATCAAATGAACTGAGCTTCTGAACTTCTGGTGGTGCATTTATCTGCTAGACTGTTAAGTTTTATGCCAACCTTCCTTTTGTTATATAGTTGTAATTTGTTTTGGTGCAATACAAAATTTATTCTTAACGTCCAGCCACCGGCTGAAGAAAACAACAAGCCATTTTTGTATAGTGTAGGGTGTTCCTATATTTGCACTGGTGGCGATCTTTGATGCCGAGTGGATGAAATCTTTGCAATCGCCTTAATAGCCTAGCGTTAGTTTCGGCCTTATTTATTTCCTAGTCTTCTTTTTCCATGGTTTGCTAGTGGCCGCAACTACCATGGGCCATATACGGGCCGTAGGATCCATGGGTCTCCTACGGGCCGTCGATAAATGGGCCTGTAATCGGTGGGCCTCGGGCCGTCGGATAAATGGGTCTACATGGGCCGCAATCGGGCGTAATTGGTATCGGCCAGCACGGTAACAGGCCGTAGGACAGCAAAGGCTTAATTCTGTCACAGGCATAACGGGTCGTTAATGGGCCAGAATATAGGACGGGCTGGAAACGGCGCAACGGGTTAACAGGTCAGAAACGGGCCAACTCTTGCCATGGGCCGAATTTGGCCCATTAGGGTAACAGGCCAGTAACGGGTCGACTCTTCCATGGGCCGAATTTGGCCCATTAGGGGAACATGCCAGTAACGGGCCGACTCTTGCCATGGGCCAAATTTGGCCCATTAGGGGAACAGGCCAGTAACGGGCCGGAAGTAATCGAGGGCCGAAAAGGAGCCCAAGAACGTATGGGCCGTCAATAGGCCGAAAGCTAACACGGGCTGGAAACGGCCCATGTAAATCACGGGCCGTTAACGGGTATAAAGAAAATTACTGTTCATTATGGGCTAGAGTCACCGTGGGCCTGTAAAGGGCCGAAAGATACGAAGGCCTCATATGGGCCGAAAGACGTCGTGGGCCATACATGGGCCGAAAGTGAAATGGGCTGGTGTTATATTCGACGGCCCACATGACGTTGTTGGGCCGATTTCCTTTAGGGCCTAACAGGCCGTGAGTTAACGGGCCGTAAAATGGGCTATTTGCGAGGAGACCGTTAACAGGCTTTTCATGGGCCAGCCCTTTAACTTTTGACCAAGTCAAACAGGCCGGCATTGTAAGTTAAATGGGCCAGTGGTGGGCCGTGGCACGTGTCGACATATCATAGGCGCCTATCTGACCCACTGACGAGCTGACACGTGTTTCGTCCGGCCAATAGGAATTTCACACATGGAAATTTCCCATTGGCCGGGGCTGTTAACGGGTTATCGGATCCAAAACCCGACCCGATAGTTTAACGGCGTTCCCTTACGGTGGATGCCACGTGTCGGTCACCCTTGACGAAAGCACTTCTGTGACGCGCGATTTATCGTCATGGAAGTGGACACTTCCATCATGATAATTTTGGTAATGTCATGCAACACTTCTACGACAGCAGATGTATGACTGTCTTGATTCTGTCATAAAATCGTCATGGATGTACATGCATGACAAAAAACGCGACCTACTGTGGCAAACACGTATTATCACAGAAGTGTAGTTTTTTTGTAGTGCTTAGTCCGAGAACCTAGGGTTACAAATCCTAGCCGGCTTTGCTAGTGGACATAGAGTCCATCACAATTATGCTATCTTTGTCTTGTACGACTAGTCATCCATGGGTCTCCCTAAATGCGTCACGGGCCGACCAATGTGGCGCAGGATGGAACCGAACGAAGGGACTCACTCGACTCACCGGACCTCACGCGGTGAAACACCCTCTGCCCCCACGTCTCGTTATCTTCTCACACCCACACATACCAACACAGACACCACACAGAAAAAATTTTCTCCTGGTGCCTCTATCCACTCCCCCCTTTCATACACACACTCAAGGGAATCTCTCGCCGTGACATCATATTCGTCTCTCTCTCTCTAGACCACTCTCATTTCTCGTGCTATCTCTCCCACGCCCCCCTGTCGGCCCCTCTATCCATGCCTCTATCGAATACGTAATACACACACATACCTCTCTAGGCCCTGCCAAATGCATGAACTACACATTCACACATGTTACATCACGTACCCCATTGATCTAAAAAGCCCTCTCTTCACGTTTATTTCGCATACAACATTCCTTTTGCATAAAGTGTGGCCAAAAAAATATTTTAGAATTTCTACATATATACAACATCACAGAGTTATATGGAGGAGTATGAACGCTTGCATTGCATGGTGCCCACAATAATATTTATTCCGCACTGTGAATTTGTATATTTTTATACTGTATATAAAGTTAGTGATAATAAAGAGAAACGAAGAGCATCTCTCTCTCCGTCGCATACCCCCCTCTACGCCCCTTTCATGTACGCACACAAACTATCTCCGGGTCCTCTAAAAGTAAGCCCCCAGCACATTCACGCATGTTTCATCTTTCTCTCGCGATATATACAGTGACGATCATTGTCTTTGAAGCGAAATCACGATACGTACATTGAACTTCCGAATCCACTCATTACGGTCACCATTCACGTTTTGTTGTTATTATACAGTCACGGGCTCACTGTACAACTCTGTATTTGCTCAAGACACGACTAGTTGACCAGTTAAACGCTCCACGTACGTGGCACCTCTAGTGTTGCATCACATTATCTAACTACCATCGGGCCCACCTGTCGGCTTTTACTCTACATCTACACTCTTATAAAATACTAGCAAGATGCCCCTGCGTTGCACGGAACATCAAGATGCATTTGTATGAGTAGTTTATCTTGTGGGAGAAAAGGATGAACAAGGGAAGGCCTTATTTGCAAGTGTAGAGAGGGGTATGGGTATCTTTACGGAAAGTTGCCATAGTTTCCTTCCTATCCGTCAGATATAGATCGGACGGCCTATATTGCAGGATGGCAGGCACGCGATCATCACCGACTATGCTTTTTATAAGAGTATGGATAAAATACACTCTTATAAAAAAAAGAGTTGGTGATGATGGTGTGCCTGCCATCCTGCAATATAGGCCATCCGATTTATATCTGACGGATAGGAAAGAAACTATCACAATTTTG
Source organism: Aegilops tauschii subsp. strangulata (assembly GCF_002575655.3). NCBI lineage: Eukaryota > Viridiplantae > Streptophyta > Magnoliopsida > Poales > Poaceae > Aegilops > Aegilops tauschii. Next base: position 73,396,927 of record NC_053041.3, read on the forward strand.
CAAAAAGGTACCCACACGCCTCTCCAAATATGCAAATAAGGCCTTCCCTCGTTAATCCTTTTCTCTCGCAAGATAAACTAGTTATACAAATGCATCTTGATGTTACGTGCAATGCACGGGCATCTTGCTAGTAAGAATGAAAACAAACGACAAAGAAAAAATTGGACGGTGGTTCGAAGTTATGACCGCGGGCACAGCGGACAAGGTGGCCTTGTATTGGTATGCTGAGCCGTCTGTTTTAACACACATGAGCTGGTGTGGTGATTATACACACATGCACGCATGCACACGAACTGCATGCACGCAACACTCACAAGAACACATGACCCACGCACGCACGCAACACTCACACGTACACACGCAGCCACACACGCACGCAATACTCACACGCACACACGCACGCATGCATCCACACACCAATACACCACACGACCAACACACACTCTCACGCTCAAGTGCTCAACCTACACGTGCATGCGCACACATCAGGCCCTGACAGACACATACACAACCAGGTGATTCCCGCGCACAGGGAGGAGTCTTGTCGCGCCTGCGTAAATTTGTGTTTATCTGACCTTTTCCCTATGCGAACTGACAGGTGGGACCCACAAGGAACGTGGTCAATTTAACTAGTCAACATGGTGCCACGCAGACTATTTGGCCAGTCAACAGAGTGCAATCCGATGCTGAACCATGAGCAAGTGACCCTATAAGCACCGCAAAACGTATATAGTGACCGTAATCAGCTTATTCTGAAGTTCGGTGAACGTATTATGCTTTTCTCTCTATAGGCCCTCCGAAACTACATCTCTACACGTTCTCGCATGTTACATCTAACAACTATGCAATACAACACTACTACTACACCCTAACACAATAAATCATATGTGTTTTTAGTTTTACTAGATATCATATGTTACTTAATTATTCAGTTTGCATACATTAAAATTGCCTTTGAAATGTATGGCCACTATCATATACTTCACGGGAAAAATCCCGCCCTTTCCTATTTAATCGGGTTTGTATCGATGTATCGTGCGAAACAGCAAAACTATAGTACTATATACAGTACAGGTGACAGTTCACTGGGCCGTCGTGTCGTGTACTCCTTCGTCGTAAGAGTGGAGCGCTCGCTTTCATAAATCTTCTAGTCCCTTTCGCCGACATATGGGGCATCAAGCTACTGGGTCCACGTGCCATACCGGAATACAGTGCAGAGCAGCCGGGGTGAAGCACCCAATCATGGCGCCGGCGTAGTGATTAGCAATGAGGCGTCAAATCACAAAGCTGCACCTTTCCCGCAGTTAAGTTGGAGGGACGAAGTAATAATGCTAAAAAAAAGAAGGTGGAGGGACGAAGCAACCATCATTTCACTCGTTGCTGAATCCGCTTCTCCCTCATCTTCTTCAAGTTAACCACGCTATCCACGAGGCTCAGAGGGAAACTCATGTGCACGTGTGGTATACTAAACGGTAAAATGTATTCCTAGTCTTGCCTCTAAGACTGGCTCATGTATTGCATGATGATCCTGTTTTCCTGATCATGGGCATGTCTATGCTGGCAATTCTGAGGGCGCGATGTTGGTAGAACACTTGTGTTGAATCGACCCAATTTGATGTTATGCTATGAGATTCTTTTCGTCACAAGTTTATGGTTAATAACACAGAGATAGTTAATGTTTGCATAATTCCTTAGACCATGAGAGTATCGAGTTCCTTCGTACTTGCTTTGTGAACTTTGGGGTTTGTTAAACGTCATCCGTAACTGGGTGGCTATTACGGCGGCTTACGGGTTCACAGAAAAGTATGGCAAGTAACGAGATAGCTCAAGATTGGGATTTGCTCCTCCGACGATGGAGAGATATTCTCGGGCCCTCTCGCTGTTACGGTATCCATAATCGTCTGGCCAGACACCTTGTGATTTGATCACTAGGATGCCGGAACACGGAAACGAGAAAAGAGAACAGAACCAGTAACGAGGTAACTTGCATGGTGGACAAATTGTTCGTCCACGGGGATGCAATAAATCTCACCTCAGGTGTTTGTGACATATCGTGAAGCAATAGGAATAGCTCACTACAACTAGAGGTTCACTCGAATATTCATTCGTGTGGGTACAGGGGTCAATATGGGTGTCCACGGCTCCGATGTTGATTATTGATCGGAAGGGGTTCCGGGTCATGTCTATACTTCACCGAACCTATAGGGTCACACGCTTAAGGGTCATCTATCTGCTGAATACTAGACAGGGAGTATGAGAGAAAATCACCGAAATATTTTCGGACACCGGAAAGGTTTCGGACAGCGGAATCATACCGCAGAGAGAGGTCATCGGATAAGTTTTGATGGTACCGAAAAGTTGTTTCGGGATATGCCATTAAGTCAGATTGGTTTCGGCAAATGCCTGATAATTCTTGGAGGGTGCCAGAATCATTCTGGAAGCTTTTTGGAATTTTCTGAGATAAAAACCGGAAATGTTCCGGAGCTGCTGGAGCCACTTCAGATGCGTTTCGCAGATGAAAATCACTAATACCGGAATTGTTTCGGAACGCGTTGAAAATTATTATGGTGGGTACTGGAAATGTTCTAAGCCCACATAAATATTTTCAGTTCAAACGGACGCTGAAAAATGTCGTCGTGAATAGTGAAAGTGCTTTTTGGATATTTTATGGTGAGTCACCTTTTGGGATATTTCCAAAAGGCTTCTAGAAGGGCTTGGGGGCCAAGCATGCTCCTCACGGGGGCCCCCCAAGGGGGTTGGCCGGCCACATGTGTGGGGCTCCATGGAGCTCCACTTCCTCCCCATTATGCCCTTCATGTGTGACATTTTCATGGGCATTTTGGGTTTTTGTGAGCCATCCCTACCCCTTGGCTTTCCTATAAATAGAGGAGGAGTGGGTAGCCCAAAGCTCATCCCTTGCTCTCATACACATGCCATGCGTTATCTGGCTTCTTCTCTCCCTCCCACGAAAAGAGTTTCGTAGAGCCGTAAGGCTGTCTAGGTTCCGGCAGGAACTAGTTCTGGACGGCGAAGCCCTGCCGGATAGCTGACACCGTATGTGTGCAACCCCGTAGAGAGATTGTAGTTTCGATCTTTTGCCCGAGGGGCTGTTCGAATGTCCTCCCGAAGGGCTGTCTGAGTGTCCGTCCGAGTTTCGAGGGTCCTCCCGAAGGGCTGTCCGCGACATTGTCCGGGGGACTGTCCGACCGCCTCCCGAAGGGCTGTCCGGAGAGGGAGTACATCCTCACGGTTGGGAGGTTGTAAATCCTAGCTGCGGGGATCTGCACCTACGATCTACACCGACTCTTCTTCCGCTGCGCTTCGAGTCGGTACGGATCAGAATAAACTTTGTATGCAGTCTCCATAGTGGTCCTGGGCGTGCTCGCTATACCGAAAATTTTCGTTTTCTGTCGCGTTCCCCTACAGTGGCATCAAGAGCCGTGCTATGCGTAGATGCAGGTTTCGATCTAGAATACATATAGATGTATGGGTATTGCATAAAATAATTAGGTAGTAGATGAGATCTATTGCTGAAATTATTTATGCGGGTGACAGATGAAATCTGTTACCCGACGTTCTTGTTGCTTCCCTAGAATTTGCGTTTGCTCAATCTCGAGACAGCATGGTGGAATTTGACAAAGTTCTGGCAATCCGTGATCCTGATTGATCATGGAGGTGCTATCAGTTCTTTGGGTTCTTCCATAGTCAAAAGAAAGATGAAATTCGTAGATGAAAGGGCATTGCAGATATGATCTGCACGGGGGTCATGCGTATGACGAAGTTTAGTATGGGGCTCGAGATTTAATTATCTCGTGTTTCATACACCCCGAGATGTTAATCTAGCAACTTGAATAATCATACTTGATGATAAAACGTTGGTAGGTGCGGTTTAAGTCAAAACCTTAGAAGCCACGTAAAATAAAATTTTGCATAAACCGATTAGAGGCGTCTAACTTGGTTTTGCAGGATGTGCATGTGATGTGGTATAGCAATGCTCATATTCAATTTGATTATGTATGAGATGACTATATGATGTAACTAACATGACCTGCGTGTCATGATTCTGCATGATGGCTGGAGCCATATGATTGCACTGTAATGACCTGCGTGTCAACCTTAAGTAATGCACTTATTTTTATTAGCTATAGAGATAGCAATATTATCTGGTGCATCGACAAGGTGGTGGCAATCTTCGCGAAGGTGAACACCGATACGAATGCCGAAGACGAAGAAATATTTAGCTTCTCCGTCAGAAGAGGCTATACCATATCATGCTATTATGAATTGCCTGAGATGTTTATCCCTCTTGATACACCCTTCTTGATTGCGTGGTAGTCGCTTTTATTAGGGTGATCTCTCAAACTTAAAATATCAAAGTAGTTAGTGTTCACCCAAGTGTAGCACCGTCTGAAATTCGTATCTTTTCGGGGTGCACCATGTACACATGAGCACGAACGAATCGAGAGGAATGAGGCGGGTGAGGTCAGACCTCGCAGCAAGATCACTTGGTTGTCTTTGACATTCAGGCAGGAGAGTCCCGAGCTCGGAACACGCCCATCGAAAGATGAACAAGAATCACATAGAGATGTGATCGGCAAGTTGGCCTACCGATTGAAATTCATGTCATCAGTGATGAACCCGTCAATGACATCGAATAGAAATATGGATCTTGAATCACCCTAAATCAATTATGAGAGATATTGATTTGAGTGGGAGCGCACTTTAGAATAAAAATGTTTATTCACTAGTGCAAATTTCATTATAAACAAAAGTCTAAGTGAAACTTGTGTTTTCCGTTGTAGATCAAATGGCTCGCAACACCGCGTTCAACTTAGGCCCGATGTTAGAGAAAGAGAAGTTAGCTACGACTGGAAACAACTATGCGGACTGGGTCCCTAACCTGAGGATTGTCCTCAGGAGCGCTAAGAAATTGTACGTGCTTGAAACTGCTCTTCCAGCTAAACCGGCGGCAAGTGCACCGGTAGATGAACAAAATGTCTGGGCCCACTAAGGATGATGATCACAACTTAGTGCAGTGCCTCATGCTAGCTTGCATGAGTCCAGGGCTTCAAAAATGTTTTGAATTCCATAAAGCCCGTGATATGATCCGGGAATTGGATGCTCTGTACAAGGAAACCGCAAAGTCTGAACGATATGATATCATGAAGGCTTTGATGGATTGCGAGATGGCTGAGGGTAGTTCAGTTGGCGAACACGTGGTCAAAATGATTGGCTATTCTGAAAGGCTTAAAGCCCTAGAATTTCCACTTCCACCTGGCCATATGATGGACATGTTGCTTTCTTCACTCCCCCCATCTTACGACGGTTTTGTCATGAACTACAACATGACAGGGATGGAGAAGACACCAGAAGAGGTGCTCGCCATGCTAAAAACTACAGAAGGAGGACTGCCGAAAAATCGTAAGCAAGCGTTGCTTGTGAATAAAACCGCCAGTTTCAAAAAGAAGAAAGGCAAGCCAAAGAAGGGCAAGGGAACCGGTAAGACCGGCTCCCAAAGCAACTCTAAAGGCGGAGCCAAGAATGAAACTGAGTGCTTCTACTGCAAGGGCACATGACACTGGAAGAGAAACTGCAAGAAGTATCTGGAAGATAAGAAGACCGAGAAAACCGGAAAAGGTATAATTGTTATACAGGTTAATGTCATTGACGTTTTGCTTGCTAGCGAAAGTTCTAAGTCTTGGGTATTTGATACCGGATCGGTTGCTCACATTTGCAACTCGACACAGGGGCTTCAGAAGGTGCGCAAGCTGGCAAAGAATGAAGTCGTAATGCGCGTCGGGAACGGCACTGGGATCGCCGCTCAAGCCGTCGGCATTATGCCTCTACGTCTCCCTTCAGGATTTATCTTAGAACTAAGTAACTGTTATTTTGCTCCACTGTTGTGTAGAAACATTATCTCCGGATCATGTTTAGTACACGATGGGTATTCGTACAAGTCTAAGAACAATGGTTGTTCACTTTATGGTAAGGATATGTTTTATGGATTTGCACCCATTGTTGGGGGCCTTTTCATACTAAATCTTGAATGTGGAAATGATGTCTTTAACGTGAATGCTAAATGCCTTAAGAAGGCTGATACCACCACCACTTTCATGTGGCACTGTCGGCTTGGCCACATCGGAAAGAAACGCATGCAAAAACTCCATAAAGATGGAGTTTTACCGCCTTTTGATTTTGAGTCATTTGACACATGTGAAGCTTGCCTGATGGGGAAAATGACCAAGACGCCGTTCACGGGTCATCCTGAACGGGCGGGTGAATTATTGGAAATAATACATAGTGATGTATGTGGTCCAATGAACACAGGCGCACGGGGTGGGTATTTCTACTTCGTGACTTTTACTGATGATTTAACTAGGTATGGCTATATCTACTTAATGAAGCATAAGTCCGAAACCTTTGGAAAGTTCAAAGAATTTCAGAATGAGGTAGAAAATCATCATAACAAAAAGATTAAGTTTCTGCGGTCTGATCGCGGAGGCGAATATCTTAGTCATGAGTTTGGCCAACATCTGAGTGACCGTGGAATCGTTTCACAGCTTACGCCTCCCGGAACTCCACAAAGAAATGGAGTATCAGAACGACGTAACCGAACCTTGTTGGACATGGTAAGGTCAATGATGTCTCTTACAAATCTTCCGATATCTTTTTGGGGTCACGCACTGGAAACTGCTGCTCACACACTTAACAGAGCACCGTCTAAATCAGTTGAGACGACACCATACGAGTTATGGAACGGGAAGAAACCCAGTTTGTCGCATCTCAGGATTTGGGGTTGTGAGGTATACGTAAAACGTTTACAACCTACCAAACTAGATCCCAGATCAGACAAATGTTACTTTGTAGGTTATCCCAAGGAAACAATTGGGTATTCCTTCTACCACCCGTCCGATAACAAAGTGTTTGTTGCTAGAAATGGACAATTTCTTGAGAAAGAGTTTCTCGCCAAAGAATTAAGTGGGAGGACAGTACAACTTGATGAGATTAGTGAATCTTCGGCAACAGTTGATATGGCTAAGGAACCGGAAGAAATTCCACTAATTATCCCTGCAACTGAGCCTGAAGTTGTCGCATATGATGCGGAGACTTCAGACAATGTTGTAACTGAACCGCGCAGATCAGGTAGGGCTATCCAGCCACCTGAGTGGTTTCATAATGAAATCTTCATTCTTGAAGACGATGAACCTACGCACTACAAGGAAGCGATGGTGGGGCCCAGCTCAAAGGAATGGCACAAGGCCATGAAATCCGAAATGGAATCCATGTACGAAAACCAAGTTTGGAACTTGGAAGAACTTCCTGAAGGCGTAAAGCCGATTGGTTGTAAATGGATTTTCAAAAGGAAGACAGACGCGGATGGTAACATTACTATCCACAAAGCTAGACTTGTCGCGAAAGGGTTCACACAAGTTCCAGGAGTGGACTACGACGAGACTTTCTCGCCGGTAGCTATGCTTAGGTCTGTTCGGATATTACTAGCAATTGCTGCTTATTTCAATTATGAAATATGGCAGATGGATGTCAAAACGGCTTTCCTAAATGGAAACCTCAAAGAGGATGTATACATGATACAGCCAGAAGGTTTTGTCGTTCATAAGGATGCTGGAAAGGTATGCAAACTTCAGAAAGCCATTTATGGTCTGAAGCAAGCGTCAAGGAGCTGGAACATTCGTTTTGATGAAGTGGTCAAAGAATTTGGCTTCATCAGGAATGACGAAGAATCTTGTGTTTACAAGAAGTTTAGTGGGAGCGCAAAAGCATTTCTAATCTTGTATGTGGATGACATATTATTGATTGGAAATGACGTGAATTTTCTTAGCGAAATAAAAGACTCATTGAAGAAAAGTTGTTCAATGAAAGACTTAGGCGAAGCGGCATATGTATTGGGCATCAGAATCTATAGAGATAGATCAAAACGCCTGATAGCGCTTAGCCAAAGCACGTACATTGACAAGGTGTTGAAAAGGTTCAACATGGAGAACTCCAAGAAAGGCCTACTCCCCATGTCACCTGGCACAGTGCTTTGCAAAAATCAGTGTCCTCGGACTCTGGATGAGCGAGTACAAATGAATGATGTTCCATATGCCTCGGCAGTTGGTTCTATTATGTATGCCATGCTATGTACAAGACCAGATGTTTCCTATGCGCTAAGTGTTAGCAGCCGGTACCAAAGTGATCCAGGGTTGGAACACTGGGCCGCAGTCAAGGGTATTCTTAAGTACCTCAGAAGGACCAAGGATTTACTCCTTGTGTACAGAGGTGATGAAGAGCTCATTGTAAGTGGTTACACTGATGCAGGCTTCATGACTGACCCAGATGACTTCAAATCTCAATCAGGCTATGTTTTCATATTGAACGGCGGCGCAGTTGATTGGAAAAGTTCCAAACAAAAGACTGTGGCGGATTCTACGACGGAGGCGGAGTATGTTGCCGCTTCAGAAGCCTCCAAGGAGGCGGTATGGATCAAGCAATTTCTTGAAGACCTTGGTGTGGTTCCAAGTGCTCTGGACCCGGTGGAAATCTATTGTGATAATAGTGGCGCCGTGGCTCAGGCAAGGGAGCCAAGTTTGCACCATAAGACAAGACATATTCAACGCAAATATAAACTCATTCGACATCATGTCGAAGAGGGTTTAGTGAAAGTACGCAAAGTTCACACGGACCTGAACGTGTCAGACCCGATGACAAAGCCTCTACCCCGAGCAAAGCATGAGCAGCACCGGATAGCCATTGGTGTTAGGGAAGCCATGTAACTGGATTATGACTCTAGTGCAAGTGGGAGTCTGTAGGAGATATTCCCTAGAGGCAGTAATAACAGTTATTTTGTATCTCCAAAGTTTGTAATGAATGTTTAGCTTCCATGCTATAACTGCAATGATTCCCGAGTCTGCAATATCCACGAGGCTCGGAGGGAAACTCATGTGCACGTGTGGTATACTAAACGGTAAAATGTATTCCTAGTCTTGCCTCTAAGACTGGCTCATGTATTGCATGATGATCCTGTTTTCCTGATCATGGGCATGTCTATGCTGGCAATTCTGAGGGCGCGATGTTGGTAGAACACTTGTGTTGAATCGACCCAAATTGATGTTATGCTATGAGATTCTTTTCGTCACAAGTTTATGGTTAATAACACAGAGATAGTTAATGTTTGCATAATTCCTTAGACCATGAGAGTATCGAGTTCCTTCGTACTTGCTTTGTGAACTTTGGGGTTTGTTAAACGTCATCCGTAACTGGGTGGCTATTACGGCGGCTTACGGGTTCACGGAAAAGTATGGCAAGTAACGAGATAGCTCAAGATTGGGATTTGCTCCTCCGACGATGGAGAGATATTCTCGGGCCCTCTCACTATTACGGTATCCATAATCGTCTGGCCAGACACCTTGTGATTTGATCACTGGGATGCCGGAACACGGAAACGAGAAAAGAGAACAGAACCAGTAACGAGGTAACTTGCATGGTGGACAAATTGTTCGTCCACGGGGATGCAATAAATCTCACCTCGGGTGTTTGTGACATATCGTGAAGCAATAGGAATAGCTCACTACAACTGGAGGTTCACTCGAATATTCATTCGTGTGGGTATAGGGGTCAATATGGGTGTCCACGGCTCCGATGTTGATCATTGATCGGAAGGGGTTCCGGGTCATGTCTATACTTCACCGAACCTATAGGGTCACACGCTTAAGGGTAATCTATCTACTGAATACTAGACAGGGAGTATGAGAGAAAATCACCGAAAAAGTTTCGGACAACGGAAAGGTTTCGGACAGCGGAATCATACCGCAGAGAGGGGTCATCGGATAAGTTTCGATGGTACCGAAAAGTTGTTTCGGGATATACCATTAAGTCAGATTGGTTTCGGCAAATGCCTGATAATTCTTGGAGGGTGCCAGAATCATTCTGGAAGCTTTTTGGAATTTTCCGAGATAAAAACCGGAAATGTTCCGGAGCTGCCGGAGCCACTTCAGATGCGTTTCACAGATGAAAATCACTAAAACCGGAATTGTTTCGGAATGCGTTGAAAATTATTATGGTGGGTACTGGAAATGTTCTAAGCCCACATAAATATTTTCAGTTCGAACGGACGCTGAAAAATGTCGTCGTGAATAGTGAAAGTGCTTTTTGGATATTTTATGGTGAGTCACCTTTTGGGATATTTCCAAAAGGCTTCTAGAAGGGCTTGGGGGCCAAGCATGCTCCTCATGGGGGTCCCCCAAGGGGGTTGGCCGGCCACATGTGTGGGGCTCCATGGAGCTCCACTTCCTCCCCATTACGCCCTTCATGTGTGACATTTGCATGGGCATTTTGGGTTTTTGTGAGCCATCCCTACCCCTTGGCTTTCCTATAAATAGAGGAGGAGTGGGCAGCCCAAAGATCATCCCTTGCTCTCATACACATGCCATGCATTATCTGGCTTCTTCTCTCCCTCCCACGAAAAGAGTTTCGTAGAGCCGTAAGGCTGTCTGGGTTCCGGCAAGAACTAGTTCTGGACGGCGAAGCCCTGCCGGATAGCTGACACCGTATGTGTGCAACCCCGTAGAGAGATTGTAGTTTCGATCTTTTGCCCGAGGGGCTGTTCGAGTGTCCTCCCGAAGGGCTGTCCGAGTCTCCATCCGAGTTTCGAGGGTCCTCCCGAAGGGCTGTCCGCGACATTGTCCGGGGGACTGTCCGACCGCCTCACGAAGGGCTTTCCGGAGAGGGAGTACATCCTCGTGGTTGGGAGGTTGTAAATCCTAGCTGCGGGGATGTGCACCAACGATCTACACCGACTCTTCTTCCGCTGCGCTTCGAGTCGGTACGGATCAGATCAAACCTTGTATGCAGTTTCCATAGTGGTCCTGGGCGTGCTCGCTATACCGAAAATTTTCATTTTCTGTCGCGTTCCCCTACATTAACACGGTGCGTTAGGCTATCTGATGTTGGCATGTCATACATAGTCATCACTTAGTCACTCATACTACAACAAGGTTGGCTATAAGGTTGGCTATAAGTGTTTTTTTACTCCTCTCTATCTCTTTCTTCGTACTCCCTCCGTCCCATAATATAAGAACGTTTTTTTACACTAGTGTAGTGCCAAAAACGTTCTTATATTATGGGACACACGGAGTACTAGTATTTATTGCATTTGCCAAGGAGTGACCTCTTCCAATGAAATGGTGTTGCTAAGTTTGCTTCATTTAATTAGCTATAGACTCAAAATTGTCTTTTCACCTAGGTACACGTGCTTAGCACCATTTCTTCCTTGGTTCACCAAACTAGTCTCTCTCTTCTTGATTAACTTGCCACATCAGACTTTATGCCTATGTGGCAAGCTTAAGCACCTGTAGGAGCAAGTAAAAGTAAGTACAATAGTGCGCTTTACATGGCATTTTTGCATATGTGGAGGAAAGAGAGGCAAGGAAAAAGTGGAGTAGTGGGCTCTCATGCAAGAGCCAGCCTCTACTACATGGTGGAGCATTGGGAGAGGCACCTGTATGGAGGTGATCAGGAATCGGGAGACTCACGCCGGTCGTAGCGCCGCAGTTAAAATGATAATGGCAAGTCAAATCACGGGGCCCCACCTGTCCAGCAGTAACTCGCTATCAAATTACAGAGCCCTACGTTTGCAGCAGCCTACTCCCTCGTCTTCTCGCGTCTCTATCGAACCGACTAGGCGGAACTGCCCCGCCTACCGCGCAGGAAAAGCCCCGCCCTCGACTTTTAAATACAACTACATCCGCTTAAGAATCCAATGGTATACTTTTTGTGACATAGTAACTCATATTTAGTTAGTCAAATGGATGACCTAGAACTACGTGCAGGCCCTATAAACCGAGACGCCTAAAAATAAAAAAACCGAGACGGAGAGGGTAGTTCAGCACGTATCTTTTTAGATCAATATAGTCGGGATTCACCAAGGAGAAAAACCAAGTGGTAGGCTGCTCCTGTCGTGTTGGCGTAGCAACTCAAGCAGGGTCAGTTCGCACACGAAATGGCGACACACTTAACAGGATCCCTTTAGCTGACATGTGGCTCATCCACCATCTTGTTCCACGTGTGATGCACCAAATTACAGTTCGGAGCAGCGGTTGGAATTGGAGGCACCCCGGTCCTAGCGCCGCAGTAGTAGAAAATGAGCGAGGAGGGGTCAAATCACAAAGCCCCACCTTTCCCACATTAAGCTAGACGAACGAAGCAACCATCATTTCACTCTAGGGCGCAAGAGCATAAAGAAAAGAGAAAACAATGATGCGTGCGGCAGCTACCTAGGGCACCCTAGGGTAGGGGTCTCCACTACAGATCCTTCTTTTTTGAAAGCGCCTCCACTACAAACCGGCTTCTCCCTCGTCCTCTTGAAGAAAACCGATGATGAGTGCGGCGGTAGGGTTTGTAGGAGTACTACGGCGTGCGGGGCCACGTCGTAGTAAACGGGTTCGAGTCGACGCCTTAAATATGTGTTTGGCCGCTTGGTTTTACGGGAATGAGGCAGCATTTTGGGTTCGGGGACCAGTGGAGATATAGTACGTACAAAAAATTGTGGACGTAGGTTCGACCGAAAGGCAATGATGCATGGGCCCTGCATTTTGATATACCCGGGGCCGCGTGAAATTTGCTACTCTACTCAAAACTAGTATGGTACACATGTATTGAACGCATGAGATTCCGAAACCAAATTACGAATAAATACACACTATAGCATGTAAAGCTTTGAGTCATATATGCATGATGTAGATGTTCGTTTAGTTCTTATAGTTCATCTCATTCAAAATCAATTAGTTTTATAAAAATGTTAAGATTCATGGGGTTGTGCATTGTAAATCATAAAGTAAAAAACAAATAATGGCAATTCATTTAGAAAATAATAATCAATTATGATACAGAAGATTCTAGAACAAAGGAGAAGTGCTTGTGTTTTGAGGTTTGTGCATTATGCTTAAGTTCAACCATGGAGTCTTCTAAATTGTACATGTGGCAGATCTGGTGGAATGTTGATGATATCCAACGGCCAGTAGTGCTTGGATTTGCCTATCTCTGCACTGTCGGGTTAGCTTCATCCAACGACCATCTTTCAAAGTTATTCGCACACTATATAGTTCTTGTGCCATAGTTGCATGTTTTTGAAAAAAGCTAGTAGTGGGTTGTACTATCTATTTAGGAATAGAAGATGTATACATGGAAGTTGTAGGGAAAGAGATGACATGGAGCATCCCAATTCCTATGAGTAGGGATTGGAAAAGAGATGTCATTTGGTTCACATCATAGGAACTTTTCTATTGAATCTAGAGATGACATGTATCTCAATTCCTATGAGGAGGGATTACAAAAGAGATGTAATTTGGTTCATATCACAGGAACTTTTCTATTGAATATACGCTAATGTTTATTTTCCTTTGAAATTAAGGGAGTATAGGAATCCATTCATATGAACCAAGTGGCTCTAAAGCTATAGAAATGATATCATGTTTATTTCCTTTGAAATGTGGAGTATATGAATCTATTCCTATGAACCAATTGGCTCTAAAGGAAAAAATCCTATAAAAATCATATCATATAGAGTTCCTATGATATTCCTCGACACTAAAGGATGCTTGAAATTGCTGTGGGTGATACGATGGTCTTTCTTTCTAGACTCCTCACCCATCTTTATAGTTACCTCTCGAAGATGAATGAAATGATATATACATGGTATTCTACATGTGCAATTTGGTACACGAAAACTCGGTAAAAGTTTGCGAGGTTCGAATTTTCAATAAAGCTATATGCACTGCATTTCAGAACGGAGGGAGCATACGACAGTTGCTAACACTCACGTGGAAGATTTGTGTGTAGGAGGAGTGGCTGTTTTGTTAAATGACATGGCAAAACTGACACTGTCGGATGCCGATCTAACGGTTCTTACGGCGTTCGTCAGGAAAAGGCTTGTGGCGAACGTTTGTCGGATAATGATTTACGGACAAATGCATTGCATTGATACGTGCCCCCCTCTCTCTCACGCACACGCACCCTCGCGAGTCACGCTCTCCCGAGTCCTCTCGCAGACTCGCACGTCGCACCCACCGTCTATCTGCAGGTAGACGTCACGCACATATGTGCTCTTCACACCCTGCCCTCAGAACTTCTAAAAAACAAAAGACGGCGCGCACATTTTATTTTAGCTCACACGTCACACACTTATACTATTACTCTTGCGGCGAACGTTCTTTGGGCATAGTATATTGTACTCTCACGAAGAGAAGCGGTGCACGCACGCACTAGTTCTCTCACACCCACTCGCGGGTACACGTTGGAGCGCATTTTTTTGAAGCTGGTACAACAAAGTCACTCCACTATATATAAAAGCAGGAGCCTTAGCGCTTGCTTTACTAGGGTTCCTCTCGTTCACTCTCTCATGCTCTCCAGATCGAAGCAACACATAGGCGGCCACACTATCTCTCAGCTCACGGCTGGTCACAAATCCGTCCGGACAACCTCGACCGGGGCAGGGGTGTAGGTGCATCGTTCACGCTGTCGTCGGCGGCGAGGGAGGAGACCAACGGCTGCCCGCGCGTCCCGATCGGCGGCCGTGCCGTTCTCTCCGAGAGAGCGCCGGCTCGGGAGGGCCTCCGACCCCTTCTTCCTCCCTACGGTACTGTGGCCAAGATGCGGCCTCCCGACGCCGTCTTTGCCACATGCCGACGACCCTCAGGTATAAATTCCTTCGAAACCTGCCTTGCTCTACTGCCCCAGCTCCCTTCGTGTCGATCCTTTTCTACTTCCGTCCGCTGTTCCAAAGCCACCTAGACTTCTACTATTATTAGAAGTAAAGCTAGTTCATACAGTCGACTCAAAGCGTTGGTTCAAATAGGGAAGAAAGTGGGAAAGTTGTAGCATGAATCTAGGACTTGGTTCTAAGAGGAAACGGGGGAAAGTAGTAATATCTGTCACTGTTTAAATAACCGTATTTCGTATTTGCGCAAACAGGGATGTCTATCTCCATATCGTTTCGGGATGTCTGTCTCCGTATCGTTTCTATCCGCGCAACCAAAAGCACACACCTCAGTTTTAGTACAACTGCGCAAAATGAGATGGCTATCCCTCGTTGCCGTCGTCTAACCTCCCGTCTTCAAGGTATCCCTACATTGGTACTAGTAACTAAGGTAGAATGACCAACGCAATCTAAAAGAAGCTGATTCGTACGTTTTACTTCCTGATTGAAGTGCAGGGACGAGCGAAAACAACTGCATCCTAGTCCGGAATGCACTTTCTACCAGTTCATCCATGGCCCGAGGACTAGCTGGCACGGCTGCACGGCGGTGTTTTGGACAGGTGCGCGGACAAGAGGCATTGTGGTCTGCTTATTTCTGCAAATAGCAGTGGTTAAATTTAGTGGAATGCACAAGCATTTCAGCTGGTCAGTACACTGCATGGTTCAGTTTAGCATTCCAGCTGAGACCACAATTATAATTGGTTATTCTGGAATGAGAGAACCTAACCCTGGATGGTGGCAACAAGAAAAAACCAGAGTGAACTCCAGGAAATTTATGCCTGCCAGGAGGCCCTTTGCTCAGAGAAGCCTTGCTTTTTTTTCCTGATTTGTAAACCTTCTCACAACTTTGTCTTTTGCTGTGAACTAGTATGTGTTTGTTATGTTCTATGAATCATTGAGATGTATAAAATTGCTTAACTTATGCTTTTCAAGTTTTTTATGAAGACGAGTTTAATGTGAGTGTTCCACATGAGCGCTGGACTAGCATGTGAACGTTTGGAATTTATTACATTGTGGCCTCAATTAACTGCATGAACCACTATAACAAGATACATAGTTGCTAATATGTCAGACAGCAGATTGTTGATTATTAGCTGGTCGATAGGCTAGTGCTGAAGCGAGCTGAGCCAATGTGCCGTGTTTTGCACAACTGCTTACAAGTGGGGTAGCACCAACAATGTTTACAAGTACTTATGTATACGTCAGCGCACGGTTCTCGAACGAATGCTCTATTTCATCAAAACACACACTGCTTGTATGATAAACCGTGACAACTTATGTCTTACCATGCCATATTCATGAAAAAACTAGTGAGGACGCATCTGTTTTGGCAACAATTACGATGGTTCTCACATGATTCATGGGCACACAAGAGTAGCAGCAGTTCCCATAGACGGATTCAAACAGAGTACTAGCCCCAGAGTGGTCGATAACAAGCAAGGTTCGGATAATTAGACACAATCCAAACTACTATTAAACACTAGCTGGGGCAACTATTTCATGCCTCGATCTAATTTGGGCTGGACACAAGACGGACCTTGCCATGAACATCATCGAGGACGTCCCGCAACAGCTCAATCATGTGAACCTTCATGAAGACAACCTTGTGGCCTTGCCACTGATAAACTTGTTTGTGGAGGCATGCCACGTCATCTTCCTGCGTAAGCTTGACAAGAAGAGTATGCCTCACAAACGAAGGAGTAGCTTTGAACTTCTTGTGCTTCAGTACACCCTGGACAACACGCCTGACAACAATGAGGCTGGAATACAACTCTTCATTGGTATAACCGCAAATGGCTTCCAGGATCCAACAGCCTAAGAACTATGTTTTCCCAGTGCGTATATTCAGGTCGTCCGCCTCATAGCGAGTGACATGTACAACCACACAATCCTTGTCTGCATCAGGGCTCTAATTGAAACAGAAACAAATTCTGAATTACTTTTCAGTATAAGAAACACAAGTTATTTAAACCACTATGTATAGCATGGCATCGAAGCTAATAAAATTTTGCATTATTAATCACCACATACTTCCTTTTCTAAAAAAATCACCACATACTTAGATGAAAAACCACAATCGAGATCGGCAAAGAAGGAAATCACCTTGGGCAGCTCAGCGGGGAGGGGGGACACATCCTCGAAGGGGGAAAACTGCTCCTGCAGTGCCACGGGGGATGTAACCTCAAACGGGGCGTTGACCATCTCAGTAGTGGCCGTGAGCGTATCTGGGGTCAGCTCGGTGGTTGCCTCCATCTTCTTGGAGCTCTCTGTCTCGTGGGGATTAGCCTCTCGCATCTGCTCCAATATCGGCAGATCTTTGCCTGGTTCTCCTTGGTCCATCATGAAACTGACGAATACTAGGAGACCACTGAAAGGAAAACACAATCGCAATGACAATGAAACAAAAAAGAGAGTGAGGATCGGTTACTGCTTTGCAAAAGTTCTTTTTCTCTCTGAACGAAAATATACCAACATCACGGATCCGCTTACCTTCCCTTCGTTCAGAGAGAAGAACAGTGGCAGATGCGAGTGTTGCCTTTCTTGAAGACGGTGAGGGAGAAGGGGATTCAGCGAAGAGTGAAATGATGGTTGCTTCGTCCGTCAAACTTAGACTGCGGGGAGGTGGGGTTTTGTGATACGACGGCTTGTTACTGCCGCGCTACGACCGGGGTGACTCTCCGCCTGCATACTGCCTTCTAATTTGGTGGATGGCATTTGGGCCCGCGCGCTGCATGGCCCGCATGTCGGTGAACAAAAGTATAACGGCATTCAGTAGAGGGAGATGTTTCAATGACCTAGGAGGAGCCAGAAGCGGTAGAGTGTCTCCACTGTACTAGTAGTAATTGTTTTTCTGGGTAGCTATAGAGTGTCTCCACTGTACTAGTAGTAGTTGTTTCTCTGGGCCCAAGACAAAACAGCCCATCCACACTAGTAAATAGTAAAATCAATTCAAAAGCCCATCCAAACTGGGTGCTCTTCTTCCTCCTCACTCCCACCCACCTCACGTCAGCTCGCTCCACTCGTACCCCAAATTCCTCACCTCACTCCTACAAAAACCCCCAGCTCCCCTTCTTCCTCACTCCTACAGAAAACCCCCAGCTCCCCTTCTTCTTCGCTCGCACTACAACTAGGCTCGTCATTCCGTTACTCTTCTCAAATCCGTGAGCGCGATGCGACGCCCTCGAGGAAAATGGAGTCGGCTGACCCCAGCGCCAAGAAGATGAGGCTCCCGCCAGCGGTGACGCCTGTTGTAGATCCCGCACCCGGTAGCGCGGGGAGAAGCGGCGACCCCGCCCCCACCTGATCCCAGGAACCCGTAGAATCTCGGGTGGACCGCATCAGTGATCTCCCGGACGCCGTCCTTGGGGAGATCATCTCGCTTCTCCCCACCAAGGATTGCTGCCGCACCCAAGTCCTCTCAATTCGGTGGCGCCCTCTATGGCGCGTCGTGCCCCTTAAACTCGAGTGTCATCAGCTACCTCTCTTCAATGATTTTGAAATCCCCAGAGCCATCATCTCCTCCCACCAGGGCTTTGTTCAAAGCCTCTGCATCCCGTCATGCTACCTGAGCAAGCATACCATGCCCTGCACGATGGACGCCTGGCTGAAATCCCCTGAATTCACAGAACTACAACTGCTTGAGTTCTACTATTCCCCTGGAAATCACATACCACATACCGAACGCCATGAACTTGTGCCCTGAGCACCGATGTCCATCTCGCGGTTTTTGTCCTCTCTCCACACCGCCACCTTTGCGCTGTGCTACCTCAGACTATCTGGTACTAAACCTTCGACTCCCATTTCTCAAGAAACTTTCACTTGTGCGTCTTCGTATATCGGAGGCCTAATTGCACAGCATCATCCACTCCATTTGCCCTGCGCCGGAGTGCTTGGTGCTTGTTTGTATAGTTAGAATCAGTTGTCTCCAAATAAAGTCGCCTAACCTTCTAAGAATTGGAATTTCTTTTGACGGAAGGCAACTCATCGTCCAAGATGCCCCTTCACTTCAAAGGTTGATCCTTGATTCTAGTTATTCACCATTGCAAATAACCATTCTCTCTGCGCCTAAACTGGAGACCTTGGGTGTAATACATGATCTCTGTGCTCATTTCAATATGGTGTTTGGCTCCATAGTTCTTCAGGTACTTTATATTATCATCTACACTTGTAACCATAAGCTGCATTTTAAATTTCTGCGCATAATTTATATATCATCTTGCAGTACACATTTTGTACTAATATTATGTTCTATGCTCAATGAAGAGTTTCTCCATGGATGGCCTATCAATGGTGCTAGATTCTGTCAAGATCTTATATATCCAAATGAATAGTTTTGATCTGAACAAGATTATTGGCTTGCTGCAATGCTTTCCATGTCTGGAGAAGTTGTATATAAACGTGATAATTTCACGCACATTGGAAGCCCGCATATAGTGTACTAGAATTAACCGTTCAGCTGTTGCTCTTTCGACACTCTTCTTTTAGACCTTAACTGTTATCAATCTTCATGTCTATTTAGGCAACATGACGGGGTAAGAAAGTTATAACCAATCGGTGGATTCGTAAGCATCGGGATTTTCTCACTTCTCATGAGATTCGATTGAAGACAATAACGCTAGAACGATATGTAGCCAACCGTGCAAACACAATATTTGTCACATTCTTCCTGCTGAATGCGAGGTTACTATTGTCCATCAGGCTTAAGTTTATCAGCAGCATGGTTTTGACGGATGGGTATGTCGAAGAGCAAAAAAAGGAGTTTCAGGTGGGCAAAAGAGCTTCTGAACGTGCCGGGCTTCTATTTACAACATATTGTGGTCATAATCCAGTAAATTTTATGACCCAGGATGTTCATTCTATGGACCTGACCGATCCATTTGACTGTGACTGCCGAAAACAGCGCTGGAGTTAGATGTTGTTGCCCTTTTGAATCAGGTTTTTTTTGTAAACCTGATGAACAATTAACCCTCGTGCTTTTGTACAGTTTGTAAGCTGGAGTTAGATGTTCCTGCCCTTTTCAACTCGGCTGTGACTGTCATATTTTCTTTGAAACAAGGCAAATGGCTTGCCATTCGTTTAATTTAGAGTGAAATATTGTAACAAATCCCAACCAAGGGAAATAACATCACTCTCGCCGGCTGCTTGAGCTCACTGTGCATTACAAAAGCCAAGTGATTAGCCCCCACCAGCACCCACAAACTTATTTAGAACTAGCACATCAAATGGGCTGTAAATTTTCATAGGAAAGGCTGCATGACCGTGACAGTTTTGGATTCTGACATTTGGGACCCGCGAGGAAATAGCTTATCCAAGGTGGTGTCGACTTACTAGCCAGTCAACAAACGATTCTGCCTACCAGCCATTGGATTGACATCCAACATCTGTCGTGTATCTTCTATCTCTTGTCTTCTTCTTCCTCCAGCCGCCCAAACCAAACCACCCCGTCGGCTCCGCCTGCTCCCGCCTCCCATGGCTGGCTGCGCCTCCGCCTACCTACCGTACGTACCCTCCAATGTTGGCCAGTCCCTCCCTCTATTCCCCCACACGTCCTGTTATTCTCCGGCGACGTCAGCCCCAACACGCACCCGCGCCCGAACCAGTCAACCCTCGTACTACCCTCCGCCTACAACTGGACCGGTGCATCTTCAACGGCTCCTGTTCGTTCCGTCCGAGGCCTCCCCATCGTCCTCCGCCTTGCGGCCTTGGTTCGCTCGCCGTGCGCGCTGCGCCGCCCTCTTGCGTTGTCAACGTCGTCAACAACCGAGAGGAACAAGGAGATGACTGTACGTGGAGAGGATGACAGTAGGGACCCTCCAGCGTCATGGCAGTACGCAAGCAAGTGCCTCCATAGTACAAGCCCAAAAATATGGTTCTCCTAATAGTTGGACATCTGGGGCTCACGCCATTGTCAACGTAGTCAATAAACGAGAGAATTACACTACGAGCGGCTCACACCAGGGACCCCGCAAGTCGCGCAGTTTTTTTAGGAACAAGCAGTTGTTATTTATACTAGTTTTAGCGACGGATCAGGGTAACAACGGGCCTGTGCGGGGGCTGTGGCCCGTCTAGCCAGGGTTTTATTTATGTTTACCACATCATGAGACCAGTTGTGTTTTTTCTTCCTGAAAATGGCTAGCCTAGTTCTATTTTTTTAAGGAAATATCCAAACAAGGCCTACTTGCTTTATTGGCCCTGCTAGGCTGCAAATCTTTCAAGACAAGGAGAGTTTCTTTCGGTTTGCCCAGAAATGGGCTGTACATTTTTAAAACACATCAAACCGGGAATTAGTTTCAATTTTTTTTCATAACAAGATCTTAAATTCCATTGATTTTTATGCGTGGACAATTATTTGGATTTTATATTTATATAAGTTATTTTTCAAAATAGTTTGAATGTGAATCGATATTTCTGGATTAAAAACAGTTGACCGCACCGAAATATGCAAAATTTCGTATACTTTTTTAACCGTGGCCACAATATGGGGTGTAATGCTAACAAAAAGAAGATGGGCTCCAAAAAAATTCGTAAGAATTAGCAAATGGGCTGTACATTATTAGAAATAATAGCAGATGGGATGTATGCTATTTTCCACAGATTTGAGGCTGACTTGTGCGCCTACTACAGGTTGACGCATATGCTTTCATAAAAAAAAGGTTGACGCACACGCAACGCCCTGTAAACTTAGTCAACACACGGGAGCAGTGACTGTTGGATGTCCATCCAACGGGTGTCGTGCTTCTTCAATCTCTGCTCTTCGTGCTCCAGCCGCTCAAACAAGCGCCGGCAGGACTGCCTGCTCCCTCCTCCCGCGGCCGGCTATGCTGCCGCGCAGGCCTCACGGCCCCACCATACTCCCATCACTGGCCTAGCCATCCCTCTACTCACCCACACATTCTGTTATTCTCCGGCGACGGCAGACGAACCAGTAAACCCTCGTACTCCTCCGCGTGGGAAACAACTGCCGAGTATTCCCTGGCTTCGTGTCGTTCCCTTCCTAGGCCTCACCGTCGTCCACCGCCCTGGTGCTCTCGGCGCGGCCTGGTCAACATGGTCAATGAACGACATCCATCAGAAGTGGACTGTACGTGGAGAGGCTGACATGTGGGTCCACGGGCGCACGCAAGGAAATGCCTCCTTATTACGCGCAAAATAATGATTCCTCCACCTGATAGCTAGGACCCACAGGAAGGGCCTCTGTATTTCATGAAAAAACGTTCCCCCCGCTGACAGTTCAGACCCACCAGCAATAGCTTCGCACGCAAGGAAGTGCCTCCTTATTACGCCCAAAAAATGAATACCCCCTGCTAGCTGGGACCCACCATATTGTTGGGCTGACTTGTGGGCCTACTAAGTTAACGGGGACGGAGGGCTTCGTCAACTTAGTCAATACTCCAGTGATCGTATGATGTCCATCCAACAGCCATAGTGCTTCTTCAACCTCTGGTCTTCTTGCTCCAGCCACCCAAAGCTGCGCCGGTCGTGCCGCCTGCTCCTGCCTCCCGTGGCCAGCTGTGCTACCGCGGAGGCCTCACCGCCCCCATACTACTCCCACCACTAGCCAGGCCATCCCTCCACTCACCCACACCCCTTGTTATTCTGCGGTGACGGCAGCCTCACATCGCAGCCGAACCAGTGAACGCTCGTACTCCTCTCCGCGTGGGCATCCACTGCCGCGTCTTGCCAGGCTCCGCGTCGTCCCCTTCCTAGGCCTCGCCGTCATCCACCGCCGTGGTGCTCTCGGCGCGGCGTGGTCAATGTGGTCAACAACCGACTTCCATCGGAAGAGTACTGTACGTGGAGAGGCTGACAGCTGGGTCCACAGCAGCCGCAAGGAAGTGCCTCCTTATTACGCGGAAAATAATTATTCCTCCACCTAACAGCGGGGACCCACCGGACGGGCCAACAGTATTTTGCGAAAAAAATCGTTTCCCCCTGACTGCTGGGACCCACCGGACGGGCCACCGTATTTCGTAAAAAAACGTTCCCCCCTGTCAGCTCGGACCCACCGGAAGTGCCTCCTTATTACGCACAAAAAAATGAATACTACCCTGGCTAGCTGGGACCCACCTTGGTGGGAGGCTGACTTGTGGGCCTACTAAGTTGACGGGGACGAAGGGCTTTGTCAACTTAGTCAATATGAACGATTCTAGCTCCAGTGACCGTACGATGTCCATCCAATGGCCGTAGTGCTTCTTCAACCTCTGGTCTTCTTGCTCCAGCCGCCCAAAGCAGCGCCGGTCGTGCCGCATGCTCCTGCCTCCCATGGACGGCTGTGCTGCCGCAGAGGCCTCACCGCCCCCTACTATTCCCACCGCTGCCCAGGCCCTGCGGCGACGGCAGCCTCACACCGCAGCCGAACCAGTGAACCCTCGTACTCCTCTCCGCGCGGGCTTCCACTGCCGCGTCTTCCTCGGCTCCGTGTCGTCCCCTTCCTAGGCCTCGCCGTCGTCCACCGCCGTGGTGCTCTCCGCGCGGCGTGATCAACATGGTCAAGGAACGACTTCCATCGGAAGAGTACTGTACGTGGAGAGGCTGACAGCTGGGTCCACGGCCACAGCCCAGTTTTTTTGTGATTTGCCAAGTAAGTCGCTTTGTCAGGCCTGTTGGGCTGCAAATCTTTCGAGACGAGGAGAGCTTTCATTCGGCTGGCCGAGAAAATGGCCCATCAGTAATGAGAAATGGGCTGTACATTTTTAAAACACATCAAACCGGCAATTAGTTTCAAATATCTTTTTTTTCATTTCAAGATTTTAAATTACATTAATTTTTATGCGTGGAGAATTTGTTGGATTTTATATTGATATACATTTATTTTTAAAATCAGTTTGAATGTGAGTCGAAATTTCGGGATTAAAAACAGTTCGGACCGCACCGAAATATGCAAAATTTCGTATAATTTTTTAACCGTGGCCACAATATGGGCCGTAATGCTAACAAAACGAATATGGGCTCCAAAGAAAACCGTAAAAATTAGCAAATGGGCTGTAAATTATTAGAAATAATGGCAGATGGGCTCTATGCTGTTTTCCACAGATTTGAGGCTTTCCTAAAAAAAGGTTGACGCACAAGCACTGATTGTTGGATGTTCATCCAACGGCCGTCGTGCTTCTTCAATCTCTGCTCTTCCTGCTCCAGCCGCTCAAACAAGCGCCGACGGGACTGCCTGCTCCCTCCTTCCCGCGGCCGGCTGTGCTGCCGCGCAGGCCTCACCGCTCCACCGTACTCCCATCGCTGGCCTAGCCATCCCTCTACTCACCCACACCTGCTGTTATTCTCCGGCGACGGCAGACGAACCAGTAAACCCTCGTACAGTCGTACTCCCCTCCGCGTGGGAAACAACTGCCCAGTCTTCCCTGCCTCCGTGTCATCCCCTTCCTAGGCCTCACCGTCGTCCACCGCTGTGGTGCTCTCGGCGCGGCGTGGTCAATGTGGTCAACGACCGACTTCCATCGGAAGAGTACTGTGCGTGGAGACGCTGACAGCTGGGTCCACGGCCGCAGCAAGGAAGTGCCTCCTTATTACGCGCAAAATAATTATTCCTCCAACTGAGAGCGGGGACCCACCGGACGGGCCACCGTATTTCGCAAAAAAAAGTTCCCCCCTGACTGCTGGGACCCACCAGCTACACCTTCGCACGCAAGGAAGTGCGTCCGGGCAAAAAAAACAAAACGATTCGCCCCCCTGACTGCTGGGACACACCAGCTACATCTTCGCATGCAAGGAAGTGCCTGACAGTCAGGACCCACCTGGTCGAAGCGTACGTAGCGTTGTCATTCTGGTCGCGAACATGTACGTACATATATACTGGTGGATGTAGAGGCGCGCACGTGTCGTAGTAGAGGCACGCATGTGTCATAGTAGAGGCGTGCGTCACAGAAGTGCTTTCGTCAAGGGTGCCCGACACGTGGCATCCATCGTAACGGAACGCCGTTAAGCTATCGGGACGGGGTTTTGATCCGATAACCCGTTAACAGCCCCGACCAATGGGGATTTTCCATGTGTAAAATCATCATTGGCTGGAGGAAACACGTGTCGGCTCATCGTTGGGACAGATGTCATCCACTCATTGGACAGAAGGCGCCTATGATACGTCGACACGTGGCACGACCCAACAGAGGCCCATTCCTGTGAAAAGGCGGGCCCGTTTGACTTGGTCAAAAGGTGGCGGGCCGGCCCATGGAAAGCCTGTTAACGTCCTGTTCGCATATAGCCTATTTACAGCCCGATAACCCAAGGCCCGTTATGCCCTATCCGAATTAGGCCCAGTAGCGTCATCTGGGCCATCCAATATGATTCCAGCCCGTTTTCACTTCTGGCCCATGTATGGCCCATGACGTCTTTCGGCCCATATGAGGCCCTATGTAACCCTTGGCCTATTAACGGCCCGTGGTGAAACTGGCCCGTAATGAACAGTGTATCACTTTACACCCATTCACGGCCCGTGGTGAAACTGGCCCGTAATGAACAGTGTATCACTTTATACCCATTAACGGCCCGTTATTCTGTTGGGCCGTTTCCAGCCCATGTTATCTTTCGGCCTTCTCAGAGCCCATTTATTCTTGGGCTCATTTCCAGCATTCGTTTACCTACGGCCCGTTACTGTCATTTTCTGCTTGTGGGCCAAATTCAGCCCGTGGTTACAGTCGGCCCGTTTGTGGTCCGTTAATACGTTGGGCCGTTTTCATAGTGTCATAAAATATGGCCTATTAACGATGGCCCGTTATGGTCGGGCCATGAACGGACGATTCCAACTCTAGCCCGTTTACGGCCATAATGCGGCCTGTTATTGGCCCATGTTTGGCCAATCGATCATACGGCCCGTATAAGGCCAATTGATGATACGGCCCATAGAAGGCCCATTGTTTCTACGGCCCGTAGAAGGCCCATTGTTTCTATGGCCCGTAGAAGGCCTACTGTTTGTACGGCCCGTAGAAGGCCCACTCTTTCTACGGCCCGTAGGAGGCCCAGTGTCACTACAGTAAATATTAGCCCATGGTTATTGTGGCCTAGTTTTAAAAAATAGGTTATCGCAGCCACTTGCAAACCACAGAAAAAGAACTGCACTGACTACAAGCAAACAAATAAACAAGACAACAAGGAAATAAATAAGCAAGCAACTTATGCTAGGCTATCACGGCTATTACACATATTACATCCACTGGGCATCAAAGTTCGCCACCAGTGCAAATATAGGGAACAAAGCAGCATATAAACGCCGCAGCAAAACAAGTCCAGAACTGAAACCACTTCAGAAGAGTTCAAGAAACAATATCCTGGGTACCCATAATGCTGGCAAGATGCTTAGCAAGCTTATTAACTTTCTCTTGTTTGGCGCTTAAATCCTCCAGCACATGCTGTTGCACAAGAAAGTACGCATCTGAATTCTGCAGGGACTTCCTCAGTCCTTCGGCTTCTTGCCGCAGCACAGCTGACTGATGCCTTTCAGCTTGAAGCTGAGACTGAAGAAGCCGAAGTGATTCAGGCAGCGAGTTCGAAGAGCTTGTGCCAACGGTACTGGCCAGTAACTCAAACACTACATCAACGCAGGACTGTGGGGTTTTCTCACTGTCTACAAGATCGTTTTTATCACCTTTCTTGGAGACCAACAGGGTTGTCTCACTATCTTGAACCTTATCTGCATTACTTTCTCTACCATTGCATAGTGGGGTGCTCTTCTCCAATATTCTGTTTGCATACTACAAGAGAAACAAGCAGACACATCACAGGTTTAGCTTGTAGTATACGAAACTCATTTTGGTAAACCGGTTGAGTAGTAAGGTGGACAGGATAACAGCATGAAACAAACATATATCTATGTACTATGGTCACTGTATTGTCCATATCATTCTAGTTTATGTTCCCTAATCATGATAGAGACACAGTTCAACTCATATATTTTTAAGACACAGCAGCATAGATAGAATATAAGTGTGAGAAACTACACAGCATTGGCTGCACTTGTAATGTGCATCACATGAGAACATAACTATTTATACAAGTTAAACTGAAATCAACATAGAGCAAGAAGTTAGAACAGCAATCCAGTTAAAGAAATAGGTTTAAAACATACCTGTTGCGCCATTGGAGTTTCAATTGGATCCTTCAAATTCGAAAGTAGTTGGTATGAGTAAATACAGTGATGCAACAGCAAAGGAGTATGGACCATAGCTATGGAGTCTGACCTGAGAATAGTTGCTCTTCTGCTTTAAATGTGGAGTTTGGGTTAGCTGTGGTGGTCTTCATGCTTTGGGCACTGCAGTAGCTTTACAAACTGCTCGTGTGGGGGTACTCTGTGGTGGACATGGTGCTTTGTCAACTATAAGTGGGTTACTATCCACTGGGGTTGCGGTTGTGGGTTGTAGCTGGTTCTTTGCCCAACGGTGTAAGTGTGCAATCTGGAAGAGTCTTGATTATGTGTGGTGGGGCTAGTTTGTGGGCCAGTATAACCATGGTTCTATCTGCATCGACGGGTAGCACTGTCTTTTGCGAAGAACGGGTTTTTGCTCCCTTAGATACTGCCATCACCCCCTCCAATTCAAATGGCTGATAAACAAGAAAAGAAATTGAACGTACAGACATTGTATGATAGACATGTGTGGTAATTCACATATATGTTGTCTAACCAAACAGGACAGCATGACACAATTTCACATATATGATGCCTAACTAAACAGGATAGCATGACACAGTTTCAGATATATGATGGATAACTTAACAGGTTATAATGGCATAATTCAACATTTGATGAGTACCTAAACAGGATGACATGACAAAACTATATGATGTCTTTCTAAAATAGGCTGGGATGAAATAATTCACATACATGTTGTCTGAGTATACAGGATGTCATGATATAATTGACATAATTGATTCATATACTAAGCAGCTGGCACTCGCATGTATGATCTCTAAACTAAGCAGATAGAATTGAATATTGTGCATATGATGTCTAAACTAAGCAATGCAAGACACCATATGCATCATATGAGAAATATAAACATTGCAACTTAGAGCATACACCTCAGGTGGGATATAGGACTGGTCATCTGTCTCTGGATCCTCCTCTGAGGAGCTCCCTGTAACCATCGAGATATATGCTTCAACAGGTACCATTGCCTGCTCTGAAGACCTTGTTTTCACTCCAGATTTTTCCATAACCGGCTCAAATGGCTGATACACATGAAGAGTAGTTCAATATACACAGATTGTCGACAAATGGAATACGTAATGAAAAAAAAAAGATGGCATGAGATAATTCACATATATGATGCCTGGCTCCATGGCGGTGCATAATTCACATATATGATAACTGGCTGAAAAACATGGCATTGCATAATTCACAATCTGATATAGAAAGCAAACAGGAGGCATTCACACAAAGCATGTCTAATCTAAGCAGCTGGCATGGCAATGAAAGACACCATATGCATGATATGAGCAATATAACCCAGCCAAGTTAGAGCATGCACCTCGGGGGGGGGGGGGGAATACGACTGGTCATCTCTCTCTAAATCCTCCTCTGAGGAGCTATCTGTAACCAGCAAGAAATCTGCATCGACAAGTAGCACTGACTGCTCATAAGACCTTGTTTTCACTCCAGATTTTCCCATGACCGATTCAAATGGCTGATGCACAGGAAGAGTAGATGAATGTATAAACATTGTTGACAAATGGAATACATTATGGAGAAAAATATGGCACAATACAATTCACATATACGATGACTGGCTAAACAGGATGGCATTTAATGATTCATGTATATGATGCTTGGTTAAAGAAGATGGCATTGCATAATTCCCATATACTCCCTCCGTTCCTAAATATTTGTCTTTTTAGAGATTTCAAATGGACTACCACATACGGATGTATATAGACATATTTTAGAGTGTAGATTCACTCATTTTGATCCGTATGTAGTCACTTGTTGAAATCTCTAAAAAGACAAATATTTAGGAATGGTGGGAGTATGATATAGAAACCAAACAGGTGGCATTCACACAAAGCAAATCTAAACTAAGCTGATGACATATAAGATGTATAATGTAAGCAATGCAAGGCGCCATATGCATGATACGACCAACATCAGCATGCCAGGTTAGAGCAAACACCTCAGGTGGTAAACAGGCGTGGTCGGCTCCTTCTGAATCTCCATCTGAACAGTTATCTTCCTCTGGAATACAATCTGGAAATGCAGGAGGGGGGGGGGCACTTCGCCCACCATGGAGCGGCGTCTGCATGACATTATATTCGCACGCAACGGTCTTCTCGTTTTCTCTACATGTTCAGTATGATTGTGTATAATATCTGACATGCATAATAAAAAAATAGTTAGATTTTGTAAGGCCTAAGGGGTGCATGCAAAAATCAAGACTGATGGTAGCAAACGAGTGGATGGATCCAAAACTAATGATAGGTGGTAGATTATAGCTTCAGTTTAAAAAGATAGGCAATGGATCATCTATTGTTTGTTGCCCACCCAACATGAACCACATAGAAGACCCCAGATGAACCAGATAGTAGGCAGATACTATTCGTTGCTGGCTCGATATGAGACCCATGGGAAATTCAAAACTCAAGATTGAGCGATAAAGTGCAGGTAATAATAACCGATGTATAACGTAAGCAAACATGAAAGACTGCGACCTCTCTTCCGGAACTGTCTAGTCCTCAGGTTCATCTGCTCAGTCGATGATGGTAATGCAGTTGGCGTGGCTGCCGGCAACGGGGAAGATGATCTGAGGCAGCGAAAGGAAGTCTTGAGGGGGGCTCTCTGCTGCAGTGAACGCTTCTATCGATGGTGCACCTCTGGTGGGGTGGATGACGGCACGGCAGGAGCAGGACATAACACAAAGAGTTTTCTTTGAAGCCTATCTGAAAATGAAGTAAATCTGTAAGGGCTCCTTAGAATTGGAGGATTCT
Organism: Aegilops tauschii subsp. strangulata; assembly: GCF_002575655.3. Classification (NCBI taxonomy): domain Eukaryota; kingdom Viridiplantae; phylum Streptophyta; class Magnoliopsida; order Poales; family Poaceae; genus Aegilops; species Aegilops tauschii. The sequence goes on from NC_053041.3 coordinate 73,426,598, forward strand.
ATAAACGCAGGGACAGGAAAAACACAGGAATAGGATAGGAATGCACGTGCAAAACAGAGCATTTGGAAACATAGGATTTCAGTCAACCTGGGTGTTTGGCTCACATGAATTGGAAGAATAGAGGAATGGAGAAACAAAGTGATGTGACGAGTGTACAACCTCTTTGGCATAGCCTTGTGGACATCAGCATCATTGGGTTCGACGTGGAGGATGGTGATGATGCTGATGTGACTGTCGGAGGCGGGGAAGAAGATCCGAGGCCTCTGGAAACGGCGCCGAGGGTACTGCTCCGCTGTGATGGACGGTTCCATCGTTGGAGCAGCTCCGCTAAGGTGTACGGCGAGGAGGCTGAAGCATGACAAGACAGACAACGTTAATCTGAAGTGGGACCCTAATATCATCTGCAATAGATGACGTAAAATACGTCACCAAAAAGTGCTAGATGTAAAACGCATCAGCCGCGCCATGGCCGCTCCGGCAGATGCTGTAAGTACTGTTCACTCTGAACTTAACTGAAGAAAATGAACTTCACAATCGAAACTAAATTTTACTGTCGAAACTGATTGAACTAGTAACAGAGCATTGCAATAGATGTTTAGGGCGTTCGAGCACTAGTAGCAGAGAAGCAGTGATCTAAATCAGCAGACGGTCGAGCAGGGAACGCACTAGCAGAGAGCAAGTCGTGCAGTAGCACCGCGAGCGAGTGCTAAAGCAGCAACTCCTGTAGCTGCCGGAGGTCGTGCAGCAGCAGCAGCAGTGCAAGCGAGAGCAAGAGCAGAGCAGCAACACGAAAGAAAGCAGGAGCAGTGCAGCAGCGCGACCGACAGCAAGAACAGAGCCGCAGCAGCTGCAGCTAGTGCCGTTGTGGAAGTCGCCGTCGAGGAAGCAACGGCATGGGGGAGAGACACCGTCGATGATGTGGCCAGCGACGACACCATCGATGGAGACACACCATGTCTGCTCGGTATCGAGCACTGGCAGCCCCGTGAGATCGAATAAAAGATAAAATGCAGCGGTGAGTGCAGAACCTCCTTGGTGGCGCCGAGTTGGCCTCGGCTTCATCGGAGGAATTGGTGAGGGTGCTGCGGTTCCGATGGGGCAGGTCAAGACGGCGCTATGGGGATAGAGGTGGCGCGATAGACGAGGCGAACATTGGGGCAGCTCCTTGGAGGTGGAGGATGGGGCGGCTGATCCGGCGGGACGACGAGATCGACAACGGATCCTCATCCAGTGCGGTGGATGAGGGACGGCGAGCTGTTGCGGTGGACGACGTAGTCGGGGAAGAGTCTCCGGCTGGGCGGCGGTTGGGAGGCCGGCGAAGGAGCGTGGGGTTTCGCGGGTTCTGGCGGCCTCGGTGTACGAAAGGGGCGGGGGGGGGGGGGGCGAAGGGGGAGGGGGAGCCAAGCTTAGGGACTCGCTTGTCCGAAATGTAGGGTAAGTTACCAGCGTACCCCCACCGGTTTTGACACCGCGATGTGGAGCTTCATTTCCGGCTGAGGGGTAGAAGGGGGATTTTGCGTGTGTGGGCTGCAGGAGCGATTTTAGATGAGGAGGGAGTTCACGCGCGCGTCCAAATTTCGGGATAACAAGGCGCGGCGCGGGTTGAAGAAGCGGGAGTTTCAAAGCAGGTGAGTAAAGATACTCGAGTTTGAAAATTTCGGGATAACAAGGTGCGGATTCCTTGTTCGGCAGAACAAACTTAACGTGTAAAAAAACAATTCATACAAGACACAATAGAGTCATGTCCCCTTTTACTATATTGCTATAGATGCCATTGAAAAAACTACAAGAAAAATGTAAAAAAATCGGGAGAACAAGATTACCCTACACAGTACCAAATCGATTCACACTTCCCTCAGCAACAACAAAAAACAAATCAATTCCCACCAAAGAAAGAGTAATGTCCCTTTTTATATGATTACAGATGCCAAGATCTCGAATTTCAATTTTTGAATCCACATTATGTTGAATTCGAATATATTGTTAGGTGACCTTACGGTTTATAATTGATGTAGTCGTACATTTTGATCTTCCATCATATATGAACATTTTACTCCACCATGTGAACATATATATTGTCGTCTACCATATGGACTAAATTTGAATCAATTTTCCTTATTTGAATACGATTGTTGTCAAGTTATACAATAATTTAAATATTATCTTGATAACAAAAAACATACATATAGTAGTAATCATATTTCACTATGAACTACATGTACCATACGCTCTCCAATTCAAATATTTGTATCCATTTTATGTTGAGTTCAAATCATAGTACATTATTGGTCTAGGTAGCGAGATGTTTGGGATAATCTAAACCCTGTTTTCATACGTATAATATTTGGGATAATTAGATTGATGCCCCTAGTTGTGTCCCACTCGTCTATTTTACCCCTAATTCCCAAAAGTCATTGGTTCTGTCCAAGTCACTTTGCTCCTATTATGCTTTTGCCCTTTGACCGTTTGACCATCAGTTTGAAAACTTCATAACTAATTCATACTAAATCAGAAAAATGCAAATAAGATACCAAAATGTTCAGAAAAACATCACCTATATGTCAGTGTCATTTGCATTCATGAAAAAAGTGTTGGAAAGTGCCCATCCGAGTTTTAGCTCTTATGCTACCACCATGAATAGTAAAATCTAAAAAAGATCAAATTTTTTTAAAAAAATTGGTGGCAAAGAATGACAAATGTTTTAAGTGCCTGCCAAGTTTCATGAGGGAATAACATTCGTGGGTGCCGTGGCAAAAAAAAACAATCAGCACTCCAAAATAGATTATTTTTTTGACACGACTTCCACGAATGTCGTTCCCTAATGAAACTTGGCAAGCACTTAGAACATTTGTTGCTCTTCGCCACCATATTTTTTTTGAATTGTTTTGATTTTTTTTAGAGTTCACTATTCATGGTGGTATCAAAAGAGATAAAACTCGGATGTGCACTTTCCAACACTTTTTTCATGAATGCAAATGACATTGACATATAGGTGATGTTTTTCTAAACATTTTGGTATCTTATTTGCATTTTTCTGATTCAGTATGAATTAGTTATGAAGTTTTCAAACTGACGGTCAAAGGGCAAAAGCATAAGAGGAGCAAAGTGACTTGGACAGAACCGGTGACTTTTGGGAATTAGGGGTAAAACAGACGAGTGGGACACAACTAGGGTCATAAATCTAATTATCCCATAATTTTTGGCTGAATTGGAACAAGTTTTGGTATAAGCCTCTTGCAAAACTAGAGATTCTCTCAACAAGCCTTCTAGGTCCGAGAGGGAACGTGTCACCTTTGTGTGTGAAACAATATACGCTGCCTCGCCCCCCTAATTTTATTTAGAGAGGCAACATAGAACTATATGAGTGCCCTGTTAAAATTTGGAATTATTTCGGGTTCATTTGGCCTTTTTATACATTAATTGAGTTTCTGGACTTTTAATGTGCATAATCTAAATATGAATTGCATGCACATGCTCCGGTGCACCAAAGTTGGTTGACAAATCACATGTGTGTCCTTGGTTGAATTTCTAGGTCCCATGGAAGAAATGAGAATGAAATTCAAACATCTGGGCGTCATGACTCGGCCGAGAACATCGAGAAACTTTGATTTTAAATTCATGTAAGTCCAAAACTCGCTTGGAAATCATGAAACTTGGCATGGTGCCATGTCATGGCACTAACATGTTGTGGTAAAAAATTGGGCCGATTTGGAAGCTCGTGGTTCTAAGAGGGAACGTGCCACCTTTGAGTGTGAAACGATATACGCTGCCCCCCCTTGAGTTTCTTATCAAAGGCAACATAGAACTACATTAGTGCCCTGTTAAATTTTGGAATTATTCTGGGTTCGTTTGTCGTTTTTATACATTAATTGAGTTTCTGGTCATTTAATGTGCATAAGTCAAATTTGAACTACAAGCACATGCTCTCGTGCACCAAAGTTGGTTGAAAAATCACATTTGTGTCCTCGGGTGAATTTATAGGTCCCCTGCAAGAAATGAGAATAAAATTAAAACATCTGGGCATCATGGCTCGGCCGAGAACATTGAGAAACTTGGTTTTAAAATTCTTGTAAATCCAAAACACGTCTGAAAATCATGAAACTTGGCATGGATGTCATGTCATGGTACTACCATGTTGTGGTAAAAAAATTGGCCAAATAGGAACAGATTTTGGTATAAGCTTCTTGCAAACCGAAGCTTCTCTCAATAAGGCTCGTGGTTCTGAGAGGGAACGTGCCACCTTTGAGTGCGAAACGATATACGTTGTCCCCTTGAGTTTATTTACAAAGGCAACATAGAACTACATGAGTGCCCTGTTAAATTTTGGAATTATTCCGGCTTCGTTTGGCCTTATTTACACATTAATTGAGTTTTTGGTCATTTAATGTGCATAATACAAATTTGAACTACAAGCACATGCTCCCGTGCACCATAGTTGGTTGAAAAAACACATTTGTTTCATCGGGTGAATTTCTACTCCCTCCTTCCATTTATATAGGTCCTAATGCGTTTTTCGAGGCTAACTTTGACCAAACGTTAGAGCAATAATATATGACATGCAACTTACACAAAGCATACCTTCAAATTTGTATGTCAAAGGAGCTTCCAATAATATAATTTTCATAGTATACATCTCATGTGCTATTAATCTTGTCAATAGTCAAAGGCTGTCTTGAAAAACACATTAGGCCCTATATAGATGGAAGGAGGGAGTAGGTCCCATGCAAAAAATGAGAATAAAATTCAAACATCTAGGCATCATGGCTCGGTCGAGAACATTGAGAAACTTGGTTTTAAAATCATGAAACTTGGCATGGTATCATGTCATGGTAGTACCATGCCATGGTAAAAATATTGGCCGAATAGGAACAAATTTTGGTATAAGCTTCTTGCAAATCGAAGCTTCTCTCAAGAAGGCTCGTGGTTCTGGGAGGGAACGTGTCACCTTTGTGTGCATAATTCAAATTTGAAATACAAGCACATGTTCCAGTGCACCAAAGTTGGTTGAAAAATCACATGTGTGTCCTCGGGTAAATTTCTAGGTTCCATGCAAGAAATGGGAATGAAATTCAAAATTCAGGGCGTTGTGGCTGGGTTGGAAACATTGAGAAACTTAGTTTTTTAATTCCTGTAAATCCAAAACACGCATGAAAATAGCGAAACTTGGCTTGGTGCCATGACATGGCACCAACATGCTGTGGTAAATTTGCAGTACGATTTGCGAAGGCGCACACATTAACAATCAACAAAGTCATTTTGGAACAAGTGCTGTCACGTTACAATCGGAAACACAAGTATTATTGAAACCGTGGGCGTTCTACTTACTAGTACCATTTACGTGCTGCCACGCGTCCCCATTTTTTATTAGCTAGGAGGCGCCGTGCAGGGTAGCTATTTGAGTACGAGAGGCGTGTGATCAGACCCCTGCGCGTGCTTATCGGGAGGAGAGCCCTTTGACCTCCATCTGCCGTCCACCTCTCTCCCAAGGTCTCCATTAATGGAGCCCGAGCCTCTATTTAATGGCGTGGCTATGTCTCACTCGACTAAGATTTAAGAGAGAAAAAAGAAAATCTGAAAGCACGGATCTTGATGTAAGATCCGACGGACCTATATAGCATCTACTGCGACTTATAGCAAGACTGATGAATATATAAGGACGATTAAATTTTATGTTATCAAAGAAGGGCTTGCCCCTTCCGATTTTCATTACTGAAAACCACCACAATTCACAAGAAGTTCAGCACAACTCCAGCCTAACACGAAGGACTAAAAGCTACCAGATTGAAATTGCAACATCCCAAGAGGCCAACAAAGGCCCAACATCCGTGTTAGAACCCAACATTTCACAACCGACAACACAATCCACATCCTAAACTGATTATTACATCAAAAGAAACCAGGAAACTGAAGGAAGCCCAGCAGCAACTAGAAGAACAGCAACGCCAGGGTCGCCACAGCAAGAGTTTTCTTCATTCCAGCCTCGCAACATTGATCTTCCACAGAAAGATAAGGACGATTAATTGTCTTACATAATTAGAAAGATAATTAAAAAAGCCACATGCGGCTACGCCCGAAATACACAAGGGCAAAAGAAGAAGGAAGACAAGGATCTGGCTCGCTGATCTCTACTTTCTTGATGCGTTGCTGCAGGCCGCAGGAACTAGTCTCTGCGGCGAGCGGCGATGAGTCTTTCGTGTCCTCAAGACGCTGCTTGAGAACATCCACGGATTCCTCCACTAGCCTTTGGCGCTGCGGAGCATGTCATTCTTGTCCATAAGTTTCTTGACGATGACGCCGGTCCTCTTCAACAAGGCACTGGTCTCCTCCTGCTGGTCTGCACATCGGACGATCTTCTCCCTCAGCAGGTCGTGCTCGGCCCGGAGCCTCTCATTGCCCTCCCTTAGTTGTCGGATGATGCCGGTAGCCTGTTCAAATGAGGCTTTCATGTTGTCCTGCAACCTCGCCCAGCCGGAGATCTGATCCATCTGGCTATGGACGATCGCATGCATGCGCTTGTAACAGTCATCGCGTGCGCGCGAGAAATTTTCCCAGGCCGCCGCAGCGCGGTGGGACATCTCTGCTGCATTTGTGGCGCGGCGGGACATCTCTGCTGCTTTCGCGGCGCGGCCGGACCAGTCTGCTGCACAGACGGCGCGGCGGGACCTCCGTGCTGCTTCAGCGGCGCGGCAGGACCTCTGTGCTGCTACTTCCGCGCGGCGGGACATGTCGACTGCTCTCGCAGCGAGGCGAGACATCTCTCGTGATTCCGCTTCCATGCTCGCCTCTCCCTGGTGGCAATCTCTCGACCCAGAACTCACGCTGTCCATGGCAGACGCAAGGGAAGGATGCTGAATGACTTGTTTGTTTTTGTGGATGAGGAGTTGAGGAGGAATGTGCAGTCATCTTGGCATACTAGTATTTATAACCGAGTACTAATATGCTCCTAAGTGGGAAACCATTTAGGTTGTGATCGGTGTGAACATGTTTGCAATTCAATATAGCGTGGTACTAATACGCTCCTAAGTGGGAAACCGTTTAGGTTGTGATCGGTGTGAACAGGTTTGCAATTCAATATAGCGTGGAGTAATTTGGAATGTGACGAGACACAAGCTCAAAATTTATTGACGGTTCTAGTTTCGAAGTGCGGCACTATTCCCGGATGGAGTACTTCTTTTTCTACTCCCTCCTTTCCGGTTTTATAGGGCTTATCTCAAAATTTTAGTTTTTCCATTTTATAAGGCTCAATTTGGTTGTTCCCCAACACATGTTCAGATTCCAAGGTGCATTAAATCATTGCATGCAAGTATTAAGAGAAAATTGACCAATGCATGTACTTTATGCATGCATGCATTGCAATTAATGCATTGATAGACATATTTTTTTTAGAAAAACAAGAGCATTAATTAGGTGCTTTTGCAAACTACAAAAAATATTCCACCACTCACCATCTTGGTTGGTGAGATTTTTGAATTAAGCCCTATAAACCGGAAAGGAGGGAGTACTGCTGTGTACATGCAATAACTGGCACCGTTGTATACATATCTTACGGTTAATGGGGTGTTCAACAGGAATAGCCGCGTGGCGAGCTCTAGGCTAGTATTTTTTTCAGACGCATTAAACCTATCTCTCGGGACTTCTCGCACGCACCATCGTGCCACCCACAAAAACAGTAGTACGTTATACAGGAAGAGAAGAGGTGCACGCACGCACTCGTCCTCTCACACACGCGTCTGTTTTTTCTTTTAAAGGAGGATGATGACCCCCGGCCTCTACATCTGGGAGTCACACACGCATCTGTAGCTACGGATTGTAGTGTTCTCAACCATCCAATTGGCTCTATCATGGATGTACCTATATACTAAAACATGTCTAAATACATCTATATTTTGACAAATGGAAGGCATGTACTGTGGAACGGAGGGAGTGCTTGTCATCAAAATGGATAAAAAGGGACGTATCTAGAACTAAAATACGTCTACATACATCACCTTTTATCCATTTTGATGACAAGTAGTACTTCTTACCCAAAGGAACTTTATATCCAACAGACACAAAATATCCGTTCGACTGTTGGAAATTACTGATCTGATGTCGAAGTAATTGCTGCATCGCCACCAAAACCCACCATCTCTTAAGCTAAAGTAGACCAAGGTAATGCCTATATTAGCATATTACTAAGATACACAGAAGGCACTGTAGAAATATTTAGGACGTGAGCTTGTCAATCTGAATGTGGAGGGACACAAGCTTAGCCCCGGCTAGCAGCTTGGGCGGAACTGTCAAGAAGGTCAGCTCCTGCACGTCGACGTCGCCGGGATCCTTGCTACTTGTCACCTCCATTTCCACCTTGACGGCATCGGTCGTGCCTTTGGGCTCCCCCACTAGTAGGAAAAGGGGCTTTTACCCCGGTTTGTAAGGGCCTTTTGTCTCGGTTTTCGAACCGGGACTAAAGGGTCGTTACTAAAGCCCTAACCCTTTAGTCCCGGTTCTTACACGAACCGGGACAGAAGGTCCTCCACGTGGCCGCTGCTGCCAGCCCAGGCAGGGGGGCCTTTGGTCCCGGTTGGTGTCACCAACCGGGACCAATAGGCATCCACGCGTCAACATTTCAGGGGCTGGGGTTTTTGTTTTTTTTGAAAGGGGGTGGGGTTGGGGGGTTTTGGGGGGTTAATTTAGGTGTTTCATATATTGTGTTAGTTAGCTAATTAATAGAGAGAAGTGTCCTCTCTTATCTCCGTGCTTGGTCGACGCTACGTACTATTTACGTATGGAGAGGACTAGACACGCTAGCTAGTAAGCAAATGAAGGAAACAGAAGATCGTCATGAACATATGCATACAGAGAGAAGTGATATCGACCACCTCTCCTTCTCTAAGAGATTGGTCGAACAACAAGTTCTCGTATATCTATCTGACACTACCGGCTACATATATACAATAATTATCTCTTACAATATAATCTCCTAATTAAATTGTAAGAACACAGGGTCCACATAGTATTCTCCGTTTTCAGCGATCACGTGGTCAAGGAAGAATGCCGCCAATTCCTCTTGAATTGCTCGCATACGATCTTCTGCTAGGAGTTCATCCCACATCCGAAACATCTAATTTGAAGAAGGGGGTCAATACATATATATATCAATAAATGAAACTCGACACAAATGATGGTAATAAAATAAAATTGTGAATATTATTGATTACGCACTTCATATTGTTCGTCAGAGTAGCCCCGCTCACAGGTTGTGTGGCGGATAGACTCGCAAACGTAGTATCCACAGAAATCATTCCTTGTTCCTGCCACAACCACTTTACAAGAAATAGAGGTCAATCTAACTGATAAGCAAGCATGCTAAATGGTATTGATGAAACTAGCGCTTGAATCACTAGGAGATGTGCGGAACATGCTACTATAGTACTTACTTTCGGGTGTCTAAATTGCAGCTTCTTCGGCAGTCCCGGAGCTTTTGTGGTGAATTTTCTCCAAACCCTGCCAGACAAAGAAAACAATTAATTGATATCAGGAAATGAACAAAGTTGCTGATATGGTGGATAATGATTGATTTAACTTACTTCTCGAGCATTTGAGTCATGTCCGCATAGTCCTGGGGATCTTTTCGTCTCGAGTCTAAGACGGTTACTACTCCCTGCGCAAGCTTAATCTCTAGGAGAATATAGTGGAAGCTGCGCATGCATGCATAAGTCATCAATTACATTACCATAACCTGGACTAATAAGGGAAACCGTATATGCACAAGACAGTAACACTCACTTGAAGTTGTAAGGGAAGAGTATTATAACTTTGTTTTGATTTAATACCAACGATCGTAGCAAGTTGGGCTCGGCTTCTTTGGCATATTTTTCAACCGTATATGCATCTATGAGATTTGTGTTAATGAACCCAATATCACCGATTTCTCTTTTCTTCAATTCGGCGATCTTCAATCTGCATAATATAGTGAGGATAATTATAAATACATGCAATGAAAGAGCTGACCTAGATAGAGAGACTTAATGACAGAAGTAGTACTACTTACAGACAGTAGCAAGTGATCGTTGATTTATCGAGGGCCTTTTGATTGAAAAACTGGAAGAACTCCTCAAATGGAACATTCAGCAGATCAATTCCAATGAGGTCATGCTCCGGTTTAACTCTCAGCGTCAAAGTATTCATCCCATCAGACTCTCTGCAGGTTTTCATGTACCAATCATGTAATCTTCGCATCATCGTTGTTAGAGATCTTTCATCTTTGACGAGAGGCTTCCCATAATGGTATTTGTGTTCGTCCACCTCCATGATTTCGTAATGTACATCATCGGGCAGGTAATCTCCAAGATTGCTATAACCGGCCACCATCCTCGGATCTGCAGCGACGATGTCTTTAGACACCTTGACCGGGGGGCACGATTGGTTTGCTTGTTCGCCGAGCTGGGCAATTTTTTTCCCAGCTCATCGTTCTTTTAACCTTTGATCACTGACAGTACTTCCCGACCGCTCCGCTTCAACAAATGTCTTTGCAATAATGCGCTCATAGTTGCCTTTCGGCGGAGATTTTGGTGGTTTTGTCAGGGCATCCAGAGTGCGCTTCGCTTTCACCGGATCTACCTTCTCCTCCGGAGGTGGATGTTTCTTTGCCTTCACCCCTTCAAAGAAGTTCTTCACTTCGGCTCGCACGATCTTCGCGTTCTCCTCCTCGGTCCTCTCGTATGGTAACTTCTCTGGAGTCTTCAGAGAAGGACCGAATCTGTATTGCCTCCCGCCTCTGGCAGCTGTACTGCTAGACGCCGGCAGAGCAGACGGAGAGGCTGCGGCTGTCTTCTTTCCTTGCTTACGAAGCGTAGGAGAAGCACTACGACACGACGGAGCAGCCGGAGCGGCGGCGGGTCTCTTCCGCCCTTGCTGACGAGGCGGAGAAGGAGGAGGCTGGCTGCTCTGGCACGCCGGCGCAGGCGGAGAAGGAGGCGGAGTGCCGCCACGCGCCGGAGAAGGAGGCTGAGTGCCCTGACCACTCGCTGGAGGAGGAGGCGGAGGAGGAGGCGGAGTGCCGCCATGCGCCGGAGAAGGAGGCTGAGTGCCCTGATCACTCGCCGGAGGAGGAGGCGGCGGCGGAGTGCCCTTACTCGCCGGAGGCGTCCAGTTCGGAAGGTTAATGAGCTCCTTCCGCCATAGGCACGGAGTCTTCAGAGCTAAACCCAGCCGAGTATCGCCTTCACCAGTAGGGTGGTCAAGCTGGAGGTCCTCAAATCCCTCCGTTATTTCATCCACCATCACCCTATCATATCCTTCTGGAATCGGCCGGCAGTGGTAGGTTGCACCGGGTTCAGGAGGTAAAACAGAACCAACAGCCACCTTGACTTTGAAGTTCTGCCATTCCGCCATAAGGTGGCAATGTTGAGACTCCGTGATAGCATCCATGGGGTAGCTAGCAGGAGCCGTCCAGACATGCTTCGGCTGAAGCAGCTCGGTGGAAGCCACACTGCTTCTCCGCTGAGATGGCGGGGTAGCTTCGGGGGTAGTTTCGGCATGTCGATTGCCATCTTGTTCCTCTAGCGCTTGAACCCTTTCGTCCAGCTTCTGAATTTGGGTCTGCTCCTTTTTTTCCTCCTCTCCTGGCTTTTGTAACCGCCTGCGTCTGGAAAACCAGCCTTCCACGGAATGGAGCCTGGCGTGCCTCGTGTCCGTCCAGGGTGCTCAGGATTCCCGAGGGCCATTGTGAGCTCGTCGTTCTCTCTGTCTGGAACGAACGTCCCTTCCCGCGCTGCATCGATATATTGCTGAATCTTCTTGACTGGTATTCTCAAAAGCTCGTTCGTCCAAACGCACCTCCCTGATACAGGGTCCAAGGTTCCGCCAGCCCCGAAGAACCAAGTCCGGCAACGGTCTGTCCAGTTCATTGTCTGTGGTTCGATCCCTTTTTCAAGCAGATCATTCTCAGCCTTGGCCCACTTAGGCTGGGCTTTGAGTTAGTCACCTGACCCCGTGCGATGGTGAAGCTTCTTCTTCGTAGCATTCATCTTGTTTGCCGCTGACATCTTCTTACTCTTTTCCGATGTCTTGTGGGCCACAAATGCGGGCCAGTGATCTCTGATCTTCTCATACCGGCCGATGAATTCTGGTGTCTCTTCTTTGTCGACAAATGTTTTCAGCTCATTCTTCCACGTCCTGAATAGGTCTGCCATCTTCTTAAGAGCATGAGACTTGATTAATTGCTCTTTAACTGGCTTCTCTGGATCCTCCTCTGGCGGTAGGGGTGAAATTTTCCTTCAGCTCAGTCCAAAGATCATCTTTCTGCATATCATTGACATAGGACACCTCAGGGTCTTCCTTCTTAGGCTTATACCATTGGTGGATGCTGATCGGGATCTTGTCCCTAACTAGAACCCCGCACTGAGCAGCAAATGCATCCTTTGTCCGGATGGGTTCAATCGGTTGGCCGTCGCGTGCGATTGCTTTGATCTTAAACCTTTCATCCGAGCGCAACTTTCTCTTCGGGCCTCGTCTCTTTACCGAAGTTGTGCTCGATCCGGAGGGCTAGAAAAAAGAAGAAAGACGAGTGTTAATTAATATGTGTACATACCAAAACAATGAATGCATCAATTAGCTAGTCAGCACAGGCTTAACTAATATATTTACCTGGCCGGACTCTGTTCGGTCACCGGAGCCGTCACCACGGGCTCCTTGCACCAGCATTGGGTCACCGGAGCCATCATAATCATGTCTTTCCTCCTCCACTCTTCGATCACCGTAGCCTGCTTCTTCACCCTGTTCTTCCAGACCATCATTGTCGTTAAGATACGACAAGATATCACCTCCGGCTAAGATTATGTCCCCCAACACCTCTTCTGCTTGCTCGTCTCGTCCGTGCTCCATTGTTTCCGCAAATATTACAACATGGCAATTATTACACAACGCAGGTCGATATATTAGTGCAAACGTAGACCTAGCTTATTCCGGGTTTGGGGCGGCCTCGGCAACGCTTCAAGGGTAGGGGCGCGGCGGGAGGGGGTAGGAGACCGACATCATTTTTTTCTAGGGTTTGGGTGTCCTCGAGAGTTTTGGTCGAGCGAGAGGGCCGGGGGGTGCTCCCGTGGTATAAGTTATCACGGTCGAGAGGGGGTATAAATATCGACCGTCCATCATGTCGAACTTATCTGGGAGGGAGTTATATATATCGACAACGACGACATACATACATGGGAAAATAATGTTATCGGGGAGGGGGTATATCGACCCCCCCACGTGTTGAAGTTATCGGGAGGGGGTTATATCGACAACGACGACATATGTACATGGGAAAATAATATTATCGGGGAGGGGGTATATCGACCCCCCCCCTCGTGTTGAAGTTATCGGGAGAGGGGTATATCGACGACGACAGACCCGATAAAACATAAGAAAACGAAGAAGAAATAAAAAGAGGAGAAGAAGAAAAGGAATAGAGGAGAAGATCGAAGAAAACAAAGAAGAATAAAAAAGAGGAGAAGAAGAAAGGAATAGAGGAGAGAAGAAGAAAAAATAGATTTTTTTCTATTTTTTCTTCTTCTCTTCTATTCCTTTCTTCTTCTCCTCTTCTTTTTCTTCTTTTTTCCTCTTCTTTTTTATTTGTCCTCTTCTTCCTCTCCTCTTCTTCTCCTTTCTTCCTCTTCTTATTTTCCTTTTTCCTCTCATTTATAAAAAAATGTTCAAATAGAAAATTTCGAAAAAAAGTAAAGGTTTTGCCAAATGCATTGTTCATATTTCATCATGTTCTATGAACAAAAAAACATCATATTTCATCCACATCCATGCATACATCATATATGTGATTGTCTATGAAAAAAACATCATATTCTATTAAAAAATCATTGCATATATATATATATATATATGAACAAAAACAATTATGATAACAAGCATATATATCATCATATATATAAAAAACAAGCATATGTATGAAAAAAACAAGAAAAAATGCTAGGGAGGGCGCTGGCCGGACGAAGGTGAGGAGGACCGCGGGGTCGGCGGCGAGGATGGCGACGGGGTAGTGGGCACGCGCTCGGGGTAGGGGGCGACGACGGCGAAGGGTGGGGCAGGGCGACGACGACGACGGGGACGGGCCGGGGCGGCGCGCGTCGGGGCAGGGGCGCGGCTGACGGCGAGGGCGCGGGCAACGGCGACGACGGGCACGGGCGACGGCGACGGCGGGTGCGGCGGGCGGCGTTGGGCCAGCCTGGCGGCGTTGGGGTGGCGGGCGGCGTCGGCGTCGTCGGGGCGGCAACTGCTAGGTGAGAGTGAAAATTTCCTAAGTGTGAACTTATATAGCAAAGCCTTTAGTCCCGGTTCGTGGCACCAACCGGGACTAAAGGTGGGCATTAGTCCCGGTTGGTGCCACCAACCGGGACCAAAGACCACTTTTCAGCAGCCCAAAGGGCGGGAAGCGGCGGCCTTTGGGGTTGGTGGCACCAACCGGGACTAAAGGGGGTGCATTGGTCCCGGTTGGTCTCAGGAACCGGTACCAATGCACCCCCTTTAGTCCCGGTTGGTGGCACCAACCGGGACCAAAGGCCTCTTGCTGCCCACGTCGCGGCCAAAAGTTTAGTCCCACCTCGCTAGTTGAGAGGGGCTCGGAGTGGTTTATAAGCCCCGCTGCGGCTGCCCTCTCGAGCTCCGCTCAAATGCAGGCTTACGGGCCTAATCTCACACTATGCTGTCTGTGGGCCTATTGGGCCTTCTGCGGGCCTGAATCCTGGCCCAGGTTGGGTTTCTAGTCGTATTCAGGCCGTGGTGGCCCAATAGGTGGCAGTTTAATTCTTTTTGCTTTTAGGTCACAAAAATTATAAACTTTCTGTTAGTGCCATTAGTTTTCAAATTTGAATAGTTTAAATTTGAATTCTTTGAAATTTGTGTGAATCACTAGTTTGTGATTAACTTTACTATAAAAATAGATTTTGGAGTGATTCTTTTTCCTGCTATTTAATATTACTGTGTTTTATGATTCTATTCAAAAACAGATTTTCTTATTTTAGTTTCTAACAAAAAAATCTTTATGATAATGCTTTTTGCTATTAAATTTTCTAACAAAAACATTCTTTATGAAAATTCCTTTTGCTATTGGAGTTTTATAAAAGCTTTTTAGTTGATTCTTTTGGCTATTGAAGAATATTATAGTTTTGTTTTAGTTGATCATAACAGCATATTTTAATTGATTATTTTTAGTTCATTCTTTTTGCTATTAGTTCATGAGCTATAAATGACCCTTAAATTGAAAAGCACTACAAATGAACTCTGAATAGGTTGAAAGTTGGCATGGTTTCATCATTTCACCCACATAGCATGTGCTAAAAAGTTGAGAGGGTTACGGCAAAAACTGGATGCACTTCGTGTACAAAATGGACAATCTGTTCCGAAGTATCAGGGTTTCGAACGAAAACTCATCAGTTACAAAGGGATTTCATTTTTTTGAACTTATTTGAACTCTAGACTTTTTGTGTGTTCAAAATGCACCATTCAAAGCCACATCATCAATTTTCAACCCTTTCTGACTTCATTTGTTATTTTTCATGCATTTACTAATTATTTTGAGCTATAAGACCCTAAAATTGAAAAGCATTTAAAATGAACTCTGAAAAGGTTGAAAGTTGGCATGGTATCATCATTTCATCCACATAGCATGTGCAAGAAAGTTGAGAGGGTTACGGCAAAAACTAGATGCACTTCGTGTACAAAACGGACAATGGTATCATACTCGTCTGTTACAAAGTTGGCATGGTATCATCATAATAGTTGCGGGAGAAAGTCTTCACTTTTTCTTCGCTTGTGTCATTTGCTTATTGCGCCGTAACCATGGATAATCTTCATTGTTTATCAGGATGCTTGGGTCAGCCTTGACTTTGAAGGGAGGAATTTCATGAAACTTGTCATAATCTTCAGACATGTCTATCTTGCCCTCCACTCCCACAATGTCCTTTTTTCCTGAAAGAACTATGTGGCGCTTTGGTTCATCGTATGATGTTTTCGCTTCCTTATCTTTTCTTTTTCTCGGTCTGGTAGACATGTCCTTCACATAGATAACCTGTGCCACATCATTGGCTAGGACAAACGGTTCGTCAGTGTACCCAAGATTGTTCAGATCCACTGTTGTCATTCCGTACTGTGGGTCTACCTGTACCCCGCCTCCTGACAGATTGACCCATTTGCACTTAAACAAAGGGACCTTAAAATCATGTCCGTAGTCAAGTTCCCATATGTCCATTATGTAACCATAATATGTGTCCTTTCCCCTCTCGGTTGCTGCATCAAAGCGGATACCGCTGTTTTGGTTGGTGCTCTTTTGATCTTGGGCGATCGTGTAAAATTTATTCCCATTTATCTCGTATCCTTTGTAAGTCAATAGAGTCGAAGATGTTCCCCTGGACAACGAGTACAACTCATCACAAACAGTGGTGTCACCTCTGAGACGTGTTTCCAACCAACTGCTGAAAGTCCTGCTGTGTTCACATGTAATCCAGTCGTCACACTGCTCCGGGTGTTTGGAGCGCAGACTGTTCTTGTGTTCATCGACATACGGGTCACCAAGGTAGAGTTCTGTAGAACTGTGTAGTGTGCTTGAGACCAAGAATATCCGTCCCTGCATATTATGGAGTCCCCCCTCCAAGCGTGCCTTTTCCAGTCAGTCTCCCCTCATACCGCGATTTAGGGAGACCTATCTTCTTAAGTCCAGGAATGATGTCAACACAAAACCCAATGACATCCTCTGTTTGATGGCCCATGGAGATGCTTCCTTCTGGCCTAGCACGGTTACAGACATATTTCTTTAGGACTCCCATGAAGCTCTCAAAGGGGAACATATTGTGTAGAAATACGGGCCCCAGAATGACAATCTCGTCGACTAGATGAACTAGGACGTGCGTCATGATATTGAAGAAGGATGGTGGGAACACCAGCTCGAAACTGACAAGACATTGCGCCACATCACTCCTTAGCCTTGGTATGATTTCTGGATCGATCACCTTCTGAGAGATTGCATTGAGGAATGCACATAGCTTCACAATGGCTAATCGGACGTTTTCTGGTAGAAGCCCCCTCAATGCAACCGGAAGCAGTTGCGTCATAATCACGTGGCAGTCATGAGACTTTAGGTTCTGGAACTTTTTCTCTGGCATATTTATTATTCCCTTTATATTCGATGAGAAGCCAGTCGGGGCCTTCATACTGAGCAGGCATTCAAAGAAGATTTCTTTCTCTTCTTTCGTAAGAGCGTAGCTGGCAGGACCTTCATAGTGCTTCGGAGGCATGCCATCTTTTTCGTGCAAACGTTGCAGGTCCTCCCGTGCCTCAGGTGTATCTTTTGTCTTCCCATACACGCCCAAGAAGCCTAGCAGGTTCACGCAAAGGTTCTTCGTCACGTGCATCACGTCGATTGAAGAGCGGACCTCTAGCTCTTTCCAGTAGGGCAGGTCCCAAAATATAGATTTCTTCTTCCACATGGGTGCGTGTCCCTCAGCGTCATTCGGAACAGCTAGTCCGCCGGGACCCTTTCCAAAGATTACGTGTAAATCATTGACCATAGCAAGTACGTGATCACCGGTACGCATGGCGGGCTTCGTCCGGTGATCTGCCTCGCCTTTGAAATGCTTGCCTTTCTTTCGACATTGATGGTTGGTCGGAAGAAATCGACGATGGCCCAGGTACACATTCTTCCTGCTTTTGTCCAGGTATATACTTTCAGTGTCATCTAAACAGTGCGTGCATGCGTGGTATCCCTTGTTTGTCTGTCCTGAAAGGTTACTGAGAGCGGGCCAATCGTTGATGGTTACAAACAGCAACGCGTGGAGGTTAAATTCCTCCTGTTTGTGCTCATCCCACGTACGTACACCGTTTCCATTCCACAGCTGTAAAAGTTCTTCAACTAATGGCCTTAGGTACACATCAATGTCGTTGCCGGGTTGCTTAGGGCCTTGGATGAGAACTGGCATCATAATGAACTTCCGCTTCATGCACATCCAAGGAGGAAGATTATACATACATAGAGTCACGGGCCAGGTGCTGTGATTGCTGCTCTGCTCCCCGAAAGGATTAATGCCATCCGCGCTTAAACCAAACCATACGTTCCTTGGGTCAGCTGCAAACTCAGCCCAGTACTTTCTCTCGATTTTTCTCCACTGCGACCCGTCAGCGGGTGCTCTCAACTTCCCGTCTTTCTTACGGTCCTCACTGTGCCATCGCATCAACTTGGCATGCTCTTCGTTTCTGAACAGACGTTTCAACCGTGGTATTATAGGAGCATACCACATCACCTTCGCAGGAACCCTCTTCCCGGGGGGCTCACCGTCAACATCACCAGGGTCATCTCGTCTGATCTTATACCACAATGCACCGCATACCGGGCATGCGTTCAGATTCTTGTACGCACCGCGGTAGAGGATGCAGTCATTAGGGCATGCATGTATCTTCTGCACCTCCAATCCTAGAGGGCATACGACCTTCTTTGCTGCGTATGTACTCTCGGGCAATTCGTTATCCTTTGGAAGCTTCTTCTTCAATATTTTCAATAGCTTCTCAAATCCTTTGTCAGGCACAGCATTCTCTGCCTTCCACTGCAGCAATTCCAGTATGGTACCGAGCTTTGTGTTGCCATCTTCGCAATTGGGGTACAACCCTTTTTTGTGATCCTCTAACATGCGATCAAACTTCAGCTTCTCCTTTTGACTTTCGCATTGCGTCCTTGCATCGACTATGACCCGGCGGAGATCATCATCATCGGGCACTGGTTCCTCTTGATCTTCAGCAGCTTCCCCCCTTGCAGCATCATTGGGCACATCGTCTGGTTCCTCTTGATCTTCAGCAGCTTCCCCCGTTGCAGCATCACCATATTTAAAGGGCACATAGTTGTCATCGTCCTCTTCTTCTTCGCCGTCTTCCATCATAACCCCTATTTCTCCGTGCCTCGTCCAAACATTATAGTGTGGCATGAAACCATTGTAAAGCAGGTGGGTGTGAAGGATTTTCCGGTCAGAGTAAGACTTCGTATTCCCACATATAGGGCATGGACAACACGTAAAACCATTCTGCTTGTTTGCCTCAGCCACTTCGAGAAAATCGTGCACGCCCTTAATGTACTCGGAGGTGTGTCTGTCACCGTACATCCATTGCCGGTTCATCTGTGTGCATTATATATAATTAAGTGTGTCAAAAACCATTACAGAACATCATGAATAGATAATTAAGTGACCAAATTAATAGAAGTTCATGATCACATTAGAACCAAAGTACGTACATAGTTCTCATCTAACAACATATATATAGCTCTCCAGAGCATCTAATTAATTAAACCATACATTGAAACTATGTAAAACATTTCAATGCGAAAACAAATGCGATCATAATCGCAACCAAGGTAACAATTGATCCAACGGCATAATGATACCAAGCCTCGGTATGAATGGCATATTTTCTAATCTTTCTAATCTTCAAGCGCATTGCATCCATCTTGATCTTGTGATCATCGATGACATCCGCAACATGCAACTCCAATATCATCTTCTCCTCCTCAATTTTTTTTATTTTTTCCTTCAAGTAATTGTTTTCTTCTTCAACTAAATTTAACCTCTCGACAATAGGGTCGGTTAGAATTTCTGGTTCAACCACCTCCTAGATAAATAAAATCTATGTCACGTTGGTCGGTATATTTGTCATAAACAATAAATGAACCAAATAGTTATAAAAAGATAATATATACCACATCCGAATCATAGACAGGACGAGGGCCGACGGGGGCGGATACCAAAACCATCGCACTACGTAATAAGAAGGAATAATAAAAGTAACAAAATTAGACAAGTAACTATCTAAAGTAAGAATTTTTTCATTTCAGAAAGAAGATAAGAACAAGAGGCTCACCACGGTGGTGCTGGCGACGAGATCGGCGCGGGCGATCGACGGTGGTGAAGACGGGGACGGGACGTGACGGACCGCTAAACCTAGACAAATCTCGGGGAAAATGGAGCTCGGAGGTCGAGTTTCGAGGGGACAAAGATTAACTAGTGTGGCTCAGACATTTCATCGAACACCTCATGTGCATAGGAGGTGAGCTAGAGCACCCAAATGCCCTCCCCTCGCCGGCCAGAAAAAACAGAGCACTCTGGAGTGCTCTGCTGTGGCGATGGGGTATATATAGGGAACTCATTGGTCCCGGTTGGTGGCACCAACCGGGACTAAAGGCCTTTGGTCCCGGTTGGTGCCACGAACCGGGACCAATGCCCCCTTTAGTCCCGGTTGGTGGCACCAACCGGGACCAAAGGCCTTGTGCTGCCCCGCGTCAAAAGTTTAGTCCCACCTCGCTAGTTGAGAGAGCTCGAGAGTGGTTTATAAGCGCTGCTGCGCCCACCCTCTCGAACTCCTCTCAACTGCAGGCTTTCGGGCCTAACTATTCTCTTTCCCTGTGGGTCCTACCGGGCCTTCTGCGGGCCTGAATCCTGGCCCATGGATGGGTTTCTAGTCGTATTCAGGCCGTGGTGGCCCAGTAGGTGGCATAATTTTTTTCCTCTGTTTTTTTTCTCTTTTGCTTTATTTGTTTTGTTTTGTTTCCACTTACAACAAAAAACTTAGTTATTTTATTTCTAATTACTTATGTATTTTACTTTAATTATTTTATTTTTATTTATTTTACTGTTGCTATTTTTATTTATTTTACTGCTGCTATTTTTACTTAATTTATTAAGGTTTATTTATTGTAGTTACTATAGTTTATTTTATTTTATTTTATTAAGGTTTATTTAGTTTTATTTGTTTTATTAAGGTTTATGTATTTTACAAATATAAAAAAATGAACATAGATGCGCTTATAGAGAAAATTAAACCTAAATTCACAGTAAATTGAAATTTACTGTGAATTTAGGTGAAATTCCCTGTATAAGGGCATCTATTTTCACTTTAAGAGAAGCTCAATAAGGCATAGAGGGACGGGCTTATAAACTGGTGTGAGCGCCCTTCGGTTGGCGAGGTGGGACTAAACACTGGCCGCAACTAGGACCAGCCCTTTAGTCCCGGTTTGTGGTATGAACCGGGACTAAAGGATGGTGGGCCAGGAGCGTGACCCTTTGGTCCCGGTTTGTCCCACCAACCGGGACCAAAGGGTCCGGCCGAACCGGGACCAATGCCCCCACGAGGCCCGGCAGGCCCCTGGCCGCACGAACCGGAACCAATGCTCACATAAGTCCCGGTTCGTGACTGAACCGGGACTAATGTGAATATTGCCCTATGACCAAAGCCCCTTTTCCTACTAGTGATAGATGCGCCTATAGAGAAATTTCAACCTAAATTAATAATAAATTTCTATGAAATTCAAAGAAATTTACTGTGAATTTAGGTCAAATTCCCTGTATAAGGGCATCTATTTTCACTTTGAGAGGAGCTCAACAAGGTAGAGAGGGACGGGCTTATAAACTGGTGTGAGCGCCCTTCGGTTGGCGAGGTGGGACTAAACACTGACCGCAACTAGGACCAGCCCTTTAGTCCCGGTTTGTGGCATGAACCGGGACTAAAGGGTGAGCCTCTGGTCCCGGTTCAAGCCACCAACCGGGACCAATGGTGGTGGGCCAGGAGCGAGACCCATTGGTCCCGGTTTGTCCCACCAACCAGGACCAAAGGGGCCGGACGAACCGGGACCAATGCCCCCACGAGGCCTGGAAGGCCCCTGGTCGCACGAACCGGGACCAATGCTCACATTAGTCCCGGCTCATGACTGAACCGGGACTAATGTGAATATTGCCCTGTGACCAAAGCCCAGTTTTCTACTAGTGCCCCGGCGGGCCGTTCGCCCACAGCTTGGCCACGTAGTGTGGCAGTGGGGACGCCCCCGCTCTGATGCAGATGACCGACACGGCGATAGGTGCGCCGATGTCGAGCACGTCGCCGACCAAGAAAAACGTGCGGCGGTCCTCCTCCGCGAACAGCAAGAGCCGTGGCTCCGACAGTGGCACTTGCAGCTGGAGCACATTGCCGTACTGGATCCTGTGCACGGGCATGGGATGCGCGGTGCTGATGTGGTGGTAGAGCGCCGGCGGCAGGCCCTCGTAGCCGCAGACGGGCACGGGGCATTTGCAGGGCGCGAGCGGACACACGCTCTGGTGATCGGCGAGCTTGTGGTAAGTGACGTAGAGCCCACAGCCTTCGTGTGGGCACTCCACCCTCACCGAAAAAAGGACGGAGTCCACCGCCATGTTCCGCACGTCGAAGCCACCGCCGCGCTCGCACTTCTGGCACTGCCACTGGTTCCCGGGGCGCTCGACGCGGCAGTCCGCGCAGGCTAGGTGCCCTCCCTTGCACTGCATAAATCAATCGAACAACACATCAATCAAGAAACCTGCACCTTGCTCAATCAGCCGAACGGATGAGGTGTATTCGAACCTCATACACTGGAGGCTTCAAGGGGCGGAGGCACAAGGGGCAGTGGAGCACGGTGAGGTCCATCGAGACCTTAGAGAGCTCCATCGTCGGGTCCTGTTCGGTCTGCATGATCTCGCCCACCTCGTGCACAACCATCTCTCGACTTGGGCCGGGGTATATTACAAAGATTTATCGTCACATATTTTATACTACTTCAAGGTGCATTAAATCAACACATGCAAGTATCAAAAGGAGAGTCACGGCATGGATGCATGCGTTGTAATTAATGCATCGGTAAACTCGTACAGTGCAGTGCTTTGATGTGTCGCGTCAACTCGTACATCAACGAGAAGTTTGATTATCCTCTCCCTCGTGGACTTAACTGCACCTGCCTTTGGCTGTATGACAGGTTGGCCACACACCTGTCGGGCCCACCTATCATACACGCAAAGGCAGGAGCGTCCCTCCCTCGCCCATGAGCGTGGTGGCTGGCAAGACTAGGAGAAGCTTTCGCTGCACGCTCTCCCTCCCGCACGCGGTGGACATGCAGCAGTTCAATCGGTGTCAGATGGCCAGAAGCGTACTGTAGTAATCCTCCAGTGCAGTAGTACTCCATCATTGTTCGACTTCCCGAAGAGGCGAAGAGCCAAGCGCAGCCCGGACGCTCGTGTGGCAGTTTCATGTTTAGAGTAGTCTAGGATAGCGTGTACCGTGCCTGTAAGCTTAAAATCATTGGGGTCGGCTCCATGCTATGTGGCCGTCTCGAAGTTTAAAAAAAATTAAAATAGTCTTCTGGCCCTACCTGACACCCTGGTGATTGTAGTTTGCACGCTCATCTGGTCAAGACAGAAATATATATTTTAATTTATTTTTTTTCAAAAAGGGGGGACTCCCCGGCCTCTGCATCAGAACGATGCATACAACCACATATATTTTAATTTGTGGTGGGTAAATGTTAGAGGTTGCAGCAAATATATTGTACACAGCGGGTCTTTCAGCCAAGTTTAGAGGCAAGCATGTGGGCCCAGTGCTATGATGTGTCGCGTCAACTCGTAAAACGAGGAGAAGCTTGATTTTACTACACGCCTTCTCCCTCACCCATGCGCGCGGTTGCTCGCAAACAAGGACAGGCTTTTGCTTAGTAGTACTTCTACAACAAGCTTTCCGTCCCGCTCGCGGTGGACGGACACGCAACAGTGGATTCGACACTGTAGAAGCAGTAGTAGTAACATCATTGTTCGTCTTCTCGAAGAGGCGAAGAGCCAAGCGCAAACCGAACGTTGCAGTTGCGAACATTGGTGCACGCATATAGCCAGGCTCTTGCATCAGACACAATTGCTATGTGAGCCCACTATTGTACTAGTACGTACAACTACCCTCTAGTATAGCCCTGTAAACCAGAAAGGGGTATTAGCCCTTCTAGAGATTTCAACAAGTGACTAGACTACACCGAGACGGAGTACATTTGGAGCAAAATGAGTGAATCTGCACCGTAAATAAATACGTACTAGTTCTATCGTTTTCCTCTCTGAGGTGCACAATATTGAGTATACTGACTAGTCTCTTTTTGACACGCATTTATGTTTTTTTACACAGTACAGACGCAAGCGCTCATATACACGCGCATACACTCACCCCTATGAACGCACACACACACGGCACTATCATCTTGAAATTTACGAAGTCACCATAGGCACCTCGTCGTCGACGGGTCCATAGGTGCTTGAATGCCAAGGAGGGAGAGGGTAGCGGTTCCCGAGACATTGAACGGTCAATGATGCATCCTCAATTACATGCAGAGGGAATTAATTGGAGAAGCAGAATAGAGCCAGCACGATGTGAATGCAACAGAGTTTGGAATCTCATATAATAAAGGCGGCCCACCACTCCAATCCATCTACTCCCAAGTCTCTGCGCAACACTGCTCACTCCAATCCAAGACCAAGTGACCAGAAACCACAAGCACCTATGGAGGCGATGGACGCGAGCGGCAGTCGGCTATGCCAAATCATCCAAGGCGCCGGGCTGCGGCCCCGCACCGCGCAGCGTTTCCAAACAGTGCTGGCGACCGCAGGCATCGTAGCCCTCGCCGACGCCGGCTTCGCCTCTCGCATGGACGACATGATGGTCAACTCCATCCGCAAGTTCACCGCCGTAAAGAAGCGCGCGGACCACCTTGCCGTACTGCTCCAGCCCGCGCGCCCAGGCTCCTCATTGCCTGCCACCCTCATCGGCCTCCATGGTGACGAACTCTTTCAAGCCCTGGTGGCCCTGCAGGTGCCGGAGGTCGTGACGAAGAATGTGCACCTCGAGGCCGCGCTCGCCACGCAGTGCCTCGCCATGCAAGAAACCGTCGACCTACACATCCACGTCTATGAGGAAATCGTCTACATAGGCCACTACAAGGCAAGCGAGGACAGAAAGACGTTGGCCTTCTTCCGGCGGCTGGAATCTTTGGACGCCATTGTTCAGAAGCACGTCGACCTGGCCACGAAAGCCGCTGCTACTTAGGCGCCGTTCGGTTGGCCGGCGCCCTGAGTCGAGGAGGTGGACGTCGTCGATGGATGCATCTCTTCTTGCCTCCTGTAACCAGCACTGCATCGCCTCGTGGCCTTAATGTTTTATTGGTATAGTACTCCCTTCGTTCCCAAATATAAGTCTTTATAAAGATTCCAGCAAGTGACTACTACATACGGAGCAAAATGAGTGAATCTACACTCTAAACTATGTCTACATACATCTGTATGCTGTATTCCATTTGAAATAGTAGCTAAAAAGGCTTATATTTATGAACGGAGGGAGTATATGGCATTTTTATTCCAGTCGTAATGTTTTCACTGTGAGGTGGGGTCGCAGTTGAGCAAACCCACCCCGCCCACCGGGCGTCGGCCGAGTTTAGAATTAGAAGAGAGAAACCAGGGAGGAGAGCTAGCTGTAGCACGGACGCTGTTGTCAGATGGGACGCGTGTTTATAGAATAGGAGTACTGAGCACTCGTGCCTCTTTTTTTTTGAAGGAAAAATTAGTCGTATGTCTAGTACCACTAGTTGTGTGCGTGCGACCTATAGTTGTCATCACTTTAGGTCTCCTTTTTGAACCGCGGCTACGCTTCACAGTACATATTATTTCACGCATTTATCCTGCTATATGTACTCCTAGGCTATTTCCACGTGCTCCCATTCGCCGACATGTGGGACATAGAGCATCTGGGTCGTAGTGCATGCACGACTCAGAGCATATGCCAGGGTACTTTACATTTCAGACCTCACGAATTACATGCAAACCCCCCGCAGAAGAATAAATAAATGAATGAATTACTACATGAAACCGGATTATTTTCGTGGAAACCGGAGCACGTTCATTAAATTTTGGACATAACACGTTTATAAAAAATGGCCGGACCGAAACCAGTCTAAGGGCCTCTTTGATTTTTCCCGCAAAAAAGGGCCTCTTTGATTCTGAGGATACTGAAAACACAGGAATGGGGAAAGTATGAGGGCGATGAACCGAGACGAGGAGAACTCTAACTCAGTTAGAGGTTAGAGTTAGATTCTAACCCTGAACTAACTCTAAACCAAACAGGTGTATGGATGGCAGGGTTAGATTGACAATTAATGCTCTATCTCAATCATTTGACTACTTTCGATCCTATTTCCTGCCGGATTTGGAGGGTGCTTGGATACGTTTTAGTTCCATGACTAAAAGTAGTGGGACTAAAACTTGCTAGCCTCACCCATGCTTGGATCCAAATACTAAAGAGACTAAAATCAAGTTAATGAGCATTTATTATCCTCCAAACCCTCCAATCCAGAACTCGCCTGTGTTAAAGGAGAGGAGTTAAATGATGAGAGAGAGGACTAATCCATATTTTAGTAGGGGTACCCCTGACAATTTTTTTTAGTCTCAAGACTAGTTTTAGCCCCTCTTTAGTCAGGGGTGCTTGGAACTTTAGCCTCTTAAAGAGACTATTTTTAGTCAGACTAAAATAAGTCCCTTGAATCCAAGCACCCTCTTGGTGTGGCCGACTCTTCTGTGGCCTCCTCCCGCTCACAATTGACATAAACGAACCAACTATACAAATCAAGCATGCAAAGCATGATAATTTTTACTTTGTCCATACAAATGAGATATCCCACTTAAACATACAAGTCGTCAATCAAGCTTCACAAAATAAAAAAACACTTCATGAAACAAAGAATGAGCTAACTCATCACGGAAGTCATTCACGATAGGGAGGGAGCCCGGAGCCCCTCACGCACCGAGGGAGGAGCTCGCCATTGTCGCTCTGGAGGAAGGCTCTGTAGAGCCCAAGCCCCGGGAACCCCTCCGACGCCGGCCCTTGCGAGTTGAGGTCGACACCGGCATGGGTAGCAGGGCCGCTTGCCGCCGACTGGGAACTTAATCTTTGGGCCTCTAGAAATAATGCAAGCCTGTAACTAAAATATCTAGAAAGGTGAACTGAATCGTTGGGCCTCTAGAAATAATGCAAGCCTGAAACTGAAATACCTAGAAAGGTGAACTGAATCTTTGGGCCTCTAGAAATAATGCAAGCCTGAAAGTGAAATACCTAGAAAGGTGAACTGAATCTTTGGGCCTCTAGAAATAATGCAAGCCTGAAACTGAAATACCTAGAAAGGTGAACTGAATCTTTGGGCCTCTAGAAATAATGCAAGCCTGAAATTGAAATACCTAGAAAGGTGAACTGAATCTTTGGGCCTCTAGAAATAATGCAAGCCTGAAATTGAAATACCTAGAAAGGTGACCTGAATCTTTGGACCTCTAGAAAGATTTATTACCTCCTCAAACAGCATCAAAGAATTCCATGCGTGCACCACAAATCTATACCAAGTTTGATCAGGATCTACTTTTCCAAATCAGAATCAGTGCTAGAGCAAGCAAGATCAATGATATGGTCGTGAGACAGAGAAGGAACGAACAAACTCACCCCTCTCGCGACCTCCCTGGTAGATGCGCCGCCGCCGCGCATGAGAGAGGGAGAAAAACGACTGGTGAAGGGGGAGCGGGGCGACCTTCGAAGGCCGGAGGGAGAGGGCGGCCGGAGTAGGGCGGCGGAGGCCGGAAGGAGAGGACGGCCGGAGGAGAGAGATGGCGAGCGGCCCTATGGGGAACAGAAAGGAGTCGTGCGAGAGGGGGGGAGCGATCTGGTGCAGGCAGGGGAGATTTTTTAGTTCTCTTTTAGTGGGCCTGAGGATAACTAACCCAATTAAAACCTCTCCACTGGGCTAGTTTTTTTAGCTGGGTTAGAGCAAACTAGCTCAAACTAACCCCTCTTGTTTCGATAATTTGAGGCTATTTCAACCCAAACTAGCTCTAACTCAGGGATCCAAACAAAGAGGAGTGTTACTGTACATGCTACAGTGTGGACCGTAGCACATTGTTTTTATGGCCATATCACCACATTGTTTTCTACTGCTGGTTCACTGGGCTACCGTGGTTCGCATTGCTGGTTCACTGGGCTGCCGTGGTTCGCACTCCTCCGCCCTAAGTAGTACTCCCTTCGTTCCTAAATATAAGTCTTCGTAGATATTTCACTCTGCACCACATACAGATGTATATAGATGCATTTTATGTGTAGATTCACTCATTTTTCTTCGTATGTGGTCCATAGTGAAATCTCTCCAAAGACTTATATTTAGGAACGGAGGGGTAGTATAGTACTAGTATATACCGCATCATTCTTTGCTCCTTCTTACTACTCCGACATGTGGGAGAGCCAGCATCCGGGTCAACATGTCATGCACCAGATTAGAGCGCAGAACGGAAGGGGGGCATCACCCCGGTCGGAGCGCCAGTAAACTATAGTGAGTGGTCATATCACAAGTCTTTCCAGCAGTAACGCACCGTCAAATCGCACAGCCCCACTCGCTCACCCTCCTCGCCTCTCTGTCAAACCGCCTACCCGAAAACTGTCGCGTGTACTGCCCGGGAAAAGTCACGCCCTCAACTTTTAACTACGCGAAAATAGTTCGAGCTTGTTCGTTCTATATAAATACAGTACTTACTGTATATTTATTCACCCGTGGGGTTGTTCAATGAATGGAGGGGCGGGGAGCACAAGTGAACAATACTGTAGTACTACTAGTAGTGAGTAGGAGTCGTACAGTAGTCACCTTAAATAGAGAGTTTCTTTTCTTTAATGCCACGTACAAAAATTGAAACACTTGTTGTGGAGAGAAAAAAGATAATCACTCCACTATATATGGACGCAGGGGCCTGAGTGCTTGCTTTACTAGGGTTGCTCTCTTCATTCTCTCCAGATATAAACAAGACAGCGGTAGCGACATTTCTCTCTGCTCACTGTTGGTCACAGATCCGGTCGGATCCCTTCGGCCGGTGTGTGTAGAGGACTAAAAGGTGCATCGTTCACGCGGTCATCGCCGCCTAGGGAGGAAACCCATAGCTGCCGAAGGGGCCTGATTCTCTGCTCGTGCCATTCTCTCCAACACAGCGCCGGCTCGGGAGGTCCTCCGACCCTTCTTCCTCCCTGCCGTATTGTTCGCAGATCCGACCTGCCGTCGCCGACATCACGGCGACCCTCAGGTATAAGTTCTTCGAAAGTGGCCTTGCTCTACTGCCCCAACTCCCCACGGGTCTGCATGTGCATCATTTTCTACTCCCATCAGCTCTTCCAAAGCCACCTAAATTTTTAGTATTATTAGAGGTAAAGCTACTGCATGCATTCGAAGATAGGGCTTTGTTCAAACAACGAAGAAAGGGGGGAAAGTTGTAGAATGAATCTAGGACTTGATACAAAGAGGAAATAATATGGTGAAAGTAGTAGAGACCGGATACCCAACCGGTCTCTTGGTTGAAAAGGGAAATAATGGGAAAACGTAGTACAAACTGGATAAGGAATAGATCTATTATTGGTTGAAAAAGGATAGAAAGTGGCGGCTGGTGGACAAGTCAACAGAGTATGTCCAGGATTAGATTTGCTGCCATCACATAGTAAAAGGTCTCCAGGATTAGATTTGCTGCCCTCACATAGTAAAAGGTCTCAGGATTAGATTTGCTGCCCTCACATAGTAAAAGGTCTCAGTATTAGATTTGCTGCCCTCACATAGTAAAAGGTCTCCAGGATTAGATTTGCAGCCCTCACGTAGTAAAAGGTCTCCAGGATTAGATTTGCTGCCCTCACATACTAAAGGGTCTCCAGGATTAGATTTGCCGCCCTCACATAGTACAAGGTCTCCAGGATTAGGTTTGCTGCCCTCACATAGCATGAACAAACTCGGCATCAGCACTTTATGCCTCCTTGTAGGTACATTGTGCTGGTGCGTCCACTGTCGCATGTCCTTATACCAACCTTTTGCTATTGTTAATGTAAGGGCGCATGTAAAATGAAGCGATCACACTGTTACCTTCGGGACATGTCTAACCAGTGTTATTGTTAATCTAATGCCTCCAGTGATAAGATGCAATTAAACTGTGTTACAAATGGCACTCCTGCTATTTTCCCCAGTATGATAAGTAAGTTGCTCCTTTACGCTGCTGAGTGTCCTGGTGTCCCCACGGTCCCATGCCCTTAAACCAACTCTTTAGCTGCTGTTGATTTACTGTCTGGTAAACAAGCAATGCCACCATTAAAGTAATCCCATATTTGAGGAATCTCATTGTTGATCGTAATGCTTCTGCTAACATGAAGCATTGCTGACGTTTTAAAATTTCTACTGTCCTTGCGTGATTGCCATGAACATAATTAAGATGCTTCTTTTCATTTTGTATATGTTCGTATATTCTTATTGACCAGCAACTGTTTACTTTCTATCTTTTTGTGCAGATAGGGATATCCATTTCACCTTGTTGCTATTGTGACCTTTTGGTGAACTGCACAAAACACTTTTTTGGAATGAGTGTCTTGTGCAGTTCAACTAAAATGTTACACGGGCAACATCTCTCAATTTTGGTGGAACTGCACAAAATAGTGATTGGAGTTTCCAAAATCTCCATCAAATTCTGCTGGTAATCTCGTGCAACATTTTATTAGCCTTTGCAAGATGAGCCGTAGCTGCATGATGCAATCTTTGCTTGAATTCAGGTGAACTGCAGAAAAAGTGGCATGAATTGTATCATCGAGTGGAGCTGCAGGTTGACTTCCACTAGTGCCAGTATTATAGTAATCATGCTCTTTATTATCTGCGCTGTGCAAACAGGAATACTCAACTACAGATGTTGTGACGGTCAAGAGCATTCGCCAAGTTCTTCGATTGTATGACATGGCTAGCCAAGATGGATTTAATCCCGATATTCTGTGACACCCCAAAATTTTGACCTTGTTTTATTAATTAAAATTTTTGCCAGGAAATTAAACTTTTCCATTTGTCAAGATTTACCCTTTTGATACTGTGGATTTTTACCTCAAGTAGAAACTCTCCAAAAGTATTATTGGACTTGTATGCTCTCTCTATGAAACAATTCTTTATCAGTGGATTTAATTGCAAGGTTAGCTTTTTCTTGAGCTTAAGTCTTTTAAAATAATTTTTCATGAATTTGGAGTCTCTGTTGCACTGCAACCATTTGATAAATGCTTTTAAAAATTTCACCAAAATTTGGGGATGTCATGTGATGTTTCCACATCACTTTTATGCAAAAATATCTTTTGTTTATTGGGGATTTTGAGCTCTACATCAACTTTTCAAATCTGGTCCAGTAGTCATTTTTGCACTACAACCTATTTAAATATTCCTTTAAAAATTCTTCCAAGTGTTTGGAGATGTCAGTAGATGCATATAATTCAACTTCATGCAAAAACCCAGTGTTGTCCTTTGAAAAATTTGAGTGAATCAACCTCCTTTTCATTCTGGTCCATCTTGGTGTTTTGTACTGCAACCCTATCTTATTTTGCTCTAGTGCCCATGAGCTTTTTTCTGCTTGTAGCCCTCCCTACAAAACCCTTAAGTCCAGGAGAGTGGACCCTTTGGAGGATTTTAAGTGCATGCAATGAGACCATTTTCCTTCTGTCCAAAACTGGAGTTTTGCAAAACTTGCACTAGCAAGTTTCTGGTTTTGCCCAAATGATCTTGCCATCATCACCCACATCTAGAGAGACCCTGATCTGGAGATTTTGGCCACTCCAAGAGTTGCCTAAGTGCACATGGCATTCTGTCGAACACTTGGTGTGCACAGTCAGTTTTGACATAAGTTTTAGTTTGCACTGTGATCTTGATCCTCTGACCCAGCAACCTTGTCCACTAAGACCCTAGCTACTCCTAACCTAGTCCTGTTATTTGCCAGCCTTCCTCTCTCACTCTAGGCTGCCCTGGCATTTCGTCGAACACGTCCCGTGCGTGCTCTGGGCGCGCCTAGAGCGCATGTTTTGCACGCGTGCGCACCGAGCCGCCGCGTCGCACTGCCGCCCTCGCCGCGTCCCGTCCCTGGCCCTAGCTCGCCTGCAGAGCCGCGCACTATCCTCGCCCACTCGCCAGTACCAGCCAAGCCGCCCCTGGCGCCCTACAGCGCCGCCGCCAGAGCCTTTGGCGGCATGCCGGCGTCGGCAGTGAGCCCCTGCCATGGTCGGCGCCACCCAAGCCACCCGCGCGCGCCAGCTGCCCCTGTGAACCGCTCGAGCTTATCCTGAAGCCCGTCAACACGCACTCGTCGCCGCCACGTCGCCCTACAGCTACAGCACCGCGGTCGCCGGCGTTCTTATCCACGGTCGCCGCGGGACCAGCCTCAA
The DNA here is from genome assembly GCF_002575655.3 of Aegilops tauschii subsp. strangulata. Taxonomy (NCBI): domain Eukaryota; kingdom Viridiplantae; phylum Streptophyta; class Magnoliopsida; order Poales; family Poaceae; genus Aegilops; species Aegilops tauschii. The sequence continues at coordinate 73,458,656 of NC_053041.3, forward strand.
ACGCCTATAAAAGGAGACCCCGAGCCCCTCCGAGCCCCCCAGACCTTCCCCCTAGAGCTCCCCAAGCAGTGGATTGACCGGTAAAGGCCATCTCCCCCACCTCCGGCCGGTTCGGCCGCCGCCGCCTTTCGGTGCCATTCGTCGCAACCAGAGACTCCCCCGCCCATCCAGCGCCACCACTCACTTCCCCTTGCTCTTGCGGAGCTGCCCAGCGCCTCAGCCTCGATCGGAAACCACCGGAGCCCAAAACTCACTTCACTCCCGTAGCCCCCTCCGCCGCGGAGCTCGCCGCCGGCGACTCCTCCCACCACCGTCGACCCAGCGACCACCGGGAGGACCGCCCCAGTCTAGTGGGTCCATCCCTGCCCTCAGGTTTCCTCGAGGAGCCGCTGTTCGTCGACGGCGATCGCCGGAGTCCCGCCCCGTTCGGACCGAGGAAGAGGAGGGAGAGAGGAGAATGGTCAAACCTGACCAGTGGGCCCTCTGGACCCACTGTCAGTGACCCCCGCGCCACCCCCGCTGGCTTAAGTGGTCGCGTAAACACCTAAGTACGTTTCCTCTGCTTCGAAAGCGTATTCTGTATCGAAACGTTTTCTTTTTCTGGTTTTATTTAAAACAGAACTTTGACTCAACTTTGACTGGCTATATCTTTTAAAATAAAACTCCAAATGAGTTGATTCTTTTTCCTACCTCTCTCGAATTTCATCTAGTTTATTTTCAGATTTATTTCAAAAATATTTGGGAAAACTTTTTGCACTGTGTTTGAAATATTTGTTGTTTGAATATTTTGCAAAATAGGAATTTGGAGAGAGAAGAAAACTTTCAAAAAGCACACCCCCTTGCATACTCTTGAAGGCAAGCATTCTGAACTCTGGCATAATATTTTCGTGAGGTGTTTTGATACGGTTACAACACCACTTCGACTTGGAGCATACGTTACCTTTTTTTTATGTAACGATGAAGTCACACGCATGAGTGCATTTTGGAGATGCTCTGCTGTTAGTAATGGATATGCTGGTGTTAGTGATCTGACTCGTGAGCTTCTCATGCATACCGGAAGGAAGCCGGGAAAGTCGTTGTCTTGGGTAGACACGAGCTTGTCCGTAGTTCCTCGTTGAGACGAGTATGTCCGGTATGGCATGGTGAGGCTTGATGAGTGGTGAGTTTATCTGTTAATGGAAATATATTGGTTCTGCTAATCATTCAGAGAATACTTGGCCCTCCTGAGTCGGTCGTATGTCAAGTCTTGTTCAGTCACTTCCCCTACTTGTTTTGTACTACCACTGGTCCCTGCCGCGGGTAGGGTATGGTTCAGTAAGTTGTCAACCCCTTACCAAAGCACACACCGTACAGAGAGGCCATGGTGGAAGATACCGGATTGTGACACCCAAAATCTTATTTGACCTTTTCAAAAATTTTGATTTGACTTGAGGGAGGTGTTTTAAATTTTTCTTCAAAAGAGCCCCCCCTTTCAAAATATTTTTTTATGGCAAGAGTTTTATTTGGATTCACCCAAGGCTTGATTTTGGTCTTGGAGGTTCTTTCTTTTTATTTGGGCTCAAACCAAAATGCTTTTCACTTGGGAAAAATGCCTTTTGAAAATTTCTTTGAAAATGCACTATGACTTTTGGAATGATCCTTTGCCACTTTCAACAAATTTCTCTTGCCATGACCTTAGTGCAAATCCACTCTCATAAACCTTTCCTCATCTTTGGAACATGATTTACTTCAAATCCAGCAAGATGGACCTCTCCATATATTTATTTCCACTTATTTCTTATCAAAAACAAATTCAGCCATCTATTCTAACTCTTGGAGTTTTTCAAAGGAGCTACTCTTTCTGTTTTGATTTTTGCCTCCAAACCAACTCCCCTGGATAGTCCTTTGAACCCTCAACATAGATCAATGAAGATCCACTGGTCTCCAGTTCAAAATTTTCAAACTATACTTGCTGCAAGTTTGGACCAGATTTGCCAAATTTGATAAAATTCATTCAAATCCTTCTCCAAAAATTCTGAGAAAAATCAGGCAGCCTCTGGGTGCATTGAGAGGTCACCTCACCAAGTCCCAGCTCCAGGAAAAATTTTCTTCACACCATATCATTTCATCGAACACCTTCAGAGCACTGTCAATGTCTTGTTCAGTCAAATTCAGTTAACAGTGTCTGAACCACTGTCGTTTCTTCAGTGTCCGTTGCCAATCTCACCAGTGCCCCGGCGTCACCGTGTTACCTGTCCCCTCCCCCTTGTCCTCTGCACCGCACGAGCGCCTGGAAGCTCGTGGACGTCGGCGACGAGCAGCAGGAGGTGCGCCGCCCCGTGACCGATGCCAGCGGCGGCTTTGCGGCCGTCAGAAGGGAGGCGCAATGCAGACGGCGCCGTCCAGCGCCGCCCAAGCCACCGGAGGTCGCCGCGTGGTCTTCCACTCCCCCGTGCGCACTGCCACCCTCGTCGTGAACCGCTAGGCGCGGAGCGCGCTCTCTGCCGCCGCCGTGCCAGTACGGCGACCCCGACGAAGACCGGCACCATTACGCCATGCCCGACCGAGTTTAGCAGTGGAACGGGACCAGTAACTCCCACTGATGCTGCCTGGCCACCTAAACCCCCTGCCAATCCACTGCCTCGCCGTAATTGCTCGCCGGAGATTCTCCGTTCACGGCCACCCCCTCGAGCCGCCTATAAATAGAGGCCCCGAGCTCCAGCTAGTACCCACACCACCTCTGCTCTCCACCAAGACCCCACCTAGCCACTGGAAGACCCCCGAGGGAGTCTCCTTCCTCAACTCCGGCCACCGCGACCAGCCACGGGATCCAGCTCGATTCGCTCCCGTGCGTGCACCTCTGCCTCCCATCTCTTGCCAATAGCTCTCTGGTGCATCCCTCCTTCCGACCCGCGCTTCAATTCGAAGTTTGCAGCACACCACCGGAGTTCCCCACCATCGCCCGAGCCGCCGTCCGCCGGAGAAAGTGTTGCCGTCGACATGGTGCTCCCCGACGCCCAAGTCCACCACCCACTGATGCGGAAGGACACGCTGATACTCTTGGTACACTCCGATCTCCCTGACTCGCCGTGGTTCGACGCCGGCGACCACCGCAGCCTTCGGGCGCGGGCGAGGTCTTTCAAACCTGACATGTGGACCCCCCACGTCATCCTCTCTTCTTTCACCCCCGAAGCGTTTTCTGTTGGCGCCTTCGGGCAGAGTAGGTTTTATCTATGGGCTGGCGCGTTTCTATTCGAACCGTTTTCTGTTTTCTCAGTTTAGCCCCTGGAACTTTTCTGTTTCATTATAGATGAGTCCCTGGACAGAAACCCTTATAACTTTTTAATAAAAAGTGATTTTTGAGTGATTCTTTTTCTGACAGTCTTATAATTTTGTCTAGTTTTTTATGGGATTTATTTGAAAAAATTTTGGAACAACTTTTATGCACGCGTTGGTTTTCACGTTAGTATGCATTTTCGCTATACCGTAGGTTCCGGGAGAGGTGACGGAGCCGTGAACTTCGCCGAGCTAGACTCCGACTTCTCTGAACCAGGCAAGCATGTTTGAACCTTTGATATGATAGGTGCTTTGCATGTTTGCATGAAAGGTTGTGCATGGCATATGTGTATCGGAGAGTATCTCGTTGCATGTGAGGCAACTACCCGTGTGTTCCAACGTTACTGTGATCTCTGATGAGAGATGGCCTGGTCATGTGGTGACATGAAGGGCAGTAAGGTGGTACTGTTGTAGCATGCCAGCCTTACGTCATCCAATAATTTCTGACGTTAATGTGGACGGAGTCACGTTGTTGTTCTTCCCCCCTTCCGTGCTACCACATGTTTTCTGCCAGAATGCGGTTTAGTAAGTTGGTAACCTCTTTCCGTGTACACACCAAACAGAGGGGCCGGGATGAGGGTTCCATGGCCCTGGATTAAAGCCAGTCATCCGGTCAAGGGGCATGGGTGTTTCCGGTTGGGACCGAGAGGGGGGCACCCCTTAGTGCGCGCATATAGAAATTCGATCCCATGCTACGCGAGGTTGTAGCCTCCCCGTCTCAAGGTTTTTCTTGAACGTTGCCGAGGGTGATTCCTGGCTTCGGAATGTTGAATGGGTGTGTACTAGTTAGATGTGTTTCTCCCAAAACACCGTAAATGGAACTAGTCCCCGTGACTACTGAAATCCGTTGGCTGTGGTTAAAGTGGAAACTCTTCAGAGTCAAATCCTTCCGAGTCATCGTATCCATGGTCAAGTGACGTGTTCAGCGTATCCATGTCTATGTCAAAACCTCGTGGTATATTTCCTTCCGGTAAGCGAGCGTGAGTAGCAAACTTGGCTGAACATTATTCCTGTGGATGGACTATCCCTGTTGTTTATCTTATGCCTGATTATTCGCTTGATATGATTTAAAAATTCATGAGCTACTAAGTTATGATATAAGCCCTTTATGTGATGTCGCTCAGACGTCCGACTGTGGCATGTCGTCTTTTACTTTCAATATAAGCCCTTTATGTGATGTCGCTCAGACGTCCGACTATGGCATGTTGTCTTTTACTTTCAATATAAGCCCTTTATGTGATGTCGCTCAGACGTCCGACTGTGGCATATTGTCTTTTACTTTCAATATAAGCCCTTTATGTGATGTCGCTCAGACGTCCGACTGTGGCACACACTGTCTTTTATTTTCTATTATAAGCCCTTTATGTGGTGTCGCCCCGACGCCCGACTGCGGCATTATTGTTCCTGCATTTTCCTCTCGAGGAGTCATTCAGACCCTCGTTTGGCACCCAATATTTATTTTTGGGATTTCGGGAGGACTACCGCCCGACTTCTCTTTTATTTCCCATGCATTATTGTCTCTATGTCTAAATGCACATGTCAATCTATTCATACGCTTCATGTTTACATTTGTTATATCTTATGTCCGAACTGTCTTGCGAGTACTTTCATAGTACTCACCTGGCTTGTTGATTTGGCCAGATGTTGACGAAGGCGATCTCATGGATGAAGAGTTTGATAGTGAGTCCGACGCCTAGAGGAATCCCAGTCAGTCCCGTGCGATCCTGGATATTGGTCACTTGTATTATATACGCTTCCGCCACCCGCAATAAGTCTCCTCGAGCCTCACTCCGACGCTTGAAGAGTTGTTAGTTTTTTTTTCTGGAGTCTTATCACCCACATCACGGTGATATTTCCACCACCACTCCTATCGTGTGCTAGTAGTTATGCCACCCTATCCGCCATTATGTTTTAATGGTGTGCTTGTAATAAATTGTTGAGCAGTCTCCACTCAACCTTGTATCATATTCAGTACTCCTGGTATTTTTCTTCTGTGACCAAGATATTGTCTACCAGTGAGAAGGAATTCTTCTTTACTGGTCCGTAAAAGGGATTGGTCTCTCAATAAATAGTTTTATTGAAAAACCGGTCGTGACAAGCTTGGTATCAGAGCCAGGCTGACTGTAGGAAGCCACTAGGTGCGATCGCTAATCGGTTATTAGAGTCTTTTGTGCTTTTTCAGCATTTTGCAATTGTAGCTATTTTCTGTTGGTCATCATAAATTTATGACATGACTACTCAGAATTTTTGCCTACTTTTGTAGATGGCTGGCAGCAACTGCGAGACTCGGGTGTTCACGAACATGCCTGAGGGGTTTGTCAAACTCCTCGTCTCCATCACCAAGCTCGCGATCGGGCCAGCGACTCGTCCGGAGTTCACGCTTTACCAGCACAAGCTCAGCGACGACGTGTCTATGCACCAAGCCGTGGTGCAATTCAAGGGAGGACGTTCTGGATCTCGCCACTTCCGTTTTGTGGGAAGGGCCATGCCTACAGAGAGGCATGCCATGCAGATGGCTGCCCGGGAGGCGATAGCTCGCCTTCGGGACATCCTTCCTATGATGAAGACTCGTCGCTACCGCTACCTCCCATGCCATGTGCCATATACTTGTCACTATGCATTCGCCTGCCATCGGGGAGAGCGAGATGAAGCCATCGAGATGGTCGTGGAGTATCTCAAGGCTCTGGAGGAGTCTTTCGACAACCTCGTGGACGATCTTGTGGCTGCCCGGATGGACTTAGTTCGGGGCAGTCCTGCCTGCAGGAAGGAGCTTCTCCACACGGCACCGCCTCTGACATTCGTCTCGTCTTCAGCCTCTTGTGCACCGGCCATTTTGGCCACTGCTCGCCGTCTGCCTACCACTGAGGAGTTCGACAGAGTCATCGCTCCTACTCCAGTCAGAGCTGCACCGCCTGCCACACCCGCGCTGCCACCTGTCGCACCCGCGCCATCACTGCAGCGCAGTGTTACGCACCAGGAGCCTGCTAGAGAGGAGGTGGAGGTTGAATCTCCTGCACCGCTGAGCCTTGCCCTCGGCAAGGGAAAGGACATCGTCACCATCTCCGACTGAGAGCGCCGAGTAGCAGCGCGTTATGTCTGCTTGTATGAGGTGTTTTATTGGTACAATAGTTTGTAGTGGTCGGGTTCGCTGCATCCCAGAGAGTGTGCTAATAACATGTCAGGATTGTGTACGCACATCCTGAGTGCTGTATTGTGTGTTTGCTTTTCGCGTGTAAGATTGGTGTTAAGCAGTTCCTCTCCGTGCGAAATCGTTTATGTTTCTTGAAAAATCTTGAGGTCTTTTAAATTTTTTGACTTTGCAAGTTTTTCCTTGTGCCACGCAGTTCTTCTCATGAGTTTTGCAAAATAATACCCCAGACTGGAAAAATGTCTCGTCCGTGGACTCGTTCCATGCCCAATCAGCCAGAAGAAGTTTATGGGACACAGACTAGCAACAACTTCACTCAGGGACAGTCCAGTCAACAGGACAGCGAAGCAGCCCTGTCTCAAGTATGCCGTCTCTTCGAACAAAGCCAGCAACAGCACCAAGAGATGATGAATCACATCATCAATATGGGAAACCACCGTGAACCCTATCAACCACATTCCAAGTTGTCTGAATTACAGAAGACTCGCCCTGCAACGTTTGCCCACACCGATAGGCCGCTGGAAGCCGATGATTGGCTTCGTGACATCGAGAGAAAGCTGATTATCGCTCAGTGCTCAGACCATGAGAAGGTGCTTTATGCACCACACTACCTTACTGGAGCAGCTGCAGCATGGTGGGAAAACTTCCTACACATGCATCCCAGTGAACACAACATCACCTGGGAAGAATTCAAGGAAGGCTTCCGTGGGGCACACATCCCCCGAAGCATCATAAAAATCAAGAAGAGAGAATTTGATGACCTCAAGCAAAGAGGCATGTCAGTGACGGAATACAACGGTCAGTTTACCCAGCTATCTCGTTATGCCTACGACGAGCACATGACAGAGAACAAGAAGATGGAAAAATTCCTGGACGGCCTGGCGCCGGCACTAAGATGCCAACTGATTGTACACACTTACCCGGATTTTAAGACTCTGGTTGACAAGGCCATTACCTTGGAGAATGAGCGCCGTAGTCTAGAAGATATCCGTAAGCGAAAGAGGGACAAGACGACTCTTGCTCGCAACAACCGAAGCAAGACTGAGGTTCCCAGGACAGAAGCAAGGAAATCCACGACTATTGATCTAAGGCCAGTCAGACAGTTTCATGCCAGGGACAAGGAATTCACGTACCGTCCAAGGGTCACATGCTATGCTTGTGGTGAAGAAGGGCACTATGCTAAACAGTTCCCAAAACCAAGGAACTCGGCCCCCAAGCCGAACAATGGTGGAAACAATCCAGCCCCCAAGCGCAACAATTTCAATCCCAACAACAACCACAGGAAGGGTCACCTAAACCATGTGACCAGGGAAGAAGCGCAGAATGCTCCAGACATCGTGCTCGGTACGTTCCCTGTCAACACAGTACCTGCCACGGTTTTGTTTGATTCTGGAGCTTCCCATTCGTTCGTTTCGAAGAGTTTTGTTTTGCAACATGGTTTTCCGATGCTTCCCTTGGAAAAATCTATGATCATCAAGTCCCCCGGAAACAAGCAGATCGCTCAGAGTTACTGCCAAGGAGTGATCATTGAGTTCAAAGGACTAAAATTCCAAGCAAATCTCATCGTGTTGGAAAATAAAGGACTGGATGTCATTTTAGGGATGGACTGGTTGACCACCAACAAAGGATTCATTGATTGTTTCAATTGGACCGTGATACTCACTCACCATCACGGCAAGACAATAAGGGTTACAGCTCAAGAAAGGCCACGGTCACGGCAACCAAAGCTGAACAAAGTAGACATTTCAGAACTGAGAAGAGTTCCAGTGGTATGCGAGTTTCCTGACGTATTTCCTGAAGAACTACCGGGCATGCCACCAGACCGAGAGATAGAGTTCAGCATTGAACTAGCACCTGGCACCGCTCCCATCTATAAGAAACCTTATAGAATGGCACCCTCAGAATTGGTGGAGTTGAAGAAGCAGATAAAGGAATTATTGGACAAAGGATTTATACGAGCCAGCTCCTCACCATGGGGTTCGCCCGTATTATTCTCTAAGAAAAAGGATGGGACACTGAGACTGTGTATAGACTATCGAGCCCTCAATATGGTCACCATCAAAAACAAATATCCGATGCCACGAATAAATGATTTGTTTGACCAGCTCGCACAAGCCAAGGTGTTCTCAAAAATTGATTTAAGATCGGGATATCATCAATTGAAAGTACGGACAGAAGATATCCCTAAGACAGCGTCTACCTCCAGATACGGATTATATGAGTTCACAGTGATGCCTTTTGGACTAACGAACGCCCCCGCATATTTCGTCCACCTCATGAACAAAGTGTTCATGAAATTCATGGACAAGTTTCTTGTGGTATTCATCGACGATATTCTGGTATATTCAAGGACACTAGAAGAGCATGCTGAGCATCTCAGAATTGTCTTGGGTGAATTAAGGAAACATTAGTTGTACGCCAAATTTAGCAAGTGTGAATTTTGGCTAAGGCAAGTTGGTTTCCTAGGCCATATATTGAACCAAGAAGGCGTGGCCGTAGACCCAGAAAAAGTCAAAGCCATACTTGACTGGAAGCCACCCGCCAACGTAACTGATGTGCGGAGTTTCCTGGGAATGGCCGGATATTACAGAAGATTTATTGAAGGATTCTCCACTGTGGCAAAACCAATAACATAGTTGCTCAAGAAAGACAAGAAGTTTGTATGGATGGAAGCATGCGAGAGAAGCTTCCAAGAGCTTAAGAAGAAGCTAACAACCGCACCGGTCTTAACCGTGCCAGACATACACAAGAGTTTTGAAGTATATTGTGACGCGTCTCGAAAGGGCCTCGGATATGTGCTGATGCAGGATGGCAAAGTTGTCGCGTATGCTTCCAGGCAGCTACGGAAGCATGAGGAAAACTATCCAACACATGACTTGGAGCTAGCAGCAGTCATCCATGCACTCAAGGAGTGGAGGCACTTTCTGTTGGGAAATCGTTGTGAAATATATACGGACCATAAGAGCCTTAAATATATTTTCACATAGCCAGAGCTAAATTTACGCCAACGACGCTGGTTGGAATTGGTCAAGGACTATGATGTCGGCATTCACTACCATCCAGGGAAAGCAAATGTAGTGGCTGATGCCCTTAGTCGAAACCCCAGCCCGGACAACGACGGTCCGCAAAACTTGAGGCCTGAGTTTCGCTAGGCTCAACATGGTGTTAGTCTCTGAGGGCACCGTATCAAATCTAGAGATACAACCCACCCTAGTGGAACAAATTAAGAAGGCTCAACAGGGACATCCCAGCATCGAAGGAATCAAGAAGAAAATGAACTTTGGTAAGGCTTCAGAGTTCGTCACAGACAGTGAAGGAATATTATGGTACGGAGACAGACTTTGCGTACCTAACATTGAGGAACTCAAGCAACAAATCCTAACCGAAAGCCACACCGCTCCATACTCGATCCATCCTGGAGGAACCAAGATGTACAAAGACATTCAGGAAAGATTTTGGTGGCACAGCATGAAAAGAGATATAGCTGCATTTATTGCTTGTTGCGATTCTTGTCAGCGCATCAAGGACGAACATCAAAAGCCAGCAGGGCTACTCCAGCCAAACAGGATACCGGAGTGGAAATGGGATGAAATAGTAATGGACTTCATCGTCGGACTACCTCGATCACAACGCGGAAATGACGCCATATGGGTCATCACAGACCGACTAACCAAGGTTGCTCATTTCATTCCCGTGAAGACTACCTACTCCGCACAAAGGCTGGCCAAGCTTTATCTCTCCCGTATAGTTTGTTTGCATGGAGTCCCAAAAACTATAATATCCGACCGAGGCACCCAATTTGTCTCCAAATTTTGGGATCACCTGCAGCAAGCTCTGGGCATGGAACTAGCTTTCAGTACAGCGTACCACCCTCAAACTAATGGACAAACAGAACGTGTGAACCAAATCCTAGAAGATATGCTGAGAGCCCGTGTGCTCACCTATGGATCCAGTTGGGAAGAGAGTTTGCCGTATGCCGAGTTTGCTTACAACAACAGTTACCAAGCCAGCTTACAGATGGCACCTTTTGAAGCATTGTACGGACGCATGTGTCGTACCCCACTGAATTGGTCAGAAACAGGTGACAGCCGTATCTTCGGCCCAGACATGCTTAAAGAGGCCGAGGAGAAAGTTAAGCAGATCAGGGACAGACTTAAGACAGCGCAAAGCCGACAAAAGAGCTACTACGATCAAAAACATCGTGAGGTCAGCTTTGAACCCGGTGATTCCGTATACCTACGAGTGTCTCCTATGAGGGGCCTGCAACGGTTCAAAATTAAGGGGAAGCTAGCCCCGAGATTTATTGGACCATTCTGTATAATTGCACGAAGAGGCACGGTAGCCTACCAACTAGACCTACCCAAGGAGCTGTCAGACGTCCATGACGTGTTCCACGTCTCACAATTGAGAAAATGTGTAAGTAACCCGGAGAAGCATGTATCTCATGAGAGCATTGATGTGCAACCAGATCTCACCTACAGAGAGCGGCCAGTAAAGATACTGGAAGAGTCTGAACGGAGGACCCGTCAGAAAACGACAAAATTTTTCACAGTTCAGTGGAGCAACCACACTGAGGATGAAGCTACATGGGAAAGGGAAGATTTTCTTCAGGCAGAATATCCATATCTATTCGAGGATCAGCTGAAATCTCGAGGACGAGATTTTTCCTAAGGGGGTAGGTGTTGTGACACCCAAAATTTTATTTGACCTTTTCAAAAATTTTGATTTGACTTGAGGGAGGTGTTTTAAATTTTTCTTCAAAAGAACCCCCCCTTTCAAAATATTTTTTTATGGCAAGAGTTTATTTGGATTCACCCAAGGCTTGATTTTCGTCTTGGAGGTTCTTTCTTTTTATTTGGGCTCAAACCAAAATGCTTTTCACTTGGGAAAAATGCCTTTTGAAAATTTCTTTGAAAATGCACTATGACTTTTGGAATGATGCTTTGCCACTTTCAACAAATCTCTCTTGCCATGACCTTAGTGCAAATCCACTCTCATAAACCTTTCCTCATCTTTGGAACATGATTTACTTCAAATCCAGCAAGATGGACCTCTCCATATATTTATTTCCACTTATTTCTTATCAAAAACAAATTCAGCCTTCTATTCTAACTCTTGGAGTTTTTCAAAGAAGCTACTCTTTCTTTTTTGATTTTTGCCTCCAAACCAACTCCCCTGGATAGTCCTTTGAACCCTCAACCTACATCAATGAAGATCCACTGGTCTCTAGTTCAAAATTTTCAAACTATACTTGCTGCAAGTTTGGACCAGATTTGCCAAATTTGATAAAATTCATTCAAATCCTTCTCCAAAAATTCTGAGAAAAATCAGGCAGCCTCTGGGTGCATTGAGAGGTCACCTCACCAAGTCCCAGCTCCAGGAAAAATTTTCTTCACACCATATCATTTCATCGAACACCTTCAGAGCACTGTCAATGTCTTGTTCAGTCAAATTCAGTTAACAGTGTCTGAACCACTATCGTTTCTTCAGTGTCCGTTGCCAATCTCACCAGTGCCCCGGCGTCGCCGTGTTCCCTGTCCCCTCCCCCTTGTCCTCTGCACCGCACGAGCGCGTGGAAGCTTGCGGACGTCGGCGACGAGCCGCAGGAGGTGCGCCGCCCCGTGACCGACGCCAGCTGCGGCTTTGCGGCCGTCAGAAGGGAGGCGCAACGCAGACGGCGCCGTCCAGCGCCGCCCAAGCCACAGGAGGTCGCCGCGTGGTCTTCCACTCCCCCGTGCGTGCTGCCACCCTCGTCGTGAACCGCTAGGCACGGAGCGCGCTCTCTGCCGCCGCCGTGCCAGTACGGCGACCCCGACGAAGACCGGCACCATTACGCCATGCCCGACCGAGTTTAGCAGTGGAACGGGACCAGTAACTCCCACTGATGCTGCGTGGCCACGTAAACCCCCTGCCAATCCACTGCCTCGCCGTAATTGCTCGCCGGAGATTCTCCATTCACGGCCACCCCCTCGAGCCGCCTATAAATAGAGGCCCTGAGCTCCAGCTCATACCCACACCACCTCTGCACTCCACCAAGACCCCGCCTAGCCACTGGAAGAGCCCCGAGGGAGTCTCCTTCCTCAACTCCGGCCACCGCGACCCGCCACGGGATCCAGCTCGATTCGCTCCCGTGCGTGCACCTCTGCCTCCCATCTCTTGCCAATAGCTCTCTGGTGCATCCCTCCTTCTGACCCGCGCTTCAATTCGAAGTTTGCAACACACCACCGGAGTTCCCCACCATCGCTCGAGCCGCCGACCGCCAGAGAAAGTTTCGCCGTCGACGTGGTGCTCCCCGACGCCCAAGTCCACCACCCACCGACGCGGAAGGACACGCTGATACTCTTGGTACACTCCGATCTCCCTGACTCGCCGTGGTTCGACGCCGGCGACCACCGCAGCCTTCGGGCGCCGGCGAGGTTTTTGAAACCTGACATGTGGACCCCCACGCCAGCCTCTCTTCTTTCACCCCCGAAGCGTTTTCTGTTGGCGCCTTCGGGCAGAGTACGTTTTCTCTATGGGCTGGCGCGTTTCTATTCGAACCGTTTTCTGTTTTCTCAGTTTAGCCCATGGAACTTTTCTGTTTCATTACAGATGAGTCCCTGGACAGAAACCCTTATAACTTTTTAATAAAAAGTGATTTTTGAGTGATTCTTTTTCTGACAGTCTTATAATTTTGTCTACTTTTTTATGGGATTTATTTGAAAAAAATTTGGAACAACTTTTATGCACGCGTTAGTTTTCACGTTAGTATGCATTTTCGCTATACCGTAGGTTCCGGGAGAGGTGACGGAGCCGCGAACTTCGCCGAGCTAGACTCCGACTTCTCCGAACCAGGCAAGCATGTTTGAACCTTTGATATGATAGGTGCTTTGCATGTTTGCGTGAAAGGTTGTGCATGGCATATGAGTATCGGAGAGTATCTCGTTGCATGTGAGGCAACTACCCGTGTGTTCGAACGTTACTGTAATCTCTGATGAGAGATGGCCTGGTCATGTGGTGACATGAAGGGCAGTAAGGTGGTACTGTTGTAGCATGCCAGCCTTACGTCATCCAATAATTTCCGACGTTAACGTGGACGGAGTCACGTTATCGTTCTTCCCCCCTTCCGTGCTACCACATGTTTTCTGCCAGAATGCGGTTTAGTAAGTTGGTAACCTCCTTCCGTGTACACACCAAACAGAGGGGCCGGGACGAGGGTTCCATGGCCCTGGATTAAAGCCAGTCATCCGGTCAGGGGGCATGGGTGTTTCCGGTTGGGACAGAGAGGGGGGCACCCCTTAGAGCGCGCATATAGAAATTCGATCCCATGCTACGCGAGGTTGTAGACTCCCCGTCTCAAGGTTTTTCTTGAATGTTGCCGAGGGTGATTCCTGGCTTCGGAATGTTGAATGGGTCTGTACTGGTTAGATGTGTTTCTTCCAAAACACCGTAAACGGAACTAGTCCCCGTGACTACTGAAATCCGTTGGCTGTGGTTAAAGTGCAAACTCTGTAGAGTCAAATCCTTCCAAGTCATCGTATCCATGGTCAAGTGACGTGTTCAGCGTATCCATGTCTATGTCAAAACCTCGTGGTATATTTCCTTCCGGTAAGCGAGCGTGAGTAGCAAACTTGGCTGAACATTATTCCTGTGGATGGACTAACCCTGTTGTTTATCGTATGCCTGATTATTCGCTTGATATGATTTAAAAATTCATGAGCTACTAAGTTATGATATAAGCCCTTTATGTGATGTCGCTCAGACGTCCGACTGTGGCATGTCATCTTTTACTTTTAATATAAGCCCTTTATGTGATGTCGCTCAGACGTCCGACTGTGGCATGTTGTCTTTTACTTTCAATATAAGCCCTTTATGTGATGTCGCTCAGACGTCCGACTATGGCAGGCACTGTCTTTTATTTTCTATTATAAGCCCTTTATGTGGTGTCGCCCCGACGCCCGACTGCGGCATTATTGTTCCTGCACTTTCCTCTCGAGCAGTCATTCAGACCCTCGTTTGGCACCCAGTATTTATTTTTGGGATTTCGGGAGGACTACCGCCCGACTTCTCTTTTATTTCCCATGCATTATTGTCTCTATGTCTAAATGCACTTGTCAATCTATTCATACGCTTCATGTTTACATTTGTTATATCTCATGTCCGAACTGTCTTGAGAGTACTTTCATAGTACTCACCTGGCTTGTTGATTTGGCCAGATGTTGACGAAGGCGATCTCATGGATGAAGAGTTTGATAGTGAGTCCGACGCCTAGAGGAATCCCAGTCAGTCCCGTGCGATCCTGGATATTGGTCACTTGTATTATATACGCTTCTGCCACCCGCAATAAGTCTCCTCGAGCCTCACTCCGACGCTCGAAGAGTTGTTAGTTTTTTTTTCTGGAGTCTTATCACCCACATCGCGGTGATATTTCCACCACCACTCCTATCGTGTGCTAGTAGTTATGCCACCCTATCCGCCATTATGTTTTAATGGTGTGCTTGTAATAAATTGTTGAGCAGTCTCCGCTCAACCTTGTATCATATTCAGTACTCCTGATATTTTTCTTCTGTGACCAAGATATTGTCTACCAGTGAGAAGGAATTCTTCTTTACTGGTCCGTAAAAGGGATTGGTCTCTCAATAAATATTTTTATTGAAAAACCGGTCGTGACACGGATGCATCCGGTAGGCATGCCACCTGGTCCGGGGGATGGGTGTTTCCGGTTGGGACCGAGAGGGGGGCACCCCTTAGAGTGCGCGATATACATTTGATCCCATGCTACGTCGAGGTTGTAGCCTCCCCACTTAGAGTTTTGCTTGACGGGTGTCGTGGGTAATTCCAGACACCGGTAAGTTAAGCTGGTGTGTGCAGGTCAGGCGTGTTTTCAATTAAAAGGCCGTAGGCGGAATTAGTCCCGATGGACTAAATAAATCCGTTACTCGTGGGTGAAGAGTACACCCTCTGCAGAGGTCATACCTATTTGGATAGCCATATTCATGGGTAAGGACTTCAGTCTGAGATGAGTCTAGTGACGGTTTTCGGATGGAGACACGGCTAAACTGGATCATAGTAACGGTATTCGGATGGAGAAACGGCTAAATTACAATCTAGTGACGGTCTTCGGATGGAGAAACGGCTAGACTAGAACTTTGATTATGACCTGTGACATATGAGGATCATGTTTATTATTATTATGAACTAACCATTTACATTACTTGTTTTATTGAGTATCCCTGGGACGGTTCTACCTCCTGGATATTCACTGTGTTTATTCTTATATAAGCCCTTTATGTGGCGTCGCTCAGACGCTCGACTGCGGCATGCTCGTTATTTAATTATCCTTCATAAGCCCTTTATGTGGCGTCGCTCAGACGCCCGACTGCGGCATGTTTGTCATTTATTTATTATTCATAAGCCCTTTATGTGGCGTCGCTCAGACGCCCGACTGCGACATGTTTGTCATTTATTTATTATTCATAAGCCCTTTATGTGGTGTCGCTCAGACGCCCGACTGAGGCATGAATTATTTTATTCCGAGGCGTCGCTTCAGACACTCGATTTGTGCATACTATTTCTACACCCGTAATGCATTTTTACGAATCTTCCTGCATGCGTGCACCACGGATTTCGTTTATTTCGTGACAGACGTTATCATCATAAAATATTTCGGAGCATGGTTATCTCTCATTATATTATACCCGTGTTCATGATGTTTGCGAGTACATTCAAACGTACTCATTGGCTTGTCCCTGGCTATTGTCTTGGCCAGATTTCTTGCGTGGAGAAGAGCGTTACGACGACAGCCCCCGGAACCCTTGTAAAGGTGATAGCAGCCTCGCGAAGATAGGAGTTATCCTGGTCAGCTGTTCTTGTGGGAAATGGGGTGCCATAGATGCAGATGTACCACAAACCGCTTCCGCCATCAACCACTAGAAACCAAGTGTTGTACTCCTAGGCCACAATGGTCTTGTACTACATATTTTGTACTTTGCTTGGAATGCTTGTATCAAGTTGGTGCCTCATCAGCTAACAGTAATCCTGGGGCTGGTGAGCACAAAGGCCGTTTTTCTGGGAAATTAATATCCCGAAAATCCGGCCCTGACAGACTTGGTATCAGAGCCAGGCTGACCATTGGCTAATCCTATCTTAGCCAGGTCAATAAACCTAGGTTAACCAAACCACCAGACCTTAACCTAACCCCGGCCAAGCTTCTCGCATAAGATAGTCCCACAGTGACCTGACGCGTTTCGGTAGACGGTGCCCAACCTATCAGCCTAGCCCGTCGATCACGCGCCAGTGACCAGCACCTAACACGTCTCATTCGCAAGCGTGCGAAGGAAGACTCCGTCCCCTGTTTCCTATAAAAAGGGCACGCTAGCCTCAACACAGCACAACCCCTTTCCCAAACCAAGCCACGATGCCTGGCCCCATTGTTCACAATGAGACCACAGCAACCAACCTTGGAGGTTTTGTGACCGTACTCGCAAACCTCACCCGCCGTGCCTATGCATTAGAAGAGCCTCCTGAATATGTTGTGTACCAAGGACCCATGTACGGTGAGAGCCGTCAGTACTGGGCCACTGTGCACATTTATGGTTGGGGTCTGTCGCCAGAACGCCCCTACAAGTTCACTGGAAGGACAACTTCCTTTGAGCGACAAGCCATCCAGCTGGCAGCCCGAGAAGCTATATTTCACCTCCGGCACTTGTCGCCCAGAGTTAACTGTCGCTCGTTCTACTACTACCCCAGTCGTGACGGGTATGGTAGGCCGCCTCAGGTTGCCAACGGAGATCACGAGACAGATCCTGCACTATTGCATCTGGGGCGCTATGTAGGCACACTAGAGCAACTGTTCGATCAAATCACTCTTGATCTGATCGCAGCTCGTGGAGAACTGGTTCGCCGAGGCCCGGCGAGAGGAGAAGTGGAGCCCAACTCCGACAACCCAGTCATGTTGTTCGGACACCCGATCGATCCCTTGAGGTCTGCCCCAGCCATCAACCAGAGTGCTTTGGTATCCCCAGAAGCGCTTCGTCGCCTTTTGGGAACCCGTTCCAACGGGATTGTGGCCAACAACCCCCGCGATGGTCATCACCACTACCCCGACCCTGCAGCCCCTCAACCTCATCCAGCAAATCCCGACGGTGAAACCCGTGGAGAAACCTCGGCATCCGCCAGGCCAGCCCACTTAGACATTAACGTAGTAGACTAAGTCGCTCGAGTAGTATCGAGCCTTAGTATTCCTACGCTTTGTAACTGTGTGGTCCTGTGTCGCTTTTATTAAATGCTGTCTGCTTGAGCGCCCCTATTTTTGGAGTAGTAGCTATGCATATGTACGTCAGCGTACAAATGCATCTTTTAATTTTCGGGCGCAGCTACCAAGACCAACCCCGACGGCACTCACAGTAATCCGTCACATTTATGTGATATGTATTTCTGTGGCTTTGACCCAAGAACAGGATCGACAACCAGTTACCCTTCACCACGGTAGATAACCCAGCCCCAATGCTATATAAAAGGCCACCTCGTGACCTTGCCAAGTACCCCCTCACCTTGTGTGCAACACTCACAGCCATTTCTTTGCCATGCCGACCTCCAGCATTTATCTGCGAACCCCAGTTGCCACCCCGGGTAGTTTTGTTAAAATATTGTGGGACCTTACCTGCAGTACCATGAGTGCCACCCATCCACCCCAGTACGAGTTGCTCAAATCGAGGATCACCCCATCCACCTCGAAATATTGGGCAGTGGTGCACATCCCTCCGGCAAACCCAAACCAAGACCCAACGGAGGTTTCCTTCGTGGGAAAATCCATGCCGACTCCGCATATGGCCATAGAAGCTGCTGCGTACGAAGCGCTCGCTCGTCTTCGATTCGCGGTACCCTATGCCAGCGAACGAGGATATTATTATTTTCTGAGTCGTGCAGCACCCGGAGAAGTTGCATCTTTTCCCGGTGGAAGAATTGAGAGAGATCCAGTACTGGCCAACCTTGCCCAGTACGTTATTGCTCAGGAGCGTTTGACTCAGTGGGTAATGGGTTATCTCCAGAGCCTCGCTGATTTAAATCCTCGAATCGCTATTGGCAGACCACTGAGGCCTGACCAGGAGAGGCGCATTCATCGACTGGTCAACCCACTTCCCCCAATAGAAGAGGAGTGTGCTCCAGTACCAGAGGCGTTTTCTCAGGACCCTGTCCTTTTGCCGTTTTCTTTGTAAACGTCACCGCTGTGTTTATTATCCCAGTATTTATTTATGTGTTGTAACTTGTGCGTGGTATCCAAAAACTTGTGCGACGGATCAAATGTTTGGTTTCTATTATGTGAGCAATTTTACTGCTGTTAATCTTTATTTTACTAATTTTCACTGACGATAAATTTTGTAATGAGATTCTTTTCCCCGAGTTGCTGCAGCATATATATCTTCAAGACATAGATTTTTATTCGCGCAGCACCTAACAGCAGACTCACAACTATAACCATTCGATCTCGTGCGCTAATTGCAAATCCTCATACACATTTTTGCGCCTAACTGATCACAGTCGAGGACACCACAGTCTCAGTAAGAGAGATTTGTGAGTAAACATTCGGGCGCGAGTTGCCCCAGCGCACCGACAGCAGTTAGCACTCGATGCCGCACCTAATCCTCGTGATCGCTGCCGCCGCGAAGAGCTAACACTCGAGCGGCAGCATCACGACGATCATCCAGGATCATCGCACACAAGAGCACGGAGAGCCCCAGCAACGTCGCCAAACCTCCACACACCAGGACCACGAACCAGTCCGGCATCGCCTCCGCCATTAGAGCCCCGTCTCGAGCTCCTCTAACAGCAATGGAGGAGAAGGAAGGAGAAGTAGAAGCGAGGCCAGGTGTGAGGAAGAAGAGAGGAGCACCGCGATCGTTTTATAGCTCGGTGTACGGTGGGCGAGGTCCACCAGCGCCACTCGTCGCTCGATCGCCGGTGTTCGGAGGCGAGTCCGCGAGCAGTGCCGAAAGTGCACTGGCCCGCGAGGGGAGTGCACGCTGCACCGGCAGCTAGCACGCCGCGCACTACCGCAGTATGGCCTAGATGCCCTACGCGCTAGGCGTCGCCGGTGGAGGAAGCGCGGGAGAGCACGCGAGAGAGAAGAGAGAGCCAGAGGTAGAAGAAGAGGCCGACAGTGGGCCTCGGGTCCACCTGCCAGCCAGAAAGAGCACTGTACTCTCGGGTGCGACCAGCGTATTTTAGTAATTTAGAATTTATTCTAAATTACTGTATCCAACGTAGAAGTATCTCGTTTTCTCCAACCGTGGATTTTTTTCGCGCAACGCCAGTGTATCACACTGTGGTTTTACAGCACTAATTGCCCTCTCACTGTAGCCACATTTTTATTGCACAGTAGAATGTTTTCTTTTGATAAAATCAATGTTTGTTCAAAACAGCTTTTAACAAATCTCGAGGACGAGATTTTTCTTAAGGGGGGTAGTGTTGTGACGCCCCAAAATTTTGACCTTGTTTTATTAATTAAAATTTTTGCCAGGAAATTAAACTTTTCCATTTGTCAAGATTTACCCTTTTGATACTGTGGATTTTTACCTCAAGTGGAAACTCTCCAAAAGTATTATTGGACTTGTATGCTCTCTCTATGAAACAATTCTTTATCACTGGATTTAATTGCAAGGTTTGCTTTTTCTTGAGCTTTATTCTTTTAAAATAATTTTTCATGAATTTGGAGTCTCTGTTGCACTGCAACCATTTGATAAATGCTTCTAAAAATTTCACCAAAATTTGGGGATGTCATGTGATGTTTCCACATCACTTTTATGCAAAAATATCTTTTGGTTATTGGGGATTTTGAGCTCTACATCAACTTTTCAAATCTGGTCCAGTAGTCATTTTTGCACTACAACCTATTTAAATATTCCTTTAAAAATTCTTCCAAGTGTTTGGAGATGTTAGTAGATGCATATAATTCAACTTCATGCAAAAACCCAGTGTTGTCCTTTGAAAAATTTGAGTGAATCAACCTCCTTTTCATTCTGGTCCAGCTCGGTGATTTGTACTGCAACCCTATCTTATTTTGCTCTAGTGCCCATGAGCTTTTTTCTGCTTGTAGCCCTCCCTACAAAACCCTTAAGTCCAGGAGAGTGGAACCTTTGGAGGATTTTAGGTGCATGCAATGAGACCATTTTCCTTCTGTCCAAAACTGGAGTTTTGCAAAACTTGCACTAGCAAGTTTCTGGTTTTGCCCAAATGATCTTGCCATCATCACCCACATCTAGAGAGACCCTGATCTAGAGATTTTGGCCACTCCAAGAGTTGCCTAAGTGCACTTGGCATTCTGTCGAACACTTGGTGCGCACAGTCAGTTTTGACATAAGTTTTAGTTTGCACTGTGATCTTGATCCTCTGACCCAGCAACCTTGTCCACTAAGACCCTAGCTACTCCTAACCTAGTCCTGTTATTTGCCAGCCTTCCTCTCTCACTCTAGGCTGCCCCTGGCATTTCGTCGAACACGTCCCGTGCGTGCTCTGGGCGCGCCCAGAGCGCACGTTTTGCACGCGTGCGCACCGAGCCGCCGCGTGGCACTGCCGCCCTCGCCGCGTCCCGTCCCTGGCCCT
The DNA here is from genome assembly GCF_002575655.3 of Aegilops tauschii subsp. strangulata. Taxonomy (NCBI): domain Eukaryota; kingdom Viridiplantae; phylum Streptophyta; class Magnoliopsida; order Poales; family Poaceae; genus Aegilops; species Aegilops tauschii. Next base: position 73,479,699 of record NC_053041.3, read on the forward strand.
AGCTCGCCTGCAGAGCCGCGCACTATCCTCGCCCACTCGCCAGTACCAGCCAAGCCGCCCCTGGCGCCCTACAGCGCCGCCGCCAGAGCCTTTGGTAGCACACCGGCGTCGGAAGTGAGCCCCTGCCATGGTCGGCGCCGCCCAAGCCACCCGCGCGCGCCAGCTGCCCCTCTGAACAGCTCGAGCTTATCCTGAAGCCCGTCGGCACGTGCTCGTCGCCGCCATGTCGCCCTGCAGCTACAGCACCGCAGTCGCCGACGTTCTTATCCACTGCCGCCGCGGGACCAGCCTCAAATGCCTATAAAAGGAGACCCCGAGCCCCTCCGAGCGCTCAGGCGACCTCAGACCTTCCCCCTAGAGCTCCCCAAGCAGTGGATTGACCGGGAAAGGCCATCTCCCCCACCTCCGGCCGGTTCGGCCGCCGCCGCCTTCCGGTGCCATTAGTCGCAACCAGACACTCCCCCGCCCATCCAGCGCCACCACTCACTTCCCCTTGCTCTTGCGGAGCTGCCCAGCGCCTCAGCCTCGATCGGAAACCACCGGAGCCCAAAACCCACTTCACTCCCGTAGCCCCCTCCGCCGCGGAGCTCGCCGCCGGCGACTCCTCCCACCATCGTCGAACCAGCGACCACTGGGAGGACCGCCCGTTCTGGCGGGTCCATCCTTGCCCTCAGGTGCCCTCGAGGAGCCGCTGTTCGTCGACGGCGATCGCCGGAGTCCCGCCCCATTCGGACAGAGGAAGAGGAGGGAGAGAGGAGAATGGTCAAACCTGACCAGTGGGCCCTCTAGACCCACTGTCAGTGACCCCCGCGCCACCCACGCTGGCTTAAGTGGTTGCGTAAACACCTGAGTACGTTTCCTCTGCTTCGAAAGCGTATTCTGTATCGAAACGTTTTCTTTTTTTGGTTTTATTTAAAACAGAACTTTGACTCAACTTTGACTGGCTATATCTTTTAAAATAAAATCCAAATGAGTTGATTCTTTTTCCTACCTCTCTGAAATTTCATCTAGTTTATTTTAAGATTTATTTCAAAAATATTTGGGACAACTTGCACTGTGTTTGAAATATTTGTTGTTTGAATATTTTGCAAAATAGGAATTTGGAGAGAGAAGACAACTTTCAAAAAGCGCACCCCCTTGCATACTCTTGAAGGCAAGCATTCTGAACTCTGGCATAATATTTTCGTGAGGTGTTTTGATACGGTTACAACACCGCTTCGACCTGGAGCATACGTTACCTTTTTTTTATGTAACGATGAAGTCATACGCATGAGTGCATTTTGGAGATGCTCTGCTGTTAGTAATGGATATGCTGGTGTTAGTGATCATCCTCGTGAGCTTCTCATGCATACCGAAAGGAAGCCGGGAAGGTCGTGGTCTTGGGTAGACACGAGCTTGTCCCTAGTTCCTCGTTGAGACGAGTATGTCCGGTATGGCATGGTGAGGCTTGATGAGTGGTGAGTTTATCTGTTAATGGAAATATATTGGTTCTGCTAATCATTCAGAGAATACTTGGCCCTCCTGAGTCGGTCGTAGGTCGAGTCTTGTTCAGTCACTTCCCCTACTTGTTTTGTACTACCACTGGTCCCTGCCGCGGGTAGGGTATGGTTCAGTAAGTTGTCAACCCCTTACCAAAGCACACACCGTACAGAGAGGCCATGGTGGAAGATACCGGATGCATCCGGTAGGCATGCCACCTGGTCCGGGGGCATGGGTGTTTCCGGTTGGGACCGAGAGGGGGGCACCCCTTAGAGCGCGCGATATAAATTTGATCCCATGCTACGTCAAGGTTGTAGCCTCCCCACTTAGAGTTTTGCTTGACGGGTGTCGTGGGTGATTCCAGACACCAGTAAGTTAAGCTGGTGTGTGCAGGTCAGGCGTGTTTTCAATTAAAAGGCCGTAGGTGGAATTAGTCCCGATGGACTAAATAAATCCGTTACTCGTGGGTAAAGAGTACACCCTCTGCAGAGGTCATATCTATTTGGATAGCCATATTCATGGGTAAGGACTTCAGTCTGAGATGAGTCTAGTGACGGTTTTCGGATGGAGACACGGCTAAACTGGATCATAGTAACGGTATTCGGATGGAGAGACGGCTAAACTAGAATCTAGTGACGGTCTTCGGATGGAGAAATGGCTAGACTAGAACTTTGATTATGACCTATGACATATGAGGATCATGTTTATTATTATTATGAACTAACCATTTACATTACTTGTTTTATTGAGTATCCCTAGGACGGTTCTACCTCTTGGATATTCACTGTGTTTATTAAGCCATTTATGTGGCGTCGCTCAGATGCCCGACTGCGGCATGCTCGTTATTTAATTATCCTTCATAAGCCCTTTACGTGGCGTCGCTCAGACGCCCGACTGCGGCATGTTTGTCATTTATTTATTATTCATAAGCCCTTTATGTGGCGTCGCTCAAATGCCCGACTGCGGCATGTTTGTCATTTATTTATTATTCATAAGCCCTTTATGTGGTGTCGCTCAGACGCCCGACTGAGGCATGAATTATTTTATTCCGAGGCGTCGCTTCAGACACTCGATTTGTGCATCCTATTTCTACACCCGTAATGCATTTTTACGAATCTTCCTGCATGCGTGCATCACGGATTTCGTTTATTTCGTGACAGACGTTATCATCATAAAATATTTCGGAGCATGGTTATCTCTCATTATATTATACCCGTGTTCATGATGTTTGCGAGTACATTCAAACGTACTCACTGGCTTCCCCTGGCTATTGTCTTGGCCAGATTTCTTGCGTGGAGAAGAGCATTACGACGACAGCCCCCGGAACCCTTGTAAAGGTGATAGCAGCCTCGCGAAGATAGGAGTTATCCTGGTCAGCTGTTCTTGTGGAAATGGGGTCCCATAGACGAAGATGTACCACAAACCGCTTCTGCCATCAACCACTAGAAACCAAGTGTTGTACTCCTAGGCCACAATGGTCTTGTACTACATATTTTGTACTTTGCTTGGAATGCTTGTATCAAGTTGGTGCCTGATCAGCTAACAGTAATCCTGGGGCTGGTGAGCACAAAGGCCGTTTTTCTGGGAAATTAATATCCCGAAAATCCGGCCCTGACATATTCACTTTATCAAAAGGCTCTAAAGGGTTGGTTCTGAATCTTACAGGCTGGGAATCAGTGAGATGTGTAGGCATCTTTGTTGTACTTATTATTTGAATCTTATTTGTTGGTTCTGAATCTTGCAAGCTGGGAATCAATGAGATGTGTGGGCATCTTTGTTGTACTTATTATTTGGATCTTATTTGTTGGTTCTGAATCTTGCAAGCTGGGAATCAATGAGATGTGTAGGCATCTTTGTTGTACTTATTATTAGGATCTTATTTGTTGGTTCTGAATCTTGCAAGCTGGGAAACACGCTATGATGATGCAGAGGACAACAACCATAACAAAGAGTTCAAACTTGGTAGTATTATCTTTGTGAAAGTGCGACAAATGTGCTGATCGTGTGCGTCCTGAGAATAATAATTCTAATTGTTGTGCATGTTGATCCTGTGGCATTGATAGAACGAGCGAATGCATTGCTTGTTTTAAGTATAAATATCTATTAAAGCTAATTAAATTTAAGTAAAGTGACCACTAACTCCTGTTATTACAGTACCAATACACACCCGCTCGTGAACCGACGTGTGGCCGAGGGTGCATCTTCTGCCGGGCGTGCAGTGGACGAGGGAGGGTAGTAACTGTTGTCGCATGTACACACTCAGCTTACTGTTGAATCCAGTTCCCCAACAGCTGAAAAACGAACTACCGCCGCCGCCTACACACTCGTTCACTCGAAGAGACTCCAATGGCGATCCGAGGGGTGAGCCTGCTGGATATGGACTTCAGCAAGGAGTTCCCCTTTGAGTTCGCCGTTCAGTCCTATGGCTGCACCAAGTTGAATGTGATGTACACCAACGATACGGACTTGGTGAAGCTCTGCCTCGCCCCAGTCCTATGGCTGCACCAGGTTCTGGAGCATTCGCCCGTTTCATCGGCAGCACCGACTGCACCTTCGCTACGGTGGAGAGAAGGAAGAACGCGACGATTCGGCCATCTGGTGCAACAAGCTTGTCGACATCCAGAAGCAATAGAAGATCATCAGCAACGGGCAGGAGAAGGACTCCGTGGTTGACCTCGCTGAGACCATCATCGACCCCTGATACTGTTGGAAATATGCCCTAGAGGAAATAATAAATGGTTATTATTATATTTCTTTGTTCATTATAATTGTCTATTGTTCATGCTATAATTGTGTTATCCGGAAATCGTAATACATGTGTGAATATATAGATCACAACGTGTCCCTAGTAAGCCTCTAGTTGACTAGCTCGTTGATCAACAGATAGTCATGGTTTCCTGACTATGGACATTGGATGTCATTGATAACGGGATCACATCATTAGGAGAATGATGTGATGGACAAGACCCAATCCTAAGCATAGCATAAAAGATCGTGTAGTTCGTTTGCTAGAGCTTTTCCAATGTCAAGTATCTTTTCCTTAGACCATGAGATCGTGCAACTCCCGGATACCGTAGGAGTGCTTTGGGTGTGCCAAACGTCACAACGTAACTGGGTGACTATAAAGGTACACTGCGGATATCTCCGAAAGTGTCTGTTGAGTTGGCACGGATCGAGACTGGGATTTGTCACTCCGTATGACGGAGAGGTATCTCTGGGCCCACTCGGTAATGCATCATCATAATGAGCTCAATGTGACTAAGGAGTTAGCCACGGGATCATGCATTACGGTACGAGTAAAGTGACTTGCCGGTAACGAGATTGAACAAGGTATTGGGATACCGACGATCGAATCTCGGGCAAGTAAAGTACCGATTGACAAAGGGAATTGTATACGGGATTGATTGAATCCTCGACATCGTGGTTCATCCGATGAGATCATCATGGAACATGTAGGAGCCAACATGGGTATCCAGATCCCGCTGTTGGTTATTGACCGGAGAGGCGTCTCGGTCATGTGTGCATGTCTCCCGAACCCGTAGGGTCTACACACTTAAGGTTCGGTGACGCTAGGGTTCTAGAGATATTGGTATGCGGAAACCCGAAAGTTGTTCGGAGTCCTGGATGAGATCCCGGACGTCACGAGGAGTTCCGGAATGGTCCGGAGGTGAATAATTATATATGGGAAGTCCAGTTTCGGCCACCGGGAAAGTTTCGGGGGTTATTGGTATTGTACCGGGACCACCGGAAGGGTCCCGGGGGTCCACCGGGTGGGGCCACCTATCCCGGAGGGCCCCATGGGCTGAAGTGGGAAGGGAACCAGCCCTTAGTGGGCTGGGGCGCCCCCCCTTAGTCCTCCCCCTACGCCTAGGGTTGGAAACCCTAGGGGTGGGGGGCGCCCCACTTGGCTTGGGGGGAAGCAACCCCCCCTTCCCCCTTGGCCGCCGTCCCCCCTTGGAGATCTGATCTCCCAGGGCCGGCGCCCCCCCAGGGGTCCCTATATATTGTGGGGGGAGGGAGGGCAGCAGCACCACAGCCCCTGGCGCCTCCCTCTCCCGTTGCAACACCTCTCCCTCTCGCAGAAGCTTGGCGAAGCCCTGCCGAGATCCCCGCTACTTCCACCACCACGCCGTCGTGCTGCTGGATCTCCATCAACCTCTCCTTCCCCCTTGCTGGATCAAGAAGGAGGAGACGTCGCTGCTCCGTACGTGTGTTGAACGCGGAGGTGCCGTCAGTTCGGCACTCGGTCATCGGTGATTTGGATCACGGCGAGTACGACTCCATCAACCCCGTTCATTGGAACGCTTCCGCTCGCGATCTACAAGGGTATGTAGATGCACTCCTTTCCCCTCGTTGCTAGTATACTCCATAGATAGATCTTGGTGATGCGTAGGAAATTTTAAAATTCTGCTACGATCACCAACAGATACGCCAACATGAAAGAAGACGACCCGAACACGTGGGAGGTACCTCTGAATCTAGCCTACATAACCTACGCGGCCAAGGACGCATACGCATGCTACGACATGTACAGGCAGATCTTGGACATGAGGGTGTGTCTGCTTCCCGTAACCGACGAGTACACGGACAGCCGCAGCGTCATGATCAAGCGTGCCAAGAAGGTCTAGATGTTGTACTTTATCTGTTTATAAGCACCTTTATCATCTGAGTGTTTCATGCATTACCCTATGTGTCGTAATTATCTGTTTTGTCCGAAATATTTGTTTTAAGAACCCATTAACTTGATTGCTTTTTTTAGTGGCTATTTGCTTATGTATGTAAACTAGTTCACTTGTCCGAAAAAAAAACTAGTTCACTCGGCTGCCGTGCTTTGAATCTCCTTCCTCCCAACATATTCCCCTCCTCAGGTGGACCCAGCAGGTCTCTGAATTTTCTCCCACTTTCTTTTTCGATGTAAACTGAGTTTTCTCCCAGTACATTCCCCTAGAACCAACTCAACTGTCCCACGTCTAGCCTAAAAAATAATAATACCCCACGTACTATTAACTCATCAAATTAAAATGATATTTTATTTCGTAAGTTGAAAGTTCTTACAAAATAATAATAATAATTGTTTATATATAACTTGGCAAGTTAACTCCTAGTGATTACGTACATAAGCTTGCAAAGATTTTACTGACGTGCAATCATGTGTTTATGTTTTTATAACATTTCTCCGTCTAGCCCAACATGATATTTTCACCCAGCCCAGCAAGTCCGCGGATTTCGAGAAAAATGCAAATGGGATTTAAACGGGCTGCATAGATGCTACATCATTGTTTCACCCAGCCAACCAAATGGACTAAGAAAACAAATGGACTGGCTGACATGTGGGCCAGTAGGTCGAAGCCTAAGAAGGCGTTGGATTTACATCCAACGGCCGCCATTCTTCTTCAATCTGTCGTCTTCTTCCCCCAGCGCTGCCGGAACCTCCTGCTCCAGCCTTCGACATCCAACGGCGTTGTTTTGCGCCCCTCAGCAAAACGCTACCCCACCAACGGCCAGGCCATCCATCCACTCCACAGCTCCTGTTATTCTCTGCCGAGTGTAGGCCCACCCCGCACCCGAACCAGTCATGTTTCCCACTCCTCTCCGTCTGCGACTCCACTGCCGCGTCTTCCCCATCTCTGGGTCGTTCCAGTCTGGGGCCTCGCTGTCGCCCATCGCCTCAGTGCGCTCGGCGCGGCGTGGTCAACATACGAGAGTCATCACAAGAGGACTGTACGTGGAGAGCCTGACGGCTGGGACCCACGAGGTCCATGGTCGCACGCAAGGAAAGTTCCTCCTTATTACGCACTGTACGTGCACTGTACGTGCACTGTACGTGGGAAGGGCTTCTGTATTTCACGAAAAAAACGTTCCCCCCGCTGACAGGTCGGACCCACCAGCTATATCTTCGCATGCAAGGAAGTGCCTCCTTATTACGCACCAAAAAATGAATACCCCCTGCTAGCTGGGACCCACCATAGTGGGTGGCTGACTTGTGGGCCTACTAAGTTGATGAGGACGGAGGGCTTTGTCAACTTAGTCAATATGAACGATTCTAGCTCCAGTGACCGTACGATGTCCATCCAACGGCCATAGTGCTTCTTCAACCTCTGGTCTTCTTGCTCCAGCCGCCCAAAGCAGCGCCGTTCGTGCCGCTTGCTCCTGCCTCTCGTGGCCGGCGGTGATGCCGCGGAGGCCTCACCGCCCCCTACTACTCCCACCGCTGGCCCAGCGTATCCCTCTACTCACCCACACCCCCTGTTATTCTGCGGCGACGACAGCCTCACGCCACAGCCGAACCAGTGAACCCTCGCACTCCTCTCCGCGTGGGCATCCACTGCCGCGTCTTCCCCTGCTCCATGTCGTCCCCTTCCTAGGCCTCACCATCGTCCACCGCCTTGGTGCTCTCGGCGCGGCGTGGTCAATGTGGTCAACGACCGACTTCCATCGGAAGAGTACTGTACGTGGAGAGGCTGACAGCTGGGTCCACGGCCACAGCCCAGTTTTTTGTGATTTGCTAAGTAAGTCGCTTTGTCAGGCCTGTTGGGCTGCAAATCTTTCAAGACGAGGAGAGCTTCATTCGGCTGGCCAAGAAAATGGCCTATCAGTAATGAGAAATGGGATGTACATTTTTAAAACACATCAAACCGGCAATTACTTTCCAATATCGTTTTTTTCATTTTGAAATTTTAAATTACATTAATTTTTATGCGTGAAGAATTTGTTGGATTTTATATTGATATACATTTATTTTTAAAATAAGTTTGAACGTGAGTCAAAATTTCAGGATTAAAAACAGTTCGGACCGCACCGAAATATGCAAAATTTCGTATAATTTTTTAACCGTGGCCACAATATGGGCTGTAATGCTAACAAAAAGAATATGGGCTCCAAAAAAACCTTAAGAGTTAGCAAATGGGCTGTAAATTATTAGAAATAATGGCAGATGGGCTGTATGCTGTTTTCCAAAGATTTGAGACTTTCCTAAAAAAAGGTTGACGCACAAGCGGTGACTGTTGGATGTCCATCGAACGACCGTCGTGCTTCTTCAATCTCTGCTCTTCCTGCTCCAGCCGCTCAAACAAGTGCCGGCGGAACTGCCTGCTCCCTCCTCCCCACGACCGGCTGTGCTGCCGCGCAGGCCTCACCGCCCCACCGTACTCCCATCGCTGGCCTAGCCGTCCCTCTACTCACCCACACCTGCTGTTATTCTCCGGCGACGGCAGACGAACCAGTAAACCCTCGTACAGTTGTACTCCCCTCCGCGTGGGAAACAACCGCCGAGTCTTCCCTGCCTCCGTGTCGTTCCCTTCCTAGGCCTCATCGTCGTCCACCGCCCTGGTGCTCTCGGCGCGGCCTGGTCAACGTGGTCAATGACCGACATGCATCTGAAGTGGACTGTACATGGAGAGGCCGACAGCTGGGTCCACGGCCGCCCGCAAGGAAATGCCTCCTTATTACGCGCAAAATAATGAATCCTCCACCTGACATCAGGGACCCACCGAGAGGGCCTCTGTATTTCGCAAAAAAAAATGTTACCGCCGCTGACAACTCGGACCCACCAGCTATATCTTCGCGCGCAAGGAAGTGCCTCCTTATTACGCACAAAAAAAATGAATACTCCCCCTGTTAGCTGGGACCCAGTATAGTGGCAGGCTGACTTGTGGGCCTACTAAGTTGACAGGGACGGAGGGCTTTGTCAACTTAGTCAATATGCATGATTCTAGCTCCAGTGACCGTACGATGTCCATCCAACGGCCGTAGTGCTTCTTCAACCTCTGGTCTTCTTGCTCCAGCCGCCCAAACCAGCGCCGGTCGTGCCTCGTGCTCCTGCCTCCCGTGGCCAGCTGCGATGAGGCGGAGGCCTCACCGCCCCCTACTACTCCCACCGCTGGCCAGGCCATCCCTCTACTCACCCACACCCCCTGTTATTCTGCGGCGACGGCAGCCTCACACCGCAGCGAACCAATGAACCCTCGTACTCCTCTACGCGTGGGCATCCACTGCCGCGTCTTCCCCGGCTCCGCGTCGTCCCCTTCCTAGGCCTCGCCGTCGTCCACCGCCCTGGTGCTCTCGGCGCAGCATGGTCAACATGGTCAAGGAACGGCTTCCATCGGACGTGGACTGTACGTGGAGAGGCTGACAGCTAGGTCCACGGCCGCAGCAAGGAAGTGCCTCCTTATTACGTGCAAAATAATTATTCCTCCACCTGACAGCGGGGACCCACCGGACGGGCCACCGTATTTCACGAAAAAAAAAACGTTTGCCCCTGACTGCTGGGACCCACCAGCTACATCTTCGCACGCAAGGAAGTGCGTCCGGGCAAAAAAAACGATTTGCCCCCTGACTGCTGGGACCCACCAGCTACATCTTCGCAGGCAAGGAAGTGCCTGACAGTCGGGACCCACCTGGTCGAAGCGTACGTAGCGTTGTCATTCTGGTCGCGAACGTGTACGTACATATATATTGGTGGATGTAGAGGCGCGCACGTGTCGTAGTAGAGGCGCGCACGTAGCATATACACGTACGTACAGCGGCCAAGGTGCAAGAAAGAAAATACGGCCACGTATCTGTACATATGGGCGGAGTCTCGAATGCCTACTCGCGCATATGTACGGCGAGGGCTCATTGACATGGCTGGGTCGGAACGGAGAAACAGCGTCGTCGTCGTGTTCATGGGGAGGCAACGGAATGCGTCGTGTTCATGGGGAGGCAACGAAATGCGTCGTGTTCATCGAGAGGCAACGGAACGCGTGGGAGCCAACCGGCTGGGTCGGAACGGAATGCGTGGTCGTGTTCATCGGGAGGGCTTGGACGGAACAGGCGATGGAAAAACGAGGCCTGGCGTACCGCAGAATGGAGGAAACGGCCTTGTGTTCAACCGGCCATGTTCGAAACGGGATCCTGTTCATCGAGAGGGGTATGGCGTACCGCAAAACGGATGAAACGGACCTCCTACGGTCGAAACGGGGGTCCTGTTGATCCGGAGGGGTGTGGCGTACCGCAAAACGGATGAAACGGACCTCCTACGGTCGAAACGGGGGTCCTGTTGATTGGGAGGGGTGTGGTGTACCGCAAAACGGACGAAACAAGCCTCCTACGGTCGAAACGGGGGTCCTGTTCGTCGGGAGGGGTGTGGCGTACCGCAAAACAGGACTCCACGGGATATTGTTCATCTCCACCGTCGACCTCCTCCAGCCTCCACGCGCTACCGTCGACCTCCTCCAGCCTCCACGGGCTCCTGTTCATCCAGCCTCCACCGCGCGCTACTCCACCGGCTACTGTTCAACCACCCCTCCATGGGCACCCCTCCACCGTCTACTGTTCATCCAGCCCTGCACACCACGGGGTCCTGTTCAACCACCCCTCCACGGGCACCCCTCCACCGTCTACTGTTCATCCAGCCCTCCACCACACCACGGGGTCCTGTTCATCCAGAGGCAACGCCACCACTCACTGTTCATCCAAACCCCCCTGCAACGCTCACTGTTCATCCCAGAGGCAGCAACGGTCGGCTTCAGTTACCAGCAGTAGCGAAGGAATCGCTCGATCGGGTTCAGTTAACAGCCATCGATCGATCGCTCGGGTTCAGTAACGCGTAGCCTGCAGTGCAATCGCTCGGGTTCAGTTAGAGCCCAACGCCTTGCTCGGGTTCAGTTAGAGCCAACACCTCGCACACACGCGCGTACGTGTATGAGAGAAACGCGCATCGCTCGTCCCCCGACCTCTCACCGTAACCGGGAACTAGCCCAAATTTTCCTCGCCCTTGCTTCTACCATGGTTTTTTCCGTCATGGACGGCCCAAAGAATGTCAGTCAGCTGCGTCTCCGGCCCGCCCAGGATAAAAAGCCCATTTTCTATCATGATTTTTTGTCATAGAAGTAGGAGCCCACCACACCTATGATGATACCGGGTTTTGTCACAATTATCGTCATAGAAGTGCCATATGTATGATAGAAAAAAATTTCGTTCGGCCCAAAATGTCATGGATGTGTCTTTTTTTTGTAGTGTTTCCATTCAAGCAAACATGTCCGGCGCTTGGTAGACAGGACCTACTACTGTCCCGAAGCTGAACTAAACTGCGAGGAGATAAGTCATTATGTTTCATGGCTTGAGGATCTTCATACTGTCAAGACAAATTTTCTTCCTGCACTTAGAAATGTTAGTACTCAAAACGTGCGACCAATAGTGATCGTATTGAACTACGGTCACATCTATTTACGAAAGATGGTAAGATTTTTACTATTTGTCCTCAGGCATATTTTGCATACATTATTAATTTGCTAAACTTCCATTGCTAAGTATATTAATTACTATATGATGTTCTTTAATAGGGACTCCCGATGACAGTTGTGCCTCAGTGGATCGAGACTAAAGGTCACATGTCAATGGTTAGCTTACGGCCAAGATATCCTACATTGCACATGAGTGAATTCAGGATTTCTAATAGCGATGAATGCTTAATAGTGAAAGATTGGAGCAAAATTGTTAACGATCCCAGCAGAGAAGTACTAGGGGGCAGCAATGAGAAGTGCAGCCCATGATTAGGAGACAGGTTCATCTGCATGCTCCAGTATGATGAATCAGGAGAGCTATACATGTTCTATGCTATTTTACCTGAGAGAGAGCAGCAGGAGTGATTTAGCTAGTTCATGCTCTTAGTACTTTTGTCCTCTCATGTCCTTGTTCTTCATCCTGAACTTAATCTCAAAGGGTGATTTGCTTTTGTGGTGCTATGAATGCTTATAATATGATGACCATGTTGAACTCGATGATATCTTTGCTTCTGGTACAAGTGAATATTTTTTCTTTAAGCTAGTGTTGGTGCTGATTAGATAGCGGTAATGACTATGATGATTAAACAGTGGTAATGACGACTATGATGATTTTTAGCTAGCTAATTTACTGTTGTTGATGATATGATGCAAGAGTTTTTATATTAATATGATGATGATGATGATGATGAGTTATTATATCATTTATAAAAGCAACCGCAAATTAGTTTCAGCTGGATGGATCCTAGTTAAGTGATCAAGTATATGCCATATCCATATTATACTTGATCACTTAATTATAGGTGATCAAGTATAATATGGATATGGCATATACTTGATCACTTAGCTAGGATCCACATGCATCCAGTCGAAACTAATCTGCTGTACTTTCACCTAATGATTTAACAACTAAAATAATCACTAAATTCAATTGAAAACACAAAATTAAAGGAAAAATAAAAAATAATACCAAAACACCCCCAAACATTTAGTACCGGTTGGTGTTACCAACCGGTACTAATATCCTGCACGCACCCGGGCCTGGCTCATGCCACGTGGTGGCACTTTAGCGCCGGTTCGTGATGAGCCGGTACTAAAGGGGGGGACCTTTAGTCTCCACTCTTTAGTGCCGGTTGTGGAACCGGCACTAAAGGCCCTTATGAACCGGCGCTAAAGCCCCGTTCTGCACTAGTATAATGAGGCCAGCAAGAATGTCGTCGTCGCCGGCCAAGGACTTCATCAACGCCAGCTCGTCATGGTCGCCAACGTGGCAAATGCGCTTGTGAGAGCCCTCGTGTGCCCGTGAGAGCTCGTGCGAGGGCTCCGCGATGCACCAGGACATCTCTGCTGCGGCTGCCGCTTCACGGCGGGACCTCTCTAATGCTTCCGCGGCCTTGGTCTTTGCTGCCTGGTTATATGTCCACCCGAAACTCCTCCTACCGGTCATGGCAGAACGACTTGACAGGAAAGACCAGTTTTGTGGGTGATGAGGAGAGGAACTGTGAAGTAATTTTCCATTGGGTAGTTTTTATAGCCCGGTGCTAAGTGTGAACACATATTAGTTTGATAGGTGTGAACAGATTTGCAATTACTTATTGTGTTATAATCTGCAATGTGACGAGAAACAAAGTCAAAATTTATTGATGGTTCTGGGCCTACAAAGCCAGCTTCTGTTGTTCCAGCCATGCATCGGAAGGCTGAAACGTGGGCCCGCGTTCTCGGATGTTCGTGTACGTGTCTGCCCACTATCACACACTGTCAAGATATCACCATCGTGTCCTATGGATGCACCGTCGCGTCTCCCACGGGGTGCCAGAAGGTTGACCACATGGTTACTCGCCATTGAGGCAGACACGGCGCGCTCTGCTCGCGTCCGTTATCGCATTTCTCTCGCCATTCATGCGGCCACGGCGCGCTCCGCTCTGGCGTCCCTGCGCGCGCTCTACTCGCCGTTGAGGCAAATTTACAATGGTAACGGTTAATAATTGTCTTACATATTCAGGATAATTTAAAATGCCACATGCGGCGAGGCCCAAAACATTGGCCCGCGTTCTCAGATGTACGTGTATGTATGTGTAACTTACTAATCATCGCACACGAGTACTCGCAGACGCATCGTGTGCGATACTCCTAGCCACTGCAAGCAACTAGTTTGCATTTTTCAAAGTTTTTTGTACGAATAGAATCGCACACAAACTAACTACAGTAACCGTCTGTGTTATAATTTCGCATCGCAAACAGTTCATTCGAGTGGGCTGTTTGCTGCTTATCACAAACGTCTTGTTTACATGAATCGTTTGTGTTCTTTTGGCTCGTCGAAAATGCCGCATATCACACACATCTTGTTAATTTGAACCATTTATGTTCTCTTCCCTAATCAAAAACAGTTCGTCCGAGTGAACCGTATGCCGTATATCACACACACCTTGATATGGCTGACCATTTTTGTTGCATTCCCTAATAGCACACAGTTCATCGGAGCGAACTGTATGCCGTATATCGCACACACATTGATATGGCTGCCCATTTCTGTTGTTCTACCTCATCGCAAACAGTTCTTCTGGATCAACTGTATGCCCCGCGTCGCACACGTAACTAAAATCTGAATTGTGCTTGATGTCTCCGCCATCGCAAATGTTTTGTATCTTTTTTGAAAGTTTTTTACATCCTCGTTTGCGATTAATGCATCGCACACAGTTTCATCAATGGGTCCCTGATCGTAGTTTCGCGTTAGCAGCAGCCTGCAGGAGTGTTGGTTCTCCCACTTGATTGATACCTTGGTTTCATAACTGAGGGAAATACCTACCGTAGTTGTGCTGCATCATCCCTTCCTCTTTGGGGAAATACCGACGTAGCTTCAAGCGACATCAGTACACAAAACATGAACAAGTTGTGTTGGAGGGAAGGCAATGAATTTGTAGATGATAACACAAATAATCGAGGGGCAAGGACGGTATTCCTCATCATGGATTCAATTGATATCATGCAAGAGCTCAGAATGTCGATGATGATCATGACACATTTGTCGAGAGGTTTCATGAAGATGTAATCGATCAGTAATGACATCAAGGAAAATAAATGGTGAAGCGAAAGGTTCTCGGAACCACATATAAGATTGCAAGATCAGCATCAAAATTGCCTTTCAGGATAAACAATATGATGTTGAAAGCTCGATGTAGCTTAGCGCACTATCGGGTTTGTGTTCCAGGGATGAAGGACATAGGTAGCACGGTCAAGCTTTACCATGACGATGGGAATGTATTCATTCAGCTAGGGATGACATGGTTGAGTACAAACACATAGGAAACAAAGATTACTAAGAGTTATTAGATCACAGTGCGGACCCGATTCACTTATCGGTGTTGTTGAGTGTCTAACAACTCATAACCCGTAGAAAATTGGAATCGGTGAGAAATAATACTTGACGAAGAACTCATAAGGAGTTATGTAGTTTTGTGATATTCTCGAGATACGTGAGGGTAAAATTCAAAGGTAGTCAGAGTAGAGGTTAAACTAGTGTATTGACCTGTGGAAGACAAGCACTTTAACTTGTCTGAGAATGAAACCAAAGTAGAAAAACATGGTCGGAACCACGATTGCAAAGGACAAAATCACAGATACAAGATCAAATTATACTAAGGGAATAACATTTGTTACGAGAAGCTTCCATGATAAGATCTACACCGTTTCCATGGGCATGAACACAAAGTTCAAGGTCGACTCCCACTTCTCCAATGCATAACCTCTCATTCACTTCTCATTTTCGAAGAAGTTGGAATGTTGACATTTTATCTGGCAAAACACTAGAGGAGTATGACTCGTCATAACTCTCAGGTTCAAACGGACTAGGGAAGGCAACTTAGGAACATATACCATAAACTCACTACAAAAAAAAGACACATCCGTGACATTTTGGGTCGAACGAAATTTTTTTCTGTCATACTTATGACACTTGTATGATGATAATTGTGACAAAACCCGGTATCATCATAGATGTGGTGGGCTCCTACTTCTATGACAAAAAATCATGATAGAAAATGGGCTTTTCGTCCTGGGCGGGCCAGAGACACAGCTCTATGACATTCTTTGGGCCGTCCATGATGGAAAAACTGTGGTAGAAGCGAGGGCGAGGAAAATATCGGGGTGTTCCCAGTTACGGTGGGTGGTCGGGGCCGAGCGATGCGCGTTTCTCTCGTACACGCACGCGTGTGGGTGCGAGGCGTTGGGTTCTAACTGAACCCGAGCGAGGCGTTGGGCTCTAACTGAAGCCGAGCGATTGCACTGCAGGCTATTGATACGTCTCCAACGTATCTATAATTTTTGATTGTTCCATGCTATATTATATTCTGTTTTCGACATTAATGGGCTTTATTATACACTTTTATTTTATTTTTGGGACTATATTAAGCGGAGGCCCAGCCCATAATTGCTGTTTTTTGCCTATTTCAGAGTTTCGCGGAAAAAGAATATCAAACGGAGTCCAAACGGAATGAAACCCTCGGGAACGTGATTTTCGGAACGAACGTGATCCAAAGGACTTGGACCCTACGTCAAGACATCAGCCAGGAGGGCACGAGATAGGGGGCGCGCCTACCCCCCCCCCCCCCCAGGCGCGCCCTGCACCCTCGTGGACCCCACGTTGCTCCAATGACGTACTCCTTCCTCCTATATATACCTACGTACCCCCAAACTACCAGATACGGAGCCAAAAACCTAATTCCACCGCCGCAACCTTCTGTACCCGTGAGATCCCATCTTGGGGCCTTTTTCGGAGCTCCGCCGGAGGGGGCATCGATCACGGAGGGCTTCTACATCAACACCATAGCCTCTCCGATGATGTGTGAGTAGTTTACCTCAGACCTTCGGGTCCGTAGTTATTAGCTAGATGGCTTCTTCTCTCTTTTTGGATCTCAATACAATGTTCTCCCCCTCTCTCGTGGAGATCTATTCGATGTAACCTTCTTTTGCGGTGTGTTTGTTGAGACCGATGAATTGTGGGTTTATGATCAAGTTTATCTATGAACAATATTTGAATCTTCTCTGAATTCTTTTATGTATGATTGGTTATCTTTGCAAGTCTCATTGAATTGTCAGTTTGGTTGGGCCTACTAGATTGATCTTTCTTGCGATGGGAGAAGTGCTTAGCTTTGGGTTCAATCTTGCGGTGTCCTTTCCTAGTGACAGTAGGGGCAGCAAGGCACGTATTGTATTGTTGCCATCGAGGATAACAAGATGGGGTTTGTATCATATTGCATGAGTTTATCCCTCTACATCATGTCATCTTGCTTAAAGCGTTACTCTGTTCTTATGAACTTAATACCCTAGATGCATGCTGGATAGTGGTCGATGTGTGGAGTAATAGTAGTAGATGCAGGCAGGAGTCGGTCTACTTGTCTCGGACGTGATGCCTATATACATGATCATACCTAGATATTCTCATAACTATGCTCAATTATGTCAATTGCTCAACAGTAATTTGTTCACCCACCGTAATACTTATGCTCTTGGGAGAAGCCACTAGTGAAACCTATGGCCCCTGTGTCTATTTTCCATCATCTTAATCTCCTGACAACAAGCTATTTCTGGCACCGTTTTTATTTTGTTTTCTTTACTTTGCATCTTCATTATAAAAATACCAAAAATATTATCTTATCATATCTATTAGATCTCACTCTCGTAAGTGACCGTGAAGGGATTGACAACCCCTTTATTGCGTTGGTTGCAAGGATTTATTTGTTTGTGTATGTGCGAGGGACTCGTGCGTAGCCTCCTACTGGTTTGATACCTTGGTTCTCAAAAACTGAGGGAAATACTTACGCTACTTTGCTGCGTCACCCTTTCCTCTTCAAGGGAAAACCAACGCAGTGCTCAAGAGGTAGCTGCTACGCGTTACTGAACCCGAGCGATCGACCGATGGCTGTTAACTGAACCCAATCGAGCGATTCCTTCGCTACTACTGCTAACTGAAGTCGATCGATGCTGCCTCTGGATGAACAATTCCCGGTGGGGGTGGATGAACAGGACCCCGATCGATCGAGCTGGTTGTGGCTGGATGAACAAGAACCTGTGGAGGGCTGGATGAACAGTAGACGGTGGAGGGCTGGATGAACAGTAGCCCATGGAGGGGTGGTTGAACAGGAGCCCGTGGAGAGGGCTGGTTGAACAATAGCCGGTGGGGTAGCGCGCGGTGGAGGCTGGATGAGCAGGAGCCCGTGGATGAGAAGTCGTAGGTGGAGGCTGGAGGAGGTCGACGGTGGATGAACAGTAGCCCGTGGAGGCTGGAGGGGGTCGACAGTGGTGATGAACAGTATCCCGTGGAGCCCCGTTTTGCAGTACGCCACACCCCTCCCGATGAACAGGACCCCCGTTTCGACCGTAGCGCTCCAACACCACTACAACAAATATGTCAACTTGTGACCCTCACTATTGGCCGCTGAAAGGTCATACTTTTTCATTTGCGACCTTTTTGTGACCAAAAACAGAAGGTCAAAAGCTGGCAGTCGTAAACTGAAATTAGCGACCTTCTCTGTGAGAAGGTCGTAGACGTTTACGACCAAAACAGAAGGTCGTTGAACCCATGACCTTTTGTTTTGGTCACTGGCTGTCTGACCAGGCCACATCACATCCGACGTGGAAAAATTGCAACCAATTGAAAAGGTCACTGATAAGATTCAGCCCGGTCCGATTTGGTGTTTTACATGGGCCGAGCCCATTAATTCAGCCTTTCTATATTTTTTTGTCAATTTTTGGTCGACTTCATGGGCTAAGCCCAACAATTTAGCCTTCTTATTTCGTCGGCCGTGGCCTTTTTGTACCAACAGTTTTAGTTTTCTTTTTTATAAAATGGGTCCAGTAGTCCAACAGGTCCCACTCGTCAGGTTCTGATAAGTGGGTCCCAGCTATTAGGCCTAGATTTCTTCACATTTCGATTTAACAGTAAGAAAATAACCAATAATTAAATTGGTAAGCAAAAACACACATGATACTTCAAATAACAATAGCCAGATTCAGTACAAGTTCTACAAATGACAAGTACTACAAGTTGTTACATATACAGTACTTTACAAGTTCTACAAGTTAGACGTAATACAAGCTTAGTTGATACAAGCTCTACAAGTATGGGAATCACTGGTCTACTAGTGTTTTCTTCTTCTACATGTAGCTCCTTCAATAGTCAGGACTGGGCATTCCACGGACGCCCTGTTACATGAATCAGCTGATAAGAATTAGAAAATCAGCTAATAAGAATTAAAAAACTGGAGCTAATATATTATGAACATTCCATTCAAAAAAGGAGTAAAGTTGTAAAGGACATTCTTTGTTTCATCATGTTACAAAGGAGCAGCACAAACCACAACATTACTCCACACACACACACACACATGAATATTAAGCTCAGTTCCAGCAACTATATAATGGTTTAACAGAGCATGTAATGAATGATAGTTCAATTTCACAGCCGGCCTCAGCATCATCAAACCACCATGCTTATGATCATAATCTAAGAATATCATCAAACAAAACCTACATAGATAAAGATCACAGCACATCAAGCCACAGGCGCACCAGCGGTGGCATGAGATTCAACGCAACAGCGATGGGGCTACCACAATAGCATCAAAAACCTATACAGCAACCGACTGTTTACTGATAATGAAAACCAACGGCCTACTCACACACTTTGCGCCTTGACCAACTGTCAAAGCATCTTCAGATTTGTTAATCAGTTTGCCAATAAATTCAGTTGATTACATGTCTGAATACTTCAAACCACTGATTTTGTACCAAATTCAAAGAACACACACATTTTGTAAGCCAAAAAAGCTACATTCAGGGGCTTAATGCTACATCCATAGCAGTCTCACTTCTCAAATGGCAGATTCACCTTCCGAACCATGTAGGAGAAAAACATCGAGACCATGGAATCAACAGGTAATCGTACCTTAAGCAGCAGAGCAGGCGCCTCAGACGATCACGGGAGCACGATCCCGCCGCATTGCCTTGCTGCTGGCCTCGTCGGGCGCTTCACCATTGGCCAGAGGAGGAGCAGCCAGAGAGTCCAAGACTGTAAATGCCAAAGAGAGCAGCGAGTAAAATGAACTTGATTTTTCTGCCGCTAAATGAATGCTATATACCTATGTTGCTGCTAAATGGTGCTTGTGCATAACTGAATTTTGCTGCTTGCACTGAACGTTGACAGACAACTATTGCACTAAACTTTGCTGCTACTAGTATGTGATTTTCAAATGAGCTTATGTAAAAACACAGCTTGCACATGTCCAACTGGAAAGGACACGGCATATACAGCTATGTGAGCCTGCCTGATAGGTAGGTCAGGCAACTTGATTTAGTGAACTGGGAACGATCTAAGACGGACAATAAGAATGGAAAGCAAACATTGAACCCAACGTTGATCTGAAACTTTGGGATTCAAGCAAGAAGTCGCAAACGTGCAACCAAAATGCTCCTGTCAACATTATTATTCAAGGTAACAGGCCATCAGGAACACTGCTCAATGATTTGTATGTGGCATAGACATGATCCAGTTATCATGATACAATGACCATCCTATAAAATGAAAGGCATGTGCTGCTCATTACAATTATTTTATGCTGAGTGTTCCTTTCTTTTCTTTTGATTTATGCAAGCGGAGATGTAGCAGGCATGGAGGCAGGGAGCCATCACATATGCATGTATGTATGAAGCAGAACATCAAAAGAGCAACATCTAATTAACTTGATTGGCTTGCAGATGACACACAAGATGAAGAGCACTTGGACAGAAGCTACTATACTTGAACAGAAATAATATTCTTACTGACACACAAGTTGACAGAATGTACTCAATATATTCTAATAAAAAGGATTGGGAGCAGCGGGAGAGGGAGGTGGAGATGGATGTGCTATCTGCTGCTGTGGTGGTGCCTCTTGGTGGTCGTTCTTGAGCTCCTCCTCCTGATGCTGCTCAGTAACCTGCAGGGCAAACAAGACCATGGGTGAGCTGCAGGACAGGCACATACAAGAAGTGAAGGTAAGGAGAAGAACCTAGAAGAAGAGAGGTGCTTTGTCCTCCTCCTCCTCCGTGCCTATGTCGAACAAACTCCATTCATCGCTTGCGAGCACCATGCGCCTTGGTTGTCCTTGAAGCCCTTGTCCTCTGCTGCATAGATGAAACCCAAAGCATCAGTACAGCTACACTGGCACATAGTACAGACATCGTATCACAGATATTCTCTAATTGACTAGCACCCAAATATATATATACATGCACCAGTTGAGAAAAATCATGACTTGGACAGTGTATTAAAGAAAAATCAGTGGTCCATGCACACCAAATCATTCAAAAAACTAACTACAGTACTACAGTTCTGAACAGCTATCGGTGCATCAACAAAATATGGAACAACAAGCACTGCATGACAACTAAAGTATATATATAGCACTCAACAATGAACAGTCATCACAGAGAACAAGATACCAAGAGATGAATGATGGCACTCAAATTCTAATCTCACATAGGAAAAGAATAGCATGGCTGCAACTGCGGCAAGACACCCAACATGCATGTGCCTTACAAGTGGCAGCAGCTTTACTGACAAGTATGAAATTGATACCTAGTTGCAAGCATTGCTCCTCCCTGCCCAATAGAATTAACTTTTAAATAGATAACAGTGTTTATTTATTTTGACATGATTGTGGAGATATAAATTTAGGAAAATGATAGAATTACATGTGAAAGCTAACAACTTATCCTTTGCAGCAATGCTTAAGATCCTGAATTTAGGATTTGGTGCATGACATATTATCAAAGTTTTGAATAGCATGCTGTCTCGACACTATGGCAGCACTATACTAATTGGAGCGGCGCCACCAGGAGGATGCCGATCGCCCATGAGAGGGCGCTACAGCCCAGGGGCGATATGTGGGAGCTACAGATGTCAATGGAGTACCTGGCTAGCCTCTGGTACCTGGCCACAGTTCACAAACTTGGTGTGAGCATTTTGATGACATTAACATGCAGTACAAGCAAAGATGGCATGACTGAACCTTGCATAGTAAAAACTTGCAAGTAAATAAGAACAACAATGCTGAGAAGATAAAATAGTGCATTATCTTGGAGTGTCACCAGCAGCGAGATAGCACTACTCTTCTAGTACTCTAGCAAGAAAAATAAAGTATATAATACACAAGCAAGACAGACTTGGTGCTAATAGAATACAGGAGCAGGGAGTAGCACAGTAATTAACAAAGAGAGCAGAGCAGAGCGAAAGGATCTGCTCTGCTTTGGTGCCTTTGTAACAGTAATTAACAGAGGATGAACACTACTCTGCTCTGCTTTGGAGTGCCACAACACACACGGCAATGGACTGCTACTATCCTTGATGTTCAGTGGCCTCACTACTACAAATTAACTTGATGTTCTACTACTGGACCATTCAAGCTCATGGCCGGGATCGACCAGAATCAGAACATAATAAACATAGAAAACATATGTGGAAATGAGTTTCTATTCAAAACAGCAAATATTCCTAAATGAACAGATTCTAGAATGAACATTCTAGAGCGCAGATTCTAGAATGAAACACAAGATAGTGTGGCAGACTATTGAGGTGTTTGGTAATTCTTCAGTGGGCTAACAAAATCATCATGTTCCAGTGAGTGGCGATTTCAAAAATAAACAAAGAAAGTACAACCACGCTGCTCTGACATATGGAGAGAACTACACACAAGGGGGTTAATACTGTGCTCAGTAGCTGAAATCCGAGACGAACTAATCATTTTCCATTTGCGACTGACAGATCGACAACGGCATGAAACCACATGGGGACAACAAGTCGCAGGAGCTGAGGGGAGTTGGCGAACCTCTAGGCGGCGTCTTTGGCGGAGTAGTAGCTGTCCAGGTCGATGGAGCAGAGGAGCGCCGATGTTTGTCGCCGGCTTCCTCGAGCCACTGCGCTCGTCCCGGACCGACGACTGCAGGGTGCGGCGCGCTGCTCCCGTATCCTATAGGAGGAGCCTCCCAGGTCGCGGATCTGGCAGCCCTCATCTCCGGCAGGTGCTGGATCCATCGGCGAGGTTGCGGCCATCGATTCAGAGGGAGGAAGGAGTGCACCATGGATCCAGATCGGAGTGGGCAAGGTTTTGACCATCATGGTCTAGAAGCGCCGCCTTGCACTGCCTGACTTGGGGCCAGGGTAAGGGGAGGGCGCGGTGTTGTGCGACAGCGGCATGGGTTGTCGACGGTGAGGGTGGACCGGCGGCTGCGGGAGTGGATCCCATCTCACTGAACAAAGAGAGAGCAGCGACTGGGACGGATGGCCGGGGATGGGGCCGGAGGAGGGATCAGGGAGTGGTGCAGGGGACGGGGAGGAGGTGGCGGCGGAGAGGTTGGCGACGAGGAGTGGTGCAGGGGACGGGGAGGAGGTGGCCGCGGCGGCGAGGAGATGGGGACGAGGTAGGAGGGGTGCGATGGGGGATCTAAGCTAGGGTTTGGGCTGCGGGTGGGGATCTTTTTATTTTCTTTTTTCTATAGATAGATAGATGGATGGATGTGGGGTGGAGAGATGGATGGATGGATGGATGGGCGCCATGTCATCAATCCGTGGGAAGAGTTCTCATTGGTTGGAAAAATCAGTGATTTAAAATAGTCTTCAAGTATTAAAAATAGAGGAATTTTGTGAAGCAGCTATCAAAAATATTTTGAAAAATGGCACCACACAAATTTTCACTAGACTTAGACCACATTTTATGGATAAGGACCAATTTGTATGCATTTCTGATCTTTCTAGCTATTTTAAATCATTTTCTGAGTGGCACAAATGGGTTTTTTTGTGAAGAACCTACCAAATATTTGTTGCAAAATTAGACCAAATCAATTTTCTAAAATACTAGGCCATATTTAATGCACGATTGACAAAATGGTTGGGTGTAAAAAGTTTTGATCCACCTCTCGTGAAAAAGACAAATTTCCGCCGATTCAGGTGGAAGCAGGTCAAATTTGAACTGTACCTGCCTTGTAGTTTGCTCTTTATTTTTTCCAAAAATCATTTCTAGGTACATAAGTATCTATTTAATCAGAGAAACACCAAAAAAATCCAAAATTCAACAACTAGCTAGGAACGGTCATTCCCGCCGTTTTGACCGCATTTTGAAACGAGCATAAAAAATTCAAGAAAAATCAAAAATTTGGGAAACCTTCGCATTGTGTCATTATATGTGGCCAAGTTCCTAGGAAAAATAATAAACTTGTAATATGGCAATTATTTTAAAAAAGTGTACTCAGAAACGAGCTATCACGTGTGGAGATCAACGGCTTTCAAGCGAAATGATCAGTCTTATGGCCACATTGATGGCATAGTTTGTTCAAATGATCTCATACTGTGCATAAGGGTGCATATTGGAATGGCAAACAATCTTGCCTAAGGAAGTTTTCATTTTCTTTGGACGAAAAAACCATTTTCCATTTTTCGAGTGCCAAAAAGGAGGTTTTTTTGTGAAGAACCTACCAAAAATTGTTGCAAAATTGGACCAAATCATTTTTCTAAAATACTAGGCCATATTTAATGCACAATTGACCAAATGGTTGGGTGTAAAAAGTTTTTATCCACCTCTCGTGAAAAAGACAAATTTTCGCCGATTTAGTTGGAAGCGGGTCAAATTTGAACTGTAGCTGCCTTGTAGTTTGCTCTTTATTTTTTCCAAAAATTATTTCTAGGTACAAAAGTATCTATTTAATCAGAGAAACGCCAAAACAATTCCAAGATTCAACCACTAGCTAGGAACGGTCATTCCCGCCGTTTTGACCGCATTTTGAAACAGGCATAAAAAATTCAAAAAATCAAAAAATTGGAAACCTTCGCATTGTGTCATTATATGTGACCAAGTTACCAGGAAAAATAATAAACTTGTAATACGGCAATTATTTTAAAAAAGTGTTCTCAGAAATGAGCTATCATGTGTGAAGATTCATGGCTTTCAACCCAAATGATCAATGTTATGGCCACATTCATGGCATAGTTTGTTAAAATGATCTCATATTGTGCACAAGGGTGCATATTGGAATGGCAAACAATTTTGCCTAAGGAAGTTTTCATTTTCTTTGGACAAAAAAACCATTTTCCATTTTTCGAGTGCCCAAAAGGAGGTTTTTTGTGAAGGACCTCCCAAATAATTGTTGCAAAATTGGACCAAATCAATTTTCTAAAATACTAGGACATATTTAATGCACAATTGACAAAATGGTTGGGCGTAAAAGGTTTTGATCCACCTCTCGTGAAAAAGACAAATTTCCGCCGATTCAGTTGGAAGCGGGTCAAATTTGAACTGCTGATGCCTCATAGTTTGCTATTTATTTTTTCCAAAAATCATTTCTATTTACATAAGTACCTATTTAATCATAAATCATGGTTTGGTGGCGATACGTCGAGGTTTTGGCGGTGGCCGAGGGCCCCAACTCTAGAGCGCGTAAACTCGCATGCCCGCCGCTTGGTCACCGCGTGACCGTGGCGTTGCCATGTGTTGTGGGCGGCCTAGGCATGTCTAGTGGGTTGGGCACTCCCCAGGTAGGTGCTAGGAAGAAAATTACAACATAAGATTCTCACGACGAGACCGATCGATGCTCAAAGAGGAATTAGCAGCCAAGTGTTTGATTAGCGGTACGGGAAATGTACATGGCTAATGGGCGTGAGTTTTGGCTGAGGATGATCAGTTACTAAGAAGACCATCTTCACAAATTTTCAGCTCAAAAGGAGGAGCCTAGGTGGTACTTGCTTTGCAAAGTACCACACCGGACATAAATACGAATGTTGAAGCTGGGCTCAAAATAATGAATGGATTGAGCTGGCATTTGGTGGAGGATGGTTATTTGGGCATAGGAAAGCACTGTAGAAAACGGATACTATTTGGACATGCCAAAGTGGCACTAGTGCAGAACAGGCCTTTATCACCGGTTCGTAAGGGCCTTTAGTGCAATCGGCACTATGGAGTGGAGACTAAAGCCCTCCCCTTTAGTATCGGTTCGGCACGAACCGGCGCTAAAGTGCCACCACGTGGCACGAGCCAGGCCCGGGTGCTAGTAGACCATTAGTACCGGTTGGTAGCACCAACCGGTACTAAATGTTTGGGGGGGGGGGGTTGGTTTTAATTTTAATTTTTCCATTAATTTTGTGTTTTCCATTTAATTCTTTTTTTTGCTGGTATTTTACGATACTACACATTGTACACGTTATGCATATATATAAATAGATTTTCTCGTAGAACTGATCATATATATACAATCGAATGTCTCACAACCACCATTAATTATTCACACATACACAGGTATATATATATATATACAATTTCTCCTACATGCTGCCTTGGTGCCTTCGGAGCACGATGACAAGTGGTTCATGGGGGCGGTAGCGGGTAATAGTATTCTCCTTTGGGATCTATGACCTGGTCGAGCAAAAATCCCGCTATTTCCTCTTGAAGTGCTCGTATGCGCTCCTCTGATAGGAGCTTGTCCCGCACCTCTTTGAACTGTTAAGAAGGAGATCAATATGCATGTGTATTAGTTGTGTGACTAGATATCGACAATCATGTAAGATTTGTGAATATTGTTCTGGCAAACGTACCTAGTCCTGTCTATCAGATCTGCTCCTTTCGGACGCCATCATGCGAATGTTCTCGCAAACGTAGTATGCACACACTTCAGTCCCCGGCGCCTGCTTCAGGGCCTTTACGACAATAGAATTTAATCAGATAATAATTAATCAAGCATGTTAATTTATTAATGGTATTGAAACAAGAATTAAAGAGATGGTAGCTAGCTAGCTAGTACTACTTAATTACTTACCTTGGGTCGATACCAACATAGCTTTTGTCGCCATTTTCCTAGAGTCACCTTGATGTACTTTGCCCAAGCCCTGCCCGCCGGCAAAGAATATTAATAAAGGGGTTATTAAAAATAGTTCATATCAGGAAATGACAAACTAAATAGGCCGAGATACAGTTAATAATGATTGAAATAACCTGTCGACTATCGCCTTCACGATGCTGTAGTCACTATTTTTTTAAGTAGTGAGTCCTGTACTTCAACTTTTCCTTCGTCAACTTTAATGTCTAACAAGATCCAGTGGAAGCTGCATGCGCATACGTTTGCATGTATAAATTAAGCGGGCATGTGCATAACACTAATCAACTATAACCCTAAACCCTATACACTTATTAACATCTAGCTAGTAAGCAAAAACAGAATTTGTAGTACAAGACAGTGTGACTCACTCGAAGTTGTAAGGAAGTAGTATATCTTCATTGCTATTGAGGCGCTTCAAGAACTCTAGCATGCATTTCTCTACATCTTGTCTACACCATTCCAATTTCCATGTGTATTCATTAACGGTATTTGGGTCAATGAACCCAATGGCATAGCGTCCAGCTTTTTTCATTTCATACATCTTCATCCTGCGTAATACCACAGAAAAGAATATATAGTGAGGGTATATAATTACAGGTAATTAATGATCAATCAATGAGCACTAGAGCTAGCTTGAGACTTAAATTACAGAAAGAAATCACTTACAGACAATAGCAACTGACGACAGATTTGTCGAGTGCATCTTGATTGAATAACTGAAATAGTTCTGAATACTCAATGGCCAGAGCTTTCTTATGGAAGTAATGATCTTCCTCGACTTGCACCATGAGGGACTCTCGATTGGAAATCTTGGTAATTTTCATGTACCAATCAAGCAATTCGTACATTCTCGTTGGGAGGTTCTTGACCTCCTCGGGCTCGACCAAAGGTTGGCCCCGGACATATTTCCGTTTTATTTCCTCCTCTCTAAGCGGAGGCATGGGCTCGATCTCGAGGAGTTCTCCAACAGTGATCTTGAGCATTTCAGCCTACATTATATGCTCCTCGGTTATTACCACATCGCCCAGCTCGGGAACGTAAACGGTTTGCCCACAATAATATTGGGCGCGCGTACTCTCATCTGTTGTTGGCACAACAAGCGGGGGGGGGGGGTCGATTGCGCCGCCTGTTCTCCCAGCTGGGGAACGGTTTTCCCGCATTTTTTTACAGCTGCTTGTTGGCTCGAGCTCGAGCTCGCTTCTTTGTGTAGTCGTGCTCGATGTGCCTTCTTGATTTGGCGCTCATAGTCTGAGTCAATAGGCTTGGGAGTTGGTGGTCTAGCCATACGAATGAAGTGGTCAATCTTTTCCTCAGGCACTTTCTCCCTCAGTGGCGTTGCCGGTTTCGGTCGAAAATGAGCGTCCACTTCGGCCCGCACTATTGCATCGTTTTGCTCCTCGGTCATGTCGTAAGGCCTATGAGGAAGAGGAGCGAGGCTGCTTGGACCATATTTATATCGCTTGTCTCCGCCTGTACTTTCTGTGCTACCTCGACTCGTACCGCTACGCACCATAGCTGCGGCGTGTCTCTTCTGCGATTGCTTAGGCGGCGGAGATGGCTGACGTGGCTTAGTTGGAGCAGGAGGATTGGCCTGACGCTGTGCCGGACTTGAAGCAGGAGGTGTGGCCTGACACGGTGTCGGACTTGAAGCAGGAGGTGTGGCCTGACGCTGTGCCGGACTTGAAGCAGGAGGTGTGGCCTGACGCTGTGCCGGACTTGAAGCAGGAGGTGTGGCCTGACACGGTGGTGGACTTGGAGGAGCGGGAGTCTGCTGACACGGTGGCGGACTTCGAGGAGGAGTCGGCAGACGCGGTGTCGCTGGACTTCGAAAGATGATGCAATCCTTTTTCCATAGGATGAAACGATGTATGGCCTCTCCTAGTGTTTGCTTGTCGTCACCTCCAGGAATGTCAAGGTCTAGCCCTGAATATGGGCCCACCACCTCATCAACCAAGACACGAGCATAGCCCTCTGGAATCGGGGCGCAATGGAAGGTTGCTCCGGGGGTAATTGTAAAAGCAACGACGTTCGCCACCTTCATCGATATGTTCTTCATTTTGTAGTGTAGCTCACAGTTAGTGTTCTCTATGATGTCATCCACAGGGTATGTATCCAGCAGTGCGTCGCCCGGGGCGGAACCAACGCTGCTTCTCGCCATGGATGGGACGGTGCTATCCAATGCCGGATGATCATGCGCTTGCTGCTGCCGCTGATGAGAACCCCTTTCCTGGCAAAGTGAGTCGATCTGCTGCTGCTGCTGCTGGAATTTGAGTCGATCTTCAAAAAAATACATAAATTCGGTTGCCGCTGTTTCAGGAAAAATAAAACCTTGGATGGGAGGTCCATAGGCCGGTCGATACATGACGGCCCTCAAGAAAGTACAAACAGGCCTCTGGACCTCCCATCTGAGGTCGTGGGCTATGCATGTTAAAAAAAGAAAGCCTAGACGGGGCAGCCTAAAACCCAGCTGATACTTGCTGCCCAGTTATAACAAATGATACATGCTAGCTCCCCGGCTTCGTTGTGAATTTATCTCCTATAGTAACTACGTTGAAGCACCTAAAAATGTAACTATGTTGACAAACCCGTGGGCCCCAACGTTAGTATAGCATTAGGAGGAAGTATTTTTTTCGATGAGGCATTTGCTTGCTTACGGCCATAGACCTGGTGGGTCCCGACTGTCCGCCTCTCCACGTACAGTCCTCTCGAAATTCCTCTCATTTGTTCAGCATGTTCACAATGGCAGACAATGGCGTCGCGGCGAGCGCACAAAGGCGCAGGAGGAGATCTGACCACTTGAGGAAGTGCCTTATTAGTAACGAAACAACTGAACTAGCCTAGTGGCCGAGTGACACTACCCGACAGCTGTTCCGCCCGGGTTCGATTCCACCTGTGTAGAGAAAATATCTCCAAATTTTCTGCCTCTGGCTTTATTGACATGTGGGTCCCAATAGTCATCTACGCACACCACGTCCAACACTTGCATAAACTTCGTCCCTCATTTTCTCTATTTTTGCACACTCGACATTGTGTGGGCATCTTGAAAATAGCATATCTTTTTCACTATGCATCATATGAAGATGTGCTATGCATGAATGTTGATCAGCATGATGTTAACTGGCCGGTAGTTGCAGTTTCAACCATGAATAAAACTTCCAGCATGATGTTAACACTGTTTGAAACGTCCGTGTTAATATAAATGCTCTGCCTCTGAAAGTTGCAGTTTCTTATCTGAAACTGAACTTGGAGTTTCTTATCAGAAATTGAAACTTGCAGTTTCTTCTCTGAGAATCACATTGTCTGCACTTTTATACTCCTATGAAACTACATTCTTTTAAGTGCTAAAAATAGATCTCTGGAATTCATAAAATACTTCATATGCTCAATACTGCAAATCTGAAATTCAAAAGACATTCATATCTGAAAGTACTCTCAAAATACACAACACAAAACACAATCCACAACCTTCAAATACTAACAACCCTAAGCTCCTCCTGACAATTCACAACCTACCCGACTATTGGTCCGAGGGGGGGGCAATCCCTCCTATTGCTCGGCGGCAGACAGCCGCCCCGTGAGACGATGTGAACGGTGAGGGAGAGGATGGCGGGGAAGCGTCGTCGGGCCAACTGTTTTTCTCCTCTTACAGTTGGGTTCGGTCGACAAAGACTCCACCGGCTCGCTCTGGCACGACACGCTCACAAACGGCACCCTGTAGATGCTCGATCCTTCAATCTCTGGTCGATGCTCCATCTGGGATCGATACTCCCACCACCGCTCCCTCACGATCGGATTCGGTGAATCTGTTTGCTCCATGGCCCAGAGGAGCAGCTCTATGTACTCCCGTGCGACTCCTTCCGGGAGTATCACCGCCTTTTCGCTTTGTTGCAGATATTTGGCCATGGATGTCGCCGTAGCTGCTAGTTGGTCCGTGTTGTCAAACCAAGACTGTATCTCCAACATCCTAGCTAGCTTCACAGGGTCGCCGTCTACGATCCTCACGTATCGGTTGTACTCCTCCATCGATCTACTTCTCCACAGCACCTTAACTCGCCGGCAGTGGTTTTTGAATAGAAGAGGAGAGGAGTAGCGCTGTTTTTGCGGGAGAGGAGCGACGCTGGTTTTGGATTGGAACAGGAGAGGAGGGGCGGTGGTTTTGAAATGGAAGAGGAGAGGAGCGGCGCTGGATTTAGATTGGAACAGGAGAGGAGCGGCGGTGGTTTAGGAGGAGAGGAGCGGCGCTGGTGGAAGTATTTTTTTGTTTTGCGTATTTTGGGTCAAAGTTTGACCACGTACTATATTTTACAAGCAAAATGTGAATGCATGTCACCAAAAATTGTATCGTTTAGTTCGTATCTGAATGTACTTTCAAATTATATTTTTGCAACGTATAACATATATTTTATTTGCGAAAATCATGGTCAATTATGACCCAGAATAAAAGGGAGACTAGTTAATGTGGGGTCGCTATCTTAATTGAAGGGTAAATTGATTTTGATTTTGATCCAGTCACAGCGCACCGGCCCTCTCGTCCAATCCTAAATCCCTGCCGCACGCTCCTATCCCTTTTCTCCAGTGCAAAACCACCTCCTCTCCTCTCCATCATCTCCATTCCAAAACCACCGTGTCGCCTCTGCCTCTTCTCCATTGCAAAACCACCTCCTCTCTTCTCCATCATTTCCATTCCAAAACCACCGTCTCGCCTCTCCCTCTTCTCTATTGCAAGACCACCATCTCTCCTCCCATCTTCCAAAGCTAGCACCGAATCAGGCATATCGCCAGCGGTGACCATGCAAAGTTAGCCAGGTTGAAGGAGATCCTTACTTGGTTTGACAATGAGTGGGAGATTTCGAGGACGGTAGGGTTAAAGGTAAGCTTTGCACTAACCTAATCTTCCACCTGCTCATGCTTACAATCAGTGTGACAGCTAATGAAAATCATGGTTACAATCAGTCTCCGAGTACTACGCCAATCACCCTTAAATAGCTCTGGACCTTTGGGTCAAAGTTGTGACACTGTGTACAAATAAAGAAAAATAGATTGGTGCTTCTTTCAGAAAAGAGTACTCCCTAGAAAACTACCAATATAAGCTACTAGTATTTGGTTAGAGGATTTGCTCCCGAGACAGATCCGTCCACAGAGAGCGCCACAAATCCCACTGGTGGTGGTGGATGCCAATGCGTGCATGGAGCATGGTTGGTGTCGGTAATTTTTACTTGGCACACATCGCACTCTGCATATATGCCGGTTCCTTCCGTACATTTGTGCAGTTCCACCAAAATGCAGCTGAATAACCCTGTTTGCACAGATAATGAAAAAGCGTGATTACATTATAGTGGCACTAGTTGATGAAACACGCAAAATAAATAGAAGAAAATATTGCGATAGTATCATTGTATGCCATGCTGCGAGGGCGAGATGGGCCCTGCGACGCCTCATACGGTATGCCACGCCTCATACTGGAAATTTTCCCAAGTCTCCCGATACACCTTCTGCCAGTGATGACCATCAGTGTACAACGGTAGTACAAGGAGGGGCCTTGGGACATTCAAATCTCTATTTTTGTGCAGAGCAACTAAAATTAAGCACCCCAGTTTGCAGAAACGCTTAAACATTAACAATGGGACTAGTTGATGAAACATACATTAACAAAGAGAAGCACTTTCTTTATCTACATTGGAAATGAAATGATAGAGAGGACACTTGCTCTATTTTAACTGTATTATTACATCATTTTATCAATGACACTAGGGTCGAGCAGGTGGCAAACGAGGTGTACCGTGCATCGCAAGGATGAAGGCCGGGGGTGCTTAGACTGGGATGCTGAAGCTGGCTCTTTCAGTCCCTATCTTCCCCCTGATGTTTCTGTGGTAGCATTTGGGTTGTAATCCAAACTTGGTCGAGCTGGTGCTGCGTCCCCCTAATTGCCTAGCTTATGTGGCGAACTTGTCTCCTGCTAGTACTCAGTCTGTTCTAGTAGTAGTTGCATAACTGCCCGTTTACACTGAGATGTTGTCAGATAATGGTTCTCTATGGTTGGGTTTCTTTAATGAAATCTGTGGGAACCCCCTCTTTCGATATATTAAAAACAACAGTGGTACTAGCGGTGCCAAAACATTGCCTCAACTATTGGACCTAGAGACCAGTTGGATAGCCAGTCTCTGCTACTTTTCGCCCCCATTATTTCCTCTTTCGACAAACTCCTAGATTCAGGTAACAAATCTTCCCCCACCCCCACCCCTTTCTTCCTTGTTTGAACCAAGTACTACTAGATTCGAGTGCATGAACTAGTTTTACCTCTTAACAGTAAAAAATTAGGTGGTTTTCGAACAGCCGATCGATCCTATCTACACGAGGGGGCCTGAGAAATAGTAAAAGATACAAATGCAGCGACGTCAGGAGCTCGGGAAGTAGAGCAAGGCCGGTTTCGAAGGAAGTTATACCTGAGGGTCCCCAGGATGTCGTTAGGTGGGCGGCGGGAGGCCGGATCTACCCACACTACGGCAACGAGGAAGAAGGGGTGGCATGCCCTCCCTCGCCAGCGATGCTTGGGAGAGAACGGCAAGGCACGCTGATCGGGACGCGCCGGCAGTGGGTAAGAGCTGTCGCCAAGGACGACCGCGTGAACGTTGCACCTTCTCACCTTCCTTGACAGAGAGGATCCGACTGGATCTGTGACCAGCGGTGAGTAGAGAGAGAGAGTGTGGCCACCGCTATCGTGTTTAGATCTGGAGAGGACGACACAGTGTGAAGAGAGCAACACTAGCAAGCAAGCGCGGAGGCTCCTACCTGTATAGTGGAGTACTAGTTTTCTTTTGTCTACCGGCCGGAGCCGGCTTGACCTCGGCAATGACTGTCGAGAAGTCTTCATGCACGTGCCCCGGAGGCGCAGTTGTCGTCATTTTGATCTGAAGCATCGGATTATAACATATAACACGAAAAAATGCCACATGACAAGAAATCATAACCTCACTGCCCAAAGGAGACAAGATGAATCCCGACGGACAAACTAGACGAGGATTAAAGCTCAAATTAAAGATAAACTCTTAGAAAAGGGGTTCGTCGATAGATGTCCTAATTAACATAGCCGGCATGACCTAGATGGCAGCCGAGTAATCTTCGTGCATGTGCCCCCAATGACTAGCCCAACTCAGTTGTCGCTATATAACCCTCGAAGAGATCCGAAGCACATGACACCTAATTTGGCGAGATGACAAGAAACCTTTTTTTAGATTTCTCACCAGAACTACAGCCCTGTACAACACAGCCTGCACGATATGTAGACGATAGCCAATCCAGGCGTGTCTGCTGGAGTCTGGTCACAAGCATGGACGAACTGATCTTCTGTGTCTTGCAGGGATCGTCCAGGTACCAACGTATGTACTTCTATTAACTCACCCGACTTGTGGGGCCGGGGAGTGTGCCTATGGTCGGTTCTCAATTACGGTCCCACATGTGTGTGCAAACACAATATGACGTGTGTTCCATTCAGAGAGCGGCGTGCCAGATCGACGAACCATCTGGGGTGCGACGCGAACGCGACGGGCGTGCTGTATACTCCGTACATGTGTACCAACGTTTTCTTGAGGCTTTGCTCCATGGCGCAATCCATGGATACAAAATTAGTATACTGTACTATTTAAAAGTCGAGGGCGGGGCTTTTCCCGCGCGGTAGGCGGGGCAGTTCCGCCTAGTCGGTTCGACAGAGACGCGAGAAGATGAGGGAGTAGGCTGCTGCAAACGTAGGGCTGTGTGATTTGACAGTGAGTTACTGCTGGACAGGTGGGGCTCGGTGATTTGACTTGCCATTATCATTTTAACTGCGGCACTACGACCGGCTTGAGTCTCCCGATTCCTGACCACCTCCATACAGGTACCTCTCCCGATGGTCCACCATGTAGAGGCTGGCTTTTGCTTGAGAGCCCACTCCTCCACTTTTTCCTTGCCTCTTTTGCCCACATATGCAAAAATGCCATGTAAAGCGGGCTTATAGCCCACTACTGTACTTGATCCTACAGGTGCTAAGCCTGCCAGGCATAAAGTCTGATGTGGCAAGTTAATTAAGAAGAGAGAGGCTAGTTTGGTGACCCCAGGAAGAAACGGTGATAAGTGCGTGTACCTAGATGAAGCAAACTTTGCAACAAAAAAATAAGCACCTGTTCATTGGGGACTTGAGTTGCTAAGCCATTTAATGCCCATAGCACCACATCTAAGCACCATTTCATTGGAAGAGGTCACTCCTTGGCAAATGCAATAAATACTACGAAGAAAGAGATAGAGAGAAGTAAACAAAAAATACACTTATAGCCAACCTTATAGCTAACTTTGTTGTATGAGTGACTAAGTGATGACTATGTATGACATGCCAACATCAGATAGCCTAACGCACCATGTTAAATCTCCAAGGGTGCGACCGCGCGAGCGAGGCGACGGTCGTGGTAGGCGCGACCATGATACGGGCTGCTGGCAGCCCTTGGATCTGAGATCGAACGGTCGCATGCTAAGTTGCTGAAAATTTGCAGAATAACCCTCCTGGATAGGATACGAACGGTCGCATGCTAAGTTGCTGAAAATTTGCAGAATAACCCTCCTAGATAGGATATTCACCCATAGTTCTATAATCATGCCATGCAACCGTTTGATCTCAGATCCAAGGGCTCTAGGAAGCCCGTATCATGGGAGAATGGAAAACTTCGTAAAACCTGTAATTTTCCCGACGCTTGACATGACATCAAAAGCCATTTAATTGGGTGTCGAGTAGACATGATATCTAATTGGGCCCCCATAGTATTGTGCATGAATCCATTTATCCACCAGGCAAGCCACTACCCTGCCATTCACACGCGCCCCCCACTCGACATTTTTACAATCGATAAACCGCTCCTAGTCGTCCCGTCCTTTCACATTACGACAGTTCCACTAACACTAACCCTCCTCCCAAATCCATGGCGTCCCAAATCTCCATGATCGGCGGTGAGTACAAGGTTAGAACCATCACCAGTGATGAGTTTGACGTCATCTACACCCATTCTTCCGCAACGATGAAAGAATGCCTTGCTCGCTTCAAATGCATGTTCGAAAACTCAAATGATGAGTGGGTCGCTAGGCTAGATGTTGAGTACACCATAGTCCTGGGAAGCGAGAAGAATCTAAAGGAGGCAGAGAAGAAGAAGCCCGCCGTGATCCAGGTTTGCCTGCATGAATTATGCTTGGTCTACCACATATGCCATGCCGACATTGAGTGAGAGGAATTTAAGAAGTTCCTCAAGGGCGGCCGAGTCAAATTCGTTACTGTAGACGTTAGGAACGACAAGGAAATCCTGGGTCGGATAGGCCTCGTTGTAGGCGAACCCTTCGACCTCCAAAAGGAAGGGCTGGTGCCCTCCCTTGATCAGTCTTCAATGCTGACCCTGGCAGGAGCCATGGTTCATCCTTCGTACAGTGAACTGAAGAAAACTCCGCACACGTTTCATTGTGCATGGCAGTGGACTGTACTAGATATAGACCACATCTACTATGCTGCAATGGATGGCTACCTTTGTTTCAATATCTACAAGGGTTGGGTGAAGAGCAAGAGCCAAGTGTGCGGTTCAAGCAAAGAAGTATCGCCCAATAGGAAGAGGGACAAGGATGAAGTCGAGGACGAGGACGAGGAATCCGAGTAAGGTGGTAGTGTCGTTGCTCATGGACTTTCTAATGCAGTTTCTACCGGATTAGTTAATTAGTTTAATTTCTGGTGTGCTTAGTTTTATTTGAGGGGTGTGTTGTGCTGAGCCTCCAGGAGAACTATGTTATGTTTCTTCTCGTTATATTTCGTACATTTCATCTTTTAGTTGGTATAGTACTACCACTCCTTTCTTGACATTATATACGTACAATATATATGGCCAACATCATATAGCCATCAGTTTAGTTGTCAAAGAATTTCAGATTGCTTAGTTTTGTCAAAGAATTCCAGGGTGCTTAGTTTTATTTTAGGGGTGTGTTGTGCTGGACACAATTAACTTATCATCGTGAGAACCGGCTTATTTTTGTCATGTAACATGGTCAACGGGTTTGACGTGAAAATAACAATGTCTGATGGCATTTCTGAGCAAACATCTAACTTAACGATGGCATTTTTTAGATATCTAATTGCATTTTTGAGCAGGCATCTCACGGATCGATGGCATTTTTTGAGTAGTTGTAACTTCTAATGGAAAAACTGAGTAGTGATACACAACTAGTGGCAGAAATAATCAGAACCCAAGAATTAAATGGGTATGCTAATTTCTTTATTTCTTTATTTCTTTATACCTTTGTGTGCAAAACAATATACGCTGCCTCCCCCAGATTTTCTTTACAGAGGCAATATAGAACTATATGAGTGCCCTGTTAAATTTTCGAATTATTCCGGGTTAGTTTGGCCTTTATTATACATTAATTGAGTTTCCGGTCATTTAATGTGCATAATTCAAATTTGAACTACAAGCACATGCTCCCGTGCCCCAAAGTTGACTGAAAAGTCACATGTGTGTCCTCGCGTGAATTTCTAGGTCCCATGGAAGAAATGGGAATGAAATTCAAACATCTGGGCATCGTGGTTCGGCCGAGAACATTGAGAAGCTTGGTTTTAAAATTCTTGTAAATCCAAAACACGCCTGAAAATCATGAAACTTCGCATGGTGTCATGTCATGGTACTACCATGCTATGGTAAATTTTTTTGCAAAATAGGAACAAGTTTTGGTATAAGTTTCTTGCAAACCAGGGCTTCTCTCGAGAAGGCTCGTGGTTCTGAGAGGGAACGTGTCACCTTTGTCTGCATAATTTGAATTTTAAATACAAGCACATGCTCCAGGGCAGCAAAGCTGGTTGAAAAATCACATGTGTGTCCTCGTGTAAATTTCTAGGTCCCATGCCAGAAATGGGAATGAAATTCAAACATCTGGGCGTCATGGCTCGGCTGGAAACATTGAGAAACTTGGTTTTTTAATTCCTATAAATCCAAAACACGCATGAAAATCATGAAACTTGGCTTGGTGTCATGACATGGCACCAACATGCTGTGGTAATTTTGCTGTCCGATTTGCGAAGGCGCACACATTAACAATCAACAAAGTCATTTTGGAACAAGTGCTATCACGTTACAATCGGAAACACAAGTATTATTGAAACCATGGGCGTTCTATTTCCCATTTGCGTGCCACCACGCGTCCCCTTTTTTTGTTAGCTAGGAGGCGACGTGCAGGGTAGCTATTTGAGTACGGGAAGCATGCGATCAGACCCCTGCGCGTGCTTATCGGGAGGAGAGCCCTTTGACCTCCATCTGCCGTCAACCTCTCTCCCAAGGTCTCCATTAATGGCGCCCGAGCCTCTGTTTAATGGCATGGCAATGTCTCACTCGACTGAGATTTAAGAGAGAAAAAAGAAAATCTGAAAAGAAAATTTTGCTCGGATCTTGATGTAAGATCCGACGGACCTATATAGCATCTACTGCGACTTATAGCAAGATTGATGAATATATATAAGGACGACAAGAGTGGATAATAATTGTCTTACATAATTATGAAGATAATTAAAAAAGCCACATGCGGTTACGCCCGAAATACACAAGGGCAAAAGAAGAAGGAAGACGCATACAACGATCTGGCTCGCTGATCTCTACTTTCTTTATGCGCTGCAGGCCGCGGAGACTAGTTCTCGCGGCGGGCGATGATCTCTTTCATCAGTTTCATGTCCTTAATATGCTGCTTGGCAGCATCCATGGATTCCTCCACCAGCCTGTTGTGCTCGATGCGGAGCATGGCATTCTTGTCCATAAGTTTCTTGATGATGACGCCCGTCCTCTGCAACAAGGCAGCGATCTCCTCCTCCTTCTTCGCCCTTCCGGCGATCTTCGCCCTCAGCAGGTCGCGCTCGCCCCGGAGCTTCACATTGCCCTCCCCTACTTGCCGGATGACGCTGGTAGCCTCGTCCTGCATCCTCGCCCAGCCGGAGATCTGATCCATCTAGCTATGGACTATCGCATGCATGCGCCTGTAAGAGTCCTCGCCTGCCTGCGAGAAATTTTCCTAGGCCGCCGCGGCGCAGCGGGACCTTCCTGCTGCTTCCGCGGCGTGGCCAGACCAGTCTGCTACATCGATGGCGCGGCAGGACCTCTGTGCTGCTTCGGCGGTGCGGCGGGACCTCTGTGCTGGTACTCCTGCGCGGTTGGACATGTCGGCTGCTTTCGCGGGGAGGCGGCACATCTCTGGTGCTTCCTCTTCCATGCTCACCTCTCCCTGGTGGAAATTCTCGACCCAGAACTCACGCTGGCTATGGCTTGATTGACTTCATTTCTTTTGTGGATGAGGAGTTGAGGAGGAATGTGCAGTCATCTTAGCATAGTACTATTTATAACCGAGTACTACTAATATGCTCCTAAGTGGGAAACCGTTTAGGTTGTGATTGGTGGTAATAGGTTTGCAATTAAATATAGCGTGGTAGTAGTAGTAATTTGGAATGTGATGAGATGCGCTCAAAATTTAGTGACGGTTCTAGTTTCGAAGTGCGGCACTATTCCCGGATGGCGTAACGTTGGCACGTTTTCTCGGCTGTGGTGTAGCATATGCCATGGTACTAGTTCTTTTTCTACTGCTGTGTACGTGCAAAAACTGGCACCGTCGGATACATATCTTACGCTTGGCATTCGACAGGAATAGCCTCGTGGCAAGCTACAGACTAGTCATTTTTTCAGACGCATTACACCTATCTCTCGGGACTTCTCGTACGCACCATCAGCGCTCCCTAGGTTGATGCCACCCACATACAGTTGTACTCTAAGAAGAGGTGCAGGCACGCACTCGTCCTCTCTCACACACGCATCTGTAGCTACGAATTGTAGTGTTCTCAGCCATCCGATTGGCTCTATCATAGGTTTCACGTTGCTCCTTGGCCTTGAGATTGAGAAGTTCAAAACGCGGAGGCTAAGATGGAGGCACGAGGCTTTGGTTAATGTGCGGGCCGCACACGGCACCAACACGACACGAGCTTCGTCTGCCTGGTGCGCATGCAGTCGGGTGAGTTGTCCAAGTATAGACACAACCAGGCCCTCGTTGGTATCCGCGCCTCGACTTTGGCTGGTCATAGTGGAGAGTAGCATAGACTAGTTACTAGTCTATGTTACTAGTACCTTCATAGTGGGTAGTGTCATATAGTATATGGATAATTTGGCGACGAGCGCTCTCTATATGTACCACCTTTTTTCTTCAATTACATCTTGTTAGTTTTGCACCATGGCGCAATCCTCGATACTACTACTGTACAAATGTATACATTTTTTAAAAGCTAGAGGGTGGGGCAGTCTAGCTTGGTCCTTTTCATGAGAGGAGAGGGCCTTTGTGATTTGACGGCTCATTACTGCTGGAAGACGGGGCCTTGTGATTTGACTGCTCGTATAAATGTGCCGACGACCTGAGGAGGAGCAAAGAACCATGCGGTATACTCAAGTTTTCCACTGGAGTACGACAGAGGAGCACGAAACATGGCAGCCCAGTGCCATATCCT
Source organism: Aegilops tauschii subsp. strangulata (assembly GCF_002575655.3). Lineage (NCBI taxonomy): Eukaryota > Viridiplantae > Streptophyta > Magnoliopsida > Poales > Poaceae > Aegilops > Aegilops tauschii. Next base: position 73,519,860 of record NC_053041.3, read on the forward strand.
CTACTCTGTACTCTTATTATATATTACTACCAAGAGGCATTGTTCTATTGGCGATAAAGAATGATCTAATTTGCTAGTCATCTCATTTTTAGCATTGTTTTATTCATGCCTCGCAGAGAAGGTGACACGTGTGGCAAAACACCCGAAGCAAAATGAGAAACACAGGAGCAAAAGAAGAAGGAGGATTATCACCCCAAAAAAAGAAGGAAGACGCACACACAAGTCTGGGGTGCTGCTCTCACTACATGAAGGGTTGCTGGCCGCGGAGTCGTAAATGCTTCTTCATCGCCTCCACGACCTCCATCCCCTTGCGCGTCTCCTCCGCCATCTTCATCGTTGTGTCCATGACGCGGGATTTCTGGACGCGAGCCTTCATCGTCTGTTCCACGACCGCATTACGTACCTTGACAGCAGCCGGGTGCTCGATGCGGAGCTTCGCCAACTCCTCCTTCTATTCCATGACGAGGGCCTGCAACATCTTCATCAAGGAACTACTATTCTCACGCAGCTTCTTCCAGCCAGTGTTCTCCTCCTTCAGCAGGTCGAGCTCGTGGCAGAGCTTCGCCTTGTCCTCCTGAAGTTGCAGGATTTCCCCGGTCGCCTTCTGCTCCGAGGCAATGCTCTTCTTCAGCAGCATCACAAAGCCAGCGGTCAACTCCCCCTGCTCATTGAGCTCAGCGGGCATGTCATCGAGGCTCTCCTTCAGCAGCTCCACCAAGCCGTGGATGAACTCCTTCTGCTTATTGAGGTGCTTATTGAGCTGATTGGGCATGCCGTCGAGGGATAACGACTCCAGCGCCGCTAGCTCGGCATGTTCGCCTCCGCGTCTAGGGCGCTCCTGGGAGCCATCGGCTGCCCGTGAGAGATCTTTCGAGGTCTCTGCGTGGCGGCGAGCCCTCTTTTTTTCCGCTGCCTTGGTTGCCGCTCCCTAGTTACGAGTAGTTCTCGACCTAGAGCTCTGCACACCGGCCATGGCAAGGACGGACGAAGAAGGAGCACTTATGAGGAGGAAGGTAGAGTAATTTTCGGTTAGGTAGTTCACCTTTTTATAACCTAAGTACCTGCACTAGTACTAAAACCTGCATAGTGGGAACACGTTCAGGTTTGGTACGTACTAGTAGGTGTGAGCAGGCTTGCACTTAATTTTAGCACTAATACTTTCGAATGTGATGGGAACAAGCTAAAGATTAATTGATGGTTTTTGGTTTCGAGGCCCGAAACGGCTCCTGATGAGTTTAGTGGAACATAAATTTCAAGTAGACTACACTGCTCAGATGCGTAAATATTATGTTACTGTAAAAAATTGGCACAAAATGCGAAGGAGACCAATGGAAGTACTACTAGCAACCCATGATTTAACTACTCGCATGCGCGCAGTGGAGTAGTAATATCTTTCTTCCGCCCTCACGTCCACTCAATTTGCATGCGCTGTATTAATTGACCATCAATGAAGTGAAGGACTTTACATGCGTCAAATTATCACATGGGGTGGATCTTGGTACAAAATTGCGTCTGCCCGTGTACCCGCGTGTGCGTGCGAGGGAATGAGTGCGTGGCGTGCATGCTCATCTTTGCTTCGTGCATGTACCGCCAGTGCGGCTCAGGGAGGACGAGTACATTCTTCTGGAACCAGCAGCACGTCACTGTGATCAATCCACACAAGGATGTCGCGACAACGCCTCCACATGTGCCATGTGGCTTCATGAACTGTAAGAGAGACATTGTGTAGCGTGCCATTGTGTTTTGCACATACTCGAAGTACTAGTAAGGTACACGTGCATTGCACGCGTTAGATTTTGCAACCAAATTATGAATAAATACCACACTGTAGCATGTAAGCTCTGAGCCATATATTCCTGATGTAGACCTTCGTTTAATTCTTATAGTTCATCTCATTCAAAATCAATTAGTTTTTATAAAAAATCTAGGGCCTCTTTGATTCGTAGGATTTCCAAAACGCGGGAATAGGAAGAACATGGAATTAGAGTGGAATGTCGTCTTGAATCCTACAGGATGGTACGAGTGTTTGATTGTGCATAGAAAAAATGCAGAATTCTTTCAAAGAGGTTTGAGTGGATGGGATGTTTCCTATGAAATCTAGTGCAAATGAATCATATGGAAAAATTCCGATGGTTTACAATCCTACGAATCAAACAACAAAGATAGGAAAAATTCTTAAGGATTAGAATCCTCCAAAGTTCCTTCGAGAATCCTTTGAATCAAAGAAGCCCTTAATCTATTTTATGATTCATGGAATTGTGTGTTGTAAAGCATAAAGTAAAAAACAAATAATGGCAATTCAACTAGAAAAAAAGTTTGGGCAGTTATGATACGGAAGATTCTAGAACAAAGGAGAACCACTATTGTTTTGAGATTTGTGCATTATGCTTAAGTTCAACCATGGAGTCTGCTAGATTGTACATGTGGCAAAATCCGGTGGGGGGCTAGAAGATGGTGTGAGGGGCCGAGTGGAGGGAGACTATGAAGGAGTACACAACTGTGAGATCGATATTTAGAGAGAGGGGGCGAGAACGTGCGCTGTTGCGCGCAGTGGCGGAGCCATGAAAATTGTCCTATGAGCTAGGGGGCCAAGCATTGCTAGTCCATTACGAGCAGGGCCAATTCATCAACTTAAACCATTTTTACCAGCAATTTTCTAATGATCACATTCATATTATCCTCGATATATAGTGATGTTAGGGGGCGGGCAGGGCCCTTGCTGCCCCCTGTCTTCGCCATTGTGCGCGCGTCTGAGAGATGAAGCAGAAGGCATGGATGATGACAGGGGGCCGCTAGATATATAATTAATGTGGGTGTATTAGCTATATATGTAATTCTATATAGAGAGGTATAGATTGATCGATGTGGACGTGGGAAAGAGGGTGAGACCTCACTAGATATATAGATTGATCGGTTTATGTGGAAAACTATGAAAGACCTAGCTATATACACACACACATAGAGGAACATCGATTGTTGCTCATGCACGTGAGAGATAAAGAATGCCCGATATGATGGAGAGGGGGATGTGTGTGTGTGTGTGCCTTCATGGGAGACCGACCTGAAGAAAAAGATTGCATGTGTGCGATGGATAATGCCGACTGGTAGTGTGTGTGCATGCATGCACGAGAGAAAGTTAGTGGTACAATTATAAAGAGAAGACCAATGTGTGGGTGTAAAAGACTAGGTGAGGTCATAATCAATGTAAAGTTGAATTCAAATATTTGAATAAGAGATCATGATGTTTGAAACCCATGCATCCATGAATATAACGGAGATCTGCGCGGTGTGGTCTGGAAACGAGCATGTTGTAATGTATACACATTGAACAAGGTCAGACTGGTTTGAATTTGAGATACCGATGGCAGACATCGTTTGGCCACATTGCATCCGTGCATGGACACACTATTCTAATTGGAGATGATGGATGGCTTTCGCATCACATATCTATATCTATACCCCTATATATATATACATTATATTTTATATTTTGTATATAGTGTGCGGATATCTTTAACTTTGAAAGCTGGTCGTTGGATGAGGCCAATCCGATGGTGCAGAGCTGGCAAATTTGAGCACTATTGGCCGTTGGATATCATCTAGATTCCACCAGATTTTGCCACATGTACAATCTAGAAGACTCTATGGTTGAACTTAAGCATAATGCGCAAACCTCAAAACACAAGAACTTCTTGTTTGTTCTACAATCTTCTATATCAGAATTGCCCAAATGTTTTTCTACATGATTTGTTTTTACTTTATGCCTTACAATGCACAATTCCATGACTCTTAAAATAGATTAGCTTTCCTATAAAAACTAGATGATTTTGAATGAAATGAACTATAAGAATTAAACGAACATCTACATCTTGCATATATGACTCAAAGCTTACATGCTATAATGTGGTATTTATTCATAGTTTGGTTTCCAAATCTCATGCATGCAATGCACGTGTGCCTTAATTACTAGTCTAAATGGTGTCTGTGTGTGTGCTGTGCTTGTTAAACACATTGTACGTAGTATATCATACTAGTCTAAATTGTCTTATTTATTTATTTTGGGTACATGTTAAGCTTGTTCTCCCGAAATTTCAAGCCGCGCCTTGTTAAACACATTGTACGTAGTATATCATACTAGTCTAAATTTCAAGGCTAGCGTCTCTGTCTATCGTGCAGCGAAACTCCCGCCTCTTCAACCCGCACCTTGTTACCCCGAAATATTTAAGGTAAATCTTTGTCTCGTTGTGCTCTGACAACTCCCTCCATCTCAACCTGCGCCTTGCTATTGCAAAATTACAACGCGCGCGAAAACTCCCACCTCTTGTGAAATCCCGACACGCGATATGCCCGTGATACCACTGAACCGAAAGAACCGCCTCAAATCGGTGGGGGTACTTTTGTAACTTACCCCACATTTCGGACAAGCGCGTCCCTAAGCCATGGTTCCCCACTCCCATCCCATCCGCCCACCCATTCGTACACCGATGCCGGGAAAACCCGTGAAGCCCCACACCCTCCTCTGTCCGCCACCCAGCCGGAGCCTCTTCCCCGACGATGTCGTCTATAGCAACACCTCGACGTACCTCATCCACCGTACGGATGAGGATCCGTCGTCGATCTAGTCGTCCCGCCGGTTCAGCCACCCCGTCCTCCACCTCCAAGGAGCTGCCCCGACGTTCCCCTCATCTTTCGCGCCACCTCCATTCCCACACCGCCGTCTTCACCTGCACCACTAGAAGAGCAACATCATCACCGTTTCCTCGGATGAAGCTGCGGCCTAATCGGCGCCACCAAAGAGGTTGTACACTAATCGCTGCATTTTCTTCTTGATTCGATCTCACGGTGCTGCCGGCGCTCGGTACCGAGCCGACACGGCGCGGCTCCATCCACGGAGGCATCGCCGGCCACTTCCTCCACGGCGTCGCTCCCTCAGCGGCGACATCCACATCAGAAGGAGCTGCTGCTGCTTTAGCTCTCGCTCGCGCTGCTGCTCTGCTCTTTCTCTCGGTCCCCTGTCTGGTCTGCTCTTGCTCGCGTTGCTGCTCTCGCTATTGCTCTTGCTTGCGATGCTGCTCCGATTTAGCTACACTTCAGTCGACTGAATCGACTTTTGGGTCAGTCGATTTTCAGGGGGTGGGGGGCTCGCCGGAGTTAAGGAAGAACCAGCCAAAGCAGGGAGGGGGGCTCGCCAGAGAGGTACCCCACTATCTATCTTAGGGTTCAGGGTGGGGGCAGTGGTCGCCGGTGGTGGTGGGGCGGTGCTGTGGGGATGGCTAGGGGGGCCTAGAGGGATGGCTGGGGCGGCGGACCGGCGGTGGGGAGTGTTTTCGGGGCGGGCGGGGCGGCGCACTACTGGCCAAGGGCGGCGGGGGGGCGGCTGTTTGGCCTGTGGTGGCCAGCGGCTCAGGGTGGTGGAGGTTGAAGATGAACTGCAGGCCCTTGATTTCGTATTCAACGGCTGCAAAATCGACTGACCAGACATGAAAAAGTCAGTCGACTGACGTGTAGCCTCACCTGTAGTGCGTTCATTTTCGACAGTAAAATTCATTTTCGACAGTAAAATTCAGTTTCGACAGCAAAATTCAGTTTCGACAGTTAAGTTCAGTTTCGACAGTTAAGTTCAGAGATGAGCGGGTGATGTATACATCTAGCACTTTGTGGTTATGTATTTTACGTCATCTATTGGAGATGCTATTAGAATTCCACTCAGGTTAACGTTGTCTCTCTTGTCCTCCTTCAGCCTCGGCGTCGTACAACTCACCGGAGCTGCTCCAATGACGAAACCCTCCATCACAGCGGAGCAGTACCTCGGGCTCCATCTCCAGATGCCTAAGATCTTCTTTCCCTCCTCCGACAGCCAAGTCAGCCGGAGCATCCTCACCGGACAACCCAATCACGCTGAGATCGACATGGCTTCGCCAAAGAGGTTGTACACTTCTTGTGGTTTGACTTAATCTCACCATGCTTCTTTGCATCCTGTGATCTTCCAATTCTTGTGAACCAAACACCCAGATTGGCAGAAATCCTATGTTTTTAAATTCTCTGTTTTGCACGTGCATTCCTATCCTATTCCTGTCCATTTCCTATCCCTGCATTGTTAGAATCCTCAAATTCAAACAAGCCCTTACACAATTACTTATGTTACAGATATGTGTCAAAGAAAACCTTGTGTGGTTTGTCCTGCTCCTGCGGTGTTATGTTTCACCCCAGCTCAGCTGCTCCAGCGACGGAAGGGTTCACCACAGCAGGGATCCGCTCTCCAGACTGTCTTCCGCCGCCTTAGATCTTCTTCCCCGCCGCCGGGAGCCACGACAAATGCATTACCATCATCAGCTGAGCAGATGACCTTGAGGACTACACGGGTCCGCAAGAGAGGTCGCACTCTTCCGTGTCTGCTTACGTTATGCATTGCTTAATATGATGACATGCTACTTTATCATCGTGTTCACCTATTAGACTCCGACTCAGGTCCAAATTTATGCTGAAACTTGAGTTTTTAAATGGTTGTGGGTCCATATTGGGGCAGCAATCAGTACTATCTGTCTACTATCTGGTTAATCTCGGGTGTCTACTATGAGTTTCATGTTGGGTGCAAACAAACATTAAAGGAGCCATTATCTGTATTTTTTAACTAAAGCTATTATCTGCCTGCTATCATTTGTTTTGGGTCTATCGACAGTTTGCTACCATCACTCTGGATTTGTGCATGCACTCCTTACATAATCTCACTATGTTTTATTCCTATGCATATTAGTTATTGTACACAATGGAACTGAACATGTAGAGCAAAAGAGACGAGCCTTGCGTGGCAATAAAATTTCATGCAAACGTCGCTCCATGGTGGGCGCAAAGGCAGCCCCCCTCCACCCATTTCAGATCGTAATCAAGAGGAAGATAACTGTTCTAAGGGGGATTCAGAAGCAGCAGACCACTCCTATTTACCACATGAGATCTTCGATCTAACTTGGCATGCTGATGTTGGTAATATCATGCATATGGTGCCTTCCATTGCTTACTGTACACATTAAAGATGTCATCTGCTTAGTTTAGACATGCTTTGTGTCAATGCCATCTGTTTAGTTTCTTTATCGTATATGTGAATCATGCAATGCCATCTTGTTTAGCCAGGCATCATATATGTGAATTTTGCAATGCCACCCTGGTTAGCCAGTCATCTTATATGTGAATTATATCATGACATCATTTTTTTATTACGTGTTAAATTTGTCAACAATTTTAGTACATTCAATTACTCTTCCTATGCATCAGCCTTTCGGCACGGTCATGGAAAAATCTGGAGTGGAAACAAGGTCTTTAGAGCAGACAATGCTATCTGACGAAGCGCATGTCTTGTTGGTTACAGATAGCTCCTCAGAGGAGGATTCAGAGACACATGACCAGTCCTATCCCCCCCAAGGTGCATGCTCTAACTTGGCAGGGTTATGTTGCTCATATCGCATGTATGGTATCTTGCATTGCTATGTCATTTGCTTAGTTTAGACATGCTTTGTGTGAATGCCACCTGTTTAGTGTCTAATTACCATATATGTGAATTATGCAATGCCATCTTGTTGCAAGACATTATATATGTGAATTATGCAATGCTATCTTGTTGTAAGGCATTATATATGTGAATTATGCAATGCCATGCTGTTTAGCCAAGCGTCATATATGTGAATTATATCATGCCGTCCTTTTTTTTGTATTTCTCATTGCTTTTGTCAATAATGTTTTTATATTCAACTGCTCTTCCTGTGCATCAGCCATTTGAATTGGTGATGGAGAAATCTGGAGTGAAAACAAGGTCTTCAAAGCAGACAATGCTACCTGGTGAAGCAGATATCTTGCTGGTTACATATAGCTCTTCAGAGGAGGATTCAGAGGCAGATGACCAGTCCTATTATCCCCCTGAGGTGTATGCTCAAACTTGGCAGGGTTATATTACTCATATCATGCATATGTTGTATTAGAATGCTTAGTTTTTACATCATATACATGATATTGAATGTCATCTCCTTAGTTGACACATCATATATGCGATTGCCCTCTGCTCACTTCCTTACTATATAAATCATATATTTGAATTATATCATGCCATGATGTTTACATAGACAGCATGTATCTGAATTATGGCATGCCAACCCATTTTCTAAAGATATAATATAGTTATATCAGCTCATCCTGTTCACATAGTCATCATATTTTGAATTATGTCATTCTATCCATGAATTATATCATGCCATCATGTTTCCATCGACGCCATGTTTGTGTTTTATGGCATGCCAACCACTTTAATAGACACATCGTATAGTTATATCATGTCATCCTGTTTATATAGTCATCATATTTTGAAATATGTCATTCTATCATGTTTAGTTAGCCATCATACATGTGGAATTGTGTCATGCTATCCTGTTTAATTAGCCATCATATATGTGAAATTATGTCCTGCTATTCTGTTTGGTTAGACAACATAAATGTGAATTATTTCATGCCCTGTTTTCTTCCCTACTATCCATTGCACCTGTCTATCTTACAATGTCTGTACATTCAATTACTTTTCTTGTTTATTAGCCATTTAAATTGGAGGTAGTGATGGCAGTATCTGTGGGAGTAAAAACACGGTCTTCAGAAAAGATCGTGATACCTAACGATGGTGATAGAACCACGGTTGTACTTGCCCAAGAACCAGCCCCACCACACATAACCCAGACTCACGCAGATTGTACCCCTACCCAGTTGGACAGAGAACCAGCTACACCCCTTCTAACCCCAACCCCAACAGATAGTAACCCAGTTCCCGTTGACACAGCACCGTCTCCACCACAGAGCACCCAAACACGAGCAGTTAGTAAGGCAACTGCAGTGCCCAAAGCATGAGGACCACCACTCCGAACCCCAAGTCAACGCTTAAAGCAGAAGAAGAATCTTTCTCAGGTCAGGTTCCGTAGCTATGTTTCATACTACTTTGCTCTTGCATCACTGTATTTACTCATACCAACTAATTTCAAATTTGAAGGATGCAATTGAAACTCCAATGGCGCAACAAGTATGTTTTAAACCAGTTTATTTAATGTGTTTGCTGTTGTAACTTGCTCTATGTTGATTTTAGTTTCAATTGAATAAACAGTTATATTCTCATGCCATGCACCTTACAAGTGTTGTTATTGCTGTGTAGTTTCCCACACTTATATTCTGTCTAAGCTGCTTTGTCTCAAATAGATATGATTCGAACTGTATCTATCTTGATTTGGCAACATAAACTAGAATGATATAGACCATACAGTGACCATACTACATAGATATATGTTTGCTTCATGCTGTTATCCTGTCCACCTTACTACTGAACTGGTTTACCAAAATGAGTTTCATATACTACATTGTAATCCTGTGATGTGTTTGTTTGTTTCTCTTTTAGAATGCAGATAAAATATTGGAGAAGAGTACCCCGTTATGCAATGGTACATGAAGTAATGCAGATAAGGTTCAAGATAGTGAGACATCCCTGTTGGTCTCCAAGAAAGCAGATAAAAACTATATTGAAGACACTAAGACAACCCAAAGTCCTGTCTTGATGTACTGTTCGAGTTACTGGCTACTACTTCTGGCACCAGCTCTTCGAACTCGCTGCCTGAATCAGTTCGGCTTATTGAGTCTCAACTTCAAGTTGAAAGACATCGATCAGATGTTATGCGACAGGAAGCCGAAGGATTGAGGAAGTCTCTGCAGAATTCAGATGCATACATTTTCGTGCAACAGCAAGTGCTGGAGGATTTAAGCACCAAACAAGAGAAAGTTAATAAGCTTGCTAAGCATCTTGCCAGCATTATGGGTACCCAGGATTATTGTTTCTTGAGCACTTCTGAAGTGGTTTCAATTCTGGACTTGTTTTGCTGCGGTGTTTATATGCTGCTTTGTTCCCTATATTTGCACTGGTGGCGAACTATGATGCCAAGTGGATGTAATATGTGTAATAGCCGTGATAGCCTAGCGTAAGTTGCTTGCCTATTTATTTCCTTATTGTGTTTATTTGTTTTCTTGTAGCCAGTCCAGTTATTTTTCCGCGGTTTGCTGCTGGCCGCAATAACCTATTTTTTAAAACTAGGCAACATTAACCATGGGCGACATATTTACTGTAGTTAACATGGGCCTCCTACGGTCCGTAGAAACAATGGGCCTTCTAAGGGTCGTAGAAACAATGGGCCTTCTAGGGGCGTAGAAACCATGGGCCTTATACGGGCCGTTGAAACAATGGGCCTTCTATGGGCCTTATCATCAATGGGCCTTCTACGGGCCGTATGATCGGTTGGCCAAACATGGGCCAATAATAGACCACACTATGGCCGTAAATGGGCTAGATTTGAAATCGCCCATTCATTGGCCGACCATAACGGACCATCGTTAATCGGCCGTATTTGATGACGCTATGAAAACGGCCCAATGTATTAACGGGCCACAAACGGGCCGACTGTAACCACGGGCTGAATTTGGCCCACAAGCTAAAAATGACAATAACGGGCCGAAAGTAAATGAATGCTATAAATAAGCCCAAGAATAAATGGGCCCTGAGAAGGCCGAAAGATAACATGGGCTGGAAACGGCCCAACGGAATAATGGGCCATTAATGGGTATAAAGTGATACACCGTTCATTAGGGGCAGTTTTACCACGGGCCGTTAATGGGCCGAGGGTTACTAAGGGCATCATATGGGCCGAAAGACGTCATGGGCCATACATGGGCCGGAAGTCGGGCTGTAATTATATTGGACGGCCCAGATGACGCTACCTGGCCTAATTCGGATAGGCCGTAAACGGGCCCTGGGTTAGCGGGCTGTAAATGGGCTGTATGCGAACATGCCGTTAACAGGCTTGTCGTGGGCCGGCCCGCCACCTTTTGACCAAGTCAAACGGGTCGGCCTTTTCACAGGAATGGGCCTCTGTTGGGCCATGCCACATGTCGACGTATCATTGGCGCTTTGGGTCCAATGAGTGGATGACATCTGTCCCAACGGCGAGCCGACACGTGTTCCCTCCAGCCAATGATGATTTTACATGTGGAAAATCCCCATTGGTCGGGGCCGTTAACGGGTTATCGGATCCAAAACCTGACCCGATAGCTTAACGGCATTCCGTTATGGTGGATGCCACGTGTTGGTCACCCTTGACGAAAGCACTTCTGTGACGCGCGATTTATCGTCATGGAAGTGGACACTTCCGTGAAGATAATTTTGGTAATTTCATGGAACACTTCTACGACAGCACAAGTATGACTATCTTGATTCTGTCATAAAATTGTCATGGATGTACATGCATGACAGAAAATGTGACCTACTGTGACAAACACGTATCATCACGGAAGTGTATTTTTTTTGTAGTGACTTCAAGAGTAAATGACACAAGTTCGAAGGTAGAGCATGGCTGACAAAAGCAAGGGATACAATTTACCAAAGGCATTATGTATCATGGTAAGAACTCAAGGTTTTGAGAATATTGTGGCACCCCGGCTCAGAGGGACCGGAACACCACGTATTCCGGCCTAGAGATCAAGTCTTCTGGAATACCGTACTGCTTGGCATAGAAGAATCAACTCTTTATTACAAATACTCGGGGATACAAGGGTTCCAATATAAAGTGAATTAAATTGGCATGGCGACACTACGCCTGCTCAGGTAGTTCTATGCTAGTAGTAGAACAACTCGAAGCAGCGGAATAACTTCTAGTAGTGGAACAACAACAACAACGACGGACTCCACTCCGCAGGCACTCTGAATGGGACGTGATCATAGTGCACATACTCGGACTCCTTGCTAAGCAATAAATCCCGGCATGACCTACAATCTGGCATGACACGCCTGGTGAGTACTTTGAATGCACTCGCAATCTCACAACAACCAAAGCAATCAAGACAAACCATAGTATGGCATTTACAGGTTAATCATCGATGATGACCACGATACTACTAGGACAACATGAGCATCGCAAGAACATGATATGAACAGGATGATAATTGTACTAGCATGCAGGGGGTCGATGTTTAAGGTCTCGTGGACCAACTTACTCTGCTCGGAGGTTATCTCATGAACACCATAAATATCCATATTACTTACCATCGTGATCATCACAAGATCACCTCATCATTATGAAGAATACCATCGTGATGATCTCGTGACCACATTATCATTATCAAGAATACCATCGTGATCATCTTATGACCACATAAAGATCAACCAACTTCTGTCCTCATCGGGCTATCGATAGATTATACACTTTTCAGAGGTTAGTACATTGTACCCACACCACAGAACCCATGGCCTTGTGCTTCCATTTGGGTGGACCAAGGGCGTTCCGACGAAATTGATATTTTGCATGACACTCTGCTGGCCACTCTGACCAACTCCCCTTTTGGTTAAGTCATGGGTGGCACCAGATGCCACTCCGGACATCAAACGGCCACCGTCGTGGAAAAACAAAAAAGGTCCCAAAAGGGGACATGAGCGCAATACCAAACACGGGCACATAAGGCTTATGGATGCCTACCTGATCAAGGTATGTATCCGGTCACCAGAAGGTGTTCCGGGGGTACCGGGTACATATCGGGTCACCAGAAGGGGTTCCGGGCAACCCCCGACAAACTATATGGGCCTAATGGGCCAAGAGTGGAACAGACCAGCCCCCAAGGGGCTGGTGCGCCCCCTATAGGCCAAAATAAGGGGAGAAGGAAAGGAGGGAAGGGAGAAGGAAAGGGGAGGATTCGGCCTTCCCCTTTCCTTCCCCTCACCCCTCTCTTTCGTTCCCCTCCGACACTTATGGAAGGGGGAGAGGCCGACTTGTAGGAGGCGCCCAAGTAGGATTACTCCTACTTGGGGCGCCCCTTGCTGCCCCTCTCTCTCTCCCACCTATATATATGTGGGGGGCACCGCTAGAACACACAACACTACTAGGAAAAGGCCTGCTAGTGGCGCACCTGTTGTGGCCATTAATGGCGCACTACAGGTGCGCCACTAGTAACTAATACTAATGGCGCACCCCTGGTGCGCCATTAGTATACCAGATACTAATGGCGCAACAGGGAGTGCGCCATTAGTATATCACACGGTGCGCCATTAGTATGCCAGATACTAATGGCGCACCACATAGAAGTGTGCCATTAATAACAATTTTTTTTCAGAATTTTTTTTTCAAAAGTTTTTCAGATTTATTTTTTCGTTTTTTTCTGAATCTTGGGTCACTATGGCCTAATATCGGGTCAATATGCTTAATCTCAAGTCAAATCGCACTCTGTTGTCAAACTTCCCGAAAGGTCACCATCCTCACACTACTCCAGCCCAAGCACGCTTAACTTGAGAGTTCTATCCAACCCCAGCACCAGCTCACTTAACACGCACTTGTTGATATATCTAGCATATCAATCCTATTAAACCTTGTTGATGTCTAGGACTTTTTCATGTTCATGAGTGTGATGAAATTTCGAAAAAATATTTCAAACTTTTGTTCATATTACGTATCATATTTTGAACATTTTTTCCAAAAAACAAATTGAAACTATTTTTTTCTGTTACTAGTGGTGCACCTAGCAAATGGTGCGCCACTAGTAAGTTTGAATTTTTTTCCATTTTCCCCCTCTAGATCTTAAAAGCCTCATGTCTTTTTTCTATTAGGTTTTTGTGGATTCTAAAAATGTTCAACGGGTTTCATATAAAAAACTTTTTAATCCGAGTTCGTATGCAAAAGTTATGCCCATTTTATAAATTCCACAGAGATTTTGCAAATAAATTCAAAATTCATATTTGTAAATTTTCCCAACAACTAGACCACATATCACATGGGAAACTTATTTTATTTTATTTTATTTGACATTTCCATCATTTTCTTTTATTTTTTTAAACCTGAAAAGGAGGTCCAGGGGGGGTGAATTCGGTGGAATTTTTGGGCAAAACTAGTAATGGCGCACCGTGGGTGTGGTGCGCCATTACTAGTTAAAACTAGTAATGGCGCACCACACCCACGGTGCACCATTACTAGTTTTGAAAAAAATTAGTAGTGGCGCACCGAGGGTGTGGTGTGCCATTACTAGCGCCATTACTAGTTTTGGAAAAAAAATAAAAAAAATTGTTAGTAGTGGCGCACCGAGGGTGTGGTGCGCCATTACTAGTTAAAACTAGTAATGGCGCACTATCCCCTGGTGCGCCATTACTAGTTTTGAAAAAAATAAAAAAAATGTTAGTAGTGGCGCACCGTGGACGTGGTGCGCCATTAGTATTTGGACACTAATGGCGCACCAACACATGGTGCGCCACTGCTATATAGTAGTGGCGCACCACATGTGTGGTGCGCCATTAATGTCATATTATCTATAGGCCTTTTCCTAGTAGTGCAACATTAATTCCTAGCCGTGTGCGGCGCCCCCCTCCACAGTTTACGCCTCCGGTCATACTATTGTAGTGCTTAGACGAAGCCCTGCACGGATCACTTCACCGTCACCACACCGTCATGCTGATGAAACTCTCCCTCGACACTTTGCTGGATCAAGAGTTCGAGGGACGTCATCGAGCTGAACGTGTGCAAAACTCGAAGGTGCCGTACATTCGGTGCTTGATCGTTCGGAACAAGAACAAGTTCGACTACATCAACCGCGTTGTCAAACGCTTCCGCTTCCGGTCTACAAGGGTACGTGGACACACTCTCCCCCTCTCGTTGCTATGCATCTCCTAGATAGATTTTGCGTGAGCATAGCACATTTTTTGAAATTGCATGCTACATTCCCCAACGGTGGCATCAGAGCCAGGTCTATGCGTAGATGATATGCACGATTAGAACACAAAGAGTTGTGGGTGGTGATCATCATACTACTTACCACCAATGTCTTATTTTGACTCGGCGGTATTGGATGAAGCGACCTGGACCAACCTTACATGACCACGTTCATGAGACCGGTTGCACCAACAGACATGCAACTAGTCTTGCATAAAGGTGGCTGGTGGGTGTCTGTTTCTCCAACTTTAGTTGAATCGAATTTGACAGCGGCTAGTCCTTATTGAAAGTTAAAATAGCAAACTTGATAAATCACCATTTTGGTTAAAATGCATACGTAAGGACGATTTTTACTAGAGGCCCATAGTAGCCACGTAAAACTTGCAACAATAAAGTAGAGGACGTATAACTTGTTTTTGCAGGGCATGTTGTAATGTGATATGGTCAAGACATGATGTGATATACGTTAATGTATGAGATGATCATGTTTTGTACAAGTTATCGGCAACTGGAAGGAGCCTTATGGTTGTGGCTTTATTGTATGAAATGAAAACGCCATGTAATTGCTTTAGTTTATCACTATGCGTTACCGATAGTTGCAGAAGCAATAGTTGGCGAGATGACCACGACACTACGATGGAGATCAAGGTGTCAAGCCGGTGACGATGGAGATCATGACGGTGCTTTGGAGATGGAGATCAAAGGCACAAGATGATGATGGCCATATCATGTCACATATTTTGATTACATGTGATGTTCATCTTTTATGCATCTTATTTTTCTTAGTACGGCGGTAGCATTATAAGATAATCCCTTACTAAAATTTCAAGGTATAAGTGTTCTCCCTAAGTATGCACCGTTGCGACAGTTCATCGTGCTGAGACACCACGTGATGATCGGGTGTGATAAGCTCTACGTTCACATACAATGGGTGCAAGACAGTTTTGCACATGCGGAATACTCGGGTTAAACTTGACGAGCCTAGCATTTTCAGACATGGCCTCGAAACACTGGAGACCGAAAGGTCAAACGCGAATCATATAGTAGATATGATCAACATAGAAATGTTCACCATTGAAGACTACTCCATCGAACGTGATGATCAGACATGGTTTAGTTGATTGGGATCACGTAATCATTTAGATGACTATCCAAATGGGAGTTCTTAAGTAATATGATTAATTGAACTTAATTTATCATGAACATAGTCTTGATAGTATTTGCATATCTATGTTGTAGATCAATAGCTCGCTTATAGCTCGTCTGTTTTATTTTTGATATGTTCCTAGAGAAAACTAAGTTGAAAGATGATAGTAGCAATGATGCGGACTGGGTTCGTAATCTGAGGGTTATCCACATTGCTGCACAGAAGAATTATGTCCATGATGCACCACTACGTGACGAACCTGTTACAGGAGCAGATGCAGACGTTATGAACGTTTTGCAAGCTCGATATGATGACTACTTGATAGTTTAGTGCACAATTCCTTACGGCTTAGAACAGGGACTTCGAAAATGTTTTGAACGACATGGAGCATGTGAGATGTTCCAAGAAGCTGAAAATGATATTTCAGACTCATGCCCGTGTTAAGAGGTATGAGACCTCTGACAAGTACTTTGCCTACAACATGGAGGAGAATAGCTCAGCTAGTGAGCATGTCCTCAGAATGTCTGGGTACTACAATTACTTGAATCAAGTGGGAGTTAATCTTCCAGATAAGATAGTGATTGACATAATTCTCTAGTCACTATCTTGAAGCTACTAGAACTTTGTGATGAAATATAATTTGCAAGGGATGACGAAAATGATTCCCAAGCTCTTCGCGATGCTGAAATTGGCAAAGGTAGAAGTCAAGAAGATCATCAAGTGTTGATGATTAACAAGACCACTAGTTTCAAGAAAAAGGGCAAGGGAAAGAAAGGGAACTTCAAGAATAATGGCAAGCAAGTTGCCACTCCCATGAAGAAACCCAAAGCTAGACCCAAGCCTGAAACAGAGTACTTCTACTGCAAAGGAAATGGTCACTGGAAGTGGAACTGCCCTAGATACTTGGCGGATAAGAAGGATGGCAAAGTGAACAAAGGTATATTTGATATACATTTTATTGATGTGTACTTTAGTAGTGTTCATAGTAACCCCTGGGTGTTTGATACTAGTTCAGTTGCTAGGATTAGTAACTCAAAACAGGAGTTGCAAAATGAATAGAGACTAGTTAAGGGCAAGGTGATGATGTTTGTTGGAAGTAATTCCAAGGTTGATACGATCACCATCGCACACTCCTTCTACCTTCGGGATTAGAATTCAACCTAAATAAATGTTATTTGGTGTTTGCGTTGAGCATTAATGTGATTAGATCATGTTTATTGCAATACGGTTATTCATTTAAGTCAGGGAATAATTATTGTTCTATTTATATGTATAAAACCTTCTGTGGTCATACACCCAATGTGAATGTTCTATTGAATCTCGATCTTAGTGATACACATTTTCATAATATTGATGACAAAAGAAAGTTGATAATGATAGTGCAACATATTTGTGGCACTAACATTTAGGTCATATTGGTGTAAAACGCATGAAGAAACTCCATGCAGATGGACTTTTGGAATCACTTGATTATGAATCATTTGATGCTTGCGAACCATGCCTCATGGGCAAGATGATCAAAACTCTGTTCTCCGGAACAATGGAGCGAGCCACTGACTCATTGGAAATAATACATACCGATGTATGCAGTCCGACGAGTGTTCAGGCTCGCGGCGGGTATTGATACGTCCATTTTGCATCATGCTTTTATATTGATATTTAATGCATGATGGGTTGTTATTACACATTATATCACAATACTTATGCCTATTCTCTCTTATTTTATAAGGTTTACATGAAGAGGGAGAATGCCGGCAGCTGGAATTCTGGACTGGAAAAGGAGCAAATATTAGAGACCTATTCTGCACAACTCCAAAAGTCCTGAAACTTCACGGAGCTTATTTTTGGAATATCTAAAAAATATTGGGCGAAGAAAGAACTAGAGGGGGGCCACCAGCCAGCCACAAGGGTGGACGGTGCGCCCTACCCCCTGGCGCGCCCCCCTAATACGTCTCCAACATATCTATAATTTTTTATTGTTCCATGGTGTTATATTATCAACCTTGGATTATTTATAATTATTTTATAGTCATTTTATATCATTTTTGGTACTAACCTATTCACATAGTGCCAAGTGCCAGTTGTTGCTTTCTGCATGTTTTTTAGATCGCAGGAAATCAATACCAGACGTAGTGCAAATGCAACGAAACTTCACGGAGATTTTGTATGGACCAGAAGACACCTAATGGGCCCAGGCTGCGCTTGGGGGGTGCTCCAAGGGGAGCACAACCCACCAGGGCGCGCGAGGAGGCCCAGGCGCGCCCTGGTGGGGTGTGCCCACCTCGGGCGCCCCCCGGACCGCCTCATTGCTGTATAAATACCCCAATATTCTAGAAACCCTAGGGGAGTCCACGAAAATCAATTCCAGCCGCCGTAGAGTCCAGAACCACCAGATCCAATCTAGACACCATCACGGAGGGGTTCACCAATTCATTGGTGCCTCTCCGATGACGCGTGAGTAGTTCTTCGTAGACCTTCGGGTCCGTAGTTAGTAGCTAGATGACTTCCTCTCTCTTGTTGAATTGTCAATACAATGGTCTCTTGGAGATCTATATGATGTAACTCTTTTTCTGGTGTGTTTGTTGGGATCGGGTGAACTTTGAGTTTATGATTAGATCTATCTTTTTATATCCATGAAAGTTATTTGAGTATCTTTGATCTCTTATACGCATGATCTCTTATAGCCTCATATTTCTTCTCCGATATTTGGGTTTTGTTTGGCCAACTTGATCTATTTATCTTGCAATGGGAAGAGGTGCTTTGTAGTGGGTTCGATCTTACGATGCTTGATCCCAGTGACAGAAGGGGAACCGACACGTCTGTATCATTGCTACTAAGGATAAAACGATGGGGTCTATCTCTACATAGATAGATCTTGTCTACATCATGTCAACGTTCTTATTGCATTACTTCGTTTCTCCATGAACTTAATACACTAGATGCATGCTGGATAGCGGTCGATGTGTGGAGTAATAGTAGTAGATGTAGGCAGGAGTCGGTGTACTAATCTTGGACGTGATGCCTATATAATGATCACCGCCTGGATATCATCATGATTATTAGAAGTTCTATCAATTGCCCGGCAGTAATTTCTTTACCCACTGTTTGCTATTTTTCTCGAGAGAAGCCACTAGTGAAACCTACGGCCCCCGGGTCTCTTTCTCATATATTTGCCTTTACGATCTGCTTTTCCTTTTCTTTTATTTTTACATCTATTAAACCAAAAATACAAAAATACCTTGTTATGTTTTATTCTTATTTATTTTATTTGGCGTTCGATCTATCAATCTACTACAATTTCCTCACGTCCGTTTGCCAATTTCTGGCGCCGTTGCCCAAAAGGGATTGACAACCCCTTTAACACATCGGGTTGCGAGTAGTTGTTATTTGTGTGCAAGGGCTGTTTACGTAGTGTCACTGGTGCACGTTGGTGCTATACAAACGGTTTTTAACCCCTTTCCACGATGGCATTTGGAACCGTCGCAGAAACCATGGGCGATAGGGGGGTCCTTACCACACGACCCAGAAACCGTCGGGGATATGCCCTCCTGGCACACACGCTCAGCAAAATGAGGTCGTGTGCGACCGCCGAGCGCTCAAATACGGAAATACTTATACTAGAGCTAAAAAATACAATTATCCAGGCGAAATTGTTTCAAGTGGCAAGTACATCCCACACAGTCAGTCCCCACTAAACGTTTCCATTCGTATGTACATCCCACACAGTCGCTACAAGGAAAACGTTTCCGTTCACAGGTACATCACACACAATTTTTCCCGTTAAATCATTTGTGATAGCGGTGCCATTGCACATGATAGTAATAATTTTATCGTTTGCGTTATTGAATGCATGACACACGGTGCGTAGAAGAAACTGTGTGGCTAAGGCTGCCCAACACACACAGTTTTTATGTGGTAAACGTTTGCGCAAGGTGGCCTAACGCAAACAGTTTTCAAGAGAAAGTCGTGTGTGAAGTGGAGATTGATCGCACATGAGGTGGATCCTAGAAACGTTTTTGATCTCCACGTATATCGCAGACGTTTCGCTTTCCCAAACAGTGTGCAGTGTAATCCCTAATTAATCCCTAATTTAAAAATCACATGTTTTGAATTTGAATGTAGGCAATCACTTATTTCATATCCAACCATGTTTATTACAAATATAGGCTCAACCACAAATGCATAATTTGATGCACATGTACATATACTAAAGAACTACAGAAGCACCAAGTAAAGAATGATGAACCACAGTTGTACTAAAGACTGTGAAGGGAGAGGCGAAAGACATTCTGGTTGCTGGAGAAAGTGAAGCGGAATGCCCATATTGTGCCCTCCTCCATGCGTAATCCGTGCATGACTCTAGGCCAACCCCTTGTGATGGCTGCCCGTCCATCCTTCACTGTCTTCATTAGGACTTCTCGATGCTCATTGTAGTCTGGATGAAATACTTTAACCTTCATTGTGTGTCAACTGCTTTGGGAACCACTGGGAATAAAAAGATTCAGACATTGTTGTCTAACAACTCATTATGGGCAGTAAAAAGAGAAGGCTGCAGAGTTTGTAGTTACCATCCTACAGCTCACTGTTGTGTTGGATAGAGCATAAACAAATAATTTGCTTGCCACCATTCGTATGTTTTTGCTAATAATCCTTATGAGTTTCCTCACTTGATGCTTGTTCATCAATATCTCATTGCCCCATACGCAAAAAGGGTCGATGCATGGATCATTGCCAAGGGCATATGTACCTACAAGCAACAAGTCAATAGTAGAAGCTAACTAGTGTCCAGGCCTGGATCTATATGCACTACATTATGGAACGACAGGGGGAGTACAAGCCGAGGGATGAAGCTAACCTCGGCGGAAAATGGTGGCCACTCCAGTTGTTGTCCTGCATAGGTAGTGGAAAGGCATGATAAGTACAGCAACCTTAACATCAAACAAATATAGCAAAGTTAAAAACATCATCTTCCAATGATAGCTTGAATGTGTTGGTTTCAGCATGCTGTTAAAGCTGATATAAAATGGAAGGCAATGTTACCAACAGGAGGCTTAACAACCATCAAATATTGCAATTCAAACTGGTATTGTTGAAAATGAATAGAACGTAGGTAATGCTTAAACATCACACTGAATAAATTTGTAAAACTGAAATAAAGGGCATGTGTTAACTACACCAGGAATAACTGGAACCAAATATAGCCGTTCAAACTAGTATTGATGTAGTCGAGCGGCACAGTTCCGACTTGCACATAATGAACAACACATTGCGAATGACTGAAATAAACAAGGCATAAATGACCAGAATAACAACCAAATATAGCCATTGAAAACTGGACAGAGTCTCACTACAACCAACCTAGCAAGCAAATACAGATAAACAGGGCATATGCCTAAAAACTGGACAAATGCTCACTTCAACCAACCTAACAAGCAGATAAAGATAAACAAGGCATCTGCTTGATAACTGGACAAATGCTAAAAAAAGCAACCTAACAACCAAATACAGATAAACAAGGAATTTCTTGATAACTGGAGAAATGCTAAAAGAAGCAACCTAACAACCAAATACAGATAAACAAGGCATCTGCTTGATAACTGGACAAATGCTCACTCCAACCAACCTAACAACCAAATACAGATAAACAAGGCATCTACTCACTATAAACAACCAAATATAGCCATTCGTGAAACTGAAGTGGAAAATTCATACTTAAACAACCCATAGACCTATTGAACAATACATTTTTGCATAACTGAAATAATTAGACACGGCACAGTTAAAGCACCACACGCCAAATGCTACTACAACAAAACATACGGGTTGGCAAGCTAGAAAAGGTAAGATTTGCTGATAGAATGTTGCCTCACATTTCATGGACGGGATCCTACCAGTTGGAAGAGCACAGACCCATGGTGCGCTCTCTGATGCCTCAGATGGGCTGTTTACCTTGGGAGAACCTTCGTGGGTGCCCTCCTCGTGGTCGTGGTTGTGGTCGATGAGATATGACTTGGCAATTGAGGATCCCAAGCCGCCGCCGTAGAACGCGTCCTTCAGAAATGACAAAATGGGCTCGATGGCGTATAAAGCTCGCAAATCCTTGACCGCTTGGCGGAGGAGATCAGCGGCAGGTGATAACCCACAAGTATAGGAGATCGCAATAGTTTTCGAGGGTAGAGTATTCAACCCAAATTTATTGATTCGACAAAAGGGCAGCCAAAGAATATTCTCAAGTATTAGTTGTTGAGTTGTCAATTCAACCACACCTGAAAGACTTAATATCAGCAGCAAAGTATTTAGTAGCAAAGTAGTATGGAAGTAACGGTAACGGTGACAAAGTAACAGTAGCAGTTTTTGTAGTAATCGTAACAGTGGCAATGGAAAAGTAACTAAGGAAAGATCAATATGTGAAAAGCTCGTAGGCAATGGATCAGTGATGGATAATTATGTCAGATGCGATTCCTCATGCAACAGTTATAACATAGGGTGACACAGAACTAGCTCCAATTCATCAATGTAATGTAGGCATGTATTCCGAATATAGTCATACGTGCTTATGGAAAACAACTTGCATGACATCTTTTGTCCTACCCTCCCGTGGCAGCGGGGTCCTATTGGAAACTAAGTGATATTAAGGCCTCCTTTTAATAGAGTACCGGACCAAAGCATTAACACTGAGTGAATACATGAACTCCTCAAACTACTGTCATCACCGGGAGTGGTCTCGATTATTATCACTTCGGGGTTGCCGGATCATAACACATAGTAGGTGACTATTGACTTGCAAGATAGGATCAAGAACTCACATATATTCATGAAAACATAATAGGTTCAGATCTGAAATCATGGCACTCGGGCCCTAGTGACAAGCATTAAGCATAGCAAAGTCATAGCAACATCAGTCTTAGAACATAATGGATACTAGGGATCAAACCCTAACAAAACTAACTCGATTACATGATAAACCTCATCCAACCCATCACCGTCCAGCATTCCTGCAATGGAATTACTCACGCACGGTGGTGAGCATCATGAAATTGGTGATGGACGATGGTTGATGATGATAACAGCGATGGTTCCCCTCTCCGGAGCCCCGAACGGACTCCACATCAGCCCTCCCAAGAGAGATTAGGGCTTGGCGGTGGCTCTGTATCGTAAAACGCGATGAATCCTTCTCTCTGATTTTTTTTCTCCCCGAACGTGAATATATGAAGTTGGAGTTGAGGTCGGTGGAGTCTTAGGGGGGCCATGAGGCAGGGGGCGCACCCCAGGGGGTTGGGCGCTCCCTACACCCCCGTGGACAGGGTGTGCGCCCCCCTAATGCTGATTCTCTCGGCCAATATTTTTTATTATTTCCAAAACATGTCTCCGTGTATTTTCAAGCCATTTCGAGAACTTTTATTTTTGCAGAAAAATAAATGCATGGCAATTCTGCTGAAAACAGCGTCAATCCGGGTTAGTTCCATTCAAATCTTGCAAGTTAGAGTGCAAAACAAGGGCAAAAGTGTTTGGAAAAGTAGATACGTTGGAGATGTATCAACTCCCCCAAGCTTAAACATTTGCTTGTCCTGAAGCAATTCAGTTGACAAACTGAAAGTGATAAAGACAAACTTTTACAAACTCTGTTTGATCTTGTTGTTGCAAATATGTAAAGCCAGCATTCATGTGTTCAGCAAAGATTATGAACTAACCATATTCACAATAACATTTAGGTCTCATATTTACTCATATCAACTAGCGAGCAATAATAATAAATCGGATGACAACACTTCCTCAAAACAATCATAACATGATATAACAAGATGGTATCTCGCTAGCCCTTTTTTAGACCGCAAAACATAAATGCAGAGCACCTCTGAAGATCAAGGACTGACTAGACATTGTAATTCTTGGTAAAAGAGATCCAGTCACAGTCATACTTAATGTAAATTAATAGTAATGCATGCAAATGACAGCGGTGCTCTCCAACTGGTGCTTTTTAATAAGAGGATGCTGACTCAACATAAAATTAAATAGATAAGCCCTTCGTAGAAGGAAGCAGGGATTTGCAAAGGTACGAGAGCCCGGGTTTTGAAACAGCGATAAATAATAATTTGAGTGGCATACTTTCATTGTCAACATAACAACCAAGAGATCTCAATATCTTCCATGCTACACACATTATAGGTGGTTCCCAAACAGAATGGTAAAGTTTATACTCCCCCAACACCAACAAGCATCAATCTATGGCTTGCCCAAAACAACGGGTGCCTCCAACTAACAACAATCCTGGGGTAGTTTTCTTTGGAATTATTTTGATTTGAGCATGGGACTGGGCATCCCGGTTACCATCCACTTTCTCGAGTGATGAGCGGAGTCCACTCATCGTGAGAATAACCCACTTAGCATGGAAGATATAGACAGCCCTAGTTGATACATTAGCTATTCGAGCATACAAAACAGAATTTCATTTGAAGGTTTAGAGATTGGCACATACAAATTTACTTAGAACGGCAGGTAAATACCGCATATAGGAAGGTATGGTGGACTCATACGGAATAACTTTGGGGTTTATGGAAGTGGATGCACAAGCAGTATTCCCGCTTAGTACAAATGAAGGCTAGAAAGAAACTGAGAAGCGACCAACTAGAGAGCGACAACAGTCATGAACATGCATTAAGATTAATCAACAGTGAGTGCAAGCATTAAGATTTTGTTTCAACTACATGCGTCAACATGTGCCAAGTCAAGCCACTCAAATCGTTCAAAGGAGGATACCACCCTATCATACCACATCACAACAATTTTAATAGCATGTTGGCACGAAAGGTAAACCATTATAAACTCCTAGCTAATTAAGCATGCCTTGAGCAACTATAATCTCTAATTGTCATTGCAAACATGTTTCATTCATAATAGGCTGAATCAGGAACGATGAACTAATCATATTTATGAAAACAAGATAGGTCGAGTTCATACCAGCTTCTCTCATCTCAATCAGTCCATCATATATCGTCATTATTACCTTTCATTTGCACGACCGAGTGGTGTGGATAATAATAATAGTGCACGTGCATTGGACTAAGCTGGAATCTGCAAGCATTTAATACAAGGGAGAAGACAAGGTAATATGGGCTCTTGCTTAAATCAACAATAATGCATATGAGAGCCACTCAACACTTTCATTATGGTCTTCTCATCTCGACCCCCAAAGAAAAGAAATAAAATAAAACTATTTACACGGGAAAGCTCCGAACAAGCAAAAGAAGAACAAGAAATCTTTTTGGGGTTTATTTTAATTACTACTAATACTACAGGCATGGAAAGTAAACTGGCTAAAAGCTACAACCAATTTTTTTGTTTTTCTTAAGGTTATTCAAACACACAAGAAGAATACTTAGAAGAGAAAATAAACTAGCATGGATAGTACAATGAAAAAGTATGAGCACCGACACCTAGGATGAGTGTGTGAACATGAATGTAATGTCTGTGAGAAGTACGTACTCCCCCAAGCTTAGGATTTTGCCGTAAGTTGGTCTATGCCCATGGATGGCCTGGCGGATATCCAAAGTCTTAACTGGGGTTTTACTGAGATGCAGCGGCGACTGCCTCAAGAGCTGCAGCTCGGAGGCGAGCTGCTTCCGTACTCCTCTCATATTCGTTCGCCTCCTCCCTGGTTATAACATATCTCCTTTTTGCCTGAAAGTTAAAGAAAGTAGGAGCAGGGAGGGCAATATGGATAGTGCGCCAGCTGTCAAAGATTAGTCAGTACTGGAGGAACTGTTCATTCCTCTCAACTAACTGGTGGCAAACCATGGCATTATAATCTAGATAAGCAGGAGGCAACTCTATATCATTTTCTTGTATGGGTACATCAAGATAATTAGCTACACGAGTTGCATAAATTCCACCAAACAAATCTCCGCTTGTACCATTAAGATGCAACCTACGTGCAATAATGGCCCCCAATTTATATTGTTTATCTCCTAATACCGCACTCTTGAGGACACTAAGATCTGGAACGCGATGTGACAAGCCTCATCTTTACCGTTAATGCATCTACCTATAAAGAGAGCAAAATAATGTATGTAAGGGAAATATGCTCCCTATGGTAGCTTGTGTGATTTATCTAGATTCCCCCACAGTGATACTAGCAAGAAAGTCTTTATATTCAGATTTGCGAGGTTCACTAACATTGCCCCACTGCGGGAGTTTACAAGCAGTATTAAAATCTTCTAGGTCCATGGTATATGAATTATCATAAAGATCAAATAGAACAGTGTGAGAATTGCGTGAGGATGTAAATTTAAACCTTATCACAAAGGAATCAGTTAGGTACGGAGTAGTATTGTGGGCACTTATCTGACACGAAGCCCTCAAGATCAGCATTACGCACATATGTGTCAAATTCATTCTTGATGTCTGCTTGGACCATAAACTCCTCTGACGGCCATTCACAAGGCCGCAGTTGAGCTTCCCTTGGTGGTTCATCGTCTGGCTCACGTATCGTGAGCCTTGGTCCTTGCTTCCTTGAGGAACCACCTTGGTACATTTTTCTTTCTCTGAAAAATTTCTGAAAATTTTAGTGACTCAAAATAAAAGTGAACAAAACTAAACAAGATTGATAGCAACTACTCCCACAAGTACCTAGAAAGTATATCATGCATTAGAACTACTTGGGACCATATAAATTTGACATGCAAGCTCAAGAACAGGGTCACCTAAGCAGCGAAAATTTGCAATAAATAAAGCACTAGAACAAAAAATAATTGGACCATTGGAGAAGTCACATACCGAAGAACCCCCAAAACAGTTCTGTGGATGGAGCTTTGAGCAAGGAGATCGAAAATGGTAGCAAGATGAGCTAGAACACGGGTTTGAGCTATGTGAGGATTTTTTCTGGAGAAAGAAGAAGCAAGTGGGTGCTAGAATAAGTGGAGGGGGTCGACGTGGGGCCCACGAGGTAGGGGGCGCGCCCAGGGGGTGGGCGCGCCCTGTGCCCTCATGGCCAAATGGTGGGCCCCTCTGGTGTGTTCTCAGTGCCAGATATTCTTAAATATTGTACAAAAAGTCATATTTCATTTTCAGGATGTTTGGAGAACTTTTATTTTTGAGGTATTTTTTATTGCAAGAATAGTTCAGAAAACAGACAGAAAATACTATTTTTGCTTTATTTAACCTAAATAACATAAAGTAAAAGGAGGGTACAGAGAGTTGTGCTTTCTAACTTCATCCATCTCATGCTCATCAAAAGGAATCCACTAACAAGGTTGATCAAGTCTTGGTAACAAACTCTTTCCGAATAGCACAAAACCGGAGCATTTTTTAATAACACTAGGTTACCTCAACGGGGATATGCATGTCCCCAACAATAAGAATATCATAGTTCTTCTTGATGGTAGGAAGAGGGAATTCAAAACCTCCAATAATAATCGTTGAAATTTTTCCAATAGAGTTGATACTGTGGACTTGAGGTTGTTTCCTCGAAAAGTGTACCGTGTGTTCATTACCATTAACATGAAAAGTGACATTGCCTCTATTGCAATCAATAACAGCCCCTACAGTATTCAAAAATGGTCTACCAAGGATAATCGACATACTATCGTCCTCAGGAATATCAAGAATAACAAAGTCCGTTGATATAGTAACGTTTGCAACCACAACAGGCACATCCTCACAAATGCCGACAGGTATAGCAGTTGATTTATCGGTCATTTGCAAAGATATTTCAGTAGGTGTCAACTTATTCAAATCAAGTTTACGATATAAAGAGAGAGGCATAACACTAACACCGGCTCCAAGATCACATAAAGCAGTTTTAACATAGTTTCTTTTAATGGAGCATGGTATAGTTGGTACTCCTGTGTCTCCTAGTTTCTTTGGTATTCCACCCTTAAAAGTGTAATTAGCAAGCATGGTGGAAATTTCAACTTATGGTATCTTTCTTTTATTTGTAACAATATCTTTCATATACTTAGCATAAGGATTCATTTTAAGCATATCAGTCAAACGGATACGCAAAAAGATAGGTCTAATCATTTCAACAAAATGCACAAAATCCTCATCATCCTTTTTCTTGGATGGTTTAGGAGGAAAAGGCATGGGTTTCTGAACCCATGGTTCTCTATCTTTACCGTGCTTCCTAGCAACGAAGTCTCTCTTGTCATAACGTTGATTCTTTGATTGTGGGTTATCAAGATCAACAGCAGGTTCGATCTCTACATCATTGTTATTGCTAGGTTGAGCATCAACATGAACGTCATCATTAACATTATCACTAGGTTCATGTTCATCACCAGATTGTGTTTCAACATCAGAAATAGAAATATCATTGGCATTCTCAGGTGTGTCAACAACAGGTTCACAAGAAGCATGCAAAGTCCTATCATTTTTTTTCTTCCTCTTAGAAGGACTAGGTGCATCAACATTAGTTCTCTGAGAATCTTGCTCAACTCTCTGAGGGTGGCCCTCAGGATACAAAGGTTCCTGAGTCATTTTACCCCCTCTAGTCATAACTCTAACAGCATTATCATTTTTCTTATTATTTAATTCATTGAGCAAATCATTTTGAGCTTTAAGCACTTGTTCTGCTAGAGTGGTAACCATATAAGCATGTTTACTAATAAGTTTAAGGTTACCTTTAACTCTGGACATATAATCACTCAAGTGTTCAATCATATAAGCATTACGTTTCAATTGTCTACCAACATAAGCATTGAAGTTTTCTTGTTTAACAACAAGATTATCAAACTCATCTAAGCATTGGCTAGTAGATTTATTATGAGGAATAACACCTTCATCAAATCTATAAAGAGAATTTACCTTTACTACCTGTGTCGGGTTATCAAGACCATGTATTTCTTCAATAGGTGGTAAATTCATAACATCTTCTGCTTTAATACCTTTTTCTATCATAGATTTCTTTGCCTCTTGCATATCTTCAGGACTGAGAAATAGAATACCCCTTTTCTTCGGAGTTGGTTCAGGGAGTGTCCAATCATTACCATTACTCAATATATTATTCAATAGCAATTCAGCTTGCTCAACAGTCCGTTCCCTGAAAACACAACCACCACAACTATCCAGGTGGTCTCTGGAAGCATCGGTTAGTCCATTAAAAAAGATATCAAGTATTTCGTTTTTCTTGAGAGGATGACCAGGCAAAGCATTAAGTAATTGGAGAAGCCTCCCCCAAGCTTGAGGGAGACTCTCCTCTTCAAGGCAGCTTGTTTCTTATGAGCGGGGAAATATTTAGCAGAGAAGTAAGAAATCATATCCTGGGGACTACGCACACAACCAGGAGTAAGAGAATTAAACCATGTTTTAGCATCACCCTTTAATGAGAACGGAAATAATTTAAGGATATAGTACTAACGAATTTTTTCCTCATCAGTGAATAGGGTGGTGGCTATATCCATTAATTTTGTAAGATGTGCTACAACAGTTTCAGATTCATAGCCATAAAAAGGATCAGATTCAACCAAAGTAATTAACTCAGGATCGACAGAGAAATCATAACCCTTATCAGAAATACAGATAGGTGAAGTATCAAAAGCAGGGTCATATTTCATTCTAGCATTCAAAGACTTTTCTTTCAGCTTAGCTAACAGTTTCTTAAGATCATATCTATCTTTGCAAGCAAAAAGATCTCTAGCAGTTTCTTCATCCATAACGTAACCCCCAGGCACATCAGGCAATTCATATCTAGGGAGAGAATCTTCATCATCACTTTCATCAATATTATCAGTTTCAATAATTTCATTCTCTCTAACCCTAGCAAGTTGTTCATCAAGAAATTCACCTAATGGCACAGTATTATCAAGCATAGAAGTAGTTTCAACATAAGCATCATGTATAGTAGAAGTGGCATCATCAATAACATGCGACATATCAGAATCAATAGCAGGAGTAGGTTTAGGTGTCGCAAGTTTACTCAAAACAGAAGGTGAATAAAGTGCAGAGCTAGATGGCAATTCCTTACCTCCCCTCGTAGTTGAGGGATAAATCTTGGTTATTTCGTCTTTCAAGTTCCTCATAGTGATCAACAGATATAAATCCCAAGTGACTCAAAGAATAGAGCTATGCTCCCTGGCAACGGCGCCATAAAATAGTCTTGATAACCCACAAGTATAGGGGATCGCAACAGTTTTTGATGGTAGAGTATTCAACACAAATTTATTGATTCGACACAAGGGGAGCCAAAGAATATTCTCAAGTATTAGCAGCTGAGTTGTCAATTCAACTACACCTGAAAGTCTTAATATCTGCAGCAACGTATTTAGTAGCAAAGTAGTATGGAAGTAACGGTAACGGTGACAAAGGTAACAGTGGTAGTTTTTGTAGTAATCGTAACAGTGGCAATGGAAAAGTAACTAAGCAAAGATCAATATGTGAAAAGCTCGTAGGCAATGGATCAATGATGGATAATTATGTCGGATGCGATTCCTCATGCAACAGTTATAACATAGGGTGACACAGAACTAGCTCCAATTCATCAATGTAATGTAGGCATGTATTCCGAATATAGTCATACGTGCTTATGGAAAAGAACTTGCATGACATCTTTTGTCCTACCCTCCCGTGGCAGCGGGGTCCTATTCGCAACTAAGGAATATTAAGGCCTCCTTTTAATAGAGTACCGGACCAAAGCATTAACACTTAGTGAATACATGAACTCCTCAAACTACTGTCATCACCGGGAGTGGTCCCGATTATTGTCACTTCGGGGTTGCCGGACCATAACACATAGTGGGTTACTATTGACTTGCAAGATAGGATCAAGAACTCACATATATGCAGGAAAACATAATAGGTTCAGATCTGAAATCATGGCACTCGGGCCCTAGTGACAAGCATTAAGCATAGAAAAGTCATAGCAACATCAATCTTAGAACATAATGGATACTAGGGATCAAACCCTAACAAAACTAACTCAATTACATGATAAATCTCATCCAACCCATCACCGTCCAAGAAGCCTACGATGGAATTACTCACGCACGGCGGTGAGCATCATGAAATTGGTGATGGAGAATGGTTGATGATGACGACTGCGACGAATTCCCCTCTCCGGAGCCCCGAACGGACTCCAGATCAGCCCTCCCGAGAGAGATTAGGGCTTGGTGGCGGCTCTGTATCATAAAACATGATGAATCCTTCTCTCTGATTTTTTTCTCCCCGAACGTGAATATATGGAGTTGGAGTTGAGGTCGTTCGAGTCTCAGGGG
The DNA here is from genome assembly GCF_002575655.3 of Aegilops tauschii subsp. strangulata. Classification (NCBI taxonomy): domain Eukaryota; kingdom Viridiplantae; phylum Streptophyta; class Magnoliopsida; order Poales; family Poaceae; genus Aegilops; species Aegilops tauschii. The sequence continues at coordinate 73,550,963 of NC_053041.3, forward strand.
GCCCACGAGGCAGGGGGCGCTCCCCACACCCTCGTGGACAGGGTGTGGGCCCCCTGATGCTGATTCTTTCGCCAATATTTTTTATTATTTCCAAAATATGTCTCCGTGGATTTTCAAGTCATTCCGAGAACTTTTATTTCTGCACAAAAATAACACCACGGCAATTCTGCTGAAAACAGCGTTAGTCCGGGTTAGTTCCATTCAAATCATGCAAGTTAGAGTCCAAAACAAGGGCAAAAGTGTTTGGAAAAGTAGATACGTTGGAGACGTATCAGTAGGGCCGTCGAAGAGATTGATGGCGGTTGAACCAGAGGGGTTGGGGATGGACCACTTAACCAGTGACATGGCCCGCGTGAAGCCGTCGGTGTGGACGAGCTTGATGGCGTAGACAGCTTTCACGAGATACAGTAATACGCTAGCCCGCTGACATGAAGCCTTCGGCATGGCAACGTAGTCAACGTCTTCGCCGACTTCCATGGCAACGTGTTGCTCCGGGATCAACAGGTCGGGGCAAACAACGGCCACCTCGCCAACGTCGGCCGGAGAGGCCATGATAAGCCTCTTCTTGCCCGAACGCTCGTCGGGCTCCCTGGGATAGGTGGTCGAGCTTAGGTTGTGACATTCTGGAGCAGGGGATGTGGATCTGGCGGGGAGGGACACCGCAGGTCTCATCTGAAAACTCAGGGGAGTGGGGCGACGGTATGGGAATCGCTAGGTAACCTGAACTTTATTATCTAAGCCAGGAGGAACGGGTAGACCGGCAGTGGTTGGCGGTGCCGCCGGTGGCGGTCGCGAGCTATGGTTCGAGGGGGGACGGGGCGGGTGGGGGACTGTGGAGGGTGGTGGTGGTTGAGGATACGCCGCGGCTACTGAAAATTTTAGTAATCGTGGGTGGAGATGGTGGTGGACGAGGGAGAGCGACGATTCAAATGCCTCAGCTACTGCAATTTTACTATAAGGTCGGTGCTAGAGGAGGGTGGGCGACGGTTGAAGTACGACGGCTACTAAAATTTGGGTAAAGGAATTGATGCGGGGCGGGAGTGCCCAAGATCGCGCACGGTCCAATAACAATATGCATGTATGATAATAAGGAAAAGTGGCGCAGATCCGCCAATTTTTGCAATGCTCAAGGCGGGTAGTTTGTTTTTATATTTCAAGCTAGCTGGTCTATCGCACACGGTTCGTCCTAATTTCCAAATAAATTACCCGCCTTTAGCTTGCATAGGTGATGGTTTTACAGCGCACTTGCATCGCACACGGTTAAGCCAGTACCTCCACCCTTTGCTCGCGCTTGCACGGTCGTGGTGATTTCAGCGCACTTGCATCGCACACGCTTGAGCCAGTACCTCCACCTTAATTTGCTTGCGCTTGCGCGGTCGTGGTGATTTCAATGCACTTGCATCGCACACGGTTGAGCCAGTACCTCCACCTTTATTTTCTCGCGCTTGCGTGGTTGTGGTGATTTCAGCGCACTTGCATCACACACGGTTGTGCCAGTACCTCCACCTTAATTTGCTCGCGCTTGCGCAAGCGTGGTGATTCACATCGCACTTGTATCGCACACGGTTAAGATATTATACCCCGTGTCCGTTGAGTATCATCAAAGTCTTTGCAGCAAAAAATAACGTTGGAGAGGGTCAAAAGACAGCCACACCAGCATGTGGCCCAAATATATATGAGTGAAAAGGGTGGTCTGCGATGTTCAAAATTCCAATGCATAAGTTTGACGGGCCCACGGTTGGGCGCGTCGTCGAAGATCGATGAGAGGGGCCAGAAGTCAAGAACCACCTGGAAGTGGCCAAATATATCTATGAATATTGGGGATGTTTAAAACTTTAAATACACAATGCATAACTTTGGTGGCACCTGCCTCGCAAACCCGAAAGCACCCTAACAACCACCTAGCTAGGATATATATAATGACAAAATGTCGTACGTAGCTAGGATGCTTGGCCCACCACCTCCGACTTTGTGTCAGCGCGGCGGATGCACGTAATGATCAATACTTTGGTCATACATGCGTGTCGCCATGACCTACCATAAGACGGACCAATGAATCTATCGTTTGGTCAAATGACAGTTATTGTTGTCAATAAACCTCCTGGGCCAATAGATTGAACCATCATAAAAATCACATGAGAGGGACCACAAAACCAGCACCTCTTGCATGCGGCCCAAAATGATGTACATTGGGAAGGGGTGATGTGTGTTTTCAATATAGAATAATGTACAATTCAGATGTGGTGCCTACCGCTCAATACAGACGACAATCATGAAGGCAAGGTAGTTAAGGACGAGATACGCAGGGTTCGATGTAGGTCGAACCCAGCAATCCGAGCATGTGGGAGGGAATCTTGACAACGCATGAGCTCGAGCTTTGGTTGAGCGACATGTGACGGTGACCGGCCCTAACATGAACTAGGAGGAATCCATTCATGGCCAACACATAATACCCCTCATTATCGGTCAAAGGGATGATATATATACACTCGGGGAGCCAACAGATATGCGTGTCATCACAAGAAACCGCACAAGGGAGACGTGGTCGATCAGAAGACCCCGTATATACTGCGTGCGGCCTGAAAATATGTATGGGTACGGTGGTGTGTGATGTGTTTAAGTCCCAAATGCACAACTTTGATGGGCCACCAACTACATTACGAACCGAACAATGTACCAAACTCCAAGTCTGCTTCAATACGTATGATGTCAGTTTCCCAACTTCGAGGCGGCGGCGGGGGGGGGGGGGGGGGTCGTCCCACGCATGCGCTCAAACTTTATTTGGTCTAGCATGGGACACATCTCTCTATATATACATACATCTATACACCTATATAGTGTGTGAATAACTTTGAATGTTGGTCGTTGGATGAAGCCAATCCGACGGTACAGAGACAGCAAACCCGAGCACTACTGGCCGTTGGATATCATCTACATTCCACCAGATTCTGCCACATGCATGTACAATCTAGAAGACTCCATGACTGAACTTAAGCATAATGCACAAACCTCAGACACACAAGCAGTTCTCCTTTGTTCTTTAGAATCTTCCATATATTAATTGCCCAAACCTTTTTTCTAAATGAATTGAAACTTTTTTTAACCTTTACAATGCACAGTTCCAAGAATCTTATAATACTTATTTTTTTATTAAACTAATTGATTTTGGATCAGATGAACTATAAGAATTAAACGAACACCTACATCATGCATATATGACTCAAAGCTTACATGTTATAGTGTGGTATTTATTCATAATTTGGTTACCAAATCTCATGCGTGCAATGCACGTGTACCTTACTAGTATCAATAGGAAACCATCATGGTCAAACCCTTCTCGTTCTGGGTCAAAGGGATAGATTGTGTGGGCCCCCTGATTGTCGGTAAAGGATAGTATATATACCTCGGCGAGCGCACAGATATGTGCTGCATCTATAAGCCGCAGAAGGGAGACATGCTCGAGAAGAACACCTTGTCCCCTATACCCTGCATGCAACCTGAAAAAGGTTTATATAATCGCCATATAGGTCAAGTCAATCATTCTTTAATTTTTTAGAGGAAAAAATAACCCATAAAAACATAGTAGGTTTATATAATTGCCATGACAAGTCCGGTCAATCATTCTTTAAATTTTTAGAGCAAAAAATAACCCATAAAAACATAGTCTACAAATTAGCAAAACAAGGATCCGAAGGTTTATATAATTGCCATGATAGGTCACTATAGAGATATATTAATATATCTCTATAATGACTGTGTCACAGCATTTAAATGAAGCTTGAGATATGCAACTTCCCACCGGGTCACCCATCCTTGGACTACTCCAGCCCGAGCACGCTTAACTTCTGTGTTCTATTCGACTAGGCTAGCGGATGGGAAGCCGGCCCTTGCTTATAACGGCACACAGTTCACAAGCCACACCTTCATGCAATACATTCAAGACCTCGGTAGCAAGGTCTGTTTTGCTTCCGTGGCACACCCACGGAGCAACTGCCAAGCGGAGAGGGCAAATGCTGAAGTGTTGCGAGGCCTGAGAATGAAGACCTTTGACAAGCTGCACAAGAGTGCAAGGCGTTTCACGCTCTCGAAAGGGCTCAGGGTTGTCGTTCAATCTGGGAGCATTCAAAGGTGCACACGTACGATCCGTGGGGTTTGGGTTCTGGCCAATCAGAACATACGACTCAGATCGCGCGCGCAGCAAAGGGAGGGCATCGACCACGGTTTGGTAGGCACACGGCTTTCGTGTGTGTACCATATGCTATTTGAAAACATTTACATGTGCTGTCAAAAGGGATGAGGATCGTCGTTCGATGAGAATCCAATGGTGCAGACGTACGATCCGTAGGGTTTGGGTTCTGGCCAATCAGAACACACAACTCAGATCGCGCGCGCAGCACGGGGGATATCATACGGAAACCAACATTCGGTGGAAACCGGTGAAAACCACAAGAAAAAGATGTTTTGAAGTTTCAAAAAAATTTGAAAACAATGCGGGATGTTAAGAGGATGATGTTTTATTGCCACACAAAATTTCAAGTTGAAACACATTACGAGATGTGAGCTATGAAACTGACAAATTCAGAGTTGAATAGTGCCGAATAGTAATGGCACTATTCAGGGCTGAATTTGTCTTTTTCATAGCTCACATCTTGTAATGTTTTTCAACTTGAAATTTTGTGTCGCAATAAAACATCACCTTCTTAACATCCCACATTTGTTTTTAGATTTTTATGAAACTTTAAAATATGGTTTCCACGAAGTTTTCATTGAATATCGGCTTTCATGAGTGAACCATGTGCTATTTGAAAACATTTCCTGAGAAGAATCTAGGTTTTTAAATCCCCGTAAATCCAAAACTAAGCCGAAAATCGTGAAACCTGGCATGGTGTCACGACATGGCACTTATATGTCGAGAAATTTTTTCGTCCATTGTGGCGCAAGTTTTATTACAAGCCTCTTACAAACCGGAGCTTCTCTCAAAGAAGCCTCGTGGTTCCAATAGGGAAACGTGAACCCCATCTGGGCGAAACATAATCATTGCCTCTTTTTGCCTTGTATTTTCTTCTCCGAGCAACATGGACTAATAGGATATCTGTGCTGAAATTTAAACTTATTCAGGGTTCATTTGGCCTTTTTATACACTAATTGAGTTTCCTAGGCATTTAACGTCCATAATTCAAATCTGAACTACAAATACATGCTCCAGATCACCAAAATGGCTAGAAAATTATACATGTGTCCTTGGGTGCATGTTTCGGTCCCATGCTAGGAATGGGAACGAATTAGAACCGTACCGGTGTCATGGCTCGTCCTCAAACATTTCAAATCTCAGTTTTTAAGTCCCCATAAATCCTAAACTCACCAGAAAGTCATCAAAGGTGGTATGGTGTCACGTCATGGCACATATATGTTGTGGTAAAAACATTGTCCAATTTGGGCCAAGCTTTATTACAAACCTCTTCAAAAACCGGAGCTTCTCTCAAAGAAGCCTCGTGGTTTCGATAGGGAAACGTGTTCCCCTTGTGGGCGAAACATACTCACTGCCTCTTTTCGCCTTGTATTTTCTACCACGGGCAACATGGAACGACATGATATCCATGCTGAAATTTAAACTTATTCAGGGTTCGTTTGGCCTTTTTATACACTAATTGAGTTTCCTAGGCATTTAATGTCCATAATTCAAATCTGAACTACAAATACATGCTCCAGTTCACCAAAATGGCTAGAAAAATTATACATGTGTCCTTGGGTGCATGTCTAGGTCTCATGTCGGGAATGGGAATTAATTACAACCGTACCGGTGTCCTCGCTCATTCTCAAACATTTCGAATCTCGGTTTTTAAGTCCCCATAAATCCTAAAATGACCAGAAAGTCATGAATGGTGGCATGGTGTCGCATCATGGCACATATATGACGTGGGAAAAACATTGCCAATTTGGGCCAAGCTTTATTACAAATCTCTTACAAACCGGAGCCTGTCGCAAGAACCCTCATGGCTTCGATAGGGAAACGTGTCCCCTTGTGGGCCAAACGATAATCACTCCCTCTTCTAGCCTCGTATTTTCTTCTACACGCGACACGGAACAAATAAAGATTCGCGCTGAACTTTGAAATTATTCAGGGTTCGTTTGACCTTTTTATTCATTAATTGATTTTTCTGGGCATTTTAATGTCCGTAATTCAAATCCGAAATACAAATACATGCTCTAGTGCACCAAAATGGCTAGAAAGAACATACATGTTTCCTTGGGGTGCATGTTTAGGTCCCATGGAACGAATGGGAACGAATTCAACCGTCTCGCCGTTGGCTTGGCCACAAACATTGCGAATCTCGGTTTTTTAGTCTCTATAAATCCAAAACTAACCAGGAAATCATGAAACTTGGCATCGTGTCACTACATGGTACATATAATTGTCCAATTTGGGCGAAGCTGTATTACAAGCCTTTTACAAACCGGAGCCCATCGCATGCCTCGTGGTTCCAGTAGGGAAACATGCCCCTCTTGTTGGCGAAATGATAATCGCTGCCTCTTCTCGCCTTGAACTTTGTTTTCAATAGGCAACATAGAATAACAGGAGTGTCGGGCTGAAATTTGAAACTGTTCAGGGTTCGTTTGGCCATTAGATATATATTACTAATTACTAAGTTTTCTATGCATTTAATGTAGTCCATAATTCATATTTGAACTACAACCACATGCTCCACGAAAGCAAAATGGGTGGGAAATCGTACATGTGTCATTGGGTGCATGTTTAGGTCTCATTTAAGGAATGGGAATGAATTACAAACTTGTCGTCGTCCTGAAACATTGAGAATCTCGGTTTTTAAATCCCAGTAAATCAAAAAGTGGCCCAAAAAACATGAAACTTGTCATGGTTTCATGACATGGCACATATAGGCTGTGGTTAAAAAAATCGTCCAGTTTGAGAAGAGGCGCACACATTAGTAGCCAACGAAGTCCTTTTTGACACAAAAAGCTGGTACGTTAATATCGCAAAAGGTTGTATTATATTAACCATGTCGAAATTTAACCATACTCGGTGGCGTGCGTGCAACTGTTTGATTAGACGGGACGAGCGCGAGAAGTCCATCGTGCAGGCTCGATGGGACGCGTGCGAGTAGTCCGCCGCGCAGGCTCGACGGGACGTGTGCATCCTGTCCACCTCGGAGGCTCGACGGGACACGTGCGTGCAGCAAGGCCGCCCATGCTCACCGGGAAGCGAGCTCTTTGACCTGCATGCACCAGCGGCCGCCCACCTCGCTCAAAACTTTTCCATTAGTCGGTTAATTAAAGCACCTGGACGCAGGGTGTTTTCTTATGATCCCATGGCAGCGTTTACTTTGTTTGTGTTTTCAACTCGTATTTCGCCCTGATTTAAATTGCCACATAGGGCAACGGATAATACGACCACAAATAAAATGCCAACGGATAATATGACGACAAATTTACAATGGCGCAGATAATAATTGTCTTACATATTCCGGATAACACTACTAGGAAAAGGCCTGCTAGTGGCGCACCTGTTTTGGCTGCTAATGGCGCACTACAGGTGCGCCACTAGCATCACGCCATTAGAATTTAATACTAATGGCGTATACCAATGGCGCACCAGGTAGTGCGCCATTAGTATATCACACGGTGCGCCATTACTATCTGACTTAGTAATGGCGCACCACATAGAAGTGTGCCATTACTAACAATTTTTTTTCAAATTTTTTTCAGAATTTTTTTTCCAATTTTTTTTTCGTTTTTTTCTTAATCTCGGGTCACTATGGCTTAATCTCGGGTCAATATGCTTAATATCAAGTCAAATCGCACTAAGTGGTCAAACTTCCCGGAAGGTCACCCATCCTCACACTACTCTAGCCCGAGCACGCTTAACTTCATAGTTCTATCCAACCCCAGCACCACCTCACTTAACACGCACTTGTTGATATATCTATCATATCAATCCTATTAAACATTGTTGATGTCTAGGACTTTGTTCATGTTCATGAGTATGATGAAATTTTGAAAAATATTTCAAACTTCCCGGTCATATTACTAGTGGCGCACCTAGCAAATGGTGCGCCACTAGTAAGTTTGAAACCAATTTTTTTTCTGCTACTAGTGGCGCACCTAGCAAATGGTGCGCCACTAGTAAGTTTGAATTTTTTTCCATTTTTTCCCCTCTAGATCTTAAAAGCCCCGTAACTTTTTTTCGGTTAGGTTTTTAAGGATTTTGAAAATGTTTAACAGGGTTCCCCCGGTTAAATTCAGATGTAACTTTTCGAGTAGATGATTTTTCATATAAAAACTTTTTAATCCGAGTTCGTATGCAAAAGTTATGCCCATTTTACAAATTCCAGAGAGATTTTCCAAATAAAGTCGAAATTCATATTTGTAAATTTTTCCAACAAGTAGACCACATATCACATGGGAAACTTATTTTCTTTTATTTTTTTGACATTTCCATCATTTTCTTTTATTTTTTTAAAAACTGAAAAGGCGGTCCACCGGGGGGTGTGCATCCTGTGGAATTTTTGGGCCAAGTTAGTAATGACGCATCATGGGAGTGGTGCGCCATTACTAGTTCAACTAGTAATGGCGCACCACACACACGGTGTGCCATTACTATTTTAAAAAAAAATTGAAAAAAAATTACTAGTGGCGCAACGTGGATGTGGTGCGCCATTACTAGTTTAACTAGTAATGGCGCACTATCCACTGGTGCGCCATTACTAGTTTTGAAAAAAAATAAAAAAAAATTGTTACTAGTGGCGCACCGTGGATGTGGTGCGCCATTAGTATTTGGACACTAATGGCGCACCAACACATGGTGCGCCATTAGTATATAGTAGCGGCGCACCACATGTGTGGTGCGCCATTAATGTCCATATTATCTCTAGCCCTTTTCCTAGTAGTGTAATTTAAAATGCCACATGCGGCAAATCCCGGAACACGTAGGGGCAAGAGAAGAAGGAAATTGCAGACAACGATCTGGGTCGCTACTGTCTCTACTCGTCGATGGATCGCCGGGCGGCGAAATCCTCTAGCTCCTTCTTCAATTCCTCATGACTTTGCTTGAATGCAGCCACGGATTGGTCCACCTCCTACTCGCGCTCAATCCGGAGCTTCCTCATGCCACCCATCAGTTCGTTGATGCCCGCTTTTAGCGTCATCTCCCAGGCACTGCTCTGCGCATGCAACATCTTCCAGCCGACGGCCTCCTCCTCCGTCTCGGTGGCCAACTTGAGGAGCTTCGCATTGTCACCCATGAGTTGCTGGACGAGGCCAGTCGCCTTGTCAACCGAGGTATCGCTGATCTTGAGCAGCTTCATCAAGCCGTCGACCAGCTCCTGCTACGTAGTGACGCTGACGAGAATGTCGTCGTCGCCGGCGAAGAACTTTAGGAATGTCGGCTCGTCGCTATGGCCGACGCCGCGAATGCGCTTGTGAGAGCCCTCGCGTGCACGTGAGAGCCCGTTCGTGGGCTCGGCGGCGCACCGGGACATCTCTGTTGTGGCTGCGGCTTCTCGGTGGGACCTCCCTAGTGCTTCCGCGGCCTTGGTCTTTGCTGCCTGGTTATATGTCCACCCTAAACTCCTCCTACCGGTCATGGCGGAATGACTTGACAAAAAAAACCAGTTTTCTGGGTGATGAGGAGAGGAACTGTGAAGTAATTTTCGAGTGGGTGGTTTTTATAGCCCAGTGCTAAGTGTGAAAACATATTAGTTTGATTGTTGTGAACAGATTTGCAATTACTTATTGCGTTGTAATCAGCAATGTGATGAGAAACAAGGTCAAAATTTATTGATGGCAGAAGGTTGACCACGTGGATGCTTGCCATTGAGGCGGCCGCGGCGTGCTCCGCTCTGGCGTCCCTGCGCGCACTCTGCTCGCCGTTGAGGCAAAGTTACAATGGCAACTATTAATAATTCTTAATAATTGTCTTACATATTCAGGATAATTTAAAATTCCAAATCCGGCAAGGCCCATAACACTCACGACCTACATATGCATACACTTGTAATAAAATATAAGATAAAAAGTTGAGCTGGAGGCCTTCCGACGATGGTCTTCTCGGACTCCATGATCAGTATAGCACCCTTGCGGCCGTTCACTCCAAGTGTCCCGACCCGCCTCCGCCTACGAAGTTGCTGGCGCTGGGAGGCTCTTGGGGCTGCTGGGCCTCCTCCAAAAGATCTTGACAGCGTGCAAACGCGCGCATGACAACTCCGTGCAACCGCTCCATTTCCATGTCTCTGGCCTGGTAGCAAATTCCGTCGATAACATGCATCCTCAAGATATCACGTTGGCGATGTTCTACTTCGTCAGGGACGTCAACTCCGCCAAGGATTCGCTCGAGCCTGGCCACCATATCATCGGGATCGAGGTTGTCCGTGTGGAACGACACCTATGGGATCACAAGAATCCCTACTACGGTTGCCGGGGCACAGGGTTGCAAGAAGAGCAGGATTAGTAGCCAGCAGAAGAATCGTTTACCCAGGTTCGGGCCGCGAGAATGCGTAAAACCCTAGTCCTGCTTTGGTGGGTGTATTTCAGAGAGTTCTTGAGCTCTCAAACTAGCCATGGTGAGTGCGTGGTTCGAAAGAGCCGAATCCTTCTCCATTATGCCATGGGCCTCCTTTTATAGTCGGAAGGGGCTGCCACAGTGGCACACAGGAGGTGGAAAGGTGTACAGTGCCCTGAGCTTATCGCTCGTATTACAGGACAAGACGCATTTAATGCATAGCTTAGGTGTCCCCTCACTTTATTGGGGATGGGGGCGAGGCCAGTCCCGTCCGCCGCCGCTCCTCCTCGCTTTGATACGCGCCCTGGCTAGCGATGCGTGCGGCGCCAATGTAGGCAGGCAGACAACTGAGATGGCGCGGTGGTGGAGCCTTCACGAAGATCTGCATGCCGCCATGCAGGCGCTCGATGAGTTGGCCTGGGTGGCTGCATGTTGCCACGCAGGTGCCCGCCCAGCTGGTTGGGCTGGCAGCTGCATGTGAACGGTGATGGAAGCTTGGTTGGCGTGGGCCTGGCGGTGGCCCTACTGGCGTCCTTGGTGAGGGCCTTGCCGGGTGGCCCGGTAACGGTCTTGCCATGTGGCCCGGCAAGGGTCTTGTCGTGGCGCGCTGTCGTCCCCGGCAAGGGGCCATGCCGGAGGTCTGGTGGCCTTCCTCAGCAAGGATCTTGCCTGGGATCATCGTCTTCTAATCCTCATCTGATCTTGAATATGTCTTCACAAAGATCTGCATGCCACCACAGAGGTGCCTTCCCGAGCCCTGGCCCCACGTGAATGATGGCGTTGAGGACCGTGGGCTCAAGGGTGGCTCGCTCTGTTGGTGTGGGGCGAGCTGTCCCTGCAAGGATCTTGCCGGGGCTGCATAGGCTGCCCCGGCAAGGGGTCTTGCTGGGGGAACCTACTTCGTCCCTCTGCTCTTTGTGGTCTTGGCCGTGGCTTTGCTCTCATTATCTTGGGCTTTGGCCTTACCTTGGCTCACCTCCCGTGCTCTGCTTGGTGTGACCATAGGCGCGGCTCCGACTGCCCGTGCACAGATATAGGGGGACAAAAACGCACCCCTATTTTTGTACACCGACAGGAGCCCCCGGGCATGGGCCACACATAAGCGCGACACGTTGTTGGGCCAGGCCCAAAATGGTGCGCGGGTAGGCGGGTTGGTTTTTACCGCGGTAAGACTTTTCGCGCGTGGCGCTTCCCACGAACCGCGCGCGTGGCGTGGCGTGGAGGGGTGTGCGTGATGTGGGCGGCATGCGTGGGGCGGTTTCTGCACGCATGAGTCACGTTGCAGTAAAGAGTCGGCTCGCGCCTTCCCCGTAAAAAGAGGGAGGCGTGGAGGCACGGCTCATTTACTGAGCGGGTCCGGGGCGCGATCTTCAAGGCGTCCACTCCCCACGATCACGGGGTGGGGAGAGGTCGCTTCGCCCACCCCCTCGGTTCTGCACGTCCGCCAAGCGTCCTCCATGCACCTGGGGTGGCAAGCGGTGGAGGCGGGAAACCGAGCCGTCGCTGGTTGGGGCAGCGGGTCGGTCCCGATTCCCTGCGCCTCTGGTGGCTGGATTGGCCGAGCGGGGCGGCCGAGCCCTGACCCTGCTCCCTTATAAGGAGGGGGAAGGGGAGTGGCGTCCCGCACTCTTCTGTCATCATCTCCTCTTGCTTCTGCTTCTTCCTTTCACTCGCCATGGGGAAAGGGAATCCTGGTCCTTCGACGGTGGCAGCGAGGGTTGCCGCTCGACAACGCGTCCCTCCTCCTCCTGAGCCCGCGGTGGTGGAGCCGGCCGCGAGGGGAAGGGGGAGGGGGAGAGGCCGTGGGCGAGGCCGGGGCAGAGGTCACAGTGCTCGGGGAATAGGAGGACGGGGCGACGCGCCGGCTTCGCCCCCGCCAATGATGCCTTTTCCAATGGAAGGCCTTGTCGGAGACCAGCCCCGCAAGTTCTTCATCAGGCTGCGCCGGCCTCCGCATCAGCGTCTTCGTCTTCCCGCCCCGTTTGCTCAGGAGATGGAGCGTGACTGGCCCCAATCCCTCAGATTGCACATGAGGGGTTGTGGGAATGGGGGAACGCGGGTCGACGTCGACTTCCCGGCTCCTCGGTCATGTACCTCCGTCGTGGGTGGAAGACGTTCGCTCGCATCCACAGCCTGACGGCGGGGCTCCTCCTCTACTTCAAATTAATGGAGGACGACCTACTCTCCGTCAAGGTCTTCGGAGAGTTCGGGACTCGCCTGAAGTGCTGCGTCGAGAGCTCCTCCGATGGAGATTCCGACGATGGAAGCTCTTCCTCGAGCGAAAGTGATGAGGAGGTCAGCGGGGCAGATGACGGGGATGAGTCCGACTAGGCGTCGGACGCCCCGCGCCTGGGCGGGTGCGGCAGCAGCAGCATCTGCACCTCGCCGCTCCTCCGGCAGGGTTTTGCCGGGGGCGGGGCCAGCTCCTTGAATCTCTCGGGGCCGTCTCCATGGGCGGCTAGCGTCGGGAGGCCGCGGAAGAGGAAGAAGGCAGGCGGCAAGGCCGTCAACTCGGAGTACGCGGGCACCAACGTCTTCATCGCGTATTGCCGGTCCTGCCGCCTCGTCTTCCAGTTCCTTTCCCGGCACCGTCATCACTGGCCCACCCGTGGGCGGCCACCGAGGTGTTCTCTTGGTGCTTTCTGCCGCTTGTGGCTTGCCTAGGCGCCCCTTTTGCCCTCTCGCCTCCTTGACCTACCTCCTGAGGAGAGTGACAAGAAAGGGATTACGGGCACCTTATCTCTTTTTAAGTTTGTAAGCCTGCGGGCCTTTGTTAAATTTAGAACTTGTAATCCTCTTGCTCATGTTTTTCATTTCGTACGAACTATACCTGTATGGGATGTTTTTAATGAAAAAGGGATGCTTGCCGGGTTTTTCGTTCGTGGAGAAATCCCGCGACAAGGAGCGAATCCTTGTTATTGTTTAAGATAAACGTTTTTCGCCCGGCAACAGTCCTTGCCGTCCCCCCCACTCCACTCGACCGTTCTCGTGCTCTTGGCGGAGGCAGGTATGAAGTGGGCTTTAGGCTCCTCGTTCTACCTCCTTGCCGCCGCGGCTACAACCAAATCCGGACCCAGGAAATAATCCTTAGGTATAGGAAAAAGGGGAGCATGGTAGCCTAGAGGTAAAAACGAGGTTTCACATGCCCCAGTTTGGTTCCGAAATGCATGACAGAGGATAATAGACTTATCTGGATCTGCAGCCCCCGGCAATCTCATCTTGCCGCGGTTGGATCCTTCTGCTTGCAGCCCCCGGCAACTCTGGTTTGCCGGGGTCGGGACGCCGGTCTGTTTTCTTTCTTCCATGTAGCTCGGCAGAAGTGCTCATGTGCCCTGCGAACCAAAAGAGGACAGAAGAGAAACAGATAGACGCGCACTCGACCTCTAAGCTAGGGGTTAGTCGCTGCTGAGCACTATCAACCCTAACCAAGGAAGAGACTTGACCTAGCATGCATGCTATGACTTAGGGCGCCAGCGCTTCATTTATTTATGCTCAGGGTCTGCGCCTGGCTTTGTACCAAGGGTCACATGCCTTGCCGACAAAGCTTGTACAAAAGGTGGCTTGCTGGGAGGCCCGGCAAGCCGCACCTTATGGGTAAAACTTGCGAAGATGCTTGATGTTACAGGAGTTGCTCACTGGGACGTCATTTAAGGTCTCCAGGCGGACTGCGCCGGGCCTGGTTACTCTTATTACCCGATAAGGGCCTTCCCACTTTGGCATATCTTGTTGGTATTCTTGGCCGACTGAACGCGCCGAAAAACAAGGTCGCCTTCCTCAAAGCTTCGGACATGAACCTTGCGGCTATGGTAGCGGCGCAAGGCTTGCTGGTAGCGCGCTGCTCTCACAGCCGCCCGAAGATGATCTTCCTCAAAGAGCATCGCGTCATCTTGGCGCAACTGCTCTTGCTCAAGCTCATCATAAGCGAGCACTCGAGGTGACCCGTATATGAGTTCCGTGGGGAGAACTGCTTCTGCCCCGTAGACCAGGGCAAAAGGTGTCTCGCTGGTGGGTCGATTTGGTGTCGTCCTGATCGACCAAAGAACCGCCGGCAACTCATCAATCCAGCGCCTTGCACTCTTGTGCAGCTTGTCAAAGGTCTTCGTTCTCAGGCCTAGCAACACTTCAGCATTTGCCCTATTCGCTTGGCCGTTGCTCCGTGGGTGTGCCACGGAAGCAAAACAGACCTTGCTACCGGGGTCTTGAATGTATTGCATGAAGGTGCGGCTTGTGGACTACGTGCCGTTGTCGGTGATGACTCTGTTTGGCACACCAAACGACAGACCAGTCCCTTGAAGAACTTGACGGCTGACTGAGCAGTCCCCTTTCTCACTGCTTCCACTTCCGACCACTTTGGGAACTTGTCGATTGCAACGTACAAGTACTCAAAGCCCCCGACAGCACGGGGGAAAGGGCCCAGTATATCGAGCCCCCAGACCGAGAATGGCCAGGAGAGAGGGATTGTTTGAAGGGCTTGAGCTGGTTGATGAAGCTTCTTTGAATGGATCTGACACGCTTCACACTTGGTTACTAGTGCCGTCGCATCCTGGAGGGTGCTGGGCCAGAAGAAACCCTCCGGAACGCCTTTCCGGCAAGGGCCCTCGACCCTATTTGGGAGCCACATATGCCTCCATGTATCTCCGTCAACAGCTCCAGTCCTTCCACCCGGGGGATGCACTTTAGTTTCACACCGTTCGTCCTTCTCCTGTACAGGACGTCATCGACGAACTGGTACAGGGCGGACCGACGGGCTACTTTCTCCGCTTCTTCCTGCTCCTCAGGAAGCTCCCCTGTTTGGAGGAATTGGACGAGATGCCGCGCCCATGCCGAAGCCTGAGGCTCGACGGCAAGGACCAAAGGCATTTCTTCCGCCATGGGAGCGGCTGTCTCTACGGCCAAGGCTTGACGCCCTGCCGGAGCCAGTTGCTCTTGGGCAGGCTTAGCGTCCGCGGCAGCACCCTTGCTGGCAGCCCCGGGGGGCTCGGTAGGAAAGTACTTGCCCGGACCTGACTTCCTCCGCTTGTTCTGCCCCGTTGATGGCTCGACGGATGGTTGAGTTAACCGGAGCAAAAAGGTACCTGGTTCCACAGGTAGCTTGAATGCAGCACGCTTTGACAGGTAACCGGCGATGTCGTTCTCCATTCGGGGGTCGTGCTCTGCTTGAATACTGTCAAAGCGTTCCTCCAGCTTCCTCACCTCATCTACGTAGTCCTCCATCAATGGGCCCTGGTAATCCTTGTTGACCTGCCTAACAACAAGGTGCGAGTCACCCCTGACGATGAGCTTCTTAACCCCGAGGTCTGCCGCGATCCTAAGACGGGCGAGCAATCCCTCATACTCAGCAGTGTTGTTGGTGGACATCTCCCTGGGGAAGTGCATCTGGATTACGTACTTGAGGTGCTCTCCGGTGGGCACGACGAGCAGCACACCGGCACCAGCGCCTTGAAGCGAGAAAGCCCCATCAAAGTACATGATCCAGTCGCGGTCTGCTTCCTTGCCGGGGAGAGTGGTCTCCTGGATTTCTTCGTCAGGCGTCGAGGTCCATTCTGCAATGAACTCCGCCAAGACTCTGCTCTGGATTGTCGAGGTACTTTCAAACTTCATACCGAAACTTGATAGCTCCAAGGCCCATTCCACAATCCTTCCGCTTGCATCTGGGTTATGCAGTATCCGTTGCAACGGGAGGCGGGTGACGACAGTGATCTCGTGGGCTTGGAAGTAATGACGCAGCATCCTCGAGGCCACAAGGAGGCCGGAGAGCAATTTTTGCACACCGGAATACGTCAACCTAGCCCCTGCAAGAGGGAGCTGACAAAGTAAACCGGGTGCTGCATCATCTTCTTCTTCTCAGGGATCAGCTTGAGGTTGATCTTGCACAGGTTGGCAAATGTCTCTTCCAGATCTTGCACAAGAGTTGGCCCGTCCTTGGTTTTGACCACTATGTCATCCATGTAGGCCTCCATATTTCTATGGAGCTGAGGTTCAAAACCAATCTGGACTGCTCTTGCAAATGTTGAGCCAGCGCTCTTCAACCCAAAAGGCATCCGTAAAAAGCAATACATACCACATGGGGTGATGAACACTGTCTTTTCTTCATCCTCTCTTGTCATGAAGATCTGGTGGTAGCTCGAGTAGGCGTCGAGGAATGACAACAGATCACACCTGGCCGTGGAGTCAACAATCTGGTCGATGCGCGGCAACGGGAAGGGGTCCTTAGGACAAGCCTTATTGATATCTGTGTAATCAATACACAGCCTTCACTTCCCATTCGCCTTGCGCACCACTACCGGATTGGCCAACCACGTCGGTTGGAGCACTCCCCTCACCAAACATGCCGCTTCCAACTTCCTGATCTCCTCTGTGATGAACTCCTGCCTCTCCAGAGCCTGCTTTCTGACCTTTTGCTTGACGGGCCGCGCATGAGGGCAGACAACTAGGTGGTGCTCAATCACCTCCCTGGGAACACCGGGGATGTCGGATGCTTGCCATGCAAACACGTCGACATTCGCCCGCAGGAAGGTTCCGAGCGCGCCTTCCTATTTGCCGCCGAGGGTGGAGCCTATGGTGAAGGCCCCTCCCGTGCCATCCTCCCTGGCGGACACCTTCTTGGTTTGCGGTGGTTCGGCTCTGGATCTCTTGCTCTTGTCGGTAGAGCTCTCTGGCACGTCCACGACGGCAGCACAACACTCCGAAGAGGTGCGCTTGCTGGAGTGGGTGCGAGAGGTCTTGCCGGGCTTCTTCCTCCCTCCCGGGGCTTCAGCGGTAGGAGCAGGTGCCTTGGCGGCGGCCGCTGCAACTACCTCCCAGTAGAGTTGGTCGGCGCAAATCAGCGCGTCCTTCTTGTCGGAGGGGACGGAGATGATGGTCAACGGCCCGGGCATCTTTAGCATGTTGTAGGCATAGTGTGACGCCACCATGAACTTGGCTAGTGCCGGGCAGCCGAGGATCCCGTTGTAGGGCAAGGGGATCTCGGCCATGTCGAAGACGATCCTCTCTGTCCTGTGGTTCAACTCTCCTGCAAACGCCACGGGCAGTCTGACCTTTCCCTTCGGCTGGCTCCTCCCAGGATTGACCCCTTGAAACGTGCCCGTTTCCTCAAGGTCCCCATCAGGGATTTGCAACCTTTTGATCACGACAGGCGAGATCAGGTTTAGGCCGGCCCCGCCGTCAACCAACAGCTTGTTCACCCTGAGGTTGCGTATCGTTGGTGAGACCAACAATGGCAAACACCCGACCGCGGTAGTGCGGTCAGGGTGGTCCTCGGCGTCAAATATGAGGGGCGTGCTGGACCACTTCAGCGGCTTCTGAGCGACGAACGACGACTCTGCTGCTGTAATCTCACGCTCGCACTGCTTGAGCTGGCTGTGAGAGGTATGCAGCGAGGCACCGCCATCGATGCACATGGCCTCCGTAGCCTTCTGGAACCCTTGCTCACCAGACTCATCGTCCTCGTCGTGATCATCGTCTTCTTGTTTCTTGTAGCGGCCCCGGGCGGGCCTCTCTTGCTGGTTGTCCTTGCCGGGGCGGCCTCCTTGGCCGCCACTCTTCTTGCCGGATCCCTCGGCACCGTCCTGGTCCTTCTCCTTGTCCTGCCTCTCGTACTCAACCTTTTGCTTCTCAGCAAGCAGCTCGACTTATCGGCAGTTCTGGAGGTCGTGGCCCTTGGTGCGGTGGATCTTGCAGTATTGCTTGCTGGAGCTTCCTGGCTTGTCGGTAGCCGCCAAGGCCCGGCAGGCGGCGCACCCAGCAATCTGCTTGTCGGGGACGTCTGCCTTGACCTTCTTGCCGGCACTGGTATCGTCAGATCCCTCAACGGCAAGCACGGCCTTGCCTTTGCGCTTCCTGTTGCGATGCCGACCCTTCTTCGTCGGGGTGGTGGCATCCTCATCGGTAGAGTCGGTTTCCGCACCGGCGTCTTCGTCGGGGTTCTTTCTTCCCTCTTCAGCCCGGGTGCATCTATCGGCCAGAACGTAGAGCTCGGCCACATCCTTAATCTTGGTCATCGCCTGCTCCTCGTGCATCTTGCGATTGTGCACGTTCTGGTGGAACGAGCTAATCACAGTGGCGGGATGAACGTCGGGGATGTTGTACTGCACCCGGCTGGATCTCTCGATGTACTTGCACAGGGTCTCCCCTTCCTTCTGGGGAATGATATGCAGCAGATCACTGGCCTGGCCATGAGCTTGGTGGCCTCCCGTGAAGGCGCCAACGAACTCATGGCACAGATCCGACCAAGAAGAAATGGAATCCACCGACAAGTGCATTAACCAAGACATCACGTTGGGCTTGAGCGCCAGCGGGAAATAGTTGGCAAGCACCTTGTCGTCGTGAGCCCCAGCAGCCTGCATCACGATGGTGTAGATGCTGAGGAACTCGGACGGATGGGTCTTCCCAGTGTACTTCTCGCCGACGTCGGGCTTGAACGTGCGGTGGGACGGCCACTGGAACTGCCGCAGCTCACAGGTAAAGGCCGGGCCGCCCACCTCATAAGGTAGGCCACCGGAGCCCCCCCGGTGCCGGGTGGTCCATAGCGGGTCCCGCCCGCTTGTCCGACTGGCGGCGGGTTTCGCGCCGGCGCTCGACGGTGGTTCAAGCGTCTTCGTGAGCTTGTTCTCGAAGAACTTGGCGCTGGTCGCGGTGGGTCCGCGGGTCGGACAACGCTATAGAGATTTTATCACAAGCGTCGTCACGACGGGCAAATGCCCGCGGCGGCTGGCGAGGAGGAGGAGCGTGCACCGTGGCCGCAGCTCCCCCGGTCCTCCCAGCGTCAGCACGTGCTGGCTCGGTGGAGCGCCGACCCGAGGGCCCCGCTGGTCGCGGATCGTCTTTGTTGGCGACGGCGATGAGGCTCCGGATGGTGGCCCTCCACTCCTCGAGCTTCTCTGCGGCAAGAGGGAAGTCGAGGAGCAGCTGCGCGTGCGCCAAAGCTTCTGCTAGCGTGGGCGGCGGCGACAGCTGCGTGGATTACGGCGCGCTTCGACTTCTAACTATGTTAGAAGGAGCTCCGTTATGACCCAGCGGCTGCGTGCCATTTTCGCCAGCGCTTCGGCGGGCATGCTGAACCCCTTCATCCCGCGGATGACGCACAGGGCTCTTCCCACGTCGGTGCCCTGGGTCACCAGCATGGTGACGCTGCTCGACGCGCACACCATGGGAAGAGCGCGCAGTGGTCGCTGGCGTGGGCGTCTTGGAGGTCGCTGCACCACCCGGACATGGCACAATGACACCCCTGGAGGGCCCCGCGCCGCCTGGGAGGGGCCCAGCTCCATCTTTGGATCTGGCGTCGTGCGGCCGGTCGTCTGGTGCGCGAACGACGCCGCTCGCCAGGCTCTGACTACCAGGGCGATGCTGGTGCTCGCGGACCGCGGCCCGGGTCCTATCTGCGACCGGTCCACTGCCAGCCCGCACCGGCACGGGCCGTTCGGCTCCCAACGAGCCGACCGCCGTGGCCGTCTTCTTCTTAGGAGCCATGGCGACGAAGAACTGCTAGGCTAACTACTAGACCAGATTCTCACAATTGCGCCCCCTACTTGGCGCGCCAAAGATGTCGGTGTGGAACGACACCTATGGGATCACAAGAATCCCTACTACGGTTGCCGGGGCACAGGGTTGCAAGAAGAGCAGGATCAGTAGCCAGCACAATAATCGTTTACCTAGGTTCGGGCCGCGAGAATGCATAAAACCCTAGTCCTACTTTGGTGGGTGTATTTCAGAGAGTTCTTGAGCTCTCGAACTAGCCACAGTGGCACACAGGAGGCCTCCTTTTATAGTCGGAAGGGGCTGCCACAGTGGCACACAGGAGGTGGAAAGGCGTACAGTGCCCTAAGCTTGTCGCTCGTATTACAGAACAAGACGCATTTAATGTGTAGCTTAGGTGTCCCCTCGCTTTATTGGGGATGGGGGCGAGGCCCCTCCCGTCCGTCGCCGCTCCTCCTCGCTTTGACATGCGCCCTGGCCAGCGATGCGTGCGGCGCATATGTAGCCAGGCAGGCAGCTGAGGTGGCGCGGTGATGGAGCCTTCACGAAGATCTGCGGCGCCATGCAGGCACTCGATGAGTTAGCCTGGGAGCTGCAAGTTGCCACGCAGGTGCCCGCCCATCTGGTTGGGCTGGCAGCTGCATGTGAACGACGGTGGAAGCTTGGTTGGCGTGGGCCTGGCGGTGGCCCTGCTGGCGTCCTTGGTGAGGGCCTTGCCGGGTGGCCCGGCAAGGGTCTTGCCGTGTGGCCCGGCAATGGTCTTGCCGTGGCGCGCTGTCGTCGCCAGCAAGGGGCCTTGCCGGGGGTCTGGTGGCCTTCCTCGGCAAGGATCTTGCCGAGGATCGTCGTCTTCTAATCCTCATCTGATCTTGAATATGTCTTCACAAAGATCTGCATGCCACCACAGAGGTGCCTTCCCGAGCCCTGGCCCCACGTGGATGATGGTGTTGGGGACCGTGGGCTCAAGGGTGGCTCAGTCTATTGGTGTGGGGCGAGCTGTCCCAGCAAGGATCTTCCCGGGGCTGCTGAGGCTGCCCCCGCAAGGGTCTTGCCGAGGGAACCTGCTTCGTCCCTCTGCTCTTTGTGGTCTTGGCCGTGGTGTTGGTCTCATTATCTTGGGCTTTGGCCTTACCTTGGCTCACCTTCCCTGCTCTGCTCGGTGTGACCATAGGCGCGGCTCCGACTGCCCGTGCATAGGTGTAGGGGTACAAAAACGCACCCCCCTTTTCGTACACCGACAGAGGTTGACACAGCTGCCGCGGGCAATGATGAAGCCGCGGGATGCCTTTATCTACACTGAATCACAGAGGTCCTCTGCCAATTCCTTGCGGGGCATCAGGCTCTCGATGAGCACAGGTGACGACGGCTCTTCGGGTGGGTCGTCGATCATGCCGCCGAGCAGCTCTGGATCTTTTGCACGGTGGATGGCAAACTGCTCATCACACCTCCTCTGCAATATTTCGATTGTGCTCCCAATGACTGTGACGCCGATATCGCTGCCGATGGGCCATGGTGCCTGCACCGGCCGATGAAGCTCTTGCTCCCCGACCTGCTCCGGCTCGTTCTCCTCGCCGAAGATGTAACACGGGTAGGCGTCGACGTCTAAGCTTTGGTCGTTGTCTGGCATGCTTGGAATAACTAATGGTAGATGGGTGAGGACTAGATCTTCGCATAGTGTCACGGCGGTGCGTTGCCGCCTGGGTTATATGTAGCAAGCCGTTAGTTGGTGGCGGGAAACTGGTGAGGGAATAGGCGTGGATTTTACAATTCACCCATGTGGAGCACGGGAAGCATTCGCTGGAGCGCGGGTAGCATTCGCTGGAGCGCGGGAAGACTAAGTGGAGCACACACACAACCCGATTACCGTATCTGGTGCCACGTGTTATTTATCACAAAAGTGTTAACATAAGGAAACGTATGTGTAGCTTACTAATCATCGCACATGAGTACTCGCAGATGCATCGTGTGTGATACTCCTAGCCACCGCAAGCAACTAGTTTGGATTTTGAAAGTTTTTTTTACACACAGAATCGCACACGAACTAACTGTATTAACCATCTATGTTGTAATTTTCATCGCAAAAAGTTCATCCGAGTCGGCTGTTTGCCATGTATCACACACATCTTGTTAAGTTGAACCGTTTCTGTTGCGTCCGCTAATCGAAAACAGTTCATCCGAGTGAACAGTATGCCCTATATCACACACACCTTGATCTGGCTAACCATTTAAGTTGCACTCCCTAATCGCAAACGGTTCATCGGAGCAAACTGTATGCCATATATCGCACAAACATTTATATGGCTCCACGTTTCTGTTGTTCTGCCTGATCGCAAACAGTTCGAACAGGTTAACTGTGTGCCCTGCATCGCACACGCAACTAAAATCTGAACCGCGTTTGATGCATCCTCCATCGCAAACATTTTGCACCTTTTTTGACGGTTTTTTTACACCACTGTTTGCGATTATGGCATCGCACACAGTTTCGTCGAAGGGTCTCTGATCGTAGTGTCGCGTTAGCATCATCCTGCAGTAGTGTGTTGCTTGGTTTTCCTACTGGTTCGATAACCTTGGTTTCGTCACTGAGGGAAATACCTACCGTCGCTATGTTGCATCATCCCTTCCTCTTTGGGGAAATACCGACGTAGTCCTAGCAGACATCAAAAGGAACTTCTGGCGTCGTTGCTGGGGAGTATCTTCAACATATATCAATTCCTAATCACAAATCTCATCTCCTCGCAATTTACATTATTTGCCATTTGCCTCTCGTTTTCCTCGCCCCCACTTCACAAAAGTTCGCCGTTTTATTCCCGGATCTGTTTTGTGTGCGATCTTGTTTGCGTAATCATGATGCCTCAAAGAAAATATTATGATGTTCCTTACCCCAATATTTTGCTTGAAATTGAGAGAAGTACTAAGGAATATATGACTACATAGTTTGAGCATAATAAGTATTTTACCGAAGAACATAAGGAGCACTCCGTTGTACAGATGCTATTACAAAACAACTTGATGATATTAGTAGAGAAGTTTGCAATCTCCAATCTAAGTATGCTTTTTCTGAAAGTTTGCTAGGAAAAATATCTGATGCACAAGCTACCTTAGTAAATCAAATGGCCGCTAAACCAATCTCGTTAGAAGATAAAATGATGAAAATCTTAAAGTGATTGGTGTTTCTTCTATTGAGTCCTTTTTTTAGTAAAGTTAAGATTGATGAAAAAGGGACTGGAGAAGAGTCAACTTTAGCTTGAAGGCGTCCCGATAATTCCACGCGAGGGTGAAAATCTTGTTGAGAAAATTAATAAAAGTGGGTTTGAAGCGGTCAAGACTTTAACTAGTGATTGTATTTCTTTGTTGCAATCCATGATAAATTCACCCCATGCCTATAAAAAAATAAAGCTTTTACTAAACATATTGTTGATGCTATGATGAAAGCTTTTGAAGAAAAATTGGAATTAGAAGTTTCAATTCCTAGAAAATTACATGATGAGTGGGAACCTACTATCAAAGTCAAGATTAAAAATTATGAGTGTTTTGCTTTGTGTGACTTGGGTGCTAGTGTTTCTACAATTCAGAAATCTTTATGTGAATCGTGTTCTTTGAATTTGCAATTGGTGGATTCTACTATTAATTGAAACCCTATGGAAAGAATTAATGATGTTCTTATTCTTGCAAATAGGAATTATGTGCCCATAGATTTTTTTGTTCTAGATATTGATTGCAATCCGTCTTGCCCAATTATTCTTGGTAGACCGTTTTTACGCACTATCGTTGCCGCGATTGATATGAAAGAAGGCAATATTAAGTTCAAATTTCCTTTGAGGAAGGGTATGGAACACTTCCCTGAAACAAGAATTAGGCCACCATATGAATCAATCATGAAAGCATCCTATGGATCTCGAACCAAAGATGACAATACTTAGTTCCTTGCTTTATGCCTAGCCTGGGGCGTAAAACAATAGCACTTGTTGGGAGGCAACCCAATGAATAAAATTTATTTTTGCTTTTTGCTTTCTGTTCTTGAGTGTTAAAACAATTATGCTACTGTTATGATTGTGTCTTTTGTGTTTTAATTAGTGTTTGTGCCAAGTAAAGCCTTTAGGATCCTCTTGGGTGATAGTTGTTTGATCTTGCTGAAAAACAGAAACTTTTGCACTCACGAAAACAATTGTTAAAAATCACAGAGCGTGCTAAAATACCAATTATTTTTGCACAAGATTATTGTACAAATTGCTCAAGTCTTCCTAATTTTTCAGAATTTTTGGAGTTACAGAAGTATTCTAAATAGTCAGATTTCCACAGACTATTCTGTTTTGACAGATTATGTTTTGTTTGCGTTGCGTGCTTGTTTTGATGGCTCTATGGTTTTCTTTGATGAGTTTTTGCCATAGAAAAGTTTGAATGTAGTAGATATAATGAAAGAGAAAAAATATGAATTGCTCTGATGCAGTACTTATAGTATTGATTTGCTTTCTTATACTAATGGATCTCACGGTGGTTTTGTTGAGTTTTGTGTGATGAAGTTTTCAAGTTTTGGGTTATCTTACGATGGATGAAGGAATAAGGAGTAAGAAGAGCCTAAGCTTGTGGATGCCCCGAGTGGCATCCCCTCTTTCTTCTAATGACCATCGGTATTTTACTCAAAGCTATATTTTTATTCGTCACATACTATGTGTTTTGGTTGGAGCGTCCTGTATGATAAGAGTCTTTGCTTGTTTTATTTTGTGTTTTAAGTCTTGATTCCTTGCTGGACACACAAATTTGAGAGCCAAAATTATGTCATGACTTGTTAGAATTTCTCTCTATGCTTCACTTAAATTTTTATGAGCTATGGACTTGCTCTAGTGCTTCACTTATATCTTTTTCAGCACAGTGTGCTTTAGTATTTTTGAAGAAATGCTCTCTTGCTTCACTTAGATTTACTTGAGAGTTAGTAAAATTTTCAAGAAATTCTCTCGTGCTTCACTTATATTTGTTTGAGCTTGTCAAAAGCAACACATGAAAATTAGTCCCAAAGTGATAGATATCCAAGAAGGATATAATAAAAACTTTCATGAAGATCATTGGACAAAATAAACTTGATTCCTTGTAATAGTTTTGAGATATGATGATGTGATATGTGAGTCATGTTGATGAGTAATTATGCTTTATTAAGAATATTGGACTTAAGGTATGTGATTCCCTATGCAAGCACGAAAGTCAATAGCCATGCAATGAAATTATATCCTACTTGTGGTGCATTATTTGGTGTTAATTATGCTCAATGCTCGTTTATGAGATTATTCGTTTCTTGGTTGGTCGCTTCTCAATCTTTTGCTAGCCTTTATTTTGCACTAAGTATGATCTCTACCTGTGCATCCAATAACCTTTAAACAAGTTTTGCCGCATGAGTCCACTATATCTACCTATATGCGGTATTCTTTTGCCGTTCTAAGCAAATTTGTATGTGCCATCTCTAATTTTCAAAATAAACTTCTCTTTTGTGTGTTCGTACTACTCGTGGAGCGGTGAGGGGTGGCTAATATTTTCCATGCTAGATGTGTTATTCTCACGATGAGTGTTTATTCACTTGACATTGCACGAGAGTAAGGCAAAGGTATTAGGGATGCCCAGTCCCGAAATGAAAAATGAATTTACTTTATGTTGTCAAATAATAAATTCCTTGGAAAGTGTTGGTATGGAAGGCGACCGTGGATTCGGCTAGCCATGGAAAGTGAAAGTATGGTGGAAAAAGGAATAAACTTTATTTTCTGTTTGGGAAGCGCCTATGATATATTTAGCATGGAAAGTGTTGGGAACTCTATGTCGTTTTTGTTGGTGGGAAAGTTCACACCTCCTAAAATGGTTTTATCTCTAAGTTTTTCGCTTTGAGCTCTGGCACCTCTACGAATCCCTACTTCCCTCTGCGAAGGGCCTTTCTTTTACTTTATGCAATTTTTATTTTGAATTTGAGTCTCCATCTTCTCTTATAAAAGCACCAACTAGGAGGCAATATGATCGTACTTGAGTATTGGGTGTAGCTAATATGCGAGTGTGTCTCATGAATGGATCAATGATTGAGCATGATGGGCTAGGGATAACTTATTTTAGCGTTGATATTTTGAAAGACATGGTTGCTTGTTGATATGCTTGAGTATTTAAGTCATCATGTCAAAACTAGACTATTGCTTTGAATCACATAAAAGTACAAATGACCATGCTATAAAGAAAAGGATATGAGATGACATCTTAGGCAGCATTCCACATCAAAAATTCTGTTTTTATCACTTACCTACTCGAGGACGAGCAGGAGTTAAGCTTGGGATGCTGATATGTCTCCAACATATCTGTCGGTGTACAAAAGTAGGGGCTCTCCTTTTGACCCCTTTACTTGTGCATGGGCAGTCAGAGCCGCGCCCACGGCCACACTTAGCAGGGCAGAGAAGGGAAGCCGGAGGGAAGCCGGAGCACAAGACAGCCAAAGCAACGCCAAGACCAAGAAATATGGAGAGCAAGGGGGCGGGGTGGACTCCCCCAGCCAGACCCTTGCCGGGACGGCCTCCGCAGCCCCGGCAAGAGCCTTGCCGGGGCAACTTGCCCGATGCCAACAGAGTATGCCACCCTTGATCCCACGGGTTCCAACACCACCAACAAACAACTTTGGAACCAAGGCTCAGGAGGCACCTCTGTGGTGGCATGCAGATCTTCGTCAAAATCATAAACACACAAGATCAGATGAGGACCAGAAGGCGACGACCCTCGGCGGGATCCTAGCCGAGGAAATCCACGAGACCCCTGCCGAGCGCCTTGCCGGGGACGACCGTGGCTCCGCGGCAAGACCGGGCATCAGCGGGACCACAGCCAGGCCCACGCCTGCCAAGACACCACCGCCATCCCATGCAGCTGCCAGCTCAACCAACTGAGCTGGCACCTGTGTGGCGACGAGCGGCCTCCACGACCGACCCAGCAAGAACCTGCGTGGTGGCATGCAGTTCTTCGTGAAGGCTCCACCACCACGCCAGCCCAGCAGCCAGCCAACATGGCGCCACGGCGCCTCGTCAGCTCGGACGCGTCTCGAAGCCAGGCGAGGCGGCGACAGCTGGAACGTGCTTCCCTGCCGTCCCCGATAAAGCGAGAGGGGCACGTTGGCAGCGCATTAAATGCGTTTGTCCGACGGTGCCAGAGGATAGAATCATCCACTGTACACCTTTCCACCTCATGTATGCCACTGTGGAAACCCCTTTTGTCTATAAAAGGAGGCTCAAGGCGACCAGGAGAAGGATTCGGATCTTTTGGGCAAGTTACACCCCGTAGCTAGCTCAAGAACACAAGAACACTCAAATACATCCACCAAAGCAGGACTAGGGTATTACGCATCTCCGCGGCCCGAACCTGGGTAAATGATCTGTGTGTTTCCTGTCAGACCCGCTCTTTGCACAACGCCGCGCCTGCCAACCGTAGAAGGGATCCCAGTGATTCCATAGGTGTCGATTTCCGCCGACATCTTTGGCGCGCCAGGTAGGGGCGCAATTGTAGAAATCTGGTCTAATCAGAGCAGCGGCTTCATCATGGCCGTCATTCCAAGGAAGAAGACAACCAAGCTTGACGGCACCATCTGCAGATACGCTGGACGCTCGCGCAACGACAGCAAAGCTAAGTCATGCGAAACTTTAAGCAATTTCTTTTTACATATAAGGTTTTTGTCCTCAGAGATCCTGCCCTATGTATGGAAAACCTGGATGCAAAGGGGCCCTTCCACTATTGGCAACGCCCTCGCTCTGTTTCGAGTCTGCTCAACAATTCGGGCTGCTGCGTCAAGAACGGCAGGGTAGCCTGTCGCAATTGGCAACGCTCTCGATTCTTACTCGAGTCAAGCTCGACAGTTCGAGCGGCCGCGTTAAGAGCGGTAAGGTGGTTCGCCTGGCAGCAAGCACACCCGGCAGGCCATTGGGGATCCGTCCTCATGGCGCCGCGGCCTAGGTTTACGCGCCGGCAAGCCTACCTGATTAACGTAGGGTGCACATACAAAGGGAGATCAAACGGGAAGATAGCATGCATAATATCAAAAGTACTGTAGAGTTATACTACATCAATTGTTACTGCGGTTCTAACTAAAGATAAAAAATTTCTTGGCCATGAACCCACAGCGGCGGTGCAAAACGGGGTGCCTAGTCCCGGTGCAGGCCCTCCACCCTCTGGATTTCGTCGATACGGCTGATGATGGGCTTGATACGCTCCTTGAGCACCGCGAGGTCCGCATCCTCCGGCAAGCTCTTCAGCGCGGCGTCGAAGTCGAGGTTGGGATTCCAGTGCGCCACCTTGGTGAGGACCTTGGTCATGGCACCCCGGCAAAGCCTTCGGGCCTCATCGGCCAGAGAGGCCGCCCGATTGGAGTGGAGCTGCTCATGGGCCCCGAAGACACCCTCGAAGAACAGGGTCAGCTTGGCGTTGGTACTCATGTTGCGCTCCAGGGTGTACCTCACATTCGGCATCCCCATGGTAGCCAGCTACGTGGTGATCCTGTCGGCGCCGTCTTCAAGGCGGCTGATCCAGTGGTTCTCGCCCTCCACAAAATCCTTGTGGTTGGCGGCTTCGTTCTTCTGCAACTGCTTCTCGACCTCTAGATCCTTGGCCAGGGTCTCCTCCCGGGCCTTGGCCTCCGAGAGCGTCTCCTCAAGGCCCTCTAGCTTCACCTTCAAGTCTTTGATGGAATCGTTGGCCTTGGAGAGCTGCTCAGCCTTGCCGAGGACTGCGCCTCCACCAGGGCACCGTTGAGCGTGTCCTTCTCCTTGGCTAGCTTCAGGGCCTGATCCTTCAGCCCGTCCCGCTCCACCTCCAGCTCTTTCACCTTGCCGTCGTGAACCAGAGCCTGGGCATTGAGTGCCTCCTTATGCCTCTGCTCCAGCTCCTGGGTCCGCTGCATGACTAGCTTCTCCACCTCCTCGTCCTTGCCACGGAGTGTGGCGGCAAGCTTCTCCTCATGGTCGGCAAGTTCCTCGTCCTGGGAGTTCAGTTGAGCCTGGTGTTGTTGCCGAGCGACCTCCTCTTTGACGGCCTGCTCCCTCGCCAGCTCCTGGGCCTTCTCAAAATCAGCTTGTTGGAGAAGGAACTCCTGCTGATGCTGGGCCAACTCGCCTTGGATGTCCTTCAGTTCCTGGTGGGCGTCGTGAGGCTAGGCTTGCGTCTCAGTAACGCGCTCCTTGAAATCTGCTTCTACCTTATCCGCCACGGCCATCCTGGATCTTATCTTGTCTTGGCGGGCGTGGTGGAGCGCCTGGAGCTTCTGGAAGTTGGCACTCATGGCCTGTAGGAGCAGCTCTTCCTGGGAGCTGCCGCCATCGTCGCTTAGCCCGTCAACAACTTCGAGCCCTGCGGCGGCAAGCACCTCCTCGTCGAACAGCTCTCCATCGGTGGGTGCCCTGGTGCTCGCCGTCCATGGGAGGTGGACGAACAGGTCGTCGCTCACCTTCAGGTACTTGCCTGAGCCAGAGGCAGCAAAGGAGGAAGGTTGGTCGTCGACCTCCTCCTCCTCGGCAGCAGCCTTGCCGGCCTCCCCAGCAGGCCCCTTGCCGGCCTCGTCGGCAGCAGCTTTGCCTGACCCCACGGCAGACCCCTTGGCGGCCTCCTCAGCGGCGATCTTCTCGGCCTCCGCCGCGGCGTCCTTGGAGACATCCTCGATGACGGTATCTATGTCCTCCCGGTCCGCCGAGGGAGGATCTGGATATCAAGAAGGGGATGAGGCGAAGCCATGACCAAGATTCAAGAAGAAGAAAAAAGAAAAAAGAACGGGGACACAAGGCGAATCACTTACGCGGGGAAGAAGAGGCCCCCTCCCCGCCAACATCTGGCGCCGAGGCGGAGCCACCAGCGCCCAAGTTTGCCTCCTCCTCCTCCATGTGCATGGGCTAGGTGCTTGGCGCCCTTGCCGGGGACGGCCCTCGGGGCGACGTGGTCAAAGGGGGCGACGTGTTGGGGGTAGCCCTCGGTGGCTCCTCCTGCTGCTGTCCTCCTCCTGCAACCACCGCATGGTCAGTGCCAAGGGATCGTACCCCCAACACACACTGACGAGGGGCGAGTGATGAGCTTACGCTGGGGCCTGCGCCGGGGGCTGCTGTCTGGGCTGCTCACCACCACCAGCGGTGTACTCGAAGTGCCCGCCGGGGGCTGGCCGTCCACCGAACCCTAGCCCTTTTCACCCTCTAGGTCAGCGTCTTCGCGTCCCTACGAAGTAGAGAACAAATCAAGATAAGCGGCACAGTCTGAGAAGACGGAGATGATGAAAAAGAGCAAGATACTTACTCGTCCTCCACCTCCTCTTCTGTTGCCTTCCTCTTCCTCCTTGGGCTGAGGGACCCAAAATCGAGGACAACCTCCGTGTGGTCATGTGCGGGAGGAGGGGAAGCAGATGGAGTCCGAGGACGCTTGGACGAAGAAGAGGCAGTTGCCTTCTTCTTCACCACCGCGGCCTTCACCACCTTCCTCGCCGCCGCGGCCCTCGTCTGGCGCGCGGACGCCTCCTGGGTTTGCTGCGGCTGCACGGCCCTACCAGGCTGGACCGGCTCGCCAGAGCTGGCCCGCCGCAGGACTCGCCCTCTCCCCGTGACCGGAGGGTTGACAGTATCGACCTCCTCCACCGACGACTCGTACCACATCTTCGATGAGAAGGGCCCCGGTGTCGGTGCTGCTGGTCTCCCCAGCGGACTCCGCCCACTGGGCGAGCTCATTTTCCTCCGCGACCGCTGCGGCCTTGTCCTCCACGCCGCCGGCGCTGCGGGCCTCCCTGGCGAGCTCCGCTTCCGCCGCCCTGGCGGCGATGTAGTCCATCTCCACTTGGGTGGTGTCCTGGACGAGCCGCGGCTCGTCGTGGACGTACTTCTCCTCCAAGGTATAGATGAACTCCTGCACCTGATCCCCCGGCGGCTCGGCCCAATTTGGGACGAGGCCGTGCGCATTGAACTCTGGCATCATGGCGATGATGTCGTTTCGGCGTGAGTTATTGCTCAGCGGAACCACCCCGCCGGCAACCCAAACAAGGGCCCCTTGGCGACCTTGTCGGCCTTCGCGGCCTTGCCGGACCGCTCGACCTTGCCGTCACGGTTCACGTCGACCTGGAAGAGCCGCTGGCAGAAGTGGGCGTGCCCCATCACCGTGAGATTATGGTCCAAGCCGGGGCAAAGCCTCATGTGTCGGCATCATTCGTGAAGAGCCAGGCCGGCCTCCCCTTGTTGTGCAGCGGAGCGATTCGGTGGCGGATGAAATTCGCCCCGATCATCTCAAGGGTGAGCCCAGCCTCGGTGAGGCGCAGAATCCTGGTGGTGGCGACCGTGAGCTTCGCATCGTCGGCATCAACATCATCCCAGTCGTTTCTGCGAACCGGCGACGCTTGGCGAACCTGGCAAAACTCCTGCGGGTCCTCCTGAATCGAGCACCACCGGCCCCGCCACTCCTCCCACCTCTCCTTCTGAGTGTCCTCTGGGTATGTCCCTTTGGTCCTTGGGATCTAGGCAACACAACCAGAAATGGCGCCTCCCTTTTGGATTCGAGGATAAAAGTAGTGGCGGAAGAGCGCCGTATTGGGGAACACTTCGGCGAAGCCCTTGCAGAGATGGGCAAAGAGAGCCATGCATGCCACGATGTTTGGAGTGAAATCCAGAAGGTGAAAGCCGTAGGTGTGCATGACGTCATTGAAGAAATTAGAGAAGGGGGGCAGAGGCCGCGGGAAAAGTAGTCGACGAAGAATGGATACGGATTCGTGCCGGCTTCGGCAGAAGCGGCAGGGATGACGCGCGTGGCCGGGTGCCCCGTGGTTTCCCCCCTCCCCCACCCCCCCGTCTTGCACCCCCACAGGTGCTTGAAGTAGTCCCGGAGATGGACCGTGTCGACCGTCGAGGGGAAGTAGGCGGACTGCGTCCTTGGCGTCCTTGGCGACTCCCTTGCCTTTACTGGTTTTGGGTGCCATGGCGGCTGCGAGAGGCCAAGGGGGAAGGACGACAAAGACGAGGCGGCGGCGAGAAAAGGCGAGAGCTTGATAAGGAGGAAGGAGGGGATGACGGTTCCGAGATTGGAGAAGACGCAGGGGGTAAATGAGCAACGCGCCCGCGGTTATTCCTTTTTACGGGGAAGGCGCGGGCCGCCTCTTTTCCCATTAACTGCGGTGTGACGCATGCGTGCGGAGACCGCCCCACGCATGACCCCCACGTCACGCATGACCCTCCAGGTCGCGCGTTCAACGAGGGTCGTGGAGAAGCGCAGTGGACGGAAAAGTTACTACGGTAAAAATCCGCCCCACCTGCCCGCGCAATGTTCTGGGCCCAGTCCAACAACACGTCATGCTTATGTGTGGCCCAGGCCCGGGGGCTCCTGTCGGTGTACGAAAGTAGGGGCTCTCCTTTTGACTCACTTGTGCATGGGCAGTCAGAGCCGCGCCCACGGCCACACTTAGCAGGGCAGAGGAGGGAAGCCGGAGCACAAGACAGCCAAAGCAACGCCAAGACAAAGAGACACAAAGAGCAAGGGGGCAGGTTGGACTCCCCCGGCAAGACCCTTGCCGGGACGACCTCCGCAGCCCCGGCAAGAGCCATGCCGGGGCAACTTGCCTGATGCCAGTAGAGTGTGCCACCCTTGAGCCCACTGGTTCCAACACCACCAACAAACCACATTGGAACCAAGGCTCGGGAGGCACCTTTGTGGTGGCATGCAGATCTTCGTCAAAATCATAAACACACAAGATCAGATGAGGACCAGAAGACGACGACCCTCGGTGGGATCCTAGCCGAGGAAATCCACGACACCCCCGGCGAGCGCCTTGCTAGGGACGACCGCGGCGCCGCGACAAGACCCTTGCCGGGCCCCCGGCAACGCCCTTGCCGAGGGCACCAGCAGGACCACAGCCAGGCCCACGCCTGCCAAGACACCACCGCCATCCCCATGCAGCTGGCAGCTCAACCAGCTGAGAAGCCACGTGCGTGGAGACAAGCGGCCTCCACGAACGACCCAGCAAGCACCTGCGTGGTGGCATGCAGATGATCGTGAAGGCTCCACCACCGCGCCAGCCCAGCATCCAGTCAACATGGTGCCACGGCGCCTTGTCAGCTCGGATGCGTGTTGAAGCCAGGTGAGGCGGCGACAGCTGGAACGTGCTTCCATGTCGTCCCAGATAAAGCGAGAGGGGCACGTCGGCAGCGCATTAAATGCATTTGTCTGATGGTGCCAGAGGATAGACTCATCCACTGTACACCTTTGCACCTCCTGTGTGCCACTGTGGCAACCCCTTTTGTTTATAAAAGGAGGCCCGTGGCGACCAGGAGAAGGAATCGGATCTTTTGGGCAAGTTATACCCCGTAGCTAGCTCAAGAACACAAGAACACTAAAATACATCCACCAAAGCACGACTAGGGTATTACGCATCTCCGCGGCCCGAACCTGGGTAAACGATCTGTGTGCTTCCTGTCAGACCCGCTCTTTGCAC
This sequence comes from Aegilops tauschii subsp. strangulata, assembly GCF_002575655.3. NCBI lineage: Eukaryota > Viridiplantae > Streptophyta > Magnoliopsida > Poales > Poaceae > Aegilops > Aegilops tauschii. The sequence goes on from NC_053041.3 coordinate 73,584,397, forward strand.
AACCCCGCGCCCGCCAACCTTAGAAGGGATCCCAGTGATTCCATAGGTGTCGATTTCCCCCGACAGTATCGATAATTTTTTATTGTTCCATGCTGTTATATTATCAATCTTGGATGTTTTATAATCATTTTATAGTCATTTTATGTCATTTTTTGGTACAAACCTATTGACATAGTGCCAAGTGCCAGTTGCTGTTTTCTGCATGTTTTTTACATCGCAGGAAATCAATACCAGATGGAGTACAAATGCAACAAAACTTCACGGAGATTTTTTATGGACCAGAAGACATCTAATGGGCCAAGGCTGCGCCTGGGGGTGCTCCGAGGGGAGCACAACCCACCAGGGCGCGCCAGGAGGCCCAGGCGCGCCCTGGTGGGTTGTGCCCACCTCGCGTGCCCCCGGACCGCCTCTTTGCTCTATAAATTCCCCAATATTCCAGAAACCCTAGGGGAGTCGACGAAAATCAATTCCAGCCGCCGCAGAGTCCAGAACGACCAGATCCAATCTAGACACCATCACGGAGGGGTTCACCACTTCATTGGTGCCTCTCCGATGATGTGTGAGTAGTTCTTTATAGACCTTCGGGTCCGTAGTTAGTAGCAAGATGGCTTCCTCTCTCTCGTTGAATTCTCAATACTATGGTCTCTTGGAGATCCATATGATGTAACTCTTTTTGCGGTGTGTTTGTTGGGATCGGATGAACTTTGAGTTTATGATCACATCTATCTTTTTATATCCATGAGAGTTATTTGAGTTTCTTTCATCTCTAATGTGCATGATCTCTTATAGCCTCGTATTTCTTCTCGGATATTTGGGTTTTGTTTGGCCAACTTGATCTATTTATCTTGCAATGGGAAGAGGTGCTTTGTAGTGGGTTCAATCTTACGGTGCTTCATCCCAGTGACAGAAGGGGAACTGACACGTATGTATCGTTGCTACTAAGGATAAAATGATGGAGTCTATCTCTACATAGATAGATCTTGTCTACATCATGTCATCATTCTTATTGCATTACTCCATTGCTCCATGAACTTAATACACTAGATGCATGCTGGATAGCATTCGATGTGTGGAGTAATGGTTGTAGATGCAGGCAGGAGTCGGTCTACTAATCTTGGACGTGATGCCTATATAATGATCATTGCGTGGATATCATCATGATTATTTGAAGTTCTATCAATTGCCCAACAGTAATTTGTTTACCCACCATTTGCTATTTTTCGAGAGAGAAGCCACTAGTGAAACCTACGGCCCCCAGGTCTCTTTCTCATATATTTGCCTTTGCGATCTACTTTTCCTTTGCTTTTATTTCAGATCTATTAAACCAAAAATACAAAAATACCTTGCTGCGTTTTATTCTTCTTTATTTTATTTGGCATTCGGTCTATTAATCTACTACAATTTCCTCATGTCCGTTTGCCAATTTCTGGCGCCGTTGCCCGAAAGGGATTGACAACCCCTTTAACACGTCGGGCTGCGAGTAGTTTTTATTTGTGTGCAGGGGCTGTTTACGTTGTGTTGGTTGGTTCTCCTACTGGTTCGATAACCTTGGTTTCATCACTGAGGGAAATACCTACCACTACAAAAAAATACACTTCCGTGATGATACGTGTTTGTCACAGTAGGTCGCGTTTTCTGTCATGCATGTACATCGATGACAAATTTATGACAGAATCAAGATAGTCATACTTGTGATGTTGTAGAAGTGTTCCATGACATTACCAAAATTATCATCACGGAAGTGTCCACTTCCATGACGATAAATCGCGCGTCACATATGTCCTTTCGTCAAGGGTGACCGACACGTGGCATCCACCGTAACGGAATGCCGTTAAGCTATCGGGTCCGGTTTTGGATCCGATAACCCGTTAACAGCCCCGACCAATGGGGATTTTCCACGTGTAAAATCCTCATTGGCTGGAGGAAACACATGTCGGCTCACCGTTGGGACAGATTTCATCCACTCATTGGACCCAAAGCGCCTATGATACGTCGACACTTGGCACGGCCCAACAAAGGCCCATTCCTGTGAAAAGGCCGGCCCATTTGACTTGGTCAAAAGGTGGCGGGCCGGCCCACGACAAGCCTGTTAGCCGCCTGTTCGCATATAGCCCATTTACAACCTGCTAACCCAGGGCCCGCTTACGGCCTATCCGAATTAGGCCCAGTAGCGTCATCTGGCCGTCCAATATAATTCCAGCCCGTTTTAGCTTCCGGCCCATGTATGGCCCATGAAGTCCTTCGGCCCATATGAGGCCCTTAGTAACTCTCGGCCCATTAACGGCCCGTGGTAAAACTGGCCGGTACTGAACAGTGTATCACTTTAAACCCATTAACGGCACGTGGTGAAACTGGCACGTAATGAACAGTGTATCACTTTATACCTATTAACGACCCATTATTCCGTTGGGCCGTTTCTAGCCCATGTTATCTTTCGGCCTTCTCAGGGCCCATTTATTATTGGGCTCATTTGTAGCATTCATTTACTTATGGCCCGTTACTGTCATTTTCTGCTTCTGGGCCAAATTCAGCCTGTGGTTATAGTCGGCCGTTTGTGGCCCGTTAATACATTGGGCCATTTTCATAGCGTCATCAAATATGGCCGATTAACGACGGCCCGTTATGGTCGGCCCATGAACGGACGATTTCAACTCTAGCCCATTTACGGCCATAATGTGGTCTGTTATTGGCCCATGTTTGGCCAACCGATCATACGGCCCGTAGGACGCCCATTGATGATACGGCTCGTAGAAGGCCCATTGTGTCTACGGCCCGTATAAGGCCCATTGTTCTACGTCGCAGAAGGCCCATTGTTTCGACGGCCCATAGAAGGTGCATTGTTTCTACGACCCGTAGGAGGCCCATGTTAACTAGAGTAAATATGTAGCCCATGGCTATTGTGGCCTAGTTTTTAAAAATAGGTTATTGTGGCCACTAGCAAACTACGGAAAAAGAACTGCACTGACTACAAGAAAACAAATAAACAAGACAATAAGGAAATAAATAAGCAAGCAACTTATGTTAGGCTATCACGGCTATTACACATATTACATCCACTAGGCATCAAAGTTCGCCACCAGTGCAAATATAGGGAACAAAACAGCATATAAACGCCGCAGCAAAACAAGTCCAGAACTGAAACCACTTTACAAGAGCTCAAGAAACAATATCCTGGGTACCCATAATGCTGGCAAGATGCTTAGCCAGCTTATTAACTTTCTCTTGTTTGGCGCTTAAATCCTCCAGCACTTGCTGTTGCACCAGAAAGTATGCATCTGAATTCTACAGGGACTTCCTCAGTCCTTCGGCTTCCTGTTGCATAACATCTGATCGATGTCTTTCAACTTGAAGTTGAGACTCAAGAAGTCGAACTGATTCAGGCAGCGAGTTCGAAGAGCTGGTGCCAGCAGTAGTAGCCAGTAACTCGAACACTACATCAAGACAGGACTTTGGGGTTGTCTCAGTGTCTTCAATATAGTTTTATCAGCTTTCTTGGAGACCAACAGGGATGTCTCACTATCTTGAACCTTATCTGCATTACTTCCTTTACCATTGCATAACGGGGTACCCTTCAATATTTTATTCGCGTTCTAAAAGAGAAACAAACAAACACATCACAGGTTTACAATGTAGTATATAAAACTCATTTTGGTAAACCAGTTCAGTAGTAAGGTGGAAAGGATAACAACATGAAACAAACATATATCTATGTAGTATGGTCACTGTATGGTCTATATCATTCTAGTTTATCTTGCCAAATCAAGATAGATATAGTTCGAATCATATCTATTTAAGACAAAGCAGCATAGACAAAATATAAGTGTGGGAAACTACACAGCAATAACAAGACTTGTAATGTGCATGGCATGAGAACATAACTGCTTATTCAATTGAAACTGAAATCAACATAGAGCAAGTTACAACAGCAAACATGTTAAAGAAACAGGTTTAAAACATACCTTTTGCGCCATTGGAGTTTGAATTGCATCCTTCAAATTTGAAATTAGTTGGTATGAGTAAATACAGTGATGCAAGAGCAAAGTAGTATGAACCATAGCTACGGAACCTGACCTGAGAATAATTCTTCTTCTGCTTTAAGTGTTGGCTTGAGGTTCGGAGTGGTGGTCCTCATGCTTTTGGCACTGTAGTTGCTTTACTAACTGCTCGTGTTTGGGTGCTCTGTGGTGGAGACGGTGTTGTGTCAACGGGAACTGGGTTACTATCTGCTGGGGTTGGGGTTAGAAGGGGTGTAGCTGGTTCTCCGTCCAACTGGGTAGGGGTACAATCTGCGTGAGTCTGGGTTATGTGTGGTGGGGCTGGTTCTTGGGCAAGTACAACCGTGGTTCTATCTCCATCGACAGGTAGCACGATCTTTTCTGAAGACCGTGTTCTTACTCCCACAGATAGTGCCATCACCCCCTCCAATTGAAATGGCTTATAAACAAGAAAAGTAATATAATGTACAGACATTGTAAGATAGACAGGTGCAATGGATAGTAGGGAAGAAAACAGGGCATGAAATAATTCACATTAATGTTGTCTAACCAAACAGAATAGCAGGACATAATTTCACATATATGATGGCTAATTAAACAGGATAGCATGACACAATTTCACATGTATGATGGCTAACTAAATAGGATAGAATGAGATACTTCAAAATATGATGACTATGTAAACAGGATGACATGATATAACTATACGATGTGTCTATTAAAGTGGTTGACATGCCATAAATCAAAAACATGCCGTCGATGGAAACATGATGGCATGATATAATTCATGGATAGAATGACATAATTCAAAATATGATGACTATTTGGATAGGATGAGATGATATAACTATATTATGTCTTTAGAAAATGGGTTGGCATGCCATAATTCAGATACATGCTGTCTATGTAAACATCATGGCATGATATAATTCAAATATATGATTTATATACTAAGGAAGTGAGCAGAGGGAAATCGCATATATGATGTGTCAACTAAGGAGATGGTATTCAATATCGTGGATTTGATGTAAAAACTAAGCATTGCAATACAACATATGCATGATATGAGTAATATAACCCTGCCAAGTTTGAGCCTACACCTCAGGGGGATAATAGGACTGGTCATCTGCCTCTGAATCCTCCTCTGAAGAACTATCTGTAACCAGCAAGATATCTGCTTCAGCGGGTAGTATTGTCTACTCTAAAGACCTTGTTTTCACTCCAGATTTCTCCATCACCAATTCAAATGGCCGATGCACAGTAAGAGCAGTTGAATATACAAACATTGTCGACAAAAGCAATGAGAAATATAAAAAAAGGACGGGATGATATAATTCACATATATGACGCTTGGCTAAACAGCATGGCATTGCATAATTCACATATATAATGCCTTGCAACAAGATAGCATTGCATAATTCACATATATAATGTCTTGCAACAAGATGGCATTGCATAATTCACATATATGGTAATTAGACACTAAACAGGTGGCATTCACAGAAAGCATGTCTAAACTAAGCAAATGACATAGCAATGCAAGATACCATACACACGATATGAGCAACATAACCCTGCCAAGTTAGAGCATGCACCTCGGGGGGGGGGGGAATAGGACTGGTCATCTGTCTCTAAATCCTCCTCTGATAGCATTGTCTGCTCTGAAGACCTTGTTTCCACTCTAGATTTTTCCATGACCGTGCCGAATAGCTGATGCACGGGAAGAGTAATTGAATGTACTCAAATTGTTGACAAATTTAACACCTAATAAAAAAATGATTTCATGATATAATTCACATATAAGATGACTGGCTAACTAGGGTGGCATTGCAAAATTCACATATATGATGCCTGGCTAGACAAGATGGCATTGCATGATTTGCATATACGATAAAGAAACTAAACAGATGGCATTGACACAAGCATGTCTAAACTAAGCAGATGACATCTTTGATGTATACAGTAAGCAATGCAAGGCACCATATGCATGATATTACCAACAGCAGCATGCCAAGTTAGAGTGAAGACCTCATAGGGTAAATAGGAGTGGTCTTCTGCTTCTGAATCCCCCTTAGAACAGTTATCTTCCTCTTGATTACGACCCAAAATGGGTGGAGGGGGGCTGCCTTTGCGCCCACCATGGAGCAACGTCTGCATGAAATTTTATTGCCACGCAAGGCTCGTGTCTTTTGCTCTACATGTTCAGTTCCATTGTGCACAATAACTGACATGCATAGGAATAAAACATAGTGAGATTATAATAGTAGTGCATGCACAAATCCAGAGTGATGGTAGCAAACTGTGGATAGACCCAAAACCAATGATAGCAGGCAGATAATAGCTTTAGTTAAAAAATACAGATAATGGCTCCTTTGATGTTTGTTTGCACCCAACATGAAACTCATAGTAGACACCCGAGATTAACCAGATAGTAGACAGATAGTACTGATTGCTGCCCCAATATGTACCCCACAACCATTTAAAAACTCAAGTTTCAGCATAAGTTTGGACCTGACTCGGAGTCTAATAGGTGAACACGACGATAAAGTAGCATGTCATCATATTAAGCGACGCATAACGTATGCCACGGAAGAGTGCGACCTCTCTTGTGGACCCGTGTAGTCCTCAAGGTCATCTGCTCAGCTGATGATGGTAATGCAGTTGTCGTGGCTGCCGGCGGCGGGGTAGAAGATCTGAGGCAGCGAAAGACTGTCTAGAGAGCGGATCCCTGCTGTGGTGAACCCTTCTTGTCAGGACCCCAATTCCAAGTCACATCGATCTAGCCAGTAACACGTCATATCACTTTGTGGCCTCACGCACGGTATTCCCACGGGTGTCGCCTTACCATGGCCCGGGACCGTTTGCGCCTTTTGGCTCACGTATATGATAGTGTCGCTAGCATCCATATCACAGAGAACCCGGGCCGACATGACTAATCGTGAACCCAAACTGGCACTAACTTACGGGGACAGGCATACATGAATCAACATCGAGCATGTCGGTCACCAGCGTGCGAATCCGGGCTGTAGCACTGGGCTAACAGGACTCCGGTGAACCGGGCTATAGCAGGCTAGGCAGGACTCCAGATGTCACCGCGTGACATTTCCCCGAAGGGACAGACACAGGAACGAAGTGAATCACATGCCGGGCAGTCAAGTGTTCTGGAGCATTAGTGCTGGGCTAGCAGGACTCTGGTGAACCAGGCTGTAGCGGACTACTATGTCTCATGGAAGCACAAGACTACATTTCCCCATAAGAGAGGCTACCAAGGATAAACAACTAGGTTGTCGGATCCCACACATACCAAGCATTTCAATCATACACACCATATGCTCGATATGTGTAAATACAACATGGCATCACCGCATAACTCTACGACTCAAGTATTTATTCATTAGGCTCCGAGGAGCCAAGTATTACAATCATGGTCTCATGACCCAACATACAGAGCATACAAGCATCGAGCGGAAGCATAAACATGTCTGAGTAAAGACAACTACAAATGAAAAAGGCTGAGAAGCCTGACTATCTACAAGACCCTCCCAAGGGTACAAGATCGTAGCTGAGGTAACAACCTAAACGTTGAAGTCCACGCGGAACTATGAGCGAGACTGACGTCTCTCTGCAAAACATAAAATAAGCAAACGTGAGTACAAATGTTCCCAGCAAGACTTACATCAGAACTATCTACATATGCATCGGTATCAATAAAGGAGTGGTGGAGTTTAACTGCAGCAAGCTAGCTTTGACTCGGTGGCTAACCTGAACTACAACCGCAAGTAACTCTGTTGAGGTGGCGCACACGAGTCCACATATTCACCATATCAATACACCACTATGGATCCGCTCCCGTCTCCCTACGAGAACGCCATCCATAGCACTCACGCTTATCCTGCGCATTTTAGAGTATCCACTTTCACTTGTCTATGAACTGTACAGGCAACCCAGAAGTCCTTTTCCGCGGACACGGCTATTCGAATAGATGATGTTAACCCTGCAGGGGTGTACCTCTTCACACACGCTCTCGCCACTTACCAGCATATACACGTTGTGTATGTCGGCAACCTTTAAGCGGAAGCCTGGCGAGGGAGTCGGCCACAACCTGACTAACCACACAAGTCTCTAGTCCAGGTTTATCGCCTATTCGGGTTCCATCCGCAAGGAGATCCGACCGGGGTGTCGCTCACGGCCCCAAACGATGTGAGCAGGGTTCCCAAGCCCACCATCCGGGTGCCACTTGGTACACCGTGCCACTGTGCCTAGTCTGTCCCAAGCCCACCTGTACCGGGTGCCACTTGGTAGACTACTAACACTACCTAGAAACACCAGAAACTAGTTGCAACTCCTGGACAGAGATCAAGATGATTAATAAATTGAGAGGGGTCGAGTTACCGGAACCCAATGTGTGGTAGTAACTGTTCATGGATCACAAACACAGAACTCAGTTCCTGAGGACGGATTCAATGAGACAACCCACCATGTACTCCTACGTGGCCCCTCACCGATACCTTTACCAAATCATGTTCACACACTTAGCTCTCAATAGTAGGACATGTTCACACACTTACAATTTATCCCCGATGAATCGGACCTGACACAACTCAAAGCAATAGCAGGCATGACAAACAAGCATGAATGAGTAGGCACATCAGGGATCAAACAACTCCTACTCATGCTAGTGGGTTTCATCTATTTACTGTGGAAATGACGGGTCATGCAGAGGATAGGGGTTCAACTACCGCAGCATGCAACAGTTGAATCGTTGTTGTCCTAATGCAGTAAAAGAGAGCAAGAGCGAGAGAATGGGTTTGTATCGGAATGAACAAGGGGGTTTTGCTTGCCTGGCACTTCTGAAGATAGTATAGCTCTTCATCGGTGTCATCGATCTCATCGTCGGAACAATGTCTACTGACAGGGGACAAACACCGGCAAACAAGAGAGAACACAATCAATGCAATGCAACAGTATGATGCATGATCATGACATGGCAATATGATGTGATTTGAGCTAATGCATCTAGCAACCAGATTAAATGAAGTAGATTTGAATCAAAGATTCAAATTCAAACTCCATATGTATTTGTTTAAATGCCATTTAATTGTTTTGTCCAATTCAGCAACTTTAAGTTGTTCCAACATGCATGTAAATGCAACAAATAGATATATTGGATTTGTCTGATCATTTTTCATATATAATTTATTTCATTTGGAGCTACGGTTGAATTTCTATGATTCTTCAAATTTGCAACATTTTCAGAAATTTCCAAATCATTTTTGAAATAGAAATATTCCAGAAAGTGCTTACTGCGTCAGCATGACGTCACACTGACATCAGTAGATCAGCTGACCGGGTCCAGGTCAAACCTGACATGTGGGGTCCACACGTCAGTGGCATAGTGTTAACAGAGGGTTATTTAAACTAACTATTTGTTTTGCCCACTAATTAAACAAGCAGGGCCACCCTTCAGTGTCACTAAGGGGCGGTGGTTAGCCTTAACTAATCTCCTGACCGGCGGGGGCCACTGATTAATGGCTCAGGCGACGGCTCATCGCCGGCAACCACTGGTCGCGGCTGAATCCGCGTTTGAGGCCTCGGGAGCGGCGGCTAAGGGCACCAGGGGGTAGCCCGAGCACGCGCGCATCCAGGGAAGCAGGCGGCTGGGTGCGGGGGCGCCGGAGCTCGTCGGAACGAGTCTGTGGCGGCGGTGGTTCTCGGCCAGGACGGGAACGGTGGCTTCGGCGGCCAAACAAGAACGGAAGCTAGGGGAGAGGCAGAGGAGCTCACAGAGAGGTCGGCGGAGGTCTCAGCGGGATCGGGGACGGCTCGAGCAAAGCAAACCGACGACGGCGATCTCGGTCGCCCAAGAAAGGGGACGATGATGGTGACGGGGATGCAGTGCCTCCGGGCTCGTGATATCCGGTGGCGGGACGTGGCTCAGCACGGCGTAGCTCTGGGGCCAGCCGGTGACGCTTGGTGACGACGGCGTCCACACGAGCGAAGCACGGCGGCGATGGCTGGCTCTCGGGTGGCTGCGGGAACGCGAGGGGAAGGAGGGAGAACGACCAGAGAGAGGGGAGAGGTGCAGGGGGGTCACGGGACGTCTCCAGGAGCGGAGAAGGGAGAGGGCTGAGCCTCCAGCGCGAAGCAACAGGTGGCGACCCCCAGCCCGCGCGTGCGTGACTTCGCCACTGCCTACTGGCAGGGGTTGAAGAAGACCACAACGCCCCTGGTGGGCTGGGCTGGCCAGGTAAGTTGGGCTAGGTGAGTTCTTTCTGCTCTGTTCTGTTTTATTTTCTGTTTGTTTTCTTTTTATTCACTTGGCCACTGTTTTAAATTCAAACAAGATTCAAAACCAGTGCCTACTTCTCTGAAATATGTTTATGTTGCTAGATGGACTTGTCCAAAGCACATAAAACATTTCAGTGGCATTTGAAGTTATATTCTAATTATATGAATATAAATTCAAATTCAAATAGGATAACGATTTAAATTCAAAGTCCCAAAATATTCCTTAAAAATGTTCAATATTTTTAGTTTGGATCCAAAGCCTTGCCAAAATTAGCAAACATTGATGAAGGGCACTTTGGTTCATTGAAAGCATTTTTTACTAGACCTAATTGAATTTCAAAGTGCTAGGGTTTGATCAATCCCCATTTCCAATTCAAAAGAATTTAAACATGATGCAACACATGACTAGCTAGCTCAGAGCATACCAAAACTAGGGATGTGACAACTCACCCCCACTAAACAAGAATCTTGTCCCGAGATTCAGGATGTGAGGTAAGAGGACAGAGGGGATACAAAGATAACACGATCTTCATGATCCAACTTGCACCTCATAGGAGCATCGATTCCTTGCATCATCTTGGTCTTGGCAACTCTGCTTTCGAGTTCTTCATCAAACACGAGGGCAGTGACAACTCCATAGGAATCGATCTTCTTAAAGATCGAGCAACTCACGATCAACTCACGGAATGAGATGTTGAACATCTCTTGAGCTAAGACACGAAGCATACATCCAGAGGGATGGAGTGAAACAGAGAATGAAGATTCAAGTTGTTAAGCAAAATTCCACGCTGAAAAAGATGGTGCATGGTTTCAAGATAACGAGGAGTTATCTGCCATGGTTCCATAATGGCACCTTAGGGAAGGTGACTTGTAGAAATATTCCCTCAAGTGGCAAAAAGAATTACTTTTGATTCGGAGATCATTGAAACTCTTATACCAACCTAAGACAAATCACAACAATCGTTTGCCGGAGTAAGAAGGGATGGCATACCCTGACTAGAGTGGATGATGTGGACTACCTTGTTGAAAACAACACAAGGGATGATTTTGCGTCCGCCTGCTCCAAAGAACTTGAGCATTTCCATATTCATCAAGGTTCTACCAACATCCGTGTCAAGGATCCTGGCAACACAACATACTACCATGATGAATAGTGATGGACGATGCAGATGCAAAGTAAGACAACACTTTCTCAGATTTCACCTTAGCGAGGCCAAGGGAACGAAATCTGGATGATCGACCGAGAGACATTTAGCACTCCGCTTCTAATGTTCCCCTTGATGTGCTAGTGTAACCCATTTATAGATATGGTTTGGTATCTAGAACATCAAGTAAAAGGTCAGACTTCGGGAGCATAGGAATCCATAAGGAATAACTACGGAAGTAAATCCTACGGAATCCTTATGGGGAGGTGGCCAACTTTATCAATCAGGATACTACAATAATAGGTCTTCCGGCTGGGTGTGTTGGCCACGACATCCACCTTACCGGTTTAGAAAGACCAACATTATAATTCCTGGGAAAAGGTCCAACCATCATGTCTGCCTGAGATTCAGATCATGTTGGTGTCAGGATATTTCAGACAACGTGTCTGGAAAGAAAGTTTGCAACACAAACCGACGAGATGACGTTGCGATATTCTCGAGAAATCAACTGCAATAGCAAGCTCCAAAACATGAGCTGGTTCTGCTACACGCATGTGAACACGCTGTCCCGGACAAGCATGACCGCACAGTAGTCTTACAAGGAAACACTACCGAGTTCAGGTGGGGAAACATCATCAAGGATATCGAAGTCTTGTGCCTTACCATGGATTTACACTTAACTCCTTTTCCTAGAACATATCAGTCAGTGGCTTGGTGTGCTACGGAATTCATATGGAACGAAGATGATCAGTCAACAGACCACAGAATACTTTGCACATGCATGGCTCACTTGGGATGATTCCAGAGGAAGCAAAAACAACCTTTCTCGAACCCACGGCAGCAACTTGCATCAGATACACGTGAATTAGAGGAGATCACTTCTCTCATCCAAACATGTACCTCATGAACTAGCACGAAGAAAATGCTTTCAAAAGTTTCCAACGCTAACTTAGATGTTCAACATGAATCATGGACAAGATGAAAAGGTTGTCAATGGGCTCAACAACAAACCATCCAGGCTTCCATATAGATGGAATTCCACAATTAAGTGAACACGGTGATAGCATTTGTCAGACCCAAGGATGTAATGGTGTATGCTCGAGGAAACAACCATGAGTATGACAACATTACGAATATCGTTGGCTCTGATTTGATTTAAGGATTGCCCACACTCAAATCAAAGTTTGGACAGGACAATAGATCCAACAATTGATCATGAGGATCAATCAATGAAGATATCATCGATCCTTCTTCAACACACACACACACAACAATATCCCTTTGGAATGAACTAAGTCGGGAAAGCTTTTATCTTCCAACTCTCCAAGTTATTGTTTAGCTTAACCAACTAGTTCAGGGGATCCAACACATAATCTTGGGGAATGGGTGGTTTGCAGGAAAACCAACATGATCACGAATTGAACATAGCGGTCAGGTGACAACCTGGTAATACTTTCGAGAAGATATTTGAAACATCACGAACCACCGACATGTTACTAAGCTCGAGAACAATCTTGCTTTTCAGAGCAAGATGATATGATCAAATAAGCAAGGGATAGAATAATCCTAACTCTTTGATCGAAGAGTGCACCAGAAATAAGGACTAGGTAGCACAATCTATCTTAGAATGATGATTCAATAACCAACACGCTAAGAATGAGAATATTGTCCATTTACTACCAAGCAACGAGTTGCTCGGATTATTGATTTCACACATCACAATTCACTTGCCGGCTCTCCGGTTGCGACAACACGGGACCGAGGAATGAGTAATGATGGCGAGAAGTATCACTGTATCAAGAATTCATAAGATGGTGTGCAGTTCCCATAACATTCTTGACATAAGATGGTAATACTCCAGGGTAGAACGGAACAAAAGCTAGATTGGCATTTTGATCTTTGGAATACAATTGCTTTGACCCAATCCAAGAAATGGATGAGGTGCTGGAGTTTGTTTCTCCTAGTCATTCTGGATTAGAATGGCTTGATAGCCCACAAGAATATGAGGTATCAATGAGCATGAATGTATGACATGCTCTTGACTATCAAATTATAGACGGAGATCAGGATACAACTAAAGAGAGAGACAACTCAAAGGAACATATATCTTTCTGAGTTGTGGATGCATAGATTAGTATGTCGAGCAAAGCTCAACATATTTCTTCCGGATAACCCATGCGGAGAAGGTAGAACTGGCAGAGTAACAACATAGCATCGAGGACTCGTCAAGAGCACTCTGGTTGTGATCTTTTGGTTCAATAGAACTTCTGCCATAAGCCGTTCATGGTATTTGGAAGAAGGAAATACCACGGACCGCGAGAACTATCGCAAAGGTTACAAATATCCTAAAGGTACGAGCAACACTATCAACACGAGGTAAGTAGAGTGAATCTTGGGCTCAAGAACCCAGAAATAGAATGCCTACTAACTAAATGGCATCACGGGATGCTTTCGAGAATAATGGCCAGAATCATCACACTGGGCATACAAAGCATTGCTAAGTTACTGAGTGGTTCTTGAAGACACCTAGGGTCGTAATACTAACTCCAACATACATGTCAAGGCAACGGAGTACCTCAACAGACCGATTAGTGTGCTTAATCTGGCACAAAGAAACTTCAAAACGGTAAGGAGGGATTTACAAATGCATCAGACTATTTAGAAACCTGGGATGACTCGGACAGCATAACGGCTGTAAATGCTCAGAAAGATTTGAGACGTTCACAAAGATTTGCATAGTCACTTAACAACATCATATCAAGGTTCTGGTTCAAATGACAACATACTAAAAGTAGTAGAAAATGAACTGAGGCCTGGAACCAACAATCCTAAGATTCTACGGATAAGTAACACGTGATCCTGATAGAAAGATGAGAAGCCTAGTTCTTAATCCCCGTAGAAAGGAAGGGGTTGACTCAGATCAGAAGGGCATAAGGTAAAGGAGTAAAAAGAGCCTTACGCTCCCTTCCACAATCAATTCCCTTATATAACTAAAGCATTTCTAGACTCAACTTCGACCAGTTTGGCTTGGTAATCCTACAGGCAGTCAGGCTCTGATACCAAAGCTGTCAGGACCCCGATTCTAAGTCACATCGATCTAGCCGGTAACACCTCATATCACATTGCGGCCTCACGCACGGTATTCTCATGGGTGTCACCTTACCATGGCCCGGGACTGTTTGCGCCTTTTGGCTCACGTATATGATAGTGTCGCTAGCATCCATATGACAGAGAACCCGGGCCGACATGACTAGTCGTGAACCCAAAGTGGCACTAACTTACGGGGACAGGCATACATGAATCAACATCGAGCATGTCGGTCAGCAGCGTGCGAATCCGGGCTGTAGCACTATGCTAACAGGACTCCGGTGAACCGGGCTGTAGCAGGCTAGGCAGGACTCCGAATGTCACCGTGTGACATTTCCCCAAAGGGACAGACACAGGAACGAAGTGAATCACATGTCGGCCAGTCAAGTGTTCCGGAGGAGTAGTGCTGGGCTAGCAGGACTCCGGTGAACCGGGCTGTAGCGGACTACTATGGCTCATGGAAGCACAAGACTACATTTCCCCATAAGAGAGGCTACCAAGGATAAACAACTAGGTTGTCAGATCCCACACATACCAAGCATTTCAATCATACACACAATATGCTCGATATGTGTAAATACAACATGGCATCACAACATAACTCTACGACTCAAGTATTTATTCATTAGGCTCCGAGGAGCCAAGTATTACAATCATGGTCTCATGACCCAACATATAGAGCATACAAGCATCGAGCGGAAGCATAAACATGTCTGAGTACATACAACTACAAATGAAAAAGGCTAAGAAGCCTGACTATCTACAAGACCCTCCCAAGGGTACAAGATCGTAGCTGAGGTAACGATCTAAACGTCGAACTCCATCCGGAACTACTAGCGAGACTGACGTCTCTCTGCAAAACATAAAATAGGCAAACGTGAGTACAAATGTACCCAGCAAGACTTACGTCAGAACTATCTACATATGCATCGGTATCAACAAAGGATTGGTGGAGTTTAACTACAGCAAGCTAGCTTTGACTCGGTGGCTAACCTAAACTACAACTGCAAGTAACTCTGTTGAGGTGGCGCACATGAGTCCACATATTCACCATATCAATACACCACTATGGATCCGTTCCCATCTCCCTACAAGAACGCCATCCATAGCACTCACGCTTATCTTGCGCATTTTAGAGTATCCACTTTCACTTGTCTATGAACTGTACACGCAACCCAGAAGTCCTTTTCCGCGGACACGGCTATTCGAATAGATGATGTTAACCCTGCAAGGGTGTACCTCTTCACACACGCTCTCGCCACTTACCACCATGTACACATTGTGTATCTCGGCAACCTTCAAGCGGAAGCCTGGCGAGGGAGTCGGCCATGACCTGACTAACCACACAAGTCTCTAGTCCAGGTTTATCGCCTATTCGGGTTCCATCCGCAAGGAGATCCGGCCGGGGTGTCGCTCACGGCCCCAAACGATGTGAGCAGGGTTCCCAAGCCCACCATCCGGGTGCCACTTGGTATAGCGTGCCACTGTGCCTAGTCTGTCCCAAGCCCACCTGTACCGGGTGCCACTTGGTAGACTACTAACACAACCTACAAACACCAGAAACTAGTTGGAACTCCTGGACAGAGATCAAGATGATTAATACGTTGAGAGGGGTCGAGTTACCGGAACCCAATGTGTGGTAGTAAATGTTCATGGATCACAAACACAGAACTCAGTTCCTGGGGACGGCTTCAATGAGACAACCCACCATGTAATCCTACATGGCCCCTCACCGATACCTTTACCAAATCGTGTTCACACACTTAACTCTCAATAGTAGGACATGTTCACACACTTACAATTCATCCCCGATGAACCGGACCTGACACAACTCTAAGCAATAGTAGGCATGACAAACAAGCATGAATGAGTAGGCACATCAGGGCTCAAACAACTCCTGCTCATGCTAGTGGGTTTCATCTATTTACTGTGGCAAAGACAGGTCATGCAGAGGATAGGGGTTCAACTACCGCAGCATGCAACAGTTGAATCGTTGTTGTCCTAATGCAGTAAATAGAGCAGGAGCGAGAGAATGGGTTTGTATCGGAATGAACAAGGGGGTTTTGCTTGCCTGGCACTTCTGAAGATAGTATAGCTCTTCATCGGTGTCATCGATCTCATCGTCGGAACAATGTCTACTGAGAGGGGACAAACACCGGCAAACAAGAGAGAACACAATTAATGCTATGCAACAGTATGATGCATGATCATGACATGGCAATATGATGTGATTTGAGCTAATGCATCTAGCAACCAGATTAAATGAAGTTGGTTTGAATCAAAGATTCAAATTCAAACTCCATATGTATTTGTTTAAATGCCATTTAATGGTTTTGTCCAATTCAGCAACTTTAAGTTGTTCCAATATGCATGTAAATGCAATAGACAGATAGATTGGATTTTTCTGATCATTTTTCATATATAATTTATTTCATTTGGAGCTACGGTTGAATTTATATGATTTTTCAAAGTTTCCAACATTTTCTGAAATTTCCAAATCATTTTTTTTGGAGCTACGTCAGTGGCACAGTGTTAATAGAGGGTTATTTAAACTAACTATTTGTTTTGCTCGCTAATTAAACAAGCAGGGGCCACCCGTCAGTGTCACTAAGAGCATCTCTAGTGGATGGTGTAAATTTGGACGTGTATATCTCCATATACACGTTCATATACACCTTGCTAAAATATACACCTCTCAGTTTTTCAGTGGAACGTGTAAATTTGGACGTGTATATTCCAACGGCTATATTTTCAAACGGCTATATTTTCAACGGCTATATTTTCAACGGTCGTATTTCTCTATATAAACCACCCCTGCCATCTTTCTTCTAGCACTTCTATCTGTGACTTCTCTTCTCACCTAGATTTCTCTATCGTCTCTCACGCAACACAATGAACACATCCACTTTGGACATGAGTTCTTCGTCATCTTCATCTGGCGACGATGAACTCATACTTGCAGCATTCGCCGAGCGCGAGGAGGAAGAGAGGATGAACGCTCGACGCCATGGCGGTTCCAAGCATGGACGTCAAACAATCAATCGAGGAAGAGATGCCGGATTTGTTCTTCTGTGGGACGACTACTTCAAAGAAGTTCCTCGCTATCCCGAACATTTGTTTCGACGAAGTTACTACACTTCTCTGCTTTAGCCCTTTTTTCATTTCCCTGTCTCATTTACTTTTTATGCACAGATTTAGGATGTCCCGTAATTTGTTCAAACGCGTAGCCGATGGTATACTTGAGCATGATTATGATGGTTATTTTACTCAAAAAAGAAGTGCTTCTGGAGCTCTTGGGTTACATCCTCTGCAAAAGATGACCGCGGCAATGCGGATGCTAACATATGGAATAGCAGCTGATGGTGCTGATGAGTACATCCGGTCCGCTGAGGCTACTAATTTGGAGTCTTGCAAGAAATTTGTGATCAAAGTTTGTGAAGTTTTTGGGGAAAGGTACCTGAGATCTCCAAATGAAGAAGACATTGCTAGGTTACTTGCAATAGGGGAGGAAAGAGGATTTCCTGGTATGTTAGGGAGCATAGATTGCATGCACTGGGGTTGGAAAAATTGCCCCAAAAAATGGCATGGCATGTTTAAAGGCCATGTCAGCGAGCCCACTATGATCTTGGAAGCAGTTGCTTCACAAGATCTTTGGATTTGGCATGCTTATTTTGGTTTACCAGGGTCTCTGAATGATATAAATGTTCTTCAACGTTCTCCTGTTTTTACAAAGCTAGCTGAAGGCCAAACTCCTCCAGTGAATTATAGCATCAATGGCCATCAATACACAATGGGGTATTATCTTGCAGATGGTATCTATCCACGGTGGGCAACATTTGTGAAGAGCATACCAGCTCCAGATACCAGAAAACATAAAACTTTTGCCAAGAGGCAAGAGGGGGCTAGGAAAGATGTGGAACGAGCCTTTGGAGTTCTTCAATCCCGTTTTGCCATTGTTCGTGGACCTGCTAAAGGATGGAAACGTAAAGAAATCGGTGATGTCATGAAAGCTTGTGTCATAATGCACAATATGATAGTTGAAGAGGAGCGACAAACTGGTCGGCAAAGCTGCACTTTTGAGGCAATGGGAGAAAGAGTCACGGTCTCTCGTACTCATGCGGAACAACTGAGCTCTTTTATTCAGATGACTCACCGGATTAGAAATCAAGGTGAACATGATCAGCTTAAACTTGATCTAATTGACCATGTGTGGCAAAAGTTTGGAAACGAGTGATGTCCTAGTTATAAGTCTGTAATCCGTTTCTTTTCATCTAGTTTTAATTTATGCAATGAGTGATGTAATCCATGAATTTATAGCTATCAATAAAATATTTATGCAATGAGTGATGTTATCAAATAGTTCATACAGCAACTAGCGGAAAGCAGTAGATAGTTCATATAGCTCACATATCAAATAGCTCACATTACTCTAGGCCTCGAGCAAGGATCTCATTCTGCTTAGCTTGGTAGAACTGCTTTTGCACATCAGTCATACCACTAGTGTCGATCAGCATGACCCTCTCATCTAATTCAAACTGTCTCCGTGCATCCTCCCTCTCGTTTCGTGCATCCTCCTTCTTTCTGAGTGCAATCTCCTCTTTTCGCAATTCAAATTGCTGTGCATAGCGAGCATTTCTTGCCGCTTCTTTGATCTCATCCTTCTCTTGCTTTGCTGCCCACACAGTTTCTAATGACAGCTTGCAAGCATTCTCATCAGCTTTACCTCTCTTGTCCTTCTTAACACCATCAGGTCTTTTCTCATGTTCAAGAGCATCAGTGTGTATCGAGGTTGCATCAGTGCGTACCGAGGATGCATCTGACGGATCATTGGTGGCTCTGCCTGGACTTTCATCAATGGTTTTCTTTTGTTTCTTAAGAGAAGTTTCAAGTTCTCTTGTCTGCCACTTTGGATACTTTGCAAACTCTATATAGCAATGCATCAATGTGAAAGGCCGTTTTTTTTTAACATCCATTTCCTTGAACAGAATGTGTGCATCGTTTGTCTGCACATATAAATATATTGTTAACAAATGCACAACACATATAGAATATTGCACATCACATATTGCACAGCACATATAGAAGTAGAATATTGCGCATACCTTTTCTGCTATAGTCCTTCCACTTTCTTCCTTATTTAAAATCTGCTGAAGGCAACCACAAAATTTGGAGGTCTCTCTGTTAATCAATGTGTAACGGCAATTGATTGCATTAGGATTACGCTCCGGCCATGACGATTCCTTGTGTGTGTTGTAGTACTCTGAAATTCTAGCCCAATAAGCATCTCGGTTTTGATCAGTCCCAACAATATCCAAACTTGTATTTGCCCATGCTGCTATGAGAACCTTCTCCTCATCACTACACCAATTTTTTCCTTTGTTGGATTTTCCTTTCTCTATTATTGCAGAACGTTGCTGCGTTGATGGTGTTGCTTGATGCTGAGTTGATGGAGTTGCCTGCTCTCCAATTGGACTTTCTGGTTGGGTTTGCATGTAACCAAAACCAAGGGTGTCCAAGAAGCTTTGGTCAGCATCCATCTACAAGCAACCAATGCACAGCTATTTTAGACCACAATCTGGCATCAAATTGACAAGCAAAAAATTATTGAACGAGATGCAAAATATTAAGTTGACTGAAGGACAGCCAAATCACTCATTCCTGTGAATGGGGACTCTAGCCAAATCCGACCTCCCCCCCACCCGGCCGTCGCCCAGCCCCCGGCCGCTGCCCCTGCATCTCCCCCCTCCCCCCCACCCGGCCGTCGCCCAGCCCCCGGCCGCTGCCCCTGCATCTCCCCCCTCCCCCCACCCGGCCGTCGCCCAGCCCCCCGTCCCCGCGCCAGGGCGCGCGCCGGCACCGGCGCCGCCGCCAGATCGGGCTGCAGGGCGTGCGGCCGCCGCCCCTGCATCTCCCCACGGCGCCGCTCGTCCGGCCGCTGCCCCTGCATCTCCCCCCTCCCCACGGCGCCGCTCGTCCGGCCGCCGCCCTAGCAGACAGGCGCGACCGGCCGCCGCCCCTGCATCTCCCCCCTCCCCCCCACCGCTCCGCCGCCCCTGCATCTCCCCCCTCCTCCCCACCGCGCGCCCGGCCGCCGCCCCTGCATCTCCCCCCTCCCCCCACCGCGCGCCCGGCCGCCGCCCCTGCATCTCCCCCCTTCCCCCCCACCGCTCCGCCGCCCCTGCATCTCCCCCCTCCCCCCCACCGCGCGCCCGCTCCGCCACCCCTCTGCTCCCGCTTGCGAGAAAGGAAATAATGGTTACCTTTGGCGGCGGCCGGAGAGGAGACGCGACGGCGACCTTGGGCGGCGGCCGGAGAGGGGCGACGGCGACCTTGGGGAGGCGGCCGGGAGCGGGAGCGGGAGGAACTGGAGCGGGAGCGAGCCCACGGGCGTGGTTCGGTCCTGTTTACTCCCACGCCAGGTACGCTCGTGGGAGCGACGTGTACAGGTACACGACCTGATACACGATCCACTGGGAGACATTTTTTGATTTTGATCGTGTATATTTAGCATCCACCTCCATATACACCATCCACTAGAGATGCTCTAAGGGGCGGTGATTAGCCTTAACTAATCTCCTGACCGCGGGGGCCACCGATTAGTGGCTCAGGCGACGGCTCGTCGCCGGCGACCACTGGTCGCGGCGGAATCCGCGTTTGAGGCCTCGGGAGGGGCGGTTAAGGGCACCAGGGGGTAGCCCGAGCACGGCGCATCCAGGGAAGCAGGCGGCAATGTGCGGGGGAGCCGGAGCTCGTCAGAAACGAGTCCGCGGCGGCGGTGGTTCTCGGCCAGGATGGGAACGGCGGCTTCGGCAGCCAAACGAGAACAAAAGCTAGGGGAGAGGCAGGGGAGCTCACAGAGAGGTCGGCGGAGGTCTCAGCGGGCTCGGGGACGGCTCGAGCGAAGCAACCCGACGACGGCGATCTCGGTCGCCCGAGGAAGGGGATGATGATGGCGACGAGGATGCAGGGCCTCCGGGCTCGTGATCTTCAGCGACGGGACATGAATCAGCACGGCGTAGCTCTGGGGCCGGCCGGTGGCGCTTGGTGACGACGGCGGCCACGCGAGCGAAACACGGCGGCGACGGTTGGCTCTCGGGTGGCTGCGGGAACGCGAGGGGAAGGAGGGAGAACGACCAGAGAGAGGGGAGAGGTGCAGGGGGTCACGGGACGTCTCCAGGAGCGGAGAAGGGAGAGGGCTGGGCCTCCAGCGCGAAGCAGGAGGTGGCGACCTCCCAGCGCGCACGTGCGTGACTTCGCCTCTGCCTACTGGCAGAGGTTGAAGAAGACCACAACGACCCTGGTGGGCTGGGCTGGCCAGGTAAGTTGGGCCAGGTGAGTTCTTTCTGCTCTGTTCTGTTTTATTTTCTGTTTGTTTTCTTTTTATTCACTTGGCCTTTGTTTTAAATTCAAACAAGATTCAAAACCAGTGCCAACTTCTCTGAAATATGTTTATGTTTCTAGATGGACTTTTCCAAAGAACATAAAACATTTGAGTGGCATTTGAAGTTATATTAATTATATGAATATAAACTCAAATTCAAATAGGATAACGATTTAAATTCAAAGTCCCAAAATATTCCTTAAAAATGTTCAATATTTTTTATTTGGATCCAAAGCCTTGCCAAAATTAGCGAACATTGATGAAGGGTACTTTGGTTCATTGAAAGCATTTTTTACTAGACCTAATTGAATTTCAAAGTGCTAGGGTTTGATCAATCCCCATTTCAAATTCATAAGAATTTAAACATGATGCAACACATGACTAGCTAGCTCAGAGCATACGAGAACTAGGGATGTGACACTTCCGTCGTTGGAGCAGCTGAGCTGGGGTGGAACACAACACCGCAGGAGCAGGACAAACCACACAACATTTTCTTTGACACATATCTGTAACAGAAGTAATTGTGTAAGGGCTTGTTTGAATTCTAGGATTCTAAGAATGCAGGGATAGGAAATATACAGGAATATGATAGGAATGCACGTGCAAAATAGGGAATTTTCAAACACAGGATTTCTGCCAATCTGGGTGATTTGGTTCACAAGAACTAGCGGGGTGACCGGCGCATTTGCGCGGCTAGATTTCCAACATATATCTATCTACAAATGGAATTTATATTTTTCTCCGGATAAAACATTTCATCATTATTTTTGCATGAATATTCTATACATAATGTTTTCATTGCAAGGGAATCATTTATAAATTGGTACAATTTTTCTTGGGTGACCTAAAATTACTACTATATTTGTAGCTCATTTATAAATTTTAATCGATATGTTTTCAATTGTTGACCATCAGTTCATAATGATACCAAATGGTGATGGCTCATCATGATATTTTTACAAACTAAAAATTAGTTTCAACCAAACAATAAATCTATATATTGATGACATATGAACATGGTTGTCCGTTCCTCAATCCGGCTCACCATTAGTAGTGTAGTGGCTTCTACATACATATATTTATTGCATATTAGCATGCTTTATGTTTTTCATCAGTAATCTGTTCTTCCACACTAATTCTTACTTGATCATATTCAGCTCTACATTGTCATATTTCATATTTAAAAATGTAGATGAAGTTATATAAAAGTTATATTACAACGAAACACGTTAGTTAGCTCAACATAATAGTTTTTTATTCAGTTCAAACCACTACTACTAAAACATCTTTGTATTTTTTTAAAATTTTCAGGATTCTTACTCTATAATAAAATAATCTTGAAATTGTGTGTAGCGTTTTTTGGCTGCCTATCATATATGTATGGATTTCAATTTTGCTTGGCGCAAACATTTAATTTGTTCCAATGTTAGAAGGACAATATATGGTCGAAGGCAGTTGTATGGTACATGCAGAATGGACCAAGCAAATTTCTAGTGAAGATGAAACCATTTTTTTTATTTCCTATTCACAAACTATACAAAGTAATATCAATATCATCATGTGTGCGAAACATATCAGATCTATGAGTTGATTGATAGATGGCATAAGAATGACTATGTTGCATCCATTGGATGCACTTAATACTCATTGCTTCACATTGATTTCCATCATAGCTTATTCACTGCAAATACACGTATATACCATTTGCATTCAGTTTATAATTCTCAACCATTATAATTAGGACCCATCATATAAACAACATACCGAATATTTTGAGTCCATGTGGACAAATGTGATGCATTATC
Source organism: Aegilops tauschii subsp. strangulata (assembly GCF_002575655.3). Taxonomy (NCBI): domain Eukaryota; kingdom Viridiplantae; phylum Streptophyta; class Magnoliopsida; order Poales; family Poaceae; genus Aegilops; species Aegilops tauschii. Next base: position 73,608,098 of record NC_053041.3, read on the forward strand.
TTTACGATGTTCTCTTGGTCCATCGGTCATCAGCCATATTAGCTCCTTAATAACATATATCATGATTCTCGCAAAAAAAAATATCATGAGGTCGCTGCTTTGAAACAACATAATATCCCTTATATCATGAGGTTGCACTTGATTATTTTAAGTTTCCACTTCACAATTTTAGCGGTGATATTCACTTATGATACCTAAAAAAAAGCGTAAAACGGGGTATGAAATAAAAGTTTGGAAATGAAAGCTATTTTCACATGTCCAATCCCTATACTTTTGCATATCTTAGTGGTCAAAGTTTTAAAACATTGACAATATGTTTACTTATGTGACTCATATTTTGAAACTGGATGGGGTATGTATCTTATGTATGTACATTGTATGTGTTTTCACGTGTCCTTCTAACGACTATTTTTTTCGATAAAGAGTTCTTATTTTATACTAAAGAATTTGCATGCCTTACTTCTTGCCATCGATATTTAGGATTTCAACCATTGTAATTAGAATATACATGGTCCATTGCAAAAAAAAAAAGAACATACATCCTGATTCATCACTTAAAAATGTCAGAATGGAAATATAAAGTATTTGTACTAATAGATCTCCACGTATTTCTCGTCTGAGTTCCATGCATGTTTTATTACTGGTAACATCGTTATTTTTTTAAAGTGTTTTGCCAAAAAAAATTGCCCCACATTTTTTGCTATGTACGTACACATTTATTTCCCGTAATCCGATAGAACGTGAAGCACTACTCCTGCAAAATAAGCGTGAAGTACTAAGAAACGGGGTGGGGTATGTATCTTATGTATGTACATTGTATGTGTTTTCACGTGTCCTTCTAACGACTATTTTTTCTGATGAAGAGTACTTATTTTATACTAAGGAATTTCCATGCCTTACTTCTTCCCATCAATATTTAGAATTTCAACCATTGTAATTAGAATATACATCGTCCATTGCCAAAAAAAAGAACATCGATCCTGATTCATTACTTAAAAAATGTCAGATTGGATATATAAAGTATTTGTACTAATAGATCTCCACGTATTTCTTGTCTGAGTTCCATGCATGATTTATTACTGGTAACATCGTTATTATTGTTTTTAAAGTGTTTTGCCAAAAAAAAGTTGCCCCACATTTTTTGCTATGTACGTACACATTTATTTCCCTTAATCCGGTAGAACGTGAAGCACTACTCCTGCAAAATAAGCATGAAGCACTAAGTAAAGAAGGAGTCCGTGTTGGTTTTCTAACAGAAAAAAGCAGTCTACATACTGATGCGTATTGTCCTGGAACTTTTTTTTGTGCTCGGACTCTTCTTTTGCTGGGGTGCTCGGACTCTTCCACATGGGAGTAGTTGCATGCCGTATTTGCAATACCAAACGTATCTATGACTGTCCCGTACACTTTTTTCTAATGGAAAGGCATATGAGTCTGCCGTACATGAGTTTAACTATTCCTACATACCGTGTCAAACTTTTTTTTCTTCACGGAGACGTGTCAAACTGTTTGTACACTTTTTTCACATATTTGATATTTGTATGTAACGCTACATCTTTTAAATCTTAGCCGTCAATATCTAAATTTAACGCCTGAGATAATTTAATCTGTGTGGATGAACGTAATAGCTTCTTTGTCTTCTATCGTAATTATATAATAGAAGATTGTAAGATCACAGGATGCAAAGAAGCATGGTGAGATTATGTCAAACCACAAGAAAATGTATGGTTATAATGTTATTATGCTACTATCTCTTAGTCTTGTGCTTCATGAAAAGAGGACAAGTGGAAATTAAAATTCCTACAATTTTTCTTTCAAGGAGACACTAAAGGAACAAATCCTACAGTTTTCCTTTGCTCCATTCCTTTGCATCAAATTCATGAAAAGTAGGACCATACGAAACTTTTCAATTCCTATGTTTTTCATTCACTTTTCCTTTCAAGCACTGGCGATTCTAGTAGGCAGGCTTGAGCAAGGAAAATCCTACACTAAAAAAATGTGTTTGTGCTACTTCTATTACTTTAGACCTAGGCCACTGCCCTACTAGCTCAACTCCCAGGGCCATCGACAAATGCATAGTGCCAACACGCAGAGATAAATAATGATGGCGTTTAAGAGAGTCCATCACGGATAGCTAAGTTGCCTGGTACCTCACTGCTTGTCATATAGTAGGATAAAATAATCGTATTTCCCGTTACTCCGTCTACTCAGTGGACAATATATATAATATGTAGAGTAAAAAAGAGATGCAACAAGTGTACAACCTCTTTGGCGAAGTCATGTCGATCTCAGCGTGATTGGGTTGGCCAGTGAGGATGCTCCGGCTGACTTGGCTGTCGGATGAGGGGAAGAAGATATTAGGCGTCTGGAGATGGAGCCCGAGGTACTGCTCCATTGTGATGGAGGGTTTCGTCGTTGGAGCAGCTCCGGTGAGTTGTACGACGCCGAGGCTGAAGTAGGACAAGAGAGCCAACGTTAACCTGAGTGGAATTCTAATAGCATCTCCAATAGATGACGTAAAATACATATCCACAAAGTGCTAGATGTAAAATACATCAGCCTCTCATCTCTGAACTTAACTGTTGAAACTGAATTTAACTGTCAAAACTGAACTTAACAGTCGAAACTGAATTTTGCTATCGAAACTGAATTTTACTATCGAAACTGAACGCACTAGAGGTGAGGCTACATGTCAGTTGACTGACTTTTTCATCTCTGGTCTATCGATTTTGCAGCCGTTGGATACGAAATCAAGGGCATGCAGTTCATCTTCAACCTCCACCCCCCTGAGCCGCCAGCCACCACCGGCCAAACAGCTGCCCCCCACCGCCCGCAGCCGGTGGTGCGCCGCCTCGCCCGCCCCGAAAACACTCCCCACCGCCGGTCCGCCGCCGCCCCGGCCATCCCTCTGCCCCCCCCCCCCATGCCGAGCCCATGCACGGGACCGAGAGCAAGAGCTAAAGCAGCAGCGGCTCCTACTGATGTTGACGTCGCCGCCGAGGGAGCGATGTCGTGGAGGAAGTGGTCGGGAACGCCACCGTGGATGGAGCCGCGCCGTGTCGGCTCGGGACCGAGCGCAGGCAACACCGTGAGATCGAATTAAGAAGAAAATGCGGTGATTAGTGTACAACCTCTTTGGTGGCGCCGATTAGGCCGCAGCTTCATCCGAGGATACGGTGATGATGATGCTCTTCCCGTCGTGCAGGTGAAGACGGCGGTGTAGGAATGGAGGTGGCGCGAAAGACGAGGGGAACATCGGGGCAGCTCCTTGGAGGTGGAGGACGGGGTGGCTGAACTGGCGCGACGACCAGATCGACGAAGGATCCTCATCCGGTACGGTGGATGAGGGACGTCGTGGTGTTGCTGTGGACGACGTCGTCGGGGAAGAGGCTCCGGCTGGGTGGCGGACGGAGGAGGGTGTGGGGCTTCGCGGGTTTTCCCGGCCTCGGTGTACGAATGGGTGGGCGGATGGGATGGGACTGGGGAACCATGGCTTAGGGACGCGCTTGTCCGAAATGTGGGGTAAGTTACGAAAGTACCCCCACCGATTTGAGTCAGTTCTTTCGGTTCAGGTGTATCATGGGCATTTCGCGTGTCGGGATTTCACAGGAGGTGGGAGTTTTCGCGGCGTTGTAATTTTCGAATAACAAGGCGTGGGTTGAGATGGAGGGAGTTGTTGAGCACAACGAGACAAAGATTTATCTTAAATATTTCGGGGTAACAAGGCGCGGGTTGAAGAGGCGGGAGTTTCGCAGCACGATAGACAGAGACGCTAGCTTGAAATTTCGGCATAACAAGGCGCGGCTTGAAATTTCGGGAGAACAAGCTTAACGTGTACCAAAAAAATACAATTTAGACTAGTATGATATACTATGTACAATGTGTTTGACACGCACAACACACACAGACACCATTTAGACTAGTAAGGTACACATGCATTGCACGCATGAGATTTGGCAACCAAATTATGAATAAATACCACATTATAGCATGTAAGCTTTGAGTCATATATGCATGATGTAGATGTTCGTTTAATTCTTATAGTTAATTTCATTCAAAATCGTCTAGTTTTTATAAGAAAGCTAATCTATTTTAAGATTCATGGAATTGTGCGTTGTAAGTCATAAAGTAAAAATAAATCATGTAGAAAACATTTGGGCAATTCTGATACGGAAGATTCTAGAACAAAGAAGAAGTGCTTGTGTTTTGAGGTTTGTGCATTAGGCTTAAGTTCAACCATAGAGTCTTCTAGATTGTACATATGGCAAAATCTGGTGGAATCTAGATGATATCCAACGGCCAGCAGTGCTCAAATTTGCCAGCTCTGCACCATCGGATTGGCCTCATCCAACGACCATCTTTCAAAATTAAAGTTATCCGCACACTATATAAAAAATATAATATAATATATATATATATAGGGGTATAGATATAGATATGTGATGCGAAAGCCACCCATCATCTCCAATTTGAATAGTGTGTCCATGCACGGATGCAGTGTGGCCAAACAATGTCTGCCATCGGTATCTCAAATTCAAACCAGTCTGACCTTGTTCAATTTGTATAAATTACAACATGCTCGTTTCCAAACCACACCGCGCAGATCTCTGTTATATTCATGCATGCATGGGTTGCAAACATCATGATCTCTTATTCAAATATTTCAATTCAACTTTACATTGATTATGACCTCACCTAGTATTTTACACCCACACATTGGTCTTCTCTTTAGAATTGTACCACTAACTTTCTCTCGTGCATGCATGCACACACACTACCAGTCGGCATTATCCATCGCACACATGCAATCTTTTTCTTCAGGTCGGTCTCCCATGAAGGCACACACACACATCCCCCTCTCCATCATATCGGGCATTCTTTATCTCTCACGTGCATGCGCAACGTCGATGTTTGTCGGTGGGAAACGACACCTATGGGATCACAAGAATCCCTACTATGGTTGCCGGGGCGCAGGGTTGCAAGAAGAGCAGGATTAGTAATCAGCACAAGGATCGTTTACCCAGGTTCGGGCCACGAGGATGCGGAAAACCCTAGTCCTGCTTTGGTGGGTGTATTGAGTATTCTTGAGCCCTCCAACTAGCTATGGTGGCTGAGTCATTCCAAAGAGCCGAATCCCCCTCCAGTACGCCATGGGCCTCCTTTTATAGTCGAAAGGGGCTGCCACAGTGGCAGACAGGAGGTGGAAAGGCATACAGTACTGCGAGCTTATCGCTCGTATTACAGGACAAGACACATTTAATGCGTTGCTTAAGTGTCCCCTAGCTTTATCGGGGACAGGGGCGAGGCCTGTCCCGTCCGTCGCCGCTCCCCCTTTCTTCGACACGCGCCCCGGCCAGCGGCGCATGCGGCCATGTAGGCAGGAAAGCAGCTGAGGTGGCGCGGCGGTAGGGTCTTCACGAAGATCTGCATGCCGCCACGTATGTGCTTGCTGATCTGGTCTGGGAGCTGCATGTTGCCACCCAGGTGCCAGCCCAGCTGGTTGTGCTGGCAGCTGCATGCGAGCGGCGATGGAAACTTGGCTGGTGCGGCCCTGGCGGTGGCCCTGCTGGCGCTCTCGGCAAGGGTCTTGCCGGGTGGCCCGGCAAGGGTCTTGCCGTGATGCGCAGTTGTCCCTGGCAAGGATCTTGCTGGGGGTCTTGTGGCTTTCCTCGGCGAGGATCCTGCCGAGGGTTGCCGTCTTCTGGTCCTCATCTTGATCTCATATATCTATGGTCTTGACAAAGATCTGTATGCCACCACAGAGGTGCCTCCCGAGCCCTGGCCCAATCGTAGCCGGTTGGGTTGGAACCTGTGGCTCAAGGGCGGCTCGCTCTGTTGGTGTTTGGGCGTGCTGCCCCCGCAAGGGTCTTGCGAGGGCTGCTGAGGCTGCCCCCGGCAAGGGTCTTGCCGAGGGAAACTGCTCCGTCCCTCTGCTTCTTTGTGTTCTTGGCCTTGGCGTTGCCTTGATCGCCTTGTGTTGGGCCTCGGCTTCTCTCCAGCCTCCCTCCTTTGTCCTGCTACGTGTGGCCGTGGCGCGTGGCTCTGACTACCCGTGCATAAGTAAAGGGGTACGAGGGTGCGCCCCCCACTTTTGTACACCGACAGGAGCCCCCGGGCCTAGGCCACACATAAGCGCGACACGTTGTTGGGCCAGGCCCAGAACGGTGCACGGGCAGGAGGGGCGGATTTCACCACAGTAATTTTATCGTCTGCTGCGCTTCCCACGTCCCGCGTTGAATGCGTGACGTGGAGGGGTGTGCGTGACACGGGGTTCATGTGTGATGTGGTTTCCGCACGCATGCGTCACATCGCAGTTAATGGGAAAGGAGGCAGCCCGCGCCTTCCCCGTAAAAAGGAATAACCGCGGGCGCGCTACTCACTTTACCCCTTCCGCGCCTTCTTCCAATCTCAGAGCCGACGCCCCCTTCTCCTTCCTCCCTAAGCTTCGCTCTTGCTCGGCGCCGTTGTGTCCCCGTCGTCTTCTGTCTCTTGCTCCCCTAGCCGCCATGGCGCCCAAATCCACCAAGGGCAAGGCTAAGGACGCCGGAGCGACGGAGCCGCTGGAGAGTGCGCTGGCAGTGCAGCGAACGCAGCTTGCCTGCTTCCCCTCGACGGTCGACGTGTTCGAGCTCCGGGAGGCCTTCAAACCCTTGTGGGGGGTCAAGACGGGGGGAGAGAAGACGGGGCATCCAGCCACGCGCGTCATCCCCGCCAATTGCGCCAAGGCCGCTCCAAATCGGTACCCTTTCTTCGTCGACTACTTCTCCTGCGGGCTCTGTCCCCCCTTCTCTGATTTCTTCAGCGACGTCATGCATACCTACGGCTTCCACCTTTTGGATTTTACCCCAAACGCCGTGGCGTGCATGGCTCTTTTCGCGCACCTCTGCGAGGGCTTCGCCGGGGTGCACCCCAAAACGGTGCTCTTCCGCCACTACTTCTCCCCTCGGATCCAACCGGGGGGCGCCATCTCTGGCTGCATCACCTGGATCCCACGGTACAAGGGGGCATACTCGGAGGGCGCCATGAAGGAGAGGTGGGAAGAATGGGGGGCCGGTGGTGCTGGATCATGGAGAAGGACCCACCGGTGTTCTGTGAGGTTCGCCAGGCGCCGCCGGTCCGCAGGAGCGACTAGAGCGACATCGACGCCAACGACGAGAAGCTCACGATCGCCGCCACCAGGATCCTTCGGCTTACCGAGGCCGGGCTCACCCTCGAGATGATCGGGGCGATTTCATCCGCCACCGGATCGCTCCACTGCACAAGAAGGGGAGGCCCGCCTGGCTCTTCACGAACGCCGCAGACATCATGAGGCTTCACCCCGGCCTCGACCACAACTTCACAGTGATGGGGCACGCTCACTTCTGCCAGCGGCTCTTCCAGCTCGACGTGAACCGCGACTGTGAGGTCGAGTGCACCGGCAAGGCCGCGAGGGCCGCCGCGAAGGCCGGCAAGGTCGGCAAGGGGCCCTTGTTCAAGTTGCCGGCAGGAGTGGTCCCGCTAAGCAACAACTCACGTCGGACCAAGATCATTGCTATGATGCCGGACTACAACGCGCATGGCCTTGATCCGAGTTGGGTCGAGCCGGAGGAGATTAAGGTGTAGGAGTTCTTCAACACCTTGCATGAGGGGTACGTCACAGCCGAGCCGCGGGTCATCCAGGACACCACCGAGGCAGAGCTAGACTACATCGCCGCCAGGGCGGTGGAGGCGAAGCTTGCTAAGGAGGCCGGCAGCGCCGGTGGCGTGGAGGACAGGGCCACGATGGCCGCGAAGGAGGAGAGCTCGCCCGGTGGGCGGAGGCCGCTGGGGAGGCCAGCAGCGCTGGCACCAAGGCTCTCTTGTGGAGGATGCGGCCGACGAGTCGTCGTCGGAGGAGGCCGGGGCTGTTGACCATCCGGCCACGGGGAGAGGGCGAGTCCTGTGGCGGGCCACTTCTGGCGAGCCGATACGGCCCGTCAAGGCCGCACGGCGGCCAAGTCTCCGGAGGAGTCCGCACGTCAGACAAGGGTCGGGGCAACGAAGAAGGTGGTAAAGGCCGCTGTGGCGAAGAAGAAGAAAGGATCTGCCTCCTCTTCGTCCAAGCACGCCCAGACTCCGCCCTCCTCCCTCCTCCGGCAGACGCTGACGCGGGGGTCCCCTTCGACTTCGGGTCGCTCAGCCCCAGAAGAAAGAGGAAGGCAACAGAGGAGGAGGTGGACGACGAGTGAGTATCCTGTTCCTCTTCGTCATCTCTGTCTTCTCAATCTGTGCCGCTTGTGTTGATTTGTTTCCGCCTTCGCAGGGACGCGGAGACGCTGGCCCGGAGGATGAAGAGGGCCAAGGCCTCGGCGGGCGGCCAGCCCCCGGCGGGTACTTCGAGGGCGCCATTGGTGGTGCTGAGCAGCCCGGATAGCAGCCCCCGGCATAGCCCCCAGCATAAGTTCATCACTCCCCCCTCGTTGACATGTGTCGGGGGTATGACGCTTTCGCACTGACCTCGCTGGGTGCGCAGGAGGAGAGCAGTGGCCGGAGGAGCCACAAAGGGCTACTCCCAACACGCCGCCCCCATTGAGCATGCCGCCCCGAGGGGCATCCCCGGCAAGGGTGCCGAGCACCGAACCCACGGACATGGAGGAGGAGAACTCACGCGCCGATGGCTTCGCCTCGGCGCCAAACGTTGGCGGGGAAGGGACTTCTGCTTCCCAGCCTGGCACTGGTAAGTTGTTCACCTTTCGTCCTTGTTCCTTTTTCTTTCTGACCCTTGGTCTTGGCCTTGCCTCACTCCCTGCTTTGGTGCCCAGATCCCTACTCGGCGGACCCAGGGGACGTGGACGCCATCATCGACGATGTCGCTAAGGCCGCTGCGGCGCAGGTCGAGGAGATCACCGCCGAGGAGGCCACCAAGGGCGCTGCTGAGGACGCCTCCAAGGAAGCCGCGGCAGAAGCCGAGGAGCTTGCTGCCGAGTAGTCCGCCAAGGGCGCTACCGAAGACGCCGCCGAGGAGCCTACCGGGGAGCCCGGCAAGGGGTCTGCCGGAGATGCTGGCAAGGCCGCCACCGAGGAGGAGGTGGTCGATGACCAGCCCTCCTCCTCTGCTGCCTCCGGCTCCGGCAGGTATCTGAGGGTGATCGACGACCTCTTCGTCCACCTCCCAGGGGCGTCCGGCTCCAGGGCGCCCGTCAAGGGAGAGGTGTTTGACGAAGAGGTGCTTGCCACCGCCGGGCTCGAGGTCGTCGACGAGCCGAGCGGTGGCGGCGACGTCTCTCAGGAGGAGCGGCTTCTCCTGGCCATGGGCGCCCACTTCAGGAAGCTCCAAGCGCTCCACCGCGCCTGCCTGGACAAGGGCAAGTCCAGGATGCCAACGGTGGACCAAGTGGGGGTGGACCTCAAGGTGCGCATCACCGAGGCGCAGGCTTGGTTCCGCCAAGCTAGCGAAGAGCTGAAGACCGCCCAGGGTGAGCTGCCCAAGCGCGACGTGGAGCTCATCATGAAGCTGGCCGACATCGAGAAGGCCCAGGAGACGGTGGACGGCTTGGCCGCGGAAACCGAGGCTGCCCGGACCCAGCACCAGGCCGCGCTGAACTCCCAGGAGGAGGACCTCGCCAAGCGCGAGACGGACCTCGACGCCAAACTCTGCGCCAAGGACAAGGAGGCGGAGAAGCTTGCTGTGCAGCGGACCCAAGAGCTGGAGCAGAGGCACAAAGAGACACTCGATGCCCAGGCTCTGGTTCACGCCGGCAAGGTGAAGGAGCTGGAGGTGGAGCGGGACGAGCTGATGGAGCAGGCCCTGAACCTGTCCCAGGAGAAGGACACGCTCAACGGCGCCTTGACTGAGGCGCAGGGCACGGCCGTCAGCATGGCCGGGGAGCTCTCCGAGGCCAACAACTCCATCAAAGACCTCAAGCTGAAGCTGGAGGGTCTCGAGAAGATGCTGCCGGAGGCTAGGGCCCGGGAAGGGACCCTGACCAAAAACCTGGAGACCGAGAAGCAGCTGCGGAAGAACGAGGCCCTCAACTTCAAGGAGCACGTGGAGGGCGAGAACCGCTGGCTCGACCGCCTCGCCACCGTTGCCAACCAGGCCGCTGCGCAACTGGCCACCATGGGGATGCCGGACGTGAGGTACGCCCCGGAGCGGAGTGTGAGCGCCAACTGCAGCCTGACCCTGTTCTTTGAGAAGGTCGTCGGTGCTTCGGAGCGGCTTCACGCCAACCGGGCGGCCTCGCTGGCTGACGAGGCCCGGAGGCTTTGCCAGGGCGCCATGAACAAGGTTCTCACCAAGGTGGCGTAATGGTACTCCGACCTTGACTTCGACGCCACGCTGGAGAGCTTGCCGGAGGATAATGACCTCGCGCCGCGCTGGAGAGCTTGCCGGAGGATACTGACCTCGCGCCGCATCAAGCCCGTCATCAGCAGTGTCGGCGGAATTCTGAGGGTGGAGGGCGAGTGCCGGGATTAGGCACCCCGTTTCTTTTCGTTGCTGCAAGTTCACAACCAAGACGATTTTTATCTTTAGTTAGAACTGCGGGAACAAGTGACATAATATAACTTCTGCAGTACTTTTGACATTATGCACGTTATTTTCCTATTCGATTTTCCCTTGTATGTCCACCCTACGTTTATCGGGTAGGCTTGCCGGCGCGTAAACCCTGGGCGACGTCTTGAGGACGGATCCCCATTGGCCTGCCGGGTGTGCTTGCTGCCGGGCGAACCACCTTACCGCCCTTAACGCGGCCGCCCGAACTGTCGAGCTTGACTCGAGTCAGAATCGAGAGCGTTGCCAGGTGCGGAAGGCTACCTCGCCACTCTCGACGCGGCCGCTTGAGCTGTTGAGCAGACTTGAAACAGAACAATTGTGTTGCCAATCGCGGGAGGGCCCCTTTGCGTGCAGGTTTCCCATACATAGGCAGGATCTCCGAGGACGATAACCTTATATACAAAAGGAAAATAGCTCAAGGCTCTGAATGACTTAGCTTTCCTGCTTGGTTATCGCGCTGGCGTCCTTCGCGCTCGCAGGCGGCGCCATTTTCTCCCATCCATCTTCTTCTTTTAGAAGACATGGCGATGAAGAACCGCTAGGCTAACTACTAGACCAGATTCTCAATTGCGGCCCCCTACCTGGCGCGCCAAAGATGTCGGTGGGAAACAACACCTATGGGATCACAAGAATCCCTACTATGGTTGCCGGGGCGCAGGGTTGCAAGAAGAGCAGGATTAGTAATCAACACAAGGATTGTTTCCCAGGTTCGGGCCGCGAGGATGCGTAAAACCCTAGTCCTGCTTTGGTGGGTGTATTGAGTGTTCTTGAGCCCTCCAACTAGCTACGGTGGGTGTGTCATTCCAAAGAGCCGAATCCCCCTCCAGTACGCCATGGGCCTCCTTTTATAGTCGAAAGGGGCTGCCACAATGGCACACAGGAGGTGGAAGGCATACAGTACTGCGAGCTTATCGCTCGTATTATAGGACAAGACACATTTAATGCGTTGCTTAGGTGTCCCCTAGCTTTATTGGGGATGGGGGCGAGGCCAGTCCCGTCCGTCGCCGCTCCCCCTTGCTTCGACACGCGCCCCGGCCAGCGGCGCATGTGGCGCCAGGTAGGTAGGCAAGCAGCCGAGGTGGCGCGGCGGTAGGGTCTTCATGAGGATCTGCATGCCGCCACGTATGTGCTTGCTGTTCTGGTCTGGGAGCTGCATGGTGCCACCCAGGTGCCAGCCCAGCTGGTTGGGCTGGCAGCTGCATGCGAAAGGCGGTGGAAGCTTGGCTGGTACGGCCCTGGCGGTGGCCCTGCTGGCGCTCTCGGCAAGGGTCTTGCCGTGATGCGCAGTCGTCCCTGGCAAGGATCTTGCCGGGGGTCTTGTTGCTTTCCTCGGCGAGGATCCTGCCGAGGGTTGCCGTCTTCTGGTCCTCGTCTTGATCTCATATATTTATGGTCTTGACAAAGATCTGTATGCCACCACAGAGGTGCCTCCCGAGCCCTGGCCCAATCGTAGCCGGTTGGGTTGGAGCCTGCGGCTCAAGGGCGGCTCGCTCTGTTGGTGTTTGGGCGTGCTGCCCCGGCAAGGGTCTTGCCGGGGCTGCTGAGGCTGCCCCCGACAAGGGTCTTGCTGGGGGAAACTGCTCCGTCCCTCTGCTTCTTTGTGTTCTTGGCCTTGGCGTTGCCTTGATTGTCTTGTGTTGGGCCTCGGCTTCTCTCCGGCTTTCCTCCTTTGTCCTGCTACGTGTGGCCGTGGCGCGTGGCTCTGACTGCCCGTGCACAAGTAAAGGGGTACGAAGGTGCGCCCCCCACTTTTGTACACCGATAATGTTCCTCTATGTGTGTGTGTGTATAGCTAGGTCTTTCATAGTTTTCCACATAAACCGATCAATCTATATATCTAGTGAGGTCTGACCCTCTTTCCCATGTCCACATCGATCAATCTATACCTCTCTATATAGGATTACATATATAGCTAATACACCCACATTAATTATATATCCAACGCCCCCCTCTAATCATCCATGCCTTCCGCTTCATCTCTCAAACGCGCGCACAATGGCGAAGACAGGGGGCAGCAAGGGCCCTGCCCCCCCCCAACATCACTATATATCGAGCCTAATATGAATGTGATCATTAGACAATTGCTGGTAAAAGGTTTAAGTTGATGAATTGGCCGTCCTCGTAAAGGATTAGTAATGCTTTGCCCCCTAGTTTATGGGACCTTTTTCATGGCTCCGCCACTGCGCGCAACAGCGCACGTTCTCGCCCCCTCTCTCTAAATACCGATCTCGCAGTTGTGCACTCCTTCATAGGCTCCCTCCACTCGGCCCCTCGCACCATCTTCTAGCCCCCCCACCAGATTTTGCCACATGTACAATCTAGCATACTCCATGGTTGAACTTAAGCATAATGCACAAATCCCAAAACAATAGTGGTTCTCCTTTGTTCTAGAATCTTCTGTATCATAACTGCCCAAACTTTTTTTCTAGTTGAATTGCCATTATTTGTTTTTACTTTATGATTTACAATGCACAATTCGATGAATCATAAAATAGATTAAGGGCTTCTTTGATTCAAAGGATTCTCAAAGGAATTTTGGAGGATTCTAATCCTTAGGAATTTTTCCTATCTTGGTTGTTTGATTCATAGGATTGTAAACCATAGGAATTTTTCCATATGATTCATTTGCACTAGATTTCATAGGAAACATCCCATCCACTCAAACCTCTTTGAAAGAATTCTGCTTTTTTTCTATGCACAATCAAAAACTCATACAATCCTGTAGGATTCAAGACGACATTCCACTCTAATCCCATGTTTTTCCTATTCCGCGTTTTGGAAATCCTACCAATCAAAGAGGCCCTAGGTTTTTTATAAAAACTAATTGATTTTGAATGAGATGAACTATAAGAATTAAATGAAGGTCTACATCAGGCATATATGACTCAGAGCTTACATGCTATAGTGTGGTATTTGTTCATAATTTGGTTGCAAGATCTGACGCGTGCAATGCACGTGTACCTTACTGGTACTTCGAGTATGTGCAAAACACAATGGCACGCTACACAGTGTTTCTCCTACAGTTCATGAAGCCACGTGGCACATGTGGAGGCGTTGTCACGACATCCTTGTGTGGATTGATCACAGTGACGTGCTGCTGGTTCCAGAAGAATGTACTCGTCCTCCCTGAGCCACACTGGCGGTACATGCACGAAGCGAAGATGTGCATGCACGCCACGCACGCACTCATTCCCTCGCACGCACATGCGGGTACACAGGCGGATGCAATTTTCTACCAAGATCCACCCCATGTGATAATTGGACGCGTGTAAAGTCCTTCACTTCATTGATGGTCAATTAATACAGCGCATGTAAATTGAGTGGACGGAGGGCGGAAGAAAGACATTACTACTCCACTGCGCGCATGCGAGTAGTTAAATCATGGGTTGCTAGTAGTACTTCCATTTGTTTCCTTCGTATTTTGTGCGAAGTTTTTTACAGTAACATAATATTTAGGCATCTGAGCAGTGTAGTCTACTTGAAATTTATGTTCCACTAAACTCATCGGCAGCCGTTTCGGGCCTTGAAACCAAAACCCATCAATTTATCTTTACCTTGTTCCCATCACATTCGAAAGTACTAGTGCTACAATTAAGTGCAAGCCTGCTCACACCTACTAGTACGTACCAAACCTGCATGTGTTCCCACTATGCAGGTATTAGTACTAGTGCTAGTACTTAGGTTATAAAAAGGGGAACTACCTAACCGAAAATTACTCTACCTTTCCTCCTCATAAGTGCTTCTTTTTTGTCCGTCCTTGCCATGTCCGGTGCACAGAGTTCTAGGTCGAGAACTACTCGTAACAAAGGAGCGGCAACCAAGGCTGCGGAAAAAAATGAGAGGGCTCGCCGCCACGCAGAGACCTCGACAGATCTCTCACAAGCTGGCGATGGCTCCCAGGAGCGCCCTAGCCGCGGAGGCGAACATGCCGAGCTGGCGGCGCTGGAGTCGTTATCCCTCAACAGCATGCCTGATCAGCTCAATAAGCACCTCAATAAGTAGAAGGAGTTCATCCACGGCTTCGTGGAGCTGCTGAAGGAGAGCCTCGACGACATGCCAGCTAAGCTCAATAAGCAGGGGGAGTTGACCGCTGGCTTGGTGATGCTGCTGAAGAAGAGCATTGCCTCAGAGAAGAAGGCGACCGGCAAAATCCTGCAACTTCAGGAGGGCAAGGCAAAGCTCAGCCATGAGCTCGACCTGCTGAAGGAGAAGAACGCCGGCTGGAACAAGCTGCATGAGAATAGTAGTTCCTCGATGAAAATGCTGCAGGCCCTCGTCATGGAACAGAAGGAGGAGTTGGCGAAGCTCCGCATCGAGCACCCGGCTGCTGTCAAGGTACGTAATCCTGCCGTGGAACAGATGATGAAGGCTCACGTCGAGAAATCCCGCGTCATGGACAGCATGAAGAAGATGGCGGAGGAGACGCGCAAGGACATGGAGGCCGCGGAGGCGATGAAGAAGCAGTTACGACTCCGCGGCAAATTAGATCATTTGGGGTGATAATCTTCCTTCTTCTTTTGCTCCTGTGTTTCTTCTTTTGCTTCGGATGATTCGCCGCACATGTCACGTTCTCTATGAGGCGTGAATAGCACAATGCTAACAATGAGATGACTAGCAAATTAGATCATTTTTTATCGCCATATGGCACTGGGCTGCCGTGTTTCGTGCTCCTCCGTCGTAGTACTACTCCAGTGGAAAACTTGCGTGTACCGCACGGTTCTTTGCTCCTCCTCAGGTCGTCGGCACATTTACACGAGCAGTAAAATCACAAGGCCCCGCCTTCTAGCAGTAATGAGCCATCAAATCACAAAGGCCCTCGCCTCTTTTGAAAAGGACCAAGCTAGACTGACCCGCCCTCTAGCCTTTTAAAAAATGTATACATTTGTACAGTAGCATCGATGGATTGCGCCATGGAGCAAAACTAACAAGTTGAAATTAAAGAAAAAAGGTGGTACATATAGAGAGCGCTCGTCACCAAATTATGCATATACTATATGACACTACCCACTATGAAGGTACTAGTAACATAGAATAGTAACTAGTCTATGTTACTCTCCACTATGACCAGCCAAAGTCGAGGCGCGGATACCAACGAGGGCCTGGTTGTGTCTATACTTGGACAACTCACCCGACTGCATGCGCACCAGGCAGACGAAGCTCATGTCATGTTGGTGCCGTGTGTGGCCCGCACATTAACCAAAACCTCGCGCCTCCATCTTAGCTTCCGTGTTTTAAACTTCTCAATCTCAAGGCCAAGGAGCAACGTGAAACCTATGATAGAGCCAATCAGATGGTTGAGAACACTACAATTCGTAGCTACAGATGCGTGTGTGAGAGAGGACGAGTGCGTGCGTGCACCTCTTCTTAGAGTACAAGTGTATGTGGGTGGTATCGACCTAGGGAGCAGTCATGGTGCATGCGAGAAGTCCCGAGAGATAGGTGTAATGCGTGTGAAAAAAAGATCAGTCTATAGCTCGCGACGAGGCTATTCCTGTCAAATGCCAAGCGTAAGATATGTATCCGACGGTGCCAGTTTTTGAACGTACACAGTAGTAGAAAAAGAACTACTACCATGGCATATGCTACACCACGGCCAAGAAAACGTGCCGACGTTACGCCATCCGGGAATACTGCCTGTCACAGCCCTAGCATTAGCCTTACTTGCCATTGCATCATCATCTTGCATCATGTTAAATTCCTTTTAAACTTGAAATGGGGATTGATAAACCCTGGCAGCAAATGAAATTCAACTCGGTTCAAACTGAAATCCTTTGAATAAACCCAAAATGCCCTTTAGAAATGTTCATCATTTCTGGATTGGTCTAGAACCTCTGCCAAAAATGATGCACACTTTTCTAGGTCATTTATGGATTTTTGGATTAAATCATAAGGTATTTGAATTTGGGCATTTAAATGCTATAATTATTTAAAATGCTCAAATAATTCTGAAATGATTTGAAGGATGTTGGAAATAATTCAAAATGTGCCCACAAGTTATTCAGGAATTTTGGTAATGAATTAGTATTTTTACTAATTCAAAAATAGAGGAATAAAATAGAAATTTGAAACAAAGTAAAAGAGAGAGAGAGAGAAACCCACCTGGGCCTTACCTGGCGGCCCAGTCGTGGCCCAGCACTGGCGGCCCAGCCCACCGGCCTGAAGCGGCTGTCTTCAACCTCTGCCAGTAGGCAGAGGCGTGTCGACAGCGCGCGCGCCCGAGCTCCACCTCCTGCTTGCCACCGAGGCGCCCCCGACGCGTCTGGAAACGCCCCGCGGCACCCTCTGCCTCTCCCCTCACTATCTGCTCTCCCCTTCGCCCTCTAGCCCCTTCCCCGAGCTCACCCGAGAGCGACCGTCACCGCTGCTCGTCGTTGCCACGGCCACCGCCTCTCCCTCGACCCCTCGCCGTGCCTGCGAGATGTTCCACGTAGCCTCGATGTCCCAGACCTCCTCGACGAGCCACAAGGCCCCGGACGCGCTGCAACGCCACCACCGCTGCCGTTTCCCTCGTCAGCCACCGAAGATCGTCGCCGTCGATTTGCCGCCTCCCGAGCTTCCCCGAGCCCGCTTCAACGCCTGCTGCAACCGCTGTGAGCTGCTGCTCCTCCTCCCCCTCTTCGTTTTCTCGGTTGCACGCCGTAGCTGCCGCTTCGCCGACGACCGAAACCCGCCGCCGCCCGTGCTTGCCGCCGACGATGCTCCGGTGACCATTTGGTCCCGGGCGCACGTCCATCCTGCTCGCCGCATCGCGTAGACGGCTTCGGTTCCGCGCACGCATCGCCTAGGCCACCGCAGCTGCGTTTCTGCGCACACCGGAACGCCGGTCGCCGATGCCGAGCTCGCCACCGTCAACTCGGGCCACCACACGGCCATCTACCACCCCATCCGTTACGCGCTAGGCAAGAGCTCTCCAACGAGCCTAGCCGCGCATCGAACGGGGCACTGCAGCCCAATCCCGAACCTCGCCGCCGTGTTTGGCCTCGCCGGCGTCGAGTCGCCGGCAGGTTTGAGCCTAGGGTTTGACCCCCTGGGTCATTATGTGGGCCCGAGGCCCTGCTAATTTAGTTTAGATGTTAATTAACTTTTAGTTAACCCCTGACTAACTAACAAGTGGGCCCAGGCTCTAACTGACCTAGATTAGTGTTTAACCTAACACTAACTAACACTGTTAGTTAGTTGTGCCATTGACACGCGGGCCCCACTGGTCAGGTTTGACCTAGACCAGCCCTGTTGACCGCTGACATCACAGTGATGTCATGCTAACGCAGTTAATTATTTACTGGATTATTCTTATACAGGAAATTCCAGAAAATAGTGCAAACTTCTAAAAATCATAGAAATTAATCTGTAACTCCAAATGCAAAGTGTTATATATGAAAAATGATCAGAAAAATCCAAACTATCCATCTGTACTGGTTTCATGCATGTTTAAACAAGCTAACTTGCTGTTTAGTGCAAAACATGATAAGGCACTATTTAAGATCACACATGAGTTTGAACTTTGAACCTTTGGTTCAAATTTGCTCAAATCCATCTGGTTGTAGTTGCATTAGCCCAACACACTCATTTTGCCATGTCATGATCATGCATCATATTGTGCATTGCATTGATTGTGTTCCTTCTCTCTTGTCGGTGGTTGTCCCCTCTCGATAGACATGTTCCGACGATGAGTTCGATGACACCGATGAAGAGTTATACTATCTTCAGAAGTGCCAGGCAAGCAAAACCCCCTTGTTCATTCCGATACAATCCCACTCTCTCGCTCCTGCTCTCTTTTACTACATTAGGACAACAACGATTCATCCGTTACTTGCTGCGGAAGTTGAACCCTTTTTCCTCTGCATGACCTGTCTTTGCCACAGTAAATAGGTGAAACCCACTAGCATGAGTAGGAGTTATTTGAGCCCTGATGTGCCTACTCATTCATGCTTGTTTGTCATGCCTGCTACTGCTTAGAGTTGAGTCAGATCTGGTTCATCGGGGATGAATTGGAATGGTGATGAACATGTCCTACTGTGTGTGAGCTAAGTGTGTGAACACGATTTGGTAAAGGTAGCGATGAGAGGCCATGTAGGAGTACATGGTGGGTTGTCTCCTTGAAACCGTCCTCAGGAACTGAGTTCTGCGTTTGTGATCCATGAACAGCTACTACCACACATTGGGATGCTTAATTGACTCTCTCGGCTTCTTAACCACCCTTGTCCTGTGTCCAGGAGTTGCAAGTAGTTTCTGGTGTTTGTAGTATGCTGGAGGCCGTGCACAGCGCTGACCCGCGGGGTGGGCTGTGATGCGGTAGGCACGTGGCACGGTGTACCGGGCACCCGTTTGGTCTCTTGGGAACCCTGCTCACATTGTTCGGGGCCGTATGTGGAAACTTCGGCCGGACTCCCTGCGGATGAAACCTGAATAGGCGATAAACCTGGACTAGAGACTTGAGTGTTTATGTAGGCCGTGGCCGACGCCCTCGCTAGGCTTCCGCTTGAAGGTTGCCGAGATACATGACGTGTACATGGCGGTAAGTGGCGAGAGCGTGTGTGAAGAAGTACACCCCTCCAGGCTTAACATCATCTATTCGAATTGCCGTGTCCGCGGTAAAGGACTTCTGGGTTTCCTATGACAGTTCACAGACAAGTGAAAGTGGATACTCTAAAACTCGCAAGATAAGCGTGAGTGCTATGGATGGCCTTCTCATAGGGAGACGGGAGCGGATCCATAGTGGTGTATTTTTATGGTGAATATGTGGACTCGTGTGCGCCACCTCAAAAGAGTTATTTGCAGTCGTAGTTCAGGATAGCCAACGAGTCAAAGCTGGCTTGCTGCAGTCAAACTCCACCACCCCCTTTGTTGATACTGATGCATATGTAGCTAGTTTTGATGTAAGTTTTGTTGGGTACATTTGTACTCATGTTCTATCGGTCATTGAGGAATACTTAGGCTTAGAGGGTGGTCCCCCTTTCTCGTGTAAAAGCGATCATCATTCGAACACGCCGCGTTTTACTGGGAAGGATCGAACCATGGGAACGAATGAACAGGGGGAGACGTCAGTCTCGCTAGGCGTTCCGTGTGGACTTCGACGTTTAGCTTGATACCTCAGCTACGATCTTGTGCCCTCGGCAGGATCTGGTAGATAGTCAGGCTTCTCAGCCTTTTTCATTTGTAGATGTCTGTACTCAGACATGTTAAACTTCCGCATGTGCTTTGACTTGTATGCTCTGAATGTTGGGTCATGAGACCCATGTTTGTAATATCTTGCTCCTCGGAGCCTATTGAGTAAATACTTGAGTTGTAGAGTTATGTTGTGATGCCATGTTGTATTTACACATATCGAGCATATTGTGTGTATGATTGAAATGCTTGGTATGTGTGGGATCCGACAACCTAGTTGTTTATCCTTGGTAGCCTCTTTTATGGGGAAATGTAGTCTTGTCCTTCCATGAGCCATAGTAGTCCGCTACAGCCCGGTTCACCAGAATCCTGCTAGCCCAGCACTACTGCTCCGGAACACTTGACTGGCTGGCATGTGATTCACTTCGTTCATGTGTCTGTCCCTTCGGGGAAATGTCACGCGGTGACATCCGGAGTCCTGCCTAGCCTGCTACAGCCCGGTTCACCGGAGTCCTGTTAGCCCAGTGCTACAGCCCGGATTCGCACGCTGTTGACCAACATGCTCGATGTTGATTCATGTATGCCTGTCCCCGTAAGTTAGTGCCACTTTGGGTTCACGACTAGTCATGTCGGCCCGGGTTCTCTGTCATATGGATGCTAGCGACACTATCATATACGTGAGCCAAAAGGCGCAAACGGTCCCGGGCCATGGTAAGGCGACACCCGTGGGAATACCGTGCGTGAGGCCGCAAAGTGATATGAGGTGTTACCGGCTAGATCGATGTGACTTGGAATCGGGGTCCTGACAGTGCCGCACTTCGAAACTAGAACCGTCAATAAATTTTGAGCGCCTCTCGTCACATTCCAAATTACTACTACTACCACGCTATATTTAATTGCAAACCTGTTCACACCGATCACAACCTAAGCGGTTTCCCACTTAGGAGCATATTAGTAGTACTCAGTTATAAATACTACTATGCTAAGAGGACTGCACATTCCTCCTCAACTCCTCATCCACAAAAAAAAATGAATTCAATCAAGCCATGGCCAACATGAGTTCTGGGTCGAGAGATTTCCACCAGGGAGAGGTGAGCATGGAAGAGGAAGCACGAGAGATGTCCCGCCTAGCCGCGAAAGCAGCCGACATGTCCAGCCGCGCAACAGTAGCAGCGCCAAGGTCCCGCCGCACCGCCGAAGCAGCACGGAGGTCCCGCCGCGCTGTCGATGTAGCAGCCTGATCCGGCCACGCCGAGGAGGCAACAGAGATGTCCCGCTGCGCCACCGAAGCAGCACGGAGGTCCCGCCGCACCGCGGCGGCCTGGGAAAATTTCTCGCGGGCAGGTGAGGACTCTTACAGGCGCATGCATGCGATGGTCCATAGCCAGATGGATCAGTTCTCCGGCTAGGTGAGGTTGCAGGACGAGGCTACCGGCATCATCCGGCAACTAAGGGAGGGCAATGCGAAGCTCCGGGGCGAGCGCGACCTGCTGAGGGCGAAGATCTCTGGAAGGGCGAAGCAGGAGGAGGAGACCACTGCCTTGTTGCAGTGGACGGGCGTCATCATCAAGAAACTTATGGACGAGAATGCCATGCTCCGCATCGAGCGCAACAGGCTGGTGGAGGAATCCATGGATGCTGCCAAGCAGCGTATTAAGGACATGAAACTGATGGAAGAGATCATCGCCCACCGCGAGAACTAGTCTCCGCGACCTGTAGCACATAAAGAAAGTAGAGATCAGCGAGCCAGATCGTTGTATGCGTCTTCCTTCTTCTTTTGCCATTGTGTATTTCGGGGTAGCGGCATGTGGCTTTTTTAATTATCTTCCTAATTATGTAAGACAATTATTATCCACTCTCGTTGTCCTTATATATATTCATCAGTCTTGCTATAAGTCGCAGTAGATGCTATATAGGTCCGTCGGATCTTACATCAAGATCCGTGCAAAATTTTCTTTTCAGATATTCTTTTTTCTCTCTTAAATCTCAGTCGAGTGAGACATTTCCACGCCATTAAACAGAGGCTTGGGCGCCATTAATGGAGACATTGGGAGAGAGGTGGACGGTAGATGGAGGTCAAAGGGCTCTCCTCCCGATAAGCACACGCAGGGGTCTGATCGCACGCCTCCTGTACTCAAATAGCTACCCTGCACGGCGCCTCCTAGCTAATAAAAAAAAGGGACACGTGGCGGCACGTAAATGGTAAATAGAACGCCCACGGTTTCAATAATACTTGTGTTTCCGATTGTAACGTGACAACACTTGTTCCAAAATGACTTTGTTGATTGTTAATGTGTGCGCCTTCGCAAATCGGACAGCAAAATTACCACAGCATGTTGGTGCCATGTCATGACACGAAGCCAAGTTTCATAATTTTCATGCGTGTTTTGGATTTACAGGAATTAAAAAAACCAAGTTTCTCAATGTTTCCAGCCAAGCCATGACGCCCAGATGTTTGAATTTCATTCCCATTTCTGGCATGGGACCTAGAAATTTACCCGAGGACACACATGTGATTTTTCAACCAGCTTTGGTGCACTAGAGCATGTGCTTGTATTTAAAATTTGAATTATGCACACAAAGGTGACACGTTCCCTCTCAGAACCACGAGCCTTCTTGAGAGAAGCTCCGGTTTGCAAGAAACTGATACCAAAACTTGTTCCTATTCTGCAATTGTTTTTACCACAGCAAGGTAGTACCATGACATGACACCATGCCAAGTTTCATGATTTTCAGGCGTGTTTTGGATTTACAAGAATTTTAAAACCAAGCTTCTCAATGTTCTCGGCCGAGCCACGATTCCCAGATGTTTGAATTTCATTCCCATTTCTTGCATGGGACCTAGAAATTCACCCGAGGACACACATGTGATTTTTCAATCAACTTTCGTGCACGGGAGCATGTGATTGTAGTTCAAATTTTAATTATGAAAATTAAATGACCAGAAACTCAATTAATGTATAAAAAAGGCCAAATGAACCCGGAATAATTCCAAAATTTAACAGGGCACTCATATAGTTCTATGTTGCCTCTGTAAAGAAAATCTGGGGGCAGGCAGCATATATTGTTTCACACACAAAGATATAAAGAAATAAAGAAATAAAGAAATTAGCATACCTATTTAATTCTTGGGTTCTTATTATTTATGCCCCTAGTTGTGTATCACTACTCAGTTTTGCGGTTAGAAGTTACAACTACTTAAAAAATGCCATCGATCCGTGAGATGCCTGCTCAAAAATGCAATTAGATATCTAAAAAATGCCATCATTAAGTTAGATGTTTGCTCAGAAATGCCATTAGACATTGTTATTTTCACGTCAAACCCGTTGACCATGTTACATGACAAAAATAAGCCGATTCTCACAACGATAAGTTAATGGTGTCTAGCACAACACACCCCTCAAATAAAACTAAGCACCCTGGAATTCTTTGACAAAACTAAGCACCCTAAAATTCTTTGACAACTAAACTGCTGGCTATATGATGTTGGCCATATATATTGTACGTATGTAATGTGAAGAAACGAGTGGTAGTACTATACCAACCAAAAGATGAAATGTACGAAATATAACGAGAAGAAACATAACATGGTTCTGCTGGGGGCTCAGCACAACACACCCCTCAAATTAAGCTAAGCACGCCTGAAATTAAACTATGCAACTAATCCGGTAGACACTGCATTAGAACCACCATGAGCAATGACACTGCCACCTTACTCGGAGTCCTCGTCCACATCCTCAACTTCGTCCTTGTCCATCTTCCTCTTGGTCAATACTTCTTTGATTGAACCGCACACTTGGCTCTTGCTCTTCATCCAACCCTTGTAGATATTGAAACAAAGGTAGCCATCCATTGCAGCATAGTGGATGTGGTCTATATCTAGTACATTCCACTGCCATGCATGACGATGAAACGTGTACGGAGGTTTCTCTAGTTTACCGTACGAAGGATGAACCATGGCTCCTGCCAGGGTCAGCATTGAAGGCTGACCACGGGAGGGCAGCAGCCGATTCTTCTGGAGGTCGAAGGGGTTGCCTACAACGAGGCCTATCTGACCCAGGACTCTTTTGTCGTTCATAAAGTCTACAGTAACGAATTTGACTAGGCCTCCCTTGAGGAAGTTATTAAATTCCTCGCACTCAACGTCGGCATGGCATATGTGGTAAACCAAGCATAAGTCATGCACGCAAACCTGGATCACGGCGGGCTTCTTCTTCTCTTCCTCCTTTAGATCCTGCTCTTGTCCCAGGACTGTGGTGTACTCAACATCTAGCCCAGCGACCCACTCATCATTTGAGTTTTCGAACATGCGACTGAAGCTAGCAAGGCATCCTTTCACCGTCTCGGAAGAACGGGTGTAGATGACGTCGAACTCATCGCTGGTGATGGTTCTAACCTTGTACTCACGGCCGATCATGGAGATTTGGGACGCCATGAATTTGGGAGGAAGGTTAGGATTAGTGGAACCGCCGTAATGTGAAAGGACGGGACGACTAGGAGCGAACTGCCGTAATGTTAAAGGACGTCCGAGGACGAGTAGGAGCGAACTGCCAGTGGTTTTTCGATTGTAAAAATGCTGAGTGGGGCATGCGAATGGCAGGGTAGTGGCTTGCCAGCTGGATAAATGGATTCATGCATAGTGCTATGGGGGCCCAATTAGATGCCATGTCTACTCGACGACCAATTAATGGCTTTCGATGTCATGTCAAGCGTCGGGAAAATTACACGTGATACGATGCTTTCCATTCTCCCATGAGATGGGCTTCCGAGAGCCCTTGGATCTCAGATCGAACGATTGCATGGCATGATTCTCGACCTATGGGTGAATATTCTATCCTGGGGGTTATTCTGCAAATTTTTAGCAACTTAGCATGCGACCGTTCGATCTCATATCCAAGGGCTGCCAGGAGCCCGTATCATGGTCGCGCCGCCTACCACGACCGTCGCCTGGCTCGTGTGGTCGTGCCCTTGGAGATTTAACACGGTGCGTTAGGCTATCTGATGTTGGCATGTCATACATAGTCATCACTTAGTCACTCGTACTACAACAAGGTTAGCTATAAGGTTGGCTATAAGATTATTTTTTTACTTCTCTCTATCTCTTTCTTCATAGTATTTATTGCATTTGCCAAGGAGTGACCTCTTTCAATGAAATCGTGCTTAGATGAGGTGCTAAGGGCATTAAATGGCTTAGCAATCAAGTCCCCAATGCATAGGTGCTTAGTTTTTTGTTGCTAAGTTTGCTTCATTTAATTAACTATAGACTCAAAATTGTCTTTTCACCTAGGTATACGCGCTTAGCACCGTTTCTTCCTTCGGTCACCAAACTGGTCTCTCTCTTCTTAATTAACTTGCCACATTAGACTTTATGCCTATGTGGCAAGCTTAGCACCTGTAGGAGCAAGTAAGTACTCCATCCGTTCCAAAATAGATGACTCAACTTTGTACTAACTTAACTTTAAGTTAGTACAAAGTCTTAACTTTAAGTTAGTACAAAGTTGGGTCATCTATTTTGGAACGGAGGGAGTACAATAGTCCTCTATAAGCCCGCTTTACATGGCATTTTTTCATATGTGGAGGAAAGAGGCAAGGAAAAAGTGGAGGAGTGGGCTCTCATGCAAGAGCCAGCCTCTACATGGGGGAGCATTGGGAGAGGTACATGTATGGAGGTGGTTAGGAATCAGGAGACTCACGCCGGTCGTAGCGCCGTAGTTAAAATGATAATGGCAAGTCATATCACGGGGCCCCACCTGTCCAGCAGTAACTAGCTGTCAAATCACACAGCCCTACGTTTGCAGCAGCCTACTCCCTCGTCTTCTCGCGTCTCTGTCGAACCGACTAGCCGGAACTGCCCCGCCTACCGCGCAGGAAAAGCCCCACCCTCGACTTTTAAATAGTACAGTATACTAATTTTGTATCCATGGATTGCGCCATGGAGCAAAGCCTCAAGAAAATGGCGGTACACATGTACAGAGTATACAGCACGCCCGTCGCGTTCGCCTCGCACCCCAGACGGTCGGTCGGTCTGGCACGCCGCTCTCCGATTGGAACACACGTCATATTGCGTTTGCACACACATGTGGGACCGCAATTGAGAAACGACCATAGGTACACTCCCCGGCCCCGCAAGTTGGGTGAGTTAATAAAAGAGAGAGACGAGCGATAGTACTACTAGAGAAGTGTTGTAGGAGTACATACGTTGGTACCTGGACAATCCCTGCAAGACACGGAAGATCAGTTCGTCCATGCATGTGACTAGACTCTAGCAGACACGCCTGGATTGGCTGTCGTCTACATATCATGCAGGCTGTGTTGCACAGGGCTGTAGTTCTGGTGAGAAATCCAAAAAAGGTTTCTTGTCATCTCGCAAAATTAGGTGTCATGTGCTTCGGATGACTGCGAGGGTTAAACAGCGACAACTGAGTCGGGCTAGTCATTGGGGGCACATGCACGAAGACTACTTGGCTGCCATCTAGGTCAAGCCGGCTATGTTAATTAGGACATCTATCGACGGACCCCTTTTCTATGAGTTTATCTTTAATTTGAGCTTTGATCCTCGTCTAGTTTGTCCGTCGGGATTCGTCATGTCTCCTTTGGGCAGTGAGGTTATGATTTCTTGTCATGTGGCATTTTTTCGTGTTATATGTTATAATCTGGTGCTTCAGATCAAAACGACGACAACTACGCCTCCGGGGCACGTGCATGAAGGCTTCTCGACAGTCATTGCTGAGGTCAAGCCGGCTCCGGCCGGTAGATAAAAGAAAACTAGCACTCCACTATATAGGCAGGAGGCTCCGCGCTTGCTTGCTAGTGTTGCTCTCTTCACACTGCCTGGTCCTCTCCATTTCTAAACACGATAGCGGTGGCCACACTCTCTCTCTCTGCTCACCGCTGGTCACAGATCCAGTCGGATCCGCTCCGCCGGGGAAGGTGAGAAGGGGCAACGTTCACGCAGTCGTCCTCGGCGACGGTTCTTACCCACTGCCGGCGCGTCCCGATCAGCATGCCTTGCCGTTCTCTCCCAAGCATCGCTGGTGAGGGAGGGCCTCCCACCCCTTCTTCCTCGTTGCCATAGTGTGGGCAGATCCGGCCTCCTGCCGCCCACCTAGCGACATCCCGGCGACCCTCGGGTATAACTTCCTTCGAAACCGGCCTTGCTCTACTTCGCGAGCTCCTGACGTCACTGCATTTGTATCTTTTACTATTTCACAGGCCCCATCGTAGATAGGATCGATCGACTGTTCAAAAACCACCTAGTTTTTTACTGTTAAGAGGTAAAACTAGTTCATGCACTCGAATCTAGTACTACTTGGTTCAAACAAGGAAGAAAGGGGGTGGGGGTGGGGGAAGATTTGTTACCTGAATCTAGGACTTGGTTCAAAGAGGAAATAATGGGGGCGAAAAGTAGCAGAGACTGGCTATCCAACTGGTCTCTAGGTCTAATAGGTAAATAAAGGGAACGCAGTACAAACTCAATATAAACCCGATCTATTGGTTGAAAAAGGAAAGAAAGTGGGGTCTGGGGGACAAGTCAACGTAGTAAGTCCAGCACTAGATTTGCTAGCCTCACACAGTATAAGGTGGCTATAAACCGAACAAAAATGGGACCAACCCAGATATCCTCTTCTGATGTTTGTTGCCCCGAGCCGCTCTTATGTAATGCCACTGGTAAAATGTAGCAGACGCACTGTTAAAAGTAAGGACACATTAAACCAATGTTGTTTTCAATGTAATGCCTCCAGTAATATGAATCAATGGCATGTTTTTTCATGTCCTGCTAAATTTCCCATTAAGATAAGTTGCTTCTTTTTGCTAGAGATGCAACTGTCCTGGTCCGCCTACTCTCCCGTGCCCAAATACCGACTCTGTAGCAGCTGTTAATGTAATGTTGCTGGTAAAATGAAGCAATGACACCATTAAAGTAATGTCGTATTTAATGGTTGTCATAGTTAAACCTAATGCCCACACTAATACCTAGCAATGCTGCTAGAAATTGCTACTGTCCTTGTACGATTGCCATTCAGATAAGGAACATGCTTTTTTCATTTGATGCATGTTTCATCACTTGTTAGTCACCCTTCTTTCCACCTTTTTTCTGCAAAACAGAGATATACATTTCACTCTAGATCTTAGTTAAACTGCACAAATCATATCCAAATTATAGTTGAACATTCCAGGAGCTTCACGACCAACCTTGATGTTGCTCAATTTTATTGCAACTAATGAAGAAGAAGCTCTGTGGGTTTCTTTTTCTGATGGAAATGGAACCGGGGCTGGAGCCCTTTTCTTAAAAAAAAAGAAGCTGCTAGCTCATGGGACATTGCTTCATTTTAGGTGAACTGCACCAAAAGGTCCCATGAATTGAATCATCCAAGTTGGTGACAGGTGTCATCCCTTCTACAATGGCATTGACTCCAGATATGGTTCCCATCACGAGGTATGTTCCTTTTTGGTCTGACCATTTGCCAAAGATCCTGCATGTTGATCCTGCTCTTGTGCTACTGTTTTGGCACTGCCCTGATAAAGAAGTAATGTTATTATTTTGCACCTTAGTCTTGTGGCACTATTAATTTGAGGCAATGTTTTGGCACCGCTAGCGCCACTGTTTTTTTATATATCGAAAGAGGGGGTTCCCTCCGATTTCATTAAAGAAACCCAACCATAGAGAACCATTATCCGACAACATCTCAGTGTAAATGGGCAGTTATGCAACTACTACTAGAACGGACTGAGTACTAGCAGGAGACAAGTTCGCCACATAAGCTAGGCAGGTAGGTGGACGCAGCACCAGCTCGACCAAGTTTGGATTACAACCCAAATGCTACCACCGAAACAGAAGGGGAAGATAGGGACTGGAAGAGCTAGCTTCAGCATCCCAATCTAAGCACCCCCAGCCTTCATCCTTGCGACGCACGGTACACCTCGTTTGCCACCTGCTCGACCCTAGTGTCACTGATAAAATGAAGTAATATACAGTTAAAATAGAGCGAGTGTCCTCTCTATCATTTCATTTCCAATGTAGATAAAGAAAGTGCTTCTCTTTGTTAATGTATGTTTCATCAGCTAGTCCCATTGTTAATGTTTAAGCGTTTCTGCAAACTGGGCTGCTTAATTTTAGTTGATCTGCACAAAAATAGAGATTTGAATGTCTCAAGGCCCCTCCTTGTACTACCGCTGTACACTGATGTTCATCACTGGCAGAAGGTGTATCGGGGAGACTTGGGATGATTTCTAGTATGAGGCGTCACAGGGCCCATCTCCCCCTCGCAGCATGGCATACTATGATACTATCGCAATATTTTCTTCTATTTATTTTTCGTGTTTCATCAACTAGTGCCACTATAATGTAATCACGCTTTTTCATTATCTGTGCAAACAGGGTTATGCAGCTGCATTTTGGTGGATCTGCACAAATGTACGGATGGAACCGGCATATATGCAGAGTGTGAGGTGTGCCAAGTAAAAATTACCGACACCAACCATGCTCCATGCACGCATTGGCATCCACCACCACCAGTGGGATGTGTGGCGCTCTCTGTGGACGGATCTTTCTCGGCAGTAAATCCTCTAACCAAATACTAGTAGCTTATATTGGCAGTTTTCTAGGGAGCACTCTTTTTTGAAAGAAGAACAAATCTATTTTTCTTTATTTGTACACAGTGTCACAACTTTCACCCAAAGGACCAGAGCTATTTAAGGGTGATTGGCGTAGTACTCGAAGACTGATTGTAAGCATGATTTTCATTAGCTGTCACACTGATTGTAAGCATGAGCAAGTGGAAGATTAGGTTAGTGCGAAGCTTACCTTAAACCCTACCGCCGCCGTTGAAACGAGGCGAGCGTCGAGGGAACCGTGGAGAATGGCGGGGAAGCGACGTCGCGATATCCAGCCTCCTCTTGCGGTGGGAGAATGAATACTCCTGTTGCTCCGGCTGGCTCTACACCCTCACGAACGGCACACCGTACTTTATCGATTGGTTATCCTCTGGGTGCTCGACCTTCAACCTGTACGCCCACCACCTCCGCCTGACTTTTGCCTCGGGCGATTCTGTCTGCTCCATCGCCCAGAGGAGATACTCAATGAACTCGAAGGACTGCGGCGTGACTGCTGCCGAGGAGTGCATGTACATCGCCGCCCTCATCGCCGTCGTCTCGCTCTTTCGCATACATTGCCACATGGCCCTCACCGTCCTCGAAATCTCCCACTCATTGTCAAACCAAGTAAGGATCTCCTTCAACCTGGCTAACTTTGCTTGGTCACCGCCGGCGATCTGCCTTATTCGCTGCTGCATCCTCTCCATAAGTGTCCTTCTCAGTGGTCCGGTGCTAGCTTTGGAAGATGGGAGGAGAGACGGTGGTCTTGCAATAGAGAAGAGGGAGAGGTGAGACAGTGGTTTTGGAATGGAGATGATGGAGAGGAGAGGAGGTGGTTTTTCAATGGAGAAGAGGGAGAGGCGACACAGTGGTTTTGGAATGGAGATGATGGAGAGGAGAGGAGGTGGTTTTGCAATGGAGAAGAGGGAGAGGTGAGACGGTGGTTTTTGAATGGAGATGATGGAGAGGAGAGGAGGTGGTTTTGCAATGGAGAAGAGGGAGAGGAGCGTGCGGCGGCGATTTAGGATTTGGGACTGGATCAAAATCAAAATCAATTTACCCTTCAATTAAGAAAGCGACCCCACATTAACAAGTCTCCCTTTTATTCTGGGTCATAATTGACGATGATTTTCGCAAATAAAATATACGTTATATGTAGCAAAAATAATATAATTTGTAAGTACATTGAGATACGAACCAAACGATACAATTTTTGGTGACATGCATTCACAATTTGCTTGTCAAATACAGTACGTGGTCAAACTTTGACCCAAAATATGCAAAACAAAAAAAATAATTCAAAGACCAACGCCGCTCTTCCGCTCTTCTCCTCTTAAACCACCACCGCCGCTCCTCTCCTGTTCCAATCTAAATCCAGCGCCGCTCCTCTCCTCTTCCATTTCAAAACCACCGCCCCTGCTCTCCTGTTCCAATCCAAAACCAGCATCGCTCCTCTCCCGTTCTAATCCAAAACCAGCGTTGCTCCTCTCCTCTTCCATTCAAAAACCACCACCAGTGAGTGAAGGTGCTTTGGAGAAGTAGATCGATGGAGGAGTACAACCGATACGTGAGGATTGCAGATGGCGACCCTGTGAAGCTAGCTTGGATGTTGGAGATACAATCTTGGTTTAACAACAAGGACCAACTAGCGGCGACGGCGACATCCATGGCCAAATATCTGCAACAGAGCGAAAAGGCGGCGATACTCCCGGAGGGAGTCGTGCGGGAGTACATAGAGTTGCTCCTCTTGGCCATGGAGCAAACAGATTCACCGAATCCGATCGTGAGGGAGCGGTGGTGGGAGAGTATCGATCCCAGATGGAGCATCCACCAGAGATTGAAGGATCGAGCATCTACTGGGTGCCGTTTCTGAGGGTGTCGTGCCAGAGCGAGCCGGTGGAGTCTTCGTCGACCGAACCCAACTGCAAGAGGAGAAAAACAGTTGGCCCGACGACGTTTCCCCGCCATCCTCTCCCTCGCCGTTCACATCATCTCACGGGGCGGCTGTCTGCCACCGAGGAATAGGAGGGACTGCCCCCCCTGCCCAATAGTCGGGCAGGTTGTGAATGTCAGCAGGAGCTTAGGGTTGTCAGTATTTGCATGTTGTGAATTGTGTTTTGTGTTGCGTATTTTGAGAGTACTTTCAGATACGAATGTCTTTTGAATTTTAGATTTGCAGTATTGAGCATATGAAGTATTTTATGAATTCTAGAGAACTATTTTTAGCACTTAAAAAATGTAGTTTCATAGGAGTATAAAAGTGCAGACAATGTGATTCTCAGAGAAGAAACTGCAAGTTTCAGTTTCAGATAAGAAACTCCAAGTTCAGTTTCAGATAAGAAACTGCAACTTTCAGAGGCAGAGCATTTATATTAACACGGCCTTATCAAACAGTGTTAACATCATGTTGGAAGTTTTATTCATGCTCAAAACTGGAACTACCAGCCAGTTAACATCATGCTGATCAACATTCATGCATAGCACATCTTCATATGATGCACAGTCAAAAAGATATGCTATTTTCAAAATGCCCACACAATGTCGAGTGTGCGAAAAACAAAGACAACGAGGGACGAAGTTTTGGCAAGTGTTGGACGTGGTGTGCGTAGATGACAATTGGGACCCACATGTCAATAAAGGCAGAGGCAAAAAATTTGGAGATATTTTCTCTGCACAGGTGGAATCGAACCCGGGCGGAACAGCTGTCGGGTATTGTCACTCGGCCACTAGGCTAGTTCAGTTGTTTCGTTACTAATAAGGCACTTCCACAGGTGGTCGGATCTCCTCCTACGCCTTTGTGCGCTCGCCGCGACGCTGCTGTCTGCCGTTGCGAACATGCTGAACCAACGAGAGGAACCTGGAGAGGACAGTACTAGGAGAGGCGGACAGTCAGGACCCACCAGGTCTATGGCCATACTCAAGCAAGTGCCTCATCGAAAAAATACTTCCTCGTAATGCTATACTGACGTTGGGGCCCACAGGTTTGTCAACATAGTTACATTTTTTAGGTGCTTCAACGTAGTTACTATAGGAGATAAATTCACAACGAAGCCGGGGAGCTGGCAGGTATCATTTATTATCACTGGGGCAGCAAGTATCAGCTGGGTTTTGGCTGCCCCGTCTAGGCTTTCCTTTTAACATGCGCAGCCCACGACCTCGGATGGGAGGTCCATAGGCCTGTTTGTATTTTCTTGAGGTCCGTCATGTATCGACCGGCCTATGGACCTCCCATCCGAGGTTTTATTTTTCCTGAAACATCGACAGCCCAATTTATGTATTTTTTTGAAGAAAACGCAGAGGTCTGTTCTATTTTTCTATATAAGAATAGGAATGCCTGGTCCAACTTATGTTTCCCTTCTAACTGTATTATATATATTTAAATTATTTTATATGTTATTATATATTTACTGTTATTGTCATCATATATTTAACAGCTACTTACATATGTAAGAAAACAATATCCCACATCTTATTAACTTATAGAAATAATTTCTTAACGATAAAATCCAGCATTTTTTTGGCAACGAAAATCCTGGTGATTGTGTACAAAAGCTTGGTAAGATTTAAGGACCAATGTAATAATCAATCACTTACTATTTAAATATATATATAACAAAATGCTCAGCCCGTGTTTAATTTTTGATAACATTGTTGCGCCCACCCGAGCATTATAATTAGAATCAGCCCAGCAAAATCGTGTATTTCGAGAAAGTGCAAATGGCCTGTAATTTTTTCGGAAAAACATAAATGGGCCGCATGGAGGCTACATTATTTGTTCACCCAGCCCAGCTAATGGACTCTAATTCAAAAAAAAGAGATCAAACTGACTGTAAATTCTACCCCGCAAAACAAAGACTGTAAATTTTGAAAAAATGGGTTGAATACGTGCCACATTTTTGGAGGCTGAAATGTGGGCCAATAGGTCGAAGCCAATGCAAGTCATTGTCAACTTAGTCAACAAATGATTCTGACATCGTTAGCCGTTGGATTTACATCCAACGACTGACATCCATCTTCAATCTCTCGTCTTCTTCCTCCAGCGCCGCCGGGACCACCTGCTCCCGCCTCCTGCTGCTAGCAGCTCTGCTTAGCACGCTTCGCTGTGAACCGCTACTCCACCGTTGGCCAAGCCATCCCTCCACCCCTCCACACCTCCTGTTCTCTCCACCGACTGCCGAACCACACCGCACCAGAGCCAGTTAACCCTCGTACATCTCTCCATCTGCAACTCTACTCTCGCGTTTTCCCATTTCTGGCTCGTTGCTGTCCCGGGCCTCGCCGTCGTCCACCACCTTGGATGCGCTCGGCGCGGAGTCGTCAACGTGGTCAACGAATGACACCATCGGAAGCAGACTATGCATGGAGAGGCTGACAGCTGGGTCCATGGCCACACGCAAGGAAATGCCTCCTTATTACGTGCAAAATAATGATTCCTCCACCTGACAGCTGGGACCCACCGGAAGGGCCCTTGTATTTCGCGAAAAAATGTTCCCACCACTGACCAGTCAGACCCACCAGCTATATCTTCGCACGCAAGGAAGTGCCTCCTTATTACGCACAAAAAAATGAATACCCCCTACTAGCTGGGACCCACAATAGTGGGAGGCTGACTTGTGGGCCAACTAAGTTGACGGGGACGGAGGGCTTTGTCAACTTAGTCAATATGAACGATTCTAGCTCTAGTGACCGTACGACGTCCATCCAACGGCCGTAGTGCTTCATCAACCTCTGGTCTTCTTGCTCCAGCCGCACAAACCAGCGCCGGTCGTGCCTCATGCTCCTGCCTCCCATGGACGGCTGCGATGCCGCGGAGGCCTCAACGCCCCCTACTACTCCCACCGCTGGCCAAACCATCCCTCTACTCACCCACACCCCCTGTTATTCTGCGGTGATGGCAGCCTCACACCGCAGCGAACCAGTTAACCCTCATACTCCTCTACGCGTGGGCATCCACTGCCGTGTCTTCCCCGGCTCCGCGTCGTCCCCTTCCTAGGCCTCGCCGTCGTCCACCAGCCTGGTGCTCTCGGAGCGGTGTGGTCAACGTGGTCAAGGAATGGCTTCCATCAGACGTGGACCGTACGTGGAAAGGCTGACAGCTGGGTCCACGACCGCAGCAAGGAAGTGCCTCCTTATTACGCGGAAAATAATGATTCCTCCACCTAACAGCAGGGACCCATCGAGCGGGCAACCGTATTTCACGAAAAAAAGTTTCCCCCTGACTGCTGGGACCTACCAGCTACATCTTCGCACGCAAGGAAGTGCGTCCCGGCAAAAAAAACAATTCACCCCCCTGACTACTGGTACCCACCAGCTACATCTTCGCACGCAAGGAAGTGCCTGACAGTCGGGACCCACCTGGTCGAAGCGTACGTAGCATTGTCATTCTGGTCGCGAACGTGTACGTACATACTGGTCAATGTAGAGGCGCGCAAGTGTGGTAGTAGAGGCGCGCACGTGGCATGTACACGTACATACAGCGGCCAGGGTGCAGGAAAGTAAATATGGCCACATACGTACATACGGGCAGGGCCTCGAACGCCTACTCGCGCGTATGTACGGCCAGGGCTCGTGTACATGGCTAGGTCGGAACGGAGAAACTGCGTCGTCGTCATGTTCATGGGGAGGCAACGGAATGCGTCGCGTTCATCGGGAGGCAATGGAACGCGTGGGAGCCAACCGGCTTGGAAGGAACAACCAATAGAAACGAGGCCTGGCGTACCGCAGAACGGAGGAAACGGCCTTGTGTTCGACCGGGCACGATCGAAACGGGATCCTATTCATTGGGATGGGTCTGGCGTACCGCAAAACAGAGGAAACGGACCTCCTACGGTCGAAACGGGGGTCCTGTTCATCGGGAGGGGTGCGGCGTACCGCAAAATGGAGGAAATGGACTTGTGTTGGAGCGCTACGGTCGAAACGGGGGTCCTGTTCATCGGGAGGGGTGTGGCGTACCGCAAAACGGGACTCCACGGCATACTGTTCATCTCCACTGTTGACCCCCACCAGCCTCCATGGGCTACTGTTCATCCACCGTCGACCTCCTCCAGCCTCCACCTGCGACTGTTCATCCACGGGCTCCTGTTCATCCAGCCTCCACTGCGCGCTACTCCACCGGCTACTGTTCAACCAGCCCTCTCCACGGGCTCCTGTTCAACCACCTCTCCACGGGCTAATGTTCATCCAGCCCTCCACCATCTACTGTTCATCCAGCCCTCCACGGGGTGGTCCTGTTCATCCAGCCCTCCACGGGGTCCTGTTCATCCAGCCCCAACCAGCTCGATCGAACGGGGTCCTGTTCATCCAGAGGCAACACCACGGGGTCCTGTTCATCCACCCCCACCGGGAACTATTCATCCAAACCCCCCCAGCAACACTCACTGTTCATCCAGAGGCAGCATCGATCGGCTTCAGTTAGCAGCAGTAGCGAAGGAATCGCTCGATCGGGTTCAATAAACAGCCATCGATCGATTGCTCGGGATCAGTAACGCGTAGCCTGCAGTGCAATCGCTCGGTTTCAGTAGGCGAATGCCTCGCTCGGGTTCAGTTAGAGCCGAACGCCTCGCACCCATGTGCGTGGGTGTACGAGAGAAACGCGCAAACCTCCGTGCATCGCTCGGCACCAACCACCCACCGTAACCAGGAACACCCCGATATTTTCCTCGCCCTCGCTTCTACCATGGTTTTTTCCGTCATGGACGGCCCAAAGAATGTCATGCAGCTGCGTCTCCGGCCCGTCCAGGAAAAAAAGCCCATTTTCTGTCATGATTTTTTGTCATAGAAGTAGGAGCCCACCACATCTATGATGATACCGGGTTTTGTCACAATTATGGTCATAGAAGTGTCATAAGTATGACAGAAAAAAAATTCGTTCGGCCCAAAATGTCACGGATGTGTCTTTTTTTTGGTAGTGTACCGTCGTTTTGCTGCATCATCCCTTCCTCTTTGGGTAAATATCGACGTAGTCATAGCAGACATCACCCCCGACCTTGTGGGCCCCCTGACAGGCCTCCGGTACCCATCATCTTCTATATGGAGTCTTTTACCCTAGAAAAAATCAAGAAGAACTTTTCGGGATGAAGCGTCGCCGTCTCGAGGCGGAACCTGGGCAGAACCAATCTAGGGCTCCAGCGGAGCCGTTCTGCCGGGGAAACATCCCTCCGGGTGGGGGAAATCTTCGCCATCGCAACACCATCTATCCTCTCATCGAGAGGGGGACAATCTCCATCAACATCTTCACCAGCACCATCTCCTCTCAAACCCTAGTTCATCTCTTGTATTCGATCTTGGTCCCAAAACCTCAGATTGGTACCTGTGGGTTGCTAGTAGTGTTGATTACTCCTTGTAGTTGATGCTAGTTGGTTTATTCGGTGGAAGATCATATGTTCAGATCCTTAATGATAATTAACACTCCTCTGATTATGATTATGAATATGCTTCGTGAGTAGTTACGCGTGTTCCTGAGGACATGGGAGAAGTCTTATTATAAGTAATCATGTGAATTTGGTATTCGTTCGATATTTTGATGAGACGTATGTTGTCTCTCCTCTAGTGGTGTTATGTGAACGTCGACTACATGACACTTCACCATTATTTTGGCCTAGGGGAAGGCATTGGGGAGTAATAAGTAGATGATTGGGTGCTAGAGTGACAGAAGCTTAAACCCTAGTTTATGCGTTGCTTCGTAAGGGGTTGATTTGGATCCATAACTTTCATGCTAAGGTTAGGTCTACCTTAATACTTCTTTTGTAGTTGCAGATGTTTGCGAGTGGGGTTAATCATGAGTGGGAGGCTTGTCCAAGGAAGGGCAGCACCCAAGCACTGGTCCACCCACATATCAAATTATCAAAGTAACGAAGGCGAATCATATGAGCATGATGTAAACTAACTTGTCAACAATTCCCATGTGTCCTCGGGAGCGCTTTGCTTAATATAAGAGTTTGTCCAGGCTTGTACTTTGCTACAAAAAGGATTGGGTCACCTTGCTGCACCTCGTTTACTTTTATTACTTGTTACCCGTTACGAATTATGTTATCACAAAACTATTTGTCACTGATAATTTCAGTGCTTGCAGAGAATACCTTGCTGAAAACCACTTGTCATTTCATTCTGCTCCTCGTTGGGTTTGACACTCTTACTTATCGAAAGGACTATGATAGATCCCCTATACTTGTGGGTCATCAAGACTCTTTTCTGGCTCCGTTGCCGGGGAATGAAGCGCCTTTGGTAAGTGGAATTTGGTAAGGAAACATTTATATAGTGTGCTGAAATTTACTGTCACTTGTTACTATGGAAAATAATCCTTTGAGGGGTTTGTTCAGGGTATCTTCATCTCGACAGGAACCACAATTAGCTACTCCATAACCTATTGCACCTACTGAAAATATTTATTATGAAATTCCTTCGGGTATGATAGAGAAACTGCTAGCTAATTCTTATGTAGGAGATGGAACATTACATCCCGATATGCACCTAATCTATGTGGATGAAGTTTGTGGATTATTTAAGCTTGCAGGTATACCTGAGGATGTTGTCAAGAAGAAAGTATTCCCTTTATCTTTTAAGGGAAAGGCATTTACATGGTATTGGCTATTGGATGATATTGGATCATGGAACTACAACCGATTGAAATTGGAATTTCATCAGAAGTTTTATCCTATGCATCTGGTTCATCGTGATCGGAATTATATCTATAATTTTTGGCCTCATGAAGGAGAAAGTATCGCTCAAGCTTGGGGGAGGCTTAAGTCAATGTTATATTCATTCCCCAATCAGGAGCTCTCAAGAGTAATTATTATTCAAAACTTTTATGCTCGGCTTTCTCATAATGATCGATCCAAGCTCGATACTTCTTGTACTGGTTCCTATATGAAGAAGGATATTGAATTCAAATGGGCTTTATTGGAAAGAATTAGATGCAACTTTGAAGATTGGGATCTTGACGAAGGTAAGGAGTCAGGTGTAAACCTTAAGTTTGATTGTGTTAA
This sequence comes from Aegilops tauschii subsp. strangulata, assembly GCF_002575655.3. Lineage (NCBI taxonomy): Eukaryota > Viridiplantae > Streptophyta > Magnoliopsida > Poales > Poaceae > Aegilops > Aegilops tauschii. The sequence continues at coordinate 73,646,294 of NC_053041.3, forward strand.
ATCTTTTATGGATACCGATGCTTTTCGTGATTTTTGCACTAAATATGGACTTGACTCTGAGATAGTAGCTTCTTTCTGTGAATCATTTGCTACTCATGTCGATCTCCCTAAGGAGAAGTGGTTTAAATATCATCCTCCCATTGAAGTTAAAGTAGCTAAACCTATTAAAGTTGAAGAAGAAACTATTATTTATAATGTTGATCCTATTGTTCCCACTGCTTATATTGAGAAACCACCATTCCCTGTTAGAATAAAGGTTCATGCTAAAGCTTCAACTGTGGTTCGTAAATGTAATACTAAAACACATACACCCTCTAAACAAATTAAAGTTGAACCTAGTATTGCTATGGTTAAAGATCTCTTGGTTGGTAATAATTATGGGCATGTTATTTATTTCTGTGATGAAGCTGCTAGAATTGCTAAACCCAATACTAAAGACAAACATAGACCTATTGTTGGCATGCCTATTGTTTCTATTAAAATAGGAGATCATTGTTATCATGACTTATGTGATGTGGGTGCTAGTGTGAGTGCAATTCCTTATATCTTATATAAAGAAATTATGAATGATATTGCACCTGCTGAGATACAAGATATTGATGTTACTATCAAGCTTGTTAATAGAGAAACTATATCACCAATTGGGATTGTTAGAGATGTTGAAGTCTTGTGTGGGAAGATAAAATATCCTACTGATTTTCTTGTTCTTGGTTCCCCACAAGATAATTTTTGTCCCATTATATTTGGTATACCTTTCTTGAATACTGTTAATGCTAGGATAGACTACGAGAAAGATATTGTTACTATTGGTTTGGGAGGTATGTCTCATGATTTTAATTTCTCTAAATTTCATAGACAACCCCATGATAAAGAATTGCCTAATAAAGATGAAATAATTGGTCTTGCTTCTATTGTCGTGCCTCCTAGTGATCCTTTAGAACAATATCTGCTAGACCATGAAAATGATATGTTCATGAAAGAAAGAAGGGAAATAGATGAAGTCTTCTTTAATCAAGGACCTATTTTAAAACACAATTTGCATGTGGAAATCCTTGGGGATACTCCTCCACCTAAAGGTGATCCCGTGTTTGAGCTTAAACAATTACCTGATACTCTGAAATATGCTTATCTTGATGAGAAGAAGATATATCCTGTTATAATTAGTGCTAACCATTCAGAGCATGAAGAAAAGAAATTATTGAAAGCTTTGAAGAAGCGTCGTGCCGCTATTGGATATACTCTTGATGATCTTAAGGGCATTAGTCCCACTTTATGTCAGCACAAAATTAAATTGGAGAAAGATGCTAAAGCAGTTGTTGATCATCAACGCCGGTTAAATCCTAAGATGAAATAAGTGGTAAGAAATGAAATACTAAAGCTTCTGGAGGCAGGTATAATTTATCCTATTGCTGATAGTCAATGGGTAAGTCATGTTCATTGCATCCCTAAAAAGGGAGGTATTACTGTTGTTCCAAATGATAAGAATGAATTGATTCCACAAAAAATTGTTACAGGTTATAGAATGGTAATTGATTTTCACAAAATGAATAAAGCTACTAGAAAAGATCATTACCCTCTACCTTTTATCGACCAAATGCTAGAAATATTATCCAAACGTACTCATTTTCGCTTTCTAGATGGTTATTCTGGTTTCTCTCAAATACCTGTGTCAAAAGAAGATCAAGAGAAAACCACTTTTATTTGCATGTTCGGTACCTTTGCTTATGGACGTATGCCTTTTGGTTTATGCAATGCACCTGCTACCTTTCAAAGATGTATGACTGCTATATTCTCTGACTTTTGTGAAAAGATTGTTGAGGTTTTCATGGATGATTTCTCCGTTTGCGGAACTTCTTTTGATGATTGCTTAAGCAACCTTGATCGAGTTTCATAGAGATGTGAAGAAACTAATCTTGTCTTGAATTGGGAGAAGCCACTTTATGGTTAATGAAGGTATTGTCTGGGGGCATAAATTTTCTGAAAGAGGTATTGAAGTTGATAAAGCTAAAGTAGATGCTATTGAAAAGATGTCGTGTCCTAAAGATATCAAAGGTATAAGATGTTTCCTTGGTCATGCTGGTTTCTATAGGAGGTTTATTAAAGACTTCTCTAAAATTTCTAGGCCTCTCACTAATCTCTTGCAAAAAGATGTTCCTTTTGTTTTTGATGATGATTGTGTAGAAGCATTTGAAATACTCAATAAAGCCTTGATTTTTGCACATATAGTTCAGCCACCTGATTGGAATTTACCCTTTGAAATTATGTGTGATGCTAGTGATTATGTTGTTGGCGTTGTTTTAGGACAAAGAGTTGATAAGAAATTAAATGTTATTTAGTATGCTAGTAAAACTCTAGACAGTGCTCAGAGAAATTATGCCACTACTGAGAAAGAATTTTTAGCAGTTGTATTTGCTTGTGACAAATTCAGACATTATATTGTTGATTCTAAAGAAACTGTTCACACTGATCATGCTGCTATTAAATATCTTATGGAAAAGAAAGATGCTAAGCCTAGACTTCATAGATGGGTTCTCTTGCTACAAGAATTTGATTTGCATATTGTTGATAGAAAGGGAGCTGAGAACCCTGTTGCAGACAACTTGTCTAGGTTAGAAAATGTTGTTGATGACCCACTACCGATTGATGATAGCTTTCCTGATGAGAAATTAAATGTCATAAATGCTTCTCGTAATGCTCCATGGTATGCTGATTATGCTAATTATATTGTTGCTAAATTTGTACCCACCTAGTTTCACATACCAGCAAAAGAAAAAGTTTTTCTATGATTTAAGACATTACATCTGGGATGACCCACACCTTTGTAAAGAAGGAGTAGATGGCGTTATTAGACGTTGTCTACCTGAGCATGAACAGGAACAGATCCTACGGAAGTGCCACTCCGAGTCTTACGGAGGACACCACGCTGGAGATAGAACTGCACATAAGGTATTGCAATCCGGGTTCTATTGGCCCACTCTCTTTAAAGATGCCCGTAAGCTTGTCTTGTCTTGTGATGAATGCCAAAGGATTGGTAATATTAGTAGACGTCAGGAAATGCCTATGAATTATTCACTTGTTATTGAACCATTTGATGTCTGGGGCTTTGATTATATGGGACCTTTTCCTTCCTCTAATGGGCATACACATATTCTAGTTGTTGTTCTAAAGATGATCATGATGCCCTCATGTACGTATTTTATTTTTATCGACACCTCTATCTCTAAACATGTGGACATATTTATCGATATCGGCTTTCGCTTAAGGACAAGCAAGGTCTAAGCTTGGGGGAGTCGATACGTCCATTTTGCATCATGCTTTTATATTGATATTTAATGAATTATGGGTTGTTATTACACATTATATCATAATACTTATGCCTATTCTCTCTTATTTTACAAGGTTTACATGGAGAGGGAGAATGCCGGCAGCTGGAATTCTCGACTAGAAAAGGAGCAAATATTAGATACCTATTCTACACAACTCCAAAAGTCCTGAAACTTCACGGAGCTTATATTTGGAATATACAAAAAATATTGGGCGAAGAAAGAACCAGAGAGGGGCCACCAGCCAGCCACAAGGGTGGAGGGCGCGCCCCTACCCACCTGGGCACGCCCCCCGACCTTGCGGGCCCCCTGGCAAGCCTCCGGTGCCCATCTTCTGCTATATGGTGTCTTTTACCCTGGAAAAAAATCAAGAAGAAGTTTTTGGGACGAAGCGTCGCCGTCTCGAGGCGAAACCTGGACAGAACCAATCTAGGGCTCTGGCGGAGCTGTTCTACTGGGGAAACATCCCTCTGGGAGGGGGAAATCATCACCATCGTCATCACCATCAATCCTCTCGTCGAGAGGGGTCAATCTCCATCAACATCTTTACCAGCACCATCTCCTCTCAAACCCTAGTTCATCTCTTGTATTCGATCTTGGTCCCAAAACCTCAGATTCGTACCTGTGGTTTGCTAGTAGTGTTGATTACTCCTTGTAGTTGATGCTCGATGGTTTATTCGGTGGAAGATCATATGTTCAGATCCTTAATGATAAGTAATACTCCTCCGATTATGATTATGAATATGCTTTGTGAGTAGTTACATTTGTTCCTGAGGACATGGGAGAAGTCTTGTTATTAGTAATCATGTGAATTTGGTATTCCTTCGATATTTTGATGAGATGTATGTTGTCTCTCCTCTAGTGGTGTTATGTGAACGTCGACTACATGACACTTCACCATTATTTGGGCCTTGGGGAAGGCATTGGGAAGTAATAAGTATATGATGGGTTGCTAGAGTGAAAGAAGCTTAAACACTAGTTTATGCGTTGCTTCGTAAGGGGCTGATTTGGATCCATAAGTTACATGCTATGGTTAGGTCTGCCTTACTACTCCTTTTGTAGTTGTGGATGCTTGTGAGAGGGGTTAATCATAAGTGGGAGGCTTGTCCAAGGAAGGGCAGCACCCAGGCACTGGTCCACCCACATATCAAATTATCAAAGTAAAGAACGTGAATCATATGCGCATGATGAAAACTAACTTGACAACAATTCCCATGTCTCCTCGGGAGCGCTTTGCTTAATATAAGAGTATTTCCAGGCTTGTCCTTTGCTACAAAAAGGATTGGGCCACCTTGCTGCACCTTGTTCACTTTTATTACTTGTTACCCGTTATGAATTATCTTATCACAAAACTATCTGTCACCGATAATTTCAGTGCTTGCAGAGAATACCTTGCTGAAAACCACTTGTCATTTCCTTCTGCTCCTCGGGTGGTTCGACACTCTTACTTACTGAAAGTACTACGATAGATTCCCTATACTTGTGGGTCATCAGGTGTCATTATTTTCTAACCTTCACAGATGATTTAAGCAGATATGGGTATATCTACTCAATGAAACACAAGTCTGAAACATTTGAAAAGTTCAAAGTATTTCAGAGTGAAGTGGAGAATCATCGTAACACGAAAATAAAGTTTGTACGGTCTAATTGTGGAGGCAAATATTTGAGTTACGAGTTTGGCCTTCATTTAAAATAATGTGGAATAGTTTTACAAATCATGCCACTTGGAACACCACAGCGTAATGGTGTGTCCGAATGTTGTAACCGTACTTTATTAGATATGGTGCAATCTATGATGTCTCTTACCGATTTACCACTATCGTTTTGGGGTTATGCATTAGAGACAGGCTCATTCACTTTAAATACGGCACCATCTAAATCCGTTGAGACGACACCGTACGAACTATGTTTTGGGAAGAAACCAAAGCTGTCATTTCTTCAAGTTTGGGGTTGCGATGCTTATGTGAAAAAGCTTCATAAGCTCGAACCCAAATTGGAGAAGTGCATCTTCATAGTATACCCAAAAGAAACTGTTGGGTACACCTTCTATCATAGATCCGTAGGCAAGATCTTTGTTGCTAAAAATGGACCCTTTCTAGAGAAGGAGTTTCTATCGAAAGAAGTGAGTGGGAGGAAAGTAGAACTTTATCAGGTAATTGTACCTTCTCTCGAATTGGATAGTAGCTCATCACAGAAAACAGTTCCCGTGATGCCTACACCAAATAGAGAGGAAGCTAATGATGATGATCATGAAACTTCAGATCTAGTTTGTCAGGACCCCGATTCCAAGTCACATCGATCTAGCCGGTAACACCTCATATCACTTTGCGGCCTCACGCACGGTATTCCCACGGGTGTCGCCTTACCATGGCCCGGGACCGTTTGCGTCTTTTGGCTCACGTATATGATAGTGTCGCTAGCATCCATATGACAGAGAACCCGGGCCAACATGACTAGTCGTGAACCCAAAGTGGCACTAACTTACGGGGACAGGCATACATGAATCAACATCGAGCATGTCGGTCAGCAGCGTGTGAATCCGGGCTGTAGCACTGGGCTAACAGGACTCCGGGAACCCGGGCTGTAGCAGGCTAGGCAGGGCTCTGGATGTCACCGCGTGACATTTCCCCGAAGGGACAGACAAAGGAACGAAGTGAATCACATGCCGGCTAGTCAAGTGTTCCAGAGCAGTAGTGCGGGGCCAGCAGGACTCCGGTGAACCGGGCTGTAGCGGACTACTATGGCTCTTGGAAGCACAAGACTACATTTCCCCATAAGAGAGGCTACCAAGGATAAACAACTAGGTTGTCGGATCCCAGACATACCAAGCATTTCAATCGTACACACAATATGCTCGATATGTGCAAATACAACATGGCATCACAACAAGACTCTACGACTCAGAGTATTTAATCATTAGGCTCCAAAGAGCCAGATATTACAAACATGGGTCTCATGACCCAACATTCAGAGCATACAAGTCAAAGCACACGCGGAAGCTTAACATGTCTGAGTACAGACATCTACAAATGAAAAAGGCGGCGAAGCCTGACTATCTACCAGATCCTGCCGAGGGCATAAGATCGTAGTTGAGGTATCAAGCTAAACGTCGAAGTCCACACGGAACTACTAGCGAGACTGACGTCTCTCTGCAAAACATAAAATAAGCAAACGTGAGTACAAATGTACCCAGCAAGACTTACATCAGGACTATCTACATATGCATCGGTATCAACAAAGGGGGTGGTGGAGTTTAACTGCAGCAAGCCAGCTTTGACTCGGTGGTTATCCTGAACTACGACTGCAAGTAACCCTTTTGAGGTGGTGCACACGAGTCCACATATTCACCATATCAATACACCACTATGGATCCGCTCCCGTCTCCCTACGAGAACGCCATCCATTGCACTCACGCTTATCGTGCGCATTTTAGAGTATCCACTTTCACTTGTCTATGAACAGTTATAGGCAACCCAGAAGTCCTTTATCGCGGACACGGCTATTCGAATAGATCATATTAACCCTGCAGGGGTGTACTTCGTCACACACGCTGTCGCCACTTACCACCATGTACACGTCGTGTACCTCGGCAACCTTCAAGCGGAAGCCTGGCGAGGGAGTCGGCCACGATCTGACTAACCACACAAGTCTCTCGTCCAGGTTTATCGCCTATTCAGGTTCCATCCGCAAGGAGATCCGGCCGGGGTGTCGCTCACGGCCCCAAACGATGTGTGCAGGGTTCCCGAGCCCACCATCCGGGTGCCACTCGGTACACCAGGCCACGTGTGCCTAGTCTGTCGCAAGCCCACCTGTACCGGGTGCCACTTGGTAGACTACTAACACTACCTACAAACACCAGAAACTAGTTGCAGCTCCTGGACAGAGATCAAGTTGATTAATAAGTCGAGAGGGGCACTTAAGCATTCCAATGTGTGGTAGTAACTGTTCATGGATCACAAACACAGAACTCAGTTCCTGAGGACGGCTGCAATGAGACAACCCACCATGTACTCCTACATGGCCTCTCACCGCTACCTTTACCAAATCATGTTCACACACTTAGCTCTCAACAGTAGGACATGTTCTCCACATTACAATTCATCCCCGATGAATCAGACCTGACACAACTCTAAGCAATAGCAGGCATGATAAACATGCATGAATGAGTAGGCACATCAGGGCTCAAACAACTCCTACTCATGCTAGTGGGTTTCATCTATTTACTGTGGCAATGACAGGTCATGCAGAGGAAAGGGGTTCAACTACCGCAGCATGTAACAGATGAATCGTTGTTGTCCTAATGCAGTAAAAGAGAGCAGGAGCGAGAGAGTGGGATTGTATCAGAATGAACAAGGGGGTTTTGCTTGCCTGACACTTCCGAAGATAGTATAGCTCTTCATCGGTGTCATCAATCGCATCGTCGAAGCAACGTCTACTGAGAGGGGACAACACCGGCAAACAGAGAAGAAACACGATCAATGCAACGCATAATATGATGCATGCTATGACATGGCAATATGAATGTGTTTTGAGCTAATGCAACTAGCAACATATTAAATGGAGTTGGTTGAACCTTAGGTTCAAATTCAAACTTCATATGTGGAAATTCAAATGCCATTTACATGATTTGTCCTAAACAGCAGCCATAAATTGTTCTAACATGCATGAAAATGGTACAGATGGATAGATAGGATTTTTCTGATCATTTTTCATATATAAATCTTCGCATTCTGAGCTATAGATTATTTTCTATGATTTTTTGAAGTTTGTGGTATTTTTATGAAATTTCCTGTATAAACATAATTCCAGTAATTAAATTACTGTGTCAGCACTGCGTCAGGATGATGTCAGCAAGTCAACAGCGGCTGGTCCAGGTCAAACCTGACCAGTGGGACCCGCACGTCAGTGTAACAGGGCAAGAACAGAGGCTGACCAGTGGGGCCAGGTCAACGACCACGTCAGCATAGTCAAATTGACACGTGGCCCCACGATAATTAGATTAACCTGAAACTATTTGGTTAGCCGGTTAGTTATGCGGTGGGGCCCGGCTGTCAGTGGGTCAGGGGGTGGTTACCTAGATGGTTAGGCAGCTAATGACGGGTTAACCGGCGACTAATCGCCGGCGCTAAGCAATGCACGGCGGCGATCGTCGGCCGGCCGTTTCCGGCAACGGCTGGTCGTGCGGGTGGGTTCGCTGGGACACCCACAGTGTGGCCCGTCCAGTGGTGGTCGTTGCAGCCGCCGACGTGGGGTCTAGCGACGGCAGCGACGAGCGGAGCGGCGGCCGTGTTGCGGTGGGCGCGGCCACGGGGCTGCGAGTTGCTAGCGACCCAACGGAGCAGCGGGGCATCATCAGTGTTACACCCAAAGCACGAAGGGCAGCGGTGCAAGGCGGAACGAGCTCGGCATCAAGCAGAGCATCGGCCATGGCGGACGGCGGCGCTCGGTTGAAGGGGGCCACGGCTAGAGGATGAAAACAAGAGGGAAAACAGCGGGAGATGATGCGGGGGCGCACGTTGATCTCGCAGAGATGCTCAGAGTGCTCGGGGAGGTCCTGTACGCGACGAAATCGACGGCAGCGATCCACGACATCGAGGAAGAAGACGGCGTTGAAGGCCGCTCTACAGGGCGTCCGGGCTTGCGTGAGTCATCGAGGAGGAAGAGGTTGTCGTGGCGGTCTTTCAGAGCACGGAGAGAGGTCGAGGGGGAGGCTGTGGCTACGGTGGTGCTCGTCGGCGGCGAGGGCTGCGCTCGGCGCGGGTGAGAGGAAGGGGGCAGAGGGGAGAGAGCCACGGGGAGGAGTGAGAGGGGTCCGAGGCGTCCAGGCATCGCGCTGGCGTCGTCTAGGCGCGTCGAGGGGGAGCCAGGCAGGCTGGGAGGGAGGAGGTGGCCGGGGTGCATGCGTGCGCGCGTCGGGCACGCGCCGTCCTCCTGGCAGGGGAGGAAGACGACAGGGGAGGAGCCCGTGGTGGGCTGGACCAGAACAGGAACTGGGCCGGCGCAGCTGCAGGTAAGAGGCCCAGGTAGCTCTCTCTCTCTCTCTCTCCTTTTCTAATTCTTTTCTGTTTTTCTATTTCTCTGTAACTTCTGGGCTTTATTAAAAATACCAGAACGTTTCTAAAAATCCTGAAAATAATTGTGGGCTCTGGTTGGAATATTCCCAACAGCCCTCACTTAAGTTCATAATTAAATGCCCAATTGCAAATAGCGTATGATTTATTTCAGTGAACTTATGTGTCCTAGAAAAATGTGCACCATTTTTGTCAGGGGTTCTAGACCAAGGCAAAGATGACGAATATTTTGGAAGGGCATTTTGGGTTCAATGAAAATAATTTTAGTAAACCCTAGTTGGTTTCGGGGGGGTGCTGGGGGTTCTGTCATCCCCATTTCAACTTTCGGTGAAAGGTAAACATGATGCAACACCAGAAGCTAGCACTAGGCAATGCCAGAAGCTAGGGATGTGACAACTCACCCCCACTGAACAAGAATCTCGTCCCGAGATTCAAGTGTAGGGTAAGATGAAGGGGGAACGCAAACTAACATAATCTTCATGATCCAATTGCTCTTCTCGAAGATGTTGATTCATTGCAACATCTTGATCTTGACATCTTTTCTTTCGAGAGCTTCATCCAACTATGACGACGGAAGAGAGGGAAACTCTACAGGATTCGATCTTCACAAAGGTTGGCAACTCACGATCAACTCATGGAGTGAGATGTAAGAACATCTCTCGAGCTGAGACACAAATGTCACATCCTAGCTAGTTCATGCATTAGAGTGTTGCATCATGTTTACTTTTTCCAGAAAGTTGAAATGGGGATGCCAGAAACCCCCAGCACCCCCCTGAACACAACTAGGGTTTACTAAAATCCTTTTCAATGAACCTGAAATGCCCTCCATAAATGTTCACCATCTTTGGTCCTGGCTAAAACCTCTGCCAAAAATGGTTTCATATTTTTGGAGGCTATTCTGGATTTTTGCACCAAGCCACAAGTATTTGCATTTGGGCAATTTAAATCCTATAAATATTTTAAAATGCCCAAATAATCTTGAAGGTATTTTTAGGCTGTTGAGAATATTTTCAAATGTGCCTCTGAATATTTTCAGGTTTTTCCTAAATGGAATAGTATTTCTACTATTTCAAAACACAGAACAGAAACAAATAAAAAGAAAAACAGAAAGCAGAGAAGGAAACTTACCTGGCAGCCCACCTGGCGGCCCAACACTGTGCTGGCCCATGGCCAGTCAGCTGCTTGCTCCCGCCAGAGCAGGCAGAGAGGTGACGCCGGCGTGCGCGGGCTCGCCATGGCGCCACCTGCTTGCCGCCTCGCCCGTGGACGAGCTGGACGACCTCCACGTCGCGCCCCCGAGCCCCTGGACACCTCCATTCGTCCCCTTCACCTCTCCCTCGTCTTCCTCCACCATGGCCGACGCAGCCGCTGCCACCTCGCCGGCGTAGCCGTAGCCACCGCCGTCTCCGCGTCACCTGACCGTGTCTAGCAGCTCCGTCGTCGCCTTCTCCTTCGAGCAAGTCGAGCCCCGAGCGCCCGCTTGCCCCGAAGCCACTGCTTCGACCTCGCCTTCACCGCCCACTGCCGGGGATCCCCTTCGCCGTCACCACAGCAGCAGTTCGTCCCCGACAGCGCCACCTAGCTCATCGCCTTTGCCATGAGCTTCTGCCCCTTCCCCTACCTCTCATTCTTGCTGCTGCCCTTTGCTTCGACCGTAACCAGCAGCACCGCACGCGCCGCCGCACAAGCTCGTCGCCGACGAGGCTCCGGTGACCAAATGGTCCAGTACATACGTCTGTCATCTTCGTGAGCACATGTAGCACCCGTAGAGACTAACCATTGATCCTCCCGTAGACCATGTCGTCGTTTTCGTCGGCACCCGAACTCCGGCAGCCGCAAAAGAGCTCGCCGCCGTCGACTCCGGCCACCCCAGGCCCAACCACGTCCACCAACGGACGCGCCGTTGCGTCAGCTACCCGTAGAGCCCAGCGGTGCCTCGAACGGTGCCCCGTAGAGCAAACCCGAGGCACAGGAGCGCCGCTGACCTCGCCGGCGGCTAACCGCCGGCGTGTTAGGCCCGTTGACGAGGGGTTTGACTTCCCCTGGGTCGTTGACATGTGGGGCCAGCCCCTGTTAATTTCCTAGTTTAGGTTAATTAAAATAGGATTTGCCCTGTGACACTGACAGACGGGTCCCACCGTTCAGGTTTGACCTGGACCGCCCAGTTGACTTGCTGACATCATCATGACACACTGCTGACGCAATAAGTAACTTAATTACTGGAATTATTCTTATAAAGGAAATTCCAGAAAATATCACAAACTTCAAAAAATCATAGAAAATAATCTAGAGCTCAGAATGGAAAGATTTATATATGATCCATTCTATCCATCTGTACTGGTTTCATGCATGTTTAAACAAATTAACCTACTGTTTAATGCAGAACAAGATAAAGCACTAATAAGGACCACATATGAACTTGGAATTTGAATCTTTGATTCAAAATAGCCCAAACCCATCTGGTCTTAGTTGCATTAGCCCAATACATCCATTTTGCCATGTCTCATGCACACATCATATTGTTGCACTTTGCTTGGTGTTGATTGTGCTTCGATGTGTTCATCGTGGTAGGTTCTGCCTCCGAGGATATTCACGAGTATCCAACTGAAGGGCAGCATTCCACCACCACTCCGTCAAGCAAGCAACCCATTGATCATTTCGATACAAACCCATCTTCTCGCTTCTGCTCTCATTTACTGCATTAAGACAACGCGATTCAAACTGCTGTGTGTTGCGGTAGTTGAACCCACTTTCCTTTGCATGACCTGTCATTGCCACAGTAACTAGATGAAACCCACTAGCATGTGTAGGAGTTGATTGAGCCATGTTGTGTTCCTACAATGCTATGCTTGCTACGCTTAGAGTCGTGTCAGGTCTGGCTCATCAGGGTGATGAACTAGAGTGACAGCGTGTGTCGGTAATGAGAGTGAGGTGTTGAATACGGTTTGGTAAAGGTATCGATGGGAGGCCATGTAGGAGTACATGGTGGGTTGTTTCATTGAGACCGTCCCTAAGAACTGAGATCTGTATGCGTGATTTAAGATTCAGCTACTACCACGCATTGGGCCCGAAACCAATGGACCCCCTCGGCTTCTTAATCACCCTTGTCCTCTGTCTAGGAGTTGCACGTAGTTTCTGGTGTTTGTAGTAAGCTGGAGGCCGTGGACAGCGCTGACCAAGGGGTGGGCTGTGATGCGGTAGGCTCGTGGCACGGTGTACCGTGTCGCCCGTTTGGTGTTCGGGAACCCTGCACACATCGTTTGGGGCCGTATGTGGAAACCTCGGCCGGACTCCCTGCGGATTGAACCTGAATAGGCGATAAACCTGGACTAGAGACTTGCGTGTTTAGGTAGGCTGTGGCCGACACCCACGTTGGGCTTCTGCTTGAAGGTTGCCGAGTACATGTCGTGTAGCGACGGTAAGTGGTGAGAGCGTGTGTGACGAAGTACACCCCTGCAGGGTATAAAACTATTCGAATAGCCGCGTCCGCGGTAAAGGACTACTTGGTCGCTTATGCAGTTCATACAAAAGTAAATGGATACTACTAAAAGCCTCAAGATAAGTGTGAGTACCGCGGATGGCTCTCTCGTGGGATGACGAGGGAGGATCCACGGTGGAGTATTGAGATGGTGATTAGTGGACTCGTGTGCGAAAACTATTTTACAAGTGGTGCCTCGTAGGATAGCTCAGCCAAGAGTCAAAGCTGGCTTGTTGCAATAACTCCACTACCTTCTTGAGAATGTACATGTATAGTAGGATCTGTTGTAAGACTTGCTGAGTACGTTTGTACTCATGTTGCTTCAATTACTGTTTTCAGACGACAACACCGCCCCTTCCGATGGGTTCTATGTAGAACTCGACGACGACGAGTGACTTGCCACCCAGGTGGTGATCTAGGCTTGTGAAGGGCCTACGTAGATAGACAGGCTTCGTCAAGCCTTCTTTCTTTCTAGTGTCTGTACCCAGACAAGTTGCTTCCGCATGTGTTTGTATGATTGTATGACTTGAGTGTCGGGTCATGTGACCCCTATATGTATGAACATGTTATGTAAGGCTCTCCGGAGCCCTTTTAAATAAAGTACTTGAGTTGTAGAGTTTTGCTGTGATGACATGTTGTATTTACACATATCGAGCATATTGTGTGTATGATTGAAATGCTTGGTATGTGTGGGATCCAACAATCTAGTTATTTATCCTTGGCAGCCTCTCTTATGGGGAAATGTAGTCTAGTGCCTCCTTGAGCCATAGTAGTCCGCTACAGCCCGGTTCACCGGAGTCCTGCTAGCCCAGCACTACTGCTCTGGACACTTGACTGGCCGGCATGTGTTTCACGTCGTTCCTTTGTCTGTCCCTTTGGGGAAATGTCACGCGGTGACATCTGGAGTCCTGCCTAGCCTGCTACAGCCCGGGTTCCCGGAGTCCTGTTAGCCCAGTGCTACAGCCCGGATTCACACGCTGCTGACCGACACGTTCGATGTTGATTCATGTATGCCTGTCCCCATACGTTTGTGCCGCTTTGGGTTCACGACTAGCCATGTCGGCCCGGGTTCTCTGTCATATGGATGCTAGCGACATTGTCATATACGTGAGCCAAAAGGGTGCAAACGGTCCCGGGCCATGGTAAGGACACACCCGTGGGAGTACCGTGCGTGAGGCTGCAATGTGATATGCGGTGTTACAGGCTAGATCGGTGTGACTTAGAATCAGGGTCCTGACAGCGTTGGCATCAGAGCCGGACTGCCTGTAGGTGCGTTAAGCCAAACTGGTCGATGTCGAGTCTAGAAATGCTTTAGTTATATGTAGGGGAATTGATTGTGGGAGGGAACGTATGGCGCTTTTACTCCTTTACCTTATGCCCTCTGATCTGAGTCATTCTCTTCTCATTCTACGTGGGTTAAGGACTAGGCTCTCTTCTCTCTATCAGGTTCACGTGTTACTAATCCGTAGTAACTTATAGGGTTGTTGGTTCCATGCTTCGGTTCAGTTTCTACTACCTTTAGTACATTGTCGGTTGAACCAGAACCTTGATATGATGTTGTTGAGTGGTTTTGCAAACTGTTGCGAATGTTTCAAGTCTTTTCCGAGCATTTACAGCCGTTATGTTGTCCGAATTCTCCTAGAAATTCTAATGCCTTTGCATTATTTCATGCTTTCAGATGGACACCCACTCCCAGAATCAAGTGGTTCGTCTGACCCGGTGCCTCGATGTACCTGGTCACACGGCCATGTTGGTCCGAGTGATGGTTGAGACAGGCTATCGATGGTATCCCGAGTATACCGTCGAGGAGCAGTTTCGAGACTTTAATCAAAGCCAATATTTTTGCACAGTCAGGATCTACCCTTCCTATCCTGGATCCACTGAACCCCTCCATTGCTCTTATGGACTTGGGGTTACCATTGAGATGTCCGTGCAGGACGCAGCTTACTCAATGATGACTATCATACGAGCCAGAACTGCCTTGCTCCAGAACACTGACTTCCGCTATATGCCATCATCACTCCCTGGGGCACAAGGGTACTATCAGGCTACTTACTGTGATCCTACCCATGAGGATTCACTACTCCGCACCACCACCGAGATGCTTGAGGACAAGGACCGCGAGAATCGTGCCTTGCGAATGGAGCTCTTTAATGCTCGTTCTGATCACTGGGCCACTCTGACACGGTTTGCACCTGCCGTGCAGGCTGGGTATATGGACCTGAGGGACTTGTACCCCGTGCGGTCTGGTCTGCCAGATTGTATGGAATGGCGTGATGTAGGAGGCATCACCCCTCCTCGTGGACCCCGTCTGCCACCGTTTGTTGGACCAAGGCCACACCCGAGTCCTTATGGACCGCAAGCTCCACAGGACCGACTGTTTCCAGATGATCATGTTCAGCTCCCAGGACATGGCAGTGATTTCTATGAAGATTACTACGGAGACGTCTGAGTTGGTGGTAGTTCCACTAGTATTGTAATAGTTGTATTCTCCACAGTCCTACGTGTCTTGTGGGTTACGACTTGGTGTGTATCACGTTCCGGAGGTGTACAAAAATAATGTATAGGAGCTTGGAATGCCTCTAATGAGATGTATCGTCTTTCATCGTAGCTGTACTCCAGCCTGGACTTGTACTAAACTATGTATGGTGTGTATGACCGTTGGTATATGTATGTCAGTTGCTATATTACCATGTCATACTGATGATCATCTCTGCATTCCGTGTTATCCATTACATTCCGTATTTCCCTGCCAAGATTTAGCCATCCTTGTCTAAACCGTTGTCTTGTTTCTCCTAGGATGGTCAACACCCGCAACAACCGTGCTGTCCAGGCGCAGGGTGAAGCCAATGCAGTTAGGGGGGAGAATCTGCCTCAACCGCCTTCTCTGGCCGAAATTATGCTGGAGGCAGAAAGAAACAAGCGTGAGACTAACCGCTTGCTAGAGCGAATTGAGCAGAATACTGCACGTCATCAGAGGAACGACTTGGTGTCCATCAATGACTTTATCAAGTTGTACCCACTGAAGTTTAACCATTCCATCGAGCCCCTCGATGCGGATGATTGGCTTCGCAGCATCACCCATAAGCTACGTTCTGCCAACGTAGCCGAAGCTGATAAGGTTACCTATGCTGCCTATCACCTCGAAGGCCCTGCTAGCCTTTGGTGGGAAAACTTTGAGGCTATGCGCCCAGCCGGCCAAATCATTACTTGGGCTGAATTCAGTGAGGCTTTCCGTGAGCATCACATTCCGGAGGGTCTCATAGATCGTGAGCGGGAAGAATTCTGCAACTTCACCCAAGGCAGACTGACTGTGGATGCATACAGCCGTGAGTTTGGAAATCTAGCACGCTATGCTCCTGAAGAGGTATCCACCGACGCCAAGAAGCAGGCAAGGTTCCGCAAGGGACTTAGCCCCGAGCTTCGCCGTGATCTTCGTCTGCACGAGTGCACCTCTTTCCAGAAATTGGTCAATAAGGCCATCAGTGCTGAGACAGGACAGACTGACTATGACGCTACACGCAAGCACTCCCGCGATTTTGGTTCCTCATCCGGCTCCGGATCTCAGAAGCGCCGGGTCTGGATTCCAAACACTGCTCTGCCACCTAGGTTCACTCCGAGGCCATCCTGTGAGGCGCCTCGCCCCAACCAGCAGTATGCACCGCCCAAGGTCTATGGTGGCCCCGCTGCTAATGCTGCTCCACGCCCCAATGTTGTGACATGCTTCAAGTGTGGAGAAACGGGTCACTATTTGCGCGAGTGCCCCCGAAACAACCCCAATCAACCTGGACAGTCCGTTGGCCGTGGTAAGCCAGCAGGAAAGACATACTACGCCAAGCCAGCCACCACTGCGCATGGCCATGTCAACTATGTTTCAGCTGAAGAAACTCTTGAGGATCCCAACGTCGTCCTTGGTACGCTCCTTGTTAATTGCCATCCGGCAACTATTCTTTTCGATACTGGAGCATCTCATTCATTTATCTCTGAGAGCTATGCTCGATTGCACAACACCACATTTTGTGACATGCCCACCTCCATGGTAATTCAAACCCCTGGTTCTAAGTGGCAAACCTCTAGGATAAGCCATGGAAATGAAATTCTTGTCGACAGATTGGTCTTCCTTGCATCACTAATAGCTCTCAAGTCCTCGGACATAAATATCATCTTGGGTATGGACTGGATGTCAGCCCATTATGCTAAGATTGATTGCTCTACTAGAACTGTTCAACTCACCCATCCGTCGGGCAATACAGTCAATGTTTGACCCAAGTGTCCAAGCGTCAGCTTTACTCATTAAATGCCAACCCTCTTCCAGACCTTGAAGATGTTCCGGTAGTCCGCGACTTCCCGGATGTCTTTCCAGAAGAACTGCCAGGTATTCCACCTGACAGGGATGTCGAGTTCGTAATAGACCTTGTTCCAGGAACCGTCCCAATCTCTAGAAGACCTTATCAGATGGCACCCCTAGAGCTAGCCGAGCTTAAGAAACAACTCGAGGAGTCCTTGAAAAAGGGTTTCATCCGTCCTAGTTCTTCTCCGTGGGCTTGCCCTGTCTTCTTCGTCAAGAAGAAGGATGGTACGGATCGGATGGTTGTAGATTACCGACCTGTCAACCTAGTCACTATCAAGAACAAGTATCCGCTCCCCAGCATCAACGATCTGTATGACCAGCTCGCTGGATCCTCAGTCTTCTCTAAAATGGATTTGAGGTTGGGCTACCATCAAATCAAAATCCAGAACGGGGACATTCCTAAAACGGCCTTTGTTACTCGTTATGGCAAATACGAGTACACCGTCATGTCTTTCGGTTTAACCAATGCTCCAGCCACCTTCTCTCGGTTAATGAACTCGATCTTCATGGAGTATTTGGATAAATTCGTCGTAGTATACCTCGATGATATACTCATCTACTCCAAGAATGAGGAAGAACATGTCGAGCATCTAAGACTAGTATTGACGAAACTTTGAGAGCATCGCCTTTATGCTAAATTCTCTAAGTGTGAATTTTGGTTGCCAGAAGTGACCTATCTAGGCCATGTAATCTCTGGTAAGGGTATTGCTGTCAATCCAGAGCGAGTTCAAGCCGTCCTTGACTGGACTCCACCTGAATCGGTCAAGCAAGTTCGGAGTTTCCTTGGCTTAGCGAGCTACTGTCGCCGCTTCGTCGAGAATTTCTCCAAGGTTGCTAAACCTCTAACTGAACTCCTCAAGAAAGATAAAAAGTTCGAGTGGACCCCACAGTGCGAGTTCAGCTTCCAGGAACTGAAAAGACGCCTGACATCTGCTCCCGTACTCATACCACCAGATTTTTCTAAGGACTTTGTTATCTATTGCGACGCCTCGCGACAAGGACTAGGTTGCATACTCATGCAAGATTGTCATGTGATTGCCTACACTTCCCGACAGTTGCGTCCACATGAGGATAATTATCCCACACATGATCTAGAGCTTGCAGCCATAGTCCATGCACTCAAAACATGGCGACATTACCTTCTCGGTAATCGTTGCGAGATTTTCACCGATCACCAAAGTCTAAAATACATTTTCACCCAACCGGATTTGAATCTCAGGCAAAGACGTTGGATCGAGCTGATCACAGATTACGACTTAGGAATAACTTACACCCCGGGCAAAGACAACGTCATGGCTGATGCGCTAAGCCGTAAATCTTACTTTAACAACTTGATGTTACAACAAAGTCAACCACTTCTCCACGAGGAATTTCGTAAGCTTAACCTTCACATTATTCCTCAAGGGTTCCTATCCACCCTGGTGGCGAAACCTACCCTTACGGATCAGATCATCAAAGCACAGAAGGTAGATCCGAGAATCTCCCGTATTAAGAGAAACATCAAGAAAGGAGTTGCGGATTGTTTCTCCGTTGATGACCAAGGTGTTGTGTTCTTTGGAGACCGTCTAGTGGTTCCCAAGGTACGGAACCTGAGGCGATTGATCCTTCAGGAAGCTCATGAATCTCCTCTCACCATTCATCCCGGTAGTACTAAAATGTATCAAGACCTACGCCAGAGGTTTTGGTGGACTAGGATGAAGAGAGAAATTGCTCAATACATTGCTAATTGCGACGTCTGTCGTCGTGTTAAAGCAAAGCATCAATGGCCTGCTGGCACCCTTCAACCTTTGGCTATTCCTGAATGGAAATGGGATAAAGTCGGTATGGATTTCATTACCGGGTTTCCCAGGACCAAGAGAGGGAATAATGCTATCTTCGTTGTTGTCGATCGTCTTTCCAAAGTAGCCCACTTCCTACCTGTTCATGAGAGTATAACCGCGAGCCAGCTAGCTGACTTGTACATCTCCCGAATAGTGTCTCTTCATGGTGTTCCATTGAAAATTAACTCAGACCGTGGAAGTCTCTTCACCTCTCGATTTTGGGAAAGTTTCCAGAATGCTATGGGAACTCGTCTCTCCTTTAGCACCGCCTTCCACCCTCAATCAAGTGGTCAGGTAGAACGAGTTAATCAAATTCTGGAGGATATGCTCCGAGCTTCTGTCATCTCTTTCGGCATGGATTGGGAGAAATGCCTTCCATTCGCCGAGTTCGCTTATAACAATAGTTATCAAGCTAGCTTGGGCAAAGCTCCTTTCGAGGTTCTCTATGGACGAAAATGTCGAACGCCTCTTAACTGGTCAGAAACCGGGGAAATACAACTCTTTGGCCCGGATATGATTCAGGAAGCAGAGGAGCAGGTTCGCATTATTCGTGAGAAATTGAAAACAGCCCAATCTCGCCAAAAGAGCCATTATGACCGCAAACATAAGGCTATGACTTTTGAGGTTGACGAGAAGGCTTACCTTCGGGTTACTCCTTTAAAGGGAACCCATCGATTCGGTATCAAAGGCAAATTGGCTCCCCGTTACATTGGACCCTTTCGCATTCTTGCCAAGCGAGGAGAAGTTGCCTATCAATTGGAACTACCTCCGCATCTTTCCAAGGTTCATGACGTCTTCCACGTTTCTCAACTTAGGCGTTGCTTCTCGGATCCTATCGGTGGAGTGGACCACAAAACGCTTGATCTCCAAGATAATCTCACATATCGGGAATATCCCGTTCGAATCCTTGATCAAGCCGAGCATACCACTCAACGTCAAAACGTCAAGTTTCTCAAGGTTCAATGGTCACACCATTCCGAGAAAGAAGCTACTTGGGAAAGGGAGGATCGTCTTCGACTTGAGTACCCCACCTTCTTCCCAACGGATCCTAAATCTCGGGACGATATTCTTTTGAGTGGGGGTGAGTTGTCACATCCTAGCTAGTTCATGCATTAGAGTGTTGCATCATGTTTACTTTTTCCAGAAAGTTGAAATGGGGATGCCAGAAACCCCCAGCACCCCCCTGAACACAGCTAGGGTTTACTAAAATCCTTTTCAATGAACCTGAAATGCCCTCCATAAATGTTCACCATCTTTGGTCCTGGCTAAAACCTCTGCCAAAAATGGTTTCATATTTTTGGAGGCTATTCTGAATTTTTGCACCAAGCCATAAGTATTTGCATTTGGGCAATTTAAATCCTATAAATATTTTAAAATGCCCAAATAATCTTGAAGGTATTTTTAGGCTGTTGAGAATATTTTCAAATGTGCCTCTGAATATTTTCAGGTTTTCCCTAATTGGAATAGTATTTCTACTATTTCAAAACACAGAATAGAAACAAATAAAAAGAAAAACAGAAAGCAGAGAGGGAAACTTACCTGGCAGCCCACCTGGCGGCCCAGCACTGTGCTGGCCCATGGCCAGTCAGCTGCTTGCTCCCGCCAGAGCAGGCAGAGAGGTGACGCCGGCGTGAGCGAGCTCGCCACGGCGTCACCTGCTTGCCGCCTCGCCCGTGGACGAGCTGGACAACCTCCACGTCACGCCCCCGAGCCCCTGGACACCTCCATTCGTCCCCTGCACCTCTCCCTCGCCTTCCTCCACCATGGCCGACGCAGCCGCTGCCACCTCGCCGGCGTAGCCGTAGCCGCCGCCATCTCCGCGGCACCTGACCGTGTCTAGCAGCTCCGCCATCGCCTTCTCCTTCGAGCAAGTCGAGCCCCGAGCGCCCGCTTGCCCCGAAGCCACTGCTTCGACCTCGCCTTCACCGCCCACCGCCGGAGATCCCCTTCGCGGTCACCACCGCAGCAGTTCGTCCCAGACAGCGCCACCTAGCTCATCGCCTTTGCCGTGAGCTTCTGCCCCTTCCCCTTCCTCTCATTCTTGCTGCCGCCCTTTGCGTCGACCATAACCAGCAGCACCGCACGCGCCGCCGCACAAGCTCGTCGCCGACGAGGCTCCGGTGACCAAATGGTCCAGTACATATGTCTGTCATCTTCGTGAGCACATGCAGCACCCGTAGAGACTAACCATTGATCCTCCCGTGCATCGTGTCGTCATTTTTGTCGGCACCCGAACTCCGGCGGCCGCAAAAGAGCTCGCCGCCGTCGACTCCGGCCACCCCAGGCCCAACCACGGCCACCAACGGACGCACCGTTGCGTCAGCTACCCGTAGAGCCCAACGGTGCCTCGAACGGTGCCCCGTAGAGCAAACCCGAGGCACAGGAGCGCCGCTGACCTCGCCGGCGGCTAACCGCCGGCGTGTTAGGCCCGTTGACGAGGGGTTTGACCTCCCCTGGGTCGTTGACATGTGGGGCAAGCCCCTGTTAATTTCCTAGTTTAGGTTAATTAAAATAGGATTAGCCCTGTGACACTGACAGACGGGTCCCACCGTTCAGGTTTGACCTGGACCGCCCAGTTGACTTGCTGACGTCATCATGACACACTGCTGATGCAATAAGTAACTTAATTACTGGAATTATTCTTATACAGGAAATTCCAAAAAATATCACAAACTTCAAAAAATCATAGAAAATAATCTATAGCTCAGAATGGAAAGATTTATAAATGAAAAATGATCAGAAAAATCCATTCTATCCATCTGTACTGGTTTCATGCATGTTTAAGCAAATTAACCTACTGTTTAATGCAGAACAAGATAAAGCACTAATAAGGACCACATATGAACTTGGAATTTGAATCTTTGATTCAAAATAGCCCAAACCCATCTGGTCGTAGTTGCATTAGCCCAATACATCCATTTTGCCATGTCTCATGCATGCACCATATTGTTGCACTTTGCTTGGTGTTGATTGTGCTTCGATGTGTTCATCGTGGTAGGTTCTGCCTCCGAGGATATTCACGAGTATCCAACTGAAGGGCAGCATTCCACCACCACTCCGTCAGGCAAGCAACCCAATGATCATTTCGATACAAACCCATCTTCTCGCTTCTGCTCTCATTTACTGCATTAAGACAACGCGATTCAAACTGCTGTGTGTTGCGGTAGTTGAACCCACTTTCCTTTGCATGACCTGTCATTGCCATAGTAACTAGATGAAACCCACTAGCATCTGTAGGAGATGATTGAGCCATGTTGTGTTCCTACAATGCTATGCTTGCTACGCTTAGAGTCGTGTTAGGTCTGGCTCATTAGGGTGATGAACTAGAGTGAAAGCGTGTGTCGTTAATTAGAGTGAGGTGTTGAATACGATTTGGTAAAGGTATCGATGGGAGGCCATGTAGGATTACATGGTGGGTTGTTTCATTGAGACCGTCCCTAAGAACTGAGATCTGTATGCATGATTTAAGATTCAGCTACTACCATGCATTGGGCCCGAAACCAATGGACCCCCTCGGCTTCTTAATCACCCTTGTCATATGTCCAGGAGTTGCACGTAGTTTCTGGTGTTTGTAGTAAGCTGGAGGACGTGGACAACGCTGACCAAGGGGTGGGATGTGATGCGGTAGGCTCGTGGCACGGTGTACCGAGTCGCCGTTTGGTGTCCGGGAACCCTGCACACATCGTTTGGGGCCGTATGTGGAAACCTCGGCCGGACTCCCTGCGGATGGAACCTGAATAGGCGGTAAACCTGGACTAGAGACTTGCGTGTTTAGGTAGGTTGTGGCCGACACCCACGTTGGGCTTCCGCTTGAAGGTTGCCGAGTACATGTCGTGTAGCGACGGTAAGTGGTGAGAGCGTGTGTGATGAAGTACACCCCTGCAGGGTATAAAACTATTCGAATAGCCGCGTCCGCGGTAAAGGACTACTTGGTCGCTTATGCAGTTCATAGAAAAGTAAATGGATACTACTAAAAGCCTCAAGATAAGTGTGAGTACCGCGGATGGCTCTCTCGTGGGATGACGAGGGAGGATCCACGGTGGAGTATTGAGATGGTGATTAGTGGACTCGTGTGCGAAAACTATTTTACAAGTGGTGTCTCGTAGTATAGCTTAGCCAAGAGTCAAAGCTGGCTTGCTGCAATAACTCCACTACCTTCTTGAGAATGTACATGTATAGTAGGATCTGTTGTAAGACTTGCTGAGTACCTTTGTACTCATGTTGCTTCAATTACTGTTTTCAGACGACAACACCGCCCCTTCCGATGGGTTCTATGTAGAACTCGACGACGACGAGTGACTTGCCACCCAGGTGGTGATCTAGGCTTGTGAAGGGCCTACGTAGATAGACAGGCTTCGTCAAGCATTCTTTCTTTCTAGTGTCTGTACCCAGACAAGTTGCTTCCGCATGTGTTTGTATGATGGTATGACTTGAGTGTCGGGTCATGTGACCCCTATCTGTATGAACATGTTATGTAAGGCTCTCCGGAGCCCTTTTAAATAAAGTACTTGAGTTGTAGAGTTTTGTTGTGATGCCATGTTGTATTTACACATATCAAGCATATTGTGTGTATGATTGAAATGCTTGGTATGTGTGGGATCCGACAATCTAGTTGTTTATCCTTTGCAGCCTCTCTTATGGGGAAATGTAGTCTCATGCCTCCTTGACCAATAGTAGTCCGCTACAGCCCGGTTCACCGGAGTCCTGCTAGCCCAGCACTACTGCTCTGGACACTTGACTGGCCGGCATGTGTTTCACGTCGTTCCTGTGTCTGTCCCTTCGGGGAAATGTCACGCGGTGACATCTGGAGTCCTGCCTAGCCTGCTACAGCACGGGTTCCCGGAGTCCTGTTAGCCCAGTGCTACAGCCCGGATTCACACACTGCTGACCGACACGTTTGATGTTGATTTATGTATGCCTGTCCCCATACGTTAGTGCCGCTTTGGGTTCACGACTAGCCATGTCAGCCCGGGTTCTCTGTCATATGGATGCTAGCGACATTGTCATATACGTGAGCCAAAAGGGCGCAAACGGTCCCAGGCCATGGTAAGGCGACACCCGTGGGAGTACCGTGCGTGAGGCCGCAATGTGATATGAGGTGTTACAGGCTAGATCGGTGTGACTTAGAATCGGGGTCCTGACACAAAACACACATCTGGAACGAGGAAAGGTAGCAAATGACGAAGGTTCAATTTGGTAGGCAACAACTCCACGCTTGGGTAGGATGGTGCATGGTTTCAAAGTAGCGAGGAGATAATTGCCACGATTCCATAACGGGGCACCTTAGGGAAGGTGGCTCGTAGAGATATTCCCTGAAGTGGCAAAAAGAATTACTTTTGATTCAGAGATCATTGAAACTCTTCATACCAGCCTAAGGCAATTCGCAAACGACCATTTGAAGGAGTTCGGAGGAACGGCACACTCGGGCTAGAATGGACGATGTGGACTACCTTGTTGAAGACAACGCAAGGGATGATATTTCTTGCGCGTGCACTCAAGAACTTGAGCAATTCCATATTCATCAGGGCTCTACCGACATCCGTGTTAAGGATCCTGGCAACCCAACATACTACCATTATGAATAGTGATGGACAATGCAGATGCAAAGGAAGATAACATCTACTCAGATTTCACCCTAGCGAGGCCAAGGAACAAAATCTGGATGATTGACCGAGAGACATTTAGCACTCCGCTTCTAATGTTCTCCTTGATGTACTAGCGTAACCCATTTGATATGGTTTGATATCTAGAACATCAAGTGAAAGGTCGGACTTCGGGAACACAAGAATCCATAAGGAATAACTACGGAAGTAAATCCTACGGAATCCTTATGGGGAGGTGGCCAACTTTATCAATCAGGATACTACAATAATAGGTCTTCCGGCTGGGTGTGTTGGCTAGGACATCCACTTACCGGGTTACAGAGACCAATATTATAGTTCTTGGGAGGCGTTCCAACTATCATATCTGCCTGAGATTCAGATCTGGTTGGTAACAGGATATTTCAGACAGCATGTCCGGAAAGAGGAAGTTTTGCAACACAAACCGACGAGATGGCGTTGCGAGATTCTCGGGAATGAACTTTGGTAGCAAGCTCCAAAACACGAGCTGGTTCTGCTACAAACCTGTGAACACACTGTCCAAGACAAGCATGACCACATAGTAGTCTTAGAACAAAACGCTACCGAGTTCAGGTGGGGAACCATCATTAATGACATCGAAGTCTCCACGTGTGGAAGTCCAAAGAATTCACCTTAGAACAGACTCCTTTATCTTGAACAAATCAATCAGTGGCTTGGTGTGCTAGGGATGCATATGGAATGAAGATGATCAGTCTATCATACCACAGAATACTTTGCACGTGCATGATTGACTTGGGATGATTCCAGAGGAAACAACATTGACTTTCTGGAATTCACGGCGGCAACTTGCATCAATGCACATGTATTAGAGGAAGTCACTTCTTTCACCCGAGCATATGCTTCATGAACGGAACACGAAGGCAATGCTTTAAAAGTTTCCAACACTGTTTAATGTTCAACATGAATCATGGACGAGGTAAAATGTTGCTGATGGGCTCAACAACAAGTCACCAAGATTTCCCTATAGATGGAGTTTCATAATTAGGTGAACACGGTGATAGCATTGGTCAGACCAAAAGATATAATGGTGTATGCTCGAGGGATCAACCACGAGTAAGACATGATTATGAATATCATTGGTTCTGATTTGACTTGATGATAGGCCACACTCAAGTCAAAGTTTGGATAAAATGATAGGTCCATTAACGGATCACGAGGATCAATCGATGAAAATACCATCTTTCTTCAACACAGATACAAGATATCCCTTAGGGATGAGCTAGGTCGAGCAAGCTTTTATCTTCCAACTCTCCAAGTTGTTGTCTAGCTTAACCAACTAGCTCAAGGGTATGCAACACAGACTCTTGGAGAAAGAGTGGTTTATTGGAAAACCAACTTGATCATGAACTCAACATAGCGGTCAGGTGACAACCTGGTAATACATCCGAGAAGATATTCGGAACATCACGAACCACCGATATGTTACTAAGCTCGAGAACGATCTTGCTTTTTAGGGCAAGCCGATGTGATCCAGAGAGTGATGGATTGACACAATCCTATCTCGTTGATCGAGGAGTGCACCCGGGAAAATGCACTAGGTCGCACGATAAATCTTAGGATGACGATTCAATAACCGGCATACTAAGGATGAGAGTATTGTCCATTAACTACCAAGCAACGGAGTTGCTAGGAGTATTGATTTCAGACATCACAATTCACTTGTCGGTATTCCGGTTGTAATAACACGGGGACCGAGGAATGAACGATGATGGCGAGGAGTATCACTAAATCAAGAATTCATACGAGGTGGTGCAATTCTCATGACACTCTTGACATAAAGATGGTAACACTCCAAGGTAGAACAGAACAAAAACTGGATTGGCATTTTGATCTGTGGAATACAACTACTTTGACCCGATCCTAGATATGGACAAGGTACCGGAGTTTGTTTCTCCTAGTCATTCCGGTATAGAATGGCTTGACAGACCACAAGAATAATAGGCATCGATGAACACGATCGCACACATACCCTTGACTATCAATTGATAGATGAAGGTCGGAATACAACTAAAGAGGGACAGCCCAAAAGAACATATGATTATCTAAGTTGTGGATGCATGGATTAGTATGTCGAACAAGTTCAACATATTTCTTCCGGATAACCCATGCAGAAGGAGAAGGACTGGTAGATTCACAATGTGAATGGAGAACTCGTCAAGAGCACTCTGGTTGTGATCTTTCGGTTCAAGAGAACTTCTGCCATAAGCAGTTCATGGTATTGGAAGAACGATATACCACAGACCTCGAGGACTATCGCAAAGGTTACTAATATCCTAAAGGCACGAGCAACACTATCAACACGAGGTAAGTAGAGTGAATCTCGGGTCAAGAACCCAGGAGTAGAATACCTACTACTAAATGGCATCACGGGATGCTTTTGAGAATAATGGCCAGAATCATCACACCGGAAGACAAAACATGGCTAGATTACTAGGTGACTCCCTAAAACACCTAGGGTCATAATAATAGCTCCAACATATATACCGAGGCAATAGAGTGCCTCAACGCACCGGTAGTGTGCTTAATCTGGCCCAAAGGGACGAAAAAACAGAGGGAAATGATTTTTGCAAATGCATCAGATTGTTTAGAAACCTGGGATGACTCGGACAACATAACGACTGTAAATGCTCAAAAAGATTTGAGACATCCTGCAAAAATGCTGGCATAGCCATTCAGAATCACAATATCAAGGTTCTGAGATCAACTGTCAACACATGGAACCCGGGCCGACATGACTAGTCATGAACCCAAAGTGGCACTAACTTACGGGGACAGGCATACATGAATCAACATCGAGCATGTCGGTCAGCAGCGTGTGAATCCGGGCTGTAGCACTGGGCTAACAGGACTCCGGGAACACAGGCTGTAGCAGGCTAGGCAGGGCTCCGGATGTCACCGTGTGACATTTCCCCGAAGGGACAGACACAGGAACGAAGTGAATCACATGCCGGCCAGTCAAGTGTTCCGGAGCAGTAGTGCTGGGCCAGCAGGACTCCGGTGAACCGGGCTGTAGCGGACTACTATGGCTCATGGAAGCACAAGACTACATTTCCCCATAAGAGAGGCTACCAAGGATAAACAACTAGGTTGTCGGATCCCACACATACCAAGCATTTCAATCATACACACAATATGCTCGATATGTGCAAATACAACATGGCATCACAACAAGACTCTACGACTCAGAGTATTTAATCATTAGGCTCCGAAGAGCCAGGTATTACAAACATGGGTCTCATGACCCAACATTCAGAGCATACAAGTCAAAGCACATGCGGAAGCTTAACATGTCTGAGTACAGACATCTACAAATGAAAAAGGCGGCGAAGCCTGACTATCTACCAGATCCTCCCGAGGGCACAAGATCGTAGCTGAGGTATCAAGCTAAACGTCGAAGTCCACACGGAACTACTAGCGAGACTGATGTCTCTCTGCAAAACATAAAATAAGCAAACATGAGTACAAATGTACCCACCAAGACTTACATCAGGACTATCTACATATGCATCGGTATCAACAAAGGGGGTGGTGGAGTTTAACTGCAGCAAGCCAGCTTTGACTCGGTGGCTATCCTGAACTACGACTGCAAGTAACCCTTTTGAGGTGGCGCACACGAGTCCACATATTCACCATATCAATACACCACTATGGATCCGCTCCCGTCTCCCTACGAGAACGCCATCCATAGCACTCACGCTTATCTTGCGCATTTTAGACTATCCACTTTCACTTGTCTATGAACTATTATAGGCAACCCAGAAGTCCTTTACCGCGGACACGGCTATTCGAATAGATCATATTAACCCTGCAGGGGTGTACTTCGTCACACACGCTCTCGCCACTTACCACCATGTACACGTCGTGTACCTCGGCAACCTTCAAGCGGAAGCCAGGCGAGGGAGTCGGCCATGACTTGACTAACCACACAAGTGTCTCGTCCAGGTTTATCGCCTATTCGGGTTCCATCCGCAAGGAGATCCGGCCGGGCTGTCGCTCACGGCCCCAAATGATGTGTGTAGGGTTCCCGAGCCCACCATCCGGGTGCCACTCGGTACACCAGGCCACGTGTGCCTAGTCTGTCCCAAGCCCACCTGTACCGGGTGCCACTTGGTAGACTACTAACACTACCTACAAACACCAGAAACTAGTTGCAACTCCTGGACAAAGATCAAGTTGATTAATAAGTCGAGAGGGGCACTTAAGCATTCCAATGTGTGGTAGTAACTGTTCATGGATCACAAACACAGAACTCAGTTCCTGAGGACGGCTGCAATGAGACAACCCACCATGTACTCCTACATGGCCTCTCACTGCTACCTTTACCAAATCGTGTTCACACACTTAGCTCTCAATAGTAGGACATGTTCACCACATTACAATTCATCCCCGACGAATCAGACCTGACACAACTCTAAGAATAGCAGGCATGACAAACAGGCATGAATGAGTAGGCACATCAGGGCTCAAACAACTCCTACTCATGCTAGTGGGTTTCATCTATTTACTGTGGCAATGACAGGTCATGCAGAGGAAAGGGGTTCAACTACCGCAGCATGTAACAGATGAATCGTTGTTGTCCTAATGCAGTAAAAGAGATCAGGAGCGAGAGAGTGGGATTGTATCGGAATGAACAAGGGGGTTTTGCTTGCCTGACACTTCCGAATATAGTATAGCTCTTCATCGGTGTCATCGATCGCATCGTCGAAGCAACGTCTACTGAGAGGGGACAACACCGGCAAACAGAGAAGAAACACGATCAATGCAATGCACAATATGATGCATGCTATGACATGGCAATATGAATGTGTTTTGAGCTAATGCAACTAGCAACATATTAAATGGAGTTGGTTTGAACCTTAGGTTCAAATTCAAACTTCATATGTGGAAATTCAAATGCCATTTACATGATTTGTCCTAAACAGCAGCCATAAATTGTTCTAACATGCATGAAAATGGTGCAGATGGATAGATTGGATTTTTCTGATCATTTTTCATATATAAATCTTCGCATTCTGAGCTATAGATTATTTTCTATGATTTTTTGAAGTTTGTGGTATTTTTATGAAATTTCCTGTATAAACATAATTCCAGTAATTAAATTACTGCGTCAGCACTACGTCAGGATGACGTCAGCAAGTCAACAACGGCTGGTCCAGGTCAAACCTGACCAGTGGGACCCGCACGTCAGTGTAACAGGGCAAGAACAGAGGCTGACCAGTGGGGCCAGGTCAACGACCACGTCAGCATAGTCAAACTGACACGTGGCCCCACGGTAATTGGATTAACCTGAACCTATTTGGTTAGCCGGTTAGTTATGCGGTGGGGCCCGGCTGTCAGTGGGTCAGGGGGGGGGTTACCTAGATGGTTAGGCAGCTAATGACGGGTTAATCGACGACTAATCGCCGGCGCTAAGAAGTGCACGGTGGCGATCGCCGGCCAGCCGTTTCCGGCAACAGCTGGTCGTGCGGGTGGGTTCGCTGGGACGCTCACAGTGTGGCGCGTCCAGTGGTGGTCGTTGCAGCCGCCGGCATGGGGTCTAGCAACGGCAGCGACGAGCGGATCGGTGGCCGTGATACGGTGGGCACGGCCACGGGGCTGCGAGTTGCTAGCGACCCAACGGAGCGGCGGGGCATCATCAGTGTTACACCCGAAGCACGATGGGCAGCGGTGCAAGGCGGAACGAGCTCGGCATCAAGCAGAGCATCGGCCATGGCGGACGACGGCGCTCGGTCGAAGGGGGCCACGGCTAGAGGATGAAAACGAGAGGGAAAACAGCGGGAGATGATGCGGGGGCTCACGTTGATCTCGCAGAGATGCTCAGAGTGCTCGGGGAGGTCCTGTATGCGACGAAATCGACAGCGGCGACACACGGCATCAAGGAAGAAGACGGCATTGAAGGCCGCTCTACAGGGCGTCCGGGCTTGCGTGAGTCATCGAGGAGGAAGAGGCTGTCGTGGCGGTCTTTCAGACCACAGAGAGAGGTCGAGGGGGACGCTGTGGCTACGGTGGTGCTCGTCGGCGGCGACGGCTGCGCTCGGCGCGGGTGAGAGGAAGGGGGCAGAGGGGAGGGAGCTACGGGGAGGAGTGAGAGGGGTCCGAGGCGTCCAGGCATTGCACTGGCGTCGTCTAGGCGCGTCGACGGGGAGCCAGGCAGGCTGGGAGGGAGGAGGTGGCCGGGGCGCATGCGTGCGCGCGTCGGGCATGCGCTGTCCTCCTGGGGAGGAAGACGACAGGGGAGGAGCCCGTGGTGGGCTGGACCAGAACAGGAACTGGGCCGGCGCAGCTGCAGGTAAGAGTGTGACACCCAAGTTTTTATTTGGATTTTTCAAAAGATTTTTATTTGACTTGAGGGGAGTGATTTAAATTTTTCTTCAAGAGAACTCTCCCCCTCAAATAATTTTCTTTATGGCAAAAGTTTTATTTGGATTCACCCAAGGTCTATCTTTAGTCTAGGAAGTTCTTGCTTTTCATTTGGACTGTCTTTCATTTGGGAAGATAACCTTTGAAAATCTTTTTGAAAATGCACTATGGCTTTTGGAAAATCCTTTGCCACTTTCCACAATTCCTTCTTGCCATGGCCTTCGTGCAAATACTCTCTCCTAACCTTTCCCTCACCTTTGGATCATGATTTGCATCAAATCCAGCAAGTTGAACCTCCCCATGTGTTTTTTTTCCATTTAAATCCTATTAAAACAAATTCTGCCTTCTTTTCTAGCACTTGGAGATTTACAAAGGAACTCCACTTTCTGTCTTGATTTTTGCCACCAAACCTTTTTCCCCTCCTAGTCCTTTGAACCCTCAACCTAGAACCATGAAGATCCACTGGTCTTCAGTTCAAAATTTTCAAACTACACTTGCTACAAGTTTGGACCAGATTTGTCAAATTTGGTGAAATTCATTCAAAACCTTCTCCCAAAATTCCAAGTAAAATCTGGCAGCCTCTGGGTGCATTGAGTGGTCACCTCACCAAGTTACAGCCCCAGAAAAATTTATCTCATAGCCAAAACCTTCTGTCGAACACCTGCAGTGCACTGTCTGTGTCAAGTTCAGAAAGTTCAGAGATTCAGTCAGTGGCCTGCTGTCGTTTTCTTCAGAGAAGGACATCGATCTCGCCAGTACCACTGCGTCGCCTTGCTCCTCGTCCCCTCCCCCTTGTTCCTGCACCGCACGAACGCCTGGCGCCTTGCGGGCGTCGGCGACGAGCAGCAGAAGGTGCGTCGCCCCGTGACCGACGCCGGCGGCGGCTTTGCGGACGCCAGCGGGAGACACGACGCCGACGACGCCACCCAGCGCCGCCCAAACCACCGGTGCCCGCCGCGTGGTCTTCCACTCCCCCGAACGCGCTACCGCTCTCGTCGTGAACCGCAGGGCGCGGAGCGCGCTCTCTGCCGCCGTTAAGCCCGTGCGGTCACCTCACCGTGGACCGACGCCATTACGCCAAGACCGACCCCGTTTAGCTGTGAAACGACTCCAGTAACCTCCACTGATGCTGCCTGGCCGCTCAAACCACCTGCCAATCCACTGCTCCGCCGTAATCGCTCGCCGGAGATTCTCCGTTCACGGCCTCCCCGTCGATCTGCCTATAAATAGAGGCCCCGAGCTTCAACTCCAGCACCCACCATCCCTGCACTCCCCCTAGAGCACGCCTAGCCACTGGAAGAGCCCGGAGGAGGTCTCCTTCCTCGACTCCGCTCGCCGCGACCCGCCACGGGATCCAGCCCGATTCGCCTCCGTGTGTGCTCCTCCGCCTCCATTCTCTTGCCAGTAGCTTCACCTTGCATCCCTCGTTCTGACCCGCGCCTCAATTTGTAGCTTGCAGCCCTCCACCGGAGTTCCCCATCCTGACCCGAGCCGCCGTCCGCCGGAGATAGTGTCGCCGTCGATGTGGTGCTCCCCGTTGGACGAGTCCACCACCCACCGACGCGGAAGAAGACGCTGAAGCTCTTGGTACCCTCCGTTTCTCCTAACTCGCCGTGGTTCGACGCCGGCGTCCACCGCAGTCTTCGGGCGCCGGCGAGCTTTTTAAACCTGACAGGTGGACCCCGCCTGTCAGCCTCTATTCTATTCTCCTTCAAACCGTTTTCTGTTGGCGCCTTCGGGCAAATACGTTTTCTCCTTTGCGCTTGCGCATTCCCAACCGAAGCGTTTCCTGTTTTCTCACTTAAAACCCTGGAACTTTTCTGTTTCATTACAGAAAGGTCCCTGGACAGAAACCTTTATAACTTTTTAATAAAAAGGTATTTTTGGGTGATTCTTTTTCTGAAAATCTTCAAATTTTGTCTAGTTTTTTTATGGGATTTATTTGAAAAATATTTGGCAAAGTTTCTGTGCATGTGTTGGTTTTCACGTTAGTATCCGTTTCGTGATTGCCGTAGGTTCCGGGAGAGGTGACGGAGCCGCGAACTTCGCCGGGCTAGACTCCGACTTCTCCGAACCAGGCAAGCATGTTTTGAACATTTGACATGACAGGTGTTTTGCATGTTTGCGTGAAAGTTTGTGTGTGGCATATGAGTGTCGGTAAATACCTTGTTGCTTGTAAGGCAACTACCCGGTTGTTCCAAAGTCGTGATGATCTCTGATGAGAGATGACCTAATCATGTGGTGACATGAAGGGCAGCAAGGTGGTACTGTTGTAGCATACCAGCCTTGCGTCATCCGGCTTTCTCCGACGTTAACGTGGTTGGAGCCACGTTATCGTTCTTTTTTTCCGCATGTTCCAAAGTTGCGATGATCTCTGATGAGAGATGGCCTAATCATGTGGTGACATGAAGGGCAGCAAGGTGGTACTGTTGTAGCATACCAGCCTTGCGTTATCTGACTTTCTTCGACGTTAACGTGGTTGGAGCCGCGTTACCGTTCCTTCCCCCTTCCGTGCTACCACATGTCTCATTGCCAGGATGCGGTTTAGTAAGTTGGTAACCTCTTTCCGTGTACACACCAAACAGAGAGGCCGGGATGATGGTTCCTTGGCCCAGGATTAAAGCCTGTCATCCGGTCAGGGGGCATGGGTGTTTCCGGTTGGGACGGAGAGGGGGGGCACCCCCTTAAAGCGCGCGTATAGAAATTTTCTCCCATGCTACACGAGGTTGTAGCCTCCCCGTCTTAAGGTTTTTCTTGAATGATGCCGAGGGTGATCCCTGGCTTCGGATGGTTGAATTGGGTGTGTACTGGTTAGACGTGTTTCTTCCACAACACCGTAGATGGAACTAGTCCCCGTGACTACTGAAATCTGTTGGCTGTGGTTAAGTACAAACTCTGCAGAGTAAATTCTTTCCAAATCATCGTATCCATGATCAAGTAATGAAAACATTATTATCCATATCTATCCGCGTGGAAAACTTGTTCCCGGTGAACAAGCTCGAGTGGTAATCCAGATTTATCGTTATTCCTGTGGATGGACTAACTTTATATTTGTTTCATGCTCGTGATAAATTATGTTCCCAAACTGTTGTATTATTGAGCCGTGATATAAGCCCTTTATGTGACGTCGCGCAGACGTCCGACTGTGGCGTGTTTTTGCTTCTTACATTAAATATAAGCCCTTTATGCGATGTCGCTCAGACGTCCGACTGTGGCATGCACCGTCCTTATTTTCCGTTATAAGCCCTTTATGTGGTGTCGCCTCGACGCCCGACTGTGGCATTATTATTCCGCATTTTCCGCTCGAGGAGTCTTTCAGACACTCGCTTGGCACCAGTATTATTATCCCGCATTTTCCGCTAGAGGAGTCTTTCAGACACTCGTTTGGCACCAGTATTATTATCCCGCATTTTCCGCTCGAGGAGTCTTTCAGACACTCGCTTGGCACCAGTATTATTATCCCGCATTTTCCGCTCGAGGAGTCTTTCAGACACTCATTTTGCACCGGTATTATTATCCCGCATTTTCCGCTCGAGGAGTCTTTCAGACACTCGCTTGGCACCAGTATTACTATTCTGCAGTTTCCGCTCGAGGCGTCATTCAGACCCTCGCTTGGCACCCAGCATTTATTATCTCTATGTCTGAACGCACTGGTTAACTTGTTCATATGCTTCATGTTCGCATTTGTTATATCTTATGTCTGAACTGTCTTGCGAGTACTTTCATAGTACTCACCTGGCTTGTTGATTTGGCCAGATGTTGACGAAGGCGATCTCTTGGATGAAGAGTTTGATAGCACGTCCGATGCCTAGAGGAGTCCCAGTCAGTCCTGCGCGATCCCGGATTTTGGTCACTTGTTTTGTATACGCTTCCGCCACCCGCAATAAGTCTTCTCGAGCCTCACTCCGACGCTCGAAGAGCTGTAGTCTTCTGGAATCATATCACTCGCTTCGCGGTGATATTTCCACCACCGTCATTATCGTGAGTTAGTAGTTTGCCACCCTACCCGCCGTCTTGTTTTATCGGCGTGCATGTAATAAATTGTTGGGCAGTCTCTGCTCAACCTTGTATTATATTCAGTACCCCTGGCATTTTGCTTCTGTGACCAAGATATTGTCTACCAGTGAGAAGGAATTCTTCCTCGCTGGTCCGTAAAAGGGATTGGTCTCTCAATAATTATTTTATTGAAAAACCGGTCGTGACAAGCTTGGTACCAGAGCCATGCTGACTGTAGGAAGCCGCTAGGTGCGATCGCTAATCGGTAATTAGCGTCTTTTGTGCTTTTTCAGCATTTTGCAATTGTAGCTAATTTCTGTTGGTCATCATAAAATTTATGACATGACTACTCAGAATTTTTGCCTACTTTTGTAGATGGCTGGCAGCAGCTGTGAGAATCGAGTGTTCACCAACGTGCCCGAGGGGTTTGTCAAGCTCCTCGTCTCCATCACCAAGCTCGCGATCGGGCCAGCAGCTCGCCCGGAATTCACACTCTATCAGCACAAGCTCAGTGACGACGTGTCTATGCACCAGGCCGTGGTGCAATTCAAGGGAGGACGTTCTGCTGCTCGCCACTTCCGTTTTGTGGGAAGGGCCATGCCTACGGAGAGGCATGCCATGCAGATGGCTGCCCGCGAGGCGATAGCTCGCCTTTGGGACATCCTTCCTACGATGGAGACTCGTCGCTACCGCTACCTCCCATGCCATGTGCCCTACACCAGCCACTATGCGTTTGCCTACCATCGGGGAGAACGAGATGAAGCCATCGAGATGGTTGTGGAGTATCTCAAGGCTCTGGAGGAGTCTTTCGACAACCTCGTAGATGATCTTGTGGCTGCCCGCATGGACTTAGTCCGGGGCGGTCCTGCCAGCAGGAAGGAGCTTCTCCACACGGCGCCGCCTCTGACATTCGTCTTGTCTTCAGCCTCGTATGCACCGGCCGTTTTGCCCACTGCTCGCCGTCTGCCTACCACTGAGGAGTTCGACCGAGTCATCGCTCCTACCCCAGTCGCCCCCGCACCATCACCGCAGCGCAGCGTTACGCACCAGGAGCCAGCTAGAGAGGAGGTGGAGGTTGACTCTCCTGGACCGCTGAGCCTTGCCATCGGCAAGGGGAAGGAGATCTTCACCATCTCCGACTGAGAGCACCGAGTAGCCGCGTGTTATGTCTGCCTGTATGATGTGCTGTTTTATCTGTACGCTAGTTTGTATTGGTGTGTTGGCTGCCTTCCGGAGTAGTACGCTAGTTTTATATAACATGTCAGGATTGTGTACGCGCATCCTGAGTGTTGTATCATGTGTTTGCTTTTCGCATGTAAGTTTTATGTTAAGCACTTCTTCTCCTTGAAAAATCATTTGTGTTTCTTTGAAATCCTTGAACCGTTTTAATTGTTGCCTTTGCAAGATTTTTCTTGGGCTACACAGTTTCTCATGGGTTTTGTAAATAATACCCCAGACTGGAAAAAATGTCTCGCCCATGGACTCGCTCCATGCCCAATCAGCCAGAAGAGGTTTACGGGACATAGACCAGCAACAATTTCACTCAGGGTCAGTCCAGCCAACAAGACAGCGAAGCAGCACTGTCTCAAGTATGCCGTCTCTTCGAGCAAAGTCAGCAGCAACACCAAGAGATGATGAACCATGTCATCAACATGGGAAACCACCGTGAACACTATCAACCACATTCCAAGTTATCTGAGTTACAGAAGACTCGCCACTCAACTTTTGCTCACACCGATAGGCCGCTGGAAGCCGATGATTGGCTTCGTGAGATTGAAAGGAAACTGATTATTGCTCAGTGCTCAGATCATGAGAAGGTGCTTTATGCACCACACTACCTTACTGGAGCAGCCGCAGCATGGTGGGAAAACTTCCTACACATGCATCCCAGGGAACACAACATCACCTGGGAAGAGTTCAAGGAAGGCTTCCGTGGGGCACACATCCCCAGGAGCATCCTAAAGATCAAGAAGAGAGAGTTTGATGACCTGAAGCAAAGAGGCATGTCAGTGACAGAGTACAATGGTCAGTTCACCCAGCTGTCTCGTTATGCCTACGACGAGCACATGACAGAAAGCAAGAAGATGGAAAAATTCCTGGACGGCCTGGCACCAGCGCTAAGATGCCAACTGATTGTACACACCTTTCCGGATTTTAAGACGCTGGTGGACAAGGCCATCACCTTGGAAAATGAGCGCCGTAGTCTGGAAGATATCCGTAAGCGGACAAGGGACAAGACGACCCTTGCCCGCAGCAACCGAGGCAAGACTGAGGTCCCAAGGACAGACGCAAGGAGATCCACGACTACCGAGCCAAGGCCCGTCGGACAGTTTCATGCCAGGGACAAGGAGTTCACATACCGTCCAGGGGTCACCTGCTATGCTTGTGGTCAGCAAGGGCATTATGCTAAATAGTGCCCGAAGCCTAGAGACTCGGCACCCAAGCCGAACAATGGTGGAAACAATCCCGCCCCCAAGCGCAACAACTTCAACCCCAGCAACAACCACAGGAAGGGTCACCTGAACCATGTGACCAGGGAAGAAGCGCAGAATGCCCCAGACATCGTGCTCGGTACGTTCCATGTCAACACAGTACCTGCCACGGTTTTGTTTGATTCTGGAGCTTCCCACTCGTTCGTTTCGAAGAGTTTTGTTTCGCAACATGGTTTTCCGATACTTCCCTTGGAAAAATCTATGATCATCAAGTCCCCCGGAAATAAGCAAATCGCTCAGGGTTACTGCCAAGGAGTGGTCATTGAGTTTGAAGGACTACAATTCCACACGAATCTCATCGTGTTGGAAAGTAAAGGACTGGATGTCATTTTAGGGATGGACTGGTTGACCACCAACAAAGGATTCATCGACTGTTTCAATCGGACAGTGATTATCACACACCGTCACGGCAAGACAATAAGAGTCTCCGCTCAAGAAAGGCCACGATCACAGAAACCAAAACTGAACAAAATGGACATTGCAGAACTGAGAAAAGTTCCAGTGGTATGCGAGTTCCCTGATGTGTTCCCGGAAGAACTACCAGGCATGCCACTAGACCGAGAGATAGAATTCAGCATTGAACTAGCACCTGGCACCGCTCCCATCTATAAGAAGCCGTATAGAATGGCACCCTCGGAATTGGTGGAGTTAAAGAAGCAGATAAAGGAATTATTGGACAAAGGGTTTATACAAGCCAGCTCCTCACCATGGGGTTCGCCTGTGTTGTTCGCCAAGAAGAAGGATGGGACACTGAGACTGTGTATAGACTATCGAGCCCTCAATATGGTCACCATCAAAAACAAATACCCGATGCCACGGATAAATGATTTGTTTGACCAGCTCGCACAAGCTAAGGTATTTTCAAAGATTGATTTGAGATCGGGATACCATCAACTGAAGGTACGGATAGAGGATATCCCCAAGACAGCATTCACTTCCAGATATGGGTTATACGAGTTCCCAGTGATGCCCTTTGGACTAACGAACGCCCCCGCATATTTCGTCCACCTCATGAACAAAGTGTTCATGAAATTCATGGACAAATTTGTGGTGGTATTCATTGACGATATTCTGGTTTACTCAAGGACACCAGAAGAGCATGCTGAGCACCTCAGAATTGTTTTGGGAGAATTGAGGAAGCATCAGTTGTACGCCAAGTTTAGCAAATGCGAATTTTGGCTAAGACAAGTTGGTTTCTTAGGCCATATACTGAACCAAGAAGGCGTGGCCGTAGACCCAGAAAAGGTCAAGGCCATACTGGACTGGAAGCCGCCCGCCAACGTCACAGATGTGCGGAGTTTCCTAGGAATGGCCGGATATTACAGGAGATTTATTGAAGGATTCTCCACTGTGGCGAAACCTATGACCCAACTACTCAAGAAGGACAAGAAATTCGTATGGACGGAAGCATGTGAGCAGAGCTTCCAAGAACTCAAGAAGAGGCTGACAACCGCACCAGTCTTAACTATGCCAGACATACACAAGAGTTTTGAAGTGTATTGTGACGCGTCCCGAAAAGGTCTCGGATGTGTACTAATGCAGGATGGCAAAGTTGTCGCATATGCCTCCAGGCAGCTGCGAAAACATGAGGAAAATTACCCAACGCATGACTTAGAGCTAGCAGCAGTCATACATGCACTCAAGGAGTGGAGGCACTTTCTGTTGGGAAATCGCTGTGAAATATATACGGACCATAAGAGCCTCAAATATATCTTCACACAGCCAGAGCTAAATTTACGCCAACGACGCTGGTTTGAAATGGTCAAAGACTATGACGCCGGCATTCACTACCACCCAGGGAAAGCAAATGTAGTGGCCGATGCCCTTAGTCGAAACCCCAGCCCGGACAATGACGGCCCGCAAAACATAAGGCCTGAGTTTCAGCGAGAGTTCGCTAGGCTCAACATGATGTTAGTCTCCGAGGGCACCGTATCAAATCTGGAGATACAACCCACCCTGGTGGAACGAATTAAGGAGGATCAACAGGGACATCCCAGCATCGAAGGCATAAAGAAGAAAATGAATCTTAGTAAGACTTCAGAGTTCTTCACTGACAGTGAAGGAACCTTGTGGTACCGAAACAGACTTTGCGTACCTAACATTGAGGAACTCAAGGAACAGATCTTGACGGAAAGCCACACCGCTCCATACTCGATCCATCCTGGAGGAACCAAAATGTACAAGGACATCCAGGAAAGATTTTGGTGGCACGGT
Source organism: Aegilops tauschii subsp. strangulata (assembly GCF_002575655.3). Lineage (NCBI taxonomy): Eukaryota > Viridiplantae > Streptophyta > Magnoliopsida > Poales > Poaceae > Aegilops > Aegilops tauschii. The sequence goes on from NC_053041.3 coordinate 73,686,041, forward strand.
ATGAAAAGAGATATAGGCACATTTATTGCTTGTTGCGATTCATGTCAGCGCATCAAGGCCGAGCATCAAAAGCCAGCAGGGCTACTCCAACCAAACAGAATACCAGAGTCGAAATGGGATGAAATAGGAATGGATTTCATCGTTGGACTACCCCGATCACAACGCGGAAATGACGCCATATGGGTCATCACAGACCGACTAACCAAGGTTGCTCATTTCATTCCCGTGAAGACTACCTACTCCACACAAAGACTGGCAAAACTTTATCTCTCCCGTATAGTTTGCTTGCACGGAGTCCCAAAAACTATATGTCAGACCGAGGCACCCAATTCGTCTCCAAATTTTGGGATCACCTACAACAAGCTCTGGGCACGCAGCTAGCTTTCAGTACAGCATACCACCCTCAGACTGATGGACAAACGGAACGTGTAAACCAAATCCTAGAGGATATGCTAAGAGCCTGTGTGCTCACCTATGGATCCAGTTGGGAAGAGAGTTTGCCGTATGCCGAATTTGCGTACAACAACAGTTACCAAGCCAGCTTGCAAATGGCACCCTTTGAAGCATTGTACGGACGGAGGTGTCGTACCCCACTGAATTGGTCAGAAACAGGGGACAGCCGTATCTTCGGCCCAGACATGCTTAAAGAGGCCGAGGAAAAAGTTAAACAAATCAGGGACAGACTCAAGACAGCACAGAGCCGACAAAAGAGCTACTATGATCAGAAGCATCGTGAGGTCAGCTTTGAACCCGGTGATTCAGTATACCTCCGAGTATCTCCTATGAGGGGTCTACAATGGTTCAAAATTAAGGGGAAGCTAGCCCCAAGATTTATTGGACCATTTTGTGTGAAGGCACGAAGAGGCACGGTAGCCTACCAACTAGACCTACCCAAGGAGCTGTCAGACGTCCATGACGTATTCCACGTCTCGCAGTTGAGGAAATGCGTGAGTAACCCGGAGAAACATGTACCTCATGAGAACATTAATATGCAACCAGATCTCACCTACAGAGAAAGACCAGTAAAGATTTTAGAAGAGTCTGAACGGAGGACCCGTCAGAAAACGACAAGATTTTTCAGGGTTCAGTGGAGCAACCACACTGAGGATGAAGCCACATGGGAAAGGGAAGATTTCCTCCGGGCAGAGTATCCATATCTATTTGAGGATCAGCAGAAATCTTGAGGACGAGATTTTTCCTAAGGGGGTAGGTGTTGTGACATCCAAGTTTTTATTTGGATTTTTCAAAAGATTTTTATTTGACTTGAGGGGAGTGATTTAAATTTTTCTTCAAGAGAACTCTCCCCCTCAAATAATTTTCTTTATGGCAAAAGTTTTATTTGGATTCACCCAAGGTCTATCTTTAGTCTTGGAAGTTCTTGCTTTTCATTTGGACTCAAGACAAAATGTCTTTCATTTGGGAAGATAACCTTTGAAAATCTTTTTGAAAATGCACTATGGCTTTTGGAAAATCCTTTGCCACTTTCCGCAATTCCTTCTTGCCATGGCCTTAGTGCAAATCCTCTCTCCTAACCTTTCCCTCACCTTTGGATCATGATTTGCATCAAATCCAGCAAGTTGAACCTCCCCATGTGATTTTTTTCCCATTTAAATCCTATTCAAACAAATTCTGCCTTCTTTTCTAGCACTTGGAGATTTACAAAGGAACTCCACTTTCTGTCTTGATTTTTGCCACCAAACCTTTTTCCCCTCCTAGTCCTTTGAACCCTCAACCTAGAACCATGAAGATCCACTGGTCTTCAGTTCAAAATTTTCAAACTACACTTGCTGCAAGTTTGGACCAGATTTGTCAAATTTGGTGAAATTCATTCAAAACCTTCTCCAAAAATTCCAAGTAAAATCTGGCAGCCTCTGGGTGCATTGAGTGGTCACCTCACCAAGTTACAGCCCCAGAAAAATTTATCTCATAGCCAAGACCTTCTGTCGAACACCTGCAGTGCACTGTCTGTGTCAAGTTCAGAAAGTTCAGAGATTCAGTCAGTGGCCTGCTGTCGTTTTCTTCAGAGAAGGACGTCGATCTCGCCAGTACCACTGCGTCGCCTTGCTCCTCGTCCCCTCCCCCTTGTTCCTGCACCGCACGAACGCCTGGCGCCTTGCGGGCGTCGGCGACGAGCAGCAGAAGGTGCGCCACCCCGTGACTGACGCCGGCGGCGGCTTTGCGGACGCCAGCGGGAGACACGGCGCCGACGACGCCACCCAGCGCCGCCCAAACCACCGGAGCCCGCCGCGTGGTCTTCCACTCCCCCGAACGCGCTGCCGCTCTCGTCGTGAACCGCAGGGCGCGGAGCGCGCTCTCTGCCGCCGTTGAGCCCGTGTGGTCACCTCACCGTGGACCAACGCCATTACGCCAAGACCGACCCCGTTTAGCTGTGAAACGACTCCAGTAACCTCCACTGATGCTGCCTGGCCGCTCAAACCACCTGCCAATCCACTGCTCCGCCGTAATCGCTCGCCGGAGATTCTCCGTCCACGGCCACCCCGTCGATCTGCCTATAAATAGAGGCCCCGAGCTTCAACTCGAGCACCCACCATCCCTGCACTCCCCCTAGAGCACGCCTAGCCACTGGAAGAGCCCCGAGGAGGTCTCCTTGCTTGACTCCGGCCGCCGCGACCCGCCACGGGATCCAGCCCGATTCGCCTCCGTGTGTGCTCCTCCGCCTCCATTCTCTTGCCAGTAGCTTCACCTTGCATCCCTCGTTCTGACCCGCGCCTCAATTTGTAGCTTGCAGCCCTCCACCGGAGTTCCCCATCCTCACCCGAGCCGCCGTCCGCCGGAGATAGTGTCGCCGTCGACGTGGTGCTCCCCGTTGGACGAGTCCACCACCCACCGACGCGGAAGAAGACGCTGAAGCTCTTGGTACCCTCCGTTTCTCCTAACTCGCCGTGGTTCGACGCCGGCGTCCACCGCAGTCTTCGGGCGCCGGCGAGCTTTTTAAACCTGACAGGTGGACCCTGCCTGTCAGCCTCTATTCTATTCTCCGTCGAACCGTTTTCTGTTGGCGCCTTCGGGCAAATACGTTTTCTCATTTGCGCTTGCGCATTCCCAACCGAAGCGTTTTCTGTTTTCTCAGTTAAAACCCTGGAACTTTTCTGTTTCATTACAGAAAGGTCCCTGGACAGAAACCTTTATAACTTTTTAATAAAAAGGTATTTTTGGGTGATTCTTTTTCTGACAATCTTCAAATTTTGTCTAGTTTTTTATGGGATTTATTTGAAAAATATTTGGCAAAGTTTCGTGCATGTGTTGGTTTTCATGTTAGTATCCGTTTCGTGATTGCTGTATGTTCCGGGAGAGGTGACGGAGCCGCGAACTTCGCCGAGCTAGACTCCGACTTCTCCGAACCAGGCAAGCATGTTTTGAACATTTGATATGACAGGTGTTTTGCATGTTTGCGTGAAAGTTTGTGCGTGGCATATGAGTGTCGGTAAATACCTCGTTGCTTGTAAGGCAACTACCCGGTTGTTCCAAAGTCATGATGATCTCTGATGAGAGATGGCCTAATCATGTGGTGACATGAAGGGCAGCAAGGTGGTACTGTTGTAGCATACCAGCCTTGCGTCATCCGTCTTTCTCCGACATTAACGTGGTTGGAGCCACATTATCGTTCTTTCTTTCCGCATGTTCCAAAGTTGCGATGATCTCTGATGAGAGATGGCCTAATCATGTGGTGACATGAAGGGCAGCAAGGTGGTACTGTTGTAGCATACCAGCCTTGCGTCATCCGACTTTCTCCGACGTTAACGTGGTTGGAGCCGCGTTACCGTTCCTTCCCCCTTCCGTGCTACCACATGTCTCATTGCCCGGATGCGGTTTAGTAAGTTGGTAACCTCTTTCCGTGTACACACCAAACAGAGAGGCCGAGATGATGGTACCTTGGCCCAGGATTAAAGCCAGTCATCCGGTCAGGGGGCATGGGTGTTTCCGGTTGGGACGGAGAGGGGGGGCAACCCCTTAAAGCGCGCGTATAGAAATTTGATCCCATGCTACGCGAGGTTGTAGCCTCCCCGTCTCAAGGTTTTTCTTGAACGATGCCGAGGGTGATCCCTGGCTTCGGATGGTTGAATTGGGTGTGTACTGGTTAGACGTGTTTCTTCCAAAACACCCTAGACGGAACTAGTCCCCGTGACTACTGAAATCCGTTGGCTGTGGTTAAGTACAAACTCTGCAGAGTCAATTCTTTCCAAATCATCGTATCCATGATCAAGTAATGAAAACATTATTATCCATATCTATCCGCGTGGAAAACTTGTTCCCGGTGAACAAGCTCGAGTGGTAATCAAGATTTATCGTTATTCCTGTGGATGGACTAACTTTATATTTGTTTCATGCTCGTGATAAATTATGTTCCCAAACTGTTGTATTATTGAGCTGTGATATAAGCCCTTTATGTGACGTCGCGCAGACGTCCGACTGTGGCGTGTTTTTGCTTCTTACATTAAATATAAGCCCTTTATGCGATGTCGCTCAGACGTCCGACTGTGGCATGCACCGTCCTTATTTTCCGTTATAAGCCCTTTATGTGGTGTCGCCTCGACGCCCGACTGTGGCATTATTATTCCGCATTTTCCGCTCGAGGAGTCTTTCAGACACTCGCTTGGCACCAGTATTATTATCCCGCATTTTCCGCTCGAGGAGTCTTTCAGACACTCGTTTGGCACCAGTATTATTATCCCGCATTTTCCGCTCGAGGAGTCTTTCAGACACTCGCTTGGCACCAGTATTATTATCCCGCATTTTCCGCTCGAGGAGTCTTTCAGACACTCGTTTGGCACCAGTATTATTATCCCGCATTTTTCGCTCGAGGAGTCTTTCAGACACTCGCTTGGCACTAGTATTACTATTCTGCAGTTTCCGCTCGAGGCGTCATTCAGACCCTCGCTTGGCACCCAGCATTTATTATCTCTATGTCTGAACGCACTGGTTAACTTGTTCATATGCTTCATGTTCGCATTTGTTATATCTTATGTCCGAACTGTCTTGCGAGTACTTTCATAGTACTCACCTGGCTTGTTGATTTGGCCAGATGTTGACGAAGGCAATCTCTTGGATGAAGAGTTTGATAGCGCGTCCGATGCCTAGAGGAGTCCCAGTCAGTCCTGCGCGATCCCGGATTTTGGTCACTTGTTTTGTATACGCTTCCGCCACCCGCAATAAGTCTTCTCGAGCCTCACTCCGACGCTCGAAGAGCTGTAGGCTTTTGGAATCATATCACTCGCTTCGCGGTGATATTTCCACCACCGTCATTATCGTGAGTTAGTAGTTTGCCACCCTACCCGCCGTCTTGTTTTATTGGCGTGCATGTAATAAATTGTTGGGCAGTCTCTGCTCAACCTTGTATTATATTCAGTACTCCTGGCATTTTTCTTCTGTGACCAAGATATTGTCTACCAGTGAGAAGGAATTCTTCCTCGCTGGTCCGTAAAAGGGATTGGTCTCTCAATAATTATTTTATTGAAAAACCGGTCGTGACAAAGAGGCCCAGGTAGCTCTCTCTCCTTTTCTAATTCTTTTCTGTTTTTCTATTTCTCTGTAACTTCTGGGCTTTATTAAAAATACCAGAACGTTTCTAAAAATCCTGAAAATAATTGTGGGCTCTGGTTGGAATATTCCCAACAGCCCTCACTTAAGTTTAGAATTAATTGAGCATTTAAAATATTATATAGCATTTAAATGCCCAATTGCAAATAGCATATGATTTATTTCAGTGAACTTATGTGTCCTAGAAAAATGTGCACCATTTTTGTCAGGGGTTCTAGACCAAGGCAAAGATGATGAACATTTTGGAAGGGCATTTTGGGTTCAATGAAAATAATTTTAGTAAACCCTAGTTGGTTTCAGGGGTGGTGCTGGGGGTTCTGTCATCCCCATTTCAACTTTCGGTGAAAGGTAAAGATGATGCAACACCAGAAGCTAGCACTAGGCAATGCCAGAAGCTAGGGATGTGACAAAGTTACTACAGAACCTCGTAGGTCAACCAGAGAATGTTCCACACCACAATGGTACGATAATCCTGTTCTGGAGGTCATGTTACTAGACCATGACGAACCTACAAACTATGAGGAAGCGATGATGAGCCCATATTCCGATAAATGGCTTGAGTCCATGAAATCTGAGATATGATCCATGTATGAGAACAAAGTATGGACTTTGGTTGACTTGCCCGATGATCGTTGAGCCATAGAGAATAAATGGATATTCAAGAAGAAGACTGACGCTGTTGGTAATGTTACTATCTACAAAGCTCGACTTGTCGCGAAAGGTTTTTCGACAAGTTCAAGGAGTTGACTACGATGAGACTTTCTCACCCGTAGCGATGCTTAAAGTCTGTCCGAATCATGTTAGCGATTGCCGCATTTTATGATTATGAAATCTGGCAAATGGATGTCAAAACTGCATTCCTTAAGGGATTTCTTGAAGAAGAGTTGTATATGATGCAACCTGAAGGTTTTGTCAATCCTAAAGGTGCTAACAAATTGTGCAAACTCCAGCGATCCATTTATGGACTGGTGCAAGCATCTCAGAGTTGGAATATAGGCTTTGATGAGCTTATCAAAGCATATAGTTTTATACAGACTTGCGGTGAAGCCTGTATTTACAAGAAAGTGAGTGGGAGCACTATAGCCTTTCTGATAAGTATATGTGAATGGCATATTGTTGATTGGAAATGATGTAGAATTTTCTAGAAAGCACAAAGTAGTGTTTGAAAGGATTTTTTCAAAGAAAGACCTTGGTGAAGCTGCTTACATGTTGGGCATCAAGATCATAGATATAGATCAAGACGCTTGATAAGACTTTCGATGAGTACATACCTTCATAAGATTTTGAAAGGAGTTCGTAATGGATCAGTCAAAGAAGGAGTTCTTGCCTGAGTTGTAAGGTATGAAGTTGAGTAAGACTCAAAACCCGACCACGGCAGAAGATCGAGAGAGAATGAAAGTCATTCCCTAACAGATTAGTCCCTGTTCTTCAAACGATCACAACTTTTATACTGTTTATCCAAATCCAACGAAACTAACGCCCACTTCTTCGTTATGATCTCCCCCATCCAGATAATCAACTTAAACATGTTTTTGAAAGATCTTGTGTCCATAACTCGAGTTTTATAACTCCGATTTAATTGATTCTTTTTGCAAATGGAAGCTCTTGATCTAAACTTTTTGCTAAGTCCAAGTTCATTTAATTGTTTTCGGTTGCAAGATTTAATTGCTTGTTTTCGAATTATTCTGAGATCTTTTCTTCGATTCTTTTGCATGAGTGCTTATGTATGCAATTGCTTGGTCACGATAGATTGAACGGAGTGTGACGAATAGTAACATCAACAATACAAGGCAAGTTCACACTTTGATCATACCCCTTTATTACCCAGTTTTATGCATTAGTTTCAACCATCAAACATTGCATGAGTAGGACCCTGGTAACATGTGGGTTTTGGGAAGTAGTTGATGAGGTAGAACCTATTGTCCTTTATTGCAAACCTTGGGAGTTACTTCTACGTTATGCTTATACTGCTACGCTATGCTCGTAGACGTGGATTGGTTTTTGAGAGAATTCATGGAAGTTGTGAGAGACTATTGTTAACTAAGGTTTAACTTAAGGTGGCTACTTTAATACACATCTGGGTGGATTGGTTGGGACACCCTGGGGATACCAGTGGATTGCCAGGACACCTGGGGAATCCAGTGTTGTCCTAGGAGATCCCGGGGAATCCGTGTGATCATCCTATGGTTCGCCACCCAGGCTCAAAGGGATCATAAGATTATTCCTGCTAGAAACTTCCGTGTGTAGCCACAAGCCATTATGGGCTCTGGCATAGTTGAGTATGTTGTGTGACCTCTTTCAGTGGTAGGCTAGCAGATGTAGGGGAAAGTAGGTGGTACTGTCTACCCAGAGTAAAGATTAATGCTTCTGAAAGACTACGTCTCGGTCATCCGTTTCTCAAACATCATGCAGTGCGAGAAATCAAATGGACGAGATCGAGTCTTGTGGGGAAAAGTGCGCAAACCTCTGCAGAGTGTACAAACTAATCATGGTTAGCCGTGTCCCCGGTTATGGACATCTTGAGTATCTGGTACTTGAATTATTGATTTGATCTCATCACTCTATTTAATTAATAAATTTTTGGGTGACTGTTAATTTGGGATTGAGATGGGGTTACCATTCTCAATGTTTTTTCAACAAACTTCGTAGTTAAATAAAATATATTAGTTTGTTGTAGCGAAAAGTTGGCTTTGTGCAAAAATAAACTTAGAGCCTCCACCAGCCACAAATGCATGTAGTGATAGTTATTATTCATCATTATCCTATGGTTTGAATTTGTCGGTACATTCAATGTACTGACCCTTTGTGGCTGCAACCTCTCATGTTGCAGGAATCTTACAACAAGTAAGTGATACGTTAGGGTTACGATTTCTACACTCAACTTTGCCGTTGGTGTTGATGGGAATCCACAACCTTGTTGTTATTTCCGCTATATGCATTGAGGTAATAATATTTACGTTACTTTATACAAGTGATTTACCTCTGTTATAAATCCTCGAGTACTGTGTGTCTCAGCATACGGATCCAGGGATGAATCTTAAGCACAGAGAGTTGACCGTCTGAGGTCGGGTCGCTACAAGATGGTATCAGACCACATGTTGACTGTAGGACGTGACCCCTAGAAACTGGCAAGCCCATAGGAAAGGTTTTCTCTAAAACTTCATTTTCAAAAAGATCTTTTACCTCTCCTCTTTTCTGAGCTTTATCAAATATTCACTTTTAGTCGGAACATACCCCTTTCCCCTTTTGACCACATGAAGATACGACGGATGAGACCACTTCAAGAAGTACAAGATATCAGACAACTAAGACCACTTCGGAATGAAGAGGATTTTACCGTGCATTATAATAATGGAAACTCCAACGGTTGAAGACTCCGAAGACTAGGATAATTTGAAGGCTCTGAAGATTTTCCGCATTGGTATGACCTAGGAAAAGATACCCTTATGGAATTATCAGCCTATGGAAGCTGTCAATACCCGAGATCAAGGTGTGTTGGAGAAAGACCGGAACACGGAGAGTTAATAACTCAAAGTTTTTGTCAAGAAAACCCTAAGACAGGAGATATCAATTATGAAATGAAAGCTGATGGCAGTAACATGGGCATAGAGATGACTAACCATGGTGTTATCACCCGCTTATGCTATTGCCACCGTGCTGAGTTAAGCATCCATTTCTTTGGAAGGATTGGATGACAAGAAGGCTGATGGAGCACCTATCAGCAAGACGAAGTTTTAACCTTAGCTGGTGTATCGCCAGGATCTGGAGTGTTCCATCAAGAAGTTAAGATGGATCTGCAGGAAGCTGTATTTGACAAGGAAGCATTTCCTGAAGAACTCAGGACCCAGAAGCTGGAAGTAGCCAATCTGGAGGAGTAAAACCTCGAGACACCGGAGATTCGTTAGGAACTGAAGGACAGTAGGACATGGTTCATGCCAAGGATGTTGAAACCCAGAAGTTTGGAACACAACTCCAAAATATTAAAGGACATCACGAGAGACTTCGCGTCAACAGAGAAGATCTGGCAAAAGAACTTGAGAAGGACAAGCACGATCGGAAGAAGCCATCAGAGACATGAACAGGACTTGAAGAGTTTGGCGACTTTGATGATTTATTGACCTTTAGAAGACCAAACCCCTGTTATATATCTATGTTAGATGCGACGATTGTGAGCTGTCATTTGTTTGATGTTTTTCCTACAGACACAAATAAAAATCTGTCCTTTCCAAACTTTTGTTTGTATTGTGTGCATCCCTCTCTATCTCTCTTATCCCACCCCAAAACCCTTGGAACCAAAAGAGGATGAATGGAGATGACCTCACATTTCCGGGACCGATAAGTCAACTGGAGATAGACCGATGGATTCAGAACATGGAAGGTCACATGAAGAATAGCACTATAGCCGGAAAGGATATGACCCATCATGCTCTTCAGTACTTTGAAAGAGGTGCTGCTAGTTGGTGCAGGATGTACCAAACCATCAATGGATGGCAAAGAGTACACCACTTGGCAAGAATTTAAGTTGACTCTACTAAAGTCTCGACTTGTGTCCTAGAAATTGAAGCCTTATGGAAATTATATGAAGAAACCTTGTGCATGCAAGCTCTGTGGAGAAATAGGAAACAACCATAAAGAACACAAGGATGAATTCCCTCATTGTGAAGAAAGTCACCCAGCAGAAGAATGCCCCACTAGGCAGGTGACTTGTTTCTTGTGTGAAAGGACTACCCACTACCCTGCTCAGTGTCACATTTACCCCATGGTACAAAGAACCATCCAGCAGAAAAAAGAAGCAATGAAAGGAGCCCTCATGGAAAGTTTAGAAGAACCTGTGATGAAGGAAGGGGTGGAGGACGCACCCAAAGAAGATCCAGTTAAACCCTGCACCAAGTCATGCTATTCATGTGGAGAAGAAGGACACATCTCCCAGAATTGTTTGAATGGGGATCTAGTAGAATTCCCGACAGTGGAAGTAGAGTATGACCAACAGGAAATAGAACCCTGATTGGTACGGAAAAGTCTAGGAAGAGGAATAGATTGGATTCCAGGAACGACCTGAGTCATATCACCTGTTTCAGGTGTAAGGAGTCAGGGCACTACTTCAACAGTTGCCCAAACAGGAAGCCAATGACCCAAGGAGGCTATGTAATCATGAGGAAACCTCGAGACTTGTCAGAAGTAAAATGTTTCCGTTGTAATGAAGCAGGGCACTTTGCTAGAGATTGTCCCAAAGAGAAGGAGGCTTGTGCTAAATAGTTGAGTTTGCAACAAGAAGTATAGTAGTTGTAGTGGGAACATTTCTTTTATTATTGAGGTTTGAGTTGAGGCATGTAATAGAAATGCAGGAGATGGTAATGGTTGGGGAATCAATAAATTTAGCATCGTTGGTACTGATCTGGATTTTATGAGTTGTTACTCTATGAAGAAAGATTTTGACCCTTTTTGAGGATATGAGAAATATGGTCTATGGATAAATTTGTGCATTTCAAGGGCGGTAGAACCCTGTGAGGACCTTGACCCTGGAAAAGATGATGATATTCCCCGAAGTGGATTTCAGACAAAAATAAGTATGAGTCTTGTCTCGATATGTGGGGTATCCCAAGAGTATGATGGGATGAAGTAGTATTGGATAAAAAGTAGGTATAATGATTAAGGAGCAATTGTAACTCCATGATGAGTCTGAGTAATCACGTCTTAGTTTGGTACCAATAGACGGAAGGGAGACAGTACAATTGGGTGGATTTAAGAATGCTAGGAAGCTGGATGTTGGAATAATGATCAGTTGCCCCCGATGATGAGTTCAAGGTTTACAAGTGATGAGATGGGCCATAACCACAGGCCCCAGGACCTACGAAGAAGCAAGCACACTCTTGCTGAAGGAAAAACCCTGGGAGAAGATACGACTTTATCAACAGACGATCTATTAGGAGTAACGTAAAACCTGAGAGTGTGAAGGAACGATAGATGTTCGTTTGGCTTAGAATCAATGGATTTATCCGAACTTGGTTCGGCGACAAGAGAAATTCTTCAATGCTTGTGAGGAAGACCGAGTGTTAGAATGCGAGATTCGCTAAACCATATACAAGGTTATGATTTGGGTGCAGGATGGATTGATCACCATTCCGACTTACTCTTATTATTCGCGTTGCTATACGGAATGGTAAATATGAGTGAATTACCTATAGTAGAGAGACGACGATCAAAACCTTGTTTAAACCTTAGAATGGTATGACAATTTTCCTTTGTACAAGGCAGCTGTTGCCAACCGTAGGTCATACGGTGAGAATGAAGACCAGACCCATTTCCTGCAGGACAAACCATAAATTGTTGACCACCATGAGATATCGATAGTTGTTTAGTATTGGCGCCAGACCTATCAGCTAAGAAGACCCAGTCTCTGAAGGACCATACCAAGATAAAAGGACAAAAGAATGAGGAAAAGGTTATGCCACTACCGGAAGAGCCAGAGAAGGAATTATACTGAAGTTCGGAGAAGACCGGCCCTGTCAAGAATAAGGATGAAGTATATTAGTATTGATGGGACCGTAACGATGTTTCTAAGGGTGGTAGCACCCTAGACCCCCTGAGATGGTCGATGGATTTTGATAAGACCCCCAAACCTAACCTATTTCTTTCTAGCCTCTCTGAATCTCGAGGACGAGATTCATTTTAAGGGTGGTAGGTTTGTAACATCCCAAAATTCTAAATTTTGGAATGTTATAATAAATAAACAGTTTTGATTGTTGTGTGATTGATTGACTGAAAGTGAGTGAAATTTGAATGTTTTGAAAGTTAAATGAGAGGGAATAAAAGGACTTTCCCAAACTTTCATTTTGCATTTATGATCTCCATGAATTCAAATTCTTTTCACCACAAAACCATGGAGAGAAGATGACATGACTTCTTCCATTTAAATAAATGAAAAAGGTTTCGAAAAGATTTGAATTTTATTTGGAAATATTTTCCAATTCAGAAACTTTAAGCAACTCAATGATTTTCATGAGAGAAGATAAAATGACTTCTTCAAAACATATGACATATGAGTTGGAAGTTTAAAAGAATTCAAATTTAAAGTCCCTTTAAAAGTATTTTTCAATTTCGAGTTATTTGGATTTTATTCAAATTATTTTCTCCAAAAATAAAGTATATGGAAATTACGGTAAAATGATTCCCTAAATTAGAAAATTGGAGAGAAATAAATTTGAATTAATTTTGGTATTTTTAAAATGTTTTTATGAGGTTTTATTGCAGCAGTAGCACTGTTTGATTTATTTGAATTTTTTTAGATTTTATTTGATGCTAGGAAAATGTTCAAGTTGTAGAAAATCTTGTTCTGAAAATTTCGATATATTATATGACTATATAATATTTTTTTCTTTCTTTTTGTTTTATTCTTTTGTCATGTCTATTTTTTTAAGAGAGAGTTCGGACCGACCGAACTGGGCCACGCCCAGCCCAGCCGCCCGTCTCCTCCGCGCGGCCGACTCCAGGTGGGAGTCCGTCGCCGCCATGGCTCGCCGGTGCCGTCTCCCCGCCGGACTCCTCCTCCGTGCCCCTTTCCCCAAGCCGCCGCCGCCCTCTGTCCGCCCCTTTATAAGGCCCCAACCCTGGCCCCTCTCTCTCCTCCCCGCAGTTCGCACCGCCGCCCTCGCTTCACGCCGCCGCCGTACAGCGCCGCCGCCGCTGCCGCACATCGCTCTCCTCGCCACTGTCCGCCGTCGCTGCACCGCCGCCCCGCACCTGCGCCGCTGCAGCGCCGCCGAAGCCGCCGCACCCCTCACCGCCCTCGCCACTCCGAAGCCGCCGGAGCCACCGTCCGTCGACGCCGCCCGCGCCGTCGATCTCCGCCGCCGTCGCTGGTTCTCACGGGAAAGACCGGTAAAACCCTGGATTGGTTGTTTTTCGATTTATCCCCGGTTTTCCCGGTTTTCGTTTCAGTTTGATTTATTTAGCGGATGTTTCTATTTAGATCTTTTTAGCGAACGGTTTTTGTTCGTTTGTCTTCCACAGCGGACGTTCGTCCAATAGATTTTTTCTTTCTGTTTTAATTTTTGGCCAGGGACCCTTTTGTAAATATATTTTCTTCACAGATTAGTCCCTGTTCTTCAAACGATCACAACTTTTACACCGTTTACCCAAATCCAACGAAACCAAGGCCCACTTCTTCGTTACGATCTCTCCTATCCATATAATCAACTCAAACATATTTTTGAAAGATTAAAATTTGGTTTTCAAACAGATTTGAATTCAAACTTCTTGTGTTCATAACTCGGGTTTTATAACTCCGATTTAATTAATTCTTTTTGCAAATTGAAGCTCTTGATCTAAACTTTCTGATAATGCCAAATTCACTTAATTTTGGAACTGTTAGAAATTGTTTTCAGTTGCAAGAGTTAATTGCTTGTTTTCGAAGTATTCCGAGATCTTTCTTCGATTCTTTTGCATGAGTGCTTATGTATGCAATTGCTTGCTCACGATAGATTGAACGGAGTGTGACGAATAGTACCATTAGGAGTTATGAGTGTGAAGCATCTACATCAACAGTACAAGGCAAGTTCACACTTTGATCATACCCCTTTATTACCCAGTTTTATGCATTAGTTTCAACCCTCAAACATTGCATGAGTAGGACCCTGATAACATGTGGGTTTTGGGAAGTAGTTGATGAGGTAGAGCCTATTGTCCTTTATTGCAAACCTTAGGTGTTACTTCTACGTTATTCTTATACTGCTATGCTATGCTCGTAGACATGGATTGGTTTTTGAGAGAATTCATGGAAGTTGTGAGAGACTATTGTTAACTAAGGTTTAACTTAAGGTGGCTACTTTAATACACATCTGGGTGGTTTGGTTGGGGCACCCTGGGGATACCAGTGGATTGCCCGGACACCTGGGGAATCCAGTGTTGTCCAAGGAGATCCCGGGGAATCCATGTGATCATCCTATGGTTCGCCACCCAGGCTCAAATGGATCATAAGATTATTGATGCTAGAAACTTCCGTGTGCAGCCACAAGACATTATGGGCTCTGGCATAGTTGAGTATGTTGTTTGACCTCTTTCAGTGGTAGGCTAGCAGATGTAGGGGAAAGTAGGTGGTACTGTCTCCCCAGAGTAAAGAGTTAATGCTTCTGAAAGACCGTGTCTCGGTCATCCGTTTCTCAAACATCATGCAGTGCGAGAAATCAAACGGTGGAGATCGAGTCTTGTGGGGAAAAGTGCGCAAACCTCTGCAGTGTACAAACTAATCATAGTTAGCCGTGCCCCGGTTATGGACATCTTGAGTACCTGGTACTTGAATTATTGATTTGATCTCATCACTCTATTTAATTAATAATTTGTTGGGTGACTGTTAATTTGGGATTGAGATGGGGTTACCATTCTCAATGTTTTCAACAAACTTTGTAGTTCAGTAAAATATATTCCTTTGTTGTAGTGGAAAATTGGCCTTGTGCAAAAATAAACTTAGAGCCTCCACCAGCCATAAATGCATGTAGTGATAGTTATTATTCATCATTATCCTATGGTGTGAATTTGCCAGTACATTCAATGTACTGACCCTTTGTGGCTGCAACATCTCGTGTTGTAGGAATCTTACGACGAGTAAGTGATACATTAGGGTTCAATTTCTACACTCAACTTTGTCGTTGGTGTTGATGGGAATCCACAACCTTGTTTTTATTTCCTCTATATGGATTGAGGTAATAATATTTACATTACTTTATACATGTGATTTACCTCTGTTATAAATCCTTGAGTACTGTGTGTGTCAGCATACCGATCCAGGGCTGACACGTAAGCACAGACACTTGACCGTCTGAGGTCGGGTCGCTACAGAAGCCCTCAAGATCGGCATTACACACATACGCGTCAAATTCATTCTTGATGTCTGCCCAGACCATAAACTCTTCCGACGGCCATTCACAAGACCGCACTTGAGCTTCCCTCGGTGGTTCATCGTCCGGCTCACGTATCGCGAGCCTTGGTCCTTGCTTCCTTGAGGAACCACCTTGGTACATTTTCCTAAACATTCTTCTTTCTCTGGAAAATTTCTGAAAATTTTAGTGACTCAAAATAAAAGTGAACAAAACAAAACAAGATTGATAGCAACTACTCCGACAAGTGCCTAGAAACTATATCATGCATTAGAACTACTTGGGACCATATAAATTTGACATGCAAGCTCAAGAACAATGTCACCTAAGCAGCGAAAATTTGCAATAAATAAAGCACTAGAAAAAAACTTATTGGACCATTGGAGGAGTCACATACCGAAGAAAAATCCCCCAAAACAGTTTTGTGAATGGAGCTTTGAGCAAGGAAATCAAAAATGTCAGCAAGATGAGCTAGAACACGGGTTTGAGCTATGGGAGGATTTTTCTGGAGATAGAAGAAGTGAGTGGGTGCTAGAATAAGTGGAGGGGATCCACGTGGGGCCCACGAGGCAGGGGCACGCCCCAGGGGGGTGGGCATGCCCTGTGCCCTCGTGGACAAATGGTGGCCCCCTCTGGTGTGTTCTCAGTGCCAGATATTCTTAAATATTCTACAAAAAATCATATTTCATTTTCAGGATGTTTGGAGAACTTTTATTTTCAGGGTATTTTTTATTGCAAGAATAATTAAGAAAACAGACAGAAAATACTATTTTTACTTATTTAATCTAAATAATAGAAAGTAAAAGGAGGGTACAAAGAGTTGTGCTTTCCAACTTCATCCATCTCGTGTTCATCAAAAGGAATCCACTAACAAGGTTGATCAAGTCTTGTTAACAAAATCTTTCCGAATAGCACGAAACCGGAGAATTTTCGAATAACAGTACATTACCTCAACGGGGATATGCATGTCCCCAATAATAAGAATATCATATTTCTTCTTGATAGTAGGAACAGGGAATTCAAAAACTCCAATAATAATCATTGAAATTTTCCCAATAGAATTGATACTGTGGACTTGTGGTTGTTTCCTCGGAAAGTGTACCGTCTGTTCATTACCATTAACATGAAAAGTGACATTGCCTCTGTTGCAATCAATAACAGCCCCTACAGTATTCAAAAAGGATCTACCAAGGATAATCGACATACTATCATCCTCGGGAATATCAAGAATAACAAAGTCCGTTAAAATAGTAACGTTTGCAACCACAACAGGCACATCCTCACAAATGCCGACAGGTATAGCAGTTGATTTATCGGCCAGTTGCAAAGATATTTCAGTAGGTGTCAAGTTATTCAAATCAAGCCTACGATATAAAGAGAGAGGCATAACACTAACACCGGTTCCAAGATCACATAAAGCAGTTTTAACATAGTTCCTTTTAATGGAGCATGGTATAGTTGGTACTCCTGGGTCTCCTAGTTTCTTTGGTATTACACCCTTAAAAGTGTAATTAGCAAGCATGGTGGAAATTTCAGCTTCTGGTATCTTTCTTTTATTTGTTACAATTTCTTTCATATACTTAGCATAAGGATTCATTTTAAGCTTATCAGTCAAACGCATACGCAAAAAGATAGGTCTAATCATTTCAGCAAAGCGCTCAAAATCCTCATCATCCGTTTTCTTGGATGGTATAGGAGGAAAAGGCATGGGTTTCTGAACCCATGGTTCTCTTTGTTTATAGTGCTACCTAGCAACGAAGTCTCTCTTATCATAACGTTGATTCTTTGATTGTGGGTTATCAAGATCAACAGCAGGTTCAATCTCTACATCATTGTTATTGCTAGGTTGAGCATCAACATGAACATCATCATTAACATTATCACTAGATTCATGTTCATCACCAGATTGTGTTTCAGCATCAGAAATAGAAATATCATTGAGATTCTCAGGTGTGTCAACAACAGATTCACTAGAAGCATGCAAAGTCCTATCATTTTTCTTTTTCTTCCTCTTAGAAGGACTAGGTGCATCAACATTAGTTCTCTGAGAATCTTGCTCAACTCTCCTAGGGTGGCCCTCAGGATACAACGGTTCCTGAGTCATTTTACCCCCTCTAGTCATAACTCTAACAACATTATCATTTTTCTTATTATTTAATTCATTGAGCAAATCATTTTGAGCTTTAAGCACTTGTTCTACTTGAGTGGTAACCATAGAAGCATGTTTACTAATAAGTTTAAGGTCACCTTTAACTCTGGACATATAATCACTACTGTTCAATCATATAAGAATTACGTTTCAATTGTATACCAACATAAGCATTGAAGTTTTCTTGTTTAACAATAAAATTATCAAACTCATCTAAGCATTGGCTAGAAGATTTATTACGAGGAATATCACCTTCATCAAATCTATAGAGAGAATTTACCTTTACTGCCTGTGTCGGGTTACCAAGACCATGCATTTCTTCAATAGGTGGTAAATTCATAACATCTTCTGCTTTAATACCTTTTTCTTTCATAGATTTCTTTGCCTCTTGCATATCTTCAGGACTGAGAAATAGAATACCCCTTTTCTTCGGAGTTGGTTCAGGGAGTATCCAATCATTATTATTGTTCAATATATAATTCAATAGCAATTCAGCTTGCTCAACAGTCCTTTCCCAAAAAACACAACTAGCACAACTATCCAGGTGGTCTCTGGAAGCATCGGTTAGTCCATTATAAAAGATATCAAGTATTTTGTTTTTCTTGAGAGGATGACCAGGCAAAGCATTAAGTAATTGGAGAAGCCTCCCCCAAGCTTGTGGGAGACTCTCCTCTTCAATTTGCACAAAATTATATATTTCCCTTAAGGCAGCTTGTTTCTTATGAGCGGGGAAATATTTAGCAGAGAAGTAATAAATCATATCCTGGGGACTACGCACAGAACCAGGAGTAAGAGAATTAAACCATGTTTTAGCATCACCCTTTAATGAGAACGGAAATAATTTAAGGATATAGTAGTAAAGAATTTTTTCCTCACGAGTGAATAGGGTGGCTATATCCATTAATTTAGTATAAGATGTGCTACAACAGTTTCAGATTCATAGCCATAAAAAGGATCAGATTCAACCAAAGTAATTAACTGAGGATCGACAGAGAAATCACAATCCTTATCAGAAATACAGATAGGTGTAGTACCAAAAGCAGGGTCATATTTCATTCTAGCATTCAAAGACTTTTCTTTCAGCTTAGCTAACAGTTTCTTAAGATCATATCTATCTTTGCAAGCAAAAAGATCTCTAGCAGTTTCTTCATCCATAACACAACCCTCAGGTACATCAGGCAATTCATATCTAGGGGGACAATCTTCATCATCACTTTCATCAATATTATCAGTTTCAATAATTTGATTCTCTCTAACCCTAGCAAGTTGTTCATCAAGAAATTCACCTAATGGCACAGTATTATCAAGCATAGAAGTAGTTTCATCATAAGCATCATGTATAGAAGAAGTGGCATCATCAATACATGGGACATATCAGAATCAATAGCAAGAGTAGGTTTAGGTGTCGCAAGTTTACTCAAAACAGAAGGTGAATCAAGTGCAGAGCTAGATGGCAATTCCTTACCTCCCCTCATAGTTGAGGGATAAATCTTGGTTTTTTCATCTTTCGAGTTCCTCATAGTGATCAGCAAATATAAATCCCAAGTGACTCAAAGAATAGAGCTATGCTCCCCGGCAACGGCTCCAGAAAATAGTCTTGATAACCCACAATTATAGGGGATCGCAACAGTTTTCGAGGGTAGCGTATTAAACCCAAATTTATTGATTCCACACAAGGGGAGCCAAAGAATATTCTCAAGTATTAGCAGCTAAGTTGTCAATTCAACCACACCTGAAAGACTTAATATCTGCAGCAAAGTATTTAGTAGCAAAGTAGTATGGAAGTAACGGTAACGGTGACAAAAGTAACAGTAGCAGTTTTTGTAGTAATCGTAAGAGTGGCAACGAAAATGTAACTAAGCAAACATCAATATGTGAAAAGCTTGTAGGCAATGGATCAGTGATGGATAATTATGTCGGATGCGATTCCTCATGCAACAGTTATAACATAGGGTGACACAGAACTAGCTCCAATTCATCAATGTAATGTAGGCATGTATTCTGAATATAGTCATATGTGCTTATGGAAAAGAACTTGCATGAAATCTTTTGTCCTACCCTCCCGTGGCAGCGTGGTCCTATTGGAAACTAAGGGATATTAAGGCCTCCTTTTAATAGAGTATCGGACAAAAGCATTAACACTTAGTGAATACATGAACTCCTCAAACTACTGTCATCACCGGGAGTGGTCCCAATTATTGTCACTTCAGGGTTGCCGGATCATAACACATAGTCGTGACTATTGACTTGCAAGATAGGATCAATAACTCACATATATTCATGAAACATAATAGGTTCAGATCTGAAATCATGGCACTCGGGCCCTAGTGACAAGCATTAAGCATAGCAAAGTCATCGCAACTTCAATCTTAGAACATAATGGATACTAGGGATCAAACCCTAACAAAACTAACTCGATTACATGATAAATCTCATCCAACCCATCACCGTCCAGCAAGCCTACGATGGAATTACTCACGCACGGTGGTGAGCATCATGAAATTGGTGATGGAGGATGGTTGATGATGACGACAGCGACGGATTCCCCTCTCCGGATCCCCGAACGGACTCCTAATCAGCCCTCCCGAGAGAGATTAGGGCTTGGCGGCGGCTCCGTATCGTAAAATGCTATGAATCCTTCTCTCTGATTTTTTTCTCCCCGAACGTGAATATATGGAGTTGGAGTTGAGGTCGGTGGAGTCTCAGGGGGCCCATGAGGCAGGGGCGCGCCCTAGGGGGTGGGCACGCCCTACACCCTCGTGGACAGGGTGTGGGCCCCCTGATGCTGATTCTTTCGCCAATAATTTTTATTATTTCCAAAACATGTCTCCGTGGATTTTCAGGTCATTCCGAGAACTTCTATTTCTGCACAAAAATAACACCATGGCAATTCTGCTGAAAACAGCGTCAGTCCGGGTTAGTTCCATTCAAATCATGCAAGTTAGAGTCCAAAATAAAGGCAAAAGTGTTTGGAAAAGTAGATACGTTGGAGACCAGCAGGGTTGTCGAAGAGATCGACGGCGGTTGAACCAGAGGGGTTGGGATGGACCACTTAACCGGTGACATGGCCCACGTGAAGCCGTCGGTGTGGACAAGCTTGATGTCGTAGACAGCTTTCCCAAGATACAGTAATACGCTAGCCCGCTGACATGAAGCCTTCGGCATGGCAACGTAGTCAACGTCTTCGCCGGCTTCCGCGGCGACGTGTTGCTCCGAGATCAACAGGTCGGGGCGAACGGCGGCCACCTCGCCAACATCCGCCGGAGAGGCCATGATAAGCCTCTTCTTGGCCGAACGCTCGTCGGGCTCCCCGGGATACGTGGTCAATCATAGGCTGCGACATTCTGGAGCAGGGGATGTGGATCTGGCGGGGAGGGAGACCGCATGCCTCATCTAAAAACTCAGGGGAGTGGGGTGACGGTATGGGAATCGCAGGGTAACCTGAACTTTGTTATCTAAGCTAGGAGGAACGGGCAGACCGGCTGGGGTTGGCGGCGGTGCCGGCGCCGGCCACGAGCTATGGTTCGAGGGGGGAGGGGTGGGTGGGGGACTGTGGAGGGGGGGGGGGGGTGGTTGAGGATACGCCGCGGCTACTGAAAATTTTAGTAATGGTGGGTGGTGACGGTGGTGGACGAGGGAGGGCGGCGGCTCAAATGCCTCAGCCACTGCAATTTTACTATAAGGTTGTTGCTGGAGGAGTGTGGGCGACGGTTGAAGCAGGAAGGCTACTAAAATTTTGGTAAAGGAATTGATGCGGGGCGGGAGTGCCCAAGATCGCGCACGGTCCAATAACAATATGCATGTATGATAATAAGGAAAAGTGGCGCGGGTCCGCCGATTTTTGCAACGCTCAAGGCGGGTAGTTTGTTTTTTATATTTCTAGCTAGCTGGTCTATGGCACATGGTTCCTCCTAATTTCCAAATAAACTTACCTGCCTTTAGCTTGCACAGGTGGTGGTTTTACAGCGCACTTGCATCGCACACGGTTAAGCCAGTACCTCCACCCTTTGCTCGCGCTTGCGCGGTCGTGGTGATTTCAGCGCACTTGCATCGCACACGGTTGAGCCAGTACCTCCACCTTAATTTGCTCGCGCTTGCGAGGCCGTGGTGATTTTAGCGCACTTGCATCGCACACGGTTGAGCCAGTACCTCCACCTTAATTTGCTCGCGCTTGCGTAGGCGTGGTGATTCACATCACACTTGTATCGCACACGGTTAAGATATTATACCCCGTGTCCGTTGAGCGTCATCAGAGTCTTTGCAGCAAAAACTAACGTTGGAGAGGGTCAAAAGACAACCACACCAGCATGTGGCCCAAATATAAAAGGGTGGTCTGCGATGTTCAAAATTCCAATGCACAACTTTGACCGCGCGGGCCCACAGTTGGGCGCGTCGTTGAAGATCGATGAGAGGGGCTAGAAGTCAAGAACCACCTGGAAGTGGCCAAATATATGTACAAATATTGGGGATGTTAAAACTTTAAATACACAATGAATAACTTTGGTGGCACCTGCCTCGCAAACCTGAAAGCACCCTAACAACCACCTAGTTAGGATATATATAATGACATAATGTCCTACCTAGCTAGGATGCTTGGCCCACCACCTCCGATTTCGTGTCAGTGCGGCGGATGCACGTAATGATCGATACTTTGGTCATACATGCATGTCGCCATGACCTACCATAAGATGGACCAATGAATCTATCGTTTGGTCAAATGACAGTTGTTGTTGTCGATAAACCGCTTGGGCCAATAGATTGAACCATCATAAAAATCGCATGAGAGGGACCACAAAACCACCACCTCTTGCATGTGGGACAAAATGATGTACATTGGGAAGGGGTGATGTGTGTTTTCAATATAGAATAATGTACAATTCAGATGTGGTGCCTACCTCTTGATACAGAAAACAACCATGAAGGCAAGGTAGTTAAGGACGAGATACGCAGGGTTTGATGTAGGTCGAACCCAGCAATCCGAGCATGTGGGAGGGAATCTTGACAACGCATGAGCTCGAGCTTTGGTTGAGCGACATGTGACGGTGACCGGCCCTAACACAAAGTAGGAGGAATCCATTCATGGCCAACACATAATACCCCTCATTATCGGTCAAAGGGATGATATATATACACTCGGGGGGCCCACAGCTATGCGTGTTGTCACAAAAAACAGCACAAGGGAGACGTGGTCGATCAGAAGACCCCGTATACACTGCATGTGGCCCGAAAATATGTATGGGTACGGTGGTGTGTGATGTGTTTAAATCCCAAATGCACAACTTTGATGGGCCACCAACTACATTACAAACCGAACACCGTACCCAACTCCAAGCCTGGTTCAATACGTACGATGTCAGTTTCCCAACTTCGAGGCGACGGCGGCGGGGGGGGGGTCGTCCCACGTACACATCTATATATATATATAGGTAAAACTGTGTATATACATACATCTATACGCCTATATAGTGTGCGAATAACTTTGAAAGTTGGTCGTTGGATGAAGCCAATCCGACGGTACAGAGATGGAAAATCCGAGCACTACTGGCCGTTGGATTTCATCTACATTCCACCAGATTCTGCCACACGAATGTACAATCTAGAAGACTACATGACTGAACTTAAGCATAATGCACAAACCTCAAACACACAAGCACTTCTCCTTAGTTCTCTAGAATCTTCCATGTCTTAATTGCCCAAACCTTTTTTTCTAAATGAATTGTCACTTTTTGTTTTTACCTTTACAATGCACAGTTCCATGAATCTTAAAATAGATTTTTTATAAAACTAATTGATTTTGGATGAGATGAACTATAAGAATTAAACGAACATTTACATCATGCATATATGACTAAAAGCTTACATGCTATAGTGTGGTATTTATTCATAATTTGGTTACCAAATCTCATGTGTGCAATGCACGTGTACCTTACTAGGATCAATAGGAAACCATCATGGTCAAACCCTTCTCATTCTGGGTCAAGGGGATAGATTGTGTGGGGCCCCCTAATTTTCGGTAAAGTATAGTATATATACCTCGGCGAACGCACAAATATGTGCCGCATCTATAAGCCGCACAAGGGAGACATGCTCGAGAAGAACACCCTGCCCCCTATACCTTGCATGCAACCTGAAAAGGTTTATATAATCGCCATACAGGTCAAGTCAATCATTCTTTAATTTTTTAGAGGAAAAAATAACCCATAAAAACATAGCAGGTTTATATAATCGCCATGACAAGTCCGGTCAATCATTCTTTAATTTTTTAGAGCAAAAAATAACCCATAAAAACATAGTCTACAAATTAGCAAAACAAGGATCCCAAGGTTTATATTGCCATGATAGGTCACTATAGAGATATATTAATATATCTCTATAAAGACCGTGTCACGGCATTTAAATGAAGCTTGAGATATGAAACTTCCCACCGGGTTACCCATCCTTGGACTACTCCAGCCCGAGCACGCTTAACTTCTGCGTTCTATTTGACTAGGCTAGCGATGGGAAGCCGGCCCTTGCTGATAAGAATTGCCTCCTTGCCATTAAGGCGTTTCACGCTGTCGAAAGGGCTCAGGGTTGTCATTCGATCTGGGAGCATCCAACGGTGCACACGTACGATTCCTGGGGTTTGGGTTCTGGCTAATCAGAAAGCACGGCTCAGATCGCGCGTGCAGCAAATGGGGGGCATCGGCCACGGTTTGGTAGGCACACGGGTTTTGCATGTGAACCGTGTGCTATTTCAAAACATTTTTTGGAGGGGCTACTTGAAAACATTTACTTGTGCTGTCAAAAGGGATTAGGATCGCCGTTCGATCAAGGAGAATCCAATGGTGCAGACGTACGATCCATGGGGTTTGGCTTCTGGCCAAACAGAACGCACGACTCAGATCGTGCGCGCAACAAGGGGGATATGATACGGAAACCAACATTCGGTGGAAACCGGTGAAAACCACGAGAAAAAGATGTGTTGAAGTTTCAAAAAAAATTGAAAAAAATGCGGGATGTTAAAAGGATGATGTTTTATTCCCACACAAAATTTCAAGTTGAAACACGTTACGAGATGTGAGCTATGAAATAGACCAATTTAGCGTTGAATAGTGCCGAATAGTAATGTCACTATTCAGGGCTGAATTTGTCTTTTTCATAGCTCACATTTCAACTTGAAATTTTGTGTCGCAATAAAACATCAGCTTCTTAACATCCCACATTTTCTTCAGATTTTTATGAAACATTAAAATATGGTTTCCACGAAGTTTTCATTGAATATCGGCTTTCGTGAGTGAACCGTGTGCTATTTGAAAACATTTCGTGAGAAGAATCTCGGTTTTTAAATCCTCGTAAATCCAAAACTAAGCCGGAAATGGTGAAACCTGGCATGGTATCACGGCTTGGCACTTATATGTCGAGGAATTTTTTTCGTCCATTGTGGCGCAAGTTTTATTACAAGCCTCTTACAAACCGGAGCTTCTCTCAAAGAAGCCTCGTGGTTCCGATAGGAAAATGTGTCCCCCTTGTGTGCGAAACATAATCACTGCCTCTTTTAGCCTTGTATTTTCTTCTATGAGCAACATGGAACGACAGGATATCTGTGCTGAAATTTGAACTTATTCGGGGTTCGTTCGGCCTTTTTATACACTAATTGAGTTTCCTAGGCATTTAATGTCCATAATTCAAATCCGAACTACAAATACATGCTCCAGTTCACCAAAATGGCTAGAAAAATTATACATGTGTCCTTGGGTGCATGTTTAGGTCCCATGCCAGGAATGGGAACGAATTAGAAACGTACCAGTGTCATGGCTCGTCCTCAAACATTTCAAACCTCGGTTTTTAAGTCCCCATAAATCCTAAACTCACCAGAAAGTCATCAAAGGTGGGATGGCGTCAAGTCATGGCACATATATGTCATGGTAAAAACATTGTCCAATTTGGGCCCAGCTTTATTACAAACATCTTTCAAAAACCGGAGCTTCTGTCAAAGAAGGCTCATGGTTCCGATAGGGAAACGTGTTCCCCTTGTGGGCAAAACGTAATCACTGCCTCTTTTCGCCTTGTATTTTCTTCCACGGGCAACATGGAAAGACATGATATCCATGCTGAAATTTAAACATATTCAGGGTTCGTTTGGCCTTTTTATACACCAATTGAGTTTCCTAGGCATTTAATGTCCATAATTCAAATCTGAACTACAAATACATGCTCCAGCTCACCGAAATGGCTAGAAAAATTATACATGTGTCCTTGGGTGCATGTATAGGTCTCGTGCCAGGAATGGGAATGAATTACAACCGTACCGGTGTCCTGGCTCGTCCTCAGACATTTCGAATCTCTGTTTTTCAGTCCCCATAAATCCTAAACTCACCAGAAAGTCATCATAGGTGGCATGGTGTCACATCATGGCACATATATGTTGTGGGAAAAGCATTGCCAATTTGGGCCAAGCTTTATTGCAAACCTCTTACAAACCGGAGCCTATCGCAAGAACCCTCGTGGTTTCGACAGGGAAATGTGTCCCCTTGTGGGCCAAACGATAATCACTCCCTCTTCTAGCCACGTATTTTCTTCTACACGTGACATGGAACAACTGGAGATTCGCGCTGAACTTTGAAATTATTCAGGGTCCGTTTGACCTTTTGTATTCATTAATTGATTTTTCTAGGCATTTTAATGTCCATAATTCAAATCCGAACTACAAATACATGCTCCAGTGCACCAAAATGGCTAGAAAAAACATACATGTTTCCTTGGGGTGCATGTTTAGGTCCCATGGAACGAATGGGAACGAATTCAACCGTCTCGCCGTTGGCTTGGCCACAAACATTGCGAATCTCGGTTTTTTAATCTCTATAAATCCAAAACTCACCAGGAAATCATGAAACTTGGCATGGTGTCACTACATGATACATATAATTGTCCAATTTGGGCGAAGCTATATTACAAGCCTTTTACAAACCGGAGCCTGTCGCATCCCTCGTGGTTCCGGTAGGGAAACATGCCCCTCTTGTGGGCGAAATGATAATCGCTGCCTCTTCTCGCCTTGAACTTTGTTTTCTACAGGCAACATAGAATAACAGGAGTGTCGGGCTGAAATTTGAAACTGTTCAGGGTTCGTTTGGCCATTGTATATATATATTACTAATTACTAAGTTTTCTATGCATTTAATGTAGTCCATAATTCAAATTTGAACTACAACCACATGCTCTAGTGAAGCAAAATGGGTGGGAAATCGTACATGTATCATTGGGTGCATGTTCAGGTCTCATTTAAGGAATGGGAATGAATTACAAACTTGTCGTCGTCCTGAAACATTGAGAATCTTGGTTTTTAAATCCCAGTAAATCAAAAAGTCACCCAAAAAACATGAAACTTGGCATGGTTTCATGATATGGCACATATATGTCATGGTAAAAAAATCGTCCCATTTGAGAAGAGGCGCACACATTAGTAGCCAACGAAGTCCTTTTTTAAACAAAAAACTGACACGTTAATATCACAAACGGTTGTATTATATTAACCGTCTCCAAAGTTAACCATACTCGGTGGCATGCGTGCAGCTGTTTGATTAGACGGGACGAGCGCAAGAAGTCTGCCGTGCAGGCTCAACGGGACGCGTGCGAGCAGTCCGCCGCGTAGGCTCGACGGGACGCGTGCATCCTGTCCACCTCGCAGGCTCGACGGGACACGTGCGAGCAGTGAGGCCATCCATGCTCACCGAGAAGCGAGCTCTTTGACCTCCATGCACCAGCTGCCGCCCGCCTCGCTCACAACTTTTCCATTAATGGGTTAATTAAAGCACCTGGACGGAGGGTGTTTGCTTGTGGTCCCATGGCAGCATTTGCTTTGTTCGTGTTTTCAACTCGTATTCCGCCCTAATTTAAATTGCCACATATGGTAATGGATAATACGACCACAAATAAAATGGCAACGGATAATAGGACGAAAATTTACAATGGCGCAGATAATAATTGTCTTACTTATTCCGGATAATTTAAAATGCCACATGCGGCAAATCCCGGAAGACACAGGGGTCGCTACTGTCTCTACTCATCGATGGATCACCGGGCAGCAAAATCCTCCAGCTCCTTCTTCAATTCCTCACGACTTGGCTTGAAAGCAGCAATAGATTTCTCCACCTCCTGCTCGCGCTCGATCCGGAGCTTCCTCATGCCACCCATCAGTTCCTCGACGACCGCTTTTAGCGTCATCTCCGAGGCACGGCTCTGCTCATGCAGCATCTTCCACCCGGCGGCCTCCTCCTCCTTCCCGGCGACCAAATTGAGGAGCTTCGCATTGTCACACATGAGTTGTTGGACGAGGCCGGTCGCCTTGTCAACCGAGGCATCGCTGATCTTGAGAAGCTTCATCAAGCCGTCGACCAGCTCCTGCTGAGTAGAGACGCCAGCGAGACTGTCGTCCTCACCGGCGAAGGACTTCAGGAACACCGGCTCGTCGTGGTGGCCGACGCCGCGAATGCGCTTGTGAGAGCCCTCGCGTGCCCGTGAGAGCTCGTTTGAGGGCTCCGCGACGCGCCGGGACATCTCTTCTGGGGCTGCGGCTTTGCGGCGGGACCTCTCTAGTGCTTCCGCGGCCTTGGTCTCTGTTGCCTGGTTATATGTCCAGCCTAAACTCCTCCTACCGGTCATGGCAGAATGACTTGACAGACAAAACCAGTTTTGTGGGTGATGAGGAGAGGAACTGTGAAGTAATTTTCGAGTGGGTGGTTTTTATAGCCTGGTGCTAAGTGTGAACACATATTAGTTTGATAGTTGTGAACAGATTTACAATTACTTATTGCATTGTAATCAGCAATGTGACGAGAAACAAGGTCAAAATTTATTAATGGCAGAAGGTTGACCACGTGGTTGCTCGCCGTTGAGGTGGCCGCGGCGTGCTCCGCTCTGGCGTCCCTGCGCGCTCTACTCGCCGTTGAGGCAAAGTTACAATGGCAACTATTAATAATCCTTAATAATTTTCTTACATATTCAGGATAATTTAAAATGCCAAATCCGGCAAGGCCCACAACACTCACGACCTACATATGCATACAATTATAACAAAATATAAGCTAAAGGCTGAGCTGGCGGCCTTTCGACGATGGTCTTCTCGGACTCCATGATCAGCATAGCACCCTTTGCGGCCGTTCACTCCAAGTGTCCCGACCCGCCTCCGCCTATGAAGTTGCTGGCGCTGGGGGGCTCTTGGGGCTGCTGGGCCTGCTCCAGAAGAGCTTGACAGCGTGCAATCGCGTGCATGACAACTCCGCAGAACCGCTCCATTTCCATGTCTCTGGCCTGGTAGCAAATTCCGGCGATCACCTGCATCCTCAAGATATCACGTTGGCGATGTTCTACTTCGTCGGGGACGTCAACTCCGCCAAGGATGCGCTCGAGCCTGGCCACCACATCATTGGGATCGAGGTTGACACGGCCGCCACGGGCAATGATGAAGCCGCATGATGCCTTTGTCTTGACTGAATCGCAAAGGTCCTCTCCCAATTCCTTGCGGGGCATCAGGCTCTCGATGAGCACTGGTGATGATGGCTCTTCGGGTGGGTCGTCGATCATGCCGCCGAGCAGCACTGGATCTTTTGCACGGTGGATGGCAAACTGCTCATCACACCTCCTCTGCAATCTGTCGATTGTGCTCCCAAGGACTGTGATGCCAATATCGCTGCCGATGGGCCATGGTGCCTGCACCGGCCGATGAAGCTCTTGCTCCCCGACCTGCTCCGGCTCGTTCCCCTCGCCGAAGATGTAACGCGGGTAGGCGTCGACGTCTAAGCTTTGGTCGTTGCCTGGCATGCTTGGAATAACTAATGGTAGATGGGTGAGGACTAGATCTTCGCAGAGTGTCACGGTGGTGCGTTGCCGCCTGGGTTATATGCAGCAAGCCGTTAGCTGGTGGCGGGAAACTGGTGAGGGAATAGGCGTGGATTTTACAATTCACCCATGTGGAACGCGGGAAGCATTCGCTGGTGTACAAAAAGAGGGGTGCGTTTTTGTACCCCTTTACCTGTGCACGGGCAGTCTGAGCCGCGCCCACGGTCACGCCAAGCAGAGCAGGGGAGGTGAGCCAAGGGAAGATCGAATCCCAAGACAATCAGAGCAACGCCAAGGCCAAGACCACAAAGAGCAGAGGGACGAAGCAGTTTCCCCCGGCAAGACCCTTGCCGGGGCAGCTCACCCCACACCAACAGAGCAAGCCACCCTTGAGCCGACGGTCCCCAACGCCATCATCCACGTGGGGCCAGGGCTCGGGAAGGCGCCTCTGTGGTGGCATGCAGATTTTTGTGAAGACATATCCAAGATCATATGAGGATTAGAAGACGATGATCCTCGGCAAGATCCTTGCCGAGGAAGGCCACCAGACCCCCGTCAAGGCCCTTGCCGGGGACGACAGCGCGCCATGGCAAGACCCTTGCCGGGCCACACGGCAAGACCCTTGCCGGGCCACCCGGCAAGGCCCTCGCCAAGAACGCCAGCAGGGCCACCGCTAGGCTCACATGCAGCTGCCAGCCCAACCAGTTGGGCGGGCACCTGCGTGGTAACAGGCAGCTCCTAGGCCAACTCATCGAGCGCCTGCGTGGCGGCATGCAGATCTTCGTGAAGGCTCCACCACCGCGCCACCTCAGCTACCTGCCTGCCTACATGGCGCCGCATGCATCACTGGCCGAGGCACGTGTCGAAGCGAGGAGGAGCGGCGACAGACGGATCGGGCCTCGCCCCCGTCCCCGATAAAGCAAGAGGACACCTAAGCTATGCATTAAATGCGTCTTGTCCTGTAATACGAGCGATAAGCTCAAGGCACTGTACGCCTTTCCACCTCCTGTGTGCCACTGTGGCAGCCCCTTCCGACTATAAAAGGAGGCCCATGGCATACTGGAGAGGGATTCGGCTCTTTCGAACCACCCACTGACCAAAGCTAGTTTGAGAGCTCAAGAACTCTCTGAAATACACCCACCAAAGCAGGACTAGGGTTTTATGCATCCTCGCGGCCCGAACCTGGGTAAACGATCCTTGTGCTGTCTACTAGCCCTGCTCTTCTCGCAACCCCGCGCCCCTGCAACCGTAGTAGGCATTCTTGTGATCCCATAGGTGTCGTTCCGCACCGACATCTTTGGCGTGCCAGGTAGGGGGCGCAATTGTGAGAATCTAGTCTAGTAGTTAGCCTAGCAGTTATTCGTTGCCATGGCTCCTAAGAAGAAGACGGCCACGGCGATTGGCTCGTTGGGAGCCGAACGGCCCGTGCCGGTGCGGACGAGCAGTGGACCGGTCGCAGACAGGACCCGGGCCATGGTCCGCGAGCACCAGCATCGCACATGCAGTCAGAGCCTGGCGAGCGGCATCGTTCGCACGCCAGACGACCGGCCGTGCGTCGCCAGATCCAAAGATGGAGCCGGGACCCCCCGCAGGCGGCGCGGGGCCCCCAGGGGTGTGGTTGTGCCACCTCCGGGAGGCGCAGCGGCCTCCAAGACGCTCGCGCCGGCGACCACCGCGCGCTCTTCCCATGATGTGCGCGCCGAGCAGCGTCACCACATTGGTGACCCTGAGCACCGCCGTGGGAAGAGCCCTGTGCGTCGTCCGCAAGATGAAGGGGTTCAGCATGCTCGCCGAAGCACTGGCGAAAATGGCATGCAGCCGCATGGTCGTAACGGAGCTCCTTCCAACGTAGTTAGAAGTCGAAGCGCGCCGGGATCCACGCAGCTGTCGCCGCCGCCCATGCCGGCGGAAGCTTTGGCGCACGCGCAGCCGTTCCTCGACTTCCCTCCTGCTGCGGAGAAACTCGACGAGTGGAGGGCCACCATCCGGAGCCTCGTCGCCGTCGCAAACAAAGACGATCCGCGACCGGCGGTGCCCTCGGGTCGGCGCTCCAGCGAGCCACCACATGCTGGCGCTGGGAGGACCGGGGGAGCTGCGGCCATGGTGCACTCTCCTCCTCCTCGCCAGCTGCCGCGGGCGTCGGCCCGTCACGACGACGCTTGTGATAACATCTCCATAGCATCGTCCTACCCGCGGACCCTCCGCGACCAGTGCCAGGTCCTTCGGGAGCGAGCTCACGAAGACGCTCGAACCACCGTCGAGCGCTGGCGCGAAACGCGCCGCCAGTCGGACAAGCGGGCTGGACCCGCTATGGACCACCCGGCACCGGGGGGTCCTGGCGGCCTACCTTACAAGGTAGGCTGCCCGGCCTTTACCCGCGAGCTGCGGCAGTTCCAGTGGCCGTCCCACCGCACGTTCAAGCCCGACGTCGAAGTACACTGGCAAGACCCATCTGTCCGAGTTCCTCAGAATCTACACCATCGCGATGCAGGCTGCTGGGGCTCGTGACGACAAGGTGCTCGCCAACTATTTCACGCTGGCGCTCAAGCCCAATGTGATGTCTTGGTTGATGCACTTGCCGGTGAATTCCATTTCTTCTTGGTCCGATCTGTGCCATGAGTTCGTTGGCGCCTTCACAGGAGGCCACCAAGCTCATGGCCAGGCCAGTGATCTACATATCATTCCCCAGACGGAAGGGGAGACCCTGCGCAAGTACATCCAGAGATTCAGCCGGGTGCAGTACAACATCCCCGGTGTTCATCCCGCCGCTGTGATTAGCGCGTTCCACCAGAACGTACGCAATCGCAAGATGCGCGAGGAGCTGGCGATGACCAAGGTTAAGGATGTGGCCGAGCTCTACGTTCTGGCCGATAGGTGCACCCGGGCGGAAGAGGGATGGAAATACCCCGGCGAAGACGCCGGCACAGAACCCGACTCTACCGATGAAGACGCCGCCACCCCGACGAAGAAGGGCCGGCGTCGCAACAGGAAAGGCAAAGGCAAGGTTGTGCTTGCCGTTGAGGGATCTGACGATACCGTTGCCAGCAAGAAGGTCAGGGCAGACGCCCCCGGCAAGGAGACTGCCGGGTGCGCCGCCTGCCGGGCCTTGGCGGCTACCGACAAGCCAGGAAGCTCCGGCAAGCAATACTGCAAGATCCACCGCACCAAGGGCCACGACCTCCAGAACTGCCGACAAGTCGAGCTGCTTGCTGAGAAGCAAAAGGCTGAGTACGAGAGGCAGGACAAGGAGAAGGACCAGGGCGGTGCTGAGGGATCCAGCAAGAAGCGCGGGGGCCAAGGAGGCTGCCCCGGCAAGGACAACGAGCAAGAGAGGCCCGCCCGGGGCCGCGACAAGAAACAAGAAGACGATGATCACGATGAGGACGACAAGTCTTGTGGGGAAGGGTTCCAGAAGCCTACGGAGGCCATGTGCATCGATGGCGGCGCCTCGCTGCATACCTCTCACCGCTTGCTCAAGCAGTGAGCGCGTGAGATTACAGCAGCAGAGCCATCGTTCGACGCTCAGAAGCCGCTGAAGTGGTCCAGCACGCCCCTCATCTTTGATGCCGAGGACCACCTTGACCGCACTACCGCGGTCGGGTGTTTGCCATTGTTGGTCTCACCAACGATACACAACCTCAGGGTGAACAAGATGTTGGTTGACGGTGGGGCCGGCCTGAACCTGATCTCGCCTGTCGTGATCAAAAGGTTGCAACTCCCTGATGGAGACCTCGAGGAAACAGGCACGTTTCAAGGGGTCAATCCGGGGAGGAACCAGCTGAAGGGAAAGGTCACACTGCCCATGACATTTGGAGGAGAGTTGAACTACATGACGGAGAGGATCGTCTTTGACGTGGCCGAGATCCCCTTGCCCTACAACGGGATCCTCGGCCGCCCGGCACTAGCCAAGTTCATGGCGGCGTCACACTATGCCTGGAACATGCTAAAGATGCCCGGGCCGTTGACCATCATCTCCGTCCCCTCCAACAAGAAGGACGCGCTGATCTGCGCTGACCAACTCTACCGGGAAGCAGTTGCAGAAGCTGCCGTCAAGGCACCTGATCCTGCCGCTGAAGGCCCGGGAGGGAAGAAGGAGCCCGGCAAGACCTCCTGCACCCACTCTGGCAATCGCACCTCCTCAGAGTGTTGTGCTACCGTTGAGGACATGCCAGAGAGCTCTACCGACAAGAGCAAGAGATCCAGAGCCGAGCCGCCGTAGACCAAGAAGGTGCCCGTCGGGGAGGATGGCATGGGAGGGTCCTTCACCATAGGCTCCACCCTCGATAGCAAATAGGAAGGCGCGCTCGTCACCTTCCTGCGGGCAAATGTCGACGTGTTTGCATGGAAAGCGTCCAACATCCCCGGTGTTCCCAGGGAGGTGATTGAGCACCACCTAGTTGTCTCCCCCCATGCGCGGCCCGTCAAGCAGAAGGTCAGAAAGTAGGCTCTAGAGAGGCAGGAGTTCATCACAGAGGAGATCAGGAAGTTGGAAGCGGCAGGTTTGGTGAGAGGAGTGCTCCACCCGACGTGGTTGGCCAATCCGGTAGTGGTGTGCAAGGCGAATGGGAAGTGGAGGCTGTGTACTGATTACACAGATATTAATAAGGCTTGTCCTAAGGACCCCTTCCCATTGCCGCGCATCGACCAGATTATTGACTCCACAGCCGGGTGTGATCTGTTATCATTCCTCGACGCCTACTCAGGCTACCACCAGATCTTCATGACAAGAGAGGATGAAGAGAAGACAACATTCATCACCCCATGTGGTACGTATTGCTTTTTTACGGATGCCTTTCGGGTTGAAGAGTGCTGGCTCAACGTTCGCAAGAGCAGTCCAAATTGGTTTTGAACCTCAACTCCATAGAAATATGGAGGCATACATGGATGACATAGTGGTCAAAACCACGGACGGGCCAACTCTTGTGCAAGATCTGGAAGAGACATTTGCCAACCTGCGCAAGATCATCCTCAAGATGAACCCTGAGAAGTGTGTCTTCGGCGTTCCATCCGGCAAGCTTCTCGGGTTCTTTGTGTCGCAGCGCGGGATCGAGGCAAACCCAGACAAGATCAAGGCTATTGAGCAGATTGAGGCGCCCAAGCGGATCAAAGATGTGCGTCGGCTCACCGGCTGCGTCGCCGCCATGAGCCGATTCATCTCCAAGTCCGCTGAGCGCACCCTTCCTTTCTTCAAAATCTTGAAGAAGGCGGGCACAATAGAGTGGACCCCAGAAGCAGAGACAGCATTGCAGGATCTGAAGAAATACCTTTCCTCCACGCCAATACTGGTTGCGCCTAAACCACAAGAGCCGTTTCTGCTATATCTGGCGGTGACGAATCAAGTGGTCAGCGCTGCACTGGTGGCACAGAGGGAGGTCGACGAAGAGGCAGTGGCGGCGGCAGAACCAGCGGATGGCAAGCGAACGATTCCCCCGGCATCACCTGGTGCTGGCAAGGCGCGGCCCCCGACAGAGTCTGATGCCACCAAGGCAGTGCCCGCGCAGTCATGTGAGGTGGTGCAGAGGAAGAAGATGATGCAGCACCGGGTTTACTTTGTCAGCTCCCTCTTGCAGGCAGCTAGATCGAGGTACTCCGGTGTGCAGAAATTGCTCTTCGGCCTCCTTATAGCCTCGAGGAAGCTGCGTCATTACTTCCAAGCCCACGAGATCACTGTCGTCACTCGCCTCCCATTGCAACGCATACTGCACAACCCGGATGTGACTGGAAGGATTGTGGAATGGGCCCTGGAGTTGTCAAGCTTTGGTTTAAGGTTTGAAAGTACCTCGACAATTCAGAGCAGAGTCTTGGCAGAGTTCATTGCAGAATGGACCTCGACGCCTGACGAAGAAATCCAGGACACCACTCTCCCCGGCAAGGAAGCAGACCGCGACTGGATCATGTACTTTGATGGGGCTTTCTCGCTGCAAGGCACCGGCGCCGGTGTGCTGCTCGTCGCACCCACCGGAGAGCACCTCAAGTACGTGACCCAGATGCACTTCCCCAGGGAGATGTCCACCAACAACACTGCTGAGTACGAGGGATTGCTTGCCGGTCTCAGGATCGCGGTAGACCTCGGGGTTAAGAAGCTCATCGTCAGGGGTGACTCGTAGCTCGTTGTCAGACAGGTCAACAAGGATTATCAGAGCCCATTGATGGAATCTTACGTAGATGAGGTGAGGAAGCTGGAGGAACGCTTTGACGGTATCCAAGCGGAGCACATCCCCCGAGTGGAGAACGACATCGCCGATTACGTGTCAAAGCGAGCTGCATTCAAGCTACATGTGGAACCAGGTACCTTTTTGCTCCGGCTAACTCAACCATCCGCCGAGCCATCAACGGGGCAGAACAAGCGGAGGAAGTCAGGTCCCGGCAAGTACTTTCCTACCGAGCCCTCTGGGCCGCCGGCAAGGGTGCTGCCATGGACGCTGAACCTGCCTAAGAGCTACTGGCTCCGGCAGGACGTCAAGCCCTAGCCGTAGAGACAGCCGCTCCAATGGCGCAAGAAATGCCTTTGGTCCTTGCCATCGAGGCCCTGGCTCCGGCATGGGTACAGCATACCGTCCATTTCCTCCAAACAGGGGAGCTTCCTGAGGAGTAGGAAGAAGCGGAAAAAGTAGCCCGTCGGTCCGCCCTGTACCAGTTCGGTGATGACGTCCTGTACAGGAGAAGGCCAAACGGTGTGAAATTGAAGTGCATCCCCCGGGCGGAAGGACTGGAGCTGTTGGCGGAGATACACAGAGGCATATGTGGCTCCCACATAGGGTCGAGGGCCCACTACTAGGAAAAGGGCTATAGATGGAATGGCCACTAATGGCGCACCAGACATGTGGTGCGCCATTGCTATATAGCAGTGGCGCACCATGTGCTGGTGCGCCATTAGTGTGAAAGACACTAATGGCGCACCAGACACACGGTGCGCCAATAGTAACAAATTTTTATTTTATTTTATTTTTTCAAACATACTAATGGCGCACCAGGGCACAGTGCACCATTACTAGTTCTAACTAGTAATGGCGCACCAGCCACATAGTGCGCCACTACTATATTTTTTATATTTTTTATTTTTTTGCAAAACTACTAATGGCGCACCGGAGAATAGTGCGCCATTACTAGTTTAAACTAGTAATGGCGCACTGTTCCCTCGTGCGCCATTAGTGTCTTTTTTTTGCAAAACTACTAATGAATGCAACTAAAATTGCATAAATAATAAATTTGCTGATTTTTTTCATATTCATAAATATTATTACTGTTTTTATAAAAAAATATTACTGTTTCATATTCATATTCATTTTCTAAAAAATTATTTGATGCAACAAAAAATAATTTAAAAAAATATTACTAATGGCGCACCTCTGGCTGGTGCGCCATTGCTATGTAAAAAAACATTCTAATGGCGCACCGCTTCGTGGTGCACCATTAGTAAGCTTCCCCCACACTAAGCTGCCCCCGCCGCACCCGACCACCACCGCCCCCAACGCCCCCTCCCCGAGCCGAGCGCCGCGTCCCTCGCCGTCCCCCCTCCGCCCGCGCCCGCGGCCTCGACGTCCTCCCGCCTAACCGCCCCCTCCGCCCGCGCCCGCGCCCTCGCCCTCCCCCTCCCCCCGCGGCCCCACCTGCGTCAACCTCGTGCTCGCCGTCCAACACCGCGCGGCCTGCCCAGGAAGACCGCCGCCATCTTCCTCTTCTTCACCCCCC
Organism: Aegilops tauschii subsp. strangulata; assembly: GCF_002575655.3. NCBI lineage: Eukaryota > Viridiplantae > Streptophyta > Magnoliopsida > Poales > Poaceae > Aegilops > Aegilops tauschii. The sequence goes on from NC_053041.3 coordinate 73,723,130, forward strand.
GGCGTGAGCTCGGCGGCGACATGGAGTGGCGACCGCAACGATCCCGTCGCCGGCGTGATTCTCCCCCGCCGGACTCCGCCCCCGCGACCCCACCACTACAGCCGGCCGGCGCCGTGTACGCCCTCGACTGCAGGTGAGCCCCTCCCCTCCACTTCCTTCTTCTTCTTCTTCCTCTTGCCCTCAACCTCTACTCTGAGTCTCGACCGCTGTGCAGGGCCCGTCCATCTCCGGCGAGCTCACCACATCGCGCGAGCTCAGCGATCGCTGTGCAGGGCACCACCACGCAGGTGACCCTCCGAATATCAAAATTTCAACATTTTGATAGAGTACAATTGTTACAGTACAGTCAGAATTGTGTATGATTGTGCCTAAAGTAGATAATAGTGGACTTTAGGCTTTTTTAGAGGCAATACTAGTGAATTTCAGTTAACTCCTTATAGTTCAGTTAGGTACAGAAAAATTCAGTTAGGTACAGTTACAGAAAAATCCAGTTAGGCTTTTTTAGAGGCAATACTAGTGGATTTTAGGTATCTATTTGCTTGTCCTTCAAATAGGGGCAAGACTGTTACAGAAAAATTACTAAATACAGTTAGGTACTGTCAAAAAATTTAGTTAGGTACAGTTAGCATCAGTTAGGTACAGTTAGCTACTGTCAGGCTTGTTACATTAATCTTCAGTTTACTTGACTTTTGAGCCGCTGTATCTGAAGGGAGGGAGACAGGGAGTGATGCAGTTATGCAGCTGCTTGCTGCTGAACCCTAATTAGTTTGTTTGGCTTATGTATAAGACCATAGGTCACACCTCAATTGGAACCACAGCTGCACTAGAGCAATTATGTTTCAGAATGCCCAATCATGTTCTCCAAGTGCACCAAGTGCAAGTGCACTAGGATTTTAGAACCACAACAGCACTAGGATTTGGTGGTGGTGACTGAATGCAAGTGCACCAAGTTATAACGGTCCATAAGCAGTGTTGTCATCAGGTCCAGACATAAGCTCCTGTAGTAAGTAGCTTTTGGTTTTATCTTTGTAAGATAACTGGTTCTTGTAGTTTGCTGTTGGTTTCTCTTAATGGAAATCGGAGGGGTAAACCCTTCCTTGATAAAAATTAAAGTGTCTGGTTTGTCGATTGCAGAACTGAACTTCTCTTTGAGAATGTGTACTCTGTGCTCTTGACATTTGCGCTTTAAGTTCTGAGAAAATCCACATGGTCTTTCATTTCTGTTGCATTGTCTTATCTATATGGTCTTTCATTTCAGAGTTACACTTATATCATATTAATCATTGACAAATCCACATGCTTAATCAATCGAGTAGTAAGTTGTTTAGGCTTGGCCATTTCCACTCATTGTAGATAGATAGAGTTACACTTTTGTTACATTGCGTTATCTTTCTGTAGAGTAGTAATGCTCCACTTCCATTGGTACTACTTGTGATGTTGACAGCAAGTCTGTAATACTGAAATTTTGTCAACTTGTGATGCTGCTGCTGTACCCCGAGAGGGCCTTGAGTTTGCTGGAATGTCGATTAACTTCCGTTCCGGCAAATTCGGGTACTCCATATGTCCTATTTTCAGCAAAGGTCATGCTGAAATTTTCCATGAATTTTAGCATGACTTTTCCATGAAATAGGACATATGGGGTACTTGTGACTAATGCATGGGCCGGGGTCTTAGTACTTAATTAAGTAGGAACCACTCATCCTAAGCATTTGCTCTCAAAATTACCACTTCACGTCTTACTACTGAAAATCTTAGACCATCTCCATTCACCAATTGCTCAAACCAGTTCGAAGGGCGTGTTTTCACCACACTGTGGATTATCTTATTGGACCCAACAGAGATGATGTAGTTTTGAATTATGAACATAGGAAATGTCGTCATCGGACGACGAAAGTCTCCCGGGGGAGTGCGACTGGTGCCACGACGGTCGAGGTCTGTGCGACAGGCCTCACCAGGACGATGATCGGCGCTTCAGCATTAAGCTCGAGGAGACCTTCGAAGTTGAAATGGTACGCAACGACGACAAGTGTTTTTTCATAATTAAGCATGACTTCAACTATTTCAACGTGTAATTTCATCTTTTACAATTCGAGTATAGTTTATCCCATGCCATGCAAGACGCTATGTCTTGGAGAGGATGGATTTTGAAGATCATGAAAATTTTGAAAACGAAGAAAATTCACCTAAGGACACATCATGATGTGGATTTTGAAGTAAATCTGTATAATGCTGAGAGCGTAACCCATTTTGGTTGCAAAAATTGGGAAGCATTTTGCAAGATGTATGGTTTTGATGAGGGTATGCTTGTCACCATGGATCTTGGTGATCCTGACACCGACCATGACAATATGGACATTTGGGTCCTTGTTGATACGCCTCCAGTTCTACCGCTATGTGAGTTTCTCAAACATAGTTAATTATTAACTAATTTATATTGTCTATTTCAAAATAGTTGACAACTTATTTCCATTGACAACTTATTTTGATTGTTCAAAAAATGTGCAGAACATGGTAGACAAAACCCACTACACCGATGGCTCCGAGTTAACTTATCAGGAGAAAAATCATCTGGTCGGATTTTGTACTGATCTTGAGAATTAAAATATCTACAATCAAACTCCTCAACATTATGGTCAGTACGTGCCACTAGTGCACGTGTTGAACTACGGTAACTACCATGGAGATACCCTGGTAAGATATTTTACTATTACGACATCCGTGCATCTTTTGCATACTTCTAAAACTAGTACATCATTGCTAACTATGAAGTTATTACTATGTTTTTCAACAGAGAATCCCTGAGGATTGTGTGCCTCATTTGATGTATCAGAATGGCAGCCTTCGTGTTTTCAACTTATATCCAGGTCATCCTACGAATCTCAACTGTCCATACCGGATTTCTAGAAGAAGTGGAGACATGCTAATCAAAGAATGGAAAAAATGTATGGATAGTCGTAAGGAGGTTCTTGGAAGCAAAAGGAAGCGCCGCGCAAGAATTGGAGACAGGATGATCTGCATTCTCCATAATGGAGAGTCGGGGTCTATATTGTTTTCTGCTATTTTACCTTAAATAGGGTATTTAGGTCCTGCCTAATATTGATGATCTTGTGCTAAGAACAATTAAGTAGGGTTGGTTGGATGACTATCAGGATGATGATCGTATGACTTGTTATTAATAATGAGTAGAAGTTGTATGATGATGATTAGTAGGACTTGTTAGGATTAGTATTACTTTCGACAAACTCGCTACTCGCGGTCTCGAGACTTGTAATGTTCTATCTTTGTTCGGTCTTTTGAATTCGGAGACTAATATGATGAATTGTATTCGGAGACTAATCTTCTATTGTATTCGATGAATCTGCTGTTGCTGTGTGGTGCTGCTTATATTCTGTCCAATAATATATTTTGTAATCTGTGCAAATATCAGAAAAGAAAAAAATAATAATCCCTAATATACATACTAATGGCGCATCACACCGCAGTGCGCCATTAGTATGCCAAAGGATACTAATGGCGCATCACCCCGCAGTGCGCCATTAGTATGCCAAAGGATACTAATGGCGCATCACCACGCGGTGCGCCATTAGTATGGCTAGGCACATGGGTAAATATGGCCCCCTGGGAGGCATACTAATGGCGCACCGTGGCCTATTCTAATGGCGCACTGCCTGGTGCGCCATTAGTATACCAGATACTAATGGCGCACTGGTGGTGCGCCATTAGTAAAAAAATAATAGTGGCGTGGTGCTAGTGGCGCACCAGTAGTGCGCCATTAGTAGGCAAAACTGGTGCGCCACTAGTAAGCCTTTTTCTAGTAGTGGCCCTTGCTGGGAAGGCGTTCCGGCAAGGTTTCTTCTGGCCCACCGCCCTCCAGGATGCAACGGCACTAGTAAGCAAGTGTGAAGCGTGTCAGTCAATTCAAAGAAGCTTCATCAACCAGGTCAAGCCCTTCAAACAATCCCTCTCTCCTGGCCATTCTCAGTCTGGGGGCTCGATATACTGGGCCCTTTCCTCCGCGCTGTCGGGGGCTTTGAGTACTTGTACGTTGCAATCGACAAGTTCACTAAGTGGCCGGAGGTGGAAGCAGTGAGAAAGGTGACTGCTTAGTCAGCTGTCAAGTTTTTCAAGGGACTGGTCTGCCGTTTTGGTGTGCCAAACAGAGTCATCACCAACAATGGCACGCAGTTCACGAGCCACACCTTCATGCAATACATTCAAAACCTCGGTAGCAAGGTCTGTTTTGCTTCCGTGGCACACCCACGGAGCAACGGCCAAGCGGGGAGGCAAATGCAGAAGTGTTGCGAGGCGTAAGGACAATGACTTTTGACAAGCTGTGCCAGAGCGGAAGGCGCTGGATTGATGAATTGCCGGCGGTTCTTTGGTCGATCAGGACGATGCCAAATAGAGCCACCAGCCAGACACCTTTTGCCCTGGTGTACGGGGCAGAAGCAGTTCTCCCCACGGAACTCATATACGGGTCACCTCGAGTGCTCGCTTATGATGAGCTTGAGCAAGAGCAGTTGCGCCAAGATGACACGACGCTCCTTGAGGAAGATCGTCTCCGGGTGGCGGTGAGAGCAGCGTGCTACCAGCAAGCCTTGCGCCGCTACCATAGCCGCAAGGTTCATGCCTGAAGCTTTGAGGAAGGTGACCTTGTTCTTCGGCGCGTTCAGTCGGCCAAGAATACCAACAAGTTGACGCCGAAGTGGGAAGGCCCTTATCGGGTAATACGAGTCACCAGGCCCGGCGCAGTCCGCCTGGAGACCGAAAATGCCGTCCCAGTGAGCAACTCCTAGAACATCGAGCATCTTCGCAAGTTTTACCCATAAGGCGCGGCTTGTCGGGCCTCCCGGCAAGCCACCTTTTGTACAAGCTTTGCCGGCAAGGCATGTGACCCTTTGTACAAAGCCAGACGCAGACCCTGAGCATAAATAAATGAAGCGCTGGCACCCTAAGATATAGCATGCATGCTAGGTCGAGTCTCTTCCTTGGTTAGGGTTGATAGTGTTGGTGAACGTACTAATTTCAAAAAATTTCCTACGCACACGCAAGATCATGGTGATGCATAGCAACGAGAGGGAAGAGTGTTGTCCACGTACCCTCGTAGACCGAAAGCGGAAGCGTTAATACAACGCGGTTGATGTAGTCGTACGTCTTCACGATCCGACCGATCAACTACCGAACGCACGGCACCTCCGAGTTCAGCACACGTTCAGCTCGATGACGTCCCTCGAACTCCGATCCAGCCGAGTGTTGAGGGAGAGTTTCGTCACCACGACGGCGTGGTGACAATGTTGATGTTCTACCGACGCAGGGCTTCGCCTAAGCACCGCTACGATATTATCGAGGTGTAATATGGTGGATGGGGGCACCGCACACGGCTAAGAGATCAATGATCAATTGTTGTATCTATGGGGTGCCCCCTGCCCCCGTATATAAAGGAGCAATGGGGAGGCCGCCGGCCAAGGAGGAGGGCGCGCCAAGGGGGGAGTCCTACTCCCACCGGGAGTAGGACTCCTCCTTTCCTTGTTGGAATAGGAGAAGGGAAGGGAGAAGGAAAAGAAGGAAGGGGGCGCCCCCCTCCCTAGTCCAATTCGGACTAGTCCATGGGGAGGGGTGCGGCCACCCTTTGGGGCCTTCCTCTCCTTTCCCGTATGGCCCATTAAGGCCCAATACGAATTCCCGTAACTCTCCGGTACTCCGAAAAATACCCGAATCACTCGGAACCTTTCCGAAGTCCGAATATAGTCGTCCAATATATCGATCTTTACGTCTCGGCCATTTCGAGACTCCTCGTCTTGTCCCCGATCTCATCCGGGACTCTGAACTCCTTCGGTACATCAAAACACATAAACTCATAATATAACCGTCATCGTAACGTTAAGCGTGCGGACCCTACGGGTTCGAGAACTATGTAGACATGACCGAGCCACCTCTCCGGTCAATAACCAATAGCGGAACCTGGATGCTCATATTGGCTCCCACATATTCTACGCAGATCTTTATCGGTCAAACCGCATAACAACATACGTTGTTCCCTTTGTCATCGGTATGTTCCTTGCCCGAGATTTGATCGTCGGTATCTCAACACCTAGTTCAATCTCGTTACCGGCAAGTCTCTTTACTCGTTCCGTAATACATCGTCCCGCAACTAACTCATCAGTTACAATGCTTGCAAGGCTTATACTGATGTGCATTACCGAGTGGGCCCAGAGATACCTCTCCGACAATCGGAGTGACAAATCCTAATCTCGAAATACGCCAACCCAACAAGTACCTTCGGAGACACCTGTAGAGCACCTTTATAATCACCCAGTTACGTTGTGACGTTTGGTAGCACACAAAGTCTTCCTCCGGTAAACGGGAGTTGCATAATCTCATACTCATAGGAACATGTATAAGTCATGAAGAAAGCAATAGCAACATACTAAACGATCGAGTGCTAAGCTAACGGAATGGGTCAAGTCAATCACATCATTCTCCTAATGATGTGATCCCATTAATCAAATGACAACTCATGTCTATGGCTAGGAAACATAACCATCTTTGATCAACAAGCTAGTTAAGTAGAGGCATACTAGTGACACTCTGTTTGTATATGTATTCACACATGTATCAAGTTTCCGGTTAATACAATTCTAGCATGAATAATAAACATTTATCATGATATAAGGAAATAAATAATAACTTCATTATTGCCTCTAGGGCATATTTCCTTCAGTCTCCCACTTGCACTAGAGTCAATAATCTAGTTCACATCGCCATGTGATTTAACATCAATAGTTCACATCACCATGTGATTAACACCCATAGTTCACATCGTCATGTGATCAACACCCAAAGGGTTTACTAGAGTCAGTAATCTAGTTCACATCGCTATGTGATTAACACCCAAAGAGTACTAAGGTGTGATCATGTTTTGCTTGTGAGATAATTTTAGTGAATGGGTCTGTCACATTCAGATCCGTAAGTATTTTGCAAATTTCTATGTCTACAATGGTCTGCACGGAGCTACTCTAGCTAATTGCTCCCACTTTAAATATGTATCTAGACTGAGACTTAGAGTCATCTAGATTAGTGTCAAAACTTGCATCGACGTAACCCTTTACGACGAACCTTTTGTCACTTCCATAATCGAGAAACATATCCTTATTCCACTAAAGATAATTTTGACCGCTGTCCAGTGATCTACTCCTAGATCACTATTGTACTCCCTTGCCAAAATCAGTGTAGGGTATATAATAGATCTAGTACACAGCATGGCATACTTTATAGAACCTATGGCCAAAGCATAGGGAATGACTTTCATTCTCTTTCTATCTTCTACCGTGGTCGGGCTTTGAGTCTTTACTCAATTTCACACCTTGTAACACAGGCAAGAACTCTTTCTTTGACTGTTCAATTTTGAATTACTTCAAAATCTTGTTAAGGTATGTACTCATTGAAAAAACTTATCAAGCGTCTTGATCTATCTCTATAGATCTTGATGCTCAATATGTAAGCAGCTTCACCGAGGTCTTTCTTTGAAAAACTCCTTTCAAACACTCCTTTATGCTTTGCAGAATAATTCTACATTATTTCTGATCAAGAATATGTCATTCACATATACTTATCAGAAATGTTGTAGTGCTCCCACTCACTTTCTTGTAAATACAGGCTTTACCGCAAGTCTGTATAAAAGTATATCCTTTGATCAACTTATCAAAGCGTATATTCCAACTCCGAGATGCTTGCGCCAGTCCATAGATGGATCGCTGGAGCTTGCATATTTTGTTAGCACTTTTAGGATTGACAAAACCTCCTGGTTGCATCATATACAACTCTTCTTTAATAAATCCATTAAGGAATGCAGTTTTGTTTATCCATTTGCCATATTTCGTAAAATGCGGCAATTGCTAACATGATTCAGACAGACTTAAGCATAGATACGAGTGAGAAACTCTCATCGTAGTCAACTCCTTGAACTTGTCGAAAACCTTTTTGCGACAATTCTAGCTTTGTAGACAGTAACACTACTATCACTGTCTGTCTTCCTCTTGAAGATCCATTTAATCTCAATGGCTCGCCGATCATTGGGCAAGTCAATCAAAGTCCATACTTTGTTCTCATATATGGATCTCATCTCAGATTTCATGGCCTCAAGCCATTTCGTGGAATCTGGGCTCATCATCGCTTCCTCATAGTTCGTAGGTTCATCATGGTCAAATAACATGACCTCCAGAACAGGATTACCGTACCACTCTGGTGTGGATCTCACTCTGGTTTACCTATGAGGTTTGGTAGTAACTTTATCTGAAGTTACATGATCATCATCATTAACTTCCTCACTAATTGGTGTAGGAGTCACAGGAACAGATTTCTGTGATGAACTACTTCCAATAAGGGAGCAGGTACAGTTACCTCATCAAGTTCTACTTTCCTCCCACTCACTTCTTTCGAGAGAAACTCTTTCTCTAGAAAGGATCCATTCTTAACAACGAATGTTTTGCCTTCGGATCTGTAATAGAAGGTGTACCCAACTGTTTCCTTTGGGTATCCTATGAAGACACATTTTTCCGATTTGGGTTTGAGCTTATCAGGATGAAACCTTTTCACATAAGCATCGCAACCCCAAACTTTAAGAAACGACAACTTTGGTTTCTTGCTAAACCACAGTTCATAAGATGTCATCTCAACGGATTTAGATGGTACCCTATTTAACATGAATGCAGCTGTCTCTAATGCATAACCCCAAAATGATAGTGGTAGATCGGTAAGAGACATCATATATCGCACCATATCTAATAAAGTACGGTTACGATGTTCAGACACACCATTACACCATGGTGTTCCAGGTGGCGTGAGTAGTGAAACTATTTCACATTGTTTTAACTGAAGGCCAAACTCGTAACTCAAATACTCTTCTCCATGATCAGATCGTAGAAACTTTATTTTCTTGTTACGATGATGTTCCGCTTCACTCTGAAATTATATGAACTTTTCAAATGTTTCAGACTTCTGTTTCATTAAGTAGATATACCCATATCTGCTCAAATAATCTGTGAAGGTCAGAAAATAATGATACCTGCTACGAGCCTCAATATTCATCGGACCACATACATCTGTATGTATGATTTCCAACAAATCTGTTGCTCTCTCCATAGTTTCGGAGAACGGCGTTTTAGTCATCTTGCCCATGAGGCACGGTTCGCAAGCATCAAGTGATTCATAATCAAGTGATTCCAAAATCCCATCAGTGTGGAGTTTCTTCATGCGCTTTACACCAATATGACCTAAACGGCAGTGCCACAAATAAGTTGCACTGTCATTATTAACTTTGCATCTTTTGGCTTCATTATTATGAATATGTGTATCACTACGATCGAGATCCAATTAACCATTTTATTTGGTGTATGACCATAGAAGGTTTTATTCATGTAAACAAAACAACAATTATTCTTTAATTTAAATGAATAACCGTATTGCAACAAACATGATCAAATCATATTCATGCTCAACGCAAACACCGAATAACACTTATTTAGTTTCAACACTAATCCCGAAAGTATAGGGAGTGTGCGATGATGATCATATCAATTTTGGAACTACTTCCAACACACATCGTCACCTCGCCTTTTACTAGTCTCTGTTTATTCTGCAACTCCCGTTTCGAGTTACTACTCTTGGCAACTGAACCAGTATCAAATGCCGAGGGGTTGCTATAAACACTAGTAAAGTACACATCAATAACATGTATATCCAATATACCTTTGTTCACTTCTCCATCCTTCTTATCCACCAAATACTTGGGGTAGTTCCGCTTCCAGTGACCAGTCCCTTTGCAGTAGAAGCACTTAGTCTCAGGCTTAGGACCAAACTTAGGCTTCTTCACTTGAGCAGCAACTTGCTTGCCGTTCTTCTTGAAGTTCCCCTTCTTCCCTTTGCCCTTTTTTTTGAAACTAGTGGTCTCGTCAACCATCAACACTTGATGTTTTTCTTGATTTCTACCTTCGTCGATTTCAGCATCACGAAGAGCTCGGGAATTACTTTCGTCATCCCTTGCATACTATAGTTCATCACGAAGTTCTACTAACTTGGTGATGGTGACTAGAGAATTCTGTCAATCACTATTTTATCTGGAAGATTAACTCCCACTTGATTCAAGCGATTGTAGTACTCAGACAATCTGAGCACATGCTCACTGCTTGAGCTATTCTCCTCCATCTTTTAGCTATAGAACTTGTTGGAAACTTCATATCTCTCAACTCGGGTATTTGCTTGAAATATTAACTTCAACTCCTGGAACATCTCATATGGTCCATGACGTTCAAAACGTCTGTGAAGTCCCGATTCTAAGCCGTTAAGCATGGTGCACTAAACTATCAAGTAGTCATCATATTGAGCTAGCCAAACGTTCATAACGTCTGCATCTGCTCCTGCAATAGGTCTGTCACCTAGCGGTGCATCAAGGACATAATTCTTCTGTGCAGCAATGAGGATAATCCTCAGATCACGGATCCAATCCGCATCTTTGCTACTAACATCTTTCAACATAATTTTCAAAAATACTATCAGGACCAAGTTCATGATAAATTTAAGTTCAATTAATCATATTACTTTAGAACTCCCACTTAGATAGACATCCCTCTAATCCTCTAAGTGATCATGTGATCCATATCAACTAAACCATGTCCGATCATCACGTGAGATGGAGTAGTTTCAATGGTGAACATCACTATGTTGATCATATCTACTATATGATTCACGCTTGACCTTTCGGTCTCCGTGTTCCGAGGCCATATCTGCATATGCTAGGCTCGTCAAGTTTAACCTGAGTATTCCGCGTGTGCAACTGTTTTGCACCCGTTGTATTTGAACATAGAGCCTATCACACCCGATCATCACATGGTGTCTCAGCACGAAGAACTTTCGCAACGGTGCATACTCAGGGAGAACACTTTTATCTTGAAATTTTAGTGAGAGATCATCTTATAATGCTACCGTCAATCAAAGCAAGATAAGATGCATAAAAGATTAACATCACATGCAATCAATATAAGTGATATGATATGGCCATCATCACCTTGTGCTTGTCATCTCCATCTCCGAAGCACCGTCATGATCACCATCGTCACCGGCGCGACACCTTGATCTCCATCATAGCATCATTTTCGTCTCGCCAACTATTGCTTTTACGACTATCGCTACCGCTTAGTGATAAAGTAAAACAATTACATGGCGATTGCATTTCATACAATAAAGCGACAACCATATGGCTCCTGCCAGTTGCCGATAACTCGGTTACAAAACATGATCATCTCATACAATAAAATATAGCATCATGTCTTGACCATATCACATCACAACATGCCCTGCAAAAACAAGTTAGACGTCCTCTACTTTGTTGTTGCAAGTTTTATGTGGCTGCTACGGGCTTAGCAAGAACCGTTCTTACCTACGCATCAAAACCACAACGATAGTTTGTCAAGTTGGTGTTGTTTTAACCTTCGCAAGGACTGGGCGTAGCCACACTCGGTTCAACTAAAGTGAGAGAGACAGACAGCCGCCGGTCACCTTTAAGCAACGAGTGCTCGCAATGGTGAAACCAGTCTCGCGTAAGCGTACGCGTAATGTCGGTCCAGGCCGCTTCATCTCACAATACCGCCGAATGAAAGTATGACATGCTGGTAAGCAGTATGACTTATATCGCCCACAACTCACTTGTGTTCTACTCGTGCATATAACATCAACGTATAAAACCAGCCTCTGATACCACTGTTGGGGAACGTAGTAATTTCAAAAAATATCCTACGCACACGCAAGATCATGGTGATGCATAGCAACGAGAGGGAAGAGTGTTGTCCACGTACCCTCGTAGACCGAAAGCGGAAGCCTTAATACAACGCTGTTGATGTAGTCGTACGTCTTCACGATCCGACCGATCAAGTACCGAACGCACGGCACCTCCGAGTTCAGCACACGTTCAGCTCGATGACGTCCCTCGAACTCCGATCCAGCCGAGTCTTGAGGGAGAGTTTTGTCAGCACGACGGCGTGGTGACAATGTTGATGTTCTACGGACGCAGTGCTTCGCCTAAGCATCGCTACGATATTATCGCGGTGTAATATGGTGGAGGGGGGCACCGCACACGGCTAAGAGATCAATGATCAATTGTTGTGTCTATGGGGTGCCCCCTGCCCCCGTATATAAAGGAGCAAGGGGGAGGCCGCCGGCCAAGGAGGAGGGCGCGCCAGGGGGGAGTCCTACTCCCACCGGGAGTAGGACTCCTCCTTTCCTTGTTGGAATAGGAGAAGGGAAGGGAGAAGGAGAAACAAGGAAGGGGGCGCCCCCCCTCCCTAGTCCAATTCGGACTAGTTCATGGGGAGGTGTGCGGCCACCCTTTGGGGGCTTTCTCTCCTTTCCCGTATGGCCCATTAAGGCCCAATACAAATTCCCGTAACTCTCCGGTACTCCGAAAAATACCCGAATCACCCGGAACCTTTCCGAAGTCCGAATATAGTCATCCAATATATCGATCTTTACGTCTCGGCCATTTCGAGACTCCTCGTCATGTCCCCGATCTCATCCGGGACTCCGAACTCCTTCGGTACATCAAAACACATAAACTCATAATATAACCGTCATCGTAACGTTAAGCGTGCGGACCCTACGGGTTCGAGAACTATGTAGACATGACCGAGACACATCTCCGGTCAATAAACAATAGCGGAACCTGGATGCTCATATTGGCTCCCACATATTCTACGAAGATCTTTATCGGTCAAACCGCATAACAACATACGTTGTTCCCTTTGTCATCGGTATGCTACTTGCCCGAGATTCGATCGTCGGTATCTCAATACCTAGTTCAATCACGTTACCGGCAAGTCTCTTTACTCGTTCCTTAATACATCATCCCGCAACTAACTCATCAGTTACAATGCTTGCAAGGCTTATAGTGATGTGCATTACTGAGTGGGCCCAGAGATACCTCTCCGACAATCGGAGTGACAAATCCTAATCTCGAAATACGCCAACCCAACAAGTACCTTCGGAGACACCTATAGAGCACCTTTATAATCACCCAGTTACGTTGTGACGTTTGGTAGCACACAAAGTCTTCCTCTCCTAGTCATAGGAACATGTATAAGTCATGAAGAAAGCAATAGCAACATACTAAACAATCGAGTGCTAAGCTAACGGAATGGGTCAAGTCAATCACATCATTCTCCTAATGATGTGATCCCGTTAATAAAATGACAACTCATGTCTATGGCTAGGAAACATAACCATCTTTGATCAACGAGCTAGTCAAGTAGAGGCATACTAGTGACACTCTGTTTGTCTATGTATTCACACATGTATCAAGTTTCCGGTTAATACAATTCTAGCATGAATAATAAACATTTATCACGATATAAGGAAATAAATAATAACTTCATTATTGCCTCTAGGGCATATTTCCTTCAGATAGTGCTCAGCAGCAACTAACCCCTAGCTTAGAGGTCGAGTGCGTGTCTATCTGTTTCTCTTCTGTCCTCTTTTGGTTCGCAGGGCACATGAGCACTTCTGCCAAAGTACTTGGAAGAAAGAAAATGGACCGGCATCCCGATCGCGGCAAACCAGAGTCGCCGGGGGCTGCAAGCACAAGGATCCAACCGCGGCAAGATGAGATTGCCGGGGAGCTGCAGATCCAGATAAGTCTTCTATCCTCTGTCATGCATTTCGGAATAGAACTAGGGCATGTGAAACCTCGTTTTTACCTCTAGGCTGCCGTGCTCCCCTTTTTCCTATACCTAAGGATTATTTCCTGGGTCCGGATTTGGTTGTAGCCGCGGCGGCAATGAGGCAGAACGAGGAGCCAAAAACCCACTTCATCCCTTCCTCCGCCAAGAGCGCGAGAACGGTCGAGTGGAGTGGGGGGACGGCAAGGCCTGTTGCCGGGCAAAAAACGTTTATCTTAAACAATAACAAGGATTCGCTCCTTGTCGCGGGATTTACCCACGAACGAAAAACCCGGCAAGCATCACTTTTTCATTAAAAAACATCCCATACAGGTACAGTTCATACGGAATGAAAAACATGAGCAAGGGGATTACAAGTTCTAAATTTAACAAAGGCCCGCAGGCTTACAAACTAAAAAAGAGATAAGATGCCCGTAATCCCTTTCTTGTCCCTCTTCTCAGGAGGCAGGTCAAGGAGGCGAAAGGGCAAAAGGGGCGCCTAGGCGAGCTACGAGCAGCAGAAAGCACCAAGAGAACACCTCGGTGGCCGCCCACGGGAGGGCCGGTGATGACGGTGCCGGGAATGGAGCTGGAAGACGAGGCGGCAGGACTGGCAATACGCGATGAAGGCGTCGGTGCCCGCGTACTCCGAGTTGACCGCCTTGCCGCCCGCCCTCTTCCTCTTCCGCAGCCTCCCGATGCCAGCCGCCCAAGGAGACGGCCCCGAGAAGTTCAAGGAGCTGGCCCAACCCCCGGCAAACCTCTGCCGAAGGAGCGGCCAGGTGCAGATGTTGCTGCTGCCGCACCCGCCCAGGCACGGGGCGTCCAATGCCTAGTCGGACTCGTCGCCGTCATCTGCACCGCTGCTCTCCTCATCACTTTCTCTCAAGGAAGAGCTTCCATCGTCGAAATCTCCATCAGAGGAGCTCTCCACGCAGCACTTCAGGCTAGTTCCGAACACTCCGAAGACCTTGACGGGGAGCAGGCCGTTCTCCATTAATTTGAAGTAGAGGACGAGCCCCGCCGTCAGGCTGTGGATGCGAGCGAATGTCTTCCACCCACGACGGAGGTACATGACCCGAGAAGCCGAGAAGTCGACGTCGACCCGCGTGCCCCCATTCCCACAACCCCTCATGTGCAATATGAGGGATTTGGGCCGGTCACGCTCCATCTCCCGAGCGAACGGGGCAGGAAGACGGAGATGATGACACGGAGGCCTGCACATCCCGATGAAGAACTCGTGGGGCTGGTCTCCGACATGGCCTTCCATCGAGAAAGGCACCATTGGCGGGGGCGAAGCCGGCGCGCCGCCCCGTCTTCCTCTTCCCCGAGCACTACGACCTCGGCCTCGCCCCCTCCCCCTTCCCCTCGCGGCCGGTTCCACCACCACGGGCTCAGGAGGACGAGGGGCGCGCTGTCGAGCGGCGACCCTCGCCGCCACCGTCGAGGGACCCGGGTTCCCTTTCTCCATGGCGAGTGAAAGGAAGAAGCAGATGCAAGAAAAGATAGATGGAAGGAGAATGCGGGACGCCATCCCCCCTTCCCCCTCTTTATAAAGGGGCGGGGTCGGGGCTCGGCCGCCCCGCTCGGCCAATCCAGCCACCGGAGGCGCAGGGAATCAGGATCGACCCGCTGCCCCAACCCGCGACGGCCCGGTTTCCCGCCTCCACCGCTTGCCACCCCAGGCGCATGAAGGACGAGTGGCGGACGTGCAGAACTGAGGGGCCGGGTGAAGCGACATCTCCCCACCGCGTGATCATGGGGAGTGGATGCCTTGAAGACCGCGGCCCGGCCCCATTCATTAAATGAGCCGCGCCTCCACGCCTCCCTCTTTTTACGGGGAGGGCGCGAGCCGCCTCTTTACTGCTATGTGACACATGCGTGCGGAAACCGCCCCACGCATGCCGCCCACGTCACGCACACCCCTCCATGCCGCGCCGCGCGCGCAAAAAGTCTTACCGCAGTAAAAACCGCCCAGCCTGCCCGCACACCGTTTTGGGCCTGGCCCAACAACGCGTCGCGCTTATGTGTGGCCCAGGCCCGGGGGCTCTTGTCGGTGTACAAAAAGAGGAGTGCGTTTTTGTACCCCTTTACCTGTGCACGGGCAGTCGGAGCCACGCCCACGGTCACGCAAGCAGAGCAGGGGAGGTGAGCCAAGGTAAAACCGAAGCCCAAGACAATCAGAGCAACGCCAAGGCCAAGACCACAAAGAGCAGAGGGACGAAGCAGGTTCCCCTGGCAAGACCCTTGCCGGCGCAGCCTCAGCAGCCCCCGCAAGACCCTTGGGGGCAGCTCGCCCCACACCTGCAGAGCAAGTCACCCTTGAGCCCACGGTCCCCAACGCCATCATCCACGTGGGGCCAGGGCTCGGGAAGGCGCCTCTGTGGTGGCATGCAGATCTTTGTGAAGACATATTCAAGATCAGATGAGAATTAGAAGACGGCGATCCTCGGCAAGATCCTTGCCGAGGAAGGCCACCAGACCCCCGTCAAGGCCCTTGTCGGGGACGACAGCGCGCCACGGCAACACCCTTGCCAGGCCACACGGCAAGACCCTTGCCGGGCCACCCGCACTACTAGAAAAATGGCTATAGCCAATATCCCTATTAGTGGTGCACCATGGTGGTGGTTCGCCACTGCTATATAGCAGTGGCGCACCAGAAGCAGGTGCGCCATTGTTATTTTTTTAGTAGTGGCACACCTTTAGTCCAATGCGCCATTGCTATTTTTTCCCCGGGTCCACCCCCTTCCCCAGGCTTACCAGTGGCGCACCTTTGCCAGGTGCGCCATTGCTATTTTAGGTAGCAATGGCGCACCTGGCAAAGGTGCGCCATTGGTAAGCCAGGGGAGGTGGGCATTTTTGGCTAGCAATGGCGCACCAGCCCCTGGTGCGCCATTGCTATGTGCTGCACCGACCGGCCCGCCTTTTTCTTTTGTTTTCTCCTCTCACCTATCCACCGCATAGCTCGAGCTCCACCTCACGATTCCTCACCTCCACCAACAGCCGCCGGCCACCACGTCCCCTCACCTGCGCCGCCGGCCGACCACCGCAGCCCTCCTTCCGCAGCCGGCCCTAGACCTCTCCTACCCCATCCGCCTCCCAGTCCTCTCCCGAATCCCCCTTTGTCCCCGAGCTCGCGCGAGACCCAGCCTCGCCCCACCTCCGCCCCGCCGCCTACCAGCCCTCCCGAACCTCGCCACCATCCTGGGAAGCTCCGACGCCGCCCCCCTGTAGATTCCCTCGCGGACACGCCTCCAATCGAGCCTCAAGCGCGCCGCCACGAAACCCTAGGCCAGCCGGGACCTCGCATCTGGATGCCGTGTCCGTGCTGGTGGAGGTGTCCAGCGGCGTCGCCGGCGCCGTGATGTCGAGCACCGTAGCTTCTGGTCAAGGTATGAGTCGTACCCCAACTGGCAGCCCCCAATCCTCTTCTCCCCCCGCGGGATGCAGTGGTAGCACGACGTAGGTGAGACGAATTCGTCGATCTGCTGCATTGCTTTGTAGCTGCAGGATTTTTTTAGGGGAGAAGAAATGCAGTTTCTTGTCATGTTTTGCTGTGCATCGATGGAAATCAGCTCTATAGATGCAACAGTCCCAGTGCATGCACTTTCCTTATCGATTTTCTAATGATTGTGATTGACTAGATAAAGAAATTACTACCTGGGATGATATTTGTTTGCTTCCATAAAGCTAATGCTAAAGCAATTATTTTTCTTCTGTAACACTTTAAAGCACTGCCTTCAATAATATTGAACCTGAAGCTTGTAGTTCTACACTTCTACTGATATATTGTATATCGACTGCCTCAAGGGAGCATAATAATTGGTTCCCATTTCTTATTTTCTGCTAAGCTTCATTACGTAGTTGTTTGCTAAATGATGCCCGTGATTGACTGATATTGCTTGGAATTTCACAATAATAATTAATCTTTGATCTGACCGTCTTGATTGATTCAGATGTGCATTCTGTGTTCTGCCAAAAAACATTACATGCTAATCTGCGAAAAATATTA
The DNA here is from genome assembly GCF_002575655.3 of Aegilops tauschii subsp. strangulata. Classification (NCBI taxonomy): domain Eukaryota; kingdom Viridiplantae; phylum Streptophyta; class Magnoliopsida; order Poales; family Poaceae; genus Aegilops; species Aegilops tauschii. The sequence goes on from NC_053041.3 coordinate 73,740,845, forward strand.
TGCTGTTAGTGGATCATTTTAATTTAGGATCTATTCTCCTACTCTCCGAATATTGTTTCCATAAGCCCCATTTTATCTTCAGTTACCTCTCCGACATGCTGCTCAAGCCCTAACTTTTTTTGTATACACTGGTGGTGCTGGCGTCTCTGGTGCCGCCGTTCGGCGCTGTGGTGCCCACCGTGGCTGGTGTCGTCTGCTGGTGCAGCAGAGGGTTCCGCCATGGATGGTACTATGGTGCTATGCCTTCACTGCCTCGCCTCTTCACTGCATCGACGCTCCTTCTGCATCGAGATCTCTAGGTAATCCTCCTTCTTCTCTCTCTGCTCTGCTTCTGCATTCTGTACTGAACTGTCACTAGCCTAGGGTTCAAGCTCTGAATTTTTAGATGTTTAGATCGATTCAGTAGTTGCTTAGGTATATAGGAATCTTTGTAGTGCTTAGGATGTCCTAGTTGCAGTAGAACATGCGTAGGTGTTTTACTGAATTTTACTTCTGATGCAAGGTTTCGTGAGTGGCTGAGATACATGTTGAGAGAACATGGAGGTCCCTTACTGGATGCTTTCAGATCAAAATACCCTGAAAGGTATCGCGGCTCCTGTTTTTTACTTGCTACTCTTATTCTTCTCATAATTTTGCAACTTTGTTATAGCTTATTACTCCATGTCCTCAGAACCAACAATGTAAGTACATATTTTACTATTGGTTAAACAATGTCCTCAGAACTTTGCACATATCAGTGCTGGTTTCCATCTTTGAACAACTAAAAGAAGTTAGTAATTTGCTGATGTGGTAGGCTGTGAGGGCAGGAAAAATGTTCAGTGGGGATTGACTTTATAGTTATATAGGATTATTACAACTATAGTGTACTTCATGATAATCACATTCTAACGATGTACCGTATGCTTCCTTCATTTGTTTTGTGCAGGGAAGGAGCTTATACTTGCTTTAATCAAATCGTTGGAGCTGAAGAATTCAATTATGGTTCTAGAATAGATCACATTCTCATTTCAAAACGCACACTCTGTCGAGATGAGGACCCTACGGCACAGTGAGCTGCACTGGACGGTGGCGCAATGCATGAGGTACAGAACTTAAACTCCTTCATCGTCACATCAATCACAACGTTTATGTCACTAAATAGTTAATTTCTTAGGAATAGAGCATGTCTCCTTGGGCTAAACTATAACAATGTTCAGAATATTAAAGTTTAGATTCTTAACCTTAAGTTTCATTTATCAAAGATCTGCACACTTTGTTTTGGATCCACACACCTAGGCTCGTCTAATGTGATCGGATCTGGCCAGATTCCTTTTGATGCATCACCTGTTACTCTTTTCGGTGAATTATGTTAGTAGTAATCTTGCTTAGCTAGTTGCATGTGTGTTGTTAGCAGGATTAGCGTGGCCGTAGCTTACGTCAAGCATGTACCTTATGTTTTGTCTCATGTAAAAAGCTTAGGACTGTATTTACTGAATAATTAAGTTCTTCTGACAGGGAACTATGCATCCTGAATGGCATAGACTCTTGGCTTCATGAAATGACCCATGTCTATGATTCAAGGTATCTTAGATCTTCGATGTTGGATGCAAATAATTGCTCAATTTCACTTCTTTGCAATGTTAATTCTCACATATTTCTATCATTCTTTGCAGGGATAAAGTAAAGAAAAAGAAGAAAAGATTACTCGAAGATTAGTTTTAGAACTTTCTTTTATTTCCTTGTAAATTTTCTTTTATTTGATACTTGTAAAGACATTGTAATATTCTTACTATAATAAAAATTATGATTCTATTTCATTTTTTGTTTTTAAATTATTTTTCCTTTTAGGTTGTTTTCTGTAAAATTTGGATTTTTTTTGTTTTCCAAATACATTACTAGTGGCGCATTTCAGCCCTTATTAGTGGCGCACCTTCTTTTATTACTAGTGGCACACCTATAAGGCTATTAGTGGCGCACCTAGAGGGAATACCAGTGGAGCACCTAAGGGTTAGTAGTGGCGCATCAGAGGTGCGCCATTACTATCTGGATTACTAATGGCGCAAAAGAGGTGCGCCATTACTATCTGTTACTAGTGGCGTGTTAATAGTGGCGCACCTATAATGCGCCATTACTAACGAAAACAGGTGCGCCACTAATAGGGCTTTTTCTAGTAGTGCCGGCAAGGCCCTCGCCAAGAACGCCAGCAGGGCCACCGCCAGGCCCACGTCAACCAAGCTTCCACCGCCGTTCACATACCGCTGCCAGCCCAACCAGCTGGGCGGGCACCTGTGTGGCAACATGCAGCTCCCAGGCCAACTCATCGAGCGCTTGCGTGGCGGCATGCAGATCTTCGTGAAGGCTCCACCACCGCGCCACCTCAGCTGCCTGCCTGCCTACATGGCGCCGCACGCATCACTGGCCGAGGCGCATGTCGAAGCGAGGAGGAGCGGCGACGGACGGGATGGGCCTCGCCCCCGTCGACGATAAAGCAAGAGGACACCTAAGCTACACATTAAATGTGTCTTGTCCTGTAATACGAGCGATAAGCTCAGGGCACTGTACGCCTTTCCACCTCATGTGTGCCACTATGGCAGCCCTTCCGACTATAAAAGGAGTCCCATGGCATACTGGAGAGGGATCGATTCGGCTCTTTCGAACCACGCACTGACCACAGCTAGTTCGAGAGCTCAAGAACTCTCTGAAATACACCCACCAAAGCAGGACTAGGGTTTTACGCATCCTCGCGGCCCGAACCTGGGTAAACGATCCTTGTGCTGTCTACTAGCCCTGCTCTTCTCGCAACCCCGTGCCCCGGCAACCGTAGTAGGGATTCTTGTGATCCCATAGGTGTCGTTCCACACCGACAGCTGGAGCGCGGGAAGCGTTCGATGGAGTGCGGGAAGACTAGGTGGAGCACACACACAACCCGAATACCGTATCCGGTGCCACGTGTTATTTATCACACAAGTGTTAACATAAGGAAACGTATGTGTAGCTTACTAATCATCGCACACGAGTACTCGCAAACTCATCATGTGCGATACTCCTAGCCACCGCAAGCAACTAGTTCGCATTTTTCAAAGTTTTTTGTACACACAGAATCGCACACGAACTAACTGTATTAACCATCTGTGTTGTAATTTCTCATCGCTAACAGTTCATCCGAGTCGGCTGTTTGCCACGTATCACACACATCTTGTTAAGTTGAACCCTTTTTGTTGTGTTCGCTAATCGAAAACAGTTCGTCCGAGTGAAGCATATGCCCTATATCACACACACCTTGATCTGGATAACCGTTTATGTTGCACTCCCTAATAGCAAACGGTTCATCGGAGCAAACTGTATGCCATATATCTCACACAAATTTATATGGCTGCACGTTTCTGTTGTTCTGCCTCATCGGAAACAGTTCGAACGGGTTAACCGTGTGCCCTGCATCACACATGCAACTAAAATCTGAACCGTGTTTGATGCATCCTCCATCGCAAACATTTTGGACCATTTTTGACAGGTTTTTTACACCATCGTTTGCGATTATGGCATCGCACACAGTTTCGTCGAAGGGTCTCTGATCGTAGTGTCGCGTTAGCGGCATCCTGCAGTAGTGTGTTGCTTGGTTCTCCTACTGGTTCGATAACCATGGTTTCATCACTGAGGGAAATACCTACCGTCGCTATGCTGCATCATCCCTTCCTCCTTGGGGAAATACCGACATAGTCCTAGCAGACATCAAAAGGAATTTCTGGCGCCGTTGTCAGGGTGGATCTTCAACATATACCAGGTTTCTAATCACAAATCTCATCTCCTCGCAATTTAAATTATTTGCCATTTGCCTCTCGTTTTCCTGTCCCCCACTTCACAAAAATTTGCCGTTTTATTTGCCCCTCTTTTTCATTCGCCTTTTTCTTACCGGATCTGTTTTTGTGTGCGACCTTGTTTGCGTAATCATGATGCCTCAAAGAAAATATTATGATGTTCCTTACCCCAATATTTTGCTTGAAATTGAGAAAAGTACTAAGGAATATATGACTACACAGTTTGAGCATAATAAGTATTTTACCGAAGAAGATAAGGAGCACTCCGTTGTGCTAGATGCTATTACAAAACAACTTGATGATATTAGTAGAGAAGTTTGCAATCTCCAATCTAAGTATGCTTTTGCTGAAAGTTTGCTAGGAAAAATATCCGATGCAGAAGCTACCTTAGTAAATCAAATGGCCGCTAAACCAATCTCGTTAGAAGATAAAATGATGAAAATCTTAAAGTGATTGGTGTTTCTTCTATTGATTCCTTGTTTGGTAAAGTTAATATTGATGAAAAAGGGACTGGAGAAGAGTCAACTTTAGCTTGAAGACGTCCTGATTCTGAGGTGAAAATCTTGTTGAGAAAATTGATAAAAGTGGGTCTGAAGAGGTCAAGAATTTAACTAGTGATTGTATTTCTTTGTTGCAATCCATGATAAATCCACCCCATGCCTATGAAAAAAATAAAGCTTTTACTAAACATATTGTTGATGCTATGATGAAAGCTTTTGAAGAAAAATTGGAATTAGAAGTTTCAATTCCTAGAAAATTACATGATGAGTGGAAACCTACTATCAAAGTCAAGATTAAAAATTATGAGTGTTTTGCTTTGTGTGACTTGGGTGCTAGTGTTTCTACAATTCCGAAATCTTTATGTGATGTTCTTGGTCTTACCGATATTGAATCATGTTCTTTGAATTTGCACTTGGCGGATTCTACTATTAATTAAAAGCCTATGGGAAGAATTAATGATGTTCTTATTCTTGCAAATAGGAATTATGTGCCCATAGATTTTATTGTCCTTGATATTGATTGCAATCCTCTTGCCCAATTATTCTTGGTAGACCGTTTTTACGCACCATCGGTGCCGCGATTGATATGAAAGAAGGCAATATTAAGTTCAAATTTCCTTTGAGGAAGGGTATGGAACACTTCCCTAGAACAAGAATTAGGCTACCATATGAATCAATCATGAGAGCATCCTATGGATCTCGAACCAAAGATGACAATACTTAGATCCTTTCTTTATGCCTAGCAAAGGGTGTAAAACAATAGCGCTTGTTGGGAGGCAACCCGATGAATAAAATTTAGTTTTGCTTTTTGCTTTATGTTCTTGAGTGTTAACACAATTATAATACTATTATGATTGTTTTTTTGTGTTTTAATTAGTGTTTGTGCCAAGTAAAGCCTTTAGGATCCGCTTGGGTGATAGTTGTTTGATCTTGCTGAAAAACAGAAACTTTTGCAGTCACGAAAACAATTGTTAAAAATCACCAGAGCGTGCTAAAATACCAATTATTTTTGCAGAAGATTAATATACAAATTTCTCAGGTCTTCCTAATTTTTCAGAATTTTTGGAGTTACAGAAGTATTCGAAATAGTCAGATTGCTACAGACTGTTCTGTTTTGACAGATTCTCTATTCTTTGCGTTGTGTGCTTGTTTTGATGGCTCTATGGTTTCTTTGATGAGTTTTTGCCATAGACAAGTTGGAATGCAGTAGATATAATGCAAGAAAAAATATGAATTGGTTTGATACAGTACTTATAGTAGTGATTTGCTTTCTTATACTAACGGATCTCACGACGGTTTTGTTGAGTTTTGTGTGATGAAGTTTTCCAGTTTTTGGTTATATTATGATGGATGAAGGAATAAGGAGTAAGAAGAGCCTAAGCTTGGGGATTCCCTGAGTGGCATCCCCTCTTTCTTCTAATGACCATCGGTATTTTACTCAAAGCTATATTTTTATTCGTCACATACTATGAGTTTTGCTTGGAGCTTCTTGTATGATAAGAGTCTTTGCTTGTTTTATTTTGTGTTTTAAGTCTTCATTCCTTGCTGGACACACCTATTTGAGAGAGCCAAAATTATGTCATGACTTGTTAGAATTTCTCTCTATGCTTCACTTAAATTTTTATGAGCTATGGACTTGCTCTAGTGCTTCACTTATATCTTTTTCAGCATAGTGTGCTTTAGTATTTTTGAAGAAATGCTATCTTGCTTCACTTAGATTTACTTTGAGAGAAAGAAAAATTATGCTCATGATCTTCACTTATATTTGTTTGAGCTTGTCAAAAGCAACACATGAAAATTAGTCCCAAAGTGATAGATATCCAAGAAGGATATAATAAAAACTTTCATGAAGACCATTGGACAAAATAAACTTGATTCCTTGTAATAGTTTTTGAGATATGATGATGTGATATGTGAGTCATGTTGATGAGTAATTATGCTTTATTAAGAATATTGGTGTTATAGTTTGTGATTCCCTATGCAAGCACGAAAGTCAATAGTCATGCAATGAAATTATATCCTACTTGTGGTGCATTATTCGGTGTTAATTATGCTTAATGCTCGCTTATGAGATTATTCGTTTCTTGGTTGGTCGCTTCTCAATCTTTTGCTAGCCTTCATTTTGCACTGAGTATGATCTCTACTTGTGCATCAGAAAACCTTTAAACCAGTTTTGCCACATGAGTCCACTATATCTACCTATATGCGGTATTCTTTTGCCATTCTAAGCAAATTTGTATGTGCCATCCCTAATTTTCAAAATAAACTTCTCTTTTGTGTGTTCGTACTACTCGCGGAGCGGTGAGGGGTGGCTAATATTTTCCATGCTAGATGTGTTATTCTCACGATGAGTGTTTATTCACTTGTCATTGCACGACAGTAAGGCAAAGGTATTAGGTATGCCCTGTCCAGAAATGAAAAATGAATTTACTTTATGTTGTCAGATAATAAATTACTTGGAAAGTGTTGGTATGGAAGGCAACCGTGGATTCGGCTAGCCATGGAAAGTGAAAGTATGGTGGAAAAAGGAATAAAGTTTATTTTCTGTTTCGGAAGCGCCTATGATATATTTAGCATGGAAATGTTGGGAACTCTAAGTCGTTTTGGTTGGTGGGAAATTTCACACCTCCCAAAATGTTTTTATCTCTAAGTTTTTCGCTTTGAGCTCTGGCACCTCTACAAATCCCTACTTCCCTCTGCGAAGGGCCTTTCTTTTACTTGATGCAATTTTTATTTCGAATTTGAGTCTCCATCTTCTCTTATAAAGGCACCAACTAGGAGGCAATATGGTCGTACTTGATTATTGGGTGTAGCTAATATGCGAGTGTGTTTCATGAATGGATCAATGATTGAGCATGATGGGCTCGGGATAACTTATTTTAGCGTTGATATTTTGAAAGACATGGTTGCTTGTTGATATGCTTGAGTATTTAAGTCATCACGTCAAAACTAGACTATTGCTTTGAATCACATAAAAGTACAAATGTCCATGCTATAAAGGAAAGAATACGAGATGACATGTTAGGCAGCATTCCACATCGAAAATTATGTTTTTATCACTTACCTACTCGAGGACGAGCAGGAGTTAAGCTTGGGGATGCTGATACGTCTCCAATGTATCTATAATTTTTGATTGATCCATGCTGTTATATTATTAATCTTGGATGTTTTATAATCATTTTATATCATTTTTTGGTACTAACTTATTGACATAGTGCCAAGTGCCAGTTGTTGTTTTCTGCATGTTTTTTACATCGCAGGAAATCAATACCAGACGGAGTCCAAATGCAACAAAACTTCATGGAGATTTTTTATGGACCAGAAGACACCTAATGGGCCCAGGCTATGTCTGGGGGTGCTCCGAGGGGAGCACAACCCACCAGGGCACGCCAGAAGGCCCAGGCGCGCCCTGGTGGGTTGTGCCCACCTTGCGTGCCCCCCGGACCGCCTCTTTGCTCTACAAATTCCCCAATATTCCGGAAACCCTAGGCGAGTCGACGAAAATCAATCCAGCCGCCGCAGAGTCCAGAACCACCAGATCCAATCTAGACACCATCACGGAGGGATTCACCACTTCATTGGTGCCTCTCCGATGATGCGTTAGTAGTTCTTTGTAGACCTTCGGGTCCGTAGTTAGTAGCTAGATGGCTTCCTCTCTCTCGTTGAATTCTCAATACAATGGTCTCTTGGAGATCCATATGATGTAACTCTTTTTGCGGTGTGTTTGTTGGGATCAGATGAACTTTGAGTTTATGATCACATCTATCTTTTTATATCCATGAAAGTTATTTGAGTTTCTTGATCTCTTATATGCATGACCTCTTATAGCCTCGTATTTCTTCTCCGATATTTGGGTTTTGTTTGGCCAACTTGATCTATTTATCTTGCAATGGGAAGAGGTGCTTTCTAGTGGGTTCAATCTTACGGTGCTTGATCCCAGTGACAGAAGGGGAACCGACACGTATGTATCGTTGCTACTAAGGATAAAACGATGGAGTCTATCTCTACATAGATAGATAAACGGATCTTGTCTACATCATGTCATCGTTCTTATTGCATTACTCTGTTTCTCCATGAACTTAATACACTAGATGCATGCTGGATAGCAGTCGATGTGTGGAGTAATGGTAGTAGATGCAGGCAGGAGTCGGTCCACTAATCTTGGACGTGACGCCTATATAATGATCATTGCCTGGATATCATCATGATTATTTGAAGTTGTATCAATTGCCCAACAGTAATTTGTTCACCCACCGTTTGCTATTTTTCTCGAGAGAAGCCACTAGTGAAACCTACAGCCCCCAGGTCTCTTTCTCATATATTTGCCTCTGCGATCAACTTTTCCTTTGCTTTTATTTTCAGATCTATTAAACCAAAAATACAAAAATACCTTGCTGCGTTTTATTCTTATTTATTTTATTTTGCGTTCGATCTATTAATCTACTACAATTTCCTCACGTCCGTTTGCCAATTTCTGGCGTCGTTGCCTGGAAGGGATTGGCAACCCCTTTAACATGTCGGGTTGCGAGTAGTTGTTATTTGTGTGCAGGGGCTGTTTACGTTGTGTTGCTTGGTTCTCCTACTGGTTCGATAACCTTGATTTCATCACTGAGGGAAATACCTACCGTCGTTGTCCTACATCATCCCTTCCTCTTTGTGGAAATACCTACGTAGTCCTAGCAGACATCACCCCCGACCTTGTGGGCCCCCTGGCAGGCCTCCGGTACCCATCTTCGTCTATATGGTGTCTTTTACCCTACAAAAAATCAAGAAGTTTTCGGGACGAAGCTTCGCCGTCTCGAGGCGGAACCTGGGCAGAACCAATCTAGGGCTCCAGCGGAGCTGTTCTGCCGGGGAGACATCCCTCCAGGAGGGGGAAATCATCGCCATCGTCAATACCATCGATCCTCTCATCGAGTGGGGGTCAATCTCCATCAACATCTTCACCAGCACCATCTCCTCTCAAACCCTATTTCATCTCTTGTATTCGATCTTGGTCCCAAAACCTCAGATTGGTACTTGTGGGTTGCTAGTAGTGTTGATTACTCCTTGTTCTTGATGCTAGTTGGTTTATTCGGTGGAAGATCATATGTTCAGATCCTTAATGATAATTAATACTCCTCTGATTATGATTATGAATATGCTTTGTGAGTAGTTACGTTTGTTCCTGAGGACATGGGAGAAGTCTTGTTATAAGTAATCATGTGAATTCAGTATTCGTTCGGTACTTTGATGAGATGTATGTTGTCTCTCCTCTAGTGGTGTTATGTGAACGTCGACTACATGACACTTCACAATTATTTGGGCCTAGGGGAAGGCATTGGGAAGTAATAAGTAGATGATGGGTTGCTAGAGTGAAAGAAGCTTAATCCCTAGTTTATGCGTTGCTTTGTAAGGGGCTGATTTTGATCCATAAGTTTCATGCTATGGTTAGGTCTGCCTTAATACTTCTTTTGTAGTTGTGGATGCTTGCGAGAGGGGTTAATCATAAGTGGGAGGCTTGTCCAAGGAAGGGCAGCACCCAATCACCGGTCCACCCACATATCAAATTATCAAAGTAACAAACGTGAATCATATGAGCATGATGAAAACAAACTTGACAGCAATTCCCATGTGTCCTCGGGAACGCTTTGCTTAATATAAGAGTTTTTCCAGGCTTGTCCTTTGCTACAAAAGGATTGGGCCACCTTGCTGCACCTTGTTTACTTTTATTACTTGTTACCCGTTAGGAATTATTTTATCACAAAACTAACTGTCACCGATAATTTGAGTGCTTGAAGAGAATACCTTGCTGAAAACCACTTGTCATTTCCTTCCGCTCCTCGTTGGGTTTGACACTCTTACCTACCGAAAGGACTATGATAGATTCCCTATGCTTGTGGGTCATCAGGTATCATTATTTTCTAACCTTCACAGATGATTTAAGCAGATATGGGTATATCTACTTAATGAAATACAAGTCTGAAACATTTGAAAAGTTCAAAGAATTTCAGACTGAAGTGGAGAATCATCGTAACACGAAAATAAAGTTTCTACAATCTAATCGCGGAGGCGAATATTTGAGTGACGAGTTTGTCCTTCATTTAAAACAATGTGGAATAGTTTCACAAATCATGCCACCTGGAACACCACAGCGTAATGGTGTGTCCGAATGTCGTAACCGTACTTTATTAGATATGGTGCAATCTATGATGTCTCTTACAGATTTACCACTATCGTTTTGGGGTTATGCATTAGAGACAGGCTCATTTACTTTAAATAGGGCACCATCTAAATCCGTTGAGATGACACCGTATGAACTATGGTTTTCGCAAGAAACCAAAGCTGTCATTTCTTAAAGTTTGGGGTTGCGATGCTTATGTGAAAAAGCTTCATAAGCTCGAACCCAAATAGGAGAAGTGCATCTTCATAGGATACCCAAAAGAAACTGTTGGGTACACCTTCTATCACAGATCCGAAGGCAAGATCTTTGTTGAAAAAATGGATCCTTTCTACAGAAGGAGTTTCTCTCGAAAGAAGTGAGTGGGAGGAAAGTAGAACTTGATGAGGTAATTGTACCTTCTCTCTAATTGGATAGTAGCTCATCACAGAACCTGTTCCCGTGATGCCTACACCAAATAGAGAGGAAGCTAGTGATGATGATCATGAAAATTCAGATCAAGTTATTACAGAACCTCGTAGGTCAACCAGAGCACGTTCCACACCAGAGTGGTACGGTAATCCAGTTCTGGAGGTCATGTTACTAGACCATGACGAACCTAGAACTATGAGGAAGTGATGATGAGCCCAGATTCTGATAAATGGCTTGAGGCCATGAAATATGAGATAGGATCCATGAATGAGAACCAAGTATGGACTTTGGTTGACTTGCCCGATGGTCGGTGAGCCATAGAGAATAAATGGATCTTCAAGAAGAAGACTGGCGCTGTTGGTAATGTTACTGTCTACAAAGCTCGACTTGTCACGAAAGGTTTTCGACAAATTCAAGGAGTTGACTATGATAAGACTTTCTCACCCGTAGCGATGCTTAAAGTCTGTCCGAATCATGTTAGCAATTGCTGCATTTTATGATTATGAAATCTGGCAAATGGACGTCAAAACTGCATTCCTTAATGGATTTCTTGAAGAAGAGTTGTATATGATGCAACCAGAAGGTTTTGTCGATCCTAAAGGTGCTAACAAAGTGTGCAAACTCCAGCGGTCCACTTATGGACTGGTGCAAGCCTCTCAGAGTTGGAATATAGGCTTTGATGAGCTGATCAAAGCATTTAGTTTTATACAGACTTGCGGTGAAGCCTGTATTTACAAGAAAGTGAGTGGGAGCACTACAGCCTTTCTGATAAGTATATGTGAAAGGCATATTTTTGATCGGAAATGATGTAGAATTTTCTGGAAAGCATAAGGAGTGCTTGAAAGGATTTTTTTCAATGAAATACCTTGGTAAAGCTGCTTACATGTTGGGCATAAAGATCTATAGATATAGATCAAGACGCTTGATAAGACTTTCGATGAGTACATACCTTGATAAGATTTTGAAAGGAGTTCAAAATGGATCAGTCAAAGAAGGAGTTCTTGCCTGAGTTGTAAGGTATGAAGTTGAGTAAGACTCAAAACCCGACCACGGCTGAAGATAGAGAGAGAATGAAAGTCATTCCCCATGCCTCAGCCATAGGTTCTATAAAATGTGCCATGCTGTATACCAAACCTATTGTGTACCTTGCCATGAGTTTGTCAAGGGGGTACGATAGTGATCCAGGAGTCGATCACTGGACAGCGATCAAAGTTATCCTTAGTTACCTAAGAGGACTAAGGAAATATTTCTCGGTTATGGAGGTGATAAAGAGTACGTCGTAAAGGGTTACGTTAATGCAAGCTTTTACACCGGTCCGGATGACTCTGAGTCTCAATCTGGATACATATTAAAGGTGGGAGCAATTAGCTAGAGTAGCTCCATGCAGAGCATTGTAGACATAGAAAATTTGCAAAGTACATATGGCTTTGAATATGGCAAACACGTTGACTAAACTTCTCTCATAAGCAAAACATGATCACACCTTAGTACTCTTTGGATGTTAATCGCATAGCGATGTGAACTAGATTATTGACTCTAGTAAACCCTTTGGGTGTTAGTCACATGGCGATGTGAACTATGGGTATTAATCACATAAAGATGTGAACTATTGGTGTTAAATCACATGACGATGTGAACTAGATTATTGACGCTAGTGCAAGTGGGAGACCGAAGGAAATATGCCCTAGAGGCAATAATAAAGTTGTTATTTTATATTTCCTTATTTCATGATAAATGTTTATTATTGATGCTAGAAATGTATTAACCGGAAACTTGATACATGTGTGGTGTCGGGGGTTTGGGGCGACATATGCCAAAGGATGGCTTATCATGGTGGGAGCTAGTAAGACATCACCGGTGCGTGGAAACGGGATAAGGCGTAGACACGAACGCCGGCGCACTTTACCCAGGTTCGGGGCTCTCCTAGGAGATAACATCCCTACTCCTACTCTGCGGGGTCTCCGCATGATCACTCAAGCAACAATGGTGGCTACAAGCTTGCTCCTTGAGCTGTTTTCTCTAGAGGGGGAAGGAGAACCAGGCTAGCCCCAGCTTCCTCTCTCTATGTGTATGTATGGGTGGACTAAGGTCTGACCCCTTTGCATGGGTGCCCTGGGGGTTTATATAGGCCTACCCCCAGGGGTACAATGGTAATCTGGCCGAGTGTAGAACCCGGCTATCAGTGTCTTTGGTCGCCGGCTTCTCCGCCGGCCGCTGGGGCCCGCCGCCTGGTGGGTCCCGCCGGCTGTCCCGTACTTGCCCGACAGGCCGCGCCCGCCGCTGGCGGGTCCTTCCGGCTGCTTAGTACTGTGACAATGCCACTGATGAAGTGTGCTTTGTCGGGGAAGGCGTGGCTACAATACCGCCGCCTGGTGGGCGTTCACTGTAGCCGCTCCCCGTCTCTTCTGATTAATGGCCCATAGACTTTGAGGGAGGGGGAGGGCCGCCTGCGGGGAGTCGGCCTCCCCCCGCGCCGACTGGTCGGGGCACGCCGCCTTCTGGCTTCTCACGGACAGGTAGGGCCCACCGCCTGCTGGCCGTACCGATAGCCTGTAGTGGGAGCATGGCCTTCTCTACCATGGGTGAGGTCATGGGCTGCGTGGCAACAGTGTGCGCCGGGCGAGGGACGTCCGCCCGGTATGCTGCACTGTGGCCACGCTCTGGCCGGGACTCGGGGGGTGGCAGGCTGCACTGTAGCCATGCCCCGTCTTGTCGTAATTATGTGGGTGCTAACTTTGAGGGTGTGAGGGCCGCCTGCTAGGAGCCTTCCTCTCTGGAGGCCGCCAGCTAGGAGTCGGCCCGTCTCATGGCTTTCTTCTGAGGTCCGCCGCCCTCTGGCTGCCGGCCACTTGGACCAGCTGACCCCGAGAAGGCGGCTCTTCGGCCTTGAGGCTTGAGGGGTGCTGCTGGCCCCGATGTCTTGAATCGCCAGGGGGAGCAGATGAGGCTACCCGTGGTCGTTTACGTCGACAGTGGTCCCCGAAGCTGGTGGGGCACCACTGCTGAGAAGGCGAGAAGCCTCAGCAGCTTCCTACTCCGAGTGGTCTGGTTGATCTTGTTCCGTCCGTCTTCTGAAGCGCCGACTGCCTGGAGCCGGCCGTGGCCAGGCAGGCAACCTGAAGATTTCGAAACATCGCACCGGGAGCCTGGTGGCGCGCCAGCCAGGCGCCAGGCTCGCCGCCCGCTGCCTGCGCGCCATGCGGCGCCAGCCAGCCGAGCCGGCCTGCCAGCCCACGCGCCCGACGGGACGTCGCCGCAGGCTGGGGCCCGCCCCTACCGGGCCTAGGCGCGCGCACGGATCCGGTGCGGCCGAGGCGAACGGTTAGGATTCCGTGGCGCAGTAACTACACGTCGTTACTGCGCAGTAAATGCGGGGGCGTGGGGTCATGGGCGCAGTTAGTCCCACGTCCCCCCACGTTCAAGCCCCCTCGGCTTCGCCGCCTGGGGCTATGAGTAGGGGGGGAGGGGGCGGCAGAGACACGCGCGCCCTCCTCTCCCTTCGCCATTTACTTCCCTCCTCTTCCTGCTACGCCGCACTCCCGCACCTTGTCAAAGTGCGGCCGCAGCCCATCGTCACCGAGCCCGTCTTCCCCGCAGCGCTGCAGCTCCGTCGCAGGCTTGCGCATTCGTCGCCACATGATATGTCTCCAACGTATCTATAATTTATGAAGTATTCATGCTATTATATTACCCATCTAGGATGTTTTATATGCATTTATATGCTATTTTATATGATTTCTGGGACTAACCTATTAACCTAGAGCCCAGTGTCGGTTTCTGTTTTTTCCTTGTTTTTGAGTTTTACAGAAAAGGAAAATCAAACGGAGTCCAATTGACCTGAAATTTCACGGAGATTATTTTTGGACCAGAAGAAGGACATGGAGTAAAAGAGATGGGCCAGAAGAGTCCAGGACTGCCCACGAGGGTGGGGGCGCGCCCACCCCCTGAGACCCCCCTCACTTGTTCTCGGCGCCAAAACTTCTTATATATACAGAAACCTCCAGAAAATAACCTAGATCGGGAGTTCCGCCGCCGCAAGCCTCTGTAGCCACCAAAAACCAATCGGGACCCTATTCCAGCACCCTGCCGGAGGGGGGACCCCTCACCGGTGGCCATCTTCATCATCCCGGTGCTCTCCATGATGAGGAGGGAGTAGTTCACCCTCGGGGCTGTGGGTATGTACCAGTAGCTATGTGTTTGATCTCTCTCTCTCTCTCTCGTGTTCTTGAGGTGGTACGATCTTGATGTATCACGAGCTTTGCTATTACAGTTGGATCTTATGATGTTTCTCCCCCTCTACTCTCTTGTAATGGATTGAGTTTTCTCTTTGAAGTTATCTTATCGGATTGAGTCTTTAAGGATTTGAGAACACTTGATGTATGTCTTGCATGTGTTTAGCTGTGGTGACAATGGGATATCAAGTGATCTACTTGATGTATGTTTCGGTGATCAACTTGTGGGTTCCGTAAGATTGTGAACTTATGCATAGACGTTGGCACACGTTTTCGTCTTGATTCTCCGGTAGAAACTTTGGGGCACTCTTTGAAGTTCTTTGTGTTGGTTGAATAGATGAATCTGAGATTGTGTGATGCATATCATGTAATCATACCCACGGTTACTTGAGGTGACATTGGAGTATCTAAGTGACATTAGGGTTTTGGTTGATATGTGTCTTAAGGTGTTATTCTAGTACGAACTCTTGAATAGATCGATCCGAAAGAATAACTTTGAGGTGGTTTCGTACCCTACAATAATCTCTTCGTTTGTTCTCCGGTATTAGTGACTTTGGAGTGACTCTTTGTTGCATGTTGAGGGATAGTTATATGATCCAATTATGTTATTATTGTTGAGAGAACTTGCACTAGTGAAAGTATGAACCCTAGGCCTTGTTTCCTAGCATTGCAATACCGTTTACGCTCACTTTTATCGCTTACTACCTTGCTGTTTTTATATTTTCATATTACAAAAACCTATATCTACCATCCATATTGCACTTGTATCACCATCTCTTCGCCGAGCTAGTGCACCTATACAATTTACCATTGTATTGGGTGTGTTGGGGACACAAGAGACTCTTTGTTATTTGGTTGCAGGGTTGTTTGGGAGAGACCATCTTCAACCTACGCCTCCCACGGATTGATAAACCTTAGGTAATCCACTTGAGGGAAATTTGCTACTGTCCTACAAATCTCTGCACTTGGAGGCCCAACAACATCTACAAGAAGAAGGTTGCATAGTAGACATCAAGAAGTTTCTAGCGCCGTTGCCGGGGAGGTGAGTGCTTGAAGGTATGTCTTTAGATCTTGCAACTGAATCTTTTAGTTTCTTGTTTTATCACTAGTTTAGTTTATAAAAGAAAACTACAAAAAAATGAAATTGAGGGTGCCTCATATGCTTCATCTTTTTAATATCTTTCATGAAAATAAGGATTCTGATAGTTGTGCTCAATTGCTAGAGGAAGAAAGCATTAAAATGTTTGGCACTAAATCTTTGAATGATGAGCATGATTGCAATGTTGTAGTATGAATTCTTTGAATATCCATAGTACTAATGACGATTGCACTAGTCATGATGAAAATGTCTCTTATAAGCATGTCAACTTTTGTGGAATACATAGAGCTTGCAAGCACACACCAAATAGGGAAGATAGATTTTGCAAGAGGCATAAGTATTTGGAAACTAAATGGTTGCAAGAAAGGCTAGATGATTTTGCTGAAAGATTCAATATTTATCGCCATCCTTGTGAACTTTGCAATGAACATGGTCATTTAAAGCTCCAATGCTATTTGTTTCATTATCAAATCATGTCAAAAAATTGTGATAACTTTATTACCCTTGAGAATCATAAAGAGCTTAGTCTTCTTTTGGGGTATGAAGAAATGAAACGTATAACTGAGGGTATTCCAAAATTTAATCTTGATAAGTTTCTTGATTTTGATCTAGAAGAAACTTTTATGTATTGTGCGGTGAATTGCATTGAAAATCCTTATATTGCCAATTACATAAAGAAAAGAAAAAAAATAGAAGATGAAGAGAATACTAATGAAATGGAAGAGACTTCCCAATATCCTCCTATTATTTCTTATGATGAATCAGGTAACGAGGAGGAGCTTTCTATTGAATCAATCTCATTAATAAGGAGCTCAAAAGAGAGGGTTAAACCCACACATGATGTGAAGAAGAAAAAGAAAAGACGGAGAAGCAAAGGTAGAAAGGTATCCCTCCCAAATGATGTTGCTCCTATTACTCATTGTGATGATGATAATTGCTATACTATTGGTGCTATCCATACTATTAATGATGAGAGTGATTATGCTTATGATATGAAAAGGCCCAAGCTTGGAGATGCTATGTTTGATGAGAATGACATGTTTGAGAATATATTTGCTGCAATTAATGTTTGTCCCAAGCTTGGGGATGCTATGTTTAATGAAGATGATATTTTTAGCTTCCCAAGTTTTGATGAGCAAATTTATTATGATGATAGCATGCCTCCTATTTATGATGATTATTGTGATGACACTTATGCTATAAAAAGTAGTGATGATTATATTTATAAAACTTGTCATGATTATGATTACCCTTTTTCTGAACATTACTCTTTTAATGTGGAAACAATTTATAGTATTCGAGTCTTTTATGATACTCCCACTATTTCGAATGAGAAGAATTTTGCTTGTGTGGAGAGTAGTAAATTTTCTATGCTTGTAGATCATGAAAAGAATGCTTTATGTGATGGTTATATTGTTGAATTCATTCATTATGCTACTGGACATTATTATGAGGGAGAAACATATGCTTGTAGGAATTGCAATAATATCAAGTTTCCTCTCTATGTGCTAAAAGTTTTAAAGTTATGCTTGTTTTACCTTCCTACGCTAGTTGATTCTTGTTCCCACAAGTTGTTTTCTCACAAAATCCATATGCAGAGGAAGTGGGTTAGACTTAAATGTGTTAGTAATATGCTTCATGATGCTCTCTTTATGTTTATATTCTTATCTTTTAGGTGAGCATCGTGGAAATCATCATGCCAAGCTAAAAGGCATTGAAGAAAAACGCTTGTTGGGAGACAACCCAATATTTACCCCTAATTTTTTTGTGTGTTCACATGATTAAGCTACTGTAGTAATCATGTTTTATAGCTTTTTTTCAATAAAGGTCCAAGTAGAACCTTTGGGAAGACTTGGGTGAAGTCTTTGCGATCTTGCTGTAAAAAACAGAAACTTTTGCGCTCACGAGATTAGTTGCCATTTTTTACTGGAGAGTAATTTTAGGTTGATTCTTTTTGCAGACGATTAATAGACAAATTCCTCAGGTCCACCAATTTATTTCAGAATTTTTGGAGTTACAAAAGTATACGTTTGATACAGATTACTACAGACTGTTCTGTTTTTGACAGATTCTGTTTTCTTGTGACACCCAAGTTTTTATTTGGATTTTTCGAAAGATTTTTTTTTTGACTTGAGGGTAGTGATTTAAATTTTTTCTTCAAGAGAACTCTCCCCCTCAAATAGTTTTCTTTATGACAAAAGTTTTATTTGGATGCAACCAAGATCTGTCTTTGGTCTTGGAGGTTCTTGCTTTTCATTTGGACTCAAGACAAAATGTCTTTCATTTGGGAAAATAACTTTTGAAAATCTTTTTGGAAATGCACTATGGCTTTTGGAAAACTCCTTTGCCACTTTCCACAATTCCTTCTTGCCATGGCCTTAGTGCAAATCCTCTCTCCTAACCTTTCCCTCACCTTTGGATCATGATTTGCATCAAATCCAGCAAATTGAACCTCCCCATGTGATTATTTCCATTTAAATTCCATTCAAATAATTTTCTGCCTCCTTTTCTAGCACTTGGGGATTTACAAAGGAACTCCACTTTCTGTCTTGATTTTTGCCACCAAACCTCCCCCCCCCTAGTCCTTTGAACCCTCAACCTAGAACCATGAAGATCCACTGGTCTTCAGTTCAAAATTTTCAAACTACACTTGCTGCAAGTTTGGACCAGATTTGTCAAATTTGGTGAAATTCATTCAAAACCTACTCCAAAAATTCCAAGTAAAATCTGGCAGCCTCTGGGTGCATTGAGTGGTCACCCCACCAAGTTACAGCCCCAGAAAAATTTATCTCATAGCCAAAACCTTCTGTCGAACACCTGCAGTGCACTGTCTGTGTCAAGTTCAGAAAGTTCAGAGATTCAGTCAGTGGCCTCCTGTCGTTTTCTTCAGAGAAGGACGTCGATCTCGCCAGTGCCACCGCGTCAGCTTGCTCCTCGTCCCCTCCCCCTTGTTCCTGCACCGCACGAACGGCTAGCGCCTTGCGGGCGTCGGCGACGAGCAGCAGAAGGTGCGCCGCCCCATGACCGACGCTGGCGGCGGCTTTGCAGACGCCAGCAGGAGACACGGCGCCTACGACGCCACCCAGCGCCGCCCAAACCACCGGAGCTCGCCGCGTGGTCTTCCACTCCCCCGAACGCGCTGCCGCTCTCGTCGTGAATCGCAGGGCGCGGAGCGCGCTCTCTGCCGCCGTTGAGCCCGTGCGGTCACCTCACCGTGGACCGACGCCATTACGCCAAGACCGACCCCGTTTAGCTGTGAAACGACTCCAGTAACCTCCACTGATGCTGCCTGGCCGCTCAAACCACCTGCCAATCCACTGCTCCGCCGTAATCGCTCGTCGGAGATTCTCCGTTCACGGCCACCCCGTCGATCTGCCTATAAATAGAGGCCCCGAGCTTCAACTCGAGCACCCACCATCACTGCACTCCCCCTAGAGCACGCCTAGCCACTGGAAGAGCCCCGAGGAGGTCTCCTTCCTCGACTCCGGCCGCCGCGACCCGCCACGGGATCCAGCCCGATTCGCCTCCGTGTGTGCTCCTCCGCCTCCATTCTCTTGCCAGTAGCTTCACCTTGCATCCCTCGTTCTGACCCGCACCTCAATTTGTAGTTTGCAGCCCTCCACCGGAGTTCCCCATCCTCACCCGAGCCGCCGTCCGCCGAAGATAGTGTCGCCGTCGACGTGGTGCTCCCCGTTGGACGAGTCCACCACCCACCGATGCGGAAGAAGACGCTGAAGCTCTTGGTACCCTCCGTTTCTCCTAACTCGCCGTGGTTCGACGCCGGCGTCCACCGCAGTCTTCGAGCGCCGGCGAGCTTTTTAAACCTGACAGGTGGACCCCGCCTGTCAGCCTCTATTCTATTCTCCTTCGAACCGTTTTCTGTTGGCGCCTTCGGGCAAATACGTTTTCTCCTTTGCGCTTGCGCATTCCCAACCGAAGCCTTTTCTGTTTTCTCAGTTAAAACCCTGGAACTTTTCTGTTTCATTACAGAAAGGTCCCTGGACAGAAACCTTTATAACTTTTTAATAAAAAGGTATTTTTGGGTGATTCTTTTTCTGACAATCTTCAAATTTTGTCTAGTTTTTGATGGGATTTATTTGAAAAATATTTGGCAAAGTTTCTGTGCATGTGTTGGTTTTCACGTTAGTATCCGTTTCGTGATTGCCGTAGGTTCCGGGAGAGGTGACGGAGCCGCGAACTTCGCCGAGCTAGAGTCCGACTTCTCCGAACCAGGCAAGCATGTTTTGAACATTTGATATGACACGTGTTTTGCATGTTTGCGTGAAAGTTTGTGCGTGGCATATGAGTGTCGGTAAATACCTCGTTGCTTGTAAGGCAACTACCCGGTTGATCCAAAGTCGTGATGATCTCTGATGAGAGATGGTCTAATCATGTGGTGACATGAAGGGCAGCAAGGTGGTACTGTTGTAGCATACCAGCCTTGCGTCATCCGACTTTCTCCGACGTTAACGTGGTTGGAGCCACGTTATCGTTCTTTTTTTCGCATGTTCCAAAGTTGCGATGATCTCTGATGAGAGATGGCCTAATCATGTGGTGACATGAAGGGCAGCAAGGTGGTACTGTTGTAGCATGCCAGCCTTGCGTCATCTGACTTTCTCCAACGTTAACGTGGTTGGAGCCGCGTTACCGTTCCTTCCCCCTTCCATGCTACCACATGTCTCATTGCCAGGATGCGGTTTAGTAAGTTGGTAACCTCTTTCCGTGTACACACCAAACAGAGAGGCCGGGATGATGGTACCTTGGCCTAGGATTAAAGCCATTCATCCGGTCAGGGGGCATGGGTGTTTCCGGTTGGGACCGAGAGGGGGGGCACCCCCTTAAAGCGCGCGTATAGAAATTTGATCCCATGCTACGCGAGGTTGTAGCCTCCCCGTCTCAAGGTTTTTCTTGAACGATGCTTAGGGTGATCCCTGGCTTCGGATGGTTGAATTGGGTGTGTACTGGTTAGACGTGTTTCTTCCAAAACACCGTAGACGGAACTAGTCCCCGTGACTACTGAAATCCGTTGGCTGTGGTTAAGTACAAACTCTGCAGAGTCAATTCTTTCCAAATCATCGTATCCATCATCAAGTACTGAAAACATTATATCCATATCTATCCGCGTGGAAAACTTGTTCCCGGTGAGCAAGCTCAAGTGGTAATCCAGATTTATTGTTATTCCTGTGGATGGACTAACTTTATATTTGTTTCATGCTCGTGATAAATTATGTTCCCAAACTGTTGTATTATTGAGCTGTGATATAAGCCCTTTATGCGATGTCGCTCAGACGTCCGACTGTGGCGTATTTTTGTTTCTTACATTAAATATAAGCCCTTTATGCGATGTCGCTCAGACGTCCGACTGTGGCATGCACCGTCCTTATTTTCTGTTATAAGCCCTTTATGTGGTGTCGCCTCGACGCCCGACTGTGGTATTATTATCCCGCATTTTCCGCTCGAGGAGTCTTTCAGACACTCGTTTGGCACCAGCATTATTATTCCGCATTTTTCGCTCGAGGAGTCTTTCAGACACTCGTTTGGCACCAGCATTATTATTCTGCATTTTCTGCTCGAGGAGTCTTTCAGACACTCGTTTGGCACCAGTATTATTGTCCCGCATTTTCCGCTCGAGGAGTCTTTCAGACACTCGCTTGGCACCAGTATTACTATTCTGCAGTTTCCGCTCGAGGCGTCATTCAGACCCTCGCTTGGCACCCAGCATTTACTACCTCTATGTCTGAATCGCACTGGTTAACTTATTCATGTACTTCATGTTCGCATTTGTTATATCTTATGTCCGAACTGTCTTGCGAGTACTTTCATAGTACTCACTTGGCTTGTTGTTTTGGCCAGATGTTGACGAAGGCGATCTCTTGGATGAAGAGTTTGATAGCGCGTCCGATGCCTAGAGGAGTCCTAGTCAGCCCTGCGCGATCCCGGATTTTGGTCACTTGTTTTGTATACGCTTCCGCCACCCGCAATAAGTCTTCTCGAGCCTCACTCCGACGCTCGAAGAGCTGTAGTCTTCTGGAATCATATCACTCGCTTCGCGGTGATATTTCCACCACCGTTATTATCGTGAGTTAGTAGTTTGCCACCCTACCCGCCGTATTGTTTTATCGGCGGGCATGTAATAAATTGTTGGGCAGTCTCTGCTCAACCTTGTATTATATTTAGTACTCCTGGTATTTTTCTTCTGTGACCAAGATATTGTCTACCAGTGAGAAGGGATTCTTCTTCGCTGGTTCGTAAAAGGGATTGGACTCTCAATAATTTATTTTATTGAAAAACCGGTCGTGACATTTCTATCTGTTGTCTACTTATTTTGATGAATCTATGAGTAGTATCGGAAGGTATGAACCATAGAGAAGTTGGAATACATTAGATATTACACCAATATTAATTTAGAATGAGTTCACAACAGTACCTAAGTGGTGATTTATTTTCTTATACTAACGGAGCTTACGAGTTTTCTGTTAGGTTTTGTGCTGTGAAGTTTTCAAGTTTTGGGTAAAGATTCAATGGACTATAGAATAAGGAGTGGAAAGAGCCTAAGCTTGGGGATGCCCTGGAAGGCATCCCCTCTTTCGTCTTTGTTCATCGGTAACTTTACTTGGAGCTATATTTTTATTCACCACATGATATGTGTTTTGCTTCGAGCATCATTTTCTTTTACTAGGATTTACTTGATCTTATTTATAATAATGTTTTGCATCTTTATTTTCAATAAAAATGTCAAGGATAGCCTTTACTATGCTTATTTTGCAAGTATACATGTTGCTGTTTCAAAACAGAAAGTTTATCGCTGTTGCCAAAATTCCCTAGAAAATCCAGAATATGATAAAATGTTGAAACTTTATGAATAATAACCTCTGATAAATTTTCTACAGTGTGGTAGAATTTCATAATGTTTGGAGTTAGGGAAGTATGATGAATCTTGCATTCTTTACAGACTGTACTGTTTTGGCAGATTGCTGTTATGTGTGCATTGTTTGCATATGTTTGCTTGTTTAATGATTCTATTGGAGGATAGGAGTATTAAAAATGCACAGGAATTTAGTATGCAATGTTGAATAATAATGTTAGTGATTTGTTACAGTAGAAAATGATAAGGTTTTTTCATTGGTTTATACTAACTTATCTCACGAGTTCTTGTTGAGTTTGGTGTGGATGAAGTTTTTGAGATTTAGGAAACCGTGATATGAGAGGAATTATGGAGACACAAAAGCTCAAGCTTGGGTATGCCCAAGGCACCCCAAGATAATATTTCAAGAAGTCTCAAGCATCTAAGCTTGGGGATGCCCCGGTAGGCATCCCACCTTTCTTCTTCAAGAATTATCGGTTAGTATCGGTTGAGCCTAGATTTTTGCTTCTTCACATGATGACTGCTATCCTCGAAATGTCGTTTTTTTGCTTGCTGTTTGAATAATATCCCAAGATCTGAAATTGTTAAATGAAAGAGAGTCTTCACATAGCTACATAATTATTTAACTACTCATTGATCTGCACTTATATCTTTTTGGAGTAGTTTGTCATTTACTCGTCTGCTTCACTTATATCCTATGAGTGAATGGTTGAACGATTTGAATATCATAAATCTGAAATTATATATGTTTCATATGCTTATCCCATGGGGAGTAATGACTTCACATATAAGAAGTAGAGGTGGTAAATTTATTGAAGGTTAGCAAACATTGTATTGGTCACTTGAACAATTCATGAAAGTATATTGACGGAAGAGAGATTTCACATATAAATATACTATCTTGGACATCTTCTCTGATTGTGAGCCCCATTAATTATTTTCAAACCTGAGCAATTTAGTTGAAGTTGGACAAGGAAGACAACATAATGAGTTATGCTTGGGTATATTTGTATAGAAGTTATATTGTTATGGATCCTCTAACATGTGGTGCTTGCTATTTAGAATCCTCTTCTAGCCAAAATATCTGTACTAAGAGGGAATACTGCTTGCGCATCCAAATTCCTTGAACCAAGTTTATTCCATGAGTGTCCACCATATCTACCTATATGCAGTATTTACCTGTCGTTCCAAGTAAATTTGCATGTGCCAAACTCTAAACCTTGAAATAATAATCTGTTTTGTATGCCCGAATCGCTCATGTAGCGACTAGGGGCAGTCAGTATCTTCCATGCTAGGTGGGTTATTCTCACGATGAGCGGACTCCGCTCATCATTCACGAGAAAATGGCTGGTAACTGGGATGCCTAGTCCTATGATCAAAAGATCAAAAACAAATTCACAAATAATTTAAACAAACTCCCCCAGGATTGTTGATAGTTGGACGACACCCATTGTTTCAGACAAGCTGTGGAGTGTGATTGTTGGTGGAGGGGGAGTAAAATATTTACCTTTCTGTTTGGGAACTGCCTATAGTGTATCTAGTATGGAAGATATTGGGAACTCTTGGTCTTTATGTTGACAATGAAAGCATACCTCTCAAAAGTATTTTCATCTCTGTTTTAGCTTCGAGCTCTGGCACCTCTGCAAATCCCTGCTTCCCTCTGCGAAGGGCATATCTTTTACTTTTATGCAAGAGTCAGTAGTATTCCTTCTCATTCCAAACTACTTTTTAGTTGTCAAGCATCATGTGGTGGAGAAAGATCTAAGCATATATGGCCATTCAAATATATTTGATCATGAATTATTATTGTTGACAATTATCTTTTTGATAAATAAGTTGGGAGGCGAAACATTAAGCCCCTATCTTTCTCTGTGTTTGATGGATGCTATTTGTTCTAAAAATATGCTTTGAGTGGTAGCAATCATGGAAGACTATATGATAGTTGAGCATGTGGGATTTGCTAAATCAAAGCTCTTACATAGACCCTTCCTGAAAATAAGATGAATTGCAATTGTTTGATGACTGAGAACGGTTAGTTAGTTTTCAAGAAAGTTTATGATCTATACTTTAACATGTGAATAGTTTGTTACTTGATCATGAGATGCTTTATGATATGATCTACTGTTATGATATATAATGATGCTAGAAAAAGTGATTGGAACTATCATTGATCAAACTTATGCACTTGCTAGCATTCACACTTCATAAATTATTTCTTTTATCATTTACCTACTCGAGGACGAGCAGGAATTAAGCTTGGGGATGCTGATACGTCTCCAACGTATCTATAATTTATGAAGTATTCATGCTATTATATTATCCATCTAGGATGTTTTATATGCATTTATATGCTATTTTATATGATTTCTGGGACTAACCTATTAACCTAGAGCCCAGTGCCAGTTTCTGTTTTTTCCTTGTTTTTGAGTTTTACAGAAAAGGAAAATCAAACGGAATCCAATTGACCTGAAATTTCACGGAGCTTATTTTTGGACCAGAAGAAGGCCATGGAGTAAAAGAGTTGGGCCAGAAGAGTCACGGGCTGCCCACGATGGTGGGGGGCACGTCCACCCCCTGGGTGCACCTCCCTACCTCGTGGACAGCCCGGAGACCCCCCTGACTTGTTCTCGACGCCAAAACCTCTTATATATACAGAAACCTCCAGAAAATAACCTAGATCGGGAGTTCCGCTGCCGCAAGCCTCTATAGCCACCAAAAACCAATCGGGGCCCTGTTCCGGCACCCTGCCGGAGGGGGGATCCCTCAACGGTGGTCATCTTCATCATCCCGGCGCTCTCCATGACGAGGAGGGAGTAGTTCACCCTCGGGGCTGAGGGTTTGTACCAGTAGCTATGTGTTTGATCTCTCTCTCTCTCTCGTGTTCTTGAGGTGGTACGATCTTGATGTATCGCGAGCTTTGCTATTACAGTTGGATCTTATGATGCCCCCCACCCTCTATCTCATGTAATGGATTGATTTTTCCCTTTGAAGTTATCTTATCGGATTGAGTCTTTAAGGATTTGAGAACACTTGATGTATGTCTTGCATGTGCTTATTTGTGGTGACAATGGGATATCACGTGATCTACTTGATGTATGTTTTGGTGATAAACTTGCGGGTTCCGTAACATTGTGAACTTATGCATAGAGGTTGGTACACGTTTCGTCTTGACTCTCCGGTAGAAACTTTGGGGCACTCTTTGAAGTTCTTTGTTGGTTGAATAGATGAATCTGAGATTGTGTGATGCATACCGTATAATCATACCCACGGATACTTGAGGTGATATTGGAGTATCTAGGTGACATTAGGGTTTTGGTTGATATGTGTCTTAAGGTGTTATTCTAGTACGAACTCTTGAATAGATCGATCCGAAGGAATAACTTTGAGGTGGTTTCGTACCCTACAATAATCTCTTCGTTTGTTCGCCGCTATTAGTGACTTTGGAGTGACTCTTTGTTGCATGTTGAGGGATAGTTATATGATCCAATTATGTTATTATTGTTGAGACAACTTGCACTAGTGAAAGTATGTACCCTAGGCCTTGTTTCCTAGCATTGCAATACCGTTTACGCTCACTTTTATCGCTTACTACCTTGCTGTTTTTATATTTTCATATTACAAAAACCTATATCTACCATCCGTATTGCACTTGTATCACCATCTCTTCGCCGAACTAGTGCACCTATACAATTTACCATTGTATTGGGTGGTTTGGGGACACAAGAGACTCTTTGTTATTTGGTTGCAGGGTTGTTTGAAAGAGACCATCTTCAACCTGCGCCTCCCACGGATTGATAAACCTTAGGTCATCCACTTGAGGGAAATTTGCTACTGTCCTACAAATCTCTGCACTTGGAGGCCCAACAACGTCTACAATCAGGTCACTAATCTGCTTCAGGAATCGCAGCTTTTTACTACTGAGGTCAGTGATCACCCCTTTGGCATTGGGCTTTTTGGATTTGTGGACTCCTTTATGAGAGATACTGCTGTCAACACTCCGCTTGAGCTTGAAGATGAAGATCTCCTGATTACCTTCGTCCCGCATAATGAGGCTCTTAATCATCGAGTTGCTCCATTTGGGCCTCAGGTTTGGATTATGTTGTTTGGTTTCCCGTACGATTACCAAACGGATTATTACATCAATAAGGCCTTGGGTGGATATGGCTCCTTGGTTTCATGGTACAATCCACGTCAGGATCGCAGATTCATCCTTCTGAAAGCCAGGGTAATTAGTTTGCGCCTCATCCCCAAGAGCTTTGTGGTATGGCAGCTTGGCGCTGTGCGTGATAGCTGGACAGTTGTAGTCACCATCATTCGTAGCAATGACTGGAATGGCGTCCTCCCTGACGTCCCTGCTGCACCTGAGGAACAGCCACCCCCTGATGGCAACCCGCATCCGCAGTTTGGTCCTGAACTCACTGCAGAACAGCAATATCAGCAGCAAGTTCATAATTGGCTCGTTCAGAATGGAGCACCTGCAGCTGGCAACAATGCAGCCCCCCAGGTGGATGACAATGCTGGTTGGGGCGCTTGGGATGCGCCCGGTGCTCCTCCTCCCCCGCAAATGTCGCCCCATCTGGTGAACTATCAAGCCTGGCTTGCTGCGCAGGGTCTCACAGTGCAACATGGACTAGTTCCTGAAAACAACGTCACTGACAATGCACTCCAAGCTTGGAATGATTCGATCACCCAATCTGACAGCTCTAGCTCGACTCAGTCTGACCCCTTCGTCCTGGCTGTTCCAATAATGCAGTTGTCTGATAGTGCAAGCTCTGGTTCTCTTACCATCTCACTGGAGATCCATGACCAAGGTGTCAGATTTGACTTATCTGCTCAAGGTGATGAGATCCTCTCCAGGGTGATGAATGACCCAATCCCTCGCCTGAATCTCAACGCCTTCATCTTTCAAGTTGTTAGTCCAATGCTTGCAACATTTGGGCCTTGGAGGGAGGGGTTTGGTTTGAGAACAAACACGGTTCAGTTATCTGTTTTGGTGACACAGGATTCTACTGGTCTGAACTTTTCCCAACAATCAAGCTCTACTTCTGTTGTGGTACCTTCCTCTGTCATCATAGAGGAGCTATCTAAACATGCTCGCTTGAACACCAACAATGAGCCTGCCATGCTTCCCAACACTGATGACGCCTCAATGGATATAGAACAAGTTGCGCACACTTCAGCACCTCCTGTGACCTCGGAGGTAATTGCTTCTAGGACCATCACTGGTCCGCGCTCCCGTAGGGCCAGGGCTGCTGCACTTATTTCTACATCTGAAGTGCGCCGCAGCCTCCGCTCCAACAAGTATGATGGGTTCAAGGTAGCCCCCTCTCTGACATTCGCAAGCACACTTCCAAAGTTAAGCCTCGGGTCATTCCGTTTATTGGCACATCAGATTCTGCTGCTTCTTCTGCTGGTGAGATCCCCCCACCAACTCCTATAGCTACTCTGCAATCCATTGGAGTTAACAGGTGTGCTATACCTGCTGCTGAACTTTCTGAAGAAACCCTGCTTGCTGAACCTGCCGCGGTGTCGGAACTTTCTGCTCCTCTGACTGACATGGCTGACCACGGAGAGGATCTCTCCCACAACTTTGCCTAATCTTTGAAGTTCTCGATGCCGCTGTTGAGCTACTGGAATGTGCTCTCATGGAATATTCGGGGGCTCAATTCTGAAAAGAAGCAACTGGCTCTGAATAATGCTATCTCTACCAGTGGTTGTGCTATCGTTTGCCTTCAGGAGACTGAGATGCCTGAGCTTACTTTTGCTTTTATCAAAACTTGTTGTCCTCGACAATTTGATCGTTTTGCTTTTGTCCCTTCGCGAGGCGCTTCTGGGGGGTTGCTAACGATCTGGAAAAGTGCGGTCTTCTCTGGTTCGGTTATTTCGTCTGATCCATTTGCGTTAGCCATCGATTTCATTAGCACACAATCCTCTCAGCGTTGGACGTTAGTTAATGTGTACGGGCCTTGCACTGGTACTGACAGAGATGTTTTCACGCAGTGGTTGTATGACATTCAAATACCCAGTAATCAAGACTGGTTACTTTTGGGTGACTTTAACTACATGCGAGCCCCGGACAATCGTAATAAACCTGGGGGTAATATTCATGACATGATTACATTCAATGACATAATTCGTAAGCAGCAACTGATTGAGCTTCCGGTGAAAGGGAGAACCTATACTTGGAGCAATATGCAGAACGACCCACTACTTGAGCAGATTGACTGGTTCTTCACTTCCTTGCATTGGACCAACGCATACCCTAAGACGCTCGTTAAACCCCTCGGCAAGCCTGTTTCTGATCACATCCCTTGCGTTGTCACTATCGAGACCAAAATCCCTCGTTCCAAGCTATTTCGATTTGAATCCTACTGGACCCTACATCCAGGTTTTATGAACACTGTTCATGAGGTTTGGGAACGGCCAGTTAGGGACACTAATGCTGCCACGGTCCTTTGTCGAAAATTCAAAGCTCTTCGACACACTCTCAAAATCTAGAGTAAGAATATTTCTCGTCTTTCTGTGGCCATCACGAACTGTAACGTTGTCCTTGCAGACTTAGACGAGCTGGAGAATAAACGAAACCTTTCCGTCCCAGAAATGAATTTCAGACGAATCCTATAGTCACACTTGCTGAGACTGCTCAAATATCAAAAACTCTATTGGAAGAAGCGCTGTACTATTCATTGGATCAAATTCGGAGATGAAAACTCAAAAAATTTCCAAGCAGTGGCCACGGAACGGTATCGACAAAACAATATCTCTTCCTTCACACTTGAGGATGGCACACTGGTTGACAATCATCCTGCAAAAGAAGCCCTCTTGTTTCAAACCTACAAAAACCGACTGGGTACGGTCTCCCCTTCAGATATGAAATTTGATCTTCCAACCATCATCCCCCGTGCCAACAATCTCGATAACCTCACCACTCCTTTTACCCATGAGGAAATCGACAATGTGGTCAAAAGTATGCCTCCTGACCGCGCACCTGGCCCAGATGGTTTTAGTGGGGCGTTTTTGAAAGCATGTTGGCCCATCATTCGACACGACTTCTATGCCCTATGTGAGTAGTTCTATGAAGGTGCGTTAGATGTGACAAGTATCAATGATGGTCTCATCACACTCATACCTAAGATCAACTCTCCAGAGACGGTCAACGACTTCAGACCCATTACTCTACTCAATTGCTGTGTCAAGTTAATTACCAAGCTGCTAGCAGACAGACTTCAACGTGTCATCCTCACCCTTATCCACCGCAATCAATATGGCTTTATTAAAGGGCGCACTATACATGATTGTCTGGATTGGGCATATCAATATCTCTATGAATGTCAAAGCTCGGGTCGGCCAATCATTCTTCTTAAGCTTGACTTCTCCAAAGCATTCGATACTATTGCACACGAACCGATGATTCACATTATGCAGCAAATGGGTTTTAACGACAAGTGGATTTCCTGGATCAAGTGCCTCTTCTCTTCGGGTCGATCGTCCGTCCTTCTTAATGGGGTCCCAGGCCGACAGTTCCTTTGCTGATGCGGTGTGCCGCAAGGTGATCCTGTGTCCCCCCTCATCTTTGTCCTCGCAGCTGAGCTACTTCAAGGTGCGGTCAATGATGCTTTCCGTCGTGGTGATATTAGCTTGCCTTTCCCCTGCAATGGGCAAAATGACTACCCAGTGATCCAATACGCGGATGACACCCTCCTTGTTTTGCCAGCCTGCCCACAACAAGCTACCCGTGTCAGGAACATCCTTTCCGACTATGCATCCTCAATTGGCCTCAAGATTAACTTTCATAAATCCACGCTCATACCAATCAACCTGGACGCAAGTACAACGACTAGCCTAGCCGCTATTTTCGGCTGCAGTGTAGGTACAATGCCTTTCACCTACTTTGGCCTACCGCTTGGCACTACAAAACCAACCATCCAGGAATTCATGCCTCTAGTTTGCAAAATGGAGCGTCGCCTCACTGCCATGATTGCCATGATGTCCTATGGCGGTCGTCTATCCTGGCTCAATGCATCTGACACATCCCTTCTGGTGTTTGCCATGTGCACGCTCAAGTTCCCTCTGAAACTGATTGAAATTCTAGACAAGATCAGAAGGAGATGTCTCTGGACAAAGAAAACCGATCAAGGTGACAAATGCAATTCGCTAGCTGCATGGGAGCTGGTGTGCAAGCCCAAGAGTAAAGGTGGGTTAGGAGTGATCAACATTCAAATCCACAATGATGCCCTCTTGTTGAAATTTCTGCACAAGTTCTATAACAAACTGGACGTACCATGGGTTACCATGCTTTGGGATAATCAGTATGTCCAACAGGTGCCACATGCGGTCGATTTTGTCGGATCCTTTTGGTGGAAAGATATTCTCAAGTTAACGCCCATTTACCGGGGAATCACCCGTGTCCATGTAGTTGACGGCGCGACTACGCTGCTCTGGAAGGTCCTGTGGTCAACTGATGTGCTCCAATCATCACACCCGCGTGCTTTTTCTTTTGCTCTGCATGAAGACATGACGGTCGCTGACTTCTGGGCCAACACAGAGCTGCATGAAACCTTTCACCTGCCACTGTCTGCCCGTGCTCTCAGTGAGGTGCAAGATGTCCAACATGCAGCATCCAACATACACCCATCGACAACAATTTCTGATGTCTGGTACTACGCTTGGGGTGCCGCTGAGTACAGACCAAAAGACTACTATAACAGCTTCTTTCGTGATGCAACAGCTCATCCCGTTTTTTGGCTCCTTTGGAAATCAAACTGTACGATGAAAATCAAATTGTTTGGATGGCTACTCCTACAGGACAGATTGAACACTCGTGACATGCTGAGGAGAAGACACTATGACATTGGGGATGATTTCACATGTCTCCTTTGTGGGCAAAATACGGAGGAGACTCTCGAGCACATGATCTTCACTTGCCAGTTCAGCGAAAGATGTTGGGCCAAGCTACGTATTGACTGGCCTGATTTTCAGAATAGGTTCACTGCACTGCAAAACGCACAACCCAATTGGCACAATCCTTTCTTCTTTGAAGTATTCTTCACTGCTGCCTGGAGCTTGTGGAAAGAAAGAAACAACAAGCACTTCAGAGGTGTCGCCCCAAGCATTGCATCTTGTTCCATCGATTCAAAGAGGACCTGGGGCTTCTGCAACACAGAGTTAAGGTTGCACGAGAGCTGCCTTGCTTTCTTACTGTGACACACTTAGTTGAGTCTTACTTTGGCTTTTCTTTCTTTAACATATATAGGGACAAAAAGTGTATAACAGTGAGCATGGTGTAGCTACCCACCCCGGTGGTCACAGCAGGAGTGTGGTTGGATGTATGTGAGTTGTATATCTATGTAAACACCCAATTTATATAGATATATGAAATATACAGTGGGAGTTCTCTCCCACTGTCAAGTTCCTCAAAAAAACAACGTCTATAAGAAGAAGGTTGCGTAGTAGACATCACCGCGCCGTGCCTCCCTCGAGCTCCGGCTCTCATGGCGCGCGAACGAGCCGGTGATTGGGACGGCTCGAACGTCCATGAGGATCACCTCTCCTTCCTCCGCAACACGTGGCGGCTGCCCGGCGAGGGCTATGTCCAGGTGAGCGCTCCGCCCGTGAGGGAGATCTCGCCGGCGCCGGAGGAAGGCGAACGCGTTGTCTTCCGGTCGCACTCCCTTCGAGGCTTCGGCCTGCCGGCAAGCGGCTTCCTCCAGTCCTTCCTTCAATTCTATCACCTCCAGCCGCACCACCTGACACCGAACACGGTGGTGCTGCTATCCGCATTCGTTACTCTCTGCGAGGGTTACCTTGGCGTTCTCCCCACCCTCGAGCTCTAGGGGGAGTTCTTCTACACCAAGCTCAGCACCGCCGTCAAGGGGGTGGAGGCCCAGTGCGGAGCCTTCATCGCGGTGTGATGTTCGAGCTCCGGGAACAGCTTCCCGTCCATCAGCCTGACACAGTCGGTCAAGCTATGGCAAAAATCTTATTTCTATGTCAAGAATGTCCACCCGACGGCCGACTTCGTGAACCGGCCGGCTTATACAGCCGGCCCGCCGGCTGAACCTGGCACCAACTTGACTTTCAAGCCGAGGATACTGTCGGCCGCCTCCAACACCACCATCGCTCGACTCAAGGAGATGACGGAGTCGGAGGGCGTCAAGGGGTCGGACTTGCTGACCGCCTTCGTGGTGCGCCCGGCCCTCTTCAAGGTCAGCCTCATCTGATCAGCCGGATGAGCGGGCATCGAGACCCGTGCTGAATGTGCACCAAGGAGATACCGGACACGGAAGTGGCCCGGCTGGTGAACTATATTTCAAACTGCAAGCTCTCGGAAGCAGAGTGGCAGTTCAGCAAGCGAACCTACTACCGCGCAGACCCGCCGCCCGCGGTGAGTCCTCAATTCTTTTCTCTTTGTTTGTCGGGTTCTGCTTTGCCGCCTGATCAGTCGGTCACGATGCAGATCTTCACAACCCAGCTGGCAGCCGACGCCCTGGAATAGGGTCAGGAGTACCTGTCGGACATGTCAGTGAGTGACGTGGACGACCCCGCCTTGGGGGCGGCCGCCCTAGAAGAAGACAACGCCACCGGTGGCGGTGGCGGAGTAGGCGGCTCGGGAGGAGGCGGCGTCAAGGATTGGCCCGACCACTACGAGGAGGAGGCCGAACAGCGCCGCCCGCGGGGCGTCGATAGGGCGGGCACAAGCTCCTCAATGGCGCGCCAAAGCGCCGAGCCGGCCCTCCACTATTCGGCAGCCGGCCGAAGAAGCCCAGTAACACGGCCGCCGCGACCAGGCGGCAGGAGGCCGCCGCCAAGACGGCCCAGTTCCAGAGGGCCCTGATGCAGCCGCCCACGGTGTCTTCGTAAGTGTTTGCTATCTCTCGCGCTTTCTTTTTCTTCTTTCTTGCAAACTCCTTCTGAGTTTCTTCTTATCTTGCTTCGAACAGGGCCCCGCTCTCTCTCGAGCGGTCTGACTCCACACCCGTGATCGGGACGGCAGAGGGCTCCACCAACACCCGCCGCCTAGACCCGCGCACCGAGCTCCATGCGGTGATAGAGCGGAACGCGCAGGAGGCCCGCGAGGAGCTGGAGAAGGCGGAGAAGGAAAAGGCGGAGCGGGAGAAGGCGGACGCGGCCAAGGTGGCACAGGAGGAGGCCGACGGAGCAGCCAAGGCGCGGGAGGATGCGGCCGCCAAAGCGCAAGCAGAAGAGTCCGCGCATGGCCGAACTCCGCAACTCATCATCCCACTGCGCTCCGCGCCACTAGTACCAAAGACCCAGGCGCCGACTGGAAGAGCCGGCGATGACCAGCCGGTCATGGAGAGGGGAGGGGGCGACCCCGTCATCATGGAGGCGGAAGCGACCCCGCCCATGCGACCGTCGATGCTTAGACCAGTCGGCCTGAGGCGCCGCAAGTGCCGCTAATCGGTGGCGAGCTGGTGGTGGGGGCGACCCCGGCGGTGCGTACTCCGGCGCGCCATCGTGCAGAGAAGGCGGCTTCAGCACCACGGCCGCAGGAGGTCAGGGCTGCGAGTTCGTCAGCCCCTGAAGTAGAGGCGAGCAGCTGCGCCCCACCGGAGTGGACGCCTGGGGGCGGCACGGCCGTCTTGAACACGGCCGCGCGGGACATCCGGGCCCTGCTTCAAGCCCAAGGCGCCGCCCTTCAGGAGAACACGAAGGCGTTTGTGGTGACGCGAACTGCCGTCCGGGTATGCCCCTTGTCTTTGCTTTTGATATTTGTAGTCTTCCATGGGGGCGCGGCAGCGCACCCACTGGGTGTAGTCCCCGAGTTCCGGCAGCCGGCTCGAAACTTATAGGTAAGGTCCGGGTGCTAACTTGTTTTTCTTCTTGTTGTCTTCATTGCAGGATTACCACAACATCCGTGCGGCCGCCTTCAACTCCCATATCCAGGAGCTGGCCAAGCGGAACGCTGACTTGGTTGAGAGCCGGAGTAAGCTCTCCATCTTCTTTCTCTCACGTGGGCGGATCAGCGCACCCGCTGGGTGTAGTCCTCGAGATTCGGGCCGACTGCTGAGCAGTCAGACCGGATCTTCTGGCAACCACTCTTATTTTTGTTCATTGTCGACTTGTCTTTTCTTTCTTGTCGTTGTAGGAGCCAATGCCACCTTGCAGCAGCAGCTGGGCGAGGCCCAAACCGCACTGCGTGCTAAGGAGGAGGAGTGTCGCAAGGCGGCCAAAGAGCGCGACCGTCTGGCCAAGAATCTTGCTGACCAGACGGATCAGCACAAGCACTACAAAAAATACACTTCCGTGATGATACGTGTTTGTCACAGTAGGTCGCGCTTTTTGTCATGCATGTACATCCATGACAAATTTATGACAGAATCAAGATAGTCATACCTGTGCTGTCGTAGAAGTCTTCCATGACATTACCAAAATTATCATCATGGAAGTGTCCACTTCCATGACGATAAATCGCGCATCACAGAAGTGCTTTCGTCAAGGGTGAACGACACGTGGCATCCACCGTTACGGAACGCCGTTAAGCTATCGGGTCGGGTTTTGGATCCGATAACCCGTTAACAGCCCCGACCAATTGGGATTTTCAACGTGTAAAATCATCATTGGCTGGAGGAAACAAGTGTCGGCTCATCATTGGGACAGATGTCATCCACTCATTGGACAGAAGGCGCCTATGATACTTCGACACGTGGCACGGCCCAACAGAGGCCCATTCCTGTGAAAAGGCCGGCCCGTTTGACTTGGTCAAAAGGTGGTGGGCCGGCCCATGTAAAGCCTGTTAACGGCATGTTCGCATATAGCCCATTTACAGCCCGCTAACCTAAAGCCCGTTACGCCCTATCCGAATTAGGCCCAGTAGCATCATCTGGGCCACCCAATATGATTCCAGCCCGTTTTCACTTCTGGCCCATGTATGGCCCATGACGTCTTTCGGCCCATATGAGGCCCTATGTAACTCTTGGCCTATTAACGGCCCGTGGTGAAACTGGCCCGTAATGAATAGTGTATCACTTAACACCCATTAACGACCCGTGGTGAAACTGGCCCGTAATGAACAGTGTATCACTTTATACCCATTAACGGCCTGTTATTCCGTTGGGCCATTTCCAGCCCATGTTATCTTTCGGCCTTCTCAGAGCCCATTTATTCTTGGGCTCATTTCCAACATTCGTTTACTTACGGCCCGTTACTGTCATTTTCTGCTTGTGGGCCAAATTCAGCCTGTGGTTACAGTCGGCCTGTTTGTGGTCCGTTAATACGTTGGGCCGTTTTCATAGCGTCATCAAATACAGCCTATTAACAATGGCCCGTTATGGTCGGCCCATGAACGGACGATTCCAACTCTAGCCCGTTTACGGCCATAATGCGGCGTGTTATTGGCCCATGTTTGGCCAATCGATCATACTGCCCGTATAAGGCCCATTGATGATACGGCCTGTAGAAGGCCCATTGTTTCTACGGCCCGTAGAAGGCCCACTGTTTCTACGGCCCGTAGGAGGCCCAGTGTCACTACAGTAAATATTAGCCCATGGTTATTGTGGCCTAGTTTTAAAAAATAGGTTCTTGCAGCCACTAGCAAACCGTGGAAAAAGAACTGCAATGACTACAAGCAAACAAATAAACAAGACAACAAGGAAATAAATAAGCAAGCAACTTATGCTAGGCTATCACGGCTATCACACATATTACATCCACTGGGCATCAAAGTTCGCCACCAGTGCAAATAAATGCGCCGACAAAAGAATATACAAAACTGAGAGCACTTCAGAAGGCACTAGGCCTGGCCACGTCGGGCCCCCCAAACAGCTGAAGAAGCTAAGTAGACCTCAGTTGTGTCAACGATAGATGCATCAACACTAGATTTAAGGCATGATGGTGCGCACGGCAGTCCTCTGACATCTTCATTGCATCTTTGACTTCTAGTCGGCGCTGAGCTGAAGCAAGCCTTTCCGCTTTAAGTTGAGACTAAAGAAGTCGAACTGATTGAGGCAGTGACTGCATAGAGGTTGTCTCACACCTGCTGGTGAGTAGCTTCAACTCACTGTCTTATCAAGACAGGACCTTGGGGTCATCTCACCGTCCTCAAGATGGTTTGGCTCACTATCTTCCCTAAAGTTCTGCCTGGTGTAAGAGATACGAGTCTGAAAGAGAAACAAGGAGACACGTAAAAGGTTTCACAATTATATAAGCAAATAAATGGATCTGTTCTGCATAAGGAACATGTTTTTACAACTACAATTTGAAACTGGTAGTTGTTGCAAACATCCAATCAAATGTAAACAACAAAGCAAACAGTAGTGGAGGAAATGATGCCTATCCAAATCTATACTAGAACAAAGTTTGAAGGCTTGAGAAGGATGAACTTACATTACATGTTAACACGGGCTGGACAAAGCCCTTCTCCATTTTGATGGAAGGATAATTCAATAAATTCCCCAAAGTAAATTCTTTATAAGCGTTGCCATTATTCTACATTTTGCAAAGAGTAAATATAGATCAAATAATATTGGAAGAAAAACAGAGGATAATGAAGCTCAGGTGCAGACTGATGATACATAATCAAATCGCAATTAATTAAGTACAGTGTTACAAGGCAAAAGGGAGAGAGGTACTGACAAGAGCAATGCAGAGCCCATTATTGTTTTGAGATCGTATGATCCTTTGAGCAAGGAGATTCATCTGAAATTAGTTTTCATACAAGAGAGAAGGTAAGGCACAAGCAGAAATTAAGGAGTTCAAATTTTGAATTGATATCATAGACAGTACCTCACGATGGGCTCCCAGCAGTTCTAATAGGGGTTTGGCCACTGGAGTAGGGGTAAAGTGTAGTACAGTTGGGCCTGTGTTTTCTGTGGCTGCTGATCTATCTGATTTAACAGGTATCACTACCTTTTCCAAATACCTAGTTTGTACTCCTTGAGGATCTGCACTCACCCTCTTCCTTTTGGACATCTATTACGAAAGAACAACATTTGACTGGGAAAACATAGTGTGACGACACATGGAATAGGTGCAGAAAATGGATAGGTATGGCATATACTCATATATGATGCTTAAACTAAGAAGATGGTGTAACAAAGTAGAAGTAATGCAAGAGGTCAGATGCAAAATATGTGCGACCAATACAACTTTGCAAAGTTAGAGCAAGCACCTTGATGGGTGAATAAGATAGGCCATGCTCCACCATGCCAAGTTTGTTAGCCAGTGGATCGTTCCGCAATATTTCTCTCGTGCGCCCATTCTCATATTCATTTTGATAATGTTCAATATCTGACATGCATGAAAACATAAAAACAAGTGAGATTTTCTTTGTAATGCAGAAGTGATTCTAATCCAATACTGCCTCCCTGTAAACCCCTTTGTGCTATCTCTGCAATTATTTTAAAAGATGCCATGCATGTTGTAACTTGTTGTGTGCATTAATATAATGTGGCCTACTACTCAAAATATGAGAGCTCCAGAAGTGATGACACTTCGCAGATGATAGCTTCAACATATAGTAAAGAAGAACAAGTCGACCTGACCTGACAGATTCAAAATATACTAAGGAAGAACAACTCGACCTGACTAGTCGGCCACAAGAGAAGAGTATCATCTTAAAGAAGAGCAGAAGAGCAAGCAGATTGAAGATATTACATATCTTTCAATACAATGTCGGTTGGCCACCCATGATAAACCAGAGAGCACAGAGAAATACTATTGTTTCCGGTCTCTCCATATGTGGCTCACATGCATTTCGAAACTAAAGTAGGAACATTTAGCTAACCAATTAAACAT
The DNA here is from genome assembly GCF_002575655.3 of Aegilops tauschii subsp. strangulata. NCBI lineage: Eukaryota > Viridiplantae > Streptophyta > Magnoliopsida > Poales > Poaceae > Aegilops > Aegilops tauschii. The sequence goes on from NC_053041.3 coordinate 73,779,659, forward strand.
CTCTCAGTTTTACTAATATCAGCAATAATATCAGATATGAATTTGTACAACTAAGCTTGTTTAGCTCGATGGGTGGAGCAGTGCTATTACGACACGAACCACGTAGGCTGATTGTGGTCATCATAAAATGGGGAAAACATAAGCATGATGAGTACAGTGTTGACCGTGGCAGTGGGATGGTAGATCTGAAACTGCAAACCGCGCAAAGGGTAGTTAGCAACCGATGTTTGCTTTGAAATAACAACTAAGATTTGGTATGGACAAGAAAGTACGGTCAACAAGTGACAAAGAAATGCAATTATGCTGTCTCTCTATATGTCGCGACAAGGATTTGGAAACTCAAGTGGGACCTTTAGCTAACCAATTAAATGTGTCGGTTAACTAATATCAGTATCATATCACAATCATATTTGAACAACTAAGCTTTCGAATTCTGAGTGTTGTGTTGTTTAGCTTGAAGGGTGGAGTAATGCTAGTACGACAGAAAGCACCTACGCAGATCATAGTAGAGTAGATAAAAGGGGAAAACCCTAAGCATCAAGAGGAAAATCAGGAAAGTGGAACTAGCTGGACCAGTGGGTGGCGCACATGCTTTTCAAAACGAATATAGGAACATTAGGTAACCAATTAAACGTTCTCTGTTTTAGTGATATGAGCATCATATCAGATTCGTATTTCAACACGTAAGCATTGGGTTTAGGTCTTGAGGAGCAGTGCTAGCACGACACGAAGCACCTACGATGATGGTAGTGAATATAAAGGGGGGAAACCATAAGCTTTACGAGTATAGTGCCCGTGCCATGGCGGATCTGAAGGTGCAAACCGGACAAAGCTACTTCCCAACCAATGTTTGCTTTCAACTAGCCACTACGATTTGGTACGGACAAGAAAAGTACAGTAAACAAATTACGGTCTATTTTCCGGGTGAGATCAATAACTTAAGCACATATGGAAGAGTACCACCTCTCTTGCGACGCCTGAAGGAAATATGCCCTAGAGGCAATAATAAAGTATTATATATTTCCTTATATCATGATAAATGTTTATTATTCATGCTAGAATTGTATTAACCGGAAACATAATACATGTGTGAATACATAGACAAACAGAGTGTCACTGGTATGCCTCTACTTGACTAGCTCGTTAATCAAAGATGGTTATGTTTCCTAGCCATAGACATGAGTTGTCATTTGATTAACGGGATCACCTCATTAGGAGAATGACGTGATTTACATGACCCATTCCGTTAGCTTAGCACCCTATCGTTTAGTATGTTGCTATTGCTTTCTTCATGACTTATACATGTTCCTATGACTATGAGATTATGCAACTCCCGTTTACCGGAGGAACACTTTGTGTGCTACCAAACGTCACAACGTAAATGGGTGATTATAAAGGTGCTCTACAGGTGTCTCCAAAGGTACTTGTTGGGTTGGCGTATTTCGAGATTAGGATTTGTCACTCCGATTGTCGGAGAGGTATCTCTGGGCCCACTCGGTAATGCACATCACTATAAGCCTTGCAAGCATTGTGGCTAATGAGATAGTTGCGGGATGATGTATTACGGAACGAGTAAAGAGACTTGCCGTTAACGAGATTGAACTATGTATCGAGATACCGACGATCGAATCTCGGGCAAGTAACATACCGATGACAAAGGGAACAACGTATTATGTTATGCGGTTTGACCGATAAAGATCTTCGTAGAATATGTGGGAACCAATATGAGCATCCAGGTTCCGCTATTGGTTATTGACCGGAGAGGTGTCTCGGTCATGTCTACATAGTTCTCGAACCCGAAGAGTCCGCACGCTTATCGTTACGATGACAGTTATATTATGAGTTTATATGTTTTGATGTACCGAAGGTTGTTCGGAGTCCCGGATATGATCACGGACATGACGAGGAGTCTCGAAATGGTCGATACATAATGATTGATATTTGGACGACTATATTCGGACACCAGAAGTGTTCCGGAGAAGTTTCGGATTAAACCGGAGTGCCGGAGGGTTACCGGAACCCCCCGGGGAAGTATTGGGCCTTAGTGGGCCTTGAGGGGAGAGAGAGGGCAGCAGCCAGGAGGTGGTGCGCCCCCTCCCAGGAGGAATCCTAGTTGGACTAGGAGAGGGGGCGCAGCCCCCTTTCCCTCTCCCTCTCCCTCTCTTTCCTTCCCCCCTCTTTTCCTAGTAGGACTAGGAAAGGGGAGTCCTACTCCTACTAGGAGGAGGACTCCCCCCTCTCTCCTTGGCACGCCTAGGGCAGCCGGCCTCCCCCTTGCTCCTTTATATACGGGGGCAGGGGGGCACCTCTAGACACACTTGATATACAATATTTTAGCCGTGTGCGGTGCCCCCGTCCACCAGATTACACCTCGATAATACCGTTGCGGAGCTTAGGCGAAACCCTGCGTCGGTGGAACATCATCATCGTCACCACGCCGTCGTGCTGACAAAACTCTCCCTCAACACTTGGCTGGATCGGAGTTCGAGGGACGTCATCGAGCTGAACGTGTGTAGAACTCGGAGGTGCCGTGCGTTCGGTACTTGATCGGTCGGATCGTGAAGACGTACGACTACATCAACCGCGTTGTGATAACGCATCCGCTGTCGGTCTACAAGGGTACATGGACAACACTCTCCCCTCTAGTTGCTATGCATCACCATGATCTTGCGTGTGCGTAGGAAAATTCTGAAATTACTACGTTACCCAAAAGTGGCATCCGAGCCTGGTTTTATGTGTTGATGCTATGCACGAGTAGAACACAAGTGAGTTGTGGGCGATATAAGTCATACTGCTTACCAGCATGTCATACTTTGGTTCAGCGGTATTGTGAGATGAAGCGGCCCGGACCGACATTACGCGTACGCTTACGCGAGACTGGTTTCACCGTTCGGAGCACTCGTTGCTTAAAGGTGACTGGCGGGTGTCTGTCTCTCTCACTTTAGTTGAACCGAGTGTGGCTACGCCCGGTCCTTGCGAAGGTTAAAACAACACCAACTTGACAAACTATAGTTGTGGTTTTGATGCGTAGGTAAGAACAGTTCTTGCTAAGCCCGTAGCAGCCACGTAAAACTTGCAACAACAAAGTAGAGGACGTCTAACTTGTTTTTGCAGGGCATGTTGTGATGTGATATGGTCAAGACATGATGTGATATAATTTGTTGTATGAGATGATCATGTTTTGTAACCGAGTTATCGGCAACTGGCAGGAGCCATATGGTTGTCGCTTTATTGTATGAGATGCAATCACCATGTAATAGTTTTACTTTATCACTAAGCGGTAGCGATAGTCGTAAAAGCAATTAGTTGGCGAGACGACAACGATACTACGATGGAGATCAAGGTGTCGTGCCGGTGATCATGGTGATCATGACGGTGCTTCGGAGATGGAGATCCCGAACACGGTGCTTCGGAGATGGAGATCACAAGCACAAGATGATGATGGCCATATCATATCACTTATATTGATTGCATGTGATGTTAATCCTTTATGCATGTTATCTTGCTTTGATTGACGGTAGCATTATAAGATGATCTCTCACTAAAATTTCAAGATAAAAGTGTTCTCCCTGAGTATGCACCGTTGCGAAAGTTCTTCGTGCTGAGACACCACGTGATGATCGGGTGTGATAGGCTCTACGTTCAAATACAACGGGTGCAAAACAGTTGCACACGCGGAATACTCAGGTTAAACTTGACGAGGCTAGCATATGCAGATATGGCCTCGGAACACGGAGACCGAAAGGTCGAGCGTGAATCATATAGTAGATATGATCAACATAGTGATGTTCACAATTGAAACTACTCCATCTCACGTGATGATCGGACATGGTTTAGTTGATTTGGATCACGTAATCACTTAGATGATTAGAGGGATATCTATCTAAGTGGGAGTTCTTAAGTAATATGATTAATTGAACTTAAATTTGTCATGAACTTAGTACCTGATAGTATCTTGCTTGTCTATGTTAATTATAGATAAATGGCCCGTGCTGTTGTTCCCTTGAATTTTAATGCGTTCCTTGAGAAAGCTAAGTTGAAAGATGATGATAGCAATTACACGGACTGGGTCCGTAATTTGAGGATTATCCTCATTGCTGCACAGAAGAATTACGTCCTGGAAGCACCGCTAGGTGCCAGGCCTCCTGCAAGAGCAACGCCAGAAGTTATGAACGTCTGGCAGAGCAAAGCTGATGACTACTCAATAGTTCAGTGTGCCATGCTTCACGGCTTAGAACCGGGTCTTCAACGACGTTTTGAACGTCATGGAGCATATGAGATGTTCCAGGAGTTGAAGTTAATATTTCAAGCAAATGCCCGGATTGAGAGATATGAAGTCTCCAATAAGTTCTATAGCTGCAAGATGGAAGAGAATAGTTCTGTCAGTGAGCATATTCTCAGAATGTCTGGGTATAATAATCACTTGATTCAACTGGGAGTTCAACTTCCGGATGATTGCGTCATTGACAGAATTCTTCAATCACTGCCACCAAGCTACAAGAGCTTCGTGATGAACTATAACATGCAAGGGATGGATAAGACAATTCCCGAGCTCTTCACAATGCTAAAGGCAGCGGAGGTAGAAATCAAAAAGGAGCATCAAGTGTTGATGGTCAGTAAAACCACTAGTTTCAAGAAAAAGGGCAAAGGGAAGAAGAAAGGGAACTTCAAGAAGAACAACAAGCAAGTTGTTGTTCAGGAGAAGAAATCCAAGTCTGGACCTAAGCCTGAAACTGAGTGCTTCTACTGTAAGCAGACTGGTCATTGGAAGCGGAACTGCCCCAAGTATTTGGCGGATAAGAAGGATGGCAAGGTTAACAAAGGTATATGTGATATACATGTTATTGATGTGTACCTTACTAATACTCGCAGTAGCACCTGGTTATTTGATACTGGTTCTGTTGCTAATATTTGCAACTCGAAACAGGGGCTACGGATTAAGCGAAGATTGGCTAAGGATGAGGTGACGATGCGCGTGGGAAATGGTTCCAAAGTTGATGTGATCGCCGTCGGCACGCTACCTCTACATCTACCTTCGGCATTAGTTTCAGACCTAAATAATTGTTATTTGGTGCCAGCGTTGAGCATGAACATTATATCTGGATCTTGTTTAATGCGAGACGGTTATTCATTTAAATCAGAGAATAATGGTTGTTCTATTTATATGAATAATATCTTTTATGGTCATGCACGCTTGAAGAGTGGTCTATTTTTAATCGATAGTAGTGATACACATATTCATAATGTCGAAGCCAAAAGATGCAGAGTTGATAATGACAGTGCAACTTATTTGTGGCACTATCGTTTGGGTCATATTGGTGTAAAGCGCATGAAGAAACTCCATACTGATGGAATTTTGGAATCACTTGATTTTGAAGCGCTTGGTACTTGCGAACCGTGCCTCATGGGCAAGATGACCAAAACACCGTTCTCCGGAACTGTGGAGAGAGCAACATATTTGTTGGAAATCATACATACAGATGTATGTGGTCCGATGAATATTGAGGCTCGTGGTGGATATCGTTGTTTTCTCACCTTCACAGATGATTTGAGCAGATATGGGTATATCTACTTAATAAAACATAAGTCTGAAACATTTGAAAAGTTCAAAGAATTTCAGAGTGAAGTTGAAAATCATCGTAACAAGAAAAAAAAATTCCTACGATCTGATCGTGGAGGAGAATATTTGAGTTACGAGTTTGGCCTACATTTGAAACAATGCGGAATAGTTTCGCAACTCACGCCACCCGGAACACCACAGCGTAATGGTGTGTCCGATCGTCGTAATCATACTTTATTAGATATGGTGCGATCTATGATGACTCTTACTGATTTACCGCTATCGTTTTGGGGTTATGCTTTAGAGACGGCTGCATTCACTCCAAATAGGACACCATCGAAATCCGTTGAGACGACGCCTTATGAACTATGGTTTGGCAAGAAACCAAAGTTGTCGTATCTTAAAGTTTGGGGTTGCGATGCTTATGTGAAGAAACTTCAACCTGATAAGCTCGAACCTAAATCGGAGAAATGTGTCTTCATAGGATACCCAAAGGAGACTGTTGGGTACACCTTCTATCACAGATCCGAAGGCAAGATATTCGTTGCTAAGAATGGATCCTTTCTAGAGAAGGAGTTTCTCTCAAAAGATGTGAGTGGGAGGAAAGTAGAACTTGATGAGGTAACTGTACCTGCTCCCTTATTGGAAAGTAGATCATCGCAGAAATCAGTTTCTGCGACACCTACACCAATTAGTGAGGAAGTTAATGATAATGATCATGAAACTTCAGATCAAGTTATTACTGAACCTCGTAGGTCAACTAGATCAAGATCCGCAACAGAGTGGTACGGCAATCCTGTTTGGTAATGACGAACCTACGAACTATGGAGAAGCGATGGTGAGCCCAGATTCCGCAAAATGGCTTGAAGCCATGAAATCCGAGATGGGATCCATGTATGAGAACAAAGTATGGACTTTGGTTGACTTGCCCGATGGTCGGCAAGCCATTGAAAATAAATGGATCTTCAAGAAGAAGACTGACGCTGATGGTAATGTTACTGTCTATAAAGCTCGACTCGTTGCGAAAGGTTTTCGACAAGTTCAAGGGATTGACTACGATGAGACCTTATCACCCGTAGCGATGCTTAAGTCTGTCCGAATCATGTTAGCAATTGCCGCATTTTATGATTATGAAATTTGGCAAATGGATATCAAAACTGCATTCCTGAATGGATTTCCAGAAGAAGAGTTGTATATGATGCAACCGGAAGGTTTTGTCGATCCAAAGGGAGCTAACAAGGTGTGCAAGCTCCAGCGATCCATTTATGGACTGGTGCAAGCCTCTCAGAGTTGGAATAAATGCTTTGATAGTGTGATCAAAGCATTTGGTTTTATACAGACTTTTGGAGAAGCCTGTATTTACAAGAAAGTGAGTGGGAGCTCGATAGCATTTCCGATATTATATGTGGATGACATATTACTGATTGGAAATGATATAGAATTTCTGGATAGCATAAAGGGATACTTGAATAAGAGTTTTTCAATGAAAGACCTCGGTGAAGCCGCATATATACTAGGCATTAAGATCTATAGAGATAGATCAAGACGCTTAGTTGGACTTTCACAAAGCACATACCTTGACAAAGTTTTGAAGAAGTTCAAAATGGATCAAGCAAAGAAAGGGTTCTTGCCTGTACTACAAGGTGTGAGATTGAGTAAGACTCAATGCCCGACCAGTGCAGAAGATAGAGAGAAGATGAAAGATGTTCCCTATGCTTCAGCCATAGGCTCTATCATGTATGCAATGCTGTGTACCAGACCTGATGTGTCCCTTGCTATAAGTTTAGCAGGAAGGTACCAAAGTAATCCAGGAGTGGATCACTGGACAGCGGTCAAGAACATCCTGAAATACCTGAAAAGGACTAAGGATATGTTTCTCGTTTATGGAGGTGACAAAGAGCTCACCGTAAGTGGTTACGTTGATGCAAGCTTTGACACTGATCCGGACGATTCGAAATCGCAAACCGGATACGTATTTACATTGAACGGTGGAGCTGTCAGTTGGTGCAGTTCTAAGCAAAGTGTCGTGGCGGGATCTACGTGTGAAGCGGAATACATAGCTACTTCGGAAGCAGCAAATGAAGGAGTCTGGATGAAGGAGTTCATATCCGATCTAGGTGTCATACCTAGTACATCGGGACCAATGAAAATCTTTTGTGACAATACTGGTGAAATTGCCTTAGCAAAGGAATCCAGATTTCACAAGAGAACCAAGCACATCAGAAGACGCTTCAATTCCTTCCGGGAGTTAGTCCAGGTGGGAGACATAGAAATTTGCAAGATACATACGGATCTGAATGTTGCAGACCCGTTGAGTAAGCCTCTTCCACGAGCAAAACATGATCAGCACCAAGACTCCATGGGTGTAAGAATCATTACTATGTAATCTAGATTATTGACTCTAGTGCAAGTGGGAGACTGAAGGAAATATGCCCTAGAGGCAATAATAAAGTATTATATATTTCCTTATATCATGATAAATGTTTATTATTCATGCTAGAATTGTATTAACCGGAAACATAATACATGTGTGAATACATAGACAAACAGAGTGTCACTAGTATGCCTCTACTTGACTAGCTCGTTAATCAAAGATGGTTATGTTTCCTAGCCATAGACATGAGTTGTCATTTGATTAACGGGATCACCTCATTAGGAGAATGACGTGATTGACATGACCCATTCCGTTAGCTTAGCACCCGATCGTTTAGTATGTTGCTATTGCTTTCTTCATGACTTATATATGTTCCTATGACTATGAGATTATGCAACTCCCGTTTACCGGAGGAACACTTTGTGTGCTACCAAACGTCACAACGTAAATGGGTGATTATAAAGGTGCTCTACAGGTGTCTCCAAAGGTACTTGTTGGGTTGGCGTATTTCGAGATTAGGATTTGTCACTCCGATTGTCGGAGAGGTATCTCTGGGCCCACTCGGTAATGCACATCACTATAAGCCTTGCAAGCATTGTGACTAATGAGATAGTTGCGGGATGATGTATTACGGAACGAGTAAAGAGACTTGCCGGTAACGAGATTGAACTAGGTATCGAGATACCGACGATCGAATCTCGGGCAAGTAACATACCGATGACAAAGGGAACAACGTATGTTGTTATGCGGTTTGACCGATAAAGATCTTCGTAGAATATGTGGGAACCAATATGAGCATCCAGGTTCCGCTATTGGTTATTGACCGGAGAGGTGTCTCGGTCATGTCTACATAGTTCTCGAACCCGAAGGGTCCGCACGCTTAACGTTACGATGACAGTTATATTATGAGTTTATATGTTTTGATGTACCGAAGGTTGTTCGGAGTCCAGGATTTGATCACGGACATGACGAGGAGTCTCGAAATGGTTGAGACATAAAGATTGATATATTGGACGACTATATTTGGACACCGGAAGTGTTCCGGAGAAGTTTCAGATTAAACCGGACTGCCGGAGGGTTACCGGAACCCCCCGGGGAAGTATTGGGCCTTAGTGGGCCTTGAGGGGAGAGAGGGCAGCAGCCAGAAGGTGGTGCGCCCCCTTCCAGGAGGAATCCTAGTTGGACTAGGAGAGGGGGGCGTAGCCCCCTTTCCCTCTCCCTCTCCCTCTCTTTCCTTCCCCCCCTCTTTTCCTAGTAGGACTAGGAAAGGGGAGTCCTACTCCTAATAGGAGGAGGACTCCCCCCTCTCTGCTGGCCTCCCCCTTGCTCCTTTATATACGGGGGCAGGGGGGCACCTCTAGACACACTTGATATACGATATTTTAGCCGTGTGCGGTGCCCCCCTCCACTAGATTACACCTCGATAATACCGTTGCGGAGCTTAGGCGAAGCCCTGCGTCGGTGGAACATCATCATCGTCACCACGCCGTCGTGCTAACGAAACTCTCCCTCAACACTCAGCTGGATCGGAGTTCGAGGGACGTCATCGAGCTGAACGTGTGTAGATCTCGGAGGTGCCATGCGTTCGATACTTGATCGGTCGGATCGTGAAGACGTACGACTACATCAACCGCGTTGTGATAACGCTTCCGCTGTCGGTGTACGATGGTACGTGGACAACACTCTCCCCTCTAGTTGCTACGCATCACAATGATCTTGCGTGTGCGTAGGAAAATTTTGAAATTACTACGTTACCCAACAACGCCGTGTAGGCCTATGCTGATACGTTGAGGGTGCTGCGTTTGCAATGGCTGTCGGCGGCAGGGAAGAAGACTTTAGACGGCAGACGGCCGGGTCGGGGGATATATCCTGTTGCCGTGGACGAGGCGGTCGTAGGAGCGGCAACGGCAAGGTGGACGATGGCGCCGATGAAGCTAGAGGAGGCGATGAAAGGATCCTGCTCCAGCGCCGTGGATGAGAGACATCCATCTCTTGTAGTGGACGACGGGGTAGGGGTAGCGGCTCCGGCAAGGTGGAGGCTGGTGTGGCGGACGGAGGAGGCTGGCCGCAGTGCGGAGGTCGTCGTGCCGCCGATGGTGTCTGAGTGGGGAAATGGAGGGGAGGGGGGATCTCAAACTTTGGGACGCGCTTCTCTGAAATGGGGGAAAGTTACGAACTTATCCCCCGTTTAAAATTTCGGACATCGCGTCGGTTGGGGATAGGACGGTAATCTCGCATCTCCCAAATATTTGCCGGTAACTATTTCGGGCGAGGCGAGGGTGTTTTTCCACCCACGGTTGTCGCCCACGTTGTATGAAAGTTACACATCTGATAGGGCGGTTGTGTCACGTCTGATGGAAGTTACACATCTGCCCCTATTTAAAATATTAGCCTACATCGATTTCGGACGAGGAGAGTTTGTTTTGCCGCCCACCGTGTATGAATGGGGAAATGGAGGAAGAGACACATGTCTTTCGGACGAGCTTGAATCAAATGTGTTTTGCCGCCCACGTTTGGCGCCCACCGTGTCTGAATGGGCTCAGAGGCCGTCGTGTCACGTCTGATTGAAGTTACTAGTCTACCCCTATCGACAACAGTGTAAATCCGGTCGATAAGGATGTCAAGTGTCAGGGGTAGACAATAATTTCCATCATGCAAACACTTGCTTCGGGCAGCCCACAAATTATAGTGGGTGTTTAGCCGCTTCGTTCAAAACTTGGGAGAATTAGCATTCACGTTTGCCCTGGGACCTGGCAAACTAAATTCAAATCCAATTTGTATTCAATTACGAATATCCACAGATAATTATACGTTTTGTTATTTATTTCTTCAAAACCACAACAAAGATTTATTCCACCTTTATATATGATTATGATTTAGAAATGCCGTGATCTTCGAATTCAGTAGGTTGGATACACTCTGAGTCAAACAGTTATGTCATCCAATACAATATGCTCACACGAAAAACAGTTCACCTTATGTCAATCATACAAGTACTGAGGATTACCTCGCCTAAAAAATTCGGATCATTACAACACATGGACAACATAGGGGGTCTTGCAACATAATCCATTCAGAGACATGACACAACATGCAAGTACAATAATCTAATGACAATTTCAACTGGTATCTAAAGAAGAACCGGGATTACCTTGGGCTTCAGATAGCAGAAACAGCAGGACCTCCTCCGTCTTACTTCCTCCAATTCTTGGGTTGCTTGCATAATGCGTGCCACTAATTCTGTAATTTCCAGCCTCAAGATAAAGATTACCTCATTCATGGCAGTCACACCATCTCTTTCTGCCTCTAGTGGAGCCTCAAGCACTATAATATATGTGCTCAGACTGCTCTCCGGCGGTGTTGCCTCTGAACTGCTACCATCTGGTAACATGGATGGCGCACTGCTTCCACAAATAGATTCTGGGGTTGTACATTGTGTCCTAGTGTGAACGGCATCCTGAAAGGTTTCTGCTGGACATCAGTAAGAGATAGTTATCGTCTGATCCAGGCAGTAAGCTTACATGGTAAACGACGGACGAATTATTGCCGAGCATGGCAAGCTATATTTAAATGGTTCGAAGCAGCATCAGCTGAAAAGAAATTAAAATGGTAAGATGAAACTAGGGATGTAAGTGGCAAATAAATGACATCCGCCAGTCCCATCTAGTTAGTTTTTGCTACATCCCTAGTTCATTTTCCTCAAAAAACAAAAACTCTTTTGAACTATCATAACACTAGTGGACTTTAATCGGGATTAAACGGGACCCAGTTGACATCCCTAGTTGAAAGGGAGTGTACAACCGCTATATTTAAGTTGCCAAGGCATCTAAGCAGTTGAAATAATCTGAGAAAGCACTTAACAGTGTGGCCTCATATAAACTACGAAGACAGTCTTGTGATGAAGTTGAGAGGAAAAGTTAAGGACTCAAATGAAATAGGCATGCATTTGTTTACGATAGTACAGCAGGCACTGCTGACATATTGGCCAACTCAGGTATAGCGTAACAACAAATAAGCATTTGAATCAAGCAATACAGCAAAGCAGACAACTGAACTATTTGTAATTCGGTAGGATTACACGTTGAGGGCACAAGCCAAGAAAGCAGCCCACTCGCATTACATTGCACATGTACTAAAACACACTGGCTTACCATATGTTGATGTGAAGCCTAGCTGCTGTTGCAATGTTCTTTGAAGATATCGTCAGCATCCCGTGGTTGCAAATCTAGTTGTTGTAGTTTATTCTGCACCATCTATTTAGGTAAAATTAATTTTAATCGCATGCAGTGGTCCGAATTGATCATCAATGGTTCATCTAAACTAATGAAAGAAGGGTGTGTGCATACACGACAATAGATCTGCTACCCTCTATTTTTATGCTTGTTCGTGGTGCCAGCCCCAAAAGAACAAATATTTTGCTTGATGGGGTTGGCAGCTCCATAATTAATAGAAGCATCAAATTAGTCATGCAACTTGGGAAGATCAAGAACACACAAACAAGTAATGAACAGAGGCTCGGTTAATAGCTAGCATCAGCAAATGTAGGGTAAAACAAACAAAAAGCAGTGGAACCACATGCCAGTTTGCTGATGTGTAATTAAGCAAAGAGAACATTAAGCAGTCTGATGGAACCAACAGGTGGCATCAGAACAAAACTAAAGCATATTAACTATATGTGCACTGGTATGTAATTTAGCACATGTAACATGTTCACTGGCAGAAGTATGGCTCTACAGGTGCAAGCAGAATAACGCGTCTTATGAAAAACTGAATGATGCCCTGAAGAAATTCAAAGGTGCGGTGCTTATGCTAGGAAAGTGAACGTAGGCGCCGGCCATTGGATAATAGTACCTGATTCTCGGCGGCGTATGGGTATCGTTGTCATACTGGATAGCTAAGGATCGTCGATGCTGCTCGTGTTGCGGTTGAGTTTGGGCCGCCTGTCGCCGTCGCTGAAGCGGCTCTGGTGCTACGGTTGCGGCACCTGTCGACATACAAGAAAGCTCATCTGTGGTAAGTGAATAGTTGCACGATAAAGAGAAAAACCGAAGGAGTACAAATCGAAATAACCTGATGAGGGTGCGGCGTCGGTAAAGCAGGGCCGGTGGAGTTGAATATGTTGTCCGTGGAGCGGGTCCGGTGCAGTGGACGAAGGCTTCGGCGGGCGCGTTGTACAGTGCTTTCGGTGAGGCGGATCTGTTGCGGTGGACGAGGTCTTGTATGAAGGGCCAGCGAAGGGGCGGATGAGGGAGTCAGTGAAGGGCCTACGCTGTGGTGGACGAGGGCGCCGGTTAAGCAGATCTGGTGCGGTGGACCATGATGGCGGTCAAGGAGATCTGGAGCGGTGGACAAGCCAGACGCTGAAGCGGCTCCGGTGAAGTGGTGAGTTGGCAGTTGGGGGTTCCAAAGTGTGGAAGGTAGATCCAGCGGGGTGTGAGGTCCACCGCTACGGCGGAGGACTAGATTCGGCGGATTGCCGTGGTTGGGGGGTCGGGGAGGGGAAGGGGAGGGGCTCTGGGGAGGAATGTTGGGGGCAAAGAGGGGAGAACAATGGAGTTACCAAAGCAGCCCTTTTCCGTTCATGTGGCAGGGGTAAAACAGGAATATCGCAGGGCTAAACTTTCGGGCGCGTGATATTTCGATGTGAGCGGGAAGTTTGAAAGCTTTTGGCGCCTAAAATTATAAGTATTCTGCTCTCGTACGGCCGACTATGATATCATGGCCGACAATTTGTATGTTTTGCACGCAAAAAAATGTGCAAGTTTTGAAAATCAATGTTTCCAACTCAAAACTTAGATTGTCCATTCAATTCAAATATGGATCATTGAGCTACTACAAGCAAATACCATCATACGGTCCAATTCAAATGAAATTCCAAATGTGTTTATCCTAAATATGATGACAAACGCAAAAATGTGTATGTGTATGAATAAAGTGGATGATTATAAAGTTTGAACATGCCCGTATGTGTATATCTCTAGGTTTGATATATGAATTTGAGATCACGAAATCCCGGCTTAAAAAATGTACCTCCGTTTAAATGAATTACAAAAGCTAATGATGGAGTCGAATTCCAAAATTCCAATCGTAGGTTTGTAATTCTGGTACATCAAGGTATATCACGCATGTTCAAAAGTATCGTTATCTCATAGTACAAACTGTGAAACAAATTGATCAACCATGAGTGCACAATGTCTCAATTACTCTAAAGTCCCTCAAATATAGACACCTCACTCTTTATCTGAAGTCAACCCCCCCCCACCACCACACACACACACACATAGAGAAGTCATTCTCTCCCCCAAACACCAACACATGAGCACATTAACACCCCTCTCTCTTGTAAAGTCCGGACCCCAACATAGGTCTCTATCACTTTGTCTCTCGGGCATGCACACATCTCTTCCCTCACTTTCTAGGTCTCTCGCTATCTCTCTTACCCAAGCACACGCACTATGTAGAGTGTATATTTCCCATACACACAAAACGTCGCCCCAAAATGTCTATCTCCCTAGTCATGTGGTTCTCTCGCACTCACCTCACACACCACCCCCACTGCAAACAAGCACACTTTGTCTCCTTGTGCACCACTCTCCTCTTTCTATCTATCCGACATGCAGACCAGCCCCAGCTCCTTCCCTGTATACATATATGTCATGACTATTTGCATAGCTCCCTAATGTATAATCGTTCTCGATTTTGCACATTGTTCTCTACACCATCTATTCTAGATCTCTCATGAAGTCCCTATCACACACACGATGACTCGCTTTCCTTGCGTCTCCGTTCATAGGCCAATTTCGGACAACATCAACATTGTCTCCCTATCTATACGCCATTTATGGACACAAACGACCCCTCTCGCCCCCTCTCTTCCTCTCTCTCTCTCTCTCCATCGCTAGCTCTCTCTTTCTCTCACTCTCACACCCCTCTCCCACACACACACTCGATGTCTCTTCCAAATAGTCTGCTCCCCCCGCCCGCACCCGTGCTATCTCGCTACTACACATGTCACACCATTCCCCCTTCCCTTATACTAGGTTTACATCATCAGTGGTCTCTCTACTCCACATACACTCTCTCCCTCTCACACACAAACGCGTGCACAAACACACACAGACACGCACAAACACCCATTTATTTGGATCCTCATCTCTCCTCATGTCCGCATGTGTATCTCACACACTCACTCTCTAATTATGTATATGTGTCTCCATGTTACACAACACAAAGCCCCATGTACATGTCTCTCTCTATCCTCCACACACATAGACACAAAGAATCTGTTATCATTGCCTCAGTCTCTAACATATCACACACGCACACTGTCTCTCTCTCTCTCGCAAACACGCTCAACAACGGTTTCCCCGTGAATAACTTACCGTCTATTCATCAACAGTCGTGGCAGTACGGCGAACATGAGACGTGAAAAAGAATAAATCTACACGTGCTTAGACCACCTAGTATGACTACTAGGACTAGAGCAAGCCAAAAAGCGCGCCGCCGTTACCCCCTCCTTGTCAGCGACGGGAAAATCTTTGTTTTACAAAGTCGAGAAGTCATTGTGCTAAGGCCCCACATGCCGAGGCGTTGAATAGAATGTAGATGCTAGTTTACGGAAGCAAGTATTGATAATACGTTTGTATCTCCATACTTATATTTCTTCTCTTACAAAAAACCGAGTTGGTGATGATGGTACGTGTGCCATCTTGCAATATAGACCGTCCGATCTATATCTGACGGATGGAAATTAAACTAAAAGATACCCGCACCCCTCTCCACATTTGCAGACAAGGCCTTCCCTCGTTCATCCTTATCTCCAACAAACCTCATTGTTGAGCAATTAAGAAAGGAAGCCTCTGGAACAAACTGGCCTGGTGCCCGCTGCCGGCGTCGTCAATCCCCATGCCTCCGCTCAGTCCGACCACCAACCACCATCACACCCCACTCCTCTTCACCTTATCTCATATTTCTCGAGATATCATTAGTTTTTACACATGGGATTACTCCCGCAAGGGTCAATCACAACAATGCATCTTGATGTTCCATGCAATGCACGGATCTTGCTGGTACTCCTACACAAGACTAAGTTGGTGATGCTGGTGTGTCTGCCATCCGTCGTTTCCGACCATTAGATCTACATCTAACGATTGTGAGGTAAGTTGTTGCCTTTTCTCACCAACATCCCACATTCCTACCAATTTGCAGAAAAAACCCATAATTAGTATCTTAAAACCAACCACATCCCTCCCTGACCTCACCAAAACAGCCCAAGGAATATATTCTAATTGAAACATAATATATCTCTAGTGACATATGTATATCAAAATTAGAGTGTTTTGTACCAAGTTCTAATTATGATTCGTTGCAACGGACATGAACATTGCTAGTATTTCCAACCATGCATTTTTTTTCCTAGTATTCCATAGTTTCGAGTTTTCCATCAAGATATTAGTCACTCATGGTTAATATTTACTTTCAATCATGTACACATATGCACTATGTAACTAGCCTTGCTTATTGGCTTCCAAAGCTTAACTTTCACTCCTACTTACAATATGTAGAGTATTTAACAAAAACTACCACTTTCAACCAGCCCTAGGAAGAATCTATTGTACAAAAGATAGCAAAAACATACCCAAAATTTCTTAATCCACGCCAAAAACTACCTAGTACTCCTACCGATTAGGTTCGTTTAAACCCATTTATGACAGGGTTGGCCCACACGTCCGTGCTGAGAGGCAGCTTAAACCAACAAATTTCGTTTGACCATTGACACGAGGGACCCACATCTGACCTTCTATCCTGTTATTCCCCCTCAAATCATTATTTTTCCTGAACATTACTTCAAACAGTACTAATGCGTGTTCGTCGGTGGCGCCGGTGATGAGCGAGTTGGCCACCGCTCCGCCGGACGGGCCGGACACCGTGCTGGCCTCCGCACGGGTTGGCAGGCTGGCCCGAGCGTGACTCACGAGCGAGCAAGCTGCCGCGCAGGCCTTCGCTCGAGCTAGATGGCTGGCCTTAGCGCGGCGCGCGCGAGGAAGCTGCCGCGCTGCCGTGCCAATCTAGCTAGCAAACCTTGCAGACAAGCAGCTTGATGGAGCTATCTTGGCTAGCTAGCGGCCGCAAGCGCCGGACGGAGCTGGCATCCGGGCTGCCGCAACATGGGCTCCACACCGCCGACGGTTTTGACCTCGCCTTCTGCCGGCGGCGGTAGCTGCGTCCCATGGCCGAGGGGAGGCGGCTGCTCTACCGTGCCTCTGAGCACGGCACGGCTGCCGTGCCTTCTTCAGACGCTCGTGGGCGCATTGGCATGGGCTAGAAATTTAACAAAAACTAATCACCCCAGCCCAACCGTTAGATGTGCACACGCCTAAACTGATTAACTATTTGTCTTTTTAGCATTGCCCAATTTTTTATCTTTTTAGGGGAACTAATTAAATAATTAAGTTAAAAATAATTAATTATAATTAATAAATGACCAACGCTGTAAAACGAAAAGTGCACTGGGCCGTCAGCGAGGATCACCACCCTAAATCCCTCCATCCGGCCACGTAATAAAAAAGTAGTACACTCTTTTGATCTATTATTGTACATGTTGGCTATAAGAGGGCTGTAGATGACATGGCACTGGCTTATAGCCAGCAGCTGGCTATACTATTAACCATTAGGGGTTTCTTGTAAGGAACAATGCACGTACTACTAGCAACAAAAGGCGATTCTAGGTTGTGTTGTACTCCAACGAGTACTGCTAGTGGTCACGGGAGTGTATACCTCGTTTTGTGGGTTCGATCCCGGCCGAATGCACGGCGGCCTTTTTTTAAAATAGTACTACTACACTTTGCTGCGAGACAATATTTTACACGGGTAGTTTAAGTTTTGAACTCAAACGGACGTGCGGCCCCACAATCTGGGTGCACTGGACAGCCTAGCCACGTGAACGGGTTTTCCTTCCCAGCATCCCGTGGCTCGTGTGCTCGCCCTAGCCGCACCTCGCTTGCAGCTTCTAGCTAGTATCATATTTAAACTGGCGCCTCCGAATTAAGCCCGAGGAGCCGGAAAAGCCTGGCGGGGCATTGGGAACTGTGCAATATGGCTCTGTACGTAAAGTGCTCTACTACTACTCTATAGCTTGTGGCGTTGCACGCATGGACTTCACTCCATTATCGGCTCTACTATAAAAGAAATTCCTCTTGACGTGTTTTTTTTGAAACGGAGGCAAAAGCTTTGCTTCATCTCATTCATAAAGAAGGAACTACTAACAAAGTTCGACGAGATCCATTACACCTCCACAAATGGAAGCGAAAAGCCTAGTCTCGCTGTATCAAATAACTCAAATGTTCTGCCCCCGCAATAACCGTCGCTGATAAACAGGCTGCTAGTGTGTGCGTGAGAGGAGCGGCTGAGTAGGCCAGCTACGTGAGAGGAGCGGCTGAATAGAGCACCGAGAGTACCCACTAGGCCACTACGCAGGTGTACTTCCCCTGCATTGATAGTACAGCGATGGTTCTAGAGAACAGTAGTACCCTCCACTTCCAACTGTAGCTCCTTGGCCCTGAGATTCAAGAGTTCAAAACAGGTGCACTATACTAGACAAGACTAGAAGTACCGTACATCGCACTACTAGTTGAGAGAAGTAGTACTAGTACTCCTACAGTACGAGTACATACTCCCCCGTCACATAATGTAAGACGTTTTTTGACACTAGTTGGCGTGTACAAAAAATGGCAAAAACATACCCAAAATTTCTTAATCCACGCCAAAAACTACTACCTAGTGCCAAAAATTTCTTACTAGTGCTATTATTTACGGTATAATGCAATCCCATAACATTCCATAATGCTAGTACTAGTAGTAAATAATAGCCTCACCCCTTCGCTGAGGAACGATCTACAGTTGGAAGGGACGAGGCCCTGCGGTTACTACGCTCTTATCTCCTCGTCGCCAGTTCCCCTCCCCCCGAAGAGAAGGCAGTTCGTCGCTGCACCCTTGGATTCGCCAGGCGGTTCTCCTCCTCATCTGGGCTGGGAGACCTTGGACGCCGCTCCGACGTCCTCACCACCGCAAGACTCGGTGCTTCCTGCACCAACTTTTTAAAGACGCTGCTTAAACAGGCTTGGGAAAAGGCCATGCTTTTTGGTCATCCATGCATCCTCGAGGAGAAGGTTCTTCTATTGGACAATCCTTCGAACAGTCCACCGCTCCCTGGCCATGGTTGCACGTTGACTCCGTGTCAGGACCCCGATTCCAAGTCACATCGATCTAGCCGGTAACACCTCATATCACTTTGCGGCCTCACGCACGGTATTCCCACGGGTGTCGCCTTACCATGGCCCAGGACCGTTTGCGCCTTTTGGCTCACGTATATGATAGTGTCGCTAGCATCATATGACAGAGAACCCGGGCCGACATGACTAGTCGTGAACCCAAAGTGGCACTAACTTACGGGGACAGGCATACATGAATCAACATCGAGCATGTCGGTCAGCAGCCTGCGAATCCGGGCTGTAGCACTGGGCTAACAGGACTCCGGGAACCCGGGCTGTAGCAGGCTAGGCAGGACTCCGGATGTCACCGCGTGACATTTCCCCGAAGGGACAGACACAGGAACGAAGTGAATCACATGCCGGCCAGTCAAGTGTTCCAGAGCAGTAGTGCTGGGCTAGCAGGACTCCGGTGAACCGGGCTGTAGCGGACTACTATGGCTCATGGAAGCACAAGACTACATTTCCCCATAAGAGAGGCTACCAAGGATAAACAACTAGGTTGCCGGATCCCACACATACCAAGCATTTCAATCATACACACAATATGCTCGATATGTGTAAATACAACATGGCATCACAACATAACTCTACGACTCAAGTATTTATTCATTAGGCTTCGAGGAGCGAGATATTACAAACATGGGTCTCATGACCCAACATTCAGAGCATACAAGTCAAAGCACATGCGGAAGCTTAACATGTCTGAGTACAGACATCTACAAATGAAAAAGGCTGAGAAGCCTGACTATCTAGCAGATCCTACGAGGGCACAAGATCGTAGCTGAAGTATCAAGCTAAACGTCGAAGTCCACACAGAACTACTAGCGAGACTGACGTCTCTCTGCAAAACATAAAATAGGCAAATGTGAGTACAAATGTACCCAGCAAGACATACATCAGAACTAGCTACATATGCATCGGTATCAACAAAGGGGGTAGTGGAGTTTAACTGCAGCAAGCCAGCTTTGACTCAGTGGCTATCCTAAACTACAACTGCAGGTAACTCTTCTGAGGTGGCGCACACGAGTCCGCATATTCACAATATCAATACACCACGGTTCCGCTCCCGTCTCCCTACGAGAACGCCATCCATAGCACTCACACTTATCTTGCGAGTTTTAGAGTATCCACTTTCACTTGTCTATGAACTGTACAGGCAACCCAGAAGTCCTTTTCCGCGGACACGGCTATTCGAATAGATGATGTTAAACCTGCAGGGGTGTACTTCTTCACACACGCTCTCGCCACTTACCACCATCTACACGTCGTGTATCTCGGCAACCTTCAAGCGGAAGCCTGGCGAGGGAGTCAGCCACGACCTGACTAACCACACAAGTCTCTCGTCCAGATTTATCACCTATTCGGGTTCCATCCGCAAGGAGATCCGGCCGGAGTGTCGCTCACGGCCCCAAACGATCTGTGTAGGGTTCCCGAGCCCACCATCCGGGTGCCACTCGGTACACCAGGCCACGTGTGCCTAGTCTGTACCCAGCCCACCTGTACCGGGTGCCACTTGGTAGACTACTAACACTACCTACAAACACCAGAAACTAGTTGCAACTCCTGGACAGAGATCAAGTTGATTAATAAGTCGAGTGGGGTCGAGTTACCGGAACCCAATGTGTGGTAGTAACTATTCATGGATCACAAACACAGAAGTCAGTTCCTGAGGACGGCTGCGATGAGACAACCCACCATGTACTCCTACATGGCCTCTCACCGCTACCTTTACCAAAACGTGTTCACACACTTAGCTCTCAATAGTAGGACATGTTCACACACCTCTAATTCATCCCCGATGAATCAGACCTGACTCAACTCTAGGCAGTAGCAGGCATGACAAACAAGCATGAATGAGTAGGCACATTAGGGCTCAAACAACTCCTACTCATGCTAGTGGGTTTCATCAATTTACTGTGGCAATGACAGGTCATGTAGAGGAAAGGGGTTGAGCTACCGCAACATGTAACAGTTGAAACATTGTTGTCCTAATGCAGTAAAAGAGAGCAGGAGCGAGAGAGTGGGGTTGTATCAAAATGAACAAGGGGTTTTTGCTTGCCTGGCACTTCTAAAGATGATATAACTCTTCATCGGTGTCATCGGACTCATCGTCGAAACCACGTCTACCGAGGGGGAACAACACCGGCAAACAGAGAAGAAACACGATCAATGCAATGCACAATATGATGCATGATCATGACATGTCAATATGCTGTGATTTGAGCTAATGGAGCTAAGAACAGAAGGTTTTGAGTTGGTTTGAACCAAAGGTTCAAATTCAAATTCAAACTAAGAACTTATAAAGTGCATTATCATGTTTTGATCTAAACAGCAAGGTTAAGTTGTTTAAACATGCATGAAACCGGTACAAATGGATAGATTGGATTTTTCTGATCATTTTTTATATATAACACTTTGCATTTGGAGTTACCGATTAATTTCTATGATTTTTAGAAGTTAGCACTATTTTCTGGAATTTCCTATATAAGAATAAATCTAGAAAAAGGTTAACTGCGTCAGCATGACGTCGTGCTGACGTCTGCAGGTCAAAGGTGCCAGCCCAGGTCAAACCTGACGGCTGGGACCCACATGTCAGTGTAACAACTAACTAACAGAGTTAGTTAGTGTTACGTAACACTAATCTAGGTTAATTAGGGCCTGGGCCCGCATGTCAGTGAGTCAACCAATTAACTAAGTTAATTTGCGCTAACTAAGCTAACACCTAAACTAAACAGGGGTATGGCCCACACGTCAGTGACCCTGAGGGGCTCAAATCCCTGGTCAACCGGGGCTAATCCACCGGCGACTCAACGCCGGCGAGGCCAGACGCGGCGGCGAGGGGCGGGATTCCTCCTTCGGTGACCAAATGGCCGGCGGAGGGCATCTACGTGATGCTGGCGATCCCGCGCGTCGAGTGGTGCAGTCAGTTACGCCGGGGGCGACCTATATCGACGGCGGCAAGCGCAAAGGCGGCGGCCGGAGTTCAGGTGTCAGCGGAAACGGCATTGTGGGGCACGGGCGAGCGAAGTAAAACGCTGCGCAGCAACCTGGGGTCACCAGGAGCTCGGTGAGGTGCACGGGCGCGACTCGTTCGAGATCAGGCCACGGCGGCGACAAGGCCGCGTGGCGGCGAGCTTCTGGCACGGCTGGGATCGATGGCTGCGGCATGAATTCGTCAAGGGGAGCAGTGGGTTCGGCAGAGGGGCTCACGGCGGGGTTGTCGGTGATCTCACCATGCTCGGGGACGGCCTGGTGACGATGAATCGGTCGACGACGGCCGTCGGTGCAGAGGACGAAGATGGCATCGACGACGGCGCTCCAGGGCGTCCGGCGTCATGTGGCTCGTCGGAGAGGACGGGGGCATCACTGAAGAGCTCGGGGGCGCGTCATAGGGGCTCGGAGATGGCTATGGCCGTGGTGGAGCTTGCCGGCGGCGACGGCTGCGTCGGTCGCGCTCGGGGAAGGGACTAGAGGGCGAGGTAGAGAGCAGAGAGTGAGGGAGAGGAGCGAAGGGGCTGCGGGGCGTCTCCAGACGCGTCGGGGGCGCCTCGGTGGCAAGCAGGAGCTGGAGCTCGGGCGCGCGCGCTGTCGACACGCCTCTGCCTACTGGCAGAGGTTGAAGACAGCCGCTTCAGGCCAGCGGGCTAGGCCAGCTGGAGGAGCTGGGCCAGGTGGGCTGCCAGGTAAGTCAGGTGGGTCTCTCTCTCTCTTCTTTTATTTGTTTATGTTTTCTAGTTTTCTGCTATAGTTTGAGCTTAGGAAAAATACCAAGGCATTTCCTAAAATCCTGAAAATATTCATGGACACTTGCTGAATTATATCAGTGGCCCAAAAATAGTTCCAACATTATTTTAGCATTTAAATTATTTATAGTACTGAAATGCCCAAAGTCAAATACAATAAGATTTAATTCAAAAATCCAGAATGGCCTAGAAATATGTGCATCATTTTTGTGAGAGGTGCTGGACCAATTCAGAAATGATGAACATTTCTAAAGGGCATTTTGGGATCATTGAAAAGATTTAAGTTTGAACCTAGTTGAATTCCATTTGCTGCTAGGGTTTATCATCCCCCATTTCAAGTTTCTGAGAAACTTAAGCATGATGCAACAACCAAGCTTGTCCAAGTGCATAGCAAGGCTAGGGACGTGACAACTCACCCCAACTAAACAAGAATCTCGTCTCGAGATTCAAGACGTGAGGTAAGAAGACAGAGGGGACGCAAAGCTAACACGATCTTCATGATCCAACTGTCCTTCTCGAGGATGTTGATTCATTGCATCATCTTGATCTCGACGTCTTGCTTTGAGAACTTCATCCGACACGGGGACAGAAGAGCGAGATAACTCCATAGGAATGGATCATCTTAATGATCACAGGATCATCCCAAGGAACGAGACGTGGAAACATCTCTTGAGCTGAGGGCAAAACACATATGAGGGGCGATGGAAAGAAGCAGGTGACGGAGGTTCAGATTAGAAGGCAACGATTCCATGCTTAGAAGATGGTGCATGGTTTCAAGATAGCGAGGAAATAATCGCCATGATTCCCTAACAGGGCACCTTCGGAAAGGTGACTCATGGAATTATTCCCTTAAGTGGCAAGAAGCACTACTGGAATCAGCTAATTTGCCATCTGCCAGCTCTTTGCCGTCTGCTAGATGATGGCAAATAAGCTCTTTGCCATCAGCTAAACATAAGCAGACGGCAAAGAAAAGGCTGACGGCAAAGAAGCTCTTTGCCATCTGCCAGCTCTTGGCCGTCTGCCAGCAGACAGCAAAGAATCTTTGCCGTCCGCTGGCAGACGGCAAAGAGTGTGGTGGCCCCCACCCCCCGCTCGTTTGGAAAAATCCTAACGGCCCACCTCTTTGCCGTCCGCTAGCGGACGGCAAAGAGGCAGAAAGGCGGACGGCAAAGGCTGGCGGACGGCAAAGAGGGCACTTGCCTAACGGCAGGTACCCCCACCCGTTACTCACTTCGTCCTCGCCTCGCCTTTCTCCTCCCACCCCGCCGCCGCCGCCGCCGCCCGCCGCCCGCCGCCGCCCCGTCGCCCCCGCCGCCCCGTCGCCCCGTTGCCCCGGCTCCCGCCGGCCAGCGCCCCGTCGCCCCCCCCCCCGCCCCGGCCCCCCGCCGCCCCGCGCCCCACCGCCGCCCCGCGCCCCCCGCCGCCTCCTCCTCCACCGCCCCGCCCCGGCACCCCGCCGCCCCGCCTCCTCAACCGCCCCGCCCCGGCCCCCCGCCGCCCCGGCCCCCCGCCGCCCCGGCCCCCCGCCGTCCCGCCTCCTCCACCGCCCCGCCCCGGCCCCCCGTCGCCGGCCCCTCCCCGACCCGTCGCCGCCCCCCAAAGTGAGCCCCTCCCATTTTTTTTCTATTTTTTTGTTTTTTTTTCTGTTTAGATAAGGTTTTTTTAGTTTAAGTTTTTTCAGTTTAGAATTAATTAGTTTAGGTTATTTAGTTTAATTAGTTTAGGTTAATTAGTTTAAATAGTTTAGTTTTAATTAGTTTAGGTTTTAGTTTAGGTTTAGGTTAAGTAGAAGGGGGAAGAAGAAGAAGAAGAAGAAGAAGAAGAAGAGGAGGAGAGGAGGAGGAGGAGGAGGAGGAGGAGGAGGAGAAGAAGAAGAAGAAGAAGAAGAAGAAGAAGAAGAAGAAGAAGAAGAAGAGAAGAAGAAGAAGAAGAAGAAGAAGAAGAAGAAGAAGAAGAAGAAGAAGAAGAAGAAGAAGAAGAAGAAGAAGAGGAGGAGGAGGAGGAGGAGGAGAAAGAAGAAGAAGAAGAAGAAGAAGAAGAAGAAGAAGAAGAAGAAGAAGAAGAAGAAGAAGAAGAAGAAGACAGAAGAAGAAGAAGAAGAAGAAGAAGAAGAAGAAGAAGAAGAAGAAGAAGAAGAAGAAGAAGAAGAAGAAGAAGAGGAGGAGGAGGAGGAGGAGGAGAGGAGGAGGAGGAGAAAGAAGAAGAAGAAGAAGAAGAAGAAGAAGAAGAAGAAGAGAAGAAGGAAGAAGAAGAAGAAGAAGAAGAAGAAGAAGAAGAAGAAGAAGAAGAAGAAGAACAAGAAGAAGAAGAAGAAGAAGAAGAAGAAGACGAGGAGGAGGAGGAGGAGGAGGAGAAAGAAGAAGAAGAAGAAGAAGAAGAAGAAGAAGAAGAAGAAGAAGAAGAAGAAGAAGAAGAAGAAGAAGAAGAAGAAGAACAAGAAGAAGAAGAAGAAGAAGAAGAGAAGACGAGGAGGAGGAGGAGGAGGAGGAGAAAGAAGAAGAAGAAGAAGAAGAAGAAGAAGAAGAAGAAGAAGAAGTAGAAGAAGAAGACGGGGGATGAGAAGAAGTAGAAGAATGAGAAGAAGTAGAAGTAGTAGAAGAATGAGAAGACCCCCTGACCCCCCAACCCCGACACCACACCCCGACTCCACCCCGACACCCGACCCCCTAACCCCTTGACCCCGAGACGACACCCCGACCCCCCGACCCCCTAACCCCCTGACCCCGACACGACACCCCGACCCCCGGACCCCGAAACAGCACCCCGACCCCGACGCGGCACCCCGACACCGACACGGCACCCCGACACCGACACGACACCCCGACCCCCGACACGACACCCCTGACACCCCGACCCCGAGACCCCGACCCCGACACCCCGACCCCGACACCCCGACCCGACACCCCGACCCCGACACCGACACGGCACCCCGACCCCGACCCGGCACCCCGACCCGACACCCCGACCCCGAGACCCCGACCCCGACACGGCACCCCGAGACCGACACGACACCCCGACCCCCGACACCTCCCGAAAAGGTGTTCTTTGGCCTTCCAGAAGCCGACGGGGTCATATATTTGTGAATTATTAGTTAGGTCATATATCTTTCGATTTTGTTATGAAAAACATCATATATAATTGTGTTGATCGGGTAGTTTTAAATGTGCAGTTGTTTCATCGCTGCGAGGTTTGGTGTTCGACGACCTCGCCGTGCGTTTGACGAGCTCTGCCCCTTCGTTCGTGGGTGAGCACAAATGACATGTCCTCCTCCCCCATTAATTATTTGATCTATTCCGATGAAACTTGATAGCTAGATATATATGTGTCTTGAATCATCAGTATGCGTAACCAATATGTGTCTCCCGTTCGAAAGCGTCATAGTTATAAATATGCATGCATTTGCATATTTATAACCTTGATTCTTTCGAATTGTCCAACGCTATCCATGGACAGCCCGAGTATGTTTAGATTGGGTTCGTTTTCCCATATGCTTTGCTCCGGATCCGACGCATAAATTTCGTCAGTGCCTCCCCTGTTGTTCTCCGGGTACACATCCTCTCTGTTTATTGCAGAGACATGTATCAGGAGAACAGCGGGGAGGTGCTGCCGAAATTTTGCGTAGGATCCGGGGCATAGCATGGGAAAATGAACCCAATCTAAACATACTCGGGTGGGATTAGGACCTATCATTACCTATTAGAGTGTAGGTTGCATGGACGTAATAAAATTGACAAAATAGATCAACTGATGAATACATACATGGTGAATTATATATATATATATATATTTGTTGTGTGTCTAGTAGCTCTGAAAGTCAAGATGAGTGATCGTGCGTGGATGTACACCGGTCACACTGGTCAGAACAAATGGAGCACTGAATGGTTCACAAAAACCAAGGGGTTTGTGCGAGCCGCATTTGCAAATGGCCAGAGGAAAACCTGGCGCCCCTGTTTACGGTGCGGCAATTGGGAAAAGAGGACAGAGACTGAAATGGGCAAACACCTGCAGAAGAGTGGTTTTACGCCCGATTATACGGTGTGGACATTTCATGGTGAGTCTGCCCAACGTGACCGAGCTGAGGTGGATCGTCGTCGCACCGACGAGCATGGTACCGGGATGGAAAACATGGTGCAAGACTTTGATGATGCTCGGGATTCGGACGAGGAGATGGAGGAATCTGCAAAGGCCTTCAATGAAATGTTGGTGTCTTCAAAACGTCCGCTCCATGAGCACACTGAGCTTTGTCAGTTGGATGCCATCTCACAAGTAATGGCTCTGAAGGCTCAGTTCAACTTGGGCAGAGAATGCTACGATGCAATGATGACAGTATTTGGACGCTTTCTACCCAAAGGCCATGTAATGCCTGCAAACCTATACCAGTCGGACAAAATCCTCCGTGCATTGAAGATGCCCTATGATAAGATACATGCCTGTGAGAAAGGATGTGTCTTGTTTAGGCTTGACTATGCGGACTTGAACTATTGTCCCATTTGCAAGTCTTCCAGGTATGTTGTGGTAGACAACGGTATGGGTGAGAAGACACAGACCAAAATCCCCGTTAGTGTTCTTCGGTATATGCCAACCGTACCAAGACTTCAATGTATTTTCATGGTCGAAGAGACGGCCAGACAGATGACATGGCACAAAACGGGCAAAAGAACCGAACTAGATGCAGATGGGAATCTGATGATTGTACACACATCGGATGGTGTTGCGTGGAAAAAGTTTGATGAATTACATGGTGACAAAGCGGCAGATCCGAGGCATCCTCGAGTCGACATCAGCATGGATGGGTTCAGTGTGTTTGGTATGATGGCAGCCCAATACAGTTGTTGGCCCGTATTTGTCTTTCCACTCAATCTCCCCCCCCCCCGGACAGATTATGCAAAGAAAGAACATTTTCCTGACGTTGATAATTCCAGGGCCCAACTATCCGGGGAAAAATATGAATGTGTACATGCAACCGCTTAAGGACGAATTGCAAGAAGCTTGGGATAATGGGTTCAAGACATACGATGCCTATAGCAAACGGAACTTCATAATGCGTGTCTGGTACATGTACTCGACGCATGACTTGCCGGCGTATGCGCTATTCATTGGCTGGTGTGTGCATGGAAGGTTCCCGTGCCCCACATGCAAGGGAGCACTTGAGTTTCGTTGGCTTCAGGCCGGTCGCAAGTTTTCTTGCTTCGACATGCATAGACAGTTCCTGAATCCTCGCCATAAGTTCAGGAAAGACAAGAAGAACTTCATCAGAGGTAGAGTTGTCAAAAACTCTGCACCACATGCATTGACAGGCCAACAGACCCTGGATCAGTTAAACGCTCTCGAGCCAGATCCAGAGCGTCCAGGGTACTTCAAGGGGTATAATTCTAAGCACGCCTGGACTCACAAAACATGCTTATGGGATCTGCCTTACTTCAAAGACCTCCTTTGCCCACACAACATCGACGTGATGCACACTGAGAAGAATATCGCCGAGGCACTTTTTGGTACATTGTTCGGCATAGATGGGAAGTCAAAGGATAATACTAAGGCTAGAGTCGATCTGGAGGCGCTATGTGATAGGCCGTTACAAAACATGAAAGAACTGAAAGGAAAGCAGAACTGGACGAAGCCAAAGGCATGGTTCAATCTTGGAAGGCCGGCTATGAGGGAAATTATCTTGTGGGTGAAAATGCAGTTGATGTTCCCCGATGGGTATGCAGCGAATCTACAGAGGGGAGCCAGTCTTGATAAATTGAAGATATTTGGTCTCAAGAGTCATGATTGGCACATATGGATTGAGCGGGTAATGCCGGTGATGTTGCGTGGCTTCATCCCTGAGGATGAATGGCTAGTACTGGCAGAACTCAGCTATTTCTTCCGTGTTCTTTGTGCGAAAGAACTATCGCCTGGCGTGCTAGAAGAAATGGAAGAGTTGGCGCCGGAGTTGATCTGCAAGTTAGAGAAGATCTTTCCACCGGGCTTCTTTAATCCAATGCAACATTTGATTTTGCATCTCCCGACCGAGGCAAGATTGGGGGGGCCCATGCAAAATCGTTGGTGCTACCCAACTGAGAGGATGCAGAAGACGCTTCGACAAAAATGTAAAAATAAATGTAGAATTGAAGCATCGATGGCTGAGGCATTCATCACTGAGGAGGCGGCAAACTTCGTGACAGCACACTACGAAGCCAAAAATCGTCATTTGCATAATCCGAAGCCTCGGTACAATGCTGACGACCCTAAAAAGGGTGGATCCAACCTCAGCCTATTCAAAGGGAATCTCGCACCAGCCAGTGTTAAAAATCCAGTATCTTTGGATAACAAACAATGGCGGACCATTTCGTTGTATGTCTCCAACAACCTGATAGAAGTGCGGCCGTACATCGAGTAAGTTCTCGGTACATAGTTTCGCAACTTCTATTTCCTTTGAACTGCTCTTATTCCTGGATATTTCATACAGTCGATACGTCGCCTTATTCTCGTATGGAGCGGTGATCCAAAAGGATTCTGTCGAAGAGTATGAGCTTCTCGCAAAGCAAGGTGGCGGCTATCCTGGTTTCATCTCTTGGTTCAAACAAACGGTAATTTCTATTAGACTTGTAGGCTAATTTGTAGGCGGCTATCCCGGTTTCATTCGCTAATTTGTGCGTAATGCAACAATCCTTTCATATTAAACTTGTAGGCTAATTCAGAGTCTATGGACGCCGAATTGAGACAAGTCGCTAATGGTTTTGACTATAAGGTCCGTTCATTTGACAAATACGACATCAACGGGTATCGCTTTCGTACCTATGGCAAAGAGAAAAGAGATATCTATGGCCGACCGAAAGCCTACAAATTGTTGTGTATCTGCTATCGGCGAAGGAGGTACCGAGTATTATGGGAGAGTTGAAGCAATTTATGAACTTCTATTCTATGGTGAAAACCCACCGAATGTCGTAGTCTTCAAATGTTATTGGTTTCAGCCGAAGGAGACTAGAAGAACTCATGAACATATAGGGCTAGTTGAAATCAACCAAAGCACCCATTTAGATGTTCCTGATGTCTATATTACGGCTCAACAGGCGACCCAAGTATTCTATCTACCGTGGGCCTGCCAAACTAATCCAAATCTGAAAGGTTGGGATGTCGTTTGTGAAGTGCCGCCACGTGCTAGACTATCTCCCCCAAAGGAAGAGGATTATGAACCTCACATTAACCCAGACACATATGAAGGAGAATTCTTCCAAGAGACACGTCATTCCAAAAAGCGTTTCAAGAACCGCTATACTTCACCCCAAAACATTGAACTAGACAGCGACAGTGAATCCGACATCACCCCAGAGGAGGAACAAGAAGAGCTGGAACAAGAAGAGGTTACTGCTGCGGATGACCTGTCATTGCTTGACCGATTACGTCAAGGTGGCCTTGCACATGTTGATGCCACTGAACCCTATGAGCCCGTCATTGATTATAGTGATGATGATGATTATGCATTTATTGATGATACTGATCGAGATTATTAGTAGTGTCAGGTATTAAATTTTTTAATGTTGTACTTGATGATGATACACTTAAGTGATACACATATTATTATTCATGTCGGTCTTTTTTTTATGTTGTACTAATTTCGTTTACTGTTTGTCATGGCAGGTGTTGAAAGATGGTGGGCGCTGGTCGGGAGCGCGCCAAGACCCCTTCTTCCTTGGCGCGTGGTCTGAGGTCTTCGATTCCAGACGTACCTCTTCGCCGAGCGTTGCTGGACAGTATGTCCACACCGCCGGGCCCTTCTTCGTCGACCGCGGTGCCCAGCAGGGGACGAGGTAGGAAGAGAGGAGGTGGGGCACGTGGTCGCGGGAGAGGAGGTAGGGTGACTGCTAGGGCGCCTTCCTCGCCGCCACCCCCAGCTGTTTCACCCGAGCACGTGACTGCTAGGGTGGACTCGTCCGAGGAGGAGGCTACACGGACTCCGGTCCACGAGCCTCCGGTCCACAGGTCTTGGGCCCACGAGCCTCAGGTCGACTGGCCTTCGGCCCATGAGAGTTCGGCCCACGAGACCCCGGAGGAGCACACGTCCGGATGGGGTACCTGGCCGGATCAGCCCGAGGAGCCGAGTGGCCATGCTGATGATGGCGGGGAGCCGACTGATCTTGAGGAGGAGGGTGGCACCATCTACCAGCGTGGTGCTACACGGCTCCCGTCCGTGCCGGCGACCCGCGAGCAGAGGTGGTTGATCTTCCCTGATGGGGAGAGGTACGTAAGTGCATTTAATATTTTTGTACCTTCTACATTCACGTTTCTTCAAATAACTAATGCGTTGGCCTTGTCATGCTGCAGGGGTTGGGACCACCATCATAGTGTCCGCCGGCCCAACTGCGTCCTTGGAGTTCTTTGCCGGCAAAACTTCCCGGGGTTTGTCACGTTGCCTGGTGAGGGTCGGCTTCCAGAGCTTGGGTTGAGCTGGGAGCACTACGTGGCTGCCCCGGCCCCGCCGGATGTCATTATCGACGGTGTCGTGTGCGACACGAGGGCAGACATGGTGATCAGGACGTTCTGGGTAATTTCTCCTTTACACATTTCAAAATCTTCAACTAGCTAGTTATTAATTGTACTAATCAATATTGTCTCATTTGATTGCAGACATTCTACAGGTGTGAGGAGGGATACGAGGAGGACAGCGCAAATGTTATCCAGAACGTCTGCAAGCGCCTACTCCAGAACTTACGGCACGAGGCTCGGGTGCAGGCTGTTCGAGACTACTACGCCTTGCGTGGTATCAAGAAGACCAAGCCGGCGTGCCGCGATAAGTTCTTGAGTAAGGAGCAGTACATGAAGGTAATTCTTAAGGCCTTCTACTTAAGTTCCTTCATTTAGTAATTCTTAGCCGTAGCGCTGAAGTTTCTATTTGCTAACTTAGGCGCCTCCGAGATGGTGTGCGGATCGGATGGATTGTTGGGAGGTGTTGGTCGATGAGTGGTGCTCACAAGAATGGCTAGCCCTCCACAACCAGGCCAAGGACAAACGTGCCCGAATGGAAGGTGTGCCACACCATCAAGGCAGCTCCAACTTATATCAGTTCGGGCGCAACTGGGTATGTGGTTTGCTTCATGATTCATGCAATTCATTCATCATGCTAGCTTGAGCCCTTTATTAACTAATTTTCATTGTTTCTCTCTTTCAGGCACGCTACAATAAGGCGGATAAGGTGCCAGAGGTGTACGACCTGTATGCCATGGCCCACACTGGCTCTTTCAAGAAAGTCAAGGCTTTCTCTCAGTCTGACCTCGATGATGCAAACAACTTCACCAACATCTCCTCCCACAACAAGCTCGTGAGATATAGAGATGAGGGGAAGGTGAGGAAAGGGGAGGACTTTAACCCGAGCCAGGGTCCCATTGATCCAGAGCTGGTGATGATATCTGGTGGTGGGAGGTCCCATGGCTCCATAGCCATTGGAGATGGACTTATCCGTTGTCCTAGCACTCTCCCGGAGATCAAGGCGCGCCAGTCGAGCTCCGCTCCTGAGATAAGGCCTCGTGAACGGCCAGTGCAACTCGCCATCAAGGTTAGTGATACGTACTCAGTTATCTTTCTCCATTACATTGTGTGCGCTTCCATCAATGATTACAAATGGTCATGTGAGTGGTGTTGCAGGCTGCTATACAGACTGAGAGAGATAGAACGGAGAAACTTCTGGCGGAGGCGGCGGAGAGGCAGCGGGAGATGGAGGAGAGGACGAGAAAGATGATGGAGGAGGAGAGGGCACGGAATGACATGCAGGCAAGGGCCATGTACGAGCTCCTTGTGGTAAGTTTCTTCTGCAGATTACTTGCTAGTCTTAACATTTGAGTCTCATTACTAACTAGTATGACTCTGTTCTGAAAACCAAATGTGCAGTCTGTGTGCGAGAAGTCCAGTCAGCCCGCTCCGCCGATGCCAGTGATTGCTCCTGGGAGCACGGTGAGTTTAGTTTGAATGGACATTACTTGGTAGTCTTAACATTTGAGTGTCGTAATGCTAACGAGACATTGGAAATGATCTTTGGTGCAGCTTAACTCCAGAAACGCATCGCACGATCCTTCTCCAGGTAGCGGCACTAGCCACCCTGCTCCTACACCTCCCTGATCACGGTAAGTTTCTTTGGTGTTTTGCTTAACAAATGCATAAAGACCTAGACTTAGCTTTATTTCCTCCAATATGCTTACCATAATGACCTAGAGTTAGCTTATTTTCCTCCAAAATGACCCATTTTACCTAGGTTAGCTTATAAATGATGCAGTTCATCCAAGTTAGCTCAAAAATGACCCATTTTACCTACATTAGCTCCTAAATGATCCATTTTACCTACGTTAGCTTTAAAATGGCCCATTTCACCTAGGTTAACTCCAAAATGACCCATCTTACCTAGGTTATCTCATAAACGATCCATTTCAACTAATTTAGCTCATAAACGATCCATTTGACCTAAGTGAGCGAAAAAACGATCCATTTCACCTAAATTAGCTCTTAAATGATCCATTTCACCTAAGTTAGCTCAAAAAGATCCATTTCAACTAAATTAGCTCTAAAATGACCCATTTTACGTAGATGAGCTCCTAAATGATCCATTTTACCTACGTTAACTTTAAAATGACCCATTTCACCTAGGTTAGCTCCAAAATGACCCATTTCACCTAGGTTAGCTCCAAAATGACCCATTT
The DNA here is from genome assembly GCF_002575655.3 of Aegilops tauschii subsp. strangulata. Taxonomy (NCBI): domain Eukaryota; kingdom Viridiplantae; phylum Streptophyta; class Magnoliopsida; order Poales; family Poaceae; genus Aegilops; species Aegilops tauschii. The sequence goes on from NC_053041.3 coordinate 73,813,273, forward strand.
CACCTTACTTAGCTCAAAAACGATGCCCTTCACCTTAGTTAGCTCATAAACGACCCATTTCAACTAAGTTAGCTCATAAATGATCCATTTCAACTAAGTTAGCTCATAAACAACCCATTTCAACTTAGTTAGCTCATATATGATCCATTTCACCTAAGTTAGCTCATAAATGACATATACTTCTTGTTCTAGTCTTCTTCTTGTTCTAGTCTTCTTCTTGTTCTAGTCACCTATTTCTAACTTTCTTATTTACCATTTTGCAGATTTCATTCACTTGATGGAAGCTAGCTTGCTATGATGGAGTGCTTGCTTTTCCTTTGATGAAACTTTGCATTGTATCTAGCTTGCTATCTTCATGACACTTTGCATTGTAATATATATATGGATGGAACAATATGTATGGATGGAACTTCCTTATGTATGAACAATGTGTATGGATGAAACTGATGTGATATGTGATATGAAACTTATGTGCTGGATATGTGTTGGATATGTGCTGGATATGTGATATGAAACTTATATATTTTCTGTGCAAATTGTGGGATTTAATAAAAAACAGAAAAAACAGACAATATGCAGGCTCTTTGCCGTCTGCCACCGACGGCAAAGAGCTCTTTGCCGTCTACCGCGGACGGCAAAGAAGCCACGTGGCAGCCAACTGTGCTTCCTGGGAGCTGACCCATTTGGTCAGTTTGCCTACAGTGGCAGACGGCAAAGACTTTGCCGTCCGTGGCAGACGGCAAAGAACCTGCACTTTGCCATCAGTGGCAGACGGCAAAGAACCTGCCATCTAGTGACGTGTAGATGACATCATAAGGCGGACGGCAAAGACCAGAGAAATTTTGCCGTCTGCGGCGGACGGCAAAGGTCTGCCGTTAGCCACTTAACGGACTGACATCGCAATTTTTGCCGTCCGCCGCAGACGGCAAAGAGCCTTTGCCGTCCGCCGCCAGGAAGCAGACGGCAAAGCAGCTGTTTACCGTAGCCTTCTTTGCCGGAGCCTTTTGCCGTCCGCGGCTGACGGCAAAGGTCTTTGTTGTCTGCCTTTCGAGCCTTTGCCGTCCGCCATGGCAGACGGCAAAGTAGCTGTTTCCTCTAGTGAAGAATTACTTTTGATACATAGATCATTGAGACTCGTTATGCCAACCTAAGGCAGTCAAAATCGATCATTTGAAGGAGTTCAAAAGAATGACATACTCGGACTAGAATGGATGATGTGGACTACCTTGTTGAAGACAACACAGGGAAAGATTTTTGCTTGTCATCGGAAATGGATGGGACCCATGGTAGGACCACTCTTGAAGATGATCCTAAACAGTAATTACAGAGGTGCAAGCTGGGAACAAAATGCAAATGCTGGGTATGATTCTGGTAACTGGGGATAACTCAACGAGAGTGATTCCACCGTTGAATGGTTCTAGCATAATCGTGGAAACCGAGAGCACAAGGACCCCTGAGGATCAACTTCTAGAATAAGTTGCACTAAATCCTCATGGAGAATATGGTTAAATAGCTCAATCAAGATACTACAATGATAGATCTTCCGGCTAGGTGTGTCGGCCAGAACATCAACCTTGTCGGGACCTACATCATAATCTTGAAAAAGTTCCAACCGTCATATCTGCCTGAGATTCGGATCTAGTTGGTAACGGGATATTCCAGACTCATCGAGTCCAGAAGAAAATGAAGGTTTGCAACACAAATCGACGAGATGACGTTGCGAGATTCTTGGGAAATGAGCTACGGTAGCAAGCTCCAAAACATGAGCTGGTTCTACTACATACATGTGAGCACGCTGTCCCGGACAAGCATGGCCACGTAGTAGTCTTACAACAAAACACTACCGAGTTCTGGTTGGGAACCATCAACGAGGATATCGAGGTTCTTTCATAAGTCCGGATTAGCTCTTATGTAGGAACTCCTTCTCCTTGAACAAATCAGTCAGTGGCTTAGTGTGCTAGAGAATTCATATGGAATGAAGATGATCAGTCTAACAGACCACGGAATACTTCGCATGTGCATAATTGACTTGGGATGATTCGAGAGGAGGTAGAAACATGCTTTCTCGAATTCACGGTGGCAACTTGCATCAAATGCACATGAATTAGAGGAAGTCACTCCTTTCATCCAAACATAGGCTTCATGAACTAGCACAAAGAAAATGCTTTCAAAAGTTTCCAACACTAACTTAGATGTTCAACATGAATCATGGACACGATGAAAATGTTGTCAATGGGCTTAACAACAATTCATCCAGGTTTCCATATAAATGTAATTCCATAACTATGTGAACATGGTGATAGCACTGGTCATACCAAAGGATGTAATGGTGTATGCTCGAGGGATCAACTACGAGTAAGACAACATTATGCATATCGTTGGTTCTGACTTGATTTGATGATAGCCCATACGCAAATCAAAGATTTGGGTAAGACAATAGATCCAACAATTGATCACGAGGATCAATCAATGAAGATATCATCTTTCTTCAACACACACACAGACACAAGATATCCCTTTGGAAATGAACTAAGTTAGACAAGCTTTTATCTTCCAATTCTCCAAGTTGTTGTTTAGCTTGACCAACTAGCTCAGGGGTATCCAACATAGATTCTTGGAGAAGGGGTGGTTTATTGAAAAACCAACTTTTTCACGAACTCAACATATCGGTCAGGGACAACCTGGTGGTACTTCCAAGAAGATATTTGGAAAATCACGATCCACCGACATGTTATTAAGATCGAGAACAATCTTGCTTTTCAGGGCAAGACGATATGACCGAATAAGCAAGGACTGACACTATCCTAACTCATTGATCGAAGAGTGCACCAGGGAAAATGGACTAGGTAGCACGATCAAACTTAGGATGATAAATCAATACCAACACGCTAAGAATGAGATTATTGTCCACAAACTACCATGCAACGGAGTTGCTAGGAGTATAGATTTCATACATCACGATTCACTTGTCAGCATTCCGGTTATAACAATACGAAGACCGAGGAATGAGCGATGATGGCGAGGAGTATCACTAAATCAAGAATACATAAGAGGTGGTGCAATTCTCATGATAATCCTGACATAAAGGGGTAATACTCCATGGAAGAACAGAACAAAAGTTGGATTGACATTTTGATCTGCGGAATACAACTACTTTGACCCAATCCCAGAGATGGACAAGGTACAGGAGTTTGTTTCTCCTAGCCATCCAGAATAGAATGGCTTGACGGACCACAAGAATAATAGGCATCAATGAGCACGATTGCACATATACTCCTGACTATCAATTGATAGATGAGGGCCAAAAAATTAGCTAAGGAGGGACAACCCAAAGGAACATATGATTTTCTGAGTTGTGGATGCATAGATTAGTATGTCGAGCGAAGCTCAACATTTCTTCCGGGTAACCCATGCGGAAGGGTACGATTGGCAGAGTCACAATATGAATGGAGTACTCCTCAAGAGCACCCTGGTTGTAATCTTTTGGTTCAAAGGAACTTCTGCCATGATGGTTCATGGTATTGGAAGAATGAGATACCACAGACCTCGAGGACTATCGCAAGGTTACTAATATCCTAAAGGAACTAGCAAACACTATCAACATGAAGTAATTAGGGTGAACCTCAGGTTCAAGAACCCAGGAGTAGAATGCCTACTAACTAAATGGCATCACGGGATGCTTTCGAGAATGATGGCCAGAATCATCACACTGGGGATGCAAGCATTGCTAGATTACTAAGTGGTCCTCCAAGACACCTAGGGTCAAAATAATAACTCCAACATAAACGACGAGGTAACGGAGTACCTCAACTCGATGATTAGTGTGGTTAATCTGGCCCAAAGGAACATCGAGAACGGACGGAAAGGATTTGCAAATGCATCTGACTATTTAGGAGCCTGGGATGACTCGGACAACATAACGGCTGTAAATGCTCAAAAAGATTTGAGACATCCAGCGAAAGTGGTGGCATAACCACTTAACATCACAATATCAAGGTTCTGAGATCAATTGTCAACGTACTAAAAATAGTAGAAACTGAGCTAAAGCTTGTAACCAACAATCCTATAAGTTACTACGGATTAGTAACACGTGAACCTGAAAGAGAGATGACAAAGCCTAGTTCCTAATCCCGTAGAAAAGAAGAGGATGACTCTGATCAGAAGGGCATAAGGTAAAGGAGTAAAAAGAGCCTTACGTTCCCATCCACAATCAATTCCCTTATACAACTAAAGCATTTCTAGACTCAACTTCAACCAGTTTGGCTTGGTAATCCTACAGGCAGTCAGGCTCTGATACCAAAGCTGTCAGGACCCCGATTCCAAGTCACATCGATCTAGCCGGTAACACCTCATATCACTTTGCGGCCTCACGCACGGTATTCCCACGGGTGTCACCTTACCATGGCCCGGGACCGTTTGCGCCTTTTGGCTCATGTATATGATAGTGTCGCTAGCATCCATATGACAGAGAACCCGGGCTGACATGACTAGTCGTGAACCCAAAGTGGCACTAACTTACGAGGACAGGCATACATGAATCAACATCGAGCATGTCGGTCAGCAACGTGCGAATCCGGGCTGTAGCACTGGGCTAACAGGACTCCGGGAACCCGGGCTATAGCAGGCTAGGCAGGACTCCGGATGTCACCGCGTGACATTTCCCCGAAGGGACAGACACAGGAATGAAGTGAATCACATGCCGGCCAGTCAAGTGTTCCGGAGCAGTAGTGCTGGGCTAGCAAGACTCCGGTGAACCGGGCTGTAGCGGACTACTATGGCTCATGGAAGCACAAGACTACATTTCCCCATAAGAGAGGCTACCAAGGATAAACAACTAGGTTGTCGGATCCCACACATACCAAGCATTTCAATCATACACACAATATGCTCGATACGTGTAAATACAACATGGCATCACAACATAACTCTACGACTCAAGTATTTATTCATTAGGCTCCGAGGAGCGAGATATTACAAACATGGGTCTCATGACCCAACATTCAGAGCATACACGTCAAAGCACATGCGGAAGCTTAACATGTCTGAGTACAGACATCTACAAATGAAAAAGGCTGAGAAGCCAGACTATCTACCAGATCCTGTGAGGGCACAAGATCGTAGCTGAGGTATCAAGCTAAACGTCGAAGTCCACACAGAACTACTAGCGAGACTGACGTCTCTCTGCAAAACATAAAATAGGCAAACGTGAGTACATATGTACCCAGCAAGACATACATCAGAACTAGCTACATATGCATCGGTATCAACAAAGGGGGTAGTGGTGTTTAACTGCAGCAAGCCAGCTTTGACTCAGTGGCTATCCTAAACTACAACTGCAAGTAACTCTTTTAAGGTGGCGCACACGAGTCCACATATTCACCATATCAATACACCACTATGGATCCGCTCCCGTCTCCCTATGAGAACGCCATCCATAGCTCTCACGCTTATCTTGCGAGTTTTAGAGTATCCACTTTCACTTGTCTATGAACTGTACAGGCAACCCAGAAGTCCTTTTCCGCGGACACGGCTATTCGAATAGATGATGTTAACCCTGCAGGGGTGTACTTCTTCACACACGCTCTCGCCACTTACCACCATGTACACGTTGTGTATCTCGGCAACCTTCAAGCGGAACCTTGGCGAGGGAGTCGGCCACGACCTGACTAACCACACAAGTCTCTCGTCCAGGTTTATCGCCTATTCGGGTTCCATCCGCAAGGAGATCCGGCCGGGGTGTCGCTCACGGCCCCAAACGATGTGTGCAGGGTTCCCGAGCCCACCATTCGTGTGCCACTCGGTACACCAGGCCACGTGTGCCTACTCTGTCCCAAGCCCACCTGTATCGGGTGCCACTTGGTAGACTACTAACACTACCTACAAACACCAGAAACTAGTTGCAACTCCTGGACAGAGACCAAGTTGATTAATAAGTCGAGAGGGGTCGAGTTACCGGAACCCAATGTGTGGTAGTAACTGTTCATGGATCACAAACACATAACTCAGTTCCTGAGGACGGCTGCGATGAGACAACCCACCATGTACTCCTACAAGGCCGCTCACCGCTACCTTTACCAAAACGTGTTCACACACTTAGCTCTCAACAGTAGGACATGTTCACACACCTCTAATTCATCCCCGATGAATCAGACCTGACTCAACTCTAGGCAGTAGCAGGCATGACAAACAAGCATGAATGCGTAGGCACATCAGGCTCAAACAACTCCTACTCATGCTAGTGGGTTTCATCAATTTACTGTGGCAATGACAGGTCATGTAGAGGAAAGGGGTTCAGCTACCGCAACATGTAACAGTTGAAACGTTGTTGTCCTAATGTAGTAAAAGAGAGCAGGAGCGAGAGAGTGGGGTTGTATCGAAATGAACAAGGGGGTTTTGCTTGCCTGGCACTTCTGAAGATGATATAACTCTCCATCGGTGTCATCGGACTCATCGTCGAAACCACGTCTACCGAGGGGGAACAACACCGGCAAACAGAGAAGAAACACGATCAATGCAATGCACAATATGATGCATGATCATGACATGTCAATATGCTGTGATTTGAGCTAATGGAGCTAAGAACAGAAGGTTTTGAGTTAGTTTGAACCAAAGGTTCAAATTCAAATTCAAACTAAGAACTTATAAAGTAAATTATCATGTTTTGATCTAAACAGCAAGGTTAAGTTGTTTAAACATGCATGAAACCAGTACAAATTGATAGATTGGATTTTTCTGATCATTTTTCATATATAACACTTTGCATTTGGAGTTACAGCTTAATTTCTATGATTTTTAGAAGTTAGCACTATTTTCTGGAATTTCCTATATAAGAATAAATCTAGAAAAAGGTTAACTGCGTCAGCATGACTTCGTGGTGACGTCAGGAGGTCAAAGGCGCCAGCCCAGGTCAAACTTGATGGCTGGGACCCACATGTCAGTGTAACAACTAACTAACAGAGTTAGTTAGTGTTACGTTAGCACTAATCTAGGTTAATTAGGGCTAGGCCCGCATGTCAGTGAGTCAACCAATTAACTAAGTTAATTTGCGCTAACTAAGCTAACACCTAAACTAAACAGGGGCATGGCCCACACGTCAGTGACCCTGGGGGGTCAAATCCCTGGTCAACCAGGGCTAATCCACCGGCGACTCGACGCCGGCGAGGCCAGACGCGGCGGCGAGGGGCGGGATTCCTCCTCCGGTGACCAAATGGCCGGCGGAGGGCATCTACGTGATGCTAGCGATCCCGCGCGTCGAGTGGTGCAGTCAGTTACGCCGGGGGCGACCTATATCGATGTCTCAAAGGCGGCTGCTGGAGTTCGGGTCTCAGCGGAAACGGCGTTGCGGGGCACGGGCGAGCGAAGTAAAACGCTGCGCAGCATCCTGGGGTCACCAGGAGCTCGGTGAGGTGCACGGGCGCGGCTCGTTCAAGCTCAGGCCAAGGCGGCGACAAGGCCGGGCGGCGGTGAGCTTCTAGCACAGCAGGGATCGATGGCTGCGGCATGAATTCGTCAAGGGGAGCACGGGGGGTTCGGTAGAGGGGCTCACGGCGGGGTCGTCAGTGATCTCAGCGTCCTCGGGGACGGCCTGGTGACGATGAATCGGTCGACGACGGCCGTCGGTGCAGAGGACAAACATGGCGTCGACGACGGCGCTCTAGGGCGTCCGGCATCATGTGGCTCGTCAGAGAGGACGGGGGCATCACTGAAGAGCTCGGGGGCGCGTCAGAGGGGCTCGGAGATGGCTATGGCCGTGGTGGAGCTCGTCGGTGGCGACGGCTGCGTTCGGTCGCGCTCGGGGAAGGGACTAGAGGGTGAGGGAGAGAGCGGAGAGTGAGGGATAGGAGCGAAGGGGCTGCGGGTCGTTTCCAGATGCGTCGGGGGCGCCTCGGTGGCAAGCAGGAGGTGGAGCTCGGGCGCGCGCGCTGTCGACACGCCTCTGCCCACTAGCAGAGGTTGAAGACAGCCGCTTCAGGCCAGTGGGCTGGGCCAGCTGGAGGAGCTGGGCCAGGTGAGCTGCCAGGTAAGTCTGGTGGGTCTCTCTCTCTCTTCTTTTATTTGTTTCTATTTTCTAGTTTTCTGCTATAGTTTGAGCTTAGGAAAAATACCAAGGCATTTCCTAAAATCCTGAAAATATTCATGGACACTTGCTGAATTATTTCAGTGGCTGAAAAGTAGTTCCAACATTATTTGAGCATTTAAATTATTTATAGTACTTAAATGCCCAAAGTCAAATACAATAAGATTTAATTCAAAAATCCATAATGGCCTAGAAATATGTGCATCATTTTTGTCAGAGGTGCTGGACCAATTCAGCAATGATGAACATTTCTAAAGGGCATTTTGGGATCATTGAAAAGATTTAAGTTTGAACCTAGTTGAATTTCATTTGCTGCTAGGGTTTATCATCCCCCATTTCAAGTTCCTGAGAAATTTAAACATGATGCAATAACCAAGCTAGTCCAAGTGCATAGCAAGGCTAGGGACGTGACACTCCGCTAGGGTTGCCGACGTTGAGAGGTAGTCAGATTTTGTCCGATGAGCAGGTCAGTAATGGATTTTGATCATGTAGTACGTAGTTATTCCATTTCCATCCCGTAATTTCTCCGCTACCCACCATCTTATATATAGGTCTGGGTCAGTGCCAACAAAGATTGGCTTGCATACCTCCGGCCGGATACCACCATCATTTTGCACAACATCCACAGCAGTGCGGTCGTTCCGGTAGACCCCTTCACCACCATTGGGATCGGCCTTCCGGACTGGCTGGGCATGAATACGTATGATGATGCCTACATGAGATTGAAGAAGATAGCAATTGCAGACCCGTCGACAAAGCAACGCTGCTACGACGATTACTATCTCAGCGCAGGTTTCGACATAAGGATTGCCATCAATGCAAGAGGCAGTAACGGCAGAGGCTGGCGCATGTTGGCGGCGGCAGATTTGTACCCCTACACGTTCGAAGATGCCATGCGCCATCTAGGCCGCATCTTCGCGGTTACAAGCCAGGGGACTTGTTTCATCTGGTTGCGATCTTACGGCATGGGAGATTACAAACGGAATGCACAAACCATCATTTGCATCCCTAACAGTACTCCATTATTTTGCAGGGACCAGTCATCCCCCGATCAAAATAAGATCGCCGATCCTGGATGTGCATTTGCATCCGCGATTCGGTCTAACCTGGAACCTTGTAGCTGACTTTGGCATATTGGGATCAACTATCTTAGCAGTCGTTACCCATGGTACCACTGATGTGCAACATGGTCACACAATCTACCACGATCGGACGGTCACCATCTACCCAGGTATTCCATTTTTTAACCCTCTCGCCTTCTCTTTCATTGTTGTACTAGTAGTATACTTTGTAGTACTAGTAGGAGTACTTTTTACCTTGGAGGACGCGTATGGCTAGCTAGGCCCTTGAAGACTTGAACCCACTAGCTGCCACCATTTTTGTTTTTCCATGTCTTACTATCTCATCCATGTAGCCAAGAGTGGCTATATATAATAAGCCGGTTATTTTACTTCCTCTATACCGGAGTAGTACTATTTGCTGCACAGTATTACTGACCGCCATATTTGAGCACAACATTATTATGCATGGACCTTGACTATGTACGTCACCATGTGTCCAGATCTGGGATGCCGCGTGTACCAGATGAACGGCGCCGAGTTCGACCCCCATGATGCTACGTGGGTGCCGAGGAACACTCTTGGAGAGTACTCGCTTTTCATCGGGGACAGCTACCCCATTGTGAAGCGGATGCCACCTTCCGTGCACGACACGGAAGGCCTGCCGTTCATGAAGCATGGTTTTGTCTTCAGTGCGCACCGCCGGATGAACGTCATGCTGGGACACGCTATCCCTGATTTATGCCACTTCAGCTTTGATGAGTCTCCATCGTGTGGAACCGGACTAGAAAGCTGCAACAATGATTGCCATTGCCCACCGCTATGAATCGTGCCATCCATGAAGTACACCTGGGACTGGAACCTGGAGGAGGACATGTAGCCCATCTATAACGTGTAAGTGGAGTACGGTAATTGTGAACGGTAGCGCTGTGAATATGTGTAGACTAGTCGTGCACAAATTTATCACATGAATTGGAGATGAACTTGTGTGGCATACTGGCATTTGTCCTTTAGAATTTATTACTAGTAAATGTGTTATGTGTAAGTGCAATTTGTGTTGTTGTTGCACGGGCTCCAACACGCTCTTTGAGAAAAAAGGTGGCACAGCTTTCGATATACGTGACGTGGCGGCATCATACAGTAGCATCGTTCGCTATAGTTGTAGTACACTCCTACTAGGACGACAACTCCTATAAAACCTTGCGCTTGGCTCTTTGCCTCTTCGGGAGGTTCAACAGTTCGTACTCGTGTGAACCTGGCACTTGGCTCTTCGCCTCTTTGGAAGGTCCAACAATGATGATACTACAGTACAATATGCTTCTGGCAATCTGGCACCGATTGAACTGTTGCACGTCCACCGCGAGGGCGAGGGCAAGGGTGAGGGAGAGGGAGAGGGCACTGTAGTCAAAACCCTCTCCTCGTCCTGCGAACCACCGCGCGCGTGGGCGAGGGAGAGGCGTAGTAAGCAAGCTTCTCCTCGTTCGACGAGTTGACGGGACACATCAAAGCAGTGTTGGGGAACGTACCATAATTTTAAAATTCTCTACGCATCACCAAGATCAATCTATGGAGTCATCTAGCAACGAGGGAGGAGTGGATCTACATACCCTTGTAGATCGCGCGTGGAAGCGTTCAAGAGAACGGGGTTGATGGAGTCGTACTCGTCGTGATCCAAATCACCGATGATCCTAGCGCCGAACGGACGGCACCTCCGCGTTCAACACACGTACGGAGCAGCGAAGTCTCCTCCTTCTTGATCCAGCAAGGGGGCAGGAGAGGTTGATGGAGATCCAGCAGCACGACCGTGTGGTGGTGGAAGTAGCGGGATTCCAACAGGGCTTCGCCAAGCGCTGCGAGAGGAGGGAGATGTGTCACGGGAGGGAGAGGGAGGCGCCAGGGCTTAGGGTATGGCTGCCCTCCCCCCCCACATATATATAGGGGTAAGGGAGAGGGGGGCGCAGCCTTGGCCCTTCCTCCAAGGAAGGGTGTGGCTAGGGAGGAGTCCATCCTCCCCAAGGCATCTAGGAGGTGCCTTCCCCCTTTAGGACTCTCCCTTTCCCTTATCTCTTGGCGCATGGGCCTCTAGGGGCTGGTGCCCTTGGCCCATATAGGCCAAGGAGCAGACCCCTACAGCCCATGTGGCCCCCCGGGGCAGGTGGACCCCCAGACCCCTTTCGGCACTCCCGGTACAATACCGATAATGCGCGAAACTTTTCCGGCGACCAAAACAAGACTTCCCATATATAAATCTTTACCTCCGGACCATTCTGGAACTCCTCGTGACGTCCGGGATCTCATCCGGGACTCCGAACAACTTTCGGGTTACCGCATACTAATATCTCTACAACCCTAGTGTCACCGAACCTTAAGTGTGTAGACCCTACGGGTTCGGGAGACACGTAGACATGACCGAGACGACTCTCCGGCCAATAACCAACAGCGGGATCTGGATACCCATGTTGGCTCCCACATGTTCCACGATGATCTCATCGGATGAACCACGATGTCAACGATTCAATCAATCCCGTATATGATTCGCTTTGTCTATCGGTATAACACTTGCCCGAGATTCGATCGTCGGTATACCGATACCTTTGTTCAATCTCGTCACGGAAAATCTCTTTACTCGTTCTGTAATACATCACCCCGTGACTAACCCCTTAGTCACATTGAGCTCATTACGATGATACATTACCGAGTGGGCCCAGAGATACCTCTCCGTCATACGGAGTGACAAATCCCAGTCTCGGTTCCTGCCAACCCAACAGACGCTTTCGGAGATACCCGAAGTGTACCTTTATAGCCACCCAGTTACATTGTGACGTTTGGCACACCCAAAGCATTCCTACGGTATCCCGGAGTTGCACAACCTCATGGTCTAAGGAACAGATACTTGACATTGGAAAAGCTTTAGCATACGAACTACACGATCTTGTGCTAGGCTTAGGATTGGGTCTTGTCCATCACATCATTCTCCTAATGATGTGATCCCGTTATCAATGACATCCAATGTCCATGGTTAGGAAATCGTAACCATCTGTTGATCAACGAGCTAGTCAACTAGAGGCTTACTAGGGACAGGTTGTGGTCTATGTATTCACACATGCATCACTGTTTCCGGATAATACAATTATAGCATGAACAATAGACAATTATCATGAACCAGGAAATATAATAATAACCATTTTATTATTGCCTCTAGGGCATATTTCCAACAGTCTCCCACTTGCACTAGACTCAATAATCTAGTTACATTGTGATGAATCGAACACCCATAGAGTTCTGGTGTTGATCATGTTTTGCTCTAGGGAGAGGTTTAGTCAACGGGTCTGCTACATTCAGGTCCGTGTGTACTTTACAAATATCTATGTCTCCATTTGGAACATTTTCACGAATGGAGTTGAAGCGACGCTTGATATGCCTTGTCTTCCTGTGAAACCTGGGCTCCTTGGCAAGGGCAATAGCTCCAGTGTTGTCACAGAAGAGAGTCATCGGGCCCGACGCATTGGGAATAACTCCTAGGTCGGTAATGAACTCCTTCACCCAGATTGCTTCTTGTGCTGCCTGTGAGGCCGCCATGTATTCCGCTTCACATGTAGATCCTGCCACAACGCTTTGCTTGCAACTGCACTAGCTTACTGCCCCACCATTCAAAATATACACGTATCCGGTTTGTGACTTAGAGTCATCTAGATCTGTGTCGAAGCTAGCATCGACGTAACCCTTTACGACGAGCTCTTCGTCACCTCCATAAACGAGAAACATATCCTTAGTCCTCTCAGGTACTTCAGGATATTCTTGACCGCTGTCCAGTGTTCCATGCCGGGATTACTTTGGTACCTTCCTACCAAACTTACGGCAAGGTTTACATCAGGTCTGGTACACAGCATGGCATACATAATAGACCCTATGGCCGAGGCATAGGGGACGACACTGATCTTTTCTCTATCTTCTGCCATGATCGGGCATTGAGCTGTGCTCAATTGCACACCTTGCAATACAGGCAAGAACCCCTTCTTGGACTGATCCATATTGAACTTCTTCAATATCTTGTCAAGGTACGTACTTTGTGAAAGACCAATGAGGCGTCTTGATCTATCTCTATAGATCTTGATGCCTAATATATAAGCAGCTTCTCCAAGGTCCTTCATTGAAAAACACTTGTTCAAGTAGGCCTTTATGCCTCCCAAAAATTCTATATCATTTCCGATCAACAGTATGTCATCCACATATAATATGAGAAATGCTACAGAGCTCCCACTCACTTTCTTGTAAACACAGGCTTCTCCATAAGTCTGTGTAAACCCAAACGCTTTGATCACCTCATCGAAGCGAATGTTCCAACTCCGAGATGCTTGCACCAGCCCATAGATGGAGCGCTGGAGCTTGCATACCTTGTCAGCATTCTCAGGATCGACAAAACCTTCCGGCTGCTTCATATACAGTTCTTCCTTAAGGAAGCCGTTAAGGAATGCCGTTTTGACGTCCATTTGCCATATCTCATAATCATAGAATGCGGCAATTGCTAACATGATTCGGACGGACTTCAGCATCGCTACGGGAGAGAAAGTCTCGTCGTAGTCAATTCCTTGAACTTGTCGATAACCTTTAGCGACAAGCCGAGCTTTACAGATGGTCACATTACCATCCGCGTCAGTCTTCTTCTTAAAGATCCATTTATTTTCTATGGCTTGCCGATCGTCGGGCAAGTCAACCAAAGTCCATACTTTGTTATCATACATGGATCCTATCTCGGATTTCATGGCTTCAAGCCATTTGTCGGAATCCGGGCCCGCCATCGCTTCTTCATAGTTCGAAGGTTCACCGTTGTCTAACAACATGATTTCCATGACAGGCTTGTTGTACCACTCTGGTGCGGAACGTGTCCTTGTGGACCTACGAAGTTCAGCAGTAACTTGATCTGAAGCTTCATGATCATCATCATTAACTTCCTCCCCAGTCGGTGCAGGCACCACAGGAACATCTTCCTGCGCTGCGCTACTTTCCGGTTCGGAAGGGGTGACTATCACCTCATCAAGTTCCACTTTCCTCCCACTCACTTCTTTCGAGAGAAACTCCTTCTCCAGAAAGCATCCATTCTTGGCAACAAAGACCTTGCCTTCGGATCTGAGGTAGAAGGTATACCCAATAGTTTCCTTAGGGTATCCTATGAAGACGCATTTTTCCGACTTGGGTTCGAGCTTTTCAGGTTGAAGTTTCTTGACATACGCATCGCATCCCCAAACTTTCAGAAACGACAACTTAGGTTTCTTGCCAAACCATAGTTCATACGGTGTCGTCACAACGGACTTAGACGGTACCCTATTTAAAGTGAATGTAGCAGTCTCTAAAGCATAACCCCAGAATGATAGCGGTAAGTCGGTAAGAGACATCATAGATCGCACCATGTCCAACAGAGTACGATTATGACGTTCGGACACGCCATTACGCTGAGGTGTTCCGGGCAGCGTCAATTGTGAAACAATTCCACAGTTCCTTAGGTGCATGCCAAATTCGTGACTTAAATATTCTCCTCCACGATCTGATCATAAGAATTTTATTTTTCTGTCACGTTGATTCTCAACCTCATTCTGAAATTCCTTGAACCTTTCAAAGGTCTCAGACTTGTGTTTCATCCAGTAGACATACCCATATCTACTCAAGTCATCAGTGAGGGTGAGAACATAACGATAGCCACCGCGAGCTTCAACACTCATTGGACCGCATACATCAATATGTAATATTTCCAATAAGTTGGTTGCTCGCTCCATTGTTCCGGAGAACGGAGTCTTGGTCATCTTGCCCAAGAGGCATGGTTCGCACGTGTCAAATGATTCATAATCAAGAGACTCCAAAAGTCCATCTGCATGGAGCTTCTTCATACGCTTGACCCCAATATGAGCAAGGCGGCAGTGCCACAAGTATGTGGGACTATCATTATCAACCTTACACCTTTTAGCATCCACACTATGAACATGTGTAACATCACGTTCGAGATTCATTAAGAATAAACCATTGACCAGCGGGGCATGACCATAGAACATTTCTCTCATATAAATAGAACAACCATTATTCTCGGATTTAAATGAGTAGCCATCTCGCATTAAACGAGATCCAGACACAATATTCATGCTTAAAGCTGGTACTAAATAACTATTCTTGAGGTTTAAAACTAATCCCGAAGGTAGATGCAGAGGTAGCGTGCCGACGGCGATCACATCGACCTTCAAACCATTCCCGACGCGCATCGTCACCTCGTCCTTCGCCAGTCTTCGCTTATTCCGCAGAGTATTTGGGATAGTTCCGCTTCCAGTGACACGTTCCCTTGCAATAAAATCACTCAGTCTCTGGCTTGGGTCCATTCTTTGACTTCTTCCCAGCAACTGGCTTACCGGGCACGGCAACTCCTTTGCCATCCTTCTTGAAGTTCTTCTTACCCTTGCCTTTCTTCAACTTAGTGGTTTTATTCACCGTCAACACTTGATGCTCTTTCATGATCTCCACCTCCGCTGATTTCAGCATTGAATACACCTCGGGAATGGATTTCTCCATCCCCTGCATATTGAAGTTCATCACGAAGCTCTTGTAGCTAGGTGGGAGCAACTGGAGGATTCTGTCAACGACCGCGTCATCTGGGAGATTAATTCCCAACTGAGATAAGTGATTGTGCAACCCAGACATTCTGAGTATATGCTCGCTGACAGAACTATTCTCCTCCATCTTACAACTATAGAACTTGTCGGAGACTTCATATCTCTCGACTCGGGCATGAGCATGGAAAACCATTTTCAGCTCTTGGAACATCTCATATGCTCCGTGCTGCTCAAAACGCTTTTGGAGCCCCGATTCTAAGCTGTAAAGCATGCCGCACTGAACCAGGGAGCAATCATCACAACGCGACTGCCAAGCATTCATAACGTCTTGGTTCGCTGGGGCGGGAGCGTCACCTAGCGGTGCTTCAAGGACATACGTTTTCTTGGCAGCTATGAGGATGATCCTCAAGTTACGGACCCAATCTGTATAGTTGCTACCATCGTCTTTCAGCTTGGTTTTCTCTAGGAATGCGTTGAAGTTGAGGGCAACATTAGCATGGGCCATTGGATCTACAAGACATATTGTAAAGATTTTAGACTAAGTTCATGACAATTAAGTTCATCTAAACACTTCAATGAACTCCCACACAGATAGACATCTCTCTGGTCATCTAAGTGATACATGATCCGAATAGACTAGGCCGTGTCCGATCATCACGTGAGACGGACTAGTCATCAACGGTGAACATCTTTATGTTGATCATATCTTCTCTACGACTCATGTTCGACCTTTCGGTCTTCCGTGTTCCGAGGCCATGTCTGTACATGCTAGGCTCGTCAAGTGAACCCTAAGTGTATTGCGTGTGTAAATCTGGCTTACACCCGCTGTATGTGAACGTTAGAGCCTATCACACCCGATCATCGCGTGGTGCTTCGGAACAACGAACCTTAGCAACGGTGCACAGTTAGGGGGAACACAATTCTTGAAATTTTAGTGAGAGATCATCTTATTTACTACCGTCGTTCTAAGCAAATAACATGCAATCAAATGGTGACATGATATGGCCAATATCATTTTGCTCCTTTTGATCTTCATCTTCGGAGCTCCATGATCATCATCGTCACCGGCATGACACCATGATCTCCATCATCATGATCTCCATAATCGTGTCTTCATGAAGTTGTCTCGCCAAACGTTACTTCTACTACTATGGCTAATGGTTAGCAATAAAGTAAAGTGATTACATGGCGTTTTCAATGACTCGCAGGTCATACAATAAAACAAGACAACTCCTATGGCTCCTGCCAGTGTTCATACTCATCGACATACAAGTCGTGATTCCTATTACAAGAACATGATCAATCTCATACATCACATATATATCATTCATCACATCCTTTTGGCCATATCACATAACATGGCACATGCTGCAAGAACAAGTTAGACGACCTCTAATTGTTGTTGCAAGTTTTTACGTGGCTGTTATAGGTTTCTAGCAAGAACGTTTCTTACCTACGCAAAAACCACAACGTGATATGCCAATTACTATTTATCCTTCATAAGGACCCTTTTCATCAAATCCGATCCGACTAAAGTGGGAGAGACAGACACCCGCTAGCCACCTTATGCAACTAGTGCATGTCAGACGGTGGAACCTGTCTCACGTAAGCGTACGTGTAAGGTCGGTCCGGGCCGCTTCATCCCACGATGCCGCCAAATCAAGATAAGACTAGTAGCGGCAAGTAAATTGGCATGATCTATGCCCACAACAATCTTGTGTTCTACTCGCGCATAGTAACTACGCATAGACCTAGCTCATGATAACACTGTTGGGGAACGTAGCATAATTTTAAAATTTTCTACGCATCACCAAGATCAATCTATGGAGTCATCTAGCAACGAGGGAGGAGTGGATCTACATACCCTTGTAGATCGCGCGCGGAAGCGTTCAAGAGAACGGGGTTGATGGAGTCGTACTCGTCGTGATCCAAATCACCGATGATCCTACCGCCGAACGGACGGCACCTCCGCGTTCAACACACGTACGGAGCAGCGACGTCACCTCCTTCTTGATCCAGCAAGGGGGGAGGAGAGGTTGATGGAGATCCAGCAGCACGACGGCGTGGTGGTGGAAGTAGGGGGATTCCAACAGGGCTTCGCCAAGCGCTGCGGGAGGAGGGAGATGTGTCACGGGAGGGAGAGGGAGGCGCCAGGGCTTAGGGTATGGCTGCCCTCCCCCCCACATATATATAGGGGTAAGGGAGAGGGGGGGCGCAGCCATGGCCCTTCGTCCAAGGAAGGGTGCGGCTAGGGAGGAGTCCATCCTCCCCAAGGCACCTAGGAGGTGCCTTCCCCCTTTAGGACTCTCCCTTTTCCTTATCTCCTAGTGCATGGGCCTCTTGGGGCTGGTGCCCTTGGCCCATATAGGCCAAGGCGCACACCCCTACAGCCCATGTGGCCCCTCGGGGCAGGTGGACCCCCAGACCCCTTTCGGCACTCCCGGTACAATACCGATAATGCGCGAAACTTTTCCGGCGACCAAAACAAGACTTCCCATATATAAATCTTTACCTTCGGACCATTCTGGAACTCCTCGTGACTTCCGGGATCTCATCCGGGACTCCGAACAACTTTCGGGTTACCGCATACTAATATCTCTACAACCCTAGCATCACCGAACCGTAAGTGTGTAGACCCTACGGGTTCGGGAGACAGGTAGACATGACCGAGATGACTCTCCGGCCAATAACCAACAGCGGGATCTGGATACCTATGTTGGCTCCCACATGTTCCACGATGATCTCATCGGACGAACCACGATGTCAAGGATTCAATCGGTATAGCACTTGCCCGAGATTCGATCGTCGGTATACCGATACCTTTGTTCAATCTCGTCACGGCAAATCTCTTTACTCGTTCCGTAATACATCACCCCGTGACTAAACCCTTAGTCGCATTGAGCTCATTACGATGATATATTACCGAGTGGGCCCAGAGATACCTCTCCGTCATACGGAGTGACAAATCCCAGTCTCGGTTCCTGCCAACCCAACAGACGCTTTTGGAGATACCTGAAGTGTACCTTTATAGCCACCCAGTTACATTGTGACGTTTGGCACACCCAAAGCATTCCTATGGTATCCGGGAGTTGCACAACCTCATGGTCTAAGGAACAGATACTTGACATTGGAAAAGCTTTAGCATACGAACTACACGATCTTGTGCTAGGCTTAGGATTGGGTCTTGTCCATCACATCATTCTCCTAATGATGTGATCCCGTTATCAATGACATCCAATGTCCATGGTTAGGAAACCGTAACCATATGTTCATCGACGAGCTAGTCATCTAGAGGCTTACTAGGGACAGGTTGTGGTCTATGTATTCACACATGCATCACTGTTTCCGGATAATACAATTATAGCATGAACAATAGACAATTATGATGAACCAGGAAATATAATAATAACCATTTTATTATTGCCTCTAGGGCATATTTCCAACAAGCAGTACTAGTACTAGTAGTAGTAGTCCATACTGTGTCCTTTCCGATTAAGCATCTCCAACAGCATGTGTATATTTGGATGTCTATATATTCATATAGACAATGGTCTAAATAGATTCCCTCATATACACGTTCAGTTTTGCATCAGAACGTCTATATACAGGGACCATGACAGGTGGGCTGTCGTTGGGGAGAGGAAGAAATCATGACTGCAGCTGGGTTTAGACAGCACCTTCACATTGTCCAGGCGTGGACATTGTCGAGGTCGATTTATAGGATGTGTATATTTGGACGACCATATAGACAAGCTGTTGGACGCCTGTTTTGGGCTCACGTTGTGGAAAACGAGTATAGACATTCATATAGACAAGCTATTGGAGATGCTCTAATATGGCTTACTTTGAAACGAGAAAAATACACTGGCGGTCAACGTATGTAACAATACGCTCTTTACGGTCACTACATATAGTTTTGTGGCGATTATACGATCACTAGCTCATCGTAGAGCACCGTATTGCACCCTACTGACCGGCCACATAGTCGACGTGGCACTTTGTTGACTGGTTAAATAGTCACCTGGTTTCTGGGTCCCACCTGTCAGTTGGCAGAGCAAAGAAATCAGTTAAACAAAACTTTACGCAGGCGCGACACGAGTCCAACCCTTGTGCGCGAACCGCCCTGGCTGTGTATGTGAGTGCATGCACGTGTCCTCCCTCGGTCTTCCAACAAAGAGTGTACATCGGCTATAAAACAAAGAGTGTAGTACATGATGTACATCTACACTTCCAATGCATTTAGCCTTTAATCTAAATCGATATTGATTGACTAATGCACCAACTTGTGCTGTAGGTATAGGCTACATGTCTATCCTTAATTACAGCATGCAACGGCCTTCATTTAATCTTCTTATCTCAATGGTCGCATGCACACATAAGTCTGCTACTTTTGGGCGTTAATTATGCCCTGGTCAATGTGTAAATCTCTAAATGTACAGTCTTTCACGGACGTAGGGAGTAGGTTGAGCACTTGAGCGTGAGCATGTGTGTTGCGTCGTGTGCTGTGTGCCGCATGGGTGCGTGAGTGTTGCGTGCGTCCATGTGTACGTGTGAGTGTTGCATGTTGCATGCATGCATGCATGCATGGGGCTTACTCCCTCCCATTGACATGTTCATATTTCAAGCTTCCTCTGTTCCCTCCATATGGTGATACTCCCTCTGTTCCCAAATAGTACGGAGTAAAAGCCTCCGTCTGTTCCCAAATACGGAGTATTTGTCTTTCTACAGATTTCAACAAGTGACTAGGTACGGAGCAAAATGAGTGAAGTGAGCGTAGAGGCATAGGGATACTCTAGAAAGGAAGTCCTCGCGATCCATTATTCCCCATCTCGGTCAGAGAGAACTATTCAACTAGTCTTCGCAGTGAAGTGACAATACACGCTGCAGCAGATGGGACACGTAATTAATAAGCTGAACCAGCGTGTTGGTGTTACTAAATCAGCCTTACCCAGTACTGCCATCATGATTGCCAGTAGAGCACGCTTCCGCAAATACGCCTATGCACCTCTGTCCTCCATTAACTGACATATGGGCCCTGTTGTGGTAGACCCACATGTCATCGTTGTAACTATTTACACTCCGAAGGACGGTATATCCTGGTAGTAGTACTAGTAGAATTGAGATTGAATGCACTTTCTTCCCCATCTTCCACTCTTCTTCCTCCTCTCTTCTTCTTCCTCCTCTCTTCCCCATCGTCGGCCACACACCATTTACCCCCGCTCACTGCTCGCCATCCCGCGCCATCTTCCTTGGTAGCTCGCGCGTACCATATCCCGCCGCTCATTGCTCGGCCACACGAGGAGAAGCTTCTTCGCTCGCCCGCCCGAATCCACTTCCCCGCTGGCTCGCAGGCACCAAAAACCCCAATGGCAGAACCGACTGACACACAGAGCCGCTATTGGAATTCCCTCCCCGATGTTCTCTTGGAGCAGATCTGTAGTCGTATGGACCTACTCAGCACCGTCCGTCTGGCCGCATGCTCGGTGTCTTTGTACCGTCTACTCGTCTACAACCGGCCGGCTCTTTTCAAGACACCCTGCTTGCTGATGCCCGACCCTCGCAGGTGACCCAGACACCGACTTGACGATCCTATGGAGGTTGCCGTGGTTCCCCTCGACATGCTACCACTACCCGTCCACCTGTCCTTCATGCGTGGCCACTACTGGGCGGGCATGAAGGCCAACTGGATCTTCCTCATCCACCACACCGGTAGTCCGTGGCGTCTCGTGGATATCTACACCCAGCGAGAGATCACCCTTCCATTGTTGGATACCGCCGCCACCGAGCCTCGCGGCCCGCCGGACACTCCTGCCTACTACGCATGAGACGCGTCAAGCTTTTGGCTCGACCTCTGTTTGCAGAAAGTTGTAATCTGCGAAGTGCCCACACCATCAGAAGACTACATGGATTACAAGCTCATTGCCTTGTTCAACATGGGATTAGTCTATCTGGAATACGGTCGCCATACATAGTTATGGCTCATCATCAATCCTGTTGAGGCAACATTTCTGTCTAATGCTATAGTGCACGATGGCATCGTTTACGTGGTCAACGCACAGATTGGCTGCCTATACTGGTGGAATCTATCGTCGTGTAATTGTTCTATCTCATCTCATCTTTACCTTATGAATACGACTGCCTGTTCATTTGTTACAAATTTAGAATGCATAGCATGTCTCTAACCACATCATTGCTATATGTTCCTCTCATTTCCTAGATTTTTATGACCACACATGTTATTGTTAGAGTTGATATGAGAACAATTGGCATCTAATGATTGTTAGAATACATATTATGAGCATAACATCATGATTGCTATATGTTACTCTCGTTTACAAGATTTTTATAACAACGCATGTTAGTGCTTACAGTTGATATGAGAACAGTAGTAGTAAGTGCTATGGTAGAATATGAGTAGGCGCTGTCATAGCTGTTTTCCTCTCATTGTTACATGATGTTTGAACCATGACATATTGCTAGAATATGAAAGCCATTGGCTTATTTTTTTAACTTGGGGTATGATTATGACCACGGCATTGCAATTCTCTGTCTATGATATGTGTCACTGTTATAATAATCTTAATTCCACACATACTCTGAACATGATTGTTTATTTTTGTCCTTTCGGTCTCCAATTTGAATTGTTGCAGCAGACGCAAATGCGCTGGCCTTCATGATTCCAGGACCTGGAATCATACCAGCTGATGGGTGGTGGTTTATCGCTCGTTCAGCTGACGGCGGTCATTTGATGCTCATTCGCACGTACCAAATTGACCAAACCATTACATCAAACCACATGTAGTACAATGCACGGGGCGTTCGTGACATTGATGGCTATGGCTGCTTCGTGTTCGAGAAAGATCCCAGCTCCGTTGGGCCAGGCGTATTCAACTGGAGGCGGGTTTACAGCCTCGGCAACCACTCCTTGTTCCTCAGGCTCAATTATCCGATCATCCAACCAATCATCGACCATATCACCGGCAATGATTACTGTGCTATGCAACTTCCATTCGCGAGGGGGGGCTGTGTTTACACATCATACCATGGGTTTCATGAATCACCATATCCAGAGATTCGTCGACACAGCTTGTTGCCAGATAATCTTCAGTGTGTGAAAGGCATCAAGATTCCATGCGATGGATGGCTTTTGCAAACCCGACATGCGGCGATGTGGTCCATGCCAACAGCAAATATGCACAACTTGATTCGTGCTGATATCTAGACGGAGCCATGTATTCTGCTGTTGTAGCACGACCCTCTTTTGTTGGATATTATGTACTGTTGTTAGTTTGAAGCATTCCTCTGGTTTGAAGGATAGATACCTTCCTGGGATCAAGTGCATCCTAACTCACCCGCGTAGGATGTACTGATAATGATGATGGAGATGCTGTGCAGAAGCCATATATATATATATATATATATATATATATATATATATATATATATATATCAGTTAGGCTTCAAGTGCGTACTTGTTAGTTAAACCTATGTATAAATTGTGACACTAAATACGACTAGTAAGTAGTATAGTAGCAGTACTAGTATACGTCGGTCAAATTATTCATCATGTCCACACATTGAATTGACGTGACAACACGCTGCGCGTGAGGTGACACAAGAATCCTGGTGGCGTGTTCGGGTATTCTGGACTTCAGATTTGGAGTACCACTTATCTGTCAAAATCTTTCATCATTCACTTAAAACAGTCGATTGATCATACATTGAGTACCATATAACTGGAATTACCGATGCAAGTCGAAGAAGGATTGGCCGGTGCTGCCGGCTGGCGTCAAGTTTGATCCCACGGATCAAGAGCTGATTGAGCACCTTGAGGCCAAAGTGAGTGCTGACAGCGCGAGATTTCAGTCTCTCATCGATTTGTTCATACCAACCATCGACAGTGAGCACGGCATATGCTACACCCAACCTGAGAAACTTCCAGGTAAGACACCGATCGGCCGTCTACTTGCACAAACATATTCCTTTGTTTATAGCTCTATTTTTCTTTTTAGATGCAGACCTGGTGAAGCAATTACAATTTTACAGTTAATAAAAAGTGAAACAAGTGACTGCAACATGCCAAAGATGTTATGAAAATGCCAACTAGGTACACTAAAACCTGTGTTCAACAATACTGCAGGTATCACACTGAGTGGCCTAAGGAAGCATTTCTTCCAGCACAATTCCAGGGCGTTCAAAAGGGGGACGTGGACGCGTCGCAAGATACAATCCGAGTGCGGCATGCACGCGATGGTCAACGGCCGGCAAGACGGGCAGCAAAAAAGGTTCTGGTGCTACACACCAACAAGAACTTCGACGAGCAGAGGACCAACTGGGTGATGCACCAGTACCACCTCGGGGACCTGGAGCAAGAGAAGGAGCCGGAGCTGGTCCTCTGCAAGATTTTGTACCAGACGAACACTACGGCCAGGAGTAAAAAGATTATAAGTTAGTTTGGTATTGGTAGTTGTACTACCTTGTCGTCCGCAAGTTGGTATTGTTGTTAACGATCTTTTGGTATGAACTTGCATTTGCTTCCAACCATCATGCCGAGGGTCGACGTGGATATAAAGCTGAATCATTTGTTTCGAAACGAATTTTCAGGTACCTGAGTTTTATTTGATGGGTAGCATAAGCACCCGCCGTTTGAATTCCCAGTTCTCCAATTTTTTTGAAACAAGTGCATGCACTTATTATCACGATAGAAAAAACAATATCCGTGCTGCGTCCCAGTTATCAGTCTGTACTTGCAGAATTCTCTCGTTTATTGAGCACGTATATTGTTTTTTCAGGTCGAGCAAGTTTCAACTGGGTTGTAGACTGCCCAGGGTTGGTTTTGTTTTCAACAGGCCCAGCCCATGACGACAATGGGGCACGAAGATCCAAGAGGTATCTACTAGGCTCTGGCCCGCCAGCGTTAGTTATATTTTGTCTTACAACATCAGCACGCAGTTTTTTCACTGAATCAAACACATAGCCCAGTTCTATTTTCCTCTTGAAACGCATGTCCTACATCCATTTTCTAATCTCTACCTATAGTTTTACTAGTTCATATACACGTATCATTATATTGAAAACACATAAAATTCCCTTTTCATATTTACATCCTTATTTTTGTTGTTTTTTCCCACCCATCGCTGATTTTTTTACCACTGGTTTTCCCTTAAACCAACTCAATTGTCCCACGTCTTATTTGCTTACAAAAACAAAATGATTTTTTTGGCAAATCAATAAGTTCTTAAAAAAATGTTTATCATTTCGGGATTACAACAGTTCGGACTCCACCGAAATATGCAAAATAAAGTTGAACTTTTTTACCGTGGTCCTGGGCAGAAAATGGGCTGTAATAAATTACTTAAGAATTAGCAAATGGGCTGCAAATTATAAAAAATAGCAAATGGGCTTTATGTTGTCTGCCACAGATTTGGAGGCTGACTTGTGGGCCTACTAAGTGCATGCATACACAAGGTTTCTCAAAAAAGAAACTTAGCCAACAATCGACTCTACCAGCATCAGACCGTTAGATGTCAATCTAACGGCAATTGTGCTTCTTCAGTCTCTGATCTTCCTGCCCCAGCCGCCCAAACCAGCGCCATCGGAACCGCCTGCTCCCACCTCCTGTGGGCGGCAGTGCTGCCGGGCAGGCCTCACGGGCCCATCATACTCGCATCCCTGGCCTGTCTATCCCTCTACTCACGCACACCTCCTGTTATTTTCCGGCGACGGCAGCTGAACCAGTCAACCCTTGTACTCTCCACCGCGTGGGCAGCCACTGTCGTGTCTTCCCCGGCTCCGTGTCGTTCCCTTCGTAGGCCTCGCCGACGTCCACCGCCCTAATGCTCTCGGCGCGGCGTGGTCAACGATGTCCATCCAACGGCCGTAGTGCTTCTTCAACCTCTGGTCTTCTTGCCCCAGCCGCCCAAAGTAGTGCCGGTCGTGCCGCATGCTCCTGCATCCCGTGGCCGGCTGTGCTGCCGCGGAGGCCTCACCGTCCCCATACTACTCCCACCGCTGGCCAGGCCATCCCTCCACTCACCCACTCCCCCTGTTATTCTGCGGCGACGGCAGGCTCACACCGCAGCCGAACCAGTGAACCCTCGTACTCCTCTCCGCGTGGGCATCCACTGCCGCGTCTTCCCCGGCTCCGCGTCGTCCCCTTCCTAGGCCTCGCCGTCGTCCACCGTCGTGGTGCTCTTGGCGCGGCGTGGTCAATGTGGTTAATGACCGACTTCCATCGGAAGAGTACTGTACGTGGAGAGGCTGACAGCTGGGTCCACCGCTGCTACAAGGAAGTGCCTCCTTATTACGCGCAAAATAATTATTCCTCCACCTGACAGTAGGGACCCACCAGACGGGCCACTAGTATTTCACGGAAAAAATGTTTCCCCCCTGACTGCTGGGACCCACCGGACGGGCCACCGTATTTCGTGAAAAAAAACGTTTGCCCCTGACTGCTGGGACCCACTGGACGGACCACCGTATTTCGCGAAAAAAACATTCCCCCCGCTGTCAGCTCGGACCCACCGGATGTGCCTCCTTATTACGCGCAGAAAAATGAATACTCCCCCTGCTAGCTGGGACCCACCATGGTGGGAGGCTGACTTGTGGGCCTACTAAGTTGACGGGGACGGAGGGCTTTGTCAACTTAGTCAATATGAACGATTCTAGCTCCAGTGACTGTACGATGTCCATCCAACGGCCGTAGTGCTTCTTCAACCTCTGGTCTTCTTGCTCCAGCCGCCCAAAGCAGCGCCGGTCGTGCCGCATGCTCCTGCCTCCCGTGGCCGGCTGTGCTGCCATGGAGGCCTCACCGCCCCCTACTATTCCCACCGCTGGCCAGGCCCTGCGGCGACGGAAGCCTCACACCGCAGCCGAAACAGTGAACACTCGTACTCCTCTCCGCGCGGGCTTCCACTGCCGCGTCTTCCCCGGCTCCGCGTCGTCCCCTTCCTAGGCCTCGCCGTCGTCCACCGCCGTGCTGCTCTCCGCGCGGCATGGTCAACGTGGTCAAGGAACGACTTCCATCGGAAGAGTACTGTACGTGGAGAGGCTGACAGCTGGGTCCACGGCCACAGCCCAGTTTTTTTGTGATTTGCCAAGTAAGTCGCTTTGTCAGGCCTGTTGGGCTGCAAATCTTTCAACACGAGGAGAGCTTTCATTCGGCTGGCCAAGAAAATGGCCCATCAGTAATGAGAAATGTGGGTTGTACATTTTTAAAACACATCACACCGGCAATTAGTTTCAAATATCTTTTTTTTCATTTCAAGATTTTAAATTAGATTAAATTTTATGCGTGGAGAATTTGTTGGATTTTATATTGATATACATTTATCTTTAAAATCAGTTTGAATGTGAGTCGAAATTTCGGGATTAAAAACAGTTCGGACCGCATCGAAATATGCAAAATTTCGTATAATTTTTTAACCGTGGCCACAATATGGGCTGTAATGCTAACAAAAAGAATATGGGCTCAAAAAAACCTTAATAATTAGCAAATGGGTTGTAAATTATTAGAAATAATGGCAGATGGGCTGTATGCTGTTTTCCACAAATTTGAGGCTTTCCTAAAAAAAGGTTGACGTACAAGCAGTGACTGTTGGATGGCCATCCAACGACCGTCGTGGTTCTTCAATCTCTGCTCTTCCTGCTCAGCCGCGCAAACAAGCGCCAGTGGGACTGCCTGCTCCCTCCTCCCCGCGGCCGGCTCTGCTGCCACGCAGGCCTCACCGTCCCACCGTACTCCCATCGCTGGCCTAGCCATCCCTCTACTCACCCACACCTGCTGTTATTCTCCGGCGACGGCAGACAAACCAGTAAACCCTCGTACAGTCGTACTCCCCTCCGCGTGGGAAACAACTGCCAAGTCTTCCCTGCCTCCGTGTCGCTCCCTTCCTAGGCCTCGCCATCGTCCACTGCGCTGGTCCTCTCGGCGCGGCCTGGTCAACATGGTCAACGACCGACAAGCATCTGATGTGGACTGTACGTGGAGAGGCCGACGGCTGGGTCCGCGGCCGCCAGCAAGGTAATGCCTCCATATTACGCGCAAAATAATGATTCCTCCACCTGACATCAGGGACCCACCGAAAGGGCCTCTGTATTTCGTGAAAAAAATGTTACCACCGCTGACAACTCGGACCCACCAGCTATATCTTCGCATGCAAGGAAGTGCCTCCTTAGTACGCAGAAAAAAATGAATACTACCCCTGCTACCTGGGACCCACCATGGTGGGAGGCTGACTTGTGGGCCCACTAAGTTGATTGGGACGGGGGCCTTTGTCAACTTTAGTCAATATGAACGATTCTAGCTCCAATGACCGTACGATGTCCATCCAACGGCCGTAGTGCTTCTTCAACCTCTGGTCTTCTTGCTCCAGCCGCCCAAAGCAGCGCCGGTCGTGCCGCATGCTCCTGCCTCCCGTGGCTGGCTGTGCTGCCGCGGAGGCCTCACCGCCCCCTACTATTCCCACCGCTGGCCAGGCCGTGCGGTGACGGCAGCCTCACACCGCAGCCGAACCAGTGAACCCTCATACTCCTCTCTGCGCGAGCTTCCACTGCCGCGTCTTCCCCGGCTCCCCGTCGTCCGCTTCCTAGGCCTTGCCGTCGTCCACCGCCCTGGTGCTCTCGGCGCGGCGTGGTCAACGTTGTCAAGGAACGACTTCCATCGGACGTCGACAGTACGTGGAGAGGCTGACTGTTGGGGAACGTAGTAATTTCAAAAAATTTCCTACGCACACGCAAGATCATGGTGATGCATAGCAACGAGAGGGGAGAGTGTTGTCCACGTACCCTCGTAGACCGACAGCGGAAGCGTTATCACAACGCGGTTGATGTAGTCGTACGTCTTCAAGATCCGACCGATCAAGTACCGAACGCACGGCACCTCCGAGTTCTACACAGGTTCAGCTCGATGACGTCCCTCGAACTCCGATCCAGCCGAGTGTTGAGGGAGAGTTTCGTCAGCACGACGGCGTGGTGACGATGATGATGTTCCACCGGCGCAGAGCTTCGCCTAAGCTCCGCAACGGCATTATCGAGGTGTAATATGGTGGAGGGGGGCACCGCACATGGCTAAGAGATCTCAAGGATCAATTGTTGTGTCTCTGGCGTGCCCCCCTGCCCCCGTATATAAAGGAGCAAGGGAGGAGGAGGCCGGCCCTACGAGGGGGCGCACCAAGTGTGGAGTCCTACTAGGACTCCCTAGTCCTAGTAGGATTCCACCTCCCATATGGAATAGGAAAAGAGGAAGGGAAAAAGAGAAGGAAGGAAGGGGGCGCCCCCCTTCCCTAGTCCAATTCGGACCAGACCAAGCGGAGGGGTGCGGCCACCCTTGAGGCCCTTTTTCTTCTTTCCCGTATGGCCCAATAAGGCCCAATACGTATTCCCGTAACTCTCAGGTACTCCGAAAAATACCCGAATCACTCGGAACCTTTCCGAAGTCCGAATATAGTCGTCTAATATATCGATCTTTACGTCTCGACCATTTCGAGACTCCTCGTCATGTCCCCGATCTCATCTGGGACTCCGAACTCCTTCGGTACATCAACATACATAAACTCATAATAAAACTGTCATCGTAACTTTAAGCGTGCGGACCCTACGGGTTCGAGAACTATGTAGACATGACCGAGACACGTCTCCGGTCAATAACCAATAGCGGGACCTAGATGCCCATATTGGCTCCCACATATTCTACGAAGATCTTTATCGGTCGGACCGCATAACAACATACGTTGTTCCCTTTGTCATCAGTATGTTACTTGCCCGAGATTCGATCGTCGGTATCTCGATACCTAGTTCAATCTCGTTACCGGCAAGTCTCTTTACTCGTTCCGTAACACATCATCCCGCAACTAACTTATTAGTCACAATGCTTGCAAGGCTTATAGTGATGTGCATTACCGAGTGGGCCCAGAGATACCTCTCCGACAATCGGAGTGACAAATCCTAATCTCGAAATACGCCAACCCAACAAGTACCTTTGGAGACACCTGTAGAGCACCTTTATAATCACCCATTTACGTTGTGACGTTTGGTAGCACACAAAGTGTTCCTCCGGTAAACGGGAGTTGCATAATCTCATGGTTAGAGGAACATGTATAAGTCATGAAGAAATCAATAGCAACATACTAAACGATCGGGTGCTAAGCTAACGGAATGGGTCAAGTCAATCACGTCATTCTCCTAATGAGGTGATCTCGTTAATCAAATGACAAATTATGTCTATGGCTAGGAAACATAACCATCTTTGATTAACGAGCTTGTCAAGTAGAGGCATACTAGTGACACTCTGTTTGTCTATGTATTCACACATGTATTCTGTTTCCGGTTAATACAATTCTAGCATGAATAATAAACATTTATCATGATATAAGGAAATAAATAATAACTTTATTATTGCCTCTAGGGCATATTTCCTTCAGTCTCCCACTTGCCCTAGAGTCAATAATCTAGTTCACATCGCCATGTGATTTAACATGAATAGTTCACATCACCATGTGATTAACACCCATGGTTCACATCGTCATGTGACCATCACCCAAAGGGTTTACTAGAGTCAGTAATCTAGTTCACATCGCTATGTGATTAACACCCAAAGAGTACTAAGGTGTGATCATGTTTTGCTTGTGAGATAATTTTAGTCAACGGGTCTGTCACATTCGGATCCGTAAGTATTTTGCAAATTTCTATGTCTACAATGCTCTGCATGGAGCTACTCTAGCTAATTGCTCCCACTTTCAATATGTATCTAGACCGAGACTTAGAGTCATCTAGGTTAGTGTCAAAACTTGCATCGACGTAACCTTTTACGACGAGCCTTTTGTCACTTCCATAATCGAGAAACATATCCTTATTCCAGTAAGGATAATTTTGACCGCTGTCCAGTGATCTACTCCTAGATCACTATTGTACTCCCTTGCCAAAATCAGTGTAGGGTATACAATAGATCTGGTACACAGCATGGCATACTTTATAGAACCTATGGCCAAGGCATAGGGAATGACTTTCATTCTCTTTCTATCTTTTGCCGTGGTCGGGCTTTGAGTCTTTACTCAACTTCACACCTTGTAACACAGGCAAGAACTCTTTTCTTTGACTGTTCTATTTTGAACTACTTCAAAATCTTGTTAAGGTATGTGCTCATTGAAAAAACTTATCAAGCGTCTTCATCTATCTCTATAGATCTTGATGCTCAATATGTAAGCAGCTTCACCGAGGTCTATCTTTGAAAAACTCCTTTCAAACACTCCTTTATGCTTTGCAGAATAATTCTACATTATTTCCGATCAACAATATGTAATTCACATATACTTATCAGAAATGTTGTAGTGCTCCCACTCACTTTCTTGTAAATACAGGCTTCACCGCGAGTCTGTATACAACTATATGCTTTGATCAACTTATCAAAGTGTATATTCCAACTCCGAGATGCTTGCACCAGTCCATTGTTGGATCGCTGGAGCTTGCATATTTTGTTAGCACCTTTATGATTGACAAAACCTTCTGGTTCTATCATATACAACTCTTCTTCAATAAATCCATCAAGGATTGCAGTTTTGTTTATCCCTTTGCCAGAATTCATAAAATGCGGCAATTGCTAACATGATTCGGACAGACTTAAGCATAGATACGAGTGAGAAACTCTCATCGTAGTCAACATCTTGAACTTGTCGAAAACCTTTTGCGACAATTCTAGCTTTGTAGATAGTGATACTACTATCAGCGTCCGTCTTCCTCTTGACAATCCATTTATTCTCAATTGCTTGCCGATCATCGGGCAAGTCAACCAAAGTCCACACTTTGTTCTCATACATGGATCTCATCTCAGATTTCATGGCCTCAAGCCATTTTGCGGAATCTGGGCTCACCATCGCTTCTTCATAGTTCGTAGGTTCGTCATGGTCTAGTAACATAACCTCCAGAACAGGATTACCGTACCACTCTGGTGTGGATCTTACTCTAGTTTACCTTCGAGGTTTGGTAGTAACTTGATCTGAAGTTACATGATCATCATCATTAACTTCCTCACTAATTGGTGTAGAAGTCACAGGAACAGATTTCTGCGATCCAATAAGGGAGCAGGTACAGTTACCTCATCAAGTTCTACTTTCCTCCCACTCACATATTTCGAGAGAAACTCCTTCTCTAGAAAGGATCCATACTTAGCAACGAATGTCTTGCCTTCGGATCTGTGATAGAAGGTGTACCCAACTGTCTCCTTTGGGTATCCTATGAAGACACATTTCTCCGATTTGGGTTTGAGCTTATCAGGATGAAATTTTTTCACATAAGCATCGCAACCCCAAAATTTTAAGAAACGACAACTTTGGTTTCTTGCCAAACCACAGTTCATAAGGCGTCGTCTCAACGGATTTTAATGGTGCCCTATTTAACGTGAATGTAGCTGTCTCTAATGCATAACCCAAAACGATAGTGGTAAATTGGTAAGAGACATCATAGATTGCACTATATCCAATAAAGTACGGTTATGACGTTCGGACACACCATTACACTGTGGTGTTCCAGGTGGCGTGAGTAGTGAAACTATTTTACATTGTTTTAACTGAAGGCCAAACTCGTAACTCAAATATTTTACCTCTGCGATCATATCGTAGAAACTTTTATTTTCTTGTTACGATGATTCTCCACTTCACTCTGAAATTCTTTGAACTTTTCAAATGTTTCAGACTTTGTGTTTCATCAAGTAGATATACCCATATCTGCTCAAATCACCTGTGAAGGTCAGAAAATAATGATACCTGCTACGAGCCTCAATATTCATCGGACCACATACATCTGTATGTATGATTTCCAACAAATCTGTTGCTCTCTCCATAGTTCCGGAGAACGGCGTTTTAGTCATCTTGCCCATGAGGCACGGTTCACAAGCATCAAGTGATTCATAATCAAGTGATTCCAAAATCCCATCAGTATGGAGTTTCTTCATGCGCTTTACACCAATATGACCTAAACGGCAGTACCACAAATAAGTTGCACTATCATTATTAACTTTGCATCTTTTGGCTTCAATAATATGAATATGTGTATCACTACGATTGAGATCCAACAAACCATTTTCGTTGGTGTGTATGACCATAAAGGTTTTATTCATGTAAACAGAACAACAATTGTTCTCTAACTTAAATGAATAACCGTATTGCAATAAACATGATCAGATCATATTCATGCTCAACGGAAACACCAAATGACACTTATTTAGTTTCAACACTAATCCCGAAAGTACAGGGAGTGTGCGATGATGATCATATCAATCTTGGAACTACTTCCAACACACATCGTCACCTCGCCTTTTACTAGTCTCTGTTTATTTCTGCAACTCCCGTTTTCGAGTTACTACTCTTTAGCAACTGAACCAGTATCAATTACCGAGGGGTTGCTATAAACACTAGTAAAGTACACGTCAATAATCTGTATATCAAATATACCTTTGTTCACTTTTACTAGTCTCTGTTTATTCTGCAACTCCCGTTTCGAGTTACTACTCTTAGCAACTGAACCAGTATCAATTACCGAGGGATTGCTATAAACACCAGTAAAGTACACATCAATAATCTGTATATCAAATATACCTTTGTTCACTTTGCCATCATTCTTATCCACCAAATAGTTGGGGTAGTTCCGCTTCCAGTGACCAGTCCCTTTGCAGTAGAAGCACTTAGTCTCAGGCTTAGGACCAGACACAGGCTTCTTCACTTGAGCAGCAACTTGCTTGCCGTTCTTTTTGAAGTTCCCCTTTTTCCCTTTGCCCTTTTCTTGAAACTAGCGGTCTCGTCAACCATCAACACTTGAACTGGTCTCGTCAACCATCAACACTTGATGTTTTTCTTGATTTCTACCTTCGTCGATTTCAGCATCACGAAGAGCTCGGGAATTACTTTCGTCATCCCTTGCATACCATAGTTCATCACGAAGTTCTACTAACTTGGTGATGGTGACTAGAGAATTCTGTCAATCACTATTTTATCTGGAAGATAAACTCCCACTTGATTCAAGCGACTGTAGTACCCAGACAATCTGAGCACATGCTCACTAGTTGAGCGATTCTCCTCCATCTTTTTGCTATAGAACTTGTTGGAGATTTCATATCTCTCAACTCGGGTATTTGCTTGAAATATTAACTTCAACTCCTGGAACATCTCATATGGTCCATGACGTTCAAAACGTCTTTGAAGTCCCGATTCTAAGCCGTTAAGCATGGTGCACTAAACTATCAAGTAGTCATCATATGGAGCTAGCCAAACGTTCATAACGTCTGCATCTGCTCCTGCAATAGGTCTGTCACCTAGCGGTGCATCAAGGACATAATTTTTCTGTGCAGCAATGAGGATAATCCTCAGATCACGGATCCAATCCGCATCTTTGCTACTAACATCTTTCAACATAATTTTTCTCTAGGAACAAAAAATAAACACAGGGAAGCAACAACGCGAGCTATTGATCTACAACATAATTTGCAAAATACTATCAGGACTAAGTTCATGATAAATTTAAGTTCAATTAATCATATTACTTATGAACTCCCACTTAGATAGACATCTCTCGAATCATCTAAGTGATTACGTGATCCAAAGCAACTAAACCATGTCCGATTAACACGTGAGATGGAGTAGTTTCAATGGTGAACATCACTATGTTGATCATATCTACTATATGGTTCACGCTCGACCTTTCGGTCTCTGTGTTCTGAGGCCATATCTGTATATGCTAGGCTCGTCAAGTTTAACCTGAGTATTCCGCGGGTGCAACTGTTTTTGCACCCGTTGTATTTGAACGTAGAGCCTATCACACCCGATTAACACGTGGTGTCTCAGCACGAAGAACTTTTGCAACGGTGCATACTCAGGGAGAACACTTTTATCTTGAAATTTTAGTGAGAGATCATCTTATAATGCTACCGTCAATCAAAGCAAGATAAGATGCATAAAGGATTAACATCACATGCAATCAATATAAGTGATATGATATGGCCATCATCATCTTGTGCTTGTGATCTCCATCTCTGAAGCACCGTGCTTGTGATCTCCATCTCTGAAGCAGCGTCATGATCACCATCGTCACCGGCGCGACACCTTGATCTCCATCGTAGCATCGTTGTCGTCTCGCCAACTTATTGCTTTTACGACTATCGCTACCGCTTAGTGATAAAGTAAAACTATTACATGGCGATTGCATCTCATACAATAAAGCGACAACAAATATGGCTCCTGCCAGTTGCCGATAACTCGGTTACAAATCATGATCATCTCATACAAGACATTATATCACATCATGTCTTGACCATATCACATCACAACATGCCCTGCAAAAACAAGTTAGACGTCCTCTACTTTGTTGTTGCAAGTTTTACGTGGCTGCTACGGGCTTAGCAAGAACCGTTCTTACCTACGCATCAAAACCACAACGATAGTTTGTCAAGTCGGTGCTGTTTTAACCTTCGCAAGGACCGGGCGTAGCCACACTCGGTTCAACTAAAGTGAGAGAGACAGACACCCGCCAGTCACCTTTAAGCAACGAGTGCTCCGAACGGTGAAACCAGCCTCGCGTAAGCGTACGCGTAATGTCGGTCCGGGCCGCTTCATCTCATAATACCGCTGAACCAATGTATGACATGCTGGTAAGCAGTATGACTTATATCGCCCACAACTCACTTGTGTTCTACTCGTGCATAGCATCAACGCATAAAACCAGGCTCGGATGCCACTGTTGGGGAACGTAGTAATTTCAAAAAAATTCCTACGCACACGCAAGATCATGGTGATGCATAGCAACGAGAGGGGAGAGTGTTGTCCATGTACCCTCATAGACCGACAGCGGAAGCGTTATCACAACACGGTTGATGTAGTCGTACGTCTTCACGATCCGACCGATCAAGTACCGAACGCACGGCACCTCCGAGTTGTACACACGTTCAGCTCGATGACGTCCCTCGAACTCCGATCCAGCCGAGTGTTGAGGGAGAGTTTCGTCAGCACGACGGCGTGGTGACGATGATGATGTTCCACCGGCGCAGGGCTTCGCCTAAGCTCCGCAATGGTATTATCGAGGTGTAATATGGTGGAGGGGGGCACCGCACACGGCTAAGAGATCTCAAGGATCAATTGTTGTGTCTCTTGGGTGCCCCCCTGCCCCCGTATATAAAGGAGCAAGGGAGGAGGAGGCCGGCCCTAGGAGGGGGCGCACCAGTGTGGAGTCCTACTAGGACTCCCTAGTCCTAGTAGGATTCCACCTCCCATATGGAATAGGAAAAGAGGAAGGGAAAAAGAGAAGGAAGGAAGAGGGCGCCCCCCTTCCCTAGTCCAATTCGGACCAGACCAAATGGAGGGGTGCAGCCACCCTAGAGGCCCTTTTTCTTCTTTCCCGTATGGCCCAATAAGGCCCAATACGTATTCCCGTAACTCTCCGGTACTCCGAAAAATACCCGAATCACTCGGAACCTTTCCGAAGTCCGAATATAGTCGTCCAATATATTGATCTTTACGTCTCGACCATTTCGAGACTCCTCATCATGTCCCCGATCTCATCCGGGACTCCGAACTCCTTCGGTACATCAACATACATAAACTCATAATAAAACTGTCATCGTAACTTTAAGCGTGCGGACCCTACGGGTTCGAGAACTATGTAGACATGACCGAGACACGTCTCCGGTCAATAACCAATAGCGGGACCTGGATGCCCATATTGGCTCCCACATATTCTACGAAGATCTTTATCGGTCAGACCGCATAACAACATACGTTGTTCCCTTTGTCATCAGTATGTTACTTGCCCGAGATTCGATCGTCGGTATCTCGATACCTAGTTCAATCTCGTTGCCGGCAAGTCTCTTTACTCGTTCCGTAACACATCATCCCGCAACTAACTTATTAGTCACAATGCTTGCATGGCTTATAGTGATGTGCATTACCGAGTGGGCCCAGAGATACCTCTCGGACAATCGGAGTGACAAATCCTAATCTCGAAATACGCCAACCCAACAAGTACCTTTGGAGACACCTGTAGAGCACCTTTATAATCACCCATTTACGTTGTGACGTTTGGTAGCACACAAAGTGTTCCTCCGGTAAACGGGAGTTGCATAATCTCATAGTCAGAGGAACATGTATAAGTCATGAAGAAAGCAATAGCAACATACTAAACGATCGGGTGCTAAGCTAACGGAATGGGTCAAGTCAATCACGTCATTCTCCTAATGAGGTGATCTCGTTAATCAAATGACAAATTATGTCTATGGCTAGGAAACATAACCATCTTTGATTAACGAGCTAGTCAAGTAGAGGCATACTAGTGACACTCTGTTTGTCTATGTATTCACACATGTATTATGTTTCCGGTTAATACAATTCTAGCATGAATAATAAACATTTATCATGATATAAGGAAATAAATAATAACTTTATTATTGCCTCTAGGGCATATTTCCTTCACTGACAGCTGGGTCCACGGCCGCAGCAAGGAAGTGCCTCCTTATTACGCGGAAAATAATGATTCCTCCTCCTGACAGCTGGGACCCACCGGACGGGCCACTGTATTACGCAAAAAAACGTTTCCCCTAACTGCTGGGACCCACCAGCAACATTTTCGCACGCAAGGAAGTGCGTCCGGGCAAAAAATATAACGATTAGCCCCCCTGACTGCTGGGACCCACCAGCTACATCTTCGCAGGCAAGGAAGTGCCTGACAGTCGGGACCCACCTGGTTGAAGCGTACGTAGCGTTGTCATTCTGGTCGCGAACATGTACGTACATATATACTGGTGGATGGGGAGGCAACGGAATGTAGTAGTAGAGGCGCGCACGTGTCGTAGTAGAGGCGCCCACGTAGCATGTACATGTACGTACAGCGGCCAGGGTGCAAGAAAGAAAATACGGCCACGTATGTGTACATACGGGCGGGGTCTCGAACGCCTACTCGCGCATACGTACGGCCAGGGTTCATGTACATGGCTAGGTCGGAACGGAGAAACAGCGTCGTAGTCGTGTTCATGGGGAGGCAACGGAATGCGTCGTGTTCATGGGGAGGCAACGGAATGCGTCGTGTTCATGGGGAGGGGTGTGGCGTATCGCAAAACGGAGGAAACGGACCTCCTACGGTCGAAACGGCGGTCCTGTTGATCGGGAGGAGTGTGGCATACCGCGAAACGGACGAAACGGACCTCCTACGGTCGAAATGGGGGTCTTGTTGATCGGGAGGGGTGTGGCGTACCGCAAAACGGACGAAACGGGCCTCCTACGGTCGAAACGGGAGTCTTGTTGATCGGGAGGGGTGTGGCGTACCGCAAAACGGAGGAAACGAACCTCCTACGGTCAAAACGGGGGTCCTGTTGATCGGGAGGGGTGTGGCGTACCGCAAAACGAACGAAACGGACCTCCTACGGTCGAAACGGGGGTCCTGTTGATCGGGAGGGGTGTGGCGTACCGAAAACAAGACTCCACGGGATACTGTTCATCTCCACCGTCGACCTCCTCCAGCCTCCACGGGCTACCGTCGACCTCCTCCAGCCTCCACGGGCTCCTGTTCATCCAGCCTCCACCGCGCGCTACTCCACCGGCTACTGTTCAACCACCCCTGCACCGTCTACTGTTCATCCAGCCCTCCACACCACGGGGTCCTGTTCAACCACCCCTCCACGGGCACCCCTCCACCGTCTACTGTTCATCCAGCCCTCCACACCACGGGGTCCTGTTCAACCACCCCTCCACGGGCACCCCTCCACCGTCTACTGTTCATTCAGCTCTCCACCACACCACGGGGTCCTGTTCATCCAGAGGCAACACCACCGCTCACTATTCATCCACCCCCCCCCCCCCCCGCAACGCTCACTTTTCATCCCAGAGGCAGCATCGATCGGCTTTAGTTAGCAGCAGTAGCGAAGGAATCGCTCGATCGGGTTCACTTAACAGCCATCGATCGATCGCTCGGGTTCAGTAACGCATAGGCTGCAGTGCAATCGCTCGGGTTCAGTTAGAGCCCAACGCCTCGCTCGGGTTCAGTTAGAGCCAACGCCTCGCACACACGCGCGTACGTGTACGTGTACGCGTACGCCCCGACCTCCCACCGTAACCGGGAACTCCCCGAAATTTTCCTCGCCCTCGCTTCTACCACGGTTTTTTCCGTCATGGACGGCCCAAAGAATGTCATGCAGCTGCGTCTCCGGCCCGCCCAGGACGAAAAGCCAATTTTCTGTCATGATTTTTTGTCATAGAAGTAGGAGCCCACCACATCTATGATGATACCGAGTTTTGTCACAATTATCATCATAGAAGTGTCATATATATGACAGAAAAAAAATTCGTTCGGCCCAAAATGTCACGGATGTGTCTTTTTTTTGTAGTGAAGGCGGCCCTCCAGGCAGCGAAGGATGGTGAGGCCAACCTCCTGGCCGAGTTCGAGACAGAGCGTTCGAGCTGGGCCGAGAAGGAGAAGGCGCTGAGCGACGGCTATGGCGATATTGAGGACATGATCGACGGTGAGTTGCCTCTACCTTTTGAACAGCCGCCGACTGCTGCAGAAGTCGGCTTCTGGCTTCTAATATTTTCTTCTCATGCAGAGTTCTTCCCTGGCTACGCCGTTGCCGCCGGTCAAGCCATCGAGGTACGCCGTGACGAGCGAAGGAGCGAAGGCGCGGAAATCGCGCCCAACGCGCCCCGGACCGTCAACGAGCAGCTTCTCGTCATCCGGGCGCGCCTTCAGCCGGCTCACCGAATGCTTCGCTGCCTGCAGCGCGTCGGAGCCTAGGTGTTCTCCGCCCTCTGGCCAGAAGCCAATATTCCGCGCACTCCCTATCGGACTGCCGACTGGCTGGAAGTGGCAGTTGGCCGTCTTGAGGCGTGGAAAGGCTCTTCGGCCCGGGCGGGGTGCACGCAGGGCCTTGGAATTCGTCAAGGCCTGGTATCCCGGGCTGAACCTCCACCAACTGACCACCTTCCAGCAGGAGGGCGCCGGGGAGTTGGCGGTGGTGGCAGCCAAGCTTACTCAGCGTGCGGCGGCGATCGCCGAGTATACCAACACCAATGACTTCATCCCCGAGCTGGACGAGGAGGGTACCGAGCTACCGCCCAACTGGTTCGGGCTGAACCCGACCAATGGCGAGGACTCGATGGAGGAGATCGCCTCCAGCGACGAAGGTGAGGACGAAGAGGACGAGGATGGTGAAGACAACGCGCCAGAGGACGGAGCGGATGGGGAAGTCGAAGCATACGGCCAGCTTCAGCTCGACCGCGTCTCGAGCAATGAGCCACGTGCGAGCACGTCGATTGCTGCTGAAGGTGGCAAAGCCGAGACTCGCCAGCCAACTGCTCCACCAGCCGGCGCAGCCGACTCCACCAACCTGCCGGACCCGCCTACTGCTCCTCTGGCCTAGGCGGCCAGTTTTATCTTTAACTTTTCCTGCTTCGTAGTTTTTTTGAACAGGACTTGTTAAATTTGCGCAGTTCCACCCGCTGGGGGTGTATTCAAACTTCGTTGAATGCTGGCCAAGGGCCTTTTGATATGTAAATTAAATTCCACACGAGTTGTGCTTTTGCCGAGTTCCGACTTGTATTGCTTTTCTGTTCTTTGGCTTTTTCCTTTGCCGCCCTCCTACGGCTGCCGTCTTGCCAGCCAGACAGCCGCTCTATGGACTGTGGCCGGGTCAAGTACTTAGTCATTTGGGAGGGCAAGTACTTTGGCCGATTAGAACGTAGTAAGCTAAGTAGGAAGCCGACCGGCCGGCTGCTGAGCGGCCGGTCGATGAGGCGAGGCGCCGGCTTGGGCTATGTGAGTGCTTTGGTCCTTAGCCATTTTTCATGTGGGCATTGCTTCTTGCCTTTAGCTCTTGCCAGCCGAACAGTCGCTCTGCGAACTGCGGCTTGTGGCAAGAAAGGGCTTAGATGCCGGCACATTACTTGTCCGACTGCAGGTAGCACCGACATAGTACAAGGCGGCAAGCCCCCGGGCCAATTGGTCGAACCCGATGCCAGGCAGAAGAATGAAATAACATATTCATAGGCGTAAAACTTATCATACAGATAAAGAGGGTAGTCCCCGAGTGCTCCTCGAGGGACCTGATGTCTTGCGCTTAATACAAAAGGTAGCGTGGTACATACTATATCAACTGTAAAATCTTCGGAGGAGATTTGCATTCCACGGGCGCTCGGATTCCTTGCCAGAGTCGTCCCTCTTTCGTGCCCTGGGCTTCTGTGCGTCGATCAGGTAGTAGGAGTCGTTGCCCAAGGCTTTGTTGATGATGAAGGGGCCTTCCCAAGGGGCCGAGAGCTTGTGCTGGCCGGCTATTCGCTGGATCAGCCGCAGCACAAGGTCTCCCTCTTGGAAGAATCTTGTCTTGACCTTCCGACTGTGGTAGCGGCGCAGACTCTGCTGGTAGATGGCGGACCGGCTGAGTGCCAACAGCCGGCCCTCTTCCAGCAGATCGACGACGTCTTCTCGTGCTTCCTTCACCTCTGCTTCCGTGTACATGGTGACGCGAGGTGAGTTGAACTCGATGTCAGTTGGGATGACAGCCTTGGCCCCGTACACAAGGAAGAAAGGAGTGAAGCCAGTTGACTTGTTGAGAGTGGTGCGCAGACTCCAGAGACAGCCGGCAACTCGTCGATCCAGCAGCCGGCCGAGCGCTCCAGAGGTTCGACCAGTCAGGGCTTGATGCCGGACAAGATGAGGCCGTTTGCTCGCTCGACCTGGCCGTTTGACTGCGGATGGGCAACGGATGCTAAGTCCAGTCGGATGCCCTACGTCGCGTAGAAATGGGCCAAGGCGCCTTTGGCAAAGTTTGTGCCATTGTCGGTGATGATGCTGTGTGGTACACCATATCGGACGGTGATATATGCGATGAAGGTCACAGCAGTCGGGCCGTTCAACTTCTTGATTGGCTTTGCTTCAATCCACTTGGTGAATTTGTCCACGGCGACAAGCAGATGGGTCATGCCGCCGCGTGCTGTCTTGAATGGTCCCACCATATCCAGGCCCCACACGGCGAAGGGCCAAGTGAGGGGGATGGTCTTGAGTGCAGAAGCCGGTAGATGTTGCTTGGAGCAGAACTTCTGGCACCCTCTGCAATACTTGACCGACTCCTTGGCATCTTCCAATGGAGTCGGCCAAAAGAAACCATGGCGGAGAGCTTTGGCGACAAGGGATCTGGAGGCCGAAACGCGGCCGCACTCGCCTTGGTGGATATCCTTGAGGATTGCTTGGCCCTTCTCTGGTTCTACGCAGCGCTGGAAGACTCCAGTCATGCTGCGTCTGACAAACTCTCTATTTACTATCGTGTAGGCTCTTGCTCGGTGCTGCACTTGCCGGGCCAAGATCTCATCGGCCAGCAGCTCTCTGTTCACCAGAAACATGAGGATGGGCTGTGCCCATGATGGTGCTTGAATTTCTTCTACTGCCACTACGGCCACTTGTACTAGGGTGGTTGGGTTAGGAGGCAGCGGGTTGGGGTTGGTTGCCGCTTTCTGCATCGTTGTAGTCCCCGGGCCGACTACTGCAGCCCCCAGGCCGGGTTGTGAAGTCCCTGGACCGGGTGCGACTGCTGCAGTCCCCGAACCGCTTGGTGAAGTCCCCGGGCCGACTGCTGCAGCCCCCGGGCCAGGTTGTGAAGTCCTCGGGCCGGGTGCGACTGCTGTAGTCCCCGTGCCGCCTGCCGAAGTCCCCGGGCCAACTGCTGCAGCCCCCGAGTTGGATCCGACTGCTTCGGGAGGAACCGGCACGAAGATGGACTCAGATTCTTGAGAAGGCTTGATTGATGGCTTGCAGAGGCACTGAAGGGAGACGCCGGCAGGTATTTCTTGACGGGTGGAGCTGATCCGTGCCAGAGCATCAGTTGGCTCGTTTTCATTCCGTGGCACGTGAAGGAACTCGCACCCCTCAAAATATTCGCTCAGCTG
This sequence comes from Aegilops tauschii subsp. strangulata, assembly GCF_002575655.3. NCBI lineage: Eukaryota > Viridiplantae > Streptophyta > Magnoliopsida > Poales > Poaceae > Aegilops > Aegilops tauschii. Next base: position 73,855,901 of record NC_053041.3, read on the forward strand.
CTGAACGAGGAAGCGGTAACTTGCCATGTTGGCATCCTTGGCGTGCCACTCACCAGACGACTGTTGGACCACCAAGTCGGAGTCGCCGTAGTACAGGATCCGGGGGATGCCGATCTCTTTGGCCAGTCAGAGGCCGTGTACTAGCGCCTCATATTCGGCCACGTTGTTGGAGGCGGTGAAGTGAATTTGCAATGTGTATATGAGCTTGTCGCCTTTGGGAGAGGTGAGGACAACGCCGGCTCCCAAGCCGGTGCGCATCTTCGAGCCATCAAAGTGCATCCGCCAATGAGTGGAGTCCGGAGCTGGCGGCATGTAACACCCCGGATGTAACTTTCCATATTTGTAACTCCAACTCTTGCCATTTTCGGCTATGTGTTATGATATTCCCTTCGTGGTCGGGTTTTGTTTGTTGTTTTGCATTTTGTTCATGTCATGCATCTCATATCATGTCATCATGTGCATTGCATTTGCATACGTGTTCGTCTCTTGCATCCGAGCATTTTCCCCGTTGTCCGTTTTGCAATCCGGCACTCCCACCTCCTCCGGCGCACCCCTCTTGTTTCTTTTCGTGAGCGGGTGTCGAACGTTCTCGGAATGGACCGAGGCTTGTCAAGTGGCCTTGGTATGCCATCGGTAGACCACCGGTCAAGTTTCGTTCCATTTGGAGGTCGTTTGGTACTCCAATGGTTAACCGGGTAACCGTAGATGCCTTCTGTGTGTTGCAGAAAAAACCCCTCTCTAAACAGCCCAAAACCCCTCTCTAAACAGCCCAAAACCCCTCTCTAAACAGCCCAAAACCCCTCTAAGTCACTTCCATGCTCTAGGTCATTCGATCACGATCATGTGGGCGAAAACGGCACTCCATTTGGAGTCTCCTAGCTCCCTCTAGCTATATATTTGCACCTCCCCCCGAAATCTCGCAGTCCCAAACCCTAAAAATCGCCCCTCCGCGCGCCGGACACGTCCGGCCGCCGCCGGACGGATCCCGCCGCCGCTCGCAGCCAGTCAGAGCGTGCCACGTGGCGCCCCACCGCAGCCCGCGCCGCCGGCCCGCCAGGCCCGTGGCTGGCCCCCGAGCCCGCGCCCGTGCGCCTCCCCCGCCGCCCCGTCGCCTCACCGCCGCCGCCGCCTCGCCGCCCCGCCGTCTCGCCGCCGCCGCCGCGCGACCTCGCCGCCTCCCGCCAACGCGCCTCCATCGCCGACCGCCGCCCCCGCACGCCCGGCGTTCTCCCCTCTCCGGCGAGGCCAGCCCCGAGCTCCGGCCCCGCGCGCCCCGACTCCGGCGATCCACGCGCCCGATCCGATCTGGAGACCGAGCGGTTGACCTCTCCCCCTCTGATTTTTTCTCCAAGTCCCGCATAATTTTTGCATAATGTGCTCCTGTTCATCTTGGCATAACTCTCTGCAGATAGCCCCGTTTCGCGCATGTAATATATCGAAATGTTCGTCTCTAGATGCTCTTCATTTTATTCCATTGCACCATGTTCATTTGAGTCCATGTTGATGCCCAAATCTCTGCTGCAAGAGTTCTAGTTGCTGTTGTCTGCTGTTACTTATCAGAACTTGAGGATTTGTTATTTTTGTTGCATTTAACCTGTGCATCTTAAGAGTATGAGCTCTACATGTGTTTTGTTGTATGCCATGCCATCTTTACAGAGGTGTATGCCATGTATTTTTTTGATCTCTGTGGTGACTAGCACAAGCATGCAAACTAGGCTTCGTAATGTTTCTGGTTTCAGGGACTGTGATTTCTCCAAGTCTGTGACTGCTGTTATTTTGTAGCTATGTATCCATGTGTCTACAGAGAGATCCATGATTATTTTGGAGATGTTCAGTGAGGATGTTTTGTAGACATTGTTTTCATTGATCCATTCATGCCCTTGTTTGCAATTATGGAGTGCCATAGCATGACTCGATCTTGCTCTACTTTTGCTAGAAAATATTTCTAGCAGATTCTTAACATGATATTCAATTTTGCCATGCTATGTATTTGCTCTTGCCGTGGATAGCTTCATAAACTTGCCATCTTGCTGTCGGTATGCTTGTTTTGTCATGCATTGCTTTGTGTTGAGAGCATCAAGCTCACCAAGATGCCTTCATATTATTGTTTCTGCCATGCTCTGTTTTCTGCCAAGTCTGAAACCTGTTAACGAAACTTGCTATGTTTACATGGTTGCCATCATATCTTCTGGTCCTTTTTGGCTTATGGTCAGTAAGGGACTTTTGTCATCTGCATTTAGGAGAATACTTCCGTGCCTTGTTTTGCCATGTTAAGTTCATGTAGCATGTTGGTTTCATGCTCTGAACATTGCTACCTGATGCTGTTTCAGTCATGTCCAGTATTTTCGCCAAGTCTGTAAACCTGATATCTTTTGCACTTTTGCCATGCTTGTTTGAGCTTGTTATGTGGTGAACTAGCCGTAGCTCAGTGTTCATCTTTTGTCAAGCATCTCCTGTAAATTACTGCCATATGCTTTGTTGCTATGTTGGGATGATGTAGCATTATTACTTGTTGCATTCTAAGTGCTATCATGCTGTTAATCGCAGATTCGTTTCATTCTTGTTTTGTTTGCCATTTGCAAACCGTGCATCCGTTTCCGGTGATCTTTATATCAATTTCGACCGAAATCATCTCATCTTTCCAGTGGCATGCTTGGTTTGCCAAGTTACTGCCTTGTTCATCATTTTCCTTCCGGAGCACGCATATGCATCGCATATCATATCTTGCATATCGTTCATGTTTTGCATCATGTTGCTTGTGCATTTCTCGTGACTGGTTGTGGTTCCGTTTGCTTGTGTTCTTGTTGTGGGTAGAGCCGGGAGATGAGTTCGTGAACGAGGAACCTGTTGAGTACGCTTACGTGGATCAAGCTTTGGACAACTCTAAGAACCTTGCAGGCAAGATGACCATACCCTCGAAATCACTTCTATCTTTGCTTTGCTAGTTGTTCGTTCTATTGCCATGCTACGCTACCTACCGCTTGCTATATCATGCCTCCCATATTGCTGTCAGCCCCTAACCATCCTTCCCTAGAAAACCGTTGTTTGGCTAAGTTACCGCTTTTGCTCAGCCCTTCTTATAACGTTGCTAGTTGCAGGTGAAGTTGAAGTTTGTTCCATGTTGGAACATGGATCTGTTGGGATATCACAATATCTCTTATTTAATTAATGCATCTATATATTGGGTAAAGGGTGGAAGGCTCGGCCTTATGCCTGGTGTTTTGTTCCACTCTTGCCGCCCTAGTTTCCGTCATACCGGTATTATGTTCCTTGAGTTTGCGTTCCTTACGCGGTTGGGTGATTTATGGGACCCCCTTGACAGTTCGCCTTGAATAAAACTCCTCCAGCAAGGCCCAACTTTGGTTTTACCATTTGCCACCTAAGCCTTTTCCCCCGGGTTTTCGCGAGCCCGAGGGTCATCTTTGTTTAAACCCCCGGGCCAGTGCACCTCTGCGTATTGGTCCAACCTGTCAGTCGCCGGTGGCCACCAAGGGCAACTCTGGGCTCGCCTATCGGAAGCTTGGACAATCCGGTCTGCCCTGAGAATGAGATATGTGCAGCTCCTATCGGGATTTGTCAACACATTCGGGTGGCTTTGCTGGTCTTGTTTTACCATTGTCGAAATGTCTTGTAAACCGGGATTCCGAGACTGATCGGGTCTTTCCGGGAGAAGGTTTATCCTTCGTTGACCGTGAGAGCTTATGATGGGCTAAGTTGGGACACCCCTGCAGGGTATTATCTTTCGAAAGTCGTGCCCGCGGTTATGAGGCAGATGGGAATTTGTTAATGTCCGGTTGTAGAGAACTTGTCACTTGACTTAATTAAAATACATCAACCGTGTGTATAGCCGTGATGGTCTCTTCTTGGCGGAGTCCGGGAAGTGAACACGGTTTGAGTTATGAATGACGTAAGTAGGAGTTCAGGATCACTTCTTGGTTATTACTAGATGACGATCGTTCCGTTGCTTCCCTTCTCGCTCTCATTTGCGTATGTTAGCCACCATATATGCTTAGTGCCTGCTGCAGCTCCACCTCATTACACCCTCCTTTCCTATAAGCTTAAATAGTCTTGATCTCGCGGGTGTGAGATTGCTGAGTCCTCGTGACTCACAGATTCTACCAAAACAGTAGCAGGTGCCGACGATGCCATTGCAGATGATGGGATCGACCTCAAGTGGGAGTTCGATGAGGAACGTGGTCGTTACTATGTGTCTTTTCCTGATGATCAGTAGTGGAGCCCAGTTGGGACGATCGGGGATCTAGCATTTAGGGTTATCTTATTTTCATTTGGATTTGACCGTAGCCGGTCTATGTGTGGATTTTGGATGATGTATGATTTATATTTATGTATTGTGTGAAGTGGCTATTGTAAGCCAACTCTCGTTATCCCATTCTTGTTCATTACATGGGATTGTGTGAAGATGACCCTTCTTGCGACAAAACCACTATGCGGTTATGCCTCTAAGTCGTGCCTCGACACGTGGGAGATATAGCCGCATCGTGGGCGTTACACGGCAGGTACTGGGTCTCAGCCCAGTCGACGAGGAAGTTGGCCAGTACTTGGGACTTGATGGCGGTGCGTGGCTGGTAGAAGATGGTGTACGGGGCCAACTCGATGGCCCATTTGGCCATTCGGCCAAATGCATCTCTGTTGCCAATGATCTCAGCAAGCGGGGCAGTGCAGACAACCGTGATTAGGTGCTCTTGAAAGTATGGCTTCAGCTTCTTGGCGGCAAAGTGCACGCCGTAGCACATCTTCTGGTAGTGAGCGTAGTTCTGCTTCCAGGTTGACAGCACCTCGCTCAAATAGTACACAGGCCTCTGGACGGCTCTGTTTTCTGCCAAGTCTGAAACCTGTTAACGAAACTTGCTATGTTTACATGGTTGCCATCATATCTTCTGGTCCTTTTTGGCTTATGGTCAGTAAGGGACTTTTGTCATCTGCATTTAGGAGAATACTTCCGTGCCTTGTTTTGCCATGTTAAGTTCCTGTAGCATGTTGGTTTCGTGCTCTGAACATTGCTATCTGATGCTGTTTCAGTCATGTCCAGTATTTTCACCAAGTCTGTAAACCTGATATCTTTTGCACTTTTGCCATGCTTGTTTGAGATTGTTATGTGGTGAACTAGCCGTAGCTCAGTGTTCATCTTCTGTCAAGCATCTCCTGTACATTACTGCCATATGCTTTGTTGCTATGTTGGAGTGCTGTAGCATTGTTAGTTGTTGCATTCTAGGTGCTATCATGCTGTTAATCGCAGATTCGTGTCATTCTTGTTTTGCTTGCCATTTGCAAACCGTGCATCCGTTTCCGGTGATCTTTATATCGATTTCGACCGAAATCATCTCATCTTTCTAGTGGCATGCTTGGTTTTACAAGTTACTTCCTTGTTCATCATTTTCCTTCCGGAGCACGCATATGCATCGCATATCATATCTTGCATATCATTCATGTTTTGCATCATGTTGCTTGTGCATTTCTCGTGATTGATTGTGGTTCCGTTTGCTTGTGTTCTTGTTGTGGGTAGAGCCGGGAGACGAGTTCGTGAATGAGGAACCTGTTGAGTACGCTTACGAGGATCAAGCTTTCGACAACTCTGAGAACCTTGCACGCAAGATGACCATACCCTCGAAATCACTTCTATCTTTGCTTTGCTAGTTGTTCATTCTATTGCCATGCTACGCTACCTACCGCTTGCTATATCATGCCTCCCATATTGCCATGTCAGCCCCTAACCATCCTTCCCTAGCAAACCATTGTTTGGCTAAGTTACCGCTTTTGCTCAGCCCTTTTTATAGCGTTGCTAGTTGCAGGTGAAGTTGAAGTTTGTTCCATGTTGGAACATGGATATGTTGGGATATCACAATATCTCTTGTTTAATTAATGCATCTATATATTGGGTAAAGGGTGGAAGGCTCGGCCTTATGCCTGGTGTTTTGTTCCACTCTTGCCGCCCTAGTTTCCGTCATACCGGTATTATGTTCCTTGAGTTTGCGTTCCTTACGCGGTTGGGTGATTTATGGGACCCCCTTGACAGTTCGCCTTGAATAAAACTCCTCCAGCAAGGCCCAACTTTGGTTTTACCATTTGCCACCTAAGCCTTTTCCCCCGGGTTTTCGCGAGCCCGAGGTTCATCTTTGTTTAAACCCCCGGGCCAGTGCTCCTCTGAGTATTGGTCCAACCTGTCAGTCGCCGGTGGCCACCTGGGGCGACTCTGGGCTCGCCTATCGGAAGCTTGGACAATCCGGGGTGCCTTCAGAACGAGATATGTTCAGCTCCTATCGGGATTTGCCGGCACATTCGGGTGGCTTTGCTGGTCTTGTTTTACCATTGTCGAAATGTCTTGTAAACCGGGATTCCGAGACTGATCGGGTCTTTCCGGGAGAAGGTTTATCCTTCGTTGACCATGAGAGCTTATGATGGGCTAAGTTGGGACACCCCTGCAGGGTATTATCTTTCGAAAGCCGTGCCCGCGGTTATGAGGCAGATGGGAATTTGCTAATGTCCGGTTGTAGAGAACTTGTCACTTGACTTAATTAAAATACATCAACCGTGTGTGTAGCCGTGATGGTCTCTTCTTGGCGGAGTCCGGGAAGTGAACACGGTTTGAGTTATGAATGACGTAAGTAGGAGTTCAGGATCACTTCTTGGTTATTACTAGATGACAACCGTTCAGTTGCTTCTCTTCTCGCTCTCATTTGCGTATGTTAGCCACCATATATGCTTAGTGCCTGCTGCAGCTCCACCTCATTACACCCTCCTTTCCTATAAGCTTAAATAGTCTTGATCTCGCGGGTGTGAGATTGCTGAGTCCTCATGACTCACAGATTCTACCAAAACAGTTGCAGGTGCCGACGATGCCATTGCAGATGATGGGATCGACCTCAAGTGGGAGTTCGATGAGGAACGTGGTCTTTACTATGTGTCTTTTCCTGATGATCAGTAGTGGAGCCCAGTTGGGACGATCGGGGATCTAGCATTTAGGGTTATCTTATTTTCATTTGGATTTGACCGTAGCCGGTCTATGTGTGGATTTTGGATGATGTATGATTTATATTTATGTATTGTGTGAAGTGGCGATTGTAAGCCAACTCTCGTTATCCCATTGTTGTTCATTACATGGGATTGTGTGAAGATGACCCTTCTTGCGACAAAACCACTATGCGGATATGCCTCTAAGTCGTGCCTCGACACGTGGGAGATATAGCCGCATCGTGGGCGTTACAAGTTGGTAATCAGAGCCATCCCCGACTTAGGAGCCCCTGCTTGATCGAATCGCTGGCATTGTTGAGTCTAGAACAAAAATGTTTTGAGTCTTAGGATTATATATATCGGAGAGTAGGATTCTTTTTACTCCTCAGTCCCTTCGTCGCTCTGGTGAGGTCTCCTGACATAGAAGTTTTGACTCTTCTCTCCTCAAATTTCAGTAAAAAAATTTTAGGATTACGCGGGTATCTTAGAATCGTTCCGATGGTTTTGTGACGAGAACGTTGTTCTTGGTGCCTCCTGACATTTAGGGGTTGTGGCAGTGTCCCGGGGAGTTGAGCTCAGAGGTGTTGTCGTCACAATTTTATCGTTGCAGTTCTGGAATACCTGAGTTTCGCCGACATCGAAATCTCTTTTATGCAGTTGTTGGTGAGATCACCTCGACGCCACCCAGTACTGGGGCGGGAGTTCGGGAGTATTGCCATAACTCGTATAATGGATGTTTTTCGAAGGTTGAGGTACACAATTTCCGAAGGTTTCTTGGTTATGTGTTGACGGATGGATACAGCTGGATCTAGGGATTGCTAGTTTGGGTGATATATTTTGTGTCCCCTGTATCCCCGACACCAGATTGCATAACCAGAAAGTTTCGGGAGTTTATAAGTGGGAATTCAAGTAGCTCCTAGGATATCTTTCCGACAGACGCATGATATGAGATTGGGGTTCGACGTCTAGTGGTCCGCCTTTCCACGGTTGGTTTTACAGTGGTCTCGTAGTGTCTTAAAGAGTCCTTGGCTATGCCGACTCGGGGACGCTTCGTATGTCATGTGCACTGCCTTGTACATGATGGTGTTGTACGATCGAGCCCGTGTGGGCCCCACCATGAAAACTTCGGACAAAATATCTATCATATGTTTGTTCCAGCTTATTCTGCAAGCCAATACTTTGTTTTGTTTTGATTGTGGTATTCGAGTTGCTTCGAAGTCAAATGTTGATTCCATATCTTTTTCTAAGTGGCTTCTCAACTTACGGAAGTGTGATGATTTACTATGGAATTCATTCGTTCATCCTCGTTCGAATGTTTATTGTGAAGACTATATGTTGCAATTTTTATCCGTTGATTCAATTTGCCTATCTGTCTATCAAGATGCTAACGGATGTCACCCTCTTCAGGATGGCTCCACCAACGCGTCAGAATCCGGAACGCAATGAAGGGAGTCAAGCGAACCCTCCGCCACCACCTCCGCCTCCGGAGGCATGGCAAGCTATCATGGCAGCCACCAACGCCAATGCTCAGATGATTCTGCAACTCTTGCAAGAACGCACCCAAGGGCAAGGCAATCAAGGAAATCAAGGCCAAGGCAACAATCAGCCTAACTGCGCTACCCTCAACCAGTTTCTCGCAAATCAGCCCAAGTCTTTCAGCTACTGTGCCGAGGCCACGGATGCCGATGATTGGCTCGTGGACATCAACAAGCATTTTGAATGTAGCAATGTCAGGCCTGAGGACTATGTCAAGTTCTCTTCTTTTCAACTCAAGGACCAAGCTGCTGATTGGTATCAACAATACAAAGATTCTAGAGGAGGTAGTGGGATCACTTGGACTGACTTCTGTCGGGACTTCAAAGTGCACCACATTCCACAAAGTGTTGTTGAGAGCAAGCGTGAGGAGTTCCGCAATCTCAAGCAAGGCAACATGTCTGTGTGTCAATTCAACATCCAGTTTCAGAAACTTGCTCGCTTCGCTAAACAAGACGTTCCTTATGAAAAGAGCATGATCTATCACTTCAGAGGTGGCCTTAGAGAGGATCTGCAGTTAGCTCTCGTTCTAGTTGAGCCTACTTAGTTTGATCAATTCCATAACATGGCACTAAAGCAAGAGGCTGCTCAACTCAAGTGTGAGGCTTCTAAGAAGAGAGTCAGGGACGCAGTTCAGTCTTCTTCTTCCTCACTTGTGGCTGCTAAGCAACAGAAGTTCTGGTTGCCTCCTCCTCCTCCATTTCGTCAGCCTTACCAACAGAAGAACAAAGGTGGCCATGGATCTTCCCACTCTTCCAACTCTGGCTATCAGAACAAGTCTCAGAATCAAGCTCCAAAGTCGAATGCTCCTTATCATCGTCCACTCTCAGAGGTGACTTGCAACAAGTGTCAGCAGAAAGGTCACTATGCTAACAAGTGCTTCAACCAAAGGCGCCTTCTGCCTCCTCCTCTTGTCAGATCTTCCAGCAATGCAGTGGTCAAGCATAATTCCAAGTTTGCAAAGGTGAACATGATGATTGCAACTCAAGCGGAAGAATCTACTGATGTGATGATGGGTAATCTCTCAGTTAATGATATTCCTGCAAAAGTTCTTTTTGATACTGGTGCATCGCTTTCTTTCATATCAAGACCGTTTGCATCCAAGCATGAGTTGGTTTTTCAAGATTTGCCTAGACCATTAGTAGTTGTCTCTCCGGGAAAATGCATGAATGCAAGCTACATGGTTCCCGATGTTTCCATCAAGATGGGGAACTATAAATTTCTGTCTTCTCCAATTGTTCTTGGTGACTCGGATATTGATCTTATTCTCAGGATGGACTGGCTTTCTAAGCATGAGGCTCAACTTCATTGTGCTTCCAGGGAGATTCAATTGACACATTCTTCTGAGGATGTTATCATTTATGCCGCTTGTGATGAAACCATTCGGTTGTTTTCTCTCAATGAGAAGGGCGAATTGAATGCCATCTCCCAAATTCCAGTCGTTTGTGAGTACCAAGATGTCTTTCCAGAAGAGCTCCCGGGTATGCCTCCTCACTGGCCAGTTGAGTTCGTTATCGATCTTGAGCCGGGCACTGAACCCGTTTGCAAGCGTCCATACAAGCTTGGACCCAAGGAGCTGAAGGAATTGAAGAAACAGCTCGATGAACAAGAGCGTCTGGGTTTGATCAGACTGAGTTCATCTCCATGGGGTTGTGGTGTTCTTTTTGTCCAGAAGAAGGATGGCACGGAACGACTTTGTGTCGACTACCGTCCATTGATCAAGAAGACAATGAAGAACAAGTATCCACTTCCCAACATCAATGAGCTATTCGAGCAACTCAAAGGTGCTAAAGTATTCTCCAAGCTTGACCTTCGTATGGGTTATCATCAGATTCGCATTCGTGAAGAAGATATTCCCAAGACAGCATTCAGAACAAGCTTTGGTTCTTATGAATATACTGTCATGTCTTTCGGCCTTGTCAATGCTCCTCCAACATTCTCTCGGATGATGAATTTCATCTTCAACCCCTATACCAATGAATTCGTGCTGGTGTATCTCGATGATATATTGGTCTTCTCCAAGAATAAGAAGGATCATGCCAAACATTTGCGATTGGTGCTCGACAAGCTCAGAGAGTATCAATTTTATGCGAAGTTTTCCAAATGTGAGTTTTGGCTCGATGAAGTTCTTTACCTTGGTCACATCACCTCTGCCAAGGGCATCGCTGTTAATCCCGAGAAGGTGTCCGCAATTGTGAATTGGGAACCTCCTCAGAATGTCAAGCAGCTCCGCAGTTTTCTTGGTCTTGCAAGCTATTGCCGAAGATTCGTTGAGAATTTCTCTAAGATTGCAAAGCCTCTTTCCAACCTCCTCCAGAAGCATGTGAAGTATGTCTGGTCTCCTGAGTGTGACGTTGCTTTCAACACTCTCAAAGAGAAACTCGTCACAGCTCCTGTCTTAACTCCTCCTGACGAATCGAAGCCTTTCGAAGTTTTCTGTGATGCTTCTCTCCAAGGTCTCGGTGCTGTGTTAATGCAAGAGAAGAAAGTTGTGGCCTATACCTCTCGTGAGTTGAAGCCCAATGAAAAGAACTACCCCACTCACGATCTTGAGTTGGCGGCAGTTGTCCATGCATTGATAACCTGGAGACATCTCTTGTTGGGAAGACAAGTGGACATATTCACCGATCACAAGAGTCTCAAGTACATCTTCACTCAGCCCAACCTCAACCTCAGGCAGACTCGATGGGTCGAAATGATTCAAGAGTACAATCCGAGTATTGAATATACTCTAGGCAAAGCCAATGTCATTGCAGATGCTTTGAGCAGGAAGGCTTATTGCAACAGCTTAATTCTCAAGCCATTCCAACCGGATCTTTGTGAAGCTTTCCACAAGCTGAATCTCCAAGTTGTTCCTCAAGGCTTTCTTGCCAACCTCATAGTCTCTCCTACTTTGGAAGATCAAATTCATGAGGAACAACTCCTGGATACCATGGTGAAGAAGGTGAAACGTGGTATCGACAAGGGTCTCTCCAAATACAAGTGCTATTGCATTGATGACAGAGACACTTTATTCTTCGAGGACCGGATTGTGGTTCCTAAACGTGATCTAAGGAAAGTCATAATGAATGAAGTGCACAATTCTCTTCTTTCCATTCATCCTGGAAGTACGAAGATGTATCATGACCTCAAGCAGTCGTATTGGTGGACTCGAATGAAGCGAGAAATTGCTCAATTCGTGAATGAATGTGATGTCTGTCGAAGAGTGAAAGCAGAACACCAACGACCAGCTGGTCTCCTTCAACCTCTTGCTATCCCAGAGTGGAAGTTTGATCATATCGAAATGGACTTCGTGAATGGATTTCCAAAGTCCAAGCGCGGAAATGATGCTATCTTCGTTGTCATCGACAAGCTTTCTAAAGTGGCTCATTTTCTTCCAATCAAAGAATCTATCGCAGCAGCTCAGTTGGCAGAGCTATACACCTCCAGGATTGTCTACTTGCACGGCATTCCACAATTGATTTCTTCAGATCGTGGAAGAATCTTCACATGTAAGTTCTGGGACACCTTCCAGAAGGCCATGGGCACCAACATTCGCTTCAGCACAGCTTTCCATCCTCAAACTAGTGGCCAAGTCGAGCGAGTCAATCAAATTCTTGAAGATATGCTCAGGGCTTGTGTCATTTCCTTTGGCATGAAATGGGAAGATTGTCTTCCATATGCCGAATTCTCCTACAACAACAGCTTCCAAGCGAGTTCGGGCAAGGCCCCATTCGAGATTCTCTATGGCAGAAAGTGTCGTACTCCTCTCAATTGGTCAGAGACTGGTGAATGCCAACTTCTTGGCAACGACTTAATCACAGAGGCTGAAGAAATGTGTAAAGCCATCCGTGAAAATCTCAAAGCCGCGCAATCGCGCCAGAAGAGTTACTATGATAGTAAGCACCGTGATTTGGCTTTCAAGATCGGAGACCATGTCTACCTCCGCGTCTCTCCAATGAAAGGCACTCGTCGCTTCGGTATCAAAGGGAAGCTTGCCCCTAGATACGTGGGTCCTTTCAAGATCATTGGCAAAAGAGGCGACCTCGCCTATCAACTTGAGCTTCCTTCCAACTTCGCGCACGTGCATGATGTGTTCCACGTGTCACAGCTTCGCAAGTGCTTCAAGACGCCCGAGCGCACCATCAACTTTGAAGAGATTGACCTCCAAGAAGATCTGTCTTATCATGAGCACCCCGTTGCTATTCTTGAAGAAACTGAGCGCAAGACTCGCAACAAGCCAATCAAATTCCTGAAAGTGAAGTGGTCGCACCATTCCGACCGAGAAGCCACGTGGGAACGTGAGGACCACCTCCGTTTCGAATATCCGGAGTTGTTTCAGTCCTAGATCTCGAGACGAGATCCTCTCGTAGTGGTGGAGTGTTGTAATACCCCGGATGTAGCTTTCCATATTTGTAACTCGAACTCTTGCCATTTTCGGCTATGTGTTATGATATTCCCTTCGTGGTCGGGTTTTGTTTGTTGTTTTGCATTTTGTTCATGTCATGCATCTCATATCATGTCATCATGTGCATTGCATTTGCATACGTGTTCGTCTCTTGCATCAAAGCATTTTCCACGTCCGTTTTGCAATCCGGCACTCCCACCTCCTTCGGTGCACCCCTCTTATTTCTTTCCGTGAGCGGGTGTCAAACGTTCTCGGAATGGACCGAGGCTTGTCAAGTGGCCTTGGTATGCCACCGGTAGACCACCGGTCAAGTTTCGTTCCATTTGGAGGTCGTTTGGTACTCCAACGGTTAACCGGGTAACCGCAGATGCCTTATGTGTGTTGCAGCAAAAACCCCTCTATAAACAACCCCAAACCCCTCTAAGTCACTTCCATGCTATAGGTCGTTCGATCACGATCGTGTGGGCGAAAACCGCACTCCATTTGGAGTCTCCTAGCTCCCTCTACCTATATATTTGCACCTCCCCCCGAAATCTCGCAGTCCCAAACCCTAAAAATCGCCATTCAGAGCGTGCCACGTGGCGCCCCACCGCCGCGCACGCCGCCGGCTCGCCGGGCCCGTGGCTGGCCCCCGAGCCCGCGCCCGTGCGCCTCCCCCGCCGCCCCGTCGCCTCACCGCCGCCGCCGCGCGACCTCGCCGCCGCCTCGCCACCCCGCCGTCTCGCCGCCGCCGCCGCGCGACCTCGCCGCCTCCCGCCGCCGCGGCTCCGTCGCCGACCGCCGCCCCCGCGCGCCCGGCGTTCTCCCCTCTCCGGCGAGGCCAGCCCCGAGCTCCGGCCCCGCGCGCCCCGACTCCGGCGATCCACGCGCCCGATCCGATCTGGAGACCGAGTGGTTGACCTCTCCCCCTCTGATTTTTTCTCTAAGTCCCGCATAATTTTTGCATAATGTGCTCCTGTTCATCTTGGCATAACTCTCTGCATATAGCCCCGTTTCGCGCATGTAATATATCGAAATGTTCGTGTCTAGATGCTCTTCATTTTGGTCCATTCCACCATGTTCATTTGAGTCCATCTTGATGCCCAAATCTCTGATCCATTCATGCCCTTGTTTGCAATTATGGAGTGCCATAGCATGACTCAATCTTGCTCTACTTTCGCTAGGAAATATTTCTGGCAGATTCTTAACATGATATTCAATTTTGCCATGCTATGTATTTGCTCTTGCCGTGGATAGCTTCATAAACTTGCCATCTTGCTGTCCGTATGCTTGTTTTGTCATGCATTGCTTTGTGTTGAGAGCATCAAGCTCACCAAGATGCCTTCATATTATTGTGTCTGCCATGCTCTGTTTTCTGCCAAGTCTGAAACCTGTTAACGAAACTTGCTATGTTTACATGGTTGCCATCATATCTTCTGGTCCTTTTTGGCTTATGGTCAGTAAGGGACTTTTGTCATCTGCATTTAGGAGAATACTTCCGTGCCTTGTTTTGCCATGTTAAGTTCATGTAGCATGTTGGTTTCGTGCTCTGAACATTGCTACCTGATGCTGTTTCAGTCATGTCCAGTATTTTCGCCAAGTCTGTAAACCTGATATCTTTTGCACTTTTGCCATGCTTGTTTGAGCTTGTTATGTGGTGAACTAGCCGTAGCTCAGTGTTCATCTTTTGTCAAGCATCTCCTGTAAATTACTGCCATATGCTTTGTTGCTATGTTGGGATGATGTAGCATTATTACTTGTTGCATTCTAAGTGCTATCATGCTGTTAATCGCAGATTCGTTTCATTCTTGTTTTGTTTGCCATTTGCAAACCGTGCATCCGTTTCCGGTGATCTTTATATCAATTTCGACCGAAATCATCTCATCTTTCCAGTGGCATGCTTGGTTTGCCAAGTTACTGCCTTGTTCATCATTTTCCTTCCGGAGCACGCATATGCATCGCATATCATATCTTGCATATCGTTCATGTTTTGCATCATGTTGCTTGTGCATTTCTCGTGACTGGTTGTGGTTCCGTTTGCTTGTGTTCTTGTTGTGGGTAGAGCCGGGAGATGAGTTCGTGAACGAGGAACCTGTTGAGTACGCTTACGTGGATCAAGCTTTGGACAACTCTAAGAACCTTGCAGGCAAGATGACCATACCCTCGAAATCACTTCTATCTTTGCTTTGCTAGTTGTTCATTCTATTGCCATGCTACGCTACCTACCGCTTGCTATATCATGCCTCCCATATTGCTGTCAGCCCCTAACCATCCTTCCCTAGAAAACCGTTGTTTGGCTAAGTTACCGCTTTTGCTCAGCCCTTCTTATAACGTTGCTAGTTGCAGGTGAAGTTGAAGTTTGTTCCATGTTGGAACATGGATCTGTTGGGATATCACAATATCTCTTATTTAATTAATGCATCTATATATTGGGTAAAGGGTGGAAGGCTCGGCCTTATGCCTGGTGTTTTGTTCCACTCTTGCCGCCCTAGTTTCCGTCATACCGGTATTATGTTCCTTGAGTTTGCGTTCCTTACGCGGTTGGGTGATTTATGGGACCCCCTTGACAGTTCGCCTTGAATAAAACTCCTCCAGCAAGGCCCAACTTTGGTTTTACCATTTGCCACCTAAGCCTTTTCCCCCGGGTTTTCGCGAGCCCGAGGGTCATCTTTGTTTAAACCCCCGGGCCAGTGCACCTCTGAGTATTGGTCCAACCTGTCAGTCGCCGGTGACCACCAAGGGCAACTCTGGGCTCGCCTATCGGAAGCTTGGACAATCCGGTGTGCCCTGAGAATGAGATATGTGCAGCTCCTATCGGGATTTGTCAACACATTCGGGTGGCTTTGCTGGTCTTGTTTTACCATTGTCGAAATGTCTTGTAAACCGGGATTCCGAGACTGATCGGGTCTTTCCGGGAGAAGGTTTATCCTTCGTTGACCGTGAGAGCTTATGATGGGCTAAGTTGGGACACCCCTGCAGGGTATTATCTTTCGAAAGTCGTGCCCGCGGTTATGAGGCAGATGGGAATTTGTTAATGTCCGGTTGTAGAGAACTTGTCACTTGACTTAATTAAAATACATCAACCATGTGTGTAGCCGTGATGGTCTCTTCTCGGCGGAGTCCGGGAAGTGAACACGGTTTGAGTTATGAATGACGTAAGTAGGAGTTCAGGATCACTTCTTGGTTATTACTAGATGACGATCGTTCCGTTGTTTCTCTTCTCTCTCTCATTTGCGTATGTTAGCCACCATATATGCTTAGTGCCTGCTGCAGCTCCACCTATAAGCTTAAATAGTCTTGATCTCGCGGGTGTGAGATTGCTGAGTCCTCGTGACTCACAGATTCTACCAAAACAGTTGCAGGTGCCGACGATGCCATTGCAGATGATGGGATCGACCTCAAGTGGGAGTTCGATGAGGAACGTGGTCGTTACTATGTGTCTTTTCATTTGGATTTGACCGTAGCCGGTCTATGTGTGGATTTTGGATGATGTATGATTTATATTTATGTATTGTGTGAAGTGGCTATTGTAAGCCAACTCTCGTTATCCCATTCTTGTTCATTACATGGGATTGTGTGAAGATGACCCTTCTTGCGACAAAACCACTATGCGGTTATGCCTCTAAGTCGTGCCTCGACACGTGGGAGATATAGCCGCATCGTGGGCGTTACACAGCAGGTACTGGGTCTCAGCCCAGTCGACGAGGAAGTTGGCCAGTACTTGGGACTTGATGGCGGTGCGTGGCTGGTAGAAGATGGTGTACGGGGCCAACTCGATGGCCCATTTGGCCATTCGGCCAAATGCATCTCTGTTGCCAATGATCTCAGCAAGCGGGGCAGTGCAGACAACCGTGATTAGGTGCTCTTGAAAGTATGGCTTCAGCTTCTTGGCGGCAAAGTGCACGCTGTAGCACATCTTCTGGTAGTGAGGGTAGTTCTGCTTCCAGGTTGACAGCACCTCGCTCAAATAGTACACAGGCCTCTGGACGGCTGTGCCATGCCGTCTTCTGGGTGCTCTACTACCATGACAGTGCTGACCACCAGGCTAGTGGCGGCGATGTAGAGGTACATGGGCTCTTTAGCAGTCGGAGCCGCCAGGACAAGTGGCGTGGTCAACATCTTCTTCAACTGGAGAAAAGCTTCGTCCGCCTTGTCATTCCACTCGAAATGAGTGGTCTTCTTCATGAGCTGGTACAGGGGAAGAGCCTTCTCGCCCAACCGACTGATGAAACGATTGATGGACGCCAAACAGCCGGTGAATTTCTGTACGTCTCTCAGTCGGGTGGGTCTCTCCATCCTCTCGATGGCCTTGATCTTCACAGGGTTGCACTCAACGCCGCGTTCTAAGACCAGGAAGCCAAGGAGCTGGCCGGCTGGTAGTCAGAAAACACACTTCTCCGGGTTGAGCTTGATTTGAAACCGGCGCAGATTTTCAAAAGTTTCCCTGAGATCTTCCAAGAGGGTACCGCGCTTCTCCGTCTTCACCACAATATCGTCTACGTAGACGTGGGCATTCCTGCCGAGTTGCTTGAGGAAGCACTTTTGCATGCAACGCTGAAACGTGGCACCGGCATTTCTCAAGCCGAATGTCATGGTCAGGTAGCAGATGGCTTTGAATGGTGTGATGAAGGCGGTCTTCAAGCGGTCGGCTAGGTTCATCTTGATCTGGTGGTACCCTGAGTAGGAATCCATGAAACTCAACAGCTCGCATCCGGCTGTGGAGTCTATCACTTGGTCAATCAGAGGCAACGCAAACGGATCCTTGGGGCAGGCTTTGTTGAGACTGGTGTAATCAATGCACATGCGTCACTTGTTGTTTTTCTTCAATACAAGGACTGGGTTGTCAAGCCACTTTGGAAAGAACACTTCCATAATGAAGTCGGCTGCTAGGAGTCGGGCTATCTCTTCACCAACAATTCTTCTCTTCTCCTCTTACAGGCGGCGGAGGGGTTGCTTGACTGGTTTTGCATCTGCTCTGACATGTTGCTTGTGCTCGGCGAAATCCGTCGGAACACCCAGCATGTCCTTGGGAGACCATGCAAAGATGTCCGATTCTCACGGAGGAAATCGACGAGCTCGCCTTCCTATTTGCTGTCGAGGTGAGCACCTATGAGAGCAAACTTCTCTGGGTGGTTCGGGTCCAAGGGAATCTTCTTGGTCTCTTTGGCCGGCTGGAAGGAGCCCTGAGGTTCCGACTCCTTGGGGTCCGGCGACAAGTCTGGCTGCTTGCTGGCCATGGCCACCACCCGATCAAGAAGCTTCCTCTCGGCTGCAATCACAAGGGACTCGGCCATCCGGCTGCTTGCCGTAGCACAGGTGGCCGACTTCTTGTAATCCCCAGACACGGTGATAATACCCTTGGTTCCCGGCATCTTCATCTTGAGGTAGGCGTAGTGCGGTACAGCCATGAACTTGGCCATAGCAGGTCGGCCAAGCAGTGCATGATAGGGGTTCTCCAGGTTAACTACCTCAAACCAAATTGCTTCACGGCAGAAGTGATCTTTGTCTCCGAAGAGGACATCTATCTTGATCTTGCCGATTGGTGAGCAGGAAAGGCCAGGTACAATGCCGTGGAAGACAGTCCGACTAGGCTGGAGTTGCTTCTCTTTGATGCACAACTTCTCCATGGTGTCGCGGTAAAGGATGTTGATGCTGCTACCGCCGTCTATCAGAACTCGGGAGAAACGAGCAGCTCGCCTTTCTGTCGCAAAGGTGGCATCCACCACCAAGGCATAGGAACCTGGGGAAGGCATCACCTCTGGGTGGTCAGCTCGGCTCCAGCTGATGGGCTTCTCGGACTAGTGCATGAACTCTGGAGCTTCCGAAGCGACAGCGTTCACCTCTCAGTGTTGCTGGCGTCAGCTGTGCTTGTCGTCGGCCACACTAGTGAAGACAACATAGGCTCCATGCTCTTCAAGGAATTCATCTTGGATGGCACCGACTGCCGGACGGGCCGTCGGCTGCTGAGCAAGCGGCGGCGGGCCGGCAGGCAGAGGAGGCAGCAGTCCTTCGCATCCGGGTGAGCCAGTGACACTTCCGAGTGGTGTGGTTGGACGTCTTCGCGCCGCTGTAGAACTTGCAGGGAGCATCGAGGGTTTGCTCATAGGAGAAGGCAGGCAACCAAGCCGGCTTGCCACCCTTCTGACACTTGGGTAAGGGTTGCCCTTCCGGCTGTTGGTCTTTGACTCTTGCCACCTGCCGACTGGTGGAAGCCGACTGCGGGGCCTTGTGCTTCTTGTCGTTCTGTTGCTGGCGCCGGCTGTTGTCACCAGCCAGCGTTTGAGGAGCCTGAGAAAGCACCTTCCCGGATGCGTCCACCTGGAGCTCCGACTTCATGGAGGAGTCGGCAGTGGCGTACTTGTCCGCTATGATCAGCAGTTCGTCGAGTGTGGCCGGCTTGTTGCAGAGGAGCTTGTGCTTGAGTAGGGTGCCCTCTCGGCACCCGGCGGTGAACTACTCTATGGCTTGCACGTCGTACACCCCTTCGCAGGAGTTGCGCAGTTCGGCCCACCGTGTTAGGTAGTCACGGGGGGACTCGGTGGGGCCTTGGACGCACCGAGAAAGCTGGCGAGGCATGGGAGGCTGCTTGTAGGTGCTGGTGAAGTTGCGGATGAACACTTTGGTGAAATCTACCTAGCTGTTGACGTTGTAAGGCTTCAGGCTGTTCAGCCATGTCCAGGTCGTGCCCTGGAGCATGAGCGGAACGTACTTTATGGCTACGCACTTCTTGCCATTTGCTATGTTGACTACAGTGGAGTAGTCAACTAGCCAATCTTCCGGCTTCGCGGAGCCGTTGTACTTGGGCGTGTCTCTTGGGAGCGAGAACCCTTTGGGAAAGGGCTCGTCGCGAATGCGGGGGCCGAAACAAGGTGGGCCGATTGCATCCTCTTCTTCTAGCGCAAGGGATCGAGCGAGGTGGTCAATCTGGTGGCGGGCATCATTCTCTCCGTCTCCTTCACGGCGCCCCAGCCGGTCGCCGAGAGTCGGGTGCTCAACAAGCGGCGGGGAGGCGCGCCTCTCCCTGCGAGGAGGAGGAGGAGGCGGGCGATCGCCCCGTCGTTCCACTGCTCGTGGGTGGCCGTCTTGGTCGCGCTCGACGGTGATACGCATCCGGCTGTGGCTAGCAGCCGGCTCTCGGTCTCTCTGGTTGCGGGCGCCGCCTGTCGACGTCCAGGAGGTCGCGCCTTGATCTCGGCGGGGGGTGGATTCTCATCGTGCACGCCGGGCTCTGGCACGCGGCGGCCGGCTTCATGCTGCGCAGCAGCCATGTCAATGAGCTATTGAACGCGCCCTGTCATGCAGCGATGCTCGTCTCCTTGTAGGCGGTCTAGCTCGTCTACCTCCGCTTGAGCAGCAGGTATGTTTTCTGCGGGGGTGGCGTAGACCGGGCGGTCCACCCCAAATATGTTGGTGATGGCGCCCCCATGTTGTCGGATCGTGCCCACGCGGCTGGGTTCTCCAGCAGCCGGGGTGCCGCCAATTGCTCAGTCGACTTCGCGCTGATATGCCTCGGAGAGGCGCCTCATGGCAGCCAACTTCTTGGCGCTTCCAAGGTCTCATCGTCAGCGTCTGCCGCGATGGGTGCGGACAGGTCTCGCAGCGCCACTTGCAGTGGGTCCTGAGCGGCTCCGCTAGAGGCCCCGTCGTGGCTGATGACGAGCACCTCCGTGACGATGCTGCCGCTGCTATCCGCGCGAGGGAGTGGGTCGTCGATGACCACCACGTTGGTGGGAAAAGTGTCGAGGGATGCCGTGTCGGAGTCGCGAGCATCGGGTCGGTGGAGCCAATCGACTCTAGGTCAGAGAAGGGCTCGTTGGCGATGTGGAGCTTACCTAGGAGGTCGATGAAGCAGCTCTCGGAGCTAGCTGCTCCCGCGTCGGGCGCGGGCTTGTTGGAGAGTCGGATCTCGCCGACAAGGTCTGCGAGGCAGCTCGCCGCGCAGGCAACTTCTGCGCCATGCAGCGCGTCGGCGCAGACGCCATCGGGCGTGCCAGGCTGGCTGCGCTCGCCAGGAAGGAACAAGGTTCCCGTCCAGAACAGATCTCCAGACGACGCTGCACCTAGCCCCACGGTGGGCGCCAAATGTCGGGGGTTTCGCGCGACATATGCCAAAGGATGGCTTATCATGGTGGGAGCTAGTAAGACGTCGCCGGTGCCTAGAAACGGGATAAGGCGTAGACACGAACGTCGGTGCACTTTACCCAGGTTTGGGGCTCTCCTAGGAGATAACACCCCTACTCCTGCTCTGCGGGGTCTCTGCATGATCACTCAAGCAACAATGGTGGCTACAAGCTTGCTCCTTGAGCTGTTTTCTCTAGAGTGGGAAGGAGAACAAGGCTAACCCTAGCTTCCTGTCTCTATGTGTATGTATGGGTGGACTAAGGTCTGACCCCTTTGCATGGGTGCCCTGGGGGGCTAAAATAGGCCTACCCCCAGGGGTACAATGGTAATCTGGTCTGGTGTAGGACCCGGTTGTCAGTGTCTTCGGTCGCCGGCTTCTCCGCCGGCCACTGGGGCCCGCCGCCTAGTGGGGCCCGCTAGCTGTCTCGTACTAGGCTGACAGGCCGCGGCCGCCGCTGGCGGGTCTGCCGGCTGCTTAGTAATGTGACAATGCCACTGATGACGTGTGCTTTGTTGGGGAAGGCGTGGCTATAGTACCGCTGCCTGGTGGGCGTTCACTGTAGCCACTCCCCGTCTCTTCTGATTAATGGCGCACAGACTTTGAGGGAGGGGGAGGGCCGCCTGCGGGGAGTCGGCCTCCCCCCGTACCGACAACCCGTAGTGGCAGCATGGCCTTCTCTGCCATGGGTGAGGTCATGGGCTGCGTGGCAACAGTGCCGCACCGGGCGAGGGACGTCCGCCCGGTACGCTGCACTGTGGCCGCGCTCTGGCCGGGATTCGGGGGTGGCAGGCTGCACTGTAGCCATGCCCCGTCTTGTCGTAATTATGTGGGTGCTAACTTTGAGGGCGTGAGGGGTCGCCTGTTGGCAGCCGGCCTCTCTGGAGGCCGCCTGCTAGGAGTCGGCCCGTCTCATGGCTTTCTTCTAAGGTCCGCCGCCCTCTCGCAGCCGGCCGCTTGGACCAGCCGGCCCCGAGAAGGCGGCTCTTATGCCTTGAGGCTTTAGGGGCGCTGCTCGCTCCGATGTCTTGAATCGCCAGGGGGAGCAGATGAGGCTACCCGTGGACGTTTACTCCGACATGCGGATACATAGACAAAACACCGTGTCCCTAGTAAGCCTCTACTAGACTAGCTCGTTAATCAAAGATGGTTAAGTTTCCTAACCATATAGACATGTGTTGTCATTTGATGAACGGGATCACATCATTAGGAGAATGATGTGATGGACAAGACTCATCCATTAGCTTAGCATAATGATCATTAAGTTTTATTGCTATTGGTTTCTTCATGTCATATACATATTCCTTTGACTATGAGATTATGCAACTCCAGGATACCGGAGGAATACCTTGTGTGCTATCAACCGTCACAACATAACTGGGTGAATATAAAGATGCTCTACAATTTCTCTGAAGGTGTTTATTGGGTTGGCATAGATCGAGATTAGGATTTGTCACTCCGAGTATCGGAGAGGTATCTCTAGGCCCTCTCGGTAATGCACATCATAATAAGCCTTGCAAGCAATGTGACTAATGAGTTAGTTGCGGGATGATGTATTACGGAATGAGTAAAGAGACTTGCCGGTAACGAGATTGAACTAGGTATGTGATACGTCTCCAACGTATCTACTTTCTCTCACGCTTTTCCTCTTGTTTTGGACTCTAATTTGCATGATTTGAATGAAACTAACCCCGGCTGACACTGTTTTCAGTAGAACTACCATGGTGTTGTTTTTGTGCAGAAATAAAAGTTCTCAGAATAAACGAAACTTTGCGAGGATTTTCATGGTATAAAAGAGAATTTCTAGAAGCCAAGACCTAAAGGAGAGGGGCCCCTGGGTGGGCACAACCCACCAAGGCGCGCCCCCCTCTTCTGGCGCGCCCAGGTGGGTTGTCCCCACCTGGTGGCCCCGCAGACGACCCCCTGATACTACAAAGAAAGAATTGTCACGTTCCACGAGACAGAGCCGCCGCCAACCCCGGTTCTTCCTTGGGAGGGCAGATCTGGAGTCCGTTTGGGGCTCCGAAGAGGGGGATCTTCGTTCTTCGTCATCATCAAGCAATCTCCATCGCCAATTCCATGATGCTCCCCACCGGGAGTGAGTAATTCCTTCGTAGGCTCGCTGGTTGGTGAGGAGTTGTGTCACAACCCTAGTTTAGCATTTGCTTGTACTTGCATGATCATCATGTCTAAATTCTGAAATTCGAATCGAGGGCATTTTCAAAGCCTCAGAAACCTTTTAAAAGTAATCAACATTTAATTCTCATCAAATGAGTCCAAAGAAATGTTCCTGTTACTCCGTGAAAATATTGGTAAGAGGTAAAATTCAAACCAATATTTTTGGAATCACAGAAATATTTATTTTGGTCCTTTGACTTAAATCAATGACATATTTGAGTTGAATTTATTTCTGTTATACAAGGAATAAAGTTCAAATATTTTTGTAAGTTGCATGTGACCTTGGACTAGTTCCTGAGCTCACATAACAATTTACAGAAAGTTCAAAAAAATGATTTGATGTTTTAAATGAAATCAAAACCAATTGCAGAAAATAGAAAACATTAATAAATAGAAAAACCAGAGAGAGAGAGAGAGAACCTACCTGGCGCCCCACCATGGCCCAGCAGAGGCCCAGCCCACTGGCCTCTGCCAGTCATTACCAACCTCCCGCCAGGAGGACAGCGCGCGCGTGGCCGCCGCTCGCGAGCACACGCTCCGCCACCTCCTGCTTGCCGCCGAGCTTCTGAACGCCCTGGACGCCGACACGCACCCCCCTGGAACCCTCTCACTCTCTCCCGACCTCTTCCCCCTCCTCTGCTCTCTCTCCCTCTCGCGCCCGAGCGCAGCCGCAGCCGCGCCGCCGTAACGCCGCAGCCACCGTGCCCCCCTCTTCTCCCCGTGCTGTCCATGGGCTCCGCCTCCATCTCCCACGACTCTCCGTCAACTCGCACGACGCCGGACGCCCTGCATCACCCTCTGCACCGCCATCCTCGCCGCCTCTGCCCCGATATCGCCGACGACCTCCCGTCGTCATCAGCCCCTCCCCGATCACGTCGAGGCCACCCCTACACTCCCCGTGAGCTCCTCTTCCTTCTCCCCCTAGCCATGTCACTCGAGCTACCGCCTAACACCGTTGGCCATCATGGTCGGGAGCTCGGCTCCGCCGGCCATGTCGCCACCGCAGCCACACCTACGGGAACCCGCAACCGAGCACGCCACCGTGGTCAGTGCGTCCTCAGGAGACGAACGCGACCAACCCCGGCCCCTGTCGTGCACCGTAGCCCCTTCTCCCCTCCCCGCCGAACTCCGGCCGCCGCTGTTGAGCTCGCCGGCGTCGCTTCTGGCGTCCCCGTGTCCAACCACCTGCAACACTGGATGCGGCAGCTCCCCAGCTATGCGTAGCACGTCTCCGCCGTCAATTTGGTCACCGGAGAACCAAATCCGAGGCCCTCCGCCGCTTCTGGCCTCGCCGGCGTCGAGTCGCCGGCGGGTTTGACCCCGCTGACCAGGGGGTTGACCTCCCCTGGGTCCGGACAAGTGGGCCCAGAGCCCTGCTAATTTTAGTTTAGTGCTAATTAACTTTTAGTTAACCAGCTAAGTCACTGGCATGTGGGCCCACGCCCTAATTAACTTAGGTTAGTATTTAACTTAGCACTAATTAACTCTGCTAATTAGCTGTGACACTGACACGCGGGCCCCACTGGTCTGGTTTGACCTGGACCGTCCCCGTTGACCGCTGACGTCACAGTGAAGCAGTGCTGACGCAGTTAATTATTTTCTGGATTTATTCTTATTCAGGAAATTCTAGAAAATAGAGCGAACTTCTAAAAATCATAGAAATTAATCTGTAACTCCAAATGCAAAGTGTTATATATGAAAAATGATCAGAAAAATTCAATATATCCATCTGTGCTGGTTTCATGCATGTTTCAACAACTTAACGTTGTTGTTTAGATCAAAACATGATAATGCACTTTATAAGTTCTTAGTTTGAATTTGAAGTTGAACCTTTGGTTCAAATCAACTCAAACCCTTTTGTTCTTAGCTGCATTAGCTCAAATCACAGCATATTGACATGTCATGATCATGCATCATATTGTGCATTGCATTGATTGTGTTCTTCCTGTGTTTGCCGGTGGTTGTTCCCCCTCGGTAGATGTATGTTTCGACGATGAGTTCGATGACACCGATGAAGAGCTATATCATCTTCAGAAGTGCCAGGCAAGCAAAACCCCCTTGTTCATTCCGATACAACCCCACCCTCTCGCTCCTGCTCTCTTTTACTGCATTAGGACAACAACGATTCATCTATTACTTGCTGCGGTAGTTGAACCCCTTATCCTCTGCATGACCTGGCATTGCCACAATAAATAGATGAAACCACTAGCATGAGTAGGAGTTGTTTGAGCCCTGATGTGCCTACTCATTCATGCTTGTTTGTCATGCCTGCTACTGCTTAGAGTTGAGTCTGGTCTGATTCATCGGGAATGAATTGGAATGGTGATGAACATGTCCTACTGTGTGTGAGCTAAGTGTGTGAACACGATTTGGTAAAGGTAGCGGTGAGAGGCCATGTAGGAGTACATGGTGGGTTGTCTCATTGAAACCGTCCGCAGGAACTGAGTTCTGTGTTTGTGATCCATGAAACAGCTACTACCATGCATTGGGCCTTGAAATATGACCCCGCTCGACTTCTTAACCACCCTAGTCCTCTGTCCAGGAGTTGCAAGTAGTTTCTGGTGTTTGTAGTATGCTGGACGCCGTGCGCAGCGCTGACCCAAGGGGTGGGCTGTGATGCGGTAGGCACGTTGCCGGGTATGCCGGGCGCCCGTTTGGTGTCGTGGAACCCTGTACACATCGTTCGGGGCCGTATGTGGAAACCTCGGCCGGACTCCCTGCAGATGGAACCTGGATAGGCGATAAACCTGGACTAGAGACTTGAGTGTTTAGGTAGGTCGTGGTCTACACCCACGTCGGCTTTCGCTTGAAGTCTGCCGAGCACATGTCGTGTGTAGACGCTAAGTGGTGGAAACATGTATGAAGAAGTACACCCCTGTAGGGTTAACATCATCTATTCGAATATCCGTGTCCACGGTAAAGGACTTCTGGGTTGCCTATAACAGTTCATAGTCAAGTGAAAGTGGATACTCTAAAATGCGCAAGATAAGCGTGAGTGCTATGGATGGCCTTCTCGTAGGGAGACGGGAGCGGATCCATATAGTGGTGTATTGATATGGTGAATATGTGGACTCGTGTGCGCCACCTCAAAGAGTTACTTGCTGTCGTAGTTCAGGATAGCCACCGAGTCAAAGCTTGCTTGCAGCAGTTAAACTCCACCACCCCCTTTGTTGATACCAATGCATATGTAGTTAGTTCTGATGTAAGTCTTGCTGGGTACATTTGTACTCACGTTTGCCTATTTTATGTTTTTGCAGAGAGGCGTCAGTCTCGCTAGTAGTTCCGCGTGGACTTCGACGTTTAGCTTGTTACCTCAGCTACGATCTTGTGCCCTCGGCAGGGTCTTGTAGATAGTCAGGCTTCTCAGCCTTCTTCATTTGTTGTTGTCTGTACTCAGACAAGTTAAGTTTCCGCATGTGCTTGTTGTTTGTATGCTCTGTATGTTGGGGTCATGAGACCCATGTTTGTAATACTTGGCTCCCAGAGCCTATTGAATAAATACTTGAGTCGTAGAGTTATGTTGTGATGCCATGTTTTATTTACACATATCGAGCATATTGTGTGTATGATTGAAATGCTTGGTATGTGTGGGATCCGACAACCTAATTGTTTATCCGTGGTAGCCTCTCTTATGGGGAAATGTAGTCTTGTGCTTCCATGAGCCATAGTAGTCCGCTACAGCCCGGTTTACCGGGGTCCTGCTACCCAGCACTACTGCTCCGGAACACTTGACTAGCCGGCATGTGATTCACTTTGTTCCTGTGTCTGTCCCTTCGGGGAAATGTCGCGCGGTGACATCCGGAGTCCTGCCTAGCCTGCTACAGCCCGGTTCACCGGAGTCCTGTTAGCCCAGTGCTACAACCCGGATTCGCACGCTACTGACCGACATGCTCGATGTTGACTCATGTATGCCTGTCCCCGTAAGTTAGTGCCACTTTGGGTTCATGACTAGTCATGTCGGCCCGGGTTCTCTGTCATATGGATGCTAGCGACACTATCATATACGTGAGCAAAAGGCGCAAACGGTCCCGGGCCATGGTAAGGCGACACCCGTGGGAATACCGTGCGTGAGGCCGCAAAGCGATATGAGGTGTTACCGGCTAGATCGATGTGACTTGGAATCGGGGTCCTGACAAGTTGGATGAGATTCATCATGTAATCGAGTTAGTTTTGTTAGGGCCTGATCCCTACAATCCACTATGTTCTTAGATTGATGTTGCTATGACCTTGCTATGCTTAATGCTTGTCACTTTGGGCCCGGGTGCCATGAACTCAGATCTGAACCGTTTATGACTTCATCATTATATCCATATTTTAGATCCGATCTTGCAAGTTATAGTCACATACTACGTGTTATGATCCAACGACCCCGGAGTGACAACAACCGGGCCCACTCTTGGTGATGACCGTAGTTTGAGGAGTTCATGTATTCACTATGTGTTAATGCTTTGTTCCGGTTCTCTATTAAAAGGAGGCCTTAATATCCCTTAATATCCAATATGGACCCCGCTGCCACGGGAGGGTAGGACAAAAGATGTCATGCAATTTCTTTTAATAAAGCACGTATGACTATTTACGGAATACATGCCTACATTATATCGATGAACTGGAGCTAGTGTCGTATCGCCCTAGGTTATAACTGTCACATGATGAATATCATCCGACAAGTCACTGATCCAATGCCTACGAATTTATTTATATTGATCTTGATGCGTTATTATTGCTATCATCACTGTTACACTTGCTACAAATGTCAGGACCCCGATCCTAAGTCACACCGATCTAGCATGTAACACATCATATCGCTTTGCGGCCTCACGCACGGTATCCCCACGGGTGCCACCTTACCTGGCCCGGGACTGTTTGCGCCTTCTGGCTCACGTATATGATAGTGTCGCTAGCATCCATATGACAGAGAACCCGGGCCGACATGACTAGTTGTAAACCCAAAGTGGCACTAACTTACAGGGACAGGCATACATGACCCAGCAACGAATGTGTCGGTCATCAACATATGGACCCAAGTCGTAGCAAGCTACAAGGACTTAAAGGAACAACGCGTGACATTTCCCCGAAGGGACAGACACTGGAACGAACAAGGACATATGCCGGCCAGCCTAAGTGTTCCGGAGCAGTAGCAAGCTACCATGGCTCAGTGGAAGCACTAGGAGACATTTCCCCATAAGAGAGGCTACCAAGAATAAACAACTAGGTTGTCGGATCCCACACATACCAAGCATTTCAAAAGCATACACACAATATGCTCAATATGTGCAAATACAACATGGCATCACAACAAAACTCTACGACTCAAAGTATTTATTCAATAGCCTCCGAGGAGTCGTACATAGTAGGAATTACAATCATGGGTCACATGACCCAATATACAGAGCATACATGCAACGGAAGCATAACATGTCTGGGTACAGACATCTACAAATGAAAAAGGCTGAGAAGCCTGACTATCTACAAGACCCACCCAAGGGTACATGATCATAGCTGAGGTAACAAGCTAAAGGTCGAAGTCCATACGGAACTACTAGCGAGACTGAAGTCTCTCTGCAAAACATAAATTAAGCAAACGTGAGTACAAATGTACCCAGCAAGACTTACTTCAGAACTAGCTACATATGCATCAATGTCAACAAAGGGGGTGGTGGAGTTCCACTGCAGCAAGCCAGCTTTGACTCGGTGGCTATCCTATACTACGACTGCTGGTAACTCTTTTGAGGTGGCGCACACTGTTGGGGAACGTAGTAATTTCAAAAGAATCCTACGCACACGCAAGATCATGGTGATGCATAGCAACGAGAGGGGAGAGTGTTGTCCACGTACCCTCGTAGACCGAAAGCGGAAGCGTTATGACAACACGGTTGATGTAGTCGTATGTCTTCACGATCGACCGATCCTAGTACCGAACGTACGACACCTCCGCGATCTGCACACGTTTAGCTCGGTGACGTCCCACGAAGTCACGATCCAGTAGAGCTTCGAGGGAGAGCTTCGTCAGCACGACGGCGTGATGACGGTGATGATGAAGTTACCGGCGCAGGGCTTCGCCTAAGCACTACGACGATATGACCGAGGTGGATTATGGTGGAGGGGGGCACCGCACACGGCTAAAAGATCAATGATCAACTTGTGTGTCTATGGGTTGCCCCCCTCCCCCGTATATAAAGGAGTGGAGGAGGGGGAGGGCCGGCCCTCCTATGGCGCGCCCAATGGGGAGTAGGATTCCCCCCTTCCATGTAGTAGGAGTAGGAGAGAAGGAAGGAAGGAGGGAAGAAGGAGAAGGAAAGGGGGGCGCCGCCCCCCTTACCTAGTCCAATTCAGAGTAGAGGGGGAGGGGGAGTGCGGCCTACCCTGGCTGCCCCTCTCTCTCTCTCTCCACTAAGGCCCATAAGGCCCATTACACTCCCCGGGGGGTTCCGGTAACCCCCCGATACTCCGGTATATGCCCGAACTCACTCGGAACCCTTCCTATGTCCAAATATAGTCGTCCAATATATCGTTCTTTATGTCTCGACCATTTCGAGACTCCTCGTCATGTCCGTGATCATATCCGGGACTCCGAACTATCTTCGGTACATCAAAACAAATAAACTCATAATACCCCGAACGTTAAGCGTGCGGACCCTACGGGTTCAAGAACTATGTAGACATGACCGAGACACGTCTCCGGTCAATAACCAATAGCGGAACCTGGATGCTCATATTGGCTCCCACATATTCTATGAAGATCTTTATCGGTCAAACCGCATAACAACATACGTTGTTCCCTTTGTCAAAGGTATGTTACTTGCTCTAGATTCGATCATCGGTATCTCAATACCTAGTTCAATCTCGTTACCGGCAAGTCTCTTTTCTCATTCCGTAATGCATCATCCCGCAACTAACTCATTAGTTACATTGCTTGCAAGGCTTATAGTGATATGCATTACCGAGAGGGCCCGGAGATACCTCTCCGACAATCGGAGTGACAAATATTAATCTTGATCTATGCCAACTCAACAAGTACCATCGGAGACACCTCTAGAGCACCTTTATAATCACCCAGTTACGTTGTGACGTTTGGTAGCACACAAAGTGTTCCTCCGGTATTCGGGAGTTGCATAATCTCATAGTCATAGGAACATGTATAAGTCATGAAGAAAGCAATAGCAATATACTAAACGATCAAGTGCTAAGCTAACGAAATGGGACAAGTCAATCACATCATTCTCTAATGATGTGATCCCGTTAATCAAATGGCAACTCATGTCTATGGCTAGGAAACATAACCAGCTTTGGTTCAACGAGCTAGTCAAGTAAAGGCATACTAGTGACACTCTGTTTGTCTATGTGTCCACACATGTACTAAGTTTCCGGTTAATACAATTCTAGCATGAATAATAAAAATTTATCATGAAATAAGGAATTAAGTAATAACTTTATTATTGCCTCTAGGGCAAATTTCCTTCAGTCTGCCACTTGCACTAGAGTCAATAATCTAGTTCACATCGCCATGTGATTTAACACCAATAGTTCACATCACCATGTGATTAACACCCATAGTTCACATCGCCATGTGACAAACACTTAAAGGGTTTACTAGAGTCAGTAATCTTAGTTCACATCGCCATGTGATTAGCACCCAAAAAGTGCAAAGGTGTGATCATGTTTTTCTTGTGAGAGAAGTTTAGTCAACGGGTCTGCCATATTCAGATCTGTATGTATTTTGCAAATTTGTATGTCAACAATGCTCTCAACAAAGCTACTCTAGCTAATTGCTCCCACTTTCAATATGTATCTAGATCGAGACTTAGAGCCATCCAGATCAGTGTCAAAGCTTGCATCGACGTAACTCTTTACGACGAACCTTTTGTCACCTCCATAATCGAGAAACATATCCTTATACCACTAAGGATAATTTTGACCGCTGTCCTGTGATCTACTCCTAGATCACTATTGTACTCCCTTGCCAAACTCAGTGTAGGATATACAATAGATCTTGTACACAGCATGGCATACTTTATAGAACCTATGGCTGAGGCATAGGGAATGACTTCATTCTCTTTCTATCTTCTACCATGGTCGGGCTTTGAGTCTCTTACGCAATTTCACACCTTGCAATACAGGCAAGAACTCCTTCTTTGACTGTTCTATTTTGAACTACTTCAAAAAATTTGTCAAGGTATGTACTCATTGAAAAACTTATCAAGCGTTTTGATCTATCTCTATAGATCTTGATGCTCAATATGTAAGCAGCTTTACCGAGGTCTTTCTTTGAAAAACTCCTTTCAAACACTCCTTTATGCTTTCCAGAAAATTCTACATCATTTCTGATCAACGATATATCTTTCACATATACTTATCATAAAGGTTGTAGTGCTCTCCCTCACTTTCTTGTAAATACAGGCTTCGCCGCAAGTCTGTATAAATCTATATGCTTTGATCAACTCATCAAAGCGTATTCCAACTCCGAGATGCTTGCACCAGTCCATAGATGGATCGCTAGAACTTTGCACACTTTGTTAGAATCTTTAGGATCGACAAAACCTTCTGGTTGCATCACATACAACTCTTCTTTAAGAAATCCATTAAGGAATGCAGGTTTGACATCCATTTGCCTAATTTCATAAAATGCGGCAATTGCTAACATGTTTCGGAAAGACTTTTAAGCATTGATACAAGTGAGAAAATCTCATTGTAGTCAACACCTTGAATTTGTCGAAAACATTTTGTGACAATTCGAGTTTTGTAGATAGTAACACTACTATTAGCGTCCGTCTTCCTCTTGAAGATCCATTTATTATCTATTGCTTGCCGATCATGAGGCAAGTCAATCAAGGTCCATACTTTGTTCTCATACATGGATCCCATCTCAGATTTCATGGCCTCTAGCTATTTTGCGGAATCTGGGCTCATCATCGCTTCCTCATAGTTCATAGGTTTGTCATGGTCAAGTAACATGACCTTTAGAACAGGATTACCATACCACTCTGGTGCGGATCTTACTCTGGTTGACCTACGAGGTTCGGTAGTAACTTGATCTGAAGTTTCATGATTACTATCATTAACGTCCTCACTAATTGGTGTAGGAATCACTCGAACTGATTTCTGTGATGAATTACTTTCCAATTCGGGAGCAGGTACAATTACCTCATCAAGTTCTACTTTCCTCCCACTCACTTCTTTTGAGAGAAACTCCTTCTCTAGAAAGGATTCATTCTTAACAACAAAGATCTTGCCTTCGGATCTGTGGTAGAAGGTGTACCCAATATGTTCTTTTGGGTAACCTATGAACACGCACTTCTCCGATTTGGGCTTGAGCTTATCAGGTTGAAACTTTTTCACATAAGCATTGCAACCTCAAACTTTAATAAACGACAACTTAGGTTTCTTGCCAAACCATAGTTCATACGTTGTCGTCTCAACGGATTTAGTTGGTGCCCTATTTAACGTGAATGTAGCTGTCTCAAATGCATAACCCCAAAAATGATAGCGGTAAATTGATAAGAGACATCACAGATTGCACTATATCCAATAAAGTACGGTTATGACATTCGAACACACTGTCGGGTGGTAGGTGCGACATATGCCAACGGGTGGCTTATCATTGTGGGAGCCAGTAAGACGTCGCCGGTGCCTGGAAACGGAATGAGGCGAAGACATGCACGCCGGCGAATCTTACCCAGGTTCGGGGCTCTCCGTGGAGATAACACCCCTAGTCCTGCTCTGCGGGGTATCCGCATGATCACTAGATCAAAACGAGTAGCTACAAGTGCTCCTTGAGCTGTCAGATTCGAGGGAGAGGAAGAGCAAGGCTAGCTCTCCCTTTCCTCTCTATATGGTGTGTGTGTAACTATATGAGACCAACCCTTTGCATGGGTGCCCCAGGGGGTTTATATAGGCCTACCCCCCGGGGGTACAATTGTAATCTGGCTGGGCGCGGGTCCCAGCCGTCAGTGTTTGTGTTCGCCGGCTTCTCCGCCGGCCATTGGGGCCCGCCGACTGGTGGGTCCCGCCGGCTGCCGGCCCCTTGGTCGATAGGCCGGCCCCACCGCTTGGGGGTCTTGTCAGCGGCTGGTTACTGTTGCCTTGCCCCTGATGACGAGGGCTTTGTCGAGGTAAGCGTGGCTACAGTGTGCCGCCTTGCGGGCCCTCACTGTAGCCTTACCTTGTCTTGTCTCCTTAATGTGGCGCATGTTTCGAGGGATGGGGTAGCCGGCTTCTGGGGGCCGGCTACGCCCCTGGCCGACTAGGGAGGCCGGGCTGCCTTCGAGCGTCTCTCTGGCTAAAGGGGCCCGCCGCCCATGGGCCGTACTGGCGTTTGTCGTGGATGACGTCGAGGCCAACATGGCTATAGTGCCGCGCCGGACGGGAGATGGCTGACCCGTACGGCGTCCTGTGGCCATGCCTGCTTCAGGATTCGGGGTAGTGGGCTGTACTGTGGCCACGCCCCATCTTATCTCCGTTATGTGGGCGTAGTTTTGGTGGGTGCGGTCTTGGCCAGCTTCTTGGAGTCGTCGTTCTTCATGGTCGGCTTTTGGGAGTCGGTCCCTTTGGAGCCGGCTTCCTGGAGTCGGCCATCTCGTAGCTATCTTGGGGGAGGTTTCTGGGGATGCGTCGCCTTCTGAGAGTCGGCCCCTGGGATAGTCGGCCGGGGGAAGGCGGCCCTGTGCTTCGAATGCTTGAAGGCTCAAATGGCCTGATAATTTCTTGAGAAGCCAGGGGGAGTCGGTTAGGCTACCCGTGGCTATTTACTCCGACAGTAGTCCCCGAAGCTGGTTGACCTTCGAGGTGGGGTGGGAGTCGAGAAGCTCGGTCAGCTTCCTATCTTGACAAGCCGGCAGCTGGGAGCCGGCTTCGGTTAGGTGCGCCATCTTGGCGAAAAAATTTGAAGTCGGAGGGCAGGAGTCTGCCGGCGCGCGCACCGGGCCTGCCACTTGCCGCCTGCGAAACACGTGGCATCCCTTGGCTAAAAAGCCTGCCATCCCACGCGCGCGACGAGACATCGCCGCAGGTCGGGGGCCCACCACTCCTACGCCCGGGCCCAGGCGCGGATTCTCTGCGGCCCAAAGCCGCCCGCACGTCTTCCTGCGATGGTTTCGGCACGCCTTTAGGGCGTAATAATCGCGGGGCGTGGGGGGAGTGGGCGCAGTTAATCCCACGTCCCACCCCACGCCTCGCCTCCTCGGCTTCGCTGTGCGAAGCTATAAGTAGGGGGAGGGGGAAGCGGCAGGCGCTCGCACGCCCCTCTCCTCTCCGCCATCTTCTTGTTTCTGCTCTTCCTTGTAACAGCGCCTCGCTGCCGCACCATTCTACCGCTCTTTTCTCCGCCGCCGCGCTCATTCTCGCCAGCCCTACGCCGCGATGAAGTACGGTGGGGATTGGGACAGCTCCAACGTCCATGAGGATCACGTCGAGTTCCTCCGCAAGACGCGGCGGCTGCCCGGCGCGGACAAGGTGCGGGTCCGTCTCGTGCCGGCGAAGGAGATCACGTCGGAGCCGGAGGAAGGCGAGCGGGTGGTCTTCCGCTCGCATTTCTTGCGCGGCATCGACCTGCCGGCGAGCGCCTTCTTCCGCTCCTTTCTTGAGTTCTACCAGCTCCAGCCGCACCACCTCACCCCGAACACGGTGGTGGTGCTGTCCGCCTTCGTCACCTTGTGTGAAGGCTACCTCGGCGTCCTCCCCACCCTCGAGCTCTGGGGGGAGTTCTTCCAGTCCAAGCTGGGCACGCGCATGCAGGGCGTGCCGGCTCAGAGTGGCGTCTTCATCGCGATGCGGAGGGTGACAGCCGACAACCCCTTCCCCGTCATCACGTTGATCCAGTCGGTGAAGCTATGGCAGAAGTCATACTTCTATGTGAAGAACGTGGCCCCGCAGGGCGACTACGTCAATCTACCGGCTTACGAAGCCGGCCCGCCGGCGAGTAGGCGGCCCCAGTGGTCCTATCGGGCCGTGACGCTGACGCCGGCTGGAGCCGCAGCTGTTGCCCGACTGCGGGTGATGATCCAGTCGGAGGGCTTATCGGGGCCCGACCTGCTGGCCGCCTTCGTCACGCGCCAGGTGCTCCCGCTCCAGAGCCGCCCTCATCTGATCTGTCAAATGAGCGGCCAGCTCGATCCAAGTCGGATGTGCACCAAAGACATGCCGCGCGACGAAGTGGCCCATATGGTGAACTAGCTTGCAAGCTGCAAGCTCTCCGCATAGTGGCAGTTTGGCAAGGAGCCGTATTGCTGAGCTCACCCGCCGCCCACGGTATGTTCTCTTTTTCTCTTTCTCCTCTCTCAGTTTTGTCGCCGAGTTCCTTTTGGCCGACTTTGACTAGTCGGCTTGTCTAGACAGAGCCCTCTTCTTCGGCCTGCAGGCGGGTCGGACGCGGAGCGCCGATTCGTCCCCGACCGGGCGGAGCATGATCTGGAGGACCCCGACTTGGGGGCGGCCGCCATGGACGACAACACCGAGGCGGGCGGTGGCCAAGCCGGCGGCGAGGCAGGCGGCTCTGGGCTTGGAGTCAACTTCGACGACTGGCCGGACGATGACGAGGCAGAAGTCGTCCCACGCCGCGGGTTCCTCCGCCGCGCCGCCTGCTCGGGGCGGCGGGCAAAAGCGTCGTGCCGCGCCGGGCTTGTTCGGCAGTCGGCCGAAGAAGCCCAGAGGGGGGCAGCGGCGACCAGGCGGGAGGAGGCGGCCGCGAAGGCGGCCCGCTTCCGCAAGACGGTGAGGCAGCCGCAGACGATGTCGGCGTAAGTATATACTCCTTCGTGTATTCTTTTTTTCTTTTCTCTGGTAGTTCCTGAATCCTCGTCCTTTCTCAAAAAAAACAGAGCTCCATTGTCGCTCGAGCGTGCTGCTGCCGCCTCCATCGTTGGGTCGCCGGGAGGATCTGGGAGTACTACTCGCCGCGTGGACACCCGTGCCGATCTTCAGGCGGCGATGGAGCGCAATGCGCGGGAGGTGCGGGAGGAGCGGGAGGCGCAGGAGGCGGAGGCGTTGAGGGCGGCCGCCGCCAAGGCGGCGCTGGAGTAGGAGGCGGTGAAGGCGCGCGCTGACGCCGCGGCCAAGGCCCAAGCGGATGCTGCGGCTGCGGCGATGGCGGAGGGGGCCTTGCTGGTCACCCCACTGCGCGTCGCGGCGCCTGGGGCCCCAGAGCCCCCGCCAGAAGAAGCCGGCGGTGACCAGCCGGGGCTGTAGAGGGAGGACGACGTCGTCATCTTGGAAAGGGTGGCGGCACCGGTCCCGCCGACTGGGGTGACTCAAGGCGGCCGGCCTGACCTGCCGCCTGTGCAATTAGCCGGGGGCGAGCCGGCCGCGAGGGCTGATCTGGTGGTCCGGACGCCGTCGCGCCAGTGCACGGGGAAGGCCGCATCAGAGCCGCAGAAGGCTGCATCGGAGCCGCAGCCGGCCACGGGCTCCAGCTCGTCGGCCCAGGATATGGAGGCGGCCAGCGCCAGCTCGGGGTGGACGCCAGGCGGAGGGACAGCCGTGATGAATGTGGCCGCGCAGGACGTCCGGACCCGGCTTCAGGCCCAGGCTACGGCGCTGAGGAAGTACAACGACGACTTCCTTGCGACGCGGGCGGCCATCCGGGTTAGTCTTCTTGTCTTGCTTTTTTGATCTTGGTTTCTTCCATGGGGGCGCGTCAGCGCACCCACTGGGTGTAGTCCCCGAGTTCCGAGTCGGCTGCTGAGCAGGCGGCTTGGAACTTCTTAGCGGATCTAGTTTTGCTATTCTTGCTCTTATTTTGCTCTTCTGCCTGTCTTGCAGGACTGCCACAACCTCCGCGCGGCTGCCTTCAACTCCCAGGCTCGGGAGCTGACCCAGAAGACCGCTGACCTATCTGAGAGCCGGGGTAAGTGCTTCGTCCTTTATATCACGTGGGGGCGCGTCAGCGCATCCACTGGGTGTAGTCCCCGAGATTCGGGCCGACTGCTGAGCAGTCAGGTCGGATCTTCCTTAACGACTTCTTCTTATTGCTTCTTTTGCTCTGCCATCCCTGCAGCGGCCAACGCCAGTCTGAGGGAGCAGCTGGAGGGTCTCAGGCTGCCCGCCGTGTTAAGGAGGCCGAGTTTGCCGCCTTGTCGCAGGAGCGTGACCGCCTGGCCAAGAGGTTGGACGACCAGGAGGAGAGCCACAAGGCGGCCCTGAAGGCGGCGCAGGACAGCGAGGCCGCCCTCCAGGCCGAGTACGAGACAGAGGCGGCTAGATGGGCCGAATCGAAGCAGACACTGATCAATGTCTATGGCCAGATCGAAGATTTGGTTGACGGTAAGCCGCCTTCTTCTTCGTCCTTTCTTGCCGCTTGCTGTTTTGGCTCGTTTTCTGACTTGGTGTTTTCTCTTCTTTCTCTTTCTTTCTTGCGCAGAGTACTTCCCTGGCTACTCTACCGCTGCCAACCAGATCATCGAGGCCCGCCGCGAAGCGCAGAGGCAAGCTGGCGCCGAGATTGCGCCAAACGCTCGCCGGTCGCTGGAGGAGCAGCTCTTGGTGATCCAGGCCCGCCTCCAGCCGGCTCATCGCCTGCTCCGCCGGCTTCAACGTGTCGGGGTGCAGATGTTGGCCGCCCTCTGGCCTGGTGAAGTGGTTCCCCGCACCCCCAGTCGGACTGCCGACTGGCTGGAGGTGGCGGTCGGCCGCTTCGAAGCCTGGAAGGCTTCGGCGCCTCGGTCCGGCGCCAGGCGGGCGCTGGAGTTCGTCAAGGCCTGCTATCCCGGGCTGAGTCTGGACCAGCTGGCCACCTGGCGGCAGCAGGCCGACACGGAGCTGGAGCCGGCGCGGCCGGCTATCATCCGGCGGGCTTCAGCGATCGCCGACTACACCGACACCAGCGCCTTTGCCGCTGAGGTGGATGATAACGGTGTTGCCCAGCCGGAGGAATGGTTCAGGCTGAACCCCGCAAACAGCAAAGACTCGGTGGAGGAGATCGACTCCAGCGACGAGGGCGAAGAGGAGGAGGAGGAGGAGGGTGAAGACGCCGGGCCGGATGGTGGAGCGGCCGGCCAGCCTCAGACCCGCTAGCCGGCCACTCCTTCAGCTGGTGACGCCGTCTCCACCGACCAACCCGGCTCCCACACCGCGCCTTTAGTCTAGTCTGCTATCTTTATTTTCCTGTCTTATCACTTTTAGAACAATATTTTGCTAAGTTTGCACAATTCCACCCACTGGGTGTATTCGAACTATGTTGATTGCCGGCCTACTGGGGGCTTTATATGTAGATATGACTATGCATGTGTTTGGCTTTTCCTTGTTCTTTGCTTTTCATCCTTCTGTTGTTTCCTTTGCCGCCCTCCCTTGGTTGCCGCCTCCCCAGTCAGACAGTTGCTCTGCAATCTGTGGCTGGAGAAGTGCTTGGCCAGTTGGGAGGGCAAGTACTCTAGCTTTGTTGGATTATAGCGAACTGTTTGGGAAGCCGGCCAGCCGGCTGTTCTGACAGCCGGCAAGCGTGTTTGGAGGCCGTCTTTTCACTATATAAGTTCACTAGTCCCTAGCCGTTTTTTGTGTGGGCATCCTTTCTGTCTTGGCTCTTGCTAGTCGGACAGTCGGTTCTTTGAGCTGCGACTTTCAACAAGAGAGGACTCGGGAGCCGGCACACTCCTTGTCTGACTTTAGGTAGAACTTTAATATAGCTTAAGGCGGCCAGTCCCTGGGCCGACTAGTCGAACCCGGTGCCAGACAGAAAATCAAATGTAATAATACATTCATGGATATGACACTTGTCACTCATAGATAAATGAAGGCAGTCCCCGAGTGCCCCTTTTCTGCACTTCACCTACCGTACACATATGGTGTCTTACAGGGAAGGCCCTCGGGACGCCATGCCGAACCCGCAGTGACTCGCCAACAAGGGGCACCGAAGCCGGGTAGGCTAATAACGAAGGCGGTCAGGACTGAGACGCCGTCGCAGAGTTATGATACAAAACCTCGCTCCATGGTTGTCGTCTTTTAAAATATAATAACGTCCATGTTAGTAGGAAAAACGCTCGCCGGCTATATCCGGAGAGGTTGCCGATCACGCCTCCACCAGTCAGGCTCCAGGGCCGGACATAGAGGCGGAAGCTAACACGGGGCGAACGCCGGATGTTCCTCCTACAGAGGATGCGGATAGGCTATCCGCTACAAATTCCGAAGTGGAGAGCGCTATGAATCACAGGCGTCGCCGGGGCGTACTCCGCGACGCTTGTTTCTCCCAAGAGGCGTTTGATGCCTTCAACTAAGGAGACGCGTACATCCGTGCTGCTCAAAATGGTCTTGCCAGAGCCACGGACCAGTATGTAAAGGATATACGGGTAGGAAAATCTGATGATTATATATATCAGTAGCCCCTGAGACTTGAAACAGTTGACACAACTGATTTAAGGATCATTATTTGTGCAGGTTCTTACAGAGAAGAATACCCAATTGTCTCAAGAGCTGGAAGAGTGCATAGCCCAGCTACGGGCCGCAGTTGCCACGCTGAAGGAGTCCGAGAAGGCCCCCTCTAGTAACACTTGTCTTTATTGCAAAGAATGACAGATACCAGATAGTATGCGGCATGCATGTGAATCTATCAATAGATTCTGCAGACGACTCCGGAGTGAATCCGGAGGTCATGATAGGGAACGAGCCGCATGCCCAACGACAGCTAAAGGCTGTTGAGCGCGTGCTTAAAAACGTTAGGCAGGAGAAAAACAATCTCCAAGATGCCAATATCCAGGTGGGCATGGAACTGAAGGATGTTCGGGCCCAGCTTGCTGACTCCGTAAAGGAGAATAAGAGGCTTCGACGCGGCATTTTCAGTAAGTGCCCGAACGAACTTTTAATGAGTTCAGCGAAGAAACCAGCTAACAGACTTATATCTGCAGGTATGCTGATGGGTCGTCCTGAGGAGGAGATGCTCGGGTCCGCGGGTGATCTTCTACCAGAGCTCTCAGAACTGCACGAACAAGTTCGGCAGGTGATGTAGGGCATTTCCCAAGCCTTGTGGCCATCTGACTCTCTGCCAGGAGGCATGGCGGAGCTTGTAGAGAAGCTCAAGGGAGCGCGGCGGCGCTTCCGATTATGGGAGATATCAGCCTGCCGACAAGGTGCGAGGGAAGCCTGGGCCATGGTGAAGACGCGGTATACCAAGGCTGAACCTATCAACATGGCCGAGGTCGGGCCTGTGGGGCCTGACGGGAAGGAGATCCCCGTCAGTTTGGTGTATGACCAAGTAGAATTAGCCGCAAAGTATTCCCAACAGGATTGTAGGCTAGACAGCATGTTGGATGGTATAGAAGAAGAATTTAGTTAGTCTAAGTGACTGTGTACTTCAAGTGACATATATTGTCCCTAGCCGGATTGTAAATCATTTGTCATGGCGGACCTTTTCGCTTCGACCTTTGGACCCGATAGTCCGGAGTGTATCCGAATACCCGCTCAGTTATGTAAAAACCGGGGTACACGTGGAAACCAGGCGTAGGGGTCATAA
Source organism: Aegilops tauschii subsp. strangulata (assembly GCF_002575655.3). NCBI lineage: Eukaryota > Viridiplantae > Streptophyta > Magnoliopsida > Poales > Poaceae > Aegilops > Aegilops tauschii. The sequence goes on from NC_053041.3 coordinate 73,896,497, forward strand.
GTGCTTGAACAGACAGGTACCCAACTAGCTATTTTATATTACATGGATAGTAAGAAACATCTTCCAGGGAGAATAGTTCCGTTAAGGGTTCCTTTCCCTGGGTACGCATGCCCTAATGTGCATGTCCGAACTGTGAAAAGAGACGCAGGCTATAAACATCTGGGGGCATGTATTAAAATAAATAAAAGTCATCTTTTGTTCACCGACCGAGTATTCCCTTAAGAACGCTAGCTTTCGGCTTCACCCAGTCTGAGGTACACATCCGGCTAGCCCGGCAGTAACAATCGCAGAGGTGCTCCCCTTATGCCCTAGCCGAATTAACGAGAACGTAGGGCATAAACACAAGAGCCAGGCAACCCAGCTTGGCCAAAACTTAAGTCATATCGATGCATATAATGGCGAAAAAAGGTACATGTGGAAGAATAACACATGTGTGGGGCATAGAGCCCGGAAAATAGTTATATTAAGCTTCTGTATAAGAAGCCCCCAGGTATAATGAGCGCGGTTAGTGCGTCAAGATTGTGTAGTCAAGACACAATTTAGCCTTTTAAGGCCTTGAAGAAAAGGAAAAAAGAAAGAGATAAAAGACAGATAACGGATATTTAAAAAATTGACGGAGGTAAGGAGACGAACATAGAGTCCGGCACTAGGCGTAGAACCTTCGGAGTCTGGCTGCGTTCCATGGGTTTGGCTCGAGTCGATTGTCCGATGCATCCCGCAGACGGTATGCTCCACCGATCAGAACTTGGTCAATAATGAAGGGACCTTCCCATTTGGGCTTGAGCTTGTTCTTTTTCTTCTCCGGTAGGCGTAGAACGAGTTTGCCAACATTATAGGTTTTGGCCCGTACTTCTCTGCTTTGATCCCTTCGAGCCTGTTGCTGATAGAATGCGGAATGGGCTTTTGCCACGTCACGCTCCTCCTCCAGGGCGTCCAAACTGTCCTGCCGATCAAGCTCGGCTTCTTTCTCTTCATACATGCGCACTCGAGGTGAGTCATGGATTATGTCGCATGGAAGTACCGCCTCTGCGCCGTACACCATAAAGAACGGTGTGTATCCGGTAGTGCGATTCGGCGTGGTCCGCAGCCCCCGTAGTACGGAGTCGAGCTCCTCTACCCAGTGCGTGTTTGATTCCTTTAAGGACCGCACTAATCTGGGTTTAATGCCGCTCATGATAAGACCATTTGCTCGCTCGGCTTGACTGTTAGTTTGTGGGTGATAGACAGAAGCATAATCGAGCATGACGCCCATGTTGCTGCACCAAAGTTTTACCTCATCGGCTGTAAAGTTCGAGACGTTATTGGTGATGATGCTGTGGGGGACGCCATAACGGTGTACAACCCCAGATATGAAGTCTATCACAGGTCCGGATTCGGCCGTTTTAACTGGTTTGGCTTCTATCCATTTGGTGAATTTATCCACCATGACCAAAAAGTATTTTTTCTTATGGCTTCCCCCTTTGAGGGGTCCGACCATATCAAGCCCCCAGACCGCAAAGGGCAAAGTAATGGGGATTATTTGGAGGGCGGTAGGCGGCATATGGCTTTGGTTTCCAAAACGCTGGCAACCGACGCAACGTTGGACAAGGTCCTCTGCTTCTGCTCGGGCCGTCGGCCAGTAGAAACCTGTACGGAAGGCCTTGCTTACAAGGGCCTGGGCTGTGGCGTGGTGGCCGCCGAGTCCAGCATGGATTTCTGCCAAAAGCTTCCGCCCTTCCTCTTCGGAGATGCACCTTTGAAGGACTCCGGTGGCGCTTTTCTTATAAAGCTCTCCCTCGTGGACCTTGTAGGCTTTAGACCGCCGCACAATGCAACATGCCTCGTTTGGGTTCTTCGGTAGTTCCTGCCTAGTTAGAGTAGGCCAGGAAGGGTTCTGTCCACGGGGCGATGACAGCCATAATCACAGTGTTCGGTATCTGGTGTTGTGGCCAAGTCTGGACTGTTGTTGCCGGTCTCTCCTTCCCATACCACGGATGGCTTAAAGAGCCTTTCTAAGAAGATATTGGGTGGGACAGGGTCACGCTTAGCGCCGATGCGGGCGAGGATGTCCGCCGCTTCATTGTTTTCTCGGACCACATGGTGGAATTCGAGCCCCTCGAACCGAGCTGACATCTTGAGGACGGCGTTGCGGTAAGCCGCCATTTTTGGATCCTTGGCATGAAAGTCTCCATTTATCTAAGATATTGCGAGGTTCGAGTCCCCCCGCACCTCCAGGCGTTGAATGCCCATGGAGACTGCCATCCGGAGACCGTGTAATAGGGCCTCATATTCGGCCGCATTGTTCGAGTCTGTGTATAGTATTTGGAGTACATACTGGACTGTATCTCCGGTTGGGGATGTCAGGACGACACCAGCCCCTAGACCCGCCAGCATTTTGGAGCCGTCGAAGTGCATGATCCAATTGGAGTACGCGCCGTATTCTTTAGGGAGTTCGGCTTCTGTCCCCTCGGCGACAAAATCGGCCAGTACTTGCGACTTAATGGCTTGCCGTGGATTATATGTTATGTCAAACGGGAGGAGCTTGATAGCCCATTTATCAATCCGGCCCGTGGCATCGCGGTTGTTTATTATGTCTTTGAGTGGTACTTCCGAGCCCACCGTAATTGAACACTCTTGAAAGTAGTGTCGTAGTTTTCGGGATGCCATGAATACCGCGTATGCTATCTTTTGATAATGTGGGTACCGTGATTTTCATGGAGTGAGGACCGTGGATACATAGTATACAGGCTTTTGAAGTGTGAATTTATGTCCGTCCATCTGTTGTTCGACGACGAGCACTGCGCTTACAACTTGGTGAGTTGCCGCTATTATATAACAGCATTGGTTCGCCGACAGTTGGCGCGGCCAAGATTGGGTTGGTGGCCAGGATGGCTTTTATTTCTTCCAATCCGGCCGTGGCCGCATCCGTCCACTCGAAGTGTTCGGTGTGCCGAAGAAGGCGATAAAGGGGTAGTGCCTTTTCTCCTAATCGAGAGATAAAACGGCTTAAGGCCGCCACGCATCCAGTTAGTTTCTGAATTTGCTTGAGGTCTGTTGGGATAGCCAACTGTGACAGAGCTCGGATTTTAGCCGGATTTTCTTCAATTCCTCTACTGGAGACGATCAAGCCCGGGAGCTTTCCGGCGGGCACGCCGAAAACGCATTTTTTCGGATTGAGCTTGATGTCGTATGTTCGCAGATTGTCGAACGTGAGCCTCAAGTCGACTATTAAGGATTCGACGTGTCTGGTTTTAACTACCACATCGTCTACGTATGCCTCCGATGTTTTGTCGATCTGTTTTTCCAGGCATGTCTGAATCATGCGTTGATACGTTGCACCGGCGTTCTTAAGCCCGAAAGGCATGGTGTAAAAACAGAAGGGGCCATATGGGGTGATAAATGCCGTTGCGGCTTGGTCGGACTCCGCCATCTTGATTTGATGGTATCCGAAGTATGCGTCAAGGAAACACAATGAGTCGTGTCCTGCAGTAGCGTCTATAATTTGATCGATGCGGGGGAGGGGAAGGGATCCTTGGGGCAAGCCTTGTTAAGGTCCTTGAAATCGACACATAGGCGCCAGGATTTATCCTTCTTTGGTACCATCACCAGGTTTTCTAGCCAGTCCGGATGTTATATTTCTCTAATGAATCCGGCCTCCAGTAACTTGGCTAGCTCCTCTCACATGGCTTGTCGCTTAGGTTCAGAGAAACGCTGAAGAGTTTGCTTGACCGGCTTGAATCCCTTTAGAATGTTAAGGCTATGCTCGGCCAGCCTGCGTGGGATTCCTGGCTTGTCTGAAGGATGCCAGGCGAATATGTCCCAATTCTCGCGCAGGAACTCCCATAGTGCGGCGACTACAGCGGGGTATAACTGTGCCCCGATGGTGCTGTTTTTGTAGGGTCCGTTGGGTGGACTTGGAATTTGACTATTTCATCCGCTGGTTTAAAAGAGGTGGACTTGGATCTTTTGTCGAGTATCACGTCGTCCCTGTCCACTGTGGAGCGCAGCGCAGTTAATTCCTCGGCCGCGAGGGCTTCAGATAATGCCTCGAGGGCCAGTGCGGCTGTTTTGTTTTCGGCACGGAGTGCTATGTCCGGATCACTAGCTAGAGTGATGATTCCATTGGGCCCGGGCATTTTGAGCTTCATGTACCCGTAATGGGGTATGGCTTGGAAGATCGCGAATGCCTCCCGCCCTAGAAGGGCGTGGTATCCGCTACTAAACGGGGCCACTTGGAATGTGATTTCTTTGGACCTCTAGTGCCGAATACCACATCTAGTGTGATTTTCCCAGCGCATCGTGCCTCCCGACTAGGGATGATTCCTCTGAAGGTCGTGCTGCTTTGCTCAATGCGGTTTCTGTCTGTTTCCATTTTTTGAAGAGTCTCCTCATAGATGAGGTTTAATCCGCTGCCGCCGTCCATGAGCACTTTAGTAAGCCGAAAGCCGTCCACAATTGGACTAAGGACCAAGGCGGCTGGTGCTCGGGCTGTTCGGAATTTAGGTTCGTCACTGGCATTGAAGGTGATAGCCGTGTCACTCCATGGATTCATTGCTGCCACGTGGCAGACTTCGGCAAGGCTGCGAAGTGCTCGCTTACGCCTCTTATTTGAGGCGAAGGTCTCAAAGACTGTCAATACTGTATTGTTGTTATCCACGGGGTGGTGTTCTGCGGTATTTTTAATGAGGAGGTCCTCACTGCTCTTGGCCACCTGCCGGAGTACCCAACATGCTATATGGCTGTGTGTTGGTATGGTATCCGATGTACTGTGAATTTTGCATGGCCCATTAAGCCATCCCTCCAATACGGTTCTACGCCCTGTAGTGGGCTTTTGCTTCTTTGTAATTGAGTCAGGCGACTTACGAGAGTGCACCCTTTTAGTACGGACTGCGGGTTTTGTCAGAGCCGGATTATCCCAAAATTCTGTTTGGGTTTTCTAGGCGCTTTCCATCGCACAGTACTTCCGTACTATGGCCGCCAAGTCAGCGAAGTGTGCTATTTCACGGCGACTTATGGCGCTGAGGATTCCCTTGTCCGTGCAATTATTGCAAAAGAATGAAATTACGTCTTCCTCGCGACAGTCCTTGACCTTGTTCATTACAAGGAGGAATCTGGCCCAATAGTGATGTACTGTCTCTTGGGGCTCTTGTCTAATGTGGGAAAGATCGTTTATATCTGGGTGGGTGGGTGGATTAAAGTCCGAACCTTGACCCGATCTGAGACCCAGGGGCGGAGGAGTTTCGATCATGGAAGTTCGGGCTCCGGGATGTTGCCCAGTAGGTCTGGCCCGCTGCCTGATTCTACGTTCAGGGTTTGGGCGATGTCCACCCGTAGACGGGTATCCGGCTTAGAGAGCTCGGGAATCCGGACATAGTTTGTCCTCAAGATAGAGGAAGAATCGCGGCATTGCTCCTCCACCACCGCTATATGATGGGTGACCGGCGGGGAGTTAATCTCCCTTTGGTCGGGTTTAAGCCCGATCTGATCATAGTCCGTAGCGACTCCCAAAGCGGCGATGCAATCCAAGAGCTTGTTCAAAGAAGAGAGCCCTATTGGATCCAACTGCTCGGCGACTCCCGAGCTGACGTGGAGGCTATTTTCGATGACTCGGGAAGTCATCGTCGGCGCAGTGGCCGAACAGGCGGTCATGACGAAACCGCCTAGTCGGAGAGTTTGGCCTACAGCCAGGGCTCCCCCAGAGGTGATGTTGTCCTACACAACAAGGCGAGCCATCCAGCCTTATGATGACGGCATATTGGAACTCTCAATGAAAGCACCAATGTCAGTGTCAAAACCGGCGAATCTCGGGTAGGGGGTGCCGAACTGTGCGTCTAAGGCGGATGGTAACAGGAGGCGAGGGACACGATATTTACCCAGGTTCGGGCCCTCTCGATGGAGGTAATACCCTACTTCCTGCTTGATTGATCTTGATGATATGAGTATTACAAGAGTTGATCTCCCACGAGATCGTAGAGGCTAAACCCTAGAAGCTAGCCTATGGTATGATTGTTCTTGTCCTACGGACTAAACCCTCCGGTTTATATAGACACCGGAGGGGGCTAGGGTTACACAGAGTCGGTTACAAGGGAGGAGATCTACATATCCTTATTGCCAAGCTTGCCTTCCACGCCAAGGAGAGTCCCATCCGGGCACGGGTCGAAGTCTTCAATCTTGTATCTTCATAGTCCAACAGTCCGGCCAAAGGATATAGTCCGGTTGTCCGGGGACCCCCTAATCTAGGACTCCCTCAGTGCCCCTACACCTAGTCTGTCCCAAGCCGACTTGTACCGGGTGCCACTTGGTAGACAATTAGCACTACCTACAAACACCAGAAACTAGTTGCAACTCCTGGACACAGATCAGGTTGATTAATAAGCCGAGAGGGGCCGAGTTACCGGAACCTAATGTGTGGTAGTAGCTATTCATGGATCACAAACACAGAACTCAGGACAGGTTCAATGAGACAACCCACCATGTACTCCTACATGGCCTCTCGCCGCTACCTTTACCAAATCGTGTTCACACACTTAGTTCTCAACATTAGGACATGTTCACAACTTTCCAATTCATCCCCGATGAATCAGATCTGACACAACTCTAAGCAATAGCAGGCATGACAAAGCATGAATGAGTAGGCACATTAGGGCTCAAACAACTCCTACTCATGCTAGTGGGTTTCATCTATTTACTGTGGCAATGACAGGTCACGCAGAGGAAAGGGGTTCAACTACCGCATCATGTAACAATTGAATCGTTGTTGTCCAAATGCAGTAAAAGAGAGCAGGCGCGAGAGAGTGGGATTGTATCGGAATGAACAAGGGGGTTCTGCTTGCCTGAAAGATCAACAGGGGGGCATTGCTCCTTAGATAGGTACTCTAGAGCACTCTCCGGAGCAGGACCTATCGAGAAGGACGGTGTCGACAAATCAATACACAAGCATATGCAACAATATGATTATCACTGTCAAAACCGGCAGATCTCGGGTAGGGGGCCCCGAACTGTGCATCTAAGGCAGATGGTAACAGGAGGCGGGGGACACAATGTTTACCCAGGTTCGGGCCCTCTCGATGGAGGTAATACCCTACTTCCTGCTTGATTGATCTTGATGATATGAGTATTACAAGAGTTGATCTACCAAGAGATCGTAGAGGCTAAACCCTAGAAGCTAGCCTATGTTATGATTGTTCTTGTCCTAGGGACTAAACCCTCCGGTTTATATAGACACCGGAGGGGGCTAGGGTTACACAGAGTCGGTTACAAGGGAGGAGATCTACATATCCGTATTGCCAAGCTTGCCTTCCACGCAAAGGAGAGTGCCATCCGGACACGGGATGAAGTCTTCAATCTTGTATCTTCATAGTCCAACAGTCCGGCCAAAGTATATAGTTGTCACGACAGGATTTTCGGGATATAAATTTCCCAGAAAACGGCCTTTGTGCTCACCAGCCCCAGGATTACTGTTAGCTGATGAGGCACCAACTTGATACAAGAATTCCAAGCAAGGTACAAAATATGCAGTACAAGACCATTGTGGCCTAGGAGTACAACACTTGGTTTCTAGTGGTTGATGGCGGAAGCGGTTTGTGGTTTATCTGCGTCTATGGGACTCCATTTCCCACAAGAATAGCTGACCAGGATAACTCCAATCTTCGCGAGGCTGCTACCGTCGTTGCGTAGGTTCCAGGGCTGTCATCGCGATGCTTATCTCCAAGCAAGGAATCTGGCCAAGACAATAGCCAGGGACAAGCCAGTGAGTACGTTTGAATGTACTCGCAAACATTAAGAACACGGGTATAATATAATAAGTGACAAACATGCTCCGGGATATTTATGATCACAACGCCTGCCATGAAAGTCACTGATGCTCGCATGCAGAGAAAATACGGACATGCAATACGGGAGTAAAAATAGAATGCACTGACCGAGTGTCTGAAAGGACTCCTCGAAAGGTTGCAATTAAATTAACAATGCCGCAGTCGGGCGTCTGAGCGACACCACATAAAGGGCTTATAAAAGAACAAATAAACAACAAGCATGCCGCAGTCGGGCGTCTGAGCGACACCACATACATGGCTTATGAAAGAGTAATCACAGTGAATATCCCGGAGGTAGAACCGTCCCAGGGATACTCAATAATTGCAAAATAAAGTAAATGGTTAGTCCACAATAATAATAATCATAAACCTCATGTCACAGGTCATAAACAATGTTCTGGTAAATCCGTTTCTCCATCCGAAGACCGTCACCAGATTCTAGTTTAGCCGTTCTCCATCCGAATACCGTTACTATGATCTAGTTTAGCCGTTCTCCATCCGAAATGCGACCCACCTTGGACTGGGGTCCTTACCCATGAATATGGCTATCCGAATGGATATATCCTCTACAGAGGGTGTACTATTTATCCATGAGTAACGGATTTATTTAGCCCTTCGGGACTAATTCCGCCTACGGCCTTTTAATTGAAAACACGCCTGACCTGCACACACTAGCTTAACTTACCGGTGTCTGGAATCACCCACGACACCCGTCAAGCAAAACTCTAAGTGGGGAGGCTACAACCTCGACGTAGCATGGGATCAAATTTATATACGCGCGCTCTAAGGGGTGCCCCCCTCTCGGTCGCAACCGGAAACACCCATGCCCCCGAACCAGGTGGCATGCCTACCGGATGCACCCGGTATCTTCCACCATGGCCTCTCTGTACGGTGTGTGCTTTGGTGAGGGGTTGACAACTAACTGAACCATACCCTACCCGCGGGAGGGACCGGTGGTAGTACAAAACAAGAAGTGAAAGCTACTAAACAAGTCTCGACCCATGACTGACTCAGGTGGTCCAAGTATTCTCCGAATGATTTGCTTAACCAGAACAAATATTGCCAATGACAGACAGCATCACCGCTCACCAAAATTCATCATGCCATACCGGACACACTCGTCCCGACGAGAAACTAGGGACAAGCTCGTGTCTACCCAAGACCACGACTTTCCCCGGCTTTCTTCCGGTATGCATGAGCAGCTCACGAGGATGATCATTTCACCAGCATAACCATCTACAACAGCAAGGAAAAACCCCAATATGCTTTCATGCATGTGACTTTACCGTTACATAAGAATAACGTATGCTCCAAGTCAAAGTGGTGTTGTAACCGTATCGAAACACTACACAAAATATTACGCCAGAATTCAGAAATGCTTGCCTTCAAGAGTATGCAAAGGGTGCACTTTTTGGAAGCTTTCTCTTCTCTCCAAAAATCCTATTTTGAGAAATATTCAAAAAACAAATATTTCAAACACAGTACAAAAAGTTGTCTCAAATAATTATGAAATAAAACTTAAAATAAACTAGATGAAATTTGAGAGAGGTAGGAAAAGGAATCAACTCATTTCGAGTTTTATTTTAAAAGTTATAGCCGGTCAAAGATCAGTTAAACTTCTGTTTTTAACAAAAATCCAGAAAAAGAAAACGCTTCGGGGAGAATACGCTTTCGCAGCAGAGGAGACGTACTCGGGACTTATGCGCCTTCACTTAAAACAGAGAAGACGCCGCGCGGGTCACTGACAGTGGGTCCAGAGGCCCACTGGTCAGGTTTGACCGTTCTTCCCTCTCCCTCCTCTTCTCTGCCCGACGGGAGCGGGACTCCGGCGATCACCAGCGACGAACGGCGGCTCCTCGAGGGCACCTGAGGGCAGGGATGGACCCGCTAGACCGGAGCGGTCCTCTCGGTGGTCGCTGGGTTGTCGGTGGTGGAAGAAATCGTCGGCGGCGAGCTCCGCGGCGGAGGGGGCTACGGGAGTGGAGTGAGTTTTGGGCTCCGGTGGTCTCCGGTCGAGGTTGAGTTGCTGGGCAGCTCCGCAAGGGCAAGAGGAAGCGATTGGTGGCGTTGGTTGGGTGAGAGAGTGGCTGGCTGCGACGTATTGCACCGGAGCTCGGCGGCGGCCTAACCGGCCGGAGTTGGGGAAGAGGGCTTCTCCGGGCCAATCCACTGCTAGGGGAGAACTAGGGGAAAAGTCTGGGCTCGCCTGAGGTTTTGAACGAGTTCGGGGATCCCTTAAATAGGCGCTCGAGGTTGGACCGCGGCGGCTGAGGATAAGATTGCCGGCGACAGCCGTGCTGTAGCTGGAGGGCGACGTGGCGGCGACGAGCGCTTGCCGACGAGCTTTGGGATAAGCTTGAGTTGTTCACAGGGGCAGCTGGCGCGCTGGTGTGGTTTGGGCGGCGCCGTCCATGGCAGAGGTTCGCTGCCGACGCCGGCGTGCCGCCAAACGCTCTGCCAGCGGTGCTGTAGGGGGGCAGGGGTGGCGTGGAGAGTGGGCGAGCGTAGTGCGCGGTTCAGCGGGCGAGCAGGGGCCAGGGACGGCTCATGTCGAGTGCGGCAGTGCGACGCGGCGGCTCAGTGCGCGCGCGTGCAAAACGTGCGCTCTGGGCGCGCCCAGAGCACGCACGGGACATGCTCGACGAAGTGCCAAGGCAGCCTAGAGCGCGATGGGGAGGCTGGCAACTAACAGAGTAGGGATAGGGATAGCTAGGAGCTCAGTGGACAAGGTTGCTGGGTCAGGGGATCAAGTCCACCGTGCAACCTAAAAACTCAAGCCAAAATAGACTGTGCACACCAACTGTTCGACAGAATGCCAAGTGCACTTAGGCAACTCTTGGAGTGGTCAAAATCTCCAGACCAGAGTCTCTTTAGATGTAGGAGATGATGGCAAGATCATTTGGGCAAAACCAGAAACTTGTTAGTGCAGGTTTTGCAAAACTCCAGTTTTGGACAGAAGGAAAATGGTCTCATTGTATGCACTTAAAATCCTTCAATGGGTCCAATCTCTTGGACTTGGGTTTTATAGGGAGGGCTTCAAGCAGGGAAAAGTGTCATGGGCATTAGAGCAGAATAAAATAGGGTTGCAGTACAAATCATCAAACTGGACTAGAATGGGAAAGAGGTTGATTCACTCAAATCTTTCAAAGAACATCACTGGGTTTTTGCATGAAGTTGAAATGTATGCATGCACTGACATCTCCAAACACTTGGAAGAATTTTTAAAGGAATATTTATATAGGTTGTAGTGCAAAAATGCCTACTGGACCAGATTTGAAAATTTGATGTAGAGCTCAAAATCTCCAATAACCAAAAGATATTTTTTTGCATAAAAGTGATGTGGAAACACCACATGACATCCCCAAATTTTGGTGGAAATTCTGAATGCATTTGTCAAATGGTTGCAGTGCAAAATAGGCTCCAAATTCAAAAGAAATCATTTTAAAAGAATAAAGTTCTGAGAAAACAAATCTTGCAATTAAACCCACTGATAAAAAAAATTGTTTTATAGAGGGAGTAGGCAAGTCTAACAATATTTTTGAAAAGTTCTCCACTAGAGGAAAAATCGACAATATAAAAAAAGGTAAATCTTGACAAGTGGAAAAAAATTATTTCCTGGCAAAAATTTTAATTAATAAAACAAGGTCAAATTTTTTGGGGTGTCACAACACTACCCTCCTTAAGAAAAATCTCGTCCTCGAGATTTGTTAAAGGCTGTTTTGAACAAACATTGCTCTTGTCAAAAGAAATCATTTTACTGCGCAATAAAAAATGTGGCTACAGTGGAAGGGCAATAAGTGGTGTAAAACCACAGTGTGGTACACTGGCGTAGCGTGGAAAAATCCACGGTTGGAAGGAAACGAGATATTTCTACGCGGATACAGTAATTTAGAATAAATCTTAAATTACTAAAATACGCTGGTCACACCCGAGAGCACAGTGCTCTCTCTGGCGGACGGGTGGGCCCAGGGCCCACTGTCGGCCTCTTCTTCTACCTTTGGCTCCCTCTTCTCTCTCGCGTGCTCTCCCGCGCTTCCTCCACCGGCGATGCCTAGCTCGTAGGGCATCTAGGCCGTACCGCGGTAGTGCGCGGCGTGCTAGCTGCCGGTGCAGCGTGCACTCACCTCGCGGGCCAGTGCGCTGTCGGCACTGCTCGCGGACTCGCCTCCAAACACCGGCGATCGAGCGATGAGTGGCGCTGGTGGACCTCACCCACCGTACACCAATCTCTAGCTATAAAATGATCGCGGTGCTCCTCTCTTCTTCTTCACACCTGGTCTTGCTTCCACTTCTCCTTCCTTCTCCTCCATTGCTGCTAGCAGGAGCTCGAGACGAGGCTCTAATGGCGGAGGCGATGCCGGACTGGTATGTGGTCCTGGTGTGTGGAGGTTTGGCGGTGCTGCTGGGGTTATCCGTGCTCTTGTGTGCGATGATCCTGGATGATCGTCGTGATGCTGCCGCTTGAGTGCTAGCTCTTCGCGGTGGCGGCGATCACGTGGATTAGGTGCGGCGTCGAGGGCTGACTGCTGTCGGTGTGCTGGGGCAGCTCGCGCCCGAGTGATGACTCAAAAATCTCTCTTACTGAGATTGTGATGCCCTCGAGTGTGGTCAGTTAGGCGCAAAATGTGCACGAGGATTTGCGATTAGCGCACGAGGTCGAGTGGTTGTAGCGGTGAGACTACTGTTACGATGCTGCGCGAAAAAAAAATCTATGTCGTGAAGATATACACGCTGCAGCAACTCGGGGAAAGAAATCTCATTACAAAAATTTATCGCGCGCGAAAATTAGTTAAAACAAAAAAAATCCACAGCTGTAAAACTGCCCACATAATTGAAACCCAAAAATCGGATCCGTCGCACAAATTTTTGATATCACGTGCAAGCTACAACACATAAATAGATACTGGGATAATAAATACAACGGTGACGTTTACAAAGAAAACTGCAAAAAGACAGGGTCCTGAGAAAACGCCTCTGGTACTGGGGCACACTCCTCTTCTATCGGGGGAAGTGGGTTGACCAGTCGATGAATGCGCCCTTCCTGGTCAGGCCTCAGTGGTCTGCCAATAGCGATCCGAGGATTTAAATCAGCCAGGCTCTGGAGATAACCCATTACTCGCTGAGTTAAACGCTCCTGAGCAATAACGTATTGGGCAAGGTTGGCCAGTACTGGATCTCTCTCAATTCGTCCACTGGGAAAAGATGCAACTTCTCCGGGTGCTGCACGACTCGGAAAGTAATAATATCCTCGCTCGCTGGCATAGGGTACCGCGAATCGAAGACGAGTGAGCGCCTCGTACGCAGCAGCTTCTATGGCCATATGCGGAGTCGGCATGGATTTCCCCACGAAGGAAACTTCCGTTGGATCTTGGTTTGGGTAAGCGGGAGGGATGTGCACCACTTCCCAATATTTCGAGGTGGAAGGGGTGATCCTCGATTTGAGCAACTCGTACTGGGGTGGATGGGTGGCGCTCATGGTACTACAGGGAAAGTCCCACAATAACTTAACAAAACTCCCCGGGGTTGCGTCTGGGGTTCTCAGATAAATACTGGGGGTCGGCATGGCAAAGGAATGGCTGTGAAAGTTGTGCACAAGGTGGGGGGGGTACTCGGCAAGGTCACGAGGTGGCCTTTATATAGCATCGGGGTTGGGTCACCTACCGGGGTGAAGGGTAATCGGTTGTCGATCCTGTTCTTGGGTCAAAGCCACAGATATACACATCACATAAATGTGATGCATTACTGTGGGTGCCGACGGGGTTGGTCTTGGTAACTGCGCCTGAAAAAAAAGGCAACTGTACGCCAACGTACATATGCATAGCTGTTACTCCAAAAACAGGGGGGCGCACAAGCAGACAGCATATAATAAAAGCGATACAAGGCCACACAGCATTACAAAACGTAGGAAAACTAAGGCTCGATACTACTCGAGCGACTTAGTATACTTCGTTAATGTCTAAGTGGGCTGGCCTTGCGGACGACGATGCTTCTCCACGGGTCTCACCGTCGGGATTCGCTGGTTGAGGTTGAGGGGCTGCAGGGTCGGGGTAGTGGTGATGACCATCGCGGGGGTTGTTGGCCACAATCCCGTTGGAATGGGTTCCCAAAAGGCGACGAAGCGCTTCTGGGGACACCAAAGCACTCTGGTTGATGGCTGGTGCAGATCTCAAGGGATCGATCGGGTGTCCGAACAGTACGACTGGGTTGTCGGCGTCAGACTCCGCTTCTCTTCTCGCCGGGGCTCGGCGAACCAGCTCTCCACGAGCTGCGATCAGATCGAGGGTGACCTGATCGAACAGTTGCTCTAGTGCGCTTACATAGCGCACCAGATGCAATAGTGCAGGATCTGTCTCGTGATCTCCGTTGGCAACCTGGGGCGGCCAACCATACCCGTTACGACTGGGGTAGTAGTAGAACGAGCGACAGTTAACTCTGGGCGACAAGTGCCGGAGTTGAACTATAGCTTCTCGGGCTGCCAGTTGGATGGCTTGTGGCTCAAAGGAAGTCGTGCTTCCAGTGAACCTGTAGGGGCGTTCTGGCGACAGACCCCTACCGTAGATGTGCACAGTGGCCCAGTACTGACGGCTCTCACCGTACATGGGTCCTTGGTACACAACATATTCAGGGGGTTCTTCTAACGCATAGGCACGGCGGGTGAGGTTTGCGAGCACGGTCACAAAACCTCCAAGGTTGGTTGCTGTGGTCTCATTGTGAACAATGGGGCCAGGCATCGTGGCTTGGTTTGGGGAAAGAGGTTGTGCTGTGCTGGGTTGAGGCTAGCATGCCCTTTTTATAGGAAAAGGGGACGGAGTCTTCCTCCGCACGCTTGCGATTGAGACGGGTTGGGTGTCGGTCACTGGCGCGTGATCTACGGGCTAGGCTGATAGGTTGGGCACCGTCCGCCGAAAAGGCGTCGGGTCACTTTGGGGCTATCTTACGCGGGAAGCTTGACAGGGGTTAGGCTAAGGTCTGGTGGTTTGGTTAACCTAGGTTTATTGACCTGGCTAAGATAGGATTAGCCAATGGTCAGCCTGGCTCTGATACCAAGTCTGTCACGACCGGATTTTCGGGATATAAATTTCCCAGAAAACGGCCTTTGTGCTCACCAGCCCTAGGATTACTATTAGCTGATGAGGCACCAACTTGATACAAGAATTCCAAGCAAGGTACAAAATATGTAGTACAAGACCATTGTGGCCTAGGAGTACAACACTTGGTTTCTAGTGGTTGACGGTGGAAGCGGTTTGTGGTTTATCTGCGTCTATGGGACTCCATTTCCCACAAGAATAGCTGACCAGGATAACTCCTATCTTCGCGAGGCTGCTACCGTCGTTGCGTAGGTTCCAGGGCTATCATCGCGATGCTTATCTCCAAGCAAGGAATCTGGCCAAGACAATAGCCAGGGACAAGCCAGTGAGTACGTTTGAATGTACTCGC
This sequence comes from Aegilops tauschii subsp. strangulata, assembly GCF_002575655.3. NCBI lineage: Eukaryota > Viridiplantae > Streptophyta > Magnoliopsida > Poales > Poaceae > Aegilops > Aegilops tauschii. The sequence goes on from NC_053041.3 coordinate 73,911,727, forward strand.
AAACATTAAGAACACGGGTATAATATAACAAACATGCTCCAGGATATTTATGATCACAACGCCTGCCATGAAAGTCTGTGATGCTCGCATGCAGAGAAAATACGGACATGCAATACGGGAGTAAAAATAGAATGCACTGACCGAGTGTCTGAAAGGACTCCTTGAAAGGTTGCAATTAAATTAACAATGCCGCAGTCGGGCGTCTGAGTGACACCACATAAAGGGCTTATAAAAGAATAAATAAACAACAAGCATGCCGCAGTCGGGCGTCTGAGCGACACCACATACAGGGCTTATGAAAGAATAATCACAGTGAATATCCAGGAGGTAGAACCGTCCTAGGGATACTCAATTTTTTCAAAATAAAGTAAATGGTTAGTCCACAATAATAATAATCATAAACCTCATGTCACAGGTCATAAACAATGTTCTGGTAAATCCGTTTCTCCATCCGAAGACCGTCACCAGATTCTAGTTTAGCCGTTCTCCATCCGAATACCGTTACTATGATCTAGTTTAGCCGTTCTCCATCCGAAAACCGTCACATGACCCACCTTGGACTCGGGTCCTTACCCATGAATATGCCTATCCGAATGGATATATCCTCTGCAGAGGGTGTACTATTTACCCACGAGTAACGGATTTATTTAGCCCTTCGGGACTAATTCCGCCTACGGCCTTTTAATTGAAAACACGCCTGACCTGCACACACCAGCTTAACTTACCGGTGTCTGGAATCACCCACGACACCCGTCAAGCAAAACTCTAAGTGGGGAGGCTACAACCTCGACGTAGCATGGGACCAAATTTATATACGCGCACTCTAAGGGGTGCCCCCCTCTCGGTCCCAACCGGAAACACCCATGCCCCCGGACCAGGTGGCATGCCTACCAGATGCACCCGGTATCATCCACCATGGCCTCTCTGTACGGTGTGTGCTTTGGTGAGGGGTTGACAACTAACTGAACCATACCCTACCCACAGCAGGGACCGGTGGTAGTACAAAACAAGAAGTGAAAGCTACTAAACAAGTCTCGACCCATGACCGACTCAGGTGGTCCAAGTATTCTCCGAATGATTTGCTTAACAAGAACAAATATTGCCAATGACAGACAGCATCACCGCTCACCAAAACTCATCATGCCATAACGGACACACTCGTCCCGACAAGAAACTAGGGACAAGCTCATGTCTACCCAAGACCACGACTTTCCCCGGCTTCCTTCCGGTATGCATGAGCAGCTCACGAGGATGATCATTTCACCAGCATAACCATCTACAACAGCAAGGAAAAACCCCAATATGCTTTCATCCATGTAACTATACCGTTACATAAGAATAACGTATGCTCCAAGTCAAAGTGGTGTTGTAACCGTATCAAAACACCACACAAAATATTATGCCAGAGTTCGGAAATGCTTGCCTTCAAGAGTATGCGAAGGGTGCACTTTTTGGAAGCTTTCTCTCCTCTCCAAAAATCCTATTTTGAGAAATATTCAAATAACAAATATTTCAAACATAGTACAAAAAGTTGTCTCAAATAATTTTGAAATAAAACTTAAAATAAACTAGATGAAATTTGAGAGAGGTAGGAAAAGGAATCAACTCATTTGGAGTTTTATATTAAAAGTTATAGCCGGTCAAAGATCAGTCAAACTTCTGTTTTTACCAAAAATCCAGAAAAAGAAAACGCTTCGGGGAGAATACGCTTTCGCAGCAGAGGAGACGTACTCGGGACTTATGCGCCTTCACTTAAAACAGAGAAGACGGCGCGTGGGTCACTGATAGTGGGTCCAGAGGGCCCACTGGTCAGGTTTGACCGTTCTTCCCTCTCCCTCCTCCTCTCTGCCCGACGGGAGCGGGACTCTGTAGGAGATATGCCCTAGAGGCAATAATAAATGATATTATTTATCTCCGAGTTCATAATTATGTGTATGTTCCATGCTATAACTGCAATGATTCTCGAGTCTGCAATATCCACGAGGCTCGGAGGAAGACTCAAATGCACGTGTGGAATAATAAACGGTAAAAAGTATTCCTAGTCTGGCCTCTAAGACTAGCTCAAGTGTTGCATGATGATTCTGTTTTCCTGGTCATGGGCATGTCTATGCCAGCAACTTTGAGGGCACAATGTTAAGAGAACATTTGTGTTGAATCGACCCGGATTGATGTTATGCTATGAGATTCATTCGTCACAAGTTTATTGGTACATAACATAGAGATGGTTAACGTTTGCATGATTCCTTAGACCATGAGAGTATCGAGTTTCTTCATGCTTGCTTCATGAACTTTGGGGTTTGTTAAACGTCATCCGTAAATGGGTGGCTATTACGGCGGCTTACGGGTTCATGGAAAAGTGTGTCAAGTAACTTGATAGCTCAAGATTGGGATTTGCTCCTCCGACGATGGAGAGATATCTCTGGGCCCTCTCGGTGTTACGGTATCCATCATCGTCTGGCCAGACACTTTGTGATTTGATCACGGGGATGCCGGAACACGATAACGAGAAAAGAGAGCAATACCGGTAACGAGGTAACTAGCATAGTGGACAAGTTGTTGATCCACAGGAATGCCAACATGTCTCACCTCGGGTATTTGTAACATATCGCGAAGCAACAGGAATAGCACACGGCAACTGGAGGTTCACTCGAATATTTATTCGTGTGGGTATAGGGGTCAATATGGGTGTCCACGGCTCCGATGTTGATCATTGATCGGAAGGGGTTCCGGGTCATGTCTATACTTCACCGAACCTATAGGGTCACACGCTTAAGGGTCATCTATCTGCTGAATACTAGACAGGGAGTCTGAGAGAAAATCACCGAAAAAGTTTCGGACACCGAAAAGTTTCGCACAGCGGAATCGTACCGCAGAGAGAGGTCATCGGATAAGTTTCGATGATACCGAAAAGTTGTTTCGGGATACACCATTAAGTCAAATTGGTTTCGGCACATGCCTGATAATTCTGGGAGGATGCCAGAATCATTCTGGAATCTTTTTGGAATTTTCTGAGATAAAAACCGGAAATGTTCCGGAGCTGCCGGAGCCACTTCAGATGCGTTTCGCAGATGAAAATCACTAAAACCGGAATTGTTTCGGAACGCGTTGAAAATCATTTTAGTGGGTACTGGAAATGTTCTTAGCCCACATAAATATTTTCAGTTCGATCAGACGCTAAAAAATGTCGTCGTGAATAGTGAAAATCAGCTTTATGGTTACTTTATGGAAAGCCACCTTTTGGGGCTTTGCTCCAAAAGATCTTGGGGATGACATGGATGGATAGGAGCCATTTTTTGGGCCCCTCATGGGGGTGTGGCCGGCCACATGGGGTATCCCCCCTTGGGGACCCTTTTGTTCCTTGGTTTCACTCCTAGGTCCTTGTGGAAGGACTTCATTCATGTGCATTTTGGGTTTTTTGTGAAACTACCCTACCCCCTTGGGATTTCCTATAAATAGAGGTGGAGGGGCAGCCCTCCACACTCATCCCTTGCTCTCATACACATGCCATGCATTATCTGGCTTCTTCTCTCCCTCCCACGAAAAGAGTTTCATAGAGCCGTAAGGCTGTCTGGGTTCCGGCAGGAACTAGTTCTGGACGGCGAAGCCCTGCTAGATAGATGACACCGTATGTGTGCAACTCTGTAGAGAGATCGTAGTTTCGGTCTTAGTTCGTGAGTGCCTCCCGAAGGGCTGTCCGTGTGACCGTCCGAGTTTCAAAGGTCCTCCCGAAGGGCTGTCCGAGTGACCGTTCGAGTTTCGAAGGTCCTCCCGAAGGGCTGTCCGCGACACCGTCCGGGGGGCTGTTCGACCGCATCCCGGAGGGCTGTCTGAGGAGCAGATGAGGGTATACATCCTCGCGGTTGGGAGGTTGTAAATCCTAGCTGCGGGGATCTGCACCGCCGATCATCATCGACTCTACTTCCCGCTGCGCTACGAGTCGGTAACGAAAAAGATCAAACCATGTATGCAGTCTCCATAGTGGTCCTGGGCTGGTGCGTAGGTCGGAAATTTTTTATTTTCTGCTGCGTTCCCCTACAGTGGCATCAAGAGCCGTGCTATGCGTAGATGCAGGTTTAGATCTAGAATACATGGAGATGTATGGGTATTGCATAATATAATTAGGTAGTAGATGAGATCTATTGCTGAAAATTATTTATGCGGGTGACAGATGAAATCTGTTACCCGACGTTCTTGTTGCTTCCCTAGAATTTGCGTTTGCTCAATCTCGAGACAGCATGGTGGAATTTGACAAAGTTCTAGCAATCCGTGATCCTGATTGATCATGGAAGTGCTATCAGTTCTTTGGGTTCTGCCGTAGTCAAAAGAAAGATGAAATTCGCAGATGAAAGGGCATTGCAGATATTATCTGCACGGGGGTCATGCGTATGACGAAGTTTAGTATGGGGCTCGAGATTTAATTATCTCGTGTTTCATACACCCCGAGATGTTAATGTAGCAACTTGAATAATCATACTTGATGATAAAATGTTGGTAGCTGCGGTTTAAGTCAAAACCTTACAAGCCACGTAAAATAAAATTTTGCATAAACCTATTAGAGGCGTCTAACTTGGTTTTGCAGGATGTGCATGTGATGTGGTATAGCAGTGCTCATACTAATTTGATTATGTATGAGATGACTATATGATGTAATTTGATTAACATGACCTGCGTGTCATGATTCGGCATGATGGCTGGAGCCATATGATTGCACTTTAATGACCTGCGTGTCAACCTTGTTGTAATGCATTATTTTGTTAGCTATAGAGATAGCAATATTATCTGGTGCATCAACAAGGTGGTGGCAATCTTCGCGAAGGTGAACACCGACGCGAATGCCGAAGACGAAGAAATGAAATACTTCTGCGTCAGAAAGGGCTATACCATATCATGCTATTATGAATTGCCTGAGATGTTTATCCCTTATGATGCACCCTTCTTGATTGCGCGGTAGTCACTTTTATTAGGGTGATCTCTCACTTAAAATATCAAGTAGTTAGTGTTCTCCCAAGTGTAGCACCGTCACGGCACCTATCTTTTTGGGGTGCGCCATGGATGCATGGGTACGAACGATTAGAGAAGTGTGAGGCGGGTGAGGTCAGACCTCGCAGCAAGAACACTTGGTTGTCTTGACGTTCATGGCAGGATCGTCCTGAGCTCGGAACACACGCATCGAAATATGAGCAAGAGTCACATAGAGATGTGATCGGCAAGTTGGCCTACCGATTAAAATTCCCGTTATGAGATGATGATTCTATGGCGATGAATTGAAGTCTGGATCTTGTATCACTCAAAATTAATTGTGAGAGATATTGATTTGAGTGGGAGCGCACTATTGAATTAACATGTTTAATTCTCAGTGCAATTAATTATGAACACTGTCTAAGTGTTTTTTGCATAATAGTTGTAGAATAATGGCTCGCATTTCCACCTTCCCTATTAAAATTGAATAGCTGTTAAATATCTGGTTAAAACTTTACGATTGGTAACGTAATATGAGGATTGTCCTCAAAAGTGCCGAGAAGGACTTTGTCCTATCGCATGCTTTCCGTATCCTCCCGCTAATGTTATGGATCATGTGACTCTCGTCCTTCGATCCAAAAGCTAGAATTCTGTTACGGTCAAGTGGAATATGGTTGCTTCCATGAAACCCAAACTTCGAAAGTTGGGATAGTTATATGATATTCATGGAACTGAAAATTATTTTCAGATACAAACAAAGCAATGTTTGTTTGCAAGTATTAGTAAAAGTGTTTACTATGCATTTGACTGTTGGAAAGGGATCCAGAAGAACGCCTGTCATATAATGAAAGGTGAATAAAACAACAACTTAAAGAGAAAGGAAGTGTCCAAAGGGTGTTAGTATGACTTACACGCCTAGGAAGTCCGGGGCTAATGCCACTCTTAAGTTGGGTGCTTCTTTTGCATGTAGGAGAAATACTAAAAGTTAAACTGTTAGAAGTAAAAAGGCAGAAAGAAAGATGACTGGAATATCCAGCTCATGTATGAATGTCATACAAGTTTTTGTTGTATAGTAGGCTGGTCAAAGATATAGTTCTTGGGAATTATGGTTAAACATGTTAATCACTAATTCTTGGGTATTGTGAGTTAATCACAAAGATACCCGCTCGATTGCATTCAATTGCGAATCACTGTAAGAGCTACTGTGGCCTAAAAAGACTAGCCAGAAATGAGGTTAAGGTATACACAGGGAACATAGTAAATGTTACTATACCTTCCATCGGTGTATTGCCGTCTGTATTTATTTTCATAATTCATTTAGAGTTTTACAAACTCTATCCCATTGCATAAGGTATCTTGCAAGAAGGTTGTTCATAAGAGAACTTTTTATGTTCGATGTTATGAATAACACAAGGGCCATACTTTCATTATGAATGAGATGTATGTTATGAATATTGATAATAATACAATACCTCTGGGTTTACTTTCATAATTCATTTTAGAGTTTCATACACTCTAGCCCATTGCACAATGTTTGTTGCAAAAGAGTTGTTCATAAAAACAACAATTGTTGTTAAGTATTATGAATAACATGAAGGGCCATGCTTCCTTCCAAGATGGCATGTATGTTATGAATATTGATGGTAATATGATACATCCATAACACTGACGCTAAATGTCGCAAGACTAAAAGAATACCACACAAGTTTGGCACTACATTTGGTCACATTTGAGAAACCCGCATGGAAAATTCCATTATGATGGATTTTGAAGTCTTTTTGATTTTGAATCATCTGACACTTGCAACTTTCCTCCGAAAAGTGAAGTGACTAAAATACCGTTCACAGGCCATAAGGAACGAACAACAAACTTATTAGTGATCATACATTTGATGTGTGTAGTCCGATAAGTGTTGTTAGTGGTGGATTTATTTATCTGCAGAAATGACTCAAGTAGATATATGGATATTTACTTGATGAGACGTAAGTCTGGATCTTTTGAAATCATTCGAAAGGTTCTCAAAAATGAAGTAGAAGTTATTGTAACAAGAAAATTATGCTTCTGCAATTTGATTGCACAAAGGAATATTTGAGTTACATGTTTAGCGAATGTCTGATGAGTTGTGAAAGGGGTTTCATAACTTGCACCTCCCGGAACACCACTGCAAGTGAAAAGTCCGTGGAGATGTAATCAAACCATTTATGACATGGTAAGGCCAAAGATGACATAAATAAATTTGCCATTATCCCTTTTAAAGTGATGCTTTAGAGACTGCGGCTTTTACACTGAAAAGAGCTACATCGGGTCTGTTGAAATGAAGCCATGGTATGGTACGCCCAACCATGTTGTATCTTTTCTTAACATTTGGAATATGGGGCTTGTGTAAAAGGTTACAAACCTATTCCAAATCAGACAAGTGCTACTTTGTAGGTTATCCCAAGTCATTGGGTATTCCTCCCTCACTATACCGAGGCAAATAGGTTTGCCACAAAGAACGGTATGCTTTAAAAGAGAATGGTTCTTTCTAAAAGGTGAGTGGGAGAATAGTGCAACTCGACGAGATAAACAGTATCTTCATCAGATCAAAGGAAAGAGACCTTGGAAGTAATTCCAGAGTTTCCTACTGCGACTGATACGGAAGTCTCTACAATAAAATGTATGAACTTCGGTCGAACTTGCAGCTGAACCACATAGGCAAGGCTCGTGCAAACCTCTCAGGTGCGCAAATGAGATATTGTTGTTAGACAACATTATGCCTATGATACACAAGGAAGCGTTGATGGGCCCTGACTCCGGAATTGGCTAAATGCCAATACAACCCGAGTTAGTTTCCATATAAGTGATTCAAGATTAAAACCTTGATACACCTTTCGGAAGACTTAGAGTCTAACGAATATCTATGGAACTTAAAACTGATACGGATAAAATGTTTTATCCATAAAGCTCGACTTGTTGAAATAACAAGTTCAAGAGTTGACTACGATGAGGTTGTTTTCATCGTAGCGATGCTTAAAGTCGGTTCGGGTTGAACTAGCAATTAATACATATTTCAATCATGAGATATGAAACATGGATGATAAAAGGATTTCCATCTGATGGAAATGAAAGCTAGGACTTGTATATGATACAGTCCAAAGTAATTTGTCGATCCAGAGGATGCTAGTAGGTATGCAAACTTCAAAGTTCCAGCAATGGACAGAAGAGAGCAAAATGGAGTTGGAATCTTCGGGTTTTGATGAAATGGTCAAAGGGGTTTTGACTTCATCAATGGGTAACGAAGATGCTTGTAATTCAAGAAAGTATGTGGGAGCGTGCTAATATTTCTAAAAACCTTATGTGCTTGGCACACTGGTAATTGGAAATAAATTTCTTGACACAAATTAGGACTTCATTTGAAAATAGTTTTTCGATGAAGTGCTTAGGCTAAATAGCCTCAATATTAGGCATGATGATCTATGGAGATAGATTTACCTAATGGGACTAAGCAATGAATACATATTGACAAGATGCTAAAACCTTTTAGCATTTAAAACGCCAAGGAGTGATTCTTGCCAAAGTCACATGGAAAGAGTTTTTGCAAGACTCGGTGTCCCAAAACACTGATGAGTAAAATACATGATGCAGATTCCACACACTTTTGTGTTTGGATTAATCATGTATTCCATGGTATGTAAAACAACCAGAAATGTCCGATACTCCCAAGGTGTTGCGAGTATGGATACCAAAGTGATCAAATTAGTGATCATGGGACAATAGTGAAAGATGTCACAGAGTACTAGAGTAAGTACTGATGACATGGTTTTCTCGCAAGCAGAGATCATGAAGAGTTCGTTGTAAAATGTTACATCGATAGAGTCTTCATCTTTTCTCCATGCGATTTTCAATTTAAATTAAGGGTTTTGTGTAACACACAATGTGGTGGCACAGTTAGTTGGAATTTGTTCAAACTAGTTACTGTGGCGAATTCTATAACAAGGGCTAAGTATGTTGACGCTTTAGAAGCGACAAAGAAGATGTTGAATCATATAGTTCATTCATGAACTTAGTATAGTTCCAAGATGGCTTTTGACAATGGGACACTATTGCAGGTAGTTGCTCCATAACTCAGTCTGAGGAATCCAGGTTCGACCTGTGATTCACATACATACAAAGCCAAGTCCACACAAAATATGAATTTTGTGAAAACGTGAAAACGCGAGGACATGCAAAGATACACACGGAACTGAAGTCGTCAGATCCGTTAGACATCAGGCTATACCACAAGCGAAGCATATTTACACCGGTGTTCCACAGGTGTGAAGTGCATTAGCATAAGCTAGATTATTGACTCTAGTGCAAGTGGGAGTCTGTAGGAGATATGCCCTAGAGGCAATAATAAATGATATTATTTATCTCCGAGTTCATAATTATGTTTATGTTCCATGCTATAACTGCAATGATTCTCGAGTCTGCAATATCCACGAGGCTCGGAGGAAGACTCAAATGCACGTGTGGAATAATAAACGGTAAAAAGTATTCCTAGTCTGGCCTCTAAGACTAGCTCAAGTGTTGCATGATGATTCTGTTTTCCTGGTCATGGGCATGTCTATGCCAGCAACTTTGAGGGCACAATGTTAAGAGAACATTTGTGTTGACTCGACCCGGATTGATGTTATGCTATGAGATTCATTCGTCACAAGTTTATTGGTACATAACATAGAGATGGTTAACGTTTGCATGATTCCTTAGACCATGAGAGTATCGAGTTTCTTCATGCTTGCTTCATGAACTTTGGGGTTTGTTAAACGTCATCCGTAAATGGGTGGCTATTACGGCGGCTTACGGGTTCATGGAAAAGTGTGTCAAGTAACTTGATAGCTCAAGATTGGGATTTGCTCCTCCGACGATGGAGAGATATCTCTGGGCCCTCTCGGTGTTACGGTATCCATCATCGTCTGGCCAGACACTTTGTGATTTGATCACGGGGATGCCGGAACACGATAACGAGAAAAGAGAGCAATACCGGTAACGAGGTAACTAGCATAGTGGACAAGTTGTTGATCCACAGGAATGCCAACATGTCTCACCTCGGGTATTTGTAACATATCGCGAAGCAACAGGAATAGCACACGGCAACTGGAGGTTCACTCGAATATTTATTCGTGTGGGTATAGGGGTCAATATGGGTGTCCACGGCTCCGATGTTGATCATTGATCGGAAGGGGTTCCGGGTCATGTCTATACTTCACCGAACCTATAGGGTCACACGCTTAAGGGTCATCTATCTGCTGAATACTAGACAGGGAGTCTGAGAGAAAATCACCGAAAAAGTTTCGGACACCGAAAAGTTTCGCACAGCGGAATCGTACCGCAGAGAGAGGTCATCGGATAAGTTTTGATGATACCGAAAAGTTGTTTCGGGATACACCATTAATTCAAATTGGTTTCGGCACATGCCTGATAATTCTTGGAGGATGCCAGAATCATTCTGGAAGCTTTTTGGAATTTTCTGAGATAAAAACCGGAAATGTTCCGGAGCTGCCGGAGCCACTTCAGATGCGTTTCGCAGATGAAAATCACTAAAACCGGAATTGTTTCGGAACGCGTTGAAAATCATTTTAGTGGGTACTGGAAATGTTCTTAGCCCACATAAATATTTTCAGTTCGATCAGACGCTGAAAAATATCGTCGTGAATAGTGAAAATCAGCTTTATGGTTACTTTATGGAAAGCCACTTTTTGGGGCTTTGCTCCAAAAGATCTTGGGGATGACATGGATGGATAGGAGCCATTTTTTGGGCCCCTCATGGGGGTGTGGCCGGCCACATGGGGTATCCCCCCTTGGGGACCCTTTTGTTCCTTGGTTTCACTCCTAGGTCCTTGTGGAAGGACTTCATTCATGTGCATTTTGGGTTTTTTGTGAAACTACCCTACCCCCTTGGGATTTCCTATAAATAGAGGTGGAGGGGCAGCCCTCCACACTCATCCCTTGCTCTCATACACATGCCATGCATTATCTGGCTTCTTCTCTCCCTCCCACGAAAAGAGTTTCGTAGAGCCGTAAGGCTGTCTGGGTTCCGGCAGGAACTAGTTCTGGACGGCGAAGCCCTGCTGGATAGATGACACCGTATGTGTGCAACTCTGTAGAGAGATCGTAGTTTCGGTCTTAGTTCGTGAGTGCCTCCCGAAGGGCTGTCCGTGTGACCGTCCGAGTTTCGAAGGTCCTCCCGAAGGGCTGTCCGAGTGACCGTTCGAGTTTCGAAGGTCCTCCCGAAGGGCTGTCCGCGACACCGTCCGGGGGGCTGTTCGACCGCATCCCGGAGGGCTGTCTGAGGAGCAGATGAGGGTATACATCCTCGCGGTTGGGAGGTTGTAAATCCTAGCTGCGGGGATCTGCACCGCCGATCATCATCGACTCTACTTCCCGCTGCGCTACGAGTCGGTAACGAAAAAGATCAAACCATGTATGCAGTCTCCATAGTGGTCCTGGGCTGGTGCGCAGGTCGGAAATTTTTTATTTTCTGCTGCGTTCCCCTACACTCCGGCGATCGCCGGCGACGAACGGCGGCTCCTCGAGAGCACCTGAGGGCAGGGATGGACCCGCTAGACCGGAGCGGTCCTCTCAGTGGTCGCTGGGTTGTCGGTGGTGGAAGAAATCGCCGGCGGCGAGCTCCGCGGCGGAGGGGGCTACGGGAGTGGAGTGAGTTTTGGGCTCCGGTGGTCTCCGATCGAGGTTGAGTTGCTGGGCAGCTCCGCAAGGGCAAGAGGAAGCGATTGGTGGCGTTGGTTGGGTGAGAGAGTGGCTTGCTGTGACGTATTGCACCGGAGCTCGGCGGCGGCCGAACCGGCCGGAGTTGGGGAAGAGGGCTTCTCCGGGCCAATCCACTGCTAGGGGAGAACTAGGGGGAAAGTCTGGGGTCGCTTGAGGTTTTGAACGAGTTCGGGGATCCCTTAAATAGGCGCTCGAGGTTGGACCGCGGCGGCTGAGGATAAGATCGCCGGCGACAGCCGTGCTGTAGCTGCAGGGCGACGTGGCGGCGACGAGTGCTTGCCGACGAGCTTCGGGATAAGCTTGAGCTGTTCACAGGGGCAGCTGGCGCGCTGGTGTGGTTTGGGCGGCGCCGTCCATGGCAGAGGTTCGCTGCCGACGCCGGCGTGCCGCCAAACGCTCTGCCAGCGGCGCTGTAGGGGGCCAGGGGTGGCGTGGAGAGTGGGCGAGCGTAGTGCGCGGTTCAGCGGGCGAGCAGGGGCCAGGGATGGGTCGTGTTGAGTGCGGCAGTGCGACGCGGCGGCTCAGTGCGCGCGCGTGCAAAATGTGCGCTCTGGGCCGCACGGGACATGCTCGACGAAATGCCAAGGCAGCCTAGAGCGCGAGGGGGAGGCTGGCAACTAACAGGGTAGGGATAGGGATAGCTAGGAGCTCAGTGGACAAGGTTGCTGGGTTAGGGGATCAAGTCCACCGTGCAACCTAAAAACTCAAGCCAAAACAGACTATGCACACCAACTGTTCGACAGAATGCCAAGTGCACTTAGGCAAATCTTGGAGTGGTCAAAATCTCCAGACCAGAGTCTCTTTAGATGTAGGAGATGATGGCAAGATCATTTGGGCAAAACTAGAAACTTGTTAGTGCAGGTTTTGCAAAACTCCAGTTTTGGACAGAAGGAAAATGGTCTCATTGTATGCACTTAAAATCCTCCAATGGGTCCAATCTCCTGGACTTAAGGGTTTTATAGGGAGGGCTTCTAGCAGGGAAAAGTGTCATGGGCATTAGAGCAGAATAAAATAGGGTTGCAGTACAAATCATCAAACTGGACCAGAATGGGAAAGAGGTTGATTCACTCAAATCTTTCAAAGAACATCACTGGGTTTTTGCATGAAGTTGAAATGTATGCATCCACTGACATCTCCAAACACTTGGAAGAATTTTTAAAGGAATATTTAAATAGGTTGTAGTGCAAAAATTCCTACTGGACCAGATTTGAAAATTTGATGTAGAGCTCAAAATCTCCAATAACCAAAAGATATTTTTTTGCATAAAAGTGATGTGGAAACACCACATGACATCCCCAAATTTTGGTGGAAATTTTGAATGCATTTGTCAAATGGTTGCAGTGCAAAACAGGCTCCAAATTCAAAAGAAATCACTTTAAAAGAATAAAGTTCTGAGAAAACAAATCTTGCAATTAAACCCACTGATAAAAAAAATTGTTTTATTGAGGGAGTAGGCAAGTCTAACAATATTTTTGAAAATTTCTCCACTAGAGGAAAAATCGACAATATAAAAAAAAGGTAAATCTTGACAAGTGGAAAAAATGTATTTCCTGGCAAAAATTTTAATTAATAAAACAAGGTCAAAATTTCACATTAGTCCGGCAATCCGAGGACCCCCTAATCTAGGACTCCCTTAGTAGCCCCTGAACCAGGCTTCAATGACGATGAGTCCGGCGCGCAGATTGTCTTCGGCATTGCAAGGCGGGTTCTTCCTCCGAATACTCCATAGAATATTTCGATCACAAGGATAGTGTCTGGCTCTGCAAAACCAATTCCACATACCACCGTAGAGAGTATAATATTCCCACAAATCTAATCTGCTGACAACTTTTCATAACGTGACATCACGCCATGGACCGGTCATTATTCGAACCGTTTTTCTCAACCAGCTACTGCACATATTGCGAGGCGGTTTTCTTGGCACGTCTTGTCGAAGCAGAGATCGTGTCCCCTTATCGCGGGATTCTCATCAATACGGGTGTGGGGAACCCAACCGCACCATTAATCACGGTGCTTGGGGAATAAGCGAGTTTACCAGGAAGGTGAGGAGGCGCACAGTTTCCTCCGCCCTTATAAAGGGACAAGGACTAATCCTTTTTACGCACGCCTTCTTCTTCCCTGCCCATCCATTCTCGCGCACTCGAGCTCCAACGCCCAAGTTCGCATTTTCTCCGCAAAACCACTCCAAACATGTCCGGAGCGGGAGGCAAGTGGATGGTCTCCTCCGTTACGGAGGAGAACATTACGAAGCTTCGGAAAGTCGGATACCTGGCCGTAGATATCGCGCACCGGCTCCCAGACGCGGGGCAGATCATCCCCACCCCCGAACCCCATGAAAGGGTTGTATTTCTTACCCATTTCGTCCGCGGGCTGGGATTTCCCCTCCACCCATTTGTTCGCGGGCTCATGTTCTACTACGGGCTGGATTTCCATGATCTGGAACCCAATTTCATCCTCAACATCTCGGCATTTATCGTCGTGTGCGAGGCCTTCCTCCGCATCAAGCCCCACTTCGGCCTGTGGCTGAAGACCTTCAACGTTAAACCGAAGGTGGTGGTCGGCCAGCAAGCGGAGTGCGGAGGCGCCATGGTGGGCAAAATGCCCAACGTCACCTGGCTTGAAGGCTCCTATGTGGAGACCGTAAAGGGGTGGCAATCGGGGTGGTTCTACATCACCGAGCCGCGCGACACCAACTGGGTGGCGGCCCCCGAATTTCGATCCGGCATCCCCATGCGGCTCACCTCCTGGAAAGAGAAGGGCCTATCCTGGGGTTCATTGGTGGAGCCGACTGGACTCTAGAAATGCGTTAAAAACATGATAAGCAAGAAAATCAAGCTTGTCAACGTGGTCCAAGTCATGCTCTTCCGCCGGATCCTTCCGTGTCAAAGACGGACATTCAATTTGTGGGAGTTTGACCCGGCCAAGCACCAGACGCTGTGAGAGCTCTTCGACACGACGCACCAAGACGTCTGGAAGGTGCTATTCAAGTCCGCCGAGGTACCTCCTCCCCTTACAGAGGATCATGGACTCAGCGCGAAGCGCCATGCCAATCCAGTAAGCTCCTTATATCTCATAAGATGTTTCTTTCCCCAGTATAATCATGTGAGGGATCTAAGCCTCCACGCCATTTACCAGGACTGGGTCGCGACAGCGGAGCAGATTGATTGCCCGGCCCCACTGCCCGAAGATCCAGCAAGGGCTCTCTTAAAGGAGATGCTAGTTCCGACGCCCTATGACGCACCGGAGAAGAAGGCCAAGAAGAAGGCCACGGGGACCAGGAAAGGTCTCCGACGCAAGGTTGTATCGGACACATCGTCTGATAACACCGAGGCGCTCTCCTCCCACGAAAACGAGGAGGAGGAGGAAAGTTCTCCCCCCCCCCAGCCGGGGGAGACAAGAAAAGGAAGGCCGCCCCGTCTGAAGGACTCTCCTTTTGGACTGCTCCACAACGGCCGCTTTCAGCGACGAGGAGTGGTTACCCAGGGACAAGCCCCTGGTGAAGTCGTGATTATTCGGATACCATAATAGTTCTAGGTATGTTTATTTTATTGCTTCTTATCATGCCGAACATGATTATGCAGTCCATCCAGAGCCCATATCGATGTATCTTCTTCGGATGATTCTTTGGGCCCGTCGGATATCAACAGCGATTCACTCCCGACCGCCTCCTCCCCCCGCCCTACGGACGACGTCGAGGTGTTGTCTCAAAGGGCACTGGACCAAGGGGAGACAGTTCCGGAGGCGCCCCAAGGAGACAGTCCAGACGCTGGGCGCACGAGGGGCGAGACTCCCATGGGCCCTAACGCCGGGGGCAGCAAGTCTAGCCCCCAGCCGAATACTGCACCGGAACCTCCAATGGTTCCGGATTCTTTCAGGCCACCCCTCGCCAAGGGGGGCAAGCGGTCTGTGCCGATGGCCTCTGTCCATCCAGAGGCATCGGACAATTTGCTGGAAGCGCTTCGAGGCGCTTCCATTGACGAAGAGCACGGCACTATCATGAGTGCGGTGGTCGAGAAGGTTCGGTCCGCCAAAAGCGGACTCACCGAAGCCTGTGCCAGCCTCCTAACAGGCTTTGAGGTAAGTAATCAAATTATGAGAAAATATTACGGCATAGACAGTAGCCCCTGATGCTCTGCTTGGTGATCGCAAAGAAAGGCCGAATAGAGGATCAAATAATAATCACATGAGTCTAATCAGAATATGTCTATGTGAATAAGCAGGCTTCGCTGCTGGCCGCTGCCGCTCGCACGGTGGAGGTCGCCGCACCGAAGCGGGACCTTGAGCGGTCCAAGGACGAGCTCGGCCTTACCAAGAGGCAGCTCGAAGAGAACGAAGGTAAGTAATACCCCGTCTGTCTATTGATAAAGAAAAAGTAAGGTGGTTGTTAGATCACAGGATCGTCATGAATTTTGCTAGGGGCCATGACCGAAGTGGCGGCCCTGAAGAAGGCGTTGTCTGAGGCCGAAGGCAAAGCGGCCAAGGAGCGCGCCGAGCGCGAGAAGCAAGAGGCCCGAGTCGGTGAGGTGCAGCAAGAGCTCCATGACTTTGTTATGAAGTACGAGTCCTTGGAGCGTGACTCGAAGACGCAAGGGTCCGAGCTTGCGAAGGCCCTCGAGAACGCACAAAATGCCAAGGCCGAAGCCCAAAAGGCCCTCTAGGAAATTGAGGCGGTGAAGAAGATAGCGGCGGGTAAGGCATTCATTATGCAAAGCAAGCATGTGAAGGAAACTTTCCTTTTACTTACCCGAATTCGGAGCTCTCCAGGAGCATTCGCATATCTACCCAGCAGTGTGTCGGATGCCGCGGAGTTCTACCGGGCCGAGGAAGGGAGCTCAACGGAGAAGTTGTTCTGGTCTCAGTATATTGGGACCAAACATCCAATGCCGAGCGACCAGTTGAAGCAACTGGTCGAGCTTCACAAGGCGGCCGAACTGGCCATGAAGGATCTCATTGTCCGGATGTGGCCTGGCGAGCCCCTGCATGGCAGCTATTTCGGCCTGGTTAGGCAGCTTGTGAATGCCTGCCCACGGCTTGAAGTCATAAAGCGGTCCGTCTGCATTGAGGGTGCGCGCAGGGCCTTTGCCCGGGCGAAAGTGCACTGGGCGAAGATGGATGCCGAAAAGCTGGTGAAGGAGGGGCCGCCGGAGGGCAAGGAGCATCGCCACCCCGAAAAGTATTATGACAGTGTCCTGAAGGGTGCTCGCCTTGTGGCAGAGGAATGTGCTAAGGATTTAATATTTGAATGAATGTACTCATGTAATCCTGTAATATGAAACAAGTTCATGTGCGCTATGTAACGCTTGTTAATTTAAAATATTACCTTCTGTGCGGCCGTTTATAAAATTTGAGAGTTGGCGAGTCGTCGGCTTCTGCCCGCATGTAACTAGTACTGAGGTGTTCGGGATAAACCTGATCACTCTTTATCCCAGTTTTGGGTCCTTCGAAGGAGGTGTTCAGCACAACGAACCAAGCAATCGGACTATAAAGCTTTATCACTCTCACTTAGCCATAGAAGTCTACAATTTTAAATTTTGGTGAAGCCCCTAGTATTCGGAAGGCCGAACTTGGGGCACTATGTACGCCTAAATCGAACAAGGCCGACTCCTCGCCCGAAGCGGAAAAAATCTTTAAGGATTTGAGACCTCTCGAACAGCGACCAGCTCTCGCCTCATCATGACAGTCAGTTTTCGGCTTTCTCTACTGAGGTGTTCGTCCGGAAGAACCGGGACACAATCGCAGTAGTTCTCCCAGCGCTACCTTAGCCGATATAGGGGAACATAAGGTACCAAAACATGGGAGCCGGGCAAACCCAACTATTGACACAAGACATGATTCATAGCTGATGCATATATTGCTATAAATTCGGGGTGCCGCACTGTCGAAAGTGTTCGGACTTTTCATGACGTGTTATGGGGTACACTGAAGCCCCTGGCGCACTGGACGTACCAGAATGTACGGGTGCAATTTGTCGTAAATACGCAGAGAAGAAAAAAAGAAAGTAAATGCAATAATAAGCTAACGCTATACATTGTTATTTAAATGATACGTCAAAGCGTATGTATACAAGTAGTGGAATAAGCAAAAAATAGGACTATTTGACATGTCCGATCTAAGGGCAAGCTGCGTATGGTTATGTAAAACAGGTATACCGATCGTTATCAGAGACCACCTGGGGATTCCCTTGTATGTCAGAGCTTCTTGCTTCCTTGGTATTTCCTTCCCGTAATGGGTCCGATAATCAGGCTATCGGAAAGAGCTTCTAGAGAGTAGGATCCTGAAAGAGAGAAAATGATAAAGATATACGGGCCCTGATGTGGTTGAGCCGCATTGTGGGCCGTGCCATAGTCGTGCCTCCGCCTGCGCCCATGGTATCTTGAGTGCGTAATTATGTACGCGCAGCGCAAATTTTGCCGCTTTGCTGGGACTTTGACGGAGGCCGAATTGCTAGGTGAGCTCTGAACGTGCCGAGCGATCCTATTACAGGGTACTCCGTACTCGCTTGAAGGTGTCCGGGGGTTTGGTCGCCGAATTGGCCACTTGTCTCAGAAGGCTGCTTTGCACTTCTGCCGCGAGGGCAACAGTGTGCTCCTTCGTACGGATCGAGCGTTCTGTGTTTCCATTAACTGTTATAACCCCGCGAGGTCCTGGCATTTTGAGCTTGAGGTGTGCATAATGCGGTACCGCATTGAATCTAGCAAATGTGGTTCGTCCGCGTAGTGCGTGATAGCCACTACGGAAGGGAACGATATCGAAGATTAATTCCTCACTTCGGAAGTTGTCCGGAGATCCGAAGACCACTTCCAATGTGATTGAGCCCGTGCAACAGGCCTCTACACCTGGTATGACACCTTTGAAGGTGGTTTTTGTGGGTTTGATCCTCGAGGGGTCTATACCCATTTTGCGCACTGTATCCTGATAGAGCAGGTTCGGGCTGCTGCCACCGTCCATAAGGACTCGAGTGAGGTGAAATCCGTCGATGATGGGGTGAAGGACCGATGCGGCAGAACCGCCATGACGGATACTAGTGGGGTGGTCCCTGCGATCAAAAGTGATCGGAAAAGAAGACCATGGGTTGAACTTTGGGGCGACTGGCTCCATCGCATAGATGTCCCTTAGTGCACGCTTCCGTTCTCGCTTGGGAATATGGGTTGCGTATATCATGTTCACTGTTTTCACTTGGGGAGGAAATTTCTTCTTTCCTCCTGTGTTCGGCGGCCGTGGCTCCTCCTCGTCGTTGCTATGCAGCCCCTTTTCCTTGTTTTCGGCGTTCAACTTGCCGGCCTGTTTGAATACCCAGCATTCTCTGTTGGTGTGGTTGGCTGGCTTATCGGGGGTGCTGTGAATTTGACACGAGCGATCGAGTATGCGGTCCAAACTGGACGGGCCCGGATTGCTTCTTTTGAACGGCTTTTTCCGCTGACCGGATTTAGAGCCCCTGAATCCGGCATTGGCCGCCATGTCTTCGGCGTTGTCGCCGTTGCTGCGGCGCTTGTGTCTATTGCGACATGGTCTACCGTTGCTATCTTTGGCGTCTGAATCGCGCGGATTCCTTGATGTGTTGTTGCTGCGATCCAGCCAGCTGTCCTCGCCCGCGCAAAAGCGGGTCATGAGTGTCGTGACGGCTGCCATAGACTTTGGCTTCTCTTGGCTGAGGTGTCGGGCGAGCCACTCGTCACGGATGTTATGCTTGAATGCCGCTAAGGCCTCGGCATCCGGACAGTCGACAATTTGGTTCTTTTTAGTTAGGAACCGGGTCCAGAATTTCCTGGCTGATTCCCCTGGCTGCTGGGTTATGTGACTCAAGTCATCAGCATCCGGTGGTCGCACATAAGTGCCCTGGAAGTTGTCAAGGAATGCGTCTTCCAGATTCTCCCAACTGCCAATGGAGTTTGCTGGCAAGCTATTCAGCAAATGTCGAGCCAGTCCTTTGAGTTTTAGTGGGAGGTACTTGATGGCATGTAGATCGTCACCGCGGGCCATGTGGATGTGGAGGAGGAAATCTTCAATCCATACCGCGGGGTCTGTTGTACCATCATATGATTCAATGTTCACGGGTTTAAATCCCTCTGGGAATTCGTGATCCATTACTTATCAGTGAAGCATAGGGGGTGTGCGGCACCTCTCTGTCGGGCTATGTCATGACGCAGTTCATACGAGTCTTGTCTGCTGTATTCAGCCCGGCCGGATTTGCTTTTAGTATATCCGGCATGACGATCATCGTCACGCGTTAGGGCGCGCCCCCGTGATCCGTAGATCGATCTTGTATGTCCCGCTTTGTTTTCCAATACGTTTCGCAGGTCCTGCGTGTTGCCTCGTACCTTGGTGTTTTTGTTTGACTAGCGACGGTGTGCGGGTTGGACTTCGGGTTGATATGCCGTTCTGTCTCGGCCACGGGGTGGCCGATCAGCCGCATCATACGTTGGTAGTGAGGGGTTTAATGCTTCCTCCTCAAGTTGGGGTAGCAACCTGCGCTTTGGGTAACTCTTGGTTGGGCGCTCGAGTTCATATTCCTCGGCCGCCAGGACCTCAGTCCATCTATCTGCTAGCAGATCTTGATCAGCTCGAAGCTGTTGTTGCTTTTTCTTCAGGCTTTTTGCTGTGGCTGTAAGCCGGCGCTTGAAGAGCTCCTGTTCGACGGGGTCCTCAGGCACGATAAATTCTTCGTCGCCGAGGCTCACCTCGTCTTCGGAGAGAGGCATGTAATTGTCATCCTCTGATTCTCCGTCTGCTGCCTGTTCCTTAGGGCTAGCTTGCCCATCCTTCCGCTCGAGGCTTGGCTGGAGGGGATTGTCTTCGTCTTCGGCACTACCCGGAGCGTTATTGTCTCTTGTGCCGGTATCGCTGCTTTTGCTATGGCGGGGCTTAGAGCGGCGCCGATGACGCCGGTGCTTAGGTTGCTTCTCGAGGGGATTATCCTCTGTTGCCTTGTTGCCATCGCTTTCCTTGGGGGTGTCCACCATGTGTATGTCATATGATGAGGTGGCAGTCCACCGTCCTGTGGGTGGTGGTTCCTGTTTGTCTCCTGCATCGTCGTCCATACCGTCGATGTCTTCGGAGCCGAAATCGAGCATGTCGGTTAAGTCGTCGACAGTGGCTATCAAGTGGGTGGTGGGTGGGGAATGAATTTCTTCGTCGTCCGCTTCCCACTCAAGTCGGACATAGTTCGGCCAAGGGTCTCCTAACAAGGAGAGAGACCTTAATGAATTAAGTACGTCGCCCAGGGGCGAGTGCTGAAAGATATCCGCGGAGGAAAACTCCATGATCAGCGCCCAATCAGATTCGATAGGCACGGACGCAGGCGGTTCGGAGCCCGTGGCCGGGGATGAATCCAAGGATCCGGCAACACAGGTCTCGTAGGAGTTGAAGTCAGTATTCGGCTCTATCGCCGCTGAGTGTGCGGCCTCCACGGCGGGGTCCATCCACCTGTACTCGGACGGCGCAATCTGTTCCGGATTGGGGGCCGGAGTAGCTACAGGTGTGATCTCCCGAACACCGTCCGACGACAGAGCTAAGTCATGCTCATCGTGACTGTGCGGCACACCTGTCATAGGCTCGAATCCGTCAAAGATCAAGTCTCCGCGGATGTTGGCAGTATAGTTTAAGTTTCCAAACCTGACCTGACGGCCAGGGGCGTAGCTCTCGATCTGCTCTAGATGGCCAAGCGAGTTGGCCCGCAGTACGAAGCCGCCGAATACGAAGATCTGTCCGGGGAGAAAGACCTCACCCTGGATCGCATCGTTGTCAATGATCGAAGGAGCCATCAAGCCTTTATCATGACGGCACAGTGGAACTCTCAATGAAAGCACCAATGTCGGTGTCAAAACCGGCGGATCTCGGGTAGGGGGTCCCGAACTGTGCGTCTAAGGCGGATGGTAACAGGAGGCGGGGGACACAATGTTTACCCAGGTTCGGGCCTTCTCGATGGAGGTAATACCCTACTTCCTGCTTGATTGATCTTGATGATATGAGTATTACAAGAGTTGATCTACCACGATATCGTAGAGGCTAAACCCTAGAAGCTAGCCTATGATTATGATTGTTCTTGTCCTACGGACTAAACCCTCCTGTTTATATAGACACCGGAGGGGGCTAGGGTTACACAGAGTCGGTTACAAGGGAGGAGATCTACATATCCGTATTGCCAAGCTTGCCTTCCACACAAAGGAGAGTCCCATCCGGACACGGGACGAAGACTTCAATCTTGTATCTTCATAGTCCAACAGTCCGACCAAAGTATATAGTCCGGCAGTCCGAGGAACCCCTAATCCAGGACTCCCTCAATGATGCATGAACAATATGGCATGAAGATGTGATGTGGTTTGTGCTAATGTATCTAGAATTCTATTTGAATGATGTCCATTTGAACCAAGGGTTCAAATGCAACTCCAAATTAAACATTTGTAAATGCCATTCATGTGTTTCCACCTATACAGCAGGTTTAGGTTGGTTTCTCATGCATGAAACTGGTACAGATGGATAGATTGATATTTTCTGATAATTTTTCATATCTAAATTATATCATTCTGAGCTACGGTTTATTTTTTATGATTTTTAGAAGTTTAAATCATTTTCTGGATTTTTCTGGTTATTTAGAATTAAATCAAATCCAGTAAATGATTTACTGCATCAGCACGACATCATGCTGACGTCAGCTGGTCAACCGAGCGGCCCTGGTCAAACTGACCAGTGGCTCCCGCGCGTCAGTCTCACAGTGAAACCAGTTTAATTAAACATAAACTAAAAGGGTTAACAGGGGCTGGCCTACACGTCAGTGAGAGTGGGGGTTAATTAGTGCTGACAGTGGGGATTAACAGGCAACTAATCGTCGGCGCTAAGCAGTGCACGGCGGCGATAACCGGCCGGCCATTTCCGGCCACGGCTGGTCGGGCGGGTGGGTTCGCTGGAACGCCCGCAGTGCGGCGCGTCCAGTGGTGGTCGTTGCAGCCCCCGGCATGGGCTGTAGCGGCGGCAGCGACGGGCGGAGCGGCGGCTGTGTTGTGGTGGTGCGCGGGCGCGGAGCTGCGGGTAGCTAGCGACCCAAGGGAGAGGCGGGGCAGCATCAGTAGAGCACCCGGAGCACGATGGGCAGCTGTGCTGGTCGGGACGAGCTCGACATCAAGAAGAGCATCGGCCATGACGGACGGCAGTGCTCGGGCACGTGGGCGAGGGTGCAACGGCACGGGAACAAGCAAAACAAGGGAGGGGAAACGGGCAGGAGCTCACAGGGACCCGGAAGAACAGCTCGGCAGCCTCAGGGATGGCGTGACGACGACGAATCCATCGACGGCGTTCCACGGCAGGAGGTTGAAGATAACGCCGATCCCATCGGCTCGGAGCTCTTCTGCTCATGTTCGTTTGCGGAGAGGTCGAAGAAGACGAGGGCGACGCCCTGTACATCTGGCTCGACGAGGTGACGACGATGGCCGCGGGAAGCTTGAACGACGGCGACGGTTGCTCTCGGTGGTGCTCGGGGAAGGGGGACAGACGAGGGATAGGCACGGGAGAGAGGGGGAGAGTGACCAGGGGGTTGCGGGCATCTCCATGGTGCTCAAGTGAGGACGGGGGAGGCAACAGGAGGTGGCCGCGAGCGAGCGCGCGCGACAGTAGCTCCCTGCCTGCCTAGCAAGAGGTAGCAGGTGACTGGCAAGGGCCAGTGGGCTGGGCCTCTACTGGCCACCAGGTGGGCTGCACGGGTAACTCTCTCTCTCTCTCTCTCTCTCTCTCTCTCTCTGTTTTTCTCTTTTATTTCTGTTTTCTATTTTGCACGTTTGTTTTGAATTTGGTTTTCAAATCAAACCAATTTTTCTGCTTCTGAAAATTATTGTGGGGGCTAAATGGATTATTCCAGGGGCCCACAAAATGTTTCAGAATTATTGGAGCTAAAATATAAATATAGGAATTTCTAACTTCAATGCAAATACTTATTGGATTAATTCAGAGACCATAAATGCCATAGAAAATGTGAATCACCTCCGGTTAGGGTTTTAACCCTTTTCCATAAATAATGAACATTTTTTAAGGGCATTTTGGGTTCATTGAAAATATCTTGAGCTTGAACTAGTTAGATTGATTTGCTGCTAGGGTTTCATCAATCCCCATTTCAAGTTCATTTGAAAATTTAAACATGATGCAAGCAAGATGCAAACACTAGGCAGCAACAGAACCTAGGGATGTGACAACTCGCCCCCACTAAACAAGAATCTCGTCCCGAGATTCAAGCGTAGGGTAAAAGGAAGAGGGGACTCGAACTATCACAATCTTCCTGATCCAACTGCCCTTCTCGAAGATGTCGATTCATTGCATCATCTTGTTCTTAACGTCTTGCTCTAAGAACCTCATCGAACACGATGACGACAGAAAGAAACTCTACTGGAGTCGACCTTCTCGAAGTTCGAGCAATTCAAGATCAACACGTGGAATGAGACATTGAAACATCTCTTGAGCTGGACACAAGACACACATCAGGGGTGAAAGGAAACAAATGGTGATTGCTCAATTTGGTAGGCAACAATTACACGCTGGAGTAGGATGGTGCATGGTTTTCAAGGTAGTGAGGGGATAATTGCCATGATTCCATAACGGGACACCTCGAGGAAGGTGACTCGTAGAATTATTCCCTTAAGTGGCAAAAAGAATTACTTTTGATACAGAGATCATTGAAACTCCCTATACCAGCCTAAGGAAAATCACAATTGATCGTTTCAAAGAGTTCGAAGAAATGGCATACTCAGACTAGAATGCATGATGTGGACTACCTTGTTGAAGACAACGCAATGGGTGATTTTTTCTTATCATCGGAAATGCGTGGGACCCATGGTAGGACTATTTCGAAGATGATCCTGAACAGCAATTACTGAGAGGGCAACCCATGGGAAATTGGCACAATGGCGGTGCAAGCTGGGAACAAAATGCAAATGTTGGGAATGATTCTGGTAACTGGGGAGAAGGCTCAACAGCAGAGAGTGATTCCACTGTTTGAATGGCTATAGAACAATCAAAAAACTAAGAGCACAAGAATCCCTAAGGAACAACTTCCAGAATAAGTCGCACGAAATCCTTAGGGAGAAGATGGACAAGTTGCTCATTCAAGATACTACAATAATAGATCTTCCGGCTAGGTGCGTCTGCCAACATCAACCTTGCCGAAACCTACATCATAGATCTTGGGAGAGTTCCAACCATCATATCTGCCTGAGATTCAGATCTGGTTGGTAACAGGACATTTCAGACAGCATGTCCGAAAGGAACGGTTGCAACACAAATCAAGGAGATGACGTTGCGAGATTCTCGGGAAATGGACTATAGTAGTAAGCTCCAAAACATGAGCGGGTTCTGCGACACACATGTGAACACGCTGTCCCAGACAAGCATGACCACGTAGTAGTCTTATAACAAAACGCTGCCAAGTTCAGGTGGGGAACCATCATCAAGGATAGCAAAGTCCTTACTTAAGTCATGATTAGCTCTTAAGAAGCAACTTCTTCTCCTTGAACAAGTCAATCAGTGGCTTGTGTGCTAGGAATACATACAGAATGAAGGTTGCAAGTCTCCAGACCACAGAATACTTCGCACATATACATGACTGACTTCGGATGATTCCAGAGGAACAAAACAAGCTTTCTCGAGTTCACGGCGGCAACTTGCATCAAGTGCACATGAACTTAGAGGAAGTCACTATCCAACATATGCTTCATGAACGGGACATGAAGATAATGCTTATAAAAGTTTCCAACACTATCTTGATGTTCAACACGAATCGTGGAGAAGATAAAGTTGTTGCCGATGGGATCAACAACAACTCATCCAGGTTTCCATATACATGGAATTCCACAATTATGTGAACAAGGTGATAGCATTGGTCAGACCCAAAAGATATAATGGTGTATGCTTGAGGGATCAACCACGAGTAAGACAACATTACAGATATCATTGGTTCTGATTTGATTTGATGATAGCCCATACTCAAATCAAGGATTGGATAAAACTATAGTGCCGACAATTGATCACGAGGATCAGTTGATGAGGATATCATCTTTCTTCAACATACACACAACACAAGATATCCCTTTGGAGTGAACTAAGTGGATTAAGCTTTTATCTTCCAACTCTCCAAGTTGTTGTTTAGCTTAACCAACTAGCTCAGGGGTATCCAACACAGAGTCTTGGAGAAGGGCTGGTTACAAGAAACCAACTTGATCACAAGATCAACATAACACTGAGGGGACAACCTGGTGATACTTCCGAGGAGATATTCAGAAAATCACGAACCACCAAGATGTTATTAAGCTCGAGAACAGTCTTGCTTTTTAGGGCAAGCCGATATGATCAGAAGAGCGAGGGATTGACACAATCCTAACTCATGGATCGAAGAGTGCACCAGAAATAAGGACTAGGTTGCATGATCAATCTTAGGATGATGATTCAATAACCAACACGCTAAGAATGAGAATATTGTCCATTAACTACCAAGCAACGGAGTTGCTAGGAGTATGGATTTCACACATCATAGTTCACTTGTCGGCTTACCGGTTGTGACAACACGGAACCGAGGAATGAATAATGATGGCAAGAAGTATTACTGCAACAAGAATTCATAAGAGTTGGTGCAATTCTCATGACACTCCTGACATAAAGAGGGCAACACTCCAAGGTAGAACAGAACAAAAGCTGGATTGGCATTTTGATCTGCGGAGTACGACCACTTGACTCAATCCTGGATATGGATGAGGTAGTGGAGTTTGTTTCTCCTAGTCATTCTGAACTAGAACGGCTTGACGGACCACAAGAGTAAAAGGCATCGATGAACATGAATGCACACATGCTCTTGACTATCAATTGATAGATGAAGGCCGGAATACAACTAAAGAGGGACAACTAACGGAACATACGATTTTCTGAGTTGTGGATGCATAGATTAGCATGTCAAACGAGTTCAATATATTTCTTCCGGATAACCCATGCAGAAAGGTAGAACTGGCAGAGTCACAACATAGAGTCGAGAACTCATCAAGAGCACTCTGGTTGTGATCTTTTGGTTCAACGGGGAACTTCTGCCATAAGTAGTTCATGGTATTTGGAAGAAGGAAATACCATGGGCCTCGAGGACTATCGCAAAGGTTTCTAATATCCTAAAGGAACTAGCAAACACTGCCAACATGTGAGTAGAGTGAATCTCGGGTTCAAAAACACAGGAACAGAATACCTACTAGCTAAATGGCATCACGGGATGCTTTTGAGAATGATGGCCAGAATCATCAGACTGGGAATACAAATCAAAGCTAGATTACTGGGTGGTTCTCTAAGACACCAAGGGTCATAATAATAGCTCCAACATATATGTCGAGGCAATGAAGTACTTTAACACACCTATTAGTGTGCTTAATCTGGCCCAAAGGAACATCGGGAACAGAAAGAAGGGATTTGCAAATGCATCAGATTATTTAGAGATCTGGGACAACTCGCACAGCATAAGGGCTGTAAATGCTCAAAAAGATTTGAGACATCCTGCAATATGGTGGCATAACCACTCAACATCACAATATCAAGGTTTCGAGGCCAACTGTCAACACACGGAAGTAGTAGGAACTGAACTGGGACTCGAATCCAACATTCCTATAAGTCTCTAACATAGTGACTCGTCATCCTGATAGATAGATGAGAAGGCCTAGTTCCATAACTCCGTAGAAAAGATGTGGGTGACTCAGATCAGAAGGGCATAAGGTAAAGGAGTAAAAAGAGCCTTACGTTCCCTTCCACAATCAATTCCCTTATATAACTAAAGCATTTCTAGACACGACTTCGACCAGTTTGGCTTGGTAGTCCTATAGGCAGTCGGGCTCTGATACCAAAGCTGTCAGGACCCCGATCCTAAGTCACACCGATCTAGCATGTAACACATCATATCGCTTTGCGGGCTCACGCACGGTATCCCCACGGGTGCCATCTTACCTGGCCCGGGACCGTTTGCTCCTTTTGGCTCACGTAGATGATAGTGTCGCTAGCATCCATATGACAGAGAATCCGGGCCGACATGACTAGTCAGAAACCCAAAGTGGCACTAACTTACAGGGACATGCATACATGACCCAGCAACGAACGTGTCGGTCATCAACGTATGAACCCAAGTCGTAGCAAGCTACAAGGACTTGGAACAATGCGTGACATTTCCCCGAAGGGACAGACACAGGAATGAAGAAGGACACATGCCGGCCAGCCTAAGTGTTCCGGAGCAGTAGCAAGCTACCATGGCTCAGTGGAAGCACTAGGAGACATTTCCCCATAAGAGAGGCTACCAAGAATAAACAACTAGGTTGTCGGATCCCACACATACCAAGCATTTCAAAAGCATACACACAATATGCTCGATATGTGCAAATACAACATGGCATCACAATAAAACTCTACGACTCAAAGTATTTATTCAACTAGCAGAGTGGCCCGCTCGATGCGCGGACTAGAATTTTATAAAGTTGAGAACATTTTAATTTGATTTTCTAAAGAAATTATTGGAACCAAATGTTCATATTTAAAAAATATGAGACTTTTGCTAACAGTTTTGCCATAGGTATGTTTGGTATTCTTATTGGTATATACATATATATCTTATGAATTAAGCATGCATATATCTGCTTGTTATGCATGCTATACTAACTTATCATAGTTTGTTCTATTTTGCAGTATATGTGCGTATCATTTTCTTGCCTTTTTTATCTTGTTTGTTTTTCTAAGTATTTTATTTAAACAAAGATTGTGATATGTATATTTTCTAATGTTGTGTAGGATTTACATATTAATATTTTAGTTGAACATTTTAGTACGTATAATATTCGCCAATTATGTCGGTCCTGTTCTATCGTTTTGAGATGCCAAAATAAATAACATGGCCTGTTTTTATGGAGAGTAAGAAAATAATTAAAAGAAGACATGAAATTTTAAACTTGTCAAATAATGCGTATATATTAGTAAACATAGGAAGGGACAATTCCTAAATGAAAACTAAACATTGCAATACCTAAGTACTTGAATATTGTATTCATGAGTAATGGAATAAAAAGACAGTGGATATTAGCTTAGCCGAATAAATGTAAATGTCTGCACATTGAAAACAATACGTACGCAATATGGACCATGCCAACAAAGCGATATCAACTTTTATACCTATCGAAGCCTTGTTTTCACAAGGGAAATATTAGGTACCACAACGCCTCTTTTACTAAAGGAATCCGCCTTCAAACGCGTTCCACAAAAAATGAAGTAGGACCCTATTTCAAATGCAAGGAACTTGAACCGAAAAAAAAGGCACTTTTCCTATCTTTTCGCGTTAAGGCGGAGCAGTCAGGAAACAAACTGGAAACCGGCTAACGTTACTTTTCCTTTTCAGCTTCGGAGTTGCAAACCGGCAGACCTTACTGTCTGAAAAAGAAAGAAGTACGGAAACTGATCCTATTTCAGATCTCTAATTTCATTCAAACTTAGGCCGTTATGAATTGACATAGCTTGACATGTGAACTCTCAGCGCGTACGACAGTTGCTTCGACAAACATTCGGTAGACTAGCTTTCGAAGTGCCACGATCCTATCGAGTAAAATCATCTCCCGGGGATAATGTGAAACTACAAGGCAACCGGCCTTACCAGACTTTCCCTGAATGCAAGTTGCTTCAGTCAACCAAGAAAGATCATGACAATTAGACCAATTTGAGGTTGGATCAGTGTCATCTATCTCCCTGGTAATGAACTGAAAAAGAGACTGTCACCGCTGAGAACGAGACGGCACAGGTTGTGGTTCTTCTCCGGCATACACTAGCTGCTGGAACCCAGTGAGTTCAAGTCCGAAAAAGGATTGGACTCTGCGACATCGACCGACGCGACGCTATACCGGAAAGACTAAAGAAAGGTATGTATTTTAGTCACATGAATTTTGCGAATTGAAAATTTGGGCAAATTGACTCAGTTATATTTTCCGATAAAAGGTTTCCCCCGAGCCCCCTTCCAAAAGGAATAGAAGGCGAAAGCTAGACCTATTCGTTCGATAAAGTCTAGCTTTGTCAACTATTTGAAAAGGAAGATTCGAACAGGAAACTAATTCAACGGAAAAGAAAGCTAAGCTCAAGACAGGACTAGAGGAGTGCGCTCCACTCCGCGAGATCTTGTTCCCCCTCTCCGGTAGATCTATCCTCATCTCTACGGTTCCCAGTACCCACTCAAATGCTCTAGTCACGCCTCTCGGATTCACTCCTCGAGGCAAGGAACAGTCCTGCGGCATCAGGTCGATACGCCCTAAGGGGCATGTCTCCCCTATCCGGGGCATACGGCCCCTGACTCTACTTAAGCAGCCTAGAACCCCGGACTGCGGGCTTTCGCTCTTACCCATGACGGGATAAGAGGTCAGAACCCTAGCTTTCCTGACTAGAGCTGATTCGTGGGTCCTGTTCTGTACATTATTGGTAATATTGGGAGTGCAAGCACAATGAGATGTACATTGTCCAGTATTCTGGAAGCAAACAATCAAGATACCGGAAAAGGATAACTCACTTAATTACAAAACACATATAGTCTAGATAAGCAAATATAGGAAAGGGAAAACTACTTGAAGTTGTAAATAATATGAAGGGGCAACAACCCATGTTTATGCTTTATATGCAAGTGCTCACCATGATTCATTTGAGTGCTCCAAATCAACCAATAGGGCGCACAGAGTACAGTGCAGCTAAAAACAAACACATATGCTCTTGCTTGTTTTTTTTCTTATCAAGGAAATGAACTATCTGACTCCACCCCCATCAGATTTTGAAACCTCACTCATCACCTAAGGTCACAATGGCACAAGCAAAACTTGACTTATTTATTGGCGGCATCACCCCATGATACATACATGAAGCAATATTGTGGAAACTTTATCTTCCAATGATTACTCCGTGATTCATCCACGTTTCACTTTATCTTCTTATGTCTCTTGATCCTGCACCATACCATGAGCCACCATAGTTTACTGCCATCTACAATGGAATAAAGCCAAACAGGTTAATCATAATAAATATTTGTGGAACCAATCAACTTTATGGGCTGTTAACTCCATCATTAATTACTCAAGCAGGAACCAATATTTTTTTGCTCATGCTCATTCTCCTTTCGTCTCATTTTCTGGGTACCATGTGGTGGAAAAAAATAGTTTTCCCTCGAAAACGGATTTATTTTTTTAAGTATAATGATACTATTAACTTTTTTTTGTCCATGAACGGGAAGTTCATGTCGGTGCGTAAACATGTGATTCGAGTAGGCATTGCATATCAACCTTTTCTCATGTGTCCTCTTGACTAAAAACTAAAAGGTAGGCATGCACATGCAAGGAGAAGATGCAATGATGGGAGTCCTAGATGATTTTAGAATAGATCAAGCAGATGCTTCAACTTGGGGTTGTTGTTGACACTACATACTTTGCCTTTCAACCCCCATGAGGCCAAACTGTGTATTGCATCATTCTTTGCTGGGCGCATTCCTTTCCATGGAATATGTCACAAGGAGAAAGGACGTGGGGCTAATTAGTCAGTTCCTCTTAATAGGTTTTGGCCTTGTCACACGAGGCGTACTTTAGTTTGGTCGTTCCGCTAGATGCTAGAAAGATGTAGCTCTTAATAGGCAATAGGGCCCAAGGAATAATGGAACATGATGCTTGCTTTTTTTTCATGCGTCCATATTTCATGGGAGAATACATGCATGCATATACATCATGGTATCTTCCCACATAGTATCTAGATTTTTACCATCACGTCCTAGTCCCATGCTATCTATTTTTTCTTTTGTGGAGTCCGACGCTATTCATTTTCTGGGAAAGAGTCCCACGCTAGTTGAATGCATCTGCCCGCCTAGTACCCTAGTTGTTTTAGCAGCACATCCTAGTACCATGATGTTTTATTTTTTCATGTAGTTCCATGCTAGTTTTTTCTTTTGAGGAAAGAGTACACGCTAGCTATTTCTAGGGAGAGTCCCACATTCTTTTTCTATCGAATAGGAAAAGTTCGACCCTAGTATTTTTTTTCACGCTATGGATTTTTCTATTGTATAGTCAAAGATCCACGCTAGCTTTTTTGAGAGAACAGTCCCGCGCTAATTGTTCGCATGCTAGTTCTCTTTATCATAGGGAAACGTGAATGAAATGGTTTCTTTTTTTAATGGAATTGGTAGGTAATTTTTCCACTTAAAACTAATCTAACGGGCCTTGTATTTTAGTCCATAAATTAAATGCTTGGATTTCTCTATTCTTTTGGGATTTTCTAGCCTGTTTCTCTTTTTTCTGGAGTGCACCGCATGCCTTAGCTATGTTCCGGCTCTCGATGCTAGTCACACGCCTAGACGGTGCTGGCTCCTAACATGTACATGGCTCGTAGACAAAGTACACTATGCCGGTGCTATTGGTTGTCGTGCCTTGTAGGACGGAATATAATATTAGCACGCCGAGCAGGAAAGTGTCCGTGACATGAGGTATTTGTGATTTTTAATTTATTTTCTGATTCCTTATGTATGTGGGAGTATTGATCCAAATAGACTTGCCGAAGCAGTCAAGCACCATCCGTTGATGAAATGTTTTTTATGTGGGAAAATATTGATGACAAATTGGGACATGCAATCACACATGGATCTTTGTTTTATTCCTTTCTTGTGGAGTCGATCACACATGCAAGATCCCTGTCCAAAAAGTTCTTGGCTATTTTCTCCAGGTAAGATATTTATTTTCTTTGACGTACATACATGTGTCAAGAAAATCAGCATGCATGCAAAATATATGGAAGGGGTCGTTAACGTGCAAGTTGGTTACCCTTTTTTATGTGACAGATCCCTTTTTTGCTTTGACGTGCATGCATGAGTTTTTTTTTTTGTGGGGTGACGTGCATGCATGAGTTAACCTGCCAAAACTGGTCACGATTCTTTAGGTTAGCCCTCTTTTTTTTACGTGCATGGATGAGTAAACGTGACCAAGTTAATTAGTTTCTTTTTTGAGGTGGAATATTTTTTTTAACGTGCATGCATGTGAGAGATCTAAGGGGGTGTTTGGTTCAGGGACTTTTTAGTCCCAGAGACTAAAAAAAGTCTCTTAAAAGTCCCTAGGAACCAAACGGGAGGGACTTTTTCTATAGGGACTAGAAAAAGACTCTACTAAAGAGTCTTTTTTGATTAGTCCCTGGGATTAGAAAAAATCCTAGGACTTCTGAACCAAACACTCCCTAAATCATGGGCATGAATCTATATGCTTGTCAGCTTGGTTTGGACACACCATATTATGGTACGTAGATCAAACGGATAGATATTAAAAATAATAACTGATCTATCCGATCAAGGGTCAATATTTTCTGATTAACGTGGAATTTTTTAGCATAATTCTCTTTCTTCTGGTTAACTAGCATAATTCTCTTTCTTCTGGTTAACCCGTCAAATACTTTTCATATATAATAGATAGGCTCCGAGGAGTCATACATAGTAGGAATTACAATCGTGGGTCACATGACCCAACCACTAGTAGAAAAGAGGGCTTTGGTTCAGGCCGGGTCAGCCCATTAGTCCCGGTTCAGTCTAGAACCGGGACTCATGGGGCACTGGTCCCAGTTCATGAGGCCAGGGGCCTGCCGGGCCTCGTGGGGGCATTGGTCCCGGTTCGTCTGGCCCCTTTCGTCCTGGTTGGTGGGACGAAACGGGACCAATGGGCCTCGCTCCTGGCCCACCATCATTGGTCCCGGTTGGTGGCTTGAATCGGGACCACAGGCTGCCCTTTAGTCCCGGTTCATACCACGAACCGGGACCAATGAGGTGCTTATATATACCCCTCGCCCGCGAGCAGAGCACTCCAGTGCTCTGTTTTTCTCTGGCCGGCGAGGGGAGGGCTTTGTGGTGCTCTACCTCACCTCCTATGCACATGAGGTGTTCGATGAAATTCCCGAGCCACACTAGTTAAGCTTTCTCGTCTCGAAGCTCGACCTGAAAGCTCCATTTTCCTCGAGATTTGTCTAGGTTTAGCGGTCCGTCACATCCCATTCCCGTCTTCACTGCCGTCGATCGCCCGCGCCGATCTCGTCGCCGGTACCACCGTGGTGAGCCTCTTGTTCTTATCTTCTTTCTGAAAGAAAAAAATTCTTACTTTAGATAGATACTTGTCTAATTTTCTTACTATTTTATTGTTTGTTATTATATGGTGCGATGGTTTTGGTATCCGCCCCCGTCCGCCCTCGTCCTGTCTATGATTTGGATGTGGTATATATTATCTTTATAACTATTGGTTCGTTTATTGTTTATGAAAATTATGCCGACCAACGTGACATAGATTTTATTTATCTAGGAGGTATGTGAACCGGAAATTCCAACCGACCCTATTGTCGAGAGGTTAAATTTAGTTGAAGAAGAAAACAATTTCTTGAAGGAAAAAATAAAAAAATTGAGGAGGAGAAGATGATATTGGAGTTGCATGTTGCGGATGTCGTCGATGATCACAAGATCAAGATGGATGCAATGCGCTTGAAGATTAGAAAGATTAGAAAATATGCCATTCATACCGAGGCTTGGTATCATTATGTCGTTGGATCAATTGTTACCTTGGTTGTGATTATGATCGCATTTGTTTTCGCATTGAAATGTTTTACATAGTTTCAATGTATGGTTTAATTAATTAGATGCTCTGGAGAGCTATATGTTGTTAGATGAGAACTATGTATGTACTTTGGTTTTAATGTGATGATGAACTTTTATTAATTTGGTCACTTAATTATCTATTCATGATGTTCTGTAATGGTTTTTGACACACTTAATTATATATAATGCACGCAGATGAACCGGCAATGGATGTACGGTGACAGACACACCTCCGCGTACATTAAGGGCGTGAATGATTTTCCCGAAGTGGCTGACGCAAACAAGCAGAATGGTTTTATGTGTTGTCTATGCCCTAAATGTGGGAATACGAAGTCTTACTCTGACCGGAAAATCCTTCACACCCACCTGCTTTACAAGGGTTTCATGCCACACTATAATGTTTGGACGAGGCATGGAGAAATAGGGGTTATGATGGAAGACGGCGAAGAAGAAGAGGACGATGACAACTATGTGCCCCCTGAATACGGTGATGCTGCAACGGGGGAAGCTGCTGAAGATCAAGAGGAACCAGACGATGTGCCCAATGATGTTGCAACGGGGGAAGCTGAAGATCAAGAGGAACCAGTGCCCGATGATGATGATCTCCGCCGGGTCATTGTCGATGCAAGGACGCAATGCGAAAGTCAAAAGGAGAAGCTGAAGTTCGATCGCATGTTAGAGGATCACAAAAAAGGGTTGTACCCCAATTGCGAAGATGGCAACACAAAGCTCGGTACCGTACTGGAATTGCTGCAGTGGAAGGCAGAGAATGTTGTGCCTGACAAAGGATTTGAGAAGCTATCGAAAATATTGAAGAAGAAGCTTCCAAAGGATAACGAATTGCCCGACAGTACATACGCAGCAAAGAAGGGCGTATGCCCTCTAGGATTGCAGGTGCAGAAGATACATGCATGCCCTAATGACTGCATCCTCTACCGCGGTGCGTACAAGGATCTGAACGCATGCCCGGTATGCGGTGCATTGCGGTATAAGATCAGACGAGATGACACTGGTGATGTTGACGGCGAGCCCCCCGGGAAGAGGGTTCCTGCAAAGGTGATGTGGTATGCTCCTATAATACCACGGTCGAAAGGTCTGCTCAGAAACGAAGAGCATGCCAAGTTGATGCGATGGCACAGTGAGGACCGTAAGAAAGACGGGAAGTTGAGAGCACCCGCTGACGGGTCGCAGTGGAGAAAAATCGAGAGAAAGTACCGGGCTGAGTTTGCAGGTGACCCAAGGAACGTATGGTTTGGTTTAAGCGCGGATGGCATTAATCCTTTCGGGGAGCAGAGCAGCAATCACAGCACCTGGCCCGTGACTCTATGTATGTATAACCTTCCTCCTTGGATGTGCATGAAGCGGAAGTTCATTATGATGCCAGTTCTCATCCAAGGCCCTAAGTGAAGGAAATATGCCCTAGAGGCAATAATAAAGTTATTATTTATTTCCTTATATCATGATAAATGTTTATTATTCATGCTAGAATTGTATTAACCGGAAACATAATACATGTGTGAATACATAGACAAACAGAGTGTCACTAGTATGCCTCTACTTGACTAGCTCGTTAATCAAAGATGGTTATGTTTCCTAGCCATAGACATAAGTTGTCATTTGATTAACGAGATCACTTCATTAGGAGAATGACGTGATTGACTTGACCCATTCCGTTAGCTTAGCACTCGATCGTTTAGTATGTTGCTATTGCTTTCTTCATGACTTATACATGTTCCTATGACTATGAGATTATGCAACTCCCGTTTACCGGAGGAACACTTTGTGTGCTACCAAACGTCACAACATAAATGGGTGATTATAAAGGTGCTCTACAGGTGTCTCCAAAGGTACTTGTTGGGTTGGCGTATTTCGAGATTAGGATTTGTCACTCCGATTGTCGGAGAGGTATCTGTGGGCCCACTCGGTAATGCACATCACTATAAGCCTTGCAAGCATTGTGACTAATGAGTTAGTTGCGGGATGATGTGTTACGGAACGAGTAAAGAGACTTGCCGGTAACGAGATTGAACTAGGTATCGAGATACCGACGATCAAATCTCGGGCAAGTAACATACCGGTGACAAAGGGAACAACGTATGTTGTTATGCGGTCTGACCGATAAAGATCTTCGTAGAATATGTGGGAGCCAATATGGGCATCTAGGTCCCGCTATTGGTTATTGATCGGAGACGTGTCTCGGTCATGTCTACATAGTTCTCGAACCCGTAGGGTCCGCACGCTTAACGTTACGATAACAGTTTTATTTAGTTTTGATGTACCGAAGGAGTTCGGAGTCCCGGATGAGATCGGGGACATGACGAGGAGTCTCGAAATGGCCGAGACGTAAAGATCGATATATTGGACGACTATATTCGGACTTCGGAAAGGTTCCAAGTGATTCAGGTATTTTTCGGAGTACCGGACAGTTACGGGAATACGTATTGGGCCTTATTGGGCCATACGGGAAAGAAGGAAAAGGGCCTCAAGGGTGGCCGCACCCCTCCCCTTGGTCTGGTCCGAATTGGACTAGGGAAGGGGGGCGCCCCCTTCCTTCCTTCTCTTTTTCCCTTCCTCTTTTCCTATTCCATATGGGAGGTGGAATCCTACTAGGACTAGGGAGTCCTAGTAGGACTCCACACTTGGTGCGCCCCCTCCTAGGGCCGGCCTCCTCCTCCCTTGCTCCTTTATATACGGGGGCAGGGGGCACCCCAGAGACACAATAATTGATCCTTGAGATCTCTTAGCCGTGTGCGGTGCCCCCCCTCCACCATATTACACCTCGATAATACCGTTGCGGAGCTTAGGCGAAGCCCTGTGTCGGTGGAACATCATCATCGTCACCACGCCGTCGTGCTGACGAAACTCTCCCTCAACACTCGGCTGGATCGGAGTTTGAGGGACGTCATCGAGCTGAACGTGTGTAGAACTCAGAGGTGTCGTACATTCGGTACTTGATCGGTCGGATCGTGAAGACGTACGACTACATCAACCGCGTTGTGATAACGCTTCCGCTGTCGGTCTACGAGGATACGTGGACAACACTCTCCCCTCTCGTTGCTATGCATCACCATGATCTTGCGTGTGCGTAGGAATTTTTTTGAAATTACTACGTTCCCCAACAGTGGCATCCGAGCCTGGTTTTATGCGTTGATGCTGTGCACGAGTAGAACACAAGTGAGTTGTGGGCGATATAAGTCATACTGCTTACCAGCATGTCATCCTTTGGTTCAGCGGTATTGTGAGATGAAGCGGCCCAGACCGACATTACGCGTACGCTTACGCGAGACTAGTTTCACCGTTCGGAGCACTCGCTGCTTAAAGGTGACTGGCGGGTGTCTGTCTCTCTCTCACTTTAGTTGAACCGAGTGTGGCTACGCCCGGTCCTTGCGAAGGTTAAAACAGCACCAACTTGACAAACTATCGTTGTGGTTTTGATGCGTAGGTAAGAACGGTTCTTGCTAAGCCCGTAGCAGCCACGTAAAACATGCAACAACAAAGTAGAGGACGTCTAACTTGTTTTTGCAGGGCATGTTGTGATGTGATATGGTCAAGACATGATGTGATATAATGTGTTGTATGAGATGATCATGTTTTGTAACCGAGTTATCGGCAACTGGCAGGAGCCATATGGTTGTCGCTTTATTGTATGAGATGCAATCGCCATGTAATAGTTTTACTTTATCACTAAGCGGTAGCGATAGTCGTAAAAGCAATAAGTTGGCGAGACGACAATGGTGCTACGATGGAGATCAAGGTGTCGCGCCGGTGACGATGGTGATCATGATGGTGCTTCGGAGATGGAGATCACAAGCACGGTGCTTCGGAGATGGAGATCACAAGCACAAGATGATGATGGCCATATCATATCACTTATATTGATTGCATGTGATGTTAATCCTTTATGCATCTTATCTTGCTTTGTTTGACGGTAGCATTATAAGATGATCCTTCACTAAATTATCAAAGTATAAGTGTTCTCCCTGAGTATGCACCGTGGCAAAAGTTCTTCGTGCTGAGACACCACGTGATGATCGGGTGTGATAGGCTCTACGTTCAAATACAACGGGTGCAAAACAGTTGCACACGCGGAATACTCAGGTTAAACTTGACGAGCCTAGCATATAACAGATATGGCCTCGGAACACGGAGACCGAAAGGTCGAGCGTGAATCATATAGTAGATATGATCAACATAGTGATGTTCACCGTTGAAACTACTCCATCTCACGTGATGATCGGACATGGTTTAGTTGATATGGATCACGTGATCACTTAGAGGATTAGAGGGATGTCTATCTAAGTGGGAGTTCTTAAGTAATATGATTAATTGAACTTAAATTTATCATGAACTTAGTCCTGATAGTATTTTGCAAATTATGTTGTAGATCAATAGCTCGCGTTGTTGCTTCCCTGTTTTATTTTGATATGTTCCTAGAGAAAATTATGTTGAAAGATGTTAGTAGCAAAGATGCGGATTGGATCCGTGATCTGAGGATTATCCTCATTGCTGCACAGAAAAATTATGTCCTTGATGCACCGCTAGGTGACAGACCTATTGCAGGAGTAGATGCAGACGTTATGAACGTTTGGCTAGCTCAATATGATGACTACTTGATAGTTTAGTGCACCATGCTTAACGGCTTAGAATCGGGACTTCAAAGACGTTTTGAACGTCATGGACCATATGAGATGTTCCAGGAGTTGAAGTTAATATTTCAAGCAAATACTCGAGTTGTGAGATATGAAGTCTCCAACAAGTTCTATAGCTAAAAGATGGAGGAGAATCGCTCAACTAGTGAGCATGTGCTCAGATTGTCTGGGTACTACAATCGCTTGAATCAAGTGGGAATTTATCTTCCAGATAAAATAGTGATTGACAAAATTCTCTAGTCACCATCACCAAGTTAGTAGAACTTCGTGATGAACTATAGTATGCAAGGGATGACGAAAGTAATTCCTGAGCTCTTCGTGATGCTGAAATCGACGAAGGTAGAAATCAAGAAAAACATCAAGTGTTGATGGTTGTCGAGACCACTAGTTTCAAGAAAAGGGCAAAGGGAAGAAGGGGAACTTCAAAAAGAACGGCAAGCAAGTTGCTGCTCAAGTGAAGAAGCCTAAGTCTGGTCCTAAGCCTGAGACTAAGTGCTTCTACTGCAAAAGGACTGGTCACTGGAAGCGGAACTACCCCAACTATTTGGTGGATAAGAAGGATGGCAAAGTGAACAAAGGTATATTTGATATACAGATTATTGATGTGTACTTTACTAGTGTTTATAGCAACCCCTCAGTAATTGATACTGGTTCAGTTGCTAAGAGTAGTAACTCGAAACGGGAGTTGCAGAATAAACGGAGACTAGTAAAAGTGAACAAAGGTATATTTGATCTACAGATTATTGATGTGTACTTTACTAGTGTTTATAGCAACCCCTCGGTAATTGATACTGGTTCAGTTGCTAAAGATTAGTAACTCAAAAACGGGAGTTGCAGAATAAATAGAGACTAGTAAAAGGCGAGGTGACGATGTGTGTTGGAAGTAGTTCCAAGATTGATATGATCATCATCGCACACTCCCTGTACTTTTGGGATTAGTGTTGAAACTAAATAAGTGTTATTTGGTGTTTGCGTTGAGCATGAATATGATTTGATCATGTTTATTGCAATATGGTTATTCATTTAAATTAGAGAACAATTGTTGTTCTGTTTACATGAATAAAACCTTCTATGGTCATACACACCAACAAAAATGGTTTATACACACCAACGAAAATGGTTTGTTGGATCTCGATCGTAGTGATACACATATTCATAATATTGAAACCAAAAGATGCAAAGTTAATAATGATAGTACAACTTATTTGTGGCACTGCCGTTTAGGTCATATTGGTGTAAAGCGCATGAAGAAACTCCATACTGATGAGATTTTGGAATCACTTGATTATGAATCACTTGATACTTGCGAACCGTGCCTCATGGGCAAGATGACTAAAACGCCGTTCTCCGGAACTATGGAGAGAGCAATAGATTTGTTGGAAATCATACATACAGATGTATGTGGTCCGATGAATATTGAGGCTCGTAGCAGGTATCATTATTTTCTGACCTTCACAGATGATTTGAGCAGATATGGGTATATCTACTTAATGAAACAAGAGTCTGAAACATTTGAAAAGTTCATATAATTTCAGAGTGAAGCAGAAAATCATCATAACAAGAAAATAAAGTTTCTACGATCTGATCGTGGAGAAGAGTATTTAAGTTACGAGTTTGGCTTTCAGTTAAAACAATGTGGAATAGTT
Source organism: Aegilops tauschii subsp. strangulata (assembly GCF_002575655.3). Lineage (NCBI taxonomy): Eukaryota > Viridiplantae > Streptophyta > Magnoliopsida > Poales > Poaceae > Aegilops > Aegilops tauschii. Next base: position 73,952,346 of record NC_053041.3, read on the forward strand.
TCACAAATTCATGCCACCTGGAACACCACAGCATAATGGTGTGTCCGAACGTCATAACCGTACTTTATTGGATATAGTGCAATCTATGATGTCTCTTACCAATTTACCACTAATCGTTTTGGGGGTTATGCATTAGAGATAGCTGCATTCACGTTAAATAGGGCACCATCAAAATCCGTTGAGACGACGCCTTATGAACTGTGGTTTGGCAAGAAACCAAAGTTGTCGTTTCTTAAAATTTTGGGGTTGCGATGCTTATGTGAAAAAGTTTCATCCTGATAAGCTCAAACCCAAATCGGAGAAATGTGTCTTCATAGGATACCCAAAGGAGACAGTTGGGTACACCTTCTATCACAGATCCGAAGGCAAGACATTCATTGCTAAGTATGGATCCTTTCTAGAGAAGGAGTTTCTCTCGAAAGATGTGAGTGGGAGGAAAGTAGAACTTGATGAGGTAACTGTACCTCCTCCCTTATTGGATCACAGAAATCTGTTCCTGTGACTTCTACACCAATTAGTGAGGAAGTTAATGATGATAATCATGTAACTTCAGATCAAGTTGCTACCAAACCTCGTAGGTAAACCAGAGTAAGATCCGCACCAGAGTGGTGTGGTAATCCTGTTCTGGGGGTTATGTTACTAGACCATGACGAACCTACGAACTATGAAGAAGCGATGGTGAGCCCAGATTCCGCAAAATGGCTTGAGGCCATGAAATCTGAGATGAGATCCATGTATGAGAACAAAGTGTGGACTTTGGTTGACTTGCCCGATGATCGGCAAGCCATAGAAAATAAATGGATCTTCAAGAGGAAGACGGACGCTGATAGTAGTGTTACTATCTACAAAGCTAGACTTGTCGGAAAAAGGTTTTTGACAAAGTTCAAGGTGTTGACTACGATGAGATTTTCTCACTCGCAGCGATGCTTAAAGTCTGTCCGAACCATGTTAGCAATTGTCGCATTTTATGAAATCTGGCAAATGGATAAACAAAACTGCATTCCTTAATGGATTTATTAAAGAAGAGTTGTATATGATGCAACCAGAAGGTTTTGTCAATCCTAAAGGTGCTAACAAAATATGCAAGCTCCAGCGATCCATCTATGGACTGGTGCAAGCATCTCGGAGTAGGAATATATGCTTTGATAAGTTGATCAAAGGATATAGTTTTATACAGACTTGCGGTGAAGCCTGTATTTACAAGAAAGTGAGTGGGAGCACTACAACATTTCTGATAAGTATATGTAAGTGACATATTGTTGATCGGAAATAATGTAGAATTATTCTGCAAAGCATAAAGGAGTTTTTCAAAGAAAGACCTCGGTGAAGCTGCTTACATATTGAGCATCAAGATCTATAGAGATAGATCAAGATGCTTGATAAGTTTTTTCAATAAGTACATACCTTAACAAGATTTTGAAGTGGTTCAAAATGGAACAGTCAAAGAAAGAGTTTCTTGACTGTGTTACAAGGTGTGAAATTGCGTAAGACTCAAAACCCGACCACGGCAGAAGATAGAAAAAGAATGAAAGTCATTCCCTATGCCTCGGCCATAGGTTCTATAAAGTATGCCATGCTGTGTACCAGATCTATTGTATACCCTACACTGATTTTGGCAAGGGAGTACAATAGTGATCTAGGAGTAGATCACTGGACAGCGGTCAAAATTATCCTTACTGGAATAAGGATATGTTTCTCGATTATAGAAGTGACAAAAGGCTCGTCGTAAAAGGTTACGTCGATGCAAGTTTTGACACTAATCTAGATGACTCTAAGTCTCGATCTAGATACATATTGAAAGTGGGAGCAATTAGCTAGAGTAGCTCCATGCAGAGCATTGTAGACATAGAAATTTGCAAAATACTTACGGATCTGAATGTGACAGACCCGTTGACTAAAATTATCTCACAAGCAAAACATGATCACACCTTAGTACTCTTTGGGTGTTAATCACATAGCGATGTGAACTAGATTACTGACTCTAGTAAACCCTTTGGGTGATGGTCACATGACGATGTGAACCATGGGTTTTAATCACATGGTGATGTGAACTATTCATGTTAAATCACATGGCGATGTGAACTAGATTATTGACTCTAGTGCAAGTGGGAGACTGAAGGAAATATGCCCTAGAGGCAATAATAAAGTTATTATTTATTTCCTTATATCATGATAAATGTTTATTATTCATGCTAGAATTGTATTAACCGGAAACATAATACATGTGTGAATACATAGACAAACAGAGTGTCACTAGTATGCCTCTACTTGACTAGCTCGTTAATCAAAGATGGTTATGTTTCCTAGCCATAGACATAAGTTGTCATTTGATTAACGAGATCACTTCATTAAGAGAATGACATGATTGACTTGACCCATTCCGTTAGCTTAGCACTCGATCATTTAGTATGTTGCTATTGCTTTCTTCATGACTTATACATGTTCCTATGACTATGAGATTATGCAACTCCCGTTTACCGGAGGAACACTTTGTGTGCTACCAAACGTCACAACGTAAATGGGTGATTATAAAGGTGCTCTACAGGTGTCTCCAAAGGTACTTGTTGGGTTGGCGTATTTCGAGATTAGGATTTGTCACTCCGATTGTCGGAGAGGTATCTGTGGGCCCACTCGGTAATGCACATCACTATAAGCCTTGCAAGCATTGTGACTAATGAGTTAGTTGCGGGATGATGTGTTACGGAACGAGTAAAGAGACTTGCCGGTAACGAGATTGAACTAGGTATCGAGATACCGACGATCAAATCTCGGGCAAGTAACATACCGGTGACAAAGGGAACAACGTATGTTGTTATGCGGTCTGACCGATAAAGATCTTCGTAGAATATGTGGGAGCCAATATGGGCATCCAGGTCCCGCTATTGGTTATTGACAGGAGACATGTCTCGGTCATGTCTACATAGTTCTCGAACCCGTAGGGTCCGCACGCTTAACGTTACGATGACAGTTTTATTGAGTTTTGATGTACCGAAGGAGTTCGGAGTCCCGGATGAGATCGGGGACATGACGAGGAGTCTCGAAATGGCCGAGACGTAAAGATCGATATATTGGACGACTATATTCGGACTTCGGAAAGGTTCCGAGTGATTCGGGTATTTTTCGGAGTACCGGAGAGTTACGGGAATACGTATTGGGCCTTATTGGGCCATACGGGAAAGAAGGAAAAGGGCCTCAAGGGTGGCGGCACCCCTCCCTTTGGTCTGGTCCGAATTGGACTAGGGAAGGGGGGCGCCCCCTTCCTTCCTTCTCTTTTTCCCTTCCTCTTTTCCTATTCCATATGGGAGGTGGAATCCTACTAGGACAAGGGAGTCCTAGTAGGACTCCACACTTGGTGCGCCCCCTCCTAGGGTCGGCCTCCTCCTCCCTTGCTCCTTTATATACGGGGGCAGGGGGGCACCCCAGAGACACAACAATTGATCCTTGAGATCTCTTAGCCGTGTGCGGTGCCCCCCTCCACCATATTACACCTCGATAATACCGTTGCGGAGCTTAGGCGAAGCCCTGCGTCGGTGGAACATCATCATCGTCACCACGCCGTAGTGCTGACGAAACTCTCCCTCAACACTCGGCTGGATCGGAGTTCGAGGGACGTCATCGAGCTGAACGTGTGTAGAACTCGGAGGTGCCGTACGTTCGGTACTTGATCGGTCGGATCGTGAAGACGTACGACTACATCAACCGCGTTGTGATAACGCTTCCGCTGTCGGTCTACGAGGGTACGTGGACAACACTCTCCCCTCTCGTTGCTATGCATCACCATGATCTTGCGTGTGCGTAGGAAATTTTTTGAAATTACTACGTTCCCCAACACTAAGCAACCCGGCAACGACATTGATGTGTACCTAAGGCCATTAGTTGAAGAACTTTTACAGCTGTGGAATGGAAACGGTGTACGTACATGGGATGAGCACAAACAGGAGGAATTTAACCTGCACGCGTTGCTGTTTGTAACCATCAACGATTGGCCCGCTCTCAGTAACCTTTCAGGACAGACAAACAAGGGATACCACGCATGCACGAACTGTTTAGATGACACTGAAAGTATATACCTGGACAAATGCAGGAAGAATGTGTACTTGCGCCATCGTCGATTTCTTCCGACCAACCATCAATGTCGAAAGAAAGGCAAGCATTTCAAAGGTGAGGCAGATCACCGGAAGAAGCCCGCCATGCGTACCGGTGATCACGTACTTGGTATGGTCAATGATTTACACGTAATCTTTGGAAAGGGTCCCGGCGGACTAGCTGTTCCGAATGACGTTGAGGGACACGCACACATGTGGAAGAAGAAATCTATATTTTGGGACCTACCCTACTGGAAAGACCTAGAGGTCCGCTCTTCAATCGACGTGATGCACGTGACGAAGAACCTTTGCGTGAACCTGCTAGGCTTCTTGGGCGTGTATGGGAAGACAAAAGATACACCTGAGGCACGGGAGGACCTGCAACGTTTGCATGAAAAAGACGGCATACCTCCGAAGCAGTATGAAGGTCCTGCCAGCTACGCTCTTACGAAAGAAGAGAAAGAAATCTTCTTTGAATGCCTGCTCAGTATGAAGGTCCCGACTGGCTTCTCGTCGAATATAAAGGGAATAATAAATATGCCAGAGAAAAAGTTCCAAAACCTAAAGTCTCATGACTGCCACGTGGTTATGACGCAACTGCTTCTGGTTGCATTGAGGGGGCTTCTACCGGAAAACGTCCGATTAGCCATTGTGAAGCTATGTGCATTCCTCAATGCAATCTCTCAGAAGGTGATCGATCCAGAAATCATACCAAGGCTAAGGAGTGATGTGGCGCAATGTCTTGCCAGTTTCGAGCTGGTGTTCCCACCATCCTTCTTCAATATCATGACGCACGTCCTAGTTCATCTAGTCGACGAGATTGTCATTTTGGGGGCTGTATTTCTACACAATATGTTCCCCTTTGAGAGGTTCATGGGAGTCCTAAAGAAATATGTCCATAACCGCGCTAGGCCAGAAGGAAGCATCTCCATGGGCCATCAAACAGAGGATGTCATTGGGTTTTGTGTTGACTTCATTCCTGGCCTTAAGAAGATAGGTCTCCCTAAATCGCGGTATGAGGGGAGACTGACTGGAAAAGGCATGCTAGGAGCGGACTCAATAATATGCAGGGACGGGCATTCTTGGTCTCAAGCACACTACACAGTTCTACAGAACTCTACCTTGGTGACCCCGTATGTCGATGAACACAAGAATAGTCTGCGCTCCAAACACCCGGAGCAGTGCGACGACTGGATTACATGTGAACACATCAGGACTTTCAGCAGTTGGTTGGAAACACGTCTCAGAGGTGACAACACTGTTTGTGATGAGCTGTACTCGTTGTCCAGGGGACCATCTTTGACTATATTGACTTACAAAGGATACGAGATAAATGGGAATACATTTTACACGATCGCCCAAGATCAAAAGAGCACCAACCAAAACAGCGGTGTCCGCTTTGATGCAGCAACCGAGAGGGGAAAGGACACATATTATGGTTACATAGTGGACATATGGGAACTTGACTACAGACATGATTTTAAGGTCCCTTTGTTTAAGTGCAACTGGGTCAATCTGTCAGGAGGCGGGGTACAGGTAGACCTACAGTTTGGAATGACAACAGTGGATCTGAAAAATCTTGGGTACACTGACGAACCGTTCGTCCTAGCCAATGATGTGGCACAGGTTATCTATGTGAAGGACATGTCTACCAAACCGAGAAAAAGAAAAGATAAGGAAGCGAATACATCATACGATGAGCCAAAGCGCCACATAGTTCTTTCAGGAAAAAGGGACATCGTGGGAGTGGAGGGCAAGACAGACATATCGGAAGATTATGAAAAGTTTCATGAAATTCCTCCCTTCAAAGTCAAGGCTGACCCAAGCATCCTGATAAACGATGAAGATTATCCATGGTTACGGCGCAATAAGCAAATGACACAAGCGAAGAAAAAGTGAAGACTTTCTCCCGCAACTATTATGATGATATCATGCCAACTTTGTAACAGACGAGTATGATACCATTGTCCGTTTTGTACACGAAGTGCATCCAGTTTTTGTCGTAACCCTCTCAACTTTCTTGCACATGCTATGTGGATGAAATGATGATACCATGCCAACTTTCAACCTTTTCAGAGTTCATTTGAAATGCTTTTCAATTTCAGGGTCTTATAGCTCAAAATAATCAATAAATGCGTGAAAATTAACAAATGAAGTCAGAAAGGGTCGAAAATTGATGATGTGGCTTTGAATGGTGCATTTTGAACACACAAAAAGTCAGGAGTTCAAATAAGTTTTAAAAAAAGAAATCCCTTTGTAAGAGACGAGTTTCCGTATGAAATCATGATACTTCGAAAGAGATTGTCCGTTTTGTACACGAAGTGCATCCAGTTTTTGCCGTAACCCTCTCAACTTTCTTGCACATGCTATGTGGATGAAATGATGATACCATGCCAACTTTCAACATTTTCAGAGTTCATTTGAAATGCTTTTCAATTTTAGGGTCTTATAGCTCAAAATAATCAGTAAATGCATGAAAAATGGTGCATGAAAAATAACAAATAAAATAAATATGTAATTAGAAACAAAATAATATATACTTTAATAAAATATATAAGTAGAAACAAAATAAAATAAACTTTAATAACATAAATAAAATTTATGAAAGTAAAATTATCAAAGTATTTTCTGTTCAAAACATTATAAGCAACCTCTAGTATTATTGAAACTAAAATTATATAAAATTGATGCAACTAAAATTATCGAAGTATTTTATGTTCAAAATCATTGAAAGCAAAAAGAATTTTCATAAAGAACTTTTTTTGTTAGAAACTTTAATAGCAAAAAGAATTATCATAAAGTAAAATAAATAAGTAATTAGAAACAAAATAAAATAAAGTAAATAAGTTTTTTGTTGTAAGTAGAAACAAAACAAAATAAATAAAGCAAAAAAGAAAACAAAAAAACAGGCAAAAAAATAAAAAATATGCCACCTACTGGGCCACCACGGCCTGAATATGACTAGAAACCCATCGATGGGCCAGGATTCAGGCCCGCAGAAGGCCCAGCAGGCCCATCAGGCATAGCAGTGACAATTAGGCTCGTAAGCCTGCAATGGAGAGGAGCTCGAGAGGGGAGCGGCAGTGGGGCTTATAAACCACTGCGCGCCCCTCTCAACTAGCGAGGTGGGACTAAACTTTCGACGAGGGCGCAGCAGCACAAGGCCTTTGGTCCCGGTTGGTGGCACCAACCGATACTAAAGGGGTGCATTGGTACCGGTTCATGGCACTAACCGGTACCAATGCCCCCCCTTTAGTCCCGGTTGGTGCCACCAACCGGGACCAAAGGCCGCCGCTTCCCGCCCTTTGGGCTGCTAAAAAGAGGCCTTTGGTCCCGGTTGGTGACACCAACCGGGACTGAAGGGTGGCATTGGTACCGGTTTGTGCCACAAACCGATACCAATGGGTTTGCTATATAAGCCAGCACTTGTGAAAATTTCGTTAGTTCTTCGATCCCTCCGACGACGCCGCCAGGCTGCCCGAGCTCGCCCTGCCTCTGCCGCGCCCCCGACCACGCCGCCGTCGCCCCTGCCCCCCGACCACGCCGCGCGCCCTTGCCGTGCCTCTGCCGCGCCCCCGACCCGCCCCGCCGTCGCCGTCGCCCGCGCCCGTCGTCGCCGTCGCCCGCGCCCTCGTCGTCGCCGCGCCCTCACCCGACGTCGTCGCCGCGCGCCGTCCCTGCCCCGACGCGCGCCGCCCCTGCCCCGACGCGCGCCTCCCCTACCCCGACACTGTCTCCGCGCCACTACCCGCGCCCCTGCTTGCCCCGACGCCGCCCGCCGCGTGCTCCTCCCTCTGTGAGCACCGCGCCTCTGACGGCCCCGCCGCCGTGCTATTTTTTTACATGTTTTTAGATTTTCATATATGTATGTATTTATTTTTTAGATATATGTATTTTTTTGATGTCTGTTCATATATGTATGTATGTATTTTTTACATGTTTTTTGTATGCATGTATGTATTTTTTCAGTTGTAATGATGTTTTAAAAATACATATATGCAAAAGTTAGATTTTTAGAAAAGTTTTATCTATATATGTTCTCTGATTTAGTACATTTTAGGTTAGTTTCATTTTTAGAAAAGTTTTATATATTTAGGAAGAAGGAATAGAAGGAAGAAGAAGGAAGAAGAAAAAGTTTTATATATGCAAAAGTTACATTTTTAGAAAAGTTTTATATATCTAGCTAGGAAAGGAAGAAGAAGAAAAAGAATGAGAGGAAAAAGGAAAATAAGAAGAAAAAGAAAGGAGAAGAAGAGGAGAGGAAGAAGATGAGAAATAAATAAGAAGAAGAAAAAAGAAGAAAAAGAAGAGGAGAAGAAGAGAAAATAGAATTCTATTTTCTCTTCTTCTCCTCTATTCCTTTCTTCTTCTCCTCTTTTTTTCTTCTTTTTTTCTTCAATCTTCTCCTCTATTAATATCTTCTTCTCCTCTTTTTATTTCTTCTTCGTCTTCTTACTTTTTATCGGATATGTCGTTGTCGATATACCCCGTGTCCCGATAACTTCAACACGAGGGGGGGGGTCGACCTACCCCCTCCCCGATAACATTATTTTCCCATGTACGTATGTCGTCGTTGTCGATATAACCCCCTCCCGGATAACTTCGACCGTGATAACTTATACCACGGGAGCACCCCCCGGCCCTCTCGCTCGACCGAAACTCTCGAGGACACCAAACCCTAGAAAAAAAGATGTCGGTCTCCTACCCCCTCCCGCCGCGCCCCTACCCTTGAAGTGTTGCCGAGGCCACCCCAAACCCGGAATAAGCTAGGTCTATGTTTGCACTAATATATCCACCTGTTGTCATATTTGTGTAATAATTGCCAGTTGTAATATTTGCAGAAACAATGGAGCATGGACGAGACGAGGAAGCAGAAGAGGTGTTGGGGGACATAATCTTAGCCGGAGGTGATGTCTTGTCATATCTTAACGACAATGATAGTCTGGAAGAACAGGGTGAAGAAGTAGGCTACGGTGATCGAAGAGTAGAGGAGGAAAGACATGATTATGATGGCTCCGGTGACCCAATGCTGGTGCAAGAAGGAGCCCGTGGTGACGGCTCCGGTGACCGAACAGAGTCCGACCAGGTAAATATATTAGTTAAGCATGTGTTGACTAGCTAATTGATGCATTCATTGTTTTGGTATGTACAAATATTAATTAACTCTCGTCTTTCTTCTTTTTTCTAGACCTCTGGATCGAGCACAACTTCGGTAAAGAGATGAGGCCCAAAGAGAAAGTTGCGCTCGGATGAAAGGTTTGAGATCACAGCAATCGCGCGCGACGGCCAACCGATTGAACCCATCCGGACAAAGGAAGCATTTGCTGCTCAGTGCGGGGTTCTTGTTAGGGATAAAATCCCGATCAGCATCCACCAATGGTATAAGCCTAAGAAGGAAGACCCTGAGGTGTCTTATGTCAATGATATGCAGAAAGATGATCTTTGCACTGAGCTGAAGGCAAATTTCACCCTACCGCCAGAGGAGGATCCAGAGAAGCCAGTTAAAGAGCAATTAATCAAGTCTCATGCTCTTAAGAAGATGGCAAACCTATTCAGGAGGTGGAAGAATGAGCTGAAAACGTTTGTCGACAAAGAAGAGACACCAGAATTCATCGGCAAATATGAGAAGATCAGAGATCACTGGCCCGCATTTGTGGCCCACAAGACATCGGAAAAGAGTAAGAAGTTGTCAGCGACAAACAAGAAAAATGTTGCGAAGAAGAAGCTTCACCATCGCACGAGGTCAGGTGGCTACCTCAAAGCCCGGCCTAAGTGGGCCAAGGCTGAGAATGATCTGCTTGATAAAGGGATCGAACCAGAGACAATGAGCTGGCCAGACCGTTGCCGGACTTGGTTCTTCGGGGCTGGCGGAACCTTGTGTTGGGGATCGTTGCAGAATTTTAAAATTTTCTACGCATCACCAAGATCCATCTATGGAGTTTACTAGCAACGAGGGGAAAGGAGTGCATCTACATACCCTTGTAGATCGCGAGCGGAAGCGTTCAAGTGAACGGGGTTGATGGAGACGTACTCGTCGTGATCCAAATCACCGATGACCGAGCGCCGAACGGACGGCACCTCCGCGTTCAACACACGTATGGAGCAGCGATGTCTCCTCCTTCTTGATCGAGCAAGGGGAAAGGAGAGGTTGATGGAGATCCAGCAGCACGACGGCGTGGTGGTGGAAGTAGCGAGGATCCCGGCAGGGCTTCGCCAAGCGCAAGCGGGAGAGAGAGGTGTCACGGGAGGGAGAGGGAGGCGCCAGGGGCTAGGGTACAGCAGCCCTCCCTCCCCCTTTATATAGGCCCCCTGGGGGGGCGCCGGCCCTGGGATCCCATCTATGGGGGGGCGGCGGCCAAGGGGGGGAAACTCCCCCCCCCCCCAAGTCAGGTGGGGCGCCCCCCCACCCCCAGGGTTTCCAACCCTAGGCGCAGGGGGAGGCCCATGGGGGGCGCACCAGCCCACTAGGGGCTGGTTCCCCTCCCACTTCAGCCCATGGGGCCCTCCGGGATAGGTGGCCCCACCCGATGGACCCCCGGGACCCTTCCGGTGGTCCCGGTACAATACCGATAACCCCCGAAACTTTCCAGGTGGCCGAAACTGGACTTCCTATATATAATTCTTCACCTCCGGACCATTCCGGAACTCCTCGTGACGTCCGGGATCTCATCCGGGACTCCGAACAACTTTCGGGTTTCCGCATACTAATATCTCTACAACCCTAGCGTCACCGAACCTTAAGTGTGTAGACCCTACGGGTTCAGGAGACATGCAGACATGACCGAGACGCCTCTCCGGTCAATAACCAACAGCGGGATCTGGATACCCATGTTGGCTCCCACATGTTCCACGATGATCTCATCGGATGAACCACGATGTCGAGGATTCGATCAATCCCGTATACAATTCCCTTTGTCAATCGGTACGTTACTTGCCCGAGATTCGATCGTCGGTATCCCAATACCTTGTTCAATCTCGTTACCGGCAAGTCACTTTACTCGTACCGTAATGCATGATCCCGTGGCTAACTCCTTAGTCACATTGAGCTCATTATGATGATGGATTACCGAGTGGGCCCAGAGATACCTCTCCGTCATACGGAGTGACAAATCCCAGTCTCGATCCGTGCCAACTCAACAGACACTTTCGGAGATACCCGTAGTGCACCTTTATAGTCACCCAGTTACGTTGTGACGTTTGGTACACCCAAAGCACTCCTACGGTATCCGGGAGTTGCACGATCTCATGGTCTAAGGAAATGATACTTGACATTGGAAAAGCTCTAGCAAACGAACTACACGATCTTTTGTGCTATGCTTAGGATTGGGTCTTGTCCATCACATCATTCTCCTAATGATATGATCCCGTTATCAATGACATCCAATGTCCATAGTCAGGAAACCATGACTATCTGTTGATCAACGAGCTAGTCAACTAGAGGCTTACTAGGGACACGTTGTGGTCTATGTATTGACACATGTATTACGATTTCCGGATAACACAATTATAGCATGAACAATAGACAATTATCATGAACAAGGAAATATAATAATAACCATTTATTATTGCCTCTAGGGCATATTTCCAACACCTTGGACCCTGTATCAGGGAAGTGCATTTGGACGGACGAGCTTTTGAGAATACCAGTCAAGAGGCTTCAGCACTATATCGATGCAGCGAGCAAGGGACGTTCGTTCCAGACAGAGAGAACGACGAGCTCACAATGGCCCTCGGGAATCCTGAGCACCCTGGACGGACACGAGGCACGCCAGGCTCCGTTCCGTGGAAGGTTGGTTTTCCGGACGCAGGCGGTTACAAATGCCAGGAGAGGAGGAAAAAAGTGGAGCAGACCCAAATTCAGAAGCTGCACGAAAGGGTTCAAGCGCTAGAGGAACGAGACGTAGCTCGCAGCAAGCGACCTGCCGAAACTACCCCCGAAGCTACCCCGCCATCTCAACGGAGAAGCAGTGTGGCTTCCACCGAGCTGCTTCAGCCGGAGCATGTCTTGACAGCTCCTGCTAGCTACCCCGTGGATGCTATCATGGAGTCTCAACATTGCCACCTTATGACGCAATGCCAGAACTTCAAAGTCAAGGCGGCTGTCGGCTCTGTTCGACCTCCTGAACCCGGCGCAACTTTTCACTGTTGTCCGATTCCAGAAGGATATGCTAGGGTGACGGTGGACGAAATAACAGAGGGATTTGAGGACCTCCAGCTTGACCACCCTACCGGTGAAGGAGAGACTCGGCTGGGTTTTGCTCTGAAGACTCCATGCCTATGGCGGAAGGAGCTCATCAACCTTCCGAACTGGACGCCTCCGCCTCCTCCTCCGACGACGACGAGTAAGGGCACTCCGCCTCCTCCTCCGCCTCCTCCTCCGGCGAGTGGTCAGGGCACTCAGCCTCCTTCTCCGGCGCATGGCGGCACTCCGCCTCCTCCTCCGGCGACTGATCAGGGCACTCAACCTCCTTCTCCGGTGCGTGGCGGCACTCCGCCTCCTTCTCCGCCTGCGCCGGCGCGCCCGAGCAGCCAGCCTCCTCCTTCTCTACCTCGTCAGCAAGGGCGGAAGAGACCCGCCGCCGCTCCGGCTGCTCCAGCGCATCGTAGTCCTTCTCCTCCGCCTCGTAAGCAAGGAAAGAAGACAGCCGCAGCCGCTCCGTCTGCTCTGCCGGCGTCTAGCAGTACAACCAGAGGCGGGAGGCAATACAGATTCGGTCCTTCTCTGAAGACTCCAGAGAAGTTACCATACGAGAGGACCGAGGAGGAAACCACGAAGATCGTGCGAGCCGAAGTGACGAACTTCTTTGAAGGGGTGAAAGCAAAGGAACATCCACCTCCGGAGGAGAAGGTAGATCCAGTGAAAGTGAAGCGCACTCCGGCTGCCCTGACAAAACCACCAAAGTCTCGGCCGAAAGGCAACTATTAGCGCATTATTGCAAAGACATTTGTCGAAGCGGAGCGGTCGGGAAGTACTATCAGTGATCAAAGGTTAAAAGAACGACGAGCTGGGAAAAAAATTGCCCAGCTCGGCGAACAAGCGAACTAATCGTGCCCCCCGCTCAAGGTGTCTAGCGACATCGTCGCTAATGACCCGAGGATGGTGCCCGGTTATAGCAATCTTGGAGATTACCTGCCCGACGATGTACATTATGATTTCTTGGAGGTGGACGAACACAAATACCATTACGGGAAGCCTCTCGTCAAAGATGAAAGATCTCTAACAATGATGATGCGAAGATTACATGATTGGTACATGAAAACCTGTAGAGAGTCTGGGGGGAGGAATACTTTGACGCTGAGAGTTAAAGAGGAGCATGACCTCGTTGGAATTGAAATGTTGAATGTTCCATTTGAGGAGTTCTTCCAGTTTTTCAATAAAAAGGCCCTCGATAAATCAACGATCACTTGCTACTGTCTGTAAGTAGTACTACTTCTGTCATTAAGTCTCTCTATATAGGTCAGCTCTTTCATTGCATGTATTTATAATTATCCTCGCTATATTATGCAGATTGAAGATCGCCGAATTGAAGAAAAGACAAATCGGTGATATTGGATTCATTAACACAAATCTCATAGATGCAACTGAGGTTAAATATCATGCCGAAAATACCGAGGCCAACTTGCTACGATCGTTGGTAATAAATGAAAACAAAGATATAATACTCTTTCCTTACAACTTCAATTGAGTGTTACTGTCTTGTGCATATTCGGTTTCCCTTATTAGTCCAGGTTATAGTAATGTAATTGATCACTTATGCATGCGTGCGCAGCTTCCACTATATTCTCCTAGAGATTAAGCTTGAGCAGGGACTAGTAACCATCTTAGACTCGAGATGAAAAGATCCCCAGGACTATGCGGACATGACTCAAATGCTCGAGAAGTAAGTTAAATCGATCATTATCCACCATATCAGCAACTTTGTTCATTTCCTGATATCAAGTAATTGTTTTCTTTGTCTGGCAGGGTTTGGAGAAAATTCACCAAAAAAGCTCCGGGACTGCCGAAGAAGATGCAATTTAGACACCTGAAAGTAAGTACTATAGTAGCATGTTCCGCGCATCTCCTAGTGATTCAAGCGCTAGTTTCATCAATACCATTTAGCATGCTTGCTTGTCAGTTTGATTGACCTCTATTTCCTGTAAAGTGGTTGTGGCAGGAACAAGGGAATGATTTCTGTGGATACTACGTTTGCGAGTCCATCCGCTACACGACCTGTGAGCGGGGCTACTCTGACGAACAATATGAAGTGCGTAAGCAATAATATTCATAATTTTATTTTATTACCATCATTTGTGTTGAGTTTCATTTATTAATATATATATATATATATATATATATATATATATATATATGTATTGACCCCTTCTTCAAATTAGATCTTTCGGATGCGGGATGAACTCCTACCACCAGATCGTATGCGAGCAATTCAAGAGGAATTGGCGGCATTCTTCCTTGACCACGTGATCGCTAAAAATGGAGAATACTATGTGGACCCTGTGTACATATATAATTAGGAGATTATATTGTAAGAGATAATTGTTGTATATATGTAGCCGGTAGTGTCGGATAGATATACGAGAACTTGTTGTTCGACCAATCTCTCGGAGAAGGAGAGGTGGTCGATATCACTTCTCTCTGTATGCATATATATGTTCATGACGATCTTCTGTTTCCTTCATTTGCTTACTAGCTAGCGTGTCTAGTCCTCTCTATACGTATATAGTACGTAGCGTCGACCAAGCACGGAGATAAGAGAGGACACTTCTCTCTATTAATTAGCTAGCTAACACAATATATGAAACACCTAAATTAACCCCCCAAAACCCCCAACCCCCCCTCCCCCCCTTCAAAAAAAAACAAAAACCCCAGCCCCTGAAATGCTGACGCATGGATGCCTATTGGTCCCGGTTAGTGCCACCAACCGGGACCAAAGGCCCTCCTGCCTGGGCTCGCCGCACCGGCCACGTGGAGGCCCATCTATCCCGGTTCGTGTAAGAACCGGGACTAAAGGGCTAGGGCATTAGTAACGACCCTTTAGTCCCGGTTCAACAACCGGGACAAAAGGCCCTTACCAACCGGGACAGATGACCCTTTTTTTGCGGGCGGCAGTCTACATCTTTGATAACTTCACACCAAAATAAACTAAGTAGAGGAGGGTTTATATCTGATTTTGGATCCAGTGACCTGTCTGCACAGTCGACTCACGCTGGTTCCATAGGTACATGAGAAGGGAGGCTAGATTTTTACCTGTCTTGCAAAGTGCTCTGCTTGCTCAAAACCTAAGCTTTCTGCAAGGACAATTGCAGCCTTAGGCAAATGACATGATCGTTCCGTGCGCTAGCTAATAAAAATTGGATAATGATTTTGAAGTTTTTACTACATACAATGATTGAAAGACTGAGAATAACCAATCCATGAATTCTTGCTGAGAAAAAATAATGTGAACAATTACCTCATGGAACACTTGCAACTTTCTCTTGATGAGATTGCTTCATCCTACAACTCCCACTTTGTTGGTTAAATAAGAAGTCAGAAGACCAGCTGCATGGTGCAGCTCTGCAGATGTGTGGCCCGTGTCAAGGAGGTTTTAAGGCCAGCTTGAAGTTGGGAACAACCCCGTGACGGATCTGGAGAGCAGGTGGAATTAATCCTACAAGTCATCATGGTGCAGCCCTAGAGATGTATATATGGCATGTGTCAAAGAGATTGTCAGGTGAGCTTGAAGCCGGGAACATCTTCTGCTAAGTTGATTAAATTAGAAGATGGAAGACCAGCAGTATGGTGCAGCCGTGCAGATCGTGGCCATCCTCCCCATCTTCAGCGCCAACTCTCTCCTTTTCTCTGTCCATTGACGTGAACTGATCATATCCCATAGATACAGCAAGCATATAAATCCCTGGATTGCTTCTCACCCATTTTTCTCTCAAAAGTTGAGGAAAACCACGTATCGGCTGCCTTGCTGGCCGTGCTCAATGGATCTGATTGGATTTGGTCCTTTCTGAACGGATCTGCACTACCATCGATGCTCATGTCCTTCGACGCTTTGACAACTAATTTATCTCTCAACCTCCTTCAGTCCCTTCTCCATGGACATAATAACATCATGCTCACGACAATCAGACAATCAGACCGATTTGGAGAAGATAATCATCACGGTCATCCACGGGAGGAGCCACCTTCCAGACCCGTCCATCATAATCATCATGGTCATCCACGGGAGGATCTTCCTGCCAGACCCATCCATGCGCATCGACATGACGATCATCTGTTGCATGAGCGCCATCAAGGTAGAGCAATGGAGATCGCGGAGACTTGCGCCATGGTGGCGATGGAGGCTGCGAGGTTACAGAGACAGAGAAAACGGGAGGATCCTCCTGCCTGACCCATCCATGCGCATGGACATGACGATCATCTGTTGCATGAGCTTCATGAAGGTAGAATAATGGAGATCGGCAGATCGCAGAGGAGACTTGGGCCGTGGCGGCGATGGAGGCTGCTAGGTTACAGAGAAAAACTGTTTGAGGCGTGAATTTCTTTTACAATATGATGGAATACGTGAAAGGTTTTCTTTACATAATGGCAGTGGTGTGTAATTCTGTAACTATTGTGATGTTAGCAGAACAAATGGTTGTGATTTTCTTAAAAATCCAACAAAGGGCCAGATGATTCTAATTATTATAGGATTTTTTAGCATATTTCTCTTTTTGCAGTTTTTTTTGTTAAACCAAGGCCAATTTCCATGTAAGTAATGGCATTGGTGGTTAATTTTAGTCACTTAAATCGAATGGCTATTAATCATTAATCCACCAAATAGATGGTTAGATCTTTCTAATTATTGTGGGAATTTTAATCTATTTCTCTTTTTTGTGGTTAACCCGTCAATTCCTTTTTATATATAAATAGATTCTACAATGTAGTGCATATAGTTTTTTTGAAAAGTCAAATTATGTAAACTTTCACTAAGATTATAGAGAAAAATATCTATTTAAAGAATATCAAATACATTCATTAGATAGACCATAAGACATATTTTCATAGTATATACATTTGGTGTTGTCGATGTTGATAACTTTTCCTACAAATTTGGTCAAAGTTGACGAAATTTGACTTTAAGAAAAATCTATACGCACTACATTATTAAACAGAGGGAGTATTATTTTTCACACAGAAAATCTGATCGTACTGTTGATATGGCCAATCTTTGAAATCTGATAGTACTGTTTTAAATCAGGAGTAATAAATAAAGTTACAAAACCATGTTTGCTCCCTAACTTAACTAATGTATTATCCATCTCAGTTCCTTTTTAATAATTTTGCAATGTTGATTGGAGAACTACAAAAAATATCGAGCCAAATTAATATGTATTGGAGTATGAAAGGATGCTCTTTCTGTGCTTGATTCAAAAAAATATTATTCTGGCAGTAAAGAGTTGCCAAAATCAGTACTAATTAAATTTATGAAAGAGAGAGAGAGAGAGAGAGAGAGAGAGAGAGAGAGAGAGATAATATATATGTATAAAATGCGCGGGCTACTTTACTAATGGGCCAGCAATTTAATTTGTTTTGTCACAAAAGATGTACAGCTTTAATAAATTGTGTCGTATTCTGTTTAGTGCAAATTTTGACTGGATATTCACTTTGAATATCTTGAGAAAATAATAATTTTGAAAGAAAGTAAATTGTCTTGTGTTATTACAGTTTGTCTTTTCTATCTAATGTGCCTTCTACGACATACTTCATTTTTTGGAATACTCCAATATCTTTTTGTTTCGATGGTATGTTTCATATAATACTTATTCTTTGTCTTGTCTCACGGTAGCATTTCGGTGTATAGGCCACCTAAATTGTTTTCATAGAAGATGAAAATGGCTTTGGTCGAGACATTTCTGGTAGCAGCCCATTTCTAGAAGACTTCAACGTTGCTCTCCATCCATGGCGACAAACAGTTGCCCAGATTTACTTCTACATCTGGACGGCCAATGGTTGTGCTCTGGACTTGAAACACATATCTAGCTAGGTTCATATTTGAGCAGACATAAATTCCATCAATTTGTTCTGCCGGTGACGAACCTTAATTTTGTTTTCTTTGAGGATCTAAATGCTTTCTAATGGCCTTCTCTTTTCTGTGAGCACATTAATCCAAATCAGTTGTGTCTCATTGCACTTGGTATACCTTATATTCTTAAAAGTTAAAACTAACATGTCCGTGCAAGCATCAATAGCTGTCCATGTATAATGCGTCAACCTTTTCAGGTTTTAATAGTGTTTGTAACTCCTCTAAAGAATAAAATATATTACAAAGCAACATGATAAAAATGCCCAAAAAAATGATGCATATATATTCGCATAACACGGCTGATCATAAAAGTATAGTAAAAGGTAAATGATAAATGGATAATAACAGGATCTCATGTGGAAGAAAATTCATCAAAGTACAGTTAATAACAGGAACACATGTGGGAGAAATAGTATATATTACAAGAATAGTCATGTCACCAACCGGATCCGCGTGGCCGTTCTTTCTAAAAAGGAGATGGTATACTATATCAGTTTGTTTTGCTATGACTATTAACAAAGCCAGGGACAATATTGTGGAAACTTTATCTTCCAATGATTACTCCGTGATTCATCCACGTTTCACTTTATCTTTTTATGTCTCTTGATCCTGCACCATACCATGAGCCACCATAGTTTACTGCCATCTACAATGGAATAAAGCCAAACAGGTTAATCATAATAAATATTTGTGGAACCAATCAACTTTATGGGCTGTTAAGTCCATCATTAATTACTCAAGCAGGAACCAATATTTTTTTGCTCATGCTCATTCTCCTTTCGTCTCATTTTCTGGGTACCATGTGGTGGAAAAAAATAGTTTTCCCTCGAAAACGGATTTATTTTTTTAAGTATAATGATACTATTAACTTTTTTTTGTCTATGAACGGGAAGTTCATGTCGGTGCGTAAACATGTGATTCGAGTAGGCATTGCATATCAACCTTTTCTCATGTGTCCTCTTGACTAAAAACTAAAAGGTAGGCATGCACATGCAAGGAGAAGATGCAATGATGGGAGTCCTAGATGATTTTAGAATAGATCAAGCAGATGCTTCAACTTGTGGTTGTTGTTGACACTACATACTTTGCCTTTCAACCCCCATGAGGCCAAACTGTGTATTGCATCATTCTTTGCTTGGCGCATTCCTTTCCATGGAATATGTCACAAGGAGAAAGGACGTGGGGCTAATTAGTCAGTTCCTCTTAATAGGTTTTGGCCTTGTCACACGAGGCGTACTTTAGTTTGGTCGTTCCGCTAGATGCTAGAAAGAGATGTAGCTCTTAATAGGCAATAGGGCCCAAGGAATAATGGAACATGACGCTTGCTTTTTTTTCATGCGTCCATATTTCATGGGAGAATACATGCATGCATATACATCATGGTATCTTCCCACATAGTACCTAGATTTTTACCATCACGTCCTAGTCCCATGCTATCTATACATCATGGAAACATGAATGAAATGGTTTCTTTTTTTAATGGAATTGGTAGGTAATTTTTCCACTTAAAACTAATCTAACGGCCCTTGTATTTTAGTCCATAAATTAAATGCTTGGATTTCTCTATTCTTTTGGGATTTTCTTGCCTGTTTCTCTTTTTTCTGGAGTGCACCGCATGCCTTAGCTATGTTCCGGCTCTCGATGCTAGTCACACGCCTAGACGGTGCTGGCTCCTAACATGTACATGGCTCGTAGACAAAGTACACTATGCCGGTGCTATTGGTTGTCGTGCCTCGTAGGACGGAATATAATATTAGCATGCCGAGCAGGAAAGTGTCCGTGACATGAGGTATTTGCGATTTTTAATTTATTTTCTGATTCCTTATGTATGTGGGAGTATTGATCCAAATAGACTTGCCGAAGCAGTCAAGCACCATCCGTTGATGAAATGTTTTTTATGTGGGAAAATATTGATGACAAATTGGGACATGCAATCACGCATGGATCTTTGTTTTATTCCTTTCTTGTGGAGTCGATCACACATGCAAGATCCCTGTCCAAAAAATTCTTGGCTATTTTCTCCCGGTAAGATATTTATTTTCTTTGACGTACATACATGTGTCAAGAAAATCTGCATGCATGCAAAGTATATGGAAGGGGTAGTTAACGTGCAAGTTGGTTACCCTTTTTTATGTGACAGATCCCTTTTTTGCTTTGACGTGCATGCATGAGTTTTTCTTTTGTGGGGTGACGTGCGTGCATGAGTTAACCTGCCAAAATTTGTCACGATTCTTTAGGTTAGCCCTCTTTTTTTACGTGCATGGATGAGTAAACGTGACCAAGTTAGTTTATTTTTTGAGGTGGAATTTTTTTTAACGTGCATGCATGTGAGAGATCTAAATCATGGGCATGAATCTATGTGCATGCATGTGAGAGATCTAAATCATGGGCATGAATCTATATGCGTGTCAGCTTGGTTTGGACCCACCATATTATGGTACGTAGATCAAACGGATAGAGATTAAAAATAATAACTGATCTATCCGATCAAGGGTCAATATTTTCTGATTAACGTGGAATTTTTTAGCATAATTCTCTTTCTTCTGGTTAACCCGTCAAATACTTTTTATATATAATAGATAGGCTCTGAGGAGTCTAGGAATTACAATCATGGGTCACATGACCCAACATACAGAGTATACAGGCAACGGAAGCATAACATGTCTGGGTACAAACATGTACAAATGAAAAAGGTTGAGAAGCCTGACTATCTACAAGGCCCACCCAAGGGTACAAGATCGTAGCTGAGGTAACAAGCTAAATGTCGAAGTCCATGCGGAACTACTAGCGAGACTGAAGTCTCTTTGCAAAACATAAATTAAGCAAACGTGAGTACAAATGCACCCAGCAAGACTTAATTCAGAACTAGCTACATATGCATCAGTATCAACAAAGGGGGTGGTGGAGTTCAACTTCAGCAAGCCAGCTTTGACTCAGTGGCTATCCTATACTACGACTGCTAGTAACTCTTTTGAGGTGGCGCACACGAGTCCACATATTCACCATATCAATACACCACTATGGATACGCTCCCGTCTCCCTACGAGAAGGCCATCCATAGCACTCACGCTTATCTTGCGCATTTTAGAGTATCCACTTTCACTTGTCTATGAACTGCACAAGCAACCCAGAGGTCCTTTACTATGGATGCGGCTATTCGAATAGATGATGTTAACCCTGTAGGGTGTGCTTCTTCACACACGCTCTCGCCACTTACCGCCATGTACACGTCATGTATCTCGGCAACCTTCAAGCGGAAGCCTGGCGAGGGTGTCGGCCATGACCTGACTAACCATGCAAGTCTATAGTCCAGGTTTATCGCCTATTCGGGTTCCATCCGCAAGGAGATCCGGCCGGGGTGTCGCTCACGGCCCCAAACGATGTGAGCAGGGTTCCCAAGCCTACCAAATGGGCGACGCTTGGTACACCGTGCCACTGCACCTAGTCTGTCCCAAGCCCACCTGTACCGGCTGCCACTTGGTAGACTACTAGCACTACCTACAAACACCAGAAACTAGTTGCAACTCCTGGACAGAGATCAGGTTGATTAATAAGCCGAGAGGGGCCGAGTTACCGGAACCCAATGTGTGGTAGCAGTTGTTCATGGATCACAAACACAGAACTCAGTTCCCGAGGACGGTTTCAGTGAGACAACCCATCATGTACTCCTACATGGCCTCTCACCGCTACCTTTACCAAATCGTGTTCACACACTTAGTTCTCAACAGTAGGACATGTTCACAACTTTCCAATTCATCCCCGATGAATCAGACCTGACACAACTCTAAGCAATAGCAGGCATGAAAAACAAGCATGAATGAGTAGGCACATTAGGGATCAAACAACTCCTACTCATGCTAGTGGGTTTAATCTATTTACAGTGCCAATGACAGGTCATGCAGAGGAAAGGAGTTTAACTACCACAGCATGTAACAGTTGAATCGTTGTTGTCCTAATGCAGTAAAAGAGAGCAGGAGCGAGAGAGTTGGATTGTATCGGAATGAACAAGGGGTTTTTGCTTGCCTAAAAGATCAACAGGGGGCACTGCTCCTTAGATAGGTACTCTGGAGCACTCTCCGGAGCAGGACCTATCGAGAAGGACGGTGTCGACAAATCAATACACAAGCATATGCAACAATATGATGCATGAACAATATGGCATGAAGATGTGATGTGATTTGTGCTAATGCATCTAGAATTCTATTTGAATGAAGTCCATTTGAACCAAGGGTTCAAATGCAACTCCAAATTAAACATTTGTAAATGCCATTCATGTGTTTCCACCTATACAGCAGGTTTAGGTTGGTTTCTCATGCATGAAACTGGTACAGATGGATAGATTGAAATTTTCTGATAATTTTTCATATATAAATTATTTCATTCTGAGCTACGGTTTATTTTTTATGAAGTTTAGAAGTTTAAATCATTTTCTGGATTTTTCTGGTTATTTAGAATTAAAGCAAATCCAGTAAATGATTTACTGCATCAGCACGACATCATGCTGAAGTCAGCTGCTCAACGGAGCGGCCCCGGTCAAACTGACCAGTGGGTCCCGCGTGTCAGTCTCACAGCGAAACCAGTTTAATTAAACATAAACTAAAAGGGTTAACAGGGGCTGGCCCACATGTCAGTGAGAGTGGGGGGTTAATTAGTGCTGACGGTGGGGATTAATAGACGACTAATCGTTGGCGCTAAGAAGTGCACAGCGGCGATCACCGGCCGGCCGTTTCCGGTCACGGCTGGTTGCGCGGGTGGGTTCGCTGGAACGCCCGAAGTGCGGTGCGTCCAGTGGTGGTCGTTGCAGCGGCCGGCATGGGGTGTAGCCGCGACAGCGACGGGCGGAGCGGCGGCCGTGTTGCAGTGGTGCGCGGGTAGCTAGCGACCCAAGGGAGCGGCGGGGCAGCATCAGTAGAGCACCCGGAGCACGATGGGCAGCTGTGTGCAGGGCGGGACGAGCTCGACATTAAGCAGAGCATCAGCCATGGCGGACCGCGGTGCTCGGGCACGTGGGCGAGGGTGCAACGGCACGGAACAAGTAGAACAAGGGAGGGGAAACGGACAGGAGCTCACAGGGACCCGGATGAACAGCTCGGGAGCCTCGGGGACGGCGTGACGACGACGAATCCATCGACGGCGTTCCGTGGCAGGAGGTTGAAGACGACGCCGATCCCATCGGCTCGGAGCTCTTCTACTCGTGTTCGTTTGCGGAGAGGTCGAAGAAGACGAGGGCGACGAGGTGATGTCACACCCCACCTAATACATGGTGGTGTATGACAGGTCAGGCCGACCTGCTTCCATGGTGGACTGAGTAGTAGGTGTCCTCTGTGTGTGTGTGTGTGTGTGTGTGTGTGTGTGTGTGTGTGGGGGGGGGGGGGGGGGGGGGTGCTTATATGCCTGCCGCCATCGAATAGAAAAGGAATGAATTGAGCAGCAGCTCCTTCGTTCTTCGTCGGTCAACCCCTGTACTCACTTGTGAGTTCATCCTGTGATCCCCAATTCTGCTTGGGACATCACAATTGGTATCAGATTACAGTTTCGATCTATCCCACTCGTTTCGATCTACACCATGCCACGGCACCACCAAAATCCACCATCCCCAATCCACAAACGCGGTTCGTGTTGACTGCCATGGCAGAAATGGAGCAACGCCTGCTGGAATCCCTCACCAAGGTGCTCGATTCCTCCATCAACAAGGCAGTAGATGCCGCGTTCGACGCGCGGCTCACTCCCCTGGTGGACGACGTCCGCGCCCTACGAGCGGATCTGGACGAGCTCAGGGGCACTTACGCGCGGCCGAACTCTGCTCTCAAGCCCGCGCAGAAGCCGCTCGCCGCCGCGACCTCTAGCGCCCCTCCGCGCCCCGTGCTGATCTGCGACGATGGGGACCTTGCGGAGGAGCCCGACCTGCAGTTCGCTCCTCGGGGTGAAGGGGTCCCGCGCGGACGCCTCGAGAGCCACCGCGACTTTGATGGCGCCCACGAGCGCCGGTTCGGTCGCGACGGCGGTCACAACCACTACCCTGACCGCCGCGGCCACGGTGCCAACCTCGACATGGCGTATGGGCCTCGCGGCAACGGGTTGCTGCACGGCGTGGTCTATCCCAACGAGGACGACGCCTATCAAGAGCGCCATGTCCGCCGCGACGATGCCGGCGTGTACGACCACCGCGATAACTTTCACCTCAAGCCTCCCAAGCATTCCTTTCCGATCTTTAAAGGGCAGTTTCCTTTACTCTGGATCGACAATTGCTATAATTATTTTGAGATGTACAGTGTGCCTGATCGCCATTGGGTTACCACTGCAACCTTGTACTTTGAAGATCACGCTGCTCTATGGCTACAAGCATACAAGCGTACTCACAGGCAGATGAATTGGGATTCCTTGGTCACGGCCTTGGTTGCTGAGTACGGGAGCGATGACTATGATGGTCAGATGTCAATTCTGTTGCAGCTCAAGCAGACTGGAGCAGTGGCCAAATACAAGCACAATTTTGAGTCCTGCATGTACCACCTCTTATCTGTTGATGCTTCTCTGAACTCAAAATGGTTTGTTTCTCATTTCATCCATGGCTTGCGTGATGAATTTAGAGCATCAGTCAGATTGCAGCATCCAGCTAGTGTAACTAAGGCAGCCCATCTAGCAAAAATTCAGGAGGAAGAAAATGACAATTGCCACCGTCCAAGAGCAGGCCCTACTGCAGCAATCAAACACCATATGGCCCATCCACCTCAAGGGGCAGTGGAACCCCAGCGAGACAAGGATGAGTTTGCTCGGGAGCGTGCGTTACGAAACTTCAGACAAGCTCAAGGACTTTGTTTCCGGTGCCGAGACAAGTATAGCCGTGAGCACAAGTGCAAACCGCCTGCCCAACTACCACTACTAGGGAAAAGCCTAGCAGTAGCGCGGGTTTTAGGTATATTAGTAGCGCGGGTGCCCGCGCTACTGATACAGCGCTACGGCTAACTGGTAGTAGTAGCCCGCGCTACTACTACGTCCGTTAGTAGTAGCGTGGATACCACCCGCGCTACTACTAACTAGTAGTAGCGTGGGTCTGGACCCTCGCTACTGCTAACTAAATAGGAATTAAAAAATTAAATTCCAGCCATGGCTGCTGCTGCTAGCTAGGCGTCATCGTCCTCTTCATCCATGGTCGATGTTGATCCTAGAGGGGATGAAGTCGTCCATGGTGATACACCTCTCCTTTGCTGCTGCTACAAAAAAAGAGACAAGGATTAGAAGAGGAAGAGAGAGATAGAGAGGAGTAAGTGTAGCAACTCACCGGTGGCCGCCGGAGTTGGAGACGAAACCCTAGATGACGCCATGGATGGCGCTCTGCTCGATCTGGAAGATGAAGAGAGAGAGAGAGAGAGAGAGAGAGAGAGAGAGAGAGAGAGAGAGAGAGGAGTAGGAAGAACAACTCACCTGTGGTTGTGTCCATGGCGGATCTGGCCGCTGCCATGAATGGCGCTCTGCTGGATCTCCCTCCGCTTCCAACATTAGAGAAGGAGGAGGAAGGAGGGGGAGGGGGCTGCGGTGGGTGGAGGTCGCCGGATTTTGGGGGAGGCATGAGGTGCGAGGCCGGCGGTGGTGGTGGATGAGGAAGGGAATCGCGGGTGGGAGGGAGAAGCGGAATGGGAGAGCCTATGGAGAGAGAGGGGGAGAGTGAGGGAGAGAGGAGGGATTCGACCGAGGATATGGAGACTTCACCTACCTTGTACTTAGTAGTAGCGAGGGGTATAAACCCGCGCTACTACTATCAACTTAGTAGTAGCGCGGGTTCATACCCCTCGCTACTACTATGGCATGTCCCGGGGAGGCACGGTAGAGACTGCTTAGTAGTAGCGAGGGTTAAAAACCCACGCTACTACTATCAACTTAGTAGCAGCAAGGGTTAAAAAACCGCGCTACTAGTAAGTAGCAGCAGCGAGGGGTATAAACCCGCGCTACTAGTAAGCGCCTGCCTATAAGCTTTTCCCTAGTAGTGTACTGACCATACAAGTGGGTGATTGTGGCGAAAAACTCTCTGAGGATACCATTCATGCTTTGGAGTTACTAGATGAGCCAGCACAAGATGGTTGAGCTGAAACCATATCCTGGTAGAGTATCAATTTTGGTGGGAGCATGGACAAAATGTTGCTGAAGATCACCTAGTCTTTGAGCTTGTTCTAGTGATGCAAGTTTGTTTGGGGTCTAGCCTGCCACTCAAGGAGGAGCAATTGTCACACCCCACCTAATACATGCTGGTGTATGACAGGTCAGGCCCACCAGCTGCCATGGTGGACTGAGTAGTAGGTGTCCTGTGTGTGTGTGCGCGCGCGCGTGTGTGTGTGTGTGCATGTGTGTGGTGCTTATATGCCTGCCCCTCTGTTCTGAAGTAGCCATCGAATAGAAAAGGAATGAATTGAGCAGCAGCTCCTTCGTTCTTCCTCGGTCAACCCCTGTACTCACTTGTGAGTTCATCCTGTGATCCCCAATTCTGCTTGGGACATCACAGGTGACGACGATGGCCGCGGGAAGCTTGAACGGCGGCGACGGTTGCTCTCGGTGGTGCTTGGGGAAGGGGGACAGTCGAGGGATAGGCACGGGAGAGAGGGGAAGAGTGACCAGGGGGTTGTTGGCGTCTCCGTGGCGCTCGAGTGAGGACAGGGGAGGCTACAGGAGGTGGAAGCAGGAGGTGGCCGTGAGCGAGCGTGCACGACAGCAGCTCCCTGCCTGCCTAGCAAGAGGTAGCAGGTGACTGGCAGGGGCCAGTGGGCTGGGCCTCTGCTGGCCATCAGGTGGGCTGCACAGGTAACTCTCTCTCTCTCTCTCTCTCTCTCTCTCTCTCTGTTTTTCTGTTTCTGTTTTCTATTTTGCAAGTTTGTTTTGAATTTAGTTTTCAAACCAAACCAATTTTTCTGCTTCTGAAAATTATTGTGGGGGCTAAATGGATTATTCCAGGGGCCCCCAAAATGTTTCAGAATTATTGGAGCTAAAATATAAATATAGGAATTTATAACTCCAATGCAAATACTTATTGGATTAATTCAGAGACCATAAATGCCATAGAAAAATGTGAATCACCTCTGGTTAGGATTTTCACTCTTTTCCATAAATAATGAACATTTTTGAAGGGCATTTTGGGTTCATTAAAAATATCTTGAGCTTGAACTAGTTAGCTCTTGATTTGGTGCTAGGGTTTCATCAATCCCCATTTCAAGTTCATTTGAAAATTTAAACATGATGCAAGCAAGATGCAAACACTAGGCAGCACCAGAAGCTAGGGATGTGACAACAAATACTGCTATCACTGTTACTGTTACCGTTGCTGCTGTCACTATTATCAAAACTATCAAACTACTTTGCTACTGATCACTTTGTTGTAGATAATTAATCTCCAGGTGTGGTTGAATTGACAACTCAGCTGCTAATACCTTCAAATATTCTTTGGCTCCCCTTGTGTCGAATCTATAAATTTGGGTTGAATACTCTACCCTCGAAAACTGCTGTGATCCCCTATACTTGTGGGTTATCAAGACCTTTTTCTGGTGCCGGTGCCGGGGAGCATAGCAATATTTGTTGAGTCACTTGGGATTATTATCACTATGAAAAATCTGAAGGATCCAAAGACTAAGATATTTCCCTCAAAGACGAGGGGAGGTAAGGAACTGCCATCCAGTTCTGCTTTAGATTCACCTTCTGTTATGAGTAACCTTGCAACACCACCACATGCTATCAATTCTAATGTGTCGCAAGTTATTGATGATGCTACTTCTACTATGAATGATGCTTATGATGCTAGTACCTTGCTTGATAATGATGATGTGCCACTTGGTGAATTTCTTGATGAACAAATTGCTAGAGTTATACAACATGATGTTGTTGAATCTGATGATGAGCTTGAAACTGAAACTCCTGAAACACCTGCTAGAACTAGCCTTCCTAGATATGAATTGCCTAAGGTACCGAAGGTTATGTTATGAATGAAGAAACAACTAGAGATATTCTTGCTTGTAAGGATAGAGATGATCTAGAGAAATTATTATGCAAGTATAAAGAAAAATCTCTCAATGCTAGAATGAAATGTGATCCTAAGTTTGCTACTTCACCTATCTAGAATGAATTCTCTATCAACCCAGAGCTAATTACTTTGGTTGAATCTGATCCTTTCCATGGTTATGAAACTGAAACTGTTGTGGCACATCTTACTAAGTTGAATGATATAGCCGCTCTTTTTACTCATGATGAGCAGACTCACTATTACTTTATCCTCAGATTATTTCCTTTCTCATTAAAGGGTGATGCTAAAGCTTGGTACAATACTCTTACTCCTGGTTGTGTGCGTAGTCCCCAGGATATGATTTATTACTCCTCTGAAAAATATTTTCCTGCTCATAAGAAACAAGCTGCCTTATAGGAAATATTTAACTTTGTGCAAACTAAAGAAGAGAGTCTCCCGGAAGCTTGGGAGAGGCTTTGCCAGTTACTTAATGCTTTGCCTGATCATCCTCTTAAGAAAAATGAACTACTCGATATCTTCTATAATGGACTAACCGATGCTTCTAGGGACTTCCTAGATAGTTGTGCTCGTTGTGTTTTCAGGGAACGAACTATTGCTCAAGCTGAAGAATTATTGAATAACATATTTAATAACATATTGAATAACATATTGAAAAATTATGATGATTGGACTCTTCCTGAACCACCACCTAAACCCACTCCGAAGAAGAGGGGTATATTATATCTCAGTCCTGAAGATATGCAAGAGGCAAAGAAATCTATGAAGGAAAAAGGTACTAAAGCTGAGGATGTTAAAAATTTACCTCCTATTGAAGAAATACATGGGCTTAATACACCACCACTGCCTAAGGTGGTAGAGGTAAATTCTCTTATGAAATTCAATGATAATGACAATCCTCACAATATGCATCCTAGTCAATGCCTTTTTGAGTTTGAAAACTATATTAGAAAACAAGATCACTTCAATGCAAATGTTATGAAACAATTGAAATATAATTCTGATATGATTGCTCATTTGAGTGACTTGTTATTTAGAATTTCAAATGATGTTAGAGGTGTTGGAAAACATGCTTCAATGGTACAAACTCAGTTAGAACAAGTTGCTAAATCATAAAGAGAATTACTAGATGAAATGAATAATAATATGCATGACTTTGCTGTTAGAGTTGCAACTAGAGGAGGTAAAATGACTCAGGAACCACTTTATCCCGAGGGACACCCAAAAAGAATTGAACAAGACTCACAAAGAAATAACACTAGTGCACCTAGTCCTTCTAAAAAGAAAAAGAAGAAGAAAAATGATAGGACTTTGCATGCTTCTAGTGAACCTGAAATAGAAAAACCTCCTGATAATGAAAATGAAACATCTATCTCTGATGCTGAAACTCAATCTGGTAATGAACATCCACCTAATGCTAATGATAATGCTGATGTTCATGAAGATGCTCAACCAAATGAAAAAGAACCAGATAATGATGTTGAGATAGAACCACCTGTTGATCTTGATAACCCACAACCTAAGCATAAAAGGTATGATAAAAGAGACTTCATTGCTAGAAAACACGGTAAAGAAAGAGAACCGTGGGTTCAAAAACCTATGCCTTTTCCACCCAAGTCAACTAAAAAGAATGATGATGAAGAATTTGAACGCTTTGCTGAAATGATGAGGCCAGTCTTTTTGCGTACTTGCTTGACTGATATCTTGAAAATGCCTCCTTATGCAAAGTATATGAAAGACATCATCACAAATAAGAGAAAAATACCGGAAGCTGAAATGTCCACTATGCTTGCTAATTATACTTTCAAAGATGGAGTACTTAAAAAATTGGAGATCCGGGTATACCAACTATACCTTGCTCCATCAAAAACAATTATGTGAAAACTGCTTTGTGTGATTTAGGAGCTGGTGTTAGTGTTATGCCTTTCTCTTTATATAAAAGACTTGACTTGAATAAACTCACAACTACTGAAATATCTTTGCAAATGGCTGACAAGTCAACTGCCATACCTATCGGTATCTGTGAGGATGTGCCCGTTGTTGTTGCTCATGTTACTATTTTGACTGACTTTGTTATACTTGAGATGCCCGAGGACGACAACATGTCGATTATCCTTGGTAGACCCTTCTTGAATACTGCAGGGGCTGTTATTGATTGCAATAAAAGCAAGGTCACTTTTCATATTAATGGTAATGAGCATACGGTGCACTTTCCGAAGAAACAATTCCAAGTTAATGGTATTAATTTTATTGAGAAATCTCTGACAATCACTATTGGAATTTTTCAAATACCTCTACCTACTGTCTAAAAGAAATACGAAATGCTTATTGTTGGGGACATTCAAATACACATTGAGGTAACTTAGTGATTTACGAAAGTTCTTCGGTTTCATGCTAATCGAAAGTGGTTGTTAATAAGACCTGATCAACCTTATTAATGAATCATTTTTGAGCAGTATGAAGTTGATGAATTTAGTAAGCACTACTTTCTGTCCTTACTTTTTGTTTTCTAGTTTTATTAGTTAAATAAAATAAAATGCCATGTTTTTCTGTTTTTTGAATTTTCCATGCAATAAAAAATGACCCAAAAATAAAAGTTCTCAGAATGCCCTGAAAATTGTATATGCTTTTTTTCTGAATATTTATGAATTTTGTTGGGGAACGTAGTAATTTCAAAAAAAATCCTACGCACACGCAAGATCATGGTGATGCATAGCAACGAGAAGGGAGAGTCTGTCCACGTACCCTCGTAGACCGAAAGCGGAAGCGTTAGCACAATGCGGTTGATGTAGTCGTACGTCTTCACGATCCGACCGATCCAAGTACCGAACGCCCGGCACCTCCGAGTTCAGCACACGTTCAGCCCGATGACGTCCCACGAACTCCGATCCAGCAGAGTTTCGAGGGAGAGTTTCGTCAGCACGACGGCATGGTGACGATGATGATGTTCTACCGATGCAGGGCTTCGCCTAAGCACCGCTACGATACTATCGAGGTGGATTATGGTGGAGGGGGGCACCGCACACGGCTAAAAGATCAATGATCAATTGTTGTGTCTTGGGTGCTAGCCCTACCCCTCTATTTATATGTTGAGCCTTGGGGTCGAAACTTGGAGTAAAAGCCTCCACAAAGTCGGTTTCACCCGAAAGGCAAGAGTCCTTCTCGGACTCCAGGGCCAGACGCCAGGGTTCCCGGCGTCTGGACCCAGATGCCAGGGACCCTGGCGTCTGGCCCCTGCACTCCGCAAAACTTCCTTTTGCGCTTTCCAAAAACCTCGTGGGCTTTCCCCTTTGGCCCAGATAAAGTGTTCTCGTGCCCAAACATTTCGGGAAACATCCGGAACCCCTTCCGATGGATTCCGGAACCTTTCCGGAGATCAAACACTACTATCCACATATCAATCTTTACTTCCGGACCATTCCGGAGTTCCTCGTCAGATCCGCGATCTCATCCAAAACTCTGAACAACACTCGGTCACCAACATACATAATTCACAGTACTATATCGTCAACGAACGTTAAGCGTGCGGACCCTACGGGTTCGAGAACTATGTAGACATGACCGAGACACCTCTCTTGTCAATAACCAATAGCGGGACCTGGATGCCCATATTGGCTCCCAAATATTCTACGAAGATCTTTATCGGTCAAACCGCATAACAACATACGTTGTTCCCTTTGTCATCGGTATGTTACATGCCCAAGATTCGATCATAGGTATCTCAATACCTCGTTCAATCTCGTTACCGGCAAGTCTCTTTACTCGTTCCGTAATACATCATCCCGCAACTAACTCATTATTTGCAATGCTTGCAAGGCTTATAGTGATGTGCATTACTGAGTGGGCCCAGAGTTACATCTCCCACAATCGGAGTGACAAATCCTAATCCCGAAATACGCCAACCCAACAAGTACCTTCGGAGACACCTGTAGAGCACCTTTATAATCACCCAGTTGCGTTGTGACGTTTGGTAGCACACAGAGTGTTCCTCCGGTAAACGGGAGTTGCATAATCTCATAGTCATAGGAACATGTATAAGTCATGAAGAAAGCAATAGCAACATACTAAACGATCAAGTGCTAAGATAACGGAATGGGTCAAGTCAATCACATCATTCTCCTAATGATGTGATCCCGTTAATCAAATGACAACTCTTTGTCTATGGCTAGGAAACATAACCATCTTTGATCAACGAGCTAGTCAAGTAGAGGCATACTAGTGACACTCTGTTTGTCTATGTATTCACACATGTATCATGTTTCCGATTAATACAATTCTAGCATGAATAATAAAAATTTATCATGATATAAGGAAATAAATTATAACTTTATTATTGCCTCTAGGGCATATTTCCTTCAGTCTCCCACTTGCACTAGAGTCAATAATCTAGATCACATCGCCATGTGATTTAACATCAATAGTTCACATCACCATGTGATTAACACCCAATAGTTCACATCGTCATGTGACCAACACCCAAAGGGTTTATTAGAGTCAATAATCTAGTTCACATCGCTATGTGATTAACACCCAAAGAGTACTAAGGTGTGGTCATGTTTTTCTTGTGAGAGAAGTTTAGTCAACGGGTCTGCCATATTCAGATCCGTATGTATTTTGCAAATTTCTATGTCTACAATGCTCTGCACGGAGCTACTTTAGCTAATTGCTCCCACTTTCAATATGTATCCAGATGAAGACCTAGAGTCATCTGGATCAGTGCCAAAACTTGTATCGACGTAACCCTTTTACGACGAACCTTTTGTCACCTCCATAATCGAGAAACATATCCTTATTCCACTAAGGATAATTTTGACCGCTGTCTAGTGATCTACTCCTAGATCACTATTGTACTCCCTTACCAAAATCAGTGTAGGGTATACAATAGATCTGGTACATAGCATGGCACACTTTATAGAACCTATGGCTGAGGCATAGGGAATGACTTTCATTATCTTTCTATCTTTTGCCGTGGTCGGGATTTGAGTCTTACTCAATTTCACACCTTGTAACACAGGCAAGAACTCTTTCTTTGACTGTTCCATTTTGAACTACTTCAAAATCTTGTCAAGGTGTGTACTAAAAAACTTATCAAGCGTTTTGGTCTATCTCTATAGATCTTGATGCCCAATATGCAAGCAGCTTCACCGAGGTCTTTCTTTGAAAAAATCCTTTCAAACACTCCTTTATGCTTTGCAGAATAATTCTACATTATTTCCGATCAACAATATGTCATTCACATATACTTATCAGAAATGTTGTAGTGCTCCCACTCACTTTCTTGTATATACAGGCTTCACCGCAAGTCTGTATAAAACTATATGCTTTGATCAACTCATCAAAGCGTATATTCCAACTCCGAGATGCTTGCATGAGTCCAGATGGATCGCTGGAGCTTGCACATTTTGTTAACACCTTTAGGATCGACAAAACCTTCTGGTTGCATCATATACAACTCTTCTTTCATAAATCCATTAAGGAATGCAGTTTTGTTTATCCATTTGCCAGATTTCATAAAATGCGGCAATTGCTAGCATGATTCGGACAAACTTAAGCATAGATACGAGTGAGAAACTCTCATCGTAGTCAACACCTTGAACTTGTCGAAAACCTTTTGTGACAATTCTAGCTTTGTAGATAGTAACACTACTATCAGCGTCCGTCTTCCTCTTGAAGATCCATTTATTCTCAATGGCTTGCCGATCATCGGGCAAGTCAACCAAAGTCCACACTTTGTTCTCATACATGGATCCCATCTCAGATTTCATGGCCTCAAGCCATTTTGCGGAATCTGGGCTCACCATCGCTTCTGCATAGTTCGTAGGTTCGTCATGGTCTAGTAACATAACCTCCAGAACAGGATTACCGTACCACTCTGGTGCGGATCTCACTCTGGTTGACCTACGAGGTTCGGTAGTAACTTGATCTGAAGTTACATGATCATCATCATTAGCTTCCTCACTAATTGGTGTAGGAGTCACAGGAACAGATTTTTGTGATGAACTACTTTCCAATAAGGGAGCAGGTACAGTTACCTCATCAAGTTCTACTTTCCTCCCACTCACTTCTTTCACGAGAAACTCCTTCTCTAGAAAGGATCCATTCTTGGCAACGAATTTGCCTTCGGATCTGTGATAGAAGGTGTACCCAACAATTTCGTTTGGGTATCCTATGAAGACGCACTTTTCCGATTTGGGTTTGAGCTTATGAGGATGAAACTTTTTCACATAAGCATCGCAACCCCGAACTTTAAGAAACGACAGCTTAGGTTTCTTGACAAACCATAGTTCATACGGTGTCGTCTCAATGGATTAGACGGTGCCCTATTTAATGTGAATGCAGCTGTCTCTAATGCATAACCCTAGAACGATAGTGGTAAATCGGTAAGAGACATCATAGATTGCACTATATCCAATAAAGTACGGTTATGACGTTCGGACACACCATTATGCTGTGGTGTTCCAGGTGGCACGAATTTATGAAGCTATTCCACATTGTTTAATTGAAGACCAAACTCGTAATTCAAATATTTGTCTCCGCGATCAGATCGTAGAAACTTTATTTTCTTGTCACGATGATTTTCCACTTCACTCTGAAATTCTTTGAACTTTTCAAATGTTTCAGACTTATGTTTCATTAAGTAGATATACCCATATCTACTCAAATAATCTGTGAAGGTCAGAAAATAACGATACCTGCCGCGAGCCTCAACACTCATCGGATCGCACACATCAGTATGTATTATTTCCAATAAGTCTGTTGCTCGCTCCATTGTTCCGGAGAACGGAGTCTTAGTCATCTTGCCCATAAGGCATGGTTCGCAAGCATCAAGTGATTCATAATCAAGTGATTCCAAAAGCCCATCAGCATGGAGTTTCTTCATGCGCTTTACACCAATATGACTTAAACGGCAGTGCCACAAATAAGTTGCACTATCATAATTAACTTTGCATCTTTTGGTTTCAATATTATGAATATGTGTATCACTATGATCGAGATCCAACGAACCATTTTCATTGGGTGTGTAACCATATAAGGTTTTATTCATGTAAACAGAACAACAATTATTCTCTATCTTAAATGAATAACCTTTTGCAATAAACATGATCAAATCATATTCATGCTCAACGCAAACACCAAATAACACTTATTTAGGTTCAACACTAATCCCGAAAGTATAGGGAGTGTGCGATGATGATCATATCAATCTTGGAACCACTTCCAACATACATCGTCACTTCACCCTTAACTAGTCTCTGTTCATTCTGCAACTCCCGTTTCGAGTTACTAATCTTAGCAACTAAACTAGTATCAAATACTGAGGGGTTGCTATAAACACTATTAAAGTACACATCAATAACATGTATATCAAATATACCTTTGTTCACTTTGCCATCCTTCTTATCCGCCAAATACTTGGGGCAGTTCTGCTTCCAGTGACCAGTTCCTTTGCAGTAGAAGCACTCAGTCTCAGGCTTAGGTCCAGACTTGGGCTTCTTCACTTGAGCAGCAACTCGCTTGCCGTTCTTCTTGAAGTTCCCCTTCTTCCCTTTGCCGTTTTCTTGAAACTAGTGGTCTTGTCAACCATCAACACTTGCTGTTTTTCTTGATTTCTACCTTCGTCGATTTCAGCATCACGAAGAGCTTGGGAATCATTTCCGTTATCCCTTGCATATTATAGTTCATCACGAAGTTCTAGTAACTTGGTGATAGTGACTAGAGAACTCTGTCAATCACTATCTTATCTGGAAGATTAACTCCCACTTGATTCAAGTGATTGTAGTACTCATACATTCTGAGCATCTGCTCACTAGCTGAGCAATTCTCCTCAATCTTGTAGGCAAAGTACTGTCAGAGGTCTCATACCTCTCGACACGGGCATGAGTATGAAATACCAATTTCAACTCTTAGAACATTTTATATGCTCTGTGACGTTCAAAACATTTTTGAAGTCCCGGTTCTAAGCCGTAAAGCATGGTGCACTAAACTATCAAGTAGTCATCATACTGAGCTTGTGTCAAACGTTCATAACGTCTGCATCTGCTCCTGCAATAGGTCTGTCACCTAGCGGTGCATCAAGGACATTATACTTCTGTGCAGCAATGAGGAAAATCCTCAGATCATGGATCCAATCTGTATCATTGCTACTAACATATTTCAACTTAGTTTTCTCTAGGATCATATCAAAAATAAAACAGGGGAGCTAAACGCGAGCAATTGATCTACAACATAGATATGCCAATACTACCAGGACTAAGTTCATGATAAATTAAAGTTCAATTAATCATATTACTTAAGAACTCCCACTTAGATAGACATCCCTCTAATCATCTAAGTGATCACGTGATCCAAATCAACTAAACCATAACCGATCATCACGTGAAATGGAGTAGCTTTCAATGGTGAACATCACTATGTTGATCATATCTACTATATGATTCACGCTCGACCTTTCGGTCTCAGTGTTCCGAGGCCATATCTGCATATGCTAGCTTCGTCAAGTTTAACCTGAGTATTCTGCGTGTGCAAAACTGGCTTGCACCCGTTGTAGATGGACGTAGAGCTTATCACACCCGATCATCACGTGGTGTCTGGGCACGACGAACTTTGGCAACGGTGCATACTCAGGGAGAACACTTTTATCTTGAAATTTAGTGAGAGATCATCTTATAATGCTACCACCGAACTAAGCAAATAAGATGTATAAAAGATAAACATCACATGCAATCAAAATATGTGACATGATATGGCCATGATCATCTTGCGCCTTTGATCTCCATCTCCAAAGTATCGTCATGATCTCGATCGTCACTGGCATGACACCATGATTTCCATCATCTTGATCTATATCAATGTGTCATCACATGGTCGTCTCGCCAACTATTGCTATCGCATAGCGATAAAGTAAAGCAATTATTTGGCACTTGCATCTTATGCAAATAAAGAGACAACCATAAGGCTTCTGCCAGTTGCCGATAACTTCAACAAAACATGATCATCTCATACAACAACTTATGTCTCATCACGTCTTGACCATATCACATCACAACATGCCCTGCAAAAACAAGTTAGACGTCCTCTACTTTGTTGTTGCAAGTTTTACGTGGCTGCTATGGGCTGAGCAAGAACCGTTCTTACCTACGCATCAAAACCACAATGATAGTTTGTCAAGTTGGTGCTGTTTTAACCTTCTCAAGGACCGGGCATAGCCACACTCGGTTCAACTAGAGTTGGAGAAACTGACACCCGCCAGCCACCTGTGTGCAAAGCACGTCGGCAGAACCACTCTCTCATAAGCGTACGCGTAATGTCGGTCTGGGCCGCTTCATCCAACAATACCACCGAACCAAAGTATGACATGCTGGTAAGCAGTATGACTTATATCGCCCACAACTCACTTGTGTTCTACTCATGCATATGACATCTACGCATAAAACCTGGCTCGGATGCCACTGTTGGGGAACGTAGTAATTTCAAAAAAATTCCTACGCACACGCAAGATCATGGTGATGCATAGCAATGAGAAGGGAGAGTGTGTCCACGTACCCTCGTAGACCGAAAGCGGAAGTGTTAGCACAACGCGGTTGATGTAGTCGTACGTCTTCACGATCCGACCGATCCAAGTACCGAACGCACGGCACCTCCGAGTTCAGCACACGTTCAGCCCGATGATGTCCCACGAACTCCGATCCAGCAGAGTTTCGAGGGAGAGTTTCGTCAGCACGACGGCGTGGTGACGATGATGGTGTTCTACCGACGCAGGGCTTCACCTAAGCACCGCTACGATATTATTGAGGTGGACTATGGTGGAGGGGGGCACCGCACACGGCTAAAAGATCAATGATCAATTGTTGTGTCTTGGGTGCTAGCCCTACCCCTATTTATATGTTGAGCCTTGGGGTCGAAACTTGGAGTAAAAGCCTCCACAAAGTCGGTTTCACCTGAAAGGCAAGAGTCCTTCTCGGACTCCAGGGCCAGACGCCAGGGTTCCCGGCGTCTGGACCCAGACGCCAAGGACCCTGGCGTCTGGCCCCTGGACTCCGCAAAACTTCCTTTTGCGCTTTCCAAAAACCTCGTGGGCTTTCCCCTTTGGCCCAGATAAAGTGTTCTCGTGCCTAAACATTTCGGGAAACATCCAGAACCCCTTCCGATGGATTCTGGAACCTTTCCGGAGATCAAACCCTGCTATCCACATATCAATCTTTACTTCCGGACCATTCCGGAGTTCCTCATCATATCCGTGATCTCATCCAAAACTCCGAACAACATTCGGTCACCAACATACATAACTCATAGTACTATATCGTCAACGAACGTTAAGCGTGCGGACCCTACGGGTTTGAGAACTATGTAGACATGACCGAGACACCTCTCTTGTCAATAACCA
The DNA here is from genome assembly GCF_002575655.3 of Aegilops tauschii subsp. strangulata. Taxonomy (NCBI): domain Eukaryota; kingdom Viridiplantae; phylum Streptophyta; class Magnoliopsida; order Poales; family Poaceae; genus Aegilops; species Aegilops tauschii. Next base: position 73,990,869 of record NC_053041.3, read on the forward strand.
ATAGCGGGACCTGGATGCCCATATTGGCTCCTACATATTCTACGAAGATCTTTATCGGTCAGACCGCATAACAACATACGTTGTTCCCTTTGTCATCGGTATGTTACTTGCCCGAGATTCGATCATAGGTATCTCAATACCTAGTTCAATCTCGTTACCGGCAAGTCTCTTTACTCGTTCCATAATACATCATCCCGCAACTAACTCATTATTTGCAATGCTTGCAAGGCTTATAGTGATGTGCATTACCGAGTGGGCCCAGAGATACCTCTCGGACAATCGGAGTGACAAATCCTAATCTCGAAATACGCCAACCCAACAAGTACCTTCGGAGACACCTGTAGAGCACCTTTATAATCACCCAGTTACGTTGTGACGTTTGGTAGCACACAAAGTATCCCTCCCGTAAACGGGAGTTGCATAATCTCATAGTCATAGGAACATGTATAAGTCATGAAGAAAGCAATAGCAACATACTAAACGATCAAGTGCTAAGCTAACGGAATGGGTCAAGTCAATCACATCATTCTCCTAGTGATGTGATCCCGTTAATCAAATGACAACTCTTTGTCTATGGCTAGGAAACATAACCATCTTTGAACAACGAGCTAGTCAAGTAGAGGCATACTAGTGACACTCTGTTTGTCTATGTATTCACACATGTATCATGTTTCCGGTTAATACAATTCTAGCATGAATAATAAACATTTATCATGATATAAGGAAATAAATTATAACTTTATTATTGCCTCTAGGGCATATTTCCTTCAAATATTTTGTGCAAATAATACCAGAGGGAGGTGCACCAGGTGGGCACAACCTACCTGGGCGCGCCAGGACCCCCAGGCGCGCCCTGGTGGGTCGTGGTCCCCACATGGGCCCCCTCACTTATCTCTTTAGCCCATATCATCACTTACCTCCAGAAAAAAATCCCCATTGCTCTCTCTCCCGTGTTCTTGAGCTCAAACCCGCGGATTTCGATCTCTTTGCTCGAAGCTCCGTTTCCGAAACTGTTTCAGGGGATTGTTGCTTGGTATGTGACTCCACCGTTTGTCCAATTAGTTTTTGTTTTAGTGGTTTATATTATGAATAATTAGCTACTCTTGGTGCTACTGTAGATGGGCTTGCATGTTGAATTCTTAGTGTTCTAAGTAGTGTGAATGCTTGCTATGGCCTCTATGTATCCCTATGAGTAGTTGCTATCGATTTTGTGAAGTTTTGTTGGGAAAATTTTGTGGACTAAAAATTCAGATTTTTGTTCATAGGAAAAATTGTACGCGAACATGATGAACCTATTTGGAAGGATTTCTTCGAGGAGACGATCCTCGGGGGCATCTTCTAGTGATAGTTCTGCTCGCCGGTCTTATGTTGAACCAAGTGAAAGTTCCACATGAGATGCCGCCACCAAAACATGCCTATGGCCTTGTGATGAATATATGTTGCGTGTGGGCATTAAGGAGGAATCTGAGCAATATGTTCACAATGCCGGTCTCGGTCCCTACCTTTCAGATAAGTGTGAACAATGCAACTTCTCACTAAATCATTTGTCAAAGGATTTAAATATTTTCCATGTGAGTCTAGGGTGTCATTTATGCTTTATGATAATCCATACTATTCCACTAGAGAACTTTGCTTACCATTGCAAACTTCCATTTTGGGGTTCACTTGATGAGCCACCAACGGCTGAGTATGAGTCTTTCTTGACTAGCCTTCGTTACGGTGAAAATAGGGGAGTGAGACAAGGAAGAATAAAGAGCATTCACTTTCCTGCAATTCAGTATTTTGCATTATTTAACGGGAAATGCATAGTAGGCAAGCAAGACTGTAGCATACTTTGTGCGCCAGACTTGAGCCTCATTCACACCGTTGTCACTGGTGAAAGGAATTATAACCTTGGAGCGATTGTTGCACGTAGACTTCAGCATAACGCCAAAAGTGGTTGGTTCTATGGTGGAATTTACGCCACGTGTTTAGCATGAGGGCTGGGTGTTTCACCTTTACCCTTTGATCCTATCATACCCACGCAGTATTTAGATTTTGATACCTTAAAGGAGCATAAGATTCTCAAGGGAAAGGCTAATAAGTTCACTTATAATCTGTTGTTTAACCAATCACATGTTGTGGACACATATTTGCCTATGCTTGCTCTCTTTGATTATCACAGCAGAGGAAGACATTTTGTTCTTGAGAGTGAGGCTCGAGCTCACAACGCAGCAGCGAAGGCAGCACAGCAGGCTGAGGCCTCCGCACCGAGAGCATCCATGAGCTACCACGCCAACTACTATCCAGACTACTGATCGATTACCAATCTAGGCCAAAAGCCTAAGCTTGGGGGAGTACGTGTTCTCACCGACATTACATTCATGTTCACATATCATTCTATTTGTCGGTGTTCACACTTTTTCATTGTATTATCCATGCTTAGATCTATTTTCTTGCTTTCTTCTTGTGTGTTTGAAAAACTTTAGAAAAACCAAAAAATTAGTTGTAGTAATTTACTTTCCATGCATGCTTAGTAGTAGCACTGAAAAGAAAATCCAAAAAGATTTCCTTGTTCTTCTTTTGCTTGTTGGGAGCTTGCCCGTGTAAATAGTTTTTCTCGTTTCTACATTTCCCTTTTATTTACTTGTTCAAGAAAACCAAAAACTCCAAAAATATTTCAGTGCGTTTCTCTGAACTTCTTTTCTTTTTATTCGAGTCTTACCGAGGAGAAAACCACGATAAAAATGTTGAGTGGCTCTCATATGATTAATTGTTGAACTAATAAAGAGCCCATTTTACCTTGTCTTCTCCTGTTGAATAAAATGTTTTGCAGATTCCAGCTTAGTCCATGGCATTCTTGCACTATTATTATTTTCATATCATTCGGTCATGCAAGTGAAAGGCAATAATGACGACATTTGATGAACTGGCCGTGGCAAAGAGAAACTGGTATGAACTCGACATGTTCTGTTTGTGTAAATATGTTTAACCTACTATCCAGGCTTCAGCCCGTGATGATTAAACATGTTGGCAATGACAATTAGAGATTATAGTTTCTCATGCTATGCATAAGTAGCTGGGAGTGGATAATGATTTATCTTGGATATCAACATAGCGTTAAAATGATTGTGATGTAGTATGATGATATGGTATCCTCCTCTGAATGTTCGAGTGGCTTGACTTGGTACATGTTCATGCATGTAGTTGAATCAAAACCAAAATAGCCTCTATAATATTTATGTTCATGGTGTTCATATCCTACTCATGCTAGTGTCCAATGTTACTTATGCATAATGCATGGTTATGATCGTTGTTGCTCTCTAGCTGGCCGCTTCTCAATCTTAATTGCTAGCCTTCGCCTGTACTAAGTGGGAATTGTACTTGTACATCAAAAACCTTGAACCCAAAGTTATTCTAGATGAGTCCACCACACCTACCTATATATGGTATTACCCTGCCGTCCTAAGTAAATTTGCATGTGCCACCTCTAAAAACTTCTAAAAATTATCCTTTTTGTGTGCCCGGATCGTTCATGGAACGACAGGAGGTGGTTGATATCTTCCATGCTAAGAGGGTTATTCTTGGTCGAGTGTTTATTCACTCGCCATCGCACGAGAAAATGGGTGGTAATAGGGATTCCTAGTCCCGAACTCAAAAATGCAAATAATTAAACAAAACTCCCCCCGGACTGATGTTGGTATGGACGGCACCCGTTGTTTTGGACAAGCCGTGGAGTGTGATTGATGGTGGAGGGGGAGTAAACCTTTACTTTTATCTCTTGGGAAACGCCACTAGCGTGCTTAGCATGGAAGATGTTGATAACTGATGGTTGTGAAGTGAATGAGAAGAGTGCATGTCTCAAAATATCATTTATCTCTGTTCTAAAAATTGAGCTCTGGCACCTCTACAAATCACTGCTTCCCTCTGCGAAGGGACTTTCTATTTACTTTTATGTTGTGTCATCACCTTCTAAAACAAGCGCTAGAAACTGAGAGAGCGCAGTTGTCATGATTTATGCATTGTGTATAGCTAATGTCGGGTGCATCATGACTGGATCTTTTCTACCATGAATTACAATGTTTAGTCGCTGCTTGAACTTCGGAGGTGCCTTGCATTTATGTTTTGCGGTCTCAGAAAGGGCTAGCGAGATACCACTATTGTCATATTATATCATGGTTGTTTTGACAACGTGTTGTTGTTTGAGATCTCTTATTATCGCTCGCTAGCTGATTATGTCATTGATATGAGTTAATATAATCTTTAAATGTTATTGTTGACATGGTTAGTTATAATGTTGGCTGAAAACCTGGGTGCTGTTTAAGCTTATTTATGCAAACAAGAGCAAAAGAGTTCATAAAAGTTTTTCTTTCTCACTTTCAGTTTATCAACTGAATTGCTTGAGGACAAGCAAACGTTTAAGCTTGGGGGAGTTGATATGTCTCCAACGTATCTACTTTTTCTCATGCTTTTCCTCTTGTTTTGGACTCTAATTTGCATGATTTGAATGAAACTAACCCCGGACTGACGCTGTTTTCAGCATAACTACCATGGTGTTGTTTTTGTGCAGAAACAAAAGTTCTCGGAATAAAATGAAACTTTGCGAGGATTTTTTTATGGAATAAAAGAGAATTTCTGGAGCCAAGACCTACGGGAGAGGGGCCCCTGGGTGGGCACAACCCACTAGGGTGTGCCCCCCTCTCCTGACGCGCCCAGGTGGGTTGTACCCACCTAGTGGCCCCACAGACGACCCCCTGGTACTATAAAATCACATATTTGCAGGAAAAAATCAGGGAGAAAGAATTATCGCATTCCACGAGACGGAGCCGCCGCCAAGCCTTGTTCTTCCTCGGGAGGGCAGATCTGGAGTCCGTTTGGGGCTCCGGAGAGGGGGATCTTCGTTTTTCGTCATCACCAACCAATCTCCATCGCCAATTCCATGATGCTCCCCACCTGGAGTGAGTAATTCCTTCGTAGGCTCCCTGGTCGGTGAGGAGTTGGATGAGATTCATCATGTAATCGAGTTAGTTTTGTTAGGGCTAGATCCCTAGTATCCACTATGTTCTTAGATTGATGTTGTTGTGACTTTGCTATGCTTAATGCTTGTCACTTTGGGCCCGGGTGCCATGAACTCAGATCTGAACCGTTTATAAATTCATCATTATATCCATGTTTTAGATCCGATCTTGCAAGTTATAGTCACCTACTACGTGTTATGATCCGACAACCCCGGAGTGACAATAACCGGGCCCACTCTCAGTGATGACCGTAGTTTGAGTAGTTCATGTATTCACTATGTGTTAATGCTTTGTTCCGGTTCTCTGTTGAAAGGAGCCTTAATATCCCTTAGTTTCCAATATGGACCCCACTGCCACGGGAGGGTAGGACAAAAGATGCCATGCAAGTTCTTTTAATAAAACACGTATGACTATTTACGAAATACATGCCTACATTATATCGATGAACTGGAGCTAGTGTCGTATCACCCTAGGTTATAACTGTCACATGATGAATAGCATCCAACAAGTCACCGATCCAATGCCTACGAATTTATTTATATTGATCTTGTTGTGTTACTATTGCTATCATCACTGTTACACATGCTACAAATTACTGCAATCGCTGTTACTGCTACCGTTGCTGCTGTCACTATTATCAAAACTATCGAACTACTTTGCTACTGATCGCTTTGTTGCAGATAATTAATCTCTGAGTGTGGTTGAATTGACAACTCAGCTGCTAATACCTTCAAATATTCTTTGGCTCCCCTTGTGTCGAATCTATAAATTTGGGTTGAATAATCAACCCTATACTTGTGGGTTATCAGTATGAAGATACCGACGATCGAATCTCGGGCAAGTAACATACCGATGACAAAGGGAATAACGTATGTTGTTATAACGGCTCGACCGATAAAGATCTTCATAGAATATGTCGGAGCCAATATGAGCATCCAGGTTCCGCAATTGGTTATTGACCGGAGAGGTGTCTCGGTCATGTGTACGTAGTTCTCGAACCCGTAGGGTCCGCACGCTTAACGTTCGATGACGATTTTGTATTATATGAGTTATGTGATTTGGTGACCGAATGTTGTTCGGAGTCTTACGGGGAGTCTCGAAATGGTCGAGAGGTAAAGATTCATATATAGGACGATAGTATTCGGACACCGGAAGTGTTCCGGGGGTACCGAGTACGTATCGGGTCACCGGAAGGGGTTCTGGGCAACCCCCAGCAAACTATATGGCCCTAATGGGCCAAGAGTGGAATAGACCAGCTCCTAAGGGGCTGGTGCGCCCCCTATAGTCCGAAATAAGGGGAGAAGGAAAGGAGGGAAGGGAGAAGGAAAGGGGAGGATTCGGCCTTCCCCTTTCCTTCCCCTCCCTCCTCCCTTTCCTTCCCCCTCCGACACTTATGGAAGGGGGGAGGCCGACTTGTAGGAGGCACCCAAGTAGGATTACTCCTACTTGGGGTGCCCCTTGCTTCCCCTCTCCCTCTCCCACCTATATATATGTGGGGGGCACCGCTAGAACACACAACATTGATTCCTAGCCGTGTGCGGCACCCCCCTCCACAGTTTACGCCTCCGGTCATATTGTCGTAGTGCTTAGATGAAGCCCTGCACGGATCACTTCACCATCACCGTCACCACACCATCATGCTGACGAAACTCTCCCTCGACAGTTTGCTGGATCAAGAGTTCAAGGGGCATCATTGGGCTGAACGTGTGCAGAACTCGGAGGTGCCGTATGTTCGGTGCTTGATCGGTCGGAACGAGAAGAAGTTCGACTATATCAACCGCGTTATCAAACACTTCCGCTTTCAGTCTACGAGGGTACGTGGACACACTCTCCCCCTCTTGTTGCTATGCATCTCCTAGATAGATCTCGCGTGAGCGTAGGAAATTTTTTGAAATTGCATGCTACGTACCCCAACACGGTCGCCATGTCAACCGAGGCATCGCTGATCTCGAGCAGCTTCATCAAGCCGTCGACTAGCTACTGCTGCTTAATGAGGCCAGCAAGAATGTCGTCATCGCCGGCCAAGGACTTCATCAAAGCCAGGTTGTCACGGTCGCCAACGTGGCGAGTGCGCTTGTGAGAGCCCTCACGTGCCCGTGAGAGCTCGTGTGAGGGCTCCACGGCGCGCCGGGACATCTCTGCTGCGGCTGCAGCTTTGCGCCAGGACCTCTCTAGTGCTTTTGCGGCCTTGGTCTTTGCTGCCTGGTTATATGTCCACCCGAAACTCCTCCTACCGGTCATGGTAGAACGACTTGACAGGAAAGACCAGTTTTGTGCGTGATGAGGAGAGGAACTGTGAAGTAATTTTCCAGTGGGTAGTTTTTATAGCTTGGTGCTAAGTGTGAACACATATTAGTTTGGTAGGTGTGAACAGATTTGCAATTACTTATTGTGTTGTAATCTGCAATGTGACGAGAAACAAATTCAAAATTTATTGATGGTCTGGGCCTACAAAGCCCGTTTCTGTTATTCTAGCTCATCACAAACAGTTCTTTTGGATCAACTGTATGCCATGCATCGGAAGCCCGAAACGTGGGCCCGCATTCTCGGATTTACGTGTACGTGTCTACCCACTATCACACACGGTCAATATATCGCCATCGTGTCTGGATGCGCCGTCGCGTCTCCCACGGGGTGCCAGAAGGTTGACCACATGGTTGCTCGCCATTGAGGCGGCCGCGGCGCGCTCTACTCGCGTCCGTCCGCGCGTTTTGCTCGCCATAGAGGCGGCCACGGCGTGCTCCACTCTGGCGTCCCTGCGCGCGCTCTGCTCGCTGTTGAGGCAAATTTACAATGGCAACGGTTAATAATTGTCTTACATATTCAGGATAATTTAAAATGCCACATGCGGCAAGGCCCAAAACATGGGCCCTCGTTCTCGGATGTACGTGTATGTATGTGTAACTTACTAAACATCGCACACGAGTACTCGCAGACGCATCATGTGCGATACTCCTAGCCACCGCAAGCAACTAGTTTGGAATTTTCAAAGTTTTTTGTACGAACAGAATCGCACACAAACTAACTATAGTAACCGTTTGTGTTATAATTTCTCATCGCAAACAGTTCATCCGAGTGGGCTGTTTGCTGCTTATCACACACATCTTGTTTACACGAATCGTCTGTGTTCTTTCGGCTCATCGCAAATGCCGCATATCACACACATCTTGTTAAGTTGAATCGTTTCTGTTCTCTTCCCTAATCGAAAACAGTTCGTCCGAGTGAACAGTATGCCGTATATCTCACACACCTTGATCTGGTTGACCGTTTCTGTTGCATTCCCTAATAGCACACAGTTCATCAGAGAAAACTATATGCTATATATCGCACACACATTGATATGACTGCCCGTTTTTGTTGTTCTGCGTCATCGCAAACAGTTCTTCTGGATCAACCATATGCCCCGCATCGCACACGTAACTAAAATCTGAACTATGTTTGATGTCTCCGCCATCGCAAACGTTTTGCATCTTTTTTGACGTTTTCTTTACATCCCCGTTTGCGATTAATGCATCGCACACAATTTCGTCAATGGGTCTCTGATCGTAGTGTCGCGTTAGCAGCAGCCTGCAGTAGTGTTGGTTCTCCTACTAGATTGATACCTTGGTTTCATAACTGAGGGAAATGCCTACCGTAGTTGTGCTGCATCATCCCTTCCTCTTTGGGAAAATACCGACATAGATTCAAGTGACATCAGTACGTAAAACATGAACAAGTTGTGTTGGAGGGAAGGCAATAAAGTTGTTGATGATAACACAAATCATCGAGGGGCGAGGATGGTATTCCTCATCATGGATTCGATTGATATCCTGGAAGAGCTTAGAATGTCGATGATGATCACGACACATTTGCCGAGAGGTTTCATGAAGATGTAATCGATCAGTAATGACATCAAGCAAAAGAAATGGTGAAGCGAAAGGTTATCGAAACCACATATGTGATTGCAAGATCAGCATCAAAATTGCCTTTCAGGACAAACAATATGATGTTGAAAGCTTGATGTAGCTTAGCGCACTGTGGGGTGTGTGTTCCAGGGATGAAGGACATAGGTAGCACGGCCAAGCTTTAGCATGACGATGGGAATGTAGTCATTCAGCTAGGGATGACATGGTTGAGTACAAACCCATAAGAAACAAAGATTACTAAGAGTTATTAGATCACAGTGCGGACCCGATTCACTTATCGGTGTTCTTGAGTGTCTAACAACTCAGAACCCGCAGAAAATTGGAATCGGTGAGAAATAATACTTGATGAAGAACTCATAAGGAGTTATGTAGTTTTGTGATATTCTCAAGATACCAGAGGGTAAAATTCGAAGGTAGATCAGAGTAGAGGTTAGACTAGTGTATTGATCTGTGGAAGACAAGCACTTTAACTTGTCTGAGAATGAAATCAAAGTAGAACAACATGGTCGGAACCACGATTGCAAAGGACAAAATCATAGATACAAGATCAAATTATACCAAGGGAATAACTTTTGTTACGAGAAGCTTCCATGATAAGATCTACATTGTTTCCATGGGCATGAACACAAAGTTCAAGGTCGACTCCCACTTCTCCAGTGCATAACCTCTCATTCACTTCTCGTTTTCGAAGAAGTTGGAATGTTGACATTTTATCTGGCAAAACACCAGAAGAGTATGACTCGTGATAACTCTCAGGTTCACACGGACTAGGGAAGGCATCTTAGGAACATATACCATAAACTTCAAGAGTAAATGACACAAGTTCGAAGGTAGAGCATGGTTGACAAAAGCAGGGGATACAATTTACCAAAGGCATTATGTATCATGGTAAGAACTCAAAGTTTTGAGAATATTATGGCACCCCGGCTCAGAGGGACCGAAACACCCCGTATTCCGACCCAGAGATCAAGTCTTCTAGAATACCGTACTGCTTGGCACAGAACAAATCAGCTCTTTATTACAAATACTCGGGGATACAAGGGTTCCTATATAAAGTGAATTACATTGGCATGGCGACACTACGCCTGCTCAGGTAGTTCTATGCTAGCAGCAGGACAACTCGAAGCAGCGGAACAACGATGACAATGATGGACTCCACTTCGCAGGCACTCTGGCTGGGACGTGATCATAGCGCACATACTCTGACTCCTCGCCAAGCAATCAATCCCGGTATGACCTACAATCTGGTATGACATGCCAGGTGAGTACTTTGAATGTACTCGCAAGCTCACAGCAACCAAAGCAATCAAGACAAACAATAGCATGGCATTTACAGGTTAATCATCGATGATGACCATGATACTACTAGGACAACATGAGCATGGCAAGAACATGATATGAACAGGATGATACTTGTACTAGCATGTAGGGGGGGTCGATGTTTAAGGTCTCATGGACCAACTTACTCTGCTCAGAGGTTATCTCATGACCACCATAAATATCCATATTACTTACCATCGTGATCATCACAAGATCACTTCATCATTATCAAGAATACCATCGTGATCATCTCATGACCACATTATCATTATCAAGAATACCATCGTGATCATCTCGTGACCACATAAAGATACACCAACTTCTGTCCTCATCGAACCAGGGTTGTTTATTAGTCAGGTTATTTTTCTGTTGACCCATAGTGTGACCTATGATACGTCTCCGTCGTATCTACTTTTCCAAACACTGTTGCCCTTGTTTTGCACTCTAACTTGCATGATTTGAATGGAACTAACCCGGACTGACGTTGTTTTCAGCAGAATTGCCGTGGTGTTATCTTTGTGCAGAAACAAAAGTTCTCGGAATGACCTGAAACTTCACGGAGATTATTTTTGGAAATAATAAAAAATACTGGTGAAAGAATCAACGCCAGGGGGCCCACACCCTGTCCACGAGGGTGGGAGGCGCGCCTGCCCCCCAGGGCGCGCCCCCTGCCTCGTGGGCCCCCTGGAGCTCCACCGACCTCAACTCCAACTCTATATATTCACGTTCGGGGAGAAAAAAACAGAGAGAAGGATTCATCGCGTTTTATGATACGGAGCCGCCGCCAAGCCCTAAACTCTCTCGGGAGGGCTGATCTGGAGTCCGTTCGGGGCTCCGGAGAGGGGAATCTGTCGCCATCGTCATCATCAACCATCCTCCATCACCAATTTCATGATGCTCACCGCCGTGCGTGAGTAATTCCATCGTAGGCTTGCTGGACGGTGATGGGTTGGATGAGATTTATCATGTAATCGAGTTAGTTTTGTTAGGGTTTGATCCCTAGTATCCACTATGTTCTTAGATTGATGTTGCTATGACTTTGCTATGCTTAATGCTTGTCACTAGGGCCCGAGTGCCATGATTTCAGATCTGAACCTATTATGTTTTCATGAATATTTGTGAGTTCTTGATCCTGTCTTGCAAGTCTATAGTCACCTACTATGTGTTATGATCCGGCAACCCCGAAGTGACAATAATCGGGACCACTCCCGGTGATGACCGTAGTTTGAGGAGTTCATGTATTCATTATGTGTTAATGCTTTGGTCCGGTACTCTATTAAAAGGAGGCCTTAATATCCCTTAATTTCCAATAGGACCCCGCTGCCACGGGAGGGTAGGACAAAAGATGTCATGTAAGTTCTTTTCCATAAGCATGTATGACTATATTCGGAATACATGCCTACATTACATTGATGAATTGGAGCTAGTTCTGTGTCACCCTATGTTATAGCTGTTACATGAATAATCGCATCCGGCATAATTCTCCATCACCGATCCAATGCCTATGAACTTTTCATATATTGTTCTTCGCTTATTTACTTTTCCGTTGCTACTGTTACAATCACTACAAAACCCAAAAATATTACTTTTGCTACCGTTACCGTTACTTCCATACTACTTTGCTACTAAATACTTTGCTGCAGATACTAAGTTATCCAGGTGTGGTTGAATTGACAACTCAACTGCTAATACTTGAGAATATTCTTTGGCTCCCCTTGTGTCGAATCAATAAATTTGGGTTGAATAATCTACCCTCGAAAAATGTTGCGATCCCCTATACTTGTGGGTTATCAAGACTATTTTCTGGCGCCGTTGCCGGGGAGCATAGCTCTATTCTTTGAGTCACTTGGGATTTATATCTGCTGGTCGCTATGAAGAACTTGAAAGACGAGAAAACCAAAATTTATCCCTCAACTATGAGGGGAGGTAAGGAACTGCCATCTAGCTCTGCACTTGATTCACCTTCTGTTTTGAGTAAGCTTGCGACACCTAAACCTGCTTCTGCTATTAATTCTGATATGTTGCATGTTATTGATGATGCCACTTCTACTATGCATGATACTTATGACAAAACTACTTCTATGCTTGATACTACTGTGCCACTTGGTGAATTTCTAGATGAACAACTTGCTAGGGCTAGAGGGAATGAAATTATTGAAACTGATAATATTGATGAAAGTGATGATGAAGATTCTCCCCCTACATATGAATTGCCTGTTGTGCCTGAGGGTTATGTTATGGATGAAGAAACTGCTAGAGATTTTCTTGCTTGCAATGATAGAAGTGATCTTAAGAAATTATTAGCTAAGCTGAAACAAAATTCTCTGAATGTTAGAATGAAATATGATCCTGCTTATGCTACTTCACCTATCTTTGTTACTGATAAGGATTATGAATTCTCTGTCGACCCTGATATAATTGCTTTGGTTGAATCTGATCCTTTTTATGGCTATGAATCTGAAACTGTTGTGGCACATCTTACTAAATTAAATGATATAGCCACCCTGTTCACTAATGATGAGAAAACTCGCTACTACTACATCCTTAAAATATTTCCGTTCTCATTAAAGGGTGATGCTAAGATATGGTTTAATTCTCTTGATCCTGGTTGTGTGCGTAGTCCCCAGGATATGATTTATTACTTATCTGCTAAATATTTCCCTGCTCATAAGAAACAAGCTGCTTTGAGGGAAATATATAATTTTGTGCAAATTGAAGAAGAGAGTCTCCCACAAGCTTGGGGGAGGCTTCTCCAATTACTTAATGCTTTGGCTGATCATCGTCTCAAGAAAAATGAAATACTTGATATCTTTTATAATGGACTAACCGATGCTTCAAGAGACCACCTGGATAGTTGTGCTGGTTGTGTTTTCAGGGAAAGAACAGCTGATGAAGCTGAAATTGTATTGAATAATATGTTGACAAATGAAAATAATTGGACACTTCCTGAGCCAACTCCTGAGTCAATTCCTGAGCCTATTCCTAAACCAACTCTGAAGAAAAGGGGTGTTCTATTTCTCAGTCCTGAAGATATGCAAGAGGCAAAGAAATCTATGAAAGAAAAAGGTATAAAAGCTGAAGATGTTAAGAATTTACCTCCTATTTAAGAAATACATGGTCTTGATTTACCGCCTGTTGAAGAAACACATGGTCTTGATAACCCGACACAGGTAGTAAAGGTAAATTCTCTTTATAGATTTGATGAAGGTGATATTCCTCGTTATAAGTCTGCTAGCCAATGCTTAGATGAGTTTGATAATTTTATTGTCAAACAAGAAAACTTCAATGATTATGTTGGTAGAGAATTAAAACACAATGCTTATATGATTGAACACTTGAGTGATTATATGTCTAGAGTTAAAGGTGAACTTAAACTCATTAGTAAACATGCTTCTATGGTCACCACTCAAGTAGAACAAGTACTTAAAGCTCAGAATGATTTGCTCAATGAATTGAATAGTAAGAATAATGACTTTGCTGTTAGAGTTGCAACTAGAGGAGGTAAAGTGACTCAGGAATCTTTGTATCCTGAGGGCCACCCCAAGAGAATTGAGCAGGATTCTCAGAGAATTAATGTTGATACACCTAGTCCTTCTAAAAAGAAGAAAAAGAAAAATGATAGGACTTTGCATGCTTCTAGTGAACCTGTTGTTGACACACCTAAGAATCCCAATGATATTTCTATTTCTGATGCTGAAACACAATCTGGTGATGAACATGAACCTAGTGATAATGTTAATGATGATGTTCATGTTGATACTCAACCTAGCAATAATAATGATATAGAGATTGAACCTATTGTTGATCTTGATAACCCACAATCAAAGAATCAACGTTATGATAAGAGAGACTTTGTTTCTAGGAAGCACGGTAAGGAAAGAGAACCTTGGGTTCAGAAACCCATGCCTTTTCCCCCCAAACCATCCAAGAAAAAGGATGATGAGGATTTTGAGCGCTTTGTTGAAATGTTTAGACCTATCTTTTTGCGTATGCGTTTGACTGATATGCTCAAAATGAATCCTTATGCTAAGTATATGAAAGAAATTGTTACAAATAAAAGAAAGATACCGGAAGCTGAAATTTCCACCATGATTGCTAATTCTACTTTTAAGGGTGGAATACCAAAGAAGTTAGGAGATCCAGGAGTACCCACTATACCATTGTAACGCCCCGGATCCGTTGCGCCAGGTGTCTGCGAGTTATTCGCCGTCGTTGCCATGTCATTTGCTTGCGTGTTGCATTTTGCCATGTCTTGCATCTCATATCATGTCATCATGTGCATTGCATTTGCATACGTGTTCGTCTCATGCGTCCGAGCATTTTCCCCGTTGTCCGTTTTGCAATCCGGCACTCCCATCTCCTCCGGTGCCCCCCTCTTGTTTCTTTTCGTGAGCGGGTGTTGAACGTTCTCGGAATGGAGCGAGGCTTGTCAAGTGGCCTTGGTATACCACCGGTCAAGTTTCGTTCCATTTGGAGGTCGTTTGGTGCTCCAACGGTTAACCGGGTAACCACAGAGTCCGTTTGTGTGTTGCAGCAACCCCCCCCCCCTTCTAACAGCCACAAGACCCCTCTAAGTCTCCGCCTTGCTCTCGGTCGTTCGATCACGATCGCGTGGGCAAAAACCACACCTCATTTGGACTCTCCTAGCTCCCTATGCCTATATATTTGCCCTCTCCCCCGAAAATTCACGGATGAATTCCACCCTAACCCCAGTTTTTCCCCTCTCGCTCGCCGGACATGTCCGTCCCGGACCGGACGAGACCCCGCCGCCGCTCCCAGCCTCTCCCGTCGCGCCACCTGTCGCCTCCGCCGCCTCCCTCCACCGCGGCCCGCGGGGCCCGAAGCAGGCCCGCGCGAGCCCGCGGGAGCCGCCGCCGCCCCGCGCCCGGCGCGTCTCCGCCCGCCGCCACCTGAGGTCGCCGCCCCGCCTCGGCCTTCGCCGCCCGGCGCTCGCCCGCGCGCCGCCCGAGGTCGCCGCGCCGCCCGAGGTCGTCGCGCCGCCATTCGGCGCCCCCTCGCCGGGAGGCCTCCTCCCCGAGCCCCGGCGAGCTTCCCCCTGCCTCGATCCACGTGCGAGGAGCCCTAGATCCGGAATTCTCGGAGGTTGATTTTTTCCACTGTCTTTTTCTGATGTTATTATCATGCCCTGTTCATCATGCCATATTTCCTCATCCGCTGCTCCGTTTTGCATGCGTATTATATCGAAATGTTCGCCTCGTGATGATCTTCATTTTGTTCCATTGTGCCATGTTCATTTGAGTCCATCTTGATGCCCAAATCATCGTTGCAAGAGTGCTAGTTGCTGTTATCTGCTGTTACTTATCAGAACTTGGTGATTTGTTATTTTTGTTGCATTTAATCTGTGCATCTTATGGGCATGAGCTCTACATGTGTTTTGTTGTATGCCATGCCATCTTTCCAGTGGTGTATGCCATGTATTTTTGTGATCTCTGTGGTGACTAGCACAAGCATGCAAACTAGGCCCCGTAATGTTTCTGATTTCAGGGACTTAGTAATTTCTCCAAGTCTTTGTCTGCTGTTATTTTGTTGCCATGTAAATTTGATGCTACAGAGAGATCCATGCATATTTTGGAGATGTTCAGTAAGGATGTTTTGTAGATATTGTTGATCCAGTCCTGCCCTTGTTTGCAATTATGGAGTGCCATAGCATGACTCAATCTTGCTCTACTTTTGCTATAAAATGTTCCTGGCAGATTGTTTACGTGTTATTCAATTTTGCCAAGCTTGTTGTAGTTGATCCTTTCATGCTATGTATTTTATCTTGCCATAGATAGCTTCATAAACATGCCATCTTACTGTAGATATGCTTGTTTTGTCATGCATTGCTTTGTGATGAGTGCATCAAGCTCACAAAGATGCCCTCATAATGTCTGTTTCTGCCATGCTCTGTTTTCTGCTAAGTCTGAAACCTGATAACGAAACTTGCTATGTTTACATGGTTGTCGTCATATCTTCTGGTCCTTTTTGGCTTATGGTCAGTAAGGGACTTTTGTTATATGCTTTTAGTAGATTCATGCCCTGCCTTTGTTTGCTATGATCTGTTCCTGTAGCTTGTTGCTTGATAGCTCTAAACATTGCTACCTGATGCTGTTTCTGTCATGTCCAGTAATTTCTGCCAAGTCTATGAATCTGTTATTATTTGCAATCTTGCCATGTCCTTTTGAGTATGTTCTAGTGATTTCTGGAGATAGCTCAGTGTTCATGTTTTGTTGTGCTTTACCTGTACATCATGTC
This sequence comes from Aegilops tauschii subsp. strangulata, assembly GCF_002575655.3. Taxonomy (NCBI): domain Eukaryota; kingdom Viridiplantae; phylum Streptophyta; class Magnoliopsida; order Poales; family Poaceae; genus Aegilops; species Aegilops tauschii. The sequence goes on from NC_053041.3 coordinate 74,007,346, forward strand.
CATGCCTTTTGTTTTCATGTTGAGTTGCTGTAGCATATTGTTTTGATGATTCCTATATGCCTAGTTGCTGTTTTGGACAGATTGTTGCTATATCTTGTTTGGAGTGTATGTGTTGCACCGTTGCTCCGTTTCGAGCATGCTCTATATGAAACTTGCTTAGAATTGCATGTAGTTTCATATTATCATGTTGCATCCTTGTTTTGAGGTGTTTGCTTGATGTTTGTATGCATTTTGCACCAATGCCATGTTTAACTTGTTTTGCTCATATCTTTTAGGCCGTAGCTCCGAACCTAATGAACTTTATATGTAACTTGACTAGAATTTCGTGTAGATCATCATGGTGCTCTTTAACTTGATGTTTAACAACTTCAACTTAATGCTTGTTTCAGTTCTGGACCAATTTTGAAATTTGCATATGAGGACTTATCGGAATTGGTATATGTTGTTTCCGGCCCCATTTAAACTTGCGTTGATGTGTTGTTCTTGTATGCATCATCTCTCGTCATGAGTAGCTTCATATAGCCTTGTCATGCATCATACTTGGTTGAGCATCGTGCCTTGTTCATGTGTGGTGTGTTTACCTTGTTGTGTGCTTCTTCTCGATAGTTCCCGTGTCGTTGCGATCATGAGGATTCGTTCGTCTTCGTGGCTTCATCTTCTTCATGGATTCGTTCTTCTTCCTAGCGGGATTTCAGGCAAGATGACTGTCACCTTGGATATCATTACTATCATTGCTATGCTAGTTGCTTCGTTCTATCGCTATGTTGCGCTACCTTTTCACTTGCTCTTCAAGCCTCCCAAATTGCCATGAACCTCTAACCTTTGTCACCATTCCTAGCAAACCGTTGTTTGGCTATGTTACCGCTTTGCTCAGCCCCTCTTATAGCATTGCTAGTTGCAGGTGAAGATGAAGATTGCTCCATGTTGGATTATGTTTATGTTGGGATATCACAATATCTCTTATATTATTAATGCATCTATATACTTGGTAAAGGGTGGAAGGCTCGGCCTTATGCCTGGTGTTTTGTTCCACTCTTGCCGCCCTAATTTCCGTCATACCGGTGTCATGTTCCCGGATTTTGCGTTCCTTACACGGTTGGGTGATTTATGGGACCCCTTGACAGTTCGCTTTGAATAAAACTCTTCCAGCAAGGCCCAACCTTGGTTTTACCATTTGCCTCACCACCACCTACTTTTCCCTTGGGAGTCGCTCTCTCGAGGGTCATCTTTATTTAGCCCCCTGGGCCAATGCTTGTCTAAGTGTTGGTCCGAACCAGAGCCACTTGCAGCGCCACCTCGGGGAAACTTGAGGGTTGGTTTTAGTTGTACGTAGTGTTCATCCGGTGTTGCCCTGAGAACGAGATATGTGCAGCTCCTATCAGGATGTCGGCGCATCGGGCGGTCTTGCTGGTTTTGTTTTACCATTGTCGAAATGTCTTGTAACCGGGATTCCGAGACTGATCGGGTCTTCCCGGGAGAAGGAATATCCTTCATTGACCGTGAGAGCTTATAATGGGCTAAGTTGGGACACCCCTGCAGGGTATAAACTTTCGAGAGCCGTGCCCGCGGTTATGTGGCAGATGGGAATTTGTTAATATCCGGTTGTAGAGAACTTGACACTTGACCTTAATTAAAACGCATCAACCGCGTGTGTAGCCGTGATGGTCTCTTCTCGGCGGAGTCCGGGAAGTGAACACGGTTTCTGGGTTATGTTTGACGTAAGTAGGAGTTCAGGATCACTTCTTGATCATTGCTAGTTTCACGACCGTTCCTTTGCTTCTCTTCTCGCTCTCATTTGTGTAAGTTAGCCACCATACTTTGCTTAGACGCTGATGCAACCTCACCACTTTACCCCTTCCTTTCCCATTAAGCTTTGCTAGTCTTGATACCCATGGTAATGGGATTGCTGAGTCTTCGTGGCTCACAGTTTACTACAACACCAGTTGCAGGTACAGGTTATGCGATGATCATGACGCGAGAGCGATGTTTACTTGTCTTGGAGTTCTTCTTCTGCTTCTTCTTCGATCAGGGGATAGGTTCCAGGTCGGCAGCCTGGGCTAGCAGGGTGGATGTCGTTGAGCTTCTGTTTGTGTTTCATCCATAGTCGGATGTTGATCTTATGTATGCTGTATTGATGTATTCTTGCGGCATTTGTATGCCTTGTATGTATCCCCAAATATTATGTAATGTTGATGTAATGATATCCACCTTGCAAAAGCGTCTTCAAGATGCGCTTCTATCCTTGGTGGGACCGTCGAGTTCCTTTAGGATAGGGTCGCATCTTGGGCGTGACAACCATGCTCCATTAAAAGGGATTATGTTAGAACTGCTTTATGTGATTTTGGAGCTCGTGTTAGTGTTATGCCTCTCTCTTTATATCGTAGACTTGATTTGAATAAGTTGACACCTACTGAACTATCTTTGCAAATGGCCGATAAATCAACTGCTATACCTGTCGGTATTTGTGAGGATGTGCCTGTTGTGGTTGCAAATGTTACTATTTTAACGGACTTTCTTATTCTTGATATTCCCGAGGATGATAGTATGTCTATTATTCTTGGAAGACCCTTTTTTAATACTGCAGGGGCTATTATTGATTGCAACAAAGGCAATGTCACTTTTCATGTTAATGGTAATGAGCATATGGTACACTTCCCGAGGAAACAACCTCAAGTCCACAGTATCAATTCTATTGGAAAAATTCCATCGATTATTTTTGGAGGTTTTGAATTTCTTTTTCCTACTGTCAAGAAGAAATATGATATTCTTATTATTGGGGACGTGCATATCCTCGTTGAGGTAACATAGTGTTATTCGAAATTTCTCCGGTTCCATGTTATTCGGAATGAGTTTGTTAACAAGACTTGATCAACCTTGTTAGTGGATTCCTTTTGATGAGCATGAGGATGAAGTTAGAAAGCACAACCTTCTGTACCCTCCTTTTACTTTCTGTTATTTAGTTGAAATAAAGCAAAAATAGTATTTTCTGTCAGTTTTCTGAGTTATCCGTGCAATAGAAAATACCCCAAAAATAAAAGTTCTCCAAATGCCCTGAAATTGAAATATGATTTTTTCTGAAATATTTGAGAATATCTGGCACTGAGAACACAGCAGGGGGAGTAAGCACCTAGCCACGAGGGTCCAGGGCGCGCCCCCTGCCTCGTGGGCCCATGGTGGCTCCCCTCCACTTATTCCAGCAACCACACACTCCTTCTTCCTCCCAAAAAATCACCAACCGGCTCAAGCACGAGTCTAGCTCATTTTGCTGCGATTTTCGATCTCCTTGCTCAAAGCACCTCTCACAAAACTGCTTTGGGGGATTGTTCCTTGGTATGTAACTCCTCCAATGGTCCAATTAGTTTTTGTTCTAGTGCTTTATTCATTGTAAATTTTTGCTGCTTAGGTGACCCTGTTCTTGAGCTTGCATGTAAAATTTATATGGTCCCAAGTAGTTCTAATGCATGATATAGTCTCTAGGCACTTGTGGGAGTAGTTGCTATCAATTTTGTTGAGTTTGGTTCACTTTTATTTGAAGTTACTAATATTTTCAGAAATTTTTCGGAGGAAGAAATATGTTTAGGAAAATGTACCAAGGTGGTCCTTCAAGGAAGCAAGGGCCCAGGCCCGCAATACGCGATGCAGACGATGAACCACCGAGGGAAGCTCAAGTGCGGGCTTGTGAATGGCCTTCAGAGGACTTTATGGATCGAGCAGGAATCAAGGAAGAATTTAACGCATATGTGTGTAACGCTGATCTTGTGAGCTTCGAGGCAGATAAGTGCCGCCAGTACCACTATCTCACTGATTCCTTTGTGAGGAGGTTTGAGTTTTCATCATCATGCAATTCTCAAACTGTCCTGTTTGATCGTTATGAAAATTCCTATACTATGGACTTAGAGGATTTTAATACTGCTTGCAAACTTCCACAATGGGGTAGCACTAGTGAGCCTCGCAAATCTGAGTTCAGAGATTTTCTTGCTAGTATAACTGTGGGGGAGTCTAGAGATATAACACAAGCTACCATAGGGAGCATTCATTTTCCTGCTATACATTATTTTGCTCTCTTCATAGGTAGGTGCATAAATGGTAACGATGAAGCATGTCACATGTGTGTCCCTGACCTCAGTGTCCTCAGGAGTGCTGTATTAGGAGATAAACATTATAATTTGGGAGCCATTGTTGCACGTAGGTTGCATAATAATAGAATTAATGGAGATTTCTTTGGCGGAATTTATGCAACCCGTCTAGCTAATTTTCTTGGAATACCTATTCGTGATTATGATATGGAATTGCCTCCTTCTTATCTAGATTTTAATGCCATGGTTAACCATCAATTTGTTGAGAGGAATGAACCGCCTCTCCAGTACAGACTAATCTTTGACAGGCGTCACGCCGTCAATATTGTCCTCCCTGCTCCTACTCTATTTGACTTTCAGGCTAAGGGGAGATATGTCATAACCAGGGAGGAGGCAAATGAGTATGAGAGGAGGACGAGGGCAGCTCGCCTACAAGCTGCAGCCCATGATGCAATAGCTACTGCATCTCAGTACGACCCCAACAATAACTTTGGATATCTGCCAGGCCTGCCGTGGCAATAGACTAACTTAGGCCAAAAGCCTAAGCTTTGGGGAGTACGTATTTCTCACCGACATTACATTTATGTTCACACGCTCATGCTAGTTGTCGGTGCTCATACTCTTTCATTGTATTGTCCATGCTAGTTTATTTTCCTTTTTATGCTTTCTTCTTGTGTGTTTGAAAAACCTTAAGAAAACCAAAAAAAATTAGTAGTAGCTTTTAGCTAGTTTACTTTCTTGCTGTAGTAGTAATAATTAAAAGAAAACCCAAAAAGATTTCTTGTTCTTCTTTTGCTTGTTGGGAGCTTTCCCGTGTAAATAGTTTTACTTCTTTTCTTTTCTTTGGGGTCGATGGGAGAAGACCATAATAAAATTGTTGAAGTTGCTCTTATATGCATTATTGTTGATTTAACCAAGAGCCCATATTGTCTTATCTTCTCCTGTTTATTGAATGCCTATAGATTCCAGCTTAGTCCAATGCACGTGCACTATTATTATCATCCACACCGTTCGGTCGTGCAAGTGAAAGGCAATTATGACGATATATGATGGACTGATTGAGATGAGAGAAGCTGGTATGAACTCGACCTCTCTTGTTTTTGTAAATATGATTAGTTCATCGTTCCTGATTCAGCCTATTATGAATAAACATGTTTGCAATGATAATTAGAGATTATAGTTGCTTATGCCATGCTTAATTAGCTAGGAGTTTATAATGGTTTACCTTGCGTGCCAACATGCTATTAAAATGGTTGTGATATGGTATGATAGGGTGGTATCCTCCTTTGAATGATTCGAGTGACTTGACTTGGCACATGTTCACGCATGTAGTTGAAACAAAATCAACATAGACTTCATGATATTTATGTTCATGGTGGATTATATCCTACTCATGCTTGCACTCAATGTTTATTAATTTTAATGCATGTTCATGACTGTTGTCGCTCTCTAGTTGGTCGCTTCCCAGTCTTTTGCTAGCCTTCACTTGTACTAAGCGGGAATACTGCTTGTGCATCCAATCCCTTAAACCCCAAAAGTTATTCCATATGAGTCCACTATACCTTCCTATATGCGCTATCTACCTGCCGTTCCAAGTAAATTTGTATGTGCCAAACTCTAAACCTTCAAATGAAATTATGTTTTGCATACTCGAATAGCTGATGTATCAACTAGGGTTGTCTATATCTTCCATGCTAGGCGGGTTATTCTCAAGAGGAGTAGACTCCGCTCCTCACTCACGAGAAAATGGCTGGTCACCGGAATGCCCAGTCCCATGCTTTATGCAAACCAAATCAAAATAATTGCAAACAAAACTCCCCCGGGACTCTTGTTAGTTGGAGTCACTCGTTGTTTCGAGCAAGCCATGGATTGATGCTTGTTGGTGGAGGGGGAGTATAAACTTTACCATTCTGTTTGGGAACCGCCTATAATGTGTGTAGCATGGAAAATATCGCCATCTCTCGGTTGTTATGTTGACAATGAAAGTATGCCGCTCAAAATATTATCTATCTCTATTTCAAAATCGAGCTCTGGCACCTCTACAAATCCCTGCTTCCCTCTGCAAAGGGCCTATCTACTTACTTTTATGTTGAGTCATCACCCTCTTATTAAAAAGCACCAGCTGGAGAGCACCGCTGTCATTTGCATCCATTATTATTAATTCATATTGGGTATGACTATGACTGGATCTCTTTTACCATGAATTACAATGTTTAGTCAGTCCTTGATCTTTAAAGGTGCTCTGCATTTATGTTTTGTGGTCTCATAAAGGGCTAGCGAGATACCATCTTGTTATATCATATTATGATTGTTTTGAGAAAGTGTTGTCATCCGAGATTTATTATTATTGCTCCTAGTTGATTATTCCATTGACATGAGTAAACATGAGACCTAAGTGTTATTGTGAATGTGGTTAGTTCATAATCTTTGCTGAAAACTTGAATGATGGCTTTACATATTTACAACAACAAGAGCAAACAGAGTTTGCAAAAGTTGTTATTTATCACTTTCAGTTTGTCAACTGAATTGCTTGAGGACAGGCAAAGGTTTAAGCTTGGGGGAGTTGATATGTCTCCGTCGTATCTACTTTTCCAAACACTTTTGCCCTTGTTTTGGACTCTAACTTGCATGATTTGAATGGAACTAACCCGGACTGACGCTGTTTTCAGTAGAATTGCCATGGTGTTATCTTTGTGCAGAAACAAAAGTTCTCGGAATGACCTGAAACTTCACGGAGATTATCTTTGGAAATAATAAAAAATACTGGCGAAAGAATCAAGGCCAGCGGGCCCACACCCTGTCCACGAGGGTGGGAGGCGCGCCTGCCCCCCAGGGCGCGCCCCCCTACCTCGTGGGCCCCCTGGAGCTCCACCGACCTCAACTCCAACTCTATATATTCATGTTCGGGGAGAAAAAAATCAGACAGAAGGATTCATCGCGTTTTACGATACGGAGCCGCCGCCAAGCCCTAAACTCTTCGGGAGGGCTGATCTGGAGTCCGTTCGGCGCTCCGGAGAGGGGAATCTGTTGCCATCGTCATCATCAACCATCCTCCATCACCAATTTCATGATGCTCACCGCCGTGCGTGAGTAATTCCATCGTAGGCTTGCTGGACGGTGATGGGTTGGATGAGATTTATCATGTAATCGAGTTAGTTTTGTTATGGTTTGATCCCTAGTATCCACTATGTTCTGAGATTGATGTTGCGATGACTTTGCTATGCTTAATGCTTGTCACTAGGGCCCGAGTGCCATGATTTCAGATCTGAACCTATTATGTTTTCATGAATATATGTGAGTTCTTGATCCTATCTTGCAAGTCTATAGTCACCTACGATGTGTTATGATCCGAAAACCCCGAAGTGACAATAATCGGGACCACTCCCGGTGATGACCGTAGTTTGAGGAGCTCATGTATTCACTATGTGTTAATGCTTTGGTCCGGTACTCTATTAAAAGGAGGCCTTAATATCCCTTAGTTTCCAATAGGACCCCGCTGCCACGGGAGGGTAGGACAAAAGATGGCATGCAAGTTTTTTCCATAAGAACGTATGACTATATTCGGAATACATGCCTACATTACATTGATGGATTGGAGCTAGTTCTGTGTCACCCTATGTTATAACTGTTACATGAATAATTGCATCCGGCATAATTCTCCATCACCGATCCAATGCCTACGAACTTTTCATATATTGTTCTTCGCTTATTTACTTTTCTGTTGCTACTGTTATAATCACTACAAAACCCAAAAATATTACTTTTGCTACCGTTACCGTTACTTCCATACTACTTTGCTACTAAATACTTTGCTGCAGAACTAAGTTATCCAGGTGTGGTTGAATTGACAACTCAACTGCTAATACTTGAGAATATTCTTTGGCTCCCCTTGTGTCGAATCAATAAATTTGGGTTGAATACTCTACCCTCGAAAACTGTTGCGATGCCCTATACTTGTGGGTTATCAACCTACTACTAACTGGGCCCATATCTGTGGGCGCGGCTATCGATAGATTATACACTCTGCAGAGGTTAGTACACTGTACCCACACCAAAGAACACATGGCCTGGTGCTCCCATTTGGGTGGACCAACGGCGTTCCGACAAAATCGATCTATTGCATGACACTCTGCCGGCCACTCTGACCAACTCCCCTTTGGGCTAAGTCATGGGTGGCCCTGGATGCCTCTCCTGACATCAAATGGCCACCGTCGTGGCAAAACAAAAATGGTCCCAAACGGGGACATGAGCGTCAAACACGGGCACACAAGGCTTATGGATGCCTACCTGATCAGGGTAGTGCGCGCACATAACCTTCCCTAGTTCGAGGCACCGGCGAGAGGCATGACAAGAGACCGCATGAGGACCCCCTGAGGGAGTCCTAGATTAGGGGGTCCTCGGCCTACCGGTCTATCCCTTGTGGGCTGGACTGTTGGGCCGTGTTGCCAATACTAGGAGGCCGAGCTATGTGGAGACCCCATATGCGGACAGGAGGCTTTTTGGTGCCTTGGTGTGTCCTCCAAGTGAAGATGAGAAGAATCGACATGTTTATCCTTTCCCTGTAACCGACCATGTGTAACCCTAGTACCCCTGGTGTCTATATAAACCGGAGGGTTTAGTCCGTAGAGGAGAGAACAACAACATCCTACTAGTCTAGGGTTTAGTTCATCTGATCTCGTGGTAGATCGACTCTGTAATCCTCGTCTACACAAGCAATGTAATCAAGCATGACGTAGAGTTTTACCTCTTAGAGAGGGCCTGAACTTAGGTAAACATCGTCTCCCTAGTCCCTTGTTCCCCAATGATCCAAGATCCACAGCTCGGGACCCCCTACCCGAGATCCGCCGGTTCTGACATCGACATTGGTGCTTTCATTGAGAGTTATGTTCTTGGATCACTGAAGGATCGATGGCTCGCCTGATCATCGGAGACGTCATCAACACCGGGGACATCTTCGTCCCCGGGCAACTTTTCGCGTTCGGCAACATTGTTATGCATGCCAACTCGACCGGTCATCTCAACCAGGTCAACGGTTTCGCTCCTGAGCACCAGATCAGGTTTGGTAACTTAGAGTACATCACCGATGCTTGGGGCGATCTGATCTTCACTGGCTTCTCGCCTCAACTAGGACGCCCTCAGACTATGAAGCCTCAACTTTGGGTTCTCTCCCCAATCCGATTTTTGGATCGGCCCTTACTTCGCGGCCGGCTTTGAGCTTGGATGCAATCACTACGTCCGAAGACCGGGAGTCACCCTCGGCCGGACTCACCATGGATCTGGCTTCGAGCCTCAACACGTATCGGTGTCCGAAGACAGGAATTCGCCCTCGGCCGGGCTCCCCCTCCTTACCGCAAATCTGGCTTCAATCCTTGGCGTGGATTCGATATTGATGTCTACTATGCAACCTTCTTTTTGTAGACTCGTGTTGGGCCTCCAAGCACAGAGTTTTGTAGGATGGTAGCACTTCTCCCTCAAGTGGATGACCTAAGGTTTATCATTCCTTGGGAGGCATAGGATGAATATGGTCTCTCTCAAACAACCCTGCAACCAAATAACAAAGTGTCCCTTGTGTCCCCAACACACCCAATACAATGGTAAATTGTATAGGTGCACTAGTTCGCGAAGAGATGGTGATACAAGTGCAATATGGATAGTAGTTATATATTTCTGTAATCTAAAAATATAAAAACAACAATGTAACTAGTAACAAAAGTGAGCAAAAATAGTATTGCAATGCTTGAAAACAAGGCCTAGGTTCATACTTTCACTAGTGCAAATTCTCTCAACAATGATAACATAATTAAATCATATGGCAATCCCTCAACGTGCGACAAAGAGTCACTCCAAAGTCCTATCGCCGAGAAAATAATTTGAAATTGCTTGTAGAGTAAGAAACCACCTCAAAGTTATTCTTTCTGATCAATCTTTTGAGCTATTCCTATAAGTGTCACAAACAGCCCTAGAGTTTGTACTAAAATAACACCATATGATACACATCAATCAACCCTAATGTCACCTAGATACTCCAATGTCACCACAATTATCCGTGGGTCAATTATACGATATGCATCAAACAACTTCAGATTCATAATATTCAATCCAACACAAAGAACCTCAAAGAGTGCCCCAAGATTTCTACTAGGGAAACAAGGATGAAAACATGTATCAACCCCTATGCATATATTACCCCAATGTCACCTCGTGAATCCACAAGTTGAGTGCCAAAACATACATCAAGTGAATCAATAGAACACCCCATTGTCATCACGGGTATCCCACACAATACATACATCAAGTGTTCTCAAATCCATTAAAGTATTCAATCCGATAATAGTGAAACCTCAAAGGTAAAACTCAATTCATCACAAGAATATAGAGAGGGAGAAACACCATATGATCCAACTATAGTAACAAAGCTCGCAGTACATCAAGATCGTGCCAAATCAAGAACATGAGAGAGAGAGAGAGAGATCAAACACATAGCTACTGGTACATACCCTCAGCCCCGAGGGTGAACTACTCCCTCCTCATCATGGTGACTGCCAGGATGATGAATATGTCCTCTGGTGATGATTTCCCCCTCCGGCAGGGTGCCGGAATGGGCTCCCGATTGGTTTTTCGTGGCTACAGAGGCTTGCGGCGGCGAAACTTCTGATCTAGGGTTCTTTTTGGGGGTTTTGGTATTTATATAAATTTTTTACGTCGGTCTCACGTCAAGGGTGTCCATGAGGCAGCGACAAGCCGCCTCCGCACACCCTGGGAGGGTGGGCACGCCCCCAGGCTTGTTGCTTCCTCGTGAAGCTTCTGGTCCTTCCTCGATGCTTCGGGGGTCTCTTTTCGTCCACAAAAAATCACCGTAAATTTTCAGCCCATTCTGAGAACTTCTATTTCAGCACAAAAAATGACACCACGGTAGTTTTGCTAAAAACAGCGTCAGTCCGGGTTAGTACTAATCAAATCATACCAAAACCATATAAGATTGTTGTAAACATGGCATGAATACTTCATAAATTATAGATATGTTGGAGATGTATCAGCATCCCCAAGCTTAATTCCTGCTCGTCCTCGAGTAGGTAAATGATAAAAGAAATAATTTATGAAGTGTGAATGCTACCTAACATGTTTATCAATGTAATCTGTCTTTATTTGGCATGAATATTCAGATCCATAAGATTCAAAACAAAATTTTATTATTGACATAAAAACAATAATACTTCAAGCATACTAATAAAGCAATCATGTCTTCTCAAAATATCATGGCTAAGGAAAGTTATCCCTACAAAACCATATAATCTTGTCATGCTCTATCTTCATCACACAAAGTATTTATCATGCACAACCCCGATGACAAGCCAAGACATTGTTTCATACTTTTAATTTTCTCAAGCTTTTTCAACTTTTCACACAATACATGAGCGTGAGCCATGGATATAGCACTATAGGTGGAATAGAATATGGTGGAGGTTGTGAGGAGAAGACAAAGGGAGAAAATCTCACATCAACTAGGCAAATTAATGGGCTATGGAAATGCCCATCAATTGATATCGATGCAAGTGAAGAAGGCTGAGGCTGAGGTGGCCGAAAAGAGAGCGGTTGCCGACAAGGCGATGGCCGGACTTGAGAAGGCGAAGACCGCCGGGGAAAAGCACGAGGCTCGAGTGGCTAAAGTGCAGGTGGAGCTCAAGGATGACGTCACAAAATGTAAGGCCCTTGAGCAAAAATAGAAGGAGTAGGCGTCCAAGCTTTCCAAGGCGGAGAAAGAGCTCCAGGAGGCCAGGACGGAGGTGCGTGGTGTCCAGGAGGAGCTCCGCCAAGTGGGGCAAATCGCAGATAGGAAGAAGTACTCACTTCAGAGTGTTTTTTGGCGGCAACAGGTTCGCCTTGCTGACGCGATTCAGGTGCTCCGCAAGCGTTTTTGCCGAGCTTCCGAAGAGTGCGGCGGCTGTGGCGGAGCACTATGCTACGCGGGAGGAGGACTCCGAACGGCGGCTTTTCTGGTCGCAGTTCCAGGCGCCCGAGCACCCTCCGCTCCTCAACAACCAAATGAAGCAGTTGATGGAGATGCATCGAATGGCTGAGCCAGCACTGAAGGATCTTTGTGTCCGGCTGTGGCCCGCAGAGCCCATTCCGGACAACTACTTTGGCTTGGTGCAGAGGTTGCGTGATGCATCGCTTCGGATTGATACCGTGAAGCATTCTGCGTGCCTTGAAGGAGCTAGGCTGGCCTTTGCGAAGATCATGGTTCACTGGCCGAAGATCAAGCCAATGGAAATGGCCACTGGTCCCCCGCCAGTTGGCAAGGAGCATCGCTGCCCCGAACTGTACTTCACACATGTTATGGATGGTGCTCGGGCGATAGAGGGTCAGTGTTCCAAGGATGTAATCATCGAGTGATTGTATGAAGTTGATAACTGAACCTTTTACTTTATAATGTGCCCCGTGTTTATGTTATATATTGTGGTGTTTATTTTGACTCCTGTGAGGCCGTTTATTATTCTGAAAGCTACCAGTCGTCGGCTTCAACCCCCAAGTAAATATTGCAAGGGGTGTTTCATCTCTGCATTGTTAACCATAGCTGATGTCTCGGTACCCGAATGCAGTAGTGCAGGAGAGAGACTAAGCAATCGAACTATGTGGCTTTATTGCTTTCACTTAGCCATAGGAGCTTGACGGCGGGAGCTAATGACTAGCCCCCCAGTGTGATGTACGTGGGAGCCGAGGCATGCCTTGGTAATCACATGGTTTGTGCTAGGAAGAACCCTGCGTGTGACATGAATAAATCGCCAACGATTTCTTAGCTTGACACCTGTCATCAGATCGCTGACCAGTTCTCGCTCACTATGACGGTCAGCCTTGGGCTTTCTCCCCTGAGGTGCTTAGCTGGACTAGCCAGTAGTACAATCACAGGGGTTCTCCCTTTACCTTCTTAGCCGAACATGTGGAACATAAGAGGGCAAGCACAGGAGCCGGGCAACTCAACTATTGACCCAAGACATAGTTCGGAACTAATGCATATAATGCCATATCCGAGACGCCGAACACACAACGAAAAGTGGTGCTAGACTTAGTACATAGAGCTTATGGGAAAACCAAGCCTTCGGCCAATTAACCGAGTTGTATTTGTTATATATTGTGTGCATGCCTAGCTGTTCGAAGAGCAAAAAAAGAAAAAGGGAGAAGAGGGCTAGACAATGCGGATGCCCGAACACCGTAAAAAGGTGTTTTTATTTTCCATAAGCTCTGGACGTCTATCCGTACAATTCGAACTGCTTAGGATTTTTATGGTAAGTAAGAAAAAGAGAATTTTATAGAGAAAGGTTTACATAGGGCCTTGATGCGTGGGTCAAAGCCTCAACTGTGCCCTGTTGCACGTCTGCGCCTTTGCTTCTGCGAGGTGAGGGATTGGACGTCCATGTAAAACACCGCATGTTGGCGAGGGGTGCCTTCGATAGGGACCTTGAGATGTATCCTTGCCGTCGTAGCTTGATGCTGAGCGAGTCTGGAGTCCTGCCCGTTGTCATTCGACGATGTAGTGATGTCGTAGTTCGGTTAAGCCGAACACATGGAGACATGTGTTTAATGTGAGCCCCCACGGCCGCCCATGGTATCTTGAGAGCGAAGTTGTGCTAACGAGGCACGTAGAGCACGGTGAAGGTGGGCATGCCATGGGGAGCACGTCCCTATTTGCGGTGAACACAGGCGGGCTCCAGTGACGGGGATCGGGCTCGAGCCCGTTTAGTTGTATCTCTGGCCTTTACGGCGGGCTGATACTTCGGCCCGTTGGCGACAGCTTGGTCTTCGGCCGCCAGGGCTGCAGTGTGTTCCTTAGTCCGGAGTGAGCACTCCATGTTGCCGTTGATTGTTATGATGCCCGAGGGACCGGGCATCTTCAGCTTCAGGTATGCATAATGCGGGACGGCGTTGAATTTGGCAAACGTCGTTCGGCTGAGGAGGGCATGATAGCCACTGCGGAATGGGGCGATGTCAAAGATCAAGTCTTCGCTTCGGAAGTTATCCGGTGAGCCGAATACCACTTCCAGAGTTACCATGCGTGAGCATCGGGCCTCTACGCCCAGAATAACTCCCTTAAAGGAGGTGTTGCTGGGTTTGATCCTTGACGGATCGATCCCCATTTTCCTCACTGTGTCTGCATAGATCAGAATGAGGCTACTGCCTCCATCCATTAGGACTCTCGTGAGGTGGTACCCATCGATAATGGGGTCAAGTACCAGGGTCACTGATCCTCTATGACGGATACTGGTCGGATGATCTCTACAATCAAAGTTGATCGGGCAAGCCGACCACGGGTTGAATTTCGGCGCTACGGGCTCGATGGCGTACACATCCCGCAATGTGCGCTTCCTCTCCTTCCTTGGTATATGGGGGGCCTAGATCATGTTCACCGTCTTGACCTCGGAAGGGAAGGGTTTTTGGCATCCAGTGTTCGGCCTGCGGGGCTCCTCATCGTCCTTGCTTCGTGGGCTTTTGCCCGAGTCTTTGGCTTGGAGCTTGACGGACTGCTTTATCACCCAACAATTGTGGTTGGAGTGGTTGGCGGGCTTTTCGGCGGTGCCATGAACCTGGCAGGGCCTGTCCAGGATTGCGTCCAGCTTGGTTGGGCCATCCTGGTTTCCTTTAGAAGGCTTTTTCCGTGACCCAAAATTTGGATTACGGAATCCGGCATTCACTGTCGTCTCGTCAGCTTCGTCCTCGTTATGGCGGCGTTTGTTCTTGTTCCTTCGTGGCTTCCCGTTCCCTTCCTGGACTTCTGAGGTGCTGGGGGTGTCAGGGTTGGTGCTTCTACGAGCCAGCCAACTGTCCTCTCCAGCGTAGAAGCGGGTCGTTAGGGAGGTAAGCACGAACATCGTTCTCGGCTTGTCTTGGCCAAGCTGGCGTGCTAGCCATTCATCCCGAATGATGTGCTTAAAGGCGGCTCTAGCTTCGGCGTCCGGATGGTCAACGATCTGGTTCTTCTTGGTCAAAAACCGGTTCCAAAATTGCTAGGCTGGCTCACCGAGCTGCTGCATTACGTGGCTCGGGTCATCGGCATCTGGGGGGCGGACATAAGTGCCCTAAAAGTTGGCTCGGGAGGCCTCCTCAAGCTCCTCCCAACACCCTATGGAGTCTTCGGGAAGGCTGTTTAGCCAGTGCCTGGCCGGACCCTTGAGCTTTAATGGTAGGTACTTGATGGCATGGAGGTCGTCTCCTCGTGCCATATGGATGTGTAATAGAAAATCTTTGATCCATACTACAGGATCTGTTGTCCCGTCATAGGGCTCAATGTTCATAGGTTTGAAACCTTCTGGGAATTGGTGCTTCATCACTCTATCCGTGAAGCAAATGGGGTGAGCAGCACAACTGACTCGGTCTACGTCGCGTGGGAGATCATCTATCATCCGGGCTCGTTGCAGTTCCCGGGCTCTATCATTTCGGTCTAGTCAGGATTTATACTCGTCCAGTCTAGCAGGAGGATCTCTTTTGGGCCTATAGATGGACCTTGTCAGGCCTGCCCGAGCATCCAGGTCACAGCAGAGGTCATACTCATAACATGGCTGTAATGGTTCCTTGCCTTGACGTCGAGTGTGAGTGGGAGGTTGTTCGGCTTTGTCAACTGTCCGATCTCGTCATCGAGGGGGGCGGTCTGGTTGATCTGCCTGAGTGTACCTTGGAGGTGCTGGCTCTATGGCCTCGTCATCGAATTGCGGCAGTCGCTTCCGTTTCGGGTAACTTTTCGTCTGTTGCTTGTGGTCATACTCCTCTTCAGCATCCAGGACTTTAGTCCATCTCTCATTAAGCGTATCATGTTCGGCCTTTATTCTCTGCCACTGTTTCTTCAGGCTGTGCGCAGTGGCAATGAGCCGCCGCTTGAATGGCTCTTGATCCAGTGGGTCTTCGGGGACGATGAAATCTTCGTCACCCAAACTCACCTCCTCTTCAGAAAGGGGGGGGTACTTGTTGTCTTCAGAGTCATCAAGGTATTCGGGATCGAGGGGATCCTCATGCTCCTCATGATTGACTTGTGGTTGTTCGTCAGCGCCGGGGTCGTCAAGGTTGTCCGCATAGTCCGGGGTTGCATTTTCTCCAGTGTCTGTGTTGCTTGCATGGCTTCGACGCGCCTTGGAGCGGCGGCGTTGTCTGCGGTGCTTCGGAGGCTCATCGCTGGGCCTGCCGTTATCCTTCCCGGGAGAGCCGTTGTCTTCTTTCAGGGTGTCCACCATGTAGACGTCATAGATGGATGTGACCGTCCAGCGGCCGGTGACGGGGGGAGCAGCATTGGTGTCAGCCGTGGCTCCACTATCCTTGTCCATATATTCAGCATTTCCCGATGTGTATTCCAACATGGTCGTTAAGTCTTCGACTATGGCTACTAAGTGGGTGGTGGGTGGGACATAAAATTCCCTGAAATCTGCCTCAAGGGGCCGCTGAACGCAGGAGGAGGTGGACCCTCCCGAATAGCCATCATCTGGATTCGGTCCAGCGCCTCGTTTAATAAGGCGAGGGTCACCGGACTAGTACTCGGTGGCCGTTCAGGGCCAGTCTTCGACATGGCGAGGCAAGGAATGATCTGGGCCCGGACTGGATCTTGGTCTTCAAGGGTCGAGTTAACCTCGAGGCCCGGGGTCGGACCGTCGTAAGGGGCCGAGGGAAAAACCTGGCTCGAAGCCGAGTTGATGAGGGGGAGTTCAGCCAGGGATGATTCCTGGCTTTTGAACGTCGACCCTTCGCCGTAGCTCGAGACCAGAGGCGTGTCATGAGCAGAGGATTCGGCCGAGAGTGACTCTTGGCGTTCGAACACTGCCTCCGCGCTAAGGCCAGAAGCTGGGTCTTCGGTAGGCATGGCTGGAGGGAATCCCTGGTCTCCGAACAGAGGGGAGCTGGCCGAGCTTAAGGCCGTCCAAAGGGTTGAGGCCGATCCATAGATCGGATCGGGGGAAAGCTCCAGAGCGGGTATGGTAGGGCCCACAGGGATACCCGATGAGGCTGCGAATCCGGCGAAGACCAGATCACCTTGAGCATCTGCGACGTACTCCAGATTGCCGAATCTAATCCGGTGCTTGGGGCGAAACTATCGATTTGGTTTAGATGACCAGTTGGGTTGGCGTGCAGCATGATGCTGCCAAACGCGAAGAGTTGGACGGGGACGAAGAGGTCCCCAGAGCTGACGCCCTCTGTCGGTGTCAAAACCGGCGGATCTCGGGTAGGGGGTCCCGAACTGTGCGTCTAGGATCGATGGTAACAGGAGACGGGGGACACAATGTTTACCCAGGTTCGGGCCCTCTCTATGGAGGTAATACCCTACTTCCTGCTTGATTGATCTTGATGAATATGAGTGTTACAAGAGTTGATCTACAACGAGATCGTAATGGCTAAACCCTAGAAGTCTAGCCTATGAGTATATGGTAATGAATCTGTCCTATCCGGACTATGCCCTCTGGTTTATATAGACACCGAAGAGATCTAGGGTTACATGGAGTCGGTTACATAGGAGGAAATCTTCAAAATCGGTCGCCCAGCTTGCCTTCCACGCCAAGTAGAGTCCAATCCGGACACAGGTATAGTCTTCGGTCTTCATGTCTTCATAGCCCATCAGTCCGGCCCAACAGATAACTGGCCGGACGCCCGAGGACCCCTTAGTCCAGGACTCCCTCAGTAGCCCCTGAACCTGGCTTCAATGACGAGGAGTCCGGGGCAGATTGTCTTCGGCATTGCAAGGCGGGTTCCCCCTTTTCCGAACTCCAAGATAGTCTTTGGATGCGATGATTGTATCCGGACCTGTTACACACCACACACAACCGCAGAGAGAACTTATATACTTTACATGAGTCCCATCCGCTGACAATTGTTTATGACATTGTATCACGCCTGCCCGGTTATTATTTCCAACCGTTGGCTAGCCCATCGCCCCACGTCTCAGGAAGCAGTTTTATTGGCACGTCTTGTCAAAGCAAAGATCGTGTCCCCTTATCGCGGGATTCTCATCAATGCGGGCATGGGTAACCCAACCGTGTCGTTTACACAGCCCTTGGGAATAGGCGAATCTCAAGGCGAGTGAGGAGGCGTTTAATATTTGTTGCCTTTATAAGGAGATAAGGATTTCCATGATCTGTCCCCGAATTCTTTCCTCAACATTTCAGCGTTTATCGTCGTATGCGAGGCCTTCCTTCGCATCCACCCCCACTTCGGACTGTGGCTCAAAGTCTTCAACGCTGTGGCTCAAAGTCTTCAACGTGAAGCCAAAGGTGGTAGATGACCAGCACGCGGAGTGCGGAGGGGCAATGGTGAGTAAATTGTCCAACGTCTCTTGGCCGAAAAGCACCTTTGTGGATACGGTAAAGGAGTGGCAGAAGCAGTGGTTCTACGTTACAGAGCCACGCAACACCTCCTGGGCCGCGGCTGCCGAATTCTGCCCAGGCGCTCCTATGCGACTCACCTCCTGGGTCAAGAAGAGTCCGGACTGGTGTTCGCCTGACGAGCTGCTGCAGACGCGTGTTCAGAGCATGGTGACCAAGAGCGTCAAGCTCGTTGATGTGATCCAGGTGATGTTAGTTCGCCGGATCCTTCCATGCCAGCGCTGAAGCCGGCCGCTGTGGGAGTTCAATCCCAAGAAGCATCGGACCCTGGTGAGGCTCTTCGAGACTACGCATGAGGGCGCATGGAAATTGCTCTTCAAGGGCAATGAGAAACCTCCAGCCACGGATTCGGACCGTGGTCACGATTGTACACACCCCGCCAGCAAGGTATGTTATTTCGAACGAGTCCTCAACTTAATTGTTTCGAGGATGATGTCTGAGCCTTTGTTATTGCTCCTTCAGGACTGGACGGAGAGGGCGAAGCGGATCCAGTGTCCGGCTCCACTGCCCGAAGAACCAGTCATCCCGCGCTTGGCGGAGATGCTAGTACCGGCGCCATATAAGGCGCCGGAGAAGAAGGCCAAGAAGGCAAAGGGGGCCAAGAGCGGCCTCCGTCGTAAGGGTACTTCGGACGCGGCGTCCGAAGATGACAAAACTCATTCCTCTGTCCCTAAGGACAATGACGGGGGAGAGGAGGAGGAGGAAGAAAACAATCCTCCCCCTGAGGAGAGGAAGAAGAAGAGGGCGGCTCCGGCACATCTAGAGGCGGAGGCGCCTATAAAGGGGAAGGGCGTTCCGGCGGCCAATACTGCGTGGGACGTAGACAGTAGTCCGGAGCGACGCCCCCGCACAAAGCCCCAGGACACATCGTAAGTGACATGGCTTATTTATGCGCAAATCCAGCCCTTTCTCTCAATTATCTTGATGTAGTTAACCGTACTATTGCAGTCCGACCCGCGACCTAATCCAGCGATCCTCGTCTGGAAGTTCGTTGGCTTCGTCGGAGATGGCGAGCCAGTCGCCACCGCCTGCTTAATCCCTTGGGGCCTGGGACGACGCTGAGGCGCTGTCCCGGAGGGCCGATCCAAGCTGGGGAGGAACCCGCGACGCTGCCTGGGAGGCGCCGTGAGGCGAAGCCTCCACTGCCGGACACATGGAGGAAACGATCCCCATGGAGACTGGCGAAGAGGGCTACATCCAGCTTGGCCCTCAGCCGGATACCATTCCGGAGACCCATATGGCTCCGGAGTCGGGCGGGCAGCCCCCTTTGAAGGAGGGGGGTGCACCGTTTCCGCAGGTGGCCCCTATCCATCCAGGGGCGCCGGATAACCTGATGGAGGCGCTACGAGGCGCCTCCATTATGGACGAGCACCGTGTTCTTATGAGCGTGCTGATCGAGAAGGTTCAGTCCGCCAAGAGTGGACTGAACGAAGCCGGCAGCAACCTGCTGATAGGTTTTGAGGTAAATAATAGAGAAAAAAATACATATAGTCAGTAGCCCCTCAGACGCTGTCCGGTGCTCGGTGTGACACCCAAAAATTTTATTTTTGGTTTTATCAAAATCTTTATTTGATTTGAAGGAGGGTATTTAAATTTTTCTTCTAAAGAACTCTCCCTCTCAAAAAAAAATTCTTTTATAACAAGTATTTTGTTTGGTTTCACCCAAGACTTGATCTTTGGTCTTGGAGGTTTTTCATCTTATGTTGACTCAACACCAATGTTTTTCATTGGGAAAGTTTTTGAAAAATCTTCTCCTTTTTAAAATAGCCCTATGGCATTTGGAGTGATTCTTCCCCTTTCAAAATCTCCTCTTGCCATGACCTTAGTGGAAATCCTCTCCCAAAAGCCATCTCCCCTCTTTGTGTCTAGATAAACTTCAAATCCAGCAAGTTGAACTCCCCCATGATTTTGTTTCCATTTATTTCTAATCAAAATCTTTTTCTATCCTCTACTTTGGCTCTTGGAGATTTACAAAGGAACTACCATTTCTCCTTTGAGTTTTGCCTCCAAACAAATTTCCCTGGCTAGTCCTTAGAGCCCTCAACCAAGATCCATGAAGATCCACTGGTCTCCAGTTCAAAAATTTCAAATTGTGCTTGCTGCAAGTTTGGACCATATTTGTCAAATTTGATGAAATTCATTTGTTTTCTCCTCCTAAAAATCTGAGAAAATTCAGGCAGCCTCTGGATGCATCGAGAGGTCACCTCACCAAGTCCCAGCTCCAGAAAAAAAATTCCTCATCCAAATCATTTCGTCGAACAACTGAAGGGCACTGTTACTGTCAAGTTCAGAAAGTTCAGTATACAGTTTCAGTGAGCCGCTGTCGTTTTTTCAAAACTACTAATGGCGCACCGTGGGATGGTGCGCCATTAGTAGTTCAACTAGTAATGGCGCACCATCCCACGGTGCGCCATTAGTAATTATGTTTCAAATTTTTTTTTCAAATTTTTTTTATTTTGTTACAAATTTTGTTTGTTTCAAATTTTTTTTTTAAAAAACTACTAATGGCGCACGGTTGGGATGGTGCGCCATTACTAGGTGAACTACAAATGGCGCACCACCCCCACGGTGCGCCATTAGTAACTTGGCCCATTCCACCGAATGCACCCCCCCCCCCCCCCCGTGGACCGCCTTTTCAGTTTTAAAAAAATAAAAGAAAATGATGGAAATGTCAAAAAATAAAATAAAATAAGTTTCCCATGTGATATGTGGTCTAGTTGTTGGGAAAATTAACAAATATGAATTTCGACTTTATTTGCAAAATCTCTCTGGAATTTCTTAAAATGGGCATAACTTTTGCATACGAACTCGGATGAAAAAGTTTTTTATATGAAAAATCATCTACTCGAAAAGTTACATCCGAATTTAACTGGGGGAACCCCGTTAAACATTTTCAAAATCCTCAAAAACCTAACAGAAAAAAAGATACGGGGCTTTCAAGATCTAGAGGCAAAAAAATTCAAAAAATTTCAAACTTACTAGTGGCGCACCGGTTGCTAGGTGCGCCACTAGTAACAGAAAAAAAAATTGTTTTGAATTTTTTTTGGATTTTTTTTTCAAAAAATGATTCATAATATGACATGGAAGTTTCAAATATTTTTCAAAATTTCATCATACTCATGAATATGAACAAAGTCCTAGACATCAACAAGGTTTAATAGGATTGATATGATAGATATATCAACAAGTGGCTGTTAAGTGAGGTGGTGCTGGGGTTGGATAGAACTGCGAAGTTAAGCGTGCTCGGGCTAGAGTAGTGTGAGGATGGGTGACCTTCCGGGAAGTTTGACCACTTAGTGCGATTTGACTTGAGATTAAGCATATTGACCCGAGATTAAGCCATAGTGACCCGAGATTAAGAAAAAAACAAAAACAAATTTGACAAAATTTGAAAAAAATTGACAAAATTTGAAAAAAATTGAAAAAAAAAATGTTACTAATGGCGCACTTCTATGTGGTGCGCCATTAGTATACCAGATACTAATGGCGCGAAGTTAAGCGTGCTCGGGCTAGAGTAGTGTGAGGATGGGTGACCTTCCGGGAAGTTTGACCACTTAGTGCGATTTGACTTGAGATTAAGCATATTGACCCGAGATTAAGCCATAGTGACCCGAGATTAAGAAAAAAACAAAAACAAATTTGACAAAATTTGAAAAAAATTGACAAAATTTGAAAAAAATTGAAAAAAAAATGTTACTAATGGCGCACTTCTATGTGGTGCGCCATTAGTATACCAGATACTAATGGCGCACCGTGCGCTATACATGGCCCCCTGGGAGGCATACTAATGGCGCACTGTTGTATATACTAATGGCGCATCTGGGGTGCGCCATTAGTATACCAGATACTAATGGCGCACCAGTGGTGCGCCATTAGTAAAAATATACTAATGGCGTGGCACTAATGGCGCACCACTAATGCGCCATTAATGGCCAAATTAGGTGCGCCATTAGTAGGCCTTTTCCTAGTAGTGACGCCAAGCCACTGGGCAGACCCCGAGGGAGTCTTCTTCCCCAACTCCGGCCGCCTCGACCCGCTTTGGGATCCAGCACGATTCGCTCCCGTGCGTGCACCCCTGCCTCTCAACTCTTGCCAGTAGCCTCCTAGTGCATCCACATCTCTGACCCGCGCGCCAATTTGAAGTTTGCAGCACCCACCGGAGTATTCCTCCATCGCCCGAACCACCGTCCGCCGGAGATAGGGTCGCCGTCGACGTGGTGCTCTCCGATGGTCAAGTCCACCACCCACCGACGCGGAAGAACACCCTGAACCCGTAGGTACCCTCCGATCGCTCTGCCTCGCCATGGTTCAACGCCGGCGACCACCGCAGCCTTCGGGCGCCGGCGAACTCTGTTGGAGTTTTGAACCTGACGGGTGGGACCCCCCCCCCCCCGTCAGCCTCTCTTCTTTTCCCCTTCGAACCGTTTTCTGAAAACGCCTTCGGGCAGAATGTGTTTTCTCTCCGGGCTAACGTATTTCTTACCGAAGCGTTTTCTGCTTTTTCAAACAAGTCCCTGGATCTTTTCTGTTTCATCACAGATCAGTCCTTGGACTAAAACCCTTATATCTTTTAAATAAAAGATGCTTTTGGATTGATTCTTTTTCTGTCAGTCTTATATTTTTGTCTAGTTTTTTATAGTATTTATTTGGAAAAAAATTGGAACAATTTTTATGCACGCAATGGTTTTCACGTTAGTATACGGTTTCGTTATACCGTAGGTTCCGGAGGAGGTGGCGGAGCCGCGAACTTCGCCGAGCTAGACTCCGACTTCTCCGAACCAGGCAAGCATGTTTGAACCTTATATATGATGGGTGTTTTGCATGTTTGCTTGAATAGTTTGTGCATAGCATATGAGCATCGGTGAGTGTTACGTTGCATGCAAGGCAACTAACCGTGTGCTTCGAAGTTTTACTGTGATCTCTTGATGAGAGACGACCTGATCATGTGGTGACATGAGAGGTAGTAAGATGGTATTGTTGTAGCATGCCAGTCTTATGTCATCCGATAAACTCCGACGTTAACGTGGACCGAGCCACGTTATCGTTCGTCCCCTCCCGTGCTGCCACATGTTTTCTGCAAAGAATACGGTTTAGTAAGTTGCAAACCTCTTTCCTTGTACACACCAAATAGAGGGGCCGGGATGAGGGTTCCATGGCCCTGGATTAAAGCCAGTCATCCGGTCAGGGGGCATGGGTGTTTCCGGTTGGGACCGAGAGGGGGGCACCCCTTAGAGCGCGCGATATAAATTTGATCCCATGCTACGCGAGGTTGTAGCCTCCCCGTCTCAAAGTTTTTCTTGAACGTTGCCTAGGGTGATTCCTGGCATCGGAATGTGGAATGGGTGTGTACTGGATAGATGTGTTTCTCCCAAAATACCGTAAACGGAACTAGTCCCCTGTGACTACTGAAATCCGTTGGCTGTGGTTAAGAGTACAAACTCTGCAGAGTCAAATCCTTCCGAGTCATCGCGTTCATGGTCAAGGACCGTGGCCAGCATATCCCTATTCATATCAGTCCGCGTGTCAGTTTCCGTGGGAATCTCGGTGAACAAGTTTGAGTGGTAAACTCTGTTGAATGTTATTCCTGTGAATGGACTAACCGGTTTATTATTTCGTACCTGAATATTCCCTTGAAATGATTTAACTTCATGAGCTACTGGAATATTAAGTTATGAAATATGAGCCCTTTATGTGATGTCGCTCAGACGTCCGACTGTGGCACTCTTGTTGTTTACTTTCGATATAAGCCCTTTATGTGATGTCGCTCAGACGTCCGACTGTGGCACTCTTGTATTTACTTTCGATATAAGCCCTTTATGTGATGTCGCTCAGACGTCCGACTGTGGCACTCTTGCTGTTTACTTTTGATATAAGCCCTTTATGTGATGTCGCTCAGACGTCCGACTGTGGCACTCTTGCTATTTACTTTTGATATAAGCCCTTTACGTGATGTCGCTCAGACGTCGGACTATGGCACGCACTGTTATTTATATTCCATTATAAGCCCTTTATGTGGTGTTGCCTTGACGCCCGACTGCGGCATAGTTAATTTATTTGTATCCTTTCGACGAGTCATTCAGACACTCGATTGGTCTTCAGTATTACTTTGAGATTTTGGGAGGACTACCGCCCGACTTCCTTTTTATTTCCCATGCATAGCTATTTTATTATCTGAGTGCGCATTATTAATCTGTTTATTTGTATCATGTTTGCATTTGTTATATCTTATTTCCAAACTGTCTTGCGAGTACTTTCATAGTACTCACCTGGCTTGTTGATTTGGCCAGATGTTGACGAAGGCGATCTCATGGATGAAGAGTTTGATAGTGAGTCCGACGCCTAGAGCAGTCCCAGTCAGTCCCGTGCGATCCTGGATTTTGGTCACTTGTATTATATACGCTTCCACCACCCACAATAAGAATCCTCGAGCCTCACTCCGACGCTCGGTGAGCTGTTAGATTCAGGAGTCATGTCACCCACTTCACTGTGACATATCCACCACCGCTTTTATTGTGAGTCAGTAGTTATGCCACCATATCCGCCTTTATGTGTAATATCAGCGTGCTTGTAATAAATTGTTGAGCAGCCTCCGCTCAACCTTGTATTATATTTAGTACTCCTGGATTCTTCTGTAATCAAGAAATTGTCTACCAGTAAGAAGGATTCTTCTCTACTGGTCCATAAAAGGGATCGGTTTCTCAATAAATGTTTTATGGGAAATCCAGTCGTGACACTCGGTAAGAGGAACCGGACAGAGGATCAATCATCTAGTGAAGGAGACTAAAGCAGGTGTCGCTGTTGGCCGCGACCTCACATGCTGCCGAAGTCTCTGAACTGAGGCACAGGCTGGAGCGGCCCGAGAACGAGCTCGGCGAGGTTAGGGTGCGGCTGCAGGAGAAGCAAGGTAAGTAATGTCTTGCTGTGTGTTCGGAAAGCGAAGACGCTGTGTATTGACTGTAATGTCGAAATGTATGCAGGAGCCGCGACCGAGGTCGAGGCCCTGAGGAGGGCCCTGGGCGAGGCCGAGGGGAAGGTTGTCCAGCAGCAAGCCGCCCGTAAGAAGCTCAAGGCCCGTGTCAAGGAAATCCAGCAGGAGCTCCAAGATGCAGTGAAGAATGTGAGACCTTGGAGAATGATGCGTCGGCTCGGGAAGCCGAACTCACCAAGGCTCATCAGGGCGTGGAGACCACGCGGAATGAGGCCCAGGCCGTCATCCAGGAGATCCAGGAGGCCAGGAAAATCACGGCGGGTAAGGCTTTTAAGATGCAAAGCAAGTATGCGGAGAGGCAGTACCTTTTACTAACCCGGGTTCGGGGTTCCCCAGGAGCTTTTGCAGATCTACCACGCAGCGTATCAGACGCTGCAGAGTTCTACCGAGCTGAAGGAGGAGATTCTATGGAGAAGCTATTCTGGGCGCAGTAGGCGGCGCCAAAGCATCCCGTGTCTTTCACCGATCAGCTGAAGCAGCTAGTGGAGCTGCACCGGGTGGCCGAACTAGCCATGAAGGATTTGACAATCCGGCTATGGCCAGCCAAAGCTATGCCCGGCAGCTACTTCGGACTCGTGAGGCGCCTAATGGAAGCCCGTCTGTGGCTGGACGTCGTCAAGCGGTCTGCCTGTATTGAAGGTGCCCGTATGGCCTTCGCTTGCTGCAAGATGTGGTGGGCGAAGATGAACGTTGTTGAAGTTGCCAGCGGGCCGCCGGAGGGCAAGGAGCACCGCACACCCGAGAAATATTTTGCAGATGTCATAGAAGGGTCTCGACTTATGGCAGCTCAATGTTCGAAGGACATTATTTTTGAATGAATACATTCATGTTGTCCTTTTCCTTGTATTATAAAGACAAAGCTTGTTTTGTAATGTAATTTTGTTATGCTTTAAATTGTTTCCTCCTATGCGGCCGTGTTATATGCAATCTGAGGGTTGGCCAGTCGTCGGCTTCTGCCCTCACGTAATTAGTATGGAGGTGTTCGAGATGGGATCGAAACAATCTTGATCCAATTATATGGTCCTTGAAGGAGTTGTTTAGCGCAACGAACAAGGCAATCAGACTATACGGCTTAAATGCCCTCACTTAGCCATAGGAGTTTTATAATTAAGCAAGTGCGTAGCCCCTGGTCCAAGCCAGGGTGCTGTAAGCAGCTGATCAGGAAGTGCCAACCCTTCGCGCGACGCGGAAAAAATCTCCAACGATTTTGTAACCCTCGAACAGCTGACCGGCTCTCGCCGTATCATGACAGTCAGTTTTCGGCTTTCTCTACTGAGGTGCTCATCCGGTCAAGGCCAGGGCACAATCGCAGTAGTTCTCCCTTTACTACCCTAGCCGATAGAGCGGAACATAGGGTAGCAAGCACAGGAGCCGGGCAACCCAACTATTGACCAAATACATGATTCGGAGCCACTGCATATAATACTAAATTCGGGGTGCCAAACTTGTATACAAGAAGTGTTCGGACTTTGTTGCCGTGTTATGGGGCGATAAGCAGCCCCTGGCGAATATGAAACGTACAAAAGAGTACTGATGTAGCTGATAGGCAGATCGAAATGAAATGAAGTAAGAAGCGAAAACCACAGAAATTGGGCCGCAAATCATTTTTATCATAACTGAATGGATACGTCAAGGCGTATCTTATACAAATAGTGTGATAAGGACCCGGACTATTTAACATGCCGGGATCAAGAAGGAGCAGTGTGCGGGTCCTAGGAAATAAGTAAAAATACCGTCAAGAAGAACGTATGGAGGTTACCCTACGCACCTATGCTGCATGCCCCCTTTGTATGCCGATCCTTCGAAGGGGCTGGCGATCAGGCTCTTGGGAAAATGAACCTGAAATAGAAAAAAAAGTGTGTCCGGGGTCGGTCTAGCCGAACTGTAGTTCCCGGGTTGGCTTGTGCCTCCGTCGATGTCCATGGAATTTCGAGTGCGTAATTATGTACGCGTGGTACGAATGCCTCTGCTTCATCGGGACTGGGACGGAGGCCGAATTGCTAGTCGAGCTCTTGACGAGCCTTGCTGTCCTACTGCAGTGTAGTTCGGAACCTCTTGACGGTGTCCAGGGGCTCGGCAGCCGCACTATGGTGCTGTTTGAGAAGGCCGCTCTTTACCTCTGCTGCTAGGGAGGCGGTGTGCTCCTCTGTTCGGAGGGAGCATTCCGTGTTGCCATTGACTGTTATAACGCCGCGTGGACCGGGCATCTTGAGCTTGAGATAAGCGTAGTGTGGCACTGTGTTGAATCTAGCAAACGATGTTCATCCGAGCAGTGCGTGGTAGCCGCTGCGGAATGGGACAATGTCGAAGATTAACTCCTCGCTTCGGAAATTGTCCGGAGAACCGAAGACCACTTCCAGCGTGATTGAGCCCGTACAGCGGGCCTCGACGCCTGGTATGACTCCTTTGAAGGTAGTCTTTGTTGGTTTGATTCGTGAGGGGTCAATGCCCATCTTCGAACTGTGTCTTGATAGAGCAGGTTGAGGCTGCTACCACCGTCCATTAGGACTCGCGTTAGGTGAAATCCGTCGATGATTGGGTCGAGGACCAATGCGGCCGAACCGCCATGACGGATACTGGTTGGGTGGTCTCGACGATCAAAGGTGACCGGAAATGACGACCATGGATTGAATTTGGGGGCGGCTGGCTCTACCGCGTAGACGTCCCTGAGTGCACGCTTACGCTCCCTTTTGGGGATATGTGTAGCGTATATCATGTTCACCATTTTGACTTGAGGGGGAAACTTCTTCTGCCCCCTAGTGTTCGGCTGCCGGGGCTCTTCATCCTCGTCCTCACTTTGTGATCCCTTTTCTTTGTTTTCGGCATTTAACTTGCCAGCCTGCTTGAAAACCCAACAATCCCTGCTGGTATGATTGGCTTGCTTGTCTGGGGTGCCGTGTATCTAGCACGGACGGTCGACTATGCGGTCCAGGCTGGAAGGTCCTTCTTTATTTCTTTTGTAGGGCTTCTTCTGTTGGCCGGACTTGGAGCCACTGAATCCGGCGTTGACTGTGGTGTCATCGGTGTTGTTGTCATTGCTTCGGCGTTTGTGCCTATTGCGCCGGAGCTTGCCAGTGCTATTCTTGGCCTCGGAGGGGCCTGTCTCGCTAGCTGTGTTGTTACTACGGGCCAGCCAACTGTCCTCTCCCGCGCAAAAGCGGGTCATGAGTGCCGGGAGGGCTGCCATGGACTTCGGCTTTTCTTGGCCGAGGTGGCGTGCTAGCCATTCATCACGGATGCTATGTTTGAAGGCTGCTAAGGCCTCGGCATCCGGACAGTCAATGATCTGGTTCTTTTTGGTTAGGAACCTAGTCCAGAATTTTCTGGCTGATTCTCCAGGTTGTTGAACTATGTGGCTTAGATCATCGTCGTCTGGTGGCCGGACATATGTTCCTTGGAAGTTGTCTAGGAAAGCTTCTTCCAAGTCCTCCCAACTGCCGATAGAATTTTCAGGCAGGCTGTTAAGCCAGTGCCGAGCTGGTCCTTTCAGCTTGAGTGGGAGGTATTTAATGGCGTGGAGGTCATCTCCTCGAGCCATGTGGATGTGGAGGATGAAATCCTCGATCCACACTACGGGATCGGTTGTGCCGTCGTATGATTCGATATTGACGGGCTTGAATCCCTCGGGGAATTCGTGATCCAGTACCTCGTCTGTGAAGCGGAGAGGGTGTGCGGCACCTCTGTACCGAGCCGTGTTGCGGCGTAGCTCTGATGGAGTCCGTCTGCGACACTCGGACCGGGCGTGGTTAGGTTTGTCACGTCTGAATAGGTAGCCGTCTTCGTGCCTCGAGGCACGTCCTCGCGATCCGTAGATCGATCTTGTATGTCCTGCTCTACTGTCCAGGGTCTACCGGAGGTCATACGTGTGACCCCGGACTCTTCCGTCTTTATTTTTGCGGGGCGGTTGGGCAGGCTGCTGTTCGGCCTGAGTTGTTGCTTTATCCCGACCGCGTGGTGGCCGGTCGGCCGCCCTGTCTCGACCACGTGGTGGTCGTTCCGCATTACGCGAGGGAGATGTGTGCTCCGGTGCCTCCTCATCGAATTGAGGTAGCAGTCTGCGTTTCGGGTAGCTCTTGGCTGGGCGCTTGAGGCCGTATTCTTCCGCTGTCAGGACGTCAGTCCATCTATCGACGAGCAGATCTTGTTCAGCTTGAAGCTACTGTTGTTTCTTTTTCAGGCTCCTTGCGGTAGCTATGAGTTGAAGCTTAAAGCGCTCTTGCTCCAGAGGGTCCTCAGGCACGATGAAATCTTCGTTGCCGAGGCTTGTCTCCTCTTCGGAGGGTGGGCGGTAACTATCGTCCCCCGAGTCATCTTCTATGGCCTGCTCATCAGGGTTGTCTTGTCTGTCGTCATGTTCCTCCTGTTCGGATGCAGCACCGACAGGGTCTTCATTGTTTTCGGCATCGCCCGGAGTGCTATTTTCTCCGGTACCAGTGTTTCTATCTTTTGAGCGGCGAGGCTTAGAACGGCATTTGGGGCGCCGGCGCTTGGACTGCGTCTCAGAAGGTTTATTCTTATCTGGCTCTTCTTTGTCGTCGCCAGATCCTTTGGGTGTATCAACCATGTATATGCCATACGAAGAGGTGGTCGTCCAACGTCCAGTGAATGGTGGGTGTCGGCCTTACTCATTGTCGGCATCGTCGTCCATACCGGTGATGTCTTCGGAGCCATAGTCAAGCACGTCGGTTAAGTCGTCGACGGTGGCTATGAAGTGGGTGGCGGGTGGGGAGCAAAATTCCTCATCGTCCGCCTCTAGCTCGAACCGAACATAGTTCGGCGCTGAGTCTTCCTCCAAGGACAAGTTCTTCAAAGAAGTTAGTACGTCACCCAAAGGTGAATGCTGGAAGATGTCTGCGGCGCTAAATTCAAAAATCGATAACCGATCCAGCTCGGTGTCCGCAGGCGCACTTGATCTGGAACATGCAGCCGGAGACGAGTCCGGAGTTCCATTGATGCCAGCATTGCAGGATGTTGAATCCGTGTGCGGCTCCAACGCCGCGGACTTTACGGCCTCGGAGGGGATGACTTGCTTCGGCACTGAAGCCGTTGCAGCAACAGGATCCATCTCCTGGGTGTGCTCCGATGACAGATTTTAGTCATGTTCATCGGAGAGAAGGAGAGCGATCGCCGCGGTCTCAAATCCATCGAAGATCAAGTCTCCATGGATATCCGCGACGTAGTTCAAGCTTCCAAATCTGACCTGATGGCCAGGGGCGTAGCTATCGACCTGCTCCAGATGGCCAAGCGAGTTGGCCCGTTACGAAGCCGCCGAACACAAATATTCGTCCGGGGAGAGAGGTCTCTCCCTGAACGACGCCATTACCGACGATCGAAGGGGCCATCGAGCCTTTCGTCAACGGCACAGTGGAACTCTCAATGAAAGCACCAATGTCGGTGTCAAAACTGGCAGATCTTGGGTAGGGGGTCCCGAACTGTGCGTCTAGGATCGATGGTAATAGGAGACGGGGGACACAATGTTTACCCAGGTTCGGGCCCTCTCTATGGAGGTAATACCCTACTTCCTGCTTGATTGATCTTGATGAATATGAGTGTTACAAGAGTTGATCTACCACGAGATCGTAATGGCTAAACCCTAGAAGTCTAGCCTATGAGTATATGGTAATGAATCTGTCCTATTCGGACTATGCCCTCTGGTTTATATAGACATCGGAGAGATCTAGGGTTACATGGAGTCGGTTACATAGGAGGAAATCTTCATAATCGGTCGCCCAGCTTGCCTTCCACTCCAAGTAGAGTCCAACCCGGACACGGGTATAGTCTTCGGTCTTCATGTCTTCATAGCCCATCAGTCCGGCCCAACAGATAACTGGCCGGACGCCCGAGGACCCCTTAGTCCAGGACTCCCTCACCCTCTCCGATGATCAGGCGAGCCATTGATCCTTTGGCGACCCAACAGCGGAACTCTCAATGAAAGCACCAATGTCGGTGTCAACACTGGCGGATCTCAGGTAGGGGGTCCCGAGCTGTGGATCTAGGATCAATGGGGAACAAGGGACGATGAACACGGTGTTTACCCAGGTTCAGGCCCTCTCGAAGAGGTAAAACCCTACGTCCTGCTTGATTGTATTTGATGTATGATATGGTTACAGAGTCGATCTACCTCGAGATCAGGCAGGTTGATGGGGTAATGAATGTTGCTCTAGCCCTAAAGACTAAGACCCCCTGGTTTATATAGACACCAATATGGTTAGGGTTACAGGAAATCGGTTACAAGGAAGGAAAGATCCGCCCTAATCTTAACTTGGAGGGCACACCACGACGCCGAAGACTTCCTATCCAGCCACAGATCTGTGCTCTGGTTCGGCCCCATAATGGCCCATCAGTTCGGCCCATACACAGTAAGCCTGCTGCCCGAGGACCCCTTAATCCAGGACTCCCTCACTACACATACCCAATCCTTCGAGTGAAGCCTTTTAAAATCTCTTGCAGCTCAGTCAATTTCTTCAGTGAGAGAGATGAAGTTCTTCTAGTCTCTGGGGAATTTGTTCTGACTGAGGAGTTAGGAATTCGCCAGTGCAAATTGCCTACAGTGAGGAACATGATAGCCCTGAGGAATTTGAGAGCTCAAATTTCCGACCGTTGTTGTGCTTCGTGCCGGCTGTCCCAAATATCTTATCCACATAACGGTCATATCATTAGCGGCATTTATGTCTTATCATGTCGGGCTGCTCCCGGGCTATAAATAGCCACCCCCTCAACCACTAGCTGGTTGGCTGCTCCGAGAGATAGATTGACACTTGTCATTTAGAGCATCCCATCCTCCAAGGACTTCGAGAGAAAATCATCAGTGAGGAAAAACCCAAACCCCAACACCTAAAACCAAAAGTGATTGAGCATCACTGAAGAAATTGTTCCTGAGTGGAACCAACGCTTGTTACCTTTGAAGACTGTTCATCTTCCAGACGGTTAGGCATCAAGGTCTAGAGCATCGAAGAGGAATTGTGGATCACCGAGTGACCAAGTCTGTGAAGGTTTGGAAGTCGCCTTGAAGACTTACCACGAGTGATTGGGCGAGGTCTGTGTGACCTTAGCTCAAGGAGAATACGACAAAGACTGTGTGTCCTGGGATTGTGTGTCCTTTGGTTTAAATACGAAGCCACTCCAACCAGACATACAACTGTCATAGCAGTTGGAACTGGTCTACCAAATCACTGTCTTCATCGAGCTACTGGTTCTATTTCCTTTGGTCGCAACAGCCAAAGGCAGACAGCCCGCGTACGCCTAATCGTCTACTTACGATTTAGTCGAAGCGAGTCCGAAGATGACTCATGTTCTGACATCTCCAAATCAGTTTTTTAAATCTCTGTTTGCTACACGGAGAAGCAAACGTTTCAAGGGACAAAATTCCTAGGCCATCATTACCATAAATTGATCTCACACAAGGCTTTCCAAGTGGTTTTGCTCACCAACGGTTGCTCCTTGCTCCACGCCAACACACAAGGGAATCAATTGGCAGAGCACGCGCCTGAAAGGCTGCTACGTGAGCGTGGACTTGAAGTCAACTGCTACGGCCTCGTCTCCACTTCGGGCTGCCTGCTTCAAACCAGCTTGGCGCCTGTACTGCGGGTTGTGGCTGCCTACGAGTCGCCGAGCAACCCCGTTGCCATGGTCGCCTCTGCTTCGACCCGCTTCCATGGCCATCTCCGCGCTGAGCCGCTGCCATCTCTACGGCCGCAAGCCGCCGCCCCGCCTCTCCCTGCTGGGCGTCGCCTCCGCCCATGGCTGCCACGGCCGCCGCAAGCACCCTCCGCCGGCTGTGTCGAGGCACCTCTGCCTGGTTTACGCCTCAGCCGGCCTCTTCCACCTGTCGCTACGGCCTTGAGCTGCCGCTTCGCGCCGCTCCAATCTTCTGTTAACGCATCCGCCGTTGTCAAAGTTGCCTTCACCGGGTCACCTCGTTTGCCGCATGTCGCTGCAGTTCTAAGTCGCCGCCGTCAGGCCTAACCCGGCCTCTGCCTTGGCCTCACGCCACCCTTGCCAGAGCAGGTGTTGAAGCCGCCAGGCCCGCGTTGAGCCGCCTCTGCTGTGAGATCATCTGTCGTTTACAAACATCAGCAAAGATGGTGCCATGTTGTGCTTATGAAGTGTACGTCAGCACCATCACGCACCGGCGTCTGCACCCGCTTACTGATGGAACAGGTGTGCGCAAGTCGCCGCCCGTGCATCTTAATCTACATCAACCCGCCGGAGCTGCGTTGAGCCGCCCTTGCCGCTTTGAGCCGCCAGGGTTATATTAAGTCGCCGGTCTGCCTGAGCCGTCGGAACTATATTGAGTCGCTGGTTTGCCTGAGCCACCTCTGTCGCGATAAACGGATCATCCGTCGTCTAAACAAATCAGGTGATATCCATCCAAATTTGTTTTATTAGCACATGTTGTTTTTGTCAAAAAACAAGTTTATCTTTGCCTTGGTCTGCAATATTGTTGACGCAGGGCATTTATTTATGAAAAAAAGTGATATTATACCACGGGGATGGAGGCACGCCAATATCTTTTGGCACAGGTGGTCGCCGTTACTCAACGGACTCCCGCACCGGCTTACAACGCCGTGGCCGTCTTTCGCGACCACGCCGGCTTACAACAAGGAGGACAACTCACATGTCTGCGACCGGCTTACAATGTGACGGACAACTTACCCGTCCGCCCCCGCGGCCGACTCGGCGTCCGCGTCGCTTACCGCTCCTGCGGTTGACTCGCCCGACCGCACCGACTTACAACGCCACGGCCGGCTCATCAGTCTGCTCCCGCGGCCGGCTCGGCCGTGATTGGTTTCAGCTTCACCATGATGATCATCAACTCCGCGGTGGATAATTTCTGGCCTGACATATCAGGTGAAATCAATCCAGTAAATTTTTATATATTATATATTGTTTTCTTTAAAAAGAGCAATTACTCTGGCTTGCGAGGTTTTTGATACAGGACAATTGTTCACTACATTAACACAACGTGGTTGACTCGCCCATCCGCGCGGCTTACCACGCCGACGATCGATTCGCCCGTCCGGACCGGCTTACAACACCACGGCCGGCTCATCTGTCTGTGCCGCCTCTGATGCAATGGTCATCTTTGCCATCCGTCCCTCGCGGGTTGGTCTATATATACACACTGGGCCGCACCTGTATGCATGAGCTGTTTATTGAATATGAGCGAATCACTGCTTGGGAAGCCTGGTTTTCTTCCAACAAATTGGAGGCGAATTATCATGTATTATCAGCCGCCGTCTGCACTGGATGGTTCAATGGGCAGGCGCACAAGTCGATGCCACTACAGTTTGGTTAACTTCAAAACATCCAGTTGGAAGGAACCATTGGCCGAGTTGCTGACACGGCTCATATGGGATCATTCATAACCCGCCGCAGTCACTTCAACCTTCTGTGGATTCACATTGCGCTATCAATACCAATGATATACACCTTATGCTATGGTCAATATGGAGAATCTCAAAGCCAACTCCTCGAGTCGTCTTGAGACTCGGGGGCTACAATGATATGACTCGGCATCATTGATCGATTTCAATGCATTCAAGAACTCCGGGTCATTGGAGGGAAAAATAACCCGGTCCCGGAGGCTGCCGCCATATTGGTGAAAAGTTTAAAGGCCGTCAGAAAATTTCCGGCTTAAAAAGAAGGATTCCGGTTTAGATCCGGCTCAAGAGACTTGACATCTCCCACAAAGCACTGAAGCTCTTAAATATCTGGTTTAAAATCCGGTTCAAGGGAAATTTATCTGCCACAAAGTTTTGAAGCTCTCAAATCCGGTTCAAAATCCGGTTTAAGGTAAATTTGTTTATCACAAAGCTTTGAAACTTTCAATATCCGGCTTTTCCGGTTCAAAAAGAATTTATCTCTCGCAAAGTTCGAGTTCTCAGGAAAAATTAAAGGGACCAAAAAGAGTCTTTACAAAGCACAACCCAAACATAGGTACCCTGCTTTAATGACCATTGGGAGCTGATCGTATTCGAATTTAGCTTAACCTTTTTGGTGTGACCCTGATCGTATTCGCATCAGAGTCGTTAAATATTCTTATGATCACTAGGGGGCTTCCTGTTCAAACATAGGTCGTATTCGAACCAAAGAGAACATAGCTGTCGATACCCTTTTGATCGGCACACTACCGAGCTCATTGGGGAGTTTCTTGGTCATATTTGAACCATAGCTCAACCCCCTTTGGGAACCGACGTGGATCGTATTCGAATCAGCGTCGTTAAACAACTCTCAAGGTCATTTGGGGCTTCCTGTTCAAACATAGGTCGTATTCGAACCAAAGAGAACATAGTTGTCGGTACCCTCTTGATCGGCAACGCCAAAGCCATTGGGGGCTATATGATCGTATTCGAATCTTAGCTTAACCCCTTTGGGACGGTTTTCTGATCGTATTCGAATCAGAAGCCTCAAAATTTTTTGAAGTCTCTTTTTGCAAACAATTTTTGGATTTTATTTGAAGCTCTTTTTTCATATCTAAAGTGTATATGAGTGGTTGCTATTTAACCCGGCTTGATTTTCGATGATAAATCGCCAGCTTATGACAATCATCATCTATGTGGAAGCATTGGCTTCTAAGGATTGGGTTATCACCCTTACTGCACAGGTCATGTAAACCGGCAGTACAAATTCAATATCACAGTGGTTATATGTGAGATATTATGACCCGCCCTGCGGTAAACCGCCAAGGGATCTTGTGATCTACTTGTGTGCAGGATAAGACTACATTTGGGCGGTTACCCGCCCTGGCTTTTAACGTTAAGTCGCCAGGGCATATGTTGTTTAAACTCTGTGCAGGATTTACAGGGCTATGACTTACATAAATGATTAAGTTCAAGCCCATCATCAAAGATTGAAATTGGTGTCTCAAAAGGGTTATCAATTCTTGGTTTTCTCAAAGGCTATAAGCCGCCGGGTTGTACAAATTCCGGCTTACAATGGAGGCGTATTAAGTCGCCATCGGCCAAGAGCCGCCGGGTATTTAAACTCCGGATTGACTTATCAACAGATGAGGTATTCAAAGTCGCTTTTGCGCAATGGCTATTATTTTATCAATGGATATAATTTATTCTACAATGGAAGGAATAGTCCCGAGTCGCTGCAGGCTTACAACCCGGCACTTGGGGGCTACATTATTTAAATTGAGATCACATCAAAATATGCAAGTCCCATGTCACTGCCAGCATGCACCATGGCACTTGGGGGCTAATGTAAAGACATTTTTTGCTCAACTTATTGAAGACCCGACTCATCACATTGTAATGAGCCGACCCTTAGGGGCTACCAATTGCTCCTGTCAAAAATTCGAGGTACACAAGCCTTAATCCATTATATTGAAAGATCCACTATTCAGTTGGTAGAGTACAAAGCTCTTAACCTTGTGGACGTGGGTTGAAGCCCCATGATGAAGATTACATCATATACTGTTATTATCAATGATCATATTTACAAAGTCCCTGCTCATTATTGCATAATGACCCGGCCCTTGGGGGCTACGCTGGTTGAAGTTTATATGAGCATAAGGCAATTACAAGTCCCAGGTTGCTGCAAGCATGACAACCCGGCACTTGGGGGCTACATAATATGGAGTATTCAGATTTTACTAGTGACTGAGATGAACAATATGGATTTCTTCAAAGTGGTAGCATTTATATTGAAGCAAGTCTTAAACCATCACTTTGTTCTATTCAAGACTTGGGGGGCTACAGGTATTATATTATTATCGAAGAAATATTTTCAAATTCTTTGTTTTTAGCAAACCAGATTGACCCGGCGTTACAAATCATTATGACTCTGTGTCTACAATCTGGCGTCATCAATAATCATGAACTGGCGTTGGCAACAATCATGACCCGGAATTATCAGCTTTTATAACCCGACAATAGTGGTAATCATAAACCGGCAAGTTCTACATCTTTAAACCGGCTGAATATCAGATGAGTTTTTCAAGACCAATATTTCTTAAGCCGGCGCTTTGAAAGCCGACTCAAGTGGATTATTCTTTACAATATTTCTCTACAAGAGACCAATGTCAGCAAATTGACTCTGAAGCTGGCTTATTGACCTGGACTTTTCAAAAGAAGTATCTGGATGTTTTGCATTGACAAAGTTGAAACATATCTGCTAAAGAAGATTTACTATGAGATCATGGACATATACATATCAACAAGGAAATGACAAGGACTTAAAGATGATCAGGTGCCGGTTCAGGAAAATATTTAACCCGGAGCACAACCTGTCAAATTTGTTCTTGTGTTTACGTTGCAGGATCAGTTTAACATGGATAAATCCAAATTAAACTGGGGGCTAATGTCGGGGATATACCATGTGGTATGACCCAGCCAGAAGTATGACCCGGCCGGACTTGGCGGCTCACAGAGACCCGGCGAGTATTTGGTGACTTACTGATAACCCCAACGGCGGATCAGATAGAAGACAAGGCCCAAGGCCCAGAAGGCCGGCTCACGTTTATGATGGGCCGGCTTAAGAAGAAAGGGATGACGAATATTTCCTTTACGAGGAAGCAAGACCCGGACTTGTAATTAACTTGTAAGAAAAGATAGACTAGTCTTAGTCCTACTAGGACTCCACATGTAACCCGCCCCTCTAACTTATATAAGGAGGGGCAGGGCACCCCAAAGAGGGAGAAGACAAGAAACAATCTCTAGGGCTAAACACCGAGAGCCGGTTCCCGGCGACTCTCCCATGATCATAATGAGACCTAGCCTCAAACAGCATGTAGGGTTGTTACCGGATGATGTTTCCCGGGGCCCGAAGCTGTCTAAATCCTCGTCTTGTGTTGCGTCTCTCGATTCCGCTCAACCCCTCTCAAGCTACCACATAGATGCGTTGTCCTCACGACTAAGTCCTGACACTAAGGACATCTGCCGTGACAATTCCACGACACTTTCATTTCCTCGTTTACTTGTTGATGAAATTGATCATTACTGTTTGAAGACTTTGACTGAAGACTTTCTCAATCTCCTCAATCCTATTTCTTCAGTTACCTTGTCTTCTACCTGCTTATCCTGTTTACACGCTACATGTGCTATGTGTATGTTTCATTTCATCATGATGACTATGCTACTGTCTTGTTATGCATGCACCTGAGTACTTTATCTGCTGGTTGTATTTCGTCACTTCGCAAATTTCTCAAGTAGTATTTCCTCAGTGACGAATTTGTAAAAATTGCCTATTCACCCCCCCCCCCTCTACTTAACATAATGCACTTTCAATTGGTATCAGAGCAAGGTACTTCCTTTGTTTAATGTGATTTTGGTTTAACCACCTAGAGTTTTAGTTATGTCGACTACATGCATGATCAAGGTGTCGGCTGGGTGTCCTACCTTCGATGGGATGGACTATCCCTACTAGAAGAACAAGATGCGCATGCATCTTGATGCAATTGACAATGATCTCTGGTACGTTGTGGAAAATGGCATTCCCTCCGTCACCCCCTCCGTAAACGCTACTGATGTGAAGAGATTCAAGCAACTCGACTCTCAAGCGAAGAATATCATATGTGGCCATCTGAGCAAAGGACGGTACGGCAGAGTGAGTGCTTTGGAGACTGCAAAGCTTATCTAGGATAGGCTGTCCAAGGTCAACGAAGGAATCTCAACACAACGTGATTCTCGAGTTGGCGTTCTTCGCAATCTCTTCAACCGCTTCAAAAGACTCGACAACAAAAATGTTCAAAAAACCTTCGATCGCCTCACTGACATCTCTAATCAGCTTCAAGCACTTGGTGCCACTGACATCACCGACCATGAGGTGGTGAAGAAATTGCTGAGATCACTTGATTCCTCATTCGATACACCCGCACTGATGATTCAAGAACGTGGAGACTACAAGTCACTAGATCCTGTTGATATCCTCGTAAGACTGGATACTCATGAATTCCAACAAGCTGAGAAGACAGATCTCTACGGGCCAAGCTATGGAAGATCACGTGCACTGGAGGCCAAGGAAATTTCCTCATCTGAAGGGGAAAATTCTGACAACAACCTTGGTGATCCTGAGGAACTAAGCCAGGCGCTAGCAATGCTCGTGAGGAAATTCCAGAAGTTCTCAAGGCGTGGCCATTTGGAAAATCTTCAAGAGGTGATGACTTGAGATCAGATTCTTCATCCCGCGATTACAAGAAAAGGACTTGCCACAAATGCAAAGGCATGTTCACTACATGGCTGATTGTCCTCAGTGGCTGAAGGAATCAAAGAAGAAGAAGTACAAGGATGACAGTTCAGATGACTCGTAGAAAAAGAAGAAATATTCAAAGTCCTCATCGTCAAAATCTTCAAAGTCTTCGTCTCACAAGAAGAGCAGTTCCAGAAAGGCTCGGGCATTCATTGGCAAGGAAATGGATTATGAAACTGAATCAAAGGAAAATGAGGAAGAGGAGGAATCTAAGGAGTCAGACTCTGGTGTGGCGAGCCTAGCTCTCGCTACTTCTTTCGTCAGCAAGTCCATCTTCAACACTGAGGAATATGGCAACTCCAACACCACTGATGATTGCGACGGTGACTTTGCTCCCACCTATTGCTTCATGGCAAAAGGTGCCAAGGTACTCAAATATCCTTCCTTTGAATCTAGTGAAGATGAATCTGATGAAGATCTCAAACCTAGCTATCCAAACTTGCTAATATTGCCATGAAACAACAAATAGCTTTGGAAAGGGTTCAAAATTTGCTAGAGAAAAGCGATGACCTGTTGGGTGAGGAAGTGGATCGAACTCAAACTCTGACTGATGATCTTCAATGACTTCAGTCTATGTTTGATAACCTTCAAGGTCGTCATGAAACTCTCTTAGCCGATCATGAGAAGCTTTCATATGAGTTTTTTCAAAGAAAGCAAGATCTTGAGAAACTAAGGGTGAGTCATGATGATCTTCAGAGGGAAAATGATTCCTTGCTTGCTCAACAGATCAGTTCCGCTCAGGAAGAATTCATTCCACCATGTCTGAAATGCATCGAACGTGAATCTGCTAATTCTTCACCTAAAAGTTCAAATGCTTTTATTGCTGTAAATTCTTCAACTATTTCTGTGGTCACAAGTTCCTCATCTGAGGATGCCACAAGTATCACTGACGAAAATGCAGGGGTGAAGGAATTGTATGTGACAGGCATGTACAAAAGCCTCAAAGGGCATCAGGCTCTTTGTGATGTGCTTAAAAAGCAGATCCTCAACAGGAACCCTAGGAAAGAGGGTATTGCATTTAAGAGGAAACTCAATGCTGATGGATCCTACTAGAAACCTGAGTAGTATCCCAAAACCTCATGGGTTGCTGCAAAAGGACCTCCCGTAGATCCATCTACTTTATCTGGTTTTACATGTGAATCCTCATATTCATCTGATGAGTCATTTGACTCTAACTATAAATTGTTCAAAAATAAAAATGGTGAGGTATTTGCCAGATATGTTGGAACTAATTGCAGGAACGGTCCTCCTATGAAGAAAATCTGGGTTCCCAAAATATGCCTTGAAAGTCTTCAAGTGAATGTCCTCATGACACCACCTGTGAAGAATAGGAACCCCAGATCAAATTCTTCATATGGACCAAAGTCTTCATATGGATCAAATCCCTCATCTGGTCAAACATACACTATCCTCGTGTTAATGCTTCTGTTTCGCTGGGAAAATCTAAGAGTCATGAATATGTGCATTATTCTTCAAATCATTATGCTCATATGTCCTCGAAGAATTTCTCTGCTTATTCATATGTGTACTCTAACCCCTCTTCTGTGAAACAAATTGCACTCGCTTTGATGCCACCTTTCTCATATGGAGCTCGCAAAATGATGAACTCTTTGCCACCCCTCCAGATGTGGGTGGTGAAGAAAAAGAACTAATCTCTTATGCCGGGTCAGGTCTCCAGACGAACTTAAAAGTCTGAAGAATTTGCTGGAGACCTGAGAATGCTTGAAAGGACGCAAGCTAATCATGAAGAAATGAATTACCCATTTCTCACGTCCTTATTGTTGTATCTATTGCACTACTTGATGAAATTCTATATGACGAATTTGATGTCATATTCTTCACTCTGAAGTATATGAGTTCGTAAGATGCACTAATTCTTCTGTGGGATGAATCCACCTCTGTGAGAATGTGGCCATGCTATCTATATGCATTCAACTGTTCGAAAGCAAGGCCCGATATCAATCCCTAGCCACCATTTTTTATAACCCAAGCTTATACATGTATGTTTCCATCACCTTGGTGTATGAAAGAAATAGTATATTGGGATCCTCCCACTTCGTATCTGTTTGGTAACATTGTTAGATAAGAGTGTGTTAAACTAAAATATTTCACAGTTGGGTTGTAATAAGCAGCGTTTACCTATTTCAGTAGTAATGCGCACTAGGCACTGACCTTTTGTTTGGTTGAACATTCTTCCATCCCCATCACTACAAAGTTTCATTTTGAAATGAAATGAGGGAGCTTTTCTCCTCAATTCAAAAAGGAAAATCCACAAATTTATCCTTTTTACTTAGCTAGTATGTTAAAGTATCTAACTGTGGAACTTTATACATGTATGTGATACATCTCTACGTAAATGTGGAATTTGTTTCAGGGTTTAGACAAATGAATTGTAGTTTTTATTAAAACTTTGGGGCTACAAAACATATCTCTATTTCACATTTTTTAATAGAGCATATCTCCTTTTTTGAGGGGAAAATATCTCCCTTTGCTTCTTTTTTTAGAAGAACCATTTTCTTTTTTTTAGAACGAACTAGAAGAGGAGAGCTCCTATTGAGCGCTTTAAGCGCCGCAGAAGCCAGCCGGCTCCTGCTATAGTGCCTAGTGGGCCGGCCCACGAAAGGAATACGCAGCAAACAGTCTCGCGGAAAAAAACAGCAAAAAAAGCGCTGGTACGAGGACTCGAACTCGTGCCTTGGTAAGGAAGGAATGGTGTACCTAACCACTACGACTTCCTAATGCCTGTATTTATAGCAATGCAAACTAATTAAGAAACATCGCGGCCGCTCTATTTAAGGAGTTTTAAATGGAAACGTAAATTTCAAAAAGAATTGATAACAGTATAGGAAACCACGAATATGAAAAAAAAATTATTGATTTTGGGAAAATTTCATCACTATAGAAAAAAATTCAGAAAATTGAAAAAAAAAGCTAATCAAATTTGAAAAAAAGTTCATATAATGCAAAAAAAAGTTCATTGAATTTCAGAAAATTTTCATATATTTAAAAAAAAGTTCATCAAATTTTAAAAAGTTCATCAAATTTGAAAAACGTTCATCAATTTTAAAAAAAACTTTACGGAAGTTATAAGTAAGTTCATTGTTTTTCAAAAAAGATGAACGAATTTGAAAAAAAGTTCAAAATTTAGAAAATTAAGTTCATCAATTTGAAAAAAAATTCATCAAATTTCAGCAAATGTGCACCGGATTTAAAAAACAATTTAAAAGAAATGTTCACATATTTGCAAACAATTCAACGAACCAGGATGAAAAAAACAGAAAAAAAGTAGAAGGAAAAAAGGAAAAGAAAAAAAGAAAAATAAAAATAAAAAGGGAAAAGAAAGAATAAATGAAGGAGAAAGTTCATTTCTGACATATGCCGCTGGGTTCCAACGCGCTTTGATTTTTTGCGGGATTAAACACTGAGAAAAAACCCTAGATGGGCCGGCCCAGCTAACGCGCCTCCAGGCGCCGGTTTGCAGAAATAGTAGTAACCGGCGTGTGCAGCGCCAAATAGGGTTTGCCCTAGAAGAGCCCTTTGCTACGTCTAAAGTAAAATTCGGGAATATTGGGCCTCTACACACAACAGATCTGAGTTGAGCCATGGTCGCTGGTGGATTTGGGTCGTCGAGTCAGTGCCTCACAGGTCGACCGATCAAGACACGGCCCGGAAATCCTCGAAAGAAAAAAAAATTGTATCGAGCGAATAAACCGATCAAGACACGGCCGATATCCATGCGTCCTGATGCGTCCCATGTCATGACAAAAGGAAGATCCGATCAAGACAGGCTTGGAAATTCTCACATCAAAAGAAAAGAAAGTCGACCGAATAAACTAAAGCTGCCGGATATCGCAAAGACGATCGGCTATTATTCGATCGCGTGCGCGCGAGACGGACGTGCCGTTTTGGACGCGCCCGCCGCTCGATGGCGCAACGTATGTAGTGCTGCCTGCTGCGTCCGCCGGTCAACTCCCTCCGGCGCGGCGCTGTATTCCTCGGCGGATTGGAATCAGGTGCGCGCTCTCATTCCAGCCGTAAAGCGCCGTGGGCGACGGATGCGCCACACCTCGTATATAACGGAGGAGCGTCCACCGCTGGCTTCATCAGTGGCACGCCGGTCTCCGGCCGGACACCAGCACCACACACCGCATGGCTGGTACGCCGGGACACAGCAGCGCGCCTGCGGTGGCGGCGCACGAGCACGACGACCTAGGAACACCTCCGCATACCTCCTCTACTCTGCTTTACCCTCACTGTCAGGTAACGTTCGTCTGAGCTTTCTGTTTTTCTTTTCTCACGATGCTCCTGCGTATCACTTCAGTTTTCAAGATCCGTCCCTTCGAGCGACGAAGGGTGCATGATTCGAGAATATGCAAAGTCCCGAGCAATCATGTGCTCCCTTCGTAATAGTGATCAAAAGGCTCTTATATTTCTTTACGGATGAAGTAAGATGCTAGAGTGTCCATTCTTTATTGTAGTGTGTGCGTCTTCGATTTGGCTCC
Organism: Aegilops tauschii subsp. strangulata; assembly: GCF_002575655.3. NCBI lineage: Eukaryota > Viridiplantae > Streptophyta > Magnoliopsida > Poales > Poaceae > Aegilops > Aegilops tauschii. Next base: position 74,051,459 of record NC_053041.3, read on the forward strand.
TTTTTCTTTTTCATTCAGGAGCAAGCAACCTTCCTGTTTTTAAAACAAGATGATGCAACGAGGATGTTATTCCACATAAACATCCCTAAAAGCACTAAAAAAGCCTTAGAGAATATCTACACTAGTAATGTCCATTTTCATTATGGAAATGCACTTACAAGTGTAGATACTCCCTAAGGCTTCAAATGTGTTCAGTTGTTTTGTGCCTACTTATAGCATCTATAGCCCTTTATCAACGAGGCTGCTACGCGAACTATCTTTTCAATTGTTATTTTTTGACAGATATGTTTCTTTATTCTTATAGAGCCGAGAACTATCACACTAGTTTGAATGTCTGGCATCAAACAAATGTTGACATATGTTGATTGTGGTTGAGTGCATCACTCGATGCCGAGGCCGGGGGTTATCCTCCTTTTCGGAAAAAATCAAACAAATGTTGACATATTGACAAATGCGATACCTTTTTTTGGGCAAATGACAAAGCAACACATTGGATGAACGCATCAACAACGTAACGAGGTCTTCTGTATACCAAACGCAGTGAAAACAATTTAGAAAATATTTAATAGTGCTGGCATAAGTTCTCTTTATTAATCATGAAATGTTGGTGTTCTTGGCCATCTATATATATTCCTCATTTTTATATATGAAAAACACCTATATAACAATTCTTGTGCACACATATCATAAAATTTTGATGCATGTTCTTAACACCATATTCTGAACGGCCATCAAATTAATGTCCACCTATCTTTCAAATGCATATTCACTGCTTCAGTCTCTCCGTCTTTTCTAACAATAAGATCATCTTATATTATGTTACACCTTGTCCATTTGAATTTTTTTTAAAATATATAACATTTTCTTATACTAGAATGCATTTCACATAATTTGAAACAGAATTTCCATTTACTAGAAGAGGGGAATTCATCTTTCTATGGATTTGTTTGTTGTGAAGGGAAAAATGCATTTCTGAAGCTTGTCATGAGTGCTCACATTCTCTGACTTAAGCAAAGAACATGTGCACTACCGCATCAATTTTCTGGACGGAGCGGGCATTAACATGGCCCATTAACATATACCATGTAATACATTGTTCAGAATTTGCAAAATAATATGTATTTGTATTAAAAAGATTGCTATGCATAAGTCAAACAAGAAAAGTATTTGTGTATTGTATAAAAATGAGTTCATCCATTTGAAAATAGAAGTTTATGACTTTAAAATAAAATGTTGAGTTACATCAAAATATATTCGTGTATCACAAAAAATAGGCAAGTCATATGTATACAAATGAATACTCATCCTTAAATATTTATGTATTTCCAAAAAAGAATGATTTTTTTTTTAAAAGTACAAAAATTCAAAGGATAGAAACAAAGGAAACCAAATTATGGGCCTCTCCAGTTGTAGGTCTACATACTGGCCCTTAAGCAAAATCGCACACGAGGCGGGGAGCTCACATTCAGCATTCAGTCCATGAAATAGTTCCTGTAATGCTCAAGACTAGCTATACAGATCAGCCAAATGACAACAGAATTTTTATTAATTACATCTGAAATTTTTAATTAATATTTTTTAAATAAATATTATTCATATACTTAAAATATAAGCCAAAAAATAAAAATAATCATACATTGGAAAAATGTACTCGTCCCAAGTTATTAAAATACTCACGGATTTAGGGAAAATGTTCATATATTAAATAGGAGTTTAAGTAGTTAGTAAAAAGTTCATGTTTAAAAAACGTTCATATGTTTAAAAAGAATTAAATATTAATGTATTATGGGAAAAAATCATGCACTACTCCCCCCCCCCCCAAAAAAAGGAAAGAAAATGAAAAAATAAACAATGACCAATAAAGGTAAAAGAACAAACAAATAAAAATAATGGCAAAATAAAAATTAAAACGTAAAATGTAAAAATAGAAAATAGAAAATGGGCCAGACAAGGACGTCCAGATAGCGACAAAACTACACACTCGCGTATATTAGGAAATATGTTGCTTCCTATTCACGCTCACTACGTCATAATGTCATGGAAACACACAAAAGTGACCGCACTAGGCCAACCCGTGTTGCCTATTTATTTTATGGCATTATTTACTTTCTCCCTTTTAATTTATGAGTTGGTCTCTTTGTTTTAAGTATATAGCAACAGTCCGAAGCTGACTTTACTTGGCAAGAGTCTGAATTCTAATTACCTACGGACACGTGGTTCTGCTTTTATATACAAATAGAAACACAATGATTCCCCTGGCTAGCTAGCTTTGTACGTCCTGCTTTTATATATACAAATAGAAACACAATGATTCCCCTGGCTAGCTAGCTTTGTACGTCGGCTTTGAGCAAGAAGTCGCCTTTGTACGCCCTTGTACCAACACATACCACTATCCCTAGGGTATGTAGAAGCATATGGCATATGCACGCTGCATGCGTGTTGTAGCCAATCCATGCGCAGGATCAGTTAATTGGTCTTTGCATGCAATTTTTTATGAAGAAATCTTTGACCTGTGGCTTTGGCGCGCCTTCCCATTATGAGGTCTTTCTTTCTAAATAATCCATCCGAATGATCGGTTAATTGGTCATTGCATGCATTTTATGATGAAGAAGAATTCTGAAAAAATATGATAAAGAAATCACCTATCTATGGCCTTGCCGCACCCTCCCATTATGGGGTCTTTCTTTCTAAGAAATCCATCCGAATAATCAGCTAGGGCTGTTTAGGGGAGATTTCTTCCTTTTGCATTTCTTAGCGCAAGATCCCCTCTGTATCGGATTCTTATGTGTCCTCTTTTTCATATAGCACGACATCACATCTTTATTGAGCCTCTTTTATTTAAATTTACATCCAATTTCCGACGAGGCTTGTTGACGTCTACTTGCTGATCTATATAAATTGGTAGAATTTTGTTTAAAGCAGAGAGGTGGTACTATTAAATAAAACAAGCGAGGCGTTGGATGTACAGAACGGACAGCTATCCCAGCTGGTTGTGTCTCCTCAACAGCAAAACCGTGGCGCGAGTTCGATCCCCGGTGCCCTTATTTATTTTTCGCACTCCTGCAAACGGAAGGGCCGGCCCACTATGGAGTGCGGGTTTATTTTTAAAATACGTGGGGGCCTTTTTGCAAAAATGCCGCGACGGGTAAGCCACCAGAAGCACTGTTTGCCGAAATTACTAATTAAGGAGTACTCGTTGCAAAGAACACTCCATCTTTCCAGGTCACGACAAGTGGCGGTCGCAACCTGGGAGTTTTTCCTTTTTTCATAGATTCGTTTATTCAAAACGTTTTATCTTTTAAACCGTGCGTCCAAATCTCAAACCGTTTTCACCATTGGATTCCTCACGTCGAGATCTTCAAAACTAGATCCATGTTGATAGGTTTTGACGAACTTTTTTTTCACAAGAAAAACCGGACGAAAAAACCAAACCGAGAGCACGGTTTTTTCCCTTTCCGAAAGAAGCACGCCCGTGCCTCTCGCGAAATCACAACCGTGCCTCTCGTGGAAGCAAAACCGTGACTCTCGTGGAAAGAAAAAAAACAGAAAACGCATTTTTTTTCCCTTTCCAAAAGAGGCACGCCCGTGACTCTCGCGAAAGCACAACCGTGCCTCTGACAAAAGCAAAACCGTGACTCTCGCGAAAGAAAAAACAGAAAACGCGTATATTTTCCCTTTACAAGAGGCACGGCCGTGACTCTCGCAAAAGCACAACCGTGCCTCTCGCGGAAGCAAAACCGTGACTCTCGCGAAAGAAAAAAAAACAGAAAACGCGTTTTGTTTTTTCCTTTCCGAGAGGCACGGCCGTGACTCTCTTGAAAGCACAACCGTGCCTCTCGCGGAAATAAAACCGTGACTCTCGTGAAAGAAAAAAACAGAAAACGCGTTTTTTTTCGTTTCCGAAAGGCACAGCCGTGACTCTAGCTAAAGCACAACCGTGCCTCTCGCGAAAAAAACGTGACTTTTCACGAAAGAAAAAAAAAGTAAACGCATTTTTTCGCGCAAAATTTTTTTTTTCGTCGAAACGCTAAGGAAGACCGGGGAAAAACCAAAACGTCGAAAAAACCGGGAAAAAACCGTTTAAAAAGCCGAAAACGCGTGCGGAAAAATAAAAAAACAAAATCTGGAGGGAGCGTCCAGAGCGCAACACGTGGCGAATGGCTGAGAGCGCGCCAAGTGGCGCTGATCGTTGCGAGGCTCCCGAAGGAGCGCTCCTTAACTAGTTGCTCCCACTATTTGCTTTATTATTAGGGAAAGATTTAGCTTTATGTTTTATTCCTTTTTCCTTTTTTCTTGTCTTCGCAGTTTCCTTCTATTCAGTTTAATCTCTATTTTGTTTTTCCGTTTAATATATTTTTCTATTGTTTGAATTTCTCTTCTTAAAATAGAATGTACCATTTTAATATTAAATGAATGATTTTTCAATTGGATGATTATTTTTTGAAGTCCTGAAAACCTTTTGAATAATAGGAACTTTTTTATATGCATGAACAATTTTTAATTGCAAGGGTTTTTTGTGAAAGGGTTGAATATCTTATAAAACTAGATAATGCCCCGTGCGTTGCTGTGATAATCTTGTTACAAGAAATGCTTTATTAGGTGCTACATAAACAATTATAACTAATGAAATTAAAATGTAAAAATATTTCTTGATGTACACTTTGAAAACATTAAAAATTATGAACATGTATAAAAAACAAAACATTTAGTTGCAATTAAGAGAGTGTCATTTATATATACAAAAAAGGTGAAAGATCAACTATATAGATATGCTCCAAGCACCCAATACATAGACCGTGCCCATGACAGCATAAAATTTGGTGCAAAAGAAATTATGTGCCCTGGCATCACTGCATGGATATACCAAAATATAATGTATAACCTACATGCATCGCTTGCTGGCATGGTTGTATGACTAGAAAAAAATAGGTAGTGAGTTATACAAGCAATAGAGAAAAAGAGCGTTGTTTGTAGAAAAAGTGGAGGATAAACTATAAAGGTATGCTGCAAGTCCCAAACGCATGTACCATGTCTATGAGAACACAAAAATGATGAACTGAACTAATGATGTGGCAGTGTTGTATGGATATGCTAATGTAAAAAAAGTCATTTATAACTTGCATGCATGGCATGTTGATATAGCATCATTGCCTAGCTTGGAAAACAATGATAGCTAATTGTGTCCTAACTAGAAGGATCGGCTAGAGCAAATTGGTCTCGGATTTTACAAGTTTCCGTCCATTATTTTTTTCCATTTTTCCTTTTGTTTTTCTATTTTTTCTGCCGCTTTTAATAGTTTTCTTCCTCTGTTTTTCTATTCTATTTTCATTTTTGATCTTGTTCACTTTTTTTAAATCTCCTTTTTATTTCCTATAAAAATGATTTATGAAATGTAGACCATTTTTAAAATATGTGAGCACATTTTTAAATTCATCAATGCCTTTAAAATCCATTAACATTTATATTGAATATTTTTCAATTTTTTTTAATTATTTTGATAAATGCGGGCATTAGATTTTTTAAAATTTTCAGAATTCATGAACTTTTTCATATGTAGGAAAACCGGTACCAATTCATTACCCTAGCCCCATACGTGGTACTTATATGCAATTAGCTCTGAAATTATGAACATTTTCTTGCATTCAGAAACCTTAATTTCATTATAAATAAAAACCTGTGATTTTTTTTTCAAATTTCGGATTATTTTCAAATTCATGTAAAAAAATTCAAATTCGTCAACATTTCTTAAATCAGTCCTTTTTCATAATCTTCCAAAAAAATGAAATAGTTCGAGATCTACGGGTTCTTTTTCCTGTTCAACTGGTGAAAAATGAAACTAAGCGAGAGTGCGAGCCAAGTCCAGCAATCAAACGCCATGTGAGGGCGTTTTGCGGTCTATTCGACGTGTGGAATAGTTGCTCAATAGGCAAGGTATTTTCCTAACTAACGCTCAGTGCGTCAAGTTCTTGGACAAACGCATGACTGACACCTAGCGATGTGTTTTGGGCTGTCCCATTCAGGTTGCAGCGATCCTGGTTTTGATAGCCGTCTAGAAGGATCATGACCGATAAAATGGTTTTGTCTCATTTTGGATTTTTATTTTATTTTTATTTATTGTATCTTAATTTTTTTCAAAATAAAAGTAACCATGTTTTTCATGTTATGTATGTGTTTTTACAAATGTGTAGACATTTCCTAAATTATTCTAAATGCCTTAAAAATTCACACTAAAAAGGTATTCTATAATTTAGAAAAAGGACTTTTTGCAAAATATTGTTTTTTAAAATTCTGAAACAAAACCCATTGAAAACAAAACAAAAATGCTTGAAAATAAATTGCTAGCTACAGATCCATGCCAATGGGCCGGCACAGTAAGGGGGTGGGGTGGGTGGGGGGGGGGGGGGTGAAGCATGTGCATCAACCCTCCTATTTTAGGGGCGAGTAATGGTTCAGCAGTGTATGCTCATGAGTACAGCGATAGTTGGTGTACCCTTTATACACTTTTCCTGTTTAATTTTTCAACTTTTCCTCTTTATATATAATTACTTTTTCAAATTACTAGATTTGTGTATAGCATTTTACTAGATTTTGTATAGAGCGTTACTGGGGGCGTAGAATATATATTCCCTGAAATGCTTCAAAAAATAAATATTTGTAGGACAATTTTTCCTCAATGGTTAAACATATTCATGACATACGGAATATATCCGTAACAATTCAGTGGATGCTCACGTCATTTAAAAAATGTTCTGATGTTTAAAAAATGGTCACTATAATATAGGAAAAAGTTAGTGTAATTTCTAGAAAATATTTGGGCCATTCATAATTTTTTTCATGATGCTTAAAAGTGATAACACGTTTTAAAACATGTTCGTGGCATTTTACAAAATGTTCATTAAATTTTTCAAAAAAATATGTATAAAAAGTTAGTGTAATTTCTAGAAAATATTAGTGCCATTCATAAAAAAGGATCATGATGCTTAAAATGATAACACGTTTAAAAACATGTTCGCGGCATTAGATTTGTGTACATCGTTGTACTAGACTTTGTACAGAGCGTTAATGGTATATTAAAAAAGGAAAAAGAAAGAAACATGAAGAAAAGCAAAAGACCAGAAAGAAACCAAAGGAAAACTAACTGATGAAAACCAATAAAGGAAAACGCTGAAAGAGAAGCATCCATGCTAAACCTTCCCAAAACCAGGTGGAGAGGTTCCTAAAACCAATCCGAACTAAAGGTAGGACCTTCCTAAACCCGCACACTAAAACAACTCGCTCACATGTTTTTGGGCCGGCAATAAGCGAGGCCAACCATTTGCATTATTTGATGAAAGTATAGTTTTCACCCCCAAATCCCTCTCAATGTCTCCATAACCCCCAAACTCAAATTTGGTCTGATTTACACCCTAAAACGGTCAAAACCGGTTAATCAAGCCTTGGGTGGTTTCATGTCACATCTGAAGCGGTTTTGCTGGTGGTATTGTAATTAGGCAGATCGGACTAGGTGCTGAATTGGCGTGGTATTGCAATTAGGCCATCGGTTTAATTTTCCCGCGATTCAATCCTCTCACTCCTCTACCTTCGACATGACTGTCGCCGCCCCCATCCACCGCCCACCGGCGACCTCCTCCAACCCCACCCACCCTGTCCCCCTCCCCTCCCTGTCCTGGCCCCATGCCAGACAGTCCAAACGGCGACAATGGCGTTCTCGGCCGCAGTGACCATGGCGTTCCCAGCCCCATGCCGAACATGCCAAACGGCGACCATGGCATTCCCGGACGTAGCGACCATGGCGTTCCCATCCCCAAGCACATGTCTTTCGCCCCTCCTCCTGATTCATTCCAAATTAATGGTGTCTTCATTCTGAACAATGGTGTGTTGTACTACCTGCAGACTGCAGTTTGGAGAGCTCCCCCGAAATATTCAGTTAACACAGTGCACATATTCAACCGAAATTCAGTTAACACAGTGCACACTTTCCTCCAAATGTTCAGTTAACACAGTCGCATAGACTAAAATTCAGTTCACAAAGAGTACATCCAGTATGGCAGTAAATATCTCTATGCTCAAATTTCTATCAACGGAATCATGAATAAAACAATACATTATAAAAGAACCCACTTTCTTCCAGAAACAAGGGCGACCATCCACAAAATCAAACCCTTTTCATATAAGAACAACAACAGTAACACCCATACATGATGCACTCAACCCCTGGCCATGGCAGAGATGGAGGCGCGATGGTCCATAGAGGCACGGCGGTCGACGACGCAGATGGAGGCGCGACGGTCAACGGCGGCATAGCCCTAACCGCGGAAGACCATGGGCCGCATATTTGCTTTATCCCATGTGAAGTCGAAGGGGACGATTGACGGCGGCGATCGACGGTGGCAGTTGACTGCAGCCAAGAGCAACAAGGGTGGTGAGGCAATGGCAACTGGCGGTGCCGCTTCCTCTTCTATGGCTGGCTGCGGCGAACATGGGGATTGAAACAGGGGAACACAAAGATGCAAAGACCAGTATTTTCATCCACCTGCTGCCACGTCACAAGCCACAGTGCGCATGTATGTGGCAAATCACCAGCAAAAACCGCCTCTGTTGTTACACTAAACCACTCAGGGTTTGATTAATATGGTTTTGACATTTTCAGGGTTAAAATTGTACCAAAATTGAGTTTGGGGGGTTATGGAGACATTAAAGGGGATTTCGGAGTGAAAACTATACTTCTTTCTTATTGATATTTGATGGAAAGAGCGAGCGCAAGAACTATATCTCGCTTATAGCGAGAGTACCTACAGTTTCGCCTGAAGCATTTCCTAAGTGCTACAGTACCAATTTCGTGGGTTGTTCGTCGCTCGCAGTAATGTCTGGGTTGGCTTCGCATGTTTCCTTTGTGTGTTATTTTCTCTTTTCTTTTCTTTTCTCATTTGGGTTTCTCTCTTTCTTCAGCGGTCTTCTCTGATTTTCTATTTTTCTTCTTTGTTTTCGTTGGTTTTCTTTGCTTCCTTCACGGTTTCATTGGTTTTTTTTCTCTCTTCTTTGTTTTACCTTCTTTCTTTCTTGGTTTTAACTGTTTTTTTCTTTGCTTTTCTTTCTTCCTTCTTTTTTCTTTCTACTCCCTCCACCCAGAATTAGTTGTCGCATAAATGAATGAAAATGGATGTATCTTGAACTAAAATACATCTAGATACATTCATTTCACCGACAAAATTTCTGAACGGAGGAGTATTTATTTCCTTCTTTCTTAGTTTTCATCTATTTATTTTTTTCTTTTTTTCTTAGTTTTCTCTGTTGGTCTTCTTTTGTATTCTTTTTTTCCTTTTTAGTTTTTGGTTAATATTGGGTTTCTTTCTCTCTTTGATGTTCCTTGCTTTTTTTGTTCACCACGTGTCAAATATATCAGTACACATCCATTATTTTTATGTACATTTTTAAATACATGATTACTTTTTTTGAATTTTTTTATGTCTACTTTTTGACATACATACTGTACATTTTGGGTATATATCTCCGTCCGAAAATACTTGTCCTAGAAATGGTTGTATTTAGACTTATTTTAGTTATAGATACATTCATTTTATTCATTTTTAGGACAAGTATTTCCGGACGGAAGGAGTATATTTTTAATACACATTTACCATTTTTCAATTACAATAACAACATTTTTTCATACACATAGTATTTTTTGTATATATTTTCCGTATACATGACAAAGATTTTTTCTATGCACATTTAAGTATTTTCAAATGCTTATTTAACATTTTTTAAATACTTGATTAACATTTCCTCTATTCATAATCTACTTTTTCATACACATTATATATTTTTGTATACATTTTAGTATACATGAGAAACGTGTTCTGTATACACATTTAACATTTTTCATATGCCTGGTTAGCATTTTTTTCAAATGTTTTATGTAAAGTATTTTTAAATAAATAAATAAATATATATATATATATATATATATATATATATATATATATATATATATATATATATAGAATATTTGAAAGTATAAACAAAAATGAAAAAGGAAAGCAAAAACAAAAAACAAAAAAGGTGCAAATAATAAAAAATGAGGCAGTGTCGTGTGGCCTCTCCACGTTGGGCCGGATCATTTTGGTAGGCGTGTGACACATGTGCACCCTACTTCTCGAGACATGGCGCACCCAGGAGCGAGGGCAAACCCTATTGGGCCTTTCTGCGGTATTTAAAAGTTTTTTTGTTGCAACAGCCGTAGTTAAAGGTAATTTTGCCAACAGGTGCACACCCCAGGTCTGAGCTGGGCCGGCCCATTTTTTTTCCTTTTCTGTTATTTAAACTTGTACAAATGTGTGCAGGTGAAGGGTTCAAACCGGGGACCTCTATGTTCACAGAGAAGCAAACAAAACACTCAGACATGGTAACACTTGTGACAAGTTACTTTTTTTTCTTCTATTCTTTCTCTAGTGGGTAGAAGCCTCTGGTTTCGGGAAGGTTCTAGAAGCCTCCCAAACAGATTTTTTCTGGTTCGCTGGACAGTTTCCGAAACGGTTCTTATTCGGTTTTTATCCTTTTTCCTTTCTTTTGTTTACTTTGTTCCTTTTTCTCTCCTTTCCTTTTTCTTGTTTGTTTAATTTTTTTGTTTTCTTAACTGCATGAGCTTTTTTCTAAATTCGTGATTTTATAAAAAAAACGATGAACTATTTTTTTTCAAAATCCATGCAATTTTTTTAAAATTCACAAACTTTTGAAAAATCGATGAACGATTTTCATATTTTGGATTAGCTTTTGCAAAATCTATGAACTTTTTTCTAATTTTGAAATCGTCTTTTCTAATTTGTGAACTTTTTTAAGTTTGTGAACTTTTTTCAACTATTGACCGACGAACCAATTTTATCTGGTGAGGTATTGCACGTGTGTGGTGTAATGGGCCGGCCCATTGCGCAGCATGGGCATCGACTAGGAGCTACCAAGAGCAGAAAATAACTAATTCAGGGGTACCCCTTGTAAAGGTCACTCCGACCAGTTGTCGGAATAAGGGAATTTTTCCTTTTTTGTAAGTTTATTTATTCAAAACGTTTTATCTCTTAAACTGTCCATTCAAATCGCGTACCATTTTCACGGTTGGATTCTTGCATCGAGATCTTTAAAACTAGATCCTATGTTAATAGGTTTCGATGAACTTTTTTTCACGAAAAAAAGTGAAAGAAGAAGACAGAGCCAGAAGCATGATTCCCCTCCCCTCCCCCCCCCCCCCCCCCCCCCCCCCCAAAACACTTTTTCCCCTTTCCAAGAGGCATAGCTATGCCTCCCGCGATGGAAAAAATGAATTTTTTTTCCTTTCCATGAGGCACAGCTCAGCCTCTCGCGAAAGCCAACCTGTAGCTCCGCAAGAAACAAATCTATCCATCCCGCGTAAGAAAAAAAACACGTTTTTCCCTTTTCTAGAGGCATATTTGTGCCTCCACGAGAAGCATATTTGTGCCTCTCGCGGAAGAAAAAAAACATGTTTTTTTTTTCTCTTTTTGTGAGGCACATCTCATGGAAGAAAAAGAACACGTTCTGTTCCTTCCGAAGATGCACAGTTGTGCCCTCGTGGAAGCAAACCTGTGTCTCCACGAGAAACAAATCTATACCTCCCGCGAAAGAAGAAAAATCGCGTTTTGTCGTGCAAATTTGTTTTTTTGAATTTTTTTGTCCAAAACCTAGGAAAACCAGGCAAAAACCAAAAAGCCAAAAAAACCCTGAAGAAAACCCATCTAAAACCAGAAAACGTGTACAAAAAAACTTATTTCCCTTAGTTGCTACGCCTACTTGCTGCCAGTATATACGGCGGCCCCAAAGTGCACTCTAGAGCCCCGGCCGGCCGGCCGGCCAATGTCAGTACGTATGCAACTTGAGTGGTGGTACATCAGTAAAGCAACTTTACCCACTGCTACGATAATTTTTGCACATGGTGAATCTCGCGTCTAGGCCGGTGAAAAAAGGCAGCTGCTGCGCCCTCCAATCGCACGGCAAAGGTTGATGCTCTCGCTACCTCTCCTTACCCAGGAATAATAACATCTTTACGTGTGTAGATTTTTTTTCATTGACTTCATATAATACTGTAGTAGAATAGAACACAAGGATCGGAACTACTCCCTCCGTCCTATAATGTAAGACGTTTTTTGACACTTCACTGGTGTCATAATGGGACGGAGGGAGTACTACTTGCTGCCCTACTTCCTAATGCCATCTACTGAAAGACAAGATGAGAGAGGAGAGAGGAAGCTGAATGACAAGAGCTGACAAAGTCGAACCAAGCCCAGGCCTGGAAAGAGTTAAAAAGGTTGTCGATATATGCATGCTCACTTTGAAGTTCGAAAGGCGCAAAGTGCTGATGATGAACCGATCATTATACGCACTTTGGGTGCTGGGAAGCAAGAAACTTCTGAAAGATATTTCTGAAGCACGATACTACGAAGATATTTCTGAAACCTAGGACGGCAGACCGTGGAACTCAACTGAAAGAGACGCTACCTAGCTAGCATCTAGTATAAAACACAGATTGATGAGCGCACCAGAGATTAATATTGTTCACCATCACAGAGAAGCCACCGGTCTCATACACAACTTGACACTTGATTATATTGCCATAATCATGAGGGCGTTGTACAAGACCCAACATATGCATGTGCTTTGCTACTGCGCTAAGTGTGTACATATCACCGTGTCTTGTAGCAGTCGCTGTCAATTACATGTTTGTCTCCCATGCATAACTATGTGTATATGTTGACTGATGTTCATGCACGCATAAGTGAACACACAAGACCAACCTGCAGATATGTACCAGGTAGCACTAAGTTGCACATGGCGTGTAGCTCCTCCAATATTGTGTGCTGTATACTATTGGCATCAGTTTATTGCAGACTATATATATAGTGCAGTACCAAGCCATTGATCTAGGGTTTCATCCCCCCTTACTTAGCCGTTGATTGCATATATGCATGCGGCTAGTTATACATCGATCATATAGTATGCATATATGTAGTGTATGTGTTGCCAATATATAGATACTGCTTAATTAATTCGTGGCTGGCTTCTTATGACAAACTATATACTAGTAAACTAGCCACGTTGGATAATTTGCTGACTTGGCGGCGGGTGGCGTACGAGGGCCATGGGTAGATCAATTGTACATCCTCCTGCCGCCAGAGCCGGCCTCACGCTGGCAGTTGAAGTAGACGGCGGCGACAGGCGGGCCGAGGTTGTAGAGCTCGGCGAAGTCCCTGGTGTTGAAGTTCTGGCGCCACCCGGGAGCGTACACGGTCTGCCGGCCGAGCTGCTGGAAGAGCACGAGCACGAAGCGATGGATCCCCATGGTCGGACGAGGGCTCTCGTAGCACATCACCTCCTGCCCGAAGGATGCACCAGTTGTACCGGGGATATCTGTCACAAGCCTGCACACACATGTAGACACACACACATGAGCTACTGTGTATATCTAGGGACAGAGAAATTATTCAACTGAGTTACAAATTTAGTACTTACCAGTGGAGATACTCCCTAAGGTTGGGATCGCTTGGACTTGGAGCATCTGGGTCTACCATCACCTGCGGGCAGTACACGCGTGCACATCATGATCAATACTAGAGAAGTAGAGAGTACTACCGTAAATAAGCATATGTATTTAAGACCGAGCTTTAATTAGTTCGTGTGCTTGCTAGGACAAACATGAACGAAACATGTGAATAGAAGCATCGAAAATCAATGTTCCCCGAAAAGAAAAGAAAACAAGCATAGAAAATCATGATCAACACCAGAGAGCTAGCACAGAGCCATATGCAAGATGGAGCATTAGTCGTGTGCCTGCCAAGACAAACATGCTGTGAACAGAAGCATCGAGAATCATCTTCCCACACGTACTATATATATAGAGCTCGATCGATCATGTGCGTGTGGCGAGCACTTTCAGAGCTAAACATATAGGCATTAGATAGTGACTGTGTACGTACGAGTGTGTAGAAGGTCCTCATCTCATTGCCGCCCACCTCAACCCTGGGCTGCTGGGCGACCATGGACGGCTTGAGCTCGCAGCCGTTGGACACGGTCCTGTTCCCGAAGGTCACCCTGAGGTTGGTGGTCCGGATGAAGGGGTCCAGCACGTCCCCCACAACCCTGCCAACCACCAGCGGGTCCCTGTCCCTCCCGGCCATTCCCCCTTCCTTCTTAGTATAGATCGACCGGCCTGCTAGCTAGGATACGAGGGAGCAAGCAGCAGAGGTTCTCTGGAGCAGGAGTAAGCTGTGAATTGAGGAGGTGGTGATGATGAGTGTTGCCCCACGGCCGGTGGCCACTTTATATAGGACCGAAAAGCTCAGGCAGGGTACATGTCCATGTCCAGACCAGTTCAGCCGCTGCTCGCCGCTCTAGTACTCCTTGGCGCTGCCGAGCTGGCGTGGCCACGGAATCTCGTCGCCTCCCTCTGTAGAATTGCTTCTGTGGACGTGGTGCAACCGGCAGCGCTTTTGACCCCCACAGCCACAGGCAGCAGCGAGAGACCGATGGATGGATCTGTCTGCCGTAATATAAGCTCCTGATGATGATCACCACGCAAATTAATGGTGGTTTCCAGGCGGTGCGTGCTCGGGTGTAGGTTGGCGTTGCGTCTGGGGCCGTGGGCCGACCGGCGGTCACGCCGCGGCCGGCCGGCAGGCGGGCACAGGGAATGTCTGCCAATTAGCTAGCGCGAGACGGTGACCGGGGTGCATGCTTCCTTGGCTCGATTTGATGTAAGCTTCATCAGCTGCCGCCGGCCGTAGCCGGGCAGGTGTCGAAAGCCGACCTGTTTCACGTGCATGGTGACGACGGGGAGGGAGAGCAAGATCACACAGCCTCGGATGGGTCGTACGGGGGAGATCATTGGAGGGCAGGGTTATTCTTTCAGCTGTGGGCGCGGGGCTAGCTCTGTGTGTTGGTCGGAAAGGATGAAGAAGACGGACTTTCCCGAAACGTTAGCTTAAACGGGACGCGTGCCGTATTAGGAAAAAAGACCCCCCACGATCATTTTCCCGCGAGAATATATGTACAGTGCCGGGCCAGGCTCAAGGACGACGATAATGCTCCACCTGTCCCTCGGCTCGAAATAAACTCTTTGTTTTTTTTCTTCTTCTGAATTTCTTTTTAATATACCCTCCACTTTTGTTGCCCTGGTTCTCTTTGAGCGCATCTTTTACTACCCTATATCTTTCCCTTCGGATTCTTTTTAATCCAAGGTATATGAGCTGCGGAAATCATATTGAAACAAATTAATAATACAAATGCTATCTGGCGAACATTTCCTGAGAGGGGATTGCAAGTGAAAGCATTTTTCTGTCAGTTTTAGTTGCGATGCAAGATCAAAAGATGGTGGTTTCTGTCTATTTTGCCTCAATTTTCCTTCTAGAAACTGCAACGCATCTTTGAAGAAACTGCCAGCAAAAACGTTTGCAAATGCCACCCCTCACGATGAACGTTCGCCAGCTATTGAGGTCCATTAGTAAACACGTGTTTAAAATATCTAAAACTGATATAGGATGTTCTCAGCTTACATTTAGGGAACAATGAAGCTATAAGTTACCTGACAACCAGGTACAAAAAGAATGTTTTTGAATTGAACTTAACACGACGACACCAACATTTAGCAAAAATGTGAAATATGAATTAGATGTTTTTGCTTCAATAGTACAACACATATACTATCCTTGTCCATATAGAAATTAACATTGGAAAATTAATGTGTGATCGACATGCATGACTTGATTCACCAGGGAAAAAGGCATGCATGAATTGACGAGGTGGCATGATTTGTATGGACATATTAATGCACAAAACATAAGTTATGAGTACATGCCACACAATTTAGGTCGTACGACTATCAATAATTGAGGTGATGTGAAAGCACGTGTGAGAGAAATTAAGTAGCGGCGGCTTGCTATTTAGATATAGAAAATACCTTCTCTACTGGAAATTTTATAGTCAATGGTATGAGACGCTCTATAGAAGAGAGAAATATCCTTTTTGGCAGTATTTTATATCATTAGGTTTTTCAGGTTCATCTAATTATTTACTTTTAGATGTACTTTCTTTAGTTTCTTTTGAGAAAAATTTCGATCTATTCATTAACTGTCAAAGTAGTACAAAGAACATCAGAAGTAAAAAATTACATCCAAGTATGTAAAGACACTTTGGAAATGTCTTAATCCAAACATTGAAAGCTTTGAGAACCCACATTGATTGTACGTAGTAGTTCAATCTGGAATTTATTAAATCATATTTGTTGAGTAACGTGATTGTATTGGAAATATAGGATAGAGTAGGAAGTATTCTGACTTGTCTTGTACTCCAAGTAGATCATGTACTCCTATATATATGCCCACGAGGCTCAAGCAATACATCAACTATTTCACCAATCTCTCTCCGACTCCTCGACATGGCGTACAACTCGTGCAGGTCTCTCGTCTATGCATGCCCGGTGCCGGCAACACCGATGCGTGCCTTCATCCACGACGTTTCCACAGGCCTGACAAGCCTGGTCGGCGCTTCATCAACTTCGTCTTCGTCCGTCTACGCATGCCCGGTGCTGGCAACACCGATGCGTGCCTTCGTCCACGATGTGTCCTCGGGCTCGGCAAACCCGACACGACGCATCATCAACAACGTCTTCTCCCGGCGCACCACTACTTCAACGCCACTGCGCCTATGACTAACACGGCGCCTCCTTGCACCCGCGGCTCCATGACGACTTCCTCGACACCGGCTACCCCGACTCGACATCGACCACGGCGTTCTTCGCACGGCCACCTCGTCCATGGCTACACCACCTATGCTCTCGGCTACCTCGACAACGGCACAAAGGGCTACCGCCTTGCTTGAGCAACCTCGTCGGTTACCACTCCAGCCACGACTTCCGCGATGCATCGACCGTTACGACTGTGGGGGGTTGTCCGCCGGCTTGCCTTCGGATTCTTCTCCAGTCTCACCGTCTGCGTCGCTACCGTTGTGACTGCAGGGGATGTTGAGTAACGTGATTGTATTGGAAATACAGGATAGACTAGGAAGTATTCTGTCTTGTTTTGTACTCCAAGTAGATCATGTACTCATATATATATGCCCACGAGGCTCAAGCAATACATCAACTATTTCACCAATCTCTCTCTCCCTTCTAACAATATTTATATGTATGTCTAGAAATATTTTGGCCGTATTATAATTTTATTGGTCACTGCACATATATTTCCAAGAATCTAGTATTCCATGATTATTCATGAGTTATCTTTAGTTGTCCCTAAATACAACCTCAACTTGGCTCAATGAATGTGTGATTCATCTGCTGAACTTTAAGTCGTACGATGTTCTCTAATGTCTCTAGTCACTGAGGGTGTTAGGACACACATCCAAAGACTAGTACGATTATCAACAGATTAGGAGGCTCCATTGTTACTGATGGGGAGCCTTGCGGATCTGCGAGCAGAAAGTCGTGGTCACTGACGGGCTGCTAAGGCGACCAGACATAGGAGAAGGGGATTTCGTTCTATGGGGTTCTGGAACCCCGGGTTGACTACCCACCGCTGGTCAAAATTACTTCCTGGGCATCAGTGGAGATCCCCTTAGCGGGTCTGGTTTGTATCTCCGTTGACGACCTATGAGGTGCATGTCAACGATAGTCAACCCCACCATGGATCGATATGTGTTTGGGGCTCAATAGAAGATCAATCTGCATTAATATAGGGAAATTATTCTTCACCTTATAAAACTGAGTTTTTGCATCCATCGTATTCATGGGTTGATGCACAGCGCCATAAAATTTGACTAAAAATAATGGTAATAAAATTTACTTTACATATGGTCTTTTAGACGTCAAATTTAAAGTCCCAAGTGGCAAAAGATGCATTAAATAAACTCAAAGAGATAAATGGAGAGAGAAAGTTGATATGTCTATTTTGATCCCTCTTGTACGAGATGCTAGCTAGGAATCCGGATGCTCTTTCTGCTCACATTCTGTTTGCATACTAGTACAAGGCATATGCTAATTCTCCTATTGCAATTTAACCAACCTAAATATTTTGGAATATTGTACCGTTTGTGGTGAAAAAATTGTACAGTTACTAACTTCCCTGTCAGTTAATGACCGGAGCATCTAGGCACATTCAACCGGTAAGGCTATCATGCTGTAGCACAAAAGTCATGTCCCTTTCTCATCTACCTTTCCTTTTATCGATGACCAGTGAGGCTAAAGTCCAAAAAAGCATCTGTTTTTTAGTTAGTTCTTATTAGCTTCGAAATCTGCATATCTTTTTCTGCCTTTTTGTCCCACCTAGCTAACCTCCCCCTTCCAAATATCGTACGTTTGCAGCTCAATTAATGGCCAGCTTACTTTCAGAAAAAAACCCAGCTAGTGTACTGACCAACTCCAAAATCTAAGAGGGAAATCAAAACTAATGGCTCCTTTGGCCAAAGGAAAAGTGGAGAGAAAATATAGAAATATTTTCCCCTATGATGGTACTATTTATGTTTTTGGTTCAAAGGAATGGAGCAAACAAAAATTGAGGCCATTTTCTTTGATCCCAGTTCCAAGGAAAAGCACAGAAATTCTAACTTCCACTTGGACCTTTTTTCAAATCCCTATGCACAAAGAACAGAGACTAACATTCTTAATGGTGTAATAATATTCTAACTATATATCTTCATGTGGTTTGACTTTAATTTGACTATGTTTATTAAGGTTTCTGTGTTTTTCCAATGTCCGTGAACCAAACACCCAAGTTGATTGAATTTCTATGTTTGTTAATCCTCTGTTTTGCACATACATTCATATCATATTCATGTGTTTGTTTCTATTCCTACTTTTTTACAATCTGGCTAGCCAAAGAAGCCCTAAGGGCAACGTCCATAGCAATTATCTCTGAATAATGCATCACCTAGGCCATAGCGCCTCTTAGCTTCACAGTGAATCTATCAATTTCACAACCAACAGAAAGGAATGCCAACCCAAGCCATCTTGTGAGGCGAGCCACTAAATCTTGACACCCGTCATCTAGGATCGCCATTATGAACTCTGATTTCAAGTTGTCCATACGAAGATGAAACCATAGTCGGAACAGATACCCGATCCCAAAAACAGTTGCTCGACACAAACAACGAGGTGAGGCTCTTAAACACCGGTATATCGCTCCCTGATCCACATAAGCTGGCTCATAGATTTTCACCCATAAGATGGACCAGACCGGTATGCATGCTCGATCAAACTATGTCATGGTATCTTTAAACATGAATTTTCCTTTTGAGAAAACAACTTATTTGGGTTGGCCTTTTTTTGTATTTATAGATTTTTAGATCTATCATTGTGTATCATACTTAGGGAGTGACTATGATTCACCTTGACTTCAAAAATAGTTAATCAATCCTTACCAAATTATAGTGAATAATATTTTTTTATAGTCTTGACTAAGTTTATAGAAAAAGAAAAGAGCATTTACAATACCAAATATATATCACATGAAAAATATATTTCGTGATGAATGCACATCATGACTTCTTTTTAAGTTATGTGTGGTTCAGAATTTACACACACACACACACACACACACACACACACACACACACACACACACCATGGATATATCTAATGTATATCTGTACCCTAAACAACAAGGATAAATAAGAAACGACACTGGATTATATTCATATTCCTTAGCATATAACCTGGGAGCGAATCTATCCTGCACTGCTTTACGTACGTGAGATGTAACTCCTGCTGGCATCGATCGACCAGTATTGTTGGATAAAATTCCTCCATATCTCTCTCCAAGTGAAACATATCTCTATTTTCACCGGAGCGCATCGATACGGGGAAGGAGGGAGGGGGGAGCCGTGCGCGCCTAGAGATCTCGCCCGCGTGTGGCAGGAACCGAGCTCCAACCGGAGGTATATATCCCTCTGGCTTTCCGGCGACAGTACGGCACCGCGCACGTCGTTTCACAGCCCCCTTCCTGCAGCCCGATCACATGCATGGCTGGCCTGATCGTCCCAAAAGGTCTCGGCGTTACGTGTCGCCGCGCCGTGGTCGGGCGCCGGAGGACACGTATCGGGCGGCGAGCCCGGCGGTCCGTCTTGTCGCCGGAAAGACAGGCCCGGCCGGTCAAATCGGCACAGATGCACGCACAAAAATTCGTGGCTGCGCATCGGGCATCGGCGTTCCGTTTCTTCTTTTCGCTCCTAAGTGGAGCGGGAGAGCGCGTATGGTTGTGTACGTATGGTGGTTGCCTCTGATTCGTAGAGAAAAGTAAGAACCACTACCGCCCGACTTAGCGAATCTCACAGTCTGTCTGGCGAGGACGCTGGTTCTAGACGATCGAGCGGGACACATCCATGCTTGCATGCGGCTTAAATGTTGCGTCATGCATGCGCACCGTGGATAAAAATGCAAGAAAGGGTTCAATGTTTGTAGAAAAAAGTTTCACATTTAAATCATCACTAGGATTATGTGTAGTATTGTCAAACGTGGACAGCTGAATGGCAGATGGCCTGCCTTTTCCTTACAAAAACTCACTTAGGGTAGGGGACACCAAAAATATGGTATCTGGTGCATTTCATTGTCATGCTTCTCGGTATACATGTAAGGTTAGGGCATCTCCAACGCTGACCCCAAACCCCATGCATTCGTTCGGACCGCGCGGTTCTGACGTGTGCTGCCATCTAACGCGGTCTGCATCCATATGTGGACCGGTCCAGACGTCCGTTTTCCCGCAAACCGGGGGGGGGGGGGGGGGCTTTGTGGGCGTCTGGACTACTGCCACGCAAGCGTCTGACACCTCAGACCCACCAAAACCGTCCCCCGCATCTCCCACGCTTTCTCTCTAACGGATGAGCCGCTTCCTGCATTGCATTCATGCCGGCCCAGAGCCGCAACGGCCAGCATTGATGTGCCATGATGTGACCAGACATGAGGGCGGCACTCACCAATGCGACAAGGCGGGCGTCAGCACTTCAATGCGGACGCGTTGTCCCGAGAAACCAACTCCGGCCGTTGCACCGCATTGAAGGGGAATGACCGTCCGTTCACCTGGCCTAGTGGCGCCTATATAACCCGTGCTCCGACGACGTCCGTATTGACACCTCCACGCTCAGCCGCTTCTCCGAACTCCTCCTCCTCTTCCCATCCACACATACCATGCCCAAGTCGTGGCCCTTCAAGCTGGCAGGCGGCGGCGGCGGCTCCGGATCTTGGCATGTTTGGTAAAATCCTTGCTCCGGCGACGTCCACATATCCACACACTGCCAATGCTGGCAGGGCCAAGGCCGCCGACAGGGCACGCGACCGGGTCGGCATTGGTCGTGCCGGCCCTCGGCGCGGCGCAGAAGGAAGTGGAACGACTCTTTGGCGAGCGCCATGTGAAGACCGGGTAAGGCAGCCGCGGCCCCGCGCCTTTCCGCCATTGGAAGGATGATGATGACAGCGACGACGGTGCAGCTAGCCAGGGCGGCATGCGTACGAGGTCATCGTCCGCTACAGGGTAGCCTCCTAGTTTAAAAAAAAGTTAAACAGTCGCATTATCATCCGTTTTATGTAAATCATGTTCGAACTATGCTTAAATCCGTCTTGTTTGATAATTTTTCTCAAGCTTATTCAGCTTTGTTTTTAAATGTGTGCAGGCATGGTTGGATGGTTGGTGCCCACATCACTGTCTGCAGACTAATCCCATTGATCCGTGGATGGATACGGTGTCCTATTTAGAGGTCAGCATTGGAAATGCCATAAGGTTATGGCAAGTAGTGCCAATAATGGATGAATGTCTTCTGTGGCAAAGAGAGGAGATCCTGCCAATTTGCTTCCCTTTGGGTTCTTATTGCCAACGATAATGTTTGGTCCTTTCAAGGGCTGATTTGTATGTGATACCTAAGTCAAGTTGGTGTTCTGTAAAGTGCAAGCGCACATAAAAGTGTGACTAATTCCTAGTATTAGCCAGCGGGGCATCAAATTGAACTCACAGTCTAAAGTATCAGTAAGGGCATATAGTATATATTTAACGACTTTCTAGATAGGGGTCTATTACATGTAAGTAGCCAGAGGTTTCTTATGTCTAAGCCGATTATGAAAAGTGCAACTTGCAATTTTTTCCCGCCTTTCAAAAAGTTCTATTTTCATAAATTGAAGTTGTACTTTTCAGAACTCGTGATTTAGAATTAGCAAAAGCATTAAAATTACCCTAGTCATATGATGCGGACGTTTGGCCTGATGTCTTGGGAGCCGGATTATCTGACGTACTGCCCTCTGACGTGGGGCCATTGACGTGTGGGTCCGGGTCCACATGCCAGTGTGTCAATGGCACGTCAGGGGAGCTACGTCCGGTGTCTTGCGGCATGACACACTTCACACCATGCAATCAACTGTTGTGCAACGCAAGCAAGGCGCAGATGACAAAACGACGATCCTTGGCTGATGTGTGTGGCGACGAGTGCGTGTTGCGCTCACTGCCCACTACCAGTCGCGCCCTAGTGATGCCCTAAAATTAAATATTGAAACTGGTGTCAAATATGTGCACAAGGCTA
The DNA here is from genome assembly GCF_002575655.3 of Aegilops tauschii subsp. strangulata. Classification (NCBI taxonomy): domain Eukaryota; kingdom Viridiplantae; phylum Streptophyta; class Magnoliopsida; order Poales; family Poaceae; genus Aegilops; species Aegilops tauschii. The sequence continues at coordinate 74,074,013 of NC_053041.3, forward strand.
CAGCTGGACAATATACGAAGGGTTAGGTGTTGGAGTCGAAGAAATGTAACCTGGCCAAATATATAAAGGCACTGCAAAGTACTCCCTCCGTTTTTATTTATTCTATATATTAGGTTTGACTGAAGTCAAATTTCGTAAAGTTTGACCAAGGTTATAAAAAATATAAATTTTTACCCTAACAAATCTATATAATGTGAAAGTACATTCAATAATGAATCTAATGGTATTGATTTGTTATTGTATTTTTTTTTCGAAAAGGGGGATCTCCCCGGCCTCTGCATCAGAGTGATGCATACGGCCATCTTATTAACGAAATAAAAGGTTCCAACAAGGTTACAAAGTCTCCGACTGAAAAGTAATAAAAAGACAGCTCACACAGAGCTAAAGAGGCTGGACACACAGACTAGCCAAGATAAGACGCCACAACCGGCTGGCTAAAGATAGATAGGTAAACTAATTGCCTATCCTATTACATGACCGCCATCCAAACCGGTTGAAGATATCCCGAGCTACCATCTCCCAGCGGATAGATCCAGTAACCAAATGCTCCCTGGCCTCCATCGGAGTGAGTAGCGACCATGAACGGATCACGGCCGTGGCTCGGAAAATAACCTGCAAAAAGTGAATACGTGATGTTCTGTTAAAAACCAAATCATTTCTGCAAGTCCAGATAGTCCACAACAAAGCGCAAACTCCAACACGAATATGTCTCGCTAATTCAGGCTCAATCCCAGTGAGCCATGTCCCAAATAACGTAGTGACAGAATTCGGTGGAGTAATATTAAAAGCAATGTGAACCGTCCGCCAAAGTACTCTGGCAAACGGGCAATCAAAAAAGAGATGTTTGATCGTCTCGTCCCGATCACAGAAGCTACACCTCGTAGGTCCTGTCCAATTACGCTTAATCAAGTTATCCTTGGTTAAAATAACCTGTTTATGGACAAACCACATAAACACTTTTATTTTCAAAGGAACTTTGACAGCCCAAACATGCTTGGAGGTAGGAATGGAGCTCGAATTAATTACATCAATATACATTGATTTAACCGTGAATACTCCAGACCTAGTCAGTTTCCAGCGTAATTCATCGGGTTGTTGAGAGAGATGGACATCCATTAGTCTCCGAACTAGACGGAGCCAATCTTCCCAACGATTGCCCACTAATGACTGTCTGAACTGAATATTAAGGGGGATGGATTGAAACACCGTAGCAACGAACACCTCACGTCGTTGAACAATGCGATATAAAGACGGATATTGAATGGCCAAGGGTGTCTCGCCGAGCCAAGTATCCTCCCAGAAGCGTGTACTAGCGCCGTTGCCAATAACAACCTTTGTCCTATTAAACAGAGATTGTTTGACTTTCATCAGGCCTTTCCAGAAAGGCGAGTCAGTTGGCCTGACTGTGACCTGGGACAAGGACTTTGTCTGTAGGTACTTGCTGCGAAGAATTTGGGCCCACATGGCATCAGTCTCAAAAGAAAGCTTCCACAACCACTTGCTAAGAAGGCATCTGTTCTTAACTTCAAGATTCTCAATACCAAGACCCCCTTGGTCTTTCGGTCTACAGATGATATCCCATTTTGCAAGTCTGTATTTTCTTTTTAGATCATCACCCTGCCAAAAGAAACGCGATCGATAAAAGTCCAGTCTTTTCCTAACACCAACTGGGACTTGAAAGAACGATAAGAGAAACATAGGCATACTCGTGAGCACCGAATTAATCAGAATTAATCGGCCTCCATATGACATGAGCTTGCCCTTCCAGCAACTCAGTTTCTTCTCAAACCGGTCTTCGATGCACTTCCATTCTCTATTGGTCAGCTTTCTATGGTGGATTGGAATACCTAGGTAAGAGAAAGGTAAATCCCCCAAGTCGCACCCAAACAATTGCCTATAAGCCTCCTGTTCGTCTTTGGCTCTACCAAAGCAGAACAGCTCGCTCTTATGAAAGTTAATCTTTAACCCGGTCAATTGTTCGAAAAGGCATAACACCAGCTTCATATTTCTCGCCTTGGCCAGGTCATGCTCCATAAAGATGATTGTATCATCAGCGTACTGAAGGATGGATACACCTCCATCAACCAGATGAGGTACCAAGCCACCCACTTGACCATTCTCCTTAGCCCTTCCTATCAAGATAGCTAACATATCAACCACAATGTTAAACAAGATAGGGGACATCGGATCTCCTTGTCTTAGGCCTTTATGTGTCTGGAAGTAATGACCAATATCGTCATTCACTTTAATTCCCACACTTCCTTTTTGCGTAAATGATTCAACCTGGCGTCGCCAGGCTTCATCAAAACCTTTCATACGCAATGCCTGTTGGAGAAATGGCCATTTAACCTTATCGTACGCTTTCTCGAAATCCACCTTAAAAATGACACCATCTAACTTCTTGGAATGGATTTCATGGAGCGTTTCACGAAGGACGACCACCCCTTCAAGGATGTTTCTGTCCGGCATGAAAGCAGTTTGGGAGTGCTGCACCACAGAATGTGCAATCTGTGTGAGCCTATTAGTCCCGACCTTGGTGAATATTTTAAAACTAACATTAAGAAGGCAGATCGGCCTGAACTGCTCAATTCTCACAGCATCCGTCTTCTTAGGAAGCAGTGTGATAGTTCCAAAATTCAAGTGAAATAATTGAAGCTGTCCAGAGAACAGATCATGAAACATAGGTAGCAAATCCCCCTTAATAATATGCCAGCACTTCTTGTAGAACTCCACCGGAAATCCATCCGGTCCGGGAGCCTTATTATTTTTCAACTGTGCTATAGCATCAAACACCTCCTTCTCCGAAAACGGGGCAACCAGAATATCATTTTCAGCAGCCGAAAGTTGAGGCACATCCTCAGTTCTGGACTCATCAAGAGATACACAATTATCCTCCGGAGGTCCAAATAACTGCCTATAATACTCGGTTATATATGTTTTTAGGTTATCCTGTCCTAAAATAGTGCCCTCATCTTGTTCAAGTTGGAATATTCTCTTCTTTCTGTGCTTACCATTAGCAATCAGATGAAGGAATTGAGTATTCGCGTCCCCTTGGACCACTTTGCGAACCTTAGCCCGCAAGGCCCACTTCAATTCTTCTTCGCGGAGAAGTTCTTTCAACCTCTTCTCTGCTTCAGTTTTAACCTGGAGCTCAGCAGGCATCAAAATCATGGATTCGGCCTTAACGTCCAGATTCTGTATAAGAGAGAGGAGCCTGTCCTTCTCAATCTTATATACCCCACTAAGGTGCTTAGCCCAACCCCGTAAGAAGCTTCTCAAACTCCTAATCTTATTTTGCCAACGCTCGACCGCGGTCCTACCGCCTACACCCTTCGCCCATTCCCTAGCGATCAGGTTTAGGAACCCTTCGCGTTCGAACCAGGCCATCTCAAAAGAAAAGGTGTTTTTGTTTCCCACGTGGTTCGGCTCCCCTGAGTCAACGAACAGGGGTGTGTGATCGGAAAAACCCCGTGAAAGAGCTTGAACCGTCACAAGCGGGAACTTCTGTTCCCACTCCACACTCGCAAGAACGCGATCAAGCTTTTCGTAAGTCGGGTTGGGCAAAGAGTTAGCCCAGGTAAACTTTCTACCAGAAAGCTTTATCTCCCTCAGATCCAAGCTTTCAATAATAGTATTGAACATGAACGACCACCTGCCGTCAAAGTTATCATTATTCTTCTCCTCTCTCCTCCTAATGATGTTGAAATCACCCCCAACTAAGATTGGAAGCTGCTCGGACCCACAAATCCGAACAAGATCCGCCAAAAATTCCGGTTTAAGCTCGGGCTGTGCGGCACCATAAACCGCCACCAACGCCCAGTTGAAACCATCAACCTTAGACCTGACTCGAAACTTAACCGCGAAGTCGCCCATCACTACACTCCGGACTTCAAGCGAATCGCATCTCACACCCAGCAAGATACCACCCGATCTTCCTCGCGGAGGGAGGCAATGCCAATCAAAATCAACACCACCCGCAAGAGAGGAAAGGAACTGGGGCGCAAAGTTGTCTCTACCAGTTTCCGATAGAGCAATAAAATCTAAATGATGCTCCAGAGATGCCTCAGCAAGAAACCTTCTTTTAGCCAAGTCTTTTTCACACCTCTGCTATTCCAAACGATTCCTTTCATCACTCATCATGAAATTTTTTAGTAGTCCGAATCCTAGCACTCCTACGAACTGCAGAATCGGGGTAAATTTTCCGTTTCCACTTACGCTTGGGTTTACTAGGTCCTGACTCCCGATCCTCATAACCGGGCTCAGCGGAACAAACAACTGCATTCTCTATGGGCATATCATCGTCCTCAGACTCATGATTGGATGGTGCTAGATCCACACACATATTATCGAGCACTCTAACCCCTAATACATCAATCTCATTGTCATTCATGGGTTTAACCGCTGCAAGATTACGAATAGTTTCTAAGGCACGCTCCGCCTCCAAATCTAACAAATCATTCACCGAATTGGAAATCTCACTATCTGTAGCCCCGAGTGAAACTCCTAATTGGTTTGCATTATTTATAATTTCCTCATTAGAAAAATGCAATAAAGAATTAGATATGTTGACGGACATACCAGTAGAGATCGCAGCATCATGAAGCTTGGCCGCCCTCATAGCGCACCTCTGCTGCATGTCATCAACCTCCGGAAGCTCCTGAATGCGAGCACTCATCCGCCTCCCCGTCGAGGCCGGGTCCGGGATCCCGCCAAAAGCAACGACCTCCTCCCTAGTAACTCCTCGCGCTGAAACCCGCGAAGGGTCAACCAAGGATACCGGAGGAGGCGACTGCAGGCTCCCATGCCCCTCGGACAAGTGCCCCAAGCCGAGACCCATAGCAACGGGTACGCTGGGAGGAGGCTCGGACCTCCTGACCGCCGACGAGGAAGGAGGAGTCAGGGCCGCCTGCCCCAAACCCCCCTCCCCCAACGCCACAAAAGGCGCGGGCGCCGCCACAGCCGAAGGAGATGCGGTCCTCCTGACCGCCGGCGAGGAAAGAGGAGTCAGGGCCGCCTGCCCCAGACCCCCCCTCCCCCAACGCCACAGAAGGCGCGGGCGCCGCCGCCACGCCCGAAGGAGAGAGAGCCGAGGCCGCCTGCCTCAGGCCTCCTCTCCCAGCACCTGCCGGTCCCGTCATGACCAGCGATGCCGATGTCGGCATAGTGAAGGGGGAAGTGGGAGTCAGGGCCGCCTGACCCAAACCCCCTCCCCCAACGCCACAGAAGGCGCGGCCGCCGCCGCCACGCCCGAAGGAGAGAGAGCCGAGGCCGCCTGCCTCGGGCCTCCTCTCCCAGCACCTGCCCGTCCCGTCATGACCAGCGATGCCGATGTCGGGATAGTGAAGGGGGAAGTGGGAGTCAGGGCCGCCTGACCCAAACCCCCCTCCCCCAACGCCACAGAAGGCACGGCAGCCGCCACCACGCCCGAAGGAGAGAGAGCCGAGGCCGCCTGCCTCGGGCCTCCTCTCCCAGCACCTGCCCGTCCCGTCATGACCAGCGATGCCGATGTCGGGATAGTGAAGGGGGAAGTGGGAGCCACCTGCCCCGACCCCCCTCCCCCACGCCCCACCTCAGCCGCGGCCGTTATGGTCGGAACGTCGGCCTCCGGTGGAGCAACCACCGACTCCCCGTCCCCGGAACCAACCAAAGTCCTCACCGACGATGTCCGCACCGAGCATCCAGCCAGTGCCCCACCGGCATCCTCGAACTCCAACAAAGGTAGTGACTGCTCAAACGCATCATCAGAATCTACCCGGTCACTCCAAAGTCTAGGAGGGGCAGAGGCTGGCTCAAAGGACCCGAACCGCAACGAAGTCATAGGCACCGATGGTGAAGGTGCCGGCTCAACCCCGGTCCCATCCCCGGTCTGAGCCACAGGACGAGAGCCGCTAGTCCCCTCATGAGTCGACTCGTCAGTCGGTGCTCCCTCAGCTCCCGCACTGTCGTCCCCCTCGTGCATGTCAACATCATTCCCAATCATTGCCTCGGCAAACAAGGCAGCGTCCTCAAACTCGATCTCAAGAGGAAACACCTCACCTCTGTAAGTCCAGTTAACCACGTCAGGCACGAACTCAATATCCAAAACGCTCACTAAGATGCGGGCCACTCCATGTGCACGAGTAAAGGCCATATCCACTTTCTCCGTCTTGCCAACCATAATGCCCATATTGGCCACGACTCGAACATCCTGCAAAGCTTAGATGGAGCCCCCGAAAACCTCAACCAGACCTGCGTAAGCGGCTTTCCTTTAGGTTCCACCTGCTGCCACTCATGGAACTCCAGAATGCACCTAGTGCCAGGAACTCTGCATAAACCAAAACTCAACAGTCTCTGCAGATCGTCCACTGAAGGAAACTCCACCTTAAAAACCTTGGCCTCGAGAGGAACGAGCTCCCAATGGAAGTCCCCCGGTGCCAGTTCCTGAAGCCTCTGCACAATCTGAGCCTCGGAAACCTCACCTTGAGTAGCTTTGACAACCCCGGTGGTCAAGCTCAAAGTCTCCTCCAGAATCTCTCTCGCGGCCGGGGACTCAAAGAACATTAGCTCAGCACAATAAACTCCATACATTGTCAAAGACGGAGCCTGGTCACGCAACAACGGGCAATCCCCCGAGGCATGTGCCGGCTTACCACAGGACTCACACAGCTCTGCCACACATTCAGCAATGAAGTGGCCCTTCTCACCACAACGGTAGCAAAGCATCCTTTCCTTCTTACGCGCCCACTTAGACGCCCTCTCAGCCTCAGACCTGTCAGTAACCTCAGTCATACTCCCAGTCGCCGGAACCTCAACATTGGCTAAAGCCGCTACCACCTCCATCGCCTGGGGAGGGAGCTCCGTGGAAGCGCACTCGGTCTCCACACTGACTCCGCTTGGTCAACAACTGCCGAAGGCGGAGGCGGTCTACGATGATACCTCCCGCGGCCACCGCCCCGACCACCACGATGCCCACGGTGACCCCCTCTCTGGCGGTGATCCGGACCGGAAGCACCCTCAACAAAACCTCCTGGAGGCCCGAGGAACGGTCGCTCAGCAGACCCGTCATTCTGCCATGCATAACCACGCCCCCCTCCCGTGGATGAGGAACCCCGGTGCTGTCCATCGCCATACACATCTAACCCATCGTCCCCCCATTGGCCTCGGGGCGGAGCACGGGAGTCTTTAGAACTAGAAATCTGCCTCGTCTGAGATGGTCCCGACCGGTTTTGAGCCGGCCGCGCGACAAAGTTAGGCGGAGGCGCGCCCTGAGACTGACCTCTGCCAGTACCGGCTGCACCAGCCGCGCCCAGCGTTGGGGGCCTAGGCCCGCCTCTGCCCGCTGCCTGCGGAGCGACGGGCGCCGGAGGCCTGAGCCCGCCCTTTCCTGGCGCCGGTTGCAGGGACGCCCCCGGCGTTGGAGGTCTAGTCCCACCTCGACCTGCCACCGGCTGAGCAACGGGCGCCGGCGGCCTCCCGCCCGAAGGAGCGTTACCGCGGCCCGGTCCCAGTGGAACCCCCCCGCTAGCCGGCTGCCTCTGGCCTGGTGGCACGAGGGCTCCACGCCCGGCCCCCGCCGCCGGAGGCGGCTCCTCCCCGCCCCGCCCTGCTGGAGCGGCCGAGGCGATTCTCTTCGGTGGCGGCGGCCGAGGCCCGGGCTGTCCACCCCCGCGCCCCACCGCGGCCTGCACCGCCCCTGCGACGACCGTAGGGGCCGCAGCGCCACGCCCAGTCGGCAGCGGTGCAACTCCGCCACGACCAGCAGCAGACACGGCCGGAGGGGGCTTCTTCCCCGGCGGTCCCCCGGTCCCGCGTCCAGCCATCAAAAGGAGGGGAGGGATCCGCTTTGCCCTACCAGAGCCACAGCAGCGAAACCCAGACCTCCCGCACCGATGAACCCTAGCACGCGACGATGGATCACACGTAGATCGATCCACCCGATCACTGCATGTGACGGCGCACGTAGTCGCTGTGGGTACCGGAATAGCCTGGGCCTCATACCCAGCTATCTCCGGCCCAGCAGGATACGCGAGAGAGTTTTTCGGACTCGGCCCACCGTGGCCCAAAATAGACTTCAAACGCGCATCGCGAGCCGCTCTGATCCCGATCCCCGGGGTCCCCGGCGTGACCGCCGCGGCCACCGCCCGCGCAGAGACGGCCGCTTTCCGACGCCCCTTTCTCCTTGCCTTAACCGTAATCCAAGACTGCGGATGAATTAAATCGAAGAGCGTAAGATTCGGGAGACAAACCTTAGGCAAGGGGCCCTTCCATGGCCTGATCGCGGCAGCCGCCGTCCTTCGATGAACGACACGACGAACCATCTCCTTCTTCTCACCCGCGTGTAATCCAACCCTAGCCGGATCGTCGGGGATGCTGCCTCGTCTTCATCGTATCCAGAGTTGAAATACTCGCAAATCAGGTCCGATGGCGTTGGCGACGGCGGGGATGCTGCCGGCGCATCCCCGTCACCGTCCGCATCATCATCGCCGCAGTTGAGCAGCGCCCAAAACCGGCCTCCGATCCGCCGACCATCACCAGGGGGTGCGGGCGGCCGCCCCGCAGTCACAACTCCGGTCGCCTGTGGAGTCGCCACTCCGGTTGCCTCTGAAGTGAGATCCACGATCTCAATCTTCTCCTCTGCACTCGACGAATCCTGCACACCATGAACAATCCACACTTCGAAAACATCAACCGTAAGTCGCAAACCTTCGACCAAATGCTCACCAAAATCTAGGTACTGGCCGGCGAGGATGTCTCCATCAAGATCAGTCACCGTCGTCCACCTTGACGGTGAATAAGAAAACAACATACCCTCGCGCCTATGGCCGGGCGACCGAACGTCCTCAAACCTGACTCGCCATCTCGCCGGATGGAGAAAGCCCGAGGTCCGGCCACGATCCCGATCCCGTTCTGCCTCCTCATGCGCGGAAACGACGTCGACTCGCTGGATCCGCGCCCCCTCCGCCGGCGATGAGAGCCCCCGTGATGCCGGCCCCGGGATCCCCGGCTGGGAGGGCACTGAAAGATCCCCAGGCGGTGGTTCCGGCGGCGGCGGCAGAGTCGCCACCCCCGTCGCCCTCACCCTCTCTCATGCGACCCACTGATCCCTCAGATTCTTTTCTTCACTTTTCGGCTCCTGATTTGTTATTGTATATGTTAATATTTCTATTTATAAACTTTGTCAAAGTTTACAAAGCTTGACTTTGATCAAAATCTAATACGCAGACAAAATAAAAACGAACGGAGTATCCAAAATAGATTAAACAAACTGATAGGCTAGACCGTGATCGGAGATGCGTCTAATTGGCTCGTGCACTTTGTCCATAATCACGCTCATGGCATGTAGGCGTTGATCGCTAGACATCGTTAATAAATATTGTTCCTCGTCCACATTCCGTAATGGTCTAATGACATATAAATACTAATATTAAATATAACTTATGTGCTAATATTATCATGTTGCATTATATATTACTCCCTCCGTCCTATAAATATAAAAGCGTTCTTAACACTCCTTCGTCTTATAATATAAGAGCATTTTTAATCTCAGTGTAGTTTAAACATGCTTTTATATTATGGAACAGAGGAAGTAATATGCTAGAGCATGCAATAGAGGATGATTTAGTAAGCCATCTCGCGTTGCCAACTGAGGGAGGACGTATGCTGCGGGCCGCGGCTTAGCTAGCTGTTTTGTCCATGCATGTGTACAGCGTGGAAAGATGCACGTGATGAAAGCAATCCTCTAGGCACCACCTCCACAAGGTGTCTCGTACACTACTCCTTGCCGGCCCCATTGGTCACGTAGGCGAAGTTGCACCGGCGCCCGCAGCCTCGTCCCCCGGCCACGAGCCGCCGGGACCAGCGTCGTCGTCGTGGCCACGAGGGGGTTCTCTCTCCAGGGAGATTCCGGCAGCTTTTTCTCCAAGGCGGATAAAAAAAGGAGCTTTGATTGGCTCGAGCTTGCGCGGATCAAAATGCTACACATTATTGGACAAGGACGCCAGCGTGATCAGAGAATCGGATTGCATTTGCATGGCCACCTTTTCCTCTCCCGCGCGCTACCTAGAATCACGGTAGAGGAGCTACGGTCGCCCATAATGATATGACCAAGGGAGGGAGCTGACTAGACATGGAACAAAAGAGAAAGAAAGAGCTAGCCCTAGGCCCTAGCTTTCGCCATCGATCCATAATATCTTTGGACACTCTCTAGACTTCTCTCCGTGTTCCGGCCTTTTGGTGAAAACTATTACCTCTTCAACTGTCCATAACCCGGAACCCTTTGCATTGGTCGAGTGTGCTACTGCCTAAACCTCCCTCGCTTTAGTCGTCGATATGCAGACATTAATGAATGTATGCTGTCAATTTCTCAAAAATATCTACATTTGCTTGCACATCGCAGGGTGCAGTCCTTCAACATAAATGCGAATATGGAAGCTCGGTCAAGCTATATGATAACTGAAGATTGAGGGGCACAATCAATTCTGGCTAAGACCTGCTGTTGGAAGGAAGAAGGAAGTCTACGAAGCTCAAATTCTAAGTAAGCTCAGGGTCCAATTTGGTTATCCCATTTCTCTAGCAGCTGCTTTAAAAATCTCACTCTTGCACTTCGACCTCTTTCCAAAAACGATACTGACCAACATCGATCCGATTGAATTTCTGAGTACCCTCTCTTTTGCCCTACCCCTCCACCCGAACCTCATGATCCCTGAACCAACCGGTTCACAGGATCCTTACATGGTTATTACTAGAACATGTGAAGGCTCGGGAGCTTCTAGACCGTGGGTGCAACTATTTGGAGATGGTCATACTGACTTTATTCAACCAATTGATGACGGCTAAATGATATCATTATTTGGTTGATGCCGTATCTCTTTTTTTTGCCTTTTCATATTGCACTTAAAAATGTTACAACCTCCCTTTCGAAGAAAAAAAGTCGCATGAGATGAGTTGCTATGGCTCATTGTATATGTGTTTGCAGCACTTCTTATGGCATCGGGAAGATCACTATCATGACCTTGTGGTATTTTGCCGAAAGGTTTTTCCACGTGAAGATTCGGTGGCGATCATTGTTATTGATGTTATTCGCTATTTTCTGTTAATATCTGTTATTTTCTCACGGATTGAGTACTCAAGTTTTTAGCACTAAATTTTCCTGCGTGATCCACGCTTCTTGTTGGCTCCTATGGTCAGGGATGAGTTCAAACTATTTATGAGCACCTGTAGATAAGGTTTAGGTTTACGCAGGGGTGAATGTAAAATAGTTTGAACTCAACTCGTTCAAACCATTAATTTGTTTTATTTTCTACTAGGGCTTTCCTAGACTGTACTTAGTGAAGCAAATTAATATGAACAAATAACTAATTGCTGGTTTTCACGGTTTGAGCTCAATCCTTTTTCGAACAACCCCTGTAAGGCGTCCTTCCTAATACTTACAAACACATTGTTGGCAATGCAAGTATTTTGACAGTGGTTAGTTGGCTCAAAGGAAATTACACTAAGCAAAAGTGCCATAGCATTTCAAACATTTAAAATTCAGATCTACCACGTTGCAATTGTGCGCCCATTCATTTGAAATTTCGAGCATACAATCAATAATTGTGTTGCACCTTCCCAGATGACAAGGGAGGGGCACTTGGATCGAGTCAGATCTAAATCCTTCAAACCGTTGGACAGAGGGATATTACCATGAGAATCAGGTTGCATTTGCACGGCCACCAACAGCAGGATCTTTTCCAGCGGCCAGGAGGATCTGTATCGTCACTGCGTTTGCATGGACTGCAGCGGCCGGGAGGATCTTTATCTGTGCATACGCATGGACCGTTGGATATCTTTTTCTCCCTGTAGGATAACGCCGGCCACTTTGCATGCTACTTGCAGTACTGTTCTTTCAACAGAAATACTCCTGTGTGTGGAGGCAGAACTTCGAAAATGAAGCGATGTGCAGACGTTTCCATGTCATTGCCACCATGATTCTCCTGTCCCTCTCCCCCACGCCCAGCAATGGCGTAGCGCGAATTTCACATATTGTAATGCTAGCTCTAAATGTCTCTGTCCTAGATTATTTTTCTGTGGTTCATGGATTGCTGCTAACGTTTTTGGATCATGACAGCCACATCTCGCTGTACTTAGATTTAGAAGAAACAAATAGAGTATCAAAGTGCAAACTTATACTGTGTATATTTTAGTAGTTGTCTGGTCTAAAAAATAATTTCCATAAAAGCAATCTTTTTCCGGTCAAGCTAAAGGCTGAGGATGAGAATAAAAACAATTATCTGGTTGTGAGGATCAACGACAGAAAGTTGTTTAATAAATAAATGGAAAGGATCGAAGATCGTTTTGAGAAAAATCTTAGCAGTTCAAAAGGTAAGTTGATATCATATCAAGGGCGAATTGTTTTAATCAACATGGCACTCACATCCTTGCCGATGTTAATATTATCATTCTTCGAAGAGACTAAAGAGGTGCGGAAAAGAATAGACTATTACAATTCAAATACTTTAGCCAAAGTGATGAAGAAAATCTGAATCGGCTAGCTAAGTGTTATATGTAGGCCGAAGAAAGGTCAAGTTGGACCCGGGACTAAGAACCTAGACATCAAGAGCAAATGCCTTTCGGGAAAATGGTTCTTCAAACTAGTAAATGGGAATATGTTGTCTCTTTTCTTATATTATGACGTGAAGATAACGGCCGTACATTTTCCCAAAACTAATTTACGCATGAACACTGTGTGTTCCCTGTTATTGATTTACTTACCGTCTATTGATATCTAACATTTATCTCTGATGGGGTACTCGGATTTTGAGCATCCATTTTTCCATGTGATTTGTGCCTCATGTGGCTCCAATAGCCAACAACGATTCTCAGCCACTCCCTGAAATTATGTTTAGTACGTAGGTTTGCTTGAATGGTTTCAAAATGTTGTTGGAGATTATAGCCATGTCTTAGCAAAAACAGCTCAAGGGATACAATAGAGAGGAGTAATAAATAAGAGAGACCAGTTATCTCGGTCACTTTAGGATTCATTTCTAGCATGGCATGTTATTGCTAAAACATATGGTATTTATACATTGAGCAAGCCGTTATTGGCTTATTACATGTAGAGTTATTGAGACAACGACCTTTTCTTATCCTCTCCACATATCTAAAGATTAGTTTATTTTGTTTGATTCACATGTTTCATGTAATCCTTGCTTTCTGTAACATATATTTGAGTGAAGGCGTCAATCTTACCGTGTAAAAACACTTTGTTGTCGGTGAAGGGATACTGACTATATTTTTGGTTGGCCTAGAGGAAGAGTAAATATCAAAAAACTAACACAGTTCGGATTAGGTTTCAGAATAACTACCACCTTATTTTGTTTGACAAATAACTACCACTTTGGGTCTATTTTTTGTTGGGAGAAAACACTACTACCACTTTGGCCAGAACTGATCCCGGTTATGACATGTCGGGCCCGCCCGTCATGTCCATGTGAAACCACTTCACACCCGAATGGAGTTGACCTTGTGTTGCCACATGGATCTGACGGGCGGGTGCGACATTGTCATAATCAGATCAATTTTGGCCAAAAGCGGTAACTAGGGTTTTCTGAAGAAAAAAACTCAAAGTGGTAAGTACTTGGAGTATCTGTCAAACAATAAGCCATAGTTTTGGAACCCAAACCCGAATTGTGGCATTTTTTTCTTGCTATTTACTGCCTGGGTGAAATTAAACAATGTGAAAATTGTGTAGCATTTCAGGCATTCCAAAAGTCAAATCCATTATTTGAAGTCTTGCCGGTCGAACAGAACATTGTGTGACTGGTTTTTAAATTGAAATCAACTTTCCGAGATGACAAAGAAAGGGCACTTGCTAGGATCGAGTGGTTCTAAATCCTTCACGCCGTTGGACAAGGAGATGTTACAATGAGAATCAGATTGTATTTGCACGGCCTCCAACAGGCATGATCTTTTCCTGCGTTTGCACGGCCTCCAGCGGCCGGAGAGGATCTTTATCTCTGCATATGCATGGCCACAGTAGCCGGAGGATATCTTTTTCTCCCGGGAAGATAACCGGCGCCACTTTGCTTGCAACTTGCACAGCTCTTTCAACGGAAATTCTCTCGTATGTGGAGACAGAACTCCGACAAGGTGACAAAGATAAAGCTCGGGCACCTGCAAGCTGCAGGCACTTAACGGCGGACATCGGAATGAGGCGATGTGCACACGCTTCCAATCCTCCTTCTCTTCTTCCACTTCTCACACTTCATAGCGACGGTGTGTGACATGAATTTCACTTGCTATTGCAACTAACAATGAGAAGTATCATATGTTAGTATGATATATATGATACTAGTGTCTCTACAATGCATAATATCATAACTCGGTATCGTAGTGATCTTATTTATTGCCATGCATCGTATACTAGTACATCATTTAATATGATATGTATTGTATCATGATATTCAATCATCTCTTTTCTTATTTAATTGTGTGTCACCTCAGCAAAAATATCTAGTTGGCATGCATGTATGATAGAGTACTATCTATGATACTCTTATTGTGACCAGCCTAAGTGCCCCCCCCCCCCCCCCAAATTATTTTTTATAACCTAACTAATGGGTTGTCATTACAATTTTTTTTCGGAATGACAGTCACGTCTCACTATACGTAGATTTAGGATTTTCTTTTTATAAAGCATTAACATGGAACTCATTTTGTCATTATTGAAGCAGTTGGCTGGCCTAATAATTAATTTTCGTAAAAGAGAAATGTTATGATTGGTCAAACGGAACAAGTTGAGGAGTAATATGAACAGCTATATGGTTGTGAGGTTGAATCTGTATCTTTTTGGTAGCTTGGCATCCCCATTTAGCTCATAAAAATGTTCTAATTACCGGAAATTTCGCTTCATTGGATCCCAGTTAAAAAATTCTACCACATAAAGTAGGACTATGTTACGGTTATAGATTACTGGATCAATAATGGTAGACCTACAAAGATTCTACAAACGTTTACTTACCTTTCTATGCTAACCCCCCCCCCCCCCCCCCCCCCCCCCCCCCCGATTTTAACTGGGGTGGGCCATTTCGTCCCTCCATTACCAATCATAATCGTACACATCAACGTGCCTGTAAAAATGTAAATAATATTTTATAGATGTATCATTACTCTTACCGGATTACCATGAGATGCAGCCCGCAGCGGAAATAGAGTCGATGCAGTGTGTTGGGACTTGGGACTGTTGCAGTTGTACATCATTCTCCTCCTTTGTAACTGGGTCAACATGATATTGTGTTTAACAAAGCGAGAGTTTACGTTGTTCAACGAAGAGATGCTTATGTTGCAACAGTACTTCAGTCCACTCCTCTCAATATTCACTTCAGGAGGACGCTTGCCGGAAACCGTTGGGAAGCCTGGCTCCATCTCGTGAGACGACTGATGGATGTTTAGCTTTCTCAACAGCCCGATCAGTTGTGCTGGAAGCTAACTAGGAATGCAGAGTTTACAGTTAAATCCATATATCGGGATGTTATCAACTCTAGCTCTATTCCTAGTTTGAAACATGTTTGAAAAGTCAAAGTTCCTTTGAAAATTAAAGTGTTTATGTGGTTTGTACATAAACAAGTCATTTTAACTAAGGACAACTTGGCAAAATGCAACTGGACAGGTTCTACAAGATGTAGTTTTTGTGATCAGGATGAATCCATCAAACACCTCTTTCTTGATTGCCCTTTGGCAAAAAATTTGTGGCGGACGGTTCACATAGCCTTTAATATTACACCTCCGAATACTATCAGCACGTTATTTGAAACGTGGCTTGACGGGATAGAGTCCCAAACAGCAAGACACATCCGTGTAGGAGTATGTGCTTTATTATGGGCAGTCTGAAACTGCAGAAATAATTTGGTCTTTAAAAGAACAACAAACATTCATTTTTTGCAGGTTATTTTCCGAGCCACTGCGTTGATCCGTATGTGGTCGCTACTCACTCCGACGGAGGCCAGGGAGCATATGGTTACTGGATCTATCCGATGAGAGATGGTAGCACGGGCTATTTTCAACCGGTTTGGACTGCGGTTATGTAATAGGATAGGCAATTAGTTTTCCTATCTTTCTTATGCCAGCCGGTTGTGGCTTTATTTTTCTTCTTCTGCTCTTTGGTGAGAATTTTTCGTTCTTTTGTTTGAGACATGATGACTTGTGTTGAACCTATTTGCTTATTAATAAATATGGCCGTATGCATCTTCTGATGCAGAGGCCGGGGAGCTCCCCCTTTTTGAAAAAAAAACAAAGCGAGAGTTTGGAGAATTTACGGTTTATTATCTACAAGGCTGCTCATTGGAGCCGTACATGGTTCTTACAGTATGTGAAGACTTGGGAGCTTCTAGACTCTGGTTGCAACTATTTGAAGATGGCCGCACCAGCTTTATTCATTGATTTAAGTGGTGGTTTAAAAAAAGGATTAGTAATGCATAAGTGCTTTATGTAAGCTCTATGGTTGTTTATGTGTCCCTTTTTTACCTTTTGATAGTGCATTTCAAATTGTTGCAATAAAATGGCTGTGTGAATCAGTCAATGAAAGGTTGGGGGGGGGGGGGGGGGGTACAATGTCCTTTTTAAAAAAAAAAGTCGCATGAGATGAGTTGCTATGACTCAAATGCAAATTCCTTGTGTTTGCAACACTTCTTATGACACCGTGAAGAAATTTTTTTTTAAAAGGAGGCAATTTTTTTTACCTAAACGATTATTTAAGAAGTGATTTCCCTAGTTACTTAATGAAAACCAGGTGAAAACCAATACAAAAAGACCACATTCATACCACTCACAAAGCATGAAACCCCGTGACAGCACAATCGACCCAACAAACACACCCCTTTACATCGCAAAGGAGGTATCATGAAGATCACCATCATGACCTCGTGGTTCTTTGCCGAAAGGTTTTTCGACGTGAAGATTCAGCAGCGACCGTCGTTATTGACTTTACTCTTTTACCATTATTTTTGTGTTATGTAGCATTTTCTCAATCGAGGGACTAATCAAAATTTTCACATTCAGTATTCCATGTGATTCATGCCTCTGGTTGGCTCCTATGGTCAAGGACATGAGTTTTGCTGTGCTCCATCTAGATTAGGTTTAGGTTAAGCACAGTTGCTCATAAAGAGTTTGAACTCGGTTCAAAACTTTTATTATTATAAACGCAAATGAACATGAACAAAAAACTAATCGCTGGTTCTCACGGTTAGAGCTCAACCCGTTTTCGAACATCCCCTGCAAAGGTGTCAACGTTAATACTCAGAAACACATTGTTAGCAATTTCGGATATTGGCCAATTTAGTTGGCTCAAAGGAAATTAGATTAAGAAAAGGTTCCATAGCATTTTAAACATTTCAGAGGGCAAATCTACCATGCTGCAATTATGTTGCGTCATTTAAAATTTCGACGATACAATCAGACATTGTAGTTACGAAAGAATTAAAATTTAATTCTAAACTTTCCCAGATGACAAAGAAAGGGCACTTGGACCGAGCCAGATCTAAATCCTCTACACTGTTGGACAGGGAGATATTGCTATGAGAATCAGGTTGCATTTGCACGGCCTCCAAAACAGCACTATCTTTTCCTGCGTTTGCACGGCCTCTAGGAGGATCTTCTTTCTGTCTGCATTTACATGGCTTCCGGCGGCCGGGAGATCTTTATCTCTGCATATGCATGGCCTCCAACTACCCTGAGAGGATATCTTTTTCTCCCTGTAAGATAACCGAGGCCACTTTGCTTGCAACTTGCACAGTTCTTTCTAAGGAAATACTCTTTGTGTGGAGACTGAACTTCAGGCAAAGATAACGCCACTTTGCTTGCAACTTGCACTGCTCTTTCAACTAAACTACTCCCTCCGTCCCACAACAATATATGATCGTTTTTTCAAGCTATATACTGTGGGACGGAGGGAGTACTATTCTGGTGTGCGTTGATAGAACCGAAACAAAGGTAACGCCCAGGCGCGTGCGGGCCGTTGTCCTCAACGGAACATCGAGAATAAGTGGAGTGCAGACGTTTCCATGCATGCTGTGATTGCCGTCATCTATGCATGCGTTGTGAGACTTGAGTCTTTACCTTCTCGCTAACTTGGCATCCCCTTTACCACATAAAACACTTGGCATATGGGTAGACTACACTAGACCAAATTTAAATTTTCTATACCACGTAAACTAGGAACATAATATTCTTGTTGATCATGGGTTTACCTCCCTCTGCCCTTGTTCACCGCCGTTGCCACAAGCCTCCGCCGCGGTGGTGGCAAGCCAGGCTGCCGAAGGTGTCGGGGTTCCGCTCGGGGAGGCGCTAGGAGTCAATCCCGCCGGCTGGGGCGGCAGCGGTTGGTGGCCTAGCGCGAGGAGGCCGGGGCGGCAGCCCTGTGATTGGCTCGTCGGCACACCTCGTGTGGAGGTGGCGGCAGCTTGGGTGGTGGCTGAGTCGGCGGCATCCATGCTTGACTGTCTGCGGCTGAGGGCTCTGGCGACGGAGTGGCCGGCTGGCGGCGTCCTAGGGGATTTGGGGCTGCATTGTTGGAACCGTGGCCTCTCCCTAGCTAGTCCTAGCTTCTCTCTAACTCGCTCTCCCTCTCTGCTGCGCTCGAACGACACGAGAAGGACGAAGACAGAAGGAAGAAAAAGGACACCGGGAGGTTTTCAGCGCACGAACGCTTCCTTGAGCTCGAACTCAATAACCCACGGCCATTACAACGAGCCCCGCAGGTGCTCTTATACCCTGGACACACGCCGGGCACGACCCGCACGTCCCCCGCCCAGCCTGGCCACGACCTGGCCCGCTTCGGCTGCGCCCACTCCGCGCACACACGCGCGTGGGTCGCCCCGAGCCCGCACTAGTTTGACCCGATCACATCGCCCTGCTCGCCAATGGCCACCTACGTCTACGGCATGGCTACCGCGTGCACAAACGCGCACTCATGCACACACACACGCACACACTTGCTACGGGCCCGACGCACCCGACGCGGCCAGCGCGCACCCGCACACGCGCTCTGCTGCGCCCGATCGTCGCCGCGGCTTATTACGGCCAACACTCCCCCCTAAGCCGTGGCCTAGAGAAGGCCGTTGTCCTCGACGTCGGCGTCCGCCAGCAGCGCCCCGCTCTGCCACCGGCGCCTTCTGCAGCTCCGGGCAATCGCGCTTGAAGTGGCCGCGCTCGCCGCACTTGTAGCAGCGGCCACGCCTGTTGCCGCCGTCCCGCGTCGCCACGCTGCGCGCGTCGTCGTCGTCTCGAGCTCCCCCTTGACGCCGCTCCCCGCGCCCGCCACTGCGCCGCAGTGTACAGGAGCTTGCCGTCCTCCCGCTCGCCGCTGTTCTGCCACGGCGCCGCACACGCTCGTCAAATGCGCGCAGCCGTCCGAGCACCTCGTCGTACGTCAGCTCCTCGATGACGCAGAATTGTTCGATGCTGGCGACGACGGGGAAGAGGCGGTCCGGCACCGTGTCCAGGAGCTTTTTCACCAGCTCCGTGTCTCCCAGTGTCTCGCCCAGCCCCGCGAACCGCGCCGCCATGCCTGCAAGCCTTCCGGCGTACTCGTCCAGCTGCTCGCCATCTTCCATCTTCATCCGGTCCAGCTCGCTGCGCAGCGTCGCCCTCCTCGCCGCGCGCACCCGCTCGGCACCGACGAACCTCACCGACAGGGAGTCCCATACCTCCCTGGTAGTGGGTTTCGTCGCCACCGAGAGCAGCACATCCTCCGGCAGCCCTTGCAGGATCAGTGCCCTCGCCGTCTTGCAATTCTTGTTGTTCACCGGCGAGTCGCCCGGCGCCACCGCTTCCCACAGCGTGTGAGCATCAAGAATAGCCTGAGCCTTGATCGCCCACACGGTGTAGCCGTCCGGCGAGAGCATCGGCATCCCCATGGACACCGATCCGCCCGTGCCGCCGCCGTGTGGAACCAGCGCCATTGCCGCCGGCGACCTCCCTAACCTGGAGCTCTGATACCAATTGTTGGAACCGTGGCCTCCCCCTAGCTAGCCCTAGATTCTCTCTAACTCGCTCTTCCTCTCTGCTGCGCTCGAACGACACGAGGAGGACGAAGACATAAGGAAGGAGAAGGACACGGGGAGGTTTTCAGCGCATGAACGCTTTCCTTGAGCTCGAACTCAATAACCCACGACCATTACAACGAGCCCCGCAGGTGCTCTTATACCCTGGGCACATGCCGGGCACGACCCGCACGTCCCCCGCCCAGCCTGGCCACGACCTGGCCCGCTTCGGCTGCGCCCACTCCGCGCACACACGCGCCTGGGTCGCCCCGAGCCCGCACTAGTCTGACCCGATCACACCGCCCTGCTCGCCAACGGCCACCTACATCTACGGCATGGCTACCGCGCGCACATACGTGCACCCATGCACACACACATGCACGCACTTGCTACGGGCCCGACGCACCCGACGCGGCCAGCGAGCGCCCGCACACGCGCTCTGCTGCGCCCGATCGTCGCCGCGGCTTATTACGGCCAACATGCATGACCCAGATCTGGCATGTGGTAGCCGTCTTGGGACACTTGGCTACCGGTTCTCGGGCAGAAGTTGGGACGTGATGCTATGACTTTGGGCATGGTGAGCTCCGGGCAAAAGCCTTGCATCGGCCTCGTGTGATGCCGATGATGGCGGCGGTCATGAGCGTTGTTCACCTTTTTGGAGGCGTCGTCGTGGAGCCCCTTCACCTCCCGTTTTATTTGGATCTCAAACTTTTAGGGTGAAAAGCTATGTTACAGCCATGGCCGGGGTGGGCGGCAATAACGTACCCGCCGCATCCCCCTTGGGGGCATTGTCTTGGATTCCCGGTCTTTTGTTGTACCTTGGTGACTGCTGTTGTCCTACATTTTCATCATCGGCTAGGTAGGGTCAGCGTGGAAGTCGGAGCTGCGGGTCCGGAGAGCACCTCAATGTTGTGGCATGTGACATCTGGTCACGTGATTGGCTGAGTCGTCGGCTCGTTTGAAGCGCGGCTTTGGGGTCAACGCGGGGAAGTCTGAGTGGCAGCTTCAAAGAGCACCAATGTGTTGTGGAGTGTTGGATCAGGTCGTGTGGGTTGCAGATTCGTCTCCTAGTGTGTAGCACGCCCTCAAGGTCGGCGTGTGTGCATTGTTGAGGTCAGTAAGATGGAGTGGCGGCTCTGCATCGAGTGTTAGGGTGTCTACTTTGGTTACTTGGGCGACAGAGTCGTCGACTAGTTTGGCACATAGCTCGGGGCAGGTGTGTGCTTGTTGTATCGATTTTGAAGAGGAAGAGCTCCTATCGGTTTCTCAAAAAAGCTGACCTGTAGTGGAAGTATAGTCGATGTAGCGTGCCGGCATTATTGTAGGTGTACAACCTTCTTCTCTTCGCGAGATCCTACATATGCTTCATCCCAGAGTCACAGATGCAACAACTCCAAGGTATCCAAACGTCGTTCGTGCTTTCCCACTTATATAGACGTCCTTACATGGATTGCGACTCTTGTGTCCTAACAAAACTCGATACCCTTATCCAATCAGGTTATATAGACATACTTATATGATTTTGACACCCGTGTCCCAATAAGACTCTAAAACTATTTTGACACCTGTGTCCCAATAAGACTCTAAACCATTATCCACTCAGATTTAATCCAAGTGGGTTCTGACCCTGGAGTGTGTGACCCTGTAGGTCCATGACCACATAAACATGTCCTGAGTGGTCCGAGTAACACTCCCCCAACCTCCGAGTACCTGGTGGGGGTACCACGAGTATAGTACTTAGACTATGACTTACTCTAACTCGGACAATAGCTAGTAGCAAGCCCTAGAAGAATGTGCGAACCCTCATGTGCTCACAAATTCATCCTGACAAACTTCACAATGTTTCATATTTTTGTCTCATGACATGCATCGTCGAACCCAAGGCGAGTATTTTATTTTCATCCTCGTCGGGTGGTTCGACCTATCTTCTCAAACTCCCGATATAGATTCCTTGATAAGGTTAACACTTAATCTTAGTTGTATTGCCATGTATTTCTAAATCTGATCACTCAAGAGGGTTGAGTGCTATCTCTCAAAGTAGGAAGCATGAATCATGACTTGGTCGACCATTCCTCGCATCATTGCTTCATGACAAGCCTAAAAACCACCTTTTATGACTACTCAGTTACAGAGTAGCGCTCAATGATCTCTAGGCATTTGGCCATGTCCCCAGAACATATGACGATCCCAAGTCTAGGACATGACATATAAATTTTACTTGCTGGGACTAACATATGAAACTTATGGATGCATCTCAAAGTGGGTTTGTCCGACATCAAATCTACCAACACAAGGTATTACCTATATAAGACTGATATCACGTACGCATGACATGTGAAACATGGTCATTTGCTAATAGATATGCTACTCTTCAAGTATATATCCCCGTATCCTCGAGGACTAGAGACAACTAGAATAACATCAACCAACATTAAGTTTCACAAACAATCATATATCTGTCAATCCACGTCAGTATGATACTCAAGGAGAAATGTAATAACACATTAATACAAAGGAATACAATCGTATCGATGGTTTCCTCTTGGGTATATTCCCGACAAATGCTTATTAACAAAGAATGCGAAGGGATCAATGCTTATTTTAAGAAAAACTTAGCATTTGAAATGGCTGGTTGCTATGGAGGGCAACTTGTTTCAACAAATGTGGTACTCGCTAGTGTGCTGATGTTTATGTTGTCATTCTTTGAGGTGCCCAAAGGGGCACAAGAAATAAATTACTACAAAATCCAATTCTTCAAGTGATGAACATATATGCAATTGGCTATCTATGTGGAGTATTATATGCAAGACAAAAATTCAAACATTACTAGGGGTAGAGAATTGCCAGAAATGGTTGTTCAACTTGCTAAATGAGAATAATGTGTCACTTTCTTATATGATGTGACCAAGGAAGCACTCAAGTAGGCATATGATATGACCACATTTTCCTCACTCCCGTGCTACCTAGAATCATGGCGGATGGGCTGACATGGGCCATATGTTCTAGCCCAGGAAGCCACTTGGCTGGACATCTAACAAAATAGATAGAAAGAGCTAGACCTTTAACCATTGATTGATATATCTTTGAACACTCCTTGGAGTTCTTGCGGTGTTCCAATTGACCTTTCGTCTGAAAATCCATTTGCATCGATCTAGACACATTTTCGTGTTAGGTACATCTGTATCTACACAAATCTAAGACAACTAATTTTGGACGGAGGTAATCGATAGAAAGAGCTAGACCTTTCACCATTGATCGGTATATCTTTGAACCTTTATTGGATTTGTTTTGGTGCATGTTCCAATTAACCTTTTGTTTGAAAACCCATTTTCATTGATCTAGTTGTACACTATCTGAACTTACGCTTTAGTTGATAGGAAGAGAGCTATATAGATATATTATGATGCCATAGTCAGTGGTGATTCTACCGGGCATGCTTCAACAGGCTCAAGCCTGCCCTCTGAAATTGAAAAATGAAAAATTACTACTAGTTCTTAGCCCATCTCAGCCCGCTGTCTAGTGTCTAGATCGTTGTTTACCCGCTCCAACCCTTGTACTGAGAAGTTGAGCCTGCCCTTCATTTTCATCCAAGATTTGCCACTGGCCATAGTGATGGGTCCAACTCAATCATTGAGCCTGGGCAAGATTTAAGTGCAACCTTCTTCGTCAGAGTTTGTCCTAAAAATCTTACTTAAACTAGCACTTTCTTCTAGGCATGAAAAGAGATTCGCCGCCGAAGCTCAGGCAGCTAGGCGGGCTCACCAAGCTTTAGTTCCACCACTGGATGTCACTTCAATATAAATATCCACCTTAAATTGTTTGCGTCGTGCAATATGCATTCCTCCACTAGAAATGTCAATGTATTCAGATTGCTATCTGGTACTGAAGTCCTTCCGTTAATTAAGCTGGTAATATGTGATCTTCGTAGATTCTTACAAAGAGAGGCCATGTTCTATCATATGGATTATTTATATGGATTAAGTTTGTGCATTGTAAGCCACCATATGCACGCCTCTTTTAAGACAAACGGGATGAGTTTATGATGATTATTTTAAATTTCATATGTTTAGAACGCTTCTTCAATTATGGTAGTGATAAGCACACACTCGTGGTTCTATAACTAAAGAATTTTGCACATGGAAATTATGTATCCCTTGTTATTGCTTTGACTTCTTAATGTATGTTGATATCCAAAATTTTCTCCCGAACTTTGCAAATCCAAGTTTTTCCGTGGGATTTGTGCCCTCTTGTGGCTCCAATACATAGCCGCAACAAGGTTTCCCCCACATTCCTTGAGATTAAGCTCAGCACCCAAGGGTAGTAAAAAAATCAATAATTCTACACCTACGTGCACCTACGGGCCTGTTACGTAATCCTTCCACTACCCCCCCCCCCCCCCCCCCCCCCCCCATTTTAACCAATCGCGAGATGCCACGATGATTTCACAAGGAGTTTATGTTAAAAAAATACGTAAGTGTACCAAAGCTCTTAAAAGGGTTTGAAAATGTGAATATAGGTCATAACCATGTCATCACCGAGCGATAACAATGGGAAGGTCTATTAAATACAAGAGAGACCAGTCATGTTTTGTCAAAAAAAAATACTGGTATGTGTTTTGGTAACAAGTTTTGCTAAAAGATACTGTTGTATTGATACCTCTGAACATGCCATTTTTGGTATATCACATGTGGAATGGTTGAGAGGATAATCTTCTCTCAGGCCTCTCGACGCCATCTAAACAACATTGTGCAACGAGCTCCTTCCTTCAATTCAGTTCAACTTTCAGGGACGACAGAGAAAGGGCACTTGCGTTTGATCCAGCGAGCGGATCAAAATCCTTCACGCCGTTGCACAGGGAGGAGAATCTCAGATTGTATTTGCGCGGTCTCTAATGGCAGTATCCCTATCTTTTCCCGCGTTTTGCGTGGCCTCCGATGGCTGTATCCTCCTTTCTCCTGCGTTTTGCGTGGCCTCTAATGGCTGTATCTTTTTCGTAGCACCTGCATGGCCTCCGGCGGCCGGAGGATCTTTATCTCCGCAGATGCATGGCCTGCGACGAGCCGGGCCAGGGATATCTTTTTCTCCCTGGAGGATAACGCTCGCCCACCACGGACATCTTTCTGCATGCCCCTTTCAGCGGAAATACTCTCTCGTACGTGTGTGAGGCAAATCCAACTTCAATAAAGATAACGCCCGGCCGGTCGCTCGACGTCATCGGAATGAGGCCGATGTACACAGAAGTTTCCATGTCACCGCTCAACATCATTCATGTGGGCTTGTGTCCGTGTCAGCCCTTCTTTTCCTTTTTCTTTTCTTTTGAACACTCGGCCCTTCTTTTTCCTTTACAACCATCTGTAAAAGAAAAAGAAAAGCTTCGCCTGAGGCCTTCTGGATGCTCTGCATTTTGCATCCATCGGCTGATATATATCTATCACGTGCTCGTCGCTGCCTGCCGGTGGCCTTTTCATCCACACCACACTAACGCTTTGAGATATTCGTACGGAATGAATGCATGTCTGTTGGGGTTTTCAGAAGGAAAAAAAAACCACGGCGCCGTGTGGGGCCTGCTGCCGGAGCATAGTATGGGTTTACTGTGGAGTTTTCATCTTTAATTAGCAATTCAAATACTGAAATTATTATTTTTAGATGAATACAAAATTACAATTAGAATTGCTTCCTCGTGGCATTTTACATTTAAGAACTATACTATGGATATTACACAATAATATTAGTAAGTGTTGCAACAACGAGTCTGCCTCAATCGGGGCGTGAGGTTTTGCCTACGGCGGTTGCAACGAGTGCTCATAGCCTGCAAGATCGGACCCACAACGTCACACTGTGTGAATCAAAGAGATATAGTTAGATCTAATATTGTTGCCTTGGCCCAAATCTTACAAATTCTACTTAATTATGGGTGACGATGTCACTCTTGATCGACGCGGCAAGATTTGCGGATTGCTAGCCATGCCGACGACAGAAACATCTGCAGTGGCACCCCCACCACATAGCCAAAGGGTGTAGGTTTCCATGTGTAATCCCATATTAGGAGCGGTGAAAGACATTCATTGCCTTGTCTAGACAAGTCGACAAGGTATGCATCATGAGCCGGTTGTCGGAGTTGAGGCATAGAATCGCCGATGAGATGAAATAATTGAAAGTCTAGACAGTAGAAGTGCAACGGTGAAATGAGGACGGCTCATGTGTTGTCAATGCTTGGGCTATGATCCACGAATAGGGAGCCAAGAGAACAAAACTATCACTTCCACGGACGGGTTTTTGTGAAGGTGAAGGTGGTTGTCGAACATCGATCCACCGGGGAACAACTCGGCTTCCTATGTGGTTGTGTCATATCAATGTGAAATGTTCTCTTGGTGGCAGGCTCATCGGCCGCGAGCTGCCCATGGTAACTTTGTCGATCTTCAAATACTAGATGCGAGAGCAAGCACTTGTGCACGCCAGTGGCAATCATGCTTTTTAGTCCAACATGCAGGATGTGCTAGATGTTACGTGTGTAAACACATATGCGCATGACCACTAGTGGTTATAGTTTTTGCTTTCACTGCAAGTGGTTCTAAAGAGAGAAAAGACAAGTAAGAACCAATCCACTCAAGCCTCAACTGCCCCTCCACTCAGTCAAACTTTTTTTAAGAACACTTTCTTTTCTTTCTGTTGTGAGACCACTCAAGTTTTTTCTTTTTCTTTTTTCCGCAAAAAAGGTTTTTTCTTTTTCTTTGAGGGGAACGAGACCACTCAAGTTTATTTCAGGATTTTCGGCGATGTGCATTTAGTGCGAGGAGACGTTCCAGTCGACGACGAAGTGCCTACGGTGACTTCGTAAATTTCAATATGATATGTCGGCTCAGTCTTTCGGAGATGCTCATAGGGATAGGGTGTACGTGTGTGCGTTTATAGGGGTGAGTGTATGCGCGTGTATATGAACGCTTGCGTCTGTACTATGTTAAAAAAAAAAGTTGCTCTACTGCTTTGTTTTCTCTCGCGTACCCAGGCTGCGAACGGTTTGGGCATCGGGCAGCGTCAGGCCCGCGATCGGAGCAACTCCGCGCGTCCGCAAAAGGCGCAAGGCCCACCCACGCCTCAACGAGATAGCGGCCCGGTAAAATAGAAAACATCGCCTCCGGAGCCCATGGATCAGTCTTGGTCGAACGCGTCACGACGGTGGATGCGTGATATTTTCTGATGATTCTTTCTTCTTTTTGTGTAATATTTTCTGAAGATTCACATGATGATGAAGAAGAAGAAGAAGAAGAAGAAGAAGAAGCCAATCAACGTGGGTTTCTCATAGCTTAATTCCAGCAGAGAAAACGTGGGCCTCTCGCCTTTTACCGGCCGGCAAGCTCGTCCGACCGCGTGCGTTTTCACTGCAGGAATTTCCCCGGACGACTAGCTCGCCGGTCGTGCGTCCGGGCGACAGCTGGGTTCGATCGGCATCACATGTACAGTATGTAACCTCGGTTAATATCTGATGGTCTGCATGCGCGTCGGTCCTTCGTGAAGGCCTTCCATGCAGCTTCAGATCGGGGCCGGTGACAGCCTGACAGAGTGACAGGACCACGGTAAATAGTAGGCTTCAAGCGGTTCAGACTGGTACACACACACGGTACGCGAACGAGAGCGACACACGACTGCATGACTTCCTGGAAGCATGAGACAGACATAGCTGATCGGTTAGAGGATAAGAGTAGATCTTTCGGAAGAGATCGACCAAGCTTTCACGGGAACAAGCCCAGAAACCATGTGTGAAAAGGACAAAAGATGGCTACTCGTGATCGACCGTGTGCAGTGATCGGTCGAGGGAACAAGCAAAAGCTGATGTCTCCTTGGTCTATGTCCTCTCCTCGGACGGTAGATGAACCGGCTCTATTTTTTTTTTCGAGAAAGCTAATTTCCTGCCGGCAGGAATTTAGCAAGAGATTCACACGATCCCGATTTCGTTGGATTTGAATCGAACGATTGCCGCACGACCTGGAATTCCCAACAGATGTGAAACGGTTCTCCCAGCGCACGATCAGCTTTCCCCCGATGATTCCGGAACGCTAGTCTCCACAGTTTTTTACCTCCGCGTGAAAATAGGATCGCATGCATTTGGACACGATCACAACCATTGGGTGGGGCCAGGAAAAGGAAACAGCGTGGGGATGAGAGAAAAATTACTTACGTGAGTGCTTCACCAGAGATTCGAACCTGGAAAACCATATGCATGGCGTAGCCAAGTAACCAACTAGCCTCAGCACATCTTTTGTTTAGATAGATGGAAATCAACATTTTTTTATCCTCGTTTGCTATTGCATTAGTATAGAGATATTTTCTAAGTTTTTTCAGCCTTGTCTAGTACATCATTTTGCGCTATAACTCAAGTGGAGAAAATAAGACTGATATATTTTGGGAACACTTCAACGGGCATTGCACTTAATATAGCAGACGTAGGCCAATATCGGATCAATAGTTTGACTTTTTAAAACTAGTTTTTGCTCATGGCACGCTGGATGAGCTGAGATTTTTCTACGGGACAAGTAGCATGCCTTCTCGAGTATGAGATGCATGTCAACAATTTTCTCGCGAGATGTAATATGTTGTTACCCGGTAGCGGTAAGCTATCATGTTGTTGTACATGCTATAGTAATCAGGCTGCACATGCAAAAGTATTCAAACTTCTCATACTAAATTTATCGATATCACGTCTCATGCTAAAGAAAGTTTTGTGTATCTGCAAGGGCCGAGTCTTTGACGGGTGCTACATTTGGACTCGTGTCTTCATGGATGCTTCAATGGTGGTGAGGATGGTGTTAATGATGTGGTCGACAATGACTCCACATGAAGGAGGAGCCGGCCTTGCCCCCGCACTACCATGGCGTCTATATTGGACGCCGGGTCAAGGAGGAGCCGACGTTCCCGCCACACAGCCAGTCCCGCCGCATGCACGCGCCATCGTCATCGTGGCGCCGCCACCGTCTCGCCGTCGAGGAGTTGCCGCCCCCGATCAAGAAGGCGCGGGTCCGCTCCCTCCACTACCTCGGAGGAGGCGAGGGGGGGGGGGGGTGGTTGATGACATATCCCCATGATAAATTTTATGTGAATAGCATGGTAACTCACATATTGCATGCAAACCTGATAACTTATGTACCTCGGTCTTTGATAACTTTTGACATGGGGGGAGGGGTTGATGAAATATCCCCAGGTAACTTTTGCGTGAATAGCATGGTAACTCACACATCGCAGACATGATAACCTATGTGCCTCGGTGCTGATAAGTTTGGCGAGGGGGTGATAAAATGTACCCACGACAACTTTAATGTTAATAGCATGGTAACTCACTCATCGCAAACCTGATAACTTATGTACCCCTGTCCTGGTAACTTTGCCGCCAGTGTGTGTGTGTGTGGTGGGGGGGGGGGGGGGGAGGGAAGGGGTGGTTGATGAAACGTAACTTTTATGCGAATAGCATGGTAACTTACACATCGCAGACCTGATAACTTATGTGCCAAGGTGCTGATAACTTTGGGGAGGGGGGGGGGAGGGGGTGATGAAATATCCTCCCGGTAACTATTGTGTGAATAGCATGATAACTTACACATCGCAGACCTGAAAACTTATGTGCCTCAGTCCTGATAACTTTTACGATGGGGTTGTTTAAAAACATACCCCGATAACAGTTGTGTAAATAGTTTGGTAATATAGGCATTGTATACGTGATAACTCACGCACAAACATCGCGGTAACTTTAACCTGAGATGATTAGGAGGTTAGAGAAACCAGGTTTATCCCGGTAATATCCGTGTAAGCAACATGGTAACATATGTAGCACATGCGTGATAAATTACTTAGCCCATTAGTGGTAAATTTTGATCTAAAAAAAGTCATCGTAACATACCAACATGCGATCTAGTTTCGAGGCTCTAGTCATGACGTTTTTTTATGTGAAAATGGTTTTTCGATCGGACCGGCGGTTTGAACTACAAAACATTTTTAAGTTTTAAAATAGAGGAAATTCTAAGATGACATACGCTTTTTTGTCCTCTAATTCATTTGCACATGGGGAGAAGGTAGAAGGATCATTTTTATGCCCTGGTAATTTCAACATAAACAAGATGTAACTTAGTTATCACATACATGATTACTTACTTAGTATGGGCCCGGTAACTTTTGATCCGAAAATAGTCGTCGAAACATATCAATATGGGATCTAGTTTCGAAGGTCTCGTCGCAACAAATCTTTTATGTGAAAACAGATTTTTAATATGACCGACGGTTTGAGCTACAAAACATTTTGAAGTATTGAAATAGGGGGGAATCTAGGATGACATCACCTATTTATTTCCTCTGGTTCATTTGCACCTTGGAACAAGGTTGGTTGACCATTTTTATGCCCCGGTAATTTCTATATAAACAAGATGGTAACTCATGAACCAAAGACGTGATAACTTACTTAGCCTGAGCCTGATAACTTTTGACCCAAAAAAAGTCGTCGAAACATATTAATATGGGATCTTGTTTCGAAGATCTTCTCGTGACAAATCTTCTGTATGAAAACGGTTTTTCAATCGGAGCGACGGTTTGAGCTACAAAATATTTTAAATTTTCGCATTGGGAAGAATCTTTGATGACATCATCAATTTTGTTTTTTCCTGCATGTATATGATTAGTAGCTATGAATTAACTGCTAGTAGATAGTGGACACGCCCAAAAAAGAAAAGAAATAAGATGAAGCTAATGCATGCATGCAAATTAGGAAATTAGGAAAGAGAAAATTGTGCGGATCTGTTCCTTAACTTCCGACTGGGTGGAAGTTAGCAAAGTTCATTTTTTTTTTGATAACGAGTAGATTTTATTGATTTATAATGATGATACAAACACAATAAGGATGCACCTGGCCTGCTAGTTAGGATGCACATAATCAAAATTAATGCATACACACAAACTAACATGTTGACAAATAACAACGTCAAATAACACCACAATTATGTGTAGGCGAGGAAAAATTTAAAACCCAAGCGATTAGATCCACGATCGGCAAACTATAGCGATAACCATATCCACACCAACTATTTCATAACACCACACAGACGACGAGTTTCTTCAACAATAACGCCTTCAAGAAGGGCATGATGCTCAAGCATCACCAACACCGCATCCAACCACCCAAGGCCGGAATCTAGGTTTTCACCCTGAATAACCAGTTTGAGCATATCCGAGCATTGCCTTCAATAAGATAACGCGAATCGTCATTGCTAGGTATAACCAACTCGGGTTAGACCTATGATATCACCACCGAGCTCGAGACCAGGTGCCAAAGTAGCACCACCATCAAAGTCACTCATGTGTTCTCGCCACCACTTTTCTACGATACCACCAACTACATACGACATCCGACTGCTGCTGTTACACAACCATCTCTCCGCGTCAATCCGTCGTCTGTAGTTTGCATCGCATCGTCGAAGTAAACCACCGGATTTGAAGAGAGAAACCCTCACAAAGATCTTTCAGTGGCCATAACAATCCGCTGCTAGGTGGGGCCATTGTAGGCCAGAGTAGTCACCACATGGAACAACATTGGCGGCGTAGCACATCACTGCTGGCAACCATCTCACAGGAGAGATCTTTGCCCCAGCTATCCACCGAGAGTCCGACATTGCCACAACTGGAGCAAAAAAGACACATCTGTGCCCCCACCGGTAGCTCCCGCATCAGGCCCGCACATGTCCAGATCAGGCATGACCGAGCAGCGCTACCATGCCTCAAACTTCCACTGTCACGGATGCGGGCTAGGTCGCCACCCATACATCATTTTCCACAAGGGAAGATGAGCGCAACACACCACCATGATGTCCATGTTCCGGGCTGCGGACGCCCCATAAGATGCGACCACCACCGCGAAATTTGACAATTCTGACCTCGGGATGAAATCAAATCACAGAATGAACTGCCCGCGAAACTATTTCACGTCGCTGACCTTTTTGTGTGGCGCCCGACACGCAGGCGCCACACCCTATGGTGTAGCGCCTAGCTCGGGGGCGTTGCACCTCTGTCCACCGTGGCAGCCCCTGGGCCCGCACCCAGCAGTGCAACGCCTCCGAGCTAGGCGCCACACATATAATGTGCAGCGCCTAGCGCTTGGGCGCTGCACTGTGACTTATCCAGCCGCTTGGCTGCCCCCTCCCCCCTCCCCCACCCCACACACCCCAACCCGAGCTTTGCCCCCTCTCCCCCTCTCTCCCCCTCTCAAATCCTCTCCCAAATCTTGCAAATTTGAAGAATTTGTCCGTGGATTTCGAAGTCAAACCCTCCCTCAAGGTAATCTTCTCCGATCCCCTTATTTTGATCCAAGTAATGTTATCAAATTGCTCATTTGTTGCTAGTTTTGGGAAACCCTAGTTTTGTTTGGATCTAGAGATTTGCATGGAGATGTGAGATGTTTGTTTGCCAATTTCCTATGATTAGGCTTGTTAGTATGTTAGGGTTATTCTTATGGGTGTTCTTATGTTGGTGCTAGGGTTAGGTTTAGGGTTAGGGTTGTTGTTTCATATATATTTTAGGGTTTGTATTCCGTGTTAATCCTTGGATTAGTACTCATGGAAGCAATGTTATGTTGTGTTGTTTGAATGCTTATAGGGATGAGAAGAACATGTGTGTTTGTTCATCATGTGGACAAAAACGCGTTCCTGAAAGGCAATATTGAACCGGACCCGGATGAGCTTGACATGGTGTTTGATAGTAGTCCTAGCTATGCGGAGCTCTTGCAACAAGTGAGGAAAGATTTGAATTGGATGGACCCTAGTGATATCGTTGAGTTGGAGGGAAGGCATAATGTTGGTTTTGGAATGCACATCCGTTGGAAGACAATGCGTGTCAACTCGGAGCAACGTTGGGTTGCATACAAGGAGACGGTGGCCGAATCACTAGACAATGCTCTTGAGTTATTTGCAACTAAGAAGGTTGATTCAAGTTTGCAAATGGACTTGAACCGGAACCCCTCCCCTTTGGTTGCTAGTAGCCCCCCACCCTTGAAGCGAGATGAAATTGTTGAACCTCTTTTGACCTAAGAAGTGAGGCCAATATTGAGCCCGTTTACAAACAACCAAGATGAAGCTTTGCAAGAGGAGAATGATGAGTATGCAGACGATGACAATGAAGTAGATCTCCATGACAACAATGTGGGTGATCTCGACAAATATCATTTGCAAGAGACAATGGACCATTCCATCCCTTATTCCCGTGGCTATGCATCGGATTCGGATGACGAAGGTCCCGATGAACAAGTTGATGAGGAGGGGTTCACGGTGAAGGAGGCTGAAGCTTTCGAGAAGGTATTCGGTCGGGATCATTGGACTACATTCACTACAGGAAACAGGTAATTTGCCGTCTGTGGGCCACAGACGGCAAAGACCTAAATCCAGACGGCAAAGATTTTGCCGTCAGGAAGCAGACGGCAAAGTCAGACGGCAAAGATAAGTCGGCAAAGAATATTTTGCCGTCAGCTTTTCATCAAACAGACGGCAAAGATTTTGCCGTCAGCCAAACTGTGAATTTGCCGTCTGCCACAAAAATAGCAGACGGCAAAGAACTTTTCTTTGCTGTCAGTCAAATAGTGTGCTTTGCCGTCAGTCAGATTAAACTAAAGACGACAAAGTTTGTTTTTTCTTTTTTTTAAAAGACGCTGGAGCAGAGCATCTCGCCCAACAACCATTTTTTAGAGGAAAAGAGCACAAGAGGTCCGGCTCCATTACATAGCAAAGAAACCAAATTGTCTTACACAGTACCAAATCAGCACGCGGAGGACAGCCCCACCGCTGCCCCAGCCAAGACTACAAGCCTAAATGACAGAATTAAAAACTAAGATCAACTAAGGACGCACACCCAAAAGGGGACAACGACACTAGTAAAGCAGCAAACTCATACAGAACCAAATCAGATTGAGGCGGAGCTCGCCGGAACTGAGCTGCTTGCCCAACAACGCCGAGAGGGCCGCGTCGCGCGTCGTCATGGTCAACGTCTGGTCATGCCCTATTGTTGTTTGGCGGCCGTGTAGGAGGGAGGACGAGCCGCGGAAGAGAGGAGGGTGGAGCTTCACGCAGCGCTGGCGAGCTGGCGGAGCTTCACGTGGCGGAGACGGAGGAGCTTCACGCGGCGGCGCCGGAGTTGAACGCGGCAGCGATGGCGGTGCTGCACGCTGACGACGATGGATAGGCAGGCGAGGGGCGCGGTGCTGGAAGGACGAACGAGCGGCGTGGAGTGCGGCTTCTCGGGGACGGGCGGGCGCGGCGCCGACCGGACGAGCGATGGGCGCGGAGCCGGCTGCTGGGGACGGGCGGGCGCGGCGCCGACCGGATGAGCGACGGGCGCGGAGCCGGCTGCTCTGGGACGGGCGGGCGCGGCGCCGGCCGGAGGAGGGACGGGCGCGGAGCCGGCTGCTCGGGGACGGGTTGACGGGCAGGTGCTGGCCGGCGGCGTGCGGGCGTGCGGCTGCTCGAGGACGGGTTGACGGGCAGGTGCTGGCCGGCGGCGTGCGGGCGTGCGGCTGCTCGGGGATGCCAGACAGGCGGGCGGGTGTTGGGAGAGAGGAGGAAGCAGGAGATATGAGGAAGCTGGCCGGCGGCGTGGCTCTGGTCGGGGGAGATGGAGAGAGGAGCAGGAGAGAGGAGGGCGCTGAGGGGATAAGGAGAGAGAGAGGAGATGGGCGCGTGGGGTGTGGGGGTCGTGGGTCGGGGCAGGCCTCATGGGTGGGGCCCTGACCTGTGGGTGGGTGGGTGCGTGTGTCCGACGGCTACGGTGGAAGAGGACGTCTGTTTTGGATCTTGCCACGTCACGGATCCGCGTGATCAATCCGCGTGATGTGTTTTCTCTTTGCCGTCTACCAAATAAAATACAGACGGCAAACATCTTACTTTGCCGTGGCAGACGGCAAAGTGAGCTGTTTGACGTTTGTATTTTGTTTGATAGACGGCAAAGTCTATTTTGCCGTTAGTATTTCTTTGCCGTCTACAGCAGACGGCAAACCTTGTCTTTGTCGTCTGGCCCGACGAAAAGCAGACGGCAAATACGCCTCCCGACGGCGAATTATCTATTTCCCGTAGTGATTGTTCAAGGATGTTAGTCTCGCGGATGAAGCCGTGGTAGATGGTGGCCAAGGTATATCTCTTGGGGTTAGGCCAAGCTCTCACCGTGATTTGGAAGACGACAAGAACCGGATTGCCAAAGGGTCTAAGTTCGAAACCTTATTGGAATTGGAGATGTGGCTCGATAACTACTCGGTTACGCATTATCGTCCACACAAGGTGGTGAACTCGGACGTCAATGTGCGCTACACGGTTGCATGTGCATGTGAAGATGAAATTTGTCCGTGGATTGTGCGTGCAAGACCATGGAAAGGAGGTCCCACTTGGCACGTAGTGAGTTGTGTGCCAACTCACATGTGCCGAGGCAAAAGGGTGGATGGCAAGATGTGTCCCAAGACCACAGACAACTCACGTCCGAATTCATCGCTTACAGGCTCTCCAACTCAATATCCACACTTCCAACAATGAGCGTCCAACATGTCATTGACCTTGTGAAAGCCATCTTTCATTACAAGGTGAAGTACGGCAAGGCATGGAAGGCGAAGCAAGCCGCATTTAAGATGTGTTGTATGGTAATTGGGAGGAAGCATACAACCGAATCCCTAGGTTGTTGTTAGCCATGGCCGCGACAAACCTGGGCATGGTTCATGTGGTTGAGGCTCATGGGGAAAAACAACGGTTCATGAAGGAAGGAAAGTCCGAGTATTTGGCCGTGCATTTTGGGCGTTCGAGCAATGTGTGAGGGCTTTCGAACACTGTAGGCCGGTCATCGCCATTGATGGCACGTTCTTGACTGGACAATACAAGGGCACCTTGTTGGTTGAGATAGCAAGTGATGCCAATAACCGGGTGTTGCCATTGGCATTTGCTTTGGTTGAGGTGGAGAACAATGACAACTGGGAGTGGTTTTTGCGTCTTTTGAGGACAAAGGTGTTACCCGCTCAAAGGGAAATTTGTGTCATATCGGATTGGCATCCAGGAATTCTTAATGTGGTGGAGATTGACATTTCCAGGCATGCTCCGTTGCACCATCGATGGTGCATGAGGCACTTTTGTTCGAACTTCTATAGGTTATGTGGCCTTAAGGAGTTGGCCGATGATCTTCAAGATTGTTGTCTCGCTTTCTCCGACAAGCAGTTCGCCACTTTGTCCAACAAATTGCTCGCACAAAAAAAACTTGATCCCGGGGGTCAAGACTTTCTCAATAGGCACATTCAATACCGGAACAAGTGGGCACGTGCTTTTGATGAAGATGGCCGGAGATATGGTCAAATGACAAGCAATATGGCCGAATGCTTCAATAGGGTGCTCAAAGGTGCACGTGGATTACCCGTGACGGCAATAGTTCAATACACATTTGACAAGATGAATGCACACTTTGTAAAGTACTCGATGGAAACGGATGCACAGATAGCGGGTGAGAACCCGTGCAAGTACAAGTACAAGTTCCCATCCAAGGTTGATGAATGGTTGGAATTTCAATCACGGAAGGCGCACTCAGAAGAAGCTATATTATATGACAACGAAGAGTGGAAGTACGAAGTGAAAGAGCCAGGAGGAACCACAAACGATGGCCGTCAACACGGAGGTCGGGCTTTCAAGGTGTCGTTAACACAATGTGATTGCTCTTGCGGGAGGCCATTGTTGCTTCATCTCCCATGCTCACACTTGTATACCGCCGGTCGCGTTAGGAATGTGGACATCAATCACCCACGCACCATGAGGGAGTTGGAGTTCTCAATCATGACGGTCAAGAAAACATGGGCTCCCTGCTTTCACCCATACTTTGACCAATCACAATGGCCGGAGTACCATGGAGTTCAACTATGGCCGGATCCGGAGTTGAAGGTTGTTAAATGGGGTAGACGTAAGACAAAGCGTCTTAGAGGGGACATGGACGGATGGGGCCATGGTAGCCACCGCGAAGCGGGCAACGACCAATTCCAAGAGCCTCGCGAGAGGTCCCGTTGTGGGGAGTGCAAAGGTCATGGACACAACAAAAGAAAATGTACAAAACCAAGGAAAAGGTCCAATAAAAATGATGCAAGCACAAGCCAACAAGGAGCTACACAAGGGAGCCAACCAAGTGGTAGCCAACAAGTGCCAAGCCAACCAAGAGGTAGCCAACAAGTGCAAAGGCAACCACGTGGTAGCCAACAAGTCCCAAGGCAACCAAGTGGTAGCCAACCTAGTGGTAGCCAACCTAGTGGTAGCCAACAAGTGCCAAGGCAACCAAGTGGTAGCCAACCTAGTGGTAGCCAACAAGTGCCAAGGCAACCAAGTGGTAGCCAACAAGTGCCAAGCCAACCAAGTGTTAGCCAAAGAGGATCTAGGCAACAAAGAGGTCGGCAACTAGGACTTATAAGAGGCCGTGGTGGTGGTAGAGCTCGTGGTGGTGGTCTAGGCCGTGGTGGTGGTAGAGCTCATGGTGGTGGTGTTGGCCATGGTGATAGTCTTGGTCGTGGTGATGGTCTTGGCCTTGGTGATGGTCTTGGCCTTGGTGGTGGACTTGGCCGTGGTGATGGACAAGGGCAAAGTCGTTATAGAGGAATGTTTGGATACCTCGATGGACCATTTCCGCATGTTTCTCACGAACTATAATGTTTCATATGTTCTTGTTTTTCATATGTTCTTGTTTTTCATATGTTCTTGTTGTACATGTTCTTCCATTTGTCCTTATTGTCTTTACTAACCATTATGTTTCACTCATTGTAGGTATGGCGGCTTCCCAACCCAACAAACCAACAATGAATGAGGATGGCGAAGATGAGATGGCGGGATGGTGTGAGAAGGCTGCGAAGGAGCTGAGAGAGGAGGATGCAGCCGCACTAAAGAAGAAGAAGGAAGAGGATCTTGAAGAGAAGAGGAAGGAAAGAGTGAGAGCATCAAATGAGTGTCGCGCCAGGGAGCAAGCGTTGGTGAGGAAATGTGAGGAGGCACAGAAGAAGCGTCAAAAGAATTTTGAAGAAAGAACCATGAAGCTTTGGGCAATTGCAGCTGAAAAAAGAGAGAGGGAGAATCAGATATTCATGGAGAGGGTGGTTAAGGAGGCTCACCTCATAAGGAAAAGGGAGGAGGAAGAGGAAGAAGAGAGGAAGAAGAAGGGAAAGGGGCCTTGCTCTACGCAATAGAGCTATGTCATCTTCAACTTGCTTGTGGACGATGACCGTGTTATCCTCTAAACTATGCTCTTCGATTTGGTTGTGAACTACTATGTGTCATGAACTACTATGTCTCCTCCTCGATTTGGTTGTAAACTACTATGTGTCATGAAGTACTATGTATTTCCTCCTCGATTTGGTTGTATGAACTACTCCTCAAGTTGAAGTACTATGTGTTATGAACTACCATGTGTCGTGTAGTACTTTGTGCATATGTTGTGTTCACAGTTGTTTGCTTGCTATGTATCAATCCTACTTCACATCATCGTACTATGTGTGCATATGCCAAAAAATTCGCTAAGTCCAAGTGCAGCACCTAGCACGCGGGTGTTGCACTGCTCAGTGTGGCGCCTCCAGGCTAGGCGTTGCACGGGTCTGTAACTTGCAAAGTTTCTGTTGCTCTCTGGATAGGTCTTCCCAGGCGTGCAACACCTCCGAGCTAGGCGCTGCACTGTTGCATATGACGCCTAGCTCTAAGGCGTTGCACGCCTGGGAAGACCTATCCAGAGAGCATCAGAAACTTTGCAAGTTACAGGGTGGTGAACCGCCTAGCCCGGAGGCGCCACACTAAGCAGTGTAGCGCCTAGCACGCGGGCGTTGCACTCCTCAGTGTGGCGCCTCCGAGTTAGGCGTTGCACGGGTCTGTAACTTGCAAAGTTTCTGTTGCTATCTGGATAGGTCTTCCCAGGCGTGCAATGCCTCCAAGCTAGACGCTGCACTGCTACATATGACGCCTAGCTCTGAGGCGTTGCATGCCTGGGAAGACCAATCCAGAGAGCATCAGAAACTTTGCAAGTTACAGGGTGGTGCAACGCCTAGCCCGGAGGCGCCACACTGAGCAGTGCAGCGCCTAGCACGCGGGCGTTGCACTGCTCAGTGTGGCGCCTCCGAGCTAGGCGTTGCACGGGTCTATAACTTGCAAAGTTTCTGTTGCTCTCTGGATAGGTCTTCCCAGGCGTGCAACGCCTCTGAGCTAGGCGCTGCACTACTGCATATGACGCCTAGCTCTGAGGCGTTGCACGCCTGGGAAGACCTATCCAGAGAGCATCGGAAACTTTGCAAGTTACAGGGTGGTGCAACGCCTAGCTCGGAGGCACCACACTGAGCAGTGCAGCGCCTAGTACGCGGGCGTTGCACTGCTCAGTGTGGCACCTCCAGGCTAGGCCTTGCACGGATCTGTAACTTGCAAAGTTTTTGTTGCTCTCTGGATAGGTCTTCCCAGGCGTGCAACGCCTCTGAGCTAGGCGCTGCACTGCTGCATATGACGCCTAGCTCGGAGGCATTGCACGCCTGGGAAGACCTATCCAGAGAGCATCAGAAACTTTGCCTCCAGTTTGGGACCAAAAATTCACTAAGTGTTGGTGTGGCGCCTAGCAGAGAGGCGCCACACTGTACAGTGCAACGCCTGCGAGCTAGGCGCTGCACTATACAGTGTGGCGCCTCCCGCTAGGCGCCACACAAACACTTCGTGTTTTTTTGTCCCTCAAACTGGGTCATTTTCAGGTACAGTTCAACATTTCCTAGAATAAACAGTAATGATCTTTAAGTTCAACAAAGACAACATTTCCTAGAGTGACCATCACAACAAGTTCAACATTACTAAGACATACAATCACTTCAAGTTCAACATAGAGCTACCACCACTAAGTTCAACGACATAAAAAGTTCACCATTACTAAGAGCTACCACCACTCCAAGTTCAACATTACAAATGGAGGACGACGACTAGTTCCTTGAGCGCTTGTTGGCTCCTCCCCCCTCCTGTTGGCTATCTTCATTGCCTTCCTAGGAAGAGCAACCCGCTCCGGCTCCGGCTCCGGTTCCTCCACGTCATCCACATAGTCATCCAAAGGCGCCATCCGCAAGGTGCCGACCGTCCGTTTGCCTCTTTGGGTGAAGTCTTCAGGTGTGTATTTATTGATTCCCTTCCTAGGCTTTAACTCGTATGCAGACCGAACTTGGTAGGTCCCCAAGGTCATATCATCAGCAACCTATTACAAAAACAAAAGATATGGAAAGACCGTGTGTCAGGATATAGTTAGCAATGCATCAACAATTGAATATATGCTCATGCCATACCTCTTGGGTGACCACACCCACATCCTCATCCTCCAAAGGATCAGCATGGCCAGAAGTGGGATTTGATGGTGTCGCCGACCTAGACCGTTCTGGTGATAAATACTCGGGGTCACGACAACCGAAAAGGTTTGATAGCCGCCTTAACCTTTGGCCCTGGCGCTGCAACATGTACAAGTGAATGAGACATCGAATGTAGGA
Source organism: Aegilops tauschii subsp. strangulata (assembly GCF_002575655.3). Taxonomy (NCBI): domain Eukaryota; kingdom Viridiplantae; phylum Streptophyta; class Magnoliopsida; order Poales; family Poaceae; genus Aegilops; species Aegilops tauschii. Next base: position 74,114,516 of record NC_053041.3, read on the forward strand.
ACACATGTTAAGTGCTAGTTTGAAGGAGATGTGAACCTTAATGAATGCTCGAAGTGCACCTTCCCCATCGCTTTTGCCAGCCGGGGTTGTTTCCAGAATAGTCTCGGTCTCATCAGCTGCTTTCTTGATCTAGGCACGCTATGAACAGAAACGGTATTAACGTGCTAGGCAAGCGAAGATATGAATAGTGCGAATGGAAAAGCAAAAAGGGAAAATACCACAAAGTTCATCATTGGAGCTGAAGGGACTGAGTTGCCTTTCCTGACTAATGCGTTGTACTCGTGCTGGGCTAGCTCATCAAAAAAGTTTGGATCTTCCAAAATCTCCTCAGCATATGCCAGCTTGCATACCTCCACACGGGTACTTGCAAGAAACCATGTGAGATAGTTGTTGAACGCGATCGAGCAGTGCTCACGAAGATGGGCTCGTTTTCCAGCCCAAGCTTGCTCCACACTAAGCGCGAACTGTACGACATACTTCCTGTGATGCTTGGCCCAATCCTTGATCTTCCGCTGCTTTTTCCTATCCAACCTGCAAGTTAGAAACAGAATATTAGCACCATCGAAACCACCGAGAAGCTGCTAAGTGCTGAAGGTTAATTATATCTTACACGTGTAGCAACTTGTCCGTGTCCTCCCACTCCGGCGGGTGTGGCTGGAACAACCAAAATGGCGGTACACCCGATGTGGCAGGTGAAGCTCAACCGCCTAGTTGCATATCAGTGGGCACCGCATATGCCAGAGATCCCTATCCCTAGTGCACATCGGATTCAGCCTGAACTCTATAGGGTTACCAAAACTCTCCCCTCTTCCATACGGCTCCCATTCCACCTGCAAAATAGCATAGAATGCAAAATTGATTTCGAGTTACGATAGAAGCATGATAATCACTTATGCAATGTCGATTCAGCTGCTCAGCCGTGATCGTGTCCAGCTCGCTCTTGTACAACTTGTACATGACCGAGGGATCATCCGTCGTCTCATTTAACACATCCCACTTGTAAGCCCAAGTGGGGAGCCATAGTGGGTCGTCTTTGTCGTCCCAATCCTCATACTTCACGGTCTTCGGTCGTCCAACCGGCAAACGCTCCCAGCTCCATATGGAAAGTGCGAGCATACAACCACCAATACCTCCAGATCGCCTACAACATGCTTCGTCCAACTGCACATAAAAGAGAACATGGTTGAATTAACAGCGAGATCACATTGATAATGTAGCAACGAAGTGAAAAATAAACAACTTCATACCTGTTTATACAAGTAAGCCAGTGTCGCCGAACCCCAACTCCATTTGCTACCGAAGACGGTCAACACCTTTAGCCACATCCATGGAGCATTCTTGCCTGTGCCATCAGCAAACATAGTCCTGGATATCACGTACCACATGTAGAAACGAGCATATGTCTTGACCTCATCCTCATTAGCTTCCTCAGGGCAAGTACCAAAGTGTCATGTAATCCACGTGAAAGGAGCACCGGCTGCGACTCTTTCCTTCTTCTTGTCTGCTGCTGCTGGTTCCGGAGGCTCCGGAGGAACCATACCAATAAGGGCATGCATCTGCGGCAGAATCGATGTTCATACATAGATGATCCCCCTTGATAGGAAGACCGGTGATCATAGCAATATCCTGGAGCGTCACGGTCATCTCCCCGGTCCGAAGATGGAAACTGTGTGTCTCTGGCCTCCAACGATCAACAAGCGCGGTGATTGCTGCAGCATTGTTGGGTGGCGTCGACCGGCTGACCAACTGAATGAAAGGGAGAAGTCCTGTCTCCCTTACATACGGTGTGTATCGCTCATCATAGCGCATCCACCCAAGGTTGACCCCGTGAGACCGAAGCTTCAGAGGTGCAAGCTCCTACGAACAAACAAATCATAAAATTACATATGGGGCATTTGTGTTTGAAATAAACACGAAATTCATAACACCGGCCACTTTCATTATTACCCACTACTCCACCGACATAGCGTACGACCGGTGTTGTTTGTCCTAGTGATCATCGAGAAGCCAAACCATCCTAACAATTTCAAACAAAGCTTTCTTTTCAACACGATTATCTTTTGAATACAAATAAACTAAAGTACGCCTACTATATGCAAAATTCAAAGCATATGTATCCAAAGCATTCTTGTCAATACGAATATAATTTCAACACGAAGAAACTAAACTAGGCCTACTTCATGCAAGATTCAATACAAATATCTTTTCCATAGAAATAACATGTCAACCTATGTATCCAAACCATATCTTTTCAATAAAATCAACTAAACTAGGGTTGCAAAATTAGGTATCTAATACATGCAAGATTCTAATACATGCAACATTCTAATCTAATCAAATCAAACAAGGGTTCCCCAAAATCTTCAAAATAGCATACATTATATGGATAGAAAGAAGGGGATCGGAGGAGAGTACCTTCTAGGATGGATTGGTGAAGGAATCCACGGACCAAATCATCAGATCTGAAGGATTTGGGAGAGGGAATTGAGAGGGGGAGAGGAGAGGGCAGCCGCCGCGGCTTCTTCTATTTCTGTAACTGGTGCAATGGGGTGGGTGGGGGAGGAGAGGGCCGCCGCGGCTGAATCTAAGTCACAGTGCAGCGCCTAAGGGCTAGGCGCTGCACATTACATGTGTTGCGCCTAGCACAGAGGCGCTGCACTGCTGGGTGCGGGCCCAGGGGCTGCCACGGTGGACTGATGTGCAACGCCCCCGAGCTAGGCGCTGCACCGTAGGGTGTGGCGCCTGCGTGTCGGGCGCCACACAAAAAGGTCAGGGGCGTGAAATAGTTTCACGGGCAGTTCATTCTGTGATTTGATTTCGTCCCAAGGTCAAAATTGTCAAATTTGCCACCACCACCATCAGAGAGATCCCCCTACCATTCTGGTAGTGGGGCCCATCGCCAACACGACGCAGGCTGGTGGCAGCGGGGGAAGGAGGAGCACCTTCAGGGTTTGCCGCCGCGTGGCACAAGGATTGACCCCTGTTGAATCGTTTCGTCATCCCGCGAGCCAACTCTATGCTATGCATGTACATCATCATCCGCCCCGTGAAAATGATCCGATTGCGATCTTTCCAAATCATATATACGTGAGAGTGATCCCCACTAACTTATTTATCTCAACATGCAACTATTGGATGGGATAAGGTGAGGGAGTCCTGGATTAGGGGGTCCTCAGACTGCCGGACTATATACTTTGGCCGGACTGTTGGACTATGAAGATACAAGATCAAAGACTTCGTCCCGTGTCCGGATGGGACTCTCCTTTGCGTGGAAGGCAAGCTTGGCAAATCGGATATATAGATCTCCTTCCTTGGATCTGACTCTGTGTAACCCTTGCCCCCTCCGGTGTGTATATAAACTAGAGGGTTTAGTCCGTAGGACAAGAACAATCATAATCATAGGCTAGCTTCTAGGGTTTAGCCTCTACGATCTCGTGGTAGATCAACTCTTGTAATACTTGTATCATCAAGATCAATCAAGCAGGAAGTAGGGTATTACCTCCATCGAGAGGGCCCGAACCTGGGTAAACATTGTATCCCCCGCCTCCTGTTACCATCCTCCTTAGACGCACAGTTCGGGACCCCCTACCCGAGATCCGCTGGTTTTGACACCGACATTGGTGCTTTCATTGAGAGCTCCACTATGCCGTCACGATAAAGGCTTGATGGCTCCTTCGATCATCGGCAACGATGCGATCCAGGGCGAGGTTTTCCTCCCCGGACAGCTCTTCGTATTCGGCGGCTTCGTACTGCGGGCCAACTCGCTTGGCCATCTAGAGCAGATCGAGAGCTACGCCCCTGGCCATCAGGTCAGGTTTGGAAGCTTGAACTATACTGCCGACATCCACGGAGACTTGATCTTCGACGGATTCGAACCCATGTCAGGTGCGCCGCACAGTCACGATGAGCATGACTTAGCTCTGTCGTCGGACGATGTTCGGGAGATCACACCTGTAGCTACTCCGGCCCTCAATCCGGAGCAGATCACGACATCCGAGGACGGGTGGATGGACCCCGCCACGGAGGCCGCACGCTCAGCGGCGATAGAGCCGAATAATGACTTCACCTCCTATGAGACCTATGTTGCCGGACACATGGATTCGTCCCCGACCACAGGCTTCGAACCGCCTGCGTCCGTGCCTATCGAATCTGATTGGGCACCGACCATGGAGTTTTCCTCCACGGATATCTTTCAGCACTCGCCCCTGGGCGACGTGCTAAATTAATTAAGGTCTCTATCCTTGTCAGGAGACCCTTGGCCGAACTATGTCCGGCCTGAGTGGGAAGCGGACGACGAAGAAATTCGTTCCCCACCCACCACCCACTTGATAGCCACTATCGACGACTTAACCGACATGCTCGATTTCGGCTCCGAAGACATCGACGGTATGGACGACGATGCAGGAGACGAACTGGAACCACCGCCCACAGGGCGCTGGACAGCCACTTCATCACATGATATATATATGGTGGATACACCGAAAGAAAACAATGACGAGGAACAGAAGGATGCAACAAAGGATAGTTCCCTCGAGAAGCAACCAAAGCGACGGCGTAGGCACCGCTCCAAACCCCGCCTCGGCAAAAACAACAATAACAACGCAAGAAAGAATAATACCCTGGTCGACTCCAAAGGAAACGATGACCACATGGACCCAGCGACAGAGCAGGATGAGCCAGCAGACGGCGAACATAGTACGGAGCCATTGTCCGATCACGGCGACGCCGAGGGTAAAGATAATCAGCTTGTCTCCGGAGAGGAGAACAGTCCGGACGACGATCCACACATCATCCCGGAAAGGCACTTGGAGCAAGAGAACCTCCATAGAAGGCTTATTGCCACCGCGAGGAGTCTAAATAAGCAGAAGCAAAGGCTCAAGGCCGCGCAAAACACACTCAACAATAGATGGAACAAAGTGCTTGACACTGAAGAAAAGTACGGTGGCAGTCGCCATACAAAGAGCTATCCAAAGCGCAAACTGCTGCATGAATTCGATGACGAGGCTTTAGAGCCTATACAGCCAAAAAATAAAACAGACGATCAGCCCGATCGACCACCCCGTGGCCACGATAGGGCGGCTAACGATGTCGGTATGACCAGGTCCATCTATGGATCTAGGAAGCGCGCTCCGACACAGAATCAAAACCGAACACTACAACCGTCAGAACTCCATGACACATCCAAATACAGGGGTGCCGTGCACCCCCTATGCATCACCGATGAGGTGCTGGATCACGAATTTCCAGAGGGATTCAAAACCGTGAACATAGAGGCATACGACGGAACGACAGACCCTGGGGTCTGGATTGAGGACTTTATCCTTCATATCCATATGGCTCGCGGAGATGATCTCCACGCCATCAAATACTTGCCCCTCAAGTTGAAAGGACCAGCTCGGCACTGGCTGAAGAGCCTCCCCGAAAACTCAATTGGAAGTTGGGAAGAGCTTGAGGATGCTTTTAGGGCTAATTTTCAAGGGACCTATGTCCGACCTCCGGATGCAGACGATTTAAGTCATATAACTCAACAGCCCGGAGAGTCAGCCCAAAAGCTTTGGAATAGATTCCTCACTAAGAAGAATCAAATTGTCGACTGCCCAGACGCCGAAGCCTTAGCGGCTTTCAAACACAGTGTCCGGGACGAATGGCTCGCGAGACACCTCGGCCAGGAAAAACTGAGGACAATGGCAGCCTTAACAAGCCTTATGACCCGCTTTTGCGCGGGCGAAGATAGTTGGCTGGCCCGTAGCGGCACCAGCGACCCAGGCACATCCAAAGTCAGGGATGGTAATGGGAAACCGCGACGCCATAAAAGCAAGCATCGAAGCAATGAAGACAGCCTAGACAACATGGCGGTAAACGCCGGATTCAGGGGCTCTCAACCCAGTCAACGGAAAAAGCCATTTAAAGGCAGCAGAGATGGACCGTCCAGCCTAAACAAGATTCTAGAGAGATTATGTCAGATTCATGGCACCTCCGACAAACCTGCAAATCACACCAACAGAGAATGCTGGGTCTTCAAGCAGGCCGGCAAGCTAAACGCCGAACACAAGGGGAGGGAGACACCAAATGAGGACGAGGATGAGCCTCGCCGGCAAAACATTGGGGGACAGAAAAAATTCCCACCAGAGGGCAAAACAGTGAACATGATTCACGTAACAAAGAGGAGGAGCAAACACGCACTACGAGACATATGCGCCGTGGAGCCCGTCACCCCCAAGTTCAACCCTTGGTCGGCCTGCCTGATCACTTTCGATCGCAGGGATCACCCGACTAGTATCCGACACGGAGGATCGGCTGCCTTGGTGCTAGACCCAATAATTAACGGATACCATCTCACCCGAGTCCTTATGGACGGCGGCAGTAGTCTCAATCTGATATATCAGGACACAGTCCGCAAAATGGGGATAGACCCGACAAGAATTAACCAAAGCAATACTACCTTTAAAGGAGTAATACTGCTACCTCTTGAGCACTGCGTTGGTTTTCCCTTGAAGAGGAAAGGGTGATGCAGCAAAGTAGCGTCCCTCAGTTTTTGAGAACCAAGGTATCAATCCAGTAGGAGGCTACGCGCGAGTCCCTCGCACCTACACAAAACAAATAAATCCTCGCAACCAACGCGATAAGGGGTTGTCAATCCCTACACGGCCACTTACGAGAGTGAGATCTGATAGATATGATAGGATAATATTTTTGGTATTTTTGTGATAAAGATGCAAAGTAAAATAAAAGCAAAGTAAAAAGCAAAGGAAATAACTAAGTGTTGGAAGATTAATATGATGAAGATAGACCCCGGGGCCATAGGTTTCACTAGTGGCTTCTCTTGAGAGCATAAGTATTCTACGGTGGGTGAACAAATTACTAATGAGCAATTGACAGAATTGAGCATAGTTATGAGAATATCTAGGTATGATCATGTATATAGGCATCACGTCCGAGACAAGTAGACCGACTCCTGCCTGCATCTACTACTATTACTCCACTCATCGACCGCTATCCAGCATGCATCTAGAGTACTAAGTTCATAAAAACAGAGTAACACCTTAAGCAAGATGACATGATGTAGAGGGATAAATTCATGCAATATGATAAAAACCCCATCTTGTTATCCTCGATTGCAACAATACTATACGTGCCTTGCTGCCCCTACTGTCACTGGGAAAGGACACCGCAAGATTGAACCCAAAGCTAAGCACTTCTCCCATTGCAAGAAAGATCAATCTAGGAGGCCAAACCAAACTGATAATTCGAAGAGACTTGCAAAGTTAACCAATCATACATAAAAGAATTCAGAGAAGATTCAAATATTGTTCATAGATAGACTTGATCATAAACCCACAATTCATCGGTCTCAACAAACACACCGCAAAAGAAGATTACATCGAATAGATCTCCACGAGAGAGGGGGAGAACATTGTATTGAGATCCAAAAAGAGAGAAGAAGCCATCTAGCTAATAACTATGGACCCGAAGGTCTGAGGTAAACTACTCACACTTCATCGGAGGGACCATGGTGTTGATGTAGAAGCCCTCTGTGATCGATGCCCCTTCCGGCGGAGCTCCGGAACAGGCCCCAAGATGGGATCTCGTTGGTACAGAAGGTTGCGGCGGTGGAATTAGGTTTTTGGCTCCGTTTCTGATCGTTTGGGGGTACGTAGGTATATAGTGGAGGAAGGAGTACGTAGGTGGAGCAACAGGGGGCCCACGAGGGAGGAGGGCGCGCCCTGGGGGGTAGGCGCACCCCTACCTCGTGGCCTCCTCCTTTGTTTCTTGACGTAGGGTCCAAGTCTCCTGGATCATGTTCGTTCTGAAAATCACGTTCCCGAAGGTTTCATTCCGTTTGGACTCCGTTTGATATTCCTTTTCTGCGAAACTCTGAAATAGGCAAAAAATAGCAATTCTGGGCTGGGCCTCCGGTTAATAGGTTAGTCCGAAAAATAATATAAAAGTGAATAATAAAGCCCAATAATGTCCAAAACAGAAGATAATATAGCATGGAGCAAGCAAAAATTATAGATACGTTGGAGACGTATCAAGCATCCCCAAGCTTAATTCCTGCTCGTCCTCGAGTAGGTAAATGATAAAAACAGAATTTTTGATGCGGGGTGCTACTTGGCATAATTTCAATGTGATTCTTCTTAATTGTGGTATGAATATTCAGATCCGAAAGATTCAAGACAAAAGTTCGTATTGACATAAAAATAATAATACTTCAAGCATACTAACTAAGCAATTATGTCTTCTCAAAATAACATGGCCAAAGAAAGTTATCCCTACAAAATCATATAGTCTGGCTATGCTCTATCTTCACCACACAAAGTATTTAAATCATGCACAACCCCGATGACAAGCCAAGCAATTGTTTCATACTTTTGACATTCTCAAACTTTTTCAATCTTCACGCAATACATGAGCGTGAGCCATGGACATAGCACTATATGTGGAATAGAATGGTGGTTGTGGAGAAGACAAACAGGAGAAGATAGTCTCACATCAACTAGGCATATCAACGGGCTATGGAGATGCCCATCAATAGATATCAATGTGAGTGAGTAGGGATTGCCATGCAATGGATGCACTAGAGCTATAAGTATATGAAAGCTCAACAAAATAAACTAAGTGGGTGTGCATCCAACTCGCTTGCTCACGAAGACCTAGGGCATTTTGAGGAAGCCCATCATTGGAATATACAAGCCAAGTTCTATAATGAAAAATTCCCACTAGTATATGAACGTGACAAAATGAGAGACTCTCTATCATGAAGATCATGGTGCTACTTTGAAGCACAAGTGTGGTAAAAGGATAGTAACATTGTCCCTTCTCTTTTTTTCTCTCATTTTTTTATTTGGCCTTTTCCTCTTTTTTTAGGCCTCTTTTTTTTTCGTTCGGAGTCTCATCCCGAATTGTGGGGGAATCATAGTCCATCATCCTTTCCTCACTTGGGACAATGCTCTAAAAATGATGATCATCACACTTTTATTTTCTTACAACTCAACAATTACAACTCGATACTTAGCACAAAAATATGACTCTATATGAATGCCTCCGGTGGTGTACCGGGATATGCAATGAATCAAGAGTGACATGTATGAAAGAATTATGAACGGTGGCTTTGCCACAAATACAATGTCAACTACATGATCATGCAAAGCAATATGACAATGATGAAGCGTGTCATAATAAACGGAACGGTGGAAAGTTGCATGGCAATATATCTCGGAATGGCTATGGAGATGCCATGATAGGTAGGTATGGTGGCTGTTTTGAGGAAGGTTTATGGTGGGTGTATGATACCGGCGAAAAGTGCGCGGTATTAGAGAGGCTAGCAATGGTGGAAGGAAGAAGAGTGCGTATAATCCATGGACTCAACATTAGTCATAAAGAACTCATATACTTATTGCAAAAATCTACAAGTTATCAAAGCAAAGTATTACGCGCATGCTCCTAGGGGGATAGATTGGTAGGAAAAGACCATCGCTCGTCCCCGACCGCCACTCATAAGGAAGACAATCAATAAATAAATTATGCTCCGACTTCATCACATAACGGTTCACCATACGTGCATGCTACGGGAATCACAAACTTTAACACAAGTATCTCTCAAATTCACAACTACTCAACTAGCATGACTCTAATATCACCATCTTTATATCTCAAAACAATTATCAAGCATCAAACTTTTCTTAGTATTCAACACACTCACAAGAATTCTTACTATTCTTGTATGCCTAGCATATTAGGATTATTTAAGCAAATTATGCTATAAAAGACTCTCAAAATAATCTAAGTGAAGCATGAGAGATCAATAGTTTCTATAAAACAAATCCACCACCGTGCTCTAAAAGATATAAGTGAAGCACTAGAGCAAAACTATATAACTCAAAAGATATAAGCGAAGCACATAGAGTATTCTAACAAATTCCAAATAATGTATGGCTCTCTCAAAAGGTGTGTACATCAAGGATGATTGTGGTAAACTAAAAAGCAAGACTCAAATCATACAAGATGCTCCAAGCAAAACACATATCATGTGGTGAATAAAAATATAGCTCCAAGTAAAGTTACCGATGGAAGTAGACGAAAGAGGGGATGCCTTCCGGGGCATCCCCAAGCTTTGGCTTTATGGTGTCCTTAGATTATCTTGGGGGTGCCATGGGCATCCCCAAGCTTAGGCTCTTGCCACTCCTTGTTCCATAATCCATCTAATCTTTCACCCAAAACTTGAAAACTTCACAACACAAAACTCAACAGAAAATCTCGTGAGCTCCGTTAGCGAAAGAAAACAAAAGACCACTTCAAGGTACTGTAATGAACTCATTATTTATTTATATTGGTGTTAAACCTACTGTATTCCAACTTCTCTATGGTTTATAAACTATTTTACTAGCCATAGATTCATCAAAATAAGCAAACAACACACGAAAAACTGAATCTGTCAAAAACAGAACAGTCTGTAGTAATCTGTAACTAACGCAAACTTCTGGAACTCCAAAAAATCAGCAAAAATAGGACGACCTAGAAAATTTGTTTATTGATCAGCAGCAATTGGAATCAGTATTTTATCACGTTCTGGTGAGTTTTAACAGTTATTTTTGTGAACAGAAAGTTTCTGGAAATTACAGCAAGATCAAATAACTATCATCCAAGAAGATCCTATAGGTTTAACTTGGCACAAACACTAATTAAAACATAAAAACACATCTACCCAGAGGCTATATCAAACATTTATTCCTAAACAGAAGCAAAAATAAAAAAAACTAAAAAGAAAATTGGGTTGCCTCCCAACAAGCGCTATCGTTTAACGCCCCTAGCTAGGCATAAAAGCAAGGATAGATCTAGGTATTGCCATCTTTGGTAGGCAATACATAAGTGGCTCTCATGATAGATTCATATGGTAATTTTATTTTCTTCCTAGGGAAGTGTTCCATGCCTTTCTTTAATGGAAATTGGAATCTAATATTCCCTTCCTTCATATCAATAATTGCACCAATCGTTCTAAGGAAAGGTCTACCAAGAATAATAGGACATGAAGGATTGCAGTCTATGTCAACAACAATAAAATCTACGGGCACATAGTTCCTATTTGCAACAATAAGAACATCATTAATTCTTCCCATAGGTTTCTTAATAGTGGAATCCGCAAGGTGCAAGTTTAGAGAGCAATCATCAAAATCACGGAAATCTAGCAAATCGCACAAAGTTTTGGGAATAGTGGAAACACTAGCACCCAAATCATATAACGCATAGAACTCATGATCCTTAATCTTAATTTTAATAGTAGGTTCCCACTCATCATAAAGTTTTCTAGGGATAGAAACTTCCAACTCAAGCTTTTCTTCATAAGATTGCATCAAGGCATCAACGATATGTTTGGTAAAAGCTTTATTTTGACTCTAAGCATGAGGAGAATTTAGCACGGATTGCAACAAGGAAATACAATCTATCAAAGAGCAATTATCATAATTAAATTCCTTGAAATCCAAAATAGTGGGTTTATTAACATCTAATGTTTTGATTTATTCAATCCCACTTTTATCAATTTTAGCATCAAGATCTAAAAACTCCGAATTTTTGGAACGCCTTCTACGTAAAGGTGGATCATAATCAGTCTCATCATTATCAAGATTCATATTGCAAAACAAGGATTTAATAGGAGACACATCAATAACTTTTAGATCTTCATCTTTATTTTCATAGAAATTTGAAGAACACGCTTTCATAAAGCAACCTTTCTTAGCACGCATCCTAGCGGTTCTTTCTTTGCACTCATCAATGGAAATTCTCATGGCTTTGAGAGAATCATTGATATCATGCTTAGGAGGAATAGATCTAAGTTTTAAAGAATCAACATCAAGAGAAACTCTATCAACGTTCCTAGCCAATTCATCAACTTTAAGCAATTTCTCTTCAAGCAAAGCATTGAAATTCTTTTGTGAATTCATAAACTCTTTAACACTAGTCTCAAATTCAGAGGGCATCTTATTAAAATTTCCATAAGAGCTGTTGTAGGAATTACCATAACTATTAGAGGAATTGCTAGGATAAGGCCTAGGATTAAAGTTTCCTCTATATGCGTTGTTACCAAAATTATTCCTACCAACAAAATTCACATCCATAGATTCATTTTTATTCTCAATCAAAGTAGACAAAGGCATATCATTAGGATCAGAAGAAACACTCTTAGTAGCAAATAATTTCATAAGTTCATCCATCTTTCCACTGAAAACATTAATTTCTTCTATCGCATGCACTTTTTTATTAGTAGATCTTTCAGTGTGCCATTGAGAATAATTAACCATAATATTATCTAGGAGTTTAGTAGCTTATCCTAAACTGATTTCCATAAAAGTTCCTCCCGCGGCCGAATCTAAAAGATTTCTAGAAGCAAAATTCTATCCGGCATAAATTTTTTGTATAATCATCCACAAGTTCAAACCATGTGTAGGGCAATTACGTATCATTAATTTCATACTCTCCCAAGCTTGTGCAACATGTTCATGATCAAGTTGCTTAAAATTCATAATATCGTTTCTAAGAGAGATGATCTTAGCGGGAGGAAAATACTTAGAGATAAAAGCATCTTCGCACTTATTCCAAGAATTAATACTATTTTTAGGCAAAGACGAAAACCAAGCTTTAGCACGATCTCTAAGCGAAAAAGGAAATAGATTCAATTTAACAATATCATTGTCCACATCTTTCTTCTTTTGCCTATCACACAAATCAACGAAGCTGTTTAGATGAGTAGCGCATCTTCACTAGGAAGGCTGGCGAATTGATCTTTCATGACAAGATTCAACAAAGCAGCATTGATTTCACAAGATTCAGTATTGGTAAGAGGAGCAATCGGAGTGCTAAGGAAATCATTATTGTTGGTATTGGTAAAGTCACATAATTTGGTATTATCTTGAGCCATCGTGACAAACAAGCAATCCAACACACGAGCAAACAAAAAGCAAGGGAAAAAGGGGCAAACGGAAAAGAGAGGGCGAATAAAACGGGAAGGGTGAAGTGGGGGAGAAGAAAACGAGAGGCAAATGGCAAATAATGTAATGCGGGAGATAAGGGATTGTGATGGGTACTTGGTATGTTGACTTTTGCGTAGATGTAACATCCCAAATTTTCAATTTGGAATGTTATACATTAGATCATCATTGCATATTATATTTTATTGCATTTTGGCAAAATCCTCAATAAATCCTAAGCAACTCAAGGACCCTCGGAGAGAGTTGGGGATTTTCCCGGTTTTTCATATTTGATTTTTATCAAATAATAAAACGAGGATTTTTGGTTTTAATTATTTTTCTCTCCGAAAAATATTTCATATTAAAATAAATGAGAGGAGAAAATATGACTTCTCCAAAACAATTGAAATATTGGAGGAAAAATATTAAAATCAAATATTGGATTTTATTCGGACTTTATTTGCAATTTTACTTGCATAAAAAAAAATTGCACGTTTTCAAAAATGCATTTTGGGTCAAAAAAAATGTTCACCTTGTTCTAATTATTTTAATTAGACAGGGATTTTTTTTAATCATTTTTTGGATTTTTATTTATTTTTCTGCGATTTTTTTAGATTCGGTGGAATATTTAAAAAAAATCCCCGCGCCCGCCGGGCCGAGGCCCAGCCGAGCCAGCCGGCCCACCCCGTCGTCTCCCTCGCGCGCACGACGCCGCCGCCGCCGAAGTCCGGCTCGGACACGCCCCGCGCACCCGCACCTGCCGCCGCCCGCTGCAGCGCCGCGCCGCCGTACGCCGCCGCCGACGCCGCCCCTCGCCGCCCGGAGCCCCGCCGGAGCCCCGCCCGACCCCGCCGGAGCCCGTCCCGATGAGGTAGCCGCGCCGCCGCCGCCTTGCCGGTTTTCTAAAAAAAAACCGTTCGTTTTTTTCTAAACCCTAGTTTTCGTTTTTTTTTCAGATCGGTTTATTTTTTTCGGTTTTATTATTTAGTGAATGTTCACCGACCCGTTCATTTTAACGAACGTGTTCGTCGGATTGTCGCTGTTAACGAACGTTCGTTCGTTTAACTGTTCGTTAGTTTTCTTTTTCATCGATTTTCCGCGATTTTTCCAGACCTCGATTCCTGATCAGATCTTCGTTTTCGTTTAACTTTTCGCTCGTTTATCGGAATCAGGCGATTCAAGCGCCTAGAGTTTCGTCTCGAAACTCTCTTTCCATTTAACCTACTCAAACAAGTTTTTGCCACTATAAAATTTGACCTAGATCCAGATTAGTAAACGAAGCTTGTTTCTTTCGTCGTTTGACTTTCGTTGCTTCGCTCGATTTGATTCTTTTTGCAAACCGGAGTTCTTAAGTTGAACTTTCTGGTTGGATCTTTTATTAGAGTTTTACTTGTGCATTAGATGAGTACTTATTGTTTGCTTGTTTGTTTGCGATAGAGTACCCGGAGTGCGCCGCTTGTTACTTTGAATCTCTAGGTTTCGCGGATCATCAGCAAGGCAAGTAACACTTTGATCATACTTTTTCCATACCCAGTTTTATTGCATTAGATCAATCCTCAAACATTGCATGATTAGGATCTAATTAAATTGTGGGTATTGGGAAGTAGTTGAGGTAGTACCTATTACCTGTTTTATTATCAGACCCTTGGGAGTTACTTCTACGTTTGCTATTATATTGCTATGCTATGCTCGTAGATGTGGATTGGGTTTGAGAGTATTCATGATAGATGTGAGATTGTTAATTAATGGTTTACTTAAGGTGGCAACTAAAACTCACATCTGGGTGGATTGAGGTACCTGGGTATTCCAGGATTGCCTGTTTTTCTTTTGGACCGCCACCCAGGTTCAAAGGGAACATGAGATTATTCATGCTAGAAACTTCCGTGTGTAGCCGCAAGCTATTATGGGCTCTAGCATAGTTGATTAAGTTGGGTGAACTCTTAAAGTGGTAGACTAGCAAATGTAGGGGATGTAGGTGGTACGGTCTATCACATCGTAAGGTGCAAACACTTCTGAAAGACTGTGTCTCGGTCATCCGTTTCTCAAACATCATGTAGTGCGAGAACCAAGCAGAGGCGATCGAGTCTTGTGGGGAAAAGTGCACAAACCTCTGCAGAGTGTATAAACTAATCATGGTTAGCCGTGTCCCCGGTTATGGACAACTTGAGTATCTAGTACTTGGATTATCATGTGAATCTCATCATGTTACTTTAATTAATATTGTTGGGTTAATGATGATACTTAATTGGGATTGAGATGCTGTCAACCATCTCAATGTTTAACAACCACCATGATAGTTAAATAAAATATATTCCTTTGCAGCAGGGAAAAATTGGCTTTTCGCAAAACTGTAACCATAGAGCTTTCCACCAACCATATATGCATGTAGTACATCATTATTATGTTCATTATTCTTTATGTGTTACATTGCCAGCATATTCCATGTGCTGACCCGTTTTCGGGCTGCAACGTTTCATGTTGCAGACTTTTCAGACGACGAGTAAGGTGCCTTAGGTCGTGGTCTTATACTCAGTGATGCCATTGGAGTTGATGGACTCACTTATCTTCCAAGCCTTCCACTGTTATCGTATTTAGATGGCCTTAAGCCATATTTCTCATACTTATTTCTCTTTTGAGATATTCGATGTAATAAGTGTGTGATTGCTACTCTGTTATAAATCCTCCATTTGTACTGTGCGTGTCAGCATTACTGATCCAGGGATGACACTGGTGCACAGCAGCACAGACTGTTTGAGGCCTGGTCACTACAAAGGTGGTATCAGAGCACACGTTGACTATAGGACACGACCACTAAGCTTAAACCCTAGAACACTTCTCTCTTCTCATTTCTGACCCCTCTCCACCTTCTACTCTTTTAGGAATGGCGGATGCAAGGAGCAAGTTCATGCAACCAGATGAAGATACGCCTTTTAGATGTCACTTGAAGGAAGTCACTAAGTACTTGAACATAGGAATACCAAGCATCACCGGAACCTACAACGCCACATTACCTGAGGAGGAGAGCTGGCAGATTCAAGTTCAAGTTCCAGGAAGGATGATTGCGCCAGTCACTGAGCCTATAAAGTTGTCTTTTGAAGCACCAACCTGGAGTTTAGGGAAGAGCATGGCAGCCCACATCGCCATGGGACGCATTGGAGAAGTCTACCACAGGGAGCTTAAGGATACTATTTATCAGATTTGTGGACGCCGAGACTAGCAACGGGAGATGATCAGCACCAAGAAGGATGGATCAATTGCAGCTTTCATCCAGGAGCAAAACCAACACATTCGTCGCCAGGAGAACCAGATGTGCTCAGACAAGATAGATCTGAAGAAGGCATTGACGAAGATAAAGGAGATGGACGAAGAACTCAAGGCTACACGCGAGGATTATTTGGAGGAAATCGTCGCGCTAGTAGGAAAGAATGACGACCTGGAGAAGAAGATTGGAGTATTCATGGGAAATCCAGTGCCAAAAGCAGAAGATGATGAATGCGCTTGCCCGGATAACTACATCATCATCGACGACACCGACTCGGACCCCAGTGAAGATGACTTTGTTGATGAAGCTGGAGCAGATATCATGGAGTCTTCAACTGATCAGAATTTCTAGTAGACCACCATATCAGTAGTAGTTTTTCCCCATTTATATAGTATAGTTCAAGCACTTTTGTAACACTAGTTAGATCGATTGTATGCCTTGTTTGAATTGATCGAGTGATATTGATGTGTTTGACTCATGAGCATATGGGTAGTGTTTTCTCTCTAGACCTCATTCTATTCTAAACTCTCATCTTTTCTAACCTATCAGATGCCTCTGAGACGCGACACCGGATTTGTTTTCCCACCGGAGATCACACAGTTGATTCAGCAACAGAATGCCCTGATGCAAGTGTTAGTACAGAACCAAGGCAACAACAACACACCACCACCACCTGTTGATCACTTAGCCCGTTTCCTGAGGCTAAATCCGCCGGTGTTTTCCAGCAGCACCGAGCCGATTGTTGCAGATGATTGGCTCCGCAAAGTTGGAAGAGAGTTGGCCACTACAGGATGCACAGATGCGGAAAGAGTGCGTTTTGCCGCACATCAGCTTGATGGACCCGCAACATCATGGTGGGAGAATTACACAGCCACACACCCTATTGACACTGTCACATGGGACCAGTTTCAGCAAGCTTTCCGTACAGCCCATGTTTCAGAAGGAGCTATGGCTATGAAGAAGCGTGAGTTTCGCAACCTAAGCCAAGGAGGACGCACCGTAGGCCAGTATGTGGAGGATTTCAGTAAGTTAGCACGTTATGCACCAGATGACGTTGCTACGGATGCAGCCAAGTAGGAGAAGTTTCTCGAAGGATTGAATGATGAGCTGAGCATGTAGCTAATGGTAGCAACCTTCAACAACTACCAGGAGTTGGTAGATAGAGCACTCATGATTGAAGGGAAGCAGCAACAGATTGAAAACCGTAAAAGGAAGTATGGACAAGGGAAGTACAATTCTGGAGCTCAGCAGAAGCCACATTTTGCCCCAAAATCGGGAGGACAGTTTCAACATACTCATGGAGGAGGTAGTTCGCACAACCATAATGGCTCCAAGAATGGTAATGGGAACGGAGGAAGCAACGGACAGAACCGTACCAACCCTTCAACCCCAGCTAAGAGGGACCTGAGCCAAGTCACTTGCTTTAAGTGCCAGAAGACTGGACATTATGCCAATGAATGTCCTGAAGCCCAGAATGGTAATGGAAATGGAAGCTCTGGGAAGAAGCCGAACCCTTTCAATAAAGGACATGTGAACCACGTGAGCGTGGAAGAGGTTGAAGCACAGCCTGATGCAGTAATAGGTAAGTTTATGGTTAAGTCATTTACTGCACTCGTTCTTTTTGATACTGGTGCATCGCATTCATACATATCAAGGGGATTTGTGGATAAGTATAAACTGCCAACCCAAGCCCTTAGGTCACCCATGTTAGTAACCTCGCCAGGAGCAGAGTATATGGCTAGTTTATGGTGTGATTGGTTACCATTAAAGATTGGTAACTACGTGTTTCCCTCAGACCTAATAATATTGGAATCGCAAGGTTTGGATGTGATATTAGGCATGGATTGGTTATCAAAGTATGGAGGGAACATCGATTGTGCCAGTAAGTCGATTATGCTTACCACCCCAGAAGGAAGAAGGATCAAGTATGTATCCCGGCATGTGCCAAAGAGGACTCAAGTGAATTCCTTATCAGGAGTTGTACAGGAGGAAGTACCAGTGGTGAAGGATTACCCGGATGTATTTCCAGAAGAGTTGCCAGGCATGCCACCGGATAGAGACATTGAGTTTCCGATTGAACTTTTGCCAGGCACAGGGCCAATATCTAAGAGACCGTACAGGATGCCCGCAAAAGATTTGGAGGAGATTAAGAAGCAGATTAAGGAGTTATTGGATAAAGGCTATATTCGCCCAAGTTCGTCACCTTGGGGATCGCCCGTACTTCTAGTGGAGAAGAAAGATGGATCGTTGAGGATGGTTGTTGATTACCGTGGATTGAATGAAGTGACCATCAAAAACAAGTACCCACTGCCGATGATAAATGATTTGTTTGACCGCTTACAAGGAGCTAAGGTATTTTCCAAGATCGATCTACGATCAGGATACCATGAGTTAAAGATTCGAGAGCAGGATATACCTAAGACGGCTTTTACCACCAGATATGGGCTATATGAGTATACCGTTATGTCATTTGGTCTGACTAACGCACCTGCCTACTTCATGAACTTGATGAACAAGGTGTTTATGGAGTTTTTGGATAAGTTCGTCGTGGTGTTCATTGACGATATTTTAGTCTATTCCAAGAATGAAGAAGAGCATAAGGAGCATTTGCGTTTGGTACTTGAGAAGCTCAGAGAACATCAGTTATACGCCAAGTTCAGCAAATGTGAATTTTGGCTGAAGGAAGTTGGATTCCTCGGACATGTTATATCCGGAGAAGGAATAGCAGTAGACCCCGCCAAAGTTGACACAGTAACAAGTTGGGAATCACCCACGTCAGTTGGAGAGATCCGGAGTTTCCTTGGACTTGCAGGATACTACCGGAGGTTCATCGAGAATTTCTCGAAGATTGCAAAACCCATGACTGAGCTATTAAAGAAGGACACCAAGTTCAATTGGACTGAGGAATGTGAAGCTAGTTTCCAAGAGTTGAAGAAACAATTGGTTACATCACCAGTGTTGATTCTGCCAGATCAACGCAAGGATTATGAAGTTTATTGCGACGCTTCTCGTCGAGGACTTGGAGCAGTACTTATGCAGGAAAGAAGAGTTGTTTCATATGCTTCATGGCAACTTAAACCCCATGAGAAGAATTATGCCACACATGATTTGGAATTAGCAGCCTAGTGCATGCATTGAAGACATGGAGACATTTTCTCATCGGAAACCATTGTGAGGTGTACACGGATCACAAGAGTTTGAAGTACATTTTCACGCAGAAGGAGTTGAATCTCAGGCAGAGGAGATGGTTGGAGCTTATTAAGGACTATGATATGAGATTGCATTATCACCCAGGGAAGGCTAACGTAGTAGCAGATGCTTTGAGCCGCAAGAGTCATGTCAACACACTCATGACAGGAGAGTTACCCCGTGAGTTAGCCGAGGATCTTCGCGAGCTATGTTTGGAGATAGTTCCAAGAGGCTATTTAGCGACATTGGAGATTCAGTCTACCTTGATGGAAAAGATCAGAGAAGCTCAGAAGACAGACAAGGAAATTATCGAGATAAAGGAAAAGATGAGCAAAGGAAAAGCCAAGGGATTTCGAGCACGATACCTTATGGTTTGAGGACCGCGTTTATGTGCCCAATGATCCGGAGATCAGGAAGTTGATTTTGCAAGAGGCCCATGATTCACCGTACTCGATTCACCCAGGAAATACCAAGATGTATTTGGATTTGAAGGATACTTTCTGGTGGACCGGAATGAAGAAGGATATTGCAGAGTATGTAGCAGTTTGTGATGTATGTCAGAGAGTGAAGGCAGAACATCAGAAGCCAGCAGGATTGCTACAACCATTGCCGATACCCGAATGGAAGTGGGATAAAATAGGCATGGATTTTATCATGGGATTGCCCAGGACTCGTTCAGGCTATGACTCAATATGGGTTGTAGTCGACCGTTTGACGAAAGTAGCTCATTTCATTCCAGTGAAGACCACTTACACCAGTGCTAAGTTGGCAAAGATATACATGACCAGGATCGTATGTTTGCATGGAGTTCCGAGGACCATTGTATCAGATAGAGGAACCCAGTTTACCTCGAAGTTTTGGAATCAGTTACATGAAACCTTGGGAACCAGGCTAGAATTCAGTACAACCTTTCACCCACAGACAGATGGACAGACCGAGAGAGTCAATCAGATTTTGGAAGACATGTTAAGAGCTTGTGCGCTAGATTATGGATCTAGTTGGGACGACAATTTTCCATATGCAGAGTTTTCTTACAACAACAGTTATCAAACTAGTTTGAAGATGGCCCCTTTCGAAGCTTTGTACGGAAGGAGGTGTAGAACACCATTGTTATGGGACGAAGTTGGAGACCGTCAATTGTTTGGACCAGATTTGATTAAGGAGTCTGAACAGAAAGTGAGGTTGATTCGCGATAGGCTCAAGGTAGCCCAGTCCAGGCAGAAGAGTTATGCGGATTCTAAACGTAAGGAGACAGTTCACGAAGTCGGAGACAGAGTTTATCTTCGAGTATCACCACTTCGAGGAGTGAAGCGCTTTGGAGTTAAGGGAAAGTTAGCACCTCGTTTTATCGGACCATACAGAGTTTTGGAACGTATGGGAGAAGTTGCATACAAACTGGAATTGCCTGAAGGATTGTCAGGAGTTCATGATGTATTTCACGTTTCCCAGTTGAAGAAGTGCCACGCAGAGATGGCTGAGATACCACTGAGAGATACAGTGCCACTGGAAGCGATTCAGCTGGAAAGTGATTTGACCTATGAGGAGAAACCAGTTAAGATTCTTGAGTATGCCAGCCGAGTCACCCGCAGTAAGGTTATCAAGTTTTGCAAAGTCCAGTGGAGTCACCATACGGAAGATGAAGCCACCTGGGAGCGAGAGGAAGATCTACGGAAGGACCACTCTCACCTATTTTCTAGCCAACCCGAATCTCGAGGGCGAGATTCATCTTAAGGGGGTAGGTTTGTAACATCCCAAATTTTCAATTTGGAATGTTATACATTAGATCATCATTGCATAGCATATTTTATTGCATTTTGGCAAAATCCTCGATAAATCCTAAGCAACTCAAGGACCCTCGGAGAGAGTTGGGGATTTTCCCGGTTTTTCATATTTGATTTTTATCAAATAATAAAACGAGGATTTTTGGTTTTAATTATTTTTCTCTCCGAAAAATATTTCATATTAAAATAAATGAGAGGAGAAAATATGACTTCTCCAAAACAATTGAAATATTGGAGGAAAAATATTAAAATCAAATATTGGATTTTATTCGGACTTTATTTGCAATTTTACTTGCATAAAAAAATTGCACGTTTTCAAAAATGCATTTTGGGTCAAAAAAATGTTCACCTTGTTCTAATTATTTTAATTAGATAGGGAAAATTTGTTTTATCATTTTTTGGATTTTTATTTATTTTTCTGCGATTTTTTTTAGATTCGGCGGAATATTTAAAAAAAAAATCCCCGCGCCCGACCGGGCCGAGGCCCAGCCGAGCCAGCCGGCCCACCCCGTCGTCTCCCTCGCGCGCACGACGCCGCCGCCGCCGAAGTCCGGCTCGGACACGCCCCGCGCCGCCGCCTTGCCCCCTCCTCCAAGGCAGCCCCCCTCTTTTATACCCCGCCGCCGCCCCTCCCTCTCACCCCGCACCCGCACCCGCCGTCGCCCGCTGCAGCGCCGCGCCGCCGCCGCTTGCGCCGCCGTACGCCGCCGCCGACGCCGCCCCGAGCCCCGTCGCCCCACCGCCCTCGCCGAGCCCCGCCGGAGCCCGTCCCGACGAGGTAGCCACGCCGCCGCCGCCTTGCCGGTTTTCTAAAAAAAACCGTTCGTTTTTTTCTAAACCCTAGTTTTCGTTTTTTTCCAGATCGGTTTATTTTTTTTCGGTTTTATTATTTAGTGAACGTTCACCGACCCATTCGTTTTAACGAACGTGTTCGTCAGATTGTCGCTGTTAACGAACGTTCATTCGTTTAACTGTTAGTCAGTTTTCTTTTTCATCGATTTTCTGCGATTTTTCCAGACCTCGATTCCTGATCAGAACTTCGTTTTCGTTTAACTTTTCGCTCGTTTATCGGTATCAGGCGATTCAAGCGCCTAGAGTTTCGTCTCGAAATTCTCTTTCCGTTTAACCTACTCAAACAAGTTTTGGCCACTATAAAATTTGACCTAGATCCAGATTAGTAAACGAAGCTTGTTTCTTTCGCCGTTTGACTTTCGTTGCTTCGCTCGATTTGATTCTTTTTGCAAACCGGAGTTCTTAAGTTGAACTTTCTGGTTGGATATTTTATTAGAGTTTTACTTGTGCATTAGATGAGTACTTATTGTTTGCTTGTTTGTTTGCGATAGAGTACCCGGAGTGCGCCGCTTGTTACTTTGAATCTCTAGGTTTCGCGGATCATCAGCAAGGCAAGTAACACTTCGATCATACTTTTTCCATACCCAGTTTTATTGCATTAGATCAATCCTCAAACATTGCATGATTAGGATCTAATTAAATTGTGGGTATTGGGAAGTAGTTGAGGTAGTACCTATTACCTGTTTTATTATCAGACCCTTGGGAGTTACTTCTACGTTTGCTATTATATTGCTATGCTATGCTCGTAGACGTGGATTGGGTTTGAGAGTATTCATGATAGATGTGAGATTGTTAATTAATGGTTTACTTAAGGTGGCAACTAAAACTCACATCTGGGTGGATTGAGGTACCTGGGTATTCCAGGATTGCCTGTTTTTCTTTTGGACCGCCACCCAGGTTCAAAGGGAACATGAGATTATTCATGCTAGAAACTTCCGTGTGCAGCCGCAAGCTATTATGGGCTCTAGCATAGTTGATTAAGTTGGGTGAACTCTTAAAGTGGTAGACTAGCAAATGTAGGGGATGTAGGTGGTACGGTCTATCACATCGTAAGGTGCAAACACTTCTGAAAGACTGTGTCTCGGTCATCCGTTTCTCAAACATCATGTAGTGCGAGAACCAAGCGGAGGCGATCGAGTCTTGTGGGGAAAAGTGCACAAACCTCTGCAGAGTGTATAAACTAATCATGGTTAGCCGTGTCCCCGGTTATGGACAACTTGAGTATCTAGTACTTGGATTATCTTGTGAATCTCATCATGTTACTTTAATTAATATTGTTGGGTTAATGATGATACTTAATTGGGATTGAGATGCTGTCAACCATCTCAATGTTTAACAACCACCATGATAGTTAAATAAAATATATTCCTTTGCAGTAGGGAAAAATTGGCTTTTCGCAAAACTATAACCATAGAGCTTTGCACCAACCATATATGCATGTAGTATAGCATTATTATGTTCATTATTCTTTATATGTTACATTGCCAGCATATTCCATGTGCTGACCCGTTTTCGGGCTGCAACGTTTCATGTTGCAGACTTTTCAGACGACGAGTAAGGTGCCTTAGGTCGTGGTCTTATACTCAGTGATGCCGTTGGAGTTGATGGACTCACTTATCTTCCAAGCCTTCCGCTGTTATCGTATTTAGATGGCCTTAAGCCATATTTCTCATACTTATTTCTCTTTTGAGATATTCGATGTAATAAGTGTGTGATTGCGACTCTGTTATAAATCCTCCATTTGTACTGTGCGTGTCAGCATTACTGATCCAGGGATGACACTGGTGCACAGCAGCACAGACTGTTTGAGGTCTGGTCGCTACAAAGAGACCTCCCCATATTCACCATATCAATAGACCACTATGGATCCGCTTCCGTCTCCCTACGAGAACTCCATCCATAGCACTCACGCTTATCTTGCGCGTTTTAGAGTATCCACTTTCACTTGTCTATGAACTATACAGGCAACCCAGAAGTCCTTTACCGCGGACGCGGCTATTCGAATAGATCATGTTAACCCTGCAGGGGTGTACTTCTTCACACACGCTCTCGCCACTTACCACCATGTACACGTCGTGTATCTCGGCAACCTTCAAGCGGAAGCCTGGCGAGGGAGTCGGCCATGACCTGACTATCCACACAAGTCTCTAGTCGAGGTTTATCACCTATTCGGGTTCCATCCGCAAGGAGATCCGGCTGGGGTGTCGCTCACGGCCCCAAACGATGTGTGCAGGGTTCCCAAGCCCACCTCGACGGATGGATCTATGCTTGGTACACCGTGCCACGGTGCCTAGTCTGTCCCAAGCCTACCTGTACCGGGTACCACTTGGTAGACTACTAACACAACCTACAAACACCGGAAACTAGATGCAACTCCTGGACAGAGATCAGGTTGATTAATGATGACCCACAAGTATAGGGGATCTATCGTAGTCCTTTCGATAAGTAAGAGTGTCGAACCCAACGAGGAGCAGAAGGAAATGATAAGCGGTTTTCAGCAAGGTATTCTTTGCAAGTACTGAAATAAGTGGTAACAGATAGTTTTGTGATAGGATAATTTGTAACGAGCAACAAGTAACAAAAGTAAATAAAGTGCAGCAAGGTGGCCCAATCCTTTTTGTAGCAAAGGACAAGCCTGGACAAACTCTTATATAGAGAAAAGCGCTCCCGAGGACACATGGGAATTATCGTCAAGCTAGTTTTCATCACGTTCATATGATTCGCGTTCGGTACTTTGATAATTTGATATGTGGGTGGACCGGTGCTTGGGTGCTGTTCTTACTTGAACAAGCATCCCACTTATGATTAACCTCTATTGCAAGCATCCGCAACTACAACAAAAGTATTAAGGTAATCCTAACCATAGCATGAAACATATGGATCCAAATCAGCCCCTTACGAAGCAACGCATAAACTAGGGTTTAAGCTTCTGTCACTCTAGCAACCCATCATCTACTTATTACTTCCCAATGCCTTCCCCTAGGCCCAAATAATGGTGAAGTGTTATGAAGTCGACGTTCACATAACACCACTAGAGGATAGACAACATACATCTCATCAAAATATCGAACGAATACAAAATTCACATGACTACTAATAGCAAGACTTCTCCCATGTCCTCAGGAACAAACGTAACTACTCACAAAGCATATTCATGTTCATAATCAGAGGGGTATTAATATGCATATAGGATCTAAACATATGATCTTCCACCAAATAAACCAACTAGCATCAACTACAAGGAGTAATCAACACTACTAGCAACCTACAGGTACCAATGCCGGACTTAGAGACAAGAATTGGATACAAGAGATGAACTAGGGTTTGGGAGGAGATGGTGCTGGTGAAGATGTTGATGGAGATTGCCCTCTCCCGATGAGAGGAGCGTTGGTGATGACGATGGCGATGACTTCCCCCTCCCGGAGGGAAGTGTCCCCGACAGAACAGCTCTGCCGGAGCCCTACATTGGTTCCGCCAAGGTTCCGCCTCGTGGCGGCGGAGTCTCGTCCCGAAAGGTTGCTTATGATTTTTTCCTCGACGAAAGACTTCATATAGCAGAAGATGGCCACCGGAGAGCCAACTGGGGGCCCACGAGGCAGGGGGCGCGCCCTGGGGGGTAGGGCGTGCCCCCACCCTCGTGGGCAGGTGGTGGCCCCCCTGACGTATTTCTTTCGTTCAGTATTTTTTATTATTTCAAAAAATGACTTTCGTGGAGTTTCAGGACTTTTGGAGTTGTGCAGAATAGGTCTCTAATATTTGCTCCTTTTCCAGCCCAGAATTCTAGCTGCCGGCATTCTCCCTCCTTATGTAAACCTTGTTAAGTAAGAGAGAATAGGCATAAGTATTGTGACATAACGTGTAATAACAGCCCATATTGCAATGAATATCGATATAAAAGCATGATGCAAAATGGACGTATCAACTCCCCCAAGCTTAGACCTCGCTTGTCCTCAAGCGAAAGCCGATAACGATAAATATGTCCACATGTTTGGAGGTAGAGGTGTCGATAAAATAAAATACGGACATGAGGGCATCATGATTATTCTCATAACAGCAACATAAATGGATATAGTCATATGATTTCTTATGCTCAAGTAATAATCTATTCACAATGCCAAGTATGAATCAGAAACTTTATTGAGAACTAACAAACTATAATCTCAGTCATTGAAGCAATTGCAATTTATCATAACATCAGAAAGAGTCTATGTCAGAGCTTTCCAGCAAGTCCACATACTCAACTATCATTTAGTCTTTCATAATTGCTAACACTCACGCAATACTTGTGGTTACGGAGTTTTAATCGGACACAGAAAAAGATAGGGGCTTATAGTTTCGCCTCCCAACCTTTTACCTCAAGGGTAATGTCAACAATAATAATTCATGCTAACCCATATCCAATTAGATATATGTATCATGATCTTTCCAACACCCTGTGCTTGCCAAAGGATAAAATGTAAAAAGGAAAGGTGAAGATCACCATGACTCTTGCATAAGGTAGAAGATAATAGTAAAAGATAGGCCCTTCGCAGAGGGAAGCAGAGGTTGCCATGCACTTTCAGGGTTGGATGCACAAAATCTTAATGCGAAAGAACGTCACTTTATATTGCCACTTGTGATATGAACCTTTATTATGCAGTGTGTCGCTTTTATATCTTCCACATCACAAGATCGTATAAAGCTTATTTCCTCCACACCAATCAGTCATACATATTTAGAGAGCAATTTTTATTGCTTGCACCGATGACAACTTACTTGAAGGATCTTACTCAGTCCATAGGTAGATATGGTGGACTCTCATGACAAAACTGGTTTAAGGGTTTTTGGAAGCACAAGTAGTATCTCTACTTGGTGCAAAGAATTTGGCTAGCATGAGGGGGAAAGGCAAGCTCAACATATTGGATGATCCATGACAATATACTTTATCTCAGATATAAGAAAACATAACTCAGTACGTTGTCTTCCTTGTCCAACATCAACTCTTTAGCATGTCATATTTTAATGAGTGCTCCCAATCATAAAAGATGTCCAAGATAGTATATTTATATGTGAAACCTCTCTTTCTTTATTACTTCCTATTAATTGCAACAATGACCAAAGCTATGCTTGTCAACTCCCAACAAATTTTAATCATCATACTCTTTCTATGTGAAGTCATTACCCTCGATAAGATCAATATGATCTCTTTGTTTCTTTTTATTCTTTTCTCTTTTTTTTCTTCAATTAAGATCATGGAAAAATAATCAAGACCTTGAATCAACACTAATCTTTATTATAAAGCTCACGGACTCGATTACATAGAGAGATCATAAAGCAAAACTCAAAACTAGACCATGCCATAAATTTTATTCTACTAGATCAAGATACTACTAATAGGATCGAACTAAGAAAGCGGTAAAGATAGGAGTGTGATGGTGATACGATACCGGGGCACCTCCCCCAAGCTTGGCAGTTACCAAGGGGAGTGCCCATACCCATATGATTATGTCTCCTTTGCTGGTGAAGGGATTGTTGATGACGTAGGCTTGTCGTCCATCTTCCAAGGCATAGGCTCACCATCATAGAAGGATGATCGAGTCTCCGGGATCCTTAAATCTGCAGCCAAACTCATCCTTTTGAATCTATATTCATACTCACAGTTTTGGTTTTGCAGGTCATAGATTTGGGCTTGGAGGTGCTCGATTTTCTCGTGGAGCTTAAAGATGGCCTCACCAATGTCCTTGGCATCCAGCTTGTGGTTGTTGGTGAACTCCGTGATCATTATGTGATTGGAGTCAAGTCCACGCTCCACCATCTCTTGGCACTTGAAAACCTGTTGCTCCATTGCTTCAAGCCTTGTCTCCACGCTTCCGGTCCTCCGTGGTCCCTCAACATCGCGGATGTGCAGCAACCCATCATGCATCTCAATGGTTTGAGGGTGTTGTAGCACCTCCGGGAGGTAGGGGTTGATGACCTTCTTGAAGAACTTGTCCATGGGGGCGCTTGGAGACGTCATGATGATCTAGTTATGTTAGAAAAAAACAGCTCGAAACAAGAACATAGGACAATTGCGTGATACGGGGGTCAAAACCTTCGGGAGATTATATAATGAATTTTTACCGACCAAAATACGTATCGTGCAAGAAAACGGAGTCCGGAGAGCACACGAGGTGCCCACGAGGTAGGGGGGCGCGCCCAGGGGGTAGGGCACGCCCTCCACCCTCGTGGGGTCCTCGTGTCCTTCCCGGACTGCTTCTTATTTTTCAATTTTTCTAAATATTCCAAAACAGAGAAATATTGCCATAAAAATTGTTTTGGAGTCAGTTTACTTACCGTACCACAGACCTATTCCTTTTCGGAGTCTGAAACATTCCGGAAAGTGTCCCTTATGTATTCCTCCGGGGTTACGGTTTCAATAACATTGGTTTCAACATTTATAGGATTACCTGAGATATAATGTTTGATTCTTTGACCGTTTACCACCTTCGGATTTGTGCCTTCGAAGTTGTTGATTTTTATGGCACCGGAACGACAGACCTCCTCGATAACGTAAGGGCCTTCCCATTTGGAGAGAAGTTTTCTTGCAAAAAATCTTAAACGAGAGTTGTATAGCAATACATAGTCACCTACATTAAACTCAGGCTTTTGTATCCTTTTGTCATGCCATCTTTTAACTTTTTCTTTAAACAACTTGGCATTTTCATAAGCTTGGGTTCTCCATTCATCAAGTGAGCTAATGTCAAATAACCTTTTCTCACCGGCAAGTTTGAAATCATAGTTGAGCTCTTTAATAGCCCAATAAGCCTTATGTTCTAGTTCGAGAGGTAAGTGACATGCTTTTCCATAAACCATTTTATACGGAGACATACCCATAGGATTTTTATATGCAGTTCTATCGGCCCATAATGCATCATCAAGTTTCTTGGACCAATTCTTCCTAGATCTATTAACAGTCTTTTGCAAAATTAATTTGAGCTCTCTATTGCTCAATTCTACTTGACCACTAGACTGCGGGTGATAAGGTGATGCAATTCTATGGTTAACATCATACTTAGCAAGAATTTTACGAAAAGCACCATGAATAAAATGTGAACCACCATCAGTCATTAAATATCTAGGGACTCCAAACCTCGGAAAAATAACTTCTTTAAGCATTTTAATAGAAGTGTCATGATCAGCACTACTAGTTGGAATAGCTTCTACCCACTTAGTAACGTAATCAACAACAACTAAAATATGTGTATAACCATTAGAGGCAGGAAAAGGTCCCATATAATCAAAGCCCCAAACATCGAATGGTTCAATAACAAGTGAATAGTTCATAGGCATTTCTTGCCGTCTGCTAATGTTACCAATTCTTTGGCATTCATCACAAGATAAGACAAACTTACGGGCATCCTTGAAGAGAGTAGGCCAATAAAAACCAGATTGCAATACCTTATGTGCAGTTCTATCTCCAGCGTGGTGTCCTCCATAAGCCTCGGAGTGACACTTTCATAGGATCTGTTCCTGTTCATGCTCAGGTACACAACGTCTAATAACACCATCTACTCCTTGTTTATAAAGATGTGGGTCATCCCAAAAGTAGTGTCTCAAATCATAGAAAAACTTTTTCTTTTGCTAGTATGTGAAACTAGGTGGTATCAATTTAGCCACGATATAATTAGCATAACCAGCATACCACGGAGTACTACGAGAGGCATTTATGACATTTAATTGCTCATCAGGAAAGCTATCATCAATAGGTAGTGGGTCATCAAGAACATTTTCTAACCTAGACAAGTTGTCTGCAGCGGGGTTCTCAGCTCCCTTTCTATCAACAATATGCAAATCAAATTCTTGTAGCAAGAGAACCCATCTAATAAGTCTAGGTTTAGCATCTTTCTTTTCCATAAGATATTTAATAGCAGCATGATCCATGTGAATAGTTACTTTAGAATCAACAATATAAGGTCTGAACTTATCACAAGCGAATACAACTGCTAAGAATTCTTTTTCAGTAGTGGAATAATTTCTTTGAGCATTGTCTAGAGTTTTACTACCATATTGAATAACATTTAATTTCTTATCAACTCTTTGCCCTAGAACAACACCTACAGCATAATCAATAGCATCACACATAATTTCAAAGGGTAAATTCCAATCAGGTGGCTGAACAATAGGTGCAGAGATCAATGCTTTCTTAAGTATTTCAAATGCTTCTACACAGTCATCATCAAAGACAAGTGGTATATCTTTTTGTAATAATTTAGTCAGAGGCTGAGAAATTTTTGAGAAGTCCTTAATGAACCTCCTATAAAAACCGGCGTGACCAAGGAAACTTCTTATACCTTTGATGTCCTTGGGACATGGCATCTTTTCAATAGCATCAACCTTGGCTTTATCAACTTCAATACATCTTTCAGAAACCTTATGCCCCAAGACAATACCTTCATTAACCATAAAGTGGTACTTTTCCCAATTCAAAACAAGATTAGTTTCTTCACATCTCTGCAAAACTCGATCAAGGTTGCTCAAGCAATCATCAAAAGAGGATCCATAAACGGAGAAGTCGTCCATGAAAACCTCAAAAATCTTTTCACAAAAGTCAGAGAATATAGCCATCATGCATCTTTGAAAGGTAGCAGGTGCATTACATAAACCAAAAGGCATATGTCTATAAGCAAAAGTACCAACAGGGCAAGTAAAAGTGGTTTTAGATTGACCGTTGGCTGACACAGGTATTTGAGAGAAACCAGAATAACCATCTAGAAAGCAAAAAATTGTATGTTTGGATAATCTTTCTAGCATTTGATCGATAAAAGGTAAGGGGTAATGATCTTTCTTAGTAGCTTTATTTAATTTGTGGAAATCAATTACCATCCTATAACCTGTAATAATTCTTTGCGGAATCAATTCATCCTTATCATTAGGTACGACAGTAATACCTCCCTTCTTAGGGACACAATGGACAGGACTTACCCACTGACTATCAGCAACGGGATAAATTATACCTGCCTCAAGGAGCTTTAGTATTTCCTTTCTTACCACTTCTTTCATCTTAGGATTCAGCCTTAGTTGATGATCACGAACTGGTTTGGCATCTTCTTCCAAATTTATTTTATGTTGACATAGAGTGGGACTAATGCCCTTAAGATCATCAAGAGTATATCCAATAGAAGCACGATGCTTCTTCAGAGTTTTCAATAGTCTCTCTTCTTCATGCTCTGAAAGGTTAGCACTAATAATAACATGATATATCTTTTTCTCATCGAGATAAGCATATTTAAGAGTATCAGGTAAAGGTTTGAGCTCAAACACGAGATCACCCTTGGGTGGAGGAGGATCCCCTAGGATTTCAACAGGCAAATTGTGCTTCAGGATAGGTTCCTGTTTAAAGAATACTTCATCTATTTCCCTTCTTTCATTCATAAACATATCATTTTCATGGTCTAGCAAATATTGTTCTAAAGGATCACTAGGAGGTACGACAATAGAAGCAAGACCAATAATTTCATCCTTACTAGGCAATTCTTCTTCACGGTGTTGTCTACTAAATTTAGAGAAATTAAACTCATGAGACATATCACCTAAGCCTATAGTAACAACATCCTTTTCGCAGGCTATTCTAGCATTGACAGTGTTCAAGAAGGGTCAACCAAATATAATGGGACAAAAGCTATCTTGTGGGGAACCAAGAACAAGAAAATCTACAGGATATTTAGTTTTCCCACACAAGACTTCAACATCTCTTACAATTCCCATTGGTGAAATAGTATCTCTATTGGCAAGTTTAATTGTGACATCAATATCTTCTATCTCAGCAGGTGCAATATCATGCATAATTTCTTTGTATAAGTCATAAGGTATTGCACTAACACTAGCACCCATATCACACAAGCCATGATAACCATGATCTCCTATTTTAACAGAAATAACCGGCATGCCTACCACAGGTCTATGTTTATCTTTAGCACAAGGTTTGGCAATTCTAGCAGTTTCATCGCAGATATAAATAACATGCCCATCAATATTATCAGCCAAGAGATCTTTAACAATAGCAACATTAGGTTCAACTTTAACTTGCTCAGGAGGTGTATAAGTTCTAATATTGATTTTACGAACCACAGTTGAAGCTTTAGCATGATCCTTTATTCTAACAGGGAAAGGTGGTTTCTCAACATAAGAAGTAGGAACAATAGGATCATTATAAGTGATACTCTTTTCTTCAACTTTAATAGGTGCAGCTACTTTTACTTCTATGGGAGGATGATATTTAAACCACTTCTCCTTAGGGAGATCAACATAAGCAGCAAAAGATTCACAGAAAGAGGCTATCTCAGAGTCAAGTCCATATTTAGTGCTAAACTTACGAAAAACATCGGTATCCATAAAAGATTTAACACAATCAAACTTAGGTGTCATACCTGACTCCTTACCTTCGTCGAGATCCCAATCTTCAGAGTTGCGTTTAATTCTATCCAATAAATTCCATTTGAATTCAATATTCTTCATCATAATAGAGCTAGCACAAGAAGTATCGAGCATGGTGCGATTGTTTTCAGAAAGCCGAGCATAAATTTTTTGAATAATTATTTCTCTTGAGAGCTCATGATTGGGGCATGAATATAACATTGATTTAAGCCTCCCCCAAGCTTGAGCGATGCTTTCTCCTTCGCGAGGCCAAAAATTATATATATAATTGCGATCACGATGAACAAGATGCATAGGATAAAATTTCTGATGAAATTCCCATTTCAATCGTTTATAGTTCCATGACCCCGTATCATCACATAGCCTATACCATGTCAATGCATCTCCCTTCAAAGATAAAGGGAAGACCTTCCTCTTAATAACATCATCGGGTATACCTGCAAGCTTAAATAATCCACAAACTTCATCCACATATATTAGGTGCCCATCAGGATGCTTTGTTCCATCTCCTACAAAAGGATTAGCTAGCAGTTTTTCTAACATACCCGAAGGAATCTCAAAGTGGACATTTTCATTTTCATTTTCATTTTCAGTAGGTTCAGTAGGTTGAGGAGCAACTCTTTGCTCTACTGCTCGGGGTGAAGATACCCCGAACAAGCCCCTCAGAGGATTACTTTCCATAGTAACAAGTGATAGTAAATTTCAGCACACTACATACATTTTCCTTACCAAATTCCACCTACCAAAGGCGCTTCACTCCCCGGAAACGGCACCAGAAAAGAGTCTTGATGACCCACAAGTATAGGGGATCTATCGTAGTCCTTTCGATAAGTAAGAGTGTCGAACCCAACGAGGAGCAGAAGGAAATGATAAGCGGTTTTCAGCAAGGTATTCTCTGCAAGTACTGAAATAAGTGGTAACAGATAGTTTTGTGATAGGATAATTTGAGCAACAAGTAACAAAAGTAAGTAAAGTGCAGCAAGGTGGCCCAATCCTTTTTGTAGCAAAGGACAAGCATGGACAAACTCTTATATAGAGAAAAGCGCCCCCGAGGACACATGGGAATTATCGTCAAGCTAGTTTTCATCACGTTCATATGATTCGCGTTCGGTACTTTGATAATTTGATATGTGGGTGGACCGGTCCTTGGGTGCTGTTCTTTCTTGAACAAGCATCCCACTTATGATTAACCTCTATTGCAAGCATCCGCAACTACAACAAAAGTATTAAGGTAAACCTAACCATAACATGAAACATATGGATCCAAATCAGCCCCTTACGAAGCAACGCATAAACTAGGGTTTAAGCTTCTGTCACTCTAGCAACCCATCATCTACTTATTACTTCCCAATGCCTTCCCCTAGGCCCAAATAATGGTGAAGTGTTATGCAGTCGACGTTCACATAACACCACTAGAGGATAGACAACATACATCTCATCAAAATATCGAACGAATACCAAATTCACATGACTACTAATAGCAAGACTTCTCCCATGTCCTCAGGAACAAACGTAACTACTCACAAAGCATATTCATGTTCATAACCAGAGGGCTATTAATATGCATATAGGATCTGAACATATGATCTTCCACCAAATAAACCCACTAGCATCAACTACAAGGAGTAATCAACACTACTAGCAACCTACAGGTATAAATCCCGGACTTAGAGACAAGAATTGGATACAAGAGATGACCTAGGGTTTGAGAGGAGATGGTGCTGGTGAAGATGTTGATGGAGATTGCCCTCTCCCGATGAGAGGAGCGTTGGTGATGACGATGGCGATGATTTCCCCCTCCCGGAGGGAAGTGTCCCCGGCAGAACAGCTCTGCCGGAGCCCTACATTGGTTCCGCCTCATGGCGGCGGAGTCTCGTCCCGAAAGGTTGCTTATGATTTTTTCCTCAACGAAAGACTTCATATAGCAGAAGATGGCCACCGGAGAGCCAACAGGGGGCCCACGAGGCAGGGGGCCGCGCCCTGGGGGGTAGGGCGCGCCCCCACCCTCGTGGGCAGGTGGTGGCCCCCCTGACGTATTTCTTCCATTCAGTATTTTTTATTATTTCCAAAAATGACTTTCGTGGAGTTTCAGGACTTTTGGAGTTGTGTAGAACAGGTCTCTAATATTTGCTCCTTTTCCAGCCCAGAATTCCAGCTGCCTGCATTCTCCCTCCTTA
Source organism: Aegilops tauschii subsp. strangulata (assembly GCF_002575655.3). Classification (NCBI taxonomy): domain Eukaryota; kingdom Viridiplantae; phylum Streptophyta; class Magnoliopsida; order Poales; family Poaceae; genus Aegilops; species Aegilops tauschii. Next base: position 74,149,134 of record NC_053041.3, read on the forward strand.
TGTAAACCTTGTAAAGTAAGAGAGAATAGGCATAAGTATTGTGACATAACGTGTAATAACATCCCAAATTGCAATAAATATCGATATACGAGCATGATGCAAAATGGACGTACCAATTATTAAGTCGAGAGGGGCACTTAAGCATTCCAATGCGTGGTAGTAGCTATTCATGGATTACAAACACAAAACTCAGTTCCTAAGGACGCCTTCAATGAGACAACCCACCATGTACTCCTACATGGCCTCTCACCGATACCTTTACCAAATCATGTTCACACACTTAGCTCACAACAGTAGGACATGTTCACACACGTCTAATTCATCCCCGATGAATCAGACCCGACCCAACTCTAAGCAGTAGCAGGCATGACAAACAAGCATGAATGAGTAGGCACATCAGGGCTCAAACAACTCCTACTCATGCTAGTGGGTTTCATCTATTTACTGTAATGACAGGTCATGCAGAGGAAAGGGGTTCAACTACCACAGCATGTAACAGTTGAATCGTTGTTGTCCTAATGCAGTAAAAGAGAGCAGGGGCAAGAGAGTGGGATTGTATTGGAATGAACAAGGGGGTTTTTCTTGCCTGACACTTCTGAAGATAGTATAGCTCTTCATCTGTGTCATCGATCATGTCGCGAGAAACATCGTCTACTAAGAGGGAACAACCACCGGCAAACACAAAAGGAACCACAATCAATGCAATGCACATTCATATGCATGATATGTCAGATTAAGGTACTGAATTGACCTAGTGCAACAGTTAGTCATATTTATTGAAGTGGAATTCAAACCTATAGAAAATTCTAACTCCAAAACTAATTACCATTTATTCCATAATCATGAATTGTCCTATTCAGTGAGGTTAACTTGCTCAAACATACATGCAAATGCAGTATTCAGATTCTTTGGATTTTTTTGATCATTTTCCATATATAAATTATTTGATTTGGAGCTACGGTTGATTTTCTATGAATTTTAGAAGTTTTGGATATTTTCTAAAATAAATAAATCATTTCTGATTTATTTAAAATCCCAGAAAGCATTTACTGCATCAGCATGACGTCAGGCTGAGGTCAGCAGGTCAACGGGGCACGGGCCAGGTCAAACCCGACGTTTGGGGTCCACACGCCAGTGACACGGTTAGTTAACAGTGTTAATTAACCCTAAGATTAATCCTAACTATAATTAGTCAGAGCTGGGATCCACCTGTTATAGGCTCATAGTAACAGAAAGTTAATACCGCGTTGACTGGGTTTTGACCGGTTGTGGGACCCACTGTCAGTGACTGTGGTGGGTAATTAGCAGTGTGATTAGGCACTAATTAAGCCGGCCACGTCGGCATTTAAGCGCCGGTGACACACAGACGCGGCGGCGTCGCTCGTTCCGGCGACTCCGACAACGGGAGGAGGCAGGATTTGGCTCTTCGGCTGCGGCCCGATGGGGCGCATCGGGTGGTGGCCGTGGGTGGTGCCGTGCCGGTCAGAAACAGCAACGGCGGCGAGCGAGGCTTGGGTGGGTGCGGGGTTAGCGCTGCAGCTTGCAAACGAGCCGGCTGTCGCGCTAGTTTTGCTCTATGGGACATTGCGAGTGCAACGGACGCACGTGCGGGACCAAAAGGTCACCGGGGCTTCGCCGGCGATGAGCCCGTGCGGCGGCGGCTAGGGTAAGCAAGGGGCGACAGCTACGGCGACCAAATGGAAGCGGGGTTAGGGGAGAAATGACCGGGGGCTCACCACGGTCACGAAGAGATGCTCCGCGGGCTCGGGGGAGGCCGGACGGTGACGAATTTGACGGCGGCGATCGTCAAGGCAGAGGTTGATGACGACGGCGATGACGACGTTCTAGGGCCTCCGGTGTCGTACAGCTCGGTGGAGAGGACGAGGGGAACGCGGCGGTGCTTCTGGGATCAGCGGCAGGGCGAAGGGGGTGTGGTAGCCGTGGCGGCAGCGAACGACGGCGACGGCTCCGCTCGGCTTCGGGAGAGAGAGCGAGAGAGGCGAGGCAAGGAGAGAGGGGAGCGCTCGAGGGGGTCCAGGGTGCTGTGTGGCGTTGTCCTGGGCGTCGAGGCAGCGGCGGGAAGCAGGAGGTGGCCCGACGCGTGGCCAGCGCGCGACGAGCACGCGCCCTCGCCTACTGGCGCGAGGAGGAAGGCGATAGGGAGGCGCTGGTGGGCTGGGCTGTCCAGGTGGGCCGCCAGGTGGGCTGCAACAGGTGCAGTAAGCTGGGCCAGGTAGGTTTTCTTCTTTCCTATTTTTCTTTCTTTTTTCTATTTGTTTGCTCTGTTTTGATTTAGTACTAAGACTAAACCATTTTTGTTGCTTCTAAAATTATTTCTGGGTGCAATATGGATTATTCCAAAGCTCCACAAAATGTTTCAGAATCATTGGAGCAATAAAAATAATTATAGGATTTATTTGCTCCAACTCAAATACAATATGGGTTAATTCAAATACCAAAAATGTCCTGGAAAAATATGCATCATCTCTGGATATGGTTTTCACCTTTTTCCATTAATCATGAACATTTTTGCAGACCAATTTGGGTTCTTTGAAAATATTTTGAAGTTGAACCTATTTGCATTGATTTAGTGCTAGGGGTTTGATCAATCCCCATTTCAAGTTTCAATTAAATTTAGACATGATGCATGGATGCTTGTGCAACTATTTGCAATCAAATTCTAGGGCTGTGACAACTCACCCCCACCAAAAAAGAATCTCGTCCTGAGATTCAAGACATGAGGTAAGAAGACAGAGGGGACACAAAGCCGACACGATCTTCATGATCCAATTGCCCTTCTCGAAGATGTTGTTTCACTGCTCCAATTGATCTTGACGTCTTTGCTTTCGAGATCTTTGTCCAACACAGTGACGACAGAAGAAACTCTACACGAATCGATCTTCTCATAGATCGAGCAACTCAAGATCAACTCATGGAGTGAGACGTTGAAACATCTCATGAGCTGAGATGCTAACTCACGTCAAGTGGGAAGGAAGGAAACGGATGACGAGAGTTCAATTTGGTAGGCAAGTATTCCATGCTTGAGTAAGATGGTACAAGAGTTCAAAGTAGCGAGGAAATAATTGCCATGATTCCATAACAGGGCACCTTAAAGAAGGTGACTCATAGATATATTTCCTCAAGTGGCAAAAGAATTACTTTTGATACTGAGATCATTGGAACTCTTTATACCAGCCTAAGGCAATCACAAACGATCATTTGAAGGAGTTTGAAAGGATGACATACTTGGACTAACGAAAGATGTGGACTACCTTGGTGAAGATAACGTAATGGATGATTTTTGCCTATCATCAGAAATGGATGGGACCCATGGTAGGACCACTTTTGAAGATGATCCTAAACAGCAATTACTGAGAGAGTAGCCCATGGGAAATTGGCACAATGGCGGTGCAAGCTGGGAACAAAATGCCAACGTTGGGAATGTTACAACCATCATATCTGCCTGAGATTCAGATCCGATTGGTGATAGGATACTTCAGACCCAGCACGTCTGAAAGAAAGGATTGCAACACAATCGACGAGATGACGTTGCAAGATCCTATGGACATGAACTACGATAGCAAGCTCCAAAACATGAGCAGGTTTTGCTACACACCTGTGAACACACTGTCCTAGACAAGCGTGACCACATGGCAGTCTTATAATAAAACACTACCTAGTTCAGGTTGGGGACCATCATTGAGGATATTGAAGTCCTTGCATAAGTCATGATTAGCTCTTAAGAAGGAACTTCTTCTCCTTGAACAAATCAATCAGTGGCTTGGTGTGCTAGGAATTACATATGGAATGAAGATGATCAGTCTATCAGACCATAGAATACTTCGCACGGGCATGACTGACTTGGGATGATTCCAGAGGAAGCAAAAACATACTTTCTCGAATTCACGGCGGCAACTTACATCTAATGCACGTGAATATAAGGAAGTCACTCATTTCATCCAAACATAGGCTTCATGAACGGAACACGAAGATAATGCTTACAAAAGTGTCCAACACTAGCTTGATGTTCAACATGAATCATGGAGGAGACAAAATGCCGCTGATGGGCTCAACAACAACTCATCGGAATTTCCATATCACTGGACTTCCACCATTATGTGAACAATGTGATAGTATTGGTCAGACCAAAAGATGTAATGGTGTATGCTCGAGGAATCAACCACGAGTAAGACAACATTACGAATATCGTTTGTTCTGATTTGATTTGAAGATAGCCCATACTCAAATCAAAGTTTTGATAAGTCAATAGGTCCAACAGCTGATCACAGGGACCAATCGGTGAAGATATTATCTTTCTTCAACAACCACACAAACACAAGGATATCCCTTTGAAAATGAACTAAGTGGGACAACCTTTCATCTTCCAACTCTCCAAGTTATTGTTTAGCTTATCGAACTAGTTCACGGGTATCCAACACTGAATCTTGGAGAATGGGTGGTTTAGAGGAAAACCAACATGATCACGAGCTCAACATAACAGTCAGGGGAAAACTTGGTAATACTTCCGAGAAGATATCCGGAAAATCACGAACCACTGATGTGTCTCTAAACTCGAGAGCAATCTTGCTTTTCAGGGGAAGACGATGTGATTGAAAGAGCGAGGGATTGATACAATCCTAACTCATTGATCGAAGAGTGCACGAGGAAATATGGACGAGGTAGCACGATCAATCTTAAGATGACGATTCGATAACCATCACGCAAAGAATGAAATTTATCATCAATTAACTACCAAGCAACGGAGTTGCTAGGAGTATTGATTTCACACATCACGTTTCATTTGTCGGTATTCCGGTTACAACAACACAGGGACCGAGGAATGAAAAATGATGGCGAGAGTATCACTATATCAAGAATTCATAAGAGGTTGTGCAATTCTCACGTCATTCTTGATAAGAAAGAGGGTGACACTCCATGGTGGAACAGAGCAAAATCTGGTGGCATTTTGATCTGCGGAGCACAACTACTTTAACCCAACCCTAGATATGGATGAGGTACTGGAGTTTGTTTCTCCTAGTCATTCCGGAATAGAATGGACTGACGGACCTCAAGAGTAAAAGGCAACGATGAACATGAATGCACACCTACTCTTGACTATCAACTGATAGACTAAGGGCGGAATACCACTAAAGAGGGACAACTCAAGGAACGTACGATTTTCTGAGTTGTGGATGCATGGATTGGTATGTCGAACGAGTTCAACATATTTCTTCCGGACAACCCATGCAGAAAGGTAGAACTGGCAGAGTCACAACATAGACTTGAGAACTCATCAAGAGCTCTGGTTGTGATCTTTTGGTTCAAGAACTTCTGCCATATTGGTTCATGGTACTGGAAGAACGATATACCACGAACCTCAAGGACTATCACAAAGTTTTACTAATGTCCTAAGGAACTGGCAAACACTATCAACATGAAGCAAGTAGGGTGAATCTTGGGTTCAATAACCCAGGAATAGAATACCTACTACTAAGTGGCATCACGAGATGCTTTCGAGAATGACGGCCAGAATCTTCGCACTGGAACACAAAACATGGCTAGATTACTAGGTGATTCTCTAGGATGCCTAGGGTCATAATACTAGCTTCAACATATATGTCAAGGCAATGGAGTACCTCAACAGATGATTAGTGTGGTTAATCTGGCCCAAAGGAGCATCAGGAACGGGAGGAAAGAATTTGCAAATGCGACAGATTATTTAGAAACCTGGGATGACTCGGACAACATAACGGCTGTAAATGATCAAAAAGATTTGAGACATCCTGCAAAAATAGTGGCATAACCACTCAACATCACAATATCAAGGTTCTGAGATTAACTAACAACACACAGAAGTAGTTGGAACTGAACTGGGGCTTGAAACCATCAATCCTATAAGACTACGGATTAGTAACACGTGATCCTCATAGAAAGATGAGAAGCCTAGTTCTTAACCCCCGTAGAAAAGAAGAGGTTGACTCAGATCAGAAGGGCATAAGGTAAAGGAGTAAAAAGAGCCTTACGTACCCTTCCACAATAAATTCCCTTATATAACTAAAGCATTTCTAGACTCGACTTCGAGCAGTTTGTCTTAGTAAACCTACAGGCAGTCAGGCTCTGATACCAAAGCTTTCATGACCCCGATCCTAAGCAACATTGATCTTGCATGTAACACATCATATCACTTTGCGGCCTCACGCACGGTATCCCCACGGGTGCCACCTTACCTGGCCCGGGACCGTTTGCGCCTTGAGGCTCACGTATATGATAGTGTTGCTAGCATCCATATGACAGAGAACCCGGGCCGACATGACTAGTCGTGAACCCAAAGTGGCACTAACTTACAGGGACAGACATACATGACCAAGCAACGAACGTGTCGGTCATCAGCGAGTGAATTCGGGCTGTAGCAACTGGGCTAGCAGGACTCCGAAAGACACTGCGTGACATTTCCCCGAAGGGACAGACACAGGATCAAAGAAGGACACATGCCGGCCAGTCTAAGTGTTCCGGAGCAGTAGCAACTGGGCTAACAGGACTCCAGTAAACCGGGCTGTAGCAGACGACCATGGCTCAGCGGAAGCACTAGACTACATTTCCCCATAAGAGAGGCTACCAAGGATAGACAACTAGGTTGTCGGATCCCACACATACCAAGCATTTCAATCATACACACAATATGCTCGATATGTGTACATACAACATGGCCTCACAACAAAATTCTACGACTCAAAGTATTTATTCATTAGGCTCCGAGGAGACAGATATTACAAACATGGGTCTGATGACCCAGCATTCAAGTCATACAAGCAATAAGCACGTGCGGAAGCTTAACTTGTCTGAGTACAGACAACTACAAATGAAAAAGGCTGAGAAGCCTAACTATCTACAAGACCCTGCCGAGAGTACAAGATCGTAGCTGAGGTAACAAGCTAAACGTCGAAGTCTACGTGGAACTACTAGCGAGACTGAAGTCTCTCTGCAAAAACATAAATTAAGAAAACATGAGTACAAATGTACCCAGCAAGACTTACATTAGAACTAACTACATATGCATCGGTATCAACAAAGGGGTGGTGGAGTTAAACTGCAGCAAGCCAGCTTTGACTCGGTGGCTATCCTAAACTACGACTGCAAGAAACTCTTTTGAGGCGGCGCACACGAGTCCACATATTCACCATATCAATATACCACTATGGATCCGCTTCCGTCTCCCTATGAGAATGCCATCCATAGCACTCATGCTTATCTTGCGCATTTCAGAGTATCCACTTTCACTTGTCTATGAACTGTACATGCAACCCAGAAGTCCTTTACTGTGGACACGGCTATTCGAATATATCATGTTAACCCTGCAGGGGTGTACTTCTTCACACACGCTCTCGCCACTTACCGTCATGTACACGTCATGTATCTCGACAACCTTCAAGCAGAAGCCTGGTGAGGGAGTCGGCCATGATCTGACTAACCACACAAGTCTCTAGTCCAGGTTTATCGCCTATTCGGGTTCCATCCGCAAGGAGATCCGGCAGGGGTGTCGCTCACGGCCCCAAACGATGTGTGCAGGGTTCCCAAGCCCACCTCGACGGACGGATCTACGCTTGGTACACCGTACCACGGTGCCTAGTCTGTCCCAAGCCTACCTGTACCGGGTACCACTTGGTAGATTACTAACACAACCTACAAACACCAGAAACTTGTTGCAACTCCTGGACAGAGATCAGGTTGATAAATAAGTTGAGAGGGGCACTTAAGCATTCCAATGCGTGGTAGTAGCTGTTCATGTGTCACAAACACAGAACTCAGTTCCTGAGGACGGCTTCAATTAAACAACCCACCATGTACTCCTACATGGCCTCTCACCGATACCTTTACCAAATCGTGTTCACACACTTAACTCACAACAGTAGGACATGTTCACACACCTCTAATTCATCCCCGATGAATCAGACCTGACTCAACTCTAAGCACTAGCAGGCATGACAAACAAGCATGAATGAGTAGGCACATCAGGGCTCAAACAACTCCTACTCATGCTAGTGGGTTTCATCTATTTACTGTGGCAATGACAGGTCATGCAGAGGAAAGAGGTTCAACTACCGCAACATGTAACAGTTGAATCGTTGTTGTCCTAATGCAATAAAAGAGAGCAGGGGCAAGAGAGTGAGATTGTATCGGAATGAACAAGGGGATTTTGCTTGCCTGGCACTTCTGAAGATAGTATAGCTCTTCATCGGTGTCATCGATCACGTCGCCAGAAACATCATCTACTAAGAGGGAACAACCACCAGCAAACACAAAAGGAACCACAATCAATGCAATGCACATTCATATGAATGACATGTCATATTAAGGTACTGAATTGACCTAGTGCAACAATTAGTCATATTCATTGAAGTGGAATTCAAACGTATAGGAAATTCCAACTCCAAAACTAATTACCATTTATTCCATAATCATGAATTGTCCTATTCAGTGAGGTTAACTTGTTCAAACATGCATGGAAATGAAATATTCAGATTCTTTGGATTTTTCTGATCATTTTTCATATATAAATTATTTGATTTGGAGCTACGGTTGATTTTCTATGAATTTTAGAAGTTTTGGATATTTTCTGAAATAAATAAATCATTTCTAATTTATTTAAAATCCAAGAAAACATTTACTGTGTCAGCATGACGTCATGCTGAGGTCAGCAGGTCAACGGGGCATGGTCCAGGTCAAACCTGGCGTGTGGGGTCCACACGCCAGTGACACGGTTAGTTAACAGTGTTAATTAACCCTAAGATTAATCCTAACTATAATTAGTCAGAGCTGGGACCCACCTGTCATAGGCGCATAGTAACAGAAAGTTAATACCGCGTTGACTGGGTTTTGACCGGTTGTGGGACCCACTGTCAGTGACTGTGGTGGGTAATTAGCAGTGTGATTAGGCACTAATTAAGCCGGCCACGTCGGCGGTTAACCGCCGGTGACACACAGACGCGGTGGCGTCGCTCGTTCCAGCGACTCCGACGACGGGAGGAGCCGGGGTTGGGCTCTACGGCTGCGGCGCGATGGGGCGCATCGGGTGGTGGCCGTGGGCGGTGCCGGGGTGGTCAGAAACAGCAACGGCGGCGAGCGAGGCGGCGACCGGAGCTCGGGTGGGTGCGGGGTTAGTGCAGCGGCTTGCAAACGAGCCGGCTGTTGCGCTAGTTTTGTTGTAGGGGACGTTGCGAGTGCAAGGGACGCACGCGCGGGACCAAAAGGTCACTGGGGCTTCGCTGGCGATGAGCCCGTGCGGCGGCGGCTAGGGTATGCAAGGGGGCGACCCCTACAGCGACCAAACGGAAGCGGGGTTAGGGGAGAAATGACCGGGGGCTCACCACGGTCACGAAGAGATGCTCGGCGGGCTCGGGGGAGGCCGGACGGCGACGAATTTGACAGCGGCGATAGTTGGGGCAGAGGTTGATGACGACGGCGATGGCGACGTTCTAGGGCCTCCGGCGTTGTACAGCTCGGTGGAGAGGACGAGGGGAACGGGGCGGTGCTTCTGGGATTAGCGGCAGGGCGAGGGGGGTGCGGTAGCTGTGGCGGCAGCGAACGGAGGCGACGGCTCCGCTCGGCTTCGTGAGAGAGCGAGAGAGGCGAGGCAGGGAGAGAGGGGAGCGGTCGAGGGGGTCCAGGGTGCTGCGTGGCGTTGTCCTGGGCGTCGAGGCAGCGGCGGGAACCAGGAGGTGGCCCGGCGCGTGGCCAGCGCGCGACGAGCACGCGCCCTCGCCTACTAGCGCGAGCAGGAAGGCGACAGGGAGGCGCTGGTGGGCTGGGCTGTCCAGCTGGGCCGCCAGGTAGGCTGCAACAGGTGTAGTAAGCTGGGCCAGGTAGGTTTTCTTCTTTCCTATTTTTCTTTCTGTTTTCTATTTGTTCGCTCTGTTTTGATTTAGTACTAAGACTAAACCATTTTTGTTGCTTCTGAAATTATTTCTGGATGCAATATGGATTATTCCAAAGCTCCACAAAATGTTTCAGAATCATTGGAGCAATAATAATAATTATATGATTTATTTGCTCCAACTCAAATACAATATGGGTTAATTCAAATACCAAAAATGTCCTGGAAAAATATGCATCATCTCTGGATATGGTTTTCACCTTTTTCCATTAATCATGAACATTTTTGCAGACCAATTTGGGTTCTTTGAAAATATTTTGAAGTTGAACCTATTTGCATTGTTTTAGTGCTAGGGGTTTGATCAATCCCCATTTCAAGTTTCAATTAAATTTAGACATGATGCATGGATGCTTGTGCAACTATTTGCAATCAAATTCTAGGGCTGGGACAAATATAATAAGTCGTAAGAGCATCCATAGCCGGGCGCTTCAAACCCGCCTCATATGCCCGGGCGGGCCGCCCGGTCATTGTGCGGACATGATTTTTTGACCCAGACGAACCCTTCAAACAGCCCTCAAACACCCGGGCTGATCGGCACCCCTATATCCAACACAAATACGGGGCGGATATGGGGCACCGGGCACCCCGGGCGCCCCGGGCATGCCCGCCAAGTCGGACCCGGCCCACGCTGGCCCATCCGACCCCACATAAATTCCTCCCCATCCACTCGCCGGACCAAACCCTAGGCACTTCACTCCCCGCTGCCACCCAAGCTCATCTCCGGCTCCTTCCGGCCGTCTTCACCATGGCAGCAGTGGATCCGAGTCCTTCACCTCCAGATCCGTCGACCCCGAGCTCATCTTACGTGGCCCCGAGGAGGAGATGGTGGTCCGGCTTGCGCTACAGCGCGCCCAGGAGGAGGCCCGTGCACGGCTGCACTCGGAGTCCATCTGTCGAGAATCCATTGCGTCCGCCCAAATGGTGCATGGATCTCTTGGGGAACGTAGTAATTTCAAAAAATTTCCTACGCACACACATGATCATGGTGATGCATAGCAACGAGAGGGGAGAGTGTCGTCCACGTACCCTCGTAATCCGAAAGCGGAAACGTTAGCACAACGCGGTTGATGTAGTCGTACGTCTTCACGATCCGACCGATCAAGTACCGAACGCACGACACCTCCGAGTTCAGCACACGTTCAATTCGATGACATCCCTCGAACTCTGATCCAGCCGAGCTTTGAGGGAGAGTTCCGTCAGCACGACAGCGTGGTGACGATGATGATGTTCTACCGACGCAGGGCTTCGCCTAAGCACCGCTACGATATTATCGAGGTGGATTATGGTGGAGGGGGGCACCGCACACGGCTAAGGGATCAGGAGATCAATTGTTGTCTCTAGATGTGCCCCCTGCCCCGGTATATAAAGGTGCAAGGGGGGAGAGGCGGCCGGCTAGGAGGAGGTGCGCCAGGGAGGAGTCCTACTCCCACCGGGAGTAGGACTTCCTCCTTTCCTAGATGGAGTAGGAGAAGGGGGAAGGAGGAGGGAGAGAGGAAGGAAAGGGGGGCGCCGCCCCCCCTCCTTGTCCAATTCGGACTAGAGGGGGAGGGGGCGCGCGGCCTGCCCTGGCTGCCCCGCCTCTTCTCCACTAAGTCCCATCTTGGGCCATTAAACCCCCGGGGTGGGGGGGGGGGGTTCCGGCAACCCCCGGTACTCCGGTAAAATCCCGATTTCACCCGGAACACTTCCGATATCCAAATATAGGCTTCCAATATATCAATCTTTATGTCTCGGCCATTTTGAGACTCCTCGTCATGTCCGTGATAACATCCCGGACTCCGAACTATCTTTGGTACGTCAAGACACATAAACTCATAATATAACCGTCATCGAACTTTAAGCGTGCGGACCCTACGGGTTCGAGAACTATGTAGACATGACCGAGACACGTCTCCGGCCAATAACCAATAGCGGAACCTGGATGCTCATATTGGCTCCCACATATTCTACGAAGATCTTTATCAGTCAAACCGACGTTGTTCCCTTTGTCATCGGTATGTTACTTGCCCGAGATTCGATCGTCGGTATCTCAATACCTAGTTCAATCTCGTTACCGGCAAGTCTCTTTACTCGTTCCGTAATACACCATCCCGCAACTAACTCATTAGTTGCAATGCTTGCAAGGCTTATAGTGATGTGCATTACCGAGTGGGCCCAGAGATACCTCTCCGACAACCGGAGTGACAAATCCTAATCTCGAAATACGCCAACCCAACAAGTACCTTTGGAGACACCTGTAGAGCACCTTTATAATCACCCAATTACGTTGTGATGTTTGGTAGCACACAGAGTGTTCCTCCGGTAAACGGGAGTTGCATAATCTCATAGTCATAGGAACATGTATAAGTCATGAAGAAAGCAATAGCAACATACTAAACGATCAAGTGCTAAGCTAACGGAATGGGTCAAGTCAATCACATCATTCTCCTAATGATGTGATCCCATTAATCAAATGACAACTCATGTCTATGGCTAGGAAACATAACTATCTTTGATCAACGAGCTAGTCAAGTAGAGGCATACTAGTGACACTCTGTTTGTCTATGTATTCACACATGTATCATGTTTCCGTTTAATACAATTCTAGCATGAATAATAAACATTTATCATGATATAAGGAAATAAATAATAACTTTATTATTGCCTCGAGGGCATATTTCCTTCAGTCTCCCACTTGCACTAGAGTCAATAATCTAGATCACATCGCCATGTGATTTAACATCAATAGTTCACATCATCATGTGATTAACACCCATAGTTCACATCGTCATGTGATCAACACCCAAAGGGTTTACTAGAGTCAATAATCTAGTTCATATCGCTATGTGATTAACACCCAAAGAGTACTAAGGTGTGATCATGTTTTGCATGTGAGAGAAGTTTAGTCAACGGGTCTGCCACATTCAGAGCCGTATGTATTTTGCAAATATTCTATGTCTACAATACTCTACACGGAGCTACTCTAGCTAATTGCTCCCACTTTCAATATGTATCCAGATCGAGACTCAGAGTCATCCAGATCGGTGTCAAAGCTTGCATCAACGTAACTTTTTACCACGAACTCTTTATCACCTCCATAATCGAGAAATATTTCCTTAGTCTTCTAAGGATAATTTTGACCAATGTCCAGTGATCTACTCCTAGATCACTATTGTACTCCCTTTACAAAAACAGTGTAGGGTATACAATAGATTAGGTATACAGCATGGCATACTTTATAGAACCTATGGCTGAGGCATAGGGAATGACTTTCTTTCTCTTTCTATCTTCTGCCGTGGTCGGGTTTTGAGTCTTACTCAATTTCACACCTTGTAATACAGGCAAGAACTCGTTCTTTGACTGTTCCATTTTCAACTACTTCAAAATCTTGTCAAGGTATGTAATCATTGAAAACCTTATCAAGCGTTTTGATCTATCTCTGTAGATCTTGATGCTCAATATGTAAGCAGCTTCACCGAGGGCTTTATTTGAAAAACTCCTTTCAAATACTCCTTTATGCTTTCCAGAAAATTCTACATTATATCAAATCAACAATATGTCATTTACATATACTTGTTAGAAAGGCTGTAGTGCTCCCACTCACTTTCTTGTAAATACAGGCTTCACCGCAAGTCTGTATAAAACTATATGCTTTAATCAACTCATCAAAGTGTATATTCCAACTCCGAGATGCTTGCACCAGTTCACAGATGGATCGCTGGAGCTTGCACATTTTGTTAGCACCTTTAGGATTGTGAAAACCTTCTGGTTGCATCATATACAACTCTTCTTTAAGAAATCCATTAAGGAATGTAGTTTTGACATCCATTTGCCAGATTTCATAAAATGTGGCAATTTGATAATATGATTCGGACAGAGTTAAGCATCGCTACGAGTGAGAAAATCTCATCGTAGTCAACACCTTGAACTTTGTCAAAAACCTTTTTCGACAAGTCTAGCTTTGTAGATAGTAACACTACTATCAGCGTCCGTCTTCCTCTTGAAGATCCATTTAATCTTAATGGCTCGCCGATCATTGGGCAAGTCAATCAAAGTCCATACTTTGTTCTCATACATGGATCCCATCTCAGATTTCATGGCCTCAAGCCATTTCGCGGAATATGGGCTCATCACCGCTTCCTCATAGTTCGTAGGTTCGTCATGGTCAAGTAACATGACCTCCAGAACAGGATTACCGTACCACTCTGGTGCGGATCTTATTCTGGTTAACCTACGAGGTTCGGTAGTAACTTGATCTGAAGTTTCATGATCATCATCATGAGCTTCCTCACTAATTGGTGTAGGAGTCACAGGAACAGATTTCTGTGATGAACTACTTTCCAATAAGGGAGCAGGTACATTTACCTCATCAAGTTCTACTTTCCTCCCACTCACTTCTTTCGAGAGAAACTCCTTCTGTAGAAAGGATCCATTCTTAGCAACGAATGTCTTGCCTTTGGATCTGTGATAGAAGGTGTACCCAACATTTTCTTTTTGGGTATCCTATGAAGACGCACTTCTCCGATTTGTGTTCGAGCTTATCAGGTTGAAACTTTTTCACATAAGCATCATATCCCCAAACTTTAAGAAACGACAGCTTAGGTTTGTTGCTAAACCATAGCTCATACGGGGTCATCTCAACGGATTAGATGGTGCCCTATTTAATGTGAATGCAGCTGTCTCTAATGCATAACCCGAGAACGATAGTGGTAAATCGGTAAGAGACATCATAGATTGTACTATATCCAATAAAGTACGGTTATGACGTTCGGACACACCATTATGCTGTGGTGTTCCAGGTGGCATGAGTTTGTGAAACTATTCCACATTGTTTAAATTGAAGGCCAAACTTGTAACTCAAATATTCGTCTCCGCGATCAAATCGCAGAAAAACTTTTATTTTCTTGTTACAATGATTCTCCACTTCACTCTGAAATTCTTTGAACTTTTCAACTATTTCAGTTTCATTAAGTAGATATACCCATATCTGCTCAAATCATCTGTGAAGGTCAGGAAATAACGATACACGCCGCGAGCCTCAACACTCATCGGATCGCATACATCGATATGTATTATTTCCAATAAGTCAGTAGCTCGCTCCATTGTTCCGAAGAACGGAGTCTTAGTCATCTTGCCCATGAGGCATGGTTCGCAAGCCTCAACTGATTCATAATCAAGTGATTCCAAAAGCGCATCAGCTTGGATTTTCTTCATGCGCTTTATACCAATATGACCTAAACGACAGTGCCACAAATAAGTTGCACTATCATTATTAACTTTGCATCTTTTGGCTTCAATATTATGAATATGTGTATCACTACGACCGAGATCCAACAAACCATTTTCATTGGGTGTATGACCATAGAACGTTTTATTCATGTAAACAGAACACCAATTTTCGGAGACACCTGTAGAGCACCTTTATAATCACCCAGTTACGTTTTGACGTTTGGTAGCACACAAAGTGTTCCTCCGGTAACGGGAGTTGCATAATCTCATAGTCATAGGAACATGTATAAGTCATGAAGAAAGCAATAGCAACATACTAAACGATCAAGTGCTAAGCTAGCGGAATGGGTCAAGTCAATCACATCATTCTCATAATGATGTGATCCCGTTAATCAAATGACAACTCATATCTATGGCTAGGAAACATAACCATCTTTGATCAACGAGCTAGTCAAGTAGAGGCATACTAGTGACACTCTGTTTGTCTATGTATTCACACATGTATCATGTTTCCGGTTAATACAATTCAAGCATGAATAATAAATATTTATCATGATATAAGGAAATAAATAATAACTTTATTATTGCCTCTAGGGCATATTTCCTTCAGGATCCGGTGCTAGGCCAGGTGTAGCTGCCTCGCCGGAGGCCGTGCGGTCTGTCCGGCGTCCAAACGTGCTGGCGGACGCGCAACCCATCCGTTGGCGCGCTGATATTCGGGACAGACCATCGTCCCCCAAGGCCATGGCACGGCGTGCCCGCCGTGCAAGGCGCCGAGCGCGGGAGGCGACGGCAGCCCTCGCGGCGGCGGACGTTGGCGAGGCGGAGTCTCATTCTCCGGCGCCCTGTATGGGGCATCAGTCCGGGCGACGCAACCGCATCGTGGTGGACGTTGGCGGCTGGTCCCCGGATGGACCCGTCATTGATCTGACGTCCACCGGCACCCAACGGGTTCCAGGCTCCGACGAAGAAGAGTAGGGCATGCGAGATGGCGGTGCATTGAGTCCCGTGAGCCAGCTCGTGTCTCATGCCCTACTCTACCTTGCCGTGACCGAACCAAAATTCTGAGGAGCGCAGCCGGCCGCCGGACATCGCCAGGACGGAGCCGGACGAGCGGGGAGCTGCACCGAGCGAGCTCCGTTTAGATTAGGTTTCACGTTGCATGTAATAATATGGATTTGAGGTTTCTAATTTGAGGTATCCGGATGTGAAATGCATTTCTTAAGGCCTGCTCGACCACGCCCGGGCACGTCCGCGGGCGTTTGAGTGTTCGGATTTGCCAAGTCCGGCTGTAGATGCTCTAAGTATTTTTTTATATTTTGAGTCATGTGGTATTAATCCAAAAATATTTACATTCATCACAAGGAAATCTCATTATCACTTAATTACGTTCAACGATTTGAACCTCGCCGATGTCATCGGAGTTGAACAACTATGGATGCGTTGATGTCATCCACTACGTACTCCTACGTGCATGTTGCACGAGGGGAAGACCTCGGAAGGCGGAAACTATAACCTACCTGCCGGAATTTCTAGTTTTCCACACAGACAACGACCAGTCATGCTAGCTATTCTGTTCCAGATCGTGTCCACTCCATCCACGGAAACACGTAGCT
The DNA here is from genome assembly GCF_002575655.3 of Aegilops tauschii subsp. strangulata. Classification (NCBI taxonomy): domain Eukaryota; kingdom Viridiplantae; phylum Streptophyta; class Magnoliopsida; order Poales; family Poaceae; genus Aegilops; species Aegilops tauschii. The sequence goes on from NC_053041.3 coordinate 74,165,889, forward strand.
CTCCTTCTCCATTCAACACTCGCGATTCGGTTCCAGATCTTGCCACGACCTTTCCTTCCCTCCTTCCCCGTTCCCGGAGGCCCGGAGCTCAATGATCCAGATTGACTCAGACCAGTGGTCGGCAGATCGAGTTACCGCCGCCGTGCCTATATATATGAAGCTGTAGCTTAATATAATATATTTTCCATCTCCGCAGCGGCCGGCCGGCGGTGACGTACCCCAGCACATATATATGGATAGGCGAGCAATAGACGGCGACCGCGGCGGCCCGTTAAGGCGGCCGCCGACCAGCGCCGGGCCCGGGCGGACGGCGCCAAAGCACGGGGTGAAGGTGACGCACATCGTCCCGAGGGAGGTGATCGCGGACGAGGCCAGCTTCAAATACGTCGTGCAGAGGCTCACCGGGAAAGACTCTGCGGCAGCGCGTCTGGAACTCCTCGGCGACTGTAATCCGGTAAGAATGACGACGGCACCAGCGGTGGCGGACGCCGGTGTGTCGATCCGGAACTGTAATGACGCGCGGAGGCCGCCGGTGGCTCGAGCCCGAAGAGCAGTGGCAGCGTGGACGGCGGCGGCGGTGGTGCAGCTGGGGTTTTCTCTGCAGTTTCTTTGTTCGAGGACATGGTGGCAGCTGATGTGCTCCCGTCCTTGGACGAAATTAATTGCTGGTGGGGCACGCGTGATTGATTGATGGCTCGCTTATATGCAGACAGCTACATTAGCTATAGACGTTTGCAGGAGGTTTTATGCTTGCTAGGTCCTAGATGTAATTGCGTGATCAAAATTTAGAAAAGGGTTATCAATTATCTGAATTGCTCAATGATCGAGCTGGAAAGAGGTAATTGTCACACGAAATTGTCCTCTAGAATAATTTTGGTACATTATCTCTTAATTGCAATGAACTAGTCCACGAACTTGACTCTGGGATTCATTTTGTTCTAAACAGGGCCAGTTCAGCCTAGTTGTGTCTAAGAGACAGGCCAAGCTTAGTGTAGCCAACCCTTAAATTTTGCACTGCACTATAGACTATGATGCATTTTAGGCATAATTGGTGTTCAAACTATAGATTATCCCCTCCTTATGTGGCTAATTTTCGTGTTTTGACCATTTTCTGAAACCTATTCGAGATCTGACCCTAGTTTGATTTTTTTTCGAGATCGGACCCTTTTGCTATCGCCAGGGTCCATGGCGGTAGGGTATAACAGCCTACCGCCAAGATCCCTGGCGGTAGGAACTAGTAGAAAAAGGGGCTTTCGTTCGGGCCTAGCCAGCCATTAGTCCCGGTTCTTATACGAACCGGGACCAATGGGTGCATTCGTCCCGGTTCGTGAGCCCAGGAGGCCGCCCGGGGCCTCGCGGGCTTTGGTCCCGGTTCGTCTGGACCCATTTGTCCCGGTTCTAGGAACGAATCGAGACCAATGGGCCTCGCTCCTGGGCCATAACCATTGGTCCCGGTTCCAGCCACGAACCGAGACAAATGATTTGCCTATATATAGCCCATCGCCAGCGAGCAGAGCACTCCACCGTGCTCTGTTTTTTGCTGGCCGGCGAGGGGAGGGCATTTGGGTGCTCTAGCTCACCTCCTAGGCACATGAGGTGTTCGATGAAATGTCCGAGCCACACTAGTTAATATTTCTTCTCTCGAAACTCGACCTCGGAGCTCCATTTTTCTTGAGATTTTTCTAGGTTTAGCGGTCCGTCACGTCCCGTCTCCGTCTTCACCGCCGTCGATCGCCCGCGCCGATGTCGTCGCCGGCACCACCGTGGTGAGCCTCTTGTTCTTATCTTCTTTCTGAAAGAAAAAAAATTCTTACTTGAGATGAATACTTGTCTAATTTTCTTACTTTTATTATTCCTTGTTATTATATAGTGCGATGGTTCTGGTATCCGCCCCCGTCGGCCCTCGTCCTGTCTATGATTCGGATGTGGTATATATTATCTTTTTATAACTATTTGGTTCATTTATTGTTTATGACAATTATGCCGACCAACATGACATAGAATTTTTTTATGTAGGAGGTGGTTGAACTGGAAATTCGAACCGACCCTATTGTCGATAGGTTAAATTTAGTCGAAGAAGAAACCAATTACTTGAAGGAAAAAATAAAAAAAAATTGAGGAGGAGAAGATGATATTGGAGTTGCATGTTGCGGATGTCGTCGATGATCACAAGATCAAGATGGATGCAATGCGGTTGAAGATTAGAAATATTAGAAATGCCACTCATACCGAGGCATGGTATCATTATGCCGTTGGATCAGTTGTTACCTTAGTTGTGATTATGATCGCATTTGTTGTTGCATTGAAAGGTTGTACATAGTTTCAATGTATGGTTTAACTAGATGCTCTGGAGAGCTATATGTTGTTCAATTTGAACTATGTATGTACTTTGGTTTTAATGTGATGATGATGTGGCTTTGAATGATGCATTTTGAACACAGAAATACTATAGAGTTCAAATAAGTTCAAAAAAATGAAATCCCTTTGTAACAGACGAGTTTCCGTATGAAACCCTGATACTTCGAAAGAGATTGTCCGTTTTGTACATGAAGTGCATCCAATTTTTGCCGTAAGCCTCTCTACTTTCTTGCACATGCTATGTGGGTAAAATGATGATACCATGCCAACTTTCAACCTTTTCAGAGTTCATTTGTAGTGCTTTTCAATTTGAGGGTCTTATAGCTGAAAAAAATTAGTAACTGCATGAAAAATAACAAATTAAGTCAGAAAGGGTTGAAAATTGATGATGTGGCTTTGAATGGTGCATTTTGAACACAGAAAAACTATGGAGTTCAAATAAGTACCAAAAAATGAAATCCCTTTGTAACAGACGAGTTTCCGTATGAAACCCTGATACTTCGAAAGAGATTGTCCGTTTTGTACACGAAGTGCATCCATTTTTGCCGTAAGCCTCTCTACTTTCTTGCACATGCTATGTGGGTGAAATGATGATACCATGCCAACTTTCAACCTTTTCAGAGTCCATTTGTAGTGCTTTTCAATTTGAGGGTCTTATAGCTGGAAAAAATCAGTAAATGCATGAAAAATAACAAATTAAGTCAGAAAGGGTTGAAAATTGATGATGTGGCTTTGAATGGTGCATTTTGAACACAGAAAAACTATGGAGTTCAAATAAGTTCAGAAAAATGAAATCCCTTTGTAACAGACGAGTTTCCGTATGAAACCCTGATACTTCGAAAGAGATTATCCGTTTTGTACACGAAGTGCATCCAGTTTTTGCCGTAAGCCTCTCTACTTTCTTGCGCATGCTGTGTGGGTGAAATGATGATACCATGCCAACTTTCAACCTTTTCAGAGTTCATTTGAGCTTTTCAATTTGAGGGTCTTATAGCTCAAAATAATCAGTAAATGCATGAAAAATGGTGCATCGAAAATAACAAATAAAATAAATAAGTAATTAGAAACAAATTAATATAAACTTTAATAAAATATATAAGTAGAAACAAAATAAAATAAACTTTAATAACATTTATGAAACTAAAATTAACAAAGTATTTTCTGTTCAAAACATTATAAGCAACCTCTAGTATTATTGAAACTAAAATTATATAAAATTGATGCAACTAGAATTATCGAAGTATTTTCTGTACAAAATCATGAAAAGCAAAAGGAATTTTCATAAAGAACTTTTTTTGTTAGAAACTTTAATAGCAAAAAGAATTATCATAAAATAAAATAAATAAGTAAATAGAAACAAAATAAAATAAATAAGTTTTTTGTTATAAGTAGAAAAAAACAAAAGAAATAAAGCAAAAAAGAAAACAAAAAAACAGTCAAAAAATAAAAAATATGCCACCTACTGGGCCGCCACGGCCTGAATACGACTAGAAACCCATCGATGGGCCAGGATTCAGGCCCGCAGAAGGCCCAGTAGGCCCATCAGGCATAGCAGTGATATTTAGGCCCGTAAGCCGGCAATGGAGAGGAGCTCGAGAGGGGTGTGGCAGTGGGGCTTATAAACCACTGCGCGCCCCTCTCAACTAGCGAGGTGGGACTAAACTTTCGACGCGGGCGCAGCAGCACAGGACCACTGGTCCCGGTTGGTAGCACCAACCGGGACTAAAGGGGTGCATTGGTACCGGTTCGTGGCACCAACCGGTACCAATGCCCCCTTTAGTCCCGGTTGGTGCCACCAACCGGGACCAAAGGCCGCCGCTTCCCGCCCTTTGGCCTGCCGAAAACTGACCTTTGGTCACGGTTGATGGCACCAACCGGGACTAAAGGGGGGCATTGGTACCAGTTAGTGCCACGAACCGGTACCAATGCTCTTGGTATATAAGCAGGACTTGTGAAAATTTCACTTGTCATCTCGCAGTTGCCGCCCCGATGACGCCGCCAGGCTGCCGCCCCTGCCCGGGCCTCGCCGCCCCCAGCCCCGACCTCGCCGCCGTCTCCGTCGTCGCCGTCGCCCCTGCCCCGGCCTCGCCGCACCCTGCCCCGACCTCGTCGCCGTCGCCCCTGCCCCGACCTCGTCGCCGTCGCCCCTGCCCCGGCCTCGCCGCCCCCTGCCCCGACCCCGCCGCCGTCTCCGTCGTCGCCGTCGCCCCTGCCCTGGCCTCGCCGCACCCTGCCCCGACCTCGTCGCCGTCGCCCCTGCCCCGACCTCGTCGCCGTCGCCCCTGCCCCGACCTCGCCGCCGCTCGCCTGCAGTGTGAGCCTCACCGCGCTGTGCTCCCTCCTCTCCCCCTTCCTCCCCGCGCCCCAACGCCGCCGCGCACCCACCCCAACGCCGCCAACCAACCCGACGCCGACGACGAAGCAGGCCCCCTGTTCATATGCAAAAGTTAGGATTTTTGGTGATATTATTGTAGAATATGATGATGATATTGTAGAATATGCAAATGTTTGTATGTTCATATGCAAAGAATTTTTATTTTGTTCATAGAATTTTTTTTTTGTTCATAGAATTTTTATTGTAATTTTGTTCATAGGATTTTTATTGTAATTTTGTTCATAGGATTTTTTTTCGTTTAGTTTTAGGATTATTTTAGTTTATGTTTAGTTTGGGAAGAAGGAAAAGAAAAAGATGAAGAAGAGGAGAAATAAATAAGAAGAGGAAAAAGAGGAAAAAAAAAGAGGAGAGGAAGAAAGGAATAAAGGAGAAGAAGAAAAAAAATAGAAAATATTCTATTTTTTCTTCTTCTCCTCTATTCCTTTCTTCTTCTCCTCTTTTTTTCTTCTTCTTCCTTTTCTTATTTTTTATCGGGTAGGTCATTGTCGATATAACCGCCTCTCGACCGCGATAACTTATACCACGGGAGCACCCCCGGCTCTCTCGCTCGACTAAAACTCTCGAGGACACCCAAACCCTAGAAAAAAATGATGTCGGTCTCCTACCCCCTCCCGCCGCGCCCTTACCCGACAAACTCTCTCGAGCCCACCCAAACTTACCAAGTTAAAAGAGCGTTGTCGTCGAGGCCACCCCGAACCCCTTGAAGCGTTGTTGAGGCCACCCCAAACCCTTGAAGCGTTGCCGAGGCCACCCCAAACCCTAGAGAAGCGTCGAGGCCATGGCACTAATATGATTCCTTATTGTGCTTAGCTAGATAGTTCAACATTTGCTACTAATATATCCATCTGTCATGTTTGAATAATAATTGCCATGTTCTAAATATTTGCAGAAACTATGGATCCGCACCCCCAAGACGAAGCAAAAGAAGCGGTGTTGGGGGAGATAATCGCACACGGAAGTGATGCCGTCTTGTCGTTTCTCAACGACACATGCACCGATGGTCTTGAAAGACAGGATGAAGAAACAGGCTACGACGATGATCAAACAATGGAGGACGAAGGACACCCTGATGACGGCTCCGGTGACCGAATGGAGGGGGAAGGACAGGATGACGAAGCAGGCTCCGGTGACCGAACGGAGTCCGGCCAGGTATATATATTAATTAATTAAGCATGTGCTGACTATAGCTAATTGATGCATTAATTGTTTTTGGTATGTACACATATTAACTCTCTTCTTTTTCTTCTTTTCTAGCCCTCCGGATCGAGCAACACTTCGGTAATGAGATGAGGCCCGAAGAGAAAGTTGCGCGCGGATGAAAGGTACACGATCATCGAAATTGATCGCGCTGGCCAACCGATTGAAACCCTCCGGACCAAGCAAAAATTTAATGCTTAGTGCGGGGTTCTAGTGAGGGACATGATCCCGATCAGCATCGAGTAATGGTTGAAGCCTAAGGACAAAGACTCTCAGGTGTCTTATGTCAGCGATAGGTAGAAAGCTGATCTTTGGACCGCGCTGCAGGAAAATTTCACCTTCCCGCCAGAGGAGGATCCGGAGAATCCAGTTAAAAAGCCAATGATCAAGGCTATGCTCTTAAGAAGATGGCTGAGCTATTCAGGAGGTGGAAGAATGAGCTGAAATCATCGTTTGTCGACCAAGACAAGACTCCTGAATTCATCGGCCGATTTGAGAAGATCAAAGATCAGTGGCCCGAATTTGTCACCAAAAAGAAATCTGAGAGAGCAGCGAAGATGTCAGCGACAAACAAGAAAAATGCTGCAAAGAAGAAGAATCACCATCGCACGGGGTCAGGAGGCTACCTGAAAGCGCGGCCGTTGTGGGACAACGCTGAGAATGACCTCATTGATAAAGGGATCGAACCAGAGACGCGACGCTGGCCAGACCGTTGCAGGACTTGGTTCTTCGGGGTTGGGGGAAAATTGGACCCTGTAACAGGGAAGTGCCTTTGGACCCACGAGCAGCTGAACACACCCATCGAGAAGCTTCAGGAGTATATCAAAAAGGCGCAGGAAGGGACGTTCGTTCCGGACAGAGAGAACGACGAGCTCACAGAGGCCCTCGGGAATCCTGAGCACCCCGGACGGACACGAGGCACGCCAGGCTCCCTTTCGTGGAAGGCTGGATTTCCCGACGCAGGCGGTTACAAACTCCGGGAGAGGAAGAAGAAAAAGGAGTTGACCCAACTACAGGCGCTGCACGCAAGGGTACAAGCGCTAGAGGAACGAGAGGCAGTTCGCAGCACGCGACCTGCCGAAGCTACACCCGAAGCTACCCCGCCATCCCAGTGGAGAAGCGGTGTGGCTTCCACGGAGCTGCTCCAGGAGCCTGTCTTCACGGCTCCTGCTAGCTACCCCATAGATGCTATCACAGAGTCTCAGCATTGCCACCTTATGACGCAGTGGATGGAATTGAAAGTCAAGGCGGCTGTTGGCTCTGTTGCACCTCCTGAACCTGGCGCAACTTTTTACTGCTGGCCGATTCCAGAAGGATATGCTAGGGTGATGGTGGATGAAATCACAGAAGAATTTGAGGACCTCCAGCTTGACCACCCTACGGGTGAAGGGGAGACTCGGCTGGGTTCTTGTCTGAAGACTCCATGCCTATGGCGGAAGGAGCTCATCAACCTTCCGAACTGGATGCCTCCGCCTCCTCCTCCTCCTCCGGCGAGTCAGGGCACTCCGCCTCCTCCACCGCCTCCTCCTACGGCGAGTGACGATCAGGGCACTCAGCCTCCTTCTCCGGCGCGTGGCGGCACTCCGCCTCCTTCTTCGCCTGTGCCGGCGCGCCCGAGCAGCCACCAGCCTCCTCCTTCTCCGCCTTGCCAGCAAGGGCGGAAGAGACCCGCCGCCGCCCCGGCTGCTCCGGCGCGTCGCAGTCCTTCTCCTCCGCCTCGTAAGAAAGCACGAAAGAAGACAGCCGCAGCCGCTCCGTCTGCTCCGGCGTCTAGCAGTACAGCCAAAGGCGGGAGGCAATACAGATACGGTCCACCTCTCAAGCCTCTAGAGAAGTTACCGTACGAGAGGACCGCCGAGGAAAACGCGAAGATCGTGCAGACCGAAGTGAAGGACTTCTTTGAAGGGTTGAAAGCAAAGAGACATCCACCTCCAGAGGAGAAGGTAGATCCGGTGAAAGCAAAACACACTATCGATGCCCTGAGGAAACCACCAAAGTCTCCGACGAAAACCAACTATGAGCGCATTGCTGAAAGGCATATGTCAAAGCGTCGCGGTCGAGAAGTACTGTTAGTGATCAAAGGTTAAAAGAACGAGCAGCTGGGAAAAAAATTGCCCAGCTCGGCGAACAAGCAAACCAATCGTGCCCCCCGCTCAATGTGTCTAGCGACATCGTCGCTAATGCTCCGGGGATGGTGCCCGGTTATAGCAATCTTGGAGATTACCTGCCCGACGATGTACATTATGATTTCTTGGAGGCGGACGAACACAGATACAAGTATGGGAAGCCTCTCATCAAAGATGAAAAATCTCTAACACCGATGATGCGAAGATTCCATAATTGGTACATGAAAACCTGCAGAGAGTTTGGGGGGACGAATACTTTGTATCTGAGAATTAAAGAGGCGCACGACCTCGTTGGAACTGATCTGTTGCATGTTCCATTTGAGGAGTTCTTCCAGTTCTTCAATCAAACGGCCCTCGATAAATTAACGGTCACTTGCTACTGTCTGTAAGTACTACTTCTGTCATTAAGTCTATATATAGTTCAGCTCTTTCATTGCATGTATTCATAATTATCCTCACTATATTATGCAGATTGAAGATCGTCGAGTGCAGAAAAGCAGAAATGTATGATATTGGGTTCATTAACACAAATCTCATAGATGAATTTCAGGTTACAAAGAACGCCGAAGAGGCCGAGGCCAACTTGCTCAAATCATTGTTAATAAATCAAAACAAAGATTTAATACTCTTTCCTTACAACTTCAAGTGAGTGTTACTCTCGTGTGCATATTCTGTTTCCCTTATTACTCGAGCGAGGTTATAGTAATGTAATTGATGAGTTATGCATGCGTGCACAGCTTCCACTATATTCTCCTGGAGATTAAGCTTGAGCGGGGACTGGTAACCGTCTTAGACTCGAGACGAAAAGATCCCGAGACCTATGCGGACATGACTAAAATTCTCAACACGTAAGTTCAATCGATCATTATCGCACCATATCGGCAAATTTTTGTTCATTTCCTGATATCTCAAGTAATAATTATTTTTTTGTCTTGCAGGGTTTGGAAACAGTTCACCGCAGAAGCTCCGGGACTGCCGAAGGAGCTGCAATATAGATACCCGAAAGTAAGTACTACTAGCTAGCCATCTCCCGTTGATTCTAGCTACTTTCATCAATGGCATTTATAATGCTTCATTATCAGTTTGATTGACCTCTATTTCTCGTAAAGTGCTTGTGGCAGGAACAAGGGAATGATTACTGTGGATACTATGTGTGCGAGTTCATCTACAACGCGACTTTGAAAAATAAGCGGGGCTACTCTAAAAGACAATATGAAGTGAATAAGCAATAATATTCACAATTTCATTTTATTACACCATCATTTCTGTTGAGTTTCATTCATATATATGTATTAACCCCCTTCTTCAAATTAGACGTTGCAGATGCGGAATGAACTCCTACCACAAGATCGCATGAAATCAATTCAAGAGGAATTGGCGGGATTCTTTCTTGACCACGTCATCAATAAAGCCGGAGAATACCATGTGGAAGTTGAGTTCAAATGCTAGGGGATTGTAAGAGATCTTACATATTGTATATGTATGTAGCCAGTAGCATTGGATAGATAATATGGAAACTTGTTGTTCCACCAATCTCTCGGAGAAGGAGAGGTCGATCACTTCTCTCGGTATGCATGACGAACTTCTGTACTTAATGGTTTCCTTCATTTTCTTACTAGGTAGCGTGTCGAGGGCCCCTCTATGTATAGTACGTAGCGTCAACCAAGCACGGAGATAAGAGAGGACATTTCTGTTTATTAATTAATTAGCTACCTAACACAATATATGAAACACCTTAATTAACCATACAAAACCCCCAAATCCACCCCCTTTCAGAAAAAAAACAAAAACCCTAGCCCCTGAACAGCTGACGCGTGGATGCCTATTGGTCCCGGTTGGTGCCACCAACCGGGACTAAAAGGCCTCCTGCCTGGGCTCGCAGCACCGGCCACGTGGAGGCCCATCTGTCCCGGTTAGTATAAGAACCGAGACTAAAGGCCTAGGCATTAGTAACGACCCTTTAGTCCTGGTTCCCCAACCGGGACAGATGGGCCTTATGAACAAGGACAAATGGGCCTTTTTCTACTAGTGAGGGTTGCATGCCCTACCGCAAAATTCTCCTAAGTATTGAACAAAGTGCGTGCTCATGCCTACCGCCGAGCACCTTGACGGTAGGGTTGTACAGGCTACCGCCAATCTGATTGGCGGTAGGGATGTTTCCTACCGCTAAGGTCGCTGGCGGTAGGCTGTTACACCCTACCGCCATGGACCCTGGCGGTAGCGAAAGGGTCAGATCTCGAATTTTTTTCAAACTACGGTCAGATCTCGAATTTTTTTCAAACTAGGGTCAGATCTCGAATTTTTTTCAAACTAGGGTCAGATCTCGAATAGGTTTCAGAAAAAGGTCAAAACAAGAAATTTTGCCTCCTTGTGTATCTGTTTTCCTTCAAGTCTGTTGGGAAACGTAGCATGCAATTTCAAAAAAATTCCTACGCTCACGCAAGATCTATCTAGGAGATGTATAGCAACGAGAGGAGGAGAGTGTGTCTACGTACCCTCGTAGACCGTAAGCGGAAGCGTTTCACAACACGGTTGATGTAGTCGAACTTTCTTCCCAATCCACAGATCGAGTACCGAACGTACGACACCTCCGAGTTCTGCACACGTTCAGCTCGGTGACGTCCCTCGCCTTCTTGATCCAGCAAGTTGTCAAGGTAGTAGATGAGTTCCTTCAGCACGACGGCATGGTGACAGTGATGGTGAAGTGATCCATGCAGGGCTTCGCCTAAGCACTACGAAGATATGACCGGAGGCGTAAACTGTGGAGGGGGCACCGCACACGGCTAACAATTGATGTTGTGTGTTCTAGGCGCCCCACCTCCTCATATATATAGGTGGGAGGGAGAGGGGACAGGCCAAGGGGCGCCCCAAGTGGGGCCGAATCCCACTTGGGATCCTGCCTTGGTTCGCCCCCTCCCCCCTTCCTTGTATAGGCGCCGGGGGAAGGAAGGGGGAGGTGGCGCCCCCTCTTTCCTTTCTCCCTTGAGGAGGGGAAGGAAGGAGGGACTTGCCCTCCCCCCTTTCCCTTGCCTAGGCTTGTCCGCCTGGTGGAGGGGCGCACCAGCCCCTTGTGGGCTGGTCTGTCCCTCCCTTGGCCCATTAAGCCCATATCTTTGCCGGGGTTGCCCGGAACCCCTTCCGGTCACCATATATGCATCTGGTACCCTCTGGAACACTTCCCGTCTGAATTCCATCGTCATATATATCAATCTTTACCTCTCGATCATTTCGAGACTCCTTGTCATGTCCGTGATCTCATCCGAGACTCTGAATAGCATTCGGTCACCAAATCACATAACTCATATAATATTATATCGTCATTGAACGTTAAGCGTGCGGACCCTACGGGTTCGAGAACTATGTAGACATGACCGAGAGACCTCTTCGGTCAATAACCAATAGCGGAATCTGGATCCTCATATTGGCTCCTACATATTCTACGAAGATCTTTATCGATCGAACCGTTATGACAACATACGTTATTTCCTTTTTCCATCGGTATGTTACTTGCCCGAGATTCGATCGTTGGTATCTTCATACCTAGTTCAATCTCGTTACCGGCAATTCTCTTTACTCGTTCCATAATACATCATCCTGCAACTAACTCATTAGTCACTTTGCTTGCAAGGCTTCTTATGATGTGTATTACCGAGAGGGCCCAGAGATACCTCTCGATCTATGCCAACCTAACAAACACCTTCGGAGATACCTGTAGAGCATCTTTATAATCACCCAGTTACGTTGTGACGTTTGATAGCACAAAAGGCATTCCTCCGGTATCTGGGAGTTGCATAATCTCATAGTCGAAGGAATATGTATTTGACATGAAGAAATCACTGAACGATCATAATGCTAAGCTAACGAATGGTTCTTGTCCATCACATCATTCTCCTAATGATGTGATCCTGCTATCAAATGACAACTGATGTCCATGGCTAGGAAACCTTAACCATCTTTGATCAACGAGCTAGTCAAGTTGAGGCTCACTAGGGACACAATATTTGTCTATGTATTCACACATGTATTTAGGTTTCCGATCAATACAATTCTAGCATGAATAATAAACATTTATCATGATATAAGGAAATATAAAATAACAACTTTATTATTGCCTCTAGGGCATATTTCCTTCAGTCTTGTCGTGGATTTGTCACTGCAGATGTCCTAGTGTGAGGACTTAGTCTTGGAGCCATCACAACAAAGTTAGCTTAAAGGGGTTAAACAGGACAAAAGACACGAGGAATTTATACTGGTTCGGCCCCTTGCGGTGAAGGTAAAGGCCTAATCCAGTTTGAGGTGGTATTGCTAGGGTTTCGATGACCAGGGAGCGAATACGCTAAGCCTGGCTCTCGATCTGTTGTTTCTTGTCCCTAAGCCGCCGCCGGGTCGTCCCTTTATATACACAGGTTGACACCCGGTTGGTTTACAGAATCCCAACCGACTCATAAACGTGTCCGGCTCGGTATCTACTATTTCCTATCTTATAGTACAGGTTTATACGCCTATGGCGGTTTATGTCTATGGGCCCAAACCCGCGTCTAGGCCTTGGGCCCTTACCATTAGTCTCCTCCATAAAGCGCCATCTTCCATGTCTTCATGGGCTTCAATATGAGTAATATACTATGAGTATAATCCGGCCCCTCCTGGGCGGTTTATACTCAATAGTTATATCCCCAACATTAGGCCCCAGGTTGATTTGAACTTGTTCACATCAATCTTCAACACTTAGAAGAATCCCTCCTTCACCCCCTTCACAAAACTTGTAACTCGCCATGACGTCATCTTCTGGAATCATAATAACCCGCCGTGACGTCACTTGCCATTAACTTTACACAGAGCCCAAATCTTTTACTGTATCTCCTTTCCTTTAATGAATCTCTGAAAATCGAGGCGTCTGCACATCTACAGATCCATTTTTTGACCTCCTCGATTCCCGTGCTTGCCACTTTATCCATTCGACTTATAAATAGGACCGGGTGGGGGGGGGGGGGGTTCCCTTTCTCTCCCCCACCTGTGCCTCTTCGCCTCATCACCTTCCTCGCGACGCCCTGGTACTCGAGCTCAACCACCGCCGTCAAGCTTCGCCTCTGCCTCGACCTTGGCCGCTGCATCAACCTGTTCGGACCAGACCACTCGCGCGTCTTCGCCATTCAACGGCCTCAGTAAGTTCCTCCTCCTCTCCTCCTTAGATCTGATTAGGGTTCTCACGAACTCATGAAGGTTCGGCCATGTTCTTCGCCTGTTCTTCACCGTAACATAAACAGTGGATTTAAACTTGATATATTCCTGTATGGTAGTAGCAATAGTCCTTCTTTGATCATTAGATCATCTCTTTTGTGTAGAAATCCCAATTTGGAACTTCATAAACTTCTCAAGTACCAAAATTTAGGTCTGAATATTTTTCTTTTTCTGTCATGCTGTAGATCTGAAATTGCAACATCAATCTGTGAAATCTGTTTTTCACCACTTAGTCATTTTTCGATCTCAGATCTATACTTTCAATGTCTGTGTAGGCGGTTTATCTTCAGAAAATAATAACCTGTCATATACCATTAGTCCCCTCTAAACCGCCAACTGCTCATCTATGCAACTTTATAGCATCAACCTCCGGTTTATCACACTTGCATGTTTGAATATTTTCTGCCTTTTAACCTTTAGCGAATTGATCATGAATCGTAAACTGGCACAAACGTTCTTCCAGGTTATTTAAACAAATGGACAAATCCTCTTAATCCTGCAACTGGGTTCAATCCCGAGTCACAGAAGAAAGGTTGAACGGGTTTGTCGCCACTGGCGCTTTAGCAAAGAAGGAAGTCATCCACTGGAGAGTCCCTGGTTCTGAATGTCCTCATGAGCCCAAGGAAGGAGAAGTGGTCGTTTTTGCTGATCATCTGAGTCGAGGATTTAGCCCTCCCGGATCAAAAAAATTCCGTGACGTTCTTCATTTCCTCCAACTACACCCTCAAGATATTGGACCAAACTCCGTATCCAATATTTGCAACTTTCAAGTGTTTTGCGAAGCTTATCTGCAAGAAGAGCCCACAGTTGAATTGTTTAGAGACTTCTATTACCTAAACTGCCGCACAGAATTTGTGGACGGGCCCAACATTGAGCTTGGCGGGGTATCCATCCAAAAGAGAAAAGATGTCAGCTTCCCTCATGCCAACCATCATAGCCATCCTAAAGACTGGAATCAAACTTGGTTCTATTGCCGAGATACATCTCCTGCTGATGAAAATCCTCTGCCGGGTTATCGTGCTCACCAGCTTAGCAGTACACATCCAGTCCCCCAATGACTCAGCGCAAAGGAACGGGCCAAATGTGCGCCACAGCTCTCAAAGCCTAGAGCCTTTGTGGCAAACGGTTTAAGTGGCATCGACTTCGTCCGCTGCTGGGTGTCTTGGAGTATTTTACCTTTAAGCCGTCGCCCCGGTTTAATGTGTGAATATACAGGGGACTTGAAAGATCCTCAACACCACATTGATATTTAGCTGACTGATGCTGAAATTACTGAAGCTGTTAAGAAGAAGCTGGATGAATCGATAGCCGATTGCAGTAAGACAGGACTTAGTCCTTTTTGCGTTTCAAACAAACCGCCAGCTGTAAGAATTACCTGCCCCTTTCTTAATGCATATTTTTGATATTCTCTTATAATCTTTTCAACTTTTTACAGGGTGATGATCCGTTCTGGAAGAAGAAACCACAGGATAAACCAGCCAAGACACCTCGCCCCAAGACCAAGGTCACCAAAAATCCTGCCAAGAAGAAAACTGCCGAGTCCACCGATTTAAACATTGACGACGAATATGATAATCATGAGTCAGAGGTAGAACTTGATTCACTTGGCTCCTTTTTCATACATCTCATTGACAATGATCCTTATCAGGGTGACGCTGAGGCTAGCCATGCTGGTGACGTAGAGGTAATTATTCTTTCCTCCGGCTCAGATCCTCTGCCAACATAGAAAACCCGTCAAGCAAACCGGAAAGTAAGATTTTCTCACCCTCTAGCTCACTGGGATCCAAACTTTCTTTTGAAGAAACAGCAACATGAAGCTCGCCGCACAACCCGGCATAGAGGCCAGGTGGTAACTTCCTCCGGTTTACCGAACACACTGGTTCGTAAACGCCGCCCAGAGGTCTCTTATACTTCTGACACATATTATCCCAAGGCAGGTTATTTCCGCTATCCTCTTAATCCGTCTGATTCAAATTATCAGGGAACTTCCCATTTTGCCTCTGGCGAATCAACAGGGTCACAAATTCCAACCCTTAAAATAGTTCCTGGGTGAGCATATTTTAACTGACCCTTCATATCTTATTCTTGACCTTTATACTGACCTGATGCACACTTATTATTTTCAGGGCCAAAGCAAGAGCCAGCAAAAAGGCTAAAGTGAATATTCCGGCTGATGACCCCATTCCAGCTGAACCGGAAAGAACCCCTGAACTGTCGAATCCAAATACTGAAAATATTCCTGATGACCTGCCACCGCAAGATCATGACACTGAAGTTGAACATATGGAAGTTGATCCGACGGGTCATGCCGATAACCCGCCAAGCCCAGCTAAAGCTGCTGATGACAAAACTGACGATGTTGTAGTTACTGGCTTTGACTATACATCCCCTGGCAACCTCGTTGCTCTGTCAAAACATAGTGCCAAAGAAGAAATCTCTACTGTTGACAAGGGCAAGTGGAAAGCTGATTTAGAAAGCTATGCCCACCTCGGCGCCCAAGACATCCATTCTGGGTTTTTAAACCGTTTGTACACAAGCCGTGACTATGAAGCCGGTTTAGTGAACATGATGAAGGGGCGATATGAGGTAAATGTTGTTAACTCTGCATAAGTACTCTTCTCTTATGATTGGTTTAGAATATCAATTCTAGTAGCCCTCAAGGGCTAGTTTATAATACAAATATAAACCGGGACTTTGTAAAATAACCATACTTCAATTTTGCCTATGTAGCCCTCAAGGGCCGGTGTATCTTGTCAAGATAAACCAGGACTTTTTAGAATAATAATTCTTCAATTTCACCTGTGTTGGCCCCAAAGGCCGGTTTATCCTTTCATGATGAATCGGGACTCTTATGGTATAAGGCTCAAAACCTTTATTGAACATCTTTGTAAACCGACTGACCACCGAGCTGATGGATGGAGGAGAAATCCATAGTTTTAACTTTGAGCAAATATGCATTAGCCCCCAAGTGCCAAGAAAAATACTTGTATTGAGCTTGGGATTTGTAAAAATTGTTGATAAGAAGCAATAGGCATTAGCCCCCAAGTGCCAAGTGTATAACTTGTTATATGCTTGGGACTTCAAATATGTACTGCCAACTCATAAATTGCATGTCTCTTGCAGGCTGAGCTTAGCAAAAAAGAATCCCAAATTGCCGATCTTCAAGAAAATATCAAATCTCAGCAACCAGAAACTTCCAAAGCCAAAGAGGAGCTGACCAGCACCTTAGCAGCCATGGAAAAACTGAAGGAGAATTTCAAGAGCGAGCAGGCAGGCTGGGATACAGAGAAGGCAACTCTGCTAAAGAGGGCTGAGGACGCTGAAGCGGCCCTTAATCTGGTAGCAGAAGAACTGACTGGCTTGAAACGGCAAATCAATGCGATGACTTCTGCTGTTTTTGGTAAAGAGCCTCCTCATAAGCTTTAAACATGTAGTATCTATGAGACTGCCGGTTTACAGATGTGTGTCTTTTTTTATGATGCAGGAACCCGCGTTGCTCATCTTGGCTCGGATATGCGTCTAAAGCTGAAGGCTACCTATACACTTATAGAGCAATTATATACCGGTGCGCAACGGATCATCTGCACAGGTTCTCATAACAAACCGCCCCCAACTTTGATCAAGGAAACATTAGAGAGGCTGTCGATGATGCCTGCCCGGTTTGAAGAGCTAAAGAGATCAGTTGCAAGGGCAGGTGCTCTGATCGCACTAACTCGAGCCAAAGCGTGGATACCTGATCTTGATCTGGCTGATGTGGGAAACCGCTATCCGAGCATAAAGGAGGATGGGTCAGACTTTGGTAATGATGACCTCAGAGCCTTGACGAAGGAAATGCGCCCATTGGCTAGCAAATTGGCTGAAGAGACCGATCTTTCACATTACCAGTTGATTTATGACGCCGACAACAAGAGAGTTAACCCGCCAACCTATGACGCTCCAACTCTTATTCCTCCAATCCATAAGCATACCTATGCCCCTGACGTTGACCCCTCCACACTTATAAGTGATGAGGCTGTATTCAAAGCCCTAACTAGGATCGATTGGGAAACCATTGACTTCCAGCCACTTGGTAGAGAGGAGGAGGATGAAACGGCGCAGGATGATCCACAACCTTCAAGTCAGCCCGGTGAAGATTCATGAACCGGGGTCCGGTTTAGCTTCTGCATTCTGTAAGACTTGTTGAGAACAATTATTCTTTTGGGCATCGAAACGCCTTGTAATAGGCTAGTTTAAACTCTTGATCTGTTATGCCATTTTGCATATTCACATTGCATGATACTGTTAATCTGCCATGTTTAAAATATGCCACATATGCTTATGATCTGAGCAATTTGAATTTGTCTCTGCATTCAACAATGAAAAAAGTGTCCTGGTGGTTTACCGCTGAACGAGTTATGATGCCCAATATATAAGGCTATGAAGAAATAATCATAAGTTATAACCAAAGCTGAACTTTAGGAATAACCATATATCTTGAGCATAGAGCATACCTGTGATATTTGATCACACTGTTGGTTTATCAAACCAGTGTAATAAGGGTGATAACCCAAAATTTGAACACTGGGAAATATATATTGCCAGTTTATGAACAAAACCAAGCCGGCTTAATAAACACCGGATATCATATTACCTTATACTGGCGACTTATAGTCAAAAACCAGGCCGGGTTAATGAACACTGGTTAATGTCATATACGATTCATCAGGCATTATAAGCCTTATCGGTTTTCTACCATGTATTACTATGTCACGAGAGAGAAATCGCAAAAAGATGTTTAAATCAAATCAACAGAAAAACCAAGGCTTTCATAGGCCGCCAAGCCAAAATATCTTCTTCAATGAAACTAGCTTTAGCCACTAGAAGGTACGCGCTTTCCGTGAGCCGGCACTCACATTACCCAATCGACATTTTAACCCAGATAAGTTCAGTTCTTATTTAAAGATAGACTTATCAGGAGTACGCGGGGTCAGAGTAGCATCGTGCATCACATGCCGATTTATCCAAGTTTCAAGGAAGGCGGCTTTATTAGCCTGAGCTTCTCCTTGCTATCTGAGGGAGTCCTGGACTAAGGGGTCCTCGGGCGTCCGGCCTGTTATCCATGGGCGGACTGATGGGCCGTGAAGACATGAAGACCGAAGACTATGTCCTTGTCCGGACTGGACTCTACATGGCGTGGAAGGCAAGCTAGGCGACCTATTATGAAGATTTCCTCCTATGTAACCGACCTCATGTAACCCTAGATCTCTCCGGTGTCTATATAAACTGGAGAGCATAGTCCGGATAGGACAGAGATTCATGACCATATACTCATATTCATCAACTCTTGTAACACTCATATTCATCAAGATCAATCAAGCAGGAAGTAGGGTATTACCTCCATAGAGAGGGCCCGAACCTGGGTAAACATTGTGTCCCCCGTCTCCTGTTACCATCGATCCTAGACACACAGTTCGGGACCCCCTACCCGAGATCCGCCGGTTTTGACACCGACATTGGTGCTTTCATTGAGAGTTCCACTGTGCCGTCGACATAAGGCTTGATGGCCCCTTCAATCGTCGGTGGTGGCATTGTTCAGGGAGAAACCTTTCTCCCCGGACAAATCTTTGTGTTCGGCGGCTTCGTACTGCGGGCCAACTCGCTCGGCCATCTGGAGCAGATCGATAGCTATGCCCCTGGCCATCAGGTCAGATTCGGATGTTTGAACTACGTTGCGGACATCCGTGGGGACTTGATCTTCGACGGATTTGAGACCGCGGCAACCGCTCCCCTTCGCCTCGTTGAACATGGCTTAAACCAGTCATCAGGCCGCATCCAGGAGATAGCTCCTGTAACAACTCCGGCCTTAGATCCGGAGCAGATCAAGACGTCCGAAGATGGGAGACTCAACCCCATCACGAGGGCTACCTAGTCTGTGGCGTTGGAGCCGCGTGCAGATCCCACTTCGTACGATACCTGCATCAACGGAACCCCGGACTCGTCTCCGATATCGAGTTCCGAACCCTGCGAGCTCACGGATACCGAACTCGATCGTTTATCGATGTTCAAGTTCAGCGCCGCAGATGTCTTTCACCACTCGCCTATGGGCGATCTACTAAGCTCACTAAAAAACCTATCCGTGGCAGATGGCTCGTCGCCGGACTATGTCCGGTTCGACCTTACGGCGGATGACAAAGAATTTTGCTTCCCACCCGCCATCCACTTCATAGCCACTATCGAAGACCCAACCAACATGCTTGACCTCCGCCCCAAAGAAATCGACGGTATGGACGACGATGAGGGGCAAGGCCAGAGCTCACTATCCACTAGACGCAGGACGGCCACTTCCTGGTATGACGTGTGTATGGTAGACACACCCAACGACGATATCGACGATGACAAGGAGGATCCAGTTGAGGATAAACCTCCTGGTAGACAATCCGAACACCGGCGCCCCCGACGGCGGTCCAGGTCACATCGCCCAAGAGAAAACTATACTACCAACGGAGGTGATACTACTCCGGACAACAGAGACCCTGTTGAGGCAGGATCCGAACAGGAGGACCAGGAAAGTGGGCAAGATAGCCCCGATGAACAGGTCATGTACAGAGACTCGGAGGATAGCAATTATCTTCCCCTCTCCGAGGAAGAGGAGTGCCTCGAAAACGAAGAATTCATCGTGCCGGAGGAACCTCTCGAGTAGGAGCGCTTTAAATGCCGGCTAATAGCCACAGCAAGGAATCTAAGAATAAAGCAGCTGCAGCTTCAAGCAAGCCAAGATCTGCTCAATGATAAATGGACCGAGGTCCTAGCTGCCATAGAATACGGCCCTAGTGGCCCGGACAAAAGCCACCCCAAGTGCGGGTGGCTCCCTCCACATGATGGCAAGGCGCTGGAGCCCGTTCCACCATCGAATAATGCGGCAGGTCGACCACAGTTCGGTCCGGATAAAGCAGCAGCCCAAGCAGAATACCATATGAAACAATCCGGCCATAAGAACAAGAACAATACAGTTCGGAAAACAATGGCGACATCCGCCAAAGTTTAGTGGGCGGAGCAGGACAGACAAGATCGACATACAGATCGCGGGGATATGCCCCGACCGGTTACGATGGTCAATCAGCCGGACTCAACCAAGCCAACCACGCCCGAAGCCGCCAACGGCATCCAAAGGAGGTGCTTCACAGTGTGGCCCAACATAGAGGAGCCACGCACCTGCTTTGCTTCACCAACGAGGTAATGGAGCACGAATTTCCAGACGGGTTCAAACCCATCAACATCGAATCATACGATGGAACAACAGATCCTGCAGTATGGATTGAGGACTATCTCCTCCATATCCACCTGGCTCGTGGAGACGACCTTCATGCCATTAAATACCTGCCTCTCAAGCTTAAGGGGCCCGCACGGTACTGGCTAAACAGTTTGTCAGAAAATTCTATTGGCAGCTAGGAAGATTTGGAAAACGCCTTTCGTAACAACTTCCAAGGAATATATATTCGGCCGCCAGATGCCGATGACTTAAGTCATATTGTCCTACAGCCCGGCGAGTCAGCCAGGGAGCTTTGGACCAGGTTCTTAGTCAAAAAGAACCAAATTGTCGACTGTCCGGACGCGGAAGCCCTCGCGGCCTTCAAACATAGCGTCCGGGATGAATGGCTAGCACGCCACCTCGGCCAGGAAGGACCTAAATCGATGACCGCCCTTACCGCTCTAATGACTCGCTTTTGTGCGGGAGAAGACAACTGGCTCGCTCATAAAAGCAACAACGCCAGCAACCCGGGCACTTCCGACATCCGAGACGGCAACGGCAAGCCACGACTAACCGAACACAACAGTCGCAACAATAATGAAGGATTACGCGACACAGCGGTCAACGCTGGATTTCACAATCCGAAGCCCGGTCAACGGAAGAAGCCATTTAAGGCCAGCCAGGATGGACCATCCGCCCTCGACAGGATACTGGACCGACCTTGTCAGATTCACGGTCACCCTAGTAAGCCAGCCAATCACACCAACAGAAACTGTTGGGTCTTTAAGCAGGCAGGCAAACTTAACGCCGAATACAAGGGGAGGAGGCCACCAAGTGATAAAGACGACGGAGCGGCTCGCCAGCCGAACACCAGGGGCCAGAAACATTTTCCCTCCGACGTTCGACCACTACCGGAGCGGAAATAGCAGTTCGGCTTCCGCCACCCACCTACTATGCTGGCAAGATTTACACAACGCATACATCATTACGCGTTCAAGATACCATGGGCATCGGCGGGAACACAATACTGGCACCCCTGCAAGAATTCCCGTAACGTTTTTTATCCGTTTTGTTCACTTTTCTTTATTATAAATAGGTGACCAACAGGACAGCACCTACAACGGACTCTATCAAAGTTCGGATCCGTACACTCACCTAAGGGGCTACTTCCGTTAAGGATTCCCCTCCCAGAGGACGGGCGGCGCAGACGTGCGACAGGAGGTCCAAAATAGCTTTTTGTAGACCGCACTCTTTATTTTGAGCTTGTACTATGCCCTTTTTCCTCCGTTCCCGACCCCGAGCATGTCAAATAGCCGGGTTGTGGTTTTTATTTTTTTTATATGAATTTATCATCGGCATATTGCTCCACTGCCAGTAAACTTTATCTGAGCTAATCTTAAAATACTCTTGCTACAATGAGTACGGCCGCAACGGCTGTGTCACAAGAAGCGTCTCGGCATAACATGCCAGAGGCCCGGTATGGGAACAAATGAGTCGCCAATAAAAGTCCGAACAGCTCTACAGCGTACTTCGGCATCGCAAGTTTGGCCTTATATGCATCAGCTCCGAATCATTGTCTTTGGTCAATAGTTGGGTTGCCCGGCTCCTGTGCTTGCTACCCTACATTCTGCTCTATCGGCTAGGGTAGTAATGGGAGAACTACTGCGATTGTGCCCTGGCTTTGACCGGATGAGCACCTCAGTGGAGAAAGCCGAAAACTGACTGTCATGATGTGGCGAGAGCTGGTCAACCACTTGACGACTTATTCGAATCTTTAGCGATTCTCCGTGTTACACGAAGGATCTTTTTCAGATCAAAACATGTAAGGCACAATATTACGATACGCCGCATACATACCAGGGGCTATGTCGTAGCCCCACCATAAAACTCCTATGGCTAAGTGAAAGTGTTAACGCCCTATAGTCCGATTGCCTGGTTCGCCGCATTATCACCTCCTTTATGGACCAAGATGTTGGATAAAGAGTGATTCAATGCTTTTCCGAACACCCCCGTATTTCCTACGAGGGGGCTGAAGCCGACGACTATAAAACTTTCAAATTACATTAAAACGGCCGCACAGGAGGAATACAAGCTTTCGAGCAAAAAATAGATTAACTATAAAGTTGTCTGTTACAACCCTTGTACACATCACTCGAATATTATGTCTTTCGAGCATTGGGCCTCTATCAAGCGGGCGGCCTCTAGGACGTCTCCAAAATAATGCTCCGGTTCTGGACGGTCCTTGCCTTTGGGTGGACTCTTCGTCGCAACATCGATGGCCTTCATCTTCCCCCAGAATGTCTTGACTCGGGCGAAGGCCATCCGTGCACCTTCAATGCACACCGACTGCTTCACAGCGTTGATACGCGGCATCACGTCAGCAAGCCGCTGCACCAGGCCGAAGTAACTACTCGGAACAGGTTCAGTCGGCCACAAACGGACAACGACGTTCTTCATGGCAGCGCCGGATATCCTATGCAGCTCGGCCCACTGGGACATCTGTTCATTCAGCAACAGAGGGCGCTTCGACGCGCCAAATTGCGACCAGAAAAGCTTCTCCGTTGCATACCCCTCTTGCGCCTGATAAAACTACGCCGCATCGGAAAAACTCTTTGGCAAGTCTAAAAAATTGTCCGGAGAACTCCATACTTGGTTAAGCTAAGCATAGTTCGGATCGCCGAACTTAGCCTGTAGCAAAAAGGGCTTCCCAGCCACAATCTCCCCAGCTTGCCGGATCTCCTCACGGGCTGCCCTGGATTCAGACCGCGCTTCTCTCGCCTCTCGTAAGGCCTTGTCAAGTTCAGCCGTTTTGGCTTCATTTTCCTTCTCAAGAAGTTTACACCGGCCAGCCGCATTCTCTAACTCGCGCGCCATGGTGGACACTGCCTCCTTGTCCTGGCGCCGCGCGGCTTGTTCGGCCTTCAATTTAGCTGATGCCTTTTCGGCAGCCGCATTACTAAACCGGGCCTGCTCCTTGGCCGGGCTAGCTCCGCCCGAAGGGCTTCCACGGCGGCAGCACCATCTGCATTGATGCACATTTCATATCAACCTCTCTTCAGAGTCAGGCTTACATTACAAGCATATTGGTGTAAGGAATGCTCGAAATATATACCCTGCGAGTCGTCAAGACGCCTGTTGATCAAAGCAATGTCATCCTCCGCAGTATCCAGCTTTCGCTGCAGTTCGGTTACCTCTGAATTTCGGGCAGTGGCAGGAGGGGAGATAGCCTGCATTCCAAATTAAACTAAGGTTAGTACCTGAAAATATCTTTTCGATCCTCCGATCACTTTCTTTGGAAGGCGATCCGAGTCTCAGGGGCTACTGCATACACAACAGGTGCATTCTGTCAATATTATTCAATTGGGAACATTACATCACAAACCTCAAAACCTCTCAGAAGGCTCGTAAAGACCTTGTTCAATCTGCTCTTCGCGGATACAACTTTTTCGACCACAGTAACCATTAAGGCACGGTGCTCCTCTAAAACGGACGCTCGTCGCAGCATGTCCATCAGCGTCTCCGGCACTCCTGGGTCTTCAGAGACTGCTGCCGAAGCACGACGTTCTTTTGAAGGAATCCGCTTACCCGCTTCCAGCATTGACTCCGGCTGTAAACCGGCCAGTTCAGGGCCGTCATTCTTGATCCCCGAACCCTGAGTGCCAGAGGCACCACCTTCGGGTAGCTCCTTCCTCGTTTCCTGCGCTACTTTCCGGTTGGGAGGAGCCCTCCGGGACGACACCTCGAGATCATCCGCCCTGTTAGGCGAGGAGGCCGGATAAGGCGTGTCACTCTCCATCATCTCCGGAGGAAGGTCTCCTGAGGAGGAGGACGATTGAGAAACACCAGGCGTTAACCTGCGAGGATGCACATATGTCGGAGGGTTATTTCAGTAATAAGAAAGGAATGAGGCAGGGTTAAAGTGCCCTGCTCCACTTACGGTCTGGCCGGAGGTTCGTCCTCATCATCAAGCTCAACGATGACATCGCTTGCCCGGCTCAAGCCGCCCGACGATGGCATTTTCCCTTTCTTGGAAGGCATCCCCTCCTGACCTCCAGAAGCGGCCCTCTTCTTGCCATGAAGTGCCCCCTCCACACCTTTGCCCCTGGGCAAAAGGGTTTTGGTTTCCCCAAACACAACGCCTAAATCGCCCTCAGGATGGGCATCTCCTCTGGGCTCCCCGCTCTCGCCCCCATCTGTAGACACTGGGTATGGTGTCGGGATCAACATCCGCGTCAGTAGGGCGGACGCAGGGTCTTCGGGAAGGGGCACCGGGCACCAGATTAACACCGCTTTATTTATCCAGTCCTTTATAAGGGCAGGTTGTTTAGTGTCTTGTCAAGAGATGCTTGAATGAAAGGTGTATGGGGATTGAATATTTACCGGAGTGTCCGGATGATTACAGTCGAGGCCGATGTCTTCGGTGGTGTCCGGCCATTGCTCTCGCTCCCCGAAATATAACCTCCACATTCCTTCGTGCGTAGTACTGAAGAAGTGCTGAAGAGTCCGCCGCCCTTCTGGGTTGACCTCCCACATACGGAGGGGCCGCCGTTGACACGGCAGGATCCGGTGGACCAACATTACCTGAACGACGTTCACAAGATCGATGCCCTTCTTGGTAAGGCTTCGGATGCGACCTTGCAGAGTCTGCACCTCATTAGCGGATCCCCAGTCCAACCCCTTGTTGATCCATGAATCAAGCTGAGTCGGAGGGCCGGGTCGGAACGCAGGCGTAGCCACCCACTTGGAGCCCTGCGCCTGTTGACATAAAACCACCCCTGCTGCCATAGTTCGGAAGACTCGGCGAATGATCCTTCAAACCAAACTGCGCTGGCAAGCTTGTTTATTACAACGCTGCCGCACTCCACCTGCTCCCCCTCTATCACCCGCGGCCTCACATCAAAAGTCTTGAGCCACAAATCAAAGTTTGGAGGAGTCCGAAGGAAGGCCTCACACGTGACGATGAATGCTGAGATGAGAAGAATAGAGTCCGGGGCCAGATCATGAAAATCTAGCCCATAGTAGAACATGAGCCCCCGGACGAAGGGGTTAAGCGCGAAGCCTAACCCATGGAGGAAGTAAGACACAAATACTACCCTCTCGCCGGATTTGGGGGTGGGAATAATCAACCCCCTTGGCAGGAAGCCGATGAAGGATTTCTGGGGTCAGGTACCTCGCTACGCGGAGCTTCGCATATCCTCCTCCGTCACGGAAGAGGCCACCCACGGGCCTGAATGGCTGGACCCGGACATGATTGGGGCTGGTGGTGATTGGAACTTGAGGACTAGAACTCGAGGTGGCTGGGGTTGAGGAAGAAGCAAGCGCGGAAGAAAAAGACAAGTCTGAGTCCCTATATGAAGGCCCAGAATATCGAGCGTCCCCCCCTGGGTCTTGAAACTAACCTATCCCCAAAGAGTTGTACCCAGGGGACGGTTGGGTTACCCATACCTACATTATTGAAAATCCCGTGAATAAGGGGACACGATCTCTGCTTTGACAAGATGTGCCAATAAAACCGCTTCCCGAGACGTGGGGCGACGAGCTAGCCAACGGTTGGAAATAATAACCGGGCAGGCATGATACAATGTCATAAACGGTTGTCAGCAGATTGGACTCGTGGAGTATTGTATTTTCTGCAATTATATACGCAGGTCCGGATATAATCGTCACATCCGAAGACTACCTTGGGGTTCGGAAGAAGGGGAACCCGCCTTGCAATGCCGAAGACAATCTGCACACCGGACTCCTCGTCATTGAAGCCAGGTTCAGGGGCTACTGAGGGAGTCCTGGACTAAGGGATCCTCGGGCGTCCGGCCTGTTATCCATGGGCCGGACTGATGTGCCATGAAGACATGAAGACCGAAGACTATGTCCTTGTCCGGACTGGACTCTACTTGACGTGGAAGGCAAGCTAGGCGACCTATTATGAAGATTTCCTCCTATGTTACAGACCTCATGTAACCCTAGATCTCTCCGGTGTCTATATAAATCGGAGAGCATAGTCCAGATAGGACAGAGATTCATGACCATATACTCATAGGCTAGACTTCTAGGGTTTAGCCATTACGATCTCGTGGTAGATCAACTCTTGTAACACTCATATTCATCAAGATCAATCAAGCAGGAAGTAGGGTATTACCTCCATAGAGAGGGCCCAAACCTGGGTAAACATTGTGTCCCCCGTCTCCTGTTACCATCGATCCTAGACGCACAGTTCGGGACCCCCTACCCGAGATCCGCCGGTTTTGACACCAACGTCCGTAAGCCGTGCCCTCACATGACAGACTGGCATCTTAACCTTAACAAGTTCAGGGTCTTGTTGAAAAGATTGACTACTAAGAGTTCGCCGGGCCAATTAGGATTACCTGATGGAAAAGCATCTGGCATATCAGGAGGATAACCCGGGGTTTTAGGTGAATACACTTGGCTTCCAAGCCTGGCTTTTAAGCCTATCACAAGAGTTATAGCAACTCTTGTTCTTTAGAACAAAAAAGAGCCCCCAAGTAATTTTTCCGAGCTATGCTCAATGGGTACCTATGTTTGAGTGGTGCTTTTGCAACAGACTCTCTTTGGTCCCTTTAACCTGGGTCGCAAGCCCCCAAGTTTTTGTTGTTGTGGCCCATAGGCCGGATCAAAGGGTAATCGTAACTTTGCTCTATAAAATAGAAGCCCACAAGTAACCAAACACTCATTTAAGAAAAAACGATAGAGGCCCTGCTTTAGCAGGGATGCCGGTTTATTATACTGACCATAATATATACACTGTCAAGATATGTACATAAGAAGAGCCTATGGCTCAAGTGTAATAAGGCCGAAGATGAGCAATATTCCACGGCGGTGGGTCTACTCCTCCGATTTACGTGAGTCTTTGTGCTCTCGAACATCAATAAGGTAGTATGACCCGTTGTTCAGATTCTTCCTGACCACAAAGGGTCCTTCCCAAGGTGGGGATAACTTGTGCATATCAGTCTGATCCTGGATGAGCCGGAGCACTAGATCGCCTTCTTGGAAAGTTCCTGTTCTAACCCGGCGGCTGTGGTAATGGCGCAGATCTTGCTGGTAAATCGCCGAACGAGCTGCTGTGATATCACGCTCCTCATCTAATAGGTCCAATGCGTCCTGACGTGCCTTTTCATTGTCAGCTTCAACATATGCCGCCACACGAGGTGAATCGTGACGGATGTCACTAGGAAGAACCGCCTCCGCTCCGTAGACCATGAAAAAAGGTCTATAACCCATAGATCTATTGGGGGTGGTGTTGATGCTCCATAACACGGAAGGCAACTCCTCTACTCAACAACCCGGCGTCCTCTATAGGGGAACCTTAAGCCGGGGCTTGATACCTCTCAAGATTTCTTGATTAGCTCTCTCAGCTTGACCATTGGATTGGGGGTGAGCCACTGACGATACATCAAGCCGGATGTGCTCACGTTGACAAAATTCTTTCATAGCACCCTTGGAGAGATTAGTGTCATTATCTGTTATAATGCTGTGTGGAAAGCCAAAACGGAAAATCACCTTCTTCATGAATTGAACCGTCGTGGCTGCATCACACTTACTGACCGGCTCTGCCTCTACCCACTTAGTGAACTTATCAACCGCCACCAAAAGGTGGGTCTTCTTATCCTTGGACCTCTTAAAAGGCCCAACCATATCAAGCCCCCAAGTTGCAAATGGCCAAGCGATTGGTATCATCCTCAGCTCCTTAGCCAGAACATGAGCTCGACGTGAAAATTTCTGACAACCGTCACACTTTTTTACCAAGTCTTCAGCAT
Organism: Aegilops tauschii subsp. strangulata; assembly: GCF_002575655.3. Lineage (NCBI taxonomy): Eukaryota > Viridiplantae > Streptophyta > Magnoliopsida > Poales > Poaceae > Aegilops > Aegilops tauschii. The sequence continues at coordinate 74,194,203 of NC_053041.3, forward strand.
CATCATGAGCCGTCAGCCAATAGAAACCGTGAAGAAAAGCCTTGGCCACTAGAGATTTTGAACCGGCATGATGACCAAAATTTCCTTCGTGGACCTCGTGCAGAATCTCACAGCCTTCTTCAGGAGAAACGCAACGCTGAAACGCCCCTGTGACACTGCAATGATGTAACTCTCCATTGACAATTGTCATTGACTTAGACCGCCGGGTTATCTGCCTGGCTAAGGTTTCATCCTCCGGTAACTCACCCTGGGTCATATAAGCCAGATACGGAACTGTCCAATCAGGAATTACATGAAGAGTCACCACCAACTGAGCCTCCGGGTCAGGAATAGCCAAATCCTCCTCTATAGGTAACTTGACCGACGGGTTATGCAAGATATCAAGAAAAACATTGGGCGGCGCCGGTTTACGTTGAGAACCCAACCGGCTTAAAGTGTCTGCCGCTTCATTTTTGCGCCGATCGACATGCTCGACCTGATAACCCTTGAAGTGACCAGCAATAACATCCACCTCTCGTCGATAAGCCGCCATGAGTGGATCCTTGGAATCCCAAGTACCAGAGACTTGTTGAGCCACCAAGTCTGAGTCCCCAAAGCAACTTACCTGGCTTAAATTCATCTCCTTAGCCATCCGAAGACCGTGGAGCAAGGCCTCATATTCAGCTGCATTGTTAGTGCAAGGGAACATTAAACGGAGAACATAACAAAATTTGTCACCTCGAGGGGAAGCAAGCACAATTCCAGCCCCCGAGCCTTCCAATTGCTTGGACCCATCAAAGTGAATATTGCAATATGTGTTATCCGGCTTTTCCTCTGGTGCCTGCAACTCTGTCCAGTCATTGATGAAATCCACAAGTGCTTGGGACTTGATAGCCATACGGGGCATATACTTTAACCCGTGAGGTCCAAGCTCAATGGCCCACTTAGCAACCCGGCCAGTTGCTTCCCTGTTTTGGATTATATCTCCCAAAGGAGCAGAACTGACCACAGTGATGGGATGACCCTGAAAGTACTGCTTAAGCTTCCGGCTTGCCATAAAAACACCATACACAAGCTTCTGCCAATGTGGGTATCTCTGCTTGGACTCAATAAGCACCTCACTGATATAATAAACCGGCCGTTGAACCGGATATTCCTTTCCTGCCTCCTTTTGCTCCACCACAATAGCCATGCTGACAGCCCGGGCATTGGCAGCCACATATAACAGCAACGGCTCCTTATCGATAGGGGCAGCAAGAACAGGTGGCTCGGCTAACTGCTTCTTCAAGTCTTCAAACGCTGCATTAGCCGCATCACTCCAGACAAAATTATCTGTCTTTTTCATCATCTGGTACAGAGGGATAGCTTTCTCTCCTAAACGGCTTATGAACCGGCTTAGCACCGCAATATGACCCGCCAGACGTTGAATGTCATTGATACACGCCGGTTTAGTCAGAGAAGTAATGGCTTTAATCTTCTCTGGATTAGCTTGAATGCCCCTGTTAGACACCAGAAAGCCCAAGAGCTTGCCTGCCGGTACACCAAAAACACACTTGGCCGGGTTAAGCATCATCTTATAAACCCAGAGATTAATGAAGGTTTCCTTCAAATCATCTACCAATGTCTCCTTCTTCCTGGACTTCACCACAATATCATCCACATAAGCATGAACATTGCGCCCAATCTGATTATGAAGACAATTCTGCACACATCGCTGATAAGTCGCCTGGGCACTCTTGAGCCCAAAAGGCATAGACACATAGCAGAAGGCTCCAGAGGGAGTTATAAAAGCTGTCTTCTCCTGGTCCTTAACTGCCATTTTGATCTGATGATAACCAGAATAAGCATCCAAAAAACTCAAATGCTCACAACCCGCCGTAGCACCAATAATCTGATCAATATGAGGGAGAGCAAAAGGATCAGCCGGACAAGCCTTGTTTAGATCTGTGTAGTCCACACACATGCGCCAAGTGCCATTCTTCTTAAGTACCAGCACCGGGTTAGCCAACCACTCTGGATGAAACACTTGAATGATAAACCCAGCCGCCAAGAGCCGGGCTACCTCCTCACCGATGGCTTTACGCCTTTCTTCATTGAAGCGACGAAGAAACTGCTTGACCGGTTTAAACTTAGGATCCATATTGAGAGTGTGCTCAGCGAGTTCCCACGATACACCTGGCACGTCAGAAGGTTTCTATGCAAAGATGTCCCAGTTCTCACGGATGAACTCGATGAGCGCACTTTCCTATTTCGGATCCAGATTAGCGCTGATGCTGAACTGCTTGGATGAATCACCAGGAATGAAATCAACTAGCTTAGTCTCATCAGCCAATTTAAACTTCAAGGCCGGATCATGCTCCGTGGTTGGCTTGTTCAAAGAAGTCATATCCGCCGGATCAACATTGTCCTTATAAAACTTTAACTCCTCTGTTGCACAAACCGACTCAGCATAAGCTGCATCGCCCTCTTCACACTCCAAAGCTATCTTCCGGCTCCCATGTACCGTAATGGTTCCCTTATGACCCGGCATCTTGAGCTATAGATAAACATAATAGGGCCTGGCCATGAACTTAGCATAAGCCGGCCGTCCAAACAGAGCATGATAACGGCACTTGATTTTCACCACTTTAAAGGTCAAGGTCTGTGATCTAGAGCAACTTCCAGAGCTATCTTACCAACTGAGTATGCCGATTTACAAGGCACCACGCCATGGAAAACAATGTTCGACGGTTTAAGATTTTTATCTGTCAACCCCATGCGACGGAAAGTCTCATAATAGAGAATATTGATACTGCTCCCTCCATCCATGAGTACCTTGGTGAACTTATACCCTCCAACCTGAGGTGCCACCACCAATGCCAGGTGACCCGGATTATCAACCCGGGGCAGGTGATCCTCCCGACTCCATATGATGGGCTGCTCAGACCAGTGTAAATAATAGGGAACTGCCGGTTCAATGGAGTTCACTGCCCACTTATGAAGCTTCTGGTCTCTCTTGCATAAGCTAGTGGTGAAGACATGATACTGTCCACTATTCAATTGCTTCGGGTTGCTCTGATAACCCGACTGTTGCTGCTATTGACTCCCCTGATTATTCTACTGATTGTAACCACCTTGGTTACCATGACTGCCTTGATTTCCTTGGAACCCTGAGCTAGAGCTGCCACCATTGTAACCCGGCCCATGAAAACCGGATCCTGAACCGCCACCTGGTCCATGACTGTCTTGGAAAAGATTCGAATTTTTGAACTCCTTCATAATGTAGCAATCTTTCCAGAGGTGCCCAGACGGCCTCTCCCGCGTCCCGTGTTTCGGGCAGGGCTGATTTAACAGTTGCTCAAGATTGATGCCTGACCCTCCAGTCTGCGGGGGTGGTTTACCCTTACGATGTTGACCATTATTCTGTGCATTGGTGTTAGCCACAAAGTCAAAACTATTATTAGCCTTGCGCTTACCGTTGCCTCCCTGGTTCGCCGGGTTATGCTGCTGCCCCTTGGCGTTGCTGCTCTTCTTTCCCTTCCCCGGCTTCTCATCATCAGACTCAGGGTCCTTGGTACCATCAGAGTCAGCATACTTAACTAGAGCCGCCATGAGGGTCCCCATGTCATTGAAGTGACGTTTGAGCCATCCCAACTTCTGCTTTAGGGGTATGAACCGGCAATTGTTCTCCAGCATCAACACTGCCGAGTCGGCATTAATGCGATCTGACGAGTGCAGAATTGTTGAGACCCGGTGCACCCAATGGGTTGTTGACTCACCTTCCTCCTGGACACAAGAGGCTAGATCTACGATTGACATGGGCTGCTTGCATGTGTCTTTGAAGTTCTGGATAAACCGGGCTTTAACTCGGCCCATGACCCAACGGAATTTGCAGGGAGGCCCTTTAACCAAGTACGGGTCATCCCTTCCAACATCCGAGGGAAATACTTAGCACACGCAGCCTCACCAACATCCACCAATTCCATGGCCATCTCATAACTCCCAATCCATGCCTCAGGAGCTAAGTTGGCTGTGTAGTTAGGTACTTTGCGAGGACCCTTGAAATCCTTGGGCAGACGCTCATTACGCAAAGCCGGCACTAAACACGGCACGCCCAAATTCCTGAAGGTTACACCTGGCTCCACCGAAGTTGTCGGACGAACCGGAGAAGGTTGACGGGCCGCATACTGCGCCTCTAATTCGGCCTCTCGACTGGCTCTACCTTGATCCACCACATTCTGAGCATGGGCACCACCGCCCGCCGGGTTAGGCCCACGCAGCGGGTTATGGTTCCGCGCACTGCTTGACACAGCCGGTTCATCCATATGTCTGTTGTAACTCCGGCTTGGGCGAGGGGTGGAATGAATCGTGTCATGACTGTAAGAATAAGCCTGCTGCTGAACCAAAGCAGTCTAAAGGAGATATCTAGCCCTCCGTGTTTCAACCGCCGTAGGAGATTCACCTTCAACCGGGAGTGCCGCCAATCATGACGCCGCAGCGATCATGTTATCCAAAGGGTTAGAGTAATGACCCGGTGGCGTCGGCACGTGCTGCGGTGGGTTATTACTCTGACGAGGCGGGTCCGTCGTACATGGCTGAACCAGCATACCCATCCTAGGTGTCTCGACCCGGTTTACCACTGCTGGGTTACTGGTTCCCGCCCCTGGCGTGTTAAAGAGGTTTCTTGCCTCGTAAACCGGGGGCAGGTGACTCCGATGCCTCCTGCTGATGACATCGTTTGAAGCGTTTTGATCTAGCATGAGCCGGTAAGACTCCGACTGAATCCGCTGCGCTTGAGCATCCAAAGCGGCTCGCTCCTTGGCCATCCTCGCGTTTTCCGCGTTCAACTCCTCTTTGGCCTGCGCTACCTCATCACGCAATTTTGCAACCGCCGTATTGTGCTGATCCTGTGCCGTCGGGTTAACCACCGTTGTCAACGACGCAGTCAACTTATCCAGCAAATCAGTTAAGGCCTGAGCCGGCGGACGCACAGGGCCTCCTGCCCAGGCTGCCGTCACCGCTGTTGATCCGGAAATCAATGCCGCTGTAGTTGAAGAATGCTGTACCGGCTGCGTACCGGCCATGAAGATCGCAACCCGGTTCGGCGGCTCACAGGGGTCCGAAATACTATCGCCATCGGAATAGCCCCCAAGCCAGCCATCTTGCAGTCGTTACAATGGCTTGGTCTCACCGGTGGATGACTCGCCATCTGAATAAACAACCGTCTCACCGTTACATACCGATTCAGATTCCGCACTGTTAATGAATGCCACGAAGGCACGCTTTATGGCAGGCTGAACCCGGGCAGGTCTTGCACGCTGAGCCGTCTCGATGATGTCGGTGCAAGTTTCCGGCTCAGGGCCCGATTCGCCGATCTTGCCAATGAAGACATGAATTCAACCGAAGGGGACCCGGTACCCGTACTCAATTGAGCCGGCCTCGGGCCCCAGCCTGCGTCATTGATGTAGAGCTTTCCGCGATGACTCTTGGTCATCCGGCCCACCGTGTATCCCTTGAGCCCTTCGAAGTTGCCCTCCAAGAACTTTAAACCATCGTGCGATAGCCCCACGGTGGGCGCCAACAGTCGTGGATGTGTCACGGCAGATGTCCTTGTGTGCGGACTTAGTCGTGGAGCCATCGCAACGAAGTTAGCTTAAAGGGGTTAAACAGGACAAAAGACACGAGGAGTTTATACTGGTTCGGCCCCTTGCAGTGAAGGTAAAGGCCTAATCTAGTTTGAGGTGGTATTGCTAGGGTTTCGATGACCAGCGAGCGAATACACTAAGCCTGGCTCTCGATCTGTTGTTTCTTGTCCCTAAGCCGCCGCCGGGTCGTCCCTTTATATACACAGGTTGACGCCCGGTCGGTTTACAGAATCCCGGCCGACTCATAAACGTGTCCGGCTCGGTATCTACTATTTCCTATCTTATAGTACAAGTTTATACGCCTATGTCGGTTTATGTCTGTGGGCCCAAACCCGCCTCTGGGCCTTGGGCCCTTACCATTAGTCTCCTCCATAAAGCGCCATCTTCCATGTCTTCATGGGCTTCAATATGAGTAATGTACTATGAGTACAATCCGGCCCCTCCTGGGCGGTTTATACTCAATAGTTATATCCCCAACAAGTCTCCCACTTGCACTAGAGTCAATAATCTAGTTCACATCGCCATGTGATTTAACACCAATAGTTCACATCTTTATGTGATTAACACCCATAGTTCACATCGCCATGTTCAATACGTATCTAGATTGAGACTTAGAGTCGTCTAGATCAGCGTCAAAGCTTGCATTGACGTAACTCTTTACGACGAACTCTTTATCACCTCCATAACCGAGAAACATCCCCTTAGTCCTCTTTAAGGTAACCAAGGATAATTTTGACCGTTGTCCAGTGATCTATTCCTGGATCACTATTGTACCCCCTTGCCAAACTCATGGCAAGGTACACAATAGGTTTGGTACACAACATGTCATACTTTATAGAATCTATGGCTGAGGCATAGGGAATGACTTTCATTCTCTCTTTATCTTCTGCCGTGGTCGGGTTTTGAGTCTTTACTCAACTTCACACCTTACAATATAGGCAAGAACTCCTTCTTTGACTGATCCATTTTAAACTCCTTCAAAATCTTGTCAAGGTATGTACTCATTGAAAGTCTTATCAAGCGTCTTGATCTATCTCTATAGATCTTGATGCCCAATATGTAAGCAGCTTCACCGAGGTCTTTCATTGATTTTTTTATATTCAAATATCCTTTTATGCTACCAGAAATTTTACATCTTTTCCAATCAACAATATGTCATCTACATATAATATCAGAAACGCTACAGAGCTCCCACTCACTTTCTTGTAAATACAGGCTTCACCAGAAGTTTGTATAAAACCATATGCTTTGATCACCTTATCAAAGCGTATATTCCAACTCCGAGATACTTGCACCAGTCCATAGATGGATCGCTGGAGTTTGCACACTTTGTTAGCACCTTTAGGATCGACAAAACCTTTTGGTTGCATCATATACAACTCTTCTTTAAGAAATCCATTAAGGAATGCAGTTTTGACATCCATTTGCCAGATTTCATAAAATGCGGCAATTTCTAACATGGTTCGGACAGACTTAAGCATCGCTATGAGTGAGAAAATCTCACCGTAGTCAACACCTTGAACTTGTCGAAAACCTTTTGTGGCAAGTCGAGCTTTGTAGATAGTAACACTACCATCAGCGTACGTCTTCCTCTTGAAGATCCATTTATTCTCAATGGCTTGCTGAGCATCGGGAAAGTCCACCAAAGTCCACACTTTGTTCTCATACATGGATCCTATCTCAGATTTCATGGCCTCAAGCCATCTGCCGGAATCTGGGCTCATCATAGCTTCTTCATAGTTCGTAGGTTCGTCATGGTCTAATAACATGACTTCCAGGACAGGATTACCGTACCACTCTGGTGCAGAACATGCTCTGTTCGACCTACGAGGTCCAGTAGTAACTTGATCCAAAGTTTCATGATCATCATCATTAGCTTCCTCTCTAGTTGGTGTAGGCATCACGGGAACGGATTTCACTGATGTGCTACTTTCCAATTCGAGAGAAGGTACAATTACCTCATCAAGTTCTACTTTCCTCCCATTCTCTTCTTTCGAGAGAAACTCCTTCCCTAGAAAGGTTCCATTCTAGGCAATAAAGATCTTGCCTTCGGATCTATGGTAGAAGGTGTACCTGATACGTCCATTTTGCATCATGCTTTTATATCGATATTTATTGCATTATGGGCTGTTATTACACATTATGTCACAATACTTATGCCTATTCTCTCTTATTTTACAAGGCTTATATAAGGAGGGAGAATGCCGGCAGCTGGAATTCTAGGCTAGAAAAGGAGCAAATATTAGAGACCTATTCTGCACAACTCCAAAAGTCTTGAAACTCCACGAAATTTATTTTTGGAAATAATAAAAAATACAGAGTGGAAGAAATACAACAGGGGGCCCACACCCTGGCCACGAGGGTGGGGGCGGGCCCTACCCCCCTGGGCGCGCCCCCTGCCTCATGGGCCCCCTGTTGGCCCTCCGGTGCCCATCTTCTGCTATATGAAGTCTTTCGTCCGAAGAAAAATCATAAGCAAACTTTCAGGACGAGACTCCGCCGCCACGAGGCGGAACCTTGGTGAAACCAATCTAGGGCTCCAGCAGAGTTGTTCTGCTGGGACACTTCCCTCCGGAGGGGGAAATCATCGCCATCGTCATCACCAACGCCCCTCTCATCGAGAGAGGGCAATCTCCATCAACATCTTTACCAGCACCATCTCCTCTCAAACCCTATTTCATCTCTTGTATCCAATTCTTGTCTCTACGTCTGGGATTAGTACCTGTAGGTTGCTAGTAGTGTTGATTACTCCTTGTAGTTGATGCTAGTTGGTTTATTTGGTGGAAGATCATATGTTCAGATCCTATATGCATATTAATACTCCTCTGATTATGAACATGAATATGCTATGTGAGTAGTTACGTTTGTTCCCGAGGACATGGGAGAAGTCTTGCTATTAGTAGTCATGTGAATTTGGTATTCGTTCGATATTTTGATGAGATGTATGTTGTCTATCCTCTAGTGGTGTTATGTGAACGTCGAATACATGACACTTCACCATTATTTGGTCCTAGAGGAAGGCATTGGGAAGTAATAAGTAGATGATGGGTTGCTAGAGTGACAGAAGCTTAAACCCTAGTTTATGCGTTGCTTCGTAAGGGGCTGATTTGGATCCATATGTTTCATGCTATGGTTAGGTTTACCTTAATACTTTTGTTGTAGTTGCGGATGCTTGAAATAGAGGTTAATCATAAGTGGGATGGTTGTCCAAGTAAGGGCAGCACCCAAGCACCGGTCCACCCACATAACAAATTATGAAAGTACCGAACGTGAATCATATGAACGTGATGAAAACTAGCTTGACGATAATTCCAATGTGTCCTCGGGAGCGCTTTTCTATATATAAGAGTTTGTCCAGGCTTGTCCTTTGCTACAAAAAGGATTGTTCCACCTTGCTGCCTTTATTTACTTTTGTTACTTGTTGCTCGTTACAAATTACCCTATCACAAAACTATCTGTTACCTATAATTTGAGTGCTTGCAGAGAATACCTTGCTGAAAACCGCTTATCATTTCCTTCTGCTCCTCGTTGGGTTCGACACTCTTACTTATCGAAAGGACTACGATAGATACCCTATACTTGTGGGTCATCAAGACTCTTTTCTGGAGCTGTTGCCGGGGAGTGAAGCACCTTTGGTAGGTGGAATTTCGTAAGGAAAAATTTATATAGTGTGCTGAAATTTACTGTCACTTGTTACTATGGAAAGTAATCCTCTGAGGAGCTTGTTCGGGGTATCTTCACCCCGACCAGTAGAGCAAAGAGTTGCTCCTCAACCTACTGAACCTACTGAAGATCAAAATGTCTACTTTGATATTCCTTCGGGTATGTTAGAAAAACTACTAGCAAATCCTTATGCAGGAGATGGAACAATGCATCCTGATGAGCACCTAATATATGTGGATGAAGTTTGTAAATTATTTAAGCTTGCAGGTATACCCGATGATGTTATTAAGAATAAGGTATTCCCTTTATCTTTGAAGGGAGATGCATTGACATGGTATAGGCTATGTGATGATATGGGATCATTGAACTACAAACGATTGAAATTGGAATTTCATCAGAAGTTTTATCCTATGCATCTTGTTCATCGTGATCACAATTATATATATAATTTTTGGCCTCGCGAAGGAGAAAGCATCGCTCAAGCTTGGGGGAGGCTTAAGTCAATGTCATATTCATGCCCCAATCATGAGCTCCCAAGAGAAATAATTATTCAAAAAATTTATGCTCGGCTTTCTGATAACAATCGCACCATGCTCGATACTTCTTGTGTTGGCTCTTTTATGATGAAGACTATTGGATTCAAATGGGATTTATTGGAGAGAATTAAATGCAACTCTGAAGATTGGGATCTAGGCGAAGGTAAGGTGTCAGGTATGACACCTAAGTTTGATTGTGTTAAATCTTTTATGGATACCGATGTTTTTCGTAAATTTAGCACTAAATATGGACTTGATTCTGAGATAGTAGCTTCTTTTTGTGAGTCTTTTGCTACTCATATTGATCTCCCTAAGGAGAAGTGGTTTAAATATCATCCTCCCATAGAAGTAAAAGTAGCTGCACCTATTAAAGTTGAAGAAAAGACTATCACTTATAATGATCATATTGTTCCTACTACTTATGTTGAGAAACCACCTTTCCCTGTTAGAATAAAGGATCATGCTAAAGCTTCAACTGTGGTTCGTAAAAGCAATATTAGAAATTATACACCTCCTGAGCAAGTTAAAGTTGAACCTAATATTTCTATTGTTAAAGATCTCTTGTCTGATAATATTGATGGGCATGTTATTCATTTCCGTGATGAAACAACTAGAATTGCTAAACCTTGTGCTAAAGATAAACATAGACCTGTGGTAGGCATGCCTGTTATTTCTGTTAAAATAGGAGATCATTGTTATCATGGCTTATGTGATATGGGTGCTAGTGCTAGTGCTATACCTCATGACTTATACAAAGAAATTATGCATGATACTGCACCTGCTGAGATAGAAGATATTGATGTTACCATCAAGCTTGCCAATAGAGATACCATATCACCCATTGGAATTGTTAGAGATGTTGAAGTCTTGTGTGGGAAAACTAAATATCCTGCTGATTTTCTTGTTCTTGGTTCCCCACAAGATAGCTTTTGTCCCATTATATTTGGTAGACCCTTCTTGAACACTGTTAATGCTAGGATAGACTGTGAAAAGGATGTTGTTACTATTGGTCTAGGTGATATGTCTCATGAGTTTAATTTTTCTAAATTTCGTAGACAACACCGTGAAGAGGAATTGCCTAGTAAGGATGAAATTATTGGTCTTGCTTCTATTGCCATACCTCCTAGTGATCCTTTAGAACAATATTTGCTGGACCATGAAAATGATATGTTTATGAATGAAAGAAGGGAAATAGATGAAGTATTCTTTAAACAGGAACCTATCCTGAAACACAATTTGCCTGTTGAAATCCTAGGGGATCATCCTCCACCCAAGGGTGATCCCGTGTTTGAGCTTAAACCGTTGCCTGATACTCTTAAATATGCTTATCTTGATGAGAAAAAAATATATCCTGTTATTATTAGTGCTAACCTTTCAGAGCATGAAGAAGAGAGATTATTGAAAACTCTAAAGAAGCACCACGCTGCTATTGGATATACTCTTGATGATCTTAAGGGCATCAGTCCCACTCTATGTCAACACAAAATAAATTTGGAGAAAGATGCCAAACCAGTTCGTGATCACCAACGGTGGCTGAATCCTAAGATGAAAGAAGTGGTAAGAAAGGAATACTAAAGCTCCTTGAGGCAGGTATAATTTATCCCGTTGCTGATAGTCCGTGGGTAAGTCCTGTCCATTGTGTTCCTAAGAAGGGAGGTATTACTGTCGTTCCTAATGATAAAGATGAATTGATCCCCCAAAGAATTATTACAGGTTATAGGATGGTAATTGATTTCCGCAAATTAAATAAGGCTACTAGAAAAGATCATTACCCCTTACCTTTTATCGATCAAATGCTAGAAAGATTATCCAAACATACACATTTTTGCTTTCTAGATGGTTATTCTGGTTTCTCTCAAATACCTGTGTCAGCTGATGATCAATCTAAGACCACTTTTACTTGCCCTTTCGGTACTTTTGCTTATAGACGTATGCCTTTTGGTTTATGTAATGCACCTACTACCTTTCAAAGATGCATGATGGCTATATTCTCTGACTTTTGTGAAAAGATTTGTGAGGTTTTCATGGACGATTTCTCCGTCTATGGATCCTCTTTTGATGATTGCTTGAGTAACCTTGATCGAGTTTTGCAGAGATGTGAAGACACTAACCTTGTCTTGAACTGGGAAAAGTGCCACTTTATGGTTAATGAAGGTATTGTCTTGGGGCATAAAGTTTCTGAAAGAGGTATTGAAGTTGATAAAGCCAAGGTTGAAGCTATTGAAAAGATGCCATGTCCCAAGGACATCAAAGGTATAAGTAGTTTCCTTGGTCACGCCAGTTTTCATAGGAGGTTCATTAAGGACTTCTAAAAAAATTATCGGCCTCTGACTAATTTATTGCAAAAAGATATACCATTTGTCTTTGATGATGATTGTGTAGAAGCATTTGAAATACTTAAGAAAGCATTGATCTCTGCACCTATTGTTCAGCCACCTGATTGGAATTTACCCTTCGAAATTATGTGTGATGCTAGTGATTATGTTGTAGGTGCTGTTCTAGGGCAAAGAGTTGATAAGAAATTAAATGTTATTCAATATGCTAGTAAAACTCTAGACAATGCTCAGAAAAATTATGCTACTACTGAAAAATAATTCTTAGCAGTTGTATTTGCTTGTGATAAGTTCAGACCTTATATTGTTGATTCTAAAGTAACTATTCACACTGATCATGCTGCTATTAAATATCTTATGGAAGAGAAAGATACTAAACCTAGACTTATTAGATGGGTTCTCTTGCTACAAGAATTTGATTTGCATATTATTGATAGAAAGGGAGCTGAGAACCCCGTTGCAGACAACTTGTCTAGGTTAGAAAATGTTCTTGATGACCCACTACCTATTGATGATAGCTTTCCTAATGAACAATTAAATGTCATAAATGCTTCTCGTACTACTCCATGGTATGCTGATTATGCTAATTACATTGTTGCTAAATTTATACCACCTAGTTTCACATACCAGCAAAAGAAAAAGTTTTTCTATGATTTAAGACATTACTTCTGGGATGACCCACATCTTTATAAAGAAGGAGTAGATGGTGTTATTAGACGTTGTGTACCTGAGCACGAACAGGAACAGATCCTACGCAAGTGTCACTCCGAAGCTTATGGAGGACACCACGTTGGAGACAGAACTGCACATAAGGTATTGCAATCCGGTTTTTATTGGCCTACTCTCTTCAAGGATGCCCGTAAGTTTGTTTTATCTTGTGATGAATGCCAAAGAATTGGTAATATTAGTAGACGTCAAGAAATGCCTATGAATTATTCACTTGTTATGGAACCATTTGATGTTTGGGGCTTTGATTATATGGGACGTTTTCCTGCCTCTAATGGATACACACATATTTTAGTTGCTGTTGATTACGTTACTAAGTGGGTAGAAGCAATTCCAACTAGTAGTGCTGATCATAACACTTCTATTAAAATGCTTAAAAAAGTTGTTTTTCTGAGGTTTGGAGTCCCTGGATATTTAATGACTGATGGTGGTTCACATTTTATTCATGGTGCTTTTCAAAAAATGCTTGCTAAGTATGATGTTAATTATCGTGGAATTGTCACGGCAGATGTCCTCGTGCTAGGACTTAGTCGTGGAGCCATCGCAACTAGGAAGTGTAAAGGGGTTAAACGGGGCAAGGAACACGGGGGTTATAATGGTTCGGCCCCTTACGGTGAAGGTAAAAGCCTACGTCCGGTTGAGGTGGTATTGCTTATGGTTTCGATGATCAGGGAGCTTGATCGCTATGCCTGGCTCTCGATGAGATCTTCCCTCTCCTGAACCGCCACCGGGTCGCCCCTTTATATAGAGAGGTTGACGCCCAGCGGCTCTCAGAGTCCCGGCCGGCTCATAATAGTGTCCGGCTTGGACTCTTATCTATTCTTGCCTTACACTACAAGTTTTACCCTAATGGCGGCTAATGCTACGGGCCTTAAGCCATCTCCGGGTCTTGGGCCCGTTATTGACCCGCCGTCTTCCTCTTTGGTACTGGGCTTCGCGTAGTAACCATCATGGGTAACCCGGCCCCTCCTGGGCGGGTGACTCCGACGGTTATATCCTCAACATTAGGCCCCAGATTGATTTGAGCCGGCTCATGTCAATCTTCAATCCTTTCGATAGAAAATCTTCCGACTTACAATTGTGTGAAGGCTATAACCCGTCGTGACGTCATCTTCTGGATTCAGGGTAACCCGCCGTGACGTCATCTTCCATTAAGTTAATTTTTTATTCTGTCGCATCTCCAACGGATCTTATCTTTAATGGTCATCCCGGAAATCGAGGCGCCTTTGTGGTGAGATAATCACGCCGTGGCCTCCTCGTTTCTCGCGCCCACTTATGAGCCTCTCTTTATAAATAGCCCGGCCCAATGAGCCTCTAGTCACTCGTCGCCTCCATCTTCTTCCTCCTCTCGCCACTGTGCTGCCGCCCGAGCTCCGCCGCCGCTGCCGCGGGTCTTCTCGTCTTCACCAACTCAGGCCGCTGCATCAACCTGACGTGACCAGATAAACGGCGGCGACCTCCGCAACTCTCCAGCACCCGTAAGCCCTTGTTACTCCATAGAATAGATCCACATTAGGGTTCTTGCTGTTCTTCCCGTGTTCATCGCCGTTCATCGCGAGCTCTTGGTAGATTTCATTATTACCACCTTTTCTTGATCTTTAGACTGTACAAAACTGCTGCGGTAGCTGTTTCACTCCCATTCCCAATGTACGTAGATCCCCTTTCACTGCAAAAAGGCTCCGTTCAAACCTTCGAACTTTTTCTGCGTCTGTGCTAGGTCTAGAAACTTTTCCTTTTAGCCATCCGTTTGATCCAAAATAATTACTGCGATCTGTGAAACTTGTTTTCACCACACTTAGTGAAAAATTGCCTCTACTGAGCTATGGCGGCTTACGTTTCCGGCTCAAAAGAAGCCATGCGCCGTAAATTTTCCGGCTCATTTATGATAAAGCTGTAGACAATTTGAATTACTCATGATACCTTCAGTGGCTTTGATAACCCGATGCATTTAACCATATGTCATTAGGCCCCTCTCATAAGCCGCCATTTGAGTATTTAAACTGTAGACATCTGCCGGCTTATAATTGAACCGGACATTTTCCTTCTGTCATAGGCTTCATCTTTCACAATGCCTCCCAAAGCTCCCAAAGCACCCATCACGTGCAACTGGATGAGGTCCAACGTCACCGACGACACCTTAGCTGATTTCGTAAAGATGGGTTACTTGCCCAAGAAAGAGATCATGTCTTATCGTGCCCCTGACCCGTCAGAGGAGAGACCTCAACCCAGAGATGGTGAGGTGGTTATATTTGTTGATCACATGAGCCGGGGCTTCTCACCGCCCGGCTCAAAATTCTTTAGGGATGTTCTGAACTTCTTTGATCTGCGGCCACAAGACATAGGACCCAATTTCGTGTCAAATATATGCAACTTCCAAGTATTCTGCGAAGTCTATCTTGGAGAAGAGCCCAGCCTGCTGCTTTTTAGGGAGCTGTTCTATCTAAACCGCCAGAACGAGTGCGCCAACGGGCCGAGTCTGGAACTTGGTGGAATCTCCATTCAACGACGGAGAGATTGCCTTTTTCCTTACACTGAGCCGCCAAGCCACCCAAAAGACTGGAACCAGACGTGGTTCTACTGCCAGGACACTTCTCCGGCTGACGAGAGCCCTCTGCCCGGCTTTCGTGTCGTGCGTCTGGAACCAAATCACCCTCTTCCAGACAAACTATCTCAGGCGGAGCGTCAACCTCTGATCCCCACCATCAACAAGATCAAGGCTCTCCTGGGAAACGGCCTCAACGGCATTTACCTGGTCCGGGTTTGGATCTCCTGGCGGGTGATCCCTTTGAGCCGTCGCCCCGGCTTAATGTGTGCTTATACGGGCCGGAAGGATGACCCTCTGCGGCACAGTCCCAATGATCTTCCTGAGGATGTTGTGGACGACATGACCAAGTCTTTCCTGAATGAGAGCTTAGCCGACTGTGGGAGGACCGGCTTGAACCCCTTCTGCCAAGCTAACCCGGCTCCGACGGTAAGTCACTGACCTGAACACCTTGGTTTTCCTTTGAATAATTTCCCTCTGAACTTTAAGAAATCTTTGTTGTATATTTCAGGCTAATGACAAGTTCTGGAAGGTCAAATATGACCATGAGGCGGCCAAGAAGGCCAGGAAGGCTAAGAAAGCCGCCAGGAGAGCCGCTCCTTGCAAGAAGGGAAGCAGGCCTACCGCCTCAGAGCTGCTTTAGCTAAGCGATAGCTCCGAGTCAGAGGTAACCCCTGAATCTGTAGGCTCTTGTTTTTGTTTCCGCTTTCTGCTGTCTTTTGGCCACCTTATTAACTTGATTATCCACAGGATGACACCGGAGCAAGTAACCCGGTGACTGAAGAGGTAATGACACTTTCCTCCGACTCGGAGCCCTTGCCAAGGCTGAAAGTCCGAAGAGTAACCCGGAAAGTAAGATTTTCACATCCTTTAGCTTATCAAGATCCTCAATTTCTTTTGAAGCAACAGATTCATGAGAGTCAGCGGCACACCCGGACCAACAAAGATGCAGACCTCTCCTCCGGCTTACCTGAAGCGTCGAGGAACCGCCGGACCGAGGTTATCTCCAACTTATATCCTTTTCATCCTTTGGCGGGTGTTATATGTCAACCGCTCAATTCTTCTGATTCAAACTATCAGGAAACTTCACCTTCCTCTGGTGACTCTATGCAATCGAACCTGCCGGCTTTCAAGACTGTACCCGGGTAATGATGATCATCTCTTGTTGTGCTTTATCTTTACTCATACTTTTGTACTAACCTTTTGTTCTTTCAGTGCCCAGGCAAAGCTCAGTAAGAGAGCGAAGAAGAATAAGCCAGTCGAAGACCCGGTCCTGACTGAACCGGAGGCTTCAGCTCAAGAGCCGCCCGCTGCCTCTGCTCCTGAAGCCACCGCTCCAACCGACGAGCCAATCACAGAGACTTCTGCTAACCCGGAGATCTCCAACCCGGCTCAGCCGGCCGATGACCCGGACGTGGTAATTACCCGGATGGAGTTTGTCGAGCCGGGGAGACCCACTGCGCTGGCTAAGTGCTCTGCCAAGGAAGAGTTGCTAGAACGCCGCAGGGCCAAGCTGGACATCACCAACTATGCTAACTTGAGCATTGGAGAGATCATCTCCGGCTATATCAATCAGGTGCACAGCAGCCGGGACTTGGAGATTGACATGGTGAAGCAGATACAACAGAAGTTTGAGGTACCACTCTATTGCTTACTGCATAGTCATCTTTACCATACTCTAGCCCCCAAGTCTACTACTAATGATAGAATATGTTGTAGACTTAATTTCCGGCTTACTTCCATGAACCGGTAATTTGTAGATAGAAACTTTCGACATGCATTAGCCCCCAAGTGCCAAGTGTCTTTGCTTGGAAAGTGCTTGGGACTTTAAAGTTGCATAATAATTGTTCATACTATAACCCGGAAATTGTGCAGGCTGCTTGCAAGAAATTTGAGGCTGATATCTCGGAGCTGAAGAACCGCCTGAAGACTCAGGAAACTGAGACCCGGAAGGCCAACGCCAAATTTGAATCCAGCATTGCTGCTCAAAAGAAGCTGAAGAAGAAGTTTGAAGCTGAAAGGAAGACTTGGGCCGAAGAGAAGGCTGCTCTTGTAAGCCGGGCCGAACAGGCGGAGAAGGCTCTGACGGAGAGAACTGCCAAACTCTCCGGCTTAAAACGCCATGTGTCACAGATGGTCGCCGCAATCTTCGGTAAGTCATCCTGCAGGGTTTGAACAAGTTTACAGTCTTTATATCTCATAACTTCCATCATTGATAGCGGCTTATCTTACTTTGTTAAACAGGTCCCAGAAGCGCCAACCTCAATCAGAACGTGCTGACCAAGCTGAAGGCCGTGTACACCCTGGTGGAGCAACTCTACACCGGGTCACAGCGCGCTTTGGCCGTGGTGGCCCTATCCAATGAGGTTCGGACTCACCTGGCGGACGTACTTCGCCGGCTTGCCGTTCTTCCTCAGCTTTTCCAAGAGCTGCGACGGGCCTCTGCAAGAGCCGGAGCCATAGCTGCTCTGAGTCGGGCCAAGGCTTTCCTTCCAGAGCTAGACCCGGCTGACATTGCACTTGGTTATCCCAGCCTGAAGGAAGACGGCACCCCCTTCGACCAAAAAGACTTTGCTGCCTGTGTGAAGATCGTGCGCCCGGTGGCCACCCTGATTGGGAATGACACCAATCTGACCAAGTACCAGCCGGGCTACGACGTAGAGAATCAGAGAATCCCCACTCCGCGTTATGAAGCCATCAGCTTGGTCCCGCCGACTCGTAAGCACACCTTTGCCCCAGAAATTGACCCGGCCGGGTTAATTTACGAGGAGGCTCAATTTGAAGCTTTGAGCGGCATTGACTAGAAATCGTCAACCTTCCAGGTCATGGGAACAGCCGGAGGAGCGGAGAGGGATGAGCCGGAAGCTTCGACCCGGCAAGCATCTTGACTCTTTAGACGGCCCATGATGATGCTTGTTAAACAATGCTTCACCCTTTTGGACTCGGGGAGTCTTGTAATAGAGTAGGACCAACATTTTAACTTTGTCGTGCCATCGTGCACGTGTTGAATGCTTAACTCCATTGAAGCTGCTTCCTTATATTCTTCCGGGTCATAATTGATCATTTATTTTCCTTAAGCTCGAATAGCTGTCTTTAACCATCCTGAATAGAAAAACAAGTCACAAGTCTCTAGGCGGCTTACCGCATTGAGAATCACAGTCTCATACATATAACCCGGAATATGAATCTAAGTAACCAAAGACTGGTCCTCAATTATGTCCTTTGGTGTGACCATAATAGCATACTTACAGGCCTTCAAGTATGCTTCCGGTTTATGTAACCCGGATAATAAGGTTGGTACCTCCACTCCGGTTTACCAGTCTTGACAATGCTGATTGTGTGTGACTAACACAGTGAATCAAAGTTAAGTCGGCAGAATAAGAACCGCCGCGTACACTGTTGACACAACCAGAAGAACTTGTTGTAAATCAGAAAATCAAAACTTAGGGGCTTCCGGTTCGAATACGACCAGAGACCCGTCCCAAAGGGGTTAAGCTAAGATTCGAATGCGATCATATAGCCCCCAGTGGGTTTGGCGATGCCGATCAAGAGGGTACCGACAGCTATGTTCTCTTTGGTTCGAATACGACCAATGTTGAACAGGAAGCCCCCAAATGACCTTAAGAGTTGTTTAACGACGCTGATTCGAATACGATCCACGTTGGTTCCCAAAGGGGGTTGAGCTATGATTCAAATATGATCAAAGAAAACTCCCCAATGAGCTCGGCACTTTGCCAATCAAGTGCGTATCGACAGCTATGTTCTCTTTGGTTCGAATACGACCTATGTTTAAACAGGAAGCCCCAAGTGATCATATTGCGTACGGCTAGATTCGAATACGATCATAAGCCGGATCCACCTCCAAGTTACCATCTGATCTTGTAATGGAAACAACACATTTACCTTTGGAGGAGAAAAAGGACAGAGGTCCTGCTTTATTGCTTATCATAATATATACATGGCTTATAGAAATATGTACATTATGAGAGCCGGTGGCTCAAGTGTAATAAGGCCGAACCTGAGCTATGTTCCACGGCCGACGGGTTTCTTCCTCCGACTTACGCGAATCTTTATGCTCCCGAACGTCAATAAGGTAGTATGACCCGTTGTGCAAGTTCTTGCTGACCACAAAGGGCCCTTCCCAAGGCGGGGATAGCTTGTGCGCATCTGTTTGATCTTGGATGAGCCGAAGCACCAGATCACCTTCCTGGAAGACCCGGGACTTAACCCGGCGACTGTGATAACGGCGGAGGTCTTGTTGGTAAATTGCTGAGCGAGCTGCTGCCACGTCACGCTGTTCGTCCAACAAGTCAAGATCATCTTGGCGCGCCTGTTCATTATTCGCTTCAACATAAGCCGCCACTCGAGGCGAGTCATGACGGATGTCACTGGGGAGGACTGCTTCCGCTCCATAAACCATGAAGAAAGGCATATAACCCATAGATCTGTTAGGAGTAGTATTGATGCTCCATAACACGGAGGGTAACTCCTCCACCCAACAACCCGGCGTCCGTTGCAAAGGGACCAAAAGCCGGGGCTTGATGCCTTTCAGAATCTCCTGATTAGCTCTCTCAGCTTGACCATTGGATTAAGGGTGAGCCACTGATGAAACATCAAGTCGAATATGCTCTCGTTGACAAAACTCCTCCATGGCGCCCTTGGACAGATTGGTACCATTGTCAGTTATAATGTTGTGTGGAAAGCCAAAGCGAAATATCACCCTTTTCATGAACTGAACCGCCGTGGCTGCGTCACACTTGCTAACTGGCTCTGCTTCAACCCACTTTGTGAATTTGTCAACTTCCACCAAGAGGTGGGTCTTCTTGTCCTTCGACCTTTTAAAAGGCCCAACCATATCAAGCCCCCAGACCGCAAATGGCCAAGTGATTGGTATCATCCTCAGCTCCTGAGCCGGCACATGAGCCCGTCGCGAGAACCTCTGGCAACCATCACATTTACTGACTAAGTCCTCCGCATCAGCATGAGTCGTCAGCCAATAAAAACCATGACGAAAAGCCTTGGCCACAAGGGATTTTGAGCCGGCATGATGGCCACAACCCCCTTCGTGAATCTCACGCAAGATTTCTTGACCTTCCTCAGGGGAGACACAACGCTGGAACGCTCCCGTAACACTGCGGCGATGCAGCTCACCATTGATAACAACCATTGACTTAGACCGCCGGGTTATTTGTCTGGCCAAAGTTTCATCCTCAGGCAAATCTCCCCGGGTCATGTAAGCCAAGTATGGCACCGTCCAGTCCGGGGTGATGTGGAGAGCCGCCACCAACTGTGCCTCCGGGTCAGGGATAGCCAAGTCTTCCTCTGTAGGTACTTTAACAGAAGGGTTATGCAGGATGTCCAAGAAAGTATTAGGCGGCTCCGGTTTTCGCTGAGAGCCAGGGCGGCTTAATGCATCAGCCGCCTTGTTCTTCCTGCGATCGATGTGCTCTACTTGGTAACCCTGAAAGTGTCTAGCAATGGCATCAACTTCATGGCGATAAGCCACCATGAGAGCGTCCTTGGAATCCCACTTGCCTGATACTTGTTGAGCCACTAAGTCTGAGTCGCCGAAGCACCTTACTCGGCTTAAGCTCATCTCCTTAGCCATCCGAAGACCATGGAGCAAGGCCTCGTACTCAGCCGCATTGTTAGTGCAAGGAAACATCAACCGTAGCACATAATGAAACTTGTCACCTTTAGGGGAAGCCAATACAACTCCAGCCCCCGAGCCCTCCAATTGCCTAGACCCATCAAAGTGAATAGTCCAATATGTATTATCCGGCTTTTCTTCAGGCACCTGTAGCTCCGTCCAATCGTTGATGAAATCCACCAAAGCTTGAGATTTAACAGCAGTGCGTGGTACGTATTTTAGACCATGAGGCCCAAGTTCTATAGCCCATTTAGCCACTCTCCCTGTGGCCTCTCTGTTTGATGATATCTCCAAGGGGGGCAGAACTAACCACAGTGATAGGGTGACCCTGAAAATAGTGCTTAAGCTTCCGGCTTGCCATGAATACACCATAAACAAGCTTCTGCCAATGTGGATACCGCTGTTTGGACTCTATGAGCACCTCGCTGACGTAGTAAACCGGCCGCTGAACCGATACTCTTTACCCTCTTCCTTGCGCTCCACCACCACAGCCACGCTGACGGCTCGTGTGTTAGCAGCTACATACAGTAATAAGGGCTCCTTATCAACCGGAGCAGCCAGAACTGGGGGCTCTGCCAGCTGTCTCTTCAAATCCTCAAAAGCAGTATTAGCAGCATCATTCCAGACGAAGTCATCAGTTTTCTTCATCAACTGGTACAATGGCATGGCCTTCTCACCCAAACGGCTTATAAACCAGCTTAAAGCAGCGATACGACCCGCCAGGCGCTGGACGTCGTTTATACACGCCGGCTTAGCCAGAGAGGTGATTGCCTTGATCTTCTCCGGGTTAGCTTCAATGCCTCTATGAGAAACCAGAAAACCCAAGAGCTTGCCTGCAGGAACACCAAAAACACACTTGGCTGGGTTAAGCATCATCTTGTATACCCGGAGATTATCAAAGGTTTCCCTCAGGTCATCTATCAAGGTTTCCTTCTCCCTGGACTTAACCACAATATCATCCACATAGGCATGAACATTGCGCCCAATCTGGTTATGAAGACAGTTCTGCACGCAACGCTGATAAGTCGCCTGTGCACTCTTGAGTCCAAAAGGCATAGACACATAACAGAAGGCTCCAAAGGGAGTGATGAACGCCGTCTTCTCCTGGTCCTTAATTGCCATTTTAATCTAATGGTATCCAGAGTAAGCATCCAAGAAACTTAAGCGCTCGCAACCCACCGTAGCATCAATGATTTGATCAATACGGGGAAGGGCAAAAGGATCAGCCGGACATGCCTTGTTTAAGTCCGTGTAGGCCACACACATCCGCCAGGTGCCATTCTTCTTGAGCACGAGCATCGGGTTAGCTAACCACTCTGGGTGAAAGACTTCAACAATAAACCCGGCGGCCAAGAGCCGGGCCACCTCTTCTCCAATGGCTTTCCGCCTTTCCTCATTAAATCGCCGAAGGAATTGTCTGACCGGCTTGAATTTCGGATCAACATTGAGTGTGTGCTCAGCGAGTTCTCTAGGTACACCTGGCATGTCAGAAGGTTTCCATGAAAAAATGTCCCTATTCTCACGGATGAACTCGATGAGCGCGCTTTCCTATTTTGGATCCAGATTGGCACTGATGCTAAACTGCTGAGATGAATCACCTGGAATGAAATCAACAAGTTTAGTCTCATCAGCCGACTTAAATTTCATTGCCAGCTCATGCTCCGTAGTCGGCTTTTTCAGAGAGGTCATATCTGTTGGGTCAACATTGTCCTTGTAAAATTTCAACTCCTCTGTTGCACAAACAGATTCTGCATAAGCCGCATCGCCTTCCTCACACTCCAAGGCCACCTTCCCGCTGCCATGAACCGTAATGGTCCCATTGTGACCCGGCATCTTGAGCTGTAAATACACGTAACTTTGAAGTTTTGGATGAACCGGGCTTTCAGCTCAGCCCAAGACCCGATGGAATTCGGTGGTAGCCCTTTCAACCAAGTGCGGGCAGTCCCATCTAACATCATGGTGAAGTACTTGGCCATCACCGCTTCACTGACCTCCAACAATTCCATGGCCATCTCGTAACTCTCGATCCAGGCTCCGGGTTGTAAATCAGCTGTGTAATTAGGCACCTTCCTAGGCCCTTTGAAGTCCTTGGGTAGACGTTCATTCCGGAGAGCCGGCACTAAACAAGGGACACCTCCGGTCCTCGTAGGGATACCCACGTCGACGGAAGTCGTCGGATAAGCCGAGGGTGTGTGGTAAGCCGTCAACTGAGGCACCTGCTCCGCCTCTTGCCGTGCTCTGTCTTGGTCTGTTGCGTGAAAGGCTCCGTTATGAGCCGGGCCATGGCCAGGGGGCAAGTCATGGCGTCGAACATTACTTGAGCCGGTCACTGAAACCATGTGTCTGCTATAACTCGGGCTCCGGCCTGGACGAGGGGTTGAATGGATCCTGTCCCGGCTGTAAGAGTATGCCTCTTGCTGTGCCAGTGCTGTCTGAAGGAGTTCTCTGACCCGGCGGGTTTCAACAGCCGTTGGAGAGTCGCCGTCAATTTGGAGAGCCGGCAGCCGTGTTGCCGCAGCGACCATGTTTTCCAGCGGGTTAGCATAATGACCCGGTGGTATTGGCACATACTGAGGCGGGGCAGGGTTCACCTGGGGAGGCCCCATCACTTGTGGCTGAATAGGTGTCCCAGCCCCGGGCACTATGATCTAAGGCGGGTTACTAGACCCTGCACCTGGCGTGTTGAAGAGGTTTCGAGGATTGTAGACCGGAGGGAGTCGAGATTGGGCCTTTTGATGCCTCCTTCTCATGACCTCATTGGACGCGTTCTGATCCATCGTGAGCCGGAAGGACTGCGCCTGAATCAACTGAGTCTTGGCGTCGAGAGCCGCCCTCTCCGCAGCCATCCTGATCCCTTCCGCCGCCAGATCCTCCTTGGCTTTCACTAGATCTAACTTTAACAGCGCCACCTCCGCGTCATGTTGAGCTTGATCCGCCGGGTCAACCGTGGCGGTCAACAGGGCCGTCATCTTGTCCGTGAGATCCATCAGCACCTAAGCCGGTGAGGGCACCGGGTTTCCTGACCCAGCGGCAGGGTTTTGAATAGGCTGTGCACCGGCCATGAAGATTCCAACCCGGCTCGGGGCTCAAAAGGGTCCGGAATCTTGAATTTGATACAACGAGTTTGACTCATCTGTGGACGACTCGCCGTCAGAGTCGGCGGCCGTCTCATCACCAGATCCAGACCCTACAGAGAGTCCTCCATGAACACATCCCACAAAAACATGCTTCAAGGCAGGTAGAGCCCGGGCGGGTCGTGCACGCTGAGCTGTCTCGATGAGACCGGCGCAGAGATCCGGCTCAGGGCCTGGCTCACCAATCTTGCCAATGAAGACATGAATTCCGGCGAAGGGGACCCGGTACCCGTACTCAATCGAGCCGGCGTCGGGGCCCCAGTTTGCATCGTCGAGGTAGAGCTTGCCACGATGACTCTTGGTCATCCGGCCCACAGCGTATCCCTTGAGCCCTTCTAAGCTGCCCTTCAAGAACTCAAATCCACCGTGCGCCAGCCCCACGGTGGGCGCCAACTGTCGTGGAATTGTCACGGCAGATGTCCTCGTGCTAGGACTTAGTCGTGGAGCCATCGCAACTAGGAAGCTTAAAGGGGTTAAACGGGGCAAGGAACACGGGGGTTATACTGGTTCGGCCCCTTACGGTGAAGGTAAAAGCCTACGTCCAGTTGAGGTGGTATTGCTTATGGTTTCGATGATCAGGGAGCTTGATCGCTATGCCTGGCTCTCGATGAGATCTTCCCTCTCCTGAACCGCCGCCGGGTCGCCCCTTTATATAGAGAGGTTGACGCCCAGTGGCTCTCAGAGTCCCGGCCGGCTCATAACAGTGTCCGGCTCGGACTCTTATCTATTCTTGCCTTACACTACAAGTTTTACCCTAACGACGGCTAATGCTACGGGCCTTAAGCCATCTCCGGGTCTTGGGCCCGTTATTGACCCGCCGTCTTCATCTTTGGTACTGGGCTTCGCGTAGTAACCATCATGGGTTACCCGGCCCCTCCTGGGCGGGTGACTCCGACGGTTATATCCTCAACATTAATCATAGAATTGCATCGCCTTATCACCCACAGTCTAGTGGTCAAGTAGAATTGAGCAGTAGAGAGCTCAAATTAATTTTGCAAAAGACTGTTAATAGATCTTGAAAGAATTGGTCCAAGAAACTGGATGATGCATTATGGGCCTATAGAACTGCATATAAAAATCCTATGGGTATGTCTCCGTATAAAATGGTTTATGGAAAAGCATGTCACTTACCTCTCGAACTAGAACATAAGGCTTATTGGGCTATTAAAGAGCTCAACTATGATTTCAAACTTGCCGGTGAGAAGAGGTTATTTGACATTAGCTCACTTGATGAATGGAGAACCCAAGCCTATGAGAATGCCAAATTGTTTAAAGAAAAAGTTAAAAGATAGCATGACAAAAGGATACAAAAGCGTGAGTTTAATGTAGGTGATTATGTATTGCTATACAACTCTCGTTTAAGATTTTTTGCAGGAAAACTTCTCTCTAAATGGGAAGGCCCTTACTTTATTGAGGAGGTCTATCGTACCGGTGCCATAAAAATCAACAACTTCGAAGGCACAAATCCGAAGGTGGTTAACAGTCAAAGAATCAAACACTATATCTCAGGTAATCCTATAAATGTTGAAACCAATGTTATTGAAACCGTAACCCCGGAGGAATACATAAGGGACAGTTTCGGGAACGTTTCAGACTCCGAAAAGGAATAGGTATGTGGTACGGTAAGTAAACCGACTCCAAAACAGTTCTAATGGCAATTTTTCTCCGTTTTGGAATATTGAGAAAAATAGAAAAATAAGAAGCAGTCCGGGAAGGACACGAGGCCTCCACGAGGGTGGAGGGCGCGCCCTACCCTACTGGGCGCGCCCCCCTACCTCGTGGGCACCTCGTGTGCTCTCCGGACTCCGTTTTCTTGCATGTTACGTATTTTAGTCGGTAAAAATTAATTATATAATCTCCTGAAGATCTTGACTCCTGTATCACGCAATTATCCTTTGTTTTTGTTTCGAGTTGTTTCTGCCGCAGATTTGGAGCAAGATGTCATCTCAGGATTCTGACGGAGAGAGCTATGTCTCATACCTCACTGCTGATCCCAAGACCTATGGAGATCTATCTCCTTGTGGTCGAACTACGGATGAGGAGGAGGATGCTCATTTGATGAAGATCGAATATTCAAGTTCGGACGAGGAAGATGTCCCTCTACCTCAACCTGGGGATATGCACGTGAAGTTCAAGAAATCCAGTCTCCCTGAGAGAGCTAAATTATCTAACAACTGATCCATTCCTTCTCGTTTTCGGCAGAAAAGCAGAGGAGATTTATGTGATAAGATCTTGAAGCTGGAATTGGAGGTCGATGATTTAAAGGAGGAAATTGCCCTTCTCAATTATAGTATGAAGAAGCTAAAGGCACAACTTTCATCATCAACAACTCCATCATTACCACCTCTAAAGAAGGAGACATAATCACATGGGTATGGGCACTCCCCTTGGCATTTGCCAAGCTTGGGGGAGGTGCCCCGGTATCTTATCACCACCACACTCCTATCTTTACTGTTTCTCTTAGTTCGATCCTATTAGTAGTATCTTGATCTAGTAGAATAAAGTTTTGGTATGATCTAGTTTCGAGTTTTGCTTTATGATCCTTCTATGTAATCGAGTCCGTGAGCTATATATAATAAAGATTAGTGTTGAGTCAAGGGCTTGATTATCTTGCTATGATCTTGAGGGAATAAAAGAAAAAGAAAAGAATAAAAAGAAATAAAAAGAGATCATATTGATCTTATGGAGAGTAATGACTTCACATAGAAATAGTATGATGATTAAAAATTGTTGAGAGTTGACAAACATAGTTTTGGTCATCGTTGCAATTAATAAGAAGTAATAAAGAAAGAGAGGTTTCACATATAAATATACAATCTTGGACATCTTTTATGATTGTGAGCACTCATTAAAATATGACATGCTAAAGAGTTGATGTTGGACAAGGAAGACAACGTAATGGGTTATGTTTTCTTATATCTAAGATAAAGTATATTGTCATGGATCATCCAACATGTTGAGCTTGCCTTTCCCCCTCATGCTAGATAAATTCTTTGCACCAAGTAGAGATACTACTTGTGCTTCCAAATACCCTTAAACCCAGTTTTGCCATAAGAGTCCACCATACCTACCTATGGATTGAGTAAGATCCTTCAAGTAAGTTGTCATCGGTGCAAGCAATAAAAATTGCTCTCTAAATATGTATGATCGATTGGTGTGGAGGAAATAAGCTTTGTACGATCTTGTGATGTGGAAGAAATAAAAGCGACGGACTGCATAATAAAGGTTCATATGACATGTGGCAATATAAAGTGGCGTTCTTTCGCATTAAGATTTTGTGCATCCAACTCTGAAAGCGCATGGCAACCTCTGCTTCCCTCTGCGAAGGGCCTATCTTTTATTATCTTCTACCTTATGCAAGAGTCATGGTGATCTTCACCTTTCCTTTTTACATTTTATCCTTTGGCAAGCACAATATGTTGGAAAGATCCTGATATATATATATATATATATATATATATCTAATTGGATGTAGGTTAGCATGAGTTATTATTGTTGACATTACCCTTGAGGTAAAAGGTTGGGAGGCGAAACTATAAGCCCCTATCTTGCTCTGTGTCTGATTAAAACTCCGTAACCACAAGTATTGCGTGAGTGTTAGCAATTATGAAAGACTAAATGATAGTTGAGTATGTGGACTTGCTAAAAAGCTCTGACATAGACTCTTTCTGATGTTATGATAAATTGTAATTGCTTCAATGACTGAGATTATAGTTTGTTGGTTCTCAATAAAGTTTCTGATTCATACTTTGTATTGTGAATAGATTATTACTTGAGCATAAGAGATCATATGACAAAATCCATATATGTTGCTGTTATGAGAATGATCATGATGCCCTCATGTCCGTATTTTATTCTATCAACACCTCTACCTCTAAACATGTGGACATATTTATCGTTATCGGCTTGCGCTTGAGGACAAGCGAGGTCTAAGCTTGGGGGAGTTGATACGTCCATTTTTGCATCATGCTTTTATATCGATATTTATTGCATTATGGGCTGTTATTACACATTATGTCACAATACTTATGCCTATGATCTCTTATTTTACAAGGCTTACATAATGAGGGAGAATGCCGGCAGCTCGAATTCTGGGCTGGAAAAGGAGCAAATATTAGAGACCTATTCTGCACAACTCCAAAAGTCATGAAACTCCACGAAAGTTATTTTTGGAAATAATAAAAAATACTGAGCGGAAGAAATACCACAGGGGGCCCACACCCTTGCCACGAGGGTGGGGGGCGCGCCCTACCCCCCTGGGCGCGCCGCCTGCCTCGTGGCCCCCCTGTTGGCCCTCCGGTGCCCATCTTCTGCTATATGAAGTCTTTCGTCCGAAGAAAAATCATAAGCAAGCTTTCAGGACGAGACTCCGCCGCCACGAGGCGGAACGTTGGTGGAACCAATCTAGGGCTCCGGCAGAGCTGTTCTGTTGGGGGCACTTCCCTCCGGAGGGGGAAATCATCGCCATCGTCATCACCAACGCTCCTCTCATCGGGAGAGGGCAATCTCCATCAACATCTTCACCAGCACCATCTCCTCTCAAACCCTAGTTCATCTCTTGTATCCAATTCTTGTCTCTAATTCTGGGATTGGTACCTGTATGTTGCTAGTAGTGTTGATTACTCCTTGTAGTTGATGCTAGTTGGTTTATTTGGTGGAAGATCATATGTTCAGATCCTATATGCATATTAATACTCCTTTGATTATGAAAATGAATATGCTTTGTGAGTAGTTACGTTTGTTCCCGAGGACATGGGAGAAGTCTTGCTATTAGTAGTCATGTGAATTTGCTATTCGTTCGATATTTTGATGAGATGTATGTTGTCTATCCTCTAGTGGTGTTATGTGAACGTCGACTACATGACACTTCACCATTATTTGGGACTAGAGGAAGGCATTGGGAAGTAATAAGTAGATGATGGGTTGCTAGAGTGACAGAAGCTTAAACCCTAGTTTATGCGTTGCTTCATAAGGGGCTGATTTGGATCCATATGTTTCATGCTATGGTTAGGTTTACCTTAATACTTTTGTTGTAGTTGCGGATGCTTGCAATAGAGGTTAATCATAAGTGGGATGCTTGTCCAAGTAAGGGCAGCACCCAAGCACCGGTCCACCCACATATCAAATTATCAAAGTACCGAACATGAATCATATGAACATGATGAAAACTAGCTTGACGATATTTCCCATGTGTCCTCGGGAGCGCTTTTCTCTATATAAGAGTTTGTCCAGGCTTGTCCTTTGCTACAAAAAGGATTGGGCCACCTTGCTGCACTTTACTTTTGTTACTTGTTGCTCGTTACAAATTACCCTATCACAAAACTATTTGTTACCTATAATTTCAGTGCTTGCAGAGAATACCTTGCTGAAAACTGCTTATCATTTCCTTCTGCTCCTCGTTGGGTTCGACACTCTTACTTATCGAAAGGACTACGATAGATCCCCTATACTTGTGGGTCATCAGTACCCAATTTTTTCCTTAGGGTATCCTACGAAGATGCACTTGTCCGATTTGGGTTCGAGCTTATCAGGCTGAAGCCTTTTGACATAAGTGTTGCAGCCCCAAATTTTAAGAAACGGCAGCTTAGGTTTCTTGCCAAACCACAGTTCATACGCTGTCGTCTCAACGGATTTAGACGATGCCCTATTTAACGTGAATGCAGTTGTCTCTAATGCATAACCCCAAAATGATAGTGGTAAATCGGTAAGAGACATCATAGATCGCACCATATCTAACAAAGTACGGTTACGACGTTCGGAAACACCATTACGCTGTGGTGTTCCAGGTGGCGCGAGTTGTGAAACTATACCACATTGTTTTAAATGAAGGCCAAACTCGTAACTCAAATATTCACCTCCGCGATCAGATCGTAGAAACTTTATTTTCTTGTTACGATGATTCTCCACTTCACTCTAAAATTCCTTCAACTTTTCAAATGTTTCGGACTTGTGTTTCATTAAGTAGATATACCCATATCTGCTCAAATCATCTGTGAAGGTCAGAAAATAACCATACCCGCCGCGTGCCTCAACACTCATTGGACCGCATACATCGGTATGTATTATTTCCAATAAGACATTGGCTCGCTCCATTGTTTTGGAGAACAGAGTTTTAGTCATCTTGCCCATGACGCATCACTACAAAAAAAAGATACTTCCGTGATGATATGTGTTTGTCACAGTAGGTCACCGTTCCTGTCATGCATGTACATCCATGACAATTTTATGACAGAATCAGGATAGTCATACATGTGCTGTCGTAGAAGTGTTCCATGACATTACCAAAATTATCATCACGGAAGTGTCCACTTCCATGACGAAAAATCACGCGTCATAGAAGTGCTTTCGTCAAGGGTGACTGACACGTGGTATCCACCGTAACGGCTCGCCGTTAAGCTATCGGGTCCGGTTTTGGATCCGATAACCCGTTAACAGCCCGGACCAATGTTGATTTTCCACGTGTAAAATTCTCATTGGCCGGAGGAAACACGTGTCTGCTCCTC
Organism: Aegilops tauschii subsp. strangulata; assembly: GCF_002575655.3. Taxonomy (NCBI): domain Eukaryota; kingdom Viridiplantae; phylum Streptophyta; class Magnoliopsida; order Poales; family Poaceae; genus Aegilops; species Aegilops tauschii. The sequence goes on from NC_053041.3 coordinate 74,224,893, forward strand.
GGTGGGCCAGATGTCGCCCGTGCATTGGAAGAGACATGCCTATCATACGTCGACACGTGGTAGGGCCCAACAGAGGCCCATATAGGTTAAAAAGGCCGGCCCAGTCAAAGGCCCGTAGTACTAACTCAGGTACTAGTGGGCCAGCCCAATAACGGCCTGTTTAAAAGAGGCCCATTTACGGCCCGAAGCCAGATCTGGCCCGTTAATTGTTCGCCGAATATTTGGGCCCAATTACAGCCCAGTGAATTTCGGCCTGTTAGAGGCCCGATGTAGACATGGGCCCATTTCAGCCCGGTGTGTCTTTCGGCCTGGGAATGGCTCGTGCTGCCCATGGGCCATATATGGTTCGACGCGACATCCGGCCCACTAACGGCCCGTGATAAAGGTGGCAACAGTTCAGCCCAACGTGACTTTGGTCCTGTTAAAGGCCTGTCGTATAATTCGGCCCGTTGATGCATGTACTAAGCTTTTGGCCTCTTAAAGGCCCATGATATCAGTGGGCCAACTAAGGCCCAAGCTATGTTTCGGCCTGGTAACGGCCCGTCATATAACTGGGCCAAAAAAGGCCCGGTCTACATTTCAGCCTGCTGAAGACCCGTCAACGACTAGTGAAAATTGAGGCCCAACATGCATTTCGGCCTGCTAAAGGCCCATGGTTTCTTCTGGGCCATAATAGGCCAGTAGAATATTCAGCCTGTTAATGGCCCACTGCTACCTGGGCCAATCTAAGCGTTGGGTCCACAAAAGGCCCAACTAAAATTTAGGCCGAATATAGGCCGGAGTAAGTTGTGGGCGTGGCGCAAAGTGTGTAGGCCCCAATGGCCATTCGGGCCCAAGAAAGATGCAGGCCGGCCCAATTGTGGCCCGCTAAAAACCAGGCCCGTTAGAGGCGAATGTTTCGGCCCGGTCGACTACATCAGATTTTTTTTAGATAGCGAATGATGGCAGTAACTAGTAGGAATTAAGAACAAACCTACTCTATACAATAAAGAAATTATGGCATATTAACTTAGAATAAACCTACACTATACAATAAAGGATTTATGGTATATTTCATCCACTGGGTATCGAAGTTTGCCACCAGTGATCATAAAGCGCAATGAAGAAGCAGATTACAAAAACTGGGCACCATTGCAGCGTAACAAAATAATACTGAACCGAGACCACATCCAAGACAGTTCAAGAAAGATTAGCCTTGCGCGGGAACTGCTGCGCAAGCTGCTGAGCAAGGCTGTGAGACCGGCCTAGCATGTCGGTCATAGCTTCCAGATGTAGCTGTTTAGCAATGAGGTTCTCATTGGTGTTCTCTGCAATCTTTCTTAGAGACAGGACTTCAAGTCGAAGTTGAGTTGCAGAATGCCTTTCTGCTAGAACATGGGACTGAAGAAGTCGAACTGATTCAGACAGCGAGTTCTGTGAGCTTGTCTGACTGCTAGTCTCAAGTAACTTGAACACTGCATCAAGACAAGACTTTGGGGTTATCTCGCTATCTTCAAGATGTTTTGCCTTCTTTGCTGCAATATATGTTGGGTTTGTCTCACAGCCTTCAGTAGACTTGTGCATGCCATCAGGCATATCACCCTGAAACAAGCAGAGAGATGACAGGTTTTCCACGTGTATAAAAAAAGATGATAACTGTGTTGTCAATTCGATCCAATTTCAAATTACAAAATACAGAGTAAGTTCAAAATATCAATAGCATAATCTGGCATTGTTCATAATGCGGGGAGCTTCACCACATTACTGGATTACCATGTCAACATAACAAGCATAGATGAAGGGAAAAGACAATCATTGTATCTATTTTGGTTAATGTGCATGGCATGTTGTTCATATCATCAGCCACATCAGTAAGATAAAATAGGAGATGACAAGGTGCATACGTGGGCTGCTTCACCACACACTGGATTATAGATCCACAAAAACAAGCATACATATAGGGAGTATTGAGTAATGTGCATGGTATGAATAAGGAATTTGATTTTACAAGTAAAACTTGGAACTTACGGTTCTTGCGAACATGCATTTTGATCGAAACAGCAAACTAAACAGCAGTAAACGATAGGGAGTATGAGCAAATTAAACAGCAGTTGAGGATAAAGGCTTTAGAAGGACTGACTTACATTAACAGTTAACACCGGCTTTATAATCCCCTTCTCCATGTCAAGGGAAGGATAACTCAAGAATTTCAGCACATAATCTTCTTCATAAGCATTGCCTATACTCTACATTTTGTAGAGAGTAATTATAGATATGATAATACTGGAAGGGATAGAGGATAATGAAGATAAGATGCAAATTGATGCTACATAATCAACTACCAATCCCTAGAAGTACAAGCGTTACAGGACAAAATGTACTGACAAGAGCAATGGGCTACACTTCTACACTGACATTGTCAGTGTATTCAACTTTTTGGTAAGATTAAATATATATCTGATATCTTTTAGTAAATGGTGGGCGAGGGAGATAAGATGCAGAATGCTACACAATGAACCAGTCCCTCTTCCCATAATACAAGAGTGTTTTGAACACTAGTGTACTGTACAAAACGTTCTTATATTATGGGACAGAGGGAGTAGCTGTTAATGTAAGTACAGTGGTAGACGACGTTCAGTCCTTACAAGAGGACTGCAGAGCCAAACCTCTTCAAAAGCATTGGGTTGATTCTAAATTTATGTAAGAGTCCATACGGATCTTATAATGTCCACCAAATGGACGATAACGAGGCAAACATGTGCAGTGATGCTACATAATCAAACAACTATGAAAGTAAGTATGGTCATACAGGGCAAGAGGAACTCACAAGAGCAATGCAGTGTGCAGTATAGTTGCGAGATTCTATGGTCCCTTGAGAATGAATGTTCTTCTGCTAACAGTTTTCGTACAAGTGAGACATTAACGCAAATGCAGAAATGTAGTTCAAATTGTGATGTGATATCATAGACAGTACCTTACGCTGCAGATGAGACCAATGTGTAAGAAAATTATTCCAGTCACTGTCGGATAAATGTAGCACCAGAGACTTTACAGAAATTTCGTTTAGAGGCTTGCCAGCGAAGTGCGCTTGCCTCAGGTAGGAACGATACTTCATCAACGAGTGCTTGAAAAGTGCAACCAACCCTTGCTCATCTTGACAATCTAGTTTGGTCCTCGCCTATTTAAAAGAATGAAATCTTGTGTCTTATGTCAGCAGAAACATATGCAGTAATTACCATGAATAACATTAGTACATTACTTACGCGTAAGTTGCGGAGGAAGACTGGAAATTGTTCTGTGTCTGCGGTATAATGTTTCCATGAAGGAAAGATGCGCACAATGTTCCTGACAACAATATAAGCTTCGTCTTCTAAACTGGGAAGAAATGGAACAGGGGTCCTATTTGCTGCAATTGGGGCTCTCTCTGGTTCAAAAAGGGATTTGGCAACTGGATTTGGTGTACTCTTTGCTGGAATGGGGCTTTTGTGTCGTAGAGCTGGTGCTATGTCAACTGACATCATCATACTGTTTGCTGCAGTTGGGGTCTACTGAGTTGGGGCATCAGAAATGACCAGTGTAGTAGGGCTAGAGTCTGCTAGAGTTGGGGTGTTTTGCGGGTTAGGTGATATTGCAACTACACCTAATGGGCTATTTGATTTATCAGGTGTCACTACCTTTTCCAAATACTTTGCTTGTGCTCCTCCGCGATCAGCAATCGCCCTCTTCCTTTTGAATGTCTGATACACAAGAACAACATTTGAATGGATAAATATGGTATGATGACAGATGGAATATGTACTGAAAATGGATAGGCAGGGCGTATTCACATACACGATGTGTAAACTAAGCTAATGGCAGTGCAACAAAGTAGAAGCAATGCAAAGCATCAGATGCAAGATATGTGCGACCAATACAACCGTGGAAAGTTAGAGCAAGCACCTTGATGGGTGAATAAGATAGGGCACCTGCCTCTGACTCCTCCACTAGGGAGCTACATTGACTTAGGTCTCCCTCTAGCTCAGAATCACTATTAGGATCATATTCTGAGCATGAATCTGTAGGGGGAGAGCGTTTGCATTGCATTGCATCCAGACTTGATTTCAGTCCCTTAATGCCAAGTTTGACAGCCATGGCATTGTTCTGCTTTATTCTTTTCATGTGCGCAAGCTCATAATCATTATGATGTTGTTCAGAATCTGAGATTCATGAAAACATAAAAGTAGTCAGATTATCTATGGAATGCATTGCGGATTCAACTCGAAGAGTGTCTCCCTATAAACCCCTGCATATGCAAAGTTCAACCCCAACCGTGCTAACCAGACCACACACAGAAATACAAAACCCTTATGTCTCTATAACAGGCAGACACACATTTCAAAACTGAAGTAGGAACATTAGAATAATATCAAATTTGTATTTGAACAAATAAACCAAGGAATTATGAGTGGCATAATGTTTAGCTTCAAGGGTGGAGTGTTGGTAGTGCGACACAAAGCAAGTAGGCAGATTGTATTCCATGTAAAAGATCGTAGCCTATGTAAAAGCTGGAAATGACACTTTCTTTCTAGACAATGCAATGTTCGTTGCCCACACATGATGGAAGAGATCACGCAGAGAAATACTATTCACTCATGTCTACGGTTCCAGTATTTTGCAGGGTGGTCCACCCAAAAAGAATATTGACAAAAAATATGAGAAGGCAAGCATAGATGTAGTGAATCAATCATTTACTTGTGAGCTCACTAGGACAAGTATGCAGAATTGTAACTGCAGTAAGAGACCGTCCAAAATCTGAATCAAGAAGTTTGTCTAGCACTTACTGTTTGCAACTAATCAACGTGAATAATTGGATATCATATCGAATGAGTAAGAAAGACAAGTAAAATTGTCAACAAACCTGTCCTGCAGTAGTAACCTGGGTCAATGTCACTACGACCAACAATCCAACATGACTAGTGTATGTTCCTAGGGCTGGAATTTTGAAACCCTGTGAACTTTACAGGTACTAAAGATTACTGAAATACATCTGAACCATTAAGTGTAGGTAGCACGCAGCACACAACAAACCCTAATGATAGTCCTGCCTAATGAGTAATTAATCAATTAGAAAATGGGTGATGAGGAGTGGCTGCTGAAGTGCTGAGTGTTGAGGACGTATCTCAGGATAAATCAGGATGGCGTAGTGGGTGCTGCATGCCTGAGCCCTGAACGGACTGGGAAGGTAGGCACGGCGGCGCGCCCGGGCAGCGGTGACGCTGTATGGCGAGCGGCTCCTGACCTCCTGGTTGCTCGGCGTCTCCTCCTAGAGTCATGCCGTCCGGGGACGGCAAGTCGCCGGTGAGGCAGGCGGCTGGGGGCGAGTAGAGATCGAAAGCGCGCAGCAGAACAGAGGGGAATCGGGGCCTGGGATGACCCAAAATCCAAGGGTGGGCCGGCCCACTGTGGGCACCCTGTAGAGATACACACCTGAGCGGCGAACATGCATTTTCGAAACTAAATTAGGAACATTTAGCTGACCAATTAAACGACTCTGTTTTAATAATATCAGATTCGTATTTGAACAATTAAGCTTGTTTAGCTTGATGGGTGGAGCAGTGCTATTATGACACGAAGCACGTATTCTGATCGTATAGTGATCATAAAAGGGGGAAACCCTAAGCATTTTTTTTAGCAAAAGAGGGTTTCCCGTCCGATTTCTATTAAAGAAACCACCACGGAACCAACATGATCAATTAAACCCTAAGCATGATCAATTAAACCGTATTATGACTATGCCATGGCAGATTTAAAGCTGCAAACCGGAGAAATGATATTTAGCATCCATTGTTTGCTTCGAACTAAGAACTAAATTCTAAGAGCTGGAAAGAAAGTAGAGTAACCAAGTTACGATCTATTTTCTGGTTGAGATAAAAAAATTGAGGAGATATGAAGTACCACCTCTCTTGCAGTGCCGAGTAGGCATCGGGGGTGCGATGGCTGTCGGTGGCATTGAAGCAGATCTGCGACGATAGACGGGTGCATCGGGGGATAAGTTCCGTTGCGGTGGAAGAGAAGGTCGTGTGAGCGGCCCTGGGAAAGAGGACGACGACACCGATGAAGCGAGAGGATGCGAGGCAAGGCTCTTGGTCCGTCGCCGTGGATGAGAAACGTCCATCTCTAGTAGTGGATGACGCGGTCTTGGTAGGCGCTCCGGCATGGTGGAGGACGGTGGCAATGGATGGGGTGGAGGACGGCGGCGATGGATGGGGTGGCGGACGGAGGAGGCTGGTGTGGGGATGGTGTTCTAGCGCGGACGGTGTATGAATGGAAAAATGGAGGGAGAGGTACGGGGAACCATGTTTTTGGGACGTGCCTGTCTGAAATATAGGAAAGTTACGAACTTATCCCCCGTTTAAAATTTGGACGTCTCATTGGTTAGGGATAGGGCGGTAATATCGCATCTCGCCAATATTTGCCCAGAGTGATTTCAGGCGAGGAGAGGGTGTTTTGGCGCCCATGGTTGGCGCCCACGGTGTATGAACGGGGCTGACAGGTAGGGCGGTTGTGTCACGTCTGAGTGAAGTTATAAACCTGCCCCTATATTTGCCTACATCGATTTCGGCCGAGTCGAGTTTGTTTTGCCGCCCACCGTGTATGAATGGGGAAATGGAGGGAGAAACAGAGGTCTTTCGGACGAGCTTGAATCAAATGTGTTTTGCCGCCCATGTTTGGTGCCCACCATGTCGGAATGGGCTCAAAGGCGGTCGCGTCACGTCTAATTGAAGTCACTAACCTACCCCTATTGAAAGAAGTGGAAATCGGGCCGATGGATTGTCCGTGTAATGGGTAGACAGTAATTTCCCTCTCCCAAACACTTGGCTGCGGGCAACCGACGTGGGAGTGGACATTTTGCCGCTTCTTTCGAATTTTGGGACAATAAGCATCCACGTTTACCCTGGCAACTAAATTCGAATCCATTTGGTATTCCTATACGAATCTTTATAAATCATTCTATGTGTTTTTATATATCTTCAAAAGCACGACAAAGATGTATTCCACTATCATATATGAATACGATTTACAAATGTTGATACTCAAATTCAGAAGCTAGAATCCAGTTTAAGGTGAATTCGAATATTTGGAACACTTTATGTCCAACTCAAATGTCACACGCATCATAATGTGTACTCCCGTTTAGATATGTACACAAGCGATGTATCAAGATTCAAATACCGAGTCAATCAACCAAGAATGTACATAACTAACAGACATATAAACACTTATAGAGTATATGGATCAATAATATCAACTAACATACATAAGCCAGACCGCTATACTGTTTTTTGCTAGAACAACATCCTTTTTTTAGCAAAGCTACTACATCATCTTGCCCTTTCCGATGTGTGCCACTTATGGTCCATCTATACTACTATTATTGCTAAATGCACATTTAGCCCGATTGGCATATTTGTAGGTCTGGCATAGCAATCAAAATGAAATGTCTCCGAGTCTTATCAATTAATACAGACTTGTAAATAAAATTACAAACCAAAAAACAAAAAACAATTATTACATGATCTCTAAAACAAATGGTTTGATTGATTACATGAACAAACAACACAAAGGTTATTCAAATATGGAAAGAAAATTTCACCCATGATTTACCAAGCGGGAATTTAATTTCCTTTTTTCCTTCAGGACCTTAACAATGCGGTCAGTCTCAGCTTGCTTCATTTTGAAATCCACCAAATATTTAATGGTTGGCTTGAGTACTGCTTGTGATTGTGATGTTTACTTCCTCAACATGTCAACTTGATCTCTAAGTGCAGAAGTAGAATCTCTTTCTACCACTAGTTTAGCCTCTAGAGCATCAGCAGTTGGCAATTCATGATGCACGATTGGGCCGGTGCCACTGTTGTGGGATGATACAACGTCCATGGGGAGATCGCTCTTTGATCTTGGGCTAACCTTTTTTGCCATTGAAGTTCCGATTGGATTCCCAAAAGTTGAAGTTAGCAAAACATCTCAACTGGGAGTTATAACAGCAAACCAGTTAAACAAACAAGGAATTAAAGAGTTTCATTTTGATGCTGAAAAGTAGTTATTAAGATCATTGTAACCGGTTGTTGCAGCAGCAAAGCAGTTAAACAATTTTTTTTTGCAAAAGGTACCTGTTTTGGCATTGGAGTTTCTCTTGGATCCAGAAAAGTTAAGTAGCCAGTAACGTGATTAGAGCAACCGGTTGCAGCAGCAAAGCAGTTAAACAAACAAGTTTTGCAAAAGGAACCTGTTGTGGCATTGGAGTTTCTCTTGGATCCTGAAAAGTTGAGTAGTCAGTAACTTGATTAGAGCAACAAGTTACAGCAGCAAACCTGTTACACAAATATATTTTTGAAAATGTACCTGCTGTGCAATTGGACTTCCAATTCGATCCTGAAAACTTGAAGTTGGAAAGATGATTACAACAACAAGTTACAGCAGCAAACCAGGTAAACAAGGAAGTTTCTGAAAACATACCTGTTGTGGCAACGGAGTTTCAGTTGGATCCTGCAAACTTGAATGTTAGCAATCAATAAATAAAGTTTTGCAAGAGCCATAAGAAACTAACATCAAACTAGTATAACTAACCGGTTTTGGCAACATATTTAATTACACATAAACAAGTAAAACTAACAAGTTCTTGGCAACGTATTGAAGTAACAAGTCGGTATCGTTTACCAATAACACAGACATTGATGACCCACAAGTATAGGGGATCTATCATAGTCCTTTCGATAAGTAAGAGTGTCGAACCCAACGAGGAGCAGAAGGAAATGATAAGCGGTTTCAGCAAGGTATTCTCTGCAAGCACTGAAATAATAGGTAACAGATAGTTTTGTGATAGGATAATTTGTAACGAGCAACAAGTAACAAAAGTAAATAAAGTGCAGCAAGGTGGCACAATCCTTTTTGTAGCAAAGGACAAGCCTGGACAAACTCCTATATAGAGAAAAGTGCTCCCGAGGACACATGGGAATTATCGTCAAGCTAGTTTCATCTCGTTCATATGATTCGCATTCGGTACTTTGATAATTTGACATGTGGGTGGACCGGTGCTTGGGTGCTGTTCTTACTTGAACAAGCATCCCACTTATCATTAACCTCTATTGCAAGCATCCGCAACTACACCAAAAGTATTAAGGTAAACCTAACCATAGCATGAAACATATGGATCCAAATCAGCCCCTTGCGAAGCAACGCATAAACTAGGGTTTAAGCTTCTGTCACTCTAGCAACCCATCATCTACTTATTACTTCCCAATGCCTTCCTCTAGGCCCAAATAATGGTGAAGTGTTATGTAGTCGATGTTCAAATAACACCACTAGAGGATAGACAACATACATCTCATCAAAATATCGAACGAATACCAAATTCACATGACTACTAATAGCAAGACTTCTCCCATGTCCTCAGGAACAAACATAACTACTCACAAAGCATATTCATGTTCATAATCAGAGGAGTATGAATATGCATATAGGATCTGAACATATGATCTTGCACCAAATAAACGAACTAGTATCAACTACAAGGTGTAATCAACACTACTAGCAACCTACAGGTACCAATCCCGGACTTGGAGACAAGAATTGGATACAAGAGATGAACTAGGGTTTGATAGGAGATGGTGCTGGTGAAGATGTTGATGGAGATTGCCCTCTCCCGCTGAGAGGAGTGTTGGTGATGACGATTGCGAGGATTTCCCCCTCCCGGAGGGAAGTGTCCCCGGCAGAACAGCTCTGCCGGAGCCCTCGATTGGTTCCGCCAAGGTTCCGCCTTGTGGCGGCAGAGTCTCGTCCCGAAAGGTTGCTTATGATTTTTCTTCGGATGTAAGACTTCATATAGCGGAAGATGGGCACCGGAGGGCCAACAGGGGGCCCACGAGGCAGGGGGGCCGCGCCGAGGGGGGTAGGCCGCGCCCCCCACCGTCGTGGCAGGTGGAGGCCCCCCTGACGTATTTCTTCCGCTCAGTGTTTTTTATTATTTCCAAAAATAACTTTCGTGGAGTTTTAGGACTTTTGGAGTTGTGCAGAATAGGTCTCTAATATTGGCTCCTTTATCAGCCCAGAATTCCAGTTGCCGGCATTCTCCCTCCTTATGTAAACCTTGTAAAATAAGAGAGAATAGGCATAAGTATTGTGACATAATGTGTAATAACAGCCCATAATGCAATAAATATCGATATAAAAGCATGATGCAAAATCGACGGATCAGACATCTGTAAATTTCTATGATGTAAGCAAAATGGTTCCAACACATATGTAAGTTAAAAAGACGGTGTCCCTAATATAAACCTGATAGTTGTCTATCTATGAACATGCAAACATTACTAGTGCTACAAGTGATAACAGCAAACCATTTAAACAAACAGGGTATCAGAACGTAAATTACACGTGAATTCTGCTGCACTCTAGAAGTATATATGACCAGCTATCTACGTGCTTAAGTTGCTATTTAAGTTCAGGAAAACAGGTAATTCTTAACAGTAAGTATCAAACACATAGATAGGCACAATCTATAATAGGATTAACAGGCTATGGCATTATATAATCAGTAGCAAACTAAATTAAGCCAAGCAACGTAATTGAACAATTTTGCAATAAGTGGCTAACTAAAATTCCGAGAAGTAGATAACTGAACTTACGCTAGCTCTTTGTGCAGGCACACTGCAACTTCTTTTTCGCTCACAAGGTTCTACGAAGGAGTCCATGGCATCAATTGCTTGGATACGCAGTCCCAATACTTCTTTCTTCCCACACTGCATTGGTAAGTCGAATGGTTAATCTGGTAAGCTGGTGCATCCTTGGTATGTTATATGAGGACGTGTAGTCAGACTAGTTGTGGCCACACACATCACACTGGCTTTTACTGTATATTTCATGCGATTACAATTGGCATATCGAGATCTAAGCAATCTACAATAGGATGAAAAGACTGGCATCCTTCACATTATTGGCGAACTAAGTTCATAGAAACAAGCAATTCAACCATTCTATGGGTAAAACAAAAGCGCCACTGGAATATTTTTCACTACCCCAATCATACACACAAAAAGGGGCGACGCCACCAGCTGGTATGGGCGGCTGGAAAGTGTGCACCTAGTTTGAGTCGTCCAGGTTGGCCGAGGCTAGTTTTGTTCAGCCCAACGCACAAGCAGGCAATGTAAAAAATGAAGAAAAATGTTTCAATTTGGATGGGCCAATAATGTAAGTCCAAGGCAGGCCCTATAGCAGGCTCGCGGCCCAAACGAGCGCCTCCCATATCGATCGACAGCAGGAAAAATCCCAATTCGTTCGCTCCAGCCTCCAGTCTGGTTCGCTCCTAACCTAGCCGCCGCTGGATAGACCGACACAGCACTTCCTCGCGCCCTCGTTGGAGGGCGGTCGCCAGGCTTCAATCGAACGGAAGGACAAGAAGATGAAGATCCAACCTTGGGTGTAGCCTACGTGGGAGGCAGCGGCGGCAGCACGGGCATGGCATCGAGCTTGCGCAAACGGACAGTCGCAACTTGCAAGAGTAGCATGCACAACGAGCAGGTACATCACATCCCTGATTATATCTAATTCAACTATTCAATTTCTGGCCAATAGTTAAAGCTGACTGTGTTGTAAAACTGCTTGTGTGTAGGGAACTATGATAAAATGAAACCAATTTCTGCTTATTTTATAACTCTCCCAATCAATACTGAACTGACTGAATCTGATGTATCTAATCAAGTTTCTGGTGCAAACATACAAGCTCATGTTGTTCTTGAGCCTGAAGTGTCTAATGAACAGACTGCTAATGAAGGATTTGATGCAAACATTTTACATGCTCCTGGTGATGAACATATAGTGTCTAATGAGGGGTCTAATGCAAGCATTTTGCAAGCTCCCATTGAAGGATTTAGTGTCTAATGATGATCTGCTATGTTGAGAGAGACATTGAGATTTGCAGGCATTGATGACAAGCAAATTATAGTACATTTTCATGGCTTGAGGAAACGTCGAGGCCATCTACCAGAAAGTCCCCGTATCATGACAACGTAGCATAGATACTTTTGTAATCTGTTGTTTGAAACTATTGGCATACTTGTGCAGGATAGATATATTGATATGCATTTTGCGCACTGGTTATAGGTGGAATTACACTTCGATATTTTCAGCCAGAGAACGAATAATTTAAGCAGGTACAGACCATGTTAGTAGTCCTTCTACACCATGTTGCATTTTGTGCTTTTTGGTGCTTGCGTCATTTAGTGTTTTATAACCTGAACTACTTTGGATCCTTAGCTGGTTTTCAAAGTGCATGTAGCTTCTCATTTCTCAAGTTATGTTGATTTCCGGAGTGCAAGTGCCTTCGTATTTTTTAAGTTAAATGTTCGCCCCTGGTAACTTGAATTCGTGGATCCGCCACTGCACACAAATCATACACGCATGCCAGTACGAATTAAATGAAATGCAGGGACTTATGCTAACTCGTTGTACAGGCTCACTGCAGCTCTGCTTGCGCTTGGGATGTTCCATGTACACGGAGGGCTGCTACATCAACACCATAGCCTCTCCGATGATGTGTGAGTAGTTTACCTCAGATCTTCGGGTCCATAGTTATTAGCTAGATGGCTTCTTCTCTCTCTTTGGATCTCAATACAAAGTTCTCCTCGATTCTCTTGGAGATCTATTCGATGTAATCTTCTTTTGCGGTGTGTTTGTCGAGATCTGATGAATTATGGGTTTATGATCAAGATTATCTATGAACAATATTTGAATCTCGTCTGAATTCTTTTATCTATGATTCATTATCTTTGCAAGTCTCTTCGAATTATCAGTTTGGTTGGCCCTACTAGATTGATCTTTCTTGCAAATGGAGAAGTGCTTAGCTTTGGGTTCAATCTTGCGGTGCTCGATCCCAGTGACACTAGGGGAAACGGCACGTATTGTATTGTTGCCATCGAGGATAAAAAGATGGGGTTTATATCATATTGCATGAGTTTATCCCTCTACATCATGTTATCTTGCTTAAAGCGTTACTCCATTCTTATGAACTTAATACTCTAGATGCATGCTGGATAGCGGTCGATGTGTGGAGTAATAGTAGTAGATACAGGCAGGAGTCGGTCTACTTGTCACGGACGTGATGCCTATATACATGATCATACCTAGATATTCTCATAACTATGCTCAGTTCTATCAATTGCTCGACAGTCATTTGTTTACCCACCGTAATACTTATGCTCTTGAGAGAAGCCACTAGTGAAACCTATGGCCCCGGGTCTATTCTCTATCATATTAATCTACCGTTATTTCTATTACCGTTTATTTTGCTTTCTTTACTTTTAGTCTTTATCATAAAAATACCAAAAATATTATCTTATCATCTCTATCAGATCTCACTTTTGCAAGTGGCCGTGAAGGGATTGACAACCCCTTTATCGCGTTGGTTGCAAGGTTCTTATTTGTTTGTGTAGGTGCGTGGGATTTGAGCGTGGTCTCCTACTGGATTGATACCTTGGTTCTCAAAAACAGAGGGAAATACTTATGCTACTTTACTGCATCACCCTTTCCTCTTCAAGGGAAAACCAACGCAGTGCTCAAGAGGTAGCAAGAACGATTTCTGGCACCATTGCCGAGGAGTCTACGCACAAGTCAAGACATACCAAGTACCCATCACAAACTGTTATCCCTCGCATTACATTATTTGCCATTTGCCTCTCGTTTTCCTCTCCCCCACTTCACCCTTGCCATTTTATTCGCACTTTCTTTCCGTTCGCCTCTTTCCCATTGTTCTTCTTGTGCCATGGCTGAATCAAAAAGGACTAGGGGTTCTCTCCTGGGTTTTAATACCTTGGATAGTCCTTCTGTCCTCTCTAAGCTCATTAATAATGATGCCATGGAAAAACCTACCGGGGTCATCAATGATAGTTTGCATAATTTTGATGAATATGATCCCGGAATTTTTCTTTATTTACTTGATGAATCTTTGAAAGATGCTTGGGATAGGTTACTAAGAATCAGGGCCAGCTTTGTGCCCCAATATCAAATTGAAATTTACTTAAAAAACTTCTATGTTGCCTTACCCTCGTCGTTTAAGCATGTCTTAGATTCTATTTTTGAAGAAGGTTTTCTTAAAGGGGATGCCGTAGATACTTATGAAAATATGAAAACCATATTTGGGCACCCCATGAATGAGAAGGGCGAATCTACCTCTCTTTTGCTCTCTTATCAAAACGAAACTATCAAAGAGATGAAGGCTAGCTTAGATGCAAATTTCCGTAATGTGCTTAATCTCTTCTACCATTAATGGACATGTGCTCTATCAAAATAGAAAGATTAATGCTATAGATAATAAGTTTTCCCTTTTCTTTCCTAAAACCAAACATGGCAATACTTAGATCTATCCTTGCTTTTATGCCTAGCTAGGGGCGTTAAACGATAGCGCTTGTTGGGAGGCAACCCAATTTTATTTTATTTTCTTGATTTTTATTTCTGTTTAGTAATAAATATTTGATCTAGCCTCTGGTTAGATGTGCTTTTATGTTTTAATTATTGTTTGTGCCAAGTTAAACCTATAGGATCTTCTTGGATGATAGTTATTTGATCTTGCTGAAAATTCCAGAAACTTTCTGTTCACGAAAACAATTGTTTAAAATCACCAGAACGTGATAAAATACCGATTCCAATTGCAGTAGATCAATAAACAAATTATCTAGGTCTTCCAATTTTGGTAGATTTTTCTGAGTTCCAGAAGTTTGCGTTTGATACAGATTACTACAGACTGTTCTGTTTTTCGTGTGTTGTTTGCTTATTTTGATTAATCTATGGCTAGTAAAAGATCTTATAAACCATAGAGAAGTTCGAATACAGTAGGTTTAACACTAATATAAATAAATAATGAGTTCATTACAGTACCTTGAAGTGGTGTTTTGTTTTCTTTCGCTAACGGAGCTCACGAGATTTTCTGTTAAGTTTTGTGTTGTGAAGTTTTCAAGTTTTGGGTAAATATTTGATGGATTATGGAACAAGGATTGGCAAGAGCCTAAGCTTGGGGGTGCCCAAGGCACCCCAAGGTAAAATTCAAGGACAACCAAAAGCCTAAGCTTGGGGATGCCCCGGAAGGCATCCCCTCTTTCGTCTTCGTCTATCGGTAACTTTACTTGGGGCTATATTTTTATTCACCACATGATATGTGTTTTGCTTGGAGCATCTTGTATGATTTGAGTCTTTGCTTTTTAGTTTACCACAATCATCCTTACTGTACACACCTTTTGAGAGATACACACATGATTCAGAATTTGTTAGAATACTCTATGTGCTTCACTCATATCTTTTGAGCTATATAGTTTTTCTCTAGTGCTTCACTTATATCTTTTAGAGCACGGTGGTGGTTTTATTTTATAGAAATTATTGATCTCTCATGCTTCACTTATATTATTTTGAGAGTCTTAAACAGCATGGTAATTTGCTTTAATTGTGAAATTAATCCGAATGTGATAGGCATCCAAGATGAGCATAATAAAAACTTCCATATTGAGTTCATTGAATATCATGAGAAGTTTGATACTTGATAAGTGTTTTGAGATATAAAGGTGGTAATATTGTAGTGTGCTAGTTGAGTAATTGTGAAATTGAGAAATACTTGTGTTAAGGTTGGCAAGTCCCGTAGCATGCACGTATGGTAAAAGTTGTGTGACAATTTTGACACATAAGGTGTTCTTTTATTGCTTTCCTTATGAGTGGCGGTCGGGGACGAGCGATGGTCTTTTCCTACCAATCTATCCCTCTAGGGGCATGCGTAGTAGTACTTTGCTTCGAGGGCTAATAAACTTTTGCAATAAGTATATGAGTTCTTTATGACTAATGTGAGTCCATGGATTATACGCACTCTCAACCTTCCACAATTTTCTAGCCTCTACGGTACCGTGCATTGCCCTTTCTCGCCTTGAGAGTTGGTGCAAACTTCGCTGGTGCATCCAAACCCCGTGATATGATATGCTCTATCACACATAAACCTCCTTATATCTTCCTCAAAACAGTCACCATACCTACCTATCATGGCATTTCCATAGCCATTCCGAGATATATTGCCATGCAACTTACCACCGTTCCGTTTATTATGACACGCTCCATCATTGTCATATTGCTTTGCATGATCATGTAGTTGACATCGTATTTGTGGCAAAGCCACCTTTTATAATTTTTTATACATGTCACTCTTGATTCATTGCATATCCCGGTACACCGCCGGAGGCATTCACATAGAGTCATATTTTGTTCTAAGTATTGAGTTGTAATTCTTGAGTTGTAAGTTAAAAGTGTGACGATCATCATTATTAGAGCATTGTCCCATGTGAGGAAAGGATGATGGAGACTATGATTCCCCCACAAGTCGGGATGAGATTCCAGACTAAATAAGAAAAAGAGAAGGCCCAACAAAAAAAAGAGAAAAAGAAGAGAAAAAAATGAGAGAAAAAGATAGAAGGGACAATGTTACTATCCTTTTTCCACACTTGTGCTTCAAAGTAGCACCGTGATCTTCATGATAGAGAGTCTCCTATGTTGTCACTTTCATATACTAGTGGGAATTTTCATTATAGAACTTGGCTTGTATATTCCAATGATGGGCTTCCTCAAAATGCCCTAGGTCTTCGTGAGCAAGCAAGTTGGATGCACACCCACTTAGTCTCTTTTGTTGAGCTTTCATATATTTATAGCTCTAGTGCATCTGTTGCATGGCAATCCCTACTCCTCTCATTGACATCAATTGATGGGCATCTCCATAGCCTATTGATTAGCCGCGTCAGTGAGACTTTCTACCTTTTTGTCTTCTCACATAACCCCCATCATTATACTTGATTCCACCCATAGTGCTATATCCATGGCTTGCGCTCATGTATTGCGTAAGGGTTGAAAAGGCTGAAGCGCGTTAAAAAGTATGAACCAATTGCTCGGCTTGTCATCGGGGTTATGCATGATGAGAACGTTTTGTGTGACGAAATCGAAGCATGGCCTAACTATATGATTTTGTAGGGATGAGCTTTCTTTGGCTATGTTATTTTGATAAGACATAATTGCTTGGTTAGCATGTTTGAAGTATTATTGTTTTATGTCAACATTAAAATTTTATCTTGAATCTTTCGGATCTAAATATTCATGCCACAATAAAAAGAATTACAATGAAAATTATACTAAGAAGCATTCCACATCAAAAATTCTGTTTTTATCATTTACCTACTCGAGGACGAGCAGGAATTAAGCTTGGGGATGCTTGCTACGTCTCCAACGTATCTATAATTTTTGATTGTTCCAGGCTATTATATTATCTGTTTTGGATGTTCAATGGGCTTTACTATACACTTTTATATTATTTTTGGGACTAACCTATTAACCGGAGGCCCAGCCCAAATTTCTTTTTTTTTCTACACTATTGTTTCGAAGGAAAAGAATATCAAATGGAGTCCAAATGGAATGAAACCTTCGGGAACGTGATTTTCTGAACAAACGTGATCGAGAGGACTTGGAGTGGACGTCAAGAAATCAAGGAGGAGACCACGAGGCATGGGGGCGCGCCTACCCCCCTGGGCGCGCCCTCCACCCTCATGGGCCCCTCGTGGCTCCACCGACCTACTTCTTCCTCCTATATATACCTACGTACCCCGAAAACATCAGAGGAGGAGCAAAAACCCTATTTCCACCGCCGCAACCTTCTGTACCCGTGAGATCCCATCTTGGGGCCTTTTACATCAACACCATAGCCTCTCCGATGATGTGTGAGTAGTTTACCTCAGACCTTCGGGTCCATAGTTATTAGCTAGATGGCTTCTTCTCTCTCTTTTGATCTCAATACAAAGTTCTCCTCTATTCGATGTAATCTTCTTTTGCAGTGTGTTTGTCGAGATCCGATGAATTGTGGGTTTATGATCAAGATTATCTATGAACAATATTTGAATCTCCTCTGAATTCTTTTATGTATGATTGGTTATCTTTGCAAGTCTCTTCGAATTATCAGTTTGGTTTGGCCTACTAGATTGATCTTTCTTGCAATGGGAGAAGTGCTTAGCTTTGGGTTCAATCTTGCGGTGCTCGATCCCAGTGACAGTAGGGGAAACGACACGTATTGTATTGTTGCCATCGAGGATAAAAAGATGGGGTTTATATCATATTGCATGAGTTTATCCCTCTACATCATGTCATCTTGCTTAAAGCGTTACTCCGTTCTTATGAACTTAATACTCTAGATGCATGCTGGATAGCGGTCGATGTGTGGAGTAATAGTAGTAGATGCAGGCAGGAGTCGGTCTACTTGTCACGGACGTGATGCCTATATACAAGATCATACCTAGATATTCTCATAACTATGCTCAATTCTATCAATTGCTCGACAGTAATTTGTTTACCCACTGTAATACTTATGCTCTTGAATGAAGCCACTAGTGAAACCTATGGCCCCCGGGTCTATTCTCTATCATATTAATCTACCGTTATTTCTATTACCGTTTATTTTGCTTTCTTTACTTTTAGTCTTTATCATAAAAATACCAAAAATATTATCTTATCATCTCTATCAGATCTCACTTTTGCAAGTGGCCGTGAAGGGATTGACAACCCCTTTATCGCGTTGGTTGCAAGGTTCTTATTTGTTTGTGTAGGTGCGTGGGACTTGAGCATGGTCTCCTACTGGATTGATACCTTGGTTCTCAAAAACTGAGGGAAATACTTACGCTACTTTACTGCATCACCCTTTCCTCTTCAAGGGAAAACCAACGCAGTGAACTCTCCCTCGAAGCTCTGCTGGATCGGAGTTCGTGGGACGTCATCGAGCTGAACGTGTGCTGAACTCAGAGGTGCCGTGCGTTCGGTACTTGGTTTGGTCGGATCGTGAAGACGTACGACTACATCAACCACGTTGTCATAACGCTTCTGCTTTCGGTCTACGAGGGTACGTGGACACACTCTCCCCTCTCATTGCTATGCATCACCATGATCCTGTGTGTGCGTAGGAAACTTTTTGAAATTACTATGTTCCCCAACAGTGGCATCCGAGCTAGGTTTTATGCGTAGATGTTATATGCACGAGTAGAACACAAGTGAGTTGTGGGCGATACAAGTCATACTGCTTACCAGCATGTCATACTTTGGTTTAGCGGTATTGTTGGATGAAGCGGCCCAGACCGACATTACGCATACGCTTACGCGAGACTGGTTCTACCGACGTGCTTTGCACACAGGTGGCTGGCGGGTGTCTGTTTCTCCAACTTTAGTTGAACCGAGTGTGGCTACGCCCGATCCTTGTGAAGGTTAAAACAACACTAATTTGACGAACTATCATTGTGGTTTTGATGCGTAGGTAAGAACGGTTCTTGCTCGGCCCGTAGCAGCCACGTAAAACTTGCAACAACAAAGTAGAGGACGTCTAACTTGTTTTTGCAGGGCATGTTGTGATGTGATATGGTCAAGACATGATGCTAAATTTTATTGTATGAGATGATCATGTTTTGTAACCGAGTTATCGGCAACTGGTAGGAACCATATGGTTGTTGCTTTATTGTATGCAATGCAATCGCCCTGTAATTGCTTTACGTTATCATTAAGCGGTAGCGATAGTCGTAGAAGCAATAGTTGGCGAGACGACAACGATGCTACGATGGAGATCAAGGTGTCGCGCTGGTGACGATGGTGATCATGACTGTGCTTCAGAGATGGAGATAACAAGCACAAGATGATGATGGCCATATCATATCACTTATATTGATTGCATGTGATGTTTATCTTTTATGCATCTTATTTTGCTTAGATCGGCGGTAGCATTATAAGATGACCTCTTACTAAATTTCAAGGTATAAGTGTTCTCTCTGAGTATGCACCGTTGTGAAAGTTCTTTGTGCTGAGACCCCACGTGATGATCGGGTGTGATAGGCTCTACGTTCAAATACAACGGGTGCAAAACAGTTGCACACGCAGAATACTCAGGTTAAACTTCACGAGCCTAGCATATGCAGATATGGCCTCAGAACACTGAGAACGAAAGGTCGAGCGTGAATCATATAGTAGATATGATCAACATAGTGATGTTCACCATTGAAACTACTCCATCTCACGTGATGATCGGACATGGTTTAGTTGATTTGGATCATGTGATCACTTAGATGATTAGAGAGATATCTATCTAAGTGGGAGTTCTTAAGTAATATGATTAATTGAACATAAATTTATCATGAACTTAGTACTGGTAGTATTAGCATGTCTATGTTGTAGATCAATAGCTCGCGTTTAGCTCTCCTGTTTTATTTTGATATGTTCCTAGAGAAAACTAAGTTGAAAGATGTTAGTAGCAATGATACGGACTTGGTCCGTGATCTGAGGATTAACCTCATTGCTGCACAGAAGTATTATGTCCTCGATGCACCGCAAGGTGACAGAACTATTACAGGAGCAGATGCAGACGTTATGAATGTTTTGACAAAAGCTCGGTATGATGACTACTTTATAGTTTAGTGCACCATGCTTTACGGCTTAGAACCGGGACTTCAAAAATGTTTTGAACGCCACGGAGCATATAAGATGTTCCAAGAGTTGAAATTGGTATTTCATACTCGTGCCCATGTCGAGAGGTATGAGACCTCTGACAGTACTTTGCCAATAAGATGGAGGAGAATAGCTCAACCAGTGAGCATGTGCTCAGATTGTCTGAGTACTACAATTACTTGAATCAAGTGGGAGTTAATCTTCCAGATAAGATAGTAATAGACAATGTTATCTAGTCACTATCACCAAATTAATAGAACTTCGTGATGAAATATAATATGCAAGGGTTGACGAGAGTAATTCCCGAGCTCTTCGCGATGCTGAGATCGGCGAAGGTAGAAATCAAGAAAAGAGCATCAAGTGTTGATGGTTAACAAGATCACTAGTTTCAAGAAAAGGGCAAAGGGACAGAAGGGGAACTTCAAGAAGAACGGCAAGCAAGTTACTGCTCAAGTGAAGAAGCCCAAGTTTGGACCTAAGCCTGATACTGAGTGCTTCTACTGCAAAAAGGACTAGTCACTGGAAGCTGAACTACACCAAATAATTGGCGGATAAGAAGGATGGCAAAGTGAACAAAAGTATATTTGAGATACATGCTATTGATGTGTACTTTAGTAGTGTTTATAGCAACCACTCGGTACTTGATACTGGTTCAGTTGCTAAAGAGTAGTAACTCGAAACGGGATTGCATAATGAACAGAAACGAGTTAAGGATGAAGTGACGATGTGTATTGAAAGTGGTTCCAAGATTGATATGATCATCATCGCACACTCCCTATACTTTCGGGATTAGTGTTGAACCTAAATAAGTGTTATTTGGTGTTTGCGTTGAGCATGAATATGATTTGATCATGTTTATTGCAATACGGTTATTCATTTAAGTTAGAGAATAATTGTTGTTCTGTTTACATGAATAAAACCTTATATGGTTACACACCCAATGAAAATGGTTCGTTGGATCTCGATCGTAGTGATACACATATTCATAATATTGAAGCCAAAAGATGCAAAGTTAATAATGATAGTGCAACTTATTTGTGGCACTGCCGTTTAGGTCATATTGGTGTAAAGCACATGAAGAAACTCCATGCTGATGGGCTTTTGGAATCACTTGACGCTTGCGAACCATGCGTCTTGGGCAAGATGACTAAAACGCCGTTCTCCGGAACAATGGAGAAGCAACATATTTGTTGGGAATCATACATACTGATGTATGTGGTCCGATGAATATTGAGGCTCGCGGCAGGTATCGTTATTTTCTGACCTTCACACATGATTTGAGCAGATATGGGTATATCTACTTGATGAAACATAAAGGCTGAAACATTTGAAAAGTTCATATAATTTCAGAGTGAAGTGGAAAATCATCGTAACAAGAATATAAAGTTTCAACGATCTGATCGTGGAGGAGAATATTTGAGTTACAAGTTTGGTCTTCATTTGAAACAATGCGGAATAGTTTCGCAACTCACTCCACCTGGAACACCACAGCGTAATGGTGTGTCCGGACGTCATAACCGTACTTTATTAGATATGGTGCGATCTATGATGTTTCTTACCAATCTACCACTATTGTTTTGGGGTTATGCATTAGAGACAGTTGCATTCACGTTAAAAAGGGCACCACCTAAATCCGTTGAGATGACACCTGATGAACTGTGGTTGGCAAGAAACCAAAGTTGTCATTTCTTAAAGTTTGGGGTTGTGATGCTTATGTGAAAAAGTTTCAACATGATAAGCTTGAACCCAAATCGGAGAAATGCGTCTTCATAGGATACCCAAAGGAGACTATTCGGTATATCTTCTATCACAGATCCGAAGGCAAATTCGTTGCTAAGAATGGATCCTTTCTAGAGAAGGAGTTTCTCCCGAAAGAAGTGAGTGGGAGGAAAGTAGAACTTGATGAGGTAACTGTACCTGCTCCCTTATTGGAAAGTAGTTCATCACAGAAACCGGTTCCTGTGAAACCTACACCAATTAGTGAGGAAGCTAATGATAATGATCATGAAACTTCAGATCAAGTTAATACCGAACCTCGTAGGTCAACCAGAGTAAGATCTGCACCAGAGTGGTATGGTAATCCTGTTCTGGAGGTCATGTTACTGGACCATGATGAACCTACAAACTATGTGGAAGCGATGATGAGCCCAGATGCCGCAAAATGGCTTGAGGCCATGAAATCTGAGATGGGATCCATGTATGAGAACAAAGTATGGACTTTGATTGACTTGCCCGATGATTGGTGAGCCATTGAGATTAAATGGATCCTCAAGAGGAAGACGGACGCTGATAGTAGTGTTACTATCTACAAAGTTAGAATTGTCGCAAAAAGGTTTTCGACAAGTTCAAGGTGTTGACTACGATGAGAGTTTCTCATTCGTATCTCTGCTTAAGTCTGTCCGAATCATGTTAGCAATTCCCGCATTTTATGAAATCTGGCAAATGGATAAACAAAACTGCATTCCTTAATGGATTTATTAAAGAAGAGTTGTATATGATGCAACAAGAAGGTTTTCTCAATCCTAAAGGTGCTAACAAAATATGCAAGCTCCAGCGATCCATCTATGGACTAGGGCAAGCATCTCGGAGTTGGAATATACTCTTTGATAAATTGATCAAAGCATATAGTTTTATACAGACTTGAGGTGAAGCCTATATTTACAAGAAAGTGAGTGGGAGCACTACAACATTTCTGATAAGTATATGTGAATGACATATTGTTGACCGGAAATAATGTAGAATTATTCTGCAAAGCATAAAGGAGTGTTTGAAAGGAGTTTTTTCAAAGAAAGACATCGGCGAAGCTGCTTACATATTGAGCATCAAGATCTATAGAGATAGATCAAGACGCTTGATAAGTTTTTTCAATGAGTACATACCTTGACAAGATTTTGAGTAGTTCAAAATAGAACAGTCAAAGAAAGAGTTCTTGCATGTGTTACCAGGTGTGAAATTGAGTAAGACTCAAATCCCGACCACGGCAGAAGATAGAAAGAGAATGAAAGTCATTCCCTATGCCTCAGCCATAGGTTCTATAAAGTATGCCATGCTGTGTACCAGGTCTATTGTATGCCCTACACTGATTTTAGCGAGGGAGTACAATAGTGATCAAGGAGTAGATCACTGAACAGCGATCAAAATTATCCTTAGTGGAATAAGGATATGTTTCTCGATTATGGAGGTGACAAAAGGTTCTTCGTAAAGGGTTACGTCAAGTTTTGACACTGACCCAGATGACTCTAAGTCTTCATCTGGATACATATTAAAAGTGGGAGCAATTAGCTCAAGTAGCTCCGTGCAGAGCATTGTAGAGATAGAAATTTGCAAAATACATACGGATCTGAATATGGCAGACCCGTTGACTAAACTTCTCTCACAAGCAAAACATGATCACACCTTAGTACTCTTTGGGTGTTAATCACATAGCGATGTGAACTAGATTATTGACTCTGGTAAACCCTTTGAGTGTTGGTCACATGACGATGTGAAGTATGGGTGTTAATCACATGGTGATGTGAACTATTGATGTTAAATCACATGGCGATGTGATCTAGATTATTGACTCTAGTGCAAGTGGGAGACTGAAGGAAATATGCCCTAGAGGCAATAATATAGTTATTATTTATTTCCTGATTTCATGATAAATGTTTATTATTCATGCTAGAATTGTATTAACCGGAAACATAATACATGTGTGAGTACATAGACAAACAGAGTGTCACTAGTATGCCTCTACTTGACTAGCTTGTTGATCAAAGATGGTTATGTTTCCTAGCCATAGACATGAGTTGTCATTTGATTAACGGGGTCACATCATTAGGAGAATGATGTGATTGACTTGACCCATTCCGTTAGCTTAGCACTTGATCGTTTAGTATATTGCTATTGCTTTCTTCATGACTTATACATGTTCCTATGACTAAGAGATTATGCAACTCCCGTTTACCAGAGGAACACTTTGTCTGCTACCAAACGTCACAACGTAACTGAGTGATTATAAAGGTGCTCTACAGGTGTCTCCGAAGGTACTTGTTGGGTTGGCGTATTTTGAGATTAGGATTTGTCACTCCGATTGTCGGAGAGGTATCTCTGGGCCCTCTCGGTAATGCACATCACTATAAGCCTTGCAAGCATTGTGACTAATGAGTTAGTTGCGAGATGATGTATTACGGAACGAGTAAAGAGACTTGCCGGTAACAAGATTGAACTAGGTATTGAGATGCGATGATCAAATCTCGGGCAAGTGACATACCGATGACAAAGGGAACAACGTATGTTGTTATGCGGTTTGACGGATAAAGATCTTCGTAGAATATGTAGGAGCCAATCTGAGCATTCAGGTTCCGCTATTGGTTATTGACCAGAGACATGTCTCGGTCATGTCGACATAGTTCTCGAACCCGTAGGGTCCGCACGCTTAAAGTTCTGTGACGATTTTTATTATGAGTTTATGTGTTTTGATGTACCGTAGGTAGTTCAGACTCCCAGATGAGATCGGGGACATGACGAGGAGTCTCGAAATGGTCGAGACGTAAAGATTGATATATTGGACGACTATATTCGGACATCGGAAAGGTTCCGAGTGATTCGGGTATTTTTGGAGTACCGAAGAGTTACGGGAATTCACCGGGAGAAGTATTGGGCCTTATTGGGCCATACGGGAATAGAGGAGATAGGCCAAAAGGAAGGAGGCGCCCCCCCCCCCTCTGGTCCGAATTGGACAAGGGGTGCAGCCCCCTTTTCCTGCTCCCTCTCCCCCTCTTTCCTTCTCTCCTACTCCGGAAAGGGAAGGGGAATCCTACTAGGACTTAGGAGTCCTAGTAGGACTCCCCACACTTGGCGCGCCCCCTCTAGGGCCGGCCTCTCCCTCCCTCCTTTATATACGGGGGCAGGGGGCACCTCTAGACACAACAATTGATCTCTTGATCTCTTAGCCGTGTGCGGTGCCCCCCTCCACCATAATCCACCTCGATCATATCGTAGCAGTGCTTACGCGAAACCCTGCGTCGGTAGCATCATCATCACCGTCGTCACGCCGTCGTGCTGACGGAACTCTCCCTCGAAGCTCTGCTGGATCAGAGTTCGTGGGACGTCATCGAGCTGAACGTGTGCTAAACTCGGAGGTGCCGTGCGTTCGGTACTTGGATCGGTCGAATCGTGAAGACGTACGACTACATCAACCGTGTTGTCATAACGCTTCCGCTTTCGGTCTACGAGGGTACGTGGACACACTCTCCCCTCTCATTGCTATGCATCACCATGATCCTGTGTGTGCGTAGGAATTTTTTTGAAATTACTACGTTCCCCAACAGTGGCATCTGAGCCAGGTTTTATGCATAGTTGTTATATGCACGAGTAGAACACAAGTGAGTTGTGGGCGATACAAGTCATACTGCTTACCAGCATGTCATACTTTGGTTCAGCGATATTGTTGGATGAAGCGGCCCAGACCGACGTTACGCGTACGCTTACGCGAGACTGGTTCTACCGACGTGCTTTGCACACAGGTGGCTGGCGGGTGTCTGTTTCTCCAACTTTAGTTGAACCGAGTGTGGCTACGCCCGGTCCTTGTGAAGGTTAAAACAACACTAACTTGACGAACTATCGTTGTGGTTTTGATGCGTAGGTAAGAATGGTTCTTGCTCAGCCCGTAGTAGCCACGTAAAACTTGCAACAACAAAGTAGAGGACGTCTAACTTGTTTTTGCAGGGCATGTTGTGATGTGATATGGTCAAGACATGATGCTAAATTTTATTGTATGAGATGATCATGTTATGTAACTGAGTTATCGGCAACTGGCAGGAGCCATATGGTTGTCGCTATATTGTATGCAATGCAATCGCCCTGTAATTGCTTTACTTTATCACTAAGCGGTAGTGATAGTCGTAGAAGCAATAGTTGGCGAGACGACAACGATGCTACGATAGAGATCAAGGTGTCACGTCGATGACCATGGTGATCATGACGGTGCTTCAGAGATGGAGATGACAAGCAGAAGATGATGATGGCCATATCATATCACTTATATTGATTGCATGTGATGTTTATCTTTTATGCATCTTATTTTGCTTAGATCGACGGTAGCATTATAAGATGATCTCTCACTAAATTTCAAGGTCTAAGTGTTCTCCCTGAGTATGCACCGTTGCGAAAGTTATTCGTGCTGAGACACCACGTGATGATCGGGTGTGATAGGCTCTACGTTCAAATACAACGGGTGCAAAACAGTTGCACATGCGGAATACTCAGGTTAAACTTGACGAGCCTAGCATATGCAGATATGGCCTAGGAACACTAAGACCGAAAGGTCGAGCGTGAATCATATAGTAGATATGATCAACATAGTGATGTTTACCATTGAAACTACTCCATCTCACGTGATGATCGGACATGGCTTATTTGATTTGGATCACGTGATCACTTAGATGATTAGAGAGATGTCTATCTAAGTGGGAGTTCTTAAGTAATATGATTAATTGAACTTAAATTTATCATGAACTTAGTCTTGGTAGTATTAGCATATCTATGTTGTAGATCAATAGCTCGCGTTTAGCTCCCCTGTTTTATTTTGATATGTTCCTAGAGAAAACTAAGTTGAAAGATGTTAGTAGCAATGATGCGGACTTGGTCCGTGATCTGAGGATTAACGTCATTGCTGCACAGAAGTATTATATCCTTGATGCACCGCTAGTTGACAGAACTATTGCAGGAGCAGATGCAGACGTTATGAACATTTTGACAAAAGCTCGATATGATGACTACTTTATAGTTTAGTGCACCATGCTTTACGGCTTAGAATCGGGACTTCAAAAATGTTTGAACGCCACGGAGCATATAAGATGTTCCAAGAGTTGAAATTTGTATTTCTACTCATGCCCATGTCGAGAGGTATGAGACCTCTGAGAGTACTTTGCCAATAAGATGGAGGAGAATAGCTCAACCAGTGAGCATGTGCTCAGATTGTCTGAGTACTACAATTACTTGAATCAAGTGGGAGTTAATCTTCTAGATAAGATAGTAATTGACAAAGTTATCTAGTCACTATCACCAAGTTAATAGAACTTCGTGATGAACTATAATATGCAAGGGATGACGAAAGTAATTCCCGAGCTCTTCGCGATGCTGAGATCGGCGAAGGTAGAAATCAAGAAAAGAGCATCAAGTGTTGGTGGTTAACAAGATCACTAGTTTCAAGAAAAGGGCAAAGGGAAAGAAGGGGAACTTCAAAAAGAACGGCAAGCAAGTTGCTGCTCAAGTGAAGAAGCCCAAGTTTGGACCTAAGCCTGATACTGAGTGCTTCTACTGCAAAAAGGACTGGTCACTGGAAGCTGAACTACCCCAAATAATTGGCGGATAAGAAGGATGGCAAAGTGAACAAAAGAATATTTGAGATACATGTTATTGATGTGTACTTTAGTAGTGTTTATAGCAACCCCTCGGTACTTGATACTGGTTCAGTTGCTAAAGAGTAGTAACTCGAAACGGGAGTTGCATAATGAACAGAAACTAGTTAAGGATGAAGTGACGATGTGTATTGAAAGTGGTTCCAAGATTGATATGATCATCATCGCACACTCCCTATACTTTCGGGATTAGTGTTGAACCTAAATAAGTGTTATTTGGTGTTTGCATTGAGCATGAATATGATTTGATCATGTTTATTGCAATACGGTTATTCATTTAAGTTAGAGAATAATTGTTGTTCTGTTTACATGAATAAAACCTTATATGCCTACACACCCAATGAAAATGGTTCGTTGGATGTCGATCGTAGTGATACACATATTCATAATCTTGAAGCCAAAAGATGCAAAGTTAATAATGATAGTGCAACTTATTTGTGGCACTGCCGTTTAGGTCATATTGGTGTAAAGCGCATGAAGAAAGTCCATGCTGATGGGCTTTTGGAATCACTTGATTACGAATCACTTGATGCTTGCGAACCATGCCTCTTGGGCAAGATGACTAAAATGTCGTTCTCAGGAACAATGGAGCAAGCAACAGATTTGTTGGAAATCATACATACTGATGTATGTGGTCCAATGAATATTGAGGCTCGCGGCAGGTATCGTTATTTTCTGACCTTCACAGATGATTTGAGCAAATATGGGTATATCTACTTGATGAAACATAAAGTCTGAAACATTTGAAAAGTTCATACAATTTCAGATTGAAGTGGAAAATCATCGTAACAAGAAAATAAAGTTTCTACGATCTGATCGTGGAGGAGAATATTTGAGTTACGAGTTTGGTCTTCATTTGAAACAATGGGGAATAGTTTCGCAACTCACGCCACCTGGAACACCACAGCGTAATGGTGTGTCCAGATGTCATAACCATACTTTATTAGATATGGTGCGATCTATGATGTTTCTTACCAATCTACCACTACTGTTTTAGGGTTATGCATTAGAGACAGCTGCATTCACGTTGAAAAGGGCACCATCTAAATCCATTGAGATGACACCTTAGGAACTGTGGTTTGGCAAGAAACCAAAGTTATCGTTTCTTAAAGTTTGGGGTTGCAATGCTTATGTGAAAAAGTTTCAACATGATTAAGTTTGAACCCAAATCGGAGAAATGCATCTTCATGGGATACCCAAAGGAGACTATTGGGTATATCTTCTATCACAGATCCGAAGGAAAATTCGTTGCTAAGAATGGATCCTTTCTAGAGAAGGAGTTTCTCTCGAAAGAAGTGAGTGGGAGGAAATTAGAACTTGATGAGGTAACTGTACCTGCTCCCTTATCGAAAAGTAGTACATCACAGAAACCGGTTCCTGTGACACCTACACCAATTAGTGAGGAAGCTAATGATAATGATCTTTAAACTTCAGATCAAGTTAATACCGAACCTCGTCGGTCAACCAGAGTAAGATCCGCACCAGAGTGGTACGGTAATCCTGTTCTTGAGGTCATGTTACTGGACCATGACGAACCTACGAACTATGAGGAAGCGATGATGAGCCCAGATTCCGCAAAATGGCTTGAGGCCATGAAATCTGAGATGGGATCCATGTATGAGAACAAAGTATGGACTTTGATTGACTTGCCCGATGATTGGTGAGCCATTGAGATTAAATGGATCCTCAAGAGGAAGACGGACACTGATAGTAGTGTTACTATATACAAAGCTAGAATTTTCGCAAAAAGGTTTGCGACAAGTTCAAGGTGTTGACTACGATGAGAGTTTCTCATTCGTATCTATGCTTAAGTCTGTCCGAATCATGTTAGCAATTCCCGCATTTTATGAAATCTGGCAAATGGATAAACAAAACTGCATTCCTTAATGGATTTATTAAAGAAGAGTTGTATATGATGCAACAAGAAGGTTTTCTCAATCCTAAAGGTGCTAACAAAATATGCAAGCTCCAGCGATCCATCTATGGACTAGGGCAAGCATCTCGGAGTTGGAATATACGCTTTGATAAATTGATCAAAGCATATAGTTTTATACAGACTTGAGGTGAAGCCTGTATTTACAAGAAAGTGAGTGGGAGCACTACAACATTTCTGATAAGTATATGTGAATGACATATTGTTGATCGGAAATAATGTAGAATTATTCTGCAAAGCATAAAGGAGTGTTTGAAAGAAGTTTTTTCAAAGAACGACCTCGGTGAAGCTGCTTACATATTGAGCATCAAGATCTATAGAGATAGATCAAGATGCTTGTTAAGTTTTTTCAATGAGTACATACCTTGACAAGATTTTGAAGTAGTTCAAAATAGAACAGTCAAATAAAGAGTTCTTGCATGTGTTATAAGGTGTGAAATTGAGTAAGACTCAAATCCCGACCACGGCAGAAGATAGAAAGAGAATGAAAGTCATTCCCAATGCCTCAACCATAGGTTCTATAAAGTATGCCATGCTGTGTACCAGGTCTATTGTATACCCTACACTGATTTTAGCAAGGGAGTACAATAGTGATCAAGGAGTAGATCACTGAACAACGGTCAAAATTATCCTTAGTGGAATAAGGATATGTTTCTCGATTATGGAGGTGACAAAAGGTTCGTCGTAAAGGGTTACGTCGATACAAGTTTTGGCACTGACCCAGATGACTCTAAGTCTTAATCTAGATATTAAAAGTGGGAGCCATTAGCTAAAGTAGCTCCGTGCAGAGCATTATAGACATAGAAATTTGCAAAATACATACGGATCTGAATATGGCAGACCCGTTGACTAAACTTCTCTCACAAGCAAAACATGATCACACCTTAGTACTCTTTGGGTGTTAATCACATAGCGATGTGAACTAGATTATTGACTCTAGTAAGCCCTTTGGGTGTTGGTCACATGACGATGTGAAGTATGGGTGTTAATCACATGGTGATGTGAACTATTGATGTTAAATCACATGGCGATGTGATCTAGATTATTGACTCTAGTGCAAGTGGGAGACTGAAGGAAATATGCCGTAGAGTCAATAATAAAGTTATTATTTATTTCCTTATTTCATGATAAATGTTTATTATTCATGCTAGAATTGTATTAACCGGAAACATAGACAAACAGAGTGTCACTAGTATGCCTCTACTTGACTAGCTTGTTGATCAAAGATGGTTATGCTTCCTAGCCATAGACATGAGTTGTCATTTGATTAACGGGGTCACATCATTAGGAGAATGATGTGATTGACTTGACCCATTCCGTTAGCTTAGCACTTGATCGTTTAGCATATTGCTATTGCTTTCTTCATGACTTATACATGTTCCTATGACTATGAGATTATGCAACTCCCGTTTACCAGAGGAACACTTTGTCTGCTACCAAACGTCACAACATAACTGGGTGATTATAAAGGTGCTCTACAGGTGTCTCCGAAGGTACTTGTTGGGTTGGCGTATTTCGAGATTAGGATTTGTCACTCCGATTGTCGGAGAGGTATCTCTGGGCCCTCTCGGTAATGCACATCATTATAAGCCTTGCAAGCATTGTGACTAATGAGTTAGTTGCGAGATGATGTATTACGGAATTAGTAAAGAGACTTGCCGGTAACAAGATTGAACTATGTATTGAGATGCCGACGATCAAATCTCGGGCAAGTAACATACCGGTGACAAAGGGAACAACGTATGTTGTTATGCGGTTTGACTGATAAAGATATTCGTAGAATATGTAGGAGCCAATATAAGCATTCAGGTTCCGCTATTGGTTATTGACCGGAGACATGTCTCGGTCATGTCTACATAGTTCTCGAACCCGTAGGGTCCGCACGCTTAAAGTTCTGTGACGATTTTTATTATGAGTTTATGTGTTTTGATGTACCGAAGGTAGTTCGGAGTCCCGGATGAGATCGGGGACATGGCGAGGAGTCTCGAAATGGTCGAGACGTAAAGATCGATATATTGGACGACTATATTCGGACATCGGAAAGGTTCCGAGTGATTCGGGTATTTTTGGAGTACCGGAGAGTTACGGGATTTCACCGGGAGAAGTATTGGGCCTTATTGGGCCATACGGGAATAGAGGAGAGAGGCCAAAAGGAAAGAGGCGCGCGCCCCCCCTCTGGTCCGAATTGGACAAGGGGTGCAACCCCCTTTTCCTGCTCCCTCTCCCCCTCTTTCCTTCTCTCCTACTCCGGAAAGGAAAGGGGAATCCTACTAGGACTTGGGAGTCCTAGTGGGACTACCCACACTTGGCGCGCCCCCTCTAGGGCCGGCCTCTCCCTCCCTCCTTTATATACGGGGGCAGGGGGCACCTCTAGACACAACAATTGATCTCTTGATCTCTTAGCCGTGTGCGGTGCCTCCCTCCACCATAATCCACCTCGATCATATCGTAGCAGTGCTTACGCGAAACCCTGCGTCGGTAGCATCATCATCACCGTCATCACGCCGTCGTGCTGACGGAATTCTCCCTCGAAGCTCTGCTGGATCGGAGTTTGTGGGACGTCATCGAGCTGAACGTGTGCTGAACTCGGAGGTACCGTGCGTTCGGTACTTGGATCGGTCGAATCGTGAAGACGTACGACTACATCAACCGTGTTGTCATAACGCTTCCGCTTTCGGTCTACAAGGGTACGTGGACACACTCTCCCCTCTCGTTGCTATGCATAACTATGATCTTGTGTGTGCGTAGGAATTTTTTTGAAATTACTATGTTCCCCAACAGTGGCATCCGAGCCAGGTTTTATGCGTAGTTGTTATATGCACGAGTAGAACACAAGTGAGTTGAGGGCGATACAAGTCGTACTGCTTACCAGCATGTCATACTTTCGTTCAGCGGTATTGTTGGATGAAGCGGCCCGGACCGACATTACGCGTACGCTTACGCGAGACTGGTTCTACCGACGTGCTTTGCACACAGGAGGCTGGCGGGTCTCTCTTTCTCCAACTTTAGTTGAACCGAGTGTGGCTACGCCCGGTCCTTGTGAAGGTTAAAACAACACAAACTTGATGAACTATCGTTGTGGTTTTGATGCGTAGGTAAGAATGGTTCTTGCTTAGCCCGTAGCAGCCACGTAAAACTTGCAACAACAAAGTAGAGGACGTCTAACTTGTTTTTGCAAGGCATGTTGTGATGTGATATGGTCAAGACATGATGCTAAAATTTATTGTATGAGATGATCATGTTATGTAACCGAGTTATCGGCAACTGGCAGGAGCCATATGGTTGTCGCTATATTGTATGCAATGCAATCGCCCTGTAATTGCTTTACTTTATCACTACGCGGTAGTGATACTCGTAGACGCAACAGTTGGCGAGACGACAACGATGCTACGATAGAGATCAAGGTGTCGCGTCGGTGACCATGGTGATCATGACGGTGCTTCAGAGATGGAGATCACAAGCACAAGATGATGATGGCCATATCATATCACTTATATTGATTGCATGTGATGTTTATCTTTTATGCATCTTATTTTGCTTAGATCGACGGTAGCATTATAAGATGATTTCTCACTAAATTTCAAGGTATAAGTGTTCTCCCTGAGTATGCACCATTGCGAAAGTTCTTCGTGCTGAGAGACCACGTGATGATCGGGTGTGATAGGCTCTATGTTCAAATACAACGGGTGCAAAACAGTTGCACACGCGGAATACTCAGGTTAAACTTGACGAGCCTAGCATATGCAGATATGGCCTAGGAACACTAAGACCGAAAGGTCGAGCGTGAATCATATAGTAGATATGATCAACATAGTGATGTTCACCATTGAAACTACTCCATCTCACGTGATGATCGGACATGGTTTAGTTGGTTTGGATCACGTGATCACTTAGATGATTAGAGAGATGTCTATCTAAGTGGGAGTTCTTAAGTAATATGATTAATTGAACTTAAATTTATCATGAACTTAGTCTGTGACAGCCAAAATTTTGGCTTTATTTTTATTTATTAAAATATTGCCAGGAAATAAAACTTTTCCATTTTTGTCAAGTTTTGCCTTTTGTGATTTTGGATTTTTGCCTCTAGTGGAAAAACTCTCAAAAGGTATTGTTGGACTTGATTGCTCTCTATAATAAAACAATTATTTAACAGTGGATTTAAATTTGCAAGATTTATTTCCTCTGAGCTCTATTTCTTGAAAATGATTTCTTTTGCATTTGGAGCCTGTTTTGCACTACAACCTTTTGAGAAATGCATTCAAAATTTCCACAAAAATTTGGGGATGTCATGTGATGTTCCCACATCACTTTTATGCAAAAATACCTTCTGGCCATTGGAGATTTTGAGCTCTTCACCAACTTTTCCAATCTGGTCCAGTAGGCACTTTTGCACTGCAACCCATTTAAATATTCTTCTAAAAATTCTTCCAAGTGTTTGGAGATGTCAGTGGATGCATACCATTCATCTTCAAGCAAAAACCCAATGATGTTCCTTGGAAAATATGAGTGGATCAACCTCTTTTGCATTCTGGTCCAAATTGGTGATTTGTACTGCAACCTTATTTTTCCTTGCTCTAGTAACCCTGAGCTTTTTCCTACTTGTGGCCCTCCCTACCAAACTCTTAAGTCCAGGAGATTGGGCTCATTGGAGGCTTTTAAATGCATGTTTTAAACCCTTTTTCTTTCTGCCCAAAACTGGAGTTTTGCAAAACTTGCACTATCAACTTTCTGTTTTTGCCAAACTAACCTTACCACCATCTCCTGCATCTAAAGAGACACTGATCTGGAGATTTTGGCCACTCCAAGAGTTGCCTAAGTGCATATGGCATTCTGTCGAACACCTGGTGTGCACAGCCATCTTTGGCAAGCTCTCTGGTTTGCATTATGGACTAGAACCCCTGACCTATCCACCTTGTCCGCTGAGTGCCTTGTTACCCCTACCTCCATCCTATGCAGTGCCAGCTCCACCCTCGAGCTCTAGAGTGCGCTGGCATTTCGTCGAACAGGTGCCGTGCGTGCTCTGGGCGCGCCCAGAGCGCACGTTTTGCACGCGCGCGCACTACGCCTACACGCCGCACTGCCGCCCTCGGCGTGTCCCATCTCTGACCCCTGCTCGCCTGCCGAACCCCGCCAGGCACTCGCCCTCTCTCTAGTACACTCCAAGCTCCCCCTGGCACCCTGCAGCGCCACCTTGGCAGCACGCCGGCGTCGGCAGCAGATTCCGCCGCGGACGGCGCCGCCCAAACCACCAGCGCATGCCAGCTGCCCCAGAGCACAGGCCGTGCTTATCTTCCCGCTCGTCGGCACGCTTTCGTCGCCGCCACGATGCCCTGCAACTACAGGAAAGTGGTCGCCGGCGATCTTATCTTCTGCCGCCGTGGAGCCAGCCTCGTGCGCCTATATAAAGGGTCCCCGAGCTCGTTCAAGGCTTCAGACGACATCAGACACTCCCCGTAGAGCTTCCCACGCAGTAGATCGACCCGTAGTGGCCGTCTTCCTCAACTCCGGCCAGCTCGGCCGCCGCCAAGCTCCGGTGTGATTCGTCGCAACCGGCCGCTCTTTCGCCAATCCAACGCCACCAGTAGTCTCCTCTGGTCCATGCGGAGCTGCCCAGCTACCCAACTTCGGTCGGAGACCACCGGAGCACCAATGTCACTTCACCACCGTAGCTTTCCTCCGCCGCGGAGCTCGCCGCCGGCGATTCCTGCCACCTCCGTCGACCCAACCACCACCTAGAGGACCGCCTCGGTCTAGCCGTTCCATCCCCGCCCTTGGATGCCCGTGAGGCGCTGCCGCTCGTCGACGGCGATCGCCGGAGGCCCGCTCCCGTCGGGCAGAAGAGAGGAGGAGGGAAGAAACGGTCAAACCTGACCAGTGGGCCCTCTGGACCCACTGTCAGTGACCCGCGCAGCCGCCCTCTCTCTGTTTAAGTGAAGGCGCAAACTCCCGAGTGCGTCTCCTCTACTGCGAAAGCGTATTTCTTCGGAATCGTTTTCCTTTTCTGGTTTTATTTTAAAAACAGAAGTTTGACTAAACTTTGACTGGCTATAACTTTTAAAATAAAACTCCAAATGAGTTGATTCTTTTTCCTACCTCTCTCAAATTTCATCTAGTTTATTTTAAGATTTATTTCAAAAATATTTGAGATAGGTTTTGGTACTGTGTTTGAAATATTTGTTATTTGTGTATTTTGCAAAATAGGATTTTTGGAGGAAAAGGAAAGCTTCCAATAAGTGCATCCTTTACATACTCTTGAAGGCAAGCATTTCTGAACTCTGGCATAATATTTTTGTTGTGGTGTTTTGATACGATCACAACACCTTTGGACTTGGAGTATGTGATAGCTTTATGTATCGATATGGTCTCGTGCATGAGTGCACTTTGGAGTTGTTTTGTGGCCAACAATGGATACACTAATGATTTGGGTCATCCTCGCGAGCTTCTCTTGCACACCGGTAGGAAGCCGGGAAAGTCGTGGTCTTGGGTAGACACGAGCTTGTCCCTAATCCCGCGTCGAGACGAGTATGCCCGGCATAGCATGGTGAGGCTCGAGGAGTGGTGATTTATTTCACTAGTGGTAATATTGTTGGTGGATACTTGGACCACCTGAGTCGGTTGTAGACCGAGTCTTGATCAATAGCTTCCTTCTTTGTCGGTACCAGCACTTGTCCCTGCAGGGGACAGGGTATGGTTCAGTAGGTTGTCAACCCCTTTCCAAAGCACACACCGTACAGAGAGGCCGTGATGAGGGTCCCATGGCCATGGATTAAAGCCAGTCATCCGGTCCGGGGGCATGGGTGTTTCGGTTGTAGCCGAAGGGGTAGCTCCCCAGTTTGCGCGCGGTATAAATTTTGTGATCCCATGCTACGTCGAGGTTGTAGCCTCCCCACTTAGAGTTTTGCTTGGCAGGTGTCGTGGGTGATTCCAGACACTGGTGAGTTAAGCTGGTGTGTGCAGGTCAGGCGTGTTTTCAATCAAAAGACCGTAGACGGAATTAGTCCCAAGGGACTAAGTAAACCCATTACTCGTGGAAAATGGTACTCCCTCTGCAGAGGATACATCCTGTTGGATAGTCATGTTCTTGAGTAGAGACCACAGTCTGAGTTGAGTCTAGTGACGGTATTCGGATGGAGATACGGTTTGACTAGACCATATTATCGGTATTCGGATGGAGACACGGTTAACTGGATCGCAGTAACGGTATTCGGATGGAGATACGGCTTGACTAAATTATCGGTTTTCGGATGGAGAAACGACTGAACTAAATATTGTTTATGATTATGGCACGCATGGATTGTGATCTTATTATTTTGGACTAACCATTATGTATTTTATTGAGTATCCTTGGGATGGTTCTACCTCCCGGATATTCACTGTAATTATTCTCTTTTAAGCCCTTTCTGTGGCGTCGCTCAGACGCCCGACTGCGGCATGCTTGTTGTTCATTTATCTTTTATAAGCCCTTTCTGTGGTGTCGCTCAGACGCCCGACTGCGGCATTATTATTTCTGCAATTTTTCCGCTCGAGGAGTCATTCAGACACTCGTTTGGCACCAGTATTACTATTCTGCATTTTCCGCTCGAGGAGTCATTCAGACACTCGTTTGGCACCAGTATTACTATTCCGCATTTTCCGCTCGAGGAGTCATTCAGACACTCGTTTGGCACCAGTATTACTATTCTGCATTTTCCGCTCGAGGAGTCATTCAGACACTCGTTTGGCACCCAGTATTTTATTTTGGTATATTTTTAACCGTATGTGTGCATCTTGGTCTTTTGTATATTTCGTGTCAAACGTGTGATCTTATAATAATCTAGAGCATGTTTGATATTTATTATACCCGTGTTCTTAATGTTTGCGAGTACATTCAAACGTACTCACTGGCTTGTCCCTGGCTATTGTCTTGGCCAGATTCCTCGCTTGGAGATGAGCACCGTGGTGGCAACCTCGGAACCTACGTGTTGACTTTTGCAGCCTCGCGAGGATAGGAGTTATCCTGGTCAGCTGTTCTTGTGGGAAATGCAGTCCCATAGACGCAGATGTACTCAACCGCTTCCGCCCTCAACCACTAGTAACCAAATGTTGTACTCCTAGGCCTGAATGGTCTTGTACTACATATTTTTGTACTTGCTTGGATTTCCTTGTATCAAGTTGGTGCCTCATCAGCTAACAGTAATCCTGGGGCTGCTGAGCTCACAGGCCGTATTTCTGGGAATTTATATCCTGAAAATCCGGTCATGGCAGACTTGGTATCAGAGCCAGGCTGACCATTGGCTAATCCTATCTTAGCCAGGTCAATAAACTTAGGTTAACCAAACCACCAGACCTTAGCCTAACCCTGGTCAAGCTTCCCGCGTAAGATAGCTCCACAGTGACCTGACGCCCTTTTCGGCGGACGGTGCCCAACCTATCAGCCTAGCCCGTCGATCACGCGCCAGTGACCGACACCCAACCCGTCTCTATCGCAAGCGTGCGGAGGAAGACTCCATCCCCTTTCCCTATAAAAAGGGCACGCTAGCCTCAATCACAGCACAGCCTCTTTCCCCCAAACCGAGCCACGATGCCTGGCCCCATTGTTCACAATGAGACCACAGCGACCAACCATGGAGGTTTTGTGATCGTGCTCGCAAACCTCACCCGCCGTGCCTATGCGTTAGAAGAGCCTCCTGAGTATGTTGTGTACCAGGGACCCATGTACGGTGAGAGCCGTCAGTACTGGGCCACTGTGCACATCTATGGTAGGGGTCTGTCGCCAGAGCGTCCCTACAGGTTCACGGGAAGGACAACTTCCTTCGAGCCGCAAGCCATCCAACTGGCAGCCCGCGAAGCTATAGTTCAACTCCGGCACCTGTCGCCCAGAGTTAACTGTCGCTCGTTCTACTACTACCCACGTCGTGACGGGTATGGTAGGCCGCCCCAAGTTGCCAACGGAGACCACGAGACGGATCCTGCGCTATTGCATCTGGTGCGCTATGTAAGCTCACTGGAGCAACTGTTCGATCAGGTCACTCTCGATCTGACCGCAGCTCGTGGAGAGCTGGTTCGCCGAGCCCCAGCGAGAAGAGAAGCGGAGCCCGACACCGACAACCCAGTCGAGCTGTTCGGACACCCGATCGATCCCTTGAGGTCTGCGCCAGCCCTCAACCAGAGCACTTTGGTGACCCCAGAAGCGCTTCGTCGCCTTTTGGAAACCCATTCCAACGGGATTTGGGCCAACAACCCCCGGGATGGTCATCACCATTTCCCCGACCCTGCAGCCCCTCAGCCTCAACCAGCAAATCCCGACGGTGAGAACCGTGGAGAAGCATCGGCGTCCACAAGGCCAGCCCACTTAGACATTAACGAAGTGGACTAAGTCGCTCAAAGTTGTATCGAGCCTTA
Organism: Aegilops tauschii subsp. strangulata; assembly: GCF_002575655.3. Classification (NCBI taxonomy): domain Eukaryota; kingdom Viridiplantae; phylum Streptophyta; class Magnoliopsida; order Poales; family Poaceae; genus Aegilops; species Aegilops tauschii. The sequence goes on from NC_053041.3 coordinate 74,264,109, forward strand.
GTTTTCCTACGCTTTGTAATGTGTAGCCTTGTATCGCTTTTGTTGCATGTTGTCTGTATGAGCGCTCTTATTTTTGGAGTAGTGGCGATGCATGTGTACGTTGGCGTACAGTTGCATTTTTTATATTTCGGGCGCAGCTACCAAGACCAACCCCGTCGGCACCCACAGTAATGCGTCACCTGTACGTGATATGTATATCTGTGGCGTTGACCCGAGAATAGGGTCGGCATCCAGTCGCTTTTTCTCCAGTAATTAATCCCAGCCCCGGTGCTATATAAAGGCCACTTTGTGACCTTGCCGAGCACCCCTCACCTTTGTGCGCAGCGCTCACATCCATTCCTTGCCATGTCGACCCCCAACATTTATCTGAGAACCCCAGACGCAACCCCCGGCAGTTTTGTCAAATTATTGTGGGACTTTACCTGCAGTACTATGAGCGCCACCCGTCCACCCCAGTACGAGTTGCTCAAATCGAGGATCACTCCATCCACCTCGAAATATTGGGCAGTGGTGCACATCCCTGCCGCCTACCCAAACCAAGATCCCATGGAAGTCTCCTTCGTGGGGAAATCCATGCCGACTCCGCATATGGCCATAGAAGCTGCTGCGTACGAGGCGCTCACTCATCTTCGATTCGCAGTACCCTATGCCAGCGAGCGAGGATACTATTATTTTCCGAGTCATGCAGCACCCGGAGAAGTTGCATCTTTTCCCGGTGGGCGCATTGAGAGAGATCTAGTACTGGCCAACCTTGCCCAGTACGTTATTGCCCAGGAGCGTTTAGCTCAGCGAGTAATGGGCTATCTCCAGAGCCTCGCTGCTTTAAATCCTCGGATCGCTATTGGCAGACCACTGAGGCCTGACCAAGAAGGGCGCATTCATCGGCTGGTCAACCCGGTTCCCCCGATAGAAGAGGAGTGTGCCCCAGTGCCAGAGGCATTTTCTCAGGACCCTGTCTTTTTACCGTTTTCCATGTAAACGCCTCCGATGTATTTACTGTCCTAGTACTTGTATTTGTGTGTTGCAGCATGTTCGTAAAATTTTTGTGCGACGGATCCGATTTTTCTTAAATTCCTGTTATGTGAACAGTTTTACTGGCGTTAGTTTTGTTTAATTAATTTTTCCTCTCGCAACATGTTTTCGAGGAGATTTCTTTCCCCCGAGTTATTGCTGCATATATATACATTTTCTCGACATAGATTTTTATTCGCGCAGCATCGTAGCAGCAGACTCTCAGCAGCCACCACTCGACCTCGAGCACTGTTACAAATCCTTGAGCACATATTTGCGCCTATCTAACCACACTCGAGGACACCACAGTCTCAGTGAGAGAGACTTGTGAGCATTCATTCGAGCGCGAGCTGCCCCAGCACTCCGACAGCAGTCAGCCCCGATGTCGCGCCTAATCCAAATGATCGCCGCCACCGCGAAGAGCTAACACTCGAGCGGCAGCATCACGACGATCATCCAGGATCATCGCGCACAGGAGCACGGAGAACCCCAGCAGCACCGCCAAGCCTCCACATACCAGTCCGGCATTGCCTCCGCCATTAGAGCCTCGGCTCGAGCTCCTGCCAGCAGCTATGGAGGAGAAGGATGGAGAAGTGGAAGCGAGGCCAGGTGTGAGGAAGAAGAGAGGAGCACCGCGTGCGTTTTATAGCCCGAGATCGGTGTACGGTGGGCGAGGTCCACCAGCGTCACTCGTCGCTCGGCCGCCGGTGTTCGGAGGCGAGTTCGCGAGCAGTGCCGACAGCGCCCTGGCCCGCGAGGTGAGTGCACGCTGCACCAGCAGCTAGCACGCTGCGCACTACCACGGTACGGCCTCGAAGCCCTACGAGCTAGGCATCGCCGGTGGAGGAAGCGCGGGAGAGCGCGCGAGAGAGAAGAGAGAGCCAGAGGTAGGAGAAGAGGCCGACAGTGGGCCCTGGGCCCACCTGTCAGCCAGAGAGAGCACAATGCTCTCGGGTGCAACAAGTGTATTTTAGTAATTTAGAAGTTACTCTAAATTACTGTATCCGCGTAGAAATATCTCGTTTTCCCTAACCGTGGATTTTTCCACGCTACGCCAGTGTACCACACTGTGGTTTTACACCACTTAATGCCCACTCACTGTAGCCGTTTTGCTTTTGTGCAATTGAAGAATTTCTTTGATAAAAACAATTTTATTTCAAAACAAATTCTTGTTCAAAACAACTTTTAACAAATCTCGAGGACGAGATTTTTTCTTAAGGGGGGTAGTGTTGTGACACCCAAAATTTTGGCTTTATTTTTATTTATTAAAATATTGGCAGGAAATAAAACTTTTCCATTTTTGTCAAGTTTTGCCTTTTGTGATTTTGGATTTTTGCCTCTAGTGGAAAAACTCTCAAAAGGTATTGTTGGACTTGATTGCTCTCTATAATAAAACAATTATTTAACAGTGCATTCAAATTTGCAAGATTTATTTCCTCTGAGCTCTATTTCTTGAAAATGATTTCTTTTGCATTTGGAGCCTGTTTTGCACTACAACCTTTTGAGAAATGCATTCAAAATTTCCACAAAAATTTGGGGATGTCATGTGATGTTCCCACATCACTTTTATGCAAAAATACCTTCTGGCCATTGGAGATTTTGAGCTCTTCACCAACTTTTCCAATCTGGTCCAGTAGGCACTTTTGCACTGCAACCCATTTAAATATTCTTCTAAAAATTCTTCCAAGTGTTTGGAGATGTCAGTGGATGCATACCATTCATCTTCAAGCAAAAAACCAATGATGTTCCTTGGAAAATATGAGTGGATCAGCCTCTTTTGCATTCTGGTCCAAATTGGTGATTTGTACTGCAACCTTATTTTTCCTTGCTCTAGTAACCCTGAGCTTTTTCCTACTTGTGGCCCTCCCTACCAAACTCTTAAGTCCAGGAGATTGGGCTCATTGGAGGCTTTTAAATGCATGTTTTAAACCCTTTTTCTTTCTGCCCAAAACTGGAGTTTTGCAAAACTTGCACTATCAACTTTCTGTTTTTGCCAAACTAACCTTACCACCATCTCCTGCATCTAAAGAGACACTGATCTGGAGATTTTGGCCACTCCAAGAGTTGCCTAAGTGCATATGGCATTCTGTCGAACACCTGGTGTGCACAGCCATCTTTGGCAACCTCTCTGGTTTGCATTATGGACTTGAACCCCTGACCTATCCACCTTGTCCGCTGAGTGCCTTGTTACCCCTACCTCCATCCTGTGCAGTGCCAGCTCCACCCTCGAGCTCTAGAGCGCGCTGGCATTTCGTCGAACAGGTGCCGTGCGTGCTCTGGGCACGCCCAGAGCGCATGTTTTGCACGCGCGCGCACTACACCGACACGCCGCACTGCCGCCCTCGTCGCGTCCCATCTCTGACCCCTGCTCGCCTGCCGAACCCCGCCAGGCACTCGCCCTCTCTCTAGTACACTCCAAGCTCCCCCTGGCACGCTGCAGCGCCGCCTTGGCAGCACGCCGGCGTCGGCAGCGGATTCCGCCGCGGACGGCGCCGCCCAAACCACCAGCACACGCCAGCTGCCCCAGAGCACAGGCCGTACTTATCCTCCCGCTCGTCGGCACGCTTTCGTCGCCGCCACAATGCCCTGCAACTACAGGAAAGTGGTCGCCGGCGATCTTATCTTCTGCCGCCGCGGAGCCAGCCTCGTGCGCCTATATAAAGGGTCCCCGAGCTCGTTCAAGGCTTCAGACGACATCAGACAGTCCCCGTAGAGCTTCCCACGCAGTAGATCGACCCGTAGTGGCCGTCTTCCTCAACTCCGGCCAGCTCGGCCGCCGCCAAGCTCCGGTGTGATTCGTCGCAACCGGACGCTCTTTCGCCAATCCAACGCCACCAGTAGTCTCCTCTGGTCCATGCGGAGCTGCCCAGCTACCCAACTTCGGTCGGAGACCACCGGAGCACCAATGTCACTTCACCACCGTAGCTTTCCTCCGCCGCGGAGCTCGCCGCCGGCGATTCCTGCCACCTCCGTCGACCCAACCACCACCTAGAGGACCGCCTCGGTCTAGCCGTTCCATCCCCGCCCTTGGATGCCCGTGAGGCGCTGCCGCTCGTTGACGGCGATCGCCGGAGCCCCGCTCCCGTCGGGCAGAAGAGAGGAGAAGGAGGGAAGAAACGGTCAAACCTGACCAGTGGGCCCTCTGGACCCACTGTCAGTGACCCGCGCAGCCGCCCTCTCTCTGTTTAAGTGAAGGCGCAAACTCCCGAGTGCGTCTCCTCTACTGCGAAAGCGTATTTCTTCGGAATCGTTTTCCTTTTCTGGTTTTATTTTAAAGCAGAAGTTTGACTAAACTTTGACTGGCTATAACTTTTAAAAATGAAACTCCAAATGAGTTGATTCTTTTTCCTACCTCTCTCAAATTTCATCTAGTTTATTTTAAGATTTATTTCAAAAATATTTGAGACAGGTTTTGGTACTGTGTTTGAAATATTTGTTATTTGTGTATTTTGCAAAATAGGATTTTTGGAGGAAAAGGAAAGCTTCCAATAAGTGCATCCTTTACATACTCTTGAAGGCAAGCATTTCTGAACTCTGGCATAATATTTTTGTTGTGGTGTTTTGATACGATCACAACACCTTTGGACTTGGAGTATGTGATAGCTTTATGTATCGATATGGTCTCGTGCATGAGTGCACTTTGGAGTTGTTTTGTGGCCAACAATGGATACACTAATGATTTGGGTCATCCTCGCGAGCTTCTCTTGCACACCGGTAGGAAGCTGGGAAAGTCGTGGTCTTGGGTAGACACGAGCTTGTCCCTAATCCCGCGTCGAGACGAGTATGCCCGGCATAGCATGGTGAGGCTCGAGGAGTGGTGATTTATTTCACTAGTGGTAATATTGTTGGTGGATACTTGGACCACCTGAGTCGGTTGTAGACCGAGTCTTGATCAATAGCTTCCTTTTTTGTCGGTACCACCACTTGTCCCTGCAGGGGACAGGGTATGGTTCAGTAGGTTGTCAACCCCTTTCCAAAGCACACACCGTACAGAGAGGCCGTGATGAGGGTCCCATGGCCATGGATTAAAGCCAGTCATCCGGTCCGGGGGCATGGGTGTTTCGGTTGTAGCCGAAGGGGTAGCTCCCCAGTTTGCGCGCGGTATAAATTTTGTGATCCCATGCTACGTCGAGGTTGTAGCCTCCCCACTTAGAGTTTTGCTTGGCAGGTGTCGTGGGTGATTCCAGACACTGGTGAGTTAAGCTGGTGTGTGCAGGTCAGGCGTGTTTTCAATCAAAAGACCGTAGACGGAATTAGTCCCGAGGGACTAAGTAAACCCGTTACTCGTGGAAAATGGTACTCCCTCTGCAGAGGATACATCCTGTTGGATAGTCATGTTCTTGAGTAGAGACCACAGTCTGAGTTGAGTCTAGTGACGGTATTCGGATGGAGATACGGTTTGACTAGACCATATTATCGGTATTCGGATGGAGACACGGTTAACTGGATCGCAGTAACGGTATTCGGATGGAGATACGGCTTGACTAAATTATCGGTTTTCGGATGGAGAAACGACTAAACTAAATATTGTTTATGATTATGGCACGCATGGATTGTGATCTTATTATTTTGGACTAACCATTATGTATTTTATTGAGTATCCTTGGGATGGTTCTACCTGTTGGGAATCGTAGGATAATTTAAAATTTTCCTACGCTCACCAAGATGCATCTATGGAGTCTACTAGCAACGAGGGGAAAGGAGTGCATCTACATACCCTTGTAGATCGCGAGCGGAAGCGTTCCAATGAACGTGGATGACGGAGTCGTACTCGCCGTGATCCAAATCACCGATGACCGAGTGCCGAACGGACGGCACCTCCGCGTTCAACACACGTACGGTGCAGCGACGTCTCCTCCTTCTTGATCCAGCAAGGGGAAGGAGAGGTTGATGGAGATCCAACAGCACGACGGCGTGGTGGTGGATGTAGCGGCTCTCCGGCAGGGCTTCGCAAGCTTCTGAGAGAGAGAGAGGTGTTGCAGGGGAGGAGGGAGGCGCCCAAGGCTTAGATGTTGCTGCCCTCCCTTCCCCCCACTATATATAGGGCCAAGGGAGAGGGGGGGGCGCAGCCTTGCCCCTTCCTCCAAGGAAGGGTGCGGCCAGGGGGGAGTCCTTCCCCCCCAAGGCACCTCGGAGGTGCCTTCCCCCTTTAGGACTCTCCCCTTTTCCTTATCTCTTGCACATGGGCATCTTGGGGCTGGTGCCCTTGGCCCATATAGGCCAAGGCGCACCCCTTACAGCCCATGTGGCCCCCCGGGGCCGGTGGACCCCCTTGGTGGACCCCCGGACCCCTTTCGGCACTCCCGGTACAATACCGATAAAGCGCGAAACTTTTCCGGCGACCAAAATAAGACTTCCCATTTATAAATCTTTACCTCCGGACCATTCCGGAACCTCTCGTGACGTCCGGGATCTCATCCGGGACTCCGAACAACTTTCGGGTTTCCGCATACATATATCTCTACAACCCTAGCGTCACCGGACCTTAAGTGTGTAGACCCTACGGGTTCGGGAGACATGCAGACATGACCGAGACGCCTCTCCGGTCAATAACCAACAGCGGGATCTGGATACCCATGTTGGCTCCCACATGCTCCACGATGATCTCATCGGATGAACCACGGTGTCGAGGATTCAATCAATCCGTATGCAATTCCCTTTGTCAATCGGTATGTTACTTGCCCGAGATTCGATCGTCGGTATCCCAATACCTTGTTCAATCTCGTTACCGGCAAGTCTCTTTACTCGCACCGCAATGCATGATCCCGTGACTAACGCCTTAGTCACATTGAGCTCATTATGATGATGCATTACCGAGTGGGCCCAGAGATACCTCTCCGTCACACGGAGTGACAAATCCCAGTCTCGATCCGTGCCAACCCAACAGACACTTTCGGAGATACCCGTAATGCACCTTTATAGTCACCCAGTTACGTTGTGACGTTTGGCACACCCAAAGCACTCCTACGGTATCCGGGAGTTGCACGATCTCATGGTCTAAGGAAAAGATACTTGACATTGGGAAAGCTCTAGCAAACGAAACTACACGATCTTTTATGCTATGCTTAAGTTGGGTCTTGTCCATCACATCATTCTCCTAATGATGTGATCCCGTTATCAATGACATCCAATGTCCATAGTCAGGAAACCATGACTATCTGTTGATCAACGAGCTAGTCAACTAGAGGCTTACTAGGGACAGGTTGTGGTCTATGTATTCACACATGTATTACGATTTCTGGACAATACAATTATAGCATGAATAATAGACTATTATCATGAACACAGAAATATAATAATAACCATTTATTATTGCCTCTAGGGCATATTTCCAACAGTCTCCCACTTGCACTAGAGTCAATAATCTAGTTACATTGTGATGAATCGAGCACCCATTGCGTCCTGGTGTTGATCATGTTTTGCCCTAGGGAGAGGTTTAGTCAACGGATCTGCTACATTCAGGTCCGTGTGTACTTTACAAATATCTATGTCTCCATTTTGAACACTTTCACGAATGGAGTTGAAGCGACGCTTGATATGTCTGGTCTTCCTGTGAAACCTGGGCTCCTTCGCAAGGGCAATGGCTCCAGTGTTGTCACAGAAGAGAGTCATCGGGCCCGACGCATTGTGAATCACCCCTAGGTCGGTAATGAACTCCTTCATCCAGACTGCTTCCTGTGCTGCCTCCGAGGCTACCATGTACTCTGCTTCACATGTAGATCCCGCCACGACGCTTTGCTTGCAACTGCACCAGCTTACTGCTCCTCTATTCAAAATATACACGTATCCGGTCTGTGACTTCGAGTCATCCAGATCTGTGTCGAAGCTAGCGTCGATGTAACCCTTTACGACGAGCTCTTCGTCACCTCCATAAACGAGAAACATATCCTTAGTCCTCTTCAGGTACTTCAGGATATTCTTGACCGCTGTCCAGTGTTCCTTGCCGGGATTACTTTGGTACCTTCCTACCAAACTTACGGCAAGGTTTACATCAAGTCTGGTACACAGCATGGCATACATAATAGACCCTATGGCCGAGGCATAGGGGATGACACTCATCTCTTCTATATCTTTTGCCGTGGTCGGGCATTGAGCCGTGCTCAATTGCACACCTTGTAATACAGGCAAGAACCCCTTCTTGGACTGATCCATACTGAACTTCTTCAATATCTTATCAAGGTATGTACTCTGTGAAAGACCAATGAGGCGTCTCGATCTATCTCTATAGATCTTGATGCCTAATATATAAGCAGCTTCTCCAAGGTCCTTCATTGAAAAACACTTATTCAAATAGGCCTTTATACTTTCCAAGAATTCTATATCATTTCCCATCAATAATATGTCATCCACATATAATATGAGAAATGCTACGGAGCTCCCACTCACTTTCTTGTAAACACAGGCTTCTCCATAAGTCTGTGTAAACCCAAACGCTTTGATCATCTCATCAAAGCGAATGTTCCAACTCCGAGATGCTTGCACCAGCCCATAGATTGAGCGCTGGAGCTTGCATACTTTGTTAGCATTCTTAGGATCGACAAACCTTCCGGCTGCATCACATACAACTCTTCCTTAAGGAAGCCATTAAGGAATGGCGTTTTGACGTCCATCTGCCATATCTCATAATCATAGTATGCGGCAATTGCTAACATGATTCGGACGGACTTCAGCTTCGCTACGGGTGAGAAAGTCTCATCGTAGTCAACCCCTTGAACTTGTCGATAACCCTTAGCGACAAGTCGAGCTTTGTAGATGGTCACATTACCATCCGCGTCCGTCTTCTTCTTAAAGATCCATTTGTTTTCTATGGCTCGCCGCTCATCGGGCAAGTCAGTCAAAGTCCATACTTTGTTTTCATACATGGATTCTATCTCGGATTTCATGGCTTCTAGCCATTTGTCGGAATCCGGGCCCGCCATCGCTTCTTCATAGTTCGAAGGTTCACCGTTGTTTAACAACATGATTTCCAGTACAGGGTTGCCGTACCACTCTGGTGCGGAACGTGTCCTTGTGGACCTACGAAGTTCAGTAACTTGATCCGAAGCTTCATGATCATCATCATTAACTTCCTCCCCAGTCGGTGTAGGCACCACAGGAACATTTTCCCGCACTGCGCTACTTTCCGGTTCGGAAGGGGTGACTATCACCTCATCAAGTTCCACTTTCCTCCCACTCAATTCTTTCGAGAGAAACTCCTTCTCCAGAAAGGACCCGTTCCTGGCATCGAAGATCTTGCCTTCGGATCTGAGGTAGAAGGTATACCCAATAGTTTCCTTCGGATCCGACTTGGGTTCGAGCTTTTCAGGTTGAAGTTTCTTGACATAAGCATCGCATCCCCAAACTTTTAGAAACGACAGGTTAGGTTTCTTCCCAAACCATAATTCATACGGTGTCGTCTCAACGGATTTAGACGGTGCCCTATTTAAAGTGAATGCGGCAGTCTCTAAAGCATAACCCCAAAATGAGAGCGGTAAATCGGTAAGAGACATCATAGATCGCACCATATCCAATAGAGTGCGATTACGACGTTCGGACACACCATTTCTCTGAGGTGTTCCAGGCGGCGTGAGTTGTGAAACTATTCCACATTTCCTTAAGTGTGCACCAAACTCGTGACTTAAATATTCTCCACCACGGTCTGATCGTAGGAATTTTATTCTTCTGTGACGTTGATTCTCAACTTCACTCTGAAATTCCTTGAACTTTTCAAAGGTTTCAGACTTGTGTTTCATTAGGTAGACATATCCATATCTACTTAAATCATCAGTGAGAGTGAGAACATAACGATATCCTCCGCGAGCCTCAACACTCATTGGACCACACACATCGGTATGTATGATTTCCAATAAGTTGGTTGCTCGCTCCATTGTTCCGGAGAACGGAGTCTTGGTCATCTTACCCATGAGGCATGGTTCGCACGTGTCAAATGATTCATAATCAAGAGACTCCAAAAGTCCATCTGCATGGAGCTTCTTCATGCGCTTGACACCAATGTGACCAAGGCGGCAGTGCCACAAGTATGTGGGACTATCGTTATCAACTTTACATCTTTTGGTATTCACACTATGAACATGTGTAACATCACGTTCGAGATTCATCAAAAATAAACCATTGACCAGCGGGGCATGACCATAAAACATCTCTCTCAAATAAATAGAACAACCATTATTCTCGGATTTAAATGAGTAGCCATCTCGAATTAAACGAGATCCAGACACTATGTTCATGCTCAAAGCTGGCACTAAATAACAATTATTGAGGTTTAAAACTAATCCCGTAGGGAGATGCAGAGGTAGCGTGCCGACGGCGATCACATCGACCTTGGAACCATTCCCGACGCGCATCGTCACCTCGTCCTTTGCCAGTCTCCATTTATTCCGTGGTTCCTGTTTTGAGTTACAAATATGAGCAACCGCACCGGTATCAAATACCCAGGAGCTACTACGAGTACTGGTAAGGTACACATCAATTACTTGTATATCACATATACCGTGGGTGTTGCCGGCCTTCTTCTTGTCCGCTAAATATTTGGGGCAGTTCCGCTTCCAGTGACCACTTCCCTTGCAATAAAAGCACTCAGTCCCGAGCTTGGGTCCATTCTTTGACTTCTTCCCAGTAACTGGTTTACCGGGCGCGGCAACTCCCTTGCCGTCCTTCTTGAAGTTCTTCTTACCCTTGCCCTTCTTGAACTTGGTGGTTTTATTCACCATCAACACTTGATGTTCCTTTCTGATCTCCCCTTCCGCTGATTTCAGCATTGAATATACCTCGGGAATGGTCTTTTCCATCCCCTGGATATTGTAGTTCATCACAAAGCTCTTGTAGCTTGGTGGAAGCGACTGGAGGATTCTTTCAATGACCGCGTCATCCGGGAGATTAACTCCCAGCTGAGACAAGCGGTTGTGTAACCCAGACATTCTGAGTATGTGCTCACTAACAGAACTGTTCTCCTCCATTTTACAGCTGAAGAACTTGTCGGAGACATCATATCTCTCGACCCGGGCATGAGCTTGAAAAACCAGTTTCAGCTCCTCGAACATCTCATATGCTCCATGTTTCTCAAAACGCTTTTGGAGACCCGGTTCTAAGCTGTAAAGCATGCCGCACTGAACGAGGGAGTAATCATCAGCACGTGATTGCCAAGCGTTCATAACGTCTTGGTTCTGTGGGATTGGTGCATCACCTAGCGGTGCTTCTAAGACATAATCTTTCTTGGCTACTATGAGGATGAGCCTCAGGTTTCGGACCCAGTCCGTATAGTTGCTGCCATCATCATTCAGCTTGGTTTTCTCTAGGAATGCGTTGAAATTGAGGACAACGTTGGCCATTTGATCTACAAGACATAGTGTAAAGATTTTAGACTAAGTTCATGATAATTGAGTTCATCTAATCAAATTATTTAATGAACTCCCACTCAGATAGACATCCCTCTAGTCATCTAAGTGAAACATGATCCGAGTTCAACTAGGCCGTGTCCGATCATCACGTGAGACGGACTAGTCAAGATCGGTGAACATCTCCATGTTGATCGTATCTTCTATACGACTCATGCTCGACCTTTCGGTCCTCCGTGTTCCAAGGCCATGTCTGTACATGCTAGGCTCGTCAAGTCAACCTAAGTGTATTGCGTGTGTTCCGAGGCCATGTCTGTACATGCTAGGCTCGTCAACACCCGTTGTATTCGAACGTAAGAATCTATCACACCCGATCATCACGTGGTGCTTCGAAACGACGAACCTTCGCAACGGTGCATAGTTAGGGTGAACACTTTCTTGAAATTATTATAAGGGATCATCCTACTTGCTACCGTCGTTCTAAGCAAATAAGATGCAAAAACATGATAAACATCACATGCAATCAAATAGTGACATGATATGGCCAATATCATCATGCTCCTTTGATCTCCATCTTCAGGGCACCATGGTCATCTTTGTCACCGGCATGACACCATGATCTCCATCATCATGATCTCCATCATTGTGTCTTCATGAAGTCGTCACGCCAACGATTACTTCTACTTCTATGGCTAACGCGTTTAGCAATAAAGTAAAGTAATTTACATGGCGTTATTCAATGACACGCAGGTCATACAAAATAATAAAGACAACTCCTATGGCTCCTGCCGGTTGTCATAATCATCGACATGCAAGTCGTGATTCCTATTACAAGAATATGATCAATCTCATACATCACATATATCATTCATCACATCTTCTGCCATATCACATCACATAGCACTTGCTGCAAAAACAAGTTAGACGTCCTCTAATTGTTGTTGCAAGTTTTTTTTACGTGGTTTGTAGGTTTCTAGCAAGAACGTTTCTTACCTACGTATGACCACAACGTGATTTGCCAATTTCTATTTACCCTTCATAAGGACCCTTTTCATCGAATCCGTTCCGACTAAAGTAGGAGAGACAGACACCCGCTAGCCACCTTATGCAACTTGTGCATGTTAGTCGGTGGAACCTGTCTCACGTAAGAGTACGTGTAAGGTCGGTCCGGGCCGCTTCATCCTACAATGCTGCCGAAACAAGAAAAGACTAGTAGCGGCAAGAAGAATTGGCAAACTCAACGCCCACAACTACTTTGTGTTCTACTCGTGCATAGTAACTACGCATAGACCTGGCTCATGATGCCACTGTTGGGAATCGTAGGATAATTTAAAATTTTCCTACGCTCACCAAGATGCATCTATGGAGTCTACTAGCAACGAGGGGAAAGGAGTGCATCTACATACCCTTGTAGATCGCGAGCGGAAGCGTTCCAATGAACGTGGATGACGGAGTCGTACTCGCCGTGATCCAAATCACCGATGACCGAGTGCCGAACGGATGGCACCTCCGCGTTCAACACACGTACGGTGCAGCGACGTCTCCTCCTTCTTGATCCAGCAAGGGGGAAGGAGAGGTTGATGGAGATCCAATAGCATGACGGCGTGGTGGTGGATGTAGCGTCTCTCCGGCACGGCTTCGCAAGCTTCTGAGAGAGAGAGAGAGGTGTTGCAGGGGAGGAGGGAGGCGCCCAAGGCTTAGATGTTGCTGCCCTCCCTTCCCCCCACTATATATAGGGCCAAGGGAGAGGGGGGGCGCAGCCTTGCCCCTTCCTCCAAGGAAGGGTGCGGCCAGGGGGGAGTCCTTCCCCCCCCAAGGCACCTCGGAGGTGCCTTCCCCCTTTAGGACTCTCCCCTTTTCCTTATCTCTTGCACATGGGCCTCTTGGGGCTGGTGCCCTTGGCCCATATAGGCCAAGGCGCACCCCTTACAGCCCATGTGGCCCGCCGGGGCTGGTGGACCCCCTTGGTGGACCCCCGGACCCCTTTCGGCACTCCCGGTACAATACCGATAAAGCGCGAAACTTTTCCGGCGACCAAAATAAGACTTCCCATTTATAAATCTTTACCTCCAGACCATTCCGGAACCTCTCGTGACGTCCGGGATCTCATCCGGGACTCCAAACAACTTTCGGGTTTCCGCATACATATATCTCTACAACCCTAGCGTCACCGGACCTTAAGTGTGTAGACCCTACGGGTTCGGGAGACATGCAGACATGACCGAGACGCCTCTCCGGTCAATAACCAACAGCGGGATCTGGATACCCATGTTGGCTCCCACATGCTCCACGATGATCTCATCGGATGAACCACGGTGTCGAGGATTCAATCAATCCGTATGCAATTCCCTTTGTCAATCGGTATGTTACTTGCCCGAGATTCGATCGTCGGTATCCCAATACCTTGTTCAATCTCGTTACCGGCAAGTCTCTTTACTCGCACCGCAATGCATGATCCCGTGACTAACGCCTTAGTCACATTGAGCTCATTATGATGATGCATTACCGAGTGGGCCCAGAGATACCTCTCCGTCACACGGAGTGACAAATCCCAGTCTCGATCCGTGCCAACCCAACAGACACTTTCGGAGATACCCGTAATGCACCTTTATAGTCACCCAGTTACGTTGTGACGTTTGGCACACCCAAAGCACACCTACGGTATCCGGGAGTTGCACGATCTCATGGTCTAAGGAAAAGATACTTGACATTGGAAAAGCTCTAGCAAACGAAACTACACGATCTTTTATGCTATGCTTAAGTTGGGTCTTGTCCATCACATCATTCTCCTAATGATGTGATCCTGTTATCAATGACATCCAATGTCCATAGTCAGGAAACCATGACTATCTGTTGATCAACGAGCTAGTCAACTAGAGGCTTACTAGGGACAGGTTGTGGTCTATGTATTCACACATGTATTACGATTTCCGGACAATACAATTATAGCATGAATAATAGACTATTATCATGAACACAGAAATATAATAATAACCATTTATTATTGCCTCTAGGGCATATTTCCAACACTACCTCCCGGATATTCACTGTAATTATTCTCTTTTAAGCCCTTTCTGTGGCGTCGCTCAGACGCCCGACTGCGGCATGCTTGTTGTTCATTTATCTTTTATAAGCCCTTTCTGTGGTGTCGCTCAGACGCTCGACTGCGGCACTATTATTTCTGCAATTTTTCCGCTCGAGGAGTCATTCAGACACTCGTTTGGCACCAGTATTACTATTCTGCATTTTCCGCTCGAGGAGTCATTCAGACACTCGTTTGGCACCAGTATTACTATTCTGCATTTTCCGCTCGAGGAGTCATTCAGACACTCGTTTGGCACCAGTATTACTATTCTGCATTTTCCGCTCGAGGAGTCATTCAGACACTCGTTTGGCACCCAGTATTTTATTTTGGTATATTTTTAACCGTATGTGTGCATCTTGGTCTTTCGTATATTTCGTGTCAAACGTGTGATCTTATAATAATCTGGAGCATGTTTGATATTTATTATACCCGTGTTCTTAATGTTTGCGAGTACATTCAAACGTACTCACTGGCTTGTCCCTGGCTATTGTCTTGGCCAGATTCCTCGCTTGGAGATGAGCACCGTGGTGACAACCTCGGAACCTATGTGTTGACTTTTGCAGCCTCGCGAAGATAGGAGTTATCCTGGTCAGCTGTTCTTGTGGGAAATGGAGTCCCATAGACGCAGATGTACTCAACCGCTTCCACCCTCAACCACTAGTAACCAAATGTTGTACTCCTAGGCCTGAATGGTCTTGTACTACATATTTTTGTACTTGCTTGGATTTCCTTGTATCAAGTTGGTGCCTCATCAGCTAACAGTAATCCTAGGGCTGGTGAGCTCACAGGCCGTATTTCTGGGAATTTATATCCTGAAAATCCGGTCGTGACATAGTCCTGGTAGTATTAGCATATCTATGTTGTAGATCAATAGCTCGCGTTTAGCTCCCCTGTTTTATTTTGATATGTTGCTAGAGAAAACTAAGTTGAAAGATGTTAGTAGCAATGATGCGGACTTGGTCCGTGATCTGAGGATTAACGTCATTGCTGCATAGAAGTATTATATCCTTGATGCACCGCTAGGTGATAGAACTATTGCAGGAGCAGATGCAGACATTATGAACATTTTGACAAAAGCTCGGTATGATGACTACTTTATAGTTTAGTGCACCATGCTTTACGGCTTAGAATCGGGACTTTAAAAATGCTTTGAACGCCATGGAGCATATAAGATGTTCCAAGAGTTGAAATTTGTATTTCATACTCGTGCCCATGTCGAGAGGTATGAGACCTCTGACAGTACTTTGCCAATAAGATGGAGGAGAATAGCTCAACCAGTGAGCATGTGCTCAGATTGTCTGAGTACTACAATTACTTGAATCAAGTGGGAGTTAATCTTCCTGATAAGATAGTAATTGACAATGTTATCTAGTCACTATCACCAAGTTAATAGAACTTCGTGATGAACTATAATATGCAAGGGATGACGAAAGTAATTCCCGAGCTCTTCGCGATGCTGAGATCGGCTAAGGTAGAAATCAAGAAAAGAGCATCAAGTGTTGATGGTTAACAAGATCACTAGTTTCAAGAAAAGGGCAAAGGGAAAGAAGGGGAACTTCAAGAAGAACGGCAAGCAAGTTGCTGCTCAAGTGAAGAAGCCCAAGTTTGGACCTAAGCCTGATACTGAGTGCTTCTACTGCAAAAAGGACTGGTCACTGGAAGCTGAACTACCCCAAATAATTGGCGGATAAGAAGGATGGAAAAGTGAACAAAAGTATATTTGAGATACATGTTATTGATGTGTACTTTACTAGTGTTTATAGCAACTCCTCGGCACTTGATACTAGTTCAGTTGCTAAAGAGTAGTAACTCGAAACGGGAGTTGCATAATGAACAGAAACTAGTTAAGGATGAAGTGATGATGTGTATTGAAAGTGGTTCCAAGATTGATATGATCATCATCGCACACTCCCTATACTTTCGGGATTAGTGTTGAACCTAAACAAGTGTTATTTGGTGTTTGCGTTGAGCATGAATATGATTTGATCATGTTTATTGCAATACGGTTATTCATTTAACTTAGAGAATAATTGTTGTTCTGTTTACATGAATAAAACCTTATATGCTTACACACCCAATGAAAATGGTTCGTTGGATCTCGATCGTAGTGATACACATATTCATAATCTTGAAGCCAAAAGATGCAAAGTTAATAATGATAGTGCAACTTATTTGTGGCACTGCCGTTTAGGTCATATTGGTGTAAAGCGCATGAAGAAACTCCATGCTGATGGGCTTTTGGAATCACTTGATTACGAATCACTTGATGCTTGTGAACCATGCCTCTTGGGCAAGATGACTAAAACGCCGTTCTCAGGAACAATGGAGCAAGCAACAGATTTGTTGGAAATCATACATACTGATGTATGTGGTCCAATGAATATTGAGGCTCGCGGCAGGTATCGTTATTTTCTCACCTTCACAGATGATTTGAGCAAATATGGGTATATCAACTTGATGAAACATAAAGTCTGAAACATTTGAAAAGTTCATACAATTTCAGAGTGAAGTGGAAAATCATCGTAACAAGAAAATAAAGTTTCTACGATCTGATCCTGGAGGAGAATGTTTGAGTTACGAGTTTCGTCTTCATTTGAAACAATGGGGAATAGTTTCGCAACTCACGCCACCTGGAACACCACAGCGTAATGGTGTGTCCGGTGTCATAACCGTACTTTATTAGATATGGTGCGATCTATGATGTTTCTTACCAATCTACCACTTTTGTTTTGGGGTTATGCATTAGAGATAGCTGCATTCACGTTGAAAAGGGCACCATCTAAATCCATGGAGATGACACCTTATGAATTGTGGTCTGGCAAGAAACCAAAGTTGTCGTTTCTTAAAGTTTGGGGTTGCAATGCTTATGTGAAAAAGTTTCAACATGATAAGTTTGAACCCAAATCGGAGAAATGCGTCTTCATAGGATACCCAAAGGAGACTATTGGGTATATCTTCTATCACAGATCCGAAGGCAAATTCGTTGCTAAGAATGGATCCTTTCTAGAGAAGGAGTTTCTCTCGAAAGAAGTGAGTGGGAGGAAAGTAGAACTTGATGAGGTAACTGTACCTGCTCCCTTATTGAAAAGTAGTTCATCACAGAAACCGGTTCCTATGACACCTACACCAGTTAGTGAGGAAGCTAATGATAATGATCATGAAACTTCAGATCAAGTTAATACCGAACCTCGTCGGTCCACCAGAGTAAGATCCGCACCAGAGTGGTACGGTAATCCTGTTCTGGAGGTCATGTTACTGGACCATGACGAACCTACGAACTATGAGGAAGCGATGATGAGCCCAGATTCCGCAAAATGGCTTGAGGCCATGAAATCTGAGATGGGATCCATGTATGAGAAGAAAGTATGGACTTTGATTGACTTGCCCGATGATTGGTGAGCCATTGATATTAAATGGATCCTCAAGAGGAAGACGGACGCTGATAGTAGTGTTACTATCTACAAAGCTAGAATTGTCGCAAAAAGGTTTTCGACAAGTTCAAGGTGTTGACTATGATGAGAGTTTCTCATTCGTATCTATGCTTAAGTCTGTCCGAATCATGTTAGCAATTGCCGCATTTTATGAAATCTGGCAAATGGATAAAGAAAACTGCATTCCTTAATGGATTTATTAAAGAAGAGTTATATATGATACAACAAGAAGGTTTTGTCAATCCTAAAGTTGCTAACAAAATATGCAAGCTCCAGCGATCCATCTATGGACTAGGGCAAGCATCTCGGAGTTGGAACATACGCTCTGATAAATTGATCAAAGCATATAGTTTTATACAGACTTGAGGTGAAGCCTGTATTTACAAGAAAGTGAGTGGGACCACTACAACATTTCTGATAAGTATATGTGAATGACATATTGTTGATCGGAAATAATGTAGAATTATTCTGCAAAGCATAAAGGAGTGTTTAAAAGAAGTTTTTTCAAAGAACGACCTCGGTGAAGCTGCTTACATATTGAGCATCAAGATCTATAGAGATAGATCAAGATGCTTGATAAGTTTTTTCAATGAGTACATACCTTGACACGATTTTGAAGTAGTTTAGAACAGTCAAAGAAAGAGTTCTTGCCTGTGTTACAAGGTGTGAAATTGAGTAAGACTCAAATCCCGACCATGGCAGAAGATAGAAAGAGAATGAAAGTCATTCCCTATGCCTCAGCTATTGGTTCTATAAAGTATGCCATGCTGTGTACCAGATCTATTGTATACCCTACACTGATTTTAGCAAGGGAGTACAATAGTGATCAAGGACTAGATCACTGAACAGCGGTCAAAATTATCCTTAGTGGAATAAGGATATGTTTCTCGATTATGGAGGTGACAAAAGGTTCATCGTAAAGGGTTACGTCGATACAAGTTTTGGCACTAACCCAGATGACTCTAAGTCTTAATCTGGATACATATTAAAAGTGGGAGCAATTAGCTCAAGTAGCTCCGTGCAGAGCATTGTAGAGATAGAAATTTGCAAAATACATACGGATCTGAATATGGCAGCCCCGTTGACTAAACATCTCTCACAAGCAAAACATGATCACACCTTAGTACTCTTTGGGTGTTAATCACATAGCGATGTGTACTAGATTATTGACTCTAGTAAACCCTTTGGGTGTTGGTCACATGACGATGTGAAGTATGGGTGTTAATCACATGGTGATGTGAACTATTGATGTTAAATCACATGGCGATGTGATCTAGATTATTGACTCTAGTGCAAGTGGGAGACTGAAGGAAATATGCCCTAGAGGCAACAATAAAGTTATTATTTATTTCCTTATTTCATGATAAAAATTTATTATTCATGCTAGAATTGTATTAACCAGAAACATAATACATGTGTGAGTACATAGACAAACAGAGTGTCACTAGTATGCCTCTACTTGACTAGCTTGTTGATCAAAGATGGTTATGTTTCCTAGCCATAGACATGAGTTGTCATTTGATTAACGGGGTCACATCATTAGGAGAATGATGTGATTGACTTGACCCATTCCGTTAGCTTAGCACTTGATCATTTAGTATATTGCTATTGCTTTCTTCATGACTTATAGATGTTCCTATGACTATGAGATTATGCAACTCCCGTTTACCAGAGGAACACTTTGTCTGCTACCAAACGTCACAACGTAACTAGGTGATTATAAAGGTGCATACAGGTGTCTCCGAAGGTACTTGTTGGGTTGGCGTATTTCGAGATTAGGATTTGTCACTCCGATTGTCGGAGAGGTATCTCTGGGCCCTCTCGGTAATGCACATCACAATAAGCCTTGCAACCATTGTGACTAATGAGTTAGTTGCGAGATGATGTATTACGGAACGAGTAAAGAGACTTGCCGGTAACGAGATTGACAAGATCTATTGTATATATTGAGCATCAAGATCTATAGAGATAGATCAAGACGCTTGATAAGTTTTTTCAATGAGTACATACCTTGACAAGATTTTGAAGTAGTTCAAAATAGAACAGTCAAAGAAAGAGTTCTTGCCTGTGTTACAAGGTGTGAAATTGAGTAAGACTCAAATCCCGACCACGGCAGAAGATAGAAAGAGAATGAAAGTCATTCCCTATGCCTCAGCCATAGGTTCTATAAAGTATGCCATGCTGTGTACCAGATCTATTGTATACCCTACACTGATTTTAGCAAGGGAGTACAATAGTGATCAAGGAGTAGATCACTGAACAGCGGTCAAAATTATCCTTAGTGGAATAAGGTTATGTTTCTCGATTATGGAGGTGAGAAAAGGTTCGTCGTAAAGGGTTACGTCGATACAAGTTTTGGCACTAACCCAGATGACTCTAAGTCTTAATCTGGATACATATTAAAAGTGGGAGCAATTAGCTCAAGTAGCTCCGTGCAGAGCATTGTAGAGATAGAAATTTGCAAAATACATACGGATCTGAATATGGCAGACCCGTTGACTAAACTTCTCTCACAAGCAAAACATGATCACACCTTAGTACTCTTTGGGTGTTAATGACATAGCGATGTGTACTAGATTATTGACTCTAGTAAACCCTTTGGGTGTTGGTCACATGACGATGTGAAGTTTGGGTGTTAATCACATGGGGATGTGAACTATTGATGTTAAATCACATGGCGATGTGATCTAGATTATTGACTCTAGTGCAAGTGGGAGACTGAAGGAAATATGCCCTAGAGGCAATAATAAAGTTATTATTTATTTCCTTATTTCATGATAAATATTTATTATTCATGCTAGAATTGTATTAACCAGAAACATAATACATGTGTGAGTACATAGACAAACAGAGTGTCACTAGTATGCCTCTACTTGACTAGCTTGTTGATCAAAGATGGTTATGTTTCCTAGCCATAGACATGAGTTGTGATTTGATTAACGGCGTCACATCATTAGGAGAATGATGTGATTGACTTGACCCATTCCGTTAGCTTAGCACTTGATCATTTAGTATATTGCTATTGCTTTCTTCATGACTTATAGATGTTCCTATGACTATGAGATTATGCAACTCCCGTTTACCAGAGGAACACTTTGTCTGCTACCAAACGTCACAACGTAACTAGGTGATTATAAAGGTGCATACAGGTGTCTCCGAAGGTACTTGTTGGGTTGGCATATTTCGAGATTAGGATTTGTCACTCCGATTGTCGGAGAGGTATCTCTGGGCCCTCTCGGTAATGCACATCACAATAAGCCTTGCAACCATTGTGACTAATGAGTTAGTTGCGAGATGATGTATTACGGAACGAGTAAAGAGACTTGCCGGTAACGAGATTGACAAGATCTATTGTATATATTGAGCATCAAGATCTATAGAGATAGATCAAGACGCTTGATAAGTTTTTTCAATGAGTACATACCTTGACAAGATTTTGAAGTAGTTCAAAATAGAACAGTCAAAGAAAGAGTTCTTGCCTGTGTTACAAGGTGTGAAATTGAGTAAGACTCAAATCCCGACCACGGCAGAAGATAGAAAGAGAATGAAAGTCATTCCCTATGCCTCAGCCATAGGTTCTATAAAGTATGCCATGCTGTGTACCAGATCTATTGTATACCCTACACTGATTTTAGCAAGGGAGTACAATAGTGATCAAGGAGTAGATCACTGAACAGCGGTCAAAATTATCCTTAGTGGAATAAGGTTATGTTTCTCGATTATGGAGGTGAGAAAAGGTTCGTCGTAAAGGGTTACGTCGATACAAGTTTTGGCACTAACCCAGATGACTCTAAGTCTTAATCTGGATACATATTAAAAGTGGGAGCAATTAGCTCAAGTAGCTCCGTGCAGAGCATTGTAGAGATAGAAATTTGCAAAATACATACGGATCTGAATATGGCAGACCCGTTGACTAAACTTCTCTCACAAGCAAAACATGATCACACCTTAGTACTCTTTGGGTGTTAATGACATAGCGATGTGTACTAGATTATTGACTCTAGTAAACCCTTTGGGTGTTGGTCACATGACGATGTGAAGTTTGGGTGTTAATCACATGGGGATGTGAACTATTGATGTTAAATCACATGGCGATGTGATCTAGATTATTGACTCTAGTGCAAGTGGGAGACTGAAGGAAATATGCCCTAGAGGCAATAATAAAGTTATTATTTATTTCCTTATTTCATGATAAATATTTATTATTCATGCTAGAATTGTATTAACCAGAAACATAATACATGTGTGAGTACATAGACAAACAGAGTGTCACTAGTATGCCTCTACTTGACTAGCTTGTTGATCAAAGATGGTTATGTTTCCTAGCCATAGACATGAGTTGTGATTTGATTAACGGCGTCACATCATTAGGAGAATGATGTGATTGACTTGACCCATTCCGTTAGCTTAGCACTTGATCATTTAGTATATTGCTATTGCTTTCTTCATGACTTATAGATGTTCCTATGACTATGAGATTATGCAACTCCCGTTTACCAGAGGAACACTTTGTCTGCTACCAAACGTCACAACGTAACTAGGTGATTATAAAGGTGCATACAGGTGTCTCCGAAGGTACTTGTTGGGTTGGCATATTTCGAGATTAGGATTTGTCACTCCGATTGTCGGAGAGGTATCTCTGGGCCCTCTCGGTAATGCACATCACAATAAGCCTTGCAACCATTGTGACTAATGAGTTAGTTGCGAGATGATGTATTACGGAACGAGTAAAGAGACTTGCCGGTAACGAGATTGACAAGATCTATTGTATATATTGAGCATCAAGATCTATAGAGATAGATCAAGACGCTTGATAAGTTTTTTCAATGAGTACATACCTTGACAAGATTTTGAAGTAGTTCAAAATAGAACAGTCAAAGAAAGAGTTCTTGCCTGTGTTACAAGGTGTGAAATTGAGTAAGACTCAAATCCCGACCACGGCAGAAGATAGAAAGAGAATGAAAGTCATTCCCTATGCCTCAGCCATAGGTTCTATAAAGTATGCCATGTTGTGTACCAGATCTATTGTATACCCTACACTGATTTTAGCAAGGGAGTACAATAGTGATCAAGGAGTAGATCACTGAACAGCGGTTAAAATTATCCTTAGTGGAATAAGGTTATGTTTCTCGATTATGGAGGTGAGAAAAGGTTCGTCGTAAAGGGTTACGTCGATACAAGTTTTGGCACTAACCCAGATGACTCTAAGTCTTAATCTGGATACATATTAAAAGTGGGAGCAATTAGCTCAAGTAGCTCCGTGCAGAGCATTGTAGAGATAGAAATTTGCAAAATACATACGGATCTGAATATGGCAGACCCGTTGACTAAACTTCTCTCACAAGCAAAACATGATCACACCTTAGTACTCTTTGGGTGTTAATGACATAGCGATGTGTACTAGATTATTGACTCTAGTAAACCCTTTGGGTGTTGGTCACATGACGATGTGAAGTTTGGGTGTTAATCACATGGGGATGTGAACTATTGATGTTAAATCACATGGCGATGTGATCTAGATTATTGACTCTAGTGCAAGTGGGAGACTGAAGGAAATATGCCCTAGAGGCAACAATAAAGTTATTATTTATTTCCTTATTTCATGATAAAAATTTATTATTCATGCTAGAATTGTATTAACCAGAAACATAATACATGTGTGAGTACATAGACAAACAGAGTGTCACTAGTATGCCTCTACTTGACTAGCTTGTTGATCAAAGATGGTTATGTTTCCTAGCCATAGACATGAGTTGTCATTTGATTAACGGGGTCACATCATTAGGAGAATGATGTGATTGACTTGACCCATTCCGTTAGCTTAGCACTTGATCATTTAGTATATTGCTATTGCTTTCTTCATGACTTATAGATGTTCCTATGACTACGAGATTATGCAACTCCCGTTTACCAGAGGAACACTTTGTCTGCTACCAAACGTCACAACGTAACTAGGTGATTATAAAGGTGCATACAGGTGTCTCCGAAGGTACTTGTTGGGTTGGCGTATTTCGAGATTAGGATTTGTCACTCCGATTGTCGGAGAGGTATCTCTGGGCCCTCTCGGTAATGCACATCACAATAAGCCTTGCAACCATTGTGACTAATGAGTTAGTTGCGAGATGATGTATTACGGAACGAGTAAAGAGACTTGCCGGTAACGAGATTGACAAGATCTATTGTATATATTGAGCATCAAGATCTATAGAGATAGATCAAGACGCTTGATAAGTTTTTTCAATGAGTACATACCTTGACAAGATTTTGAAGTAGTTCAAAATAGAATAGTCAAAGAAAGAGTTCTTGCCTGTGTTACAAGGTGTGAAATTGAGTAAGACTCAAATCCCGACCACGGCAGAAGATAGAAAGAGAATGAAAGTCATTCCCTATGCCTCAGCCATAGGTTCTATAAAGTATGCCATGCTGTGTACCAGATCTATTGTATACCCTACACTGATTTTAGCAAAGGAGTACAATAGTGATCAAGGAGTAGATCACTGAACAGCGGTTAAAATTATCCTTAGTGGAATAAGGTTATGTTTCTCGATTATGGAGGTGAGAAAAGGTTCGTCGTAAAGGGTTACGTCGATACAAGTTTTGGCACTAACCCAGATGACTCTAAGTCTTAATATGGATACATATTAAAAGTGGGAGCAATTAGCTCAACTAGCTCCGTGCAGAGCATTGTAGAGATAGAAATTTGCAAAATACATACGGATCTGAATATGGCAGACCCGTTGACTAAACTTCTCTCACAAGCAAAACATGATCACACCTTAGTACTCTTTGGGTGTTAATGACATAGCGATGTGTACTAGATTATTGACTCTAGTAAACCCTTTGGGTGTTGGTCACATGACGATGTGAAGTTTGGGTGTTAATCACATGGGGATGTGAACTATTGATGTTAAATCACATGGCGATGTGATCTAGATTATTGACTCTAGTGCAAGTGGGAGACTGAAGGAAATATGCCCTAGAGGCAATAATAAAGTTATTATTTATTTCCTTATTTCATGATAAATATTTATTATTCATGCTAGAATTGTATTAACCAGAAACATAATACATGTGTGAGTACATAGACAAACAGAGTGTCACTAGTATGCCTCTACTTGACTAGCTCATTGATCAAAGATGGTTATGTTTCCTAGCCATAGACATGAGTTGTCAGTTGATTAACGGGGTCACATCATTAGGAGAATGATGTGATTGACTTGACCCATTCCGTTAGCTTAGCACTTGATCGTTTAGTATATTGCTATTGCTTTCTTCATGACTTATACATGTTCCTATGACTATGAGATTATGCAACTCCCGTTTACCAGAGGCACACTTTGTCTGCTACCAAACGTCACAACGTAACTAGGTGATTATAAAGGTTCTCTACAGGTGTCTCCGAAGGTACTTGTTGGGTTGGCGTATTTCGAGATTAGGATTTGTCACTCCGATTGTCGGAGAGGTATCTCTGGGCCCTCTCGGTAATGCACATCACAATAAGCCTTGCAAGCATTGTGACTAATGAGTTAGTTGCCAGATGATGTATTACGGAACGAGTAAAGAGACTTGCCGGTAACGAGATTGACAAGATCTATTGTATATATTGAGCATCAAGATCTATAGAGATAGATCAAGATGCTTGATAAGTTTTTTTTCAATGAGTACATACCTTGACAAGATTTTGAAGTAGTTCAAAATAGAACAATCAATGAAAGAGTTCTTGCCTGTGTTACAAGGTGTGAAATTGAGTAAGACTCAAATCCCGACCACGGCAGAAGATAGAAAGAGAATGAAAGTCATTCCCTATGCCTTAGACATAGGTTCTATAAAGTATGCCATGCTGTGTACCAGATCTATTGTATACCCTACACTGATTTTAGCAAGGGAGTACAATAGTGATCAAGGAGTAGATCACTGAACAGCGGTCAAAATTATCATTAGTGGAATAAGGATATGTTTCTCGATTATGGAGGTGACAAAAGGTTCGTCGTAATGGGTTACGTCGATACAAGGTTTGGCACTAAGCCAGATTACTCTAAATCTTAATCTGGATACATATTAAAAGTGGGAGCAATTAGCTCAAGTAGCTCCGTGCAGAGCATTGTAGAGATAGAAATTTGCAAAATACATACGGATCTGAATATGGCAGACCCGTTGACTAAACTTCTCTCACAAGCAAAACATGATCACACCTTAGTACTCTTTGGGTGTTAATCACATAGCGATGTGAACTAGATTATTGACTCTAGTAAACCCTTTGGGTGTTGGTCACATGACGATGTGAAGTATGGGTGTTAATCACATGGTGATGTGAACTATTGATGTTAAATCACATGGTGATGTGATCTAGATTATTGACTCTAGTGCAAGTGGGAGACTGAAGGAAATATGCCCAAGAGGCAATAATAAAGTTATTATTTATTTCCCCACACTTGGCGCGCCCCCTCTAGGGCCGGCCTCTCCCTCCCTCCTTTATATACGGGGGCAGGGGGGCACCTCTAGAGACAACAATTGATCTCTTGATCTCTTAGCCGTGTGCGGTGCCCCCCTCCACCATAATCCACCTCGATCATATCGTA
Organism: Aegilops tauschii subsp. strangulata; assembly: GCF_002575655.3. Classification (NCBI taxonomy): domain Eukaryota; kingdom Viridiplantae; phylum Streptophyta; class Magnoliopsida; order Poales; family Poaceae; genus Aegilops; species Aegilops tauschii. The sequence continues at coordinate 74,290,549 of NC_053041.3, forward strand.
GCAGTGCTTACGCAAAGCCCTGCATTGGTAGCATCATCATCACCGTCGTCACGCCGTCGTGCTGACGGAACTCTCCCTCGAAGCTCTGCTGGATCGGAGTTCGTGGGACGTCATCGAGCTGAACGTGTGCTGAACTCGAAGATGTCGTGCGTTCGGTACTTGGATCGGTCGGATCGTGAATACGTACGACTACATCAACTGTGTTGTCATAACGCTTCCGCTTTCGGTCTACGAGGGTACGTGGACACACTGTCTGTAACATCCCAAATTTTCAATTTGGTATGTTATACATAGATCATCATTGCATATCATGTTTTATTGCATTTTGACAAATCCTCGATAATCCTAAGCAACTCAAGGACCCTCGGAGAGAGTTGGGGATTTTCCCAAAAAAAATTTCATATTAATTTTCCAACGAGGATTTTGGTTTTAATTATTTTTCTCTCCGGAAAAATATTTCATTTTAAATAAACGAGAGGAGAAAATATGATTTCTCCAAAACAATTGAAATACTGGAGGAAAAATGTTAAAAACATTATTTGGAATTTATTTGGATTTTATTTGCAATTTTTATTGCATTAAAAATATTACATGTTTTCAAAATATTTATTTTTGATTTTAAAAATGTTCACCCTATTCTAGATTCTCTAACTAGACGGGGAAAATTTATTTCATATTTTTCTAATTTTTATTTATTTTTTCTACGCAATATTTTACGCGCAACTTATTTAAAAAAAGCGCCCGCGCCGACTGGGCCAAAGGCCCAGCCGACGGCCCGCCCGCGGCCTCTCCTCTTCCCGCACGGGAGCTCGCCGCCCGAGTCCGGCCGCCGCAGGACACCGCCGGCCGACCCCTTCCCCAAGCCGCCCCCCCCCCCCCCCGCCCCTCCTTAAATACCCCCCCTCCCCGTCTCTCTCCTCACCTCGAGCCGCCGCCGCCGACATCGCCGCCGCCGCCGGTTGCCTCGCCCGCCGCCGCCGCCGGGAGCCCCGGAGCCGCCGCCCCTCGCCGCCTCCCCGAGCCCCGCACCCCGCCGCCGAGCCCCGCCCCGCCGGAACCCCTCGCCGGAGCCGCCCGACGAGGTACTGTCGTCGCCCGTTCGTCGTTGACCGGTTTTCTGTAAAAAAAAACCCTTCGTTTTAAAAAAAAAACCTAGATCGGTTTTTTTTTCGGTTTTCTTATTTTGCGAGCGTTCACCGAACCATTCGTTTTAACGAACGCGTTCCTCGGTTTTTCTCTGTTAACGAACGTCCGTTATTTAACCGTTCGTCCGTTTTTCTTTTTCATCGGATTTTCTCGTTATTTTCTCAGATTCGATTTCTGATCAAATTTTCGAATCTGTTTAACTTCTCGCTCGTTTATCGGAATCAGGCGATTCAAGCGCCTAGAGTTTCGTCTCGAAATTCCTTTTCTGTTTAACCTACTCAAACAAGTTTTTGCTACAGTAAAATTTGACCTAGATCCAGATTAGCAAACGAAGTTTCTTTCTTTCGCCGTTTGACTTTCGTTGTTTCTTTCGAGTTGATTCTTTTTGCAAACCGGAGTTCTTAAGTTGAACTTTCTGGTTGGATCTTTCATTCGAGTTTTACCTGTGCATTAGATGAGTACTGATTGTATGCTTGTTTGTTTGCGATAGAGTACCCGGAGTGTGCCGCTTGTTACTTCGAATCGCTAGGTTTTGCGGATCATCAGCAAGGCAAGTAACACTTTGATCATACCCCGTTCATACCCAGTTTTTATTGCATTAGATCTATTCCTCAAACATTGCATGATTAGGATCTAATTAAATTGTGGGTATCCGGGAAGTAGTTGAGGTAGTACCTATTACCTGTTTTATTATCAAACCCTTGGGAGTTACTTTTACGTTGCTTTTATTATTGCCATGCTATGCTCGTAGACGTGGATTGGGTTTGAGTGATATTCATGACAGATGTGAGATTGTTAATAATGGTTCAACTTAAGGTGCCAACTAAAACTCACATCTGGGTGGATTGAGGCACCTGGAGAACCCAGTGTTGTCTGTATGTATAAGGTCCGCCACCCAGGCTCAAAGGGATCATAAGATTATTCATGCTAGAAACTTCCGTGTGCAGCCACAAGCTATTATGGGCTCTAGCATAGCTGAGTAGGTTACAGGATCTCTTGAAGAGGTGGACTAGCAGATGTAGGGGAAAGTAGGTGTACGGGTCCATCCAGAGTAAAGAGTGATTGTTCCTGAAAGACTGTGTCTCGGTCATCCGTTTCTCAAACATCATGCAGTGCGAGAATCAAGCGGAGGCGATCGAGTCTTGTGGTGAAAAGTGCGCAAACCTCTGCAGAGTGTACAAACTAATCATGATTAGCCGTGTCCCCGGTTATGGACAACTTGAGTATCTAGTACCTGGATTATCATTTGAATCTCATCACCGTCATACTTTAATTAATTTTGTTGGGTTAATGATGACACTTAATTGGGATTGAGTTGGAGGTACCTTCTCAATGTTTCAACCACCATGATAGTTAAATAAAATCTATTCCTTTTGAAGTAGGATAAAATTGGCTTTTCGCAAAACTGTAACCATAGAGCTTTCCACCAGCCATACATGCATGTAGTATAGCATTATTATTGTTCATTGCTCTCTATGTGTTACTTTGCCAGCATATTCTATGTGCTGACCCGTTTTCGGGCTGCAACGTTTCATGTTGCAGACTTTTCAGACGACGAGTAAGGTGACTTAGGTCGTGGTCTTATACTCAGTGATGCCGCTGGAGTTGATGGACTCACTTATCTTCCAAGTCTTCCGCTGTTATCGTTATTAGATGGCCTTAAGCCATGTTTATCATACTTAATCTCTTTGGAGATATTCGATGTAATAATTGTGTGATTGCTACTCTGTTATAAATCCTCCATTTGTACTGTGCGTGTCAGCATTACTGATCCAGGGATGACACTGGTGCACAGCAGCACAGACCATTTGAGGTCTGGTCGCTACAAAGTTGGTATCAGAGCACACGCTGACTATAGGACACGACCACTAAGCTTAAGCCCTAGAAAGCTTCTCTCTTCTCATTTCTGACCATCTCCACTTTCTACTCTTTTAGGAATGGCGGATGCAAGGAGTAAGTTCATGCAACCAGATGAAGGCACGCCTTTTGGTCGACACTTGAAGGAAGTCACCAAGTACTTGAACATAGGAATACCAAGCATCACCGGAACCTACAACGCCACCTTACCTGAAGAGGAGAGCTGGAAGATTCAAGTTATCATTCCAGGAAGGACGTTTGTGCCAATTACGGAACCCATGAGATTGGTTTTCGAAGCACCAACTTGGAGTTTAGGGAAGAGCATGGCCGCACACATCGCCATGGGACGCATTGGAGAAGTCTACCACCAGGAGCTTAAGGATACAATTTACCAGATTTGTGGACGTCGAGACGCGCAATGGGAGATGATCAAGACCAAGAAGGATGGATCAATTGCAGCTTTCATCGAGGAGCAGAATCAACATATTCGTCGCCAGGAGAACCAGATGTGCACGGACAAGGAAGAACTAAAGAAGGCATTTACGAAGATCAAGGAACTCCAAGAAGAACTCAAGACTACACGCGAAGATTACTTGGAGGAAATCAACGCACTAGTCGGGAAGATTGACGACCTGGAGAATAAGATTGGAGCATTCGTGGGAAATCCAGTGCCAAAAGCAGAAGACGACGAATGCACTTGTCCGGATAACTACATCATCATCGACGACACCGACTCGGAACCAAGTGAAGACGAATGGATTGATGAAGCTGGAGCAGACATCATGGAGTCTTCAACGGATCAGAATTTTTAGTAGACCACCATATCAGTAGTAGTTTTTCCCCCATTCAGTAGTATAGTTCAAGCACTTTGTAACGCTAGTTAGATCGATTGTTTTGCCTTGTTTGGATTGATTGAGTGATATTGATTGAATTTGTCTCATGAGCATATGGGTAGTGTTTTCTCTCTAGACCTCATTCTTTTCTCAACTCTCATCTTTTCTAAACCTATCAGATGCCTCCGAGACGCGACCCCGGATTTGTTTTCCCGCCAGAAATCACCCAGTTGATTCAGCAACAGAATGCCCTGATGCAAGTGTTAGTTCAGAACCAAGGCAACAACAACAACAACAACCCACCGCCACCACCACCTGTTGATCACTTAGCCCGTTTCTTAAGGCTAAACTCGCCGGTGTTTTCCAGTAGCACCGAGCCGATTGTTGCAGATGATTGGCTCCGCAAAGTTGGAAGGGAGTTGACCACTGCAGGATGCACAGATGCGGAAAGAGTGCGTTTTGCCGCACATCAGCTAGATGGACCCGCAGCATCATGGTGGGAGAATTATACAGCCACGCACCCTATTGACACTGTCACATGGGACCAGTTTCAGCAAGCTTTCCGTACAGCTCATGTTTCAGTAGGAGCTATGGCTATGAAGAAGCGTGAGTTTCGCAACCTACGCCAAGGAGGACGCACCGTAGGCCAGTATGTGGAGGATTTCAGTAAATTAGCACGTTATGCACCAGATGACGTTGCTACGGATGCTGCCAAGCAGGAGAAGTTTCTGGAAGGACTGAATGATGAACTGAGTATGCAGTTGATGGTAGCAACCTTCAACAACTACCAGGAGCTGGTAGATAGAGCTCTCATGATTGAAGGGAAGCAACAGCAGATTGAAAACCGTAAGAGGAAGTACGGACAAGGGAAGTACAATTCTGGAGCCCAGCAGAAGCCACGATTTACCCCGAAGCCGGGAGGACAGTTTCAGCATACCCATGGAGGAGGTAGTTCGCACAACCATAATGGCTCCAAGAATGGTAATGGGAATGGAGGAGGAAACGGACAGAACCGCACCAACTCATCTACTCCAACCAAGAGAGATCTAAGTCACATCACTTGTTTCAAGTGCCAGAAGACGGGACATTATGCTACTGATTGCCCCGAAGCCCAAAATGGAAATGGCAATGGAAGCTCTGGGAAGAAGCCGAACCCGTTCAACAAAGGACATGTGAACCACGTGAGCGTGGAGGAGGTTGAAGCTCAGCCTGATGCAGTAATAGGTAAGTTTTTGGTTAAGTCATTTACTGCAACCGTTCTTTTCGATACTGGTGCATCGCATTCATACATATCAAGGGGATTCGTAAACAAGTTTAAGATGTCCACCCAAGTTCTCAAAACCCCTATGCTAGTAACCTCGCCAGGAGCAGAGTATATGGCCACTCAAGGATGTTTTCAGATACCATTGGCCATTGGTAGGCATGTTTTCCCCTCAGACCTCATTGTTTTGGAATCGCAAGGTTTGGATGTGATTTTGGGAATGGATTGGCTATCATTGTATGGAGGAAACATCGATTGTGCCAACAAGACGATTTTGCTTACCACCCCAGAAGGAAAAAGGATCAAGTATGTATCCCGGCATATGCCGAAGAGGACTCAAGTGAATTCCTTATCAGGAGTTGCACAGGAGGAAGTACCAGTGGTGAAGGATTATCCGGATGTATTTCCAGAAGAGTTGCCAGGCATGCCACCAGATAGAGACATTGAGTTTTTGATTGAACTTTTGCCCGGCACAGGGCCAATATCTAAGAGACCGTACAGGATGCCCGCAAAAGATTTGGAGGAAATTAAGAAGCAGATCAAGGAGTTACTGGATAAAGGCTATATTCGCCCAAGTTCGTCACCTTGGGGATCACCAGTACTTCTAGTGGAGAAGAAAGATGGATCACTAAGGATGGTTGTTGATTACCGAGGATTGAATGAAGTGACCATCAAAAACAAGTACCCACTGCCGATGATCAATGATTTGTTTGACCGTCTGCAAGGAGCTAAAGTATTTTCCAAGATCGATCTACGATCAGGATACCATCAGTTAAAGATTCGAGAGCAGGATATACCCAAGACAGCATTTACCACCAGATATGGATTGTATGAGTATACCGTTATGTCATTTGGACTGACTAACGCACCGGCCTATTTCATGAACCTGATGAACAAAGTGTTCATGGAGTTTTTGGATAAGTTCGTCGTGGTGTTCATTGATGATATTTTAATCTTCTCCAAGGATGAAGAAGAGCATGAGGAGCATTTGCGATTGGTACTTGAGAAGCTCAGAGAACATCAGTTATATGCCAAGTTCAGCAAATGTGAGTCTTGGTTGAAGGAAGTTGGATTCCTTGGACATGTTATTTCTGGAGAAGGAATAGCAGTAGACCCTGCCAAGGTTGACACAGTGACAAGTTGGGAATCACCCACGACAGTTGGAGAAATCCGGAGTTTTCTTGGACTTGCAGGATACTACCGGAGATTCATCGAGAATTTCTCGAAGATTGCTAAGCCCATGACTGAGCTATTGAAGAAGGACACCAAATTCAATTGGACTAAGGAATGTGAAGCTAGTTTCCAAGAGTTGAAGAAACGATTGGTTACATCACCAGTGTTGATTCTGCCAGATCAACGCAAGGATTATGAAGTTTATTGCGACGCTTCTCGTCGAGGACTTGGAGCAGTGCTTATGCAGGAAGGAAGAGTTGTTTCGTATGCTTCACGACAACTTAAACCCCATGAGAAGAATTATGCTACGCATGATTTGGAATTAGCAGCCGTGGTGCATGCATTGAAAACATGGAGACATTTTCTCATCGGAAACCATTGTGAGGTGTACACGGATCACAAGAGTTTGAAGTACATTTTCACGCAGAAGGAGTTAAACCTCAGACAGAGGAGATGGTTGGAGCTCATTAAAGACTATGATATGAGATTGCATTATCACCCTGGAAAGGCTAGCGTAGTAGCAGACGCGTTGAGCCGCAAGAGTCATGTCAACACCCTCATGACAGGAGAGTTACCTCAGGAGTTAGCCGAGGACCTACGCGAGCTATGTTTGGAGATAGTCCCAAAAGGCTATTTAGCGACATTGGAGATTCAGTCTACCTTGATGGAAAGGATCAGGGAAGCTCAGAAGTCAGACAAGGAGATTGAAGAGATAAAAGAGAAGATGAGCAAAGGAAAAGCCAAGGGATTTCGTGAGGATGAGCACGATACCTTATGGTTTGAGGACCGCGTATATGTGCCAAATGATCCGGAGATCAAGAAGTTGATTTTGCAAGAAGCCCATGATTCACCGTACTCGATTCACCCAGGAAATACCAAGATGTATTTGGATTTGAAGAATACTTTCTGGTGGACCGGAATGAAGAAGGATATTCCGGAGTATGTAGCAGTTTGTGATGTATGTCAGAGAGTAAAGGCAGAGCATCAGAAGCCAGCAGGATTGCTACAGCCATTGCCGATACCCGAATGGAAGTGGGATAAAATAGGCATGGATTTTATCACAGGATTACCCAGGACTCGTTCAGGCTATGACTCGATATGGGTTGTAGTCGACCGTTTGACGAAAGTGGGTCATTTCATTCCAGTAAAGAACACTTACACCAGTGCTAAGTTGGCAAAGATATACATGACCAGGATAGTATGTTTGCATGGAGTTCCGAGGACCATTGTATCAGACAGAGGAACCCAGTTTACCTCGAAGTTTAGGAAGCAGTTACATGAAACATTGGGAACCAGGCTGGAATTTAGTACAACATTTCACCCACAGACAGATGGACAGACCGAGAGAGTCAACCAGATTTTGGAGGACATGTTGAGAGCATGTGCACTAGATTATGGATCTAGTTGGGACGACAATTTGCCATATGCGGAGTTTTCGTATAACAACAGTTATCAAACCAGTTTGAAGATGGCCCCTTTCGAAGCTTTATACGGAAGGAGGTGTAGAACACCGTTGTTATGGGACGAAGTTGGAGACCGTCAGTTGTTTGGACCATATTTGATTAAGGAGTCTGAACAGAAAGTAAGGTTGATTCGCGATAGACTCAAGGTAGCCCAGTCCAGGCAGAAGAGTTATGCTGATTCTAAACGAAAAGAGGCAGTTCACGAAGTCGGAGACCGAGTATATCTTCGAGTATCACCACTTCGAGGAGTGAAGTGCTTTGGAGTTAAGGGAAAGTTAGTGCCCCGTTTTATCGGACCATACAGAGTATTGGAACGTATGGGAGAAGTTGCCTACAAGCTGGAATTGCCCGAAGGATTGTCTGGAGTACATGATGTATTTCATGTTTCACAGTTGAAGAAGTGCCACGCAGAGATGGCTGAGATACCGCTGAGAGATACTGTGCCACTAGAAGCGATTCAGTTGGAAAGTGATTTGACTTATGAGGAGAAACCAGTTAAGATTCTCGAGTATGCCAGCCGAGTTACCTGCAGCAAGGTTATCAAGTTTTGCAAAGTCCAGTGGAGTCACCACACGGAAGATGAAGCCACCTGGGAGCGAGAGGAAGATCTACGGAAAAACCACTCCCACCTGTTTTCTAGCCAACCCGAATCTCGAGGGCGAGATTCATCTTAAGGGGGGTAGGTTTGTAACATCCCAAATTTTCAATTTGGTATGTTATACATAGATCATCATTGCATATCATGTTTTATTGCATTTTGACAAATCCTCGATAATCCTAAGCAACTCAAGGACCCTCGGAGAGAGTTGGGGATTTTCCCAAAAAAAATTCATATTAATTTTCCAACGAGGATTTTGGTTTTAATTATTTTTCTCTCCGGAAAAATATTTCATTTTAAATAAATGAGAGGAGAAAATATGACTTCTCCAAAACAATTGAAATACTGGAGGAAAAATGTTAAAAACATTATTTGGAATTTATTTGGATTTTATTTGCAATTTTTATTGCATTAAAAATATTGCATGTTTTCAAAATATTTATTTTAGATTTTAAAAATGTTCACCCTATTCTAGATTTTCTAACTAGACGGGGAAAATTTATTTCATATTTTTCTGATTTTTATTTATTTTTTCTACGCAATATTTCACGCGGAACTTATTTAAAAAAAAAACGCCCGCGCCGACTGGGCCAAAGGCCCAGCCGACGGCCCGCCCGCGGCCGCTCCTCTTCCCGCACGGGAGCTCGCCGCCCGAGTCCGGCCGCCGCACGACACCGTCGGCCGACCCCTTCCCCAAGCCGCCGCCCCCCCTCCTTAAATACCCCCCCTCGTCTCTCTCCTCACCTCGAGCCGCCGCCGCCGACATCGCCGCCGCCGCCGGTTGCCTCGCCCGCCGCCGCCGCCGGGAGCCCCGGAGCCGCCGCCCCTCGCCGCCTCCCCGAGCCCCGCACCCCGCCGCCGAGCCCCGCCCCGCCGGAAGGCGGAGCCGGAGCCGCCCGACGAGGTACTGCCGTCGCCCATTCGTCGTTGACCGGTTTTCTGTAAAAAAAACCCTTCGTTTTTAAAAAAAAACCTAGATCGGTTTTTTTCGGTTTCCTTATTTTGCGAGCGTTCACCGAACCGTTCGTTTTAACAAACGCGTTCGTCGGTTTTTCTCTGTTAACGAACGTCCGTTATTTAACCATTCGTCCGTTTTTCTTTTTCATCGGATTTTCTCGTTATTTTCTCAGATTCGATTTCTGATCGAATTTTCGAATCTGTTTAACTTCTCGCTCGTTTATCGGAATCAGGCGATTCAAGCGCCTAGAGTTTCGTCTCGAAATTCCTTTTCTGTTTAACCTACTCAAACAAGGTTTTTGCTACAGTAAAATTTGACCTAGATCCAGATTAGCAAACGAAGTTTCTTTCTTTCGCCGTTTGACTTTCGTTGTTTCTTTCGAGTTGATTCTTTTTGCAAACCGGAGTTCTTAAGTTGAACTTTCTGGTTGGATATTTCATTCGAGTTTTACCTGTGCATTAGATGAGTACTGATTGTATGCTTGTTTGTTTGCGATAGAGTACCCGGAGTGTGCCGCTTGTTACTTCGAATCGCTAGGTTTTGCGGATCATCAGCAAGGCAAGTAACACTTTGATCATACCCCGTTCATACCCAGTTTTTATTGCATTAGATCTATTCCTCAAACATTGCATGATTAGGATCTAATTAAATTGTGGGTATCCGGGAAGTAGTTGAGGTAGTACCTATTACCTGTTTTATTATCAAACCCTTGGGAGTTACTTTTACGTTGCTTTTATTATTGCCATGCTATGCTCGTAGACGTGGATTGGGTTTGAGTGATATTCATGACAGATGTGAGATTGTTAATAATGGTTCAACTTAAGGTGGCAACTAAAACTCACATCTGGGTGGATTGAGGCACCTGGAGAACCCAGTGTTGTCTGTATGTATAAGGTCCGCCACCCAGGCTCAAAGGGATCATAAGATTATTCATGCTAGAAACTTCCGTGTGCAGCCACAAGCTATTATGGGCTCTAGCATAGCTGAGTAGGTTACAGGATCTCTTGAAGAGGTGGACTAGCAGATGTAGGGGAAAGTAGGTGTACGGGTCCATCCAGAGTAAAGAGTGATTGTTCCTGAAAGACTGTGTCTCGGTCATCCGTTTCTCAAACATCATGCATTGCGAGAATCAAGCGGAGGTGATCGAGTCTTGTGGTGAAAAGTGCGCAAACCTCTGCAGAGTGTACAAACTAATCATGATTAGCCGTGTCCCCGGTTATGGACAACTTGAGTATCTAGTACCTGGATTATCATTTGAATCTCATCACCGTGATACTTTAATTAATTTTGTTGGGTTAATGATGACACTTAGTTGGGATTGAGTTGGAGGTACCTTCTCAATGTTTCAACCACCATGATAGTTAAATAAAATCTATTCCTTTTGAAGTAGGATAAAATTGGCTTTTCGCAAAACTGTAACCATAGAGCTTTCCACCAGCCATACATGCATGTAGTATAGCATTATTATTGTTCATTGCTCTCTATGTGTTACTTTGCCAGCATATTCTATGTGCTGACCCGTTTTCGGGCTGCAACATTTCATGTTGCAGACTTTTCGGACGACGAGTAAGGTGCCTTAGGTCGTGGTCTTATACTCAGTGATGCCGCTGGAGTTGATGGACTCACTTATCTTCCAAGTCTTCCGCTGTTATCGTTATTAGATGGCCTTAAGCCATGTTTATCATACTTAATCTCTTTGGAGATATTCGATGTAATAAGTGTGTGATTGCTACTCTGTTATAAATCCTCCATTTGTACTGTGCGTGTCAGCATTACTGATCCAGGGATGACACTGGTGCACAGCAGCACAGACCATTTGAGGTCTGGTCGCTACACTGTCCCCTCTCGTTGCTATGCATCACCATGATCCTGTGTGTGCTTAGGAAATTGTTTGAAATTACTACGTTCCCCAACAGTATCAAGCATCCCCAAGCTTAATTCCTGCTCATCCTCGAGTAGGTAAATGATAAAAATAGAATTTTTGATGTGGAATGCTACTTGGCATATTTCTCAATGTAATTCTCTTAATCGTGGTATGAATATTCAGATCCGAAAGATTCAAGATAAAAGTTTAATATTGACATAAAAGTAATAATAATTCAAGCATACTAACTAAGCAATTATGTCTTCTCAAAATAACATGGCCAGAGAAAGTTCGTCCCTACAAAATCATATAGTTTGGTCATGCTCCATTTTCGTCACACAAGAATGCTCTGATCATGCACAACCCCGATGACAAGCCAAGCAATTGTTTCATACTTTAGTAATCTCAAACTTTTTTCAACTTTCACGCAATACATGAGCGTGAGCCATGGATATAGCACTATGGGTGGAATAGAATATAATGATGGGGGTTATGTGGAGAAGAAAAAAAAGGAGAAAGTCTCACATCAACGCGGCTAATCAATGGGCTATGGAGATGCCCATCTATTGATGTTAATGTGAGGAGTATGGATTGCCATGCAACGGATGCACTAGAGCTATAAATGTATGAAAGCTCAACAAAAGAAACTAAGTGGGTGTGCATCCAACTTGCTTGCTCACGAAGACCTACGGCATTTGAGGAAGCCCATTGTTTGAATATACAAGCCAAGTTCTATAACAAAAAATTCCCACTAGTATATGAAAGTGACAAAACAAGAGACTATCTATCATAAATATCATGGTGCTACTTTGAAGCACAAGTATGAAAAAAAAAAGATAGTAGCATTGCCCCTTTTTATTTTCTTTTTTTGCCCCTTTTTTCTTTTTGGCCTTTCTCTCTTTTTTTGGGACAATTCTCTATGAATGATGATCATCACACTTCTATTCATTTACAACTCAATGATTACAACTCGATACTAGAACAAAGTATGAATCTATATGAATGCCTCCGGCGGTGTACCGGGATGGGCAATGAATCAAGAGTGACATGTACTAAATAATATGCATGCTGGCTTTGCCACAAATACGATGTCAACTACATGATCATGCAAGGCAATATGACAATGATGAACGTGTCATGATAAACGGAACGGTGGGAAGTTGCATGGCAATATATCTCGGAATGGCTATGGAAATGCCATAATAGGTAGGTATGGTGGCTGTTTTGAGGAAGATATAACGAGGCTTATGTGTGATTGAGCGTATCGTATCACGGGGTTTGGATGCACCGGCGAAGTTTGCACCAACTCTCAAGGTGAGAAAGGACAATGCATGTTACCGAAGAGGCTAGCAATGATGGAAGGTAAAGAGTGTGTATAATCCATGGACTCAACATTAGTCATAAAGAACTCACATACTTATTGCAAAAATATACAAGTCATCAAAAACCAAGCACTACGGGCATGCTCCTAGGGGGATAGATTGGTAGGAAAAGACCGTCGCTCGTCCCCGACCGCCACTCATAAGGAGGACAATCAAAGAACACCTCATGTTTCAAATTTGTTACATAACGTTTACCATACGTGCATGCTACAGGATTTGCAAACTTCAACACAAGTATTTCTCAAATTCACAACTACTCAACTAGCACAACTTTAATATCACTACCTCCATATCTCAAAACAATCATCAAGCATCAAACTTCTCTTAGTCAACACACTCATAAGAAAGTTTTACTAATTTTGAATACCTATCACATTAGGACTAATTTCACAATTAAAGCAAATCACCATGCTGTTTTGTAGGACTCTCAAAATGATGTAAGTGAAGCATGAGAGAACAATAATTTCCATAAAACAAATCCACCACCGTGCTCTAAAATATATAAGTGAAGCACTAGAGCAAAAACTATATAGCTCAAAAGATATAAGTGAAGCACATAGAGTATTCTAATAAATTCCGAATCAAGTGTGTCTCTCTCAAAGGTGTATTCAGCGAGGATAATTGTGGTAAACTAAAAAGCAAAGACTCAAATCATACAAGACGCTCCAAGCAAAACACATATCATGTGGTGAATAAAAATATAGGTCCAAGTAAAGTTACCGATGGACGAAGACGAAAGAGGGGATGCCTTCTGGGGCATCCCCAAGCTTTGGCTTTTTGGTGTCCTTAGATTATCTTGGGGTGCCATGGGCATCCCCAAGCTTAGGCTCTTGCCACTCCTTGTTCCATAATCCATCAAATCTTTACCCAAAACTTGAAAACTTCACAACACAAAACTCAACAGAAAATCTCGTGAGCTCCGTTAGTGAAAGAAAACAAAACACCACTTCAAGGTACTGTATTGAACTCATTATTTATTTATATTGGTGTTAAACTTACTGTATTCCAACTTTTCTATGGTTTATAAACTATTTTACTAGCCATAGATTCATCAAAATAAGCAAACAACACACGAAAAACAGAATCTGTCAAAAACATAACAGTCTGTAGTAATCTATAACTAACGCAAACTTATGGAACTCAGAAAAATCTACCAAAATAGGAAGACCTAGACAATTTGTTTATTGATCTACTTCAATTGGAATCAGTATTTTATCACGTTCTGGTGATTTTTAACAATTATTTTCGTGAATAGAAAGTTTCTGGAATTTTCAGTAAGATCAAATAACTATCATTCAAGAAGATCCTATAGGTTTCACTTGGCACAAACACTAATTAGAACATAAAAACAAATCTAACCAGAGGATAGATCAAATATTTATTCCTAAACAGAAGTACAAAACAAAAAACTAAAAATAAATTGGGTTGCCTCCCAACAAGCGCTATCGTTTAACGCCCTTAGCTAGGCATAAAAGCAAGGATAGATCTAAGTATTGCCATCTTTGGTGGGCAATCCATAAGTGGCTCTCATAATAGATTAATAAGGTAATTTTATTTTCTTTCTAGGGAAGTGTTCCATGCCTTTCCTTAATGGAAATTGGAATCTAATATTCCCTTCCTTCATATCAGTAATTGCACCAATCGTTCGAAGGAAAGGTCTACCAAGAATAATAGGACATGAAGGATTGCAATCTATGTCAAGAACAATGAAATCTACGGGCACATAGTTCCTATTTGCAACAATAAGAACATCATTAATTCTTCCCATAGGTTTTTTAATAGTGGAATCCGCAAGGTGCAAGTTTAAGGAACAATCATCAAATTCATGGAATACTAGCAAATCACACAAAGTTTTTGGAATCTTGGAAACACTAGCACCCAAATCACACAAAGCAAAGAATTCATGATCTTTAATTTTATTTTTAATAGTAGGTTCCCACTCATCATAGAGTTTTCTAGGGATAGAAACTTCCAACTCAAGTTTTTCTTCATAAGATTGAATCAAAGCATCAACGATATGTTTGGTAAAAGCTTTATTTTGACTATAAGCATGAGGAGAATTTACCACGGATTGCAACAAGGAAATACAATCTATCAAAGAGAAATTATCATACTTAAATTCCTTGAGATCCAAAATAGTGGGTTCATTGATATCTAAAGTTTTGACTTCTTCAATCCCACTTTTACCAATTTTTGCATCAAGATCTAAAAACTCCGAATTTTTGGGACGCCTTCTAACTAAAGTTGACTCATCTCCAATCCCATCATTATCAAGATTCATATTGCAAAACAAAGATTTAATAGGAGACACATCATAACTTTTAGATCTTCATCTTTATTTTCACAAAAACTAGAAGAACACGCTTTCACAAAGCAATCTTTCTTAGCATGCATCCTAGCGGTTCTTTCTTTGCACTCATCAATGGAAATTCTCATGGCTTTGAGAGACTCATTGATATCATGCTTAGGTGGAATAGATCTAAGTTTCAAAGAATCAACATCAAGAGAAATTCTATCAACGTTCCTAGCCAATTCATCAACCTTAAGCAATTTGTCTTCAAGCAAAGCATTGAAATTCTTTTGCGAATTCATAAACTCCTTAACACTAATCTCAAATTCAGAGGGCATCTTATTAAAATTTCCATAAGAATTGTTGTAGGAATTACCATAATTATTAGAGGAATTACTAGGGAACGGCCTAGGAGTAAAGTTTCATCTATACGTGTTGTTACCAAAATTATTCCTACCAACAAAATTCACATCCATAGATTCATTATTATTCTCAATCAAAGTAGACAAAGGCATATCATTAGGATCGGAAGAAACACTTTTAGTAGCAAATAATTTCATAAGTTCATCCATCTTTCCACTCAAAACATTAATTTCTTCTATCGAATGCACTTTTTTATTAGTAGATATTTTGGTGTGCCATTGAGAATAATTAACCATAATATTATCTAGGAGTTTAGTAGCTTCTCCTAAAGTGATTTCCATAAAAGTGCCTCCCGCGGCCGAATCTAAAAGATTTCTAGAAGCAAAATTCAATCCGGCATAAAATTTTTGTATAATCATCCAAAGATTCAAACCATGTGTAGGGCAATTACGTATCATTAATTTCATCCTCCCCCAGGCTTGTGCAACATCTTCATGATCAAGTTGCTTAAAATTCATGATATCATTTCTAAGAGAGATGATTTTAGTGGGAGGAAAATACTTAGAGATAAAAGCATCTTTGCACTTATTCCATGAATCAATACTATTTTTAGGCAAAGAAGAAAACCAAGCTTTAGCATGATCTCTAAGCGAAAATGGAAATCGCTTCATTTAACAATATCATTGTCCACATCTTTCTTCTTTTGCATATCACACAAATCAACGAAGCTATTTAGATGGGTAGCGGTATCTTCACTAGGAAGGTCGGCGAATTGATCTTTCATGACAAGATTCAACAAAGCAGCATTAATTTCACAAGATTCAGCATCGGTAAGAGGCGCAATCGGAGTGCTAAGAAAATCATTGTTGTTGGTATTGTCAAAGTCACACAATTTAGTATTGTCTTGAGCCATCGTGACAAGCAAGCAATCCAACACACGGGCAAACAAGAAGCAAGCGAAAAAGAGGCGAACGGAAAAGAGAGGGCGAATAAAACGGCAAGGGTGAAGTGGGGGAGAGGAAAACGAGAGGCAAATGGCAAATAATGTAATGCGAGGGATAAGAGTTTGTGATGGGTACTTGGTATGTCTTGACTTGTGCGTAGACTCCCTGGCAACAGCGCCAGAAATGGCTCGTTGTCGGGAAATCAAATCTTGACTTGACTTGGTGTGAGCCTCCCTGACAACGGCGCCAGAAATCCTTCTTGCTACCTCTTGAGCACTGCGTTGGTTTTCCCTTGAAGAGCAAAGGGTGATGCAGTAAAGTAGCGTAAGTATTTCCCTCAGTTTTTTAGAATCAAGGTATCAATCCAGTAGGAGACCACGCGCGAGTCCCACGCACCTACACAAACAAATAAGAACCTCGCAACCAACGCAATAAAGGGGTTGTCAATCCCTTCACGGTCACTTACGAGAGTGAGATCTGATAGATGTGATAGGATAATATTTTTGGTATTTTTATAATAAAGAGAAAATAAATATTGCAAAGTAAAATAAACGGCGATAGAAATAGCTTGTTGACGGGGGATTAATATGATGAAAAATAGACCCGGGGGCCATACGTTTCACTAGTGTCTTCTCTCAAGAGCATATGTATTACGGTGGGTAAACGAATTACTGTCGAGCAATTGATAGAATTGAGCATAGTTATAAGAATATCTAGGTATGATCATGTATATAGGCATCACGTTCGCGACAAGTAGACCGAAATGATTCTCCATCTACTACTATTACTCCACACATCGACCGCTATCCAGCATGCATCTAGAGTATTAAGTTCATAAATACAGAGTAATGCTTTAAGCAAGATGACATGATGTAGAGGGATAAACTCATGCAATATGATATAGACCCCATCTTTTTATCCTCAATGGCAACAATACAATACGTGTCATTTCCCCTACTGTCACTAGGATCGAGCACCGCAAGATTGAACCCAAAGCTAAGCACTTCTCCCATTGCAAGAAAGATCAATCTAGTAGGCCAAACCAAACTGATAATTCGAAGAGACTTTCAAAGATAACCAATCATACATAAAAGAATTCAGAGTAGATTCAAATATTGTTCATAGACAAACTTGATCATAAACCCACAATTCATCGGATCTTGACAAACACACCGCAAAAGAAGATTACATCGAATAGATCTCCAAGAAGATCGAGGAGAACTTTGTATTGAGATCCAAAGAGAGAAAAGAAGCCATCTAGCTAATAACTATGGACCCGAAGGTCTGAGGTAAACTACTCACACATCATCGGAGAGGCTATGGTGTTGATGTAGAAGCCCTCCGTGATCAATGCCCCCTCCGGCGGAGCGCCGGAAAAGGCCCCAAGATGGGATCTCACTGGTACAGAGAGTTGCGGCGGTGGAAGTAGGGTTTTGGCTCCGTATATGATGTTTCCAGGGTATATGGGTATATATAGGAGGAAGAAGTACGTCGATGGAGCAACGAGGGGCCCACGAGGGTGGAGGGCACGCCCGGGGGGGTAGGCGCGCCCCCTGCCTCGTGCCTTCCTCGTTGATTGCTTTGCGTAGACTCCAAGTCCTCTGGATCACATTTGTTCCGAAAATCACGTTCCCGAAGGTTTCATTCCGTTTGCACTCTGTTTGATATCCTTTTCCTTCGAAACACTGAAATAGGCAAAAAAACAGCAATTTGGGTTGGGCCTCCGGTTAATAGGTTAGTCCCAAAAATAATATAAAAGTGTATAATAAAGCCCAATAAACATCCAAAACAGAATATAATATAGCATGGAACAATCAAAAATTATAGATACGTTGGAGACGTATCACAAGGCCGGTTCAAGCTCGTCCCAAAGCGCCTTATGTTCTTGAGACTCCAGCTGGGTGTCTTCCTCAGGAAACTGGAAGACTAAGGGCAGACCATCGTGATGCGGCATGGTGTACGTTTATGTCAGGCTGGTTGGAGGTAGACGACAGGAGAATCGGAGAGGAAGAGAGAAGATTGTAGCGAATACCGGGTAGTACGGGGTTGATTTTAAACTGCGGCGCCGGCGGCATTAAAAGTGGGAGCAGTTGAGATGAAGGTGGGCGGCGGAGCCTGGTCAAAGGGCTCACCTCCCGGTGAGCCTGCACAACGGTCTGCTCGCATGCCTCCCTATCAGCCAGCGCAGCGGTCTGCTCACACGCCTCTCGTCGACTCACACGATTGCTCGGACGGCACCTGCCGATGAGAAGCGGGACTCGTGGTGGCACGTAAACGCCCATAGTTTCAATAGTGAAAGCGTTCGCCTTAACGTGACAGGTCTTTGTTCGAAAATACCTTGGCTCTTCATTTGTGCAACTTGTCATAAGCAGCTTGTCTCAAATTGAAGAAAAAAATTATGAAGGAATATTTGTGCCATATCACGTGACCATGCTCTGTTTCATGAATTTCTGGTCACTTTTGGATTTTCTGAAATTCAAAATCCAGGATTCGAAACAACATCATAACATGCATCATGCAATAAATTTTCAAGCGATACATCTGTCCTATTGTATTTCTTAAGAAAGGATTTGGTCAAACATTTTGCTTAGTTAGACTTCAGAGAAGTTATATATGCCGAGTAAAAGGATATATAATCCGTCCGTACCAGTGCATTGCTTGATATATTAACTCTTTTTTAGGGGTCCCTGATATATTAACTCAAGTAGTACTAGGCACGAACAGAAGGGCTCAATTCTGTGCTCATCCTAGTGTTGTAGTAGTAGTACCAGGCAGTGCAGTTGACGGGTGACCTTGGGGAGCGGCGACCGAGGGAATTGAACCGTGCTCGGCACGGTAGGTAACGTTGTCTAGTTACTATCATCCCTCCATTGTTCATTGGTAGTTATTATGGACTGGGGACATGAGGGGAATTTCCTAGGGCTGGAATTCTGGCCGCCAGATATTTCGACTCGAAACGCGGAGGCTTGACTGGTTGGGGTTGGCTAATGTGCGTACCAAGCACGCCACCAGAAGGACACGAGCCCGGTTTTTTTTTGAGGATTAACACGCCAAGGTCTGGCTGGTACGCCGTTGGGTACCATTCGAGAATACGAAAGGAATCTTTTAAATTGCCGAACGAATCTATGTGTATTACAATGCCTGTGTTTTCCTTGCAAATAGTAATCTCGACGTGGTAATTGATTTATGACGAGTTCTTGAATTAGAGTGAGTTTGTGATATAGTGATCTCAACGTGGATTTCACATTTCATGGTATCCCTAGTAAGTTCTTCATTGCAAATTCAAATTTAAAAGATGAACAATATGGTGGTGAGAAAACTTTGTATGTATCAAGCATATGCCCACACACACACACACACACACACGAACACAAGAACAATCTAATAAGTATAGTGCATCTATTTTTCCAAACCATGTATGTATGACATGAATTCAAAAATACTCCTTCTGTTCCTAAATATTAGTCTTTTAGAGATTTCAACAAGTGACAACATACGGAGCAAAAAGAGTGAATCTACACTCTAAAATATGTCTATATACATCCGTATGTGCCAGTCCATTTGAAATCTCTAAAAAGATTAATATTTAGGAACGAAGGGAGTAAAATGTAAGACATGCATGGTCCTCAATTCAATATTTAAAATGAACAGGAAACTCAAACATGAATATTAAGTCTAGTACTACAGTACATGCAAATGTTGTGTTTATGCTGAGCTATGTAGATTGTTGGGGGTTAACCCCTCAACCTTAGGTAAATTTGTGAAGCTCTGTTTAGGATTGTTTAGATTATATTTGTCCCCATCCTAGCTCCCAAACACCGATTGGTTGTGCACCCCCCTCCTCCCCGAGATAATATCATCTGCCCCCACACCTTAGATGCTATATGCTGATATGAGTTGCTTGGAGCCTGTAGATCTGAGATATAGCAGCTCACGTGATGTCTTAATATTTTTACAGGAAACCTTAATGAGTTTGAGAATTGCACACAATTTGTACAAAAACTACTCAGATGCCCTTGGATCCCATATCCAACGACCTCGAAGCTCGTATCACCGTAGCATCTAAGATGAAGGAGGACATCATATTCTCCTGTATGTAAGAATATCATGTGCTACCACACCTTAGATGCTTTGGTGATACAAGCTCTTCGGAGCCGTTGGATTTGTGACCCAACAAATCCTCGGTGGTTTGAATGGTTTTTTGCAAAAAAGCCCCCAAAGAGTTCGGCCACTGCTTACAAGCACAAAGACTGCTCAGATGCCATTGGATCTTAGATCAAACGACCTCGAAGCTCGTATCACCATAGCAGCCAAGCTGCGAGAGCACGTGATGTTTTCTCGCACGGGTGAATATGAGGTGCTCCCGCACCGTAGATTCTATGGTGAAACGAGTTCACGGAGATCTAACGGCCCACAGTAGGAGGTTTGAATGTTTTTGCAATATACGACTGAGAGAGTTTGGGAATTGCGCATAAAGTACAAGTACTACACATGTGCCATCTGACCACAGATCATACGACCTAGATGCTTGTATCACCGTAGCGGCTAATTAAGCTACGGGGAGCACCTAATATGAGCAACGGGGAGCTGTTGGATCCAAGATGCAGCGGCACACACGAGGCCTGAATGTTTTGTTTGCAAAAAATCCTTTGGAGAGTTTGGAAATTGCGCATAATTACAAAGACTACTCCCAAGCCATTGGATCTCACTTCCAACGATGTAAAAACTCGTATCCAAGGTTGTTAGAATCGTGATTCTGTTATACGATTCTATGACTTTATGATCCAAACTTACCCATCTGATTCTATGATTTTAGTTCATAAAATCTACGTTTCTACGCTCTTGGTAGTGAAGATTCTATGATTTAAGATTCTACCATCAGAGCTCCGATCCAATTCAAAATCGCGATTCTGACAACCTTGCTTGTATCACCATAGCATCTAAGCTGCGGGGTGGATGTGATATTCTTTGCCGTTGTCATTTTTGTTCATAAACTTGCAAAATACGTGTAACTCATGCCGTTACTTGTCTAACCGCGCAAAGTGTTTGTTCAAAAAAACCATCCTACACAGAAATATCGGAACAACACATGGGGGTCCCACTTGTCATTGATCAAATTTGGACCTAAAAGTAACAAATCTAAAAGACGAGATTCGAACTGGCAACCTGGACTACAAAGCGTAAGTCGATAGCCTGAAACAACAACGGTTGTTGGCTTTGTCCCATAACTTGATTTTGTCGGTGTACAAAAAGAGAGGTGTGTTTTTGTACCCCTATACCTGTGCACGGGCAGTCGGAGCCGCGCCTACGGTTACGCCAAGCAGAACAGGGGAGGTGAGCCAAGGTAAGACCAAAGCACAAGATACTAAGAGCAACGCCAAGGCCAAGACCACAAAGAGCAGAGGGACGAAGCAGGTTCCCCCGGCAAGACACTTTCCGGGGCAGCCTCAGCAGCCCCGGCAAGATCCTTGCCGGGACAGCTCGCCCCGCACCAACAGAGCGGGCCACCCTTGAGCCCACGGTCTCCAACATCATGTTGGGCCAGGGCTCGGGAGGCACCTCCGTGGTGGCATGCAGATCTTTGTGAAGACATATTCAAGATCAGATGAGGATTAGAAGACGACGATCCTCGGCAAGATCCTTGCCGAGGAAGGCCACGAGACCCCCGGCAAGGCCCTAGCCGGGGACGACAGCGCGCCACGGCAAGACCCTTGCTGGGCCACACGGCAGGCCCTCACCAAGGACGCCAGCAGGGCCACCGCCAGGCCCACGCCAACCAAGATTCCACCGCCGTTCACATGCAGCTACCAACCCAACCAGCTGGGCGGGCACCTGCGTGGCAACATGCAGCTCCCAGGCCAACTCATCGAGCACCTGCGTGGTGGCATGCAGATCTTCGTGAAGGTTCCGCCACTGCGCCACCTCAGCTGCATGCCTGCCTACATGGCACCACGCGCCTCACTGGCCAGGGCGCGTGTCAAAGCGAGGAGGAGCAGCGACGGACGGGACGGGCCTCGCCCCCGTCCCCAATAAAGCAAGGGGACACCTAAGCTATGCATTAAATGCGTCTTGTCCTGTAATACGAGCGATAAGCTCAGGGCACTGTACGCCTTTCCACCTCCTGTGTGCCACTGTGGCAGCCCCTTCCGACTATAAAAGGAGGCCCATGGCATACTGGAGAAGGATTCGGCTCTTTCGAACCACGCACTTACCACAGCTAGTTCGAGAGCTCAAGAACTCTCTGAAATACACCCACCAAAGCAGGACTAGGGGTTTACGCATCCTCGCGGCCCGAACCTGGGTAAACGATCCTTGTGCTGTCTACTAGCCCTGCGCTTCTCGCAACCCCTTGCCCCGGCAACCGTAGTAGGGATTCTTGTGATCCCATAGGTGTCGTTCCACACTGACATCTTTGGCGCGCCAGGTAGGGGGCGCAATTGTGAGAATCTGGTCTAGTAGTCAGCCTAGCAGTTCTTCATCGCCCTTGGCTCCTGAGAAGAAGGCGGCTGGAGGAACGACGCAGCTCGGCAACAGAAAAGCTAAGTCATTCAGAGCATTGAGTTATTTCCTCCGATACATAAGGTTATCGTCCTTAGAGATCTCTCCTATGTATGAGAAACCTGCACGCAAAGGGGCCCTCCCGCAATTGGCAACGCCCTTGTTATGTTTCGAGTCCGCTCAACAGCTCAAAGCGGTCGCGTCGAGAGTGGCGGGGTAGCCTTCCGCACTTGGTAACGCTCCCGACTCTGACTCGAGTCAAGCTCGACTGTTCGGGTGGCCGCGCTAAGGGCGGCAAGGTGGTTCGCCCTGCAGCAAGCACACCCGGCAGGCCAATGGGGATCCATCCCCAAGACGCCGCCTTGGGTTTACACGCCGGCGAGCCTACCCAGTAACGTAGGGAGGACATACAAAGGAAAATCGAACAGGAAAATAACATGCATAATACTGAAAGTGCTGCAGAGTTATATTACATCGAATTGTTGCTGCGGTTCTAACCAGAGATAGCGATTGTCTTGGTAGTGAACCTGCAGTGGCGATAAAGAACGGGATGCCTAATCCCGGCGCTGGCCCTCCACCCTCTGAATTTCCCCGACTCGGCTGATGATGGGCTTGATGCGCTCCCTGAGCGGCGCGAGGCCAGTACCCTCCGGCTAGCTCTACAGCGCGGCGTCGAAGTCGAGGTCGGGGTACCAGTGCGCCACCTTGGTGAGAACCTTGGTCATGCCACCCTGGCAAAGCCTCCGGGACTCATCGGCCAGTGAGACCGCCCAGTTGGCGTGGAGCCGCTCCAAAGCGCCGACGACCTTCTCAAAGAACATGGTCAGGCTGCAATTGGCGCTCACGCTCCGCTCCAGGACATACCTCACGTCTGGCATCCCCATGATGGCCAGCTGCGCGGTGGCCTGGTTGGCGACGGTGGCGAGGCGATCGAGCCAACGGTTCTCGCCCTCCACGTGATCCGCGAAGTTGAGGCCCTCGTTCTTCCGCAACTGCTTCTCGGCCTCCAGCTCCTTGGCCACGGTCCCCTCTCGGGTTTTGGCCTCCGACAGCACCTTCTCGAGACCCTCCAGCTTTAGCTTGAGGTCTTTGATGGAGTTGTTGGCCTCGGAGAGCTCCCCAGCCTTGCTGACGACCGCGCCCTGCGCCTCCATCAGGGCACTGTTAAGCGTGTCCTTCTCCTGGGACAGCTTCAGGGCCTGCTCCTTCAGCCCGTCGCGCTCCGCCTCCAACTCCTCCACCTTGTCGGCGTGAACCTGGGCCTGGGCATTGAGTGCCTCTTTGTGCCTCTGCTCCAGCTCACTGGTCCGCTGCAAGACAAGCTTCTCCACCTCTGCATCCTTGCCGCGAAGCATGGCGGCGAGCTTCTCCTCGCGTGCAGCAAGGTCCTCCTCCTGGGAGTTCAGCGCAGCCTCGTGCTGGGTCCGGGCGGTTTCGGCGGCCGTGGCCAAGTTCCTCGCCATCTCTTCAGCTTTCTCGACGTCGGCGAGCTTCATGGTGAGCTCCACGTTATGCTTGGCCAGCTCTCCCTGGGCAGCCTTGAGCTCCTTGTGGGCCTCACGGAACCAGTCCTGCGTCTCGGCAACGCGCTTCTGGAGGTCCGCCTCCGCCTTCTCCACCACCGCCGTCCTACACTTAGCCTTGTCCAGGCGGGCGCGGTGGAGCGCCTGGAGCTTCGGGAAGCTTGCGCCCATGGCGTGGAAGAGCCGCTCTTCCTGCGAACCGTCGCCGCCAACGATCGGCTCGTCGACGACTTCAAGCCCGGCAGCGGCAAGCACTTCGTCATCGAACACCTCTCCCTCAACGGGTGTCTT
Source organism: Aegilops tauschii subsp. strangulata (assembly GCF_002575655.3). Lineage (NCBI taxonomy): Eukaryota > Viridiplantae > Streptophyta > Magnoliopsida > Poales > Poaceae > Aegilops > Aegilops tauschii. The sequence continues at coordinate 74,314,993 of NC_053041.3, forward strand.
GGTGCTCGACGCGCCTGGGAGGTGGATGAACAAGTCGTCGCTCACCCTCATGTACTTGCCGGAGCCGGAAGCAGCAAAAGAGGAAGGCTGGTCATCAGCCACCTCCTCCTCCTCCTCGGCAACGGCCCCGCCGGCCTCTCTGGCAGGCCCCTTGCCGGTCTCCTCAGCGGCAGCCTTGACGGCCTCCCCGGTAGGCCCCTCGGCGGCGTCACTACTAGAAAAAGGCTTACTAGTGGCGCACCAGTTTTGCCTACTAATGGCGCACTACTGGTGCGCCACTAGCACCACGCCACTAGAATATTTTAGTAATGGCGCACCACAGGTGCGCCATTAGTATCTGGTATACTAATGGCGCACCACGGGTGCGCCATTAGTATCCCAAAGGTGCGCCATTAGTAACTGGTATACTAATGGCGCACCAGATGGAAGTGCGCCATTAGTAACATTTTTTTTAAAAAATCGTTTTTTCTTAATCTCAGGTCACTATTTCACATATGAGATATCCAACACATATATATACAACAAGCATCCATATAACAATCATATCCAACACACAAGTTTCATCATATATACATACATAGCCAACACATAGTTCCATCGTTACATATTAGAAAAGTTTCACATTGTTCATCCAACACCATTATCCATCCAACACCATATTACAAAAGTTTCACATAGTTCAGTTCTCATTGTTCTTCTCCTTCTCCTTCCTCAGCCTGATGCGCCAAGAGCGGCGAGGCGGTGGAGGCAGCTGTGGGATGTAGTCTTCTACCACAATTGGCGTGGTCATGTCGCCCAGCTGTGGGATCGCCGGCGCCACCACTGGTGCGTGGTCATTGTCAGGCACCACCACCATCGCGAGGCCACCTTCAGGCAGGACGGGCACGACCATCGCTAGGTCATCCTCAGCCACCACCATCTCTTGCCCATGGTCAGCCACCACCATCTCTTGCCCATGGTTAGCCACCACCATCTCTTGCCCTTGGTCAGCCACCACCAGCGCTAGGTCATCCTCAGCCTGATGCCCATCGTCATCCTGCAGCTCCTCATCCCCACTCTGCTCCTCTTCTCCCCCACTCCAGTCCGGATCATCCTTCTTGCTGTCTTTGCTGCTGCCAGAATCACTGCTGCTTTCGCTAAAGCCAGAATCGCTGCTGCTTTGGCTGTAGCCAGTGTCGCTGCTGCTGCTCCCATTGCCTGTCCAAATGCAACAATGGCCGTTAACAATCGATGTGAGACAAAGCCAAATGTAGAGGAATAAGAAGAGGCAGAACGCACTGGCATCTTCGTCGTCAGCGTAGCGCATGCGACACATAGTCGTGTTGAAAACCTTCACGATGAGCATTGTGGCGTCATCGTCGTACCTGAAGAGAAGAAAGTACCCGGTCCGCAGGTCGTAGGCACTGTAGAACTTGTCCCAGCCACGGCACAGGTACATGTGGCCCTCCTCGATCACCAACTCCATGTCCCACAGCCTGCGAACCCCGCCGCCGGCCAGTCGGAGCTTCACATTATGTGGCGGATCTTCACCCAGCATGTTCATAAAAGTGTCAGGCAGCCTCTGCAATTTGGGACAAGGAGTGATGTAGCAAACAACAGAGTTATCATAATGAGATGGGTGAAGGGGAGATCTCTCGTTTTATATACCTGCCTCGTGGCTGATACTGAAGTCCCAAGTATGACACTGAAGAACTCGAAAGCATCCAACTCGTACTCCGGTGAGGCAGAGCGGCGGTGGCTGCTTCCCCCCATCTCTGATAAGCAGCAGAAGAGACCAATTCAAGTTAGCAATAGATTCAAGTAAATGTATCTTTTATTGCAAAGCCACAACTTAGCAATAGATTCAAAGTTAATGATTGGCACCTAGAAAAGCATTTCAACATCTTCACAGATTTTACTAGCTACAATACATTCAAAAAATAAATGATATACAGTTTGTATCTCTTTGCAATGAACACACTCTAAGGGTTTTGCCATCCCCCTTTTCCTTAGATTGTCACAAGTCATGATTTTGTTCTGGGAGAACATCCAAATGAAACCTTATACCCTAGGGGGCAATTTAATACTCCATACTACAGGAAGATACAAAGGTTGCATCCATTGAGCTGCAGCTGCAGCTGATGTATCCATGAGCCATCATGCCAGCCAGCCAGGAAATAAACTTTACTTTCCAAAGGAAAAAAATACAATGCATATATAGATAGATGAGCATGTTCAGTTTACAAGAATGAATATAAACAAGCAAAGAATGAATGCATGCATATCAAGAGTTGGCATCTACAGGTTCTCCAAAATGAGTAGAAAGGGAGCATGCTGACATCTATACAAGCCAATAATGATTTACTACTCAATGGAACAGGGTAAGATAAACACCAGTCAATAAATTTACTACATCAAAAGGAGTAAAACTCAACAATGCAGCACTATCTCTGAACCTAACCTTTGTTTAGTATGGGTATGACAAATCAATGAGTTGGTCATCACAATGTTTGTACTGCTGTAAATTCAGAGATAGTCCACAGGTTTTCATTCTTCTTCTTCTTACTGTCAAAATTTTCATTCTTCTTCTTACTGTCAAAATTCAGAGTAAATTCTAGCCTTATTTGTACTGCTTGTGCTTGTACTAGTAAGATTCAGGAGTAGGAGATCACAAAAGTACAGTCCACAGGTTACTCCAAGTTTCTGAATTTTCAGTAAATTTTCTGTAAGAAAAGAACTAAAAGAAAAGAAATCCTAGGGTTAAAAAATCTGGAGCAAGTCCTAGCAGAAGCACAAAATGTTCATCTACTCCTAGGATGTCCTGTTCATAATTCTAGTTCATGTCCTAGGATGTGCTATTCAGAATTGTTAATGCAAACAGCAGATACATAAGCACTGGATTTTACAAATGTCCAAACAGTGTCATATCTGAAATGTATGATTTTCAGTAGCAGAGATTCAGAGTCATTAGTTTTGAGTGTACATCGTGAAAAACCTAGAGGACGTCGGCGGGGAGAGAAACCTAGGGGGAAGGAGGGGAGGAGAGAGGAGGAATCACCTAGAGGACGCCGGCGTCGAGGAGGCTGCGGGCGGCGATCCGGAGGAAGGGGCCCGTGATGTCGTCGGCGTCCTTGGCCGCCTTCTTGACCTTCCGAGCAGAAGAAGGCACGGGTGGTGAGAGGAGGAGGAGGAGAAGCTAGGGGGATGGGGGAAGGGAGGGAGGGGACGTACGTGCTGGGGCGGGGCGGCGAAGGAGCGGCGGGCGCGGGGGCGGCGGCGCGAGGGAGCTGCAGTGGTGGGGGCAGCGGGGGTGGAGTCCGGCGGCGGTCGGGGCGGCGGCGTCGAGGCAGCGCAAGACCACAGAGGCGGACGACGTGCAGGCGCGGCGGACAGAGGGGGCGGAGCAAGGGGGCGGCGGCGTACGGTTGGGGTCGAGGAGTGGGGGATCTGGCGAGCGAGGGAGGGAGGGAGGCGACAGTGCGAGGGGAACAAGCGATTCTAATGGCGCACCTCCCCCTGGTGCGCCATAAGTACGTCGATTCTAATGGCCACCTTCCCCTGGTGCGCCATTAGAATTTTGTTTTACTTACTAGCCCGACTGGTCAGGTTATATTCCACCTAACCCTATCTCCATCAGAACACGCCCACTAGCCCGACTGGTCAGCACGCAGCACACACACTAGGAGGTCCTGGGTTCGATTCCCAGGCTCCCCAATTTTTGTTTTTATGCATTTAAAATGCTGTTTGATATTATTTGTGTTTAAATATGTTCAAACTTGTTTAAATCATAACAGTAATATTTTTTTATAAAAACAGTAATGATTTTTTTAAAAATATCATCAAATTTGTTATTGGAAAATATAATCAAATTTTCTTTTTTTTGCAAATTTAGTTGCATTCATTTGTGACGGTGGAGCGGGCCGGGGAGGGTGCGGGGGAGAGGGTGCGGGGGGTCGTCGGCGACGGCCGGTGGAGCGGGGGAGGGTGCGGTGGGTCGTCGGCGACGGTGGAGTGGGAGAGGGTGCGGGCCGGGGGTCGGCGGCGGCGGCCGGTGGAGCGGGGGAGGGAAATATTCTTTCTCTCCGAAACCACCTGCCCCGCGAGATATCCGAAACCGAGATAGTCATGCACCGTCGTGAGCAGTGCGGCTCTCATAGGGAAATATTCTTTCTCTGCGGCGTCCCACGTATCAACCAACTGCCCCAGGTGCGCCATTAGTAGTTTTGCAAAAAAGTAAAAAATCAAAAAAATATTGTAGTGGCGCACTATGTTCCTGGTGCGCCATTACTAGTTACAACTAGTAATGGCGCACTATGTCCTGGTGCGCCATTAGTATGTCTGGCAAAATAAAAAAATTGTTACTAATGGCGCACCGTGTGTCTGGTGCGCCATTAGTGTATTTCACACTAATGGCACACCACATATCTGGTGCGCCATTAGTGGCCATTCCATCTATAGCCCTTTTCCTAGTAGTGCGTCCTCGGCAGCACCCTTGGCGGCCTCCTCGACGGCGATCTTCTCGGCGTCCGCCTCGGCGGCCTTGGCGACGTCCTCGATGACGGCGTCCTCAGCAGCACCCTTGGCGGCCTCCTCGACGGCGATCTTCACGGCGTCCGCCTCGGTGGCCTTGGCGACGTCCTTGATGATGGCGTCCACGTCCTCTGGGTTCACCGAGGAGGAATCTGGATGCCGAAGAAGGGGGTGAGGCAAGGCCAGGACCAAGAGCCGGAAAGAAAAAGAAGCAGGGACGAACGGTGAACGACTTACCTATGCCAGTACCCGGCTGGGAAACGGAAGTCCCCTCCCCGCCAACATTTAGCGTTGAGGCAAAGCCGCCGGCGCCCAAGTTCTCCTCCTCCTCCTCCATGAGCGTGGGCCCGGTGCCTGGCGCCCTTGCCGGGGATGCCCGTCGAGGCGGCGTGGTCGATGGGGGCGGCGTGTTGGGAGTAGCCCTCTGTGGCTCCTCCTGTTACTGCTCTCCTCCTGCATACCTGGCAAGGTCAGCACCAAAGTGTCGTGCCCCTGACAGATGTCGACGGGGGAAGAGTGGTGAAGTTACGCTGGGGGCTATGCCGGGGACTGCTGTCCGGGCTGCTCAACACCACCAGTGGCGCCCCCGAAGTACCAACTGGGGGCTGGCCACCCGCCGAGACCTTGGCCCTCTTCACTCTCTGGGCCAGCGTCTCCACGTCCCTGCAAAGATGAAGACAAGTCAAGACGAGCAACACAGATTGAGGAGGCAGAGATAACGAAAAGGAACCAGATACTTACTCATCGTCCGCCTCCTCCTCTGTTGTTTTCATCTTCCTCCTCGGGCTGAGGGATCCATAATCGAAAGTAACCTTCGTATCGACATCCGCCGGAGGAGGAGAAGGAGGTGGTGTCTGGACATGCGTGGATGAAGAAGGGGCGGCTGTCTTCTTCACCGCGGCCTTCGCCGGCTTCTTTGCCGCTGCGGCCCTCGTGTGGCGCCCGGACCCCTCCAAGGTCAGCTGTGGCCGTGCAGCCCTGCCGGGCCGGACCGGCTCGCCGGAACTGGCCCACCGCAGGACTCGCCCCCTCCCCATAGCCGGCGTTGGGCCTGCAGTCTCGGCCTCCTCCGACGACGACTCGCCGGTCACATCTTCCACTAGAGGAGCCTCGGTGCTGGCGCTGCTGGCTCCCCCGGCGGCCACCGCCCACCGGGCGAGCTCCTCCACCTCCACGGCCATCGCGGCCTTGTCCTCCACACTGCCGGCGTTGCCGGCCTCCTTGGCAAGCTGTGCCTCCCTCACCCTGGTGGCGATGTAGTCCAGCTCCGCCTGGGTGGTGCCCTGGACAAGCAGCCGCTCGGCGTCGGTGTTGACGTGCCCCTCGTGCAGAGTGTCAAAGAACTGCTGCACCTCGGCGTACTCCGGCTCCTTCCAGCTCGGGTCAGGGCCATGCGCGTTGCAGTCCGGCATCATGGCAATGATATCAGACCGGCGCGAGTTATTGCACAACGGGACCACCCCCGTCGGCAGCTTGAACAGAGGCCCCTTGAGGACCTTGCCGGCCTTCGCGGCGGCCCTCGCGACCTTGCCGGTCCGCTCGACCTCGCCGTCGCGGCCCACGTCAAGCTGGAAGAGCCGCTGGCAGAAATGGGCGTGCCCCATCACTGTGAAATTGTGGTCGAGGCCGGGACGAAGCCGCATGATGTCGGCGGGGTTCGTGAAGAGCCAGACTGGCCTCCCCTTGTTATGCAGTGGAGCGATCCGGTGGCGGATGAAGTCCGCCCCGATCATCTCAAGGGTGAGGCCGGCCTCGGTGAGCCGGAGGATCCTGGTGGTGGCGACCGTGAGCTTCTCGTCGTCAGCGTCGACGTCGCTCCAATCGCTTCTACGGACCGGCGGCGCCCGGCGAACTTCGCACAACGCCGGCGGGTCCTTCTCCTCGATCCAGCACCACCGGCCCTGCCATTCTTCCCACCTCTCCTTCATGGCGCCCTCCGGATACACCCCCTTGGATCTTGAGACCCAGGCAATGCAACCGGAGATGGCGCCCCCTGGTTGGATCCGAGGGGAGAAGTAATGGCGGAAGAGCGCCGTGTTGGGGTGCACCCCGGCGAAGCCCTCGCAGAGATGCGCGAAAAGGGCCATGCATGCCATCGCATTCCGAATAAAATCCAGGAGGCGGAATCCAAAGGTATGCATGAGGTCACTGAAGAAATCGGAGAAGGGAGGACAGAGCCCGTAGGAAAAATAATCGACAAAGAAGGGGTACCGATTTGGGGCAGCCTCGGCGCAGTCGGCGGGGATGACGCGCGTGGCTGGATGCCCCGAATTCCCCCCCCCCCCCATCTTCACTACCCATAGGGGCCTGAAGGAGTCCCGAAGCTCGAACACGTCAACTGTCGAGGGGAAGAAGGCGGACTCCGTCCGCTGCACCGCCAGCGCACTCTCCGGCGGCTCCGCGGCTCCGGCATCCTTGGCGACTCCCTTGCCCTTGGTGGATTTTGGCGCCATGGCAGCTGGGTGAGGAGGGCAGGACAGAGGGCGGCGGAAGAGCAACGGCGGCAAGCAGAAACGAAGCTTGGAGAAGAAGAGGAAGGCAGGCGGAGGTTTCCAAGATTGGGGTTGCACGAAGGGTAAAAGGAACAGTGCGCCCGCGGTTATCCCTTTTTATGGGGAAGCCGCGGGGCGCGGTACCCATTTACTGCGATGTGACGCATGCGTGTGGAAACTGCCCCACGCATGCCGCCCACGTCACGCACACCCCTCCACGCCGCGCCGCGCACGCGGGTCGTGGGAAGCGCCGCACGCGAAAAGTTTTACCGCGGTAAAAACCGCCCCGCCTGCCCGCGCACTGTTTTGGGCCTGGCCCAACACGCGCTTATGTGTGGCCCAGGCCCAGGGGCTCCTGTCGGTGTACAAATAGAGGGGTGCGTTTTTGTACCCCTATACCTATGCACGGGCAGTCGGAGCCGCGCCTACGGTCACGCCAAGCAGAACAGGGGAGGTGAGCCAAGGTAAGACCAAAGCCCAACATAATAAGAGCAACGCCAAGGCCAAGACCACAAAGAGCAGAGGGACGAAGCAAGTTCCCCCGGCAAGACCCTTGCCCGGGCAGCCTCAGCAGCCCCGGCAAGATCCTTGCCGGGACAGCTCACCGCGCACCAACAGAGCGGGCCACCCTTGAGCCCACGGTCTCCAACATCATGTTGGGCCAGGGCTCGGGAGGCACCTCTGTGGTGGAATGCAGATCTTTGTGAAGACATATTCAAGATCAGATGAGGATTAGAAGACGACGATCCTCGGCAAGATCCTTGCCGAGGAAGGCCACCAGACCCCCGGCAAGGCCCTTGCCGGGGACGACAGCGCGCCACGGCAAGACCCTTGCCGGGCCACACGGCAAGACCCTTGCCGGGCCACCCGGCAAGGCCCTCACCAAGGACGCCAGCAGGGCCACCGCCAGGCCCACGCCAACCAAGCTTCCACCGCCAATCACATGCAAGCTGCCAGCCCAACCAGCTGGGCTGGCACCTGCGTGGCAACATGCAGCTCCCAGGCCAACTCATCGAGCGCCTGCGTCGCGACATGCAGATATTCGTGAAGGCTCCGCCACTGCGCCACCTCAGCTGCCTGCCTGCCTACATGGCACCACGCGCCTCACTGGCCAGGGCGCATGTCGAAGCGAGGAGGAGCGGCGGCGTATGGGACGGGCCTCGCCCCCGTCCCCAATAAAGCAAGGGGACACCTAAGCTACGCATTAAATGCGTCTTGTCCTGTATTACGAGCGATAAGCTTAGGGCACTGTACGCCTTTCCACCTCCTGTGTGCCACTGTGGCAGCCCCTTCCGACTATAAAAGGAGGCCCATGGCATACTAGAGAAGGATTCGGCTCTTTCGAACCACGCACTAACCACAGCTAGTTCGAGAGCTCAAGAACTCTCTGAAATACACCCACCAAAGCAGGACTAGGGTTTTACGCATCCTCGCGGCCCGAACCTGGGTAAACGATCCTTGTGTTGTCAACTAGCCCTGCTCTTCTCGCAACCCCGCGCCCCGGCAACCGTAGTAGGCATTCTTGTGATCCCATAGGTGTCGTTCCACACCTACTGATTTTATACAGTATTACGTTGAGTAGAGTAGAGGGAGTGCCTCGTCAACACGTGCATGACCGTTGACTCACTTACTGGTGGGTCCCAGGTCTGCGATCTCCCTCTCCTCTCCATTGTCTAACCTTTAGACACACGGGCACACACGAAGAGCGGCGCTAGCTTGCCGTGGTGTTATTATAACTAAAAAAAGCTTGGAAAATAGAAGAATCGCCTAGAACAAGAGACGTTGTGGCTGGTCGAGACGGAGCTAACCACACCTATCCTCCGTGCCACGTTAGCATGATGAAGTTGTGTGGTTAGTGGGGTGTTTTCGACCGACTGGCTGGGTCCCGAGGTCGAACCATAGGTACTACTGTGTCTGATATATTTTTACACGCACATTTTTCCTCCGTGCCGAGACGTGGCACACCTTACCGCACGGTTTCAGGGTCCTCCCGGGTGGTGCACGCATATATTCTTCCTTGCCGAGACGTGGGACGCCCTACCGCATGTTTTTTGGGTCCTCCTCGGTCGTAGCGCCGAAGCAAGTAAATGAGTCGTCAAATCACGAAAGACCACCTTTCCCGCCGAGTACATCAGTGAAGCACGGTGGCTAGCTAGTTGGGCTAGTGCGACCAATTAGCTAGGCCGCCGCCACATTTGTTTTTCCACCCTTTTTTTATCTCCTTGCCGACAGGGAAATTTAAATATCCACCGCGGCGTTGCTCTAGTCTTTGGGTGCGGCAGGCGCGGCAGGATTTGAAATTTTTTGATTGACGGGAGTAGGCACGACAGTAATTAGTCACGTTGACTCCGCCTGTCAAACCCACTGCTCCCTGATGTGAGAAGTCATCGACTGGTGTTTTCCCATGGTGAAAACCTAAAGATTCCCCGCTCCTCAGTTGGCTCCCTCCGCCTTCCCGTAGATTGCATTGCCTTTCAGCCGTTTCGCTCCCTTTGCTTCCTCTCCCCATTGCTTCTACCTGGTGCCATGGCGGCGCAGCAGATCATGGAGTCTGAGGTGAGGCGCCTGACACAGGAGCTCGAGGCCAAGGATGCGGAGCTCAGGGCCAAGGACATGGAGCTCCGTGAGCTCAAGGAGGAGAGGAGTGCCATGCTCCTCCGTTATGTGTGGGAGTTCACGGAGCTTCAAAAGCGGCAGGCGTCCACCACAAAGATGCTCGAGGCATCGGCGGCGTTGCTGCAGAAAGCGGGAGATACGATAGGCCGTCAGGGGAGGCGGCTGGAGCGCGAGCGGGCCGATCGTGACGAGGTCCAGGATCGACTCAGCCACTTGGTGGACCAAGCTGCCACGCACGTGTTGCGGTTGCGCAAGGCCTACCGTTGTGCCAGCGCGACCATGCCGGCCGTCGGGCTAAACCCGTTCGACCACCCTGTCGACTTCAACGAGTTGTGGCTTGCTGACCTGGTCTCCTTCTTCACCTATATCTCCGAGGAGCTGAGCCGTCTCCGCGCGATGGTGGGGGCGGAACTGGACAAGGAGGAGTTGCGGGCTGCCGTCGCCGTTGCCGGGCGAATCCTCTCAGGGCTCCGTCACCGGAATTCATTCGTGCCATTGGACGCCGTCTTTGACGAGCCAGCTCCCATCGGCCGGGAGCGGGCTCTGCGGGCCGTTGCACCCTGCATCACCAATGTCGTGCGCCTCGAGAAGCAGAGGGACTTCGGTGGTGTTTAGGTGTCCTCTGCATGGGCATGTCCATGTCTTGGTGCAACATGACTGTTGGATCAAAATCAGACGGTGCAGATCAATCACTGTAGCACAAAGCGGGTGGGTGTGTTTGGTTGCATTCTCATCTCAATATAGTTACATTGTTGTTCATATAGTTGACATGCGCACAACATCATTTGTTATCGTCATATCTTACTCCTACACTAGCAACAAGATTATGTAGTACTGACGTATGAACCACTGCACATGCCTAGTAGTAGGAGCAGTGTGTATGTTCAAGTGGCTACCGTGTTTCGCACGCCTCCGTCGTAAGAGTGGAAACGCTTGCTGTAATAATTTTTTTTCTTCAGAAAAAACAGTGGACTCGCTCTACCATGCGCATCCTCCTCGACGGTCGTCGGGAACTTTGCTACACACTTTCGCCGATGTGTGGGACAGCCATCATCAGGGTCCACCAGCCATGCAATAAATTACTCCGTAGTAGAGTGCCCAACTGCATGGTAGACTTTCCCGATCGAAGCGTCGCAGTAATGCCCAATGAGCCATCAAATCACAAAACCTCCTCCTTTCCAGCAGTAAGTTGGATGGACGAAGCAACCATCATTTCACTCTTCTCTCTTAGCTTCCTCTCTACCCAACCCTCGCTTCTCCCTCATCTTGTTCCTCATTTCTTAAAGAAAACCCCGACCTGCTTCTACCATTGTTCTTCTCTCCCAAAGAAGGAAAGGTGAGCGCATCAATGGTGTTGATTCTGGCCAAGGCCCGGTCTTGCAACCCCGAGAATGATCATATAACTCCCTCTCTGTTCTTCTTTTGGGTTTGTGATTATGGTATCTTTTCTTTTATTTCTATTTGACAATTTCTTGATGGACGCTGGAGCACCGGCCGAAGTGATGTCTATGGCTCTGGCAAAAACCGTCGTGGCTCATGGTACGAAGAAGCGCAAGCACCCCGCCGAGACTACCGCAGACAAGCTCAAAGCCATCGCCCTGTCCAAGCCCCCCTCTCTGGGATCCCTCATTAAGCAAGTCCAGGTAATATCTCTTCTTGACGATCTTTTTCTCAATCTTGATCGTGTTTTTTCATCTAACATGCAGTACTAGTACTAGTAGTACCACTTTCTGGGTGATCTTGCATGTGATTTTTGTGTGCCAAATGGCGGTTCTAAATTCCTCTTTTGACCAAAACATGCGAGAGGTTGACACTGATTTCTTATAGATTACTTTCAACTACTTTATGAACATCAATGCTACCTTTGAAGAGGGTATATTTGCATCAGTAACTTGTGTTATGGATATTGCAAGTAATCCCTCTGCTCTCATGCCTTTGAAGACATGTTCTAGTGTCTTTGTTCACTCATTCCTGTGCGTATATGTAGTCATATATGCAGTAAAATATCGAGAATCATCTTATAATTCTGAACGGAGGTAGTAATAAAATATTTGGTTTCTGTTTGAATTAGAACCAGGTCCGCGGTGGAGATGAAGTTCTCAAAGTCATGTCATGTGAACTGGAAGACTTGAGGATGAGTTCTACTGCTAAACTATCCAGCTGCTGTGTCCTTGTCGCCACGTGTCCTGAACTAGTGTTTTCCTGTAGCATTGTTGTCAGGCGTGTTCTTGAGGCTGTACTTGACCACAACAATTTCCTGGTTGTGCCTTCGATTACGAAGGGTGTGGTTCTTGTAAAGATTCCCGACAAATTTGACGTGGCCTGTCTTCATCGTCATGTTTATGAGTGGAAAGACCACTCTGTTAGGTTCTCCAAGGTTGAGGAGATGGTGATGGTGCCGGTAGACATCTCTCACGAAGTCCATGGCCTAGTCAGTTATGCGGGGTTCATCCCGTAGGTCGGTGGCAAGAAATAGTCTGCAGAGTTTAATTAGTGCAACTTTGCTTGTCTGTAGTAAGTACTGTTGTTCAGTACTTGATTTGTGTTTGTGAACCCTGTATTGTTTAGTACTGCCGCTTTTGGTGTGTGGTGAGTCCTGAGAACACTCTATGTTAATGTCTGCCCACTCAATTTAGTCTGTATATTTTGAAGTATCCAGATCATCTTTTTTGTGAGGACAGTTTATGAATTATGGTTACACTCCAATATCTGTATGCATTGCAGGGTTTATCACACCCACCAGGATTTCTAGTACCATGGATGTTCGGTCCATACGATTTGTCACGACCTTTGGACTGTCCTGCTTGTCGGAGTAGGCGGGGGGCCTGCATGCCACGCGTAGTTGGACGACCAATCTTCTGTTTAGTACTTCAACATAGTGATTTCCTGGTAAGGATTCACTCGTGTCACATCAAGTAAATCTTATTGATTTACTGTCTAGATCTTATTGATTTAATGTCATGTTTTATTTCTTTTGCTACAATTTTACGATGCAGGTTTTGCCATGTGACATTCATCACAGAATAAACCGTTTGGTTTGCTCTATGATGGATATTTTTGCAGGTTTCACTTATTATGTCGTGTCAGTAATGAAGGCACTGTCCATCACTTATATTACTGGAAAAAATTGGATCAATCTGTTGTCTGAGCACAAACTGAATCCCTATGATGAACTACAGTTTGGTTTAACAAACACGCCACAATTAGTCCTTCTCGCGTTTAAAAGAAATGAAGAAAAAGACTGGATCACGGTCACGGAGCCTAGTCAAGTTAGAAAGCTGATCATAGTAGATCAGAAACGATTGCTGCTATCTCGCACATCGGTACCACCTTCAGCAACGGATCGAGCACCGGCAGTTGCTCTTGCACTGACAACGGCAGCAGCTCAGTCTGATCTAGCTGAGGATTGGGCACCGACCGCGTTAGTGGATAAGGCTGATCTACCGGAGGATCGGGCATCGACACCGGCACCTGCTCCGACACCGGCACTAGCTCTACATGGAGCACCATCTCCGGCAGCAGTAGCGGCACTACCAGTCGCACGGGCACCTGCACCAACACTTGCACTTGCATCTGCTCCGGCCCGTGCAGCGGCAACGGAACCAGCAGTTGCACCGGCAACAGACTGGGCTGCAGTTCGCACTTCATATACCAAAGTCCTTACAAAAACCGACATGTCCACCTTCTTGGTAAGCATTGGCCGCCCAAGTGCTTCGTTCTTTTTTCTTTCCATGTTGTTTCACATGATTCACTGTGTTGATCTAACTGTTTGTGTATTTCTTCTTGTTTGCAAACAGAGAATTCCTAGAGCAACGAGGGAGTCGTTCAACAATCCGGGCGACCGTGGCCAAGTTTCTCTTACCATGCGCAGCCTTGGTGTGAATGAACCTGCTCAATATACCGTAAGTACAAAGGATGGTCGCATGATGATTGATGCTAAAGGATGGTCAAGGTTCAAATCTAAATCATATCTTGCAGTAGGGGATGATGTCAAAATCAAACTTTCTCGGCAAGGAGAGCTGGTCCAAATCAACTTTGAAATTCTTCTGTAGCAGCACGCAACTGCCGAACTGATCTATCCTCCGAGAGATTTTGATGTAATACTCTGGCATGGTGAAACAAGTGTCCTGTGTGTATAAGCAGTACGACAGTATCGTTGATAGAATTGCAACTCTGATTGCTTGTTAGGAACTGTCATTTGATTTCATTCCAACAGTTGCCGTGCTTTATTCAATTTTGTGTATTTGCCTTGCGACTGCATCTAAAACCAGCGCCGTACCGACCGCTTGCAATGTGAAAAGCACTGAGGTAGAACACATGGGCCCCCAAACATGCAGGCCCACCGGCCTGTGGCCCAAAGTCCAGAACCGTGAGCCTGTCTGAATATTTCTCAGCTGAACCCCCATAATGCCCGTGCGTTGCACGTAACATCAAGATGCATTTGTATGAGTATTTTATCTTGTGAGAGAAAAGGATGAACGAGGGAAGGCCTTATTTGCAAATGTGGAGAGGTGTGTGGGTACCTTTTTTGTAAAATTGCCATAGTTTCCTTCCTATCCGTTAGATATAAATCGGACGGCCTATATTGCAGGATGGCAGGCACACCATCATCACCAACTCGTCTATACCGTGTTAAAAAAACTCTGATTTTATAAATATATAAGTTATATATATTCCCCTTGATTTTTCTTATGTATAAAGTTGTGATATAAAAGATCTTTATATTTCTTTACAGAGAGAGTATCTCTCTATCAAAAATATATTTATGTGTAACTAGTTACTCCTGTCTTTCTACTTCCTTTCGCTGATATGTGGGGCATCCGGCAATGGGGTCCACGTGCCATATGCACCAAATTAGAGTGCAGAACCGCACGGTAGACACACCCCGGTCGTAGCGCCACAGTAATGCCCAATGAGCCATCAAATCACAAAAAACCCCGCCTTTCCAGCTTTAGCAGTAAGCTGGACGGATGAAGTGGCAATATTTCACTGGGCCTGAATCCCCTTCTCCCTCGTCTGCTTGTTCAGAGAAAACCCCCGCTCGGCGATTGCATCGGGTTTTCTCATGGAGAACCTGGTACGAATTCTTCATCATCCCCCATAAATCCAAGTCCCTTGGTCACGGGTACTCCTAGGATGGCAGCCGCCGCCGTTGATGCATTTTTCTTCCTACTGAATCTAGTGTGTTTCATTTGCAGTGCCCAAAGTGCGAGGACCCTACAGGTTTCTACGCCCTCGGCGAGACGCCACACTTGTTCCTTCTCATCCTAACACAGGATTTTAAAACGCGCACAGTTTGTTCCTAGAATCCTCTTTTCTATCCGGGAGGGTGGGGTTTTTGGAACATGATGTCGAGTAATTTGGAATTTTGGATTGCTATATTTGGATAAAAGGTACTAGTACCATGGTCAACACTGACCTGAAGGAGGAAATTATTTCTAGATTTGGATATAGGGAATACATTGTGTTCTCATATTATTTTTCCTGCAGTACATTCCTTGCTCTGCTAGAACACATGTACTCAGGATGCTCGGCCTTGCCATAACTGAATACACCAGTTTAATGGTCACAGTGAAGACAAGCCATGGATATAAGTTTCGAGTTGGGTTCATGAACCAAGAAGATCACTGCTTTTTTTATGTCCGAACTTGGATAAACTTTCTCAAGTGTTACAGACTGAAAGTTGGCGCACGAATGTTGATGGAAATAGCAGAACCTGGTCTCATCTTCACTACGATCTTCCACCCCGACGATGTTCCAATTGTTCATCCATGTTAGTTTTGTATCTGGTTCTTGCTTCTTGCCTTGATTACTTCTTAATCCACCTATTCTGTCTAACTAATCACAATTTAACTTTAGAAGTAGCAACGAATCTCTCACGAAGATGCTACTTCTAACTAATATTTTCTTATAATTGGTGGCACGTGTAGGTTTTTTCAGAGTTAAGCAGGCTACTCGTTTGTTATTCTATAAGAACTTGGCTGTTACTCATGGCACTGAAATTGACTTGGACAACATCCACAAGTTTCTACACTTTATTGATCGTCTTGAGGTCCTTGTGGGACGTTTCAATGGTGGAAGGCCATGTGGGATATGTGTGCCACTGCTGCACTCATTGAACAGGTCCAACTGTGTTGAGAAACTTATGGTACGAGCTGTTTTCTATTATATATGTTGTTCATAAACTCTTGCTTATGCACAGTTTTACAGCTGTGATCTTCTTGAAACAGGAACTGCCCGGGTCTATTGTTCCTATACAGATGCCTGACCATGGTTGGGTCAGACTTGCGCTTGGTCACAACATGATGTTTATGTCGACCTACTCCATTCCCCTTGGAGGTGAAAAGATACTTATTCATGGGTGGTCTCAAATAATCAAGGCCCGTCCATCTTGGAGAATAGGACAGAAGATTATGTTCCTGCTTTTCCATGGCTCTAAAGCGAATATCCTGTTTAGTGACCACATTGCGAGATGAAGCCGCTTTCAGAAGGTTGTGGATGCGCGGGGTGGTACCTGGGCCTTGTCCTGGGGCTTGGCGGCCTCACCCTTTGGTTAACTGTAGGAAAAGTAGCATTGTTCGAGGCGTGCTTTATACGGTTGAACCTGTATAAGTACTCATGTTGCTTTCAGCTATGGTTGTTAAGTGCCCCTGCTGGTTTCAGTTAAGGTTGTTAAGTACTCATGCTGCTTTTACAGTCTGTCGTGTTTCTTCAGTCCTGTCTTCCTACAGCCGCCAAAACCAAACCAGCGCTGGCGGGGCCGCCTGCTTCTGCCTCCCACGGCTGGCTGCGCCTCAGCGCACGCATCGCCGCCCCACCGTCTCCTAAATCATTAACGCCGACCTCCGAGGCCTCGTCGTCGTCCTCCGCGCGCTTTGCTGCGCTTGCCACGGCGCCGCCCTCTCGTGTTGTCAATATGGTCAACAAACAAGAGGAATCGGCAGAGGACTGTACGCGGAGAGGATGACAGTAGGGGCCCACCATGTCCATGGCCGGACGCAAGGAAGTTCCTCATTTATATATATATATATATATATATATATATATATATATATATATATACTCCATTGTCAACGTATGGAAAAAGAAAATGCTTCCTGCTAGTGGTTTCCTGACATCTGGGACCCACGACATTATCAGCGTATATAGTCAATAGACAAGAGAACAGCACAAGATCGGCTGACACCTGGGTAGTAGCTACTCGACCAGTATTTTTTTTGTTATTGTTGAGACGGAGCAGGGTTTCAACTAGGGTGTGGCCCGTCTAGCCCAGGCTTATATATTATGTTCACCACATGACCAGCCCAGCTATTTTTTGTTTGTGAAAATGAGCCTAGTTTATTTTTTTTGAAGACTACCCAATCCAGGCCCCTGATGGGGGGCTGCAACTCTTTCAAGACGCATGCAAATCTTGAAAGTAATATGAAATGGGCTATAAATATAAAAACAGATGACAAATTGGCAATTACTTTATAATTTCTGAATTTTTTCACATTTTCAGATTCCAATTTCACTGGGCTTTAACCTAATTCAAATATATATTCAAAGTACTTTAAATCTGGCTCGACATTTCGGTATTAAAAATAGTTTGGAACCCACAGAAATATGCAAAATGTTGTTTAAATTTTTAACCCTGGCCCTGGCCAACAAAAAACGGACTGCAATAAATTGCATAAGAAGTTGCAATGAGCTAGATATAAATTATTAAAAAAATAGGGAATGGTCTGACTTGTGGGCCTATTAAGTTGGCGCGTATGCAAGATTTTTTTTACTTATTATATACGACAACAAACGATTCTAGCAGACGTAACCGTTGGATGTCAATCCAACGGCCGTCGTGTTTCTTCAATCTCTGATCTTCTTGCTCCAACCGCCAAATCCAGCGCCGGCGAGACCGCCTGCTCCCACCTCCCATGGCCGGCTGTGCTGCGGCGCAGGCCTCACCGCCCCCTACTACTCCCACCGCTGGCTAGGCCATCCCTCTACTCACCCACATCCCTCCACTGTTGTGGCTTCACCGCCTCCGGGTCATTCCCTTCCTGGGTCTCGCCGTCGTCCATCGCGTTGGTGTTCTCGGCACGGCGTGGTCAACATTCTCAACAAATGACAACATCGGAAGAGGGACGTACATGGAGAGGCTGACAGTTGGGTTCTACATGGTCCATGGCCGCACGCAAGCAAGTACCTCCTTATTACGCCAAAAAGAATGAATACTCCCGCTGACAGCTCGGACACACCAGCTATATCTTCGCATGCAAGGAAGTGCCTCCTTATTACGCACAAAAAATGAATACTCCCCCTGCTAGCTGGGACCCACCATGGTGGGAGGCTGACTTGTGGGCCTACAAAGTTGACGGGGATGGAGGGCTTTGTCAACTTAGTCAATATGAACGATTCTAGCTCCAGTGACCGTACGTTGTCCATCCAACAGTGGTAGTGCTTCTTCAACCTCTGGTCTTGTTGCTCCAGCCGCCCAAACCAGCACCGGTCATGCCCCGTGCTCCTGCTTCTCGTGGCTGGCTATGATGCTGCGGAGGCCTCACCGCCCCCTACTACTCCCACCGCTGGCCAGGCCCTGCGGCGACGGCAGCCTCACACCGCAGCCGAACCAGTGAACCCTCGTACTCCTCTCCGCGTGGGCATCCACTGATGCATCTTCCCCGGCTCCACGTCATCCCCTTCCTAGGCCTTTCCGTCGTCCACCGCCCTGGTGCTCTCGCCGCGGCGTGGTCAATGTGGTCAAGGAACGACTTCCATCGGAAGAGTACTGTACGTGGAGAGGGTGACAGTTGGGTCCACGGCCGCAGCAAGGAAGTGCCTCCTTATTTCGCGGAAAATGATGATTCTTCCACCTGACAGCAGGGACCCACCAGACGGGCCACCGTATTTCACGAAAAAAATGTTTCCCCCCTGACTGCTCGGGCCCAGCAGCTACATCTTTGCATGCAAGGAAGTGCGTCCATATTACGGGCAAAAAAAGTATTCGCCCCCCTAACTGCTAGGACCTGTTGGGGAACGTAGTAATTTCAAAAAAATTCTACGCACACGCAAGATCATGGTGATGCATAGCAACGAGAGGGGAGAGTGTTGTCCACGTACCCTCGTAGACCGAAAGCGGAAGCGTTAACACAACGCGGTTGATGTAGTCGTACGTCTTCACGATCCGACCAATCAAGTACCGAACGTACGGCACCTCTGAGTTCAGCACACGTTCAGCTCGATGACGTCCCTCGAACTCCGATCTAGCCGAGTGTTGAGGGAGAGTTTCGTCAGCACGACGGCGTGGTGACGATGATGATGTTCTACCGACGCAGGGCTTCGCCTAAGCTCCGCAACGATATTATCGAGGTGTAATATGGTGGAGGGGGGCACCGCACATGGCTAAAAGATCGTTAATCAATTGTGTGTCTAGAGGTGCCCCCCTGCCCCCGTATATAAAGGTGCAAGGGGGAGGCCGCCAGCCTAGGAGGTAGAGGCGCGCCAGGAAGAGTCCTACTCCTACCGGGAGTAGGACTCCCCCCTTTCCATGTTGGACTAGGAGTGGAAGGGGGAAGAGGTGGAGGGGAGGAAGGAAGGGGGGCGGCGCCCCCCTCTCCTTGTCCTATTCGGACTGGGGGGAAGGGGGCGCGGCCCTGCCCTGGCCTCCTCTCCTCTCTTCCACCTAGGCCCACTAAGGCCCATTAAGTTACCGGGGGGTTCCGGTAACCTCCCGGTACTCCGGAAAAATCTCGATTTCACCCGGTACACTTCCGATGTCCAAACATAGGCTTCCAATATATCAATCTTTATGTCTCGACCATTTCGAGACTCCTCGTCATGTCCGTGATCACATCCGGGACTCCGAACAACCTTCGGTACATCACAACATATAAACTCATAATATAACTGTCATCGTAACGTTAAGCGTGCGGACCCTACGGGTTCGAGAACTATGTAGACATGACCGAGACACCTCTCCGGTCAATAACCAATAGCGGAACCAGGATGCTCATATTGGTTCCCACATATTCTACGAAGATCTTTATTGGTCAGACCGCATAACAACATACGTTGTTCCCTTTGTCATCGGTATGTTACTTGCCCGAGATTCAATCGTCGGTATCTCGATACCTAGTTCAATCTTGTTACCGGCAAGTCTCTTTAGTCATTCCGTAATACATCATCCCGCAACTAACTCATTAGTTACAATGCTTGCAAGGCTTATAGTGATGTGCATTACCGAGTGGGCCCAGAGATACCTCTCCGACAATCGGAGTGGCAAATCCTAATCTCGAAATACGCCAACCCAACAAGTACCTTTGGAGACACCTGTAGAGCACCTTTATAATCACCCAGTTACGTTGTGATGTTTGGTAGCACACAAAGTGTTCCTCCGGTAAACGGGAGTTGCATAATCTCATAGTCATAGGAACATGTATAAGTCATGAAGAAAGCAATAGCAACATACTAAACGATCGAGTGCTAAGCTAACGAAATGGGTCAAGTCAATCACATCATTCTCCTAATGATATGATCCCGTTAATCAAATGACAACTCATGTCTATGGCTAGGAAACAAAACCATCTTTTATCAACGAGATAGTCAAGTAGAGGCACACTAGTGACACTCTGTCTATGTATTCACACATGTATTATGTTTCCGGTTAATACAATTCTAGCATGAATAATAAACATTTATCATGATATAAGGAAATAAATAATAACTTTATTATTGCCTCGAGGGCATATTTCCTTCAGTCTCTCACTTGCACTAGAGTCAATAATCTAGTTCACATCGCCATGTGATTTAACATCAATAATTCACATCACCATGTGATTAACACCCATAGTTCACATCGTCATGTGACCATCACCCAAAGGGTTTACTAGAGTCAGTAATCTAGTTCACATCGCTATGTGATTAACACCCAAAGAGTACTAAGGTGTGATCATGTTTTGCTTGTGAGATAATTTTAGTCAACGGGTCTGTCACATTCAGATCCGTAAGTATTTTGCAAATTTCTATGTCTACAATGCTCTGCACGGAGCTACTCTAGCTAATTGCTCCCACTTTCAATATGTATCTAGATCGAGACTTAGAGTCATCCAAATCTGTGTCAAAACTTGCATCGGCGTAACCCTTTACGACGAACCTTTTGTCACTTCCATAATCAAGAAACATATCCTTATTCTACTAAGGATAATTTTGACCGCTGTCCAGTGATCTACTCCTAGATCACAATTGTACTCCCTTGCCAAAATTAGTGTAGGGTATACAATCGATCTGGTACACAGCATGGCATACTTTATAGAACCTATGGCCGAGGCATAGGGAATGACTTTCATTCTTTTTCTATCTTCTGCCGTGCTCGGGCTTTGAGTCTTACTCAATTTCACACCTTGTAACACAAGCAAGAAACTCTTTCTTTGACTGTTCCATTTTGAACCACTTCAAAATCTTGTTAAGGTATGTACTCATTGAAAAAACTTATCAAGCGTCTTGATCTATCTCTATAGATCTTGATGCTCAATATGTAAGCAGCTTCACCGAGGTCTTTCTTTGAAAAACTCCTTTCAAACACTCCTTTATGCTTTGTAGAATAATTCTACATTATTTCCGATCAACAATATGTCATTCACATATACTTATCAGAAATATTGTAGTGCTCCCACTCACTATCTTGTAAATACAGGCTTCACCGCAAGTCTGTATAAAACTATATGCTTTGATCAACTTATCAAAGCGTATATTCCAACTCCGAGATGCTTGCACCAGTCCATAGATGGATCGCTGGAGTTTGCATATTTTGTTAGCACCTTTAGGATGGACAAAACCTTCTGGTTGCATCATATACAACTCTTCTTTAATGAATCCATTAAGGAATGCAGTTTTGTTTATCCATTTGCCAGATTTCATAAAAAGCGGCAATTGCTAACATGATTCGGACACACTTAAGCATCGCTGCGAGTGAGAAAATCGTATTCAACACTTTGAACTTTGTCAAAAACCTTTTTCCGACAAGTCTAGCTTTGTAGATAGTAACACTACTATCAGCGTCCGTCTTCCTCTGAAGATCCATTTATTTATTTTTATGGCTCGCCGATCATTGGGCAAGTCAATCAAAGTCCATACTTTGTTCTCATACATGGATCCCATCTCAGATTTCATGGCCTCAAGCCATTTTGCGGAATCTGGGCTCATCATCGCTTCTTCATAGTTCGTAGGTTCGTCATGGTCTAGTAACATAACCTCCAGAACAGGATTACCGTACCACTCTAGTGCGGATCTTACTCTGGTTGACCTACGAGGTTTAGTAATAACTTGATCTGAAGTTCCATGATCATCATCATTAACTTCCTCACTAATTGGTATAGGCGTCACAGAAACTGGTTTCTGCGATGAACTACTTTCCAATAAGGGAGCAGGTACAATTACCTCATCAAGTTCTACTTTCCTCCCACTCACTTCTTTCGAGAGAAACTCCTTCTCTAGAAAGGATCCATTGTAGCAACGAATGTCTTGCCTTCGGATCTATGATAGAAGGTGTACCCAACTGTCTCCTTTGGGTATCCTATGAAGACACATTTCTCCGATTTGGGTTTGATCTTTTCAGGATGAAACTTTTTCACATAAGCATCGCAACCCCAAACTTTAAGAAACGACAACTTTGGTTTCTTGCCAAACCACAGTTCATAAGATGTCGTCTCAACGGATTTAGATGGTACCCTATTTAACGTGAATGCAGCTGTCTCTAATGCATAACCCCAAAACGATAGTGGTAGATCGGTAAGAGACATCATATATCGCACCATATCTAATAAAGTACGGTTACGATGTTCGGACACACCATTACACCGTGGTGTTCCAGGTGGCGTGAGTAGTGAAACTATTTCACATTGTTTTAACTGAAGGCCAAACTCGTAACTCAAATACTCTTCTCCACGATCAGATCGTAGAAACTTTATTTTCTTGTTACGATGATTTTCCGCTTCACTCTGAAATTATATGAACTTTTCAAATGTTTCAGACTTCTGCTTCATTAAGTAGATATACCCATATCTGCTCAAATCATCTGTGAAGGTCAGAAAATAATGATTCCTGCTACGAGCCTCAATATTCATCGGACCACATACATCTGTATGTATGATTTCCAATAAATTTGTTTCTCTCTCCATAGTTCCGGAGAACGGTGTTTTAGTCATCTTGCCCATGAGGCACGGTTCGCAAGCATCAAGTGATTCATAATCAAGTGATTCCAAAATCCCATCAGTATGGAGTTTCTTCATGCGCTTTACATCAATATGACCTAAACGGCAGTGCCACAAATAAGTTGCACTATCATTATTAACTTTGCACCTTTTGGCTTCATTATTATGAATATGTGTATCACTACGATCGAGATCCAACAAACCATTTTATTGGGTGTATGACCATAGTAGGTTTTATTCATGTAAACAGAACAACAATTATTCTCTAATTTAAATGAATAAACGTATGGCAACAAACATGATCAAATCATATTCATGCTCAGCACAAACACCAAATAACACTTATTTAGTTTCAACACTAATCCCGAAAGTATAGGGAGTGTGCGATGATGATCATATCAATCTTGGAACTACTTCCAACACACATCGTCACCTCGCCTTTTACTAGTCTCTGTTTATTCTGCAACTCCCGTTTTGAGTTACTACTCTTAGCAACTGAACCAGTATCAAATGCCGAGGGGTTGTTATAAACACTAGTAAAGTACACATCAATAACATGTATATCCAATATACCTTTGTTCACTTTGCCATCCTTCTTATCCACCAAATACTTGGGGTAGTTCCGCTTCCAGTGACCAGTCCCTTTGCAGTAGACGCACTTAGTCTTAGGCTTAGGACCAGACTTAGGCTTCTTCACTTGAGCAGCAACTTGCTTGCCGTTCTTCTTGAAGTTCCCCTTCTTTCCTTTGCCCTTTTCTTGAAACTAGTGGTCTCGTCAACTATCAACACTTGATGTTTTTCTTGATTTCTACCTTCGTTGATTTCAGCATCACGAAGAGCTCGGGAATTACTTTCGTCATCCCTTGCATACTATAGTTCATCACGAAGTTCTACTAACTTGGTGATGGTGACTAGAGAATTCTGTCAATCACTATTTTATCTGGAAGATTAACTCCCACTTGATTCAAGCGATTGTAGTACCCAGACAATCTGAGCACATGCTCACTGCTTGAGCTATTCTCCTCCATCTTTTAGCTATAGAACTTGTTGGAGACTTCATATCTCTCAACTCGGGTATTTGCTTGAAATATTAACTTCAACTCCTGGAACATCTCATATGGTCCATGATGTTCAAAACGTCTTTGAAGTCCCGATTCTAAGCCGTTAAGCATGGTGCACTAAACTATCAAGTAGTCATCATATTGAGCTAGCCAAACGTTCATAACGTCTGCATCTGCTCCTGCAATAGGTCTGTCACCTAGCGGTGCATCAAGGACATAATTCTTCTATGCAGCAATGAGGATAATCCTCAGATCACGGATCCAATCCGCATCATTCTACTAACATCTTTCAACATAATTTTTCTCTAGGAACATATCAAAATAAACATAGGGAAGCAACAACGCGAGCTATTGATCTACAACATAATTTGTAAAATACTATCAGGACTAAGTTCATGATAAATTTAAGTTCAATTAATCATGTTACTTAAGAACTCCCACTTAGATAGACATCCCTCTAATCCTCTAAGTGATCACGTGATCCATATCAACTAAACCATGTCCGATCATCACGTGAGATGGAGTAGTTTCAATGGTGAACATCACTATGTTGATCATATCTACTATATGATTCACGCTCGACCTTTCGGTCTCCGTGTTCCGAGGCCATATCTGCATATGTTAGGCGCGTCAAGTTTAACCTGAGTATTCCGCGTGTGCAACTGTTTTGCACCCGTTGTATTTGAACGTAGAGCCTATCACACCCGATCATCACGTGGTGTCTCAGCACGAAGAACTTTCGCAACGGTGCATACTCAGGGAGAACACTTTTATCTTGAAATTTTAGTGAGAGATCATCTTATAATGCTACCGTCAATCAAAGCAAGATAAGATGCATAAAAGATTAACATCACATGCAATCAATATAAGTGATATGATATGGCCATCATCATCTTGTGCTTGTGATCTCCATCTCCGAAGCACCGTCATGATCACCATCGTCACCGGTGCGACACCTTGATCTCCATCGTAGTATCGTTGTCGTCTCGCCAACTATTGCTTTTACGACTATCGCTACTGCTTAGTGATAAAGTAAAACAATTACATGGCGATTGCATTGCATACAATAAAGCGACAACCATATGGCTCCTGCCAGTTGCCGATAACTCGGTTACAAAACATGATCATCTCATACAATAAAATATAGCATCATGTCTTGACCATATCACATCACAACATGCCCTGCAAAAACAAGTTAGACGTTCTCTACTTTGTTGTTGCAAGTTTTACGTGGCTGCTACGGGCTTAGCAAGAACCGTTCTTACCTACGCATTAAAACCACAACGATAGTTTGTCAAGTTGGTGTTGTTTTAACCTTCGCAAGGACCGGGCGTAGCCACACTCGGTTCAACTAAAGTGAGACAGACAGACACCAGCCAGTCACCTTTAAGCAACGAGTGCTCGCAACGGTGAGACCAGTCTCGCGTAAGCGTACGCGTAATGTCGGTTCGGGCCGCTTCATCTCACAATACCGCTGAACCAAAGTATGACATGCTGGTAAGCAGTATGACTAATATCGCCCACAGCTCACTTGTGTTCTACTCGTGCATAACATCAACGCATAAAACCAGGCTCGGATGCCACTGTTGGGGAACGTAGTAATTTCAAAAAAATTCTACGCACACGCAAGATCATGGTGATGCATAGCAACGAGAGGGGAGAGTGTTGTCCACGTACCCTCGTAGACCGAAAGCGGAAGCGTTAACACAACGCGGTTGATGTAGTCGTACGTCTTCACGATCCGACCGATCAAGTACCGAACGTACGGCACCTCCGAGTTCAGCACACGTTCAGCTCGATGACGTCCCTCGAACTCCGATCCAGCCGAGTGTTGAGGGAGAGTTTCGTCAGCACGACGGCGTGGTGACGATGATGATGTTCTACCGACGCAGGGCTTCGCCTAAGCTCCGCAACGATATTATCGAGGTGTAATATGGTGGAGGGAGGCACCGCACACGGCTAAAAGATCGTTGATCAATTGTGTGTCTAGAGGTGCCCCTGCCCCCGTATATAAAGGTGCCAGGGGGAGGCCGCCGGCCTAGGAGGTAGAGGCGCGCCAGGAGGAGTCCTACTCCTACCGGGAGTAGGACTCCCCCTTTCCATGTTGGACTAGGAGTGGAAGGGGGAAGAGGTGGAGGGGAGGAAGGAAGGGGGGGCGCCGCCCCCCTCTCCTTGTCCTATTCGGACTGGGGGGGGAAGGGGGGCGCGGCCCTGCCCTGGCCTCCTCTCCTCTCTTCCACCTTATGCCCACTAAGGCCCATTAAGTTACCGGGGGGTTCCGGTAACCTCCCGGTACTCCGGAAAAATCCCGATTTCACCCGGTACACTTTCGATGTCCAAACATAGGCTTCCAATATATCAATCTTTATGTCTCGACCATTTCGAGACTCCTCGTCATGTCCGTGATCACATCCGGGACTCCGAACAACCTTCGGTACATCACAACATATAAACTCATAATATAACTATCATCGTAACGTTAAGCGTGCGGACCCTACGGGTTCGAGAACTATGTAGACATGACCGAGACACCTCTCCGGTCAATAACCAATAGCGGAACCTGGATGCTCATATTGGTTCCCACATATTCTACGAAGATCTTTATTGGTCAGACCGCATAACAACATACGTTGTTCCCTTTGTCATCGGTATGTTACTTGCCCGAGATTCGATCGTTGGTATCTCGATACCTAGTTCAATCTCGTTACCGGCAAGTCTCTTTACTCGTTCTGTAATACATCATCCCGCAACTAACTCATTAGTTACAATGCTTGCAAGGCTTATAGTGATGTGCATTACCGAGTGGGCCCAGAGATACCTCTCCGACAATCGGAGTGACAAATCCTAATCTCGAAATACGCCAACCCAACAAGTACCTTTGGAGACACCTGTAGAGCACCTTTATAATCACCCAGTTAATCACATCATTCTCCTAATGATATGATCTCGTTAATCAAATGACAACTCATGTCTATGGCTAGGAAACATAACCATCTTTGATCAACGAGCTAGTCAAGTAGAGGCATACTAGTGACACTCTGTTTGTCTATGTATTCACACATGTATTATGTTTCCGGTTAATACAATTCTGGCATGAATAATAAACATTTATCATGATATAAGGAAATAAATAATAACTTTATTATTGCCTCTAGGACATATTTCCTTCAGGACCCACCACCTACATCTTCGCACGCAAGGAAGTGCCTGACAGTCGGGACCCACCCGGTCGAAGCGTACGTAGCGTTGTCATTCTGGTCACGAACGTGTACGTACATACTGGTCGATCGGTCTGTCTGCAGGCTGCAGCGATGAACCACGGCTGTGTAAGGAAGGGCCCGTGTCGTAGTAGAGGCGCGCACATAGCATGTACACGTACGTACAGCGGCCAGGGTGCAACAAAGAAAATACGGCAACGTACGTACATAAGGGCAGGGTCTCGAACGCCTACTCGCGCATACGTACGGCCAGGGCTCGTGTACATGGCTGGGTCGGAACGGAGAAACTGCGTCGTCGTCGTGTTCATGGGGAGGCAACGGAATGCGTCGTGTTCATTGGAGGCAACGGAACGTGTGTTGTTCATCGGGAGCCAACCGGCTTGGACGGAACAGGCGATGGAAACGAGGCCTGGCGTACCGCAGAACGGAGGAAACGGCCTTGTGTTCGACCGGACACGATGGAAACAGGATCATATTCATCTGGAGGGGTCTGGCGCACCGCAAAACGGAGGAAACGGGACTCCTACGGTCAAAACGGGGTCCTGTTGATCGGGAGTGGTGTGGCGTACCGCAAAATAGAGGAAACGGACTTGCGTTGGAGCTCTATGGTCGAAACGGGGGTCCTGTTCATCGAGAGGGGTGTGGCGTACCGCAAAACGGGACTCCACGGGATACTGTTCATCTCCACCGTCGACCTCCTCCAACCTCCACGGGCTCCTGTTCATCTACCGTCGACCTCCTCCAGCCTCCACCTGCGACTGTTCATCCACGAGCTCCTGTTCATCCAGCCTCCACCGCACCCTCCTCCACCGGCTACTGTTCAACCAGCCCTCTCCACGGGGGTCCTGTTCAACCACCCCTCCACGGGCTACTGTTCATCCAGCCCTCCACCGGCTACTGTTCAACCAGCCCTCCACCGGCTACTGTTCAACCAGCCCTCCACGGGGTCCTGTTCATCCAGCCCGCCATGGGGTCCTATTCATCCACCGGCTCGATCGATCGGGGTACTATTTATCCAGCGGCAACGGCCTCTACTACCACTGGTTCCTGTTCATCCAACCCCCCACCGGGAACTGTTCATCCAAACCCCCTCAACAACGCTCACTGTTCATCCAGGGAAGGAGGCACCAGTGTTCGATCGGCTTCAGTTAGCAGTAGTAGTGAAGGAATCACTCGGGTTCAGTTAACAGCAAGGGATCAATCGATCGCTCGAGTTCAGTAACGCGTAGCTTGCAGTGCAATCGCTCGGGTTTAGTTAGAGCCCAACGCCTAGCTCGGGTTCAGTTAGAGCCCAACGCCTCGCACACACGCGTGTACGTACGAGAGAAACGCGCTTCGCTCAGCCCCCGACCACCCATCGTAACCGGGAACTCCCCAATATTTTCCTCGCCCTCGCTTCTACCACGGTTTTTTTGGTCATGGACGGCCCAAAGAATGTCATGCAGCTGCGTCTCCGGCCCGCCCAGGACGAAAAGCCCATTTTCTGTCATGATTTTTTGTCATAGAAGTAGGACCCCGCCACATCTATGATGATACCGGGTTTTGTCACAATTATCGTCATAGAAGTGTCATAAGTATGACAGGAAAAAAAATCGTTCGGCCCAAAATGTCACGGATGTTTCTTTTTTGTAGTGCATGGTTCACAAGTATCAAATGATTCATAATCAAGTGATTCCAAAAATCCATCCGTATGGAGTTTCTTCATGAGCTTTACACAAATATGACATAAACGGCAGTGCCACAAATATGTTGCACTATCATTATCAACTTTGCATCTTTTGGCATCAATATTATGAAGATGTGTATCACTACGATCGAGATTCAATAAACCATTTATATTGGGAGTATTACCATAGAAGGTTTTATTCATGTAAATAGAACAACAATTATTCTCTGACTTAAATGAATAACTGTATCGCAATAAACATGATCCAATCATATTAATGCTCAACGGAAACACCAAATAACATTTATTTAGGTCCAACACTAATCCCGAAGGTAGAGGGAGTGTGCGATGTTGATCTTATCAACCTTGGAATCACTTCCAACACACATCGTCACCATGCCCTTAACTAGTCTCTGTTCATTTTGCAGCTCCTGTTTCGAGTTACTAATATTAGCAACTGAACCGGTATCAAATACCCTGGGGTTACTATGAACACTAGTAAAGTACACATCAATAACATGTATATCGAATATACCTTTGTTCACTTTGCCATCCTTCTTATCCGCCAAGTATTTGGGATAGTTTCGCTTCCAGTGACCATTCCCTTTGCAGTAGAAGCACTCGGTTTCAGGCTTAGGTCTAGCTTTGGGCTTCTTCATGGGAGTGGCAACTTGCTTGTCATTCTTCTTGAAGTTCCCTTTCCTTTCCTTTGCCCTTTTTTCTTGAAACTAGTGGTCTTGTTAACCGTCAACACTTGATGCTCTTTCTTGATTTCTACCTTCGGCGATTTCAGTATCTCGAAGAGCTCGGGAATCTTTTCTGTTATCCCTTGCACATTATAGTTCATCACGAAGTTCTAGTAGCTTGGTGATAGTGACTAGAGAACTCTGTCAATCACTATCTTATCTGGAAGATTAACTCCCACTTGATTCAAGCAATTGTAGTGCCAGACATTCTGAGCACATGCTCACTAGCTGAGCAATTCTCCTCCATCTTGTAGGCAAAGTACTTGTCAGAGGTCTCATACCTCTTGACACAGGCATGAGCCTGAAATACCAATTTCAGCTCTTGGAACATCTCATATAATCAGTGGCGTTCAAAACGTCTTTGAAGTCCCGGTTCTAGGCCGTAAAGCATGGCGCACTAAACTATCAAGTAGTCATCATACCGAGCTTGTCAAACGTTCATAACATCTGCATCTGCTCCTGCAATCGGTCTGTCACCTAGCGGTGCATCTAGGACATCATTCTTCTGTGCAACAATGAGGATAATCCTCAGATCACAGACTCAGTCTGTATCATTGCTACTAACATCTTTCAACTTATTTTTCTCTAGTAACATATCAAAAATAGTGGAGCTACAACGCGAGCTATTGATCTACAACATAATTTGCAAATACTATTAGGACTAAGTACATGATAAAATTAGTTCAATTAATCAAATTACTTAAGAACTCCCACTATAGACATCCCTTAAGTCATCTAAATGATACGTGATCCAAATCAACTAAACCATGTCCGATCATCACGTGAGATGGAGTAGTCATCAATGGTGAACATCTCTATGTTGATCATATATACTACATGATTCACGTTCGACCTTTCGGTCTCCAGTGTTCCGAGGCCATGTCTGTACATGCTAGGCTCGTCAAGTTTAACGCGAGTATTCCGCATGTGCAAAACTGTCTTGCACCCGTTGTATGTGAACGTAGAGTCTATCACACCCGATCATCACGTGGTGTCTCAACACGACGAACTGTTGCAATGGTGCATTCTCAGGGAGAACACTTATACCTTGAAATTTAGTCAACGGATCATCTTATAATGCTACCACCGTACTAAGCAAAATAAGATGCATAAAAGATAAACATCACATGCAATCAAAATATGTGACATGATATGGCCATCATCATCTTGCGCTTTTGATCTCCATCTCCAAAGCATCACCACGATCTCCATCGTCACTTGCTCGACACCATGATCTCCATCGTTGTGTCGTGGTCGTCTTGCCAATTATTGATTCTACAACTATCGCTCGCATAGTGATAAAGTAAAGCAATTACATGGCGTTTGCATTTCATACAATAAAGAGACAACCATAAGGCTCCTGCCGGTTGCCGATAACTTTTACAAAACATGATCATCTCATACAATAACATATATCACATCATGTCTTGACCATATCACATCACAACATGCCCTGCAAAAACAAGTTAGACGTCCTCTACTTTCTTGTTGCAAGTTTACGTGGCTGCTACGGGCTTCTAGCAAGAACCATTCTTACCTACGCATCAAAACCACAATGGTGATTTATCAAGTTTACTGTTTTAACCTTCAACAAGGACCGGCGCAGTCAAATTCGATTCAACTAAAGTAGGAGAAACAGACACCCGCCGGCCACCTTTATGCAAAACTAGTTGCATGTCTGTCGGTGGAACCGGTCTCATGAACGTGGTCATGTAAGGTTTGTCCGGGCCGCTTCATCTCACTATACCGCCGAATCAAAATAAGACATTGGTGGTAAGCAGTATGACGATCACCGCCACAACTCTTTGTGTTCTACTCGTGCATATCATCTATGCATAGACCTGGCTCGGATGCCACTGTTGGGAAACGTAGCATGAAATTTCAAATAAATTCCTACGCTCACGCAAGATCTATCTAGGAGATGCATAGCAACTAAAGAGGGAGAGTGTGTCTACGTACCCTCGTAGACCGTAAGCGGAAGCGTTTCACAACGCGGTTGATGTAGTCGAACTTTCTTCGCGATCCACCGATCGAGTACCGAGCGTACGGCACCTCCGAGTTCTGCACACGTTTGATACGTCTCCAACGTATCTATAATTTTTGATTGTTCCATGCTGTTTTATTATCAATCTTGGATGTTTTATAATCATTTTATAGTCATTTTATATCATTTTTTGGTACTAACCTATTGACATAGTGCCAAGTGCCAGTTGCTGTTTTTTTTCATATTTTTTACATCGCAGGAAATCAATATGAGGCGGAGTCTAAATGCAACGAAACTTCACGGGGATTTTTTATGGACCAGAAGAAAGATATTGGGCCCTGGTTGCACCTGGGGGGAGTCCCGAGGAGGGGACAACCCACCAGGGCGCACCAGGAGGCCTAGGCGCACCCTCGTGGGTTGTGCCCACCTCGGGTGCCCCACGGAGCGCCTCTTTGCTCTATAAATACCCCAAAAATCCCAAAACCCTAGGGGAGTCGATGAAATATTCATCCAGCCGCCGCAGAGTCCAGAACCACCAGATCCAATCTAGACACCATCTCGGATGGGGTTCACCACCTCCATTGGTGCCTCTCTGATGATGCGTGAGTAGTTCTTTGTAGACCTGCGGGTCCGTAGTTAGTAGCTAGATGGCTTCCTCTCTCTCTTTTGATTCTCAATACAATGGTCTGTTGGAGATCCATATGATGTAACTCTTTTTGCGGTGTATTTGTTGGGATCTGATGAACTTTGAGTTTATGATCAGTTATATCTTTTTATATCCATGAAAGTTATTTGAGTTTCTTTGATCTCTTATATGCATGATCTCTTATAGCCTCGTATTTCTTCTCCGATATTTGGGTTTTGTTTGGCCAACTTGATCTATTTGTCTTGCAATGGGAAGAGGTGCCCGGTAGTGGGTTCGATCTTACGGTGCTTAATCCCAGTGACAGAAGGGGAAACGACACGTATGTATCGTTGCTACTGAGGATAAAACGATGGGGTCTATCTCTACATAGATAGATCTTGTCGACATCATGTCATCGTTCTTATTGCATTACACCATTTTTCCATGAACTTAATACAATAGATGCATGCTAGATAGCGGTCGATGTGTGGAGTAATAGTAGTAGATGCAGGCAGGAGTCGGTCTACTAATCTTGGACATGATGCCTATGTAACGATCACTGCCTCGATATCTTCATGAGTATTTGAAGTTCTATCAATTTCCCAACAGTAATTTGTTTACCCACTGTTTGCTATTTTTCTCGAGAGAAGCCACTAGTGAAACCTACGGCCCCTGGGTCTTCTTTCTCATATATTTGCTTTGCGATCTATTTTATTTGCTCTTTTATTTTCAGATCTATTAAACCAAAAACACAAAAATACTTTGCTGCACTTTATTTTATTTGCTATCTATTTATTCAATCTATTACAACTTTCTCCCGTCCACACACCGTTTCTGGCGCCGTTACCCGTAAGGGATTGACAACCCCTTTAACACGTCGGGTTGCGAGGTGTTGTTATTCGTGTGCAGGGGTTGTTTACGTTGTGTTGCTTGGTTCTCCTACTGGTTCGATAACCTTGGTTTCATCACTAAGGGAAATACCTACCGTCGCTGTGCTGCATCATCCCTTCCTCTTTGTGGAAAAACCAACGTAGTCCCAGCAGACAAGAGCTTTCTGGCGCCATCGTCAGAGGGACATCAAAAGGAATTTCTGGCGCCGTTGCCGGGTAGGGATTGACAACCCCTTTAACACGTCGGGTTGCGAGGTGTTGTTATTTGTGTGCATGGGCTGTTTATGTTGTGTTGCTTAGTTCTCCTACTAGTTCGATAACCTTGGTTTCATCACTGAGGGAAATACCTACCGTCGCTGTGCTGCATCTCCCTTCCGCTTTGGAGAAATACCGACGTAGTCCCAGCAGACAAGACCTTTCTGGCGCCATCGTCAGAGGGACATCAAAAGGAATTTCTGGTGCCGTTGCTAGGGAGGATCTTCAACATATACCAGGTTCCTAATCACAAATCTCATCTCCTTGCAATTTACATTATTTTCCATTTGCCTCTCATTTTCCTCTCCCCCACTTCACAAAAATTTGCCGTTTTATTCGCCCTCTTTTTCGTTCGTCATTTTCTCGACAGATCTCTTCTTTGCTTGTGTGCCATGTGTCTTCTATTTCTTGCATCTCGCTTGCTAAAAATCTCTTGATATGGATCCTCATCCACTTGCTAATCTTTTTAAAAGATCCAATCATGATGAACCAATTGCTAGTGAGTTGAGTGCACTAGATTATCTTTACGAAGTTTTGCTTGAGATTCTTGAATCTAAAAATTGTGATGAAGAAATTTATGAAGTGATTCATGATAGCTCCTTGAATGAAAAGCATGATTGCAATGTGTCGTGGTGGGCGCACGACATATGCCAAGGGATGGCTAAAGAGAGGAGGAGGCTCGAGGGAACTAGTGGGCTCCAGAGGCGAGGTTGGCATGAGCGAGCGCAGGACGCAAGACATACCCAGGTTCGGGGCTCTCCGGAGAGATAACACCCCTAGTCCTACCGAGTGTGGTTTATAGGTAACAGTACAGAGTTGCTCCTAGAGGTGTATGGAGGAAGAAGGAAGGCAGGCCAAGGCTTAGGTTGCTCCCTCCCCTTGTGTGTGTGGCTAGTCTGCTTGCTTGTGTTCGGTGAGTGCTGGTCGCCCGTATGCATGAGGGCTCCTGGGGGGTTTTATAGGTCAACCCCCTAGGGATAAAATGGTAATGTTAGAAGGCCGTGGGGCCGGGTTGTCATCGTCCGGGAAGCTGGTGCTGGGACCCGCCGGGTGTCAGGGCTCGCCGGGCTCTCCTTGCGCGGGCCCCGCGTGCCTAGGGGCACTGTTCGCCGTCTTGTTGATCATCAGGGAATGGCCGGGTTGAGTCGGCTAAGTGGTGCTCCGTCAGGTCACTGCTTGCTGGCGTCAGCAGTGACAACGGGCGCACTGTTGCCATGCCGGCCCTGGTCAGCGGGTAGGTGGGGCACTGTTGCCACGCCCCAGCTGACCAGAGGCATGGGCGGGGCACTGTTGCCTCGGACATCCATGGATGGAGACTCGTCCCATCATACGGCTGGGATGGGACGGGAGCTGACCCGAGGCCGGGTCGAAGAACACGCCAAAGGTGGAGCTGGTTTGTTGGAGAAGTCTTGGTGTGACGGGTTCGGCCGCCTTGTGCTGGCCGTTGGGGCCGGCTTGAGGAGTCCGGCCGGGTTGGAGAGTTTGGCCGGGTCAAGCAACCCGGCCAGGCATGAGCCGGCTTGAGGGGCGATGCTGGCCCCGATGTTTTTGAAAAGGATCTGGGTTCCGTTGCCTGCCCGGGGTTCATACCCCTGACAGTAGTCCCTGAAGCTGTGAAGGGCCGCCGTCTTTGGAAGGGAGGGCCTTCGCAGTCCCCCCCCTTGAGGAGGCGAATTTTGTGACCGCCGGGTCCGGCAACACCCACTGTGTGCCGGCTTCCGGAAGCCGGATCGCGCACCCTGGTAGGTGCGGGAAACCGAAGAGTCCGTCGAATCTTGAGGCAATCTTTTGGGCTTCGCGCGGGCGCCATGTGGCGCCTCGAAGCCGGAGGGGCCTGACAGGCCACGCGCATGACAGGACGGGGCGACGCGCTGGGGCCCGCCGCCGCGCCCTCAGCCCACACGCGCGGATTTATTGCGGTGTCCGCAAGTCGGTTGCCATTCTCTAAGCAGTTATTGTGTGCGTACGTGCGCACTTATTGCGGGGAAGTGGGAGGGGCGAGCGCAAATGATCCCGCTTCCCCATGTTTCGAACCGTGGCTTATAAATTGGGGGAAGGGGAGCGGCGGAAATCACTCTCCCTTGCGCTCCCCTGCCTCTTCATCCTCTCTCTGCTTCTTGCAACCACCGCGTGCTGCGACGCCCGCCGCTTTGAGCAGAGCTTCATCGCCATTCTTCTTCCTTCTTTCTCTTCGTCTTCGTCGATGGCGCTCCCGTCGGGCTCGCGAATGGGCTCGACCGTCACCATGGACGACATCGCCTATATCCGCACCACCAGGCGCTTGCCGGGGGAGATGGAGGTCGCCGCGTGCCTGCCGCAGGGCGAGCGGGAGCCGCGGCCCAAAGGCACCGAGCGCGTGGTTTTCTACCCGCACTTCATGAAGGAAATATGCCCTAGAGGTAATAATAAAGTTCTTATTTATATTTCCTTATATCATGATAAATGTTTATTATTCATACTAGAATTGTATTAACCGGAAACTTGATACATGTGTGAATACATAGACAAAACAAAGTGTCCCTAGTATGCCTCTACTATAGTAGCTCGTTAATCAAAGATGGTTAAGTTTCCTGACCATAGACATGTGTTGTCATTTGATGAATGGGAGCACATCATTAGGAGAATGATGTGATGGACAAGACCCATCCATTAGCTTAGCATAATGATCGTATAGTTTTATTGCTATTGCTTTCTTCATGACTTATACATGTTCCTCTGACTATGAGATTATGCAACTCCCGAAT
Organism: Aegilops tauschii subsp. strangulata; assembly: GCF_002575655.3. Lineage (NCBI taxonomy): Eukaryota > Viridiplantae > Streptophyta > Magnoliopsida > Poales > Poaceae > Aegilops > Aegilops tauschii. Next base: position 74,350,986 of record NC_053041.3, read on the forward strand.
ACCAGAGGAACACCTTGTGTGCTATCAAATGTCACAACGTAATTGGGTGATTATAAAGATGCTCTACAGGTGTCTTTGAAGGTGTTTTTTGGGTTGGCATAGATCAAGATTAGGATTTGTCACTCCGTGTATCGGAGAGGTATCTCTGGGCCCTCTCAGTAATGCACATCACTATAATCCTTACAATCAATGTGACTAATGAGTTAGTTGCAGGACGATGCATTACAGAACGAGTAAAGAGACTTACCAGTAGCGAGATTGAACTAGGTATGGTGATACCGATGATCGAATCTCGGGGAAGTAACATACCGATGACAAAGGGAACAACGTATGTTGTTATGCGGTTTGACTGATAAAGATCTTCGTAGAATATGTAGGAACCAATATGAGCATCCAGGTTCTGCTATTGGTTATTGACCGGAGATGTGTCTCGGTCATGTCTACATAGTTCTCGAACCCGTAGGGTCCGCACGCTTAACGTTCGATGACGATTTGTATTATGAGTTATGTGATTTGATGTACCGAAGGTTGTTCGGAGTCCCGGATGAGATCACGGACATTAAGAGGAGTCTCAAAATGGTCGAGATGTAAAGATTGATATATTGGAAGGCTATATTCGGACATCGGAAAGGTTCCGAGTGATTCGGGTATCTTTCGGAGTACCGGAGAGTTACGGGAATTCGCCGGGGGAAGTGGTGGGCCTTAATATGCCATACGGGAAAGGAAAGAAGGGCCTCAAGGGGTGGCCGCGCGCCCCATCCCCCTCCCCCCCCCCCCCCCCGTGGCAAGTCCGAATTGGACTAGGGAGGAGGCGGCGCCCCCCTCTCTTTCCTTCTCCCTCTCCTACTCCTTCCCTCTCTCCCCTCTTGGAAAAGGAAGGGGACTCCAAATAGGATTGGGAATCCTAGTTGGACTCCCCCTATAGGCACGCCCCTCCTAGGTCGGCCTCCTCTTCCCCCGTCCTTTATATACGTGGGCAGGGGGCACCCCAAAGGCACTCCAAGATTTGTCTTAGCCGTGTGCAGTGCCCCCCTCCACAGTTACACACCTCGGTCATATCGTCGTAGTGCTTAGGCGAAGCCCTGCGCCGGTAACTTCGTCATCACCGTCACCACGCCGTCGTGCTGACGGAACTCTCCCTCGTCCTCAACTGGATCAAGAGTTCGAGGGACGTCACCGAGATGAAGTGTGCAGATTGCGGAGGTGCCGTGCGTTCGGTGCTTGGATCATTGGATCGCGAAGACGTTCGACTACATCAACCGTGTTACTAAATGCTTCCGCTTTCGTTCTACGAGGGTACGTGGACACACTCTCCCTGCTCATTGATACGCTTCTCCTACATAGATCTTACGTGATCGTAGGCAAAAAAATAAATACTACGTTCCCCTACAGTGGTATCAGAGCCAGGTTTATGTGTGGATGTTATATGCACGAGTAGAACACAAAGAGTTGTGGGCGATAATAGTCATACTGCTTACCAGCATGTCATACTTTGATTCGGCGGTATTGTTGGATGAAGTGGGCCGGACCGACATTACATGACCGCATTCATGAGACTAGTTCTACCGCCGTGCTTCGCACACAGGTGGCTAGTGGGTGTCTGTTTCTCCAACTTTAGTTGAATCGAGTGTGACTACGCCCGGTCCTTGTTGAAGGTTAAAACAGCACACTTGACAAAAAATAGTTGTTGTTTTGATGCGTAGGTAAGAACGGTTCTTGCTAGAATCCCATAGCAGCCACGTAAAACTTGCAACAACAAAGTAGAGGACGTCTAACTTGTTTTAGCGGGGCATGTTGTGATGTGATATGGTCAAGTACATGATGTGATATAATTTGTTGTATGAGATGATCATGTTTTGTTAAAGTTATCAGCAACTGGCAGGAGCCTTATGGTTGTCTCTTTATTGCATAAGATGCAAGCGCCATATAATTGCTTTACTTTATCGCTATGCGATAGCAATAGTTGCAAAAGCAATAGTTGGCGAGACAACCATGTGATGACACATTGATAGAGATCAAGATGATGGAGATCATGGTGTCATGCCGGTGACAATGGAGATCATGACGATACTTTGGAGATGGAGATCAAAGGCACAAGATGATGATGGCCATATCATGTCACATATTTTGATTGCATGTGATGTTTATCTTTTATGCATCTTATTTTGCTTCATACGGCGGTAGCATTATAAGATGATCCCTCACTAAATTTCAAGGTATAAGTGTTCTCCCTGAGTATGCACCATTACGACAGTTCGTCGTGCCGAGACACCACGTGATGATCGGGTGTCATAAGCTCTACGTTCACATACAACAGGTGCAAGCCAGTTTTGCACACGCAGAATACTCGGGTTAAACTTGACGAGCCTAGCATATGCAAATATGGCCTCAGAACACTGAGACCGAAAGGTCGAACGTGAATCATATAGTAGATATGATCAACATAGTGATGTTCACCATTGAAAATTACTCCATCTCACGTGATGATCGGACATGGTTTAGTGGATATGGATCACGTGATCATTTAGATGACTAGAGGGATGTCTATCTAAGTGGGAGTTCTTAAGTAGTATGATTAAATTGAACTTTAATTTATCATGAACTTAGTCCTCATAGTATTCGCATAACTATGTTGTAGATCAATAGCTCGCGATGTAGCTCCCCGTTTATTTTTTATATGTTCCTAGAGAAAAACTATGTTGAAAGATGATAGTAGCAATGATGCGGACTAGGTCCGTGATCTGAGGATTATCCTCATTGCTGCACAGAAGAATTATGTCCTTGATGCACCGCTAGGTGACGGACCTATTGCAGGAGCAGATTCAGACGTTATGATCGTTTGGCAAGCTCGGTATGATAACTACTTGATAGTTTAGTGCGCCATGCTTTACGGCTTAGAACCGGGACTCCAAAAGCGTTTTGAACACCACGGAGCATATAAAGATGTTCCAAGAGCTGAAATTGGTATTTCAGACTCATGCCCGAGTCGAGAGGTATGAGACCTCTGACAAGTACTTTGCCTACAAGATGGAGGAGAATAGCTCAACCAGTGAGCATGTGCTCAGATTGTCTGAGTACTACAATCACTTGAATCAAGTGGGAGTTAATCTTCCAGATAAAATAGTTATTGACAGAGTTTTCTAGTCACTATCACCAAGTTACTGGAACTTCGTGATGAACTATAATATGCAAGGGATGACAAAAACGATTCCCGAGCTCTTCGTGATACTGAAATCGACGAAGGTAGAAATCAAGAAAAGCATCAAATGTCGATGGTTGACAAGACCACTAGTTTCAAGTAAAAGGGCAAGGGAAAGAAAGGGAACTTCGAGAAGAAAGGCAAGCAAGTTGCCACTCCCATGAAAAAGCCCAAAACTAGACCCAAGCCTGAAACTGAGTGCTTCTACTGCGAAGGAAATGGTCACTGGAAGCAGAACTGCCCCAAATACTTGGCGGATAAGAAGGATGGAAAAGTGAACAAAGATATATGTGATATACATGTTATTGATGTGTACTTTACTAGTGTTTATAGCAACCCCTCGGTATTTGATATTGGTTCAGTTGCTAGGAGTAGTAACTCGAAACGGGATTTGCAAAATAAATAGAGACTAGTTAAGGGCAAGGTGATGATGTGTGTTGGAAGTGATTCCAAGGATAAGATCACCATCGCACACTCCCTTTACCTTCGGGATTAGTGTTGAACCTAAAATAAATGTTATTTGGTGTTTGCGTTGAGCATGAATATGATTGGATCGTGTTTATTGCAATACGGTTATTCATTCAAGTCAAAGAATAATTGTTGTTCTATTTACATGAATAAAACCTTCTATGGTCATACACTCAATATAAATGGTTTATTGAATCTCGATCATAGTGATACACATATTCATAATATTGAAGCCAAAAGATGCAAAGTTAATAATGATAGTGCAACTTATTTGTGGCACTGTTGTTTAGGTCATATTGGTGTAAAGCGCAAGAAGGAACTCCATGCTGATGGGCTTTTGGAATCACTTGATTATGAATCACTTGATGCTTGCGAACCATGCCTCATGGGAAAGAGGACTAAGACTCCGTTCTCCAGAACAATGGAGCGAGCAATCGACTTATTGGAAATAATACATACTGATGTATGCGGTCCGACGAGTGTTGAGGCTCGCGGCGGGCATTGTTATTTTCCGACCTTCACAGATGATTTGAGCAGATATGGGTATATCTACTTGATGAAACATAGGTCTGAAACATTTGAAAAGTTCAAAGAATTTCAGAGTGAAGTGGAAATACATCGTAACAAGAAAATAAAGTTTCTACGATCTGATCGTGGAGGTGAATATTTGAGTTATAAGTTTTGTCTTCATTTGAAACAATGTGGAATAGTTTCGCAACTCACGCCACCTAGAACATCACAGCGTAATGGTGTGTCCGAACATCGTAACCGTACTTTATTAGATATGGTGTGATCTATGATGTCTCCTACCGATTTACCGCTATCGTTTTGGGGTTATGCATTAGAGACAGCTACATTCACGTTAAATAGGGCACCATCTAAATCCGTTGAGATGACACCGTATGAACTGTGGTTTAGCAAGAAACCTAAGCTGTCATTTCTTAAAGTTTGGGGCTGTGATGCTTATGTGAAAAAGTTTCAACCTGGTAAGCTCGAACCCAAATCGGAGAAATGCGTCTTCGTAGGATACCCAAAGGAAACTTTTGGGTACACCTTCTAGCACAGATCCGAAGGCAAGATATTCGTTGTTAAGAATGGGTCCTTTCTAGAGAAGAAGTTTCTCTCGAAAGAAGTGAGTGGGAGGAAAGTATAACTAGATGAGGTAATTGTACCTTCTCCCAAATTGGAAAGTAGTTCATCACAGAAATCATTTCCAGTGGTGCCTACACCAATTAGTGAGGAAGTTAATGATGATGATCATGAAACTTCAGATCAAGTTACTACTGAACCTCGGAGGTCAAACAGAATATGTTCCGCACCAGAGTGGTGTGGTAATCCTGTTCTGGGAGTCATGTTACTAGACCATGATGAACCTACGAACTATGAGGAAGCGATGATGAGCCCAGATTCCACGAAATGGTTTGAGGCCATGAAATCTGAGATGGGATCCATGTATCAGAACAAAGTATGGACTTTGATTGACTTGCCCGATGATCGGTGAGCCATTAAGAATAAATGGATCTTCAAGAGGAAGACAGATGCTGATAGTAGTGTTACTATCTACAAATCTCAAATTGTCGCAAAAGGTTTTCGACAAGTTCAAGGTGTTGTCTATGATGAGATTTTCTCACTCATATCGATGCTTAGAGTCTGTCCGAATCATGTTAGCAATTGCCGCATTTTATGAAATTTGGCAAATGGATGTCAAAACTGCATTCCTTAATGGATATCTCAAAGAAGAGTTGTATATGATGCAACCAGAAGGTTTTGTCGATCCTAAAGGTGCTAACAAAGTGTGGAAGCTCCAGTGATCCATCTATGGACTGGTGCAAGCCTCTCGGAGTTGAAATATACGCTTTGATAGTGTGATCAAAGCATATGGTTTTATACAGACTTGTAATGAAGCCTGTATTTACAAGAAAGTGAGTGGGAGCACTATAGCCTTTCTGATAAGTATATGTGAACGACATATTGTTGATCGGAAATGATGTAGAATTTTCTGGAAAGCATAAAGGAGTGTTTGAAGGAGTTTTTTAAAGAAAGACCTCGGTGAAGCTGCTTACATATTGAGCATCAAGATCTATAGAGATAGATCAAGACGCTTGATAAGATTTTTCAATGAATACATACCTTGATAAGATTTTGAAGTAGTTCAAAATGGAACAGTTAAAGAAGGATTTCTTGCCTGTGTTGCAAGGTGTGAAGTTGAGTAAGACTCAAAGCCCGACCACGGCAGAAGATAGAGAGAGAATGAAAGTCATTCCCTATACCTCAGCCATAGGTTCTATAAAGTATGACATGCTGTCTACCAGACCTATTGCATACCCTGGCCTGAGTTTGGCAAGGGAGGATCTAGGATTAGATCACTAGACATTGGTCAAAAAAAATTATCCTTAGAGGACTAAGGAAATATTTCTCGGTTATGGAGGTGATAAAGAGTTCACCGTAAAGAGTTACGTCGATGCGAGCTTTTACATCGATCCGGATGAATCTGAGTCTCAATCTGGATACATATTGAAAGTGGGAGCAATTAGCTAGAATAGCTCCATGCAGAGCATTGTAGACATAGAAAATTTGCAAAATACATACGGCTCTGAAAGTGACAGACCCATTGACTAGGCTTCTCTCACGAGCAGAACATGATCACACCTTAGTACTCTTTGGGTGTTAATCACATAGCAATGTGAACTAGATTATTGACTCTAGTAAAACCCTTTAGGTATTAGTCACATGGCGATGTGAACTAATCACATGGTGATGTGAACTATTGGTGTTAAATCACATGGCGATGTGAACTAGATTATTGACTCTAGTGCAAGTGGGAGACTAAAGGAAATATGCCCTAGAGGCAATAATAAAGTTGTAATTTATATTTCCTTATATCGTGATAAATGTTTATTATTCATGCTCGAATTGTATTAACCGGAAACTTGATACATGTGTGAATACATAGACAAAACAAAGTGTCCCTAGTATGCCTCTACTAGACTAGCTCGTTAATCAAAGATGGTTAAGTTTCCTGACCATAGACATGTGTTGTCATTTGATGAACGGGATCACATCATTAGGAGAATGATGTGATGGACAACACCCATCCGTTAGCTTAGCATAATGATCGTATAGTTTTATTGCTATTGCTTTCTCCATGACTTATACATGTTCCTCTGACTATGAGATTATGCAACTCCCGAATACTGGAGGAACACCTTGTGTGCTATCAAACGTCACAATGTAACTGCGTGATTATAATGATGCTCTACAGGTGTCTTCGAAGGTGTTTGTTGGGTTGGGTTAGATCAAGATTAGGATTTGTCACTCCATGTATCCGAGAGGTATCTCTGGGCCCTCTCGGTAATGCACATCACTATAAGCCTTGCAAGGAATGTGACTAATGAGTTAGTTGCGGGATGATGCATTACGGAACGAGTAAATAGACTTACCGGTAACGAGATTGAACTAGGTATGGTGATACCGACGATCGAATCTTGGGCAAGTAACATACCGATGACAAAGGGAACAACGTATGTTGTTATGCGGTTTGACCGATAAAGATCTTCATAGAAAATGTAGGAACCAATATGAGCATCCAGGTTCATTGGTTATTGACAGGAGATGTGTCTCGGTCATGTCTACATAGTTCTCGAACCCGTAGGGTCCGCACGCTTAACGTTCGATGACGATTTGTATTATGAGTTATGTGATTTGATGTACCGAAGATTGTTCGGAGTCATGGATGAGATCACGAACATGACGAGGAGTCTCGAAATGGTCGAGACATAAAGATCGATATATTGGAAGGCTATATTCGGACATCCTAAAGGTTCCGAGTGATTCGGGTATTTTTCGGAGTACCGGAGAGTTACGGGAATTCGCCGGGGGAAGTAGTGGGCCTTAATGGGCCATACGGGAAAGGAAAGAAGGGCCTCAAGGGGTGGCCGCCCCCCCACCCCCATGGCAAATCCGAATTGGACTAGGGAGGAGGCGGCGCCCCCCTCTCTTTCCTTATCCCTCTCCTACTACTTCCCACTCCCCCCTCTTGGAAAAGGAAGGGGACTCCAACTAGGATTGGGAATCCTAGTTCGACTCCCCCTATAGGCGCGCCCCTCCTAGGCCGTCCTCCTCTTCCCCCTCCTTTATATACGTGGGAGGGGGCACCCCAAAGGCACTCCAAGATTTGTCTTAGCCGCGTGCGGTGCCCCCTCCACAGTTACACACCTCGGTCATATCGTCGTAGTGCTTAGGCGAAGCCCTGCACCGGTAACTTCATCATCACCGTCACCACGCCATCGTGCTGACGGAACTCTCCCTCGTCCTCAATTGGATCAAGAGGTCGAGGGACGCCACCGAGCTGAACGTGTGCAGGTCGCGGAGGTGCCGTGCGTTCGGTACTTGGATCGGTAGGATCGCGATGACATTCGACTACATCAACCGCGTTACTAAACGCTTCCGCTTTTGGTCTACGAGGGTACGTGGACACACTCTCCCCGCTCGTTGCTATGCTTCTCCTAGATAGATCTTGCGTGATCGTAGGCAAAAAATTTGAAATACTACGTTCCCCAACACTCCAAGCACGGGTTCGGCCTTCCCGCGAGCACCTTCTTCCGCAGATTCTGGAGTTCTTCGGGCTCCAGCCTCATCATCTTGGCACAGGAGCCATCGTGCAGCTTTCTGGCTTGGTCACCCTCTGCGAGGGGTACCTGGGGGTCGAGCCCACGATCAATCTCTGGGTGCACTTCTTCTCCTTGAAGCAGCAGGGGCCGCGGGCCGGGGAGATGTCCGATTGCGGGGCCGCCGTCATCTCCAAGCGGTCGGGCGCTGACTGCTCCAAGATGCCACTGGAGGACTCTGCCAAAAAGTGGCAGAACTCTTTCTTTCATGTCCGCAACCTCGGCGCGGACCGCATCAACCTGCCGCCCTTCGTCGCCGCGCCGCCGCGGGCGAAGCAGAATTGGGGTTATTACCCCAAACACCCATCGTAGGAGGTGCTCAACCTGTGCCAGCAGGTGTCAGAGATGAAGGAGCGGGAAGGGCTCACCGGCACCGACCTCAACATCGCTTTCATCAGGCGTCGAGTCCTGCCGCTGCAGCAGCACAGCCACCTCATCGGTCAGATGACCGGGCTCCAGGACACCAACTGCATGTCGAACTTGCGGCTGGCGGCGAACCAGGTCGCCCGCCGGATCAACGACATCTCCAAGGCCGTGCTGCGGGGTGATTGGGAGTTCGGGAAACCTTCGTACAGCCAGCCGAACCTGGCACCCGTGGTGAGTCCCTGGTCTCCATACTTTGCTGCCGCCCATCTTCTTATTCGTCCCGACGCGACGCGGGAGGTGCTTCTGAACGCCATCCGGCATCCTTAGGACCGGGCGTCGACGCAGGTGGTGCGGGCCGTGTCGGAGGAGCCCACGGTGGAGGGGAGGAGGCGGCCGCCAACATCGGCGCAGGGCGCCATGCGGGTAAGTTTGTCTTCTGCATTTCTTGAGTTGCCGGGCGTGAGGCGGCATTGGAGACACTGACGCGAGTCGTTGATGTAGTGGCGCTGGGCGGAGGAGGCGGCGGCACGACTGGAGCCGGGTTGTCCCGGGGGGCTAGCGGTGAGCCGGCCGCACGGGAAGGACAACGTTGTGCCGCGGGCCTGGGCCGTGAAGCACGCGGCGAACCTAGCCGGAGGCGCAAAACCGCCCGCCAAGAGGAGGCGTGGCACTCCCCAGGAGAGGCCGGCGAGGGCCGCCGTTCCGGTGGTGCCCGGGTAAGTTTCTTTTTGTTTGAATCCGAACGGTCAGTCGGTTTTGCTTGGTTCTTGCGTGTTTACTTCGTCGGGATTCAGGTCGCCGATCTCACAGGCGCTGGCGGCGGCTGACGCCGCATCCTCCGAGGGCTCCGCGTTCCGGAGGACCCAGACTAGCGCCGTCGACGAGGAGGAGGAGTCGGCGGATCCGGACCTCAGCCTGGACCCGACCGACACCGAAAGCCTGGTCTGGCGGGACCAGAATAGGGCCGAGGCGAAGCTGGCGTCGACCCAGGCCTGGGTCAACGGCGCGACGACGTGGGCATGAGCCGGCAAGGAGCCGCGTGGCCGGAGATGCCGATAGGGACGGTGGCGGTGGCGACGGTCTTCGTGTCGGCGTCGGAGGGGGAGCGCGGCCGAGGCGGCCGTGCAGACACGATGGACCTCGACCGGGAGGTCGTGGTAGTTGGGGATGACACCCCGCCGCGGACCGACGTGGTCGAGCGGGCGGGGGCCGATGGAGGCGGCGGCGAGACGGTCTTGGAGGAAGTGCCGCGGACAGTGCCGAAGGGGGCGCCTCACGCGTCGACGAGCATGGCGCCGCTGGTGGTGGCGCCACAGGTCACTCCGGCCACCGCGCCTGTGACGGTGCCTGAAAGGGCGCCGGAGAAGGCGCCGGCCGCAGAAGAGGCAGCCAGCGGAGAGCACGCCCTGATGCTCAGGCCAGGGGGCTGCCGGGTCGCCGGGTCGCAGCCGGCCTGGGGCGGGTCCAGCAAGGTCTTCTTCAGGCCCCTGACCCAGGAGAAGGAGGCGATGGCCGCCCTGACCCGGTGCCTGCGGGGGCGGATGGACAGGATCCAGGCCTTCGCCCAGGCCGAGGTGGAGCAGACGCAGGAGCTGGAGCGCACCGTGTTCGTAAGTTCTCCCTTGTCTGCTGTTTTTTCTTTTTGTTGCTTTTTCTGGGTGGGGCGCGCTAGCGCACCCACTGGGTGTAGCCCCCGAGATTTAGGCCAACTATGTAGTAGTTGGGTCAAATCTTAAACTTCTGTCTTGCGCTGATCATTGCTCCTTGCAGCAACTGGATTCCTATCGGGTTGGCATCTTCAACCTGCTTCTAGATAAGCACCGGCAGCTCAAGGCACAGCTCGCCGCCAAGAAGGAGGAGCTCCGCGTCACCGCAAGTATTTTTCTTGTGTGCACTTTTTAGTGGGGGGGGAGCTAGCGCACCCACTGGGTGTAGCCCCCGAGATTCGGGCCAACTACGTAGTAGTTGGGTCGAATCTTAAAGTGGTCCTTTGATTCTGAGTCTTTCTTCTGCAGCTGAGATGCTGTCTTGGAGAACCCGGCTGATTCGAGCTGGCTTCCATTACGACCGGCGACGCCGGCCGGATTGGGGCCGAGGTGGCAGAGGCGACGGGAGCCCGGCAGGTGCTTGACGAAGCCAGCCGGCTGCAGGAGCGGCTGGCGGGCGACAAGGGCCGTCTTGAGACCGAGGTGAAGCGCCTCAAGGCGGAAGCCGCCAAGGTTGTCGAGGCGCCGCGGGCCCTCACCTAGTCCGACCAGCAACGCGGCAAGCTGGCCGACGACAAGGGCTCGCTTCAGGCTGAGGTGGAGCGCCTGAAGGCGCTAGTGGCCGTGGCGGAGGAGACCCGTCAGGGGGAAACCCGTCGCCGCGAGGAGTCCGAGAAGGCGGCCGAGGCCAAGGACGCCGAGCTGAAGGCGGCCCTTGCCAAGGTCGCCGACTTGGAGAAGATGCTCCAGGAGCATGACCGCACCATTGCCAAGGAGCGGCACGGTATGATGCTCAAAGCGCAGCACCTGGAAGAGTCCTTCTCTAGTAAGTGCTTTTCTTGGGTTCTGCCGGGCTGGGATCCCAGCTTCTTTCCCTTGTTGATTGTTCTGACTTGCTCTTCTTCTTGCCATGGGCCTTCCCGGAGACGCACCAACTGGCGGAGGAAGCCGTCCGCTTTTAGCGGGACCCCAGGGAGTCGTCGGCTCCGGGACCGACCCGCAGGTGGCTTGGACCTTCCCGGAGATCGTGACTGCTGTCGAAGCTCGTCTGCGAGTCTTGGGTGAGCAGATGGGGCGACTCTCCGAGGCCGGCACAGCGATGACGGCGGCCCTTTGGCCGGGCTCCATTGCACCGAGGAGCTTCTCGCGGTTGGCGCGTTGGTAGGAGTCGGGCCCGGACCGGCTCCACGAGTGGCGTGTTTCTGCCGCCCGTGTCGGTGCTGAGATGGCGCTCAGGTTCGCGATGTTTTCGCATTCGGATCTGGTGCTGGACGCGTTGATGGGCCAGCAAGACGGCGCAGAGAACCAGCTGTGGGCGGAGGCCGGACGGATCGTGGCCCGGGCCAGCTACATTCCCGGGTTCTCCATTCACGATGAGTTCCAGCCGGAGCGGACGGAAGATGGCGGAGTCATGTCTGCTGACGACTACGGCCTGCTTCTGAACGACCCAAAGGGCAGCTCCGAGGAGACGAGCATCTACGGTGATGACGATGCCGGAGAGGAAGACATCGGAACCTCGGCGAACCCGGAGGCCATCGAGGGGGAGCCGGCAGCTGCACGACCCGGCGCTAGGGATGCCTGAGGCTGTCCTACTTTATCTTACTAAAAATGTATCTTAGGTAGCAGGTCCACCCACCCACTGGGGCTGTTCGGGTGTAATGAATTCTGGCCATAGGCATGTTTAAATTTGTGATGTGTATATTTCATGGGTGCTTGCACTTTGCTTTTCGTCTTTTGAGCCGTTTTCATGCGACTTTCCCCTCTCGTGCCTCCCCCCCCCCCCGTGAGTCTGACGGTCGAGACTCCGGTCCGTGACAAAGAGTTCGGCCCTTGGGAGGAACGCGCGGTACTTAGGCTTTCGAAACGTTGAGCGCGAGTGAAACACCCACTGGGCCAACTGGCAGCAATCCGCCGGGGCCGGTTGGTGAGCAGCCAGTCATGCAGGAACTTAAGGTGATGGGGTCAGGTTGGTCGACCCGGTGGCCTTTGACTTAGTATTCGTGACGCGCTTGGTGCTTTGGCCCGTTTTGCTTGCCAGCCGACAGCCGAAGCCGGTTCTATGACCTAGGGCGAAGTGGAGGGCCGCGGCGACCTTAACGTGTTAGAAACCACTAAGGAAGGCGGCGGATGGTGACCAAGTCGGCCTGCCCCCGAGCCCCCGGGTCGAGCAAGTCGAACCGGTGGTGGGGTTGGCTTAAGAGAGAAATGCACAAGTGCGGAGGACACAATAGCTTGGTCGGAAAGGGCAGCCCCCCGAGCATCGGTCGGGGACTCCATAGTTTTCATATGATTACAAAAGGCAGCGATACATACGTGCGCACAGCTAACTGTAAAACGGGCGAAGGAGTTCTGTGTTCCATGGCCGGGGTGTTTCTTCGCCGGTGGTGTCTCTCTTGCACTTGTTTGAGTTGCGGGCGTCGGTGAGGTAGTAGGTGTTGCGGTCGCACAAGGCCTTGCTGACGTTGAAGGGGCCTTCCCATGGGGGCCAGCTTCTGCTGGCCGGCTTGCTGCTGGACGAGTCGGAGGACGAGGTCTCCCTCGCGGAACGCAAGGGGCTTGTTCTTCTTGCTGTGGTAGTGCCTCAGGCCTTGCTGGTAGATGGCTGACCGGCTGAGCGCCAAGAGGCGTGCTTCTTCGAGTAGGTCGACGCCGTCCTCACGGGCTTCTTTGGCTTCTGCTCAGTGTACATCGCGACACGCGGCGAGTCAAACTCGACGTCGGTCGGGATGACGGCTTCGGCTCCGTAGACAAGGAAGAACAGGGTGAACCCGGTCGACCGGTTTGGCGTGGTGCGGAGACTCCAGAGGATGGCCGGCAACTCGTCGAGCCAGCTGCCGGGCGAGCAGATGAGCGGCTCGACGAGCCGCGGCTTGATGCCGGATAGGATGAGGCCGTTGGCCCGCTCGACCTGGTTGTTGGACTATGGGTGTGCAATAGAAGCCAGGTCAAGGCGGATGCCGGAGACGGAGCAGTATTGCGCTAGCGCGCCCTTGGCGAAGTTGGGGCAGCTGTCCGTGATGATGCTGTTCGGCATACCATAATCTACCGCGATGTCTTTGACAAACCGGACGGCCGTCGGTCTGTCCAGATTCTTGATTGGCCATGATTCGGTCCATTTGGTGAACTTGTCCACCGCCACCAGCAAATGTGTCATGCCGCCTCGAGCGGTCTTGAAGGGCCCCACCATGTCGAGTCCCCAGACCATGAAAGGCCAAGAAATCGGGATGGTCCGGAGTGCTGAGGTCGGATGGTGGCTGCGCTTGCTGAAGTGCTGGCATCCCTCGCATTCGAGGACGAGCGACTCGGCGTCTTGAAGGGCCATGGGCCAGTAGAAACCATGGCGGAAAGCCTTGGCCACCAGGGACCGTGAGGCGGCATGGTGCCCGCACTCGCCCTGGTGTATGTCGAGGAGGATCTCAATGCCCTGGTCCTGCTCGATGCATCACTGGAACACGCCAGTGGAGCTGCGCTTGACGAGCTCATTGTTGATAATGCTGTAGGCAGACGCCCAGCGCTGCACTTGCCGGGCCTCGGTCTTGTCCATGAGGAGGACCCCGTTCTCCAGGAACTACGAGATGGGCAGGGCCCATGATGGGTCCGTCACTGCGGCGAAGATGGCCACCAGGGTGGGTTCCGGGGCGGCAGCCCCCGAGCCAGGGTTGGCAGCCCCCGGGTTAGGGACGGCGGCGGCCGGGTCGAGGACGACGGTGGCCGGGTCAGCAGCCCGGGTCCGGCGTCTCCCTCAAGCACCTACACAAGCCGTCCGGCGTCTCCCTCGAGCACCTACACAAGCCGTCCGTCAAGCCGTCTCCGGACTCCAAGTCCATCTACGTTTCGGACAACCTGGCCACGCCTCAACCCGGCCCGGGGACGACGATGTTTACCCAGGTTCGGGCCCATTTAATGGAGGTAATACCCTACTTCCTGCTTGATTGATCTTCATGATGAATATAGAGATTACAAGAGTTGATCTACCTCGAGATCATATGTTGTGGTCTAAACCCTAGGGGTATGATGATTAATGTCATAATAATCTACCGACTAGCCTGGCCTTGGCTTATATAATGCACCAGAGGCCTAGGATAACAAGAGTCCTAGCCGAATACGTTGGTGGAGAGGAGCCCTTGTCTTGATCACCAAGTCTTGTGGAATACTCCTTGTATGCGGCATGGGCTGCCCGAAGTGGCCCATGAGTGAACCGCCATGGGGGTCCTATGCCCGATCCACCTGGTCAGGAGACGATGTGGTGAGTACCCCCTAGTCCAGGACATCGTCAGTAGCCCCCTGAACCGGTCTTCTAGTTGGGGACGCTCCTCGATCCTTCCGAATTGTTCTTCATCTTCGGTCGTGGGTCTTGAAAACTGGTTCAACAAATCTTCTCATCTTCGATCTTGAGGATCACCAAAATGAATCCAAAGAGTTTACACGTCGAGTATCCGAGAGCCCCTTTAAGTTCTCGGCCTTTATCAATGCCTTATTTTTATTTATTTTACGCCACAACCTCGGGTTTGAAGTTGTTCCCGTGTGGCGGTGTCCTCTTGCATCCGAGCTCCAACGCCGGACTGCATTCGATATATCTTTTGCAGTCGAGCACCCACGTCGGACTATATCCGAGCTCCAACGCTGGACTATATCCGACCTCCAACGCCGGACTATATCCGAGGTGTCATAGATCACCTTGTCTTGAAAAAGTTTGAAGGAGGTTATCCGAGTTTAATGCTGAAAAGTTCTCTATGGAATAAGCCATTCGAATCCGGGCTTTATGCCGGACCAGTTCCGAGCTCCAATGATGGTCAGTGTCCGAGGTGTCGTAAACTACCTCGGTCTTTTAAAGGATTGAACGAATACAGCCAAGCTTAATGCCGGAAATGCCTCTATGGAGCCAGCCACTGGCGCCCGAGCTTTATGCTGGAATGCTTCTGAGGTGGTGCACCACCCCGACCGTGGTCTGGTTTTTCTGAATATTTTTTATTGGTGCAATTTACTCTCTGTCGAGATATATAGCCAGTATATGTATATCCAGTAGCCCTCAAGGTGTGTGTCGGTCTAAACCCGAGATGCACCTGAAGGAAAATATAAAACTGCTGATCCTGGTAGCCCCTGAGACTCAGGTCGATTTGCAAAATTGGCCTGAGGATCAACTCCAAGCTCGGCAGCATACGTAGGAATAGAAACACCATTTAATATACTAGAAATAATGATTGGCGGACAGGCCCCTGAGAGAGGGTTGTCAGAAGTCGCCGTGATATATTAGCTTGATGCCGGATAAGTCCCAGATGGTACTTAGTGTTGACCGAAGACGCGCTTGCCCATAGTTCGGTCATGCCGAACACCGAGCACTTTGAATTCTCTGCATTGAATAAGCAATGCAGTAGCCCCCGAGACACTGGTCGGGTGGCAACACCAGATCAAGGGATCGACGTGCCCCTTTAATATTAGTAAATGATAATCCCGAAGCCAAGTAGCCCCCGAGCCTTAATGCGGGCCCGGGTGGCCGAATTAAGGATCGATATCCAGAGTAAAATCACAAATTATGTGTAATGATTCTATGTATCCAAGTACTTTACATCATTACTACTCGGATCCGCATTGTACAAAACTTTGTTGACCGACCATCGGCTTCCACCTCCTCGGCCAGTAGCCGAGGAGTGTTTGTCCTACTTTATAAAGCCTTTATGAGGGCAAAGATTTACGACAAACAAGGCAATCCGGCCATACGGTTTTATAAACAAAGGTATGCGGAGAGATATGTTATATTACTTTTTAATGTAAGAAACATCTTCCAAGGAAAATAGTCCCACTATCGGTTCCTTTCTTTGGGTTGTCATGCTGATCATGATCATGAAACCTCACCTCCGATCAATGTGGGTGGAAAATATTGAGGATTTAGTTTGGGGAAAGTTCCCGAACTATGTGGTCTATAGCGAACCTAAATTTTCACTTCCGTCGTTGCCGACCAATTATATCCTTTAAGATCGCTAGCTTTCGGCTTCACCCAGTCTGAGGTACTAACTCGGATGACCCGGTAGTAACAATCACAGAGGTGCTCCCTTTACCGCCTAGCCGAACAATCGGGAACGTAGGGGTAAGCACAGGACCCAGGCAACCCAGCTTGGCCAAAATCTTAAGTCAAATTGATGCATATTTATGGCTTTATAACGATGATTACGGAAGGCGGCACTTGTATACTGAATACAAATGCTGATGATATGTTTATTTTGACTCCGTTGTGATCGTTTATCAGTTGAAAGTGGCCCATCGTCGGCTTCTACCCCGTTGTAGATACTACACAGGGTGTTTCCGCAATAACAAGACAACCCTTAGCCGACGTCTCGGTGCCCGGAGGCGGTTGTTTTAGCGGAAACGAGGCAATCAGATATGCGGGCTTTATAACTTTCACTTAGTCATAGGAGCTTAAAGTTGGGAGGCCAGCTACTAGCCCCTGGTTAGTGTTCGGCGACAGCCGAGGTCAAGCCATAAACACTTCAGCCAATGTTATGAACGGCCCGTCATTTAACACATTCATCGGATCGCTGACTAGTTTACGCTTATTGTGACAGTCAGTTTTCGGCTTTCTCCACTGACGTGCTTAACCATGCGAGCTAGAAGCACAATCGCAGTGGTTCTCCCTTTGCACACCTAGCCGAACAAAGCGGAACGTAGGAGGCAAGCACAGGAGCCAGGCAACCCAACCATTGACCGAAGACACAATTCGAAACCGATGCATATATAGCAATATCCGATAATGTTTTTGCTGAATCTCTAAAGGTGTCCGGCGTTGCACTGCGAGACTTATGCTGGAAACACACAAATAGTTTAAAAGTGCCATAGGCTCGAAAAGCCAAAAACTTATGTAAAAGCTTGACGTCCGGACTAAACCGAGATTTTGGTGCTAATCCGGAAATTGGTCTTTTTTTTTAAAAAATGTGCTTCTGTCATGCTTTAACATGACACATCCGATCTCAAGACTTCAAGCGGGTCAGCCTACGGCTTCAAGCTCCTTATCCCAAAGGCGGAGTGCTTCTTCGAGTCCAGTTTAGCGAACTAAACTCGAGCGGCTTTAGAGAGAAGCTAGGCTATCCGGCTATTGACCATACACTCGAGTCGAAAAAGGGGCGATAGAAAAAGACTTTGCAACGACCAAGAAGAAAACACATTATTATAGAATGGCTCGTGTAAATTTTAAGAGCCCCCAGTTAACATGGGCAGAGGAAGTTTCTTTTAACAAACAACGTATGTGAGCATGGTCGAACCGAACACAATTTAAAAGTTTAAAACTTTCAGCATGAAAGCAACTTAGCTGGTTAATGTGTTCAGCATCGATGACGCGGTCCGAGCTTACGGGGGGACGAGGTCCCAGCCCCTAAGCCGGTCCCGAGGTGGCGGAGTGAAGAGCTCGGCACTCCGAAGTGGCGACATAACACGGCCAATGTGGCGAGGTGGAACCCCCAGTCCGTCCGAGGCAACGGAGCAGGCCGGCAGTATGACGCCGAAGTTCCCGGCATGGGTTAATGAAGCGATGACGAAGCCCTCGGTCCAGCTGAAGTGACGTGGTACATCAGTATGCCGAGGTGACAGCACTTCCCAACCCGGATAATTTACCTGTGCACAGAAAATAGTGCAAGAAGGAGATAATAGTAATAATAATAAATTAAAAAAATGTAGCATAATAAATAATTTATGCAAAGTGAATAATTAAAGGAATATGGCCCGTGCGCCGAACACCCGACGAGGTAGAACCCTCTCGATGATGCCGAAGTCCCAGAGGAAACCGAACATGTCGGTATAGCAATTCGACCAACAAGGTGATCATGTGAGCCGATTTATGCCGATTGGGACGACCACTTCGGTTTGCCGAAGTGACCGCGTGACGTAGTCGAAGTCGATTACCTACACACACAAAATAGTGCGGTCCAAAAAATAATATATATATATATATATATATATATATATATATAATACTTGCATAATTTCTTTACACAAAAATAATGTATTTAAAGAGATGCGGCCTGGCGACGAAGCCAATGTCGATGTAGGGCGTCGGCGTGACGCGGTGAAGGCGTGACAAAGCCTGAATTTGCAGGGTGGTCCGGGCTCTAGATGCGGCGTTCACCGAACTGCGGACGGGAAATGGACCGAACCATCGCGCAACCATCGTTAATGCGGCCATCATTTGACAGGCCTGTGTACAGATGATGGAACAAACCAGAGTAATAATTTTTCGGAAAAATAAACCCAAGCAAGAAAAAGATTACTAGGATTAATAGCACCTGGTTTATCTGTTGTAGCAATCTGAAAAAAGGTTACTCCCAAAATTGGGACTTGACCCGCACACCCATTGCTTGATGAGCGATGAAGCGGCGGCATGGCGATGCTGGCAAAGGTTGGCTTGCCGAGGCAAAGCCCCCGGTCCAGCTAATGTGACAAAGCTGGTCGGCGGGTGACGCCGAAGTCTCCGGAGTAGGTTGATGAAGGGATGGCGAAGCCCCCGGTCCAGACGAGGTGATGGAGAGGGTCGGTAAGGAGATGTTGCAGCTTCCATGTCAGCCGAGGTGTTGAAGTAGTTCGGCGTGATGGACATCGGCTCAAAGAAGCAACGGTGCGGCCATGCCGATGCAGGTCATAACTCGTGACGTGCAATGCCGGCTTGATGAAGTGACCGTGCGGTGATGCCGATGTGCCCGCTCCGTGTAATCCATGGGGCGGCGAGGTTAGTGATGATTTATCCTTCGCGATGCCGAACTCTTGTTCGGCTTGCCGAGATGATGATCCGAAAAAGTTGAGCTCGGCTCAACAAAGCGACGACGTGTCTAGCGCAGGTCGGCAGCCGTGGAGCAACGTTGTCGGGATGGTTTGACACCGGCGCGATGGTGAAGATCATATTGGAAAAGACTTTAAAATTAGTGGGATGTGTTTAGGAACAGAACACAATACCCTATACAAAACTTCCTTGAAAAAGGATGTCCGAAACCCGTTCATTAAAAAGATTGACTCGGGCCGGATTCGTTCTCGCGCAGAAAACAGATCTGAAAAGTGATGCACTAATCGGAAGGTTCCCGGAGTTTGAACGGTCGGATCGAGCTGAAATTTTGAGTGGTGGTAGATATAGGAATTTCGCAGCCGATCAACGGTTGGATCTTCCAAAGGACGTCTGAGCTAGGTGCTGGACACCACACTCCAAACTCGTCAAATTTCCCGTCCAGATCCGACGGGGCTCCGGTAAATCGGAGACCGGCGGAGATTGCTCCATCGGAATGCGAAGAAATTTTATAGTGTTGTTGTAGACTCAATTCCGCACAATTCCACCGAAGGAATCGTCAAAGCGATGCTCAAG
Source organism: Aegilops tauschii subsp. strangulata (assembly GCF_002575655.3). Taxonomy (NCBI): domain Eukaryota; kingdom Viridiplantae; phylum Streptophyta; class Magnoliopsida; order Poales; family Poaceae; genus Aegilops; species Aegilops tauschii. Next base: position 74,370,726 of record NC_053041.3, read on the forward strand.
GAGGTGGTGGTAGCGGATACAGGTTCGCTGTTCGGAAAAACAGCACGATCGCCCGAGGGCAATGTTGACGTTGAGCCCCCGAGCTCCATGGATGATTCCTCCATGATCTTGATAGAGATCGGAGTTGATGTTGATGAAGGCCCTCGTCCGAACATGATGATTGGAGGTAGGGCACAATCCTCGGTCAAGCCAAGGTGACCAGTCGAGGCGACGAAGACGCCGACGTCGCAGTTGATCTGCAGGCGAGCCATTGATCCTTTTGCCGACCACACAGCGGAACTCTCAATGAAAGCACCATTGTCGGTGTCAAAATCGGCAGATCTCGGGTAGGTGGTCCTGAGCTGTGTGTCATGGATCGATGGGTAACATGAGACAGGGGACACGATGTTTACCCAGGTTCAGGCCCTCTTAATGGAGGTAATACCCTTCTTCCTGCTTGATTGATCTTCATGAATATAGAGATTACAAGAGTTGATCTACCCCGAGATCATATGTTGTGGTCTAAACCCTAGGGGTATGATGATTAATGTCATAATAATCTATCGACTAGCCTGGCCTTGGCTTATATAATGCACCAGAGGCCTAGGATAATAACACGAGTCCTAGCCGAATACGTTGGTGGAGAGGAGTCCGTGTCTTGATCACCAAGTCTTGTGGAATACTCCTTGTATGCGGCATGGGCTGCCCGAAGTGGCCCATGAGTGAACCGCCATGGGGGTCCTCGGCCCAGATCCACCTGGTCAGGAGACGATGTGGTGAGTACCCCCTAGTCCAGGACACAATCACCCTGCTCCCTGTTACCTTCGATCCTCAGACACACAGTTCGGGACCCCCTACCCGAGATCTGCCGGTTTTGACACCGACACCGACCCTTGGAGCATGAGCGGCGCGTAGCGCACGGTGAGCCGGTGGTTGCCGCCTGCGATGCCGATGGCGTTGCTGTAGTCGGTGAGCCAGTCCTCCACCTTGACGGTGCCGTTGTACTTGGGGTGTCGCGAGGAAGCGTGAACCCTTTAGTAAAGGGCTCATCCCGGATGCGCGGACCGAAGCACGCCGGCCCGACAGGGCCGCTCTCCTCCACCTCTAGGGAGTGGGCGAGCCAGTCGAGGCGGTGGCGGGCGTCGGTGTCGTCGATGGCATGCCGGCCCAGCCGGCCGGCGACCGCGCCGTGGGGGGCCGGGTCGACCGAAGCCGGACGTCGGCCGGGTTGCAGGGGAGGATCGGGTATGCGCGGGTCTTCCGGGGCCAGTGTCGGTGTCAAAACCGGCAGATCTCGGGTAGGGGGTCCCGAACTCTGCGTCTAAGGATCGAAGGTAACAAGAGACAGGGACACGATGTTTACCCAGGTTCGGGCCCTCTTACTGGAGGTAATACCCTACTTCCTGCTTGATGGACTTTGATGAGTATAGGGGTTACAAGAGTTGATCTACCTCGAGATCGTAATGGCTAAACCCTAGATGTCTAGCCTGTATGATTATGTTTTCCTCTATGGACTAAACCCTCTGGTTTATATAGACACCGGAGGGGCCTAGGGTTGTACGGAGTCACTTTACAGAGAAAAGAATCTTCATATCCGAACGCCAAGCTTGACATCCACGCAATGGAGAGTCCCATCCGGACACGGGGGAGATCCTTCCATCTTGTATCTTCACGGCCCATCAGTCCGGCCCATGTCACATAGCCCGGACGCCCGAGGACCCCCTAATCCAGGACTCCCTCAGTAGACCCTGAACCAGGCTTCAATGACGATGTGTCCGGCGCGCAGATTGTCTTCGGCATTGCAAGGCGGGTTCCTCCTCCGAATACTCCAAAGTAGCCTTCCAACATGAGAGCTGTATCCGGCTCCATTTATCGGCTACAACCCTAAACCATAAGGACAAAATACTTAGAAATAAGTCATGTCTATTGATAGCTTTTTTCGGCGAGACGTTACGCTCGGCCCCATTATTATTTCGAACCATTTTTAGCCTCTCGCTTCGCGTTTCGAGGCACGGCCCACATTCACACGTCTTGTCCAAGCAGAGATTATGTCCCCTTATTACGGGATTCTCATCAATACGGGTTTGGATAATCCAACCGTGTCGTTTGCACGACCCCTTGGGAATAGGCGAGTTTTAAGGCTTGTGAGGAGGTGCTTGATATTCATTGCCTTTATAAGGGGATAAAACCCCATCTTTCTCCCCCATGCCTTCTTCTTCCTCAGCCCCTCCCTTCCTCGAGCTCTAGCGCCCATGTCTTGATTTCTCTCACAGCCACCAAGCACTCCAGCCATGTCCGGGTCCGGCTCTCAAGGTAAGTGGGTGGCCTCCTCTGTCACCGAGGAGGACATCGCGGGGCTCCGGGGGGCGAGGTACCTGACTGCGGAAATCCCACACAGGCTCTGCGCCAAAGGGGAGGTTATCCCCACACCAAAGCCCGGTGAGAGGGTTGTGTTCATCCCTCACTTCCTCCGCAGGTTAGGGTTTGCTCTCCACCCCTTTTTTCGCGGTCTTATGTTCTATTACAGGCTAGATTTTCACGATCTAGCCCCGAACTCTTTCCTCCACATCTCGGCGTTTATCGTCATGTGTGAGGCCTTTCTCCGCATCCCCCCACACTTCAGCCTGTGGCTCAAGACATTCAACATGAAGCCAAAGGTGGTCGACGGGGAGCATGCGGAGTACGGCGGCGCTGTGGTGAGCAAGTTCGCCAACGTTACCTGGACAAAGGGGGGCCTTCGTGGAAACCGTCAAGGTATGGCAAGAGGAGAAGTTCTACATCACCGAACCCCGTGGTACCAAATAGGCGGCCGCTCCTGCATTCAGATCCGGCCCCCCACTACGGCTCGCATCGTGGATCAATAAGGGTCTGGACTGGGGATCGTCCGACGAGGTGCTGATGCTGCAAAAGTGCATCAAAAGCATCATCGAAAGAGACACCAGTCTTACTAACATGATCCAGGTGATGCTCGTCCACCGAACCCTTCCGTGCCAGCGACGGTCTCTTCGTATGTGGTAGTTTAATCCGGAAGGGCCACAGACCCTACATCAATTCTTTAGCACAACGCACAAAGGGATCTAGAAACTGCTCTTCAAGGCTCAAAAGTCATGGCCGGACACATCTGAGGACATAGGCCTCGACTGCAACCATCTGAACACCCCGGTAAGTGCTCAATTTTTTAACATAGCTTAGTTCATTAATCTAAGGCGATGCACTGAGAACTCCATCCTTTAATCAGGGCTGGATAAAGAAGGCGGAGTGGATCAGGTGTTCGGCTCCCCTTCCTGAAAACCCAGGTTATCCTCTGTTAATGAAGATGCTGGTCCCGCCGCCGTACCAAGCGCCGGCGAAGAAGGACAAGAAGAAGAGCAAGAAGGCCGAAGGTGGCCTTCACCCTAAATGTACATCGGACGCTATGTCCGGGGGGACCGAGGCTCCCTCCTCCAAAGACAAAGACGAAGAGGAGGAAGAAAGTGATAACCCTCCTCCCCAGGGGAGGAAAAGGGCGGCCTCCGAAGACCTGAGGTGGAGGCGCCCAAGAGGGGAAAGATATCCCTGTCGGATGGCTCGGATTCGGAAGCCGAAGCCATCCCAAAACACCGCCCGAGGGTGAAGCCCCTTACCGAATCGTAAGTAACTAAGGATGCTCTATACACATCCAGTTCTTTTTGAGTTGCGGGAATAATATTAAATTACGTGTTACAGTCCGGCCCGCGATCTCCCTCAACAATCCTCCTCATCGGGGGATTTGCCGCCGGAGAGGATGGAGAGCGAGATGCCTCCACATGCTTCCTCACCCCCTAGGGCGGATGACCTTGAGGTGTCATCCCGGAGGGTTTCTCCGGATCGCCAAGAGGTGTGGGGGACGATCAAGACGGTGCCAGAGGATAAAACCTGGGCTGTCAAGGGTACGGGGGGCACAACCCCCGTGGGAACCGGTGATGGGGGCCCTGGATTGTCCGGTCTCCAGACGGATCCAGAGTCGATTAAGCGGCCCCCTTCAAGGGAGAGGGGGGTGCCTACTCCCATGGCGACCTCCATGAATCCGGAGGCGCCGGACACTCTGACGGGCGCACTGCAAAGTGCATCCGTCTTAGAGGAGCACCGTACCTTAATGGGTACGGTGGTTGAGAAGATTCAGTCCGCCAAAAGTAGACTGAATGACGCCTTCACGAGCCTACTAACAGGCTTAGAGGTATGCGATTTAATGTCTTTAGCCGCTTTCCATATGAAAAATACGCATGTATATAGATAGTAGCCCCTGAGACTCTGGTCGGCTTAGAAAGAGAGGCGAACAGAGGATCTATAGATATCTTAAGGAAGTAACATATTTATTTGTTTGAAAAAATAGGCTTCACTGTTAGCGGCGACCGCCCAGGCCGCGGAGGTTGCCGGACTAAAGCAGAAACTGAAGCTGGCTAATGAGGACATTGTCCTTATTAACAAGTGGCTTGACGAGGCGCAAGGTATATTTCGAACATCCCGTTTGTGCCTATATGTCGGGGAGACGACACCTATGGGATCACTAGAATCCCTTCTACGGTAGGCGGGCGCGAGGTTGTGGAAAGAGCAGGTCTAACAGGAAGCACACGGATCGTTTACCCAGGTTCGTGTTGGGGAACGTAGTAATTTCAAAAAAATTCCTACGCACACGCAAGATCATGGTGATGCATAGCAACGAGAGGGGAGAGTGTTGTCCACGTACCCTCGTAGACCGATAGCGGAAGCGTTAACACAACGCGGTTGATGTAGTCGTACGTCTTCACGGTCCAACCGATCAAGTACCGAAAGTACGGCACCTCCGAGTTCAGCACACGTTCAGCTCGATGACGTCCCTCGAACTCCGATCCAGCCGAGTGTTGAGGGAGAGTTTTGTCAGCACGACGGCGTGGTGACAATGATGATGTTCTACCAACGCAGGGCTTCGCCTAAGCACTGCTACGATATTATCGAGGTGTAATATGGTGGAGGGGGGCACCGCACACGGCTAAGAGATCAATAGATCAATTGTTGTGTCTATTGGGTGCCCCCCTGCCCCCGTATATAAAGGAGCAAGGGGGGAGGCGGCCGGCCTAGGAGGAGGGCGCGCCAAGGGGGAGTCCTACTCCCACCAGGAGTAGGACTCCTCCTTTCCTTGTTGGAGTAGGAAAAGGGAAGGGAGAAGGAGAAAGAAGGAAGGGGGCACCCCCCTTCCCAAGTCCAATTCGGACTAGTCCATGGGGAGGGGTGCGGCCACCCTTTGGGGCCTTTCTCTCCTTTCCCGTATGGCCCATTAAGGCCCAATACGAATTCCCGTAACTCTCCGGTACTCCGAAAAATACCCGAATCACTCGGAACCTTTCCGATGTCCGAATATAGTCGTCCAATATATCGATCTTTACGTCTCAACCATTTCGAGACTCCTCGTCAAGTCCCTGATCTCATACGGGACTCCGAACTCCTTCGGTACATCAAAACATATAAACTCATAATATAACTGTCATCGTAACGTTAAGCGTGCGGACCCTACGGGTTCGAGAACTATGTAGACATGACCGAGACACCTCTCCGGTCAATAACCAATAGTGGAACCTGGATGCTCATATTGGCTCCCACATATTCTACGAAGATCTTTATCGGTCAAACCGCATAACAACATACGTTGTTCCCTTTGTCACCGGTATGTTACTTGCCCGAGATTCGATCGTCGGTATCTCAATACCTAGTTCAATCTCGTTACCGGTAAGTCTCTTTACTCGTTCCGTAATACATCATCCCGCAACTAACCATTAGTTACAATGCTTGCAAGGCTTATAGTGATGTGCATTACTGAGTGGGCCCAGAGATACCTCTCCGACAATCGGAGTGACAAATCCTAATCTCGAAATATGCCAACCCAACAAGTACCTTTGGAAGCACCTGTAGAGAACCTTTATAATCACCCAGTTACGTTGTGCCGTTTGGTAGCACACAAAGTGTTCCTCCGGTAAACGGGAGTTGCATAATCTCATAGTCATAGGAACATGTATAAGTCATGAAGAAAGCAATAGCAACATACTAAAACGATCGTGTGCTAAGCTAACGGAAATGGGTTAAGTCAATCACATCATTCTCCTAATGATGTGATCCCGTTAATCAAATGACAACTCATGTCTATGGCTAGGAGACATAACCATCTTTGATCAACGAGCTACTCAAGTAGAGGCATACTAGTGACACTCTGTTTGTCTATGTATTCACACATGTATCAAGTTTCCGGTTAATACAATTCTAGCATGAATAATAAACATTTGTCATGATATAAGGAAATAAATAATAACTTTATTATTGCCTCTAGGGCATATTTCCTTCAGTCTCCCACTTGCACTAGAGTCAATAATCTAGTTCACATCGCCATGTGATTTAACATCAATAGTTCACATCACCATGTGATTAACACCCATAGTTCACATCGTCATGTGATCAAACACCCAAAGGGTTTACTAGAGTCAGTAATCTAGTTCACATCGCTATGTGATTAACACCCAAAGAGTACTAAGGTGTGATCATGTTTTGCTTGTGATATAATTTTAGTCAACGGGTCTGTCACATTCAGATCCGTAAGTATTTTGCTAATTTCTATGTCTACAATGCTCTGCACGGAGCTACTCTAGCTAATTGTTCCCACTATCAATATGTATCTAGACCGAGACTTAGAGTCATCTCGATTAGTGTCAAAACTTGCATCGACGTAACCCTTTACGATGAACCTTTTGTCACTTCCATAATCGAGAAACATATCCTTATTCCACTAAGGATAATTTTGACCGTTGTCCAGTGATCTACTCCTAGATCACTATTGTACTCCCTTGCCAAAATCAGTGTAGGGTATACAATAGATCTGGTACACAGCATGGCATACTTTATAGAACCTATGGCCGAGGCATAGGGAATGACTTTCATTCTTTTTCTATCTTCTGCCGTGCTCGGGCTTTGAGTCTTACTCAATTTCACACCTTGTAACACAGGCAAGAAACTCTTTCTTTGACTGTTCCATTTTGAACTACTTCAAAATCTTATTAAGGTATGTACTCATTGAAAAAACTTATCAAGCGTCTTGATCTATCTCTATAGATCTTGATGCTCAATATGTAAGCAGCTTCACCAAGGTCTTTCTTTGAAAAACTCCTTTCAAACACTCCTTCATGCTTTGCAGAATAATTCTACATTATTTCCGATCAACAATATGTCATTCACATATACTTATCAGAAATGCTATAGTGCTCCCACTCACTTTCTTGTAAATACAGGCTTCACCACAAGTCTGTATAAAACTATATGCTTGGATCAACTTATCAAAGCGTATATTCCAACTCCGAGAGGCTTGCACCAGTCCATAAATGGATCGCTGGATCTTGCATATTTTGTTAGCACCTTTAGGATTGACAAAACCTTCTGTTGCATCATATACAACTCTTCTTTAATAAATCCATTAAGGAATGCAGTTTTGTTTATCCATTTGCCAGATTTCATAAAATGCGGCAATTGCTAACATGATTCGGACAGACTTAAGCATAGATACGAGTGAGAAACTCTCATCGTAGTCAACACCTTAAACTTGTCGAAAACCTTTTGTGACAATTCTAGCTTTGTAGATAGTAACACTACTATCAGCGTCCGTCTTCCTCTTGAAGATCCATTTTAATCTCAATGGCTGGCCAATCATTGGGCAAGTCAATCAAAGTCCATACTTTGTTCTCATACATGGATCTCATCTCAGATTTCATGGCCTCAAGCCATTTTGCGGAATCTGGGCTCACCATCGCTTCTTCATAGTTCATAGGTTCGTCATGGTCAAGTAACATGACCTCCAGAACAGAATTACCGTACCACTCTGGTGCGGATCTCACTCTGGTTGACCTACGAGGTTCGGTAGTAACTTAATCTGAAGCTTCATGATCATCATCATTAACTTCCTCACTAATTGGTGTAAGCATCACTGGAACTGATTTCAGTGATGAACTACTTTCCAATTTGGGAGAAGGTACAGTTACCTCATCAAGTTCAACTTTCCTCCCACTCACTTCTTTCGAGAGAAACTCCTTCTCTAGAAAGGATCCATTCTTAGCAACGAATATCTTGCCTTTGGATCTGTGATAGAAGGTGTACCCAGCAGTAACTTTTGGGTATCCTATGAAGACGCACTTTTCCGATTTGGGTTTGAGCTTATCAGGATGAAACTTTTCACATAAGCATCGCAACCCCAAAATTTAAGAAATGACAACTTTGGTTTCTTGCCAAACCACAGTTCATATGGTGTCGTCTCAAACGGATTTAGATGGTGCCCCTTTTTTACGTGAATGCAGCTGTCTCTAATGCATAACCCCAAAACTATAGTGGTAAATCGGTAAGAAACATCATAGATTGCACTATATCCAATAAAGTACGGTTATGACGTTCGGACACACCATTATGCTGTGGTGTTCCAGGTGGCACGAATTTGTGAAACTATTCCACATTGTTTTAATTGAAGACCAAACTCGTAACTCAAATATTTGTCTCCGCGATCAGATCATAGAAACCTTATTTTCTTGTCACGATGATTTTCCACTTCACTCTGAAATTCTTTGAACTTTTCAAATGTTTCAGACTTATGTTTCATCAAGTAGATATACCCATATCTGCTCAAATCATCTGTGAAGGTCAGAAAATAACGATACTTGCCGTGAGCCTTAACACTCATCGGACCACATACATCAGTAAATATTATTTCCAATAAGTCAGTTGCTCGCTCCATTGTTCCGGAGAACGGAGTCTTAGTCATCTTGCCCATGAGGCATGGTTCGCAAGCATCAAGTGATTCCAAAATCCCATCAGTATGGAGTTTCTTCATGCGCTTTACACCAATATGACCTAAACGGCAGTGCCACAAATAAGTTGCACTATCATTATTAACTTTGCATCTTTTGGCTTCATTATTATGAATATGTGTATCACTACGATCGAGATCCAACAAACCATTTTATTGGGTGTATGACCATAGAAGGTTTTATTCATGTAAACAGAACAACAATTATTCTCTAATTTAAATGAATAACCGTATTGCAACAAACATGATCAAATCATATTCATGCTCAACGCAAACACCAAATAACACTTATTTAGTTTCAACACTAATCCGGAAAGTATAGGGAGTGTGCGATGACGATCATATCAATCTTGGAATTACTTCCAACACACATCGTCACCTCGCCTTTTACTAGTCTATGTTTATTCTGCAACTCCCGTTTCGAGTTACTACTCTTAGCAACTGAACCAGTATCAAAGGCAGAGGGATTGCTATAAACACTAGTAAAGTACACATCAATAACATGTATATCCAATATACCTTTGTTCACTTTGCCATCCTTCTTATCCACCAAATACTTGGGGTAGTTCCACTTCCAGTGACCAGTCCCTTTGCAGTAGAAACACTTAGTCTCAGGCTTAGGACCAGACTTAGGCTTCTGCACTTGAGCAGCAACTTGCTTGCCGTTCTTCTTGAAGTTCCCCTTCTTCCCTTTGCCCTTTTCTTGAAACTAGTGGTCTCATCAACCATCAACACTTGATGTTTTTCTTGATTTCTACCTTCGTCGATTTCAACATCACGAAGAGCTCGGGAATTACTATCGTCATCCCTTGCATACTATAGTTCATCACGAAGTTCTACTAACTTGGTGATGGTGACTAGAGAATTCTGTCAATCACTATTTTATCTGGAAGATTAACTCCCACTTGATTCAAGCGATTGTAGTACTCAGACAATCTGAGCACATGTTCACTGCTTGAGCTATTCTCCTCCATCTTTTAGCTATAGAACTTGTTTGGAGACTTCATATCTCTCAACTCGGGTATTTGCTTGAAATATTAACTTCAACTCCTGGAACATCTCATATGGTCCATGACGTTCAAAACGTCTTTGAAGTCCCGATTCTAAGCCGTTAAGCATGGTGCACTAAACTATCAAGTAGTCATCATATTAAGCTAGCCAAACGTTCATAACGTCTGCATCTGCTCCTGCAATAGGTCTGTCACCTAGCGGTGCATCAAGGACATAATTCTTCTGTGCAGCAATGAGGATAATCGTCAGATCACGGATCCAATCCGCATCTTTGCTACTAACATCTTTCAACATAATTTTTCTCTAGGAACATATCAAAAATAAACACAGGGAAGCAACAACGCGAGCTATTGATCTACAACATAATTTGCAAAATACTATCAGGACTAAGTTCATGATAAATTCTAGTTCAATTAATCATATTACTTAAGAACTCCCACTTAGATAGACATCCCTCTAATCCTCTAAGTGATCACGTGATCCATATCAACTAAACTATGTCCGATCATCACGTGAGATGGAGTAGTTTCAATGGTGAACATCACTATGTTGATCATATCTACTATATGATTCACTCTCGACCTTTCGGTCTCCGTGTTCCGAGGCCATATCTGCATATGCTAGGCTCGTCAAGTTTAACCTAAGTATTCCGCGTGTGCAACTGTTTTGCACCCGTTGTATTTGAACGTAGAGCCTATCACACCGATCATCACGTGGTGTCTCAGCACGAATAACTTTCGCAACGGTGCATACTCAGGGAGAACACTTTTATCTTGAAATTATAGTGAGAGATCATCTTATAATGCTACCGTCAATCAAAGCAAGATAAGATGCATAAAAGATAAACATCACATGCAATCAATATAAGTGATATCATATGGCCATCATCATCTTGTGCTTGTGATCTCCATCTCCGAAGCACCGTCATGATCACCATCGTCACCGGCGCGACACCTTGATCTCCATCGTAGCATCATTGTCGTCTCACCAACTATTGCTTTTACGACTATCGCTACCGCTTAGTGATAAAGTAAAACAATTACATGGCGATTGCATTTCATACAATAAAGCGACAACCATATGGCTCCTGCCAGTTGCCGATAACTCGGTTACAAAACATGATCATCTCATACAATAAAATATAGCATCATGTCTTGACCATATCACATCACAACATGCCCTGCAAAAACAAGTTAGGCGTCCTCTACTTTGTTGTTGCAAGTTTTACGTGGCTGCTATGGGCTTAGCAAGAACCGTTCTTACCTACGCATCAAAACCACAACGATAGTTTGTCAAGTTGGTGCTGTTTTAACCTTCGCAAGGACCGGGCGTAGCCACACTCGGTTCAACTAAAGTGAGAGAGACAGACACCCGCCAGTCACCTTTAAGCAACGAGTGCTCGCAACGGTGAAACCAGTCTCGCGTAAGCGTACGCGTAATGTCGCTCCGGGCCGCTTCATCTCACAATACCGCTGAACCAAAATATGACATGCTGGTAAGCAGTATGACTTATATCGCCCACAACTCACTTGTGTTCTACTCGTGCATATAACATCAACGCATAAAACCAGGCTCTGATACCACTGTTGGGGAACGTAGTAATTTCAAAAAAATTCCTATGCACATGCAAGATCATGGTGATGCATAGCAACAAGAGGGGAGAGTGTTGTCCACGTACCCTCGTAGACCGATAGCGGAAGCGTTAACACAACGCAGTTGATGTAGTCGTACGTCTTCACGGTCCGACCGATCAAGTACCGAACGTACGGCACCTCTGAGTTCAGCACACGTTCAGCTCGATGATGTCCCTCGAACTCCGATCCAGCCGAGTGTTGAGGGAGAGTTTTGTCAGCACGACGGCGTGGTGACGATGATGATGTTCTACCAACGCAGGGCTTTGCCTAAGCACTGCTACGATATTATCGAGGTGTAATATGGTGGAGGGGGGCACCGCACACGGCTAAGAGATCAATAGATCAATTGTTGTGTCTATGGGGTGCCCCCTGCCCCCGTATATAAAGGAGCAAGGGGGGAGGCGGCCGGCCTAGGAGGAGGGCGCGCCAAGGGGGGAGTCCTACTCCCACCGGGAGTAGGACTCCTCCTTTCCTTGTTGGAGTAGGAAACGGGAAGGGAGAAGGAGAAAGAAGGAAGGGGGCGCCCCCCTTCCCTAGTCCAATTGGGACTAGTCCATGGGGAGGGGTGCAGCCACCCTTTGGGGCCTTTCTCTCCTTTCCCGTATGGCCCATTAAGGCCCAATACGAATTCCCGTAACTCTCCGGTACTCCGAAAAATATACCCGAATCACTCAGAACCTTTCTGATGTCCGAATATAGTCGTACAATATATCGATCTTTACGTCTCGACCATTTCGAGACTCCTCGTCAAGTCCCTGATCTCATCCGGGACTCCAAACTCCTTCGGTACATCAAAACATATAAACTCATAATATAACTGTCATCGTAACGTTAAGCGTGCGGACCCTACGGGTTCGAGAACTATGTAGACATGACCGAGACACCTCTCCGGTCAATAATCAATAGCGGAACCTGGATGCTCATATTGGCTCCCACATATTCTACGAAGATCTTTATCGGTCAAACCGCATAACAACATACGTTGTTCCCTTTGTCACCGGTATGTTACTTGCCCGAGATTCGATCGTCGGTATCTCAATACCTAGTTCAATCTCGTTACCGGCAAGTCTCTTTACTCGTTCCGTAATACATCATCCCGCAACTAACTCATTAGTTACAATGCTTGCAAGGCTTATAGTGATGTGCATTACTGAGTGGGCCCAGAGATACCTCTCCGACAATCAGAGTGACAAATCCTAATCTCGAAATACGCCAACCCAACAAGTACCTTTGGAAGCACCTGTAGAGCACCTTTATAATCACCCAGTTACGTTGTGACGTTTGGTAGCACACAAAGTGTTCCTTCGGTAAACGGGAGTTGCATAATCTCATAGTCATAGGAACATGTATAAGTCATGAAGAAAGCAATAGCAACATACTAAAACGATCGAGTGCTAAGCTAACGGAATGGGTCAAGTCAATCACATCATTCTTCTAATGATGTGATCCCGTTAATCAAATGACAACTCATGTCTATGGCTAGGAAACATAACCATCTTTGATCAACGAGCTAGTCAAGTAGAGGCATACTTGTGACACTCTGTTTGTCTATGTATTCACACATGTATCAAGTTTCCGGTTAATACTCCCTCCGTTTCTTTTTACTCCGCATATAAGATTTGGTCAAAGTCAAATTACACAAAGTTTGACCAAATTTATATAAAAAAATATGAACATCTACAATACTAAAACTATATAGTATGAAAATACGTTTTATGGTGCATCTGATAATATTGATTTCATATTGTGAATGTTTATATTTGTTAATATAAAGTTAGTCAAACTCTACAAAGCTTGACTTTGACCAAACCTTATATGCGCACTAAAAAGAAACGGAGGGAGTACAATTCTAGCATGAATAATAAACATTTATCATGATATAAGGAAATAAATAATAACTTTATTATTGCCTCTAGGGCATATTTCCTTCAGTTCGGGCCGCGAGGATGCGTAATACCCTAGTCCTGCTTTGGTGGATGTATTGAGTGTTCTTGTGTTCTTGAGCTAGCAACGGGGTGTAACTTGCCCAAAAGAGCCGAATCCCTCTCCTGGTCGCCTCGGGCCTCCTTTTATAGGCAAAAGGGGTCGCCACAGTGGCACACAGGAGGTGGAAAGGTCTACAGTGCGCGAGCTTATCGACCGGCGTTACAGGACAAAGTGCATTAAATGCGCTACTTAGGTGTCCATTAGCTTTATCGGGGACGGGAACGAGGCCCGTCCCGTCCGTCGCCGGTCCGCCTTGCTTCGACACGCGCCCAGGCCAGCGATGCGTGCGGCGCCATGTAGGCAGGCAGGCTGCTGAGGTGGCGCGGTGGCAGGGTCTTCACGAAGATCTGCATGCCACCACGCAGGTGCTTGCTGAGTTGGTCTGGAAGCCGCATGTTGCCACACAGGTGCCAGCCCAGCTGGTTAGGCTGGCAGCTGCATGCGAACGGCGGTGGAGTCTTGGCTGGTGCGGGCCTGGCAGTGGCCCCGCTGATGCCCTCGGCAAGGGTCTTGCCGGGGGCCCGGCAAGGATCTTGTTGTGGCGTTGCAGTCGTCCCCGGCAAGGCACTTGCCGGGGGTCTTGTGGATTCCCTCGGCTGGGATCCCGCCGAGGGTCGTCATCTTCTGCTTCTCATTTGATCTCATGTATTCATGATCTTGACAAAGATCTGCATGCCACCACGGAGGTGCCTCCCGAGCCCTGGTTCCAACGTAGCTGTTGACGGCGTCCGGAACCCCTGGGCTCAAGGGTGGCTTGCTCCGCTGGTGTTGGGCGAGCTGCCCTGGCAAGGCTCTTGCCAGGGCTGCTGAGGCTGCCCCGGCAAGGGTCTTGCCGGGGGAACCTGCTTCGCCCCTCTGCTCTTTGGGTTCTTGGTCTTGGCGTTGTCTTGTTTGTCTTAGGCTTCGGCTTCTCACCAGCTTCCCTCCTTTGCCCTACTAAGTGTGGCCGCGGCGTGCGGCTCTGACTGCCCGTGCACAAGTAAAGGGGTCAAAAGGAGAGCCCCTACTTTTGTACACTGACACTATATGACGGTGCAAATACTAGGTTGAAACTTACACACTGTTATACGCATAATTGCAGATGGTGCTGCCGCGGTCGAAACCCTCCGAGTTGAACTTGCCCGGGCCAAGGAGCAGGCCAGGGTGAGCAATGCGGCCGTTGATAAAGCGGCTGGCGATTTGAAGGCCGAACAGGCCACCGGCATTAGTTCGAGGAGCGGATATCTGCCGTAGAGCAAGAGCTCAAGGACGTTGCCTGCATGTGCAAGTCCCTCGAGGAGGATAATAAAGCCAAGGCAACCGAACTCGACAAAGCCCTTCAGGAGGCCAAAGAGGCGCGGTCCGAGTCTAGAGCGGCTCGAGAAGAGATCTGACAAGCTGGACAGATAGCGGCTGGTAAGCCCTTTCTTTTACAGACTAAGTTCGGCGATCCGAAATATGCCTTGCTTAATCGACTGTGGAGATTTCCAAGCGCGTTTTTGGATCTGCCGAAGAGTGCCGCGGACACTGCGCAATTCTTCCAAGCTGTGACACCCAAAAAAATTATTTGGCTTTATCAAAAAAATTCTTTGATTTGAAGGAGGTTATTTAAATTTTTTCTTCTAAAGGACTCTCCTTCTCAAAAACTTTCTTTTATAACAAGTATTTTCCTTGAGTTCATCCAAAACTTGATCTTTGGTCTTGGAGGTTTTCATCTTGTGTTGACTCAACACAAATGTTTTTCATTGGGAAAGTTTTTGAAAATCTTTTCTTTTTAAAATAGCCCTATGGCATTTGGAATGATCCTTTCCCTTTCAAAATTTCCTCTTGCCATGACATAAGTGGAAATCCCTCCCAAAAGCCATCTCCCCACTTTGTGTCAAGTCAAACTTCAAATCCAGCAAGTTAGACTTCCTCATGATTTTATCTCCATTTAATTCTAATCCAAAAACTTTTTCTGTCCTCTACTTTGACCCTTGGAGGTTTACAAAGGAACCACTAGTTCTCCTTTGAGTTTTGCCTCCAAACAAATTTCCCTGGCTAGTCTTTAGGACCCTCAACCAAGATCCAGGAAGATCCACTGGTCTCCAGTTCAAAATTTTCAAAATGTGCTTGCTGCAAGTTTGGGCCATATTTGCAAAATTTGGTGAAATTCATTTGTTTCCTTCTCCTAAAAATCTGAGAAAATTCAGGCAGCCTCTGGATGCATCAAGAGGTCACCTCACCAAGTCCCAGCTCCAGAAACATTTTCCTCGTGCCCAAATCATACCGTCGAACACCTGGAGGGCACGGTCACTGTCGAAGTTCAGAGATTCAGAAAACAGTTTCAGAAGCCAGTGTCGTTTTCTTCAGAAACTTACCTCGATCTCACCAGTAGCCGCGGTGGCGCCTTCGGGCAAAGTGTGTTTTCTCTCTGGGCTGGCGTATTTCTTACCGAAGCGTTTTCTGCTTTTTCAAACAAGCCCCTGGATCTTTTCTGTTTCATCACAGATTAGTCCTTGGACTAAAACCCTTATATCTTTTAAACAAAAGATGCTTTTTGATTGATTCTTTTTTTGTCAGTCTTATATTTTTGTCTAGTTTTTTTATAGTATTTACTTGGAAAAATTTTGGAAAAAGTTTTATACACGCAATGGTTTTCACGTTAGTATACGGTTTCTTTATACCATAGATTCCGGAGGAGGTGACGGAGCCGCGAACTTCGCCGAGCTAGACTCCGACTTCTCCGAACCAGGCAAGCATGTTTGAACCTTTGATATGATGGGTGTTTTGCATGTTTGCTTGAATAGTTTGTGCATGGCATATGGGCATCGGTGAGTGTTACGTTGCATGCAAGGCAGCTAACGGTGTGCTTCGAAGTTTACTGTGATCTTTTGATGAGAGATGACCTGATCATGTGGTGACATGAGAGGTAGTAAGATGGTATTGTTGTAGCATGCCAGTCTTATGTCATCCGATAAACTCCGACGTTAACGTGGACCGAGCCACGTTACCGTTTGTCCCCTTCCGTGCTGCCACATGTTTTCTGCAAAGAATACGGTTTAGTAAGTTGCAAACCTCTTTCCTTGTACACACCAGATAGAGGGGCCGGGATGAGGGTTCCATGGCCCTGGATTAAAGCCAGTCATCCGGTCAGGGGGCATGGGTGTTTCCGGTTGGGACCGAGAGGGGGGCACCCCTTAGAGCACGCGGTATAAATTTGATCCCATGCTACGCGTGGTTGTAGACTCCCCGTCTCAAAGTTTTTCTTGAACGTTGCTTGGGGTGATTCCTGGCAACGGAATGTGGAATGGGTGTGTACTGGTTAGATGTGTTTCTCCTAAAATACCGTAAACGGAACTAGTCCCTTGTGACTACTGAAATCCTTTGGCTGTGGTTAAGAGTACAAACTCTGCAGAGTCAAAACCTTCCGAGTCATCGTGTCCATGGTCAAGGACCTGGGTCAATGTATCCAAACAGTATCCATATCAGCCCCAGTGCCAGACCCCGTGTCAGTCTCCGTGGAAATTTCCGGTGAACAAGCTTGAGTGGTAAACCCGGTTGAATGTTATTACTGTGGATGGACTAACCATTTTATTATTTCGTACCTGAGTATTTCCTTGAAATGATTTAACTTCATGAGCTACTGGAATATCGAGTTATGAAATATAAGCCCTTTATGTGATGTCGCTCAGACGTCCGACTGTGGCACTCTCGTTATTTATTTTTGATATAAGCCCTTTATGTGATGTCGCTCAGACATCCGACTGTGGCACCCCGTTATTCACTTTTGATATAAGCCCTTTATGTGATGTCGCTCAGACGTCCGACTGTGGCACTCTTGTTATTTACTTTTGATATAAGCCCTTTATGTGATGTCGCTCAGACGTCCGACTATGGCACTCTTGTTATTTACTTTCGATATAAGCCCTTTATGTGATGTCGCTCAGACGTCCGACTGTGGCACTCTCGTTATTTACTTTTGATATAAGCCCTTTATGTGATGTCGCTCAGACGTCCGACTGTGGCATGCACTGTCGTCTATATTCCACTATAAGCCCTTTATGTGGTGTCGCCCTGACGCCCGACTGCAGCATTGCTAATTTATTTGTACCCTTTCGAGGAGTCATTTCAGACACTCGATTGGCCTTCAGTATTACATTGGGATTTCGGGAGGACTACCGCCCGACTTCCTTTTTATTTCCCATGCATTGCTATTTTATTATCTGAGAGCGCATTATTAATCTGTTCATATGCATCATGTTTGCATTTGTTATATCTTATGTCCAAACTATCTTGCGAGTACTTTCATAGTACTCACCTGGCTTGTTGATTTGGCCAGATGTTGACGAAGGCGATCTCATGGATGATGAGTTTGATAGCGAGTCCGACGCCTAGAGGAATCCCAGTCAGTCCCGTGCGACCCTGGATTTGGTCACCTGTATTATATACGCTTCCGCCACCCAAATAAAAGTCCTCGAGCCTCACTCCGACGCTCGATGATGCTGTAAGATTTAGGAGTCATGTCACCCACTTCACCGTGACATGTCCACACCCACTTTTATTACGAGTCAGTAGTTATGCCGCCACTCCATTGTGTCATATCCGCCTTTATGTATATTATCGGCGTGCTTGTAATAAATTGTTGAGCAGCCTCCATTCAACCTTGTATTATATTTAGTACTCCTGGATTTTTTCTGTAATCAAGAATTTGTCTACCGGTAAGAAGGATTCTTCTCTACTGGTCCGTTAAAGGGATCGGTTTCTCAATAAATATTTTATTGGAAAACCGGTCGTGACAAACTTGGTATCAGAGCCAGGCTGACTGTAGGAAGCCACTAGGTGCGATCGCTAATCGGTTATTAGCGTTTTTAGTGCTTTTTCAGCATTTTGCAAATGTAGCTATTTTCTGTTGGTCATCATAAATTTATGATTTGACTACTCAGAAATTTTGCCTACTTTTGCAGATGGCTGGCAACGACTGCGAGTCGCGGGTGTTCACCAATGTGCCCGAGGGGTTTGTCAAGCTTCTCGTCTCCATCACCAAGCTCATGATCGGGCCAGCGACCCGTCCAGAGTTCACACTTTACCAGCACAAGCTCAGCGACGACGTGTCTATGCACCAGGCCGTGGTGCAATTCAAGGGAGGACGTTCTGCGTCTCGCCACTTCCGTTTTGTGGGGAGGGCCATGCCTACGGAGAGGCATGCCATGCAGATGGCCGCCCGTGAGGCGATAGCTCGTCTTGGGATGTTCTTCCTACGATGAAGACTCGTCGCTACCGCTACCTCCCATGCCATGTGCCATATACTTGTCACTATGCATTCGCCTGCCATAAGGGAGAGAGAGATGAAGCTATCGAGATGCTGGTGGAGTATCTCAAAGCTCTGGAGGCAGCTTTCGACAACCTCGTGGACGACCTTGTGGCTGCCCGTATGGACTCAATTCAGGGCTGTTCCGCCAACAGGAGGGAGCTTCCCCACATGGCACCGCCACTGACTTTTGTCTCGTCCTCAGCATCCTATGCACCTGCCATTTTAGCTACCGCTCGCCGTCTGCCTACCACAGAGGAGTTTGACCAGGTCATTGCTCCTACTCCAAGTAGAGCTGCACCGCCTGTTGCCCCCGCACCCACTCCTCAACGCAGTACTACGCGCCTGGAGCCTATTAGGGAGGAAGAGGAGGTTGAGTCTCCTGCACCTCTGGGTCTCACCCTCGGCAGACAGAAGGAAGTTTTCACCATCTCCGACTGAGTGCGCCTAGCAGCCGTGTGTTGTACCCGCTTGTATGATATGTTTATATGTACATAGGTTTGGTGAGAAGTAGTGTGTGTGCGCATCATGTAGGAACTCGGAGAAGTGCACTAGCCTAAATAACATGTCAGGAATGTGTACGCACATCCTGAGTGATGTATGGTATATTACGACTCGCGTGTAAAATATGTACTGAGCAGTCCTTCTCCGTGCGCAATCAAGTATTTTTCTTGAAAAATAAAATCTTGAAGTCTTTTAAAGTTTCGCCTTTGCAAAAATTTCCTTGTGCCACACAGTTCTTCTCATGAGTTTTGCAAAAAAATACCCCAGAGTGGAAAATGCATCGTCCCTGGACTCGTTCCATGCCAAATCCACCGGAAGAAGTTTATGGAACCCAGACAAGCAACAACTTCACTCAGGGGCACTCTAGTCAGCAGGGCAGCGAGGCAGCATTTTCTCAAGTATGCTGCCTTTTCGAACAAAGCCAGCAGCAGCACCAAGAGATGATGAATCACGTCATCAATATGGGAAATCACCGTGAGCCATACCAACCGCATTCCAAGTTGTCTGAACTACAGAAGACACGTCCTCCAACGTTCGCTCACACTGATAGGCCGCTTGAGGCCGATGATTGGCTTCGAGACATCGAAAGGAAGTTGATTATTGCACAATGTTCAGATCGTGAGAAGGTGCTTTATGCACCTCACTACCTCACTGGAGCAGCTGCAGCATGGTGGGAGAATTTTCTACACATGCACCCCAATGAACATAACATCACCTGGGAAGAGTTTAAGGAAGGTTTTCGTGGAGCGCACATCCCCAGGAGCATTATAAAGATCAAGAAAAGGGAGTTTGATGACCTCAAGCAGAGAGGCATGACAGTGACTGAGTACAACAGTCAATTTACTCAACTATCTCGTTATGCCTACGACGAGCATATGACTGAGAATAAAAAGATGGAAAAAAAATTGGACGGCCTGGCGCCAGCACTTAAATGCCAACTGGTCGTACACACATTTCCAGATTTCAAAACACTGGTTGACAAGGCTATTACATTGGAGAATGAGCGTCGCAGCCTGGAGGATATTCGCAAGCGAAAAAGGGACAAGACGGCTCATGCTCGCAACAACCGGAGCAAGATTGATATTCAGAGGAATGAAGCGAGAAAATCCACGACCACTGCTCTAAGGCCAACCAAACATTTCCATTCAAGGGACAAGGACTTTACCTACCGCCCAGGTGTTACTTGTTATGCTTGTGGAGAGGAAGGGCACTATGCCAAACAGTGCCCAAAGCCGAGGAACTCGGCCCCCAAGCCGAACAATGGTGGAAATAATCCAGCCCCCAAGCGTAACAATTTCAACCCCAACAACAATCACAAGAAGGGTCACCTGAACCATGTGACCAAGGAGGAAGCACAGAATGCCCCAGACATCGTACTCGGTACGTTCCCTGTCAACACAATACCTGCCATGGTTTTGTTTGATTCTGGAGCTTCTCACTCGTTCATTTCGAAGAGTTTTATTTTGCAGCATGGTTTTCCGATACTTCCTTTGAAAAAGTCCATGATCATCAAGTCCCCCGGGAATAAGCAGATCACTCAGAGTTACTGCCAAGGTGTGATTATTGAGTTTGAAGGACTAAAGTTTCAGGCGAATCTCATCGTGTTGGAAAATAAAGGACTGGGTGTTACCCTAGGAATGGACTGGTTAACCACCAACAAGGGATTTATCGACTGTTTCAATCGGACTGTAATCCTCACTCACCATCACGGCAAAACAATAAAAGTTGCAGCTCAAGAGGGACCACAGTCACGGCAACCAAAGTTGAACAAGGTGGACATTTCAGAATTGAGAAAAGTTCCAGTGGTGTGTGAATTTCCTGACGTATTTCCCGAAGAACTACCAGGCATGCCACCAGACCGAGAAATAGAGTTCAGCATTGAACTAGCACCTGGCACCACCCCCATTTACAAGAAACCTTATAGAATGGCACCCTCCGAGTTGGTAGAATTATAGAAGCAAATAAAAGAATTACTGGACAAAGGATTTATACGAGCCAGCTCCTCACCTTGGGGTTCACCAGTATTATTTGCCAAGAAAAAGGATGGGACACTGAGATTGTGTATAGACTATCGAGCACTCAACATGGTCACCATCAAAAACAAATATCCGATGCCACGGATAAATGATTTATTTGACCAGCTCGCACAAGCCAAGGTGTTCTCAAAAATTGATTTAAGATCGGGGTATCATCAATTAAAGGTACGGACGGAAGATATCCCTAAGACAGCATTCACCTCCAGATACGGATTATACGAGTTCACAGTAATGCCGTTTGGACTGACGAACGCCCCCGCATATTTCGTCCACCTCATGAACAAAGTGTTTATGAAATTTATGGACAAATTTGTTGTGGTGTTCATTGACGATATTCTGGTATACTCAAGGACACCGGAAGAACATGCTGAACATCTCAGAATTGTATTGGGAGAATTAAGGAAACATCAATTGTACGCCAAATTCAGCAAATGTGAATTTTGGTTAAGACAGGTTGGTTTTCTAGGCCATGTACTGACCCAAGAAGGCGTTGCCGTAGACCCAGAGAAGGTCAAGGCCATACTTGGCTGGAAACCACCAGCCAACGTAACAGATTACGAAGTTTCCTAGGAATGGCCGGATATTACCGAAGGTTTATTGAAGGATTCTTCACCGTGGCAAAACCAATGACACAGTTACTCAAGAAAGATAAGAAATTTGTATGGACTGAAGCGTGCGAGAAAAGCTTGCAAGAACTCAAGAAGAAATTAACAACAGCACTGGTTTTGGTTGTGCCAGACGTACACAAAAGTTTTGAAGTGTATTGTGACGCATCCCGGAAGGGCCTCGGGTGCGTATTGATGCAAGACGGCAAAGTTGTCGTATATGCTTCCAGGCAACTACAGAAGCATGAAGAGAATTATCCTACTCATGACTTGGAGCTAGCAGCAGTCATCCATGCACTCAAAGAATGGAGGCACTTTTTGCTGGGAAATCGTTGTGAAATATATACGGATCATAAGAGCCTTAAATATATTTTCACGCAACCAGAGCTCAATTTACGACAACGACGCTGGTTGGAATTAGTCAAGGACTATGATGTCGGCATTCACTACCATCCAGGGAAAGCAAATGTAGTGGCAGACGCTCTTAGTCGGAACCCCAGCTCGGGCAACGACAGTCTACAGAACTTGAGGCCTGAAATTCAGCAGGAGCTCGCCAAACTCAACATGGTGATAGTCGCGGAGGGCAACGTATCAAATCTGGAGATACAGCCCACCCTAATGGAACAAATTAAGAAGGCTCAGCATGGACATCCCAGCATCGAAGGTATAAAGAGAAAAATGAGCCTTGGCAAGGCTTCAGAGTTCGTCGTAGACAATGAGGGAGTATTATGGTACGGGGACAGACTTTGCGTACCAAACATTGAGGACCTCAAACAGCAAATCCTAACCAAAGCCACACCACCCCATATTCAATCCACCCTGGAAGAACCAAAATGTACAAAGACATTTAGGAAAGGTTTTGGTGGCACGGTATGAAGAGGGATATAGCCACATTCATTGCATGTTGTGATTCATGTCAGCGCATTAAAGCTGAGCACCAAAAACCCACAGGTCTGCTACAGCCAAACAGGATACCTGAGTGGAAATGGGACGAAATTGGAATGGATTTTATCGTCGGACTACCTCGATCACAACGCAGAAATGATGCCATATGGGTCATCACAGATAGGCTAACCAAGGTAGCACATTTCATTCCTGTGAAGACGACCTACTCCACTCACAAGCTTGCTAAGCTTTATCTCTCCCTTATATTTTGTCTGCATGGAGTCCCAAAGACTATAATATCCGACCGGGGCACTCAATTTGTCTCTAAATTTTGGGATCACTTACAACAAGCTCTGGGCACTCAACTAGCATTCAGTACAGCGTACCACCCCCAGACTGATGGACAAACTGAACGCGTGAACCAAATCCTAGAGGACATGCTGAGAGCCTGTGTTCTCACCTATGGAACCAGTTGGGAGGAAAGCTTGCCATATGCCGATTTCGCATACAACAACAGTTACCAAACCAGCCTACAAATGGCACCTTTTGAAGCATTGTATGGACGGAGATGTCGTACCCCATTAAACTGGTCAGAAACAGGTGACAGTCGTATCTTCGGCCCAGGCATGCTCAAGGAAGCCGAGGAGAAAGTTAAACAAATCAGGGACTGACTCAAGACACCTCAAAGCCGACAAAAGAGCTATTACGATCGAAAACATCATGAGGTCAGCTTTGAACCCGGTGACTATGTATACCTACGAGTGTCTCCTATGTGGGGCCTGCGGCGGTTCAAAATTAAAGGGAAGCTAGCCCCAAGATTTATTGGACCCTTCTGTGTAGTTGCTCGAAGAGGCACAGTAGCCTACCAGCTAGACCTACCCAAAGAGTTGTCAGACGTCCACGACGTGTTCCACGTCTCACAGTTGAGGAAATGTGTGAGCAACCCGGAAAAGCATGTATCTCATGAGAGCATTGACGTGCAACCAGACCTCACCTATAGAGAGCGACCAATAAAAATATTGGAAGAGTCTGAAAGGAGAACCCGTCAGAAAACAATTAAATTTTTCAAGGTTCAGTGGAGCAATCACACCGAGGATGAAGCAACATGGGAAAGAGAGGATTTTCTTCAGGCAGAGCACCCACATCTATTCGAGGATCAGCTGAAATCTCGGGGACGAGATTTTTCCTAAGGGGGTAGGTGTTGTGACACCCAAAAATTTTATTTGGCTTTATCAAAAAATTTATTTGATTTGAAGGAGGTTATTTAAAAATTTTCTTCTACAGGACTCTCCTTCTCAAAAACTTTCTTTTATAACAAGTATTTTCCTTGAGTTCATCCAAAACTTGATCTTTGGTCTTGGAGGTTTTCATCTTGTGTTGACTCAACACAAATGTTTTTCATTGGGAAAGTTTTTGAAAATCTTTTCTTTTTAAAATAGCCCTATGGCATTTGGAATGATCCTTTCCCTTTCAAAATTTCCTCTTGCCATGACATAAGTGGAAAGCCGTCCCAAAAGCCATCTCCCCACTTTGTGTCAAGTCAAACTTCAAATCCAGCAAGTTAGACTTCCCCATGATTTTATCTCCATTTAATTCTAATCCAAAAACTTTTTCTGTCCTCTACTTTGACCCTTGGAGGCTTACAAAGGAACCACTAGTTCTCCTTTGAGTTTTGCCTCCAAACAAATTTCCCTGGCTAGTCTTTAGGACCCTCAACCAAGATCCAGGAAGATCCACTGGTCTCCAGTTCAAAATTTTCAAAATGTGCTTGCTGTAAGTTTGGGCCATATTTCCAAAATTTGGTGAAATTCATTTGTTTCCTTCTCCTAAAAATCTGAGAAAATTCAGGCAGCCTCTGGATGCATCAAGAGGTCACCTCACCAAGTCCCAGCTCCAGAAACATTTTCCTCGTGCCCAAATCATACCGTCGAACACCTGGAGGGCACGGTCACTGTCGAAGTTCAGAGATTCAGAAAACTGTTTCAGAAGCCAGTGTCGTTTTCTTCAGAAACTTACCTCGATCTCACCAGTAGCCGCGGTGGCGCCTTGCTCCCTTTTCCCCATTCTTATCCACCGCGCCGCATGGTCGCCTGGACGCTTGCGGGCATCGGCGACGAGCTGGCAGAGGTGCGCCTCCTCGTGAGCGGCGGCAGCAGCGCCCGTGGCGGCTGCCAGAGAGGCGCAGCGAGGGACGGCGCCGTACAGCACCGCCCAAGCCGCCAGAGACCACCGCGTGGCCGTCCCGTCCTCTGTGCACGCTGCAGAGCCATCGTCGTGAACTGGGAGGCACGTAGCGCGCTCCCTGCCGCCGTCGTGCCCGTACGGCCGTTCCGTCGAGGACCAGAGCATTACCCCAACCCGACCGAGGTTTTAGCGGAGAAACGGTGCTAGCGGACCACCACGATGATGCCCAACCGCCTAAACCTCCTGCCCGGCCTCTGCCTCGCCGTAATTTCTCGTCGGCGTTATCCCGTTCACGGCCACCTCCTCGGATCGCCTATAAAAGGAGGTCTCGAGCTGAAACTCGAACACGCACCATCCCTACACCCCACAAGTACCACGCCAAGCCACTGGGAGGACCTCGAGGAAGTCTTCTTCCCCAACTCCGGCCGCCTCGACCCGCTTCGGGACCGACAGGATTCACTCCCGTGCGTGCACCCCTGCCTCTCAACTCATGCCAGTAGTCTCCTAGTGCATCCACCTCTCTAACCCGCGCACCAATTTGGAGTTTGCAGCACCCACCGAAGAGTTCCACCCTCGCCCGAACCACCGTCCGCCGGAGATAGGGTCGCCGTCGACATGGTGCTCGCCGACGGCCAAGTCCACCACCCACCGACGCGGGAGAACACCCTGAACCCATAGGTACCCTTCGATCACCCTACCTCGCCGTGGATCAACGCCGGCGACCACCGCAGCCTTCGGGCGCCGGCGAACTCTGTTGGAGTTTGAACCTGACGGGTGGGACCCCCCGTCAGCCTCTCTTTCTTCCCCTTCGAATCATTTTCTGAAGGCGCCTTTGGGCAAAGTGTGTTTTCTCTCTGGGCTGGCGTATTTCTTACCGAAGCGTTTTTTGCTTTTTCAAACAAGCCCCTCGATCTTTTCTGTTTCATCACAGATTAGTCCTTGGACTAAAACCCTTATATCTTTTAAACAAAAGATGCTTTTTGATTGATTCTTTTTTTGTCAGTCTTATATTTTTGTCTAGTTTTTTTATAGTATTTTTTTGGAAAAAATTTGGAACAATTTTTATACACGCAACGGTTTTCACGTTAGTATATGGTTTCTTTATACCGTAGATTCCGGAGGAGGTGACAGAGCCGCGAACTTCGCCGAGCTAGACTCCGACTTCTCCGAACCAGGCAAGCATGTTTGAACCTTTGATATGATGGGTGTTTTGCATGTTTTCTTGAATAGTTTGTGCATGGCATATGGGCATCGGTGAGTGTTACGTTGCATGCAAGGCAGCTAACCGTGTGCTTCGAAGTTTACTGTGATCTTTTGATGAGAGATGACCTGATCATGTGGTGACATGAGAGGTAGTAAGATGGTATTATTGTAGCATGCCACTCTTATGTCATCCGATAAACTCTGACGTTAACGTGGACCGAGCCACGTTACCGTTCGTCCCCTTCCGTTCTGCCACATGTTTTCTGCAAAGAATACGGGTTAGTAAGTTGCAAACCTCTTTCCTTGTACACACCAGATAGAGGGGCCGGGATGAGGGTTCCATGGCCCTGATTAAAGCCAGTCATCCGGTCAGGGGGCATGGGTGTTTCCGGTTGGAACCGAGAGGGGGGCACCCCTTAGAGCGCGCGGTATAAATTTGATCCCATGCTACGCGAGGTTGTAGCCTCCCCGTCTCAAAGTTTTTCTTGAACGTTGCTTGGGGTGATTCCTGGCAACGGAATGTGGAATGGGTGTGTACTGGTTAGATGTGTTTCTCCTAAAATACCGTAAACGGAACTAGTCCCTTGTGACTACTGAAATCTGTTGGTTGTGGTTAAGAGTACAAACTCTGCAGAGTCAAAACCTTCTGAGTCATCGTGTCCATGGTCAAGGACCTGGGTCAATGTATCCAAACAGTATCCATATCAGCCCAGTGTCAGACCCCGTGTCAGTCTCCGTGGAAATTTTCGGTGAACAAGCTTGAGTGGTAAACCCGGTTGAATGTTATTACTGTGGATGGACTAACCATTTTATTATTTCGTACCTGAGTATTTACTTGAAATGATTTAACTTCATGAGCTACTGGAATATCGAGTTATGAAATATAAGCCCTTTATGTGATGTCGCTCAGACGTCCGACTGTGGCACTCTCGTTATTTATTTTTGATATAAGCCCTTTATGTGATGTCGCTCAGACGTCCGACTGTGGCACCCCGTTATTTACTTTTGATATAAGCCCTTTATGTGATGTCGCTCAGACGTCCGACTGTGGCACTCTTGTTATTTACTTTCGATATAAGCCCTTTATGTGATGTCGCTCAGACGTCCGACTGTAGCACTCTTGTTATTTACTTTTGATATAAGCCCTTTATGTGATGTCGCTCAGACGTCTGACTATGGCACTCTCGTTATTTACTTTTGATATAAGCCCTTTACGTGATGTCGCTCAGACGTCCGACTGTGGCACGCACTGTCGTCTATATTCCACTATAAGCCCTTTATGTGGTGTCGCCCTGACGCCCGACTGCGGCATTGCTAATTTATTTGTACCCTTTCGAGGAGTCATTTCAGACACTCGATTGGCCTTCAGTATTACATTGGGATTTCGGGAGGACTACCGCCCTTTTTATTTCCCATGCATTGCTATTTTATTATCTGAGAGCGCATTATTAATCTGTTCATATGCATCATGTTTGCATTTGTTATATCTTATGTCCAAACTGTCTTGCGAGTACTTTCATAGTACTCACCTGGCTTGTTGATTTGGCCAGATGTTGACGAAGGCGATCTCATGGATGATGAGTTTGATAGCGAGTCCGACGCCTAGAGGAATCCCAGCCAGTCCCGTGCGACCCTGGATTTGGTCACATGTATTATATACGCTTCCGCCACCCAAATAAAAGTCCTCGAGCCTCACTCTGAGGCTCGATGATGCTGTAAGATTTAGGAGTCATGTCACCCACTTCACCGTGACATGTCCACACCCACTTTTATTACGAGTCAGTAGTTATGCCACCACTCCATTGTGTCATATCCGCCTTTATGTATATTATCGGCGTGCTTGTAATAAATTGTTGAGCAGCCTCCGTTCAACCTTGTATTATATTTAGTACTCCTGGATTTTTTCTGTAATCAAGAATTTGTCTACCGGTAAGAAGGATTCTTCTCTACT
Organism: Aegilops tauschii subsp. strangulata; assembly: GCF_002575655.3. NCBI lineage: Eukaryota > Viridiplantae > Streptophyta > Magnoliopsida > Poales > Poaceae > Aegilops > Aegilops tauschii. Next base: position 74,398,800 of record NC_053041.3, read on the forward strand.
GGTCCGTTAAAGGGATCGGTTTCTCAATAAATATTTTTTTGGAAAACTGGTCGTGACACAAGCTCAGGAAGGACATGCGACAGAGAAGCTGTTCTGGTCGCAATTCGCTGCACAGGAGCGCCCGACTTTGCTAAACGACGAAATGGTGCAGTGGGCCGAGCTGCATAAGATGTCTAGAGCTGCCATGAAGGACGTCATAGTTCGGCTATGGCCGGCCGAACCCATTCCAAGCAGCTATTTTGGCTTGGTGCGGCGACTTGTCGATGCGCTACCCCGACTCGACGCAATCAAGCGGTCAGTGTGCATTGAGGGTGCACGGATGGCCTTCGCCCGCGTCAAGATGCCCTGCGCGAAGATGAAGGCCACTGTTATTGCAGTTGAGGGCCCTCCCAGAGGCAAGGACGACCGCACGCCGGAGCGCTACTAGGATGATGTCCTGGAGGGCGCCCGCTTGATAGAGGGTCAATGCTCAAAGGACATTATGTTCGAATGAATGTACCCAAACTGCTAGAACAATTTCATTGTGTATTAAGACTTTTGTGGTATATTTGTGCCTTTTTCTAAAAGTTATTTCTTCCTGTGTGGCCGTTTTTGTATTTCTGAGAGTTTTCCAGTCGGCGGCTTCAGCCCCCACGTAGATAATACGGGGGTGTTCAGAACAGCACATGATCACACTTAACCCAACATCTTGGTCTGTGAAGGAGGTGTCAGTGCGGCGAACCAGGCAATCAGACTATGTGTCGTTACCACTCTCACTTAACCATAGGAGTTTGACGATGGGGCTATAAAATAGCCCTTGGTATGTACGCGGCCATCCGGATGCGGATGCGTTACGCGTGTGACCGAAAAAAAAGTCCTTCGTATAATACGGAAGAAAATCGCTAAGGATTTTAGTAAGTCGTCGAGTGGCTGACCAGCTCTCGCCACATCATGACAGTCAGTTTTCGGCTTTCTCTACTAAGGTGGTTGACCGGACGAACCTGAAACACAATCGCACTAGTTCTCCCTTTACTACCCTAGCCGAACTAACGGAACGTAAGGTAGCAAACACAGGAGCCGGGCAACCCAACTATTGACCAAAGACATGATTCGGAGCCAGTGCATATAATGCCAAGCTTGGGACGCCGAAGTGTGCTTATAAAGCTATTCGGGCTTTTGTTTGGCATCACATATGTGGCCACATGGAGCCCCTGGCAATGTGTGCCGAGGTGAGTGAAACAACTGAAGAGACGGAAGAATAAGGTCCATACCAAATAAAAATTGTCTTCACTAGAATCCGTTTGATACGTCAAAACGTGATCTTATAGAGGGCACCATGATCACCGAGGCAATTTTACATGCTGTGGGTCTAAGAATAAGGCGAAAATCTCTATACAGGTCCTTGAATAAAGTGTTGGTCTACAAAAAATTCTTTGGAACTCCTGCCACACGTCTGCGCCGCTTTCGCCTTAGAGAGAGGGGTTCCTTGAGAGGAATAGTTTTCAGCTATCTGTACGGAACCGGGCTCGAGGAGAGTCCTTGTAAGTCCATGGGATGAATAGGTTTTAATGCACCTGTGGTAAAAGAGAAAAATAATTGATGAGAAAAAAGAAAAGAAGGCCATATAGGGTCAAACCGTATTATAGGCATGTCCGCATTGTGCCTCCGCCGATGCCCACGGTATTTTGAGTGCATAATTATGCACACTCGGTGCAAATTTCGCGGATGAGTGTGGCGATCGTCGGAGGCGAAACTGCTAGTCTAGCTCTGGAATTACCGAGATGTCAGCATGCGGGGCTAATTGGACTCGTTTAACAAAGTACGGTGGCTTGATGGCCGATGAGGTGTGCGGCTTGATAGGGCCGCTCTATATTTTGGCCGCGAGGGCCGCGGTATGCCCCACTGTACGGAGGGAGCGTTTCGTGTTTCCATTGACTGTTATAACGCCATGTGGGCCAGGCATCTTGAGTTTTAGATAAGCATAGTGCGGGACCGCATTGAAACGGGCGAAGGCGGTTCGTCCGAGTAGTGCATGATAGCCACTGCGGGAGGGGACAATATCGAAGATCAAGTTTTCGCTTCGGAAGTTGTCTGACGAACCGAAGACGACTTCCAGTGTTATTGAGCCCGTGCAGCGGGCCGCTGCACCAGGTATTACTCCTTTGAAGGCAGTTTTAGTGGGCTTGATTCTTGACGGATCAATGCCCATTTCATGGACGGTGTCCTGGTAAAGCAGGTTGACACTACTACCACCGTCCATGAGGACTCGCGTAAGGTGGAATCCATCGATGATTGGTCGAGGACCAGAGCTGCCGAACCCCCATGACGGATACTGGTTGGGTGGTCCTTCCGATCGAAAGTGATCGGGCGAGTCGACCATGGGTTGAATTTTGGGGCGACCGGCTCTACGCTGTAGACGTCCCTTAATGCACGTTTGCGCTCCCGTTTAGGGATGTGAGTGACATAGATCATGTTCACTGTTTTGACTTCGGGGGGGAATTTCTTCTGTCCCCCTGTGTTCGGTGGAAGAGGCTCTTCATCGTCGTCCTCGTTGGGCGGCCCTTTCCCCTTGTGTTCAGCGTTGAGATTGCCGGCTTGTTTAAAAAAACAACAGTTTCTGTTGGTATGATTGGCAGGTTTATCGAGGGTGCCGTGAATCTGGCAAGGCCGATCAAGTATTCTGTCCAAACTGGATGGACCATCTCTGTTTCCCTTGAATGGCTTCTTCCGTTGACCGGGTTTGGAGCCACTGAATCCGACATTGACTGCCGTGTCTTGGGTTCCTTCGTTATTGTTTTGATGCTTGTGCTTGTTGCATCGTGGCTTGCCATTGCTGTCCCTGGCTTCGGAGGTGCCAGGGTCGCTGGTGCTATTGCTTCTACGAGCTAGCCAGCTATCTTCTCCCGCGCAAAAGCGGGTCATAAGTGCGGTAAGGGCTGCCATGGACTTCAGTTTTTCCTGGCCGAGGTGTCGGGCGAGCCATTCATCTCGGACGCTATGTTTGAAGGCCGCGTGGGCTTCGGCGTCTGGACAATCCACAATCTAGTTCTTTTTAATTAAGAACCTGGTCCAGAGCTGCCGGGCTGATTCTCCGGGTTGCTGGATTATGTGGCTAAGATCGTCGGCGTCTCGGGGCCGAACATAGGTACCTTGGAAGTTGTCTCTATAGGCATCCTCCAACTCTTCCCAGCTACCAATAGAGTTTTCTGGTAGGCTGTTCAGCCAGTGTCGTTCTGGCCCCTTGAGTTTTAGGGGGAGGTATTTGATGGCATGTAGATCATCACCGCGTGCCATGTGAATGTGGAGAAGAAAATCTTCAATCCATACTGTGGGATCTGTTGTGCCCTCGTATGATTCAATGTTCACGGGTTTAAACCCTTCTGGGAACTGGTGCTCCATTACCTCATCGGTGAAGCATAGGGGGTGTGCGGCGCCTCTGTATCGGGCCACGTCGCGACGCAGTTCGGAGGAGGTCCATATGCAGTTTTCGGCCAGGGTGAGGTTGTGGTTGTCGCACCAGGCCTGACGACCATCGTCTCGCGCTGGGGCACGTCCCCTTGATGCATAGATTGATCTGGTCTGACCGGCTCTATTGTCCAGGTCATGTCGTAGGTCGCAAGTGTATCCTGCATCCGCTGTTTCTCTGCCTCTACGACGGTTTGGTGCGGGCTGGTGTTCGGCTTGAGTTGCCGCTCTGTCCCGGCCACGTGGTGGTCGGTCAGGCCTGTCAACAGCGTCATGCGTTGGTGGTATGGGCTCCCGGGCCTCATCGTCGAATTGAGGTAGCAGCTTGCACTTTGGGTAGCCCTTTGTTGGGCGTTCAAGGCCGTATTCCTCGGCTGCCAGGACATTAGTCCATCTATCATTGAGCAGATCCTGATCAACTTGAAGTTGCTGCTGCTTCTTTTTCAGACTTCTTGCAGTGGCTATTAGCCGGCGCTTAAAGCGCTCTTGTTTGAGGGGTTCCTCTGGCACGATGAAATCTTCGTCGCCGAGGCTTACATAGTCTTCGGAGAGTGGTAGATAGTTGCTATCCTCCGAGTCCTCGTTCCCTGCTGGCTCGTCAGGGTCAACCTGCCTGTCCTCCCGATCATCCTGTTCGGATGTTGGTTCGATGGGGGCTTCTTGGTCTTCGGCGTTCTCTGGAGTATTATTGTCGGTATTACTATCTTTTCCATGACGCAATTTAGAGCGGCGCCGCTGACGTCGACGCTTTGGTGGTATCCCAGGAGGTTCGTCCTCGACTGGATCCTTCTCATCATCGTTGTCGCCTTCTTTAGGTGTGTCCACCATGCACACGTCATATGAGGAAGTGGTCGTCCAGCGTCGGGTGAACGGCGGGATTTGGGCCTGCTCATCTCCGGCATCATCGTCCATACCGTTGATGTCTTCGGAGGCGTAATCCAGCATGTCGGTTAGATCCTCGACAGTGGCTATGAAGTGGGTGGTGGGTGGGAAGTAAAATTCCCCGCTCTCAGCCCCCAGTCCGGGCTGGGCGCAATTCGGAAGTGATTCCTCTGTGATGGCGAGGGATCGCATTAAGTCCAAAGCCTCGTTTAGGAGCGAGGTTTGGACCGAGAAGCGAGAGTCTGCGGGGCTGACCAGGGCGAGAGCCTCCTGGCCACGCCTGCTCAACGCAGACCTCGAGAGTTCGGATTTAGAGTATGAGGGAGAGTCCGGCAATTCAGCAGCGGGGAGAGCTCGGTTCATCTTCGGGTCAGCCGATGACGCCGTCCCCTCCAGACCTCCACTGGCAAGTCCCATAACTGCGGGGAGTCCAGCAGGCTCTAAACTCCCGTCTTCGGGTCTGATAGTCGGCTCTGGATCTGAGGCCAGAGCGGCGGTCGGGGCCGCGAACCCTTCGGAGATCAAGTCTCCTCGGATATCAGCAACGTAGTTTAAGTTCACGAAACTGATCTGACGACCAGGGGCGTAGCTGTCAATCTGCTCAAGGTGGCCAATCGAGTTGGCATGCAGTGCGAAGCCGCCGAATACGAAAATCTGTCCGGGGAGAAAGGTCACCCTCAAGGCAGCGTTGTTATGGGTGATCGATGGAGCCATCGAACCTTCTATTAATGGCACAGAGGAACTCTTAATGAAAGCACCAATGTCGGTGTCAAAACCGGCAGATCTCGGTAGGGGGTCCCGAACTGTGCGTCTAAGGATCGAAGGTAACAGGAGACAGGGACATGATGTTTACCCAGGTTCGGGCCCTCTTAATGGAGGTAATACCCTACTTCCTGCTTGATTGACTTTGATGAGTATAGGGGTTACAAGAGTTGATCTACCTCGAGATCGTAATGGCTAAACCCTAGATGTCTAGCCTGTATGATTATGATTGCTTCTACGGACTAAGCCCTCCAGTTTATATGGATACCGGAGGGGCCTAGGGTTGTACAGTGTTGGTTTACAGAGAAAATAATCTTCATATCCGAACGTTAAGCTTGACATCCACGCAAAGGAGAGTCCCATCCGGACACGGGGGAAAGCCTTCCATCTTGTATCTTCACGGCCCATCAGTTCGGCCCATGTCACATAGCCCAGACGCCCGAGGACCCCCTAATCCAGGATTCCCTCAGCCGGCTCGTCACCTAAGCCGTCGGCGGTCGTCGGGGCGGGGTTGCGCTGGGCCCGGGTGCGGCCGGAGTGCACCTCGCCGGGTGGTGAAGACGTTGTCTTCTGCTGGTCGCCGGGTCCATTGACGCCGGCGGAGCCGGATCCCGCCGGCTTGGCGAGTTGGTTGAGGCGGTCCTGCTGCGCGTTCGCCGCGTCGAGGAGGTCATTCACCCGCTTCAGGCGGTCCTTCAGGTCTTCGCCCGCGAGCTGATCCAGACCGACTGCGGCCGCTTGGGCGGTGTGCATGTTCTTCATGGGAGTCTCGTAGATGGGCGGGATGGTGCCGAAGGCACGGCCGATCGTGCCGCCCCGGGCTCGCACGTCGGCGACCGGGCTTGGCTCGGCCGCGGTAGGCGTGAATCCGTAGGCATCGTTGCGCTCCAGCTGAGCGGAGTACAGGCGACGATGCGTGGCGGCGAGCGTCTCGGTCAGGTCCAGCAGGCGCTGGCAGTCCTCCTCGAGCCGAGTCCGGGCCTCGGCGATGTTGGAGGCGTCGATGTCAGTGGCGATGGGGGCACGAAGGCTCTGCATCATGGCGCGCAGCGGGTTGGGCGAGCCGGCCCGATCCGCTGCGGCCCTGGCTTCGGCAGCCTTCCTCGCCGCGCTGGACGAGGAGGAGGCGCCGGTGTCAGTGACGAAGACCTCCACGCAGAGGTCCACCGCCTCGGCGGGAGTGCTGCCGCCAAGGGAAAGGGGGAGTCGGAGAAGTCAAGTACCTCGCTGGGATACTCGTCGGCCGCGGGCGCATCGGAGATGCACAGCGCGGCAAAGGAGGCGGCGAGCGCGTCGATGACGTCGTCCGCTAGCGTGACGTGCTTGTCGGAGTCGAAGGGGAGCCCCATCTGGAACATGCTTCCAGCCAGGACCTCGAGCTTCCCCACGGTGGGCGCCAACTGTCGTGGTGGGTGCATGGCAGATGCCAAGGGATGGCTAAAGAGAGGAGGAGGCTCGAGGGCACTGGTGGGCTCCAGAGGCGACGTCGGCATGAGCGAGCGTGGGACGCAAGGCATACCCAGGTTCGGGGCTCTCCGGAGAGATAACACCCCTAGTCCTACCGAGTGTGGTTTATAGGTAACAGTACAGAGTTGCTCCTAGAGTTGTATGGAGGAAGAAGGAAGGCAGGCCAAGGCTTAGGCTGCTCCCTCTCCTTGTGTGTGTGGCTAGTCTGCTTGCTTGTGTTCGGTGAGTGCTGGTCACCCGTATGCATGAGGGCTCCTGGGGGGGGGGGGGGTTTATAGGTCAACGCCCCAGGGATAAAATGGTAATTTACAAGGCCGTGGGGCCGGGTTGTCACCGTTCGGGAAGCCGGTGCTGGGACTCGCCGGGTGTCAGGGCTCGCCGGGTTCTCCGGGCGCGGGCCCCGCATGCCTAGGGGCACTGTTCGCCGTCTTGTCGATCGTCAGGGAATGGCCGGGTTGAGTCGGCTACAGTGGTGCTCCGTCAGGTCACTGCTTGCTGGCGTCAGCAGTGACAACGGGCGCACTGTTGCCATGCCGGCCCTGGTCAGCGGGTAGGTGGGGCACTGTTGCCACGCCCCAGCTGACCAGAGGCATGGGCGGGGCACTGTTGCCTCGGACATCCATGGATGGAGACTCGTCCCATCGTACGGCTAGGATGGGATGGGAGCTGACCCGATGCCGGGTCGAAGAACGCGCCAAAGGTGGAGCTGGTTTGTTGGAGAAGTCTTGGTGTGCCGGGTTCGGCCGCCTTGTGCTGGCCGTTGGGGCCGGGTTGAGGAGTCCGGCTGGGTTGGAGAGTTCGGCCGGGTCGAGGGGCTTGGCCGGGTCGAGCAACCCGGCCAAGCGTGAGCCGGCTTGAGGGGCGATGCTGGCCCCGATGTTTTGAAAAGGATCCGGGTTCCGTTGCCTGCCCGGGGTTCATTCCCCGACACAATGATTTTACTATAAATTCTATTAATGTCAATTGTGTAATTAATATGCAAAACCCCAAGCTTGGGGATGCTAATTTTGCTATGTCCACTACTTGTTGCAATGTTCATGATTGGGGCGATGATTCTTATGATCTTGAAAATTTATTTAAATCTCATGATGAATATGCTTGCGATAATATTAAAAGTGGGTTTGTAAGAGTGTCAACTTTAGCTAAGAATAATCCCACATATTTGGAGAGTTTTCAATCTTACGAGTTTTTTTATGAAAGTGGGCTTGGAGAGGTCATGACTTTATTTGATGATAATCCCACTATTTTGGAAGAGTGTCAACTTTACATGCATGTGGATCATGAAGAGAATATTTTTTGTGATAGTTATATTGTTGAATTTGAATATGATCCTATATGTAATTATTATGAGAGAGGCAAATATGGTTGTAGAAATTTTCATGTTACTAAATTACCTCTCATTATGTTGAGATCGTCAATATTTTATTCCTCTTCTTTGCATATGCTAGATGGTTCTTGTCTTGATAATTTGTTTGCTTATAAAATTCCTATGCATAGGAAGGATGTTAGACTTAAATATGTTTGTCACATGTTTTATGATGCTCACTTGATGCTTCTGATTGCTCTCTGACTATGGCGCCAGAAAAGCTCCTGTTTGCTAGGACTACGTCGGTATTTCCCCAAAGAGGAAGGGATGATGCAGCACAGCGACGGTAGGTATTTCCCTCAATGATGAAACCAAGGTTATCGAACCAGTAGGAGAACCAAGCAACACAACGTAAACAGCACCTGCACACAAATAACAACACCTCGCAACCCAACGTGTTAAAGGGGTTGTCAATCCCTTTCGGGTAATGATGCCAGAAATTTGTAATAGATTGAAATAATAGATTGCGAATAAAATAAAGTGCAGCAAAGTATTCTTGTATTTTTGGTTTAATAGATCTTAATAAAAATGCAAAGGAAAAGTACGTAGATCGCAAGCAAATATATGAGAAAGAAGACCTGGGGGCCATAGGTTTCACTAGTGGCTTCTCTCGAGAAAAAATAGCAAATGGTGGGTAAACAAATTACTGTTGGGCAATTGATAGAACTTCAAATAATTATGACGATATCCAGGCAATGATCATTACATAGGCATCGCGTCCAAGATTAGTAGACCGACTCCTGCCTGCATCTACTACTATTACTCCACACATCGACCGCTATCCAGCATGCATCTAGTGTATTAAGTTCATGGAAAAACGGAGTAATGCAATAAGAACGATGACATGATGTAGACAAGATCCGTTTATCTATTGCGTAGATATAGATCCCATCTTTTTATCCTTAGTAGCAACGATACATACGTGTCATTTCCCTTTCTGTCACTGGGATCAAGCACCGTAAGATCGAACCCACTACCAGGCACCTCTTCCCATTGCAAGATAAATAGATCAAGTTGGCCAAACAAACCCCAAATATCGGAGAAGAAATATGAGGCTATAAGAGATCATGCATATAAGAGATCAAAGAAACTCAATAACTCTCATGGATATAAAAAGATATAACTAACCATAAACTCGAAGTTCATCAGATCCCAACAAACACACCGCAAAAAGAGTTACATCATATGGGTCTCCAAGAGACCATTGTATTGAGAATTCAGCGAAAGAGAGAAAGCCATCTAGCTACTAACTACAGACCCGAAGGTCTACAAAGAACTACTCACGCATCATCGGAGAGGCACCAATGGAGGTGGTGAAACCCCATCCGAGATGGTGTCTAGATTGGATCTGGTGGTTTTGGACTCTGCGGTGGCTGGATGAATATTTCGTCGACTCCCCTAGGGTTTCTGGATGTTTGGGGTATTTATTGAGCAAAGAGGCGGTCCGGGGGGCACCCGAGGTGGGCACAACCCACCAGGGTGCGCCTGGGCCTCCTGGCGCGCCCTGGTGGGTTGCCCCCTCCTCGGGACTCCCCCCAGGTGCAACCAGGGCCCAACATCTTCCTTCTGGTCCATAAAAAATCTCCGTGAAGTTTCATAACATTTGGACTCCGTCTGATATTGATTTCCTGCGATGTAAAAAACATGCAGAAAACAGCAACTGGCACTTGGCACTATGTCAGTAGGTTAGTACCAAAGAATGATATAAAATGACTATAAAATGATTATAAAATATCCAAGATTGGTAATAAAACAGCATGGAACAATCAAAAATTATATATATGTTGGAGACGTATTAGCATCCCCAAGCTTAACTCATGCTCGTCCTCGAGTAGGTAAGTGATAAAAACAGAATTTTTGATGTGGAGTGTTGTTTATCAAGTCATATCATATTCTTTTCTTTATAGCATGGACATTTGGACTTTTATGTGATTCAAAGCAATAGTCTAGTTTTGACATAATAATTTAGATACTCAAGCATATCAACAAGCAACCATGTCTTTCAAAATATCAATGCTAAAATAAGTTATCCCTAGCCCATCGTGCTCAAACATTGATCCATTCATGAAACACACTCGAATATTAGCTACACCCAATACTTAAGCATGGTCATATTGCCTCTTAGTTGGTGCTTTTATAAGAGAAGATGGAGACTCAAATTCAAAAATAAAAATTGCATAAAGTAAAAGAAAGGCCCTTCGCAGAGGGAAGTAGGGATTTGTAGAGGTGCCAGAGCTCAAAGCGAAAAAAATAGAGATAAAAACATTTTGGGAGGTGTATCCATCCCACCAACGAAAACAACTGTCGGATTTCGAGTTCCGGCAAAACCCTTGAGGTTCGAACACTGGTGCACATGAAGATCTCTCCCCCCTCTAGCTCGCTCGCATCAAGATCTCACAGCCTAGCTCGCCGAACCCAAAGAACAAAGGGACACAAGATTTATACTGGTTCGGGCCACCGTTGTGGTGTAATACCCTACTCCAGTGTGGTGTGGTGGATTGCCTCTTGGGCTGAGGATGCAGAGTACAAGGGAAGAACAGCCTCCTGAGGAGAGGTGCTCTTGTGCTCGGTGAGCTTGTGTGGTGGTTGGTGAACTAGGTGATCCATCCCCCTCCTACGATGGTGGCTAGTCCTATTTATAGAGGCCCTGGTCCTCTTCCCAAATATTGAGCGGGAAGGGATTCCACAACGGGCAGTTTGAAGGGGAACAGCTAGTACAAGCTATCCTGACTAAAGGTGGTCTTCGTCTGCCAAAGGCTCTGGTGGTGACGCCATCTTGGGCTCCACGGTGACCTCCGTCTTGCCGTCCTCTTGGTCTTGGTCTCGTTGCACCAATATGGAAACCTTTGCCTGATGCCTCGGGACTCCTCGCCTGCGATTGCCCCCTTTAGCACCAAAGGGGAAATGAGGACACTGCGCGCGCTGGCGCCCGCCTGGCCTTGGTCGTCATGGCTTACGTCACGGGAACCTCGCGAGGTTCCCCTTGCCTTGATCTCTCCACCCCTCGCGAGCTAGCCTCGTGAGGCTGCCCCTGAGGAGGTCTTGCATCGTCCGCCTCGCGAGGCTTGGCCCCTAGCGAGGGTCTTGAGGGTTTGCTGATGAAGATGGGTCGTACGGGGCCGCTAGTGGAGCTACGCTGTGGGCCGCGGGCAGGCAAGTCTGGGGACCCCCGTTCCCAGAACACCAACAACGATGTAGAGCTACGAACACTTTCCATGCTAGATATGCCATAGGCGGTTCCCAAACAGAAAATAAAGTTTGTTCCTTTTTCCACCATACTTTCACTTTCCATGGCTAACCGTATCCACAGGTGCCTTCCTTACCAACACTTTCCAAGGAATTTATTATTTGACAACATAAAGTAAATTCATTTTTGCATTTCGGGACTGGAAATCCCTAAAATCTTTGCCTTACTCTCGTGCAATGACAAGTGAATAAACACTCATCGTGAGAATAACACATCCATCATGGAAAATATTAGCCACCTGTTACCGTTTCGCGAGCGAAACAAATACACAAAAGAGAAGTTTATTTTGAAAATTAGAGATGGCACATGCAAATTTGCTTAGAACGGCAAAAGAATACCGCATATAGGTAGATATAGTGGACTCATGTGGCAAAACTGGTTTAAAGGATTTTAGATGCACAAGTAGAGGTCATACTTAGTGCAAAATGAAGGCTGGCAAAAAGATTGAGAAGCGACCAACCAAGAAATGAATAATCTCATAAGCAAGCATTAAGCATAATTAACACCGAATAATGCACCACAAGTAGGATATAATTTTCATTGCATGATTATTGACTTTCGTGCATGCATAGGGAATCACAAACCTTAACACCAATATTCTTACTAGAGCATAATTACTCATCAACATAACTCACATATCACAGCATCATATCTCAAAACTATTACTAACAATCAAGTTTATTTTGTCCAATGATCTTCATGACATTTTTTTTTCTTTATCCTTCTTGGATATCTATCACTTTGGGACTAATTTTCATGTGTTGCTTTTCATAAGCTCAAACAAGTATAAGTGAAGATCATGAGCATAAAATTTTTCTTTCTCTCAAAATAATTTAATTGAAGCAAGAGAGAATTTCTTCAAAATTTAACTAACTCTTAAACAAATCTAAGTGAACCAAGAGAGCATTTCTTCAAAAATACTAAGCACACCGTGCTCAAAAAGATATAAATGAAGCACTAGAGCAAGTCCTAGCTCATAAAAGATTTAAGTGAAACACATAGAGCAATTCTAACAAGTCATGATATAATTTTGGCTCTCTCGAATAGGTGTGTACAGCAAGGATTGATGACTTAAAACACAAAATAAAGCAAGCAAAGACTCATATCATACAAGACGCTCCAAGCAAAACACATATCATGTGACGAATAAAAATATAGTCTCGAGTAAAATACCGATGGTCGTTAGAAGAAAGAGGGGATGCCACTCGGGGGCATCCCCAAGCTTAGTTGGTTGCTCATTCTTGGATAATAGCTTGGGATGCCGGGGCATCCCCAAGCTTAGGCTCTTCTATCCTTCTTTCATCCATCGTAAGATAACCCAAAACTTGAAAACTTCAATCACACAAAACTCAACAAAACCTTCGTGAGATCCGTTAGTATAAGAAAGCAAACCACTACTATAAGTGCTGTGCCAAACCAATTCATATTTTGTTTTTGTATTATATCTACTGTATTCCAACTTTTCTATGGCAAAAATTCATCAAAGAAACCATAGATCCATCAAAATAAGCACACAACAAAAAGAAAACAGAATCTGTCAAAACAGAACAGTCTGTAGTAATCGGACTTTTGCGAATACTTCTGGAACTCCAAAACTTCTACCAAATTAGGACGACCAGGGTAATTTGTATATTAATATTCTGCAAAAAGAATCAGGGAAAAATCTCTTTTCTGTGATTTATGAAAATTATTTTCGTGAGCACAAAGTTTCTATCTTTTTCAGCAAGATCAAACAACTATCACCCAAGAAGATCCTAAAGGCTTTACTTGGCACAAACACTAATTAAAACACAAAAAACACAATCATAACAGTAGCATAATTGTGCAAACACACAAAAACAGAAAGCAAAAAGCAAAAATAAATTTTATTCATTGGGTTGCCTCCCAACAAGCGCTATAGTTTTACGCCCTTAGTTAGGCATAAGGCAAGGACCTAAGTTTTGTCATCTTTGATTCGAGATCCATAAGATGCCCTCATGATTGATTCATAAGGTGGCCTAATTTTTGTTCTAGTAAAGTGTTCCATACCCTTCCTCAAAGGAAATTGGAACTTAATATTGCCTTCTTTCATATCAATCACGGCATTGATAGTGCGTAAAAACGGTCTTCCAAGAATAATTGGACAAGACAGATTGCAATCAATATCAAGAACAATAAAATCTATGGGCACATAATTCCTATTTGCAAGAATAAGAACATCATTAATTCTTCCCATAGGCTTTTTAATAGTAGAATCTGCCAAGTGCAAATTCAAGGAACATTCTTCAAGATTGGTAAGACCAAGCACATCACATAAAGATTTTGGAATTGTAGAAACACTAGCACCCAAGTCACACAAAGCAAAACACTCATAATTTTTAATCTTGACTTTGATAGTAGGTTCCCATTCATCATGCAATTTTCTAGGAATTGACACTTCTAATTCCAATTTTTCTTCCAAAGCTTTCATCATAGCATCAACAATATGTTCAGTAAAGGCTTTGTTTTGTTCATAAGCATGGGGTGAATTTAGCATGGATTGCAACAAATAAATACAATCAATCAAAGATCAACTATCATAATTAAAGTCTTTGTAATCCAAAAGAGTGGGTGCATCACTAACTAAAGTTTTGACCTCTCCAAACCCACTTTTATCAATTTTCCCAACAAGATTTTCACCCTCCGAAATATTGGGACGCCTTCTACCTAAAGTTGACTCTTCTCCAGTCCCTTTTTCATCAATCTTATATTTACTAAACAGAGAATTTTCTGGAAAGCATAAAGGAGTGTTTGAAGGAGTTTTTCAAAGAAAGACCTCGGTGAAGCTGCTTACATATTGAGCATCAAGATCTATAGAGATAGATCAAGACGCTTGATAAGTTTTTTCAATGAGTAGATACCTTGACAAGTTTTTGAAGTAGTTCAAAATGGAACAGTCAAAGAAAGAGTTCTTGCTTGTGTTGCAAGGTGTGAAGTTGAGTAAGACTCAAAGCCCGACCACGGCAGAAGATAGAGAGAGAATGAAAGTCATTCCCTATGCCTCAGCCATAGGTTCTATAAAGTATGCCATGCTGTGTACCAGACCTATTGTATACCCTGCCCTGAGATTGGCAAGGGAGTACAATTTTGATCTAGGAGTAGATCACTGGACAGCAGTCAAAATTATCCTTAGAGGACTAAGGAAATATTTCTCGGTTATGCAGGTGATAAAGAGTTTGTCATAAACAGTTACGTTGATGCAAGCTTTGACACCGATCTAGATGACTCTAAGTCACAATCTAGATACATATTGAAAGTGGGAGCAATTAGCTAAAGTAGCTCCGTGGAGAGCATTGTAGACATAGAAATTTGCAAAATACATACGGATCTGAATTTGGCAGACGCGTTGACTAAACTTCTCTCAAAAGCAAAACATGATCACACCTTAGTACTCTTTGGGTGTTAATCACATGGCTATGTGAACTAGATTACTGACTCTAGTAAACACTTTGAGTGTTGGTCACATGGCAATGTGAACTATGGGTGTTAATTGCATGGTGATGTGAACTATTGGTGTTAAATCACATAGCGATGTGAACTAGATTATTGACTCTAGTGCAAGTGGGGGACTGAAGGAAATATGACCAAGAGGCAATAATAAAGTTATTATTTATTTCCTTATTTCATGTTAAATGTTTATTATTCATTCTAGAATTGTATTAACCAGAAACTTAGTACATGTGTGAATACATAGACAAACAGAGTGTCCCTAGTATGCCTCTACTTGACTAGCTCGTTAATCAAAGATGGTTAAGTTTCCTAGCCATAGACGTGTGTTGACATTTGATGAACGGGATCACATCATTAGAGAATGATGTGATGGACAAGACCCATTCGTTAGCTTAGCATTATGATCGTTTCAGTTTCATTGCTACTGCTTTCTTCATGACTTATACATGTTCCTCTGACTATGAGATTATGCAACTCCCGAATACCGGACGTCACAACGTAACTGGGTGATTATAAAGATGCTCTGCATGTGTCTCTGAAGGTGTATGTTGAGTTGGCATATATCGAGATTAGGATTTGTCACTCCGTGTATCGGAGAGGTATCTCTGGGCCCTCTCGGTAATGCACATCACTATAAGCCTTGCAAGCATTGTGACTAATGAGTTAGTTGCAGGATGATGCATTACAGAACGAGTAAAGATACTTGCCGGTAACGAGATTGAACTAGGTATGAGGATACCGACGATCGAATCTCAGGCAAGTAACATACCGATGACAAAGGGAACAACGTATGTTGTTATGCGGTTTGACCGATAAATATCTTCGTAGAATATGTAGGAGCCAATATGAGCATCCAGGTTCCGCTATTGGTTATTGACCGGAGATGTGTCTCGGTCATGTCTACATAGTTCTCGAACCCGTAGGGTCCGCACGCTTAACGTTCGATGATGATTTGTATTATGAGTTATGTGATTTGATGTACCGAAGGTTGTTCGGGGTCCTGGATGAGATCACGGACATGACGAGGAGTCTCGAAATGGTCGAGACGTAAAGATCGATATATTGGAAGGCTATATTCGGACATCGGAAAGGTTCCGAGTGATTCGGGTATTTTTCGGAGTACCGGAGAGTTACGGGAATTCGCCGGGAGAAGTAATGGGCCTTATTGGGCTTTAGTGGAGAGAGGGGAGAAGGGCCAAGAGGTGGCGCGTGCCTCCCCCCTGCCCAAACTGAATTGGACAAGGGGTGGGGGCGCGGCCCCCCTTTACTTCTCCCTCTCCCTCTCTTTCCTTCTCTCCTACTCCGAAGAGGAAAGAGGAGGGGAATCCTACTTGGACTGGGGAGTCCTAGTAGGATTCCCCACACCTGGTGCACCCCCCTTGGGCCGGCCACCTCTTCCCTCCCCTCCTTTATATACGTGGCCAGGGGGCACCCCAAAGGCACTCCAAGATTTGTTTTAGCCGTGTGCGGTGCCCCCCTCCACAGTTACACACCTCGTTCATATCGTCGTAGTGCTTAGGCGAAGCCCTGCGCCGGTAACTTCATCATCACCATCGCCAAGCCGTCGTGCTGATGGAACTCTCCTTCAGACTCAACTGGATCCAGAGCCCGAGGGACGTCATCGAGCTGAACGTGTGCTGAACGCGGAGGTGCCATACGTTCGGTACTTGGATCGGTTGGATCGTGAAGACGTTCTACTACATCAACCGTGTTACTAAACGCTTCCGCTTTCGGTCTACGAGGGTACGTAGACACACTCTCTCCGCTCGTTGCTATGCATCTCCTAGATAGATCTTGCGTGATCGTAGGTAAAAAAATTGAAATACTGCGTTCCCCAACATTAGCATGGAAGATACGGACCGCCCCCTCTCGCTCCATGAGCGGTTCAGGCACACAAAAAAGATGTACATTTGAAATTTTAGAGGTGGCACATGCAAATTTACTTGGAACGGCAGGGTAATACCGCATATAGGTAGATATGGTGGACTCATCTGGAATAACTTGGGTTTAAGGATTTTGATGCACAAGGAGTATTCCCTCTTAGTACGGGCGTAGGCTAGCAGATAAGATGAGAAGTGGACAGCTAGAGAGCGAAGACGGTCGTGAACATGCATTATGCATAATCAACATTGAATACTAGCATGAGTAGGATATGAACACCATGAACATAAATATCGTAGAGGCTATGTTGGTTTTGATTCAACTACATGCATGAACATGTGCCAAGTCAAGCCACTTGAAACATTCAGGAGAGGATACCGTATCATCATACTATATCACAATCATTTTAATGCATGTTGACATTCAAGATAAATCATTATCCACTCCTGGCTACTTAAGCATGGCATGAGAAACTATAATATCTAATTGACATTGCAAACATGTTTGATCATAATATGTTGAATCATGGATACTAGGTTAAACATATTTACAAAAACAGAACAAGTTGAGTTCATACCCGCTTCTCTCTGCCACAGTCACTTCATCAAATATCGTCATTATTGCCTTTCACTTGCACGACCGAATGATATGAAAATAATAATAGTGCAAGAGTGTTGTGGATTAAGCTGGAATCTGCAAACATTTTATTCAAAAGGAGGAGACAAGGTAATATGGGCTCTTTGTTAGATCAACAGTAATGCATATAAGAGCCACTCAACATTTTCATCATGGCCTTCTCCTTGGTACGACTCAAGGAAAAGAAAAGAAATTCAGAGAAACACGCTAAAATATTTTTGGAGTTTTTAGTTTTTCTTGAAGAAAGCAATTTAAAGAAAGAAAAACAAAAATGAGAAAAACTATTTACATGGGAGAGCTCCCAACAAGCAAAAGAAGAACAGAGAAATCCTTTTGGGTTTTCTTTTAATACTACAACTAATTAAACTAGAAATAAAAATCAAAAAAGAAGTAAGATATATTTTTTTGGATTTTCTCAAAGTTTTTCGAACACACAAGAAGAAAGCGAGACAATAAATCTAACATGGATAATACAATGAAAAACTGTGGACACTGACAACTGGAATGAAATGTGTGAACATGAATAAAATGTCGGTGGAAATACGTACTCCCCCAAGCTTAGGCTTTTGGCCTAGCTTGGTAATCACCATCCAAAGCCTGGATAATAATCTGAATGATAACTCATGGAGGCTCTTGGTGCAGCCTCCTCAGCCCGTCGAGCATCCTCGACCTCCGCATTGTACGAGCGGGCCTCGCTCTCAAGAACATAATATCTTCTTTTGCTGTGATAATCAAAGAGAGCAGGCGCAGGCAAAACAACAGGTACAATGGGTTCTTTATTGAACCTCAAGTTATAAGTATAATTATCGACTGTGCCCATAAGGAACTTATGACGTTTCATGGCCTCAAAGTCTAAGTACTGAGTAGGTAGGATGGGATCACTAGGCAGAGGTGACACGCCAACCTCTTTAGCTAAACGAGAAGCATAAATCCCACCATAAAAGTGACCACTCTCAGCATTACGTTGCAGCCTACGTGCAACGATTGCTCCAAGATTATAACGTTTAATTCTGGTCAAAGCTCTGTGTATGAGGCTCAAGTCATGAGCACATAGTGTGCTACAATCTTGCTTGCCTATGATGCATTTGCCATTAAAGAGTGCAAGGTAGTGAATTGATGGGAAATGAATACTTTTTATTCTACCTTGTGTCACTCCTCTATTCTCTCCATAGCAAAGATTAATCAAAAATGACTCATACTCAGATTTTGGCGGTTCGTCCAGCGAACCCCAATACGGAATTTTACAGGCATCACAAAACACCTCTAGAGGCATGGTAAATGGATGTCATAAAGACTAAATGAAACTCTAGACTCGCGAGGATGAAATTTAGATTTCTTGGTGAACGTCTCTGTGAGGTTGAGATGTTGGATGCATGTATCTTCGATGTAGGGCCGAGCTCGGTGTTGCGAACATATTTCTCAAATTCTTCCTTAATACCTGCACTTACCATGAAATCGTTACACGACCATAGGCATGATTTGATAGCGGCATCCCGCATTGAGCTTGCACTTGGCTCAACATAAGACCGTTGTATCGAGCCACTACTTGATGATGATGCCTCCGAAGACCTCCTCCTCGAAGAAATCCTAAGGAATTGCATTTTTATTTGCGAACAATTTCTGAAAAAAATTGGGACACGAAATCTTTGTCAACAAAACTTCATAAGATTGATAGCAAGTACTCATATGGATGCCTAGAGGCCATAACAAGCATTCAAACTACTTAGAACTCTAAGAATTCAACATGCAAGCCCATTTACAGCAGCACCAAGAGTAGGTAATTATTCAGAATATAAACCACTAAAGCAAAAACTAATTGGAGCAATTGAGGAGACACATACCAAGTAGCAATCCCCCAAAACAGTTTCAGAAATGGAGCTTTGAGCAAAGAGATCGAAATCCGCGGGTTTGAGAGCAAGAACATGAGAGAGAGAGAGAGAGAGAGTTATGGTGATTTTTTCTGGAGGTAGGAGATGACATGGGCTAAAGGGATAAGTGAGGGGACCCATGTGGAGACCACAACCCACCAGGGCGCGCCTGGGGTAGCTGGCGCGCCCTGGTGTCTTGTGGTCACCAGGGGCACCCCCCCCCCCCCTCTGATGTTATTCATACCAGAAATTCTGAAATATTCAGAAAAAGAAAGTATTAAATTTTTAGGGCATTCTGGACACTTTTATTTTTGACCACTTTTTTATTGCACGGAAAATTCAGAAAACAGACTAAACATGGTATTTTATTTTATTTAACTAAGAAAAACAGAAAACAAAAGGTGGGAGCAGAAAGTTGTGACTACTAAGTTCATCAACTTCATACCTCTCAAAAATGATCCATTAATAAGGTTGATCAAGTCTTATTAACAACCACCTTCGAGTAGCACGAAATTGAAGAACTTCCGTAAAACACTAGGTTACCTCTACGGGGATATGCATATCCCCAACAATAAGTATTTCATATTTCTTTTTGGCAGTAGGTAGAGGTAGTTGAAAACTTTCAATAGTGAGTGTTGGAGATTTTTCAATAACATTAATACCATTCACTTGGAATTGTTTCTTCGGAAAATGCACCGTATGCTCATTACCATTGATATGAAAAGTGACCTTGCTTTTATTGCAGTCAATAACAGCCCCTGCAGTATTCAAAAAGGGTCTACCAAGGATAATCGACATTTTGTCGTCCTCGGGCATCTCAAGTATTAGAAAGTCTGTTAAAATAGTAACATTTGCAACAACAACGGGCACATCCTCACAAACACCGATAGGTATGGCAGTTGATTTATCATCCATTTGCAAAGATATTTTAGTAGGTGTGAGTTTATTCAAATCAAGTCTTTTATATAAAGATAAAGGCATAACACTAACACTAGCTCCTAAATCACACAAGGCAGTTTTGACATAATTTCTTTTGATGGAGCAAGGTATAGTTGGTATTCCTGGATCTCCGAGTTTTTTAGGTACTCCATCCTTAAAAGAATAATTAGCAAGCATGGTGGAGATTTCAGCTTCACGTATCTTTATTTTATTAGTGATGATGTCTTTCATATATTTTGCATAAGGGACCATCTTTAAAATATCAGTCAAGCCGGTGCGCAAAAAGACTGGCCTAAGCATTTCAGCAAAGCGTTCAAATTCTTCGTCATCTTTTTTCTTAGTTGGTTTAGGTGGAAAGGGCATGCGTTTTTGGACCCATGGTTCTCTTTCTTTTCCATGTTTTTTAGCTACAAAGTCTCTTTTATCATATCTTTTATTTTTAGGTTGTGGGTTATCAAGACCAACAGCAGGTTCTATCTCAACATCATTATCTAGTTCTTTATCATTGTTTGGTAGGGTGTCTTCATGAACATCATCATTATCTTTGTCATTACCACTAGATGAATGTTCATTACCAGATTGGGTTTCAGCACCTGAGATAGGGACATCATTATTATCTTCGGGAGGTTTTTCTGTTTCAGGTTCACTAGAGGTATGCAAAGTCCTATCATTTTTTTTCTTTTTCTTTTTAGAAGGACTAGGTGCATCAGTATTAATTCTTTGATAGTCTTGTTCAATTCTTTTAGGGTGTCCCTCGGGATAAAGTGGTTCCCGAGTCATTTTACCTCCTCTAGTTGCTACTCTAACAGCAAAATCATTTATATTATTATTCATTTCACTAAGCAATTCTCTTTGAGATTTAGCAACTTGTTCTAACTGGGTTTGAACCATAGAGGCATGTTTCCCTACACCTTTAACATCATTACTGATTCTAAATAACAAGTCACTCAAGCGAGCAATCATGTCAGAGTTATATTTCAATTGTTTCATAACATTTGCATTGAAGTGATCTTGTTTTCTAATGTAGTCATCAAATTCATATAAGCATTGACTAGGATGTTTATTGTAAGGGATGTCGCCTTCATCAAAATTTAATAAAGAATTTACCTCTACCACTTGTGGAGGTGGTGTGTCAAGCCCATGTATTTCTTCAATAGGAGGTAAATTTTTAACATCTTCAGCTTTAATACATTTTTTCTTCATGCATTTCTTTGCCTCTTGCATATCTTCAGGACTGAGAAATAAGATACCCCTCTTTTTCGGACTGGGTTTAGGCGGTGGTTCAGGAAGAGTCCAATCATCATGATTTTTTGATATATTATTCAATAATTCCTCAGCTTGTTCAACAGTTCGTTCCCTGAAAACACAACCAGCACAACTATCTAGGAAGTCCCTAGAAGCATGGGTTAGTCCATTATGAAAGATATCAAGTATTTCATTTTTCTTAAGAGGATGATCAGGCAAAGCATTAAGCAATTGGAGAAGCCTCCCCCAAGCTTGTGGGAGACTCTCTTCTTCAATTTGCACAAAGTTAAATATTTCTTATAAAGCAGCTTGTTTCTTATGAGCAGGAAAATATTTTTCAGATAAGTAGTAAATCATATCCTGGGGACTACGCACACAACCAGGAGCAAGAGTATTGTACCATATCTTAGCATCACCCTTTAATGAGAACGGAAATAACTTGAGAATATAGTCGTAGAAAATTTCTCATCATGAGCAAAAAGGGTGGCTATATCATTTAATTTAGTAAGATGTGCCACAACAGTTTCAGTTTCATAGCCATGTAAAGGATCAGATTCAACCAAAGTAATTAAGTCTGGGTCGATAGAGAATTCATAATACTTATCAGTAACAAAGATAGGTGAAGTAGCAAACTTAGGATCACATTTCATTCTAGCATTCAAAGAATTTTCTTTCAGTTTGCATAATAATTTCTTAAGATCATCTCTATCATTGCAAGCAAGAAAGTCTGTAGCTATATCCTCATCCATAACATAACCTTCAGGTATCTTAGGTATTTCAAATCTAGAAGAGCTAGGTCTATAGGAGAGCTAGGCCCGAGTATAGCTTTCTTGCAGGGAGTCGAGGAATGATTTCAGGGTATGGTATTGTTGTATTGCTTACTTATACTCGTATGCGCTCACACCATTCCTTTGTTGCAAGATGCTCTGTTTCTCTTCTAATGCCACAAAATGGTGGTGCCTTATGCTACATAGAGATTTCCCCCTTTATTCTGGCATTTCTACAGTTTAGTCCACAGATATTGCCCCATTTCCTTTTATACCGATGCATATGTAGTATAGATCTGATGTAAGACTTGCAAGTACTTTGGATGAGTACTCACCATTGCTTTGCTACTCTTTTCATTCAACACGGATGCTGCAACAGCTAGTAGCACCGCGGATGCAGGTTATCCCGATGGGCATACTACATGGAGACCGACGATGACGAGTAGTTCCGGAGGTCAGAGGCAAGAGGTATGCGCCATTTCGATCTAGTGTCATTGTTATGCTCAGCCTTCTTAAGGAGAACTTGTTCAACATCGTCTGTACCCATACTTAACTTGTTATTTCTACTCATGTATTATGGGTCCTCGTGACCCTGGCTTGTAATTTAAAGATTTATGTTTGGATATATGTCATGGAGTTTTGTTGTGGTATTAACGTGGGTCACCGTTTGTGATCGTGCATGATGCGTGTATGATCACCGGTCATCGGCCTAATATCCGCCAGGGCTAAATCTCGCTTACTGCGAGACGTATGGAGCTCTTGCCTATTCATCATTCCTCCGAGTGGGAACACCCAATAGTTGTCATATGCGAACCGTTTTCGGGAGCTTCCATGTACAGTGAGATTAGTATTGGGATTCGGTCTAGTTTTTCTTTCTTTCTATGTTTTTCTTTACTGGGTTTTCTCTCATTTTTTATTTCTTTTATTATTTTATTTTTGTTTTTTTCTATTTGTTATATTCAAATACATGTCATCATTTTATTGAATACATGTTGAAAAAAATTGTATATGGGTTCAATATTTTTTAGAAGCACGTTAAATATTTTCCAAATACATGTTGATCATTTTAAGGGAATACATGTTGACTGTTTGTAAAATGCACATTGAACATTTCTTTTAAAACACAGTAAACATTTTTAAACACACATACAAATTTCTTAAGAAATGTCATGAATATTTTTTAAACCTGCAAACATTTTTTACATGTTAGAAATTCTTGAAATGGCACAAACTTTTTTATATGTTACGAGAAATTTCAAAAAATTGCATGAACAATTTTTGCATTTCAAGAACATGCATTTAAATAGTAGAAAACGATAATTTTTTACACGTAGACATTTTTAAAATGGCATGAATGTTTTTAATGTAACGTATGTAATGTTTTTTGTATTAATATACCAACAAGTTATCACATTTTCACGAAAATTTAAAAACTATTCATGGACAATATTTAAACGAGTGAAATAATTAAATATCACGACATTTTTAAAAAAAATGCAAATAAAAATATTTATTGTATAACATATGAATACATTTTTAATGCACTATGAACAATTCTAAGTAATACAAAAAAATTACAAATAAAGAATAGACATTTTGATGGGAAAGTCCTTAAAAATATGAAAAGAAATAACGTAAACAGGGAACAAACCTGAGAAAAAACTGATGAACAAACCTATGGAAGAAGCGAATACGAACCTACAAAAAGGTAGCAAACAATTCTTTTTGGATTATGAAAGAACCAAACGAATAGCAAACTTTGGCAGGACATCGTAAACGGGACCTCCTATGTGACACGCTCCGCGGCAAATTGCCACCGCGACGCACAGACTGGGCCGGCATTTAGGCGTTGAACTCGGGAGGCATTCTTGATAGCCACTGGGGCTGGCAAGTCCTACTGACATTCAATAAGAGCGACCTAGTAAAGAATGTACAGACGGAGATCCGATCTTTTTCAGAGTTCTCGATCGTTCTCTTGGAAAATATGAACAAAGTTATAAAAATTTGAGCAATGTTTGAAAGCGTGAATAGAATTTTGAAATATTGAACAAATTTTGAACACTTATCGAAACATGTGAACAAATTTTGAAAATCAAACACAAATTTTAAAACATGAACAATTTTTAAAAACTGTGAATAAAAATTGGACAATGTGACATATTTTGAAATTTAGAAATTTTTTGAATTTCTCAACAAAAATTGAAAACAGGGACATTTTTTGAACTCTTGAACATTTTTTAAAAATGCGAACATTTTATAAACTCCAGAAGATTTTTTGAAAAGAAATTGTTTTTAGTTTGATAAAAAACTTGAAAAAAGGGAACATATCTCGAAGTGTTGAACATATTACAGAACAGGCGAACAAATTCTGAAAATTTCAGAGTTTTATTAAAGCCAAACATTTACATTAAAAAAAAAGAAACACGAATAACTTTATGAAACACAGAACGTTTTCTGAAACATGAACATTTTTTAAAATAGGAACAAAATTAGAAAACCTGAAAAAATTCTGAAACTTATGAACAAAATTTGGAATTCTAAATATTTTTTTGAAAATGTGAACAAATTTTCAAAAACATGAATTTTTTTAACTTCTAAACATTCTCTGAGCTTTGAACAATTAAAAAATTGCACAAAATTCGAGATTCCGAACATTTTCTGAAAAGCACGAATAAATTTTGAGAGTGTGAACAGAATTTGAAATTTTTGAACATTTTTTATT
The DNA here is from genome assembly GCF_002575655.3 of Aegilops tauschii subsp. strangulata. Lineage (NCBI taxonomy): Eukaryota > Viridiplantae > Streptophyta > Magnoliopsida > Poales > Poaceae > Aegilops > Aegilops tauschii. The sequence continues at coordinate 74,423,494 of NC_053041.3, forward strand.
ATGTTGCAGAATTTCTGAAATTTGTAATTTTTGAAGACAAAAAAGAAAGGAAAAAGAAACAAGAAAAGAGAAGAAAGAAACAGAAAAACGAAACAAGAAAAAACGGAAAATAAAAACCATAATCGAAAAACTAGAAAAAGAATGTGTTTAGGAGCCTTCTGGAAGGTTCCCAAACCGGAAAAAGTTTTTTTTTTAGGCAAAATCGGAACAACGGTGGGTCGAACGCTTGGATGGGCCTGCCCATACAATCGATCGGGGTGTGCGATGCCTCGACTGTTTGCCGCAAAATGCGGGAGCAACTAGTTGACGAGAACTCTTTCGGGAGCCTCACAACGATCAGCGCCACTTGGCGCGCTCTCAGCCTCCCGCCATGTGTCGCGCTCTGGGCGCTTCCTTCAGCTTTTTAAACGGTTTTTCCAGGGGTTTTTTGATGTTTTGGTTTTCTACCGATCTTTCTTAGCTTTTGGATTAAAAAAATTGCACGAAAAAACGCGTTATCTTTTTTTCTTCCGTGAGAGTCACGGCCGTACCTCTCGGAAACAAAAAAACACGTTTTCTGGGTTTTTTTCTTTCGCGAGAGGCACGGTTTTGTTCTCGAGAAAGGCACGGCCGTGCCTCTCGGAAACGAAATAAAAACGCGTTTTCTTTTTTTTTCTTCCGTGAGAGGCACGGTTTTGCTTCCGCGAGAGGCACGGTTTTGCTCTCGCGAAAGGCACGGCCGTGCCTCTCGAAAATGAAAAAAAACATATTTTCTCTTCTTTTTTTTCCTTCCACGAGTGGCACGGTTTTGCTTCCGTGAGAGGCACGGTTGTGATTTCGCGAGAGGCACGGGCGTGCCTCTTTCGGAAAGGGAAAAAACCCATGATCCCGGTTTAGTTTTTTGTCTGGTTTTTCGTTCGGTTTTTTCGTGAATAAAATGTTCGTCAAAACCTATCAACATGGGATCTAGTTTTGAAGATCTCGACGCAAGTAATCCAACGGTGAAAATGGTTCGAGATTTGAACGCACGGTTTAAGAGATAAAACATTTTGAATAAACGGATCTACGAAAAAAGGAAAAACATGCAGGTAGCGACAAGTGGTGCACATGCAACGCGCCAATTATCGCAACCTAGGTAAGTGAGACTGATCTTTGCAATAAGTACTCCTCGATTGATGATTTCGGCAAAATGCGGCAAATAGGAATTCCGATCGCGACAATAGCTTTTGTCTCGCTAAAGGCTTTTGCTCGTGTGTAGTTTCTAGGATGGCCCATCTGCTGTTTTTTCAGCTCGCTATTTCTCGTTCGCTCGATCTGTCGCGTGCCATTGGCTGGTTCCCGTTCAATTTCTTTGGTTCACATTTTGATTTTCAACGGTTTATTTTGTTTCTTTCTTGTTTTCTTATTTTTTTTGTTTCTCTTTGTTTCTTTGTCGATTTTCATTGGCTACTATTTTATTCAACACATGTCTACTCTTTTCAGTACACAATATATGTTTTTTAGTGTACACATGAAACGTTTTGCTGGTACACATTAAACATTTTTAAATACATGAGGTACATTTCTTCTGAAAACGTGTTTTGAACAATTTTTTTAATATGTGCTCTACATTTTTCAAATACACATGATCATTTTCTTAAAGCCAATAAACATATTTTCACACACAATGCTCTGTTCTCAAATAAATGATTAATATTATTTATATATTTTGACAACCATTTTTTTATACATATTATACATTGCTCGTATACATATAAAACATTTTTCTTAGACATGTTTAACATTTTTCAGGCACATGATTATCATTTTTTCAAGATTTTGGTATTGGTTTTAGTTTTTTAACATATATTGTACATTTAGTTTTACATTTTTCAAGTTCATCATTAACGTTTTTTAGATTTTTTTTTTATTGATTTCTAACTTTTTCATATATATATAGTAAAATTTGCTTATACACATGAAACATTTTTTATCGTGTTTAATATTTTATAAAGTACATGATTAATATTTTTATACACATTTTACATTTTTTAAATACGTGATCAACTAATTTCCTACACATTATCTATTTCTTGCAAAAGAAAAGTACATGTACATATGAAACATTTTTTCTGCACACTTTCAAAAAAACTAAAATGCTTGTTTAATATCTTTGAAATACTGGATCAACATTTTTTTCAAATGCCTTGATTCACATTTTTAAAAGATAATTGGTCAAATCTCTACATAGACATGGTATATTTTTGGTATACTTTTTCGTATACATGAGGAAAAAATCTATACACTTTCAACATTTTTTAAATGCTTTATTAACATTTTTTGAATACTTGATTAACATTCCCAAAGGCCTAGATTAACATAGAAAATTAAATACATGATGAACACTCTCCATGCACTTTGTAATTATTTGTATACATTTTCCAAATACATGAGAAACATATTTTCTATACCATTTGGCATTTTTCAAGTGCTATGTAAAGTATTTTCCTTAATATATATATATATTAATATTATTTAGAAATAGAAGTAAAATTCAAAAATAAATGGTAAACACTAAGCAAAAGTGTTTTAAAAACCGAAGAAGGAAACGCTCAAGGCCAGGGTTCCCTGTTGGACCGGCCATTATGTGCGCTGCTTGAGAGGCTGCGGTGTGGGACGCTTATCTATCTCGCGTGGCAGTTCCTATATAGCGAGAGCAACTAGTTGGCGAGCGCTCCTTCGAAGCCTCACAACGATCAATTGGGGTGGGCTGAGAGCGTGCCACTTGGCGCGCTCTCAACTGCCGCCACATGTCACACTCTGGGTGCTCCCTCCGGGTTCTGTTTTTTTATTTTTTCCGCACACATTTTCGGCTTTTAAAACGGGTTTTTTTAGGTTTTTTCGACTTTTTGGTTTTTCACCGGTCCTTCTTAGCTTTTGGACTTTTTTGAAAAAAGAATTTTTTTTTTCTAGTGAAAAACACTTTTTTCCTCGTGAAAAACACTTTTTTTTCTTCCGCGAGAGGCACGGCCGTGACTCTCAAAAACGAAAAAAATATTTCTTGTTTTTTTTTCTTCTGCCAGAGGCACAGCCGTCCCTCTCGAAAACGAAAAAAACGCGTTTTCTGTTTCTTTTTCCCTTCCGCGAGAAACACGGTTTTGCTTCCTCGAGAGGCACGGCTGTGCCTCTCGGTAACGGGAAAAAAATGTTTTCGGCTTTTTTCCCTTCCGCGAGAGGCACGGTTGTGCTTTCCGAGAGGCACGGCCATGGCTCTTGGAAACGAAAAAAACATGTTCTCTGGTTGTATTCTTCCGCGAGAGATACGGTTATGCTTCCGTGAGAGGCATGGTTGTGCTTTCGCGAGAGGCATGGCCGTGTCTTTCGGAAACGAAAAAAAACCGTGTTCCCTGGTTGTTTTCTTCCGCGAGAGATACGGTTTTGCTTCCGTGAGAGGCATGGTTGTGCTTTCGTGAGTGGCGTGGCCGTGCCTCTTTCGGAAAGGGAAAAAAACCTGCTCTCGGTTCGTTTTTCCTATCTGGTTTTTTTCTCCGGCTCTTCATAAAAAAAATCATCAGAATCTATCAACATGAGATCTAGTTTCAAAGATATCGACGCGAGGAATTCAATGGTGAAAACGGTTCAAGATTTGGACGCACAGTTTAAGAAATGAAACATTTTGAATAAACTGATGTACGAAAAAAGGAAAAATTCCCAGGTTGGGACAAGTGACGCCCATGCATTGTCTCACTTGTCGCAACCTGGGGAGGTGGGGTGATCTTTGAAAAAAGTACACCTTGATTAGTGATTTCGCTATATGAAGGCTCCTATTTGGCGTATATGTCGTTGTGGAGCAACCTAGTGCGTACCCTCCACTATACAGACCAGCCCACTTAGAACCACCCTGAATCGTTTTTCTATTTTATTTTTTACCTAATAATTCAATCTTTTTTCATTTTTTTCCTTTCTGCTATTTTCTTGTTTTCTATTTTCTTCTTTTAAATTTCCTTTTTCTTTTCCTTCTCTTTTTCTTTTTTGAACATCCGTTTTTCCTTTCTTTTTCATTTCTCTTTATTTTTGAATTTCTCATTTTTCATCTTCATTTTTAATCTCTTCTTTTATTTTCATTTCATGAATATCCCTCAAATTCATGAATATTTTTTAAGAAATCATAACTATTTTTCAGTAATTAGTTCACATTTTTCTCCAATCATGAACATTGTTTCATATTTCCAAACAATTTTTTGATATTGTGAACATTTTCAAAATTTCGGAAACCTTTCTAAAATGGGCAATCAACTTTTGAGATGCATAAACAATTTTTGGAATCATGAATATTTTTCTATGAATATTTTTGAAATTGATGAACTATTTTGAAATTCGGGAAGAATTTTAGAAATCCTAAAACATTTTTGAATTTTCTGAAATTTTTTGAATTTTTCTTAGACATTTTTTGAATTGGCAAACACCTTGTAATTCACGAGAGTTTTTTGAATATGCATACATTTCTTAATCATATTAACATTTTTACAAAACTTTGAACATTTTTCAATACCCAAACATTTTTTCCAAATCACTAATGTGTTTTGAATCCTCAAACATTTTAAGATTTTCTTAACTTTTTTAAGAAATTCAGATTTTCTTTGATATTGGGAACTTTTTTTAAATGCCGAATTAATTGAAAGAAGAAACTACAAAAACGGGAACGAAAAGTAACAACGAAAAAATGAGAAAATGCGCCCCTCACATGGCCCGGCCCAATGCTACGGGCACACCTACGCCCCTGTCTCTCGTTGTAAGCGTGACACAGGGAGTTCCCTATTTCCCGCTTGTTTCGTCGAACTATCGACACAACGCACAGGCGAACCACATCCTCCGAAATATATATACTAAAATGTGAAATTTTGTTTGGGAGTTTTAGGAAATGTTCCCGTATTACACTATACATTTATTAAAATGCCATATTGGTCGTGTTTTCAAAATTGTTTACTTTTGTCAAAAAAACATATGTTCAAAAATTGAATTAAAATTTGGAAAATTGTAAAAGATTTTTTTCAAACAGTGTTAAGTCTTATACTTTCTTTAGTTATTTTGGTGTTCTGTTGCACATTAGTCAACCGAGTGCTTCCATCATAGTGGCTAGTAGCGAGTGAGCACAAGTAGGCAGCCCTGTGTTCGATTCCCAGCCACGCACACTGCAGTGGGCTCGCACGATCGACGCACAGCGAACGACGTGCCTCTGTGAAAGCATAGCAATTTGATGCAGAACGCGTCACATAGGAACTTCCAACATACAAACCTACAACAATGCTATTTCGTGCATATAGCGAGACATAGCGTGCTCACAAGTCAAGAGCCTCCCTAAATGGGCCGGCCTAGGCGGGCGCAAGGCCACGGCCTTATTTGTTTTCTTTTCATTTTTTGACTTTCGTTCCACTTCCAAACATACTAAACAAATATAGTACAAAAAACCCTTTACATAAAATATGTAAAAAAATGTTAACCAAGCATATGAAAAATATTAAATGTGTATAAATAAAATAATCATGTATACAAAAAAACAATGTGCCTGGAAAAATTTGATCATGTATTTAAAAATATTAATTAAGCATTTAAAAAAATGTTAAACAAGTATTTTAAAATTTTAATCAAGCATTTGAAAAGTGTTGACCATGTGTTAAAAAAGTGTTAATCAAGCATTTGAAACCATTAATGTGTATATAAAACAAAGTTGACCAAAAATGCCAAAACTTTATTTAAAAAATATTTATAAAAACATGTTGGCTAGGTATTAAAAAATATTCAAATTTTATTTAAATAATAATAAATGTGTATAACAATAATCTTTCTCATGTTTACGAAAACAGTATACCAAACATACACGATGTATCATGTGTGTGAAAAAACTGATCCTGTATTTAGAAAATATTAATCAAGCATTTAAAAAATGTAAAAAAGTATTTGAAAAATGTTATCCATGCATTTTGAAATTATTAAATGTGTATTGAATAAATTTTGACCATGTATTAAAAAAATCATACATTTGGAAATATTAAGACAATAAAGCAAGAAAATAAAAAATTGAAATAAACCAATGCAAAAGAATTAAATGTGTGAAACCCGAGAACAAAACAAAGAAAACCAAGAATAGAAACAGAAAAATGAAAAATGAAAGGAAACAGAGAAAACAGAATAGAAAAGCAAAAAAACTGTGAAACAGAGAAAGAAACCAAAAATGAAGAAAAGTGAAAGAATTTAAAATCCAATAAAAATAGTGAAGCTGAAGAGAAGTTGGTGAAAAGTTGAAGAAAACGGGCGAAGAAACAAAGAAATCAGAAAGTAAAATAAAGGAGAAACTAAACCCACTATATGGAACAATGAGCGATTGATCTGGGCGTGACAGGAAGCTATGAAGCCTTTTTTTGTTAGGAGTGATGCAAGCGAACAGCTCCTAATTAGCGGGTTTTGCGCCAGTTAACGAGCTGGCGCTTGCACCGTCACTGGCATGGGCTGTCGCACGAGCGCGCTTGGTCACTAAGAAAACAAAAAACAAAATGGTCGCTACTTCTAAAGGATGGCAAAAAAACAAAAAAGTCATGCATTTGTTTTTTTATTCATTTTAGGATTTTAGAAAAAAGAGGTTTCCTAACGACGCAAAAAAGTTCATGGCTTCGAAAAAAGTTCTTCAACTTTGAAAGAAAATAAGCCCGACTGGGAAGAAAAGACCTCTCCAGTTACAACCTAGATGGGTTGGCCCATGTAAGAGCACCTTCAGCGCCAATTAACAAAATGCACATTAATCCGCGCTCAACGCGTCGAATAGGAAATGCCGATGAAAGCGACCTCAGCAGCGGGAGAGCGAGGTGATCTAATGGGCTGGCGCCCCATGAAAGATACAGCTCTCATGCTCCTAACTAGTCCTTAACGGGCCCAAATCGCCAAATGATGGCCGAGGCCCAAAAACCATCGTTGGCTAGTGGGATTCCATCGCTAGGTCATAGTTGGGTAATATCATAAGCCACTCAACAAAAGAAGTTGTGGAATATCATATTTGACGCATTCTGCGTCAAACTGTCGAGCTTCAGTATAGGCTAGCAAATTGAGCTAGGCGGACCCGTTAACGGGTTGTAGTGTTTTCGGTTTTAGGAACCTTCCAGAGATTTTGAATTGGTTTTTATCGGTTTTGTTACTATTTAATTTTTCCTGTTTATTTTTTGACTTTTCTTTTTCTTTTTTCTATAACTTTTTTCTTTCCTTTTTTGTGTTTTTTCTTTTTCCTATTTTGTTTATTTTAATATTTGAAATATTGTTCAAAAATTCAAAATATGTTCCCATTTTAATATTTTGTTCAGAATTTCAAAAAATGTTTCGGAAAAATCTCCAGACATTTTAAAAAGAATTCTCGTTTCGAATTTTGTTCACAATTTGAGTAAAAAATTGTGTTCCAAAAAATACAGGAATTTTAAAGAATGCTCCATTTTTTAAAAAATTGAAATTTCAGAAAATATTCCTAAATTTTAAAAAACTGTTCTAGGGCAGCTCGCGAGAACAAGGAATGTGAAGAAAATTACTACCGTCATATGCGAGAAGCAGGAATCAAACTCCGCTCGGTAACACCAACAACCACGCACAACAACCACTAGACCAAGGTCCCATTCTTGACTACAATTAGGAAAAAGCATTATTTAAGCTTCTTCTAGTACAACATTAAAATATAATTTATACCTAGTATAAATTATTTTGAAAATTATGAAAAAGTAAAAAAGGAAAGTATCCATGAACACAAAAATACACAAGGATTTTAAAAGAAGTTCAAATATTAAAAAAGCTTCACGATATTAAAAAAATATTATCGATTTTTTAAAACCTCATCCATCTTGAAAAAAATTATAGAAAACTTAACAAAACTTCAAAAAAGTTCATCAATTTTCGAAAAACACATAAATTTCAAAAAAGTTCACATAATTTGATAATCCTTTTTGGAAAAAGTTCATCAATTTCATAAAAAGTTCATCAATTTTGAAAAAAGTTCATCAAATTTGGAAAAAGTTTACTGATTTAGAAAAAAAAGTTCATCAAACTGGAAACAATGTTCAGCGAATTTGAGAAAATTTGAGAAAAAATGTTCACCGAATTTGAAAAACGTTTCTCAAATTTGAAAAATATCATCAATATTTAAAAAATGTTCATCGAATTTGAAAGAAATCCGCACGTTTAAGAAAACAAAAAGAAAAAGTAAACAAAAAGAAAAAGGAAACAAAAAACAAAGAACTGGGGAAAACCCAAGGAAGGTAATAATAAAATACGAAAACGCGCAAGTTGCACAAAGCATGGTTCCCACTGTTGCCTTTGATAGCAAAGATCCTGAGTTCATGTCCTTCTAGCATCTTTTTTGAAAAATTAAAACAGAAACAAAAGTCTAAACGGGAAACAAAAGTGATTCAAACTAGCGACCTAATGCTTGCAATAACGTGCTCATAGCCAACTAGACTAGTATTGTTGGTAGTACAACGGCCAAAAGCTCAAAGAACTAAACCGGACTCGGCTTGAACATTTTATGAAAACACGAATATTTTATTAAAAGAATACTTTTCACATTTTTAGAAAACATGAAATTTTTTCTGGAATCTCAAGCCATTTTAAAAAAGTAACAAAACTGAAAACGAGAACACTTTTTGATATGAACATTTGTTTTTGAAAAAACAGTTTTTTTTAAATATGCGAACAAAAAAATCATTTTGAAAACTCATTTTTCCAAATTACAAACATATTTTAAAATTCCCCCAAACATTTTATGAAATTACGAAATTTGTTGAAAATATAAACATTTATAAATTTGCGAACAAAAAAATTGAATAGAAGAAAAGTTTTTTTAAATTGCAACTCAATTTTCAAAATATAAAAAAAATCGAAATTTGCGAACAAAATTTGGAAAGCGGAAATATTTTTGAAATTGCCGAACATTTTTCAATCTATAAAAAATACACAACCATTTTTTGAATTTGGAATAATTTTTGAAAACATGAGCATTCTTCGGTTTTGTAAGCAATTTTTATAAGTAAGAACAATATTTGAAATCCCCCAAGATATTCTGAATTTTTGATCAAAAAATTGAAATGCAAGAAAAATTGAATACAAAATTCTTTAATTTTTTGAGTTTTCAAACTTTTTTGTAAAAGAAGCAAGCAATTTTGGAAAGCACAAACTTTTTTGGAAAACAGGACAAAAAATGAAAAAGGAAACACGACAAAAGAAAAGAAAAAAGGGCTCAGGAACATTCTAGAAGGTTCCTAAAACCAGAAAAAAAACGGCTGGAAAACTCGTACAAGGTTCGTAGGGTGCTGTTCGCCGCGTTTATTACAGAATAATTGGGCCAGCCCATTTCGTTCGCTCTTCGCTGGCTCTGTGCGAATGATCGACAATCGGCCGCACAATACGGTAGATAAGATTTCGCATATAGGAGGTCCCGGCAGTTGGTTCGTTTCGTTCCCACAAAAACAAAAACAAAAACAGCTTCCTTCGCGTCGCTTGATCCCTGTTCACTAGTTTGACCATTACATTCCGCTGACCCTTAACTTTACTTAAAATTGATTATCTATTTGAAAAAAAATCACGGTTTCAAATAAAAGTTCACGATTTCAAAAAAGTTTGCTGGCTCAAAAAAATTTCCTGAATTTTAAAAAGTTCACGAGTTCAAATAAAATTTTGTGGGATTTAAAAAGTTCACATGTTTCGTATATTTTGAAAAATGCACTAATTAGAGGAACTAAACTCGCCAAGTTGGCCAAAAAATGTTAACACATTTAAAAGAGGGGGGGGGGGGGGGGGGGGGGGGCGGGGTGCACCCTTTACTATTTGCCCTTTAATAGGCGTCTGAAACACCAAATATGATATGTGGATTAAAAGCTGTCTCAATCCAGCAATTGCCCGGCGTGTCTATACCGTGCTCAACACGAGTTGGATGCCAGCCTCGCCCGACGAGGCGCCTTACTGGCCGCGTCCAGCTAGGCTGACGCCACTGCCTCATTTTTCTGTTTTTTCTTTTTCTTTTTTACTTTTGTTTATACTTCCAACTATTCTAAATAAATATATTGCAAAAACTAATTTGCATAGTCATTAGAAAAGAATATTTACCAACTATTTGAAAATTGTTAAATATGTACAGAGAAAATGTTTCTCATGCATACAAAAAATACAATGTGTATGAATTTTTTTATCATGTATTTAAAAAAATAAACAAGCATTCATAAAAATGAAGAACAAGTATTTAAGGGTAATTAATCATTTGAAAAACGTTTACCATGTATAATCAAGTATTTGAAAATATTTACCATGTATAATCCAGTATTTGAAAATATTAATCAAGCTATTCAAAAAATGTTATTCTTGTATTTGAAATGTTACTCAAGTACTTGAAAAGGTTCAAATGTGTAGAAAAAATGTTGACCATATATCCAAAAAAATAATTTTCTACTTGAATTTTTTTAATCAAGAATTTAACAAATCTTTAATGTATATTGAAAAAATGATGACAATGTATTCCAGAAATGTTGAACTTGTATTTGCAAAATGTTAAACATATATTTAAAAAAGTATTAGATATATACAAAAATGTAGATTATGAATTGAAAACATGGACATCAAGTTTTGAAAAAATGTTAATCATGTATTTAGAAAATGTTAAACGTGAATATAAAAAATGATTCTAATGTATACGAGAAATGTTGAATGTGTGCTGAAAAGAGGAACCGATGAAAAACGAGAAAGAAACAAATAAAACCAAATAAAAAATAAAGAGAAGGAAAAAAGGCGGTGAAACCAACAAAGCAACAAAAAAACCGAAGAAAAATAATGAAAATATAAAGAAAAATATAAAACAAGTGAAAACAGAGAAAAGAAACAGAGAAAACTGTTGAAAAATCAAAGAAATTAGAAAATAAAAAGGGGGGAAACCTGTGGCAAATGGCTCTTTTCCCTTAACTAGGTCGCACCTTCTATTTTACGGTGAACCTGACAGATGTGCAATGGCTACCCGCTGTACCCAGTAGCGATGAAAGTTCGGTTCAATCCTTAGCTACTCACTTTTTCCCTCTTTTTCTTGTTTTAAGGGTGCACTAATAGGCCGACCCATTACTGTGAGCGCTTCAGGTGAGAGCTTCTTCTGCCTCGTTATAAGCGAGATATAGCTCTGGCACACAAAAGAAGCAAACAATTCTTTTTTTAGAATAATAAAAGAACCAAACAAATGGACCTCAGTTTGAGTGCGCCTATATGGCTGGCCTGCTACAAGCGAGCACCGGACTGGGCTAACCCATCGCGCGGGAGGCCACAGGCCTCAAAAGCACTCTTCTTTTTCCACTTTTTTACATTTATTTTTCGTTCTGACATCCTTCTTCTTTTGTTCTTCAAACTTCTAGACATTCTGCATTATATAATTTTTCAAAAATGTTAGTCATGCATTTAAAAGATGTAAATTTGTATTAAAAAAATCATTCCTGATGTATTCAAAAAATGTACAGTGCTTATGGACAAACATACACATCAAAAAATATAAGTTTTCCAAAGTTATAATCATTTATTTATAAAATTTGAAAAATGTATATAAAATATTCCTGACATATACAAAAATGTATAATATTTACGGAAAAAGTAATCATAATAGAATATATGCAAAAAAACTGTTAATCATGTATTTGGAAAATGTTAAATGTGTGTACATATAAAATGTTCCCAGTGTATACAAAAAATGTACAATGTTTATGGAAAAAGTAGGCATAAATAAATATATGTTTTGAAAAAAATCTTATTATGTATTTGAAAAATCTTAAACATGTACTATATATTAAATGTTCTTGATGTATACAAAAAATATATAATAATTATGAATAAGAGAAATAAAAAATCATATATTTAAATCATATATTTACAACATGTTAAACATGTACATAAAAATAACATATATAAAATACACAAAATGTGTACTGAAAAATAAACATCAAAATATATATGTTTTCAAATACTTTAACCTTGTATTTGGAAAATGTTAAATGTTTACACAGAAAATGTTCCTAATGCATAAAAGTATGTACAATGTTTACGAAAAAGCAGGCATAAATATACATATTTTTTAAAATGTTAATCATGTATTTGGAAAATGTTAGAGATGTATATTTAAAACCTTCCTTGTGTATAAAAAATTTATAATGTTTATGAAAAATTAGATATCAAAAAAAATGTTTAAAAAAATGTTGATCATGTATTGGAAAAATATTAAACATGTACATAAAAAATGTTCCTGGTGTACACAAAAATATACAATGTGTATGGAAAAGGTAATATACGTTTTTTTCAAAAATATGAATCATGTATTTGAAAATAATTATACATGTATGTAACAAATGTTCCTGGTGCATAAGGAAAATGTACAAAGAAAAACAAGGAAAACCAATAAAACCAAAAAAGGAATACAAAGAAGCAACAAAAATGAAGAAAAAAATGATGAACGAAAAGAGAGAAGAGCAAAAAACACCGATAGGAACAAAAATTTAAACAAAGAAAACAAAGGAAAAACGAAAGAAAAGAAAAACCAATAGAAACCCTAAATGAAACAAAGAAACTAGAAAATTAATAATTGAAAATCGAGATAGAAACAAGAAAACCAAAGAAATCATAGAAAAATGAAAAAAAAAACAGTAAAAACCGAGAAAGGAAACGAAAAAGCTGATGAAAAAGTGAATAAAACAGAAAGAACAAAGAAAACTGAATGAAAAAAGGGAAAGAAAATGGAAAAAAGGGAAGAAAAGAAGAAGAAAATCGGACCAAACTATAAATAACCAACCCTCTTGAACGAGCGGGCGAGTGAGGGAAGAGAAGAACTGGGTCGGCCCAGTTAAACACAATGCGAAAAATCCTTCGGACGAGAGTACAATAGAGCTCGCTATAAGTGAGACATAGCAGCCCAAATTAATCGAGGTGAGGCGTCCTTTCAGGAATTTTCTATTTGATGCATTCCGCATCAAGTAGTCATTCTTTCGCACACAGATGATCAAGCTAGCGATCGAACAGGGACGACCCATCTTAGAAAGCTATTAAGTACATCGCATCCGGTTTTTGGGAACCTTCTAAAGGTTCAAGCCCTTGTTTGTTTTATTACTGGTTTTGGGTTTCTTTTTTTACCCCATAAAACTCCATATTCCAGCAATGTATTGGGGAAACTGGAAGTGAAAAGGTAAAACCAAGGTGGCGAAAAACAAACCACGACCCATTACAATAGGCAATCAACGGAGAAGACTGTTGACACAAAGGAAGGAAGGAAGGAGGAGGCCGCCGGATAAGCGCCGGTGGAGGAACACCAACGAGAGATGGCGGCGCAGGGGGTGGTAACAAGGGTGGAGGAAACAAGCCAAGCGGCGGCGGCGGCGGCGGCAACGCAAGGGAGGAAGACGAAAGGTGGAACATACGAAAAGGTAGGTTAAGAAACCTAAAATGTTTATATGAACTAAAGTGAAAAGAGAGAAAACCGAAAAGCAGGGAAACTGACGAGGTCGCCTCTCCTTGCACACCACGTGTGACGTGTCGAACCTGGAGCGCAGCGGAAAAGCCCCTTGGCACACGAGAACGAGGCATTTGTCACGCTGAGGCGCCGCGGCAGTAGGTGACCTCCGCGGAGGTACCACCCCATGGTAATCTACTAATGTGAGCTTGTGGAAGGAAAAGAAGACACTCTGAAGTGTCTGAAGTCTGAACTCTGAGGTGCCACTACTAGCCCACTAGGCACTCCCGGCTGTTGTCTGCTCGTCACCGGCCGGTAGCAATTCTTACAACTCGGGCTTTCATCTACTCGACCATCAAGCCATCAACGGTCCAGGTTATGGCAGGCTGGGGATATCGGAACGTTCGGAGTTGCCACTGGTCGATCGGCCTGTAGGCTGTAGCGGTCGGCCGCGGAGCTTTCAGGCAGTGGAAAACGGCAAGCCGAACCGCCAAGGCAGCAGCCAGGGCCGGTGTTAAATGAAGGAGGAGGACATTGTGAGAGAATGGTCAATAGCAGGTCGAGCTACTAGCATTCATGTGATATCCATCCATCCAAGGGTGGGTCTGGTGATGCACGTCGATTGTATAGCCACCGCTCTCCCGGTGCATATATATCCATGGCAACCAGTCCGATGACCGTGATCCCAAATCCGCTGACCATATAATTGGCCAATTGGGTGATGAGAGAGCGGCCATGCACGCACCGCACCGCACGCACGGAAGGATCGGCGACCTCTCGACCGGTTTCCCATTATCAAAGACAAGTCCAAAATCTAACCACTTTCCGCTTTGGCCTAGAGCTGGACAGAAAGGGAAGGGAAGGGGCAGGATCTGACCTGACGAGGCCCTTTCACACGGACGCAACGCAGTGATGAGGTAGCTTTGCTTGGCTGCTCTTCCCCTTTCTAGACCTGGATGGTATGCACTTACAGCATCTCCAGTGGATGGTGTAAATTTGGATGACACGTCCATATACACCTTGCTAAATTATACATCTCCCAGTTTTTCAGTGGAACGTGTAAATTAGGATGTGTATATTAGAAACGCGACGGCGACCTGGGGGCGAGCTCCTCCGATCCTTCCTCCGGGCGGGCGCGGGACGAAGCAGCGGTCTTCTTTTCGCGAGCTCACGAACGTGGCTTGCTCGTGTATATTTCCACGCCTCGTACCGTCATGGCGCTACGGCGGCTCCTCGATGGCCGACCGGAGTTTCATGGGAGGCGTAGTCTCCGACTCGATCTACTCCGGTTCGTACTGGCTACGGTAGTGACTACGGTCGACACCAATACTGCTTGGATGGATCTGGCGGGTGGGCATGGATCCGGGGGAAACTCCAGGTCGGCATGGCGGCCGCACCAAAGTCGACGCCCTCGGCGCCGATTCCCTTTTTGGAGGCTTCGGTGTGGATCATACGCCGCCCCCCCCCCCCCACCTCTGCCATGAGCGCAGGCGAAAGCCTCTGTTCCTCTGTTTGGGCGACGATGGCACTTTGGTGTCGTGTTCGCGTCGACCGAGGACTGCTCGGGGTGGTGGAGTTGCTAGTAGTTCGGAGTCGACGCGAGATGGCATGTAGGTGGAGCGGTGTGGCATCAACAGTATCATCGCCGGTGGGTCTCGGCGGCATGGCACAGTGGAGACTCGGCGTCCGATGCGCGGAGACGGACTCGCGCAGGAGGAGGAAGCTGTCTGGCGTCATGGTGGCGTCGACGGTTGCTAGACCGTGCAAGGTAGATGCAGCAGTACAGCTCTAAAGATGGATTGGTGGCGAGTGGCTGCGGCGGCCTCATACCCGGCAGGCGTCCTGGTTGAGGAGCACGCCGGACTGGTGGGTGCCCATACCCGGCAGGCGTCCTGGTTGAGACCTTATGTCTTAGATGTTAGGTCTGGCTGTGATGTCTGTTTGGTATTAGGCCCAGGTTATCAACGCCCCTTCATCAATTGGATAGGTGTAGCGACAGTTGTTGCTTAGACGGTGGCTTTAGTCTTACTGTTGTATGACTTTGTAAGGTCTTTTGAAAATAATTAATAAAGTGACCGTATGCATCGCCCAGATGCAGAGGCCGGGATCATCCCTCTTTTCTAAAAAAAACCGTACCTACTCGATCGGTAGAATATCTATGACGCCCATACTACCCATAACAACGAACGATAATAATACAGCGGCGACCACGTATAGTCAATCAGTCGTCAAGGATCCGAGAAAACAGGGAGCAGGGCGGAGTGGTAGCAGGTAGGTGCACACCACACCGGCCGTGTTCTTTCTTCTTTGGCGAAAAACAAGGTGCGCGCGTGTCCCGTCCCGTTCCGGCTGCAGGTTCTCGGCGGCGCTGTTCAGCGAGCGGGATGGGCCGGGCGAAGATGCGGGTGAGCATCTGCATGCATGCTTGGCCGGTGGTGTCACGGTCTCGGGAAAGCAACGCCCGCCAAAACCAAACGCTATATAGATAGCTGGTTGTTGTGTGCAATCGCGTCGCGGTGCCGTGCGCGCCCGTGCCACTGGCCGCCGGACGAGCCGGAGCCCGGGGCTTGCAGGGCTAGCTGTGGATAGGGCCGCAAGCGCGCGCGTGTGTGTGTGACAAGAAGAACGTGATGTGCATGCAGGCGGCCGCCTGGCCGGCCTTCTTTGGCGTGGGCGTCGCGGTCGCACAGCTAGGCATTGCTCGTGACCTCTATCTGACTTCCGCGCTCGCCGCCGTCGTCTCATCTGCGGCCTTCCTTTGTCGCCGTCCTCTCAATTCATCGCCGGAAAGTAGCCCCACAAATCCCTTCTTCCAACGACCCCATCCAACAATCAAAGGCATGCAGCCACTCGCGGGAATTGTTGCCAGATTAGTGGCGGTGTTCTTGCACCACGATCCGATCACAAGTGCTTGTTTCCGTGCACCCACTTCGGGCAACAACACAACAAACCCCGTTGCCTTTCCGAGGCAGGATAAGACCAATCAATCAATCAACAATTAATCGTTGTGCGTGTAACCTGGGTAAATTAGTACTAGTGCGAGTTGGTTATCTAGTGTGCTACGTGTGGCGTCCAAGTCGCCGATGGATGCTCGGCAATTACGCGAGTGTGGTCTAGTGACAATCAGCTGGCTAGCGTGATGGTTACTACCACCACCCTTTCTTTCTTTCTTTGTTACTCGCTAAAGTGGCCTCCCTTGCCTATATACAAGACCTAATTGACCCACGCATAATCATGGCACGTACTACGTGTTGGTGCTGCTGGTCCTGACTGCATGCACGCATCAAGTGGCTCCTTCAGTTGGGCCTCGCTCCGTCACTTTCAGCATCATCTACTAGCGTTGATAGCTAGCTAGATCGACCACACTGGCTAGCTACCTAGCTGCCTAGCTCAGTTGATGCCCATGCATGATTGTACCACTTTGAAATTCCAGAGTTTTTGATTGAATGGCGGTGGTGGCAATACCGATCATGATGAAGGTGCATCTCATCATCTATGCACCATGATGGTCTGGTTGTTAGTGTTCCGTTAAGACGGATATACCAAGTGTAGGCATCCACGCAAAGGAGAAGAAATAAAAACGTCTGGGCCATTGTGCTCTGCTACTGACTCGATCGTGACCGTCCGATCGGAAGCAAATGCCTTGTGTTTTTTTTATTGAGAACCCAAATGATTTGTGTTTGGATGGATAAATGATACGCTGGTGACAATGTATGCATCCACGTCATTCTTCGTCTCTACGGCTCTACCGTGGCAGTATGCGGTACAAGGTGCATGACATGTGGAGCATCCACTTGTCTCGACAGCGATCACTGGACGGACACACGGATGGATGGAGCGTCGAACTTGTATTCGGCGTCGCATTGTTCTCTTGCTCTGTCCACCGCCAGTCAGTCGCCGACGACCGCCGCCTCCGCGTCTCCGGAAACAAGTGGACACACATTCCATTCCATTTCATCATCACCAGCGCAAGCAAACGGATAATCTTGCGCCAATTATTCGCCGGGCCGAAGAAAACGTGAGCCAGAGAGCGGAGACACCGGTCAAACTTAGCTTGCATCGACGAGAGGCATGCACACGCAACACACACACACACACATATTATCCAGCCATGCATGTTTAGGAGTGCCGGGCCCCTCACGTACTTAGAACTAGCTTTTCTTTATATTAGGTAAAAAAAAGATCAACGTCTTGGTACCTCGAGCCTCGTAATCAACCTAGCCAAGCCACCACGCCACGCCCATGACAGGGAGCAAAAGCGGGGCGAAAAGAGGCGCCCAAGTTTCAAAACGGAACCCGGCACGGATCCTTCCGGGCACGGGACTCGTCGCGGCCACGTACGTCAATTGGCACGACTTTTTCTCAGCCAAAATGCTTAGATTTTGGTAATCATCCCGGCTAAGCAAGCTTGGTCTCGCGCCTTCTCTGGGTGGCTTTGCATGCCCACGGGAAAGCGCGGCACATCATCGTCACATGGAAAATCGCCGGAAAAGCGTGGCCAGGTCGCGTCGCCTCGCCTCGCCTGGGCGCGCGCAAAGGAGAGTAGAAAGAGAAAAGGATGTACGTACCCAGACCAGACCAGCTCATGGCGGCTACGCTAAAGCTCCCCTCCTCTTGCCTGGCTAGGTAGGGCGATCGGTAGCCACCGAGATCCACATGGCCGCAAATTATTATTATTATTTTGAGGGGATGAACGCAAATTATTGTAAGTTGCTTGTGAATGGCCAACTCGTCGTACCAGTAAATATATAATGTGTGTCAGCCGCCGTCATCGGCAACACCAATAAGGCTGGCCATAGTGGGGTAACATAAGTGATAACATGCACTTGGAACTAGCAAACATGCTTATGTGGCACATAATTAAAGAAGAGAGAGAGTGTTAGAGTAACATAAGTAGATACCGTATCATGTTAAATGCTATGCTACTTTGTGTCATGCATGGCAATAAATATGATCATCTATGATACTAGTTTATGATACTATGCACTATGGAGGTAGTATCATACACTTGTATCATACGCATGTTACTAGCATATGATACTCCCCCACTATGAGTAGCCTAAGGCCAACTACAACGCGCGGCCGCATTTGGTGCGTCTGTGTCCTTTAGGTCCAAACGGACAGATGGTGCGGCTCAACGCGCGAGAGCAAACCCAAAAAACATCAGTCTCATGTCCGCTTTGACCCAAACCGAACATATATTTGGGCCCGATCTGTGTCTGGGCGGACGTCCACGCGCCAGACTTGTCGTCTGTCACCCGGCTCGCATGTATGCCGTGCAACTGTTTCCCGCCGGCCCCATTTAATCCGCACAGGTGGACGGGCCCGCACGTCAGCCGCTCTAGCCCGCGTCCTTTTTTATAGCCAAGCCATGGATCAGCCAGTTCACTTTCGAGCCGCGTCCGCACTCTTCCACTGCCTTCCCTGCCCCTTCCCGCCCCGACAAGCAAAACCGGGGATGTGGAAGTGGATCCCCGGCAAGAAGGGAAAGCACGACGATGAAGCGAGGTCGTTCTCCGCGTCGCCGAGGGAGCGGCGCCGTGAACTCCACCTCGCCACCGCCTTATCCATTTCCCCTCCGGCGGCCCCGCCAGGCTTTACGTCCATATGTGAAGGTGGAGATATGCCAACGGTACTAGGAGACCGGCGCCCCGCTTTCGTGGTCCGAAGCGCACCTACCCAATGGGTGGCATATGAGCCTGGATCGGGTGCCCATTCCCGCCGTCCTCTTGGAGATCAGCTGCCGGCGTGAACGTATCCCACACCACCTCCTCGCCGACCACAGGTACAACGCTGACTCGCCGTTGTGGGACACATGGTTTCAGGACGAGCACGACATGCGCCAGCAAACTCTTGTGTGAACCGCGTGCGCGGGCTGAAGCCGATGCCCTTCCCTCCTTTCTCCCCGTCAACACCACCTCCCACCATGACCGCCGAAGAGGAGGAGCGGGTGGTGAGGAGGGTGATGGAGGACTCCAAAAGGGAGTATGTGCGCATGGAGCAGGAGCAGTGGGACGGCCTGGAGGAGATGATGGCACTGTCGACCGCCGGGGACATCTACATCCCCAAGCTCGAGGTGAAGGAGGAGGTGGCCGAGGAGCCTGCCACCCCGGCGTGGAACCCGGCCTTGGTGGGGCAGCGGTGGTTGTGGACAACCACGGTGCCATGCAGCCCGCCCTCACTGCTCGCGGTGTCGCCGGGCTCATGGTCACCAGCCCCACCAGCCCAGCCGTGGTCACCAGCCCCGCCCCACCCTGCACCGGCAGTCACAGGCGCCGCCCCGCCCTAGCTTGGCAACCATCAGAGGGGGCGCTAGCCCACCTTTGGTAGCTACCGCCTACGTCGACCTCACCATGGACGACGATGAAGAGGACGCGGCGATTGAAGACGGCCACGACGGCGGCGGCCATGACTTTTGTGGACTTTTTAAGTTTACTGTAATATATATCATTTTAATTATTTTGCAATGCCCTTTTGTTTAAATTTAAGTCCCAGCCGGACAAATCTTTTGAAATGCGGCGGCTGGTTGGACGTGCTGACGGGCGGACGATCGCAAACGGACACGAGTGTCCATTTTGCCAACACAAACGGACACAAACCAACAAAACGGACGTCCGTTGGCGGCCACGTGTTGGAGTGGCCTAAATTGGGGCCATCGGGCTATCGCGGTACATAACAAGAAACTCCTACCTTTCTAAAAAGAAAAAAACAAGAAATTCCTATCATTATAAAAAATGATAAAAATAAAAACAAGAAACTCCTACCTTTCTAATCTAAAAAAAGGGTGAACCAACTTGTGTGTGTGTGTGTGGGGGGGGGGGGGATAGGTGGACAGTGGTATTTCCAAGCCATCACTGTTCAAGTCCTAGAATTCCCTAAAAAAAGTCCTAGACTTGAATGGTGCTCACATTTTCGGTTGATTTTGTTCGGTGGGAGGAGATGTTTACCTCAACTACGAGTTGCCTCTGGTGTACTTCGTCAATCTCAATATGCTATGCCGGCTCAGTCTCTTGGAGGTGTTCGTATGAATAGAGTTTGTGTGTGTTTCCATAAGGATGAGTGGATATTTGTGTACGTGAGCGACTTCAATTGTACTGTGTTAAAAAAACAAAAACAAAAACAAAAAACTCCTACCTTTCCAAAAAAGAAAAACAAGAAACTCCCTCACTCACACTAGACTGACTGGCGTCCGGCGACACAAGTCCAACAGCAGCGTTGATTGCCATTGCCATTGCCATGTACCGGACCGGCGGCACGTAAAGCGAATCCCCTGCAACTTGCTGCATGCACTCCTCCACACGCCTGGCCTATCTACCTGTATATGCGCGTCGACCATGGCCCAGCCTCTGCCACGGCCACGGGCCTATAAAAAGCGCTGCCCCTCGCCGCCCGTTCCATCCATTCAAAGCGCTCTGCTCTCTGCCCCGCCCGCCGGCTCATCTCCGCGCGCAGAGGCAGCGTCGCAGCGAGCACACACCACCTTCGATCCCTCCTCCTCCTCCTCCTGCTTCTTCTCTCGCGTACACGGCTGCGCGTGTGACGATGGCGAGGACGTCGTCGTCGCCGACGGCGACGAGGCTGCCGCTGCTGCTTGTGCTGCTGTCGTCGCTGGCCTTGCAGGCGGCGGCGCAGAAGTACAATGCGGTGTACAGCTTCGGCGACTCGATCACGGACACGGGGAACCTGTGCACCAACGGGCGGCCCTCGGCGATCACCTTCACGCAGCCGCCCTACGGGGAGACCTACTTCGGGAGCCCCACCTGCCGCTGCTCCGACGGCCGCGTCATCGTCGACTTCCTCAGCACCAAGTACGGCCTCCCCTTCCTGCCCCCCTCCAAGTCCACCTCCGCCGACTTCAAAAAGGGCGCCAACATGGCCATCACCGGCGCCACCGCCATGGACGCCCCCTTCTTCCGCTCCCTCGGCCTCTCCGACAAGATCTGGAACAACGGGCCCATCAGCTTCCAGCTCCAGTGGTTCCAGACCATCACCTCCTCCGTCTGCGGCAGCAGTGAGTCCTCCCCTCCCATCACGCTTTTCTTTTCTTTCTTCACTTCCTTCAAAGCCCAGCCCACCATGTCTGCATGCTCTGCTCCTCCCTTAATGCACGAGCAGCAGCATGATTTCCTGCTCCATCCAGCTGTCGCCACTGCCACTGCCATGCCGCTGCCGCCATTGATAGGAGCTTTACTGCTTTTCATGGGGCCTGGCGAATTGATTCCATGGACCCTAACCATGTTTGCTGCAGGCTGCAAGAGCTACCTGGCGAACTCGCTCTTCATCTTCGGGGAGTTCGGGGGGAACGACTACAACGCGATGCTGTTCGGCAACTACAACACGGACCAGGCGAGCACGTACGCGCCGCAGATCGTGGACACCATCGGCGCCGGCGTGGAGAAGCTGGTCGCGATGGGGGCCGTGGACGTGGTGGTGCCGGGGGTGCTCCCCATCGGCTGCTTCCCCATCTACCTCACCATCTACGGCACCTCCAGCGCCGCCGACTACGACGCCCTCGGCTGCCTCAAGAAGTTCAACGACCTCTCCACCTACCACAACAGCCTGCTGCAGGCCAAGGTGTCCGCCCTCCAGGCCAAGTACAAGTCGGCGCGCATCATGTACGCCGACTTCTACGCCGGGGTCTACGACATGGTCCGGAGCCCCAGCAAATACGGTACGCGCATACCTTCATACGTACGTACATGATTTCATGCACACGTACTACTCCTTACGGACGCACGGGCTGGAGTTTGGCGTCTAGTCGACTAGCAGCACCGTTGCGGGCTAGAATTCAAACTCGCCGTGACTGCGCTGGACCCCGTCCTCCGTCGGCGCAGAGCGTTCTCGTTTTTGGACGCGCCCGTCCTGCTCTGTCCTGGCAGTGCGGCAGTGGCAGTACTAGCAGTGCAGCACGGGGCAAGCATGGTGCCGTGATTAATGTAGGATTATTCGGCGTTTAAAGGCTCGTGCACGATCGAGCAGTGAGTTTTGCAGTGCTGCACTGGTGCACCACTAGTCCTGCACTGCTGGCCGGTAGCGTGGTCACCACATGCCTGTCCGTAGGGATTTCCTGCCGTTGCCCCGCTCTGGCTCGCGCCGGCGCCGGCCGTGGGAACGCGGGCGTGTCCACTGTCCAGTCCAGTCCTGTCCTGCACGCGGTCGATCGCCGGTGAATAGAAAACGAGGTGGCGGGCCGACACGGGCGCGCTCGCGCTCGTGACGGGCGTCCCATACGGGGATCCGGAGCGAGTAACGACATCCCGTCACGGGGAAAATAATGGGGTTTGGTGGGCGCTGCTCCTCCTAACCGGCGCTACTTGCAGAAGCAGACAGCCGGTGCTCTGTTTCCCCAACCGAACACATGCATGCCGCCCCGCCGGTGGGTGGCTAACGCCGGGACATACGCCACTGCTCCAGCACGTTGCCGATCGGCAAACTATCTATCCCTCGGAATCTTCGTACTACACAGGACGTCACGGATGGATGCTGGATGCGGAGCAAGAAACCAAAACGATGAACCAACTAACGTAACACTGTGGGGTGATATGATCTGATCTTGCTCGTGTGTGGATGTGGATGTGGATGCAGGGTTCAGCTCGGTGTTTGAGGCGTGCTGCGGGTCGGGGGGAGGCAAGTACAACTACGCCAACAGCGCGCGGTGCGGCATGTCCGGCGCCTCCGCCTGCGCCAGCCCGGCGTCCCACCTCAGCTGGGACGGCATCCACCTCACCGAGGCCGCCTACAAGCAGATCACCGACGGCTGGCTCAACGGCGCCTACTGCCACCCCGGCATCACCCACTAGCCAGCCACCTCACCTCAGTTCGTGCATGGGCGCATCAGCGAACGCATCGTCGTCGTCCGTGGATCAATCATTAATCAATCAATCAATCGATTATTATTATTATTATTATTATTATTATTATTTGATCAGTCGGGTTAATTATGACGTGCCTGGGGACTGGCTAAGGCTGGGTTCCCGGTCTGATCCGGTGGCAAAAAATCGGGGCGCGTGTGTGGTGATGACTGAAGAAAGTTAAAAAAATGACGGCAACTGTCGTGGAACAGTACTGCCCGTGTTGGTGTCAGCCTGTAATAATCTGATAATTGTTTTGTTCCATGGAAAAAGAAGTGGTACAGTTGAGTGAAAACGAAAGAAATAAACACGATATAATAATGGAAGGAAGGAACTTTCTGGCGTGGCAGCGAGGGGCTTGGATCTTTTCGCCTGGCGCACGGGGTCATGTGTGGTCGGAGCTTTTCGGTAAAGACACTGCACAAATCTCGCCTCCGATGCTCATCCTGTCCGGGACGGGACTACAGAGTACAGACTAGTCTGGTAGAACTAGCCACTGTGGTCGCTCGTCGTCGGGGCATTGCCCGTGACGACGACGGACAAACCGGGGGCAGCGAAAGCGGCCAGGAGAGGCT
This sequence comes from Aegilops tauschii subsp. strangulata, assembly GCF_002575655.3. Classification (NCBI taxonomy): domain Eukaryota; kingdom Viridiplantae; phylum Streptophyta; class Magnoliopsida; order Poales; family Poaceae; genus Aegilops; species Aegilops tauschii. The sequence continues at coordinate 74,447,367 of NC_053041.3, forward strand.
GCTAACAGTGAACAACAACAGCTCGATGATTGATCGACAGTGCTGTTTCATCTCCGTGAAACGTAGTGGTAGTAGTCACGGTGAAAATCCTTTTGGATGATCTAAGAGAGATGGACAGATGAAACTTGCTAGATTCGTTCGTTAGGCGGGCGGGATAAGCAGCCCATTCGGACAGCGACTGCTGATGTGGCCGGTCGCTTTGACGGCCGAATCTCAGCTACCCACGTCGAATCAGCTTGAATACAAGGGAGAAATTCAATGCCTTTCGCAAGTGGCTGACGACGCGAGCGAAAGCGGACTGAGCTTTTCTTCCCAGCTGGAGTCCGTGGACTTGCCAGGCCCAAAGACAGCTACTCCACTGCAAGACCCATCATCATCCTTGCGAGTAGGAGGATCATTCCCATTCAATGCTACCACCAACATCTCTACCTCTCTAGTTGGCGACACGGCGATGGACAGCATACCGGTGTCGGGAACTCGAGGATGGCATCTCAGCGAAAAGATCCAATCGAGCAGTCCATATCTTTTAAGAATGAGCTGATTTGCACCATCTCCGCGGAAAGCAAAATGCACGGTGCGCTGCTTACTTAATTTGTACTGTACCACGGCATTCCCCTTCTTCTATACAACAAAACTCTTGTCACGACGACGCCTCCGATGGTAACAGTAATACTACAATTTTGTGGTTAAAAAGCAGGCAAGAATGTGCTGCGGCTGCGCTTGCTGTGGCGCCTGAATCGCACGCAGCTGTAGGGTTCCCCGTCAGTGTGCTTGCAAAACGGCAATCCTGGTGATGGGATCGAATCGAATCAGATGTGTAGGCACTCCAAGAATCTATTGGGTCAACCGACCGTTTGTGTCATCATGGCATGCCGCCTGGTCCAATGTCCATGCATGCAGGGCTCCCTGTGTCCTGACGAAGCTTCACTCGTCATCGGTTTCAGCGGCCTCCGTTGGACCACCCGTGCACTCTTTCCGCTGGTGAAGCTCCAGCATCTTTACCTCCGGGTGGCATAGCCCTGGATGAGTGCAGATAGAAACCCGTTAGCATTTATGAATGCGTGTTCTAGTAATAAAGTCAATAGCCCTGGGGCAGATAAAATGTGACTGACAGATCCATATTTCACCAAGCGCTTCTGCTCTGGTAAAGTCGGCTCAAGATAGACTGGACTAGTTAAGGAAATGACCTGAGCATTTTGGAATGTCCCAGACAGCAATTGAGGATGCTGTGCACTCAGGTTCGCAGAGAGCATGGGTGTTCTCGTGGTTGACGTTCATAGCAAGCATCCAGGATCCAATAGTAACATCCTCGTTGTTGAACATCCGGAAACTGGACAAATATAGGTAAGAATATGTTAGACAAACAGATATATATGGTCCAGTTTGTGGTTTGACAATTATGCTGCTGTTCCTATGTGAGAATCCGGTTCACAATATTTTGTAAAGTTTCCGAGTTAGAAACTGTCAATTTCCTTGATTCGACTATAACCTACTATAGGCTTAAGGATTATTAACCTCAACATAACAATTGCGACTCTTTCCTGTGGCTCTAACTAGACCAGACACAGGAAAAGGAAGTTCACCTAGCCACATCACTTACTAATACATGAAAGAGACATGACCACACTCCCTATCCATCTCTGGTATAACTTTCACGCTTTGGCATATGCTTTCAGCATGAGGGAATCTGGCCATAACTAACATATCTCAAAATATTCCAGCCTGTAGGAGGAATGTTCCCTGTCAAGACTTGTTTTCAATTTCAAACTGACACTAGGGACTGAAAAAATGTTTTAAGCTCGTTGCCAAGCAGTCAATTTCAAACGGACACCAGGGGAGTGAAAAAATGTTTTAAGCCCGTTGCCAAGCAGTAGGGCATTTTGCTGGCACTTCATGACTATATATTAGCATGACTACTTGGTAGTTGGTGCTAGGGGCGAATTGCACCACACCATCGCAAAGATAATTCAAGTTGTGAAGTGCCATTCATGTGTCACTAACATGTGGCCCCAGGGCACTTTTTAGGTATACATCTTTCTGTGGTACCAAGTTAAAAAAAATCTTGGTACTAGTTGGCATGCTAAGACCCAAAAAATAATATTTACTGGTACAGTTTGGCGAGTTTTAGAATATTTACCTGTTGTTTCTCAGAGCAACTAAGCTTGCCACCACATCAGCTGATAAAGCATAAATAGGTCCATATGCATGAAGGAAGTATTCTGATCCAAGTAGGAAGGACTGTGGCTCATACCTGCGTTCATCAAAAGAGAACAATCAAAACAATAAGCAGGCAGCGACGAGTGCTACACAGTATAATTGCCCAGGTGAGCGTTCGCAAATACAAAAAAACATATGGTATGAATTGCGCTCTTGTTCCCTCAACTTGTACACCGTATGTTTTATGTACCCCTAAACTTGCAGTTGCATTTCTCAGGTTCTTAACCAGTTAACCACACAATTTTTCTCTAAGTTCGCACTGTTTTTCTTAGACAGCCCCCCCCCCCCCCCCCCACCCCCACCGGATCCAGTTATTAAATGGAAACACATCTACACAGGCAGGTTCAAACAGTAACAAATCCAGGAACATACAAACCATAAGGCTGAATACAAGAAGAACGGATGAACTCGACTACAAATTGTTAACCAGCAGCTTTGCCCTTTCGGCCTTTTATCCTGACTCACTACCCCTATGGTCACATTGTCAGAGCAATATTTTAATCCTGCGGGAATGTTTTTGGATCCCATGCAGCCGGTCCTTTTGTCCAGATATAATCCAACTGTTGTAAATTTAGGCAGAACCATAACTACACATTTTGCATCACATTTGTTCTTATTCTAAACCATGAGCAAAGGGATTCACCAAGTACATAATTTTCAAAAACTGCATCGACGTTTGCTTCATTATTCTAAACCCTGAGCAAAGGGGTTCACCAAGTACTGGTATGTCGTATTGTGTTTGATATATCAGTGATACCAAACACATATGGCCTTAAGCTACTTTAGTACTACTACCACTTTTCAAACGTGTGTTAGCAGTAGAGAAAACTGTTTTACTTCAGGTATCACAAATAAATTGCAAGGTTCAAATTCTAACTGATAGAACCGTTAATATTCAGTGAAATAACAGATTGAGTTACAAAAGTGTTGATCCAAGTGATACAAATAAAGTTCAGAGATAGGATCATATCAAATTGCAAGGTCACCCACGTTTCACCAAATGATTCAACCATGTTTTTGGCAAATTACTCACCAAATAGAAGTTCAGAGATAGGATCATATCAAGTGATACCTAACTAACACAAATATCAATTGGCTCCAACAAATGTTTCACCCATGTTTTGGCAATTTACTCATATCACAGCATGTAGCTAGCTAATATCGGTTGAGCTTACATCAAGTCATCAAATAAGCTATAGTTTCACTCCTTAACTACAGATATGAGCGGCAGAAATTTTGGATGTTCGAAAAGTTATCTTTGCACTATGCATTCACCTTTTGACCATACTTGCACAAATTCACTATCGTGAACGATAGAACTCCTAGTCAGCATAATAATATATCCAATTATCCACACATAACCAACTTTCTCCCGGCCATTACATACATGTCCATGCTAGTAGTACATACCCTATTCACTGAGAACAACAAGCTGCTTAATATTCCTAAAATGATCGAGAGGAGATCATTATCAAACTTTCCCAACATCACTTAGACCTCCTACAACTGATTAGGCAATAAGGTTTGTACTCACAGATTGTTATTAAGCTTTATTTTCCGAAATTACTTAGGCCTCCTACAGCTGAAGCTAAAACTTGAAGAAGCATTGCCATTCAGTTGCATTATTTATTTATTTTTACAAAATTGCCATTTCTAATTTTTTTACTACTAACTTACTTACACTGGAACATTATCTTATAGTTGATCCAGACATTTAAATATATATAAGCAATCAAAGTTAGATATATTTAACCAGAAAAGATACAGAAGAGACGAGTACATTGGATCAGAGGGAGCAGAACTTGACAAAATAAAGGTAGAGAACATGAAAATTCTCTAAGCCAAACCAACTCTGAACAGATTTTGTATCCAGAAGCATTAACCTATTCTAAACAGTCCAGTACCTCATTCCATGCTAACCATTGCATTCCCTTCCAATACTCAAGCACAATTGTTGGCTCTAAAAGAAACATATCTCAGGAAGCTCAGAACTTAACTATGAAAAAAATGCAGATATGAAAGTACTAGACCCAATCCAAAACAGTCAGCGCTAAACATAGAAAAACAAATTTAGGCCCTTACAGCAAATATTGCCTACTAGACCAATCCAAGTGAGCCCCACTACTTCTTTATATCCTATGATATGAAAGTACTAGATCCAATCCAAAACAGTTATCAGCGCTGAACATGGGAAAAAAAATAGGCCCTTATGGCAAATGTTGCCCACTAGACCAATCCATGTGAGCTCCACTGCTTCCATATCTCCTATGATAGGTGAAACAAGGATCACTGACGGCATCACTCCTTGCCCACCAGACAATGCCAACCATTTTGGTTTCAGATAACTATTACGAATCTTAACACAAATACTTGTGAGACCATAAGACTACAGTTTTGATGCACTACTGTTATGCCGTAGAAAAAAAATCACTTTTGGTTCAGGTTTTGCAATATTAGCTACTCCCTCCGTCCGGAAATACTTGTCGGAGAAATGGATAAAAATGGACGTATCTAGAATTAAAATACATCTAGAGACATACATTCCTCCAACAAGTATTTCCGAACGGAGGGAGTACTTTCCATATATTTAGCATGTAACAGCATGTATTGCTTCTTAGAGTTAGACATCCTTCACAAGGAAAAGTGTTAGGTAAAAAATGAAAAGAAGAAACTAACCATTTCAATTTGGGATCAGTAAAAACAGGCCCCTTCTTCATGCATCCAATGTATGTTTGTGTATGTGTACGTTCCTTGGCCAAGAGCAAGGAGAGTCTATCTGCAGGTTAGAAATTGATGATGAAAGTGCCAACCTTACAAAAAGAAAATTTGTGTATGTTGGTCAAAGCCACCGAGAGCATATATCTTGGATGTTGTCAGTTTCTTGCTCACCTGGTCTCAAGTAAATGTCATCATCAGCTTTAACATAGAAATCAGAATCGAACAACGCATAGGCAGCCTTAAAGAATGCTAACCTAAAACATAAGATCAAATCAGTTCCCATATGAAGAGATAACATAATGATATGATACTAGCTATACTGTTTACGTTTTGTATGGAAGCCTGCTATACTCCTCCTCAAGATCTAAAAGCACAAAATCATCATATTCTTCAACCTCTCTTTCAAGAGCTGCCATCTTAGACTTGTCATTGCTTTTGCCGATCACAAATCTGAATGCCAGACCAGTAGCTTCCTCCAACCTGCACTAAAGTGAACATGATGAGAATTGCAAGAGCACTTAAGCGACATCATCACTGGATAGAAACCAAAATAAAAAATAGTTGTGACAATCATCAAGCAACAGAACTTGGGCACGTTTACCACTAGAACTCTAGAAGCAAATGTACAAATTCCCTGTACAGAACAATAGATTGTCCAACTTCATGCATCATTCTTCGAACTCAGGAAAGAAACTAATTAATCACTATTTATCAGTAGTAGTGAGAAGAGTGCAGCAATTCAAAAGGATCAATACGTTCTTCTAGAGTGATTCCGCTAAAATCATGAGTATATCGCAAACTCGCAGGAGTTATGTCTAAGAGAACCACCAATGCCTAAGAATTAGCAAGTCTGATGCCACAGCAGATAACTCACAATCAAAATCAAGGAGCAAACATAGAAACAAATGAATCCAATATCCATATGATCGACAGGGTGAACTTTCCATATGAATGAATGAATGAGCTAGCTATCGATCTTAAAATTCAAGTGACCAGCAATGACTTATGTTACTGACTGAGAATTATAATAGCCACAGGATGATTTGAATACGCCGCAGTCAAAATCTAGATCACAGAAATGGACAAACGGAATGTTAGGCAACCGACCAGATCAACAGTTCAGCACTAAAGCTAGATCTCGAGCAACACAAGCGAACATGAACCAGGAAGCTGTGGTACCAGCGACAACTAACCGAAGGAGACCCTGCCGATCGGAGGGGAGCCACGTCCGCCTGAGCGCGCGGCGGCGGCCGACGGAGCCGAACCCGGTGAAGATCCCGACGAAGGCCATGACCTTGTGCCTGCCGCGCGATCCGGTGGCGAGGCCCGCCGGGAGGTCGGTGGCGCCGCCCGCGGCATCCCCGGGGCGCCGGTCCCAGGCGACGGAGACGGAGAGCGGGTGCGAGGAGTCCGGGCAGCGGCCCCGCGGGGCCTCGGCGGGCGCCCGGGAGAGGGAGACCGCGGCGGCGAGGAACCCGGCGAGGCCGAAGAGGAGGCAGGCCGCGGAGACGGCCGGCGAGGAGAGGAGGCGGCGGAGCGAGGAGCGGCGGGAGGCTGCGGCGGCCGAGGAGGAGAACACCTTGGGCGAGCTGGGCATGGCTGCGGCGGCGCCGCGCGCGCTGCCGCGGATTTGGCGGGCGGGATGGGGGGCGACGCCGCGTGCTGCGGCCGGTGCCGAGGCGGCGGCGGCGTCAGATCGGAGCAGGTAGAGTGGTGGCGGAGCGGGTAGGGGCGCGACAGTGTGACGGCCTCGGCCGTTTTGCTTTGTGTTGGTGTAGTGTGACTGACTGGAATGTGTGCTGGGCTGGGCTTGGTCTAGAAGTCTAAACTTTTTTTTAGGAGCAATTTAGAGACATAAAACGAAATCACATTGCGTAAAAATATTTAAACAAAATCACTAGTTAAGGGAAACCATTTCGAAAGCTTTGTGGTAAATTCATGTTTGACCTAAGATCAAGGTCTTCTGGTGGAGGGTGCTCAAAGGTTTTCTCGCTGTGGAGGTCGAGTTATTATGAAGACATGTTAGCGAGGAGTCACATTGTCCGTTATGTGGGCATAGCAATGAGACGATTTTTCATGCGCTTATGAAATGTGGTCATGGATTGCTGTTCTGGGATGAAGCAAGGAGTTTCTTTGGCGTAAACCTTCCTCAGCTGCACCCATTAGTTTGGGCCAAAAGATCTGCTAGATCCCACGTTCATCAACAGAGACACTGCCGCCGTTGCAGTTTATGTGAATCTGTGATGTCGGCAGTCTGGAACAACCAGAATAAATACATTCACAAAGAGATGGTATATCAACTGAAGTGGTCGATGGAGGTGATAGGAGCTTATAAGAGTGTTTGACATCCCATCGAGTTCCCATGCTACGCCACCAGCGAGAGCTACATGGTGTGCGAGCGCTAGTACGGTTGCTCGAGATTGTATGGGTATAATGTATAATCCTATCAGGCAGGTGCATGAGATACCCAGGAGTTGCTGATCCATTTGTCATAGAAGCATTAGCATGTAGAGATGCACTTTTCTTTGCAGTCGAGCATGGCTGGATAACGATTACTATTGAGATAGATTGCAAAGCACCGGTGAAAGACTAGAAGCAAGGACTTGATCGGTTCATTAGAGGACACATCATCAGAGAGATGCGTACTAATCTATCATCTTTTCAGGAATGCAAACTACGGTTCGCTGGGAGAGTTGCAAATGAGGTTGCTCATATATGTGCTAGACGTGCTCTTTCAGTAGAGATGAATTCTATATTTGATGTAATCCTTGACTCGTAGTGCACTCAGCCATTGAAGTGCCAAAATCATCTTTGCCATCAACACCCCTCTTAAGGTTTTTATCGTCGCCATCCATATCATCATCCGAGGGCTCCACGGCCCCTCCCTCTACAAAATCACTATGATAAAAAGAATCATTATCATCAGGCCGACCAGCTCAGTCTGAACGACCACCCCGTCTCCCAAAACCACCACGACCCGGCCATTGGAGGCCGACCAGTCCTCATGCTCCACCTCGCACGAAGATTCTTAAAAGCAAGCACCGAGGAGGCATATAAGCCATCACCATGCTCTTTGTACACGTGACCAAACATGCGACGGACCACACACCAATCCGGTAGTCCTCTCATACTTTACAACGACTAACTCGATGCGGTGAACGTAGAATAGGGATTTTGCGCTGCAAGTGTGTTGAGGAATCAGGGCAAAAGGAAACAAATCAAGTTTTTTTGGGGGGGAAAAATCAAGTATTTTTTTGGGAAACAAATCATGTGGGCCTCTGCAGGAGGCTGCGCTCAGGAGTGTGGGCTGGGCCCTCAAGCCCACTATGCGAGCACGGCGACGGCGTCAGCCTCCTTGAAATACCCCGCCTTGGCGCCCGAACGTAACCGTCCCAACCAACAGCCTTCTCTCCTCCCCTTCTCCCCGTCGCCGGAGCACCAAGAACCCACCGATCATCATCCCCACCTCTCCTTCCCCGCTAGGTTTCTCTCTCCACCGCGCGCCTCTGCTCTCCAGCGTCACCGGGCGACCGATGGAGCTGTTCCAGGACGGCCACCACGTGCGGCTGCGGAGCCGCGAGCGCGGCACGTACCTGCACGCCGACGACGACGGGCTTGGCGTCTCCCTCAGCCGGCTCCGCGCGTCGATGAACTCAGCTTGGGCGGTGCACATCTACCAGGGAGAAGGCAATGCCCAGTACGTGCTCCTCCACAGCGCCGCCTACGGCCGCTACCTCGGCGCCACGGACGCGCCGGCGCCGCGAGGCCACAGCGGGCGCCGCGTCGAGCAGTGCGATTACGAGCCGTGGGAGGAGGTGGCCATCAGGTGGCAGGCCGTCAGGACCGGCTCGGGGGACGATATCCTGCTCCGCCAGGTCACCGGCCGCCTCCGCGCCAACGGGAGGTACCTCAGCGTCGACGCCTTCAACGGCGCCGGCCCGATGATGCACTGGGTCGTGGAGCGCATCCCCGCCAGGGAGGACACGCCTCGCCTTGCAGCTCCGACTGGGGTGAGTCCGCCATGCCCGCTTCTTGATTCTTCCCGATCGAATTGGGTTCTTGGATGTCGTTACAATTGGGGATTGCAATTCATGGAATCTTGCAAAATTTGCAAATCTTGATCGCACTTGTGTTTCCGATCAACTGCAGCTCCGCCTCCCCAGAAGCCTCTCCTTCCTGTTGCCGTGGCGGGTGATCCAGTACGAGCAGGCCGGCGCCGACGAGCCCAACGCCAACTTCGCCTGGGCCTCACTCGTATTCAGGGGCAGATCCGCGTTCCACCTGAGGAAGAAGCTGGCCCGCCGGCTGGATGCCGCCATGGACGCCTCCAACCTCGTCATGTGCGTCCGAGCGGGTACGCACGGGCGGCCTACCCCACTGCTCGTCGATCTGCCCCACAGCGACGAGACCCTCGACATCATCGTCGTCATGCCCGGGACGCCAGGTGAGATGCGCCATTCCCCAGCTTCCTACTTCCTATTTTAATGGAGTACTCATCAGCTTGTGCTGGAAGAAACTGTCTGAAGAACAGTTTACTGAAACTGTTGTATTCTGCAACTGCTGCTAATCTTCAGTTAGGACTTGGGAGTTGTGTGGACTGTTGTAGTATTAGATACAAGTAGGGAGTTGAATGGAAACGGTTGGTATTTGCATTATGCCTGCTGTAAAGATTCTAGAAGGTAATCTGAATAACATTTTCACACTAAACCCTGACACGAAGATTATTGGTTTCACAGTTTTATTTGTCACTATCTGATGCCGCCTTACAGATAATTCAGTTTTCCCATTCGGCACTTACAGATAGTTTCATAGTTTTATTTGTCACCTGTAGAAACTATTGAACTTAGATACCCAACTCAGTCAAGTTATTTGTACTGTAAATTCTGTTTGGTTTAGCATACTATAAATTCTTTGAACAACATGGAACAAAATTCAGGTTAATCCTACAGTATTTCATGAAATCTGTCTTTCAGGTTTTTTGCACACTATATTGTTGTCTTTCAGGCTTTTTGTGCACAATCCTACAGTTATTCATTAGTTCTGCAAAACAGTGATATTTAAATTATCGATCTTCTCAAACTGTTGCACTAACTGTGACATGATGCCTAACTTCCTCACTTTCTGTTCTAAATTCAGCCCACGCAGACCTGCGCTGCCCGAATGTCAATGCAGAGTAGAGAAAGATAAGAGCGGGACTCCTGACCGCCGACCGTCCACCTCTTCAGAAGTGTCGCCGTCTCGGACACTATGACATGAGAATTCAGAACTGCATTTTTCATTGAGATATAGGTTTAGGAAGCGCCTCTTGTGTCTGTTAGCATAGATAAACTTGATTCATTCTCCAGACAGGAGGAACCTGTCCCTTGTGGTTCTAAATTCCAGAACCTGTGTGAAGAAATTATACATTGGCGTTGGTCTGTAATGATTGCCTTCTTATTGTGGCTGCTACTTCAGCGTTGGCAAGTGCCTTTCTCTAAGATGTCAACTTGAGAACCTCTGTGAACAGTTTCTTTCAAAAAAAAAAAAAACCCTCTGTGAACAGTTATGCAATGGCATTGGTTTGTAATGGTTGTTTTCTTATTCTGGCTGCTACTTCAGCATTTGAATCGCCAAGTGCATTTGAATGTCACTGGTTTCTTTTAGATGTCAGTGCTGCCGTTTCAAGTTTCAGTCATTCAGCAGAGAATGAATTTTACAAGATATGTACTGGTCGATATTATTTGCTGCATTGACATGATCTTTTGGGATTTATTTTAATGGAGCACTGATCAGCTTGTGGTGGAAGACAGTGCTAATCTTCAGTTAGGAGTTTACTGAAACTGTTGCATTCTGCAACTGCTGCTAATCTTCAGTTAGGAGTTGGGAGTTGTCTGGACTGTTGTCTGTATTAGATATAAGTAGAAGGAGTTGAATAGAAGTAGTTGGTATTTGCATTATGCCTGTTGTACAGATGCTAGAAGGTGATCTGAAGCTAAACTGGTTGTTGGGGAGAAAATCATTACTTAAGTCACATATTCCCACTAAACCTTGATACAAAATTTTTTGGTTTCATACGACTGGCACAGATAATTAAATTTCCCCATTTGGAACTCAGAAACCCAACTCAGTCAAGTTATGTGTTCTCAGCCTTAAAGAGAAGATACAGATTTCTGGTTGATTTAGCATATTGTGCATTTTTTGAACAACATTCAAACCAAATTCTGGTTATATTGATGATACCAAATTCAGGTTGTTTTTCAGGTTTTGTAAATAAGCTGTCTTCTTTGTCAATTATGCAATACAGTGACATTTAAGTTATAGATCTTCTCCAACGATTGCCCGTGACATGATTCCTTACTCTTTCACTGTCTGGTCTAATTCAGGCCACGCCGAGTTGAGGTACCCGGATGTCACCTGACAGTCCACCTCTTCAGAAGTGTCGCCGCCTCCGACACAATGACATGAGAATTCAGAACCACAATTTGCATTCAGCTATAGGCTTAGAAAAACCCCAGCAGCTCTTGTTATTCTGTTTTGCCCTTGTGGTTCTAAAATTCCGAACCTGTATGAACAAATTATACAATAGCATTAATTCACAAAAATAAATAAATTGTACAATAGCATTGGCCTGTAATGATTGCGTTCTTATTCTGGCTGCTAGTTCAGCGTTAGCAGGTGCATTTCTCTTAGGTGTCAATTTGAGAACCACTGTCAACAGGTATGCAATGGCATTGGTTTGTAATGGTTGTGTTCTTATTCTGGGTACTACTTCAGCGATGCCCAGTGCATTTCTCTTAGATACCAGTGCTGCTGTTTCAAGTTTCAGACAGTCAGAAGAAAATAAATATGTGTTTTCACAGAGATCAACTTCTAAAAGTGATCAACATGGCCATTTCAATGCGCCGGAAAGTGATGGCGGCGACTTGCTGCATTTGCTGTATGTGTGGTGTTCGGTGCATTGTATTTTGTTTAGTCTGCTGTGAAAAAAAAGGGAATAACATGTGAACAAAATTCAGGTTATAGTATACCACAGTACTATAGGAATACTAGTTTCTGCACGCACATTACATTGTTCTCACATTTTTAAATCAGCTGTCTTCTTCTTGTTAGCAAAATCGTAAGTTTTTCTTTTATCTCCTGCAACTTTCGAACAGAAATTGCAGAGCATCTTTTTCTTGCTTCTTGTTTTTCTTTCACCTATTTTCACTCTGAAAAAGTCGCAAATAGTTTGTTTGATGGCGTATCTTTCTTTGTTCTTATTCCTCAGTGTAATTATTTTTCTCATAAAAGCTAGCTAGTTTTGTCATAAAATGTATATCTCGCTCACAAGGCAAATGTATACCACCAGTCACAGATTCAGTACAGGGTCTGATCAGAACTCATGAGCTACAGATTACGCAGCAGCAGAGGTAGAGGAGAAGTACACGCTCCAACCCGCGGAAACTCGAGAGACACGATCTAACATCAAACTACTCAAGATGAAGTTGAGGTTTTATCGATCTCCATGAAAGCCATCTCGACCGGATCAGGCATCGTTGTCGTCGTCGTCGCTGCCGACTCGCCGCTGTGGTTTCTGGTAGTCCAGGGCTTGGAGTTCGACGCCTTGGTTGGCCATCTCGCAGGCGTCGATCCAGTCGTGGTAGACGTCGACGGGCTCGGTGAGGTAGTGCGCGGTTGTGTGGTAGACCTCCTGGCAGACGTAGCAGACGGCGGTGGCGACGAAGAGCTTGAGGTCGATGGTGCAGGACACGCCGCCGGGGTGGTTGCAGAATGGGCAGGAGAAGGTGGTCTCCAGCTTGGGCGCCGGCTTCTTCCGCTGAGCCATCTTGGAGCTCATCGACTTGCGCTTCGCCATCTTCTTCTCACCACCAGATCGCAGGCGTACTTGGAGACCCGATGTGCTCGTAGGGAAAGCGTTGGGTGTGCTTATAAAGGTTCTGCCTACTCTGACTCCAGCTCCTCTTCGGCGGCATTGCGTGGTGTGGCGGTGCAACGAACCCGTTAGCGAGTCGGAGCCGGATTCTGGGCGCCAGTCGAAATGGCCGTATCGCCGGGAGATGACCGGAGCCGGATTCTGGGCTACGCATTGCTGGCTTGGCTATGCCGTACGTATTACGCACACGCATGACTTAGAGGTGGGCGGCGGGCGGCCGCGCAGCTCTGTTCCGGCGCGCCCGCGCACCATCGTGCTCTGTTCAAACTCGGCTTCTTCTTCTTCTTTTTCGAAATGGCGTTATCCTGCAGTTAATTAAGGAAACCAAGCGAAAACCGGATTGCCCGATTAATTATGGAGAACCAGGCGAAAACCATAACAACTGCTGAGCGACACACGTAAGAAACTCACACACACCACTCCAAAGCGGGCCTCGGCGAGACCACATGCAGGCGTCATCGTCATCACTTCTCCCCTAGAGGCGTCATCGCCATCCCTACACTCTGAACAAACGACTCCGACTTCGCCATAAGCGATCGTTGACTCAACCAACACTACAGCAAGCGCATGAAGCTACATGAAGATCTGCGCCAAAACTCAGCCACCTACGACCAGCCAGCGCAGCTCCGACTCTAGCGGAGAACTCTGAAGAACAAAACCAGGCAAGGCTGGCACCACGGGAGATCGCCGACGGCCACCTGTAGCCAGTCATCATATACCACAGGGCCCCGCCGCCGCAGCTTCGACTCCATATCAACAAACAAACCGAGGTGATACCATGGACATGCCGGAGAAGAGCCGACTACCACAACCATTGCCGCATTGCCGAAACACTCCCATCATCATCGTTGCCACAGAAGCCTGGACGCCACAACCGCCGCAAATCACCAATCCCGCTTGCCGATGCCGAGCTCCAAGATGAAGCCCCCAAAAGGGAAAACGACACACCAAAGTGTCGCCATCGTCCGATCACAAGATCAAGGGTTTCCCCAGGAGAGGTCGTGATGACCGGATCCATGTAGGAGGGGTGCGACAGCAAAGCAGCGATGCCTCCAGGAAGGTCATGACAGCCACAGCCGCCGCCATCGCTTGCCACGACACAAGGCCAAGATAGGGTCTTCACCCAAGCTTCCACACCACCTCGGCCACACATCATCCCGCACCGGCGCCGACAAGCCAACCAACCGCCGCCACCATCGAAGCTGCCCTTCAACGAAGAGGCACCAAAAACGACGTAGCCAACCGCACCTTGCGGAGAATGCCGGCATCGAGAACCTCCAACACAAGGCCCACCAAACACTTCTACCACCACCACCAAACATGCCACATCGCAACCCACGTAAGCCATCCACATCTCACGAAGACCACCGTCAGCCCTCCCGCCGCGCAAGGAAGCATATCCGTCGACGACCGACCGGAGCGGGACCACCGGACACAGCACGAGCCACCATGCCGTACCGAGCACCATGCCGGCAAGGCACGGGGGAAAGCCGCCCGAGGCCACAGACCACCACGGTTCCTGGCCGTAGTCCACTCGCTCGCCGGTGACGTCAGATCCGCCACCACCGTACCACGAATCCACCTCAACGTGCTGCCCAACTCGGCTTCTTCTTTAGATTCACAAAAGGAAAGAAAAAAAGGACGGCTTCTTCTTTGTGGCGCATGCAACGTGGCGGGAGCAGATTTGCAGCGCGCAAGAGCAGGCCTGTCTTCGGACTGGAAAACAAACCAAACAATTACCGCATGCGTCCTTAAGATTGGACCCAAATCTGAGTTTTTCGGCTTTTTCTTAGAGCATCTCCAACAGAAGCGCTAAATAAGGTGTGCGCACGAAAAAACGTCCTTTTGGCGCGTGAGTGGCCGCGCGGCTCGCTCCAGCGGGCGTGGAAAATTTCGGCACGCTAAAAAAACCATGGCGCGCGCGGCATTTTTGACGCGCGGCGCCTCGCGTGCTGTATAAAATCCGTGTCTCTTCCAGCGCTCTTCCTCGCCCCACGCCTTCTTCCTCGCCCCGCCGCCGCGCCGCCGAAGCAGCTTGGGCTACCGCGGCGTCCGTCTCCGCCCCTCCGACATGTACTACGCGGAGATACGCTCCGGTGACAGTCCACCTCGGAATCGGGACGTTCGAGACCGCCCGCGCGTACGACGCGGCGGTCTGGTGCCTCCGGCGGCCTAGGTTGCAGATGAACTTCCCCGACGCGACGACACGGGAGCAGGCACAAGATCTCGTGCCCCCCTCCCCTGCGGCTAATCACTGAGGAGGATTGCCGCATCCATCGGAGGCAGGAGCGCCACCTCCTCATCGCCTCCTCATCGCCTAGTCGGATGAGCACGCCATGGCGGTGTGGCGCGAGCGCTTCCCGCAGGATGTCGCCGACGAGACTGAGTGTAGAATAGGATTTTTGCGTCGCGGGTTTGTTGAGGAATCGGGGCAAAAGGAAACAAATTATGTGGGCCTCTATAGGAGGTTGCGTGCAGGAGTGTGTGGGCTGGGCCCGCAAGCCCACTACACGAGCATGGCGACGCGGCAGGCACCTTGAAATACCCCGCGGCTAATCACCGACGAGGATTGCCGCATCCATCTGAGGCAGAGCGCCACCTCCTCATCGCTGAGTCGGACGAGCACGCCATGGCGGTGTGGCGCGAGCCCTTCCCGCAGGATGTCGCCGACGAGACTGAGTTCTGGGCGCAGAGGAGGGCGGACTGACTCGCGCGTCGGGAGGACAAGCGTGCGTGGAAGACGACATTGGAATTCGAGATTGAGCTGGGAGAAGCGTCGAGTTGGCACTCCGATGATTCGCGTTGGGCCGACGCGTTTATGTCGTTGGACGACACCACCGAGGAGGACGACGAGTAGTTTTAATCGTTTTGTATCAAATATGCTATGAAAATTTTGAACCATGTGTTGTTTAAATTTTTTTGTGTGTATTGTTCATTTTTTTACAAACGACGGCTGGCCCCGCGCGCTATATTTTACCGCGCCCGCTGAAGCGCTACATCGGCGTGCTAAAATTTGCTGCGCCTGGTGAAGCAAGGACCCACTCCGGCATTGTAAAAAAAAAATTAGCGCGCTGCGCCGTAGCGCGCCTGTTGGAGATGCTCTTAGTGTGTGTTTTAACCGAAAAAGTGTCCCGTTTTATATATAAAGCAACTATCACCGAGCCAACAAAACAAACACACCGATACAAACGCACCCCACCACACCGCACACACCCAGGGCATGTTACAAAGACACTGAGGAACAACCACACTATCTCAACCAATTTCAAGTCAACAAGAAAAGAAAAATAAGCATCACTATGGAGTTGTCGGGTCCTCGTCCGTGAACAAGCCACTGCAATGAGATGAAGCCGTGCATGACGAATCATGGGCTCCAAAGAGGCGCCTTTAAGAAGGGAACGACACTGGAGCGCCGCTACCGCCCAGTCCGAGGATCAAGGTTTCCGCCGGAGCATCACGGCGGACAATGAGTACCGCCAACAACGCCTCCAAGACGGGGACGATGCTAGAACGCCGCCGGCCTAACAAGTCAGAACGGGTTTCTTCTGAGTAGGAAAATATTTTTCAGAGAAATAGTAAATCATATCCTGAGGACTATGCACACAATCAGGAGCAAGAGTATTGTACCATATCTTAGCATCATCCTTTAATAAGAACGGAAATAATTTGAGAACATAATAATAGCAAATTTTCTCATCATGAGCAAAAAGGGTGGCTATATCATTTAACTTAGTAAGATATGCCACTACAATTTCAGTTTCATAACCATGGAAATGATTAGATTCAACCAGAGTAATTAACTCTGGGTCGACAGAGAATTCATAATCCTTATCAGTAACAAAGATATGTGAAGTAGCAAACTTATGACATATTTCATTCTAGCATTCAAAGATTTTTCTTTCAGTTTACAAAGTAGTTTCTTAAGATCATCTCTATCATTGCAAGCAAGAACGTCTCTAGCAGTCTCCTCATCCATAATATAACCTTCGGGTATCTTAGGAAATTCATATCTCAGAGAGCTAGGTCTAACAGGTGTTTCAAGATTTTTAGTTTCAAGTACTTCATCAGTTTCAGCATGGTCAATATCTTTAACTCTAGCAATTTGTTTATCAAGAAATTCACCAAGTGGCACATCATCATCAAGCAAGGTACTAGCATCATCATAAGTATCATTCATAGCAGAAATAGCATCATCAATAACTTGCGACATATCAGGATTAATAGCATGTGGTGGTGTTGCAAGTTTACTCAAAATAGAAGGTGAATCAAGTGCAGAGCTAGATGGTAGTTCCTTACCTCCCCTCGTCTTAGAGGAAAAATCATAGTCTTGGTATCCTTCAAATTCTTCATAGTTATAGATAGATAATAATCCCAAGTGACTCAACAAATATAGCTATGCTCCCCAGCAATGACGCCAGAAAAAGGTCTTGATAACCCACAAGTATAGGGGATCACAATAGTTTTCGAGGGTAGAGTATTCCACCCAAATTTATAGATTCGACACAAGGGGAGCCGAAGAATATTTGTAAGTATTAGTAGCTGAGTTGACAATTCAACAACACCCGGAGATTAACTATCTGCAGCAAGATAATCAGTAGCATAGTAATATGATAATTTTGATAGCAATGGTAACAATAATGGTAACAGTAACCGTGGTAGCAATAATTTGGAGCAGTTGTAATAGTAGCAATAGCAACAATAACTTAGCAAGAACAATATGTGAAAAATTCGTAGGCATTGGATCGGTGAATTCGTTGGATGATATTCATCATATAACAGTCATAACCTAGGGCGATACTGAACTAGCTCGAGTTCATAAATATAATGTAGGCATGTATTCTGTAAATAGTCATACGTGCTTATGAAAATAACTTGCATGACATCTTATGTCCTACCCTCCCATGGCAGCGGGGTCCATAAGGAAACTAAGGGATATTAAGGCCTCCTTTTAATAGGGAACCGGAAAAAAGCATTAACATATAGTGAATACATGAACTCCTCAAACTACGGTCATCACCGAAAATTATCCCGATTATTGTCACCCCGGGGTTTACGGATCATAACACATAGCAGGTGCATATGACTAGCAAGATCGGATCTAGAACATAGATATAATGGTGAAAACATAAACGATTCAGATCTGAAATCATGGCACTCGGGCCCTAGTGATAAGCATTAAGCATGGCATAGTCATAGCAACATTAATCTCAGAACATAGTGGATATTAGGGATCAAGCCCTGACGAAACTAACTCGATTACATGATGAATCTCATCCAACTCCTCACCGACCAGCGAGACTACGAAGGAATTACTCACTCCCGGTGGGGAGCATCATGGAATTGGCGATGAAGGAGGGTTGGTGATGAAGGAGGGTTGGTGATGACGAAGATAGAAGATTCCCCTCTCCGGAGCCCCAACCGGACTCCATATCTGGCCTCCCGATGAAGAACAGGAGGTGGTGGCGGCTGAGGGAGTCCTGGATTAGGGGGTCCTCGGACAGCCGGACTATGTACTTTGGCCGGACTATTGGACTATGAAGATACAAGATTGAAGACTTCGTATCGTGTCCAGGTGGGACTCTCCTTGGCGTGGAAGGCAAGCTTGGCAATTCGGATCTGTAGGTCTCCTCCCTTGTAACCGACTCCGTGTAACCCTAGCCCCCTCCGGTGTCTATATAAACCGGAGGGTTTAGTCCGTAGGACAACAACAATCATAACCATAGGCTAGCTTCTAGGGTTTAGCCTCTACGATCTCGTGGTAGATCAACTCTTATAATACTCATATCATCAAGATCAATCAAGCAGGAAGTAGGGTATTACCTCCATCGAGAGGGCCCGAACCTGGGTAAACATCGTGTCCCCCGCCTCCTGTTACCATCCGCCTTAGACGCACAGTTCAGGACCCCCTACCCGAGATCCGCCGGTTTTGACACCGACATTGGTGCTTTCATTGAGAGTTCCACTGTGCCGTCATCATAAGGCTTGATGGCTCGTCTCGTTGTCAAGGACAACATCACCTCTGGGGGAGCCCTGGCTGTAGGCCAAACTCTCCGACCAAGCGGCTTCGTCATGACCGCCCACTCGGCCGTTGCGCTGACGATGACTTCTCGGGTCATCGAAAACAGCCTCCACGTCGGCTCGGAATTCGCCGAGCAGATGGATCCAATGGAGCTCTCTTCCTTGAACGAGCTCTTGGATCGCATCGCCGCCTTGGGAGTCTCTACGGACTATGATCGGATCGGGCTTAAACCCGACCAAAGGAAGATTAACTCTCCGCCGGTCACCCATTAGATAGCGGTGGTGGAGGAGCAACACAGCGATTCTTCCTCTATCTTGAGGACAAACTATGTCCGGATTCCCAAGCTCTCCGAGCCGGATGCCCATCTACGGGAGGACATGGCCCAAGCTTTGAACCTAGAATCAGACAGCGGGCCAGACCTATTGGGTAACATCCCGGAGCCTGAACTTCTAAGATCGGAAACTCCCTTGCCCCTAGGTCTCAGATCGGGTCAGGGTTCGGACTTAAATCTAGCCACCCACCCAGATATAAGTGATCTTTCCCACATTAGACAAGAGCCCCAAGAGACAGTACATCACTATTGGGCCAAATTCCTCCTTGTAATGAATAAGGTCAAGGACTGTCGCGAGGAAGACGCAATTTCGTTCTTTTGCAAAAACTGCACGGACAAGGGAATCCTCAACGCCATAAGTCGCCGTGACATAGCACACTTCGCTGACTTGGCGGCCATAGTACAGAAGTACTGTGCGATGGAAAGCGTCTGGAAAACCCAAACAGAATTCTGGGATCCTCCGGCTCTCACTAAACCCCCCGTCCGAACTAAAAGGGTGTACTCTCGTAAGTCACCCGATCTAATTACAAAGAAACAAAAGCCCACTGCAGGGCGTGGAACTGTATTGGAGGGATGGCTCAACGGGCCATGCAAAATTCACAGTACACCGGATACCACGCCAACTCATAGCCTTAGAGCATGTTGGATACTCTGGCAGGTGGCCAAGAGCGGTGAGGATCTCCTCATCAACAATACCGCAGAGCACCATCCCATGGACAATAACAATACAGTATTGACAGTATTCGAGACCTTCGCCTCAAATAATAGGCGTAAGCGAGCACTCCGCAGCCTTGCCGAAGTCTGCCACGTGGCAGCAATAAATCCATGGAGTAATACGGCTATAACCTTCAATGCCAGTGATGAACCTAAATTCCGAACAGCCCGAGCACCAGCCGCTTTGGTCCTTAGTCCAATTGTGGACGGCTTCCGGCTTACTAAAGTGCTCATGGACGGTGGCAGCGGATTAAACCTCATCTATGAGGAGACTCTTCGAAAAATGGAAATAGACAGGAGCCGCATTGAGCAAAGCAATACGACCTTCAGAGGGATCATCCCTAGTCGGGAGGCACGATGTGCAAGAAAAATCACACTAGATGTGGTATTCGGCATGCCGGAGAATTATAGGTCCGAAGAAATCACATTCCAAGTGGCCCCGTTCAGTAGCGGATACCACGCCCTTCTAGGGCGGGAGGCATTCACGATCTTCCAAGCTATACCCCATTACGGGTACATGAAGCTCAAAATGCCCGGGCCTAAAGGAATCATCACTCTAGCTAGTGATCCGGACATAGCACTCCACGCCGAAAATAAAACCGCCGCACTAGCCCTCGAGGCGTTATCCGAAGCCCTTGCGGCCGAAGAACTAACCGCGCTGCGCTCCACAGTGGATAGGGATGACGTGATACTCGACAAAAGACCCAAGTCCACCTCTTTTAAACCAGCGGACGAAATAGTCAAATTCCAAGTCCACCCAACGAACCCTACAAAAACAGCATCCATCGGGGCACAGTTAAACCCCACAGTAGACGCCAGACTACAGGAGTTCTTGCGCGAGAATTGGGACATCTTCGCCTGGCATCCTTCAGACATGCCAGGAATCCCACGCAGGCTGGCCGAGCATAGCCTCAACATTCTAAAGGGGTTCAAGCCAGTCAAGCAAACTCTTCGGCGTTTCTCTGAGCCTAAGCGACAAGCCATGGGAGAGGAGCTAGCCAAGTTACTTGAGGCCGGATTCATTCAAGAAATAAAACATCCGGACTGGCTAGCAAACCTGGTGATGGTACCAAAGAAGGACAAATCCTGGCGCCTATGTGTCGATTTCAAGGACCTTGACAAGGCTTGCCCCAAGGATCCCTTCCCCCTCCCTCGCATCGATCAAATTATCGACGCTACTGCAGGACACGACTCATTGTGTTTCCTTGACGCATACTCCGGATACCATCAAATTAAGATGGCGGAGTCCGATCAAGCCGCAACAGCATTTATCAACGCATGATTCAGACATGCCTGGAAACACAAATTGGCAAGACAGTGGAGGCATACGTAGACGACGTGGTCATCAAAACTAGACACGTTGAATCCTTAATAGACGACTTGAGGCTCACGTTCAACAATCTCCGAACATACGACATCAAGCTCAATCCGGAAAAATGCGTTTTCGGCGCGCCCGCCGGAAAGCTCCTGGGCTTCATCGTCTCCAGTAGAGGAATTGAAGCAAATCCGGCTAAAATCCGAGCTCTGTCACAGTTGGCCATCCCAACAGACCTCAAGCAAATTCAGAAATTAACTGGATGCGTGGCTGCCTTAAGCCGCTTTATCTCCAGATTAGGAGAAAAGGCACTACCCCTTTATCGCCTTCTTCGACGCACCGAACACTTCGAGTGGACGGATGCGGCCACGTTCGGATTGGAAGAAATAAAAGCCATCCTGGCCACCAACCCAATCTTGGCCGCACCAAATGTCGGCGAACCAATGCTGTTATATATAGCGGCAACACACCAAGTTGTAAGCGCAGTGCTCGTCGTCGAACGAGAGACGGAAGGACATAAGTTCCCGCTTCAAAAGCCGGTATACTACATATCCACTGTCCTCACTCCATGCAAATCACGATACCCACATTATCAAAAGATAGCATACACGGTCTTCATGGCATCCCGGAAACTACGACACTACTTTCAAGAGTGTTCAATTACGGTGGCCTCTAAAGTACCACTCAACGACATAATAAACAACCGCGATGCCACGGGCCGGATTGCCAAATGGGCCATTGAGCTCCTCTCGTTCGACATAATATACAAACCACGGCGAGCCATTAAGTCACAAGTACTGGCTGATTTTGTCGCTGAATGGACAGAAGCCAAACTCCCTAAAGAGTACGGCGCATACTCCAATTGGATCATGCATTTTGACGGCTCTAAAATGCTGGCTGGTCTGGGGGCTGGTGTCGTCCTGACATCCCCCACCGGAGATACAGTCCAATACGTACTCCAAATACTATACACAGACTCCAACAATGCAGCAGAATGTGAGGTCCTGTTACATGGTCTCCGGATGGCAGTCTCCATGGGCATTCAACGCCTAGAGGTGCGTGGGGATTCGAACCTCGCAATATCTCAAATAAATGGAGACTTCGATGCCAAGGATCCGAAAATGGCGGCTTACCGCAACGCCGTCCTCAAGATGTCAGCTCGGTTCGAGGGGCTTGAATTCCACCATGTGGTCCGGGAAAACAATCAGGCGGCGGATATCCTCGCCCGCATCGGCGCTAAGCGCGACCCTGTCCCACCTAATATCTTCTTGGAAAGGCTGTTTAAGCCATCCGTGGTATGGGAAGGAGAGACCGGCAACAATAGTCCGGACCCGGCCACAACGCCAGATCCCGAACACTCTGACGTAATCGGAGGCTCAGCCACCGAAATAACACCTTCGGCCCACGTGATTATGGCCGTCATCGCCCCGTGGACAGAACCCTTCTTGGCTTACCTAACTAGGCAAGAACTCCCCGAGGACCCCAACGAGGCACGTTGCATTGTGTGGCGATCTAAAGCCTACAAGGTCCACGAGGGAGAGCTTTATAAGAAAAGCGCTACCGGAGTACTTTAAAGGTGCATCTCCGAAGAGGAAGGACGACAACTATTGGCAGAAATTCATGCTGGACTTGGCGGCCATCACGCCGCAGCCCGGGCCCTTGTAAGCAAGGCCTTCCGAACAGGTTTTTACTGGCCGACGGCCCGAGCAGACGCACAGGACCTCGTTCAACGTTGCGTCGGTTGCCAGCTTTTTACAAACCAAAGCCATATGCCGCCTACCGCTCTCCAAAAAATCCCCATTACTTGGCCCTTTGCGGTCTGGGGGCTTGATATGGCCGGACCCCTTAAAGGGGGAAGCCATAAGAAAAATACCTATTGGTCATGGTAGATAAATTCACCAAATGGATAGAAGCCAAACCAGTTAAAACGGCCGAATCCGGACTAGTGATAGACTTCATATCCGGGGTTGTACACCGTTATGGCGTCCCCCACAACATCATCACCGATAACGGCTCGAACTTTACAGCCGACGAGGTAAAAACTTGGTGCAGCAACATGGGCATTAAGCTCGATTATGCCTCCGTCTATCACCCCCAAACAAACGGTCAGGTCGAACGGGTAAATGGTCTTATCATGAGCGGCATTAAACCCAGATTAGTGTGATCCTTAAAGGAATCAGATACGCATTGGGTAGAGGAGCTTGACTCCGTACTATGGGGGCTGCGGACCACGCCGAATCGCACTACCGGATACACACCATTTTTCATGGTGTACGGCACAGAGGCGGTACTGCCCTGCGACATCATTCATGACTCACCTCGAGTGCGCATGTACGAAGAGAAAGAAGCCGAGCTTGATCGACAGAACAATTTGGATGCCCTGGAGGAGGAGCGTGACATGGCAAAAGCCCGCTCCACATTCTATCAGCAACAGGCTCGACGGTATCAAAGCAGAGAAGTACGGGCCAAAACTTATAATGTTGGCAAACTAGTTCTACGCCTACCAGAGAAGAAAAAGAACAAACTCGAGCCCAAATGGGAAGGTCCCTTCGTTATCGACCAAGTTCTGACCGATGGAGCGTACCGCCTGCGGGATGCATCGGACAATCGACTCGAGCCAAACCCATGGAACGCAGCCAGACTCCGAAGGTTCTACGCCTAGTTCCGGACTATGTGTTCGTCTCCTTACCTCCGTCAATTTTTTATATATAAGCTATCTGTCTTTTCTTTCTTTCTTTCTTCCCTTTTTTCTTCACAGCCTTACAAGGTTAAAATGTGTCTTGACTACACAATCTTGACGCGCTAGGCGTTCTCATTATACCTGGGGGCTTCTTATACAGAAGCTTAATATAATTATGTTCCGGGCTTTATGCCCCCCGCACATGTGTTACTTTTCCACATGTACCTTTTCTTCGCCATTATATGCATCGATATGACTTAAGTTTTGGCCAAGCTGGGTTGCCTGGCTCTTGTGTTTATGCCCTACGTTCCCGTTAATTCGGCTAGGGCATAAGGGGAGCACCTCTGCGATTGTTACTGCCGGGTCAGCCGGATGTGTACCTCAGACTGGGTGAAGCCGAAAGCTAGCGTTCTTAAGGGAATATTCGGTCGGTGAACAAAAGATGACTTTTATTTATTGTAATACATGCCCCCAGATGTTTATATCCTGCGTCTCCTTTCGCAGTTCGGACATGCACATTAATGCATGCGTACCCAGGGAAAGGAACCCTTAACGGAACTATTCTCCCTGGAAGATGTGTCTTACTATCCATGTAATATAACATAGCTAGTTGGGTACTTGTCTGTTCAAGCACTTATGACCCCTACGCCTGGTTTCCACGCGTACCCCGGTTTTTTACATAACTGAGCGGGTATTCGGATACACTCCAGACTGTCGGGTCCGGAGGTCGAAGCGAAAAGGTCTGCCATGACAAATGATTTACAATCCGGCTAGGGACAATATATGTCAATCGAAGTACACAGTCACTTAGACTGACTAAATTCTTCTTCTATACCATCCAACAGGCTGTCTAGCCTACAATCCTGTTGGGAATACTTTGCGGCTAATTTCACCTGGTCATACACCAAACTGACGGGGATTTCTTTCCCATCAGACCCCACAGGTCCGACTTCGGCCATATGGTTCGGGTCAGCCTTGGTATATCAAGTCTTCACCATGGCCCAGGCTTCCCTCGCACCTTGTCGGCAGGCAGATATCTTCCATAATCGGAAGCACCGCCGCGCTCCCTTGAGCATCTCTGCGAGCTCCCCCATGCCTCCTGGCAGGGAGGCGGATGGCCACAAGGCCTGGGTAATGCCCTGCATCACCTGCTGAACTTGTTCGTGCAGTTGTGAGAGCTCGGGCAGAAGATCACCTGCAGACCCGGGCATCTCTTCTGCGGGACGACCCGTCAGCGTACCTACAGATATAACTCTGTTAGTCGGTTTCTTCGCCGAACTCTATAAAAGTTCGTTCAAGCACTTACTAAAAATGCCGCGTCGAAGCCTCTTATTCTCCTTTACGGAGTCAGCAAGCTGGGCCTGAACATCTTTCAGTTCAACACTCAGCCGTATATTGGCATCTTGGAGATCGTTTTCCTCCTGCCTAACCTTCTTAAGCATGCGCTCGCCATCCTTTAGCTGTCGTTGAGTATGTTGCTCATCGCCTCGCACGACCTCCGGATTCACTCCAGGGTCATCTGCGGAATCTATTGTTAGATTTGCATGCATGCCGCATACTACCTGGTACATGTCATTCTTTGCAATAGAAACAAGTGTTACCAGATGGGGCCTTCTCGGACTCCTTCACTACGGCAACTGCGGCCTGAAGCTGGGCTTTGCACTCCTCCATCTCTTGAGACAACTGGGCATTCTTCTCCATAAGAACCTACACAAATAATGATCCTTAAATCAGTTGTGTCAACTGTTTCAAGTCTCAGGGGCTACTGATATACATAATTATTAGATTTTCTTACCCGTATATCCTTTACATACTGGTCCGTGGCTCTGGCAAGACCATTTTGAGTAGCTCGGATGTACGCGTCTCCCGAGTTGAAGGCATCGAACGCCTCTTGGGAGAAACAAGCGTCGCGGAGTACGGCCCGACGACGCCTGTGATTCATGGCGCTCTCCACTTCGGAATTCGTAGCGGACAGCCTATCCGCATCCTCTATAGGAGGAACATCCGGTGTTGGCCCCATGTTAGCGTCCGCCTCTAAGTCCGGCTCTGGAGCCCGACTGGTGGAGGCGTGGCTGGCAACCTCTCCGGATATAGTCCGGCGATCGTTTTTCCTACTAGGAAACATGGGCGTTATTATATTTTAAAAGACGACAACCATGGAGCGGGGTTCTTGTTCATACCTCTGCGACAGCGTCTCAGTCCTGAATGCCTTCCTTTTAAGCCTACCCGGCTTCGGTGCCCCTTGTTGGTGAGTCACTATGGGTTCGGCATGGCGTCCCGAGGGCCTTCCCTGTAAGACACCATATGTGTGCGGTAGGTGAAGTGCAGAAAAAGGGATCCTTCTCGGAAGTTGGGACTCCGGTTTTACTTACATGCGAGGCAGGGAGTAGTCCAGGATAATCGGCTATGATGGCCACCATGGCACCGTCGCAGCTTAATTGATAGAGTCCGGGAT
The DNA here is from genome assembly GCF_002575655.3 of Aegilops tauschii subsp. strangulata. Classification (NCBI taxonomy): domain Eukaryota; kingdom Viridiplantae; phylum Streptophyta; class Magnoliopsida; order Poales; family Poaceae; genus Aegilops; species Aegilops tauschii. Next base: position 74,473,728 of record NC_053041.3, read on the forward strand.
CGAGGGCCCGGTCAGGGTCCTCTGGTCGTGGAGGTGGGCTGTGGACCTCCCTCACAGCTTTTCGCAGTTCTTGCTATGAAATGGCAAGGTAAATACTTATGACGAAGAATGCGGGAAGGTTTGGAGTAAAAAGTAGCAGCTCACCCAGCTTGGGGGGTTGTACATGGAGAATCCATCCCGTGGCTTAATGCGGATGAACTCCTCTTCCTCTCCTTTGTACAAATCGGACAGAATTTTCGCTAGAGCAGCGGCTGAGTCCGGTCCCTTACGACCGCAGCGGGTGGCATCGTCTTCTCCATTGAAGTGCCACATGGGTTGGCCCTGATATTGAAGTGGCTGCACCCCCCGCATTATACATATTGACATAACCTCGATTATTGTCAATCCTGATTTGGCCAGCGTCTTTATCCGGCCCATTAGGTAAAGGACTTCTCCGTTATCTTCCTCCTGGGGGCTCCGAGGGCGCCAGCTGCGGCATTTCTTCAAGGGAGCGTTGTCGAACTCAGGAAGGCCCATCCGAATAGGTTCTGGAAGGGGGACGTCCTCCATATAAAACCACTCCGAAGGCCAGTCTTCGGAGGTTTTCTTCAGAGTACCGGACAGGTATCCGGTCCCGGCGATGCACCATATCTCGGCTCCGCGCACTTGATATATTGACCCCTCCTGTGTACGGGGTACGAGGCAAAATAGCCTCTTCCATAGCTCGAAATGAGCTTCGCAGCCCAAAAACAGCTCGCAAAGGGCGACGTAGCCAGCGATATGTAATATGGAGGCGGGAGTAAAGTTATGCAGATGGAGGCCGTAGAACTCCAGGAGCCCGCGAAGGAACGGATGGATTGGAAATCCGAGCCCCCTTAATAAGTAAGGGACAAGGCATACCCGCTCCCCCATGGATGGGTTGGGAAAGCTCTTCGCTTGCTCCCCGCCGTTGTAGGTGGCGAGTCCGGCTCGAACGGGGATCATATACGCTGGAGGGAGGAATCCCTGGGTCTGTAACTCTACTAATTGGCTGTGAGGGACGGAACACGTCTTCCAATTGCCTGGCTTAGGGCTACGGGAGCGAGAGGAGGAGCTGCGATGGCCGGCCATGATGGGATGGATTTTTCCGGGCGCGCTCCGATGGATACTCGCTGTGGGAGGACGATGTGATCTGGATCTGAGGATCCCCGCCTCTTTAAATAGACGATTTACTTACATGGTTAGGGTGGCAAGTGTAAAAATGCCCCGACTTCTCGCATTCGCTCGACACGTGGAGGATAGCCATTATTAGGCGCAGAAGCCAAGGAGTGCAACATTCATGGGAAGCCGGACACTACTCGACAGGTACTCATAATTTGGAGAATTCGGAGGAGGAACCCGCCTTGGAATACCGAAGACAATCTGCGCGCCAGACTCATCGTCATTGAAGCCTGGTTCAGGGGCTACTGAGGGAGTCCTGGATTAGGGGGTCCTCGGACAGCCGGACTATTGGACTATGAAGATACAAGATTGAAGACTTCGTCTCGTGTCCGGGTGGGACTCTCCTTGGCGTGGAAGGCAAGCTTGGCAATTCAGATATGTAGATCTCCTCCCTTGTAACCGACTCCGTGTAACCCTAGCCCCCTCCGGTGTCTATATAAACCGGAGGGTTTAGTCCGTAGGACAACAACAATCATAACCATAGGCTAGCTTCTAGGGTTTAGCCTCTACGATCTCATGGTAGATCAACTCTTGTAATACTCATATCATCAAGATCAATCAAGCAGGAAGTAGGGTATTACCTCCATCGAGAGGGCCCAAACCTGGGTAAACATCGTGTCCCCCGCCTCCTGTTACCATCCGCCTTAGACGCACAGTTCGGGACCCCCTACCCGAGATCCGCTGGTTTTAACACCGACAGCGGCTCCGTCTCGTGAAACACGATAATTCTTACGCCTTGATTTTTCTCTCTGAAAATAGGTATTTAAGGAGTCGGGATGAAGGTCTGCGGGACCACCGATAACCCACAATTATAGGGGATCGCAACAGTTTTCGAGGGTAGAGTATTCAACCCAAATTTATTGATTCGACACAAGGGGAGCCAAAGAATATTCTCAAGTATTAGCAGTTGAGTTGTCAATTCAACCACACCTGGATAACTTAGTATCTGCAACAAAGTATTTAGTAGCAAAGTAGTATGATAGTAACGGTAACGGTAGCAAAAGTAATATTTTTGGGTTTTGTAGTGATTGTAACAGTAACAACGAAAAAGTAAATAAGCGAAGAACAATATATGAAAAGCTCGTAGGCATTGGATCGGTGATGGAGAATTATGCCGGATGCGATTATTCATGCAACAGTTATAACATAGGGTGACACAGAACTAGCTCCAATTCATCAATGTAATGTAGGCATGTATTCCGAATATAGTCATACGTGCTTATGGAAAAGAACTTGCATGCCATCTTTTGTCCTACCCTCCCGTGGCAGCGGGGTCCTATTGGAAACTAAGGGATATTAAGGCCTCCTTTTAATAGAGTACCGGACCAAAGCATTAACACATAGTGAATACATGAACTCCTCAAACTATGGTCATCACCGGGAGTGGTCCCGATTATTGTCACTTCGGGGTTGCCGGATCATAACACATAGTAGGTGACTATAGACTTGCAAGATAGGATCAAGAAATCACATATATTCATGAAAACATAATAGGTTCAGATCTGAAATCATGGCACTCGGGCCCTAGTGACAAGCATTAAGCATAGCAAAGTCATAGCAACATCAATCTCAGAACATAGTGGATACTAGGGATCAAACTCTAACAAAAATAACTCAATCACATGATAAATCTCATCCAACCCATCACCGTCCAGCAAGCCTACGATGGAATTACTCACGCACGGCGGTGAGCATCATGAAATTGGTGATGGAGGATGGTTGATGATGACGATGGCGACAGATTCCCCTCTCCGGAGCCCCGAACGGACTCCAGATCAGCCCTCCCGAGAGAGTTTAGGGCTTGGCGGCGGCTCCAAATCGTAAAACGCGATGAATCCTTCTCTCTATTTTTTTCTCCCGGAACACGAATATATGGAGTTGGAGTTGAGGTCGGTGGAGCACCAGGGGGCCCACAAGGCAGGGGGCGCGCCTCCCACCCTCGTGGACAGGGTGTGGCCCCCCTGGCCTTGATTTTTTCGCCAGTATTTTTAATTATTTCCAAAAATAATCTCCGTGAGGTTTCAGGTCATTCTGAGAACTTTTGTTTATGCACAAAGATAACACCATGGCAATTCTGCTGAAAACAGCGTCAGTCCGGGTTAGTTCCATTCAAATCATGCAAGTTAGAGTCCAAAACAAGGGCAAAAGTGTTTGGATAAGTAGATACGACGGAGACGTATCAGCCACCAGGTGGGCACAACCCACCTGGGCGCGTCTGGAGGGGGTGGCATGCCCTGGTGGGTTGTACTCAACCAGGGCCCCCCTCCGGTGGTTCTTGGCTCCAATATTTTTCTTTATTTGTAAAATAATTCTCCAGAAAGTTTCGTTCCATTCTGAAAACTTTTATTTCTTCACAAAAAACAACACCATGGTAGTTCTGCTGAAAATAGCGTCAGTCCGGGTTAATTTCATTCAAATCATGCAAATTAGAGTCTAAAACAGAAGCAAAAGCGTTAGGAAAAGTAGATACGACGGAGACATGTCATATTTCTAAAATTTCTGTACACTGCAATATTCCATTAAATGAAGGCTATTAATTGTTTATGTTTATCGTGGCCATGAAGAGGGAGCATGTTATTCCTATCCATGGTCACTTTTATTTTCTCATGTGAACTTTTGGTGCTCATCTTTATGAAGCTTCGGTGCCAGGAAATGAGGTTATCACCTATCGGGGTCTTGTAAAGCGTACTCTGCTAGTGCATCTCAATACTTGTGTTGCAGATGGTGTACTATTCTACCGTGATCTCATTCCAATGATGAAGAAGTAATCATAAGTGTACAAATAAAAATCCGCACAACGTCAAATTGTTTTGCATGTATGCAAACGAAAATATCAAATTCACTTCGACAACTTGTAGCAATGGTTGGCTCACATGATATATTTTCTAATTTAATAGAGCGAGTAGAATATAAGAACTATCCGATCATAGATAAAGAGCAACCATGACATGCCGATGTGCCGCCTGATAAACAAGTTGATGTGAATCAAAGCCTGAGATTTTTTTGAACAATCAAAACTAGGTTCAAATTGCAATATTGCGTCGGTTCTTCTAGTGTAAAGTTCCAACATCGAAACCCACATGATACTAACTGCAAGTATGATTAAAAAACCTAGTCCAAACTGCAATTTTTTTCTTTATTCCTCCAGCTCCTCCACCATTCAACGAGGTTTTCTCATTATGTTCGGGCGATGTGAAACAACAGTTAGCGCCCCCTCTGGGCGTTTGAGAGCAAAATCATAAACCAACCACAAAAACTTAGAGCGCGACAAACTAGAAAGATGCAAGACCCAACGGGCTTAGAGAAACTATTGGAGTGAGAGCCTACTATATGTAGTTCTACATGAATGACATGGCGAGGGAAGAATGCTCATTGAAGTTCACAAATTCTAGGAACTTATATATGTGTTCCCGATCCCCCCCCCCTAAATCAAAACTAAGGTTTGAAACATACAATTCTTCTATATTCCCATCTTCCACTCTTCCAATTTACACAAACTAATATATATTATTTTTCCTCTATGCCACTCGATTGACCCTTTATAATAGTGGCTGGATGCAATTTTTTAAAACATTATTGTCCATCAATGAAAGGCTATGCATTAATTGTCTATCATGTCCATGGGCAAGGAGGGTCTGATTCCTATTGAGGATCACATTTCTTGTACTCGAGTAGGTGTGAAGTTCGCACATGCTACTGTTTATGGAACTTTAGTGCAATAAACTATATTTATTACTCATTTAGAAGAACTAGTAATGACTTTGATATAAATGAAAAAATAAACCAAAAAATAGAACCTACACTGCTATTTTCTCAAAAATCACCGTGCACATATGCGCCCAACATAGTTTGAAGACCTATGAACGCTGGAAAGCCACGAGGAAGCTTTCAGTTTAGACCAAAATAGTTTTTTTTGTGAAATGATTGTATAGTACTACAAAGCAAATTACGCATGTACATGGATCTTACTAGCATAAAGGCCTACGGTGGGGTAAACACGATCTATCTGTTGGGGAACGTAGTAATTTCAAAAAATTTCCTACGCACACGCAAGATCATGGTGATGCATAGCAACAAGAGGGGAGAGTGTTGTCCACGTACCCTCGTAGACCGAAAGCGGAAGCGTTAACACAACACGGTTGATGTAGTCGTACGTCTTCACGATTCGACCGATCAAGTACCGAACGCACGGCACCTCCGAGTTCAGCACACGTTCAGCTCGATGACGTCCCTCGAACTCCGATCCAGCCGAGTGTTGAGGGAGAGTTTCGTCAGCACGACGGCGTGGTGACGATGATGATGTTCTACCGACGCAGGGCTTCGCCTAAGCACCGCTACGATATTATCGAGGTGTAATATGGTGGAGGGGGGCACCGCACACGGCTAAGAGATCAATGGTAAACTGTTGTGTCTATGGGGTGCCCCCCTGCCCCCGTATATAAAGGAGCAAGGGGGGAGGCGGCCGACCTAGGAGGAGGGCGCGCCAAGGGGGGAGTCCTACTCCCACCGGGAGTAGGACTCCTCCTTTCCTTGTTGGAGTAGGAAAAGGGAAGGGAGAAGGAGAAAGAAGGAAGGGGCCCCCCCTCCCTAGTCCAATTCGGACTAGTCCATGGGGAGGGGTGCGGCCACCCTTTGGGGCCTTTCTCTCCTTTCCCGTATGGCCCATTAAGGCCCAATACGAATTCCCGTAACTCTCCGGTACTCCGAAAAATACCCGAATCACTCGAAACCTTTCCGATGTCCGAATATAGTCGTCCAATATATCGATCTTTAAGTCTTGACCATTTCGAGACTCCTCGTCAAGTCCCTGATCTCATCCGGGACTCCGAACTCCTTCGGTACATCAAAACACAGAAACTCATAATATAACCGTCATCTAACTTTAAGCGTGCGGATCCTACGGGTTCGAGAACTATGTAGACATGACCGAGACACCTCTCCGGTCAATAACCAATAGCGGAACCTGGATGCTCATATTGGCTCCCACATATTTTACGAAGATCTTTATCGGTCATACCGCATAACAACATACGTTGTTCCCTTTGTCATCGGTATGTTACTTGCCCGAGATTCGATCGTCGGTATCTCGATACCTAGTTCAATCTCGTTACCGGCAAGTCTCTTTACTCGTTCCGTAATACATCATCCCGCAACTAACTCATTAGTTACAATGCTTGCAAGGCTTATAGTGATGTGTATTACTGAGTGGGCCCAGAGATACCTCTCCGACAATCGGAGTGACAAATCCTAATCTCGAAATACGCCAACCCAACAAGTACCTTTGGAAGCACCTGTAGAGCACCTTTATAATCACCCAGTTACGTTGTGACGTTTGGTAGCACACAAAGTGTTCCTCCGGTAAACGGGAGTTGCATAATCTCATAGTCATAGGAACATGTATAAGTCATGAAGAAAGCAATAGCAACATACTAAACGATCGAGTGCTAAGCTAACGGAATGGGTCAAGTCAATCACATCATTCTCCTAATGATGTGATCCCGTAAATCAAATGACAACTCATGTCTATGGCTAGGAAACATAACCATCTTTGATCAACGAGCTAGTCAAGTAGAGGCATACTAGTGACACTCTGTTTGTCTATGTATTCACACATGTATCAAGTTTCCAGTTAATACAATTCTAGCATGAATAATAAACATTTATCATGATATAAGGAAATAAATAATAACTTCATTATTGCCTCTAGGGCATATTTCCTTCAGTCTCCCACTTGCACTAGAGTCAATAATCTAGTTCACATCGCCATGTGATTTAACATCAATAGTTCACATCACCATGTGATTAACACCCATAGTTCACATCGTCATGTGACCAACACCCAAAGGGTTTACTAGAGTCAGTAATCTAGTTCACATCGCTTATGTGATTAACACCCAAAGAGTACTAAGGTGTGATCATGTTTTGCTTGTGAGATAATTTTAGTCAACGGGTCTGTCACATCCAGATCCGTAAGTATTTTGCAAATTCCTATGTCTACAATGCTCTGCACAGAGCTACTCTAGCTAATTGCTCCCACTTTCAATATGTATCTAGACCGAGACTTAGAGTCATCTAGATTAGTGTCAAAACTTGCATCGACGTAACCCATTACGACGAACCTTTTGTCACTTCCATAATCGAGAAACATATCCTTATTCCTAAGGATAATTTTGACCGCTGTCCAGTGATCTACTCCTAGATCACTATTGTACTCCCTTGCTAAAATCAGTGTAGGGTATACAATAGATCTAGTACACAACATGGCATACTTTATAGAACCTATGGCCGAGGCATAGGGAATGACTTTCATTCTTTTTCTATCTTCTGCCGTGGTCGGGCTTTGAGTCTTACTCAATTTCACACCTTGTAACACAGGGAAGAAACTCTTTCTTTGATTGTTCCATTTTGAACTACTTCAAAATCTTGTCAAGGTATGTACTTATTGAAAAAACTTATCAAGCGTCTTGATCTATCTCTATAGATCTTGATGCTCAATATGTAAGCAGCTTCACCGAGGTCTTTCTTTGAAAAACTCCTTTCAAACACTCCTTTATGCTTTGCAGAATAATTCTACATTATTTCCGATCAACAATATGTCATTCACATATACTTATCAGAAATGCTGTAGTGCTCCCACTCATTTTCTTCTAAATACAGGCTTCACCGCAAGTCTGTATAAAACTATATGCTTTGATCAACTTATCAAAGCGTATATTCCAACTCCGAGATGCTTGCACCAGTCCATAGATGGATCGCTGGAGTTTGCATATTTTGTTAGCACCTTTAGGATTGACAAAACCTTTTGGTTGCATCATATACAACTCTTCTTTAATGAATCCATTAAGGAATGTAGTTTTGTTTATCCATTTGCCAGATTTCATAAAATGTGGCAATTGCTAACATGATTCGGACAAACTTAAGCATCGCTGCGAGTGAGAAAATCTCATCGTATTCAACACTTTGAACTTTGTCAAAAACCTTTTTCCGACAAGTCTAGCTTTGTAGATAGTAACACTACTATCAGTGTCCGTCTTCCTCTTGAAGATCCATTTATTTTTTATGGCTCGCCGATCATTGGGAAAGTCAATCAAAGTCCATACTTTGTTCTCATACATGGATCCCATCTCAGATTTCATGGCCTCAAGCCATTTTGCGGAATCTGGGCTCACCATCGCTTCTTCATAGTTCGTAGGTTCGTCATGGTCTAGTAAAATAACCTCCAGAACAGGATTACCGTACCACTCTGGTGCGGATCTTACTCTGGTTGACCTACGAGGTTCAGTAACAACTTGATCTGAAGTTTCATGATCATCATCATTAACTTCCTCACTAATTGGTGTAGGTGTCACAGGAACTGGTTTCTGTGATGAACTACTTTCCAATAAGCGATGAGGTACAGTTACCTCATCAAGTTCTACTTTCCTCCCACTCACTTCTTTCGAGAGAAACTCCTTCTCTAGAAAAGATCCATTCTTAGCAACGAATGTCTTGCCTTCGGATCTGTGATAGAAGGTGTACCCAACTGTCTCCTTTGGGTGTCCTATGAAGACACATTTCTCCGATTTGGGTTTGAGCTTATCAGGATGAAACCTTTTCACATAAGCATCGCAACCCCAAACTTTAAGAAACGACAACTTTGGTTTCTTGCCAAACCACAGTTCATAAGATGTCGTCTCAATGGATTTAGATGGTACCCTATTTAACGTGAATGCAGCTGTCTCTAATGCATAACCCCAAAACGATAGTGGTAGATCGGTAAGAGACATCATATATCGCACCATATCTAATAAAGTACGGTTACGATGTTCGGACACACCATTACACCGTGGTGTTCCAGGTGGCGTGAGTAGTGAAACTATTTCACATTGTTTTAATTGAAGGCCAAACTCGTAACTCAAATACTCTTCTCCACGATCAGATCGTAGAAACTTTATTTTCTTGTTACGATGATTTTCCGCTTCACTCTGAAATTATATGAACTTTTCAAATGTTTCAGACTTCTGTTTCATTAAGTAGATATACCCATATCTGCTCAAATCATCTGTGAAGGTCAGAAAATAATGATACCTGCTACGAGCCTCAATATTCATCGGAGCACATACATCTGTATGTATGATTTCCAAAAAATCTGTTGCTCTCTCCATAGTTCCGGAGAACGGCGTTTTAGTCATCTTGCCCATGAGGCACGGTTCGCAAGCATCAAGTGATTCATAATCAAGTGATTCCAAAATCCCATCAGTATGGAGTTTCTTCATGCGCTTTACACCAATATGACCTAAACGGCAGTGCCACAAATAAGTTGCACTATCATTATTAACTTTGCATCTTTTTGCTTCATTATTATGAATATATGTATCACTACGATCGAGATCCAACAAACCATTTTATTGGGTGTATGACCATAGAAGGTTTTATTCATGTAAACAGAACAACAATTATTCTCTAATTTAAATGAATAACCGTATTGCAACAAACATGAGATAAAATCATATTCATGCTCAACGCAAACACCAAATAACACTTATTTAGTTTCAACACTAATCCCGAAAGTATAGGGAGTGTGCGATGATGATCATATCAATCTTGGAACTACTTCCAACACACATCGTCACCTCGCCTTTTACTAGTCTCTGTTTATTCTGCAACGCCCGTTTCGTGTTACTACTCTTAGCAACTGAACCAGTATCAAATGCCGAGGGGTTGCTATAAACACTAGTAAAGTACACATCAATAACATGTATATCCAATATACCTTTGTTCACTTTGCCATCCTTCTTATCCACCAAATAGTTGGGGTAGTTCCGCTTCCAGTGACCAGTCCCTTTGCAGTAGATTTCAGCATCACGAAGAGCTCGGGAATTACTTTTGTCATCCCTTGCATACTATAGTTCATCACGAAGTTCTACTAACTTGGTGATGGTGACTAGAGAATTCTGTCAATCACTATTTTATCTGGAAGATTAACTCCCACTTGATTCAAGCGATTGTAGTACCCAGACAATCTGAGCACATGCTCACTGCTTGAGCTATTCTCCTCCATCTTTTAGCTATAGAACTTGTTGGAGACTTCATATCTCTCAACTCAGGTATTTTCTTGAAATATTAACTTCAACTCCTGGAACATCTCATATGGTCCATGACGTTCAAAACGTCTTTGAAGTCCCGATTCTAAGCCGTTAAGCATGGTGCACTAAACTATCAAGTAGTCATCATATTGAGCCAGCCAAACGTTCATAACGTCTGCATCTGCTCCTGTAATAGGTCTGTCACCTAGCGGTGCATCAAGGACATAATTCTTCTGTGCAGCAATGAGGATAATCCTCAGATCACGGATCCAATCCGCATCTTTGCTACTAACATCTTTCAACATAATTTTTCTCTAGGAACATATCAAAAATAAACACAGGGAAGCAACAACGCGAGCTATTGATCTACAACATAATTTGCAAAATACTATCAGGACTAAGTTCATGATAAATTTAAGTTCAATTAATCATATTACTTAAGAACTCCCACTTAGATAGACATCCCTCTAATCCTCTAAGTGATCACGTGATCCAAATCAACTAAACCATAACCGATCATCACGTGAAATGGAGTAGTTTTCAATGGTGAACATCACTATGTTGATCATATCTACTATATGATTCAGGCTCGACCTTTCGGTCTCAGTGTTCCGAGGCCATATCTGCATATGCTAGGCTCATCAAGTTTAACCTGAGTATTCTGCGTGTGCAAAACTGGCTTGCACCCGTTGTAGATGGACGTAGAGCTTATCACACCCGATCATCACGTGGTGTCTGGGCACGACGAACTTTGGCAACAGTGCATACTCAGGGAGAACACTTTTATCTTGAAATTTAGTGAGAGATCATCTTATAATGCTACCGTCAATCAAAGCAAGATAAGATGCATAAAAGATAAACATCACATGTAATCAATATAAGTGATATGATATGGCCATCATCATCTTGTGCTTGTGATCTCCATCTCCAAAGCACCGTCATGATCACCATCGTCACCGGCGCGACACCTTGATCTCCATCGTAGCATCGTTGTCGTCTCGCCAACTATTGCTTCTACGACTATCACTACCACTTAGTGATAAAGTAAAACAATTACATGGCGATTGCATTGCATACAATAAAGCGACAACCATATGGCTCCTGCCAGTTGCCGATAACTCGGTTACAAAACATGATCATCTCATACAATAAAATTTAGCATCATGTCTTGACCATATCACATCACAACATGCCCTGCAAAAACAAGTTAGACGTCCTCTACTTTGTTGTTGCAAGTTTTACGTGGCTGCTACTGGGCTTAGCAAGAACCGTTCTTACCTACGCATCAAAACCACAACGATAGTTTGTCAAGTTGGTGCTGTTTTAACCTTTGCAAGGACCGGGCGTAGCCACACTCGGTTCAACTAAAGTGAGAGAGACAGACACCCGCCAGTCACCTTTAAGCAACGAGTGCTCGCAACGGTGAAACCAGTCTCGCGTAAGCGTACGCGTAATGTCGGTCCGGGCCGCTTCATCTCACAATACCGCCGAACCAAAGTATGACATGCTGGTAAGCAGTATGACTTATATCGCCCACAACTCACTTGTGTTCTACTCGTGCATATTACATCAACGCATAAAACCAGGCTTGGATGCCACTGTTGGGGAACGTAGTAATTTCAAAAAATTTCCTACGCACACGCAAGATCATGGTGATGCATAGCAACGAGAGGGGAGAGTGTTGTCCACGTACCCTCATAGACCGAAAGCGGAAGCGTTAACACAACGCGGTTGATGTAGTCGTACGTCTTCACGATTCGACCGATCAGGTACGGAACGCACGGCACCTCCGAGTTCAGCACACGTTCAGCTCGATGACGTCCCTCGAACTCCGATCCAGCCGAGTGTTGAGGGAGAGTTTCGTCAGCACGACGGCGTGGTGACAATGATGATGTTCTACTGACGCAGGGCTTCGCCTAAGCACCGCTACGATATTATCGAGGTGTAATATGGTGGAGGGGGCACCGCACACGGCTAAGAGATCAATGGTAAATTGTTGTGTCTATGGGGTGCCCCCTGCCCCCGTATATAAAGGAGCAAGGGGGGAGGCGGCCGGCCTAGGAGGAGGGCGCGCCAAGGGGGGAGTCCTACTCCCACCGGGAGTAGGACTCCTCCTTTCCTTGTTGGAGTAGGAAAAGGGAAGGGAGAAGGAGAAAGAAGGAAGGGGGCGCCCCCCTCCCTAGTCCAATTCGGACTAGTCCATGGGGAGGGGTGCGGCCACCCTTTGGGGCCTTTCTCTCCTTTCCCGTATGGCCCATTAAGGCCCAATACGAATTCCCGTAACTCTCCGGTACTCCGAAAATGTGACACCCAAAAATTTATTTGGCTTTTTCAAAACTTTTATTTTATTTGAGGGAGGTGATTTAAATTTTTCTTCTAAAGAACTCTCCCTCTCAAAATATTTTCTTTTATGACAAGTGTTTTGTTTTGGATTCACCCAAGACTTGATTTTGGTCTTGGAGGTTTTCTTTTCTTATTTGGACTCAAAACCAAAATGCTTTTCACTTGGGAAAGTTCCTTTTGAAAATTCTTTTAAAATAATCCTATGGCTTTTGGAATGATCCTTTCCACTTTCAAAAATCTCTCTTGCCATGACCCAAGTGTAAATCCCCTCTCAAAAGCCTTTCTTCATCTTGGGATCTTGATGTACTTCAAATCCAGCAAGTTGAACCCCTCCATATATTTATTTTCCATTTATTTCTCATCAAAAACAATTTCTGCCTTCTATCTTGATCCTTGGAGGTTTTCAAAGGAGCTACCCTTTCTGTTTTGATTTTTGCCCCCAAACCAATTTCCCTACCTAGTCCTTTAAACCCTCAACCAAGATCCATGAAGATCCACTGGTCTCCAGTTCAAGTTTTTCAAACTATACTTGCTGCAAGTTTGGACCAGATTTGCCAAATTTGATGAAATTCATTTAAATTCTTCTCCTCAAAATCTGAGAAAAATCAGGTAGCCTCTGGGTGCATTGAGAGGTCACCTCACCAAGTCCCAGCTCCAGGAAATTTTTTCTTCTTGCCAAATCATTTCATCGAACACCTGCTGGACACTGTTTTTATAATGTTCAGTCAAGTTCAGTTAACAGTGTCTGAAACTACTGTCGTTTCTTTAGTGTCCGTTGTCGATCTCACCAGTGCCCCGGCGTCGCCCTGTTTCCTGTCCCCTCCCCCTTGTCCTCCGCACCGCACGAGCGCCTGGAAGGTTGCGGGCGTCGGCGACGAGCAGGAGGAGGTGCGCCGCCCCGTGACCGATGCCAGCGACGGCTTTGCGGCCGCCAGAGAGAGGCGCAGCGCAGACGGCGTCGTCCAGCGCCGCCCAAGCCACCGGAGGCCGCCGCGTGGTCTTCCACTCCCCCGTGCGCGCTGCCACCCTCGCCGTGAACCGCTAGGCGCAGAGCACGCTCTCTACCGCCGCCGTGCCCGTACGGCCACCCCGTCGAGGACCAGCGCCATTACGCCAAGACCGACCAGGATTAGCGGGGGAACGGCACCAGTACACCTCACTGATGCTGCCTGGCCACTTAAGCTCCCTGCCAAGCCATCGCCTCGCCGTAATTGCTCGCCGGAGCGATCCCGTTCACGGTCACCCCCTCGAATCGCCTATAAATAGAGGCCCCGAGCTCCAACTAGAACCCACACCACCTCTGCACTCCACCAAGACCACGCCTAGCCACTTGAAGAGCCCCGAGGGAGTCTCCTTCCTCAACTCCGGCCGCCGCGACCCGCCATGGGATCCAGCTCGATTCACTCCCGTGCGTGCACCCCCGCCTCCCATCTCTTGCCAGTAGCTTCCTTATGCATCCACACTCCTGACCCGCGCTTCAGTTCGGAGTTTGCAGCACCCACCGGAGTTCTCCACCATCGCCCGAGCCGCCGTCCGCCGGAGAAAGTGTCGCCGTCGACGTGGTGCTCCCCGACGACCAAGTCCACCACCCACTGACGCGGAAGGACACGCTGAACCTCTTGGTACACTCCGATCTCCCTGACTCGCCGTGGTTCGACGCCGGCGACCACCGCAGCCTTCGGGCGCCGGCGAGGATTTGAACCTGACGTGTGGACCCCCCACGTCAGCCTCTCTTTCTTTCCCCGCGAACCGTTTTCTGTTGGCGCCTTCGGGCAAAGTACGTTTTCTCTGTGGGCTGGCGCGTTTCTATTCGAGCCGTTTTCTGTTTTCTCAGTTAAGTCCCTGGTTCTTTTCTGTTTCATCACAGATTAGTCCCTGGACAAATACCCTTATAACTTTTTAATAAAAAGTGATTTTTGAGTGATTCTTTTTCTGACAGTCTTATATTTTTGTCTAGTTTTTTATAGGATTTATTTGGAAAATTTTTGGAACAACTTTTATGCACGCGTTGGTTTTCACGTTAGTATGCATTTTCGCTATACCGTAGGTTCCGGAAGAGGTGACGGAGCCGCGAACTTCGCCGAGCTAGACTCCGACTTCTCCGAACCAGGCAAGCATGTTTGAACCTTTGATATGATAGGTGTTTTGCATGTTTGCTTGAATGGTTGTGCATGGCATAGGAGCATCGGTGAGTATCTCGTTGCATGTGAGGCAACTACCCGTGTGTTCCGAAGTTACTATGATCTCTGATGAGAGATGGCCTAGTCATGTGGTGACATGAAGGGCAGTAAGGTGGTACTGTTGTAGCATGCCAGCCTTACGTCATCCGATAAATTCCGGCGTTAACATGGACGAAGTCACGTTATCGTTCTTCCCCCTTCCGTGCTACCACATGTTTTCTGCCAGAATGCGGTTTAGTAAGTTGGTAACCTCTTTCCGTGTACACACCAAACAGAGGGGCCGGGATGAGGGTTCCATGGCCCTGGATTAAAGCCAGTCATCCGGTCAGGGGGCATGGGTGTTTCCGGTTGGGACCGAGAGGGGGGCACCCCTTAGAGCGCGCGTATATAAATTTGATCCCATGCTACGCGAGGTTGTAGCCTCCCCGTCTCAAGGTTTTTCTTGAACGTTGCCGAGGGTGATTCCTGGCTTTGGAATGTTGAATGGGTGTGTACTGGTTAGATGTGTTTCTTCCAAAATACCGTAAACGGAACTAGTCCCCGTGACTACTGAAATCCGTTGGCTGTGGTTAAAGTACAAACTCTGCAGAGTCAAATCCTTCCGAGTCATCGTATCCATGGTCAAGTAACGTGATCAGTGTATCCATGTCTATGTCAAGTCCTCGTGGTATTTTTCCCCGGTAAACAAGCTTGATTTGTACGTTATTCCGTGGATGGACTAACCCCGCTGTTTATTCCATACCTGATTATGCCCTTGCAATGTTTTAAATCCTTGAGCTACTGAGATATCAAGTTATGGAATATAAGCCCTTTATGTGATGTCGCTCAGACGTCCGACTGTGGCATGTTTGTCTTTTACTTTCAATATAAGCCCTTTATGTGATGTCGCTCAGACGTCCGACTGTGGCATGTTTGTCCTTACTTTCGATATAAGCCCTTTATGTGATGTCGCTCAGACGTCCGACTGTGGCACGCGCTGTCATTTATATTCTATTATAAGCCCTTTATGTGGTGTCGCCTTGACGCCCGACTGCGGCATTGTTATTCTTGCATTTTCCTCTCAAGGAGTCATTCAGACACTCATTTGGCCCTCAGTATTTACTTTGGGATTTCGGGAGGACTACCGCCCGACTTCTCTTTTATTTCCCATGCAATGTTATCTATATGTCTGAGTGCACTTGTTAATCTGTTCATATGCATCATGTTTACATTTGTTATATCTTATGTCCGAACTGTCTTGCGAGTACTTTCATAGTACTCACCTGGCTTGTTGATTTGGCCAGATGTTGACGAAGGCGATCTCATGGATGAAGAGTTTGATAGTGAGTCCGACGCCTAGAGGAGTCCCAGTCAGTCCCGTGCGATCCTGGATATTGGTCACTTGTATTATATACGCTTCTGCCACCCGCAATAAGTCTCCTCGAGCCTCACTCCGACGCTCGAAGAGCTGTAGTTTTCAGGAGTCATATCACCCACTCCGCTGCGATATTTCCACCACCGTTGTTATCGTGAGTTAGTAGTTATGCCACCCTATCCGCATTTATGTTTTATTGGCGTGTTTGTAATAAATTGTTGAGCAGTCTCCGCTCAACCTTGTATTATATTCAGTACTCCTGGTATTTTCTTCTGTGACCAAGATATTGTCTACTAGTGAGAAGGAATTCTTCTTTACTGGTCCGTAAAAGGGATCGGTCTCTCAATAAATGTTTTTATTGGAAAACCGGTCGTGACAAGCTTGGTATCAGAGCCAGGCTGACTGTAGGAAGCCACTAGGTGCGATCGCTAATCGGTTATTAGCGTCTTTTGTGCTTTTTCAGCATTTTGCAAATGTAGCTATTTTCTGTTGGTCATCATAAATTTATGACATGACTACTCAGAATTTTTGCCTACTTTTGTAGATGGCTGGCAGCAACTGCGAGACTCGAGTGTTCACGAACGTGCCCGAGGGGTTTGTCAAACTCCTCGTCTCCATCACCAAGCTCGCGATCGGGCCAGCGACTCGTCCGGAGTTCACGCTTTATCAGCACAAGCTCAGCGACTACGTGTCTATGCACCAGGCCGTGGTGCAATTCAAGGGAGGACGTTCTGCGTCTCGCCACTTCCGTTTTGTGGGAAGGGCCATGCCTACGGAGAGGCATGCCATGCAGATGGCTGCCCGTGAGGCGATAGCTCGCCTTCGGGACATTCTTCCTATGATGAAGACTCGTCGCTACCGCTACCTCCCATGCCATGTGCCATATACTTGTCACTATGCATTCGCCTGCCATCGGGGAGAGCGAGATGAAGCCATCGAGATGGTCGTCGAGTACCTCAAGGCTCTGGAGGAATCCTTCGACAACCTGGTGGACGATCTTGTGGCTGCTCGCATGTACTTAGTTCGGGGCGGTCCTGCCAGCAGGAAGGAGCTTCTCCACACGGCACCGCCTCTGACATTCGTCTCGTCTTCAGCATCTTATGCACCGGCCATTTTGGCCACTGCTCGCCGTCTGCCTACCACTGAGGAGTTCGACAGAGTCATCGCTCCTACTCCAGTCAGAGCTGCACCGCCTGCCGCACCCGCACTACCGCCTGTCGCACCCGCACCATCACCACAGCGCAGTGCTACACGTCAGGAGCCTGCTAGAGAGGAGGTGGAAGTTGAGTCTCCTGCACCGCTGAGTCTTGCCCTCGGCAAGGGAAAGGACATCGTCGCCATCTCCGACTGAGAGCGCCGAGTAGCCGCGCGTTGTGTTTGCTTGTATGATGTGTTTTATCTGTACGTTAGTTTGTAGTAATGTGTTCGCTGCATTCCGGAGGAGTGTGCTAGTCTTAATAACATGTCAGGAATGTGTACGCACATCCTGAGTGCTGTATCGTGTGTTTGCGTTTCGCGTGTAAAATATGTGCTAAGCGGTCCTTCTCCGTGCGAAATCGTTTATGTTTTCTTGAAAAATCTTGAGGTCTTTTCAATTTTTGCCTTTGCAAGATTTTCCTGGTGTCACCCAGTTCTTCTCATAAATTTTGCAAAATAATACCCCAGACTGGAAAAATGTCTCGTCCGTGGACTTGTTCCATGGCCAATCAGCTAGAAGAAGTTTATGGGACACAGACTAGCAACAACTTCACTCAGGGACAGTCCAGTCAACAGGACAGCGAAGCGGCCTTATCCCAAGTATGCCGCCTCTTCGAACAAAGCCAGCAACAGCACCAAGAGATGATGAATCACGTCATCAATATGGGAAACCACCGTGAGCCCTATCAGCCACACTCCAAGTTGTCTGAACTGCAGAAGACACGCCCGTCAACGTTTGCTCACAGCAATAGGCCACTTGAAGCCGATGATTGGCTTCGTGACATCGAAAGGAAGCTGATTATTGCTCAGTGCTCAGATCATGAGAAGGTGCTTTATGCACCACACTACCTTACTGGAGCAGCTGCAGCATGGTGGGAAAACTTCCTACACATGCATCCCAGTGAACACAACATCACCTGGGAAGAGTTTAAGGAAGGCTTTCGTGGGGCACACATCCCCAGGAGCATCATAAAAATCAAGAAGAGAGAATTTGATGACCTCAAGCAAAGAGGCATGTCAGTGATAGAATACAACGGTCAGTTTACCCAGCTATCTCGTTATGCATACGACGAGCACATGACAGAGAACAAGAGGATGGAAAAATTCTTGGACGGCTTGGCACCGGCACTAAGATGCCAACTGGTTGTACAACTTTCCCAGATTTCAAAACTCTGGTTGACAAGGCCATTACCTTGGAGAATGAGCGCCGTAGTCTGGAAGATATCCGCAAGCGAAAGAGGGACAAGACGACTCTTACTCGCAACAACCGAAGCAAGACTGAGGTTCCGAGGAATGAAGCAAGAAAATCCACGACTACTGATCTAAGGCCAACCAGGCAGTTTCATTCCAGGGACAAGGACTTCACGTACCGTCCAGGGGTCACTTGCTATGCTTGTGGTGAAGAAGGGCACTATGCCAAACAGTGCCCAAAGCCAAGGAACTCGGCCCCCAAGCCGAACAATGGTGGGAACAATCCAGCCCCCAAGCGCAACAATTTCAATCCCAACAACAACCACAGGAAGGGTCACCTGAATCACGTGACCAGGGAAGAAGCGCAGAATGCCCCAGACATCGTGCTCGGTACGTTCCCTGTCAACACAGTACCTGCCACGGTTTTGTTTGATTCTGGAGCTTCCCATTCGTTCATTTCGAAGAGTTTTGTTTTGCAACATGGTTTTCCGATACTTCCCTTGGAAAAATCTATGATCATCAAGTCCCCCGGAAATAAGCAGATCGCTCAGAGTTACTGCCAAGGAGTGATCATTGAGTTCGAAGGACTACAGTTTCAAGCTAATCTTATCGTGTTGGAAAACAAGGGACTGGACGTCATTTTAGGGATGGACTGGTTAACCACCAACAAGGGATTTATTGACTGTTTCAATCGGACCGTGATTCTCACTCACCATCACGGCAAGACAATAAAGGTTACAGCCCAAGATAGACCACGGTCACGACAACCAAAATTGAACAAAGTGGACATTTCAGAATTGAGAAAAGTCCCAGTGGTGCGCGAGTTTCCTGACGTATTTCCTGAAGAACTACCAGGCATGCCACCAGACCGAGAGATAGAGTTCAGCATTGAACTAGCACCTGGCACCGCTCCCATCTATAAGAAACCCTATAGAATGGCATCCTCAGAATTGGTAGAATTGAAGAAGCAGATAAAGGAATTACTGGACAAAGGTTTTATTCGAGCCAGCTCCTCACCTTGGGGTTCGCCAGTATTATTCGCCAAGAAAAAGGATGGGACACTAAGATTGTGTATAGACTATCGAGCTCTCAATATGGTCACCATCAAAAACAAATATCCGATGCCACGGATACATGATTTGTTTGATCAGCTCGCGCAAGCCAAAGTGTTCTAAAAAAATGATTTGAGATTGGGATACCATCAATTGAAAGTACGGACAGAAGATATCCCTAAAACAGCATTCACCTCCAGATACGGATTATATGAGTTCACAGTAATGCCGTTTGGACTGACAAACGCCCCCGCATATTTCGTCCACCTCATGAACAAAGTGTTTATGAAATTCATGGACAAATTTGTTGTGGTGTTCATTGACAATATTCTGGTATATTCAAGGACACCAGAAGAGCATGCTGAGCATCTCAGAATTGTTTTGGGAGAATTGAGGAAACATCAGTTGTACGCCAAATTTAGCAAGTGTGAGTTTTGGCTAAGACAAGTTGGTTTCCTAGGCCACATATTAAACCAAGAAGGCATGGCCGTAGACCCAGAAAAAGTCAAAGCCATACTTGACTGGAAACCACCCGCCAACGTGACAGATGTGCGGAGTTTCCTAGGAATGGCCGGATATTACAGAAGATTTATTGAAGGGTTCTCCACTATGGCAAAACCAATGACACAGTTGCTCAAGAAAGACAAGAAATTTGTTTGGACGGAAGCATGCGAGAAAAACTTCCAAGAACTCAAGAAGAAACTAACAACCGCACCGGTCTTAACCGTGCCAGACATACACAAGAGCTTTGAAGTGTATTGTGACGCATCCCGGAAGGGCCTCGGATGTGTACCGATGCAAGATGGCAAAGTGGTCGCTTATGCCTCCAGGCAACTTCGGAAACATGAGGAGAATTATCCGACTCATGACTTGGAGCTAGCAGCGGTCATCCATGCACTCAAGGAATGGAGGCACTTTCTGTTGGGAAATCGTTGTGAAATATATACGGACCATAAGAGCCTTAAATATATTTTCACACAGCCAGAGCTAAATTTACGCCAACGACGCTGGTTGGAATTGGTCAAGGACTATGATGTCGGCATTCACTACCATCCAGGGAAAGCAAATGTAGTGGCAGATGCCCTCAGTCAGAACCCCTAACCACGACGGTCCACAAAACTTGAGGCCTGAGTTTCAGCAAGAGTTCGCTAGACTCAACTTGGTGTTAGTCTCTGAGGGCACCGTATCAAATCTGGAGATACAACCCACCCTAGTGGAACAAATTAAGAAGGCTCAGCAGGGACATCCCAGCATCGAAGGTATAAAGAGGAAAATGAACCTTGGTAAGGCTTCAGAGTTCGTCATGGACAGTGAAGGAATATTATGGTACGGAGACAGACTTTGCGTACCTAACATTGAGGAACTCAAGCAACAAATCCTAACCGAAAGCCACACCGCTCCATACTCGATCCACCCTGGAGGAACCAAAATGTACAAAGACATTCAGGAAAGATTTTGGTGGCACGGTATGAAAAGGGATATAGCCGCATTTATTGCTTGTTGCGATTCATGTCAGCGCATCAAGGCCGAGCATCAAAAGCCAGCAGGGCTACTCCAGCCAAACAGGATACCGGAGTGGAAATGGGATGAAGTAGGAATGGACTTCATCGTCGGACTACCTCGATCGCAACGCGGAAATGACGCCATATGGGTCATAGATAGGCTAACTAAGGTAGCCCATTTCATCCCCGTGAAGACAACCTACTCCACACAAAGGCTGGCCAAGCTTTATCTCTCACGTATAGTTTGTTTGCATGGAGTCCCAAAGACTATAATATCCGACCGAGGCACCCAATTTGTCTCTAAATTTTGGGATCACCTGCAACAAGCTCTGGGCACGCAACTAGCTTTCAGTACAACGTACCACCCTCAGACTGATGGACAAACGGAACGTGTGAACCAAATCCTAGAGGACATGCTGAGAGCCTGTGTGCTCACCTATGGATCTAGTTGGGAAGAAAGTTTGCCTTATGCCGAGTTTGCTTACAACAACAGTTACCAAGCCAGCTTACAAATGGCACCCTTTGAAGCATTGTACGGACGAAGGTGTCGTACCCCACTGAATTGGTCAGAGACAGGTGACAGTCGTATCTTCGGCCCAGACATGCTCAAGGAGGCTGAGGAGAAAGTTAAACAGATCAGAGACAGACTCAAGATAGCACAAAGCCGACAGAAGAGCTATTACGATCAAAAACATCGTGAGGTCAGCTTTGAACCCGGTGATTTCGTATACCTCTGAGTGTCTCCTATGAGGGGTCTGCAACGGTTCAAAATTAAGGGGAAGCTAGCCCCAAGGTAGCCTACAAACTAGACCTACCCAAGGAGCTGTCAGACGTCCATGACGTGTTCCACGTCTCACAATTGAGAAAATGTGTAAGTAACCCGGAGAAGCACGTATCCCATGAAGTCATTGATGTGCAACCAGATCTCACCTACAGAGAGCGGCCAGTAAAGATTTTGGAAGAGTCTGAAAGGAGGACCCGTCAGAAAACGACAAAATTTTTCAAGGTCCAGTGGAGCAACCACACAGAGGATGAAGCTACATGGGAAAGGGAAGATTTTCTCCAGGCAGAGTATCCATATCTATTTGAGGATCAGCTGAAATCTCGAGGACGAGATTTTTCCTAAGGGGGTAGGTGTTGTGACACCCAAAAATTTATTTGGCTTTTTCAAAATTTTTATTTGATTTGAGGGAGGTGATTAAAATTTTTCTTCTAAAGAACTCTCCCTCTCAAAATATTTTCTTTTATGACAAGTGTTTTGTTTTGGATTCACCCAAGACTTGATTTTGGTCTTGGAGGTTTTCTTTTCTTATTTGGACTCAAAACCAAAATGCTTTTCACCTGGGAAAGTTCCTTTTGAAAATTCTTTTAAAATAATCCTATGGCTTTTGGAATGATCCTTTCCACTTTCAAAAATCTCTCTTGCCATGACCCAAGTGTAAATCCCCTCTCAAAAGCCTTTCTTCATCTTGGGATCTTGATGTACTTCAAATCCAGCAAGTTGAACCCCTCCATATATTTATTTTCCATTTATTTCTCATCAAAAACAATTTCTGCCTTCTATCTTGATCCTTGGAGGTTTTCAAAGGAGCTACCCTTTCTGTTTTGATTTTTGCCCCCAAACCAATTTCCCTACCTAGTCCTTTAAACCCTCAACCAAGATCCATGAAGATCCACTGGTCTCCAGTTCAAGTTTTTCAAACTATACTTGCTGCAAGTTTGGACCAGATTTGCCAAATTTGATGAAATTCATTTAAATTCTTCTCCTCAAAATCTGAGAAAAATCAGGCAGCCTCTGGGTGCATTGAGAGGTCACCTCACCAAGTCCCAGCTCCAGGAAAATTTTTCTTCTTGCCAAATCATTTCATCGAACACCTGCTGGACACTGGTTTTATAATGTTCAGTCAAGTTCAGTTAACAGTGTCTGAAACTACTGTCGTTTATTCAGTGTCCGTTGTCGATCTCACCAGTGCCCCGGCGTCGCCCTGTTTCCTGTCCCCTCCCCCTTGTCCTCCGCACCGCACGAGCGCCTGGAAGGTTGCGGGCGTCGGCGACGAGCAGGAGGAGGTGCGCCGCCCCGTGACCGATGCCAGCGGCGGCTTTGCGGCTGCCAGAGAGAGGCGCAGCGCAGACGGCGTCGTCCAGCGCCGCCCAAGCCACCGGAGGCCGCCGCGTGGTCTTCCACTCCCCCGTGCGCGCTGCCACCCTCGTCGTGAGCCGCTAGGCGTGGAGCGCGCTCTCTGCCGCCGCCGTGCCCGTACAGCCACCCCGTCGAGGACCAGCGCCATTACGCCAAGACCGACCAGGATTAGCGGGGGAACGGCACCAGTACACCTCACTGATGCTGCCTGGCCACTTAAGCTCCCTGCCAAGCCATCGCCTCGCCGTAATTGCTCGCCGGAGCGATCCCGTTCATGGCCACCCCCTCGAATCTCCTATAAATAGAGGCCCCGAGCTCCAACTAGAACCCACACCACCTCCGCACTCCACCAAGACCACGCCTAGCCACTGGAAGAGCCCCGAGGGAGTCTCCTTCCTCAACTCCGGCCGCCGCGACCCGCCACGGGATCCAGCTCGATTCACTCCCGTGCGTGCACCCCCGCCTCCCATCTCTTGCCAGTAGCTTCCTTATGCATCCACACTCCTGACCCGCGCTTCAATTCGGAGTTTGCAGCACCCACCGGAGTTCTCCACCATCGCCCGAGCCGCCGTCCGCCGGAGAAAGTGTCGCCGTCGACGTGGTGCTCCCCGACGACCAAGTCCACCACCCACCGACGCGGAAGGACACGCTGAACCTCTTGGTACACTCCGATCTCCCCGACTCGCCGTAGTTCGACGCCGGCGACCACCGCAACCTTCGGGCGCCGGCGAGGATTTGAACCTGACGTGTGGACCCCCCACGTCAGCCTCTCTTTCTTTCCCCGCGAACCGTTTTCTGTTGGCGCCTTCGGGCAAAGTACGTTTTCTCTGTGGGCTGGCGCGTTTCTATTCGAACCGTTTTCTGTTTTCTCAGTTAAGTCCCTGGTTCTTTTCTGTTTCATCACAGATTAGTCCCTGGACAAATACCCTTATAACTTTTTAATAAAAAGTGATTTTTGAGTGATTCTTTTTCTGACAGTCTTATATTTTTGTCTAGTTTTTTATAGGATTTATTTGGAAATTTTTTGGAACAACTTTTATGCACGCATTGGTTTTCACGTTAGTATGCATTTTCGCTATACCGTAGGTTCCGGAAGAGGTGACGGAGCCGCGAACTTCGCCGAGCTAGACTCCGACTTCTCCGAACCAGGCAAGCATGTTTGAACCTTTGATATGATAGGTGTTTTGCATGTTTGCTTGAATGGTTGTGCATGGCATAGGAGCATCGGTGAGTATCTCGTTGCATGTGAGGCAACTACCCGTGTGTTCCGAAGTTACTATGATCTCTGATGAGAGATGGCCTAGTCATGTGGTGACATGAAGGGCAGTAAGGTGGTACTGTTGTAGCATGCCAGCCTTACGTCATCCGATAAATTCCGACGTTAACGTGGACGGAGTCACGTTATCGTTCTTCCCCCTTCCGTGCTACCACATGTTTTCTGCCAGAATGCGGTTTAGTAAGTTGGTAACCTCTTTCCGTGTACACACCAAACAGAGGGGCCGGGATGAGGGTTCCATGGCCCTGGATTAAAGCCAGTCATCCGGTCAGGGGGCATGGGTGTTTCCGGTTGGGACCGAGAGGGGGGCACCCCTTAGAGCGCGCGTATATAAATTTGATTCCATGCTACGCGAGGTTGTAGCCTCCCCGTCTCGAGGTTTTTCTTGAACGTTGCCGAGGGTGATTCCTGGCTTCGGAATGTTGAATGGGTGTGTACTGGTTAGATGTGTTTCTTCCAAAATACCGTAAACGGAACTAGTCCCCGTGACTACTGAAATCCGTTGGCTGTGGTTAAAGTACAAACTTTGCAGAGTCAAATCCTTCCGAGTCATCGTATCCATGGTCAAGTAACGTGATCAGTGTATCCATGTCTATGTCAAGTCCTCGTGGTATTTTTCCCCGATAAACAAGCTTGATTTGTACGTTATTCCGTGGATGGACTAACCCCGCTGTTTATTCCATACCTGATTATGCCCTTGCAATGTTTTAAATCCTTGAGCTACTGAGATATCAAGTTGTGGAATATAAGCCCTTTATGTGATGTCGCTCAGACGTCCGACTATGGCATGTTTGTCTTTTACTTTCAATATAAGCCCTTTATGTGATGTCGCTCAGACGTCCGACTGTGGCATGTTTGTCCTTACTTTCGATATAAGCCCTTTATGTGATGTCGCTCAGACATCCGACTGTGGCACGCGCTGTCATTTATATTCTATTATAAGCCCTTTATGTGGTGTCGCCTTGACGCCCGACTGCGACATTGTTATTCTTGCATTTTCCTCTCGAGGAGTCATTCAGACACTCGTTTGGCCCTCAGTATTTACTTTGGGATTTCGGGAGGACTACCGCCCGACTTCTCTTTTATTTCCCATGCAATGTTATCTATATGTCTGAGTGCACTTGTTAATCTGTTCATATGCATCATGTTTACATTTGTTATATCTTATGTCCGAACTGTCTTGCGAGTACTTTCATAGTACTCACCTGGCTTGTTGATTTGGCCAGATGTTGACGAAGGCGATCTCATGGATGAAGAGTTTGATAGTGAGTCCGACGCCTAGAGGAGTCCCAGTCAGTCCCGTGCGATCCTGGATATTGGCCACTTGTATTATATACGCTTCTGCCACCCGCAATAAGTCTCCTCGAGCCTCACTCCGACGCTCGAAGAGCTGTAGTTTTCAGGAGTCATATCACCCACTCCGCTGCGATATTTCCACCACCGTTGTTATCGTGAGTTAGTAGTTATGCCACCCTATCCGCCTTTATGTTTTATTGGCGTGTTTGTAATAAATTGTTGAGCAGTCTCCGCTCAACCTTGGATTATATTCAGTACTCCTGGTATTTTCTTCTGTGACCAAGATATTGTCTACTAGTGAGAGGGAATTCTTCTTTACTGGTCCGTAAAAGGGATCGGTCTCTCAATAAATGTTTTTATTGGAAAACCGGTCGTGACAGAAAAATACCCGAATCACTCGGAACCTTTCGAATATAGTCCGAATATAGTCGTCCAATATATCGATCTTTATGTCTCGACCATTTCGAGACTCCTCGTCAAGTCCCTGATCTCATCCGGGACTCCTAACTTCTTCGGTACATCAAAACACATAAACTCATAATATAACCGTCATCTAACTTTAAGCGTGCGGACCCTACGGGTTCGAGAACTATGTAGACATGACCGAGACACCTCTCCGGTCAATAACCAATAGCGGAACCTGGATGTTCATATTGGCTCCCACATATTCTACGAAGATCTTTATCGGTCAGACTGCATAACAACATACATTGTTCCCTTTGTCATCGGTATGTTACTTGCCCGAGATTCGATCGTCGGTATCTCGATACCTAGTTCAATCTCGTTACCGGCAAGTCTCTTTACTCGTTCCGTAATACATCATCCCGCAACTAACTCATTAGTTACAATGCTTGCAAGGCTTATAGTGATGTGTATTACTGAGTGGGCCCGGAGATACCTCTCCGACAATCGGAGTGACAAATCCTAATCTCGAAATACGCCAACCCAACAAGTACCTTTGGAAGCACTTGTAGAGCACCTTTATAATCACCCAGTTACGTTGTGACGTTTGGTAGCACACAAAGTGTTCCTCCGGTAAACGGGAGTTGCATAATCTCATAGTCATAGGAACATGTATAAGTCATGAAGAAAGCAATAGCAACATACTAAACGATCGAGTGCTAAGCTATCGGAATGGGTCAAGTCAATCACATCATTCTCCTAATGATGTGATCCCGTTAATCAAATGACAACTCATGTCTATGGCTAGGAAACATAACCATCTTTGATCAACGAGCTAGTCAAGTAGAGGCATACTAGTGACAATCTGTTTGTCTATGTATTCACACATGTATGAAGTTTCCAGTTAATACAATTCTAGCATGAATAATAAACATTTATCATGATATAAGGAAATAAATAATAACTTCATTATTGCCTCTAGGGCATATTTCCTTCACTATCTATTGCGGACCCCATAAGAAAACATGGTCCAAAGAAAAAAAAATTACCCCCCTTCGCATGCCTTCTCTATTCAGTATAGTCAATAGTAACTTTGTAGGACATGGAGCACTAGTGAGCAAAGCTACACGACAGCAATGCGGCCTTCCTCCCATCATACACTAGGCTACATGGTTGGTGCAAAGCTTGCGAGGGCCGCCGGATTTCTACTCAGTACATCAGCTTTAACCATACTATATATTACTTGATAATATGATCATTTGTTGCACATATATGTGCTTATATTTATACTATTTTTAAATTACTTGGAGTGATGCTACTAGTTGTTGGGAAACGTAGCATGCAATTTCAAAAAATTTCCTACGCTCACGCAAGATCTATCTAGGAGATGCATAGCAACGAGAGGGGGAGAGTGTGTCCACGTACCCTCGTAGACCGAAAGCGGAAGCGTTTGACAACGCGGTTGATGTAGTCGAACTTCTTCTCGTTCCGACCGATCAAGCACCAAACGTACGTCACCTCCGAGTTTTGCACACGTTCAGCTCGATGACGTCCCTCGAACTCTTGATCCAACAAAGTGTCGAGGGAGAGTTCTGTCAGCACGGTAGCGTGGTGACGGTGATGGTGAAGTAATCCGCGCAGGGCTTTGCCTAAGCACTACGTGAAAATGACCGGAGGCGTAAACTGTGGAGGGGGGGGGGGGCACCGCACATGGCTAAAAGTTATTGTTGTGTGTTCTAGGCGTGTCACGACTGGTTTTTCAATAAAATAATTATTGAGAGACCAATCCCTTTTACGGACCAGTAAGGCAGAATTCCTTCTCACTGGTAGACAATATCTTGGTCACAGAAAAAATACCAGGAGTACTGAATATAATACAAAGTTGAGCGGAGACGGCCCAACAATTTATTACATGCACGCCGATAAAACAAGACGGCGGATAGGGTGGCAAACTACTAACTCACGATAATAACGGTGGTGGAAATATCACCGCGAAGCGAGTGATATGATTCCAGAAGACTACAGCTCTTCGAGCGTCGGAGTGAGGCTCGAGGAGACTTATTGCGGGTGGCGGAAGCGTATACAAAACAAGTGACCAATATCCGGGATCGCGCAGGACTGACTGGGACTCCTCTAGGCGTCGGACGCGCTATCAAACTCTTCATCCAAGAAATCACCTTCGTCAACATCTGGCCAAATCAACAAGCCAGGTGAGTACTATGAAAGTACTCGCAAGACAGTTCGGACATAAGATATAACAAACGTAAGCATGAAGCATATGAACAAGTTAACCAGTGCGATCAGACATAGAGATAGTAAATACTGGGTGCCAAGCGAGGGTCTGAATGACGCCTCAAGCGGAAACTGCAGAATAGTAATACTGGTACCAAACGAGTGTCTGAAAGACTCCTCGAGCGGAAAATGCGGAACAATAATACAGGTGCCAAACGAGTGTCTGAAAGACTCCTCGAGCGGAAAATGCGGAATAATAATGCAGGTGCCAAACGAGTGTCTGAAAGACTCCTCGAGCGGAAAACGCGGAATAATAATGCAGGTGCCAAACGAGTGTCTGAAAGACTCCTCGAGCGGAAAATGCGGAATAATAATGCCACAGTCGGGCGTCGGGGCGACACCACATAAAGGGCTTATAACAGAAAATAAAGACAGTGCGTGCCACAGTCGGACGTCTGAGCGACATCACATAAAGGGCTTATATTTAAAGTAAGAAACAAGAACACGCCACAGTCGGACGTCTGCGCGACGTCACATAAAGGGCTTATATTACAGTTCAATAATACAATAGTTCGGGAACATAAATTATCACAAGCATGGGATAATTATAAAGTTAGTCCATCCACAGGAATAACAATAAATCTGGATTTACCACTTGAGCTTGTTCACCGGGGACAAGTTTTCCACGCGGATAGATATGGACATACTGATTATACTACTAGATCATGGATAAGATGACTTGGAAGGAATTGACTCTGCAGAGTTTGTACTTAACCACAGCCAACGGATTTCAGTAGTCACGGGGACTAGTTCTGTCTACGGTGTTTTGGAAGAAACACGTCTAACCAGTACACACCCAATTCAACCATCCGAAGCCAGGGATCACCCTCGGCAACGTTCAAGAAAAACCTTGAGACGGGGAGGCTACAACCTCGCGTAGCATGGGATCAAATTTCTATACGCGCGCTCTAAGGGGGTGCCCCCCTCTCGGTCCCAACCGGAAACACCCATGCCCCCTGACCGGATGACTGGCTTTAATCCTGGGCCAAGGTACCATCATCCCGGCCTCTCTGTTTGGTGTGTACACGGAAAGAGGTTACCAACTTACTAAACCGCATCCTGGCAATGAGACATGTGGTGGCACGGAAAGGGGAAAGAACGATAACGTGGCTCCAACCACGTTAATGTCGGAGAAAGTCGGATGACGCAAGGTCGGTATGCTACAACAGTACCACCTTGCTGCCCTTCATGTCACCACACGATTAGGCCATCTCTCATCAGAGATCATCGCAACTTTGGAACATGCGGGAAAAGAACGATAACGTGGCTCCAACCACGTTAACGTCGGAGAAAGTCGGATGACGCAAGGTCGGTATGCTACAACAGTACCACCTTGCCGCCCTTCATGTCACCACATGATTAGGCCATCTCTCATCAGAGATCATCGCAACTTTGGAACATGCGGGAAAAGAACGATAACGTGGCTCCAACCACGTTAACGTCGAAGAAAGTCGGATGGCGCAAGGTCGGTATGCTACAACAGTACCACCTTGCTGCCCTTCATGTCACCACATGATTAGGCCATCTCTCATCAGAGATCATCACAACTTTGGAACAACCGGGTCGTTGCCTTACAAGCAACGGGGTATTTACCGACACTCATATGCCACGCACAAACTTTCAGGCAAACATGCAAAACACTCATCATATCAAATGTTCAAACATGCTTGCCTGGTTCGGAGAAGTCGGAGTCTAGCTCGGCGAAGTTCGCGGCTCCTTCACCTCTTCCGGAACCTACGGCAATCACGAAAACGGGTACTAACGTGAAAACCAACACGTGCACAGAAACTTCTCCAAATATTTTTCAAATAAATCCCATAAAAAACTAGACAAAATTTGAAGATTGTCAGAAAAAGAATCACTCAAAAATTCCTTTTTATTAAAAAGTTATAAAGGTTTCTGTCCAGGGACTTATCTGTAATGAAACAGAAAAGTTCCAGGGTTTTAAATGAGAAAACAGAAAACGGTTCGATTGGAAATGCGCAAGCGCAAGAGAGAAAACGTATTTTGCCCTAAGGCGCCAACAGAAAACGGTTCGCGAAAGAATAGAACAGAGGCTGACATGCGGGGTCCACATGTCAGGTTTGAAAAGCTCGCTGGCGCCCGAAGACTGTGGTGGACGCCGGCGTCGAACCACGGCGAGTTAGGAGAAACGGAGGGTACCAAGAGCTTCAGCGTCTTCTTCCGCGTCGGTGGGTGGTGGACTCGTCCAACGGGGAGCACCACGTCGACGGCGACACTATCTCCGGCGGACGGCGGCTCGGGTGAGGATGGGGAACTCCGGTGGAGGGCTGCAAACTTCGAATTGGAGCGTGGGTCAGAAAGAGGGATGCATGGTGAAGCTACTGGCAAGAGAATGGAGGCGGAGGAGCACACACGGGGGCAAATCGAGCTGGATCCCGTGGCAGGTCGCGGCGGCCGGAGTCGAGGAAGGAGACCTCCTCGGGGCTCTTCCAGTGGCTAGGCGTGCTCTAGGGGGAGTGCAGGGATGGTGGGTGCTCGAGTTGAAGCTCGGGGCCTCTATTTATAGGCGGATCGACGGGGTGGCCGTGAACGGAGAATCTCCGGCGAGCGATTACGGCGGAGCAGTGGATTGGCAGGAGGTTTGAGTGGCCAGGCAGCATCAGTGGAGGTTACTGGAGTCATTCCACAGCTGAACGGAGTTGGTCTTGGCGTAATGGCGTCGGTCCACGGTGAGGTGACCGCACGGGCTCGACGGCGGCAGAGAGCGCGCTCCGCGCCCTGCGGTTCACGACGAGAGCGGCACCGCGTTCGGGGGAGTGGAAGGCCACGCGGCGAGCTCCGGAGGTTGGGCGGCGCTGGGTGGCGTCGTCGGCGCCGTGTCTCTTGCTGGCGGCCGCAAAGCCGCCGCTGGCGTCGGTCACGGGGCGACGCACCTTCTGCTGCTCGTCGCCGACGTCCGCAAGGTGCCAGGCGTTCGTGCGGTGCAGGAACAAGAGGGAGGGGATGAGGAGCAAGGCGACACAGTGGCACTGGCGAGATCGACGTCCATCTCTGAAGAAAACGACAGCAAGCCACTGACTGAATTTCTGAATTTTCTGAACTTGACAATGACCATGCACTGCAGGTGTTCGACAGAAAGATTTGGTAATGAGATAAATTTTTCTGGAGCTGTAACTTGGTGAGGTGACCACTCAATGCACCCAGAGGCTGCCTGATTTTACTTGGAATTTTTTGGAGAAAGTTTTGAATGAATTCCACCAAATTTGACAAATCTGGTCCAAACTTGCAGCAAGTGTAGTTTGAAAAATTTGAACTGAAGACCAGTGGATCTTCATGGATCTTGGTTGAGGGTTCAAAGGACTAGGAGGGGAAAAAGGTTTGGGGGCAAAAATCAAAAGAGAAAATGGAGTTCCTTTGTAAATCTCCAAGTGCTAGAAGAGAAGGCAGAAATTTGTTTGAATAAGATTTAAATGGAAATAATCACATGGGGAGGTTCAACTTGCTGGATTTGATGCAAATGATGATCCAAAGGTGAGGGAAGGGTTAGGGGAGAGGATTTGCACTAAGGCCATGGCAAGAAGGAATTTGTTGAAAGTGGCAAAGGATTTTTCCAAAAGCCATAGTGCATTTCCAAAAGGATTTTCAAAAGGCATTTCCCAAGAGGAAAGCATTTGGTCTTGAGTCCAAATGAAAAGCAAGAACCTCCAAGACCAAAGACAGATCTTGGGTGAATCCAAATAAAACTTCTGCCATAAAAACTATTTGAAAGGGAGAGTTCTTTTGAAGAAAAAATTTAAATCACCTCCCTCAAGTCAGATAAAAATCTTTTGAAAAATCCAAATAAAAACTTGGGTGTCACAAGGCGCCCCCTCCCCACGTATATATAGGTGGGAGGGGGAGGGGGACAGCCTTGGGGCGCCCCAAGTAGGAGGAATCCTACTTGGGGGCCTCCTCCAATTCGGCCTCGCCCCTTTCCTTGTATACGGAAGGGGGAAGGAAAGAGGGGAGAGGGGGAAGGAAGGGGGAATCCTATTCCCTCTCTTTCCTTTCCTCCTCCCCTTTTCCTTCTCCACTTAGGCCAGCCCATATGGGGGTGCACCAGCCCCTTGTGGCTGGTGTGTTTCCCCTCTTGGTCCATAAGGCCCATATCTTTTGCCGGGGTGCCCAGAAACCCTTCTGGTGACCCGATATGTACCTGGTACCCTCCGGAACACTTCTGGTGTCCGGATTGAAGGAAATATGCCCTAGAGGAAATAATAAAGTTATTATTTATTTCCTTATTTCATGATAAATGTTTATTATTCATGCTAGAATTGTATTAACCGGAAACATAATACATGTGTGAATACATAGACAAACAGAGTGTCACTAGTATGCCTCTACTTGACTAGCTCATTGATAAAAGATGGTTAAGTTTCCAAACCATAGACATGAGTTGTTATTTGATAAACGGGATCACATCATTAGGAGAATGATGTTATTGACTTGACCCATTCCGTTAGCTTAGCACTTGATCGTTTTAGTTTACTGCTATTGCTTTCTTCATGACTTATACATGTTCCTATGACTATGAGATTATGCAACTCCCGATTACCGGAAGAACACTTTGTGTGCTACCAAACGTCACAACGTAACTGGGTGATTATAAAGGTGCTCTAAAGGTGTCTCCGATGGTACTTGTTGAGTTGGCATAGATCGAGATTAGGATTTGTCACTCCGATTGTCGGAGAGGTATCTCTGGGCCCTCTCGGTGATGCACATCACTATAAGCCTTGCAAGCAATGTGACTAATGAGTTAGTTGCGGGATGATGCATTACGGAACGAGTAAAGAGACTTGCCAGTAACGAGATTGAGCTAGATATTGAGATACCGACGATCGAATCTCGGGCAAGTAACATACCGATGACAAAGGGAACAACGTATATTGTTACGCGGTTCGACCGATAAAGATCTTCATAGAATATGTAGGAGCCAATATGGGCATCCAGGTTCTGCTATTGGTTATTGACCAGAGAGATGTCTCGGTCATGTCTACATAGTTCTCGAACCCGTAGGGTCTGCACGCTTAACGCTCGTTGACGATATAGTATTATATGAGTTATGTATGTTGGCAACCGAATGTTGTTCGGAGTCCCGGATAAGATCACGGACATGACGAGGAACTCTGGAATGGTTCAGAGATAAAGATTGATATATGGGATAATAGTGTTTAGTCTCCGGAAGGGTTCCGGAATTCACCGGAAGAGGTTCCGGATGTTTCCCGAAATGTTTGGGAACGAGAGCACTTTATTTGAGCCAAAGGGGAAAGCCCACAAGGTTTTTGGAAAGCGCAAAAAGAAGTTTTGCGGAGTCCAGGGGCCAGTCGCCAGGGTCCCTGGCGTCTGGGTCCGGACGCTGGGAACCCTGGCGTCTCGCCCTGGAGTCCGAGAAGGACTCTTGCCTTTCGGGTGAAACCGACTTTGTGGAGGCTTTTACTCCAAGTTTCGGCCCCAAGGCTCAACATATAAATAGACGGGTAGGGCTAGCACCCAAGACACATCAAGAAACACCAAGCCGTGTGCTGGCAACCCCGTTCCCTCTAGTTTATCCCCCGTCATAGTTTTCGTAGTGCTTAGGCGAAGCCCTGCGGAGATTGTTCTTCATCAACACCATCACCACGCTGTCGTGCTGTCGGAACTCATCTACTACTTCACCCCTCTTGCTGGATCAAGAAGACGAGGACGTCATCGAGCTGAACGTGTGCTGAACGCGGAGGTGTCGTACGTTCGGTACTTGATCGGGACGGATCGTGAAGGTGTACGACTACATCAACCGCGTTGATAAACGCTTTCGCTTACGGTCTACGAGGGTACATGGACAACACTCTCCTCTCTCATTGCTATGCATCACCATGATCTTGCGTGTGCGTAAGAAAATTTTGAAATTACTACGTTCCCCAACAGTGGCATCCGAGCCTGGTTTATGCGTAGATGTTATATGCACGAGTAGAACACAAGTGAGTTGTGGGCGATACAAGTCATACTGCTTACCAGCATGTCATACTTTGGTTCGGCGGTATTGTTGGATGAAGCGGCCCGGACCGACATTACGCGTACGCTTATGCGAGACTGGTTCTACCGACGTGCCTTGCACACAGGTGGCTGGCGGGTGTCAGTTTCTCCAACTTTAGTTGAACCGAGTGTGACTACGCCCGGTCCTTGTTGAAGGTTAAAACAGCACTAACTTGACGAAATATCGTTGTGGTTTTGATGCGTAGGTAAGAACGGTTCTTGCTTAGCCCGTAACAGCCACGTAAAACTTGCAACAACAAAGTAGAGGACGTCTAACTTGTTTTTGCAGGGCATGTTGTGATGTGATATGGTCAAGACATGATGCTATATTTTATTGTATGAGATGATCATGTTTTGTAACAGAGTTATCGGCAACTGGCAGCAGCCATATGGTTGTCACTTTATTGTATGCAATGCAATCGCCCTGTAATTGCTTTACTTTATCACTAAGCGGTAGCGATAGTCGTAGAAGCAATAGTTGGCGAGACGACAACGATGCTACGATGGAGATCAAAGGTGTCGCGCCGGTGACGATGGTGATCATGACGGTGCTTTGGAGATGGAGATCAAAGGCACAAGATGATGATGGCCATATCATATCACCTATATTGATTGCATGTGATGTTTATCCTTTATGCATCTTATTCTGCTTTGATTGACGGTAGCATTATAAGATGATCTCTCACTAAAAAATTCAAGGTACAAGTGTTCTCCGTGAGTATGCACCGTTGCCAAAGTTCGTCGTGCCGAGACACCACGTGATGATCGAGTGTGATAAGCTCAACGTTCTTATACAACGGGTGCAAACCAGTTTTGGACACGCAGAATACTCGGGTTAAACTTGACGAGCCTAGCATATGCAGATATGGCCTCGGAACACTGGAGACCGAAAGGTCGAGCGTGAATCATATAGTAGATATGATCAACATAGTGATGTTCACCATTGAAAACTACTCCATTTCACGTGATGATCGGTTATGGTTTAGTTGATTTGGATCACGTGATCACTTAGATGATAAGAGAGATGTCTATCTAAGTGGGAGTTCTTAAGTAATATGATTAATTGAACTTTAATTTATCATGAACTTAGTCCTGATAGTATTTGCATAACTATGTTGTAGATCAATAGCTCGCGATGTAGCTCCCCGTTTATTTTTTATATGTTCCTAGAGAAATATAAGTTGAAAGATATTAGTAGAAAAGATGCGGACTAGCTCCATGATCTGAGGATTATCCTCATTGCTGCACAGAAGTATTATGTCCTTGATGCACCGCTAGGTGACAGAACTATTGCAGGAGCAGATGCAGACGTTATGAACGTTTTAACAAAAGCTCGGTATGATGACTACTTGATAGTTTAGTGCACCATGCTTTACGGCTTAGAACCGGGACTTCAAAAATGCTTTGAACGCCACGAAGCATATCAGATGTTCCAAGAGTTGAAACTGGTATTTCATACTCATGCCCGTGTCGAGAGGTATGAGACCTCTGACAGTACTTTGCCTACAAGATGGAGGAGAATAGCTCAACCAGTGAGCATGTGCTCAGATTATCTGGGTACTACAATTGCTTGAATCAAGTGGGAGTTAATCTTCCAGATAAGATAGTAATTGACAAAGTTCTCTAGTCACTATCACCAAGTTACTAGGACTTCGTGATGAACTATAATATGCAAGCGATGACGAAAACTATTCCCAAGCTCTTCGCCATGCTAAAATCGGTGAAGGTAGAAATCAAGAAAAACATCAAGTGTTGATGGTTGACAAGACCACTAGTTTCAAGAAAAATGGCAAAGGGAAGAAGGGGAACTTCAAGAAGAATGGCAAGCAAGTTGCTGCTCAAGTGAAGAAGCCCAAGTCTGGACCTAAGCCTGAGACTAAGTGCTTCTACTGCAAAGGGACTGGTCACTGGAAGTGGAACTACCCCAAGTATTTGGCGGAAAAGAAGGATGGCAAAGTAAACAAAGGTATATTGGATATACATGTTATTGATGTGTACTTTACTAGTGTTTATAGCAACCCCTCAGTATTTGATACTAGTTCCGTTGCTAAGAGTAGTAACTCGAAACGGGAGTTGCAGAATGAACAGAAACTAGTTAAGGGCGAGGTGACGATGTGTGTTGGAAGTAGTTCCAAGATTGATATGATCATCATCGCACACTCCCTATACTTTCGGGATTAGTGTTGAACCTAAATAAGTGTTATTTGGTGTTTGCGTTGAGCATGAATATGATTTGATCATGTTTATTGCAATACGGTTATTCATTTAAGTTAGAGAATAATTGTTGTTCTGTTTACATGAATAAAACCATCTATGGTCATACACCCAATGAAAATGGTTTGTTGGATCTCGATCGTAGTGATACACATATTCATAATGTTGAAGCCAAAAGATGCAAAGTTAATAATGATAGTGCAACTTATTTGTGGCACTGCCATTTAAGTCATATTGGTGTAAAGCACATGAAGAAACTCCATGCTGATGGAATTTTGGAATCACTTGATTATGAATCATTTGATGCTTGCGAACCATGCCTCATGGGCAAGATGACTAAGACTCTGTTCTCCGGAACAATGGAGCGAGCAACTGACTTATTGGAAATAATACATACTGATGTATGCGGTCCGATGAGTGTTAAGGATCACGGCAAGTATCATTATTTTCTGACCTTCACAGATGATTTGAGCAGATATGGGTATATCTACTTGATAAAACACAAGTCTGAAACATTTCAAAAGTTCAAAGAATTTCAGAGTGAAGTGGAGAATCATCGTAACAAGAAAATAAAAGTTTTTACGATATGATCGCAGAGGTAAAATATTTGAGTTACGAGTTTGGCCTTCAGTTAAAACAATGTGAAATAGTTTCACTACTCATGCCACTTGGAACACCACAGTGTAATGGTGTGTCCGAACGTCGTAACCGTACTTTATTAGATATGGTGCGATCTATGATGTCTCTTACCGATCTACTACTATCGTTTTGGGGTTATGCATTAGAGACAACTACATCCACGTTAAATAGGGCACCATCTAAATCCGTGGAGATGACACCGTATGAACTGTGGTTTGGCGAGAAACCTAAGCTGTCGTTTCTTAAAGTTTGGGACTGCGATGCTTATGTGAAAAGGTTTCAACATGATAAGCTCGAACCCAAATCGGAGAAGTAAATCTTCATAGGATACCCAAAAGAAACTGTTGGGTACACCTTCTATCACAGATCTGAAGGCAAGATATTCGTTGCTGAGAATGGATCCTTTCTAGAGAAGTAGCCTCTCTCGAAAGAAGTGAGTGTGAGGAAAGTAGAACTTGATGAGGTAATTGTACCTTCTCTCGAATTGAAAAGTAGCTCATCACTGAAATCAGTTCAAGTGATGCCTACACGAATTAGTGAGGAAGTTAATGATGATGATCATGAAACTTTAGGTCAAGTTTCTACCGAACCTCGTAGGTCAACCAGAGTAAGATCCGCACCAGAGTGGTACGGTAATCCTGTTCTAGAAGTCATGTTACTAGACCATGACGAACCTGCAAACTATGAGGAAGCGATGATGAGCCCAGATTCCGCGAAATGGTTTGAGGCCATGATATCTGAGATAGGATCCATGTATGAGAACAAAGTATGGACTTTGATTGACTTGCCCGATGATCGGTAAGCCATTAAGAATAAATGGATCTTCAAGAGGAAGACGAATGTTGATAGTAGTGTTACTATCTACAAAGCTCGAATTGTCGCAAAAGGTTTTCGACAAGTTCAAGGTGTTGTCTACGATGAG
Organism: Aegilops tauschii subsp. strangulata; assembly: GCF_002575655.3. Classification (NCBI taxonomy): domain Eukaryota; kingdom Viridiplantae; phylum Streptophyta; class Magnoliopsida; order Poales; family Poaceae; genus Aegilops; species Aegilops tauschii. The sequence goes on from NC_053041.3 coordinate 74,511,987, forward strand.
ATTTTCTCACTCGTATCGATGCTTAAAGTCTGTCCGAATCATGTTAGCAATTGCCGCATTTTATGAAATCTGGCAAATGGATAACAAAACTGCAATCCTTAATGGATTTATTAAAGAATAGTTGTATATGATGCAACCAGAAGGTTTTGTCAATCCTAAAGGTGTTAATAAAATGTGCAAGCTCCAGCGATCCATCTATGGACTGGTGCAAGCATCTCGGAGTTGGAATATACGCTTTGATGAGTTGATCAAAGCATATAGTTTTATACAGACTTGCGGTGAAGGCTGTATTTACAAGAAAGTGAGTGGGAGCACTACAGCCTTTCTGATAAGTATATGTGAATGACATATTGTTGATCGGAAATGATGTAGTATTTTCTGGAAAGCATAAAAGGAGTGTTTGAAAGGAGTTTTTCAAAGAAAGACCTCGATGAAGCTGCTTACACATTGAGCATCAAGATCTATAGAGATAGATCAAGAACGCTTGATAAGTTTTTTCAATGAGTACATAACTTTGAAGGAAATATGCCCTAGAGGCAATAATAAAGTATTATATATTTCCTTATATCATGATAAATGTTTATTATTCATGCTAGAATTGTATTAACCGGAAACATAATACATGTGTGAATACATAGACAAACAGAGCGTCACTAGTATGCCTCTACTTGACTAGCTCGTTAATCAAAGATGGTTATGTTTCCTAGCCATAGACATGAGTTGTCATTTGATTAACGGGATCACCTCATTAGGAGAATGACGTGATTGACTTGACCCATTCCGTTAGCTTAGCACTCGATCGTTTAGTATGTTGCTATTGCTTTCTTCATGACTTATACATGTTCCTATGACTATGAGATTATGCAACTCCCGTTTACCGGAGGAACACTTTGTGTGCTACCAAACGTCACAACGTATATGGGTGATTATAAAGGTGCTCTACAGGTGTCTCCAAAGGCCACGTAAAATATGCAACAACAAAGTAGAGGACGTCTAACTTGTTTTTGCAGGGCATGTTGTGATGTGATATGGTCAAGACATGATGTGATATAATGTGTTGTATGAGATGATCATGTTTTGTAACCGAGTTATCGGCAACTGGCAGGAGCCATATGGTTGTCGCTTTATTGTATGAGATGCAATCGCCATGTAATAGTTTTACTTTATCACTAAGCGGTAGCGATAGTCGTAAAAGCAATAAGTTGGCGAGACGACAACGATGCTACGATGGAGATCAAGGTGTCGCGCCGGTGACGATGGTGATCATAACGGTGCTTCGGAGATGGAGATCACAAGCACGGTGCTTTGGAGATGGAGATCACAAGCACAAGATGATGATGGCCATATCATATCACTTATATTGATTGCATGTGATGTTAATCCTTTATGCATCTTATCTTGCTTTGTTTGACGGTAGCATTATAAGATGATCCTTCACTAAATTATCAAAGTATAAGTGTTCTCCCTGAGTATGCGCCGTTGCGAAAGTTCTTCGTGCTGAGACACCACGTGATGATCGGGTGTGATAGGCTCTACGTTCAAATACAACGGGTGCAAAACAGTTGCACACGCGGAATACTCAGGTTAAACTTGACGAGCCTAGCATATAACAGATATGGCCTCGGAACACGAAGACCGAAAGGTCGAGCGTGAATCATATAGTAGATATGATCAACATAGTGATGTTCACCATTGAAACTACTCCATCTCACGTGATGATCAGACATGGTTTAGTTGATATGGATCACGTGATCACTTAGAGGATTAGAGGGATGTCTATCTAAGTGGGAGTTCTTAAGTAATATGATTAATTGAACTTGAATTTATCATGAACTTAGTACTTGATAGTATTTTGCTTGTCTATGTTAATTGTAGATAGATGGCCCGTGCTGTTGTTCCGTTGAATTTTAATGCGTTTCTTGAGAAAGCAAAGTTGAAAGATGTTAGTAGCAATGATGCGGATTGGATCCGTGATCTGAGGTTTATCCTCATTGCTGCACAGAAGAATTATGTCCTTAATGCACCGCTAGGTGACAGACCTATTGCAGGAGCAGATGCAGACGTTATGAACGTTTGGCTAGCTCAATATGATGACTACTTGATAGTTTAGTGCACCATGCTTAACGGCTTAGAATCGGGACTTCAAAGACGTTTTGAACGTCATGGACCATATGAGATGTTCTAGGAATTGATATTAATATTTCAAGCAAATACCCGAGTTGAGAGATATGAAGTCTCCAACAAGTTCTATAGCTAAAAGATGGAGGAGAATCGCTCAACTAGTGAGCATGTGCTCAGATTGTCTGGGTACTACAATCGCTTGAATCAAGTGGGAGTTAATCTTCCAGATAAGATAGTGATTGACAGAGTTCTCTAGTCACCATCACCAAGTTACTAGAACTTCGTGATGAACTATAGTATGCAAGGGATGACGAAAGTAATTCCCGAGCTCTTCGCAATGCTGAAATCGACGAAGGTAGAAATCAAGAAAGAGCATCAAGTGTTGATGGTTAACAAGACCACTAGTTTCAAGAAAAGGGCAAAGGGATAGAAGGGGAACTTCAAGAAGAACGGCAAGCAAGTTGCTGCTCAAGTGAAGAAGCCTAAGTCTGGTCCTAAGCCTGAGACTAAGTGCTTCTACTGCAAAGGGACTGGTCACTGGAAGCGGAACTACCCCAACTATTTGGTGGATAAGAAGGATGGCAAAGTGAACAAAGGTATATTGGATATACATGTTATTGATGTGTACTTTACTAGTGTTTATAGCAACCCCTCAGTATTTGATACTGGTTCAGTTGCTAAGAGTAGTAACTCGAAACGGGAGTTGCAGAATAAACAGAGGCTAGTAAAAGGAGAGGTGACGATGTGTGTTGGAAGTAGTCCAAGATTGATATGATCATCATCGCATACTCCCTATACTTTCGGGATTAGTGTTGAAACTAAATAAGTGTTATTTGGTGTTTGCGTTGAGCATGAATATGATTTGATCATGTTTATTGCAATACGGTTATTCATTTAAGTTAGCGAACAATTGTTGTTCTGTTTACATGAATAAAAACCTTTTATGGTCATACACACCAACAAAAATGGTTTGTTGGATCTCGATCGTAGTGATACACATATTCATAATATTGAAGCCAAAAGATGCAAAGTTAATAATGATAGTGCAACTTATTTGTGGCACTGCTGTTTAGGTCATATTGGTGTAAAGCGCATGAAGAAACTCCATACTGATGGATTTTGGAATCTCTTGATTATGAATCACTTGATGCTTGCGAACCGTGCCTCACGGGCAAGATGACTAAAACGCCGTTCTCCGGAACTATGGAGAGAGCAACAGATTTGTTGGAAATCATACATACAGATGTATGTGGTCCGATGAATATTGAGGCTCGTAGCAGGTATCATTATTTTCTGACCTTCACAGATGATTTGAGCAGATATGGGTATATCTACTTAATGAAAAAGAAGTCTGAAACATTTGAAAAGTTCATATAATTTCAGAGTGAAGCGGAAAATCATTGTAACAAGAAAATAAAGTTTCTACGATCCGATCATGGAGAAGAGTATTTGAGTTACGAGTTTGGCCTTCAGTTAAAACAATGTGAAATTGTTTCACTACTCACGCCACCTGGAAACACCACAGTGTAATGGTGTGTCCGAACATCGTAACCGTACTTTATTAGATATGGTGCAATATATGATGTCTCTTACCGATCTACCACTATCGTTTTGGGGTTATGCATTAGAGACAGCTACATTCACGTTAAATAGGGCACCATCAAAATCCGTTGAGACGACGCCTTATGAACTGTGGTTTGGCAAGAAACCAAAGTTGTCGTTTCTTAAAGTTTGGGGTTGCGATGCTTATGTGAAAAAGTTTCATCCTGATAAGTTCAAACCCAAATCGGAGAAATGTGTCTTCATAGGATACCCAAAGGAGACAGTTGGGTACACCTTCTATCACAGATCCGAAGGCAAGACATTCGTTGCTTAGTATGGATCCTTTCTAGAGAAGGAGTTTCTCTCGAAAGAAGTGAGTGGGAGGAAAGTAGAACTTGATGAGGTAACTGTACCTGCTCCCTTATTGGAAAGTAGTTCATCACAGAAATCTGTTCCTGTGACTCCTACACCAATTAGTGAGGAAGTTAACGATGATGATTATGTAACTTCAGATCAAGTTACTACCAAACCTCGTAGGTAAACCAGAGTAAGATCCGCACCAGAGTGGTACGGTAATCCTGTTCTGGAGGTTATGTTACTAGACCATGACGAACCTACGAACTATGAAGAAGCGATGGTGAGCCCAGATTCCGCAAAATGGCTTGAGGCCATGAAATCTGAGATGGGATCCATGTATGAGAACAAAGTGTGGACTTTGGATGACTTGCCCGATGATCGGCAAGCCATAGAAAATAAATGGATCTTCAAGAGGAAGACGGATGCTGATAGTAGTGTCACTATCTACAAAGCTAGAATTGTCGCAAAAAGGTTTTCGACAAGTTCAAGATGTTGACTACGATGAGAGTTTCTCACTCGTATCTATGCTTAAGTCTGTCCGAATCATGTTAGCAATTGCCGCATTTTATGAAATCTAGCAAATGGATAAACAAAACTGCATTCCTTAATGGATTTATTAAAGAAGAGTTGTATATGATGGAACTAGAAGGTTTTGTCAATCCTAAAGGTGCTAACAAAATATGCAAGCTCCAGCAATCCATCTATGGACTGGTGCAAGCATCTCGGAGTTGGAATATACACTTTGATAAGTTGATCAAAGTATATAGTGTTATACAGACTTGCGGTGAAGCCTGTATTTACAAGAAAGTGAGTGGGAGCACTACAGCATTTCTGATAAGTATATGTGAATGACATATTGTTGATCGGAAATAATGTAGAATTATTCTGCAAAGCATAAAGGAGTGTTTGAAAGGAGTTTTTCAAAAGAAAGACCTCGGTGAAGCTGCTTACATATTGAGCATCAAGATCTATAGAGATAGATGAAGACGCTTGATAAGTTTTTCAATGAGTACATACCTTAACAAGATTTTGAAGTAGTTCAAAATAGAACAGTCAAAGAAAGAGTTCTTGCCTGTGTTACAAGGTGGAAATTGAGTAAGACTCAAAGCCCGACCACGGCAGAAGATAGAAAGAGAATGAAAGTCATTCCCTATGCCTTGGCCATAGGTTCTATAAAGTATGCCATGCTATATACCAGATATATTGTATACCCTACACTGATTTTGACAAGGGAGTACAATAGTGATCTAGGAGTAGATCACTGGACAGCGGTCAAAATTATCCTTAGTGGAATAAGGATATGTTTCTCGATTATGGAAGTGACAAAAGGTTCGTCGTAAAGGGTTACGTCGATGTAAATTTTTGACACTAATCTAGATGACTCTAAGTCTCGGTCTAGATACATATTGAAAGTGGGAACAATTAGCTAAGAGTAGCTCTGTGCAGAGCATTGTAAACATAGAAATTTGCAAAATACTTACGGATCTGAATGTGACAGACCCGTTGACTAAAATTATCTCACAATCAAAACATGATCACACCTTAGTACTCTTTGGGTGTTAATCACATAGCGATGTGAACTAGATTATTGACTCTAGTAAACCCTTTGAGTGTTGGTCACATAGAGATGTGAACTATGGGTGTTAATCACATGGTGATGTGAACTATTGATATTAAATCACATGGCGATGTGAACTAGATTATTGACTCCAGTGCAAGTGGGAGACTGAAGGAAATATGCCCTAGAGGCAATAATAAAGTATTATATATTTCCTTATATCATGATAAATGTTTATTATTCATGCTAGAATTGTATTAACCGGAAACATAATACATGTGTGAATACATAGACAAACAGAGCGTCACTAGTATGCCTCTACTTGACTAGCTCGTTAATCAAAGATGGTTATGTTTCCTAGCCATAGACATGAGTTGTCATTTGATTAACGGGATCACCTCATTAGGAGAATGACGTGATTGACTTGACCCATTCCGTTAGCTTAGCACTCGATCGTTTAGTATGTTGCTATTGCTTTCTTCATGACTTATACATGTTCCTATGACTATGAGATTATGCAACTCCCGTTTAGCGGAGGAACACTTTGTGTGCTACCAAACGTCACAACGTATATGGGTGATTATAAAGGTGCTCTACAGGTGTCTCCAAAGGTACTTGTTGGGTTGGCGTATTTCGAGATTAGGATTTGTCACTCCAATTATCGGAGAGGTACCTCTGGGCCCACTCGGTAATGCACATCACTTTAAGCCTTGCAAGCATTGTGACTAATGAGTTAGTTGCGGGATGATGTGTTACGGAACGAGTAAAGAGACTTGCCGGTAACGAGATTGAACTAGGTATCGAGATACCGACGATCAAATCTCGGGCAAGTAACATACCGGTGACAAAGGGAACAACGTATGTTGTTATGCGGTCTGACCGATAAAGATCTTCGTAGAATATGTGAGAGCCAATATGGGCATCCAGGTCCCGCTATTGGTTATTGACCGGAGACGTGTCTCGGTCATGTCTACATAGTTCTCGAACCCGTAGGGTCCGCACGCTTAACGTTATGATGACAGTTTTATTGAGTTTTGATGTACCGAAGGAGTTCGGAGTCCCGGATGAGATCGGGGATATGACGAGGAGTCTCGAAATGGTCGAGACGTAAAGATCGATATATTGGACGACTATATTCGGACTTCGGAAAGGTTCCGAGTGATTCGGGTATTTTTCGGAGTACCGGAGAGTTACGGGAATTCGTATTGGGCCTTAATGGGCCATACGGGAAAGGAGAGAAAGGCCTCAAAAGGTGGCCGCACCCCTCCCCATGGTCTGGTCCGAATTGGACTAGGGAAGGGGGGCGCACCCTTCCTTCTTTCTCCTTCCCCCTTCCCTTCTCCTACTCCCACAAGGAAAGGAGGAGTCCTACTCCCGGTGGGAGTAGGACTCCCCCCTATGGCGCGCCTCTCCCCTTGGCCGGCTGCCTCCCCCTTGCTCCTTTATATACGGGGGCAGGGGGGCACCCGAGAGACACAACAATTGATCCTTGAGATCTCTTAGCCATGTGCGGTTCCCCCCCTCCACCATATTACACCTCGATAATACCGTTGCGGAGCTTAGGCGAAGCCCTGCGTCGGTGGAACATCATCATCGTCACCACGCCGTCGTGCTGACGAAACTCTCCCTCAACACTCGGCTGGATCGGAGTTCGAGGGACGTCATCGAGCTGAACGTGTGTAGAACTTGGAGGTGCCGTACGTTCGGTACTTGATCGGTCGGATCGTGAAGACGTACGACTACATCAACCGCGTTGTGATAACGCTTCCGCTGTCGGTCTACGAGGGTACGTGGACAACACTCTCCCCTCTCGTTGCTATGCATCACCATGATCTTGCGTGTGCGTAGGAATTTTTTTGAATTTACTACGTTCCCCAACAACCTTGACAAGTTTTTGAAGTAGTTCAAAATGGAACGGTCAAAGAAAGAGTTCTTGCCTGTGTTGCATAGGTGTGAAGTTGAGTAAGACTCAAAACCCGACCAAGACAGAAGATAGAGAGAGAATGAAAGTCATTCCCTATGCCTCAGGCATAGGTTCTATAAAGTATGCCATGCTGTGTACCAGACCTATTGTATACCTGCCCTGAGTTTGGCAAGGGAGTACAATAGTGATCTAGGAGTAGATCACTGGACATTGGTCTATTATCCTTAGTGGAATAAGGATGTGTTTCTCAGTTATGGAGGTGACAAAAAGGTTCATCGTAAAGGGTTACGTCGATGCAAGTTTTGGCACTGATCCAGATGACTCTAAATCTCAATCTGGATACATATTGAAAGTGGGAGCAATTAGCTAGAGTAGCTCCATGCAGAGCATTGTTGACATACAAATTTGCAAAATACATATGGATCTGAATTTGGCAGACCCGTTGACTAAACTTCTCTCACAAGAAAAACATGATCACACCTTAGTACTCTTTGGGTGTTAAATCACATGGCGATGTGAACTAGATTATTGACTCTAGTAAACCCTTTGGGCGTTGGTCACATGACGATGTGAACTATGGATATTAATCACATGGTGATGTGAACTATTGGTGTTAAATCACATGGCGTTGTGAACTAGATTATTGACTCTAGTGCAAGTGGGAGACTGAAGGAAATATGCCCTAGAGGCAATAATAAAGTTATTATTTATTTCCTTATTTCATGATAAATGTTTATTATTCATGCTAGAATTGTATTAACTGGAAACATAATACATGTGTGAATACATAGACAAACAGAGTGTCACTAGTATGCCTCTACTTGACTAGCTCGTTGATCAAAGATGGTTAAGTTTCCTAACCATAGACATGAGTTGTCATTTGATAAACAGGATCACATCATTAGGAGAATGATGTGATTGACTTGACCCATTCCGTTAGCTTAGCACTTGATCATTTTAGTTTACTGCTATTGCTTTCTTCATGACTTATACATGTTCCTATGACTATGAGATTATGCAACTCCCGATTACCGGAAGAACACTTTGTGTGCTACCAAACGTCACACTGGGTGATTATAAAGGAGCTCTACAGGTGTCTCCGATGGTACTTGTTGAGTTGGCATAGATCAAGATTAGGATTTGTCACTCTGATTGTCGGAGAGGTATCTCTGGGCCCTCTCGGCGATGCACATCACTATAAGCCTTGCAAGCAATGTGACTAATGAGTTAGTTGCGGGATGATGCATTACAGAATGAGTAAAGAGACTTGCCAGTAGCTAGGTATTGAGATACCGACTATCGAATCTCGGGCAAGTAACATACCGATGACAAAGGGAACAACGTATATTGTTATGCGGTTCGACCGATAAAGATCTTCATAGAATATTTAGGAGCCAATATGGGCATCCAGGTTCCGCTATTGGTTATTGACCAGAGAGATGTCTCGGTCATGTCTACATAGTTCTCGAACCCGTAGGGTCTGCACGCTTAACGCTCGTTGACGATATAGTATTATATGAGTTATGTATGTTGGCAACCGAATGTTGTTTGGAGTCCCGGATAAGATCATGGACATGACGAGGAACTCTGGAATGGTTCGGAGATAAAGATTGTGAAAGAACATGCGGTGCCCCCATGTTTGGTTTTGGTAATTGATGACAATCTCTATGGACTAATGGTTGCCTTGTGTTATATTTGAAGGATTTGTCCATAGGCTTTTCTTGAAGTCCATGTGTTGGTTTCAAGGAGTTTATGTGGTGACCAAGGTGTTATTAAGGAATATTTGAAGGATTTGTCCATAGGCATTTCTTGAAGTCCATGTGTTGGTTTCAAGGAGTTTATGTGGTGACCAAGGTGTTATTAAGGAATTATCCAAAGATTGGTCATGTGAGAGTTGAGCTTATTGCAAGCATGTCTTGAAAAAGAAGATTGTGTGATCATTCATGTTTACCTTCAAGACATCATCCAAATGAAGTGAGTTGGAAAGAGTCAAGGTTGATCTAGACTAAGTCAAGAGTGAATCAAGTTGATCAACACACAAAGCGCACAAGATGTACCGAGGGAGCAAGCGATCCCATGGTATGGTAAGCATTGTCAATTACGCTTTGTGTACTAACCCATGGTCTTCGTGAGAGTTCTTTGTGGGGTTAGGTTGCGGTGTGCAAGTTCAAGTGAAGTGGGCAAGTTCAAGTAAAGCATCACGAAGAGATCAAATGCTTGAAGCCATTGTGGTGACAATGGACTTGTGAAGATGTGCGGAAGGGTGGCTCATCCATAGTGGAGTATGGGGGAGCAATCAACTAGTCTTCATCGAGCCAACGCAATCAAGAAAGGTGGTCCAACTTGAGGGAGTCAAGATTGTCATCATCTAGCTCAAGTGGACCATGTGCAAGGCAAAGGTTTGCTCTTGATAGGTTTTCTATTTTACCGGTCTCATGATGGTAGTTGGGAGACCGGGTTATAGGATCGATTGCCGTACTATCAAGGGGGCTCTCGATGAGTAGCTTGATCGTATCGTTCATAGAGAGCTCAAACCATTGCATCCTTGCATCATCTTTATTGGTTCTTGTTTGGTTCTTCTCTTTGTGAGTTTTGGAGCTTATGGTCATCTTGATGACAAGCTCGAGTTCATCGAAAACGGAGTTCACTCGCATCTTCTATGATGTTTTCGATGTTGGAGGTTATGCCGGTTCTTCTCGGTTGGAGGTTTCACTCCTCTATTTGTTGGCATACCTCCCCTGCCTCTTCTTACTATAACAAGCTTGAGTTTGCTCAATTCGGAGCTCATATGAAGAAGTTTTGGCAATTCTGTTTTTCTCCCTATGGTAGTACCGCGGTGGCAGCGGTAGTACCGCTTGTAGCGTCAAGCAGTAGTACCGCTCCAGCACCGCTCTACTACCGCCTCGATTTTGGGTCTGCTCTTTTCGTGTCGGGTTCAGCGGTAGTCGCGCGGCAGTAAGGCACGGTAGTACCGCCTATAAGCGGTAGTACCGCTACTGCATTACTGCCACCGTACTCTGCTCTGTCCTGCCTCCTTCTGTCCCGTGTTCTGCTCCTCTAGCGGTAGTACCGCTGGGGTGAGCGGTAGTACCGCTTATCGGCGGTACTACCGCCCCAAGGTTCTTGTTTTGTTGCTCCTTTTCACTACTTCTTCTGCCCGAGCGGTAGTACCGCTCGTGTGAGGGCTGAGCACATAACGGTTGGATTTTCGCCCTCCTATAAAAGGGGGTCTTCTTCCCCAATGAACCTTATCCTTTGAGCTCGTGTTCTTCCCCCATTGTTGACCTTCTTCGAGCTTGCTAACTCTCAATCCCTCCATGGATTCTTGCTAGTTTTTGAGGGAAAAGAGAGAGGAGATCTAGATCCACATTTCCACCAATCACTTTCTCCTCTTTGTGAGGGGAACCCCTTGGATCTAGATCTTGGAGTTCTTGGTGTTCTCCTTCTTGTTCTTCCTCTCATTTTCCTCCCTAGCATTAGTTGCTTCGGTGGGATTTGAGAGAGAAGGACTTGGGCACTCCGTGTGCCCTTGCCATTGCATTTAGTGCATCGTTTGAGTTCTCCACGTGATACGTGGAAGTTACAAGTTGAGAAGCTTATTACTCTTGGGTGCTTGGTACCCTTGAGCTTGTTCCTCTTGGGTGCTTGGGCGCCCTAGACGGTTGGTGGTGTTCGGAGCTCAATCATTGTGGTGTAAAGCTCCGGGCAAGCGTCGGGGTCTCCAATTAGGTTGTGGAGATCGCCCCAAGCAATTTGACGGGTACCGGTGACCGCCCCCAAGGGTTGCCAAAGTGTACGGGTTCGGTGACCGCCCCCAAGGGTTGCCATTTGTACGGGTTCGGTGACCGCCCTCAAGGGTCCCTTAGTGGAATCACGGCATCTTGCATTGTGCGAGGGCGTGAGGAGATTACGGTGGCCCTAGTGGCTTCTTGGGGAGCATTGTGCCTCCACACCGCTCCAAACGAAGATTAGCATCCGCAAGGGTGTGAACTTCGGGGTACATCGTCGTCTCTGCGTGCCTCGGTTATCTCTTACCCGAGCCCTTTACTTTTGCACTTTACTTTGTGATAGCCATATTGTTTCTTGTCATATATCTTGCTATCACCTAAGTAGTTTTTCTTGCTTAGCATAAGTTGTTGGTGCACATAGGTGAGCCTAGTTGTTGTAGGTTTTGTGCTTGACAAATTAACCTCTAGGTTTATTCCGCATTTGTTCAAGCCTCAACCGTAATTATTTTAAAGCGCCTATTCACCCCCCCTCTAGGCGACATCCACGATATTTCAGATTGATATATGGGATAATAGTGTTTAGTCTCCGGAAGGGTTCCGGAATTCACCGGAAGAGGTTCCGGATGTTTCCTGAAATGTTTGGGAACGAGAACACTTCATTTGAGCCAAAGGGGAAAGCCCACAAGGTTTTTGGAAAGCGCAAAAAGAAGTTTTGCGGAGTCCAGGGGCCAGACGCCAGGGTCCCTGGCGTCTGGGTCCAAACGCCGAGAACCCTGGCGTCTGGCCCTGGAGTCCAAGAAGGACTCTTGCCTTTTGGGTGAAACCGACTTTGTGGAGGCTTTTACTCCAAGTTTCGACCCCAAGGCTCAACATATAAATAGAGGGGTAGGGCTAGCACCCAAGACACATCAAGAAACACCAAGCCGTGTGCCGGCAACCCCGTCCCCTCTAGTTTATCCTCCGTCATAGTTTTCGTAGTGCTTAGGTGAAGCCCTGCGGAGATTGTTCTTCACCAACATCGTCACCACGCCGTTATGCTGTCGGAACTCATCTACTACTTCGCCCCTCTTGCTGGATCAAGCAGACGAGGACGCCATCGAGCTGAACGTGTGCTGAACGCGGAGGTGCCGTACGTTCGGTACTTGATCGGGACGGATCATGAAGGTGTACGGCTACATCAACCGCGTTGATAAACGCTTCCGCTTACGGTCTACGAGGGTACGTGGACAACCCTCTCCTCTCTCGTTGCTATGCATCAACATGATCTTGCGTGTGCGTAGGAAAATTTTGAAATTACTACGTTCCCCAACACGGATACCATCATCCTATATATCAATCTTTACCTCTCGACCATTTCGAGACTCCTCGTCATGTCCGTGATCTCATCCGGGACTCCGAACAACATCGGCCACCAAATCACATAACTCATATAATACAAAATCGTCATCGATCGTTAAGTGTGCGGACCCTACGGGTTCGAGAACTATGTAGACATGACCGAGACACCTCTCTGGTCAATAACCAATAGCAGAACTTGGATGCTCATATCAGCTCCTACATATTCTACGAAGATCTTTATCGGTCGAACCGTAATGACAACATATGTTATTCCCTTTGTCATCGGTATGTTGCTTGCCCGAGATTCGATCGTCGGTATCTTCATACCTAGTTCAATCTCGTTACTGGCAAGTCTCTTACTCGTTTTGTAATACATCATCCCGCAACTAACTCATTAGTTACTTTGCTTGCAAGGCTTCTAATGATGTGCATTACCGAGAGGGCCCAGAGATACCTCTTCGATACTCGGAGTGACAAATCCTAATCTTGATCTATGCCAACCCAACAAACACCTTCGAAGATACCTGTAGAGCATCTTTATAATCACCCAGTTACGTTGTGACGTTTGATAGCACACAAGGTATTCCTCCGGTATCCGGGAGTTGCATAATCTCATAGTCGAAGGAATATGTATTTGACATGAAGAAAGCAATAGCAATAAAACTAAACGATCAATATGCTAAGCTAACAGATGGGTCTTTTCCATCACATCATTCTCCTAATGATGTGACCCCGTTCATCAAATGACAACACATGTCTATGGTTAGGAAACTTAACCATCTTTGATTAACGAGCTAGTCTAGTAGAGGATTACTACGGACACAATGTTTTGTCTATGTATCCACACATGTATCAAGTTTCCGGTTAATACAATTCTAGCATGAATAATAAACATTTATCATGATATAAAGAAATATAAAATAACAAATTTATTATTGCCTCTAGGGCATATTTCCTTCACTAGTGAACCCAGGAACGTCCTATCCGTTCATGAAAGCAAGTATCACATTACATTTACATGCACTTTCCTGTTCTACAATTTTTATTCCTAAAATACAAAAGAAAACATTCTACCAAATTATATGATCGTAACTTGTTGCAAATAGGAAAGATAGTGAGATTTTCACTAGAGTAGTTGGGAACACAAGGAAAGTTCTTGTTCTATGTTGTAGTGTTGTTGATTGGTCCTAGGGGTGTTGTCTCTAAGGATTGATACATCGGTTCTCTAACCTTTGCACTTCGGGGCCCAAGAATTGCTGCCAAAAGAGTGATTCCTTAGAGCATGGCCCTACTATTTCATTTTCTTTATGGTAATGCACATGTGGATATTTACAAAGGGAGATTGAAAAATTATAATTATTTAACAAAGTCTGCATTCTCCTGTAAGACTTGGCTTGGCCTTCTTCATGATCATGGAGAAATTTTGCTTGAAGACAAGGAGACATAGATCCATCATCCATGTCTCTAATTAATGTGATTGTCAAAGATCATTTTGTTCCAGTGCTTCCATATGCTCTAGTGTAGTGGACTGTCGGTAAACACTGTACTTTTTGTGGAAAGATGAAATTATCAAACATCTTCTCTTTGAGGGTTAGGTGACCAAACTGATGTGCGGTGTTTTGCAATTCTCTTTTAGTTTCAAATTTGTGTTGACTAGTGTCCAATACCTATTAAGATATTGGTTTCCTATTTTTGGCAAACATAAGAAAATGTCAGTGGTTGTTGATGTTGTTGTTGTCGTCTGTTTGACGATATGGAGATGTGCGGTACTCATTCTTGTTTTGAACGCAAAATGATACATGATCCTTTTATCTTGATTTATTTGGTTGAATATTGGCTTAATTATTAGCCTATATTGCAGACAAAAAAGTCAAAGGACACTGACCTTGGGGAAAACTCTTCGAGCATCCAGCAAGAGACAATCTTTGGCGTCGTGGAGTTCTTGGAGAACGATCTGATCCACTTTATTATAATTAACTAAGAAAATTATACTTAACTGGAAATACATACAGAATATGAAGCATTCTAAGAAGACATGATCTCTTGGTCCCTACTCTCAATTTATGCCTCATCATTACTCTATGGGTTTGGTACAGTAGAAGATCAAACATTTGCATGTTTGACTGGCTTTGAATGTTTCGAAAGGTTTGCATTGGTCATCCACCTAAACCAGGTGAAAACCTAGATGCTGGGAACCTCTCTTTGCAATGTAGATCGTCAAGATGCTTCTTTGTCATCGAGCTCGTGAAGAAGAAAACCAGGAACGCTAAATGATGAAACATGGCCACAAGCCATCATAACAAACTTGGCACCATAATGACATCAGTGTCGACATGATAATTAGTCACTGCTTTAATCTACTGAACATAAACCGTTAGTCCATGATACGTCTCCAACGTATCTATAATTTTTTATTGTTCCATGCTGTTTTATTATCAATCTTGGATGTTTTATAATCATTTTATAGTCATTTTATATCATTTTTTGGTACTAACCTATTGACATAGTGCCAAGTGCCAGTTGCTGTTTTTCCATGTTTTTTACATCGCAGAAAATCAATATCAGACGGAGTCCAAATGCCCCGAAACTTTACAAAGAATTTTTATGGGCCAGAAGTAACACAAGGGGCCCTGGTTGCACCTGGGGGGAGTCCCGAGGAGGGGACAACCCACCAGGGCACGCCAGGAGGCCCTGGCGCGCCCTGGTGGGTTGTGCCCACCTCAGGTGCCCCCCGGACCGCCTCTTTGCTCTATAAATACCCCAATATTCCAGAAACCCTAGGGGAGTCGACGAAATATTCATCCAGCCGCCGCAGAGTCCAAAACCACCAGATCCAATCTAGACACCATCTCGGATGGGGTTCACCACCTCCATTGGTGCCTCTCCGATGATGCGTGAGTAGTTCTTTGTAGACCTTCGGGTCCGTAGTTGGTAGCTAGATGGCTTTCTGTCTCTCGCTGAATTATCAATACAATGGTCTCTTGGAGATCCATATGATGTAACTCTTTTTTCGGTGTGTTTGTTGGGATCTGATGAACTTTGAGTTTATGATCAGTCATATCTTTTTATATCCATGAAAGTTATTTGAGTTTCTTTGATCTCTTATAGCCTTGTATTTCTTCTCCGATATTTGGGTTTTGTTTGGCCAACTTGATCTATTTATCTTGCAATGGGAAGAGGTGCCCGGTAGTGGGTTTGTTCTTACGGTGCTTGATCCCAGTGACAGAAAGGGAAACGACACGTATGTATCGTTGCTACTAAGGATAAAACGATGGGGTCTATCTCTACATAGATAGATCTTGTCTACATCATGTCATCGTTCTTATTGCATTACTCTGTTTCTGCATGAACTTAATACACTAGATGCATGCTGGATAGCGGTTGATGTGTGGAGTAATAGTAGTAGATGCAGACAGGAGTCGGTCTACTAATCTTGGACGTGATGCCTATGTAATGATCATTGCCTGGATATCGTCATAATTATTTGAGGTTCTATCAATTGCCCAACAGTAATTTGTTTACCCACCGTTTGCTATCTTTTTCGAGAGAAGCCTCTAGTGAAATCTACGGCCCCCGGGTCTTCTTTCTCATAAATTTGCTTTGCGATCTATTTTATTTGCACTTTTTATTCAGATCTATTAAACCAAAAATACAAAAATACTTTGCTGCACTTTATTTTATTTGCGATCTAATTATTCAATCTATCACAACTTTCTCCCGTCCACGCATCGTTTCTGGCACCGTTACCCAAAAGGGATTGACAACCCCTTTAACACGTCGGGTTGCGAGGTGTTGCTATTTGTGTGCAGGGGCTGTTTACGTTGTGTTGCTTGGTTCTCCTACTGGTTCGATAACCTTGGTTGCATATCTGAGGGAAATATCTACCGCCGCTGTGCTGCATCATCCCTTCCTCTTTGGGGAAATACCGACGTAGCTTCAAGCGACATCAAAAGGAATTTCTGGCGCCGTTGCTGGAGAGGATCTTCAACATATACCGGGTTCCTAATCACAAATCTCATCTCCTTGCAATTTACATTATTTGCCATTTTCCTCTCGTTTTCCTCTCCCCCACTTCACAAAAAAATTCCGTTTTATTCGCCCTCTTTTTCATTTGCCCTTTTCTCGTCAGATCTCATGTTTGCTTGTGTTGCCATGTACCTTCTATTTGCTTGCTTCACTTGCTAAAAATATATTGATATGGATCCTCATCCACTTGCTAATCTTTTCAAAAGATCTGATTATGTTGAACCAATTTCTAGTGAGTTGAGTGCACTTGATTATCTTTATGAAGTTTTGCTTGAGATTCGTGAATCTGAAAATTGTGATGAAGAAATTTACGAAGTGATTCATGATAGCTCCTTGAATGAAAAGCATGCTTGCAATGATTTTACTATAAATTCTATTAATGTCAATTGTGCTAATAATATACAAAACCCCAAGATTGGAAATGCTAATTTTGATATGTCCACTACTTACTGCAATGATCATGATTGGGGTGATTCTTACTATGATATTGAAAATTTATTTAAGCCTCATGATGAATTTGTTTCCGATAATATTGAAAGTAGGTTTGGAAGAGTGTCAACTCCAGGTAATAATAATCCCACTATTTTGGAAGAGTGTCAATGCTGCGTGCATGTGGATCATATAGAGAATATGTTATGTGATAGCTACATTGTCGAATTTGAATATGATCCCACATACAATTATTATGAGAGGGCATTATGGTTGTAGAAATTTTTATGCCACTAAATTACCTCTCGTCATGTTGAGATTGTCTATGTTTTATTCTTCTTCCTTGCATATGCTAGTCTTTGCTTGTTTTGATAATTTGTTTGCTTATAAAATTCCTATTTATAGGAAGTATGTTAGACTTAAATGTGTTTTTCACATGTTTGATGGTGCTCTCTTTGTGCTTCAATTACTCTCTTTCTTGTGAGCATCATTGAAATATTAAGCCTAGCTAGGGGCATGAAACTAAAGCGCTTGTTAGGAGGCAACCCAATGAATAAAATTTATTTTTTCTTTTTGCTTGCTGTTCTTGTGTGTTTTCACAATTATGCCTCTAGTATGATTGTGTTTTTTGTGTTTTAATTAGTGTTTGTGCCAAGTAAAGCCTTTAGGATCTTCTTGGGTGATGTTTGTTTGATCTTGCTGAAAAACAGAAACTTGTGCAGTCATGAAAACAATTGTTAAAAATCACCATAACGTGATAAAATACCAATTCTTTTTGCAGTAGATCAATATACAAATTACCCTAGTCATCCTAATTTTTTCAGAATTTTTGGAGTTACAGAAGTATTCGAAAGTGTCAGATTGCTACAAACTGTTCTGTTTTGACAGATTCTGTTTTCTTTGTGTTGTGTGCTTATTTTGATGGCTCTATGGTTTTCTTTGATGAGTTTTTGCCATAGAAAAGTTGGAATACAGTATATATAATACAAAAAAAATATGAATTGGTTTGATACAACACTTATAGTAGTGGTTTGCTTTCTTATACTAACGGATCTCACGTAGGTTTTGTTGAGTTTTGTGTGATTGAAGTTTTCAAGTTTTGGGTTATCCTACGATGGATGAAAGAAGGATGGAAGAGCCTAAGCTTGGGGATGCCCCGGCATCCCAAGCTATTATCCAAAAATGAGCAACCAACTAAGCTTGGGGATGCCCCCGAGTGGCATCCCCGCTTTCTTCCGACAACTATCGGTATTTTACTCGAAGCTATATTTTTATTCGTCACATGATATGTGTTTTGCTTGGAGCGTCTTGTATGATATGAGTCTTTGCTTGTTTTATTTTGTGTTTTAAGTCATCAATCCTTGCTGGACACACCTATCTGAGAGAGCCAAAATTATATCATGACTTGTTAGAATTTCTCTCTGTGCTTCACTTAAATCTTTTATGAGCTAGGACTTGCTCTAGTGCTTCACTTATATCTTTTGAGCATGGTGTGCTTAGTTACGCTATCTTGCTTCACTTAGATTTATTTGAGAGTCAGTACAATTTTGAAGAAATTCTCTCTTGCTTCACTTAAATTATTTTGAGAGAAAGAAAATTTTTATGCTCATGATCTTCACTTATATTTGTTTGAGCTTATGAAAAGCAACACATGAAAATTAGTCCCAAAGTGATAGATATCCAAGAAGGATAAATAAAAAAATTTCATGAAGATCATTGGACAAAATAAACTTGATTCTTAGTAATAGTTTTGAGATATGATGATGTGATATGTGAGTTATGTTGATGAGTAATTATGCTTTAGTAAAAATATTGGTGGTAAGGTTTGTGATTCCCTATGCATGCACGAAAGTCAATAGTCATGCAATGAAATAATATCCTACTTGTGGTGCATTATTCGGTGTTAATTATGCTTAATGCTTGCTTATGAGATTATTCGTTTCTTGGTTGGTCGCTTCTCAATCTTTTTGCTAGCCTTCACTTTGCACCAAGTATGATCTCTACTTGAGCATCCAAAATCCTTTAAACCAGTTTTGCCACATGAGTCCACTATATCTACCTATATGCAGTATTATTTTGCCGTTCTAAGCAAATTTGCATGTCACATCTCTAATTTTCAAAATAAACTTCTCTTTTGTGTATTTGTTTCGCTCGCAGAACGATAACGGGTGGCTAATATTTTCCATGCTGGATGTGTTATTCTCACGATGAATGTTTATTCACTTGTCATTGCACGAGAGTAAGGCAAAGGTTTTAGGGATGCCCAGTCCCGAAATGCAAAAATGAATCTACTTTATGTTGTCAACTAATAAATTCCTTGGAAAGTGTTGGTATGGAGGGCAACCGTGGATACGGCTAGCCATGGAAAGCGAAAGAATGGTGAAAAAAGGAATAAACTTTATTTTCTGTTTGGGAACCGCCTATGGCATATCTACCATGGGAAGTGTTGGGAACTCTAAGTCGTTTTCGTTGGTGGGATGGATACACCTCCCAAAATGTTTTATCTCTAATTTTCGCTTTGAGCTCTGGCACCTCTACAAATCCCTATTGGGGAACGTAGTAATTTCAAAAAATTTCCTACGCACACGCAGGATCATGGTGATGCATAGCAACAAGAGGGGAGAGTGTGTCCACGTACCCTCGTAGACCGAAAGCGGAAGCGTTAGCACAACGCGGTTGATGTAGTCGTACGTCTTCACGATCCGACCGATCAAGTACCGAACGTACGGCACCTCCGAGTTCAGCACACGTTCAGCTCGATGACGTCCCTCGAACTCTGATCTAGCTGAGCTTTGAGGGAGAGTTCCGTCAGCACGACGGCGTGGTGACGATGATGATGTTCTACCGACGCAGGGCTTCGCCTAAGCACCGCTACGATATTATCGAGGTAGATTATGGTGGAGGGGGGCACCACACACGGCTAAGAGATCAAGAGATCAATTGTTATGTCTAGAGGTGCCCCTGCCCCCGTATATAAAGGAGCAAGGGGGGAGAGGCGGCCGGCCAGGAGGAGGCGTGCCAGGGAGGAGTCCTACTCCCACCGGGAGTAGGACTCCCTCCTTTCCTAGTTGGAGTAGGAGAAGGGGGAAGGAGGAGGGAGAGAGGAAGGAAAGGGGGGCGCCGCCCCCCCTCCTTGTCCAATTCGGACTAGAGGGGGAGGGGACGCGCGGCCTGCCCTGGCCGCCCCTCCTCTCTCCACTAAGGCCCATCTTGGCCCATTAAACCCCTGGGGGGGTTCCGGTAACCCCCGTACTCCGGTAAAATCCCGATTTCACCCGGAACACTTCCGATATCCAAATATAGGCTTCCAATATATCAATATTTATGTCTCGACCATTTCAAGACTCCTCGTCATGTCCGTGATCACATCCGGGACTCCGAACTACCTTCGGTACATCAAAACACATAAACTCATAATATAACCATCATCGAACTTTAAGCGTGCGGACCCTACGAGTTCGAGAACTATGGAGACATGACCGAGACACGTCTCTGGTCAATAACCAATAGCGGAACCTGGATGCTCATATTGGCTCCAACATATTCTATGAAGATCTTTATCGGTCAAACCGCATAACAACATACGTTGTTTCCTTTGTCATCGGTATGTTACTTGCCCGAGATTCGATCGTCGGTATCTTAATACCTAGTTCAATCTCGTTACCGGCAAGTCTCTTTACTCGTTCCGTAATACATCATCCCGCAACTAACTCATTAGTTGCAATGCTTGCAAGGCTTATAGTGATGTGCATTACCGAGTGGGCCCAGAGATACCTCTCCGACAATCGGAGTGACAAATCCTAATCTCGAAATACGCCAACCCAACAAGTACCTTCGGAGACACCATTAGAGCACCTTTATAATCACCCTGTTACGTTGTGACGTTTGGTAGCACACAAAGTGTTCCTCCGGTAAACGGGAGTTGCATAATCTCATAGTCCTAGGAACATGTATAAGTCATGAAGAAAGCAATAACAGAATACTAAACGATCGAGTGCTAAGCTAACAGAATGGGTCAAGTCAATCACATCATTCTCCTAATGATGTGATCCCGTTAATCAAATGACAACTCATGTCAATGGCTAGGAAGCGTAACCATCTTTGATCAACGAGCTAGTCAAGTAGAGGCATACTAGTGACACTCTGTTTGTCTATGTATTCACACAAGTATTATGTTTCCGGTTAATACAATTCTAGCATGAATAATAAACATTTATCATGATATCAGGAAATAAATAATAACTTTATTATTGCCTCTAGGGCATATTTCCTTCAATCTCTACTTCCCTCTGCGAAGGGCCTTTCTTTTACTTTATGCAATTTTTATTTTTGAATTTGAGTCTCCATATTCTCTCATAAAAGCACCAACTAGGAGGAAATATGATCGTACTTAAGTATTGGGTGTAGCTAATATTCGTGTGTGTTTCATGAATGGATCAATGATTGAGCATGATGGGCTAGGGATAACTTATTTTAGCGTTGATATTTTGAAAGACATGGTTGCTTGTTGATATGCTTGAGTATCTAAATTATTATGTCAAAACTAGACTATTGCTTTGAATCACATAAAAGTCCAATTGTCCATGCTATAAAGAAAAGAATGTGTTATGACATGATAAACAGAAACTCCACCTCAAAAATTCTGTTTTTATCACTTACCTACTCAAGGACGAGCATGAATTAAGCTTGGGGATGCTGACACGTCTTCAACGTATCTATAATTTTTTATTGTTCCATGTTGTTTTATTATCAATCTTGGATGTTTTGTAATCATTTTATATCATTTTTTGGTACTAACCTATTGACATAGTGCCAAGTGCCAGTTGCTATTTTTTCCACGTTCTTTACATCGCAGGAAATCAATATCAGACGGAGTCCAAATGCCCCAAAACTTTACAGAGAATTTTTATGGGCCAGAAGGAACACAACGGGCCCTAATTGCACTTGGGGGGAGTCCCGAGGAGGGTACAACCCACCAGGGCACGCCAGGATGCGCGCCCTGGTGGGTTGTGCCCACCTCGGGTGCCCCCCGGACCGCCTCTTTGCTCTATGAATACCCCAATATTCTAGAAACCCTAGGGGAGTCGACGAAATATTCATCCAGCCACCGCAGAGTCCAGAACCACCAGATCCAATCTAGACACCATCTCGGATGGGGTTCACCACTTCCATTGGTGCCTCTCCGATGATGCGTGAGTAGTTCTTTGTAGACCTTCGGGTCCATAGTTAGTAGCTAGATGGCTTTGTCTCTCTCTCGCTGAATTATCAATACAATGGTCTCTTGGAGATCCATATGATGTAACTCTTTTTGCGGTGTGTTTGTTGGGATCTGATGAACTTTGAGTTTATGATCAGTCATATCTTTTTATATCCATGAAAGTTATTTGAGTTTCTTTGATCTCTTATATGCATGATCTCTTATAGCCTCGTATTTCTTCTCCGATATCTGGGTTTTGTTTGGCCAACTTGATCTATTTATCTTGCAATGGGAAGAGGTGCCCGGTAGTGGGTTCGATCTTACGGTGCTTGATCCGAGTGACAGAAAGGGAAACGACACGTATGTATCGTTGCTACTAAGGATAAAATGATGGGGTCTATCTCTACATAGATAGATCTTGTCTACATCATGGCATCGTTCTTATTGCATTACTCCGTTTCTCCATGAACTTAATACACTAGATGCATGCTGGATAGCGGTCGATGTGTGGAGTAATAGTAGTAGATGCAGGTAGTAGTCGGTCTATTAATCTTGGACGTGATGCCTATGTAATGATCATTGCCTGGATATCGTCATAATTATTTGAGGTTCTATCAATTGCCCAACAGTAATTTGTTTACCCACCGTTTGCTATCTTTTTTGAGAGAAGCCACTAGTGAAATCTACGGCCCCAGGGTCTTCTTTCTCATAAATTTGCTTTGCGATCTATTTTATTTGCACTTTTTATTCAGATCTATTAAACCAAAAATACAAACATACTTTGCTGCACTTTATTTTATTTGCGATCTATTTATTCAATCTATCACAACTTTCTCCCGTCCAGGCACCGTTTCTGGCGCCGTTACCCGAAAGGGATTGACAACCCCTTTAACACGTTGAGTTGCGAGGTGTTACTATTTGTGTGCAGGGGTTGTTTATGTTGTGTTGCTTGGTTCTCCTACTGGTTCGATAACCTTGGTTTCATATCTGAGGGAAATAGCTACCGCCGGTGTGCTGCATCATCCCTTCCTCTTTGGGGAAATACCGACGTAGCTTCAAGCGACATCAGTCTATCATCACCACGACTCAATGCCAGGATTTGTATGGAGCTGATAAACACATCTCACCAAAAAATCATTGGCAAATGAAATGAGTGTTCGTTCCTTTAGCAAAAAGCATGATTCTTTTTTAAGAAGCAGACCATTTTTTAGCATAAACTTTTGAATGATTTCATAGCTTTTTTTTGCAGAAGGGAATTTTTTTAGATTTTTAACATGATTCTTGATTAGACTCCAGTTGATTTCACTCATGGTAGACACTTGTCGGGGATCTCCAAACCTTCGACAGACCTCTTTGCGAACCACAATGACTCTTGGTTGCTGAAGATCTTGCTTGGTGAAGACAATGACTCTTCAACAATCGAGCCGACACCTATCCGTCTAGAGAGTGCGCAGCTCTCAAGAGTAATAGGTACAAGAACTCTTAACTCAGAACTACTGTGATGCTCAACCACTGTCTAAGTTTTGGATCTTGATTTTTCTCTCGGTGGATCTTAAACTCGAATCACTAGGAGAGGGGATGCTTAATCAATCTTCTCAGAAATCTTAAGCGGAGCAGCCAACGGGCAATGTTGGAGCGGGGTGGCTATTTATAGCCGCAGCCTTCCCTGAAGGGAAAATACCAAATTGGACATGTGGAGCAGCCAATGGCCGAACGACACGAGTCCAACGGTCGGAAATTGAGCAGAACGGTAACATTCCTTGTGGAGCAAGTAATGCTAACTCCTCAATTCGAAAGATATCTCCTGCAGCACGAAGAACAACATCTACTGCTGGCAGGTAATCTTTTGAAGCATAAAGAGATTTCTCCCAGTCTTGCGTAGGTTTTGGGCTAAGCATCACAGCGGATCTAAGCTTCGAGAACCTATACCCCTCTTAATAGTATGGAGGTCTTATGACTCAAATGAATGAAAGAAGAACAACGAAATAAATACTACGTCTTCACTTTGTCTTCGTCTTTCATTCGCTGCAGTCAATTTTCTTCAGACATAATCTCCGAACCAATTGCTTCACATCAGCAATAAATTTTCGAGGGGTTAACTCCTGCATATCAATCTTCTCGCTTACATGTCTTCAACAAATGCAGCTCATTCTTTTCTGCAACGCAGATATTCTTTGGTGAAGTTCCTCGAACTTGACACCGGAGGCAACATTCTCTTCGGTTCTGCATGGACTATTTTTCTCTGTGTGCACTAGCAAACAAATCAGTCCATGCCTGTTTCTGTCAACTAGAAATACATAAACAAACATGTAAGCATTCTAAGAAGACACGATCTCTTAGTCCCTACTCTCAATTTGTGCCTCGACATTTCTTTATGGGTTTGATAGAGTAGAAGATCAAACATTTGCATGTTTGACCGACTTTGAATGTTTCGAAGGGTTTGCATTGGTCATCCACCTCCAGAAGGTGAAAACCTAGATGTTGGGAACCTCTCTTTGCAAGCTAGGTCGTCAAAATGCTTCTTTGTCATTGAGCTCGTGAGGAAGAAAACCAAGAACACTAAATGATGAAACATGACCACAAGCCATCATGGCAAACTTGGCACCACAATGACATCATTGTCGATATGATAGGTAGTCACTGCCGTAATCCATCGAACATAAATAGTCAGTCCTTCACTAGTAGAAAAAGGGTCTTTTACCCCGCTTGGTAAGGGCCTTTTGTCCCGGTTTTCGAACCAGGACTAAAGGGTCGTTACTAAAGCCCTAACCCTTTAGTCCCGGTTCTTACACAAACCGGGACAGAAGGTCCTCCACGTGGCCGCTGCTGCCAGCCCAGGCAGGGGGGCCTTTGGTCCCGGTTGGTGCCACCAACCGGGACCAATAGGCAGGGCCTTTTGTCCCGGTTGGTGTCACCAACCGGGACCAATAGGCATCCACGCGTCAGCATTTCAGGGGTTGGGGTTTTTTTTTTGAAAGGGGGGGGGGTTGGGGGTTTTGGGGGGTTAATTTAGGTGTTTCATATATTGTGTTAGCTAGCTAATTAATAGAGAGAAGTGTCCTCTCTTATCTCCATGCTTGGTCGACGCTACGTACTATATACGTATGGAGAGGACTAGACACGCTAGCTAGTAAGCAAATGAAGGAAACAGAAGATCATCATGAACATATGCATACAGAGAGAAGTGATATCGACCACCTCTCCTTCTCCGAGAGATTGGTCGAACAACAAGTTCTCGTATATCTATCTGACACTACCGGCTACATATATACAATAATTATCTCTTACAATATAATCTCCTAATTAAATTGTAAGAACACAGGGTCCACATAGTATTCTCCATTTTCAGCGATCACGTGGTCAAGGAAGAGTGCCGCCAATTCCTCTTGAATTGCTCGCATACGATCTTCTGCTAGGAGTTCATCCCGCATCCGAAACATCTAATTTGAAGAAGGGGGTCAATACATATATATATATGAATAAATGAAACTCGACACAAATGATGGTAATAAAATAAAATTGTGAATATTATTGCTTACGCACTTCATATTGTTCGTCAGAGTAGCCCCGCTCACAGGTCGTGTGGCGGATAGACTCGCAAACGTAGTATCCACAGAAATCATTCCCTTGTTCCTGCCACAACCACTTTACAAGAAATAGAGGTCAATCTAACTAATAAGCAAGCATGCTAAATGGTATTGATGAAACTAGCGCTTGAATCACTAGGAGATGTGCGGAACATGCTACTATAGTACTTAATTTCGGGTGTCTAAATTGCAGCTTCTTCGGCAGTCCCGGAGCTTTTGTGGTGAATTTTCTCCAAACCCTGCCAGACAAAGAAAACAATTACTTGATATTAGGAAATGAACAAAGTTGCTGATATGGTGGATAATGATCGATTTAACTTACTTCTCGAGCATTTGAGTCATGTCCGCATAGTCCTGGGGATCTTTTCGTCTCGAGTCTAAGACGGTTACTACTCCCTGCTCAAGCTTAATCTCTAGGAGAATATAGTGGAAGCTGCGCATGCATGCATAAGTCATCAATTACATTACCATAACCTGGACTAATAAGGGACACCGAATATGCACAAGACAGTAACACTCACTTGAAGTTGTAAGGAAAGAGTATTATATCTTTGTTTTGATTTAATACCAACGATCGTAGCAAGTTGGCCTCGGCTTCTTTGGCATGTTTTTCAACCATATATGCATCTATGAGATTTGTGTTAATGAACCCAATATCACCGATTTGTCTTTTCTTCAATTCGGCGATCTTCAATCTGCATAATATACTGAGGATAATTATAAATACATGCAATGAAAGAGCTGACCTATATAGAGAGACTTAATGACAGAAGTAGTACTACTTACAGACAGTAGCAAGTGATCGTTGATTTATCGAGGGCCTTTTGATTGAAAATCTGGAAGAACTCCTCAAATGGAACATTCAGCAGTTCAATTCCAATGAGGTCATGCTCCGATTTAACTCTCAGCGTCAAAGTATTCATCCCATCAGACTCTCTGCAGGTTCTCATGTACCAATCATGTAATCTTCGCATCATCATTGTTAGAGATCTTTCATCTTTGACGAGAGGTTTCCCGTAATGGTATTTGTGTTCGTCCACCTCCATGATTTCATAATGTACATCGTCGGGCAGGTAATCTCCAAGATTGCTATAACCGGCCACCATCCTCGGATCATTAGCGACGATGTCTTTAGACACCCTGAGCGGGGGGCACGATTGGTACGCTTGTTCGCCGAGCTAGGCAATTTTTTTTCCCAGCTCGTCATTCTTTTAACCTTTGATCACTGACAGTACTTCCCGCCCGCTCCGCTTCGACAAATGTCTTTGAAATAATGCACTCATAGTTGCCTTTCGGCGGAGACTTTGGTGGTTTTGTCAGGGCATCCAGAGTGTGCTTGGCTTTCACCGGATCTACCTTCTCCTCCGGAGGTGGATGTTTCTTTGCTTTCACCCCTTCAAAGAAGTTCTTCAGTTCGGCTCGCACGATCTTCGCGTTCTCCTCCTCGGTCCTCTCGTATGGTAACTTCTCTGGAGTCTTCAGAGAAGTACCGAATCTGTATTGCCTCCCGCCTCTGGCAGCTGTACTACTAGACGCCGGCAGAGCAGATGGAGCGGCTGCGGCTGTCTTCTTTCCTTGCTTACGAGGCGGAGGAGAAGGACTACGACGCGCCGGAGCAGCCGGAGCGGCGGCGGGTCCCTTCCGCCCTTGCTGACGAGGCGGAGAAGGAGGAGGCTGGCTGCTCTGGCACACCGGCGCAGGCGGAGAAGGAGGCGGAGTGCCGCCACGCGCCGGAGAAGGAGGCTGAGTGCCCTGACCACTCGCCGGAGGAGGAGGCGGAGTGCCGCCACGCGCCGGAGAAGGAGGCTGAGTGCCCTGATCACTCGCCGGAGGAGGAGGCGGCGGCGGAGTGCCCTTACTCGCCGGAGGCGTCCAGTTCAGAAGGTTAATGAGCTCCTTCCGCCATAGGCACGGAGTCTTCAGAGCTAAACCCAGCCGAGTCTCCCCTTCACCGGTAGGGTGGTCAAGCTGGAGGTCCTCAAATCCCTCCGTTATTTCATCCACCATCACCCTAGCATATCCTTCTGGAATCGGCCGGCAGTGGTAGGTTGCGCCGGGTTCAGGAGGTAAAACAGAGCCAACAGCCGCCTTGACTTTGAAGTTCTGCCATTCCGCCATAAGGTGGCAATGTTGAGACTCCGTGATAGCATCCACGGGGTAGCTAGCAGGAGCCATCAAGACATGCTCCGGCTGAAGCAGCTCGGTGGAAGCCACACTGCTTCTCTGCTGAGATGGCGGGGTAGCTTCGGGGGTAGTTTCGGCATGTCGATTGCCATCTCGTTCCTCTAGCGCTTGAACCCTTTCGTGCAGCTTCTGAATTTGGGTCTGCTCCATTTTTTCCTCCTCTCCTGGCTTTTGTAACCGCCTGCGTCCGGAAAACCAGCCTTCCACGGAACGGAGCCTGGCGTTCCTCGTGTCCGTCCAGGGTGCTCAGGATTCCCGAGGGCCATTGTGAGCTCGTCGTTCTCTCTGTCTGGAACGAACGTCCCTTCCTGCGCTGCATCGATATATTGCTGAATCTTCTTGACTGGTATTCTCAAAAGCTCATTCGTCCAAACACACCTCCCTGATACAGGGTCCAAGGTTCCGCCAGCCCCGAAGAACCAAGTCCGGCAACGGTAGTTCATTGTCTGTGGTTCGATCCCTTTTTCAAGCAGATCATTCTCAGCCTTGGCCCACTTAGGCCGGGCTTTGAGGTAGCCACCTGACCCCGTGCGATGGTGAAGCTTCTTCTTCGCAGCATTCATCTTGTTTGTCGCTGACATCTTCTTACTCTTTTCCGATGTCTTGTGGCCACAAATGTGGGCCAGTGATCTTTTATCTTCTCATACCGGCCGATGAATTCTGGTGTCTCTTCTTTGTCGACAAACGTTTTCAGCTCATTCTTCCACCTCCTGAATAGGTCTGCCATCTTCTTAAGAGCATGAGACTTGATTAATTGCTCTTTAACTGGCTTCTCCGGATCCTCCTCTGGCGGTAGGGTGAAATTTGCCTTCAGTTCAGTCCAAAGATCATCTTTCTGCATATCATTGACATAAGACACCTCAGGGGTCTTCCTTCTTAGGCTTATACCATTGGTGGATGCTGATCAGGATCTTGTCCCTAACTAGAACCCCGCACTGAGCAGCAAATGCATCCTTTGTCCGGATGGGTTCAATCGGTTGGCCGTCGCGCGCGATTGCTGTGATCTCAAACCTTTCATCCGAGCGCAACTTTCTCTTTGGGCCTCATCTCTTTACCGAAGTTGTGCTCGATCCGGAGGGCTAGAAAAAAGAAGAAAGTCGAGTGTTAATTAATATGTGTACATACCAAAACAATGAATGCATCAATTAGCTAGTCAGCACAGGCTTAACTAATATATTTACCTGGCCGGACTCTGTTCGGTCACCGGAGCCGTCACCACGGGCTCCTTCTTGCACCAGCATTGGGTCACCGGAGCCATCATAATCATGTCTTTCCTCCTCCACTCTTCGATCACCGTAGCCTGCTTCTTCACCCTGTTCTTCCAGACCATCATTGTCGTTAAGATACGACAAGTTATCACCTCCGGCTAAGATTATGTCCCCCAACACCTCTTCTGCTTGCTCGTCTCATCCGTGCTCCATTGTTTCTACAAATATTACAACATGGCAATTATTACACAAACATGACAGCAGGTGGATATATTAGTGCAAACGTAGACCTATCTTATTCCGGGTTTGGGGTGGCCTCGGCAACGCTTCAAGGGTAGGGGCGCGGCGGGAGGGGGTAGGAGACCGACATCGTTTTTTTCTAGGGTTTGGGTGTCCTCGAGAGTTTTGGTCGAGCGAGAGGGCCGGGGGGTGCTCCCGTGGTATAAGTTATCACGGTTAAGAGGGGGTATAAATATCGACCGTCCATCATGTCGAAGTTATCTGGGAGGGAGTTATATATATCAATAACGACGACATACATACATGGGAAAATAATGTTATCGGGGAGGGGGTATATCGACCCCCCCCCACGTGTTGAAGTTATCGGGAGGGGGTTATATCGACAACGACGACATACGTACATGGGAAAATAATATTATCGGGGAGGGGGTATATCGACCCCCCCTCGTGTTGAAGTTATCGGGAGAGGGGTATATCGATGACGACAGACCCGATAAAACATAAGAAAACGAAGAAGAAATAAAAAGAGGAGAAGAAGAAAGGAATAGAGGAGAAGATCGAAGAAAAAAAGAAGAAAAAAAGAGGAGAAGAAGAAAGGAATAGAGGAGAGAAGAAGAAAAAATAGATTTTTTTCTATTTTTTCTTCTTCTCTTCTTCTTTTTCTTCTTTTTTTCTCTTCTTATTTATTTCTCCTCTTCTTCCTCTCCTCTTCTTCTCCTTTCTTCCTCTTCTTATTTCCCTTTTTCCTCTCATTCATAAAAAAATGTTCAAATAGAAAATTTTGAAAAAAAGTAAAGGTTTTGCCTAATGCATTGTTCATATGAATATACAAACATTTGCATATTCTACAATAATTAATATCACCAAAAAAATCTATGAACAGAAAAAAATTCCTAACTTTTCTAAAAATCTATCTTTTGCATATATACATGAACATATATATACACAGAGAACATATATACATACATATATACATTTTTATAAAAATGCAAAAAAAGATCTAAAAAAGGACATATAAACAGATATACACACATACATATACTCATACATATACATATAATTAGGAAAAAAACATCATATATATGTGCAGGAAAAAATCGGGAGGAAGGGGGCAGTGCCGGCCCTGACCAAGGCGACGGCGGTGCGTCGGGGCAGGGGCGGAGGCGACGGCGGCGTGGTCGGGGCAGGGGCAGAGGCAACGGCGGCATGGTCGGGGCAGGGCAAGGCAGAGGCGACGGCGGCGTGGTCGGGGCAGCTGGGGCGACGGCGTGGTCGGGGCAGGGGCACGCGGCGTGGTCGGGGCGGGCCGCCGGCGGCGTGCTCGGGGAAGGGGCGGCTGCGCGTCGACGAGGCAGCAGAGGGCGGCGGCGGCGACGGGGCGAGCTCGGGCAGCCTGGCGGCGTCGTCGGGGCGGGGCAACTGCAGAGATGAATCTGAAAAACGCTAAGTGTTTTCTTATATACTCAGAGCATTGGTCCCGGTTCGTGGCACCAACCGGGACCAATGCCCCTCTTTAGTCCCGGTTGGTGGCACCAACCGGGACTAAAGGGGGGCATTGGTCCCGGTTGGTGCCACGAACCGGGACCAAAGGGTGGCATTGGTCCCGGTTCGTGCCACCAACCGGGACCAATGGCCTTGCACAGCGGCGTGGTGGTGGGAGTTTAGTCCCACCTTGCTAGCTGAGAGAGAGCCGCACCTGTTTATAAGGTGCGGTGCGCCTGAGCTGTCGAGCTCCTCTCTAAAGCAGGCTTACGGGCCTAACCTCTCTGTACATACCTGTGGGCCTACTGGGCCTTCTGTGGGCCTGAATCCTGGCCCATGGATGGGTTTCTAGTCGTATTCAGGCCGTGGTGGCCCAGTAGGTGGCATAATTTTTATTTTTTGCCTCTTTTTTTGTTTTCTTTTTTGCTTTATTTATTTTGTTTTGTTTCTACTTACAACAAAAAACTTATTTATTTTATTTTATTTTGTTTCTAATTACTTATTTATTTTACTTTATGATAATTCTTTTTGCTATTAAAGTTTCTAACAAAAAAGTTCTTTATGAAAATTATTTTTGCTCTCAATGATTTTGAACAGAAAATACTTCGATAATTTTAGTTGCATCAATTTTATATAATTTTAGTTTCAATAATACTAGAGGTTGCTTATAATGTTTTGAACAGAAAATACTTTGATAATTTTAGTTTCATAAATTTTATTTATGTTATTAAAGTTTATTTTATTTTGTTTCTACTTATATATTTTATTAAAGTTTATATTATTTTGTTTCTAATTACTTATTTATTTTATTTGTTATTTTTCATGCACCATTTTTCATGCATTTACTGATTATTTTGAGCTATAAGACCCTAAAATTGAAAAGCATTTCAAATGAACTCTGAAAAGGTTGAAAGTTGGCATGGTATCATCATTTCATCCACATAGCATGTGCATGAAAGTTGAGAGGGTTACGGCAAAAACTGGATGCACTTCGTGTACAAAACGGACAATCTCTTTCGAAGTATCAGGATTTCGTACGGAAACTCGTCTGTTACAAAGGGATTTCATTTTTTAAAACTTATTTGAACTCCTGACTTTTTGTGTGTTCAAAATGCACCATTCAAAGCCACATCATCAATTTTCAACCCTTTCTGACTTCATTTGTTATTTTTCATGCATTTACTGATTATTTTGAGCTATAAGACCCTAAAATTGAAAAGCGTTTCAAATGAACTCTGAAAAAGTTGAAAGTTGGCATGGTATCATCATTTCATCCACATAGCATGTGCAAGAAAGTTGAGAGGGTTACGGCAAAAACTGGATGCACTTCGTGTACAAAACGGACAATCTCTTTCGAAGTATCAGGATTTCATACGGAAACTCGTCTGTTACAAAGGGATTTCATTTTTAAAAACTTATTTGAACTCCTGACTTTTTGTGTGTTCAAAATGCACCATTCAAAGCCACATCATCAATTTTCAACCCTTTCTGACTTCATTTGTTATTTTTCATGCATTTACTAATTATTTTGAGCTATAAGACCCTAAAATTGAAAAGCATTTCAAATGAACTCTGAAAAGGTTGAAAGTTGGCATGGTATCATCATTTCATCCACATAGCATGTGCAAGAAAGTTGAGAGGGTTACGGCAAAAACTAGATGCACTTCGTGTACAAAACGGACAATGGTATCATACTCGTCTGTTACAA
Organism: Aegilops tauschii subsp. strangulata; assembly: GCF_002575655.3. Taxonomy (NCBI): domain Eukaryota; kingdom Viridiplantae; phylum Streptophyta; class Magnoliopsida; order Poales; family Poaceae; genus Aegilops; species Aegilops tauschii. Next base: position 74,544,616 of record NC_053041.3, read on the forward strand.
AGTTGGCATCGTATCATCATAATAGTTGCGGGAGAAAGTCTTCACTTTTTCTTCGCTTGTGTCATTTGCTTATTGCGCCGTAACCATGGATAATCTTCATCGTTTATCAGGATGCTTGGGTCAGCCTTGACTTTGAAGGGAGGAATTTCATGAAACTTTTCATAATCTTCAGACATGTCTGTCTTGCCCTCAACTCCCACAATGTCCCTTTTTCCTGAAAGAACTATGTGGCGCTTTGGCTCATCGTATGATGTATTCGCTTCCTTATCTTTTCTTTTTCTCGGTCTGGTAGACATGTCCTTCACATAGATAACCTGTGCCACATCATTGGCTAGGACGAACTGTTCGTCAGTGTACCCAAGATTGTTCAGATCCACTGTTGTCATTCCGTACTGTGGGTCTACCTGTACCCCGCGTCCTGACAGATTGACCCATTTGCACTTAAACAAAGGGACCTTAAAATCATGTCCGTAGTCAAGTTCCCATATGTCCATTATGTAACCATAATATGTGTCCTTTCCCCTCTCGGTTGCTGCATCAAAGCGGACCAGGTGCTGTGATTGCTGCTCTGCTCCCCGAAAGGATTAATACCATCCGCGCATAAACCAAACCATATGTTCCTTGGGTTAGCTGCAAACTCAGCCCAGTACTTTCTCTCGATTTTTCTCCACTGCGACCCGTCAGCGGGTGCTCTCAACTTCCCGTCTTTCTTACGGTCCTCACTGTGCCATCGCATCAACTTGGCATGCTCTTCGTTTCTGAACAGACGTTTCAACCATGGTATTATAGGAGCATACCACATCACCTTCGCAGGAACCCTCTTCCTGGGGGGGCTCGCCGTCAACATCACCAGGGTCATCTCGTCTGATCTTATACCGCAATGCACCGCATACCGGGCATGCGTTCAGATCCTTGTACGCACCGCGGTAGAGGATGGAGTCATTAGGGCATGCATGTATCTTCTACACCTCCAATCCTAGAGGGCATACGACCTTCTTTGCTGCGTATGTACTGTCGGGCAATTCGTTATCCTTTGGAAGCTTCTTCTTCAATATTTTCAATAGCTTCTCAAATCCTTTGTCAGGCACAGCATTCTCTGCCTTCCACTGCGGCAATTCCAGTACGGTACCGAGCTTTGTGTTGCCATCTTCGCAATTGGGGTACAACCCTTTTTTGTGATCCTCTAACATGCGATCGAACTTCAGCTTCTCCTTTTGACTTTCGCATTGCGTCCTTGCATCGACAATGACCCGACGGAGATCATCATCATCGGGCACTGGTTCCTCTTGATCTTCAGCAGCTTCCCCCCTTGCAGCATCATTGGGCACATCATCTGGTTCCTCTTGATCTTCAGCAGCTTCCCCCCTTGCAGCATCATTGGGCACATCATCTGGTTCCTCTTAGGTCAGGCTTTACTTGGAAGGGAGGAATTTCATGAAACTTTTCATAATCTTCAGACATGTCTGTCTTGCCCTCCACTCCCACAATGTCCCTTTTTCCTGAAAGAACTATGTGGCGCTTTGGCTCATCGTATGATGTATTCGCTTCCTTATCTTTTCTTTTTCTCGGTCTGGTAGACATGTCCTTCACATAGATAACCTGTGCCACATCATTGGCTAGGACGAACGGTTCGTCAGTGTACCCAAGATTGTTCAGATCCACTGTTGTCATTCCGTAGGTCTACCTGTACCCCGCCTCCTGACAGATTGACCCATTTGCACTTAAACAAAGGGACCTTAAAATCATGTCCGTAGTCAAGTTCCCATATGTCCATTATGTAACCATAATATGTGTCCTTTCCCCTCTCGATTGCTGCATCAAAGCGGACACCGCTGTTTTGGTTGGTGCTCTTTTGATCTTGGGCGATCGTGTAAAATGTATTCCCATTTATCTTGTATCCTTTGTAAATCAATACAGTCGAAGATGGTCCCCTGGACAACGAGTACAACTCATCACAAACAGTGGTGTCACCTCTGAGACGTGTTTCCAACCAACTGCTGAAAGTCCTGATGTGTTCACATGTAATCCAGTCGTCACACTGCTCTGGGTGTTTGGAGCGCAGACTGTGCTTGTGTTCATCGACATATGGGGTCACAAGGTAGAGTTCTGTAGAACTGTGTAGTGTGCTTGAGACCAAGAATATCCGTCCCTGCATATTATTGAGTCCCCTCCAAGCGTGCCTTTTCCAGTCAGTCTCCCCTCATACCGCGATTTAGGGAGACCTATCTTCTTAAGGCCAGGAATGAAGTCAACACAAAACCCAATGACATCCTCTGTTTGATGGCCCATGGAGATGCTTCCTTCTGGCCTAGCGCGGTTACGGACATATTTCTTTAGGACTCCCATGAACCTCTCAAAGGGGAACATATTGTGTAGAAATACGGGCCCCAGAATGACAATCTCGTCGACTAGATGAACTAGGACGTGCGTCATGATATTGAAGAAGGATGGTGGGAACACCAGCTCGAAACTGACAAGACACTGCACCACATCACTCCTTAGCCTTGGTATGATTTCTGGATCGATCACCTTCTGAGAGATTGCATTGAGGAATGCACATAGCTACACAATGGCTAATCGGACGATTTCCGGTAGAAGCCCCCTCAATGCAACTGGAAGCAGTTGCGTCATGTGGCAGTCATGAGACTTTAGGTTCTGGAACTTTTTCTCTGGCATATTTATTATTCCCTTTATATTCGACGAGAAACCAGTCGGGACCTTCATACTGAGCAGGCATTCAAAGAAGATTTCTTTCTCTTCTTTCGTAAGAGCGTAGCTGGCAGGACCTTCATACTGCTTCGGAGGCATGCCGTCTTTTTCGTGCAAACGTTGCAGGTCCTCCCGTGCCTCAGGTGTATCTTTTGTCTTCCCATACACGCCAAGAAGCCTAGCAGGTTCACGCAAAGGTTCTTCGTCACGTGCATCACGTCGATTGAAGAGCGGACCTCTAGCTCTTTCCAGTAGGGTAGGTCCCAAAATATAGATTTCTTCTTCCACATGGGTGTGTGTCCCTCAGCGTCATTCGGAACAGCTAGTCCGCCGGGACCCTTTCCAAAGATTACGTGTAAATCATTGACCATAGCAAGTACGTGATCACCGGTACGCATGGCGGGCTTCTTCCGGTGATCTGCCTCGCCTTTGAAATGCTTGCCTTTCTTTCGACATTGATGGTTGGTCGGAAGAAATCGACGATGGCCCAGGTACACATTCTTCCTGCATTTGTCCAGGTATATACTTTCAGTGTCATCTAAACAGTGCGTGCATGCGTGGTATCCCTTGTTTGTCTGTCCTGAAAGGTTACTGAGAGCGGGCCAATCGTTGATGGTTACAAACAGCAACGCGTGCAGGTTAAATTCCTCCTGTTTGTGCTCATCCCACGTACGTACACCGTTTCCATTCCACAGCTGTAAAAGTTCTTCAACTAATGGCCTTAGGTACACATCAATGTCGTTGCCGGGTTGCTTAGGGCCTTGGATGAGAACTGGCATCATAATGAACTTCCGCTTCATGCACATCCAAGGAGGAAGGTTATACATACATAGAGTCACGGGCCAGGTGCTGTGATTGCTGCTCTGCTCCCCGAAAGGATTAATGCCATCCGCGCTTAAACCAAACCATACGTTCCTTGGGTCAGCTGCAATCTCAGCCCAGTACTTTCTCTCGATTTTTCTCCACTACGACCCGTCAGCGGGTGCTCTCAACTTCCCGTCTTTCTTACGGTCCTCACTGTGCCATCGCATCAACTTGGCATGCTCTTCGTTTCTGAACAGACGTTTCAACCGTGGTATTATAGGAGCATACCACATCACCTTCGCAGGAACCCTCTTCCTGGGGGGCTCGCCGTCAACATCACCAGGGTCATCTCGTCTGATCTTATACTGCAATGCACCGCATACCGGGCATGCGTTCAGATCCTTATACGCGCCGCGGTAGAGGATGCAGTCATTAGGGCATGCATGTATCTTCTGCACCTCCAATCCTAGAGGGCATACGACCTTCTTTGTTGCGTATGTACTGTCGGGCAATTCGTTATCCTTTGGAAGCTTCTTCTTCAATATTTTCAATAGCTTCTCAAATCCTTTGTCAGGCACAGCATTCTCTGCCTTCCACTGCAGCAATTCCAGTACGGTACCGAGCTTTGTGTTGCCATCTTCGCAATTGGGGTACAACCCTTTTTTGTGATCCTCTAACATGCGATCGAACTTCAGCTTCTCCTTTTGACTTTCGCATTGCGTCCTTGCATCGACAATGACCCGGCGGAGATCATCATCATCGGGCACTGGTTCCTCTTGATCTTCAGCAGCTTCCCCCCTTGCAGCATAATTGGGCACATCGTCTGGTTCCTCTTGATCTTCAGCAGCTTCCCCCGTTGCAGCATCACCGTATTCAGGGAGCCCATAGTTGTCATCGTCCTCTTCTTCTTCACCGTCTTCCATCATAACCCCTATTTCTCCGTGCCTCGTCCAAACATTATAGTGTGGCATGAAACCCTTGTAAAGCAGGTGGGTGTGAAGGATTTTCCGGTCAGAGTAAGACTTCGTATTCCCACATGTAGGGCATGGACAACACATAAAACCATTCTGCTTGTTTGCCTCAGCCACTTCGAGAAAATCATGCACGCCCTTAATGTACTCGGAGGTGTGTCTGTCACCGTACATCCATTGCCAGTTCATCTGCGTGCATTATATATAATTAAGTGTGTCAAAAACCATTACAGAACATCATGAATAGATAATTAAGTGACCAAATTAATATAAGTTCATCATCACATTAAAACCAAAGTACATACATAGTTCTCATCTAACAACATATATATAGCTCTCCAGAGCATCTAATTAATTAAACCATACATTGAAACTATGTAAAACATTTCAATGCGAAAACAAATGCGATCATAATCGCAACCAAGGTAACAATTGATCCAACGGCATAATGATACCAAGCCTCGGTATGAATGGCATATTTTCTAATCTTTCTAATCTTCAAGCGCATTGCATCCATCTTGATCTTGTGATCATCGACGACATCCGCAACATGCAACTCCAATATCATCTTCTCCTCCTCAATTTTTTTTATTTTTTCCTTCAAGTAATTGTTTTCTTCTTCAACTAAATTTAACCTCTCGACAATAGGGTCAGTTGGAATTTCCGGTTCAACCACCTCCTAGATAAATAAAATCTATGTCACGTTGGTCGGCATATTTGTCATAAACAATAAATGAACCAAATAGTTATAAAAAGATAATATATTGTTGGGAATCGTAGCATAATTTAAAATTTTCCTACGCTCACCAAGATGCATCTATGGAGTGTACTAGCAATGAGGGGAAAGGAGTGCATCTACATACCCTTGTAGATCGCGAGCGAAAGCGTTCCAATGAACGTGGATGACGGAGTCGTACTCGCCGTGATCCAAATCACCGATGACCGAGTGTCGAACGGACGGCACCTCCGCGTTCAACACACGTACGGTGCAGCGACGTCTCCTCCTTCTTGATCCAGCAAGGGGGAAGGAGAGGTTGATGGAGATCCAACAGCACGACGGCGTGGTGGTGGATGTAGCGGGTCTCCGGCAGGGCTTCGCCGAGCTTCTGCGAGAGAGAGAGAGGTGTTGCAGGGGAGGAGGGAGGCGCCCAAGGCTGTCGGTTGCTGCCCTCCCTCCCCCCACTATTTATAGGACCCCTGGGGGGGCGCCAGCCCTTGGGAGATCAGATCTCCAAGGGGGGCGGCGGCCAAGTGGGGGGAAGGGGGTGCCTTGCCCCCCAAGGCAAGGGGAAAGCTCCCCCCTAGGGTTCCCAACCCTAGGCGCATGGGGGAGGCCCAAGGGGGGCGCCCCAGCCCACTAAGGGCTGGTTCCCTTCCACTTTCAGCCCACGGGGCCCTCCGGGATAGGTGGCCCCACCCGGTGGACCTCCGGGACCCTTCCGGTGGTCCCGGTACAATACCGGTAACCCCCGAAACTTTCCCGGTGGCCGAAACTGGACTTCCTATATACAATTCTTCACCTCCGGACCATTCCGGAACCTCTCGTGACGTCCGGGATCTCATCCGGGACTCCGAACAACTTTCGGGTTTCCGCATACATATATCTCTACAACCCTAGCGTCACCGGACCTTAAGTGTGTAGACCCTACGGGTTCGGGAGACATGCAGACATGACCGAGACGCCTCTCCGGTCAATAACCAACAGCGGGATCTGGATACCCATGTTGGCTCCCACATGTTCCACGATGATCTCATCGGATGAACCACGGTGTCGAGGATTCAATCAATCCGTATGCAATTCCCTTTGTCAATCGGTATGTTACTTGCCCGAGATTCGATCGTCGGTATCCCAATACCTTGTTCAATCTCGTTACCGGCAAGTCTCTTTACTCGTACCGCAATGCATGATCCCGTGACTAACGCCTTAGTCACATTGAACTCATTATGATGATGCATTACCGAGTGGGCCCAGAGATACCTCTCCGTCACACGGAGTGACAAATCCCAGTCTCGATCCGTGCCAACCCAACAGACACTTTCGGAGATACCCGTAGTGCGCCTTTATAGTCACCCAGTTACGTTGTGACGTTTGGCACACCCAAAGCACTCCTACGGTATCCGGGAGTTGCACGATCTCATGGTCTAAGGAAAAGATACTTGACATTGGAAAAGCTCTAGCAAACGAAACTACACGATCTTTTATGCTATGCTTAGGATTGGGTCTTGTCCATCACATCATTCTCCTAATGATGTGATCCCGTTATCAATGACATCCAATGTCCATAGTCAGGAAACCATGACTATCTGTTGATCAACGAGCTAGTCAACTAGAGGCTTACTAGGGACAGGTTGTGGTCTATGTATTCACACATGTATTACGATTTCCGGACAATACAATTATAGCATGAATCATAGACAATTACCATGAACAAAGAAATATAATAATAACCATTTATTATTGCCTCTAGGGCATATTTCCAACAGTCTCCCACTTGCACTAGAGTCAATAATCTAGTTCACATCACCATGTGATTAACACTCACTGGTCACATCACCATGTGACCAACATCTAAAGAGTTTACTAGAGTCAACAATCTAGTTCACATCACTATGTGATTATCACTCAATGTGTTCTGGTTTGGTCATGTTGTGCTTGTGAGAGAGGTTATTAGTCAACGGGTCTGAACCTTTCAGAACCGTGTGCTTTACGAATATCTATGTCATCTTGTGGATGCTACCACGCGCTATTTGGAGCCATTTCAAATAATTGCTCTACTATACGAATCCGGTTTACTACTCAGAGTCATCCGGATTAGTGTCAAAGTTCGCATCGACGTAACCCTTTACGACGAACTCCTTTCCACCTCCATAATCGAGAAAATTCCTTAATCCACTAGGTACTAAGGATAAGTTCGACCGCTGTCATGAGATCCTTTCCCGGATCACCATTGTACCCTCTTGACCAACTCATGGCAAGGCACGCTACATGTGCGGTACACAGCATAGCACACTATAGAGCCTATGTCTAAAGCATAGGGGACGACCTTCATCCTTTCTCTATCTTCCGTTGTGGTCAGGTCTTGAGTCTCACTCAATACTCACACCTTGTAACACAGCCAAGAACTCCTTCTTTGCTGATCTATTTTGAACACTTTCAAAATCATGTCAAGGTGTGCTGTCTTTTGAAAGTATCATCAGGCGTCTTGATCTATCTCTATGGATCTTGATGCCCAATATGTAAGCAGCTTTATCCAGGTCTTCCTTTGAAAAACTCCTTTCAAACAACCCTTTATGCTTTCCAGAAATTTGACATCATTTCGGATCAACAATATGTCATTCACATATGCTCATCAGAAATGTTGTAGCGCTCCCACTCACTTTATTGTAAATACAAGTTTCTAACAAACTTTGTATAAACCCAAAAACTTTGATCACCCCATCAAAGCGTATATTCTGACTCCGAGATGCTTGCTCTAATCCATGGAAGGATCGCTGGAGCTAGCATACCTTTTAGCATCCTTAGGATCGACAAAACCTTTCTGATTGTATCACATACAACCTTTCCTCACGAAAAACTGGTAAGGAAACTTGTTTTGACATCCATCTGCCAGATTTCATAAATTTAGCTAATGCTAACATGATTCCGACGGACTTAAGCATCGCTACGGATGAGAAAAAACTCATTGTAGTCAACTCCTTGAACTTGTGAAAATACTCTTTGCCACAAGTCGAGCTTCATAGACGGTAACATTACCGTCCATGTCCGTCTTCTTCTTAAAGATCCATTTATCTCAATGGCTTGCCGATCATCAGGCAAGTTCACCAAAGTCCATGCTTTGTTCTGATACATGGATTCTATCTCGGATTTCATGGCCTCGAGCCATTCGTCGGAATATGGGCCCACCATCGCTTCTCCATAGCTCGTAGGTTCATAGTTTTCTAGCAACATGACTTCCAAGGCAGGATCACGCATTACTCTGAAGTAGTGCGCATCCTCGTCGTCCTACGAGGTTTGGTAGTGACTTGATCCGAAGTTTCATGATCACCATCATAAGCTTCCACTTCAATTGGTGTAGGTGCCACAGGAACAACTTCCTGTGCCCTGCTACATACTAGTTGAAGCGACGGTTCAATAACATTATCAAGTCTCCACCATCCTCCCACTCAATTCTTTCGAGAGAAACTTTTCCTCGAGAAAGGACTCGTTTCTAGAAGCAATTACTTTTGCTTCCAGATCTGAAATAGGAGGTATACCCAACTGTTTTTGGGTATTCTATGAAGATGCATTTGTCCGCTTTGGGTTCGAGCTTATCAGCCTGAAACTTTTTCACATAAGCATCGCAGCCCCAAACTTTTAAGAAACGACAACTTAGGTTTCTATAAACGGTGTCGTCTCAACGGAATTGCGTGGTGCCCCTTTTAAAGTGAATGTGGTTGTCTCTAATGCCTAACCCATAAATGATAGTGGTAATTTGATAAGAAACATCATGGTATGCACCATATCCAATAGGGTGCAGTTATGATGTTCGGACACACCATCACACTATGGTGTTCCAGGCGGTATTAATTGTGAAACACTTTCCACAATGTCTCAATTGTGTGCCAAACTCGTATCTCAGATACTCATCTCTATGATCATATCACAGACATTTTATCCTCTTGTCATGACGATCTTCAACTTCACTCTGAAATTACTTGAACCTTTCAATAATTCAGACTAGTGTTTCATCAAGTAAATACACTCAGCATCTACTCAAATCATCTGTGAAGTAAGAACATAACGATGTCCACTGCATGCCTCAGCACTCATTGGACTGCGTACATCAAAATGTATTACTTCCAATAAGTTGCTCTCTTGTTCCATCTCACTGAAAACGAGGACTTTCAGTCATTTTGCCCATGTGGTATAATTTGCATGTCTCAAGTGATTCATAATCAAGTGAGTCCAAACGATCCATTTGTATGGAGTTTCTTCATGCATATATACCAATAGACATGGTTCGCATGTCTCAATCTTTTCAAAAATGAGTGAGTCCAAAGATCCACCTACATGGAGCTTCTTCATGCGTTCTACACCAATATGACTCAAGTGGCAGTGCCACAAGTATGTGGTACTATCATTACTATCTTATATCTTTTTGGCATGAACATGTGTATCACTACGATCGAGATTCATTTTAGGTGCAAGACCATTGAAGGTATTATTCAAATAAACAGAGTAACCATTATTCTCCTTAAATGAATAACTGTTTTGCGGTAAACATAATCCAATCATGTTCAACGCAAACACCAAATCTCGATGGTAGAGGGAGCATGCGATGCTTGATCACATCAACCTTGGAAACACTTCCAACACATATCGTCATCTCACCTTTAGCTAGTCTCCATTTATTCCGCAGCTATTATTTCGAGTTACTAACACTTAGCAACCGAACCAGTATCTAATACCCTGGTGCTGCTAGGAGTACTAGTAAAGTACACATTCATATAACGTATATCCAATATACTTCTGTCGACCTTGCCTGCCTTCTCATCTACCAAGTATCTAGGGTAGTACTGCTTCAGTGACCGTTCCTCTCATTACAGAAGCACTTAGTCTTGGGTTTGGGTTCAACCTCGGGATTCTTCACTAGAGCAGCAAACGACTTGCTGTTTCATGAAGTATCCCTTTTGCCCTTGCCCTTCTTAAACCAGTGGTTTTACTAACCATCAACAATTGATGCTCCTTCTTGATTTCTACTCTCGCGGTGTCAAACATCGCGAATAGCTCAAGGATCATCATAATTATCCTTGATATGTTATAGTTCATCACGAAGCTCTACTAGCTTGGTGGCAGTGACTATGGAGAACTATCACTATCTCATCTGGGAGATTAACTCCCACTCGATTCAAGCGATTGTGGCACTCAGACAATCTGAGCACACGCTCAATGATTGAGCTTTTCTCCCTTAGTTTGCAGGCTTAAGAAACTTGTCAGAGGTCTCATACCTCTTGACGTGGGCACTAGTCTGAAATCCCAATTTCAGTCTTCGGAACATCTCACATGTTCTGCGACGTTTCAAAAAACGTCTTTGGTGCCACAATTCTAAACCGCACTGAACTATCACGTAGTCATCAAAACGTGTATGTCAGATGTTTCGTAACACCTACAGACAACGCTGAGGTTCAGCACACCGAGCAGTGCATTAAGGACATAAGCCTTCTGTGCAGCAATGAGGACAATCCTCAGTTTACGGACCCAGTCCGCATAATTGCTACTACCAACTTTCAACTAAATTTTCTCTAGGAACATATCTTAACCAGTAGAACTAAAGCGCAAGCTATGACATAATTTGCAAATACCTATTTGACTATGTTCATGATAACGAAGTTCATCTGATTATGAACTCCCACTCAGATAGACATCCCTCTAGTCATCTAAGTGAAACATGATCCGAGTTTAACTAGGCCGTGTCCGATCATCACGTGAGACGGACTAGTCAAGATCGGTGAACATCTCCATGTTGATCGTACCTTATATACGACTCATGCTCAACCTTTCGGTCCTCCGTGTTCCGAGGCCATGTCTGTACATGCTAGGCTCGTCAAGTCAACCTAAGTGTATTGCGTGTGTTCCGAGGCCATGTCTGTGCATGCTAGGCTCGTCAACACCCGTTGTATTCGAACGTTAGAATCTATCACACCCGATCATCACGTGGTGCTTCGAAACAACGAACCTTCGCAACGGTGCATAGTTAGGGTGAACACTTTCTTGAAATTATTATAAGGGATCATCTTACTTACTACCGTCGTTCTAAGCAAATAAGATGCAAAAACATGATAAACATCACATGCAATCAAATAGTGACATGATATGGCCAATATCATCATGCTCCTTTGATCTCCATCTTCGGGGCACCATGATCATCTTCGTCACCGGCATGACACCATGATCTCCATCATCATGATCTCCATCATTGTGTCTTCATGAAGTCGTCACGCCAACGATTACTTCTACTTCTATGGCTAACGCGTTTAGCAACAAAGTAAAGTAATTTACATGGCGTTATTCAATGACACGCAGGTCATGCAAAATAATAAAGACAACTCCTATGGCTCCTGCCGGTTGTCATACTCATCGACATGCAAGTCGTGATTCCTATTACAAGAATATGATTAATCTCATACATCACATATATCATTCATCACATCTTCTGGCCATATCACATCACATAGCACTTGCTGCAAAAACAAGTTAGGCGTCCTCTAATTGTTGTTGCAAGTTTTTACGTGGTTTGTAGGTTTCTAGCAAGAACGTTTCTTACCTACGTATGACCACAACGTGATTTGCCAATTTCTATTTACCCTTCATAAGGACCCTTTTCATCGAATCCGTTCCGACTAAAGTAGGAGAGACAGACACCCGCTAGCCACCTCATGCAACTTGTGCATGTCAGTCGGTGGAACCTGTCTCACGTAAGTGTACGTGTAAGGTCGGTCCGGGCCGCTTCATCCTACAATGCCGCCGAAACAAGAAAAGACTAGTAGCGGCAAGAAGAATTGGCAAACTCAACGCCCACAACTGCTTTGTGTTCTACTCGTGCATAGTAACTACGCATAGACCTGGCTCTGATACCACTGTTGGGAATCGTAGCATAATTTAAAATTTTCCTACGCTCACCAAGATGCATCTATGGAGTGTACTAGCAACGAGTGGAAAGGAGTGCATCTACATACCCTTGTAGATCGCGAGCGGAAGCGTTCCAATGAACGTGGATGACAGAGTCGTACTCGCCGTGATCCAAATCACCGATGACCGAGTGCCGAACGGACGGCACCTCCGCGTTCAACACACGTACGGTGCAGCGACGTCTCCTCCTTCTTGATCCAGCAAGGGGGAAGGAGAGGTTGATGGAGATCCAACAGCACGACGGCGTGGTGGTGGATGTAGCGGGTCTCCGGCAGGGCTTCGCCGAGCTTCTGCGAGAGAGAGAGAGGTGTTGCAGGGGAGGAGGGAGGCGCCCAAGGCTGTCGGTTGCTGCCCTCCCTCCCCCCCACTATTTATAGGACACCTGGGGGGGCGCCAGCCCTTGGGAGATCAGATCTCCAAGGGGGGCGGCGGCCAAGTGGGGGGAAGGGGGTGCCTTGCCCCCCAAGGCAAGGGGAAAGTCCCCCCCCCCTAGGGTTCCCAACCCTAGGCGCATGGGGGGAGGCCCAAGGGGGGTGCCCCAGCCCACTAAGGGCTGGTTCCCTTCCACTTTCAGCCCACGGGGCCCTCCGAGATAGGTGGCCCCACCTGGTGGACCTCCGGGACCCTTCCGGTGGTCCCGGTACAATACCGGTAACCCCCGAAACTTTCCCGGTGGCCGAAACTGGACTTCCTATATACAATTCTTCACCTCCGGACCATTCCGGAACCTCTCGTGACGTCCGGGATCTCATCCGGGACTCCGAACAACTTTTGGGTTTCCGCATACATATATCTCTACAACCCTAGCGTCACCGGACCTTAAGTGTGTAGACCCTACGGGTTCGGGAGACATGCAGACATGACCGAGACGCCTCTCCGGTCAATAACCAACAGCGGGATCTGGATACCCATGTTGGCTCCCACATGTTCCACGATGATCTCATCGGATGAACCACGGTGTCGAGGATTCAATCAATCCGTATGCAATTCCCTTTGTCAATCGGTATGTTACTTGCCCGAGATTCGATCGTCGGTATCCCAATACCTTGTTCAATCTCGTTACCGGCAAGTCTCTTTACTCGTACCGCAATGCATGATCCCGTGACTAACGCCTTAGTCACATTGAACTCATTATGATGATGCATTACCGAGTGGGCCCAGAGATACCTCTCCGTCACACGGAGTGACAAATCCCAGTCTCGATCCGTGCCAACCCAACAGACACTTTCGGAGATACCCGTAGTGCGCCTTTATAGTCACCCAGTTACGTTGTGACGTTTGGCACACCCAAAGCACTCCTACGGTATCCGGGAGTTGCACGATCTCATGGTCTAAGGAAAAGATACTTGACATTGGAAAAGCTCTAGCAAACGAAACTACACGATCTTTTATGCTATGCTTAGGATTGGGTCTTGTCCATCACATCATTCTCCTAATGATGTGATCCCGTTATCAATGACATCCAATGTCCATAGTCAGGAAACCATGACTATCTGTTGATCAACGAGCTAGTCAACTAGAGGCTTACTAGGGACAGGTTGTGGTCTATGTATTCACACATGTATTACGATTTCCGGACAATACAATTATAGCATGAATAATAGACAATTACCATGAACAAAGAAATATAATAATAACCATTTATTAGTGCCTCTAGGGCATATTTCCAACATATATACCACATCCGAATCATAGACAGGACGAGGGCCGACGGGGGCGGATACCAAAACCATCGCACTATGTAATAAGAAGGAATAATAAAAGTAACAAAATTAGACAAGTATCTATCTAAAGTAAGAATTTTTTTTCTTTCAGAAAGAAGATAAGAACAAGAGGCTCACCACGGTGGTGCTGGCGACGAGATCGGTGCGGGCGATCGACGGCGGTGAAGACAGGGACGGGACGTGACGGACCGCTAAACCTAGAAAAATCTCGGGGAAAATGGAGCTCGGAGGTCGAGTTTCGAGAGGAGAAAGATTAACTAGTGTGGCTCAGACATTTCATCGAACACCTCATGTGCATAGGAGGTGAGCTAGAGCACCCAAATGCCCTCCCCTCGCCGGCCAGAAAAAACAAAGCACTGTGGAGTGCTCTGCTGTGGCGATGGGGTATATATAGGCAACCCATTGGTCCCGGTTCGTGGCACCAACCGGGACTAAAGGCCTTTGGTCCCGGTTGGTGCCACGAACCGGGACCAATGCCCCCTTTAGTCCCGGTTGGTGGCACCAACCGGGACCAAAGGCCTTGTGCTGCCCCGCGTCAAAAGTTTAGTCCCACCTCGCTAGTTCAGAGAGCTCGAGAGTGGTTTATAAGCGCTGCTGCGCCCACCCTCTCGAACTCCTCTCAACTGCAGGCTTTCGGGCCTAACCGTTCTCTTTGCCTGTGGGGCCTACTGGGCCTTCTGCGGGCCTGAATCCTGGCCCATGGATGGGTTTCAAGTCGTATTCAGGCCATGGTGGCCCAGTAGGTGGCATTATTTTTTTCCCTGTTTTTTGTTTTCTCTTTTGCTTTATTTATTTTGTTTTGTTTCTACTTACAACAAAAAACTTATTTATTTTATTCCATTTTGTTTCTAATTACTTATGTATTTTACTTTATTTATTTTATTTTTATTTATTTTACTGCTGCTATTTTTATTTATTTTACTGCTGCTATTTTTATTTATTTTATTAAGGTTTCTTTATTTTATTTACTATAGTTTATTTTATTTTATTAAGGTTTATTTATTTTTATTTATTTTATTAAGGTTTATTTATTTTATTTACTATAAAAAATGAACATAGATGCGCCTATAGAGAAAATTCAACCTAAATTCATAATAAATTTCTATGAAATTCAAAAAACTTTATTCTGAATTTAGGACAAATTCCCTGTATAAGGGCATCTATTTTCACTTTGAGAGGAGCTCAACAAGGCAGAGAGGGACGGGCTTATAAACCGGTGTGAGCGCCCTTCGGTTGGCGAGGTGGGACTAAACTCTGACCGCTACTAGGACCAACCCTTTAGTCCCGGTTTGTGGTATGAACCGGGACTAAAGGGTGAGCCTCTGGTCCCGGTTCAAGCCACCAACCGGGACCAATGGTGGTGGGCCAGGAACGAGGCCCATTGGTCCCGGTTTGTCCCACCAACTGGGACCAAAGGGGCCGGACGAACCGGGACCAATGCCCCCACGTGGCCCGGCAGGCCCCTGGCCGCACGGACCGGGACAATTGCTCACATTAGTCCCGGTTCCTGACTGAACCGGGACTAATGTGAATATTGCACTGTGACCAAAGCCCAGTTTTCTACTAGTGCTTTAGCAAAAACATGATTCTTTTTTAAGAAGCAGACCATTTTTTTAGCATAAACCTTTTTAAGGATCTTTAGCCTTTTTTTAGCGGAAGGAGATTTTTAGGTTTTTTTAAGGTAAAACCAAACTTTATTCATCAAAATCCACATGGAGTGGGATACAATATAGGTCATGTGGCTGGCCATACCAAACGTGGTGACCAGGACTTCTAGTAAGAGAGAACTTGGCTAAGCTATGTGCCTCAAAATTGATGGCAAGACCTTCGAACTCAAAATTACAATGAACATTTGACACTTTGAGGTTGATCTTAGTAATGTTTGCACCATATCTTCCTCGAGCACCCTTTGATATATCTGAGATTACTTGTTTGCAGTCCGAAGCAATGACAAAATTCAGAAGATGAAAGGACTTGTGCGAGATAGGGCCTCTCGACATGCAATGCTTCCAAAGTGGCTGTATCGATCACACACACCCTCGATGACATGGGCCGAACTCCCAAGATAGTTGCCGGCTCTATCCCTACAGCCCGCCGCTGCTGATCCTCCCCTACTGGCCAGAAGTCCAGCATCCACATGAATCTTGAAGTATTTTTTACTGTAGCTTATTTTTTCGAGAATCTTTTACTGTAGCTTATAAGCTGAGAAAGAGAGAAAACACCGATTAGGCGTGCTGGGTCTAACTTGCACGGGCCGCTGGACGGATTTCCTATGGCCTGGCCCGCAAGCCCACCTGTTGCCGAAAACTAGCTTGAAATACATCCGCCTTGGCGCCCGAACGTAACCGTCCCAACCAACAGCCTTCACTTCTCCTCCTCCCTCCCAAGAACCCACTCTCCGTCCGTCTCCACCGCGCAGAGCCCACCTCCTCTGTTCTGCAGCGGTCCAGCGCAAGCGAACGATGGAGCATCTCCAGGACGGCCACCACGTGCGGCTGCGCAGCCACGTGTACGGCACGTACCTGCACGCCGACGAGGACGGGCATGGCGTCTCTCACCGCGGCCGCCGGGCGTCGATGAACGCGGCTTGGGTGGTGCACGTGTACCAGCCCCCCGAGGCGTTTGTGCCGTACCTACGCCTCCACAGCGCCGCCTATGGCCGGTACCTCGCCGCCACGAACGTGCAGGCGCCGCGCGGGCTCCACGTCGAGCAGCGGGGCTGCGAGGTGGAGCCAATCCCTTGGCGGGCCATCCGGACGGAATCTGGAGACGAAGTCTACCTCGAGCACTTCTACAGAGGCTGCCTCCGCGCCGACTGGAACACCGACGTCAGCGTCGACAATGACGACCCCGATAACCCCAACAGCCCGACGATGCACTGGGTCGTGGAGCCCATCCCCGCCACGCGGAGGATACCTCCGGCTTGGGTGAGTCCGCCATGCCCGCTTCTTGATTCTTCCCGAATTTGCGCGAATTGGGTTCTTGGATGTTGTTAACATGCATCGGAATTTGACCGCAAAGATTGCAAATCGTGTTAATTTCATTCGGTTGGGAGCAATTCTTGGCTCAGATTCGTATTTGATCTCCTGATCGATGGTTCTTTGCGACTCAGCTGCACCCTTCCTTCAACCAAGACGAGTCGCTGTCGCGGGAAATCACGTACGTGTGGCCGAACGTCGAGGGGGCCCTCGTCAACCACAACGTGTTCGTCTTCAGGGGGAGGTCCGTGTTCCAGCTGAGGCACGAGCTGGCCCGGCGGCTGGTGGTGGACGTCTCTCACCTCGCCATGTGCCTCCCCACACGTTATGGCCGGTTTTTCCCACTCGTCGTCGACCTGCCCCGCAACCAGCAGGCCCTCATCGTCGTCGTCGACTTCGCGGGGACGCCTGGTGAGAGGCCCTCAACTTCCTACTCTTTTCCTTTGGCAAGAAACTCGTCTGGAACTTTTCCGGATATTTGCACTAGTCTGAAAAACAGTTTACTGAAACTGGTGTTGTCTGAAACTTTGGATAATCTGTTTCAGTTAGGACCTATGACTTGGACATATATAGTCTGAACTGCTATAGTAGGATTATAGAAATCAGTAAAAGTTGTTGAATCGAATCAGTAGGTGGTCAACAGGGACGGCATTATGCCTGTTGGATTTATGGACCGATGCTAGTGGAAAGCCCAAATCAGTATCAGTTCAGTCTGAACCCAAGTCATTTTTCGTAAGTACTGAACCTGGAAACAGTTGGTTTTTTATGCTACTGTGCTTTGATTCACATGATTTAGTTTTGCAATTAGATGCTACTGTGCTAGTGGAAGACTTTGGAACTTGAAAACCCAAATCAGTTCAGTCTGCTAATTTCAACTTCACAGAGAAGACAATGATGTCTACCCCCTCTGTCCCACAATATAAGATCGTTTTTCAAGTTAACATAGATTGAAAAACGTTCTTATATTCTGAGACGGAGGGGGTATTTTTTGGCCTAGTGTGATTTGTATCGTTTAACATGTGGACAAAATTCAGGTTATATCGCAGAGCACATTACATTGTGTTGAGACTCCTTTTGATCTTTTTATTTAAACTTGTTGCAGTACCTGTGACACATGATGCCTAACTGCTTAACTATTTTTCTGCCAATCCAGCCCACGCGGCACTGCGGTACGCGGATGTCGATGCATGGTAGAGAGATACCCGTAGAAGCCGCCTTCCTGTCCACCTCTTCAGAGTATCGCCGCCTCAGTTCTAACTAGCTTGTAAGGCATGGGTTCAGGAAAACCTAGCAGTTGTAGTGTTTGTGCTAGCTAAACTTGGTCGGTTCTGTTCCCCTGACAGAACATGTTGGTTTTGGCATTACGGTTCTCAAATTCAGAAACTGTTTGAACAATGAGGCTCTGTAATGGCTGCTCCCTTGTTCGTTGGCAGCACTGAATACTGATGTGGTGGTTCTTGCAGCGAGTTGGGCCACTTTAGTTTACAGTTTCAATCGTACAACAGAAAACAAAGTTGTTTTTTTGACAGAGAACTCTCAAGGTGTTTCGTAGTTGATATCCTGTTTGTTGGTTATGTGCAACAAAAACATTTGTAGATATAGTGTTTATGTGTCATTAAATGTCCATGTAAGTCAACAAATTGTTCACACATTTCAAAAAAAAATATTAGTGTATTATTTTTTTGCGAGGTAAATATTCGTGTAATTTTAAGAAGTGTTAGTTCACTTTTGAATTATGTTCATGTATTCGTAAAAAATACTGAGTCATTTGAAATTGTTCACGCATTTGAAAAAACTCATCTAATTTAAAAAGGCTTCAGCCATTTTACAATTTTTAATAAGTGTTCACGCCTTCAGAAAAATGTTTGCGAAGCTTTAGAAAAGTATTTGTGCTTTTCAAGAAAATGTTGTTGTAATTTGAAAAGAGATCACCTTTAAAAAAATAAAAATCCGCTAACGGTAATACCGTAACACGATCCAATCAACTGCATCCAAATGGTCGTGGGAAAATCAATACTACCCTAGTATTGATTTTATTGACCGTCGATGTATATACAGTAAACTGTCCGCGTCTATGTAATTCTGCCTTATTTTTGTATGAGTGGGAACTTGGGATCCATTAAACATCAATCACATCAGAGTCATTGTTAGGAGGTTTACAATACGAAGTGCATACATGGTGATTGGTGTGTGGTATGATCCCCTGATCCCGGACTATGTGGGCTGGAGGCACAAGATTGAGCATGCTCAGTTCACATTGAAAATTATGCAAAGGACACCCTGATTTATTCCGTAGTTCAATGACTAAGTGCATATTTCTATTAGCCTCTTCTTCTCGATACGACATTTTTACCCCACCACCGCCGCTTAAATTATGTTCTACTGCAATCGGTCACCATGGCGCACGCCCCCTCAACTGTTGGTTGCCCTAATCTAGAGCAGCCTATAGGGTCATCGCACATGTGCCGAATAGGTTGCTCAGAGGTGGTCCGAACTGCTGAGAGTTCCATGCGAGCTGAGACAGACCTCTTCCCGCCGCCGTTTGAGTGTTTCTCTTCAGTATCTTGGTTGTTTCCTGGTGTTTGCATTCCTGATTTTGATTGTTTGATTTACGGGTTGGATGTTGGCGATGTGGGAGTCGAAGTTGTTCGGGTAGTTCCCATCCAAGCTACCCGAGTGGGGTAACATGACACATGTCTTGACGGCGTTGACAACTACCATAGCACATGTCCAATCGCCGCCGGCAGCTGAGTTTGATCTAGTGGCACATTAAGGTTGGAAAAAAAGATAGGCGTAGGAGAGGCGGTTGGCTATCGCTTAGTGCATAGGCAATGCTTAAGCACCCAAGGCGTGGCCTAGGCGGTCGTGTAGTTTTCACAATCATGGGCTTATTTCGAGTATTATGTGTGGATTGAAGCTTTTTCCCTTTCCCAATCACCTAAGGAGAATTGCATGGTATACCGATTGTCATGGAAAGGCCTTATTTGCACCTCTTAAGCAAGAACCCATGTGATGCACATGATCTTGAAGAACTAGAATTGACTGTAGGGTTTCTTCATGTAAACCCTAGCTACGGCCATCCAACGAGGCACTTCCGCTGGAAGTGCTTCTTTCTATTTGAAGACGACATCATCACGATCGTATTCCGTCAAACCCAACATCTGCATCATGGCCTCAACATCGCTCGCATCTCCATCCGAGCTCGAAGCCTTTCCATCCATGATGTTCCCTAGCCCGAAAGATTTAAACTACCGGACCCCTAAGCCCTCCACCTCATACCAGAAAACCAGCCAAGACCGGGCAGTTTGAGCGCGATCTGCAAGTGGAAAACCGGAGAGAGGGGATGAGATCCCTACGGTGGTGCTGGTCACCGCCGAGAGGAACTGGAACCCTAGTGAGAGGGAATTTCTTAACTTGTATTGTGCGCGGCACCTGGACGTAGAAAATGGTTCATGTTTTTTTTAAATTTTTAGGGGCTTTTTTAGCTTATATATAAGCTGGCAAAGAGTGAAAACAACGATTTTTTTCTTTTTTCTTTTTGAAAATGAGAAAACAACGATTTTTTTGTTGAGAAAATGAGAAAACAACGATTAGGCGTGCTGCTGTATGCCGCTGGACGGAATTCCGTAGCCCAACGATTAGGCCCTGGCCCGCAAGCCCACCTAGTGCCGAAAGCTGAACCCGGCACCTTGAAATACGCCGCCTTGGCGCCCGAGCGTAACCGTCCCAACCAACAGCCTTCGCTCGCTCCTCCTCTTCTCCCCGTCGCCGGAGCGCCAAGAAACCAAGAACCTCCTCTTCTCTGCAGCGGTCGAGCGCACGCGACCGATGGAGCAGTTCCATCACGGCCACCACGTGCGGCTGCGCAGCAGCGAGCTCGGCACGTACCTGCACGCCGACGAGGACGGACATGGCGTCTCCCTCCACCACCGCCGGGCGTCGATGAAGGCGGCTTGGGCGGTGCACGTGTACCAGCCCCCCGAGGCGTTTGTGCCGTACCTGCTCCTCCACAGCGCCGCCTACGGTCGCTACCTCGCCGCCACGGACGAGCCGGCGCCGCAGGGCCACCACGGGCGCCGCGTCGAGCAGCGCAACTACGACCATCCGGAGGTGGATGCACAAGGAATGATTTGGCTGGCCGTCCTGACGGCATCCGGAGACAAAGTCTTCCTCCGCAACTTCAACGGCGGCTGCCTCCGCGCCAACGGGAGGTACCGCCCCTGGAACAACGGCGCCAGTGTCGACGACGTCGACGTCAACGACATCGGCAACCTCAGCACGATGATGCACTGGGTCGTGGAGGACATCCCCGCCAGGGAGATCATGCCTCTCCTTCCACGCCCGGCTTGGGTGAGTCCCATCCCATGCCCGCTTCTTGATTTCTTCCCGGATTTGCGCGAATTGGGTTCTTGGATGTTGCTAGCATGCATCGGAATTTGACCGCAAAGATTGGAAATCGTGTTAATTTCATTCGCTCTGTTTCTTTGATTTCTCGAGTTCTTCGATCTGATTCTTGGTTCTTTGCGACTCAACTGCAGCTTACCCTCCCCGCCGTCATATCGCCGTCGCGGGTGATCGTGTACGTGTGGCTGGACGCCGACGGGACCGTCCTCAGCGAAGGCTCGTTCTCGTTCAGTGGGAGGTCCGTGTTCCGCCTGAGGAGCGAGCTGGCCAGGTGGCTCGCCGACAACGGCATCGCAATCGTGGACGCCCCCGACCTCGTCATGTGCCTCCCCACCCGTGATGGCCGCATTTTCCCACTCGTCGTCGACCTGCCCCGCAGCCTCCAGCCCCTCCACATCATCGTCGTCATCGTCGGGACGCCTGGTGAGAGCCCCCTCCATATCCTACTCTTCAATTTAATACTAGATAGAAAACCCAAATCAGTTCGGTCTGCCTAGTGCACCTTCACTGAGAAGATAATGATTTCTGTTTTTTAGCCTACTGTAATTGTTTCGAGCAACGCGTGGACAAAATTCAGGTTCTGTCCCACAGCATATTCCATTGTTTTGAGGTTTTGTACATCAACTTTCTTTTCTAGTATCTTCTTATTTAAACTTCTTGAAGTACCTGGGACACCTGATGCCTAACTGCTTAACACTTTTTTCTTCTAATTCAGCCCACGAGGTGCTGCGGTATGCGGATGTCGATGCATAGGAGAGAGATACCAGAGTCAGGACACCTAGAAGTCTCCTTCATGTCCACCTCGTCGGAAGTGTTGCCGCCTTGGACGCCACGGCATTAGAACTCAGTTCCTTTCGTTGAGATATGGGTTCAGGAAAACCCAGCAGTTCATGTGTTCCTGCTAGTTAATTGGTTTCTTCTCCTGACAGTAGGACACATATCTGCTTTGCCATCTCGGTTCTAAAATTCTGAAAGTGTTTGAACAATGGTGCGGTGACATTAATCTGTAATGCGTTGACATTGGCCACTGCTTCAACGTTGCTAGCTGCATTTCTCTTTGGTTTGTTCTGTAATGTGATGGTTCTTACAGTTTCAGTCGTATAACAGAAAATGAAGATGTTTTTTGAGTTTTGACAGACAACTATCAACAAACACATTTTCATGAGGGGTGTGGTGTTTCTGAGTTCATATCCTGTTTGTTGGTAATGTAGACATTCCAAGCAGACCGAAGGCTGGGTAGAGTTTGCAGTACAGTGGCGATTAGTTGGCAAGAAAGCCAGAAGGCAAAATCAAGCGACATCAAACAGAAATCTTGCACAACGTCGCAAGATTTCTAACAGACCGCAGTGAACAGCGCAGCAATCTGGTTCCACAAAGGATAGTAGACATGTATGTTGAAAAAAACAAATCTCCATGAAATTCAAAAGCGGATGTATTTAAAAAAAAAGTTCATTTCATTAGGAAAAAAGTGTTTTTGTACTTTAGAAAAATGTTCATGTATTTTAAAAAACAATTTTTGAAATTTTAAAAGTGTTCATGGTTTTTCAATGTATTAGAGGCTGGCCTTCTAATGACTGCTTCCCTCTGGGCCTTTCGATGCATGAAGACTCTGCCCATTTATTCGTGCATTGCTGTTTCACTCAGCAGGTGTGGCTGAAGTTCAGGTACTGGACGCGTGCTGACTTTCTAGTGCCCTCTGTGCCTTTCAATGTTCATTTCATAAAAAAATGTTTTTGTACATAAAAAGAATGTGCATGCATTTAAAAACATTTCCGCAATTTTAAAAAGTGATCATAGTTTTTTTTTCAAAATGTCCATGTAATTAAAGAAGTGTTCACACATTTTGAAAATTAGTCATATAAATTTAAGAGGTATTTATTCATTCTTTTGAAATAACGTTCATGTATTTCTAAAAAATGACGTGCAATTATAAAGTTTTCATGCATTTAAAAAAAGACATCTAGTTTTAGAAATGTTCATACATTTTACATTTTTGTAGTTTTACTAAAAGTGTTAATACCTTTAGAAAATGTTTGCCCATTTCAAGAAAACATTGTTGTAACTTTTTTCCTGGGAAAACATTGTTGTAATTTGAAAAGAAAACTCGTATGGTTCTGCGCCGTGGTTGGCCTCGACACCACCCCTCTAGCTTTTTCCAATTCACATTTTTTCAGGGAAAAATTCTGATTTGTTCATCAAACATCATGGAAATACAAAGAACACCAGAAGTAACATAAATTGTATCCATGTACGTAGACCACCAAGCGATGACTACAACCACTTGAGCGAGTCGAAGGCACACGCGGTCATCACCCTCCCTCATTGGAGCCGAGCAAACCTTGTTGTAATAGACAGCCGGGAAGTTGTCGCAGATAGTGCAAAATGTTCACCTCACAAAGCACTTTGATTTTGAAGCTGAAGATTTACATGGATGTATGGTACACTTTAATCCACCAATATTTTTAACTTTAAAACTCAATAACAGCTCCACATTCAGCCCGACAAAAACTTAGGTGTTGCAAGGCCCAGATTCGAAATCAAGCCCATCAATTAGAGCGTAAATCGGTGTAATTCTATCCTAACCTCCTTGTCCTCCGGAAATGAATAAATAAATAATAATTGGTACAAAGTTAAATCAAATCGACTCCATACCAACAAGATATTATGTCCTACAGATCCCGCAAATATACAACCAAATGCACAAGGAGAAAAAAAAACACTCCCCAAAAAATAGACGACCACAAAATAGAACGATTTAGATCAAACGGCGCTGCAAAGCGCACATCCACTTCTAGTCATGCTTTACATCAAACCAGAGTGCTTGGAGGTGGGGAAGGTGATCAACCCTAAACCTCCAGAGTTCCTAACCACAATCAGATAATAAGTTGCATGAGGTATAGAAGAAGAAAAAAAGCAATCACGTCCATTTCATCTGATCATGTATAAGATATTCACTCAAATTTAGTCGTAAAAATAGGATGTTATGAATGTTAGGAGGTACATTTGATATTATACAATGATGGTGATCAGTTACATTGTTGGCAAAGAGCGTTGCAACGCTGCGGAGTTTCCATCAGAACTCAGGCACATCCCAGATATCGAGAATTTGTGATGAGGTTTGCTGACTGGCCCTGTTTTGCAGATAAATATATGGAAGAAGCAAAACCTTTCAAAAACAAATATCGATGAAGCAAAAGTTAGCACTGACAGAAGCACCACTAACGCCATATTCTACTTTGACAGAGCGAGTCCACCGGTGTAGTCTGAAACTTTTGCTAATCTGTTTCAGTTAGGAGTTAAGACTTGGAAATAGTCTGAACTGCTGTCGGATCATAGACATCACAAAAGTTCCTGTATGAAAACTATTGGTTTTGATGCTATTGTGCTTTTTTTTTAGAAAAGGAGGATGACCTCCGGCCTCTGCATCTGGGTGATGCATACGGCCACTTTATTGATTATTATCACAAGACCTTACAAAGTCATACAACGCCAAGACTAAAGCCACCGTCTAAGCAACAACTATAGCTACACCTATCCAATTGATGAACGGGCGCAGATAGTCTGGGTCTAATACCAAACAGACATCGCAGCCAAACCTAAACATCTAAGACCTGAGGTCCCAACCAGGACGCCTGCCGGGTATGGGGCACCTACCAGTCTGTCGCACTCCTCAACCAGGACGCCTGCCGGGTATGAGGCCGCCGCAGCCACCTGCCACAGTGGCGGAGGCAGCGCCCGGCCCACTTGCCCGGGCTCCCTGACTACTCGTACGTTGCACGATGCCCTGTCATAGCTGGGCAAATCCACGTCCACGTCGTGGTTTCCCGGGCAGAATTTACTTGGGCTAGATTGGGCTCTGTGAGAGGTACGCCTAGCAATGTACGCATGTTGGGCTATTACTTACTGGATAGGTCCACCACTCCTCGCCTGGAGCCTGTATAGGTCCATCGCTGTGTTGCCAAAAAAAATCCATCCTTGTTCGCTAATCGCTCCACCGCCTTGCCTGTCGACTGTTCGGCTGTTCGTATCTCAGGCTCACGGATCGCCAGAACTGGGCATCCCGCGGAGACGGACTGGCGGTGGCGAGCGGAGCTGGCTGGCCTTGGCTGGGCAAGCAGCCGGCGGCAGGCAGAGCGGATCCATCCCCAGGCAGAGCGGATCCATCCCCGGAAAGGAAGGAACGGCTTGCATCCCCGTCTACTCGTGCCCCCCTTTGTAATCGGTTTTGGTAAAATTCTAATTGATCTATTCGTCCACATCTACAGATTGCATTGATAGATTTAGGGCTTAAATTTTGAAGTCAAGACTTGGGGAATTATCCATATGAGCCCAGTATTTTGTTTAGGGATTTGTTCTACGAAGTACGCCCTCCGTTCCTAAATATAAGTCATTTTAGAGATTTTAATACAAACTACGTATGAAGCAAAGTGAGTAAATCTATACTTTAAAATACGTCTATATACATCCATACGTAGTTTTTATTAAAATCTCTCAACTGACTTATATTTAGAAACGAAAGAAGTACATGTTAATTTCAAGAGTTTGCTTCGGTGCACCCTCTTAAAAGTTGCCACGAATCTACATCTTTAATCTGCATCGAAATCCATAAATTTTTCTAGGGACGGTTTACCGAAGCAAAGTTCTGACTTCCGAATTCAAATAATTAAATTTCATAGATGAAGAGGTTTTTTTTTCTTAATAAAGCAAGCAGTGAAAATGTGAATGATATGCAGCCAGAAACAAAACTACAGTCTCAACTTTATTTTGGTCTTTCAAAAAAAACATTATTTTGGTCTATGAAACTGAATATTGATATATTATATATTAGTTCGCTCTAAAATTTCATTGATATGACTACTATATTTATATTTTTACTTCATTATTAAGATGGTTTTTGTTTTCTGAAAGTTTGGCGCTATTTTATATGTTGTGTATCGGATCACCCAACTTTCATTCCCGATTAGAAACTTAGTTTCAAGTTTGCCCAGGCTTCACAAAAATTCTGACTCCGCCACCATCAATCCATCTTCAGAGCTGTACTGTTGCATGTACCGTGCCAGGTCTCTCTGCCATCGACGCCACCACGATGCCCGACAGCGTCGTCCTCCTGCGCGAGTCCATCCTCCCACAGCGAACTCCGAATCTGCACTGGGCCACGCATCAAGATCCGTCGCCATTAGTGTGTAGGATGAAGCACCGCTCCACCAAAGAATCCGTCCTCTGGTCCCTCGATCACGTGTGTACCTCCAAGAATGACGCCCCGAAGGGAGGAACGACACCAGAGCGCCGCCGTCATCCGATCATCCGATCTAGGGTTTCCCCCGGAGGTAGCAGAGAGTGGTCTTGAACTTCTCCACGGCGATGCCTTCAAGAAGGGAACGACGCGGATAGCCGACCGCGCACAGGGACCGCCGCCGCCTACACACGCCGGAGCGCCGCCGAGAGCCCAGCGCCCGCCACCGCTTGCCGAAGCCAACCGCCGCCCGAGCACTAGCGCCACCGTGGAGCCATCAGATCGGGGAGGAAGACGTCGCGCGCCAACCACCCTCGCGGACCCCGCGGCACGCCCGAGCGCCGGCGCCACCGCGGCGCCATCAGATCGGGAGGAGGAGGAGCCCGCGCCTCACCGCCCCGCGCATACCACGCCGCCGCCATCGCCGCAGCGCCACCAAAGGGGAGCCCCGCAGATCCGCCGGCGGCCTGACCTGCCGCCGAGCCGAGCGCCGCCGAGAGGGCCGGCCGTCCCGCGCCGCCCATGAGCCTCGCGAGGAGGGAAGGAGCCCCGCCGCCGCCGACGCACGCGCGGGCTTTGTCCGGCGGCGTCCCCTGGCGGCGGCGAGGGAGAAGGAATGCGAGAAAGGGGAGCGGCGGCGGCGATCTAGGGTTCCGCCCGGGCCGCTCGCGGGAGCGGCACGGGGGACGGGAATTCTCTATCTGTCCTCCCAAATCAGTTCTTAAATTTAATACTAGAAAACCCAAATCAGTTCAGTCTGCCTAGTTCAGCTTCACAGAGAAGATAATGATTTCTGTTTTTTAGCCAACTGTAATTGTTTCGAGTAACGTGTGGACAAAATTCAGGTTCTGTTCCAGCATTGCTTTGAGGTTTTGTACATCAGCCTCCTTTTTGATCTTCTTATTTAAACTTGTTGCTGTATCTGTTACTGTGACACATGACGCCTAACTGCTTAACTAATTTTCTGCTAATTCAGCTCACGCGGCGCTGCGGTACGTGGATGTCGATGCAGAGTAGAGAGATACCCCTAGAAGTCGCCTTCCTGTCCACCTCTTCAGAGGTTTCGCCACCTCGACAACATTAGAACCCAGTTTCTTTCAAAGAGATATGGGTTCAGGAAAACCCAGCAGTTCATTTGTTCCTGCTAGTTAAACTTGGTTTGTTCTCCTGACAGTAGGATACCTATTTGCTTTGCCATCACGGTTCTAAAACTCTGAAACTGTTTGAGCAATGGTGCAGTGACTTTAGTCCGTAATGCGTTGACAATGTCCACTACTTCAGTGTTGCTAGCTGCATTTCTCTTAGGTGTCGACACAGTTTAAGCCGTATAACAGAAAATGAAGTTATTTTCTTGACAGAGAACTGTTTTCTCTGAAACACATTTGTAGATATACTAGTATATCCCAAGCAGACCGAGGGCTGAGAAGAGTTTGCGGTACAGTGGCGGTTAGTTGGCAAGAAAGCCAGAATGCAAAACCAAACGACATCGAACAGAAATCTTCCACAACGTCGCAAGGTTTCTAACAGATCACAGCTGAACAGCGCAGTCTGGTTCCACAAAGGATATCAGACATGTATTTGAAAAAAAATCTCCATGGAATTAAAAGCGGCTATATTTTTTTTAAATCATTTAATTACAAAAATTCGTACTTTATTTTTTTCATCTATTTAAAAATACATTTGTGTAATTTTAAAAAGTGCTTATGATTTGTTTTAAATGCCCCTGTAATTCAAGAAGTGTTTCCTGCAGAAAAAAAAAGAAGTGTTCACACATTTCAAAAAACAGTCTTATAATTTTCAGAGGTGTTCACTCAATTTTTGTAAAATAATTTTCATGTACTCTAAGTTAAAAGTTTTCACGCATTAAAAAAAGGTCATCAAATGTGCAATCGCGCTTGTTCTGTACGTGAGTGAGTCTTTCACGATCGTGATAACTGTTCAGCATCTCACTCCTGTACGAGAGGCTGACATTTGGGCCCGACCAGGTCGAAACCTCCCAAGAAATACTGAGCAAGGTGCAACTCACCCGGTTTGAATGCTGACCTGAATATGGTGGTTTAACACATTTTGGAGGAAGATATGATTGATTTTTCTATTGGTTTGCCAGAGGAACCTGTTGTTCAGCTTGTGCTGGAATGTAATGAAACTGTCTGAAGAACAGTTTACTGAAACTGTTGTATTCTGCAACTGCTGCTAATCTGCTTCAGTTAGAACTTGGGAGCTGTCTGGATTATTATTTTTTATATAAGTAGAAGGAGTTGAATAGAAATAGTTGGTATTTGCATTAGTTGTACAGATGATAGAAAGTTGTCTGAAGCTAATTGGTCTACATTAGTCACATATTCACACTAAACCTTGATAAATAATTTTTTTGGTTTCATACTGCTGTCCTTGATTAGCATACTCTAGAAACTTTGGAACTTGGAAACCCAAATCAGTCGAGTTTCTGTTTGATTAGCCAACTGTAATCCCGATTTTTGTTTGATTTAGCGTATTGTAAATGCTTTGAATAACTGAACCAAATTCAGTTTCTATCCTACAGTAATTCAGGTTTTCATGTTTTGTGCATAGGCTGCCTGTTTTCTAAGTTCATTCTGCAAAACAGTTCTCCAACGGTTGCTTACCTGTGAGTCTGTGACATGACATGATGCCTAAATTTCTCACCGTCTGTTCTAATTCAGCCAACGCCGAGCTGTGGTACTGGGATGTCAATGCAGAGTAGAGAAGGATAAGAGCAGGACTCCTGACGGTCGCCCTGGCAGTCCACCTCTTCAGAAGTGTCGCCGCCTGGCACACGATAACATGAGAATTCAGAAAATTTTGCACTGAGATATAGGTTTAGGAGGAAAACCCAGCAGCTCTCATGTTTCTCCTAGATGAAATTGATTCATTCTCCAGACAGGAGGAACCTCTCTGTTTTGCCCTTGTGGTTGTAAACTTGAGAACCTGTATGAACAAATTATACAGTGGCATTGGTCTGTAATGATTGCGTCTTATTGTGGCTGCTACTTCAGCGCTGCCAAGTGCATTTCTCTAAGATGTCAACTTGAGAACCTCTGTGAACAGTTATGCAATGGCATTGGTTTCTCTAAGATGTCAACTTGAGAACCTCTGCCGGGTGCATTTCTCTTAGATGCCAGCGCTGCCGTCTTCACAGATATCGACTTCTGAACATGGCGATTTTAATGTGCCCGGACACGTGATGGCGGCGACTTGCTGCATTTTGCTGCACGCGTGGTTGTTACGTGCATTGTATATTTGGTTTAGCCTGTTGTGAAAAATCTTGAATAGGTGAACAAAATTCTCTCTAGTATCCCACAGCACTATAGGAATACTAGTTTTTGCACATTACATTGTTCTCAGGTTTCTACATCAGCTGTCTTCTTTTTGTTAGCAAAATAGTAAGTTTCTTTTTTATAATTTGGTCTTATAAAAGATTCAGTGCATGGTGAAGAACTCATCAGTCACACATTGCGCAGCGACAGAGGTACAGGACTGGAGCTCGAGAGACAAGATCAAATATGAAAACTACGCAACATTAGGTTGAGGTCGTTTCGATCGATCCATGAAGGCCACCTAGATCGGACAAGATCGCAAGTTCACAACTCATCAGTCGCAAGAGCCCCCAACAACCCCCGCGTCGCCCTCTCTGGCGACACGGGGGGCGAATCCCAGCGACACCCACCGCCCTCCCCTTCTCCTCCCTCGTCGCGCCACCGCCGAAGCCCGGGCGGGCTCCAGTGATGGCGGCGGTGGGGCGTTTTCCCTAGGTCTCTTCTTCCCTCTCGTCTTGGGAGCATCTAGCGGCTGGAGGAGGGCCGTGGGAGCTTCGATCTGGACTTGCGTGCACGGTGACCTAGGGGTGCGGGGCTCCGTGGCGGGCGCTGGCCGGGGGCTGGCGGCGCTTGTATGCTCCGGCGCGTGGCTAGATGCTGCGGTGGAGGTTGATTCCTCTTCCCAGATCTGGTCGGGGCATGGTCGCGGTCGGCGGCGTCCCGGTCCGATGCGCTTCGGGCGTGCGGCGGCAGGACTCGGCGGCCAGCGAGGGCTGGATCCCGGGGCGGCGGCCCCGGGACGGCGGAGGATGTGTCGGCGGCCGGGGACTCGCGATGGGCGATGCGGCGGCCGCGGTGTTGGACGATCCGTGCACAAGAAGCTTGATGGAGGCCATTGGAACAGATCTGGGTGAAGACCTGCTCACGGCTGCTGCCGAGGCCGGCGATGGAGGCACTATTCGGTGTCGTTCCCTTGTTGAAGGCATCGATGTTGAGAAGTTTCAGGCCACTATTTGCTACCTCCTGGGGAAACCCTAGATCAGTAGATCGGATGACGGCGGCATTTTTGTGTCGTTCCCCTGTTGTGGCGTCATTCTTGAAGGTGTGCAAGGGCTCGAGGGACCAGTGGGCGAATTATTTGGTGGAGCGCACTAGTAGGAAAAGGGGCTTTTACCCCGGTTCATAAGGGCCTTTAGTCCCGGTTCTGGAACCGGGACTAAAGGGTCGTTACTAATGCCCTAGCCCTTTAGTCCCGGTTCTTACACGAACCGGGAGTAAAGGCCGTCCACGTGGACGGTGCGGGGAGCCCAGGCAGGAGGGCCTTTGGTCCCGGTTGGTGCCACCAACCGGGACCAATAGGCATCCACGCGTCAGCACCTGGCAGGAGCTGAGGTTTTTGTTTTTTTTGAAAGGGGGTGGTTTAGGGGTTTTGGGGGGTTAATTTAGGTGTTTCATATATTGTGTTAGCTAGCTAATTAATAGAGAGAAGTGTCCTCTCTTATCTCCGTGCTTTGTCGACGCTACGTACTATATACGTATGGAGAGGAGTAGACACGCTAGCTAGTAATCAAATGAAGGAAACAGAAGATCGTCATGAACATATATATATATGCATACAGAGAGAAGTGATATCGACCACCTCTCCTTCTCCGAGATATTGGTCGAACAACAAGTTCTCGTATATCTATCCGACACTACCGGCTACATATATACAATAATTATCTCTTACAATACAATCTCCTAATTATATTGTAGGAACACAGGGTCCACATAGTATTCTCCGTTTTCAGCGATCACGTGGTCAAGGAAGAATGCCGCCAATTCCTCTTGAATTCCTAGCATACGATCTTTTGCTAGGAGTTGATCCCGCTTCCGAAAAATCTAATTTGAAGAAGGGGGTCAATACATATATATATGAATAAATGAAACTCAACACAAATGATGGTAATAAAATAAAATTGTGAATATTATTGCTTACGCACTTCATATTGTTCTTCAGTGTAGCCCCGCTCACAGGTATGGTAGCGGATGGACTCGCAAATGTAGTATCCACAGTAATTATTCCCGGGTTGCTGCCACAACCACTTTACAAGAAATAGAGGTCAATCAAACTGATAAGCAAGCATGCTAAATGGTATTGATCAAACTAGCGCTTGAATCACTAGGAGATGCGCGGAACATGCTACTATAGTACTTACTTTCGGGTGTCTAAATTGCAGCTGGTTCGGCAGTCCCGAGGCTTTTGAGGTGAATTTTCTCCAAACCCTGCTAGACAAAGAAAACAATTACTTGATATCAGGAAATGAACAAAGTTGCTGATATGGTGGATAATGATCGATTTAACTTATTTCTGGAGCATTTGAGTCATGTTCGCATAGTCCTGGGATCTTTTCGTCTCGAGTCTAAGACGGTTACTACTCCCGGCTCAAGCTTAATCTCTAGGAGAATATAGTGGAAGCTGCATTACCATAACCTAGACTAATAAAGGGAAACCGAATATGCAGAAGACAGCAACACTCACTTGAAGTTGTAAGGAAAGAGTATTATATCTTTGTTTTGATTTATTACCAACGATTGTAGCAAGTTGGCCTCGGCTTCTTTGGCATGAAATTTAACCTGAGTTGCATCTATGAGATTTGTGTTAATGAACCCAATATCACCGATTTGTCTTTTCTTCAATTCGGCGATCTTCAATATGCATAATATAGTGAGGATAAGTATAAATACATGCAATGAAAGAGCTGATCTATATAGAGAGACTTAATGACAGAAGTAGTACTACTTACAGACAGTAGCAAGTGATCGTTGTTTTATCGAGGGACATTAGATTGTAAAACTGGAAGAAATCCTCAAATGGAACATTCAGCAGTTCAATTCCAACGAGGTCATGCTCCGGTTTAACTCTCAGCGTTAAAGTACTCATCCCATCAGACTCTCTGCAGGTTTTCATGTACCAATCATGTAGTCTTCGCATCATCGTGCTTAGAGATTTGACATCTTTGACGAGAGGCTTCCCGTAATGGTATTTGTGTTCGTCCACCTCCATGATTTCATAATGTACATCGTCGGGCAGGTAATCTCCAAGATCGGTATAACCGGGCACCATACCCGGATCATTAGCGACGATGTCTTTTGACACCTTGAGCGGGGGGCACGATTGGTTCTCTTGTTCGCCGAGCTGGGCAATTTTTTTCCCAGCTCGTCGTTCTTTCATCCTTTTATCACTGACAGTACTTCCCGACCGCTCCGCTTCGGCATATGCCTTTGCAAGAACGCGCTCATAGTTGCCTTTTGGCGGAGACTTTGGTGGTTTTGTCAGGGCAGCCAGAGTGCGCTTTGCTTTCACCGGATCTACCTTCTCCTCCGGAGGTGGATGTTTCTTTGCTTTGTCCCCTTCAAAGAAGTTCTTCACTTCGGCTCGCACGATCTTCGCGTTCTCCTCCTCCTCTCATATGGTAACTTCTCTGGAGTCTTCAGAGAAGGACCGAATCTGTATTGCCTCCCGCCTCTGGCAGCTGTACTGCTAGACGCCGGCAGAGCAGACGGAGCGGCTGCGGCTGTCTTCTTTCCTTGCTTACGAGGCGGAGGAGAAGGACTACGACGCGCCGGAGCAGCCGCAGCGGTGGCGGGTCTCTTCCGCCCTTGCTGACGAGGCAGAGAAGGAGGAGGCTGGCTGCTCTGGCGCGCCGGCGCTGGCGGAGAAGGAGGCGGAGTGCCGCCACGCGCCGGAGAAGGAGGCTGAGTGCCCTGATCACTCGCCGGAGGAGGAGGCGGAGGAGGAGGCGGAGGAGGAGGCGGAGTGCCCTTACTCGCCGGAGCCGTCCAGTTCGGAAGCTTGATGAGCTCCTTCCGCCATAGGCATGGAGTCTTCAGAGCTAAACCCAGCCGAGTCTCCCCTTCACCGGTAGGGTGGTCAAGCTGGAGGTCCTCAAATCCCTCAGTTATTTCATCCACCATCACCCTAGCATATCCTTCAGGAATCGGCCGGCAGTGGTAGGTTGCGCCGGGTTCAGTAGGTAAAACAGAGCCAACAGCCGCCTTGACTTTGAAGTTCTGCCATTCCGCCATAAGGTGGCAATGTTGAGACTCCGTGATAGCATCCACGGGGTAGCTAGGAGTAGCCGCATGCTCCAGCTGAGGCAGCTCGGTGGAAGCCACGCTGCTTCTACGCTGAGATGGCGGTGTAGCTTCGGGGGCAGTTTCGGCATCTCTATTGCTGTCTCGTTCCTCTAGCACTTGAACCCTTTCGTGCAGACGCTGAATTTGGATCTGCTCCACTTTTTTCCTCCTCTCCTGGGTTTTGTAACCGCCCGCGTCCGGAAAACCAGCCTTCCACGGAACGGAGCCTGGTGTGCCTCGTGTCCGTCCAGGGTGCTCAGGATTCCCGAGGGCCATTGTGAGCTCGTCGTTCTCTCTGTCTGGAACGAACGTCCCTTGCTGCGCTGCATCGATATAGTGCTGAATCTTCTTGACGGGTATTGCAAGTTGCTCGTCCGTCCAATGACACCTCCCTGATACAGGGTCCAAGGTTCCGCCAGCCCCGAAGAACCAAGTCTGGCAACGGTCTGGCCAGTTCATTGTCTGTGGTTCGATCCCTTTATCAAGCAGATCCCTCTCAGACTTGGCCCACTTAGGCCGGGCTTTGAGGTAGCCACCTGACCCCGCGCGATGGTGAAGCTTCTTCTTCGCAGCATTCATCTTGTTTGTCGCTGACATCTTCTTACTCTTTTCCGATGTCTTGTGGGCCACAAATGCGGGCCATTGATCTCTGATCTTCTCATACCGGCCGATGAATTCAGGTGTCTCTTCTTTGTCGACAAACGTTTTCAGCTCATTCTTCCACCTCCTGAATAGGTCTGCCATCTTCTTAAGAGCATGAGACTTGATTAATTGCTCTTTAACTGGCTTCTCCGGATCCTCCTCTGGCGGTAGGGTGAAATTTGCCTTCAGCTCAGTCCAAAGATCATCTTTCTGCATATCATTGACATAAGACACCTCAGGGTCTTCCTTCTTAGGCTTATACCATTGGTGGATGCTGATCGGGATCTTGTCCCTAACTAGAACCCCGCACTGAGCAGCAAAAGCATCCTTTGTCCGGAGGGGTTCAATCGGTTGGCCGTCGCGCGCGATTGCTGTGATCTCAAACCTTTCATCCGAGCGCAACTTTCTCTTCGGGCCTCGTCTCTTTACCGCAGTTGTGCTCGATCCGGAGGGCTAGAAAAAAGAAGAAAGACGAGTGTTAATTAATATGTGTACATACCAAAACAATGAATGCATCAATTAGCTAGTCAGCACAGGCTTAACTAATATATTTACCTGGCCGGACTCTGTTCGGTCACCGGAGCCGTCACCACGGGCTCCTTCTTGCACCAGCATTGGGTCACCGGAGCCATCATAATCATGTCTTTCCTCCTCCACTCTTCGATCACCGCAGCCTGCTTCTTCACCCTGTTCTTCCAGACCATCATTGTCGTTAAGATACGACAAGATATCACCTCTGGCTAAGATTATGTCCCCCAACACCTCTTCTGCTTGCTCATCTCGTTCGTGCTCCATTGTTTCTGCAAATATTACAACATGGCAATTATTACACAAACATGACAGCAGGTGGATATATTAGTGCAAACGTAGACCTAGCTTATTCCGGGTTTGGGGTGGCCTAGGCAACGCTTCAAGGGTAGGGGCGCGGCGGGAGGGGGTAGGAGACCGACATCGTTTTTTTCTAGGGTTTGGGTGTCCTCGAGAGTTTTGGTCGAGCGAGAGGGCTGGGGGGTGCTCCCGTGGTATAAGTTATCACGATCGAGAGGGGGTATACATATCGACCGTCCATCATGTCGAAGTTATCTGGGAGGGAGTTATATATATCGACAACGACGACGTACATACACGGGAAAATAATGTTATCGGGGAGGGGGTATATATCGACCCCCCCCCACGTGTTGAAGTTATCGGGAGGGGGTTTTATATTGACAACGACGACATACATACACGGGAAAATAATGTTATCGAGGAGGGGGTATATCGACCCCCCTTCGTGTTGAAGTTATCCCCCCTCGTGTTGAAGTTATCGGGAGGGGGTAATATCGACAACGACAACGTACATACACGGGAAAATAATGTTATCGGGGAGGGGGTATATCGACCCCCCCCCCACGTGTTGAAGTTATCAGGAGGGGGTTATATCGACAACGACGACATATATACACGGGAAAATAATGTTATCGGGGAGGGGGTATATCGACCCCCCCTCGTGTTGAAGTTATTGGGAGGGGTATATATCGACGACGACAGACCCGATAAAACATAAGAAAACGAAGAAGAAATAAAAAGAGGAGAGAAGAAGAAAGGAATAGAGGAGAGGATTGAAGAAAAAAAAGAAAAAAAAAGAAGAAAAAAAAGAGGAGAAGAAGAAAGGAATAGAGGAGAAGAAGAAAAAATAGAAAATATCTATTTTTTCTTCTTCTCCTCTATTCCTTTCTTCTTCTCCTCTTCTTTTTCTTCTTTTTTCCTCTTCTTATTTATATCTCCTCTTCTTCTTTCTTTCCTCTTCTTATTTTCTTCTTTCCTATCCTTCTTTTTCTTCTTCTTCCCTTCCTAGCTAGATATATAAAACTTTTCTAAAATTGTAACTTTTGCATATATAAAACATTTCCATGTGGATCATCATTTCTCATATATATCGAATATATATCCATTGTCATATATAAAAACTTTCTATATATGAACAAAAAACTTTCTGTGAACAAAAAAACATTTTTGACATATATATTCATACATTTTGAACATCTACATACATACAATTTTTTTTGTTCACATATACATTATAGCCACATACACATATACATCACATATGAACAAAAAAATCAAACTAATAAAAATAAAAAAACAGAGCGGGGGCGGCG
The DNA here is from genome assembly GCF_002575655.3 of Aegilops tauschii subsp. strangulata. NCBI lineage: Eukaryota > Viridiplantae > Streptophyta > Magnoliopsida > Poales > Poaceae > Aegilops > Aegilops tauschii. The sequence continues at coordinate 74,581,285 of NC_053041.3, forward strand.
GCTCTCACAGCGGGGGTGGCTAGGACGATGGCGACGGCGGGGGCGGGGGCGGCGAGGGCGCTGGCGCACGGGGCCGGGACGGGGCGGGGGCGGCGAGGGCGCCGGCGAGCACGCGCGGGCCGGGCAGGGGGGCTCGGGGCGCCGAGGCGGCGCGCGCGAGCAGGGGAGCACGAGGCGGGGTGGCGCGTGGGGGCAGGGCGACGGCGACGAGCACCGGGCGGCGACCCGTCGAGGCAAGGGCGCGGGGCGACGGCGATGAGGAGCGGGCGGCGACGGCGAGCACGGGCAGCCTGGCGGCGTCGGGGGCAACTGGCGAGGTATGTCGAAAATTTCCTAAGTGTGGACTTATATAGCAAAACCTTTAGTCCCGGTTCGTGGCACCAACCGGGACTAAAGGTGGGCATTAGTCCCGGTTGGTGCCACCAACCGGGACCAAAGGCCTCTTTTCAGCAGCCCAAAGGGCGGGAAGCGGCGGCCTTTGGTCCCGGTTGGTGGCACCAACCGGGACTAAAGGGGGGGCATTGGTCCCGGTTGGTGCCACCAACCGGGACCAAAGGCCTTGCGCTGCCCGCGGCCAAAAGTTTAGTCCCACCTCGCTAGTTGAGAGGGGCTCGGAGTGGTTTATAAGCCCCACTGCGGCTGCCCTCTCGAGCTCCTCTCAAATGCAGGCTTACGGGCCTAATGTCACACTGTGCTGTCTGTGGGCCTATTGGGCCTTCTGCGGGCCTGAATCCTGGCCCAGGTTGGGTTTCTAGTCGTATTCAGGCCGTGGTGGCCCAATAGGTGGCAGTTTTTTAAATTTTTTCATTATTTATTTTCTTTTGTTTTTTGCTTTATTTTTTAATTCTTTTTGCTTTTAGGTCAGCAAAATTATAAACTGTCTGTTAGTGCCATTAGTTTTAGAAAACATATAAACTTTCTATTAGTGCCATTAGTTCTTTATGAAAATTCTTTTTGCTGTATTTAGTTTTTTTATTTTCCTTTTTGCTATATTTATTTTGTTTTATTTTTACTTACAACAAAAAACTTATTTATTTTATTTTATTTTGTTTCTAATTACTTATTTATTTTACTTTATGATAATTCTTTCTGCTATTAAAGTTTCTATAAAAAAAGTTCTTTATGAAAATTCTTTTTGCTTTTAATGATTAAAAATAAAAAAGAGGCGCAATGCGTGTTGATTTGCTTCAAGCCTTTCGGAATAGTGTAGACTGCACTGCACATAGCTCGATGCAGTCTACCTTATTCCTCAAGGCTTGAAGCTAAGCAACGTGAGCATTGCGCCTCTTCATCATCGTCTCTGCACTCAGGGCTTATAAACCGCTCCTAGTGCCTCTCAGCTAGCGAGGTGGGACTAAAAAACTGCTTAGCTAGTAAGAAACTCTAGTACCGGTTCGTGCCACGAACAGGTACTAAAGGTGCTCGTGGGGCCACAGCCTCATTAGTACCGGTTCGTGGCACCAACAGGGACCAAAGGGTGGAATTGGTCCCGGTTCGTGCCACCAACCGGGACCAATGGCCTTGCACAGCGGCGTGGTGGTGAGTTTAGTCCCACCTCGCTAGCTAAGAGAGAGCCGCACCTGTTTATAAGGTGCGGTGCGCCTGAGCTGTCGAGCTCCTCTCTAAAGCAGGCTTACGGGCCTAACCTCTCTGCACTCAGGGCTTATAAAGCATTTCAAATGAACTCTGAAAAGGTTGAAAGTTGGCATGGTATCATCATTTCATCCACATAGCATGTGCAAGAAAGTTGAGAGGGTTACGGCAAAAACTAGATGCACTTCTTGTACAAAACGGACAATGGTATCATACTCGTCTATTACAAAGTTGGCATGCTATCATCATAATAGTTGCGGGAGAAAGTCTTCACTTTTTCTTCGCTTGTGTCATTTGCTTATTGCGCCGTAACCATGGATAATCTTCATCGTTTATCAGGATGCTTGGGTCAGCCTTGACTTTGAAGGGAGGAATTTCATGAAACTTTTCATAATCTCCAGACATGTCTGTCTTGCCCTCCACTCCCACAATGTCCCTTTTTCCTGAAAGAACTATGTGCCGCTTTGGCTCATCGTATGATGTATTTGCTTCTTGATCTTTTCTTTTCCTCGGTCTGGTAGACATGTCCTTCACATAGATAACCTGTGCCACATCATTGGCTAGGACGAACGGTTCGTCAGTGTACCCAAGATTGTTCAGATCCACTGTTGTCATTCCGTACTGTGGGTCTACCTGTACCCAGTCTCCTGACAGATTGACCCATTTGCACTTAAACAAAGGGACCTTAAAATCATGTCCGTAGTCAAGTTCCCATATGTCCATTATGTAACCATAATATGTGTCCTTTCCCCTCTCGGTTGCTGCATCAAAGCGGACACCACTGTTTTGGTTGGTGCTCTTTTGATCTTGGGCGATCGTGTAAAATGTATTCCCATTTATCTCGTATCCTTTGTAAGTCAATACAGTCGAAGATGGTCCCCTGGACAACGAGTACAACTCATCACAAACAGTGGTGTCACCTCTGAGACGTGTTTCCAACCAACTTCTGAAAGTCCTGATGTGTTCACATGTAATCCAGTCGTCACACTGCTCCGGGTGTTTGGAGCGCAGACTGTTCTTGTGTTCATCGACATACGGGGTCACCAAGGTAGAGTTCTGTAGAACTGTGTAGTGTGCTTCAGACCTAGAATATCCGTCCCTGCATATTATTGAGTTCCCCCCTCCAAGCGTGCCTTTTCCAGTCAGTCTCCCCTCATACTGCGATTTAGGGAGACCTATCTTCTCAAGGCCAGGAATGAAGTCAACACAAAACCCAATGACATCCTCTGTTTGATGGCCCATGGAGATGCTTCCTTCTGGCCTAGCGCGGTTACGGACATATTTCTTTAGGACTCCCATGAACCTCTCAAAGGGGAACATATTGTGTAGAAATACGGCCCCCAGAATGACAATCTCGTCGACTAGATGAACTAGGACGTGCGTCATGATATTGAAGAAGGATGGTGGGAACACCAGCTCGAAACTGACAAGACATTGTGCCACATCACTCCTTAGCCTTGGTATGATTTCTGGATCGATCACCTTCTGAGAGATTGCATTAAGGAATGCACATAGCTTCACAATGGCTAATCGGACGTTTTCCGGTAGAAGCCCCCTCAATGCAACCGGAAGCAGTTGCGTCATAATCACGTGGCAGTCATGAGACTTTAGGTTCTGGAACTTTTTCTCTGGCATATTTATTATTCCCTTTATATTCGATGAGAAGCCAGTCGGGACCTTCATACTGAGCAGGCATTCAAAGAAGATTTCTTTCTCTTCTTTCGTAAGAACGTAGCTGGCAGGACCTTCATACTGCTTCGGAGGCATGCCGTCTTTTTCGTGCAAACGTTGCAGGTCCTCCCATGCCTCAGGTGTATCTTTTGTCTTCCCATACACGCCCAAGAAGCCTAGCAGGTTCACGCGAAGGTTCTTCGTCACGTGCATCACGTCGATTGAAGAGCGGACCTCTAGCTCTTTCCAGTAGGGTAGGTCCCAAAATATAGATTTCTTCTTCCACATGGGTGCGTGTCCCTCAACGTCATTCGGAATAGCTAGTCCGCCGGGACCCTTTCCAAAGATTACGTGTAAATCATTGACCATAGCAAGTACGTGATCACCGGTACGCATGGCGGGCTTCTTCCGGTGATCTGCCTCGCCTTTGAAATGCTTGCCTTTCTTCCGACATTGATGGTTGGTCGGAAGAAATCGACGATGGCCCAGGTACACATTCTTCCTGCTTTTGTCCAGGTATATACTTTCAGTGTCATCTAAACAGTGCGTGCATGCGTGGTATCCCTTGTTTGTCTGTCCTGAAAGGTTACTGAGAGCGGGCCAATCGTTGATGGTTACAAACAGCAACGCGTGCAGGTTAAATTCCTCCTGTTTGTGCTCATCCCACGTACGTACACCGTTTCCAGTCCACAGCTGTAAAAGTTCTTCAACTAATGGCCTTAGGTACACATCAATGTCGTTGCCGGGTTGCTTAGGGCCTTGGATGAGAACTGGCATCATAATGAACTTCCGCTTCATGCACATCCAAGGAGGAAGGTTATACATACATAGAGTCACGGGCCAGGTGCTGTGATTGCTCCTCTGCTCCCCGAAAGGATTAATGCCATCCGTGCTTAAACCAAACCATACGTTCCTTGGGTCAGCTGCAAACTCAGCCCAGTACTTTCTCTCGATTTTTCTCCACTGCGACCCGTCAGCGGGTGCTCTCAACTTCCCGTCTTTCTTACGGTCCTCACTGTGCCATCGCATCAACTTGGCATGCTCTTCGTTTCTGAACAGACGTTTCAACCGTGGTATTATAGGAGCATACCACATCACCTTCGCAGGAACCCTCTTCCTGGGGGGCTCGCCGTCAACATCACCAGGGTCATCTCGTCTGATCTTATACCGCAATGCACCGCATACCGGGCATGCGTTCAGATCCTTGTACGCACCGCGGTAGAGGATGCAGTCATTAGGGCATGCATGTATCTTCTGCACCTCCAATCCTAGAGGGCATACGACCTTCTTTGTTGCGTATGTACTGTCGGGCAATTCGTTATCCTTTGGAAGCTTCTTCTTCAATATTTTCAATAGCTTCTCAAATCCTTTGTCAGGCACAGCATTCTCTGCCTTCCACTGCAGCAATTCCAGTACGGTACCGAGCTTTGTGTTGCCATCTTCGCAATTGGGGTACAACCCTTTTTTGTGATCCTCTAACATGCGATCGAACTTCAGCTTCTCCTTTTGACTTTCGCATTGCGTCCTTGCATCGACAATGACCTGGCGGAGATCATCATCATCGGGCACTGGTTCCTCTTCATCTTCAGCAGCTTCCCCCCTTGCAGCATCATTGGGCACATCGTCTGGTTCCTGTTGATCTTCAGCAGCTTCCCCCGTTGCAGCATCACCGTATTCAGGGGGCACATAGTTGTCATCGTCCTCTTCTTCTTCGCCGTCTTCCATCATAACCCCCATTTCTCCGTGCCTCGTCCAAACATTATAGTGTGGCATGAAACCCTTGTAAAGCAGGTGGGCATGATGGATTTTCCGGTCAGAGTAAGACTTCGTATTCCCACATGTAGGGCATGGACAACACATAAAACCATTCTGCTTGTTTGCCTTAGCCACTTCGAGAAAATCATGCACGCCATTAATGTACTCGGAGGTGTGTCTATCACCGTACATCCATTGCCGGTTCATCTGCGTGCATTATATATAATTAAGTGTGTCAAAAACCATTACAGAACATTATGAATAGATAATTAAGTGACCAAATTAATAGAAGTTTATCATCACATTAGAACCAAAGTACATACATAGTTCTCATCTAACAACATATATATACCTCTCCAGAGCATCTAATTAATTAAACCATACATTGAAACTATGTAAAACATTTCAATGTGAAAACAAATGCGATCATAATCGCAACCAAGGTAACAATTGATCCAACGGCATAATGATACCAAGCCTCGGTATGAATGGCATATTTTCTAATCTTTCTAATCTTCAAGCGCATTGCATCCATCTTGATCTTGTGATCATCGACGACATCCGCAACATGCAACTCCAATATCATCTTCTCCTCCTCAATTTTTTTTATTTTTTCCTTCAAGTAATTGTTTTCTTCTTCAACTAAATTTAACCTCTCGACAATAGGGTCGGTTAGAATTTCCGGTTCAACCACCTCCTAGATAAATAAAATCTATGTCACGCTGGTCGGTATATTTGTCATAAACAATAAATGAATCAAATAGTTATAAAAAGATAATATATACCACATCCGAATCATAGACAGGACGAGGGCCGACGGGGGCGGATACCAAAACCATCGCACTATGTAATAAGAAGGAATAAAATAGTAAGAAAATTAGACAAGTATCTATCTAAAGTAAGAATTTTTTTCTTTCAAAAAGAAGATAAGAACAAGAGGCTCACCACGGTGTTGCCGGCGACGAGATTGGCGCGGGCGGTCGACGGCGGTGAAGACGGGAATGGGACGTGACGGGCCGCTAAACCTAGACAAATCTCGAGGAAAATGGAGCTTTGAGGTCGAGCTTCGAGAGGACAAAGCTTAACTAGTGTGGCTCGGGCATTTCATCGAACACCTCATGTGCATAGGAGGTGAGCTAGAGCATCACAAAGCCCTCCCCTCGCCGGCCAGAGAAAAAACAGAGCACTGGAGTGCTCTGCTCGCGGGCGAGGGGTATATATAGGCACCTCATTGGTCCCGGTTCGTGGCATGAACCGCTACTAAATCCGGGCCTTCTGTCCCGGTTCATGCCAAGAACCGGGACAAATGGTTGTGGGCCAGGAGTGAGGACCATTAGTCCCGGTTCGTGGCTCGAACCGGGACAAATGGTTCCATACGAACCGGGACCAATGCCCACGAGGCCCCGGCCGGCCCCCTGGGCTCACGAACCGGGAAGAATGCCCCCATGGGTCCCGGTTCGTGACTGAACCGGGGCTAATGTGAAAACTGCCCTGTGACCTATGCCCTGTTTTCTACTAGTGGCGGTGCTTCATCCTACACATTAATGGTGGTGTATCTCGGCGGCGTGGCGCAGTGGAGACTCGACGTCCGATGTGTGGCGAGGGACTCGCGCAGGAGGGTGACGTTGTCTGGCGTCATGATGGCGTCGATGGCAGAGAGGCCGTGCAAGGTGGATGCAGCAGTACAACACTGAAGATGGATTGGTGGCAGGTGGCTGCGGCCTCATACCCAGCAGGCGTCTTGGTTGAGAAGTGAGCCGGACCGGTGGGTGCCCCATACCCGACAGGCGTCCTGGCTGGGACCTCAGGTCTTAGATGTTAGGTTTGGCTGCGAGGTCTGTTTGGTATTAGGCCCAGACTATCAGCATCCTTCATCAACTGGATAGGAGTAGCGACAGATGTTGCCTCGACGGTGGTTTTAGTCATACTGTTGTATCACTTTGTAAGATCTTGGATGAATAATTAATAAAATGGCTGCATGCATCATCCAGATGCAGAGGCCGGGATCCTCCTCCTTTTTAAAAAAAAATCAGTTGCACTTGCACCTTGCATAGCAACAGGTCTACAGGGCAACAGCCTTACATCTATCTAATGTCAGCTAAACTGCCAGAGGTCCAGGGACAAAGACGAACCGAACACCAAACTAGGCAAGTTTAGCGTAGCCGGACACGATCGATCAGGCATCGCTGTCGTCGTCGTCGCTGCTGCCGACTCGCCGCTGTGGTTTGAAGCAGTCGACGTCTTGGTTGGCCTTCTGGCAGGCGTCGATCCAGTCATGGTAGACGCCCACGGGCTCGGTGAGGTAGTGCGCCGTGGTGTGGTAGGCCTCCTGGCAGACGTACCAGACGGCGGTGGCGACGAAGAGCTTGAGGTCGATGGTGCAGGACACGCCGCCGGGGTGGTTGCAGAAGGGGCAGCAGAAGGTGGTGTCCAGCTTGGGCGCCGGCTTCTTCCTCGACGCCATCTTGGAGCTCATCGACTTGCGCTTCGCCATCTCTCTCTGCACCAGAGATCGCAGGTGGGTTCTTCGAGACGAGATTTGTGCGTGTAGGGAAAGCATTGGGTGTGCTTATAAAGCATTGGGCACCAATGCATTGCGTGGTGTGGCGGTGCAATGAAGCCATTAACGAGTCGGAGCCAGATTCCAATTCGAAATGGCCGCAGTCCGCCTGGGCTACGCATTGCTGGCTGGGTTGGTGCTCCGCGCGGTGGGAAAATTACGCGCTTTTTTTTTCTTTCTTTTTTTTTGCGGGAAAACAAATCAAATGATATAAAACCACATACGTCCTCAAGGTAGATCTTAAGTTTTTTTGCTGTGTGTTTTTGATTACCTCATTTCATGAGTTCACTAGTATTTGGCCTATTTTTATTGTCCAAAAATATGGGTCATTAGTATTTCTTTTATTTAAAGAGAGATTCCTCTCTGATTTTCATTACTAGAAACCTGGATTCACTACTAGAATTGTGGAGTTGTTCAAGAGGCTTGCTCCGGTGCACCCCCCTAACTCAATTTCCTAGGGGTATTCTTGACCCCCGCCATCTATTTTTTCTCCGGCCCGCCGCTGCCCATATCCAAGCCCCGTAGCCCATATCCAAGCCCCGTATAACCCGTATGACCCATACGTATGTATACGGTGACATCCCGAAAAAAAAGGATGACACGACCCCACGACGGCCGATCCATCAATCACGCAGCTCAATCAATCACGCAGCTCCTCCATCATTCTGGTGAGTTTCTGTAGGAATATCGGCGGCAGCGATCTTATCGCCGGCGATCTCGTCCGAGAGCGCGCGCGGCACCGTCGTCAACCTCCAGCGCTCGTAGGTACCGCATCCCGTTTCCCCACGTTTGTCTCACTCGCGGCAGCATCAAACGAACTGCCGCTGTTTTCGTCGTAGTGGTTAACCTAGCGGGGCGGGCAACCTAGCTTTCTGGCGGTCCAGGCCATCGCAGATCTTGTTCTGGTAGTGCTGCTCGTCGTGATATACACAGTGATCACGCGGGCTAAAGTGGGTTTCTTCTTTCTAGGGTTAACCTAGCGTCGGTTGCCGTCGGTTGTGTGCACGACGGCTCCGTTATTTGATGCGGCGGCTTACCTAGGTATCCGGCGATCCAAAATAATCACGACTGGTGCCGTGGGCTAGGAATCCGGTGGTGCATGTTATCACAGGTAGCGCTGCTTCTCGTGATCCAAAGTGATCACGTACTGGATTCGTGGGACGTACCTTAACGCCGCTTGGTGTGGAGAGGGGGGAGGATCCATGGCCGATCAGAGGTCGTTGGCGTCGGTTGTGTGCACGATCTGAACGCCCTCAGTTGGGGCGCTCTCCGGTTGGTGTAGTTTATTTAACATCCGTGATCGTGCGCTAGGTGTTGTATATGTCAGCATTGATAATGTTTGCACATGTGATGATACATATTAATTGTTGTAGGAAATGGCGGACGATGAGTTAACTGATATGATGTATGACATGGAGTTTGGAGAACTGATGAAAGACTAGATAGAAGATTGGTCAGATGATGAAAATTCAGATCGTGGAGATAGGTCAGAGAATGGGAACGTATTGGAAGATCTTAATGTGAGTGGCATTATCATGTTGTAATTTTTTGGTGGCATCCGACAATATTATATTTTGAAAATTTATAGATGGATGAACATGATGATGGTCAGGAAAACAATGAGCATGATGATGGTGAGGAAAACAACTCGGAGATCTCGAATGAAGATTACGGAAGTGGAATTTTTTGTTGGCATGCATGCAAATTGAATTAATCCTGGAATATTATATGATAAGTACTTATGTATTTGTGTTATATTTTTCAGCTCATTTCCGAATGTCATAATGCGTACGACTATTACGGTGAATCCGACGCGGAGACAGGCCTTGATGTCGAATCATTAGCTGCATCTGATTCTGGGGAGTCGCAATCGTCGGTCATCATGAGTGAGGTATGTATGTAATCAATGTTGTATGGAAGTAATGTTATACCATAGAAAACTGTTTTCATGGCTATGTTATGATTGTGTAGGTGACAGAAGTTGAGGGGAAAAAGAATGTCCAAGATACTGCTAGTGCAGATGATAAGAGGGATATGTTCATGCAGATAATACAAATGACTTTTACGTCTCACGAGGCTGCGTATGATTTCTACAACAGCTATGCTAGAGATAATGTTTTCAGCATTAGAAAGAATAGGGTCAGGTATAGCAAAACCGAGTCACGTCATATGCGTTATAGGCGGTTTGTTTGTTCCAAACAAGGAAAACGTGACAGCAGGTTGCTAACCGAGGAAGGACACAGCCGTAGGCTCAGACCCGAGACACGCTGCCACTGCGAAGCGCACCTGACCGTGAAGCTTGACCAAAAGCGTGGGGTTTGGTATGTTGATAGTTTTGAGGACAAGCATAGCCATATCTTGGCAGGACCGGACGAGGTACCTTTTCTTTGGTCCCACAGAAAAATCAAAGAGTACCAGAGAGCTGAGATACTGTCCATGGGAGCTGCAGGGATTAGAATTCACGACATGATGGATACCTTCATCAGCAAACATGTATGGTATGGCGGTGTTGGTTTTACCAGGCGTGAAATATACAACCTTTGCGCCAGGGAGAAGAGGAAGCTGCTTTCAAAAGGTGATGCTGCCACAGTCATAGGCATCATGGTCAGTAGGAAACAGAGGGATCCTAGCTTCTTTTTCGAGTACAAGCTAGACAAGGAAGGACATATGAATAGGATGTTCTGGTGTGACTCCCAATCTCGTCATGACTATGAGGACTTCGGCGACGTGCTTGTATTTGACAGCACGTACAAGATGAACCGGTATGGTATGCCATTCATACCCTTTGTTGGTCTTAACAATCACCGGAAGACCACTGTTTTTGCTTGTGCCATAGTTTCGGACGAGACCGAAGAGACATATGTGTGGCTGCTGGAGACTTTTTTGAGGTCCATGTGTCAAAAGATGCCTATGAGTGTTATCACGGATGCCGACGCTGCGATGATCAAGGCAATTCGCCAAGTCTTGCCAGACGTGTGGCACCGTATATGTACGTGGCATATAGAAAAAAAATATGAATATTCACCTCAGTCACAAGTTCTTGAAGGAGTTCCGAACTCTTCTGTACTACAGCACGTTCACGGCCACGTTTGAGGAGAGATGGCACGCGTTTTCCAAAAGATGGCAGTCAGAAAAAACAGTAACATGGTTGAGACGGATGTATAAGAAGAGGAGACTGTGGGCCGCGGCTTATCTGACAGAGGGTTTTTGGCTTGGCATGAAAAGCAACCAGAGGAGTGAAAGTCTAAACTCATGCCTTCACCTCCACCTAGACGGTGAAATGACCCTGGTGGATATGATTTTGCACTATGAGAACGCCGTTGTACGTATCCGTGAGAATGAGGCACGAGATGATTGCACGGCCTCACAGAGTTTACCGGTGCCAGTTACTAGCTCGAGGGAACTTGAGATAGCTGCTTCTGACGTCTTCACTCCAGCAAACTTCTATATGTTGCAAGTTGATCTTAGGAAAATTGGTGGCATGGAGATTGTAGAAATAAAGCTCGGAGACGGATCACAGCAGTACATCGTGGCCTGGAAGAATAACCGAAGAGCCGTTTTTGGGTGGAGTACATTCCAGTAAATTCCGCAGAAACTATAAGGTGCAGCTGCAGAAGAATGATTCGAAAGGGTCTACCTTGCAAGCACATATTCCATGTACTGAAGTACTTGAATATATCTGAAATACCAAAGTGTTTAGTTCTTGTGCGGTTCACGAAAGACGCAAGGTTGGGACTGCCCGCCAGGCGCACAAGCGATCTGTTGGGATTTGGATGGACTGGAGCAGCTGAAAGAATGAAATATAGCCAGGTCAGTGTGTTGGCTTCAGAAGCTATGCATGCAGCATGCAAACACCCAACTTTGTGGGATCAGTTACAGGAGAGTTTGAAGGCCGTGATAGCTAAGAGCCATGAGTATGATCAGCTAAAGGAAAATTTGAGTAAGAAAACGGCTGATCTTAGTACTTGTGCAATTGAATATGTAGATGATGGTGAAGGCAACATAGTTGAAGTTCATGATCCTATTAAAGTATCAACGAAAGGTGCAACTAAGGTAGATGAGAACCGCCCTATGTCGAAAAATGGTAGGCCACTTTCGTACGACGAGATCAGAATCACGTGCGGCGCATGCAAATTGCTAGGGCACACTAAACGCAGCAAGAAATGCAAACTAAATAAGAAGTAAGTTTTTGTATGCATTGTAGGTTATAATTGTTTTTAACTTGTCATTCATTAACTTTTCCTGTTATCGTGTGCAGAAGCGTGGTGGGCGAAGAAGAGTAGAACAGTTGCTAAAGTTATGTTAGGATGAATCCAGTGATCTAATAGTGAGGTGTTTACAATGTGTTACTGCATACATGATACATGATATATACTATTGCAAGAGGCCAGTACCTTGAGATAGTGCTTGTAGCATATATGGACTAAACAGGAGGCGGTCACTAGGGACTTTAATCATGGAAAATGGATAGCATTTTAGCCATTGTAATGATGGCATCTTTTGTGTTGTCCACTGTAGTTATATTATATTAGAAAACTAGACGATACCTGGCATGTTGTTGCGGGAATGTTTTGCAATATATTCATAGAGAAATGGTTACGTGTAACATGTATATGTTGTTGCGGGAATATTTTGTTTGCATGTTGTGGTGGACCTTTCTCCATACATGTTGAATGACGAGGTGGCAAACTTGCATGTTAAGAGAAATAGGTTAGTGGTGGCTAGTTGTTTAGATATAGAAGATGTAATTATGTGTGGTAATAATTAAAAAAAATTCACTCCTTTGGTTCACCACCATTTAGATATAGATGATACCAGCTCACTTTGGTCTATAGTATAGACTTCGTACCAAAAACCCACCATTTCCCCTTATAAAGAAAAGAAAAACCCACCATTTTATGGCTTGTAGTGTAACTCGGGCCGCTTGTCGCGATGACGTGGAGGGGGGGTGACGGATGCCGTAAGACGGCGCGACACACGGCCGCTCCCATTGCCGAGCCCATTTAACAATTTTTATTTTGATTACAGCCCGTTTAAATGGGCCGCGCTAGCCACCTGGTCGGGGCGGTTCTTCCCTCGCGATCTCCACGCGCGTTCTATCTATCCACTGCAACCACCGCCGCCGCTGCCGCCACCGATCCACGTCTTGCCGCCGGTCACGTTACGCCATGGTTTCGTGGAGCGACGAGTCGAGCTCTTCTTCGGATGGCGAATCCGTGACTAGCCTGCAGGTACGCTCCTACTATATAATCTCCAAATAGTGCTAGGCTTAGGGTTAGAGTTCTTCATTTCCGGTATTTAACGCAGGGCGTTGATTTGTGCATTATCTCTGTTGTTTCGTTTAGCTTCCTACGACTATCCCTTGCTATGAATGGAGTGGCATTGCTCACGATCTGTCTTCTCGTTGTCTGCATCGAGATCCTTGCGTCAGGCTAGTTGCTTTTGATTCCTTGGACACTGGCAGACGTTTTCTTGCATGTGGTCAGAAGGTATGTTGTTCCGTACTGTAAATATATGTTTAAATTACCTCGTGCTCGATTTACTTCGCGGTAATCCATTGTTCTGCCCAAAATTGCATACATTTCAATTAATTTGTGCATTTACAAAGTTCGTATTTATGTTGTTTTTTTACGGTCTAATATTTGTTTTAGCACATAATAGCATATACTTGTAGTTAATTGATCTATATATATATATGTATATCATTGCATGCTACATTTTGTGTTTATATGATTGAGACCATATTTTTAGTGCATTGCATGTAATTGTATTGCATTTGTGCATATATGATTGAGACCATATTTTTTCATACTGTAGGAAGAAGTGAAATGTAACTATGTGGAATGGGTAGACCCGGAGTGGTCAGTGGCTACGAAGTTCTGCCTGAGAGAACTGTGGAGCATGTATGACGAGAAGCTGAGACAGAATATTAAGAATGCTGAAGAAAAATGCATGTTAATTGGAGAAAAGAGGAGGACGGAGGAAGAGCTGAGATTTTTCAAAATGGACTTTGCTAAACTGGTGGCTGATAAGGAGGATGCTCTCACGCAGTTGGGCAATGCAAGATTGTCACTTAGCGATCTCAAAGAGGAGTTGGAGAAGAATAAGATGGCAGATCATGGTTGTGCCAATCTACATCAGGTCCTGAGGGTAAAGGCTGAGAAAGACCGGGACCGGGTGGTGCTAGAGAGAGACCAAGTGATGAGAGAGAGGGACCAGCTGAAGCAAGAGAAGAAAAAACTTGAGTATATTATTGTAGATTTTCTCAAACAGAAACATGGGAACGTTGATAAGATCAAGAAGCTGAAGGAGATTTGTGATGAATTTTAAGTATGTTTTGTGGTTTATTGTTGAACAGAATGATCAAGTCCTATCTGCATTGTGGCCAGTTCATTTGTGTAAGGTCTAAGTATATTATATTAACCAATAAATTATATCACTTTCGAAATAGTTTGCCCTTGTTTGACCTGCATCCTAATGCGGGTTCTTGGCTAAGCACTGAAATTATTTTGCTTCCACCGGAGCTCTAAATCGTACTGATCAAGGGGGCGAAATAGTAGTTGATCATGTGATTGATGGTGCTACTGATCCTGATCTTCATGATGCAGAAAAGGAAAAGGCTAACAAAAATGCAGCAAAAAAACTATGCAACGAGATTTGAAGCAACACATAACGCCAAGGGAGTCTGGCGCAAGACACGAGGAAGATCCACCTGTGGACGCCGATCCCGAGAGATCCAGCGGCAATCATGCGCACGGGATCCCAGACGGATCTGCCTACTCCACCAACCGCAGAATCCACGGGTGGCCCGTCTGCGTCCAACACGCGGGCTGTCTCCACCGAGCGGTCGGGCGGGACCGGACCTGGCGCGTCCCCCCGCGACAACTGGCGCTCGTCGACTGGGTCGCCCGCGCTGGGACCGGATCTGTCGTTGTCTCGGGCGCGGGATCCCACACCGGATGGCACGACAGCCGAGGTTGATTCTCAGGCAAACAAAAAGGAATTTATCAACTTTTTTTCTTATTGTTGAATAATGCCAAATCAAATCAAAAAAATATGCAAAAGTAAAAAGGAAATGAATTACTCTTCCATGGAAGAAAAGAATGAACACAGCAGCAAAAAACATTAAGGTAGAACAAATGAAGGGAAGCAAAAATTTATTGGTACGAAGCGTATAGACTGACTGCATTACACATACACAAGTATGTGTGAGCGACCAAAAATCCACACAAAATCCATGGTATAGTGCTTATTACATGAATGATAGAAAATCAAAGTTGTCCATGCCGGGAAATGTGCTTCCGGACTTAAAACAAACGACTGAAACTAGAATCTTGAATCATGTATGATGTCTTCACGCCTTGCTTTTCTTTGCGATGTCGCGGATTTTGTTCTTCACACATTCGAGCGTGTTGGTAGGTGAGAGAACCAACTCGGCGATGAGACGCCTTCTCCTTGCATTAACCGTGCCCTGCAATTTTTAGAACAAGGTTTAATGAATAGAAGTTGATATTATACGACAATTGTACAAGTGTATGAGCAAAGAAGACAAATTACCTGGGTAAAATCGGCGGTCCATCGATCCCCGTCCCAATGCTCCATAACTTCAATCACAAAAAGGCCACAAGAGTTCCTAATATATATGCAAACATTAGTCATCGTGCACACGAACATGTCTTTCGTAAGTAGAAAATGATGAACCATAACTCACCCGTCCTCTTGTAGTGGCATGTCGATCTGAGGTATGATAGGCCACTTAGTGACGTCTGGATATTTGCCAGGTGTAATACGGTTTGCCTCTTCCATATCAATTGCTATTGCTAGTCGCTATTTGAAAGAAAGTAGTAGTGAGAAACCATATAACATTTCATATGAAGAATGCTCAATGTCGGGGAGAGTACCAGTGCTTTCACAGTGTCAAGAGAGAACTCGAGAGGATAGAGCGAATCAAAAACTCGGAATTCTTTCTTGTGGTTGTGCATCACCATGGTGATCCAGTGTGTATTGCCGACGTTCAACGGGATAAACGACTGAAATGTGGAACACATTTGTAATCAGATGCAATTATGCTTGTTGAAATGAGTGTTAATGAACTAGTAAGAACATATCGTACCTTATCACGGACGGTATACTCGTCCAGAACCCTACGTACTGCTCCAGCTCTGCTTAGCGCACTATCCATGTTGTATTTCGACGGTTTAGGGTTGTCTCGTGCCTTAGCACGATCAACAAGGTATTTGGACCTCCAGGCTGGACAGAGGTGCCGATCATGACCAATGCGCAGAGCCAAATGTGTCTGATAAGCATCGATAATCTGCGTAAAATAATAGAACATTTTATTTTCATAAGTGACACCTAGATTATGCACTTAAATAGCAGGACATGGTAATAGATCTTACGTCATCCTCCAGCCATGTATGCTCAAGTACCGGTCGTATACTCTCCACAGTCACAGAGGTGCCACGTTCATTGTAGTAAACTCTTTTTGTCATATTCTTCTCAGACCGAGCAGCTGCCTCCACAAACGCAACAGCAGCATCGATGAGTCCGGTGTCAAATCATCCTTAACAGAGCCTTCCATGTCATTGTCACTAAACAGAGCTGCATGATAAATTACGAACGTCACGAACGGTGAGTACATGAAATGGTAGTAAATTAAGCACTAAGATAGCTACTAACGGTACCTCTAGTTGCGGTAGTGTTGCCGGATGGCTTAGTACCGCGAGCGCTTCGCTTGCCGGGCTTGTCAAGTTTAAAGGGGGATTCAAATTTCTTGGGAACAGTCCGTCGGCGCTTCCCGGATATAACATCGTCTTCTTTTGCAGTTGCTGCAGACTTTTTCCCCTTGCTCTTACCCACCATCCTGTCGATAGAACTTGCAGAAATGTCAATGTCGGACGATTCTGCTCGAGGAGAATTACCTACAATCCAAGGGTTCTCCGGTGTTGCGCCGCACTCATCAGTAGGCTTCGTTGTCTTGTCAACATTTAACTTGGCAGGTGTTTTCTAGTTAACAAAAAAATAATGTGATAGGTTCAGTTAACGAAAATGAAGATGCATAATTGAGATAAATGAAGACAAATAAATGAAAACATACTTCCTCATCATCGTTGTTCTGGTTTACAACAGGCGTCAGGCTGTGTCAAATCAATCACCGGCTCTAGACCGTCAGAGTCATCCTTGTACACGAATTCTTTTTTTCTGGCGGACCATTCTCAAAGGAATCCACTTCTAGGTCGGCATCGTTGTTGCCGGAAGCCGCAGCAGCCGCTGGCTTGTACATCACACCATTTTGGTTCAACTTCTCTAACAATCTCTGCATTACATAAAAAATATTAATTAATGTCGGCACGGTTTTGCAACTTCAAAAATGTTGTAAACATAGAATTAAGGGTGTGTCACCTCGGCTACTTGTTCTGGTATTTCCTTCATTTGGCTGCGTATGTAATCCATACACCGCTTCATGATGAGGTTCATCATCTCGTCCGCGTTTGACGCTAACTTGGACTTCTTTGCCGCACCAACGGCGGGCTTCATTTTTGGCTTTTCTGGTTCGGGTACTTTGCGCTCCTGCGCCCTATACTCCTTGGTTATGTTGTCTTCAATCTGCATGTGAAATACAAGTATATGTGATCAATAAAAATATTAATACAACTAATTATGTTATATAAAAGTTAAGAAGTACCCAACGTAATGAATTACCTTGATGTTACCACGGCCACGGCCTTGGTCATAATCAAACTTGTCTCTCCTTGAGGCTGCAGCTTCGGTCCAATTCCTCATTAGAGATTCCATGGACAAGCTAGAATTGAATGCGCATTCACCTTCCAGAGGCTGAACCTTCTCCCAGTACAGGTACTACATGAATATGAAAAATTACAATTAGTACTATACAGCAGGTAAATTAGCAATCATATTTTTTTTTGCAATGGTACAAGTCTGAAAGGTGTACCTGCAGGAGAGCTAAGTTCCCTCTCGGCCATTGGCGGAGGTGTTTGCCTTTCCTCACGTTGCGAAGGCAGTCTAGCAGAACCCGGAGGGTGAATGCATTCCAATTAATCTTGGATATACGCTTCACATCGTCCACCAATGCGTAATATTGCTTTGGTACAGTCTTGCTCGACATGGGAGCAAGAACTGTTCTAAGCAACACGAGGACAACTCTCCGAAGGAAATCGTCGTCGGCAGATTTATTTTTTGTGATGTCCACAATCAGATCATCGATGACTATGTTACCTGTGGTCTTGCTCAGGAATTGAGGCGGCACTCGATCTTTAACATCCTCACCTTCCTCACCGAGAATACCTTCTGCCGACAGTCCGTGGTTCTCCAAGGCCAAGATGCACTCAACATCCACGGCACCGAGAGACACTTCGCCAACCAAGTCTTGTACAATGAATCTGCCCTTGCTAGGATCAAATATCTCAACCATGTACCGGGTCAACAGTGTACGCATCTTCAGCGAAGGTATCTGAAGCATGCTATGGAGTGGTGTTTCGGCAAGTGCGGCCCGTTGACCGGAAGATAGACCGGCAATAAGTTTGCACCATTTTTCTACGGCGCAAACAATTTCTCCGTTGAGTTCATCCATCCTGTTAAAAAATATACTTGGTTATAGTACCATAAATTATGTAATCAACTTTTTTCCTAACATATTGTTGCATAAAACATAATAATGGAATACACTATCCCACAGTAGATAGAAAACTATACAACATAATTTATTCATACTGAAACATTCAGCAGAGACACGTGCAGCACATAAAATGACAGTTTAACAAGTACTTATTTAACCAATTAGTTTCATAATAAAAAGCAACATAATTTATCTAATCATTTATTTTCATATGGTACTGTACAAATAGATATAAGGATCGGTGACAGTGCCTAATTAACAGTAAATTGAAAAGAAAAAAACGAAATTATGCATACTGGAACATGCATCAAACAAACGTGCATCACATACAATATTAGTCGGCGTCTCATAGTTGCAACATGCATGTCTTAGGGCATTGCTATAACTTAAAGTGACTATGCTATAACTAACACTGATAAAAAATTGTTGTTTATTCATCAATCCAACCTACAAGTGAAAGACAACAAACAACATGCAGAAACTAATTTGCAATCGTAGGGCTATCTAATCAAATACACGCACAAACAAATCTAGTGTCATAGGCCTATCTAATCTAATACACGCACAAACAAAAAACATCTACTCCAACAGATGTAATGCGAAGATTATGCGCTAATTAATCTTAGTCCTATCGAATCTAACACACGCACAAAGAAAAGCATCATGGATGCGGTACGGTTGCCAACATACTGGATCGCTCGATGAAGATGGAAGTTGTCGGCGTTGTAACGTGGACGCAGTTCGTCCACGACGGCCAGCACGCGCTGACGACCTGGATGTTCTCGACGATCTTGCTGGGGTTGGGCCGATGCTAGGGACGCAGCTGTCGTCGACTCGGCGGTAGGAGCCGTCGTAGACGACATGAAAGACGATGCCGAGACTAAATAGGAGGAGGAGGATCTCCTAGGTCGTCGTAACCACCAGGGATAGAACGCCCGTGATCTTTGCCTTCCTTAGTTGAGGAGAGGCAGTACGTGCTCCTAAATTAAAGGGATAGGCTTCCCACGCTCGAGTTTTTTTTGTAGATTCCGATCCGGGAATTGTGTAACAAATCGCAGTTGCTCCTCTCTTTGAGCGATGAGGGGCTCGTTTCATGTACTTTTTTCTTTTCTTTTTCATATTAGAAAATTTTGATATCAAATAATTATTTCAACTCAACCAAATGGCCCCAAAAAAATTTCACAGAATGGGATGACCATGGACATCATGCATGCCAATTCTCATCGATTTCCGACACTCGATGCATTTACTAGGATTTTGCTGGCGAAAAGAACCCGAAACGTTGCCCGGACGTGACGCAACGTTCGTTCGGTGTTAGGAATGGCTCAAATGTTGCATGGGGGCCTACATTGGGCATCCTCACATGGTGCCAAAGTTTGGTGTCATTTCATGCAGGCCAGCACATAGCACATGTGCAATCACCATCATTCGGGTCTGCCGTAGGGGGAGCCCGAAGGACGTTGTTTTTCTGGACTCAACCAAATGACCCCAAAAAATTTTCACGCAATGGGATGACCATGGACATCATGCATGCCAATTCTCATCGATTTCCGACACTCGATGCATTTACTGGGATTTTGCCGGCGAAAAGAACCCGAAACGCTGGCCGGACGTGACGCAACGTTCGTTCGGTGTCAGGAATGGCTCACATGTTGCATGGGGGCCTACATTGGGCATCCTCACATGGTGCCAAAGTTTGGTGTCATTTCATGCAGGCCAGCACATAGCACATGTGCAATCACCATCATTCGGGTCTGCCGTAGGGGGAGCCCGAAGGACGTTGTTTTTCTGGACTCAACCAAATGGCCCCAAATTTTTTTCACGCAATGGGATGACCATGGACATCATGCATGCCAATTCTCATCGATTTCCGACACTCGATGCATTTACTAGGATTTTGCCGGCGAAAAGAACCCGAAACGCTGCCCGGACGTGACACAATGTTCGTTCAGTGTCAGGAATGGCTCAGATGTTGCATGGGGGCCTACATTGGGCATCCTCACATGGTGCCAAAGTTTGGTGTCATTTCATGCAGGCCAGCACATAGCACATGTGCAATCACCATCATTCGGGTCTGCCGTAGGGGGAGCCCGAAGGACGTTGTTTTTCTGGACTCAACCAAATGGCCCCAATTTTTTTTCACACAACGGGATGACCATGGACATCATGCATGCCAATTCTCATCGATTTCCGACACTCGATGCATTTACTAGGATTTTAAAAAACAATTCAAATGTAAAAAAGATAAGATCTGTTAGAATGAAGAAGTGAAATAAAAGATAACATATTATCTTACATTTTGAAAATATTTCAAATATAAAGAAGAGAGCAAATATTAGAATGAAGAAGTGAAATAAAACAGAACATTTTATTTTACAAACTAAAAACATTTCAAATATAATAAAGATAAGAAATATTAGAATGAAGAATTGAAATAAAACACACCATTTTAGTTTATATTTCGTAAATATTATCAATATAAAAACGAGAACGAACAAATGAAATAAAACACAACAAAATTTGGCATATTTTTTTAATTTTAGTAAACACTGTTAGAAATAATATAGAAAAAAGAGATTTGATTTTAAATATTAGAAATATAAACAAGAAAATAAATTTTGGAGTTAAGAAGTGAAAAACAAAGAGAATATAAAACAGATCAGTGCGCGGGTAAGGCTGCCCTGGGCCAGCCCGCCCGAATTGGGCCCAAGGCAGAGCCGCGCAAGGCACAGCGCAGCGGACAGCCGTGGGGTGGTGGGAGTTTAGTCCCACCTCGCCAAGCGAGAGAGCGCCGCACCGGTTTATATACCCGGCTGCGACTCCCCTCCCAAGCTCCTATCATATGCAGGCAGTACATTGCCTAACTCTCGGCCCCTCTGCCCCGTGGGGCCTACTAGCAGTAGAGATATTCTGCACCACGGGCCTGCATCCTGGCCCATGAACGGCTGGGTTCCTAGTCGTATGCAGGCCGTGGTGTATGAATTCTCCTGCTCTGGTAGGTGGGCACTTTTTTTGGCATATTGCCATGTGTTTTGATCTTCAAATCACACACTAAATTATACACATGCTCACTTGCATTCAATACACATTTTTTTGCATATATGACAAGTTAATGTTTTGACCTTCAAATCACCTAATAAATTTTACACATGCTCACTTACATGTAATACACATGGCTATTAATGGGATTTCAACAAAAATGAGGCCGTGGTGTATGAATTCTGCTCCCACATGCATGCCATGGTCATGGTAGGGTGTGCATAAAGTTTGGGATCATTTGGTGGGACCGGCAAGGAAAACCTCTTTCAAACTTGCCCTCCGGCAAACCCGAATGGTCCGGCTTGTACATCGTTCATGTGGAGGCATGCATGAGATGACCCCAACTTTTTCGGAGCATGTGGGCATGGCCAATGTGGTCCCCCAGGCAAGGTGTGCACGAATTCGGACACAATACACACGTTGCGTCATGTCGGGGCACTGTTCTAGGGTTTTATCGCTAACCTTGCAGGGTTAAGCTACGTATTTGAATCTAGAACCAAATTAACGCAACCTTAGAGTTGAAGAACTGGCTGATCCATATATCATTAATAATGCTCTATTTCCACTTCAAGCCAGCATAAACCTATATAACCAAAAGCCAGCATGGCCTGCAGTCTGCCTAACCCATCATCCTAGGCTTACAAAGTTCATGAGCACCGCAAAATAACAGCAACAACTACTAAAACATCGCAACAAAGTAAAGGCCACATCTTCAGCAGGAAGTAGAGTCTTCTTTTTTATCCTTCCAGTCTTGCCACGTTGATTCTCCACCCCTGCTTCGCTGTGTACACTTCACTTGCTACTCGCTCTAGCAGTCTTGCTCCCACCTCCAGCACCTTTTTTGTGGCTCCTTTGTCTGCAAAATAGATCAATCAACAATCCTATTAGGGGCTACATTTTTCATGCAGAGAAATAACTATAGTTTTCCCAATACTGCAGTACTAAAATCACATTTATTAGGGGCAACCAAACAGCTCACTGTAAATAAAACTAACATAATCTCAAATACTGAAGTATTCTCAAAGAACTTAGAACATAGTATGCTATCAAACGGGTCCAAACTGACTCACACAGATAGACTAACTGAAGACACTGACATGCCATCACTCTGTTTTCTTGTCCTTCAACTTGCTGATGCGCTTTGAGTGACGAATGCCCATACGGATGTAGGTCTCCGCTTCAATTGGCATGGTCCTGTCTCCGAGCTGCGGGATCCCTGGACCCACAATCTGCACGTCCGCCGGCTGCTCCTGGACAACATCATCCTGCTCCTCCTCTCCAGCACTGTCGTCCAGCAGCAGAACAACCTCCTCTTCCCTGCTCTCATCCTTGCTCTGCTCCACATCTTCGCTATCACTCTCATCCTCGCTATGCTCCACATCTTCACTATCACTGTCATCCTTTCTTTGCTCCACATCACTGCCAGAGTGAACATTGGACTGATCAACCGGAGCAGGCACTGCGAGCAACACTCCGACAAGATCTGGCACTGGAATAGGAGGGGCGCGGCGGCAGGAGCGGTACATGTACCACCTCGCATGCTGACGCGGATCCGGGGAGTTCTCCGCTTCGTTCATAGCCCAGAGGAAAACCTGGACTGGAACAACTCCTCGAGCAGGACCAAACAACGATTTCTTCTCATTGACCGTAAGCACTTTGATGAGACCCCTACCGTGGTCGATGAACATCTACAAGTTGGGAAACCAGCTGCAGATCTCCTCCACATTCGCCCTCTTCTCCAGATCACCCTGACAAAACTTCTCAACTGCCTCCTTCCACTTTTCTTGAGCGCGGCGGCAATCACTTGCCGACCGCGACCTCCTTCCCTTCTTGTCCCCCATCGCCGGCGACGCCAGATGTGAGATTTGAGCACACGGAGTGAATGGGGAACAGAAGCAAAGACCTAGGGTTCGTATCTGCCAGATGAAATGGGGAATTTTTCCCCTCTCCAGCTGATAACCGCGTGTGAGGCCGGCCTGGAACGGCCCACCCAAATTAGGCCCAAATCAAAGCCGCGGCAGGCACTGTCTCGGGGTGGTGGGAGTTTAGTCCCACCTCGCCAACGGAGAGGAGCTCACACCGGTTTATAAACCCACCTGAGCTAATCATCTCAAGTTCCTATCTAAAGCAGGCAGCTCATTGCCTAACCAGTCTCTCTCTGCCCCGTTGGGCCTACCGGCAACTTATATACATTCACCGCGGGCCTGCATCCTGGCCCAATGGGTTACTAGTCGTATGCAGGCCGTGGGGTTTCATAAAAATGCTGTTGGTAGGTTGGCATTTTTTATTATTTATTTAATTTTTTTGCATATGTCACATGTCTAATTTTTTGCATATGTCACATGTCAAATTTTGCAAACAAGTTTGAACCATTAAATTTTCAAATTATAAATTAAATTTAAAAATATTAAAAATATTTGGACCAAACATTTCCACCATGTGAGGATACCCAAAGTAAATTTTTTAATTTGTATTCAATTTTTTGCATATGTCAAATTTCTAATTTTGCACACAAGTTTGAAACAAAATATGTCCTCTAGACTGACTGGTCAAAATATCGGTCTATACCTCAAGGGGGCATTGTAAAGTATTATTTTTCCAAATTATTTTTCATAGCCATGTTTGGCACATGTGGGTCACCATGTACAAGAAAATTTGGGTGATTTGGAGGTGGTGGAAAAAATCATGTATGTTCAAAAACTGGCTTAAGTTAGACCAAATGGCCCCTCCGGAATGCGATGATTTTTTCGACCACCTCCAAATCACCTCAGTTTTGTCACACATGATCTCTTGCACAAACAAAGCTAGTTTTCCAAGGTTTTAAATTTTTTGAATTTTTTATTAATTTATAATGCCCTCTAGACTGACTGGTCAAAACATCGGTCTATACCTCAAGGGGGCATTGTAAAGTATTATTTTTCCAAATTATTTTTCATAGCCATGTTTGGCACATGTGGGTCACCATGTACAAGAAAATTTGGGTGATTTGGAGGTGGTGGAAAAAATCACGTATGTTCAAAAACTGGCTTAAGTTAAAAGACCAAATGGCCCCTCCGGAATGCGATGATTTTTTCGACCACCTCCAAATCACCTCAGTTTTGGCACACATGATCTCTTGCACAAACAAAGCTAGTTTTCCAAGGTTTTACATTTTTTTGAATTTTTTATTAATTTATAATGCCCTCTAGACTGACTGGTCAAAACATCGGTCTATACCTCAAGGGGGCATTGTAAAGTATTATTTTTCCAAATTTTCTTTCATAGCCATGTTTGGCACATGTGGGTCACCATGTACAAGAAAATTTGGGTGATTTGGAGGTGGTGGAAAAAATCACGTATGTTCAAAAACTGGCTTAAGTTAGACCAAATGGCCCCTCCGGAATGCGATGATTTTTTGACCACCTCCAAATCACCTCAGTTTTGGCACACATGATCTCTTGCACAAACAAAGCTAGTTTCCAAGGTTTTATATTTTTTTGAATTTTTTATTAATTTATAATGCCCTCTAGACTGACTGGTCAAAATATCGGTCTATACCTCAAGGGGGCATTGTAAAATATATATTTTCAAATTTTTTCTTTCATAGCCATGTTTGGCACATGTGGGTCACCAAGTAAAAGAAAATTTGAGTGATTTGGAGGTGGTGGAAAAAATCACCTATGCTCAAAAACTGACTTAAGTTAGACCAAATGGCCCCTCCGGAATGCGGTGATTTTTTCGACCACCACCAAATCACCTCAATTTGGGCACACATGATCTCTTGAACAAACAAAGCTAGGTTTCCAAGGTTTTATATTAGTTTTAATTTTTTTTGAATTTATACTGCCCTATAGACTGACTGCAAAAAATCACCATGTAAGTTTGACCAAATGGTCCCTTCAGAAGGCGGTGATTTTATCGACCACCTCCAAAATTTCCACTTTTTAAAATATATTAGAAATGGAAGATTCAATCTTGCTAACTTATGAACATTGAGAAAAAAAGATTTTCAAAATTTTCTAATTCTTATAATATATTTCAAATGGAAGTTTCAATCACGCTAACTTATGAACATTGACAAAAAAGATTTTCAACATTTTCTAATTTTAAAAACGTATTTCAAATGGAATATTCAATCATGCTCACTTATGAACATTGACAAAAAAGGATTTTCAACATTTTCTCATTTTAAAAATATATTTGAAATGGAATATTCAATCATGCTCACATATGAACATTGACAAAAAAGGATTTTCAATATTTTCCAATTTTTATAATATATTTGAAATGGAATATTCAATCATGCTAACTTAAGAACATTGACAAAAAATGATTTTCAACATTTTCTAAATTTAATAATATATTTGTAATGGAAGATTCGATCATGCTAACTTATGAAAACCTCAAGTCAATGTTTTTTACTATCTATCATATGTAGATAAGGCTTGTTATTTGCACACACCATTACCAAGCACATGCCCACTGTATGCAGCATGTCTCATCAGTCAAGCAACATTGAAGCACCTACTGTGATCATTGCAGCATCAGAATATAAGCACTGCAACAAAGCATAGCTGACCTGCATCTAGACAGTTGATATACTTCAGAGACATACTAGATTAATTAAGTCTCTGCCATACTTAAGAGTCTGCCATACTACTTAAGAGTCTGCCATACTACTTAACAGTTCACAAAGACTTCCACCTTCCAGATTCACAGTTCACAACCATACTAGCGCAAAAGTTAAACATCATCAACTATATTGATGATGAGTACCACTACCAGCTTCACAGAGGGTGACTAGATGGGACCCATAGCCTTTAGGAGGGCTGCATGCTCTGCCCTGATCTTCACGTCGTTCCCACTCGTCGCTACACCGCGTGCATGCGACATAAGGTGCTCATACAGCCCATCCTTGGGAATTGGCTTAGTGGTGCAGTATGGGCACCTGAACTTGCCCCACTTGTAGTACGCCGCCTTCCCCTTCTCCCTGATCTTGTTGGCTTCATGCTCAATGAAGGACTTGTGGTTCCACTCTTCCACCTCATCTCCAGAGTTGTACTGCACATACAAATGATTTGCATAAATACATACTTCCCATTTAGAGTAATGTAATTAACAAACATCAAATAATTGCCATTTACTTGCCCGTTAATGAACAAACAAACATAATAGCCCATTTACAGCTAATTAATGCACAAACAACAGAATAGTTCCATTTAGAAGATTTTAATGGACAAACAACAGAATAGTTCCATTTATATGCATTCATATATGGTTTCATGAAAAAACATCACACATATCCCATTTACAGCTAATTAATGCACAAACAACACAACTTTCAGAGGAATTAATGAAAGTACAACAAAACTTTCCATTTTAGAATAATTCAATGGACAAACAACACAATATTTCCATTTATGTGCATTCAGATATGGTTTCATGATCAAAGACCACAAATATGCCATTTAGAGCTAATTAATGACCAAACAACACAACTTTATGATATCAATGAATAAACTATATAACATTCCAATTTAGAGGCATTCATATAGGGCATCATCAACAAACAACATCTCACACAGATTAATAAACAGACCAAAAACAACTTGGGGTTACCTCCTCGTCGTCGTCAGACTCAGACGGGTCGTCGAACCCAGCGATGTCCAGCTTCCTCTTGTTGCCAGCAGCTTCCTCATTCTGCAATACAAGTAATTAATTCAATTATACTACTAACTACATATAACATAGTATGCAAAGGTCAAGCAATCTGCAATGTGCTTCTAATAACCTAAAATGTTACTTTGACCTAAAATTATCCAAAGGTCAAGCATTCTACAATGATAGCTTGGTCAAACTAAAATTTTAGATCATGCTGACTGTGGTCCTTCAAACTATAATGCCAGACTGGGCACCAACAATAATTTTGTGAGTGCTCAGGTCTGCCAATTAATGGAGGTAGTACATTGGTTGACAACAAGTAATTGCATTTACTTCATCTGGCTCATGTAATGTACATAGTGGTGCATCAGCTGCCCTATAATCTGAACCTTATATTGGATAGTATATTGTAATGCCATGAGCTTCAGGAAAGGAAATCTTAGTGCAATTTTTGGTGCTAGGTGTGAAACTATTTCATATGACATTCATTCATGGAGTTATGCAACATAAATTTAATATGACCTGGTCATCTGGCATAGTTGCATGTCTAGCAAATCTACTTATGGTTTACTTTATAAGTACAACAATCCTACAGATCAAAAATAAAACCTACCTACAATTTTAGTTTATGGATAATGAAGTGAAGCTCCTAACTATTTTAAAATTGTGCACTAGTTAAACGTACTGTGTTCATTTCAACAATTAATTGATAGACATCAAATGAACAAAGTAGGATTTTAACCTCATTTGTACAATATCAACTTTAATAGATACACTGGGTGGCGGCTCAGCCCCTGCCGTGGCCCACTGAGGGAATATGCAAAACAAATCTAACAACATATACAGCATAGAACAAAATCTGAGCACATGAGGCAATCCAGATTCTAATATAAAAAACCTAACTCTCATTATGATCTCTCTAGCATTCAACCACGAAGCAACTACAAAAAACCCTAACTCTCAAATGGGGTTCCCCATTCAATCAAAAAACCCTAACAAGCAGAAGGGGGTGCCGCATTCAATCACAAATCTACAATAAAAAACCCTATCTACTAAATCTTCTGCTTAACAACTACAACTAAGAGAGGAGGGGAACGAGAAGGATTAACACATCCACCACCTGCTTGTCGCTCGCCTCCGCACCTGCATCCAGTGCGCCGCCAGACGCCGTCACCACCAAGTCCGGCACGACGAAGTCCGAGCCCACCACCCCCTGCTCCACCAGATCTGCCGCCGCAGCGACCGATCCAGCGACTGCGGGTGCAGCATCTCCCGCACCGCCGACGGCGGCCACTTCTTGGACGGCATCTGCCGCGGTGTTCGCGGCCTCGACCGCAACTCCGTGCGCAGTGGTGGCAGCGCCACCACCTTGCGCCATCGAAGCCTAAGAGAACCCACCGGAGAGAGGGAGGCGGTGGGGTTGAGCGAGTAGGTGCAGTGGCGAGGCGATGGAGACGAGGGGGAGACGATGCGGCAAGGAGAGAGGGAGTGAGCCTATTTGGGGGGAAATGGTGGGGGCGATGCGGCCGGTGGTGGTTCCCCTCCCTCTTTATAGGATGTGACGTTTTTGGAAGTTTTCGTGCGCCGCGTGGCCGTGTGGCTAGCCCACGACCGCCGCACGTGACAAGGGAAAACGAATCGCCCACGTACAATACATGTATACCCCCAGTGTACAAAAGTAATCGGGCCGGTGCGGGCTTGTACAGGGCTGTACGCGCGCTCTCCGCGGGCATAAAAAGACGATCGTGCCCCTCTTCACGAATCGTTTTTGACAGATCTCCGCTGTCCTTGTGTTTCTCCCCCTCGCGTTCAGCCCGGGGGGAGCACCGGAGCAGAAAGCGTTGTTCAAACACTTCAACTTTGTATTTTTGCACACTGCAACATGATAGACTCACGAGGACGCATGCGTCCTCTGCAACCAGGAGCCGGAGTCTCCTTGTCAGAAGAAGCTCCTGATCTCGTCAAGTGTCATACAAGGTCCTTTTCTCATCATGCGGAGCATGGTGTCATTACACTACCGATATCGCAGGGACAATGATTCCCTTCCGAGAATGGTGGGCCACCTCCTGTCGCCGCATGCCGGCTGCGCTGTGGAGAGGCTTCTCCTTGAACATGATGCGCACATCCTGGTGGCTCTGAAAACACCGAAATGACTTCATCTTCAACATCCAGGAGCCCTCTCGATCTCTCGTCTAGTTCAGACCATCCAGGAGGAGGCAAAACCTTGGGTTAGCACCGGCGCCAGGAGGTTAACTAGGTTAATGGTCCAGGGCCGGGAACCCCTTTGTTCTTCTGCTCTTGAGCACGCCACGCCGTCCTAGTGTCAGAATATTCATGGAGACAAGGGGCGCCAACATGAAACACAAAAAAACAGGCAGTGATTGGTTTCTCTCCTTTTCTCCCGTGCTAGCTAAGGTCGCTCACTCGCGATACAATAAAGCTTGGTGCCCATGTAACTAGAATTATTTTTATGAAGCATGATACAACAGATTTGTTTTTAGCAAAACATGGAAGGCGAGCTTTTTCTTGAGCCTAGAAAAACAATTCATGAGCCTTTTTAGTAATAGATCATTTTTTTTATCTTTTTCTAGGATTAACCGCTTAATTCAACCATATATAACGTCTATTACTTGCATAATCTCTGAAGTGGTACATAACCAAGCATGTCTTCCAGCCACTAAAGGCATCGTCGCCCTGGCAAGTTCACGAGCTTTGAAATTGGCTTCTCTTCCTTCTTAATAACAAGCGCTAGGGGGGGGGGGGGGGGGTTATAAGCCCCCCACACAGCTCTTCAAAAACCAAGGTTCAACTACACAAAGGTCGACACACTAGGCCCTCATGAGATATCGAAGTTCATGAACTGTCATGGGATCGTCAATTCCGAGGCAGTTCCAGCAGAGGGTTCTTATCGATCCTGGCGGCAGCCCGCCTTAACTGAGCTACGTGTTGTGTTCTAAGCACCTATCTTGGATCTCTTCAGAGCATGCTTCGGAGGGAGCTCAGGGGATAGAGATCGCTCCCGCCGGCGGAAGCGCCCCACACATCAGAATATCATTCTAGCCTACTAACGCATCGACTGCAGTCGTGCTGACAGAACTTGCATCAGCCATTGCAGTGCTGAAACCATCTTTGCCATCAACACCTCTCTTAAGGTTTTTATCGTCGCCATCCATATCATCATCTGAGGCTCCTCCTCATCTACAAGATCGCTATGATAAAAAGAATCATTATCATCAGGACGACCAGATCATCCTGAACGACCACCCACTCTCCTAGAGCCACCACGATTCGAACCACTAGAGGGTTGACCAGTCCTCATGCTCTAGCTAGCGCGAAGATTCTTAAAAACAAGCGTCGAGGGGGGGTATAAGCCGTCACCATGCTCTTTGTAGACATGACCAAGCATGCACCATACACCAATCCAGTAGCCTCTCGTACTTTACAACGACCAACTCGCTGCAGTGAGTGTATTTTTTTAGGGGAAAGCCAAGCTTTATTCATCAAAGTCCACAGAAGGTGGGATACATCTTTGGTTGTAGGATTGGCCAAACCAAATGTGGCGTCCCGGACCAAGAGTAAGAGAATTCTTGGCTAGACTATGATCTTCTAAATTTACTCTACGACTCTTAAATTAAAAAATACAATTAAAAGGAGCTGACTGCAGTTTGATTTCATCAATGATGGCGCCATATCTTCATGCTGAGCCCTTCGTGATATCTCCTATGATCTACTTGCAATCTGAAGAGATGACCATATTGAGTACATGCAGGTCTTCCGCAAGAGCTAAGGCTTCCCTCACCGCCATGGCCTCCAGAGTGGCTGGGTCTTGTACCCCCACTATCACCAACGCTGAGCTGCCAATAAATTTGCCGTCGCCATCCCTACACACAGCAGAAGCAGCACCGCCCCTGCCCTGGCGTACCGCGGCATCAACATGAATTTTGTGGTACCCCGCTAGTGGCGCACTAGGGCGCTGGGCTTGGCCCTGCATGGAAGTAGCAGCGAGTCTGGTAGCAGAATTCTCAAAGACAATTGCTAGCTCCTCGATGAACCGGGTGATAAACAAGTAAGTTGCATGGGGGCTTTGAAATATGCCTTCATGGATGGCCTTCCTGCGCGCTGCCCGGATCGCCCACAAGGTAACAGAGAGCTTTACAAACATGTCATGAGATAGTAGTTTCATCAAAGTAAAGATCCATTGTTTGGCGTTGGGCTCTGCGGTCGCTGCTAGTTTTTGTGCCAACTCATCATCAACTAGTGCCCAAATGCATCGTGCCATAGTGCAGTTGACGAGAGAGTGCATCCATGAATCTGGAACTCCACAAATGCCACCTTTCATGAGTCTGTCATATGTCTATGGGCCCTAACATCGTTCGTGGGTATCGAATGTTTAGATAGGGTTCTTGCGTCGCGGGCCTATTGAGGAATCGGGGCAAAAGGAAACAAATCATGTGGGCCTCTGTAGGAGGTTGCGTGCAGGAGTGTGTGGGCTGGGCCCGCAAGCCCACTAGACTAGCATGGCGACGCGGCAGGCACCTTGAAATACCCCGCCTTGGCGCCCGAAGTAACCGTCCCAACCATCAGCCTTCGCTCCTCCTCTTCTCCCCATGGCCGGAGCACCAAGAAACCAAGAACCCACCTCTCCTTCCCCACCGCGCGCCTCTGCTCTCCTGCGTCATCGGCGAGCGATGGAGCAGTTCCAGGACGGCCACCACGTGCGGCTGCGGAGCCGCGAGCGCGGCACGTACCTGCACGCCGACGACGACGGGCTTGGCGTCTCCCTCCGTCGGAACTGCGCGTCGAGAGTAAATAGCATAAAACTACTACTTTACAGGCTAGGGGTTTCAAAAAACTACCGGTTTTTAATTTTTCTCAGATAACTACCAAATAGGCGGTCGGCTGTTTCAAAAAATCCCAAATGACCGTTGCTTAAAATTTAAACATGTTTAGGACAGGTCGGGCCCGCACCTAAACAAACCGTCTGTTTGACCGTTAGGTTGACCGTTAAGTTACAAGTGGGGCCCACATGTCAGTGTCTCTATCACATATGTCCTCACTTTTTACAAATAGCCCCTATAAACATTTCTGAAAAAGCAATCGGGTCCCTGCTATTTTTCCGAAAAAGCAATCAAGGAGCCGCTCCTCTCCTCGCGGCCGGCGTCCACCTCTGCGCCCAGAGACATCCCGCGAGCCTCCAGCGCCGGCGCCCGCCCTCGCCACCTACTGCCACACCACCGCCCGCCTCTGACTCTCCTCGCCTCCACCTCGTGCGCCCCGCCTCCGCGGCCATGGACGCCGCCGCGTGCGCCCTCCGCTGCCAGGCCCGGCGAGGAGAGCTCTGCCGCCGGCCGTCCCTGCGCCCGAGCTCGCGCAGCTGCTGCTCGCGGCCATGGCCGCCACCGCGTGTGCCCTCCGCTGCCAGGCCCGGTGAGCTCTGCCGCCGGCCATCCCCCAGCCCCCGTCTCTCCAGCCACTGCTCCGGGCGGCGGCTTGCACACAAGCCCCCCATGGCGCGCGCGGCGACCGCGTGCGGAGCCCCATGGCGCGCAGCGACGGCCACGGGCAGAGCCCTTTGGAGGCTGATTCCAGGGACTCGATTGATTTTTTTAAATGTTTGTAAGGACTAATCCGTAAAAAAATTATGGATGAGGCGCTGACATGTGGCCCCCACAAGTCAGTTAACAGTTAAACAAACGGTCAACCAAACGGTGCGTTTACTGGCGGGCCCGATCTGTCATAAACATGTTTAATTTTTTAACAAAGAGGATTTGGGGTTTTTTGAAACAACCAACCCTTGATTTGGTAGTTATCAGCGAAAAAAATAAATCCGGTAGTTTTTTAGAACCCTAACCTATAAAGTAGTAGTTTTATGCTATTTAGTCGCGCGTCGGTGAACGCAGCCTGGGCGGTGCACATCTACCAGGGAAATGGCAACAACCAGTACGTGCTCCTCCACAGCGCCGCCTACGGCCGCTATCTCGGCGCCACGGACGCGCCGGCGCGGCGAGGCCACAGCGGGCGTCGCGTCGAGCAGTGCGACTACGAGCCCTGGGAGGAGATGGCCATCAGGTGGCAGGTCGTCAGGATCGGCTCGGGGGACGATATCCTACTCCGCCAGGCGGTCGCCGGCCGCCTCCGCGCCAACGGGAGGTACCTCGGCGTCGACGCCTTCAACAGCGTCGGCCCGATGATGCATTGGGTCGTGGAGCAAATCCCCGCTAGGGAGGACACGCCTAGCCTTGCAGCTCCGACTGGGGTGAGTCCGCCATGCCCGCTTCTTCATACTTCTTGGGTGTCGTTAGTTTGCGTCAGAATTCAACCGCGGAGATTGCAGATTGTGTTAATTTCATTCGCCAAATTTGCGCTATGCCTGCTTCTTGATTCTTCCCGAATTGGGTTCCGATAAAAGAATTGAGTATTTGATGGTTCTTTGTGCTCAACTGCAGCTCCGCTTCCCCAGAAGCCTCGCCTTCCTGTTGCCGTGGCGGGTGATCCAGTACGAGCAGGCCGGCGCTGACGAGCCCAACGCCAACTTCGCCTGGAACTCACTCGTATTCAGGGGCAGGTCCGTGTTCCACCTGAGGAAGAAGCTGGCCCGCCGGTTGGATGCCGCCATGGACGCCTCCAACCTCGTCATGTGCGTCCGAGCGGGTACGCACGGGCGGCCTACCCCACTGCTCGTCGATCTGCCCCACAGCGACGAGACCCTCGACATCATCGTCGTCATGGCCGGGACGCCAGGTGAGACGCGCCATTCCTAACTTCCTAGTTCCTATTTTAATCTTCAGTTTAAAATGTTGCCTGGACTGTCAAACTGTTGTATTCTGCAACTGCTGATAATCTTCAGTTAGGAATGGGGAGTTGTCTGGACTTTGTAGTATTAGATATAAGAGCAACTCCAATGGGGTGACCCATTTCGTCTGCGGCCGTCTGTTTGGGTCGGCATGGACAAAAAAGTCGGCTCAACGCGCTGACCCAAACGGACGCGCGTCCGCTTTCGTCCGCCTGTCGACCCATTCCCGGCCCATTTTTGAGCCTGATTTGCGTCGGCGCGGATACAAGACGGACGCGCGCGCTCGCCCTCTTTCCTCACCGGGCCCGCTAGTCGGTGGCACATTGGATTCACACCCTCGCCCGCCTGCTACGTTGCCGACGCCGGCCATTTTTTCGGATAAAAATGGATACATAGATAGTTCTAGCGTACACAGATAAAAGAAAAGACCACTACTCGTCGATTTCTGACTCCGACTCGGTAATGTCCTCCTCCAACGTCTGAATGTAAGCATCAGCAAGCTGCTCGTCTTCAAAGTCCCAACCCGATGTTTCTCGTAGCTTCAGTTTCAATTGAGCTGCCTGCTTCCGCGAACGCTTGTCCTCCCGATATGCGGCTCGCTCCCTCCTCCTCGCGTCCCTCTCCAACCTCCTTTGCTTGTAGAACTGGCGCTCGTCGACGATGTCCTGCGGGAAGCCTCCGCGCCACACCACCAAGGCTTCCGCGTCCTTCTCCGCGATGGCGAGGCGACGCTGCCGCCTCCGGTGGACACGACGATCCTCGTCGGTGAAAAGCCGCGGGAGAGGCGCCAGATCCTGCGCCCGCTGGCTTGACACGTTGGGAAAATTTATATCCCGACGAGGCCTCAGGAGGCGCCACGCCGCCGCGTCGTGCGCGCGGGCCGCCTCCTCTGCGGTGTCGAAGGTGCCGAGGATGAGACGTTTCTCGCGAAACCAGATCTCGGAGGAGAAGGCGCCGGAGCGGCGCTCGCGGACTCCGCGAAAATCTGAAGCGCCCAGGCGGCGGATCGACATGGTGGCGCAGAGGCGGCGAGAGTGGGCGGCGGACAGAGTGTGGAGGGAGTGCCTTCTTTATAACGAGCGCCGGCCGCGGTGCGCGCGCGAACCTTTCCCGCGCGCTGGAGCGCCAAAACCAGCGCGCGCTAGGCCGCTTTCCCCCGCGCGCGAACCTTTCCCGCGCGCTGGAGCGCCAAACCAGGGCGACGGCATGATCTAAAACGCGCGCGGTCATGAAATGGGCCGGCCCGTTGAGCGCACTGCCGACCCAAAACTAAAAGAGGGCGGACGGCGGGCGGGCGGCCGACCCAAACGGACAAAAAGCGGACAAAAACGCCGTCCGTTTGTGTCGGCCCGTTGGAGTTGCTCTAAGTAGGGAGTTGAATGGAAATAGTTAGTATTTGCATTATGCCTCCTGTAAAAATGCTACTTAGAAGGTAATCTAAATCCAGTTTGTTTGGTGATAAATCATAACATGTTCACATTAAACCTGACACAGAGATTATTTGTTTCATAGTACTGTCCTTGATACAAGTAATTCAGTTTTCCCATTCGGCACTATTTGTCGCTTGTAGATACCCAACTCAGTCAAGTTATTTGTACTGTAAATTCTGTTTGATTAAGCATACTATAAATTATTTGAACAACATGTGAAACAAATTTAGGTTATATCCTAGAGTATTTCATGAAAGCTATCTTTCAGGTTCTTGCACATTGTATTGTTGTTTTTCAGGCTTTTTGTGCATAAGCTGTCTTCTTCGTTAATTCTGCAACACAGTGATATTTAAGTTACTATCTTCTCAAACTGTTGCACTACCTGTGACTTTTGCCTAACTTCCTCACTTTCTGTTCTAATTCAGCCCACGCAGAGCTGCGGTACCCGGATGTCAATGCAGAATAGAGAAAGATAAGAGCGCGCGGGATTCCTGTCCACCTCTTCAGAAGTGTCGCCGCCCCGGACACGATACATGAGAATTCAGAACTGCATTTTGCATTGAGATAAGGTTTAGGAAGCGCATCTTATGTCTGCTAGCTTAGATAAACTTGATTCATTCTCCAGACATGAGGAAACTGTCTATTTTGCCTGTAATGATTGCGTTCTTATTCTTGCTACTACTTCAGGGTTGCCTCTGTAATTTCTCTTAGATGTCAACTTGAGAACTTCTGTGAACAGTTATGCAATAACTTTGGTTTGTAATGGTTGTGTTCTTATATTTGCGGCTACTTCAGCGGTGCTGTTTCAAGTTCCAGTCATTCAGCAGAAAATGAATTTTGCAACATATGTACATGTACTGGTAGATATTATTTGCTGCATTGACATGAAATTTTGGGATTTATTTTAATGGAGCATTGACCAGCTTGTGCTGGAAGACAGTGCAATGAAACTGTCTGAAGAACAGTTTACTGAAACTGTTGTATTCTGCAACTGCTGCTAATCTTCAGTTACGAGTTGGGAGCTGTCTGGACTGTTGTCTGTATTAGATATAAGTAGAAGGAGTTGATTAGAAATAGTTGGTATTTCCATTATGCCTGTTGCAAAGATGCTAGAAGGTGGTCTGGAGCTAAATTGGTTGTTGAGGAGAAAATCATTACTTAAGTTACATATTCACACTAAACCTTTTTTAAACCAGAATTCACACTAAACCTTGATACAGAAATTTTTGGCTTCATACGAATAGAGATAATTAAATTTTCTGCTAGGAGAGACTTCAGAACTCAGAAACCCAACTCAGTCACGTTATGTGTATTCAGCTTTAAATAGGAGATACAGATTTCCAGTTGATTTAGCATACTGTACATTTTTTGAACAACATGCAAACCAAATTCAGGTTATTTTCCAGGTTTTGTACATAAGCTATCTTCTTTGTCAATTATGCAATACAGTGATACTTAAGTTATAGATCTTCTCCAACGATTGCCTGTGACATGATTCCTTACTCTTTGACTGTCTGGTCTAATTCAGCCCACGCGGAGTTGCGGTACCCAGATGTCAATGCAGCGTAGAGAAAGATAAGAGCAGGACTCCTGACCGTCGCCTGACAGTCCTCCCCTTCAGAAGTGTCGCCGCCTCCGACGCAATGACATGAGAATTCAGAACCACAATTTGCATTCAGCTATAGGTTTAGAAAAACCCCAGCAGCTCTTGTTATTCTGCTACCTGAAATTGATTCAATCTCCACACAGGAGAAACCTGTCTGTTTTGCCTTTTGCGGTTCTAAACTTCCGAACCTGTATGAACAAATTATACAATACCAATGTTCAAAAAAAAAATTATACAATACCATTGGCCTGTAATAATTGCGTTCTTATTCTGGCTGCCACCTGATTCAATCTCCACACAGGAGGAACCTGTCTGTGTTGCCAGGTGCATTTCTCTTAGGTGCCAATTTGAGAACCGCTGTCAACAGGTAGTTAATGGCATTGATTTGTAATGGCTGTTTTCTTATTCTGGCTGCTACATCAGCATTAGCAGAAGCATTTCTCTTAGATGCTGTTTCAAGTTTCAGTCATTCAGCAGAAAATAAATTTGTGTTTTCACAGAGATCAACTTCTGAACATGGCCATTTCAATGCACTGGACAAGTGATGCCGGCGACTTGTGTGGTGTTTCTGCACAAAATTCAGGTTATAGTATACCAGAACACCATAAGATACTAGTTTCTGCACATTACATTCTCAGATTTTCTACTTTTGTTAGCAAAATCATAAGGGTTTTTATCTGCCTCGAGCCCTCGACGGTTGCATAACAACTTTGGGACAGAACTTGCAGAGCATCTTGTGCTCGCTTCTCTGTTTTTCTCTGGTTTTGTACGCGTGCATGCCAACAACTTCAGTTCAAACACAAGTTGAGACAGTAAAACATTGACATGTCACTATGTCAGTAAAGAGTATGTTTCGCTTACAAGACAAATTCAACTATCCTCGCAGAGCAAAGAAGCGAAGAAGAGAATTTTAGCCAAAATTCAGAGGCAAGGACTCATCAGGCACACACTGGGCGTATCGATCGATCGATCCTTGTCTGAAGCCAACTGGATCCAGCTTCGCTGTCGCCGTCGTCGCTGCCGACTAGCAGTCCCCAGCTTCGACTTCTTGGTTGGCCTTCTCGCAGGCGTCGATCCAGTCGTGGTAGACGTCGACGGGCTCGGTGAGGTAGTGCGCCGTGGTGTGGTAGGCCTCCTGGCAGACGTAGCAGACGGCGGTGGCGACGAAGAGCTTGAGGTCGATGGTGCAGGACACGCCGCCGGGGTGGTTGCAGAAGGGGCAGCAGAAGGTGGTGTCCAGCTTGGGCGCTGGCTTCTTCCTCGACGCCATCTTGGAGCTCATCGACTTGCGCTTCGCCATCTTCTTCGATCACCACCAGATCGCAGGTGGGTTCTTCTGGCAGCACAACTTGCGATCACGAGAGGATGTGTGTTGGTAGGGAAAGCTTTGGGTGTGCTTATAAAGGTTCTGCGTCTGCCTACTCCGACTGCATTGCGTGGTGTGGCGGTGCAAGTGCAACGAAGCCATTAACGAGTCGGAGCCGGATTCTGGCGCCCAGTCGAAATGGCCGCGGGAGCCGTATCGCGAAACAGCCAGGCGAGCTAGCATTGGCGGCTGAGTTTGATGCTACGCGGTACTGGGTCTGGGTTGTTTTGGATTACCTCATTATCACGCATGTCTGAGTTGGTAGATCTTGAGTTTTTTTAGTGTGTGTTCTGGATTACCTCATTTCATAGATTCACTAGTATTTGGCCATTTTTTATGGAAAACGCTAACCTTCAAGGCACGCACAACATCCGCCGCTTGCGTAGTCGTCGGATTGATTTTGATCAAGTCCTGTGCAGCTTTTTTATTTTTTGGCAACAAGCGTCTCGTTTCAGAAGCTTTCTGCAACAAAGAGAGATCTTGTTTCACAAAGAAAAAAGTGTTTGGCGGTGAAGTTTTTCTTTCAGCAATAGGGTCCAGTTTCAGAAAGTTTCTGCAACAGAGGTCTTGTTTCAGAAAGAAGAAAAATGGTTCGACTATGAATATTTTTTCTTTTGCAACAAGGGTATTATTTCAGAAAGATAGCCCCGGTTGCAGAAAGCGCAGAATGAGCACCCCGCGTGTACGAGGGCAAGCATTGCAACACGACGCATGTTTCAGAAACATAGCTTCGGTTGCAGAAATCGCCAGAGGAGTGCCCGGCGTCAGACTTCATCGTTGTCGTGCTGAAGTAGAGGCAGATGCCCGGGGTGCTGGTTCGGAGGAGGCGCGACGACTCCAGCGGCCGGCGACGCTCCATGGCCGAGGCACTCATGCCATGGTGAGGCAGTGCTGCTGTCTCAGTGGACCTTCGCAACAAGGTCCTTGTTGCAAAGCCAAGCTAGTTGTTGCGAAGGCGACCAGTTGGCTGAGACGGTAGATCGGACGGCTATTTCGGGCGGCATCCGACGGTTGCCGAGGCGGCTGATCTTAGCGGGTTATCACCCGGCGGAAGCGTAGCATTGCCCATTTTTATTGGTAAACGCTTCCGTTCACCCGACGGATCTCTCTGCGCGAGTCGATCGCCTTCGTGACCGTCGGATTCGTCTTTAATCGGAAGCCTCGCGCCCTCTTTCCATTGCCAATTGGGCTGTTGTTGCAAATTCTCCCACCGCAACAACTAGTTTGTTGCAAGATCTAGGATCTCTGCAACGGTGACCGAGACGCACACCACGAGAGGTGATGGCGCCGTTGCCAAAGAGCAAGCTCTCCACATCCCTCTCCTTGGTCGGTGGTCCTTCCCTCTCTCGTCCTCCCCCTTGGCCGTCGACCCGCTCCTCTCCCTTACTCCCTCTCCTCGGTGATCTGTCGCCTCCACCACCATGGTGCTATGAGCTTGCTAGATTGCAACGTCGTCGGTGTTTTCTGAAACATCACCTGGTCCACGAGCTCACAGGATTGTAACATCACTAGCGTTTCAGAAACATAGTCTATGTTGCGATGCTTGATGTTTTTGAAACAAAGCTTTTGTTGCAAGATCGGACGGCTCGCGGCCCGGCGGATCTTTTAATGCCGGATCGGTCGCTCGTAGCGACTAAATTAGTCCCCCATTTACCAGTAGGAAGATGTTTTCTGGTTCTGGTTTTGAGAATATTCTAGAAGGTTCCAATGAGAGTTTTCCCATTTTGCGAAGCTTCTAGAATGTTCTTGAAACTATTTTATCCATTGTGTCTTATTTCATTATATATTTTTTGTTTATTTTTATTATTCTTTTTCTTTTTTCCTTCCGAAAAAAATCTCCAGGAATTCAATTTTTTTATTGTTCGAAATAAATTTTTATCTCGTGTTTTTGGAAAAATGTTCAGGAATTTAATTATTTTTTTATTTTAAAATTTTGCTCATAAAATTCAACAAATATCCGGTTTTCACAAAATGTTCAAATTTCAAACAAGGTTCCTTTTTCAAAAATTTTAATAAATTCTAAAAGTGTTTCGTTTAGAAAAAAATGTCTGGTACTTTCATATTATGTTCTCGTTTTTTTCAAAAAAAATCAGAATTTTAGAAATGGTCCCGTATTCAAATTTGTTCATAGATTAAAAAATTGTTTGTGTTTCTGTTTTTTTACTTTTTTCAAAAAAATTCAAAAAAGGTTATTTTTTCAAATATGTTCGTAAATTCAATAGGAGATTGCATTTTTTAAAATTTCAGAAAATGTTCGCATTATTTAGAAATTGTACATACTTTTGAATTTGTTTCCATTTTCCAATTTTCTAAAATGTTCACACTTTTCATAAAAGTTCAAAATTTTGTTCGCATTTCTTAGAAAATGGACAGACTTTAAACATTATTTGTCTTCTAGAAAATTTCTCACAACTTTTGAAGAAAAGTTTGAAACAACAGTGTGCGTATATGCCAAGGAATTTAGTTTTGAATAGTTCGCATCAGGAGTTCAATTACTGGTGGAGGCACCCACTTTTCTCGATTTGTACATCGCGCAGTACTAGTACATGTCGTGCTCGCCAACGTGCCAGCTTAGTCGGGGGTGCGTCGGCACCCTATTTTTCGCAAAATGTGAAATGAGAAATGGGTCATGCTTGTTTTT
This sequence comes from Aegilops tauschii subsp. strangulata, assembly GCF_002575655.3. NCBI lineage: Eukaryota > Viridiplantae > Streptophyta > Magnoliopsida > Poales > Poaceae > Aegilops > Aegilops tauschii. The sequence goes on from NC_053041.3 coordinate 74,622,015, forward strand.
CTGACAATTCTTTTTGAGTGGGTTTTCTAGACAAAAATGGGCCATACTTGACGTACTGTAGCATCAAGCGGTCCAAGATACTGGGCCGGCCCACTCCACGCTAGCCGGCGTCCCGGCCTGAGCGGCCCCTTTGAAATAGGGACCTCCTATAGGATGCATTTTGCGTCAAACAGTAGCTGGACGTACACAGGCGACGCACGACTGTGCCGGCCCACGGACTTGTGTTTACTGTCGATCGCACGACCTAAAAAAACACCAAAAATAGATCGCAACATTGGGATTCGATCCCAGTATCCCAATCACACCAGACTGCGAACCGTGACGGGCTTGCCACTCCACCACTCAGCTGCTAGCAAAATGAAAAGACGACCAACACTATAACAACCCACATCAGGATTGAGATTTTTGGAAAAAAACATTTCTTGAAACATTTCTTCAAATTTTTGAACAATTTGAAATGCCGCAAAAATATTTTCTGATACTCCAGGTTTCTTTTTCAAAAAATGTGAACAATTTTTGTATTCCGAGTTTGGAAAAAACACGAACAGTTTTTACAAAACTTAACACTTTTCTAAAACGTGAACAATTTTTAAAAATTGAACATTTTCTCACATTGTAATTTTTTTGAAAACAAAGAAACATTTTCTAAAATTCCTGAACATTTATTAAAAACGAACATTTTCTGAAATTGCGAACAAATTTTGAAATTCCTGTACATTTTCGTTAAAAAGCTGGAACATTTTTCAAATTCAAAAACAATTTTTGCATATGCAATTTTTTTGAAAAATGGGAACATTTTTTTGAACTCCTGAACAAAATTTGGAAATACGAACATTTTTTCAAACTTGCGAACATTTTTTTAAACTCCCGAACAAAATTTGAAGCACGAACATTATTTCATATTTGCGAACAGTTTTTGAAACTACCAGACAACAATTGAAAATATGTAATTTTATTGAAATTCACAAACAAATTTTTAAAAGGGAACATTTTTTGAAACTCCCAAACAAAATTTGAAAATACAAACAATTTTCTAAAAAATTTGAGAGATTTTATAAATGGAAACAATATTTTGAAATCTTGAACAAATTTTGAAATGGGAACATTTTTTGAAACTGCCGAACAAAATTTGAAAATGCAAACAAATTTCTAAAACATTTGAACAATTTTTTAAATGGAAACATTATTTTGAAATCCTGAACAAATTTGAAAAGTTGTCAAATTTTGAATAAAATCAAAGGAAACATTTTTTAAATGCAACCATTTTTAAAATTCTGAACAGTTTTTAGAAGGAAGTAAACTTGAAAAAAAAAGGAAAAGGAAAGAAAAAGAAAATAGAAGAAACAGAAAAAAGAAAAAAAAGAAAATGGAAAATGGAAAAAACGGAAAATAAATAAAATAGAAAGCCAAAAAACCGAAAAGGAAACAACACAGAAAAAAAACCCGGTTCAGGGAACCTTCTAGAAGGTTCCCAAAACCGGTTGGCCGCACCTGTGTAAATCACGAAGTGGGCCGGCCCATATACGTCGCTAGCATCGCTGCTCCTGTGCGATTGCCCGACATCTTGCCGCAGCTAGCGGCGAATAGGGATTTCCTTTGAAATACTCTGCCTTGGCGCCTGAACCAACTGCTTTCGCTTCTCCTCGCCGGAGCGCCAAGAAACCAAGAAGGCAAGAACCCGGCCCGCGGCAGATGGATCAGTTTCAGGACGGCCACCACGTGCGGCTGCGGAGCCGCGTGCGCGGCATGTACTTGCACGCCGACGAGGACGGGCATGGCGTCTTCCTCCACCACCGCCGGGCGTCGATGAACGCGGCTTGGGTGGTGCACCTGTACCACGGCCACGCGGAGTACGTGCTCCTCCACAGCGCCGCCTACGGCCGCTACCTCACCGCCACGGATGCGCCGGCGCCGCTAGGCCACCGCGGGCTCCGCGTCGAGCTGCGGGACTACGCACAGCCGGAGGTGCAGGCCATCATGTGGAAGGCCGACGGAGCCGACTCTGGGAACGACGTCCTGCTCTGGCAGTTCACCGGCCGCTGCCTCCGCGCCAACGGGAGGTACCTCAGCTGGAACAATGGCGTCAGCGCCGAGGACATCGAGGACACCTACATCGTCAGCACGATGATGCACTGGGTAGTGGAGCCCATCCCCGCCATGGAGGACATGCCCCCCCTTCCACGTCCGACTGGGGTGAGTCCGCCATGCCCGCTTCTTGATTCTCCCCGAATTTGCGCGAATTGGGTGGACATCCGTCGGAATTTGACCGCAAAGATTGCGAGCAATTCTTTGGCTCTGTTCTTGCCAGATTTGCGCTTCTTGGTTACCCCTCCTGTTTCTTTGGTTGATTCTTTGCGACTCAACTGCAGCTTCTCTTCCCCGGAATACTCATCGCCCTGTTGCCGTCGCGGCTGATCGTGTACGTGCGGGCGGGGGCCGACGGGACCCGCATGAACCACGGCGCGTTGGTGTTCAGGGGCAGGTCCGTGGTCCGCCTTAGGAAGAAGCTGATGCGCCGGCTGGACGTCTCCGACCTCGTCATGTGCGTCGAAGCGGGTACTTTCGGGCGGCCTACCCCACTCGTCGTCGACCTGCCCCGCAGCGTCCGGGACCTCCACATCGTCGTCTTCGCGGCCGGGACGCCAGGTGAGAGGCCCTTCATGTTCCCAACTTCCTAGTAATCTCCTTTTGCATTGCCGTTATCTTTTGGGTTACATGGAAAACAGTGTACTGAAATTGTTACAGTTTACTGAAACTGCTGCTAATCTGCTTCAGTTGGACTTGACAATTGTTTGAATTGTTGTCTTTTCATTGTGAATCTGCCTGTGTAATCTGAAGCTTATTTGGTTGTTACATATTACACTCTTGGAACTTGAAAACCCAAATTAGTTTAGCTTCACATAGAAGATACTGATTTCTATATGTAATTCAGAAAGAAAAAAAAATCAGGTCGTATCCCACAGCACTACATGGAAAATAGTTTCTGCAATTGCCTTCTTGATTTCGAAACTAGTAGTCTGAAAAACAGTTTGCTGAAACTTTGGGTGAAACTAGTAGTCTGAATGAATTGCTGTAGGATTACAGATATCAATAGAAGTTGTTGAACCAAATCAGTCAACAGGCACGACATTGTGCCTGTTGGATTTATGGACAGATGCTAGAAGGTTGTCTGAAGATAGTTATTGTTTGGTTTTGAATTCAGACGATTCTGTTCTTCAATTTAATAATATGTAGATTGCCAGTGGAAGACTTAGCAAACTGAAACCCCAAATCAACTACGTAGATTTTTCTAGGCATTCCATTGTTTCGAGTTTTTGTACCTCAGCTTTCTTCTTGATCTTTTCATCATACTGTTAGCAGTACCTGTGACATGATGTATGTCTAACTGCTTCGATATTTCTGATAATTCAGCCCACGCGGAGGTGCGGTACCCGGACGTGGATGCAGTGTAGAGAAAGACCAGAGCAGAGCAGGACTCCTGACCGTCGCTTCACAGTTCACTTGTTCGGAGTGTCGCCGTCTCAAAACTTTTTGCAGTGAGATAGGGGTTCAGCAAAACCCAGAAGTTGTTGTGTTTCTGCTCGCTAAACTTGGTCCGTTCTCCTGACAATGTAGGAAACCTGTTCTCAAATTCAGATATATACTGCTTGGTCTCGCTGACAATGTAGGAAACCTATTTGCTGTTCTCAAATTCAGATATATACTGCTTGGTCCGTTCTCTTGACAATATATGAAACCTATTTTGGGTTGGTCTCGCTGTTCTAATATTCAGAAAAAGCTTGAACAATGATGCTCGTAATATTTGTGCTGCTATTCTGTTTCCAGCTGCTCCACCGACTGCCGAGGCGGTAATAGTTTTGCAGTGAATGGAGGAATTGAGTTCAGATGTGCCGCTTAAAGCTTCAGTCCTATAGCAAAGAATGAATTTGTGTTTGGACAGAGAACTCTCAACGGTGGTTGTCACTCATGTTTTTTTTTTTACTATGATTGTCACTCATGGTTAGTTAACCCATTTATTATTTTTTGGTTATGTGCATTCAGGCCAAAACCTCAGAACCGTTTTTGTTTGGGGGAACTGAGATTACTTTGCAGTACAGTAGGGACCTCCTTTATTTATTTTTCTTTGTCACTTTTTTCGTTTTTATTTTCTGTTTTCAATTTTTCTTCTTCTAGATTTCCTTTCAGTATTTCAAAATAGTTATGAATTTAAAAAATGCTTCAAATATTTAAAACAGTTCAAGTTTCAAATTTCTTTGACTATGATTGTCACTCATGGTTAGTTAACCCATTTATTATTTTTTGGTTATGTGCATTCAGGCCAAAACCTCATAACGGTTTTTGTTTGGGGGAACTGGGATTACTTTGCAGTACAGTAGGGACCTCCTTTATTTATTTTTCTTTGTCACTTTTTTCGTTTTTATTTTCTGTTTTCAATTTTTCTTCTTCTAGATTTCCTTTCAGTATTTCAAAATAGTTATGAATTTAAAAAATGCTTCAAATATTTAAAACAGTTCAAGTTTCAAAAAATGTTCACAAATTTTGAAATTATTCCCGGATCTTAAAAAATGTTCATGAACTTGAAAATTATTCACATATTTGAAATGTTCCAAAATTCAAAAAGGATCATGAATTTGAATTTTTCGTGAATTCAAAAAAAGGTTCATAAAAAGATGTTCATGAATTTAAAATTTTGTTCCCAATTTTTTTTTTGCAAAGCTATATTGTTGGGTTCACATGAGCTCGGGATCAAAACAGTCGTGTCCGTTTCTGCACACTATATCGTCCCCGGAAAGAGTGGATCGCCCGCACTGGCGGAAAGGAGGCGAGTGGGGCTTCCTTTTGTGTGCTGCCGGCACTGCCGCTGGTTCCCACTCCCTCCGACGGCCGCTCCGGCGGTGGGAGGGAGGGGGAACCTCGGATTTGTGCGTGGGGTGGGTTCACAGTAGGGTTAGGGTTGAGGGAGACGCCGCCGAGGCCGTTGCGGCGGCGTCGCGTCTGAATAACTTTCCCCAAGCTTCGTTCACGGTTAGGAGAAGCTCTTGCCTTCGTATAGGGGCCAGCGGGGTGTGGGATCCCCGGATCTCGTCGAGGTGGTGGGCTATGGTGTCTAGAGCTCGACCGACACTGGCCGGTTGGGTCCTTGGATGGGAGGTGGTTGTGCCTCGTCGGTATGATTTTCCGCTGATGTTCTTCCTCTTTCTTTGTGCTGCTGCTGGAGGGATGTCCTGCTTTGCCCGGGCGATTGACCTGTCCGCGGCGCCGAAACCGGTCATAGTTCTCTTCCATCTGGAAGGGGCACATATAGCAGTACTCAAAGCCACAGATGGCGAAGGCTGGTGCGCGTGTTGGATGCACATGTGTGTCCTTGTCTTTTCGGCGTTGGTGCGAAGAAAAGGAGAGTAGCAGCTCTTGTGATTCTGCTAGCTGAAATTGTTTCATTCCCCTAACAGGAGGAACCTGTCTACTTCACCCTTGTGGTTCTGAACTTGCAGGGCGATGGGACGCGGCTAGCGAGTGCCCAGGCGCTTGTTCGCGAGATCCAGCGCTCTTACTATATATGGAAAATGCAACCGGTCCGTCCATATACGCTTCCAAAAAAGGAAATATCCTGGTCCTGCCACTACCTTTCCCATGCCCATGTGACCATGCTACGTTAACAAAGAAATCAGCTCAGATCTTGTCTCCGTGTGCATTTATTTGGGGTTTAAAACATGTTAAAAGCTGTAACTTTTGATTCAAGCGTCAAAATCCAGTTCTGTTTTCACCGTTGGGTTTCTCACGACGAGTTCTTGAAAACTAGATCCCATTTGAGTAGGTTTCGTCAAACTTTTTTTCAAGGCAACTTTGAGTGCGATTGAGGCAACTATAGTGATATAGGGAAGCAACTTCTTCCTTTTGGCCCAGTAGGAGTGCAAATAAGTTGGTTCGCGTAAAAATGAGAAAAATCACACAAAACACAAGGCACCTTTAGTGCTGCATACAAAGAAACTTCACTGCACTATGTGTATCTGTGAATTTTGCTAACACTATCCCAACTTGTTTAGTATGGTTGCTCAATTGTCTTTTGTTGATGGTCAGTTATCTATGGTTGACATTCAGTTTCCTATAAGTACTATATATTGCCTATCATTAATATGCCAGTTGCCTGCTATTGGTAATTAGTTGCCTACTATTGCTGCTTAGTTGCTTAACTTTATAAAATAGTTGCCTAGAATATTTTGAAGTTGTTTATCATTGTTTTTCTAAGTTGCCTACAAACAATCTGAAGTTGCCTAGATTCACCACCAAGTTGCCTACCATAACTAGCAATAACAGACACAAGAGCATTAACGGCGGACGACTTCATAGTGTTATAGGCAATTTCGAAACAACGACATAGGAGCATGAACAATAGAAACCTTAGAAGTACCGGTAAAGAAGTTCGAAGAATGTTAGACAAAATTAATTAGGACACAAAATGTAGTGAAGTTGTCTATTTTTAGCACTATAAAGATGCTTCTAGTAGAAGGAAAGTTGGTTATGAAGGTGATGTGATGTTATCTGTCTCTGTTTCAAAGTTGTTCTCCATTACTACTTAGTTGCTTATTGTTGCTAATTAATTACTTTTAATGGAGTGAAGTTGCTTATGTTTAGCACTAAAGTTGCCCCATCTAGCATTAAAGTTGCTTTTGAAAAAAAATCAAAACATATCTAGGTGGGGTTTTATTTTGAAGAGGTCGTCGCGACCTGGCTAGCCAACACGCGTGCACTCAATAGCGTTGGCGGACAGACTCCCCTAGAAAAGGAAAGCACAAGGATCTCACACCATCCATCCCACATAGTTTAGAAAATTGGAATCATGATAGACGACTTAGATCCCACAATTTTTTCGACATTGTAGTCAACTTAGGTCCCTTGATGGACAACCTCCATAGTATTGTAGGCAATTAAGGATCACTCGTAGGTAACTTCGTAGCAATGTAGGTAAACTTGGTTTGTGAGGTAGACAACTTAAAAGTCATGTTATGTAACTTCCGCTCTATGGTAAACAACTTTAACAGTATGGTAGGCAATTGAACTATTTTCAACTTATTTTTTGATATGCAACTTAGCAACCATGTTAACTACCTATTACACTACTGCATACAACTAATTAGGAGGCTACTAGGCGAATTCAGTTATACACAGGGTGCAATTCATCTAGCATCAGAGTGGCTCATGTTTAGCACTAAAGTTGCCTCATCTAGCATCAAAGTTGCTTTTGAAAAAAAATCATCAAAAATATTCATATGAGATCTAGTTTTGAAGAGCTCGTCATGAGGAACCCAACGGTGAAAACAGATAATAATTTCGACACGTGGTTTAAAAGATATAGCTTTTTGAATTTTCTAACACAGGAATTAATGCATGCTACGTCATTGCTGGGTTCAGATGGTTGATGAGATGTGGTGGAGAAAAATCAACGTACTGTACCTGAGGAATCTTTCCATATATAGAATGGGTGGGTGAGCAGTTTTCTAAATCTGGAACCGATTTGTTCCATCTTACAATCCATGCGCGTGCGCTCGCGACGACGTAATAGCGCAGCTGTATTTTTAAGTATTTGGGTTGTTCTTGACGGTGCGATTTTTTTTTCTAAAGACAACAAGGTGCTCTTTTTTTTCTTTCGATTTCGAAAAGGACCAGGTACTCTCGTCGGTCGAAAAAAAGGCAACAACGAAACCAGTCACAGGTTCAGTACATACGTACAAGATTGGCTGATGATCATAACTCAAGAGCTACACAGTGCGCAGCAACACAGGTATATGATCGATCAGGACTACAGGCTCCAATCAATACAGTTTCAAGAGACACGATCAAACATCAAACTACGTAGGACTAGATTGACGTTGTATCGATCGATCCATGAAAGCAAACTCGATCAGTCGATCAGGCATCGCTGTCGTCGTCGTCGCTGCCGACTCGCCGCTGTCGTTTGTGGGAGTCCAGGGCTTGGAGTTCGACGCCTTGGTTGGCCTTCTCGCAGGCGTCGATCCAGTCGTGGTAGACGTCGACGGGCTCGGTGAGGTAGTGCGCCGTGGTGTGGTAGGCCTCCTCGCAGATGTAGCAGATGGCGCTGGCGACCAAGAGCTTGAGGTCGATGGTGCAGGCGACGCTGTCGGGGTGGTTGCAGAAGGGGCAGCAGAAGGTGATGTCCAGCTTGGGCGCCGGCTTCTTCCTGGACGCCATCTTGGAGCTCATCGACTTGCGCTTCGCCATCTTCTTCGATCACCACCAGATCGCAGGTAGCTTCTGGGAGCACAACTTGCTGCTACGCAGGAGAGTCGCGATGTCGCGGTGTGTTCGTAAGGAAAGGGTTGGGTGTGCTTATAAATATAGGATCTGCCCACTCCGACTCCGGCTGCTCTTCGGCGGTGTGGCGGTGCAACGAAGGCACTAACGAGTCGGAGCCGGATTCTGGCGTCGCTGCGAGCGGCACGAACGGCCGGGAGATGAGATGACGGGAGCTAGCAAGTCCGCCTGGGCTACGAATTGCTGGCTGGGTGGGCGCGGCGGCCGCGCAGCTCTCGCCTGGTGCTCTGTTCCCGCGCATCCGCGCACATACCCAGGCACAATCGAGTCCAACTTCCTCGAGGGCTCTGCTTTGCCATGTGGCTGTTGGATAATATGCTGGGATGCCATTAGCAGATCAAATTGCATCTAGATCACCTTATAACATAAACGGAGAAGGGTTTAGGGATCCTTTACATGTCACAGAAGTGGACATGATCGCCTGCTCAGTGCCGAGCAGGCGTGATGCAAGGGTGATGTTGTCGAAGTAGAAAGCCTCCTCTAGGGACGGCACCGGCAGCTGGAGTAGGTCTTTCCGTCGCTGCAGCGCTCCCCCTGATCGGATGGGGTGAGAGAATATCGGGAGGGGAGTGAAACCATACGAGAATTGTGATCTCGCAGTTCGCCAGCCCTCTCCCGTACCCCCCTTTTATCTAGCGCTGGCGACAGGGGACCTAAACCATCAGTTGGTTTGCGTGCCCCTGATCAGGGCGCCTCAGTTGGGATAAAAAGCCCATGTACATTGGTGCGTGGGACCTTTTCTTAACGTTAATCTTTTCCTCTCTTTTTTCTGTTAGGCTATCAGATCTAATGGCCAAATAAGCCGTCAGATCAAAACCAACATTCTCCCCCTTGATCGTTAGGCTTAACTTCATTTGCCCATTCTACATAGGAATGATGTATCAAAGTGAGATGTTACAACAGCTCATAACGTCATAGAACCTCAACACTAATAGCACACCCGCCTATTTCAAAATGGAAAACATTTTGCTAATTGGGGAGTGGTTTATTTTAATGGTCCTCTTATTCCAGAATCATAAGGCTTCCAGTAATCCCATGCCGGTAACATGCTCACAAAAAATACTGGGTGGTAAGCCTTTAGTTAGCGGATCCGCAAGCATATGCTTCGTTTTCTTATATGCTTAACATCAACTGTTTGATCCTGGCTTCTATCTTTCACAACACGATAATTGATGTCAATGTGTTTGGCAGCATCACTTGACCTGTCGTTACTCGTATAGAAAACTATGGGTTCATTATCGCAGTATAATAAAATTGGTTTAGATATGTTGTCAACCACTTTAAGCCCGGGAACAAAATTCTTTAGCCAAACAGCCTGCCCGATGGCCTCAAAACATGCTACAAATTCTGCTTGCGTCGTAGATGCAGCAGTTAACATTTGTTTGGAGCTTCTCCACGATATGGCTCCCCGGCGAATGTGAATATATAACCTGACGTGGATCTCTTACTATCCACACACCCGGCAAAATCAGAGTCTGAATAACCAATAATTGTTAGGGAACGTAGTAATTTCAAAAAAATTCCTACGCACACGCAAGATCATGGTGATGCATAGCAACGAGAGGGGAGAGTGTGTCCACCTACCCTCGTAGACCGAAAGCGGAAGCATTAGCACAACGCGGTTGATGTAGTCGTACGTCTTCACGATCTGACCGATCAAGTACCGAACGCACGGCACCTCCGAGTTCAGCACATGTTCAGCCCGATGACGTCCCTCGAACTCCGATCCAGCCGAGTGTTGAGGGAGAGTTTCGTCAGCACGACGGCGTGGTGACGACGATGATGTTCTACCGATGCAGGGCTTCGCCTAAGCATCGCTACGATATTATCGAGGTGTACTATGGTGGAGGGGGGCACCGCACACGGCTAAAAGATCAATGATCAATTGTTGTGTCTTTGAGGTGCCCCCTACCCCCGTATATAAAGGAGCAAGGGGGGGAGAGGCGGCCGGCCAGGAGAGGGGCGCGCCAGGAGGAGTCCTACTCCCACCGGGAGTAGGACTCCCTCCCTTCCTTGTTGGATTAGGAGAAGGGGGGGGAGGAGGAGGAGGAGAAGAAGGAAAGGGGGGCGCCGCCCCCCCCTCCTTGTCCAATTCGGACTAGAGAGGGAGGGGGCGCGCGGCCTGCCCTGGCCGCCCCTCCTCTTCTCCACTAAGGCCCATGTAGGCCCATTAAACCCCCGAGGGGGGGAGGGGGGCTTCCGGTAACCTCCGGTACTCCGGTATATATCCGATAACCCCCGGAACCATTCCGGTGTCCGAATATAGTCGTCCAATATATTAATCTTCATGTCTCAACCATTTCGAGACTCCTCGTCATGTCCGTGATCACATCCGGGACTCCGAACTACCTTCGGTACATCAAAACATGTAAACTCATAATATAACTGTCATCAAAACTTTAAGCGTGCGGACCCTACGGGTTCGAGAACTATGTAGACATGACCGAGACACGTCTCCGGTCAATAACCAATAGCAGAACCTGGATGCTCATATTGGCTCCCACATATTCTACGAAGATCTTTATCGGTCAAACCGCATAACAACATACGTTGTTCCCTTTGTCATCGGTATGTTACTTGCCCGAGATTCGATTGTCGGTATCTCAATACCTAGTTCAATCTCATTACCGGCAAGTCTCTTTACTCGTTCTGTAATACATCATCCCGCAACTAACTCATTAGTTAGAATGCTTGCAAGGCTTAAGTGATGTGCATTACCGAGTGGGCCCAGAGATACCTCTCCGACAATCGGAGTGACAAATCCTAATCTCGAAATACGCCAACCCAACAAGTACCTTCGGAGACACCTGTAGAGCACCTTTATAATCACCCAGTTATGTTGTGACGTTTGGTAGCACACAAAGTGTTCCTCCGGTAAACGGGAGTTGGATAATCTCATAGTCATAGGAACGTGTATAAGTCATGAAGAAAGCAATAGCAACATACTAAACGATCAAGTGCTAAGCTAACGGAATGGGTCAAGTCAATCACATCATTCTCCTAATGATGTGATCCCGTTAATCAAATGACAACTCATGTCAATGGCTAGGAAACATAACCATCTTTGATCAACGAGCTAGTCAAGTAGAGGCATACCAGTGACACTCTGTTTGTCTATGTATTCACACAAGTATTATATTTCCGGTTAATACAATTCTAGCATGAATAATAAACATTTATCATGATATAAGGAAATAAATAATAACTTTATTATTGCCTCTAGGGCATATTTCCTTCAGTCTCCCACGTGCACTAGAGTCAATAATCTAGATTACACAATAATGATTCTAACACCCATGGAGCCTTGGTGCTGATCATGTTTTGCTCGTGGAAGACGCTTAGTCAACGGGTCTGCAACATTCAGATCCGTGTGTATCTTGTGAATTTCTATGTCTCCCACCTAGACTAGATCTCGGATGGAATTGAAGCGTCTCTTGATGTGCTTGGTTCTCTTGTGAAATCTGGATTCCTTCGCCAAGGCAATTACACCAGTATTGTCACAAAAGATTTTCATTGGACCCGATGCACTAGGTATGACACCTAGATCGGATATGAACTCCTTCATCCAGACTCCTTCATTTGCTGCTTCCGAAGCAGCTATGTACTCCACTTCACACGTAGATCCCGCCACGACGCTTTGTTTAGAACTGCACCAACTGACAGCTCCACCGTTCCATGTAAACACGTATCTGGTTTGCGATTTAGAATCGTCCGGATCAGTGTCAAAGCTTGCATCAACGTAACCATTTACGATGAGCTCTTTGTCACCTCCATAAACGAGAAACATATCCTTAGTCCTTTTCAGGTATTTCAGGATGTTCTTGACCGCTGTCCAGTGATCCACTCCTGGATTACTTTGGTACCTCCCTGCTAAACTTATAGCAAGGCACACATCAGGTCTGGTACATAGCATTGCATACATGATAGAGCCTATGGATGAAGCATAGGGAACATCTTTCATCTTCTCTCTATCTTCTGCAGTGGTCGGGCATTGCGTCTTACTCAACTTCACACCTTGTAACATAGGCAAGAACCCTTTCTTTGCTTGATCCATTTTGAACTTCTTCAAAACTTTGTCAAGGTATGTGCTTTGTGAAAGTCCAATTAAGCGTCTTGATCTATCTCTATAGATCTTGATGCCCAATATATAAGCAGCTTCACCGAGGTCCTTCATTGAAAAACTCTTATTCAAGTATCCCTTTATGCTATCCAGAAATTCTATATCATTTCCAATCAGTAATATGTCATCCACATATAATATCAGAAATGCTACAGAGCTCCCACTCACATTCTTGTAAATACAGGCTTCTCCAAAAGTCTGTATAAAACCGAATGCTTTGATCACACTATCAAAACGTTTATTCCAACTCCAAGAGGCTTACACTAGTCCATAAATGGATCGCTGGAGCTTGCACACTTTGTTAGCTCCCTTTGGATCGACAAAACCTTCTGGTTGCATCATATACAACTCTTCTTCTAGAAATCCATTCAGGAATGCAGTTTTGACATCCATTTGCCAAATTTCATAATCATAAAATGCGGCAATTGCTAACATGATTCGGACAGACTTAAGCATCGCTACGGGTGAGAAGGTCTCATCGTAGTCAATCCCTTGAACTTGTCGAAAACCTTTCGCAACAAGTCGAGCTTTATAGACAGTAACATTACCGTCAGCGTCAGTCTTCTTCTTGAAGATCCATTTATTCTCAATGGCTTGCCGATCATCGGGCAAGTCAACCAAAGTCCACACTTTGTTCTCATACATGGATCCCATCTCAGATTTCATGGCTTCAAGCCATTTTGCAGAATCTGGGCTCACCATCGCTTCTTCATAGTTCGTAGGTTCGTCATGGTCTAATAACTTAACTTCCAGAACAGGATTACCGTACCACTCTGGTGCGGATCTTACTCTGGTTGACCTACGAGGTTCAGTGACGACTTGATCTGAAGCTTCGTGATCATCATCATTAACTTCCTCACTAATTGGTGTAGGTGTCACAAGAACCGGTTTCTGTGATGAACTACTTTCCAATAAGGAAGCAGGTACAGTTACCTCATCAAGTTCTACTTTCCTCCCACTCACTTCTTTCGAGAGAAACTCCTTCTCTAGAAAGATTCCAAATTTAGCAACAAAAGTCTTGCCTTCGGATCTGTCATAGAAGGTGTACCCAACAGCCTCTTTTGGGTATCCTATGAAGACACATTTTTCCGATTTGGGTTTGAGCTTATCAGGTTGAAGCTTTCTCACATACGCATCGCAGCCCCAAACTTTAAGAAACGACAACTTTGGTTTCTTGCCAAACCATAGTTCGAAACCATAGTTCATAAGGCGTCGTCTCAACGGATTTCGATGGTGTCCTATTTAACGTGAATGTAGCCGTCTCTAAAGCATAACCCCAAAACGATAGCGGTAAATCAATAAGAGACATCATAGATCGCACCATATCTAGTAAAGTACGATTACGACATTCGGACACACCATTACGCTGTGTTGTTCCGGGTGGCGTGAGTTGCGAAACTATTCCGCATTGTTTCAAATGAAGACAAAACTCGTAACTCAAATATTCTCCTCCACGATCAGATCGTAGAAACTTTATTTTCTTGTTACGATGATTTTCAACTTCACTCTGAAATTTTTTGAACTTTTCAAATGTTTTAGACTTATGTTTCATTAAGTAGATATACCCATATCTGCTTAAATCATCTGTGAAAGTGAGAAAATAACGATACCCGCCGCGAGGCTCAACATTCATCGGACCACATACATCTGTATGTATGATTTCCAACAAATCTGTTGCTCGCTCCATAGTTCCGGAGAACGGCGTTTTAGTCATCTTGCCCATGAGGCACGGTTCGCAAGTACCAAGTGATTCATAATCAAGTGGTTCCAAAAGTCCATCAGTATGGAGTTTCTTCATGTGCTTTACACCGATATGACCTAAACGGCAGTGCCACAAATAAGTTGCACTATCATTATCAACTCTGCATCTTTTGGCTTCAATATTATGAATATGTGTATCACTACTATCGAGATTCAACAAAAACAGACCACTCTTCAAGGGTGCATGACCATAAAAGATATTACTCATATAAATAAAACAACCATTATTCTCTGATTTAAATGAATAACCGTCTCGCATCAAACAAGATCCAGATATAATGTTCATGCTCAACGCTGGCACCAAATAACAATTATTCAGGTCTAAAACTAATCCTGAAGGTAGATGTAGAGGTAGCGTGCCGACCGCGATCACATCGACTTTGGAACCATTTCCCACGCGCATCGTCACCTCGTCCTTAGCCAATCTTCGCTTAATCCGTAGTCCCTGTTTCGAGTTGCAAATATTAGCAACAGAACCAGTATCAAATACCCAAGTGCTACTGCGAGCATTAGTAAGGTACACATCAATAACATGTATATCACATATACCTTTGTTCACCTTGCCATCCTTCTTATCCGCCAAATACTTGGGGCAGTTCCGCTTCCAGTGACCAGTCTGCTTGCAGTAGAAGCACTCAGTCTCAGGCTTAGGTCCAGACTTGGGTTTCTTCTCTTGAGCAGCAACTTGTTTGCTAGTCTTCTTGAAGTTCCCCTTCTTCTTCCCTTTGCCCTTTTTCTTGAAACTGGTGGTCTTATTGACCATCAACACTTGATGCTCCTTCTTGATTTCTACCTCCGCAGCCTTTAGAATTGCGAAGAGCTCGGGAATCGTCTTATCCATCCCTTGCATGTTATAGTTCATCACGAAGCTCTTGTAGCTTGGTGGCAGTGATTGAAGAATTCTGTCAATGACGCTATCATCCGGAAGATTAACTCCCAGTTGAATCAAGTGATTGTTATAACCAGACATTTTGAGTATATGCTCACTGACATAAATATTCTCCTCCATCTTACAGCTGTAGAACTTATTGGAGACTTCATATCTCTCAATCCAGGCATTTGCTTGAAATATTAACTTCAACTCCTGGAACATATCATATGCTCCATGACGTTCAAAACGTCGTTGAAGTCCCGGTTCTAAGCCGTAAAGCATGGCACACTGAACTATCGAGTAGTCATCAGCTTTGCTCTGCCAGATGTTCATAACATCTGGTGTTGCTCCTGCAGCAGATCTGGCACCCAGCGGTGCTTCCAGGACGTAATTCTTCTGTGCAGCAATGAGGATAATCCTCAAGTTACGAAACCAGTCCGTGTAATTGCTACCATCATCTTTCAACTTTGCTTTCTCAAGGAACACATTAAAATTCAACGGAACAATAGCACGGGCCATCTATCTACAATCAACATAGACAAGCAAAATACTATCAGGTACTAAGTTCATGATAAATTTAATTTCAATTAATCATATTACTTAAGAACTCCCACTTAGATAGACATCCCTCCAATCCTCTAAGTGATCACGTGATCCAAATCAACTAAACCATGTCCGATCATCACGTGAAATGGAGTAGTTTCAATGGTGAACATCACTATGTTGATCATATCTACTATATGATTCACGCTCGAGCTTTCGGTCTCCGTGTTCCGAGGCCATATCTGTTATATGCTAGGCTCGTCAAGTTTAACCTGAGTATTCCGCGTGTGCAACTGTTTTGCACCCATTGTATTTGAACGTAGAGCCTATCACACCCGATCATCACGTGGTGTCTCAGCACGAAGAACTTTCGCAACGGTGCATACTCAGGGAGAACACTTATACTTTGATAATTTAGTGAGATATCATCTTATAATGCTACCGTCAATCAAAGCAAGATAAGATGCATAAAAGATAAACATCACATGCAATCAATATAAGTGATACGATATGGCCATCATCATCTTGTACTTGTGATCTCCATCTCCGAAGCACCGTCATGATCACCATCGTCACCGGCGCGGCACCTTGATCTCCATCGTAGCATCGTTGTCATCTCGCCAATCTTATGCTTCTACGACTGTCACTACCGCTTAGTGATAAAGTAAAGCATTACAGGGCGATTGCATTGCATACAATAAAGCGACAACCATATGGCTCCTGCCAGTTGCCGATAACTCGGTTACAAAACATGATCATCTCATACAATAAAATTTAGCATCACGCCTTGACCATATCACATCACAACATGCCCTGCAAAAACAAGTTAGACGTCCTCTACTTTGTTGTTGCAAATTTTACGTGGCTGCTACGGGCTGAGCAAGAACCGTTCTTACCTACGCATCAAAACCACAACGATAGTTTGTCAAGTTGGTGCTGTTTTAACCTTCGCTCGGATGCCACTGTTGGGGAACGTAGTAATTTCAAAAAAATTCCTATGCACACGCAAGATCATGGTGATGCATAGCAACGAGAGGGGAGAGTGTGTCCACGTACCCTCGTAGACCGAAAGCGGAAGCGTTAGCACAACGCGGTTGATGTAGTCGTATGTCTTCACGATCCGACCGATCAAGTACCGAACGCACGGCACCTCCGAGTTCAGCACACGTTCAGCCCGATGACGTCCCTCGAACTCCGATCCAGCCGAGTGTTGAGGGAGAGTTTCGTCAGCACGATGGCGTGGTGACGATGATGATGTTCTACCGACGCAGGGCTTCGCCTAAGCACCGCTACGATATTATCGAGGTGGACTATGGTGGAGGGGGGCACCGCACACGGCTAAAAGATCAATGATCAATTGTTGTGTCTTTAGGGTGCCCCCCTGCCCTCGTATATAAAGGAGCAAGGGGGGAGAGGCGGCCGGCCAGGAGAGGGGCGCGCCAGGAGGAGTCCTACACCCACCGGGAGTAGGACTCCCTCCCTTCCTTGTTGGATTAGGAGAAGGGGGGAAGGAGGAGGAGGAGAAGAAGGAAAGGGGGCGCCGCCCCCCCTCCTTGTCCAATTCAGACTAGAGGGGGAGGGGCGCGCGGTCTGCCCTGGCCGCCCATCCTCTTCTCCACTAAGGCCCATGTAGGCCCATTAAACCCCCGGGGGGGGGGGGTTTCGGTAACCCCCGGTACTCCGGTATATATCCGATAACCCCCGGAACCATTCCGGTGTCCGAATATAGTCGTCCAATATATCAATCTTCATGTCTCGACCATTTCGAGACTCCTCGTCATGTCCGTGATCACATCCAGGACTCCGAACTACCTTCGGTACATCAAAACATATAAACTCATAATATAACTGTCATCGAAACTTTAAGCGTGCGGACCCTACGGGTTCGAGAACTATGTAGACATGACCGAGACACGTCTCCAGTCAATAACCAATAGCGGAACCTGGATGCTCATATTGGCTCCCACATATTCTACGAAGATCTTTATCGGTCAAACCGCATAACAACATACGTTGTTCCCTTTGTCATCGGTATGTTACTTTCCCGAGATTCGATCGTCGGTATCTCAATACCTAGTTCAATCTCGTTATCGGCAAGTCTCTTTACTCGTTCTGTAATACATCATACCGCAACTAACTCATTAGTTGGAATGCTTTCAAGGCTTAAGTGATGTGCATTACCGTGTGGGCCTGGAGATACCTCTCCGATAATCGGAGTGAAAAATCCTAATCTCGAAATACGCCAACCCAACAAGTACCTTCGGAGACACCTGTAGAGCACCTTTATAATCACCCAGTTACGTTGTGACGTTTGGTAGCACACAAAGTGTTCCTCCGGTAAACGGGAGTTGCATAATCTCATAGTCATAGGAACATGTATAAGTCATGAAGAAAGCAATAGCAACATACTAAACGATCGAGTGCTAAGCTAACGGAATGGGTCAAGTCAATCACATCATTCTCCTAATGATGTGATCCCGTTAATCAAATGACAACTCATGTCAATGGCTAGGAAACATAACCATCTTTGATCAACGGGCTAGTCAAGTAGAGGCATACTAGTGACACTCTATTTATCTATGTATTCACACAAGTATTATGTTTCCGGTTAATACAATTCTAGCATGAATAATAAACATTTATCATGATATAAGGAAATAAATAATAACTTTATTATTGCCTCTAGGGCTTATTTCCTTCAATAATTTCCAGGTTATCAGTTCTTTTAGATGTAAGCATGAAATCCTTAGTTCCTTGCATATAACGCAAGACTTTCTTTTCGACCTTCTAGTGGTCCGGTCCTGGATTTGATTGGTATCTGCCAATCATCCCGGTTACAAAACATAAATCAGGGCATGTACACACTTGAGAATACATGATGCTTCCGACAGCTGAAGCATAAGGAACCGACTTCATCTGATCAGTTTCATACTGGTTCCTCAGACATTGAAATGTCCCAAACTTATCGCCCTTGACTATAGGAGCAGGTGAGGGTGAGCACTTATGCATATTGAATTTCTTCAGCACTCTCTCAAAGTATGCCTTTTGAGATAGTCCTAGCATTCCTTTGGACCTATCTCGATGAATCTCGATGCTGAGGACATACGAGGCTTCACCAAGATCTTTCATATCAAAACTGGATGACAGAAAATTCTTGGTCTCATGCAGCGTATCCTTATCGCTACATGCCAACAATATGTCATCAACGTATAGGACTAGAATTGTGAACCTACCGCCTTTAAACTTAACATATAATTTTATCAAACTTGAGGTACCACTCTCTTGAAGCTTGCTTCAAGCCATAAATTGATTTCTTTAGACGACATGCTAAATGTTCCTTCCCTTCCATAACAAAACCTTCTGGCTGAGCCATGTAAACATTTTCTTTTAGGTTACCGTTTATAAATGTCGTTCTAACATCCATTTGGTGTAGTTCTAGGCCGTAATGAGCTACTAATGCCATTATGATTCTGAAAGAATCCTTGGTTGACACAGGAGAGAAAGTTTGCTTATAGTCAATTCCTTCTCTCTGTGTATACCCTTTTGCCACTAGCCTTGCCTTGAACCGTTCGACATTCCCTTTGGAATCATACTTGGTTTTGTAGACCCACTTGCAGCCTACTTTCTTAGCTCCATCAGGAACTTCTACTAAGTCCCAAACGTTGTTTGAGCCCATAGATTTCAACTTGTCTTCCATGGAAACCAACCACTTGGACAAATTTTCGCTTTTAATGGCTTCCTTATAAGAGGTTGGATCCTCCACCTTTCCCAGATCATTTGTATCCTCAATCATGAAAGTGACATAGTCATCTGATATGGCTTTCTTCCTCTCACGCCGTGGTCTACCCATGGGAGGAGGTGGTGGTGGTACATCATCATTTTGAGGATCATTATTTTCCTGGTGGTCCTCATTTGTGTCTGGATTTTCATTATTAGTCTCCGGATCACCATTTGACTGCGAAACTGAACCGTGAGATTCAGGATCATCAGATGTCACATTTCTTCATATTGGAAAAACAATCTCTTGGATAATCGGGGATGGTGCACAAACCCACTTCTCCTCAAGGTCGATCTCCCTTAAATTTGTGACCTTATTATCCTAAAAAAATACCGCTTGCCTAGTCTCCACAAACTTGGTGGTGTGACTTGGACAATAAAAGCGATATCCCTTTCCCCTGTGAGGGTATCCAACGAAAAAATAGCTAACTGTTTTTGGATCCAATTTCTTAAGTTGTGGATTGAAAACTTTAGCTTCGGCAGGGCAACCCCACACCCGTAAGTAATTCAAGCTCGGTTTCTTTCCCGCCCACATCTCGTAAGGTGTGTTCGGTGCTGACTTAGTTGGAGCAAGATTTAGTATGTGTGCGGCTGTCTTTAGTGCCTATATCCAAAGGCTTACTGGTTAACTCGAGTGACTAAGCATGCTTCGCACCATATCCATAAGGGTACGGTTGCGACGCTTGGCCACACCATTTTGTTGTGGTTCACCAGGCATTGAGTACTGAGCAATGATTCCATTTTCAGATAAGAACTTGGCAAAAGGTCCAGGAATCTGCCCATAAGGAGCATGCCTACCATAATACTCTCCCCCGCGATCAGACCGTACAACTTTGATTTTTGCGTTCAGTTGATTTTCAACCTCAGCTTTATAGACTTTGAATTTCTCCAAAGCTTTCGATCGGTCATGTGTGGGATAAATATACCCATAGCGGGAAAAGTCGTCTATGAATATAATGAATGAATCAAAACCATCTACAGACTTAACATTAAGGGGTCCACATATGTCGGTGTGAATTAATTCTAAAACCCCTGTGGCTCTTACTGCTCCTTTCTTAATTGTTTTTGCGAATTTTCCTTTGATGCAATCGACACATTTGTCTGCATCTGAGAAGTATAATGGGAGGAGTATTTCATTTTTAACTAAGCGTTCCATTCTCCCCCTTGAAATGTGGCCCAAACGACAATGCCACAATTTCGAAGAATTACTAACTCCTTTCCATTTCGCCTCAACATTAATTTCATCACTCACATGCATAACTGAATCATTATTGAGAGATAACATGTATAGTTGGCCTCGTCCAACACTGATGCCTACATTATTATTACATTTATTCAAAGCAAATTGTTTCTTGCCAAAATAGCACTCATACATATCATCATCTAAACGAGAAACTGAAATCAAATTCCTACTTAAGGTACGCACATAAATAACATTTTTCAATCTAAGAGTGTGGCCGGTGTGTAGCTCCAACGTGAGAGATCCCACGGCTTCAACATCGGCTTCAACTCCGTTCACAACCTTAAGCTTTCTTGGTCCTCCTCTTATAGTTTGGATCATATCGAATCCCTGCATAGAGTTAGCAACGTGAGTGGTTGCACCTGAATCAATCCACCATGACTTTATAGGAAAATTGACATAAAGAGATTCATCTACAAAGGTTATTTCATCAGTACCTCTTTTGTTCATCCATTTTAGAAAACCTGGGCAGTCCATTTGGTAGTGTCCCTCCTGCGTGCAGAAGTTACAAGCATTTTCTCCAACAGTGGAGCTGCTAGGAGCAGAAGAAGAGCTGCCGGCTTCTTTACCCTTGAATTGTTGGGGAACGCAGTAATTTCAAAAAAATTCCTACGATCACGCAAGATCTATCTAGGTGATGCATAGCAACGAGAGGGGAGAGTGTTGTCTCACTAGTAGAAAAAGGGTCAAATGTCAAGCACATTAGTGCCGGTTTGCTTTTGAGCCGGCACTAATGTGTGCATTAGTGCCGGTTCCAACGGCTAGCCAGCCGCTTTCATTAGTACCGGTTCGTGGCCGACCTTTAGCACCGGTTCGTGCCACGGACCGGTACTAAAGTGAGTGGTGGCAGGGTGTTGTCAGTCCGGGGCCCCTCCAGCACCTTTAGTACCGGTTCATGGCACGAACCGGTGCTAAAGGTCGTCCTACATAAACCCTTCGTCCACTCGAGCTCGCTCTGTTCTTCCCCTTTCCCCTCTCCTCTCTGTTCTTCCCCTCTTCCTCTCGAGCTCATCACACATTTTGCCCAAAATTTGTCAAGATTTGAAGGCCCCCATCCATTCAAATGATCACAAAGGTTAGCAACTTTGTCCTTTCATCTCTCATTGCTAGATTAGCTCTTGCAATGCTTTGTATAGTGATTAATTTATGAGTTTAGTAATTTGGTAGAAAATATATGTGCTAGTATTTGATTTATATGCAATTTGTGGTCAAAACTAACACTTAGTTTGCATATGTAGGTGTGGTTTACTTAGTGCCTTCTAAATCTCCGTCGTAACCACAGTCGATCGCCCGCACCGTTCCGTCGCCGGCACCACCTTGTGGTGAGCCTCTTGTTCATGAATGTTTTACATTACCAAATTGATGTTTGTGTGATTTGGATATATAGTTACTCGTATAATTTTCTTACCCGTACGTTGTTTGTTATACATAGTGCCATGGTTTTGATATCCGTCCCCGTCGGCCCTCGTCCTTGTTATGATTCGGATGTGGTATGTTCTCTTTTAAAACTAGTTGTTGCATTTCGTGTTTATGACAAATTATTCCCATCAAGTTGACATAGATATTTTTGTCTAGGAGGTTTGTGAACCGGAAATTCCAACCGACCCTATTGTCGAGAGGTTAAATTTAGTTGAAAGAGAAAACGAGTATTTGAAAGAAAAATTGAAAAGAATTGAGGGGGGGAGATGGAATTGGAGTTGCATGTTGCCAATGTCGTCGATGATCACAAGATCAAGATGGAGAAAATGTGCTTGAAGATTAGAAAGATTAGAAAATATGCATTGATAGTGAGGCTTGGTATCATTATGCTGTTGGATCAATTGTTACCTTAGTTGCGATCTTGATCGCATTTGTTGTTGCATTTAAATTCTTTAGTTAGAGAGTTATTTGTTTGTTGCATTTAAGTCTTGTATGAACTTTATGTATGAACTTGTATTAATTTGGTCTATTCGGTGTTGTGTAATGAAGATGAGCTGACAATGGATGTACGATGACCGATGCTCTCCCGAGTTCATTAATGGCGTGCAAACTTTTCTGCTTGCGGCTGAGGCAAACAAGTGGGAGGATGGTTTTATGCCTTGTCCATGTTTAGTCTGTAAGAATGACACAATTACTCTACGTCAAGAACCATTCACGTCCACCTGTTTAAGTCCGGTTTCATGCCCCACTATAATGTTTGGACCAAGCACGGAGAAAGAGGGGTTATGATGGAAGACAATGAAGAAGAAGAGGACGACGACAACTATCCTGGCCATGGGTTCCCTGAATACGATGATACAAAAATGGGGGAAGAAGCTGAGCCGGCAATGCGGGAAGAAGCTGAAGAAGAGGCATCAGATGAGCCCGCTGACGATCTAGGTCGGGCCATTAATGATGCAAAGAGAAACTGCGCAAGTGATTTGGAGAAGAAGTTGCAGCGCATGTTAGAGGATCACAAGAAATTGTTGTACCCGAATTGCGAAGCTGACAAGAAAAAGTTGGGCACCACACTGGAATTGCTGCAATGGAAGGCAGAGAATGGTGTATCTGAAAAGGGATTTGGAAAGTTGCTGGTAATGATAAAGAATATGCTTCCAAAGGACAACGAATTGCCCGAGAGTACGTACGAAGCAAAGAAGGCTGTCTGCCCTCTAGGGTTAGAGGTGCAGAAGATACATGCATGCCCTAATGACTGCATCCTCTACCGCGGTGAGTACGAGGATTTGAACGCTTGCCCGGTATGCGGTGCATTGCGCTATAAGATCAGGCGCGATGACCCTGGTGATGTCGAGGGCGAGCGCCCCAGGAAGAAGATTCTTGCCAAGGTGATGTGGTATGCTCCTATAATACCACGGTTGAAACGTTTGTTCCAAAACAAAGAGCATGCCAAGGCGATGCGATGGCACAGAGAAGACCGTAAGAAAGATGGAAAGTTGAGAGTACCCGCTGACGGGTCGCAGTGGAGAAAAATTGAGAGAAAGTACGGGAAGGAGTTTGCAGATGACGCAAGGAACGTATGGTTTGGTCTAAGCACAGATGGCATTAATCCTTTTGGGGAGCAGAGCAGCAACCATAGCACCTGGCCTGTGACTCTATGTTTGTATAACCTTCCTCCTTGGTTGTGCATGAAGCGGAAGTTCATTATGATGACAGTGCTCAACCAAGGCCCTAAGCAACCCGGCAACGACATCTATGTGTACCTAAGGCCATTAGTTGAAGAACTCTTACAGATGTGGAATGGAACAGGTGTACATGCGTGGGATGAGCACATGGGGGAAGAATTTGACCTAAAGGCCTTCCTGTTCGTGACCATCAATGATTGGCCTGCTCTCAATAACCTTTCAGGACAGACAAACAAGGGATACCACGCATGCACGCACTGTTTGGATGATACTGACAGTATATATTTGGAGAATTGTAGGAAGAATGTGTACCTGGGACATCGTCGATTTCTTCCGAGCAGGCATCCCGTAAGAAAGAAAGGCAAGCATTTCAAAGGTGAGGCGGATCACCGGGCGAAGCCTCGCCACCGTACTAGTGCTGATGTACATGATATGGTCAAGGATTTGAAGGTAGTCTTTGGAAAGGGTCCTGGCGGACAACCTGTTCTGAATGACGCTGACGGACGCGCACCCATGTGGAAGAAGAAATCTATATTTTGGGACCTGCCCTATTGGAAAGTTCTAGAGGTCCGCTCTGCAATTGATGTGATGCACGTGATGAAGAATCTTTGCGTGACCCTGCTTGGCTTCTTGGGCGTGTATGGGAAGACAAAAGATACACCTGAGGCACGGGAGGACCAGCAACGTATCCATGGAAAAGGCGGCATACATCAGGGTCATGCCAGCTACGCTCTTACCAAAGAAGAGAAGGAAATCTTCTTTGAATGCCTGCTCAGTATTAAGGTACCGTCTGGCTTCTCGTCGAATATAAAGGGAATAATAAACATGGCAGAGAAAAAGTTCCAGAACCTAAAGTCTCATGACTGCCACGTGATTATGACGCAACTGCTTCCGGTTGCATTGAGGGGGCTTCTACCGGATAACGTTCGATTAGCCATTGTGAAGCTATGTGCATTCCTCAATGCAATCTCTCAGAAGGTAATCGATCCAGAAATCATACCAAGGTTAGAGAATGATTTGGTGCAATGTCTTGTCAGTTTTGAGTTGGTGTTCCCACTATCCTTCTTCAACATCATGACGCACGTCCTAGTTCACCTATGCAAAGAGATTAGCGTTTTGGGTCCTGTATTTCTACACAATATGTTCCCCTTTGAGAGGTTCATGGGAGTCTTAAACAAATATGTTCGTAACCGTGCTAGGCCAGAATGAAGCATCTCCAAGGGCCATGAAAATGAGGAGGTCATTGAGTTTTGTATTGACTTTATTCCTGACCTTAAGCCGATTGGTGTTCCTGAATCGCGGCATAAGGGCAGACTGGATGGAAAAGGCAAGCTAGGAGGGAATCAAAAAATATGTATGGACGGACATTCTCTCACTGAAGCACACTACACAGTTATACAGAATTCCGCCTTGGTGGCTCCGTATATGGACGAACACAAGAATTTTCTACGCTCCAAACACCGGGAGCGGTCTGATGACTGGATTACACGTGAACAAACCAGGAGTTTCGCCGGCTGGTTGCAGACATGTACCATGCATGACGCCTCTATTGAAGATGACCTGTACTCGCTGTCCCAGTTACCATCTTCGAATATAATGACTTTCAAAGGGTATGAGATAAATGGTAATACATTTTACACGATCGCCCAAGATAAGAAGAGCACCAACCAAAAACAGTGGTGTCTGCTTTGATGCAACAACCAAGACGGGAAAGGAAACATATTATGGTTACATAGAGGAGATATGGGAACTTGACTATGGACGTGATTTGAAGGTCCCTTTGTTTCGGTGCAAATGGGTCAATATGACACGATATGGGGTAACGGAAGACCCGCAGTATGGAATGACAACAGTGGATCTCAACAATCTTGCGTATGCAGACGAACCATTCGTCCTAGCTAATGATGTGGCACATGTTTTCTATGTGAAGGATATGTCTACCAAGCCGAGAAAAAGAAAAGATAAGGAAGCGAATGCATCATACGATGAGCCAAAGCGCCACATAGTTCTTTCTGGGAAGAGAAACATCGTGGGAGTGGATGACAAGACAGACATGTCAGAAGATTATGAAAAGTTTGATGAAATTGCTCCATTCACAGTGAATATTGACCCGAGCATCCAGTTAAATGATGAAGATTTTCCATGGCTACGGCGCAAAGGGACATACGCGAAGAAAAAGTTTCACACCCAAAGATCTGGGATGTGATCGGCTTCACTATCATTAATTTCTTCTGTGTTTCACACCCAGGAGGGAATCTCTGTAATAGTTAGGGTAGTTATGTGTTTTGGCATTTGAAACGCGAAGAAATTTTATGTGCAAACAAATTCTTTCATGCATTTACTGATTTTTTCCAGCTAAATGACCCTGAAATTTAAAAGCATTTCAAATGAACTCAGAAAAGGTTGAAAGTTGGCATGGTATCATAATTTCACCCACATAGCATGTGCAAAAAAGTAGAGAGGGTTACCGCAAAAACTGGATGCACTTCGTGTATAAAATGGACAATCCCTTTCGAAGTATCAGGGTTTCGGACGAAAACTCATCCGTTACAAAGGGATTTCATTTTTTAAATAACCTAAGCATTACCAAATTGAATATAATAATAAAACACACTAATATTAAACATAAGAAAAAAGAATCACTGGAAATCTATTTTCAAAGTTAAGTCATTCACAAACTAGTGATTCACACAAATTTCAAATAATTCAAAATGTAAACTATTCAAATTTGTAAACTACCGGCACTAACAGAAAGTTTGTAATTTTTTGTACCTAAAGCAAAAATATTCCCAAAGAAACTCTAAATACAGCAAAAAACAACTCAAAAATAAATAAACCAAAAAAAATAAAGCAAAAAAATAAGAAAATAAAAAAGCCCACCTACTGGGCCAGAGCGGCCTGCATACGACTAGAAACCCAACCTGTAGTTGGGCCAGGATGCAGGCCCACAAGCCCAGTAGGCCCACAAGCAGAGTAGGAGAGGTAGGCCCAGAAGGCCTGCTATTGAGAGGAGCTCAATGCAGTGCCCGCGTCGGGGCTTATAAACTGGTCCTGGCGCTCCTCAACTAGCGAGGTGGGACTAAACTTCTGCGCCCCTCGCCAGGCAGCGCACACCCTTTAGTACCGGGTGGTGGCACCAACCGGTACTAAAGGGTGGGCCTTTAGTACCGGTTGGTGCCACCACCCGGTACTAAAGGTGGGCTCTTCCCGCCGCTTGGCCTGGCCAAAATCGACCTTTAGTACCGGTTGGTGGCTCCAACCGGTACTAAAGGACCATCCTATATAAGAAACACTTACGAAAATTTCGTCAGTTTCCTCCCACTTCTCTCTGCTTCATCGCTGCCGCCCCATCCCGCGCCGTCGCCGCCGCCGTCCCCGTCGACTCCGAGCCGCCCCCGTCCTCGTCGCGCCGTCCGCGTCGCCGGCCCGTCCCCATCCCCGCACCGGCCCGCGTCCCCGTCCCCGCACCGGCCCGCGTCGCCGTCGCCGTCGCCTCGACCTCGCCCGTGCTGTGAGCCTCTGTCCCCCCCTCTCCTCTCCCTCCAATCGAAGCCGCCGCGCGCGCCGCCGGCGCCGTCGCCTGCACACACAACACATACACACACACACACCATACACACACACATACACAATTTTTGTTCTGTTTTTAGTTTTTAGTTTTTAGTTTTTCTGTTATTAGTTATTAGTTTTTAGTTTTTTCAATTTTTTCTGTATTAATGTTATAGAAATGTTAGTTATATAGAAATGTTAGTTATATATAGAAATGTTAGTTTTTTCTGTATTAATGTTATAGAAATGTTTGTTATATAGAAATGTTAAAGAAAACTTAGTTATACAATTTTAGTTATAGAAATGTTGGAAATGTTAGTTTTAGATATGGTCGATGTTTTTTTAGTTTATTATATTTTTAGTTATAAAATTTAGAATTTTCATATAAGAAATCACAATCCAATCATTTAAAAAATGTTACTTTACTTTTGCGGCATATAGTATTTGTTGTCGACGATGCCCGGCCCGCATCCTCGCCGTCGACCCGTTCGCGACGACGTCCTGCTTCAGAGGACCCATGTCCGGGATTGGGCTCCGCCGGGCTGGCACTGGGAGGTGCTACCTGGAGGGGCGCGACACTTGGTGAGGAACCCGGCCTCGGGTCCCGTCGTCGACCCTGATCTCCTTTGGTGGCCTTCGCGTGGGACACATTCGGTGCGGAGGGAGCCGGCCTCGCTGGAGGTGGTGCGTTGTCGTGTCAGGGAGGAGGACGAGCACGTCCATCGCTACATGGCTGCTATGGACGTCAGGTTCTCCAATACCCGGCAGGTTCTTTGGGCAGATGACCGGAGATATGATCATGTGATGGTTCCTTGTCTTTGGGTGTCCACCGCCCGCGCCCCAGGAACCGCGAGTGGCCTAGATTCTTCTATAGTATTCGATCTTTATTAGCTACCTAGCCAGTGATGTATTCGAGATTATATATTATTTGAGACGATGTATTCGAGATTATATATTATTCGAGACGATGTATTCAAGATTATATATTATTCGAGACGATGTATTCGAGATTATATATTATTCGAGACGATGCATATTATGTACTATATGATTCAGTTTTTCCTTATTGATTGCATCCATGCATTGTAATTTGAATACTAAATTGTTTTATATTTCTTCTGTATTAGTTAAATAAAAGCTATGGCGGATAATACCGGCAGAGAGGGAGAAGAGGCCCTGTTCAAGATCATACGCAGCCCTAGCAGGCCAGATGATCTGAATGAAGCAAATGACGGCTCCCAATATCTGAACAATACCGGGGAGGGTGATGATAAGATATTCGATCTCGACGACCGAGCTGATGAAGTCATGAACTATGATTATGATTATGATGACGCAGACAATGATTATGATGACGAATACAATGTTGATCTTGAAATAACAAAGACTACCGGCGAGGTATATTTATATAAGCAGGCATCTAGTGATCATCACATGTTTTTTTATTTGAAGATATATTAACAAATCGATCTTTCTTCTTTCAGCCCTCCGGATCGAGCAAATCTGCTTCTACGGACAGCAGGACAAAGCGCGGCCCGAGCAAAAAGTTGAAGGAGGGTGTAAAGTACAACATCGATTCCATCAAAGCTAGTGGCGAACCCCTCACGCCTAAGAACATTGCGAGCAAGTTCGTTCGTCAGTGCGGAGTTCTTGTGAAGGACCAACTCCCGATCTCCATTCAAGAATGGAAAGAGCCAAAAACTAAACGCCCAGATGTTACTTGGGTCGACGACAGAGCAAAACAAAAGCTTTGGGAATCTCTGATGGAACATTTCACCCTACCAGATTATTTCACTGATGCAGATGTGCAGAAAGTCAAGGACGCTGCTCTTAAGAAGATGGCAATTGCATTCAACACCCACAAGAAAACTGTATGGGCCAACTACCTCGCTGCAGAAAGGAAGACTCCAGAATTCAAGGGAACATTGGAGAAGCAAAGAGAACACTGGCCCGCTTTCGTGAAATTCACGTAATCAGAATTATCTAAGGAACGGTCGAGAAAAAACAAGGCCAATGCCGCAAAAAAGACGCAGTTCCATAGGCTGGGTCCAGGTGGCTACGCGGTGGCAATGCCTAAGTGGGATAAGTCTGAGCAAGAGATGGAGGATGCAGGGGTCACTCCGGTTACTAGGAGCTGGCCCCCCAGGTGCAGAACTTGGTTCTATGCGCATGGGGGGGCGTTGGACCCGAAGACAGGCCTGGTTTCGAAGAAGGCAAGTCTAAACGGAGCAGAACAAAAGTTACTTGACGCAATAGAAGATGCTCGAAAGGGGGTGTTCACGCCCAACAGAGAGAACGAAGAGCTTACGCGCGCCCTGGGAAATCCTGAACACCCGGGAAGAACACGAGGCAAGGGCGTTATTCCCTGGTATGAGGGCTTTTCGGAATGGAACGACGACTACAGGACCCGTGCAAGAAAGAAGATGGAGGAGGAGAAGAAGAGGAAGCTGGAGGAGGAGCAGAGGAGGCAGGACGCAGAACGCCTTCAAGGCCTAGAAGCAACGCACGCGGACTTGGCACTCAAATTCCAGCAGCAGCAGCAGATCGACTCACTTAGCCAGGAAAGGGGGTCTCGGCAGTGGCAGCAGCAAGCGGATGATCATCTAGCATTGGATTGCACCGTCCCATCCATGCCGAGAAGCAGCGTTGGTTCCGCCCCGGGCGACGCACTGCTGGATACATACCCTGTGGATGACATCATAGAGAACACTAACTGTGAGCTACACTTCAAAATGAAGAACGTATCCATGAAGGTGGCGAACGCCGTTGCTTTTACAATTACCCCCGAAGCAACCTTCCATTGCGCCCCGATTCCAGAGGGCTATGCTCGTGTCTTGGTTGATGAGGTGGTGGACCCATATTCGGGGCTAGAGCTTGACATTCCTAGAGGTGACGACGAGCAAACACTGGGAGAGGCCATACATCGTTTCATCCTATGGAAAAAGGATTGCATCATCTTTCGAAGTCCACCGACACCGCGTCTGCCGACTCCTCCTCGAAGTCCGCCACCGTGTCAGCAGACTCCCGCTCCTCCAAGTCCGCCACCGTGTCAGGCCACACCTCCTGCTTCAAGTCCGGCACAGCGTCAGGCCACACCTCCTGCTTCAAGTCCGACACCGTGTCAGGCCACACCTCCTGCTTCAAGTCCGGCACAGCGTCAGGCCACTCCTCCTGCTCCAACTAAGCCACGTCAGCCGTCTCCGCCGCCTAAGCAATCGCAGAAGAGACATGCCGCAGCTATGGTGCGTAGCGGTACGAGTCGAGGTAGTACAGAAAGTACAGGCGGAGACAAGAGATATAAATATGGTCCAAGCAGCCTCGCTCCTCTTCCTCAGAGGCCTTACGACATGACCGAGGAGCAAAACGATGCAATAGTGCGGGCCGAAGTGGACGCTCATTTTCGACCGAAACCGGCAACGTCGCCGAGGGAGAAAGTGCCTGAGGAAAAGGTTGACCACTTCATTCGTATGGCTAGACCACCAGCTCCCAAGCCTGTTGACTCAGACTATGAGCGCCAAATCAAGAAGGCACATCGAGCATGACTACAGAAAGAAGCGAGCTCGAGCTCGAGCCAACAAGCAGCTATAAAAAAATGCGGGAAAACCGTTCCCCAGCTGGGAGAACAGGCGGCGCAATCGACCCCCCGCTTGTTGTGCCAACAACACATGAGAGTACGCGCGCCCAATATTATTGTGGGCAAACCGTTTACATTCCCGAGCTGGGCGATGTCGTAATAACCGAGGAGCATATAATGCAGGCTGAAATCCTCAAGATCACTGTTGGACAACTCCTCGAGATCGAGCCCATGCCTCCGCTTAGAGAGGAGGAAATAAAACGGAAATATGTCCGAGGCCAACCTTTGGTCGAGCCCGAGGAGGTCAAGAACCTCCCAACAAGAATGTATGAATTGCATGATTGGTACATGAAAATTACCAAGATTTCCAATCGAGAGTCCCTCATGGTGCAAGTCGAGGAAGATCATTACTTCCATAAGAAAGCTCTGGCCACTGAGTATTCAGAACTATTTCAATTATTCAATCAAGATGCACTCGACAAATCTATCGTCAGTTGCTATTGTCTGTAAGTGATTTCTTTCTGTAATTTAAGTCTCAAGCTAGCTCTAGTGCTCATTGATTGATCATTAATTACCTGTAATTATATATCCTCACTATATATTCTTTTCTGTGGTATTATGCAGGATGAAGATGTATGAAATGAAAAAAGCTGGACGCTATGGCATTGGGTTCATTGACCCAAATACCGTTAATGAATACACATGGAAATTGGAATGGTGTAGACAAGATATAGAGAAATGCATGCTAGAGTTCTTGAAGCGCCTCAATAGCAATGAAGATATACTACTTCCTTACAACTTCGAGTGAGTCACACTGTCTTGTACTACAAATTCTGTTTTTGCTTACTAGCTAGATGTTAATAAGTGTATAGGGTTTAGGGTTATAGTTGATTAGTGTTATGCACATGCCCGCTTAATTTATACATGCAAACGTATGTGCATGCAGGTTCCACTGGATCTTGTTAGACATTAAAGTTGACGAAGGAAAAGTTGAAGTACTGGACTCACTACTTAAAAAAATAGTGACTACAACATCGTGAAGGGGATAGTCGACAGGTTATTTCAATCATTATTAACTATATCTCGGCCTATTTAGTTCGTCATTTCCTGATATGAACTATTTTTAATAACCCCTTTATTAATTTTCTTTGCCGGCGGGCAAGGCTTGGGCAAAGTACATCAAGGTGACTCCAGGAAAATGGCGACAAAAGCTATGTTGGTATCGACCCAAGGTAAGTAATTAAGTAGTACTAGCTAGCTAGCTACCATCTCTTTAATTCTTGTTTCAATACCATTAATTAATTAACATGCTTGATTAATTATTATCTGATTAAATTCTATTGTCGTAAAGGCCCTGAAGCAGGCGCCGGGGACTGAAGTGTGTGCATACTACGTTTGCGAGAATATTCGCATGATGGCGTCCGAAAGG
Organism: Aegilops tauschii subsp. strangulata; assembly: GCF_002575655.3. Lineage (NCBI taxonomy): Eukaryota > Viridiplantae > Streptophyta > Magnoliopsida > Poales > Poaceae > Aegilops > Aegilops tauschii. Next base: position 74,654,311 of record NC_053041.3, read on the forward strand.
AGCAGATCTGATAGACAGGACTGGGTACGTTTGCCAGAACACTATTCACAAATCTTACATGATTGTCGATATCTAGTCACACAACTAATACACATGCATATTGATCTCCTTCTTAACAGTTCAAAGAGGTGCGGGACAAGCTCCTATCAGAGGAGCGCATACGAGCACTTCAAGAGGAAATAGCGGGATTTTTGCTCGACCAGGTCATAGAACCCAAAGGAAAATACTATTACCCGCTACCGCCCCCATGAACCACTTGTCATCGTGCTCCGAAGGCACCAAGGCAACATGTAGGAGAAATTGTATATATATACATGTGTATGTGTGAATAATTAATGGTGGTTGTGAGACATTCGATTATATATATATATGATCAGTTCTACGAGAAAATCTATTTATATATATGCATAACGTGTACAATATGTAGTATCGTAAAATACCAGCAAACAAAAAAGAATTAAATGGAAAACACAAAATTAATGGAAAAATAAAAATTAAAACCAACCCCCCCCCCCCAAACATTTAGTACCGGTTGGTGCTACCAACCGGTACTAATGGTCTACCAGCACCCGGGCCTGGCTCGTGCCACGTGGTGGCACTTTAGCGCCGGTTCGTGCCAAACCGGTACTAAAGGGGGGGGCTTTAGTCTCCACTCCATAGTGCCGGTTGCAGAACCGGCACTAAAGGCCCTTACGAACCGGTGATAAAGGCCTGTTCTGCACTAGTGTCTATGTACCCTCATAGACCGAAAGCGGAAGCGTCATGACAATGCGGTTGATGTAGTCGTACGTCTTCACGATCCGACCGATCCTAGCACCGAAGGTACGGTACCTCCGCGATCTACACACGTTCAGCTCGGTGACGTCCCACGAACTCTAGATCCAGCTGAGGTCGAGGGAGAGTTTCGTCAGCACGACGGCGTGATGACGGTATTGATGAAGTTACCGACGCAGGGCTTCGCCTAAGCACTACAACGATATGACCGAGGTGGAAATCTGTGGAGGGGGGCACCGCACACGGCTAAACAATCAACTTGTGTGTCTATGGGGTAGCCCCCTCCCCCGTATATAAAGGAATGGAGGAGGGGAGGGCCAGCCCTCTCTATAGCGCGCCAAGGGGGGAGGTCCTACTCCCAGTAGGAGTAGGTTTCCCCCCTTCCCTAGTTGGAGTAGGAGAAGAAGGAAGAGGGAGAGGGAGAGAAGGAAAGGGGGGGCCGCCCCCCTCCCAATTCGGATTGGGCTTGGGGGGTGCCCCCACCTTGGCCGCCTCCTCCTCTCTTCCACCATGGCCCATTAAGGCCCATTAACTCCCCGGGGGGTTCCGGTAACCTCCGGTACTCCGGAAAAATGCCCGAACCACTCAGAACATTTTCGGTGTCCAAACATAGCCTTCCAATATATCAATCTTTATGTCTCGACCATTTTGAGACTCCTCGTCATGTCCGTGATCACATCCGGGACTCCGAACAACCTTAGGTACATCAAAACACATAAACTCATAATACCGATCGTCATCGAACGTTAAGCGTGCGGACCCTACGGGTTCGAGAACTATGTAGACATGACCGAGACTCACTTCCGGTCAATAACCAATAGCGGAACCTGGATGCTCATATTGGTTCCTACATATTCTACGAAGATCTTTATCGGTCAAACCGCATAACAACATACGTTGTTCCCTTTGTCATCGGTATGTTACTTGCCCGAGATTCGATCGTCGGTATCTCAATACCTAGTTCAATCTCGTTACCGGCAAGTCTCTTTACTCGTTCCGTAATGCATCATCCCGCAACTAAATCATTAATCACATTTCTTGCAAGGCTTATAGTGATATGCATTATCGAGAGGGCCCAGAGATACCTCTCTGTAACACGGAGTGACAAACCCTAATCTCGATCTATGCCAACCCAACAAACACCATCGGAGACACCTGTAGAGCATCTTTATAATCACCCAGTTACGTTGTGACATCTGATAGCACACTAAGTGTTCCTCCGGTATTCAGGAGTTGCATAATCTCATAGTCATAGGAACATGTATAAGTTATGAAGAAAGCAATAGCAATAAACTAAAGATCAAAGTGCTAAGCTAACGGATGGGTCAAGTCAATCACATCATTCTCTAATGATGTGATCCCGTTCATCAAATGACAACACATGTCTATGGCTAGGAAACTTAACCATCTTTAATTAACGAGCTAGTCAAAGTAGAGGCATACTAGTGACACTCTGTTTGTCTATGTATTCACACATGTACTAAGTTTCCGGTTAATACAATTCTAGCATGAATAATAAACATTTATCATGATATAAGGAAATATGAATAACAACTTTATTATTGCCTCTAGGGCATATTTCCTTGTAATGATTCTAACACCCATGGAGTCTTGGTGCTGATCATGTTTTGCTCGTGAGAGAGGCTTAGTCAACGGGTCTGCAACATTCAGATCCGTATGTATCTTGCAAATCTCTATGTCCCCTTCCAACACTTTATGACGGATGGAATTGAAGCGTCTCTTGATGTGCTTGGTTCTCTTGTGAAATATGGATTCCTTCGCCAAGGCAATTGCTCCAGTATTGTCTCAAAATATTTTCATTGGACCCGATGCACTAGGTATGACACCTAGATCGGATATGAACTCCTTCATACAGGCTCCTTCCTTTGCTGCTTCCGAAGCAGCTATGTATTCCGCTTCACACATAGATCCCGCCATGACACTTTGCTTAGAACTACACCAACTGACAGCTCCACTATTCAATATAAACACGTATCCGGTTTGCGACTTAGAGTCATCCGAATTAGTGTCAAAGCTTGCATCGACGTAACCATTTACGACAAGCTCTTTGTCACCTCCATAAACGAGAAACATATCCTTAGTCCTTTTCAGGTATTTCAGGATGTTCTTGACCGTTGTCCAGTGATTCACTCCTAGATTACTTTGGTACCTCCCTACTATACTTATAGCAAGGCACACATCAGGTCTAGTACACAGCATTGCATGATAGAACCTATGGCTAAAGCATAGGGAATGACTCTCATTTGTTGGGAAACATAGTAATTTCAAAAAAAATCCTACGCACACGCAAAAACATGGTGATGCATAGCAACGAGCGGGAGAGTGTTGTCCACTTACCCTCGTAGACCGTAAGCGGAAGCGTTTTGTCAACGCGGTTGATGTAGTCGTACGTCTTCACGATCCGACCGATCCAAGTACCGAACGCACGGCACCTCCAAGTTCAGCACACGTTCAGATGACGTCCTACGAACTCACGATCCAGCAGAGTGTCGAAGGAGAGTTTCGTCAGCACGACGGCATGTTGACGGTGATGATGAAGCTACCGGCGCAGGGCTTCGCCTAAGCACTGCAACGATATGACTGAGGTGGATTATGGTGGAGGGGGGCACCGCACACGGCTGGAAACAATCAACTTGTGTTCTAGGGTGCCCCTACCCCCGTATATAAAGGAGCAAGGGGGGAGGGCGGCCGGCCCTTGTGGCGCGCCAGGAGAGGAGGAGTCCTCCTCCTAGTAGGAGTAGGACTCCCCTTTCCTACTCCTACTAGGAGGGGGAAAGGAAGGAGGAGAGGGAGAAGAAAAAGGGGGGCGCCGACCCCCCCTCCTTGTCCAATTCGGACTCCAAAGGGGGGGGGGCAGCCTGCCCTGGCCGGCCCTCTCTCTCTCCACTAAGGCCCATGAGGCCCATTAGTTCTCCCGGGGGGTTCGGGTAACCCTCCGGCACTCCTGTTTTCTCCGAAATCACTCGGAACAATTCTGGTGTCCGAATATAGCCGTCTAATATATCAATCTTTATGTCTCGACCATTTTGAGATGCCTCGTCATGTCCGTGATAACATCCGGACTCCAAACTATCTTCGGTACATCCAAACACATAAACTCATAATACCGATCGTCACCGAACGTTAAGCGTGCGGACCCTACGGGTTCGAGAACTATGTAGACATGACCGAGACACGTTTCCGGTCAATAACCAATAGCGGAACCTGGATGGTCATATTGGCTCCCGCATATTCTTCGAAGATCTTTATCGGCCAAACCGCATAGCAACATACGTTGTTCCCTTTGTCATCGGTATGTTACTTGCCCGAGATTCGATCGTCGGTATCTCAATACCTAGTTCAATCTCGTTACCGGCAAGTCTCTTTACTCGTTCCGTAATGCATCATCCCGTAACTAATTCATTAGTCACATTGCTTGCAAGGCTTATAGTGATGTGCATTACCGAGAGGGCCCAGAGATACCTCTCTGACAATCGGAGTGACAAATCCTAATCTCGATCTATGCCAACTCAACAAACACCATCGGAGACACATGTAGAGCACCTTTATAATCACCCAGTTATGTTGTGACGTTTGGTAGCACACAAAGTGCTCCTCCGGTATTCAGGAGTTGTATAATCTCATAGTCATAGGAACATGTATAAGTCATGAAGAAAGCAATAACAACAAACTAAACGATCAAGTGCTAAGCTAATGAAATGGGTCAAGTCAATCACATCATTCTCTAATGATGTGATCCCGTTCATCAAATGAAAACTCATGTCTATGGCTAGGAAACTTAGCCATCTTTGATTAATGAGCTAGTCAAGTAGAGGCATACTAGTGACACTCTGTTTGTCTATGTATTCACACATGTACTAAGTTTCCGGTTAATACAATTCTAGCATGAATAATAAACATTTATCATGATATAAGGAAATATAAATAACAACTTTATTATTGCCTCTAGGGCATATTTCCTTCATCATTTTCTCTCTATCTTCTGTAGTGGTCGGGCATTGAGTCTCACTCAACTTCACACCATGCAACACAGGCAAGAACCCTTTCTTTGACTGTTCCATTTTGAACTTCTTCAAAATCTTATCAAGGTATGTGCTTTGTGAAAGTCCAATTAAGCGTCTTGATCTATCTCTATAGATCTTGATGCCCAATATATAAGCAGCTTCACCGAGGTCTTTCATAGAAAAACTTTTATTCAAGTATCCTTTTATGCTATCCAGAAATTCTATATCATTTCCAATCAACAATACATATAATATTAGAAATGCTACAGAGCTCCCACTCACTTTCTTGTAAATACAGGCTTCTCCAAAAGTCTGTATAAAACCACATGCTTTTATCACACTATCAAAACATTTATTCCAACTCCTAGAGGCATGCACTAGTCCATAAATGGATCGCTGGAGCTTGCACACTTTGTTAGCATCCTTTGGATCAACAAAACCTTCTGGTTGCATCATATACAACTCTTCTTCCAGAAATCCATTCAGGAATGCAGTTTTGACATCCATTTGCCAAATTTCATAATCATAAAATGCGACAATTGCTAACATGATTCGGACAGACTTAAGCATCGCTACAGGCGAGAAAGTCTCGTCGTAGTCAACTCCTTGAACTTGTCGAAAACCTTTCGCAACAAGTCGAGCTTTGTAGATAGTAACATTACCATCAGCGTCAGTTTTCTTCTTGAAGATCCATTTATTCTCGATGGCTTGCCGATCATTGGGCAAGTCAACCAAAGTCCACACTTTGTTCTCATACATGGATCCCATCTCAGATTTCATGGCCTCAAGCCATTTCGCGGAATCTAGGCTCATCATCGCTTCCTCATAGTTCGTAGGTTCGTTATGGTCTAGTAACATGACGTCCAGAACAGGATTACCGTACCACTCTGGTGCGGATCTTACTCTGGTAGACCTACGAGGTTCAGTAGTAACTTGATCTGAAGTTTCATGATCACTATCATTAGCTTCCTCGCTAATTGGTGTAGGAATCACTGGAACTGATTTTTGTGATGAACTACTTTCCAATTCGGGAGAAGGTACAATTACCTCATCAAGTTCTACTTTCCTCCCACTCACTTCTTTCGAGAGAAACTCCTTCTCTAGAAAGGATCCATTCTTAGCAACGAATATCTTACCTTCGGATCTGTGATAGAAGGTGTACCCAACAGTATCCTTTGGGTATCCTATGAAAACACATTTCTCCGATTTGGGTTCGAGCTTATCAGGTTGAAGCTTTTTCACATAAGCATCGCATCCCCAAACTTTCAGAAACGACAACTTGGGTTTCTTGCCAAACCACAGTTCATAAGGTGTCATCTCAACGGATTTAGATGGTGCCCTATTTAACGTGAATGCAGCCGTCTCTAAAGCATAACCCCAAAACGATAGTAGTAAATCACTAAGAGACATCATAGATCGCACCATATCTAATAAAGTGCGGTTACGACGTTCGGACACACCATTACGCTGTGGTGTTCCAGGTGGCGTGAGTTGCGAAACTATTCCACATTGTTTCAAATGAAGACCAAACTTGTAACTCAAATATTCTCCTCCACGATCAGATCGTAGAAATTTTATTTTCTTGTTACGATGATTTTCCACTTCACTCTGAAATTCTTTGAACTTTTCAAATGTTTTAGACTTATGTTTCATCAAGTAGATATACCCATATCTGCTCAAATCATCTGTGAGGGTCAGAAAATAACGATACCCGTCGCGAGCGTCAACACTCATCGGACCGCATACATCTGTATGTATTATTTCCAACAAGTCTGTTGCTCGCTCCGTTGTTCCGGAGAATGGAGTTTTAGTCATCTTGCCCATGAGGCATGGTTCGCAAGTATCAAGTGATTCATAATCAAGTGATTCCAAAAGCCCATCAGCATGGAGTTTCTTCATGCGCTTTACACCAATATGACCTAAACGGCAGTGCCACAAATAAGTTGCACTATCATTATTGAACTTATATCTTTTGGCTTCAACACTATGAATATGTGTATTACTACTATCGAGATTCAACAAAAATAGACCACTCATCAAGGGTGCATGACCATAAAAGATATTACTCATATAAATAGAACAACCATTATTCTCTGATTTAAATGAATAACCGTGTCGCATCAAACAAGATCCAGATATAATGTTCATGCTCAACGCTAGCACCAAATAACAATTATTCAGGTCTAAAACTAATCCCGAAGGTAGATGTAGAGGTAGCATGCCGACCGCGATCACATCGACTTTGGAACCATTTCCCATGCGCATCATCACCTCGTCCTTAGCCAATCTCCGCTTAATCCGTAGCCCCTGTTTCGAGTTGCAAATATGAGCAACAGAACCAGTATCAAATACCAGGCGCTACTTCAAGCATTAGTTAAGTACACATCAATAGCATGTATATCAAATATACCTTTCACTTTGCCATCATTCTTATCCGCCAAATACTTGGGGCAGTTCCGCTTCCAGTGACCAGTCCCTTTGCATTAGAAGCACTCAGTCTCAGGCTTAGGTCCAGACTTGGGCTTCTTCACTTGAGCAGCAACTTGCTTGCCGTTCTTCTTGAAGTTCCCCTTCTTCCCTTTGCCCTTCTTCTTGAAACGGGTGGTCTTGTTGACCATCAACACTTGATGCTCCTTCTTGATCTCTACCTCAGCAGCTTTTTAGCATCGCGAAGAGCTCGGGAATTGTCTTATCCATCCCCTGCATATTATAGTTCATCACGAAGCTTTTGTAGCTTGGTGGAAGTGATTGAAGAACTCTGTCAATGACACTATCATCAGGAAGATTAACTCCCAGTTGAGTCAAGTGGTAGTGGTACCAGACATTCTGAGTATATGTTCACTGACAGAACTATTCTCCTCCATCTTGCAGCTATAGAACTTATTGGAGACTTCATATCTCTCAATCTGGGCATTTGCTTGAAATATTAACTTCAACTCCTGGAACATCTCATATGCTCCATGACGCTCAAAACGTCGTTGAAGTCCCGGTTCTAAGCCATAAAGCATGGCACACTGAACTATCGAGTAGTCATCAGCTTTGCTCTGCTAGACGTTCTTAACGTCATCAGTAGCATCTGCAGCAGGCCTAGCACCCAGCGGTGCTTCAAGGACGTAATTCTTCTGTGAAGTAATGAGGATAATCCTCAAGTTACGGACATAGTCCGTGTAGTTGCTACCATCATCTTTCAACTTAGCTTTCTCTAGGAACGCATTAAAATTCAACGGAACAGTAGCACGGACCATTTATCTACAACAACATAGACATGCAAAATACTATCAGGTACTAAGTTCATGATAAATTAAAGTTCAATTAATCATATTGCTTAAGAACTCCCACTTAGATAGACATCCATCTAATCATCTAAATGATCATGTGATCCATATCAACTAAACCATGTCCGATCATCACGTGAGATGGAGAAGTTTTCAATGGTGAACATCACTATGTTGATCATATCTACTATATGATTTATGCTCGACCTTTCGGTCTCAGTGTTCAGAGGCCATATCTGCATATGCTAGGCTCGTCAAGTTTAACCCGAGTATTCTGCGTGTGCAAAACTGGCTTGCACCCGTTGTATGTGAACGTAGAGCTTATCACACCCGATCATCACGTGGTGTCTCGGCACGATGAACTGTAGCAACGGCGCATACTCAGGGACAACACTTGTACCTTGAAATTTAGTGAGGGATCATCTTATAATGCTACCGCCGAACTAAGCAAAATAAGATGCATAAAGGATAAACATCACATGCAATCAAAATAAGTGATATGATATGGCCATCATCATCTTGTGCCTTTGATCTCCATCTCCAAAGCACCATCATGATCACCATCGTCACCAGCTTGACACCTTGATCTCCATCGTAGCATCATTGTTGCTTCTACGACTATCGCTACCGCTTAGTGATAAAGTAGAAACAATTACATGGCGATTGCATTTCATAAAATAAAGCGACAACCATAAGGCTCCTGCCAGTTGCCGATAACTTTTACTAAACATGATCATCTCATACAACAATTCATATAGCATCACGTCTTGACCATATCACATCACAGCAAGCCCTGCAAAAACAAGTTAGACGTCCTCTACTTTGTTGTTGCAAGTTTTACGTGGCTGTTACGGGCTTAGCAAGAACCGTTCTTACCTACGCATCAAAAACCACAACGATTATTCATCAAGTGTGTTGTTTTAACCTTCAAGAAGGACCGGGCGTAGTCACACTCGATTCAACTAAAGCTGGAGAAACAGACGCCCACTAGCCACCTCTGTGTGAAGCATGTCGGTAGAACCAGTCTCGCGTAAGCGTACACGTAATGTCGGTCTGGGACGCTTCATCCAACAATACCGCTGAATCAAAGTATGACATGCTGGTAAGCAGTATGACTATTATCGCCCACAACTCTTTGTGTTCTACTCGTGCATATAACATTGATAACCCACAAGTATAGGGGACCGGAACAGTTTTCGAGGGTAGAGTATTCAACCCAAATTTATTGATTCTACACAAGGGGAGCCAAAGAATATTCTCAAGTATTAGCAGCTGAGTTGTCAATTCAACCACACCTGGATAACTTAATATCTCCAGCAAAGTATTTAGTAGCAAAGTAGTATGGAAGTAACGGTAACGGTGGCAAAAGTAACAGTAGCGGTATTGTAGTGATTGTAACAGTGGCAATGGTAAAGTAACTAAGCAAAGAACAATATGTGAAAAACTCATAGGCATTGGATCGATGATGGAGAATTATGCCGGATGCGATTATTCATGCAACAGTTATAACATAGGGTGACACAAAACTAGCTCCAATTCATCAATATAATGTAGGCATGTATTCCGAATATAGTCATAGGTGCTTATGGAAAAGAACTTGCATGACATCTTTTGTCCTACCCTCCCGTGGCAGCGGGGTCCTATTGGAAACTAAGGGATATTAAGGCCTCCTTTTAATAGAGTACCGGACCAAAGCATTAACACTTAGTGAATACATGAACTCCTCAAACTACGGTCATCACCGGTCAGGATCCCGATTATTGTCACTTCGGGGTTAACGGATCATAACACATAATAGGTGACTATAGACTTGCAAGATAGGATCAAGAACTCACATATATTCATGAAAACATAATAGGTTCAGATCTGAAATCATGGCACTCGGGCCCTAGTGACAAGCATTAAGCATAGCAAAGTCATAGCAACACCAATCTCAGAACATAGTGGATACTAGGGATCAAATCCTAACAAAACTAACTCGATTACATGATAAATCTCATCCAACCCATCACCGTCCAGCAAGCCTACGATGGAATTACTCACACACTGCGGTGAGCATCATGAAATTGGTGATGGAGGAAGGTTGATGATGACGATGGCGACGAATTCCCCTCTCCGGAGCCCCGAACGGACTCCAGATCAGCCCTCCCGTGAGAGTTTAGGGCTTGGCGGCGGCTCCGTATCGTAAAACGCGATGAATCCTTCTCTCTGATTTTTTTTCTCCCCGAACACGAATATATAGAGTTGGAGTTGAGGTCGGTGGAAAACCAGGGGGGCCCACTGAAGGAAATATGCCCTAGAGTTAATAATAAAGTTATTAATTATTTCCTTATATCATGATAAATGTTTATTATTCATGCTAGAATTGTATTAACCGGAAACATGATACATGTGTGAATACATAGACAAACAGAGTGTCACTAGTATGCCTCTACTTGACTAGCTCGTTGATCAAAGATGGTTATGTTTCCTAGCCATAGACATGAGTTGTCATTTGATTAACGGGATCATATCATTAGGAGAATGATGTGATTGACTTGACCCATTCCGTTAGCTTAGCACACGATCGTTTAGTATTCTGCTATTGCTTTCTTCATGACTTATACATGTTCCTATGACTGAGATTATGCAACTCCCGTTTACCGGAGGAACACTTTGTGTGCTACCAAACGTCACAACGTAACTGGGTGATTATAAAGGTGCTCTACAGGTGTCTCCAAAGGTACTTGTTCGGTTGGCGTATTTCGAGATTAGGATTTGTCACTCCGATTGTCGGAGAGGTATCTCTGGGCCCACTCGGTAATGCACATCACTATAAGCCTTGCAAGCATTGCAACTAATGAGTTAGTTGCGGGATGATGTATTACAGAACGAGTAAAGAGACTTGCCGGTAACGAGATTGAACTAGGTATTGAGATACCGACGATCGAATCTCGGGCAAGTAACATACCGACGACAAAGGAAACAACATATGTTGTTATGCGGTTTGACCGATAAAGATCTTCGTAGAATATGTGGGAGCTAATATGAGCATCTAGGTTCCGCTATTGGTTATTGACCGGAGACGTGTCTCGGTCATGTCTATATTATTCTCGAACCCGTAGGGTCCGCATGCTTAAAGTTCGATGACGGTTATATTATGAGTTTATGTGTTTTGATGTACCGAAGGTAGTTCAGAGTCCCGGATGAGATCGGGGACATGACGAGGAGTCTCAAAATGGTTGAGACGTAAAGATCGATATATTGGACGACTATATTCGGACATCGGAAAGGTTCCGAGTGATTCGGGTATTTTTCGGAGTACCGGAGAGTTACGGGAATTCGCCGGGGAGTATATGGGCCTTATTGGGCTTTAGGGGAAAGAGAGAGGAGAGGCTGCGCGCCCCCCAAGGCCTAGTCCGAATTGGACTAGGGGGAGGGGCTGCGCCCCCTCCTTCCTTCTCTTCTCTCTCCCCTTTCCTTGACTCCTACTCCTACTACTTGGAAGAGGGGGGGGGGATCCTACTCCCGATGGGAGTAGGGCTCCTCCTAGGGCGCGCCATAGAGAGGGCCGGCCCTCCCCCTCCTCCACTCATTTATATATGGGGCCAGGGGGGCACCCCATAGACACAACAATTGATCCCTTGGATCTCTTAGCCGTGTGCGGTGCCCCCCTCCACCATAATCCACCTCGGTCATATCGTAGCGGTGCTTAGGCGAAGCCCTGCGTCGGTAGAACATCATCGTCGTCACCACGCCGTCGTGCTGACGGAACTCTCCCTCAAAGCTCGGCTGGATCGGAGTTCGAGGGACGTCATCGAGTTGAACATGTGCTGAACTCGGAGGTGTCGTGCGTTCGGTACTTGATCGGTCGGATCGTGAAGACGTACGACTACATTAACCGCGTTGTGCTAACGCTTCCGCTTTCGGTCTACGAGGGTACGTGGACATACTCTCCCCTCTCGTTGCTATGCATCACCGTGATCTTGCGTGTGCGTAGGAATTTTTTTGAAATTACTACGTTCCCCAACACCCACGAGGCAGGGGGCGCGCCCCCACCCTCGTGGACAGGGTGCGGGCCCCCTGGCCTTGATTCTTTTGCCAGTATTTTTTATTATTTCCAAAAATATACTCCATGAAGTTTCAGGTCATTCCAAGAACTTTTATTTCTACACAAAAATAACGCCATGGCAATTCTGCTGAAAATAGTGTCAGTCCGGGTTAGTTCCATTCAAATCATGCAAGTTATAGTCCAAAGCAAGGGCAAAAGTGTTTGGAAAAGTAGATACGACGGAGACGTATCAACTCCCCCAAGCTTAAACCTTTGCTTGTCCTCAAGCAATTTAGTTGATAAACTGAAAGTGATAAAGAAAAAAATTTACAAACTTTGTTTGCTCTTGTTGTTGCAAATATGTAAAGCCAGCATTCAAGTTTTCAGCAAAGATTATGAACTAACCATATTCACAATAACACTTAGGTCTCATATTTACTCATATCAATGGCATAATCAACTAGTGAGCAATAATAATAAATCTCGGATGACAACACTTTCTCAAAACAATTGTAATAAGATATAACAAGATGGTATCTCGCTAGCCCTTTCTGAGACCGCAAAACATAAATGTAGAGCACCTTTAAAGATCAAGGACTGACTAGACATTGTAATTCATGGTAAAAGAGATCCAGTCATAGTCATACCCAATATAAATTAATAGTAATGGATGCAAATGACAACGGTGCTCTCCAGCTGGTGCTTTTTAATAAGAGGGTGATGACTCAACATAAAAGTAAATAGATAGGCCCTTCGGAAGGAAAGCAGGGATTTTTAGAGGTGCCGGAGCTCGATTTTGAAATAGAGATAAATAATATTTTGAGCGGCATACTTTCATTGTCAACATAACAACCGAGAGATATCGATATCTTCCATGCTACACACATTATAGGCAGTTCCCAAACAGAATGGTAAAGTTTATACTCCCCCTCCACCAACAAGCATCAATCCATGGCTTGCTCGAAAAAACGAGTGCCTCCAACTAACAACGGTCCTGGGGGAGTTTTGTTTGCAATTATTTTGATTTGGTTTTGCTTAAAGCATGGGACTGGGCATCCCGGTGACCAGCCATTTTCTCGTGAGTGAGGAGCGGAGTCCACTCCTCTGGAGAATAACCCGCCTAGCATGGAAGATACAGACAGCCCTAGTTGATACATGAGCTATTCGAGCATACAAAGCAGAATTCCATTTGAAGGTTTAGAGTTTGGCACATACAAATTTACTTGGAACGGCAGGTAGATACCGCATATAGGAAGGTATGATGGACTCATATGGAATAACTTTGGGGTTTATGGAAGTGGATGCACGAGCAGTATTCCCGCTTAGTACAAGTGAAGGCTAGAAAAAGACTGGGAAGCGACCAACTAGAGAGCGACAACAGTCATGAACATGCATTAAAATTAATAAACATTGAGTGCAAGCATGAGTAGGATATAATCCACCATGAACATAAATATCGTGGAGGCTATGTTGATTTTGTTTTAACTACATGTATGAACATGTGCCAAGTCAAGTCACTCGAATCGTTCAAAGGAGGATACCACCCTATAATACCACATCACAACCATTTTAATAGCATGTTGACACGCAAGGTAAACCATTATAAACTCCTAGCAAATTAAGTATGGCATTAGCAACTATAATCTCTAATTGTCATTGCAAACATGTTTCATTCATAATAGGCTGAATCAGGAATGATGAACTAATCATATTTACAAAAACAAGAGAGGCCGAGTTCATGCCAGCTTCTCTTATCTCAATCAGTCCATCATATATCGTCATTATTGCCTTTCACTTGCACAACCGAACGATGTGTATAATAATAATAGTGCACGTGCATTGGACTAACCTAGAATCTTTGAGCATCTTCTATAAAGGAGAAGACAAGGTAATATGGGCTCTTGGTTAAATCAACAATAATGCATATAAGAGCCACTTCAACATTTTAATTATGGTCTTCTCCTTTCGACCCCCAAAGAAAAGAAAAGAAATAAAACTATTTACACGGGAAAGCTCCCAACAAGCAGAAGAAGAACAAGAAATCTTTTTGGGTTTTCTTTTTAATTATTACTACAGGCAAGAAAAGTAAACTAGCTAAAATCTACAACTAAATTATTTTTTTGGTTTTTCTTAAGGTTATTCAAACACACAAGAAGAAAGCATAAAAAGGAAAATAAACTAGCATAGATAGTACAATGAAAAAGTATGAGCACCGACAACTAGAATGAGTGTGTGAACATGAATGTAATGCCGGTGAGAAATACGTACTCCCCCAAGCTTAGGCTTTTGGCCTAAGTTGGTCTATGCCCATGGATCAAAGTGGTAGTTGGGGTCGTACTGAGAAGGAGCCTCGGGGTGCCACTGGTTGGCAATCTCCTCCGGATCCCACTGGTAAATAGACTGACGTGAAGGATCAAGTTGTGATCCCGGCTCTGGTTCTGTAGCTGATGTGGGGTTCTGGTAGGCATGAAATGCCTTTGGCTGAACAAGATACTTGCCTGAAGATAAGTTAAACAAAGAAGGAGCAGGCAAAGTAATAGTCTCAGGGTGATTTTTATCAAATATCAGTCTGTAGTTGAGCAACTTTTTCTTATTTTTAACAATAAAGTCATGTGCTACCATACTCTTATAGTCTAGAAAAACAGGAGGTAGCAACTTTTCTTCTTTCTCATGATGCCTAATAGGTATGTTAAAGTGTGCAGCGAGGCGCGAGGCGAAGATACCTCCCAAGATGGGACCCTTCATGCGGTTCAGATTTAACCGTTTTGCCACAATAGCGCCCATACTAAATGTGTTGTCACGGAACAAGGCATGGCACAAAATAACAATATCAGGGGCACTAAGGTTTCCACAGTTTCCGCGACCAATTAAACATCTACTAGGAAATATTGCAAAGTAACGTAGAACAGGAAAGTGTATGCTAGTAATTCTTGCATCGGAAACTTTCTTTGTTTCCCCTACAGCAATCATATCAATAAACCCTTCCACATCACTACGATGTGGTTCTTCTATGTTGCATGGAAAGGGTATTCTACAGACCCGACAGAAATCAACAAGGGGCATCTCCTTATACTCATCATATAAATAAAAATCCACCGAGGGTGGTGATCTCTTAGCATGGAAATGAAAATTTTGCACGAAAATATTAGTGAGTAGGAGATACTGTTCGCGCTGGTCGCGGAGGAAGTCGGTGAGGCCCGCATCATCAGCCAAATAATAAAAATCATCATGAATCCCGGCTGCTGTCAAGAAATCATCACAAGGCCCTTCACACGGCCGAACCTCCGTGATGCGAGGGAGATTATATTTGGGCCTCTTATCCTCTTCACTTTGCTTATCCTTCGAGCTTCGGCTCGAAGAGCCCCTAAAAATCTCTTCATCAATTTCTGAAATTTTCTGAAATTTTTAGTAACTTCAAAGAAAAGTGAACCAAACTCAACAAAATTGATAGCAACTACTCCCACAAGTGCCTAGAGACTATATCATGCATTAGAACTACTTGGGACCATATAAATTTGACATGCAAGCTCAAGAACAGGGTCACCTAGGCAGCAAAAACTTGCAATGAATAAAGCACTAGAACAAAAACTAATTGGACCATTGGAGGAGTCACATACGAAAGAACAATCCCCCAAAGTAGTTTTGTGAGTGGAGCTTTGAGCAAGGAGATCAAAAATGGCAGCAAGAAGAGCTAGAACTCGTGCTTGAGCTGGTTGGTGATTTTTTAGGGAGGAAGAAGGAGTGTGTGGTGGCTGGAATAAGTGGAGGGGAGCCACCATGGGCCCACGAGGCAGGGGGCGCGCCCAGGGGGGTGGGCGCGCCCTGGACCCTCGTGGCTAGGTGCTTGCTCCCCCTGATGTCTTCTCAGTGCCAGATATTCTCAAATATTCCAGAAAAAATCATATTTCAATTTCGGGACATTTGGAGAACTTCGATTTTTGGGGTAATTTTTTTATTGTACGGGTAATTCAGAAAACAGACGGAATATACTGTTTTTTCTTTATTTAATCTAAATAACATAAAGTAAAAGGAGGGTACAGAAGGTTGTGCTTTCTAACTTCATCCATCTCATGCTCATTAAAGGGAATCCGCTAACAAGGTTGATCAAGTCTTGTTAACAAACTCATTCCGAATCGCATGAAACCGGAGAATTTTCGAATAGCACTAGGTTACCTCAACGGGGATATGCACGTCCCCAATAATAAGAATATCATATTTCTTCTTGACAGTAGGTAGTGGAAATTCAAAACCTCCAAAAATAATCGATGGAATTTTTCCAATAGAGTTTATACTATGAACTTGAGGTTGTTTCCTCGGAAAGTGTACCGTATGCTCATTACCATTAACATGAAAAGTGACATTGCCTTTGTTGCAATCAATAACAGCCCCTGCAGTATTCAAAGGTCTTCCAAGGATAATAGACATACTATCGTCCTCGGGAATATCAAGAATAACAAAGTCTGCTAAAATAGTAACGTTTGCAACCACAACAGGCACATCCTCACAAATGCCGACAGGCATAGCAGTTGATTTATCAGCCATTTGCAAAGATATTTCAGTAGGTGTCAACTTATTCAAATCAAGTCTATGATATAAAGAGAGAGGCATAACACTAACACCGGCTCCAAGATCACATAAAGCAGTTCTAACATAGTTTCTTTTAATGGAGCATGGTATAGTTGGTACTCCTGGATCTCCAAGTTTCTTTGATATTCCACCCTTAAAAGTATAATTAGCAAGCATGGTGGAAATTTCAGCTTCCGGTATCTTTCTTTTATTAGTAACAGTATCCTTCATGTACTTAGCGTAAGGATTCATTTGAAGCATATCAGTCAAACGCATACGCAAAAAGATAGGTCTAATCATTTCAGCAAAGCGCTCAAAATCCTCATCATCCTTTTTCTTGGATGTTTTAGGAGGAAAGGGCATGGGTTTCTGAACCCATGGCTCTCTTTCTTTACCGTGCTTCCTAGCAACAAAGTCTCTCTTATCATAACGTTGATTCTTTGATTGTGGGTTATCAAGATCAACAGCAGGTTCAATCTCTACATCATTGTCATTGCTAGGTTGAGCATCAACATGAACATCATTATTAATATTATCACTAGGTTCATGTTCATTACCAGATTGTGTTTCAGCATCAGAAATAGAAATATCATTGGGAGTCTCAGGTGTGTCTATAACAGGTTCACTAGAAGCATGCAAAGTCCTATCATTGTTCTTTTTCTTCTTCTTAGAAGAACTAGGTGCATCAACATTATTTCTCTGAGAATCTTGCCCAATTCTCTTAGGGTGACCTTCAGGATACAAAGGTTCCTGAGTCATTTTACCTCCTCTAGTCATAACTCTAACATCATTGTCATTTTTCTTACTATTTAATTCATTGAGCAAGTCATTTTGAGCTTTAAGTACTTGTTCTACTTGAGTGGTAACCATAGAAGCATGTTTACTAATAAGTTTGAGTTCACCTTTAACACTAGACATATAATCACTCAAGTGTTCAATCATATAAGCATTGCGTTTCAATTGTCTACCAAAATAAGCATTAAAGTTTTCTTGTTTAACAATAAAATTGTCAAACTCATCTAAGCATTGACTAGCAGACTTATAATGAGGAATATCACGTTCATCAAATCTATAGAGAGAATTTACCTTTACTACCTGTGTCGGGTTATCAAGACCATGTGTTTCTTCAATAGACGGTAAATTAAGACCATGTATTTCTTCAACAGGAGGTAAATTCTTAACATCTTCAGCTTTAATACCTTTTTCCTTCATAGATTTCTTTGCCTCTTGCATATCTTCAGGACTAAGAAATAGAATAGCCCTTTTATTCGGAGTTGGCTTAGGAGTCGGTTCAGGAAGTGTCCAATTATTTTCATTAGTCAACATATTATTCAATAGAATTTTAGCTTGATCGGCATTTCTTTCCCTGAAAACACAACCAGCACAACTATCCAGGTGGTCTCTGGAAGCATCGGTTAGTCCATTATAAAAGATATCAAGTATTTCATTTTTCTTGAGAGGATGATCAGGCAAAGCATTAAGTAATTGGAGAAGCCTCCCCCAAGCTTGTGGGAGACGCTCTTCTTCAATTTGCACAAAATTATATATATCCCTTAAATCAGCTTGTTTCTTATGAGTAGGGAAATATTTAGCAGAGAAGTAATAAATCATATCCTGGGGACTACGCACACAACCAGGATCAAGAGAATTAAACCATGTTTTAGCATCACCCTTTAATGAGAACGGAAATAATTTAAGGATATAGTAGTAGCGAGTTTTCTCATCATTAGTGAACAGGGTGATATCATTTAATTTAGCAAGATGTGCCACAACAGTTTCAGATTCATAGCCATAAGAAGGATCAGATTCAACCAAAGTAATTATCTCAGGATTGACAGAGAAATCATAATCCTTATCCGTAACAAAGATAGGTGAAGTAGCAAAAGCACTGTCATATTTCATTCTAGCATTCAAAGACTTTTCTTTAAGCTTAGCTAATAATTTCTTAAGATCACTCCTATCATTGCAAGCAAGAAAGTCTCTAGTAGTTTCTTCATCCATAACATAACCCTCAGGCACAACAGGCAATTCATATCTAGGGGGAGAATCTTCATCATCACTTTCATCAATATTATCGGTTTCAATAATTTCATTCTCTCTAGCCCTAGCAAGTTGTTCATCCAGAAATTCACCTAGTGGCACAATAGTATCAAGCATAGAAGTAGTTTCATCATAAGTATCATGCATAGCAGAAGTGGCATCATCAATAACATGCGACATATCAGAATTAATAGCAGAAGCAGGTTTAGGTGTCGCAAGCTTACTCAAAACAGAAGGTGAATCAAGTGCAGAGCTAGATGGCATTTCCTTACCTCCCCTCGTAGTTGAGGGATAAATTTTGGTTTTTTCGTCTTTCAAGTTCCTCATAGTGACCAGCAGATATAAATCCCAAGTGACTCAAAGAATAGAGATATGCTCCCCGTCAACGGTGCCAGAAAATAATCTTGATAACCCACAAGTATAGGGGATCGCAACAGTTTTCAAGGGTAGAGTATTCAACCCAAATTTATTGATTCGACACAAGGGGAGCCAAAGAATATTCTCAAGTATTAGCAGTTGAGTTGTTGATTCAACCACACCTGGATAACTTAATATCTGCAGCAAAGTATTTAGTAGCAAAGTAGTATGGAAGTAACGGTAACGGTGGCAAAAGTAACAGTAGCAGTATTGTAGTGATTGTAACAGTGGCAATGGTAAAGTAACTAAGCAAAGAACAATATGTGAAAAGCTCGTAGGCATTGGATCGGTGATGGAGAATTATGCCGGATGTGATTATTCATGCAAGAGTTATAACATAGGGTGACACAGAACTAGCTCCAATTCATCAATATAATGTAGGCATGTATTCCGAATATAGTCATAGGTGCTTATGGAAAAGAACTTGCATGACATCTTTTGTCCTACCCTCCCGTGGCAGCGGGGTCCTATTGGAAACTAAGGGATATTAAGGCCTCCTTTTAATAGAGTACCGGACCAAAGCATTAACACTTAGTGAATACATGAACTCCTCAAACTACGGTCATCACCGGTCAGGATCCCGATTATTGTCACTTCGGGGTTAACGGATCATAACACATAATAGGTGACTATAGACTTGCAAGATAGGATTAAGCACTCACATATATTCATGAAAAGATAATAGGTTCAGATCTGAAATCATGGCACTCAGGCTGACAAGCATTAAGCATAGCAAAGTCATAGCAACATCAATCTCAGAACATAGTGGATACTAGGGATCAAACCCTAACAAAACTAACTCGATTACATGATAAATCTCATCCAACCCATCACCGTCCAGCAAGCCTACGATGGAATTACTCACACACGGCGGTGAGCATCATGAAATTGGTGATGGAGGAAGGTTGATGATGACGATGGCGACGGATTCCCCTCTCCGGATCCCCGAACGGACTCCAGATCAGCCCTCCCGAGAGAGTTTAGGGCTTAGCGGTGGCTCGGTATCGTAAAACGCGATGAATCCTTCTCTCTGATTTTTTTCTCCCCGAAGACGAATATATAGAGTTGGAGTTGAGGTCGGTGGAGCACCAGGGGGCCCACGAGGCAGGGGGCGCGCCCAGGGGGTAGGCACGCCCCCACCCTCGTGGACAGGGTGTGGGCCCCCTCGCCTTGATTCTTTTGCCAGTATTTTTTATTATTTCCAAAAATATACTCCGTGAAGTTTCAGGTCATTCCGAGAACTTTTATTTCTGCACAAAAATAACATCATGGCAATTCTGCTGAAAACAGCGTCAGTCCGGGTTAGTCCCATTCAAATCATGCAAGTTAGAGTCCAAAACAAGGGCAAAAGTGTTTGGAAAAGTAGATACGACGGAGACGTATCAAATATCTACGCATAGACCTGGCTCGGATGCCACTGTTGGGGAACGCAATAATTTCAAAAAAAATCCTACGATCACACAAGATCGATCTAGGTGATGCATAGCAACGAGAGGGGAGAGTGTTGTCTACGTACCCTCGTAGATCGAAAGCGGAAGCATTATGACAACGCGGTTGATGTAGTCGTATGTCTTCACGATCCGACCGATCCTAGCACCAAAGGTACGGCACCTGCGCGATCTGCACACGTTCAGCTTGGTGACGTCCCACGAACTCTAGATCCAACTGAGGTCGAGGGAGAGTTTCGTCAGCACGATGGCGTGATGACGGTGTTGATGAAGTTACCGATGCAGGGCTTCGCCTAAGCACTACAACGATATGACCGAGGTGGAAATCTGTGGAGGGGTGCACCGCACATGGCTAAACAATCAACTTGTGTGTCTATGGGGTGCCCCCTCCCCCGTATATAAAGGAGTGGAGGAGGGGAGGGCCGGCCCTCTCTATGGCGCGCCAAGGGGGGAGTCCTACTCCCAGTAGGAGTAGGTTTCCCCCCTTCCCTAGTTGGAGTAGGAGAAGAAGGAAGAGGGAGAGGGAGAGAAGGAAAGGGGGGCCGGCCCCCCTCCCAATTCGGATTGGGCTTGGGGGGGGGGGGGGCGCCCCCACCTTGGCCGCCTCCTCCTCTCTTCCACCATGGCCCATTAAGGCCCATTAACTCCCCGAGGGGTTCCGGCAACCTCCCGGTACTCCGAGAAAATGCCCGAACCACTCGGAACCTTTCCGGTGTCCAGACATAGCCTTCCAATATATCAATATTTATGTCTCGATCATTTCAAGACTCCTCGTCATGTCTGTGATCACATTCGGGACTCCGAATAACCTTCGGTACATCAAAACACACAAACTCATAATACCGATCGTCATTGAACGTTAAGCGTGCGGACCCTACGGGTTCGAGAACTATGTATACATGACTGAGACTCACTTCCAGTCAATAACCAATAGCGGAACTTGGATGCTCATATTGGTTCCTACATATTCTACGAAGATCTTTATCAGTCAACCGCATAACAACATACGCTATTCCCTTTGTCATCGGTATGTTACTTGCGCGAGATTCAATCGTCGGTATCTCAATACCTAGTTCAATCTCGTTATCGGCAAGTCTCTTTACTCGTTCCGTAATGCATCATCCCGCAACTAACTCATTAGTCACATTGCTTGCAAGGCTTATATTGATATGCATTACCGAGAGGGCCCAGAGATACCTCTCCGTAACACAGAGTGACAAATCCTAATCTCGATCTATGCCAACCCAAAAAACACCATCGGATACACCTGCAGAGCATCTTTATAATCACCCAGTTACGTTGTGATGTTTGGTAGCACACAAAGTGTTCCTCCAGTATTCGGGAGTTGCATAATCTCATAGTCATAGGAACATGTATAAGTCATGAAGAAAGCAATAGCAATAAACTAAACGATCAAGTGCTAAGCTAATGAAATGGGTCAAGTCAATCACATCGTTCTCTAATGATGTGATCCCGTTCATCAAATGACAACTCATGTCTATAGCTAGGAAACTTAGCCATCTTTGATTAACGAGCTAGTCAAAGTAGAGGCATACTAGTGACACTCTGTTTGTCTATGTATTCACACATGTACTAAGTTTCCGGTTAATACAATTCTAGCATGAATAATAAACATTTATCATGATATAAGGAAATATAAATAACAACTTTATTATTGCCTCTAGGGCATATTTCCTTCATGAATGGCTTAGGGCCTTCTTTCTTGAATTGCTTTTTCTGAGGCTTAGGGAAACCTTGCCCCTCATGCTTTCTCTTGTTAGAGCTAACATGAAAAACATGGTCTTTCTTCTGTCTCATGATCCTCTCTTCCTCCTGGACGATCCTTGCGATCATCTCACCGAGTGGCCATTTTTCCTTCAGAGAGTTATAGTTGACCTTAAATTGTTCAAATTCTTTTGGGAGAGACTCAAGAATCGTTATTATAAGAAAAGCTTCACTTAAAGAACACTCCAAAGCTTTAAGCTTGGTGAAAGCATTCACCAGCCTTAGTATGTGCTGCCGAACATTTCCATCTATAGTGTATTTCTGAAAAAGCTTAGTAAAAAGTTCATGAGCATACACTTTGTCGGAGCCTTTAAATTGCTCCTCCATTTCATTGCGGAATTCTTTAGTAGTGTCTTTCTTAGGGAGTGCCTCAGAAATGTCCGGTGATATTGACGCTTTCATGATGAGAAGCGCAATATGGTTGGACTTTCCATTTTTCCATCTTAACATCATAAGCCTTCTTGAGTTTTGCATACCCTGTGGCACCTGCCACAGGTGCTACAGGTTTTTCTTCCCTCAAGGCATAATCAAACTCATTACAACCCAAACATAATTCGACTCGGGACTTCTAATGAGGGAAGTTACTCCCCGTAAGTGGTTCGATCGTGTTGGACTGGAATGGAGCGGAAGCTGAAATTATCATAAAAATTCATAAGTAAACTTGCATGATTATAAATTTACGTTGGTAAATAAACAAACATGCCAAGTATTTAATTTCCACTCCATGTCAAAACTCCGTTGGGCAGAAAAAAACATGGAATTAAAATATCTTAAGGGATGACTCATAATAATAAAACAACATTGGTCCGAATTAAAATTAGAGTCATTTCATTCTCAATTTAAACATCAACATAAAAAACCATTATCATTATTTGATGCTTAGAAAAAGTTCATCATGCAAATACACATAATAAATCCTGAATAAAATATTATGTTCTGCCCTCGCACAGTGGTGGGGGCTGTGCAGGCCCCGAAGGGGAAAGGCGGCTACGCGACGCATTTGGTGAGCCTCTTTCTTATGCTTCCCCGAATTTGTGTTCATTTGTGCTGAAATCCAGAACTAGGGTTCATGCGAAATTGGGGAAGAAAATCTAGGGTTTCTTAAATTTGGGGACTTTCTTATGTTGATGTACTCTTAATCTCCATGTCATCTAATTAGCTAATGCATACGGAAACATGACTTAAACATGATCATTTCTAATCAACTTAACATAAAGTGAGCATTATATCTTAACTTAGATTGATTAAAAATTGATTCACCAAAAGAACAGTACTTAATCCGTAGCAATTAGAATTCAACATTGTTTGTCAGAGGGCAATTAAGGTAAAACATCAAGTAGTGGCATGCATAGCGGGCTAACCAGGGGCTAAAACTTTCAATCTTGAGCATAAAACCCTAAACCTGACATTGATCTAAACATGATATTGATCTACTAATCAGTAATATAGGGATCTATTGCAATTAATCTTGACGAGTGATACCATTATTGGATAATATGCATCTATGGGATGCCATTAGCAGGATCAAATTGCATCTCGGTCACCTTATTACATGAACAGAGAAGGGTTTAGGGATCCTTTACATGTCACAGCAGTGGACATGATCGCCTGCTCGGTGCAGGCATGATGCAGGGGTGATGTAGTCGAAGTAGAAAGCCTCCTCAACGTCCTAATGCCCTCAGTACGCCACCGGCACTGTCCCGGGAGGACAGCGGCGGCGGAAGTAGGTCTTCCCGTCGCTGCAGCGCTCCCGCTGATCGGATAAGGTGAGAGAATATCGGTAGGGGAGTGAAACCGTACGAGAATTCGGATCGCGCAGTTCGCCAACCCTCTCCCGTACCCCCCTTTTATCTAGCGATGGCGACATGGGACCTAAACCATCAGTTGGTTTGGGTGCCCCCGATCAGGGCACCTCAGTTGGGATAAAAAGCCCACGTGCGTTGGTGCGTGGGACCTTTTCTTAACGTCAATCCTTTCCTCTTTTTTCTGTTAGGCTATCAGATCTAATGGCCTAATAAGCCGTCAGATCAAACCCAACAGTGGCATCATCGATGGCCGGGTTCGACTCCTCCGCGCCCCAAGTCCGAGTCCTCCATGGTTGAGTCCTCCAACTCTACTTGCTAGAATTAATGGGCTTGGACAATGTGAATATTCAGCAAATTTAAAATAAATCTGAAAAGACCAGGAATGGCAAGAGATGGGGGGCGATCTTTAGTCCCACCCTGGAAGTGGAGATGGTGCGAGGCCCATGAATTTTCAGCAAATTTTTAGCTTCTCGGTCGTAATTCGTATTAACGCCATTGGCGCAATGAGAATTCATTTTGGTTAAAATTTGAAGCCCCCCTTCTCGGCTACATTTGGTTTTTATGCCATGTGGCATAACGAGCCATCTAGCGCCTTGTTTTTGGAGGAAAGAGTGGAAAAAGTCTAGCGCCTTGTTTTCAGGGTCGCGGCGAGTAGGTCAAGTTGTCCCAAACACTTCAACTTCGTATTTTCGTTGCAAAATGAAAAAAAAATACTCTAGTTCATTTTACTAGGCAGTGAATATCTAGGCGTGATGACGCCATTTTATGTACGCTTTTACGAGGGTATTTTCTTGGTCTAATCCAGTGTTTCACCGATTTTCGTCGTTTAACTAATCATTATTTACTAAAAGACAAAGAAACCTTGTTTTGCTTACTTGCTTTTTAGAGACAAACACTTTTCGAAGGCTTTGGAGCATATTTAGATGATTGAGGAGGAGTTGGGTCACTTTCCCTATGGGAGAGTTGCATCTGGCATCAACATAAGAGAATACGTCATGTGGTACGCGCGCGCCCACTCGTACCATTGGTCATACCATGTGGCATCGCCTCCCTCTCATCTACAGAAGAAACTTTCATAACTGGCAAGAGAGAACATAGCAACAACATACACAACACCATTGACCAGAGCAAAGGAGGAGAGATCAAGAGGAGAATCGATCCGCCAGGGTGTCGGTCCGCCGCCTCGGTGTCTTTAAAGAGAAACCCCAAGAAATATTTATCAATCTAGAAGCTTTTTCCGGTAAACAACTAGAGGGTGAATTTGTCGCAAGAACTATCTTCATCAAACTCACTGCTCCTGAGACCATTAGTGAGTATAGTCCACCTTGGACAATGGGTTCATGATAGTGGCTATGTGCCATCATCTCTCCTTGTTTTTCAATACAAAGATCACATGAGCTGCCTTGCATGCTTGTGATATATCTGATGTAGTTCCCGATGTGTTTGTTGCGGTGTGACAAATTGTCATTTTATGCTCAAATTATATATGGATATTTATTTGGTTTGTTTTATTTTTTTGCTTATTAATTTATTGACATATATGACCTCCACTCTATTAGTCTTTCACTTGCCATGATTAGATGAATGATCTACAAGAGTGAATGCTAGATTGGTTTAACCTTGCAAGTAATCTATCCTAGTGAAGGAAAGGGGAAAAAGCTTGTAACTGAATAGGGGTCTCAGTTAGGAACTGGAGGTAAAGAGAATACACTATCTACATTATGTCACTTTCCTTAATGTAATGCTTTGTTTTTATTTAATACGTAGAGATGCGTGTTGGATAGTGGTCTCAGGTGGAGTATTAGATATATATGCAGTTGGATGCCGATCTATGAATACAAGGATGTAATGCATATATGCAATCATGACACGTATGATTAACCATAAACACTACAATTTAATTGATATGCAACTGTAATTTTTCTACCACACCCATGCTTTCATGGAGAGATGCCACTAGTGAAGTTATGGATCCCCGGTCCTTTATTTCTCATAATCACAAACTGGATCACTTTACTACTGTTCTTCTATATTTTGAACTTCTTATTTCATTGCCTAAAAAATCATTTCCATCCACATGATATGTTAATGCTTCTAACTAGGAAAGGTAATGAGATTGAAAACCTCACTACAAATGTTGGATAGCAAGTGAAGTGTCTTAGTTGTGTGCAGGTCCTGATCATTGGCTATTGGAAGAAATCCACTGTTTGGTACATTGGTTCTCGACTACGGGTAAAACTTGCTTCCTACATAAAACCCTTGCACTTTTGGGCCCAACATTGTATTCACCAAACACGCATAAAAACTAGCTGGGGATATCAGGAAGCAATCTCTATGTTGGTAGAGCATGAGACTTTTATGTTGGTAGAGCATGAGATTTTTATGTTGGTAGAGCAAAAGATCAAACAAGTGAAAGTTTGACTAAGTTCAAGTGTTTCAAAGAGTTCGCACAAATCGTCCAGCCCTTTGAAAACTTAAATGCTTGAAAACTCTCGTTGCAATGTACGCTGGAAACATTGCCCTCCTCACGGAGCCAACGAGGAAGAAGACCATGAGTGCCAAATGATGAAACATGAGTACAAGACATCATATCATACTTGGCACCACCATCAACATCTTAAAACTACGATGAGTAAGCAGCATTAACCATCCAACGAACATAAGTCGTTAATCTACTGAACCTAAAATATTATTGGCTCTCCATTTTTTGTCACCACGACTCCATGACAGGATGTGTATAGAGCCGGTAGACCTTAGCCTCACGCCACGAGGACACCCGTAGAAAGGATACTTAAACTTGACATTAAAAAGCCATAATCTACATGAAAAACAATCATCCGGAGTTCCTTGGCCCCATGTGTCAGAATAGTCGTGGAGATGAGGGCACCAACGCGACACATAAAACATGAGGCGGTTATCAATTTCCCTGTCTTTCTCTCTTCTCTCCCATGGTGGTTAAGGTCCCCCTCGCTATACAAGACAACTTGTATGCTTTGATGCACATGAAACTAGCGTTTATTTTTATGAAACATGATATATATGAGAACATTGTTTCTTGTAAAGCATGAAAGGAGAGCTTTTTTTATTGAGAACAGAAAAACATGAATTTTTATCTAGAGGCATAGCACTTTTTAGCTTTTTTAGACAAAGCATCTTTTAGAAACTTTTTTTAGCTTATATATATAGTATAAGCTGAGAAACATAGCAGTTTTTTTTTTTTGAGGAGTCATAGCAGTTTGTTGTGGATATTAGACGTGCGGATCTAACTTACGCGGCCCAAGGAGCATACTTTTTCGGCCGCGGCCCGCAAGCCCACCTACGGCGACGGCGTGTCAGCCAGCTTGAAATACTCTGCCTTGGCGCCCGAACGTAACCGCCACAACCAACAGCTTTCGCTTCTCATCTTCTCCTCCTCGCCGGAGCCCCAAGAAACCAAGAACTCATCCTCCCCACCGCGCAGCGCCCACCGTCTCTGCTCTCCAGCGGCGCCCGCGGCAGATGGAGCATCTCCAGGACGGCCACTACGTGCGGCTGCGGAGCCGCGTGCACGGCACGTACCTGCACGCCGACGAGGACGGGCATGGCGTCTCCCTCCACCACCGCCGGGATTCCATGAACGCGGCTTGGGCGGTGCACTTGTACCACCAGGGCAATGCCGACGCCCTGGCCCAGCACATGCTTCTCTACAGCGCCGCCTACGGCCGCTACCTCGTCGCCACGAACGCGCCGGCGCCGCTGGGCCACCGCGGGCGCCGCGTCGAGCAGCGCAACTACGATGATCAAGAGGAGGAGGCCATCAGGTGGGAGCCCGTCGCCGTCGGGGCCGACTCCGGGAACGACGTCCTGCTCCGCAACGTCGCCGGCCGCCACCTCCGCAACGGCGCCTGGCGCTACCTCCGCGCCAACGGCAGGTACATCCACACCGGCGCCAGCGTCGACGCCTTCGACAACTTCAGCACGAAGATGCACTGGGTGGTGGAGCCCATCCCCGTCAGGGCCGCCATGCCTCTCCTTCGACCTCCGACTAGGGTCAGGGTGAGTCCGCCATGCCCGCTTCTTGATTCTTGTCGAATTTGCGCGACTTGGGTTCTTGAATGCATCGGAATTTGACTGCAAATCGTGTTAATTCCATTCGCCTTGGAGAAATTCGTGGCAAATTTGCGCTTCGTGTTTGATTTGATCTCCTGGCATCATGATGTTTCTTTGCGACTCAACTGCAGCTTCCCTTCACCCGAAGAGTCATCACCGTGTTGCCGATGCCGTCGCGGGTGATCGTGTACGTGCGGGCGGGCGCCGACGGGAGCCGCATCGCCCGCGGCGCCTTCGTGTTCGAGGGGAACTCCGTGTTCGACCTGAGGGAAACTCTGATCCGCCGCCTGGAGGCCACCATGGGCGTCTCCGACGTCGCCATGTGCGTCGAAGCGGGTACTTTCGGGCGGCCTACCCCACTCGTCGTCGACCTGCCCCGCAGCCGCCAGAACCTCCACATCCTCGTCTTCGCGGTCGGGACGCCAGGTGAATGAACCCTCTCCGTGTCCCTTTGCAAGATATGCATTACTTTCTGCATTGCCATGATCTTTTGGGTTCTATTTCAATGGTCTGTCTCGTGCTGAAAAACAGTGTACTTAATTGGTTAGAGTCTGAAAAACAGTTCACTGAAAGTGCTGCTAATCTGCTTCAGTTAGGACTTCAATTGCTTGAACTGTTGTATTTGCTCCATGTGTGGCCTCAAGCTTAGCTGGATGTTAGAACGTAAAAGCCCAAATCAGTTCAGCTTCACATAGAAAATACTGGTTTCTATATTATTTTCAGAACGAAAATTCAGCTTGTATCCCAAAACCATTACATGGAAATTAGTTTCTGCATGCACATTACAGTGCTTTCAGGTTTTGTACATCAACTGTCTTCTTGATCTTACCTCCTCACCGTTCCTTGTAAATTCTATTTCAGCCCACGCGGGGGTGCGGTACCCGGACGTCGATGCAGTGTAGAGAAAGACCAGAGCAGGACTCCTGACCGTCGCTTCACAGTTCAACCGTCTCAAAGCTTTTCGCAGTGAGATAGGGGTTCGGCAAAACCCAGAAGTTGTTGTGTTTCTGCTAGCTAAACTTGGTCCGTTGTCCTGACAATGTAGGAAACCTATTTGCTGTTCTCAAATTCAGATATTAAGTGCTTGAACAACGATGGGGTGGCATTAGTCTGTAGTGGTTGCACTCTTATTCCGGCCACTTACAGTTTCAGTTCTACCTATAGCAGAGCATGTTTCCAGCAGCCTTGCATTTCTCTTTGATGAATCATCTCGTGTTGCCACTTAAAAGTTTCAGCCCAATTTGCTAAACTATAGCAGAGATTGAATTTTTGTTTTCACATTCAGAGTGAGTTCAACCAAGGACGGCTTCCCTGTCTTGGTTATGTGCAAATTTTTTGCAGGCCGAAGCCTGAGAATGTTTTTTTTTTACTTTGGGGGGGGGAACTGAGTAGTTTTTTTTAGCAACTTCTGTATAGTTTGCAGTACAGTATGTGGCCTGCTGCTACTTTTTTGAGATAAACAGCGTAGCTTTATTAGATATCAAGGTTCAGAGGAATACATAAATGATCTGGAGGCGCTAGGAGCCACAAATGACGCCCAACACCTGAGGGTTGAGGCCATTTTAGCTAACCTGTGCGGCTCTCCATTACTGCTACGTTGTTCATGGCTAAAAGAGCAAGCCTGAAACGAATCTCTAATAGATCTAATATCTCTAAAAATCATACAACGAACTCCATAATTCTTGGCCGACTCGATCGTCTCCCTTATGACTCTCGGACAGTCAGAAGAAATTTGAAGCTTTTCAAGTTGGAGATCTTGACCCAGTGCTAATGCTTCTCTGCAGGCATAAGCTTCCAAGGTTTAAGGTTGGGTGATCCCTTCAAATACTACTGCAGTCTGCAGAAGCACCAAAGAAACACCCCTGATCATCTGGGCATACCACTTGTTGGCAGATTTTGCAACAGCTGCATCAGCATTCAGTTTCATGTTTCCTGGAGCAGGTGGTAGCCATTTCGGTGCAGCACGATGAAATAAGAAGTTATGATGCAGCTGTTGGTCGCCTAGCGCCCAGGCCCATGCTCAAGCCTGAAGGCCCGACCCGACGTAACGCCTGAAGAAAATAAGCCCAGCTCAGGCCACTCCTATTCCCCGCGTAGTTTTTTTTTAGGGTTAATTCCCCGCATAGGGGCAGCCTCGTGAAGGCGATCGCGAGATGGGCTGGCCCAGGCACACACGCCAGGCCTACAGCTGGGCTTTTCATTTTCTTTTTTTTGTTTTTCTTTTTTCTTGCTCGTTTTTGTCTTTCTTTTTCTCTTATTTTCTTTTACTTTTTTTTATTTTTTATTTTCTTTTTTTCTTTTTTTCTTTCGTTAACATTTTTTAAAATCATGACCTTTTTTGTTCATCAAACTGATTTAAAAAATCATCAATTTCAAAAAATGTTCATAAAATATTAAAAATTGTTCATCCGATTTAAAATTTAAAATCACGAATATTTTTTTACACATTCTCAAATGTTTTTGGAAGTCATAAATACTTTTTGAATTCACAAATTTTTTTTGAAATCATGAACAGTTTTCCATGTTGGGAATATTTTTACAAGTCTTGAACATTTTTTGGAATTGGGAACATTCTTTTCTGAATTGCTAAAAGTTTTTGAATTTGCAAACATTTTTTGAAATTCACAAACATTTTTTAAAACCCACTAACATTCTTTGCATCTACATACATGTTTTTTGAATTCATGAAATTTCTTAGTATGTGTACATTTTAAAATTTGAGAACATTTTTTCAAATACGTGAACATTTTTATAGATCCGGGTACATTTGTTTTCCCAATTCGCTTCTTGAAATTCAGAACTTTCTTTTATCCGTTTTTTTTTTGAAAAAAAAAAGATAAAGAAAAAAAAGGGATACAAGGGCGCCCAGCCTTTCAAGGGCCGGCCCCAAAGCACTGACATGGGAGGCAAGGGTACGTGATTGCTCGCTATCTGCCGACCCACGCGGGAAATAGGAGCTCCCCCTGGCTCTTGCCCACTAAATTAAGTTCACTTTGCCTCAACAAATAAATAAATAAAGTTCACTTTATTTACTATCGTAGTTACCATTCATCTTGTATTTGCATTCCTCAATAAATTATCAAGCACCTATGAGTGACGAAGAATACATGTTACGCAGACAATACATGCCGATAATAAGGAATGCACAACCTAAAGACGACCCATCGCACTCTATTTTATTTCATTTTTGTACTTCATATTGCATTCTCGTTATGTCAATCTTTCTATGAAGGATTTGAAGGAAATATGCCCTAGAGGCAATAATAAAGTTATTATTTATTTCCTTATATCATGATAAATATTTATTATTCATGCTAGAATTGTATTAACCGGAAACATAATACATGTGTGAATACATAGACAAACAGAGTGTCACTAGTATGCCTCTACTGGACTAGCTCGTTAATCAAAGATGGTTATGTTTCCTAGCCATAGACATGAGTTGTCATTTGATTAACGTGATCTCCTCATTAGGAGAATGACGTGATTGACTGGACCCATTCCGTTAGCTTAGCACTCGATCGTTTAGTATGTTGTTATTGCTTTCTTCATGACTTATACATGTTCCTATGACTATGAGATTATGCAACTCCCGTTTACCGGAGGAACACTTTGTGTGCTACCAAACGTCACAACGTAACTGGGTGATTATAAAGGTGCTCTACAGGTGTCTCCAATGGTACTTGTTGGGTTAGCGTATTTCGAGATTAGGATTTGTCACTCTGATTGTCGGAGAGGTATCTCTGGGCCCACTCGGTAATGCACATCACTATAAGCCTTGCAAGCATGTGACTAATGAGTTAGTTGCGGGATGATGTATTACGGAACGAGTAAAGAGACTTGCCGGTAACGAGATTGAACTAGGTATCGAGATACCGACGATCGAATCTCGGGCAAGTAACATACCGATGACAAAGGGAACAATGTATGTTGTTGTGCGGTCTGATCGATAAAGATCTTCGTAGAATATGTAGGAACCAATATGAGCATCCAGGTTCCGCTATTGGTTATTGACCGGAGAGGTGTCTCGGTCATGTCTACATAGTTCTCGAACCCGTAGGGTCCGCACGCTTAATGTTACGATGACAGTTATATTATGAGTTTATATGTTTTGATGTACCGAAGGTTGTTCGGAGTCCCGGATGTGATCACGGACATGACGAGGTGTCTCGAAATGGTCGAGACATAAAGATTGATATATTGGAAGCCTATGTTTGGACATCGGAAGTGTTCCGGGTGAAATCGGGATTTTTCCGGAGTACCGGGAGGTTACCGGAACCCCCCGGTAACTTAATGGGCCTTAGTGGGCCTAGGTGGAAGAGAGGAGAGGAGGCTAGGGCAGGGCTGCGCCTCCCTTCCCCCAGTCCGAATAGGACAAGGAGAGGGGGGCGGCGCCCTCCCTTCCTTCCTCCCCTCCACCTCTTCCCTTCTTCCACTCCTAGTCCAACATGGAAAGGGGGGAGTCCTACTCCCGGTAGGAGTAGGACTCCTCCTGGCGCGCCACACCTCCTTGGCCGGCGGCCTCCCCCTTGCACCTTTATATACGGGGGCAAGGGGCACCTCTAGACACACAATTGATCAACGATCTTTTAGCCGTGTGCGGTGCCCCCTCCACCATATTACACCTCGATAATATCGTAGCGGAGCTTAGGCAAAGCCCTGCGTCGGTAGAACATCATCATCGTCACCACGCCGTCGTGCTGACGAAACTCTCCCTCAACACTCGGCTGGATCGGAGTTCGAGGGACGTCATCGAGCTGAACGTGTGCTGAGCTCGGAGGTGCCGTGCGTTCGGTACTTGATCGGTCGGATCGTGAAGACGTACAACTACATCAACCGTGTTGTGTTAACGCTTCCGCTTTCGGTCTACGAGGGTATGTGGACAACACTCTCCCCTCTCGTTGCTATGCATCACCATGATCTTGCGTGTGCGTAGGAATTTTTTTGAAATTACTACGTTCCCAAGAGTGGCATCCGAGCCTGGTTTTATGCGTTGATGCTATGCACGAGTAGAACACAAGTGAGTTGTGGGCGATATAAGTCATACTGCTTACCAGCATGTCATACTTTGGTTCGGCGGTATTGTGAGAGGAAGCGGCCCGGACCGACATTACGCGTACGCTTACGCGAGACTGGTTTCACCGTTGCGAGCACTCGTTGCTTAAAGGTGACTGGCGGGTGTCTGTCTCTCTCACTTTAGTTGAACCGAGTGTGGCTACTCCCGGTCCTTGCGAAGGTT
The DNA here is from genome assembly GCF_002575655.3 of Aegilops tauschii subsp. strangulata. Lineage (NCBI taxonomy): Eukaryota > Viridiplantae > Streptophyta > Magnoliopsida > Poales > Poaceae > Aegilops > Aegilops tauschii. The sequence goes on from NC_053041.3 coordinate 74,687,804, forward strand.
AAAACAACATCAACTTGACAAACTATCGTCGTGGTTTTGATGCGTAGGTAAGAACGGTTCTTGCTAAGCCCGTAGCAGCCACGTAAAACTTGCAACAACAAAGTAGATGACGTCTAACTTGTTTTTGCAGGGCATGTTGTGATGTGATATGGTCAAGACATGATGCTATATTTTATTGTATGAGATGATCATGTTTTGTAACCGAGTTATCGGCAACTGGCAGGAGCCATATGGTTGTCGCTTTATTGTATGCAATGCAATCGCCATGTAATTGTTTTACTTTATCACTAAGCGGTAGCGATAGTCGTAAAAGCAATAGTTGGCGAGACGACAACGATGCTACGATGGAGATCAAGGTGTCGCGCCGGTGACGATGGTGATCATGACGGTGCTTCGGAGATGGAGATCACAAGCACAAGATGATGATGGCCATATCATATCACTTATATTTATTGCATGTGATGTTAATCTTTTATGCATCTTATCTTGCTTTGATTGACGGTAGCATTATAAGATGATCTCTCACTAAAATTTCAAGATAAAAGTGTTCTCCCTGAGTATGCACCGTTGCGAAAGTTCTTCGTGCTGAGACACCACGTGATGATCGGGTGTGATAGGCTCTACATTCAAATACAACGGGTGCAAAACAGTTGCACACGCGGAATACTCAGGTTAAACTTGACGAGCCTAGCATATGCAGATATGGCCTCGGAACACGGAGACCGAAAGGTCGAGCGTGAATCATATAGTAGATATGATCAACATAGTGATGTTCACCATTGAAACTACTCCATCTCACGTGATGATCGGACATGGTTTAGTTGCTTTGGATCACGTAATCACTTAGATGATTAGAGGGATGTCTATCTAAGTGGGAGTTCTTAAGTAATATGATTAATTGAACTTGAATTTATCATGAACTTAGTATCTGATAGTATCTTGCTTGTCTATGTTAATTGTAGATAAATGGCCCGTGCTGTTGTTCCGTTGAATTTTAATGCGTTCCTTGAGAAAGCAAAGTTGAAAGATGATGGTAGCAATTACACGGACTGGGTCCGTAACTTGAGGATTATCCTGATTGCTGCACAGAAGAATTACGTCCTGGAAGCACCGCTAGGTGCCAGGCCTCCTGCAAGAGCAACACCAGAAGTTATGAACGTCTGGCAGAGCAAAGCTGATGACTACTCGATAGTTCAGTGTGCCATGCTTTACGGCTTAGAACCGGGTCTTCAACGACGTTTTGAACGTCATGGAGCATATGAGATGTTCCAAGAGTTGAAATTAATATTTCAAGCAAATGCCCGGATTGAGAGATATGAAGTCTCCAATAAGTTCTACAGCTGCAAGATGGAAGAGAATAGTTCTGTCAGTGAGCATATACTCAAAATTTCTGGGTATAATAATCACTTGATTCAACTGGGAGTTAATCTTCCGGATGATAGCGTCATTGACAGAATTCTTCAATCACTGCCACCAAGCTACAAGAGCTTCGTGATGAACTATAACATGCAAGGGATGAATAAGACAATTCCCGAGCTCTTCGCAATGCTAAAGGCAGCGGAGGTAGAAATCAAAAAGGAGCATCAAGTGTTGATGGTCAGTAAGACCACTAGTTTCAAGAAAAAGGGCAAAGGAAAGAAGAAGGGGAACTTCAAGAAGAACAGCAAGCAAGTTGCTGTTCAGGAGAAGAAACCCAAGTCTGGACCTAAGCCTGAAACTGAGTGCTTCTACTACAAGCAGACTGGTCACTTGAAGCGGAACTGCCCCAAGTATTTGGCGGATAAGAAGGATGGCAAGGTTAACAAAGGTATATGTGATATACATGTTATTGATGTGTACCTTACTAATGCTCGCAGTAGCACCTGGGTATTTGATACTGGTTCTGTTGCTAATATTTGCAACTCGAAACAGGGGCTACGGATTAAGCGAAGATTGGCTAAGGACGAGGTGACGATGCGCGTGGGAAATGGTTCCGAAGTCGATGTGATCGCGGTCGGCACGCTACCTCTACATCTACCTTCGCGATTAGTTTTAGACCTAAATAATTGTTATTTGGTGCCAGCGTTGACCATGAACATTATATCTGGATCTTGTTTAATGCGAGACGGTTATTCATTTAAATCAGAGAATAATGGTTGTTCTATTTATATGAATAATATCTTTTATGGTCATGCACCCTTGAAGAGTGGTCTATTTTTAATGAATCTCGATAGTAGTGACACACATATTCATAATGTCGAAGCCAAAAGATGCAGAGTTGATAATGATAGTGCAACTTATTTGTGGCATTGCCGTTTAGGTCATATCGGTGTAAAGCGCATGAAGAAACTCCATACTGATGGACTTTTGGAATCACTTGATTATGAATCACTTGGTACTTGCGAACCGTGCCTCATGGGCAAGATGACTAAAACACCGTTCTCCGGAACTATGGAGAGAGCAACAGATTTATTGGAAATCATACATACAGATGTATGTGGTCCGATGAATATTGAGGCTCGTGGCAGATATCGTTATTTTCTCACCTTCACAGATGATTTGAGCAGATATGGGTATATCTACTTAATGAAACGTAAGTCTGAAACATTTGAAAAGTTCAAAGAATTTCAGAGTGAAGTTGAAAATCATCGTAACAAGAAAATAAATTTTCTATGATCTGATCGTGGAGGAGAATATTTGAGTTACGAGTTTGGCCTACATTTGAAACAATGCGGAATAGTTTCGCAACTCACGCCACCCGGAACACCATAGCGTAATGGTGTGTCCGAACGTCGTAATCGTACTTTACTAGATATGGTGCGATCTATGATGTCTCTTACTGATTTACCGCTATCGTTTTGGGGTTATGCTTTAGAGACGGCTGCATTCACTCTAAATAGGGCACCATCAAAATCCGTTGAAACGACACCTTATGAACTATGGTTTGGCAAGAAACCAAAGTTGTCGTATCTTAAAGTTTGGGGTTGCGATGCTTATGTGAAGAAACTTCAACCTGATAAGCTCGAACCTAAATCAGAGAAATGTGTCTTCATAGGATACCCAAAGGATACTGTTGGGTACACCTTCTATCACAGATCCGAACGCAAGACATTCCTTGCTAAGAATGGATCCTTTCTAGAGAAGGAGTTTCTCTCGAAAGAAGTGAGTGGGAGGAAAGTAGAACTTGATGAGGTAACTGTACCTGCTCCCTTATTGGAAAGTAGATCATCACAGAAACCAGTTTCTGCGACACCTACACCAATTAGTGGGGAAGTTAATGATAATGATCATCAAACTTCAGATCAAGTTATTACTGAACCTCGTAGGTCAACCAGATTAAGATCCGCACCAGAGTGGTACGGTAATCCTATTCTGGAGGTTATGTTACTAGACCATGACGAACCTATGAACTATGAAGAAGCGATGGTGAGCCCAGATTCCGCAAAATGGCTTGAGGCCATGAAATCCGAGATGGGATCCATGTATGAGAACAAAGTATGGACTTTGGTTGACTTGCCCGATGATCGGCAAGCCATTGAAAATAAATGGATCTTCAGGAAGAAGACTGACGCTGATGGTAATGTTACTGTCCATAAAGCTCGACTTGTTGCGAAAGGTTTTCGACAAGTTCAAGGGATTGACTACGATGAGACCTTCTCACCCATAGCGATGCTTAAGTCTGTCTGAATCATGTTAGCAATTGCCGCATTTAATGATTATGAAATTTGGCAAATGGATGTCAAAACTGCATTCCTGAATGGATTTCTGGAAGAAGAGTTGTATATGATGCAACCGGAAGGTTTTGTCGATCCAAAGGGAGCTAACAAAGTGTGCAAGCTCCAGCGATCCATTTATGGACTGGTGCAAGCCTCTCGGAGTTGGAATAAACGCTTTGATAGTGTGATCAAAGCATATGGTTTTATACAGACTTTTGGAGAAGCCTGTATTTACAAGAAAGTGAGTGGGAGCTCAGTAGCATTTCTGATATTATATGTGGATGACATATTGCTGATTGGAAATGATATAGAATTTCTGGATAGCGTAAAGGGATACTTGAATAAGAGTTTTTCAATGAAAGACCTCGGTGAAGCTGCATATATATTAGGCATTAAGATCTATAGAGATAGATCAAGACGCTTAATTGGACTTTCACAAAGCACATACCTTGACAAAGTTTTGAAGAAGTTCAAAATGGATCAAGCAAAGAAAGGGTTCTTGCCTGTACTACAAGGTGTGAGATTGAGTAAGACTCAATGCCCGACCACTGCAGAAGATAGAGAGAAGATGAAAGATGTTCCCTATGCTTCAGCCATAGGCTCTATCATGTATGCAATGCTGTGTACCAGACCTGATGTGTGCCTTGCTATAAGTTTAGCAGGGAGGTACCAAAGTAATCCAGGAGTGGATCACTGGACAGCGGTCAAGAACATCCTGAAATACCTGAAAAGGACTAAGGATATGTTTCTCGTTTATGGAGGTGACAAAGAGCTCATCGTAAGTGGTTACGTTGATGCAAGCTTTGACACTGATCCGGACGATTCTAAATCGCAAACCAGATACGTATTTACATTGAACGGTGGAGCTGTCAGTTGGTGCAGTTCTAAGCAAAGTGTCGTGGCGGGATCTACGTGTGAAGCGGAGTACATAGCTGCTTCGGAAGCAGCAAATGAAGGAGTCTGGATGAAGGAGTTCATATCCGATCAAGGTGTCATACCTAGTGCATCGGGACCAATGAAAATCTTTTGTGACAATACTGGTGCAATTGCCTTAGCAAAGGAATCCAGATTTCACAAGAGAACCAAGCACATCAAAAGACGCTTCAATTCCATCCGGGATTTAATCCAGGTGGGAGACATAGAAATTTGCAAGATACATACGGATCTGAATGTTGCAGACCCATTGACTAAGCCTCTTCCACGAGCAAAACATGATCAGCACCAAGACTCCATGGGTGTAAGAATCATTACTATGTAATCTAGATTATTGACTCTAGTGCAAGTGGGAGACTGAAGGAAATATGCCCTAGAGGCAATAATAAAGTATTATTTATTTCCTTATATCATGATAAATGTTTATTATTCATGCTAGAATTGTATTAACCGGAAACATAATACATGTGTGAATACATAGACAAACAGAGTGTCACTAGTATGCCTCTACTGGACTAGCTCGTTAATCAAAGATGGTTATGTTTCCTAGCCATAGACATGAGTTGTCATTTGATTAACGGGATCACCTCATTAGGAGAATGACGTGATTGACTTGACCCATTCCGCTAGCTTAGCACTCGATCGTTTAGTATGTTGCTATTGCTTTCTTCATGACTTATACATGTTCCTATGACTATGAGATTATGCAACTCCCGTTTACCGGAGGAACACTTTGTGTGCTACCAAACGTCACAACGTAACTGGGTGATTATAAAGGTGCTCTACAGGTGTCTCCAAAGGTACTTGTTGGGTTGGCGTATTTCGAGATTAGGATTTGTCACTCCGATTGTCGGAGAGGTATCTCTGGGCCCACTCGGTAATGCACATCACTATAAGCCTTGCAAGCATTGTGACTAATGAGTTAGTTGCGGGATGATGTATTACGGAACGAGTAAAGAGACTTGCCGGTAACGAGATTGAACTAGGTATCGAGATACCGACGATCGAATCTCGGGCAAGTAACATACCGATGACAAAGGGAACAACGTATGTTGTTATGCGGTCTGACCGATAAAGATCTTCGTAGAAGATGTAGGAACCAATATGAGCATCCAGGTTCCGCTATTGGTTATTGACCGGAGAGGTGTCTCGGTCATGTCTACATAGTTCTCGAACCCGTAGGGTCCGCACGCTTAACGTTACGATGACAGTTATATTATGAGTTTATATGTTTTGATGTATCGAAGGTTGTTCGGAGTCCCGGATGTGATCACGGACATGACGAGGAGTCTCGAAATGGTCGAGACATAAAGATTGATATATTGGAAGCCTATGTTTGGACATCGGAAGTGTTTCGGGTGAAATCGGGATTTTTCCGGAGTACCGGGAGGTTACCGGAACCCCCGGTAACTTAATGGGCCTTAGTGGGCCTAGGGGGAAGAGAGGAGAGGAGGCTAGGGCAGGGCCGCGCCCCCTTCCCCCCAGTCCGAATAGGACAAGGAGAGGGGGGCGGCGCCCCCCCCCCTTCCTTCCTCCCCTCCACCTCTTCCCTTCTTCCACTCCTAGTCCAACATGGATAGGGGGGGAGTCCTACTCCCGGTAGGAGTAGGACTCCTCCTGGCGCGCCGCACCTCCTTGGCCGGCGGCCTCCCCCTTGCACCTTTATATACGGGGGCAGGGGGGCACCTCTAGACACACAATTGATCAACGATCTTTTAGCCGTGTGCGGTGCCCCCCTCCACCATATTACACCTCGATAATATCGTAGCGGAGCTTAGGCGAAGCCCTGTGTCGGTAGAACATCATCATCGTCACCACGCCGTCGTGCCGACGAAACTCTCCCTCAACACTCGGCTGGATCGGAGTTCGAGGGACGTCATCGAGCTGAACGTGTGCTGAACTCGGAGGTGCCGTGCGTTCGGTACTTGATTGGTCGGATCGTGAAGACGTACGACTACATCAACCGCGTTGTGTTAACGCTTCCGCTTTCGGTCTACGAGGGTACGTGGACAACACTCTCCCCTCTCGTTGCTATGCATCACCATGATCTTGCGTGTGCGTAGGAAATTTTTGAAATTACTACGTTCCCCAACAGGATCAAATATTGCAAATTGTCAAGTTTAAACTCATTGACAAAGAATATATGGTGAACACAAATATTTCAGCCACTCGTAAATGATTTAACAGACATTGAACTCAAGACAAATCAAACCGGCAGAACATTGCTTCATATTGCAAGTGTTTAGAGGTAAACTGCCATTCACAAATCATCATATATGAAGAATATTATCTTCCTTTTCAAAAAATGAAGAATATTACGTTACAAATCGTCATGTGAACTAAGCACAACTTATTTCCCATGCGGGACAAGGTATTTCTCCTCTCGACATACCAGATGAAGAAAATCAGGTATTTAGAAGATAGTTTACTTATCTGTTAGTGGTGCAACATAAAACAGGAAAAGGAAAACTCTCTAGTTATTAATGCGAATGTATGCTAGTAAAAATGCTAAAAATCTTGTTTACTTTTGAACTTTTTGATCAATATCTAAGTATTCACTTAAATACCATGATAAAAAATAGAAACTAAAAAAGGTTAAGCTGAATATTAAGACAGAATACCAACAGCAAAAAAATAATCCAAAACAAATCTGCCCATGATCACGATGATGATATCAAGTTTGGGTTGGAAACCACTTGTTCCACTTGGTCAATATCGATGAGGATATACTTTAACTTGTATCTATGCACAGTTTTAGACTCCAATTTCGGACTTCCGACATAGATATACATGACTACGAGTGAGTTAATAGAAATGTTATATGATATATGCATGTATGAGTTAACACATAATAACGACGCAAGATTGGTGCACAATGCGTATCTCTTGGAAATTTGTGATGAATAGAAAAAGGGGAAATGTATCCAATAAGGCATGTCAATTATATATGGAAGCCACGCATGAATATTTGGTAAAAACAATTATCAAATAATATGGCATCATATTATATATTGAACTTTGGAAGCCAAGCCATATATAGAAGAAAGATAAACAACTTAATAATTTTCCCTTAAACATGTTGAAAAATGAAAAGAGAGGATAAGAATTCATTTAAACATTTTTTTAATAAACAAGGAGAATGCATGTGCGTTACAACAGGATATACATATCTGCCCATGATTTACCTTATATTTATCCTTTGTAAATAAATGTTTATCAAATCCTGCTCGTGATTTATCTTATATTTTGATGAGAAGTTTGATAAGTAAACTTTTCTTTACGGTTGAGTCTGGTAAGTAAACTAAAGTGGAATTTGTTTGAAAATTAAGTAAATTAAGATGATTGATTATCATATGGGGATGTTGGATGAAGGGCTGATGGCAAAGTGAAACATGAAACATTACATTATGCAGTGTGTTGCAACGGGATATAAATATTCTAGTACGTTAACTTATGATTTATCTGCCATATTAATGTGATTGTGGAAATAAATATTTATCAAATCATGTTCGTGATTTACCTTATATTTTGATAAGTTAGTAAGTTAAAGTGGAATTGGTTCAAAAGTTAAATAATTAATGTGATTGATTATCATACGTGGAAGTTTTGAGAAAGGTGTGGTGGAGAAAAGTGAAACATGAAACCTTACGGGTTTTTTAAAAGAAGAAAAAGAAGTAAGATAAGATAAGAGATAGAGAAAGAAGATGTAGATATAGAGCCCTCTGTGACAACATGTAAGACGTTTTTTTGACACGGTTAAAATGTAAAAAAAGACATGTTATACCGGGCGGGGGGTGGATAAAAAAACACTTTCCGAACATCTATAAACTTCCTCTCCGTACGCAAAACAATTACTAGTAGGTAGGATGGATTAGAAGAGGAGGAAAATCAAAACCCTAACCTACCCGACTGCATATTCGTCTTCGCGCCGCCGCCGCGAGGAGTATCATGCATGTTGCCTCGCCGGACGAGTGGAGGAACTGGGCGTCGTTGCCCGGCGACGTCCTATGCATCATCCTCAGCAAATTCCCGCAGACCGACATCCTCAGCGGCGCAGGGCTCGCGTGCTCGCCCTGGCGGCGGCGAGCCAAGGATGAGCCCCTGCTGTGGCGGCACATCGACCTACGTCCCGATCCGTGGGACGAAGAGCACGAAGAGTACTGCTCGTGGGACGAACTGCCACTGCCGGCAGGATGGAAGGCCATGGCGCGCGCCGCGCTGGAGCGCAGCGCCGGCCGGTGCGAGTCATTCAGCAACCACGTCGACGCCGATGTCCTAGTCTACCTCACCAGTAGGCACGTGCTCTGGCCCTGAGTCCTGACATGCATGCCGCACGAATGCATCCGTCAAAGCGGCAATAGATCGATCAATAATAAATCTACCTATCCTGACCTTCTCTCTCCTAATCACCTGCAGGGCGCCATTGCTGAGGAACCTCTGTGTCACAGGCTGGCCTTACATCGATGACGGAAAACTTATCACGGAGACCATCAAGAAGCTCCCTCTGCTGGAGCGCCTCGTCATGTCGGATGGCTGTTTTCAGATACAGCTACTCAACGCCCTCCTCGACCATTGCCACGCCTTGAGCTGCTGGATGTCACTAAATGTTGGCCCACGTTCAGGGACTGGGAAGAGCCTATTAACACGAGAATACAGAACTGCACCATCAAAGACCTACGTCTGCCGGACGAGGTTTTGGAGTGATGCATTGCCTCCAGAAACACAGTAGTTTAGTATTGTCACCGCAAATCTTACTTCAGTTTTATCATATAGTTCCTTCTGCACGCTTGTGTCAAACTGCAATTTTTTGAGTAGGTACGTAGTACTAAGTACTGTGGGGGGAATGTCTCTGTACTGGACACCCAATTTGGAGCTTGAAAACCCCAACCATCCCAATCTGTGGGGGAAGATACTGATTTCTAATTGATTACCCTACAATATAACATGTCAATACATTAATTACATTGTTTTCGGATTTTGTACATCAGCTGTCTTCTTTATCTAGCTAGTTATTATTGGGTATGAGATTTTTTAAGATGAGTAAAGGGCAAGAAACCAAAGGCTCTGACTACTTTCTGAAGGTATTTTGTGTTTTATTTCAGTGGAGTACTGAACTGCATGCGCAGTAGTTGTACAATGGAAACACTAGGTGTGCATAGTGTGGCCTTCGATTTTTCGGTCAGAACCTTACAGCATCTATAGCCAAGCGCTTCAAACCCTCCTCATACGCCCAGTCAAGTCAGTGACCGGTCAAAGAAACCCGATCCAGACGGGTGTCTCAAGCTCAGGCTGACCAGCACCCCTCATATCCAGCCTAAATATGGGTGAATATGGGGAGTCATGGGCGCGACCGGGTGCGTCAGCTACGTCGGACCCGGCCCACGCTGGCTCACCTGACCCCACATATAATCGTCCCCATCCGCACCCCAGACCAAACCCTAGCCGCTGCACTCCCCCCCCCCCCCCCCCAAAAAAACTCCCGATCGGTGATTTTCGGCCTTCCCTGCCATGGCAGGCAGCAAATCTGACTCTGACCAGTCCGGATCCATCGACTGGCTTGTTGTCCCATGCGGGGTGGAGGAGGCAATGGCCGTTCACATTGCACTCCGTCGCTCTCGGGCGGACTGCGTGTGATCGATGACGGGATCTGTCCGGCATGAGTCCATTGCGGTGCATCAGGCGCTCAGATCCTCCAGGGCTGGATCATCACGGTCCTCCCAAGAGACTTCCAAACTCCATTTCCTCGTCACCGTTCCGCCAAACTATAAGTGCTACCGGGACCGGTGTGCCCACCGTGGGAAGGAGAAGATGAGGGTGGCCGAGGACCACCTCGCTTCCAACATGGCGGCGGCGGATGCGGCAACGCGTGCTGCCGCAGAGGAGGAAGCCATCCGCACCTGTATCTTGAAGAACCAGCAGCGGAGTAACACGTGTGCCCTCGCCCAAGAGCAAAATTGGACTGTCCTTGATCTGTACTGCGTTTTCGGCCGCTACTTTCGTGAGATGGCAGCAATGGATGATCTTCTCTATAGAGAGTGGATGATCCGAGCATGTAGGAACAAATGCCAAATTTTGGTAGCCCGATGGCATTACCTGAGCCAGACGGTGTGGATTGCATCGTGTTCGATTATAAGAAGAGAAATTTGAGGCGTGAATTTGTAACTTCCGAACGTTCGTATCTGTACGATAGATCCGAAGGACTAGATCGTTCCCTCGATCGCTCCCGATTCCTTTCTTCTTCAAAACTGTCATCGTGGTTGCCATGACCAGGATTCGAACTCCGGTCTCCTGGAAAAGACCCATAGCGGTCTACCAACACACCACTTGACGTGTTTTTGCCAGTTAAGCGATAGTCAGCATACTTGACCGGATAGAGGCACGTCAGCATATTTAAAACACCATTTTTTGCCAATTTCCGTGAGATTGATTCACAAAATTAATTTCAAGGCATTGTCTTCTTCCATTTGATATTCCGTGCAGCCATCCCATTTAATGCCAATGATTTTTTATTCAACGTAATCTTTTGATTCACTCATTGGGGGGGGGGGGGGAGGGGGGGCAGGCATGGTAACTCACATTGTAGACCTGATAACTTATGCGCCTCGGTCCTGTTAACTTTGGCGATGGGGTGATGAAAATATACCCACGGTAACTTGAATGTTAGTAGCACGGTAACTTGCACTTTGCACACTGATAACTTGTGTACCCCGGTCATGGTAACTTTTGGCGACCGGGAGGGGGGGTGAAATATACCACCCGGTAACTTTTGCGTGAATAGCATGGTAACCCACACACTACAAACCAGATAACCTATGTACCCTAGTCCTGATAACATTGGCGATGGGGTGGAGATGGGGGAGTTGTTGAAACACACCACGATAACTTCTGTGCAAGTAACATGTTTTTTTATGTCCCCAAGACTTGATAACTTATGTACACCCCTGAGTAATTTTCACGCGCGGGGTGGGGGTGATGAAATATACCCATGGTAACTTTAATGTTAATACATGGTAACTCACACATCGTACACCCTGGGTAATTCTCGCGAGCGGGGGCGGCGGGTGATGAAATATCCCCCGGTAATTTTGTGTGAATAGATGGTAACTCACACATCGCAGATCTGATAACTTATGTAACTTTGGTGCCGAGGGAGAGGGGGCAGGGGTGGTTGATGGAGTATCCCATGGTAACTGACACATCTCATACCGGATAACATATGCACCTCGGTCCTGATAACTTTGGCATGGGGGAGGCGAGGGGTTGATGAAACACTAGTAGAAAACAGGGCTTTCGTTCGGGCATGGCAAGCCCATTAGTCCCGGTTCAGTCACGAACCGGGACCCATGGGGGTATTCGTCCCGGTTCGTGAGCCCAAGGGGCCGGCCGGGGCCTCGTGGGCATTGGTCCTGGTTCGTATGGAACCATTTGTCCCGGTTCGAGGCACGAACCGGGACTAATGGGCCTCGCTCCTGGCCCACAACCGTTGGTCCCGGTTCTTGGCTTGAACCGGGGCAGAAGGCCCGGATTTAGTACCGGTTCTAGCCACGAACCGGGACAAATGAGTTGCCTATATATACCCCATCGCCGCAGCAGAGCACTCCACAGTGCTCTATTTTTTCTGGCCGTCGAGGGGAGGGAATTTGGGTGCTCTAGCTCACCTCCTATGCACATGAGGTGTTCGATGAAATGTCTGAGCCACACTAGTTAATCTTTCTCCTCTCGAAACTCGACCTCCGAGCTCCATTTTCCCCGAGATTTGTCTAGGTTTAGCGGTCCGTCACGTCCCGTCCCTGTCTTCACCGCCGTCGATCGCCCGCGCCGATCTCGTCGCCAGCACCACCGTGGTGAGCCTCTTGTTCTTATCTTCTTTCTAAAAGAAAAAAATTCTTACTTCAGATAGATACTTGTCTAATTTTGTTACTTTTATTATTCCTTCTTATTATATAGTGCGATGGTTTTGGTATCCGCCCCGTCGGCCCTCGTCCTGTCTATGATTCGGATGTGGTATATATTATCTTTTTATAACTATTTGGTTCATTTATTGTTTATGACAATTATGCCGACCAACGTGACATAGATTTTATTTATCTAGGAGGTGGTTGAACCGAAAATTCCAACCGACCCTATTGTCGAGAGGTTAAATTTAGTTGAAGAAGAAAACAATTACTTGAAGGAAAAAATAAAAAATATTGAGGAGGAGAAGATGATATTGGAGTTGCATGTTGCGGATGTCGTCGATGATCACAAGATCAAGATGGATGCAATGCGGTTGAAGATTAGAAAGATTAGAAAATATGCCATTCATATCGAGGCTTGGTATCATTATGCAGTTGGATCAATTGTTACCTTGGTTGCGATTATGATCGCATTTGTTGTTGCATTGAAATGTTTTACATAATTTCAATGTATGGTTTAATTAGATGCTCTGAAGAGCTATATATATGTTGTTCAATGAGAACTATGTATGTACTTTGGTTTTAATGTGATGATGAACTTCTATTAATTTGGTCACTTATCTATTCATGAGAGCTATATGTTGCCTTCAATTTTAGGGTCTTATAGCTCAAAATAATCAGTAAATGCATGAAAAATAACAAATGAAGTCAGAAAGGGTTGAAAATTGTTGATGTGGCTTTGAATGGTGCATTTTGAACACAGAAAAACTATGGAGTTCAAGTAAGTTCAAAAAAATGAAATCCCTTTATAGCAGACGAGTTTCCGTATGAAACCATGATACTTCGAAAGAGATTGTCCGTTTTGTACACGAAGTGCATCCAGTTTTTGTTGTAACCCTCTCTACGTTCTTGCACATGCTATGTGGGTGAAATGATGATACCATGCCAACTTTTAACCTTTTCATAGTTGATTTGAAATGCTTTTCAATTAGAGGGTTTTATAGCTCAAAATAATCAGTAAATGCATGAAAAATAACAAATGAAGTCAGAAAGGGTTGAAAATTGATGATGTGGGTTTGAATGGTGCATTTTGAACACAGAAAAACTATGGAGTTCAAGTAAGTTCAAAAAAATGAAATCCCTTTGTAACAGACGAGTTTCCGAATGAAACCCTGATACTTCGAAAGAGATTGTCCGTTTTGTACACGAAGTGCATCCAGTTTTTGCCGTAACCCTCTCTACTTTCTTGCATATGCTATGTGGGTGAAATGATGATACCATGCCAACGTTCAACCTTTTCAGAGTTCATTTCTAGTGCTTTTCAATTTCAGGGTCTTATAGCTCAAAATAAACAGTAAATTCATGGAAAATAACAAATATCATAAAAAGTAAGTAAGTAATTAGAAACAGAATAAAATAAACTTTAATAAAATATATAAGTAGAAACAAAATAAAATAAACTTTAATAACATAAATAAAATTTATGAAACTAAAATTATCAACGTATTTTCTGTTCAAAACATTATAAGCAACCTCTAGTATTACTGAAACTAAAATTATATAAAATTGATGCAACTAAAATTATCAAAGTTTTTTCTGTTCAAAATCATTAAAAGCAAAAAGAATTTTCATAAAGAACTTTTTTTGTTAGAAACTTTAGTAGCAAAAAGAATTATCATAAAATAAAATAAGTAAGTAATTAGAAACAAAATAAAATAAAATAAATAAGTATTTTGTTGTAAGTAGAAATAAAATAAAATAAATAAAGCAAAAAAGAAAAGAAATAAATTGGGAAAAATAAAAAAAAACGCCACCTACTGGGCCACCACGGCCTGAATACGATTAGAAACCCACCCATGGGTCAGAATTCAGGCCCGTAGAAGGCCCAATAGGCCCACAGGCAGATACAGTGTGTTTAGGCCCGAAAGCCTGCATTTGAGAGGAGCTCGAGAGGGCAGCGCGGGAGTGGGGCTTATAAACCACTCTCGAGCTCCCTCAGCTAGCGAGGTGGGACTAAACTTTCGTGCCGCGATGCGGGCAGCACAAGGCCTTTAGTCCCGGTTGGTGCCACCAACCGGTACTAAAGGCATACATTGGTACCAGTTCGTGGCACCAACCGGTACCAATGCCCACCCTTTAGTCCTAGTTTGTGCCACTAACCGGGACTAAAGGCCTCTGCTTCCCGCCCTTTGGGCTGCTGAAAAGAGGCATTTGGTCCCGGTTGGTGGCACCAACCGGGACTGAAGGTGGGCTTTGGTACCGGTTCGTGCCACGAACCGGGACTAAAGCTTTTCCTATATAAGCCAGCACTTAGCATTTTTTTTTCAGATTTCATCGCCAGTTGCCGCCCGACGACGCCGACCTCCTCGACGCCGCCAGGCTGCCCCGCCGGCGCCGCCGTCGCCGTCGCCCGTGCCCCCGAGCCCACGCCGACGCCGTCCGCCGCCCTCGAGCCCACGCCGTCGCCGTCGCCCGTTCCCCCGAGCCCACGCCGACGCCGTCCGCCGCCCTCGAGCCCACGCCGTCGCCGGTCGCGCCCCTGCGCCACGCCCCGACGCCGTCCTGCCCCGCCCCGACGCCGTCGCCGCCCCGCGCCGCCCCTGCCGCGACGCTGCCTCCTCGTCGCCGTCGCCGCGCACCCTGTGAGCGCCGCCCCGATCCCCTCCTCCTCCTCCCTGTAATGGCCGCCGCCGCTGCTGCCGCGCCGCCGCGCCCCCTAGCTATTATATATGTGTAGTTTATTTGTAATTTAGTTGTATTAATTTGGATGTGTAGTTAATTTAGTTGTTGTAATTTAGATGTGTAGTTTAGATTTTTTTGGTGATATTATTATTGAATATGCAAATGTTTGTATGTTCATATATATGCAAAGAATATATCAATTTTTTCATAGAATTTTTATGATTTTTTTCTGTTGTAATTTTGTTCATAGAATTTTTATGATTTTTCTGTTCATAGAATTTTCTTTGTCAATTTATGTATATGTTCATATTGTGTAGGAATCTGAAAATTGTGTATGATCGAAGTCATTTATGTATGTTCATATTTAGAAGAAAAAGAAGGAGAGAAAAAAGGAAAATAAGAAGAGGAAGAAGGAGAAGAAGAAGAAGAATAAGAAGAAGAGGAGAAATAAATAAGAAGATGAAAAAGAAGAAAAAAAAAGTAGAAGAAGAAGAAATAGAGGAGAAGAAGAAGAAATAGAATAATATAATATATTATTCGATTTCTTCTTCTTCTCCTCTATTCCTTCTTCTTCTCCTTTTTTTTCTTTTTTTTCTTCGATCTCCTCCTCTATTCCTTTCTTCTTCTCCTTTTTTTTCTTGTTCTTCCTCTTCTTATTTTTTTATCGGGTATGTCGTTGTCGATATACATACCTCCTCCCCGATAACTTTTAGTAAGTACTACTTAGAAAGTGTTTAATAGAATTAGTTAGAAAAATAATAGAACTAGTTAAACTAGCTAGTTTATTTTTAGTAAGTACTACTTTATTCTATTTATAGTAAGGAAATTAATAGAACTAGTTTGTTTTTTTAGTTAAAGCAATTATTCCCGCTTCGACATCGACGATGCCTATCCCGCATCCTCGTCGTCGACTCGGCGGAGGAGGCCGGCTTGATCAGAGGGGCCATGTCCGGGACAGGGCTCCGCCGGGCTGGTTTTGGGAGGTGCTACCTTCCGGGGGGCGTAGGTTGGTGAGGAGCCAGCCCGTCGTTGACCCGATCCTTGTTTGGTGGCGGTCGCGTGGGCCAGTGACGGTGCCGAGGCTTCCGGACACCGCGGAGGTGGTACGTCACCGTGTCAGCGAGGAGGACCAGCACGTCCGTCGCTACATGGTTGCGTTGGAGGGCAGGTTCGACAATACCTGGCAGGTTCTTCAGGGATCTCACTGGAGCTATGATCCTGTGATGGTTCCTTCCCTTTGGGTGTCCACCGCCCGCGCCGATACCCGTCGGGAGCTACGGTTCTAGCTGTACTGGCGATATGTATGATAGTATTCGAGGTGTATTAGTGATAATATTCGACGATGTACGGACGCATGGAGATGATGTAGTTTTGCTTATAATTGAATGCATCCTAATTTGAATACTACTTTATTTTGCGATTTGATTTTGCTTATTGAATGCTCAAATTGGAAATATACTCCTACTTTGAATGCTAAAATTGGAGAGCACTATGCAAGGCATATGCATATGATTAGTTGATAGCTTATAGGGTTTTTGTTTTCACAGAAATCTAGGAGCCCCGGCCCCTCCATCATCCCCGCCGTCGTCCCCGTCACCGACCCCCTCCGACATCGAGGTGAGACCAGCCAAATCCTCTTTTAGAAAGATAATTAAACGATATTTCGGGTTGACTTTAAGTCTGTCGAGTCTCCACCATATATGAGAGGACGAAGAATCCCGACTGTTGTCGTGGGCGTAGCTTCTCCTTCGTTCCCGTGTGCTAGACAATTTGGTGTAATGCACTCGGGAACGAAAGGAGGAGCTACCATCACCGACGGTCGCAAATGTCAGAGAGGAATCAGTGAGGGAGAGTTCCACCATATATATATGAGAGGACGAAGAATCCCGACTGTTGTCGTGGGGGACGTTTCTCCTTCGTTCCCGTGTGCTAGACATTTTGGTGTAATGCACTCGGGGACAAATGGAGGAGCGACCATCACCAACGGGCGAATGTATACACCACGTGAGCTGAGAGTTTTTAAGAAAAGACTCGACAAACCGATAGTCAACCCGTGATGAATAATAATGATCTAATTTAGTTTTTGCAGTATTTAATTGTACAAGTTTAATCTTTGAATTATGAACGTAGGAAATGTCATCATCGGACGACGAAAGTCTCCCGGGGGAGTGCGGGTGGTGCCACGACGATCGAGGTTTGTGCGACAGGCCTCACCTGGACGATGATCGGCGCTTCAGCATTAAGCTCGAGGAGACCTTCGATGTTGAAACAGTACGCAACGGCGACAAGTGTTTTTTTCGTAATTAAGCATGACTTCAACTATTTCAACGTGTAATTTTCATCTTTTACAATTCGAGTATAGCTTATCCCATGCCATGCAAGACGCTATGTCTTGGAGAAGATGGATTTTGAAGACCATGAAAATTTTGAAATGAAGAAAATTCACCTAAGGACCCATCATGATGTGGATTTTGAAGTAAATCTGTATAATGCTGAGAGCGTAACCCATTTTGGTTGCAAAAATTGGGAAGCATTTTGCAAGATGTATGGTTTTGATGAGGGTATGCTTGTCACCATGGATCTTGGTGATCCTGAAATCGAGCAAGACAATATGGACATTTGGGTCCTTGTTGATACGCCTCCAGTTCTACCGCTATCACTAGTACAAAACAGGGCTTTTGTCACAGGGCAATATTCACATTAGTCCCAGTTCAGTCACGAACCGGGACTAATGTGAGCATTGGTCCCGGTTCGTGCGGCTATGGCATTAGTCCCGGTTCACCTGGGCCCTTTAATCCCGGTTGGTGCCACGAACCGGGACTAAAGGGTGCGATGCCCATTAGTACCGGTTGGTGGCACCAACCGGTACTAATGGGCTTTGAGGTATTAGTACCGGTTCATGGCACGAACCGGTACTAAAGGTCCCATCAAACTCTACCCCCCGGACCGCCTTTTCAGTTTTAGAAAAAACAAAAGAAAATGATGGAAATGTCAAAAAATAAAATAAAATAAGTTTCCCATGTGATATGTGGTCTAGTTGTTGGGAAAATTAACAAATATGAATTTCGACTTTATTTGCAAAATCTCTCTGGAATTTCTTAAAATGGGCATAACTTTTGCATACGAACTCGGATGAAAAAGTTTTTTATATGAAAAATCATCTACTCAAAAAGTTACATCCGAATTTAACGGGGGGAACCCCGTTAAACATTTTCAAAATCCTCAAAAACCTAACAGAAAAAAAGATACGGGGCTTTTAAGATCTGGAGAGGCAAAAAAATTCAAAAAATTTCAAACTGTGGTCAAACAATGGTCAAACTAATTATTCTAGAATATTAGTGTTACTAAATAATTATTTCAGTTTTTTTGAATTTTGGTCAAATCTGGTCAAACTGTGGTCAAACAATGGTCAAACTAATTATTTCAGAAATATTAGTGTTACTAAATAATTATTGTTTTTTAAAACAATAGTTTCAAACTCAAACAGTTAAATGTGTCACTTCATGCTCAAGCTAAATTCTGAGGGTTAATAGAATTGACATCTTACTATTGTGAGGAAAACAACAAGTGCAGACTTGGAAACGAGGGAGAATAGAACCCGGAAGTTAAGCGTGCTCAGGCTGGAGTAGTGAGAGGATGGGTGACCGTCCGGGAAGTTAGATGATTGGGAATGATGAGGGGTGATTAGAGATTAGAGGATAAATTGAGCAGTAATGATAGGGATTAGAGGTTAAAATAATTCAGAAAGTTGAAAATAAAAAAAAAAGTAAAAAAAAATTCGCTAAAAAAAATTTCAAAAAAAATATCATAAAATTTCCTTTAGTCCCGGTTGGTAACACCAACCGGGACTAAAGGTGGAGCTCCAGGCTGCGTCCACGTGGACGGCCTTTAGTCCCGGTTCGTGTAAGAACCGGGACTAAAGGGGGGAGGCATTAGTAACGACCCTTTAGTCCCGGTTCAAAAACCGGGACTAAAGGCCCTTACCAACCGGGACAAAAGCCCCCTTTTCTACTAGTGTATGTGAGTTTCTCAAACATAGTTATTAGCTAATTTATATTGTTTATTTCAAAATAGTTGACAGCTTATTTCCATTGATAGCTTATTTTGATTGTTCAAACAATGTGCGGAACATGGTAGACAAAACCCACTACACCGATGGCTCCGAATTAACTTATCAGGAGAAAAATCATCTGGTCGAATTTTGTACTGATATTGAGAATTACAATATCTACAATCAAACTCCTCAACATTATGGTCAATACGTGCCACTAGTGCACGTGTTGAACTACGGTAACTACCATGGAGATACCCTGGTAAGATATTTTACTATTACGACATCCGTGCATCTTTTGCATACTTCTAAAACTAGTACATCATTGCTGACTATGAAGTTATTACTACGTTTTTCAACTGAGAATCCCAGAGGATTGTGTGCCTCATTTGATGTATCAGAATGGCAGCCTTCGTGTTTTCAACATATATACAGGTCATCCTACGAATCTCAACTGTCCATACCGGATTTCTCAAAGAAGTGGAGACATGCTAATCAATAAATGGAAAAAATGTATGGACAGCCGTAAGGAGGTTCTTGGAAGCAAAAGGAAGCGAAGCGCAAGAATTGGAGACAGGATGATCTCCATTCTCCATAATGGAGAGTCAGGGTCTATATTGTTTTATGCTATTTTACCTTAAAGAGGGTATTTAGGTCCTACCTAATACTAATGATCATGTGCTAAGAACAAAGTAGGGTTGGTTCGATGACTATCAGGATGATGATCGTATGACTTGTTATTAATAACGAGTAGAAGTTGTATGATGCTGTTTTGTAGGACTTGTTATTATGATGATGCATGATGCGAGCATGAAGAGTTATTATATATCTGTGGATGAAATGAACATGGATTGGATTGAAGTGAAGGCAACATGCATGTGGTGCATGTCGAAAGTAGTACGGAGATAAGAGTGGACACATCTCTCTATTAGCTACCTATACCAATCTAAATTAACCCCCAAAACCCCTAAACCACCTCCTTTAAAAAAAACAGCCGCTGAAATGCTGACGCGTGGAAGCTTATTGGTCCCGGTTGGTGCTACCAACCGGGACCAAAGGCCCTCCTGCCTGGGCTCGCCGGAGCGGCCACGTGGAGGCTCATCTGTCCTGGTTTGTATAAGAACCAGGACTAAAGGCCTAGGGCATTAGTAACGACCCTTTAGTCCCGGTTCCCCAACCGGGACAGATGGGCCTTATGAACCGGGACAAATGGGCCTTTTTCTACTAGTGAAAT
The DNA here is from genome assembly GCF_002575655.3 of Aegilops tauschii subsp. strangulata. Taxonomy (NCBI): domain Eukaryota; kingdom Viridiplantae; phylum Streptophyta; class Magnoliopsida; order Poales; family Poaceae; genus Aegilops; species Aegilops tauschii. Next base: position 74,708,294 of record NC_053041.3, read on the forward strand.
ATCCTCCCAATAACTTTTGTGTGAATAGATGGTAACTCACACATCGTAGACCTGATAACTTATGTACCCCGGTCGTGGTAACTTTGGTGACGTGGCAGGGGGATTTGATGACATATTCTATCAGTAACTTTGGTGTGAAAAGCATGGTAACTCACACATCGTCGACCTGATAACTTATATACACCGGTCCTGATAACTTTGGCGATGAGGGTAAGGGGTTGATGAAGTATCTCCACAGACACTTGATAATTTTTGCGTAAATAGCATGGTATTTTACGCACCACAGATCTGGTGGCCAACAGGCTGACCCGGGTATGGCACAACCCGACACACACCTAAACAGCCCTGGACTGGCACGACAGGCAAAGTTCCGTTTATAAAGCGAGTCATGCCATGTCGGCATGTGGACCTCACCCTACGGCCGAGGCACGTCACCGATGGTAGGCGGTATTGTAGACATGATATTTTACTTAGAAACATCATGGTAAACTTTTGACTCAAGAAAAAAAAGATAGTTGAAACACCTCCGGTAACTTCCGTGTAAACACCATGATAAGTTAGTACTACGGGCATGGTAACTTCTGATCTAAAAAAAGTCGTCAAAACATATCAACATGGGATCTTGTTTTGAAGGTCTCGTCGAGATGAATATTTTATGTGAAAACAGTTTTTTCAATCAAAGCGATGGTTTGAGCTACAAAACGTTTTAAAATTTGATTTTTGTTGGAATCTTCGCTGACGTCAGCATTTTTACATGCATACTTAATTAAGCAAAGCTGCTTAATTGAAATAATTCAGGGTAATTAGTAGAGGGGGAGTCGCACGCGGTGGGAATCTCTCCGCTGCATGCGCGCGCATCGTTGCGTTGTAGTTTGTTCGGATCTATTGGACAAGTACGAACATTTGGTATATATCACAGTCCTTATCATAAACATTTGGAGGGGCTAGATCAGTCAATAATCACTCGGTTGCACCTACGCAATTCTTAGTCCACCAAAACTTGACATTTGTAGTCCTCCTACCTTGTCTACGTGTTCTCTGCCGCCCCTGCTTGTTTTTTCTCTTTGAGATAGCTTACTGCAAGAGGCCATGTGGTCGTGGCTTTTCCTTTTGCTTGTGGTTAGAGCATCGTCTAATTTTGTGCAAGATCGTAGTTGAAAAAAAATTCCTGTAGCCACTAGTGCATTTCCTTGTGAATTGGTACACACTTGAATTTAGGTTCTCCTATAAACCAAATCGGATTTCAAACTTTTTTTTTTGAAGAATCATGTGCTTTTTTTTATTCCTATGAATCAAGCATCCAACTCCACAAAACATACAACCCTACCTTATTCTTGTGATTTTCTTATTCTCCGTTTTCACAATCCCTCGAAACAAAGAAGGCCTTAACCGGTGGGAGAATATCTTGTGCACCGGTGCTTGTGGTGCTACCGGTGCTTGTGGTGCTACCGGTGCATCGAACTGAAGTTGCACATTTTAAATATTTGAAAAATTATGAAAAAAATGTAGCACATTCACATAACATTAATGTAGATTGTCACAAAATTTCAAGTCAAAATTCGAAACACAACTCCTAAAAAAAATGACAAATTTAACACTGAATAGTACATAACATAAGTTGGGCTTGAGATTTGGCCCATTATCACACTGGTTTCAATTTTGTCATTTCTGTATCTCAAAAAATATTTCAAATTTTCATACGAAATTTTGTGACGACATACATTGATATTGTGTCAATCTACTAGAATTTTTTTAGATTTTTTAAAATATTGTACTGCATCCGGTGCACCGGTAGCACCACAAGTGTGGGTGCACCGGATACGTTCCCCTTAAATGGTGGGCGCACGAGGAGGAGCTCGAAACTTATCCAGGATTAGAGAAACTCTAGCCGACCCCTTAAAACTGGTTAGAGAAGTAAACACCCGGTTTAGTCCTCTAAGAGGGACCTAGCCGAACCCGTATAAGCTATAGGTGAGTGTAAATTTACTCCACCGCTCGGCAAGTAAAAATACTCCACCGCTCGGCCTTGGAGTAAAACTCCCCACGCCTCCTCTACCTCTCCTCCTCCCCAATCCCCGCCACCTGCGAATCCCCCACCACTCCCACCATGGCTGGATCTCGTGGCGCTAGTGCCCGTCGCCCATTCGCAGCACGGATCTGCACCGCCACGGGTGCAGCGCGGACGCGTCCTCCTCATGCCACCGTCGGGACGATGTTGCCCCATCCAGCAGACTCGCAAGCTTCCTCAACCTCCCGCGCTGCCTCTGCTCAGAGGAAGTACCACGGCATTCGGCAGCGGGCGTGAGGGACGTGGGTGGCCGAAATCACCGATTGGGACAACCACAAGAAGCTTTGGCTTGGGTTGTTTCACCACAGAGCTCCTCGCTCGTGAGGATGACCTTTGGTCGGTCCGGCTGCACGGCGCCGATGCCCGCCTGAACTTTGCGCGGGGCAAGATGCCGCTGCTCGATCTGCCGCTACTGAGGGTGTTGGGTGCAGCGGTGGCTCAGGAGGAATGGGAGGCGAGGGAATGGCTCACGGCGAAGGCCGCCAACTAGTCATACATGGCTGACCTCCGCCGCCAGTACCCTGAGCTAGTGGAGGCAGGTCAAAAGCTGTACGAGGAGCGAGCGGCTGGTGGGGCGAACATCATCATCCTCTCAAGCGACTAGGAGGACGACGGTAGCAGAAGAGGCAGCAACGACGATGGCAAAGGAGGCAGCAATGATGACGGCTTCGACATCGAAGAGTGGCGAAGAACATTCCCTGGCTGCAACGACGACAACACGGGCCTAACCCCATGGTCGTGGAATCTCTAGGGTGGATTGGTTGTCCCTCGCAAAATCAGACAGTGACTAAGTTTTTGGTTAGACTTAATTAAGTTTTAGTTTATGTTTAAATTCAAGTTTTAGTATCATTTTAAACTAGACTATGTTTCGGCGGGGTAATCTAAATTATGTGTCGAATTTCGGTTCAGAAGTTTGTTTAAGTCAAATCTATGTTCATCGTCTTATGTAAATTTAATTTCTACTCCGCTAAATTTAGGGGATCAGTTAGAACCGACCAAAACTTAGTGGAGTAAATGTACTCCACTAAGATTTACCAAGCCGGATACTCCTTTATTTTTTAAGGGATCGACTAGAGTTGCTCTTGCTTCACAAAACAAGTGCTGGGGAGAAGCAGGCTAGACCCTTCCCCAAGCTTCTCACGTTTGCACACAGGTGGCCGCGAGAACAGTTCGCGCAGATCATTTTTCGAAACGGAGTCAAAAGCTTACATCCTCAATGTTGCAGGTGGCTTAGATCCTCACCGCGGAAAAAGAACTGCACTGACTACAAGAAAAAAAATAAACAAGACAATAAGGAAATAAATAAGCAAGCAACTTACGCTAGGCTATCACGGCTATTACACATATTACATCCACCGGGCATCAAAGTTCGCCACCAGTGTAAATATAGGGAACAAAGCAGCATATAAACACCGCAGCAAAACAAGTCCAGAACTGAAGCCACTTCAGAAAAGCTCAAGAAACAATATCCTGGGTACCCATAATGCTGGCAAGATGCTTAGCAAGCTTATTAACTTTCTCTTGTTTGGCGCTTAAATCCTCCAGCACTTGCTGTTGCACCAGAAAATATGCATCTGAATTCTGCAGGGACTTCCTCTTGTCACTTCGTGCTTTGCTTCTTCGTTTAGGACTACGTGTGAAGGGCTCATTCAGCAAGGGATACAGGAAATGCAAGGTGCAATTAATCATGATTTTTTTAGTGAAAGGAAGCTCAATTAGTCACATGATGAACATCTACAGAACTGAGTACTCTGTAGCCATAACCTTCAATATTCTCTGGTCTATGTGGAAGGCGTGAAATGGCCTTCTTTTTAACAGGAAACAATGTACTCCCTTGCAGGTTTATATGCAATGATTGTTCTTAATGCTGACAAAGTACCATAAAATTGTATAGAAGAATGAAGTTGAGATACAAGGCAAATCAATGTAGCTAAAAGACTGGTATGGTCATCTAAAGGGCCTAATAATTTTGCGGATGTGGCTTGGAAAGATACATCTGCTTTGTTCTGTTCTTTTTCAAGTTGAAAGAGTAAAGCGGCCCTTGGAGTTTTCATGCAGTGCCACAAGGGCGACACCAAGCTTGCCTTCTTAGTAGAGGCAACTTCCATGATGGCTTTTCCCTTGTAGGCTTAGGTGCGGACACTCGAGCTAGCAGCACAGGTAAAGGAAACAAATTTCTTGACAGATAGTCATGTCCTTGCAGAAGCGGTTGCAAAAAGAAATCCAGTTAAATTCCCGGGGATTATGACGGCAAGATTCATCTTCGTCGGTTTTTCAGTTCACACCTGGAGCTAGTGCAAATGAGCTTCAACATAGGAGAGAATAATAGAATTTCTCACCGACAGGCCAGAATGCTTATAAATGGGCTATTCAGCGGGAGAGGCGTTTTGGCTCTGGGGTGAACAGTAACACGAAAAAAATGTAAATGTTTTAATTTTTTTATGTTAGTGTTAGTGTCGTGTAGAGTTGAAAATTGAAAATTGGTTTGTGTTTGTGTCATCTATTCAGTTTAGGAAAATTGAAAATGCCACGTAGAGTTGTCACTCTCTTAGAGGCGTCGTCGTCGATCTCAGGTATCTTCCGGTTGTGTCGCGTTGACATCGGCAACAAACTTGGATCCAAACTTGAAGCTCCTTCGACTTTGATGTGGGACAATCTTGCTTGCCTCCTACCTTATTGTGTTTATTTTTTAGGGGTATACTCTTGTTGTCGGTGCGAAAGCCTGTTTTGGGAAGGAAACAAGTCGTGTGGGCCTGTGCAGGAGGTTGCACTCAGGAGCGTGGGCTGGGCCTAGAAAATCGCCCACAGACCAATGCTCGCACCTTCCTTCAAATACTCCCCGCCTTGGCGCCCGAACGTAACCGTTTCAACCAACAGCTTTCGCTTCTCCGTTTCTCCCCCCTCGCCGGAGCTCCAAGAAACCAAGAACCCATCATCCCCACCTCCACCGCGCAGCGCCCATCGACAGATGGAGCAGTTCCAGGACGGTCACCACGTGCGGCTGCGGAGCCGCGAGCACGGCATGTACCTGCACGCCAACAAGGACGGCCGTGGCGTCTCCCTCCGCCGGCCCCGGGCGTCGATGAACGCGGCGTGGGCGGTGCACCTGTACCAAGACGATGACGATGCCCAGTACGTGCTCCTCCACAGCGCAGCCTATGGTGGCTACCTGGCGGCCATGGACGCACCGGCGCCGCGTCGAGCAGCGCGACTACGAGGAACGGGAGGAGGAGGCCGTCAGGTGGCGGCCCGTCAGGTTCGGGACCGGGGACTACATCCTGCTCCGCCACGCCAGCGGCCGCTTCCTCCGCGCCAACGGGAAGTACCTCCCCTGGAACAACGGCGCCAGCGTCGACGACTTCGACACCGTCAGCACGATGACGCACTGGGTCGTGGAGCGCATCCCCGCCAGGGAGGGCATGCCTGAGGTGAGCCCGCTTCTTGATTCTTCCCGAATTTGCGCGAATTAGACTCTTGCATGTCAGATTGTGTTTATTTCAGTCGTCTGGGAGCAATTCATGGTTCTGTTCTTGGCATCTTGCAAAATTTGCGTTTCTTGGGAGCATTTCTTGATGTCTTCCGCTTTGCACCCTGGCAACTGCAGCTCCCCCTCGCCGGAGGCCTCGACGTCCTGTTGCCGCGGCGGTGGATCGTGTACTGAAACTGTTATTAGTCCCAAAAACAGATTACTGAAACTGCTGCTACTCTGGTTCAGTTAAGACTTGGGAGTTTGTCTGAACTGTTGTGTTTGATATAAGTCGAAGTAGTTGAATGCTAGAAAGTGGTCTGATGCTAATTAACTGTTGGGAGAAAAACATTTCATAAACACATATTCACAACAACCTTGATTTGGAAATTATTGGTTTTGAACTGTCCATGATTTAGATGAATCCAGCTCTTCAATTTAATCTGCATGCTGTTAGCAGGAAATTTTGGAACTTGAAAACCCAAATCTGGTTCACTTGAGTAAACAGCAAGAAACACATATTTTTGGTCTTGAACTTGTTTTGCATGTTGGTGGATGGCCATGCTTGTGCTGTAAGTAGAAGTTAAATGGAAATAATGTTCAGATTTCTTCAGAGAAACATTGAATAAAACAGTTAACAGTAGCCAGTAGGTGTGTACAAAACGTGGTCTGAAGCTTGTTGGGAGAAAATCATTACATAAGGCACATATTCACACTAAACCTTGATGCAGAAATTATTGGTTTCATACTACTGTCCTTGATACAGATAATTTAGTTTCCCATTTGGTACTATTTGCCGCGAGTAGAAACTTTGGAATTTAGAAACCCTAATCAGTCAAGTCATGCGTTTAAGCGTTATAGAGAAGATACCGATTTCTGTTTGATTTAGCATATGTAAATGTTCTGAGTAACTTTTTCAACCAAATTCAGGTTGTATACTAGTATAGTATTCCATAAAAGCTACTTCCTCCGTAAAGAAATATAAGAGTGTTTAGATAACTACTTTAGTGATCTAAACGCTCTTATATTTCTTTACAGAGGGAGTAGTTTCTGCACATTATATTGTTGTTTTTCAGGTTTTGTGCATAAGCAGTCTTCTTCGTTAGCTCTGCAAAACAGTGATATTTAAGTTATTAATCTTTTCCAGTGGTCGTATTACCTTTGACATGATGCCTGACTTCCTCACTTTCTGTTCTAATTCAGCCAACGTTGAGCTGCGGTACCCGGATGTCGGTGCAGAGTAGAAACGGATAAGAGCAGGACTCCCGACCGCCGCCTCGGACACGATGACATGAGAAATCAGAACTGCATTTTGCATTGAGATATAGGTTTAGGGAAACCCCAGCAGCTCTTGTGATTCTGCTAGCTGAAACTGATTCATTTTCCAGACAGGAGGAACCTGTCTGTTTCACCCTTGTGGTTCTGAACTTTAAAACCTCTGGGAACATTGGTTCGTAATGTTTGCTACTTATTCTGGATGCTAATTCAGCGCTGCTGCCGGGTGCATTTCTTTTAGGTGTCACAGCAGTTAATTCAGCACTCGACTTTAACTGTGCCTTTTCAGGTTTCAGTCCATCAGCAGAAAATGAATTTTTATTTTGACAGAGTTCTGAACAAAATTGTATCCCACGACACAGTAAGAATACTAGTTTCTGCAAATTACACTGTTCTCAGGTTATAGTATCCCACAACACTATAATAATCGTGAGTCTCTCGCTACCCTCCCTGTACGCCACGGCTAGGCAAATCAACAAACACCTACAGGCACAGCACGGCTAGTTAAAGAACACACAAAGGCCACCGATTCCCGCCCCTCGTTTCAATGGGGTTGCCTTCTTTTGCTTATTCAGTACCTCTTCTTCGAGTCCATACAGAGAAAATTACACATTTGGTCCTCGAATTTGCATCGGAACTTGAGAAATACTTCAATATGGTCCTTGAATACACAAATACATAACATCTAGAGAAGGAGGAAATGGGAATATCACCACCCGCAGGCATCAACCCCTCCCACACGTCACAAAACCACCTATCGCCAGCCAATGGCATCACAGCGCAAAGAAAGCATCTAATTTAGTTGGAGCCCACCATAAGGCTATGTTGAACGAACGGACGTGCACACCGCTGACCTTACCTGAAATGACACAGGCGACGCATAGCACTCACCATCAAACTAGGCTGGCACAGCCGGTCAGGCCCCACGACCAAAAAACGCTAGCCAGACACGCCCACGATGACAAGAAGCTGGGTTAGCAAAGACCCTCCAAGTCCAATGGAGTCAAGCGGGTGAAGGCGACCCATAGGCACCAGCCGGCAAAGCCCGTGACGTCAAGAGTCAGGGCAGCCCAGTCCTTCCACGTCTTGCCAGACCAAGCCACTGTGCGTCTGGCCAGGCAACCCCCCCCCCCCCCCCCCCCCCCCCCGCGCGTTCGGACAGGACCAATGGCCGAAAAAACAACGCGGCCACGCGCACAGCCTGATAACCTTGATAGGTTGGCCCCACACACCACCAACGCTGCTGCCGCAACATAGGGCCCAATCGACGCGAGCGAACCGGCATGGCATGAGGCCAACGGTGCTGACAGTCGGATCCACGAGACAACCGGTGTTGCAGACGCAACACACAAACCCGGCTGGTTCGCTCGCGGCAGAGGGAGCATCGCACACCAGCTGGCGTTGCGACCACCACGCACCCCAGCTGGCGCGACCAGACCAGCCCGATGCGCGGGGTGAGGATGCGGGCCGGCGGATCCGGCCACGCCATCGCACGAGGGCAGCGCGAGGGACATCGCTCGTCGCCGCGCCCAATGCCACCCAATGATGATGGCCTCGGGCGCGCACCCGCATTCCACCCGTCATGGACCGCCGTGACGGGTCACCCGGGCGATCCCAGTCCGAGCAGATCAGACGGCGCGGAAAGCCCCCGAGAGGCCCCCGCGGCAAGCCTTATAGCAGTGATCTATACCACTACATAATCTATACCGGCAAACGGACGGCGCGGAGGACCTCTCAGCCCTCGGCGAGCCCCAGGTAATGGGTATTCCAGCACCCCTTATAGGAGTAATCTATACCACTACATAATGTATCAGTTTTGAATGGACCTAATCATCAATCTTGATTGTTAGTATCCTCAATCTAACTGTTGAGAGCGATGGGATTCGCATGAACAGTACCCATTAGCTAGCTGTCTCCGATGTGTTCTAGAACCATCACGTCATCTTTACCAGAAAAAGGTAAAGGTGCATGCCTCCTACGCAACCAGAAGATGTGTTGGGTGGCTTGTAGATGGTTCTAGAAAGAGAATGAGAGAGAAGAAAACTAGTTATTTTCCTTTGTTTTTTCAACTTTGTCACCAGTAAATAGGAATTACATTTTTCTAAAGTACACTTTTCTAATATTTCTTTTTTACAACAATAATAATCCAATCCTTTATGCATTCAAATATAGACCATATTGCTTTGCATTTCTTTTCGCAGTGTAGCCTAATGCTTTTCTCCTTATAGGAACAAACCTCACCAAAGGAACATTAAGATCAAGGTAGACCCGAGCTCTCAAAATTTTCGAAGGATTGATTATTCCCTCATTGACAATCACCGTTATGGGCGGCTCCCCTACCTTTCTCAAAACCTTCTATGCCAGTTCCTTCTTTCTCATGAGACCGTCCGACACACCATGGATTCTTGCCGAGACCGGAATCTTATACAGCTTATAATCCTCCACATTGCTAGAACCATCATACTCTTGCATCACTACAACTGCATCTCGAAACTACCACGGGCTTCCATCTATCACCCGTTTCCAATCCCTCCGACAGCTAAGATGAAAAATGAATAAATTTGCTCCCATAATCTTGAAGGTAATTTTCCATGTTGACGCCCACACAGTGCGCATCACGTTAAACATAGCAGCGTGACTAAACATTCTAGTGGGATGGACTCTGAAGATTGCCAGCCACCTAACCTCATTGACCAGAGTCTCCAACTTTGCAGACAAATCGAGGTCCATTTCTTCTTCACCATGCAAATTGAGTCCTTCAAAATGATCTTCCAGAGACAATTCCAATCCCAAATTGTGTTCCTCTTTATCTACTTCCGGCTGACCCCCGCCGTCTTAGATCCATCTTCCTCCCCGGTCCACATTACTGACTGGTTGCACCGTGACAGGTACTTCCTTCTCTAACTCCTCTACCCTCTGCGCCATTTCTCCATCTATCTTCCCTCCAAGTCTTTCCCAACAATCGCGAGTGGATTCGTCATGCAACCTTGTGCCTTAAGGCCCCTACCTGACTAGACTCCCGTCCCCCAATAGATCGACGGTGGAACATGAGGAAATTGGTGGCCTTCGGCATGATCACCGAAGGATGGGTAAACCCTACAAAACTAGCGGAAAACTATTTTGTTTTTTTAGCTTAACTTTTTTAGGCAAACTAGTTGAATGGACCTAATTAAATCATCAATCTTGATCGTTGTCCTCAATCTAACTGTTGAGAGCGGCGGGATTCACATGAACAGTGCCCATCAGCTAGCTGTCTCTGATGTGTTCTAGAACCATCATGTCATCTTTACCAGAAAAAAGGTAAAGGTGCATGCCTCCTAGGCAAGCAGAAGATGTGTTGGGTGGCTTGTAGATGGTTCTGGAAAGAGATTTTTTTAACTTTGTCACCAATCAATAGGAAATACACTTTTCTAAAGTACACTTTACTAATATTTATTTTTACAACAATAACAATTCAATCCTTTCTGCATTCAAATATAGACCATATTTTTTTGCATTTCTTTTCAGGGTGTAGCCTAATGCTTTTCTCCTTATAGGAACAAACCTCACCAAAGGAACATTAACATCAAAGTAGACCCGAGCTCTCAAATTTTTCGAAGAATTGATTATTCCCTCGTTGACAATCACCGTTACGGTGGGCTCCCCTACCTTTCTCAAAACCTTCTATGCCAGTTCCTTCTTTCTCATGAGACCGTCCGACACACCATGGATTCTTGCCGAGACCGGAATCTTATACAGCTTATAATCCTCCACATTGCTAGAACCATCATACTCTTGCATCACTACAACTGCATCTCGAAACTACCACGGGCGTCCATCTATCACCCGTTTCCAATCCCTCCGACAGCTAAGATGAAAAATGAATAAATTTGCTCCCATAATCTTGAAGGTAATTTTCCATGTTGACGCCCACACAGTGCGCATCACGTTAAACATAGCAGCGTGACTAAATATTCTAGTGGGATGGACTCTGAAGATTGCCAGCCACCTAACCTCATTGACCAGAGTCTCCAACTTTGCAGACAAATCGAGGTCCATTTCTTCTTCACCATGCAAATTGAGTCCTTCAAAATGATCTTCCAGAGACGGTTCCAATCCCAAATTGTGTTCCTCCTTATCTACTTCCGGCTGACCCCCGCCGTCTTAGATCCATCTTCCTCCCCGGTCCACATTACTGACTGGTTGCACCCTGACAGGTACTTCCTTCTCTAACTCCTCTACCCTCTGCGCCATTTCTCCATCTATCTTCCCTCCAAGTCTTTCCCAACAATCGCGAGTGGATTCACATGAACAGTGCCCATCTGGCACACCATGAATTCTTGACGAGACCGGAATCTTATCCAGTTTATAATCCTCCACATTGCTAGAACCACCATACTCTTGCATCACTACAACTGCATCTCGAAACAACCACGGGCCTCCATCTATCAACCGTTTCCAATCCCTCCGACATCTAAGCTGAAAAATGAATAAATTTGCTCCCATGGTCTTGAAGGTAATTTGCTGTGTCGACGCCCACACAGTGCGCATCATGTTAAACATAGCAGTGTGGCTAAACATTCTAGTGGTATGGACTCTGAAGATTGCCAGCCACCTAACCTCATTGATTAGAGTCTCCAACTTTGCAGAGAAATCAAGGTCCATTTCTTCTTCACCATGTAGACTGAGTCCTTCAAAACGTTCTTCCATAGATGGTTCCAATCTCAAATTGCGTTCATCCTTATCTAATTTCGGCTGACTCCCATAGTCTTAGATCCATCTCCCTCCCCGGTCCACATTACTGACTGGTTGCACCCTGACAGGTACTTCCTTCTCTAACTCCTCTACCCTCTGCGCCATTTCTCCATCTATCTTCCCTCCAAGTCTTTCCCAACAATCGCGGGTGGATCCGTCATGCAACCTTGTGCCTTAAGGCCCCTACCTGACTAGACTCAATCCCCCAATAGATCGCTGGTGGAACATAAGGAAATTGGTAGACTTCAGCATGATCGCCGAAGGATGGGTAAACCCTAGAAAACTAGAGGGAAACTATTTTGCTTTTCTTAGCTTATCCTTTTTTTAGGCAAACATTCTTTATTACTCAGTCGTCACAGTTGCATGGACGAAGTTTTGTCCTAGCCAAACATGGCGGCCGGCTCCTAGCGCTAATGCATGTTTTTAGCTTAATTTTTTAGGGGGGCTTTTTTAGCTTTTTTTTTTTGAGACAACAGGGGCTTTTTTAGCTTAACTGAGAAACAAAAAAGTATTACGTTTCCTAGGCACGGCCCAAAAGCCCACGTAGTGCCGAAAGCTGAGCACGGCGACGGCGTCAGGCCACCTTTGAAATACTCCGGCTTGGCGCCCAACGTAGCCGTCACAACCAACAGCTCCCGCTTCTTGGCTTCCCATCTTCTCTTCGTCGCCGGAGCGCCAAGAAACCAAGAACCCACCATCCCCACCTCTCCACCGCGCGCCTCTGCTCTCCAGCGTCACCGGCGACCGATGGAGCTGTTCCAGGACGGCCAGCACGTGCGGCTGCGGAGCCGCGCGCGCGGGACGTACCTGCACGCCGACGACGACGGGCTTGGCGTCTCCCTCCGCCGGCTCCGCGCGTCGATGAACGTGGCTTGGTTGGTGCACTTCTATCAGGGCCAGTACCTGCTCTTCCAGAGCGCCGCCTACGGTGACTACCTCGCCGCCACGGCCGCGCCGGCGCGGCGCGGCCACCGCGGGCGCCGCGTCGAGCAGCTCGACTACTATCACTCGGAGGTGGATCCAATGCTTTGGCAGGCCGTCCAGATGGAGAACCTCTTCCTCAATAACATCAACGGCGGAAACCTCCGCGCCAACGGGAGGTACCGCCCCTGGAACAACGGCGTCAGCGTCGACCACATCGACGACATCAACAACATCAGCACGATGATGCACTGGGTCGTGGAGGTCATCCCCGCCAGGGAGATCATGCCTCGCCTTCCACGTCCGTCTCCGGTGAGTCCGCCATGTCTGCTTCTTGATTCTTCCCGAATTTGCGCGAATTGGGTTCTTGAATATCGTTAACATGCATCGGAATATGACCACAGAGATAGCAAATCGTGTTAATTTGGCTCTGTTCTTGCCAAATTTGCGTTTCTTTGGCTTCCTCATCTGAAATTCGTAGCTGTTCTTGGTTTCTTTGGCTTCTTTGATTTGATGATGGTTCTTTGCAACTTAACTGCAGCTTCCCAACCTCGTGTTGCGGCCGCGGATGATCATGTACGTGTGGCCGGACATCCACGGGGGCCTCATCACCCACGGCACGTTCGTGTTCGGTGGGAGGTCCGTGTTCCGCCTGAGGAGCAGCTGGCTAGGCGGCTGGGCGACCTCGCAATCATGGACTTGGAGGTCGCCGACCTCGTCATGTGCTTGCCCACGCATGATGGCCAGCTTATTCCACTGGTCGTCGATCTGCCCCGCAGCGGCGAGACCCTCCACATCGTCGTCGTCATCGTCGGGTCGCCTGGTGAGAGCCCCTCCATATCCTACTCTTCTTCACTTGTCCGGATATCATGGGTTTCATGTCAGTTGAGTGCTAATCTGAAAACAGTGTTCGAAACTAGTAGTCTGAAAAACAGTTTGCTGAAACTTTTGCTGCTAATATGTTTCAGTTAGTCTGAACTCTGAACTGCTGTAAGTTGCTCAATCAGATCAGTAGGCGTTCAACAGGCACGACATTATGCTAGAAGGTTGTCTGAAGCTAGCTGTTTGTCGAGGAGGAAATCATTTCATTAGTCAAAAATCGACACTGATCTTTCATATGGAAATTATTGACTCAGATGGTTTAGTTCTTCAATTTGATGCACTGAACTTTTATATGCCGCTAGTGGAAAACTTCAGAACTTGAAAACCCAAATCAGTTCGGTCTGCCTAGTTCAGCTTCACAGAACTAAATTCAGGTTCTGTGACTGTTTGGAGTAACGCGTAACCAAATTCAGGTTCTATCCCACAACACATTACATTGTTTTGAGGTTTTGTACATCAGATTTCTTTTCTACTAGTATCTTCTTATTTAAACTTGTTGCGGTACCTGTGACACCTGATGCCTAACTGCTTAACACTTTTTCTGCCAACTCAGCCTACATGGCGCTGCAGTACTTGGATGTCGATGCATAGCAGAGAGATACCAGAGCCAGGACACCTAGAAGTCTCCTTCATGTCCACCTCGTCGGAAGTGTCGCCGCCACGGCATTAGAACTATGAGTTCATGGTTCGTTGAAATATGGGTTCAGGAAAACCCAGCTTTGTTCGCTGAAAACTTGTATGCGTTGGCATCACCATTCTGTACTAATGACGCGGTGACATTAGTCTGTAATAATGCGTTGACAATGGCCACTATTTCAACGTTGCTAGCTGCATTCTCTTAGCTGCAGTGAGTTGAGCACTTGAGTTATTCTGCTGAAAGTTTCAGTCCATCAGCAGAAGATGAATTTCGTGCTTTCACTGACACAGGAGTTCTGAACATGGTGAGGTCAATGTGTCCGGACACGAGTTGCTGCATTTTGATGCGTCCGTGGTTTATTTGATTCAGCCTATGGCAGTGTTCTTGGCTGGCCCTTAGGTGCCTCTCAAATTCACCTAAATTTTACCCACAAAAAAAATTCGCCTAAATTCGCTATTTTTCTGTTAAGTTCGGGTCTGATGGTCTGAACTTTTGGTCAGCCCAACACTGGGACTGACAAGAGGTCCATGCCCTTAACCCTCGGCCGCTAGCTCTCTTTTCTCCATGGTACCCCGGTAGGCCTCTTGAGCGTTTTTTTTAAAGATGATTACCTGGGCGCCCCTATATCTCGCCTTCAGCGAGTACATCTTCCAACTCGCTGAAGGGGCGAGTGAGCTGGGCGTCCCACGAGCGCAGCAGACCGCAGCCTCGTTTTCTGTTTTTTTTAACGTTTTCTGTTTTTATTTTTTGTTTTATTTTTGTACTTTTGTTTATACTTTAAAATATTATATATATATATATATATATATATATATATGAATAATTGATGTTAAAATAGAGAGGGGGTGAAGAATAACTATTGCTCACCCAGGCTGACGAATAGCGTGACCGTATTTTATATATATATATATATATATATATATATATATATATATATATATATATATATAGCGTTGAACAAATATTTCAAAAATGTTAATCAAGCATTTGGAAAATGTTAAATATGTATAGTTAAAATGTTGACCGTGTATTAGAAAAATGATGAAATTTTTTGACCATGTATATTTTTTTAATCAAGCACTAGATAAAATATTGAACAACTATTTGAGAAATGTTAATCAAGAATTTTAAAAATGTTAAATATGTGTAAAAATTGTTGACTATGTATTCAAAATATGTTAATCTTGTATTTGAAAAATGTTAATCAATGATATGAACAGTAAAATAAAAACGTGTATAGAAAAAGTGTTGAACATGTATTTAATAAATGTTATTTTGTATTAGAAAATGTTAAACATGTATTAAAAAATGTTCTTGACATATACAAAAATGTAGAATAAAAATCAAAAGAGACAAAAAAACCAAAAACGAACGAAAACTGATAAAAACAAAGAAAGACACAAAGAAAAAGCAAATGGAAAAAGAAAAAAAAAGAAAAACTGAGAAGGAAAAAAAAGAAAAGAAACGGAAAATGAAAAAAAAGGTATCTCCTCCCAAAACCGAGTTGTGCGTCCATCTCCAATAATAAAGTTACCCCTATTAAAGAAGGCTACCTTAATTCTCATTAAACTCTTCCAAAAGGGTGAATCATTCGGTTGTGTCGTTACTTGAGATAAGGTCTTGGAATGTAGGTATCTGTTTTGCAATAACTGTATCCATACCCCCTACTCCTTAGAGGAAAACCGATAAAGCCACTTACTAAGCAGGCACTTATTCTTAACCTCCAGGTTTTCATTACCCAATCCCCCTTTGTCTTTGGGCGTACACAAAATATCCCACTTAGCCAGCCTATTTTGCTCTATTCTCACTTTGCCAAAAGAACCACGATCTATAGAAGTCTAATTCTTTCAGTACCCATGCTCGTATTTCAAACAATGAGAGCATAAACATAGGCATATTTGTAAGCGCCGAGTTTATAAGAATCAACGTAACCCCATAAGACATAAGCTTTCCCTTCCAATAGCTAGGCTTTTTTTAATCGATCATCAATACATTTCCATTCTTTGTGTGTTAATTTTTGGTAGTGAACTGGGATCCCTTGATAACTAAACGTGAGAGATCAATCTCACAACCAAATAATTTCCTATAATTATTTTTTTCACCTTTGGCGCGTCCTAAAAACAATAATTCACTTTTGTGGAAGTTTATTTTAAGATCGGACAGTTGTTCAAAAAGATACGAAAGTAATGTCATATTTCTTGCCTTAGGCATATCATGTTTCATGAAAATTATAGTATCATCAGCACATTGTAGGATAGAGACACCCCCATCCATAAAATGTGGGATTAACCCCCCCACCCCACCCTACCTGACTGTCCTCTTTGCATCCACAAATTAGAATTGCTAGCATGTTTCCAACAATGTTGAACGGGATAGGGGACAATGGGATCTCCCTTGCAGCAATCCCTTCTACGTCTAGTAATAATCACCAACATCATCATTTACCTTGACACCAGCATAGCCTCCTTGTACAGAGGTTTCAACCTAGTTCCTCCAAGCAGTATCGAAATCATTCATCCACAGAGCTTGCCTTATCATCCAACCTTGACACCAGCAAGCCTTATCAAAATGCACTTTGAAGAAAACTTTGTCAAGTTTCTTGAAATGACTTTCATGTAAAGTTTCATGCAAAACCACAACACTCTCTAGTATGTATCGTCCTGGCATGAAAGCAGTCCGAGTCAACTTAACCACAGAATGCGCAATCTGAGTTAGACGATTCATACCCACCTTGATGAAAATCTTAAAACTAACATTCAGCTGGCAAATGGGCCTGAACTGCTCAATTCTAACTGCCACTTCGTTCTTAACCAACAAAGTAATAGTCCCAAAGTTAAGCTTGAACAATTAAAGTAGGCCATTTAAAAGATCCTCAAAAATGGGCACCAAGTTTCCCTTAATAACCCCCAACATCTCCGATAGAATTCCGCCGAGAATCCGTACGCACTAGGCACCTTATTATTCTTCATCTGCACAATCCTCGAAAACCTCCTTTTTCGTAAAAGGAGCATTGAACACCTCATTCTCTTCCGCACATAATTGTGGGATATCCCCATTCGTGCCCTCATTTAGGGAAATAAAATTCTCTATCGGAGCACCAAAAAGCTTTTTATAGAAGTTCAAAATGTACATTTTAAGATTTTTGTGACCTACTATTGTATCTTCATCCTATTCAAGTTGGATAATTCTATTTTTCTGTACTTTCCATTCGCAATTAGATGGAAAAACTGAGTGTTATTATCTACTTGTATGAATTCTCAGACCTTTATCTCATACGACAATACCTATGCCATCGGGACACCGGCCCAAAATATATACAAACTCTTTATTGTAAAGGATGCACATACTTGACATTGAAAACACAAAATCTACATGTCAATCGATCATCCGTGGAAATCCCACCTGTGTCAGAAGCATTACAAGGACAAGGGCACAAATGAAAAAAATTAAGAAGAAATGGTGTTCGATTTCTCTTTTTTGTCACCCTTGGTGGCTAAGGTCCGTCTTGTGATACAACTTGTACAGCTTCGTTTATTTGTATAGCTTGTAACATTGATGCTTGTGAGATAACGTTTTTTTATAGAGCATGATTTCAGAGATTTGTTTTTTTAGTAAAGCATGACACATGGACTTTTGGAATATGGCGCCATGCAAGGACCATATCCTCTCCATGTGTTCTTATTTGAGATCTGTATTAATATAGTGTTTTCCTCAATACGTGGCAAATACAAGCTATACTTTAGTGAATACGGGCGTCCTGACAAATACAAGCTATACTTCATCATAGCTAACAAATGCTACCAATGTGTTTGTTGTATTGCAGACCTCTATGGCTCTATCAATGTGTGCACACCACTCAATTTTATGGCACTTGTGATTAGGTGATGAGGCCTCCATTAGTGTGTCGCTCATCAATATAGGCGGATGAATAAATGTAATACTAACACAAAAATATTAATGCATAATGACTGTTCTATTGGAAACTGGATGGTATACTGTAATACTGATATGCTAATTAGTCCTAATTATTACTCCCTCCATTCACAAAAATAAAGATGTTTTAGATATTTCACTATAAACTACATATAGATTAAAATGAGTGAACAAACACACCAAAATGTGTTTATATGAAACCGATTCTGAAAAAGTTGGAACATCTTATATTTGCGAACGGAGGGAGTAGTTTAGCTAATAACTGACACATTGATTAAACACACCTTTTATGTGATTAGGGTAGCTGTACAGTACTCATACATAGAACATCAGCTAAGCACACGAAGTTAGTTGCAACCATGACAAACTTGCTCCCATATATTTTGGTAACTAAATGTAGTTCGTAGATATTTTCATATCGTAAAGTTCAGTTAGAAATATGTGGAGTTGATTTTGACGTCTCTAATTTATTAAAAAATGGGAACAATAATTCTTGGTTAACATCCAAAGGATGATTATGAAGCTGAGATCAAAACCAAAGCCATGAAAAACTCTGCATTCTTGATAAGCCGTGTACATTTTTTCCTATAAATTTTTACGCGGAATATAGAGCTCTTGAAGATCCGAGGTCCCCACACCTCTCAGCGCCAAGATGACAGCCGGAGGCGAGGGACCTTAGTTTCTCAAACAGCGGCGGCGGCGGAGACCACAGTACGACACAATCGAGATATTGATGTTGGTATATATGAAGGAAATATGCCCTAGAGGCAATAATAAAGTTGTTATTTATATTTTCTTATATCATGATAAATGTTTATTATTCATGCTAGAATTGTATTAACCGGAAACTTAGTACATGTGTGAATACGTAGACAAATATAGTGTCCCTAGTATGCCTCTACTTGACTAGCTCGTTAATCAAAGATGGTTAAGTTTCCTAGCCATGGACATGTGTTGTCATTTGATGAACGGGATCACATCATTAGAGAATGATGTGATGGACAAGACCCATCCGTTAGCTTAGCATTATTGATCGTTTAGTTTTATTGCTATTGCTTTCATCATGACTTATACATGTTCCTCTGACTATGAGATTATGCAACTCCCGAATAGCGGAGGAATACTTAGTGTGCTATCAAACGTCACAACGTAACTGGGTGATTATAAAGATGCTGTACAGGTGTCTCCGATGGTGTTTGTTGAGTTGGCATAGATCGAGATTAGGATTTGTCACTCCGTGTATCGGAGAGGTATCTCTGGGCCCTCTCGGTAATGCTCATCACTATAAGCCTTGCAAGCAATGTGACTAATGAGTTAGTTGCGGGATGATGCATTATGAAATGAGTAAAGAGACTTGCCGGTAACGAGATTGAACTAAGTATGATGATACCGACGATCGAATCTCGGGCAAGTAACATACCGATGACAAAGGGAACAACGTATGTTGTTATGCGGTTTGACCGATAAAGATCTTCGTAGAATATGTAGGAGCCAATATGAGCATCCAGGTTCACTATTGGTTATTGACCGGAGATGTGTCTCGGTCATGTCTACATAGTTCTCGAACCCATAGGGTCTGCATGCTTAACGTTCGATGACGATTTGTATTATGAGTTATGTGATTTGATGACCGAAGTTTTTTCGGAGTCCCGTATGAGATCACAGACATGACAAGGATTCTCAAAATGTTCAAGACATAAAGATTCATATATTGGAAGGTTGCATTTAGACATCGGAATGGTTCCGAGTGGTTTGGGCATTTTTTTCGGAGTACCGGGAGGTTACCGAAACCCCCCGGGAGAAGTATTGGGCCTAGTGGGCCTTATTGGAGGAGAGGAGAAAGGGCCACAAGAGAGGGGCGCTCCCTCCCCTTGCCCAAACCGAATTGGACTAGGGGAGGGGGCTGACCCCCCTCTTTCCTTCCCCCTCTCTCTCCCTTCCCTTTCCCTCCGGTGGAAGAAAGGAAAGGGGCGATCCTACTTGGACTAGGAGTCCAAGTAGGACCCCCCTGGCGCGCCCCATCTGGCCGGCCTCCTCTCTCCCTCCCTCCTTTATATACGTGGCCAGGGGGCACCCCAATAGCACAACAGACAATCTCTTAGTCGTGTGTGGTGCCCCCCTCCACAGTTACACACCTTAGTCATATCGTCGTAGTGCTTAGGCGAAGCCTTACGCTGGTAACTTCATCATCACCGTCGCCACACTGTCGTGCTGACGGAACTCTCCCTCAGCCTCAACTGGATCAAGAGCTCGAGGGACGTCATCGAGATGAATGTGTGCTAAACGCGGAGGTGTCGTACGTTCGCACTACAAGAAATATGTCAACTTGTGACCTTGACTATTGGTCACTGAAAGGTCATTGTTTTTCATTTGCGACCTTTTTGTGACCAAAAACAGAAGGTCAAAAGCTGGCGGTCCTAAACTGAAATTAATGACCTTCTCTGTGAGAAGGTCGTAGACGTTTACGACCAAAATATGCCTACTGTTTTGTTTTGGTCACTAGTAGCCTCCTCAGGCCACGTAGGCATCCGACGTGGCAATCTGATGTGGCACAAGAATCAGGCCGGTCCAATTCGATTTTCTACATGGGCCTAGCCCAACAATTCGGCCTTTTTATATATTTTTTCTATCAATTTTTGATCGGCTTCACGGGCCAAGCCCAACATTGCAACCTTTTTTATTGTTGGGTTGTGGCCTTTTTGTCTAAACGAATTTAGTTTTTCTTTTTTCCCCAAAAGAAGGGTGCACTAGTCAGATGGTTCCCAGTTGTCAGGTTCTGGTAACTGGGTCCCATTTGTCATGTTCTGGTAAGTGGGTCCCATCTATCAGGCTCATATTCTTCATATTTGAACCAGTATTTAAATGGGCAGACAAAAAGCACACATAATACTTTAAATAAGAGCAACCAGATCCTTACAAGTGTAATACAGTGGCAATCACAGTAATGACTACAAGTGTAATACAGTACTTTACAAGCTTTACAAGCAATCACAAACTGGCACCTGCTCCCGTCATGAACATGCCAAACTCGTTGGACTACCATAGTGATATGAACAACATGCCGAACTAGCTGGACAACCGTAGTTAGGGCTGGGAACAAACAGAACGGCCTTCAAGAAAACAGACAACATGCCTTCCTCAGTCGCCCTGTTACATGAATGAGTAGAGAAGAATAAAAAAAACTGGGGCAAATATATTATGAACAGACCATTCAAGAAAAGGATAGTTATTTAGAATGATAACACAAATTGAGCTAGTACCATGCTTTTTGTTCTCCAGCTAGTTAAAATGAGATAATCGTTCATACAAGAAAGGTGACTCGTGAAAATAGAGCATTCTACTCATAGCTCGCAGAGTATCAATATTCTGTTCTTATAAGCTTATTCTTATGCCTGAAGCAAGTAAGGAAATCTGACCAAATAAGCAACACCTCCATAAACTGATCGTGACTAAATGGAGCAGAGGAAGGAAAGGAGCTCACCATGGCTGTTTTTGTAGCCGATGCCGAACAACACAGCTGCCACCACTGTTGCATGGAAGCAGCAGAAAAGAGGAGCCTGGCATGACGAACCCCTTGTACCTAATCAAATCATGCTACACAAGAAGGACAAGAGAAATAAGAAGATAATCTTGAGGTCAAATCAAAAATCAGAAAATTAAATCATGGACTCCAGCACATTCATACATATACTTTAAGTTGTTAAACAGAATCATAGAATGCCATCACGTAATCCAAAAAAATTGAACATATATATATATATATATATATATATATATATATATATATATATATATATATATATATATATATATATATATATGCATGCTTGTCAAAGTTTCATTCCAGAGAATTAAAGTGCTGGGTAAGAAGCCTGATGTACAATTGATACAAGTTAATACAAGCCTGATGTACTACTCTGGGTAAGAAGAAACAGGTACTTTAGTAGTTTTAGCACACTAATACATGTGTTAAAATGGAAGCGTCGCTGCTGGGTTATATTAATAAATAATCTAAGTGTTGCAATACCCAACAAGATTTGCATGAACAGGTAAAACCTAGCAAGTACTTGTACTGGGATGCTGTCCATCCAACAGAGACAACAAACCATCTTATCACAAGACTCATGCTGGACTCCATTGCCGGAATCTACAGCTAGGCACTCAATCTTAAGGGGATCCTCATGTGGATCGAGCCTGCATGTTAATCTTTACACTAGCAGGGCCATTTCTGTTCTCTTTCTTTCTTTGACACCAGTGTCATGTACTATACTCAACTGTACTGCAAGTGCCATGTGCCACTGCAGTTTAGTTGAGTTTTAAGACTAGAACATGTTATTGTAACCTTTGCAACTGAAGACACAGAATAACTAAGTGGATCAGCATGAATGAACAAGCTAAAGGGTCAGTGTCTAATGTCAGAATCTACAACTCAAGAGGATCTTGTGTGGATCAAGCCAAAGTGTTAAGGCTACCTTTTACATCAGTGTCATGTGCTATATTCAAACTGTGATGCAGCTTAGTTGAGTTGCAAGTAGGACTACAGTGAAGATGCTATTCTAACTTCTGTGACTGAAGAAAAAGACACCGTATGTACATCGTGTTAAACATTAGTACACAGCGCTGACGCTACTATACAACCACGAATTAAATCACTGGACACCGAGGCCGGAATGGCGGTAGAGTGGACCAAGCAGTCAAACTGGGACATATTGGATGATTTTACCCTCGAGTAACCTAAGCAGCTAGAACCGACGTCCTCCCCCTCTGCACGCTATCCTCTCTTCACTGTCTAAACCGAACCATCGTCTTCCTTGACACCTGCAGCACCTCGGCGTACCATGGTGATGGCCTGCACAAACCCCCTGCATGGATCAGATCAGATCTAATCAAGACGAAGCAGAGGAGGGGAGGGGAGGGGAGGAGGGACGAGCAATCAGTGCATCAACAAAATATGGAACATCAAGCACAACATGACAACTAGAGTATATGTATTGCTGGCTCTTATCAGTCCACAACCGAGTGGATTTTCAACCATACTGTAACTATCACTCCATCCATTATTTAAACTACCAAAACGTCTTTATATTGAGAAACATAGGTACTGGTTGCATATATAGACTAGTAGCAGTACTATGTGTGGCAGTTTTAACAAGTCAAATAATTTTACTGTAGACAAGTTGCATATATAGACTAGTAGTAGTACTGTAATCTAACAGTGGCTAAATCATACAAGAAACATATTGCAGTGTACTCTAGCCCAAACGAATTCCCACCCATGCCTTGTTTCAGATTAGACACTTTCTCACAACTGAATTCCAGATACAATTGGTTTAAGATCCATGTGTACTAATTAAGAAAGAGGCGACAAGTAGCCATTGCATGTGACGGCAGGCAGTCAGGAAATGGTTAGGAAGAAGAGGAGCAGTGGAGCACTGACTGATCCATTGGAGACCCTGGTCTTGTCCTTCTTGAAGACGACCCCGAATCCCCGATGCACTCTCCGTCGACCACATTGGAGGCACTAACTGAATACAAACAAGAACATAAGACAAATAGTATATATATTAGTAAGATAAGCAGCTGTAACATAACAGGAACTGGAACGGCGATTCTCATTTAAGCAACTGGAGTACCATTTGTGCACATGCCGAAACAATACATGGAAGTACTAGCAAAACAATAAACGCATGGGAGCACTTTGGAAGATGCGTGCGGCTAGCATATGGAGTAATAATCTCTAGCTTCAGATGAACAATTCTGGGCTTGGGAATCAGAGAGCTTAAGCGCTACAAGGTTGGTGTTAGCCCAACTATATGCTCTGTCAGCTCGAGAACTTGCTCAGTCGAGATGAAGCAGCGATTGAAACGGCAAACACAACACACCGTGTCGACACAAAAATGACTTGCCAGCATCCAGCAATTTGATGCGCGTGCCACAAATCCGTGCACTCCTGGGCCAATTAGAAGCGCCACACCTTCGTACAGCAGCGAATTCAGCCGGATCACGGAGCAGATTCCGATGCCGCACACACGCGGAGCCCGCATCTCTAGGCACGCGCGCGCGTGCGAGGCAGCGGCGACGCGGAGAAGGCACGCCCTGAGGACACGGTGCTGCCTCGGGAGCTGGCCAGAGTGAGGGTCGTGGCGACAGGGATCGAGGAGAGAGGGAGGGGGAGAGAGGGAGGGGGAGGGGCGCGGACCTCGTCGAGCGTGGCGGGGTCGAGGGGGGCGAGGGAGCCCTGTAGGCGGCGGACGTCGGCGTCCAGCGCGATGGCGCGGCGCCGCAGCGCGTCCTCGTCGGCGGCGCGGCGCACGGCGAGGGCCGCCACCGCGTCCCGCAGCTCCCGCGCCGCCTCGGCCGCCGCGGAGCAGGGAGCCGTGGCGATGTTCCGAGATTCGGCGATGGGATTGGGCTCGTTGCGGTCATGGTGGTGCACCAGCCCGTCGAGGCAGAGCAGGGAGCCGGGGCGAGGGAGGAGGAGGGAGGTGGTGGCGACGATCTGGAAGGGGAGGGGAGCAGGGAGCCGGGGCGAGGAGGGAGGGAGGAGGATTGGATCTGAAATCGGGAGAGCCGTCCTTTCTTCTTCTCTTGTCTTGTGATGAGTGGAGGGGAGGGGAGGGTGCAGACGGCTGCAGACCGGCGGCGAGGGAAGAGGTGGGTGGCGGAGGCGAGGGGAGAGGTTGGCGGCAGCGGAGGAATCTGGATCTGGGGAGAGGAGTGGGGGCGAGGAGGGATCTGGATCGGCTAGGGTTCACGCGCGTGAGAGAGAGAGGCTGCAGTGGGTTGGATGGACGGATGGATGGATGTATGGATGGACGGATGGACGGATGTTTGCCACGTCATCGATCCATGCCACAACGGATTCCACCAATAAGAATTCAGCTTATGTTTCTCTTATAGTTTTTATCCTCTTTTTTAGGGCAAACATTCAACATATTAACCACGTATAGTTTGTTAAAATGAATGAATATTGTGCACTTGTGTGTATCTTGTGATGACAAACAATGTTGATATGGGGAGTTTTCATTTTCAATGCACAAAAGAGACGTTTTCTATTTTTCGAGTGCCTGAAATGGTTTTTTTTGTAAAGGACCTACCATATATTTGTTGCAAAATTGTACCAAATCAATTTTCTAAAATAGTAGGCCATAGTTAATTCACAATTGACCAAATGGTTGGGTGTCAAAGGTTTTGATCCACCTCTGGTGAAAAAGACAAATTTCCGCCGATTCAGTAGGAAGCGGGTCAAATTTGAACTGCAGCTGCCTCATAGTTTGCTCTTTATTTTTTCCAAAAATCATTTCTAGGTACATAAGTATCTATTTAATCAGAGAAACATCAAAAGTTTTCCAAGATTCAACCACTAGCTAGGAACGGTCAAGTCCGCCGTTTTGACCGCATTTTGAAACGGGCATAAAAAATTCAAAAAAAATTAAAAAATTGGAAAACCTTCGCATTGTGTCATTATATGTGACCAAGTTTCCAGGAAAAATAGTAAACTTGTAATACGGTAATTATTTTAAAAAAGTGTTCTCAGAAACGAGCTATCATGCGTGAAGATTCATGACTTTCAAGCCAAATGATCAATCTTATGGCCGCATTCATGGCATAGTTTGTTCAAATGATCTCATATTGTGCACAATGGTGCATCTTGGAATTTCAAACAATGTTGCCTAAGGGAGTTTTCATTTTCTTTGCACGGAAAATTCATTTTCCATTTTTTGAGTGCCCGAAATGAGGTTTTTTGTGAAGGACCTACCATATATTTGTTGCAAAATTGTACCAAATCAATTTTATAACATACTAGGCCATATTTAATGCACAATTGACCAAATGGTTGGGTGTAAAAAGTTTTGATCCACCTCTCGTGAAAAAGACAAATTTCCGCCGATTTAGTTGGAAGCGGGTCAAATTTGAACTGTAGCTGCCTTGTAGTTTGCTCTTTATTTTTTCCAAAAATCATTTCTAGGTACATAAGTATCTATTTAATCAGAGAAACACCAAAAAAATTCCAAGATTCAACCACTAGCTAGGAACGGTCATTCCCGCCGTTTTCACCGCATTTTGAAACGGGCATAAAAAATTCAAAAGAAATCAAAAAATTGGAAAACCTTCGCATTGTTTCATTATATGTGGCCAAGTTCCCATGAAAAATAACAAACTTGTAATACGGCAATTATTTTAAAAAAGTGTTCTCAGAAACGAGCAATCATGTGTGAAGATTCATGGCTTTCAAGCCAAATGATCAATCTTATGGCCACATTCATGGCATAGTTTATTCAAATGATCTCATATTGTGCACAATGGTGCATCTTGGAATTCCAAACAATGTTTCCTAAGGGAGTTTTCATTTTCTTTGCACGGAAAATTCATTTTCCATTTTTCGAGTGCCCAAAAAGAGGTTTTTTGTGAAGGACCTACAATATATTTGTTGCAAAATTGCACCTAATCAATTTTCTAAAATACTAGGCCATATTTAATGCACAATTGACAAAATGGTTGGGTGTCAAAAGTTTTGATCCACCTCTCGTGAAAAAGACAAATTCCCGCCGATTCGGTAGGAAGCGGGTAAAATTTCAACTGCAGCTGCCTCGTAGTTTGCTCATTATTTTTTTTTAAAAATCATTTCTAGGTACATAAGTATCTATTTAATCAGAGAAACACCAAAAAAATTCCAAGATTCAATCACTAGCTAGGAACGGTCATTCCCGCCGTTTTGACCGCATTTTGAAACGGGCATAAAAAATTCAAAAAAAAATCAAAAAAATTGGAAAACCTTCGGATTGTGTCATCATATGTGACCAAGTTTCCAGGAAAAATAATAAACTTGTAATACGGAGGTTATTTTAAAAAAATGTTTTCAAAAATGAGCTATCATGCGTGAAGATTCATTGCTTTCAAGCCAAATGATCAATCTTATGGCCACATTCATGGCATAGTTTGTTCAAATGATCTCATATTGTGCACAAGGGTGCATCTTGGGATTCCAAACAATGTTGCCTAAGGGAGTTTTCATTTTCTTTGCATGGAAAATTCATTTTCCATTTTCTGAGTGCCTGAAATGAGTTTTTTTTGTGAAGGACCTACCATATATTTGTTGCAAAATTGGACCAAATCAATTTTCTAAAATACTAGGCCATATTTAATGCACAATTGACAAAATGGTTGTGTGTCAAAAGTTTTGATCCACCTCTGGTGAAAAAGACATTTCCCGCCGATTCAGTAGGAAGCGGGTCAAATTTGAACTGCAGCTGCCTCATAGTTTGCTATTTATTTTTTCCAAAAATCATTTCTAGTTACATAAGTACCTATTTAATCATAAATACATGGTTTGGTGGCGATACGTCGAGGTTTGGACGGTGGCCGAGGGCCCCAACTCTAGAGCGCGTAAACTCACATGCCCGCCGCATGGTCACCGCGTGACCGTGGCGTTGCCATGTGTTCTGGGTGGCCTAGGCATGTCTAGTGGGTTGGGCACTCCCCAGGTAGGTGCTAGGAAGAAAATCACAACATAAGATTCTCACGAGGAGACCGATCGATGCTCAAACATGAATAAGCAGCCAGTGTTTGATTAGCGGTACGGGAAATGCACATGGCTAATGGGCGTGAGTTTTGGCTGAGGATGATCGGTTACTAAGAAGACCGTCTTCACAAATTTTCAGCTCAAAAGGAGGAGCCTAGGTGGTACTTGCTTTGCAAAGTACCACACTGGACATAAATACAAATGTTGAAGCTGGGCTTAAAATAATGAATGGATTGAGTTGGCATTTGGTGGAGGATGGTTATTTGGGCATAGGAAAGCACTGTAGAAAATGGATACCATTTGGACATGCCAAAGTGGTACTTCCTTCACAAAGTGTTTTTCTGAACAGAATAGGAAAATGAATATTTTTGAATTATTTTTGAACTAGGCAAGGAAGGTTTTTTACATATTTGACGAATATATGACCCAAAGAATTTATGAGATTTTTTTGGGAATTTTGGGAATGACAGAAATATAGGTTGCTTCACAACCTAGGGCAAAAACTGCCACATGGACATGACACATAGGCAAAACTGATGAGGTGGCGCCTAGTTATAGCAACCCACCACAATTTACAAGGTTATGACCATCTACATTGGTCATGATCAGCTAGAAATAAGGCAGCGGACCTGTGCTATCTGCTTTATGACCATTTCGTGTAAGGAAATTACGACCTTTCTGACCAAAATGGTCATTATAGTTTAGGGTTTGGAGCCCCCGAACAGCTTTTGACCAATTGGTCTGAAATGGTCATAGATCTATGACCAATTCTTCCAGGGTCACTGACAGAAGGTCACTAGTTGACATATTTCTTGTTGTGTCGGTGCTTGGATCGGTTGGATCACGAAGACGTTCGACTACATCAACCGCGTTACTAAACGCTTCCGCTTTCGATCTACGAGGGTACGTGGTCATACTCTCCCCGCTCGTTGCTATGCTTCTCCTAGATAGATCTTGCGTGATCGTAGAATTTTTTTAAAATACCCAACAGTGGAATCAGAGCCAGGTCTATGCGTAGATGTTATATGCACGAGTAGAACACAATAAGTTGTGGGCGATAATAGTCATACTCCTTACCAGCAACGTCTTACTTTGATTCGGCGGCATTGTTGGATGAAGCGGTCCAGACCGACATTACATGACCGCATTCATGAGACTGATTCTACCGCCGTGCTTCGCACACAGGTGGCTTGTGGGTGTCTGTTTATCCAACTTTAGTTGAATCGAATTTGACTACACACGTTCCTTGTTGAAGGTTAAAACAGCACACTTGACGAAAAATTGTTGTGGTTTTGATGCATAGGTAAGAACGGTTCTTGCTAGAAGCCCGTAGCAGCCACGTAAAACTTGCAACAACAAAGTAGAGGACGTCTAACTTGTTTTTGCAAGGCTTGCTATGATGTGATATGGTCAAAATGCTATGATATATAAATTGTTGTATGAGATGATCATGTTTTTTAAAAGTTATCGGCAACTGGCAGGAGCCTTATGGTTGTCGCTTTATTGTATGAAATGCAATCGCCATGTAATTGCTTTACTTTATCACTAAGCGGTAGCAATAGTCGTATAAGCAATAGTTGGCGAGACGACAACGATGCTACGATGGAGATCAAGGTGTCAAGCTGGTGACGATGGTGATCATGACGGTGCTTTGGAGATGGAGATCAAAGGCACAAGATGATGATGGCCATATCATATCACTTATTGCATGTGATGTTTATCCTTTATGCATCTTATTTTTCTTAGTACGGCGGTAGCATTATAAGATGATCTCTCACTAAATTTCAAGGTACAAGTGTTCTCCCTGAGTATGCACCGTTGCTACAGTTCGTCGTGCCGAGACACCACGTGATGATCGGGTGCGATAAGGTCTACGTTCACATACAACGGGTGCAAGCCAGTTTTGCACACGCAGAATACTCGGGTTAAACTTGACGAGCCTGGCTTATGCAGATATGGCCTCGGAACACTGAGACCGAAAGGTCGAGCGTGAATCATATAGTAGATATGATCAACATAGTGATGTTCACCATTGAAAACTACTCCATCTCACGTGATGATCGGACATGGTTTAGTTGATATGGATCACGTGATCATTTAGATGACTAGAGGGATGTCTATCTAAGTGGGAATTCTTAAGTAATATGATTAATTGAACTTTAATTTATCATGAACTTAGTACCTGATAGTATTTTGCATGTCTATGTTGTTGTAGATCAATGGCCCGTGCTACTGTTCCTTTGAATTTTAATGCGTTCCTAGAGAAAGCTAAGTTGAAAGATGATGGTAGCAACTACACGGACTGGGTCCGTAACTTGAGGATTATCCTCATTGCTGGACAGAAGAATTACGTCTTGGAAGCACCGCTAGGTGCAAGACCCGCTGCAGGAGCAACTCCAGTTGTTATGAACGTCTAGCAGAGCAAAGCTAATGACTACTTGATAGTTCAGTGTGCCATGCTTTACGGCTTAGAACCGGGACTTCAACGTCGTTTTGAACGTCATGCAGCATATGAGATGTTCCAGGAGTTGAAGTTAATATTTCAAGCAAATGCCCAGATTGAGAGATATGAAGTCTCCAATAAGTTCTACAGCTACAAAATGGAGGAGAATAGTTCTGTCAGTGAACATATACTCAGAATGTCTGGGTACCACAATCACTTGGCTCAACTGGGAGTTAATCTTCCTGTTTATAGTGTCATTGACAGAGTTCTTCAATCACTGCCACCAAGCTACAAAAGCTTCGTGATGAACTATAATATGCAAGGGATGGGTAAGACAATTCCGAGCTCTTCGCAATGCTAAAGGCTGCGGAGGTAGAAATCAAGAAGGAGCATCAAGTGTTGATGGTTAACAAGACCACCAATTTCAAGAAAAAAAGGCAAAGGGGAGAAGGGGAACTTCAAGAAGAACGGCAAGCAAGCTGCTGCTCAAGTGAAGAAGCCCAAGTCTGGACCTAAGCCTGAGACTGAGTGCTTCTACTGCAAAGGGACTAGTCACTGGAAGCGGAACTGCCCCAAGTATTTGGCGTACAAGAAGAATGGCAAAGTGAAAGGTATATTTGATATACATGTTATTGATGTGTACCTTACTAATGCTCGTAGTAGCGCCTGGGTATTTGGTACTGGTTCTGTTGCTCACATTTGCAACTCGAAATAGGAGCTACAGATTAAAAGAAGATT
This sequence comes from Aegilops tauschii subsp. strangulata, assembly GCF_002575655.3. NCBI lineage: Eukaryota > Viridiplantae > Streptophyta > Magnoliopsida > Poales > Poaceae > Aegilops > Aegilops tauschii. The sequence continues at coordinate 74,738,914 of NC_053041.3, forward strand.
GGCTAAGGACGAGGTGACGATGCGCGTGGGAAATGGTTCAAAGTCGATGTGATCGCCGTCAGCACGCTACCTCTACATCTACATTCGGGATTAGTTTTAGACATGAATAATTTTTATTTGGTGCCAGCGTTAAGCATGAACATTATATCTGGATCTTGTTTGATGCGAGACGGTTATTCATTTAAATCAGAGAATAATTATTGTTCTATTTATATGAGTAATATCTTTTATGGTCATACACCCTTGATGAGTGGTCTATTTTTGTTGAATCTCATAGTAGTGATACACATATTCATAGTATTGAAGCCAAAAGATATAAGTTTAATAATGATAGTGCAACTTATTTGTGGCACTGCCGTTTAGGTCATATTGGTGTAAAACGCATGAAAAAACTCCATGCTGATGGGCTTTTGGAATCACTTGATTATGAATCACTTGATGCTTGCGAACCACGCCTCATGGGCAAGATGACTAAGACTCCGTTCTCCGGAACAATGGAGCAAGCAACAGACTTGTTGGAAATAATACATACTGATGTATGCGGTCCGATGAGTGTTGAGGCTCGCGGCGGGTATCATTATTTTCTGACCTTCACAGATGATTTGAGCAGATATGGGTATATCTACTTGATGAAACATAGGTCTGAAACATTTGAAAAGTTCAAAGAATTTCAGAGTGAAGTGGAAAATCATCGTAACAAGAAAATAAAGTTTCCACGTCTGATCATGGAGGTGAATATTTGAGTTACGAGTTTGGTCTTGATTTGAAACAACGTGGAATAGTTTCACAACTTACGCCACCTGGAACACCACAGCGTAATGGTGTGCTCGGACGTCGTAATCGTACTTTATTAGATATGGTGCGATCTATGATGTCTTTTACTGACTTACCGCTATCATTTTGGGGTTATACTTTAGAGACGACTGCATTCACGTTAAATAGGGCACCATCTAAATCCGTTGAGACGACACCATATGAACTATGGTTTGGCAAGAAACCCAAGTTGTCGTTTCTTAAAGTTTGGGGCTGCGATGCTTATGTGAAAAAGCTTCAACCTGATAAGCTCAAACCCAAATCGGAGAAATGTGTCTTCATAGGATACCCAAAGGAAACTATTGGGTACACCTTCTATCACAGATCCGAAGGCAAGATATTCGTTGCTAAGAATGGATCCTTTCTAGAGAAGGAGTTTCTCTCGAAAGAAGTGAGTGGGAGGAAAGTAGAACTTGATGAGGTAATTGTACCTGCTCCCTTATTGGAAAGTAGTTCATCACATAAATTAGTTGCAATGATTCCTACACCAACTAGTGAGGAAGCTAATGATGATGATCATGAAGCTTCTGATCAAGTTACTACCGAACCTCGTAGGTCAACCAGAGTAAGATCCGCACCAGAGTGGTATAGCAATCCTGTTCTAGAGGTCATGTTACTTGACCATGACGAACCTACAAACTATGAGGAAGCGATGATGAGCCCAGATTCCGCGAAATGGCTTGAGGCCATGAAATCTGAGATGGGATCCATGTATGAGAACAAAGTGTGGACTTTGGTTGACTTGGCCGATGATCAGCAAGCCATAGAGAATATATGGATCTTGAAGAAGAAGACTGACGCTAACGGTAATGTTACTGTCTACAAAGCTCAACTTGTTGCGAAAGGTTTTCGACAAGTTCAAGGAGTTGACTACGATGAGACCTTCTCACCCGTAGCGATGCTTAAGTCTATCCGAATCATGTTAGCAATTGCCGCATTTTATGATTATGAAATTTGGCAAATGGATGTCAAAACTGCGTTCCTTAATGGATATATTAAAGAAGAGTTGTATATGATGCAACCAGAAGGTTTTGTCGATCCAAAAGGTGCTAACAAAGTGTGTAAGCTCCAGTGATCCATTTATGGACTGGTGGAAGCCTCTCGGAGTTGGAATATACGTTTTGATAGTGTGATCAAAGCATATGGTTTTATACAGACTGGAGAAGCCAGTATTTACAAGAAAGTGACTGGGAGCTCTGTTGCATTTCTGATATTATATGTGGATGACATATTGTTGATCGGAAATGATACGGAATTTCTGGATAGCATAAAAGGATACTTGAATAAGAATTTTTCAATGAAAAGACCTCGGTGAAGCTACTTATATATTGGGCATCAAGATCTATAGAGATAGATCAAGACGCTTAATTGGACTTCCACAAAGCACATACCTTGATAAAGTTTTGAAGAAGTTCAAAATGGATCAGGCAAAGAAAGGGTTCTTGCCTGTGCTACAAGGTGTGAAGTTGAGTCAGACTCAATGCCCGACCACTGCAGAAGATAGAGAGAAAATGAAATTCATTCCCTATGCCTTAGCCATTGGTTCTATCATGTATGCAATGTTGTGTACCAGACCTGATGTGTGCCTTGCTATTAGTTTAGCCGGGAGGTACCAAAGTAATCCAGGAGTGGATCACTGGACAGCGGTCAAGAACATCCTGAAATACCTGAAAAGGACTAAGGATATGTTTCTCGTTTATGGAGGTGACAAAGAGCTCGTCGTAAATGGTTACGTCCATGCAAGCTTTGATACTCATCCGGATGACTCTAAGTCACAAACCGGATACGTATTTATATTGAATGGTGGAGCTGTCAGTTGGTGCAGTTCTAAGCAAAGCGTCGTGGCGGGATCTACGTGTGAAGCGGAGTACATAGCTGCTTCGGAAGCAGCAAATGAAGGAGTTTGGATGAGCAATTGCCTTGGCAAAGGAATCCAGATTTCACAAGAGAACCAAACACATCAAGAGACGCTTCAATTCCATCCGCGATCAAGTCAAGGAGGGAGACATAGAGATTTGCAAGATACATACGAATCTGAATATTGCAGACCCATTGACTAAGCCTCTCTCACGAGCAAAACATGATCAGCACCAAGACTCCATGGGTGTTAGAATCATTACTATGTAATCTAGATTATTGACTCTAGTGCAAGTGGGAGCCTGAAGGAAATATGCCCTAGAGGCAATAATAAAGTTGTTATTTATATTTCCTTATATCATGATAAATGTTCATTATTCATGCTAGAATTGTATTAACCGGAAACTTAGTACATGTGTGAATACATAAACAAACAGTGTCCCTAGTATGCCTCTACTTGACTAGCTCGTTAATCAAAGATGGTTAAGTTTCCTAGCCATGGACATGTGTTGTCATTTGATGAACGGGATCACATCATTAGAGAATGATGTGATGGACAAGACCCATCCGTTAGCTTAGCATTATTGATTGTTTAGTTTTATTGCTATTGCTTTCATCATGACTTATACATGTTCCTCTGACTATGAGATTATGCAACTCCCGAATACTGGAGGAACACTTATTGTGCTATCAAACGTCACAACGTAACTGGGTGATTATAAAGATGCTCTACAGGTGTCTCCGATGGTGTTTGTTGAGTTGGCATAGACCGAGATTAGGATTGTCACTCCATGTATCGGAGAGGTATCTCTGGGCCCTCTCGATAATGCTCATCACTATAAGCCTTGCAAGCAATGTGACTAATGAGTTAGTTGCGGGATGATGCATTACGAAACGAGTAAAGATACTTGCCGGTAACGAGATTGAACTAGGTATGATGATACCGACGATCGAATCTCGGGCAAGTAACATACCGATGACAAAGGGAACAACGTATGTTGTTATGCGGTTTGACCGATAAAGATCTTCGTAGAATATGTAGGAGCCAATATGAGCATCCAGGTTCCGCTATTGGTTATTGACCGGAGATGTGTCTTGGTCATGTCTACATAGTTCTCGAACCCGTAGGGTCCGCACACTTAACGTTCGATGACGATTTGTATTATGAGTTACTATGTGATTTGATGGCCGAAGTTTGTTTGGTGTCCCGGATGAGATCACGGACATGACGAGGAGTCTTGAAATGGTCGAGACATAAAGATTCATATATTGGAAGGTTGCATTTGGACATCGAGAGGTTACCGGAACCCCCGGAAGGAAGTATTGGGCCTAGTGGGCCTTATTGGAGGAGAGGAGAAAGGGCCACAAGAGAGGGGCGCGCCCTCCCCTTGCGCAAACCGAATTGGACTAGGGGAGGTGGCCGGCCCCTCTCTCTCCCTTCCCTTTCCCTCCGGTGGAAGAAAGGAAAGGGGGGGGGGGCGAATCCTGCTTGGACTAGGAGTCCAAGTAGGACTCCCCCTGGCGCGCCCAACCTGGCGGGCCTCTCTCCCTCCCTCCTTTATATACGTGGCCAGTGGGCACCCCAATAGCACAACAGACAATCTCTTAGCCGTGTGCGCGGTGCCCCCCTCCACAGTTACACACCTCGGTCATATCGTCGTAGTGCTTAGGCGAAGCCCTGCGTCGGTAACTTCATTATCACCATCGCCACACTGTTGTGCCGACGAAACTCTCCCTCGGCCTCAACTGGATCAAGAGCTCGAGGGACGTCATCGAGTTGAACGTGTGCTGAACGCGGAAGTGCCGTATGTTCGGTGCTTGGATCGGTTGGATCGCGAAGACGTTCGACTACATCAACCGCGTTACTAAACGCTTTCGCTTTCGGTCTACGAGGGTACGTGGACATACTCTCCGTGCTCGTTGCTATGATTCTCCTAGATAGATCTTGCGTGATCGTAGGAAATTTTTTGAAGTACTACGTTCCCCAACAATATATAGTCCTCCACATTGTTGTTTTTCTTTTGAGGGATTGTGGACGATTAGATTTTTTTTTTTAGGTGATTGTGGACGATTAGATTGTTTTTTTAGGGGTTGTGGGCGGTTAGGTGGGCTGGATCAAACTTGCGCGGGCATCGGGACCTATGTCCAACGGCCCACCTAGTGCCGAAAGCTGATCCTTGAATAAATACTCTGCCTTGGCGCCCAACGTAACCGTCTGAACCAACCAACAGCTCTCGCTTCTTCTCTTCTCCGCCTCGCCGCAGCGCCAAGAAACCAAAACCCACCTCTCCTTCCCCCGCGCGCCTCTGCTCTCCAGCGTCACCGGCGACATATGGAGCAGTTCCATCACGGCCAGCACGTGCGGCTGCGCAGCCGCGTGCACGGCACGTACCTGCACGCCGACGAGGACGGACATGGCGTCAACCTCCGCGTCCGCCGGGAGTCTATGAACGCGGCTTGGGCGGTGCACCGGCACCCGGGCGAGGACGGACAGTTCCTGCTCCTCCACAGCGCCGCCTACGGCCACTACCTCGCCGCCACGGACGTGCCGGCGCCGCCCGGCCACCGCGGGCTCCGCGTGGAGCAGCGCGACTACGACCATCCTGAGGTGGAGCCACTCGTTTGGCAGGCCATCCTGTCAGAATCCGAGGAAGAAGTCTACCTCCGCAACGTCGACGGCGCCTGCCTCCGCGCCAACGGGAGGTTCTGGAACACCGACGCCACCGTCGACTTCGTCTACGACCTCGACAACATCAGCAGGAAGATGCTCTGGGTCGTGGAGGAAATCCCCGCCAGGGAGGTCATGCCTCCCCTTCCACGTCCGATTGGGGTGAGCCCGTTCCTTGATTCTTCCCCAATTTGAGTGAATTGGGTTCTTGGATTTTCTTTCATTCGCATGCTCTGTTTCTTTGGCTTCTTTGATTTGACCATGGTTGTTTGCGACTCAACTGCAGCTTCCCCACCCCATGTTGCGGTCGCGGATGATCATGTACATGTGGCGGAACATCCTCGGGGGCCTCATCACCCGCGGCTCGTTCGTGTTCAGGGGGAGGTCCGTGTTCCGCCTGAGGCATCAGCTGGTCAGGCGGCTGCGCCCCATGGTAGACTTCGACGACTCCGAGCTCGTCATGGGCCTCCCCACACGTGATGGCCGGATGTTTCCACTCGTCGTCGACCTGCCCAGCAGCGGCGAGACCCTCCACATCTTCGTCGTCATCGTCGGGACGCCTGGTAAGAAACCTTCCTACTCTTCTCCTTTGGCAAGAAACTCATATTCTGAAACTCTGAAAAAGAGTTTACTGAAACCGGTGTAGTCTGAAACTTTTGAGAATCTGTTTCAGAATTTCAGTTAGGAGTTGAGACATGGAAATAGTCTGAACTGCCGTAGGACTATAGACATCAGCATAAGTTTCTGAATTAAATCAGTAGGTGGTCAACAGGCATGACGTTGTGCCGGCTGGGTTTATGGAAATAGTCTCAACTGCAGTACGATTATAGACATCAGTAAATTGTATTTATGGACAGATGCTAGAATGTTGCTGAATGTTGTTTGTAGTCTGAAAAACAGTTTATGTGGTCTGAAACTTTTCCTAATGTGTTTCAGACTTTCAGTAAAAGTTGTTGAATCAAATTAGTTCTTTGATGCTATTATGGACAGATTTAAAATCCACACTAAACCTTGATATGGGAACTATTCGTTTTGATGCTACTGTGCTTTAATACGATATGCCGCTAGTGGAAGACTTTGGAATTTGAAAACCCAAATCAGTTCAGTCTGCCTAGTTCAGCTTCACATAGGTTCCTATTTTCTAGCCTACTGTAATTGTTCCGAACTTTTGATAATCTGTTTCAGACTTTCAGTTAGGAGTTAAGACTTGGAAATAGTATGAACTGCGGTTGGATTAAATCAGTACGTGGTTAACAGGCACAACATTGTGCCTGTTGGGTTTATGGACAGATGCTAGAAGGTTGTCTGAAGATAGTTGTTTGCTAGAGGTGGGGAATCATTTCATAAGTAAAAAATCCACACTGAACCTTGATACGTAAACCAATGGTTTTGATGGTACTTTGGAACTTGAAAATCAAAATCAGTTCAGTCTGCCTAGTTCAGCTTCATATAGAAGATAATGATTTCTGTTTTTTAGTCTACTGTAATTGTTTTTTAGCCCACAGCACTTTACATTGTTTTGAGATTTTGTACATCAGCTGTCTTTTTTATCTTCTTATTTAAAACTGTTGCAGTACCTGTGGCACATAATGCCTAACAGTTTAACTATTTTCCTGCTAATTCAGCCCACGCGGCGCTGCGGTACGCGGATGTCGATGCAGAGTAGAGAGATGCCCCTAGAAGTCGCCTTCCTGTCCACCTCTTCAGAAGTGTCGCCGCCTCGGACACGACAACATAAGAGCCCAGTTCCTTTCATAGAGATATGGGTTCAGGAAACCCAGCAGTTCATGTGTTCCTGCTACTTAAACTTGGTTTGTTCTCCTGACAGTAGGAAACCTATTTGCTTTGCCATCACGGTTCTAAAATTCTGAAACCGTTTGTACAATGGTGCAGTGGCATTGGTCTGTAATGCGTTGACAATGGCTACTACTTAATTGTTGTTAGCCGCATTTCTCTTAATGAGTTTTGTTATTCCGTTTAAAGTTTTGTTATTCTCTTAAATGAATTTGTGTTTTCATGGAGACCAGAGTTCTGAACATGGTCAGGTTAATGCACCCGTACACGACTTGCTGCATATTGCTGCGTGCGTACGTGTTAGCCTATGGTAGTTTTTTTGAACAAAAATTCAGGTTGTACCCCACGATACTGTAAGAATGCTAGTTTCTGCACATTACATTGTTCATGAGCATGACAACAACTTCAGACATTTTATGCTTCCTTCTCGGTTTCTGTCTCTTTCTCTCTCTGTCTCGGTCTCTCTTGTTTCAGTATTGACTACTGAAACGTTTGAAGGTCAGTAAAAATGTATGTTTTGCTTCTTTTTTTCTTTATTGTGAAGTTGCAGTATGTAGAGTACGAGGATAGTAGTCTGTGGCTAGGCTACTCATGGCATGTAAAGTTGACCCAAATACTTCAACTCCATATTTTAGGTAGAGTAAAATAAGACTTGACTCTGCAATCTTATGGAGTACTAATAAGACTCTTCACTTTTTTTTTGCGGGTTCGACTCTTCACCTGTTAGAGCATCTCCAACAGCCGCGCCAAACTAGCGCCGCGCCGCAAAATTGCCCGTTTTAGCGCACGCGCAACCGGTATAGTTGCTCCAGCGGGCGTGCAAAAACAGCGCGCGCGGCATATGTAGTTCAGCGCGCGGGCCGAAACTCAATCGCGCGCCGCTTATTTGCTGCGCCCGCTCCCGCGCGCTGGACTCTCGCGCGCTCGCTCGCAACTCCCACCCCCATCCAGCCGCGCCGCCGCCGCCGACCGCGCCACCCGGCGACCGTTCCGGCGCTTCCTCGGCCTATCCCCGCCCCGCGGCGGCTTCTCCGCCCCCCCTCTAGTCCCGCCGCCCCTCGCGCACGTCCGTCCTCCAACGAACAGCGCCCGAGCGCTCGCTGCCGCTCGGCGCCCGCAAGGTGTTCGACAAAACGCCTAGAAGGTATGTATTGCTCAAAAGCCATGAATTTGGTGCATGTTGATTGTAGTTTTTATAGCATAGTATTGAACATCGTAGATGAGTTCGTCGTATGATTCTTCCGAAGAAGAATCTGATATGGAAGAGGAGGAGGATCTTGCAATGATCCTAGCTATGCATATCAATAAAAAACCAAACACTAGTAGAAAACAGGGCTTTGGTTCGGCCAGAAAAAAGCATTAATCCCGGTTGCATTACGAACCGGGACTAATGTGAGCATTACTCCCGGTTCGAGCGGCTAGGGCACCGTACAGGCATTAGTCCCGGTTCAAATGGGACCTTTAGTCCCGGTTGGTGCCACGAACCGGGACTAAAGGGTGCGATGCCCATTAGTACCGGTTCGTGGCACCAACCGGTACTAAAGGTTAGACCTTTAGTCCCGGTTCGAGCCACCAACCGGTACTAATGGGGTTTGAGGCATTAGTACCGGTTCATGGCACGAACCGGTACTAAAGGTCCCATTTTCAAACTCTAGCCCCCCCCCCCCCCCCCCCGTGAATCGCCTTTTCAGTTTTGTAAAAAGCAAAAGAAAATGATAAAAACTTCAAAAATTAAAATCCTTCCAGATGTAGTTATGTTACTACATGTACTAGTTAGGAAAATTTAAAAACTTAAATTTGGACATGTTTTGCAAAAAGTGTAGGGAAAATGTAAAACGGCTATAACTTTTGCATACGATGTCAAAAAAATGTATAATATATCAAAATGTTCAGCACGAAAATCCGCATCCAATTTTGACGGCCTATGGCCTGTTTGCAAATTTTTAGAATCCTCAAATTCTAAAAGAAAAAAAGTTATGCTCAAATTTCTGTTTTTTTGAAGTTAAATCTGGTCAAACTCTGGTCAAACTACTTATTCAAGAAGTATTAGTGTTACTAAATAATTATTCAAGAATATTAGTGTTACTAAATAATTATTTCAGTTTTTTTGAATTTTGGTCAAATCTGGTCAAACTATGGTCAAACTATGGTCAAACTAATTATTCAAGAAATATTAGTGTTACTAAGTAATTATTTCAGTTTTTTTGAATCTTGGTCAAATTTGGTCAAACTGTGGTCAAACTGTGGTCAAACTATGGTCAAACTACTTATTCAAGAAATATTAGTGTTACTAAATAATTATTGTTTTTTAGAACAATATTTTCAAACTCAAACAGTGAAATGTGTGACTTCATGCTCAAGCTAAATTCCTGAGGGTTAATAGGATTGACATCTTACTATTGTCAGGAAAACAACAAGTGCAGACTTGGAAACGAGGGAGAATAAAACCCGGAAGTTAAGCGTGCTTATGCTGGAGTAGTGAGAGGATGGGTGACCGTCCGGGAAGTTACATGATTTGGAATGATGAGGGGTGATTAGAGATTAGAGGTTAAATTGAGCAGTGATGATGGATGATTAGAGATTAGAGGTTAAATTGAGCAGTGATGATGGGTGATTAGAGATTAGAGGTTAAAATAATTCAGAAATTTGAAAATAAAACAATATTCAAAAAAAATTCAAAAAAAAAATTCAAAAAAAATCATAAAATTTCCTTTAGTCCCGGTTCACCAACCGGGACTAAAGGTGGACCTCCAGGTAGCGGCCACGTGGAGGGCCTTTAGTCCCGGTTTGTGTAAGAACCGTGACTAAAGGGGGAGGCTTTAGTAACGACCCTTTAGTCACCGGGACTAAAGGCCCTTATGAACCGGGACTAAAGGCCCTTTTTCTACTAGTGAAAGCACGGTGGTTCGGTTATGGGTCGGCAGTAAATTTGGAGGGATAGGATCGATGCCCACAACAAATTGATCAGGCATTATTTTGCGGAGAATCCCACATACCCCGAGTCGTATTTTCGTCGCCGGTTTAGGATGAGCACCGAGTTGTTCAGGCGCATTGCAGAGAAACTAGCGAGCCATGACCGCTTTTTTCAGCAAAGGAGGAATGCCGCCGGAGAGCTCGGGCATAGCACCTTTCAGAAGGTGACAGCCGCTTTGCGTATGTTGGCATACGGTATACCGGCTGATCTAGTTGATGATCACTTGGCTATGGGTGAGAGCCAAGCCATCATGTGTGTCAAGCGCTTCGCAGTCGGAATTGTGCAAGTGTTTGGCGAGGAGTATTTGAGATCTCCCAATGCTGAAGACGCCGCAAGGCTATTGGCGATGAACAAAGCTCGCGGCTTTCCTGGCATGCTTGGCTCAATAGATTGCATGCATTGGAGTTGGAAGAATTGTCCAAAGGCATGACATGGGCAATTCCACGGCCAAAAAAAGGGTTCCACTATAATCCTTGAAGCGGTGGCCGATCAAGAGACTTGGATTTGTCATGCATTCTTTGGAATGCCTGGATCTTTGAATGACATCAATGTTGTCAACCGGTCACCACTGATGAATAAGATTGCAAATGGTGAGTTGCCACCGGTGCAGTTTGTAGCAAATGGCCGTACATACAACTATGGCTATTATCTAGCGGGTGACATCTATCCAAAGTGACAAACCTTTGTCAAGCCGTTGAAAACGCCGGAAGGTAAGAAAAATCTTGATTTCCACAATGCTCAGGCGGCGGCTAGAAAAGATGTGGAGAGAGCTTTTGGGATTTTGCAAGCCCAATTTGCTATGGTGAGAGGACTGGATAGATTTTGGGATCAGAAAATGCTTTGGTACATCATGCACGCTTGTGTGATCATGCATAACATGATCATCGAGAATGAGCGTGGCCAAGATGTAGACTACTCTCAGTATGAGCTCTTGGGACATCCCGTGCGAGTGCGACGGAGGGCTGAAAGGGTGGCCCATTTTGTTGCCTCCTATCATGCCATTCGACGTCCCGCAGCGCATAATGATCTTCATAAGGATCTCATTGAGGAGTGGTGGGCATGGAATGGACGACAAAGAGCATCATGATTTGTTCGTTCGATATTGTATTGTTGAACTATTTGTTGTGTTTATTGCACTATTTGTTGTATTGAACGATAAACTGTTTGTTTGAGTTGTAATAATGAAATTGAACTATTTATTTTGATTTATTTTTGTTTGCATTTGATTTTTTTGCTTCTGTTTTGGAATGCATATGTTGTTTGTGCGAGAGTCGCGCGCGCTGCATTTTTGCGCACTGCTGGAGCTGCGCGCGCGCTGCATTTTAGCGCGGCTGCTGGAGCCAGCGCTGCGCGCCGCGCCAAATCAGGCGATGGGCGCGCGGCAAAGTAGTTTTTAGCGCGTGGCGCGTTCGGCGGCTGTTGGAGATGCGCTTAGATTCACATAATCTTCTGTGCTGTCCATATACCCATCCGATTTTGCCGTTGATGTGAATTCACCCATCAATCTCATTAAACTACTCCAAGTCATCAACCTGCCACAAAGTGGTACTCACTTCTGTTCGTCAATTGCCGGTGATCAAGGAATGAGATATATCGGAAGGTCAGACACTATCTCAGAATGTGTGAAGCAGAGGAAGACAAAATCATTATCAAGAAGGAAAAATAAATAAATGAAATGAATAAAAGAGTACTTCAGATATTTCACAACCACCTCTCTCTGTTCGGAATCTACAACTAACTTGTTAGCCAACTAACTTGTTATCGATGCTTCTGTTTGTTGGCCAACAAACTGTTGGGTAATTAAGTTTTTATTCAATTAATTTAATCCATAAATAAACCATGTTGATAGCAACATCAATATTAATTCGATACAGATATGCAAACATGCTAGTGCGTACTAGGCATATAACTGGCATATCTATCAACGTGCTAAGTACAGCAAACACATCAACCAGTAAGACATGGACTAACAGATCATACCCTCCGGTTGCCCAGGAAAAGGCTGCGGCCATGATGGCAGCGTTTTCCTTGGCCTTCTTCTTTGGAGCATCGGAGTTGTCACCCATGGCGATGTCGGTGAGGTCGAGGACGTAGTTGAAGTGGAGGAACAACATCGAGCAGCTGCGCCTTAGACGCTTTGCAAAAACCTAATCGCCCTTCTCCTCGTTTAGAGTCACAAAGACGGGATTCCAGAGGTCTGCTCTCCTGTACAGTCGTGCACGTAGACGGGATGGATCGCCAAGCAGTAGCAACGAGAGGAACAATGATGGGTTGTCTGTGAGGAGGTAGAGCAAAAGTGGTATAATCAGGGTGGTGGCTAGCGTTGCCAACGCCTCCAATATATAGGCGGTTAGGCAGGGAGACGTGGGTTGAGGCCCACAACCGACTCGGTAACATCTCACGATCCGATGGTCTGGATCGTAGCGCGCCTGTTAGTGACTTGTAAATAATTGCCAATTAATTATTTGTTCCTAACAGGCAATAATAAAGTGCATACATGACATAGGTCTGAGATCGGTTCGGTTCGGCTCATTCACGAAACACAACGTGCGGGCTAGGCATGGTGAGACATACGACGGAGGAGGAGCATGTGTGTACCACTTCTCTTCTCAAGCTCTAATAGCATGTGAAAGAGAATACCTTATACGTTGGTCATAACTCTCCTCCAAATGTGGGTGGTAGTAAACTTCTCACCATGTCATGCAACCCAGCATGGGCCTTTGAGATTTTTCAGGAATTATTTCATATATGGACCATGGGCTCATCTATAATTCAACAATCTCCACCAGACCTCGAAGGCTCATTTTGTTGTCCTATGTTCCAAACAATGTTTTGACATACAATATTTAGTGAAGACCGATTATAGTTGAACATCCACCTAGAGCAAAGAGATACACTTCTTCAAAACTGAACAATGGAATATGCCTAAAATTGTCAGTTTGGCGTAACGAAATTTCACCAGTTCTCTTACCGGTACTAGGTTTCCGAAGGCTAACCACGCGGTGGAGCATATTAGCCTCACTCCTCCCCTGTTCACGAGCTTACTAGAGATTACCCTATCTCACAGACCATGACTAACAGTTGGGTTCATATATGTGTGTTCTTTCAAATATTGCTCTGTATGATAGCATCTTGCTTATAAAAGCCTCAAAATACATTAAGGAAAAAGTCAACCTAGCATACATGCAGTTTTGGAGAGTAGTGCATCTCCAACAGAGTGGGTTCGTAAAGTTGCTCTCCTCTAGTAACCAATAGCTTATTTTTCCACGTCCTACTTCATGGGACTTCGATCACATAGGTGAGGTCACTACTGATGTCTTATACCCATCTCCCTCGATGCATTTCTATCACAACATTTGATAGTACTTTTGTGAAGGGTCATGTCAGATTCTTAGACGATTGGATGTAATCCAAGCTATCACTCTGAAGTTTCTTAAATGTTTGACAAACCTCAATCTTCTCATTATCTGCTTTGCGAATTGCATGTTGTCCTTTGAACTGCTTGCTTTGATAAGCACTGTCTGATTGTCACAGTTCATGAGGATCGACGAAATCAAATTTTCAATATAATAAATGGCAAGTCCATAAAAATTCTCTCGAAGTCATTCTACTTCAGTACAATATTTATCTATTATTGTGAGTTATGCTTCCGGAAGGGAGCCTGGGTGCACTGGTAAAGCTGCTACCTTGTGACCATGAGGTCACGTAGACCCAAAGTGGTCGGACCCTTCCCCGAACCCTGCGCAAGCGGGAGCTACATGCATCAGGCTGCCCATTTTTGTTGTGAGTTATGTTTCCATGTTGACCTTGTTCAGATAATCTGCTTGCAAGCCTTTCATGAAACAACGCCTCCTCCAAGTGTAAACACACATCCACTTATGGCCTTGATCTCACCAGATCCAATTAGCATCCCTATACCCTTCAACTACTGTCGGGTATCGGGTGTAGTGAAGTTCATGACTCATAGTACCTTTCAGATAGATAGCTCCTTCAAGTGCATGTTGTACATCTCCCAAATTGGAAACAAACCAGCTCACTTTTTCTCATAGAAAACGCGATGTCAGACCTCGTAGCACAATCTAGGTACATAAGTGAGCGAATCACTTAAGAGTATCTCAATTGATCTATAGCTCTGCCTTCGAATTTTCGAATCCGCTCACTAGGATCATATGGCGCGAGACAAGATTTACAATTAAATAGCCAAAGAATCTCAGAATCTTCTCAACATAGAGAAATTGTAGAAGTGTAATCACACTCTCATTATCTCTCAGCATTTGATGTTCAAGAAAACTCACCCACGCCAAGATCTTCATCTCAAAATTATGAGATAGAAAATTCTTAATCTCCTCGATGACTTCGAGGTTTGTTCCAAATATCAATATGTCATCAACATACAAGCACAAATAACTCCTTTACTCCACCATCGCGATAGTAACATATTTGCCAGCTTCATTAACAACAAAGCCAAAATATGTTAAAGTTTTTATCAAACTTCTCATGCCCTTCCTTAGGTTCATGTTTCAGGTCATACAAACATTTCAATGACTTGCACACATTTCCATCCTGACCATCTACTACAAAGCCATCAGGTTGTTGCATGTAGATTTCCTCATCTAGCTCTTCGTCCAGGAAAAACTTCTTGATGTCCATATGATGAAAAATAAGACCATGTAAGGAAGCCGAGAGGGTAAAACTCAAATTGTGGCCAACGGTTCCGATGGGCAACGGTTCAAGTGCTTCCGTTCGTGGTGTTGGCACGGTCGATCTGAAGTTTACTTCGGGGAAGATTGTGCGGCTGAAGAACGTGCATTATGTCCCCTCCGTCAATAAAAATCTTGTTAGCGGATCTCTTCTGTGTAGAGATGGCTACAAGCTTGTCTTTGAGTTGAATAAATTTGTAATATCCAAGTATGGAACCTTTGTTGGTAAAGGCTATGAGTCAGGAGGCCTGTTTCGTTTATCCTTATCATACGTTTGCAATAAAGTTGTTAATCATATTTGCAACAATAGTGAATCAAATGTGTGGCATTCACGTCTTTGTCATGTTAACTTTGCTTGCATCTCGCGACTAGCCAAATTGAACTTAATTCCTAGTTTCACCACTGTCAAGGGATCTGAGTGTCAAGTTTGTGTGCAAGCTAAGCAACCTCGTAAGTCTCACACGACTGCGGAAACGAGAAATCTTGCACCACTAGAACTCATACATTCAGATCTATGTGAAATGAATGGTGTTTTGACAAAAGGTGAAAAGAAATATTTCATGACGTTAATTGACGACTCCACTAGATATTGCTGTGTGTATCTTCTGAAATCTAAGGATGAGGCTTTGAACTTTTTCAAGATCTATAAAGCTAAAGTGGAAAACCAACTTGATCGGAAAATCAAGAGGCTTAGGTCCGACCGTGGTGGAGAGTATTTTTTCAATGAATTTGATGCTTTTTGTGCGGAACATGGTATAATCCATGAGAGGACGCCTCCCTATTCACCTCAGTCAAATGGGGTGGCCGAAACAAAGAACCGTACTCTAACAGATTTGGTTAACGCCATGTTAGACACATCGGGTCTCTCCAAGGCATGGTGGGGGGGAGGCGATATTGACTGCATGTCATGTCCTAAACCGAGTTCCCACAAAGAATAAAGAGATAAATCCATTCGAGGAATGGGAGAAGAAAAGATTAAAACTCTCTTATCTACGAACCTGGGGTTGTTTGGCGCAAGCTTGGACCAAAGACAGTGGATTGTGTTTTCCTGGGATATGCTTTTCATAGCATTGGTTATAGATTCTTGGTTGTAAAATCAGAGGTACCTGACATGCGTGTCGGTACGATCATGGAGTCGAATGATGCGACTTTCTTTGAAGATATCTTTCCAATGAAGGATATGGCTACCTCATCTAATCAGGAGATGCCTAGTTCATCGAATCATGAACCAGTTACAATTACCGAACCTGCCATTTCGATGGAACACTTTGAAAATCCCGTGGAGGAGAACAATAAAGTTCCTACCAGGAGCAAGAGACTGAGGACTGCAAAGTCCTTCGGTGATGATTTTCTTGTGTATCTCATAGATGACACTCCCAGTTCTATTTCAGAGGCCTATGCATCTGAAGATGCTGGCTACTGGAAGGAAGCGGTTCGTAGCGAGATGGATTCCATCTTGGCGAATGAAACTTGGGAGATAACTGATCGTCCTTATGGGTGCAAACCTATAGGATGCAAATGGGTATTCAAGAAGAAGCTTAGGCCTGATGGTACTATTGAAAAGTACAAGACTCGGCTCGTGGCTAAGGGTTATACCCAAAAGGAAGGGGAAGACTTCTTTGATACTTACTCACCTGTGGCTCGACTGACCACTATTCGAGTTCTACTTTCACTAGCTGCCTCACATGGTCTGCTCGTTCATCAAATGAATGTTAAGACTGCTTTCCTAAATGGAGAGTTGGACGAGGAAATTTATATGGAACAACCAGATGGGTTTGTACTAGATGGTAAGGAAGGAAAAGTGTGCAAGTTGCTGAAGTCTTTGTATGGACTCAAGGAAGCACCCAAACAATGGCATGAGAAGTTTGAAAGAACTTTAATAGTTGCAGGCTTTGTTGTTTTCGAAGTTGACAAATGTGTGTACTATCGCCATGGTGGGGGCGAGGGAGTTATCCTTTGCTTGTATGTTGATGACATACTGATTTTCGGAACAAATCTGAATGTTATTAAGGAGGTCAAGGATTTCCTATCTCGCTGCTTTGAGATGAAGGATTTAGGAGTGGCTGATGTCATTCTGAACATCAAGTTGTTGAGAGAAGATGATAGTGGGATTACATTGCTTCAATCTCACTATGTGGAAAAGATCTGGAGTCGCTTTGGCTATAGTGACTGCAAGCCCTCTCCAACACCACATGGTGCGAGTGTGTTACTTCGAAAGAATCGAAGAATTGCCAGAGATCAATTGAAATATTCTCAGATTATTGGCTTGCTTATTTACTTAGCCAGTGCTACAAGACCTGACATCTCTTTCGCTGTTAGCAAACTGAGTCGGTTTGTCTCAAAGCCAGGAGATGTGCATTGGAAAGCTCTAGAGAGAGTTTTGCGTTATTTGAAAGGCACTGCGAATTATGGAATTCACTATACCAGGAACCCAAAGGTGCTTGAAGGGTATAGTGACTCAAAATGGATCTCAGATGCTGATGAGATAAAGGCCACGCGTGGATATGTATTCACTCATGGAGGCGTGGCACTGTTTCTTGGAAGTCTTGCAAGCAGACCTTCTTAACGAGGTCAACAATGGAAGCAGAACTCACAGCACTAGATACAGCTACGGTCGAAGCAGATTGGCTTTGTCGTCTCTTGAATGACTTGCCGGTTGTTGAGAAACCTGTACCGGGTATCCTTATGAACTGCGACAATCAAACTGTAATCACAAAAGTGAGCAGCTCAAGGGATAACATGAAGTCATCAAGACACGTTCAGAGAAGGTTAAAGTCTGTCAGGAAAATGAGAAACTCCGGAGTTATTGCATTGGATTATATCCAACCGTCTAAAAATCTGGCAGATCCTTTCACTAAGGGTCTATAACGTAATGTGATAGATAATGCATCGAGGGAGATGGGTATGAGACCCACAATATGAGTTGTTCACAGTGGTAACCTAGTCTATGTGATCGGAGATCCCGTGAATTAGATGTGGAAGACAAGTTGTT
The DNA here is from genome assembly GCF_002575655.3 of Aegilops tauschii subsp. strangulata. Taxonomy (NCBI): domain Eukaryota; kingdom Viridiplantae; phylum Streptophyta; class Magnoliopsida; order Poales; family Poaceae; genus Aegilops; species Aegilops tauschii. The sequence continues at coordinate 74,756,712 of NC_053041.3, forward strand.
GGTTAACTGAGAGGAGAGTATCCTTACTATTAACAATACCACTCCATTTGATGCAATACTCTCCTAATCTGCATGGTAGGTTGATGTATATCTTAATGTGTTCTAAGTGGCTCATTGAAGCAGAGATGCCGTCCTGCAGAACATCTTTTGAAGAACGCACCTATGAGTCTGATTGTTAAACATCGGAATCTATGAGAGTAGGGTTCTCTCTAGTAAACTCATGAAAGGTCTTGGAGTATGACGCATAAGCTCCACCCGCGGGGAAGACCCACGGTAGCCACGTATCGGTCAAGGCTTTATGTGAAGCTAGATTCGCAGAAAACTTGCAGTTCAAGGCCCAGTCCACTTTTCAAGTTGCTTACTAGTGTAGCATAGAGTTTTAGGTTGAAGTTCAACTTAACAGTCTCCACTACAGTACCAGTATATAAAACAGTGTTTTGGAACCAAAGGCAAATTTTGTGTGCCTCTGGGATCTGGTGGGGGATTGCTGGAATGTTGTCTATTTTGGGCCTAACCCAATAGCAGTTTCAGAAATTCCTAATAAATCCTAGAGGCCCACGCAGCCCATTCGTGCAAGGCAAGAGGTGGAACTAAAGTTTAGTCCCACATTGCTAGTTTAGAGGAGTTGGACCTCTTTATAAGGGAGGCTCTTTCTCCACATGTATGAGGATGAGAACAAGAGAGACATCCACGCGCACTCCTCCTCCGCCGCCCGGCTCGCCACGCCACGCCACGCCACGCCTCATCACGCCGCGCCGCGCCGCGGGTTGCGGGAATGAGCCGCGCCGCGGGTTGCGGGTTGTAGTGGAGATTGAATACGAACGACGCACCTCTTCGCCTGCTGCCTGTTCGTTTCGTCTCCCTCGTTCCCTTCAGTTCCTGGCGCAGCCTCTCGCCTCCTTCTCTTGCGCATATAAAAGAGAGGTCGCTCCTCTCAGAGAGACACACCAAAAGATCCTCTTCCACTCGCCACAAAGTTCCTGAGCACTGCGCTGCTGCTACGATCTTCCCCATCCCGGCTTGCGGCGTGCAACGCAGGTCAAGACAGTAGGCCTCCGAAACTCCACCTCTTTGAGTCCTGTACGGGAGAAGGGTGATAAGGTTTTTGGGGAGCGCTCAGCGCAACTACTGACTTCGTCGTCACGGACGCCCCGGACTCCGACGACTACTTCCCCGACGACGGCTTCTTCCCCGACGTCGACAACCTCCTCAATGACATGGCTGGCGAGGACACCGACCCCAAGTCCAGCGCTTCTGCTGCTGTTGTCCCGTACGTGTTCTTCCTCTTTCTATTAGAGGCCCTGCTACAGTTCCTTGTTCTAGTGTTTGCCCTAGATATGTTAGACTCTGTTTCATATATGCAACTTGCTATACTGTCTGCTCTAGATGTGTTTAGTTACAGTTCATATATGAAGAGGCTGTTTACCTTCTCTTTGTCAAATTGCATGACTTGTTTTATCACTGCTATACTAGTCATGCTTTATCTAGTATTTCTGTTAATAAAATCATTCGGTAAATTGCTCATATTTCCAACAGGTGGGTAAGGTCCCCCACTCACGATACAATACATCTTATACACTTTGATGCGCATTAAACTACTTTTTAAGCATGGTACGCCAAATTTATTTTTAGCAAAGCATGAAACAAGCGGGTTTTTTCTTGAGTGCAGAAACACATGAGTTTCTTTTAGAAACATAGCAATATTAAACTTAAGAGAATAGAACCATCCAATGGTGCTTCAACAAGCTCGATGCTCCAATTTGTTGGCCTACAGACCACAAGATACCTGAACATCAGCTACCTACTGGATAACTTTTGTCAGCATAATAGGGAAGGCCCTAGTATGGTAATCTTTTTATGGAAATGCACAAAGGGATAGGGACAAATTAAAGATGATCTAGCTAAGACGGCAAGTCCTTCCTCCCGATCAAGGACAAATGCTTTTTGAAATTAAGAGACATATAGATCCATGTCTCTAATCTGATTATCAAAATGACTTTGCTCATGTCCCTCCATATGCTCCAACAACGAGGACATGATGGATATCTTGCAACTACAAGAATTCGTTAGATCGTAACCCTCTAGAAGTCCCTTGCTAAGATGCTCGATAATGAAACAACATTCTTAGAGAACGGTCCAATTCACTTTATAGATTGAACTAATCAAATTACACTTAATTGAAAATACGTAAAAACATAAGCATTCGTAGAAGACATAGCCTCTAGTCCCTACTCTTAATTTTTGCCTCGACATTCCTCTATGCATTTGATAGAGTAGAAGATCAAATATGTGCACGTTTGACTAACTTGAAATGTTTTCAAGGGTCCTCACAAGTAACCCACTACAAAAGGTGAAAAAATCTAGATGCTAGGAGGCTCTCTTTGCAAGGTAAGCCACCAAAATGCTCATTCGTCATTGAGCTAGGAGAAAGAAGGTTAATTCCACTAAATGATCGAAGATGACATTAGGCACCAGGACAAACTTGGCAGAACCAATGGTGTCATTGCCACCACGACAAGCATCATTGACCATCCATCGAACATAAGTCATTAGTCCAAAACATCGATCACTGGCTCTGCATCATCAATCACCACCATGGTTTTGGGTACCGCCCGAGAAATTCGGATACCGGGCGGTATCCGCGTTTCTCGCTGGCCCACGAGAAATACCGATCTCGAGCAAAAAAAAAAACCGAATTATTTAAATATTTTGAATTCAAACGCTCAAAGTCTATTAATGAATATGTTTCTCACTTCAGCGAAGACCCTTAGTGCGGCGTTGCGGTGGTGATACCAAAAGAATCGAACTCGCGACATCAACACCGCGTAGGGCAAACGTAGTTGACCTTCCACTGAGCTACTACCTCTCTTCTGAAGAAAAGTAGTTCGTGATAATTTTATATCTAATTTAAAAGAATTTGAACTCAAAATTCAATTACAAATTTCGTCCGAAATTTGTTCGGAATTTCTCGGTAACCGTGGTTACCGAGAATTTCGCCCGCCCACGAGAAAATTTGCCCATTCGGAATCCAAAACCTTGATCACCACAACGCCATGACAGGTTGTGTTGGCCACTTGAACAACACCCTGAAGATACGATTTGACATTGAGAACACATACTCTACATGCTTTTCTTTTAAACAGAGCAGTGTTTTGTTTTTTGAGACGAAGCAAGCGTTGCGTTGTGGTTGTGGACGATTGGACGTGCCAATCGTATTTCCTAGGCCACGGCCCAACAGCCCACCTACTGCCGAAAGCTGAGCACGGCGACGGCGTCAGACCACCTTGAAATACTCGGCCTTGGCGCCCGACGTAACCGTCGCAACCAACAGCTTTCGCTTCCCCTCGCCGGAGCTCCAAGAAACCAAGAACCCATAATCCCCATCTCTCCACCGAGCAGCACCCAACGCCTCTGCTCTCCCGCGCTCCAGCGTCGGCGAGCGATGGACCAGTTTCAGGACGGCGAGCACGTGCGGCTGCGGAGCCGCGTGCACGGCACGTACCTGCACGCCGACGAGGACGGCCATGGCGTCTCCCTCCCCAGGCGCGGCGCGTCGATGAACGGGGTATGGTCCGTGCACATCTACCACCGCGACGGCCCGCAGCTGCTCCTCTACAGCGCCGCCTACGGCCGCTACCTCGCCGCCACCGACGCGCGGGCGACGCCCGGCCACCGCGGCTTCCGCGCTGTGCAGTGCGACTATGACCGTCGGCACATGGAGGCCATCAAGTGGCATGCCGTTTGGGCCGAGTCCGAGAACTACGTCGTGCTCCGCGACGTCGCCGGCCGCTGCCTCCGCGCCAACAAGAGGTACCTCAGCCGGAACAATGGCGTCAGCGTCGACGACATCGACGACATCAACAACGTCAGCACGATGATGCACTTGCACTGGTTCGTGGAGCTCATCCCCGCCAGGGATGGCATACCTCCCCTTCCACGTCCGATTTGGGTGAGTCCGCCATGCCCGCTTCTTGATTCTCCCCGAATTTGCGCGAATTGGGATGTTGTTAACATGCATCGGAATTTCATTCGCCTGGGAGCAATTCTTTGGCATCTCCAATTCTTGATCGCATTCTCGAGTTCTTTGATCTGATGATGGTTCTTTGGGACTCAACTGCAGCATCCCTTCCCCGGAATAGTCACCGCCGTGCTGCCGTCGCGGATGATCCTGTACGTGCGGGAGGGCGCCGACGGGAGCCGCATCACCCGTGGCTCATTCAAGTTCAGCGGGAGATCCGTGTTCCGCCTGAGGAAGAAGCTGGTCCGCCGGCTGCGTGCCATCATGGACGTCTCCAAACTCGTCGTGTGCGTCGAAGCGGGTGCTTTCGGGCGGCTTACCCCACTCGTCGTCGACCTGCCCCGCAGCCGCCACAACCTCCACATCGTCGTCATCGAGGCCGGGACGCCAGGTGAGAGGCCGGCTCCTTGTCCCCAACTTCTTACTTGTCTTCGCTACTGTCTGCTTGTACTGAAATTGTTACAGTCTGAAAAACAGTTTCCTGAAACTGCTGCTGCTCTGCTTCAGTTAGAACTGTTGTATTTGCATTGTGGTCTGAAGCTTCAGTTAGGACTAATTTGCTTCAGTTAGGACTGCTGCTAATCTGCTGCTAAACTTCTGCTAATCTGCTTCAGTTAGGACTAATCTGCCTGTGTAGTCTGAAGCTTAGTTGGTTGTTGCATACTCACACTCTTGGAACTTGAAAACCAATTGTAATTCAGAAAGAAAAACAGTTTACTGAAACTGCTGCTAATCCACTTCAGTTAGAAGTAGAACTGTTGTATTTGCATTGTGGCTGTTGGACTAATCTGCCTGTGTAGTCTGAAGCTTAGTTCGTTGTTACATAGATAGAAGATACTGATATCTACATGATTTAGCCAATTGTAAATTCAGAAAGAAAATTCAGGCTGTATCTCACAAAACACTACACGGAGTCACGGAATATGCACATTACACGGAGTTTGTGACATGATTATGCCTAACCTTTACCTCCTCACTGTTCCCTGAACCTGTTTTAGCAATTTAAGATTTATTGGATCTTGTCACTTGAACCTGTTTTAGCAATATAAGATTTACTGTGACATCCTCACTGTTTCTTCTAAATTCTGTTCAGCCCACGCGGAGTTGCGGTGCCCGGATGTCGATGCAGTGTAGAGAAAGACCAGAGCAGGACTCCTGACCGTCGCTTCACAGTTCACTTCGTCAGAGTATCGCCGCCTCGGTTACGACGGCATGTGAATCCAGAACTTTTTGCACTTATTAGACAGGGGTTCAGGGACCAGCAGTTTTTGTGTTCCTGCTAGGTCTGTAATGTTTGTTATCCTGACAGTAGAAAACCTAGTTGCGTTGGCATCACGATTATAGTATTCAGAAACTGTTTGAGCTCTGTAATGTTTGATGCGGTGACGTTATTCTGTAATGTTTGCGCTCTTATTCTGGTCACCACTTCAACGTTGCCAGCTTCGTTTCTCTTATATGAAGCATCGTGCACATATGAGTTGAGCACTTCAGTTTAGCTGTGCCGCTTAAAGTTTCAGTACTATAGCAGAAAATGAGTTTCTGTTTTGAGTGAGAACTCTCAACTTGCTGCATTTTCCTGTGCATCGGCAGTATTTTAGATCGCAAGCAGTCCCAAGGCTGACAAGAGTTTGCAGTACAGTAGCGAATATTTTAAGAAGTGCTTATGGTTTTAAAAAATATCCATGTATTTCGATAAGTGTTCATACATTAAAAAAAATAGTCGTATAATTTAAGAAGTGCTCATTCATTTCTTCAAAAAATGTTCACGTAGTATTAAAAAAAGATGTCGTGCAATTTTAAAGTGTTCAAGCATTTATAAAAAGCCATCTAATTATAGAAGGCTCAGGCATTTTACGTTCTTGTAGTTTTCTAAAAGTGTTCACGACTTAAAAATAATCCTCTTAGCTTTAGAAAAGCTTTCACACATTACACACATTTACGTGCGGGAGAAGGGCGGCCAACCAGCATGGCCACGTGACGCATGTTGGTTGGCCATGGCGAGAAACTTTTTATATTTTTTGGAGATTATTTTTGAAAGATGAAAGTGAGATTTTTTTTCTTTTGAGAAAAGTTTTTTAGATTATTTTTAGAAGATGGAAGTGGGACTTTTTTATTTTTTTATTTTTGATAATTGTTTAGGCCTTTTCTTTTTCTTTGTGAGATGGATGTGATGTCCACGTGTTGCGAGAATTTTTTTTTAATTTTGAGATGAAGGTGAGGTTTTTTCTTTTCTTTTTTCTTTAAGAGAGAGAAATACGCGCACAACTTCCTCTCAAGAGGCCCGCAATGGCAGGCCCGACTCCGGGGAGGGAGGGGCGATGACAGCAGCGCGCCTTCGGCTCGCTTCAATGCTTGTAGTCGTTGCTAGGGGTCTACGGATCTTGATGTAATTTTTACTATTTCAAATGTTCATACTACTACCATGATTGAAGTTGAATAGATCGGAAGTTTTCCCGCAAAAAAAAACATTATTGTAAATTAAAAATAAAACTCTTATATTTTTGCGCCGTGATAGTCTCCATTATTGGATAAGGTTTGCTCAACCTAGAGAGTCACTGCAGTTGGTGTTGAGATCGCAGTCACCACTGTTTATGTTGCGTTTGTTGTAAGTCTGTAACAAGTAATGGATAGACATTGAAACAGATGAAAGGGAAGTGACTGTTGTGTGTGTGTGTTGGGGGGGGGGGGGGGGGGGGGGGGGGGGGGCAACTCAGCGGTGAGAGGAGCGTCTTGGTCGGGGCAGCGCATTTGGTACACATAAGGCCATGGTGTTAAGTAAGTTTCTACTATTTCATTGCTCGAACGGATTATATCATGAACAATATGGAGAATCTTAACGATTGTGAAGGGGTGGAGACTATATACTCATAAAACATGTAACATCAAAGGGACAATTGATCTTCTCCCGTGTTGACAAAGTGCATGTGTCATCAAGAATCACAATGTATGTTCAACTCGAAAGTAGTATCCAGAATCCAAACGTCCAATGATGAGGAGATGGAGACCCTAGGGATAGGAAACTGAAGTTCAGTTAATTGGAACAATACAACAGAGATACATCAAGATGGGACATCTAGATATAAGAACAATACAACTCACGAGATTTTGCCACCACCCCCCCCCCCCCCCCCCCCCCCCCCCCCCAAAAAAAAATTCACATAACATCTTGGAATCAGGTTTGTAGGTCCTTGCCTTGCAGGTATTTTTCAGGGGTGAAAGTATTACAAATTAAAATTATAGGGGCACTCTCCAAGACCAGATGCTGACCTAACCTTTAGGTTGGTACTGTATAAGTTGAATCCTATGTAGGTTATCATATTGTTATCATTTCTCAAATATTATTCCCTTTTTCAATGGAACGTTTCGAAAAAAAACTAAAGATTACAGTTTTTTTTTCTACTCGGCATGGTGTCAGGTACCTGATGAGGCAATTCTAAGCAAATATCAAATTGAACAACCTTGACATGGGACTCTATCAGAAAGTTGAGCATCTTATGCTAAATGTCTACATGCCATGGTAGTGAAATATGAACAACTGTCAGACCAAAAGGTTTGGTTGAGTTCATACACTTCTTTTAAAAAAGCTCAAGAGGAAAGCTACTTAGCATGGCTTCTACAAATATGACCACACACATGAGGAGTTCCTCACGATAGTCCCACAAAGTTACTATTTTGCTCTCTCTTCAAGAAACATAGGTGATAGTACCATGTTTGCGTTATGCTACTATGTTCAGCTTTTATAATATATAGTTTGGCTAGGTACAAATGCACGAATGCATTTCCAGAATTTCTGTACACTACGATGTTCCAGTGAATGCTATTAATTGTTTATATGCTTATCATGGCCGTGAAGAGGGATCATGTTATTCCTATCCATGTTTTTTCTCTTGTGAACTTCTGGTGCGAATCTTTATAAAGGTTAGACTCTAGACAACAAGGTTACTACCTATCTGGGTCTTATCAAACTTAGTCTGCTAGTGTATATTTTTTTTAGAGGAAAGGCATACGCCCGACTTTATAAATAAAGCCATAAGGCAGGTAGCAACATCATCACCGAAACGTATCAAACACACCCAAGCCCCAACGCTGGGCAAGACAACGAGGATAAAGTCATGGTACATGGCTCCCACGCGAGTACACGGCACGCAGGCCGGAATAGAAGGAACCAACTAAGCTAAAGACTCAGGCCCAAAAGAATCCCTCAAGCATCGTGCTCTTGTCTGCATAACTGAGACACCGTGGTCCGGATTCTGTCGATCAGCATAGATAGCGCCTCTTGGTCGTCGGCCTTAGTCAATGATTTCCACTGCTGCAGGAAAGCACACGATTTAAATAAGCAGTTAGCCGGTTTAGCCGGAAACACGTGCTCAATAGTAAATTTGTTCCTAGTAGTCCACAGAGACCAGCATAAAGCCCCCAAGCCCACCCAAAAGATCCGTCTAGAAACACCGGAAAGGTTGGATGCCAGGCTGCGCAACTCGGCAAAGGAGGCAGGGGCCCAAGACACATGAAGCCAGTCCCGCACACAACTCCAAATAAGCTTAGCCAGGTGACTGTGAAAAAAGATATGATCCGAGTCTTCCACCTCACCACAAAGAGCACAAAACTGGGAGCCGGCCCGTTTCTCTTACGAATCTGATCAGCCGAGGGCAGCCGGCCTCGAAAGGCTTGCCACAAGAAAATTTTTATCTTAGGGGGAATACAGGCCTTCCAAACTTGGGAAAAACGACTGGTAGGTGTGCCACCAACTAGCTTAGAATAGAGCGACTTAACAGAAAACCGCCCAGAGGCAGAAAGCGGCCAGAGCACCGAGTCCCTGACCGTCGAGAGCGTAGGGAAGAGGGCAGTAAGACGTTGCCAATCTTCAAACTCTACAGGCGACATAGAACGGCGGAAGGCCAGGTTCCACCCCTGGGAAGCAAGCTTCGCAATAGAAATATTAGGTTCAGAGCAGTAAGAGAAAAGGGTAGGGAAGGTCACCGAGAGAGGTGAATCTCCACACCACCAATCAAGCCAAAACCGAATAGAGGAACCATCCCCAACAACAAACTTAACAAAAGATTGAAAAACGGGTCTAACTTTGACCAGAGACTTCCAAAACTGAGAGCCACCACGCGGCAGAGCGAACATCGGGCTTGAGGATGGGAAATATTTAGCCTTAAGGATCAACAGCCAAAGGGGTTGATCCTTAGCGCTCATAATCTTCCACCACCATTTAATCATCAAGCATTGGTTCATGATGGAAGTATTGAGAATCCCTAACCCCCCAAGGTTTTTGGGCCTGCACATCAATTTCCATTTGACGAAGCGATATTTGCGACGGTTGTCCGCAGCATTCCAATAAAACGCCCCACGGTGTTTGTCAAAACCAGCATGAATCCCAGCCGACAAGAGAAAGAAGCCCATAGGGAACATGGGGAGGGAGGAGAGACAAGCATTAATTAGGGCCACTTTACCAGCGTTCGTATTATATCTACCCCGCCAGGGAAGGACCCTGTTTCCCACCTTAGTGACTATCGGGGCAAAATCTTTGGCATGTAGCACATCCAGGGAAATAGGCAACCCCAAGTATTTGAACGGATAGGAGCCCTGCTTACAGCTAAGAAGGTGGGCCACTCGCGCGGCTTCCGACTCGTCCACACCAGTCACAACTACTTCGCTCTTGGCAAAGTTAATCTTAAGCCCCAACATAGCCTCGAAGCAAAGTAAAATAAATTTGAGGTGGGCAAGGCAGGCCTCATTCATCTCGACCAGAATAATAGTGTCGTCCGCATATTGAAGATGGGTGAGACCATGGGGAATGAGATTAGAGCAAACCGGAGTAATGTGCCCAGTGGCAGCCGCCCTAGAAAGGAGGTGAGATAAAGCATCTGCAACGAAATTGAATAGGATGGGAGAGGCAGGATCGCCTTGCCTCAGGCCCCTACCGCTGGCAAAGAATTTGCTAACCTGACCATTAACATTGATGGCAGTGTGGCCTCCCGAGACCAACTGCATAGTCCTATGGACGAGGGGCCCCTCGAACCCTTTGGCCAATAAAACTCTACGCAGAAAATGCCAACTCACCGAGTCATAGGCCTTCTCAAAGTCTAATTTTAGAATCACCGCTTTCGACTTACGAATCTTAAGATCATGAACGATTTCATGCAAACAGAGGACCCCGTCCAGACTGAAACGACCCTTGATGAAAGCCGACTGGAAAGGGCTAATGGTACGGTGGGCAATGGGGGAGAGACGAGTGGCTAACCCTTTAGCCGGAAACTTGGCGAGGTTATTAATAAGGGCGATCGGCCTAAATTGCGAGATCAAATCCGCGCCCTTGACTTTAGGAATAAGGGTAATGACGGCGTAGTTAAGGCGAGAAATGTCCACCGTACCCAACCAGAACCCTTGGATGATCAAACAGATGAGAGGCCGCAACTGCGGCCAATTTTTTTTGAAGAAGGGGATCGAGAAACCATCAGGGCCGGAAGCAGCCTGCGGGTTAGCCGAGCTAATCACCTGCCAAATCTCATCATCAGATAAGGGAACCATCAGGTCCGAATTTTCGTCCGGAGAGATCTTAGACCCCTCACCCCAAAAGTCAGGACAGAGGCCAAGCCTAGGGTCCGGCTTAGAGCCGAGTAGAGTAGAATAGAAACTAACAATGTGATTCATAATGAGGGACTGGTCAGAAACTCTAACACCGTCAATCAACAGAGTGTCAATGAAACACCTGCGGCGTCTGCCATTCGCGATCGCAAAAAAATAGGCCGTCATAGCATCCCCTTTTAAGGTCCAGTTAAGGGAACCTCGTTGGCGCCAGTAAATCTCTGACTGTTGGTGGAGCAGCAGCAGAGCGTCTTCCAGGGAGTAGCGAGAAGCCCACTGAGAAGGTGAGAGCCCAGATGTGTCAGCAGATAGGTCCAAATCCCGGATTTGAGATTCGAGGGACTCCTTGTCTCTACGCAACTCGGCCGCCCTATTCCGAGACCACCCCCTTAAGAATTTACGCAACTCATAAGATAGCTTGTGCCAATCATCCAAGGGGCCAAAGGAGCGGTGAGGAGAGGAGAGAAGATTAGTGATTTTAGAAGCCACCATGTCGCAAAAACCCCCCACATCAAGCCAAGAAGCATCAAACTGGAAACGGGAGGGAGAAACAAGAGAGAGGATACCCGCATCCAGGATCAGGGGAACATGATCAGAGCCCAGCGCAGGCCTAGCCTTAAGCAGCGCACGAGGAAATAGCGAGTCCCACTGAACAGAAACAAAAACCCTGTCCAGCATCGACCGGACAGGAGAGGATTGATGGTTAGACCAGGTGAAACGCGCCCCCACCCTAGGGAGCTCACGCAGCGCGTAGTTACTGATGAAATCATTAAAAGCATTGGCAAGAGGCCAGGAGAAATTAGGATTATTCTTGTCGGCCGGAGAACGTAACAAATTGAAATCACCCCCAATTAGAAGAGGAATAGAACATGTTTCAATCTTAGTCGATAGTTCGTCCAAAAAGAGAGGAGCAAGCGTGTGATCCGCAGGGCCATAAACCACCATAAATTCCCACAAAGTGTTGAGCTGACGATGATGAACCACACAGCTAGCCTAAAAGATGCCATGATCAAAAGTAATGAAATCAAAAACGTCCCGCTTGGACCCAATCAAGATTCCCCCAGAGTGGCCCGAGGCGGGGAGAAGGTGCCAATCAAACCTATCCATCCCAGCTATCGCAGAGAGTTCAGAAGGGGAAAATGATTCGTTGAACGTTTCGACCAGCCCTAAAATGTCAATATGTTCACCACAAACCAAGTCATGAATCTGGTCACGGCGCCCCCTAGCACCGAAACCACGAATATTCCAGAATAGAGCTCTCATTTGAAGGAAAGGTTTTTAATACGGAGACTCGGTCTGCACGGAGCCCCACAAGGCTTAGATCGCTTGGGACGCCCCACCTTAGCAAGGACTGGGGGGGGGGGGCGACGACTGGCCACAACCATTTGTCGCCTCCAGCCCCCCGGCTTGGCCCTGAGCACCAGCAGGACCAGCACCTTTCGCGGACTCAACGGCCTTAGCAATGGCAGCCTGGGCTGCCTCATTGGCCCTAATGACAGAAAGAAGGTGAGAAGGGGAGCTCATCCCCGGTATCGCAGCCACCCCAATATCAGACATGATATGCAGCAAATGGTCATCTGACAGAGCTGGTAAAACAAGGCGAACAGGGGAGGCAGGGAGAGATGGTTGGGCAGACGAACCTGAAGGAGGGAGGTCTTTGGCCGCGGCACGCCGCTCCGCCCGCACCGCCACCGAGACGCCAGAGTCGCGCACACGCCGGCCCTTCCGCGCCGTGGATGCCGGAGAGTGCAGCACAGGGGAGCACCGAATCGGCAACGCCGGCCCAGGGCCAGACCCCGAGACGGAGCCCAGGTCCTTGTCCAGACGCCGAGCCAGACCCGTCGCCGACAGCTTGGAAGTGGAGGAGGCCCGACTCTTAGCCAAAAATTTCCGGACCAAAGACTTCTTCTTCTTCTTCTTAGTTGAGGGCTCGGTGGAGCGCAAGGGGGAAGCTGGAAGGTCCTCGATCCCAGAGAAGGAGGGAGACTGCGGGCGAGTAGGCACATTGGAGCAAACTCCAGAGATGGGGGTCCCCTTACCAGCACCAGCGGCACGAGAAGCCAAGTCCTCCTTCTGAGGGTTAGGGGCAGGGGCATTGTCCTTGAGCAGCTCGCGTTCATCCGAATCCAGCTTATCCCATTCCGACTAGTGTATATCAATACTTGCATTGTAGATGGTGTCCTATTCTACCGCGATCTCATTCCAATGATTATAAGTAGACATAACTAAAAATCAAAATCCTTTCAATTTCGAATTGTTCTGCATGTATGAGAACAACAATATCACATCCGCTTCGACAACTCATAGCAATATTTATAATTTTATAGAGAGGATCAGATAGAAAGAACTCTCCAATCAAAAGTAGATAAAGAACAACCATGGCATGCCTATGTGCCAGCTGATAAACTAGTCAAGGTGAATCAAGCATGACGGTTTTATGAACCATGAAAATCATGTGCAAACTGAAATATTGTGTGGGTTCTTCTAGTGTAAATTTCTAACATTGAAACCCACATGAAACTAATTGCTTTTTTTTTATAAAAGGAGGATGACCCCCGGCCTCTGCATCTGGGCGATGCATACGGCCACTTTATTAATTATTCTCACAAGACCTTACAAAGTCATACAAAAGTAAGACTAAAGCCGCCGTCTAAGCAACAAACTGTCGCTATACCTATCCAGTTGATGAAGGGGCGCAGATAGCCTGGGCCTAATACCAAACAGACATCACAGCCAAGCCTAACATCTAAGACCTGAGACCCCAACCTAGCCTCTAGCCGTGTCTGGGGCACACACTGGTCCGGCGTGCTCTCAGAGGCCGCCGCCGCCAACTGCTACCGCTCCATCTTCAGAACTGTACTGATGCATCAACCTTGCTCGGTCTAGCTATCGTCGACGCCACCACGGCGCCAAACTGCACCTCCTCCCTGCGCGCAAACAGCAGAGCACGATGCGGTCGGCACTGATACACCCCAGCGCCATGCTGCCAGGTATCACCAGCCGACACAGCTTGAAGTCCTTGGAAGATCTGTCGTGCGTAGCACCTCCCGACCAGGCATGACAAAGCGTAGCACCTGTCAGTCAGGCATGACTTGACATCACCACCGAAGCTCCGTGCAAGACGAAGCCGCTCCACCTCCTGCCTCTGACTTCCAGCGCTGCTCCGCAAACGATGCTCCCAAGAGAGAAACGACACCGCAGTGCCGCCATCGTCCGATCTGGAACACCAGATCCTAGGGTCTCCCTCGGAGCAGCACGAGTGGGTCGACAGTAGTTACACGACAATGCCTCCATCAAGGTAACGACGAGAACGCCGCCATCGCCTGCCGTCGGCTCGGTTTTCACCGGCAACCATCTCTCCCCTACTCGCAGCCGTGACAAGATGATGGATCTCGAGATCCGATCACCAAGCCTCTGGCCGGCCATCTCTGGAAGAAGATGACCACCACGTCCACCAGCGTCACCACGCCGGGCATGCGTCGCCGCCGGCACCCCCATGGTGCCTAGAGGCCGACAAGCCCCGACGAACACCATGCCTCGCCAGCCGCCATGGCCAGACCCAAGCACCACCAGATCCAGACCGGATCGGGGTGAAGGGCCCCAAGCCACAACCGCCGCGGAGGCAGCACCACTGGACGGTGCCCAGCCCTCCAGCCCGCCGTACCGAGTCATCACCGGAGCTCCGCCACGCCACGCCGCCAAGCCGCCGCCGGGATAACTCGCGCCGCCGCCAGAGAAGCCGCAGCCGCCGCGCGTCGGAGGGGCCCCAAGCCGCAGCTGCACCGCCGCTAGGCAGGGGCGCCGCCACCCAGCACTCCCTCCGCCGCACCGCTGGGCCCCGCCCAGCCCAGCGCCGTCTCGCGCCGCGCCGCGCCGTCCCGCGCCGCACGCCAACCGCGAGGAGAGGGGCAAGATCCCCGCCGCCACCAACGCTGGCTGGACTTTGCCCGGCGGTGCTGTGCGGTGGCGGCGGGGGGAGAGATCGACGAGGGAGGACGAGGGGCGGCGCGCTAGGGTTTCCCCCGAGGACGCTCGCGGGAGCGGCTCGGGGGTCGGGGGTCGGACAGTGCACCTCATGAAACTAATTGCAACTACAATAAAAAAAAACTAGCCCAAAATGCAAGTTACCTTTTGCTTTATTCCTTGAGCTCCTTCACCCTTCGGCGAGGTATGCTCATTATGTTCAGAAGATGTGAAACAACAGTTAGCGTCCCCTCCGGATGTGGGAGAGCATGCAACATCATAGACTAAAAAGACAAAAGGTAAAACACAAGAAACTAGAATGAGGTAATGGCCAGGGCTTAGAGAAACCGTTGGAGTGAGAGGCTACTAAATGTAGTTGTATATGACCAACATGGAGAGGGAAGAATGCTCGTTGAAGGTCACACAATCTAGGAACTTAACCATCTCTTCCCGGTCTCTCTCAATCTTGCGATTTTAAGTTGCTAACATTTGCCCCCAATCAAAACCGAGGTCTAAAACAATTCTTCTATATTCCTTCCTTCCACTCTTCCTTTTTACATAAACAGTTATATATTATGTTTCCTCCATGCCACTTGATCGGCCCTTTATAAGATAGTTTGTCTGGATGCATTTTTTAAACAACAATATTTTCCTTCAATGAAAGGCTATGTATTAATTATTTATAGTGCCCATGGGCAAGGAGGGTATGATTCCTATTGAGGATCATGTTTCTTGTAGTCAGGTAGGAGTGAAGTTCGCACATGCTAGTGTCTATGGAACTTTAGTGCCAATAAACTATGGTTATTACTCATTCAGAAGAGCTGGTATTGGCTGAGATACAAATGAAAAAGGGACCAATAAATATAACCTACACTACTCTTTTCTCCAAAATCATCGTGCACATATGCGCCCAACATAGTTTGAGGACCTCCGAATACTGGAAAGCTACGTGGAAGGATTCAACTTAGGCAAAAAGACATTAAAACTTATTGTAAAACGATAAAATGATGATATAGTACAACTGAGCAAACTACAAACATACGTGGGTCCTACACTAGTGACTAGGGTGTCCAACAAGGGGACTTAATAGCACGATTCTACACTAGCTAGTGACTAGGCTAAATGATTGGAGCAGAGCTCGCGGGTAGTCACTTCATTTGTACTCCGGTAACTTCACCAGTTTTGACCAATATATTACTCCATATATAGATGTGAGATCAAAGTGATAAAAGACCTTACGATCAATCATGTATGAATCAACAAATGAAGACGTAAAAAAATATCACCAAATATTTGCCAATTTGTCAATTATCAATGCCTTATTTCAACAATGTATAAAAAATACTGATCAGCACTTCTTAATTTTTATCAGCCATCATAACAGAGTGGGCAGAGCATAGGCTACGTTTTCTGGAATCAAACCTCAACTCTTGGCCTGCCGGCGATGGGGTGACTCTGGCTCTATTTGTGGCCTAGTGCCATGCATGTTTCGCGTCGTCCACTGCTGTTGGACTGTTCCTGGCATGGAGGACGCTACACCTACAAGCTATAAGAAAATGGAGGATCACTTTCGTCTCTTCGATGCCCATGATCAAATCGCTCTCGTCTTGTGTGCAAGACCTCTACTTGCTACAAGGGTCACGCACAGCATGGTTGTCCCTGTACCATGCTCTTTTTCGGTTCATCCCGGTACCCTACAGACAAATAACCACACATCCGTAGGTCTCCTCCATGTTCAGGGCACTATGTTGATGCTTTGGGACTAGCTCATCACAACAACGACAAAGAAGAAGATCAGCAGTCCGAGGTCGCATGTAGGTATGTCCCCATGTCACCCAGTCCCAAGAGTTGCTCTTTGCAGCCCATCCAAAGACCAGTATTTGTCTCTCCTTCCCTTCCACTTCGAAACAACGATGGGAGGTGGTAGTATCATGTTGCTCTATGCTACTCCATCCACATTTTATAACATGGGTTCGCTGGAAGGAGATACACATAGTTCGACGGTTTTTATTTTATTTTTCTGAAGCTATAATATTTCACCAAATGAATGCTACTGTATTTATTATTCCTCATGGCTATGAGCAGGAGCCAGGGAGCACGCAGCTCCTCTAGGGCCACTTTTTATTTTCTCCTGCGAAGTTTTGTTGCTGGTCCGTACAGAGCGTTAGTGCAAGGCACTATAGTTATATAGTTTGGGCTACTAGTGATCATATGATGTGCACTCCAAACAAAACACTGTTCAGTAGTGAGCTTAAGTATTTGTAAGAAACAATTAAGATTAATTAGACACAAGTGTTCGCTGATATAGATTTTAGTTGCACAACGATGAGTAACTAGACAAGGTGTAACGTCTTGCATGATCTTTCCATGTGCAAATCTCTTAATGACCTCTTTGATCAGTATTGTTTTTGTCGGAATTTGAGAGGATTTCAATTCTAAGGATATTTTTCTCTGAAAGCCCTTTGGATTATGGGATTGAGGTTACCACATTTATATGGAATCTTTTCCTATGCCTTGCATTTCATAGTAATTTCAATATGAGCTCAAACCTCATTTTCATTTTCCTTTGAGAAGTCCAATACACATACACTCTATCTCTCTTCCCTTCATCAATCCTCTAACATTCTTGTGTCTGTTTCCTGTTCACCAACCAAAGAATTCCGATGTGTTTTTTATGGGACAATTCCCGTGCTTCGGAATCATTCATTATTCCACGATACGCGACATCTCAAATCTACAGGGTTTTTATCCCTAGGTTTTCAAATTCATGTACCAAAGCCAGAAGAAGGTTTTCAAATTCATGCAATCCAAAGAAAAAGTCCTAAGATGCATGGATAAATAAGCAATACTAACTGGCGGAACATGTCCTTCTTGTCAAACAAGTTAGTGTGAACGTTAGGATGCATCACGGTCAGATCGAAACTATCGATAAAATTGCTTAAATAGTGCTGCGCAATTACTTTAAAAAGGGTTCCTAGTCGAAAGTCGGAACACATCACAAGCATGTTAGACAAAACTGTAGGAAGCATGGTGAGGAAGTACAAATGATGAAACAATGGAGTGCAGCCCTTTCATGTGAAGAGGGATGTAGTGCCAGGGAGCCCGTTGTTGCGAAGAGTAAACTTCGAGACGTTTCAGAGTGATGCTACCCACCGAGGCAAGCGCTACAGCTTGCCCGTCGGGCCAAATGACCTAGCAAGGAGGTGACTCCACCGAAGATAGCATTTCCTCCCATGAGATACTTCCATCTCCATAAAACAGTTGAATGGAAAGCAAGCGCACAGAGTCCGACAGATTGCTTAACGATTCCAGACAAGATTTCCAGTTTTTGTCTACCACATGGAAGATAACATTCAGTTTCTTTAGATTTTCATTTTTCGACAAGGGGAATATATTAATATCGCATAGATACCAATTACACTCAGCTTCTGCAACAACGCAATACCCTAATGGCATTATGGATGCACACAACCAAAAGAAGAAGAAGCTAAAAAAAGAAAAGTCCCACTATAGTGATCTAGTCCTTGAAGCAGTAGTATAAACACCACCAGGACAACACCTGAAGTCCAAATTCTCCAACAGCGACGCCTCCAAGAAAGAAACAGTGCACAAGTGCCGTTGTTGCTCGATCAGAGATCATAGGTTTTCACCCTGAAGAAGATCCACGCTCTCAAAACAATGCCTTTAAAATGGCCATTGCCAGACACAACCAATTAAGGTCAGACCTTGGATTTTCACCCTGAAAGGTAAGACCTTGAACTTCTCCTGTGTTGTCGTCCCCACTTGCATGCCGCTGCTACGAGTCCTGAAACACCATCAAATTCCTCATCATCGCAAGGACTTGAACCACCATTAGTACTCCTCAGATCACAACTTCCATGACATTCTCTGCCTCTGACTTCACCATAGAATGAAAAAGACATGTCCCATGATGGCAACAAATAGCAGAGCTTCACGCCGCCCCCTCCAGAAACCAAACGGTCGGAATAAATTATGGGTGCGCACGATCGAATCCCATCCGATCTAGCAATCTCCAGGCATGAGGCGCCCAAGGGAGTTCGCCGGTGGAGCCTTCAGCAGCTTGACACTCTGGCCAGATCAAGGAGGACAAGCAGCAAGCATATCTTCTTCTTGGCTTGAGAGGAACACTAGGATCGTCGCCTTTATTAGGCAGAACAACAGCACCCACACTATTGCCCACCGGCTCTCAACAGGCCGGAGATCTGAGCGGACACCACCGTCACCACCCACACCAGACGGAGATGATGGGCTTAGTCGCGCCGAGTCTCGCCAAGCTTGCTGAAGAAGACCAGGGCCGCCGCCTCGGCGTCTTTCTCCACCGCGTGCACCTCGACGTCGAGGGACGCTGATCTACAGTAGCCGGAGATCCCGCCGCGTGGGGATGGAAGGCCCGCGCCACCACCCGCCACGCGAGGAGATGAAGGCCGGCCGCCGCCGCAGCTGCGCAGGTGACTTCCTCCGGCAGCGGTAGGGGACGGAGGTGGAGGGGTGGGGGCGGCGGCGGTTGAGATCTGGATCTTCACTTTCTTTAGATTTCTTAATGAGCTTATCTCCTGGAACACTCATTGGTCCTTTTTTCTCTATATGGCATACTGAATATCATGTCGAAGCAATCAATGACCTACAACAATGTAGCATCAAAATCAACCTTGCCATTGGCAACACCCCATGTAGGCAATTGCCGGATAATGCCTCAACCGAAGGAAGGATAAGTAAGACCGCCTCGTTACTTGAAGATCACCACCATAATCAAAATCACCCCTCCCAGTGCCGCCTAAGAGCAAGTACAATAAGGTGATGCAGACAGGTTGTAAGACTTAAAATATTATATTTTTGCTTAGTTGGAGGCAAGAGAAGAGAAGCGGGCTATAGATTAATTGTCCGCTGCAGCACGTGCTCCTAGATACAATGTGAAAGAGTGAGGGGGGACATGTATCGGTAACGTACTATATATTTGTATCTAACTATTGTACTTACCGACTATATGGCTGACTATAGATGGCGTGACAACATCACATAGCCAGCAGCTGGCTATACTATTAACCATGCTCTAAGAAGAAATCCAATGCCCCAATGGCCGAGATGGGCACGTGTGCACCATAGACCCAAAAATCTTGAATCTCTGATTCTATGCATTGTTTGTGCACGATTCTTACATGAATGTCGTCATGCAAAGAAAAACCACGTCCGTACAGAACACGCAACCAAGCAAAGCCTATAGTCACAACCACGACGGATATCTTGGTTCCCTGAGTCACTGAGTGCGAACTCATTACCGAGCTGACCTAGATTGACCGCATGAGGCACTGTAAAACATGATTAAACCCATGCATCAAACATTGTTTAATCTCTAGATCTACCATCGAATGCACCGATGCGTCAGTGTCAAGCACTCTAATGCCTTACATCGACGTGGGAACCAAGAAGGACAGTCACTAAGAGACGCGGTTTTGAAATGAACTCGACTAGATACAGAAATCCAAAACCAGAAATGCACCCGCACTATTTGAAGCATGACTGCCATGCCAGCAGGCCGGCCCAGAGATTCATTGATCTGCGCGGACCTGCTCGCCCCGAGGCCCGAACACCGCCCCCTTTCAACCACCGCTCCACGAGATGAAGGCGGAGGTCTCCCGTCGGCGCCATCTGCTACACGGGATTTGCCCGCCAGCGACCACTATCAGCAGGCAAGGGAGAGACAAAGCAACAAGGATGTTGGGCTCCGCCCCTATCACCCGCTTGGAGCGACCCTGGCGACAGGGGAGTTCTCAATTTTCCCTATCACAGTGTTGCCTAGATTGTGCAAATTCCATTGTCAACCTTGGAGAACATTGAATAGTTTTCCGTTGCTACAGGGTATTGTAAACTATATTTGGGACATGCTAAGCATTAAAGTCCTGATGTCTCCTACTCTCAAGCGAGTCTCCCTTAGTTTTTTCTTACATTGATTTTGCTAAAGGCCGGTACTGTGAAGGAAAGGTGCTGAAACTCAGTGATATATGAAGACTCATGAAGTAGGGTGAGAACACACTTCATTGGTGGTCATATTTATATGAAGGATTAACGACACATGATGTGGCTACCAGAGACATTTATATCGGCACAAGAAATTTCTGCACACAGTTTCTTCATACATATGGAAGTCTCAAAGCCCAGAAGATCTTATCATCAAATAAGCAGGATCCTTGCTCACAGAGATTTCTTGGGGGTGAAACTGGTTACAAATTATAGGGCACGCTAGGTCATGAGAAGTGTTATTGCCTCAAAGACAAGGCAGCAACCTTTACCACTTGGTTGGTATTGTATCAGTTGAATTATATGTAGGTTAATTTTTTTTGAACCATCAAATAGGTAGAAGAAAAAGGGGGAAGAACCCCATACAAAGTCAGATGACACACAACCTCCAGTATCGAACAACATAGGCACACACACAAAGAAACCATCACCCCCAAAGAGCTACTACAGCCCAGGCAAAAGAACAGCTTCAGAGTGCGAACGACCTTCAGACACAAAACAAACACTCCTCCACAAGACAGCATCCTGAAAGATGCCCCCACCGTCAAGGTTAGTTTTTATCCACGTTGTAGCTGCTCTGCCGCTTGGGTTGTAGTCAAACAAGTTAGCGTGTATGTCAAGGCGCGTGATCGCTGTCGATCTAAGCTATCGACAAAATTGCTAAAATAGTGGTGTGCATGACTTAAAAAAGGTTCCTAGTCAAAACTCATTACACAGAATCACAACCATGTTAGAGAAAACTGTAGGAAGCATGGTCAGGAAGTACAGATGAAACGAACAGGAGTGCACTGCACTGCAGCCTACTTCACGTCATACACAAGATAATCAATATACAAATACTCACACTAGTTTTGTTTGTTTAATAAACAAATACTTGACAAAGTAATCATAATGTGCAGATGAAACTGGCAACACTACGACTCGCTTAAAATCAGATGAGTATGTACATGCAAAAAATATGCTGCACTGCAGGCTACCTCCTACATAATTATTAGCATGTGAAGGGTCTTCTTTGAGTACCGACACGTATCCTTTCAATGCACTAGAAGATACACCACACTTTACTTGTCACCTATTACTCTCAGATGATTTGGATTTGTCTTTATGGAAGATG
Source organism: Aegilops tauschii subsp. strangulata (assembly GCF_002575655.3). Lineage (NCBI taxonomy): Eukaryota > Viridiplantae > Streptophyta > Magnoliopsida > Poales > Poaceae > Aegilops > Aegilops tauschii. The sequence goes on from NC_053041.3 coordinate 74,778,434, forward strand.
CCACTTCACTACAGATCATATGATGTTAATTACCAAATAACACTATCTCACTCAGCTTCAAAAGATTCTCAAGACCAGAGACTCCGTACTCAGGTTCACATAGGAATGACAATGTAAACCTTTCAAGACAGGACGTCGAACCATCCTCGAAGCACAACTTGTCAATGTTCTCCAGGTTGTCAATAACTAACAGCTTGGCTTCCAAATATTTACCCCGCAGGAATACAAGGCAGTCATTGCATATGATTTGTGATACAACTTGAGGTAGAGCATAGTTGGCAGGTCTCCAAGGACGTCTATGGCGTCAGCATAGAGCCCGTTGTTGCCGAGATGTTTCTAGGTGATTCTACTCACTGAGGCAAGTGCTCGAGCTTGCCCGTCAGGCGAGAGCTGGTGACCAAGAGAGGAGGTGACTCTACCGAAGATATCATTTCCTCTGATGAGATGCTTCCATCTCCATCAAATATTTGAATGGAAAACGAGGGCGCAGAGCCCGGCAAATTTCTTAATGATTGCAGACAAGGTTTCATGTTTACCTCTACCCCATGGAAGAGAACATTCAGTTTCTTTAGATTCCTTAGCGAGCTTTTCTCCTGGAACACTAATGGGTCCTTTTTTTTATCTCTATATGCCATGTTCATGAGAACCCGTGGTGCCATTTCTAGGCCAGAGGATCCTCTGAAGGATCTCACACCGCCTTTTCTAGTAAGATGTGTCGTATGCCCAACTAACAAATGCTCTCCAATTAATTTAAATGACCTATGAATCTTGACAAATTGAAAATAATCCAAGGCTAAGCTACTTTGGAAAAAAATTACAGATATAGTCTAGATCCTTGTTTCTCAAGAAGCTGCTGGCCTCCATATCATTGGAAGCTAGAAGCTAGAAACAGGCAGAATGTTGATGCTCTTAGACCAGCTCATCACAACGACGACAAAGAAGAAGAAGATACATCCGCACTCACATGTAAGTAGTTCCCCATATCTCCTAGTCCCTCGAGTTGCTCTTTGCAGCCCATCCAAAGAACATGGTTTGTCTCTCTTTCCCTTCCACTATGAAAGAACTATAGGTGGTAGTATCCTGTTGCACCATGCTACTTCATCCACATTTTATAACATAGGTTCACTGGAGGGAGATACAAATCGTTCCATTGTTTTTTTTAAGCTGCAATATTTCACTAAATGAAGGCCATATATTATTTCTTGTGGCTATGAGCATGGTGCCAGGGAGCCGTGGGAGCAGTTCCTCTAGGACCACTTCTATTTTCTCTTATGAAGTTTTGGTGCTAGTCCTTATCACTAGTAGGAAAAGGGGCTTCTACCCCGGTTTGTAAGGACCTTTTGTCCCGGTTTTCGTACCGGGACTAAAGGGTCGTTACTAAAGCCCTAACCCTTTAGTCCCGGTTCTTACACGAACCGGGACAGAAGGTCCTCCACGTGGCCGTTGCTGCCAGCCCAGGCAGGGGGGCCTTTGGTCCCGGTTGGTGCCACCAACCGGGACCAATAGGCATCCACGCATCAGCATTTCAGGGGCTGGGGTTTTTGTTTTTTTTTGAAGGGGGGGGGGGGGTTGGGGGGTTAATTTAGGTGTTTCATATATTGTGTTAGCTAGCTAATTAATAGAGAGAAGTGTCCTCTCTTATCTCCGTGCTTGGTCGACGCTACGTACTATATACGTATGGAGAGGACTAGACACACTAGCTAGTAAGCAAGTGAAGGAAACAGAAGATCGTCATGAACATATGCATACAGAGAGAAGTGATATCGACCACCTCTCCTTCTCCGAGAGATTGGTCGAACAACAAGTTCTCGTATATCTATCTAACACTACCGGCTACATATATAAAATAATTATCTCTTACAATATAATCTCCTAATTAAATTGTAAGAATACAGGGTCCACATAGTATTCTCCGTTTTCAGCGATCACGTGGTCAAGGAAGAATGCCGCCAATTCCTCTTGAATTGCTCGCATACGATCTTCTGCTAGGAGTTCATCCTGCATCCGAAACATCTAATTTGAAGAAGGGGGTCAATACATATATATATGAATAAATGAAACTCGACAGAAATGATGGTAATAAAATAAAATTGTGAATATTATTGCTTACGCACTTCATATTGTTCGTCAGAGTAGCCCCGCTCACAGGTCGTGTGGCGGATAGACTCGCAAACGTAGTATCCACAGAAATCATTCCCTTGTTCCTGCCACAACCACTTTACAAGAAATAGAGGTCAATCTAACTGATAAGCAAGCATGCTAAATGGTATTGATGAAACTAGCGCTTGAATCACTAGGAGATGTGCGGAACATGCTACTATAGTACTTACTTTCGGGTGTCTAAATTGCTGCTTCTTCGGCAGTCCCGGAGCTTTTGTGGTGAATTTTCTCCAAACCCTGCCTGACAAAGAAAACAATTACTTGATATCAGGAAATGAACAAAGTTGCTGATATGGTGGATAATGATCGATTTAACTTACTTCTCGAGCATTTGAGTCATGTCCGCATAGTCCTGGGGATCTTTTCGTCTCGAGTCTAGGACGGTTACTACTCCCTGCTCAAGCTTAATCTCTAGGAGAATATAGTGGAAGCTGTGCATGCATGCATAAGTCATCAATTACATTACCATAACCTGGACTAATAAGGGAAATCGAATATGCACAAGACAGTAACACTCACTTGAAGTTGTAAGGAAAGAGCATTATATCTTTGTTTTGATTTAATACCAACGATCGTAGCAAGTTGGCCTCGGCTTCTTTGGCATGTTTTTCAACTGTATATGCATCTATGAGATTTGTGTTAATGAACCCAATATCACCGATTTGTCTTTTCTTCAATTCGGCGATCTTCAATCTGCATAATATAGTGAGGATAATTATAAATACATGCAATGAAAGAGCTGACCTATATAGAGAGACTTAATGACAGAAGTAGTACTACGTACAGACAGTAGCAAGTGATCGTTGTTTTATCGAGGGCCTTTTGATTGAAAAACTGGAAGAACTCCTCAAATGGAACATTCAGCAGTTCAACTCCAACGAGGTCATGCTCCGGTTTAACTCTCAGCGTCAAAGTATTCATCCCATCAGACTCTCTGCATGTTTTCATGTACCAATCATGTAATCTTCGCATCATCGTTGTTAGAGCTTTTTCATCTTTGACGAGAGGCTTCCCGTAATGGTATTTGTGTTCGTCCACCTCCATGATTTCATAATGTACATCGTCGGGCAGGTAATCTCCAACATTGCTATAACTGGCCACCATCCTCGGATCATTAGCGACGATGTCTTTAGACACCTTGAGCGGGGGGCACGATTGGTTCGCTTGTTCGCCGAGCTGGGCAATTTTTTTTCCAGCTCGTCGTTCTTTTAACCTTTGATCACTGACAGTACTTCCCGATCGCTCCGCTTCGGCGTATGTCTTTGCAAGAATGCGCTCATAGTTGCCTCTCGGCGGAGACTTTGGTGGTTTTGTCAGGGCAGCCAGAGTGCATTTTGCTTTCACCGGATCTACCTTCTCCTCCGGAGGTGGATGTTTCTTTGCTTTCACCCCTTCAAAGAAGTTTGTCACTTCGGCTCGCACGATCTCCCTGGTTTCCTCCTCGGTCCTCTCGTATGGTAACTTCTTTGGAGTCTTCAGAGAAGGACCGAATATGTATTGCCTCCCGCCTCTGGCAGCTGTACTGCTAGACGCCGGCAGAGCAGACGGAGCGGCTGCGGCTGTCTTCTTTCCTTGCTTACGAGGCGGAGGAGAAGGACTACGACGCGCCGGAGCAGCCGGAGCGGCGGCGGGTCTCTTCCGCCCTTGCTGACGAGGCGGAGAAGGAGGAGGCTGGCTGCTCTGGCGCGCCGGCGCAGGCGGAGAAGGAGGCGGAGTGCCGCCACGCGCCGGAGAAGGAGGCTGAGTGCCCTGATCACTCGCCGGAGGAGGAGGCGGAGTGCTGCCACGCGCTGAAGGAGGAGGCTGAGTGCCCTGATCACTCGCCGGAGGAGGAGGCGGAGGAGGAGGCGGAGTGCCCTTACTCGCCGGAGCCGTCCAGTTTGGAAGGTTGATGAGCTCCTTCCGCCATAGGCATGGAGTCTTCAGAGCAGAACCCAGCCGAGTCTCCCCTTCACCGGTAGGGTGGTCAAGCTGGAGGTCCTCAAATCCCTCCGTTATTTCATCCACCATCACCCTAGCATATCCTTCGGGAATCGGCCGGCAGTGGTAGGTTGCGCCGGGTTCAGGAGGTAAAACAGAGCCAACAGCCACCTTGACTTTGAAGTTCTGCCATTGCGCCATAAGGTGGCAATGTTGAGACTCCGTGATAGCATCCACGGGGTAGCTAGCAGGAGCCGTCAAGACATGCTCCGGCTGAAGCAGCTCGGTGGAAGCCACGCTGCTTCTCCGCTGAGATGGCGGTGTAGCTTCGGGGGTAGTTTCGGCATGTCGATTGCCGTCTCGTTCCTCTAGCGCTTGAACCCTTTCGTGCAGCTTCTGAATTTGGATCTGCTCCACTTTTTTCCTCCTCTCCTGGCTTTTGTAACCGCCCGCGTCCGGAAAACCAGCCTTCCACGGAACGGAGCCTGGCGTGCCTCGTGTCCGTCCAGGGTGCTCAGGATTCCCGAGGGCCATTGTGAGCTCGTCGTTCTCTCTGTCTAGAACGAACGTCCTTTCCTGCGCTGCATCGATATATTGCTGAATCTTCTTGACTGGTATTCTCAAAAGCTCGTTCGTCCAAACGCACCTCCCTGATACAGGGTCCAAGGTTCCGCCAGCCCCGAAGAACCAAGTCCGGCAACGGTCTGTCCAATTCATTGTCTGTGGTTCGATCCCTTTTTCATGCAAATCATTCTCAGCCTTGGCCCACTTAGGCCGGGCTTTGAGGTAGCCACCTGACCCCGTGCGATGGTGAAGCTTCTTCTTCGCAGCATTCTTCTTGTTTGTCGCTGACATCTTCTTACTCTTTTCCGATGTCTTGTGGGCCACAAATGCGGGCCAGTGATCTCTGGTCTTCTCATACCGGCCGATGAATTCTGGTGTCTCTTCTTTGTCGACAAACGTTTTCAGCTCATTCTTCCACCTCCTGAATAGGTCTGCCATCTTCTTAAGAGCATGAGACTTGATTAATTGCTCTTTAACTGGCTTCTCCGGATCCTCCTCTGGCGGTAGGGTGAAATTTGCCTTCAACTCAGTCCAAACATCATCTTTCTGCATATCATTGACATAATACACCTCAGGGTCTTCCTTCTTAGGCTTATACCATTGCTGGATGCTGATCGGGATCTTGTCCCTAACTAGAACCCCGCATTGAGCAGCAAATGCATCCTTTGTCTGGATGGGTTCAATCGGTTGGCCATCGCGCGCGATTGCTGTGATATCAAACCTTTCATCCGAGCGCAACTTTCTCTTCGGGCCTCGTCTCTTTACCGAAGTTGTGCTCGATCCGGAGTGCTAGAAAAAAGAAGAAAGACGAGTGTTAATTAATATGTGTACATACCAAAACAATAAATGCATAAATTAGCTAGTCAGCACAGGCTTAACTAATATATTTACCTGGCCGGACTCTGTTCGGTCACCGGAGCCGTCACCACGGGCTCCTTCTTGCATCAACATTGGGTCAACGGAGCCATCATAATCATGTCTTTCCTCCTCCACTCTTCGATCACCGTAGCCTGCTTCTTCACCCTGTTCTTCCAGACCATCATTGTCGTTAAGATACGACAAGATATCACCTCTTCTGCTTGCTCGTCTCGTCCGTGCTCCATTGTTTCTGCAAATATTACAACATGGCAATTATTACAAACATGACAGCAGGTGGATATATTAGTGAAAACGTAGACCTAGCTTATTCTGGGTTTCGGGTGGCCTCGGCAACGCTTCAAGGGTAGGGGCGCGGCGGGAGGGGGTAGGAGACCGACATCGTTTTTTTCTAGGGTTTGGGTGTCCTCGAGAGTTTTGGTCGAGCGAGAGGGCCGGGGGGTGCTCCCGTGGTATAAGTTATCACGGTCGAGAGGGGGTATAAATATCGACCGTCCATCATGTCGAAGTTATCTAGGAGGGAGTTATATATATCGACAACGACGACATACATACATGGGAAAAAAATGTAATCGGGGAGGGGGTATATCGACCCCCCGCCCCCACGTGTTGAAGTTATCGGGAGGGGGTTATATCGACAACGACGACATACGTACATGGGAAAATAATATTATCGGGGAGGGGGTATATCGACCCCCCCTCGTGTTGAAGTTATCGGGAGAGGGGTATATCGACGACTACAGACCCGATAAAACATAAGAAAACGAAGAAGAAATAAAAAGAGGAGAAGAAGAAAAGGAATAGAGGAGAAGATCGAAGAAAAAAAAAGAAGAAAAAAAAGAGGAGAAGAAGAAAGGAATAGAGGAGAGAAGAAGAAAAAATAGAATTTTTTCTATTTTTTCTTCTTCTCTTCTATTCCTTTCTTCTTCTCCTCTTCTTTTTCTTCTTTTTTCCTCTTCTTATTTATTTCTCCTCTTCTTCCTCTCCTCTTCTTCTCCTTTCTTCCTCTACTTATTTTCCTTTTTCCTCTCATTCATAAAAAAATGTTCAAATAGAAAATTTCGAAAAAAGTAAAGGTTTTGCCTAATGCATTGTTCATATTTCATCATGTTCTATGAACAAAAAAACATCATATTTCATCCACATCCATGCATACATCATATATGTGACCATCTATGAGAAAAACATCATATTCTATAAAAAAATCATTACATATATATAAACAAAAACAATTATGATAACAAGCATATATATCATCATATATATAAAAAAACAAGCATATATATGAAAAAAAACAAGCATATGCTAGGGAGGGCGCCGGCCGGACCAAGGTGAGGAGGACCGCGGGGTCGGCGGCGAGGATGGCGACGGGGCAGTGGGTGCGCGCTCGGGGTTGGGGGCAACGGCGGCGAAGCGCAGGGCAGGGCGACGGCGACGACGGGGACGGGCCGGGGCGGCGCGCGTCGGGGCAGGGGCGCGGCTGACGGCGAGGGCGCGGGCAACGGCGGGCGACGGCGAGGGCGACGGCGACGACGGGCACGGGCGACGGCGACAGCGACGGCGGGGGCGGCGGGCGGCGTCGGCGTCGTCGGGGCGGCAACTGCAAGGTGAGAGTGAAAATTTCCTAAGTGTGAACTTATATAGCAAAGCCTTTAGTCCCGGTTCGTGGCACCAACCGGGACTAAAGGTGGGCATTAGTCCCGGTTGGTGCCACCAACCGGGACCAAAGGCCTCTTTTCAGTAGCCCAAAGTGCGGGAAGCGGCGGCCTTTGGTCCCGGTTGGTGGCACCAACCGGGACTAAAGGGGGGCATTGGTCCCGGTTGGTGCCACGAACCGGGACCAAAGGGTGGAATTGGTCCCGGTTCGTGCCACCAACCAGGACCAATGGCCTTGCACAGCGGCGTGTTGGTGGGAGTTTAGTCCCACCTCGCTAGCTGAGAGAGAGCCGCACCTGTTTATAAGGTGCGGTGCGCCTGAGCTGTCGAGCTCCTCACTAAAGCAGGCTTCTGGGCCTAACTTTGGCGCGCTGCGCGTTGAGCCTTCTAGCCCTTCTGGGCCTGTATTTGTAAACCCTAGGGTTGGCAGGCTCAGCGGGCAGCGCCCCAACAATTTTTTATATAATTTTCGTCTATTTATTTCCGACTAATTTTTTTTGCTGTATTTAGTTTCTTTGTGAATATAAAAAAAATTATATAGTTTTTTTTCTTTTCTGCATTATTTATTTTCTGCTATTCATTTTGTAGTGATTTCAATTTCACCGTCACCGGTTCGTGCCACCAACCGGGTCCAAAGTTCTTTATGAAAATTATTTTTGCTTTCAATGATTTTGAACAGAAAATACTTCGATAATTTTAGTTGCATCAATTTTATATGATTTTAGTTTCAATAATACTAGAGGTTTCTTATAATGTTTTGAACAGAAAATACTTTGTTAATTTTAGTTTCATAAATTTTATTAAAGTTTATTTTATTTTGTCGTAACACAAGAAGTCCGGAGTTGTAATAAGTTATTAAAAATAAAAAAGAGGCGCAATGCTCGTTGATTAGCTTCAAGCCTTTCGGAATAGTGTAGACTGCACTGCACATAGCTCCATGCAGTCTACCTTATTCCTCAAGGCTTGAAGCTAAGCAACGTGAAGGTGAGCATTGCGCCTCTTCTTCATCGTCTCTGCACTTAGGGCTTATAAACCGCTCCTAGTGCCTCTCAGCTAGCGAGGTGGGACTAAAAAACTGCTTAGTAAGAAACTCTAGTACCGGTTCGTGCCACGAACCGGTACTAAAGGTGCTCGTGGGGCCACAGCCTCATTAGTATCGGTTCGTGGCACCAACCGGGACCAAAGGGTGCAATTGGTCCCTGTAACATCCCAAATTTCCAATTTGGTATGTTATACATAGATCATAATTGCATATCATGTTTTATTGCATTTTGACAAATCCTCGATAAATCCTAAGCAACTCAAGGACCCTCGGAGAGAGTTGGGGATTTTTCTTAAATTTTCATATTTGATTTTCATCAAATGATAAGACGAGGATTTTGGTTTTAATTATTTTCTCTCCGGAAAAATATTTCATTCTTAAAATAAACGAGAGGAGAAAATATGACTTCTCCAAAACAATTGAAATACCGGAGGAAAAATGTTAAAATCATTATTTGGAATTATTTGGATTTTATTTGCAATTTTTATTGCATTTAAAAATATGCATGTTTTCAAAATATTTATTTTTGATTTTAAAAATGTTCACCCTATTGTAGAGTTTCTAACAAGACGGGGAAAATTTATTTCATATTTTTCTGATTTTTATTTATTTTTCTACGCAATTTTCTTCGCGGAAATTTTAAAAAAAAAGACGCCCGCGCCGACTGGGCCAAAGGCCCAGCCGACGGCCCAGCCCCGCCGCCCGTCGTCTCCGTCCCGGAGACGGGATCGCCGCCGGAGTCCGCCCCGGCTACGCCGCCGCTCGGCTTGCCCCCTCCCCCAAGCCGCCGCACCCCCCTCCCCTTATATATATCCCCCCCTCGCCTCTCCCTCTCCCCCCGAACGCCGCCGCCGCCGCACCCGCCGCCGCCTTGCGTCGTCGCCGCCGCCGCCCCTCGCCCTCGCCCGCACCCCCGCCGAGCCCCGCCGCACCCCCGCCTCACCGGAGCCCCGCCGGACCCTCGCCGGAGCCGCCCCGACGAGGTATACCCGCTGCCCGTTCGTCGTTGCCGGTTTTTGTTAAAAAAAAACCCTTCGTTTTAAAAAAAAAACCCTAGATCGGTTTTTTTTTCCAGTTTTCTTATTTTACGAGCGTTCACCGAACCGTTCGTTTTAACGAACGCGTTCGTCGGTTTTCCTCTGTTAACGAACGTCCGTTATTTAACCGTTCGTCCGTTTTTCTTTTTCGGCGGATTTTCTTGTTATTTTCTCAGATTGGATTTCTGATCGAATCTTCGTTTCTGTTTAACTTCTCGCTCGTTTATCGGAATCAGGTGATTCAAGCGCCTAGAGTTTCGTCTCGAAATTCTCTTTCCGTTTAACCTACTCAAACAAGTTTTTGCTACAGTAAAATTTGACCTAGATCCAGATTAGCAAACGAAGTTTCTTTCTTTCGCCGTTTGACTTTCGTTGCTTCTTTCGAGTTGATTCTTTTTGCAAACCGGAGTTCTTAAGTTGAACTTTCTGGTTGGATCTTTCATTCGAGTTTTACCTGTGCATTAGTTGAGTACTGATTGTATGCTTGTTTGTTTGCGATAGAGTACCCGGAGTGTGCCGCTTGTTACTTCGAATCGCTAGGTTTTGCGGATCATCAGCAAGGCAAGTAACACTTTGATCATACCCCGTTCATACCCATTTTTTATTGCATTAGATCTATTCCTCAAACACATTGCATGATTAGGATCTAATAAACTGTGGGTATTGGGAAGTAGTTGAGGTAGTACCTATTACCTGTTTTCTATCAAATCCTTGGGAGTTACTTCTACGTTGCTTTTATTATTGCCATGCTATGCTCGTAGACGTGGATTGGGTTTGAGTGAAATTCATGACAGATGTGAGATTGTTAAATTAATGGTTTACTTAAGGTGGCAACTTAAACTCACATCTGGGTGGATTGAGGTACCTGGGTATTCCAGGATTGCCTGTTTTTCTTTTGGACCGCCACCCAGGTTCAAAGGGATCATGAGATTTTTCATGCTAGAAACTTCCGTGTGCAGCCGCAAGCTATTATGGGCTCTAGCATAGTTGACTAAGTTGTGTGAACTCTTACAGTGGTAGACTAGCAGATGTAGGGGAAAGTAGGTGTAACGGTCTACCCATACGTAAGGTGCAAACACTTCTGAAAGACTGTGTCTTGGTCATTCGTTACTCAAACACCATGTAGTGCGAGTAATCCAACGGAGGAGATCAAGTCTTGTGGGAAAAGTGCACAAACCTCTGCAGAGTGTACAAACTGATCATGATTAGCCGTGTCCCCGGTTATGGACAACTTGAGTATCTAGTACTTGGATTATCAAGTGAATCTCAACACTATGTTACTTCTAATTAATTTTGTTGGGTTATTGATGATCTTTTAATTGGGATTGAGATGCTGTCAACCATCTCAATGTTTCACAACCACCATGATAGTTAAATAAAATTTATTCCTTTTGAAGTAAGATAAAATTGGCTTTTCGCAAAAATGTAACCATAGAGCCTTCCACCAGCCATATATGCATGTAGTATAGCATTATTATTGTTCATTGCTCTCTATGTGTTACATTGCCAGCATATTCTATGTGCTGACCCGTTTTCGGGCTGCAACGTTTCATGTTGCAGACTTTTCAGACGACGAGTAAGGTGCCTTAGGTCGTGGTCTTATACTCAGTGATGCCGCTGGAGTTGATGGACTCACTTATCTTCCAAGTCTTCCGCTGTTATCATTTTAGATGGCCTTAAGCCATGTTTATCATACTTAGTCTCTATGGAGATATTCGATGTAATAAGTGTGTGATTGCTACTCTGTTATAAATCCTCCATTTGTACTGTGCGTGTCAGCATTACTGATCCAGGGATGACACTGGTGCACAGCAGCACAGGCCATTTGAGGTCTGGTCGCTACAAAGTTGGTATCAGAGCACACGCTGACTATAGGACACGACCACTAAGCTTAAGCCCTAGAAAACTTCTCTCTTCTCATTTCTGACTCCTCTCCACTTTCTACTCTTTTAGGAATGGCGAATGCAAGGAGCAAGTTCATGCAACCAGATGAAGACACACCGTTTGGACGACATTTGAAGGAAGTCACCAAGTACTTGAACATAGGAATACCAAGCGTCACCGGAACCTACAACGCCACATTACCTGAAGAGGAGAGCTGGAAGATTCAAGTTATCATTCCAGGAAGGATGTTTAGTGCCATGAGATTGGTTTTCGAAGCACCAACTTGGAGTTTAGGGAAGAGCATGGCCGCACATATCGCCATGGGACGCATTGGAGAAGTCTACCACCAGGAGCTTAAGGATACGATTTATCAAATTTGTGGACGTCGAGACGCGCAATGGGAGATGATCAAGACCAAGAAGGATGGATCAATTGAAGCTTTCATCCAGGAGCAGAACCAACATATTCGTCGCCAGGAAAACCAGATGTGCACGGACAAGGAAGAACTAAAGAAGGCATTTACGAAGATCAATGAACTCCAAGAAGAACTCAAGACTACACGCGAAGATTATTTGGAGGAAATCAACGCACTTGTCGGGAAGATTGACGACCGGGAGAATAAGATTGGAGCATCCGTGGGAAATCCAGTACCAAAAGCAGAAGTCGACGAATGCACTTGTCCGGATAACTACATCATCATCGACGACACCGACTCGGAACCAAGTGAAGACGAATGGATTGATGAAGCTGGAGCAGACATCATGGAGTCTTCAACGGATCAGAATTTTTAGTAGTCCACCATACCAGTAGTAGTTTTACCTCCATTCAGTAGTATAGTTCAAGCACTTTGTAACGCTAGTTAGATCGATTGTTTTGTCTTGTTTGGATTGATTGAGTGATATTGATTGAATTAGTCTCATGAGCATATGGGTAGTGTTTTCTCTCTAGACCTCATTCTATTCTTAATTCTCATCTTTTCTAAACCCATCAGATGCCTCCGAGACGCGACACCGGATTTGTTTTCCCGCCAAAGATCACCCAGTTGATTCAGCAACAGAATGCCCTGATGCAAGTGTTAGTTCAAAACCAAGGCAACAACAACAACAACAACCCACCGCCACCACCACCTGTTGATCACTTAGCCCGTTTCTTAAGGCTAAACCCGCCGGTGTTTTCCAGTAGCACCGAGCCGATTGTAGCAGATGATTGGCTCCGCAAAGTTGGAAGGGAGTTGACCACGGCAGGATGCACAGATGCGGAAAGAGTGCGTTTTGCCGCACATCAGCTTGATGAACCCGCAGCATCATGGTGGGAGAATTATACAGCCACGCACCCTATTGACACTGTCACATGGGACCAGTTTCAGCAAGCTTTCCGTACAACCCATGTTTCAGCAGGAGCTATGGCTATGAAGAAGCGTGAGTTTCGTAACCTACGCCAAGGAGGACGCACCGTAGGCCAGTATGTGGAGGAATTCAGTAAGTTAGCACGTTATGCACCAGATGACGTTGCTACAGATGCTGCCAAGCAGGAGAAATTTTTGGAAGGACTGAATGATGAACTGAGTATGCAGTTGATGGTAGCAACCTTCAACAACTACCAGGAGCTGGTAGATAGAGCTCTCATGATTGAAGGGAAGCAACAGCAGATTGAAAACCGCAAGAGGAAGTATGGACAAGGGAAGTACAATTCTGGAGCCCAGCAGAAGCCACGATTTACCCCGAAGCCGGGAGGACAGTTTCAGCATACCCATGGAGGAGGTAGTTCGCACAACCATAATGGCTCCAAGAATGGTAATGGGAATGGAGGAGGAAACGGACAGAACCGCACCAACCCATCTACCCCAACCAAGAGGGATCTAAGTCACATTACTTGTTTCAAGTGCCAGAAGACTGGACATTATGCTACTGATTGTCTTGAAGCCCAAAATGGAAATGGCAATGGAAGCTCTGGGAAGAAGCCGAACCCGTTCAACAAAGGGCATGTGAACCACGTGAGCGTGGAGGAGGTTGAAGCTCAGCCTGATGCAGTAATAGGTAAGTTTTTGGTTAAGTCATTTACTGCAACCGTTCTTTTCGATACTAGTGCATCGCATTCATACATATCAAGGGGATTCGTGAATAAGTTTAAGATGTCCACCCAAGTTCTCAAAACCCCTATGTTAGTAACCTCGCCAGGAGCAGAGTATATGGCCACCCAAGGATGTTTTCAGATACCATTGGCCATTGGTAGGCATGTTTTCCCCTCAGACCTCATTGTTTTGGAATCGCAAGGTTTGGATGTGATTTTGGGAATGGATTGGCTATCGTTGTATGGAGGAAACATCGATTGTGCCAGCAAGACAATTCTGCTTACCACCCCGGAAGGAAAAAGGATCAAGTATGTATCCAGGCATATGCCGAAGAGGACACAATTAAATTCCTTATCAGGAGTTGTACAGGAGGAAGTACCAGTGGTGAAGGATTATCCGGATGTATTTCCAGAAGAGTTGCCAGGCATGCCACCAGATAGAGACATTGAGTTCTTGATTGAACTTTTGCCAGGCACAGGGCCAATATCTAAGAGACCGTACAGGATGCCCGCAAAGGATTTGGAGGAAATTAAGAAGCAGATCAAGGAGTTACTGGATAAAGGCTATATTCGCCCAAGTTCGTCACCTTGGGGATCCCCAGTACTTCTAGTGGAGAAGAAAGATGGATCGCTGAGGATGGTTGTTGATTACCGAGGACTGAATGAAGTGACCATCAAAAACAAGTACCCACTGCGGATGATCAATGATTTGTTTGACCGCCTACAAGGAGCTAAAGTATTTTCCAAGATCGATCTACGATCAGGATACCATCAGTTAAAGATTCGAGAGCAGGATATACCCAAGACGGCTTTTACCACCAGATATGGATTGTATGAGTATACCGTTATGTCAATTGGACTGACTAACGCACCTGCCTATTTCATGAACCTGATGAACAAAGTGTTTATGGAGTTTTTGGATAAGTTCGTCGTGTTGTTCATTGATGATATTTTAATATTTTCCAAGGATGAGGAAGAGCATGAGGAGCATTTACGATTGGTACTTGAGAAGCTCAGAGAACATCAGTTATATGCCAAGTTCAGCAAATGTGAGTTTTGGCTGAAGGAAGTTGGATTCCTTGGACATGTTATTTCTGGAGAAGGAATAGCAGTAGACCCTGCCAAGGTCGACACAGTGACAAGTTGGGAATCACCCACGATAGTTGGAGAAATCCGGAGTTTTCTTGGACTTGCAGGATACTACCGAAGATTCATCGAGAATTTCTCAAGGATTGCTAAGCCCATGACTGAGCTATTGAAGAAGGACACCAAATTCAATTGGACTGAGGAATGTGAAGCTAGTTTCCAGGAGTTGAAGAAACGATTGGTTACCTCACCAGTGTTGATTCTGCCAGATCAACGCAAGGACTATGAAGTATATTGCGACGCTTCTCGTCGAGGACTTGGAGCAGTGCTCATGCAGGAAGGAAGAGTTGTGTCATATGCTTCACGACAACTTAAACCCCATGAGAAGAATTATGCTACGCACGATTTGGAATTAGCAGCCGTGGTGCATGCATTGAAGACGTGGAGACATTTTCTCATCGGAAACCATTGTGAGGTGTACACGGATCACAAGAGTTTGAAGTATATTTTCACGCAGAAGGAGTTAAATCTCAGACAGAGGAGATGGCTGGAGCTCATTAAAGATTATGATATGAGATTGCATTATCACCCAGGAAAGGCTAATGTAGTAGCAGACGCGTTGAGCCGCAAGAGTCATGTCAACACCCTCATGACAGGAGAGTTACCTCAGGAGTTAGCCGAGGACCTTCGCGAGCTATGTTTGGAGATAGTCCCTAGAGGCTATTTAGCGACATTGGAGATGCAGTCTACCTTGATGGAAAGGATCAGAGAAGCTCAGAAGACAGACAAGGAGATTGAAGAGATAAAGGAGAAGATGAGCAAAGGAAAAGCCAAGGGATTTCGTGAGGATGAGCACGATACCTTATGGTTTGAGGACCGCGTATATGTGCCAAATGATCCGGAAATCAGGAAGTTGATTTTGCAAGAAGCCCATGGTTCACCGTACTCGATTCACCCAGGGAATACCAAGATGTATTTGGATTTGAAAAATACTTTCTGGTGGACCGGAATGAAGAAGGATATTGTGGAGTATGTAGCAGTTTGTGATGTATGTCAGAGAGTGAAGGCAGAGCATCAGAAGCCAGCAGGATTGCTACAGCCATTGCCGATACCCGAATGGAAGTGGGATAAAATAGGCATGGATTTTATCACAGGATTACCCAGGACTCGTTCAGGCTATGACTCAATATGGGTTGTAGTCGACCGTTTGACGAAAGTGGCTCATTTCATTCCAGTGAAGACCACCTACACCAGTGCTAAGTTGGCAAAGATATACATGACCAGGATCGTATGTCTGCATGGAGTTCCGAGGGCCATTGTATCGGACAGAGGAACCCAATTTACCTCGAAGTTTTGGAAGCAGTTACATGAAACATTGGGAACCAGGCTGGAATTCAGTACAACATTTCACCCACAGACAGATGGACAGACCGAGAGAGTCAACCAGATTTTGGAGGACATGTTGAGAGCATGTGCACTAGATTATGGATCTAGTTGGGACGACAATTTGCCATATGCGGAGTTTTCTTATAACAACAGTTATCAGACCAGTTTGAAGATGGCCCCTTTCGAAGCTTTGTACGGAAGGAGGTGTAGAACACCGTTGTTATGGGACGAAGTTGGAGACCGTCAGTTGTTCGGACCAGATTTGATTAAGGAGTCTGAACAGAAAGTAAGGTTGATTCGCGATAGGCTCAAGGTAGCCCAGTCCAGGCAGAAGAGTTATGCTGATTCTAAACGAAAAGAGACAGTTCACGAAGTCGGAGACCGAGTGTATCTTCGAGTATCACCCCTTCGAGGAGTGAAGCGCTTTGGAGTTAAGGGAAAGTTAGCGCCCCGTTTTATCGGACCATACAGAGTGTTGGAACGTATGGGAGAAGTTGCTTACAAGCTGGAAATGCCCGAAGGATTGTCTGAAGTACATGATGTATTTCATGTTTCACAGTTGAAGAAGTGCCACTCAGAGATGGCTGAGATACCATTGAGAGATACTGTGCCACTGGAAGCGATTCAGTTGGAAAGTGATTTGACTTATGAGGAGAAACCAGTTAAGATTCTCGAGTATGCCAGCCGAGTTACCCGCAGCAAGGTTATCAAGTTTTGCAAAGTTCAGTGGAGTCACCACACGGAAGATGAAGCCACCTAGGAGCGAGAGGAAGATCTACGGAAAAACCACTCCCACCTGTTTTCTAGCCAACCCGAATCTCGAGGGCGAGATTCATCTTAAGGGGGGTAGGTTTGTAACATCCCAAATTTCCAATTTGGTATGTTATACATAGATCATAATTGCATATCATGTTTTATTGCATTTTGACAAATCCTCGATAAATCCTAAGCAACTCAAGGACCCTCGGAGAGAGTTGGGGATTTTTCTTAAATTTTCATATTTGATTTTCATCAAATGATAAGACGAGGATTTTGGTTTTAATTATTTTCTCTCCGGAAAAATATTTCATTCTTAAAATAAACGAGAGGAGAAAATATGACTTCTCCAAAACAATTGAAATACCGGAGGAAAAATGTTAAAATCATTATTTGGAATTATTTGGATTTTATTTGCAATTTTTATTGCATTTAAAAATATGCATGTTTTCAAAATATTTATTTTTGATTTTAAAAATGTTCACCCTATTCTAGATTTTCTAACTAGACAGGGAAAATTTATTTCATATTTTTTTGATTTTTATTTATTTTTCTACGCAATTTTCTTCGCGGAACTTTAAAAAAAAAGACGCCCGCACCGACTGGGCCAAAGGCCCAGCCGACGGCCCAGCCCCGCCGCCCGTCGTCAACATCCCAGAGACGGAATCGCCGCCGGAGTCCGCCCCGGCTACGCCGCCGCTCGGCTTGCCCCCTCCCCCAAGCCGCCGCACCCCCCCTCCCCTTATATATATATCCCCCCCCCCCTCGCCTCTTCCTCTCCCCCCGAACGCCGCCGCCGCCGCCGCCCCTCGCCCTCGCCCGCACCCCCGCCGAGCCCCGCCGCACCCCCGCCTCACCGGAGCCCCGCCGGACCCTCGCCGGAGCCGCCCCGACGAGGTATACCCGCTGCCCGTTCGTCGTTGCCGGTTTTTGTTAAAAAAAACCCTTCGTTTTAAAAAAAAACCCTAGATCGGTTTTTTTTTTGGTTTTCTTATTTTACGAGCGTTCACCGAACCGTTCGTTTTAACGAACGCGTTCGTCGGTTTTTCTCTGTTAACGAACGTCCGTTATTTAACCGTTCGTCCGTTTTTCTTTTTCGGCGGATTTTCTCGTTATTTTCTCAGATTCGATTTCTGATCGAATCTTCGTTTCTGTTTAACTTCTCGCTCGTTTATCAGAATCAGGTGATTCAAGCGCCTAGAGTTTCGTCTAGAAATTCTCTTTCCGTTTAACCTACTCAAACAAGTTTTTGCTACAGTAAAATTTGACCTAGATCCAGATTAGCAAACGAAGTTTCTTTCTTCCGCCGTTTGACTTTCGTTGCTTCTTTCGAGTTGATTCTTTTTGCAAACCGGAGTTCTTAAGTTGAACTTTCTGGTTGGATCTTTCATTCGAGTTTTACCTGTGCATTAGTTGAGTACTGATTGTATGCTTATTTGTTTGCGATAGAGTACCAGGAGTGTGCCGCTTGTTACTTCGAATCGCTAGGTTTTGCGGATCATCAGCAAGGCAAGTAACACTTTGATCATACCCCGTTCATACCCAGTTTTTATTGCATTAGATCTATTCCTCAAACACATTGCATGATTAGGATCTAATAAACTGTGGGTATTGGGAAGTAGTTGAGGTAGTACCTATTACCTGTTTTCTATCAAACCCTTGGGAGTTACTTCTACGTTGCTTTTATTATTGCCATGCTATGCTCGTAGACGTGGATTGGGTTTGAGTGAAATTCATGACAGATGTGAGATTGTTAAATTAATGGTTTACTTAAGGTGGCAACTTAAACTCACATCTGGGTGGATTGAGGTACCTGGGTATTCCAGGATTGCCTGTTTTTCTTTTGGACCGCCACCCAGGTTCAAAGGGATCATGAGATTTTTCATGCTAGAAACTTCCGTGTGCAGCCGCAAGCTATTATGGGCTCTAGCATAGTTGACTAAGTTGTGTGAACTCTTACAGTGGTAGACTAGCAGATGTAGGGGAAAGTAGGTGTAACGGTCTACCCATACGTAAGGTGCAAACACTTCTGAAAGACTGTGTCTTGGTCATCCGTTACTCAAACACCATGTAGTGCGAGTAATCCAACGGAGGAGATCAAGTCTTGTGGGAAAAGTGCACAAACCTCTGCAGAGTGTACAAACTGATCATGATTAGCCGTGTCCCCGGTTATGGACAACTTGAGTATCTAGTACTTGGATTATCAAGTGAATCTCAACACTATGTTACTTCTAATTAATTTTGTTGGGTTATTGATGATCTTTTAATTGGGATTGAGATGCTGTCAACCATCTCAATGTTTCACAACCACCATGATAGTTAAATAAAATTTATTCCTTTTGAAGTAGGATAAAATTGGCTTTTCGCAAAAATGTAACCATAGAGCCTTCCACCAGCCATATATGCATGTAGTATAGCATTATTATTGTTCATTGCTCTCTATGTGTTACATTGCCAGCATATTCTATGTGCTGACCCGTTTTCGGGCTGCAACGTTTCATGTTGCAGACTTTTCAGACGACGAGTAAGGTGCCTTAGGTCGTGGTCTTATACTCAGTGATGCCGCTGGAGTTGATGGACTCACTTATCTTCCAAGTCTTCCGCTGTTATCGTTTTAGATGGCCTTAAGCCATGTTTATCATACTTAGTCTCTATGGAGATATTCGATGTAATAAGTGTGTGATTGCTACTCTGTTATAAATCCTCCATTTGTACTGTGCGTGTCAGCATTACTGATCCAGGGATGACACTGGTGCACAGCAGCACAGGCCATTTGAGGTCTGGTCGCTACAGTCCCGGTTCGTGCCACCAACCGGGACCAATGGCCTTGCACAGCGGCATGGTGGTGGGAGTTTAGTCCCACCTCGCTAGCTGAGAGAGAGCCGCACCTGATTATAAGGTGCCGTGCGCCTGAGCTGTCGAGCTCCTCTCTAAAGCAGGCTTACGGGCCTAACCTCTCTGTACATGCCTGTGGGCCTACTGGGCCTTCTGCGGGCCTGAATCCTGGCCCATGGATGGGTTTCTAATCGTATTCAGGCCGTGGTGGCCCAGTAGGTGGCATAATTTTTAATTTTTGGCCTGTTATTTTTCATGCATTTACTAATTATTTTGAGCTATAAGACCCTAAAATTGAAAAGCATTTCAAATGAACTCTGAAAAGGTTGAAAGTTGGCATGGTATCATCATTTCATCCACATAGCATGTGCAAGAAAGTTGAGAGGGTTATGGCAAAAACTAGATGCACTTCGTGTACAAAACGGACAATGGTATCATACTCGTCTGTTACAAAGTTGGCATGGTATCATCATAATAGTTGCGGGAGAAAGTCTTCACTTTTTCTTCGCTTGTGTCATTTGCTTATTGCGCCGTAACCATGGATAATCTTCATCGTTGATGCTTGGGTCAGCCTTGACTTTGAAGGGAGGAATTTCATGAAACTTTTCATAATCTTCAGACATGTCTGTCTTGCCCTCCACTCCCACAATGTCCCTTTTTCCTGAAAGAACTATGTGGCGCTTTGGCTCATCGTATGATGTATTCGCTTCCTTATCTTTTCTTTTTCTCGGTCTGGTAGACATGTCCTTCACATAGATAACCTGTGCCACATCATTGGCTAGGACGAACGGTTCGTCAGTGTACCCAAGATTGTTCAGATCCACTGTTGTCATTCCGTAGGTCTACCTGTACCCCGCCTCCTGACAGATTGACCCATTTGCACTTAAACAAAGGGACCTTAAAATCATGTCCGTAGTCAAGTTCCCATATGTCCATTATGTAACCATAATATGTGTCCTTTCCCCTCTCGATTGCTGCATCAAAGCGGACACCGCTATTTTGGTTGGTGCTCTTTTGATCTTGGGCGATCGTGTAAAATGTATTCCCATTTATCTTGTATCCTTTGTAAATCAATACAGTCGAAGATGGTCCCCTGGACAACGAGTACAACTCATCACAAACAGTGGTGTCACCTCTGAGACGTGTTTCCAACCAACTGCTGAAAGTCCTGATGTGTTCACATGTAATCCAGTCGTCACACTGCTCCGGGTGTTTGGAGCGCAGACTGTGCTTGTGTTCATCGACATATGGGGTCACAAGGTAGAGTTCTGTAGAACTGTGTAGTGTGCTTGAGACCAAGAATATCCGTCCCTGCATATTATTGAGTCCCCTCCAAGCGTGCCTTTTCCAGTCAGTCTCCCCTCATACAGCGATTTAGGGAGACCTATCTTCTTAAGGCCAGGAATGAAGTCAACACAAAACCCAATGACATCCTCTGTTTGATGGCCCATGGAGATGCTTCCTTCTGGCCTAGCGCGGTTACGGACATATTTCTTTAGGACTCCCATGAACCTCTCAAAGGGGAACATATTGTGTAGAAATACGGGCCCCAGAATGACAATCTCGTCGACTAGATGAACTAGGACGTGCGTCATGATATTGAAGAAGGATGGTGGGAACACCAGCTCGAAACTGACAAGACACTGCGCCACATCACTCCTTAGCCTTGGTATGATTTCTGGACCGATCACCTTCTGAGAGATTGCATTGAGGAATGCACATAGCTACACAATGGCTAATCGGACGATTTCCGGTAGAAGCCCCCTCAATGCAACTGGAAGCAGTTGCGTCATAATCACGTGGTAGTCATGAGACTTTAGGTTCTGGAACTTTTTCTCTGGCATATTTATTATTCCCTTTATATTCGACGAGAAACCAGTCGGGACCTTCATACTGAGCAGGCATTCAAAGAAGATTTCTTTCTCTTCTTTCGTAAGAGCGTAGCTGGCAGGACCTTCATACTGCTTCGGAGGCATGCCGTCTTTTTCGTGCAAACGTTGCAGGTCCTCCCGTGCCTCAGGTGTATCTTTTGTCTTCCCATACACGCCCAAGAAGCCTAGCAGGTTCACGCAAAGGTTCTTCGTCACGTGCATCACGTCGATTGAAGAGCGGACCTCTAGCTCTTTCCAGTAGGGTAGGTCCAAAATATAGATTTCTTCTTCCACATGGGTGCGTGTCCCTCAGCGTCATTCGGAACAGCTAGTCCGCCGGGACCCTTTCCAAAGATTACTTGTAAATCATTGACCATAGCAAGTACGTGATCACCGGTACGCATGGCGGGCTTCTTCCGGTGATCTGCCTCGCCTTTGAAATGCTTGCCTTTCTTTCGACATTGATGGTTGGTCGGAAGAAATCGACGATGGCCCAGGTACACATTCTTCCTGCATTTGTCCAGGTATATACTTTCAGTGTCATCTAAACAGTGCGTGCATGCGTGGTATCCCTTGTTTGTCTGTCATGAAAGGTTACTAAGAGCGGGCCAATCGTTGATGGTTACAAACAGCAACGCGTGCAGGTTAAATTCCTTCTGTTTGTGCTCATCCCACGTATGTACACCGTTTCCATTCCACAGCTGTAAAAGTTCTTCAACTAATGGCCTTAGGTACACATCAATGTCGTTGCCGGGTTGCTTAGGGCCTTGGATGAGAACTGGCATCATAATGAACTTCCGCTTCATGCACATCCAAGGAGGAAGGTTATACATACATAGAGTCACGAGCCAGGTGCTGTGATTGCTGCTCTGCTCCCCGAAAGGATTAATGCCATCCGCGCTTAAACCAAACCATACGTTCCTTGGGTCAGCTGCAAACTCAGCCCAGTACTTTCTCTCGATTTTTCTCCACTGCAACCCGTCAGCGGGTGCTCTCAACTTCCCGTCTTTCTTACGGTCCTCACTGTGCCATCGCATCAACTTGGCATGCTCTTCGTTTCTGAACAGACGTTTCAACCGTGGTATTGTAGGAGCATACCACATCACCTTCGCAGGAACCCTCTTCCTGGGGGGCTCGCCGTCAACATCACCAGGGTCATCTCGTCTGATCTTATACCGCAATGCACCGCATACCGGGCATGCCTTCAGATCCTTATACGCGCCGCGGTAGAGGATACAGTCATTAGGGCATGCATGTATCTTCTTCACCTCCAATCCTAGAGGGCATACGACCTTCTTTGCTGCGTATGTACTGTCGGGCAATTCGTTATCCTTTGGAAGCTTCTTCTTCAATATTTTCAATAGCTTCTCAAATCCTTTGCCAGGCACAGCATTCTCTGCCTTCCACTGCAGCAATTCCAGTACGGTACCGAGCTTTGTGTTGCCATCTTCGCAATTGGGGTACAACCCTTTTTTGTGATCCTCTAACATGCGATCGAACTTCAGCTTCTCCTTTTGACTTTCGCATTGCGTCCTTGCATCGACAATGACCCGGCGGAGATCATCATCATCGGGCACTGGTTCCTCTTGATCTTCAGCAGCTTCCCCCCTTGCAGCATAATTGGGCACATCGTCTGGTTCCTCTTGATCTTCAGCAGCTTCCCCCGTTGCAGCATCACCGTATTCAGGGAGCCCATAGTTGTCATCGTCCTCTTCTTCTTCGCCGTCTTCCATCATAACCCCTATTTCTCCGTGCCTCGTCCAAACATTATAGTGTGGCATGAAACCCTTGTAAAGCAGGTGGGTGTGAAGAATTTTCCGGTCAGAGTAAGACTTCGTATTCCCACATATAGGGCATGGACAACACATAAAACCATTCTGCTTGTTTGCCTCAGCCACTTCGAGAAAATCATGCACGCCCTTAATGTACTCGGAGGTGTGTCTGTCACCGTACATCCATTGCCGGTTCATCTGCGTGCATTATATATAATTAAGTGTGTCAAAAACCATTACAGAACATCATAAATAGATAATTAAGTGACCAAATTAATAGAAGTTCATCATCACATTAAAACCAAAGTACATACATAGTTCTCATGTAACAACATATATATAGCTCTCCAGAGCATCTAATTAATTAAACCATACATTGAAACTATGTAAAACATTTCAATGCAAAAACAAATGCGATCATAATCGCAACCAAGGTAACAATTGATCCAACGACATAATGATACCAAGCCTCGGTATGAATGGCATATTTTCTAATCTTTCTAATCTTCAAGCGCATTGCATCCATCTTGATCTTGTGATCATCGACGACATCCGCAACATGCAACTCCAATATCATCTTCTCCTCCTTAATTTTTTTTATTTTTTCCTTCAAGTAATTGTTTTCTTCTTCAACTAAATTTAACCTCTCGACAATAGGGTCGGTTAGAATTTCCGGTTCAACCACCTCCTAGATAAATAAATCTATGGCACGTTGGTCGGCATATTTGTCATAAACAATAAATGAACCAAATAGTTATAAAAAGATAATATATACCACATCCGAATCATAGACAGGACGAGGCCGACGGGGGCGGATACCAAAACCATCGCACTATGTAATAAGAAGGAATAATAAAAGTAACAAAATTAGACAAGTATCTATCTAAAGTAAGAATTTTTTTTCTTTCAGAAAGAAGATAAGAACAAGAGGCTCACCACGGTGGTGCTGGTGACGAGATCGGCACGGGCGATCGACGGCGGTGAAGACGGGGACGGGACGTGACGGACCGCTAAACCTAGACAAATCTCGGGGAAAATGGAGCTCAGAGGTCGAGTTTCGAGAGGAGAAAGATTAACTAGTGTGGCTCAGACATTTCATGGAACACCTCATGTGCATAGGAGGTGAGCTAGAGCACCCAAATGCCCTCCCCTCGCCGGCGAGAAAAAACAGAGCACTGTGGAGTGATCTACTGTGGCGTTGGGGTATATATAGGCAACTCATTGGTCCCGGTTCGTGGCACCAATCGGGACTAAAGGCCTTTGGTCCCGGTTTGTGCCACGAACCGGGACCAATGCCCCCCTTTAGTCCCGGTTGGTGGCACCAACCGGGACCAAAGGCCTTGTGCTGCCCCGCGTCAAAAGTTTAGTCCCACCTCGCTAGTTGAGAGAGCTCGAGAGTGGTTTATAAGCGCTGCTGCGCCCACCCTCTCGAGCTCCTCTCAACTGCAGGCTTTCGGGCCTAACCGTTCTCTTTGCCTGTGGGGCCTACTGGGCCTTCTGCGGGCCTGAATCCTGGCCCATGGATGGGTTTCAAGTCGTATTCAGGCCGTGGTGGCCGAGTAGGTGGCATAATTTTTTTTCTCTGTTTTTTATTTTCTCTTTTGCTTTATTTATTTTGTTTTGTTTCTACTTACAACAAAAAACTTATTTATTTTATTCTATTTTATTTCTAATTACTTATGTATTTTATTTTATTTATTTTACTGCTGCTATTTTTATTTATTTTACTGCTGCTATTTTCATTTAATTTATTAAGATTTATTTATTTTAGTTACTATAGTTTATTTTATTTTATTTTATTAAGGTTTATTTATTTTTATTTATTTTATTAAGGTTTATTTATTTTATTTACTATAAAAAAGTGAACATAGATGCGCCTATAGAGAAAATTCAACCTAAATTCATAATAAATTTCTATGAAATTTAAAGAAATTTTACTGTGAATTTAGGTCAAATTCCCTGTATAGGGGCATCTATTTTCACTTTGAGAGGAGCTCAACAAAGCAGAGAGGGACGGGCTTATAAACAGGTGTTAGCGCCCTTCGGTTGCCGAGGTGGGACTAAACTCTGACCGCTACTAGGACCAACCGTTTAGTCCCGGTTTGTGGTATGAACCGGGACTAAAGGGTGAGCCTCTGGTCCCGGTTCAAGCCACCAACCGGGAACAATGGTGGTGGGCCAGGAGCGAGGCCCATTGGTCCTGGTTTGTCCCACCAACCGGGACCAACGGGTCCGGACGAACCGGGACCAATGCCCCCACGAGGCCCGGCAGGCCCGTGGCCGCACGAACCGGGACCAATGCTCACATTAGTCCCGGTTCGTGACTGAACCGAGACTAATGTGAATATTGCCCTGTGACCAAAGCCCAGTTTTCTACTAGTGTATAGAGATTTAGTGCGAGGCACTACAGTTATCTGATGTTTTGTTATAAAGCTTAGGCTGCTAGTGATCTTATGACGTGCACTGCAAACAAAATACTGTTCAGTAGTGAGCTTAAGTATTCGCAAGGAACACCGATGGTTAATTAGACATGTGTTCGCTGATAGAGATTTTAGTTGCACAATGATGATTAATTAGACACAGTATGACATGTGGCACGGTCTTTCCTTCACAAATCTCTTAAGGACCTCTTTGGAGTCTAGTAGTTTTGTACGAATTTGAGTTGATTTGAATCCTAGGGATATTTATCTATGAAAGCCATTCGAATTATAGGACTGAGGTTACCATATTCATATGGAATCTTCTCCCATGCCTCGCATTCCATAGTAATCCCAATATAAGCTCAAACCTCATTTCGGTCTTCCTTTGAGAAGTCCAATGCACTTACCCAGTTACACTCTATCTCTCCTTCCCATCATCAATCCTCTAAAACTCTTGTGTTTGTTTTCTGTTCACCAACGGAAGAATTCCCATATATTTTTTATGGAACAATTCCCGTGCTTCGGAATCATTCAGTATTCCATGGTACGCGACATCTGAATTCGATGTTTTTTTATTCCCAGGTTTTAAAATTCATGAAATCTAAATAAAAATCCCTAAGATGGATGGATAAAACAATACTATCTGGCGGAACACATCCTTCTAGTCAAACAAGTTAGTGTGAATGTCAAGATGCTTATCATGCATGGTTAGATTGAAACTATCGATAAAATTGC
This sequence comes from Aegilops tauschii subsp. strangulata, assembly GCF_002575655.3. NCBI lineage: Eukaryota > Viridiplantae > Streptophyta > Magnoliopsida > Poales > Poaceae > Aegilops > Aegilops tauschii. The sequence goes on from NC_053041.3 coordinate 74,804,504, forward strand.
TTAAATAGTGTTGCGCATCACTTCTAAAAAAAAGTTCGTAGTAAAAAATCGGAACACAGAATCGCAAGCATGTTAGACAAAAATAGGAAGCATTTTTTTTGGAAGGAGGTTAAGACCCCCGGTCTTTACATCAATCGATGCATACAACCATCTTTATTTATTATCAACATAGATTTAACAAGAACATATATCAAGCCACCCGAATCCACCACTCACACCTACAAAACTCGATAATGTGGAGTGATCTCACTCCCCATATCTAATACCAGTGTCGTCGCCGATCCATCCACATAACGTATCGGTACCCACAGCCGGTGCAGCAGACCTAAAGCGTACACCATATGCACATGTATTAGACGCCGCCATCATCATCGAACCGCTGACCCATCTTCAGGAGAGAGATCTGCATCATCCTTGCCAGATCGTCCATCCGTCAGACGCCACCACGGCGCCACCACCCTACGCTTGTCCGTCCAGATGCGAAGATTCTGGAAGATCTGTTGTGCGTAGCACCTGCCGACCAGGCATGACACAGCGTAGCACCTGTCCGTCAGGCATGACTTGACATCTCCACCGAAAGCTCCATGCAGGACGAAGCCGCTCTACCTCCTGCCTCTATCTTCCAGCTCTGCTCCATAAACGATGCTCCCAAGAGAGAAAACGACACTGCAATACCGCTATCGTCCGATCTGGAAGCCCAGATCCTAGGGTTTCCCCCGGAGCAGCATGAGTTGGTCGACAGTAGTTACACGACAATGTCTTCATCAAGGTAACGACGCCAAACACCGCCATCGCCTGCCATTGGCTCGGTTTTCACCAGCAACTATGTCTTCCCAACTCGCAGCTGGAACTAGATAGCGGATCTCGAGATCTGACCATCCAGCCTCAGGCCGACCACCTCCGACGGAGGAGATGGCCACCACCGCCAGCGGCACCGGCCAGATCAGATCTGACCGGAGGCGCCGCAGACCAGTCAACCATGGCCACATCCCCTCCTGATCCGCCCTCCCCACGGAGCCGCCGGAGCAGCGCCAAACCGCCGGGAAAGACGAAGACCGAAGGGCGATCTCGCTCCGCCGGTTCCTCCAGACCGCGGAGCTGCAGCCTAGATCCCTGCCATCCCCATCACCAGCGGCGCCCGGGCTTAGCCGGCGCACGTCTTTGGGGACGACGAGGTGGACGAGAGGGGGAGGGGGCGGCGGCCGGGGCGCTGGGGTTGGCCCCCTGATCGCCTTGAAGGGAGCAACACGAGGGAGCCCTGAAGCATGATGAGGAAGTACAGATAAAACAAACAGGAGTGCACCGCACTGGTGCACTACACCCCTCTTCACATCACAAACTAGATAATCAAGGGTGGACATACATGATCGGAGCAGAGCTCCCTGGCAGCAAACTGAATTCCACTGCGCCCTTTGCAGCAGCTCAACCACACTATATACAGTATATACTAGTACTCCGGCACTGACAGACTAGATAATCAAGGGTGGATACATACATGTTCTAAGTTTTTATTTTTCTCCTGTGTAGTTTTGGTGCTAGTACGTATAGAGCGGTGCAAGGCACTACAGTTATACAGCTTAGGCTGCTAGTATATGATGTGCACTGCAAACAAAATACTCCCTCTGTTCATAAATATAAGTCTTTTTATAGATTTTGAATGGACTACCATATACGGATGTATATAGACATATTTTAGAGTGTAGATTCACTCATTTTACTCTGTATATAGTCACTTATTGAAATATCTAGAAAGACTTATATTTAGGAACGGAGGGAGTAATACTGTTCAGCAGTGAGCTTAAGTAATTTGCAAGAAACAATGATGATTAATTAGACACAAGTGTTCGCTGATATAGGTTTTAGTTGCGCAACGATGATTAACCATACTATACGTTGCTCGATGTATAGATTTGAAATCAAAGCAAAAATACCTTACTAATTATTTTGTCAAACCAACAAATGAAGAAGCCAAATAATGTATATCCCTAAATATTGTGCAACTCCCCGCAAAAAATAAATAAATATTGTCCAATTGCACTAATGCCCTATTTCAACAGTGAAGACGCAATAGTGATCATCGTTTATAACTCCTACCCGTATCATAGCAGAATAGGTAGAGCTTAGGCTACCTTTTCTGGAGTCAGTCTCTCGCCTCTTGGCTTGGCGGCGATGGGGTCATGGGACGACTCCGGCTCAAGTTGTGGCGTCCGCATGCAGGCAACGTGTTTGGGGTCGTCCACTGCTGTTTGACTGTTCCTGGAGGCCGCCACACCTACAGATGATAGGAAATGGAGATCACCTGCTGTTTGTCAAGCCGTGAACTGATGTGTCACTCCTGGTCTCTTGGATGCCCACGATTGCTCCCGTCTTGTGGGCAAGGCCTCTAAACGCTACTACTTCGGCCGGGCACAGCATGGCTGTACCACACTCTTTGTTTAGTTTACCCCAGTCCCCATAGAGAAATAAACACACATCCGTAGGTCTCCTCCCTGTCGAGGGAACAACGTTGCTGCTCTTAGACTAGCTCATCACAACAACGATAAAGAAGAAGACAACCCTGGCGCTCTCGCATGTAAGTAGTTCCCCATGTCTCCCAGTCCCACGAGTTCCTCTTTGCAGACCATGCTTTGTCTCTCCTTCCCTTCCACTATGAAAGAGCGACAGGTGGTACTAGTATCATGTTGCTCTATGCTACTCCATCCACATTTTATAACATGGGTTCACTGCAGGGAGATACACATCCTTCCACGTTTTTTCTGAAGCTACAATATTTCACTAAATAATGGCTATTTATTATTCCTCGTGGCTATGAGCAGGGAGTTAGGGGACACGCAACTCCTCTAGGACCACTTTACTTTCTCCTATGAATTTAAGTACTAGTGGTTGGGGCGCGCCCTAGGCGCACCTCCTGAGGCGTCAGTTTGCGCACTAATCTAGCTGTTTTAGTTGTTAATGTTTGTGTGCAGTCCGCAGAGCGCCAGTTGCTAAAAAATACTACCTTTAATAGAACTAAATGCAGTTCAGTCATAAAGCATAGCAAGCTAGCAGGACGTATACATGGAAGTGCTGGTCAACTTGTGTGACGATTGTTGAAAAAATAATACACTGAATATAATTGCAGCAGCAGAGTGTTCGCTCATAAAGCAGAGCAAGCTAATAGGTCTTACAAAATGGATGACTGATCAGAGACACAACCAGCCTTTCCTCTAGTCAACACATGCATATCAAATTGCATGCAAAAAAACTAACAAGAGGCAAGAACTGGTTACTACAAACTGAACTCAACCATGGACATCACAACAACGTGGATGACTAAAAACTAATCAACCAATAAATACGATCTATTTTGTCTAAAATGGGAAGAGTGGAGAATGACAAGAGCAAAAGAATCGTCTTGGATCTTCTTGAAGGCCTTGCGCAGACGGTATGGCTAGATCACCAAGGCCTTTCTGTTCCCAACAACATCCATATGGATTATCTACTTACATTGCAGTGTTGATGTACATGTCCTCGAGGTCACCCTTGAGCTCCTGATTGCCTTTCTCCAAGTGAAATAAAGCCTACAGAGATATTAAGCAGCACAAGCATTTCAAACCTTGACAGACCTAAACGAAACAGTAGTTGTAGATACAGAAACGAAACACATGAATGGCACAAAGCCAGCGGCGAGAGGGATGCGAGATAGACGCTCACCTTTTTTTTTTCTTTTTTTCGAAAAGGGGGGCCTCCCCGGCCTCTGCATCAAAACGATGCATACGGCCGCCTTTATAAAAAGTAAATAGGTTCAGCAAGGTCTTAAAGTCTCGGAAAAGTAAAGAAAAGCTCACAAAGAGCCAATAAAACAATAGCCAAAAAAGCCACAACCGGTTGGCACAAGAAAGATAGGAAAGCTAATTGTCTATCCTATTACATGACTGTCATTCAAACCGGTTAAAGATTTCCCGTGCTACCATCTCCCACCGGATAGATCCAGTAACCAAACGCTCCCTGGCCTCCGTCGGAGTGAGTAGCGACCACATACGGATCAACGCAGTGGCCCGGAAGATTATTTTTTTCGAAAAGGGGGGACTCCCCGGCCTCTGCATCAGAATGATGCATACGGCCACTTAGATAAATAAAATTGGTTCAACAATGTCGTAGAGTCGTAAAACAAAATAAAGTCGAGCTCACATAGACCTCGACGCTAAAACAGAAAAAGGCCATAAAGCCACAACCGGCTGGCATAATAAAGATAGGAAAACTAATTGCCTATCCTATTACATGACCGCCATCCAAACCGGTTGAAGATATCCCGCGCTACCATCTCCCACCGGACAGATCCAGTAACCAAACGCTCCCTGGCCTCCGTCGGAGTGAGTAGGGACCACATACGGATCAGCGCCGTACCACGGAATACAACCTGCAAAAAATGAATAGTAGTTATTCTGTTAAAAGCCAAATCATTTCTGCAGTTCCAAATTGCCCATAACAACGTACAAACTCCTACACGAATGTGTCTAGCTGTAACGGACTCTATCCCATCCAGCCACGTTCCAAATAACGACCCGACCGAACTCGGAGGAGTAATGTTAAAGGCAATTTGCATGGAGCGGCACAAAATTCTCGCCAACGGGCACTCAAAGAAGAGATGCTTAATGGTCTCATCCCGATCACAGAAACTACACCTAGTAGATCCTGTCCAATTACGCTTAACCAAGTTGTCCTTTGTTAGAATGACCTGTTTATGGACAAACCACATAAACACTTTAATTTTCAAAGGAACTTTGACTTTCCAAACATGTTTGGAGCTAGGAATGACACTCGAGTTAATAACATCGATGTACATCGACTTAACGGTAAATTGTCCAGACCTAGTAAGTTTCCAACGCAACTGATCGGGCTGATGATGTAGCTGGACCTCCATCAGTCTACGCACCAGATGAAGCCAAGCTTCCCATCTATCACCAACAAGCACCCTCCTAAACTGGATATTAAGGGGAATGGCCTGCATAATCGTTGCCACTAGCGCATCACGGCGATGGACAATACGATATAGAGTTGGGTACTGTAATGCCAAAGGTGTATCACCAAGCCAAGTGTCCTCCCAGAAGCGAGTATCGTTGCCATCTCCGACAATAAACTTTGTTCTATTAAAGAAGGCTACCTTAACTTTCATAAGCCCCTTCCAAAATGGCGAATCAGTTGGTCTCACTGTCACCTGTGACAAAGTTTTGGATTGCAGATACTTGTTACGTAGAATCTGTGCCCAAGTCGCATCAGTCTCAACTGATAGCTTATATAGCCACTTACTAAGCAGGCATCTGTTCTTGACCTCAAGATTCTCGATACCCAACCCCCCTTGATCCTTAGGACGACAAATAACATCCCACTTGGCGAGTCTATACTTTCTCTTAAGATCATCACTCTGCCAAAAAAATCTTGATCGATAGAAGTCCAGCCTTTTCCTAACCCCAACTGGAACCTCAAAGAAAGATAGGAGGAACATCGGCATACTTGTGAGCACCGAATTAATAAGAATTAACCGGCCTCCATAAGACATAAGTTTGCCCTTCCAGCAACTAAGTTTCTTTTCGAACCGATCTTCGATACATTTCCACTCTCTGTTCGTGAGCTTACGATGATGAATGGGTATACCTAGGTAAGTAAAAGGTAAAGCCCCTAATTCACATCCAAACAATTGCCTATAAGCCTCTTGTTCCTCCTTGGCTCTACCAAAGCAGAACAACTCGCTTTTATGAAAGTTAATCTTTAAACCAGACAATTGTTCAAATAAACACAATACCAGCTTCATGTTTCTTGCTTTTGTCAAGTCATGCTCCATAAAGATGATTGTATCATCAGCGTACTGCAAAATGGACACACCCCCATCAACTAGGTTAGGCACCAAGCCACCTACCTGACCGGCGTCCTTTGCCCTGCCTATGAGAATTGCCAACATATCAACCACAATGTTTAACAAAATAGGGGACATTGGAAGATAACCTGCAAAAAATGAATATTTGATGTTCTGTTAAACACCAAATCATTTATGCAGATCCAGTCTGCCCACAATAAAGCACATACTCCTACGCGAATGTGGCTCGCTGTTTCGGACTCTATCCCGTTAAGCCACGTTCCAAATAACGTGCTGACAGAACTCGGAGGAGTAATGTTAAAAGCTATGTGCACCGTCCGCCATAGAACCTTGGCCAACGGGCAATCCAGAAAGAGGTGTTTGATAGTTTCATCCTGATCACAAAAGCTACACCTAGTAGGTCTTGTCCAGTTACGCTTTGCCAGATTGTCCTTAGTTAAGATGACTTGTTTATGTACAAACCACATAAACACTTTAATTTTCAACGGAACCTTGACTTTCCAAACATACTTGGAACTAGGAATGGAGCTAGAATTGATAACATCAAGATACATTGATTTAACTGTAAACTCCCCAGTCCTAGTAAGCTTCCAGCGCAACTGATCGGACTGTTGAGACAGCTGAACCTCCATCAGTCTACTCACTAAATGGAGCCACGCTTCCCAACGATTGCCGACTAGCGTCCTCCTGAGTTGAATATTAAGGGGGGCGGACTGAAGTACCGTTGCAACGTAAGCATCGCGTCGTTGAACAATACTATAAAGAGACGGGTATTGAAGCGTGAGGGGTGTCTCTCCTAGCCAAGTATCGTCCCAGAATCGCGTGTTGGCGCCATTTTCGATAATAAACTTTGTCCTATTGAAAAAGGCTAATTTAACTCTCATGAGCCCTTTCCGAAATGGCGAGTCCGTCGGCCTCGCTGTCACCTGGGACAAAGTTTTGAAATGAAGATACTTACTACGGAGAATCTGCGCCCATGTGTCTCAACAGATAGACGCTCACCTGCAGGACGGTATCCTCGAATTCGGAGGTCTCGACGCCCTGTCCTTCTGGATCTTCTTCCTGGTTGTGGACATCTTGATCAGTGTCATTACATGAGGTGAAATCAAACCCTTCTCTGCATCTTTAATCATCTTGCAACAGAAGTGCACGCAATCTGGTAAACAAATTACATTCCTATTTGGTTGTCCTTGCAAAAATGTTTGTTCTTTGACATGCATAAAACCGACATTTTTTATGTCAAAATTTCTTTTGCAAACGGAAGGGTCATCCAATAGTGCATCGGGGACTTAATGCCCAGACATCTACAATTTCCTCCAAATCAGACCAAAGAAGGTCACACATGGCACCATCATGAAGCACTTTCTGCTTGCGATCTACTCCCTCCGTCCCAAAATAAGTGACTCAACTTTGTACTAAAGCTAGTACAAGGTTGAGTCACTTATTTTGGGATGGAGGGAGTATTGTTCTGCTGGGGGCACATGATAATAAAATAGTAGAAATCAAATGCATAAACTACAAAATATAACATTGGAGAATAATTTATCTGATCTCGTAATAGCAGGGGAAAGGCCACCATGGACACTGAAGATTTTGTTCTCGATAAGTGCAGACAAACCTCCCAAGAAGAAGTTAGGGCAGTGCCAGGTAGGGACGCACCCCTTTCACTTTCTTGTTTGTGTCATGGGAAATATGCAAGCACAGTCAAAATACTTGACTACTTGTGGCAGGCGACCCTGCCTTGAGTTGTTTCCCGCAAAAAAAAAAAAAGCAGTCAGTAACACTACACGCTATTTGAGAATAAGAAGCGCCTCATGTTGCTAGAGTTACAATACCTACCCCTAGGTATTCTTTGTTCATTTCCTCCCAAATTATCTTTCCGTACTGTGTCTCTTCCTCATTGTGAAGATACCCGTCAACCTACAAAATTAATGGAGAATTAGAGATAACAAATAACAAATAACCTATCACATACATCATATGCCCAGAAGTGATTATGCGTCCAAATACTTGAACCGCCGATGAGCGGATGTTTTCTCGACTATGTAAGGTATAACTGCTATCAAGGAAATTAGGTTCAACACGTCCCCCCTACTATTTCCTGGCAACAGTAATCCAAATGAATGGTAGAAAACGATCAAACCAATGATAACAATGATTTAGGTAAATAATCATCAGGAGACACAAAACATTCAGCAAGGTTCAGACTATGCTATCATCAGTGGGACTATAGGGAACCTTAGTAAAAGTTAGGACAGTTTGACTAATATATGAAGGCTTTTTTTAAGAAATTCAGATTTGTTTTATAATAATACAAAATTATATAGCGATCCAGAAGAGTGATTTACACTACTGCCGGAGCTTTGTCCTCTTATTAATTATGTTCCTCAAGGCGAAAGTAATTAATGGTATAGCGAGCAGTACAACTTAATGGACATCTGCACATGTGGCGGGCATACTTCTGCTGTTGCTTTCTCACCCAAAAGTGAATTGGATACAATGCTAGGTCTTCAGACTACATTTAAGGCAACTAATTGTCGTCCCTGAACATAGTGACGGCAACATAAGTAGCGAGTTAACTAAGTTTTTACCCAGGACATTATTTTTTCTCCCAGTGACCTTTCTTATTTCTATCACAACTACACCATTGTAGAGCAAACCGTAGCTAGTTACATCGAGAAAAATAATGGCCATGGACATCAAAGTGTGAAATATCCCATATCACCAGTAACTAATTTCCATATCATATTTAGCTTTGTGCAATTAGGATTTTACTACAACTATTCTAACTTCCAAAACAAAATATGGAAGAATATGTTCCCTTTCTAATAAACATCTGTGAAGACGGTAACTGATACAAAGACAGAGTGAGCAGAAGTGGATACCGGTTTCTCAGGTGGGGATATGCCCCCCTAGTGCTTTCCAGAAAACTATCAATTCCCTATTTAAGTTGAATAATAATATCTAGGGTATCACATGTAAGCAAAGAGCAGGACTAAACCATAATAATGTAACCAATAGTAAGGTCCTCTTTTTTACCTTGTTCGCCAAGGGAGATGACACATGGCTCTTGCTTATAGTAGTAAAACGAGGCTGACAAAAGAATAAATAAATCCATCAGTCATAACATATGTGCTAATATACAACACTATACCTTGCCACCAATTGCCATGAGAACTCAAACACGTTCAAAGATGGACGTATAAAGGTACCTCCACATCATCAATATCAGAAAAAACTTTCTAGATCAGCATCAGCTTTACTCTTTTTCACCTAAGGATGACAAATAGCATTCAGAAGTTGATCAGGAGCAATCAACTTGACAACATGAACCCAAAAGCGTCCAGGTAGACTGAACTGAAATTACCATTGCATGCTACAGGTAGCTAATACACATTCCGTGTCAGGATCCTTTAAAGCTAGATGAAAATTCAAGTAGAATTGGGTATATCAGTGTATTGTCTCTGCTTCTTTTGAGCGATCTGTAATGTGCAAATAAATGGAGTCAGAGTCCATAGGCTGGAGTTTGCACGCCTGAAAAATGGATATGAAAATATGAGAGTGCTAACTTCTTCATACTATTACTACCAAATACTTTGTACACAGGCGTTCGAACAAACATATTGTGTGCACCAGCAAAACAAAATACTCCCACAAAATCTTGCAAACATGGCAAGAGGTCAAGTGAAATGAAGCAAACCGGAGTGCAGCACCGGACCCAAACTGTTAGCATCACTCAGATAATAGTTACGTACTATTTTTGTTATGGTGAATACAAACAGAAGCACAAAGAGTTAGGTATTGGCTGTGATAAAGATACGATTTTTAGATAACATCATACACTAAATAAATAGATCGATAGTTACCTATTTTTAACATTTGATTTCTCTATATCTTGAAAGTGCCATGAGCTCTTTTCTCCTGTCAGAATACACAAGAAGCAAATAACAAGGCATGGTGTATTATCATCAGGTGAACAACAATAACCAAAGGACTAAAGCATTGTGCTGATCCGAGCAATAAATAGGAAAGAGGATGCATGATATCGTGATCTCACCTGGGGCAAAAATCCTCCTCTGCACTGGACATCCTCGACACAGACAGAAAGCTTCAAATTCTTCAGTAGGAGATCCAAAGAAAATGACTCACATCTCCATCCCCACATTCTTCCCATCCAGTGTGGGTTTCAGATCGACGCAGACGACGTCGTGGGGTGTGTGCTGGGGCCTGCCACGGCGGAGTAGGGGCCGACGACCACATGGACATCGTCCGGGTTGTGCTCGTCCTCCTGCTGCATCCTTAGGATGAGAGCTCACGCCGCCGCCCGCCTTCTAGCTCTTGCCGTCGCGGCTGTGGGAACGAGCAGCGCCGCACCTTCCTACCACCGCCACTGCGCGAGAGCTCAGATCCGTAGGCGCAGCGGCGAGCGGAGGCGTCGGGCCCGAGCCCCGAGCCAGTCAGAGAGGCGCTGATCAGGGAGAGTCGCCGCGTTGCTTCACCATGGTGCAGAGATGAGGGGAGGGGCAGGGCGGGGAGGGGAGGCGGCAGAGAAGGGGAGGGAGTGGCTGCGGCGAGGGAAGGGAAGGGGTGAGGTTTTCCTTCGTGAGGAAGGCAAATCCTCCTGGTTATCTTGCCACGACACACAAAGATTATTTTCTCCAATCAAAACGAGGCGCTCCTGCCCAACCCGTTCACTAGCTCGAGTTTTCTTTTGTCCTACCTGTGCCGACGTGGCTAGCGCGAGTGATCCCTCTTTGCGCGACCTGTAATGGGTTTAATAATTGGTGCTACTCCTTATAGAGCGTTAGTGCAAGGCACTACAGTTATACTAGCTTAGACTTCTAGTGATCATATGATGTGCACTGCGAACAAAATAAGGTTCAGTAGTGAGCTTAAGTATTTGCAAGAAACAATGATGATTAATTAGACACAAGTGTTAGCTGATATATATTTTAGTTGCACAATGATGGTTGGCACCATCTTTCCATGGACAAATTTCTTAATGACCTCTTTGATCAGTATTGTTTTTGTGGGAATTGTTAGAATATAAACGTGTTTAGTTAGAGATAAGAGAGATGGAGATAGAATTAGTTTTAATATACTATGACTTGTCTTGTACTCCAAGTCTCATCGCATGTTGTACTCTATATATACCCTTACGAGGGTCAGATCAATACAACAAAACAATATTCATCCATTCAATATTTTCCACATGGTATCAGAGCGGTTAGTCTCACGACGCCGATCCTAGGACTTCTCACCACTTCCGCAGCGCGCCGCCTCCGAGGAGATTAATCTCTTCACCTCGGGGGCACGGCATCCGATCGATCAAAGATGTTGAGATCGGTTCCTTAGTTAGATTAGATCAATTTCTCAATTTTCCAATTTCGGTTAGATTAGTTCTTCTTTAGACACCAATGAATCTGAGGCCCTATTATCTCAAAAATCACAGGAAACCGGTGGAGAGATCGGTTCCAAAAATCTCCACCTCCAAATCCAGTGCATGGTGGTGCACTGCTGGCGTACAGGTCGACGTAGTACCAGACCCGACGATCCTAGCGGACTGATATGCTTCGACAACACGCAGCATCGGCCTGGCGGGTCTTCGCCGCGCATCTCCACCGATGCGTCCACGACCGGCGCCTCTGAACGAGCCAGCACATGCAACACCGGGCGCGACCGTGATCCAGAGGAGCAAGCCGGGCGCTGGCGGTCCGGGAGCAGGCGCTTTCATGGCCGGGCGATGCAAAACGCTCAGCAGCCGCGGCCTAGGCAGGCCGATGGAGCGGCGCCACCAAACAGTGTCCAGATGCCCTCGACACCAGTCGGCGTTGTTGGCCCAGACCCGACGCCAAGTACTTTCTGGCGACGGCAACGACCGACGATGAACGACGATGAAGACAAAGCGAAGCTAACTGTCTTGGTTTCTGCCCCAAGGCTCGAGCGTTCTTGATCGATTGACACCGTAGCCTGCGATGTGCACGTACAAGCTAAGCCTCCAATCTAGTTGATTGATTCCGGCCCAAACACAAGATGCACGTATGCACACAAGTCGCTAGATTGATAGCAAGAGGAACGTGTCGTTCCTGCTACTTCTTTATTGCTTTGATGTGTTAGATTACATGGGCCAGGTACATGTATATATATACTAGTTTAGACTAGCTACCTACATGACCGGATCGGTCCGGACTACTAATCCTAGTTGGACTAGGAATCCTACAAGACCACGTACACCTGCCATGTACTAATTCATGTTTAAGTCTAACAATCACCCCCCTAAACATGATGTGGTCCTACACGACGTCATCACGTCATAGCTCCGACGCCGATCCTTGTTCGCATCTTCAAGTGCTTCTCTCTGTCCAAAGTCTTGGTTAGGATGTCCGCTAACTGATCATCGGTGCAACTATAGTTGACCTCCATCTTACCTTCTTCCACGCAGTCTTTTATGTAATGATACATCGTATCAATGTGTTTGCTCCTATCATGCCGCACTGGATCTTTGCATAGAAAAATTGTAGACTCACTGTCAACATTGAGCACCACTTGTTCCGGATCTCGATCCATGAGATCACCCTGTAACCTTCCTAGCCACACACATTGACACCCCGCAATGGTACCAGCAATATACTCTATTGCATTAATTGCGGGTGCTTTGCTCTTCTTACCCAGCTCAAGACAAGGTTCCATTGGAGCGTCAATTGGATTGCAATATTTCATGGCACGGCTTTCAAGTACCTTCCTTCTGTATGCCTCCTGGCATAATGTGATCCCCTCCATTTTTTGATATACCTCTATCCCGTGGTAGTAGCTCAAAAGACCGAGATCATGCATCTTGAAAAGCTCTTTCATCTGTAGCTTGAACTTTGCAATCAACTCTTCATCTGCTCCGGTAATTAATAGGTCGTCGACATAGATGCCAACTAGTAGACGATCCCTTCCTTCACCTCGCTTGTATATTGCATGCTCTAGTGGGGCTTTCTCAAATCCAAGAGAAATCAATGTCCTACCAAGTTTGATGTTCCACTCCCGAGGTCCTTGCCATAGCCCATACAAGATTTTGTGTGATTTTAGTACCTTGTGCTCTTCTCCCTCTTTGATGAAATTTGATGGTTGATTCACATACGCATCTCCTTCTATCTCGCCATTCAAAACCGTAGAGTTTACATCCATGTGATGTACCTTCCATGAGTCCTGAGCCGCGAGAGTGATGAGTAATCTCACCGACTCCATCTTTGCAATGGGAATGAACACTTCTTCGAAGTCCACACCTTCCTCTTGCACATACTCTTTGGTTAGTAGCCTCGCTTTGTGCTTCATGCACCCTTCAACATCTTTCTTGACCTTGAATTCCCACTTGAGCTACATAGCCTTTTCACTTATGGGAAGATCCATAAGCTCCCATGAATTATTGTCATGGATCGACCCCAACTCTTCTATCATAGCATGACGCCAACACTCCTTTGTATTTGCGTCCACAAATTTCGCCGGTTCCTCGGCGCTTGCTAGACACCGTCGCCCACTCCCGTTCACCATTACCGGGTTAATCATCCGAAGAAATTTCTCCGGATATGGGTGTAACTCCGGCTGTAGATGTTCGGGTGTAGGTGGTGTCCTTTCCTCCACATGCGCTGTCGACGTCCCTCCTAGACTGGTCGGCAGCACCGCAGTTGTAGCTGAGCTCACGTCCACACACAGGCCACCAGACCAAACCCCACGCAGGCCACCAGGCAATGTGCCTTGCCCATTACCACCCGTGGATTGGCCTGTCTCCCGGTCCGGCTCCTCTTCTGATGCGTCACATGTGCCTATATCTTTTGCTTTGCATGCTGAGACGTTGCTGCTGCTGCCTTGTGCACTACTTGGTAGGCTTCTAGTATGAGAGCACTCCTGCTTGCTTGCTAGTAGGCTCCTGCTACAGCGGTCAGCGCATTGCATGCTGCTCCTTGGCTCGCGTGACGCAGCAGACTGGACCGCCGGTCGCACGTAGGTTCTCCGACGAAAGCCTGGACCATCCACAATGACAGCGGGACCTTTTTGCCCCACTTTGCCATCCTCTGACGTGACGCCTGTGCTTTTTATGGCGCTGTTTGCCGTCGTGTACATGCCTGGTGCGCCTCCAGCACCAGGGCACTCCTTGCTTGCATGTGCAGCTGGCACTACACCTCCGGGCCGATCGCACGCAGCGCCCGCTGCACCCGCGCGGGGTACACAGCTTGCCAGCGCATTTGGTCTACATCACGACACGACGCCGGTGCTTCTCTTCTCGTGGACTTCCGACATCACGGACGTCTTTGTTCTTTCAGGATGCAGCACACAAAGGTTGCTTCTCCATGGCCGAGCGCACGCGGCAATCGCTGCTTCCGCTCCAGCAAAGTTGGCACTTACGTTCATAGCACTGACATAAGTTTCGGAATCACTCCCCGCATCTGTAGCTTCGACACAGGTTTCCGAACCACGATCATGATGGCAAACTTTTTCTTCTGCAAGTTCGACAATTTCTTTAGTCAACGCTTGAGAGTCTGGATCCTCCTCGTCCACCAGTTTACACATCAACATCATGTCACCATCATCTTCTTGCTGGACAATGAGCGCCTTCTGCTTCGGTGCTTCCTCGCAGTCAGCCTTGAAGTGGCCGAGGAGACCACAGTTATAACACCTCACTTTCCTGATGTCAAACTTTCTCCTCAGCTCGGTGGTGGTGCAGCCTCATCGTCTGAGTCGTCGTCGGAGTCGGCGAAGTTCTTTCTAGCCGAACGCTGCTTCCCCTTCTTCTTGCTGCTGCTCATGGATCCGCCTCTCTTTTCTAGGGCGATCCACTGTGCCTTCGTGAGCATCACAAGCTCGTCGTTCCTTCCGTCCCCAAGACTGTACCGCATACGCTCATCGTGAGCCTTGTACCGTCCGACGAGATCGTCGATGGAGAGAGTCGCGAGATCGACGCACTGCTCGATCGCCGTGACAATTTGCAGGTACCGGGGAGGGGCCGCACTCAAGAACCGCCGGACAACCGAGGCCTCCGTGAGGTTCTCTCCAAGCGCGCGAATCCGATTGACAAGAGTAGCCACCCGTGAAGCGAACGCATCCACGGACTCATTGTCGCCCATGACCAAAGTCTCATAGTTCCTTAGGAGAGTTTGGAGATTGGCTTGCTTGACGCGAGTGTGTCCCTCGAACATGAGTTTCAGCGTATCCCACACCTCCTTCGCCGTTGCTTTGGCGATCAGGTGCTGGAGGACATCCATCGGCATCACCGAGTAAATCGCCGACGCCGTCTGCCGATCCTTCCGGTGCTCGGCTCCCTCCTTCTTGAACGCGTTGCCTCCTGGGTCAACCGCGTCCCATAGCTCGTTGGCGCGGAGACCACACTCCATGAGGGCCTTCCAGACCCCGAAGAATCTTAAAGGCTACTCGGTGACCTCACTGACAAGGAACCGGAAGGAGTGGTGCTCTACGTTGACAACAAGTCCACGATTGCTCTATGTAAGAATCCAGTGCATCATGATAGAAGTAAGCACATTGATATAAGGTATCACTACATACGGGATTGCGTGAAAGAAGGCAAGATTGAAGTCAACTACATTTGCACTGATGATCAGCTTGCAGATATCCTGACCAAGTCTTTGGGGCGACAGAGTTCACGGAGATGCGGGGAAGGATCGGCGTCCAAGCTGTGAAGTGAGGACATCGTGGTTTGGGGGGGGGGGGGGGGGGGGGGGTGATTGTTGGAATCAACCACGTAGTGTGACCAGTCCGGTACGGACTTGGTACAGCCACCAAGTAGGATTTGTATTTGGACTAGGACTAGGACTAGTAGGACTAGCTTAGGTAATATATATATTGCTGTACCCCGTGTAATCAGACCAGATCAAATCAATAAAGTGCAAAGGCTCGACACGAGCCTTTTGGCCAACTCGGCAAGTCTGCGTATTGTGTTCCGACGACTTGGTCTACGGTAGCTAGCTAGACACGAGAATCCATCCACCAGAATGCTTGCCTGCTTGTTTACCGCTGTACGTGCACGTCTCCGTCGAAGCAGCCGGAAGCAATCGGCTGTAGCTTGTACGTCTCTGCGTATTGTCTGAGAATACTCGACAACAGCATCAGCAAGGTCGGGTCTGTGTCAACAGGCGTCCTGATGCTCCCGCAAGCAGCAGCGAAGGCCACGCGGACGTCCGATCACGGGAGGGCATAGCTCCCGCACAAGTCTCTCTCGAGCGGATCTCCTGCCGAAAGCAACTCGCGTACGCAGATCTCCGACGTGGGCGGGCGTCTTCAGCCGTGGGCGTAGAAGGCCGAGCAATCAATTCCCGTTCAATCTGGTGGGCATCAACTTGGTCAACAACTCCAGCAAGCGCAGGCCACGTGCACGGGCGTGGACTCCACAACTAGCTTCAACTTCGACGGCATAGATCCTCGTCACTTAGGGAGCACTCCCTCTGACCTCGACGGCATAGATCCTCGCCACTTCGATCTGCTCGACCTTAAGCATCCTTTCACGGAGGATGAGATTTGGAACGCCGTGAAGAATCTGCCTACGGGCAAAGCACCCGGTCCGGACAGGTTCACGGCGGAATTTCTGTGTGCATGCTGGACCACGATCAAGACCGACATCTGTGAAGCCTTCGACAAGCTCTACGTCATGAATGGCATGGGATTCCAGAAGCTCAATGAAGCATTGCTTGTTCTACATCCCAAGAAACCGGACGCGGCCGCGCTCTCTGACTACAGGCCGATCAGCCTGATTCACATCGTCGCCAAACTTTTCGCCAAGGTCCTCTCCCTTCGTCTGGTGCCTAGGATGAGCCAGATCGTCTCCGCCAACCAGTGCGCATTCATCGCCGGCCGGAGCGTGCACGACAACTTCCTCCTTGTCCAGCAAACGGCGTGCGTGCTTCACAACCTCAAGGCCCCGCGCATCCTTCTCAAGCTCGACATTGCGAAGGCGTTCGACACCGTATCCTGGCCCTTCCTCCTTCAAGCTCTTCGCCACCTTGACTTCGGGCATCGCTGGTGCGAATGGGTGTGCATCTTAGTCTCCACTGCATCCACGCGGGTTCTCATCAACGGCAACCCAGGCCCCCGGGTGGATCATGCCTGCGGGCTCCGCCAAGGCGACCCGATATCCCCGCTCCTCTTCGCGATCGTGATCGACACCCTAAACTCTCTCCTCCAGCACGCGGTCAGTGCGGGAATGCTACAACGGCTAACCACCCGCCATGCCGCTTCCAGCATCTCTCTGTACGCTGACGATGTGGTCGTCTTCTGCCACCCGACCACCACGGAGCTCGCCACCATCCGCGTGCTGCTCCGGATCTTCGGCGAGGCCTCGGGTCTCCGCACGAACTTCGTCAAGTGCTCGGCCACACCCATACGGTGCGATGAGGAGGTGGCTTCGACCATCGACTCCACGCTCGCGTGCGCAGTCACCAGCTTCCCCTTGGTATACCTGGGCCTGCCATTGTCCATGCGCAAGACACCCTCCTCGTCCTTGCTGCAGCTCGTGGACAAGATCACGCGGAAGCTGGCCACTTGGAAAGCCGCGCTCCTGACCCGTGGCGAGCGCCTTCTGCTCGTGCGCCACGTGCTCTCCGCCATGCCCGTGCACTTCCTCATGGCTATCGCCATCAACCCGACTATTCTCAAGAAGATCACGCGGATCATCCGTGACTTCCTTTGGCATGGCCGGCGCGACGCCAGATCAGGCAGCTGCCTTGTTAGCTGTCCTCATGTTTGTCGACCTCTCGAGTTCGGCGGACTTGGCGTGTGTGACTTGCACCTCACCGGGATCTCCATGTGCTTCCGCTGGCTCTGGCTCAAAGCCATCAACCCCTCGCGGCCTTGGCATCACCTGCAGCTCCCAATGGACGATGTGACGTCTTGCTTCTTCCGCGCCTCCACATCCTGGCACCTTGGAGATGGGAGAACTTGCCTCTTTTGGAGCGACCACTGGCTTGACGGCCAGGCCGTCTCCGAGCTCGCCCCTGGCCTTTTCTCTCTCGTGCCAAATCGGCGCAGGCGGCGCACCTTGGTATGTGAGGGCCTCGAGCAGCATGCAAGGATTCGCGACATCCACGGCGCGCTTGGGATCCCGGACGTCCTCGAGTACATCAACCTTTGGCGCAAGCTCCAAGGCGTGACCCTAACCACCACGCCTGACAAGATATCCTGGCGTTGGACGACAAATGGCATTTACTCGGCCAGGTCTTGCTATCACGCTCTCTTTCACGGATCCACTACACCGCCCTCCTGGAAGCTTCTTTGGAGGAGTTGGGCCCCTCTCAACAGCAAGATTTTCCTCTGGCTTGCCTCTCTGGACCGGTGCTGGACGACCGAGCGCCGCGCATGTCACGGCCTCACGCACGACACCGTTTGCATCCTCTGCCATCAGGAGACGGAATCCATCGACCACCTCTTAGCTGGATGCGTTTTCGCCCGGGTCACCTGGCATGAAATCCTGGCCTGGTGCCGGCTCATCACTCCGCCCATGGATGGCGCGACGACCTTCTTCGCTTGGTGGGCGCTCGCGTCCGCCACCTCGCCGAGCAGCCTGCGCAAAGGGCTCAACTCCATCGTCACTCTGACCGCTTGGGCAATTTGGAAGCATCGCAACGCCGTCATCTTTGACGGCCTGCACCCCTCCACCGATGATCTTGTGCTTTCCATCCAGGATGACGCTCGCCTATGGGCTAAGGCCGGCGCCAAGGGACTAGCCGCTATTATTCCTGTAACCTGATCACTTGTAGCGAGGCTGAGCATCCTCCTTCCCCTGCTTGCTGCATCCCTCCAGACGCCTTCTAGTGCACGTCCGCATGGATGCCACCTATACCAACTTCTTTCTCCCTCTATCAATGAAATGATACGCTACTAAACGTATTCACCAAAAAAAACTAGCTTCAACCAGATCGTGGGCCACGTAACCACGTCCCACATGCCCATATGCGACCATGAGCGGTCCAGCCCTCGCGGGACATGAGCAACGATGCGCAGGACCTGCCTCATCTACACCGAGCCGCCGACCAGCACCCGCACTGAGGATGAGCCGCCGACCTGCACATGCACTGAGGACGATCCACTCTTTCACCGAGCCGAGCTACATCATCTTCTGCATGGCTGTATCGACCGCCGTCGCCAATGTGTACTGCACGGCTACACTGACGTCTTTGCATCGAGTCGAACAACATCAAGCTGTACGACTACGCCAGGCTACGAGCCAACATACTTCTTTGACATGGCACGACATCGACACTTCGTCGCCGCGGAGGGACGCCTTCAAGCGACGCATTATCACGACACGCCGCTGCAACGTCATCGCCAACACTT
The DNA here is from genome assembly GCF_002575655.3 of Aegilops tauschii subsp. strangulata. NCBI lineage: Eukaryota > Viridiplantae > Streptophyta > Magnoliopsida > Poales > Poaceae > Aegilops > Aegilops tauschii. Next base: position 74,823,681 of record NC_053041.3, read on the forward strand.
CATCGCTAAGGTCTTTATCAACGTGCTCTTCACCAACATCTTCATCAAAATGCCGCCGCCGCATCGTCCACAAGATGGACACATAGTGTCCTCTGACAGACTTTTCTGCAATATGCGACCTTGATGACGGCAATGACCGCGTCACGACGACGGCATCGACCGTGTCATCCACAACGGCACGACTGCATCGACATGGCGTCACTATAGTGGCGACCCCTACATGGCCACACGGTACTGGCAATACCGATGTGTGCTCGATGGGTTTCCTCCGGTCCTAGCAAAACTGGTGGACTCATGCCGACGACACCCTCTGACATCCGCAAGGTGCATCGTACACGACTGCAGCTCCGTTATCTACAACCATAGAGCTATTTTTTGCGCCTCCGGCTTTGTGTGGCTTCATCATCCATGGCGACAACACCATCGACCACGACTACCTCGACCATGGCTACATCATCATGATCGGCTACCTCGACATCGACATTAATGGCTTGGTCTACAGCAACACATCGGCAACAACTCCAGTCAACAGCGTACGCGTTGTCACCAGCGTCCATGCCACTCCCGCTGTGACTGCGGGATGGAATAGAGGAGAGACACGAAAGGCACCAGAAAGGGACACAGTCACTGCCCTAGGTGCCAACCCATCAGAGACGCAGTTGATGATGACGTAGCGGAGAAGACGACGGAAACGCAAGACTTCAAATTCAGTCGTACTCGTCCGCTACACTCCCGCTACGACTGAGGGGGAATGTTAGAATATAAACGTGTTTAGTTAGAGATAAGAGAGATGGAGATAGAATTAGTTTTAATATACTATGACTTGTCTTGTACTCCAAGTCTCACCGCATGTTGTACTCTATATTTACCCCTACAAGGGTCAGATCAATTCAACAACACAATATTCATCCATCCAAAATTTTCCACTGGAAGTTGAGAGGATTTGAACTCTAAGGATATTTTTCTATGAAAGCCCATTAAATTGTAGGATCGTTTGTTTCCTGTTCACCAAAAAAAGAATTCCCATGTCATTTTAGGGGACAATTACTGTGCGTTGAAACCATTCAGCATTCCACGGAACACAACATCTCAATTCTGCGGTTTTTTCATTCCCAGGTTTTCAAGTTCATGCAATCAAAAGAAAAAGCCCTAATAATGCATGGATAAAAGATAAAACAATACCACCTGGCGGAACAGGTACTTCTGGTCAAGCAAGTTAGTGTGAACGTCAAGATTCTTATCCATGTGTTCCCGGTTTCTCTCAATCGCGCATGTTAAGTTACTAACATTTTGCCCCCAATCAAAACTGAGGTCTAAAACATGGATCCGGCTTGCCTGCTCCCATCCGTGCTCCCATCCGTGCTCCCACTTCATCCTACGGCTGTTCTTTTTCCCTTTTTTTTTCTAATCTAATCATCTCCCCCCTGATTTTCAGGGGGTGGGGCGGGGCCTTATTTTCTTCCAATCAAATCAAGCCACGTATGCGGGAGCACGGATGGGAGCATGGGAAGGGGTGGGGCGGGGCCTTATTTTCTCCCTCCGTCGCGAATTAAGTGACGCAGGAGAATTTTTTTTTGCACTAATGTCAATTTTACACTACAGTCCAGTACATTTTAAATTCTGACTTCAAGCTCCCCAGCCCCCTCGCGATCCCCAGCACCTCGCCGGGGCAGGATCTCACCAGCACCTCCTCTTCCAGCGAGCTCACCTCAAGCTCCTGCTGGCGCCCCTCAGTTCTCCCTCAAGCTGCTCGCGCTCAAGGCGCTCAAGGAGCTCAAGGCCCTCAAGCTCGCACTCCAGGATCTGCTCGCCGGAGGTCCTTCTCCCCCTGCCGCCGGTGGAGCTCCCTCCTCAAGCTCCCTCAAGGTCCCGCTGCACGTTGGAGCCCCTCCCCGCCAGGATCCTACTCGAACTCCAGGCTCTGCTCACCAGACCTCCTTGTACCCCTGTCGCCGGTGGAGCTCCCTCCTCAAGCTCCCTCAAGGTCCCGCTGCACGTTGGAGCCCCTCCCCGCCAGGATCCTACTCGAACTCCAGGCTCTGCTCACCAGACCTCCTTGTACCCCTGTCGCCGGTGGAGCTCCTGCTCCCCTTGCCCCACGGACCCTGCAATTCACCGCACCTCCACCACACTCCAGGGTCCAGGCTGCTGCTGAACTCCAGGCTCCAGGCTCCTGCTGCTTCTCCTCGACCACACCTGCAATTCTTCTTGTGCAAATTTAGAAGCAATTTGATGATTCCAGCAGTAGCTCAATTCTAGAGGTATTCAAACTTTCCCTAACATGAAAAAATGGTTGCATGCCTAATTCAGATGCAAGTTGAACAAGGATTGACAAGACAAGTGGCTGGTATAGTGATAGCCCTGTTCAAGAATTCGTCCGATTAACCAGTTAACTTGTCGGTTAATCCATACTCATGGGGTCACCGAGTAGCCGATAAACTGATAAATCGTCCAATTAATTGATTAAATGGCCGATTAACTTGCTGATTAGCCTATTAGTCCCCTACTCGCCAGCCAACCGAGCAGCTACCAGTTAACGATTTCCTCAAGAATGAGTGATAGTCAAATTTATGTTTGCTCGGCAATCAAAAAGTGGATCTGTTACAACAATTTTCAAAGAGCCTATGGTTCCTTTTTTCTGGAGTATGAACATTGATGTTATTCTCAAACACGAAAACCAGAAATCAGCAACTTTATAAAGACATGTGTAGCCAGACGGGTGCAAAAATGTTAAAAACCAGAAATCAACACCATTCAAGTTCATTCTACTCTTAGTTTAACACAATGCCCTGCAGATAAAAGAGAGAAATATGAAGGCTAATTTGAATTCTGCAGCTCAGACATTACTGAAAGAATACATGCTGACCATCTGGGCATCAGGAAGAACATATAGAAGGATACAACCACAATACAAATTGCTTGTCTGCACCTTGCATGAACATGTGGGAGAATTTGACAACTGGATTATTTCATTCCTTACACTAGACATGACAGATGAGTACACGACGGAAGCAAGAGAACAGTTGTAATTTGTGATTTGGACATGCTTGTTAAAGTCATTCATGGAAATATGTCTATAAATTAGTAAAGGTAGATTACCGGCAGCGAAGGAAGCAATTTTCACCTTCAAATGGCCTTGATGTATCCTTTCACCTTCAAATGGTCTTGATGTATCCTTTCACCTTCAAATGGTCTTGATGTATCCTTTCACCTTCAACCAAATGATCTGTTGTGTACACAGAAACATTAGCAATTTCTACTCCTCATTTTTAACGGACTGGATCAATTTTGTTTTTCTTCCTTAACAGATTATTTCTCCAGCAGTTTGAAGCAACTGTTTCAAGCAGCAGTAGCAGCACATACCTGCAATAGCAGCAGCAGCCATGAACACCACCACCACCACCACCAGCAGCAACACCAGCACCATCAGTAACCAAAACATACCTGCAGGTAGTTTTCAAAACATTCAGTTAAATTTATTGTAAAAATTCAGTAAACATATAGTAAAATTGACTGATTTGAGTTAACTGAGTTAACTGAATTTTCAGTGTGGTTTTTCTGTAAACTGTTTAACAAAACTTTGCTGAAATAGCTAGATGACTCTTTGCATGATTTAACCTCTACTTGCAATGGCTAGATGACTTACCCTTTGCTCCTTATTTAACAGGAGACGAGATGTTGCTGGATGAGGAAGAAGCAATTCATCAGGAAGCAATAAGAAGAACTTCAGTGAACCTGTCAGATGAGGAAAGATTGCTGTTTATTTTGCTTTGAAAGTGATCAAGAGCAGAGATGGAGCTATTCAGCCAGAGGACAAGATACTCATTGCAAGCCTAATGAATACAGGCATACGAACGGTTGAAAGAATATGGAAAGATGCAAATAAACAAAATGCAGAAGGCAAAGAAGTGGTTGTCGCAAGCAAAAAATCAGGTAGAGTTGGAAGAAAGAGAAAGAACTTGGATCTGTCAAGGGCATCGACAATCCCACTCAACAGAAGGAGAACAGTTCGAGCTCTAGCAAGGTCTCTTGGTATTCCCCGCTCGACCCTACACAGGAGGTTCCAGTTAGGTGAGCTGAAGCGTGTCACTAGCACCGTGAAGCCTACCCTCAAGCCAAATAATAAGATTGCAAGACTGAAATTTTGCACGTCCATGCTCGATGAGCTTTGGATCTCAACTTCACGTCCTCTTTTTTCAAGCCAATGACAGACATGGTCCATATAGATGAGAAGTGGTATGATATGACAAGAGTGAAGAATACGTACTATCTACTCCCAGAAGAACGTACACCAGAGACAAGAGCTTGTTTGATGCTCGAACATGACAGTGCTCCTATCAGCAAGCAATGAGTTGGAGTAACACATTGAGTTACTCAATAACAATAGGAGCCTAACAAAAAATTACTCCAAACACAATTGGAGCCTAACAGTTGGAGTAACACCCATTTAGTCCATTCACAATTTTTAGTCTATTAAGTTTAACCGAATCAAGCATCAAACAAGGCAAATTGCACATATTCCAAACACGGCTCACAATTGCACATCAAGACCATGCCGACAATACTCCACATACAACTGGACAGAAAACTTAGGCTCAAGCATCAAGCATCAAGACCATGCTTGACAGTAAACACATTTAGATTTACAGAGCCTGACATTTAGATTTACTGTCAAGCATCAAGCACACATGAACCTACAATTTTCACAATTTGTAGGTGATGTGATGCACATACAACTTGCTCTGAAACTTGACATTAACTCCATGAAACTTGCTCTGGAAATCAGGAGCATCAATATTGCACACATCAATTAAGAAAATTTAGCATATTACAGTACCTACAGTAACTGTACTCATGTAAACAGAGCATCCAACACACAATAGCATTCAGTTACTGTATTTAGTTTTTCAGCGAAATCCACTTGTACTCCATGAACTAATCCACTAGTACTCCATGAACCGAATGCTAAATTGGCAAAAACACAGGAGGAAGAACTCACCAACAGTGGTTGTAGCCGATGCAGAACACAGCTCTGTCGCGGTTGCGGCAGAGAGAGCACCGCCGTCGTCCATGCACGGCGAGGAGGAGGTCACCGCTTCATACCAACACCACGGGCATCGAGGAGGAGCACCAGGAAGCGCCGGAGGACACGCTGGAGGTCGCGGACGATTGCATCGCCACCGCAACGGCGCCACTGGACCGAGCTTCACCGCCACCGGATCTTCAACTCCACCACCTGATCTGGAACTTCTGCCACCGGATGTGTCAAAAATGGAAGCTTTTTCAGCCACCAAATGCTCAAGGTGGAGCGCGAGGCGAGGTGAGGGCGAGGTGCAGCTCCACAGATCCATGAGGGAAGAAGGCAGCGAGGCGAAGCAAGGTGGAACAGGGGCGAGGTCGAGGTGGACGAGAGGACGGATGGGATAAGGACGGCGGGGAGGAGGACGGATGGGCGGAGGACGGCGGGGAGGAGGACGGAGGCGAGGAGGACGGTGGGGAGGAGTGACGCGGTGGGAGAGGAGTGACTTCGGGGGAGGAGAGGAGTGACTGCCAGGGTTGGGGGGACTCGTTCGTGGTTAAGTCAAATGGCTGGGTTTTTTTGCAAATAGACCGTCGCGTCACTTAATTCGGGACGGAGGGAGTATTTTTCTATATTCTTTTCTTCCAGTCTTCCGATATACATATACTATTATATATCATATTTCCTCTATGCCACTCGATTGACCATTTATAACATAGTTTGGCCGTATGAATTTTTTAAACAACAATACTTCCCACCAACGAAAGGTTGTGTATTAATTATTTATCGTGCCCATGGGCAAGGAGGGTAAGATTCCTATTCACGATCACGTTTCATGTACTCGGGTAGGAGTGAAGTTCACACATGCTACTTCCTCCATCCGTATATATAGGGCCTAATGCGTTTTTCAATGTTGCCTTTGACCATTGATACGATTAATAATATATGAAATGTATGATATCAAAAAATTGTCGGAAATATGAGCAAATTACTACGAGATTTAATCCGAATGAACAGAAGATAAATCATGACAACAATAGCAGAGATTGAACTAATCATGCGAACTAGCATATTAGATGAACAGATACATCTAGGGCACATACTAGAAACATAAATTCTACCACGATCTCGAACAGGAAGGATAGAATCACATACGGTGCAGCGGGAGCAGCACCGCCGGCGTTGACGTTGTCGCCCATGTCGTCGAGGATGAGGTTGCCGAGGTCGGGGAAGAAGTCGTCATTGGCGAAGTCGTCGCTGCCAGCAGTCGCGCGAGTGCGCTCCCCAAAAACCTGATCGCCCCTCTCCCGTACAGGATCACGAGAGGCGGGGTTCCGGAGGCCCGCTGTCCCTTCTCCGGGTGCACGCCGAATGGAGGGATGGAGAAGACTTGCTTGGCGGCGCAATGATCTGGAGCAATGGTGCGAAACCATATGAAGCGGCGGCCGCTAGGGTAGACGGCTGCCTGACTATATAATGCGGGCCGGTTAGATCGTGGAAAAACCCACGTCCAAGTAACAGCCCCACGATCCAAAAGGATCAGAAACGGCTGAGTAATTAACGCGTCCATTAATTATTAATTTTTCTCGAGCAGCAAAATATAGACAACGTGCATAGCTCTGTCCTCGGCTCAGCTCATTCCCGCAACCTGCGGCGCGTCGTGTCGAGGCGAGCGACGAGGAGGAGCGCGCGTCTAGGTCTCCTCTTCTCGTGCTCATACAAGTGGTAGAAGAGCTCACCTTATAAAGAGGTGCAACTCTCTCTCAACTTGTGAGATCGGACTAAACTTTAGCCCCACTCACACCACTCACATGTGTGCATGAATGGGCCAAGAGAATTTCAGAATTTTAGTTGGGCTTTGGGCCAAAGGCCTACTAGCAAAATTCCAACAATCCCCCATAAAGTCTCATTGGCACATCCATTATTTAGTTCCAAAACATTGTTTATATACCGATGCTTAGTTGAGACTGTGAAGTTGAACTTCCACTTAGAGTTTTATGCTACACTAGATCACAACTTGAATAGTGGACTCTGCCTTGAACTACAAGTTTTCTGCGAGACTAGTTTCACACAAATTCTTGACCGATACTGGGCTGCCGCAAGGCTTCCCCGCCGGTGGAGCGTATACGTCATCCTCCAGGACTTTCATGAATTTATTAGAGAACACCCACTTCTCACATACTGCGACGTTAACAGTCAAATTCATATAGGTGTGTTCCTCAGGAGATGCTCTGCAGGGCAACATCTCTGCTGACCCAAATAAGCCACTTGGAACACATTAAGATAAGTATCAACCTGCCATGCAGATCAGGAGAGTATTTCATCTTCACGGAGTGGGATAATTAACATAGGGATACTCTCCTCCCAGCAGACCAACAGCTTGTCTTCCACTTCTACTTCACAGGATCTCCGATCACATAGAGTTGGTTACCACTGTGGACAACTCATGCGGTGGGTCTCAAACCCATCTCCATCGATGCATTATCTATCATAGACCCTTTGTGAAGGGATCTGCCAAGTTTTTCGACGTTTGGATATAATCCAACATAATAACTCCGGAGTTCCTCATTTTTCTGACAGATTTTAGTCTCCTCTTCACATGCCTTGAGGACTTCATATTGTCCTTAGAACTGTTTATCTTGACGATCACAGTTTGACTATCACAGTTCATCAGGATAGGGGGTATTGGTTTCTTAACCATAGGTAAGTCCATCAAAAGCTCACGAAGCCACTCTACTTCAACAGTGGCAGTGTCTAATGCTGTGAGTTCTGCTTCCATAGTTGACCTCGTTAAGATGGTCTGCATGCAAGACTTTCAGAAAACAGCACCACCACCAAATGTAAAAACATAACCACTTGTGTCCTTAATCTCATCAGCATCAGATATCCAGTTTGAGTCACTATAACCCTCTAGTACCCTTGGATACCCGGTGTAGTGAATCCCATAGCTCGCAATGCCTTTCAAATAGCGCATAACTCTCTCAAGCGCATGTCAATGATCATCTCCCAGTTTTGACACAAACCGACTCAGCTTGCTCACAGCAAAAGAGATGTCAGGCCTTGTGGCACTCGCCAAATACATAAGCGAGCCAATAATCTGAGAATACCTCAGTTGATCTCCAGCAATCTGTCGATTCTTTCGAAGCAACACACTAGCGCCATATGGAGTTGGAGAAGGCGTGCAGTCGCTATACCCAAAACGACTCAAGATCTTTTCCACATAGTGAGACTGAAGCAGTGTGATCCCACCATTCTCATCTCTCAACAGCTTGATGTTTAAGATAACATCAGCTACTCCTAGATCCTTCATCTCAAAGCAGTGAGATAAGAAATCTTTAACCTCCTTGACTAAATCAAGTTTGGTTCCAAAGATCAGTATGTCGTCGACATACAGACAAAGAATAACTCCTTCGCCCCCACCATGGCGATAGTACACACACTTGTCACCATCGTTTACTACAAAGCCGGCAGCAGTTAATGTTCTTTCGAACTTCTCATGCCGCTCCTTAGGAGCTTGTTTAAGGCCATATAAAGACTTTAATAACTTGCACACCTTTCCTTCCTGACCAGGTACTACAAAACCATCCGGCTGATCCATGTAAATTTCCTCCTTCAACTCTGCATTGAGGAAAGCCGTCTTAACGTCCATTTGATGAACGAGAAGACCATGCGAGGCAGTCAGTGATAGTAGTACCCGAATAGTGGTCAGTCTAGCCGCAGGTGAGTAAGTATCAAAATAGTCTTCACCTTCTTTCTGGGTATAACCCTTAGCCACAAGCCGTGCCTTGTACTTTTCAATCGTACCATCAGGTCTAAGCTTTTTCTTGAACACCCACTTACATCCTACAGGTTTGCACCCATAAGGACGGTCAGTGATCTCCCAGGTTCCGTTAGCTAAGATGGAATCCATGTCGCTACGAACAGCTTCCTTCCAGTAGTCAGCATCAGGGGATGCATAGGCTTCTGAAATAGTCCTGGGTGTGTCATCCACGAGGTACAGAATGAAATCATCACCAAAGGACTTTGCAGTCCTCTGTCTCTTACTCCTCACGGGAGTTCCATGGTCACCCTCAATAGGATTCTCAACGTGTTCCATCGCAATGGTGGGTTCAAGAATTACAGCGAATTCCTCACTAGATGGAGTAGGTATCTCCTGATTTGATGAACTTGACATATCCTTCATAGAAAATATGTCCTTAAAGAAAGTTGCATCATTCGACTCCATAATCGTACCAACATGCATGTCGGATACCTCAGATTTTATTATCAAAAACTATAACCAATGCTATGAAAAGCATATCCCAGAAGAACACAATCCACAGTTTTTGGTCCAAGCTTGCGCTTCTTGGGAATTGGTATATTGACTTTCGCCAAACAACTTCAAGTACGTAGGTAAGAGAGTTTCAACCTTTTCCTTTCCCATTCCTGAAATGGAGTCATGGTCTTATGCTTTGTGGGAACTCGGTTTAGGACATGACATGCCGCCATTAGCGCCTCCTCCCACCATTCCTTGGAGAGACCCGAAGTGTCTAACATAGTGTTAACCATATCAGTTAGAGTTTGGTTCTTTCTTTCGGCTACCCCATTTGACTAGGGTGAGTAGGGAGGCGTCCTCTCATGGATTATACCATGTTCCGCACAAAAAAAATCAAATTCATTGGAAAAATACTCTCCACCACGATCAGACCTAAGCCGTTCAATTTTTCGATCAAGTTAGTTCTCTGCCTCAGCTTTATAGTTTTTGAACAAAGTTAAAGCCTCATCTTTTGATTTCAGAAGATACACATAACAATATCTAGTGGAGTCATCAATCTACGTCATGAAGTATCTCTTTCCACCTTTTGTCAACATGCCATTCATCTCACAAAGATCAGAATGTATAAGCTCTAGTGGCACCAAGTCTCTTGCCTCTGCAGTCTTATGGGACTTGTGAGGTTGCTTGGCTTGCACACATACTTGGCACTTAGAGCCTTTGACAGTAGAGATTTTCAGAATTAAATTCATAGCTGTGTCATGCAACCAAAGTTAATGTGACAAAGTCGTGAATGTCAAATATCAGACTCATTATTGTGGCAAACATTATTAATAACTTTAGTGCAAATTTCTGACAAAGACAGGCGGAACAAGCCTCCGCTCTCATAGCCTTTTCCAACAAATTGTCCATACTTAGAAATTACAACTTTATTGGACTCGAAAACCAACTTAAAACCATCTCGACATAAACGGGAACCGCTAACAAGATTTTTATTAGTGGACGGCACATGATGAACGTTCTTCAGACGCACGGTCTTCCTCGAAGTAAACTTCAGATCGACCGTACCGACACCTCGAACGATGGCATGTGATCCGTTCCCCATCAGCACGGGAGAAGTCCCTGTGACCTGGTAAGAAGAAAACATTGAGACATCAGCACAAACATGTACATTGGCACTGGTGTCAGTTAACCAATCAGGAGATTGAAATACTGAAAGAATGGTAAGAAGAATACCGTACCCAGATTCCTTCATATCAGTATCACCGATGACAACATTAGCGGACTTGCCGCTCTTCTCATGTTCGCGCTCCTCAAAGCGGTTAGGACACTTCGAAGCCCAGTGATTAGGATCACCGCAGACATGGCAAAGTCCTTTCCCCTTCTTATGAGAATTCTTCTTGAAGTTGGTAGAATGTGACGGCTTTGTTCTTTGTGTCAAACTTGCCTTTTCCCTGAGTTTTGTTCTTGTTGTTTTTGAACGTGTTGGGCTAGAAGTTCTTCTTCTGTACCATGTGGGCACTATAAGCCCCCTCAGCAGCTCGAGCACGTGTGTCCTTTGCTCTCGCCTTCTCTTCAACATCAAGAGTACCAATGAGATCCGCAACGGAAAACTCATGTCTCTTGTCTTTCAGGGAAGTAGCAAAATTGTTCCACGAAGGTGGAAGCTTGGCAATAATGCCTCCGGCAACAAATTTATCCGGCAACACACACTTGAAGTACTCGAGTTCCTTTGCGAGCGACTGTATCTCATGAGCTTGTTGTACAACAGAACGCTCATTAGTCATCTTGTAGTCATAGAATTGCTCCATGACGTACAACTTGCTGCCAGCGTCCGAGGCCCAAAACTTCGCCTCGAGCGCAGCCCACATGTCCTTGCCATTTTCAAACGACATATAGGAATCCACAATGGAATCATCAAGAACACTCAGAAGAGCGCCTTTAAAGAGAGTATCGATCTTCTTAAAAGCTTCCAGCTGTGTTGGATTAAGATCGCCCTCAGGGTTGCCCTTAGTGGTGTCATAGCAGCACATGGTCTGAAACTAGTAGACTGCTCTCGTGCGCCACCTCTTATATTGCACCCCCTTAAAGGCAGGCGGCTTCAGATGCGCAACAAAACCACTCGGGGTAAATTGCCTATAATCAGGTTTTTGGATTGTTGGAAATATGAGCAAATTACTACGAGATTTAATCTGAATGAACAGAAGATAAATCATTATAGCAATAGCAGAGATTAAAATAAAGAGCTATGCACGTTGTCTATATTTGAATGATAGCAATAGCAGAGATTAAACTAATCGGCTCGGCTCATTCCCACAACCCGCGGCGCGGCGCGGCGCGTCGTGACGAGGCGAGCGAGGAGGAGGAGCGTGCGGGTAGGTCTCCTCTTCTCATGCTCATACAAGTGGTAGAAGAGCTCACCTTATAAAGAGGTGCAACTCTCTCTCAACTTATGAGATGGGACTAAACTTTAGTCTCACTCACACGACTCACATGTGTGCATGAATGGGCCAAGAGAATTTCAGAATTTTACTTGGGCTTTGGGCCAAAGGCCTACTAGCAAAATTCCAACAAAAAATATATCACTAGAAACTCTTTTCACATACGAATTTGGTGATATGCTTTGTTTAACATGTATGTCATATATTATTTTTTCAACCCGTGGTCAAAGGTAACCTCGTAAAGCGCATTATGTCCTATATATATGGATGGAGGGAGTAGTGTTTATGGAACTTTAGTGCCAATAAACTATACTTATTACTAATTAAGATGAGCTAGTAACGGCAGAGCCACAGGTGAAAATATAGACCAATACATATAACCCACACCACTCTTTTCTGAAAAATCATCATGCGCTTATGCGCCCAACATAGTTTGAAGACCTATGAACATTGGGAAACCACATGGAAGCATTCAATTCAGATAAAAGACATAAAAAAACAAATCTTACATCTTACATTCTTAAGATGTTGATCCCCACTACTAGTAATTCTCTCTACATGCACACTATCCACGTCATCATAATGCCACATCAGCGTTCAGTTTTCCAAACACCAATCAGTCTCCAGCCCTGTCGGTCTCTTTCCCAGGCCTATCCACCTCATCGATCCATCCAAATCGGCAACTCCACATGCATGCAAATCAACAACTCTACACATGCACGACGACATGCGTTTTTTTCCAGCCTTAAACACCAATCAACTAATCTGTAACATTTTTTTTAGAAAAGGAGGACCCCCGGCCTCTGCATCTGGGCGATGCATGCGGCCACTTTATTAATTATTCACACAAGACCTTACAAAGTCATACAATAGTAAGACTAAAGCCACCGTCTAAGCAACAACTGTCGCTACTCCTATCCAGTTGATGAAGGGACGCTGATAGCCTGTGCCTACCAAACAGACATCACAGCCAAACCTAAACATCTAAGACCTGAGGTCCCAACCAGGACACCTGCCGGGTATGGGGCACCTACCAGTCCGGCGCACTCCTCAACCAAGACGTCTGCCGGGTATGAGGCCATCGCAGCCATTTGCCACCAATCCATCTTCAGAGCTGTACTGTTGCATCTACCATGCCAGGTCTCTCGGCCATCGACGCCACCACACTAGTACAAAACAGGGCTTTGGTCACAGGGCAGTTTTCACATTAGTCCCGGTTCAGTCACGAACCGGGACTAATGTGAGCATTTATCCCGGTTCGTGCGGCTAAGGCATTAGTCCCGGTTCGTGCCACGAACCGGGACTAAAGGGTGCGATGCCCATTAGTCCCGGTTGGTGGCACCAACCGGGACTAAAGGTTAGACCTTTAGTCCCGGTTGGTGCCACCAACCGGTACTAATGGGCTTTGAGGCATTAGTACCGGTTCATGGCACGAACCGGTACTAAAGGTCCCATTTTCAAACTCTCCCCCCCTGGACCGCCTTTTCAGTTTTAGAAAAAACAAAAGAAAATGATGGAAATGTCAAAAAATAAAATAAAATAAGTTTCCCATGTGATATGTGGTCTAGTTGTTGGGAAAATTAACAAATATGAATTTTGACTTTATTTGCCAAATCTCTCTGGAATTTCTTAAAATGGACATAACTTTTGCATACGAAGTCGGATGAAAAAGTTTTTATATGAAAAATCATCTACTCGAAAAGTTACATCCGAATTTAAAAGGGGGATTTAGTCTTACTATTGTATGACTTTGAACACACCAATCAGTCTCCGAATTTAACAGGGGGATTATATGAAAAATGTTTAACGAGGATTTTGAAAATTAAAAAAAATCTCAAATTTTTTTTCAAAAAAAATATAATAAAATTTCCTTTAGTCCCGGTTGGTAACACCAACCGGGACTAAAGGTGGAGCTCCAGGCTGCGTCCACGTGGACGGCCTTTAGTCCCGGTTCGTGTAAGAACCGGGACTAAAGGGGGGAGGCATTAATAACGACCCTTTAGTCCCGGTTTAAAAACCGGGACTAAAGGCCCTTACCAACCGGGACAAAAGCCCCCTTTTCTACTAGTGCCACGACGCCAGACAGCGTCGTCCTCCTGTGCGAGTCCATCCTCGCACATCGAACTCCGAATCTGCACTGCGCCACGCCGTCAAGATCCGTCGCCATCAATGTGTAGGATGAAGCACCGCTCCAGCAAAGATGTCGTCCGCTGGTCCTGCGAGGCCAAATGCACCTCCAAGAATGCCGCCCCCAAGGGGGTAACGACACATGATTGCCGCCAACATCCGATCAGCTGATCTAGGGTTTCCCCGGAGGTATTGAGTGGAGTTGGGAGCTTCACCTCGATGATGCCTTCATGAAGAAAACAATGATAAGGGCATCATCATCACTGGCTCCGGCCATCGACCGAAGACCAGGTTTTCACCCGGATCCGTCCCAAGAAATCCACCCGACAACATGTGCACCGTCTCGACCGCCTTCAAAGCCCCAGATCTAGCCGCCTAGATCCGGCGACCAACCGCAACAGCAGTGCTACCGTAGGAGCCCTGGCGCCCCGGCCACTGCCTGAGTGTGCCACCACCGGAGCCTAGGAGGAGGGCTCCCACCCCGCCTCGCCAAGCCGCGAGAGCCGTCGACATGGATCCCGCACGCTCGTCACCGTCTCTGATCCGAACCAATCCATAGCAGATCGCCATCACAAATCCGCCTTGGACAGGACTGCACCACGCCATCCCGCCGCGAGAAGCCCTAGCTTCACCAGCCGCCACCCTCCAGGTCCGCCGTTCCGGGATCCAGACAGAACATCGCCGCTGCCACTGGCCATGTTCCGCCGCCGTCGACCGGCCAAGCCGCCGGCCACTACAACCTCCCCCGCCATGACCATGCAAGCCCACCGAGCAGCCGGCACCACCAGATCTTCCACGAAGCCCGCAGCTCCGTCGCCTCCTCCCATCACCACGCCGCCACTGCGCCCCGGGTGACCCGCCTCACCCAAAGCAACGCGGGAGGGGAGGGGCCCTCTGCCGCCGCCGTCAGCCGCCCGGGGCTTTGCCCGACGACCTCCTCCAACGGCGGCGGAGGGGAGGGGAGGGAGGGGTTGGTGGAGCCCGGCGGTGGTGGGGGTAGGGTTCCCCCCGAGCCGCCCTAGCGGGGGGCGACACGGGGGCTGAGCAAATCAATCTGTTTTATTTGCCTCTTCGTCTGATGGTTCCTTCCATCTACCATCCACCAATAAATCTCCACCATATCTTCCTAATTCTCCTCCTTCCTTCTTTATTCATGCCACTCTTCATATTGCGATGCCGCTGGTCAAGCCTTCTCTGGTTGCCGTCACCAGAAATCTGCAGGTTTGAAGCGCAATTCGGCTTCCACATGCATGCCCCACGCTACTGTAGACATCTAGATACAAATTACAAACGAATATCTACAGCGAATCGCGTGCTCACTTTGCATGAAATGCGGCCGTAGCAGGCAGCAGTAGTTGGCAGTGCACTGATGCCCATCGACCAAAGAAATAGGCTGGATGGCAATCAGTTGTGCAGCGGAGCTTGCCGCCAAGAGCTGGCGACATCAATCATCGACTGAACTCGCTAGAGCAGCGAAGGTACGCCAGAAAATCAATCAAGTTCTTATAAAAAAGACGCCAAACAAGCAAATCATAATTTGGATTTGATTTGTTTGGTGATTTGGTTTATCTGATCAGACCATACAGATGATGTAATACTAGCAAAGCTCTTCTATTATAACGCACAAAAAGGGAGGGGAGATGTCCAACCGCATTGTCCCGCGGAGCATTAGACTACCCACAGTGGGAGTAACATAGGTAGTAACATCACACATATCTAGATAAAATAGTTGATGTGACAAGCAATAAATGAAGAAAGAGAGGCATGTGAGTAACATCACACATATCAAGGCAAGATGAGTCTATAGCATAATAAATATAGTGTTGCATGTTACAACATATATGTTAGTAACATAGGCATGTTATTATTCTATGTTACTATCCATTGTGGCTAGTCTTACAGGGAGTACTTGGTGGCCACGGTTGTGTGCAAAATCGTCGAGGACGTGCACTGCCGCTCTCAGGTCTGCGGAGACGTCTATTTATGACGGTAAGGTCGCCGTTACCTCGGGACTTGCCTAAGCTGCCGTCGACGTACGCCCTATGTTGGCCGGTCCTAACGGCCGAATTATGCGGCAGCCTACGCAGGAGTCCCTACACGGTGGCCGTGACAGGTATCTCCTCTTGCCACCGTTTGACCTGGGCCGATCCTTATGTTGCGGGATCCAAAGTCGCGGGTCTGTGGGTCTCATCTTAATTGGAGTAGTAGTATGGAGACCATCATGATGGGACGTCATCAGATGAGCATTTCTAATGGCCTCGCTAACAAGTAAGGATTCATCGGTTTTCTTTTACTTTCTCTTTTAAGGAAGAAACAATTGTAATTACATACTACTCCTATTGAACAGAAAAAAGGGCCCCCCGCGTCGCCTAACCTAGGCAACCCGGGCGGCGACCCAATCCACAGCACCTTCGACCCTCGTCGCCTGCTCTTCCCCCTCGCTGCCGCCGGAGGCCGGCGCCAGGCAAAGCCTGTGCGTTGGTGGCGACGGCTGGACCCGTTCTTGCGGCTAGACGGCGGATCGAGGTTCCTTGTGCAGATCTCGGGTAGCAGCAGGCCGCAGAGCACCGGCGGCGGATCAGATCTTCGAACGGTTGCAGGTGCGGCGTGCTCTACTTGGGTCAAAATACCCAGCGGCAACACACATCACATAATGGATCCAAGCTGGCCTGGTTTGCCCGTCCAACATGTGATGATGCGATCTAGGTGACTGCAACATCCCTGGGCTATAGGTGGATTCGATCCAGACACTAGCTCTCGGTTGTTTGATCTGCCGTCTCGCACAAGGACGCACTCCGCCAGGTCCAGGATGCACTGGCTCCTTTCCTCGATCCGGTCTGGTGCCGGCGTCGGTCGATCTCTCGACCCCGGATTGTGGTGCCACCGTATTGGATCATGTGGTGACCACTCCGGCCTGTGACGGTGTCCTCACTGCAAATTGCAGTGGCCATTAAAAGGTCTTCGCGAGAGTTTTTTACTCCAGATCCGGTGGTTGTCCTGACAGCGAGGTGCAATCTACGAACAACGGTTTGACGCAGAGGGTATGGTTGTGCAGAGACGATGGTCACGCATCGCATGGCTGTTGGGATAGAGAGAAAGCGGTGGTGACAACGCATGGTGACTTTCATGGTGGTGCTACTTGAGCACCCAGTCTCAAGCTCCGAGGTGAAAACCTAGGTACGGTTGGTTATACCTGGCAATGACGATGTTTTTACGTCGTTACCTTGTTGGAGGCATTGCTCGGACATGCCGAGACCGTTCTTCAGGGTGAAAACCTAGAATCTGAGCTTTGGTGGTTGGATCCGGTGACGGCGGCGCTTGATCGTCGCTCCCTTTATAAAGGCGTTGCTGTTGAAGAATCTTATCGTCCTTGTGGTGTCATGAGATAGTTGGTGTGGATAAGGTCATTGTCGTAGTTTGTCTATCGTGGATTTGATCGCTTCGGGATTTTTTTCACACATAGGCATAGCTTTGGTCTTGTATGACTTTGCTATTAGCCGACGTGTTTTTGCGTGTGTGCGTGTTGGTATTGGCTGTTTGCATCCTAGCTATGCAGAGACCGGATGCGTACTCATTGTGTTTGTATCTCTTGATGCTTCATATTGAGTTAATAAAACCCACCCTTTATCGAAAAAAGAGCCTCTCTGACATAATACAGCTTCACTGGTGCGAATGCTTCTACATGATCCAAACAGGTAGATGTCCCAGACACCCCGCTGGAGCTCCCTCAGTGTGTTTACCTCTCCTCTAATGCCTTACTGTTTTTCTCTCTCGAGTATGTAAAAAGCATTATTTCATCAACTGACCAATCACCAACCAACTTCAGTTGAGGAGATGCCGTGAAAAAACTCTTATTGGAGCAGATGTTTACCGAAAGTCTCTTAGTTAATCCTTTCATGCAGGTTAGCAAACAATTATCAATTTTGTTACTTATTTTCTTTCTTGATGTGTATCTCTCACATAGCTATTTGGTACAAAAAGTGCCGATGCAACGCGCGGGGAATCAACTAGTTACACACATAAGTGGATCCTACTATTGTGAAGGTCTAACATTACGATAGATGTGATCCTATATTGCAACTGCTATAAGAGAACTGGTCCAAAGAAAAAAGTAATAATCTTTACTCCCCTTGAGGCACCTTCTCTATTCAATATAGTTCAACAGTAAGTTTGCAGAACATGGACGACTAGCGAGTAGAGCTACAGGACTGCAGCTTGTGCTATGTTTCCCTTCATCATACACAACTGGTTTATTTCAATCTTGTGCCAATCAACACATACGGTTCTCCCCCAAACATCCATGTGAATTGTCATGATTTATCGTACACGAGTTGGCAACTAAATTGTGTGCATATTGCACATGACTCTCTTTTCTTAATCATGCGTGATGGGTTAGCGATCACACACATTTCATTTTCGGGCACACGGTTGGATTTTGTAATGTGTGTGATGCCTTGATCACACACAGTTCGACACTAGTGAGGCTTTGCGATCGGAGGGATTAATAGCACAATTCTACACTAGTGACTAGGCTACATGGTTGCAATAGAGCTCGAGAGCAGTCACTTCATTTCTACTCCAGTATCCGCAACAACTTTAACCATACTATATTACTCAATATATAGGTGCGAGATCAAAGCAAAAAAACAGACTTACTAAGGCCTCAATATATAGGCTTTATAGGAATTTTGTAGGAAAAACTCCTTTAGAACCCTTTGGTTTGTAGGAGTGGATTCGTATTCTTACGTAGGATAGGAACCAACCCTTCAGAATTCAAAGAAAAGATTTAGCCTAGATTCGATGGAAAATTTTCTATCATATGTATCAAATGATTTACTTTTCCCTATGTGAAATAAGATACATGTCATCTCACTTCCTATGATTTTTCTATATTCCTATGATATTCCTGTCATATGAACCAAAGAAGGCCTAATTATCATGTCGAAAAAACAAATGGAGAAGTATAATAATATCTATCGCCTACTAATAATGGGAGATGATATTTCTGGTCCATCACACACTTTTGCAAAAAGCCCCCTGTAGTTTATGAGAATTAACCTGCATTCCGTCATTAATCTGCGGCCAAAAAAGAAAAATAAATGTTGGCTTTTTTTTTGCTTGCGTGTGCTGGGCAGCGCTACATGCCGGTGGGCTTCGTAAAATTGGGAGAAAAATTAGCACTGTGGGGAATCAAACTAAGCACCTCCCGTACCGAGGTAGAGCTATGTAACCAACTGAGCTTAGTTTCTGTTTGTGATTAGTAGTTTAGTACCACCTTGGCCCTTCATATTGATTCCCACCAATCACTAGTAGAAAAAGAGGCTTCCATACGCCCCCATTAGTCCCCAAAATAATCGAACCGCGACCAAAGGGGTCTTTAGTCGCCGTTCGGGAGGAGACCTGCGACCAACTATCTGGGCCCAGCGCGCTCGGTCGACAGCTGGCGGACGGGAGGGGCTTTAGTCCCGGTTGGCCTGGCCAACCGGGACTAAAGGTCCTCAGGCTGGCCCGAAGGCCTTTAGTCGCGGTTGGCCAGACCAACCGGGACTAAAGGGCCCATCAAACTCTACACCCCCCCGGACCGCCTTTTCAGTTTTAGAAAAACCAAAAGAAAATGATGGAAATGTCAAAAAAATAAAATAAAATAAGTTTCTCATGTGATATGTGGTCTAGTTGTTGGGAAAATTAACAAATATGAATTTCGACTTTATTTGCAAAATCTCTCTGGAATTTCTTAAATGGGCATAACTTTTGCATACGAACTCGGATGAAAACGTTTTTTATATGAAAAATCATCTAATCGAAAAGTTACATCCGAATTTAATTGGGGGAACCTTGTTAAACATTTTTAAAATCCTCAAAAACCTAACAGAAAATAAGATACGGGGCTTTTAAGATCTGGAGAGGCAAAAAAATTCAAAAAAATTCAAATTGTGGTCAAACTGTGGTCAAACAATGGTCAAACTAATTATTCTAGAATATTAGTGTTACTAAATAATTATTTCAGTTTTTTTTAATTTTGGTCAAATCTGGTCAAACTGTGGTCAAACAGTGGTCAAACTAATTATTCCAGAAATATTAGTGTTACTAAATAATTATTGTTTTTTAAAACAATAGTTTCAAACTCAAACAGTGAAATGTGTCACTTCATGCTCAAGCTAAATTCCTGAGGGTTAATAGAATTGACATCCTACTATTGTCAGGAAAACAACAAGTGCAGACTTGGAAACGAGGGAGAATAGAACCCGGAAGTTAAGCGTGCTCAGGCTGGAGTAGTGAGAGGATGGGTGACTGTCCGGGAAGTTAGATGATTTGGAATGATGAGGGGTGATTAGAGATTAGAGGATAAATTGAGCAGTGATGAGGGGTGGTGATTAGAGATTAGAGGTTAAAATAATTCAGAAATTTGAAAATAAAAAAAAATTAAAAAAATTCGCAAAAAAACCAGGTTTAGGGGGCTAAAACCCTAAACCTGCGGAGGAGGCCTTTAGTCCCGGTTAGCCACGAGAACCGGGACTAAAGGTCCTCCGCCCCGACGGACTTCTGGCGCCCACGTGGACGGGCCTTTAGTCGCGGTTCGTAAGAGGCGTGACTAAAGGGGGGGGGGGCTTTAGTCGCGCATATTTAGTCCCGGTTGCACAGCCGGGATTAATGGCCTTTACGAACCGGGACTAAAGACCTATTCTCTACCAGTGAATGTCGGCGATTGCATTGCACTTCGCCCCATGTTATAGAACAATCAAGGCATTGTCGTCATTGCCAAGCTCTCTTCCGCCACTAGGACGACTTCAAGTGCAACCACACAACTCACCAGGCTATAGAAGCGGTAACTGCAACCCAGCTGAAATCAATAATTAATTAGGACCTTGGTGTTTTTTTACTGATCCGTGAGGTGAATTGGCAAATAAGAAAATTAAGTTCTCTCCTCCCTTGCTCTTCTGTTAACTTTGTGCACGATCGTTCTACTATTATTCTCCTAAGAACTATTGATGGTAAATAAAAGGGAGCATCTATGGGATATACCGCATTAAAAACATGTCTTCACGCATTTATTCCAAATGGCTTAGGGCGTCGGAGTGGAAGGACTATTCCATGATGATTCTCAAGAGGAACAAATCGCCGAGCTGGCTGGTGGTCGACAAGGTCACCAATGACAATGACTCCGTCATAACTCTGCGCCTGGACACCAAGGACATGTTGCATCTCTTTCTTGGTGCCGAACTGACCATTGGTCGACAAGGCTATCAATGACGACAACTCCATCATCGCTTTGCACCCATACACCATGGACATGCTGCTACTCTTCCGTGGCGACATTGCCCGACTAAAGGGTTGCACTGCAGATTCTATTATTCAGACTTGCATGGCCCGGGACATCCCGACATGGCGGCTCGGAAGTAAAACGGGGGAAGGAGTGGACGACAACGAACAATTTGCTGGGTGGACCGAGGTTGACCATCATGTATCACATCCGACGCCCTCGACACGTTTAATACTACTCATCCCTAATGGACCCCATGTTTTCTCTCCCGTTGCAACACACGGGAAGATTTGCCAGTATATCCCTAAGTATTGTCCAATTGCTCAATTATCAGTGCGCTATTTAAAAAACGAAGACGCAATACAGATCAATATTTATAATTTTTATCAGCATCATGGCAGAATGGGTAGAGCGTAGGCTACATTTTCTGGAATCAGCCTTTCGCCTCTTGGCTTGCCGGCGATGGGGTCATCAAGCAACTCCGGCTCAAGTTGTGGTGTCCGCATGTGTCACTCCTGGTCTCTTGGATAGCCACGATGGCTGCTGTCTTGTGCAAGGCCTGCACACTCTACTAGGGTCACGCACAGCATGATTGTCCCTGTGCCACACTCTTTTTCCGTTTCCAATGCACAATGTTGATGCTCTTAGACTAGCTCATCACAACAACGATAAAGAAGAAGAAAATCTTCTCGCCATCGCATGTAAGTAGTTCCCCATGTCTTCCATTCCCACGAGTTGCTCTTTGCAGCCCATCCAAAGACCATGCTTTGTCTCTCCTTCCCTTCCACTATGAAAGAACAATAGGTGGTACTAGTATCATGTTGCTCTATGGTCTATGCTATTCCATCCACATTTTATAGCATGGGTTCGGTGGAGGGAGATACACATCGTACCACAGTTTTTTTTTTCTGAAGCTACAATAATTCACTAAATGAAAGCTAATTTATTAGTCCTCGTGCCTATGAGCAGGGAGCCAAGGAGCACGCAGTCCCTCTAGGACCACTTGTGAAGTTTTGGTGCTAGTCGGATGAAGCCCTTTTTTAAGATTAGTCCGGATGGAGCCTTAGCGCAAGTCAGTGCAGTTATATAGCTTAGGCTGCTGGTGATTTCATGATGCGCACTCGAAAAAAACACTGTTCAGTAGTGAGCTTAAGTATTGGCAAGAAACAATAATGATTAATTAGACACAATTGTTCGCTGATAAAGATTTTAGTTGCACAATGATGATTAATTAATTAGACACAGTGTGACGCATGGCACGATCTTTCCTTGCAATAATCTCTTAAGGACATCTTTGGATTGCATTATTTTTGTAGGAATTTGAGAGGATTTGAATCCTAAGGATATTTTTCTATGAGAGCCAAATTCATGTGAGCTCATACCTCACGTACATTTTCCTTCATCAATCCTCTATAATTCTTGCTTTTCTTTCCTGTTCGCCATCCAAAGAATTCCCGTGAGTTTTTTTACGAGACAATTCCCACGCTTCGTAATCATGCAGTATTCCATGGCACGCGGCATCTCAATTCTACGATTTTCTTATATCCATATTGCAAAATTCATGCAACAGAAAAAAGCCCTAAGATGCATGGATAAAACAATGGCTAACTGGCAGATCACTATAACTCAAAGATAAGACTTGGTTTGTCCATTCCAAAGTAGGATTTATTTCAAGTTCACAGCCCAAGTTGTCAGAAGCCTTCTGCCACTCTTGTTTGGCTAATGGTAATCCCCCACATTTCTTGAGTTGTCAAAAACTGGGCAGCCTGGTACTTGGGCCTCAGTGCTTCCTCTAAGCCTTCAGTATGCGGCCCGTTTGATCGTTACACACGTGCCTCAGTCATGCAAAATGCACAAAACCTCGAGACGTAACTATTTCACAAGGTGAACTGTGGGAGAAACAATTTCACACAACTGACCCTTTTGTGTAGCGTCGCGTAGCGTCTGACTGATAGGCGCTACACACCTAGTCAGCGTGGCACCTCAGGGCCAGGCCGGGCTCCACCCCTGGTTGTGCAGCGCCTAGCCGACATGCGCTATACTGTACACGTCGACTTAGTAACCACAGTGGGTTGGCTCTCCCCCATCCTACCCCGATTAGTTCCAATAGCAAAAACAAAGAGCAGTGGTGGCGGCTCTCTCCTCTCCCCCTCTCAATTCCCTCTCCAAAATCCTTCAGATCTGACAATTTCGTCCTCGGATTTCTTCCCCAATCCCTCCTAGAAGGTAATCTCTTGCGATCCCCTTCTTTCTATCTGAATAACCATTCACATTTTTCAGATTTGTACAAGTTTTGGTGGAACACTAGTTTTGATTTGATTCGAAATTTATATGAAAAAATGAAATAGTGTGGTGTGATTTAGGATTTGTATATGATTTGTAATCATTGTGGAACCCTAGTGTTGTTGACTTGTATTGTAAATCATTCTTCCAAAGAAATTTATATGTATATATGAAAAAATAGTCACATATGTTTGATTGTCTATATGAATATATATTAGATGAGGTTTGGCTCCTAGGTGCATATGCACCCATTGTCTAAATACACATTTTGAAAAGTTGAAAAATTCGGAGCAAAAATCCCGCGGGTATATCCAGACATTCTATGTGCATGCACAAAGTTTCGATGAAAACCGACATTTTTTGTGGCTTGTGTAAAAAGATAAAGTAATGCAAAATGAATAGTTGTAATGAAGCATCAGAAATTGTCTTTTTTACACAAGCCACAAAAGACCTCGTTTTTCACCGAAAACTTTGTGAATGCACATAGAATGTCCGGATATACACACGGGATTTTTGTTCGGAATTTTTCAACTTTTCACAGTGTGCATTTAGACAATAGGTGCATATGCATCTAGGAGCCATTGCCAATTTCTGTTAGAGGAGTATTTAAATTCTTTTTAGTGCCTATGTATGATTGTTGAGTATTAGATGAGTATTTAAATTCCTTTTAGTACCTATTGTAAATCATGCTTCCATAAGAATTTGTGTGTATATATGACATAATGCTTGCATATAAAATAATGCATAGGAAGTGTTTTAGTTAGCTCATATTTGGTCAGAAACCGAAACGATGCTCACATATGAAATAATGTTAATATATGTTTATTGTGTGAAATTTGTAGGATGGCGTGGCTTCTCGATGATTACTACGACGTTGAACACCGGGCCGATATGATGGCGGAGAAGGAGATGGTAATAATCATACTAGTTGGTATTTTGTAATTTGTGTTTAGTTCAAATAGACATGCCATAATACTCTGACTTGCTTGTTTGCAGATGCTTTTACCTCTGAAGATTGGGTCTCACGGAGCATCGTCGAGTGCCATGTCATACAATGAGCGGTACACACCGTACATCGAGAGAAAGGACTCCTTCCGTTCATTCAACTTGTCAGCCGATCGACACTAAACCTGAATACTGCGGCAATCACCGCACTTAGGGATCGGCGGAGGACGGAGATGCACAATTTCCACCTCCGGACTGGGGAGATGACAATGACACTTCAGGATATTTCCATGATCCTTGCACTTCCTATCGAGGGGAGGCCTCTTTGCATGAGCAACGATTCTGAGCGGTGGCGCCAGCAGATGGAGGCCCTTATTCATTCCTCCATGGGGAGGGTCGGCCCGCGCCGGTTACTAATTCAACATGTAGCGCCTTACGGAGCGGCGCTACACATGGTATTGTAGTGCCTGTGTGCTAGGCACTGCACAACCAGGGATGGGTCTCAACCTGGCGCCCTGGGGTGCCACGCTGATCACCCGTGTAGCGCCTATGGCTCGGGCATTACGTAGTGTAGTGTAGCGCCTAGGTGTTGGGCGCTATACAAAAGGGTAAGCTAGGTGAAAAAGTTTCACCCATGGTTCACTTTTGTGAATTAGGTACGTCCGGAGGCCATTTTTGTCCATTTTGCCCCTCGGTCCATCAAGCCATACCTATCACGGTACGCTGCCGGGGCCAATTTAGTCTTCTCCACCACTGGCTGATCTACCACAAGTGCCGTCGCGTTGGTGATCCCTCCTTCCTCTCATGATGTTGAGTCAGTCTCATGTTCCATGTTCATCGCTGTCATATAAGAACATGCCAAATCCTTTTTTTTCTGAACCATGCAGGAGAAATGCAGGTGAAATTTATAGATATAGAAGATGAAAAGGGAAGAACCCCTACATAGTATAGATGACCAAAACAGAACCTGAAAAACAAAGAATTCTCAACATCTAACCACAGGTAACTAAGGAACAACATGGAGCCTGGAACCCAGCAACAAAAATCACTCTAACAAAAAAAGACAAAGCTCCCGTCAGTTACCAACAACCGCTACCAAACTGACAACCAGGATGGTTCAGAGGTTTGCCCATTTATCTTGCAAGAACAACAACGAAAAGATTGGCAGAAGGAAGGGTAGAGAACATGCCAATCTGTTCCGGTCCTACACGATCTACTATTTCGATCCCTCAAATCCTCGCTTTCTGGTTGTGGTCTCACGTAAGACCTAACTAGGGGACCTCATAGGAGGGGTAGCCATGGTGATGGTGGTAGCCTATGGCAGGGACGGTTGTTGCATGGTGAGCGGGCAACGCCCGTACAGCAGGGTCGTCTCTGGTAGGTCTCATGTGTTTACGTAGGCCGAGTCGTTGGGTAGAAGAAGAGTTGGAGGCCAGGCGATGTTGGGCACTTGGCCGATGCCCCGACAACCTTCTTAACCACGCCTGACAGCCACACGCTCACTGACACTGCCACATCTTGCCGCCTTGTGGGCCATGACGCTGGGCGGCCGAGCTTCACGACAAAGCTGAGGTTGTATGGATGCAAGCCAAGGAGGGCGTGAACCAAAACGTTATGAGGAGGTTTTTTTTTTTTGGAAAAGGAGGATGATCCCCAGCCTCTGCGTCTGGGCGATGCATGCAGTCACTTTATTAATTATTGACAAATACCTTACAAAGTAATACATCAATAAATCTAAAGCCACTATCTCGGCAACATTTGTCGCTACTCCTATCCACTTGATGAAGGGTGCTGATAGTCTAAGCCGAATACCATACAGACTTCGCACCAAAGCCTAACATCTAAAGCCAAAGTCCCCAACCAAGCCACAATGCCAGGTCTGGGGCACACACCCGTCCAGCGCACTCTCAGAGGCGGCAGCGGCGGCGGCCGTCTTCCACCGTTCCATCTTCAGAACAGGAACTGACGCATCGACCTGTCCAGGCCTGCCGTCGACACAACCACAATGACAGACAACGTCGTCTTCCTGTGCGAGTCCATCAACCCGCATCAGACATCGAGACTCCACTGCGCCACACCGCCGAGATTTGCCATTGTCGATGCGGAAGATGAAATCCCGCTCCACCACTGGGCCCTTCCAGTCAGCACCTGCTAAAAATGATGCCCCAGGAGGGAGAACGACATCGAAGATGTCGTCATCATCCGATCAGGGACTATCCAGATCTAGGGTTTCCTCCGGAGCATCCTGAGTGTGGTGCCGTGACCTGCAACAATGATGTCTCAAGAAGGGAACGACGTCAGAGACACCACCATCTTCCTCCATGACTGTAGTTGGCGCGATTTTTATCGGAAGTTGTGTCCCCCCTCCCCCCGGCGCTCTCGCAGTTGATTAGAACCATACAGAGCCTTGCCGTGAAGACAAAAGCCGTTGTCAGCCGCTGGCAGGGAGCCTCCAGCCGCCCCTCGCTGGACCCTCCTCGCACCACCGGCTGGCCGAAGCCAGACCGCGACAGATATAGGTAGGAGTCCAGATCCGCAGCCATCGTTGCCACCCTTCTGCAAGGAGAGTAGTCACCCTCTTAATGGAGTGCCGCCACCGCCCATTAGGTCAACCACTCCACCGGCCATGGTGCTCCGATTGCCACCGCACAGTAGGGGCGCCGCCCTAACTGCCGCCCCCGGTCTCCCCGCATGAAATGCCCCGTCTGCCCCACGGAAGAATCGCCGCGAGCACCCGCCCAGGATCCTATGGCGTCGGGCCCGCCGCGACCGCGGCCGTAGCCGGCGGCAAGGGAAGGATGGAGGGAGGCCGGCGGCTAGGGTTTGGGGAGCCCTTGGCGACACCCGAGGGGAGGCGACGTGAGGGGGTAATTCACGTTCTGAGGAGGTAAAACACACATAATCTTCCCCCGTTTTCTCTCTCATGCCATCGTTTTAGTAGTATATGTCCCGTTGTAACGCATGGGCGATTTTCCTAGTTGCATATAACAGGGCCTTCATTCAAAATCTAACTGAGATTTTTTTTAAAGGGAAATCTAACTGAGAATACGAGGCATTGCTGGTCCAGAACGCCTCCAAAGTCACGTTGGTATTTTTCAAAAAGACTCATATGCTTGATATATTATGGAATTTCTACAGAACGCCTCCAAATCTGAACTGGCGTTCTGCCAATGCCCAAGATTCTATCATATATGGCGGCGATTTTTCAGACCGACTTTGATCAAATATGGTTTGAGGATGTTCCTAGAAAGTGCCTTGTAAGCTAGGGACTTTTGAAGTCGTTTTTGTAGAACTCCTTAAAGAGAGACAATCTAAGGCATTTCATTTGAAATGCCTATGAGAAAACGGGGCAATAGCTCCTGTGCGACACATTTCACGTGAATTGGAAGGGGTGCGACGTGGTTGACGAAAATAGCTGTAGTGCAACGCTTCAGAATCCCAAATAGCCACGGCCCACTCGGGCGATTAAAATGGTCGTCAACGGGAGTGAGATTATGTTTAAGACATGTGGGTCCCACTTGACAGAGCATCTAGTTACGGCCTCGCTTGGCAGTGGATCAGGTGAGATGTGGCTCCGTGCCTGTCTGAATCAGGTGAGCAGTGACCCATTGCTCCCTCCTCTTTTGTTCTCGGTGGTGAGCCGGCGATAGCGCCGGAGCTTTTTTTTCTCGGTGACAGCAGCAGCGGAGCTGTCGTTCTCGGTGACGGCGGCGGCTGTGGTGAGTAAATCCTGAACCCTTGTCCTGTTCCCCTCCTTGTCGAGTTAGATCTCACCGCAGCGCCTCTGTTTCCTCTGTTTTTGGTCGATTTGATCCAGATTTGGGTGCGGGGGAGGGGGGCTGACCGCGATGGAGCCACCAGAGACAACAACGTCGACTAGGTATGTGCATCCTATCCAACCTATGCGATTTGTGCATCGCCTTCTTCCGCTAGCTCACACTGCCAGCCATTGACAAACAGGGGTAGGACATTCGAATTCACTGTCGAATTCTTTCCTTCTAAGGCGAAGCTAGGTGATGGTAGCGTGCGAGACATAGAGAGAGATACAATTGTGAAATGGGAGGTTGAATGTGCAGAGATTGATCCTCAGGAAATACAGAGCATGGAAGAGAGGGCCGTGAGAAATGTCGTGGAGAAAATTGGGGAGAGCATTTTTTTGGGTCCAGAGCAGGAGGTAGCATTGCTACGGTTTGATAATTGGAAGGGTGAGTATGTGAGAATTGAGAATGGTGAAGAGATGGTTGATGAAATTGATCGGCAAGACGGCTGGGCAAGCAAACAGACTACCTTTCATGCAAAGCTCGTTGATCTGAAATCAGATTCTAAGGTTCGATATGTGCCCTCAAAGTTGGCTTCACAGATGGTAGATGATGATTGGGCTTCACAGAGACAGATAATGCCCATGTTTACGGGTGAAGTGACAGTAATTAAGGGGGGGGGGTTGATCAAGATGTAGAAGAGGGTTGTTGTGGTGCTGCAAGGGTTGTTTGTGTTGATTGGAATTCAGTACAATTAGAAGACACTACTGATTTGGTCATTGCACCAATGGCTGACACTGAGATGGCCAATTTTTTTGGCATTCCAGTAGATCCAGTAGATGATCAAGATGAGGAAGAGAGGGATGAATAAAGTTTGCCTAATGATGCTAACAGAGATGCTTGTGAAAATGTGGATGGACAGCTGATGAAAGATGCTGCAGATGATGTAGATGATGCACATGATCATGAGCTTGTAAGTGTGTATGACAAAGAAAATCCTGTTATTGAAGTAGGCAAGTTGTTCCCAAGCATGAAGGAGTTTAGGATGTGTTTCAAGACTTATGCAGTCAAACATGAGCTTGATGCCAAGACTATGTGGACTGACAGAAATAAATTTTATGCAAGGTGCAGAGGTTTCGATGGAAGCGTCAGGCCTTGCAAGTGGTACATATCTGCTAGAATTGAACGTGATGGAAGTACCATTAGGGTTAATCAAATCCCAAATCCACATACTTGTATTACAAGTTCACAGAGAGTATCAACCATGACATCACAACTTTGGATTGCAGAAAAGATCACTCCAATTTTAGCGAAGAAACCAAACACTATAGCAAAGAAACTTAAAGTGGACTTGGAAAAGCAGTACCCCATTAAGGTGAAGTATACCACAATGTGGAAAGCAAAACAGAGGGCAATGAAAGAATTATATGGTGATTGGGCAAATACTTTTAGGATGCTTTATAACTTCAAAGCAGAGGTGGAAAAGAGGTCACCTGGCAGTGTTGTGGAGATAGATACTGAGGTAACAGAGGATGGTAGAGTTTTTTTCTCCAAGTTCTTTATGGCTTTAAAGCCTTGCATAGATGGCCTCAAAGCAGGGTGCCGTCCATATTTGAGCATGGACTCATCTTTTTTGACAGGCAAATGGAATGGTCAATTGGTAGCATGCAATGCTTTAGATGGACACAACTGGATGTTCCCTGTTGCTATTGGTTTGTTTCAGTCAGAGATAGAGGTTTCATGGACATGGTTCATGATGCAGTTGAAAAGATGCATAGGCCCAATGTCACCTTTGGCAGTACACACAGATGCATGTAAAGGGCTAGAAAATGCAGTGAAGAATGTTTTTCCTCATTGTGAGCAGAGGGAGTGCTTTGGCCATATGTGGATGAATTTGATCAAAAAATTCAGAGGGGAAGAATTTGGGAGAATGTGGCCAGCAGCAAGATCTTACACCAAACAAACACATTCATATCATCTTGATAAGATAAAAGCAGCATGTTGTGAGTTTGGTCCATGGTTGAACACCTATCATTCTCTATTGTGGTACAGGTCAGGATTTAACAGTGCCATCAAGTGTGATCATATCAACAATAACTTGACAGAAAGTTTTAACAACAAGATAAAATAGTTAAAGAACTTACCTATGCATGACATGGTTGACCAGATCAGGATCATGATCATGCGCATGTGGGAATTGAGAAGAAAGATTGGTGATTGTGTGCAAGGGGATAAGCTTCCTGCAGTGGTACAACAGGTGGTGAACAGGAGCAGGAATCTTACACATTTGCCTGTTGAAAAATCTTCATTGTGGGGTGCTGAAGTTACAGATACCAAGACTGGAAGGAGGCATGTTGTTAACACTGAGTTGCATGACTGCACTTTCCTCGAGTGGCAACACACCGGGAAACCTTGTGATCATGCCATACTTTTCTTGGCCTCCCAACCCAAGATAAACATGCACCCATACTTGCATGAATACTACTCAGTGGCAAGATTCAAGGCTGCATATGCAACTCCAATTCCAGCACTTATAGATCAGTCTCAATGGCCTGAAGTGGAAATTGAATTTTCCATTTGTCCTCCCCTAACAAAAAGAAAAGCTGGCAGGCCTAAAGAGAGTAGATTCAAGGCATGGTTTGAGAAAGGTGGGAGTAGTAAAAAGGGGAAGGGGAAAAGGATGCAAAGCCAAAAAGGTCCCAAAAAGGTAACAAAAATAGATGCAAGCTGTGCCAGGAACTTGGGCACCGAAAAGGATCTCCAAAAAGTCGTTACACTCCTGAAAGGCCAAAGTATGTTTACGTTTGTGTTTTTTTTTTAAATTTGGTTGTTGTATTTAATTACTAGCCAAATTACAAGCTTTGTTTTCCAGGAGGAAGCGTGGAGGTCAACCCCTTCTTGTTGAAGATTGCTGGGCAATCAAAAAGGCAAGAATCAATGGCTGTAGAAAAAAGAGAAGTTATGGTGATGAACCAGAGTTGGATGATGCTGCGGTGCAAAATGAGCAAGAGTTGGATGATGTTGTGATGCAAAATGAGGCAGTCTTTGATCTTGTGATGCATCATGACCAACATTTGGACGATGATGTGGTGCAGAATGTGGTGCAAACTGAAGCTGTTGTGGCAGCTGTTCTGCAAACTAAAACTGAAACTGAAGATGTTCTGCAAACTGAAGCTGTTGCGGCAGATGTGATGCAAACTGAGCCTATATTGCAAGTTGTATTGCCAATTGAAGCTACTGGAGTTGTTGTTGTGCAAAATAAGACTCATGTAGATGTTGTGGTGCCAACTCCAGCTGTCCTAGCTAGTCCAGTTATGAAAATCAAGCGTTTGAGTGAACTAGGTGTCGTACGATCAAAAGGTGGTAAGAAGAAGAAATCGAGTGCTAAGAAGAATAAGTGAAAACTTCATTTGTCAAACTTGTGTAATGGTGATGTGTGTTGTAGAATAACAAACTTGCCTCAATTTGTGTAAACTGGTATTTGTGTAATGCTATTTAAATTCTGCCCGAATTTCAAATTTGACCCAAGATTCAAGTTTAACCCAAAATTCAAATTCAAATTTGTTTAGTATGTGGTATTGATGGTACAATGCTTTAATATTAGTCATATGCATGTTAAGCGATCAATCCGAACACTTATTGTTGATGTGAAAAACTTGCCTCAATGAGCTCCAAAGCTAGGCTAATCACCCCATTCCTAAGCAAAAAAAATTCGACCTTTTATAAATGGGCCAAAAATCAAAACTTGACATCTAGTGTGCAAATATAGGGTCCATGCCAAATATAGGATCATTTGGATAAACTATGACAAGCTTAGCCCTAAACCCTAGCTTGAATCACATGCAACCTCGTTCATGATAGCTATGTTGTGTGAAGGGTTTTTCATGAAAATACCCATAGACCAAGTTTCTTATTTTTTTCCAGCAACTCACTCACATAATATGATGATGAGTGAAAGTTTCATATTTTTATGATTTTTTAATTAGTTATTCTCAACCCTAGCTTGAATCCCATGCAACCTCGTTCATGATCGATAGCCATGTTTTGTGAAGGGTTTTTCATGAAAATACCCATACACCAAGTTTTTTATTTTTCCCAGCAACTCACTCACATAATATGATGATGGGTGAAAGTTTCATATTTTTATGATTTTTTTTTGAATTAGTTATGCTCAACCCTAGCCCTCAAAACCCCTCATAACCCCATCTGAAACCCCGCATCCTTCCAAGCCGCTAGATCTCTGTTAGTGAATGGTCTAGATCAGGCGCTAGGGCCACATCACTGATCCGCGTGCTGCTCTGTGTTTGGCTGCATTCGACAATGCTGGATAACCCCCCCTCTTCTCTGGATCGTTGGATCACTGCGCGTTCAACAGTGTGGATCAGCATGAAGTGCCACGTCAGCGATCCATGGGCTATGCTCTGATTTGCTGTAGTGGTTTTTAGAGGATGCAGTGCCATGCAGTAGCCATTTGTTTTTTACACTGCGACGAGTGGGCTAGCCGTTGGGCTCTGGTAAAAGAAGCCCACCCGTTAGACCTTTGGACCAAACGTTGCCTCCTCTAGCCAGGCCCTAGCCAGCAGGCTACATTGCCATGCATGCATGCACGGGCGGCACACGCAGAGAAAACGAGGCAGGCGTGTCCCCTTGACCCACGACGGCACAGACGCATGCGGGATGTCGCAACATGGCAATTGGTGCACAGGATAGAAGAACGGGCAGGCGTGACCCCTTGACCCGCGACCGATGGCACAGACGCGTCGCATCTTGGCTATTGATCCAGCGTTTGATGGCAGCCTTGGTTTCCCACGCTTGTGTACACACTTCGATGGGGCGCCACCAAACACCGCCCGCTCATTAATTCCACCCGGTGAAACCACTCAAAGAAATCAAAAACCACGTCGCACTTGGGCTATTTAAGCCACACCTATCATCTTCCTCTCCCTCCTCATCCATACCCCTACCCCATCCTCTCCCATCTGCCCTCCTTCTTCCTTCTTCTCCACAAATCAAACTCAATCGAGCCACCATGCAGTTCACAAGGGCTACCTACCATGTGCCGCCCACCTTCCCCGAGAGGCTCTACCCCGCCGGAGTCCGGGTGGAGAACACCCTACGGGTGTGGGCGATCTCGAGGTGGAGGGGGCAAGGGGGCTGACTGAGTTCTTCCTCTCCTCCGGCTACCGCCACCTCCCGAGGGGCTCTCCGGTCATGTTTCGAGTCAAAGAGGTCAGTAACAATGGCTATCCTATCGGGCTCATCGTGAGGTTCACCAACCCCTTCGATGCCTACTACCTCCTCGGCCGTGTTTTTTGGTGTGGATGCGAGTTCATTGCATTCACCATGTACAGCATCTTCACTGACTTCGACAGCGCCTTCCCCGCCGATGAGCGCATGCACAACCTCCCGTACCCCACCGATGACGACGAGTGAAGGAGTTGGCCATGGAGGAGAGGAGTTGGCCATCGAGGAGTTGTCCTTGGAGCAAGCAAGCAAGCCGGTGGTGTTTTATCTTATCTAGGGTGTCGTTTTATTATTGTCGTGTTGGGTTGAACTATGAACTATCTGTTGGGGAACGTAGTAATTTCAAAATTTTCCAACGCACACGTAAGATCATGGTAATGCATAGCAACAAGAGGGGAGAGTGTCGTCCACGTACCCTCGTAGACCGTAATCGGAAGCGTTATGACAACGCGGTTGATGTAGTCGTACGTCTTCACGATCCGACCGATCCAAGTACCGAACGCACGGCACCTCCGAGTTCTGCACACGTTCAGCTCGGTGACGTCCCACGAACTACGATCCAGCAGAGCTTTGCGGGAGAGTTCCGTCAGCACGACGGCGTGATGACGGTGATGATGATGCTACCGACGCAGGGCTTCGCCTAAGCACTGCTACGATATGACCGAGGTGGATTATGGTGGAGGGGGGCACCGCACACGGCTATGTGTCTATGGGGTGCCCCCTGGCCACGTATATAAAGGAGTGGAGGAGGGGGGAGAGGGCCGACCCCTATGGCGCGCCCTAGAGGACTCCTACTCCCACCGGGAGTAGGATTCCCCCCTTCCCTAGTTGGACTAGGAGAGAAGGAAGGGGAGAGAGGGAGGAAGGAAAGGGGGGCGCCCCCTCCTAGTCCAATTCGGACCAGAGGGGGAGGGGGCGCGCGGCTTGCCCTGGCCTCCTCTCTCTCTCCACTACGGCCCATTAAGGCCCATACAATTACCTGGGGGTTCCGATAACCTCCCGGTACTCCAGTAAAATCCCGATTTCACCCGGAACCATTCCGATGTCCAAATATAGGCTTCCAATATATCGATCTTTACGTCTCGACCATTTCGAGACTCCTCGTCATGTCCGTGATCATATCCGGGACTCCGAACTAGCTTCGGTACATCAAAACACAAAAACTCATAATACCAATCGTCACCTAATGTTAAGCGTGCGGACCCTACGGGTTCGAGAACTATGTAGACATGACCGAGACACGTCTCCGGTCAATAGCCAATAGCAGAACCTGGATGCTCATATTGGCTCCCACATATTCTACGAAGATCTTTATCGGTCAAACCGCATAACATAATACGTTGTTCCCTTTGTCATCGGTATGTTACTTGCCCGAGATTCGATCGTCGGTATCTCAATACCTAGTTCAATCTCGTTACCGGCAAGTGATAATCCCCAAGTGCAAGGAATCATCGTAGCAATTTCCAAAGGTGGAAGTGATAAGTATGGAGTGTCGAACCCACAAGGAGCTAAAGGTAAGATCAATATTCTCTAGAGCCCTATCTGCCACTGATACGACTCTACGTACACCACACATTTGCTTCCAACTAGCAACAAGAAATAAAACTATGTTGTGGGTATGAAAAGGATAACTTTGTAAGATATCGGAGAGCTAAAATATAAAAGTCGGTGCTGTTATCATAAAGTTAGAATATATTACTAAATATTATAAATAGCGAGTGTGGAATAATGGTGGATCGGTGTGCGGAATTGTCCTAAGCAATTGTTAACAAGACCGATAGTCATCATTGCAATTTCATATGAGGGAGAGGCATAAGCTAACATACTTTCTCTACTTGGATCATATGCACTTATGATTGGAACTCTAGCAAGCATCCGCAACTACTAAAGATCATTAAGATAAACCCAACCATAGCATTAAAGCATCAAGTCCTCTTTATTCCCATACGCAACAATCCCTCTTACTCGCGTTTGTGTTTCAGTCACTCACCAACCCACTATAAGCGAATCATAAACGTATTGCAACACCCTACAACGGGAATCCCTCACGCTTGCGCGACACGGAGGGCACCATAGGACAGCACCAAAATAAAACATACAACTCGTACCAATCTATATCATCAGTCAACCCATGGACAAAAGATATCTACTCAAAACATCATAGGATGGCAACACATCATTGGATCATAATATGTAGCATAAAGCACCATGTTCAAGTAGGGATTACAGAGGGGTGCGGGAGAGTGGACCGCGTAAAAGAGATGAGGATGGTGATGATGATGGTGATGTTGATGAAGACGATCACCGTGGCGACGATTCCCCTCCCGATGGCACTCCGGCGCCACCGGAAGAGAGGAGGAGAGGTTCTCCCCCTTGTGCTTCCTCCTCCATGGCCTCCACCCTCTGGTCCTTGGCCTTCATGGTGATGATGGCCCCTCCGGGATACTCCTCCATGGCCACCGGTGATGATGGCCCCCTCCGGTAGGGTGCTGGAGAGCGCCTAGATTGACTTCTCGTGGCTACAAAGGCTTGCGGCGGCGGAACTTCCGATCTATGTTTCTTTCTGGAAGTTTGGGTATATATAGAAGAGTTTTGCGTTGATTTCGCGTCAGGGGGGTCTCCGGGCTGTCCACGAGGCAGGGGGCGCGCCCTAGGGGGTGGGCGCCCCCCCACCCTCGTGGGCAGCCCGGGACTCTTCTGGCCTGCTTTCTGGTACTCCGTGGGCTTCTTCTGGTCCAAAAATGATCTCCGTCAAGTGGCACATCAATTGGACTCTGTTTAATTTTCCTTCTCTGCGATACTCTAAAACAAGGAGAAAACAGAAACTGGCACTGGGCTCTAGGTTAATAGGTTAGTCCCAAAAATCATACAAAATAACATATAAATGCATATAAAACATCCTAGAAGGATAGTATAATAGGATGAATACTTCATAAATTATAGATATGTTGGAGACGTATCAGCATCCCCAAGCTTAATTCCTGCTCGTCCTCGAGTAGGTAAATGATAAAAGAAATAATTTATGAAGTGTGAATGCTAGCAAGTGCATAAGTTTGATCAATGATAATTCCAATCACTTTTTCTAGCATCATTATATGTCATAACAATAGCTCATCTCATAAAACTTTTCATGATCAAGTGACAAGCAAATCACATGTTTAAAGTATAGATCATAAAGTTTCTTGAAAACTAACAAACAATATTCTCAGTCATCAAACAATTGCAATTCATCTTATTTTCAGGAAGAGTCTATGTCAGAGCTTTGATTTAGCAAACTCCACATACTCAACTATCATTTAGTCTTTCACAATTGCTAACACTCACGCGATATTTATGGGTTCAAAGTTTTATTCAGACACAGAGAAAGATAGGGGATTATAGATTCGCCTCCCAACCTTTTACCTCAAGGGTAATGTCAACAATAATAGTTCATGATGCCTTACATCCAATTGGATATATATATATATATATATATATATATATATATATATATATATATATATATATATATATATATATATATATATATCAGAATCTTTCCAACACAAGGTGCTTGCCAAAGGATAAAATGTAAAAAGGAAAGGTGAAAATCACCATGACTCTTGCATAAGGGTAAGAGATAAAAGTAAAAGATAGGCCCTTCGCAGAGGGAAGCAGAGGTTGCCATGCGCTTTCAGGGTTGGATGCACAAAATCTTAATGCGAAAGAACATCACTTTTATATTGCCACTTGTAATATGGACTTTATTATGCAGTCCGTCGCTTTTATTTCTTCCACATCACAAGATCGTATAAAGCTTATTTCCTCCACACTAGTCAATCATAGATATTTAGAGGGCAATTTTTATTGCTTGCACCGATGACAACTTACTTGAAGGATCTTACTCAATCCATAGGTAGGTATGGTGGACTCTCATGGTAAAACTTGGTTTAAGGATATTTGGAAGCACAAGTAGTATCTCTACTTAGTGCAAAGAATTTGGCTAGCATGAGGGGGAAAGGCAAGCTCAACGTGTTGGGCGATCCATGACAATATACTTTATTTCAGATATAAGAAAACATAACCCATTACGTTGTCTTCCTTGTCCAACATCAACCTCTTAGCATGTCATATTTTAATGAGTGCTCACAACTACAAAAGATGTCCAAGATAGTATATTTATATGTGAAATCCCTCTCCCTTCAATATTCTTTCATGAATTGTTCAAGTGACCAATTCTACGTTTGCTAACTTTCAATAAGTTTACTACCAATACTTATTATGTGTGAAGTCATTACTCCCCATGTTATAAGCATACGAAACATATATAAATTCAGATTTATGACATTCAATTTATTCAACCATTTACTCATAGGATATACATGGAGCACATGAGCAAATGACAAACTACTCCAAAAGATATGAGTGGAGAACACTTAGTAGTCAAATAATTAACTAGTCATGGGAGGATTCTTTTTCATTCAATAATTCAGATCCAATGATTTTATTCAAACAGGAAGTAAAATTGAAAATACGCTCCAAGCAAAACACATATCATGTGACGAATAAAAATATAGCTCCGAGTAAGGCATACCGATAGTTTTGAAGACGAAAGAGGGGATGCCTTCCGGGGCATCCCCAAGCTTAAGTACTTGAGTGTTCCTTGAATATTGCTTTGGGGTGCCTTGGGCATCCCCAAGCTTAGGGTCTTTCCACTCCTTATTCTCCTCATATCGATATCTCACCCAAAACTTGAAAACTTCAATCACACAAAACTTAACCAAACTTCGTGAGATAGGTTAGTATGATAAAGAGCAAACCATTCACTTTGGTGCTGTCAAAGACAAGTTTCATAATTGTTCTCACACAATTCCTACTGTACCATATAATTTCTACAATTTATATTGAAGAATATAAGCCATAGGAACTAGAAAACAAGCAAACTATGCAATGAAAACAGAATCTGTCAGAAACAGAACAGTCTGTAATGATCTGAACATAAACCATACTTATGCTACTCCAACAATTATGAAATAAATTGGTGGACGTGAGGAATTTGTCTATTAATCTTCTGCAAAAAGAATCAACTCAAAAGCACTCTTCTGTGAAAAATGACAGCTAATCTCGTGAGCGCAAAGTTTCTGTTTTTTTACAGCAAGATCACATTAACTTTCACCCAAGTCTTCCCAAAGGTCTTACTTGGCACTTTATTGAAACAAAAGCTATAAAACATGATTACTACAGTAGCTTAATCATGTAAACACGCAAAAACAGTAAGGGTAAATATTGAGCTGTCTCCCAACAAGCGCTTTTCTTTAATGCCTTTTAGCTAGGCATGATGATTTCAATGATGCTCACATAAAAGATAGGAATTGAAGCACAAAGGGAGCATCTTGAAGAATATGACTAGCACATTTAAATCTAACCCACTTCCTATGCCTAGGGATTTTGTGAAAACACAACTTATAGGAACAAGAATCAACTAGCATAGGAAGGCAAAACAAGTATAACTTCAAGACTTTAAGCACATAGCACTACTAGAAAAAGGCTTACTAGTGGCGCACCAGTTTTGCCTACTAATGGCGCACTACTGGTGTGCCACTAGCACCACGCCACTAGTATTTTTTACTAATGGCGCACCACTGGTGCGCCATTAGTATCTGGTATACTAATGGCGCACCAGGCAGTGCGCCATTAGTATAGGCCACGGTGCGCCATTAGTATGCCTCCCAGTGGGCATGTGCTTTGCCATACTAATGGCGCACTGCTGGGTGATGCGCCATTAGTATCCTTTGGCATACTAATGGCGCACATTTGGGTGATGTGCCATTAGTATGTATATTAGGGATTTTTTTCTTTTCTAATATTTGCACAGATTACAAAATATATTATTGGACAGAATATAAACAGCACCACACAGCAACAGCAGATTCATCGAATACAATAGAAGATTAGTCTCCGAATACAATTCATCATATAAGTCTCTGAATTCAAAAGACCGAACAAAGATAGAACATTACAAGTCTCGAGACCGCGAGTAGCGAGTTTGTCGAAAGTAATACTAATCCTAACAAGTCCTACTAATCATCATCATACAACTTCTACTCGTTATTAAGGACCTAAAATATTAAGGTAAAATAGCATAAAACAATATAGACCCTGACTCTCCATTATGGAGAATGGAGATCATCCTGTCTCCAATTCTTGCGCGGCGCTTCCTTTTGCTTCCAAGAACCTCCTTACGACTGTCCATACATTTTTTCCATTCTCTGATTAGCATGTCTCCAGTTCTTCTAGAAATCCGGTATGGACAGTTGAGATTCGTAGGATGACCTGGATATAAGTTCAAAACTTGAAGGCTGCCATTCTGATACATCAAATGAGGCACACAATCCTCTGGGATTCTCTGTTGAAAAACATAGTAATAACTTCATAGTTAGCAATGATGTACTAGTTTTAGAAGTATGCAAAAGATGCACGGATGTCGTAATAGTAAAAAATCTTACCAGGGTATCTCCATGGTAGTTACCGTAGTTCAACACGTGCACTAGTGGCACGTCTTGACCATAATGTTGAGGAGTTTGATTGTAGATATTGTAATTCTCAAGATCAGTACA
The DNA here is from genome assembly GCF_002575655.3 of Aegilops tauschii subsp. strangulata. Classification (NCBI taxonomy): domain Eukaryota; kingdom Viridiplantae; phylum Streptophyta; class Magnoliopsida; order Poales; family Poaceae; genus Aegilops; species Aegilops tauschii. The sequence continues at coordinate 74,863,608 of NC_053041.3, forward strand.
AAATCCGACCAGATGATTTTTCTCCTGATAAGTTAACTCGGAGCCATCGGTGTAGTGGGTTTTGTCTACCATTTTCCGCACATTTTTTGAACAATCAAAATAAGCTGTCAATGGAAATAAGTTGTCAAGTATTTTGAAATAAACAATATAGATTAGTTAATAATTAACTATGTTTGACAAACTCACATAGCGGTAGAACTGGAGGCGTATCAACAAGGACCCAAATGTCCATATTGTCTTGGTCGATGCCAGGATCACCAAGATCCATGGTGACAAGCATACCCTCATCAAAACCATACATCTTGCAAAATGCTTCCCAATTTTTGCAACCAAAATGGGTTACGCTCTCAGCATTATACAGATTTACTTCAAAATCCACATCATGATGTGTCTTTAGGTGAATTTTCTTCGTTTCAAAATTTTCATGATCTTCAAAATCCATCCTCTCCAAGACATAGCGTCTTGCATGGCATGGGATAAACTATACTCGAATTGTAAAAGATGAAATTACACGTTGAAATAGTTGAAGTCATGCTTAATTATGAAAAAAACACTTGTCGTCGTTGCGTACCGTTTCAACTTCGAAGGTCTCCTCGAGCTTAATGCTGAAGCGCCGATCATCGTCCAGGTGAGGCCTGTCGCACAGACCTCGACCGTCGTGGCACCAGTCGCACTCCCCCGAGAGACTTTCGTCGTCCGATGACGACATTTCCTATGTTCATAATTCAAAACTACATCATCTCTGTTGGGTCCAATAAGATAATCCACAGTGTGGTGAAAACACGCCCATCCAAATAGAATATGTGGTATGGGCTTTTTAGTAGGTCATCCTACCAGATTAGGGTTTATCGATGACGAGCAACTGACATTAGTAATAACTATGAGTAGATATCACACTTCTATATGTATAACACAAGAGGCAGTTGATCCTACTTAATTAAGTACTAAGATACCCCGGCCCATGCATTAGTCGGAAGTGCCCCATATGTCCTATTTTTAGCAAAGTTATGCTAAAATTCACGAAAAATTTCAGCATGACCTTTGCTGAAAATAGGACATATGGAGTACCCGAATTTGCCGGAACGGAAGTTAATCGACATTCCGGCAAACTCAAGGGCCTCTCGGGGTACCTGCAAAATCATCACGACACGATGGTCGGAGACAAAACCCAGCAAACTAGCACCACAATGTGCCTCTACTTTCATATGGATGAAAAGGCCACAGACCATATGGTCCTCTACTAGCATATCTTCAACACTCCAATTTCTTTCAGTTTTGGCAGTTTATGTGCCTTTGGTAAGCATTATATTACAAAAAAACAAGATATGCAGTACTATACAATATCCATAACCAGAAAACAAGACATGCATAGGCTATATTTGAAACAAGATATTCTGCCACATCACAAAATATTACTACTACTGCTGCATATGATTCATGCCCTAAGCACAATATACTACTACTACTGCTGCATCATATCATAGGAAATAATTGCCACTGATATCATTCCAGCCTCTCAAGTGGAAGATGACCCAGCTAACTGAATTTAGTTTCAGTAAGGTTTTCAGTAAAGCCAAATTAATTGCCACTGATATCATTCCAGCCTCTCAAGAGGCTTGACTATATGTCTGTGTTCTGTCTACTCCATTGTCTCTAGCTAACCCTGGCACCTACACTGATGACTGATTTGCTAAGCTTTTGGGAGACTGTGTGTATAGAGCTTCTACTAAAAACAAGAACCATGCTCAGTGTTATGGCCTTGCAGACCATCTGAATTTGTGTGAGGAGCGAACTGCTCCGATCTGCAGTGACACCACCCTTCACTTCTACATTAATATTGCTTGAGATAATGAGAAATGAGACTTGCTTGAGCTACCATATGAAAGTGCTAAACTTGACAGTTGACACAGATGCAACCTCATATAAAATATGTGTTGGAAACACTTGAGCTTTATTACAAAGTAGAAGATTTTGCAACATAACCACTTATATTCACTGAAATAAACACTGAAATAACCACCACTTATATTCATCAACATAACCACTGCCAATCAGAGATGGGGGACAGGGGAGAGGGAGGGCGGACGCCGGCAGCCGGAGGGGCGGGAAGGGGATGAGCATACCTGCGCTGGACGCAGGTGGGTAGGGCTGGAGCTCGCCCCGGTTCTGCTCGATGATGGAGTTCGTCCGATCCTGCAGAGAGAAGGGAAGGTGGAGGAGTCAGGAGGGAATGGAGGGGAGGAGGGAGGTCGAGGTGGACGCCGGCGGGTCAGGAGGGATTTACCTAGCCGCCGCTCGATTTGGCGCGTGGAAGACGAGGTGGGGCGGCGGGTAGACGCGGGGGCGGCGGCGCGGGGGAGCTGCAGTGGTGGGGGGCGCGGGGGCGGCGGCGCGGGGGAGCTGCAGTGGTGGGGGGCGCGGGGGCGGCGGCGCGGGGGAGCTGCAATGGTGGGGGGCGCGGGGGCGCGGGGGCGGTGGCGCGGGGGAGCTGCAGTGGTGGGGGAGCGCGCGGGCGGCGGGGGTCGGGGCGGCGGCGTCGTGGGTCAGGCCGGTGAGCGCGCGGGTGGACTGGCGAGGGAGAGGGAGGAATTAGCTAAGGGGGGAAACTTACTAATGGCGCACCCCGAAGCGGTGCGCCATTAGAATGTTTTTTTACATAGCAATGGCGCACCCACGACGCGTGCGCCATTAGTAAAAAAAATTCTATGTAGCAACGGCGCACCAGCCAGAGGTGCGCCATAAGTAATTTTTTATTATTATTTTTTGTTGCATCTAATAATTTTTTAGAAATTGAATATGAATATGAAACAGTAATAATTTATTATTTAAAAATATCATCAAATTTATTATTTGAAAATATCATCAAATTTGTTATTTGAAAATATAATCAAATTTGTTTTTTTGCAATTTTAGTTGCATTCATTTGTGACGGTGGAGCGGGCCCAGGAGGGTGCGGGGGGGGGGGGGGGTCGTCGGCGGCGGTGGAGCGGGCCGGGGAGGGTGCGGGGGGTCGTCGGCGGCGGTGGAGCGGGCCGGGGAGGTTGCGGTGGGTCGTCGGCGGCGGTGGAGCAGGGGAGCTAGGGTGCGGTGGGTCGTCGGCGGCGGTGGAGCGGGGGAGGGTGCGGTGGGTCGTCGGCGACGGTGGAGCAGGGAAGGGTGCGGTGGGTCGTCGGCGGCGGTTGGAGTGGGGGAGGGTGCGGGGGTCGGCGGCAGCGGCCGGTGGAGCGGGGTAGAGGGTGCGGGGGGTGCTCGGCGGCGAGGGGGACCAGATCTGGCGAGGTGGGATAGCGATCGAGATGGAGGGGGATCGAGATCAAAGTGTCCATGAAATATACACTAATGGCGCACCGTCGAACAGTGCGCCATTACTAGCTTAAACTAGTAATGGCGCACTCTCCCCTGGTGCGCCATTAGCAATTTTGCAAAAAAAAAAATAAAAAATAAAAAAAATATTGTAGTGGCGCACTATGTGGCTGGTGCGCCGTTACTAGTTAGAACTAGTAATGGCGCACTGTGCACTGGTGCGCCATTAGTATGTCTGGAAAAATAAAAAAATAAAAATTTGTTACTAATGGCGCACCGTGTGTCTGGTGCGCCATTAGTGTATTTCACACTAATGGCGCACCAGCACATGGTGCGCCACTGCTACATAGCAATGGCGCACCACATGTATTGTGCGCCATTAGTGGTCATTCCATCTATAGCCCTTTTCCTAGTAGTGTAGAGAGGAAACTTGATATTATTGTAACTCCTACAAGCATGTATTCCTCCCTCATAATAATTTTCAGTGGCATCATGGATAGCAACTTTGTTCTCATACTCAATTGGAACTTCTTCCGAAATAGTGGAATCTTTACTAGCTAAAGTTGACACTCTTCCAAATCCACTTTCATACATATCACACAGAGATTCAACACCCTCCAAAATAGTGGGATCACTAATTCTTAAAGTTGACATTCTTCCAAACCCACTTTAATTGATAGTATTATTCATACTCCAAAGGATATAAGTGAAGTTCATGGAGCATTCTACAATTAATATAGACTAACCAAGCTCAAAATGTATAAGTGAAGCACACGAACCATTCTATAAATCCATACTCAAAAGATTTAAGTGAAGCACAAAGAGCAATTCTATAAGATCATTCTTAAAAGGTATAAGTGAAGACATGAAGTATTCTATAAATCAATGAAGGGATATCTCATGCTAGCATGGTTCTTAAAGGAAAAACAAAAACACAAAGGGCACAAATCATGTGAACAAAACAAAAACGGAGGTATACTGATAATTGTTGAAGAAGAAAGATGGGATGCCCACCGGGGCATCCCCAAGCTTAGATGCTTGAGTATCCTTTGAAATATTTACTTGGGGTGCCTTGGGCATCCCCAAGCTTGAACTCTTGCCTCTCTTTATTCTTCTCACATCGGTAACTCCTCGTTCTTCGAACACTTCGTCCACAAAAACTTAACAAAAACTTTGTGAGACCCGTTAGTATAACAAAGCAAATCACTAATATAAGTACTGTTGCAAACCAATTCATATTTTGTTTTTGCATTATAGCTACTGTAATATAACTTTTCCATGGCTTAATCCACTGATAGAGACCGATAGTTTCATCAAAACAAGCAAGCAAAGCATCAAAAACAGAATCTGTCTTAAACAGGACAGTCTGTAGTAATCTGGAAGTTTAGCAAACTTCTGTAACTCCTAAAATTATAAACTAAATTAGACAATTTGAACAATTTGTACAGAATTAATGTGCAAAACGTTTCAGACCCATTTTACTTTCCAGTAAAAAATGTAAATTCACGCACTACAGCCAAAGTTTCTGTTTTTGTTCTGCACATAGTAAACAAGCAATCTAATCATCCTAAAACCAAAGCTTGGCACATTATTTTTATAATACAATGAATATATACAAGAGGATAATTATTTACAGAGAAACTTCCATGAAAAAATCTACATTGTTTCCGTGAGCATGAACACAAGTGCTCAAGGTCGACCCTCACTTCTTCAATGCATAACTTTGCAATCACTTCTCTTTTTGAAAAACTTTTTAGGCATGAAAGGCAAGTATTTTTTTTGTATTTTCATTCTTTTAAGAAAAATTGTATGTTTCACCCACAACTAAATATAAACAAAAAGGAAAACAAAATCTACTTAGTGAAGTAAGCAAACAAGCACACACGAGAATATCAACCCCAGGCTATTGCTCCCCGGCAACGGCGCCAGAAAAAGGTCTTGATAATCCCCAAGTGCAAGGAATCATCGTATCAATTTCCAAAGGTGGAAGTGATAAGTATGGAGTGTCGAACCCACAAGGAGCTAAAGGTAAGATCAATATTCTCTCAAGCCCTATCTGCCACTGGTACGACTCTACGTACACCGAACGTTTGCTTCCAACTAGCAACGAGAATAAAACTATGTTGTGGGTATGAAGAGGATAGCTTTGTAAGATATCGGAGAGCTAAAATATAAAAGTAGGTGTTGTTATCATTAATTTAGAATATATTAATAAATATTATAAATAGCAAGTGTGGAATAATGGTGGATCGGTGTGCGGAATTGTCCTAAGCAATTGTTAACAAGACCGATAGTCGTCACTGCAATTTCATATGAGGGAGAGGAATAAGCTAACATACTTTCTCTACTTGGATCATATGCACTTATGATTGGAACTCTAGCAAGCATCCGCAACTACTAAAGATCATTAAGGTAAAACCCAACCATAGCATTAAAGCATCAAATCCTCTTTATTCCCATACGCAACAATCCCTCTTACTCGGGTTTGTGTTTTAGTCACTCACCAACCCACTATAAGCAAATCATAAACGTATTGCAACACCCTGCAGCACCAAATCCTCTTTAGGAATCCCTCACGCTTGCGCGACACGGAGGGCACCATAGGACAACACCAAAATAAAACATACAACTCGTACCAATCTATATCATCAATCAACCCATGGACAAAAGATATCTACTCAAAACATCATAGGATGGCAACACATCATTGGATCATAATATGTAGCATAAAGCACCATGTTCAAGTACGGATTACAGCGGGGTGCGGGAGAGTGGACCGCGTAAAAGAGATGAGGATGGTGATGATGATGGTGATGTTGATGAAGACGATCACCGTGGCGACGATTCCCCTCCCGATGGCACTCCGGCGCCACCGGAAGAGAGGAGGAGAGGTTCTCCCCCTAGTGCTTCCTCCTCCATGGCCTCCACCCTCTGGTCCTTGGCCTTCATGGTGACGATGGCCCCTCCGGAATACTCCTCCATGGCCACCGGTGATGATGGCCCCCTCCGGCAGGGTGCCGGAGAGGGCCTAGGTTGACTTCTCGTGGCTATAGAGGCTTGCGGCGGCGGAACTTCCGATCTAGGTTTCTTTCTGGAAGTTTGGGTATATATAGAAGAGTTTTGCGTTGATTTCACGTCAAGTGGGTGCCCGCGCTGTCCACGAGGCAGGGGGCGCGCCCTAGGGGGGTGGGCGCGCCCCCACCCTCGTGGGCAGCCCGGGACTCTTCTGGCCTGCTTCTGGTACTCAGTGGGCTTCTTCTGGTCCAAAAATGATCTCCGTCAAGGGGCACGTCAATTGGACTCCATTTAGTTTTCCTTTTCTGTGATACTCTAAAACAAGGAGAAAACAGAAACTGGCACTGGGCTCTAGGTTAATAGGTTAGTCCCAAAAATCATATAAAATAACATATAAATGCATATAAAACATCCTAGAAGGATAGTATAATAGCATGAATACTTCATAAATTATAGATACGTTGGAGACGTATTAGCAAGTCTCTTTACTCGTCCCGTAATTCATCATCCCGCAACTAACTCATTAGTTGCATTGCTTGCAAGGCTTATTGTGATGTGCATTACCGAGAGGGCCCAGAGATACCTCACCGACAATCGGAGTGACAAATCCTAATCTCGATCTATGCCAACTCAACAAGTACCATCGGAGACACCTGTAGAGCACCTTTATAATCACCCAGTTACACTGTGACGTTTGGTAGCACACAAAGTGTTCCTCCGATAATCGGGAGTTGCATAATCTCATAGTCATAGGAACATGCATAAGTCATGAAGAAAGCAATAGCAATATACTAAACGATCGAATGCTAAGCTAACGGAATGGGTCAAGTCAATCACATCATTCTCTAATGATGTGATCCCGTTAATCAAATGAAAACTCATGTCTATGGCTAGGAAACTTAACCATCTTTGATTCAACGAGCTAGTCAAGTAGAGGCATACTAGTGACACTCTATTTGTCTATGTATCCACACATGTACTAAGTTTCCGGTTAATACAATTCTAGCATGAATAATAAACATTCATCATGAAATAAGGAAATAAATAATAACTTTATCATTGCCTCTAGGGCATATTTCCTTCAGTCTCCCACTTGCACTAGAGTCAATAATCTAGTTCACATCGCCATGTGATTTAACACCAATAGTTCACATCGTCATGTGATTTCACACTTTATAGTTCACATCGCCATGTGACCAATACCCAAAGGTTTACTAGAGTCAATAATCTAGTTCACATCGCCATGTGATTAACACCCAAAGAGTACTAATGTGTGATCATGTTTTGCTTGTGAGAGAAGTTTAGTCAACGGGTCTGCCACATTCAGATCCGTATGTAGTTTGCAAATTTCTATGTCTACAATGCTCAGCACGGAGCTACTCTAGCTAATTGCTCCCTCTTTCAATATGTATCCAGATTGAGACTTAGAGTCATCCGGATCGGTGTCAAAAACTTGCATCGACGTAACCCTTTACGACGAACTTTTTTGTCACCTCCATAACCGAGAAACATATCCTTATTCTACTAAGGATAATTTTGACCGCTGTCCAGTGATCCACTCCTGGATCACTATTGTACCCTCTTGCCAAACTCATGGTGAGGTACACAATAGGTCTGGTACTCAGCATAGCATACTTCATAGAACCTATGACTGAGGCATAGGGAATGACTTTTCATTCTCTTTCTATTTTCTGCCGTGGTCGGGTTTTGAGTCTTACTCAACTTCACACCTTGCAACACAGGCAAGAACACTTTCTTTGACTGTTCCATTTTGAACTACTTCAAAAACTTGTCAAGGTGTGTACTCATTGAAAAAACTTATCAAGCGTCCTGATCTATCTCTATAGATCTTGATGCTCAATATGTAAGCAGCTTCACCGAGGTCTTTCTTTGAAAAACTCCTTTCAAATACTCCTTTATGCTTTCCAGAAAATTCTACATTATTTCCGATCAACAATATGTCATTCACATACATTTATCAGAAATGCTGTAGTGCTCCCACTCACTTTCTTGTAAATACAGGCTTTACCGCAAGTCTGTATAGAACTACATGCTTTGATCAACTCATCAAAGTGTATATTCCAACTCCGAGATGCTTGCACCAGTCCATAGATGGATCGCTGGAGCTTGCACATTTTGTTAGCACCTTTAGGATCGGCAAAACCTTCTAGTTGCTCACATACAACTCTTCTTTAAGAAATCCATTAAGGAATGCAGGTTTGACATCCATTTGCCAAATTTCATAAAATGCGCCAATTGCTAACATGATTTGGACAGACTTTTAAGCATCGATACAAGTGAGAAAATCTCATTGTAGTCAACACCTTGAACTTGTCGAAACATTTTCGATATGTCTAGCTTTGTAGATAGTAACACTACTATCAGCGTCCGTCTTCCTCTTGAAGATCCATTTATTTTCTATGGCTTGTCGATCAACGGGTAAATCAACCAAAGTCCACACTTTGTTCTCATACATGGATTCCATCTCAGATTTCATGGCCTCAAGCCATTTCGCGGAATCTGGGCTCATCGTCGCTTCCTCATAGTTCGTAGGTTTCGTCATGGTCAAGTTACATGATCTCCAGAACAGGATTACCGTACCACTCAGGTGCGGATCTCACTCCTGTTGACCTACGAGGTCCGGTAGTAACTTGATCTGAAGTTACATGATCATCATCATTAGCTTCCTGACTAATTGGTGTAGGAGTCACAGGAACAGATTTCTGTGATGAACTACTTTCCAATAAGGGAGCAGGTACAGTTACCTCATCAAGTTCTACTTTCCTCCCACTCACTTCTTTCGGGAGAAACTCCTTCTCTAGAAAGGATCTATTCTTAGCAACGAATGTCTTGCCTTCGGATCTGTGATAGAAGGTGTACCCAACTGTCTCCTTTGGGTATCCTATGAAGACACATTTCTCTGATTTAGGTTTGAGCTTATCAGGATGAAACTTTTTCACATAAGCATCGCAACCCCAAAATTTGAAGAAACGACAACTTTGGTTTCTTGCCAAACCACAGTTCATATGGTGTCGTCTCAACGGATTTAGATGGTGCCCTATTTAACATGAATGCAGCTGTCTCTAATGCTTAACCCCAAAACAATAGTGGTATATCAGTAAGAGACATCATAGATTGCACCATATCTAATAAAGTACGATTACGATGTTCGGACACACCATTACGTTGTGGTGTTCCAGGTGGCGTGAGTTGCGAAACTATTTCGCATTGTTTCAAATGAAGACCAAACTCGTACCTCAAATATTCTCCTCCATGATCAGATCGTAGAAACTTTATTTTCTTGTTACGATGATTTTCCACTTCACTCTGAAATTATATGAACTTTTCAAATGTTTCAGACTTATGTTTCATCAAGTAGATATACCCATATCTGCTCAAATCATCTGTGATGGTCAGAAAATAACGATACCCGCCGCGAGCCTCAACACTCATCGGATCGCATACATCAGAATGTATTATTTCCAATAAGTCAGTTGCGCTCCATTGTTCCGGAGAACGGAGTCTTAGTCATCTTGCCCACAAGGCATGGTTCGCAAGCATCAAGTGGTTCCAAAATCCCATCAGCATGGAGTTTCTTCATGCGCTTTACACCAATATGACCTAAACGGCAGTGCCACAAATAAGTTGCAATATCATTATTAACTTTGCATCTTTTGGCTTCAATATTATGAATATGTGTATCACTGCGATCGAGATCCAACAAACCATTTTCATTGGGTGTATGACCATAGAAGGTTTTATTCATGTAAACAGAACAACAATTATTCTCTAACTTAAATGAATATCTGTATTGCAATAAATATGATCAAATCATATTCATGCTTAACGCAAACACCAAATAACACTTATTTAGGTTCAACACTAATCCCAAAAGTATAGGGAGTGTGCGATGATGATCATATCAATCTTGGAACTACTTCCAACACACATCGTCACCTCGCCCTTAGCTAGTTTCTGTTCATTCTGCAACTCCTGTTTCGAGTTACTACTCTTAGCAACTGAACCAGTATCAAATGTCGAGGGGTTGCTATAAACACTAGTAAAGTACACATCAATAACATGTATATCCAATATACCTTTATTCACTTTGCTATCCTTCTTATCCGCCAAGTATCTAGGGGCAGTTCCACTTCCAGTGACCAGTCCCTTTGCAGTAGAAGCACTTTAGTCTCAGGCTTAGGTCCAGACTTGGGCTTCTTCACTTGAGCAGCAACTTGCTTGCTGTTCTTCTTGAAATTCCCCTTCTTCCCTTTTCCCTTTTATTGAAACTAGTGGTCTTGTCAACCATCAACACTTTATGCTTTTCTTGATTTCTACCTTCATCGATTTCAGCATCACGAAGAGCTTGGGAATCGTTTCCGTTATCTCTTGCATATTATAGTTCATCACGAAGTTCTAGTAACTTGGTGATAGTGACTAGAGAACTCTATCAATCACTATCTTATCTAGAAGATTAACTCCCACTTGATTCAAGTGATTGTAGTACTCAGACATTCTGAGCACATGCTCACTAGCTGAGCAATTCTCCTCCATCTTGTAGGCAAAGTGCTTGTCAAAGGTCTCATACCTTTCGACATGGGCATGAGTCTGAAATACTAATTTCAACTCTTGGAACATCTCATATGCTCTGTGGCGTTCAAAACGTCTTTGAAGCCCCGATTCTAAGCCGTAAAGCATGGTGCACTAAACTATTAAGTAGTCATCATATCGAGCTTGCCAAACGTTCATAACGTCTGCATCTGCTCCTGCAATTGGTCTGTCACCTAGCGGTGCATTAAGGACATAATTCTTCTGTGCAGCAATGAGGATAATCCTCAGATCACGAATCCAATCCGCATCATTGCTACTAACATCTTTCAACTTAGTTTTCTCTAGGAACATATCAAAAATAAAACAGGGGAGCTAAACGCGAGCTATTGATCTACAACATAGATATGCTAATACTATCAAGACTAAGTTCATGATAAATTAAAGTTCAATTAATCATGTTACTTAAGAACTCCCACTTAGATAGACATCCCTCTAATCATCTAAGTGATCACGTGATCCATATCAACTAAACCATGTCCGATCATCATGTGAGATGGAGTAGTTTTCAATGGTGAACATCACTATGTTGATCATATCTTCTATATGATTCACGCCTGACCTTTCGGTCTCTATTGTTCCGAGGCCATATCTGCATATGCTAGGCTCGTCAAGTTTAACCCGAGTATTCTGCGTGTGCAAAACTGGCTTGCACCCGTTGTATGTGAACGTAGAGCTTATCACACCCGATCATCACGTGGTGTCTCGGCACGACGAACTTTCGCAACGGTGCATACTCGGGGAGAACACTTGTACCTTGAATTTAGTGAGAGATCATCTTATAATGCTACCGTCGATCTAAGCAAAATAAGATGAATAAAGGATAAACATCACATGCAATCAATATAAGTGATATGATATGGCCATCATCATCTTGTGCCTTTGATCTCCATCTCCAAAGCACCGTCATGATCACCATCGTCACCGGCGCGACACCTTGATCTCCATCGTAGCATCATTGTCGTCTCGCCAACTATTGCTTCTACGACTATCGCTACCGCTTAGTGATAAAGTAAAGCAATTACATGGCGATTGCATTTCATTCAATAAAGCGACAACCATATGGCTCATGTCGGTGGTCGATAACTCTGTTACAAAACATGATCATCTCATACAATAAAATTTAGCATCATGTCTTGACCATATCACATCACAGCATGCCCTGCAAAAACAAGTTAGACGTCATCAACTTTGTTGTTGCAAGTTTTACGTGGCTGCTACGGGCTGAGCAAGAACCGTTCTTACCTACGCATCAAAACCACAACGATATTTCGTCAAGTATGTGATGTTTTAACCTTCACAAGGATCGGGCATAGCCACACTCGATTCAACTAAAGTTGGAGAAACTGACACCCGCCAGCCACCTGTGTGCGAAGCACATCGGTAGAACCAGTCTCGCGTAAGCGTACGCGTAATGTCGGTCCGGGCCGCTTCATCCAACAATACCGCCGAATCAAAGTGTGACATGCTGGTAAGCAGTATGACTAGTATTGGCCACAACTCACTTGTGTTCTACTCGTGCATATAACATCTACGCATAAACCTGGCTCGGATGCCACTGTTGTGGAACGTAGTAATTTCAAAAATTTCCTACGCACACGTAAGATCATGGTGATGCATAGCAATGAGAGGGGAGAGTGTCGTCCACGTACCCTCGTAGACAGTAAGCGGAAGCGTTATGACAACGCGGTTGATGTGGTCGTACGTCTTCACGATCCGACCGATCCAAGTACTGAACGCACGGCACCTCCGAGTTCTGCACACGTTCAGCTCGGTGACGTCCCACGAACTCACGATCCAGTAGAGCTTCACGTGAGAGTTCCGTCAGCACGACGGCATGATGACGATGATGATGATGCTACCGACGAAGGGCTTCACCTAATCACCGCTATGATATGACCGAGGTGGATTATGGTGGAGGGGGGCACCGCACACGGCTAAAAGATCAACTGATCAACTTGTGTGTCTATGGGGTGGCCCCTGGCCACGTATATAAAGGAGTGGAGGAGGGGGGAGAGGGCCGGCGCCTATGGCGCGCCCTGGAGGAGTCCTACTCCCACCGGGAGTAGGATTCCCCCCCCCCTTCCCTAGTTGGACTAGGAGAGAAGGAAGGGGAGAGAGGGAGGAAGGAAAGGGGGCCCCCCCTCCTAGTCCAATTCAGACCAGAGGGGGAGGGGGCGCGCGGCCTGCCCTGACCTCCTCTCTCTCTCTCCACTATGGCCCATTAAGGCCCATACAATTACCGGGGGGTTCTGGTAACCTCCCGGTACTCCGGTAAAATCCCTATTTCACCCGGAACCATTCCGATGTCCAAATATAGGCTTCCAATATATCGATCTTTATGTCTCGACCATGTCGAGACTCCTCGTCATGTCCGTGATCATATCCGGGACTCCGAAATACCTTCGGTACATCAAAACACAAAAACTCATAATACCAACCGTCACCTAACGTTAAGCGTGCGGACCCTATGGGTTCGAGAACTATGTAGAGATGACCGAGACACGTCTCCGGTCAATAACCAATAGCGGAACCTGGATGCTCATATTGGCTCCCACATATTCAACGAAGATCTTTATCGGTCAAACCGCATAACAACATACGTTGTTCCCTTTGTCATCGGTATGTTACTTGCCTGAGATTCGATCGTCGGTATCTCAATACCTAGTTCAATCTTGTTACCGGCAAGTCTCTTTACTCGTTTCGTAATACATCATCCCGCAACTAACTCATTAGTTGCATTGCTTGCAAGGCTTATAGTGATGTGCATTACCGAGAGGGCCCAGAGATACCTCTCCGACAATCGGAGTGACAAATCTTAATCTCGATCTATGCCAACTCAACAAGTAACATCGGAGACACCTGTAGAGCACCTTTATAATCACCCAGTTACGTTGTGACGTTTGGTAGCACACAAAGTGTTCCTCCGGTAATCGGGAGTTGCATAATCTCATAGTCATAGGAACATGCGTAAGTCATGAAGAAAGCAATAGCAATATACTAAACGATCGAATGCTAAGCTAACAGAATGGGTCAAGTCAATCACATCATTCTCTAATGATGTGATCTCGTTAATCAAATGACAACTCATGTCTATGGCTAGGAAACTTAACCATCTTTGATTCAACGAGCTAGTCAAGTAGAGGCATACTTGTGACACTCTGTTTGTCTATGTATCCACATATGTACTAAGTTTCCGATTAATACAATTCTAGCATGAATAATAAACATTTTCATGAAATAAGGAAATAAATAATAACTTTATTATTGCCTCCAGGGCATATTTCCTTCACTATCTATATAAGTTGTAATGGTACTATGTATGTCGTGCTTGGGACCCGTGTACCTTAGTTGTAATGTGGTACTATCTAGCTCATGCAATGCTACTACTTATGCTACTATATTGTGATGTGTTCTATCTGTTTTTTTTTATCTAGTTTATATTGGTCAGTTGATATATATCGTGCTTGATGTTCTACCATGCAAGTGTATGGGTACCCAATTTTTTTTGCAAAAAAACCATATATTGGTGTGCTGCATGTGTGCATGCATGTATCTAGGCCCTGGCTAATAGGGTCACCCTAGCTAGCAGGTGTAGGGCGCAAATTTTTGTGCAACCATGGACATGTGATACGTCTCCGTCGTATCTAATTTTCCAAACACTTTTGCCCTTGTTTTGGACTCTAACTTGCATGATTTGAATGGAACTAACCCAGACTGACGCTGTTTTCAGCAGAATTGCCATGGTGTTATTTTTGTGCAGAAATAAAAGTTCTCGGAATGATCTGAAAATCAACGGAGAATATTTTTGGAATATATAGAAAATACCGGCAAAAGAATCAAGGCCAGGGGGCCCACACCATGTCCACGAGGGTGGGAGGCGCGCCTACCCCCCCTGGGCGCGCCCCCTGCCTCGTGGGCCCCCTGGTGCTCCACTGAACTCAACTCCAACTCCATATATTCACGTTCGGGGAGAAAAAAATCAGAGAGAAGGATTCACCGTGTTTTACGATACGGAGCCGCCGCCAAGCCTTAAACTCTCTCGGGAGGGCTGATCTGGAGTCCGTTCGGGGCTCCGGAGAGGGGAATCCATCGCCGTCGTCATCATCAACCTTCCTCCATCACCAATTTCATGATGCTCACCGCCGTGCGTGAGTAATTCCATCGTAGGCTTGCTGGACGGTGATGGGTTGGATGAGATTTATCATGTAATCGAGTTAGTTTTGTTAGGGATTGATCCCTAGTATCCACTATGTTCTGAGATTGATGTTGCTATGACTTTGCTATGCTTAATGCTTGTCACTAGGGCCCGAGTGCCATGAATTCAGATCTGAACCTATTATGTTTTCATGAATATATGTGAGTTCTTGATCCTATCTTGCAAGTCATTAGTCACCTACTATGTGTTATGATCCGGCAACCCCGAAGTGACAATAATCGGGACCACTCCCGGTGATGACCGTAGTTTGAGGAGTTCACGTATTCACTAAGTGTTAATGCTTTGGTCTGGTACTCTATTAAAGGAGGCTTTAATATCCCTTAGTTTCCAATAGGACCATGCTGCCATGGGAGGGTAGGCCAAAAAATGTCATGCAAGTTCTTTTCCATAAGCACGTATGACCATATTCGGAATACATGCCTACATTACATTGATGAACTGGAGCTAGTTCTGTGTCACCCTATGTTATAACTGTTGCATGAGTGATCGCATCCGACATAATTATCCATCACTGATCCAATGCCTACGAGCTTTTCATATATTGATCTCTTCTTAGTTACTTTACTGTTGTCACTGTTACAATCACTACAAAACTGCTACTGTTAATTTTGCCATCGTTACCGTTAGTTCCATATTACTTTGCTACTAAATACTTTGCTGCAGATATTAAGTTATCCAGGTGTGGTTGAATTGACAACTCAGCTGCTAATACTTGAGAATATTCTTTGGCTCCCCTTATGCCGAATCAATAAATTTGGGTTGAATACTCTACCCTCGAAAACTGTTGCGATCCCCTATACTTGTGGGTTATCAACATGCAACTAATACAAATAATTATTGGATTAACTGAAATGCCCAAAAGAAATATTTCTGTGCTCCTAAAAATATTGGTTTGAATTTCACATCTGGCCATTATTTTTAGAGCAAAACATGAACATTTTCTTGGACCTATTTCAAGCGAATTTCAACTTGATCATTTCCAAAAATGTTTTCTGAGGCTTTCACATATCCCCATCAAATTTGGGTTTCATGGAGCCATAGACATGCATAAAAAGAATCACAAAACAATAGTGGACAAGCAACAAATATGTAATAAAAACAAAAAAGTACAATACATACGGCCCAACATTTATTCGACACAAAAATTTGGCTAAAGAAAAAACAAGTAAAGAAGTATATGTTTGTTAAAGGTTTATTTGCCGAAGCAACATTTTATTTTTGAGGTTTTAGTCGAAGCATTTTTGTTAAACATGGGCGCCTCTATGCTATAAAACTGGGCTGGTGCCCCTACGCGGGTGGGCTTGTCTCAATTTGGGTCTGGTTATTTTCTCACGGCCCAACATCTATTTGGCAGCAAGATTTGTTTTTCTGAATTTGGGGGGTGTGCACTCTGTTAACTGAAGAACAAGAACAAAGCATGAACACTGGATATCTCTGCTTCGATTCAGTTACAAGAACTTGACATGGCGCACATATCGCATCCTATTACCAGAATATCATTGGGTCTGAATATCATTACCAGAATTCAGGCTTTGCTTCACACAAATTCAAATTCAGCTAACAAATGATCCCTGACTTACTGAAACTACTAGCTAGACACAATAACTGAAACTAGGGACCCCTGACTCTGAAACTAGTTTGCAAACAAACTGAAACTATAACAATTTCTAGAGTTTGATGAACATCAAGTAAAAGAAACCCATAGCAATGACACAGCAATAAAATGCTCCAGCCATCATATTTGCTTGCTGCTTCAAATCGATCAGCTGCTTTAGTTGCTTGCCCATTTTCTTCAATTCACACTTCACTTCAGCACTGTCCATCATCGGATCGGCTCTGTCCACCAAATGTGAAGCGTGTTCCACACCAAGCTGTCCCCCAAAATTGAAATTGACCTCTTGTGTTGAAGCCTCGAATTTCAACCTCTCAACGTACTCATCGAGCCACTCGAAATGTCCACATTTCTTCAGAACCTGAAAAATAGGGTAAACAGGGGTCGACGGCAGCATGAACCCTAGATCAGATCCACCGCCCAAATTCAACGGAAAAATAAAGAAATCGATCCAGCTGCTTGGTGCGGTACACGGATCTAACCTGCCCCGGTTGTGGCTTGCTCAAGCATTTGACGAACTCGCGCCCACGGTTGCCATTTTCCTCCTTCACACAAGTCAAACGCTTCAGAGGCTCCATGCGCGGGCAACCGGGGCATCTTGTCAACGGCACTGGACCGTACTACGGCCATGATTGGCGGGAGGCCGAAGTTGAGCTAGACATCACTCGTCGGCGGCACGCTTCGTTGCTGGAGAAGAGGAAGAACAAGGTGGGGGGAAAGGGGAAAGGGGAAGGGCAGGCAATGGGGGGTGGGCTGGCTCGGGCTCGTGGATGGCTCGGGTCGGGGCATGCTTATGTGGATAAGTTGTGGGTCCCGCACGCATGTGAGTAAGTGGTGGGTCCCACATTGATGTGGATAACTGATGGGTCCCGCGTGTCATAACTCAAACCACTAACCCCTTATGTTTTGCATTTCATGGTTAAACAGGGCAATGTCGCATTGGAGCTATTGTTGGCTGCAAATAGGTCGCACCCGAGATATTTTCATCAACTACGTCGCTCCTCATACAATTCATCTCAAAGACGTCGCACTGGGGCTATAAGCCCATGAGAAAACACCTAGGATGCTTGACCTCGGTGTAGTGTATCAGGGTACAACGACGCATAGATTCTTTGATTCGTGCGGGCCTGCTCGCCTTGAGGCCCCAAAACCACCACCTGCCTTCAGATGCCACTCTAACTCTGGACAGTCCTGTGCCTAAACATTCGCTGTAGCAAATCCTTACCAAGATACCTGAGAGGCAGGCCCCACCGCAAGCTTCACCAGATGAAGGAGGAGATGGACTCCAGCCGGTGCCGTCTGTCACACGAGCTTTGCCCGCCGGTGACCTCTAGCAGCAGGCAAGTGAGAGGTATAGGTGACGGGTCTCACGGGTGGGGAGGTTGGGCTACGCCATGTCTCCTGCCTTGAGTGACTCAGAGGGTGTTATTGATTTTCTCCATCTCAGTGTTGTCGATAGCGCCAACTTAGTTGTCATACTGATGTACAGGATCATTGCGGTATGCTAAGCATTAAAGTGCTGATGTCTCCTACTCGCAAGCTAGTCTCCCTTAGTTTTTTCTTGCATGGATTTTTTTTGCTAAAGGCTGGTATGAATGGTAGGTGCTGAAACTCAATGACTTATGAAGACACACGAAGTAGGGGGAGAACACACCTCATTGGTGGTCGCATTTATATGGATGATTAGCTACACTTGGTGTGGTTGTTAGAGACATTTATATCAGCATGAGAGATTTCTGCACAAAATTTCTTCATAACTATGGGTATCTCAAAGCGTGGAAGATCTTATCATCAAATAAGAAGGGTCCCTTGCTCACAGAGATTATTTGGAGCACGCTAGGTAACGAAGGGAGGTATTTCCTGCAAGACGAGGCGACAATAATACCATTTGGTTGGTATTGTATCCGTTGAATCCTGTAGGATAAATATAATATATTTTTTTCTTACAATATTCCCTTCTTCTCTGAAAAGGCTTGGTAAAATCTACGGATTACACATTCTGTTTCCAGGCACGGTGCCAGATATCTGAAGGAATTCTAAAGCAAAGGACCTCATTAAACAACCTTGACAGGGAACACCATGAGCATGGTAAGAACAATTTTACACAAGACCATCTTATCCTAAAGCTACAACCATCAGTATTGGCTGGCACAGTTATCAGATGATCAGTCATTATAATTGTGACTGGAACAACATTTCCTGTTTGAGGTGAAAACTCTTGTTCTGACCTTTATTGGCCAGGCTCGGCATGAGAAAACTTGTGTCATTACCGTGTTGAACGCGTTGTTTACTTGCTAATTTTTTGGCCTTCATTGGTTAGTGTTCACAACTAGGATAAAAATCCCTGTCTTGGCCATCTTCGGCTGGACAAGAAGATGGCGACGTTAGGATGTGTATCCCTTCTTGAAGGCGTTAACACGGAAGGAGTCGACTTAGTCGTAGGTGTTAATTTCATATTTGTAATGGTTCTGACGTGGTTGTCTATGTTACGTACTCTACTGGTTTATGTCTTGGTATTTATTGGCTTCCATCAACTTCACTAAGGATGGATGTGTGAATCACAATGATGCAGAGGCTCGAGAGTTCAAACTCCTTTAAAAAAAACAAATCTTATGCTAAAAGGCCAGGATGCCATGGTGGTGCAACAGAAACAGTTGGCAGATCAAATGGTTCTCGCAAAAAAAATAGCCCGGGGACATCCTGTTTTATAAAAGCATTACAAAGCAATAAGTTATAAAATAAATTAAGTAGGCTTACATAAATCATTGTCATCAACGTGTACATCATGCTGTGTGTTCTTCCTAATTGATATTACAGTATGGATATTTATACTTCGTCAAACACTAGAGGAATGCAGTACATATGTAAACCTTGATTTAACATGGTATTTGTTAAAAATGCCATGTCCAAGACATTTTGGTATATCCATTACTAATTTAGCCTCTCCGATAGGATTTTAGAGATACCAACCATTTCTGACTGCATTTTAAAGCTGCTTCTCACGTATTATTTCTCGTGGAATAGTGCTCTTAGGTCGACTGGGCCCTCATGTACTTTTGTTTGGTCACCTATTTCAGGACGGGATACATACAGCCTGGAAGGATCGTTTGCATTTGTTCTTGGGATCACAGTCACCATTGTTTCTGTTGTTTTTATTGTAACAAGTAGAGGAACACTGAAACTAAAGTTTGATGGATCAGGACACAGTCACCAGATTTTGATGTACAGCCGATGCTGCCCAGGGTCTACATTACTATTCTTTGGGGGCGAAGATGTTTATATTGTGCTTCGACATTGTCCATGTATGCGAGTGAAATCATCCCACTCGTAGTGGCACGATCTTGCCCTACACAAAAGTCTCTTAAAAGATGCATGGCTAAAACAAGTAGTCCTAAGTGGCAGATGCTTGGTCACGGTCAGATCAAAACTATTGATAAAATTGCTAAAATTTAAAGTGGTGCGCATCACTTGAAAAAAGTTCTAGTCAGAACACAGAATCGCAAGCATGTTAGAGAAAACTGTGGGGGCATATATGATCAAGAAGTACTGATGAGGTGAATAGGAATGCACCGTACTGCAGCCCCTTCACGTCATACACGAGATAGTCTAGGGTGGACTCATACATGGAGGCAGTGGCGAATCTAGCAGGACATTGGAGGCTAGGCAAACACAAATTTCCTAAGTCTAATTAGCAAATGCATTTTTTTTAGGATCAACATTGCTTTATTATTAAACGTAGCTAGGAATCTCGTTTGAGATAACCTAGAGGATAGACTCCGGTGGTACAGCCCACCAAACATTACAAACCTCATCTCCTAAACTTACTTTAGCTAACTTATCAGCGGCACCATTTGCTTCTCTCTTCGTCCAAGAAACCTGCACCTGCATAAACTGGGTTAGCAAAAGCTTGATCTCCTCAATGCAAGGCCCCAAGGTCGAGAGATCTTGGTCATTTTTGTTGATTGCCGCTACCACTCCCAGATTGTCCAGCTCGACATGAAGTTTTTGTACATTTGCTTCGCTAGCTAGTTGGATAGCTCGCCAACATCCACCACCTCCGCCTGCTCTGCGCTCGACGCATGATCGACAAAGAGACAGGCAACAGCCCTAAAGCGTGCATTATGGTCTCTCAAGACCACCCCTGCTCCTCCCTTTCCGCGCCCCTTGAAGAAGGCTCCATCGGCGTTTGCTTTTATCCATCCCTCCTCCGGCGCTTCCCACCTCGCTCTCGCCACCGGCTTGCGTTCGGTAGTGGGTTTCTCGTGAACTTTTTGCCATTCCTCCACCAGCTGCATCACCCGCATCATTATTTCATGTGGATCTTCAATCTGCTTGCCATCCCGGGCCTCATTACAAGCTAGCCACATAGCGTAGACTGATTGGATCATCACTGCTCTCTCTTCCTCCCCTACATGCCCGAACCACTCGAGGAGCCATCTAGCAACTGCACTCTGGGAATCAAGCTGACACGGTGGGATCGCCACCGCAATTCCCTTTTTCGACTGTAGTTTTTTCCAATATAGAACCGAGTGAGGACAGCCCCAGAATCTATGGTAGATCGTCTCGTCGCGTCCACATGCCGTGCAAAAAACTCCCGCCTTGATTCTTCGGCGCTGTAGTTCGTGACCAACAGCTAAACCATTGCGGAGCAAACGCCACATGTGAATATGTGCCTTTCCCGGGGCCGAAGTGTCCCACACGGCCATCCAACTCTTATGTTGGTTCATAGATGATGAGGACCCCTGCCCGCCTGTTCTTGCCCGGTTCTGAGATATAGCAAGTGGTACGCCGAGCGAACTGTGAAGTGTCCATCTTTGGTGAAGTTCCACGCTAAATAATCATCCGTGTTCGCGCCACCGATAGTGATCTGCTTTATATCTGTTGCGTCCTCATGTGAGAACATCGAGTCCAGCAGCTGCTCATTCCATCGCAAACCTGATTGATCGAGCAGGTGGAAAACCTTAGTGACTCCCGGGACATACTCAGCACCCAGTGGTGTTAAGCTGCCGCTCCTCGGTATCCACTGGTCGTGATGTATGTTTATCTTGGAGCCGTCTCCCACGCGCCAAACCAGGACCGCTCTAAGCAGGTCCCTACCATGGAGAATACTCCTAAATGTGTAGGAGCCGCCATCAGGGCACGTTGCATTCATGATCCCCCCCCCCCCCCCCCCCCCACACTGAAATATCTTGCTTTCAATACCCGCGCACATAGCAAGGAGGGAGCTCTCAAAATCCGCCAAGCTTGCTTAGAGCAACTCTAGCAAACCTCGCATCCCGCCGGCCCGCAAAACGCATTTGCAGTTCGCGCAAAACCGCTTTTGCGGGCCGGCGTTGGCTGGCACAGATGCAGACCCCCCAAACGGATCCGTAAAAAAGTATATTCGCGGAATATGTTTTTTTACGGGTCGGCTTCTGCGGGTTTTGCTCGGGCAACACCGCGACGACCCGCAAACAGAAAAACTGCAAATCTCGCATTTGACATAGGGTTTCACAAACAAGTTCAAATTCAAACGATATAAACAGTTATACGCGCAAATAAAAGCCAAGTTCATTACGGCAAACGCAAAAGAGGTCCCTGCAAAGGTTTGCGCCCATGTCCGGCATCATCTTGGTAGATCTTCACTCCGCGCCATCAAGTTCATCTTGAGGTTCATCGGTGCCATCGAATCCACCTCCGGTGCTTGTTCCAACTCCCGCACCGAAATCATCCACATTGCCACCATATGGAGCGGAGAAAACATCTCCGGAACTGTAACATGGACCGGTCGATGCGACCAATCTCCTCTTCCGGCCATTTCGTCGAACACCCCGCTCGCAGGGGGAGCGGCACCGTTGAACGGCATCGCCGGAGCACCTCCTTGCGGGGGGGGGGGGGGGGGGTGGAGTGAGAGGTTGAAGAAGGTGACTTCTTTGAAGTCCGAACCTTCCTCCGCTTTACGCCCGCGGCCTTGCCGACCTTCTCCGCCGCCGGCCGGGACCGCGCTGCCGTGTTGGCGCCCGGAGCGCGGGCCATCGCGGCGGGGGTAGCCGGATTCCCGCCCTGCACGACCACGTTGCCCTGCCGCTTGCGGGAAGGCGCGACTTGTGCTTGGGCGATGGCGGCGGGGCCAACATGGCCGGCGACGAGATCCCCCCGAGGGGAAGGAGCATGCGCGACCTCGACGGTGACGGGGGACAACATGGGGTCGTCCATGGCGGCGTGGAACGGCCGGGGAGGAGGAACCGGAGCTTGCGGAGGGGGGGCAATGATGGTGGAGGGTGCGGGGAGCGGGAAAGGGCGCGCGGAAATGTCCCTCCCGCCAAATCTCGCGCCGGATAGGGGTAGAGCTCGGGTCGGCCTCCCAGCCCGTGAAGGTAGAGGTTGAGGGAGAAGATTTGCTGCGCCCCGCAAAAATATTTGCGGGCCGGGGCGGGATGCGGGGTCTGATCGGGCTGGTTTTTCCGCCCCGACCCGCAATTTGGCGGTTATTTTGCGGGCCAGGGCGGGATGCGGGGTCTGCTAGAGTTGCTCTTAGCAAGTAACGCTTGGTTAAAAGCCTCGGCGTCTCTAAAGCCCATGCCTGCTTCCTTCTTCGCTGCACACATTTTATCCCAGGCAATCCAATGCACTTTACGCTCACCATTAACTGCCCCCCCCCCCCTCAGAATTTTAAAGAGATAGATGTCAGGTTCCGGCACATCTTCTTCATGAGGAGAAAGCAACTCATAGTAAACGCTGGAGTAGCTTGAAGCCCCGATTTGACTAGAACTTCTCGTGCTTTTTTTGAAAGACCCTGCCCCTTCCAACCTGTAACCTTCTTCTTTGAGCTCTCGACCACATATTGAAAAGATCCATCCTTAGCCCTCCAAGTATCTTTCACTCAACGCCTCAGACTCAATCCCGATAGCCTCCTTAAGAGAAACCTTTTGCTCCTGCTGATATCCTTTGCCAAAGAATACTGATGATTTTTGAAGGTTCACCTTCTGTCCTGATGCTTCCTCATATGTACCCAAGATATCCTTCAGAGCTTGAAAATTGTCGACCGAGCCCTGAAGAGAGACAATGCTATCATCTACAAATAGAAGGTGAGTCACCTGGGGGCCAGTGCTCCCGAATGACACTCCTTTGATTAGATTATCTTAAGCTTTCTTTAGTAATGCAGAGAAACCTTCTACACAAAACAGAAATAAATAAGGAGACAAAGGGTCTCCTTGCCATAGTCCTCGTGATGGAGTGAACATCCTAGATAAACCACCATTTAGTTTTACCACAAAGTTGGCCGTTGTCACACACCTCATAATCATGGAGATCCATGCGTTGTCAAAACCAAACTGTGCTAACATTTGTTCAAGGAAAACCCACTCCACCCTGTCATATGCTTTCATCATATCCAATTTTATTGCACATAGGGGTTTCTTCCTCTTCCTCTTCCTGATAGCATGCACACACTCATAGGCCACAAACACATTGTCCGTGATTAACCTGCCCGGCACAAAAGCACTTTGTTCCTCAGAGATAAGAATAGGCAGAATAGATTTTAACCTGCTGGCCAACACCTTAGATGCGATCTTATATAAAACACTGCAAAGACTAATTGGGCGAAATTGCGAGAGTAACTCCGGTGAGTTAACTTTCGGGATCATTACAATCACATTAGCATTAAACGCATCTGGTGCCGCCACTCCACCAAGAAAATCGCGGACAACTCTGCACACATCCTCCTTCACCAACGACCAGTGTCGTTGATAAAAGAGGGCTGGTAGCCCATCCGGACCCGGAGCCTTCATTGGGCCCATCTGGAACAAAGCAGTCTCAACCTCATTTTCTGTGATGGGTGCCACTAGTTTCTAGTTCATGCTCTTCGTAACTATACTTGGGATATTATTCAGCAGGGCTTGAGCACCCACCGATCTTTCAGAGGTGAACAAATTTGCATAGAACTTCGCTGCCATCTCACGCATTTCCTCATCTATCATGCATTTCGATCCATCCTCCCAGATTAGCGCTCGAACTGTGTTCTTTCTCTTTCTGTGAGAAGCCCTTCCCTGAAAATACTTTGTGTTCATATCACCCGCCGCTAGCCAATCCACACGCGATCTTTGTCGTTGCATCACTTCCTCACGCGCATAGACCTCACCTGGTGAACCGAAGCTTGAGCACTCACCTGGTGAACCACCGCACAAACTCAAAACTGATGCTTCTAATGGATATATAACTACCTTTTATATCACTTTTCCTTTTTTAGGGGATTATATCACTTTTCCTAAAACACATGTTCCCATCAGCTTAGATGGGCTATGGTCAGTCCAACTCATCTTGCACCTTTGTTTAAAAAATTAGATAGTACGTCAATTATGATCTCAGTAAAAAAATATTGTAAATACAAACGAAATACTTAATAAAAAAATTCATGTATATTTTCCAAACATATTTATGAATTTCAAAAAAGTTTATATAATTTAAAATAATACAAATACTTGGAAAATTAAAATTCAAAATAGTATTTTAATTATACAAACATTTCAGTAATTTTACACACATTTTATAATTTAATGTTTGTATAATTAAAAATATTTATAACTCAAATTTTGAAAAGTTGATATGGATATTCAATCGTGTCCAATATCTAAATTATATAGTATTTTTTTAATATAATTCGTCACTAAAACATTATATATCAGTATTAACTAAAAAATTAATATATTGGATGCATTAAACATATATATTTAAGAAACATTTTAAACGTCCATATTAACTAACAATTTTTATATTTATATTTAAATGTTTTATTTACTAATCATCGTTTGCATGTATATTTTGAACACACAAATATTTTAGCATAACTTTATTACATACGTTGTACAATTATCTTAAATAAAAAGTTTGTGCAAAATGGGCTGAAGTATCTGCAGCTCGTTTGAGCTCCGGCAGACAGCTTGGTTCAATTTGAATAGTGTTGTGGTTGTGTTCGCTCCTTTGTGAGTTGTTGGTCGCGTGTTCGAGAAGTCCCTGTCATCATTTTGTGTTATAATTTGCTCAGAGCAGTACAGTGGTCGGTCTTTTCCACAAATGAAAAATATGAGGTGCAAAAGTTTGATGCATCCTGTTTTGCAAAAAAAATACAAAGGTGTTCTGTGCAAAAATGCATCACACACTCACTGACAGGTGGGACCGTACACACATATGCGTCCGCATACACGTTTGTGACCGTATCTGCACGCTTGAGTCAAGTTAGGTGACCATAAATTCATACTTTTAAAATTCTAGCACCAAACTAAACATCCAGCGTAAGTTTTGTGACCCCTAATGACATTAACTAAAAATAAAGTTGCCATCCTCTCAATGATAAAACTACCATCCTCTTGATATTAAAATTGTCATGCTCTAAATAAAAAATGTCATGTTATTAATTATAAAAAATGTCATGCTAATTGAGAAACATCACAAGTTAAAAAAAATGTTCTCCAAGACATGCAACTTTGGGATTTCTAAAAAACACATGGCAAAGAAAAAAAAATAGGGATTTTTTTATCTTACAACAATGAAAAAAAGGATTTTGTGAATTTTTTTCCGGCAGAACTTTCAAATGTAAAAATATGAGGTGCAAAAGTTTGTTGTACCCTTTTTTGCAAAGAAAAAATACAATGGTGTTCTGTGCAAAAATGCATCACGCACTCACTAACAGGTGTAATGCTTGAGTCAAGTTAGATGACCACAAATCCGTATTTTTAAAATTCTAGCACCAAACTGATATCCAACATAATTTCTATGACTGCTAATGATATTACGTCTAAAAATAAAGTTGACATCCTCTCAATGATAAAACTGCCATCCTCTTGATATTAAAATTGTCATGCTCTAAATAAAAAATGTCATGTTATTAATTATAAAAAATGCCATGCTAATTGAGAAACATCACAAGTATTATAAAAAAACTGTTCTCCAAGACATGGCAAATTTTGGGATTTCTAAAAACACATGGCAAAGAAAAAAAATAGGGATTTTTTTATCTTACAACAATGAAAAAAAAAGGATTTTGTGAATTTTTTCCGGCAGAACTTTCAAATGTAAAAACAAATTAGCTTCGTATACATATAACAGTTTATCGCAAGTGTACATAAACTCCTTTCCCACCACTGCCACGGGAGGACGCGAGTTTGAGTCATCTATGGCAGCGGCCTTGCGCCAATATCGTGCTACAGTATTAAGAGCGTTCGCTAAGATCATACTCCTGGACGACGATCGACAGATAACATTTTTGTTTATTTAATCAGATAGCCCTAGTGTGCCATGTGCATGTGTGTGTGTGGCTCTTCTCATCACCACGCCTCAAGATGGGCTGTCAAATCAAATCTTAGCATACTGATGGACATGCCCATTAGCGAAGGTCGCCTCTATTGCAGATATTGTTTACGAAACAAATTGATTGTTCTTCCGAAGTCATTTTATTATCCCGAGCTTGAACGAGCTTTTTCCAATTGTACTGTTTTAATCCTGAATCGTTTGACTTGGGATCAGAAGATGACTATCGTTGGTCCGTCCATTTTGTAGTGTCTCATATTAATTTTGAGGATTAAAGGATGGTGAGAAGTTTAGGGATTAAGTTCTTTGGAAGGACTAAGATACTCTTAACTCGACTCGACAAGGTTCTAAAAAACCCCAACTAAACGCAAATCCGAAGTGAGACGCATCTTGCACTTCTTGCACTAGTGGAGGGTGACTGCATGCCGCTGGCCCAGAGATTCCTTTGATCCATGTGAACCTATTCGTCCCGAGGTCTCCAACACCCGTCTTCAACTGCCACTACAATTTTCGAAAATTGTGTCCCCAAGCATTTGTTGAAGAACAACTCCACAACAAGACACCTGGGCGGCAGGCCCCACCGCGGCCCCATGAGCTCTGCCATATCAAGGAGGAGAAGGTTCCACACCAGCTCCATCTGCAACAAGGTATTTGCGCGCTGACAACCACTATCGGCAGTTAAGGCAGCTAATTTTTTTTAAATAATACATTTTTTTTATTAATTTGCACAAATATTACGTCTAAAAAATAATTTTCAAAAATAATACACCGTCGGCCCGCTGCTGGCCGACTGGACCTAGTCGGCCCACAGGAGGCCGACTGAGATCCTATCTGCTTGACCAGTCGGCCAGCAGTGGGCCGACAGGGACTAATTGGCCTGCCATGGGCCGACTGGTGCATGCTGCCATTTTTTCCCCGAACGATCCCTGGATTTTATTTAAAACTATGACGTATTTCGCGCAGCTCTTTCCCCGCAATATTTTCCCGCCACCCGTTTCCCGCCATATGTTCCCGCCAACTCTTTCCCGCCACCCGTTTCCCGCCATATGTTCGCGCCAACTCTTTCCCGCCACCCGTTTCCCGCCACCCATTTCCCGCCAACCCTTTCCCGCCATATCACAGTCGTTCTTTCCCGCCATTTTCTCTTCTCTACCTATAAAACCCCCTTCAGACGGAGGTGGATAAGCATTCCAGTGTAGTGTAGTTGAGATGTCCCATTATCCTTTCGATCATAGTTTTCACCCTGGGATGAGCAGGACTCTTCTGAGGCTAGCTACCGATTTCAAGATGGACAATAGTATAGTTCCATGGGACGAACTCACCGGTAGTGACACCATAATGAATGAGTTGGCTCACGAATTACGTAGGTCTGGGTGGCCTGAAAGGACCTATGAGGAGGTACGTAAAGAACTTCTTAGGTTGCATGAAAGGTGGCAGAAGGTAGTGGTGCCGAAGAGTGAAACTTTCAGAAGGACTGCAGCAAATAATCCATGTTTATGGACCGAGGAGAGCGAGGACGAAGATGATATCTTCATGCCGCCGCTTCCGGGTTCTGCATCGTCGAAGGGCAAGATTTCTTCATCGTCGAAGGGCAAGGTTTCTGCATCGTCGAAGGGCAAGAGTTCTTCATCGTCGAAGGGCAAGAGTTCTGCATCGATCGAGGATGACGATGATGACTTCATGTAGTTTTTATGTTGTATGTTGTGAGTTCACTCGTACGTACCATTTAATTTAGATGTAGTTCCATCTAGTTGTTTGTAATGTCTTGTTGTATGAGCATTATGTTCTATCTAAATATGATCTTGTAGTTCGGATAACAGAGTAATTAAATAGAGTAGGCATATGTCTCATACATAAGTACATAGCCATTTGTCTCATACATAGAATAGACATAAGTCTCACACAGAAATAGATGGTAATGTCTCTACTGATAGATAGAAGCATCAGTTACGACGTCTGGCCTGGCGGGGAGGCGGATCTGGAAGCGGCGACCATCCCCACCTGTCGGGTGCCCTAATGTGACGAGGAGGAATCTCAGACTCTCCCTGGTCATGCTGTGTATCCTGTGTGGGGCCTGGTGGAGGGGTCGAAAACATGTTCATCCACTGGGTGTGCTGCGACATCTGAGTCTGTATGTTCTCCTCTGGATGTTGATCACTCCCCCACGTATCATGTGATCCGACATAGACGCTTGATATCCGTAGGCTCCTGCGCGATGGAACGTTTCATCACGAAGAATGAGGTCGCGTCAATTAATATTGAAAACAATAAATATGAAGACACATACCTGCTGGCTGTGACGGTTGCTCTGGCTCAAACACGAAGCTGGATGAGGGACCGTGCTGCTGTGGCTGTGGAGATAACACGAAGCTCGACGAGGGACCGTGCTGCTGTGCCTGTGGAGAAAACACGAAGCTCAACGTGGGACCATAGTGTTGCGCGTGCTGCCAGGTTGGTCAGGACGGGGTGGCCTGGTTGTCGGGTGATGTGCTAGACGTGGACGTGGTTGATGTCGGTGCATGGAGTGACGCGGCTGCTGCTGCTGGTGCTGAACAACGTCGGCTCTCCGGGTGCACGTGATAGCCTCGTAGACAGTCCGTATCTTGTTCTGAATTCGTTCCAAGAAGGGTTGTAGCAATGGACGGTGTTGAAGAAGAGGTCCAGACGACAGTGATCATCCAAAGGTGGTCACGTCGTCGTAGAGTTCGTTTGTCAAGGTAGCCTGCAAATTTCTGTTGGAAATATGCCCTAGAGGCAATAATAAATTGGTTATTATTATATTTCCTTGTTCATGATAATCGTTTATTATCCATGCTAGAATTGTATTGATAGGAAACTTAGATACATGTGTGGATACATAGACAACACCATGTCCCTAGTAAGCCTCTAGTTGACTAGCTCGTTGATCAATAGATGGTTACGGTTCCTGACCATGGACATTGGATGTCGTTGATAACCGGATCACATCATTAGGAGAATGATGTGATGGACAAGACCCAATCCTAAGCCTAGCACAAGATCGTGTAGTTTGTTTTCTAAGAGCTTTTCTAATGTCAAGTATCATTTCCTTAGACCATGAGATTGTGCAACTCCTGGATACCGTAGGAATGCTTTGGGTGTACCAAATGTCACAACGTAACTGGGTGGCTATAAAGGTGCACTACAGGTATCTCCAAAAGTGTCTGTTGGGTTGGCACGAATCGAGACTGGGATTTGTCACTCCGTGTAAACGGAGAGGTATCTCTGGGCCCACTCGGTAGGACATCATCATAATGTGCACAATGTGACCAAGGAGTTGATCACGGGATGATGTGTTACGGAACGAGTAAAGAGACTTGCCGGTAACGAGATTGAACAAGGTATCGGGATACCGACGATCGAATCTCGGGCAAGTAACATACCGGTTGACAAAGGGAATTGTATACGGGATTGATTGAATCCTCGACATCGTGGTTCATCCGATGAGATCATCGAGGAGCATGTGGGAGCCAACATGGGTATCCAGATCCCGTTGTTGGTTATTGACCGGAGAGTCGTCTCGGTCATGTCTGCGTGTCTCCCGAACCCGTAGGGTCTACACACTTAAGGTTCGGTGACGCTAGGGTTGTAGAGATATTAGTATGCGGTAACCCAAAAGTTGTTCGGAGTCCCGTATGAGATCCCGGACGTCACGAGGAGTTCCGGAATGGTCCGGAGGTAAAGATTTATATATGGGAAGTCTTATTTTGGTCGCCGGAAAAGTTTCGCGCATTATCGGTATTGTACCGGGAGTGCCGAAAGGGGTCCGGGGGTCCACCAAGGGGGTCCACCAGCCCCGGGGGGCCACATGGGCTGTAGGGGTGTGCGCCTTGGCCTATATGGGCCAAGGGCACCAGCCCCAAGAGGCCCATGCGCCAAGAGATAAGGGAAAGGGAGAGTCCTAAAGGGGGAAGGCACCTCCGAGGTGCCTTGGGGAGGATGGACTCCTCCCTGGCCGCACACTTCCTTGGAGGAAGGGCCAAGGCTGCGCCCCCCCCCCCCCCCCTCTCCCTTGGCCCTATATATAGTGGGGGGAGGGAGGGCAGCAATACCTAAGCCCTGGCGCCTCCCTCTCCCTCCCGTGACACATCTCCCTCCTCCCGCAGCGCTTGGCGAAGCCCTGTTGGAATCCCGCTACTTCCACCACCACGCCGTCGTGCTGCTGGATCTCCATCAACCTCTCCTCCCCCCTTGCTGGATCAAGAAGGAGGAGACGTCGCTGCTCGGTACGTGTGTTGAACGCGGAGGTGCCGTCCGTTCGGCGCTAGGATCATCGGTGATTTGGATCACGACGAGTACGCCTCCATCAACCCCGTTCTCTTGAACGCTTCCGCTCGCGATCTACAAGGGTATGTAGATGCACTCCTTCCCTCTCGTTGCTAGTAAACTCCATAGATTGATCTTGGTGATGCGTAGAAAATTTTGAATTTCTGCTACGTTCCCCAACAGTGGCATCATGAGCTAGGTCTATGCGTAGTTTCTATGCACGAGTAGAACACAAAGTAGTTGTGGGCGTCGATTTTGTCAATTTACTTGCCGTTACTAGTCTTATCTTGATTCGGCGGCATCGTGGGATGAAGCGGCCCGGACCGACCTTACACGTACACTTACGTGAGACAGGTTCCACCGACTGACATGCACTAGTTGCATAAGGTGGCTAGCGGGTGTCTGTCTCTCCCACTTTAGTCGGATCGGATTCGATGAAAAGGGTCCTTATGAAGGGTAAATAGAAATTGGCATATCACGTTGTGGCTTTTGCGTAGGTAAGAAACGTTCTTGCTAGAATCCCATAGCAGCCACGTAAAACATGCAACAACAATTAGAGGATGTCTAACTTGTTTTTGCAGGGTATGCTATGTGATGTGATATGGCCAAAAGGATGTGATGAATGATATATGTGATGTATGAGATTGATCATGTTCTTGTAATAGGAATCACGACTTGCATGTCGATGAGTATGACAACCGGCAGGAGCCATAGGAGTTGTCTTGATTTATTTTATGACCAGCGTGTCAATGAAAACGCCATGTAATTACTTTACTTTATTGCTAAACGTTAGCCATAGTAGTAGAAGTAATAGTTGGCGAGACAACTTCATGAAGACACGATGATGGAGATCATGGTGTCATGCCGGTGACGAAGGTGATCATGCCGCGCCTCGAAGATGGAGATCAAAGGCGCAAGATGATATTGGCCATATCACGTCACTATGATTTGCATGTGATGTTTATCATGTTTACATCTTATTTGCTTAGAACGACGGTAGCATAAATAAGATGATCCCTCACTAAAATTTCAAGAGACGTGTTCCCCCTAACTGTGCACCGTTGCGAAGGTTCGTTGTTTCGAAGCACCACGTGATGATCGGGTGTGATAGATTCTAACGTTCGAATACAACGGGTGTTGACGAGCCTAGCATGTACAGACATGGCCTCGGAACACATGCGAAACACTTAGGTTGACTTGACGAGCCTAGCATGTACAGACATGGCCTCGGAACACAAGAGACCGAAAGGTCGAACATGAGTCATATAGTAGATACGATCAACATGGAGATGTTCACTGATGATGACTAGTCCGTCTCACGTGATGATCGGACACGGCCTAGTTTGACTCGGATCATGTATCACTTAGATAACTAGAGGGATGTCTATCTGAGTGGGAGTTCATTAAATAATCAGATGAACTTCATTATCATGAACATAGTCAAAAGGTCTTTGCAAATTATGTCATAGCTTACGATTTAGGTCTATTGTTTAAGATATGTTCCTAGAGAAAATTTAGTTGAAAGTTGGTAGTAGCAATTATGCGGACTGGGTCCGTAAACTGAGGATTGTCCTCATTGCTGCACAGAAGGCTTATGTCCTTAATGCACCGCTCGGTGTGCTGAACCTCAGCGTCGTCTGTAGATGTTGTGAAACATCTGACATACACGTTTTGATGACTACGTGATAGTTCAGTGCGTAATGCTAACGGTTTAGAATTGTGGCACCAAAGACGTTTTGAAACGTCGCAGAACATATGAGATGTTCCAAAGACTGAAATTGGGATTTCAGACTAATGCCCACGTCAAGAGGTATGAGACCTCTGAAAAGTTTCTTAAGCCTGCAAACTAAGGTTGAAAAGCTCAATCGTTGAGCATGTGCTCAGATTGTCTGAGTACTACAATCACTTGAATCAAGTGGGAGTTAATCTTCCAGATGAGATAGTGATGGTTCTCCATGGTCACTGCCACCAAGCTATTAGAGCTTCGTGATGAACTATAACATATCAGGGATAGACATGATGATCCTTGAGCAACTCGCGATGTTTGACACCGCGAAAGTAGAAATCAAGAAGGAGCATCAATTGTTGATGGTTAGTAAAACCACTAGTTTCTAGAAGGGCAAGGGAAGAAGGGATACTTCATGAAACAGCAAATCATTTGCTGCTCTAGTGAAGAATCCCAAGGTTGAACCCAAACCCGAGACTAAGTGCTTCTGTAATGAGGGGAACGGTCACTGAAGCAGAACTACCCTAGATACTTGGTAGATGAGAAGGCAGGCAAGGTCGACAGAAGTATATTGGATATACATTATATGAATGTGTACTTTACTAGTACTCCTAGCAGCACCAGGGTATTAGATACCGGTTCGGTTGCTAAATGTTAGTAACTCGAAATAAAAGCTGCGGAATAAATGGAGACTAGCTAAAGGTGAGATGACGATATGTGTTGGAAGTGTTTCCAAGGTTGATGTGATCAAGCATCGCATGCTCCCTCTACCATCGAGATTGGTGTTAAACCTAAATAATTGTTATTTGGTGTTTGCATTGAGCATAAACATGATTGGATTATGTTTATCGCAATACGGTTATTCATTTAAAGAGAATAATGGTTACTCTGTTTATTTGAATAATACCTTCAATGGTCTTGCACCTAAAATGAATCTCGATCGCAGTGATACACATGTTCGTGCCAAAAGATATAAAATAGTAATGATAGTACCACATACTTGTGGCACTGCCATTTGAGTCATAATGGTATAGAACGCATGAAGAAGCTCCATGTAGATGGATCTTTGGACTCACTCGTTTTTGAAAAGATTGAGACATGCGAACCATGTCTATTGGTATATATGCATGAAGAAACTCCATGCAGATGGATCATTTGGACTCACTTGATTTTGAATCACTTGAGACATGCAAATCATACCACATGGGCAAGATGACTGAAAGGCCTCGTTTTCAGTAAGATGGAACAAGAGAGCAACTTGTTGGAAGTAATACATTTCATGTGTGCAGTCCAATGAGTGCTGAGGCACGCAGTGGATATCGATATGTTCTTACTTCACAGATGATTTGAGTAGATGCTGAGAATATTTACTTGATGAAACACAAGTCTGAATTATTGAAAGGTTCAAGTAATTTCAGAGTGAAGTTGAAGATCGTCGTGACAAGAGGATAAAATGTCTATGATATGATCATAGAGATATCTGAGTTACGAGTTTGGCACACAATTAAGACATTGTGGAAAGTATTTCACAATTAATACCGCCTGGAACACCACAGTGTGATGGTGTGTCCGAACATCATAACTGCACCCTATTGGATATGGTGCATACCATGATGTCTCTTATCGAATTACCACTATCGTTTATGGGTTAGGCATTAGAGACAACCACATTCACTTTAAAAAGGGCACCACGCAATTCCGTTGAGACGACACCGTATGAACTATGGTTTAGAGAAACCTAAGTTATCGTTTCTTAAAAGTTTGGGGCTGCGACGCTTATGTGAAAAAGTTTCAGGCTGATAAGCTCGAACCCAAAGCAGATAAATGCATCTTCATAGAATACCCAAAACAGTTGGGTATACCTCCTATTTCATATCTGGAAGCAAAAGTAATTGCTTCTAGAAACGAGTCCTTTCTCGAGGAAAAGTTTCTCTCGAAAGAATTGAGTGGGAGGATGGTGGAGACTTGATAAGGTTATTGAACTGTCACTTCAACTAGTGTGTAGCAGGGCACAGGAAGTTGTTCCTGTGACACCTACACCAATTGAAGTGGAAGCTTATGATAGTGATCATGAAACTTCAGATCAAGTCACTACCAAACCTCGTAGGTCGACAAGGATATGTACTACTCCTGAGTGGTACGGTAATCCTTTCTTAGATATCATGTTGTTAGACAATACTGAACCTACGAGCTATGGAGAAGCGATGGTGGGCCCATATTCCGACAAATGGTTAGAAGCCATGAAATCCGAGATAGGATCCATGTATCAAAACAAAGCATGGACTTTGGTGAACTTGCCCGATGTCGGCAAGCCATTGAGAAAAATGGATCTTTAAGAAGAAGACGGACATGGACGGTAATGTTACCGTCTATGAAGCTGGACTTGTGGCAAAGAGAATTTTCACAAGTTCAAGGAGTTGACTACGATGAGATTTTCTCATCCGTAGCGATGCTTAAGTCCGTCGGAATCATGTTAGCATTAGCTGCATTTATGAAATCTGGCAGATGGATGTCCAAACAAGTTTCCTTACCAGTTTTCGTAAGGAAAGGTTGTATGTGATACAATCAGAAAGGTTTTTTGTCGATCCTAAGGATGCTAAAAGGTATGCTAGCTCCAGCGATCCTTCCATGGACTAGAGCAAGCATCTCGGAGTCAGAATATACACTTTGATGGAGTGATCAAAGTTTTTGGGTTTATACAAAGTTTGTTAGAAACTTGTATTTACAATAAAGTGAGTGGGAGCGCTACAACATTTCTGATAAGTATATGTGAATGACATATTGTTGATCCGAAATGATGTAGAATTTCTGGAAAGCATAAAGGGTTGTTTAAAAGGAGTTTCTCAAAGGAAGACCTGGATAAAGCTGCTTACGTATTGGGCATCAAGATCTATAGAGATAGATCAAGACGCCCGATGATACTTTCAAAGAACACACACCTTGACATGATTTTGAAAGAGTTCAAAATAGATCAGCAAAGAAGGAGTTCTTGGCTGTGTTACAAGGTGTGAGTATTGAGTAAGACTCAAGACCTAACCACAGCAGAAGAGAGAGAAAGGACGAAGGACGTCCTCTATGCTTTAGACGTAGGCTCTACAGTATGCTATGCTGTGTACCGCACATGAAGTGTGCCTTGCCATGAGTTGGTCAAGGGGTACAATAGTGATCCGGGAATGGATCACATGACAGCGGTCGAACTTATCCTTAGTATCTAGTGGACTAAGGAATTTTCTCGATTATGGAGGTGAAAAGGAGTTCGTCGTAAAGGGTTACGTCGATGCGAAATTTGGCACTAATCCGGATGACTCTGAGTAGTAAACCGGATTCGTATAGTAGAGCAGTTATTTGAAATGGCTCAAAGTAGCGCGTGGTAGCATCCACAAGATGACATAGATATTCGTAAAGCACACACGGATCTGAAAGGTTCAGACCCGTTGACTAATAACCTCTCTCACAAGCATAACATGATCAAACCAGAACTCATTGAGTGTTAATCACATAGTGATGTGAACTAGATTGTTGACTCTAGTAAACTCTTTAGATGTTGGTCACATGGTGATGTGACCTGTGAGTGTTAATCACATGGTGATGTGAACTAGATTATTGACTCTAGTGCAAGTGGGAGACTGTTGGAAATATGCCCTAGAGGCAATAATAAATTGGTTATTATTATATTTCCTTGTTCATGATAATCGTTTATTATCCATGCTAGAATTGTATTGATAGGAAACTCAGATACATGTGTGGATACATAGACAACACCATGTCCCTAGTAAGCCTCTAGTTGACTAGCTCGTTGATCAATAGATGGTTACGGTTTCCTGACCATGGACATTGGATGTCGTTGATAACGGGATCACATCATTAGGAGAATGATGTGATGGACAAGACCCAATCCTAAGCCTAGCACAAGATCGTGTAGTTCGTTTGCTAAGAGCTTTTCTAATGTCAAGTATCATTTCCTTAGACCATGAGATTGTGCAACTCCCGGATACCGTAGGAATGCTTTGGGTGTACCAAACGTCACAACGTAACTGGGTGGCTATAAAGGTGCACTACAGGTATCTCCGAAAGTGTCTGTTGGGTTGGCACGAATCGAGACAGGGATTTGTCACTCCGTGTAAACGGAGAGGTATCTCTGGGCCCACTCGGTAGGACATCATCATAATGTGCACAATGTGACCAAGGAGTTGATCACGGGATGATGTGTTACGGAACGAGTAAAGAGACTTGCCGGTAACGAGATTGAACAAGGTATCGGGATACCGACGATCGAATCTCGGGCAAGTAACATACCGGTTGACAAAGGGAATTGTATACGGGATTGATTGAATCCTCGACATCATGGTTCATCCGATGAGATCATCGAGGAGCATGTGGGAGCCAACATGGGTATCCAGATCCCGCTGTTGGTTATTGACCGGAGAGTCGTCTCGGTCATGTCTGTGTGTCTCCCGAACCCGTAGGGTCTACACACTTAAGGTTCGGTGACGCTAGGGTTGTAGAGATATTAGTATGCGGTAACCCGAAAGTTGTTCGGAGTCCCGGATGAGATCCCGGACGTCACGAGGATTTCCGGAATGGTCCAGAGGTAAAGATTTATATATGGGAAGTCTTATTTTGGTCGCCGGAAAAGTTTCGCGCATTATCGGTATTGTACCGGGAGTGCCGAAAGGGGTCCGGGGGTCCACCAAGGGGGTCCACCAGCCCCGGGGGGCCACATGGGCTGTAGGGGTGTGCGCCTTGGCCTATATGGGCCAAGGGCACCAGCCCCAAGAGGCCCATGCGCCAAGAGATAAGGGAAAGGGAGAGTCCTAAAGGGGGAAGGCACCTCCGAGGTGCCTTGGGGAGGATGGACTCCTCCCTGGCCGCACCCTTCCTTGGAGGAAGGGCCAAGGCTGCGCCCCCCCCCCCTCTCCCTTGGCCCTATATATAGTGGGGGGGGAGGGCAGCAATACCTAAGCCCTGGTGCCTCCCTCTCCCTGTCGTGACACATCTCCCTCCTCCCGCAGCGCTTGGCGAAGCCCTGTTGGAATCCCGCTACTTCCACCACCACGCCGTCGTGCTGCTGGATCTCCATCAACCTCTCCTCCCCTCTTGCTGGATCAATAAGGAGGAGACGTCGCTGCTCCGTACGTGTGTTGAACGCGGAGGTGCCATCCGTTCGGCGCTAGGATCATCGGTGATTTGGATCACGACGAGTACGACTCCATCAACCCCGTTCTCTTGAACGCTTCCGCTCGCGATCTACAAGGGTATGTAGATGCACTCCTTCCCTCTCGTTGCTAGTAAACTCCATAGATTGATCTTGGTGATGCGTAGAAAATTTTGAATTTCTGCTACGTTCCCCAACAATTTCCATGACGATTAATAATGTCTGTCTCTTGCACGTCAAAGTATGTGACAACATTACTTAAAGAAAATATATCTTACCGCGTACTGCCTAGAGCCCGAAGTGTCATAGCTCGGGTACATATCCCACGGAGTAGGATCCGGTATCTCCTCTGGGTGGGAGTGCTCAACGATGCGTAATCGTGTTCCGGTCATGTAGCGCCGCAAATAGAGATTGAATTCATTGAGATCAAAATTGTGATTCTTGTGCCATAGATGTGTGTTTGTTGTCTCCCATTCTATAACATACGACTCTAGTCTAACTAGGCAGTCAGCAGTTGTCCTGGTCATGCCCTTCCTTGTCGTCTTAAAATTGTGGTGTGTGTTCAACAATTACCTAAAGCTTCGAATGGAGTACTATGAAACATAATGCAACAGTACCGTGTATTTGGGTTGTTGAAGATATGCTGCTCTGCTTTTTGACGTCTATCTCTGAAATACTTGACGGTGCCATATAAAATACCCTCAACGATGGCTGTAAGTGGCAAAGCCCGGTTTCCTCTGAGGACAAAGTTGTATGTTTTCGCGAGGTTCGTTGTCATGACACCGTACCTTGCTCCATGTGTGTCATGTAGCAAAGACCACCTCTCCAGAGGCTCATGCTCTATCCACTGCTCGAAGGTTTTAATCGACCCCCCGAGCCTTCTCTTAGTACCAGGTGGGTCAAAGCCTGGCAGGTCACATAGCCCAACAGACTCCTCCTCCACGGCCGTTGTTCCTGTTGCCAACTGTTCAGCTACTACTACAACATGTGCCCTCACCGCTGCATCTCTTGCAGCTTTCCTGTCCCTCACGTGTCTCTGTGTGCACACATTAAGTCTGTCGCGTATCAAATTGTACTTCCATAACTGGTTCTTCTTGCAGAGTTTTTTTGAACAGATTCATCAGGTTCTTATTTCTAAACTGCGAGAAGAAATTAGCCCCCAGATGGCGCATGCACCAACGGCTCTGCAAGTCCTGCCATGGAACTTGTTCCTCAGGGCCTGGGTTTGTCAGTGTCCTTATCACACTGAGTATACCTGCATGCCTGTCATGAAGGATGCACACATTGGGCTTCTCCTTCACAACTGATATTTTCAACTTCCTGAAGAACCATGTCCAACTTTCAATGTTCTCACTCTCCACAAAAGCAAATGCGAGTGGGACGACTTGATTTTGGCCGTCTTGACCTATGGCTGTCAGGATCTGACCCTTGTACTTGCCTGTGAGAAAAGTACCGTCAACACATATCACCGATCGGCAATGCCTGAAAGCTTCGATGCATACACCGAAAGAGAAGAAGAGACGATGCAGCACCCTCACATTTGGGAACTCTGGCATGAACATGTCTTGGATATCGATATAGGTGCCTGGATTCCGCTGCTGCAGGTTGTGGAGGAGCTGGACAACAGAGTCATATGCATCAAAATAAGAACCAAATCTCATCTCAAGCACCGCATGCTTAGCCCTCCAAGCCTTGCGATAAGAAATTATGTACTTGAACTTGGCGAAGACTTTTGTCTGGACTGCCTTCACTTCCATAGCTTTGCCCTGCACTATCTCATCGTAAAACAATCGAGCAATAAGCGTTGATGAAAGGTTGGCATGATCTTGAGGGATGCAGGGAATAGACAAGTGTGATTAACTAAGTCACTTATCACCCAATTTGTGCCATACTTAGGGAGAAAGCCGTGCACCCTGGCGGGACAATATGCGTTCTTGTATACCATTGTCAGGAATTTCTGACTGGACACCTGAGCTGTGAAAACTCTTTGCGTGGACATTGCCCAATTAATTATTGCATCCTTCAGGGCTTGCTTGTTCGGATACATAGCACCCGTCGCAATATTGTTTTGGTGATATTGCTAGGCTGAATCATGTCCATCATTCACGGTCATTGCAGATGAGAAGTCATGATTCCACGATGCAGGATTCGGGACCTCCTCTGCATTTTCTTCTTCATCTGACTCTTCAGAATCATCGGCATGACCCCTTTCAACATCGGTGTCTTCTTCTTCCATCTGGTCCTGCATGTGCCCATCTACCTCGTCAGCGTCCACCTCGCCATTGTAATCACCATCGGCATTTCCTCCTTCTACCTGACTACTCTACCCTGGTTCATAACCATAAGCATTTCCTCCTTCTACCTGACTGCTCTGTCCTTGTTCGTAATCATAAGCATTTCCTCCTTATACCTGACTGCTCTGTCCTTCGTAGCCACCCTCGCCTTCATGTGATTGCATCCCCTTCGTTCACAACCTTGTAACCACCGCACCCAATCGGAGTCTCCCTCTATTGGCCTCAAATAAAAGTAAATTATTGAACTTGACCGTGTCCACAATGCATGAGCACCAATGGTGTGTGTTTCAGTATCAAGACCTAAACTTGCCGCAATCCATTCTTTCAACTGACTGACTGACCATGTTTGAGGTGCGCTCATTGGCACCTCTATGTGAGTAAATTCACTCAGGTCTGCTCCCATCTCAGTTGTTTGGACAGTACCAGGACCGTAGTAAAATCTGAACTTCACTACATCGGACATCTCGGCTCACCTTTTTTTTCAACAACGGAATACAAGTATTAAGCAACAACTTAATATACCCCCACTAACAAATATTAGACATGTCTATATATTAGCTAGCTATATCTTACAGAATATTAACGGAGCAACTAATACAATTCACACACCTACAAGTATATTACGAATATTTGCCGTAGCAACTGCAAATATTGACAGATTAATATATTTGACTGGACTGCCTATATTACGGACCTTTTTTCGGAGCTACTACAAATACTGACACTCCTAAATACTTAACATCCACATATAGTATGGAATATTACCGGAGCAACTACACATTTTTACACAACTAATTTGTTGACATCTAAATATATTTACGTATACTACCGAGGCAAATAACAATAATCGCACACGTAATTTATTCCACATCGAAACATATTAACAAATACCTATGAAAAATAAAATGTTTGTTGAAATATACCCTTGAAGCGTGCGTGCGAACGAAGAACGACGAACGACGAACGGTAGCCACCAAACTGCCGGAGCTTCACCTCCACCACACTGCCCCAACTTCATCACCACCACCTCCACCAAAATGCTCACCACGACCACCACGAGCTACCCCATCAGTAGATCGAGACGTTTTTTGGCTGCCATAACTAAGTTGAATCCATTCACGGTGCCAAAACCGCAAAAAACTGGCTCATTTAGGTGTAGAAATTGGAGGCATTTTCGTATAAAGAGAGGAGAAAGCAAGAACAGAAGAAGAACAGAAGCTTTCGCGTGTAGCGTGGAGGAAAGGGAGCATAAGGCCGCAGGGAGCCGGGCCAGCCGCGCGCGAGGTGGGGCCGCACCCTGTCGGCTAGCAGCAGGCCGATCGGCCCGCGGTAGGCTGACAGGAGCGCGCCGCGCCGACAGCTCCCTCCCTCCCCCTCGCGACGTGGCCAGCCCAATCCGAGGCCGACACGTGCCAGGCGGGCCAGCTGTCGGCCGACTACTGGCCGACTGCGCCCACTCGGCTCGTTGCGGGCTGACTAGGCCCAGTCGGCCCGCTGCGGGCCGACGGTGTATTATTTTTGAAAAATAATTTTTCAGCGTAATATTTTTGCAAATTAATAAAAAAATGTATTATTTAAAAAAAAACAGCGTTAAGGCAATGGTAGAAGAGACGGGGTGCACGGATCGGGAGGTTGGGCTCCATGGCTCCGCATCCATCGCCCACGTGTCCATCACCCACGTGTAGTCATCATGACCCAGTGGGAGTTCCCGATTTTCCTTCTCTCAATGTTGCCTAGATTGCGTAAACTCCCCTATCACCCTTGGAAAACAGAGAGTAGTTTACTGCTGCGACAGAATGCTCTAAACTATATTTGCGACATACTAAGCATTAAAATCCTAATGTCTCCTACTCTCAAGCTAGTCTCCCTTTGTTTTCTTGCATTGATTTTGCTCAAGGCTGGTGTGAAGGGGAGGTGCTAAATCCGGTGACTCGCGAAGACTCATGAAATAGGGAGAGAGCACACTTCATTGGTGGTCGTATTTATATGGAGGATCAATGACACACGATGTGGTTGCCAGAGACATTTATACAAGCATGAGAAATTCCTGCACACAATATCTTCATAAATATGCATGTATCAAAGCTTGCTCTGTCGGGGATGAAACTGGTTACTAATTACAGGGCACACTAGGTCATGAGGAGAGTTATTGCCTCCAAGATGAGGCAGCAATCACCCTTTGTTGGTATTGTATCAGCTGTATTCTATGTAGGTTAAATATAATATTTTGATTTTCAAATATTCCTTTCTTCTCTGGAAAGCTGAGTGTAGTCGAAGTTGTGTGTCATAGCTGATCAACGGTTTACAGCATTGGTCCTAAAGTCGAGTGTCGGGGCAGCATACTCGGCTTACAGCAACGGTTGTCAACCTATCCGTTATTAAGTGCACCGATGGCGACCACGTGACAGAAACATTGCCGATAGGTGACTATAAGCCGGGTACCTTTTTTTAAATATGACGAGTATTTGGGGTATGCCTAGATCATTTCAGTGGTATACTCGGTTTATTTGTGTGAAAGCCGAGAGTCATCTTATTGCCGTGAGTTCTTCATTCCATACTCGGCTTATGTGTATGTAAGCCAAATACCCGTGTTTTGACACTTGACGTACACGAACATACTCGACAGCTTGTGATTTTCCAGGGGAGACTTGTGTGAGATCTCACATTAGGTAAGATCAATGAGATCAATTTTTTTGAAAAAGATGTACATGTTCAAACATTCTAAAAAAAATTGTAGACACACATCAATAGATGATGTTCAACCTCAAGAAGTTCTAGCTCCTAATTCGACCAACATTAATAGAAACAAAAAAAGACAAAATTGGACGTGAATAGTGTCAAAGTACTATTCATCCAAAGTTGTCACTATTCACATTCAAATTTGTCTTTTTTGAATCTCCAAACGTACATCAATTTTTTAGCTGATTTTTCGGAGTTGTAGACATACCCCACAAGAATGTTATCAAAAGTGTCGCCGACGGATATCTTTGTTCCTGAGTCACTAAGTGCGAACTCATTACCGAGCCGACCCAGATCCACCGCTTGAGGCACTGTGAAACAGGATTAAACCAACGCATAAATTTTCTTTTAATCTCTAGATCTACCAACAAAGGCAACTTTGGGTCGGTGTCGAGCACTCCGACGCTTTACATTGACATGGGAAACACAACACATCTACAAGGATGCAACCAATCTGATCTGACCATGCTGTGACCAGTGCCTGTTGCCGAACCAAGAAGGACATTCACATGGAGACGCAGTTCTAAAACATTACTCGACTAGACACGGAAATCCAAACCGAGAGATGCAGCCTACACAATTTTAAGGCAGA
This sequence comes from Aegilops tauschii subsp. strangulata, assembly GCF_002575655.3. NCBI lineage: Eukaryota > Viridiplantae > Streptophyta > Magnoliopsida > Poales > Poaceae > Aegilops > Aegilops tauschii. The sequence goes on from NC_053041.3 coordinate 74,907,439, forward strand.
CTGCCCCGCCCGGTGGCCCTCCTGTTCATTGGCTTGCGCGATCTTGCTCACCCCCAAGGCCCCAACACCACCACCTTTCAACCACCGCTCCAATAGATGATGGAAGGAAGGTCTCCCGCCGCCCGCCGGTGCCATCTGCCCGATGGGATTTGCCCGCTAGCGACCACTGCCAGCAGGCAAGGGAGAGGCAGAGCTCATGAGGAGGTTGGGCTCCGCCCCTATTGCGCGCTTGTAGTAATTAAGACGCAGGGGAAGTTCTAGACTTTCCCTATCACAGTGTTGCGTAGACTGTGCATACTCTCTTATCACCCTTGGAAGGCAGAAAATAGTTTACTGCTACGACACAGTGCTGTAAACTATATTTGCGACGTACTAAGCATTATATTCCTGATGTCTCCTACTCTCAAACTAGTCTCCCCAAGTTTTTTCTTGCATTGATTTTGCTAAAGGGTTGTGAAAATCGGTGACTTATGAGGGCTCATGATAGGGTGAGAACACACTTCACCAGTGGCCGCATCTATATGGACGATTAGCATAGAGACATTTATACCGGCATGAGGAATTTCTGCACAAAATTTCTTCATAAAGATGGACGTGTCAAAGCCCAGAAGATCTTATCATCAAAAAAGGAGCATCCCTTTTTTAGGGTAAATAAACAGGATCCTTGCTCGGAGAGGTTTCTTCGGGGGTGAAACTGGCTACAAATTACAGGGCACCGCTCAGATTTCTATGACTGCCATCTATTCAAGTTGACCCTGAACCTTTCTACAGAAAGCCTTGGATATGCAACAACCTGTAAGAAAATAATTCACTTATGAATGGTACATAAAAAATATGATCATGCAAATATATAGTTCTGGTTTCTATGGGTTGCATACATGTAATATACGACCACATTTATTTCACTTGTAAGTTAAATGAACAAACTGACTCTTGTGGTTGAGTTTCAGTTCAAAGATCCATAGCAGAAAATAGAACATTTGTATCTAAACTATTCAATTTTTTCCTGCAGAGAGGCCGACGCAAGCTTGAGGCGTCTGCTTCCCATCGGTGCTAGGCAGGGCCGTCACTAGTAATTTGGGACCCGGTGCGAAAAAACAAAATGGGGCCCAATAATATAAAAATGCTTATCATACAACTGAATCATACTCTTACCTAATGATATAATTAACTTTAAATTTGAGTTATTTCATACAATATTTAGACATATATCACATATCAATGTTTATAAGACTAAGGGCATGTTTGGTTGGAGTCCACACCATTGCAAGCCTGGCCTGGCCAGTACCTGGTTCCTACCTGACCTTTGTTTGGTTAGTGGCCTGGCGCAAACATTGATTGTTCGGCCTGGCCGTCCCTAGTAGCCTGGTTAGCCTGGCCCGATTAAAAAATTTGAATAAAATAATATATCCAGCCCAGGTAGTGTCATCAGCCTGGCCCAGGCGTTCGATTTTTGACGCCTGGCTGTGTGCCTGGCACTAAGCAAGGGACGGCGGTAGCATTAGATATCTTTTAAACACAAAAGGACAAATCAGCACGCAAAGAAGGGAACCAAACGCGCATGCACCAGGCTAGGCTGGCCAGGCAAAAACATGCGTCATCCCAGGCTTCATCCAGGCACTATTTCTTCTCAGGCACATTGTCCAGACTTTCAACCAAACAGGCCCTAAATGTATGGCCAAAGAAATAAACTGACCTCATGTTCCACCAAAAAGTCCATCTCCGTTCCGAACTCTATCAGTCGGTTTTAGTTGACCAGGCCCACGAGGTCTGAATTAGGAGCTCCAGATGACCAAGCAAAAGCTAGCCCAAAAATAAGTTCTACTCCCTCTGTCCCACAATATAAGAACGTTTTTAACACTACACTAGTGTCAAAAACGTTTTTATATTATGGAACGGAGGGAGTACTACACTCTCGTTTGACGATCGGACCCAGGCGCCAGGGGAAGCAAAAGCAGCAATGGCCAAGCTAAAAGAAAAGGAAAGTGGCGATGGCCACGGGCGTCAGAGCTATATATCACCTGTACTGATTCCTAATAGGAATCGCCAACGGTCGACATCAAACGGGACGACCCAGTAGTGCTGATTGTTTGCTGCGATCCGTAAGTTCGTTCAGGTTTGGTTTTCTACAATTTTTTTCTTTTTCATATCATGTTATTTTTCTCTGGTTTTATTTACTTTCTCATCTGTTTTCTCTGGTTTCTATTATTATTCTTTATTTCACTTTGGTTTTCTTTGTTTTCTTATACTTTCATTATCTTTTATTTTTTCCTGGTTTTTTCCTTTCATTTTTGTTTCTTTTTAGGGTTTTATTGATTTTATTTTTTTTGAAAGAACATTTTTTTGAAAGGCATCAATGTTTTGATTGAACTGCACTAACTATTTATTAATACTATGTTAACATTTCTTGAATAAATTATTAATATTTTTTCAAATACTTGTTTTGATGGCTATTTTTCATACACATTTTTATATTTTTCATGTACATCTGGAACAATTTTTTATACATGCTTAACATTTTCCTAAATACATGATTAATTTTTTTAAATGTGTGAGGAACACTTTTAAAAAAATAAAAATGGAAATAGGAACTGAAAATAAAAACTAAAAGAGAAAAGTTGAAACAAAAAGTAAAAAAAAGGCGGGCATGACGTCAGCGCTACTGGGCCAGCCCATGTATCTATTGCCTTTAGGCGAGATATGATGCTAATACTTCGGGAGCCACTAGTTAAGGAGCGCTCATTCGGGAGCCTCGCAACGATCAGCGCCACTTGGCGCGCTCTCAGCCATTCGCCACGTGTCGCGCTCTGGGCGCTCCCTCCGGATTATGTTTTTTTTTATTTTTCCGCAGGCGTTTTCGGCTATTTAAACGGGCTTTTCCGGGTTTTTTTGACGTTTTGGTTTTCCACTGGTCTTGCTTAGCTTTTCGACCAAAAAAATTCAAATTTTTTTTTATTGTGCGGCCAAACGCGTTTCTTTTTTTCCCTTTCGCAAGAGTCACAGTTTTGCTTCCACGAGAGGCACGGTTTTGCTTTGCGAGAGTCACGGCCGTGCCTCTCGAAAACGGAAAAAAAACGCGTTTTCTGTTTTTTTTCCTTTCGCGAGAGTCACGGTTTTACTTCCGCGAGAGGCACGGTTATACTTTTGCGATAGTCACGGCCGTGCCTCTCGGAAACGAAAAAAAAACATTTTTTTTCCTTTCGCGAGAGTCACGGTTTTGCTTCTGCGAGATGCATGGTTGTGCTTTCGCGAGAGTCACGGCCGTGCCTCCTCGGAAACGAGAAAATGCGTTTTCTCTTCTTTTTTTCCTTCCGTGAGAGGCACGATTGTGATTTCATGAGAAGCACGGGCGTGCCTCTTTCGAAAAGGGAAAAAAACCAGTGCTGTCGGTTCGGTTTTTTCGTCCTGTTTTTTCGGCCGGTTTTTCCATAAAAAAAGTTTGTCAAAACCTATCAACATGGGATCTAGTTTTGAAGATCTCGACGGGAGGAATCCAACAGTGAAAGCGGTTTGATATTTTTACGCACGGTTTGAGAGATAAAACATTTTGAATAAAGGGATCTACGAAAAAAGGGAAAACTCCCAGGTTGTGACAAGTGGCACGCTGCATGTGCGCCACTTGTCGCAATCTGGGGAGTTGGAGAGATCTTTGCAACGAGTACTCCTCAACTAGTGATTTCATAATACTTCGTAGTAAGCAGGACATAGTCGCGCCCGACGACAGGAGCTCCTTTAGGATGTGGTTTACTGTAGCATGTAGTTCAAAGATTTGTGAACAATTTTTAAAAACATTTAACAGTTTTCTCAAACGAGATTTTATTTCAGTTCGTGAACCTTTTATGAAACGGGTTTTTATCATTTATCCCCAGTAGTTGCGTTCCACTAAGTTTCGCCATTAGAATTTACAACTGCAAAAAATGCCATTGTTTCGAGAAGATACTTCCTCAAAAATGCCATTAGATACCCTCAAAATGTCATCATTTCATTAGACGTTTGCTCAAAAATGTCATTAGACACAGTTACTATATGGTCAAACCCGTTGACCATGTTATATGACCAAAATAAACCTAAACCCACATGTTAGCTTTCTCTATCTCACAATAATAAGTGTGGACCCTACTTGTGAGGAGTAAGCAAGCGAATAATTTTAGAGAAAAATAAGGACGTTGTTGGGATCCCATAGTTTATTGTGGAGAGATAGAGGAAGAGCTAACATGTTGGTCCATGGATATTTTGGTCATTATAATATGGTAAATGGCCTTTGAGCTTATAATAATGGTGTGCAATGGCATTTTTGAGCATGCGCCTAACAGAACGATGCCATTTTCGAGCAGTTGAAATTACTAGAGGCAAAACTGAGTAGTAGGACACAACTAGTGGTATAAATGTTAAAAACCCATGAAAATGTGAACATTACTTTTGACATTTTGTGCAATTTACAATTTTTCAGAACAGCAAACAGACTTCGAAATTTTGAACAGTTCTTACAGTTGCGAACATTTTCAAAATTCCAATCTTGTGAAAATATGAGATTTTTTCAAAAACAAGAGAAATTTTCATAAACATGAACAAAATTATGATAATATGAAAATTTTAAAATGTTCAAACAAATTTCGAGAGAGTGAAAAAATCTTTAAATAATAGCACGAACAATTTTGGAATATTTGAATATTGTTTGTCATTTGTTAACTGATGTAAAAATGGAAACGAAAAGAGAAAAATAAACATACTAAAGAAAAACTTAAGAAAAGACGAAAAAAATAAAAAAATCAAAAAATAAAATGGTTTCCAAAATCGACTAGGATCCTTTGCAAAGGGTCCGAAAATCGGGAGGCTGACACGTGTAATACGTCAAGTGGCCTGACCCATCTCGGGGTCGCACACATGCCTGTGCGAAACTATGGCAATTTGCCGCAGCGACGGCAGATATGATTTGCAGATTACGATGACGGCATAGGGCTATGGATAGGCAACGCGTAGGGGTGGAATTCAAGTCGAGTCGAGTTAGCTCAGCTTGACTCGGTAGAGCTCATTAAGTTAACGAGTTAGCTCGGCTCAACTCGTTAACATAACGAGCTCAGATTCAAACTCGGCTCGACTCGTGTAACTCGCGAGCTAGCTTGTTTAACTCATTAAGCTCGTTATAGAAGTGAATAAAAAAAAATATGTGTTACGTATGAAATTAATCTACAAACATATATTTGTATACACATACTTTACTTCACAAATCACAACAATCAAAAAGTTACATTAAAGGAACCCTTGATACACTTCATAAATGACAATAGTCTAGAACAATATTGGTACTTATCTCACGTCCCTTCTGATTAACGAGCTTAATAAGCTAAACGAGTAACTTGTTAACTTAGCTTGTTAAACTCATTTTGTTAACAAGCTCAGATTGAAACTCGACTCGACTTGTTAGTCACCGAGTTCGAGTCGAGTCGAGCGGAGTCACGAGCTACTTGTTTAGCTCACCAGTTTTGAGTTAAAATTCCAGCCCTAGCAACGGGCAGCGTAACGCGAGGCGGCGACCAATGTTTTAAATAGCGGGCTATGTCAAATAGTGGCGGACCTCAAAATCAGCTATAGCGGGCTATTTATACATGAGACCATTTAGCGGCACTCTGCTGAAAAGGCTATATAGGGCTATCGCGGAGCCACACCTGATTCATCGTCAGTGCCGCTACGCTGTGGAGCTGAACACCAAGGTAATCCCACCATCAAGGAGAAGCAGAGACGCTTGATCCATGGCCAGTGGATGAGAGGCTGTGGCAGAGAGGGGACGATGCTACTGAGGTCGGGGCGATGACGCTTGGGAGAGGGTGTCGCATAGTGGGCGTCGTGCTGGTGTGCCCCCGGCCCTGCTGCTGTTCGCACAAGAGAGATGAAAGATGACAAGGATTTTCAAGGGGAGGAGACAGCGGCAAAGCAGTTTTAGGAAGCATAAAGTTAAGCGGTGGAGAAAAAAATCAAGGAGACCAGACAAAACAATCTCTTAGCTCCGCGTTTGGCCTACCGATTCTCGAATTTGGTGTGTTTTTTTTCGTCCATGCACCTAAGGATGTATACTTGGACCTTCAGGGTGCACTCCGACCATAGTTAGTTCAACTAAATGAACTAAAGTTTCTAGGGTGTGTAACGAAGTAAAGTTCCATGTTTTTATTTTTCTCTTCTGTCATCGTTGTTGCCATTTCTCTATAACCTACTCTGAATTTGATTTGATAGCTAATGAGAAGTAGCGACCTGTGGGCAGAGCTTGCTTCTACTTGGATGGAGATGGTGCAATTACACGATATCACTGAGTTATCTCATTGGCTCGCCACAGCCTAGATTGCACAAGCTTTGTGGTTGCCCCCACCTAGAAGATAACCAGAGAGGTAGACCTAGCATCGGATTACGCCTAGGGCTAGGTACCTTGAATGATGCATTTTGATGATTTTTTTATACTTTCTAAGGAGAAATTACAAAGGCCATTGTTCCTAGGCCTAGGGCTATAGCCCCACTTGCCATAGGCCTGTCTCCGCCCCCTGAAGAGAAGTGCTCTGCGGTTGTTACGGAACTCGGGCCACATCAGTGCAGGATATCAACTGGATAGTAATCATTTCATTCCCGACGGCTCATATTCTCAAGTTAGCCTCGTCTTTTTGGGTTGGTGCATGTAGGAAGGTGTGGAAACTCCATCGTCAGTGTTCTATCCGTGAAGCTTATGGAGAGAACATTTTCATAGGGGTCACATTTATAAGAATGGTTAGCCTACATGATGCGACTGCTTCAAACATTTATCTACAATAAATTTCACAAGATATTTTTGCATGGAAGGTCTTCCTAAATAATGGACGCGTCGTCCAATGACATACAGCAGGAGCCTGTGCTATAGTTTTGTTTGTACTTGGTTTAGACTTGCCTTTAAAAATTTGATGAGACATCTTATTTGGTTCTCTTTATGATAATTAGGTCTCCCAAAAAAAACATGAGGGTGGGTGGAACCTATTTGGCTGGCAGCCATGCGGCACCCTGGCATGGTCAATTTCGGACAACTTTCTGTTTTTGGCCACTTTCGCAAATATTGTGTCTTTCAAAATATAAGGCATATTATTTTTTGAGAGTCAAACTTCTCATTGTTTGATCAAGTTTATAGAGCAAAATATCAATACATACAACACCATATCAATATCATTATATTCAACATGAAATGTATTTTCATGTTTCATTTAACTAGTACTTTACATGTTGATATAATTTCACTAGTGCAGAACCGGGCTTTAGCGCCGGTTCGTAAGGGCCTTTAGTGCCGGTTCCACAACCGGCACTAAAGAGTGGGGACTAAAGGTCCCTCCCTTCCTTTAGTACCGGTTCATCATGAACCGGCGCTAAAGTGCCATCACGTGGCACGAGCCAGGCACGGGTGCGTGCAGGACATTAGTACCGGTTGGTAACACCAACCACTACTAAATGTTTGGGGGTGTTTTGGTATTATTTTTTATTTTTTCTATAATTTTGTGTTTTCAATTTAATTTAGTGATTATTTTAGTTGTTAAATCATTAGGTGAAAGTACTGCAGATTAGTTTCGACTGGATGCATGTGGATCCTATCTAAGTGATCAAGTATATGCCATATCCATATTATACCTGATCACCTATAATTAAGTGATCAAGTATAATATGGATATGGCATATACTTGATCACTTAGCTAGGATCCATCCAGCTGAAACTAATCTGCGGTTTCTTTTATAAATGATATAATAACTCATCATCATCATATTAATATAAAAACTCTTGCATCATATCATCAACAACAGTAAATTAGCTAGCTAAAAATCATCATAGTCGTCATTACCACTGTTTAATCATCATAGTCATTACCGCTATCTAATCAGCACCAACACTAGCTTAAAGAAAAAACATTCACTTGTACCAGAAGCAAAGATATCATCGAGTTCAACATGGTCATCATATTATAAGCGTTCATAACACCACAAAAGCAAATCACCCTTTGAGATTAAGTTCAGGACGAAGAACACGGACATGAGAGGACAAAAGTACTAAGAGCATGAACTAGCTAAATCACTCCTGCTGCTCTCTCTCAGGTAAAATAGCATAGAACATGTATAGCTCTCCTGATTCATCATACTGGAGCATGCAGATGAACCTGTCTCCTAATCGTGGGCTGCGCTTCTCATTGCTGCCCCCTAGTACTTCTCTAGGATCGTTAACAATTTTGCTCCAATCTTTCACTATTAAGCATTCATCGCTTTTAGAAATCCTGAATGCACTCATGTGCAATGTAGGATATCTTGGCCGTAAGCTAACCATTGACATGTGACCTTTAGTATCGATCCACTAAGGCACAACTGTCATCGGGAGTCCCTGTTGAAGAACATCGTATAGTAATTAATATACTTAGCAATGAAAGTTTAGCAAAAAAATAATGTATGCAAAAGATGCACTGAGGACAAATAGTAAAAATCTTACCATCTTTCGTAAATAGATGTGACCGTAGTTCAATACGATTACTATTGGTCGCACGTTTTGAGTACTAACATTTCTAAGTGCAGGAAGAAAACTTGTCTTAACAGTATGAAGATCCTCAAGCCATGAAACATAATGACTTATCTCCTCGCAGTTTAGTTCAGCTCTGGGACAGTAGTAGGTCCTGTCTACCAAGCGCCGGACATGTTTGCTTGAATGGAAATAAGTTGTCAATAGAAATTAGTTGACAACTATTTTTGAATAAACAATATCAAAGACATAAATATGGTTGAGAAAACTCACATAATGGTAGAACTGGAGGCGTCTGCACATCGACCCAGATGTCTCTATTACCTTCAATATCATCTTCCGGACGAATATCAAAGGTGATAACCATATCAGGGTCAAATGCATAAGCCTTGCATAGTGCTTGCCAAGTTTTGCATTCAAAATAGGTGTATATGTCTGCATTGTATAATTTGACGTTGAAAGTATAACCATGATCGGTCTTCAGGTAAACTCTCTTTACCTCCATAGTTTCCATAGCACTGAAACCTATCTTATCCAAGACAAAAATTCTTGCATGGCTGGGGATGCGCCAGTAGAATAGTGAAATTTTAAAATTATAAGTTGAAGCAAATAAAGTATATATAAGTCATGCTTAATTACGACAAAAGACTTGTCATTGTGACTTACTGTATCCACTTCGAAGGTCTCATCCAGCTTGATGCTGAAGCGCCTATCATCAACAAGGAAATTTCTGTCGCACAGGTCGCGCTGGTCTTCACAGTATTCGCACCTAATGAAATCTTTTTCGTCGTCGGACGACATTTCCTATGTTCATATAGGTGAAACATTAAACACTTACTAGTTCTATTAATTCAACTAATTCAACTACTTCTATTAGTTCAACTAGTTCTATTAATTCAACTAATTCAACTAAGCATTTAATAAAAATAAACTTGTTCTATTAATTTTCTTACTAAAATAAAGTAGCTAGTTCTATATAGTAATATTTTAATTAGATCATCAAATCTCAGATATCTAAATTTTCTTACTAAAAATAAACTAGTTCTATTAAATCAACTAATTCAACTAAGAATTTAATAAAAATAAACTAGTTCTATTAATTTTCTTACTAATATATATATACATATATATATATATATATATAAAGTAGCTATATATAGTAATATTTTAATTAGATCATCAAATCTCATATACCTAAATTTTCTTACTAAATATAAACTAGTTCTACTAATTCAACTAGTTCAACTAAGCATTTACTAAAAATAAACTAGTTATATTAATTCAACTAGTTCAAATAATCTCATATACCTAAATTCTCTTACTAAAAATAAACTTGTTCTATTAATTTTCATACTAAAAATAAACTAGTTATATTAATTCAACTAGTTCAACTAAGCATTTACTAAAAATAAACTAGTTATATTAATTCAACTAGTTCAAATAATCTCATATACCTAAATTTTCTTACTAAAAATAAACTTGTTCTATTATTTTTCATACTAAAAATAAACTAGTTATATTAATTCAACTAGTTCAAATCTTATATATATACCTAATTAATATCTAGCTAATTTATCTAAAATTGACATTAATATTTAACATCTTTTCCATATAATTCATCTAACATTAACATTCTAACATTCTTATCTACGTAATTCATCTAACATTAATCTAAACAACAGAAAACAGAAAATAAGTAAAAAAATAGGTGTGTGTGTGTATGTGTGTGTACGAGCGGGGGGAACGTGTTGAAAATTGATGACGCCGCTTTGAATGATGCATACTAAAAGAAAAAATAAGTTGGAGTTCAAATAAGTTTAAAAAACATTGAAGTGCCCGTGTAACAGATGAGTTCTCGTCCGAAACTCTGATACTCCGAAAGGGATTGTCCAGTTTGTACACGAGGTGCGTCCAGTTTTCGCCGTGACCCTCTCTACTCTTTTACACATGCTATGCGGGCGAAATGATGATACCATGCCAAGTTCCAACATTTTCAGAGTTCATTTTGTAGTGATTTTCAATTTCACCGTCATTTAGCTCTCTAAACAAATCGGTAAATGACTGAAAAACAGCAAATGATGTCAGAACGTGTTGGAAATTGATGACGCCGCTTTGAATGATGCATACTGAACGCAAAAATAGGCTGGAGTTCAAATAATTTAAAAAGCATTGAAGTGCCCGTGTAACAAATGAGTTCTCGTCCGAAACCCTGATACTCCGAAAGAGATTGTCCAGTTTGTACACGAGGTGCGTCCAGTTTGCGCCGTGATCCTCTCTACTCTTTTGCACATGCTATGTGGGTGAAATGATGATACCATGCCAAGTTCCAACATTTTCAGAGTTCATTTTGTAATGATTTTCAATTTCACCGTCATTTAGCTCTCTAAACAAATCGGTAAATGACTGAAAAACAGCAAACGATGTCAGAACGTGTTAGAAATTGATGACGTCGCTTTGAATGATGCATACTGAATGCAAAAATAGGCTGGAGTTCAAATAAGTTTAAAAAACATTGATTATCAATGATCTTTTTGTGTACAATCTGAATTGTCAATATGATTCCTCAACGGTTTAGAAACCGGTGAAGACTCATATTGCGACCACAAATTCTACACATAGAGTTCAATGAAGACCAAGTGCTTGTGATAGTTTGAGAAGTAACATATTTAAGGTGGTAAAAATCTTGCTAGGGGAGCGAGGTGGGACTAAAAACAGCCTGCCAAAACCTCTTTACTACCGGTTCGTGCCACAAACCGGTACTAAAGGTGCTGGCCGGACCCCATTCTCTTTAGTACCGGTTCGTGGCATGAACCGGTACTAAAGATCTCCTCCCGCCTAGCCGTTTGAACCGGCACTAATGGACACATTAGTGCCGGCTCAAATGCAAACCGGCACTAATGTGTCTCACATTTGACCCTTTTTCTATTAGTGTTTTCCTTTAAATTTAGCCAAACATAGAAATATTTGACTTCTGAAAAAAACATACACTTCATATTTTGGAAGAGAAGGACTACATGACTTGAAAGTTGGCATGTGTGTGTATGTGTGTGTACGAGCGGGGGGCGGCGGCGTACGGGCGGTGGCGCGAGACGGCGATGCGACGGGGACGGCGTGACGACGGGCGGCGGGCCGGGGGCGACGGCGCGATCGAGACGGCGACGTAGTATGGGGCGGCGGCGACGGGCGGCGGGGGGCGACGGCGGTGACAGCGACGACGGGCGGCGGGGGCGACGGCGGGGCCGGCTAGGGTGGCGCGCGATGGGCGATGGCGCGGTGGCGGCGGCGATGTCGCGCGAAGAAGTTGGAGAAGAAGTGGGTCGATGAAACTGATTTTTCGTAAGTGCCATATATATAGGAGGGGCCTTTAGTACCGGTTGGAGCCACCAACCGGTACTAAAGGCCAATTTTCGTCAGGTCAAGCGGCGGGAAACGGCCCCCTTTAGTATCGGTTCATGGCTTGAACCGGTACTAAAGGCCCACGCATTAGTACCGGTTGGAGCCACCAACCGGTACTAATGGTTGTGCGCTGCCACCAGCGATGCACAATGTTTAGTCCCACCTCGCCGAGCGAAGGGCAGCCGCACTGGTTTATAAACCCAGCCGCGGCTGCTCCTTCGAACTTCTCTATATAGCAGGCTTCTGGGCCTAACTTCGGCGCGCTGCCCTATGAGCCTGCTGGCCCTTCTGGGCCTGCATTGCAAACCCTAGGTCTGGCAGGCCCACTGGGCAGCGCCCCAACAATTTTTTATATAATTTTCTTCTATTTATTTCTGCGTAGTTTTTTTGTTGTATTTAGTTTCTTTGTGAATATAACAATCTTTTCTATAGTTTTTTTTCTTTTCTGCATTATTTATTTTCTGCTATTTATTTTTGAGTAATTTTTTATATAGTTTTTGTCTTTTCTGTTTTATTTATTTTCTATTTTATTATGATGCATACTGAACGCAAAAATAGGTTGGAGTTCAAATAAGTTTAAAAAACATTGAAGTGCCCGTGTAACAGATGAGTTCTCGTCCGAAACCCTGATACTCCGAAAGAGATTGTCCAGTTTGTACACGAGGTGCGTCCAGTTTTCGCCGTGACCCTCTCTACTCTTTTGCACATGCTATGCGGGTGAAATGATGATACCATGCCAAGTTCCAACATTTTCAGAGTTCATTTTGTAGTGATTTTCAATTTCACCGTCATTTACCTCTCTAAACAAATCGGTAAATGACTGAAAAATAGCAAATGATGTCAGAACGTGTTGGAAATTGATGACGTCGCTTTGAAAGATGCATACTGAATGCAAAAATAGGCTGGAGTTCAAATAAGTTTAAAAAATATTGAAGTGCCCGTGTAACAGATGAGTTCTCGTCCGAAACCCTGATACTGCGAAAGAGATTGTCCAGTTTGTACACGAGGTCCGTCCAGTTTTCGCCGTGACCCTCTCTACTCTTTTGCACATGCTATGCGGGTGAAATGATGATACCATGCCAAGTTCCAACATTTTCAGAGTTCATTTTGTAGTGATTTTCAATTTCACCGTCATTTAGCTCTCTAAACAAATCGGTAAATGACTGAAAAACAGCAAATGATGTCAGAACATGTTGGAAATTGATGACGCCGCTTTGAATGATGCATACTGAGCGCAAAAATAGGCTGAAGTTCAAATAAGTTTAAAAAACATTGAAGTGCCCGTGTAACAAATGAGTTCTCGTCCAAAACCCTGATACTCCGAAAGAGATTGTGCAGTTTGTACACGAGGTGCGTCCAGTTTTCGCCGTGACCCTCTCTACTCTTTTTCACATGCTACGCGGGTGAAATGATGATACCATGCCAAGTTCCAACATTTTCAGAGTTCATTTTGTAGTGATTTTCAATTTCACCGTCATTTAGCTCTCTAAACAAATCGGTAAATGACTGAAAAATAGCAAGTGATGTCAGAACGTGTTGGAAATTGATGACGTCGCTTTGAATGATGCATACTGAACGCAAAATAGGCTGGAGTTCAAATAAGTTTAAAAAACATTGATTATCAATGATCTTTTTGTGTACAATCTGAATTGTCAATATGATTCCTCAACGGTTTAGAAACCGGTGAAGACTCATATTGCGACCACAAATTCTACACATAGAGTTCAATGAAGACCAAGTGCTTGTGATAGTTTGAGAAGTAACATATTTAAGGTGGTAAAAATCTTGCTAGGGGAGCGAGGTGGGACTAAAAACAGCCTGCCAAAACCTCTTTACTACCGGTTCGTGCCACAAACCGGTACTAAAGGTGCTGGCCGGACCCCATTCTCTTTAGTACCGGTTCGTGGCATGAACCGGTACTAAAGATCTCCTCCCGCCTAGCCGTTTGAACCGGCACTAATGGACACATTAGTGCCGGCTCAAATGCAAACCGGCACTAATGTGTCTCACATTTGACCCTTTTTCTATTAGTGTTTTCCTTTAAATTTAGCCAAACATAGAAATATTTGACTTCTGAAAAAAACATACACTTCATATTTTGGAAGAGAAGGACTACATGACTTGAAAGTTGGCATGTGTGTGTATGTGTGTGTACGAGCGGGGGGCGGCGGCGTACGGGCGGTGGCGCGAGACGGCGATGCGACGGGGACGGCGTGACGACGGGCGGCGGGCCGGGGGCGACGGCGCGATCGAGACGGCGACGTAGTATGGGGCGGCGGCGACGGGCGGCGGGGGGCGACGGCGGTGACAGCGACGACGGGCGGCGGGGGCGACGGCGGGGCCGGCTAGGGTGGCGCGCGATGGGCGATGGCGCGGTGGCGGCGGCGATGTCGCGCGAAGAAGTTGGAGAAGAAGTGGGTCGATGAAACTGATTTTTCGTAAGTGCCATATATATAGGAGGGGCCTTTAGTACCGGTTGGAGCCACCAACCGGTACTAAAGGCCAATTTTCGTCAGGTCAAGCGGCGGGAAACGGCCCCCTTTAGTATCGGTTCATGGCTTGAACCGGTACTAAAGGCCCACGCATTAGTACCGGTTGGAGCCACCAACCGGTACTAATGGTTGTGCGCTGCCACCAGCGATGCACAATGTTTAGTCCCACCTCGCCGAGCGAAGGGCAGCCGCACTGGTTTATAAACCCAGCCGCGGCTGCTCCTTCGAACTTCTCTATATAGCAGGCTTCTGGGCCTAACTTCGGCGCGCTGCCCTATGAGCCTGCTGGCCCTTCTGGGCCTGCATTGCAAACCCTAGGTCTGGCAGGCCCACTGGGCAGCGCCCCAACAATTTTTTATATAATTTTCTTCTATTTATTTCTGCGTAGTTTTTTTGTTGTATTTAGTTTCTTTGTGAATATAACAATCTTTTCTATAGTTTTTTTTCTTTTCTGCATTATTTATTTTCTGCTATTTATTTTTGAGTAATTTTTTATATAGTTTTTGTCTTTTCTGTTTTATTTATTTTCTATTTTATTATGATGCATACTGAACGCAAAAATAGGTTGGAGTTCAAATAAGTTTAAAAAACATTGAAGTGCCCGTGTAACAGATGAGTTCTCGTCCGAAACCCTGATACTCCGAAAGAGATTGTCCAGTTTGTACACGAGGTGCGTCCAGTTTTCGCCGTGACCCTCTCTACTCTTTTGCACATGCTATGCGGGTGAAATGATGATACCATGCCAAGTTCCAACATTTTCAGAGTTCATTTTGTAGTGATTTTCAATTTCACCGTCATTTACCTCTCTAAACAAATCGGTAAATGACTGAAAAATAGCAAATGATGTCAGAACGTGTTGGAAATTGATGACGTCGCTTTGAAAGATGCATACTGAATGCAAAAATAGGCTGGAGTTCAAATAAGTTTAAAAAATATTGAAGTGCCCGTGTAACAGATGAGTTCTCGTCCGAAACCCTGATACTGCGAAAGAGATTGTCCAGTTTGTACACGAGGTCCGTCCAGTTTTCGCCGTGACCCTCTCTACTCTTTTGCACATGCTATGCGGGTGAAATGATGATACCATGCCAAGTTCCAACATTTTCAGAGTTCATTTTGTAGTGATTTTCAATTTCACCGTCATTTAGCTCTCTAAACAAATCGGTAAATGACTGAAAAACAGCAAATGATGTCAGAACATGTTGGAAATTGATGACGCCGCTTTGAATGATGCATACTGAGCGCAAAAATAGGCTGAAGTTCAAATAAGTTTAAAAAACATTGAAGTGCCCGTGTAACAAATGAGTTCTCGTCCAAAACCCTGATACTCCGAAAGAGATTGTGCAGTTTGTACACGAGGTGCGTCCAGTTTTCGCCGTGACCCTCTCTACTCTTTTTCACATGCTACGCGGGTGAAATGATGATACCATGCCAAGTTCCAACATTTTCAGAGTTCATTTTGTAGTGATTTTCAATTTCACCGTCATTTAGCTCTCTAAACAAATCGGTAAATGACTGAAAAATAGCAAGTGATGTCAGAACGTGTTGGAAATTGATGACGTCGCTTTGAATGATGCATACTGAACGCAAAATAGGCTGGAGTTCAAATAAGTTTAAAAAACATTGATTATCAATGATCTTTTTGTGTACAATCTGAATTGTCAATATGATTCCTCAACGGTTTAGAAACCGGTGAAGACTCATATTGCGACCACAAATTCTACACATAGAGTTCAATGAAGACCAAGTGCTTGTGATAGTTTGAGAAGTAACATATTTAAGGTGGTAAAAATCTTGCTAGGGGAGCGAGGTGGGACTAAAAACAGCCTGCCACAACCTCTTTACTACCGGTTCGTGCCACGAACCGGTACTAAAGGTGCTGGCCGGGCCCCATTCTCTTTAGTACCGGTTCGTGGCATGAACCAGTATTAAAGGTTCGCCCCGAACCGGTACTAAATATCTCCTCCCGCCTAGCCGTTTGAACCGGCACTAATGGACACATTAGTGCCGGCTCAAATGCAAACCGGCACTAATGTGTCTCACATTTGACCCCTTTTCTACTAGTGTTTTCCTTTAAATTTAGCCAAACATAGAAATATTTGACTTCTGAAAAAACATACACTTCATATTTTGGAAGAGAAGGACTACATGTCTATATCTTTCAAAATACACTAATCCTGGCTTTCAGGACTTCAAATTTGAGAAACTTCAAAATGACTTGAAGTTCAGAAAAATTGACTTGCAAAAATTCCAAAAACTTTTGTGGTTCAAACATTTGAATTTTTTCTTCCAAAATTTGCCAACTTTCAAAATTCCGGATCTCACATGCAAAAAAGAAAAAATTGAAAAAGAAGCTGAAAAACCATGCATGTGGGGCGCACTAGGTAAGAGATAAGCCCAGAGGGGGAAAGTCACGGGTAGGCCCGCGTGGGACCCTCCCTATGTCATGACATAGACAACTCTCCAGAGCCTAGTGCCCTAACAGTGCCTGCTCATAGCTATTTTTTTTTGACATGATAGATTGGCCAAAATGACTTCCAAAATAAGTGGTGCACGTTATCACGGGTGAAGACATACTCATTCCAAATATGTAACATCAAAGGCACATTTTATATTCTCTCGTGCTAATAAAGGCCATATGTCATCATGCATCATAATATTAATGTATCTACAAAATAAGATTTGCAATATTCAAGTCACAAGTAGTTTTCAGAACCCAAACATGCATTCAATAATCAGGCGATGGAGCACCGGAGATACTAAATCATAAAAAGGAGAATTTGGCCATCATGATTAGGGTCGCCTTTTTTTGAACTCTAGTGGAATTTAACTGGACCTATTCGTTTTGCCATTTGAGTGTTTTTCATGGTCGATAAAATCTTTCTTTTGATGTGTTGCTAATTCAATATTTGACAAGGAGCTCCTCTTTCCTAGTGATCTTGTGGCCATAGGGATCGGGGCATACTATAACAACCTATTGGTAAAGAACCTATTTTAAACAAAATGCACAAACCAAGCTCATTGCCTGAAGGATGGAGGGAACGAAAGCACTTTATCTAAGATATCCCACAACTCCTTCATCCCTTTTCAAGAGGGTATTCAAGCATCACAATATGCCGGGAGCAACTAGAGCTCGATTGGAACATAATCTTAATCTAGAGCTATTTGCGCGAACCTAAAAGAACACATATAAATAATAACTAACAGCAAGTAGGGATCTTCAGAGATAATGATAAAAACACAAAATATTACTCTTAAATAAGCAAGGTCCTTGCCCAAAGAGGTTAGGTAAATAACACTGTTGCTCCATCTAGCATATCTCTTTTCTGTAACATTCTCTCTCTCTGTCTCTACTCTCTACTTATTTTAGATAAAGGATGATTTTATTAACTCATAAAGTAGCATGAAACACAAACAACACGGCCTCTGCACGTCAAATATGCACACAAACAACACGAACGGTCGAACAAAATATGAAAGAGGCATGATGGCACCAGTAAAGTCTAATACGACCGAAACCATGCCTAAGCCGCAGTGGGTTGATGTACTATCTGAAGCCTATTCCACCAAGTATGTTGGGTAAAAACCTCTCTTGCCACATGCTCCAACCGAGTACACACCGCCATGAACAACGGTCAATATTCCATTCGGTGTAGCATAGATCATGTACCAAGCGAATGCGTACAGTGGCATATAACATGTAAGAGAGATGGGGATTTACCATTAAGCACATAATCATTTCTACATACCAAAACAGACCATAGTAAGGTAGGCGCCCCCTCCCTTACTAGCATACAACTATTAGGTATGAGGTCGAGCGAGTGACCATATATTGGCAACACTTCTTGGTGGATAAAATTGGAGGCTATTTGGATGATTAACATAGAACACATGAATTTGCACTGGAAGAAGAGATGTTTGATTTTATCATCATGAGCACAAGAACAACAATTCTTGCTTCCTTGCCAATTTCGGTGAGTGAGGTTGTCCTTTGTCAATACAACACCTCGGTGAAGGTTCTACCGCAGGAATGCCTAGAGGTGACGGGCGCAAAATGGCCAATAGTGGTGGGCCGGACTCTCAGGGGTGCCCACCACTGCTAACACCGCATCAGTGGCGGGCGCGCACCGGCCACTGGTAGTGAATCTACAGTCACGGGCTTATCAGGAGGCTCGCCACTAGGATATATATTGTTAGTTGCGCGGGCCTACTGGGGAATTAGTAAGAACTACATGTCCAGCCGGCAACGCTTCCATGACTCATTCAATAGCAGAGAGAAGGTAGAGTATCATTACAATCAGTATGTGTTAACCAGAAGAGAAAATCTGAACTAGACAATGGTGCAAGCCAGAAACGGCTTATCAGGTTCAGTGGATGGAAGAACTTGATAATTCTCATTCAGTTCGTCACAATTGTGGTGTTGCTTTTATCGTGTGGTCGCATGTAGACTTGCATTGACCATTTTGTTGCTTAGTAAGTAGGTTCTTGTACCAAAGAGCTACTTTGTGATTTCAAATGAAGCTTGTGTGAACTATTTATATAATACTTATGTGAGTTTGTTGTTAGACTTTGTGACTACAAATGCAAGTTTGCGTATTGTATATCTGTTTTTGCTGTAGCGATCCGAGGAAAAAGCGGAAGAAACAGAACTGGGAACGAATATTTACCGAGTGCAGCTCTCGACAAAGTGGCATGCGCCGCGAGCAACTGGCAGTTGGCTGTGGCAGTTATGCCGAGCATGGCTCTCGGCAAGCTAACGGAACCAGCGGCTTGCCAAGAGGCACTGTTTGGCTCTAAGCAAACTCTTTGCCGAGTGCCCGTGTTCCGGCTCTCGGTAAATTTCTGTTTTCCTGAGAGGTGTACGATCATGTGGCCTTTGCCGAGTGCAACTCTCGGCAAAGCCTTTGCCAAGGGTTTTAGGCCCTTTGCGAGTGTTCCTGGCACTGGGCATATGTGACGAGTCCAGTAGTGCACTACTAAGCAAAGGCGCCAGTGGCGGGCCGACAACTTTGGCCCGCCACTATTGTTATTCGCCCGCGAAGAATTTGGAAGATTGTAGGAGTGGTGGGTCCTTATTTATGCCCACCATTGCAAACTCTTGAAAATTTTGAAAAAATTGGGCGTGTGTCACCCAAATATAGTTGTGGTCGGTGCGGTTCATTACTCGCCACTGCTTATCCAAGCACCAGTGGCGGACAAGTCGGATGTGCCCGTCACTGCTATTTTTCACCCGCGAAGAAATTCGAAAGAGTGTAAGAGTGACAAATGCTTATGTGTGCCCACCACTGTTCTGTATAAACCCGTGGCGGGCATGAATTAATACCCGCCACTGCTATGTTGGAAAATTAGTAGTGGCGGGTGCTAGGCTGCGCCCGCCACTCATTATAGACCACATATAAGCCTTTTCGCGGTAGTGAGGTGCCACATAAAAATCAAAACTTTCAGTGGTATCTTCGACTTTCAAATTTTATTATTGTTTTCAATGGAACATCTGAGCGCGAAATGACTGGTACATAGAGTCGGTCGTGAAAGACACATTTTGAGTTGGGTTCCATTGAAATTTATCTCGTCCTTTGGTCAGGTGAATCAAATCCAAACGGACTAGAAGATGGTGCCATGACAAGACGAGGGCCAAGCAAATCTCGCCTAAAAGATATGTAACACGGAGAGGAGCTAAGGACTTGTGCAAGGGTATACTCTTATCGTGAGCGTTGTGGTACAAGGCTAGATACACTGTTCCTCGAGAATAGCATTTCCTAGCCACTAGTCCTCCTAGAAGAGGATCTCAGACTCGTCTTGATCGCAAAGGAACCGAAGCGGAAAATATGTTTCTTTGTCGCCATTAGTCTAGTCCAAAAATGGGATTCACAAGGCTTCCAGCTAGCACAAGACACTCCTTTTGAGCCTAAATACTTGTTGCACAAGGTGTTTTGTGAGACACCATCCTCCGTAAGAAGTTTGCACAACCATGTACCGAGTAAGGCATCATTTTTGACCTGGAGGTCCTGTATACCAAGTCCTCCATGTCTTATAGATTGCAAACCCTATTTCATTTGGTTAGCCTATGTTTTTTTATTTTTAGTGTCCCTTTGGAAGAAGAATCTGAACCAGTAGTAATCCAACCTTTTGAAGGACCCCTTTTGAAAGTTGAAAAAATGAGAACATATAGAGAACCATGTTTGTGAGTAGATAGTTCATCAAGACAAGTTGTCCTTCAATAAAGAGAAACCTACCTTTCCAACTACTTGAGTGTTTCGATCTTCAATGTATTTCCACGCATTAGTGAGGCTTCGATAATGAATCGGAATTCCCAAATATCTAATAGGGAATTGACCATGCAACAACCAACAAGTCAGCGTATTCTGCGACTGTCTCATTGGCTTCTCCGAAACAAAATAGTTGGATCCTATGGAAATTAATTTTAAGATCCAAAATTTCTTCAAAAGTTGAAAGCAAAAGTTTTAGGTTTCTAACCTTTCCAAGCTTGTGCTCATAAAAAGAATTGTGTCATTGACAAATTGTATAATTGAGAGGCCCGTATGCACCAAGTGTAGCACTACTCTTGTAATTTGACCGTCTTGTTTGGCAAGTTCAATCAAGATGGTCAACATGTCTACAACAGTGTGGAATAACATTGAAGACAATGGATCACCTTGGCATAGTTCTTTTTTGGTTTTGAAGTAACGGCCAATGTTGGCATTAACTTTTATAGCCACACTGCCTCCGGCGACGATGTTATGGCCCCACTCACGTCATTTTTTGGAGAAGCCCTTTATTCTATGGGTCGGCCAGAGAAAAAGACCATTTGACTTTTTCATAAGCTTTTCAAAGCCAATTTAGAATACTACCACACTCATGTTTTTCAGGTGCATCTCGTGAACGGTTTCGTGAAAGATAACTACCCCATCCAGGATATTCTACTCTCTATTGCCCAAAGAAAAATATTTTTATCTTTTTTTGGAACAACAAATCTTATCCTTTAGAAAATGAAAAATGCCATTCGATCTCTTCTCCGTCTCTCATATACAAAGCTTAAGATTTCATCATCATCATCCGCGTTAGGCAGGCAGCCGGTTAGCATGTGTATCAGTGTATGCGTGTGGGTAGAGACAACAATAATCCTCTTGCCCCCCTGATTTCAACTAGGGCGTGGATCCCCCTTTCGCTCTATCTCCAATAAAAAAATGCCAACTTAGTTTTTCATGGATGTAGCATTGCTCGGAGAGACAAGGCCAAGCCTTTGAGAAATCTTATGTACCCACCAAAAAATGCCAGTGTCCGGTGAAGAGGAGGTTAACGGGGCCCACCAGAGAGGAATCTCAGTAACAAACCACTCTTCTGAAAAAGAGGCCGGCAGGCTGCAATGCAGCTCTGGTTGTACAAGTGTCCCTTTCACCCTCCCAATCCACACGGAACCAACCGCTTTCTCCTACCCAATATCACCTTTGCCCCTTTTATACAACCCAACCTCACTCTCCTCCCCTCTCCTCTCCTCTCCTCAGTTCATCTCTACGGAGTAGCAGTAGGCATCAGTTTCCCCTGACGATGTATCACCAGCAGTGCGAGCTCCTGATGCCCCATGAGGACCTGGACATGGACGCCGGCCAGTCGCACCACCTTGCCGCCGCCTCAGCCGTCCCGGCAGAGCTCAACTTCCATCTCCTATCCTACGTAGACGCCGCTGTCTCGCCGCAGCAGCCCACCGTTGAGTACTTCTTCGGCGGCGCCGACCAGCCCCATGCGCAGTTCGAGCAGCTGGCCGCCAACCACCAGGCGATGACCGTGCTGCGGGACTACTACGGCCAGTACCCCGCCACCGCCGACGCGTATCTACCCGGCGGCGGTCCGAGGACCGGTTCGTCGTCCCTGGTGTTCGGTGCTGCCGAAGAGGAGTCGGCCTACATGGTAGGCGGCTTCCAGTGCTCCCCCAAGCCGCGGGCGAGCGGCAGCAGGAAGCGGGGCCGGGGCGCCGGCAGCAGCTTCCACGGCTTTCCGGCCAACGGTGGCGTCGAGAAGAAGGAGAAGCAGCGCCGGCAGCGCCTCAGCGAGAAGTTCACCGCTCTCATGCTTCTCATCCCCAACCGTACCAAGGTTTGCACCTTCGATGCGTTCATTCATCTTGTTTTTAATTCGTCGCACTTCGCTTATCGATCTTGTTTTTTACTAATCTCGTAATTCTTTAATTTTTCTGGGCTTCAAACTGTCAATTAATTAATTTGTAGGAGGATAGGGCCACGGTGATCTATGACGCGATCGAGTACATCCAGGAGCTTGGGAGGACGGTGGAGGAGCTGACGCTGCTGGTGGAGAAGAAGAGGGGCCGGCGGGAGCACCAGGGGGACGTGGTGGATCCGGCGCCCCTGGTGGTGGCCGGAGAAGGGGAGTGCTCTGCAGGCGAGCTGGCGGCCGCGGTGATGCCAGCGATGCCACCGCCGCCGCAGCCGATACGGAGCACGTACATCCAGCGGAGGAGCAAGGAGACGTTCGTGGACGTGCGGATCGTGGAAGACGAGGTGAACATCAAGCTCACCAAGCGCCGCCGCGACGGGTGCCTCGCCGCCGCGTCCCGGGCTCTGGATGACCTCCACCTAGACCTCGTCCACCTCTCCGGCGGCAAGATCGGCGACTGCCACATCTACATGTTCAACACTAAGGTAGGCAACATCGTCACAACGGATCTCTTAATTTCAGCTACATATATCATGCATGTACGTTCAGTGTTCTCAAGAATCAAGATATGCAAAAGAAGGATGATAATTTTCTTGCTTTCATTTGTTGATGTGTATATGCAGATTCATCCTGGGTCTCCAGTTTTTGCAAGCGCAGTGGCCAGCAAGCTGATCGAAGTGGTGGATGAGTACTAGCAGCTTGTTCTCTAGTCACAGCTAGCAGGGGCGATTCGTTTCTATATTGCTAGCTAGCTAGCTAGGGTTCCTGGATATCTGCATCTATCAGTACTTCAGTAGTTCTTTGGCGTTAATTTTGGACGTTTTGATCCAATGATTGGTGATATATGTCTGAGTGTTTTGGTATCTGAATTCTTAGGGTTTGTACTGAACTTCTTGAATAAAATAATTAACTGAAACTTTTCAGTTTGGACTTTGGACCGATGATTAAAAAAATGTTTTTCAGATTATATGTAATTTTCTGGATTATTCATGAGAGAAAGCACATAAGCATGCATGGTGTGAGTAGGTTGAGCAGACGGTTGTAGATCTGGATGAACCTGGGTAGGTGAGTCTTTGTTGAGCTGTGACTTCTCCTTCAGATATTATTTTTGTGTGGTTGGATAGGAGCTTAATTACAACACCACACTCCAGTACAATATTCTGTACCCAAAAGTAGTTCAGTACACTGACCAGAGGCGGTTCAGCAAGCAGTCGCAAGCACATTCAGATATGCTTCCTTTTGTTCCCTCAGCCTGCAAAAGCTTTTTGACTTGGTTTTGGCCGGTGCAATGATTGCTGTTTCGCCCTCGTCCTTGCCTGAATTTGTTCCTAGTCTCTGCTTGAGACTTGTGGTGAAGATTGGATGCAAATATTCTCCTCCCTCGGTGTCTCGTTGCAATATTATTTTGCATTATTAACGTCCGGTGTGCAGTGGGAATGTTTAGTATCATACATTTC
The DNA here is from genome assembly GCF_002575655.3 of Aegilops tauschii subsp. strangulata. Taxonomy (NCBI): domain Eukaryota; kingdom Viridiplantae; phylum Streptophyta; class Magnoliopsida; order Poales; family Poaceae; genus Aegilops; species Aegilops tauschii. The sequence goes on from NC_053041.3 coordinate 74,931,453, forward strand.
CTATTATTCTTCTCATCAAATTACATACATTAGTTTATTTCTTTTAGCACATAAGTTTCTGAGAGAATGAGCGGTGAGGCTATTGTTACACTTTTTTTAATTAATAAGAGGAGTAAACCCCTTGACGAATGAGTCATGTATAGAAAAAAGCTTCAGCCTACACTGGTATATAGAGTATTATGCTAAATTATATTGTGGCTTTCAAAGTAAAGTTGCATGCAGCTAGTAAGTTATTGCTTAGTTTCACATTATCACCTTTGATCTTTTTATGTTGCAGAAGCTTACATGGAATCTCTGACATTCAATTTACATTGTCCTGTACGTCATGGAATCTCTGACATTCAATTCTTGATCTTTCTTATTTCCTATCTTACTATATCCATAATCATCTGAGCTAACCATGTTTTTGTGCTCGGTTTTGTTAGGTAGAGAAGACCTGAACGTTTTCATGGAAATTCAAATGTGAGATCTCAAACATTGTTTCCCAAAGAAAGATTAATGACACGATTTGATGCTATTTGATGGCCAAACAATTTCAAGAAGATCAAAAGAATGCAGACAGGAAACAACCTGCTCAAAGTGGTACCTTTCATGAAGTCGGGTGATATTTTCTCTAGAAGATTGATAAATTGATAGCAAACTCAAACCATCAACGACCTCCATGAAAACTATTCGATTCAATTACATTTCACATGTCCTTTTCTAAAAAAATACATTTCACATGTGCTTTTTCATGTTTTCCCATGCCAAACTCTTCAGAAATAAAAAATAAATAAATACCAATCCACATCAATGGAAAGAAAACATAGTGGTCTTCACATGCGAGGTCTCATTCTTTATATTTAGTATGTAATAATTGAAAGCCATCGCATACTAACCCATTCCATTCCCAATGGCTTATATTCTCAAGCTAGTGCTCCTCTCTATTTTCCTTTCAAAGATTACTCTAATGGTTGGTATAGGGGAGGAAGTTGTTGAGACTCCAAGTGGTGTCGCCATTTCCATTGGCTAGCCGTCATGTTGCTTTATTATGCCGAGTACCTCGATTTTGTACTCGACATAGGCTATGGAAAGAACCCATGAAAACACTTGGCATAGACCGCTATGCCGTCCAGGGGTATGCCGAGTGCTACATGGCATGTGAGTATAACGGTGGTAGGGTATCTACATCAGACAGTTGTGAGTGATGCGTCTAGGTAGCTTACATTGAGTAGATTGACTTGGTCGAACACATAATTGTGAGATCGTACGGGCACGGATCATATGAAGAGCAAGGTTGGGTACATCATCGACTACAATACATTGTATCTCATTTGATTTCAATCCCGAGCTTTGACAAGAACCACTCGTCATGTCGTACCACGCCATCCCTGGACATAGACACAAGCAAGCACCCAACAGCTTGGAGTGATGAGTCATGCCTTAGGTGTTTGTGGCTAATGCAGGAGTACGTGTGGTGGTTCTCTCGACATGAGTAGATGAAATGACATGTTCACCCATGAACACAACATATATCTTGGAGAATGCCCAACACTAAGCCCAAGAGCTAGAAGAGAACGGTAGGATTGATTTCTTGGTTTATAGGTAGTTGGACTAAAGAGTGCTGGAGCCAGGCATGGGATGATGCAAAAAATAAGTGTTGAGCTCTCGGTCCTTTTTCATGGACCTATTAAAAAAATTGTCTAGAGATTGACTTAGTGCCAGTAATTAGCGTCCACCATAGAAATAGAAGGCGCTCTGATGATTTATATTTACGACATTTATTCTCTATAAGTGTAGCATTGAACTTGTTCTTACTCGCTTGGCCTCTGCACATCCATCTATGTGTGTGTTGCTCCTTATTGATCCAGACTATCCCCATGACAAGGTAAAACCCCTGAACTATAACTGCAACACGCATCTCAAAGTAAGGTCCTGCTCTAGTCAAAGGTTATTAGAAAAACCACCGAAATTGGGAAACATGAAGGAATCAGAAAGGAACAAATATGCAAAACATACGAACAACAGATACAGAAAACCAATAGTTGTGCGATTTTCAGCTTTTAAGAAAACAAACACAAGAAAAAGAGGATTGACATGTGGCTCCTAAAGATTCACCTTTTGGTATAGAATTATATATTGAACAACTATCTACAACGGGTCCTATGTTGCATAGACCAACCATTTAAGCCATTTTTCTCCATTCTCTCTCTTTTTCCTCAGGCATACACCAAACAAATGAGCTGCACAGAATGTCCGTGTTCATGTGAAATCATGGGCCCAAAAATCATTTAGGGGATCCCTAGTTATTGTTTACTTTGAAGGAAATGCCAACATAGGCTAGAATTCCTTAGAAATAATTTTCTGATAGCTTTCCATACTGTTTTTCTCCATACCGAATGGGGACTAATAATCCAGAGAAGACTGCAATGGGAAGCAATCGAGGCGGTACATTGACTTTCTAGATATCACACAATTGCCTAGATTGCAAAAGCCTCATTGTTGGCATCTTCTAGCAAATAATAATTTTCCACCAAGGCAACGCACACCCTTGCACAAAATACTTTTAGCGTATTAAGCACTAAATTCCCGATGTCTTCTATTCTCATGCTAGCCTTCCTAATTTTCGTCCATTGTTTTGTGAAAGATTACATATGAGAGGAAGGTGTTGAAGTTTAGTTACTCATGTAGCATGAAGGGAACACACTCCACCCGTGGTCGTATTTATAAGGATAGTTAGGTGCACGTGATATGGTTGTTGGGCATATATGTATCATCAATTCCTTTTGGGGTTTACTAACTCAAATACGAACTACTATTATTTCCCCCCTAAAGGATTTCCCTCTTCCCTATTCTCGCATGAGAGGGTATTCTTGAGATTTGAGGTATATTTGCCATCCCTCCATGAATTCTGTTAGTACCTGCCAAACGAGCATGGAATGGGCTTGACGCCTATGTGGTCAGCCCAACTTTGGATTCTGGGCACGTAGCCATGGCTTTCAACTTCTGCTCGGCTTTTGGAAGGCATCCTAGACCGGGCATACCTATCTCTGGCTTGACGCGAGACGTAGGGTAGCCTCGCTCGAGGGAGTGCACGACTGAGCCGACAAAGCTCACAGGAGTCAACAACCTTGTTTTTTCTGGCCTTTTCATGTTTTTTATTTTTTTTATTTTTTACCTTTGTTGTACTACCCAATATTCTAAATATATTTATTACAAAAAAACACTCTACATAAAACATTTGAAAAATGTTAATCTAGCATTTGTAAAATGTTAAATGTGTATAGAAAAAATATTTCTCATGTAAACTGAACATGTATATAAAAAATACAATGTGTATGAAAAAAATCATATATTTAAAATATGTTAATCAAGCACTTGAAAAAAAATGTTAATCATCTATTTACAAAATGTTAAACGTGTATAAAAAAATCCTGATGTATACAGAAAAGTATAAGGCTTATTAAAAATGTTGAACATAAAAACAAATTTTTTAAAAAGCTGTTGATCGTGAATCAAAAATGTTAATCATATATTTGAAAAATGTTCTAGATGTACACCAACAATGTACAATGTGTATGGAAAAAGTAGTCATCAAACACTAATAGTTGTAAAAAATTAATCATCTATTTCGAAAATATTAAACGTGTACAAAAAATGAAGAACATGTATTTCAATTTTTGAATATAAAGAATATAAATTTTAGAAAATGTGATTGTGGATAAAAATGTTAATATTAGATTATAAAAAATGTTGGACATTTATTCGAAAAAGCTCCTGGCATATAACAAAAATTAACTATGTGATTAAAAAAATAGAGATCAAACGTAATTTTTTCTGAATGTTAATCATGCATTTGAAATTTTTGAACATGTATGAAAAGGTGTGCTTGGTGTTTATGTAAAATGTACACATTTGTATGGAAAATATAGACATATGTTGAACAAAAACAAAAAGGTGGAAACCAAAGAAACAGAAAAAAGAAACATCTCAGAAATGAAGAAAACGGCATTCTCAAATAAAACCGTGAAAACTCATGAGAAGCAAAGAAAAACCAAAGAAAAATAATAAAACTAAGAAAGAAACAAAAAACAAGGAAAAAAGATTAACAGAGAGAGGAACGAAAGAAAAAGTAAGAAACCCGATGAAAACTAAGAAAGGAACAAAGAAACATCAAGAAAGAAAAGCAAAAGAGCCAGTGGTAACGGACAAAGAAACAAATAAAATTGAAGAAAAAAAGAAAGAAAGAAAATCAAAATTGTGAATGAACAAAGTAAAACGGTGAAAAATAAATAAAAACAAAAACAAAAAAACCAATGAAGAAACACAGAAAACCAGAAAAAAGAAAAAGAAATAAAAACAAAGCAAACGAGCGAAGCCAACCCAGGCAGCCTATTTTTTGAGAATTAATCAGGCAGTTAGGATGGTCCGGAGTTGTGTAGCACAGAGACAAAAGCTTCAGGTATGACGGTTAGTTTTTTTTAAGTTAGGTGTGCCGGTTAGGTAGTCTCGCGTGAAGCGAATACAGTTCTGGAGTCCTGGACCGTGGATTCTCATATTCAGTCAGCTCATGGAATGGGTTTCGAGTCCACACCACTTGTTCGAGTTTGCATTTTTTGGACCTATGGGCAAACGAGCTTGGTCTTTTATTTTCGGAGACCTTTTGGATCTTGGATTAAATTTCAATTCGTTTCAACAATAGTCTTTTCTAGAATCTTGGCCACTTCCTATTTGGCGTTTATAACATAAACCCTATACGGCCCTTATTGCGTCAAGTTGCCGTGCAAACGCACAGACCTAGAGACCGGAGCGACTAAATGGGCGGGCCTGTTGCGCGTTGCACCGATCCAGGTTTTGGGAACCTTCTAGAAGGTTCCAAATAGGTCTATGGTAATTTCATTTTCTTTTATCCTGGTGTTTCTTTTATTATTTTTCATTGGTTTTTCATAACTTTTTTAATTTTTATTTTCCGTTTTTTGTGGCTTTTGCTATATGTTTCTTTTTTGGTTACCTTTTCATCTCTTTTCTTTCCCATTTCTTTTTTAACTTTCAGAAATTAAATTTAAAAAAAATATTCAAATCTTCAAAACATGTTCAGAATTTCAAATTATGTTCCCTTCTATTCGAAAAATGTTAGGGAATATCAAATTTTGTTCATGTTTTGAAAAATAATTGAGAATTTCAAATTTTATTCTCTTCTGTTCAAATAATGTTTGGGAATTTCAAATGTTGTTAACATTTAAAAAAATGTTCATAATTGCTGAAAAAATAATTGGCAAAAAATGTTTGGGAATTTCAAATTTTCTTCGTGTTTTATAAAATGTTCGGAATTTTTAATATTGTTCATTTTTTCAAAAACAATTTCAGTATTTTTGAATTTTGTTCGCGTTTTAGAAAATGTTCGGAATATTGAAAATTATTCAGTTTTTCAAAAATTGTTCAGGATTTCCAAATTTTGTGGGCTTTTTAAAAAATGTTGGTAATTTTGAAAATTGTCCAGTTTTTAAAATATGTGAAAATATTCAAAAATTGTTTGATTATTTCAAAAATTGTTCGGTTCACATATTGGTTCACTCTTTCAACAACATTCTGTATTTCGGAAAATGTTTGGAACTAAAAAAAATCATGTTTACAAATTTGCTCTTGTTTCTCAAAAATGTTCTGGAATTTTCAAAAACTGCTTCTTATTCTTATTCTTTTTGTATAATTCTAAAACTATTTTGAAATGTGAAATTTTCCAAAAAATTGTTCGTGCTTTTTCTAAAATGTGTGCAACAATTGAAAATGTGTATGCTACAGTAAATATGATGCTGCAGGTAATATCATAGTATATTGGCCTTAAAAAAATGCACGCAGTCACCTGTCATGAGCAGTCAGTTTGTGTGGTGGCTAGCATTGCGCGTAGTGACCTGGATGGCGCACTTCTACTTCTTTTAGAGATTTTTTCTGCGCTATAAATGGGCCGGCCCAGTTGGGGAACTCCTGTGCGGGAGGCCGACTGTTTGCCGCATCGAGCGGCGTATAGGAACTCCCGTTTTATAACAGCGCTGATAGGCCATCTGTAAATGGCGCATACACCTCCTACGTGATGGACCGGCACATGTAGCGGTTAGCGTTTGTTTTTTGCGAATGTCCACAGCCATTTTTGTGAAGCTTCTAAAAGCGTCTGACTGGTTTTTCTATGTTTCTTTGGAGGACTTTTTTTCCCCTTTTCGCTATGTTTTGTTTTCGTGAACTTTCATATACATGAAGTTTTGCAGATGCGTGAATCATGATTTTTTTATGTGTTAACTTTGCTCGAATCCTTGAACTTTTTTCACATCCTCATTTTGCGTGAGTGCTGTTTCGCAAGGGGTGGGATGTCAGCATAGCCTTGGGGGAGAAACTGGCATATGGGAGCTCCAATGGGAGGAGTTAGAAGCGCCATCTGATGGAGAAGGTGGATCTTGGACACCCGCGTGCCGCTAGGGGAGGCAGGGGTGCACTACGTAGCCGGCTCCTCTACCGTGCCTCTGAGCACGGCACGCCTACCCTGCCTAGCGTGCCTCCTTCGTACCCCCGGACACGCTCACATGGGCCAAAAAATTATCAAAAGCTAATCTGCCCAGCCCATCCATTAGATGCATCACACGCCTCAGCTGGTTAACTATAAAAAAATATCTCAGAAAAACTATAAAAATCTAATTAACCAGCATAATTAATACATGACCAACACTGCAAAACAAAAATGAACTCATATAAGAAAAATATTTTTTATAAATACTTTCTCTGTATTAAAAAATAAGATGTTTTTGCTCTGAATATAGATAAAAAAACATCTTATATTTTGATACAAATGTTGGATTTCAATCAATTTGATTCATACCTTATATTTGTTTTTTTCCATGGTACATGTAACTAGCACGTCCATCAAAACGCACAACTATAGTTATATTCCAATCGATCGTGCGCTACTACTAGTTCACCGCATCATGATTATTATTTACTTCCACCATCATAGTAGTTGTTCATAATTTAACTTGTAATGCTATGTTGTTGTCTTGCCTTAATGCTTTTGGTTGTTGCGAGTATTACATTCAAAGTAATTACCTGGCGTGCCATGCCAGATTGCAAGTGACACTACAAGGATTCCGGTCTATTGCAACAAAATTTATTGCTACAACTATGTTTTGTTGCAATAAACCGTAATATTACCACAAGTTCTCCGGTTGTGGTAATAGGACGCACATATTGCCGTAACTTAGTTTCGTCGTGATAAATACTAACTTTGTTGCAATACATGACTCATATTGCAACAAACTGTCTCGCCGTTGCAATATGGTAGAGGTATTGCGACAAACAAATTTCGTTGCGTGAGGGCAGTCATTTTGTTGTAATAGAGACTAGGTATTTCAACAAAATAACTATTCGTGGCAATATTCAAAAATATATTGCAACATCTGCGTGGCATTGCATTAGTTACAAATATTGTTGCAAAAAGTGGCTAACTATTGCAACAAACTGCATCGGCATTGCAATATGGTAGCGATATTGCGACAAACAAATTCCATTGCGCGAGGCAGCCATTTTGTTGTAATAGAGATCAGGTATTTCAACAGAATAACTATTTGTGATAATATTCGGAAATATATTGCAACATCAGTGTGACGTTGCATTAGTTACAAGTAAAACAGTGGAAAAATATATTATTCGAATTTATAGATATTAAGTTATGGTTTTGGCAAGCTTTAAGGAGTAATTAAAATATATTTTAATTGCACCAATTTCAGTTAACCAAAACAATGGAAAAAGTTTATAAATGGATAGGACACACTTTCTTGATAGGAATATATATTTAATTTGTTAAATTTGGATTTGAAATGGCCAAGTTGTTGCCATTTTAAAACTAGGGTGTTTTCTGCCAAAACAGGGACTTGTCAGATGGAAATCGAAAATGAGTTAATTGCATGGAAGTATCACAACTGAGGCAGTACGTGCAGATTGGTACCACTTTGTGTAATTTTTACTTGTCAGTATCATGTCTGAGGCAGTCTATTACGAAATGATCTAAACAGTGTATTGATGATATATCTGACCATTAGGGCCCGTCTGTCAGGTGCTGACGTGGCATATTCTTTTATGTAAAAACCCCTTAGTTTTTACTATTTAATAACGTGTATATCCCCTGTTTGCGAAAAAAAGTTCCCAGAGAAGAAAATTTACAGAAATCCAAACGCACGTGCACCTGCCGGGATTCGAACCTTGAGAGGCTGCAAGCATTCTGACCACTGCGCCACTGCATGAGTTAGTTCTTTCTTCATACGGAAGGCATATATATTCTTTTATACCATAAGTTAAGAAGGCATATATATTCTTTTATACCATAAGTTAATTGCAAAACTTCGGAGAAATAAAAGCACGCGCCCATTACAGTCATCGGCGCACACCCGTCGCTCCTTCATGGGCCAGCCCATTTTTACATGTTTATGTCATTTTCAGTTAATTTCCAAAAAAGTACGACATGAAGATTTGAACTCAAGACTTCTTTCTTCCGCTTGGACTACTTCTTTCTACCTGAGCAACCAGTTGGACTACTTCCCTGCTTGTGCCATTGTTCCCCGTTTTGGACCTCTTATTCTTTATTCAGTTCGTTGAAGCCCGGGTTTTTTTTTATTTTTTCTGGTTTAGTTTAGTTTGGTTTTTATTTCCTTTTTCTTTTCTTTCATATTGTTGTTTATTTTTCCAAAAAAGAACGAACATTTCTTAAACATAATGAACTTTTTTCATTTTCTGTAAAAAAAAATTCCAAATTGATGAACTTTATTTCAAATTCAATGAACTTTTTTGGAAATCAATGAACTTTTTTTTAAAAGTTATATGAAATTTTGTTCAATTTGATGAACTTCTTTCTATTTCGATGAACATTTTTCAAAATCGGTGAACTTTTTTTCAAATCAAGGAAATTTTTTAAGTTTGTGAGCATTTTTTTAAAAAACGGTGAACTTTTTTAAATCACTATTTGTTTTATATTTTTGCGGTTTTTTCTCTTTTTTTTTCTTTTTTTGGAAAACTCAACTGTCGAGGGGGGACCGAGCGAGCAGTTAACGACGCTCGAGGAAGGGCTCACCTTACATGGGCCGGCCCAGCGCAGAGTGCGCCCGTTCCTCAAGTGGCTGCTGCTCCATTGCGCCGTTCGTTTAAAATAGCAGAGGTATATGTTTGTATACTTTGGTCCGTTTTTTGTATCTGTTTTTTCTTCATATTATACTTTTGTATAAGTTTGTATTTCTTTTCGTCAAACTCACAAAAAAAGTGCAGCTAACAGGATCGATCCGGTCGTAGTTGTATACTTTTGTATTTCTTTTCGTCAAACTCACAAAAAAGTGCAACTGACAAGATCGATCCGATGATATCTCCGTACAAAAGGAAAGAACACAAACCACTAGGCTATCCCATCGGTTGTGATATACATGCTTTTTTACTTCATTTATTTGTTCTGTCATTTCGTTGTTTTTTCTCCTACCATTTTTATTCTATTTTTCTGTTTTTTCTCTTTATTTATCATTTTTCCTAAATGTGCGGATTCCTTTCAAATTCATGAATTTTTTTTAAAACCGATGAAGCTTTTTTCTTGAAATCCATCAACTTTTACTCAAATTCGTGAAGCTTTTTTCAGAATTGATGATTTTTTTTTCTAATTTGTGAACTTTTTAAAAAATCAATGAACCTTTTTTCAAATTTGATGAACTTTTTTCAAAATGAATGAACTTTTTTAAATTGATTAACTTTTTTTAAAATTTGAAGAACTGTTTCAAATTTGATGATTTTTTTTAATTAAACTACAACAGTGGCATCAATTATACCAGTAGAAGTGGATATAGCAACTAAACCATGATTTTCCAACAAGGATGGCGGCGGCAGGGCTCCTTCGCCCCCTCGAGCATGGATCCGATGCCAGACGGATTTGACGGACAAGGGCGTCGCGATGCGGTGGGTCGCGGCAGCGCGATCCGGCTTCCTAGCGGCTACGTTGGGAGGTGGATGACACGGATATGGCCTCCGGTGGTGGGGTGTGTTGGGTCTTGGTAGCGGCGGCCTCTCACCGGATCCATGGTCCCGAGCACCTGGTGGTGCGAGCTGCGGACGACGACGGGAGCGATCCCTAGAGACCTCCCAGTGCCCTGCCGTCTGCTCCTCCCCTCCCCTGTCGCTACCAGAGGGCGTGACCGGATGAAGCCTGGTCAGCGGCAGCGTCGCCAAGGCCCCTTCACCCCCTCGTGCGTGGATCCGATGCAGGACGGATCTGACGGGCAAGGGCACAAATATTTGACATATATCCCAAGTTTCAATTTCGTCATGGCAACTAGAGAGTAAACAAAGATACACAATTGTAGATCCATGATGAAACAACACCTTGCTAACACAACAGATCTCAAAACGAAAATTGGATTGGTTGTTAATTTACATAGTTGATTTTTTATGTTTTTGTTGAAACAAAAATGACATGATTATGTTGGACCTACTCTGGCGCGGAGGAACCCTCCACGGACTATCCGGTAAGATGAAAGATGTTGAGATCACCCCATCTCAAGATCAAAATGTGAGATCGAGACTGACATAGATCGACCGTCTCTCCAACCCATCCCATCTGTACTTGTGTTCCATGGCAAGAGTATTACCTAGTAGTTTTAAAGTGAGGGCCACATGAGGTTTCTGTGAGCTGTAGTTCAAAACTAGCCAAGTTTTTGCTGATGATTCTCGAAATTGTAGTGCAAACCTGGTTGTACCTACAACCGGTCGTCCGGAGACAACACGCTAGCACCGGTCGCGACCCCTACTTTCGCGCGATGGCCACCCCTACCAGGATGCAGCTCGTGCTGTCCTGACCCGGGCGACAAGCCCCGGCCGGCGAGCCGCCCCTCTGACCTTGCATGCCGCTCCTGGTCGGCCATGGCTCCCATCGCCCGCTTCCTCCATCCTCGGTGCTGACCAAGCAGTTCTGTTGTCCTTCTCCCCGACCTTTGCCCGTGAGCTCGAGCCTCTCCACCGGCCATTGATGCGAGCTTCCCACACACCGCCTACCGCCGGACTTAGGGAAGATGACGGACGTGGGATGATTTCATCGGGAATCTCCCAATCTAGTTCAGAGGGAAGATGACGATCGTGAAACGATTTAGCAGCATATATATCTCATATTGCTTTGAAATATTATTTTTTTCCAATTTATTTCATTATTCTAAACATTCCCTCCAAAAAAATTCACTTTCCCACCACATAATTTTGGTTTACTGTAGTTTGCGCCAATATTTTGTGTTCCCACCAAAAAAATAGAGTATTTATCTTGCCGCTAAAGACCCCTCCTAACGACCCACGATTACTATTCTAAACCAAATCACACGGCGTCTTCACCGGCGATTAGATCTGGAGCTTTCGTCCCTGGTTCAGGTTGTTCTTTCTCCCGATCTCCACCCATCCTAGAACGTCCAGAAATCCTAGCGTCGTCCAGCGGGTGCGGCGGTTGCCCAGCGTGCCGCGCGGTGCCGGCGACGAGGAGTCGTCGTCCTCGATCTCGCCCTCCTCCCTCTCCTCCGGGCCCGCCGACGCGGGCCGCGTCTCCGTGTCCTCGGCCATGCCCGCTCGCCGCCGCACGCCCCGTCGGATGCCCGACACCCGCGCGACCCCGCCCGCTCGCCCGGCCACACGCCCCGCCGGCTGCCCGACACCCGCGCGACCCCACCCGCTCGCCCGGCCGCTCGGTCCTACCGCCCGCTGTCAGAGGCAGTTGCCCTCGCCCGCTGCCGGAGACCCCGGCCCACGGCCGCCGCCCCTCGTCCACTGCGGGATACTCGCGAGCGCGCCGCCCGCTCGCCTCGTCCACTGCGTCACAGGGTGACATCCCTCGGCAGCGCCCCGCCCCCCGTGCTGCCCACCGCGAACCCCGGCCAGTGCGCCCTCCCTTGGCGGCGCCTAGTTTGGGTGAAGTCGAGCCAGCGGGCGTCCCCTGGCTCCCCTCCCTCGGGCGGCCATGGAGGAGCCATGCACTGCTAATGTAGTATCTCTTGTTTTTGATAATTTCGCATAATGTAGTTCACGACTACAATATTTCTTACTTTGATTTTATTGTGAAGATGTCGGATGATGAAGACGATGGGTGATCGTGATGGTGACACCCAGAGCTAGAAGGCCACGAGGAGTTCAATATGAGATGTTAGTATTCACATCTGCTCTACATAATTCTGCAACCGTATGTGTATGAGTACTAATCAAACCAAAAACTACCAACATTTATTTTAATTGTGAAGCAACAATGGTATGAAGAATATCTGCTATTGCCGGCGTGTTGTCTTTGTAGCAGCTCATTGAGAAGTTAGGCTTTAATAATGTGACTGATAAGCCAGTTGCACTTAAAATGATGAGAGATGTATGTGAATCTGTTCTTGAATCCTCCGAAAGGAAGCGAAGCTAGCACATAGTGGTGGTGATATCTTGACGAGTTACAGAGCGGCCTTGCGGAGGCAGCTTGGGAAGGTTAACAAGGGATTGCATTGGAATTATTTCTGATTAAGTATTAGCTCTGGATTACCACTGCTGTTGGTGTTAGTCCAGCTGTACTGGTGCCATAACTACATTATCTGGGTTGGCACTTCAGTTGAATTCTGGATTTATTCTTTTGGTCTGGTTCTCTCCTTATGATTGTCTTCTACTGTATGACTTGGTATATCATACTTCAAAACATGTTGGGCCTATTTTTTTGGGATACTCAGTGAGGAACATGTGCAGGTGTGGGACTTGATAAAGCTTGGAGATTAGCTTAGTGCAAGGGATGATGTCGATCCCTCTAGGATAGGGATTGCTGGTGAATCACTCGGAGGTATTATAGATCATGATTGCATCATGATACTGAATTAATACATAGACTTCACTTTTAGAAAACTTATCCTTTTTATTTGGAGCTGAATACATGAATGCATGCATTGTTTGCTGCTTTTTGTGGATACACGGTACAGTGTTGTTGTTCCAATAATTGGTGTTCAGGTACACACAACAATAATTTTATCGATATGGGTGCACATAGTTTTGTGATTTGTCCCATGTAAGTAAATCAATGCTCTTTGTGGTGGCTACAGGGATTTCAATGGGCAATAGATAATGACATGTGGCAAGCTAGAGTTGATAGCATTAAGCCTTTATTTGAAGGTTAGATGCCATGCATCCTCTAAGATTGGGCACACACCATTGAAAAATATAGATCACAGCTGATATATATTGTATCAGTTCAGAACATTTACATGTAAGTATCTATGTCATTTTGTCTTTCCTGTAGAAGCAAGAATTTATTCAGGGAAGAGTGAAATAGATGCAGAGGTTGTGAAAAAGGTGACTATTTGATTTATTTGACATTTATTTCTGATTGTTCCATTGTAAATGTTTCACGATCGTGTATTGACATATTTTTATCAGGTTTGGGACAAGATAGCACCTGCTATGGCTTCACAGTTTGATGCTCCCTACTCAGTTCCTCCGATTGCACCACGTCCACTCCTCCTAAATGGTAAAACCTATCATATTTCTTATTGAGTGCTTCTGCTTCGTCCAATAGTTATTGCATGACCCAACATATTCAAAAGTCTCTCACTTTTATGAGTTCAATGAGCACTTGTCAGGGCTGGGCTTCCAGTCTTCAGTATATATTTTTGTCTTATGATTTTATGGTTGAGCCAGAACTGTTGTTAACCCTTCGTTTAAAAATTAATGTTAATTGAGCATTTTTCTTGCTGCTGGAGCTTCATTTATCGATTACCATGCAGGTGCTGACGACCCTCGTTGCCCAGTCCTTGGTCTACAAGAACGTGCCTCAAAAGTTGCTGAGGCTTATGCAGAAGCTGGTTCTGCGGATAAGTTCAAGGTAACATTCAATCTGCTCCCTCCGATCCAAATTAATCGACGCTCCTCTAGTACAACTTTATCTTTTGACATGCAATATGTTTACTTTTCACCATGAGGTGTGGTTCTATGTTTGCCTAGACTTTTTTGCATGAATCCAAAGCAATTGACAGTTGTTACTGCACCTATAATTGTTCTTTTCGTAACATAACTGAAACTATAGATTGCGCCACAACTTAAATCAATAGTGGAAGATTTTAGTACATGTATTTGTGCTTATGCTTTAGACATTTACACTTGTAAAATTGTTCTGATCCCTCAGTTACATGCTTGCTGACATAGCATTACTCCAGTTAGTCTGGCGACAGTTCTTTTTAACAATGGGGCTGGAATAATTGTATGGCGTATGTTATGTTGGACTCATTAACTAGAGCTATATATATTTTTTGATTTCAGGATCCAAAGAACTAGCTCGACTGGACTCTAGATCACGGACAATCTAGTCTTGGCACTTAATTAGGATGGCTAAATTACATTTGAGTTTCATTTGACGGATATTTTCTATGAGAATTATGAATTTTATGAATCTACATATTATACGTATGGTTTTGAATATTGTAATTGAATGCCTGTATTTTTTTTAGGTTGCAATAGGCTATTGCCACAACCCACTTTTGGTTGCCACATGTTAGCACCACGAAGATTTAAATTGTCGCAATAGTTTCTCGCTACAAACATTTTCACCCGTTGTGATACCTATTTATCACCGCCAAAACTAGTATGTTGCAATTTCCTATTACGACGACTGGAATATTTGTTGCCATAACTTAATGCCACAAGTGTAGCGGTTCGTGGCAAAATACCTAATGCCACGAAAACAAGGATTGTTGCCATAGTTTATTGCCATAATTTAATATTGCCACGGAACAGTATACACCACGAAACGAGAGTCGTTGGCATAAGTTGTTGCCACAAATGTTTATCGCCACGAGCTATCAGTCGCCATGATTCGTTACATGTTGCATTAAAGCAATCTCCACAAAGCAAATTGTGGCATCAGATGAGTGTTGCCACGAGAAAACATGTGGCGACTTCCCACATGGTTGTTGCAATAGCACACTTTATTGCCACAATTACTTTTTTGTGGCAATAACCTATTACCATGCGTCCAGTCGCAACGGCTGCCAACGAATGTTGTTTCGTGGCAATAGGTATTTATCGCTACAAATCGACATGTATTGCGACGAATAATTTTGTTGCAATAGACCCGAATCCTTGTAGTGTGATGTCATGATTGTTTGCATGTCGAGGATCCCGAGTTTGCGAGCTAGGATGTGTCCCGACCAGTGTCCCTGCAAAGTGGAGTTCATCACCGCCGTCGTCGTTCCACTGCTAGAAGTCATTCCGCTGCTACGAATTGTCCCACTTCTAGTATAGAGCTACCTTAGCAGGTGTAGTGTCGCCGTGCCTATGTAACATTGTACCCATATTGTTGAAATAAAGAGATGTTCTGTTCTATACCAAGAAGTGTCGTATTCTAGAAGACTTGATCTTTGGGCTAAAATACAGGTTGTTCATGTTTCTCTGAGCCGGGTGTCACACGCACGCACGCATACGCTACCCCTACGAGCACATTCGAGAGACTAAGCCGGCACATTATTTTGAGATTGATGAAGTCACCAAATGAAGTCTCCTCCACTGAACACATCGTCCGAAGACCTGAAATAATTCTACTAAAATGCGAGCATCAATGTCAGGTCTAGGATTTGAACCTTGGTAGGTTGGGGATATCACTGTCCTCCTAACCATCCAACCACAGGTTGGTTTCTGCCCATATGTCGTACTTAACTATAGTTAAAGATCGCCACATTGGATCCAAGCATGCACCAGGCGGTCAATGAGGATTGCCACACTGGACCCCTTTGGTTGGTGCCCGCTTCACCAACGCCGCGTTGAGCACCGCCGCCCGAGATCCCTTCGGCTCGACGACGACATTGGTGAAGACGACAAATGTTGGAGGGATCTAAATATATGCATTTCAACGACAAGTAATTCGAGACGGAGGGAGTAGTTAATTGTTTTTATAGTCAATTACTTAATTAGTTCCGCTAAAATATGTTTTTATAGGGGTGCTATAAAATAAATAGTTAATGCATTTCTTTTAGAATCATAAATAGTTAATATGTGATACATCTAACTGATGGGCTGGACAAATTAGCTTTTGGGCATGACAGAGGAGCCGCTTCCGGTCGCATGGGCATGAAGAGCAATGGGACACAAGCAGTCTCACCGTCTTTCTGGTTTATTACAACAATGAGGACGCTGAGTCCAGTGTGGAAAACATCGCAGACGCCATGGCCCGTTCCACGCATTGCGCGAGGGTCTCATCTTTTCTTCATGCTGATGCTATGGGCGGGCTTCTAGCCGGGCCAGTCCACACAGACAGTTTGAAACCTTGGTCGATAGAACGACCCTCTGACGTTTGGTGCTAAGGTATTCTTGCATCTTCGGTTATATATGAGCTCACAATGGCACACGGCAACGCATGGCGCCGACGAGAAGTCAGAGAGCAAAACATAACGACCCGATCCAGAGATTACCAAAGAACGCAACCCGTTCCCAAGGTCTCTCAATCCTATGAGTTGTTTTGCCCCCATCCAAAGGCCCGGATGGAACCATGGCACATAACTTGTTCGCCTCTCTCTTCCTTCTCCTTTTCACTATGGAAACATTATAGGTGATAGTATTATGCTTGCTCTATGCTACTTCATCGACCTTTTATAACATGGTTTGGCTAGGTGAAGATGTAGGCATTCATTGTTTGTTTTATTTTTCTACACTACAATAATGTACTATTGAATAATGTCTACTGTGAGTCAGGTAGCATGTAGTTCTCGTCTAGGAGATTAGGGTCACTTTTAATTTCACTCCTTGTCTTTTCGTGCTCGTGTTTATGAAGTTTAAAGGCCAGGCAATATCTGATTGACAGAGGGACCAAACGCAACACAGAGGAAGGATGGTTGGATCTGTCGTGTTTATGAAGGAAGCGCTAGGTCGGCGGGAGGGGAGGTGGGTGGCTGGATCTGTGCACCCCCAAGTCGGACGACCGACGAGGAAGGATGTGTCGTCGGAACAAGAGGATACCACAGTGGGAGTGGATCATGGTAGGTGGGAGGGGAGGGGTAGGGCCATGGAGAGGCAGCCGATGAAGAGGGTTGGCAGGGCTGCATGGATCTGGTTGTACACATGCAGCGACCGGTGGGCACACAAGTCTAGTGGGGATTGATTGCTTGTATCTACATTGGTATTTCCCCGAAGAAGAGAGGATGATGCAGCACAACAACGGTAAGTTTTTCCCTCAGTTATGAAACCAAGATTATCTATCCAGTAGGAGGATCCACCTAAATTATGTAAACAACACCTGCACACAAATAACAAATACTTGCAACCTAACGGGTAAGAGGGGCTGTCAATCCCTCCTCGGTATTGAGATAGATTAAATTGTATGAGATTGGATAAATAGATCTAACAAAAACACAAAATGAAATAAATAAAGAAAAATTGCAGCAAGGTGTTGAAAGAACATGCGGTGCCCCATGTTTGGTTTTGGTAATTGATGACAATCTCTATGGACTAATGGTTGCCTTGAGTTATATTTGAAGGATTTGTCCATAGGCATTTCTTGAAGTCCATGTGTTGGTTTCAAGGAGTTTATGTGGTGACCAAGGTGTTATTAAGGAATTATCCAAAGATTGGTCATGTGAGAGTTGAGCTTATTGCAAGCATGTCTTGAAGAAGAAGATTGTGTGATCATTCATGTTTACCTTCAAGACATCATCCAAATGAAGAGAGTTGGAAAGAGTCAAGGTTGATCAAGACTAAGTCAAGAGTGAATCAAGTTGATCAACACACAAAGCGCACAAGATGTATCGAGGGATCAAGCGATCCCATGGTATGGTAAGCATTGTCAATTACGCTTTGTGTACTAACCCATGGTCTTTGTGAGTTCTTTGCGGGGTTAGGTTGCGGTGTGCAAGTTCAAGTGAAGCATCATGAAGAGATCAAATGCTTGAAGCTTGCCGTCCATTGTGGTGACAATGGACTTGTGAAAATGTGCGGAAGAGTGGCTCACCCATAGTGGAGTATGGGGGAGCAATCAACTAGTCTTCATTGAGCCAACGCAACCAAGAAAGGTGGTCCAACTTGAGGGAGTCAAGATCGTCATCATCTAGCTCAAGTGGACCATGTGCAAGGCAAAGGTTTTCCTTTGATAGGTTTTCTATTTTACCGGTCTCATGATGGTAGTTGTGAGACCGGGTTATAGGATCGATTGCCGTACTATCAAGGGGGGCTCTCGATGAGTAGCTTGTTCGTATCATTCGTAGAGAGCTCAAACCATTGCATCCTTGCATCATCTTTCTTGGTTCTTGTTTGGTTTTTCTCTTTGTGAGTTTTGGAGCTTATGGTCATCTTGATGACAAGCTCGAGTTCATCGAAAACGGAGTTCACTCGCATCTTCTATGATGTTTTCGATGTTGGAAGGTTATGCCGGTTCTTCTCGGTTGGAGGTTTCACTCCTCTATTTGTTGGCATACCTTCCTTGCCTCTTCTTACTATAACCTCGCTGTTTTGATGCTACTCGTCGTCTTGTATCCAACAAGCTTGAGTTTGCTCAATTCGGAGCTCATATGCAGAAGTTATGGCAGTTTTGGTCCCAGCGGTAGTACCGCGGGCCGGAGCGGGAGTACCGCTTGGGTGCTACAAGCGGTAGTACCGCTCTAGAGCGGTAGTACCGCTCCAGAGCGGTAGTACCGCTGGTAGCCCCCAGCCGTAGTACCGCTGCGGTCTCGTGCTAGTACCGCCTCGATTCGAGGGGTCTTTTTCGTGTCGGGTTTTACGGTACTAGCCGCGGCAGTGGGGGCCATTGTACCGCTCGTATGCGGTAGTACCGCCCTGACCACCGCGGTAGTACCGCTCTGGCCCCAGCGGTAGTACCGCGGGGGGAGGGGGGAGCGGTAGTACCGCTGGCCAAGCGGTAGTACCGCTCTCTGCGGGGCTAGTGTGGGGGGTAACGGTTGGATTGTTCCCCCCACTATATAAGGAGGTCTACTTCCCCAATGAAATTTATCCGTTGAGCTCGTGTTTTTCCCCCATTGTTGACCTTCTTCGAGCTTGCTAACTCTCAATCCCTCCATGGATTCTTGCTAGTTTTTGAGGGAAAAGAGAGAGGAGATCTAGATCCACATTTCCACCAATCACTTTCTCCTCTTTGTGAGGGGAACCCCTTGGATCTAGATCTTGGAGTTCTTGGTGTTCTCCTTCTTGTTCTTCCTCTCTTTTTCCTCCCTAGAATTAGTTGCTTCGTTGGGATTTGAGAGAGAAGGACTTGGGCACTCCGTGTGCCCTTGCCATTGCATTTGGTGCATCGGTTTGAGTTCTCCACGGTGATACGTGGAAGTTACAAGTTGAGAAGCTTATTACTCTTGGGTGCTTGGTACCATTGAGCTTGTTCCTCTTGGGTGCTTGGACGCCCTAGACGGTTGGTGGTGTTCGGAGCTCAATCATTGTGGTGTAAAGCTCCGGGCAAGCGTCGGGGTCTCCAATTAGGTTGTGGAGATCGCCCCGAGCAATTTGACGGGTTCCGGTGACCGCCCCCAAGGGTTGCCAAAGTGTACGGGTTCGGTGACCGCCCCCAAGGGTTGCCATTTGTACGGGTTCGGTGACCGCCCTCAAGGGTCCCTTAGTGGAATCACGACATCTTGCATTGTGCGAGGGCGTGAGGTGATTATGGTGGCCCTAGTGGCTTCTTGGGGAGCATTGTACCTCCACACCGCCCCAAACGGAGATTAGCATCCGCAAGGGTGTGAACTTCGGGATACATCGTCGTCTCCGCGTGCCTCGGTTATCTCTTACCCGAACCCTTTACTTATGCACTTTACTTTGTGATAGCCATATTGTTTCTTGTCATATATCTTTCTATCACTTAGTTGTTTATCTTGCTTAGCATAAGTTGTTGGTGCACATAGGTTAGCCTAGTTGTTGTAGGTTTTGTGCTTGTCAAATTAACCGCTAGGTTTATTCCGCATTTGTTCAAGCCTAAACCGTAATTATTTTAAAGCGCCTATTCACCCCCCCTCTAGGCGACATCCACGATCTTTCCGGTGTTTTTGGTTTTAATATGATAAGAAATAGACCCCGGGGCCGTAGATTTCACTAGAGGCTTCTCTCGAGAAAATAGCATACGGTGAGTAAACAAATTACTGTTGGGCAATTGATAGAAAAGCAAATAATTATGACGATATCCAAGGCAACTGTCATGTATATAGGCATCACGTCCAATATTAGTAGACAGAAACGATTCTGAATCTACTACTATCACTCCACATATCGACCTCTATCTAGTGTATTAAGTTCATGAAAAAATGGAGTAATGCAATAAGAACGATGACATGATGTAGACAAGATCTATTCATGTAGGAATAGACCCCATCCGTTTATCTTTAGTGGCAATGATACATGCTTGTCATGTCTTTTTCTGTCACTGAGATTGAGCACCGCAACATCGAACCCATCACAAAACACCTCTTCCCATGGCAAGAAAAACAATCTAGTTGGCCAACCAAACCAAAGTTTCGAAGAAGAAATACGAGGCTATAACAATCATGCATAAGAGAGTTCAATAAAGACTTAAATAATATTCATAGATAGATCTGATCATAAACTCACAATTCATCGGATCCCAACAAGCACACCGCAAAAAGTCATTACATCAAATAGATATCCAAGAACATCGAGGAGAACATTGTATTGAAGAAAAAAAAGAGAGAAGAAGCCATCTAGGTACTACCTACGGACCCGTAGGTCTGTGGTAGACTACTCACGCATCATCGGAGGGGCAAGGGTGATGATGAAGAACCGCTCCGTGATCGTTGACACCTCCGGCAGAGTGCCTAAAAAGGCCTCTAGATTGGATCTCGTGATTCTGAAACTTGCGGCGGAAACTGTTTTCTCTCGACTCACCTATGGTTCTTGGGATTTTAGAGAATTTATAGAGCTGATAGTCGGTGGAAGGGGTGCCTGTGGGCCCCACTACCCACCAGGGCACGCCCTGGTGCCTAGTGGGCCCCACAAGGCCCCTCTGGTGAACATCTTGGGCCTCCTGGATGTCTTCCGTCCAGAAAAAATTCTCCAAAAAGTTTTGTGGCATTTGGACTTCGTTTGGTATTGATATTCTGCAAAGTAAAAAATAAGCAAAAAAACCAACAACTGGCACTGTACACTATGTCAATAGATTAGTCGCAAAAAATAATATAAATGTGCTATAAAATGAATATAAAACATCCAAAATTAATAATATAACAGAATGAAACAATAAAAAAATTATAGATATATTGAAGACGTATCAGGAAGTGACGACATGAACGTGAGGCGTTTGGTGCAAAGGAGGATCCGACAACGAGAAGCGCATGAGTGTGTTCATGCTAATAAGCGACGAGCCCAACCGCTAACAGTCAAGTGAGCCATGAGACGTGTATGACAATTAGCGTCAGTGGATGGCCATCGCCAGCCACTAACGACGGGTCGAGCTGCAGCATGTTAGTGGTTACTTTCCACACCCACCATCTATGAATCACCACCGACGAGTTTGCAGGTGTCTGCCATTGGTGCAACATTGACGGGCGAACCGGTCTGTCAGTGATGAACCGACTGGTATAATACTTTTTACCTTTTAAACTAGTCATCATGATTTGAGGTGCCAAATTGTAGTCTAGAGACTAAGAGTATCCACAGCCGAACACCCTAAACCAACCTCAAACTCCTGGGCGGACGGTCCGATCGGTGACTAGTAAAAGAAACTGACCCAACAGGCCTCAAACGACCGGCCTAACTGGCACCCCTCATATGCAACACAAATATGACACGGATATGGGGAGGACCGGGTGCGATCAGGCGCGTCTGCCCCGTAGGACTGACGATGGGGTTCCACATGAAAACACTCGAAACTCGGCGGTCCGAAACTCGTCTCCTCCGTCGGACCGCTGGTGTTGTGTGGCGCCGCTCCAGTGGGCCACGTAGTACCCTAGTCTGACTATTTAAGCCGACCGCCGACACCAAAACCTGACCCGTCCACATTTCACTCCTCGTGTCCGTCGTTGCTGCCACTTCCCAATCGCCGTCCGCCAGCACTAGTAGCCATGCCCCAATGCCGCCGGGTAAGGAGCTACCTATATCTAACGTCGGAGTGCCGACTGTAGCTCCTTGAGCATATTTGGGCAAGGCACGAAGCCCGGATCGCCGCGGGGCTACCTTCAGATGCGGTGGATCCGGAGGAGGAGGAGGTGGTGGAGGAGGACGGGGAGGGCACCGAGCTAGAGGAGGAGGAGCAACAGGAGGAGGAGGAGGAGGATGTGGGGACGTGGATCCACAGGCAGAGCAACAGGCGATCCTCGTTTCCCCTGGTCGGAATCGGAGGCCGAGGCCGGCCGTCATCATCTGCGGGAGGCGGAGGCGGAGCAGGGCCGCAGAAGCCGACGAGATGCTCGCGTATATGAATGAGGAGGAGGTGCCGGAGCCCTCCTACGCGCCCATCGCCCCGGCACCCGACACCGACACCGTGGACATCTCTGACGATGAAGCGTAGTTACCCTAGCGTGATGTGTGTAGTACGTAAGATTTATTTTACATGGTTTGTAACTTTATATGGATCTAGAGGATGGAACATGAGAGACTCAGATACACAGCAGAAAGTTGCCTCACCATCGTTCTCCCTTGCAGCAATGAGGACGCAGAATTCAATGTGAAACACCACGAACGTCATTGGCCCATTCCACGCGTTACGCGAGGGTCTTGTGTTTCTTCATGATGGAGGGGATGCTAGGCGTGGGCTTCGGGTCGGTCCTGTCCACATAGGCAGTTTGAAACCTTGGTCGACAGAACAATCCTCTGACATTTGGGGCTATGGTAGTCTTGCGTTTTATGTTATACATGAGCTCACGATTGGACACGGCAACACATGGTGCCGAGGAAAAGTCAAAGAGGAAGGCATAACGAGCCGATGGATAGACTACCATAGCACCCAGCCCGTTCCCAAGGTCTCTCAATCCCATGAGTTGCTTTGCCACCATCTTAAGGCCCGGATCGAACCATGCAAATAACTTGTTTCGTCTCTCCCCTTCTCTTTCCACTTTGCAAACATTATATGTGGCAGTATATGCTTGCTCTATGCTACTCCATCCACCTTTTATAACATGGATTGGCCAGGTGCATATGTAGGCCCTTCCATTGTTTGTTTTATTTTTCTACCCTACAATAATGTACCACTGAATAATGGCTACCGTGAGTCAGGAAGCATGTGGTTCTCGTCCAGGAGGTTAGGGTCACTTTTAATTCCACTCCTTGTGTTTTGGTGCTCGTGTTTATGAAGATTCAATGCGATGCAATATCCAATTGGGACAGGGACCGATGCACAACGCAGAGGAACGCAATGACATGTCAGCGGGAGGGGGAGGCGGCATGCTGCCCTTGTGTGCCCCTCAGGTCCGACAACAAATGTGGAAGGATGTGTCGTTGGAACGTCAGAGGATACCCTAGGAGTGGATCAAGGTAGGCGGGAGGGGAGGGGTAGGGCCGTGGAGACATGAAGAGGGTTGGCGGGGTTGCACGGATTCGAGCATACACGTACGACGACCAGCGGGGAGAGATGGCAGGGGCATGAGGCGGCCGGTGTACAATGAGCGCGCATGAGTGTGTATATACTTTTAAAACGCTCGGACCCAACCGCTGACGGTCAAGCGACTCGCACCATTAGCATCAGGAGTAGGCCATCCTTGGTCACTAACTCCATCCACCGAAGACAGGTCGAGATGTGGCACATCAACCGTGACTTTTCACGACCGTCCGCCTGTTGCCGTGGGTTTTAGGGTTTGGACGTATGCTGCTATAAGTTGAGTGGCCGATAATTGTACTTGTCTTACGGATAGCACAAGGTAAACTATACTTTTCCTTAGTGTCACCACCGATGTGTTTGCAACCGCCCGTCAGCGGTGGAGAACTGGTGGTTGGGTCCGGCGGTCAATGATGAATCGATTAGTAACACTTTTCGTAGTACTAATCATGATTTATTGAAAAAGACTTTCGCCCCGCTGTATATATAAAAGCAAAGATCCTCAATAACCCGGGACAACGCACGCCATCAGAACACACGCACACACCCAAGGTAGGACTGATCCAGATTCAGGGGCAAAACTGTAATCTAGACTAATTAGTGCATCGCTACATATTGCATCGTTCTAGTTTCCATGTATAATCTCCCTACTGGTATGTTTGCGATTTAGAGGAGAACCCTTATCCGGTAAATACCCAATACGCACCTGTGATCTCTGGAGCTGACAAACATCGACAGCACCAACAAAGCAGCAATACAAGTCTGTCAGTTATCAGTCTTATTTAGCAACAAGACGATCCAGAATTGGAGGAATCCAAAAGCTTTGGCATTAATTGGCGAACATGGCTAACAATTTTGTGAATCATGCAGCGCAGACGGGATACCGGATGGTAGTAATGCTCCCCATGAACGCCCAATACGACCATACACAAGTCGTATATGTCATTCCAAAATTCAAACTGATTAATGGAAAATGACATTTATTACCTTTTAAATTTAGGATTAGTCTACTAAATAATGCCCCATAAAATAACCTTCTTTACACTTGAAGGTTGTCCAATTGTAGTCATCACTGTTTCTGTTGCACTTGATGTAATATAAAGTAGAAGAATATTGAAACTTAAGGTCTGATTATGATATATCAGGGCACAAAATTGCCACATACTTTACATAGTGTTTTCCTATAGATCAAGTACACTGCTCTACTATTTTTCAGGGAAAATATTTTATCATGCACAAAATTGCCGCATATTTTTGCGATAGCTCTCATTGATCTGTAGGTGGCTTTGTACAACGGTGCCCATGTATTGCGTGTATTGTTCCACTTGTAGTCGCACGATCTTCCCTACAAATATTTCTTAAGATACAAAGATGATCCTGGTGGGAACACACGCATCTTACATATAATGGTTAAAATTGCAACCAGAGCTGGTAGGCGTGCCTGTGTGGGCTCTCGCCCCAGTCCTGGCCACACAGTTCAACACTCACTAGCCGACGGTGTCCTTGTCCCTGCTGCCATGAATTTATCCATGGCCGACGGAATGACCCTCTGGTGTCTAGGGCTATGATGATGTCACTATCTTGGTGAGGTCACAAATATGCTCACCAATAGCACAAGGAAATTCACTGTGTCAAGAAAAAGTGGTAGTCCAGAACCTAACAGCCCGAGCCATGCAAAGTCTACACTGAGCCTGGCTCACCACAACACCCAGCCTAGCACGCAACCTGTTCCCAACGTCTCTCACTCCCACAAGCTGTTGTTTTGCACCCAACCAAATGCCTGGTTGGAACAATGGCAATTAACTTGCCCTGTCTCTCTTCCTTCTCTCTTCCACTTTGCAAAAGTTATAGGTGGTAGTATCATGTTTGCTCTATGCTACTTCGTCCACCTTTTATAACATGGTTTGGCTATGCGAAGATCGATGTTGGCCATTTTACGCTTTCTTCTATTTTCTTGACATGACAAAAATGTAGTACTCCCTCCGATCCAAATTAATTGACACACCATCTATATAATGTCCTCTATACATTGTAGAGAGGCTGTGTCAATTTATTCAGACCGGAGAGAGTACTACTAAATAATGGCTACGTGAAAAGGAAGCATGTGGGTTTTATTGAGGAGACTTACGATCACTTTTATTTTCTCCTTGTGTACTGGTGCTCATGTTTATAAAGCTTCAATGCTAGGCAATATGGTTGCCACGGTATTACAAGTTAAGATTCTAGTGCATCTTAGTACTTGCATTGCTGATGGAACACCACTCCTTAGCATGCGCATTTCAAAGAAAACAATGGTAATTAGTGACTTAGACATAAGTGTAAGAAATCCAATTAAAAAATATCAAATCATCATGCACGTACGTCTGAGCAAAATAATACTGTACTATGACATGAGCAATGCTAGAGCTACAGATATGTTCTTATGGATTAGTCTTACGTGCTGTTGTAGGGGCACGAGTTGAAATCAGCAGCAGTGGCGCCGTTGTCCGTTGAGTCCGTAAGTTCAATCCCGTAAGTCTGGGACTGTGGATGACACGTTTCCTGTTCCAGTTCAAGAACTCCCCTATGAATATTTAGGTTTGTTTACTGCGTACTCACTATTCTTTTCAGTCAAAAGATAGCGCGGACAGTTTTTTGATAGGAAAAAAACACAATATCTAGGTTTCTTGCTGCATTACAAAAAAAAATCTCTTGAGCTGAACAACATCTTGCCTTGGATGAAATGGTGCTGCATGTTTCGTCAGCTGGAAAGAATCAGGTTCACGAAGTAGGTTGGTGCTTATCGGCCTTAGAAAGTTTGGTCGCACCACAGTTGTGTTTGGTAGTAGTATGTATGAACAAGCTAATGACAACCCAGGATCGACATATGATTTTAACAGTTTAGATTGTAAAACGGTGACATGGTGCATTTTTCGACCTCAAGATGGCTCAATGATCAAGCATTAGCCAACATTGAAACTACCTATCAAATAGACATCTTTCAATGCCCCTACACAAGGGGTCAAGTAGCTGATTGTGGACTTGGAGAGGGAGCCCAGGACATGGTGGCAGCTAAACTACAGTTCATATCTCAGCCAATGCACGGATCAGTCATCTGCCTTCTCGAACCAGGAAAGCAAAATAGTTGCGATATAATGTTGCGAGGCCGTCCTTGTCCCAGTTGCCATGTATGTATCCATGGTTGATGGAACAACCCTCTAACATCTCAGACTAGATAACTCTAGCACTCTTTGTCATAAATAAGCTCACAATAGCACAAGACAAAAAATGAAGCCAAAAAATAGTGGTAGAAGAAAACATAATAGCCCGAACCAAGGACTACACTTAGCCTCACTCAAACCAACACCCGTCTTAGCCCGCACCTGTTCCCAACGTCTCTCATTCCCATGAGTTGTTGTTTCCAATCCAAATGCCATGTTGGAAGCATGGCAATCAAGTCGCTTTCTCTCTCTTCATTTCTCTTTTCCACTATGCTTCTCTCCATCCACCTTTTATAACAAGGTTAGGTTATGTGTAGATGCAGGTCATTCCACGCTTCCCATTATTTATGGCACTACAATAATGTCCTACTAAATAAAGGCTTCCGCGAGCAGGGATCATGTAATTCTCATCTAGGAGACTTGGATCAGTCTTATTTCCTCTCCCTGTGTCTTGGTGCTCGTTATTATGAAGCTTCAATTCCAGGCAATACGGTTGCCATGATAATACTATGCTTAAGTTTGTTATGCATCTTAATACTTGCATTATGGAAGGAATACTACTCTATAGCAAGTGCATCTCAAAGAAACAATGATGATGTATTAGAAACATGTATACAAAGTCAAATCCAAGAAAAACAATGCACATATGACAAAAAATAATATTACACTATGACATATTTTATGTTCCAGTTCTAGAATTCCCACAACAAATTTTGAGGTCTCATAACTTAACCATGTTACCCATCACAACATAACTTAACCATGTTAACATGATCTCATTGATCTATATATGGCTTTGTAAAATTGCATCCTTGTATTTGGGAGTGTAATCGTCTTACAGGAAGTAGTAGTTAATTTATTCATGAAAAAGTATACACTACGCATTAATAATCAAGGCTTAGGATTGCAACCAGGGCTGGTAGGCATGGCCATGTGGGCTAGTGGCCCGGTCCTGGCCACACAGGTCAGTGATGCCACTCCTAAACAACGACAACCTTTGTCCTTGTCGCTATGTATATATCCATGGTCGATGAAATGACCTTTCTGACGTCTGTGGCAACGATAGTCTCGCACTCTTAGTCATGATAGCACAAGTAAAATCATTGTGCCAAGCAGAAGTGGTGGCGCAAATATAACAGCCTCAAGCCCTCAACCATAGTCTACACTGAGCCTAGCTGGCTTAGTGGATCATCCACTCTAGCACGCAACCCATTCCATACGTCTCAGTCCCATGAGGTGTTGTTTTGCACCCATTCGAAGCCAGACGGAAACCATGGAAATTAACTTGCTTTGGCTCTCTTTATTCCCTTTTCCACTTTGCAAAAGTTGTAATTGGTAGTATCATGTTTGCTCATGGTACGTGATACTCGGTTTGGCTAGGTGCAGATGTAGGCCGTTCCACACTTCCTTCTCTTTTTTGGCACTGGAATAATATCTACCATGAGCAGGTAGCTTGTAGTTTTCATCTTGGGGACTAGGATCGCTTTTATCTTCTCCATGTATTTTGGTGCTCGTGTTTATGAAGCTTCAATGCAAGGCAATACGGTTGGCACGATCGTACAAAGCTTAAACTTCCAAAGCATATTAGTACTTCCATTCCAATTGAGCACTAATTTGTAGCCAGAGCACTCAAAAGAATCAATGATGACGAATTAGACACAAGTGCCCAAATGCAAATCCAACAAAAAAAACAAATTGTCAAGCACGTCTCACAAATATAATATTGCACTGACATGTTTCCTATTCTAGATCAAGAATTCCCCTAGAAATAATTATGTTTGTTTCATACATATTATCTATTCTTTTCAATGATAGGAGAATGCTTAATTTTGTCGGTTGCTTGAAAAAAGATACTAATATCTAGGTTCGTTGCTGCATTACAAGAAGATAGCTAAAGCTGAACAATATCTCTTTGATAAAATGGCGGCCAAATTGCTTTTTCTTGAATAAATGGTGGCCAGATTGCAACTATAGCTGCGAAAAGTTGTCCACCAATGCTTGCCAGCTCATTTCTGTCCACGCTCCAACACGGTTCTCTCGGCCTTTCAGATTTATATGTTAATGGTACTCTGTTTGGGATTATTGGAAATCAAGGAGATCCATAAGCTCTGTATAAATTCCCTCGAGACAATTATAGTTCGAGGGAGGGGGTGAATGTTCAGTTAGCTGGAATCAGGTTGATGGAGCATGTTGGGGGTTATCGACTCTAGACCGTGATTGTGCTAGAAGTGTTATGAATGAACATACAAAAATATGGCCCTGGATAAGCATCATGAGCATTAATGTTGGTTCGATGCTTCAAACTTAATTTGGATTGTAAATGGTAATATAACACATTTGTGGACCTCAAGATGACTCAACGACCAAGAAGCATCAACCAACATTGCACCTACCTGCCAGATTGATATTCTTCAGTGCCCCTACACGCAAGGGGGTCTACTAGCCTGACTATGGACTTGGAGGAGTAGCCAAGGTTACAACTGAGCTATGATTTAAATCTCAGCCTGAGGTACTTGTAGGCTCCATCGTCCGCCTTCTTGATCCAGGAAAGCTAAGCATCGCAATACAATACTGCTAGAATATTTGGTCATAATAAATCAAGAGTTTCTAACCAAGAGGTAATTGAAAGCATTACAATAAGGTTGTTGCAGTGCCCGGTTGACTCCTCCCGGAATTGGATTCTAATACTTCTTTTCAATTTAACCGCATTAGCATTGCGACTGAACAAGTGAAAAATGTATAATGGAAAACACATGGACTTGGATCGAGAGTGACAATAGCAGGCAGATGTGACACCTGAGAATTGGGCCAAAGCCTCGGTGTTAACGATGGGAACCAAAGGCCTCACCATCTTACTCTAGGGGTTGCACATGGCTTTCAAAACTTTGGGGCTGCAAATTACTCAAAATCACTAATTGAGGAGTACTACTTGCAAAGATCACTCCTATCTCCTCAGGGTGTGACAAGTGGCGCGCTACATGTGCGCGAGTTGTCGCAACCTGGGAGTTTTTCCTTTTTTCGTAGATCCATTTACTTAAAATGTTTTATCTCTTAAACCGTGCATCCAAATCTCAAACTGTTTTCACCATTGGATTCCTCGTGTCGAGATCTTCAAAACTAGATCCTATGTTGATAGGTTTTGACAAAAAAAAAATTCACAAAAAAAAACCAGACAAAAATCCTAACCGGCACCACGGTTTTTTTCCTTTCCGAAAGGGGCGTGCCTCCCGCGAAAGCACAACCGTGCTTCTCACGGAAGAAAAAAAACAGAAAAAGTGTTTTTTTTCGTTTCCAAGAGGCACGGCCATGCCTCTCGCGCAAGCAAAACCGTGCCTCTCGCGGAAGCAAAACCGTGCCTCTCACAAAAGAAAAATAAATAGAAAACATGTTTTTTTTTATTTCTGAGTGGCACGGCCATGCCTATCGCGGATGCAAAACCGTGCCTCTCGCGGAAGAAAAAAAAAACCAAAAAATGCGTTTCTTCCGTTTCCGAGGCACGGCCGTGCTTCTCGCGAAAGTAAAAGCATGCCTCTCGCGAAATAAAAAAAATAAAAAACGCGTTTTCTTGTTTCAGAGAGGCGCGGAAGAAAAAAACAGAACCATGTATGTTTGATTGGGTAGGATAATAAGTGGTTAAACATAGCCACCTATGTGTTTGGTTTGATGGATGAGTGATGGCTAAAAACATGGTGCCCTTTTCTTATCGAGGTGGTGAGATTGCCATATAACTTGCAATCTTGCAACAGTACAATTTCTAGCCAAACAAAGATTAAGCCCATTGCATATGATCTAATCTGAAACATTGCTTAGTTCTCCACATGGAGTTGTATTTGCAAACCACATCAATGGATACATAGTATACAATTGTAGCGGTGCACACAATGACTAGAGAATTGTTACGACACTAGCATTGAGAGTTTGAGACACGCTGTGTTTGCAATCACCATCTACATCACGGGCGCTTGTTTGCAACACTCTTTCAACGAACACACTGCGAGCATACGACCCCAGGCTGCAGCTCCTCCCGCCCGACAACATGCCCCGGCTATCCTTCCTCATGCATGATAGCAGAGGAAAGCATAATATATAGCCAGAACCAAGGACTACACTCACTAAAAAAAAAGACACATCCGTGACATTTTGGGCCGAACAATTTTTTTTCTGTCATACTTATGACACTTCTATGACGATAATTGTGACAAAACCCGGTATCATCATAGATGTGGTGGGGTCCTACTTCTATGACAAAAAATCATGACAGAAAATGGGCTTTTCGTCCTGGGCGAGCCCAAGACGCAGCTGCATGACATTCTTTGGGCCGTCCATAATGGAAAAAACCGTTGTAGAAGCTCGGGCGAGGAAAATATCGGGGTGTTCCCGGTTACAGTGGGTGGTCGGGGCTGAGTGATGCGCGTTTCTCTCGTACACGCACGCGCGTGGGTGCGAGGCGTTGGGCTGTAACTGAACCCGAGCGAGGCGTTGGGCTCTAACTGAACCCGAGCGATTGCACTGCAGGCTACGCGTTACTGAACCCGAGCGATCGATCGATGGCTGTTAACTGAACCCGATCGAGCGATTCCTTCGCTACTGCTGCTAACTGAAGCTGATCGATGCTTCCTCTGGATGAACAGTGAGCGTTGCTGGGGGGGTTTGGATGAACAGTTCCCGGTGGGGGTGGATGAACAGGACCCCGTGGTGTTGCCTCTGGATAAACAGTGAGCGTTGCTGGGGGGGTTTGGATGAACATTTCCTGGTGGGGATGGATGAACAGGACCCCGTGGTGTTGCCTCTGGATGAACAGGGCCCCGATCGATCGAGTCGGTTGGGGCTGGATGAACAGGACCCCGTGGAGGGATGGATGAACGGGACCACCCCGTGGAGGGCAGGATGAACAGTATCCGGTGGAGGGCTGGATGAACAGTAGCCCGTGGAGGGGTGGTTGAACAGGAGCCCGTGGAGAGGGCTGGTTGAACAGTAGCCGGTGGAGTAGCGCGCGGTGGAGGCTGGATGAACAGGAGCCCGTGGATGAACAGTCGCATGTGGAGGCTGGAGGAGGTTGACGGTGGATGAACAGTAGCCCGTGGAGGCTGGAGGGGGTCGACGGTGGAGATGAACAGTATCCCGTGGAGTCCCGTTTTGCGGTACGCCACACCCCTCTCGATGAACAGGATCCCCGTTTCGACCGTAACACTCCAACACAAGTTCGTCTCCTCCGTTTTGCGGTACGCCTCACCTGTCCCGATCAACAGGACCCCCCTTTCGACCGTAGGAGGTCCGTTTCCTCTGTTTTGCGGTACGTCAGACCCCTCCCGATGAACAGGATCCCATTTCGAACGTGGCCGGTCGAACACAAGGCCGTTTCCTCCGTTCTGCGGTACGCCAGGCCTCGTTTCCATCGGCTGTTCTGTCCAAGCCCTCCTGATGAACAAGACGATGCATTCTGTTCCGACCCAGCCGGTTGGCTCCCCATGAACACGACGACGACGTAGTTTCTCCGTTCCGACCCAGCCATGTACACGAGCCCTGGCCGTACGTATGCGCGAGCAGGCGTTCGAGACCCTGCCCGTATGTACGTACGTGGCCGTATTTTCTTTCTTGCACACTTGCCGCTGTACGTACGTGTACATGCTACGTGCGCGCCTCTACATCGACCACTATGTACGTACACGTTCGCGACCAGAATGACAACGCTACGTACGCTTCGACCAGGTGGGTCCCGACTGTCAGGCACTTCCTTGCCTGCGAAGATGTAGCTGGTGGGTCCCAGCAGTCAGGGGGCGAATCGTTTTTTTTGTCCGGACGCACTTCCTTGCGTGCGAAGATGTAGCTGGTGGGTCCCAGCAGTCAGGAGGAAACATTTTGTTTCGTGAAATACGGTGGCCCGTTCGGTGGGTCCCAACTGTCAGGTGGAGGAATAATTATTTTGCGCGTAGTAAGGAGGCACTTCCTTGCTGCGGCCGTGGACCCAGCTGTCATCCTCTCCACGTACAGTCCACGTTCGATGGAAGCCGTTCCTTGACCACGTTGACCACGCCGCGCCGAGAGCACCAGGGCGGTGGACGACGGCGAGGCCTAGGAAGGGGACGACGCGGAGCCGGGGAAGACGCGGCAGTGGATGCCCACACGTAGAGGAGTATGAGGGTTCACTGGTTCGCTGCGGTGTCAGGCTGCCGTCCCCGCAGAATAACAGGGGGTGTGGATGAGTAGAGGGATGGCCTGGCCAGCGGTGGGAGTAGTAGGGGGCGGTGATGCCTCCGCCGCATCGCATCCGGTCACGGGAGGCAGGAGCATGAGGCACGACCGGCGCTGGTTTGGGCGGCTGGAGCAAGAAGACCAGAGGTTGAAGAAGCACTACGACCGTTGAATGGACATCGTACGGTCACTGGAGCTAGAATCGTGCATATTGACTAAGTTGACAAAGCCCTCCATCCCCGTCAACATAATAGGCCCACAAGTCAGCCTGCCACTATACTGGGTCCCAGCTAGCAGGTGGAGTATTCATTTTTTTGTGCGTAATAAGGAGGCACTTCCTTGCGTGCGAAGATATAGCTAGTGGGTCCAAGCTGTTAGCGGCGGTAACATTTTTTTCGTGAAATACAGAGGACCTTTCGGTGGGTCCCAGATGTCAGGTGGAGGAATCATTATTTTGCGCGTAATAAGGAGGCATTTCCTTGCGTGCGGCCGTGGACCCAGCTGTCAGCCTCTCCACGTACAGTCCACTTCAGATTCATGTCGGTCATTGACCACGTTGACCAGGTCGCGCCGAGAGCACCTGGGCGGTGGACGACGGCGAGGCCTAGGACGGGAACGACACGGAGGTAGGGAAAACTCGGCAGTTGTTTCCCACGCGGAGGGGAGTACGACTGTACGAGGGTTTACTGGTTCGTCTGCCGTCGGTGGAGAATAACAGCAGGTGTGGGTGAGTAGAGGGATGGCTAGGCCAGCGATGGGAGTACGGTGGGGCGGTGAGGCCTGCGCGGCAGCCGGCCGCGGGGAGGAGGGAGCAGGCAGTCCCGCCGGCGCTTGTTTGAGCGGCTGGAGTAGGAAGAGCAGAGATTGAAGAAGCACGACGGCCGTTGGATGGACATCCAACAGTCACTGCTTGTGCGTCAACCTTTTTTAGGAAAGCCTCAAATATGTGAAAAACATCATACAACCCATCTGCCATTATTTCTAATAATTTACAGCCCATTTGCTAATTCTTGAGGTTTTTTGGAGCCCATATTCTTTTTGTTAGCGTTACAGCCTACATTGTGGCCACGGTTAAAAAATTATACACAATTTTGCATATTTTGGTGCGGTCCGAACTGTTTTTAATCCTGAAATTTCAAGTCACATTCAAACTGATTTTAAAAATAAATGTATATCAATATAAAATCCAACAAATTGTCCACGCATAAAAATCAATACAATTTAAAATCTCAAAATAAAAAAAAGAAATTTGAAACTAATTGCCGGTTTGATGTGTTTTAAAAATGTACAACCCATTTCTCATTACTGATAGGCCATTTTCTCGGCCAGCCGAATGAAGCTCTCCTCGTCTTGAAAGATTTGCAGCCCAACAGGCCTGACAAAGCGACTTACTTGGCAAATCACAAAAAACTGGGCTGTGGCCGTGGACCCAGCTGTCAGCCTCTCCACGTACAGTACTCTTCCGATGGAAGTCGGTCGTTGACCACATTGACCACGCCGCGCCAAGAGCACCAAGGCAGTGGACGACGGCGAGGCCTAGGAAGGGGACGGCGCGGAGCCGGGGAAGCCGCGGCAGTGGATGCCCACGCGGAGAGGAGTACGAGGGTTCACTGGTTCGGCTGCGGTGTGAGGCTGTAGTCGCCGCAGAATAACAGGGGGTGTGGGTGAGTTGAGGGATGACCTGGCCAGCGGAGGGAGTAGTATGGGGGCGGTGAGGCCTCCGCGGCAGCATAGCCGGCCACGGGAGGCAGGAGCAGGCAGCACGACCGGCGCTGCTTTGGGCGGCTGGAGCAAGAAGACCAGAGGTTGAAGAAGCACTAAGGCCGTTGGATGGACATCGTACGGTCACTGGAGCTAGAATCGTTCATATTGACTAAGTTGACAAAGCCCTCCGTCCCCGTCAACTTAGTAGGCCCACAAGTCAGCCTCCCACTATGGTGGGTCCCAGCTGGCAGGGGGTATTCATTTTTGTGTGTGCAATAAGGAGGCACTTCCTTGCGTGCGAAGATATAGTTGGTGGGCCTGACCTGTCAGCGGAGGGAACGTTTTTTCGCAAAATACAGAGGCCCTTCCGGCGGGTCCCAGATGTCAGGTGGAGGAATCATTATTTTGCGCGTAATAAGGAGGCATTTCCTTGTGTGCGGCCGTGGACCCAGCTGTCAGCCTCTCCACGTACAGTCCACTTCCGATGGATGTCGTTCTTTGACCATGTTGACCACGCCGCGCCGAGAGCACCAAGGCGGTGGACGACGGCGAGGCCTACGAAGGGAACGACACGGAGCCGGGGAAGACACGGCAGTGGCTACCCACGCGGTGGAGAGTATGAGGGTTGACTGGTTCGGCTACCGTCGCCGAAAAATAACAGGAGGTGTGGGTGAATAGAGGGATAGACAGGCCAGGGATGCGAGTATATGATGGGGCCGTGAGTCCTGCCCGGCAGCACAGCCGGCAACGGGAGGCGGGAGCAGGCGGTTTCGATGGCGCTGGTTTGGGCGGCTAGGGCAGGAAGATCAGAGACTGCAGAAGCACGATTGCCGTTAGATGGTCTGACGCTGGTAGAGTCGATTGTTGACTAAGTTTATTTTTTGATAAACCTTGTGTACACATGCACTTAGTAGGCCCACAAGTCAGCCTCCAAATCTATGGCAGACAACATAGAGCCCATTTGCTATTTTTTAATAATTTGCAGCCCATTTGCTAATTCTTAAGTAATTTATTACAGCCCATTTTCTGCCCAGGACCACGGTTAAAAAGTTTAACCTTATTTTGCATATTTCGGTGGAGTCCGAACTTTTGTAATCCTGAAATGATAAACATTTTTTTAAGAACTTATTGATTTGCCAAAAAAATCGTTTTGTTTTTTAAGCAAATAAGACGTGGGACAATTGAGTTGGTTTAAGGGAAAACCAGTGGTCAAAAAAATCAGCGCTGGGAGGGAAAACAACAACAAAAATAAGGATGTAAATATGAAAAGTGAATTTTATGTATTTTCAATATAATGATACGTGTATATGAACTAGTAAAACTATAGGTAGAGATTAGAAAACGGATGTAGGACATGCGTTTCAAGAGGAAAATAGAACTGGGCTATGTGTTTGATTCAGTAAAAAAAGTGCCTGCGAATGTTGTAAGACACAATATAACTAACGCTGGTGGGCCAGAGGCCAGTAGATACCTGCTGGATCTTTGTGCCCCGTTGTCGTCATGGGCTGGGCCTGTTAAAAACAAAACCAAGCCTGGGCAGTCTACAGCCCAGTTGAAACTTTCTCGACCAGAAAAAACAATATACGTACTCAATAATAAAGAGAATTCTGCAAATACAGACTGATAACTGGGATGGAGCAGGGATATTGTTTTTTCACTTGTTTCACAAAAAATGGAGAACTGGGAATTCGAACGACAGGTGCTTATGCTACCCATCAAATAAAAATCAGGTGCCTCAAAATTCGTTTCGAAACAAATGATTCAACTTTATATCCACGTCGACCCTCGGCATGATGGTTGGAAGCAAATGCCAAGTTCATACCAAAAGATCGTTAACAACAATACCAACTTGCGGACGACAAGGTAGTACAAGTACCAATACCAAACTAACTTATAATCTTTTTACTCCTGGCCCTAGTGTTCGTCTGGTAGAAAATCTTGCAGAGGACCAGCTCCCGCTCCTTCTCTTGCTCCAAGTCCCCGAGGTGGTACTGGTGCATCACCCAGTTGGTCCTCTGCTGGTCGAAGTTCTTGTTGGTGTGCAGCACCAGAACCTTTTTGATGCCCGTCTACCGGCAGTTGGCCATCACCAGCAAGGTATTGCCGGTGTTCTGCCACATCGCGTGCATGCCGCACTCCGACTGTATCTTGTGACGCGTCCACATGCCCCTTTTGAACGCCCTGGAATTGCGCTGGAAGAAATGCTTGCTTAGGCCACTCAGTGTGATACGTGCAGTATTGTCGAATACAGGTTTTAGTGTATGTATTTGGCATTTTCATAACATCTTTGGCATGTTGCAGTCACTTGTTTCACTTTTTATTAACTGTCAAATTGTAGTTGCTTCACCAGGTCTGCGTCTAAAAAGAAAAATAGAGCTATAAACAAAGGAATATGTTTCTGCAAGTAGACGGCCAATCGGTGTCTTACCTGGAAGTTTCTCAGGATGGGTGTAGCATATGCCGTGCTCGCCGTCGATGGTTGGTATGAACAAATCGATGAGAGGGTGAGATCTCACTCTGTCAGCACTCACTTTGGCCTCAAGGTGCTCGATCAGCTCCTGATCCGTGGGATCGAACTTGACGCCAGCTGGCAGCACCGGCCAATCCTTCTTCAACTTGCATGGGTTAATTCCAGTTATATGGTACTCAATGTATGATCAATCGACTGTTTTAAGTGAATGATGAAAGATTTCGACAGATAAGTGGTACTCCAAATCTGAAGTCCAGAATACCCGAACACGCCGCCGGGATTCTTGTGTCACCTCACGCGCAGCGTGTTGTCACGTCAATTCAATGTGTGGACATGATGAATAATTTGACCGACGTATACTAGTACTGCTACTGTACTACTTACTAGTCATATTTAGTGTCACATTTTAACCATAGGTTTAACTAACAAGTAGGCACTTGAAGCTTAAGTGATATATATATATAGGGATTGACTATTCGTCACCCTAGGTGAGGAATAGTTATTCTCACCCACCTCTATTTTAACATGTATACACCGTAATTTTACGTTTTGTAAATTTGGTCTTATTTTAGACATAAAAAGAGAACGTAAGAAAACCTATAATCGTCGTAAAAAATATTTTATGTTACGTAAAATTACAAAAGTAAAAACATAGTGTAAAATGTACATAAAATACAATTTTTGACCTATATATTTTTTGTTATGCCAAATTTTATGCAGTAAATCAATATGAATGTAACTATTTGTATTTCAAATGTAATTTATTTATGAAATTATTGGAAGATTACCTCGGGTGAAGAATAACTTATTCTGCACCCTGGGTGATGAAGTCTCTCTCTCTCTCTATATATATATATATATATATATCGTGCGCAACATCTCCATCATCATTATCAGTACATCATGCGCAGGTGAGTTAGGATGCACTTGATCCCAGACAGGTATCTATCCTTCAAACCAGAGGAGTGCTTCAAACTAACAACAGTACATAATATCCAACAAAAGAGTGTCGTGCTACAGCAGCAGAATACATGGCTCATTCTACATATCACTACGAATCAAGTTGTGCATATTTGCTATTGGCATGAACCACATCGCCGCATGTCGGGTTTGCAAAAGCCATCCATCGCATGGAAGCTTGATGCCTTTCACACACTGAAGATTATCTGGCACAAGCTGTGTCGACGAATCTCTGGATATGGTGATTCATGAAACCCATGGTATGATGTGTAAACACAGTCCCCCCGGCGAATGGATGTTGCATAGCACGGTAATCATCACCAGTGATAGGATCGATGATTGGTTGGATGAACGGATAATTGAGCCCGAGGAACATGGAGTGGTTGCCGAGGCTGTAAACCCGCCTCCAGTTGAATACGCCTGGCCCAACGGAGTTGGGATCTTTCTCGAACACGAAGCAGCCATAGCCATCAATGTCACGAACGCCCTAGGCATTGTACTGCATGTGGTTTGATGAAATGGTTTGGTCAATTTGGTAAGTGCAAATGAGCATCAAATAACCACCGTCTGCTGAAGGAGCGATAAACCACCACCCATCGGCTGAATGAGCATCAAATGTTTTCATGAAGGCCAGCGCATTTGCGTCTGCTGCAACAATTCAAATTGGAGACCTAAAGGACAAAAATAAACAATCATGTTCAGAGTATGTGTGGAATTAAGATTATTATAACAGTGACACATATCATAGACAGAGAATTGCAATGCCATGATCATAATCATACCCCAAGTTAAAAAAAATAAGCCAATGGCTTTCATATTCTAGCAATCTATCATGGTTCAAACATCATGTAACAATGAGAGGAAAACAGATATGACAGGGCCTACTCATATTCTACCATAGCACTTACTACAGTTATCATATCAACTCTAAGCAATAACATGCGTTGTTATAAAAATCCTGGAAATGAGAGTAACATATAGCAATCATGAGGTTATACTCATAATATCCATTCTAACAATCATTAGATACCAATCGTTCTCATATCAACTCTAACAATAACATGTGTGGTCATAAAAATCTAGGAAATGAGAGGAACATATAGCAATGATGTGTTTATAGACATACTATATATTCTAAATTTGTAACAATGAACAGGCAGTCGTATTCTTAAGGTAAAGATGAGATGAGATAGAACAATTACACGACGATAGATTCCACCAGTATAGGCAGCCAATCTGTGCGTCGACCGCATAAACGATGCCATCATGCACTATAGCATCAGACAGAAGTGTTGGGTAAAGAGGATCGACGATGAGCCATAACCATGTATGGCGACCGGATTCCAGATAGACTAATCCCATGTTGAACACAGCAATGAGCTTGTAATCCATGTAGTCTTCTGATGGTGTGGGCACTTCGCAGATTACAACCTTCAGCAAACAGAGGTCGAGCCAAAAGCTCGACGCATCTCGTGCGTAGTAGGCAGGAGTGTCCGGCGGGCCGCGAGGCTCGATGGCGGAGGTATCCAAAGATGGAAGGGTGATCTCTCACTGGGTGTAGATATCCACGAGACGCCACGGACTACCAGATTGGTGGATGAGGACGATCCAGTTGGCCTTCATGCCAGCCCAGTAGTGGCCGCGCATGAAGGATAGGTGGACGGGTAGTGGTAGCATGTCGAGGGGCACCACGACAACCTCCTTAGGATCATCAAGTCGGTGTCTGGGCCACCTGCGAGGATCGGGCATCAGCAAGTAGGGTCTCTTAAAAAGAGCCGGCCGGTTGCAGATGAATAGATGGTACAAAGACACCGAGCATGCGGCCAGACGGACGGTGCTGAGTAGGTCCATACGATTACAGATCTGCTCCAAGAGTCGCTGCGTGTCAGTCGGTTCTGCCATTGGGGTTTTCGGTGCCTGTGAGCCAGCGGGGAAGTGGATTCGGGCGGGAGAGCGAAGAAGCTTCTCCTCATGTGGCCGAGCAGTGAGCGGGGGGATATGGTACGCGCGAGCTACCAAGGAAGATAGCGCGGGCGGGCGAGCAGAGAGCGGGGGGAAATGGTGTGCGGCCGACGATGGGGAAGAGAGGAGGAAGAAGAAGAGAGGAGGAAGAAGAGTGGAAGACGGGGAAGAAAGTGCATTAAATCTCAATTCTACTACTACCAGAATATACCGTCCTTCGGAGTGTAAATAGTTACACCGATGACATATGTGT
Organism: Aegilops tauschii subsp. strangulata; assembly: GCF_002575655.3. NCBI lineage: Eukaryota > Viridiplantae > Streptophyta > Magnoliopsida > Poales > Poaceae > Aegilops > Aegilops tauschii. The sequence continues at coordinate 74,971,700 of NC_053041.3, forward strand.
CTACCACAAGAGGGCCCATATGTCAGTTCATGGAGGACAGAAGTGTGCTCTACTGGCAAACATGATGGCAGTAATAGTAACACCAACACGCTGGTTCAGCTTATTAATTAAGTGTCCCATCTGCTGTAGCGTGTATTGTCACTTCACTGCGAAGACTAGTTGAATAGTTCTCTCTGGCCGAGATGGGGAATAATGGATCGCGAAGACTTCCTTTCTACATTATCCCTATGCCTCTATGCTCACTTCGCTAATTTTTCTCTGTACGTAGTCACTTGTTGAAATCTCTAGAAAGACAAATACTTTGTATTTGGGAACAGAGGGAGGATTTTACTCCGTATTTGGGAACAGAGGGAGGATTTTACTCTGTATTTGGGAAAAGAGGGAGTATCACCATATGGAGGGAACAGAGGAAGCTTGAAATATGAACATGCCAATGGAAGGGAGTTAGCCCCATGCATGCATGCAACATGCAACACTCACACGTACACATGGACGCACGCAACACTCACGCACCCATGCGGCAGACAACACACGACACAACACACACGCTCACGCTCAAGTGCTCAACCAACTCCCTACGTCCGTGAAAGACTGTACATTTAGAGATTTACACATTGACCAGGGCATAATTAACGCCCAAAAGTAGCAGACTTACGTGTGCATGCGACCATTGAGAGAAGAAAATTAAATGAAGGTCGTTGCATGCTGTAATTAAGGATAGACATGTAGCCTATACCTAGAGCACAACTTGGTGCATTAGTCAATCAATATTGATTTAGATTAAAGGCTAAATGCATTGGAAGTGTAGATGTACTACACTCTTTGTTTTTTAGCTGATTTCTTTGCTCTGCCAACTGACAGGTGGGACCCGGAAACCAGGTGACAATTTAACCAGTCAACAAAGTGCCACGTCAACTATGTGGCCGGTCAGTAGGGTGCAATACGGTGCTCTACGATGAGCTAGTGATCGTATAATCACCGCAAAACTATATATAGTGACCGTAAAGAGCGTATTGTTACATATGTTGACTGCCAGTGTATTTTTCTCATTTCAAATTAATCCATATTTACCGAAAAGGACGTAGTATGGACTAGTACTAGTACTGCTTTGATGTGTCCCGTCAACTCGCCGAACAGGAGAAGCTTGCTTACTACGCCTCTCCCTCGCCCATGCGCGCGGTGGTTCGCAGGACGAGGAGAGGGTTTTGACTACAACGCCCATTCCCTCTCCCTCTCCCTCGCCCTCGCCCTCGCGGTGGACGTGCAACAGTTCAATCGGTGTCAGATTGCCAGAAGCATAATGTGTACTGTAGTATCATCATTGTTGGACCTTCCGAAGAGGCGAAGAGCCAAGTGCAAGGTTCACACGAGTACGAACTATTGAACCTCCCGAAGAGGCAAAGAGCCAAGCGCAAGGTTTTATAGGAGTTGTTGTCCTAGTAGGAGCGTACTACAACTATAGCGAACGATGCTACTGTATGATGCCGCCATGTCACGTATATCCAAAGCTATGCCACCTTTTTTTTCTCAAAGAGCGTGTTGGAGCCCGTGCAACAACCACACAAGTTGCACGTACACATAACACATTTACTAGTAATAAATTCTAAAAGAAAAATGCCAGTATGCCACACAAGTTCATCTCCAATTCATGTGATAAATTTGTGCACGACTAGTCTACATATATTCACAGCGCTACCGTTCACAATTTACCGTACTCCACTTACACATTATAGATGGGCTACATGTCCTCCTCCAGGTTCTAGTCCCAGGTGTTCTTCATGGATGTCATGATCCATAGCGGTGGGCAACGGGAATCATTATCGCAGCTTTCTAGTCCGGTTCCACACGATGGAGACTCATCCAAGCTGAAGCGGCATAAATCAGGGATAGCGTGTACCAGCATGTCGTTCATCCGGCGGTGCGCACTGACGACATAACCATGCTTCATGAACGGCAGGCCTTCCGTGTCGTGCACGGAAGGTGGCATCCGCTTCACAATGGGGTAGCTGTCCCCAATGAAAAGCGAGTACTCTCCAAGAGTGTTCCTCGGCACCCACGTAGCATCACGGGGGTCGAACTCGGCGCCGTTCATCTGGTACACGCGGCATCTCAGATCTGTACACATGGTGACGTACATAGTCAAGGTCCATGCATAATAATGTTGTGCTCAAATATGGCGGTCAGTAATACTGTACAGCAAATAGTACTACTCCGGTATAGAGGAAGTAAAATAACCGGCTTATTATATATAGCCACTCTTGGCTACATGGATGAGATAGTAAGACATGGAAAAACAAAAATGGTGGCAGCTAGTGGGTTCAAGTCTTCAAGGGCCTAGCTAGCTATACGCGTCCTCCAAGGTAAAAAGTACGCCTACTAGTACGTAAGTAGAGTACTAGTACAACAATGAAAGAGAAGACGAGAGGGTTAAAAAATGGAATACCTGGGTAGATGGTGACGGTCCGATCATGGTAGATTGTGTGACCATGTTGCACATCAGTGGTACCATGGGTAACGACTGCTAAGATAGTTGATCCCAATATGCCAAAGTCAGCTACAAGGTTCCAGGTTAGACCGAATCGCGGATGCAAATGCACATCCAGGATCGGCGATCTTATTTTGATCGCGGGATGACTGGTCCCTGCAAAATAATGGAGTACCGTTAGGGATGCAAATGATGGTTTGTGCATTCCGTTTGTAATCTCCCGTACCGTAGGATGGCAACCAGATGAAACAAGTCCCCTGGCTTGTCACCGCGAAGATGCGGCCTAGATGGCGCACGGCGTCTTCGAACGTGTAGGGGTACAAATCTACCGCCGCCAACATGCGCCAGCCTCTGCCGTTACTGCCTCTTGCATTGATGGCAATCCTTATGTCGAACACCTCGATGAGATAGTAATCGTCGTAGCCGTGTCGCTTTGACAGCGGGTCCGCAATTGCTATCTTCTTCAATCTCATGTAGGCATCATCATACGTATTCCAGCCCAGCCAGTCCGGAAGGCCGATCCCAATGGTGGAGAAGGGGTCTACCGGAACAGCCGCACTGCTATGGATGTTGTGCAAAATGATGGTGGTGTCCATCCAGAGGTATGCAAGCCAATCTTCGTTGGGACCGACCCAGACCTATATATAAGACGGTGGGCAGCAGAGAAATTATGGGATGGAAATGGAATAACTAAGTACTACATGATCAAACTCCATTACTGACCTGCTCATCGGACAAAATCCGACTACCTACCAACGTCGGCAACTCTAGCGGAGTCAACGTGCAACCATGGCCAGGGAGCGGTGGACTGTTCGAAGGATTGTCCCATAGAAGAACCTTCTCCTCGAGGACGCATGGAAGACCAACAAGCATGGCCTTTTCCCAAGCCATTTTAAGCACCGTATTGAAAAAGTTGGTGCAGGAAGCACCCAGTCTTGCGGCAGTGAGATCGTCGGAGCGGCGTGCGATTTATCCCAGAGGATCGTCGTCCAAGGTCTCTCAGCCCCGACGAGGGGGAGAACCTCCTGGCGAATCCATGGGAGCAGCAACGAACTGCCTTCTCTTCGGGGGGAGGTGAACTGGCGAGGAGGAGATAAGAGCATAGTAACCGCAGGGCCTCGTCCCTTCCAATTGTAGATCGTTCCTTAGGCTACTCATAGTGGGGAGTAACATATACTAGTATCATGCATATGATACTAGTATATGATACTACCTTCATAGTGCATAGTATCATAAAGTAGTATCATAGATTACCATATTTATTGCCATGCATGACACAAAGTAGCATAGCATTTAACATGATACAGTATCTACCTATGTTACTATAACCCTCTCTCTCTTATTTAGTTGTGTGCCACATAAGCATGTTTGCTAGTCCCAAGTGCATGTTACCGGTTATGTTACCCCCACTATGGCTAGCCTTAGCGAAGGGGTGAGGCTATTATTTACTACTAGTACTAGCATTATGGAACGTTATGGGATTGCATTATACTATAAATAATAGCACTAGTAAGAATTTTTTGGCACTAGCTAGTAGTTTTTGGCATGGATTAAGAAATTTTTGGTATGTTTTTGCTATTTTTTGTACACGCCAACTAGTGTCAAAAAGCGTCTTACATTATGCGATGGAGAGTACGTACTCGTACTGTAGCAGTACTAGTACTACTTTCTCAACTAGTAGTGCGAGGGTACTACTAGTGCTATGTACTGTACTTCTAGTATAGTGCACCAGTTTTGAACTCTTGAATGTCAGGGCCAAGGAGCTACAGTTGGAAATTGAGGGTACTACTGTTCTCTAGAACCATCGTTGTACTATAAATGCAGGGAAAGTACACCTGCGTAGTGGCCTAGTGGGTACTCTCGGTGCTCTATTCAGCCGCTCCTCTCATGTAGCTGGCCTACTCAGCCGCTCCTCTCACCCACACACTAGCAGCCTGTTTATCAGCGATGGTTACTGCGGGGGCAGAACAGAGTTATTTGATACAGCGAGACTAGGATTTTGCTTCCATTTGTGGAGGTGTAATGGATCTCGTCGAACTTTCTTAGTAGTTCCTTCTTTATGAATGAGATGAAGCAAAGCTTTTGCCTCCGTTTCAAAAAAAAACACGTCAAGAGGAATTTCTTTTGTAGTAGAGCCGATAATGGAGTGAAGTCCATGCGTGCAACACCACAAGCTACAGAGTAGTAGTAGAGCCCTTTACGTACAGAGCCATATTGCACAGTTCCCAATGCCCCGCCAGGCTTTTCCGGCTCCTCGGGCTTAATTGGGAGGCGCTAGTTTGAATATGCTACTAGCTGATGAGGAAGCTGCAAGCGAGGTGCGGCTTGGGCGAGCATGCGAGCCATGAGATGCTGGGAAGGAAAACCCGTTCACGTGGCTAGGCTATCCAGTGCACCCAGATTGTGGTGCCGCACGTCCGTTTGACTTCAAAACTCAAACTACCCGTGTAAAATATTGGCTTGCACTGAAGTTACTATTTAAAAAAAAGGCCGCCGTGCATTCGACCGGGATCGAACCCACAAAACGAGGTATACACTCCTACGACCACTAGTAGTACTCGTTGGAGTACAACGCAACCTAGAATCGCCTTTTGTCCCTAGTAGTACATTGTTCCTTACAAGAAACCCCTAATAATGCATGAAACCACTAATAATGCCAAGAAACTACTACCACTTGCATACGTGGCAGACTTAAGATAAGACTACCTTATCAACCATTGCACATGCTCTTACCAACCAGCCCTACCAAGAAACGACTACTCTACAAAGTGCCGTTATAGGCACGTTTCAACCCATGTCCCTGTTTTGATACATTTGTTGTCAATCTAACCCTGCCATCCAAACACCACTTTGGAGTTAGTTCAGGGTTAGAATCTAACCTCTGACTTAGAGTATCCAAACAGGGCCCATGTCGCCCATTAAGTCAACGCCTTCTATTCGACCGGGCGTTATGACTTGTGGGACCTACATGTCAGTCTGTAAAAAAATCCCCGAGTGACCTCCTACCTCCGGACCGTCCACCTAGTCATCCTCAGCCATGGGACGCAGCTACCGCCGCGGCAGAAGGCGAGGTCAAAACCGCCGGCGGTGCGGAGCCCATCTTGCGGCAGCCCGGATAGCTCTGTCCAGCTTCTTGTCTACAAGGTTTGCTAGCTAGATTGGCACGGCGGCGCGGCAGCTTGCTCGCGCGCACCGCGCTAAGGCCAGCCATCTGGCTCGAGCGAAGGCCAGCGCGGCGGCTTGCTCGCTCGTGAGTCACGCTCGGGCCAACCTGCCAACCCGTGCGGAGGCCAGCCCGGCGTCCGGCCCGTCCGGCGGAGCGGCGGCCAACTCGCTCATCACCGGCGCCACCGACGAACACGCATCAGTACTGTTTAAAGTAACGTTCAGGAAAAATAATGATTTGAGGGGGAATAATAGGATAGAAGGTCAGATGTGGGTCCCTCGTGTCAACGGTCAACAAAATGTGTTGGTTTAAGATGCCTCGTCAGCACGGATGTGTGGGCCAACCCTTTCATAAATGGGTTTAAACTAACCTAATCGGTAGGTAGTAGTTTTTGGCGTGGATAAAGAAAATTTGGGTGTGTTTTTGCTATTTTTTGTACAATAGATTCTTCCTAGGGCTGGTTGAAAGTGGTAGTTTTTTATTAAATACTCTACATATTGTAAGTAGGAGTGAAAGTTAAGCTTTGGAACCCAATAAGCAAGGCTAGTTACATAGTGCATATGTGTACATGATTGAAAGTAAATATCAACCATGACTGACTAATATCTTGATGGAAAACTCGAAACTATGGAATACTAGGGAAAAAAATTTGCATGGTTGGAAATACTAGCAATGATCATGTGCGTTACAACGAATCATAATTAGAATAATACTGATTCACAAACTTGATACAAAACACTCTAATTTTGATATACATATATCACTAGAGATATATTATGTTTCAATTAGAATATATTCCTTGGGTTGTTTTGGTGAGGTCAGGGAGGGATGTGGTTGGTTTTAAGATACTAATTATGGGTTTTTCTGCAAATTGGTAGACAAGTGGGATGTTTGTTAGAAAAGGCAACAACTTACCTCACAGTCATTAGATGTAGATCTAATGGTCACAAACGACGGATGGCAGACACACCATCATCACCAACTTAGTCTTCTGTAGGAGTACTAGCAAGATCCGTGCATTGCACGAAACATCAAGATGCATTTTTTTATAAAAACACTCGTTGTGATTGACCCATGCGGGAGTAATCCCATGTGTAAAAACAAATGATATCTCGAGAAATAGGAGATAAGGTGAAGAGGAGTGGGGCGTGGTGGTGATTGGTGGTCGGACTGAGCGGAGGCATGGGGATTGACAACGCCAGCAGCGGCCACCATGCCAGTTTGTTCCAGAGGCTTCCTTTCTTAATTGCTCAACAATGAGGTTGTTGGAGATAAGGATGAAAGAGGGAAGGCCTTGTCTGCAAATGTGGAGAGGGGTGCGGATATCTTTTAGTTTAATTTCCATCAGTCAGATATAGATCGGACGGTCTATATTGCAAGATGGCACGCGTACCGTCATCACCAACTCGGTTTTTTATAAGAGAATAAATATAAGTATGGAGATACAAAGTATTATCGATAGTTGTTTCCGTAAACTAGCATCTACATTCTATTCAACGCCTCAGCATGTGAGGCCTTAGCACAATGACTTCTCGACTGTGTAAAACAAAGGTTTTCCCGTCGCCGATAAGGAGGGGGTGACGGCGGCGCGCTTTTTGGCTTGCTCTAGTCCTAGTAGTCATACTAGGTGGTCTAAGCATGTGTAGATTTATTCTTTTTCACGTCTCGTGTTCGCCGTACTGCCACGACTGTTGATGAATAGACGGTAAGTTATTCACGGGGAAACCCTTGTTGAGCGTGTTTGCGAGAGAGAGAGAGACGGTGTGCGTGTGTGATATGTCTAGAGACTGAGGCAATGATAACAGATTCTTTGTGTCTATGTGTGTGGAGGGTAGAGAGAGACATGTACATGGGGCTTTGTGTTGTGTAACGTGGAGACACATATACATAATTAGAGGGTGAGTGTGCGAGATACACATGCGGACATGGGGAGAGATGAGGATCCAGATTAATGGGTGTTTATGCGTGTGTGTGTGTTTGTGCGCGCGTTTGTGTGTGAGAGGGAGTGTGTGTATGTGGAGTAGAGAGACCACTAATGATTTAAACCTAGTATAAGGGAAGGCAGAATGGTGTGACATGTGTAGTAGCGGGATAGCATGGGTGCGGGCGGGGGGAGCGGACTATTTGGAAGAGACATCGATTGTGTGTGGGAGAGGGGTGTGAGAGCGAGTGAGAGAGAGAGCTAGCGACGGAGAGAGAGAGAGAGAGTGAGAGAGAGAGAGAGAGAGGAAGAGAGGGGGCAAGAGAGGGGGCGTTTGTGTCCATAAATGGCGTATATATAGGGAGACAATGTTGATGTTGTTTGAAATTGGCCTATGTACGGAGACGCAAGGGAAGCGAGTCATCGTGTGTGTGATAGGGACTTCATGAGAGATCTAGAATAGATGGTGTAGAGAACAATGTGCGAGATCGAGAAGGATGATACATTAGGGAGCTATGGAAAGAGTCACGACATATATGTATACAGGGAGGAGCTGGGGCGGGTCCGCATGTGGGAGAGATAGAAAGAGGAGAGTGGTGCACAAGGAAACAAAGTGTGCTTGTTTTGCAGTGGGGGTGGTGTGTGAGGTGAGTGTGCGAGAACCACATAACTAGGGAGATAGACGTTTGGGGGCGACGTTTTGTATGTATGGGAAAGATACACTCTAAATAGTGCGTGTGCTTGGGAAAGAGAGATGCCGGGAGACCTAGCTAGAGAGTGGGGGAAGAGATGTGTGCATGCCCAAGAGACAAAGTGATAGAGACCTATATTGGGGTCCGGACTTTAGAAGAGAGAGGGGTGTTAATGTGCTCGTGTGTTGGTGTTTGGGGGAGAGAACGACTTCTGTGTGTGTTGGGGGGGGGGGGGGGGTTGGCTTCGGATAAAGAGTGAGGTGTCTATATTTGAGGGACTTTAGCGTAATTGAGATATACATGGTCAATAGTGTGTGCACTCAAGGTTGATCAATTTGTTTCACAGTTTGGACTATGAGATAACGATACTTTTGAACATGCGTGATATACTTTGATGTACCAGAATTACAAACCTAAGATTGGAATTTTGGAATTCGACTCCATCATTAGCTTTTGTAATTCATTTAAACGGAGGTACATTTTAAGCCGGGATTTCGTGATTTCAAATTCATATATCAAACCTAGAGATATACACATACGGGCATGTTCAAACTTTATCAACATCCACTTTATTCATACACACACATTTTTGCTTTTGTCATCATATTTAGGATAAACACATCTGGAATTTCATTTGAATTGGACCATATGATGGTATTTGCTTGTAGTAGCTCAATGATCCATATTTGAATTGAATGGACAATCCAAGTTTCAAGTTGGAGACATTGATTTTCAAAACTTGCACTTTTTTTTGCGTGCAAAACAAACAAATTCTCGGCCATGATATCATAGTCGGCCGTACAAGAGCAGAATAGAATTTCAGGCGCCAAAAGCTTTCAAACTTCCCGCTCACATCGAAATATCTTGCGCCCGAAAGTTTAGCCCTGCGATATTCCTGTTTTATCCCTGCCACATGAACGGAAAAGGGCTGCTTTGGTAACTCCATTGTTTTCCCCTCTTTGCCCCCAACATTCTTCCCCAGAGCCCGTCCCCTTCCCCTCCCCGACCCCCAACCACGGCAAGCCGCCAAATCTAGTCCCCCGCTGCAGCGGTGGACCTCACACCCCGACGGATCTATCTTCCGCACCTTGGAACCCCCAACTGCCAAATCACCACTTCACTGGAGCCGCTTCAGCGACTGGCTTGTACACCGCTCCAGATCTCCTTGACCGCCATCATGGTCCACCGCACCGGATCTGCTTAACCGGCGCCCTCATCCACCATAGTGTAGGCCCTTGACTGACTCCCTCGTCCGTCCCTTCGTTGGCCCTTCATACAAGCCCTCGTCCGCCGCAACAGATCCGCCTCACCGAAAGCACTGTACAACGCGCCCACTGAAGCCTTCGTCCACTGCACCGGACCCGCTCCACGGACGCCATATTCAACTCCACCGGCCCTGCTTTACCGACGCCGCAGCCTCATCAGGTTATTTCGATCTGTACTCCTTCGGTTTTTCTCTTTATCGTGCAACTGTTCACTTACCACAGATGAGCTTTCTTGTATGTCGACATGCGCCGCAACTGTAGCACCGGAGCCGCTTCAGCGATGGCGACAGCCGGCCCAAACTCAACCGCAACACGAGCACCATCGATGATCCTTAGCTATCAAGTATGCCAATGATACCCATACGCCGCCGAGAAACAGGTACTATTATCCAACGGCCGGCGCCTACGTTCACTTTCTTAGCATAAGCACCGCACCTTTGAATTTCTTCAGGGCATCATTTAGTTTTTCATGAGACGCGTTATTCTGCTTGCACCTGTAGGGCCATACTTCTGGCAATGAACATGTTACATGTGCTAAATTACATACCAGTGCACATATAGTTAATATGCTTTAGTTTTGTCCTAAGTATTACTGTACTTCCTATATCACTGCCTACTATTTTACTTCTTGCATGCTATATTTATGATAATGGTGTTGTTCTGATGCCACTTGTTGGTTCCATCAGAATGCTTCATGTTCTCTATGCTTAATTACACATCAGCAAACTAGCATGTGGTCCCGCTGTTTTTTGTTCGTTTTACCCTATATTTTCTGATGCTAGCTATTACATCACTGCTACGAGCCTCTGTTCATTACTTGTGTGTTCTTGATCTTCCCAAGTTGCATGACTAATTTGATGCTTCTATTAATTATGGAGCTGCCAACCCCATCAAGCAAAATATTTGTTCTTTTGGGGCTAGCACCTTGAACAAGCATAAAAATAGAGGGAAGCAGATATATTGTCGTGTATGCACACACCCTTCTTTCATTAGTTTAGATGAACCATTGATGATCAATTCAAACCAGTGCATGCGATTAAGATTAATTTTACCTAAATAGAGGGTGCAGAATAAACTACAACAAGTAGATTTGCAACCACGGGATGTTGACGATATCTTGAAAGAACATTGCAACAGCATTGAGGCTTCACAGCAACATATGGTAAGCCAGTGTGTTTTAGTACATGTGAAATGAAATGCGTGTGGGCTGCTTTCTTGGCTTGTGCCCTCAACCTGTAATCCTACAAAATAACAAATAGTTTAGTTGTCAGCTTTGCTGTATTGCTTGATTCGAATGCTTGTTTGTTACTTGTTACGCTATACCTGAGTTGGACAATATGACAGCAGTGCCTGCTGTACTATTGTAAAGAAATGCATGCCTAGTTCATCTGAGTCCTTAACTTTTCCTCTGAACTTCATCACAAGACTGTCTTCGTAGTTTATATGAGGCCACACTGTTAAGTGCTTTCTCAGATTATTTCAACTGCTTAGATGCCTTGGCAACTTAAATATAGCGGTGGTACACTCCCTTTCAACTAGGGATGTCAACTAGGTCCCGTTTAATCCCGATTAAAGTCCACTAGTGGTATGATAGTTCAAAAGAGTTTTTGTTTTTTGAGGAAAATGAACCAGGGAGCTAGCAAAAACTAACTAGATGGGACTGGCAGATGTCGTTTATTTGCCACACACATCCCTAGTTTCATCTTACCATTTTAATTTCTTTTCGGCTGATGCTGCTTCGAACCATTTAAATATAGCTTGCCATGCTCGGAAATAATTTGTATGTCGTTTACCATGTAAGCTTACTGCCTGGATCATGCGATAACTATCTCCTACTTATGTCCAGCGGAAACCTTTCAGGATGCCGTTCACACTAGGACACAATGTACTACCCCAGAATCTATTTGTGGAAGCAGTGCACCATCCATGTTACCAGATGGTAGCAGTTCAGAGGCAACACCGCCGGAGAGCAGTGTGAGCACAGATATTATAGTTCTTGAGGCTCTACTAGAGGCAGAAAGAGATGGTCTGGCTGCCATGAATGAGGTAATCTCGATCTTGAAGCTGGAAATTATGCAATTAGCTGCACGCATTATGCAAGCAACCCAAGAATTTGAGGAAGTAAGAATGTTGCATTTGAAGACGGAGGAGGTCCTGCTGCTTCTGCTATCTGAAGCCCAGGGCAATCCCAGTTCTTCTTTAGATAGCAGTTGAAATTATCATTAGATTATTGTAGTTGCATGTTGTGTCATGTCTCTGAATGGATTATGTTGTAAGACCCCCTATGTTGTCCATGTGTTGTAATGATCCGAATTTTTTAGGCGAGGTAATCCTCAGTACTTGTATGATTGACATAAGGTGAACTATTTTTCGTGTGAGCATATTGTATTGGATGAAATAACTGTTTGACTCAAAGTGTATCCAACCTACTGAATTCGAAGATCACGGCGTTTCTAAATCATAATCATATATAAAGGTGGAATAAATCTTTGTTGTGGTTTTGAAGAAATAAATAACAAAACGTAGAATTATCTGTGGATATTCGTAATCGAATAAAAATTGGATTTGGATTTAGTTGCCAGGGCCCAGGGCAAACGTGAATGCTAATTCTCCCAAGTTTTGAACGAAGCGGCTAAACACCCACTATCATTTGTGGGCTGCCCGAAGCAAGTGTTTGCGAGATGGAAATTACTGTCTACCCCTGACACTTGACATCCTTATCAACCGGATTTACACTGCTGTAGATAAGGGTAGACTAGTAACTTCAATCAGACGTGACACGACGGCCTCGGAGCCCATTCAGATACGGTGGGCGCCAAACGTAGGCAGCAAAACACATTTGATTCAAGCTCGTTCGAAAGACATGTGTCTCTCCCTCCATTTCCCCATTCATCCACGGTGGGCGGCAAAACAAACTCTCCTCGTCCGAAATCGATGTAGGCTAATATTTTAAATAGGGGCAGATGTGTAACTTCCCTGAGATGTGACACAACTGCCCTACCTGTCAACCCCGTTCATACACCGTGGGCGCCAACCGTGGGCGGCAAAACACCCTCTCCTCGCCCGAAATTGTTACCGGCAAATATTTGGGAGATGCGAGATTACCGTCCTATCCCCAACCGACGTGATGTCCAAAATTTTAAACGGGGGATAAGTTCGTAACTTTCCCACATTTCAGACAAGCGCGTCCCAAAGTTTGAGATCCCCCCTCCCCCTCCATTTCCCCATTCATACACCGTCGGCGCCACGACAACCTCCCCACTGCGGCTAGCCTCCTCCGTCTGCCACCCCATCCTCCACCTTGCCGGAGCCGCTACCCCTACCCCGTCGTCCACTGCAAGAGATGGACGTCTCTCATCCACGGCGCCGGACCAGGATCCTTTCATCGCGTCGTCTCGCTTCATCGGCGCCGTCGTCCATTTTGCCGTTGCCGCTCCTACGACCACCTCGTCCACAGCAACAGGATTTATCCCCCAACCCGGCCGTCTGCCATCTAAAGTCTTCTTCCCCACTGCCGACAGCCATCGCACCTGCAGCACCCTCAACGTATCAGCAGGGGCCTACACGGCGTCGCAAGAGAGGTGGTACTCTTCCATATGTGCTTAAGTTATTGATCTCATCTGGAAAATAGATCTTAAATTGTTTACTGTACTTTTCTTGTCCGTACCAAATCGTAGTGGCTTGTTGAATGCAAACATTGGTTGCGAAGTAGCTTTGTCCGGTTTGCACCTTCAGATCCGCCATGTCACGGTCACTATACTCGTAAAGCTTATGGTTTCCCCCCTTTATATTCACTACCATCATCGTAGGTGCTTCACTGCTTCGTGTCGTGCTAGCACTGCTCCTCAAGACCTCAACCCATCAAGCGAAACAACATGCCACTCATAATTCCAAAGCTTACGTGTTGAAATATGAATCTGATATCATGCTCATATTACTAAAACAGAGAACGTTTAATTGGTCACCTAATGTTCCTATATTCGTTTCGAAAAGCATGTGCGCCACCCGCTGGTCCAGCTAGTTCCACTTTCCTGATTTTACTCTTGATGCTTAGGGTTTTCCCCTTTTATCTACTCTACTATGATCTGCATAGGTGCTTTCTGTCATACTAGCATTACTCCACCCTTCAAGCTAAAAAACACAACACTCAAAATTCCAAAGCTTAGTTGTTCAAATATGATTGTGATATGATACTGATATTAGTTAACAGACACATTTAATTGGTTAGCTAAAGGTTCCACTTGAGTTTCCAAATGCATGTCGCGATAGATAGAGAGACAGCAGGATTGCATTTCTTTGTCACTTGTTGACTGTACTTTCTTGTCCATACCAAATCTAAGTTGCTATTTCAAAGCAAATATCAGTTGCTAACTACCCTTTGCACGGTTTGCAGCTTCAGATCTGCCATCCCACTGCCACAGTCAACACTATACTCATCATGGTTACAGTTTCCCCATTTTATGATGACCACGATCAGCCTACGTGGTTCGTGTCGTAATAGCACTGCTCCACCCATCGAGCTAAACAAGCTTAGTTGTACAAATTCAAAACTGATATTATGCTGATATTAGTAAAACTGAGAGATGTTTAATTGGTCAGCTAAATGTTCCTACTTTAGTTTCGAAATGCATGTGAGCCACATATGGAGAGACCGGATGGAATAGTATTTCTCTGTGTGCTCTGGTTCATCATGGGTGGCCAACCAAAATTGTATAGAAAGACTTGTAATATCTTCAATCTGCTTGCTCTTCTGCTCTTCTGCTCTTCTTTAAGATGATCCTCTTCTCTTGCGGTCGAGTGGTCAGGTCGAGTTATTCTCCCTTAGTATATTTTGAATCTGTCAGGTCAGGTCGACTTGTTCTTCTTTACTATCTGTTGAAGCTGTCATCTGCGAAGTATCATCACTTCTGGAGCTCTCATATTTTGAGTAGTAGGCCACATTATATTAATGCACACACCAAATTACAGAACGCATGGCACCTCTTAGAAGAATTGCAGAGATAGCACAAAGGGGTTTACAGGGAGGAAGTATTGGATTAGAATCACTTCTGCATTACAAAGATAATCTCACTTGTTTTTATGTTTTCATGCATGTCAGGTATTGAACATTATCAAAATGAATATGAGAGAGGGCACACGAGAGGAATAGTGTGGAACAATCCACTGGCTAACAAACTTGGCATGGTGGAGGATGGCCTATCTTATTCACCCATCAAGGTGCATGCTCTAACTTGGCAAGGTTGTATTGGTCGCACATATTTTGCATCTAACCTCTTACATTACTTATACTTTGTTACACCATCTGCTTAGTTTAAGCATCATATATGAGTATATGCCATACCTATCCATTTTCTGTACCTATTCCATGTGTCGTCATACTATGTTTTTCCAGTCAAATGTTGTTCTTTCGTAATAGATGTCCAAAAGGAAGAGGGTGATTGCAGATCCTCAAGGAGTACAAACTAGGTATTTGGAAAAGGTAGTGATACCTGTTAAATCAGATAGGTCAGTAGCCACAGAAAACACATGCCCAACTGTAACAGACTTTACCCCTACTCCAGTGGCCAAACCCCTATTAGAACAGCTGACAGCCCAGCGTCAGGTACTGTCTATGGTATCAATTCAAAATTTGAACTCCTAAATTTCTGCATGTGCCTTACCTTCTCTCTTGTATGAAAACTAATTTCAGATGAATCTCCTTGCTCAAAGGATCATAGGATCTCACGACAATACTGGGCTCTGCATTGCTCCTGTCAGTACCTCTTGCCCTTTGTCAGCATACTTACACTCATTGCTGTTTGATTATGTAGCATCACTGTAAATGTTCGCTTCTTTATCCTGCCTTTGCTTGAAGTTATAAGATCTATATTTACTCTTAGATAAATGTAGAATTAACACAATGGTTATGAAGTTTTGGATTGCTCATGTAAGTACCTGTTGTCATGTACTCCCTCTGTATCGAATTAATTGTTGATCAATTGGATGTATTTAGAACTTAATAGTGATAGATACATCCATTTGAGCGACAACTAATAACGGACGGTGGTGGTATTACTGTACATGCATCACGACATAGTTGATTGTCTAGCAGTACTCTGCATCTTATCTGCCCTGCCTCCACTTTCTCCAAATTATCATATCTACATTTACTCTTACCAAAATGTTGAATAAAGCCAATGCCACTGCACACGTTGATGTCTGCATTCCTCTTGTCAGTACCTTTTGCCTTGTAACACTGTACTTAATTAATTGCTATTTGATTATGTATCATCAGTCTGCACCTGAGCTTCATTATCCTCTATTTCTTCCAATATTATTTGATCTATATTTACTCTTTGAAAAATGTAGAATAATGGCAACGCTTATAAAGAATTTTCTTTGGGGAATTTATTGAATTATCTTTCCATCAACATGGAGAAGGGCTTTGTCCAGCCCATGTTAACATGTAATGTAAGTTCATCCTTCTCAAGCCTTCAAACTTTGTTCGAGTATAGATTTGGATAGGCATCATTTCCTCCACTGCTGTTTACACCTGATTGGATATTTGCAACAACTACCAGTTTTAAATTGTAGTTGTAAAACATGTTCCTTATGCAGAACAGATCCATTTATTTGCTCATATAATTGTGAAACCTGTTACGTGTCTCCTTGTTTCTCTTTCAGAGTCGTATCTCTTATGCCAGGCAGAACTTTAGGAAAGATAGTGAGCCAAATATCTTGAGGACAGCGAGATGACCCCAAGGTCCTGTCTTGATGAAGACAGTGAGTTGAAGCTACTCACCAGCAGGTGTGAGACAACCTCTATGCAGTCACTGCCTCAATCAGTTGGACTTCTTCAGTCTCAACTTAAAGCGGAAAGGCTTGCTTTAGCTCAGCTCCGACTTGAATTAAAAGATGTAATGAAGATGTTAGGGGACTCCCTTGCGCACTATGGTGCCATACAGCTAGGGATGAAGCATCTATCGTTGACACAACTGAGGTCTCATCAGCTTGTTCAGCTGCTTGCGAGGCCCGAGCTTGCCAGGTCTAGTGTCTTCTGAAGTGCTCTCAGTTTTGTATATGCTTTTGTCGGCGCGTTTATATGCACTGGTGGCGACCTTTGATGCCCAGTGTATGTAATCCGCGGTCATGTTGCGCTTTATTATCACCGGTAGCGAACTTTGATTCCCAGTGGATGTAATATGCCGTAATTTCTTTGTTGTATAGTCTAGGTTTATTCTTTGGTCGGTATGCTCTAATTTAGGCCGGAAGGTTCAGTGGATCTCAGTCTTGTCGGTCTTCAGGCCGGCCCGTTACTCATATGGGCCAAAACGTTGGCCTATAATCATCTTGGGCCATTAGCAGGTCTAAACCTATAGTAGTTTCCCGCCTTTAACAGGCCATGGGTACATATTTACTATAGTGACATTGGGCTTCCTACGGGCCGTAGAAACAATGGGCCTTCTACGGTCCGTAGAAACAATGGGCCTTCTACGGGCCGTAGAAACAATGGGCCTTCTATGGGCCGTATCATCAATGGGCCTTAGACGGGCCGTATGGTCGATTGGCCAAACATGGGCCAAAAATAGACCGCATTATGGCCGTAAACGGGCTAGAATTTGAGTCTTCCGTTCATGGGCCGACCATAACGGGCCGTCGTTAATAGGCCGTATTTGATGATGCTATGAAAACGGCCCAACGTATTAACGGGCCACAACGGGCCGACTGTAACCACGGGATGAATTTGGCCCACAAGAAGAAAATGGCAGTAACGGGCCGTAAGTAACTGAATGCTGGAAATGAGCCCAAGAATAAATGGGCCCTGAGAAGGCCGAAAGATAACATGGGCTGCAAACGGCCCAATGGATTAATGGGCCGTTAATGGGTATAAAGTGATACACTGTTCATTACGGGCCAGTTTCACCACAAGCTGTTAATGGGCCAAGAGTTACAAATGGCCTCATATGGGCCGAAAGATGTCATGGGCCATACATGGGCCGGAACTTAAAATGGGCTGGAATCATATTGGACGGCCCAGATGAAGCTACTGGGCCTAATTCGGATAGGTCGTAACGGGCCCTGGGTTAGCGGGCTGTAAATGGGCTATATGCGAACATGCCGTTAACAACCTTTCCGTGGGCCAGCCCGCCACCTTTTGACCAAGTCAAACTGGCCAGCCTTTTCACAGGAATGGGCCTCTATTCGGCCGTGCCACGTGTCGACGTATCATAGGCACCTTCGGTCCAATGAGTGGATGACATCTGTCCCAACGGTGAGCCGACACGTGTTTCCTCCAGCCAATGATGATTTTACACGTGGAAAATCCCCATTGGTCGGGGTTGTTAGCGGGTTATCGGATCCAAAACCGGACCCGATAGCTTAACGGCATTCTGTTACGGTGGATGCCACGTGTCGGTCACCCTTGACGAAAGCACTTCTGTGACGCGAGATTTATCGTCATGGAAGTGGACACTTCCGTGATGATAATTTTGGTAATGTCATGGAACACTTCTACGACAGCACAGGTATGACTATCTTGATTCTGTCATAAAATTGTCATGGATGTACATGCATGACAAAAAACACGACCTACTGTGACAAACACGTATCATCACGGAAGTGTATTTTTTTGTAGTGACTTAGCCTCGCTCAAATCAGCACCCGTCTTAGCCCGCAACCCGTTTCCAACGTCTCTCATTCCCATGAGTTGTTGTTTCGCTCCAATCCAAATGCCACGTTGGAAGCATGGCAATCAACTCGCTTTCTCTCTCTTGATTTCTCTTTTCCGCTATGCTTCTCTGCGTCCACCTTTTATAAGATGGTTAGGCTACGTGTTAATGCATGCCATTCCACCTTTCCCATTATTTATGCCACTACAATAATGTTCTACTAAATAAAGGCTTCTGTGAGCAGGGAGCATGTGGTTCTTATCTAGGTTACTCTTATTTCCTCTCCTTGTGTTTTGGTGCTCGTGATTATGAAGCTTCAATTCCAGGCAATACGGTTGCCATGATAATACTATGCTTAAGTTTCTTATGCATCTTATACTTGCACTACGAAAGGAATACTACTCTGTAGCAAGCGCATCTCAAAGGAACAACGATGATGTGTTAGAAAGATGTATACAAAGCCAAATCCAAAACAAATGCACCTATGACAAAAAAATTAATATTACACTATGACATATTTCAAGTTCCAGTTCTAGAATTCCCCCAACAAATTTCTAGGGTTGTTTTGAGCATATTCTCTATTTTTTCAATAAAAAATTCAACACCTCCGTTGGTTGCTTGAAAAAATACAATACCTATGTTTTCATTGCATTTGAAGAAGATCTCTAAAGTTATGCAACATCCTATCTTGGATAAAATGGCGGCCAAATAGAAAACTCTTGGATAAAGTGGCAGCCAAGTAGCAACAATTGCTATGAAAAGTTTCCCACCAATACTAGACGGTTGTCCTTGTTCACTAGTAGAAAACAAGGCTTTGGTTCAGGCAAGGCCAGCCCATTAATCCCGGTTCACTCATGAACCGGGACCCATGGGGGCATATGTTCCGATTCGTGAGACCAGGGGGCCGGCCGGGCCTCGTGGGGCATTGGTGCCCGTTCCAGACACGAAACGGGATCAATGGGCCTCTCTCCTAGCCCACAACCATTGGTCCCGGTTCGTGGCTGGAACCGGGACCAAAGGGGGTCCTTTAGTCCCGGTTCTAGCCACGAACCGGGACCAATGGGATGCCTATATATACACCCTCGCCCGCGAGCAGAGCAGTGGAGTGCTCTGTTTTTCTGGCCGGCCGTGGGAGAGCGTTGTGGTGCTCCAGCTCACCTCCTATGCACATGAGGTGTTCAATGAAATTCCCGAGCCACACTTAAGCTTTCTCCTCTCGAAGCTCCTTGTCCAAGCTCCATTTTCCTCAAGATTTGTCTAGGTTTGGCGGTCCGTCCTGTCCCGTCCCCATCCTCACCGCCGTCGATTGCTCGTGCCAATCTCGTCGCCGACACCACCATGGTTCTTACTTGTATGATTTAGATAGATACTTGTGTAATTTTCTTACTTTTATTATTGTTTGTTATTATATAGTGTGATGGTTTTGGTATCCGCCTCCGTCGGCCCTCACTACAAAAAAAAGACACATCCGTGACATTTTGGGCCGAACGAAAATCTTTTCTGTCATACTTATGACACTTCTATGACGATAATTGTGACAAAACACGGTATCATCATAGATGTGGTGGGGTCCAACTTCTATGACAAAAATTCATGACAGAAAATGGGCTTTTCGTCCTGGGCGGGCCGGAGACGCAGCTGCATGACATTCTTTGGGCCGTCCATGACGGAAAAAAACGTGGTAGAAGCGAGGGCGAGGAAAATATCGGGGTGTTACCGGTTACAGTGGGTGGTCGGGGGCTGAGCGATGCGCGTTTCTCTCGTACGTACACGCGTGTGTGCGAGGCGTTGGGCTCTAACTGAACCCGAGCGATTGCACTGCAGGCTACGTGTTACTGAACCCGAGCGATCGATCGATGGCTGTTAACTGAACCCGATCGAGCGATTCCTTCGCTACTGCTGCTAACTGAAGCCGATCGATGCTACCTCTGGATGAACAGTGAGCGTTGCTGGGGGGGTTTGGATGAACAGTTCCCGGTGGGGGTGGATGAACAGGACCCCGTGGCGTTGCCTTTGGATGAACAGTGAGCGTTGCTAGGGGGTTTGGATGAACAGTTCCCGGTGGGGGTGGATGAACAGGACCCCGATCGTTTGAGCTGGTTGGGGCTGGACGAACAGGACCCCGTGGAGGGCTGGATGAACAGGACCACCCCGTGGAGGGCTGGATGAACAGTATCCCGTGGAGGGGTGGTTGAACAGGAGCCCATGGAGAGGGCTGGTTGAACAGTAGCCGGTCGAGTAGCGCGCGGTGGAGGCTGGATGAACAGGAGCCCGTGGATGAACAGTCGCAGGTGGAGGCTGGAGGAGGTCGACGGTGGATGAACAGTAGCCCGTGGAGGCTGGAGGGGTTTGACGGTGGGGATGAACAGTATCCCGTGGAGTCCCGTTTTGTGGTACGCCACACCCCTCCCGATGAACAGGACCCCGGTTTCGACCATAGCGCTCCAACACAAGTCCGCTTCCTCCGTTTTGCGGTACGCCACACCCCTCCTGATCAACAGGACCCCCGTTTCGACCGTAGGAGGTCAGTTTCCTCCGTTTTGCGGTACGCCAGCCCCTCCCGATGAACAGGATCCCGTTTCGAACGTGGCCGGTCGAACACAAGGCCGTTTCCTCCGTTCTGCGGTACGCCAGGCCTTGTTTCCATCGGCTGTTCCGTCCAAGCCCTCCCGATGAACAGGACGACGCATTCCGTTCCGACCCAGCCGATTGGCTCCCCATGAACACGACGACGACACTGTTTCTCCGTTCCGACCTAGCCATGTACACGAGCCCTGGCCGTACGTATGCGCGAGTAGGCGTTCGAGACCCTGCACGTATGTACGTATGTGGCCGTATTTTCTTTCTTGCACCCGGGCCGCTGTACGCACGTGTACATCCTACGTGCGCGCCTCTACTACGACACGTGCGCGCCTCTACAACGACCAGTATGTACGTACACGTTCGCGGCCAGAATGACAACGCTACATACGCTTTGACCAGGTGGGTCCCGACTCTCAGGCACTTCCTTGCCTGCGAAGAAGTAGCTGGTGGGTCCCAGCAGTCAGGGGGCGAATCATTTTTTTGCCCGGACGCACTTCCTTGCCTGCAAAGATGTAGCTGGCGGGTCCCAGCAGTCAGGGGGAAACGTTTTTTTCGCGAAATACGGTGGCCCGTCCGGTGGGTCCCTGCTGTCAGGTGGAGGAATAATTATTTTCCGCGTAATAAGGAGGCACTTCCTTGCTGCGGCCGTGGACCCAGCTGTCAGCCTCCCCACGTACAGTCCACGTCCGATGGAAGCCGTTCCTTGACCACGTTGACCACGCTGCGCCAATAGCACCAGGGCAGTGGACGACGGCGAGGCCTAGGAAGGGGACAACGCGGAGCCGGGGAAGACACGGCAGTGGATGCCCACGCGTAGAGGAGTGTGAGGGTTCACTGGTTCGCTGCGGTGTGAGGCTGCCGTCGTCGCAGAATAACAGGGGCGGTGGGTGAGTAGAGGGACGGCCTGGCCAGCGGTGGGAGTAGGAGGGGGCGGTGAGGCCTCCGCCGCATTGCAGCCGGCCACGGGAGGCAGCAGCACGAGGCACGACCGGCGCTCGTTTAGGCGGCTGGAGCAAGAAGACCAGAGGTTGAAGAAGCACTACGGCCGTTGGATGGACATCGTACGGTCACTTGAGCTAGAATCGTGCATATTGACTAAGTTGACAAAGCCCTCCGTCCCTGTCAACTTAGTAGGCCCACAAGTCACCCTGCCACTATACTGGGTCCCAGATAGCAGGGGGAGTATTCAATTTTTTGTGCGTAATAAGGAGGCACTTCCTTGCGCGCGAAGATATAGCTGGTGGGTCCAAGCTGTCAGCGGCGGTAACGTTTTTTTGCGAAATAAAGAGGCCCTTTCGGTGGGTCCCAGATGTCAGGTGGAGGAATCATTATTTTGCGCGTAATAAGGAGGCATTTCCTTGCGTGGCTGTGGACCCAGCTATCAGCCTCTCCACGTACAGTCCACTTCAGATGCATGTCGGTCGTTGACCACGTTGACCAGGCCGCACCGAGAGCACCAGGGCTGTGGACGACGGCGAGGCCTAGGAAGGGAACGACACGGAGGCAGGGAAGACTCGGCAGTTGTTTCCCACGCGGAGGGGAGTACGACTGTACGAGGGTTTACTGGTTCGTCTGCCGTCGCCGGAGAATAACAGCAGGTGTGGGTGAGTAGAGGGATGCCTAGGCCAGCGATGGGAGTACGATGGGGCGGTGAGGCCTGCGCGGCAGCACAACCGGCCGCGGGGAGGAGGGAGCAGGCAGTCCCGCCGGCGCTTGTTTGAGCGGCTGGAGCAGGAAGAGCAGAGATTGAAGAAGCACGACGGCCGTTGGATGGAAATCCAACAGTCACTGCTTGTGCGTCAACCTTTTTTTAGGAAAGCCTCAAATCTGTGGAAAACAACATGCAACCCATCTGCCATTATTTCTAAAAATTTACAGCCCATTTGCTAATTCTTAAGGTTTTTTTGCAGCCCATATTGTTTTTGTTAGCATTACAGCCCATATTGTGGCCACGGTTAAAAAATTATACGAAATTTTGCATATTTCGGTGCGGTCCAAACTGTTTTTAATCCCGAAATTTCGAGTCACATTCAAACTGATTTTAAGAATAAATGTATATCAATATAAAATCCAACAAATTGTCCATGCATAAAAATCAATGCAATTTAAAATCTCGAAATGAAAAAAAGAAATTTGAAACTAATTGCAGGTTTGATGTGTTTTAAAAATGTACAACCCATTTCTCATTACTGATAGGCCGTTCTCTCGGCCAGCCGAATGAAGCTCTCCTCGTCTTGAAAGATTTGCAGCCCAACAGGCCTGACAAAGCAACTTACTTGGCAAATCACAAAAAACTGGGCTGTGGCCGTGGACCCAGCTGCGGCCGTGGACCCAACAACCAGCCTCTCCACGTACAGTACTCTTCCGATGGAAGTCGGTCGTTGACCACATTGACCACGCCACGCCGAGAGCAGCAAGGCGGTGGACGACGGCGAGGCCTAGGAAGGGGAGGATGCGGAGCCGGGGAAGACGCGACAGTGGATGCCTACGCGGAGAGGAGTACGAGGGTTCACTGGTTCGGCTGCGGCATGAGGCTGCCGTTGCCGCAGAATAACAGGGGGTGTGGGTGAGTAAAGGGATGGCCTGGCCAGCAGTGGGAGTAGTAGGGGGCGGTGAGGCCTCCGCGGCATCACAGCCGGCCACGGGTGGCAGGAGCACGCGGCACGACCGGCGCTGCTTTGGGCGGCTGGAGCAAGAAGAGCAGAGGTTGAAGAAGCACTATGGCCGTTGGATGGACATCGTATGGTCCTTGGATCTAGAATCGTTCATATTGACTATGTTGACAAAGTCCTCCGTCCCCGTCAACTTAGTAGGCCCACAAGTCAGCCACCCACTATGGCGGATCCCAGCTAGAAGGGGGGTATTCATTTTTTTGTGCGTAATAAGGAGGCACTTCCTTGCGTGCGAAGATATAACTGGTGGGTCCGACCTGTCAGCGGGGGGAACGTTTTTTCGTGAAATACAGAAGCCCTTCCCATGTACAGTCCATCTACAGTGCGTAATAAGGAGGAACTTTCCTTGCGTGCGACCATGGACCTCGTGGGTCCCAGCCGTGAGGCTCTCCACATACAGTCCTCTTCCGATGCCTCTCGTATGTTGACCACGCCGCACCGAGCGCACCGAGGCGGTGGACAACGGCGATGCCCTAGACTGGAACGACCCGGAGATGCGGAAACGCGGCAGTGGAGTCGCAGACGGAGAGGAGTGGGAAACTTGACTGGTTCGGGTGCGGGGTGGGCCTACACTCGGCAGAGAATAACAGGAGGTGCGGAGTGGAGGGATGGCCTGGCCGTCGGCGGGGTAGCGTTTCGCTGAGGAGCGCAAAACAACACCGCTGGACGACGGAGGCTGGAGCAGGCGGCCCCGACAGCGCTGGGGGAAGAAGATGAGAGAATGAAGAAGAATGCCGGCCGTTGGATGTAAATCCAACGCCTTCTTAGGGTTCGACCTACTGGCCCACATGTCAGCCAGTCCATTTGTTTTTTAGTCCATTTGGTGGGCTGGGTGAAACAATGATGTAGCATCTATGCAGCCTGTTTATATGTATGGTAGAATTTAAAGCCCATTTGCATTTTTCTCGAAATCCGCGGACTTGCTGGGCTGGGTGAAAATATCATGTTGGGCTAGACGGAGAAATGTTATAAAAACATAAACACATGATTGCACGTCTATTACTGCATTGGTCAGTAAAATCTTTGCAAGCTTATGTACGCAATCACTAGGAGTTAACTTGCCAAGTTATATATAAACAATTATTATTATTATTTTGTAAGAACTTTCAACTTACGAAATAAAATATCATTTAAATTTGATGAGTTAATAGTACGTGGGGTATTATTATTTTTTAGGCTAGACGTGGGACAGTTGAGTTTGTTCTAGGAAAAAGTACTGGGAGAAAACTCAGTTTACATCGAAAAAGAAAGTGGGAGAAAATTCAGATATAGGATTAATGAAAACGAAAATTAGAACTGAGCTATATAGGAAGAGCACGAAAGATTAAACAAAATAAAGAAATACAAATAGATAGGTGGTTGGTCCCATATGTCTGTGTACGAGACCTGCTGGGTCCACCTGAGGAGGGGAGTATGTTGGGAGGAAGGAGATTCAAAGCACGGCAGCCGAGTGAACTAGTTTTTTTAATGGACTAGTGAACTAGTTACATACATAAGCAAATAGCCACTAAAAAAAGCAAACAGGTTAATGGGTTCTTAAAAGAAAAATTTCGGACAAAACAGATAATTACGACACTTAGGCTAATGCATGAAACACTCAGATGATAAAGGTGCTTATAAACAGATAAAGTACAACATCTAGACCTTCCTGGCACGCTTGATCATGACGCTGCGGCTGCCCGTGTACTCGTCGGTTACGGAAGGCAGACACGCCCTCATGTCCAAGATCTGCCTGTACATGTCGTAGCATGCATATGCGTCCTTGGCCGCGTAGGTTATGTAGGCTAGATTCAGAGGTACCTCCCACGTGTTCAGGTCCTTGGTATCGTTGTCTTCTTTCATGTTGGCGTATCAGGGGTCGATGATGGTCTCGGCGAGGTCAACCACGGAGTCCTTCTCCTGCCCGTTGCTGATGATCTTGTATTGCTTCTGGATGTCGACAAGCTTTTTGCACCAGATGGCCGAATCGTCGTGTTCTTCCTTCTCTCCACCGTAGCGAAGGTGCAGTCGGCGCTGCCGATGAAACGGGCGAATGCTCCAGAACCTCTGATGGCCCTACAGAAGTGGTAGATGAGAACCTCGTCCCGCACACATACCTGGGCGATGGCGATCCGCTGGTCCCTGTCAGGAGACGAATGGATGGGCGCAAGCTCTAGTCCTGCAACCTTGTGCTTTCTTGTCCTGTAGGTACTGCTTGAACTCGGCGAGGCAGAGCTTCACAGAGTCCGGATCGTTGGTGTACATCACATTCAACTTAGTGCAGCCATAGGACTGAACGACGAACTCAAAGGGGAACTCCTTGCTGAAGTCCATATCCAGCAGGCTCACCCCTCGGATCTCCATTGGAGTCTCTTCAAGTGAACGAGTGGTAGGCGGCGGCAGCAGTTTGTTTTTCAGCTCTTGGGGAACTGGATTCAACAGTAAACTGAGTGTGTACATGCGACAATAGTTACTACCCCTCCCTCGTCCGCTACACACCCGGCAGAAGATGCACCCTCGGCGCATTCAAACGCCTCCATTAAGAAACCTACTCCGGCCACACGTCGGTTCACGAGCGGGTCTGTATTGGTCCTGTAATAACAGGAGTTAGTGGTCAGTTTACTTAAATTTAATTAGCTTTAATAGAAATTTATACTTAAAACAAGCAATGCATTGGCTCGTTCTATCAGTGCCACAGGATCAACATGCACAACAATTAGAATTATTATTCTCAGGACGCACACGATCAGCACATTTGTCGCACTTTCACAAAGATAATACTACCAAGTTTGAACTGTTTGTTATGGTTGTTGTCCTCTGCATCATCATGCCGTGTTTCCCAGCTTGCAAGATTCAGAACCAACAACTAAGATCCAAATAATAAGTACAACAAAGATGCCTACACATCTCATTGAGTCCAAGCTTGCAAGATTCAGAACCAATAAATAAGATCCAAATAATAAGTACAACAAAGATGCCTACACATCTCATTGATTCCCAGCTTGCAAGATTCAGAATCAACAAATAAGATTCAAATAATAAGTACAACAAAGATGCCTACACATCTCATTGATTCCCAGCTTGCAAGATTCAGAACCAACCCATTAGCGCCTTTTGATAAAGTGAATATCGGGATTAAATCCATCTTGGCTAGCCATGTCATACAATCGAAGAACTTGGCGAATGCTCTTGACCTTCACAACATCTGTAGTTGAGTATACCTGTTTGCACACCACAAACCAGGAGAGCATGATTTCACTTTAATAGTGGCCTCCTTTACTCAACCTGCAGCTCCACTAGGATGAGGCCTGCCTGGAGTTCCATGTTTCAATTCATGCGCCTTTCTCTGCAGTTCACCTGAAATGAAGCAAAGATTGCATCATTCAGCTTGCAAGAAGTACTTGCTCTCGTGAGCTGGCAGGTTCTTCTTTAGTAGTTGCACTAAAATTAAGGAACATTAAGGTTTGCTTTCTGGCTCATGTAAGGTGCAACTATAATTTTCTTATCCTTTTGTGCACTTCCACTAAAATAAAGTGCCATTATGGTGACAGTGACGGCTCATCTTCCAAAGGCTAATAAAATGTTGCACGAGATTACCAGCAGAACTTGACGGAGATTTTGGAAACTCCAATCACCATTTTGTGTAGTTCCACCAAAATTGAGAGATGTTGCCCATGTGACATTTTAGTTGAACTGCATAAGACACTCATTCGAAAAGAAGTGTTTTGTGCAGTTCACCAAAAGGTCACAATAGCAACAAGGTGAAATGGATATCCCTATCTGCACAAAAATATAGAAAGTAAACAGTTGCTTGTCAATAAGAATATACGAAACATATATGAAATGAAAAGAAGCATCTTAATTATGTTCATGGCAATCACGCAAGGACAGTAGAAATTTTAAAACGTCCGCAATGCTTCACGTTACCAGAAGCATTACGATCAACAATGAGATTCCTCAAATATGGGATTACTTTAATGGTGGCATTGCTTGTTTACCAGATACAGTAAATCAACAGCAGCTAAAGGGTTGGTTTAAGGGCATGGGACCGTGGGGACACCAGGACACTGAGCAGCGTAAAGGAGCAACTTACTTATCATACTGGGGAAAACAGCAGGAGTGCCATTTGTAACACAGTTTAATTGCATCTTATCACTGGAGGCATTAGATTAACAATAACACTGGTTAGACATGTCCCTAAGGTAACAGTGTGATCGCTTCATTTTACATGCACCCTTACATTAACAACAGCAAAAGGTTGGTATAAGGACATGCGACAGTGGACGCATCAGCACAATGTACCTACAAGGAAGCATAAAGTGGTGATGCAGATTTGTTCATGCTATGTGAGGGCAGCAAATCTAATCCTGGAGACCTTTTACTATGTGAGGGTAGCAAACCTAATCCTGGAGACCTTGTACTATGTGAGTGTAGCAAATCTAATCCTGGAGACCTTTTACTATGTGAGGGCAGCAAATCTAAGCCTAGAGACCTTTTACTATGTGAGGGCAGCAAATCTAATCCTGAGCCCTTTTACTATGTGAGGGCAGCAATTCTAATCCTGGAGAACTTATACTATGTGAGGGCAACAAAATCTAATCCTGGACATACTCTGTTGACTTGTCCACCAGCCGCCACTTTCTATCCTTTTTTAAACCAATAATAGATATGTTCCTTATCCAGTTTGTACTGCATTTTCCCATTATTTCCCTTTTCAACCAAGAGACCGGTTGGGTATCCGGTCTCTACTACTTTCACCATATTATTTCCTCTTTGAATCAAGTCCTAGATTCATGCTACAACTTCCCCCCTTTCTTCGTTGTTTGAACAAAGCCCTAGATTCGAATGCATGAAGTTGCTTTACCTCTAATAATACAAAAAAATTAGGTGGCTTTGGAAGAGCTGATGGGAGTAGAAAAAGATGCACATGCAGACACGTGGGGAGCTGGGGCAGTAGAGCAAGGCCGCTTTCGAAGAACTTATACCTAAGGGTCGTCGGGATGTCGGCGGCGGCAGGTCGGATCTGCGGACAATATGGCACGGAGGAAGAAGGGTCGGAGGACCTCCCGAGCCGGCGCTGTGTTGGAGAGAATGACATGGGCAGAGGATCGGGCCCGTCTGGTAGCTGTGGGTTTCCTCCCTCGCCGGCGATGACCGTGTGAACGATGCACCTAGTCTTCTACACACACCAGCCGAAGGGATCCGGCTGGATCTGTGACCAGCGGTGAGCAGAGAGAAAATGTCGCTACCGCTGTCTTATTTATATCTGGAGAGGATGAGAGAATGAAGAGAGCAACCCTAGTAAAGCAAGCGCTCAGGCCCCTGCATACATATATAGTGGAGTGATTATCTTTTTCTCTCCACAACAAGCGTTTCAATTTGTGTACGTGGCATTAAAGAAAAGAAACTCTCTATTTAAGGTGACTACCTGTACGACTCCTACTTACTACTACTAGTAGTAGTATTGTTCACTTGTGCTCCCCGGCCCTCCATTCATTGAACAACCCCACGGGTGAATAAACATACAGTACTAGTATTTATATAGAACGAACAAGCTCGAACTATTTTCGTGTAGTTAAAAGTTTGAGGGCGGGGCTTTTCCCGGGCAGTACGCGCGGCAGTTTTCGCGTAGGTGGTTTGACAGAGAGGCGAGGAGGGTGAGGGAGTAGCGGATTCAACTTACTTACTGCTGGAAAGGTCGGGCTGTGCGATTTGAACTAAACTAACCCAAAAATATCCAAACAGGAGGGTTAGTTTGGGTTAGTTTGAACTCAACTAACCCAAAAATATCCAAACAGGAGGGTTAGTTTGGGTTACTGTTTGGATCCACGTGTTAGAGTTACTTTGGGTTAGTTTGAATTCAACTAACCCAAAAAACATCTAGCCCGCCCAAGAGGTGCTTATTTGGGTTAGTTCTTCTCGGGACACTAAAAAACACATTTTTCTCTCGCTCTCCCCGCAGCAGATCCCTCCCCACTTCCTCGAAGCTTCTCGTCCTCTCCCCCCCTCCCTCTCGCACCGCCCATGAAGGTACCTCGCCGTATCCGCGCTCCATCTGACCCTGTCATCCAAACACCTCTTTCGCTAGAGTTACTTCAGGGTTAGTTCAGGATTAGAATCTAACTCTAACCTTTAACTGAGTTAGAGTATCCAAACAGGGCCTTTGAGAGAGATGAGGAGGGAGAAGCGATACGGGCTGCTGGATTACTAGAGATAGGTGTTGCACGGAAGCCAAGAAATATGGTGATAGCGTGGGTTAGCCATGTACTAGTATGATGTAACTACACTGGGCTGCCGTGTTTCGTACTCTTCCAGTCCACTGTGGAGATGATTGGTTGATTTTATATCGCTGAATAATATAAAATATTATGAGTGAAGACGCTCCACCCCGAGGTTCCTTGCTCCTTCTCGGTCGTCGGGAATCTATGTTCTTCCACTCTATTTTTTACGTGAGCTTTGTTCATCCTTTTGCCAACACGCGACACATCTAGCATCAAGGTGCACGTGTCATGCAAGGATTGTTCCATCTATATGAAGAACATGTGGGACTGGAACTACGAGACGGACATGTACCTAGGAGTGGACGTGCAAACCTGTGTAACGTAGCGTAGTAAGTGAAGTAGAAAGGCACAAATAGTATGAACATGTGTGGCATATATATAGGCATTTGTCTCTTACTACCACTAAATGTTGTACGTGCAATGCCCGGTGATGTTATGGAGTACGTGACTAAGTACTCTACTACTACTATATTAATTGGAGGCACATATTAGGTTTTATATTTGTTTACGTGTATGCCCCGAGACCTTCCAACTAGACGTGTCTTTCTCTCCGGGTCGCACTTTGTATCGTTCATACCACTAGTACAGTAGTACTACTACGTGTGGTCTTCGACCCAGAAGTCGAGACGCTCTACCAAGCTGTTCATCTCCCACTCCTTTCGCTGACGTGTGCGACATCCAGCACGTGCCGTGTGTTTGGCACTCCTTCGTCATAAGAGTTGGAACGCTAGCATTCATTAGAAATAAAAAATAAATATAAATCACCAGTGATACTATACCACGCGGTTTCCTTGCTCCTCGATATCGGAAAGAATACTTCCGCTCGCCGACATGTGGGACGTCGACCATCCTGCTCCACTTGCCATGCCCGCAGAACTCCAAGGGAGACTCACCCCGGTCGTCGTGCCACAGTAATTACTAATGAGCCGTCAAATCACAGGCCCAACCTTACCCACTGTGAAGTTGCTCGGACGAAGGAACCATCATGACTTTGAATTCCGCTTCTTGAAGAAAACTACTGTACCAGCAGTACTACTAGCTACAGTAGTTACTCCAGCAGAGGCCTCCTTTGGTTCATAGGATAGGAATTTTATAGGAATACGAAAATCATAGGAAGTGAGATGACATGCATCTCAATTCCTATAGAGAAAGATATGCCATTTGATGCATAGGATAGGAATTTTTCCATTGAGTCTAGGCTAATGTACTGGTAATTTTCTCTAAAAACTACAGTAGTAACTAGTAGTACTGTTACATGCTCGTAATTAATTAAACAAACGTACGGGCGACACAGACACACACACTAACTACTAGTACTACTACTTCCACATGCTGGCCAGACACCGTCGTTCTCCTTCCCGGCTTTGTCGGCGACACCCCACCGTACTTGGATCTCCACTGACCTCTCTGCAGCAGCGCGTGCATCCTCTTCTTTCTTGCGGTGGCGGGCCTCTCTTTTCTTGCGTGCTTTCTGACTTTTCCGCTCCCTCTATGCGGCTTTGGCCGCCTCTTGCTCTACCGCCCATTCGGCCTTGGCAGGTTCAAATTCCGCCCACATAGGTGTGAGGCCGCGAGCGGCAATGAACTCGGCACGGCGGGATGCCACCGCTTGCCTACCATTCTATGTGCGGTCGTGGGCGGCGAGGAACTCGGCGCGGCGGGATGCCATCGCTTCCTTACCGGTTAGTGTGCGGCGCGGTGGCATGAACGATGCTTGGTGACAGCTCTGGGGTGGAGTGGCCGGACAACCGTAAAGTGCATTGGTTTGTCAAGAGCTCAAGTACAGAAGACGAAGGAAATTTGGATTCCCCTTCAATCCTGGTCATTTATTACCGAGTAAAATGCATTGGAGGTCATTGAACTTGTCTTGATAGCTCACATTGATCATTGTATACGAGATATGGTGATTATACGGTCACTGGCTCAGCGTATAGCTCCGTATTTGTCTTATTGACCAGTCAAATAGTCCGCATGCGCCTCATCAGCTCGTGTTCTTTATCTATCTATCTATGCAGGCCTACCTGTCAGTGGAGAAAGAAATAAAAACCAAAATTATGCGTATGTGACATTACTGTTTAGACGTTTGCTAGAGGCCTCCGCGAACACCGAGCATGTATTCACCTGGATCAACACCAACGGTCATACTCGTGACTCGGCGCCTTGCTCATGTATATCATCCATCACAACGACAATCTATAAAACAACCTAGCTAGAGAGGGTACTATGGTGCGTAGTATGTACTACCGTGAGCAATCGATCATAGTGCCATTGCACACGAGTGTGTGTCTGATCGATTCGTCCATTATTCATAAGTTATGTATGGTTGTGTGGTGTCTAATGGTGGTCGTCGAATGCTAGCTATCGACAAGAGCGGTTGCATGGACGCCTGGTTGTCAATATGTGCCGCATACGCTTCAAAGGCTCGTCATCCATGAGTTCACATTTTACCACCATGCCAACGTCTGACCACCCTGGCCTACCGAAACCCCTTCCATCGCTAGCGCGCGCTTCCTGCGTGAAACGATCACCGTCTCTCCAGAACGTCAATGCCGCATTCACCGGCCTTAACTGCATGTGCAGTTGGTGTGTCACTGACATGCGGGCCTGATGCCCGTTGGGCCCACATGTCAGTGAGACAAAGCACCTGTGGTTAAGTCACTGAAGCAGCGTCCGCATACACGCCCGACGTGACCTCTCACTGGCGCCGGCATTGCAGCAGCACGACGGCCGAGAGAGTGCCACCCGCACGACATCCCGGTGCAAGCGATTGCTCCGCGTTACACCCCGGCTACCGACGAACCTACTTCGGTGCCAGCCGTCCATCCGTCTGCCCCAGCTCCCAGCCATAGCCAAAGACCCACACTCATTCTCCTCCGGTCCCTTCCTTCTGTTGGCACCACTCCAACCATGGCCTCCGGGCACTCCAAAGCTCTCTTGGACGTACTGTCGCAGGAGCAGACGAAGGACATCGGTGGCTCCGCTCCAGGCGCGCTCCAAAGCCCTCTTGGACATACTCTCGCAGGAGCAGACGAAGGAGATCGCCGGCTCCCCCCCGGCCGCCCTCCGCCGCAATGACCACGAAGCCGGCGCGCGTGCGCGGGCGCAGCCGGTAGCGAGGAAGAGTAGTACATGGTAGGTCGCCACCGCTCTGGTCCCAGGAAGGCCACCGCTCCTCCACTCAGTCGACGCCAAGCTTGGAGGGATAAAAATCGGTGGCCGATTAGCCGCTTGACGGTGACGTGGAAGCGGAAATCTACATAACCTTGTGCTCCGGAGGAGGAGGTTATCGAGGCGGATAAGGAGGAGGCAAAGGCAATGGCCGACTTTCTCGGGTTCAGGGCCGGACATGGTGGTCGGGGCCCGGCGATCGTTTAGATTAGGTTTACAGTAGGTTTTAGTACGGTTTGTGCGAAATATGTAATGAATTTCGTCCAGTTTATAGGAAAAGTTCATGAAATGTAATGAATTTCATCCGGTCAATTTGAAATTTGCTTTGTTTGCACGAATTTCGTCCGGTTAGTTCATATAGTTCTCGAAAGGTATGCAGGCAGCATTGGATGGCATCCACCAGTGTCCTCGGACAGATGCCGGTGTAAATTTGAGGGCCAGCGCTGGAGATGCCCTAACTATCGTGCTATAATCGCTAACAGTGCTCCATTATTTCGCAGGGAACAGTTATCCCTCGATCAAAATCAGATCCGCCGTGTTTCGCACTCCTCCCACGTAAGAGTGTAGACTCTTGCTTACATAAAAATGGAGCAAGTGGACGGCACTGTAGCACGTCATATCACTCAAACTAGCCCACCTAACGCGTGGGAAAGCACCGCCCTCATCATTTTGTTCTGGATTTCTATCAATCGATCGCACGAAAATGTTACGCTTTGCAAGTTCAAAAGGAAAAGGAGGCACACTTACAACTCGTACGCATCGCGTTCACGTCGCACCCCCGATAGTCCGGCTCGCACGCCACTCACCATAGGGGACACGCGTTGTCTTGCATTTTCACTAACATGTGAGACTGCAATTGAATAAACCGTCGATAACCGAAATCTAATCGCTCGGCGGGCATCGGCTGAGAGGAGAGAGACGGGGGAGGGATAAGAGATCGCCCGCCCGCCGTGCACGGACTCCAAGAAATATGTGGTGATAATGTGAGGTGGGCTATGCGGGAGTCCGCACCGCTTCCAAGCCCGCTTCTTACCGCCCTGGCCCACCAGAACCCCTCCCCCACCCCGCCACCTCCCCGCGCGCGCTCCCCCCTCAAAGGCCAGCTGCCCACATTCATAGCAAGTACTACCAGTAAAATTATGTGCTATAAAGGGCATGTACAATGGTTGATAAGATAGTCTTATCATAAGTCTTGCATGTAATTTAGAGATGACAAAAAAACATGTGTACAATGGATCATCACTTAGCCTTATCTTCAATAACTAGTTATTCCTAAAAACATGGTGAAACATATTGTGCTAAGAGATCATCTCTTGTCTTCTCGACAAGCCCGCTTATGTGGAGGAGAGAGAGGCATTGAAAAAGTCAAGGAGTGGGATCTGCAGGAGCTCGTCTCTACACGTGCTCCTAGGTATAAAAAACTAATTCTAAAAAAAGAGGCATAAAAAACAATTGTGTCTAAAAAAAGAAAGGTAAAAAACATTTGAGAGGAAATAGATAGAGAGAAAGTGAGAAAAAGTTGTAACCTTATAGTCAACACTATGGTAGTATTACATGAAGAAGGAGGGAGTGGTGCACATGCCAAGTTCACTGGGCTGCCGTGTTTCACACTCCTCCGTGTAACAGTGGAGACAATAGGTTTCATCAAAAATAAACAACGAATACTCGTTGCTCGTCCACTATATCGGAAAGAATACTTTCATTCACCGACATGTGGGACGTCGACCATCCTCGTCCACCTGCCATGCGAAAAATTATCCTGGTCCACCCCGGTCGTAGCGCAGGCTCAACCTTTCCCACTGTAAGTTAGTCGGACGAAGGAACCATCATGACTTCGTTGAATTCCGCTTCTTCAAGAAAACTTACTCTACCCGCAGTACTGCTACCACACGCGAAGATTGGACGGCACTGTACCACGTCATATCACTAAAACCCACTAGGCCAAACTAGCCCGCCTAGGATCTGTACTCCCTCCGTTTCAAAGTTAGTAGTACAAAGTTGACTCATCTATTTTGAAACGGAGGGGCGTCTCTGTACTGCTATGATTTTGTGTTGTACGTCTCTGTACTTTTGCTACAATTTTCCTAACCTATGAACCAAATGAGGCCTGAATGTATTCGTGTCGACTATTGTCTGATCAATCGCTAAGCCTACAATTTTAGGAGCTTGGGCTATTGGCAAGTACTATAGCTCGCACAGTAGCTAGCCTATTAACACCAAGAATCATCAAATAAGCCCTGCTGATATGATAAATAGTTCAAACTTACATCTAAGCATGCCATATATTACATCAAAAGCTGGTGAGGATACATCTGTTTCCATAACTCGGAGAGGGTTCGCATGATTCACTATCAAACAAAAGTACTAGCAACTACTGCCCACACAAGACAGTGCACTAGCCCTAAGATGGTTTGATAACACACATCGTTCTGGTAATTAAACAGAGGGCAATGAAAACTACCCTGAAGGATTAGCGCGACCAACTATTTCTTGTCATCGATCTCTCGGGCAATGACCACAGCACGGACAGCGGCA
This sequence comes from Aegilops tauschii subsp. strangulata, assembly GCF_002575655.3. NCBI lineage: Eukaryota > Viridiplantae > Streptophyta > Magnoliopsida > Poales > Poaceae > Aegilops > Aegilops tauschii. The sequence continues at coordinate 75,007,095 of NC_053041.3, forward strand.
TGGGAATCGATCTCTGGGGCGATGTCCACAGGACTGACCGCGACATCGGAATCGATCTTTTGGGCGATGTCCACAGGATGGACAGCGGCATCGGAATCGATCTCTGGGGCGATGCCAACTAAACGGACCGCGACATCGAAAACGATCTCTGGGGTGTTGTCCACAAGACGGGCCGCGACATCGGAATCATCAAGGACGTCCACCGGCACCTGCACAACCCTAACATATTAGCAAGCACATTGCAAATAATCAAAAACCACAACTTTCATTTTTTACCTTGTGCCGCTCACCGGGGGATCCCATCCCTCCGGGGGCCATCTCTTCGTCCTCGATGGGGGCCATCACCTTGCCAGGGGAATACTGCTTCTCAACGGCGACTATCTCCTCAAATTCGGCCTTGAGCCACGCAAAGGTGGCCATCAGAGTTTCTGGGGTAGGCACGGTGGAGCCCTTGCTGTTCTTCCAACTTTCTTTGAGGAGTTCGTCCGCCAACGTCGTCAACTCTTTGGCCAGTGCTTGTTTCTTGGAGTTCTTCGTCTCCATGGGTTGGCCCGCCAACATGGTCAACTCATTGGTCGGTGCTTGCTTCCTGGAGATCGCTGTCTCTAGTGGGTTGTTCGGCGGCAACTCTTTGCCTAGTGCTCCAGGATCCATCAATGAACTGACAAACAAAAAGCAATCGAAAGGAAACCACAATCGCAATGAAAACGGGAAAAGAATAGGCTGTGAGAATCGGACGGTGCTTTGCAAAAAGAAGATTCTTGGAATGAAAATATAGCAGCATCACTGATTCGCCCACCTTTCCTTCATCGGTACGGAAGAAAAATGGCAGAAGTGAGTAGCTTGGAGTGAGGTTTTCTTCAAGAAAGGGGAGAAAGGGCTTCAACGAGCGTTCGAGTGAAATGATGGTTGCTTCGTCCAGTCCAACTTTGAGGCCACTTTACCACTGCTGGTAAAGGTGGCGGTTTTGGTCTATGACCGGTGAGTTTCGATTGTAGCACCTCACTGTGATTTGGTGGATGGCATGCAGGCACGGATGCTTTGATGTCCCGCATGTAGATAGAGCGGCAAGTCATATATGAGTGGTCAATATTTTGCACTGAGACCAAGGCGGAGAGGAAAACGAGAAAACTACGTAATTAATGCATGAGTTTAATTAGGGTAGTTTTGTAAAGTACGAGATACATTCCTCCAATCGCAAAATGCCTTGGTTGATGAGATTTGAGATTTGAGCCCTATAAACCGGAAGGGAGATTTGAGATTTGAGATTTGAGATACTACACGCGGTGTAGTCTAGTCACTTGTTGGAATCTCTAGTATACCGCATGATTCTTTGCTTCTTCTTAATACTACGTACTACTTCGCCGACATGTGGGACAGCCAGCAGCATCCGGGTCGACGTAATACGTGTCATGCACCAGATTAGAGTGCGAAACGGAAGGGGGCATCACCCCGATCGATGGACAGCCTCGACGCGGAGCAGTCGGTGCACTGGGAAGCGGCGCTCTCTCGGCTGTCGTGCCGCTTCAAAGCTAGCGCCAGTGAGAGGTCGCCTCCGCTCTGGCCGGGCATTAATGCGGCACTGACGCTCCAGGGTGACGCTGACCGTTCCACACGGGAAGCGCGCGCTGGCAAGGGAGTATAGGTTTTGAACCGTTTCATGTGTAGTACTGGTAGTTTGCAAAACTACTCAATTATTGCACTCGGTTTCCTAAGAAATTGTGGTAAAAAACGTTACTCCACAGCCCGCTTCCCTTCTCCTTCCTCTTCCACCGCCCGCGCACGTCCGCGGGAATCGACCGGTCAACCCTTATATTCGAGTGCTAGCACAAAAAGATGCATGCATGGCCACTAAAATTTCCAGATTAAACAGCCGCTTCGGCGGGAGTATGGCGTATGTTGTTACCTTCGGCCGGGCCATGGCTAACGGGCGACGGCGACCAGAGAAGAGGCGGCGGGAGGGGAATGAATGCAGCTACTGTTTGGGTTCGCCGTCCCGCTTAAATAAATGCGCAGCATCACTTGTACCTGCGGGAGCACAAATTGTAACATACGTGTCTGCTTAAGTGGGCGTCACGTAACTAGTGTGTGTGTGTGAGAGAGAGAGATTCTGAGAGACAGAGTGCATGTGTGCGAGTCTACTCTTCGGACATGTACTCAACCTTTTGCATCGGGATATAAGTATAATGGTGTTTACTTTAGCTAGTGATTTACGTGGCCATGTTAACGTGGTTGTGTAAAAAAATGTCACATCCTGCTCGTGATTTGCGTTATATAATTACAAGCAAGATGCTCGTGCATTGCATGGAACATCAATATGCACTTTTTAAAAAAACACATGTTGTGATTTACCCATGCAGGAGTAATCCCATGTGTAAAAACTAATGATATTTTGAGAATTTTATCGGAAAACTGGTATCTCGAGTATGTCATCGAAAAAATGAAAGATGAGAGATAAGGTGAGGAGGAGTGGAGCGTGGTGGTGACTGGTGGTCAGAATGGGCGGAGGCATGGGGATGGACGGCGCCGGCAGGCGGCAGCGGCCACCATGCTTGATTGTTCCTGAGACATTCTTTTTTAATTTCTTAGCAATGAGGTATGGGAGATAAGGATGTGGAGAGAGGTGCGGCTATCTTTTGTAAAATTATCATAGTTTGCTTTCTATCCGTCAGATATAGATCAGACGGTCTATATTACAAGATGGCAGGCACACCATCATCGCCAACTCGGTTTTTTTATAAGGGTACAAATGATAAGTTTGCTAACTACTAAAGTAAAGTGGAATTTGTGCATTAGATAAAGATGCTAGCTAGTGTGCGTTAGAGATATGAGTCGAGTGGATCAGAAGGCTGAGTTATGGGTGTGGGTGTGAGAGAGATGAAGAAAGGGTGCATGTGACTCACATACAAACAAATATCGGAGAGAAATGAGATCCCGAGAGACGGAGTTTTGTGTGTGCGAGAGAGAAAGATATTTCAAAACGAGAGTGATAGCTAGACAAACATATGATGGAACGCAAGATATCTCTAGGGAGAGACAGTGTATGTGAGCGACATGCAGGAGAACAGTGGAGAAATATGAGACCCTGGGAGACAGAGTTTGTGTTTGTGTGTGAGAAAGAGATATTTAAGAGGAAGAGTCATAGGTTCTCATAACTAAGGAGCGAAAGACATCTCTGTATTAGGGGTGTGCGAGTTGCACACAGGGGAATAGTAGAGAGAAATGAGACCCCGGAAGACAAAGTTTTGTGTTTGTGTGAGAGAAAGAGATTCCACATGGAGAATCATAGTTAGAGACACATAGCAGGGAGCGAGATATACTTAGAGAGAGATAGAGTGATGAAGGTCGAGGGAGGGAGTACCGTCAGTGTGTTACGAAGATAAAATATCATTGTCGACATACAGGTAGCATGAGAGATACCCGAGAGACGATGAACGCGTATAGGTCTAGAGAGATAGTCCTATATAAGCATGAGTGATAGTTATATGAGACGAATATCTGGATTAAATGGGATTCAAATATTTAAACTGGAGATCACGACATCGATAATATCATAACGCAAATTGGTGTATCAAACATGCATATTCATTTGAATTTCGGGACACGTGTAATGTTATATAGTTTATTAATATTGGTGATCCATAGATTCTTTAATTAGAAACAATGCATGGTTTATATGCAATTAATGTCTAAACGGGATAAACTTTATGTTGCGTGTGTGAAACACATTATACATGTTTGAGAAGTAAAAAAACCCCGCACGAAACACACATTAATTGGAGATAGTTAGCGAGGAATGCATACATTGGATTTCAACATAAAGTGGTTTCAAATATTTGAAAATCCAAATTGATGGATACAACCATATGAATCTGAGATCATGCCATTTGTAAACCATATTTATGTATAAAGGGTGTTGTGCTTTTGAAAGTATATATAAAAAAATGATGTATATAGAACTGTATTCCAATCGAAAATGGACCCCGCCCGAAAAAAATAGAATACAAACGGGATTCAAATTGAGTTGGCACGGTAACCGTGCACTCTGCAAAATTTGAACGAAGCAGGGAAAGTCGCAGTAACCGCCCGAAACCAAAATCTGCGAGATGGAAATTACTACTACCTATCCCTGCCACGCAAAGCCTATCTGCTCGATTTCTATAGGTTTCGATAGGGGTAGGTTTGTAATTTCACTCGAGCGTGACATAACCGCCTCTCACCCGGATTCATGCACGGTGGGCGCCAAAACACAGTGTGTCCTCGGCCGAAATCGACTCCCTCCCCGATTCATTCACGGTGGGCGCCAAAAACAAACTCTCGTCTGCAAATATTTGGTGTATGTAAGATTACCGTCCTATCCCCAACCGACTAATATTGCTGTGATGTAGGAAATTTGAAACGGGGGCTAAGTTTGTAAATTTCCTCGCATTTGAGACAAGCGCGCCCTGAAGACATGGTTCCCCCTTCCTCTCCACCTCCATTTCCCCATTCGTACTCCGTGGGCGCCAAAACACCCTCTCCACCCCAGCCTCCTCCGTCCGCCACCCCATCCACCACCGTCCTCCTCCACCATGCCGGAGCTGATACCCCGACGCCGCCGTCCATTACAAGAGATCGATCTCTCTCATCCACGGCTTCGGACCGGGATCCTTGCATCCCGTCCTCTCGCTTCATCCCCGCCGTCGTCCACCTTGCCGGCGCCGCTCGTACGACCGTCTCGTCCACCACGCCCTGCCGCCACCGTCTGCCCTCCTAGATCTGTTTCCACGCTGCCGACAGCCATCGCTACCGCAGCACCGTCAAATCCTCAGCAGATGCATACACGACGCCGCACCAGAGGAGGTACTCTTTCGTATCTGCTCAACTTATTTATCGCAGCAAGAAAATAGATCGCCACTGCTTTACTCTGATTTCTTATCCATCACTTACTTGCTAGTTGAGCGCAAACATTGGTTGCAAAGTTGCCTTTGTCCGGTTTGCACCATCAGATCCGCCATGGCACGCTCAACACTATACTCCCAATGCTTATGGTTTCCCCCTTTTATATTCCACACTAGTTAAATCACAGTAGACTAAATTTCAAAATTGGGTCAGTCGATTTTTCAGAGCTCGCCGGAGTTTGCCGGTGCGAACGAAGGGGCTGGGGTGGGGACTTTGGTTGTTGGGGGGGCGGTGGTGGGGCCTCGCCGAACGAAGAAAACTCGATGCGGGTGGGGGCGGGGTGGGGGTGGGGGTGGCAGAGGAACACAGGCGGTGGGGGCCGATGGTCCGGCTGGCGGCCTGTACGGTGTTCTGTATGGGAAGAATCAGAGACGAGGAAGAAGGAGGGTTAGGAGACGTAGGATCTTCATCCAACCGCCTGAAATGGTCGACTGACCCAAATGCAGACATGCCTTTATATTCAGTACCATCATCGTACATGTTAGCACTGCTCCTGAATCGATCAAGCTAAACAACGTGCCACTCATAATTCCAAACTTGTTGCTCAAGTACGAATCTGATATGATGCTGATATTACTAAAACAGATAACATTTAATTGGTCAGCTAATGTTCCTACTTTACTTTCGAAAAAGCACGTCCACCACATATAGAGAGACAGCAGGGAGTTGCTTTCTTAATGCGCTCTGGTTCATCATGTGTGGGCACTGCGCAACGAACATTTTATTATCCAAAATCTGCTTGCTCTTCTTTACCATGTTCCTCTTCCGTTCTTCTTTAATAAGTACTCTCTCCGTTCCTAAATACAAGTCTTTGTATAGATTCCACCATGGACTACATATGGAGCAAAATGAGTGAATCTACACTCTAAAATGTATCTGGATACATCTGTATGTGATCCATAGTGGAAATCTCTACCAAGACTTTTATTTTGGAACGGAGGGAGTATGATAGTAGTAAAGTATGTTCCTTGTAGTGAAGATGAGCAGGGACATTTGCAGTGTAGAGGTATATACGGTCGGTTGGTATGGACACTTTGAACTCGTCGGGCCTCTTTGATTCGTAGGATTTTGTAAACATGGGAATAGGATTTGTAGTGGCCTGCCCACTTGAATCCTATAAGAATAGCAAGAAAACGCGGGGAGCTGTGTCACCTTTGAGAGTTACACTGATATTAACAGTACCGGACCTTCAGTTGAAGAGAGCTGGTATCCGAAGCCTTTCTAGCCGTACCGGCAATACTAGCACATATATTCCAGCAAGTTCCACTTTGCTGATTTTACTCTGATGCTTATGGTTTTCCCGTTATATCTACACTATGATCTGTGTAGCTGCTTTGTGTCGCACTAGCAGTCCACTCTTGAAGCTAAACACCGCGATGACTTACAAAATTGGCACCAAGGCATTGAGTGCCATTCTGGATGCAATGAAACTCATACGCTCCCCACCTGTTGACTCTTGTTCAGAATATGATCCTAATGACTCCTGTTCAAAATTGCCACATATAGAGAGACAACATGGAATTGCATTTCTTTGGGCGCTGTGATTCATCATGAGTGGGCAACCAACATTGTATGCAATTAAGCGGAACCTCAAGAATATGCTTCCTCTTCTGTTCTTTGACATGTTCCTCTTTTGTTATTCTGTATTTAGTACGTACAGTATGTTCCTTGTCAGGAAGGGGAGCAGGGACATCTGCAGTCAATAGCTGATAGGGCTGGCATGTACTTGATCGATAGGCTTTCAATTACTAGCGGCAATACAACACCGTATTTTCAAGCCAGTTCCACTTTCCCGATTTATATATCATGGTTATGGTGTACCCCTTTTATGTACACTATGATCTGCCTAGTTGCTGTGTGCTCTTGTTATCATGGTTTGGCAATAAACTCTCTATACAGTATATTTTGAACCTATCATCTGCCAACTATCCTTACTTCTGGAGCCTATTTTTTTGTGTACTTGTGCCAGATTCTGTAAATGCACGCACCATATTACAGCACACATGAGCTCTCTCATCAAAATCCAGTGATAGCACACAAGTGTTTACAGGGGCGCCCCTATATTAGAATATCCTCTGCATTACAAAGATAATCTCGCAACTATTTGTGTTTTCATGGTTCTCAGATATTATATGTAATTACCGTGAATATCAGAATCCGCGCATCAGAAGAATATTGTGGAACACTGCAATGACTTACAAAATTGGCACCAAGGCATTGAGTGCCATTCTGGATGCAATGAAACTCATACGCTCCCCACCTGTAGATTCTGGTTCAGAATATGATCCTAATGACTATTCTAACCTCGAGGAGTCAAAGGCAGATGGCCTGCCATGTTCACCCATCAAGGTGCCTGCTCTAATTTGGCAAGGTTTTATTGATTGCGCGTATCTTGCATATATTGTCTTGCATTTCTTCTACTTTGTTGCACCGCCATCTGCTTAGTTTACTCCACATATATGTCGAGATGCCATGCCCATCCATTATCAATACATATTCCATCTGTCATCATACCATGTTTTTCCACTCAAATGTTGTTCTTGTGCATCAGACATCAAAAAGGAAGAGGGTGATTGCCGAACCTGAAGGAGCACCAGCAAAGTCCTTGAAAAACGTGGTTGTGCCGGAGAAATCAGACAGCACCCCACTTATATTGGCTGTACAACCAGTGACACAAAACGTAGGACCGACTCCAGCAGACTGTACCCATACTTCACTGGCCACACCACTAGCCCCACCACACAGGACCTGCACTCCAGCAAAAGGTATGCCGATTTCAGTTGCCATAGCACGAGCCGTACCACAGAAAAATCCCACTCCAGCAAAAAGTACAACAAGTCCACCGGCCGAAGACCTATCCCAACTGCAGAGACGGCCAATTCCTGCAGATTGGAACCCCATTCCAGTTATTCCCAGTTTAAAAGACAATGTTTTCAATGTTGTTAGGGACTACGTGCATATATTCCCATCATTGGAAAATTATAGTGAAGACAAACACCATTTTCACATCTTCCTGTCCCACTTACGTGTAAGTGCTATTATTCATGGTGATTATTTTCCTGTTTTCTGCTGATTGAACACATCAATGATTTATGTTACATTGTTGTAAGTAGGCGAGGGTCAATCTGGATAGTCATGACGATAAAGCTTGCTTGCGCTTTTCAAGGAAGCATTGCAGCAGTATTGGTGTTACTTGAGGAAATCACACTTTGATGGCAAGTCTATAAACGAATTTCTGGTGAATTCTCCTTTGCTAAATTTAGAAGACATTGAATGGAAAAACCTTGTTATGCACTGGCCTCGTTCCGAGGATGAGGTACTGTCTATGATATCGCATGACAATTTGAACTTCTACTTTTCCGCATGTGCCTTACGGATCTTTTTTGCAGGAAATCTGCTGGAAAAAGAATTCCGGTTTGAAAAGAACGACATGATATCGCAAATATGCTGCCCGCTGCTTTGCTCTTGTTAGTACCTGTTGTCCTGTATCACTGTACTTGCATACATACCTGGTTCATTATGTGACAGCAGTATGCATGATAGCTTGCTTATCAATTGTTCGCTCCAAATTATCTGATCTGTATGAATGGTTACATTAGTGTAGAATATATCCAATGCCAATGAAATTTTTTAGCTCTGCATTGTTCTTGTAAGTACCTGCTGTCCTTTATCAGTGTACTTATATTGACAGGTAGTTGTTCAGGTACCATCACTCTGTAGCTTATTTTCCTTTGCCCTCCATTTTCTACACATAAGATCTATTTACTCTTACCATAAGGTTGGATAACACCGATGGTACTGAAGAAGTCTAGCTCTGCATTGCTCTTGGCTGTACCTTTTGCCTATATCGATGTACTTACATTTATAGCTACTTGGTTATGCAGCATCACTCTTCATCTTATCTTAAATATTCTCCATTTTTTCTTATATTGTCACATCTATATTTACTCTTAACAAAATGTAGAATAAAGGCAATGCTTATGAAGAAGATTCTGTGGTAAACTTCTTGAATTCCCCCCCCCCATCAGCATGGACAAGGGCTTTATAGAGCCTGCCTTCACCAATAACGTAAGTTTGTCCTTCTCAAGCCTTCAAACTTTGTTGTGTATATTTGGTTAGGCATGACTGCAACAGCTGTTTATTTTTGGTGTTTGCATCAAATTGCATGTTTAAAGTTTATTATGTACTCCAGTTCATAAACAAAATTTTGTCCTTCTCAATTTAAGTTTTTAGTTGTACAACCAAGTTCCTTATTCATACCATGTAAATTAAACTATACCGAGCAAGTGATCTTATTTTGCAAATCTGAAATGGGATAACTTGACAGCACACTAACCATTGATACTTATGAGTTCTTGATCTGTAATCCAGTGGTGTCGTGAAGCTGCCAACTCCTTCACAATGTCATTTCCTGCCATGTCTTTCCCTGAACAATACCATATTGTGTTAATGCTATTTTAAACTGTGTCACCTTATTCGTCAGTAAGAAATGTGATGAATTGTCAGCACTGGTAGTTGTATGTGCAAAACCTGTCATCTGTCTGCTTGTTTATCTTTCAGAGTGAGGAGGATATAAGTGTCAAACAAGTGGAGTCTCACCAGCTGTCTCAGCTGCTTGCACTGCGGCTCCCGAGCAGCGCTATCCTTTCTTGAACTCTATTGAAGGGTTGTCGGTTTTGTATATTATTTTGTCGGCGTGTTTATTTGCACTGGTGGCGATCTTTGATGCCCACTGTATGTAATCCGCTGTCTGCTTGTGCTTTATTATCATAGTGGCGAAGTTTGATGCCCAGTGGATGTAATATGCCGTAATTTCTTTATTGTATAGTCTAGGTTTTTTTTCTTATTCACGATGCTGCAGTTATTTTACTGTATATATATCATGTCTTCGCAGTAAACCGGCCAAACCGTAAAATTACGGTACATAATCGGGCCGTCATGCAAATCCCAATGTATGATCCGCATCATGGGCCCCGTCATCTTGGTCCGTTAACAGGCCTAAATGTAAACTGGCCCACTAGTAGATTCGGGCCTTTAATAGGCCGAGTAAACCGCCTGCCCTATTTTCCCAAGAAAACTCAATGGGCCTTTAGGAGGCTGAAAAGTAGGTTGGGCCTGAAACTTGCCGAACAGCTCACGGGCCGGCAGCAGGCCGAAATAGACCCCGACCCATGAATGTGCCAATCAAATCATGGGCTTATAACAGGCCAAAATTTTCTTGGTCCTTGTTTGGCCCAATCAGATTATTGGCTGCGAGCAGGACGGATGCAAACCGTGCCGTAGTTAGGCCCAACTATATGAAGGGCTTTTAACAGGCCGGAATTAATATAGGGCCGAAATGTTAAACGGGCCCTTAACAGGCCGAAACTAATATCAGGCCGAATTACTAAATGGGCCTTTAGCAAATGGGCCCAAAAGCGTAGCGTCTAGTTGACAGGCCGAATCTGATATGGGCCATAATTTAGCCCAAAGCATCTTAAAGGGCCAGAACTGATCTGGGCCGTAATTTGGCCCAAAACGTGGTAGGCTTTTAACGGGCCGGATCTCATATGGGCCATTATTAAGCCCGGAACGTGGTAGGCCATTAATGGATCGGATCAAATATGGGCCGACATTTGGCCCAAAACATGGCAGCCAGTTAATGGGCCGGCCTACTAGGGTCCTCAAAATCTTGTGGGCCTAAAGCTGAGCCGGCCCATTAATGTCGGCGAAATCTCGTGTGCCTTTAGCTGGGCTGGCCCATTATGGTCGACAAAAATATTGTGGGCCTTCACCTGGGCCGGCCCATTATGGTGCGCAAAAATCTGGTGGGCCTTTACCTGGGCCGACCCATTATGGCCCGCAAAATCTTGTGGGCCTTTAGCTGGGCCGTCTCATTATGGTCCGCAAAATCTTGTGGGACTTTTGTTGGGCCGGCCAATTTAAAATTTATGGGCCACTGTTGGGCCGTGCCACGTGTCGACGTATCATAGGCGCTTTGGGTCCAATGAGTGGATGACATCTGTCCCAACGGTGACCCGACACGTGTTTCCTCCAGCCAATGATGATTTACATGTGGAAAATCCCCTTTGGTCGGGGCTGTTAACGGGTTATCGGATCCAAAACCGGACCCGATAGCTTAACGGCGTTCCGTTACGGTGGATGCCACGTGTCGGTCACCCTTGACGAAAGCACTTCTGTGACGCACGATTTATCGTCATGGAAGTGGACACTTCTGTGATGATAATTTTGGTAATGTCATGGAACACTTCTACGACAGCACAGGTATGACTAGCTTGATTCTGTCATAAATTCGTCATGGATGTACATGCATGACAGAAAACGTGACCTACTGTGACAAACACGTATCATCACGGAAGTGTATTTTTTTGTAGTGCCTAGTCCTGTCTATGACTCAGATGTGGTATATATATTATCTTTTATAACTATTTGGTTCATTTAGTGTTTATGACAATTATGCCGACCAATGTGACATAGATTTTTTTATCTAGGAGGTATGTGAACCAGAAATTCCAACCGATCTTATTGTCGAGAGGTTAAATTTAGTTGAAGAAGAAAACAATTAATTGAAGGAAAAATTGAAAAAAATGAGGAGGAGAAGATGATATTGGAGTTGCATATTGCGGATGTCGTCGATGATCACAAGATCAGTATGGATGCAATGCGCTTGAAGATTAGAAAGATTAGAAAATATGCCTTTCATACAGAGGCTTGATATCATTATGCCGTTGCGATTATGATCGCGTTTGTTGTTGCATTGAAATGTTTTACATAGATTCAATGTATGGTTTAATTAGATGCTCTCGAGAGCTATATGTTGTTCAATGAGAACTATGTATGTACTTTGGTTTTAATGTGATTATGAACTTCTATTAATTTGGTCATATATCTATTCATGATGTTCTGTAATGGTTTTTGACACACTTAATTATATAAAATGAATGCAGATGAACCACAAATGGATGTACGGTAACAGACGCACCTCCGAGTACATTGAGGGCGTGCATAATTTTCTCGCAGTGGCTGAGGCAAACAAGTAGAATGGTTTTATGTGTTGTCCATGCCCTATATGTGGGAATAGGAGGTATTACTCTGACTCGAAAACCCTTCACACCCACCTGCTTTATAAGGGTTTCATGCCACACTATAATGTTTGAACCAAGCACGGAGAAAGAGGGGTTATGATGGAAGACAACGAAGAAGAAGAGGATGATGACAACTATGTGCCCCCTGAATATGGTGATGCTGCAACGGGGGAAGCTGAAGATCAAGAGGAACCAGACGATGTGCCCGATGATGATATTTATCGGGTCATTGTTCATGCAAAGATACATTGCGAAAGTGAAAGGAGAAGCTGAAGTTCGATCGCATGTTAGAGGATCACAAAAAAGGGTTGTAGCCCAATTGCGAAGATGGCAACACAAAGCTCGATAGCACATTGGAATTGCTGCAGTGGAAGGCAGAGAATGGTATACCTGACAAAGGATTTGAGAAGCTACTGAAAATATTGAAGAAGAAGCTTCCAAAGGATAACGAATTGCCCGATAGTACGTATGCAACAAAGAAGGTTGTATGCCCTCTAGGATTGGAGGTGCAGAAGATACATGCATGCCCTAATGACTGCATCCACTACCACGGTGCGTACGAGGATTTGAATGCACGCCCGGTATGCGGTGCATTGCGGTATAAAATTAGACGAGATGACCCTGGTGATGTTGACGGCGAGCGCCCCAAGAAGAGGGTTCTTGACAAGGTGATGTTGTATGCTCTTATAATACCATGGTTGAAACGTCTGTTCAGAAACAAAGAGCATGCCAAGTTCATGCGATGGCAGAGAGAGGACCGTAAGAAAGACGGGAAGTTGAGAGCACCCGCTGACGGGTCGAAGTGGAGAAAAATCGAGAGAGAGTACTGGGAGGACTTTGCAGGTGACGCAAGGAACGTATGGTTTGGTTTAAGCACGTATGGCATTAATCCTTTTGGGGAGCAGAGAAGCAATCACATCACCTGGCCTGTGACTCTATGTATGTATAACCTTCCTCCTTGGTTGTGCATGAAGCGGAAGTTCATTATGATTCCAGTTCTCATCCAAGGCCCTAAGCAACCCGGCAATGACGTTGATGTGTACCTAAGGCCATTAGTTGAAGAACTTTTACAGCTGTGGAATGGAAACGGTGTACGTGTGTGTGATGAGCACAAACAGTAGGAATTTGACCTGCATGTGTTGATGTTTGTAACCATAAATGATTGGCCTGCTCTCAGTAACCTTTCAGGACAGACAAACAATAGATACCACGCATGCATGCACTGTTTAGATGACACCGAAATTATATACCTAGACAAATGTAGGAAGAATGTGTACTTGGGGCATCGTCGATTTCTTCCGACAAACCATCAATGTCGAAAGAAAGGCAAGCATTTCAAAGGCGAGGCAGATCACCGGAAGAAGCCCGCCATCTGTACCGGTGATCACATACTTGCTATGGTCAATCATTTACAAGTAATCTTTGGAAAGGGTCCCGGCGGACTATCTGTTCCAAATGACGCTGAGGGACGCGCACCCATGTGGAATAAGAAATCTATATTTTGGGACCTACCCTACTGGAAAGACCTAGAGGTCAGCTCTTCAATCGACGTGATGCATGTGATGAAGAATCTTTGCGTGAACCTGCTAGGCTTCTTGGGCGTGTATGGGAAGACAAAAGATACACCGGAGGCACGAGAGGACCAGCAACGTGTTCACGGAAAAGACGACATGCCTCCAAAGCAGTATGGAGGTCCTGCCAGCTACGCTCTTACCAAAGAAGAGAAGGAAATCTTCTTTCAATGCCTACTCAGTATGAAGGTCCCGTCTGGCTTCTCGTCGAATATAAAGGGAATAATAAATATGGCGGAGAAAAAGTTCCAGAACCTAAAGTCTCATGACTGCCACGCGATTATGACGGAACTGCTTCCGGTTGCATTGAGGGGGCTTCTACCGAAAAACGTTCGATTAGCCATTGTTAAGCTATGTTCATTCCCCAATGCAATCTCCCAGAGGGTGATCGATCCAGAAATCCTACCAAGGTTAAGGAGTGATGTGGCCCAATGTCTTGTTAGTTTCGAGCTGGTGTTCCAACCATCCTTCTTCAATATCGTGACGCACGTCCTAGTTCATCTAGTTGACAAGATTATCATTCTGGACCCTGTATTTCTACACTATATGTTCCCCTTTGAGAGTTTCATGGGAGTCCTAACGAAATATGTCTGTAACCGTGCTAGGCCAGAAGGAAGCATCTCCATGGGCCATCAAGCAAAGGATGTCATTGGGTTTTGTGTTTACTTCATTCCTGACCTTAAGAAGATTGGTCTCCCTCAATCGCGGTATGAGGGGAGACTGACTGGAAAAGGCATGCTAGGAGGGGACTCAATAATATGTAGGGACGGACATTCTTGGTCTCAAGCACACTACACAGTTCTATAGAATTCTACCTTGGTGACCCCGTATGTCGATAAACACAAGAACATTCTGCACTCCGAACACCCGGAGCAGTGTGACGACAGGATTACATGTGAACACATCAGGACTTTCAGCAGTTGGTTGAAACACGTCTTAGGGGTGACACCACTGTTTCTGATGAGATGTACTCGTTGGCCAGGGGACCATCTTCGACTGTATTGACTTACAAAGGGTACGAGATAACTGGGAATACATTTTACACGATCGCCCAAGATCAAAAGAGCACCAACCAAAACAGCGGTGTCCGCTTTGATGCAGCAACCAAGAGGGGAAAGGACACATATTATGGTTACATAGTGGACATATGGGAACTTGACTATGGACATGATTTTAAGGTCCCTTTGTTTCAGTGCAAATGGGTCAATCTGTCAGGAGGCGAGGTACAGGTAGACCGACAACACGGAATGACAACAGTGGATCTGAACAATCTCGGGTACACAGACGAACCATTCGTCCTAGCCAATGATGTGGCGCAGGTTTTCTATGTGAAGGACATGTCTACCAAACCAAGAAAAAGAAAAGATAAGGAAGCGAATACATCATACGATGAGCCAAAGCGCCACATAGTTCTTTCAGGAAAAGAGACATCGTGGGATTGGAGGGCAACACAGACATGTCTGAAGATTATGCAAAGTTTCATGAAATTCCTCCCTTCAAAGTCAAGGCTGACCCAAGCACCATCTTAAACGATGAAGATTATCCATGGTTACGGTGCAATAAGCAAAGGACACAAGCAAAGAAAAAGTGAAGACTTTCTCTCCACAACTATTATGATGATGCCTTTGATCTAGAATATCACTGCAGTTACATGTGAAGAAATGAAATCCTTTTGTAACATATGAGTTTCCGTATGAAACCCTGATACTTCGAAAGAGATTGTCCGTTTTGTACATGAAGTGCATCCATCTTTTGCAGTAACCCTCTCAACTTTTTAGCACATGCTATGTGGCTGAAATGATGATACAATGCCAACTTTTAACCTTTTCATAGTTCATTTGTAGTGCTTTTGAATTTTAGGGTCATTTAGCTTAACAAAATCACTAAATGCATGAAAAATACCAGATGAAGTCAGAAAGGGTCGAAAATTGATGATGTGTCTATGAATGGTTCATTTTGAACACACTAAAAGTCTGGAGTTCAAATAAGTTTAAAAAAACAAAATCCATTTGTAACAGCTATGTTTTCGTCCGAAACCCTGATACTTGGAAAAAGATTGTCCATTTTGTACACGAAGTGCATCCAGTTTTTGCTGTAACCATCTCAATTTTTTAGCGCATGCTATGTGGGTGAAATGATGATACCATGCCAACTTTCAACCTTTTTAGAGTTCATTTGTAGTGCTTTTCAATTTCAGGGTCATATAGCTCAAAAAATCAGTAAATGCATGAAAAATAACAAATGAAGTCAGAAAGGGTTGAAAATTGATGATGTGGCTTGAATGGTGCATTTTGAACACAGAAAAAGTCTGGAGTTCAAATAAATTCGAAAAATGAAATCCCTTTGTAACAGATGAGTTTTCGTCCGAAACCCTGATACTTCCAAAGAGATTGTTCATTTTGTACACGAAGTGCATCCAGTTTTTGCGGTAACCCTCTCAACTTTTTAGCACATGCTATGTGGGTGAAATGATGATACCACGCAGACTGTCAACCTTTTCAGAGTTCATTTATAGTGCTTTTCAATTTCAGGGTAATTTAGCTCAGAGAATGAACTAATAGCAAAAAGAAATGAACTAATAGCAAAAAGAATGAACTAAAAATAATCAATTAAAATATTCGGTTATGATCAACTAAAACAAAAATATAATATTGTTCAATAGCAAAAAGAATCAACTAAAAAGCTTTTATAAAACTCTAATAGCAAAGGAATCAATTAAAAAGTTTTTATAAACCTCTAGTATTTTTGAAAATACAATTATATAAAATTTATGCAACTAAAATTATCAAAGTATTTTCTGTTCAAAACATTAATAGCAAAAAAAATTCATAAAGAAATTTTTTGTTAGAAACTTTAATAGGAAACTAAAAAAAATTGTTTTTGATTAAAACAGATATTTAAAATAACCTAAAAATTACCAAATCGAATATAATGATAAAACAAAGTAATATTAAATAGCAGGAAAAAGAATCACTCAAAAATCTATTTTTATAGTAAACTTTTTCACAAACTAGTGATTCACACAAATTTCAAAAAATTCAAATTTGGAAACTAATGGCACTAAGAGAAAGTTTATAATTTTTGTGACCTAAAAGCAAAAAAGAATCACTGAAAATCAGTAAGTATTTAGAAGTAAGTAGAAAAAATAAAATGAATAAAGCAAAAAACAAAACAAAAAACTAGATTTTTTTTAAAAATGCCACCTAGTGGGCCACCACGGCCTGAATTCGACTAGAAACCAAACTAGCTTGTTGGGCCAGGATTCAGGCCCGCAGCAGGCCCAATAGGCCCACATGCAGAGGAGTGACAGATTAGGCCCGAATCCTGCAGTTGAGAGGAGCTCGAGAGGGTGGGCGCAACAACGCTTATAAACCACTCTCGAGCTCTCTCAGCTAGCGAGGTGGGACTAAACATCCCACCGCACCGCGTCAGCACAAAGCCTTTGGTCCCGGTTGGTAGCACCAACCAGGACGAAAGGGGTGCACCGGTACCGGTTCGTGGCACCAACCGGGACCAATGCCCCCCTTTAGTCCCGGTTGGTGCCAGCAACGAGGACCAAAGGCCCATGTTTCCCGTCCTTTGGGCTACCGAAAACTGACCTTTGGTCCCGGTTGGTGGTACCAACTGGGAATAAAGGGGGCATTGGTCCCGGTTTGTGGCACCAACCGGGACTAAAGGTTGGGCTATATAAGCCAACACTTAGGATTTTTGCAGAGTTCATCTGCGCAGTTGCCCCGACGACACCGAGCACATCGACGCTGCCAGGCTGCCCCGACGCCATCCGCCGTCCCCGCCGTCACCGTCGCCGTCGCCCCTGCCCTGAGCCCACACCCCTGCCCCGCCCCCGTATGTCGTCGCCGTCGCCCTGCCCCCCGAGCCCGCGCCCCTGCCCCGTCGTCGCCTTTGCCATCCTCGCCACAGACCCCGCACCCCTGCCCCGACAACGCCTCCCCTCGTCCCTGTTCGGTCCGGCTGGCGCCCCCTCCTCCCTGTCCTCCTCCATTTTCATGTTTTTTCGTCTCTATGATGATTTTTTGTTCATAGATGATATGTATGTGTATATGATGATATGTATGTGTATATGGTGATATGTCCTGATTTCTCACAATTTTTTTGTTCATACATATGATGATTTTTCTGCTCATAGAGAATCATATGATATTTTTTTGTTCATAGATGGTCATATGATGTTTTTTTGTTCATATATGATCATATGATGTTTTTTCGTTCATATGTATGTTTTTAGATGAGATGAGATGTCATGTGGAAATGTGCCATGTTTCTTTAAAAGAGTAGATAGATGGATGAAATGTAATATGCATGATGTTTTAAATTTTGAAATGTGCTATGTTTTTTAATATGTGATAGATAGATGTTTCATGGAGATGATATGTGATGGAAGAGAAATTTTTTTAGATGTGATAGGTAGTACTTTTTTGAATATTTTTTTGTTCATAGAATATTTACCAAGTTAAATGAGTTAATTAGTGTGAATTTTTTGTGGAGATGAGATGTATGAGATGTTTTGTGGAGATGAGATGAGGTCATATGTCAAAGTTTGAATTTTGACATATGCAACATTTGATCATATATCAAAGTTTGATCATATATCAAAGTTTGATCATATGTCAAAGTTTGAATTTTGACATATGCAACATTTGATCATATGTCAAAGTTTGATCATATGTCAAAGTTTGAATTTGGACATATGCAACAATATTTGATCATATGTCAAACTTTGATCATATGTCAAATTTTGAATTTTGACATATTCAACATTTGATCATATGTCAAAGTTTGAATTTTGACATATGCAACATTTGATCATATGTCAAAGTTTGAATTTTGACATATCAACAATATTTGATCATATGTCAAAGTTTGAATTTTGACATATATAGATTTATCAAGAATGCCCCCATTATAGATGTGCACAAGTTGATCCAATTTTTTTTCTGATCTCATCTATATTCTTCTATATGTCACGTTGTCTGTCAAAGTATTGAAGAAATCCATGGCTTCACCATTAGCCGGAAGTAACAGGCGTGTGATGCTAGGAAGCTCTTCAAAGTTGTTTTGGAATGGAGTTCCGGATAGAATAATTCGTTTTTCTCTACGAATTTCAGTAAAGGCCTTCCAAATAGCGATATTCAGAGGACTGTTGCTGAACTTCGTACCAAAAAGCTAATTATCCTATCCGGTACTCCGTTCCAAAACAATTTTGGAGAGCTTCATATCATTATGCGCCTGTTAATTCCCGCTAATGATGAAGCCATGGTTTTCTTGAATCATTTGACACTAGACAACATGACATGTAGAAGGGTAGATGAGATCAGGAAAAATATGGACCATTTTCTACACATCCAGAATGGCGCCATTTTGTTAAATCCCTTGTTTGACATTCATGAGAGAAGCGGTCCGGTCCGGTCGTCGGACATGTCATGTGATAGGTAGTATTTTTTTCATATAAAACTCCGGTAACTCTTCAACATGAGGGGGATGTCGATCAACCCCCTATCGCCCGACCAAACCCTATAAGCGTCGAGGCCACCCCAAACCCTAGAAGCGTTGTCGAGGCCACCCCAAACCGTAGAAGCGTCAAGGCCACTAATTAATATTCTTTGTTGTGATTAGCTAGCTAGGTCTATGTTTGCCACTAATATATCCATCTCTCATGTTTGTATATTAATTGACATGTTGTAATATTTGCAGAAACTATGGAGCAAAGAGACTTGGAACAAGAACAGTTGTTGGGGGACATAATCCTCGGCGGATGTGATGTCTTGTCGTATCTCAATGACACCGATGGTCTGGAAGGAGAGGGTGAAGGCTCCGGTGATCGAACAATGGAGGAGGAAGGACATGGTCATGATGGCTCTGATACGTCCATTTTGCATCATGCTTTTTATACCAACATACCATAGATCTTTGAGTTCATCTATCAAAGGCTGTAGATATACATCGATGTTATTTCCTGGTGACTTTTTTCCAGGAATTATCATCGACATTAACCAGTATGGTTGTTTCAAACACAACCAAGGAGGCAAGTTATATGGAATTAGAATCACTTGCCAACAAGAGTATGACACATTCATTATCCCATATGGGTTGAACCCATTAGATGCAAGCCCAAGCCTTACATTCCGTGCATCCAAAGAGAATCCTTCAGAATAAATGTTATCAAAATGCTTCCATGCCAAAGAATCTGCAGGGTGCCGCATTATACCATCATCCACACGGTCGTCCTTATGCCATCTCATATATGATGATGTAGCCTCGGTCATAAATAGACGTTGTAGCCGTGGAGTGAGTGGGAAATATCTTAGAACTTTACGGGCCACTTGCTTCTTCCCTTTATAATTTGTCCTCTCGACATCTGATTCATCAGTGGCAGCAGCTTTCCATCTACATTCCTTACAGGTCGGACAGTAATCCATGTCAGCATACTCTTTCCGGAATAGCACACAATCATTAATGCATGCATGTATCTTTTGGTAGTCAAGCCCAAGATCCCGGATTATCTTCTGAACTTTCTCGAGAGAATTTGGAATACAATGACCTTTTGGAAGCGCTTCTGTGAACAATTGAAGTACTGCCTCACATGCCCTGTTGCTCAACCCAAACAAGCACTTTATCTGGTAGAGTCTCACAATGAAATAAAGCTTTGTGAGCTCCTTGCAACCAGGGTACAACTCCTTTTCAGCATCCTTCAACAAACCAAAGAAAGCCTTGGCACATCCACCTGCCTCTTCGTTACTTCTACTTCTGCAGACCCTTCTGGGATATTACCATCATCATGCAACATCTCTTCACTAGTACCTTCACCTGTGGTTTTGCTACTTTCTGGCTCGGTGCTACGTATGAAAGTGTTGAGCAAATCACGAACTGCAAAGTCATCACCTCTCACCCCTTCACCTTCAGATCCTTCAGCCGTACTTTCGTCATATGAATCCTCTCCATGGTATTTCCAGCAAGTATAACTGGGATCCATCCCATTCATGAGCAGGTCAAGGTGTACTTCATCCCTTTCCTTGTAAATAGCATTGAGACATCTTCTACATGGGCATAAAGCGGTTGATCTTCCAGGACTACCGTCAAAAGCCAAATCTAAAAATTCCTTAGTGCCACTCTGCCACTCCGCGGAATCCCTATTCATATCCATCCAACTCCTATCTCGAGCCATCTAGCTGATTTTAAACTATAAAATTAGATAAAGGATTTACACACTTGTCAGGAAAGTGAATCTGAAATATGGAAATAGTATGTATAATAGAACAGAATAGTAGTCCATTTAGGACATGAGCTATTTTTCTCAAAATAATACAGATAACTTTTGAGCCTCATAGATACTCGTACTACACGAAATTTGGAATAGTAGTTATATTTGTTTATAGAATAGGATTACAACATATGCATATTAGGTATTAGCAAAACAAGAGGACACAGTACTGAATGTAACTTATTTCATTCAGACTAAGAAAAAGAAGAAAATTTGAGAATGTTGACATAACCGAAACAAACCTTATCAAATTTAACATTAAACGCTATGCATATAGGTATTAGCAAAACGAGAAAATATGTGTACAGAAAGTAACTTATTTCATTCAGACTGAATAAAAAATGAAAATTTGAGAATGTTGACATAAAAGAAACAAACCTTCTCACAGGTCGTCCTTGACGCAACAAGGAACTGGCTTCTTCCTTATCCTGACTTCGACCTTTCCTGGATACAATTTTTCTAAGGATGAGTAAAAGGTGAACCATAATACAAAGTAATACCATTTGCTGCATACAAGAATTATGTATCAGCTTTTATGTGAGCCCAAATCTGACGAGATAACTCAATAAATTTTGGTATGGGAAGCATGTTATGAAATCCAAAGCAAGGCTGGGTATGCAAAGATCACAATGGAACGAAGCCTCATAACTAAAAACTAGACAGAAAAAAGACTAAATGCATAGGCACATGGCATTAAACAATTGTCTGATAACTACATTTACTATAACTGAAAGAGAATATTTAACTGGGGAGCATAGGGTGAAGGTCTCAATCGGAATTAGATCATATCTAGTGCCACTTCCTGATCAAAGCTTTGAAGACTATTTTTGGGGGTTAAATCCATATTCCTGTTTACCTTTCACTCTAGCAGGCTATCAACAATTTTACCTGAAGCCTGCGGCTGCCCACCGGAGGAGCACAAGTGTGTATCGCTAGCGGCAGGTGTGAGTGCGTTTGCGGCTGTCAGGGATGAGGGGACGAGAGAGAGAAGATGCAGTTAAACAAAAGGGCGGAGCTTTTGCTGAAGCTCCGGTTTGAGGGAACAAGAAGCCAGATGAAGATGGCCAACTGGCTATTCTTGCTGCAGGCCACAAGGCACTATATGATGACATGGTCCTTGCATTTGATGTACTTGGGAAAAAGTGTTGAAAGGCAGAGCTGATTCAGGCTAAAGCGGGATTGAGGGCTGAATGTTTAAAACTACATGCCATGGGCATGCATATATTCTTGTAGTTCATCCAACCATGTGGCTTATCATCGTACAATTGATATGTGCATTCAAAGGTTGATGCCTGATTGTGCTGTAAGATGTAGCTGCAAGTTTTGAATAAAAGAAAAAATACCTGACGAGAACAGAGGAATACAGTAGAAGAGAGGAAAACAGAGCAGATGAGACCGGAATAGTTGTAGATCTGGAAATCACGCCACGGGCTGTCCACGGGAGCGGCGGCAATCCCGCCCTTCCGACAGGTCGCGGCCATCCGGCGACGCGACATGGCGAGCCCCAGTGCGTTGGTGACTGCCGGCCCTAAAGTTGATCTGGTCGGTGCCGCGCGGCAAGCCCCGGTCCGGAGGCGACCTCCAGCGTGCCGCCGACCGTCGGCCCTGAATCTGCTCCTGTCGGAGCCGCACGGCAAGCCCCAACGCCGAGGCAACCGTTTTCCCTAAGCTGCTCCCGCCGGCACAGCTAGCTGTGGTGCAGCAGCCATCAACCTATTCCCTCCGACGTGCGCAAGAGGCAGCAGCGCTACTCACAGTCCCTGCGGCGCGCGGCCCTCCCTCCCCATCTTAATTGGAAGCAGTGAAAATTCCCCTTTGTGCAGGTGAGAGGTTCATGGCCCCCAGGTAGTCAGGTAGATGGGATGGAGATTAGGCGACGACGGCGACTAGCAGGTAGAAGGTCAAGTGGGGCACCCCATCACGGGAACAAGAGAGAGGTAGAGAAAGGATTTACCGATGTACGTACAAGAATCTTCTCGTCGACCAACGCTGCGAAGTCACCGATCTCGTCTACCAACGCCGTGAAGCTGCCATGACGGAGGAAGAAGTAAACCTGATTTCCTAATAGGGTGAAATCAGATTATAGTCCTGTTTAATCCAGATTGAAAGCAGTTATAAGGAGTTCGTGCAGCACCTCACCGTATCCGTGCGGGAAAAGTAATTTTTGCCGGGAACGAGAAGGTCTCTTCATGGGAAATAAAGCAACCGGCTAAAAAATTTTGGTGGGAAACGAGAAGTCTCTTTACCGCCAAAGTCCAAAGGCAACCGGTGTGGAGTGGGCGAAGTAAAAATATTGCCACGATATATAAATTGTGGTAATAGCAATACTTAATGCAATGTTATTTTGTTTGTTGCCATAAGCCTAGATTTTTGCAACGATTTTTTGTTTGTCGCGATAAGGCTAGCCTTTTTGCAATGATCATGGCACTTATTGCAACAATAAAATAATGTTGCATTATGACGTGCTAGTCGCCACAAAAATGAAAATGTGGTGATAGAATGCGATTTTTGTAACGAAAATTATTTTGTGGCAATATTTCTGTTGCAATAGACCGATTTCCTTGTAGTGTGGGTTGCTAGTAGTATTGATTACTCCTTGTAGTTGATGCTAGTTGGTTTATTTGGTGGAAGATCATATGTTCAGATCCTTTATGCATATTAATACCCCTCTAATTATGAACATGAATATGATTTGTCAGTAGTTACGTTTGTTCCTGAGGACATGGGAGAAGTCTTGCTATAAGTAGTCATGTGAATTTGGTATTCGTTCGATATTTCGATGAGATGTATGTTGTCTCTCCTCTAGTGGTGTTATGTGAACGTCGACTACATGACACTTCACCACTATTTGGGCCTAGAGGAAGGCATTGGGAAGTAATAAGTAGATGATGGGTTGCTAGAGTGACAGAAGCTTAAACCCTAGTTTATGAGTTGCTTCATAAGGGGCTGATTTGGATCCATATGTTTCATGCTATGGTTAGGTTTACCTTAATACTTCTTTTGTAGTTGCAGATGCATGCAATAGGGGTTAATCATAAGTGGGATGCTTGCCCAAGAAAGGGCAGCACCCAAGCACCGGTCCACCCACATACCAAATTATCAAAGTAACGAACGCGAGTCATATGAGCGTGATGAAAACTAGCTTGACGATAATTCCCATGTGTCCTCGGGAGCGTTTTCCTTCATATAAGAGTTTGTCCAGGCTTGTCCTTTGCTACAAAAAGGATTGGGCCATCTTGCTGCACCTGATTTACTATTTTTACTCGTTACCCGTTACAAATTACCTTATCACAAAACTATCTGTTACCGATAATTTCAGTGCTTGCAGAGAATACCTTACTGAAAACCGCTTATCATTTCCTTCTGCTCCTCGTTGGGTTCGACACTCTTACTTATCGAAAGGACTACGATAGATCCCCTATACTTATGGGTCATCAGGCTCCGGTGACCGAATGCCGGTGGAAGAAGGAGACCGTGATGACGGCTCCGGTGACCGAACGGAGGAGGGAGCTGTTGCAAAGTCCGGCGAGGTATATATATTAATTAAGCCTGTGCTGACTAGCTAATTGATGCATTAATTGTTTTGGTATGTACATATATTAACTCTTCTTTCTTCTTTTATAGCCCTCCAGATCGAGCCAAACTTCGGTAACGAGACGAGGCCCGAAGAAAAGGTTGCGCCTGGATGAAAGGTTCACAATCACAACAATCTCGGACGATGGCCAACCGATTGAACCCAGGCGGACCAAGGAAGCATTTTCTTCTCAGTGCGGGGCTATTGTTAGGGACATGATCCCGATCAGCATCCAGTTATGGAATAAGCCTAAGAACGAAGACCCTCAAGTTCCTTATGTCTAGGATAGACAGAAAGATGATGTTTGGACCTTGCTGAAGGAAAATTTCACAGTACCGCCAGAGGAGGATCCGAATAAGCTAGTTATAGAGCCATTGGTCAAGGCGTGTGCTCTTAAGAAGATGGCAGATCTATTCAGGAGGTGGAAGAATGCGTTGAAATCAACGTTTGTCGACAAAGGGAAGACTCCAGAATTCACCGGCCGATTTGAGAAGATAAGAGATCACTGGCCCGCATTTGTGGCCTACAAGAAATCAGACAAGAGTAAGAAGATGTCAGGGACAAACAAGATAAATGCTGCAAAGAAGCTGTATCACCATCGCACGGGGTCAGGTGGCTACCTCAAAGCCCGGCCATTGTGGGACAAAGCTGAGAATGACCTGATTGCTAAAGGGGTCGAACCAGAGACATTGAACTGGCCAGACCATTCAAGGACTTGGTTCTTCGGGGTTGGGGGAACTTTGGACCCTGAAACAGGGAAGTGCGTTTGGACGGACGAGCAACTTGCAATACCCGTCAAGAAGCTTCAGAAGTGTATCGCCGCAGCGCAGCAAGGGACGTTCATTCCCGACAGAGAGAATGACGAGCTGACCGAGGCCCTCGAGAAGCCTGAGCACCTTGGACGAACATGAGGCACGCCAGGCTCTGTTGCGTGGAAGGTTGGGTTTCCCGGCGCAGGCGGTTACAGAACCCGGGAGAGGAAGTGGAAACAGGAGCTGAGCTCAATGCAGAAGCTCAATGCAAGAGTGCAAAAGCTAGAGGAACAAGTTGAGAGCCAGCGAGCTGCCGGAGCTACCCTAGAAGCTACCCTGCCATCTCAGTGGAGAAGCAGCATGGCTTCCACCGAGCTCATTCAGCCGCCTGACTTCACGGCTCGTAGCTACCCTGTGGATGTTATCACGGAGGCTCAACATTGCCAGCTTATGATGAAATGGCAGAACCTCAAAGTCAAGGCGGCTGTCAGCTCTATTGCGCCTCCTCAACCCGACGGAACTTTTCACTGTCGTACGATTCCACATGGCTATGCTGTTGTGACGGTAGATGAAGTAATGGAGGGATTTGAGGAGCTCGAGCTTGACCACCCTACAGGTGAAGGGGAGACTCAGCTGAGTTATGCTCTGAGGACTACATTTTTATGGCGGAAGGAGTACATCGATTCCGAACTGGATGCCTCCACCTCCTCCTCCTCCGGCGAGTGATCAGGGCACTCCGCCTCATTCTTTGGCCTTTCCGGTGCGTGAGGCCACTCCGCCTCCTCCGGTGCGTCCGAGCAGTCTGCCTCGTCCTCCGCCTCGTCATCAACGGCGGAAGACAGACGCCGCCGCTCCGGCTGCTCCGGCGCGTCGGAGCACTCTGCCTCCTTCTCCGCCTCGTAAGCAACAACGGAAGAGAGATGCCGCCGCTCCGGCGGCTAGCAGTACAGCCAGAGGCGAGAGGCAATACAGATACGGTTCATCTCTCAAGACTCTGGAAAAGTTACCATACGAGAGGACCATGGAGGAAAACGCGGAGATTTGTCAAGCCCAAGTGAGGGACTTTTTTTCAAAGAAACCTCCACCTCCGAAGGAGACGATAGATCCGGTGAAATCGAAGCGCACTATCGATGCCCTGAAGCGACCACCGCCGCCTTCGCTGGACGACAACTATGTGCGCGCTCTCAAAAAGACATATGAAGATGCGCGGCGGTCGGGAACTACTTCCAGTGATAAAACGTTAGAAGAACGAAGAAGTGGGAAAAATTCCCTAGCTCGGCGAACAGGTGAACCAATCGTGCCCCCCGCTAAAGGTTTCTAGCGATATCATCGCTAATCTGCCGGGGATGGTGCCCGGTACCAATCCTGCTGATTGCCTGGGCGATGATGTACATTTTGAAACAATGGAGGTGGACGAATTCAGATACCAGTACGGGAAGCCTCTCGTCAAAGATGGAAGTCCTGCTCTAACA
Organism: Aegilops tauschii subsp. strangulata; assembly: GCF_002575655.3. Taxonomy (NCBI): domain Eukaryota; kingdom Viridiplantae; phylum Streptophyta; class Magnoliopsida; order Poales; family Poaceae; genus Aegilops; species Aegilops tauschii. The sequence continues at coordinate 75,033,769 of NC_053041.3, forward strand.
ACGATGATGCGAAAATTCCATGAATGGTACATGAAACCTGCACCAAGTCTGGCAAGGATGCTTTGACGATGAGAATTAAAGAGGATGCACGAATTCGTTGGATTGGATCTGATTACTGTTGATTTTGACGAGTTTTTCCAGTTGTACAATCAAAAGGCCCTCGACAAATCACTCGTGACTAGCTACCGTCTGTAAGTACTACTTCTGTAATTAAGTCTCTATACATAGCTCAGCTCTTTCATTGCATGTATATATAATTATTCTCACTATATTATGCAGACTGAAAATAGCATTATTGCATCAACATGACGTCAGCATAACATCATCAGTCAACAAAGGTGTTGACTGGGTCAAACTGACATGTGGGGCCCGCATGTCATTGACTGATTAACTAACTACCAGTTAATTAGGTTAATTAATCACAATTAATTAAGTTAATTAATTAATTAAATATTATTATTTTATTTTATTTTTTAATCTCCTTTTTTTAAACGTTCCAGGGGCCTGGGCCCCGAATGGCAGTGGCCTAACGGGCGCTGGGCGCTAGCGGTTACGGGCTACGGGCGCTAGCGGCGCCCGACCAGGCGAGGGCCGCGCGGCGTAGATGGGCACCGACGTCGGGCGACGACCGGGGCCGCGGCGAGGCCGACCGAGTGGCAGACTGCAGTAGAGGACGGCTGGGGTCGCGCGACCGGGCGGTGGAGGCGGCTGCGGCCAGAAACGGCGTAGCAGCGGCGTGGTCATGAGCCCGCCGGCACGATGGCAATAGGCGGGCCGTGGGCAGCCGAGGCGCTCGGGACGACGGTGGGGCGCAGCGTGGGGTGGAAGCGGTCAGGGGCGGCGGTGCGCGCCGTGGGCGGGCGTGCACGGGAAGACCAGGCGAGGCGGGGACGAAGCGGCAGCTGCGGAAGAGGCAGCGGCGGCCCGACAAGGTGTGGGACGCGCGCGTGCGGATGGCCGCGGCGAGCGAAGAGAGGGGGAGCAACGGCAGCGGGTGGCTTGGTCTGCGTGCGCCAAAGGCGCAGTGGGAGCCGTGGCGACGCGGTTGTGCACGGGCGGGCGCGAGCGCGGGCTCGGCCACAGGGGCTAACGGAGGAGAAGGGAGAGGGGGAAGCTCACAGGGGTTCGTAGGGCACGGGCAGTGGTGCTCGGGGTGGAGGACGGGGACGAGGTCGACGACATAGAGGACGGCGGGGCAGCTCCAGCGAGGTGTCGAGGAGGAGGACGGCGAGGTGGCGTTCCGTGCGGCGTCAAGGCGGCGGGGATTGTCGACGGGGTCGGGGCGACATGGGGTTCGTCCCCCGATCCCGATCTGGATCGGGGAGGGGGAGAGAGATGTGGGGGGAGGAGTGCAGGGTGGTTGGGTTAGGGTTTTGGGTGTGGGGGGATAAGGGAGTGAGGGGGGCGGCCTGGGCCGGTTGGGCCGGCCTGGCTAGCAGCTGGGCCGGTTGGCCCATGAGGGGGTTTCCTTTCTTTTCCTTTTGTTTTCTGTTTTGTCTTTTCTTTTCTTTTTATTTATTTTTACTTTACCATCTTATTTTAGTTTCACATTTATATTAGTTTCATAAATTATAAAAGTAGTCCCAAATTTAGTATATGTAATAATGCCACATTCCGAACATTTTAGTTTTAATGTTTGAAAACTTTTTGATGTTTGTTAAAAATTAAATTTTGAATTTGAATCATTTCGATCTAACGCGAGATTAGCAACAGTAACGGAGGTGACGTGGCATCATTAGCATAGGTTCACTGTAGTATAATTATCCGGGCGTTACAATCGTCGAATGCAAAAAAGGACAAATCTATGACATTGGGTTCATTAACCCAAATGTCATACATGAATGCACGGTTAAACACAATGTCACAGAAACCGAGGACAACTTGCTACAATCGTTGCTCAAAAATCAAAACAAAGATAAAATACTCTTTCCTTACAGCTTCAAGTGAGTGTTACTGTCTTGTGCATATTCGGTTTCCCTTATTAATCGAGGTTATAGTAATGTAATTGATGAGTTATGCATGCGTGCGCAGCTACCACTTTATTTTCCTAGAGATTAAGCTTGAGCGAGGAGTAGTAACCGTCTTAGACTCGAGACGAAAAGATCCCGAGGACTATGCGGACATGACTCAAATGCTCCAAAAGTAAGTTCAATCGATCATTATCGCACCATATCGGCAACTTTGTTCATTTCCTGATATCTAGTATAGTAATTATTTTCGTTGTCTGGCAGGGTTTGGAAAGAGTTCACCGTAATTACTCCAGGACTGCCGACCGAGCTGCGATTTACACACCTGAAAGTAAGTACTACTACCTAGTTCCGCGCATCTCCCATTGATTCTAGCTAGTTTCATCAATACCATTTAGCATGCTTGCTTATTAGTTTGCTTGACCTCTATTTCTCGTAAAGTGCTTGTGGCAGGAAGCCGGGAATGATTTCTGTGGATACTACGTTTGTGAGTTCATCTACAACGCAACGGCCTCTAATAAGCGGGGCTACTCTGAAAAACAATAAGAAGTGCGTAAGCAAAAATATTCACAATTTTATTTTATTACCATCATTTGTGTTGAGTTTCATTCGTACACATGTATTGACCCTCTTCTTCAATTTAGATCTGGCAGATGTGGGATGAACTCCTACCATAAGATCGCATACGAGGAATTCAAGAAGAATTGGCGGGATTCTTTCTTGACCGCGTCATCAATCCAGCCGGAGAATACCATGTGGAAATTGACTTTAGATGTTAGGGATTGTAAGAGATCTTATATTGTATATATGTAGCTAGTAGCGTCGGATAGATATACGAAAACTTGTTGTTCGACCAATCTCTCGGATAACGAGAGGTCTCACTTCTCTCTGTATATGTTCATGACGATCTTGTGTACTTAATGGTTCCTTCATTTGCTTACTAGCTAGCGTGTCGAGTTCTCTCTATACGTATAGTACCTAGCGTCGACCAAGCACGGAGATAAGAGAGGTTACTTCTCTCCATTAGCTAGCTAACACAATATATGAAACCCTTAAATTAACCCTCCAAAAACCCCAACCCCCCCCCCCCCCCCCTTTTTTAAGAAACCCAGCTCCTGAATTGCTGACGCGTGGATACTTTTTGACCCTCCTGCCTGGGCGCCCCGCAGCGGCCACGTGGAGCACCTTCTGTCCCGGTTCGTAAGCAAACCGGGACTAAAGATTTTGGGCTTTAGTCCCGACCCTTTAGTCCCGGTTCCAGAACCGGGACGAATGGGCCTCTGGAACCGGGACAAATGGGCCTCTGGAACCGGGACAAATGTGCCTTTTTCTACTAGTGGTTAATGATACGCACCAACATGGCGCTGTCGCCCATCTGGATTTATATGTGCCTATAATGCCTTGGGGGACCTGAATGTATTTCTGATGTGTCAATTGGCTCATATAAGTATGAAAATATGCATCTAGGTCCTAAATGTGGATAAGTGGTTCACCATGGGGAAGACTAGTATGGAAGGTGCAGATTAAGCAAAAGCCAAAACGGCTCGACGTTTTTGCACAATACCGCCCGTTTTCATCTCATAATGTTGCAGTCAGTGCATTCTCAGAAAAAAAATATCTCCTTCCTCTAGTACGTTCTTCCCTGAGATCTGTCCGTGCGAGCCAAGCTGCCGGCACGTCGGGCATCCTAGAGCTCCAGCGCTGCTATCTCTGATGTCAACAAGTTCATCCTTGTTGCCACCACCTTGATCTTCGGCTGTCAAAAGTCCCACTTCCACCATCAGATTGGCCAACTTCGGTCCCCTCGCCCTGGTCGCGCCATCGAGTCCGGCTGCCGCAACCTCTCCGACGGCCACAAGAAAATGCCTCCGGCAATCTCCTGCACTTTTGGCACTATGCAACGAAGTCAGGTAAGTTCTTTCTGTCATTCTGTGCAAGAAAAATGCCACGTCTTTCAATCAGGCATCTTTCACATCCTATCTTTTGTGTATACAATTTTTAATGTCTTCTATGTTAGATGTCTTTGTGGATCTGTAAGCAAGCAGTATTCTTTTCTGTGCATTTGTTCGAGGGACATCTGGATCTGTACTGAATGTTTTCTTAGGCAGAAAACGCTATGATGCTATCGTTGTCTAGTACAATCTTATGGCAAGTCTTTAAATTTGCAAAACACTATGATGCTATTCATTTTTCTATACACATTTTAAACATTTTTCAAATACAAGATTAACATTTTCTGAATAAATTGTCAACGTTTTTCTATACATTTTGGACCTTTTGAAATACTTGATTAACATTTCAAATACAAGATTAACACTTTCTGAATACATGGTCAAAAAAATATATACACATTTAATATTTTCAAATGCTTGATTAATTCTTTTAAATACTTTTTCAACATTTTTTTCAAATGCTTAATTAACATCTTTTAAAAATATGATCAATTGTTTTCATACATATTGTATTTTTGGTATGCAGTTTCCGTATACATGAGAAACATTTTCCCTATTTTTTTAAATACTTGGTTAACATTTTTTAAGTGCTATTGTAAAGTGTATTGTAATTAATTTACTTAGAATATTTGAAATTATAAGAAAAGTAAAACAAAAACAAAAGTAAAACAAAAACAAAAACAAAAAGTGTGAATAAAAGAAAAAAAACGAGGTTGTGCTCCTGCGAGCTGGGCCGGGCGGTATGTCCCTCCCTCAGGCGAGGCTAGGATCCAACTTGCGGCGTGCGAGGTGTAGCCATGCCTCTGGGGATGCTAGGTATGGGCTTCGGTCTGGTCCTGGCCATATAGACAGTTTGTAGCGTTGGTCGACAGAACGACTGAAAGGATCGATATAGTTGACTAGAGGGGGGGGGGGGGGGGTGAATAGGCAACTAACAATTTTTAGCTTTTCTTTACCAATTTAAACTTTGCATCAAAGTAGGTTGTCTAGATATGCAACTAGGTGAGCAACCTATATGATGCAACAACAACAAGCGCACAAGCAAGAAAGGGATACAACACAATATAAGTGTGCACAAGTAAAGGTAAGAAATAACCAAGAGTGGAGCCGGTGAAGACAAGGATGTGTTACCGAAGTTCCTTCCTTTTGAGGGGAAGTACGTCTCCGTTACAGCGGTGTGGAGGCACAATGCTCCCCAAGAAGCCACTAGGGCCACCGTATTCTCCTCACGCCCTCACACAATGCGAGATGCCGTGATTCCACTATTGGTGCCCTTGAAGGCGGCGACCGAACCTTTACAAACAAGGTTGGGGCAATCTCCACAACTTAATTGGAGGCTCCCAACAACACCACGAAGCTTCACCACAATGGACTATGGCTCCGCCGTGACCTCAACCGTCTAGGGTGCTCACACACCCAAGAGTAACAAGATCCGCTAGGGATAGTGGGGGGAATCAAATTTCTCTTGGTGGAAGTGTAGATCGGGGCCTTCTCAACCAATCCCGAGCAAATCAACAAGTTTGATTGGCTAGGGAGAGAGATCGGGCGAAAATGGAGCTTGGAGCAACAATGGAGCTTTTGGGGGAAGAGGTAGGTCAACTTTGGGGAAGAAGACCTCCTTTTATAGTGGGGGGAACAATCCAACCGTTACCCCCCACTTCAGCCCCGCAGAGAGCGGTACTACCGCTTGGCCAGCGGTACTACCGCTCCCCCTCGCGGTACTGCCGCTGGGCCTAGAGCGGTACTACCGCGGTGGTCAGGGCGGTACTACCGCACACGAGCGGTACTACCGCCCCCACTGCCGCGGCTAGTACCGTAAAACCCGACATGGAAAAAGACCCCTCGAATCAAGGCGGTACTAGCACGAAGCCGCAACGGTACTACGGCTGGGGGCTACAGCGGTACTACCGCTGTGGAGCGGTACTACCGCTCCGGCCCGCGGTACTACCGCTGGGACCAGAGAGGGCACACTGAGAGAGGGGAATGAGCTCATCAACGAAGCGGAAAGGCTCGGAGGGTGTGCAAAGGAAGTGTACGTGATGATTCCACCCTAGCCTTTCCAAAGCGGACCTCCTCTTGATAGTACGGTGATCCCTACGAAACTAGTCCACCAAACTAATTCGAAAGTGCTACACCGTCTTCGCTTCAAACTCCGAGGGGAGGGAATCGTCTCGTGCCAAAGGATGAACCTCTGAAAAACTCAATGCAGACGATTAGTCCGCAAAATCATTGTTATCAATCACCAAAACATCTAAGGGATACAAATGCCCTTACAATCTCCCCCTTTTTGGTGGATTGATGACAATACGGGATTTGCACAAACGGGAACAGACAAAGGACATAAGCAGACCCCAAATCTCTAAAATATAGACGGGCTCCCCCTAGATGTGTGCCATCAAGATAAGTGCTTTGGATTGCACGGCACACATACTAGGATCAACACTCCCCCTGTATTTTAGAGACCAACAACCTAAGCGTGATACATGAGAGTAGGAAATATGACATAGTAAGCATGCTACTCATGAGATAGTAAATGACAAGAGACATAGATAAAGATATGATAAGGATAAGGTAGCATATGTCTCACACCATATGTTTGGAACTTAGGTCTCACGGAACACAAAACCAAACAAAGCAAATGGAAGCAAACACAACGAAAGCACACAGACACACTCGCAACACAACGACGCAAATCCCTAAACTCTCTCCCCCTTTGGCATCGAGACACCAAAAGGGGCAAAGAGCGCTCCTACGGCTCCAGGTGAGAGCATGCTGAGGATCTCGAGCATCAGTACTCCGCGTGATCGTCTGCACCCCCGTCCTCGGTCGAAAACTGCTCGGCATCTGAATCGGTCCACGGACAGTGCTGCTGGATCCACTCCTCCTCCTCAGTGATGTGACCCTCAGAGCCGCTGGTGACTGTCGCACCTAACTGACGCATAAGCTCCTTGTGGCGTCCCCTGGCATTCTTCTCAGCCACATGTGTCATGTACTGACCGTGAGACTCCATGCAGAACAACTTCTTCATCTTGAGCTTGAGCTTCTTTGCCCAAGAGGGCTCTGCCTCAGAAGGCACATAGTCATGGTCAACACCAGTATCAGCCTCGCCCTCGGTCTCCATGGCAGCAGCAGAAGAAGGAACCCCAGATTTAGGAACGGAGGTGCCCCAATTGTCCTTCTTCCTCAGACGCTTGATCTCATGAGAAACCAACTCTCCAGTTTCCAGCAATTCCTCGGGATAGGTACTTCTCCAGGCCTTCTCAATGAGCAACATGATAAACGGAGCATAAATCGGGCACTTGCGCTCAGAAACAGCAGACAGAAGTTCAGACCACATAACATGAGAAATGTCCAGGGACTCGCCAGTGTTTGCTTCCTTCTCACGCTGGCAGAAGAGAAGCATGTCCACGAGATAGGAGTGAACCATGTCCAGATTCCCGATACGAGGAAGAGAGTCTCGCGGAAGATACGGTGAAGGATGTCCAGAAAGGCAGACAGCTCATAGGTTTCCTTCTTGGTCTCAGGGTTGATCTTCAGAGTACAGTAGGGCCAGAGGGCTTGCTTGTGAGTGGAGGTAACATTGCGGTGAGGACAGAACCCGACTGGAGTCTCGAGCCCTTGATCTTCCACCTCAAGCAACTCCATGAAGGCCTTCCACTTGACAGCTAGCAACTTCCAATTAGTCATCCAAGTCAGAGTCCTGTCTTCATCAGTTCCTAGGTGGACAGTGGCATAGAACTGAGCCACCAAATCTGCATCAAAGTCCTTGTTGAACTGCATGATCCTGAGAATGTTGAACTGAGGGCACATCTGAAGGGCATCACCAAAGTACTCCGGGTCCTTCTCCATAGCATCCATGTTGATGGAATGAACACTGACAAAGAGGTTCTTCTTAGCCTTTATCACGTCAAAGTAGGTGGCATACTGAAACCGGTTCCAGAACGGGCGATTGACAAGGTTGGATTCTTGGTCTTCCTCATATGGGTTGCGGCGACGCCTGTCCCAGAATTCCTTGGCAGTCATCTCAGTCACCTTCTTGCCAGTTGACTTCGGCCTGTTGGCAGTCTTCTTCTTGAGATGAGGATTAGCACTTGAGGAAGCACCCACTGGCGGCGGTGGAGCACTGGAAGAACCACCTGCAGACTCAGATGAGCGGTACCGCTTTGATGTTGAACGCTCGGGGTTGACATGGCGGACTTGCTGCTCAGGATGTTCATCACCTGGAACCAAACACACGGACACACGAAACAACGAGAAGGAACGATCAAAACCAAATAAACACAACAAACATGGATCAACATGCGGTAGGGAATGATGGAACTGGGAATCCGGCGGTAGTACCGCGCCTGCACAGCGGCAGTACCGCCCCAGCGGTAGTACCGCGCCATATGGGCGGTAGTATGGCTTAGTGCCGCTCGCGCGGTAGTACCGCGCAGGAGGGGCGGTAGTACCGCCCGAGACGGGGCACGGAGGATCCCTACTGCCGTGGACAGATCCGGCACTATCGGGGATGCCAAATTCAAAAATAAACCTACCAAACACCAATCCAAAGAGTCTAGTTGCCTTCTCCAACCTACTCAAGCCTAGATTTGGCCAAAAATCTAGAGATGCAACCACTATTGCCCCTAAAACACGAGATCTGAAAACTAGACAAGAAGAGAAGAGGAACGGGGGCAATACCGGCATCCATGGCAAGAGGACGAGGTGGGGATCGACTCCACCGAGGGAAAAGGAGAGAAACGGTCCGAAGACGGAGGGCCGCCGGAGCCCTCCCGTGGCGAGATGGCACTGGAGAGACGAAGAGGAACGAGGGGACGAATCAAATGGGTATGGGGGGAGGAAACCACCCCTGCCCACGGCTTAACCCCCTGGTCCCGCCCCTCAGCGGTAGTACGGCGGTGACGGGCGGTAGTACCGCGGCTGAGGGCGGTAGTACCGCTTATGCACCTAAGCGGTAGTACCGCGCCGCAACAGCGGTAGTACCGCCCAGCGCAACTCAAAACTAGACTCAACAAGCACGGCACAAAAGAAAAGAAAAGAAAACGACGGCAAGAAGAGAAAACCAAGAGACACCCAAAGAACACTAGCAAGAGGTCAGAAGACACACCCCTTCAAGAAAGGGGCGGTGGCCGAGGCCACCTATGTTTGAGTCAATTGGTATGGCACCGCGAAGAATTATCCTTGGGCCCATGACCAAAACTCGTCTTTGAAGCACAAGTACCATCAAAAATGGCTAATGTGAAAGAGTGAGATTAGTTTATGCATTATGGGGGGAGGAAGAGTTCATTTAGAGAACAACACTCCCCCTATGTCCATGCCTACACCTAGACAAGAATGCATGATGAATGTGAGGGGTGTGCAAAGGTTCAAACCACATTGCTCGAATCAATGATATTTAGCTCATGCCTTAACTCGCGAAATCTTGCTTCATCCAATGGCTTCGTGAAAATATCTGCAAGGTTATCATGAGTGTTGACATAGTTGAGTTCGATCTCCCCTCGCCTAATATGATCCCGGATGAAGTGATACCGAATCTCAATATGCTTCGTCTTGAAGTGTTGCACCGGGTTGAGAGAAATCTTGATGGCACTTTCATTGTCACACCAAAGAGGCACTTTGTCACAAATGACACTGTAATCCTTTAAAGTTTGCCTCATCCTTAAGAGTTGTGCACAACAACTCCCGGCCACCACATACTCCGCTTCGGTGGACGAGAGAGACACACAACTTTGCTTTTTAGAAGACCAGCTTACCAAAGAGCAACCAAGAAATTGGCACCCTCCGGAAGTGGACTTCCTATCCACTTTGTCTCCCGCCCAATCGGAGTCCGAATAACCTACAAGCTTAAAGTTTGCTCCTCTTGGGTACTATAAGCCAAAGTTTGGGGTATGAGCCAAATATCGAAAGATTCGCTTGACTGCCACAAAGTGGCTTTCCTTAGGTGCGGCTTGAAACCGTGCAAAAATTCCCACACTCAACATGATATCCGGTCTAGATGCACAAAGGTAAAGCAAGGATCCAATCATGGAGTGATATACCTTTAGATCCACCGCTTTACCATTTGGATCGATGTCAAGTTGGCACTTGGTGGGCATTGGAGTGGAAGCTGGCTTGACATCACTTAGCTTGAATCTCTTTAGCATGTCTTGAGTGTATTTGGCTTGGTTGATGAAGATTCCTTGTCTTCTTTGTTTGATTTCGAACCCGAGAAAGAACTTCAACTCTCCCATCATAGACATCTTGAACTTTGAGGTCATGAGAGCGGCAATTTCTTCATTGAAAGCTTTGTTAGGGGAACCAAAAATAATATCATCAACATATAGTTGGCATACAAACAACTCCCCTTTGACCTTCTTAGTAAAAAGGGTGGGGTCGATTTTCCCGATTTCGAATCCACGATCTTGTAACAACTCCATAAGATGCTCATACCATGCACGTGGGGCTTGTTTAAGGCCATAGAGCGCCTTATGGAGTTGATACACATGATCGGGGAAATAGGGATCTTCGAACCCGGGGGGTTGTTTGACATACACCAACTCGTTTATGGGACCATTAAGAAAATCACTCTTCACATCCATTTGTTGCAACGTAAAATTATGATGAGAGGCATAAGCAATCAACAAACGAATAGATTCAAGGCGAGCGACAGGAGCAAAGGTTTCACCGTAGTCGATACCCTCGACTTGGGAGTAGCCTTGTGCCACCAAACGAGCCTTGTTGCGAACAATGATCCCATGAGCATCTTGCTTGTTCTTGAATATCCACTTGGTTCCAATGACATTATGGTTCCCGGTTGGCCTTGGCACTAATTTCCATACTTGGTTATGCTCGAAGTTGTTGAGTTCTTCATGCATGGCATTGAGCCAATCCGGGTCCTCGAGCGCTTCATACACCTTTTGGGGTTCGACACAAGAAGCAAACGCATGATGTTCACAATAGTTTGCTAATTGTCTACGAGTGCTTACCCCCTTTCTTAGGCTTCCAACCACATTCTCCATGAGATGACCTTTGGTGGAGAGCTTGGAAGCGATCTTAGCTGCACGACGCTCCAATTCCTCCTCGGAAGTGAAACGAGGAGGGGTTACTGTTGGGGAACGTAGTAATTTCAAAAAATTTCCTACGCACACGCAAGATCATGGTGATGCATAGCAACGAGAGGGGAGAGTGTTGTACACGTACCCTCGTAGACCGACAGCGGAAGCGTTATCACAACGCGGTTGATGTAGTCGTACGTCTTCACGATCCGACCGATCAAGTACCGAACGCACGGCACCTCCGAGTTCTACACACGTTCAGCTCGATGACGTCCCTCGAACTCCGATCCAGCCGAGTGTTGAGGGAGAGTTTCTTCAGCACGACGGCGTGGTGACGATGATGATGTTCTACCGACGCAGGGCTTCGCCTAAGCTCCGCAATGATATTATCGAGGTGTAATTTGGTGGAGGGGGGCACCGCACATGGCTAAAAGATCTCAAGGATCAATTGTTGTGTCTCTGGGGTGCCCCCTACCCCCGTATATAAAGGAGCAAGGGAGGAGGAGGCCGGCCCTAGGAGGGGGCGCACCAAGTGTGGAGTCCTACTAGGACTCCCTAGTCCTAGTAGGATTCCACCTCCCATATGGAATAGGAAAAGAGGAAGGGAAAAAGAGAAGGAAGGAAGGGGGCGCCCCCCTTCCCTAGTCCAATTCGGACCAGACCAAGGGGAGGGGTCCGGCCACCCTTGAGGCCCTTTTTCTTCTTTCCCGTATGGCCCAATAAGGCCCAATACGTATTCCCGTAACTCTCCGGTACTCCGAAAAATACCCGAATCACTCAGAACCTTTCCGAAGTCCGAATATAGTCGTCCAATATATCGATATTTACGTCTCGACCATTTCGAGAATCCTCGTCATGTCCCCGATCTCATCCGGGACTCCGAACTCCTTCGGTACATCAACATACATAAACTCATAATAAAACTGTCATCGTAACTTTAAGCGTGCGGACCCTACGGGTTCGAGAACTATGTAGACATGACCGAGACACGTCTTCGGTCAATAACCAATAGCGGGACCTGGATGCCCATATTGGCTCCCACATATTCTACGAAGATCTTTATCGGTCAGACCGCATAACAACATACGTTGTTCCCTTTGTCATCAGTATGTTACTTGCCTGAGATTCAATCGTCGGTATCTCGATACCTAGTTCAATCTCGTTACCGGCAAGTCTCTTTACTCGTTCCGTAACACATCATCCCGCAACTAACTTATTAGTCACAATGCTTGCAAGGCTTATAGTGATGTGCATTACCGAGTGGGCCCAGAGATACCTCTCCGACAATCGGAGTGACAAATTGTAATCTCGAAATACGCCAACCCAACAAGTACCTTTGGAGACACCTGTAGAGCACCTTTATAATCACCCATTTACGTTGTGACGTTTGGTAGCACACAAAGTGTTCCTCCGGTAAACGGGAGTTGCATAATCTCATAGTCAGAGGAACATGTATAAGTCATGAAGAAAGCAATAGCAACATACTAAACGATCGGGTGCTAAGCTAACGGAATGGGTCAAGTCAATCACGTCATTCTCCTAATGAGGTGATCTCGTTAATCAAATGACAACTTATGTCTATGGCTAGGAAACATAACCATCTTTGATTAACGAGCTAGTCAAGTAGAGGCATACTAGTGACACTCTGTTTGTCTATGTATTCACACATGTATTATGTTTCCGGTTAATACAATTCTAGCATGAATAATAAACATTTATCATGATATAAGAAAATAAAAATAACTTTATTATTGCCTCTTGGGCATATTTCCTTCAGTCTCCCACTTGCACTAGAGTCAATAATCTAGTTCACATCACCACGTGATTTAACATGAATAGTTCACATCACCATGTGATTAACACCCATGGTTCACATCGTCATGTGACCATCACCCAAAGGGTTTACTAGAGTCAGTAATCTAGTTCACATCGCTATGTGATTAACACCCAAAGAGTACTAAGGTGTGATCATGTTTTGCTTATGAGATAATTTTAGTCAACGGGTCTGTCACATTCAGATCCGTAAGTATTTTGCAAATTTCTATGTCTACAATGCTCTGCATGGAGCTACTCTAGCTAATTGCTCCCACTTTCAATATGTATCTAGACCGAGACTTAGAGTCATCTAGATTAGTGTCAAAACTTGCACCGACGTAACCTTTTACGACGAGCCTTTTGTCACTTCCATAATCGAGAAACATATCCTTATTCCAGTAAGGATAATTTTGACCGCTGTCCAGTGATCTACTCCTAGATCACTATTGTACTCCCTTGCAAAAATCAGTGTAGGGTATACAATAGATCTGGTACACAGCATGGCATACTTTATAGAACCTATGGCCAAGGCATAGGGAATGACTTTCATTCTCTTTCTATCTTTTGCCGTGGTCGGGCTTTGAGTCTTTACTCAATTTCACACCTTGTAACACAGGCAAGAACTCTTTTCTTTGACTGTTCTATTTTGAACTACTTCAAAATCTTGTTAAGGTATGTACTCATTGAAAAACTTATCAAGCGTCTTCATCTATCTCTATAGATCTTGATGCTCAATATGTAAGCAGCTTCACCGAGGTCTATCTTTGAAAAAATCCTTTCAAACACTCCTTTATGCTTTGCAGAATAATTCTACATTATTTTCGATCAACAATATGTCATTCACATATACTTATCAGAAATGCTGTCGTGCTCCCACTCACTTTCTTGTAAATACAGACTTCACCGCAAGTCTGTATACAACTATATGCTTTGATCAACTTATCAAAGCGTATATTCCAACTCCGAGATGCTTGCACCAGTCCATTGATGGATCGCTGGAGCTTGCATATTTTGTTAGCACCTTTAGGATTGACAAAACCTTCTGGTTGTATCATATACAACTCTTCTTTAATAAATCCATCAAGGAATGCAGTTTTGTTTATCCCTTTGCCAGATTTCATAAAATGCGGCAATTGCTAACATGATTCGGACAGACTTAAGCATAGATACGAGTGAGAAACTCTCATCGTAGTCAACATCTTGAACTTGTCGAAAACCTTTTGCGACAATTCTAGCTTTGTAGATAGTGATACTACTATCAGCGTCCGTCTTCCTCTTGACAATCCATTTATTCTCAATTGCTTGCCGATCATCGGGCAAGTCAACCAAAGTCCACACTTTGTTCTCATACATGGATCTCATCTCAGATTTAATGGCCTCAAGCCATTTTGCGGAATCTGGGCTCACCATCGCTTCTTCATAGTTCGTAGGTTCGTCATGGTCTAGTAACATAACCTCCAGAACAAGATTACCGTACCACTCTAGTGCGGATCTTACTCTGGTTTACCTACGAGGTTTGGTAATAACTTGATCTGAAGTTACATGATCATCATCATTAACTTCCTCACTAATTGGTGTAGAAGTCACAGGAACAGATTTCTGTGATCCAATAAGGGAGCAGGTACCGTTACCTCATCAAGTTCTACTTTCCTCCCACTCACATATTTCGAGAGAAACTCCTTCTCTAGAAAGGATCCATACTTAGCAACGAATGTCTTGCCTTCGGATCTATGATAGAAGGTGTACCCAACTATCTCCTTTGGGTATCCTATTTCTCCGATTTGGGTTTGAGCTTATCAAGATGAAATTTTTTCACATAAGCATCGCAACCCCAAAATTTTAAGAAAGGACAACTTTGGTTTCTTGCCAAACCACAGTTCATAAGGCGTCGTCTCAACGGATTTTGATGGTGCCCTATTTAACGTGAATGTAGCTGTCTCTAATGCATAACCCAAAACGATAGTGGTAAATTGGTAAGAGACATCATAGATTGCACTATATCCAATAAAATACGGTTATGACGTTCGAACACACCATTACACTGTGGTGTTCCAGGTGGCGTGAGTAGTGAAACTATTTCACATTGTTTTAACTGAAGGCCAAACTCGTAACTCAAATATTTTACCTCTGCGATCATATCGTAGAAACTTTTATTTTCTTGTTACGATGATTCTCCACTTCACTCTGAAATTCTTTGAACTTTTCAAATGTTTCAGACTTTGTGTTTCATCAAGTAGATATACCCATATCTGCTCAAATCATCTGTGAAGGTCAGAAAATAATGATACCTGCTACGAGCCTCAATATTCATCGGACCACATACATCTGTATGTATGATTTCCAACAAATCTGTTGCTCTCTCCATAGTTCCGGAGAACGGCGTTTTAGTCATCTTGCCCATGAGGCACGGTTCGCAAGTATCAAGTGATTCATAATCAAGTGATTCCAAAATCCCATCAGTATGGAGTTTCTTCATGCGCTTTACACCAATATGACCTAAACGGCAGTACCACAAATAAGTTGCACTATCATTATTAACTTTGCATCTTTTGGCTTCAATATTATGAATATGTGTATCACTACGATCGAGATCCAACAAACCATTTTCGTTGGTGTGTATGACCATAAAGGTTTTATTCATGTAAACAGAACAACAATTGTTCTCTAACTTAAATGAATAACCGTATTGCAATAAACATGATCAGCTCATATTCATGCTCAACGCAAACACCAAATAACACTTATTTAGTTTCAACACTAATCCCGAAAGTACAAGGAGTGTGTGATGATGATCATATCAATCTTGGAACTACTTCCAACACACATCGTCACCTCGCCTTTTACTAGTCTCTGTTTATTCTGCAACTCCCGTTTTCGAGTTACTACTCTTTAGGAACTGAACCAGTATCAATTACCGAGGAGTTGCTATAAACACTAGTAAAGTACACATCAATAATCTGTATATCAAATATACCTTTGTTCACTTTGCCATCCTTCTTATCCACCAAATAGTTGGGGTAGTTCCGCTTCCAGTGACCAGTCCCTTTGCAGTAGAAGCACTTAGTCTCAGGCTTAGGACCAGACTTAGGCTTCTTCACTTGAGCAGCAACTTGCTTTCCGTTCTTTTTGAAGTTCCCCTTTTTCCCTTTGCCCTTTTCTTGAAACTAGCGGTCTCGTCAACCATCAACACTTGAAGTGGTCTCGTCAACCATCAACACTTGATGTTTTTCTTGATTTCTACCTTCGTCGATTTCAGCATCACGAAGAGCTCGGGAATTACTTTCGTCATCCCTTGCATACCATAGTTCATCACGAAGTTCTACTAACTTGGTGATGGTGACTAGAGAATTCTGTCAATCACTATTTTATCTGAAAGATAAACTCCCACTTGATTCAAGCGATTGTAGTACCCAGACAATCTGAGCACATGCTCACTAGTTGAGTGATTCTCCTCCATCTTTTTGCTATAGAACTTGTTGGAGATTTCATATCTCTCAACTCGGGTATTTGCTTGAAATATTAACTTCAACTCCTGGAACATCTCATATGGTCCATGACGTTCAAAATGTCTTTGAAGTCCCGATTCTAAGGCGTTAAGCATGGTGCACTAAACTATCAAGTACTCATCATATTGAGCTAGCCAAACGTTCATAACGTCTGCATCTGCTCCTGCAATAGGTCTGTCACCTAACGGTGCATCAAGGACATAATTTTTTTGTGCAGCAATGAGGATAATCCTCATATCACGGATCCAATCCGCATCTTTGCTACTAACATCTTTCAACATAATTTTTCTCTAGGAACAAAAAAATAAACACAGGGAAGCAACAACGCGAGCTATTGATCTACAACATAATTTGCAAAATACTATCAGGACTAAGTTCATGATAAATTTAAGTTCAATTAATCATATTACTTAAGAACTCCCACTTAGATAGACATCTCTCTAATCATCTAAGTGATTACGTGATCCAAAGCAACTAAACCAGGTCCGATTAACACGTGAGATGGAGTAGTTTCAATGGTGAACATCACTATGTTGATCATATCTACTATATGATTCACGCTCGACCTTTCGGTCTCTGTGTTTCGAGGCCATATCTGTATATGCTAGGCTCGTCAAGTTTAACCTGAGTATTCCGCGTGTGCAACTGTTTTGCACCCGTTGTATTTGAACGTAGAGCCTATCACACCCGATTAACACGTGGTGTCTCAGCACGAAGAACTTTTGCAACGGTGCATACTCAGGGAGAACACTTTTATCTTGAAATTTTAGTGAGAGATCATCTTATAATGCTACCGTCAATCAAAGCAAGATAAGATGCATAAAGAATTAACATCACATGCAATCAATATAAGTGATATGATATGGCCATCATCATCTTGTGCTTGTGATCTCCATCTCCGAAGCACCGTGCTTGTGATCTCCATCTCCGAAGCACCGTCATGATCACCATCGTCACCGGTGTGATACCTTGATCTCCATCGTAGCATCGTTGTCGTCTCGCCAACTTATTGCTTTTACGACTATCGCTACCGCTTAGTGATAAAGTAAAACTATTACATGGTGATTCCATCTCATACAATAAAGCGACAACCATATGGCTCCTGCCAGTTGCCGATAACTCGGTTACAAAACATGATCATCTCATACAACACATTATATCACATCATGTCTTGACCATATCACATCACAACATGCCCTGCAAAAACAAGTTAGACGTCCTCTACTTTGTTGTTGCAGGTTTTACGTGGCTGCTACGGGCTTAGCAAGAACCGTTCTTACCTACGCATCAAAACCACAACGATAGTTTGTCAAGTTGGTGCTGTTTTAACCTTCGCAAGGACCGGGCGTAGCCACACTCGGTTCAACTAAAGTGAGAGAGACAGACACCCGCCAGTCACCTTTAAGCAACGAGTGCTCCGAACGGTGAAACCAGTCTCGCGTAAGCGTACGCGTAATGTCGGTCCGGGCCGCTTCATCTCACAATACCGCTGAACCAAAGTATGACATGCTGGTAAGCAGTATGACTTATATCGCCCACAACTCACTTGTGTTCTACTCGTGCATAGCATCAACGCATAAAACCTGGCTCGGATGCCACTGTTGGGGAACGTAGTAATTTCAAAAAATGTCCTACGCACACGCAAGATCATGGTGATGCATAGCAACGAGAGGGGAGCGTGTTGTCCACGTACCCTCGTAGACCGACAGCGGAAGCGTTATCACAACGCGGTTGATGTAGTCGTACGTCTTCACGATCCGACCGATCAAGTACCGAACGCACGGCACCTCCGAGTTCTACACACGTTCAGCTCGATGACGTCCCTCGAACTCCGATCCAGCCGAGTGTTGAGGGAGAGTTTCGTCAGCACGACGGCGTGGTGACGATGATGATGTTCTACCGACGCAGGGCTTCGCCTAAGCTCCGCAATGATATTATCGAGGTGTAATTTGGTGGAGGGGGCCACCGCACATGGCTAAAAGATCTCAAGGATCAATTGTTGTGTCTCTGGGGTGCCCCCTGCCCCCGTATATAAAGGAGCAAGGGAGGAGGAGGCCGGCCCTAGGAGGGGGCGCACCAAGTGTGGAGTCCTACTAGGACTCCCTAGTCCTAGTAGGATTCCACCTCCCATATGGAATAGGAAAAGAGGAAGGGAAAAAGAGAAGGAAGGAAGGGGGCGCCCCCCTTCCCTAGTCCAATTCGGACCAGACCAAGGGGAGGGGTCCGGCCACCCTTGAGGCCCTTTTTCTTCTTTCCCGTATGGCCCAATAAGGCCCAATACGTATTCCCGTAACTCTCCGGTACTCCGAAAAATACCCGAATCACTCAGAACCTTTCCGAAGTCCGAATATAGTCGTCCAATATATCGATCTTTACGTCTCGACCATTTCGAGACTCCTCGTCATGTCCCCTATCTCATCCGGGACTCCGAACTCCTTCCGTACATCAACATACATAAACTCATAATAAAACTGTCATCGTAACTTTAAGCGTGCGGACCCTACGGGTTCGAGAACTATGTAGACATGACCGAGACACGTCTCCGGTCAATAACCAATAGCGGGACCTGGATGCCCATATTGGCTCCCACATATTCTACAAAGATCTTTATCGGTCAGACTGCATAACAACATACGTTGTTCCCTTTGTCATCAGTATGTTACTTGCCTGAGATTCGATCGTCGGTATCTCGATACCTAGTTCAATCTCGTTACCGGCAAGTCTCTTTACTCGTTCCGTAACACATCATCCCGCAACTAACTTATTAGTCACAATGCTTGCAAGGCTTATAGTGATGTGCATTACCGAGTGGGCCCAGAGATACCTCTCCGACAATCGGAGTGACAAATTGTAATCTCGAAATACGCCAACCCAACAAGTACCTTTGGAGACACCTGTAGAGCACCTTTATAATCACCCATTTACGTTGTGACGTTTGGTAGCACACAAAGTGTTCCTCCGGTAAACGGGAGTTGCATAATCTCATAGTCAGAGGAACATGTATAAGTCATGAAGAAAGCAATAGCAACATACTAAACGATCGGGTGCTAAGCTAACGGAATGGGTCAAGTCAATCACGTCATTCTCCTAATGAGGTGATCTCGTTAATCAAATGACAACTTATGTCTATGGCTAGGAAACATAACCATCTTTGATTAACGAGCTAGTCAAGTAGAGGCATACTAGTGACACTCTTTGTCTATGTATTCACACATGTATTATGTTTCCGGTTAATACAATTCTAGCATGAATAATAAACATTTATCATGATATAAGGAAATAAAAATAACTTTATTATTGCCTCTAGGGCATATTTCCTTCAGTTACTTGATCATCTTGAGCGTCATCTTGAGCTTGTTCTTGATCTAGAGCTTGCTCGTGATCTTGAACATGCTCGAGGGGGAGAACTCGACCTTGGGCATCATTTGGTGGATCACCACCATCTTGAGGTTGATCTTGCCCTTGATCTTGTTCATGGGGTTGAGGGCCTTAACTTTGTTCTTCGGAAGCGTGTGGGTCTTGGGTTGGTGATGGCTCCACTTGAGTGAAGCATTGTCCTTCTCCTTCGGCCACAAGGGGTTCCTCAATGGGTAGGATATAACCAACACCCATTCTTCTTATAGCTTGGGGAGGAATTTCATCACCTACATCACAAGTACCACTTTGCTCCACTTGGGAGCCGTTATTCTCATCAAACTCCATGTTACACGTCTCCTCAATAAGTCCCGTGGACCTATTGAGAACACGGTAAGCATGGGAGTTTGTAGCATAACCAACAAATATGCCCTCATGAGCTCTAGCCTCAAATTTAGACAAACGAACACCTTTCTTGAGAATGAAACACTTACACCCGAACACCCGAAAGTACTTGAGGTTGGGCTTGTTACCAGTGAGTATCTCATATGGAGTCTTGTTCAAGCATTTGCAGAGATAGAGCCGATTTGAAGCATGACACGCGGTGTTGATGGCTTCGGCCCAAAAGTTGTATGGAGACTTGAACTCCGCCGTCATGGTCCTTGCCGCATCCATCAACGTCCGGTTCTTCCTCTTCGCAACACCATTTTGTTGAGGGGTGTAAGGTGCGGAATATTGATGCTTGATCCCTTCATCACTAAGGAACTCATCCAAGGTGTAGTTCTTGAACTCGGTGCCATTGTCACTCCTTATTGTCAAGATCTTTATATTGTGTTGACGTTGGGCCTCATTCGCAAAGTCAATGACGGTTTGTTGGGTCTCGCTCTTCCTCTTGAAGAAGTACACCCAAGTGTATCTTGAATAGTCATCCACAATCACCAAGCAATACTTCCTACCCCCAAGACTATCAAAGGATGGAGGCCCAAAGAGATCCAAATGAAGGAGCTCCAAAGGCCTTTTCGAGTAAATGATAGTTGTGGGAGGGTGAGCCGTCTCATGTAGCTTTCCTTCGATACAAGCACTGCAAGCACGATCTATAGCAAAACTAACATTCGTTAGTCCACGGACATGGCCCCCCTTGAGAAGACTTTGCAAAGATCTCATATTGACATGGGCTAACCGGCGATGCCAAAGCCATCCCACGTCAACTTTAGCCATTAGGCATGTCGCGGTCCTAGTGGGTCGCTCCGAAAAGTTAATCACATAGAGACCGTTTTCGACATGCCCAACAAAGGCTACTTTAAGAGTCTTGCTCCACAAGAGGGCCACGGTATCAATATCAAAGAAAGTGGCAAAGCCCATGATAGCAAGTTGATGAACGGAAAGCAAATTGTATGCAAGGGACTCAACTAGCATGACCTTCTCGATCGTGAGATCATGAGAAATGACAACTTTGCCGAGTCCCAATACCTTAGAAGACGAGGCATCACCCCACTCGACATTACTGGGCATAGATGGAATCTTGTGCACGTCCACCACCAAGTCCTTGCTTCCAGTCATATGATTTGTAGCTCCACTATCGAGCAACCATGATCCCCCACCGGAAGCAAACACCTACAAGAGATCAATGCTTGGTTTTAGGTACCCATTTTGTAATGGGTCCTTTGATGTTAGTAACAAGGGTCTTAGGAACCCAAATAGACCATTCAATACACTCATGAGGAGAACCAACAAATTTGGCATAAACATGCCCATCACTAGCACGGCATAGCACATAAGAAGGATTAAAGTCGCCGGCTTTGTTGGAAGGGGTGGCATTGCCCTTCTTGACACCGCCACCCTTCACATTGTTCTTATTCTCCTTGGAAGCACCCTCTCCCTCCTTCACAAAAGTTTGCTTGAGAGGAGGAGGTCGTTTGGTCTTGTCATTCTTCTTCTTGTTCTTGGGCGTGGGTGCGAACCCAATCCCCTCCTTGGCCACAACTTCCATTTGATTGCTCAAAAGGTCGTTGAGGTTCTTCTCGCCTTGTATGCATGACACAAGGCCTTTCTCAAGTTGCTCCTTCAACTTAGCATTTTCCTCAACAAGATGCACATGCTCACAACAAGGATTAGTAGCACTTGCATTATCAACTAACACCATATGAGGAAAGGTGGCTTTCTCCTTAGTTAGCTTCACTTGGAGTTGATCATGAGACTCCTTGAGGCTAGCATGAACACCCTTCAAGACTTTGTGAGCCTTGTCAAGAATGTCAAACTCCTCTTTGAGTCTAGCAAGATCAACCCCAAGCTTTGCCTTCTTGGAGTTTAGCACACGAGACACAACAAGAGCATGATCGAGATCTTTCTTTAACTTAGCATGATCATCGTTGTATAACTCCTCAAGAGCCAAACGAAGACCACGCTCTTCGTCAAGAGCATTGGAAAGATCCCAAATCTCATCGGCATAGTCACGACTATGCCCCTCCATCTTAGAGATGGTGTCTTCGTGAGCCTCGATCATGTCATTGGCTTCACCAAGTTGTTCCAAGAGAGCAACGAAGTGCTTCTTGGATTTACCCTTGAGTTTACCCATAAAGGTCTCAAACTCATTTTCCTCCACATTTGTCCCCTCATGTTCATCAATGCTACCCGTTGAAGAAGGATGATTAATGATGGTAGTTTTGATGTTGGGGTTACCTTGTTGGTGGCTTTAGCCATGAGGCACTTGGCGGCGATGTTCTCATTGGGTGAGTCGAAGAGAGACATCCGTGGAGTCATCGCAATGGCCACAGAGGCCATGGCAATCGACTCACCATCTTCATCATCGTCATCATCCTCGTTGTACTCTTCTTGTACGACTAATGCCTTGGGAGGAGTCTTCTTGGTGAACTTGTTCTTGTTGGGGAACGACTTGGCCTTGTCCTTTCGGATGAGCTTGCCACCATTGTCTTCCCTCTTCTCGTAAGGGCACTCCGCAACAAAGTGGCTCACATTGCCACAATTGAAGCAAGTCCTCACCCATTGCTTGCCCTTTGCGCCACTTGAATTGTTCTTGTTGAAGTTTGGCCTTGAGTTCTTCTTGCTCCGAAATTGCCTTGAAGCAAGAGCCATGTGTTCATGATAGGCATACTTCGTATCTTCGAGGTTGCCCTCCTCTTCTTCCTCTTCATCCTCTTCCTCCATACTAACCTTGGCCTTTAGAGCAAGGTTGGGCTTCTTTACTCTTTGAGAGCGAAGAACCGCATTGTCGGTGGTCTTGTCCAAGATGCTCATAGCAACGAACTCATCCAACACTTCACTCGAGGACAAGGTGTGGAAGTCCGGCCTTTGACGAATGACGGAGGACATGGCTTTGTGGTAGGGCATCATTGCCTTGAGGAATTTGCGCTTGATCCAATTGTCATCCGTGTCTTTACTTCCATGATCTCGGAGAGAGACCGCGAGTTTGGTTACTCTCCGAAAAAGCTCACGAGGTACTTCATCTTCTTTCATTGCAAACTCATCGGCTTCATCTTGCACCACTTCATAGTTGGAGCGTTGGATGCTTGCGCTTCCCCGATAGAGGGAAATAACTTGGAGCCAAGCATCTTTGGCCACGGTGTAAGGCCGGAGATGAGGAAGATCTTCGGGTGGGATTGCTTCTTGGATGATGAAGAGAGCATTCTCATTGAATTGATGATCCACCACTTCTCTAGGAGTGAAGTTACTTCGGTCATGCGGATAAAAACCTTCTTCAATGATTCTCCAAAGGTTAGTGTTCACATGATTTAAATGACGCTTAAAACGATAGACCCAAGAATCAAAATCTACATTCTTCTCAATCTTAGGGGCCGGGCCGGCATGATTCAAATGAGTGGAAGGGAGTGGTCCACCATAGACAGGTGGAGGTTCCACATGGGCAAAGATGCCAGTCCCATTTTTACCACTAGAAGAAGGAGCTTTCTCGCTAGTAGCTTCCCCCTTGCCGGAGGTAGCATCCGTCACCTTGTTAGCGGGATCACCCACTTTCAACAGTCCGGTGGAAAGTTTAAGCCCTTCTAAGAATTTATTAAACATGCTTTCGACCTCGGTCGTCATGGAGGTTTTCTATGTGTCCAACGCCACATTGAATTCCTCACGAGAGACCGCGGTTCCCCCATCTCCCGTAGACGAGACCGGATTCACACCGGAGTGCTCCTCCACGCCATCTACGACGTCAACCATACTATTCGGACGGTAAAGTCCTTAATAAAGAGACGAGGCTCTGATACCAATTGAAAGGATCGATATAGTTGACTAGAGGGGGGGTGAATAGGCAACTAACAATTTTTAGCTTTTCTTTACCAATTTAAACTTTGCATCAAAGTAGGTTGTCTAGATATGCAACTAGGTGAGCAACCTATATGATGCAACAACAACAAGCGCACAAGCAAGAAAGGGATACAACACAATATAAGTGTGCACAAGTAAAGGTAAGAAATAACCAAGAGTGGAGCCGGTGAAGACAAGGATGTGTTACCGAAGTTCCTTCCTTTTGAGGGGAAGTACGTCTCCGTTAGAGCGGTGTGGAGGCACAATGCTCCCCAAGAAGCCACTAGGGCCACCGTATTCTCCTCACGCACTCACATAATGCGAGATGCCGTGATTACACTATTGGTGCCCTTGAAGGCGGCGACCGAACCTTTACAAACAAGGTTGGGGCAATCTCCACAACTTAATTGGAGGCTCCCAACAACACCACGAAGTTTCACCACAATGGACTATGGCTCCGCGGTGACCTCAACCGTGTAGGGTGCTCACACACCCAAGAGTAACAAGATCTGCTAGGGATTAGTGGGGGGAATCAAATTTCTCTTGGTGAAAGTGTATATCGGGGCCTTCTCAAGCAATCCCGAGCAAATCAACAAGTTTGATTGGCTAGGGAGAGAGATCGGGCGAAAATGGAGCTTGGAGCAACAATGGAGCTTTTGGGGGAAGAGGTAGGTCAACTTTGGGGAAGAAGACCCCCTTTTATAGTGGGGGGAGCAATCCTACCGTTACCCCCCACTTCAGCCCCGCAGAGAGCGGTACTACCGCTTGGCCAGCGGTACTACCGCTCCCCCTCGCGGTACTGCCGCTGGGCCCAGAGCGGTACTACCGCACACGAGCGGTACTACCGCCCCCACTGCCGCGGCTAGTACCGTAAAACCCGACACGGAAAAAGACCCCTCGAATCGAGGCGGTACTAGCACGAAACCGCAGCGGTACTATGGCTGGGGCTACAGCGGTACTACCGCTGTGGAGCGGTACTGCCGCTTGTAGCACCCAAGCGGTACTACCGCTCCGGCCCGCGGTACTACCGCTGGGACCAGAGAGGGCACACTGAGAGAGGGGAACGAGCTCATCAACGAAGCGGAAAGGCTCGAAGGGTGTGCAAAGGAAGTGTACGTGATGATTCCACCCTCGCCTTTCCAAAGCGGACCTCTTCTTGATAGTACGGTGATCCCTACGAAACTAGTCCACCAAACTAATTCGAAAGTACTACACCGTCTTCGCTTCAAACTCCGAGGGGAGGGAATCGTCTCGTGCCAAAGGATGAATCTCTGAAAAACTCAATGCACACGATTAGTCCGCAAAAGCATTGTCATCAATCACCAAAACATCTAAGGGATACAAATGCCCTTACAACGACTCTCTGGGCCTTTGAGGGACTATGATAGTCTTGCATCTTAGGTTATATACGAGCTCACGATTGCACACCACATCACATAGTGTCGAGGAAAATTCAAAGAGCAAACCATAATGACCTGGCCCATGTTCCTGGCATATAACAAAAATATACAATGTGTATGAAAAATATAGACATGTGTCGAAGAAAAACAAAAAAAACAAAGAAAATAAGTGAAAACCAAATAAAAGAAAGAAAGAAATACCTCTGAAATGAAGAAAAACCGAAACTCAAATAAAACCCTCAAAACTCATGAGAAACGAAGAAAAATTAAGTAAAACCAAAGAAAAGCAAAGAAACATAAGAAAGAAAGAAAACTAAGAAAAAAGGGAAAATGATAAAAGCAGAGAAATGAATAAAAGAAAAAGAAATAAAATCGATGAAAACTAAGAAATAAACAAAGAAAAATGAAGAAAAGCAAAGAACCAGTGAAAACCAAGAAAGAAACAAAGAATATAAAAAATATAAATAAAAAATAAAAACCATGAAAGAAACAAAGAAAATTGGTGAAAAAACAAACAAAAATGAAAAACTACTGAAGAAACACAGAAAACCAAAAAGAAAAAATAGCGAACAGGCGAAGCCAACCCAGGTAGTTTTTATTTTTAGTTTTGAGAATTAACCTAGGCAGCTAGCGCGAGCGAGTGAACAACATAGGAAAGGGACGACTTGATAGTGTAGCGCAGACAGAAAGTTCAGGTAGGACGATTAGGTCTTCTGAAAAAGAAAAGAAAAAGGTGTGACGATGAGGTAGTCTCGCGTGAAGCGAATATAGTTCTCGCATCCTGGACCATGGATTCTCATATTCGGTCAGCTCATGGAATGGGCTTGAAGTCCACACTTCTGGTCTGACTTTGCATTTTTAGACCTAAGGGCACACGAGCTTGGTCTTTTACTTTCAGAGGCCATTTGGATCTTGGATAAATTTCCATTAGTTTCAAGAAGAGTTGTCTAGATTCTTGGCCAATTCCTATTTGGCGTTTATAGTGCCACTTATAGGGCAATCGGTACATGGCGCACACGTCTTCTACGTGATGGACCAGCACATGCGGCGGTACCCGTTTTGCTTTTTGCGAATGTCCCCGGCCATTTTTAGATCTTTCGATGTTTGTTTGGACGTTTTTTTTTTATTTTTCATTTCATGTTTTTGCTATTTTTTGTGAACTTTTTCAAATGCGCGAATCATGATTATTTTAATGCGTTAACTTTGCTCAAACCGTGAACTATTTTTCAAATCCTCTTTTTTTTGAATTCGTGAACATTTTTTGAGTTTGTGATTTTCTTTTGAATTCGCAAACTATTTTAAAATTTAGAAACTTTTCTCAAATTCATGGACAATTATTTTTGAATTTCCTGATTGTTTTGAATGTCTCAAAAAGTCAACGGTCTATGGTTGAACGGTCAACTAGTCGACCAGGTAAACCACGAACCAAGGGTCGCGTGTGACATGCCATGTGAGCTGATCGCCTTGCGTTGCTGGGCTAGACCAAGCGAGCAGCCGCGTGAGTGCTGTTTCACTAGGAGTGGGATGTCAGCATGGTCTTGGGGGAGATACGGACTTATGGGAGCTCCAATGGGAGGAGCTAGAGGCGCCATCTGATGGAGGAGGCGGATCTTGAATGCCCGCATGCCGCAAGGGGAGGCAGGGCCGTAGGGGTGCTCTACTCCTGGACGCAGATCGACAACAAACGAGGGGGGCAGGGGGAGCACCGGCGACTCGCTATGATCAGTTAAAGATGTTATCATGCACACCATCACAACATAAGTTAATCATGTTAACACGGTCTCATTGATCTGTATGTGGCTTTGTACGCATCCTCGCTTTTGGGAGTGTAATCGTGCTACTTGTAGTCGTATGATCTTCCCCTATAGTAAATTCTCAAGATTTTTGAGGAATTCCAGTGGCTAAGATTGTCCCATACCCCTTTATAACGGAGGGCACGATGGGCAAAACTCGAAAAGAGGCCGCCCGCCCGCTGTCCCAATCGCAACGTCTACGTATTCGTATACGCGCCTTGTTTTTTTTCGGCCGGGTCGCCCCGCCAGCGCGCCCACCCCACGCCCCCATGTCCTACGCTGATTACGCGCCCGCCAGCGCGCCTACCCCGCTATGTACGCGCGGATAGGCATGCATGCATGCATGCATGGCGCGGTTACGGGCCCCGCTGCCGCCTGCCGCGCTGCACCCCGCTGCCGCCTGCCGCCTGCTTCCGCCTCGCCCGCCGCGCCGGCCTGCGGCGCCCGCTTCCGCCTCGCGTCGGCCGTCCCCGCTTCCGCCTCGGCATGCGCCGCTGCTCAGCTGCCGCGTCGCGTCGGCCGCCCCCGCTGAGGCGCTGCCGCCTGCCCCCCGCTGCCCGCTGCCACCTCACCTGCCCCGCGTGCCCCGATGCCTCCTGCCCCCCGCTGCCGGCTGCCGCCTCGCCTGCCCCGCGTGCCCCGACGCCTATCGGTGGGCGCGCCCGTCCAACGCCCCCGACGAGTGCTCCCATAAAGCCACCCCCGACCCGCGCTCGTCTCACAGAAAACACCCCGACCCCGCCTCTCCTCTTAGAAACCGTCCCCGACCCCGCCTCTCCTCTCTCCGGCGCAATGCCTCGTGGACGCGGATGCTTCGGCCGGCGTTGGTTCGGCTGGGGAGGCGGCAGTGGAGGCGCAGGGAGCAGTCGCCGGGCGGGAGGCGGCGGTGGAGGCGGCGGCAGCGGCGGTGGACACGTCGGCAGCGGTGGTGGACGCGGCGCCGCGCCGGGCGGTCTGTGGCCCTCTAGCCTCACCGGGCCGCAGACTGTCGATATCTACCGGCACGGCATCCCAGTGTCGCCGTCGTGTCGCCTAGCACATGGCTGGCACGTGACGAGCACCGGCTATGCCACGCCTGGGCCGGCACAACCCGGTCCATGGAACCCCGAAGGTCGCCTTAACTTTTGGCAAGACCGCGACTTCGACACCGTGGTCACCTTCTACAAGTCTCGGGGCATCCGCGCGGACGCTCCAAACGCGCCCCTCGCGCCCCCCGCCGTCCCGGTCGTGCAGGCCCGTGCCGGTCGGCGCGCTCGCGCAGGCGCCCCGGCTAATCCCGCCGCCACGCCCGCTGCTCCATCAGGCGTCGCTGAGTTTCAGATCCCGCCGGAACTGGCGGCGATGCAAGAGGAGGGCGACCCGTTGGAGTCGCCGGGTTTGATCCGCGCGATCCGGAATTCCACGTCGGAGACCGGTTGGATGCCGCCGGCGGATATTGTTGACCCGAGGGACCCGGCAGACGAGCCGGGATACTGGCAGGCGATCAGGGACTCGACCGATACACTAGCGCAGGAGTCGGCTACCGCGGAGGAATTTTTCGGATTCTTAGACAGTTCCGATGACTCAGACGGCGGCAAAGACGGCGGTGAAGACGGCGGCCAGACCGTAGTGGTTGATCTTCTGAGTAGGGAGGAGGAGTAGTTAGATTTGTTTTAGTGTTAATCTTTTTTCATGTAAAATTTCGTTCGAATGTGAAATATCCTAATATGAACGAAATTATGTTGCTTCAATGAGTAATGGAATGGTTGTATAATAAACAGGTCTTCGAATAGTAGACGCCCGGTGATAAGTTGAGCTCTCACGGAACCAATAAAAAGCCCCACACCACTGACATGTAAGATCCGGACTGCCATAATACGAACGGCCCCTCTGAACAGCTGCATCAACAGCAATAGATTTACTAAACCAATAATATGAAGCACCAGACGCAGCAGTAGCCTCTTTAGCACTAGGAACAAAATTTTCTGCAAATACATAAATTTCAGCAGCGGGAACAAAATTATCTGAAAATACAAAAAACTGCTACAACCAAAATCAAAAGAAATAAAAACACAGTCCAAACAACCCCAGCGTATCGAAAGCACGCACCACCGACGACAGCGCACACACATGCATGTGCCATGCACGCAAACGCACGCATACACCACGGGGTGCACCTAACAGTACCAAGCGCACGTGCATGCGCCATGCACGCAAACGCGAGGGTACGCCACAGGGTGCACCTAACACGAACACTGCACTGCACGCAACCTCAGCAGGAAAAGATGAAGTAAACACATGAAAATGTTTATGTTATTAATGGGATATTTTGATTTTGTAAAAATATGAAGTAAACACATGAAAGTAAAAAAGATGAAGTAAACACATGAAATACCGGCAAAAAATTTAAGTTACTTATAAAAATGCCCAACCACCGATGCTGAGCCATAGTAGCTTACAGAACATACCCATATCAAGCCCGAAGGCGACTCGGATGGCTGATCGAGCCCACTAAAGGGCCCAGCATCAGGGTGCAACCGGGCAGTGGTGAGTAATAGCAGAGGAGTTCGAAAGAGGGGGCGGAGGCAGCTATTTAAGTCGCTCCTCGCGCCCTCCGCTTCCGAGGTGGGACTAAAATCGCGCTGCAATGCGTCCCTCAGTGCACGCGGCCGCCGCAGGGCTCATGAGGGCGTTTTCTGCGCTATCACTGGCCGGCCCAGTTCGGCCCATAGAGGCAGGGCGCCACTCGCCCCCTCCCACGGCCCACGGCCGACGCCCCCCTCCCCTCGCCCGCGCGGGGCAACACTCGGTGTTTAGTCCCACCTCAGAAGCGGGGGCGAGTGAGGAGCGGCTTAAATAGCCGGGCGTGCAGTAGCTGTTGAACGCCTTCGAATTGTCACTGCCCTGTTGGACCCACATGCTAGTCCGTGTGTTGCCGTCCCGAGTCGCGGCCGGGCAATTTTTTTTTGTGTGTGGGCGCTGAATAGGCAGTACACGTTGCGGGAGACGTGTTGGAGGCGTGCATGGGGGCGGGGAGATCGAGAAGGATGCAGACGTTGCGGGAGACGTGTTGGAGGCGTGCATGGTGGCGGGGAGATCGAGGAAGATGCGGTCGGGCGGCTCAGAGTCGCTGGGCACGGGGAGCGAGGCTGATCCGGTCGGTGCGTGGTGGCGGGATCCGAGGGAGGCGCTAGTTGGGCAGCTGGGATCCGAGGGAGGCGCTGGTTGGCTGGGATGAGGTAGGTGCGATTTTCTGTGCATGCGCGGGTTTGTGGCGACGTGTATGTGAAAAACATGCATGTGAAAAACATGCATGAGAGAATAATAACATGGCAAAAACATGGCATGAGACAATAACACGGCCGGGTGCGTTTTTTCACCACGTTGGTCAGCCCAGGTAGTATAACACATACAATGGCATCATCATCATGAAACGACAGCAAACAAATTAAACGGAATTTTGAAACTACAGACTATTTCACATAGGACAGTACAAAATACAAATTTATTACATACATATTTTGAGAAAACATAAAGAAATCACTTATCAAGTTTTGTGGCACGCACTTACGAATAAAAAACAGCATAGGTTATTCAGACAAGACTCGGGCAACCACTTTTATTCTCTGTGAAAAAAGTTTGGAATAATTAATGTGGAACAAACACATGAAATATCGACACACGCAAGATATGGACGGTGTTGGTTGCACTAGGGGTGCGTGATCGCATGCATGAAATGACACAATTTTTTGCGAGGGTGTGTGCATGCCCAATGTAGGCCCTCACACAAGATATGAACGAAATCGGACACTGAACGCACGTCGCGTCACGTTCGGGTAGTGTTTTACGGTATTTTCACCGGAAAAACCGTAGAAAATGCATCAGACGTTAGAAAATAATGAAAATTGTCGTGCATGCTCCCGATGGTGCCTGGAGTACGTGGAAAAAGTTGGGGGTCGTTCGGTGTAGGCGAAAATAAAACGTCTTTAAGAGTAGCCCGACCGGTACACCCAAACAGAGCTCGTTGCACAAGGTGTACGTGATCGCATGCATGCAATTGCACGAAAGTGTGCAGATATGTGGGCACTGCCGACGTAGGGCCCCACACAAGGTTGGAACGAAAACTGACACAAAACGAACGTTGTGTCACGTCCGGCCAGTGTTTCTGGCCATTTTCACCGGGCCTAGGAAATGCATCGAGCATCGGAAAAATATGAAAATTGGCGTGGGTGCTGTCGAGGGTGATGCCAACGTGTGGAAAATGTTCGGGCAGTGTTTTAATGTATTTTCGCCCAAAAAAACACTAGAAAATGCATCGGATGTCAAAAAATAACGAAAATTGTCGTGCGCGCTCCCGATGGTGCCTGGAGTACGTGGAAAAAATTGGGGGTCGTTCGGTCTAGACGAAAAAAAAGTCTTTGAGAGTAGCGCGACCGGCACACCGGAACGGTGCTGGTTACACTAGGGGTGCGTGATTGCATGCATGAAATTAAATAATCTTTCGCGAGGGTGTGTGCATGCCCAATGTAGGTCCCCACGCAAGATATGAACGAAATCGGACACCGAACGCACGTCGCGTCACGTCCGGCCAGTGTTTTAGGGTATTTTCGCCCAAAAAACCCTAGAAAAGCATCGGACGTCAAAAAATAACGAAAATTGTCGTGCGTGCTCCCGATGATGCTTGGAGTACGTGAAAAAATTTTGGGGTCGTTCGGTCGAGATTAAAAAAACGTCTTTGAGAGTAGCCCGACCGGCACGCCGAAACGGTGCTGGTTGCACTACGGGAGCGTGATCGCATGCATGAAATGAAACCATTTTTTGTGAGGGTGTGTGCATGCCCAATGTAGGCCCCCACGCAAAATATGAACGAAATCGGAGACCGAACGCACATCGCGTCACGTCCGGCCAGTGTTTTAGGGCATTTTCACCGGGAAAATCCTAGGAAATGCATCAAGCGGCGGAAAAATATGCAAACTGGCGTGGGTGCTGTCGACGGTGATGCCAACGTGTGGAAATAGTTGCGTGCCATTTGGCGGAGTAAAAAAAAGTAGTTGGGAACCCCGCTCTGGTAGACCGAAACGAACCTCGTTGTACTAGGGGTACGTGATCCCATGCATGCAATTGCACAAAAGTGGGCATACATGTGGGCATGGCTGACGTAGGGCCCGACGCAAGGTTGGAACGAAAACGGACACAAAACGAACGTTGAGTCACGTCCGGCGAGTGTTTTAGGGCATTTTCACCTGAAAAAATCCTAGGAAATGCATCGAGCGCTGGAAAATATGCAAACTGGCGTGGGTGGTGTCGACAGTGATGCCAAAGTGTGGAAAAAAGGTTCATGCCATTTGGCGGAGTCAAAAAAAGTAGTTGGGAACCCCCCTCCGGTAGATCGAAACGGGGCTCGTTGCACAAAGTCCACGTGATCGCATGCATGCAATTGCACGAAAGTGTGCGTACATGTGGGCATGGCCGACATAGGGCCCCACGCAAGGTTGGAACAAAAACGGAGACAAAACGAACGTTGCGGCACGTCCGGCCAGTGTTTTAGGGGTTTTTCACCAGGCAAATCCTAGGAAATGTATCGTGCGTCAGAAAAATATGAAAATTGGCATGGGTGCTGTTGAGGGTGATGCCAACGTGTGCAAAAAGTATCATGCCATTTGGCGGAGTAAAAAAAAGTAGTTGGGAACCCCCTCTGGAAGAGCGAAACGAAGCTCGTTGCACTAGGGGTACGTGATCGCATGTATGCAATTGCACCAAAGTGGGCAGACATGTGGGCACGGCTGAAGTGGGGACCCACGCAAGGTTTGAACGGAAACGGACACAAAACGCACGTTGCGTCACGTCCGGCCAGTGTTTTAGGGCATTTTTCCTGGAAAAATCCTAGGAAATGCACCGAGCGCCGGAAAAATATGCAAATTGCCGTGGGTGCTGTCGACGGTGATGCCAACGTTGTGGAAAAAGTCTCGTGCCATTTGGCGGAGTAAAAAAATGTAGTGTGGAACCCCCCTCCGGTAGACAGAAACTAACATCGTTGCACTAGGGTTACGTGATCGCATGCATGCAATTGCATCAAAGTGGGCAGACATGTGGGCACAGCTGACGTGGGGACCCAAACAAGGTTGGAACAAAAACGGACACAAAACGAACGTTGCGTCACGTCCGGCCCGTGTTTCAGGGCATTTTCACCGGGAAAATCCTAGGAAATGTATCGAGCGTCGGAAAAATATGCGAAATGGCGTGGGTGCTGTCAACGGTGATGCCAACGTGTGAAAAAAGTTGCGTGCCATTTGGCGGAGTCAAAAAAAACATAGTGGCCTCGCGTCTTTTGTGTGACGTAACAAAAATACACGAATTAATAAAAAATAAAAAGCATATTTAATAATGTGATGTAACGTTACATAACTGCCCGGGCACTGCCCGGACAGTGCAGTGCACCGCCCGGGCAGGTAAGTAACGTTACATCACATTGTTAAATATGACCATGCATGGGTTAACTGACACGGCTATTTAAGCCGGTCGCGGCGTTCTTCCGCGGCCGAGGTGGGACTAAAATGCATGGCGCTGGCCGCCCACCCGTGAGGGAAAAAAAATTAAACCGTCCGTCCGCACGCGCCTGGTGACGTGGCAGGCATGCAGACGTGCCCGCACGGCCCGCCCGCGATCAACGCGGCAGCCCCGCAGTCAACGTGCATGCGCGTCATCCGCGCCGCGTCGCACCCGTCGCGGACCGACCCCCCCCCCCCCACGTCCCCCGCCCCACGCCAGCCCGCACCCGTCGCGGCCCCTGCCGTCCGCCAATCACGCCGCCCGAGGCGCGCATGCACGCAGGCGGTTTCACGCGCGTGCCGCCTGCCGGACGCCACCGCTGTCGGCTCCTCGCCTGCCGCGCAACCGCTGCCGCCTGCCGCTGTGCCTGCCGGACGCCACCACTGCCGCCTGCCGCCGCTGTCGGCTCCTCGCCTACCGGACGCCACCGCTGCCGCCTCCTCGCCTGCCAGCCGACAGGCCCGCCGCCTGGTTTGCCACGCCGCCTGGCATTCCCCCTCCGGACGCGTCGTTCGCGGCGGCCGAGGGTCAAAGCGCCTGCCCGCCTGCCGCGCGGTCATTAACGCGCCGATTTTAATAGCCCCGGCGTCCCACCCGCCACCTCCCCTCCCCCGCATCGCCCCGCCCGCAGCCCGCCGCTTTATAAAGGCACCCCCGTCCATCCGACGCCCACCCCGTCCCTCCGACGCCCACACCCGCACCCGTCCCACTGACGACCACCGTCGATGGCGTTCTTCCGCGGCAGCAGCAGCACCGGTGGCGGCGGCGACGACGACAACAAACCCGGTGCATGGCCGACGAGCATCGGAGTGCCGGAGACGGTAGAGCTCCACCGCTAGTGCCTCCCCGTGCCACCGGGCTGTCGTCTTCCACACAACTAGAAGATCGACGCGGACGGCTACGCGACGCCGGGTCCCGGCGCGACGGAGGAGGAGCTCCGCAACCACAACGGCGGCCGACACAACATCGAAGGCCGCAAGAATTTTTGGCACGGGAAAGACTATTGGGAGGTCATGGCAGCCTTCCGCCTTGCGTCGGCCGGCGTGACCCCCGACCTGACGGGCCGCAGCTGCCGTCTTCGCGCACCGCCTCCACCGCACGATCGCGGCAGACGTGGCGGCGGCCACGGTGCACAGCCGGCACCGGCGGCCGCGCCGGCCGCCCCTCCCTCGCCGCCGGAGATAGAGCTGCCGCCGGAGCAGGTCATCCTCCGTGAGGACGGTGATCCGGATGACACCCCGGGGTACCACGTGGCCGTACGGGCGTCGGAGGCTGCGGCGGCGGCGGTGAAGGAAGCCACTGAGATTGCGGCCGCAATCCAGGCGGCCAAGGCGATGGCGGCGCAGCAGGCGGCGATGGCGCCGCCGGAGTGGCAGCAGGTGCCGCCGGAGTGGCAGCAGGAGTGGCAGTAGGCGCCGGCGGCGGAGGAGGAAGAGGATTCGGACGACGTCCCGGTGGACTGGGACGACGTCGCGAACCGGTCCAGCAGCGACGATGACGGCGGCAATGGCCCGGCCGTGATTGACCTCGTTGATAGCGACGCCGAGTAGTTTTTTTAGTGTGTTGTTTAGTTAATTTGGTTATGTCGTTCTAAGCCTAAGTACTAGACATTATGTACGAACTTATCATCATCGAGTTCGCTCGAGTATGTAAAATATCTTATCTATGTTGAATGAAATTTGAGTGAAATTTGTTTTGTCCATTTCATTTGAGAGTATTGATTTGATGATGCATTTGTACATGAATATATGGTAAAACATAAGAAATTAGTAATGATGCTCAATGTAAAGGTACGTGATTGAATGCATGTATGAAACGAAATTTTGCGAGTGTGTGTGCATCCCGAATTTAGTCCTGCACGCATGATATGAACGAAATCACACAAGAAACACACGTCGCGGCACGTCCGGACAGCGGTTTAGGGTACTTTCGCCTAGAAAACCCTAGAAAATGCATCGGACGTAAAAAAATACCGAAAATTGCCGTGCGTTCCGTGGATGGTCAAGCCAACGTGTGGAAAAAGTTACGTGACGTTTGACGGAGTAGAAAAAAACCGTAGTTGGGAACCCCCTCTCCGGCAGACCAAAAAGTAGCTGGTTGCACTGGGGCTACGTGATCGCATGCATGCAAGTGGACCAAATTGTGCGTACACGTGGGCACGGCGAACGTAGGCCCCCACGCAAGGTTGGAACGAAACCGGATACAAAACGAACGTTGCGTCACGTCCGGCCAGTGTTTTATTGTTTTTGACAGGGAAAACCCTAGAAAATGCATCGGGCATCGGAAAATACCGAAAATTGCCGTGCGTTCTGTGGATGGTCAAGCCAACGTGTGGAAAAATTTACGTGACGTTTGACGGAGTAGAAAAAAACCGTAGTTGGGAACCCCCTCTCCGGCAGACCAAAAAGTAGCTGGTTGCACTGGGGTTACGTGATCGCATGCATGCAAGTGGACCAAATTGTGCGTACACGTGGGCACAGCTAACGTAGGCCCCCACGCAAGGTTGGAACGAAAACGGATACAAAACGAACGTGGCGTCACGTCCGGCCGGTGTTTTATTGATTTTTGACCGGGAAAACCCTAGAAAATGCATCGAGCGTCGGAAAAATATGCAAATTGGAGTGGCCGCTGTGGATGGTGATGCCAACGTGTGGAAAAAGTTTCGTGACGTTTGACGGAGTAGAAAAAAAAACGTAGTTGGGAACCCCCTCTCCGGCAGACCGAAAAGTAGCTGGTTGCACTGGGGCTACATGATCGCATGCATGCAAGTACACCAAAGTGTGCGTACACGTGGGCACGGCCAACGTAGGCCCCCACGCAAGGTTGGAACGAAAACGGATACAGAACGAATGTTGCGTCACGTCCGGCCAGTGTTTTATTGATTTTTGACAGGGAAAACCCTAGAAAATGCATCGAGCGTCGGAAAAATATGCAAATTCGCGTGGGCGCTGTGGATGGTGATGCCAACGTGTGGAAAAAGTTTCGTGACGTTTGACGGAGTAGAAAAAAAACCGTAGTTGGGAACCCCCTCTCCGGCAGACCGAAAAGTAGCTGGTTGCACTCGGGCTACGTGATCGCATGCGTGCAAGTGCACCAAAGTGTGCGTACACGTGGGCACGGCCAACGTAGGCCCCGACGCAAGGTTGGAACGAAAGCGGATACAAAACGAACGTTGCGTCACGTCTGGCCAGTGTTTTATTGATTTTTGACCGGGAAAACCCTAGAAAATGCATCGAGCGTCGGAAAAATATGCAAATTGGCGTGGGTGCTGTGGATGGTGGTGCCATCATGTGAAAAAATTCTCGTGACGTTTGACGGAGTAGAAAAAAACCATAGTTGGGAACCCCCACTCGAGCAGACCGAAAAGTAGCTGGTTGCACTGGGCT
The DNA here is from genome assembly GCF_002575655.3 of Aegilops tauschii subsp. strangulata. Lineage (NCBI taxonomy): Eukaryota > Viridiplantae > Streptophyta > Magnoliopsida > Poales > Poaceae > Aegilops > Aegilops tauschii. Next base: position 75,070,776 of record NC_053041.3, read on the forward strand.
ACGTGATCGCATCCATGCAAGTGCACCAAAGTGTGCGTACACGTGGGCACGACCAACGTAGGCCCCCACGCAAGGTTGGAACGAAAACAGATACAAAATGAACGTTGTGTCACGTCTGGCCAGTGTTTTATTGATTTTTGACCGGGAAAACCCTAGAAGATGCATCGAGCGTCCGAAAAATATGAAAATTGGCGCCAACGTGTGGAAAAAGTCTCGTGCCATTTGACGGAGTGAAAAAAAAGTACCTATCAATCAATGTATTTTCGATAATGGTTGTTTTAAAAAACGAACGCAAGTGATAATTGGGAAAAAACTAATGAATGGGTTCTTAGAAAAAAATTAATAGATAGGCCCCGCGCATACATGCATATCCATCGGGGTCAAAGCCAAGGTGGACGCCGCCTCCACGCCTCCACGATCGTCAGTCCACGCCGCCTCAACGCCTCCATGCCGCCTCCACGATCGCCTCCCCCGACGCCATCTGCGGTTGACGCTGCCCCCGACGCCACCTCACGCCGCCTCCACGATCGCCTCCCCCGACGCCATCTGCGGCCGACGCCGCCCCCGACGCCACCTCACGCCGATGCCATCTGCCACCGACGCCAGCTCACGCCGACGCACCAGACAGCGACTGCCCCGACACGATCTGCCCTGACGCCATCTGCGGCCGACGCCGTCGCCACGTAACGCCGACACCCCCAAGTTGGTGAACACAGATTCGGACCTACTTGCATATTTCATGTGCTTTATCATGGATAACCTTGATCCTAGAATTTTTTGTCCTAGATCATTAGAGTGTGTAGTTAGTGCACTAAGTACTGCGTAAATACACGCATGCATGAGTGGCTACATGCACTGTAGATACCATAGTTTTTCTTAGTTCTGTCAAAACCACCTAAGTGTTTGGCTATAGTGTAGTTTTCCCAAACACACCCTATGTTGCACCTTGGAATATGTAATGTGAATGAGGTTATATATCTATGAATTTTATTTGCAGGTTGCGACCGACGCCATCTGCCACCAACGCCACCGTGCCGTCGTCCCCCAGGGCCGGCCCTGATCCCATGGCACGAGGTACTATGCATTCATCATGTTTATCATGTACCCATATAAAGTAGCTAACATTATTTTTGCTCCTATTCCTAGCGACGGTGGAGTACGGAGATATTTTTTGTTCGGTTGAGAAGTGGTGTCTCTTGGTCAGCAAACTAAACTCTAGGCAGAAAAAGCGTTTTGCAAGCACTAGTCTGGAGAAAATGCTGATGATTCCTAGTGTGCTCATGCGAAAATGTTTGCTCAAGTTCATTATTAAATCATATGCGTTGGACAGAAAAAGGTTCATCATGCCATCAAAAAATGGTGCGATATCATTGCGCACCGAAGATGTGTTTGACATTTTCGGGCTACAGAACAAGGGCAAAGATGCCATGAAAGCGCTAGGAAAAGGGGGGTTAAAGGCGAAGGTGAAGGTGCCTAGTCGCTTTCTAGATTCCAATATGGGGGAAATGATGATAGACGAGCTGATTGAGAACATCGTTGCCAGTGGCACATATGATGATGATTTTCTCCGTAGAATTGTTCTGGTTCTTCTAGGCACGGTTCTTGCACCGCAGTCCACGAAAGAAGTTCCTAATGCTTATTACAAGTTAGTGCACGATGTGGAGGCCATCAAAGCATTTAATTGGAACGCGTTTACTTTACGCGTTTGCGTTGAAGGCTTCACAAAGACCTTATCAGATCTTACAAAATTTACTTGGCCGATCGGAAACCTTGCCCTCCTACAGGTAAATCTTATGTTATATTTGTTTCTTTCGAACTATAGTTTGTGAAAAAAAATTGCTAATATACTTCATGTTCATGCAGTACTTGTTTTGGGAGAAAGTGCAGCCACTGGATGATGAGGCATTTGATCCATTGGCTCATGAATATCCGTTGATGCTTAATTGGTCAGAAGATGAGGCTAAGAAGCGTGACGCGTACGACACGTCATACGGCCGTGGTAATGGGACGGTAAGTTACTATTAATATGTTACTATTTCGTACTGCATGCACTTATGTTACTATTTATATGTTGAGAAATTTATATTGATTTTACCTGTCACAGATTGATGACGTGATAAGTGAGAAGTACAGGCAGACATTAATTGCTCAACAAGGAAGAAAGGCGGAGGAAGAATTAGAGCAAGAATTAGAGCAAGAAGATCGTGCCCAAAAAAAGAAAGATAATAGAGATGAGGCTTCATCGAGCAGGGATAGTACATTAGATCAAGTGATGAAATGCATCAAAGATATGCAAAAAGAAATTAGACTTCTCCCTCAAAAATGTGCTGAGGTAATATGAGTGATGTTCAGTTTACATTGGATTATTCATAATTTATGCATGTAGTTAATGCTTTCGATGTGTCATTGCAGATAGTAGTGGAGAAGCTGGAGAAGAAAGGTCTTGTATTCAAGCCAAACAAGGGGTCTGATGATGACATTGAGTTTGTGGAGCATAGTGAAGACTGGGTGGGGAAGTATGGTCCATCAAAATACAAATCATCAAAATATTGGACAGATGTAAAATCAACTCCTGCAAAAGAAGATATGGACAACAGGGTGGACGCATCCTTCACCACTGGGAACGGGAATAAATTGGCGCGTGAGAAAGGTGTGCATCACAACACACCTGGTACAGGAGATGAAGGCAACCCCTTCGTTATTGAGGACAATGGTAATTCACCCAACCCATCTCTTGCGACGGTAGACACGAATGACTTTCCGGCTATTACTTCAAGCCCCAAGAATATGAATGAAGTGTCAGACGGGTCTAGCGCCGATAAATCTGAGGAGATTAGTATGGATAGTCTGAACACCCGTATTAAAAATGCGAAAGAAAATGGCACTCCGGAGAATGATGGGAAGGAGAATGATGGGAAGGAGAATGATGGGAAACGCAAGAGGAAATAGTCAAAATATTGTCTTTCACCTTACCAGCAGAACGGTGGACGTAAATGTGCAAAGAAAAGTAAGTGCTAGGTAATTTATTCTTGCAACATACTTCTGTCCTTGCATGCACACTTTATTAACTCATTGTTTCTTACTATTTTAGGTCTGTTTGGTATAAGAGCTGCTATGATTAATACTGATTACATTAATGAGGATCACATAGAGGCCGCGAAGGTTTATATCCGGACACTGGCAGACTCGGAGAAGCTTTGCAGCAAAACTGTGGTGCACATGACGGGAATTGGTGGGGAAACATGTACACCTGAAATGCTTGAAGCCATCATTTCGAAAAAGTGGTTGCACGGTGGTGTAAGTATTAGCAATAATTTATTAAGTTGTACATGTCATTTACATAAATTATCTAATAGGCGTATTGCTGTTATGTTATTTTGTAGGTCATCAATAGTTATTGCAACCATATGCAGACCCATAATCCTCGTGCTGACCATCACATATTATCATCTTGGGTGTCCCACTGGCTTATTCTTCGTGCTGATGGAAAGGTTAACAACTCTAAGAGGCATTTTATGGATCACTTCACAAACCAAACTAAAATGGTGTCTAGAGTTACTGAAGAGTATTTCATCAAAGATAAGGTACTTCAGTTTAGTATGATCATTCGTAGTATATCTGTGTGTACACCAACATGAATAAACTTTGTTGTAGGCATACTTTCCTTTTCATGTGGAAGAAAATCATTGGATAACAGTTCTTATGCACAACAAGAAAAAAGAGTTTCAAGTTTTAAACTCTACTGGTAAATGCAGCAAAAGAGTTCTTGCAAAGATTGCTAAGCTGGTAAGCTTGCAACGTTACATAAAACAATATATAGTTATTCGAAACGTACTTCATATGGATTTGTCATTTTTATTTCAGAGGGCAGAAATAGTAAATGATACAAAGGAGGTGAATGCTCTTATTGAAACGGAACATCCTGACGTATCATCCTGGCCAATAAGGGAGTACGATATGCCGTCACAAACAGACCGGTATGTTGCAAATGTTGAATTAGTATGTACTTGTCTGATCCATCAATAATTGACTTGTGGTTTCTTGCAGAGACTCTTGTGGTCTTTTCGTGATGAAATGCGTTCAAAACTGGGACGGAGATGATTGGACATTTGAGTTTGATCAAGATGAGGTTAATGCTTCAAGGGGATGCATTCTAGCTGAAATACTTTTTTCAGAGTGCAACACGAAGGAAGTAGTGAAAGAGAAGATCCTCAAGATCATGGAGAAGAAATGAGTCGGAGGATGGGGTGTTGGCTATTATCTCCACTAAATAAATGTGCCGTTGTCGGTACTTGATACAATTTTCATAATAAGACATCTCTATATTGTAATGCGGCATGGTTTAGCATGTTCCGCAACTAAATAAATGTGCCGTGGTCCGTATTTGCTACAATATCTATTTTTCAATGTCACTCTTATTTGCATTATTGTCGGTGACACTCTTATTTGCATCATTGTGGGTGATGATTTTTCAACTTGTTATATAGTGTGATGATTACGCCGCCATGGCCGGCCTGGCGCTGCTTTTTTATAATGTTTTGTATTTTGTACTGTGATGTAATGCGGACGCCGGCTGCTTTGCTTTCTGTCAAAAAAACTTAGAAAAAAAATGCCCAACCACCGCAGCCGGGCCCATAGTAGCGAACAGATCATACCCAAATCAAGCCCGAAGGGGGCGACTTGGGCGGCTGATAGAGCCCACTAATGGGCCTGGCAACGGGGTCCAACGGGGCTGCGGGCGGTGATAAGAGAGGAGCTCGGTGGAGGGGGCGGAGGCAGCTATTTAAGCCGCTCCTCGCGCCCCCGGCTTCTGAGGTGGTACTAAAGATGGCGCCCCCATTGCGCCCCACGCTGCACGCGGTTGCCGCAAGGCTCAGGAGGCCTAATTTGCGTTTTCTCGGGCCGGCCCAGTTTGGCCCAATGAAGGCACGCCGCCACTCGCCCCCTCCCCCGGCCCACGCCCACTTCCCTCCCCCGCGCGCCGCTGAACTCAGTGTTTAGTCCCACCTCGGAAGCGGGGGCCGTCGAGGACCGGCTTAAATACCTGCCTCCGCCCCCTCCACCGAGCTCCTCTCTACTTAGTACCCGCAGCCCCGTTGGACCCCATGTCTGGGCCCATTAGTGGACTGAATCGGCCGCCCTAGTCGCCTTCGGGCTAGATTTGGGCAGGTTCTGCCTGCTACTATGGGCCCGGCAGAGGTATTTGGGCATTTTTTTTCGAACTTGCTATTTTGGACAGAAGCAGCTGCCGGCTGCATACATTTCATAACAGTACAAAGGGAATCACAGTACAAAATAGCAGCGTCCGGCCGCATTTTATCACAGTACAAGAAATACAAATCAGGTGTACAAATCATCATAAAAAAATAAACAGAATTTCAAAACTGCATATATAAACAGTACAAATCATCACGTAACTGTACAAATCAAGTTTTCTGGCACACATGTGCGAATAAAAATAGCATAGGTTATTTAGACATGACTCGTGCGACCACTTTTATTCTTCTAACCAACCAAGCTGCTTCTCTACGCCCGATTCCTGAACAAAATATAAAAAAATTGGGTGAGAAAATATAGTCGGTGGAATCAAATTGGCAACATAACAAAACAAAAAGGTAGCAACTCACTTCTCGTTCAGACTACATGTAGCCTTGTTATGACCTGGGAGACTACATAGACTGCACAAAGGACCACTTTTCTTCTCTGTAAAATCTTTTGGCCTACCATTCTTTGTAGCGTCCGGGCCACCCTTCGACCGCCCCTTCTTAGGTGCACCCTTCGTCGAAACTTTCTGAGGATCACCAATACCAGGCTCAACTTGTTGTGCCTGACTTGCCTCCTTCTTAAGCATAGCATACCTTCTACTTCCTATAAGTTCCTCCTCTGAAATCTTTTTCTGCACTATTATGTTGTCCAAACACTTCATCAACTCGTCGAACAAGAAGGGATCATTTGCTGCAACATGAGCAGCTTTTGCGGTTTTAATGGTTATTGCACTATACCGTTCTCTCTCCAATGGCCCTGACCAACCCCATCCAAAGATATCACTCTTCCGCTGCACAGGCAACCCATCTCTCGCATGTTTGGACAACCGATGCAGGACACAACACTTTGGTATTTCAGTTAAGTTCAGATGATGGAGAACAAACAGAATGTGTTTGCATGGCAGCCCTTTCCGAACCATCCTAAGATAACTGCATGTAATAGTTTCTTCTGAGTTACCTGGTTCATAAACAACATTGTACCTGAACTTGTGGTTATCCTTCCATGTCACCATGAATGTCTGATGCCCAATTCCCACGAGCGTCTCAAATATCTCCAGCTGACACATCTTATGCAAATCATCTTGCAGGATGTAGAAAATTAGCAGGTGTGAATACTTTGGCGGCATGCTCCTCAAGGGCCTTATATTCAGTAACCGACGGTGGTTCCTTCTGGAATGCCTCGCAGTCATCGTACGCCTCGTTCTCACGCAGGCGAACTATACAGTTCTCATAATGCACCACCAAATCAACAATTGTCATACCGTAGTCCAGGTGAAGGTGAAGGCAGGAGTTGAGGCTTTCACTCCTCTGGTTACTTCGCATACCAAGGAAAAAACCATCGGAAAGATATGAAGCTACCCAAAGTCTCCTCTTCCTGTACATCCTGTCAAGCCACTCTTCAGTTCTATCCGTCTTCCACTTATCATAGAAAGCTTTCCATCTCTGCTCAAAGTTCGCTTGAGAGGTGGCATAGTACAGGAGCGATCTGAACTCATCCAGTGACTTGTAATGCAGGTGCCTCTGCATATTTTTCTCGATATGCCAGGAGCAAAGACGATGGAAAACATCTGAAAGGACAGTCCGAATAGCCCGGATCATTGCAGCGTCACCGTCTGTGATTATTGACTTTGGCTTCACCTGACAGTTTGCCTTCATAAATGTCTGCAGCAGCCACACGTATGTCCCTTCCGTCTCGTCAGCAATGATGGCACAACCAAACACTGTGGTGCAACGGTGGTTGTTAACTCCGACAAAGCGGACGAATGGCATACCATATCTGTTCATCTTATACGTGCTATCAAACACGACCACGTCTCCGTAGTCCTGATAGTCCCTCCGCGACTGTGCATCGCACCAGAACATACTCTTCAGTCGCCCTTCCTTGTCACGCACATACTCAAAAAAAAACTCAGGGTCCTTCTCCTTCCTGCTCCTCATAATGCCACCTGCCGTCTCTGCATCACCCTTTGCAATGAGCTTCATTTTTTCTCTGCAACAAAAATTGTAAATGTCCCTCCTGATAAGCCCGCACTTATCGTACGAACCGTATCTGCTGATGAAGTTGTCCATTATAATATGCTTTCTTATCCCGGCGGCTTCCATCGCCAATATCTCGGCCCTCTGGCCATCTCCAATCCGTCTGTGTGACCACAAAAAACAAACCTCGTCGGGCCGAGCCATCGCGTGGTTGTGATCATCCACGAATGATGCGACGAACCAAACGCCACGTTCTCTGTCCAGCTTCACCACCATATGTGCACCGCAGTCACAACGAGTCTCCGGTCTAAGCCTGCGCTTGCGGCCCTCCATGGTTATGAACTTGCTCTGCCTTCTCCCTGCCCTGGAGCAAAGAAACCGCCGGTACCGTATCATTCCCGAAGCACCTCGTTTCACCTTCTGTTTCCTGATGCTAAACCCGGCGTGATTGTTGTAGAATATGTATGCATCCCCTTGCGACCGAAAGGTCATAGCCATGACCTTCCAATGTGTCTAAAGCATCTTCTGCTGCCTTTGAGCCTCCTCAATATCGATCTCTCCCTCATCGTGATCAACGCTAGGACCATCTGACTCCTCCTACAACATTCATTTGAAAATATATATGTCAATTACTATCATTTAAATCATAGTATTGATCGATGTACAACATCTATCAACTAACCTGGCTCAAGTTATCTGCAAATGATTCCTGCCAACTATGTTGCACATTGTCAACATCCACATCTTCATGCAAATTTGTACACAAAGATATATAGTTAGCCATGCCATACTTTGCAAATTCAAAAATAAAATCAAAATATACGCCACTTACGTTTTCACTATTTGCGCCATGTTCATTATTATGAAAATCATCCGGAGGTAAGATATCATATGACGAGACGGAATCATTGTCGCTGCTCTCATCATCTTCGTTCAAATTTTCGTTATCAGTCTTAGTCACCTTATCAGTATCATTCTCGTCCCTCCCGAATGCGGATTCTTTCTCCATGTCAACACGCCTAACTCACAGAACTGCAAAACATTTGAAGTGTTGATTACAACAAGGACAAAATCTCATGTTGGTTTGCAAAAAAAGAGAAAGACGTGTAATCCATGAACCCAGCAGCTACCATGAATTTTTTCTTAATGCAATGGTTCAAACAACATTTTTTAGTGTTGTGTGAAACAACTAGTTGAGGTTGCCCAGCGGTGTGTGCATATTGTGTGATGTCGTCATGAAAAAAATATAGCTTTCTTTAAATTAAGCATGCCCTCCACTTACATCCTAGATTCGCCACTTAACTAGCCCTAACTTCCATCCATCATGCTCGCTAGGTTTAGATGACAAACCTTGCCCCGCGGTTTAGGCGTCGCCGGCGTTCGACGACGGCAGCTGTCCCCGCCTTGAATCTAGCAGCCGGCGACGTGCACGACGAGCCACCGAACGGATGTTTGGCAGGATCCGCGACGGGGGGTGGGGAGAGTGGTGCGGAGGCGGCGTGGCATGTCGGGCCCTTCACGTCCGGGCGGTGGATGATGACGGTGAGATGCGGCGACGCACGCCGTTGGGACGGCGACGACGGCGTCGGACGGAGTCGGACGGCGGCGTCGGACGGGGTCGGAGGGCGGCGATCCGCGGCGGCGGCGATCGGATGGGGCGGGCAAGTAGACGGGGTGGGCGGGCGAGTAGACGGGCCTTCACATTCGGGCGGTGGATGATGACGGTGAGATGCGGCGACGCACGCCGTTGGGATGGCGACGGCGGCGTCGGACGGGCTCGGACGGCGGCGGCGGACGGGGTCGGAGGGCGGCGATCCGCGGCGGCGGCGATCCGCGGCGGCGGCGATCGGATGGGGCGGGCGAGTAGACGGGGTGGGCGGGCGAGTAGATCGTGCTGGCAGTTTGTTTGTATTTTTTTTTGCATGCACGCGGTCTACGTACGCCATCCACAACTGTATAATACAAGGTGGGCATACCCTTCTTTCGTATGACCATTCTGCCCTTCTACGTTTTGTTGGGGTGGGGGGGGGTGGTTTTCCTACCGAACAACTGTTGGAAGCAAAAGTTATAAAATGAATAAAACTATAGATCAAGCACATGCTCTTTGAGAAACACATGCTGGAGAAGATGGATCTCTTCTATCTGCATCTCTGGCAGCTGCTGCGGAAACCGGTCCTGATCAAGTGGGGGTGAGAGTTGGCGAAGGACCAATCACTCCACTGACGGCAATCAAGCATGGTGATGGATGGATGCAGAGCTAGCCCTACCTCTATTCTAGACATTTCGTCTTTGTGTTGTTCCTTCTGTAGCACTACCTCTACAGATTTCGTTTTATTCTGCCTGAACTGAGGTGTTTTATAGTTCGGTATTTAGTGCAGTGTTACTAGTCGTGATGTATCAGTCTTCCTTATGATTAGTGGAGCCGGGGAGCTCTCTCATAGTTGATCTAAAAAATTACAGATCACTTGAAATCATAGACTAGAGAACCACGGGTTGCTACAAGGATGAAGCGGAGCTCGCGGGCAGCCATGCATTTCTGCTTCGATCTCTGCAGCAGGTTAGCTACAATAATAGTATGCACGGGGTGGGATGAGCTAGGCAAATAAACTGAACAAATGTGGGCGATGTCTGGGTCATGTTCGGGCACCTAATCTGGCCGGAGTGTGAGCCACACCACCGCTCGCCACAAACTTGTCGCATCGTTGGCACGCCGTTGGCCGCTTCTACCCCTTCGCCGGGTCGCATGGGCATGACGAGCAATGGGACACAAGCCGTCTCATCATCTTTCTGGTTTCTGCTTTGCCGCAATGAGGACGCTGAGTTCAGTGTGGAAAACATCGCGGACACCATTGGCCCATTCCACGCGTTACGCGAGCGTCTCATCTTTTCTTCATGCTGATGCTAGGGGTGGGCTTCGGACCGGGCCTATCCACACAGACAGTTTGTACCCTTGGTCGACAGAACGACCCTCTGACATCTGGGGCTACGGTAGTCTTGCACCTTGTGTTATATATGAGCTGACGACTGCACACGACAACACATAGTGCCGAGGAAAAGTCAAAGAGTAGAACATAACGACTCGACCCAGAGACTACCAAAGCACCCAACCCTTTCCCAAGGTCTCTCAATCCCATGAGTTGTTTTGACTCCATCCAAAGGCCAGGTCGGAACCATGGCAAATAACGTGTTCCGCCTCTCTCCTTCTCTTTTCCACTATGATACTTCGTCCACCTATTATAACATGGTTTGGCGGTCCTGATGTAGGCCCTTCCATTGTTTGTTTTATTTTTCTACACTACAATAATGTACTACTGAATAAAGGCTACCGTGAGTGAGGAAGCATGTGGTTCCCGTCTGGGAGATTAGGTTCACTTTGAATTCCACTCCTTGTGATTTGGTGCTCGCTTCAATGCCAGGCAATATCTGATTGACACCAGACCGGCACGCAACACAGAGGAAGGCATCACCAGGTTGGCCAGAGGGGAGGCGGATGACTGGTTCTGTGCACCTCTCAGGTTTGATGCCCAATGCGGAAGGACGTGTTGTCACAACGTCAGAGGATACCGTAGATGGGTTGGATAATGGTAGGCGGGAGGGGAGTGGTAGGGCCATGGAGAGATGAAAAGGTTGGCAGGGTTGCACGGATCTACCTTACAGATGTAGTGTTACACGTTCACTGGTATAACACTACACAACTTCATATTGGGCATTTACATCTTATATTAGCCATCATGATCTCAAGGTCAAAACTGTATTCTACTTCCTCCGTTCATAAATATAAGTCTTTTTAGAGATTTCAATATGAACTACATACTGATGTATATAGACGTATTTTAGAGTGTAGGTTCACTCATTTTGCTATGTATGTAGTCTATATAGGAATCTCTAAAAAGACTTATATTTAGGAACGGATGGAGTAGAAACTAACTAGTGTATCATTACATATTGCACTGTTGTTTTTTCCACCTTACTGGTATGTTTGCAATAGAATCTTCATCAAATAGATGCCCAATACACAATTGTAATTTCAGGAGCCGAGAAACATCAACAACACCGGCCAAGCAGCATACGAGTCCGTCAGTTATTAGTTTTCTTTATGAACAAGACGATCAGGATTGGAGGACAGCGAAATATTTGAAATTAATATCCGAATATGGGTAAAGCATGAATCGATTCTTTCATCCATCTATAGTGCGAACAGGCCCGAAGTATCAGATCATGCAGCGCAGAAGGGAACCGGACGGTAGTAACACTTCGCGGGAACACCGAATACGACACGGACGTTCAAAGACGCCACTCTAAAATGCCAATTTATTCATGGAAAAAGTATACACTACCCATTAAAAATCAAGGGTTAGGATCGGAACAAGGGCTGGTAGGCGTGGCCATGTGGGCTCCTGGCCGGTCGTGGTCACATAGGTTAGTGAGGTCACTGCTAAGCAACAACAACCTTCGTTGTCGCCATGTATGTATCCATGGTCAACAAAATGACATTTTTTATTTCTGTGGCAACGATAATGTCGCACAAGTAAAATCATCGTGGTCATGATAGCACAAGTAAAATCATCGTGGCAAGCAGAAGTGGCAGCGCAAACATAACAGCCTCGAGCGCTTAACCGTAGTCTACACTGAGCCTAGCTTAGCCGATTATCCCACGAGGTGTTGTTTTGCACCCACCCACCCAAAGCCAGACGGAAACCATGGCAATTAATTTCCTTTGGCTCTCTGTCTTCTCTTTTCCACTTTGCAAAAGTTGCAAGTGGTAGTATCATGTTTGCTCACACAGATAAATGGCAACACAGAGTCCTTGCTGAGCAATATCCTGAGCTACACACTCTTTTGTAATCAATGATAAATGCTCAGTTGCCCATGTGAAACAATCGATTGATATCATGGAGCAGTTCCACACCCCACTCTCTGCCATTGCCTTCCAGCAACTGTGTGAACTAACACCAATTGTGTAGCAACTTGGAAACTCTGCTGATAAATGGACTTATGGGTGGAAGTCTAGTATATTTTCAGTCTGTAAAATGTATAAACATATGATTGGTCCTTCAGAGGCACATCAACTATTAAGAGATTTACGGAAAGCAGCAAGCAGAATCAGACATAAAGTTTTCTTTTGGCTGTTACTATATGACAGAATCAGCTCTAGAAGCCTTCTCAAAAGGAAAAAAGTTCTTGTTACAGAGCCATGTCTATGGAGCCATGAGGGAGTAGTGCGTCCAGCAGAGGAAGATGCATCCAACAGCGGTGACAGCGTAAAGGAGGAGGAGGCGTGGGGCCGTGGAGGAATAGTGTTTCCAACAACAGCGTGGAGTAGCTCGTCCAGCGGCGTCGGCATGCACTAGCCAATACTTATTTTACCAAAAAGGCTTTCGCCCCGCTTTATAGATAAAGCAACGACCAGAAGTACAAATCCGGATACAACACGCAACCACCCACACAACACACACACCCAATGCAAGATACAAGGGTGCCGATGCACCGCAACACTACCCAATCGACCACCAAGCACACTACCAAACACTTGGGGCCGACGAGGACCTTCCGAGACCTAGCCACCGAGAAGAAGTGAAGCGGGACAATGGCGAAGCATGGACTCCAAGGCGGTGCCTTCAAGAAGGGCACGACACCAAAAGTTGCCACCGCCCGATCTCGGAGATCAAGTTTTCACCCGGAGCAACATGGAGAGAAGAGAACACCACGACGGAGCCTTCATGAAGGAAACGACGCCCGCGGCCGCCGCCACCGTCGGCCGGAGAAGACTGGGCAAGTTATGCACTCTGATGTTAACCCTCTACCAAACCACCATGCTTCGCCAAACATCGCCAGCCATGCCACCCACGTGGCCATGGCTGCCCGACCGCACCCAAGACGCGCACTCCACCCACGAACGCCGCGTCTCCCACCGCCAGGGCCGCCGCCCAGCATCCAAGCAACTCCGTGAACACCCAAAGGCCTTGGCTTTGGCCTGACTGGCAGCCGCCGCCTATGGAGATGCCAGCAACCGCCCTGCCTCGAACATCGCCAGAACCCCAACAAAGAGCACACAACCGAGGAAAGGGGGAGGAGGAGCGGACTCATCCGGACCAGCGCACCCCTACACCGGCGGCAGGTGGCCATCGGGGCCTCCCATCCCTCCTGAGAACTCCCCACCGGACACACCCCCGTGTCGCCTCACCATGGCGCCCGCCGCAGCTCGACGCGAGGCCACCAACGGCAGCCCGCCCAACCATCGACAAGGAGCGCGAAGCCAACCTGCACCCGCAGCCAAGAGCACTCACCGGGAGAGCCACCCCGCGTCGCTCGCCGTCGTCCAGGGGCCGGGGGAGCTGTGACTGGAGGTCGGCCAGCACGGACCACCAGCTCGCACGCCCGCCCCGAGCCCGTCCACCGCGCCACATGCCACAGCAGACGTGCCCACCCTGCCGGAGAGGCGTCGCGCGCCGCCCCAGTCCGCCGGCCCGCCAGATCTGGCCGAGCCCAGACCAGGCCGCCACCGCATCCGCGAGCGAGAGCCACCTCGTGAAGCCCACCACGCCGCCACCAGGCCCTCACTACCCCGCCGCCACGCCTCCGCGCCCCTCACCAGCGCGAAGCTCCGCCGGACGCCGTCGACCCGCGCCAACAACCTCCGAGCAGGATGGAGATGGAGCCCCGCCGCCACCGGCGGCGGCGAGGGAGGGAAGGGACGAGGGGAGGCTCGAAGCCGGCGGCTAGGGTTTCCCCCCCGGTCGCCACACGGGAGCGACGCGGGGAGGGGAGGGGGAGCTCTCTACGCCCATTTCACTGAACTACCTTTTTCGCCAATACTTATTTTAGAAAGGGTGCACTAGCCAATACTGGTGCTAGGGGTTGACCCGATCGATCGATTCAATTCGATGAAGCGCATGCTTTGGGTTGGGCCACACGAAGACAAGTATGGGTGTGTTTGGTTTCGGTGCTAGCTTAAGGTGGCTATGGATATCCCCAACCACCACGTATGTTTGATTGGGTAGGATAATAAGTGGTTGAACATAGCCACCACTGGTAGAAAAAAGGCCTTTAGTCCCGGTTCGCAAAGGCCTTTAGTCCCGGCTGTGCAACCGGGACTAAATATGCGCGACTAAAGACCCCCCCCCCCTTTAGTCGCGCCTCTTACGAACCGCGACTAAAGGCTTTAGTCCCGGTTCTCGTGGCTAACCGGGACTAAAGGCCCGTCCACGTGGGCGCCAGGGGTCCGTCGGGGCGGAGGACCTTTAGTCCCGGTTCTCGTGGCTAACCGGGACTAAAGGCCCCCTCCGCAGGTTTAGGGTTTTAGCCCCCCTAAACCTGGTTTCTTTTTAATTTGTAGTGTTTTATTTCTTTTATATTTTATTTTGTGTTTTATTTTAATTTTGATGAAGTTTCAGTATACATATTCTACGCTACTATATACATGCATATGAAATTTCAAACAAGAAGAATTCAAGAGGAATATATAATATATATTCAATCTCGGGTGACCATATACAACTTCGAACAAGTTTCCATACACAATTAGGATGGATGACCATATACAACTTCGAACAAGTTTCAATCTCGGGTATGCATATAAATTTCTTCGTCCTGGGCATAGTGTTCTCCTTTAGGATTGATGACTTCCCTCATGAAAAATCCTGCTAATTCATCTTGAATTGGTCGGAAGCGAGCTTCTGGACTAAGCCTCCTCCGCAAGTTATCCGTCGCCTTCCGCACGCTATCCGATGCCTTCCGCTCAGAGGTGTGTCTCCGGATGTTCTCACAAACATAGTATCCACATAGATTGGTCCCCGGTGGCTGCTTATCCACATTAACTAACCTTCTAAAATCTAGCTCATGTTTGAATTCACCGACAATTTCTTCTGAGAACCGTCTCCAAACCCTACAGGGCAAAGAAAATTAAATGAACAAGGGAGTTATTAGTTACTTGATATTAGGAAATGAACGAAAGAGACCGATCGATATAGAGCTCAAATGATTGAAAATAATTACTTTTGCAGCATTTTTCTCATGTCGGCCCAACGCTTTGGATCCGAATCCATAGAGTCCATGATTAGAACTATGGAGGTGTGAAGTTCAATATTTAGCAGAATCCAGTGGAACCTGCGGACACGTTACATGCATAGTCATGCATAACTCATCGATTAGACATGCCATGCATGGAGTAAACAAAAGAGAATGGGCACAAGAGAGAAACACTCACCCAAAATGGTAAGGAAATAGAATATGACTTTTGAGTTGATGCTTTCTAAGAAACTTGTACAAGTCTTTCTCCACGTCTTCGGGGTGATTTTGTAACACATGTCCATTAACGATATGTGGGTCAATGAACCCAACATCATGGATATTTCTTATTTTGCATTCCCAAATCTTCAATCTGCATAATAGCATACGCAACAATATAGTTAGGACAATATATATATATATATATATATATATATATATATATATATATATATATATATACATATAGTGCAGGCAATGAAGAACGAGATGAGGTAGAAATAAATCACTTACAGAATGTAGCAACTCAGCATAGATTTGTCGAGGTCGCGCAGATTGAACAGCTGGAACAATTCACTCATATGAACTTGTACAGAGTACCGTTTGGTGTGATGCTCCTCTGTAACATCCGCATAAATATATTCTTTGTCGGCCCATGTTATGAATTGCTTGTACCAACGTAGCAGATTTCGCATTTGTGGTGGTAGACTCTTTTCCCGCGCAGGCTCGACGAGAGGCCCATTCCGCACATATTGTAATGCTATCTCACATACTGGCGCATCCTCAAGGCCTAAGAAGGCACGAAGAGTCAAACCCATCTCGCACGCTTGTTTCATGGCACTCGCTACAGTCAATCCAAGTGCTGCCGCAGCTGCTATGATCTCGGGGTCCTCTTCCGGACCGGCTTTCACTATGAGCGGGGGGATCGATTGTTTCTTCTGCATCCCGAGCTGGTCAACTTGTTTCCCGCTTTTTTTACTTTCTTCTTTCTCCTCCTTCAATATTTTTGCTTGCCTACGAAGTTCATGTCCATAGTCGTCAGGCATATTCAGCTCGGCTTGGGACGGTGTCGTTAAAAAATCCTTAGCCCACTTCTTTTGCTTCTCGGTGAATACTTGCTTGGGCTCAGGCTCTTTTATCGCCTTCATATCCGCCTTCCATTTCTCATAATCAGCAGACGCGACCAATTTGGTTTCAGCTTCACTAAGTTCCCAAGGCCTTGGGAGGAGAGGCTTCAGTGATGGCTCCGGTACCCTTGTGGTCTTAGGTACATAAGGGTCCGGGTTAATAGTCCAGGAGCGGGTTTCCTTGCTGTCCGCCTGCTTCTGCTTCTTCGCCGGAGGTGGATTGGGGGGCGACGTACCCGCCGGAGGAGGATTGGGGGGCGTCGTACCCGCCGAAGGTAATGGATCGGGGGACGGCGTCGAATGGCGTGAAGGAGGTGTAGGTGAACCACCACGACCACCACCACCGCCACCACCGCCGCCACCACCACCACCACCACCATCGGAGGGGGGGTGGACTTGCTAGCCTTGGCGCCTCGCCTGGAAACACTATGTACTTCTTTTTCCATAGAATGATCTGGCGCTTGACATCTCAAAGTCTTCTCTCCCCTTCGGGTGTAGCTTTGTCAATCTCCAGGTCCTCAAACCCTTGGACTATGTCTTCCACCGTGACACGAGCATAGCCATATGCAATGGGGTTGTTGTGGTGGAGTGCTCCAGGTGTACAGGGTAAAGCACTGCCGCTAGCTACCTTCGTGGAAACG
The DNA here is from genome assembly GCF_002575655.3 of Aegilops tauschii subsp. strangulata. Taxonomy (NCBI): domain Eukaryota; kingdom Viridiplantae; phylum Streptophyta; class Magnoliopsida; order Poales; family Poaceae; genus Aegilops; species Aegilops tauschii. The sequence continues at coordinate 75,087,792 of NC_053041.3, forward strand.
TTCCCCACGGGATAATGCAGATCACATTCTTTCATCTCCTTTACATCATCCACGGGGTAGTGAGGCTCCGGTGCACGAATCTCGATCATCGGTGCACTAGCACCAGGCGGGGTATCCGTGGAAGCCACGCTGCTTCTCCGCTGCGGGCTTCCGCGATCCGCTTCATGATCTTCATGCGGCCCTGCAGCCGATTTTTCTTTTACTAGTTCATGCACGGTCTGCTTCAACTCATGGAGTTCCGATGCAAACTTCGCCATAAGATCTGCATCCCGGTCCGTCTTTCTCTTATGGCTTTTGTAACAGTACGGGTCATTGTCCTGGGAAAACCCTACTTTCCACGGAACTTTGCCTTTGCCTCGTACACGTCCTCCGTGTTCATCATTCCCGAGGGCTGTTGTCAGTGCGTCTTTCTCTCTGTTGAACTTGATCAAGCCCTCTTGAGCTTGGGTCATTGCGTCAATAAGGGCTTGGGTGGGAGCAAACTTTTTCTTCCTGTGAACACACACCCCTGTCTCCGGGTCTAGCGATCCCCCATGCCCGTACCACCAGCTTTTGGCCCTTGGGTCCCATCCCTCTGTACCTAGAGGGATTCCTCGCACCCTCAGGTCCTCCTCCATCTTCTGCCACCTAGGCTCCGAAAGGCGGTATCCTCCTGGCCCCATAATATGATGGAACTTTTTCTTACTCGCATTATCCTTATTTTTTTGATATTTCCTTGAAATGCTCCGATTGCTTTTGCCTCAAAAATTCTGGCCAATCATCTTTCAGTTTCTCATGTTGTCCATTGAAATCCGGAGTCTTGCCCTTGTTGACATAGTCACGGGTTAAATTTTTCTTGAAGTTCCGGAATGCTTCGCCCATCTTCTGAAGAGCGAACTCTTTAACTAGCCTCCTCCTCTCACGTCCACCCGGAACCTCGTTACCGAATTCATCGACTTTGTTTATTCCGGAGGTAGAATGAAATGTTCCATAAGCTTTCTCCAGCAATCCTTTTTCGTTCTCTTGTCGACAAAACTGAAACCAAGACGTGCCTTCTTTGGCTCCTTCCATTCCTGGACGGTGATCGGGACGTTGTCTCTAACAACGACTCCGCATTGGTTGACAAACTTTGAGGTGTGCTGTAGGGGCTTGCCAGTTTCACTAACAAACTCAATGGCATATGTTTCTCCTGTTTTCATCGCCTTGGATTTGCCACGCTTTTTCGTACTCGATCCGGCAGAGGGCTAAAAAAAGAAAGAGAGTCGCGCGCATTAATACATATGTATTCACATTTCAGTAAGTTTGTATCACGAGAGGCTCAATGTATATATATACCTCGCCGGAGGTGGTTGCTACTTGCAATTCGAGATCGTCGTTTGTTGACGGTTGACCTCCGTCGACAATGTCCGTTCCTTCACCTTCTTGATTATCGCCTTCTTGATCACCATCAAGGTTCAGAAAAGAAGAGACTACATCCTCTTCTTGCTCATATTCTGAGCCCGACACATAAGGAATCTCGTTGTTGATGATGCCCATTAAATAACGTTCAGCCTCCGGATCCCTAAGCGGCTCGGCTCTATCGTCCGCCATATGTCACTCCTGCATGTAGTAAAAATTCTTTAAGTATAAAGGAATTAAAAAATAAGATTAAGGGGACATGGAGGAGGAGGAATTAAAAAATAAGATTATTGAGCACTAATTTGCATAGAAGTTTTTGTTTAGCACTGCCAAGTATTTTGTTTTTCCTTTTCTTTTTTCTTTTCTTTTTCCTTTTCTTACTTTGTTTTTCCTTTTCTCCTTCCTTTTCTTCTTCCTTTTCTTATTTTGTTTTTCTTGGTTTTCATTGGTTTTCTTTGTTTCTTTCTCGATTTTCTTGATTTCATTCCTTTGCATTGGTTTGTTTTGTTTTGTTTTCTTTGTTTTTCTGTTTGTTTTGTTTTCTTTTCTTTTGTTTTTCTTTTGTTTTGTTTTGTTTTCTTTGTTTTTCTTTTGTTTTCTTTGTTTTCTTCTGTTTTTCTTTTCTTTTCTTTGTTTTTCTTCTGTTTTTCTTTTGTTTTTGTTTTGTTTTCTTTGTTTTTCTTTGTTTTGTTTTCTTTGTTTTTCTTTTGTTTTTCTTTGTTTTCTTCTGTTTTTCTTTTGTTTTTGTTTTCTTTTGTTTTGTTTTCTTTGTTTTTCTTTGTTTTGTTTTCTTTGTTTTTCTTTGTTTTCTTCTGTTTTTCTCTTGTTTTTGTTTTATTTTTATTTCTTTTTCTTTTGTTTTTCTTTGTTTTCTTCTGTTTTTCTTTTGTTTTTGTTTTGTGTTCTTTGTTTTTCTTTTGTTTTCTTCTATTTTTCTTTTGTTTTCTTCTGTTTTTCTTTTTTTTTGTTTGGTTTTCTTTGTTTTCTTCTGTTTTTCTTTTGTTTTCTTTGTTTTTCTTCTGTTTTTCTTTTGTTTTTGTTTTGTTTTCTTTGTTTTTCTTTTGTTTTTCTTTGTTTTGTTTTCTTTGTTTTTCTTTGTTTTCTTCCGTTTTTCTTTTGTTTTTGTTTTGTTTTCTTTGTTTTTCTTCTGTTTTCTTTTGTTTTTCTTTTGTTTTGTTTTTCTTTGTTTTCTTCTGTTTTTCTTTTGTTTTTCTTTTGTTTTTCTTTGTTTTCTTTTGTTTTTTCCTTCATTTGTGGCGGCGGCGGCGGGAGGCGGAGGACGGCAGGCGGCGGCGGGAGGCGGAGGACGGCAGGCTGCGGCGGGAGGCGGAGGACGGCATGCAGGCGGCGGCGGGCGGCGGGCAGGGCAGGGGCAGGGGCAGCGGGCGGCGGGCAGGGGCAGGGGCAGCGCGTCGGGCGGCGGGCAGGGGCGGCGGCGAGGCGCAGGGGCAGGGCGGGGGCGGCGGCGGAGCTCACTGGGGCAGGGCAGGGGCGGCGGCGAGGCGCAGGGGCAGGGCAGGGGCGGCGGCGAGGCGCAGGGGCAGCGCAGGGGCGGCGGCGGAGCTCACTGGGGCAGGGGCGGCGGCGCGCAGGGCAGGGGAAGTGGGGGGCGGCGGCGTCGGGGCAGCGCGTCGGCGTCGATCGGCGTCGGGGCAGCAGCCTGGCGGCGTCAGCGTCGATCGGCGTCGGGGCAGGGCTTCGGCGTCGAGAGGAGAATGGGAGGTGGCGGAAGAAACTGCTAAGTGCTGTATATATAGACAGACCTTTAGTCCCGGTTGGGGAGGCGGACCGCGACTAAAGGTACCTTTAGTCCCGGTTGGGGACACCAACCGCGACTAAAGGGTACCTTTAGTCGCGGTTGGTCTCCCCAACCGGGACTAAAGGCTTTCGCGCCGCTTTCGTTCCCGCGCGGAAAGAGCCTTTAGTCGCGGTTCGTGTCACGAACCGCGACTAAAGGTCCTTTTTCATATACTTTTCAGAAAATAGAAATAATATATCAAAAAATCCAGAAAAATAAAACTAATTCATTTTAAAATCTTAAAAATAGAAATAATATATCAAAAAATTCAGAAAAATAAAACTAATTCATTTTAAAATCTTAAAAATAGAAATAATATATCAAAAAATCCAGAATAATAAAACTAATTCATTTTAAAATCTTAAAAATAGAAATAATATATCAAAAAATTGAGAAAAATAAAACTAATTCATTTTAAAATCTTAAAAATAGAAATAATATATCAAAAAATTCAATAAAATAAAACTAATTCATTTTAAAATCTTAAAAATAGAAATAATATATCAAAAAATTCAGAAAAATAAAACTAATTCATTTTAAAATCTTAAAAATAGAAATAATATATCAAAAAATCCAGAAAAATAAAACTAATTCATTTTAAAATCTTAAAAATAGAAATAATATATCAAAAAATTCAGAAAAATAAAATTAATTCCTTTTAAAATCTTAAAAATAGAAATAATATATCAAAAAATTCAATAAAATAAAACTAATTCATTTTAAAATCTAAAAAATAGAAATAATATATCAAAAAATTCAGAAAATAGAACTAATTCATTTTAAAATCTTAAAAATAGAAATAATATATCAATAAATTCAATAAAATAAAACTAATTCATTTTAAAATCTGAAAAATAGAAATAATATATCAAATACAAATCATCCGGATTCGCCATCGTACGTTTTAATTCACATGATCTATTCAACAAAGTTTGGTACAACAAATTATTACACATCAATTCTTCCCTTGTGTCCCTGCTTACTTACGATTGTGCCGTATACATGGAGCATCCTCATCATTTAACTTAATGTTTGGGTCAGTGTTCACTTTGAAGGGCGGAATTTCACCAAACATATTATAATCTTCTGACATGTCTGTCTTGTCCTCCACTCCCACGATGTTTCTTTTCCCTGAAAGAACAATGTGGCGCTTTGGATCATCGCATGATGTACTGATCGTTTTCTTATCTTTCCGTTTCCTCGGTTTGCTACTCATGTCCTTCAAATAAAAAACCTGAGCGACATCTTTGGCAAGGACGAATGGTTCGTCAAGGTAACCAAGATTGTTGAAATCCACCATTGTCATTCCGTATTGCTCGTCCACCTTTACCCCACCTCCTGTTAGCTTGAACCATTTGCACCGGAACAAAGGGACCTTAAAGGAGGGTCCATAGTCAAGTTCCCATATCTCCTCTATGTAACCATAATATGTGACCTTTCGCCCATTCTCGGTTGCTGCATCAAAGCGGACACCACTGTTTTGGTTGGCGCTCTTTTTATCTTGGACGATGGTGTAAAATGTATTCCCATTTATCTCGTACCCTTGGAAAATCGTTATAGTCGAAGATGGTTTCTTGGCCAACATGTACAACTGATCTCCAACATCATTGTCATTCATTAAATGTTTTCGCAACCAACTGCCGAAAGTCTCCATGTGGGCCTTTCTAATCCAGGATTCAGGCTTCCCCGGGTTGTCCGAGCGTAAAATATTCTTGTGTTGCTCGAAGTACGGAGCCACCAAGCTGGAATTTTGCATAACTGTGTGGTGTGCTTCAGTCATAGAATGACCGTCCATACATATCGTGGATTTCCTTCCAATCTTGCCTTTTCCACTTAGTCTCCCCTCGTGCCGTGATTGAGGAATACCAATCGGCTTAAGGTCAGGAACATAGTCAATACAGAACTCAATTACCTCCTCATTTCCATAGCCCTTGACGATGCTTCCTTCTGGCCTAGCACGGTTACGAACATATTTCTTTAATACTCCCATGAACCTCTCAAAGGGGAACATATTGTGTAGAAATACAGGACCGAGAATGGAAATCTCTTCGACTAGGTGGAGCAGGAGGTGCGTCATAATATCGAAGAAGGATGGTGGGAACACCAACTCGAAACTGACAAGGCATTGGACCACATCGTTCTGTAACCGTGGTAGATCTTCTGGATTGATTACCTTCTGAGAGATTGCATTCAGGAATGCACATAGCTTCACAATGGCTACTCGAACATTTTTCGGTAGGAGCCCCTTCAAAGCAATCGGAAGCAATTGCGTCATAATCACGTGGCAGTCGTGAGACTTCAGGTTTTGGAACTTTTTCTCCGCCATGTTTATTATTCCCTTTATATTCGACGAGAAGCCAGACGGGACCTTCATACTGCTCAGGCATTCAAAAAAATGACCTTCTCTTCTTTGGTAAGAGCGTAGCTGGCACGACCTTGAAACCATTCCGGATGCCGGTCATCTGGGTCTTTCAAAAGTTGCTGGTCCTGCCATGCTTCCTTTGCATCATTTGTCTTCCCATACACGCCCAAGAAGCTTAGCAGGTTCACGCAAATATTCTTCGTAACATGCATCACGTCGATTGCAGAGCGGACATCTAGGACTTTCCAATATTCTAGCTCCCAAAATATAGATTTCTTCTTCCACATGGGTGCATGCCCGTCAACTCCCCGCGGAACTGATTGTCCGCCAGGACCCTTTCCAAAGATGACTTTCAAATCCTTGACCATATCAAATATCTCAGCACCAGTACGTTCCGCAGGCTTCGGCCGGTGATCTGCCTTGCCGTTGAAATGCTTGCCTTTCTTTCTTACGTTGTGATTTCGGGGAAGAAATCGACGATGACCCAGGTACACGTTCTTCTTACAATTAACCAAACGTACACTTTCAGTCTCAGGTAAGCAGTGCGTGCATGCATTGTATCCCTTATTTGTCTGTCCCGAAAGGTTACTGAGAGCAGGCCAATCGTTGATGGTTACAAAAAGCAACGCTCGTAGGTCAAATTCCTCTCCTTTGTGCTCATCCCAGACACGTACACCAGGTCTGCCCCACAACTGTAAAAGTTCATCAACTAATGGCCTTAGGTACACATCGATGTCGTTCCCGGGTTGCTTTGGACCTTGGATGAGCACTGGCATCATAATGAACTTCCGCTTCATGCACAACCAAGGAGGAAGGTTGTAGATGCATAGAGTCACGGGCCAGGTGCTATGGTTGGAGCTCTGCTCGCCAAAAGGATTCATGCCATCAGTACTTAGACCAAATCTTATGTTCCTTGCGTCAGCTGCAAATTTTTGAACACTCTGTCGATCTTTCTCCATTGCGTTCCATCAGCGGTGTGTCTCAACTCCCGTCGGACTTACGGTCCTCTTTGTGCCATCGCAACGACTTGGCATGCTTTTTGTTCCTGAACAGACGTTTCAACCGTGGTATTATAGGAGCATACCACATCACCTTGGCGGGAACCCTCTTCCTGGGTTTCTCGCCCTCAACATCGTCACCAGGGTCATCGCCTCTGATCTTATAACGCAATGCAGTGCATACAGGGCATTCATTCAAATTCTCGTATTCACCGCGGTAGAGGATGCAGTCGTTAATGCATGCATGTATCTTCAGAACCTCTAAACCTAGAGGGCAAACAACCTTCTTTGCTTAGTACGTACTGGCGGGCAACTCGTTATTCTTCGGAAACATATTCTTCAACATTTTCAGCAAATTTTCAAATGATGAGTCACCTACACCTTCCTGTGCCTTCCATTTTAGAAAATCCAGTGTGCAGCCCAGCTTTTTCAGACTATTATCGCATCCTGGATACAACGACTTTTTGTGATCCTCTAACATGCGATCCAAATTCTCCCTATCCTTGTCAGTTTCGCAGCGTCTCCGTGCATCAGCAATGGTCCGACCAAGATCATCAGCGGGCTCATCATGTGCCTCTTCTTCACCTTCACCTAACCCTTCCCCACCTTCAGCATCATCCTCCATGAAAGTATCACCGAAATGATCATGATAGTTGTCATCGATGTCATCCCCTTCTTCATCTTCTTCCATTCTAACCCCTCTTTCTCCATGCTTGGTCCAACAATTATAGCTTCGCATGAAACCGTGCCGAAGCAGGTGCATGTGAACGTCTCTTGAGGAGGAGTAACCCTTCTGATTCTTACAGACAGCACATGGACAGATAATAAAACCTTGCTGCTTGTTCGCATTTGCCACTACGAGGAAATCTTTCAAACCCGTAGTGAACTCGCCGGAGAGTCGGGGACCGTACATCCATTGCCGATTCATCTGCATTATTATTATATAAAGTATATAATTAACCATCATGCATTTGTTAAACTAACTAGCTAGAAATAATACAAATTAAACAATGAACTACACACATGCATATTTTATCAATGACACATGAAAGGTTCAAGTTGCTAACCGCGATCGCGGAGGAAAAATAAATGAGAAAGCTCAAGTGTGGCTCGGACACTTCATATCATGTTTGTTTCAGGCTCTCGGGCATTTCATCAAACACCTTGTGTGCATAGGAGGAACCAAAAGCAAACCCACCACCCCCTTCTGAATATTGTGAAGTGAGCTGAGTGAAGTGAAGTGAGCTGAGTCCTATATATAGGGATGGGCCTTTAGTCCCGGTTGGCCTGGCCAACCGCGACTAAAGGCCTTCGGGGACCTTTAGTCCCGGTTGGCCAGGCCAACCGGGACTAAAGCCCCTCCCGTCCGCCAGCTGGATGGGCCTTTAGTCCCGGTTGGCCTGGCCAACCGCGACTAAAGGCCTTCGGGGACCTTTAGTCCCGGTTGGCCTTTAGTCCCGGTTGGCCAGGCCAACCGGGACTAAAGCCCCTCCCGTCCGCCAGCTGTCGACCCAGCGCGCTGGGCCCAGATAGTTGGTCGCGGGTCTCCTCCCGAACCGCGACTAAAGACCCCTTTTGTCGCGGTTCGATTATTTTGGGGACTAATGGGGGCGTATGGAAGCCTCTTTTTCTACTAGTGCACGTATGTATTTTGTTTGATGGATGAGTGATGGCTACTAATTATGGTGACCTTTTCTTATCGAGGTGGTGAGATTGCCATATAACTTGCAATTTTGCAATAGTACAATTTCTAACCGAACAAAGATTAAGCCCATGGCATATGATCTAAACCAAAACATTGCTTAGTTCTCGACATGGAGTTGTATTTGCAAACCACATCAATGGATACATAGAAAATTGTAACGATGCACACAATGACTAAAGAATTGTTACGGCAATAGCATTGAGAGTTTGAGACACGCTGTGTTTGCAATCACCATCTACATCACCGGCGCTTGTCAGTTTGCACTCGTTGCCACAACTAACATTTCGACGAACACACTGCGAGCACACCATAGTACACGGCCAAGCCTTGCGCCGCATCCCCCAGGCTGCAGCTCCTCCCTATACGGTCCCGGCGACACGCCTCGAATGACACTGTCAGAATGGTGCCCAACAGCAGTGGACTGGGTCCTACGGTAGGTAGCTCATCACGTTGTGGTCCTCGACAGCAAACGGTGGGACGGCACAACTCCTCAACTGAAACCGAAGCAGAGGTAGACTTGTAACAGTCCTGGCAGTCCAGCTCCCCATTGACGCCCGCAGCTCAGCGCGGCTCCCCCATGGCGTGATCGTGGTTCTGTCCACGGCTCCACCCTCGCCTTGGCGTCTCCTTCGTAGTGCCGCTCCTGCAGACTGCCTCGAGCTATTCCCTCTGGTCCCTGGCACTGCCACATCCTCCCATCGACCGCAGCTTCACCACGACCGTGTCCTTCCTCGTGTACGGTGGCCAAGATGCCATGCCGGTCTCCGTCTCCTCATTGCTCTTTCTGATTCCGGTACGCCGAGCTAGACTGTCGTACCTAGTTGCCACTGCCATCAGCCTAGTTCCGGCCGGCAGCTGCCCCTAGGCCCCCCTGGCCGCCGTCGCCACACATCAACAAGAGAAAACGCTTCCGTACACTGAACGAAAGTGGCTGCCCAAGTGTCCATATATACTCACCAGGGTGTAATGATCTTGCGGCAAGCTGGTAATGACGCTAACACCGTTCGTGTGGAGGAGGAAGACATGTATGACCATGGTATTGCCTAACAAGGAAGCATGCAGGCAGTTCCCCACGCCTCTCAGTTCCACTGGTTGGCATCATTTTTGGTTCCCATCCAAAGCCCAGATCCGAACCATGGCAATGATCTACTTAAATTAGGATCCTTTGAATATTTCAAAAGGTTTTCAGAATGAAGTAAAAATTATTGTAACACAAAAAATTATGTTTCTACAATTGGATTGCAGAAAGAAATATTTGAGTTACAAGTTTAGCGACAATTATAGTTGGGGGATAATATTCAGTTAGCTGGAATCAGATTGATGGAGCATGTTGGGGGTTATCGACTCTAGACCATGCTTGTGCTAGAAATGTTATGAATGAACATACAAAATATGACCCTGCATAAGCATCATGAGGATTGATGTTTGTTCTATGCTTCAAACATAATTTTAATTGTAAATGGTAATATGGCACATTTGTGGACTTCAAGATGGCTCAACGACCAAGAAGCATCAAGCGACATTGCACCTACCAATCAGATTGAGATCCTTCAGTGCCCCTACACAAAGGGTCTACTAGTTGACTATGGACTTGGCGGAGGAGCCAAGGTTGCAGCTGAACTATGATTCAAATCTCAGCCTGAGGTACTTGTAGGCTGCATCGCCTGCCTTCTTGATCCAGGAAAGCTAAACATTGCAATACAATACTGCTAGAGGATTTGGTCAAAATAAATCAATAGAGTTTTTTACAGGGTAAAAATCAATAGAATTTCTAACCAAGAGGTAACTGAAAGCATGATTCATCTATGCCGGTTGGTAATCCAGAGTAGATAATGAGCGAGACTCGCACACAATAATTTTGATAATGGATTTGTATGGTTGTTGCGGTACCCGGGTGACTCCTCCCGAAATTGGATCGTAATAATTCTTTTCAATTTAACTGCATTAGCATTGCGACTGAACAAGTGAAAAATTTATCATGGAAAACACTTGGACTTGGATCAAGAGTGACAATAGCAGGCAGATGTGACACCTGAGAATAGGGCCAAAGCCTTGGTGTTTAAGAAAGATGGGAACCAAAGGCCTCGCCATCTTGCTAGGCTGACTACACAGGGCTTTCAAAACTTTGGGGCCACAAATCACTAGGTTTAGGCTGCCTTGTTCAAGAAAAAAACCCAGCAGCCCAGTTGGAAGCCCAACGAGCTCGTCGTGTTGGTTGTAAGTGCCCGTCTTCTTGGTTGTCGTACGCATAGCCGCCTTGCCCGACCGGCTATTCTGCACAGGGCCTGATTCCGTTCGCTCCTCCGATCGCTTGTGCTGCCCACCCTTGGCGCCGTTGAGTAGATTAACTAATTCAGGGTTACCCCTTGTGATAGCACCTTACAGGTCACTTTTGGTGGGCCGAGAGCATGCCCACTTGGCATGCTCTCAGCCGCCGCCATGCGTAGCGTGCTGGGTGCCCCCTCGCGATCTTATTTTTTTTTACATGTTTTCGGGTTTTAGATGGGTTTTTATTTGGTTTTTCAGGCTTTTGGGGTTTTGCCCGGTTTCCCCTAGATTCTGGATAAAAGAATTGCGTGAAAAAACTTGTCCTTTTTCCTCTACGAGGCACGGATTTGCTTCTGGTGGAGGCCCAGGTTTGCTTCCGCTATGCCTCTCGAAAAAGAAAAAAAGTTTTTTCTTTGACAAGAGGCATCGATTTACTTCTCATGAAGGCACAGGTTTGCTTCACGAGAGGCATAATTGTGCCTCTTAAAAAAGAAACGCCTTTATTTTCTTGCGCAAGAGGCACAAATTTGCTTTTCGTGGAGGCAGATATTTGATTCGTGAGAGGCATAGTTGTGCCTCTCGGAAAGAGGAAAAATACTTGTTTTTTTATTTTGCGAGAGACACAGATTTGCTTCTTGTGGAGGAACAATTTTGCTTTTCACGGGAGGCACACCTGTGCCGCAGGAAAAAAATGTTTTTTTCTTCTTCCACGAGAGGCGCAGATTTGCTTCCACAAGAGGCACACCAATACTTTTCGGAAACAGAAAACAAATAGGGAAAAATCGTGCTTCCATCTCAGTTTTTTTTGTGATTTTTTTTCATTGAAACGTGTCAACATGGGATCCAGTTTCAAAGATCTCAACATGAGAAATCCGATGGTGAAAATCGTTCATGATTAGGACACACGGTTTAAGAGTTAAAACGTTTTGAATAAGTGAATCTAAAAAACACTCTCAGATTGAAACAAGAGATGAACATGCAGTGCGTCACTAGTCGCAACCTGAGATGGTAGGAGTGATCTTTGCAAGGTGTACCCCTTAATTACTAATTTCGCCTTCAATCGTCCTCCTGCCTTGTCGGGCCTCGCGGGATGCCATGGATGTCGTGTTCCTGTTTCCCTAGATGGCAAGTCCCCAATCCATGGATGGTAATTCCTGATTCCCAAAGTGAGTAGTACGCTACAACGTCCTTCTTGTACGCAGGCCATTCCCAATGTCTCTCAATCGTAGGAGATTTTTTCTTTGGTTTTGCTCCCATCCTAAGGCGAGGTTAGAACCATGGTAATTAACTTGCTTTTTCTCTCTTTCTTCTCTTTCCTACTTTGGTAAAATTATAGGTGGCAGTATCGGGTTTTCTCTTGCTACTTCATCCACCTTTTATAACATGATTTGGCTAGGTACGGATGTACACACACTCTCTTTTATTTTCTGACACACAACAATGTACTAAGTAGTATACAATGGCTATCGTGAGCAGGGAGCATGTGGATTTCATTTATGAGAGTGGGGATCACTCCTATATTCTCTCCTTGTGTTTAGGTGTTCATGTTTGTGAAGCTTCAATGCAAGGCAATACAATAGCCACGAACTTACCGAAAAAGGCTGCCGCCCCTCTTTATATACAATAGCCACAAACTTACAAACCTTAAGCCTCTAGTGCATTGTAATACTTGCATTACAGATGGGATACTACTCTATAGCAAGCTCATCTCGAAGAAACAGTTGTGATGAATTGGATACAAGTGTGGTGGTGAATCCAAAAATTGCAATTAGACTGGGCAAACAGTTTATGTCTTAAAAAAATTAGGTACAAACGCAAGTCAACTAAACTAAAATCCATGAAATTAAACTAGACAAAACATAAATAAGTGTAAAAAGTTCTTAGAAACTACTATAATGTGGACTCTTGTTACATCAATTGCTCACTTGATGCCACAGTATAAACCTACAATTCCAAACAAGACCTACAGAATTATGAATGCATTTGCACAAGTGTGATAGGTGATAACAATTGTATGTTTTGCTAAGATGATAATGCAAGCCTGGTGGAATGATCTACAAAACCAAACTCGATACTAAATTTGAGTGCCTTCTATATTTTTGTACTGTAAATACACATAAAATCCAAACATGGAGAATTACAGCTGTGGTGGTGGTCATTCTAGTTCTGGCGTGCATGCTTGTGGTTGCACATCGTTGTGGTGCATGCGCCATCTCGTGTCGCCCCGCTAAAGATGTTGTCGCTTCCTTTGACGGCTCGCGAAGCATAGAGCAGTCGAGGATGGATCAGGGATCAGGTCGGTGGGTGACAGTGGAGGCAGCCATTTCTGTGGAGCCAGGATGGAGTAGTCCGTGTAGCAGAAGAAGATGCGTCCAACGGTGGCGGCGGCATAAAGGAGGAGGAGGCGTGGGGCCGTGGAGGAATAGTTTTTCCAACATCAGCGTGGAGTAGTTCGTCCGGTGGCGTCAGCATGCACTAGCCAGTCTTTCTTTTAGAAAGGGTGCACTAGCCAATACTGGTGCTAGGGGTTGAACCGATTGATCGATTCGATTCGGTGAAGCACATGCTCCTTCTTGGGTTGGGCCACAGGAAGACAAGTATGGGTGTGTTTGGGTTCGGTGCTAGCTTAAGGTGGCTATGGGTATCCCCAACCACCACGTATGTTTGATTGGGTAGGATAATGAGTGGTTGGACATAGCCACGTATGTATTTGGTTTGATGGATGAGTGATGGCTACAAATTATGGTGACCTTTTTCTTATTGAGGTGGTGAGATTGCCATATAACTTGCAATTTTTGCGACAGTACAATTTCTAACCGAACAAAGATTAAGAATGTGTTTGGTTGTTGTCCTCGCACAAAAATGCCTGGCCTGGAGTGGTCCCTGAAAGCTGCCTGGACCTTGTTTGGTGATCTCTCTGCGAGCCTGGCCTGGATGGACGTACAACGATGATTAGCCTAGCCAACATGCAGGCACACAATTAGCCTGACCCAGTCTACGTGGAAGGGAAGCCTGGACACAAAATTCGAGAAGTCTGGCGAATACAAACAAGGGGCTGTAGTAATTAAAGAACTAGGACGCGGCATAGTAGTTCACGCCCAGGAAGCGAACCAAACGCCTTCTCGCTCAGACAGCCTGGTCAAGCAATATTCGTTCGTTTCTCATGCGCAGGTCAGGCATCTACTTTTGCCTGGCACAGAGACCAGGTCACGAACCAAATAACCCCTAAGTCCATGGCATATGATCTAATCTAAAACATAGCTTAGTTGACATGGAGTTGTATTTGCAAACCACATAAAATGGATACATAATTTTTTTTAACGGTGCACACAATGACTAGAGAATTGTTACGGCACTAGCATTGAGAGTTTGAGACACACTGTGTTTGCAGTCGTCATTTACATCACGGGCGCTTGCCTGTTTGCACTCCTTGCGACAACTACTCTTTCGACGAACACACTGCAAGCACACGGTGCAGTACACGACCCCAGGCTGCAGCTCCTCCCGCCCGGCTACACGCCCCGAATGACGCGGTCACAAAGGTGCCCAGCGGCAGTGGACTACGTCCTCCCGTAGGCAGCCCATCACGCTGCGATCCTTGACAGCAAACGGTGCGACGGCACAACTCCTCAAACTGAGTCCGGTGTCGAGGTAGACATGCACCAGTCCAGCTCCTCATCGACGCCCCGGACGACGTCCACGATCGCCCCTGGCGGCAGCTCAGTGCGGCTCCCCCATGGCGTGAACTTGGTTCCATCCACGGCTCCATCCCGGCCTTGGCATCTCCGTCGTCGTCCTGCTCCTACAGTCTGCCTTGCCTTGGGACTATTCCCTTTGCCAGAAGGTGCGCACCGACGAGGAGAGTTGGTCCCGGCGTCGTCGTCCCGCTTCTGCAGAATGCCTGGGACTATTTCCTTTGCGAGAAGGTGTGCGCCGACACGGAGAGCTGGTCCCTTTTTCGATAAAGGGTGGATTTTATTACTCAAAATGAAGCATCAAGACAATACAACCATAATGAGCATACACCCGGCGTCTGCATAATTAAGATGCACACGGCCAAGACCAACGCACACACACAGAAAAAGACCGGCATGTAGCAAAGTCATATAAGACCAAAGCTATGCCTAAGCGCTGAAAAGAAAAGAAAAACCTGAAGCGATCAAATTCATGATCGGCAAACCTACAACAATGACCATATCCGCACCAACCATCTCATGACACCACAAGAACAACGATATTTTTCAACAGTAACGCCTTCACGAAGGGAGCGATACTCAGGCGCCGCCGTCACTGGAACCAACCATCAAAGGTCAGAATCTAGGTTTTCACCCTGAAGAAACAATCTGAGCATATCCGAGCAAAGCCTTCAACAAGGTAACGACGCACAAACATCGTCATTGCCAGGTATAATCAACATGGGCTAGACCTAGGTTTTCACCCCAGAGCTCGAGACTACGTACTCAAAAAGCACCATCATCGGAGTCAAGCATGTGTTGTCGCCATCACTTTTCCGCGATCCTAGCAGCTACATGTTCTAGGCTCAGAAAACCGATAGCCACCGCTGCGCAACCATGCCCTCTGCGTCATGCCATTTTCCATAGATTGCACCTCACCGCCAAACGTTACCATCGGATCTTGGGAGAGTATCACTCGCAAAGACCTTTCAATGGCCATCCAATCCACAGTAAGGCCGCCGCCAATCTGGACTGGTCCCTGGCACAGTCGCATTCCGAAATTGCTTCAGGGACGACACTTTACGCACGATTTGCAAACGATGTTCCTCTTTAACAGCACTAGCGTCAGCTAATAAAAAGGAAAACAAATAACATACGGCATGCACGCTCACTGCTGGCCTTCCACGTAGGATCGTCCAGCCGTCGGTTGTAATCTTTTGGTGGCATGCTCTTAGCCGCCACCATGCGTAGGGTGCTCCTTTGGGATTTTAATTTTTATTTTTCTGTACACGTTTTCAGGTTTTAGATGGGTTTTATTCTGTTTTTTATGCTTTTGGGTTTTTTCCCGGTTTCCCCTAAATTTTGGACAAAAGAAATTACGCGAAAAAACATGTATTTTCCTCTGTGAGGTACAAATTTGCTTCTTCTGGACGCACAAGTTTGCTTCCGCTATGCCTCTCTAAAAAGGAAAAATGTGTTTTTTTTCCTTTCACAAGAGGCATCGATTTACTTCTTGGAGAGTCACAGGTTTGCTTCACCAGAGGCACAATTGTGCCTCAGAAAATAACCGCCTTTATTTTTCTGCGCGAGAGGCACAAATTTGCTTCCCATGGAGGCACATGTTTGATTCGCGAGAGGCATAGCTCTGCCTCTTGGAAAGAGGGAAATAACATGTTTTTTTTATTTCACGAGAGACATAGATTTGCTTCTTGTAGAGGCACACATTTTCTTTCGCTGTGCCTCAGGAAAAAGAAAAAAAAAATACTTTTTTTCTTCTTCCACAAGAAGCACAAATTTGCTTTCGCAAGAGGCACAACTATACTTTTCGAAAATAAAAAAAAATAGGAAAAAAATCGTGCTTTCGTCTCAGTTATTTTTTGTGAAAAAAAGTTCGTCGAAATGTGTCAACATGGGATCTAGTTTCAAAGATCTCTAAAATCTGATGGTGAAAATTATTCATGATTTGGATACACGGTTTAAGAGGTAAAACGTTTTGAATAAATGAATCTAAAAATAACTCTCAGGTTGCAACAAGAAACAAACATGCAGTGTGTCATTAGTCGCAACCTAAGGAAGTGGGAGAGACCTTTGCAAGGTGTAGCCCTTAATTAGTAAATTCGCCTCCAATCGTCCTCCTGTCTTGTCGGGCCTCGCGAGATGCCATGGATGTTGCATTCCTGTTTCCCTAGATGGCATGTTCCCCAATCCATGGATGGTAATTCCTGATTCCCAAAGTGAGTAGTAGGGTGCTACTTTCTAGCACGCAAGCCGTTCCCAATTTCTCTCAATCCTAGGAGATTTTTTCTTTTGTTTTGCTTCCATCCTAAGGCGAGGTTAGAACCATGGTAGAATTAACTTGCTTTGTCTCTCTTCTCCTTTCTACTTTGGTAAAATTATAGGTGGTAGTATCGTGTTTTCTCTTGCTACTTCGTCCACCTTTTATAATGGTTTGGCTAGGTACGGGTATACACACACTTTCTTTTATCTTCTGACACTATAATAATGTACCAAGTAGTATACAATGGCTATCGTGAGCAGGGAGCATGTGGTTTTCATTTAGGAGACTGGGGGTCACTCCTATATTCTATCCTTGTGTTTAGGTGTTCGTGTTTGTGAAGCTTCAATGCTAGGCCATACAATTGCCACGAACTTACAAAGCTTAAGCCTCTAGTGCATTGTAATACTCGCATTACAGATGGGATACTACTCTGTAGCATGTCTATCTCGAAGAAACAGTTATGACGAATTGGATACAAGTGTAGTGGTGGATCCAAAAATTGCAATTAGCCTGGGCAGATAGTTTACGTCTTAAAAAAATTAGGTACAAACGCAAGTCAACTAAACTAAAATCCATGAAATTCAACTACCTATAACGTGAATAAGCGTAAAAAGTTCTTAGAAACTACTATAATGTGGACTCTTGTTACTTCAATTGCTCACTTGATGCCACAATATAAAACTACAATTCCAAACAAGACCTACAAAATTATGAATGCATTTGCACAAGTGTGGTGTGATAACAATGTATATTTTGCTAAGATGATAATGCAAGCCTGGTGGAATGATCTACGAAAACAAACTGGATACCAAAATTTGAGTGCCTTCTATATTTTTGAACCGGGCATAACCCCTTTCCATTACTGCAACATAACGGAAATACAACAGTCCAAAGAAAGGAAGAAAAGGGGAAAGCGAGTTCAAGCATCGCCGGGAAACCCACTGTGAGCACTCGCCATCGAGATTACCCGCCGTGGGACGAAAACCCGACGACACCATATCTCAATTCCTAAGTCTAGGCCCAACAGCCCCCACGACAACCAAACCGCTCACACATGAGAAACAAAAGGCCAGTCCCACACAGGGGAGGAATTAACAAAATGAAGATAGTCTAGGGCATCTAAACAACATGAATTACCACCGCGCGAAATGCATGCCTCAGCGCGCCACTTCCTCTTGACTTGCCGCACAGATTCTCATCATCATTGATGCGTTCTCCTTCAACATCTTTGCCCCATCCCTCATGCTTGCAGCGTCCTCTTGCTTCAGCAGCCTTGCCTAGTAACAAAGTAAAGCACAAGAAGAAAAAGATGCATTCAAACGGGTTTTTAGGAGGTTTGAATTCGAATGTAGCTCTATTGCTGCAAGACCATATCGCCCAACACACAGTCGCAATCCCCACTGTGTAAAACTCTTCTCCTCCAGGAAAAAACGTAAAGCACCACACATAAGCTTGCCAAATGTTGTCAGGACACAACGTAGTGCCAAACATGCATGCAATTGTTCTCCAAGTTACCCTAGCAACTGGACATGTAAAATACAAGTGCTACGAGGTCTCATGACCCCCACAGAATGAGCACTTAGGGTTCCCTTGCCATCCCCGATGTTTCATCACATCTCTAGTCAAGACAACATTCTAAAATAATTGCCATAATTTTGTTTTGAATTTTAAATGGAATTCTGGCATTCTAGATCCATCTGTAATCACACCTAGCAATGTTTTTCTCCAGGAGAGAATACACGGACTTAGTGGTGAATGATGCCTTCGCACCTAAAACCCACTTAATAATATCACTGTTCTCCGAAACACATGCTTCCCGCGCCTGGTTACCCAGAATGATCCATTGTTCATTGAGTTCAACATTCAACCTCCTTCTAAAGAAGGAGAGAGGATCAGCATTCAAGCATTTATCGACAGTGCACTCAGGATAATTGCATATGGAGAATAGACGAGGGAATTGCACATCCAGAGGGATGTTATCCCCAATGGGGTCAATCCATATCCTGGCAATATCACCTGATCAAATCACCACCCGCCTCCCTGCCATATAAAGGTTCTTCGCCTTCATATTGTCTTTCCAGCACGGCGACTCATTGTTTTTCATTTTGATTGCAGCCACCGTGGTCCTACTGAAGTATTTAGCTTTAACAATGTCCTGCCATGGCCGGATATAGTTTCCACCTTCCACCACCACTTAGTAAGCAGACTTAAGTTCTGCTTATGAAGATCCTTAACACCCAAGCCCCCCTATTCTTGGATCTACAAACTCTGGACAACTTGACTAGATAATAATGTTTCTTGTTCTTAGTCGCGTGCCAGAAGAATCTCCTTCTGTACTTGTCAATCCTTTCAATAATAGTTTTGGAAAGGAGGAACATAGACATATAATAGAATGCAATGCTAGAAATATTAGCATTTAACAGCGTCAGACGGCCTCCTGAAGAAGCATTACCCCCCAATCCAGAGTCATATTTTTTGACGTATCTAGCTTCCACAAAGTCCCAATCAGCTACTCGTAAGGAGGAAAATGTCACTGGAACCCCAAGATATTTCATGGGAAAATGTCCAATTTGACAATCAAAGATATCAGCGTATGTTCTAAGAATATTATCATCACCCCCTACACAAAGGATTTCACTATTTTTTTCATTTTATGTAGACATACAATTCAAACATGGGGAATTGCAGTTGTGGTTGTGGTCATTCCAGTTCTGGCGTGCATGCTTGCGATTGCAGATCGGTGTAGTGCAGGCACCATCTCGTGCCGCCCCTCTGAAGATGCTGCCGCTTCCTCTGATGGCTCGCGAAGCATAGATCAATCGAGGATGGATCAGGGATCAGGTCGGTAGGTGAAGGTGGAGGCGGCCATGTCTGTGAAGCCATGAGCAAGTAGTGCGTCCAGCAGAGGAAGATGCGTCCATCAGCGGCAGCGGTGTAAAGGAGGAGGAGGTGTGGGTCCGTGGAGGAATATTTTTTCCAACAGCAGCGTGGAGTAGTTCGTCAAGCGGCGTCGGCATGCACTAGCCAATACTTTTTTTTTTGTAAGGGTGCACTAACCAATACTGGTGATAGGGGTTGAACCGAGTGATTGATTCGATTCGGTGAAGTGCATGCCCCTTCTTGGGTTAGGCCACATGAAGACAACTATGGGTGTGTTTGGTTTCGGTGCAAGCTTGAGGTGGCTATGGGTATCCCCAACCACCATGTATGCTTGATTGGGTAGGATAATAAGTGGTTGAACCTCATAGCCACGTATGTGTATGGTTTGATGGATGAGTGATGGCTAAAAACTATGGTGACGTTTTCTTATCGAGGCGGTGAGATTGCCATATAACTTGCAAGTTTGCAACAGTACAATTTGTAACCAGACAATGATTAAGCCCATGGCATATATGATCTAATCTAAAACATTGCTTAGTTGTCGACATGGAGTTGTATTTGCAAACCACATCAATGGATACATAAAAAATTGTAACGGTGCACACACTGACTAAAGAATTGTTACGGCACTAGCATTGAGAGTTTGAGACACACTATGTTTGCAATCACCATCTACATCACGGGTGCTCTTGTCGCCACAACTAGTATTTCGACGAACACACTGCCAGCACACCGTGCAGTACACTACCAAGCCAAGCCTAGAGCCGTGTCGGTGTGTCCCCGGCAACACGCCTCGAGTGACGCGGTCAGAAAGGTGCCCAGCAGCAGTGGACTGCGTCCTCCCGTAGGCTTGCAGCGCATCACGCTCCTCTGTCCTTTACAGAAAACGGTGCGACGGCAGCTGAGTCCGATGCCGAGGTTGACGTGCAGCAGTCCAGCTCCTCATCGACGCCCCGGGCGACGTCCACGATCGCCCCTGGCGCCAGCTCAGCGCGGCTCCTTATGGCGTGAACTTGGTTCCATCCACGGCTCCACCCCGGCCTTGGCGTCTCCGTCGTCGTCCCGCTCCTGCAGACTGCCTTGGGACAATTCCCTTTGTGCCGGAGTTGGTCCCGGCGTCGTCGTCCCGCTCCTGCAGAATGCCTGGGGACTATTCCCTTTGCTAGAAGGTGTGCGCCGACGAGGAGAGCTGGTCCCCGGCGCTGTCACGTCCTCCTTGTCGTTGCCGGACTCAGCGAGAGCGATCAGATGATGTCGAGCCGGAGAGACGGAGGTAGACGAACGAGAGAGATTTTTGTGCTGCCGAAACTGTCGCAGCGTTTTCTATTTTCTCATTGCTTTCCTTATCTCAGTACAAGCCTCAAAAGCTAACTACTTCTCGTGGATGCTTCGCCATGATCCGCAGCTACCGCGCCATCCCACGATTGCCTCACACAGCGTAGACCACGTCCGGGAGATTACAAAGAAGGAAAAAAAAAAACGGGTTCGTGCATGTAGCACCCTCCCACAAGCTAGCTGCATGGGCGCGTCACATCCGACTGCCATGCATGCTTATTCAAACAGAAAACAAACTACCCTACATGCAGTGTCAATACTCCTGTCTAACCGCAGCCTCACCATGACCGTCTCCTTCCTCATGTACGATGGCCAAGATGCCATGCCGGTCTCCATCTCCTCGATGCTCTTTCTTATTCCAGTACGCCGAGCTAGAAGCTCGTACCTGGTTTGCCACCGCCATCAGCCTAGTTCCGGCAGCTGCCCCTAGGCCCCCCTGGCCGCCGTCGCCACACATCAACAAGAGAAAGGCGGATACTACACATCATCCGGTTGATGCCAGCGAAAGGTAAACCGCCTTCTGAGCCCTTCGATCGGACCCTCGTCGTCAGCCGTCTCATTAGTCGTCCACTTCTTTTGTACGCGCGAGTCGTCAGAAGACCAGTGGCGGAGAGGCTGCTGCGTACTTGGGCTGATGCACTATAAGTCGAGAGGATGATGTTGCAAGGGTCGGCCGGCTGTTACGGGTCACTGTGAGGCCGTAAGCCCAGTGCTGCGACGCTGGGTCTTTGCGACACCTGACTGCTTCAACGGTTGTGGTGATGCTATGACGTGTGTTGCGACGGCCCCGGCGATGGCGCGGCGACATGTTTCGAACGCCCATGGTGCTGCAACGGTATCCCGGCTTCTCCAGTCTCCATTGATGTTGCGACGGCTTGCTTCGACCGCCATGGCGATGCTATGAGCCGTGTTGTGACGGCCGCGGCGTTACAACAACGACATGCTTTGAACACCTGTGACGGGCTTCGACGGCTGCGACGATCCCGCAATGACATGCTTCGATGGCTGCAGTGATGCTACGATGGCATCCCGGCTTCTTCGAGGATCTTCCGACGATTTGCTTTGACCGCAGCAGTGATGCTACGAGGCGTGTTGCGATGGACGTTGCTTTAGCACAACGACATGCTTCGAACACCCGTGGCGGGCTTCGACAGCTACGACGGCCGCGACGGCATGCTTCGATGTCCACGGAGATGCTACGACGGCATCACGGCTTCTTCGAGGATGTTGCGATGACTTGCTTCGACCGTCGTGGCGATGCTATGAGGCGTGTTGCGACGGACGCGACAGTAGCATACCGACATGCTCCGAAAACCCGTGGGGGGCTACGATGGCTGCGACGAAGCCGTGACAGCATGCTTTGATGGTCACGGTGATGCTGCGAGGCATGCTGCAGCGGCCGCTGTGATGGCGCACGGACATTCTTTGAATGCTCGTGCTGTGCTTCGATAGTCAGGATGATGCTTCGATAGTATGCTTAAATGGTCACGTTGATGCTGCAACAACGTGCTTCGAACAGTCGTGGCGATACTGTGATGTCATGCTTCAACAACCACGGTGATTCTACGATGATGGCCCGACTACTTCGATGATACTACAATGGCATGTTTCGTGGACGCGACATTGTTGTGATGACGAGCATGGTTGCTTTGATGATGGTGCGACAGCATGCTTTGACACGGTGGCCCGGCTGCTTTGATGATGCCGCGACGGCATGCTTCAAAGGCGGCGTCAACAGCGTTAAGGACGGTACATACAAAGCAACCTTGACTCGTGAGCTTGCTTGTACCAAACAAAGCAACACCTTAATCAACGTACAGACTATTACAAATTATTTGTATCAACTGACGAAGGTCACGAACTAACGATCAGACGCCGCTTTGGGCTACCTTGATCAGGCCACGACCCGCCACCATACGCCAACTGAAGACGTCAAGGCAGCTACGTACTTTGTCTCAAAGAAAAGGTAGCTACGTAATACAGGTCGAGAAACTGACGAAGGTGCGCTACCTTCGCACGTGGGACACAGAGGCGGTCCGCGGCCACACGATCAAAAAGGATCTAACGATGCCGGACGCGATTGACAAACACGAGAAATCATCCGGCTGCGTTTAAACGTTTTCCCAAGAGAAAACGCTTCCGTACACGGAAAGAAAGTAGCTGCCCAAGTGCCCATATCCACCAGTCTGGCGCCAAGCTGGTAATGTCGCTAACATTGTTCGTGTGGAGGAGGAAGAGATGTATGATTTGCTTGGCCTAAAGGAGGATGAAAGCATCATGGTATTGCCTAACAAGAAAGCATGCAGGCAGTTCCCCACGCCTCTCAATTCAAGTGGTTGGCACCATTTTTGGTTCCCATCCAAAGGCCAGCTCGGAACCATGGCAATGCTTTTCTTTCTTCGACCGTGCATTGACTATTGGCTGTAGTATCATGCTTGCTCTATGCTACTTCATCCACTTTTTATAGCATGGTTTGGCTACATACAGAACTTGGCCATTCCACACTTTCCTTTTACTTATTTTTTTTACACTGTAATAATGTTGTACTATACAGAATCTACCAATTATTTATTGCACCTTTGGGGAGCATGTGGTTCTTACTAGTGTCACTTTTATTTTCTCTCTAGGATTTTGGTGCTCGTGTTTATGGAACATCAGTGGCAAAGTGCGTACTTATGCGTCCTTCCTTATCTCGTGGGAGCGTTCTATCCACACTTAATGTTGTTGCTGATGTTCTGCTGCTCTGAAGCTTAATTTGTTGCTTGTAGGTTGTGGGCTTGCATGCCTTATTCAGCCTTGGGCCTTGTATCGCTACTTAAGTTTGTTGCCCTGTTGTGGTGGTGCTGTCTTGAACTCTTTTGTGGTCTCTGGTGAACTTTATCTGGTGGCTTTATCTATAAAGTCGGGCGTATGCCTTTTCTCTTAAAGAAGATAGATTGATGAATAATAAGTTAACTGAGGGGGGCTGCTATGCGCCCGCCGGCAGATCTTTTTAAAAGATCGGCCGGTTCGCCATCCATCGGATCTGGCGCATCTAGCAGCCAACGGCGCCCACCATTATTGCAACACAAACCTTGTTGAAGAATTTTTTTGCAACCGGCGGCGCCCTCTATTAGCGCAACACAAGCCTTGTTGCAGATTTTTTTTTTGCAACAGATAATTGTTGTAGATTTTTTTGCTATCTTATTGCAGAATGAACTTTTGCAACACAAATGATGTTTGTAGAAATATTACAACAAAGATGATGTTTCGAAAACACCGCCGCCATTGCTGACAACACCGTTGCCGTTCGTGCGGCCGGTAATGGTCAAGGGCGGCATGGAGGAGGTCTCGCATGCGGCCGCGGTTCCCTAAACCACCACGGCCACGTTCCTTCACATTAGGTGTCAATCCCCAAATAGCACCTCGTGGGCCGTGACTCCCCTGAAGCACTCGTCAACACTTTCCCCTCACAATCCGCGACGCTCGTGATTCTTGCAACAATACGCACTGGCTGCAAAAAACACCATCCTCTAGCGAGGAGAATTTGGTGAGAGATTGAGAGAAAGCTTGAGAGACAACACGCCATGGAAGAAAGGGAAAAGTTGAGCGGTTGGTGTGCGTGAGATAAGGATGAAGGGAACTGCTGCCTACAGATAATGATGGGCGGGCCAAAATAAGACACGCATCACACAGGAGTGGTGGCGGATGCTGGCACGGGATCGGCCGTCTGATCTGAATCGTTTTCCCTTAACTGAGAGCATGTTCTTTGGTTTTATATAAATTTGAAGAAATTTAAAGGCGTCATTTCGTATTTCTTCCTTAGGCCCGAATTTTTTTTTGACAGCCGTCGCATTGAGTTAGCCACACAGGTCAGGTGCTCACTAGCGGATGCTGACTTTTATGTAGTCACGTTTCACCGATTAGGCTAATCTTGCACCATGGGTCATAAGTGAGCTCACAATAGCACAAGGAAACAAATGGTGCCAAGCAAAATTGGTGTACCAAAACATGACAGCCCGAACTTGATACTACTATGGTTCTGTGTTCTGGCGCACAACATGTTCCCGACGGCTCTCAATCCTAGCAGTCTTTTTTTTTTTTGCTCCCATCCAAAGCCCGGGTGAAAACCCTGGAAATTAGCTTGCTTTGTCTCTCTTTCTTTTCTTTTCCACTTTGGTAAACTTATAGGTGTGGTAGTATCACACTTTCTTTAGCTACATCGTCCACCTTTTATAACATGTCTTGGCTGGGTGCGGATGTAGGTCCTTCCACACATTCTTTTATTTCCTGACACAGCTTTAATGCTAGGCAATACAGTTGCCACGATCTTTTAAAGCTTAAGCCTGTAGTGCATTGTAATACTCACATTTTGGACGGGATACTACTCTGTAGCAAGCCCATCTCGAAGAAACAGTGATGACGAATTGAACACAACTGCAGTGGTGGATCCAGAAACTGAAGTTAGTTGGGGCAAACTTTTTACGTCTAAAAAATTTTACGTACAAATGCAAGTCTACTAAACTAAAATCCATGAAATCTAACTACGCAAAACGTAAATAATCATAAAAAGATCTTAGAAACTACTAATTGGGACCCTCTTGTTGCTTCAATTGCTCACTTGATGCCACAGTATAGTCTCACAATTCCAAGCAAGACATACAAAATTATGAAATGCATTTGCATAAGTGTGATGTGCAATAACAATTATATATTTTGCTAAGCTGGTAGTGCAAGCCTCGTAGAATGATCTACAAAAATAAAGTGGATACTAAATTTGAGTGCCCTCTATATTTTTGTACTGTATATACACATAAAATTCAAACATGGGGAATTGCAGTTGTGGCGTGCATGCTTGCGGTCCTTGCAGATGGTTGTGGTGCAGGCACCCTCCGTGCCGCCCACACCAAAGGTGTTGCCGCTTCCTCTGCCGGCGCCCGGAGCAGAGAGAGCAATTGAGCGGATATCAGGGATCAAGTCGGCAGGTTACCCAGTGGAGCCGTGAGGGAGGAGTTGTGCGTCCATCATTGGAAGGTAAGTCCAACGGCGGTAGCGGCGTCAAGGAGGATGAGGCAGGAGTTCATGGAGGAGTTGTTTTCCCACCGGGGGCGTGGAGCGGTGTCGGCGTCTGGGCTCCCGCACGGTCTTGACCACACAGATCAGGGAGGTTACTTGCTGATGACATCCATGTCCCCTTCACCATATTTGCAACCGTGGTGGGCAGAACGACCATCTGACATCTGGGGCTACGGTAGGTGATACGGTCCATGTCACCATTGCACGAGAGAACACATAATGCCGAACAACGGAAGAAGATTTGAAAGAACGCAACATGTTCCCAAGGTCTCTCAATCCCATCAGTTGTTTTGCCCCCGTCCAAAGGCCAGGTTGGAACCATGGCAAAGTTGGTCTGGCTCTCTTCCTTCTCTTTTCCACTTCGCAAACATTGTAGGTGGTAGTATTATGTTTGCTCTATGCTACTACGTCCACCTTTTATAACATGGCTTTGTCTAGGTGCATATGTAGGCCTTTCCACGCTTTCTTTTACTTTTTATATACAATACAATAATGTACTACTCCCTCCATTTAGTGTAAGAAACATCTTATATTTCCGTTAACGGCTCGTGCTAGTAGGTCCATCAGGGGTAGGCCATCCTTGGCTAGTAGGTCCATCCACCGACGACAGGTTGAGCGATGTGGCATTTTCGTTAACGACCCGTCCCATCTGACGGTGTAGTTTGCCGAGTTCTCTAGATGATGAAACTTGGCAAACATTGTTAAATATTCACCAAGTTCGCGATAAAAAAACTCGACAGTAGTAATGATTTCCGGGCCCCATCCAGCTGAGTGTTGTATACCGAGTATGGCACTCGCTGAAGATTTAACCGAGTTTATTATGGGCTCTGCCGAGTTTCTTTGAAACTTGGCAAACTAGGCGATTCTAGTAGTGTGATCAGGCAAAGATGTTATCATGCACACCATCACACACTACTATAGGGAAAAGCCTAGTAGTAGCGCGGGTTAAATAGCTAGTACTAGGACGCTACAACTAACTTGTAATGATAGCGTGGGTGCCTCCCGCGCTACTACTACATCTGTTAGTAGTAGCGTGAGTGCCACCTGCGCTACTACTATTAATTTCAAAAACAAAAACAAAATTCTTGATCCCGTGCGTGCTGTCAATGGCAGCAATGGTTTGATCCAGTGACGACAGGGGTCGCCGGAGGTGTGGAAGGCCAGTGGCAGACCAGATCCATCGACGTCTGCTGCAAAGGGCCCGGTTCCATGGCAGAGCAAGGCGGCGGCGTGGGGCTCCTCTTCGCAGCCAAGGCAGTGAGTTCTTGGTCGTTCATGGCGACAACCTGCACGAGCATGGACATGGGAGGGTTAGTCAAACCAGAGGAAGAGTGCAAAAAAGAAAAACGAGGAAGAGAGGAAGGAGATGGAGGTAGCAGCAGGGCTGGTCGCCGGTGGTGAGGTGCTCTGGCGTGGTGGCATGGAGATGCGGGGAAGACCGGCAAGCTCCGGGACGCCAGCGACGTGAGGCGGCGGCCTCTTTTGGCGCCAT
This sequence comes from Aegilops tauschii subsp. strangulata, assembly GCF_002575655.3. Classification (NCBI taxonomy): domain Eukaryota; kingdom Viridiplantae; phylum Streptophyta; class Magnoliopsida; order Poales; family Poaceae; genus Aegilops; species Aegilops tauschii. The sequence continues at coordinate 75,115,014 of NC_053041.3, forward strand.
GGAGGAGGAGGTCACTAGTAGAAAAAGGACCTAATGTGAGACACATTAGTCCCGGTTTGATTTTGGCCCGGTACTAATGGTACCATCAGTGCCGGTTCAAACGGCTATGCATTAATGCCGTTTCGTGTTGAACCTTTAGTGTCGGTTCGTGCCACGAACCGGTACTAAAGGGGTGGTGGCAGGCTGGCGTCAGGCCGGGGCCCCATGATCACCTTTAGTACCTGTTCATGGCACAAACCGGTACTAAAGGGCTAACCTTTAGTACCGGTTCGTGCCATGAACCGGGACTAAAGGGGCCTGACCTATAGTCCCGGTTGGAGACACAAACCAGGACTATAGGGCAATTTTCAAACTCTACCCCCCCCCCCCCCCCCCCTTATCGCCATTTCAGTTTTGAAAAAATAAAAAAAATGATAAAAACTTCAAAAAATAAAATCCTTCCGTTCGGATTTAGATGTCGCGCATGCTGTACATTATGCATTTTGCAAACATGTCCTGATACTTTCGAATCATTTGAAAAAACGCCCCGTCTCCTTCCTCAGTTCTCCACCGTCGCTCGCACGTCGCCGGCTCCGGCCACCATCCCCCGTCTTCCTCCCCCGTTCTCCTCAGCACCCAGAGAGAGTCTCCGCGTGTTGCAGGACCCAGCCGCCTGTGCAGGAGACGACCTGCGTCGTCGCGGAGGAGACGCGCAGAACCTCCACGGAGGCGCCTTGCGCCGCCGCCCAGCTGCGCGCAGCCGCCATGGGTGTGCCCTCGCCTACCTGAGCAGTGGGATTGCTCCTAAAGTTCTTCCTCTTCGTCACCTCCCTCTGAATCATGCCAAGAAGCAGTAAATCGATGACTAGGTCCTCGATTTGGTCCGCCTTGGCCGCCGTCGCCGCGGACAATTTTGGTCGCCGTCGCGGCGCTGGGTCTTTGTCGCCACTCTGGCCCAGGGTCTTCATCGCCGCGTTGGCCCTGCTCAACCTCTCCTCCAAGCCCAGGGTCTTCCTCTCCGCGCCCGCCCTCGCCTCTGTTGCTGCTGGTATTCCCCGCCCCCGCCTCTGTTGTTGCTGCTGCTGAATTAAAGAGAACTTGATTGTAAACCTGAATACTGAATTAAAGTACATGAATACTGAATACTTGAAAGAGTAGAAGCAAAACTGGATTGCTGAATACTGAATACTGAATTAAAGAGAACTTAATTGCTGCTGGTATTCCTCTCCCTGTTTGATTGTAAAGCAAAACTGGATTAAACAGAACTTGAATACTGAGTGTTGCTGGTAACACAGTTACACTGAATACCCAATGAAGCTCAATACTGAATGCTGGAGTAGTTGCTGTTGCTGGTATTCACATGCACTTCCAGAAATTATTCAGTACAGAACAGTTTTATTTAGGCCCATTGCTTGTTCTGCACTAGACAATGATCCAATGTCCTCCTTGTACAATTTGGGCATTATTCAGTACAGAACAGTTTTATTCAGTACAGAACAGTTTTATTCAGTACAGAATTTGGGAGTAGATGCAGAGTATCTAGGATTTGTAAAAGAAACAAAGCTTTTACAGCTGCTCTTTGTTTACCCTCAAGTCTGAACAAAAGACAGCATGGTGTAGGCTCAAGCAAGCAGCCCATCACTACTTACTTGTTCTGCAATAACCAATGAAGAAAATAACCAATGAAGCAATAACCATCAGTCTAGCAAACAATTCTTGTGGAGAGAACTATTTTCAGGTGCCTCTTTGATTTAGCTGATTTAACTTGACCAGAATGTTCTTTCTTATTGGAACATGAACAGTTACCTGAGCAAGTGCTCCACCGCCGCAATGATGTTTGGGATTGATCTCAACATGACTCCTCCACAAGATGATGCCTCAGAACCTGCAGATCAACAGGAAGAACACAACAGTCACCAACAATACAACAATGAGGAACCAGTCAATAATGAAGCAACAGGTACTACCTCCAAAACTTTTGCATTTTCATTTTCATTTTCATGATCTACTCCTATTATTTGCAATAGCTACATGACTTATCTTTTGCTCCTTATTTGACAGGGGAAGAAGCAAGTGGTGTAGAGGAACCAATTCATGAAGAAGCAAGTGGTGTAGAGGAAGCAATTCATGAGGAAGCAAGTGCTGTACAGAAACCAATTCATGGGGAACTCACAAACGAGGAGAGATATGGTATTTATTTTGCACTCACGGTGATCAAGACCCAAAATGGACAAGTTCTGAAAAAAGACAAGGAGGTCATTGCTAGCCTACTCGATACGACCGTAAGAACTGTTGAGAGAATATGGGAAAGAGCTCTTAAACAGATTGAACAAGGGAAGAAAGTTGATGTCTCAAATCAAAAGCCAGGTAGAGTTGGCCGCAAGTGGAAAGATTTGGATATGTCGAGGGTGGTAACAATCCCATTGAACAGAAGGAGAACATTGCGAGGTCTGTCAAAGGCATTGGGTCTAAGCTGCACGACCTTACACTCAAGGTTCGAGTGGGGTCATTTGAGGCGTCACAGTAATAAGTTGAGGCCCCACTTAAACCTATCCAACATTGTAAAGAGATTGAAATGGTGCTTGGCTATGTGTGAAGATTATTGGTCTGCGACACGGGAATTAGACAACATAGCCTATATGGATGAAAAGTGGTTCAACATGACTGGGGAGGTGAACAACTACTATTTGCTTCCCGAAGAACCCGACCTCTTGCGCACCTTGCATCATAAGGATAGCATCGCCAAGGTGATGTTTCTCGCCGCCGTGGCTAAACCAAGATACGGCGAAGGTGGTGAGGTCACTTTTGATGGAAAGCTCGGCATTTGGGCTTTTGTCACAGAGTCTCCTGCTCAAAGAACCAGTGAAAATAGAGATAGAGGGACGCTTGAGCTCAAATCATTGAAAGTCACACGAGATGTAATGAGGTATTACATGTGTGAGAAACTTATTCCTGCGATCCAAGAGCGCTAGCCGGACGAAGATGAAGGACGGACAATCTATATCCAACAAGATAATGCCACACCACATATTCTTCCCGATGACCCGGTTTCCCGACAAGTCACAGAACAGACTGATTTGGATATTAAGTTGCTTCAATAGCCTCCAAACAGTCCCGACATGAACATTTTTGATCTCTGCATATTCAGGTCTCTCCAGTCCCACACCGATAGCAGAGCACCTCAAAGCATCAGGGAACTGATAGAAGGTGTGGAGGAGGAATATCGAAACTACCCGGTTGATAAGCTAGCTAGAAGCTTCGTGACGCTGCAGTCATGCATCCGAGAGGTAATGAGAACAAGGGAGCGATAAACTACTCGATCCCTCACATGAACAAGGAACGCCGGCAGGAAGAAGGACGGCTTCCTATAGCTCTATCTATCGACCGTGAGCTAGTTGAACAGACCATACCCTTTATAGAAGAGTCAGAAGCAATCTTAGCAGCAGAAAAAGAGCAAAAGCAGCAGGAAAAGAGCAGCAAGAAAAGAGCCGCAGCAGCCTTGAAGAACCAGAAACACCCTTCGAATACCAGCAGCCTCCAAGCAGCAGGAAAAGAGAACCAGGAGCCTTCAAGCAGCAATAAAAGAGCACCAGCAGCCTCCAAGCAGCAGGAAAAGAGCAACTCTTCTTTACTTGGGGTCAGCTAGTGCTCTGGTTGGTGCTAGGAATGACCAGTTGGTGCTAGGAATGACATTTGCAGCCAGGTGATTTTGGCAGAAGATTCAGATAAGTGGAACAGTGGAACAGTGGCAGCTTCCAATCATAATCTTGTAATTTACCAAACAGATCCAAATTAACTGAAATTAATGCCAAGGAGGAGCTTTTTATGGTGAAATTTTTTAGCACTGGAGACACAGACTTCATTCATTTTTTCTGAATTTAAAAGTGTGTTTGTTGTACAGACTGAATTTGTTCATTCATGCACATTATAAACTACTCCCAGGAGTTTTTCTTTTGTCCTTGTGCTTTGTTGTTTGATATTGCTCGTCTCATATCCTCTGTAAGACCATGCATGCTTGTTCTATTTTCTCAGTTAGCTTCGGGTATAACAAACGGTGTCAATTTTATAGTTGAAACTGAATCAAACAAATCTAACTGGGGTGTTATAATTGGGTGTCTAATATATGTACTCCAATAATTGGGGTGTCACTAATATAATTGGGGTGTTATAACTGGAGTATCTAGTCTGAACCCTGCAACACTGATTAGACTGTTCCCTCATAAAAGTCGAAAGCATCCTAAAAGGGCCACCTTTGTTTGCCGTTCAGAGATCTGAGAGGGCAATTTTTTTTAAAAAATCAAACTTTCTCCTGACTCCTGAGTTCTGAAGCCTTTTTACTCCTAAGGGTAATGTGCAGGTAATCTCCCTATGCTACATCTAGCTAAAAACTGAATTTATTTATCTACCTGATGTTTAATTTTTCTAGGCTGCTCCACGAGTTCAAACATGATGCTTGGACAGACTCACTCAGTTCTAGGCTGCTCCACGAGCAATAGAGGGAGAAATTCAGTCTACTCTACGAGTATCTCTGATGATGCCACAAGAAGAATTCAGAGTATCTTCGATCAAAATTCAGAGTATCTCTTATGGTGCCACAAGATAAAAATTCAGAGTTCTAATAAAATTTCAGAATTCAGAGTATACCTTGACAGAGCAGGGGCATACACTACTGCTTGCGGCGGTGGAAGAGGCCGAGCCACTTGAGCCGCACGTCGACGTCCTGCTTGGTGAGCTTGTCGGCATCGATCTGCTCCATGGGCAGCTTGGTGAGCTTGTGAGGCACCCAGTACCCGCCCTCCTGTTGCAGCGCTGCTCCACCCGCGGCTCCAGCCGCTCCGCCGGGACGGCCGAGGCCGACGGCGAGGCGGCCGCCGACGACGGGGCGGAAACGGCCGCACACTGGAAGGGGCGGGCGCGGTTGGGCCGGTGCTGGGACGACGACATCGCCGCGTGGGCCGAGGGTGGGAGGAAGCTCTGCAGGGAGGCCGAGTACGCCATGGCCGCTGCTTGTGGGAAGGTTGCTGCCGGCGTCGTGTTGTTAGTGGTCTGGATCTGGCGCCTTCGGCCTCGCATCGACGGAATCCGTCGCCGGCTTGAACTCAAAGGTCCAAGCTTTTTGGAAGTTCGCCGCGGGAAGGAGGAGAGGAGCGCGGCGAGGCCACCGAAGGTGGGGGGGAGAGCGCGGAATCCGTGGTGGGGGGGAGGGAGGGGGGGAGAGCGCGGCTGCGAGCCGGAGAAGAGCACAGAGCGGACCGCGGCGGCCAGCCGGAGAAGAAAGTGAGGGCGAGGACCGCGGGTTCGGTCGGAAATAGATGGAGGGGGTTTTCGCAAAAAAGCCGTCGCGACATCTAAATCCGAACGGAGGGAGTACTAGTTAGGAAAATTTGAAAACTTCAATTTGGACATGTTTTGCAAAGTGTAGGGAAAATGTAAAACGGCTATAACTTTTGCATACGATGTCAGAAAAAAACGTATAATATATCAAAAAAATCAGCACGAGAATTCACTACGGCCTGTTTGCAATTTTGTAGAATCCTCAAATTCCAAAAGGGAAAAAAGATATGCTTAAATTTCAGTTTTTTTGGTTAAATCTGGTCAAACTATGGTCAAACTACTTATTCAAGAAGTATTAATGTTACTACATAATTATTCAAGAATATTAGTGTTACTAAATAATTATTTCAATTTTTTGAATTTTGGTCAAATCTGGTCAAACTATGGTCAAACTGTGGTCAAACTATGGTCAAACTTATTCAAAAAAGATTAGTGTTACTAAATAATTACTGTTTTTTAGAATAATAGTTTCAAACTCAAACGGTGAAACGTGTGACCTAATGCTCAAACTAAACTGCTGAGGGTTAATAGGATTGTCAGCTTACATTTGTCAGGAAAACAATAAGTGCAAACTTGGAAAGAAGAGGGAATAGAACTCCGAAGTTAAGCGTGCTCAGGCTGGGGGAGTGAGAGGATGGGTGACCGGCCGGGAAGTTAGACGATTTGGAATGAGTGATCCACACTTGAGTAGTTAAGAGGGGTGATTAGAGACTAAATCTTCAAATAATTTAGAAAATTGAAAAAAAAAATCCAAAATTTTCAGAAAAAAATTTCAAAAAAAACCTTTAGTACCGGTTGGTAACACCAACCGGTACTAAAGGTCCCCCATACCACAGCGCGAGCTCACGCCACGTGGTGGGCCTTTAGTGGCGGTTCGTGCCGAACCGGTACTAAGGGGGGGGGGGGCTTTAGTCTCCACTCTTTAGTGCCGGTTGCAGAACCGGCACTAAAGGCCCTTACGAACCGGTGATAAAGCTTCGTTTTCTACTAGTGGGTGTGCATGGGCAGGAGGTCTATGTGAGAGTCTATGGAGAGATAGGAAGGAGAGTGACGGGGAGAGGAAGGATTTGGGGGGAGGAGATGGGGATTTCTAGACTTAGCAGCATCATGGGTTTATACCCCTCGCTACTACTATGACCCGTCCCGGGGGCACGGTGGAGACCACTTAGTAGCAGCGTGGGTTTATAGCCCGCGCTACTACTATGAACATAGTAGTAGCGCGGGTTTTGTACCCCTCGCTACTACTATGGCTTGTCCTGAGGGGCACGGTGGAGACCATTTAGTAGCAACGTGGGTTTATAGCCCACGCTACTACTATTAACTTAGTAGTAGTGCGGGGTTTACACCCCTGGCTACTACTAATTAGCAGCAGCGCGGCCATATACCCTCCTAACTTAACCATGTTAACACGTCTCATTGATCTGTATACGGCTTTGTACAGCTGCATCCTTGTATTTGGAAGTGCAATTGTCTTGCTTGTAGTCATATGATCTTCGCCCCTCCAGAATTTCTCATGATTTTGAAGAATTCTAGTGGGAACACAAAATCGTGACCATCTTAGACAGAACTGTGGGAAGCATAATAGGAAACTTTTGGTGAAATGGACAAAACTACTGATCAAGCACATGCTCTTCAAGAAACACATGCCGGAGATGATGGGTCTCTTCTATCTGCATCTCTAGTAGCTGCTACGGAGACCGGTCCTGGTCAAGTGGAGGTGAGAGGTTGCAAACGGCCAATCACTCCACTGATGGGGATACTCTAGTCTCTAGTCATACTGTCGTCTGAAGGCTTCTAGTCTTGATTTCCCCGGCTTTTCCAGCATGGTATGCTCTGTGTTGTTCCTTCTGTAGCAGCACCTCTATAGGTTTCGTAATATTATTTTGCCTGAACTGAGGCGTTTTATTTTTTGGGTATTCAGTGCCCATGCATGTTTTGAACCTTGTTATGTATTAGGCTCCCTTTTGAATAATGCAACGCTAGGTCGGAGGGAAGGGATGCGGCTGGCTGGTTCTGTGCATCCCTCGGGTCCAACGCTCGATGCGGAAGGACATGTTGCCAGAACGTCAGAGGATACCACAGAGGGAGTGGATCATGGTAAGCGGGAGGGGTAGGGGCATGGAGAGATGAAGAGGGTCGGTGGGGTTGCACGGATCTGACCGTACATGTACGAAAATTGGTGGGAGGCGACTACTGGGGAGAGATGGCAGGGGCGTGAGGCGGCGGGTGCGGAGGAGCATCCGATGGTGAGATCGCAGTAGAGTGTACATGCTTATAAAACGCTAAGACCCAACCATTGATGGTCAAGCGATTCGCTAGATGTGAGTGACAGTTAGCATCAGGAGTGTAGGTCGATCATCCCCGGCCACTAACTCCACCAACTACGACGGGTCGAGCTGCGACACGTCAATGGTGACTTTCCATGACTTTTTATAGTAGCCATCATGATTTCAGGGGCAAAATTGTAGTGTAGAGACTAACTAGTGTATTACTGATATGTTTGCGATTAAAAAGAGAACCTTAATCAAACTAGTAATAATGTAAGTGCAATACACGTTTATATTAGGTAGGATATTAGTTGCACGTTATATTAGGTAAGATATATCTGCTGCACATTGGTATTTAGTAAGATATCAATTACTTTTTCGCGGGAATGATAGGATATTAATTACATGAAAGATTTCAAGGGATAGCGTTGAGTCAAAACGTATTTATAACCAATGACAGTGGTGGGTAATTAGAGCGTTAAACGTGCTTGGTGCTCAACATTGAAGCGATTTGAACTGCTAGATAATATGATTTGATGGTCGAGATGGTTTCGATCTGCCCATTTGGGTTTTTTTTATATTGGTATAGATAAATGCCCAATACACAATTGTGATTTCAGGAGCCGACAAACATCGACAGCACTGGTGAAGCAACAATACGAGTCTGTCAATTATTAGTTTTCTTTAGGGACAAGACGATCCAAGATTGGAGGACAACCAAAATATTTGACATTAATTGCCAAACATGGGTAAAACAATCTTGTGAATAGAATTTTTCGCTCATGTATAGTGGGACCGGCATGAAGTACACTAGTAGAAAAAGAGGCTTCCATACGCCCCCATTAGTCCTCAAAACAATCGAACCGCGACAAAAGGGGCCTTTAGTCGCGGTTCGGGAGGAGACCCGCGACCAACTATCTGGGCCCAGCGCGCTCGGTCGACAGCTGGCGGACGGGAGAGGCTTTAGTCCCGGTTGGCCTGGCCAACCGGGACTAAAGGTCCCCGAAGGCCTTCAGTCGCGGTTGGCCAGGCCAACCGGGGCTAAAGGCCCATCCAGCTGGCGGACGGGAGGGGCTTTAGTCCCGGTTGGCCTGGCCAACCGGGACTAAAGGTCCCCGAAGGCCTTTAATCGCGGTTGGCCAGGCCAACCGGGACTAAAGGCCCATCCCTATATATAGGACTCAGCTCACTTCACTTCACTCAGCTCACTTCACAATTTTCAGAAGGGGGTGGTGGGTTTGCTTTTGGTTCCTCCTATGCACACAAGGTGTTCGATGAAATGCCCGAGAGCCTGAAACAAACATGATATGAAGTGTCCGAGCCACACTTGAGCTTTCTCATTTATTTTTCCTCCGCGATCGCGGTTAGCAACTTGAACCTTTCATGTGTCATTGATAAAATATGCATGTGTGTAGTTCATTGTTTAATTTGTATTATTTCTAGCTAGTTAGTTTAACAAATGCATGATGGTTAATTATATACTTTATATAATAATAATGCAGATGAATCGGCAATGGATGTACGGTCCCCGACTCTCCGGCGAGTTCACTACGGGTTTGAAAGATTTCCTCGTAGTGGCAAATGCGAACAAGCAGCGAGGTTTTATTATCTGTCCATGTGCTGCCTGTAAGAATCAGAAGGGTTACTCCTCCTCAAGAGAGGTTCACATGCACCTGGTTCAGCGCGGTTTCATGCGAAGCTATAATTGTTGGACCAAGCATGGAGAAAGAGGGGTTAGAATGGAAGAAGATGAAGAAGGGGATGATATCGATGACAACTATCATGATCATTTCGGTGATACTTTCATGGAGGATGATGCTGAAGGTGGGGAAGGGTTAGGTGAAGGTGAAGAAGAGGCACATGATGAGCCCGCTGATGATCTTGGTCGGACCATTGCTGATGCACAGAGACGCTGCGAAACTGACAAGGATAGGGAGAATTTGGATCGCATGTTAGAGGATCACAAAAAGTCGTTGTATCCAGGATGCGATAATAGTCTGAAAAAGCTAGGCTGCACACTGGATTTGCTAAAATGGAAGGCACAGGAAGGTGTAGGTGACTCATCATTTGAAAATTTGCTGAAAATGTTGAAGAATATGTTTCCGAAGAATAACGAGTTGCCCGCCAGTACGTACGAAGCAAAGAAGGTTGTCTGCCCTCTAGGTTTAGAGGTTCTGAAGATACATGCATGCATTAACGACTGTATCCTCTACCGCGGTGAATACGAGAATTTGAATGAATGCCCTGTATGCACTGCATTGCGTTATAAGATCAGAGGCGATGACCCTAGTGACGATGTTGAGGGCGAGAAACCCAGGAAGAGGGTTCCCGCCAAGGTGATGTGGTATGCTCCTATAATACCACGGTTGAAACGTCTGTTCATGAACAAAAAGCATGCCAAGTCGTTGCGATGGCACAAAGAGGACCGTAAGTCCGACGGGGAGTTGAGACACCCCGCTGATGGAACGCAATGGAGAAAGATCGACAGAGTGTTCAAAGATTTTGCAGCTGACGCAAGGAACATAAGATTTGGTCTAAGTACTGATGGCATGAATCCTTTTGGCGAGCAGAGCTCCAGCCATAGCACCTGGCCCGTGACTCTATGCATCTACAACCTTCCTCCTTGGTTGTGCATGAAGCGGAAGTTCATTATGATGCCAGTGCTCATCCAAGGTCCAAAGCAACCCGGGAACGACATCGATGTGTACCTAAGGCCATTAGTTGATGAACTTTTACAGTTGTGGGCCAGACCTGGTGTACGTGTCTGGGATGAGCACAAAGGAGAGGAATTTGACCTACGAGCGTTGCTTTTTGTAACCATCAACGATTGGCCTGCTCTCAGTAACCTTTCGGGACAGACAAATAAGGGATACAATGCATGCACGCACTGCTTACATGAGACTGAAAGTGTACGTTTGGTTAATTGTAAGAAGAACGTGTACCTGGGTCATCGTCGATTTCTTCCCCGAAATCATAACGTAAGAAAGAAAGGCAAGCATTTCAACGGCAAGGCAGATCACCGGCCGAAGCCTGCGGAACGTACTGGTGCTGAGATATTTGATATGGTCAAGGATTTGAAAGTCATCTTTGGAAAGGGTCTTGGCGGACAATCAGTTCCGCGGGGAGTTGACGGGCACGCACCCATGTGGAAGAAGAAATCTATATTTTGGGAGCTAGAATATTGGAAAGTCCTAGATGTCCGCTCTGCAATCGACGTGATGCATGTTACGAAGAATATTTGCGTGAACCTGCTAAGCTTCTTGGGCGTGTATGGGAAGACAAATGATACAAAGGAAGCACGGCAGGACCAGCAACTTTTGAAAGACCCAGATGACCGGCATCCGGAATGGTTTCAAGGTCGTGCCAGCTACGCTCTTACCAAAGAAGAGAAGGTCATTTTTTTTGAATGCCTGAGCAGTATGAAGGTTCCGTCTGGCTTCTCGTCGAATATAAAGGGAATAATAAACATGGCGGAGAAAAAGTTCCAAAACCTGAAGTCTCACGACTGCCACGTGATTATGACGCAATTGCTTCCGATTGCTTTGAGGGGGCTCCTACCGGAAAATGTTCGAGTAGCCATTGTGAAGCTATGTGCATTCCTCAATGCAATCTCTCAGAAGGTAATCAATCCAGAAGATCTACCACGGTTACAGAACGATGTGGTCCAATGCCTTGTCAGTTTCGAGTTGGTGTTCCCACCATCCTTCTTCGATATTATGACGCACCTCCTGCTCCACCTAGTCGAAGAGATTTCCATTCTCGGTCCTGTATTTCTACACAATATGTTCCCCTTTGAGAGGTTCATGGGAGTATTAAAGAAATATGTTCGTAACCGTGCTAGGCCAGAAGGAAGCATCGTCAAGGGCTATGGAAATGAGGAGGTAATTGAGTTCTGTATTGACTATGTTCCTGACCTTAAGCCGATTGGTATTCCTCAATCGCGGCACGAGGGGAGACTAAGTGGAAAAGGCAAGATCGGAAGGAAATCCACGATATGTATGGACGGTCATTCTATGACTGAAGCACACCACACAGTTCTGCAAAATTCTAGCTTTGTGGCTCCGTACTTCGAGCAACACAAGAATATTTTACGCTCGGACAACCCGGGGAAGCCTGAATCCTGGATTAGAAAGGCCCACATGGAGACTTTCGGCAGTTGGTTGCGAAAACATTTAATGAATGACAATGATGTTGGAGATCAGCTGTACATGTTGGCCAAGAAACCATCTTCGACTATAACGATTTTCCAAGGGTACGAGATAAATGGGAATACATTTTACACCATCGCCCAAGATAAAAAGAGCACCAACCAAAACAGTGGTGTCCGCTTTGATGCAGCAACCGAGAATGGGCGAAAGGTCACATATTATGGTTACATAGAGGAGATATGGGAACTTGACTATGGACCCTCCTTTAAGGTCCCTTTGTTCCGGTGCAAATGGTTCAAGCTAACAGGAGGTGGGGTAAAGGTGGACGAGCAATACGGAATGACAATGGTGGATTTCAACAATCTTGGTTACCTTGACGAACCATTCGTCCTTGCCAAAGATGTCGCTCAGGTTTTTTATTTGAAGGACATGAGTAGCAAACCGAGGAAACGGAAAGATAAGAAAACGATCAGTACATCATGCGATGATCCAAAGCGCCACATTGTTCTTTCAGGGAAAAGAAACATCGTGGGAGTGGAGGACAAGACAGACATGTCAGAAGATTATAATATGTTTGGTGAAATTCCGCCCTTCAAAGTGAACACTGACCCAAGCATTAAGTTAAATGATGAGGATGCTCCATGGATACGGCACAATCGTAAGCAAGCAGGGACACAAGGGAAGAATTGATGTGTAATAATTTATTGTACCAAACTTTGTATTTGGTCGATGAACTGAATGATGTATCAAACCTTTTGTCAAACCTTCAAGGGATTTTAAAATGAATTAGTTTTATTTTTCTGATTTTTTTGATATATAATTGTATTTTTAAGATTTTAAAATGAATTAGTTTTATTTTTCTGATTTTAAAAGGAAAAAGGAAGAAGAAGAAAGAAGGAAAAAGGAAGAAAAAACAGAAGAAAAAGGAAAAACAGAAGAAAAAAACAAACAGAAGAAAAACAGAAGAAAAAAGGAAAAAGGAAAAAAGGAAGAAAAACAAGAAAAAGGAAGAAACAAACAGAAGAAAAAAGGAAGAAAAAACAGAAGAAAAACAAGAATTTAAAATGAATTAGTTTTATTTTCTGATTTTTTTGATATATAATTGTATTTTTAAGATTTTAAAATGAATTAGAAACAAAATAATATAAACTTTAATAAAATATATAAGTACAAACAAAATAAAAAATATGCCTCCTACTGGGCCAGCACGGCCTGAATACGACTAGAAACCCATCAATGGGCCAGGATTCAGGCCCGCAGAAGGCCCAGTAGGCCCACAAGCACATAGTGACAGAATAGGCCCGTAAGCCTGCATTTGAGAGGAGCTCGAAGTGGTGAGCGCAACCGCGCTTATAAACCACTGTCGAAGCCTCTCGGCTAGCGAGGTGGGACTAAACATCCCACCGCACCGCGCCAGTTCCAGCACAACGCCTTTAGTCGCGGTTGGGGAGGCGGACCGCGACTAAAGGTTACCCTTTAGTCGCGGAAACCTTTAGTCGCGGTTGTTGTCCCCAACCGCGACTAAAGGGTCTTTCTGCGCGGGAACGTAGGCGGCGCCAAAACCCTTTAGTCCCGGTTGGGGAGGCGGACCGCGACTAAAGGTACCCTTTAGTCGCGGTTGGTGTGGCCAACCGCGACTAAAGGGTACCTTTAGTCGCGGTCCGCCTCCGCAACCGGGACTAAAGGTCCGTCTATAAATACTGCACTTAGCAGTTTCGCCACTTCCCATTCTCCTCTCTCTCGACGCCGAAGCCCTGCCCCGACGCCGATCGACGCCGACGCCGACGCCGAAGCCCTGCCCCGACCCCGACGCCGAAGCCCTGCGCGCCGCCGCCCCCGTCCCCAGTGAGCGCCGCCGCCGCCCGTGCCCTGCCCTTGCCCGCCGCCCGACGCCCGACGCCCTGCCGCCCGCCGCCCGACGCCCTGCCGCCCGCCGCCCGCCGCCCGCTGGCCCTGCCTGCCGTCCTCCGCGCGCCGGCAGAAGAAGAAGAAGGAAGAAGAAAAAGGAAGAAGAAGAAGAAAGAAAAAGGAAGAAGGAAGAAGAAGAAAGAAGAAAAAAAAGGAAAACAAAAGAAAAACAAACTGAAGAAAAAAACAAAAGAAAACAAAAAAACAGAAGAAAAACAAAGGAAGAAGAAAAAAACAAAAGAAAACAAAAAAACAAACAGAAGAAAAAAAACAAAAAAAAGGAAAACACAAGAAAAAAGAAAAAGGAAAAAGAAAGAAAAAAGAAAACAAAAGAAAACACAAGAAAAACAAACAGAAGAAAAAAACAGAAGAAAAAAACAGAAGAAAAAAGGAAAAAGGAAAAAAGGAAGAAAAAAACAGAAGAAAAACAAAGGAAGAAGAAAAAAGAAAGAAGAAAAAAAAGGAAGAAGAAAAAAAGAAAGAAGAAAAAAAAGGAAGAAGAAAAAAAGAAAGAAGAAAAACAAAGGAGGAAGAAAAAAAAGGAAGAAGAAAAACGAAGGAAGAAGAAAAAAAAGGAAGAAGAAAAACAAAGGAAGAAGAAAAAAAAGGAAGAAGAAAAACAAAGGAAGAAGAAAAACAAAGGAAGAAGAAAAAAAAGGAAGAAAGAAAAAAAGAAAGAAGAAAAACAAAGGAGGAAGAAAAAAAAAGAAAGAAGAAAAACAAAGGAAGAAGAAAAACAAAGGAAGAAGAAAAAAAGAAAGAAGAAAAACAAAGGAGGAAGAAAAACAAAGGAAGAAGAAAAAAAGAAAGAAGAAAGAAAGAAGAAAAAGGAAGAAGAAAAAAAGAAAGAAGAAAGAAAGAAGAAAGAAAAAGGAAGAAGAAAAAAAGAAGAAAGAAAAAGGAAGAAGAAAAAAATGAAAACCAAATGAAAACCAAAAGAAAGAAGAAAGAAAAAGGAAGAAGAAGAAAGAAAGAAGAAAGGAAGAAGAAGAAAGAAAGAAAAAAGAAAAAGGAAGAAGAAGAAAGAAAGAAGAAAGAGGAAGAAGAAAGGAAGAAGAAGAATTTTTACTTAAAGAATCTTATTTTTTAATTCCTCCTCCTGTATGTCCCCTTAATCTTATTTTTTAATTCCTTTATACTTAAAGAATTTTTACTACATGCAGGAGTGAAATATGGCGGACGATAGAGCCGAGCCGCTTAGGGATCCGGAGGCTGAACGTTATCTAATGGGCATCATCAACAACGAGATTCCTTATGTGCCGGGCTCAGAATATGAGCAACAAGAGGATGTAGTCTCTTCTTTTCTGAACCTTGAAGGTGGAACAGAGATTGTCGATGATCAAGAAGGTGAAGGAACGGACATTGTCGACGGAGGTCAACCGTCAACAAACGACGATCTCGAATTGCAAGTAGCAACCACCTCCGGCGAGGTATATATATACATTGAGCCTCTCGTGATACAAACTTACTGAAATGTGAATACATATGTATTAACGCACGCGACTCTCTTTCTTTTTTTAGCCCTCCGGATCAAGTACGACAAAGCGTGGCAAATCCAAGGCGATGAAAACAGGAGAAACATATGCCATTGACTTTGTCAGTGAAACCGGCAAGCCCCTACAGCACACCTCAAAGTTTATCAACCAATGCGGAGTCGTTGTTAGAGACAACGTCCCGATCACCGTCCAGGAATGGAAGGAGCCAAAGAAGGCACGTATTGGTTTCAGTTTTGTCGACAAGAGAACGAAAAAGGATTGCTGGAGAAAGCTTATGGAACATTTCATTCTACCTCCGGAATACAACAAAGTCGATGAATTCGGTAACGAGGTTCCGGGTGGACGTCAGAGGAGGAGGCTAGTTAAAGAGTTCGCTCTTCAGAAGATGGGCGAAGCATTCCGGAACTTCAAGAAAAATTTAACCCGTGACTATGTCAACAAGGGCAAGACTCCGGATTTCAATGGACAACATGAGAAACTGAAAGATGATTGGCCAGAATTTGTGAGGCAAAAGCAATCGGAGCATTTCAAGGAAATATCAAAAAAAAATAAGGATAATGCGAGTAAGAAAAAGTTCCATCATATTATGGGGCCAGGAGGATACCGCCTTTCGGAGCCTAGGTGGCAGAAGATGGAGGAGGACCTGAGGGTGCGAGGAATCCCTCTAGGTACAGAGGGATGGGACCCAAGGGCCAAACGCTGGTGGTACGGGCATGGGGGATCGCTAGACCCGGAGACAGGGGTGTGTGTTCACCGGCAGAGACAGTTTGCTCCCACCCAAGCCCTTATTGACGCAATGACCCAAGCTCAAGAGGGCTTGATCAAGTTCAACAGAGAGAAAGACGCATTGACAATAGCCCTCGGGAATGATGAACACGGAGGACGTGTACGAGGCAAAGGCAAAGTTCCGTGGAAAGTAGGGTTTTCCCAGGACAATGACCCGTACTGTTACAGAAGCCGTAAGAGAAAGACGGACCGGGATGCAGATCTTATGACGAAGTTTGCATCGGAACTCCATGAGTTGAAGCAGACCGTGCATGAACTAGTAAAAGAAAAATCGGCTGCAGGGCCGCATGAAGATCATGAAGCGGATCGCGGAAGCCAGCAGCGGAGAAGCAGCGTGGCTTCCACGGATGCCCCGCCTGGTGCTAGTGCACCGATGATCGAGATTCGTGCACCGGAGCCTCACTACCCCGTGGATGATGTAAAGGAGATGAAAGAATGTGATCTGCATTATCCCGTGGGGAACGTTTCCACGAAGGTAGCTAGCGGCAGTGCTTTACCCTGTACACCTGGAGCACTCCACCACAACAACCCCATTGCATATGGCTATGCTCGTGTCACGGTGGAAGACATAGTCCAAGGGTTTGAGGACCTGGAGATTGACAAACCTACACCCGAAGGGGAGAGCAGACTTGGAGATGTCAAGCGCCAGTTCATTCTATGGAAAAAGAAGTACATAGTGTTTCCAGGCGAGGCACCAAGGCTAGCAAGTCCACCCCCCTTCGATGGTGGTGGTGGTGGTAGTGGCGGTGGTGGCGGTGGTGGTGGTCGTGGTGGTTCACCTACACCTCCTTCACGCCATTCGACGCCGTCCCCCGATCCACAACCTCCGGCGGGTACGACGCCCCCCAATCCTCATCCGGCGGGTACGACGCCCCCCAATCCACCTCCGGCGAAGAAGCAGAAGCAGGCGGACAGCAAGGAAACCCGCTCCTGGACTATTAACCCGGACCCTTATGTACCTAAGACCACAAGGGTACCGGAGCCATCACTGAAGCCTCTCCTCCCAAGGCCTGGGGAACTTAGTGAAGCTGAAACCAAATTGGCCGCGTCTGCTGATTATGAGAAATGGAAGGCGGATATGAAGGCGATAAAAGAGCTTGAGCCCAAGCAAGTATTCACTGAGAAGCAAAAGAAGTGGGCTAAGGATTTTTTGACGACACCGTCCCAAGCCGAGCTGAATATGCCTGACGACTATGGACATGAACTTCGTAGGCAAGCAAAAATATGGAAGGAGGAGAAAGAAGAAAGTAAAAAAAGCGGAAAACAAGTTGACCAGCTCGGGATGCAGAAGAAACAATCGATCCCCCCGCTCATAGTGAAAGCCGGTCCGGAAGAGGACCCCGAGATCATAGCAGCTGCGGCAGCACTTGGATTGACTGTAGCGAGTGCCATGAAACAAGCGTCCGAGATGGGTTTGACTCTTCGTGCCTTCTTAGGCCTTGAGGATGCGCCAGTATGTGAGATAGCATTACAATATGTGCGGAATGGGCCTCTGGTCGAGCCTGCGCGGGAGAAGAGTCTACCGCCACAAATGCGAAATCTGCTACGTTGGTACAAGCAATTCATAACATGGGCCGACAAAGAATATATTTATGCGGATGTTACAGAGGAGCATCACACCAAACGGTACTCTGTACAAGTTCATATGAGTGAATTGTTCCAGCTGTTCAATCTGCGCGACCTCGACAAATCTATGCTGAGTTGCTACATTCTGTAAGTGATTTATTTCTACCTCATCTCGTTCTTCATTGCCTGCACTATGTATATATATATATATATATATATATATATATATATATATATATATATATATATATATATATATAGTCCTAACTATATTGTTGCGTACGCTATTATGCAGATTAAAGATTTGGGAATGCAAAATAAGAAACATCCATGATGTTGGGTTCATTGACCCACATATCGTTAATGGACATGTGTTACAATATCACCCCGAAGACGTGGAGAAAGACTTGTACAAGTTTCTTAGAAAGCATCAACTCAAAAGTCATATTCTATTTCCTTACCATTTTGGGTGAGTGTTTCTCTCTTGTGCCCATTCTCTTTTATTTACTCCATGCATGGTATGTCTAATCGATGAGTTATGCATGGATTGCATGTAACGTGTCCGCAGGTTCCACTTGATTCTGCTAAATATTGAACTTCACACCTCCAGAGTTCTAATCATGGACTCTATGGATTCGGATCCAAAGCGTTGGGCCGACATGAGAAAAATGCTGCAAAAGTAATTATTTTCAATCATTTGAGCTCTATATCGATCGGTCTCTTTCGTTCATTTCCTAATATCAAGTAACTAATAACTCCCTTGTTCATTTAATTTTCTTTACCCTGTAGGGTTTGGAGACGGTTCTCAGAAGAAATTGTCGGTGAATTCAAACATGAGCTAGATTTCAGAAGGTTAGTTAATGTGGATAAGCAGCCACCGGGGACCAATCTATGTGGATACTATGTTTGTGAGAACATCCGGAGACTAACCTCTGAGCGGAAGGCATCGGATAGCGTGCGGAACGCGACGGATAACTTGCGGAGGAGGCTTAGTCCAGAAGCTCGCTTCCGACCAATTCAAGATGAATTAGCAGGATTTTTCTTGAGGGAAGTCATCAATCCTAAAGGACAACACTATACCGAGGACGCAGACATTTATATGCATACCCGAGATTGAAACTTGTTCGAAGTTGTATATGGTCCTCCATCCTAATTGTGTATGGAAACTTGTTCGAAGTTGTATATGGTCACCCGAGATTGAATATATATTATATATTCCTCATGAATTCTTCTTGTTTGAAATTTCATATGCATGTATATATATAGTATCGTAGAATATGGGTACTGAAACTTCATCAAAATTAAAACAAAACACAAAATAAAATATAAAAGAAATAAAACACTACAAATTAAAAAGAAACCAGGTTTAGGGGGGCTAAAACCCTAAACCTGCGGACGAGGCCTTTAGTCCCGGTTAGCCACAAGAACCGGGACTAAAGGTCCTCCGCCATGACGGACCCCTGGCGGCCACGTGGACGGGCCTTTAGTCCCGGTCAGCCACGAGAACCGGGACTAAAGCCTTTAGTCGCGGTTCGTAAGTGGCGCGACTAGGGGGGGGGGGTATTTAGTCGCGCATATTTAGTCCCGGTTGCACAGCCGGGACTAAAGGCTGTTGCGAACAGGGACTAAAGGGCTTTTTTCTATCAGTGGTACCAGCTGTACTTTCGAGATCATGCAGTGCAGAAGGGAGACCGGACGTTAGTAACACTTCACGGGGACACCGAACATGATTGTACGCACGTTCAAAGGCGTCGCTCCAAAATTTCAATTTATTCAGGAAAAGTATATACTAGCCATTAAAAATCAACAGTTTGGATAACAACCAGGGCTGATAGGCGCGGCCATGTGGGCTCCTAGCCACACAGGATAGTGATGTCACCGCTGAACGATGATAATCTTGTTCTTGTGTTTTTTTTTTTGCGGGTTGATAATCTTGTTCTTGTTGCCATGTATGTATCCATGGCCGACGGAATGACCCTCTATTGTCTATGGCTACGATAATCTAGCACTATTGGTCGTGATAGCACAAGTGAAATTATCATTCCAAGCAGAAGTTATAGCGCAAACATAACAACCTGAACCATAGTCTACACTGAGCCCAGCTTAGCCGATCATCCAAGCTAGCACGCAAGCCATTCCCTACGTCTGTCAATCCCACGAGGTGTTGTTTTGCACCCCATCCAAAGACAGACGAAAACCATGGTAATTTACTTGCTTTGGCTCTCTTTCTTCTCTTTTCCACTTTGCAAAAGTTAAGTGGTAGTAGCATGTTAGCTCATGCTACTTGATACGCCTTTTGTAACATGGTTTGGCTAGGTGCAGATGTAGGCCGTTGCACACTTCCTTCTATTTTTTGACACTAGAATAATAGCTACCATGAGCAAGGAGAATGTAGTTTTCATCCCGGGGACTAGGATCGCTTTTATTCTCCTTGTATTTTGGCGCTCGTGTTTATGAAGCTTCAATACGAGGAAATACGGTTGGCAGGACCGTACAAAGCTTAAATTTCTAGCTTGTTTATGGATTCAAACATATTACTTCCATATATTTTTTTTCCTTTGCCACTGCAAGAGCGAACCAACCTTGATGCAAGTAAGCATGCAGATTTTGTGAAGAAACTTCGCCAGAAGACAAAGGAGAATAATCAGAAGATGACCAAACAATATACGAAGCAAGCAAACAAGGGAAGAAAGAGGATGTTGTTTGAGCAAGGAGATTTAGTATCAATACACCTTCGAAGGGATGGATTCCATGAGTAACGCAAGTGCAACTTCAAGGTGTTTCAGAAGATAAATGACAATGCCTACAAGATCGACCTTCCTGAAGATTATGGTGATAGCCCAACTTTCAATGTCTCTGATCTCTCTCCATACTTGGACCCTTTAGAATCGAGGATGACTCCTCCTCAAAAAGGGGAGGATGATGAGGACATCAAAAGTCTTGACACCACACGGACCATCAATGGACCAATTAGAAGAAGTCGTGCAAAGAAAATACATGATCAGGTGAACGCTAACTTAAGTGTATCCTATAATCTTAAAAATATGTTAGTGCATTCATCGCCTTTATTGCTTGTTGAACTCGGGTGTATTATCGAAGGAAGCGAACCACATCTCAGCCCATGAATAAACAAGTTTTACCAAAACAAGTTCTGATAAATGACATGCTTCGGCATTTCCCTCAAATATTTTGCTACTCAACACTCATATGACTGAGAGACGAGGCAACTGGGATATACCATTAGAAGCTCCTTGAAGTCAACTTTCCAACACAACAAACTCGTGTATCATTTGGAGTTGTGTAGCACAAATTCTCACATTTTTCGTGGGAAGTGTCCAGGCTGTCAAAAACTGCGGGAATTCTAGAAGTTGCCTCAATAATCATCATAAGTTCGCATTTACCTTGCCATGGCAGACATGCATTAGCTAAAGATTTTCTTGGTCATTTTCACACTTTAGCTGGATCAAGAACAGTTTTGGTTTCACACCTATCCAAGGGGGGTTATCCCTAGTATAAATAGGCTAGTGTTCTCCTTGCTAGGGGACTTTTGGCATTTGAGATTTCGGAACAAAGACATAGACTTATTATGAGATTGGAGAGTTCTTGCTACCTTTATTCTCATGATTCCTTGCAGATTGCTCCTAATTCGTGCTCCACGACTTGAGTGTGTTGTGTGGGTTAGTGTTCGTGATTTTCCTTGTGGATTACACCTATCTCGTACTCCACGACTCGAGCGTGGTTGTGTGGGCTACTTTTGTGATTTGTCGATCAGCGAATGTTTAGATTGCAAGCAACGGTTGACATCCCCCTCGTCGGGTCACAGTGTCTTGTTTTCTATCTTTGGTTGCTCGCAACTAGTTATCCTATCCGTTCTACGATTCTAAGCCATGAAGATCGTCCCGTCCTTCAGACACCCTCTTCCTTGAAGATGTTGTCGCATCAAAAGATCCACTACAATAGGTGTTGGGGAACGTAGTAATTTCAAAATTTTCCTACACACACGCAAGATCATGGTGATGCATAGCAACGAGAGGGAGAGTGTTGTCTACGTACCCTCGTAGACCGTAAGCGGAAGCGTTATATCAATGCAGTTGATGTAGTCGTACATCTTCACGATCCGACCGATCCAAGTACCGAAAGCACGGCACCTCCGAGTTCTGCACACGTTCGGCTCGGTGACGTCCTCGCCTTCTCGATCCAGCAAGAGGGGCGAAGTAGTAGATGAGTTCCGGCAGCACGACGGCGTGGTGACGGTGTTGGTGAAGAACAATCTTTGCAGGGCTTCGCCTAAGCACTACGAAAACTATGACGGAGGATAAACTAGAGGAGACGGGGTTGCCGGCACACGGCTTGGTGTTTCCTGGTGTGTATTGGGTGCTAGCCCTACCCCTCTATTTATATGTTGAGCCTTGGGGTCGAAACTTGGAGTAAAAGCCTCCACAAATTCGGTTTCACCCGAAAGGCAAGAGTCCTTCTCGGACTCCAGGGCCAGACGCCAGGGTTCCCGGCGTCTGGCCCCTGGACTCCGCAAAACTTCCTTTTGCGCTTTCCAGAAACCTCGTGGGCTTTCCCCTTTGGCCCAGATAAAGTGTTCTCGTTCCCAAACATTTCGGGAAACATCCGGAACCCCTTCCGATGGATTCCGGAACCTTTCCGGAGACCAAACACTACTATCCACATATCAATCTTTACTTCCGGACCATTCCGGAGTTCCTCATCATATCCGTGATCTCATCCAAAACTCCGAACAACATTCGGTCACCAACATACATAACTCATAGTACTATATCGTCAACGAACGTTAAGTGTGCGGACCCTACGGGTTCGAGAACTATGTAGACATGAGCGAGACACCTCTCTTGTCAATAACCAATAGCGGGACCTAGATGCCCATATTGGCTCCTACATATTCTACGAAGATCTTTATCGGTCAGACCGCATAACAACATACGTTGTTCCCTTTGTCATCGGTATGTTACTTGCCCGAGATTCAATCATAGGTATCTCAATACCTAGTTCAATCTCGTTACCGGCAAGTCTCTTTACTCGTTCCGTAATACATCATCCCGCAACTAACTCATTAGTTGCAATGCTTGCAAGGCTTATAGTGATGTGCATTACCGAGTGGGCCCAGAGATACCTCTCCGACAATCGGAGTGACAAATCCTAATCTCGAAATACGCCAACCCAACAAGTACCTTCGGAGACACCTGTAGAGCACCTTTATAATCACCCAGTTATGTTGTGACGTTTGGTAGCACACAAAGTGTTCCTTCGGTAAACGGGAGTTGCATAATCTCATAGTCATAGGAACATGTATAAGTCATGAAGAAAGCAATAGCAACATACTAAACGATCAAGTGCTAAGCTAACGGAATGGGTCAAGTCAATCACATCATTCTCCTAATAATGTGATCCCGTTAATCAAATGACAACTCTTTGTCTATGGCTAGGAAACATAACCATCTTTGATCAATGAGCTAGTCAAGCAGAGGCATACTAGTGACACTCTGTTTGTCTATGTATTCACACATGTATCATGTTTCCGTTTAATACAATTCTAGCATGAATAATAAACATTTATCATGATATAAGGAAATAAATAATAACTTTATTATTGCCTCTAGGGCATATTTCCTTCAGTCTCCCACTTGCACTAGAGTCAATAATCTAGATCACATTGCCATGTGATTTAACATCAATAGTTCACATCACCATGTGATTAACACCCATAGTTCACATCGTCATGTGACCAGCACCCAAAGGGTTTACTAGAGTCAATAATCTAGTTCACATCGCTATGTGATTAACACCCAAAGAGTACTAAGGTGTGATCATGTTTTGCTTGTGAGAGAAGTTTAGTCAACGGGTCTGCCTTATTCAGATCCGTATGTATTTTGCAAATTTCTATGTCTACAATGCTCTGCACGGAGCTACTTTAGCTAATTGCTCCCACTTTCAATATGTATCCAGATGAAGACTTAGAGTCATCTCGATCAGTGCCAAAACTTGTATCGACGTAACCCTTTTACGGCGAACCTTTTGTCACCTCCATAATCGAGAAACATATCCTTATTCCACTAAGGATAATTTTGACCGCTGTCCAGTGATCTACTCCTAGATCACTATTGTACTCCCTTGCCAAAATCAGTGTAGGGTATACAATAGATCTGGTACATAGCATGGCACACTTTATAGAACCTATGGCTGAGGCATAGGAATGACTTTCATTCTCTTTCTATCTTCTGCCGTGGTCGGGCTTTGAGTCTTACTCAATTTCACACCTTGTAACACAGGCAAGAACTCTTTCTTTGACTGTTCCATTTTGAACTACTTCAAAATCTTGTCAAGGTATATACTCATTGAAAAACCTTATCAAGCGTTTTGATCTATCTCTATAGATCTTGATGCCCAATATGTAAGCAGCTTCACCGAGGTCTTTCTTTGAAAAACTCCTTTCAAACACTCCTTTATGCTTTGCAGAATAATTCTACATTATTTCCGATCAACAATATGTCATTCACATATACTTATCAGAAATGTTGTAGTGCTCCCACTCACTTTCTTGTAAATACAGGCTTCACCGCAAGTCTGTATAAAACTATATGCTTTGGTCAACTCATCAAAGCGTATATTCCAACTCCGAGATGCTTGCACCAGTCCATAGATGGATCGCTGGAGCTTGCACATTTTGTTAACACCTTTAGGATCGACAAAACCTTCTGGTTGCATCATATACAACTCTTCTTTAATAAATCCATTAAGGAATGCAGTTTTGTTTATCCATTTGCCAGATTTCATAAAATATGGCAATTGCTAACATGATTCTGATAGACTTAAGCATAGATACGAGTGAGAAACTCTCATCGTAGTCAACACCTTGAACTTGTCGAAAACCTTTTGCGACAATTCTAGCTTTGTAGATAGTAACACTAGTATCAACGTCCGTCTTCCTCTTGAAGATCCATTTATTCTCAATGGCTTGCCGATGATCGGGCAAGTCAACCAAAGTCCACACTTTGTTCTCAGACATGGATCCCATCTCAGATTTCATGGCCTCAAGCCATTTTGCGGAATCTAGGCTCACCATCGCTTCTTCATAGTTCGTAGGTTCGTCATGGTCTAGTAACATAACCTTCAGAACAGGTTTACCGTACCACTCTGTTGCGGATCTCACTCTGGTTGACCTACGAGGTTCGGTAGTAACTTGATCTGAAGTTACATGATCATCATCATTAGCTTCCTCACAAATTGTGTAGGAGTCACAGGAACAGATTTCTGTGATGAACTACTTTCCAATAAGGGAGCAGGTACAGTTACCTCATCAAGTTCTACTTTCCTCCCACTCACTTCTTTCATGAGAAACTCCTTCTCTAGAAAGGATCCATTCTTGGCAACGAATTTGCCTTCGGATCTGTGATAGAAGGTGTACCCAACAATTTCGTTTGGGTATCCTATGAAGATGCACTTCTCCGATTTGGGTCCGAGCTTATCAGTTTGAAACTTCTTCACATAAGCACGCCCCAAACTTTAAGAAACGACAGCTTAGGTTTCTTGCTAAACCACAGTTCATACGGTGTCGTCTCAACGGATTCAGGTGGTGCCCTTTTTTAACGTGAATGCAGCTGTCTCTAATGCCTAACCCCAAAACTATGGTGGTAAATTGGTAAGAAACATCATAGATTGCACTATATCCAATAAAGTACGGTTATGACGTTCGGACACACCATTATGTTGTGGTGTTCCAGGTGGCACGAATTTGTGAAACTATTCCACATTGTTTTAATTTGAAGACCAAACTCGTAACTCAAATATTTGTCTCTGGGATCAGATCGTAGAAACCTTATTTTATTGTCACGGTGATTTTCCATTTCACTCTGAAATTCTTTGAACTTTTCAAATGTTTCAGACTTATGTTTCATCAAATAGATATACCCATATCTGCTCAAATCATCTGTGAAGGTCAGAAAATAACGATACCTGCCGCGAGCCTCAACACTCATCGGATCGCATACATCAGTATGTATTATTTCCAATAAGTCTGTTGCTCGCTCCATTGTTCCGGAGAACGGAGTCTTAGTCATCTTGCCCATAAGGCATGGTTCGCAAGTATCAAGTGATTCCAAAAGCCCATCAGCATGGAGTTTCTTCATGCGCTTTACACCAATATGACTTAAATGGCAGTGCCACAAATAACTTGCACTATCATAATTAACTTTGCATCTTTTGGTTTCAATATTATGAATATGTGTATCACTATGATCGAGATCCAACGAACCATTTTCATTGGGTGTGTAACCATATAAGGTTTTATTCATGTAAACAGAACAACAATTATTCTCTATCTTAAATGAATAACCGTTTTGCAATAAACATGATCAAATCATATTCATGCTCAAGGCAAACACCAAATAACACTTATTTAGGTTCAACACTAATCCCGAAAGTATAGGGAGTGTGCGATGATGATCATATCAATCTTGGAACCACTTCCAACACACATCATCACTTCACCCTTAACTAGTCTCTGTTCATTCTGCAACTCCCGTTTCGAGTTACTAATCTTAGCAATTGAACTAGTATCAAATACTGAGGGGTTGCTATAAACACTATTAAAGTACACATCAGTAACATGTATATCAAATATACCTTTGTTCACTTTGCCATCCTTATTATCCGTCAAATACTTGGGGCAGTTCCGCTTTCAGTGACCAGTTCCTTTGCAGTAGAAGCACTCAGTCTCAGGCTTAGGTCCAGACTTGGGCTTCTTCACTTGAGCAGCAACTCGCTTGCCGTTCTTCTTGAAGTTCCCCTTCTTCCCTTTGCCCTTTTCTTGAAACTAGTGTTCTTGTCAACCATCAACACTTGATGCTTTTCTTGATTTCTACCTTCATCGATTTCAGCATCACGAAGAGCTTGGGAATCATTTCCATTATCCCTTGCATATTATAGTTCATCATGAAGTTCTAGTAACTTGGTGATAGTGACTAGAGAACTCTGTCAATCACTATCTTATCTGGAAGATTAACTCCCACTTGATTCAAGTGATTGTAGTACTCAGACATTCTGAGCATATGCTCACTAGCTGAGCAATTCTCCTCCATCTTGTAGGATAAGTACTGTCAGAGGTCTCATACCTCTCGACACGGGCATGAGTATGAAATACCAATTTCAACTCTTAGAACATCTTATATGCTCTGTGGCGTTCAACACATTTTTGAAGTCCCGGTTCTAAGCCGTAAAGCATGGTGCACTAAACTATCAAGTAGTCATCATACTGAGCTTTTGTAAAACATTCATAACGTCTGCATCTGCTCCTGCAATAGGTCTGTCACCTAGCGGTGCATCAAGGACATTATACTTCTGTGCAGCAATGAGGAAAATCCTTAGATCACGGATCCAATCCGTATCATTGCTACTAACATCTTTCAACTTAGTTTTCTCTAGGATCATATCAAAAATAAAACAGGGGAGCTAAACGTGAGCAATTGATCTACAACATAGATATGCAAATACTACCAGGACTAAGTTCATGATAAATTAAAGTTTAATTAATCATATTACTTAAGAACTCCCACTTAGATAGACATCCCTCTAATCATCTAAGTGATCACGTGATCCAAATCAACTAAACCATAACCGATCATCACGTGAAATGGAGTAGCTTTCAATGGTGAACATCACTATGTTGATCGTATCTACTATATGATTCACGCTCGACCTTTCGGTCTCAGTGTTCTGAGGCCATATCTGCATATGCTAGGCTCGTCAAGTTTAACCTGAGTATTCTGCGTGTGCAAAACTGGCTTGCACCCGTTGTAGATGGACGTAGAGCTTATCACACCCGATCATCACGTGGTGTCTGGGCACGACGAACTTTAGCAACGGTGCATACTCAGGGAGAACACTTTTATCTTGAAATTTAGTGAGAGATCATCTTATAATGCTACCGTCAATCAAAGCAAGATAAGATGCATAAATGATAAACATCACATGCAATCAATATAAGTGATATGATATGGCCATCATCATCTTGTGCATGTGATCTCCATCTCCGAAGCACCGTCATGATCACCATCGTCACCGGCGCGACACCTTGATCTCCATCGTATCGCCAATCGTATGCTTCTACGACTATCACTACCGCTTAGTGATAAAGTAAAGCATTACAGGGCGATTGCATTGCATACAATAAAGCGACAACCATATGGCTCCTGTCAGTTGCCGATAACTCGGTTAGAAAACATGATCATCTCATACAATAAAATTTAGCACCATGCTTTGACCATATCACATCACAACATGCCCTGCAAAAACAAGTTAGACGTCCTCTACTTTGTTGTTGCAAGTTTTTACGTGGCTGCTACGGGCTGAGCAAGAACCGTTCTTACCTATGCATCAAAACCACAACGATAGTTTGTCAAGTTGGTGTTGTTTTAACCTTCGCAAGGACCGGGCGTAGCCACACTCGGTTCAACTAAAGTTGGAGAAACTGACACCCGCCAGCCACATGTGTGCAAAGCACGTCGGTAGAACCAGTCTCGCGTAAGCGTACGCGTAATGTCGGTCCAGGCCGCTTCATCCAACAATACCGCCAAACCAAAGTATGACATGCTGGTAAGCAGTATGACTTATATCGCCCACAACTCAATTATGTTCTGCTCGTGCATATGACATCTACGCATAAAACCAGACTCGGATGCCACTGTTGGGGAACGTAGTAATTTCAAAAATTTCCAACGCACACGCAAGATCATGGTGATGCATAGCAACGAGAGGGGAGAGTGCTGTCTACGTACCCTCGTAGACCGTAAGCGGAAGCATTATATCAACGCGGTTGATGTAGTCGTACGTCTTCACGATCCGACCGATCCAAGTACCGAAAGCACGGCACCTCCGAGTTCTGCACACGTTCGGCTCGGTGACGTCCTCGTCTTCTCGATCCAGCAAGAGGGGCGAAGTAGTAGATGAGTTCCGGCAGCACGACGGCGTGGTGACGGTGTTGGTGAAGAACAATCTTCGCAGGGCTTCGCCTAAGCTCTACGAAAACTATGACGGAGGATAAACTAGAGGAGACGGGGTTGCCGGCACACGGCTTGGTGTTTCTTGATGTGTCTTGGGTGCTAGCCCTACCCCTCTATTTATATGTTTAGCCTTG
The DNA here is from genome assembly GCF_002575655.3 of Aegilops tauschii subsp. strangulata. Taxonomy (NCBI): domain Eukaryota; kingdom Viridiplantae; phylum Streptophyta; class Magnoliopsida; order Poales; family Poaceae; genus Aegilops; species Aegilops tauschii. The sequence goes on from NC_053041.3 coordinate 75,143,656, forward strand.
GGGTCAAAACTTGGAGTAAAAGCCTCCACAAAGTCGGTTTCACCCGAAAGGCAAGAGTCCTTCTCGGACTCCTGGGCCAGACGCCAGGGTTCCCGGCGTCTGGCCCCTGGACTCCGCAAAACTTCCTTTTGCGCTTTCCAAAAACCTCGTGGGCTTTCCCCTTTGGCCCAGATAAAGTGTTCTCATGCCCAAACATTTCGGGAAACATCCGGAACCCCTTCCGATCGGTTTCGGAACCTTTCTGGAGATCAAACACTACTATCCACATATCAATCTTTACTTCCGGACCATTCCGGAGTTCCTCGTCATATCCGTGATCTCATCCAAAACTCCGAACAACATTCGGTCACCAACATACATAACTCATAGTACTATATCGTCAACGAACGTTAAGCGTGCGGACCCTATGGGTTCAAGAACTATGTAGACATGACCGAGACACCTCTCTTGTCAATAACCAATAGCGGGACCTGGATGCCCATATTGGCTCCTACATATTCCACTACTAGGAAAAGGCCTCTAGATAATATGGACATTAATGGCGCACCACACATGTGGTGCGCCACTACTATATAGCAGTGGCGCACCATGTGTTGGTGCGCCATTAGTGTCCAAATACTAATGGTGCACCACATCCACGGTGCGCCACTACTAACAATTTTTTTTTCAAAACTAGTAATGGCGCACCAGGGGATAGTGCACCATTACTAGTTTTAACTAGTAATGGCGCACCACACCCTCAGTGCGCCACTACTAATTTTTTTTTATTTTTTTTTCAAAACTAGTAATGGCGCACTACACCCACGGTGCACCATTACTAGTTTTGCCTAAAATTCCACCGAATGCACCCCCCCTGTGGACCACCTTTTCAGGTTTAAAAAAATAAAAGAAAATGATGGAAATGTCAAAAAAATAAAATAAAATGAGTTTCCCATGTGATATGTGGTCTAGTTGTTGGGAAAATTTACAAATATGAATTTTGACTTTATTTGCAAAATCTCTCTGGAATTTGTAAAATGGGCATAACTTTTGCATACGAACTCGGATTAAAAAGTTTTTTATATGAAAAATCATCTACCCGAAAAGATACATCCGAATTCAACGGGGGGAACCCCGTTGAACATTTTTAAAATCCCCAAAAATCTAACAGAAAAAAAGATACGGGGCTTTTAAGATCTAGAGGGGGAAAATGGAAAAAAATTCAAACTTACTAGTGGCGCACCATTTGCTAGGTGCGCCACTAGTATAAGAAAAAACTAGTTTCAATTTTTTTTGGAAAAATGTTCAAAATATGATACGTAATATGAACGAAAGTTTGAAAGATTTTTCAAAATTTCATCACACTCATGAACATGAACAAAGTCCTAGACATCAACAAGGTTTAATAGGATTGATATGCTAGATATATCAACAAGTGCGTGTTAAGTGAGCTGGTGCTGGGGTTGGATAGAACTCTGAAGTTAAGCGTGCTTGGGCTGGAGTAGTGTGAGGATAGGTGACCTTTCGGGAAGTTTGACCACGGAGTGCGATTTGACTTGAGATTAAGCATATTGACCCGAGATTAAGCCATAGTGACCCGAGATTAAGAAAAAACGAAAAAATAAATTTGAAAAAATTTTGAAAAAAAATTCTGAAAAAAAATTAAAAAAAAATTGTTAGTAATGGCGCACTTCTATGTGATGCGCCATTAGTATCTTGTATACTAATGGCGCACCGTGAGATATACTAATGGCGCACTCCCTGGTGCACCATTAGTATCTGGTATACTAATGGCGCACCAGGGGTGCGCAATTAGTATTAATTACTAGTGGCGTGATGCTAGTGGCGCACTTGTTGTGCGCCATTAATGGCCAAAACAGGTGCGCCACTAGCAGGCCTTTTCCTAGTAGTGTTCTACGAAGATCTTTATCGGTCAGACCGCATAACAAGATACGTTGTTCCCTTTGTCATCGGTATGTTACTTGCCCAAGACTCGATCGTAGGTATCTCAATACCTAGTTCAATCTCGTTACCGGCAAGTCTCTTTACTCGTTCCGTAATACATCATCCCGCAACTAACTCATTAGTTACAATGCTTGCAAGGCTTATAGTGATGTGCATTACCGAGTGGGCCCAGAGATACCTCTCCGACAATCGGAGTGACAAATCCTAACCTCGAAATACGCCAACCCAACAAGTACCTTCGGAGACACCTGTAGAGCACCTTTATAATCACCCAGTTACGTTGTGACGTTTGGTAGCACACAAAGTGTTTCTCCGGTAAACGGGAGTTGCATAATCTCATAGTCATAGGAACATGTATAAGTCATGAAGAAAGCAATAGCAACATACTAAACGATCAAGTGCTAAGCTAACGGAATGGGTCAAGTCAATCACATCATTCTCCTAATGATGTGATCCCGTTAATCAAATGACAACTCTTTGTCTATGGCTAGGAAACATAACCATCCTTGATCAACGAGCTAGTCAAGTAGAGGCATACTAGTGACACTCTGTTTGTCTATGTATTCACACATGTATCATGTTTCCGGTTAATATAATTCTAGCATGAATAATAAACATTTATCATGATATAAGGAAATAAATAATAACTTTATTATTGCCTCTAGGGCATATTTCCTTCAATCTCTCCCTAATAATAAAGCACGGATTGACTTTGTCGGGTTCACCGTCACAATACGCTTCTCCTCGTAAGTTTACGCTTTCACTCCGGGTTGACCGTCGCGGCATTTTTGCAGAATAGTCCTTGTGTTTTTTGCTATTTGACCCGCACTCCATGAAGTATGTTTGTTTAGGCAAAAAAACGTTTCGATCCAGCACCCTTCGTCCGCAAGGAAAAATAAATTGAGGCGTGCGGGGATCGAACTCGCGCCCTGTGTTACTATTGACGGGACGGAACCAGCTGGGCTGGCTGCCCTTTCTTTCCGTTCGATGGGATGTGCGGCAACATGATCTGTTTCCTTTGCCGCACAAGGATGGATAAGGCGAAGGGGGCGACAGATGCTGATGCGTGGGGGGAGAGAGTGGGAGGAGTGCGCGTACACGGGAGGCGGGCTCTGACGAACGGAGGCGGGCGGCGACAGGAGGCGACAGGAGGAGCTCTGCGGCGACCTGAAGGCCAAGCTCCGCGGCGACCTGAAGGCCATCAGCCATGGCCGTTGTGGTTTCGCGTGCGCCCGCGAGCGGCTGCACGCTGGGGGGAGGCGGAGCTCGACGCAGCACACGAACCTAGCCTTGGTGCGACGACGGCGCGGCTTCTGTCCTCCCGTCCAACCCGCAGCACGTCGAGCCTCACCGGAGTTCCTCCATGACGCCGGTAGGAAGCCCCTATCCCGCAGTCACTCTCTGCTTCCTTCCCATGTTCCCTGTCTGAATCTTCATATTTATCCAGCACGGGCATTTGTACTAGCACAAATCTTCCTTCCCATGTTCTCTCTCTGCCCAGGGCATCGCAAGCTTCCAGCGACGGCAGAGTTGCTGCTCCCGTGTCGTGATTGGACTCCGTGTTCTTCTCCAACAGCAAATACGTGTTCTTCTCCAACACCAATCAATGGATTTCCCGAGCCGGATTTGAGTTGCCTACTATAAGAAGGAAGGGTCCTCGGACCAGAAGCTCCATCACATCAAATCAAATCCCGTCAAAATTGCAATCTTCGTCGAAGCATCCATGTCGCCGCCGAGTTCGCCGGAGGAAGAAGCGCAGAGGTCGCCGGAGGAACAAGAACGTCCGTCCAACCATCCAATGTCGCTGCCGGCGGCTACAACAGAGGTATATATATCCCCTTGATATTGATTGGATGCAATTCCCTGTTTTAGATGTTGTTTCTATCGTCAAAACTGAAAAAGAGTGTCAGCTTCAGGCGGTTATTTTCAGTTGACAGTATACTGAAAAATTTGACAGTGAATATTTTGAGCCATTCAGAAACATTGCCCATGATGTTAATATGTTGACTAGAGGCCTTTTTAGAGCAGCGGCAGCAAGTGTGCTCAAGTAAATTCAGTCAGTTAGTTAATCAGGCATGTTCTTCTTTCAGGCCAAGTGATGTTCTTCTTTCAGGACAAATGATTCAGTAAATTAGTGATGTTTTTCTTTCATGAAAAATAATTCAGTGATGTTGGTCTTGAGCCGTTAGCTATGTAGCAACACCGTGTTAGGTGATCTCATCTCTGCTAACATTTACACTCGTTCAACCCAGCTAGAAACACCGACAGATAAACAAGCCTAATTAGTCAGTACAATCTCAAATCAAACAAGGATCAGGGAAGATTAAAGCAAAGGCAGATGCATATTCAGAAAGTGGATGCATTCTTTTCATTAGCATTATAACTGAAAGACACCAATCTAATTAATCTTGCTGTCAAAACAGAGATAACGCTCTACTGTACAGGCATTAGAATATTGGACATCTCAAGATTTGAAAGGCCAGAACTAACTAGCTTTGTAATGAAAGAAAAAAAGAGAAGCATCTTATCACAAGATCCTCCTGAACATAAGAGTGGTAGTAGGTTTAATACCCCTTCTGGAGAGGCATAAGAATATCTTGTAGCTTTCCTCTTGTGAATTTCAAGATTTATAGGTTCAGTTTGGTTCATCAGGGGGCTTCCGTCTGCTACTTGTGTCTGGTTCATCAGGGGGCTTCCATTTTCTGCTGCTGTCTGGTTCATCATGGGTTTTGCATTGGTGGTGCAGCTCTGGTCCTTCAACAATGAAAAGAAAAATAGAATATGAGGAGAAAAATACTGACATGCTTGTTAATTCAAATAGTTGAGTAAGAAGTACACATACTGCCAGCATTTGCATCACACCGGGCAGCCTATTATCGAGAGATCTGACAGTTGTACGATCCCCTATCCAAAGAGGCAAAGATCAGGAAGAGACACATTAGTTGCTTTGCTTTAGTATGTGCAGTGACGACGGTTGAGCATTCCACATGATATACAAGATTGCGCATGTTCCTCAAAAGCAGTATTTTAACTTCAGAGTAAAATGCTGAAAAATAAGCTGGAGCTCTTGCTTTCTAAAACACATACAAACTGCCATCTACACTAAACAATGGGGCTTCATGTATAAACTGGAGCAATAATATTAGGCTGATGGAACCGACATTAGTAGCAAAAAATAATATTGTCTCCTTTAAACAATGGTACTGCCACATGATGCATATCATGGTTCTCTGAGCTTGGATAAATCCAGTTTATGCAATAACATGCCAACTGTAAACTCACTATGATGTACTAACAGTTGGAGGTTTACATTTTATTTTTGTTGTGACTGCAGAAATTAGATGACATCGCTCAAGTGAACATTGTAGAGGATTTTGATAACCGACCTTCCAAAAAGGAAAAAATTTCCGAATCAGGTGTTCTGGAGCCATCACCTATGTCACCAACTATGTCAACATCTTCTCCAGGTTCAGAGTGTTTTGAATCAATTGTGCCGGAATCAGATAATCAGATGAATCATGATACATTATCGTCACCTAGATCGACAATATCTCCTGTTTTTCCATTACATGATGTTAAGGAACCAGATTCACATAAAGAGATCAAAGTTTATGATTATCTCCCACAAGGTATTTGTTTAATTTATTATGTGTGCTTCGTATACAATATATTCTTAAATTATTTGATTTTCTGCAGACTATACATTGACTGACCATGATCTATGTGCTCATATAGCAATAGAATCATCTTTGAGAAAAGAATTGCTGGTTCAGATAGATGGAAGTTCTGTCTTGCAACATCAGTTGATGTGCCTGCTAGGTGAAAAAGAGTGGGTAAATGATGATGTAAGTACCCTTACTCAAACAGGAAAAAGTTTCTAATCAGTAATATCAGTTAGTAATGTATTTTTAAATTCTTAATTATAGGTGATCAATGCATATGTATGTTGTATAAAGGACCAAATACATCTCCAGAATGATAATAAAGTATATTTTGAGAGTCCATTTGTTACCTCACTATTTAAACGAGATGGCACCCTTGGAATACAAGAAGATAGTGCCTTCATGACAGAGACTGTCCTCGAATATATGCAGCATGACATGGTAATATCCATATTCATAATTTACATGTTCTAGGTTTCATACATTTTCATTTACTATTTTCCTAATTATCTTTATTACAGATTAAACTTCCAATAAATGCCAGCAACACACATTGGTATCTAGCTGTTGTGAATACAAAAAAATGTGAAGTTCAAGTACTAGACTCATTATGCTGGAATTCTGACAGAGATGATCTCGCTAATACGGTTAGTTACATCACAATTTTTAATATACTTCGCTGATGTGTATCATTTCTTCTTACCACTATTTTATTTTTAGCTACGAGGAATACAATTTCATTTGGACCTTCTTAAAAGTCAAAATTTGGTAAGCGACGATTGGAAAGACATTGATCTTACTGAATGGAAGATCATAGAACAATTACAAAAGGCAATTCAAAAAGATAGTTCTTCATGTGGTTTATTTATGGTTAAATTTATGGAATATTTCACCGGATGTGCACTATCCTACCCAATTACACAGGTATATATCCTTTTTTGTTTTTTAATAATAAAGGGTATTTGGTTTTCTTTTTAATTTACTAATAATTGTTCGTGTTGCACATGAAATGATTACTTCTTTCAGGTTTAAGTTAGCTAGCATACTATTATGTTGGAAAACAAACACTGCAGCAATGACTACAATCGTTGAAAAAGTGACGATGACACCAAGGGAGATCCTGATGATGTTCAAATATTGGAAAGTTTAGATGATTTTAAAAAAACAAAACAAAAATTACCATTATATGTTGAAAATAAATACAGATCACTAATATCAGTTCTTTCTAATATGACCTTACATGAGTTAACAGCTGGACTCTGTAGCTTCATTAAATCAATCAATTACATCGAGATTTTAGAGTAAGTCATTTTAAATTAGTATTGCAATTGTAAAGTATGTTACTTGTTTTCTTAATGGTTTATTTTCTTACTTTGTATCATGATCAGGAAAGTATGGATCCATAGTTCAAAACCATATCCAATTAGCTTGTCTCTAAAAAAACTACAAGGAATGCTAAAGGATGATTTACCCATGGACCGAGATTGCTTTAATTTGATCCTACGGAAGATTATGTTGGATGACATCGAAACGACACAAAAAAAAGCAATTGATAGCAAAGCATTATCTGGACATGAAATTTTGGGTATGTTTTTATATTCATTATATACTTTTTATATAATGATTTTTTATCATTTTTTAACCAATTATTTTATATATTAGATGACTACTGATTATGGAAGGCACCCAGATTACCGTAAAAAGTTAGATGTGGAGCAACTAGCAAATTCTGTTCGTAGTTGGTCTGGTATCAATGTTTCAACATTTAAATCGGTAAGAGCACTTTTATATACTTTATAGGAAAAAAAATATTGCATCTAATATGTAGCCTATTTCAGATCCATATTCCAGTACAAACCATGGATGAATTCATTCTATTCACATTGGACCAAGATACCAGAACAGTGTACATTTTGGACCCTACTCCTATTAATCCAATGTACCGATACAACCCACTCGCAAAATATATGAAAAAAATTATATGGATTTCCGAACACTTACAAAAAGCAATGTCAAAAGCATGCCCTGGGTCTAGATGGAACGAGGATATTCGCCTATGGCAACATAAAATCCTAGATGATATTCCAGTTTACAACAGGTATTTTTCATAAGATGAATACTAGATACTGATTATTTGTTGATTTGAGTATGTAGAAAATATTAATGAAGTGTATTTATATTCCTATATAAGGGAATTGTCTGGTTATCTTGTTCCCCTATTCATGTCCACATGGGAAGACGAAAGACCACATTTGCCATTTTTAAAGGTAAATATTGCAACCGTATAGATATGTGCTTCTATGATTATTATACATCTGATGCTGATGTCATTCTTTTACAAAAAAAATTGAATAAATAGGATGGATATGAACTCAGAAAACTAATTTTGGGCCAAGTGCTAACATTCAAGGACAATGAATGTGAAGATAACATGCCTGCTGGTGTACTGGAATTCATCAATTGTATTAGGAAAATCCAAAGTAAAACTGGTATGTCAAATAGTATCAATTCATCTCGAAATGTCAAATGACTCAAATATCTAATTCCAATATGCTAACCTTGTTTTCCTACCAATATGCTTCTGTAGGGAGCTCAATCAGTGGAAGGTGATTTGCCAGAGAGATTTCTTGCAGCCAACGGTTAATAGGGAATGAGCAGGGAGACAATGAGCATGTAGAGCTGGATTTTTTTACCTTTGAGAAATTAATACTGGATTTTGGTTTGTACTTAAAATATCACTTATATATATGTAGTAAACTTTTGGAGCTTGCCATGATATACATTTTTTAGGACTGCCAATTATAAGAGATGATGGATTGCTTTCAAATTCGATGTTTGTAGGTTCAGACATGACAATACTGTGGAAATGACAAATAGTACATAATCGTGTACTGTGTCGACCAATAATTATTTTATAGTTTGTTGCTATTGATTTTATTTGGCTTCAAGTGTTGCACAATGGCACGTGGAGTTATATTGACTATTATTGAGCTTAGGGTCGTTCAATCTAGCTTCAACTACATAAAACGATAACCACATAATTTTGAGTTGAGATTGATCCCAAAAAATCTTAGATCAGGATGTTCTAAAAATCAGGAGAGCCAAAGAGCCTGATCCACCACTCTTCGGTTGCCCAAATAGGAAGGCCATGGAAACCCTCTCCATGCTCACCTCTTGGACAATCACATCTTCCAACTCAAGGGTTGTCAAAAAAATGTGGATGAAGCCGTATAAGCTCACGTTCGCGTTTAAGGCAAGCGAGTCACGTCAAAGGGTCGTCAAGCAGACGTGTTTTACGATTTCATGTTGACTTACAGATGTGTTTTACATTTTACTGTTGCTACTATCACAGTATCAAGCAAAGCATTGGAGGTATAGTTGTTTGACTTCAGCCTTGTTAGCTTTGCTTCAATGTATACCAAAGTTTTCGCACAAATCACAATTACAGTTGAATCCAAAACCTAAATAAGCAAAGTGTCAACAATTAGAGTACCATAACTACTAAGTACCATAACAATGATGAGAAAATATGACAAAAAATTCTGAAAAGATCCTGATGAACAAACCTCCCATTTCGTCAGTGTATCGAGGGGATAAATCCTTAGGGTCCTGTTTGTACTGCCCTACTGGGATCAACCATAGGGATTCCATCCAGACCAATCTGCAGTATGAAAAGTAAAATTATCAAATTGGTATAGAAAAGACTTGCTCTTTACATTCTAGAAACCACTAATTTTACATCCACATAAACAATTAATCCTCGACATTTTGAAACCAACGCCGGAATTGAGACTAAACAATCGATGACATTACTTACTAAAGGAAACAACATCGTTTTGCAGAGCTTGGCATTCTCTGATGGAATAAACTAATGCAGTGGCATGCTTTTGTGAGTTGGACGATATCTTGTTACACGGCATTTGGCGATGGCTGAATAAGTGTGTTCCGTGTGGTGGGGTTGATATTTTGAGTGTTTGCATGTATTGGCGTGGCTTATGTCATACTGGTTTATTTAGTTTAACGGTGGTCGTGTGTTTTGGTGATGACCCTTTTGTTGTAGATGGCGATGGCTGGTCTGCAGTCTCTTGTTGTTGGGGACAGGAACTTGACCATCCGTGTGTATGTTTCGCGTTTGTGGCATCACCGTGGAGACGCTGATGACGGTCCTATCAAACACACTGACATGGTCCTTTTGGATGCCCAGGTATATGATTTCTCCAGCCTTGGCGCCTGCATTGGTTGTAATTTTCTTCAGCCTTCTATGCTTGGTAATTATTGCATGTTGTTTCTTGGCAGGTCAACCACATCTATGCTGAGATTGGTGAGAAGCTTGTGCCCAAGTTTATGGGCAAACTAAAGGCAGCATGTGCATATGAAATTTCACAGTTCTTGGTGTTTCTGAACAAATGTTATTTCAAGCCTGTCTATGCGATACACATGATCAGGTTCAATAGGTTCAGTACGGCCGATCCTAATACTGATCCAGAAGCTCAGTTTCCCTTCTGCACCTACTCACTCACTAAACTGTCACGCCTCCCTGCACCTCTCGAGACACCTGAATTCTTCACAGGTGTGTTTCCTACACGATCATTGTCTTCGTTTGTGACCACGATGGCGAAGAGAGTGGTAACACCGATGGGTCGCTTGGAACATGCGAGGATTTATTTTTTTCCCGGTGCAACGCACGGGCATATATGCTAGTAGGTTCCAAAGAATGGTGAAAGGCGCATAGTAGGCAAATGACTGCTAGAAACAACCAAGGAAACAAACAAGCAAGTGATCACTAAGCTCCCGACTTCTCTCAACCCCATGATTTGCTAGCATGTCATGTCCTATCCTAATGTCCATAGCATGGTAGTAAAATCTGTTCCCCTTCCTACATCCTTCGTTCCCTTTCACTTTACAAAATTATATGGTGGTTGCATGAAGTTTTCTCCATGCCATCTTTTATAACATGGATTGGTTAGATGCAGATTGTACAAGGGCCCCAATGAATGTTACTGCAGGCTGCCGCAGGGTCACCGGGCGCATGTGGCCACCATTTTTATCTTCTCTTATAGTGTTTGTTCTTCTACCGATGGATATCTAGTATTGAGAAACTATGGTTATCACTACAAGAGTCACATACGAGGTCATAATAGCTTAGGCTACTTGTACATATTATTTGCATTGCGCTCTACATTGAGCTAAGTTTGGAAGACATAGTGGTGAACCGTCAAACTAGTGTACAAAAACCAATGCCCAGCACATTTAGCATGCCACTAGCAACTCATGTTCGCCTCTTCATGAAGATCATTTTGCCCCCTGAAATTTAGTTGAAGTGCTTCTCGGCATGATACACATAAGTGAGCTTCAAGACACCATAATCAATACTGCCAGCACAATGACTTATTTGTCTAAACTTTGTCTTAACTAATAAAAACACACTTATGTTTGCACCGAAGAGGGTACTCCTAGTTAGTGAGAGGCACAAGCATAGAGAGAGGATTATATTAATTGCAGCCAGATTTCAAGCGATGGGCAGTACAAGCAGTCAACATCTGATTGCTTGTCATAGTAAGATGATTACTTGGATTGGTGATCAAATGACCCCACATAGTCAAAAGGACAGCTCGGTTCATTTGAGTTGTGGCGAATATTGTGTATAAGGTAGGTTATAGTTGGACATGTAGTTGTATTGTGTTTAGATAGGATATGGAGTCGTGTCCAAATAGCCCGGACACTTGTATCCTAGGCCTCTCATATATAGCGGGGTAGACACACGATGTAACCTATGCCAACATAATAGCACCGGAACGCAGGGGAAGCCGACGGCATGTGCTGGCGTCCAGAGCGACCGGGTGCGGTATTGTGACGGTGTCACGGGGAGGAGCACCCGTAGTCAAGCCCCGGGGATGTAGCCATATCGGTGAACCTCGTTAACAAATCTCGGCGTCGTGCTCGTGTGATTGTTTTGGTCCTCGGATGATCGACGGTGGCCTCGGATTTATTCTAACAAGTGATATCATAAGCAAGGTTACGAGGAGGCTGCGGATTGTTGATCTAGAGGAGAACACGTGAAAGTTGTCGATGAGATCTTGCAAGATGCACTATGTGCGATTGGAGATGTGGCTGTGGTTGTCTTGTCGGTGGATCCACGAGGTTGATCCGAGCGGAAGATTTCATGGAAGACAACATGTATCGTGTTTGGAAAAGAGCAATCGGGCAGTGTTCTCGGCGAGATCGGAAAGCAACGGCGGCAGCGAGACGGATCGATTCATGCAGGCAGGCGGTGCACGAGCGTATCACGGCTGAGGCCCAGGCGAAGAGCAGGCTGGTCGGCCCAACTTGGGCTGCTAAAGGGGCTGAAGCGAGAGGCAGATGTGCATGGAGCAGGCTGAGAGTGAATTGATCAGGAGCTATCAGTTCGTTTGCCCAGAGCCGAAGGCATCGTGAGGATTTGTTTGTTGAAAAAAAAGAGGACCGAGTCCTCATGTGACACAGAGGCAAAAGGAATCAAATCGGGTTGAAGAGATCCATTGTCTTGTGCATCCATTAGTACATGGAGCAATCAGGTTCTGTTTGTGTACGTCGGTACTTGGGCATTGCGTGGGAAGCTCGTTATTATTCACAAGGTCAGCTATACGAAGAATAATGACGCCATCGGGCATCGGGTTTGAGGTGGAGAAGTTCAACGAAACTGAAAACCTTGGGTTATGGCAGACATGGGTGAAAGATTTTTGGCACGATAGGGATGCTCGAAGGAGTTGCAGGAAGTCATGTCAGCTAAGATGAAATTATCACGTGATAGATGGAAATTCGCGGAAGACGATTTGGGAGCCTCGACCGTGTCATGTAGCCGGACAAGTTCGGCTGGGTCAGACTAGATAGTCTGACGGATCGACGTGAGTCGGTTGGAACAGAAGACGGTGGGAGGATCGGCGACGACGACGTAGGAGCGTGGTGCTGATGGTGACCGACTTCTGGGCGTGGAAACACGTGTCACAAGCCCGAGGCTTGTGTGGCTTCGACAAGACTATGGCGCGGGGTTGATTCAAGACGGTGCACATGGGAGCTTGAAGTCGACGGGGCGCGTGGGTGGACTGATCATCTACCATGGAGTCATGTTGAAGGTGGATCTGGAGTCTGAAGGACTTCACTCGGTGCTGATTGAGGGGCTATGGCGTAAGTGCACAGAGGGTCGAAGCCTATTCAGCGGGCGGGAAAAAGCGAGTGACATGCAGTTCGGACTGGAGCCCAGTGGTCTGATGGAAGCGTGAAACTCGTCATCGGTCGGTGATGATCGGTGGTACTCTGCAGTGGGGGTTGAGTGGTGTGGTTTCGCGACCCTTGAGACTCGACCGGGACAGCGGAGGCTCGACGTGGTAATAGCGGCGAGGCGTGCGGTACGCACGGGCATGGAGACGGGCCAGGGCTCTGGTGGTCATACATGTGGTGAGACAACTACGAATTTGACTTGGGATGACTACAAGCAATGGTGAAATTCTTTCAAGTTTCAGATAGGCGGTCAAGAAAGGAGCGGTGATGTTGAGTTCAGGTAACTCTTATGTGTGACACCCAATATGTGAGTTTTTCATTTTCACGCAGGTCAGTGATCAGTGTGTGATGCGTTGAACGAAGCTCTGGAAGTTGGGAGCATACACTAGAGTAAAGAGGAACTTAATTTTGCTCGAGTGTTGACAGTGGTCAATAAAAGAAGGGACTGCAAGTTGCAGGTGGAGTCATATGGAGTCTTTGGAGTAGCAGCGGTGCTCATGGGATAAGCTCATGTCCAATGTACATGAAAGTTTGACACCTGGACGAACTCAAGGTGGTGGAGAATATTCGCCAAGGTGGAGTTTTTTAGAGTTGTGTCAAATATTGTGTACAAGGTAGGTTATAGTTGGACTTGTAGTTGTATTATGTTTAGATAGGATATGGTGTTGTGTCCAAGTAGGACACTTGTATCCTAGGCCTCTCATATATAGCGGGGATAGACACACAATGTAACATATGCCAACATAATAGCACCGGAACGCAAGGGAAGCCGGTGGCATGTGCCGGCGTCCAGGACGACCAGGTGCGGTATTGTGACGGTGTCACGGGGAGGAGCGCCCGTAGTCAAGCCCCGGTGATGTAGCCATATCGGTGAACCTCGTTAACAAATCTTAGCGTCGTGCTCGTGTGATTGCTTTGGTCCTCGGATGATCGACGATGGCCTCGGATTTATTCTAACAGAACAGTTAGCAAGTTATGTTTTGTACGATGTAGAAAATTGACCTTTTCTTGCTTTGTGTTTAAAAGATCTGACCACTTGCTAAATTTTGTCATTGCAACAATGCGTGTTAGACAATTGACAACCACCCTATCGACATTCTTTTGCCAATGGGACAAATGTGGCAGTGTCAATAATATTGACTTGGTAACTGGGGGCAACAAGGATTATGCAGGTAGTATGAACCATATGAAAATAATATTATATCGAGGGGCGCGTTTACCAACCGCTCGAGAAACACTCATACCGAGCAAAAAATCTCGAATAATTGGAAAATTTTGAATTCAAACGCTCACACTATAGTTAAATACAGGCCGTCTCTTCTGTACAAACAGAACTGGTCGTGGCCTGACGTGAGTTCGAGTCTGGGCTCACGCTTTTATATTTCTTTTTGAGGATGAAAAGTTAAAAAATATTGCCAAATTGTTGGAGCGACCAGGCACTAAAAAATATTCTACAAGTGAGCAAGTGGCAGCTCGGTTGTATGCCGCTAGGCCAGGGCATGGTACGTGATACTTAAGAGTTAAATACCTATCTATATCGACTTAAAAAATGAATTCAAAATTTGATTATAAATTCCGTCCGCTTTTTTTTTTGAAATTTCGTGGTTACTGTGGTAACCGAAAATTCCGGTGCCCCTCGAGAAAAAAGGTCCCCTTGGGATCCAAAACCTTGGATACAATCAGCTCAACTCAGCACGAGAATATATTTATCAGTCCTAAATCAATGAACTTTGGCAAGTGTGACCGTGCATTCAGGCTAATAAGATTCCTATTGCATTCTTGGGCATAGGTGTTTACTAGTACATGTTTATTTTGAGAGAAAAATGGAATACTTCCTTGTGCTCAGAAGAAACATAATTAACAATCAAACGGTCTATAGAACAACCAACAAGCATCCGGAATTGGTTTTGATGGAGCGAACTTCGACCATTTACTGACCTAGATCTCCATGGCGATGCGTTGAAGGCTAGATGCTGAGAGTGGTGCCCAGCTACAACAGAGCCAGGATAGCCGGCTCTGCTTGCCCCTATGGTAGGTCCACCACTAAATTAATGTGAACCCTAAGTTCCTGAAGTCTCTCAAACTCATGACTCGATAGAATGTCCCTATCCGAATGTCCAACATGGTAACAAACTTTCCGCCGCCCTTCCAACCTCTTCCGTTCTCTTTTTACCTTACAAAATCATGTGGTGGTAGCATCAAGTTTGCTCTATGCCACCTTTTATAACCAGGTTTGGTTGGATGCATACATACAATGTCCTACCAGATAAAAATTAACGATTTTCTACAAATGGCCAAGGCAGAGCACTTTTTTTTAGAAAAGGAGGAGGACCCCCGGCCTCTGCATCTGGGCGATGCATGCAGCCACTTTATTAATTATTCACAAAGACCTTACAAATAAATACAACAGTAAGTCTGAACCCACCGTCTAGGCAACAACTGTCGCTATTCCTATCCAGTTGATGCAGGGATGCTGATAGTCTGGGCCTAATACCAAACAGACCTCGCAGTCAAACTTAACATCTAAGACCTGAGGCCCCAACGAAGCCACTTGTCGGGTTTGGGGCACACACTGGTCCGGCGCACTCTCAGAGGCCGCCGCCGCCAACTGCCACCGCTCCATCTTCAGAGCTGTACTGACGCATCAACCTTGCCCGGTCTAGCTACCGTCGACGCCACCACGGCGCCAAACGACACCACCTCCCTGCACGCGAACTGTTGAGCACATCGCGGTCACCGCTGGTACACCTCAGCACCATGCCGCCAAATATCACCAGCCGACACAGCTTGAAGTCTTTGGAAGATCTATTGACCTAGAAGAAGAGTGTCTGATGTTTGCACCGCAACACACCAAAACAGCCACTGGTACGTCTCTCCTTCATCAGCCTACACAAACAAATATAGTTTATGGCGGTAATGGGAAGCATGATTCAGCTCTCTTTTTTTTTGCGGGAGGTAATGTGATGTTTGCCTGATTCAGCTCTGTCGGTTAGTAATCTGGAGCTCACTAGAGGATAATGAGCAGGTCGTGCGCATGATTACTTTTTTGTAATGAACTTGTAAAGCTACTGATGTGCCTCCTCTCGGGTTGTAACTATGAGGCTGTAATACTTCCTTTGTGTTTAAATGCATTGGTAGTGGTAGGAGAACTCAGACAAGTGAAAGGTAGCACAAGAAAAACAAGTCAAAGGTGTATGATCGAAAGCACTCGTTGACCAGACGTGGATCAAGGGCATCCAAGACAGGCTGATCTGGCATCTTACAAATAGTCAAAGCCAAATGAACCATGTTGTTTGTGCATCGGGGCAATCTGTAACATTATTTGATTCTACTGGTTTAAACTTTTAACACTGAACACAGATAGTTCTAGCTAATTGCAGGTATTCTAACAAAATCTAGGTCAAGGGTCTTTTCAGCGCCTTGGGTTTCATCGGACGTGCCACACATGCATGTGAAAGCAACATCAAAGGCTTGCGACGCAGCACATCAGATAACATAAGTGAGGCAATGTGGCAAAAAGAGAGAGCCAAGGACCATAACAAAGCAGCTCAGAATACATGTACTAGATACATCTACCCGGGTTGAAGAGAGAGAAAAACCCATTGAACATGAAATTACCTAGCAACTTATCCCTACATACCCGATGTCTCTCAAGCCCACGAATTAAGTTGCTAACATTTTTTCTCCCATCCAAGGTTAGCTCGGAAGCGTCCCAATCAACTTCTCATCTATATTTCTTCCATCCACTCTTGCGCTTCACAGAAACTATTATATGTCATGGTTTGCTCTATGCTACTCGACCTCTTATTCATGGCTCGGCTGGATACATTTTTTTAACCACGCGTTCTCTCACTAAATGAAGGCTATTGATTATCTATCATGTCCACAGGCAAAGAGCATGTGGTTACGATTGAGGATCATTTTCCTTTACTCCTATAGGAGAAGTTCTCATGCTCAGTATTTATGGAACTTTAGTGCCGAGCAACTACAGTAATCACCACATGGGCCATAGCCCTAGCTTAGGTTTCTACTTCGTACTAATTGCATCACAAACAGAATACCCTACACAAGATCTATCATAATAATTTGTAAAGATATAGTGGGAATTATAAACACGTTGTTTGAAGCATTCGACTTACTAGTAATCATAGAAAAGGGGTACACTAACTGTCAAGCTTTCGCAGAAACCTATATCATCTCAGCATTTGCATGGCTACAACTAGGGTGGGATACTTATACCTAGCCCATACTATTTTCTCAGAAATTATTGTGCACATTAGAGTGCGTCTAAAACAATTTGAAGACCTCAAACGCCTGAGTCCTGACTAGGTATTCAGTTCACACAAAAATCATAGTGTAGACTTGTCTTGCGGAACTATGAATTATTTTTGGATAAATAGATTTTCTATACCAAACATGTTTCTTGTACTTTTGGATAAATAAAAAGCTAGCGATGAAATTCGTGTCCCCATTGGAGTACAATTACATAGAACAAAGCAGCTAGCAGTTTTTGGGTGGGCAACTTTGCTTCACACTTGTGCAAGTAACATGTCCCATGTTTGGGTGGTGGATTGGACACAATGTAATCTCAAAGAATCAGAAATCACGGACGATACATCAGAAAAACAGAGAGCAAATAGAAGCCACTGGCCAGTAGTAACGCATGATTCCCTTTTCTCGAAAAACCACTTGGCACATTAACAACAATCGAAAATAACTTGGTAGAGCTTCTGAACTATTGAAATCTAACAAATGATGAGAATCTCTAAGCCTGGATTGTACTTACATAAAAGCAACAAAAATGGCTTGGTTGGCTGGATGCAGCTATACGGCGTTCCTTAAAATAAAGTTCACTACTGGCCACTTTAGTCTACAACTATTCTTGCACATGAACAAGCTTGTAAAGCTAGGTGGCTATATCATCTCGCCTCCTCTGAGGCGACTCGGGGGGCCAACCCTAGCGCCGCCGCCGCGTTTCCCCCTCTCCTCCCCTCCCTCCGCCGCCGCCTGAGGGCCTCCGAGGCGCGGGTGCTCGGCCCCAATGATGGTGGCGGCAGGATTTGGCGCCTCCTCTCCGTTGGAGGGCCTTGGCTCCCCGGGGCGGCGGCCCCGGCCGGTGGGCGCGGTGCAGCTGGCGGGCTGCGCAGACGGGCTCTGGTGGGCAGCCTCCTACGGCCGCGCGGGCGGCGTGGGGGCTGCGGGCGCTGGTGCAGTGGCGGCTCCTCGCAATCCGTCATGGCTCCATGTAGAAGATCCGCCCCTGCTCCGATCTGTCCCGGTCCGTGCTGGCGCCGGTCCTTGGCGGTTGCTTTCGGCGTCCCCTATTGCCGGCCTAGCGAATCTGGCGTGCGGGTGAGGTTCCGGGGGAAACCCCTGGCTGGCGCGGTGACGTCCCCAAAGTCGACGCCTTTGGCGCCGATCCCCTTCCTGGAGGCTTTGGGGTGGATCCTCTCCCTTCCGCCTCCTCCTCGAGCTATGGCGAAAGCTTTTGTTCCCCTATTCTGGGCGTCGATGGCACCCTGGTGTCGTGCTCCTTCTTGAAGGCGGCGGCTGGGAACAGCTCTTGGTGGCGGGGCTGCTGGTGGCGTGGTGGCGGTGCGACTTCGGCCTTCTACTTGGTGCTGCGCCTTGCTTCGCGGGCCAGCGGACGGTTTTTTTGTGGAGCGGTGCTTCAACCATACATTGATGGCGACGGATCTTGACGGCATGGCGCGGTGCAGATTCGGAGTTCGATGTGGGAGGATGGACTCGCGCAGGAGGACGACGTTGTCTCGCGTCGTGGTGGCATCGATGGCAGAGAGACCTGGCACGGTAGATGCAATAGTACAGCTCTGAAGATGGACTCGTGGCAGGTGGCTGCGGCGGCCTCATACCCGGCAGGCGTCCTGGTTGAGGAGTGCGCCAGACTGGTAGGTGCCCCATACCTGGCAGGCGTCCTGGTTGGGACCTCAGGTCTTAGATGTTTAGGTTTGGCTGCGATGTCTGTTTGGTATTATGCCCAGGCTATCAGCGCCCCTTCGTCAATTGGATAGGTGTAGCGACAGTTGTTGCTTAGTCGGTGGCTTTAGTCTTATTGTTGTATGACTTTGTAAGGTCATGTGAGAATAATTAATAAAGTGGCCGTATGCATCGCCCAGATGCTGAGGCCGGGGGTCATCCTCCTTTTCTAAATAAAAAAAGGTGGCTATATCATCTTATTATTTGCATTTTATGCAGAGTGCACTATTTGTGATCGTCAGAAGAACACAACGACAAGTAAAGAAATTGGAATACCCATTAAATGTAGTATTCCACTAGTAACACATATTTACTTTTCTCTGTCTAAAACAATTGTTCCTTTTGATATAGGTGAATGAAGGTAAATCCGCCATTGATGATTCTACTTATACAACATTAACTTGGTTGTTTTGGGGCTGACCGCTATCTCTCTTTGTGGTTTTCATGTGAGTCAACAATTGCCATAACCTGATTAAAGTTTGTTGCTTTCTCGGGCATACTTGTCATATATATTTTGAGAAAACAATGACAATATTCCAGCATTCCTCCCGAAATCCAAGTGAACCGTAAGTTTCTGAAGTCTCTCAGGCCCACTATTTGCAAACATGGCACTATCCCAGTGTCTAGGGTACAGTGATAAACTTTCTGTCTCCCTTCCTACCTCTAGCATTCTCTATTCAGTTACAAAATTATGTGGCCAAGCTTGCTTTCTATATGCCACCTTCTATAGCCTGGTTTGGTTGGATGTGGACGCACAATTTTCTACCACATAAAGGTTAATCATTCTCTACCATGGCCAATGACAGAGACCATGTGTCCACCATTTTTGTTTTTGTCCTGTAAAGTTATTGTATCATGGAGCTTTGGCGTTGATCACCCATAGTTATCACTACATGAGTCATACATGAGCTTATAAAGCTTAGGCTATGAGTACATCTCATTATTTGCATTGCATTCTATATTGAGCTCATTTCATAACAGATAGTCTACAAAATCCAAAACCACAGCACGTATATTGGCTTGCCAATTGCGTGTACTGAACCAGAAGCATGCCAAATTATTGAACCATATGTCAACAGGTGCAGATTTACATATGATAGTTTACAACTCAACACCAACATTAACACACCAAGTGCGCTGGGAAGTTGGCTACAGTTCAGTTTTAAACGAAGGACAAGGAAACATATCTTCTGAAGTTTCCGTCAAAAAATATGAAAATAATGTCCTAAGGAGGTTGATACATAATTTTGAAGTGGTTACAATCAGCTCAATTCAGCACGGCAGTACTCATATCCATCCTAAATCAAGGAATTTGGGCAAGTGCAATAGTGTATTCTGGCTAATCGGATTCTTGGTGCTGCATAGAAGACCAGAACATGCATTAGGTCATGGATTTACCACAGCCAATATAAAATAAACAGAACATAAAAATAAGTATGTAGAAACTGACACTAGAGCAAGCTATATATTATTACCTCCGCACCAATTGTAGCTTCAAGGAGTGATCATTCTATCGAGTACCTATACAGGGTGATATACATGATTGGAACGCCAGGAACCTGCAAAATCAACAGTATGTACACGTTAATTATCAGCATAAGGGCATGGCTTTGGTGTCCTGGTGGGCTGGTGCTAAACTTTAAGGGAGCAAGTATACCTTTCTTATTCTCCTCTTTAAATCTCTATCACAAGTGGCGACAATGTAGCATTTGTGCTGTTACAGAAAACATGTGGTTTCAAATTATTAATCTTAAATCCATTGTTTAACATAAAAGGTAACATATGACAAAATGATTATTGACTTTCTATCTAAGGATGAACTATGCAAACCAAAGCAATCAAAAAGGTATTACTTACGAATAAGTTGAACGATATCTGACCATTTAGTTTTGTATGAATATGTGTGCACAAGCTTATACTAAGCCATTCTACAAATCTGATGGCACAATTTCTATCTTTAACAAAATCCAAATTTCTTTTTATTAATTAGTGGTCGGATATAGAGAATTCTGATAGCAGACTTTATAGGAATCATGTATTTTGGAATGGCGGTAGTACATGCCATGATACGGTATATGGGCACAGGACTCAATATATGGCAGCAGCAGCCTCGGCGGGCGTCCTCGGGGAAGCTCTTGCGGTGCCGATCGGAGGCAGTGATGGGGCGGTGCTTCAGGGATGGGCGGTGGACAATAGCGATCATATGTGACAGGTTAAACCGGTCAACATCAGCATGAAGCCGGCGGAAATCGTCAAAAAATGGGATGATTGTGTGTTTAATGGAGCCACATGATCTAGTAACATCCCTTTGAACATCGTTGTTGAATAAAGTGCAGCCAATGTCCCTAAAACAAAGGGCTAACTTAGCACGTACACGTACGTGTTGCTCCTGGTTTCGGATCTAGCGTTCTAAAACCAACATGCGGCCCAGAACTACAGACCACATGGCAACGTGGAAAATGGAGAGAGCCGAGGAACACAACGGAGCAGCCAATGAGAGATTTACTAGACACATCTGCATCAGCTGGAGAAAGAAAAGCGCTCGTTGACCATCAAAGCATCTAGAAACATGTCGCTGCGTACCCGATGACTCTCAAGCTCACGATTTAAGTTGCTCACATTTTGTGTCCTATCCACTGCGCTTAGGTCCAAAGCATGGCAATCAACTTCCTTATCTTTTTTCTTCCTTCCACTCTTCCACTTCGAGTTTCCCTATGCTACTCGACGTCTTATGCATGGCTTGGCTGGATGATTTTATTAATTATCTATCATTGCACGGGCAAGGAGCACGTGGTTCCTATTGAGGATCATTTTTTTCTCGTGTAGGAGTGAAGTTCACGTGCTCAGATTTATGGAGCTTTAGTGCCGGGCAATCTCCACATGGGCCGTACCCCCAGGTTAGGTTTGTACTTCGCATTAATTGCATCACAAACAGAATACCCTTGACAAACTTAGCACGTACGTGTAGTATTCAATACATTAATCACACCAAAGAGTACACTAATTGTAGCGCTTTCACATGGTGATCCAGAGCCCTATATCCTCTCAGCATTTGCATGGAACCGACCTCTACAACAAACTCATTCAGAAGAAACTATGGTGGATGGGATACATATGTAACCCATGCTACTTTTTTTCATAAATCATTGTGCCCATTAGTATGAGTCGAAAACACTTTAAGACCATCAAACACCTGAGCCCTGACTAAGTATTCAATTCACAGAAAAATCATAGAGATTGAGTGCACTTGTGAGATGATAATATAATACTACGGAACAATGAACTATCCGCAACATGCCCATTCATAGTAAAAGCAATTAAACTATAGTATGTAATGAGCAATGTGGTATCATTCACATCCAGTTGCTGATAGTAAATCAAGTAATTACTATTAAATTTAGACAACATCCTTTTTCTTTAAGTTGTTTTACGGAACATGTTTCTTCTACTTTTGGGTAAATAATTTTCTGGCAACGGAATTTTTGTCCCCATTAGAGTACAATTATATGGAACAACACACCTAGCAGTTTTCGGGTGGAAAATGTTTGCTTCACTGTTGTGCAAGTAACGCATCCCGATTATTCAAAAAGGAAAAGTTAATCTCAAAGAATCAGAAGTCACGGTTGGTAGATCTGAAAAACAGGAAGCAAATAGAAGCCACTATCCAATAGTAATGCATGATTTCGTTTTCTCAAAAAATCACTTGGCCCGTTGACACCAATTCAAAATAACTTGATAGAGCTTCCTAACCGTTGAAAATCCATAGGATGATGAGAATCTCTAAGCCTAGATTCTACTTGAACAAAAGTAGCAAAAATGGCATGGTTTGCTCGATGCAACTATATATACGACATTTCATAAAATAAAATTCACTACTGGCCACCTTAGTCTACGTACGCTTATTGTTGCACATGCACAAATTTGTAAAGCTAGGTGGCTAGATCATCTTATTATTTGCATTCTATGCGGAATGCACTATTAGCGCTCATAATAAATAATAATGACATGTAAACCAACTGGAATACCCATTAAATGTAATATGCCACTAGTAACACATGTTTTCCTTTTGGTCATTGTGCATTCTGATATAGGATGAAGATCCACCGTTGATGATTCTACTTATACAACATAAATAGGGTTGCTTTGGGGCAAATCGTTATCTCACATCCCTAGCATGTACCCTCCTAAATTACTCTATGTGGTTCCCATGTTAGTCAACAATTTCCATAACGTAATTAAAGTGTATTGCCTTCTCAATCACAATATTCCATCATTCTAGGATGGAAATGACACAAGTGAACCCTAAGTTCCTCAAGTCTCTCAAGCCCACGATTTGCTAGCATGCCACTATCCCAATGTCTATAGGGCAAGGTGATAAACTCGGTCTCCATTCATGTCTCATCCTTTCTCTTTTTAGTTTACAAAATTGTGTGGCAGTTTTGCCCTATGCCAACTTTTATAATACAATTTTGGTGGATGTGAATGTACAATGTTCTAGCAAATAAAGGTTAATGATTCTCTACCATGTGGGTGCCATTTTGTCTTGTACAGTGATTGTAGCAAAGAAGGTTCATCATCAATCAACCATAGTTATCACTATATGAGTTGTGCAACTATAGGTATCACTACAGGAGTCATACATTATGTTATAAAGCTTAGGCTACGGGTACATATTAATATTTGCATTGCACTCTACATTGAGTTCACTTCAAAACAGATAGTTTACAAAATCCAAACCCAGCACATATATTGGATTGGCAATTGAGTGCAATGAACCAGCCGTCCGGAAGCATGTCAAAGCATTGAACCATATGACAACACTTGCATATTACATAAAATATATTCTTGAGTCTGTAACATTAACAACACCAAGTAAGTTTGTAAATTGGCTACAGTCCAGTTCAAAACACAGGACAACAATACAGTTTTTTGAAGTTCCTTCAAAAATTTATGAAAATGATGCCCTAAGGAGGTTGGTACACAAAATTCGAAGGGGGTTACAATCAGCTCTATTCAGTGTGGCAGTACTCATGTCCTTCCTATATCAAGGAACTTGGGCATGTGTGACGGTGTATTTGGGCTAATCAGATTCTTGGTGCTGCATAAGAAACCAACACATGAATTAGGTCATGGATTTACCACATCCAAAATAAAATAAAGAAAACATTTTCATGAACAGAAACTACCACTAGAGCATAATATATTACCTCCACCAATTGTAGCTTCAGGGATTCATTCTATTGAGTACCTGTGTTGGGTGATATACATGATTGGAACACCAGGAACCTGCCAAATCAATAGCATGCACATGTTATCAATATAAGGGCATCACTTCGGTGTCGTGGTGTTGAACTTCAAGGAAGCAAGTATACCTTTCTTATTCTCCTATTTAAATCTCTATGGCAAGTGGCAACAATGTAGCATTTGTGCTGTTACAGAACACATGTGGTCTCAAATTATTAAATTTAAATCCAATGTTTAATACGATAGGTAACATATGCCAAAATGACTATTGACTTGTGGCATCCAAACCAAGCAAAAAGGTATTGGTTATGAACAAATTGATGGATATCTGATTGTTGATTTTTGTATGAGTATGCATGTAAAACATTATACAATGAAGCCATTCTCAAATCTGATGGTACAATTTATATCTTAGAATATTCAAATACTCTATCCTTTTATTAAGTAGTGGTTGGATATACAGAATTCTGACAACACACTTTCTAGGAATCGTGTATTTTGGAATGAAGGTAGTACATGCCATGATACTGTACTTGCATTGGCACAAGACACAATATATGCATGGGTATAAACAACAGGGAAGCTTCTATAAAGAGTGGTTGGACATTTTGGGGTTGTTTGGATTGATGCCCTCGTACGCCCTTCCAAAAAGTTGGCATTGATCCAGACCCTGTGTACTCATATGGATGGCTACCAATATTTTGGTGCTCCAAAGCCCTCTATAGCACGCTAGTTCAAATCTCTGCCAACTTTTTGGCGGTCCGTTGGTGGCAAAAAAGTTTATCAATTATTTGGCTAGCCAGGTTGGCAGGGCGAGCGTTGGCTCGAACCAAACAACCCCTTTCATTCGCCCAGGAACATAATTAGATGCCACAAATGGACATAAATAAAGAATGTAAATCAACTAACAACCATTCAGGAAAAGGGAACAGTGTCATTTTCATTGAAACTTTCACAAAAATATTACAGTTTTGATCTTAATTAAAGGAGCAAACAAACCCAAACTTCCAAATTGTCGCTGTAAATGATTTTTACTTGAGTCGTTTGCAACACCAAAAGAATATGATCTTGATATAAATGTCATACTTATGGAGATTCTATAGGGGTCCAGCTAAAATAAACTATCATGCATCAACCTCTTAGGCATAACAAATCATCCTCTTTGTGTGGTGGAAAAGAGCAAAGCTTATGTTGAATTTATAAAGATCCATTCTTTCAGTTTGCCCACTTCCATTAGACATGAGACCTTGAAGTCGAACCAAAGATGGTCTCCTCCGCTGCAGGGGTTAATGCTCGTCAATGTGGATGCAACGATCTTCTCCCGATCTGCAAGAGTGGGCTTTGGTGTGGTGATACGTGATTACCGGGGAAGTGTGCAAGCGGCAAACAGAGGTTACTTTGAAAGAGTTAAAATTCCTGAAGTAGCAGAAGCCATGGCACTTCGTCAAGCCTTAATTCTTGCCAATAACACTGCTAGAAGGAAGATCATGGTAGCATCTCATTGCCTACCATTGGTTAACAAGCTCAACAGTTTAGGTTTTGATACGTCCCCTACTGGAGCCATAGTCCATGATATAGAAAATGTGTCACAAAATTTGTATCTTGTACTTTTATCCATGCCAATAGTTCTTGTAACGAGGCAACACATGATCTGGCTAAATTGGCAGAGCATGATGTTTGGTCTGTTGGCTTAAGGGCATCTCCATCGCCGACCCGCAAAATTCCTCCGGTATATGTCCGTTTTTATATCCGTACATGGTCCACGGACACGATATGGGAGTGAGCCATCCAACGCTAATCACAAAGTATCCGGTTGGGAGGAGAAAAAGTAGATGGGGACCATGCATGTGGTGGAATATTTGTGGTTTAGTGTCCGGTTGGGAGGAGAGAGAAGAGGGGGACCATGCATGTGCGGATGGGAGGAGAAAGAGAAGAGAGGGACCATGCATGTGATTGGTGAAGTGCATGTCTGGACTCCCGCAAAGCCCCCCCCCCCCTCCCCCCTCCGCCACACACACCCACATTTGCCTCTTAAATACCGGAATCCGTATGTCCGAACTGCTAAGCGGACATATGCAGGTCTCCATTGGATAACAAAAGTGATCCGGACACTGCGGTCCGGACATATAGTGGAGGTTTGAGGGTCCGCCTTAAAGATGCCCTAATGAGTTTCCTGATGTGTCAGGAATAAGACACGGCAGTGGCGGTGACCAGTGTGTGCGTGCGTGCTGGTTGTGCCAGACGCTGTGGCGAGCGTGCGTTGTGTGCGTGTCACGGTGGTGCGTGAGGTTGTGCTCACGTACAGGTCCATCAGGTAGGAGTAGCTCGGGTCAAGGGCAGTTGGCGATGGCTGCGATGTGTTTGTTATGATCCATTGTTATCCGGCCGTGTTGAGCGCGTCAGGGCGCGTTGTGCGCGTGCGCCGGGGCAAGCGGATCACAATGTTGTGCGCGTGGGTGTGCGTCGTGTGTGTGCGTACGCCGGGGTATAAACAAAACCCCTGTACTGCTGCTTGTGTATCAGTTAGAGCTGGGAGAAAAGGCTGTTTGTCAGCGAGGCGTACGTCGCCACAAAATCTCTGTGCGGTCACTTCTTCTTCTACCTCCGTTTCTAGAGAAGGGTTAGACCCCAACATGATGTAATCAGGACCATTATATAGACATGCATAAATAAAAGGGTGCAGCTGCCCATTACCTAAAAATACCACCACGTAGACACTCATAACATGCTCTACCATATATTTTTGCGAATAATTCTCCTATTTCCATACTTCTTCCCAGACGCTTTTGGGATGCATCTCTCTCTCTCTTTTTTGACAACTCTTTTGTGATGCTTCTAATAACTTGTTTATTTTTTGTTTAGATCCTATTTGAATTGGAACTGTCCACGTCAATCTTTTTTAGTACATCTTGTTTTCACTCCTATACTGGGCTCAAAGAATGAAAATTGCAGTCGGTACACTGGTAGAAAAAAGCCCTTTAGTCCCGGTTCGCAACAGCCTTTAGTCCCGGCTGTGCAACCGGGACTAAATATGCGCGACTAAAGACCCCCCCTTTAGTCGCGCCTCTTACGGACCGCGACTAAAGGCTTTAGTCCCGGTTCTTGTGGCTGACCGGGACTAAAGGCCCGTCCACGTGGGCGCCAGTGGTCCGTCGGGGCGGAGGACCTTTAGTCCCGGTTCTCGTGGCCAACCGGGACTAAAGGCCTCCTCCGCAGGTTTAGGGTTTTAGCCCCCCTAAACCTGGTTTCTTTTTAGTTTGGAGTGTTTTATTTCTTTTATATTTTATTTTGTGTTTTATTTTAATTTTGATGAAGTTTCAGTACACATATTCTACGCTACTATATACATGCATATGAAATTTCAAACAAGAAGAATTCAAGAGGAATATATAATATATATTCAATCTCGGGTGACCATATACAACTTCGAACAAGTTTCCATACACAATTAGGATGGATGACCATATACAACTTCGAACAAGTTTCAATCTCGGGTATGCATATAAATTTCTTCGTCCTCAGTATAGTGTTCTCCTTTAGGATTGATGACTTCCCTCATGAAAAATCCTGCTAATTCTTCTTGAATTGGTCGGAAGCGAGCTTCTGGACTAAGCCTCCTCCGCAAGTTATCCGTCGCGTTCCGAACGCTATCCGATGCCTTCCGCTCAGAGGTGTGTCTCCGGATGTTCTCACAAACATAGTATCCACATAGATTGGTCCCCGGTGGCTGCTTATCCACATTAACTAACCTTCTGAAATCTAGCTCATGTTTGAATTCACCGACAATTTCTTCTGAGAACCGTCTCCAAACCCTACAGGGCAAAGAAAATTAAATGAACAAGGGAGTTATTAGTTACTTGATATTAGGAAATGAACGAAAGAGACCGATCGATATAGAGCTCAAACGATTGAAAATAATTACTTTTGCAGCATTTTTCTCATGTCGGCCCAACGCTTTGGATCCGAATCCATAGAGTCCATGATTAGAACTCTGGAGGTGTGAAGTTCAATATTTAGCAGAATTCAGTGGAACCTGCGGACACGTTACATGCACAGTCATGCATAACTCATCGATTAGACATACCATGCATGGAGTAAACAAAAGAGAATGGGCACAAGAGAGAAACACTCACCCAAAATGGTAAGGAAATAGAATATGACTTTTGAGTTGATGCTTTCTAAGAAACTTGTACAAGTCTTTCTCCACGTCTTCGGGGTGATGTTGTAACACATGTCCATTAACGATATGTGGGTCAATGAACCCAACATCATGGATGTTTCTTATTTTGCATTCCCAAATCTTCAATCTGCATAATAGCGTACGCAACAATATAGTTAGGACAATATATATATATATATATATATATATAGTGCAGGCAATGAAGAACGAGATGAGGTAGAAATAAATCACTTACAGAACGTAGCAACTCAGCATAGATTTGTCGAGGTCGCGCAGATTGAACAGCTGGAACAATTCACTCATATGAATTTGTACAGAGTACCGTTTGGTGTGATGCTCATCTGTAACATCCGCATAAACACATTCTTTGTCGGCCCATGTTATGAATTGCTGGTACCAACGTAGCAGATTTCGCATTTGTGGTGGTAGACTCTTTTCCCGCGCAGGCTCGACGAGAGGCCCATTCTGCACATATTGTAATGCTATCTCACATACTGGCGCATCCTCAAGGCCTAAGAAGGCACGAAGAGTCAAACCCATCTCGGACGCTTGTTTCATGGCACTCGCTACAGTCAATCCAAGTGCTGCCGCAGCTGCTATGATCTCGGGGTCCTCTTCCGGACCGGCTTTCACTATGAGCGGGGGGATCGATTGTTTCTTCTGCATCCCGAGCTGGTCAACTTGTTTCCTGCTTTTTTTACTTTCTTCTTTCTCCTCCTTCAATATTTTTGCTTGCCTACGAAGTTCATGTCCATAGTCGTCAGGCATATTCAGCTCGGCTTGGGACGGTGTCGTCAAAAAATCCTTAGCCCACTTCTTTTGCTTCTCAGTGAATACTTGCTTGGGCTCAGGCTCTTTTATCGCCTTCATATCCGCCTTCCATTTCTCATAATCAGCAGACGCGGCCAATTTGGTTTCAGCTTCACTAAGTTCCCAAGGCCTTGGGAGGAGAGGCTTCAGTGATGGCTCCGGTACCCTTGTGGTCTTAGGTACATAAGGGTCCGGGTTAATAGTCCAGGAGCGGGTTTCCTTGCTGTCCGCCTGCTTCTGCTTCTTCGCCGGAGGTGGATTGGGGGGCGTCGTACCCGCCGGAGGAGGATTGGGGGGCGTCGTACCCGCCGGAGGTTGTGGATCGAGGGACGGCGTCGAATGGCGTGAAGGAGGTGTAGGTGAACCACCACGACCACCACCACCGCCACCACCGCCACCACCGCCACCACCACCACCACCATCGGAGGGGGGTGGACTTGCTAGCCTTGGCGCCTCGCCTGGAAACACTATGTACTTCTTTTTCCATAGAATGAACTGGCGCTTGACATCTCCAAGTCTTCTCTCCCCTTCGGGTGTAGGTTTGTCAATCTCCAGGTCCTCAAACCCTTGGACTATGTCTTCCACCGTGACACGAGCATAGCCATATGCAATGGGGTTGTTGTGGTGGAGTGCTCCAGGTGTACAGGGTAAAGCACTGCCGCTAGCTACCTTCGTGGAAACGTTCCCCACGGGATAATGCAGATCACATTCTTTCATCTCCTTTACATCATCCACGGGGTAGGGAGGCTCCGGTGCACGAATCTCGATCATCGGTAGACTAGCACCAGGCGGGGCATCCGTGGAAGCCACGCTGCTTCTCCGCTGCTGGCTTCCGCGATCCGCTTCATGATCTTCATGCGGCCCTGCAGCCGATTTTTCTTTTACTAGTTCATGCACGGTCTGCTTCAACTCATGGAGTTCCGATGCAAACTTCGTCATAAGATCTGCATCCCGGTCCGTCTTTCTCTTACGGCTTCTGTAACAGTACGGGTCATTGTCCTGGGAAAACCCTACTTTCCACGGAACTTTGCCTTTGCCTCGTACACGTCCTCCATGTTCATCATTCCCGAGGGCTGTTGTCAGTGCGTCTTTCTCTCTGTTGAACTTGATCAAGCCCTCTTGAGCTTGGGTCACTGCGTCAATAAGGGCTTGGGTGGGAGCAAACTGTCTCTGCCGGTGAACACACACCCCTGTCTCCGGGTCTAGCGATCCCCCATGCCCGTACCACCAGCTTTTGGCCCTTGGGTCCCATCCCTCTGTACCTAGAGGGATTCCTCGCACCCTCAGGTCCTCCTCCATCTTCTGCCACCTAGGCTCCGAAAGGCGGTATCCTCCTGGCCCCATAATATGATGGAACTTTTTCTTACTCGCATTATCCTTATTTTTTTCGATATTTCCTTGAAATGCTCCGATTGCTTTTGCCTCACAAATTCTGGCCAATCATCTTTCAGTTTCTCATGTTGTCCATTGAAATCCGGAGTCTTGCCCTTGTTGACATAGTCACGGGTTAAATTTTTCTTGAAGTTCCGGAATGCTTCGCCCATCTTCTGAAGAGCGAACTCTTTAACTAGCCTCCACCTCTGACGTCCACCCGGAACCTCGTTACCGAATTCATCGACTTTGTTGTATTCCGGAGGTAGAATGAAATGTTCCATAAGCTTTCTCCAGCAATCCTTTTTCGTTCTCTTGTCGACAAAACTGAAACCAAGACGTGCCTTCTTTGGCTCCTTCCATTCCTGGACGGTGATCGGGACGTTGTCTCTAACAACGACTCCGCATTGGTTGATAAACTTTGAGGTGTGCTGTAGGGGCTTGCCGGTTTCACTGACAAACTCAATGGCATATGTTTCTCCTGTTTTCATCGCCTTGGATTTGCCACGCTTTGTCGTACTCGATCCGGAGGGCTAAAAAAAGAAAGAGAGTCGCGCGCGTTAATACATATGTATTCACATTTCAGTAAGTTTGTATCACGAGAGGCTCAATGTATATATATACCTCGCCGGAGGTGGTTGCTACTTGCAATTCGAGATCGTCGTTTGTTGACGGTTGACCTCCGTCGACAATGTTCGGTCCTTCACCTTCTTGATCATCGACAATCTCTGTTCCACCGTCAAGGTTCAGAAAAGAAGAGACTACATCCTCTTGTTGCTCATATTCTGAGCCCGGCACATAAGGAATCTCGTTGTTGATGATGCCCATTAAATAACGTTCAGCCTCCGGATCCCTAAGCGGCTCGGCTCTATCGTCCGCCATATGTCACTCCTGCATGTAGTAAAAATTCTTTAAGTATAAAGGAATTAAAAAATAAGATTAAGGGGACATAGAGGAGGAGGAATTAAAAAATAAGATTATTGAGCACTGCCAAGTATTTTGTTTTGTTTTCTTTGTTTTTCTTTTTGGTTTTCATTTGGTTTATTTCTTCTTCCTTTTTTCTTCTTTTTTTTCTTCTTCTTCCTTTCTTCTTCCTCTTTCTTCTTTCTTTCTTCTTCTTCTTCCTTTTTCTTTCTTCTTTCTTTCTTCTTCTTCCTTCTTCTTTCTTTCTTCTTCTTCTTCCTTCTTCTTCCTTCTTCTTTCTTTCTTCTTCTTCCTTCTTCTTTCTTTCTTCTTCTTCCTTCTTCCTTCTTCTTTCTTTCTTCTTCTTCCTTTTTCTTTCTTCTTTCTTTCTTCTTCTTCCTTTTTCTTTCTTCTTTCTTTCTTCTTCTTCCTTTCCTCTTCCTTTCTTCTTCTTTTTTTCTTCTTCCTTTTTCTTTCTTCTTTCTTTTGGTTTTCATTTGGTTTTCATTTTTTTCTTCTTCCTTTTTCTTTCTTCTTTTTTTCTTCTTCCTTTTTCTTCTGTTTTCTTTTGTTTTCTTTTGTTTTTCTTCTGTTTTTTCTTCCTTTTTTCCTTTTTCCTTTTTTCTTCTGTTTTTTCTTCTTGTGTTTTCTTTTGTTTTCTTTTTTCTTTCTTCTTCCTTTTTCTTTTGTTTTCTTTTTTTTCTTCCTTTTTCCTTTTTTCTTCCTTTTTCTTGTTTTTCTTCTGTTTTTCTTTTGTTTTCTTCTTCCTTTTTTCTTCTTCTTCTTCCTTTTTCTTTCTTCTTCTTCCTTTTTTCTTTTTTCTTTTTTCTTCTGTTTGTTTTTCTTGTGTTTTCTTTTTTCTTTCTTCTTCCTTTTTCTTTTGTTTTCTTTTTTTCTTCCTTTTTCCTTTTTTCTTCCTTTTTCTTGTTTTTCTTCTGTTTTTCTTTTGTTTTCTTCTTCCTTTTTTCTTCTTCTTCTTCCTTTTTCTTTCTTCTTCTTCCTTTTTCTTTCTTCTAGCTTCTTCCTTTTCCAGCGGCGGGAGGCGCGCGGAGGACGGCAGGCAGGCAGGGGCAGCGGGCGGCGGGCGGCGGGGCGGCGGGCGGCGGGCGGCGGGCAAGGGCAGGGGCACGCTGCGGCGGCGGCGGAGCGCTAAGGGCAGGGCACGGGCGGCGGCGGCGCTCACTGGGGACGGGGGCGGCGGCGCGCAGGGCTTCGGCGTCGGCGTCGGCGTCGGGGCAGGGCTTCGGCGTCGGGGCAGGGCTTCGACGTCGATCGGCGTCAGGGCAGGGCTTCGGCGTCGAGAGAGGAGAATGGGAAGTGACGGAAACTGCTAAGTGCAGTATATATAGACGTACCTTTAGTCCCGGTTGGGGAGGCGGACCGCGACTAAAGGTACCCTTTAGTTGCGGTTGGCCACACCAACCGCGACAAAAGGGTACCTTTAGTCGCGGTCCGCCTCCCCAACCGGGACTAAAGGGTTTTGGCGCCGCTTTCGTTCCCGCGCAGAAAGACCCTTTAGCCGCGGTTGGGGACAACAACCGCGACTAAAGGGTACCCTTTAGTCGCGGTCCGCCTCCCGAACCGGGACTAAAGGCATTTTGCTGCTACGCCCGCGTCGAAAGTTTAGTCCCACCTCGCTAGTTGAGAGGGGCACGCAGTGGTTTATAAGCCCCACTGCCGCTCCCCTCTTGAGCTCCTCTCCATTGCAGGCTTACGGGCCTAATTGTCACTGCTATGCCTGATGGGCCTACTAGGCCTTCTGCGTGCCTGAATCCTGGCCCATCGATGGGTTTCTAGTCGTATTCAGGCCGTGGTGGCCCAGTAGGTGGCATATTTTTTAATTTTTGCCTGTTTTTTGTTTTCTTTTTTGCTTTATTTATTTTGTTTTGTTTCTACTTACAACAAAAAACTTATTTATTTTATTTTATTTTGTTTCTAATTACTTATTTATTTTACTTTATGATAATTATTTTTGCTATTAAAGTTTCTAACAAAAAAAGTTCTTTATGAAAATTCTTTTAGCTTTCAATGATTTTGAACAGAAAATACTTCGATAATTTTAGTTGAATCAATTTTATTTATGTTATTAAAATTTATTTTATTTTGTTTGTACTTATATATTTTATTAAAGTTTATATTATTTTGTTTCTAATTCATTTTAAAATCTTAAAAATACAATTATATATCAAAAAAATCAGAAAATAAAACTAATTCATTTTAAATTCTTAAAAATACAAATAATATATCAAAAAATCAGAAAAATAAAACTAATTCATTTTAAAATCTTAAAAATACAATTATATATCAAAAAAATCAGAAAAATAAAACTAATTCATTTTAAAATCCCTTGAAGGTTTGACAAAAGGTTTGATACATCATTCAGTTCATCAACCAAATACAAAGTTTGGTACAATAAATTATTACACATCAATTCTTCCCTTGTGTCCCTGCTTGCTTACGATTGTGCCGTATCCATGGAGCATCCTCATCATTTAACTTAATGCTTGGGTCAGTGTTCACTTTGAAGGGCGGAATTTCACCAAACATATTATAATCTTTTGACATGTCTGTCTTGTCCTCCACTCCCACGATGTTTCTTTTCCCTGAAAGAACAATGTGGCGCTTTGGATCATCGCATGATGTACTGATCGTTTTCTTATCTTTCCGTTTCCTCGGTTTGCTACTCATGTCCTTCAAATAAAAAACCTGAGCGACATCTTTGGCAAGGACGAATGGTTCGTCAAGGTGACCAAGATTGTTGAAATCCACCATTGTCATTCCGTATTGCTCGTCCACCTTTACCCCACCTCCTGTTAGCTTGAACCATTTGCACCGGAACAAAGGGACCTTAAAGGAGGGTCCATAGTCAAGTTCCCATATCTCCTCTATGTAACCATAATATGTGACCTTTCGCCCACTTCTCGGTTGCTGCATCAAAGCGGACACCACTGTTTTGGTTGGTGCTCTTTTTATCTTGGGCGATGGTGTAAAATGTATTCCCATTTATCTCGTACCCTTGGAAAATCGTTATAGTCGAAGATGGTTTCTTGGCCAACATGTACAGCTGATCTCCAACATCATTGTCATTCATTAAATGTTTTCGCAACCAACTGCCGAAAGTCTCCATGTGGGCCATTCTAATCCAGGATTCAGGCTTCCCCGGGTTGTCCGAGCGTAAAATATTCTTGTGTTGCTCGAAGTACGGAGCCACAAAGCTGGAATTTTGCAGAACTGTGTGGTGTGCTTCAGTCATAGAATGACCGTCCATACATATCGTGGATTTCCTTCCGATCTTGCCTTTTCCACTTAGTCTCCCCTCGTGCCGCGATTGAGGAATACCAATCGGCTTAAGGTCGGGAACATAGTCAATACAGAACTCAATTACCTCCTCATTTCCATAGCCCTTGACGATGCTTCCTTCTGGCCTAGCACGGTTACGAACATATTTCTTTAATACTCCCATGAACCTCTCAAAGGGGAACATATTGTGTAGAAATACAGGACCGAGAATGGAAATCTCTTCGACTAGGTGGAGCAGGAGGTGCGTCATAATATCGAAGAAGGATGGTGGGAACACCAACTCGAAACTGACAAGGCATTGGACCACATGGTTCTGTAACCGTGGTAGATCTTCTGGATTGATTACCTTCTGAGAGATTGCATTGAGGAATGCACATAGCTTCACAATGGCTACTCGAACATTTTCCGGTAGGAGCCCCCTCAAAGCAATCGGAAGCAATTGCTTCATAATCACGTGGCAGTCGTGAGACTTCAGGTTTTGGAACTTTTTCTCCGCCATGTTTATTATTCCCTTTATATTCGACGAGAAGCCAGACGGGACCTTCATACTGCTCAGGCATTCAAAAAAAATGACCTTCTCTTCTTTGGTAAGAGCGTAGCTGGCACGACCTTGAAACCATTCCGGATGCCGGTCATCTGGGTCTT
Organism: Aegilops tauschii subsp. strangulata; assembly: GCF_002575655.3. NCBI lineage: Eukaryota > Viridiplantae > Streptophyta > Magnoliopsida > Poales > Poaceae > Aegilops > Aegilops tauschii. The sequence goes on from NC_053041.3 coordinate 75,178,969, forward strand.
TCAAAAGTTGCTGGTCCTGCCGTGCTTCCTTTGTATCATTTGTCTTCCCATACACGCCCAAGAAGCTTAGCAGGTTCACGCAAATATTCTTCGTAACATGCATCACGTCGATTGCAGAGCGGACATCTAGGACTTTCCAATATTCTAGCTCCCAAAATATAGATTTCTTCTTCCACATGGGTGCGTGCCCGTCAACTCCCCGCGGAACTGATTGTCCGCCAGGATCCTTTCCAAAGATGACTTTCAAATCCTTGACCATATCAAATATCTCAGCACCAGTACGTTTCGCAGGCTTCGGCCGGTGATCTGCCTTGCCGTTGAAATGCTTGCCTTTCTTTCTTACGTTATGATTTCGGGGAAGAAATCGACGATGACCCAGGTACACGTTCTTCTTACAATTAACCAAACGTACACTTTCAGTCTCATGTAAGCAGTGCGTGCATGCATTGTATCCCTTATTTGTCTGTCCCAAAAGGTTACTGAGAGCAGGCCAATCGTTGATGGTTACAAAAAGCAACGCTCGTAGGTCAAATTCCTCTCCTTTGTGCTCATCCCAGACACGTACACCAGGTCTGGCCCACAACTGTAAAATTTCATCAACTAATGGCCTTAGGTACACATCGATGTCGTTCCGGGGTTGCTTTGGACCTTGGATGAGCACTGGCATCATAATGAGCTTCCGCTTCATGCACAACCAAGGAGGAAGGTTGTAGATGCATAGAGTCACGGGCCAGGTGCTATGGCTGGAGCTCTGCTCGCCAAAAGGATTCATGCCATCAGTACTTAGACCAAATCTTATGTTCCTTGCATCAGCTGCAAAATCTTTGAACACTCTGTCGATCTTTCTCCATTGCGTTCCATCAGCGGGGTGTCTCAACTCCCCGTCGGACTTACGGTCCTCTTTGTGCCATCGCAACGACTTGGCATGCTTTTTGTTCATGAACAGACGTTTCAACCGTGGTATTATAGGAGCATACCACATCACCTTGGCGGGAACCCTCTTCCTGGGTTTCTCGCCCTCAACATCGTCACCAGGGTCATCGCCTCTGATCTTATAACGCAATGCAGTGCATATAGGGCATTCATTCAAATTCTCGTATTCACCGCGGTAGAGGATGCAGTCGTTAATGCATGCATGTATCTTCAGAACCTCTAAACCAAGAGGGCAGACAACCTTCTTTGCTTCGTACGTACTGGCGGGCAACTCGTTATTCTTCGAAAACATATTCTTCAACATTTTCAGCAAATTTTCAAATGATGAGTCACCTACACATTCCTGTGCCTTCCATTTTAGCAAATCCAGTGTGCAGCCCAGCTTTTTCAGACTATTATCGCATCCTGGATACAACGACTTTTTGTGATCCTCTAACATGCGATCCAAATTCTCCCTATCCTTGTCAGTTTCGCAGCGTCTCCGTGCATCAGCAATGGTCCGACCAAGATCATCAGCGGGCTCATCATGTGCCTCTTCTTCACCTTCACCTAACCCTTCCCCACCTTCAGCATCATCCTCCATGAAAGTATCACCGAAATGATCATGATAGTTGTCATCGATATCATCCCCTTCTTCATCTTCTTCCATTCTAACCCCTCTTTCTCCATGCTTGGTCCAACAATTATAGCTTCGCATGAAACCGTGCCGAAGCAGGTGCATGTGAACGTCTCTTGAGGAGGAGTAACCCTTCTGATTCTTACAGACAGCACATGGACAGATAATAAAACCTTGCTGCTTGTTCGCATTTGCCACTACGAGGAAATCTTTCAAACCCGTAGTGAACTCGCCGGAGAGTCGGGGACCGTACATCCATTGCCGATTCATCTGCATTATTATTATATAAAGTATATAATTAACCATCATGCATTTGTTAAACTAACTAGCTAGAAATAATACAAATTAAACAATGAACTACACACATGCGTATTTTATCAATGACACATGAAAGGTTCAAGTTGCTAACCGCGATCGCGGAGGAAAAATAAATGAGAAAGCTCAAGTGTGGCTCGGACACTTCATATCATGTTTGTTTCAGGCTCTCGGGCATTTCATCGAACACCTTGTGTGCATAGGAGGAACCAAAAGCAAACCCACCACCCCCTTCTGAAAATTGTGAAGTGAGCTGAGTGAAGTGAAGTGAGCTGAATCCTATATATAGGGATGGGCCTTTAGTCCCGGTTGGCCTGGCCAACCGCGACTAAAGGCCTTCGGGGACCTTTAGTCCCGGTTGGCCAGGCCAACCGGGACTAAAGCCCCTCCCGTCCGCCAGCTGGATGGGCCTTTAGTCCCGGTTGGCCTGGCCAACCGCGACTAAAGGCCTTCGGGGACCTTTAGTCCCGGTTGGCCAGGCCAACCGGGACTAAAGCCCCTCCCGTCCGCCAGCTGTCGACCGAGCGCGCTGGGCCCAGATAGTTGGTCGCGGGTCTCTTCCCGAACCGCGACTAAAGGCCCCTTTTGTCGCGGTTCGATTGTTTTGGGGACTAATGGGGGCGTATGGAAGCCTCTTTTTCTACTAGTGGTAGATCGGAAAAACAGAGGGCAAATAGAAGCCACTCCCCTTTCTCAAAAATTCACTTGCACATTGACAACAGTCCAAAATAAGTTGGTAGAGCTTTCTAACTATTGACATCCAGCGGATGATGAGAATCTCAACGCTTGGATTTTACTCGCACAGAAGCACGGAAATTGGCTTGGTTGGACGCAGCTATTCCACATTTCATAAAATAAAATTCACTACTGGCCACTTTAGAGCATCTCTAGCCGATCTCGCAATCGGCCGGGGCCCGCGGAACTTTTTTACGGTACCGCGAACCCTCAAGCGGAACAGATCCCATAAATCCGTCTTTTGCGCACGCTTTTGAGATCTACTGCACGCCGGAGGGCTCGTGGTCCTGCAGATTTGCATAACTTCGTAAATTAGAGATTTCAACCAAAAAAACCAAGTAGAATCATAATATACATTAAACATTTGAATATAAATGGTCCCAAAAGCAATTCACAATACAAAAATCGGTCTCATTACAACAATCGATCATCTCTTCTATGTATGAATCATCGGACGAAGACAACGGGGATGAACTCCAATCCATCTACAAAATGCACATGAATCGCATATGAATTTCACCCGAACCTCAACCAAGTCAAATCGAACACAAACCCGTGGGTGTTGGACATACCTCGCCTAGAGCCGGCCGCCGAAGCAAAGTCGTGCCGGCCCTTTCTTCTCCCCAGCCGGCCGAAGCAAAGCCGCGCCGTCCCCTTCCTTTGGCGCGCGCGGTCGAGCCCCACCGATTCTGAGGCTCACCGCCGCCGGAACAACCCGGATCCACCTGCTACAAGGTCGCGCGCCAAGCTCCAGCAGGGATTGGAGGCGCGAATGGAAGCAAGCGGAAATGAGTTCACGCCAAAGGAAACGGGAACCAGCAAAAACAAGGGAAATCCCGTAGATATGAAGGAAATGAGCCCGCGGATTCGGGATCCCACAAAAAAATTGGGACGGCCAAATTTGCGGGATCTATTCGGACCGACAAAACGGCATCCGTCCCGCAAACCAGCGGTTATTTTGCCAAATGGCCCGGTTTGCGGAATCTGCTAGAGATGCTCTTAGTCTACAGTTATTCTTGCACATGCACGAGCCTGTAAAGCTTAAGTGGCCAGTGCATCCTATTATTGCATTATATGCAAGAAAAAAAACAGTGCAATATTCACTTTTTATTTGCGGGCTCATCACTTGTATTACTCAATCATAACATCATTACAATCCTCAGCAACTATCTCCAAAACTACAGGAGGACCCGACCCTAACCAAGTCATAGTCCTATTATTAGCACAACCAAAAGCAGCTAACCTATCACTCGCTTTATTTTGTGAGCGCGCAACATGAGTAACACAAGTTTGATGAAGATTCAATAACAGCCTAATCTCATTCACTAGAGAAGAGTACGCCGATCGATCGATGCCCCCACATGTGATCATAGACACGGCAACTGAAGAATCCATCTCAATTGCTATCGGCAATTCCGTGCGTTGAATCGACGAGGACAGCCCCTCCATACATGCACAAAGCTCCGCCTCCAACGCGTCTCTGCAAGAGTATAAGGATCTGCATGCTGAAAAGATTACCTTCCGCGAAGAATCTCGCAAAATCATCCCTGCACTAGATTCATCACTCGTAACAAATGAGCCGTCTGTATTCAGTTTAGTCCAACCCTGGCTCGGTTTAGTCCATCTAGGCGACTTCGCCACTTCAACTGCCAGCTTTTCCCTCGGATCCAGGGTGATATACGCCTTGCCTTTCACCGGATCAGCACCAATATCATATTTGACGGCCATCAACGACTCCAAATAGCTCCGTAGGAATCTGACAGACATAACCATCGGCGGGGCAGGTTTGTGATGCACCAGTTCATTGCGAACATACCAGATACACCTCTCCAAATCACTCCTTGGCGCTAGTACTTGCAGTAGCCACTTCTTCACACAATTAACTAGCGATTGTAGGTGAGGGAGTCTCCTTGGCGCTAGTACTTGGACGGGATTTATATATGGCAATGGCGAAAATCTGGAAACAGTGCAGTATTCACGCTCATCGAAAGAACGCAATGACAAGTACAAATACTCATAAAATGTAGGTCCATCCTTGATGATTCTACTTATACAACAACAAATGGGTTCTTTTGAGGCAGATCGTTATCTGACATTCCCCAGCATGTACCCTCCTAAATTATTCTATGTGGTTCCAATGTGAGTCAACAGTTGCCATGCGAGTACGTACGAGCTAGCACCCAAGTGAACCCTGAGTCCTGAAGCCTCTCAAGCTCATGATTTGCCATCATGCCACCATCCCAGTGTATAGGGCATGGTGATAAACTCTCTGCCTCGCTTCCTGTCTCCTCCATTCTATTTTCAGTTTAGAAAATTATGTGGTGGTAGGTTTGCTCTCCCTATGCCACCTTTTATAATACGGTTTGGTTGGATGTGAATGTACAATGTCATGTTGGAATTATAATGTGATCAGATGGTCAAAATGTTAATTACCATAAGTTAATATGAGCCCATTAATTAATTTCGGGATTAATACCAATTAAATGGCAATTAACAAATCGGGCCCATGATTGGGGGGCTGAATTAACGCTAATATGGTTAAGGTCCCACGGTCAAAGCCAACACATTATATAAGGAGCAGACTTGCACGTACGCATCAGTCCATCGCATTAGCCATCGTCTACTCCGAAAATCACTCCTTTTCCAATCAGGAGAGCACGGCTCATTGACGTGAAGACTTTCCATTACTCTGGCGAGGTGCCGGAGACATTGTCGAGTTCTTCGTCCTCTCTAGACCCGAGATGGCATCACCAAACGGAGGTATAATCAATCTACTGCTCCTAATTTCTGCATCAGATCAAATTGTGTTCATGCATATTAGATACGATCCGAATAGCAGTTGAATAATCTCAGTAATTATTTCTAACATGTCCTACTACCTCTGTAACTTAATGAGGTAGTACACTAAGCTCATTTCCTTTCAGAACAGATAGTTTACAGAACCCAAAACGCAGCACATATGTTGGCTTGGCAACTGAGTGCAATGAACCAGCGCACGGCTAATCAGAGTCTGCAGCACTTGGACCATATGACAACACTTACATATTACATAAAATATATCCTCGAGTCTGCAGCATTAACAACACCAAGCAAGCTGGGAAGTTGGCTACAGTTCAGTTCAAAACGAAGGACAACGATACACTTCTTCTAAAGTTCCTTCCAAAATTTATGAAAACGATGCCCCTAAGGAGGTTGGTACACCCCCCGCAAAAAAAAAGGAGGTTGGTACACGATTTTGAAGTGGTTACAATCAGCTCGATTCAGCACGGCAGTACTCATATCCATCCTAAATCAAGGAACCTGGGCAAGTGTGATGGTGTTTGGTACCAGCGCACGGCTAATCAGATTCATGGCGCTGCACAAGATACCAGTGCATGAGTTGGGTTATGTATTTACCATAGCCAAAATAAGATAAACAGAATATAGCAGTGAACAGAAACTGTCACTAGAGCAAGCTATTATTAGCTCCACCAATTGTGGCTTCGGGGATTCTTTCTATCGAGTACCTGTGTTGGGTGATATACATGATTGCAACACCAGGAACCTGCCAACCAGCATGTACTCATTATCAGCGTATGGGTATCGCTCCGAAGTCCTAGTGCTGAGCTTTAAGGAAGCAAGTATACCTTTCTTATTCTCCTCTTTAAATCTCTATCGCAAGTGGCAACAATGTAGCATTTGTGCTGTTACAGAAAACGAGTCAATTGCAAGAAACCACCACATTTACGGCTAGATTTGCAAGAAACCACCAACTCATTAATCCGTTGCAAAAAACACCGAAAAATCTGTTAAGTCGTTGCAAAAAGCACTTATCGGATGATTTGGCCCATTTAATCACTTTCTTACAAGTGGGGCCAGATTGTAAGGAATTGACTTAGAAAAAAATAACACACACACACACACACACCTAGATCTAAAAAAATAAAAGCAATCAGCTCCTCACGATGATGCCCTCGTCCGCCCGCTCAGATCCGTCGCTGTTGAGCTCGGTTGCGACGGGATCCACCGAGGGGAGGTGCTGCAGCCATGGCTCCTCCTCTGGTCGGGCTCCCCACCACCCTGACCATGCCCTCTAGCGAGGATGATGCCATGGTGGCCCTTCTCCGGCCGCCGTCAATTTGTGGAACTCGTCCTCTGGCAGCGTCCACTCGCTGGCTCTACTCACAGGGAGGGTGTCCCCTAGGGTGGGCATTGTCTCGCCCAGCGAGGGCATGGACGGAGAGGTCTCGTCGCCGCCCGGCGAGGCCCTGGTGCGGCGGGAGGCGGCAGCGTTGGAGAAGGAAGAGAGACAGCAGAGTTGGAGAGGGAAAGGGGCGGCGGTGGTGCCCGGTGCATTGGTGAACTGGCGGAAGCGAGCTACAGGGAAGCCCGATCGGAGCGGCGCGAGGCTATGGCGCTGCCGATGCCAGCAGTCGGAGACGGGCGGAGCCGCCGGTGCGCCAGAGAGAGAGAGAGAGAGAGAGACGAGGGGATTTGATTGTGTTTTTTCTTTTTTGATCGAGGGGTGTCTATGTAAAGAGCTTGGAGAAAAATCTTTTTTTTGCCAAGTCAGCTCTCATGATCTGGTCCCATCTGTCATAAACACCCTTAAAGGAGTCAAAGTGGATGATCAGTGCTTTTTGCAACGACTTAACGGATTTTTTGGTGTTTTTTGCAACGGATTAACGAGTTGGTGGTTTGCTGCAAATCTAGCCGCAAATGTGGTGGTTTCTTGCAATTGACTCTACAGAAAACATGTGGTTTCAAATGATTACACTTGAATCCAATGTTTAACATAAAAGGCAACATAGACCAAAATGACTATTGACTTGCCATCTAAAGATGAACTTGTGTAATCCAAGGCAATAAAGACGGTATTACTTATGAGTAAACTGAAGCATTTTGACTTTTGTTTTTGTATGAATGTGCGTGAATAATTATAAAAATTTATATTGTGAAGCCATTCTTCATGATATTTGATTGTACATTTTCTATATATATATATCAATCAATGGTTGAAGATAGAGAATTCTGACTGCACGCTTTCTAGGAAACATGTATTGATACTAGAAGCATACGCGCGCCTTGCTGCGCCGTTCTACTTTTCTACCGTTTATTTGTTTGATTGTTAATTCACGAATAGATTCCTTGTTGCTCTATTTGAGGTCGGGGGTTGTTTTTCATTTCAAGGGCCTTCTGTGTTTTGGCTTCCATAATTTTGGGGTGAGAAGACCCTTTATTGCATTGCAGAATATGTTCGGATGCTAAGACACACCATCATCTAGTTGGTAGGATATTACTCTTTTTTTACAACTATTGTTCTTCACAAAAATGATATGTTAGCAGCACTCCCAAAAACATATCCAAAGTAGTGGTTGGTGTCACGTATGTCCCAGACCTGCAGGGTTACACCGTAGTACTGGATGGACAAGATAATATTTATCTGCAAAACTAATTCAAAAGTATGATATGCATAACTGAGGTTTCCGATTGTAGTATTCATCTACAACAATCATACAGCTCTATGATTTGACCAACCAATATTTCATAACTTACCTTAGTCACATACAAATAATAATAAAAACACCGATAATAATGGTCTGCAATAACGGTAAAAGGGTAGTGGAAGTGTGAAATACCTGGAAGTTGCAACACTGCACCAAATTATATGGCTTATAGTTTTCAGTATCGATCATTCAAATGCGTAGTTAGAATCAAAATAGAAAGAAAATATTTGAAATAAAAGCAATGGTTTGCACTGACTAACGACAGGAAAGGGAATGAAGCATGTTTATAGCGGCCTCTAAGAGGAAGAGACGAAAATGGGAGGGTAGATAAATAATAGTACAAGTGATTGATCTCAGTTTTCATTTGAATGTAACATTACTGATACATTAATAAGGTCTGGTCAGCTGTGTAAATAAGTGACCCGGTGACAATTAACCAAATTATCTCCACAGGAAAACCTAGTTATCATCTTGTCTTATTGTTTTAGTGCCAATTAAGTTCAGTTAGAGAACATGCGCCTTAGGCATGGAACCATATGCTAATTAATATTCCCTCTATTCTAAAAATATAGTACATACTTTGTTTTGAAAAGTCAAGCGTATCAACGTTTGACCAAGTTTTAAAAATTCAACATCCAATGTACTTTTATAGTTTATTTATTTAGTACTTAGGATATTGATAGTTATTCTAGACACTTCGTCGAACATGGACATTTTTGACTTTTGAAAAAACTAATATGCACTGCATCGTGGAATAGAGGCAGCATAAAGCATGCCATGTATAAACTGACTAAGGTTGTTAATCCGCGAGCACGGACATGGTACTCAAGTAGTGAAGTGTGATGCTTCTAGATTGAAACCTTACACGGTGAGACAAAATCCCGGTATAATGTACTACTTTTTTAGCCCCGAAGCGAGCGAGATTGAATTTGAATCAGGGTATCAAAGAAAGGATGGCAGAGGGAGAGGAAGGAGGTATCGGGAGTTGTACTGCAGACCTTTTTGACCATGGCATGCTGATGAAGGCGACGAAGTTCCGAAGACGATAGCCGTCCCTGTCCAGCGCCATTGCTAGCCGTGGCAGCCTACCTTGTCGACTGCTCCTCTAGGCCCCAAGCGTCGTCGCCATTGGATGTTAATTACCGCACAAAAGAAGGGGAGAAAGATGAAGAGATGGGTGGCATGTGCGGCGTGGTGGTTGACAGGCAAAGCCCGTGCAGCCATGTGGTGTGGAGGAGGCGGTGTGGGCCGGGCATCTGTGCAACCGTGTGGTGTGGAGAAGGCGTTGACGGACTGGCGCCCGTGCAACCATATGACGCAGAGGAGCAGGTGATGGTCCGGGTGCCTATGCAACCGTGTGGTGCGGAGGAGGCGGTGATGGCTCGGGCATACCCCATGAGAGAATGGGAGAAAGATGGAGAGATGGGTGGGGCATGCGGCCTCGTGGTGGACTGACGGCGCCCATGCAGCCATGTCACGCAGAGAAGGCGGTGATGGGCCAAGCTAGCGGTGACCGTGCAGGTGTGCGATGGTACATCACTATGATAGGCGTGAATATGGTTGGCCGCATCATTAATTTCCCTCGTACCAGTTGTACATGAGCGGCATGCAACCCTTTTTTCTCACAAAAAAAAGTTATCCCTATTATCTAAAATAAATATCATGGTTTTAGTTCAGAGAGTAAGTGATACGTAACCCATCAAGTGTTGGACACACATAGTTGGATGGTTGACCCAAACAGTAAAGAATACCTACTGTTGGATGGCTAGGAGGACATTGGTATCCTCTGTCCACCAAAGTTCTTGCTCGCGTTTTCCTGGATTTATTCCAGGCCTTTTGGTGATGTGCGTTCAGTGGGAGGAGACGTTCTAGTCGACTTGCGAAGGTGTCTGTGGCGACTTCGTCAATCTTAAGATGATGTGCAGACTAAGTCTCTCAGAGGTGCTCATAGGGATTGGGCGTGTGCGCATGCGTGCATTTATAGGGATGAGTGTATACTCTTATATGTAAGCGACTTTGATTGTACCATGTTAAAAAATACCTACTCATATAGTAAAAGACCGTGATTTTTCTAAAAAAACTAAGTGATTCGGTAATTCACAGGAGCGGACGAGCTCGCTCGCTCCCGAAATCGAGAAGCGCACGTTTGCATGGGGATGCGGGATGTGTCAGGTATTATGGGGTGTATAGCACAGACGCAAATTAAGTATTCCCTACCATATAGGTAAAGAGCGGACCCACATGCAGAGCTTTCCGCCAGGTACGTGAGAGCTGCGGTGTCCTGTACCAGCCTGCTTGTTCGGTTAAAATGGCATCCGTGACTGACGCCCGGCAGGTCGTTCGTCGATGGTGTCTCATCGCCAATCATATTTTAAGGAGCCCCACATTTTTTGGATTTGCAGAAAAATCATGCAACTTCCAAGGAAGCGACTATGGTAGGAGTGCGGCGATTTGGCTCCCGGGCTCATCTGCACCCGCGCTCACGGAAAAAATCAAAAAAAATACTAGAAAAATTCAAAAAATTCCAAAAAAAATTCGGGTGGTAGATAATTAGGTGCGTGAGGTGCACTGCAAAAATCAACTCGTTTGGACATTTGAGCAAGTCTGTGCAAAAAAGACAAATCGGGTCAAAACAGTTTGTGAACAGTAAACTTTTTCACAGACCCTGATTTTGTCTTTTTTGCACAGACTTGCTCAAATGTCCAAACGAGTTGATTTTTGCAGCGCACCTCACGCACCTAATTATCTATCACCCGAATTTTGTTTGGAATTTTTTGAATTTTTCTAGTATTTTTTTTAAATTTTTTGCTAAACAGGTGCATCTGAGCCCGGGCTCTGCCTTGAATTATCGCTATGGTAGAGATTTCCCTGAAAAAAGAAGAAGAATAGAGATTTTTTCAGCTGCGCGACGAGCATGGCCGATTTGCTGTAGACCATATACCCTCGAGGATTCCGATAACTGGAGCTCCCAGCGCTGGCTTATATGCCATACTACATCCGGAAACTGGAGCACTTTATGTTAACAAATGTACTTGTGTGCCGATGAATAATTAGGCCTCCACCGCAAAAAAAGAAGAAGAGAATAATTAGGCCTCCAAGCGCTGTCCATCAAAATGAACACACTAAATGTCCGTCCGCAGACACCGTTCAAATGTGTCAATGGATAGCGCTAGTAGACCCAGACGTTGAACCATATACATCAACTGTTTGCTGGACATTTAATTTGGTGCCCAAGCTCATCTGCACCCGGTGAACAATAAAATAAAAAATAGCAAAAATAATTCAATAAAACTGAACAAAATTTGAATCCAGGATGATTCAGTGCGCCGGGTGCATGAAAAAATTCGTGGCTAAATGACATTTGAGGAGCTCATGAAAAAAAATGAGATCCGAAAAGTGTTGTTTTCAAAAGTTTCTCATAGGCCCGAAATTTGTCTTCTTTACTGAGAGCTACTGAAATGTCTAAATTCTACAAAATTTGGCACGGACTTCATGTACATGAGCATATCGCATCACCAAAAAAGGATTTGAAAAACTATTTTAATTATTCTACTGTTCACCCATGTGTGCATATACACCCGAGAGACAATATACCACTTCCAAATGTCCGCCTCTTTTTAAAAAAATAAGAAGAATACAACTATTCAAATGTCCAGCATGCAGTCATTGAGCAATAGCAATTTAATCATACATTTAAATCACAAATAAAAACATTGGATGTTCTACAAGTTTTTTAAATTCATCGATCTCAAATTCAAACATACTCCTTGGTCCTCGTAAGTGACCTTTATCTCAAACTTTACCTCCTTGAGTATGACCTTCTTCATCACCACATGCTCTCTTAGATGGGCTGGCCTTTGAGTTTTATCCAACAGTGAATAAATGTGAAGGGTTAGCTCTCTATCCGATAGTACATCGCGACCAGTAGCCACCTTCTTCCACTTGTGAAATCGCGTTGGAAAACTTCATGAGGAATTTCAAAGTAGTGTACCACCGATGTAGCAACGACTTCTCATTGCGATCATGGATCACATCTAAATTATAGGACGTGTAATGCTTGTACTCATGAAACCAATAATGCACATGTTGCCAAAATATCGTGCCCTATTTTTCATGGTTACAAACCCCGTACTTGTGGCTGACCATGCGTCGCATAAGAATGCATTCTCCCTCACCGTTGCATGGATATCAGTCTTCGCCAACATATTTTCAAGAAAAAGATATCCGCGCAGAATAACTAGAAACATTACTGGCCTGTTTTGATTGTGACTATTTTTTCCACATATTGCCATATTATTTTTGGCACACTTGCCTTACTTAAGTTGCTCAAATTCATAGCCACATTTTGGCTTGCCTTAGGGAATGTTGCCACACCTTTTATGTCTACGACATGGAGGGCTTACTACCCATAAAAGAATTGTCTTAGGTGTGGCTAGAACCAAACACCCACCTAATTTGGTCAAACTTGTCTAAGGTGAGGTGTGCAAAGTGTGGCAAGGAACCAAACAACCCTTACACCTTTTTACGTTGTTGTTTTCACCTGCTGTTCAATAAGGAGTTAGTTAGGTAGAAATTCCCTTTGGCACATGGGAGTATATGATCCTGCCATCAAAAAATATATTTCAAAATGTCAAAAAAATCCGAACTCAAATTTGACACGCACATCTCAACATTGTATGTGCGCACGCCAAGTTTCATGAAAAACCGACATTTTATACGCCTTGTGTAAAAAAGACAAAAAAAGTCTCATGAAAATCCTTTTTTTAACACTAAATTTTGTCTTTTATGCATGTGACACAAAAATTGTTGGTTTTCTACGAAACGAGTTTGTATGCACTTAGAATGTCAAGATGTACGCGAGAATCATTTTGTCAGAATTTTGTTACATTTCAAAATATGTTTAAACACAATTTAAAATCCAGGAGCATATGCTCCCATGTGCCAAAACGCCACTCTCGTTAGGTAGAATTTTTAATACATAAACTTGCATAGGATGTACACATATATACATAAACTTGAAATTGACATAAATCGATCCTACAACTTGTGTTTCAGATACTTTTGAGCACATTTATGTCATTGTCGTTAACTCTCCATCAATACTTTTTTGCATATGAGCCGTTATGGTTCACACCCTATCACTTGGACAAAAGTTGTTATGTGAAAACATCTGCATATGAGCATCTTCTAAAAAATGGGCTCACGGAATTTTCCATAACCTATCGACCAGGAAAAATGGTGATGAGAGAAGCACTCACACAGTAAACCCGTGCAACACACATTTTAGATTGAAGACAATTTTCTGGATTAAATATATATAGCATTACATAACATTAACCAGAAATAGCATGTGGTGCAGTGGCTACTGCCGGACACGTGCGACACTCTTGAGTTCGAATCCAAAATAAAATATCACTTCAATTTTTTCAATCTAATGAAAAATACCAAAATCAAGAAGACAAAAACACTTGTTCAAACCTTGATGCAGCGTTTTGGTTCCAAATCAATTATTCTTCTAAAGAGTATAAGTAACGTCTTTCTCCACTATTGACAGAAACTACCAGGTGGTGCAGCGGCTATCACTTTATTTTTGTATAATGGTTTTCCTTTCTTTCCTTGCTACTGACAGGTAGGTATTGAGCGTGTGCCAGCTGAATTAACATAGAGTTAACGAACACACTGGAAATGTAATCAAACGTACCCGAAATACAAATTGTAAGGCCGGCTCGTATCATTTTTTCAAAATTTATATATGAATCTGCACCGAATGTAATTAACGACCAGGAGGCAGGCTATAAAAATGTAATTGATTTTTCAGTAAGCATCAGAGGGAGGGTATACAGAAAAAAGTTCAGTCAACCTGAGGTATCGTATTAAATGGCCCCACCCCTTTGTTGGACACCTCGTTCTGTAGGACCTGTACCACCAGTCCACCCGTACATCATGGTGGAATTCCTTCACGGCAATGCATCGTTCCGTCAAGTTGAGTATACGGTGCCATTACGGTGTATCTGCCATTTATCGCGCTAATACGAATCTGCATTTCCATCAGTCATAACTGCCACCAGCCACGTGACCTTGCTCCATTCGCTCTCATACCAGGAGCGCGCGCGCCCGAGCACGCTATCGCCGCTCTCCTAAGTGATTCTTCTATAAAAATAAGAGATGTAGCCACTTAACCCTTCCCAACCCCAAAGCGCTCACAGTGCTTACAATCGAGGGAGCTTAAATATTGTAGTGACGGTACTTGCACGGGCACAATGGATGCACCGGGCACAGTATATGCAGGGCCACAGAGGCTCTGCTCACATGCAGTACCTATTCATTCACCTGGGAAGGAATTTCAATGCCACAAATGAATAAGGCGAATCGACTAACAACTCAAAAAGGAATGAGTGACACTTCGTTAATCAAAAGCATCATAAAAAATTAAAAATCTTACAGTTTTGATCTTTAATGAGCGATCAAACCCATACTTCCAAATTTTCACTGCAAATGATTCTAGTTGCAAGTTTACAACGCCAAAAGAATATGGTCTTCATAGTAATGACATACTTATGGAGCACTATTTGTAAAGCATCTGAAGCGCCCGCTTAGGCGTCCTGATTGACGCTTTAGTGCAGAGAGGACGCCTTAGACTAGCCAGGCAGGGGAACAGAGATCTCTAGTGGGGAAAAAGGGCTGGCAGGAACACAAGGGCAGGAAAACTGGGCTCATATGTGAAACAGTTACAGGAGTCAGGAGGGGAAAGAAAGAGAGAGAACCAAAACCAGAGATGCAAATCTCCAGGCTTTAAGCCCTCTCCTCTCTAGTCTGGCAGCGGCTTCCTCCTGAGATCTGCACTAGGTTCCTCCTCTCCGGCCACAGCTCCTCCCCCTTCTCCTCTCCAACTGCAGCTCCTTCCCCCCTCCTCTTGCGCAACCACAATATGGCTCCTGCCCTCTCTTTTCCCCTTCCCCTCTCCCTTTGCTCTTTC
Source organism: Aegilops tauschii subsp. strangulata (assembly GCF_002575655.3). Taxonomy (NCBI): domain Eukaryota; kingdom Viridiplantae; phylum Streptophyta; class Magnoliopsida; order Poales; family Poaceae; genus Aegilops; species Aegilops tauschii. The sequence continues at coordinate 75,194,030 of NC_053041.3, forward strand.
TTCCATGCTCAAATCTGCACCAGCTTGTCATGCCTTTCCTGCTCTGTTATGTGTCATGCTATGCACAGCTCGTCTGCTGTTAGGTGCTGCTGCTGCTTCTCTTATAGTAGTTGACTAGTTGCTTACTGCTTAGTGGATGGATTAGAATAATGGCTACTAATGCATATGCTCACAGGTGGATTAAAATCAAGGTATGTATGTCTCACTAAATGATACTCCCTCCTTTTATCCATTTTGATGACAAGTATTTTCGGACGGAGGGAGTACTCTATTCTACAGCCCATCAGGTGCGGATTCTGTCTAAAGGGTCGCCTCGCTTTACGCTTTAGCGCTTAAGCAGTGAGCCCCCAGTAAGCGTCACAATTATTGCTGGTACCTCCACTCTAAGTACACAGAAAGTAACTCAAAGCAGGCAGAATCCTACCTGAGTAATTTTGTCAACGATACAGTCATCAGCATAAGTTCCTTTGTGTGTGCACGCCAGTCTCTAGAACCTAGGGTCCTTTGAAATTCTATGATACAGGGAATCACAAAAAATAAAGGTCAAGTGCTAATGGATAAAAAAATAACAATATCAAACACCTAATCACACATATGTACAATTAGCACAATTATAGAGGCATGAATATACCTTAAAGCCACACGATATTTTTGTCCCAACTTTTCAAGCTCAGCAATAACACAATCAGTGATGCAGAGGGTACCTTCATAACAAGGTCGGGTTTGTCATCAAAGAATTATGCAGTTCAACATACACAAGAAAAAGATAGCACACATCCAAATAAGACAACTGACAACAAAATAATGGCGCTATAAGCTTACATTTTGCATAAAGGCAGTCCATCATTCCTTTCTCCAAATCCAACTGCATAGGGAAAAAGAAGCATCAAGTCAGGCAGATAACTTTCTATGCATGAAGACGAGTCTGACTTGACTGTTAACATCACTAGCATTAGCAAAGCATATGACCAAGGCTATCGGACTAAATCTAATCCCAAACAACCACTTCATCCTGCCCATTTTCTTAGCTATTATAATGGTTTTTTATCTAGTAAGAATTAGTAGCTTCAGTTAATTTAGTGCTGAAGCTTCGCACACCGAAGCATGCCTCGATACAAGCAAATGAAATTATGAGAATACATTAACCGTTGCACATGAACTAGCACACATGCCTAATGGTACAACTCAAACTTGTCGGTAAGAAAAATAAACTCTTCATCTTGCGCTTTGAGCGTTGCTGAATGCAAATTCGAAACTGTCTGCTGTCCAAACGAGGCATTTGTAAGACAAGTTCTGGTGAACACAAATATTTTGTACAATTGAGATTACACGGGGGGCTTCGAATAAGTAAGTATAGACAAACAACAAAGCAGGATAGTTCTTCTTAATGAAAAGATAGCACTTCGTCTTCTTGCTCCGGAAAACAATCTAGGTTTGTTGTTGCATTACAAGTTCTCGAAAGCTACTAGCAGCCTATTTTGGGCCCATTGGCGAGAAAATTGCAAAGATGTTATGAAGAAGGCCCTAGGTCGGCACCCCGACTGCCTGCGGTACAGAGGATTCCCGTTTGTTCTATGCTTCCATGATAATTTTGAATGGAAATGATAAGATGTCACATTTATGAACCTCAAGAGAGCTCAATGAAAATCACCAAGCAACATTGCGCCTACCATATCTAATTACAAGCTCTGTCATCTCTATGACCGTCTTAAAGCCTGACACACACACTTGACACCCTTTAGTGCCCCTATGCATGGGGGTATGGCAGTTGATTGCAGACTAGGATGAGGAGCCAAGGTTCCAACTAAACTACAACGCAAATCTCAGCCAGAGGTACTCATGGGATCCATAAGCTAGTAACTGTGATATTATTGCTGCAAGTAGATTTGGTTGAAATAAATAAATAGAGTTTGGCTAATATTTTGGCAATCTGGTGCTCACTAGAGGATAATGAGCAGGCCATGCACTAACTTTAGTAATGAATTTGTAAAGCTGCTGATGTGCCCTTGTGCCTCCTCCGGGATTGTAACTATGAGGTTGTAATACTTATTTTGTGTTCAAGTGCATTGGCAGTAGTAGGAGAACTCAACAAGTAAAGGCGGTGTAAGGAAAACAAGTGATAGGTGTATGGTACTCCCTCCGTCCCATAATATAAGAGCATTTTTTACACTAGTGTAGGACGTGGATCAAGAGTATCCATGACATGCTGATGTGATGCTTGGTAAACGTTCAAAGCCAATTAACCATGTTGTTTTTGTGAATCGGTGCAATATGTAACATTATTCGATCCTACGTGTGTACACTTTTAGCACTGAACACACATGGTACTAGCTAATTGTAACTATTATTAAAAAATACCAACCAAAGCTCTTGTCAGCGCCTCGGGTTCCATCAAACATGCAACACGGGCATGAGAGAGCAACACCGAGGGCTTGCGACACAGAGTGACAGACATCCTGAGTGAGGGAATGTAGAAAAAAGAAATAGCCCAAGATCATCAAAAAGCACCCGAGGCAAGATGTACTAGGTACATCTACAAGGATTGAAGAAAGAAAAAAGTCCGTTGGCCATGATGTAACCCAACAACTTATCCGTCCATACCCGATGTCTCTCAAGCCCACGATTTTAGTTGCTCACGTTTTGTCTCCCATCCAGAGTGGCTTGGTCCGAAGCATGGCAATCAACTTCCTTATCCATATTTCTTTCTTCCATTCTTCCACTTTACAAAGACTATTGTGTGTATCATGGTTTGCTCTATGCTACTCGACCACTTATACATGGCTCAGCTGGATGCATTTTTTCAACCACATTGTCCCACTAAATGAAGGCTATTCATTATCTATCTTCGCTACAGCCAAGGAGCACATGGTTCCTATTGAGGATCATTTCCTTTACTCGTGTAGGAGTGAAGTTCTCATTCTCAGCATTTATGTAGCTTTAGTTCTGGGCAACCACAGCAATCACCACATGGTCCGTACCCCTAGTTTAGTTGCTACTTCGTATTAATTGCATCATAAATAGAATACCCTACACATGCTCATTCATAAGAATTTGTAACGACTTAATGGGAATTATAAACATGTTGTTTTGAAGCATTTAACTCACCAATAATCACATCGAAGAGTACACTAACTGTAGTGCTTTAAATGAAGACTCTCAACACTATATCATCTCAGCATTTGCATGGAACAAACCTCTGCAACAAGCTCATTCCGAGGAAACAATGATGGATGGCATAGATAGGTAACCCATAATACTCTTTTCTCAAAAATCATTGTGCACATTATATGAGTCTAAAACGGTTGAAGACCTTCAAACACTTGAGCCATGACTAAGTTTCAATTCACACAAAAATTATAGAGACTGAATTTAGACTAGTAAGGTTATAATATGATATTGCGGAGCCAGGAACTATCTGCAACATACCCATTCAGAGTAGAAGAAATTAAACTAGAGTATGCAATAAGTAATGTGATATCATTCCCATCCAATTGTTGATAGTAAACTGAGTAATTACTATCAAATTTATACAACATCCCTTCTCTTTAAAAAAAATATGGAACATGTTTCTTCCACTTTTTGGTAGATAAAATTCTAGCAAAATTCTTGTCCCCATTGGAGTACAATTACATCGAACAGCACACCTAGCAGTTTTTGGGTGGACAACTTTTGCTTCACCATTGTGCAAGTAAGAGCATCTACAGTCGGACTTGGCAAATTCGGCCCCTCAAACGCCCGCGGACGCGTCCGGGCGCGTCCGCGGACACTGACCGGGCACCCCTCAAATCGCGCCGTCCACATCCGTGTATCTCATATCCGAACCCCTGTATCCATACTAAATCATGCAACATCGATCAAACTACGTAGATCAACCGACCGGACATAGAATCGGACATAGGACAGCACAATAGTTCACCAAAAGATCACCAAAGTTCACATAAACGACGGACAACTTTATACTACATCTAAAACTTGAAATGAAATTGAACTTCACCACTTCCGGGCCGGCCCTTCTGGTCGTCGACGTAGCTGTAGTTGTCGGCGGCTGGTGGAGGATCATCGGATTTGTCGGACGAGGAGCCGTCACCGCCGAATGACGAGGAGGAGATGATGACGAGGCCCTTGAGGCGCTGGATGGCCCAGTCTTGCTGGCGCCTGAGCTTGGCCGGCTGAGCCGCCTCCGCCGCCTTCTCCTTCGCCTCCCGCTCGGACTGCTCGATGGCAAGCCGGAGGGCCTTCGCGTTCTTCCGGCGGAGCCGCCGAGCGTCCATCTCCGCCGTCGTAAGTGACTGGCGGTAGACCCTCGCGAGGAGCCGCTCGTCCTCATCGGGCTCTGCCGGTAACCCACAGTGGCGGCGGATAGAGCTCTCCGCAGCGTCCCTGTCCCTTGCCCGCTTCCTCTCGCGGCTGGCGGCACGCGCCTCCGACTCCGGCGTGCGCGTCCAAGCCGGCGGGTCGGGCACAAGCACCCACCGCTGCCATGAGGGGGAGAGGCAGCCGGCGGGGACAGGGGATGGCGTAGGAGAGGCACGGATTGCGCAGGCCGCCTGTCAGAGCTGCCCTGGGCCGGGAGGGACCAGCGCCGGCGTCCGAGCTGCGCCAACGGGGAAACTGCGGCTGCGGCGAGGCTGCAGATCCGGAGCCGCCCCCGGTCTCCACCTTGGACCGCTCCAAGGCGATGCAGAGGGCTAGCTCATACTCCGGATCCAGCTCGTCGTCGGAGCGGCTGCCGGAGCTCGACATTGCGCCGGATTCGATCGAAATCGGTGCGGGGATAGGAGAGGACAGAGAGAGAGAGAGAGAGAGAGAGAGGAGAGAGTGAGTGAGCTAGGATTTCGGAGCGATGAGCGCGAAGGGGTTTTTTGTGGGACATCCATGGGGGTCGGTGGTGAGCAAGGCTTGTCAGGCGGACGCGCCCGGGCGTGCCCGGGCCGCCTCATATCCGCCCTACATTTGGGACGGAAATGAGGGGTGCCCGTCAGCCCGGGCGTTTGAGGCCCGTTTGAGAGCTCCGGTTGGGTTGATATTTTGTGACCGGTCAGTGACCGGACAGCCTTCACCTGTAAATAGAATTTTTGGTATGAGAGGATCAGAATAAAGTAATTGCTTGGCACTGAATCATAGATGAACTGAGAAGAGGAAACCTACCAAAAAAACATGCTCAAAGATTGATGGGCTAAGGTCCAGTTAACCACGTTGCATGGATTTTTCCACGGGAGTAGCCATCCTCAGGACAGCTAGCCCACTTAGCGATTGATTACTGGAAGATGCAACGACCTGACTAATGAAAACGATCTGCAAACGAGATCTGACGGCCAAAATTACTGAGGCGCTGAGAGAGCTCGCTTTAGGCTTGGTTTGACTGTCCTTAATTCCCCAGCATGTTATTTTATGTGGTTCCAATGTGAGTCAACAGTTGCCGTCATGCTGCTACAAGCTAGCACCCAGGTGAACCGTAAGTCCTGAGGCCTCTCAAGCTCATGATTTGCTAGCATGCCACTATCCCAGTGTATAGGGCATGGTGATAAACTCTGTCTCCCTTCCTGTCTCCTTCATTCGATTCTCAGTTTAGAAAATTATGTGCTGGTAAGCTTGCTCTCCCTATGCCACCTTTTATAATACGGTTTGGTTGGATGTGAATGTACAATGTCCTACTACCTCTGTAACTTAATGAGTACCAAGTAAAGGTTCATGATTCTCTACAATGACCAAGAGCAGAGACCATGTGGCCACCATTTTTATTTGTCATGTTTAGTTATCACCACACCCGCAAAAAATGTTTAGTTATCACTACAGTAGTTGAGCAATTATAGTTATCGCTACAAGAGTCATACATGAGCTTATAAAGCTTAGGCTACGAGTGCACTAAGCTCATTTCCTTTCAGAACAGATAGTTTACAGAACCCAAAACGCGGCACATATGTTGGCTTGGCAATTTAGTGCAATGAACCAGAAGCATGCCAAAGCATTGAACCATATGACAACACTTACATATTACATAAAATATATTCTAGAGTATGCAGCATTAACAACACCAAGCAAGCTGGGAAGTTGGCTACAGTTCAGTTCAAAACGAAGGACAACGATACACTTCTTCTAAAGTTCCTTCCAAAATTTATGAAAACAATGCCCTGAGGAGGTTGGTACACAATTTTGAAGTGGTTACAATCAGCTCGATTCAGCACGGCAGTACTCATATCCATCCTAAATCAAGGAATCTGGGCAACTGTGATGGTGTTTGGTACCAGTGCATGGCTAATCAGATTCTTGGTGCTGCACAAGATACCAGTGCATGAGTTAGGTCATGGATTTACCACATCCAAAGTAAAATAAACAGAACATTTTCATGAACAGAAACTACCACTAGAGCAAAATATATTACCTCCACCAATTGTAGCTTCAGGGAGTCGTTCTATCGAGTACCTGTGTTGGGTGATGTACATGATTGGAACACCAGGAACCTGCCAAATCAATATCATGCACATGTTATCAGTATAAGGGGCAAAACTTCGGTGTCCTGGTGCTAAACTTCAAGGAAGCAAGTAAGTATACCTTTCTTATTCTCCTCTTTAAATCTCTATCGCAGGTGGCAACAATGTAGCATTTGTGCTGTTACAGAAAACATGTGGTTTCAAATTATTATTTTAAATCAGTGTTTAACTAAAAAGGTACCACACGCCAAAATAATTACTGACTTGCTATGCCACCATTTATACATTATACTGTGAAGCCATTCTACAAATCTGATGGTGCAATTTCTATCCAAACAATATTCAAGTACTGCTATCTTTTTATTAAGTAGTGGTTGGATATACAGAATTCTGAAAGCACACTTACTAGGAATCGTGTATTTTTGGATGGAGGTAGTACATGCCATGATACGGTACTTGCATTGGCACAGGACAAAGTATATGCAGGGGTATAAATAAACAATAGGGAAGCATCCATAACGAGTGGTTGTACAGGACTTTTTGGGGCTGTTTGGATTGATGCCCTCACACGCCCTACAAAAAAGTTGGCGTTGACCCAGACCCTGTGTACTCATATGGATGGCTACCAATATTTTGGTGCGCCCAAGCCCTCTACAGCACACTAGTTTAAATCTCTGCCAACTTTTTGGCGGTCCGTGGGTGGCGAAAACATTTGCCAATTATTTGGCTAGCCCATGGTTGGCAGGGCGAGCATTGGCTCGAACCAAACAGCACCTTTCATTCGCCCTGGGAGATATTTAGATGCCACAAATGGACATAAATAAAGAATGTAAATCAACTAACAACCCTTCAGGAAAAGGGGAAAATGTCATTGTTGTTGAAAACTTCATAAAAATATTATAGTTTTGATCTTGAAGGAGCGAACAAACCCAAACTTCCAAACTGTCGCTGTAAATGATTTTAGTTCAATCGTTTGCAACACCAAAAGAATATGATCTTGATATAAATGTCATACTTATGGAGATTCTACAGGTATCCAGCTAAAATAAACTATCCTCAACCTTTTAAGCATAACAAATGATGCCGGCACCTCCACTCTAACATAACAAAAGGTAATTCAAAGAAGCAGAATATTACCTGAGTAATTCTCTCAACAATACAGTCATCAGCATAAGTTCCCTTGTGTGTGCACGCTAATCTCTGGAACCTAGGGTCCTTAGCAATTCTGTTACAGAGGGAATTACAAAAATACAAGTATTAGTGAAAAATAAACAATATCATAATAGCACATATGTGCAGTTAGCAGTAGCTCATTTATAGAGAGACGACTTGGCAAATATTACAATAATTATTGGGCATGAATATACCTCAACGCGACACGGTATTTTTGTCCTAGCTTTTCAAGCTCAGCCATAACACAATCAGTGATGCAGGGGGTACCTTCATAAGAAGGCAGGGTTTGTCAGCAAAGAATTATGCAGTTCAACATACACATGAAAAACGGCAGCACATATCCAAATAAGACAACTACGAGCAAAACAATGGCGCTATAAGCTTACATTTTGCATAAAGGCAGTCCATCATTCCTTTCTCCAAATCCAACTGCATAGGAAAAAAAGAAGCATCAAGTCAGGCAGATAACTTTCTATGCATGAAGACGAGTCTGAATTGACTGGAACATCACTAGCATTAGCAAAGCATATGAGCAAGGCTAGCGGACTAAATCTAATCGCAATAAAACCACTTCATCCTGGCCATTTTTTTTGGCTGCCATGGTGGTCTGTTATCTGATAACAATTAGTAGCTTCAGTTTAATTAGTGCTGAAGCTGCTCACACCAAAGCATGCCACGACACAAGCAATGAAATTATGAATACATTAACTGTTGCACATGAACTAGCACACATGACTAATGGTATAACCCAAACTCATCAGTATGTAAAATAAACTTCATCTCATGTTTTGAGCGCTGCTGAATGCAACTTTGAAACTGCCTGCTGCCCAAACGAGGCAGTTCAGTTGTAAGACAAGTTCTGGTGAACACATAAATACGTACTTTGTAGTGTTGAGATTACACGGGGGCTTCCAGCAAGTTAAAAAAAAAACAACAAAGCAGGCTAATTCGACCTTGTTCTGGATGGAGAAATTGATGAAGTTGGTGTCGACGATGACCCGGTAGGGCGGCCCGAGCGCCATGTTGTAGCTGAAGAAGAGCGCCGACGACACCTGCGGCCTGCGAGCACACGCCGATTAGATCAAGAATAGCAACCCCCAAAACAGGCCCCCCGAAATCCAAGCACTCACACATTCCGGCCGAGCTTCTCCTTCTCGGTGTGCTTCTTCCGCGGGTCCAGCACCTCGTCCTTGTACCTAAGCCGACCGGCGCAAACCTCATCTCAGGGCCCCGAGACCACACGAAACCGCGAGAAATCGCAAAGGGGAACGGGGATGCTTACTTCTTGATGGTCTTCTTGCTGATGATCTTCTTCACGGCGGCGAACTTGGCGCCCTTGCTCTTCGACTTCCCCATCCTCCCTCGAACCGAAGCCCTAGCACCGGCTGTGGTCCGCTCCGCTGCGCTCGAGTGCTCGACGGCGGCGGCGGGTCCGTGGGATGATGGCTCCCGAGGTCGGCGAGGGGGCGAAGGCGGCTGGCTTGTGGTATCTCCTGGGCCAAGCCCTTCCCTCTATCGGCGTCTGACTGGGCCGGGCTGGGCCGGGCCTAAACCCTTGGGCCGCGTGTGCCCTTTCTGTCTGTCAGTCATCGCCCATGCTCCCAGCCCAACTTGGAAGCCATTCCGCGATGTTCCTCCCCTGATCCCCCACCCGAGTCAGACGGCGGCGCGGTTCCGGCGCGCCTGGCATTCTGCGGTGACCCCCGCAATCTCCGTCGAGCGCGGCAGGGAGGCGCGCCCACTGCGAGGCCCGGGCTCGCCGCGGCTCTGACGGTCTCGGCATCCGCTCTCTCCCCTGACTCCGGCTAGGGTAAGATGAGGAACTGAGGAATCACCGGTCCATTCAGTTGTGGTACTACTGTACTAATGCCACTACCTTTCATCAATTTTCTGATTATCTGTTGCTCAATGGTTGATTTGAACTTGAATTTGGAATTGTTAGATTTCAGAGAAAGGGGAGGTTTTTCATTTTATCAGGTTCTTGGTAGCAATGATGTGATATGGGTCATTTGGTTGAATGAATTTGTGGGACATCATTTTACAGACAAATAGTATAAATCTGCATTATTGCACTGCTATTAGCCTGATAGCCTCACAGCAAGAAATTTCCTATTGTGTTAAGTCTTCTCCTCGCGACAAAGACTAGCAAGCACTCTTTTGCTCTGCAAGATAATTGAAACCTCTGGCGACCTTTGCAGAACTTGCTTCGCTACCTGCTGGTAGGGGTTGAAATGAAGGATTTCTTAACAATTCATTTTCTCTTATGGTCTGCCCAGGCTCTAGAATTTTCGTGGCCCCGCCTGTTGTAGAATGGCGGCGGCAACGCTGCGTTGGGTGATCCAGATGCACCGGGACGTGCCGCGGGCTGCACGATTCTACGCAGAAGGGCTGGACTTCAGTGTCAACGTCTGCACACTCCGTTTTGCAGAGCTCCAGTCAGGGCCGCTCAAGCTAGCGCTCATGCACACAAATGACAGGTTCAGAGCTGCACTACCATCTCCTTGTGAATTACTATAGTTCGTAGGGGTTTGAAGGGTTAGGTGGATGTGGCTGTGGAGGTGTTTGATGGAATGTCACCGAGGCCCGAGGGGATCCTTGCTATGGCATGGCATGAATGTGTTTGTTCAATTCCATGTGTGAAGCATTTCTTTTAGTCATCTCCTGAATAATTTATGGCATATTGGGTGTGTCCAAAGAGATAAAACCTAGGCAGCAACTAACTGATTCATGCCTGAAAATTTGAGCTCCATGACAAGAAATTATTTGCCTGTGGATATGAACTGGATGCTAAAGTCATGGTAAAAAAAGCTGGTTGCTTAAGTTTCCCCCCTCCCCCCGCTAATTTCAGTTTCTTTATTCGCTACAGGTTGCAAATGGGCATCACAGATTCATGTGTTTTGACTAGGTCTGCAGAAGAGTCTGTTTGTTAATTTCGTCACTTACCCTAAGTAGTATGCATATATCCAATATGTATCAAATAGTAAACACACATTGTGGGTCTAACAGATTAACACTGCTCTCAAGCATACATGAGTGCTGCATCTGCTTCGTTGCTGGTTTGCTCATTATTTTGGAGTAAAATATCACCAAGCTGAGTTGTATCCTTTTCTTGCTGCATTATATAAGAACTCTTTGCAAAGAAAGCATACATACTATGGAAAATACCCTTTGGAACATGGTGGTAATTACACCTGATAACTGATTTTACTTTTTAAAAATTTCGGAAAAGGTCAAAACGTTCCAAAACTTTTTTCCCAACAAACTTGAGCTGTTGTTTCTGTCGTACAAAAATATTCTGTAACGAAATATTCTCTGACAAAAATGACAAATTGCCCAGGACATATAGCGTGAACAGTACCTCGTATATAGTGAAAAATTTGTTTTTTAACATCCACAACAACATGAAAGTCATATCTTCACGAAAGATTTTATACGAGTGCAACCATAAATCTACTTTGTTTGCAAAAAGTTTCAGATTATTATTTTTTACTTTCATACAAATTACTAACGTTCCCATCCTACATAATATACCTCATTCATCAGTATGATGATTTGAGATCCTCTATGTATCAAATATCAAATGCACATTGTGGCTCTGACAGACTAACACTGCTCTCAAGCATACATGAGTGCTGCATCCGTTTCGTTGCTGGTTTGCTCATTATTCTGGAGCAAAATATCACCTAGCTGAGTCGTATCCTGGTTCTTGCTGCATTGTGTAAGTACTCTTTGCAAAGGAGGCATACATATTATACTGCATTCATCAGTATGATGATTTGAGATGCTCTAGGGAATATGCACTGTACGTCTGCCTAATTTATACTCCCTCCGTTCCAAAATAGATGACTCAACTTTGTACTAACTTTATACTACAATTAGTACAAAGTTGAGTCATCCATTTCGGAACGGAGGGAGTACTAGAGAACCTTTTAAAAATAAAATAAGAGTTCAAAAATGTAATCTCCTAATTCTGCTGGTGTCCTGGATTCAAGATAGGTTATATTGTATTTTATTCTCGGGTTATTGTGTTACTTTGGCTCTGAGATAGCTAGGGTGGTAGGGTAGTCTATGAAAATGCGTGACTGAATTCATGTCTCATCCTTGGAGATTTGGAGTTTGTCTAGTGTTTCTTGTGGATTTCAAATATGATCATCCTATGGATATGATTTATGTTATAAGAGGACTTGGCCATGTTCGAAATATGTAGCTGTGCAATCTATAAATTATGCATCTTAGCCTATTTTTGTTGCGACATTATAATATCATTTTGCAAGTAACAAGCTGCTTTTGTCTGAATATCCGTACATATGTGCAGTACCCTTGCAACGCAGAGAGCCTATTCTTCGATGCTGTCCTTCACCGTACCAGACATAACCAGCACAGTAACAAAACTAATGTCTCTCGGAGCGGAGTTGGACGGGCCGATCAAATACGAGATCCATGGGAAAGTATGATATCCCTCGACATCTATACGTGATACTAGTACTCATTCATGGTTTCTTCTTACATCATATTTATTTTTAATAATGCAGGTTGCGGCCTTACGATGCATCGACGGCCACGTGCTAGGCCTGTACGAGCCAGCCTGAAGAACCTGTTTCTTCAAACATGCTGAATGAGAAGCCATTTTCATCGCTCGCAGATTAGGGATACGTGTGCTTGTTTCTTGTGGCAAAGTAGATAGATGTTTTGCCAGCGCAAATGGCTCGGTGTACAACTTCTGGGAGGTTAGGGGTGCTGAGGAATTTTAGGGGGTGACTGTGATGCTGCTCACTGCTTGCCTCATGCTGCCACTGGTGTTGCACATTTTGCGGCGGGTGCGTAAAAGCAGCAGCTCGGGATACTGGCCAAAGCCAACCAGTTCATCCGTAGGGTGACTGTAAACGCACATTGTATTCGCTGATCCTGGTTGATCATGGCCTGGACTATTACAGGCGTGTCAGTGCTCTTTGGACTAACTCTGCTTTAAGGCCGTGATGGTTCCAAAACTATATAAATAAAGAAACACCAGGTATAAACTTGTCTTCCCATAGCAGTCAGTTTGGGCCTTTTAATCTTCCTAAAATCTAAAAAGCGGCCGGCCACCAACTAACAGACACGGGCGGCTGATAACTGGCCGTTTGATCGCGCCCAGATCCGCCAGGTGCCACCTGGTCTGGATTGGCCCCGCACCGCGGTCGTGGGCGGTTGTCCATATCCGGACGTGGGCAGGCCCACCTGTAAGCGGTAGAGAAGGGGAGTAGTGGGGGTCGTGGGCGGCGGTTTTCGAAATGTGTGCCTGAAATCCCTCGCCGCAGCGTGCTCTCTCCCCATTCCGGCTTCGTCTTCCTCCTCGCAATCCTCTCCACCGAACGGGGCGTCGCGGCGGAGTGCTCAGATTGGCGGCGGCTTGCGGGTGGTTCTCCTCGCGGGGGAATCGCTGGTGCTCCTCGCCGTCGGAGGTATGCTCGCCCTCCACTTCTACATGCTTCTCCTCCCTCTCTCTATCTCGCGGAGCGCGGATGGTGCCGAAATGTGAGGGGAATGCTCTCTAGGGTTCGGGAACGGCGCGAACTACCCCCGCTTATCCTCGATTTTGGTCACGTTGAGTTCCCTTCTCCTATCTCGTAGCACGCGCCCAACGGTGGTCGGGATCTACAAGGAGGCGTAGTTCACGGCACGGGGGTGGCTGGCCAGGGTCAACGTGTAGTTGGCCAGGGTACGCGGTAGTCGTTAGGTAGAAGGGATGCATGTCCACGGCGCCCGTTGCGCGATTTTAGGGCGATTTGACTGTTTAGTTCATGCTTCGTTCAATTTTGCAGAGGTTTTGAGATCTGTTCATGATTCTTAGTCATTCTGCAAGTTGTATTAGATGTGCGCAATGTTGTGTGCAATGCATTGGCTTATTTTGTAGTTTGTGTTCAGTAATTTAAGTGGTTAGTTGCACAAAATTCTCCTCAGTTGGCTGCGTCCATATAGTACTTGGCTGTCCATATGCTCTGCAGTTGCAGCAGTTGTTTTGGTCAGTTGGCTCACTGTTTGTACTAGTTGGTTGTCTATACGGTGTTCAGTTGCACAAGTTGCCTGCTCAGTTGGCTGCATCACTTTTTACTAGTTGGTTGTTCATATGTTATACACTTTGTGCTAGTTGCTGTACTTAGTTGGCTTTGCTGTTTCCCCCTCTGTTGTGTGCAACTAGTGACTCTTGTTTGTGCAATTTAGCACCAATGCTTGCCAGTTTTCCAATACAGTCTACCCAATCCACCAGCCTTGTGGTGGCTGTGGTGGTTCATGTGTTTTCTCCTGCTTTGTGCAACTAGGGCCCCTTGATTGTGCAAATTAGTACCAATGCTTGCCAATTTTCCAATTTAATTTTTCTCAATGTGCAAGTCTTTGTTGTGGATGTGGTTGTTTTCATGTGTTTCCCCTCATATGCAACTAGGGACGCTTATTTTTGCAAATTAGCACTAATGGGTTGCTAATTTTTCAATATAGTATACCCAATTGTTTTGCTGGATTTTTTGCTTTGCATTTTTTGCTTGTTCCAATTTGCACAAGTTATCTTACTGAGCTTGTTGCCTTTAGTTAACTATTTTCTGCCTAGTTATTACTTGTCACAGTTGGCAAGTAATACCTAGGCAGAAAATAGTTAGTTGGCTTATATGCTGTCCAGTTTGCACAAGGTTTACTGCCCAGTTGGCTGCATCATTGTAGTAGTTGGTTGTCCACATGTTTTTTGGTTTTTTGCATTTTGTGTCCTGCTTATGTGTAGATGTCTGCAGATCAAAGCAACCTTCTATGATTTCTCTAGTTTGTCTCCGCATCTTCTAACTATGTTTTCTTTTGTTGTATTTCCTCCCGCAGGGTAAAAATGGTTATAATAGGAGGAGATGCGGATGGCAATGAAGAAGATGTATTTTTTTCACTTTTTCTGTGTTTTTGAGTTGTTTTCAACTTATGCACATATGCTAATGTCCTTTTTTTTCATGTTTTCTTTTTGGGTTGCTTAATCAGCGTTCTGGAAGTCAGTCGCTTCGCCGGAACTCGAAGCGTCCTGCTAATCGCCAGCCACGACCTGCGCGGAGTGTTGAGCAGGGAGAGGATGTTGAGGTAAGTGGCATGCTGATGACACAAGCCCATTTTTCGGTTTTGTTTGGGTCATATAACTTTTTTTCCCATGCTCATGTTTTTTATTTTTTCTTAGGATGTTGATCAGTTCCGTGTTGTAAAGCAGACTAGACGTGCAGCACTTGGAAAGGGAGTTGAGTCATCTTTTAGGGTAAGTAAATTCTCGAATATAAGTGTTTCTCGCTTTTTAGACGCTGATGAAATTATGCATCAGTTCTCACCACTATTTTTGTTTTTATTTTGTCAATAACAACCTTGTAGTTGACATCTCTAGTCATCTTGATCTAAATACAGTTGACATTAGTTGGCATTAGTTGGCATCTTGTAGTTGACAAGTTGGCTTCTTTATAGTTGACATCACTGGTCATTTTTTTGTGCAGGCAGCAGTTGCTGGAGGAGCTCTCGCATCTTCCGCAACAGATGCTGAGGTATGTGGTTTTTGTGTGTTTATGAGCTATTGAACAGTTCCTTGCAAACCTTTTTTTAGTTGCTGTTATCTTGTTTGCAATATCATTTCTTATTGTTGCACATCCGCTAGAACTTTTTGTAGTTGCCAGGTATCGTATATTTTCTTAGTTTTTTTTTGAAGGTTGCACACTGGCAGTCTTCAGTTGTCCTCATGATCTTTATTAGTTGCACAAATACATCATATTAGTTGGCATGATCCATTTTATGAATATATAGCTTTTTCCAATACTGAATCCAAATGATGATTGCTAGATTTTTTTCATTCTTGTTTTTTCTCTTGTTTTTTATGTTTCCTTAATGTTTTTATATTCTCATCAACAGGCCAGCGGTGAAGGAGTTGAGGTGGCTGCAGGGGAAGATGTGGAGCGACCATCACAAGCGGGCAGGATAAGGGCATCACCAGGGCGGTTTGCAAATTTCAACGCCTCTCTAACCCCACTACAGAAGTCAGAGCTAGTTTCGAGGTTGTTCGGGGGGCTATTGAACTTATCAGACACACTTCCAGCGGACCTCACTAAGTTCCTGGTGCAGTCCTACCAGCCACAGACCTCTGAAATGGTTTTCCCAGGAAGGGGAAGGATCCGTGTCGATGCTGACAGTGTTCAGAGGGTATTTGATCTCCCAAACAGGGCTCAAAAAGTCAGATATTTAGTTGACAAGGATGCCACTAGGAGATTCAGACAGGCTTTCAACATAACTGGAAATTCTCATCCCCGGATCACTACATGGCTCAAGATGATTCAGGATATGGCTGGAAGAACGGATGACACATTCTTTATGGCCTGGCTTGCGGTTGCCTTCGGCACTTTTCTAGCACCAACCACGGCCTTGAAGCTCAGCCCAGAGTGCTACGGACTTGTGCTAGATCATCAAATGCTCAAGAACACAAACATCTGCCTCTTTGTAGCAGAACACATTAATGAAGCTTTCCGGAACATGGACCAGGAGAAGCAAACTGTCTGCTGCTGCTTGTATCACTTGATGGTTAGTGAAAACGACCACTTCCATCTGTTCTTGTTCTTTTTGTGCAGTTATAGTTTGCTCAAATACTCATAATAATAACTGAACTTGGCTTTTCTTTTGTTGGGTCTGGTGAAGATACTATACCTTGATGCGCTTGTCCATGACATCCCAGTAAGCAACTGCGCGATACGATCGAATGCATGGGATAGTACTCTAATTGCCAAGGTGATCAAGAAGGATACCATCTCTCCTGGTATGTTCGGCAAATTACAAGTGAGTTCTCTTTGTCTTTTTCCAACAGTTTTTTCTTTTTATGTTCTTTTGATGTCTGGTCACTTTTTTGGAAATTGCACAAAAAACGGTCATCAGTTGGCACAACAATGCATGTAGTTGCACAGCTTGTACCTTTAAGTTTGGCATCTGCACACATGTTCATTTTAAATGGGCACACCATCTTTTTTAAGTTGCACAATTTTACTAATCTTGTTGCACAGATGTGTGGCATCAGTTGGTAGAAACTTTTTTTAGGTGCCATGTGGGTTGCACAGTTTTTGTGTCTTTGTTCAGTTGCATATATGTATAATCGAATTGTCTACCCCAGTATCTTGTTGTAGTTGCATAGGTTATAATGTTTGGTTTCGTTCAACACACAAATCTGTTTTGATAACCTTGTTCTTTTCTTTTTCTCTTTTTTACATCAGCTTAAAGAGGAGTATAGAGGCACGGAGCAGACACCACTGTTTGGTGGAATTTTGCAAGCTGAAGCATTCGTGGCATCCAAGTTACCAATAACCTACAATCCGCATGTTAGTGTTTTGCATACAGAAATTTGTACCACTTACCAACATTTTTCTTTTTGGCTGGGATGTATGTTCAGTTGGACATGTATAACTTTTGTAGTTGCGAGAATACAGGATTCAGTTGGTGTGATGTATGTTCAGTTGCACATATAAGCTTCTGTAGTTGCACATGTTCTTTTGGACAGTCAAAGTGTTCATTTACAACCATTGACATCAACTTGGCAGAATGCATGTTTTTAGTTTGTGCCACAGTGCTTGTGTAGTTGGCTAGAATCATGTTTTTAGTTGGCCAGAAAGTGTGTATTAGTCGGTTTTTGCTTATCACATCATGGTCAGTTACAGACATTTTACTTTTTAATTTTTTTTGTAACTGAATCAGTACTGAATCTTTTTTTTGTGTTGATGCAAAAAAAGGCAAAGATTGCGAAAGTGGTCAATGACCTGTGCAAGGTTGTAACTGAACAGGTTGGCACCTTCATTGAAGCAGTTGCCAAGATCGATGACGAGGAACCGGATATTGATCCTTACGTACAGCAGCCATCAATGCAAACCGGGGCGTCACGCCGTGCTCCAAAAAGAAAGAGACGGGGGTCAACTATACAAGAAGAAGAAGAGTTTGTTGAGGATGAGTCAGAAGAAGATGAGGAAATGGAAGCAGCGATAGATGTTGACGATGACGAGGACACAGATGCGGATGAATCAGAGGAGGAGGACAAGGATGAGGATGACAATGAAGAAGATTCAGAGGAGGAGGAGGAGGAGGAGGAGGAGGAAGAGGAGGAGGAGGAGGAGGAGGAGGAGGAGGACAAACAAGAAGAGGACAAAGGAGAGGAGGAGGACAAGGAAGAAGATAGTGAGGCAGAGGAGGAGGAAGAAGAAGGTGAGGCCAAAGAGGGGGACGGGGACAAAGGTGCAGCAGTTGATGGCAGTGAGAGGGGAGAAGACAAAGGCGCAGCAGTTGATGGCAGTGAGAGGGAAGAAGACGACGATGAAGAAGACGAGGATGGTTATGGTGATGATAAAGGGGGATCCAATGGAGGCAGCGACAGCAGCGATGATGATGACAACGCCCCTGGTTCTGGTGGTACAGGCGGCAACACATCCAGGAGGACTAGCACTTCTGCCACCCCTGCCACCAGCAGCAATTCATTGAGTAGCAGGAGCACACTACAGATGTTAATTGACAAAACTTGCTAGAAAGACAAGGATTTGCCTAAGTCAAAGAAAAATGACGAAGCAGAGTCTCAGTGCAGCATTGATATGTTCAAGCTCTGCAACTTGAAGCCAGCTTTGCCAACCACCTTTCCTGTGCCAGATTTTAGCGACCAAGATATGTGTGAGAAGATCAACTTTGCCATTGACAAGAGCCTGTTCTTATCAAGTGATGCTGAAAAGAATCAAATTGACATGGAGGAAGCAGGAAAGGGTCTTGACTGGGTTCATTCAAAGGGAAAATACAAGGAATATTTGAAGCATCTTCCAGACCTAAGCTCCGGCAAGAGCAAGGCAGCATCCATGGCAAACCCTCACGTGGTCCAGAAGCGTAAAGCAGTTTCAATGAAGAAGAATCTGCAGTTGCCTCAAACCAAGGAGAAGATGGTGAGTGCAGATGCTAAAGTAAGTATGGTCAAGGAAGCTGTGCTTCAAACTGATATGCCAACTGTAGTGAACAGAGAGCCAACCACCATCACAGGAGTTCAATAGATCAAGGGGAAGACTCCCCTTTCAACAGTCCCACCAAAACCACCTAAGCAGCAAATGATTGTCAAGTTTGCCAGGGGCACAAAGGGGGAACAGGCCACAAAAGGTTTGGGGTTCAGAGACGAGAGAGAACTGCGAGCCGCAGCCATTGATGCAGGGGTGCCAAGTTCTGCTAGGTTGCTGCCAACTCAGACTGGAAAGATGCCAACTACAGATACCAGTGTGCCAACTGATGTGTCAGTTAGCAGCGTGGTCACAGTCAAAACCACCACAACTGCTCAGGAAGGCACCACTGCAACTGCAAGCCCCAAGGTGCCTACTCATAGAGATGCTTCAATGCCAAACACAAAAGGAGGTGATCCTACTACCAAATTGCCGTCCCCAAGAGCCAGCACATAGCAGCCAAGCAAGCCTGCATCACCAAGAGCTGACTTTCAGCAACCATTAACACAAGAGGAGGTGTTCAACATGATAAGTAGGTGCAAGCCTCCAAGGCCGCCAACTACAACACTATTGCGAACCAAGTCAGTGAACGATGCACCCGTGTTTGTGCCGCAAGGAGATGCCCTGGTCCTTGAACCCATACGAAGATCAAAGTCTTATCATGGTGACGGGTTCTGCGATGCACCATCTTTTGACCTCGGCATAGATGGTGATGCTCCAGCACCTGCTCCAGCAGCAGAAACAGCGGAAGCCAGTGTGATTTGTATTGATGAGTGTGAGTTGGACCCAGCAGCTATGAATGAAGGATGCGCTGCTGCTGATGCTGGCAAGGCAATAGCTCAAGAGCTAGATGTTGGATCACCAGAGAATTGCCACACCCCGATATGCGCAGAACCAGAAGCTGGCACGAGCAGTTCTTCGGGACCACCTATTGCACGAAGACAGAGGAGGGTAATAAGGCCCGCAGCATCTCAAAGGTCTCCATTCATTGACTACAACAAGAAGAAGACTTTTAGCTCCAATGAGGCAGTGAACAAGCTTTACGCTGCCCTCTTGTATTGGGTCAGGCATCACCAAGGAGCAAATGATGAAGCTACCAGGTAAACTAACTCCGCACAGCCTACATACATATCTTTTTCAGTTTGCACAGGACCAGCCACTTAGTTGCACAGAAAGCATAGCATGTTGCACAGAACAGGGCTTTTAGTTGCACACTGTTCTGTTTTCAATTTCATGCACATTTTTTTTTGCTGCTGTGACCCTTCGAGCTAACTTGTCTTTTTATTGCTTTAAAAAAAATTCAGCCCTGAGATAATCAGGTATGGTGCTTTCTACATTTCTTTAAAGGAGTTAGTTGATTCGATGAAGCCGGTTCAATGGCTGTCAAAAATTGTTATTGAGACTGGAATCTTACACATCATGGATAACTTACCAGAAGGGTCAAAGAAGGTTGTTATGCCACTGAGGTTTTCTGTAAGTTTTTCCAAAACCTTCTTTACCCTCATCTTTGTTCTGTAGCACTTTTTTTGTTGACCAATTGAGGGAGGCCTTTCATCTACTAAGGAGTTTTGAGCCATGCTTTATAATCTCTGCAGATGAATTTACAGCAAGGGATCCACAACGTGAATGAGATAAACAAGAAGTTTGATTACAAGAACCGCCTCGACAAGAAAGACTTGGTGAGTGCTGTGCCCACATGGTCCATCTCTTTTAGTTCGCACCCACAGCATGTTCAGTTGCACATGACACATCTGTTAGTTGGCACATAATTGTTGCAACCTGTTTTTAACTTGACCAAGTCTTTTACTGTTTTTCTTAGCTACAGCCTGTATTTGTGTCTGAAATCGTTCACGCTTGCAGGTCATGCTGCCAGTGCTCGAGTGCGCTGATGTAACCGATAAGGAGGGAGGGAGGCATTATTGGGTCTTCAATGTCAACTTGAGGGACGGGCGCTTCGAAGTTCTTGACTCAAACAGGACGCTGGACAACATTGAGCTGATGACCACCGCCTCTACCATCGCGGGGGCAGTACGCCAGCTATGGAGGAAGCATTACCCAAAGTTCAGCATCGAGCACTTCCAGATTATTGACATTGACGTACCGAAGCAGCTTGGCAAGTAAGACAATAAGCATGTCATTCTTCCCAATTTCTTACCATCATTTTGTAGTTTTTAAATTTATCTATATGTGCAATCTTTAGTTTTTTAAGACACAGTACTAGTCTGCAATCTGTTTATCATTTTTATGAGTTTGTAATGGATTATCTAGCCAGTTGCAGAGTGGCACATAAGTAGTTGTACACTGGCACATAAGCAGTTGCACAGTGGCACATAAGCAGTTGCACAGTAGAACATAAACAGTTGCACAGTAGAACATAAGCAGTTGCACAGAGTGCATTGTCTTTATTGGTTTTATTTTTATGTGACAAATTTTCTTTCTTGTCCATCGCAGTAATGAGTGTGGGTTGTTCGCACTGCTTAACGCCATCGAGTGGAATAGTAGCCAACTGCCCAACTACGAACCCAAGGAAGTACTCAACATCAGGAAGAAGCTGGCATATGATTGGGTCACCAGCGTGCACAACACCGCCCCATGGAGGAAGTTGCTGAGATACGACAAGGACTAGGTCAGTACTCTTTTTCTTTCTCTGCTCCATGGAGGAAGTTGCTGGTTTGCACAATTTTTAAGCAGATTTTGTAGTTGCACACTAGTAGTAATTCCGTTTGCAACTCAATATCATCACTTTTGTTGATACATTAGGAGCACTGGACATAAAATTGTTGAACAACTAAATATTTAACCAGTTGCCAACAAAGGCACAAAAGCAACATTTTTTTACACAGTGCATGAACTAATTCAAGGAGCATAAATTAGATAAAGAGAAATCATAGATGCCGAATTTGTCCACTTGGTCCCAACATTGCTAAAAAAACATCATTCTTTTCCTTTTTTGTCTCAAAGTTACAAACGATGAAACAGAATCACAGTAGCCTGAGTGGACACACACCAGCAGTGTGCTCTGTAGATTGGCACTGGCTGCATTTGTTTTTCTTCTTTGGGTGTAGCTCCAGCGCCGATTTGTACCGTCGACTCTTTGCCCTACCCTTTGTAGTAGACCTTGGAGGATCCCTGGGCACAAAATCATCAGAAGCTTGTGCAGGGGATGCAGCCTCCAACGGGGCAGTAGGACCATCATGATCACCTGTGTAATAATCATATAAAAAATTTAGTATTTTTTTTGTTGTGCAACCAGCACTGATGTTCTCTGCAACCACACAGCCCATGCTGTGCAACTAACTGGTTGCTGTGTGCAAGTTAAGTTGAAAAAACACCTGTAGTAGCACGGCCCGTCATGGTACTTGGATTGTAATCGCCTATGGGCAGAACAGGAAAAACAAGTTAGATTTTTAGCTTGATCCTCAAACTAACACAGCGCACGCAACTAGGCAGCATGTTCTGTGCGACTGGCACTATGATATGTGCAACTGAAGTCACACACCCTAGTTTTGTTGGGAGTTGGGGAAGGTATTTTACCTGGGTGATGAGCCCCCTGAGTCCTGCCTGTAGGTCCATTGGGAGTAGCACGCAGGGCACTGCTAGTTGGGCCAGGCGGGGGAGGAGGTCTTTGAGGGTTGGCATCACCTATAGCCAGAACAGGACAAACAAGTTAGTTGTGTTATTTTTGATGCTCGAACTAACACAGCGTGCGCAACTAGGTAGCCTGTTTCTGTGCAACTGAGCACCATGATGTGTGCAACTGGAGTTACAGACCTAGTTTGATGGGGAGTTGGGGCAGGTAATTACTTGGACGATGAGCCCCCTGAGTGCTGCCTGTAGGGCCATTGGGAGGAGCACGCGGGGGAGGAGGTGGCAGAGGATGCCGTGTACAGCCAGGAGGTGGAGGAGGTCCTTGAGGGTTGACATCACGTATATCCAGAACAGGAAAAACAAGTTAGTTGTGTTATCTTGATGCTTGAACTAACACAGCATGCGCAACTAGGCAGCCTGTTCTGTGCAACTAGCCACCATGATGTGTGCAACTGGGCACAATGATGTGTGCAACTGAAGTTACACACCTAGTTAGATCAGGAGTTGGGGCAGGTAATTACCTGGATAATGAGCCCCCTGATTGCTGCCTGGAGGTGGAGGAGGTCCTCGAGGGTTGCCATCATCTGATGGCCCCGTGGCAGCAGTTGGTTTTTTCTTTTTCTTGGACTTGTTCAGGTGGCCGATCTCGGTACATGCTGCGCGCATATGCTTGTATACAATAGCTTGTGCTGGATCAGAACCACTCGCAAACTTTGCTAGTTTCCGAAAATCGTATATCATGTTCCTCTCCCTTATCTGCTTCTTTGATTGAGGAGGCATTTCATCCGGTTGCTCATAACCAGTCCCTGGCGCACTAGGTATAGCAGTAGGTGTCCACCGTCTTAGCAGGTACCTTTCCGGTATGACATCAACTCCAATATGGGTGAACACCTCGAGGATGTGGCAATAGAGGATGCCGTCCTTGTCCATTTTACAGCACTCACACAAATAGGAACCCTCCTCCACCCCTGCCTGCACCAAGTAGTTTCGAGAACCATATTTGGCAACAAATTCC
Source organism: Aegilops tauschii subsp. strangulata (assembly GCF_002575655.3). Lineage (NCBI taxonomy): Eukaryota > Viridiplantae > Streptophyta > Magnoliopsida > Poales > Poaceae > Aegilops > Aegilops tauschii. The sequence goes on from NC_053041.3 coordinate 75,217,219, forward strand.
TGGTTCGGTCTGAGCTCAAATATATCAGCACCAACTTGGAATGCATTATAACGTCCAATCAGCTCAAACTCTTCTCTGAACTTGCGGTAAAGGTCCCTAGTATAGGTTTGTAAGCTTGCTTCTCTATTGGGAAGTTGGACCACAGCTCAATCTCAAGGTGTTCTGTCCTGTAATCATTGCAGCCTTCCTTGGCAAGGATGTGGTTCTGGATTTTTTCATATTGTTTGACGAAGTTCAGCATTGAGTTGTGTGGGTTCACATATCTTTTCAGGACGGCGTTGAACCCCTCACTACGCTGTGTAGACTGTAGGAACGGGAAGAACCTGTGTTTGAAGTAGCACGGCACCCAAGTTGACCTATATTCGTACAACTTCTCAAAGTGCGTGTGTGTCATAGCCTCGTACTTCATCATTAACCCAGCCCATTTCTGCTCAAACTCGTCTATAGTGAAGCTGAAGTCAACACACTTGTTGAAATCATCAAAGAGTCCTGGATTCCGGTACAGCAGCCAACCAACTTTTTTCTGAGCCTTTTTCATGAAGTGCCATCGACAACAGCGGTGCACGGTGGTTGGAAATATGCTCTGTATTGACTGCCTCATTGCACCATCCTGATCGGTGATGAAGTTGTCAGGAGGTTTGCCATCCATAGCCTCTAGGAATGCTCCAAAGACCCAATCAAAGCTCGATGCCAACTCCTGCCTCACAAACGCACAACCCAGCATGAAAGATTGGCCATGTCGGTTTATTCTTATGAAGGGCGCGAACGGCATATTGTACATGTTGGTCATGTAGGTGGTGTCAAACGATATGCAATCGTGGTACGCCTCTGCATAAGCTTTTCGAGCTAAGCCATCCACCCAAAATATGTTGACAACTATGTCCTCTTCATCATATTTCACCTTATAGAAGAAGTCTGGATCGGTTTTTGTATATCCTTGAAGTGCGCAATTGTCTCAATCAGACCACCCTCCTTTGTGTCATCTCTACGGAAACTTGTACAAAGATTTGTTATTGCCTTTGGTCCGAATGGCACCATCATCTCAGATCCATAGAACTCTGCCATTACATGCATCATACGTCCTGCATAATACAAAAACAAACAATATATCTTTTTTAGTTGCACGAGTGCGCACATCCAGCTGCACAGTAATAGGACATGTGTTGGCACAGAAGATAATCGCAGGAAATGGACACCTAGCTGCACCTTTTTAAAAACACTTTTGCACTTTTTGCATACAGGACATTGTGTAGTTGCACAGTAAAGACAATCTAGTTGCACAACAAGCACCAAAAGTGATATACAAACAGCATGGGAAGTTGGACACCAGTTGCACAGTTAAGTCATTTCAGTTGCATAGTAGTACCATAACAGTTGCACACTGGACTGCCTACACTACAGGAAACAACTACTTTGCCGTCTGCCATGGCGGACGGCAAAGGCTCGAAAGGCGGACGGCAAAGACCTTTGCCGTCAGCCGCGGACGGCAAAAGGCTCCGTCAAAGAAGGCTACGGTAAACAGCTGCTTTGCCGTCTGCTTCCTGGCGGCGGACGGCAAAGGCTCTTTGCCGTCTGCGGCGGACGGCAAAGAGGGCGGACGGCAATAATTGCGCTATCAGTCCGTTAAGTGGCTAACGGCAGACCTTTGACGTCCGCCGCAGACGGCAAAATTTCTCTGGTCTTTGCCGTCCGCCTTATGATGTCATCTACACGTCACTAGATGGCAGGTTCTTTGCCGCCTGCCACTGATGGCAAAGTGCAGGTTCTTTGCCGTCTGCCACGGACGGCAAAGTCTTTGCCGTCTGCCACTGTAGGCAAACTGACCAAATGGGTCAGCTCCCAGGAAGCACAGTTGGCTGCCACGTGGCTTCTTTGCCGTCCGCGGCGGACGGCAAAGAACTCTTTGCCGTCGGTGGCAGACGGCAAAGAGCCTGCATATTGTCTGTTTTTTCTGTTTTTTATTAAATCCCACAATTTGCACAGAAAATATATATGACATAGATATATTTCACAGGCATTCATCACATAAACAAGTTCATACATCATTTCATACATAAACAAGTTGATCCATCCATCATTTCATACATAAACAAGTTCCATCCATCATTTCATACATAAAGAAGCACTCCATAGCTAAGGTGACTAGAATGAGAAGACAAGAATGAGAAGACAATAACAAGAAGAGTAGAACAAGCACTCCATCCAGCACATAATGAAATCTGCAAAATGGCAAAATAAGAAAGTTAGAAATGGATCGTTTTTTAGCTCACTTAGGTGAAATGGATCGTTTTTGAGGTAACTAAGGTGAAATGGATCGTTTTTTAGCTCACTTAGGTCAAATGGATCGTTTTTGAGCTAACTTAGTTGAAATGGATCGTTTTTGAGCTAACTTTGTTGAAATGGATCATTTTTGAGCTAATTTAGTTGAAATGGATCTTTTTGAGCTAACTTAGGTGAAATGGATCATTTAAGAGCTAATTTAGGTGAAATGGATCGTTTTTTAGCTCACTTAGGTCAAATGGATCGTTTATGAGCTAAATTAGTTGAAATGGATCGTTATGAGATAACCTAGGTAAGATGGGTCATTTTGGAGTTAAATTAGGTGAAATGGGCCATTTTAAAGCTAACGTAGGTAAAATGGATCATTTAGGAGCTAATCTAGGTAAAATGGGTCATTTTTGAGCTAACTTGGATGAACTGCTTCATTTATAAGCTAACCTAGGTAAAATGGGTCATTTTGGAGGAAAATAAGCTAACTCTAGGTCATTATGGTAAGCATATTGGAGGAAATAAAGCTAAGTCTAGGTCTTTATGCATTTGTTAAGCAAAACACTAGAGAAACTTACCGTGATCAGGGAGGTGTAGGAGCGGGGTGGCTAGTGCCGCTACCTGGAGAAGGATCGTGCGATGCGTTTCTGGAGTTAAGCTACACCAAAGATCCAATGTCTCGTTAGCATTACGACACTCAAATGTTAAGACTACCAAGTAATGTCCATTCAAACTAAACTCACCGTGCTCCCAGGAGCAATCACTGGCATCGGCGGAGCGGGCTGACCGGACTTCTCGCACACAGACTGCACATTTGGTTTTCAGAACAGAGTCATACTAGTTAGTAATGAGACTCAAATGTTAAGACTAGCAAGTAATCTGCAGAAGAAACTTACCACAAGGAGCTCGTACATGGCCCTTGCCTGCATGTCATTCCGTGCCCTCTCCTCCTCCATCATCTTTCTCGTCCTCTCCTCCATCTCCCGCTGCCTCTCCGCCGCCTCCGCCAGAAGTTTCTCCGTTCTATCTCTCTCAGTCTGTATAGCAGCCTGCAACACCACTCACATGACCATTTGTAATCATTGATGGAAGCGCACATAATGTAATGGCGAAAGATAACTGAGTACGTATCACTAACCTTGATGGCGAGTTGCACTGGCCGTTCACGAGGCCTTATCTCAGGAGCGGAGCTCGACTGGCGCGCCTTGATCTCCGGGAGAGTGCTAGGACAACGGATAAGTCCATCTCCAATGGCTATGGAGCCATGGGACCTCCCGCCACCAGATATCATCACCAGCTCTGGATCAATGGGACCCTGGCTCGGGTTAAAGTCCTCCCCTTTCCTCGCCTTCCCCTCATCTCTATATCTCACGAGCTTGTTGTGGGAGGAGATGTTGGTGAAGTTGTTTGCATCATCGAGGTCAGACTGAGAGAAAGCCTTGACTTTCTTGAAAGAGCCAGTGTGGGCCATGGCATACAGGTCGTACACCTCTGGCACCTTATCCGCCTTATTGTAGCGTGCCTGAAAGAGAGAAACAATGAAAATTAGTAATTAAAGGGCTCAAGCTAGCATGATGAATGAATTGCATGAATCATGAAGCAAACCACATACCCAGTTGCGCCCGAACTGATATAAGTTGGAGCTGCCTTGATGGTGTGGCACACCATCCATTTGGGCACGTTTGTCCTTGGCCTGGTTGTGGAGGGCTAGCCATTCTTGTGAGCACCACTCATCGACCAACACCTCCCAACAATCCATCCGATCCGCACACCTTCTCGGAGGCGCCTAAGTTAGCAAATAGAAACTTCAGCGCTACGGCTAAGAATTACTAAATGAAGGAACTTAAGTAGAAGGCCTTAAGAATTACCTTCATGTACTGCTCCTTACTCAGGAACTTATCGCGGCACGCCGGCTTGGTCTTCTTGATACCACGCAAGGCGTAGTAGTCTCGAACAGCCTGCACCCGAGCCTCGTGCCGTAAGTTCTGGAGTAGGCGCTTGCAGACGTTCTGGATAACATTTGCGCTGTCCTCCTCGTATCCCTCCTCACACCTGTAGAATGTCTGCAATCAAATGAGACAATATTGATTAGTACAATTAATAACTAGCTAGTTGAAGATTTTGAAATGTGTAAAGGAGAAATTACCCAGGACGTCCTGATCACCATGTCTGCCCTCGTGTCGCACACGACACCGTCGATAATGACATCCGGCGGGGCCGGGGCAGCCACGTAGTGCTCCCAGCTCAACCCAAGCTCTGGAAGCCGACCCTCACCAGGCAACGTGACAAACCCCAGGAAGTTTTGCCGGTAAAGAACTCCAAGGACGGAGTTGGGCCGGCGGACACTATGATGGTGGTCCCAACCCCTGCAGCATGACAAGGCCAACGCATTAGTTATTTGAAGAAACGTGAATGCAGAAGGTACAAAAATATTAAATGCACTTACGTACCTCTCCCCATCAGGGAAGATCAACCACCTCTGCTCGCGGGTCGCCGGCACGGACGGGAGCCGTGTAGCACCACGCTGGTAGACGGTGCCACCCTCCTCCTCAAGATCAGTCGGCTCCCCGCCATCATCAGCATGGCCACTCGGCTCCTCGGGCTGATCCGGCCAGGTACCCCATCCGGACGTGTGCTCCTCCGGGGTCTCGTGGGCCGAACTCTCGTGGGCCGAAGGCCAGTCGACCCGAGGCTCGTGGGCCCAAGACCCGTGGAATGGAGGCTCGTGGACCGGAGTCCGTGTAGCCTCCTCCTCGGACGAGTCCACCCTAGCAGTCACGTGCTCGGGTGAAACAGCTGGGGGTGGCGGCGAGGAAGGCGCCCTAGCAGTCACCCTACCTCCTCTCCCGCGACCACGTGCCCCACCTCCTCTCTTCCTACCTCGTCCCCTGCTGGGCACCGCGGTCGACGAAGAAGGGCCCGGCGGTGTGGACATACTGTCCAGCAACGCTCGGCGGAGAGGTACGTCTGGAATCGAAGACCTCAGACCACGCGCCGAGGAAGAAGGGGCCTTGGCGCGCTCCCGACCAGCGCCCACCATCTTTCAACACCTGCCATGACAAACAGTAAACGAAATTAGTACAACATAAAAAAAAGACCGACATGAATAATAATATGTGTATCACTTAAGTGTATCATCATCAAGTACAACATTAAAAAATTTAATACCTGACACTACTAATAATCTCGATCAGTATCATCAATAAATGCATAATCATCATCATCACTATAATCAATGACGGGCTCATAGGGTTCAGTGGCATCAACATGTGCAAGGCCACCTTGACGTAATCGGTCAAGCAATGACAGGTCATCCGCAGCAGTAACCTCTTCTTGTTCCGGCTCTTCTTGTTCCTCCTCTGGGGTGATGTCGGATTCACTGTCGCTGTCTACTTCAATGTTTTGGGGTGAAGTATAGCGGTTCTTGAAACGCTTTTTGGAAAGACGTGTATCTTGGAAGAATTCTCCTTCATATGTGTCTGGGTTAATGTGAGGTTCATAATCCTCTTCCTTTGGGGGAGATAGTCTAGCACGTGGCGGCACTTCATAAACGACATCCCAACCTTTCAGATTTGGATTAGTTTGGCAGGCCCACGGTAGATAGAATACTTGGGTCGCCTGTTGAGCCGTAATATAGACATCAGGAAAATCTAAATGGGTGCTTTGGTTGATTTCAACTAGCCCTATATGTTCATGAGTTCTTCTAGTCTCCTTCGGCTGAAACCAATAACATTTGAAGACTACGACATTCGGTGGGTTTTCACCATAGAATAGAAGTTCATAAATTGCTTCAACTCTCCCATAATACTCGGTACCTCCTTCGCCGATAGCAGATACACAACAATTTTTAGACTTTTGGTCGGCCATAGATAGCTCTTTGCCATAGGTACGAAAGCGATACCCGTTGATGTCGTATTTGTCAAATGAACGGACCTTATAGTCAAAACCATTAGCGACTTGTCTCAATTCGGCGTCCATAGACTCTGAATTAGCCTACAAGTTTAATATGAAAGGATTGTTGCATTACGCACAAATTAGTGAATGAAACCGGGATAGCCGCCTACAAATTAGCCTACAAGTCTAACAGAAATTACCGTTTGTTTGAACCAAGAGATGAAACCGGGATAGCCGCCACCTTGCTTTGCGAGAAGCTCATACTCTTCGACAGAATCCTTTTGGATCACCGCTCCATACGAGAATAAGGCGACGTATCGACTGTATGAAATATCCAGGAATAAGAGCAGTTCAAAGGAAATAGAAGTTGCGAAACTATGTACCGAGAACTTACTCGATGTACGGCCGCACTTCTATCAGGTTGTTGAAGATATACAACGAAATGGTCCGCCATTGTTCGTTATCCAAAGATACTGGATTTGAAACACTGGCTGGTGCGAGATTCCCTTTGAATAGGCTGAGGTTGGATCCACCCTTTTTAGGGTCGTCAGCATTGTACCGAGGCTTCGGATTATGCAAATGACGATTTTTGGCTTCGTAGTGTGCTGTCACGAAGTTTGCCGCCTCCTCAGTGATGAATGCCTCAGCCATCGATGCTTCAATTCTACGTTTATTTTTACATTTTTGTCGAAGCGTCTTCTGCATCCTCTCAGTTGGGTAGCACCAACGATTTTGCACGGGCCCCCCAATCTTGCCTCGATCGGGAGATGCAAAATCAAATGTTGCATTGGATTAAAGAAGCCCGGTGGAAAGATCTTCTCTAACTTGCAGATCAACTCCGGCGCCAACTCTTCCATTTCTTCTAGCACGCCAGGCGATAGTTCTTTCACACAAAGAACACGGAAGAAATAGCTGAGTTCTGCCAGTACTAGCCATTCATCCTCAGGGATGAAGCCACGCAACATCACCGGCATTACCCGCTCAATCCATATGTGCCAATCATGACTCTTGAGACCAAATATCTTCAATTTATCAAGACTGGCTCCCCTCTGTAGATTCGCTGCATACCCATCGGGGAACATCAACTGCATTTTCACCCACAAGATAATTTCCCTCATAGCCGGCCTTCCAAGATTGAACCATGCCTTTGGCTTCGTCCAGTTCTGCTTTCCTTTCGGTTCTTTCATGTTTTGTAACGGCCTATCACATAGCGCCTCCAGATCGACTCTAGCCTTAGTATTATCCTTTGACTTCCCATCTATGCCGAACAATGTACCAAAAAGTGCCTCGGCGATATTCTTCTCAGTGTGCATCACGTCGATGTTGTGTGGGCAAAGGAGGTCTTTGAAGTAAGGCAGATCCCATAAGCATGTTTTGTGAGTCCAGGCGTGCTTAGAATTATACCCCTTGAAGTACCCTGGAGGCTCTGGATCTGGCTCGAGAGCGTTTAACTGATCCAGGGTCTGTTGGCCTGTCAATGCATGTGGTGCAGAGTTTTTGACAACTCTACCTCTGTGAAGTTCTTCTTGTCTTTCCTGAACTTATGGCGAGGATTCAGGAACTGTCTATGCATGTCGAAGCAAGAAAACTTGCGACCGGCCTGAAGCCAACGAAACTCAAGAGCTCCCTTGCATGTGGGGCACGGGAACCTTCCATGCACACACCAGCCAACGAATAGCGCATACACCGGCAAGTCATGCGTCGAGTACATGTACCAGACACGCATTATGAAGTTCCGTTTGCTATAGGCATCGTATGTCTTGAACCCATTATCCCAGGCTTCTTGCAATTCGTCCTTAAGCGGTTGCGTGTACACATTCATATTTTTCCCCGGATAGTTGGCCCCTGGAATTATCAACGTCAGGAAAATGTTCTTTCTTTGCATAATCTGTCCGGGGGGGAGATTGAGTGGAAAGACAAATACGGGCCAACAACTGTATTGGGCTGCCGTCATACCAAACACACTGAACCCATCCGTGCTGATGCCGACTCGAGGATGCCTCGGATCTGCCGCTTTGTCACCATGTAATTCATCAAACTTTTTCCACGCAACACCATCCGATGTGTGTACAATCATCAGATTCCCATCTGCATCTAGTTCGGTTCTTTTGCCCGTTTTGTGCCATGTCATCTGTCTGGCCGTCTCTTCGACCATGAAAAGACGTTGAAGTCTTGGTACGATTGGCATATACCGAAGAACACTAACGGGGATTTTGGTCTGTGTCTTCTCACCCATACCGTTGTCTACCACAACATACCTGGAAGACTTGCAAATGGGACAATAGTTCAAGTCCGCATAGTCAAGCCTAAACAAGACACATCCTTTCTCACAGGCATGTATCTTATCATAGGGCATCTTCAGTGCACGGAGGATTTTGTCCGACTGGTATAGGTTTGCAGGCATTACATGGCCTTTGGGTAGAAAGCGTCCAAATACTGTCATCATTGCATTGTAGCATTCTCTGCCCAAGTTGAACTGAGCCTTCAGAGCCATTACTTGTGAGATGGCATCCAACTGACAAAGCTCAGTGTGCTCATGGAGAGGACGTTTTGAAGACTCCAACATTTCATTGAAGGCCTTTGCAGATTCCTCCATCTCCTCGTCCGAATCCCGAGCATCATCAAAGTCTTGCACCATGTTTTCCATCCCGGTACCATGCTCGTCTGTGCGACGACGATCCACCTCAGCTCGGTCACGTTGGGCAGACTCACCATGAAATGTCCACACCGTATAATCGGACGTAAAACCACTCTTCTGCAGGTGTTTTCCCATTTCAGCCTTTGTCCTCTTTTTCCAATTGCCGCATCGTAAACAGGGGCACCAGGTTTTCCTCTGGCCATTTGCAAATGCGGCTCGCACAAACCCCTTGGTTTTTGTGAACCATTCAGTGCTCCATTTGTTCTGACCAGTGTGACCGGTGTACATCCACGCACGATCACTCATCTTGACTTTCAGAGCTACTAGACACACAACAAATATATATATAATTCACCATGTATGTATTCATCAGTTGATCTACTTTGTCAATTTTATTACGTCCATGCAACCTACACTCTAATAGGTAATGATAGGTCCTAATCCCACCCGAGTATGTTTAGATTGGGTTCATTTTCCCATGCTATGCCCCGGATCCTACGCAAAATTTCAGCAGCACCTCCCCGCTGTTCTCCTGATACACGTCTCTGCAATAAACAGAGAGGATGTGTACCCGGAGAACAACAGGGGAGGCACTGACGAAATTTATGCGCCGGATCCGGAGCAAAGCATATGGGAAAACGAACCCAATCTAAACATACTCGGGCTGTCCATGGATAGCGTTGGACAATTCGAAAGAATCAAGGTTATAAATATGCAAATGCATGCATATTTATAACTATGACGCTTTCGAACAGGAGACACATATTGGTTATGCATACCGATGATTCAAGACACATATATATCTAGCTATCAAGTTTCATCGGAATAGATCAAATAATTAATGGGGGAGGAGGACATGTCATTTGTGCTCACCCACGAACGAAGGGGCAGAGCTCGTCAAACGCACGGCGAGGTCGTCGAACACCAAACCTCGCAGCGATGAAACAACTGCACATTTAAAACTACCCGATCAACACAATTATATATGATGTTTTTCATAACAAAATCGAAAGATATATGACCTAACTAATAATTCAAAAATATATGACCCCGTCGGCTTCTGGAAGGCCAAAGAACACCTTTTCGGGAGGTGTCGGGGGTCGGGGTGTCGTGTCGGTCTCGGGGTGCCGTGTCGGGGTCGGGGTCTCGGGGTCGGGGTGTCGGGTCGGGGTGCCGGGTCGGGGTCGGGGTGCCGTGTCGGTGTCGGGGTCGGGGTGTCGGGGTGTCGGGTCAGGCTCGGGGTCGGGGTGTCGGGGTCGGGGTCGGGGTCGGGGTCGGGGTCTCGGGGTCGGGGTGTCGGGGTGTCGGGGGTGTCGTGTCGGGGGTCGGGGTGTCGTGTCGGTGTCGGGGTGCCGTGTCGGTGTCGGGGTGCCGTGTCGGGGTCGGGGTGCTGTTTCGGGGTCGGGGGGTCGGGGTGTCGTGTCGGGGTCAGGGGGTTAGGGGGCCGGGTGTCGGGGTGGAGTCGGGGTGTGGTGTCGGGGTTGGGGGGTCAGGGGGTCTTCTCATTCTTCTACTACTTCTACTTCTTCTCATTCTTCTACTTCTTCTCATCCCCCGTCTTCTTCTTCTTCTTCTTCTTCTTCTTCTTCTTTCTCCTCCTCCTCCTCCTCCTCTTCTTCTTCTTCTTCTTCTTCTTCTTCTTCTTCTTCTTCTTCTTCTTCTTCTTTCTCCTCCTCCTCCTCCTCCTCCTCCTCCTCCTCCTCCTCCTCCTCCTCCTCTTCTTCTTCTTCTTCTTCTTCTTCTTCTTCTTCTTCTTCTTCTTCTTCTTCTTCTTCTTCTTCTTCTTCTTCTTCTTCTTCTTCTTCTTCTTCTTCTTCTTTCTCCTCCTCCTCCTCCTCCTCCTCTTCTTCTTCTTCTTCTTCTTCTTCTTCTTCCCCCTTCTACTTAACCTAAACCTAAACTAAAAACCTAAACTAATTAAAACTAAACTATTTAAACTAATTAAACCTAAACTAATTAAACTAAATAACCTAAACTAATTAATTCTAAACTGAAAAAACTTAAACTAAAAACCTTATCTAAATAGAAAAAAACAAAAAAACAGAAAAAAAATGGGAGGGGCTCACTGTGGGGGGCGGCGACGGGTCGGGGAGGGGCCGGCGACGGGGGGCCGGGGCGGGGCGGTGGAGGAGGCGGGGCGGCGGGGGCCCGGCCGGCGGGGGGGGCGGGGCGGCGGGGGGCCGGGGCGGGGCGGTGGAGGAGTCGGGGCGGCGGGGGCCGGGGCGGCGGGGTGCCGGGGCGGGGCGGTGGAGGAGGCGGCGGGGGGCCGGGGCGGTGGTGGGGCGCGGGGCGGCGGGGGGCCGGGGCGGGGGGGCGACGGGGCGGCGGCGCGCGGCGGGCGGCGGCGGCGGCGGGGGGTGGGAGGAGAAGGGCGAGGCGAGGACGAAGTGAGTAACGGGGGGGGGGGGGTACCTGCCGTTAGGCAAGTGCCCTCTTTGCCGTCCGCCAGCCTTTGCCGTCCGCCTTTCTGGACGGCAAAGAGGTGGGCCGTTAGGATTTTTTCAAACGAGCGGGGGGTGGGGGCCACCACACTCTTTGCCGTCTGCTGGCAGACGGCAAAGAGCTGGCAGATGGCAAAGAGCTTCTTTGCCGTCAGCCTTTTCTTTGTCGTCTGCTTATGTTTAGCTGATGGCAAAGAGCTTCTTTGCCGTCAGCTAGCAGACGGCAAAGAGCTGGCAGATGGCAAATTAGCTGATTCCAGTAGTGCTAGAGGAAAACTTAATTCTTTAAGGGATATAGAAAAACACCACACCTGTAGTCAAGTTGCAGTTATACAAGATGCGCAGAAACTCCTTTTCATCAGGTGAGATGCCTTGGTGGGATCTCAAGTATTTGGACAATGAAGGTTTGTTCACGAGCGGATGATTGTGGTCACGAACAAAGTGCGTCACCTCCCATCGCCCATCTATCAGCTTCACCAACATTTTCGCTTTGCACTGAGTCTGCTTTATTGTCTCGCGTTTGCGCTTCTTCTTCTTCTTCTTACTAGTACCAGCCTCCTCTTCAGCAAATATTGGAGGTTCTTCTTCCATCTCCTCATCACTGTCAACAGATTTTGGATCTGGAATAGGGTCCAGGACTGGAGGAGCCTCAGCTCCTCCATCATCAGCTTTGGGCTTCTTGAACTTGTTGCAGCAAAACTATTGTTTTATCAATTCATTGGTGCAGGGTATCCGTCTAGATGTGTTCATCTTGATAGAGAAACCCATCCGTAGCGCGTAGCTGTTGTAGTGATCCTTAGCGATTTGAAGGCTGTCAAACCTCATGCCAACATAGGGTTCCATAGGTTGAGAACCAACCTCATCCTCTCCTTCTTCTCCTTGCACAGCTCCGTCAACAGCCCTAGCTCCTAGCTCAGTCCTGGTTGGACCAGGAACATTTGCCTCGGTTCCCGTGTCATCTAGAGCATGGCTCTCTGACTGCAAAGACACCACTACAGGAGCACCACGGTCTGATGACTGGCCTGCCACATTGTCATGGCCCATAGGGTTACCATCATGACTTGCCTGCGTGTAGTAAACAGATCGACCATTTTCTGTCCATTTTCCTTGTTGTATGCTGGCTTGCTGCTGATCCGTATCATGAGGAAGCTCATTGAGATCAGGAGGCAACTCATTGAGATCAAGCATTTTTTTTCCTTTTTTTGGATGCTGCCACACACTCCCTGCACATATTAAAAAGTAGAAATTGATATCATCTGTTGGTAACCACAGAAAAGAGTGTTTCAAACAACCTAAAAACTTAGTAAATAGGTAGTTGCACACCATTTTGTGACAATTTTAGTTCCAAAAGCAACATGACTGTAGCATAATCTTTATTATAACAGTTATGAATTTTTTTGTTTGCACAGAGTTGTTATGTTAGTTGCACAGTTTGCAGTAAATAGCTGGCAAGAGCATGACTTCTTTTTACTACAGAGTTTTCTGACTTTTTCCCTTTGTTTTGTTGCAATGATCTGTAGGTTTTCTGTGTTGGCAAGGAGTTGTTTCAGATTTTTCTGCACATAATTTGATGTTACATTTGAGACGGAAAATCCAGGTGAAAGAAGAAAGAAGAATTGGAGGACAGATTATAGTTATATATTTTCATCGCCGTTATGTTTTTAGTTCCGGTATGTTGAACATATTTTTACACTATAGCTTTGCAATAGGTGTGGGACCAGAATATATGTGTGGGACAAGATTATATGTGTGAATATGTTAATATGGTTTGTGGCTTCATTAGCCATGGACAAAAGTTCTTTTGTTTTTGCTGTCGCACTACAGATTTCTGGTTTCGCTAGAATAGACGTCTCAATTGCCAGGATGCATTTTTCCACTTGGCCAGCATACATATTCAGTTGGACATTCAATGTTTTTAGTTGGCTAGAATAGATGTCTCAGTTGGCCAAGTTGCATTTATTTCAGTTTTTGGCCAACATGCATGTTCAGTTGGACAGTTAATGTATTCAGTTGGCTAGAATAGATGTCTCAGTTGGCCAGGATACATTCTCTCAGTTTTGGCCAACATGCATGTTTAGTTGGCCAGAAAACATGTTTTTATTTGCACATATACTACAGTTTTGGCTAGCATGCATGCCGAGTACACGTGGGGTACAATGCATGTTTTAGTTTTGGCTAGCATGCATGCTGAGTTGCCAAAATATAGGTTCAGTTGGCTGGGATGCATGTTCAGTTGCACATTTATGAATTTTTCGTTGCATATATCTATTGGACAGTCAATTTGTTCATTTGCAAACAATAACTACAAGTTGGTAGAATGCATGTTTAGTTTTTGGCCACAATGCTTGTTGAGTTGGCTTTAATCATGTTTTAATTGGCTAGAGAACTGCTTTTTAGTTGGCTTGTTTAACACATCCAGGTGGGAGAAACTTGTTTGGCATGCATCAAGTAGTTTTTGGCTTGTTTAACACATCCAGCAGTAACATCAAGTAGGCTGGTGTGATGTGCCAGATTCACCTCTTTTTTGAAGCAGCTTCTCCATGGATTTGTCCTAGATCCATGGAGAAGGGGGTTTACATATGCCTACATATATGCAGTAGAAGAAAGGGGGAAGTGAAGAGGGGCAGAGGGGGCTTACCTATTTGATGTTCATGCCTGGTATGGCTCTGACCACCCTGCCCTTAGATCTTCTTTTTTGAAGCAGCTCCTTCTTCTACTTTGGGGCTCCCATGGCGGCTGTGTAGGAGGAGGAAGAAGGGTTGGGGGGCGATTCTGTTGGATCTCCTTCTGGCGTGCAGAAGAAGAAGAAGGCAGCGTGGGAGGGGCTGAGGCGTGGGGGCGAGCGGGCGTGGGTGCGAGCTGGGGACAGCTGGCCACGTGGGGCGGTTTGCGATTCTGTTGGTGGCCGCTCGATCGGCCGGGTTGGTGGCCCTTCCTTTTCTGTTTCGCGGGAAATAGGGGTTTCCTTTTTCAGCCGGCCGTCGGTTGCACTAGTGGGCAGCCGGCCGCCCACTAGACGCGTCCTTTAATCTTGGAGGGAGGATTACAAAGTCCATGGGACATTTGTCGTCAAATTTCTGCATAATGCAAGGCCACTGGAATTCAACCTAGCCACCCCGTTTTATTTTGTTTAGCTCTAGATCTTCTAGTTTATGGGATATGTCCGTCCCTGACGTTATTTCTCATTTGCTTGTAAATGATCTATCCATTTTTTGAGGAATAAAAGTCTATTACCATAAAAAAAAAACTTGCCTTGAAAATTCAACCACGTGTTTGTCTCACCGTTGTACCAAAAATCACACATCGCTTGGACGCGAGTATATGTATATTTCTTTTCGGAAGTTAATTCAAGGTGGTTTCTTTGGTGTGCACACATCCAAACACACTACCTTGTGGATTACTGCATCGACTCGTCAAAAGCCTATCACCGGACAGACAGTCACGCACGCGGGGGAGGAAGGTGGCGGGAGGAGCGAGCCAAGGCGGGTCGGTCCACGCAGAAGAAGACCGTCATATGTTTCCAGGCTTCAGCAAATCCACCTGCCCCCCCCACTAACAACGTCATCCAGTCAACACAAGACGCTGCGTGCGTGGTCACCTGTGCCGTTGTACCGCGATACTATAATATGATGATGATGATTTTCTACAGTGCAGGGGTCAGCCCGGCCATGCCATGCCGCGCCGCCCTGCACCTGCCGCACTCCGGGAACTCCGGTGAGCGTGTCCCCATTGGACAAAAGGTTGGATTGGAGATCGGGGCACTGTCGTATCAACTGCTCCAGGGCTGCTCCATTGATCTTTCCCTTTGGTAAAACAAACACAAGGCCCCGGTTTTGGGTCGCGTGGATTCCGCCAGGCATTCGGTTCTCTTGGAGTTACACACATGGAAGAGTTCCATACTTCCATTGGGGGAAGCAAAGGGGATTCCGGTCTTCAAAATAAAGGGTTTCGGCGGACTTGCTAGCTAGGGTTGTCAAAAGTTCAAGAGTTCCTTCCACCGCATTCTCACGTCCCCTGGTGTCGTTGGGAAACCCGCACGAGTCCTCATTTTACTTTGGACCATCACATCCGTACTCGCGTGTTGCCTATGTGCATTCTATTTCGTGATATAATGTTGCATTCCATTATAGTATCGCGGTGCAAGGACGGCACAGGTGAAATATAATGCAACATTATGGGCATAATATAGTGTTGCATTCCATTTCATAATGTGATTGTTTCTCATAATATAATTACAGTATCGCATGGCATAATATAATTTGGATCCCGTTTTATAATGTAATTATTCTTCTGAAAGAAACAAATCGAGTAGCAGTACTCCCTCCGTCACAGTTTAATAGGCACAGTTAAATTTGCGTGGGTTTCCACAATAGACAAGGTTTAGGGCGCATTGCATTTATTTCTAGTAGCTAATTAGTACTCCGATATACTATTTCTATATGCATGCGTAGTGTGAATGCTATTTTTTAGCCCATCTCACAACCAATAGATAACCACCTAGGTCCCAGAGAATTTTCGAGCACGCCTTCTAAACCGTGACGGAGGGAGTACTAATTAACAGCCAGCGTCCCCCTAAATATAGGAAACCATTTCCTTCCTTTGGTTTTTTAGGGGAAATTCCTTCCTTCGGTGATTAAACTCTCATTGCTTGGCCCACTCTACCCACTGACGCGCCGGCGGGGACGCATCAACCTATTTTTGAGTAGGAGCACAATATTTTCAAAACCCAACCAGCCTATTTTTCGCTCTTATTTATTTATCCCGCCTTGGTTGAACTGAGAGCAAACCAGAAGAGAAAAACCAGACGTCAAAGCACACAAAAATAAAAGACCATCTACATGGCATGCCCGCTTTAGTGTCAAAAATGAGGAAAAATACATGATGGCGGTTAAATGTAGCACAATTTTGATCAATTAGGGGATACATTGAGATTGTTTCCAAAATGGGGTAAAATATGTTAGAAAGTTAAAACTAGGGGGTAAAAATGAAATTTACTCTATTTCTAGACGCAATAAGAAGACCATACAGGATACATCTTGATGCAAAACAAATAGACAAAATAAAAATATTTTTTTATATAAAAGCATAGATTTTCTACCATTGCTTAAACTGACATAATAGATACGTGCATGTGATTGATCTATTTTAATCGTTTACCAAAGAGAATGATTGATATTTATGTGTGTGCGGACCATGACTTTATTGTTAGTTATTGGGTTACCAAAGATGTTTGACGGGTTTTACCATAAGAAATAATTTGTTCACGAATTGTGAATTTATTGCTAAGATTGATCGGATTAACTGTGTTAATGTAAGTGCATCTAGTGCCCCTTAGTGATTTTGGTGTATTGAAGACTTATAGGTTAAGGGACTAATGTGTTTATGAGTGTACACAGGTCTATAAGTCTATGAGGAGTTTGATATTTACAGAGAAAGTCGACCCCTAAAAATGAAATTCTTCGACTGAAGACTTTGGATTTCTGAAGACTTTCTGAAGACTTTGAAAGTGAAGAAATTGGTGTGACCTTGAAGACTTGGTATACATTTGAGGAACATGAAGCGTGAAGACTTTTGTTTTCGTAGTTTCATTTTCCCTTTCTTGAGTCATAGGAAACACCGTACTGTTAAAGGGGGTCGAGGAAATACTAAGGAAAAATTTCCATATGATGCTCAACTCAAAATCCTACACCTACCAATCCTTTCGAGTGAAGCCATTGGAAATCTCATACAGTTCAGTCATATTCTTCAGTGACAGAGACGAAGTTCTTCTGGTCTCTAGGAATTTGTTCTGACTGAGGAGTTAGGAATTCGCCAGTGAGGAACATGATAGCCCTGAGGAATTTGATACTCAAATTTCCGACCGTTGCTGTGCTATGCGCCAGCTGTCCCAAAATATCTACCCACCTAACGGTCATATCATTGAAGGGCATTTATGTCTTATCATGTCGGGCTGCTCCCTGGGCTATAAATAGCCGCCCCCTACAACCATTAGCTGGTTGGCTGCTCCGAGAGAAACTGACACTTGTCATTTGAGAGCATCCCATCCTCCGAGGACTTTGAGCGAAAATCATCAAGTGAGGAAAACCCAAACCCAAACACCTACAAACCCAAAGTGATTGAGCATCACTGAAGAGATTGATCCTGCGTGGATCCGACGCTTGTTACCTTTGAAGACTGTGCTTCTTCCAGACGGTTAGGCGTCATGGTCTAGAGCATCCAAGAGGAATTGTGGATCGCCGAGTGACCGAGTTTGTGAAGGTTCGGAAGTCACCTGAAGACTTACCACAAGTGATTGGGCGAGGTCTGTGTGACCTTAGCTCAAGGAGAATACGGTGAGGACTGTGTGTCCTCAGGTTTAAATACCTAGCCGCTCCAACCAGATGTACAACTGAGACAGCAGTTGGAACTGGTCTACTAAATCATTGTCTTCACCAAGCCTACTGGTTCTATTTCCTCAACTCTTTCATTTCCTCATAACTGTGTTGTGCACTTATTCATATATGTGTTTGAAGACTTTGACTGAAGACTTTCTCAATTTCCTCAGTTCAATTTCTTCAGTCTGTTTGTCTTCATCCTGTGTTATCCTGTGTTTACGCTTTCTGTACTCTGTGCTTGTCTTCATTTCATCATGATGACCATGTTTGTGTTCTGCTATGCATACTTTTGAGTACTTGTTCCGCTACAAGTAGTTCTTCGCTAAGGAATTTCCTCACTGGCAAATTCCTCAGTGAAGAATTCATAAAAATCGCCTATTCACCCCCCTCTAGTCGATATAACGCACTTTCAATTGGTATCAGAGCAAGGTACTCCCTTGTTCTGTGTGATTTTGGTTTAACCGCCTGGAGTTTTAGTTATGTCGACCGCGGGTATGATCAAGGTCTCTGCTGGGTGTCCTACCTTCGATGGGACGGACTACCCCTACTAGAAGAATAAGATGTGAATGCATCTTGAGGCAATTGATAACGATCTCTGGTATGTTGTAGAAAATGGTATTCCCTCTGTCTCACCCTCACTGAACGCTACCTATGTGAAGAGATTCAAGCAACTCGATTCTCAAGCGAAGAATATCATATGTGGCCATCTGAGCAAAGGACAGTATGGAAGAGTGAGTGCTTTGGAAACTGCTAAGCTTATCTGGGATAGGCTGTCCAAAGGGAATGAAGGAGTCTCAACTCAGCGTGACTCTCGAGTTGATGTTCTTCGCAATCTCTTCAACCGCTTCAAAAGACTCGACAATGAAAATGTTCAACAAACCTTCGATCGCCTCACTGACATCTCAAATGAGCTTCAAGCGCTCGGTGCCACTGACATTACCGACCATGAGGTGGTGAAGAAATTGTTGAGATCGCTTGATTCCTCATTTGATACTCTGGCATTGATGATACAAGAACATGCTGATTACAAGTCACTTGATCCCGCTGATATCCTCGAAAGGCTAAATACTCATGAGTTCCAGCTTGCTGAAAAGAGAGACCTCTATGGTTCGAGCTATGGCAGATCACATGGACTGAAGGCCAAGGCAGTTTCTGAGTCTGAAGATGAAGACTCTGGCAGCAGCCTTGGTGATCCTGAAGAACTGAGCCAGGAACTAGCACTGCTCGTGAAGAAATTTCAGAAGTTCTCAAGACGTGGTCGCTTTGGAAGATCCTCAAGGAGCAATGATTCCTCATCCAGTGACTACAAGAAGAGGCTTTGTCACAAATGCAAGAAATCTGGACACTACATTCAAGATTGTCCTCAGTGGGAAAAGGAATCAAAAAAGAAGAAATACAAGGATTACAGTTCTGATGATGCAAAGCAAAAGAAGAAATCCTCAAAATCTTCATCATCAAAATCCTCAAAGTCTTCATCTCACAAGAAGAGCAGCTCCAAGAAGGCTCGGGCATTCATTGGCAAGGAAATGGACTCTGGAGCTGAATCTGAGGAACATGAGGAAGAGGAGGCATCTCAGGAGTCCGAGTCTGGAGTAGCAAGTATAGCTCTCGCTACTGCATTCGTCAGCAAGTCTATCTTCAACTCTGAAGAAAATGGCTTCACCAACACGGCTGATGAAGGCAATGATGACTATGCTCCCACCTATTGCTTCATGGCAAAGGGTGCCAAGGTACTCAAATATACCTCCTCTGAATCTAGTGAGAATGAATCTGATGAAAACCTCAAGCCCAGCTACTCTAAATTTGCTAAGATTGCTGTGAAACAACAAAGGGCTTTTGAAAAGGTTCAAAACATGCTAGACAGAAGTGATGATATGTTGGGTGAAGAAATGGATTGCACTAAAACCTTGACTAAAAATCTCCAGAGACTTCAGACTAGGTTTGACAACCTTCAAGGTCATCATAACACTCTCTTATCTAATCATGAGAAGCTTTCTTATGAATTTCTTCAAAGAAAGCAAGATCTTGAGAAGCTAAGTGTGAGTTATGAAGATCTTCAGAGGGAGCGCGATTCATTACTTGCTCAACAAATCAGCGCTGCTCAGGAAGAATTTGTTCCTCCATGTTTGAAATGCATTGAACGTGAATCTGTTAACTCTTCACCTGAATGTTCAAATTCTTCTAATGCTACAAATTCTTCAACTGTCTCTGCTATCACTAATTCCTCATCTGAGGACATTGCTAGTATCACTGACGATGCAGGGCTGAAGGAATTGTACATGACAGGCATTTACAAAAGCCTCAAAGGGCATCAGACTCTTTGTGATGTGCTTCAAAAGCATATCCTCAACAGGAACCCTAGGAAAGAGGGTATTGCCTTTGAGAGGAAACTCAATGCTAATGGTACATATTGGAAGCCTGAGCAGTACCCCAAAACCCCATGGGTTGCTGCAAAGGGACCTCCAGTTGATCCATCTAATTTATCTGGCTTTACATGTGAATCTTCTCATTCTTCTGGTGAGTCATTTGACTCCAACTATAAACTGTTTAAAAATCAGAATGGTGAAGTATTTGCTAGATATGTTGGCACTAACTGCAGGAACGGTTCTCATATGAAGAAAATCTGGGTTCCCAAAAGGTGCCTTGAAAGTCTTCAGGTGAATGTTCTCATGACACCACCTGTGAATAATAGGAACCCCAGATCAAATTCTTCATATGGACCAAATTCTTCATGTGGATCCAAGTCCTCATACGGATCGAATTCCTCACATGGATCATATTCCTCAAAAGGATCAAAGTCCTCATATGAATATCATCGTGCTAACAACTCTGTTTCGCGGGGAAGAGCTAAGGGCTATGAATATGAGCATTATTCCTCTAATCATTATGTTCATAAGTCCTCGAAGAATTTCTCTGCTTATTCATATGCTTACCCTAACTCCTGTTATGTGAAACGAAATGGATTGGCTTCTATGCCACCTTTCTCGTATGGAGCTCGCAGAGTGATGAACTCTTTGCCACCCCTTCAGATGTGGGTGGTGAAGAAAAAGAACTAATCTCTTATGCAGGGTCAGGTCTCCAGACGTGCGTGAACGTCTGAAGAATTTGCTGGAGACCTGAAAAAGTGCCTGATAGGACGCAGGCTAATCATGAAGAAATGAACTTTCATTTCTCACATCCTCATACTGCTTTATCTGTTGCATTGCTTGATGAAATTGATCTGATGAATTGTGATGTCATATTCTTCACTGATGAAGTATATGAAGTTCGTAAGCTGCACTAATTCATCTGCAGGATGATCAACCCAAAGCCACTGAGTGGGTCCTCGATAGTGGATGTACAAATCACATGACTGGTGACAAGAATCTATTGATGGATGCTCCCTTATCACCATCGCATCTGAAGCATATCATCTTCGCTCACAAAGGCAAAAGTCAGGTATTGGGTCTAGGTAAGGTTGCGATCACAAAGGATCGACACATGGACATCATGCTTGTCGAGTCCTTAGGATACAACCTCATGTCTGTCTCAATGCTTTGTGATCTTGATATGGTTGTTGTCTTTGGCAAGTATCGTTGTGTTGTGGTTATGGAAGCTGACAATTCCAAAGTCTTCGAAGGCTTTAGGAGAGGAGACTTGTATATTGTTGATTTCTCTACAAGACCGCAACCAGCCGTGTGCCTACTTGCAAAAGCTTCAGAAGGTTGGCTATGGCATCGACGAATTTGCACACGCTTGGGAAGAAGAAGAAGCATGTCATTGGCATTGAGAATGTCAAATTCCTCAAGGATCACTTGTGTGGAGCTTGTGAAGCTGGAAATATGACCAAGGCTAAGCATCCAGCGAAGACTATCATGACCACTACTCGACCATTTGAATTGCTTCATATGGATCTCTTCAGTCCTAACCATTACTCAGCAGTCACAAATGACGCATCTCTCTATGGCTTTGTTATTGTTGATGATTACTCTCGATACACATGGGTACACATTGTTACTTACAAACATGAAGTGCAGGAAGTCTTCAAACGATTTTCCTCGAGGGCTTCAACCAACTTTGGTGTGAAGATCAAGCACATCAGAAGTGACAATGGAACTGAGTTCAAGAATTCTGGTCTTGATGACTATCTTGATGAACTTGGTATTACTCATGAGTTATCTGCTCCTTACACTCCTCAGCAGAATGGCGTCGTGGAGCGCAAAAACAGAACTCTTGTTGAGATGGCTCGCACTATGCTTGATGAGTACAAGACGCCTCGTCACTTCTGGATTGAGGCAATTTATACTGCGTGCCACATCATCAACAGGGTATATCTTCACAAATTCTTCAAGAAGACTGCCTATGAACTCCTCACTGACAAGAAACTCAATGTGAGTTATTTCAAAGTCTTCGGTGCTAAATGTTGGATTAGAGATCCTCATCACAATGCTAAATTTGCACCGAAAGCACATGAAGGTTTTATGCTTGGTTATGGAAAGGACTCGCACACCTACAAAATCTTCAACAACGTTCTTCACAAGGTTGTTGAAACTATAGATGTGCGGTTCGATGAAACTAATGGCTCGCAAAGAGAGCCCCTACCCTCTATGATAGATGAACCAACACCTGAGGAAACTATCAAGTTCAAGGCTACTGAGGATGTCATTCCTACCAAAGAATCTGCTGAAGAATTCATTCCAGAACATGAAGATCGTCGAGCTAATGCACCTGAAGAAAATGCTGAAGAAAATGGTGCTGAAGAAAATGCTAATCAAATTCCTCGACGACAACCTACTCATCCTCGCGTTGCAAAAGAAGTGCAAGTTGAAAAGATCATCGATGACATTGAAGCACCAGGTCCTCTCACACGCTCAAAAGCTTCACACTTATCTAACTTTTGTGGGCACTATGCTTTTGTCTCTATCACAGAGCCCATTAAGGTAGATGAAGCATTTCTGGAAGCATTTCTGGAGCCTGAGTGGATTCAGGCCATGCAAGAAGAATTACATCAATTCGAACTCAACAACGTCTGGGAACTGGTTAAACGTCCAGATCCTCGCAAGCACAATATCATTGGCACAAAGTGGATCTACCGCAACAAGCAAGATCAAAATGGCCTTGTGGTGAGGAATAAGGCACGACTTGTAGCTCAAGGCTACACACAGGTTGAAGGAATTGATTTTGATGAAACTTTTGCACCTGTTGCTAGACTTGAAGCTATTCGCATATTACTTGCTTATGCTAACCATCATGATATCACTTTATATCAAATGGATGTGAAAAGTGCATTCCTCAATGGTAAGCTTGAGAAAGAAGTATATGTTGCTCAACCCCAGGTTTTGAAGATCCAAAGCATCCTGACAAAGTCTTCAGACTCAATAAGGCCCTCTATGGCCTCAAGCAGGCCCCTCGGGCATGGTATGATACTTTGAAGGAATTCCTCATGAAGAAAGGCTTCAAACCCGGTTCACTCGACCCTACTCTTTTCACTAAATCTTATGATGTGATGAATTTGCCTATATGATGAGTGAAGAATATCAAATGTATATGATGGGAGAGTTGAAATTCTTATTAGGTCTTCAAATTCGTCAACAACACAATGGCATATTCATATCTCAGGAGAAATACCTCAAGGATGTACTGAGGAAATTCGGCATGCAAGATTGCAAAGGCGTCAAAATTCCGATGCCCACAAATGGTCATCTGTGCACTGATGAAAATGGTATTAACTTCGATCAAAAGGTATACCGCTCCATGATTGGTTCTTTATTGTATTTATGTGCATCTAGGCCAGATATTATGCTTAGTGTTTGCATGTGTGCCCGATTTCAAGCTACACCGAAGGAATCACACCATAAGGCTATGAAACATATTCTTCGATATCTAGCTCACACACCAACACTTGGATTATGGTACCCCAAGGGCTCGGCTTTTGATCTCATTGGATATTCTGACTCTGACTATGCTGGTGATCGTGTGGACCGCAAGTCAACATCTGGTACATGTCATTTCCTCGAACGATCTTTGGTCTGTTGGTCCTCGAAGAAACAGAACTGCGTATCACTGTCTACTGCTGAAGCTGAGTACATTGCTGCTGGTTCTTGCTGTGCTCAATTGCTGTGGATGAAGCAAACTCTCAAGGACTACGGCGTCAACGTGAAGAATGTGCCTCTCTTCTGTGACAATGAGAGTGCCATCAAGATTGCTCACAACCCAGTTCAGCACTCGAAGACAAAGCACATTCAGATTTGTCATCATTTTCTTCACGATCATGTGTTGAAGGGCGACATTTTTATTGAGCATGTGAAGACTGAAGAACAGCTAGCCGATATCTTCACAAAGCCCTTGGATGAGAAGAGATTTAGCAAGTTGCGGTGTGAGCTAAATATCCTAGAATCTTCGAATGTTCTTTGAAAAGGACACTCATCCTAACACTTATGCAAAATTGATGACTTAGATATGCAACACATGAAGAAATGTTTTTCTTCAATCAATGAAGAATAACACTCTAAGTGTGAAGAAATTAACGAAGAATTTGATTCTCAGAACCCTACGACAATTGTACGCGGTGTCTGAAATCATCATTCTTATACGGTGGGTCACGCCACCACAAAAGTTGAGAATCTTCAATTTGAGTTTTTCCTCAGTTTTTTGAAATTCCTCAGTTGTTTATGTTCTTCAACTTTGCATTGTCTTCACCTTCTCCGTCATTTTTCTTCATTGGCTATATGTATATATATATATATATGAGTTTATGTCCTCTACAGCATTCACTTATGGCTAATTCTTCAAGTTGATTTTTCTGCTAAGTGAATGTGATCGGACCCTTCCCCCTCTATGCTATACTCAACCCAATCTATTCACAAATTCGTCATGTACGTTCTATTTGAAACTCGTTCAAAATCTTCACTGTGTCTTTGTCAGCTGAAGAATTTGCGAACGGAACTTTTAACTTATCTTATCCAAATTTTCGGCTTTGCCGCTCAAACCGTTGCGCATCCCACGAAATACTTATCTAGTCACCCACGATCTAACACGATCTCCACTTCTCAGTACGTGGTGACACATGTCAAGCGAATGAGAAGGGTCAGGGGCACGTTCGTCAAATTTCTTCGGGCGAACAGTTTTTCACCGTGGCTATAAATACCCCCTCTCCCCTTCCTCACTTCCTTTACTCCGCTCGACCTCTCTCCAGCTCGAGCTTCTCAAACCCTAGCGCCGCCGCTACTTCATCGTCGCCAGTGAGGAAGAGCTTCACTGCCTCGACCTCGTCGCCACCGTACTCGTGCCGGTCGCGGAAATCTTCACTGCGCCGCCTCCGTAGCCATCTTCCTCCGCCGAGTTAGGGCGTGGAAGATCTGCACAGACGAACTTCTCATCTCTACCTCACAGTTCGTCGTGTTCTTCGTTCAGGGTAATTGAAAGTTACTTTTACTGCCCTCCTTGATTCAAATGATTTCTACAAAATCTTCAAAGGTGTTTATTCTTCAAATTCTTCACACACTAAACACCTCACATGTCATCTGTTCTTGATTCGTTTCTCTAAGCAATAATTTTTCTTCAAGATTCCTCAAAGTTGTGGATCTTCGATCTATACAACTCTGGAACCTAAGACAAAGAATGCTTAGTGAAATTTTTCAAGACTCATCTGGTCAAATTCCTCAAACTTGTTCTTTTTGAAAAATCTTCTGAGAACGCATATGACCTCTTCAACTTCCTCGCAACTATACTCTGTTCACAGGTACTCATGTCCGCTGCTAAATCACTAGGTTCTCATCAACTTAACTCATTTGCAGCGTTCCTCGAAGAAAGGTTGCATACTTCTTCAGAGATTTCAATTGTTCAAATTCCTCATCTGAAGAAAATGGCTGATGGAAAGAAGCCACAGAAAGGAGGAAAGAGGCCTGAGATCAACACTGCATTTGAAATCCCTGAGCACATCTATGCTGGGTACTGCACACCCCCTGAGGAAGATAAAAATCAGCGCAAGGTGCGCATTCAGAAGATAGAGAGGAGATGGGCAAGAGAGTGGAGAGAGTACAGATATGTGACTCGCAAGTACATGAAGAAATTCGCAGTCAATCCTCCATGCTCAAGACCTCCGTTGGCACCTGGCCAAGAAGCTGATCTCACCAGCCTCAAGCGTGGTGAAGATTATCCTGGTGAATGGGCCAAGCGCCAGGCCAAGCTGGCTAAACAAGCTAGAGAAGCAGTGAGGAAATTCAATGAAGACTCTGCTGCTGCTGCTGCCGCTGAGGTCTCTGTCAAGCCGAAGAAATCCATGGCAAAGAAGCCTGCGCGTAAGCCAAGTGCTTCACCGTCAATGTCCTCACGGCCAATTCCTCATGCTGCTCCTGCTCCTCCAAAGTCCTCAGCTGCTCCGACCAAATCCTCAGCACCTGTGCATCTTGCCACGTGCCAAAGGACTACAAGCATCTCTATTGCCTCAGGAGCTTCAGCTAGTTCCTCAGCTGCACCAAATTCTTCAACAAGACCCTCTCTGCTGAAGACAAAGACCACTGCAGGATGGGGCTCTCGCTCAAGTCCTCACAAGAAGCAGGTCGCCTTCCAAGTGCCGTCTGAAGAAGACGAAGCTGATGATGAAGAACTTGCTGAAATCATCAGAGATAGGCAAGTCAGGGCCGCTAGAGCCAAGGGCACAAATGTGCCTCTGCTTTTGGATCCAAAGTTGATCCTCGATTACATTGATCTCTGGCACAAGGACCCAAACACTCCTATGCCTGACTTCAAGCTGACTCCTGGCCAAGTCATATGCTGACTGCCTTCATCCAAGAAGAGAAATGGAAATTTGAGAAGGCCAGGCAGCTCAAGAAAGCGCAGTACAGGAAGGAGAAATTCCTGAAGAACAACGTTGTCTCTATGACAACTGATGAACTTGTGAAGATCCAGTCTGAAATCAAAGTCCTCAGCGATGATTTCAATACTTACTATGCTGATTGGAACGGAGCCAAGGTCAGGTTTGTTAAACTGACTGAGAAGTTCACCTCCAATGTTGCAGCCCCATTGCAACAAGAAATTCAGCAGGCTGAAGCATCTGCTCAGCCAACTGAAGAACATGGCAGCACCGTTGATGACATTTAGGCTGCTGAAGAAAATGTGAGTTCCAGGGCTGATGACTGCAATCCAGCTGCTGATGAAATTGCCAGGGCATCCACTAGTGGTGCGCCTGAAGAAAATGAAGAGGTCAGGGCAACTGCATCAGTTGTGCCTGAAGAAAATCAACCACAATCCTCTGCTCCTCCTGCGCCTACCCCAACTCCAATTCTTCCATCTGCATCAGATGTGAAGAAGACCAAGGCTGCAGAGCGTGCAGCAGTGAAGAAAAGGAAAGCATCAGCTCCTTCAGATTCTTCTGCACCGAAGAAGATGAAGAAATTGGCAAGCTCATTTGCTAATCCAATTGATGATGTTCCTGTTTCCTCCATGCCATCAAAGGAAATCGTCCCTTTTGATGAAGAATATGTGATCCCTAACGGATCTGATGAAGAAAATCCTTCTGCTGCTTCATCAGAGCAGATGGATGAAGAAATTGAAGTGGATAAAATCCCTTCAACCCCCACAGTTTCCTCGCCTATGCCTCAGTTTACTGCTGAAGAGGCCGGCGTTGAAGAAATAGAAGATGAAGACGTGGACACTGGTTGTACCACACCAGTGATGAATGATGACTTTTGGGAAAGTCAGCACCCCAACTCTCCACTCTTCACACCATTGCAACAAATTTCCATATCACTGGACTTCCACCATCATGTGAACACGGTGATAGCATTGGTCAGGCCAAAAGATGTAATGGTGTATGCTCGAGGGATCAACCACGAGTAAGACAACATTACGAACATCGTTGGTTCTGATTTGACTTGATGATAGCCCATACTCAAGTCAAAGTTTTGACAAGGCAATAGATCCAACAATTGATCACGAGGATCAATCAATGAAGATATTATCTTTCTTCAACACACACACTCAAAAGATATCCTTTTAGATGAACTAAGTCGGACAAGCTTTATCTTCCAACTCTCCAAGTTGTTGTTTGGCTTAACCAACTAGCTCAGGGGTATCCAACACGGATTCTTGGAGAAGGGGTGGTTTACAAGAAACCAACTTAACCACGAGCTCAACATAGCAGTCAGGTGACAACCTGGTAATGCTTCCGAGAAGATATTCGGAACGTCACGAACCACCGATATGTTACTAAGCTCGAGAACAATCTTGCTTTTCAGGGCAAGACGATATGATCAAATAAGCAAAGATTGACACTATCCTAACTCATTGATCGAAAAGTGCATCGAAAATAAGGACTAGGTAGCACGATAAACCTTAGGGTGATGATTCAATAATCAACACGCTAAGGATAAGATTATTGGCCATTAACTACCAAGCAACACAGTTGCTAGGAGTATTGATTTCACACATCACGATTCACTTGTCGGCATTCCGGTTGCGACAACATGACACCGAGGAATGAATAATGATGGCGAGAAGTATCACTATGTCAAGAATTCATAAGAGAGGGTGCAATTCTCATGACAATCCTGACATAAAGGGGGTAATACTCCAGGGTAGAACAGAGCAAAAGCTTGATTGCATTTGATCTGCGGAATACAACTGCTTTGACCCAATCCTAGAAATGGATGAGGTAGTGGAGTTTGTTTCTCCTAGTCATTCTGAAATAGAATGTCTTGACGGACCACAAGAATAATAAGCATCGATAACACGGATGCACAATTACTCCTGACTATCAATTGATAGACGATGGTCGGAATACAAATGAAGAGGGACAACTCAAGGAAACATATATCTTTCTGAGTTGTGGATGCATAGAATAATATGTCGAGCGAAGCTCAACATTTCTTCCGAATAACCCATGCGGAAAGGGTAGAACTGGCAGATTCACAATATAGAATGGAGAACTCATCAAGAGCACTCTGGTCGTGACCTTTTGGTTCAAAAGAACTCCTGCCAAGAATGGTTCATGGTAATTGGAAGAAGGATGTACCACAAACCTCGAGGACTATCGCAAAGGTTACTAATATCCTAAAGGAACTAGCAACACTATCAACATGAGGTAAGTAGGGTGAATCTCGGGTTAAAGAACCCAGGAATATAATACCTACTACTAAATGGCATCACGGGATGGTTTCAAGAATGGTGGCCAGAATCATCACACGGGGAACACAAAACATGGCTAGTTTACTAGGTAATCTTCTAAGACACCTAGGGTCGTAATAATAACTCCAACATATATGTCGAGGCAATAAATTACCTCAACGCACCGGTTAGTGTGCTTATTCTGACCATAAAGGACATCGGGAACGGAAAGAAGGGATTTGCAAATGCATCAGACTATTTAGAAACCTGGGATGACTCGGACAACATAACGGTTGTAAATGCTCAGAAAAAGATTTGAGACATTCACAAGGATTTGCATAGTCACTTAACAACATCATATCAAGGTTCTGGTTCAACTGACAACATACTAAAAGTAGTAGAAACTGAATTGAGGCTTAAATCCATCAATCCTATAAGTCTCTATCATAGTAACTCGTCATCCTGATAGATAGATGAGAAGGCCTAGTTCTTAATCCCCGTAGAAAAGAAGAGGCTGACTCAGATCAGAAGGCATAAGGTATAAGGAGTAAAAAGAGCCTTACGTTCCCTTCCACAATCAATTCCCCTATATAACTAAAGCATTTGTAGACTCAACTTCGACCAGTTTGGCTTGGTAATCCTACAGGCAGTCAGGCTCTGATACCAACGCTGTCAGGACCCCGATTCCAAGTCACATCGATCTAGCCGGTAACACCTCATATCACTTTGCGGCCTCACGCACGGTATTCCCACGGGTGTCGCCTTACCATGGCCCGGGACTGTTTGTGCCTTTTGGCTCACGTATATGATAGTGTCGCTAGCATCCATATGACAGAGAACCCGGGCCGACATGACTAGTCGTGAACCCAAAGTGGCACCAACTTACGAGGACAGGCATACATGAATCAACATCGAGCATGTCGGTCAGCAGCGTGCGAATCCGGGCTGTAGCACTGGGCTAACAGGACTCTGGTGAACCGGGGTGTAGCAGGCTAGGCAGGACTCCGAATGTCACCGCGTGACATTTCCCCGAAGGGACAGACACAGGAACGAAGTGAATCACATGCCGGCCAGTCGAGTGTTCCGGAGCAGTAGTGCTGGGCTAGCAGGACTCCGGTGAACCGGGCTGTAGCGGACTACTATGGCTCGTGGAAGCACAAGACTACATTTCCCCATAAGAGAGGCTACCAAGGATAAACAACTAGGTTGTCGGATCCCACACATACCAAGCATTTCAATCATACACACAATATGCTCGATATGTGTAAATACAACATGGCATCACAACATAACTCTATGACTCAAGTATTTATCCATT
Organism: Aegilops tauschii subsp. strangulata; assembly: GCF_002575655.3. Classification (NCBI taxonomy): domain Eukaryota; kingdom Viridiplantae; phylum Streptophyta; class Magnoliopsida; order Poales; family Poaceae; genus Aegilops; species Aegilops tauschii. The sequence continues at coordinate 75,247,237 of NC_053041.3, forward strand.
AGGCTCCGAGGAGCCAAGTATTACAAACATGGGTCTCATAACTCCAACATACAGAGCATACAAGCAACAAGCACATGCGGAAGCTTAACTTGTCTGAGTACAGACAACTACAAATGAAGAAGGCTGAGAAGCCTGACTATCTACAAGACCCTGCTGAGGGCACAAGATCGTAGCTGAGGTATCAAGCTAAACATCAAAGTCCACACGGAACTACTAGCGAGACTGATGTCTCTCTGCAAAACATAAAATAGGCAAACGTGAGTACAAATGTACCCAGCAAGACTTACATCAGAACTAACTACATATGCATCGGTATCAACGAAGGGGGTAGTGGAGTTTAACTGCAGCAAGCCAGCTTTGACTCAGTGGCTAACCTGAACTACGACTGCAAGCAACTCTTTTGAGGTGGCGCACACGAGTCCACATATTCACCATATCAATACACCACTATGGATCCGCTCCCGTCTCCCTACGAGAAGGCCATCCATAGCACTCACGCTTATCTTGCGAGTTTTATAGTATCCACTTTCACTTGTCTATGAACTGTTATAGGCAACCCAGAAGTCCTTTACCGTGGACGCGGCTATTCGAATAGATCATTTATAACCCTGCAGGGGTGTACTTCTTCACACATGTTTCCACCACTTAGCGTCTGCACACGACATGTGCTCGGCAGACTTCAAGTGAAAGCCGACGTGGGTGTAGACCACGACCTACCTAAACACTCAAGTCTCTAGTCCAGGTTTATCGCCTACCTAGGTTCCATCCGCAGGGAGTCCGGTCGAGGTTTCCACATACGGCCCCGAACGATGTGTGCAGGGTTCCCGAGACACCAAACGGGCGCCCGGTACACCATGCCACGTGCCTACCGCATCACAGCCCACCCCTCGGGTCAGCGCTGCGCACGGCCTCCAGCATACTACAAACACTAGAAACTACTTGAAACTCCTGGACAGAGGACTAGGGTGGTTAAGAAGTCGAGCGGGGTCATATTTCAGGGCCCAACGTGTGGTAGTAGCTGTTTCATGGATCACAAACACAGAACTCAGTTCCTGAGGACGGCTTCAATGAGACAACCCACCATGTACTCCTACATGGCCTCTCACCGCTACCTTTACCAAATCGTGTTCACACACTTAGCTCACACACAGTAGGACATGTTCATCACCATTCCAATTCATCCCCGATGAATCAGACCTGACTCAACTCTAAGCAGTAGCAGGCATGACAAACAAGCATGAATGAGTAGGCACATCAGGGCTCAAACAACTCCTACTCATGCTAGTGGGTTTCATCTATTTACTGTGGCAATGACAGGTCATGCAGAGGAAAAGGGGTTCAGCTACCTCAGCATGTAACAGTTGAATCGATGTTGTCCTAATGCAGTAAAAGAGAGCAGGAGCGAGAGAGTGGGATTGTATCGGAATGAACAAGGGGGTTTTGCTTGCCTGGCACTTCTGAAGATAATATAGTTCTTCATCGGTGTCATCGAATAATCGTCGGAACGTCGTCTACTGAGAGGGGACAGACACCGGCAACAGAGAAAGAACACAATCAATGCAATGCGACAATATGATGCATGATCATGACATGGCAATATGATGTGAGTTGAGCTAATGCAGCTAGCAACGATTTAAATGAAGTTGGTTTGAACCCAAGGTTCAAATTCAAACTCCATGTAAGGCATTTCAAATGCCATTTATTCAAATTGTCTTATACATTAACTTTAAGTTGTTCAACCATGCATGGAAATGGTACAGATGGATAGATTAGATTTTTCTGATCATTTTTCATATATAAATTATTTCATTCTGAGCTACGGTTGATTTTCTATGATTTTTAGAAGTTTATACTATTTTCTGGAATTTCCTGGTTATTTTAAATTAGACTAAAACCAGAAAATGCATTACTGCGTCAGCATGACGACTGCATGACATCAGCAGGTCAACAACGCCAGTCCAGGTCAAACCTGACGGCTGGGACCCACACATCAGTGTCTCAGGGCTAGTTTGGGTGGATGGCAGGTGGGCCTGGTCAACGCTGACTAGGCAAAGGTCAGAGCTGACACGTGGGGTCCACGACATTAGCGCTAATCTAACAGAAAAGGAAAACTAGACTAACCTAATTAGGCTCAGGGGCCCACATGGCAGTGGCTCAAGGGGGTGTTTACAGTGGTCATTAGGAGCTAATGAGGCTGCCACATCATCACGCCGGAGATCTGCCGGCGGCGACCACGGAACACGGCGGAGGCACGCCGGAGTTGCTCGGGCTCGCACTACAGGCAGCGGTTTGCGGCGGGGTTTGGCTTTACGGTGAGCTGGCGTTCGCGCGCATCTGCTAGGGCAGACGGGAGGGGCTGGGACGGCCCAAGCTTGCCGGAATCAAGCTCGCGGCGGCGGAAGGATTTCGGGTGTGCACGGGGTCGCGGCTACGGTGCAGGGCAGGCCTAACGGGCGGGTGACTCGAGCTCCTGGAGACTCCCTGAGTGCGTTGACGTGCTCGGAGGCGAGCTTGCGCGGCCGTAGCCGCGGTGGCGGCATGGCCGGCGGCGAGGAGCTATCGGCTCCGGTGAAGCTAGGGCTACGCAGCGCAAAAGAGGCGGGGAAGAGAGGGGTTCAGAGCGGGAGCTCACAGCGGTGCCGTAGGGATGGTCAGCGTGCTTGAGGAAGCCCTGTGGACGATGAATCGGCGGCGACGATCTCCGGTGCCCGATAGTGAACACGACGTTGCCGGCGACGTTTTCGGGGCTTCCGGCGTCGGGAGGCTCGGTGAGGAGGAAGAGAGGAACGAGGCGGAGCTCGTGGGCAGCTCCAGGGTGCGTAGGAGAGGTGGTGGCCATGGCTATGGCGAGTGGCAGCGGCGAACGCGCTCGGTGGTGCTGCGGGAGAGAGCAGAGGAGGGGGAGCGGGTCCACGGAGAGAGCGAGGGGGTCGAGAGGGAGTGCGTGGCACTCGGGGCTGGCTCCAGAAGCGGGGGAAGCAGGAGGTGGCTCGGGCGCGTGCCGGCGCGCGGTGGCCACGCGCCTCTGTCCTTCTGTCAAAGGAGGAAGAAGACCGGGGAGCCCCTGGTGGGCTGGGCCAGATCAGGAGCTAGGCCGGCTCTGCTGCAGGTGAGAAGCCCAGGTGGGTCCTTCTCTCTCTCTCTTATTAATTGTTCTGTTTTTCTAATTTTTCTATTATGTTTTGATTTAGTTCAAAGACCAAACCATCTTCAAAATTCATGAAAATAATTGTGTGAAGTAAATGGAATTATCCAAAGCTACACAACAATTTCCAGAATTATTGAACATATATTTATTATATAACAAATATAGATCCAATTCAAATATTTATTGGATTAATTCAAAGGCCCAAAATAATTGTTTCTGAGATTCTAGAAATATTGGTTTGAATTTTATCCCTTGCCAATATTTCCAGAGATTAACAGGAACATTTTCTTGGACTCATTTGATGAGATTTAAATGTTGGTTATTTTTAGAGGTCTTCTGAGGCTTTTGAAAATTCCTCAATTCAAATTTCATTTGAATTTAAACATGATGCTCACATGAAGGGCTAGCCTAGTGCATACCAGAACTAGGGATGTGACATAGCCCCCCTTTGGTTCATAGGATATAGGATTATCATAGAAATAGAAACTTATAGAAAATGATATGATATGTATCTCAAATCGTATCAGTAGGAATAAGAAAGGAGATGTTATTTGATTCACATCATAGGAATTTTTCCATCGAGTCTAGGCTCATGTTTATTTTCTTTTGAAATGTGAAGGATATGAACCAATCCTATGTAGGAAAAGGAATCCATTTCTATGAACAAAAGGCTCTAAAGGAAAATTTCTTATAGGAATCATATCCTATAAAATTCTCCAAAACAAAGGAGGTCTTAATGTGTCTTTTTTTGCATGATAATACGTGTCTCTTTAATAAAATAACGATTTAGTTACAGGCCACTAATACGTCTCCAAGGTATCTATAATTCTTTATTGTTCCATGCTATTATATTATCTGTTTTGGATGTTTTATATGCTATTTTATACGATTTTTGGAACTAACCTCTCCTGTGTATATAATCAAGTTCTGAACCACACAGAGCAATATTGTGTTGCCCAACGCCCGATTGTTATTGCAGTTGCAATACAAGCTAAGGGTACAGTTCACTATCGCCCAGGAGGGTGGGGCGCGCCCCCCAACCTTGTGGGCCCCTCGAGGGTCTCCTGACCTAGATCTTCCTCCTATATATACTCTTATACCCCAAAAACATCCAGGGGGAGCAACGAAACCACTTTTCCACTGCCGCGACCTTCTGTGTACCCATGATATCCCATCTTGGGGCCTTTTCCGGCGTCCTGCTGGAGGGGGATTCGATCACGGAGGGCTTCTACATCAACACCATTGCCTCTCCGATGAAGCGTGAGTAGTTTACCACAGACCTACGGGTCCATAGCTAGTAGCTAGATGGCTTCTTCTCTCTCTCTCTCTCTCACTCTCTCTCTCTCTCGCTCGCTCTCTCTCTCTCTCTTTGATTCTCAATACAAAGTTCTCCTTGATGTTCTTGAAGATCTATTCGATATAATACTCTTTTGCGGTGTGTTTGCCGAGATCCGATGAATTGTGGATTTATGATCAAGTTTATCTATGAATATTATTTGAATCTTCTCTGAATTCTTATATGCATGATTTGATATCTTTGCAAGTCTCTTCGAACTATCGATTTGGTTTGGCCAACTAGATTGGTTTTTCTTGCAATGGGAGAAGTGCTTAGCTTTGGGTTCAATCTTGCGGTGTTCTTTCCAAGTGATAGCAGGGGCAGCAAGACACGTATTGTATTGTTGCCATCGAGGATAAAAAGATGGGGTTTTCATCATATTGCTTGAGTTAATTCCTCTACATCATGTCATCTTGCCTAATGCGTTACTCCGTTCTTTATGAACTTAATACTCTAGATGCATGCTGGATAGCGGTCGATGTGTGGAGTAATAGTAGTGGATGCAGAATCGTTTCGGTCTACTTGACACGGACGTGATGCCTATATTCATGATCATTGCCTTAGATATCGTCATAACTTTGCGCTTTTCTATCAATTGCTCGGCGGTAATTTGTCCACCCACCGTAATAATTTCTATCTCGGGAGAAGCCTCTAGTGAAACCTATGGCCCCCGGGTCTATTTTACATCATATTAGTTTCCCGTCGACTTGCCAATTTCTGTCGTCGTTCTTTTACTTTGCAATCTTTTACTTTCCTTCCATATACCAAAAATATCAAAAATATTACTTTTCCGTTTATCATCTCTATCAGATCTCACTACGCAAATAACCGTGAAGGGATTGACAACCCCTTATCGCGTTGGGTGCAAGTTGGTGTTTGTTTGTGCAGGTATTCGATGACTTGAGCGTAATCTCCTACTGGAGTGATACCTTGGTTCTCAAAACTGAGGTAAATACTTACTCTACTTTGTTGCTTCACCCTTTCCTCTTCAAGGAAAAACCCAACTGAAGCTCAAGAGGTAGCAGCCACTTAAACACCGACATTACAGGACTGAAGAGATTGGATAATCCTACGCAAAAAATCGGCGCATGTCCCTCTCCACCAAGGAAAATGAGACAGATCACCTCTTCACCTGAGCTCGACGTGGCTCAATCACTGATTTGCAGCTGTACGGACCTCCAAAGTAGGTTGTGTGAAGCAAAACCATTACGGTTGGAAGAATGAGACCGGGGCAACGCATTCCCAGACACGCCATCGAACTCTAGAACTGACACCCCCACACGACTACAACGAAAGGAGAAGGAAACCAGAACTGTCAGCCTCCAACCACCAACCCAGCACATGATGCACCTTCTTCCATCTGTCACCTGCATAGACAATTGTCTGCGTGAACTCCCGGACGACAAAACCTCCCTGCTCCACCGTGACGTTGGAGACAACGCCACAACAATGGGGACAGAGCGGAAGGAGAGACACACCTGAAGGGGTTGCTGCCGCCGCCTCACCGACACCATCCATGAACACTAACGCCGCCGATCTGAAGGATTGGCAAACACACGATGCCATCGACTCCGAGACACCGTCATGAAGGACACCGCCTGTGTGGGAGTGGAGATAAGACAGTTTTATTTGTCCGGGCACCGCTCCCACCACCCCAACGGCGCACCACGACCTACAAAACCAAACCCTAACTACAGAGAGGAGGAACGGGATCCCCCCCCCCCCATCCTACCGCCAGAGGAGCGGTCGAAGGGAGAGGGGACCAGTCCTGGCCGGTGTAGATCGGAGGTAGAGGATCGCCTCCCTAGTCGCCCGTTTAATGTTTCCTTTCACTTGCGCAAAGTAACTGCGCCTGCCACGCCAGCTGTATGATACGCAACCATATGTATACCAGAATATACTTAATTTTCTAAACAACTATATGTGACAATAAATTAGTTATGGCTCAGATCCGGAGGAGAACACTGCGTCCAGGATATAATGAGTATTTGCACCTCAGAGCCAAAACGCCGCTCCCACCCAACTCTCATATATACTCGACCCCAACAAGTTCTCATGATTAATTTTCTTTGGCCTTCTCTCCACATACGACGCCTCCCTCTCCCGTCTGCCGCCACTGAACCTGCACCGCCGCCCGCCACCGCCTTTGGTGACCGAGAAAATGAAACCTCTCACCCATCCACACATACGGCCAACCTCGCCGGCCACGCTGGGATCCTGCCGACGGCAAGGAATTACGTGAATCGGGCAGCCACGCTGCCGCCGCGTCATCATATGCATCAACTTTGTCGTGCTCGTCCTACTCATTTTATATGCTGGCTAGCCGAAATTAATCACAGGGAGATGCAGGCGTACCAACTAACTATGATCACAAGTGAACTACACATGCGAAGCACACGAGGCGCCAATTTGAGTTTGGGGTGTTCTGCTTTGGTCGCGAAACTAGGCAGCACATGGGCACGGGCGCGTCGGACCTCGCCGTGGTGGCAGAGGCAGGTGGCGAGGCGGCGGGATCAGGGTTGAGCAACGTGCCAAAGCCGTGCGCGACCAATGTGCTGCTCCAGCGCACACCGAAAGGAAGAAGTGAAAGAAGAACATCCCTATGGGGTCACTCCATTTGAGGAGTTAAATTTGAAGGTTTAGTTACATCTGGCCACAGTTTAACTCCTCAGATTTTTAGAAGTTACTAGTAAGATGCCTGTGCATTGCACGGAACATCAAAATTGGGATGGACGGTGCTGGCAGTGGCCATCACACAAGATTGTCCTATGGCCTTCTGGATATGGTGGGGAAGAGATAAGTCTGATTGTGGGAGACAAGAAGTTGTTTGTAAATATGGAAACAAGTGCTGGCATCTTTTTGCAAAACTGCAGCAGTTTGCTTTGTATGCGTCAAATTTAGATGCGACGACTATTAGTGAAAGATGGCAAGCACACCATCATCACCAACTCAGGTTTTTATAGGATGTAGAGAAGTTTGAGAAGGAGTTAAATTTGCGGAGGAGTTTATGTTAAATGTTAGCTATAGATGCATTTTTTGAAGTAGAGAGTAGAGATATCCAGGATCCGTCTTTCCTCCAAGTCGTGTGGGGCTAAATCTTAGTTGACTCAGACTTAACCAAGTCTCAGTCAAGTGACACAATATGTTAAAAAAAGAAATTGCACGGATCTCCACATTTTCTCACGAATATATCATCGACCGAGTCCGTTTCTCCAAAGAAAAAAGAACGAGTGTGTCGCCCGCCTTAACCCAAACCGTGAGTCTGTAACGGCCTGCACATGCACATCTGGTCTTGGATGTGATCCTGCATGCACTCTGCGAGTCACCACTAGAAGATCATATCGCCCGTGATGACCTCTCTGCACGGAGCGCGCGCATGCGCGGGCTTAACGAATCAAAACAAACTTCCGATCGATCATCACGGCGCCGATCTGCCATTCTGGAGACCGCGATGCATTGCTCCGCCGTGTTCTTCTTCCTCCTCGTCCTCCCCCGACCCCGTCCAGCCGCGGCCGTCGGCGCGGGCGCCCCCGCCCCCGCCCCCGCCCCCGGCAGGAGCATGAGCATCACGCCGTCCCCCCTCCTGCCGTGCCTGGAGGAGGTGCTGCCGTGCACGGCGTACCTCAAGACGGCGGGCCGCCCCGCGCCGACGTGCTGCACCGCCCTGAGCCGCGCCGCGGCCACCGAGATGCCGTGCATCTGCCAGCTGCTCGCCGACTTCAACGTCACCAGAGAGCAGGCGCTCGGGCTGCCCACGCGCTGCCGCCTTCCCGTCGGCTGCCGCGACGACTCCGTCGGCATGCCCGACCCAGGTTCGTTCCCGCCAACGTCCTCCGCCGGTGCGCGAGTCGTTTAACTCCTAGTGAACATATTTGCAAGGCATTTGACGCGCCAAGAGTTGCTCTTCTGTGCATGCAGTTGTGCAGGCGCCGCCGCCGCCGCCCGCCGCCGTTCGGACGGCGCCGCGCAATACTCACGCCGGCGATCCGTCAGGCGGCGACCGGTGCAGGACAGGAAGCGTCTGGCGCGCGGTCTGGACGATGCTGTTTGGCGAGTTGTTCTCGATCGGCGTGTTGCTTTAGGCTTCTTGGACGACCACGCGGTGGGGACTGAGGAGTGTTCTGCTCGCCGCATTCGGCTCATGATCGTGTACACTTGCAGATAGTGTGTTTGGTCTGGTCTTAACATTTTCGGAGTAGAGCCTCTAGGGTTTTTGTGCTAGGAAAATTCACTGATGTTGCTTATTAGCTGATATAAATGAGCAGTGCTACCAATAGTCTTTTCTTCATCGGCGCTTGCTATGATACTAGTGGTTGGGGCGCGCCATTGCATGCAACCAGAAATGAAGCTATGCGCTCATTTTGCTCGGTTGGGTCGCCATTTGTATCTCGAAAATCTAAAAAACAAACCTTTCCTCACCTCCGTCTCAAAAAGAGAAAATCTCACCTCCATCGAAACTTTTCTCACCTCATCCAACCAGCGAGCACCATGTGGCATGGTCAACCGGTCACCTCCATCCCAGAAAAAAAGAACAAAGAAAAACTTTACTTAAAAAATACCTCCATCTTAAAAAAGAAAGATATTTATGGTCCCATCCAACCATCGACGCCACGTGGCATAGCACATAGGTCGCCCTTTCTTTCCCCTTAGAGGTTGTTTGGATAGCTAGATTATAGAGAACTAGTTTCCTTAAACTTGATTTCTGATGTAACAACCCAAAACATTGTTTGGATTATCTAACTAACTCGCGGATATAGTAAACCGAGTTTTTCAAAAGCCCAAAAAACGAGTTTATACAAAAACGACTAATAGACGTTTTTATATAAACGGGTTTTCTATACGCACCAGGAGATTAACGAAGTCCCCGGCGCAGATCGTGGTAAACTACGCCGGCCGTGACAGCAGCTTGCCGATCTCGGGCAGGCACCCAGAAGCAGGTTGCGATGCTCCACCTAGCCCAGGGCCTCCATGGCAGACATGGACTTCGGCCGGCTGCCGTCTCCATGGTGGACGTGGACTTCACAACCACCTCCGTCGTCGATATGTAGATACTCCAGCTTGTAGGTCATCGTCCCGCCTCCCTAGCATGTGCGTTGTGCTCTGCTGTTACCGGCGAATCAATCCAGCAGCTAGGTGTTACATGCATGTCTGGCCTGAGAATCAATCAAGGCGATTTACTCCGTTTACTTGTGTCTTGCCATATGCGAGCTACATGTACGTGCATCTTCACGGCGGAAAGAATTCGTCACCGGAGCAACGTTCGATGGGAACCTGGACCAACATGCATGACACCGGCTAGCGAAGCAGAGCACGATCAGGCGATAAGCACGATCACCCCGGCAGCCACACTGAAAACTGCGAACCTCCGCCGGAGAGCCGTTTACGGTGTGGTTGTCTGCCACTATGCGTGTAGGTGCCAAGAGCGAACCGAAGCACCGCACCTCCATGAATTGTTTTCTCCCAAAACGAAGAACTCAAAATCCCATTTCTTTTACTTTCGCGTCCAAACAAGGTATTGTATGTACCCACCTTAACAGAATAACTAACCAAAACTGGTTTTTCTAAAAATCCTCTAAAAACTCGTTTTCTAAAATCTCACATCTAATTCCCTGTATCCAAACAACCCCTTAGAGCATCTACAACCGGACACCCCATATCGGTCCCAAACGCTAGGGCAAGTTACCCGGTCCCTGCGCCGACAAGATTTTGACATCCAACCAGACATGGCAAACGGGGCTCAAATCTCAGGGCTGACCGGCATCCTAACCCATATTTGGGGCGGATATGTGGTAGATCGGACGCACCCAAACACCGCCACCATGTCGGACCGGCTCACTATGGCCCATGCCTTTCCCACACGTGTCCCCATAGATACCCTAGCTGGACGCCCAAACCCTAGTCAACCTCACTTGCCTGACCTCTTTGCACACTAAAGTCTCGTCTCCTTCCTCCCACCTCCCCTCCACCATGGTCGGGCACGAATCCGACAGCGATTCTGACGAGATCGACTGGGCGGCGCCTGTCGTGGACTCCTCGAGCTCATCTGCTCCCGATGATGAGGAGATCGCGCTCTGCATTGCCCTCCACCACTCACGGATGGACCAGGGCGGGAGCTCCTCCTCGACGGCGTCACCGGTGGCCAGGGTGGGCAGCTCGAGCTTCGCGCCGCCTTGTGGCTGCAATGCGGGCGGTGCAAGCGGCCTCCATACGCTCCAGTTGTGGGCCCTGCAGATCCGCGCTGGAGCCGCTACACCCGCCTCCGAAGGCAATGAGGCCCTCCGCAACGCCATCTGCCGCCCTACACCTCCGCAGAGATGACGCCCGCCGACAGCACTACAAAAATGCTGCCGCGCTCTGCATAGGGATCGAGGAGTCCGAGAGAGTGGCGAGGAAGTGGGTGGTTGTGGCGGAGAAAGCCGCATGGCCCACGAGGGAGCTAGCCCGCGCCGCTCGTCGCCTCATGGGGATCATCTCTTCATCCTCTTCGGACAGCGGTACGACGCACGACGAAGATGCTCCGCCCGCCGTCGAGGACAACCGTCGCTCCTAAGACCCCAAGGGGAAGCGGCCCAGGAGGAAGTGGGGAACTTTGGCCGGCTCTCTCTGTTTAATTAATTTTAATCTACCATTTTACTTAAGCTATGAACTTCGGTGACCCTTTTGGATCAGATTGTAATAAACTTAATTAGTCCTTTGTCTATGTCGGATTTGTTGTATTTTATAAGTTGTATGATAATCTATGTAAATTGCATGTTTTGTATGGATTTGGAGACGAGCATATAGGGATACGACTATATAGAAACAGATTTTTTTTTAGGGTATAGCTAAGCTTTATTGAGCATAGACCACTTGAAGTGGTATAAAAAAGGATCATGGGATGGATCAGCCAAAAGTGTCGCCCTGATCAAGAGTGTTTGAAAATTTAGCTAACCTATCTACATTAGTATTTGATGCGCGGTCTTCAAAAGTAAACTTGCAATTAACTAGTTAATATATGAACAGATAGAAATAGAGGATCTCCGGTCCATGTCTGTGGAGCCGGCGGGCCTATAGGGCCCAAATATGCACTTGATGGATTTAATTCTCTACGATGCAGAGGGTCAACCCGGCCGCGCCGCGCCGCGCCGCCCCGTAAAGCTGCCGCACTCCAGAACTCCGGTGAGGTGAGGCGTGTCGCCATCGGAAAAAGGTTGGGTTGGAGACCGGAGCACTGCCGTGTCAACTGCTCCATTTCTCCGACAAGATAATATATATAAAAATGTATTTCGAAAGTTTCAAGAAAAAATGACTTTGTTACACTACTTCATCCGTTTCAAAATAAATGTCTCAACTTTGTAGTACTAACTTCAGTACAAAGTTGAGACACTTATTTTAGGACGGAGGGAGTAGTTCATATGGTTTTTTTTTTTAGAATCTTAATTAGTTCATATGGTTGAGTGTAATGGTTTCATGAGTACGAACCCCTTGCGGAGAAATTGAGTTTGAAGATTAAACAATTCAGTTTCCACATAATTACAAAAGATAAAAAGGGTTCCGATGGAAAAAAGGTGAGGGCTTCACTGTGGACCATGGCATTTTCATGAAGCTTTGGAGGACTTCAGTGTTCAGAACAAATGTTTTGGACTGACTTATTTTGGTCGTCAAAGTTTTTCTTTTTTTGCAAATTCAAGAATTCCTTTCGAACGCATTTTTGCGTCCCCACTTTCACTGGGAACCCAACATGCATTCTCTTTTGAAGTCGCAAACACACATTCTCATTTTATTTCAGATGGGACTAGGATGTTGCATATGTGCACTCGTCATATGGCGCAAAACGCCATACCCCTATCTCGTCTTCTTCCTCGTGAGAGACCGGCGCGTACCTTCTTCTTCCTCATCCTCCTCGCCATGCCATTCTTTACCTCCTCTCCGATATTTTGGTCTCTTCAACGTCAACTCAAGGCATTACCACATTGTCACTAGGTTGCCGTTGCCTCGATAACGGTTTCGGTTAGCTCCTCTCCCTCTCCTCATACCTCGTCCTCCTTCCTTCACTCCTGCACTTCTTCCACTAGTCACGCAAGCATTCACCGCTAAGACTAGAGACCGAACGTTCGCCTGGTAAATATTCCTCTGATCTTATCTTATCTTCAGCAGTTAAATTTCTGTCTATAGTTTTACATGGTCCGTGTAAATTCTTCTTAAACTTGAATTTTTTTTCTAAATTTTGAAACCCTGTAAAATTTGTTCATGGTACATACAAGTAAGTGTATGTGTGCATGTATGAGCGTCTGTGTCCGTACAGTGTTAAAAATGAGAGGGATAATATAATGCTGCATTTCATCTGAGTGCTGGTACTAATTAACAGCCAGCATCCCCCCTAAATATAGGAGATCATTTGCCTCCATTGGTGATTAACCTCTCGTAGCTCTGGCCACCTCCTCCGCTCGCTCCGTCCATCCGGCCCGCCGTTCGAGCCCTCCGTCGAGATGGCGGCATCCTACCGCCGCCGCCACACGCCACGGCGCTAGCCCTCCAGAAAGAGAGGCAGCAATGGCGGTCCCATCGTCGTCCTTGTTGTCGTCGCTGCTGCTCCTCGCGCTCTTCCTGCATCATCATTGCTCCGCTGCCCAGGATCGCGGCAGCGCCGCCGTCGTCGTCAACATCTCCGCCGTGGAGGACGTCGTCCGCGACCGCGCGTTCGAGCTGCTCCACCGCACTGACAAGCTCGTGGGCGTGCCCCTCACGGCCTGCCCGTCGGCGTGCGGCCTCGTCGAGGTCCAGGCCTCGGCGCTGCGCGTGCGGAGCAGCTCCCTCTGGGCCGACGGCGTCAACGCCACCGACGCCGCCGCCGGCACCGCGGGGTTCACCGTGCCGCCTCGCGTCGTGCCGTCCCCGTTCGCCCGCCGCGTCGACGTCGTCTTCGAGCGGTTCGTCGGCAGCAACTCGTCCGGCGCGCTCTTCGCCGCGCCGCCCGGGTACGCGCTGGCCGCCCCCGTGGCCGCGCTGCTCGCGTACGACGTGTCGACCGGGAACAACGGCAGCAGGGCCGTCGGGCTCCGGGCGCTCGGTGCGCCCGTCCGCGTGGAGTTCGGTGACCTCTCGTCGGCGGCGGCGAACGGGACACAGCCGTTCAACGCCACGGCGGCGAGGTGCGTGACCTTCGCAGTGGCCAGCGGGCAGGCCAAGGCCGTGGCCACGCACGCCATGGCGTCGGACACCGCGTGCACGGTGACCGGCACGGGCCACTACGGCGTGGCGGTGCGGCTGCAACCGCCACCGCCTTCGCCGACGCCGCCGACGCCGCAGCCGCCTGCGGCGGTGCGGGAGCGGTGGTGGGCATAGATGGCGGTGGCCGGCGTCGGCGGGGTGGTGGCGGTGGGTTTCCTGGCGGCCACCGTGGTCGCGGCGGTGCGGTGGAGCAGGAGGCGCAGGAGGGAGGAGATGGACCTGCGGGCGTTGGCCGGGGAGGAGCTGGGGCGGATGGCGGTGCGGGGGAGCAGGATGCCGGCGGCGAAGATGGTGAGGACGCGGCCGGAGCTGGAGGACGGGAGCCCCATGGCGTGGCGGCGCTAGCTCCCCCGCCGGTCGCACTGTCGCCGTCTGGTTTAACTAGGTGTACCTTTTTTTTTTCTCAGCATCAGATATTCAGACTTGTATTGTTGTTGTACATTATTACACACAGTACTTTGTAGTACTCTATATATGATATATTGTGTAAACTCAGATTAAAAATGTACATCGAAATAGGTTATCTTTCTTGAGAGCAACATCTCACAGCATCTTCTTTGAGAACAGTAGTAGCAGATTGCAATGGACTGTCTACTTCCTTTTTACAGAGTAGGCCGTTTCAGTGCCCAGACTCATCTGCATCCGGTTAGACAAAAATTCATAAAAAATTCAAAATAAATTCAAAAAAATCAATTTTTTTGTGCGGTAGACAATTTGATGCGTGAGGCCTGCTACAAATTTCAATTTATTTGGACATCTAAGCAGCTCTCAGCAAAAAAGACAAATCGGGCCAAGACAGCATGTGAACAGTAAACATTTTTACAGACCCCAAATTTTTTTTTGCTGAGAGCTCCTTAGATGTCCAAATGATTTGAAAATTAGAGCGGACCTCACGCATCAAATTTTATACCGCACAATTTTTTTTGGAATTTTTTGAATTTTTCTATTTTTTGTTTTGATTTTTTTCGTCGGCGTGGGTGCATATGAGCTCGGGTGTAGAGATGGATTTTCGCTTTTTACATATAATTTGCTCTTCTCAACTTTTGATGCTCCCTCCACCGTACAGAACAAAAAAAATTGTGACTGAGATATAATGCCGATATGCACATTATTTGGTGTCACTAAATTCACAAAAATACATACAAATTATATACATCATCATTTCTTCTCCTAACAAGTTCGAGCGATATATCCAACGGTGACAGCAGGGTTACAGATTTGATGTTCTTCCCAACTAGACTTGTTGGGGATATAACTACTAGAGTCACCCGCCCAGGAGGGGCCGGGTTATGCTATGACGATCATCACATGAAGCCCAATCTCAAGTTTGAGGATGGCGGTTCAGTAATGGGCCTAAGGCCTAGAGGCGGCTTAAGGCCCGTAGTGATAAACCGCCGTTAAGGTATGACTTGTAGTGTAAGGCAAGAATAGTTAAGAGTCCGAGCCGGACACTGTTTATAAGCCGGCCGGGACTCTGAGAGCCGCTGGGCGTTAACCTCTCTATATAAAGGGACGACCCAGCGGCGGTTCAGGACAAGTAAGATCAGATCGATAGCCAGGCATAGCGGTTTAGCTCCCTGGTCATCGAAACCCTAAGTAATTCCACCTCAACTGGAGTAGGCTTTTACCTTCACCGTAAGGGGCCGAACCAGTATAATCCTCGTGTCCTTTGTCCCGTTTAACCCCTTTAAGCTTCCTAGTTGGCGATGGCTCCACGACTAAGTCCTTGCACGAGGACATCTGCCGTGACTATTCCACGACAGTTGGCGCCCACCGTGGGGCCAGCGCACGGTGGATTTGAGTTCTTGAAGGGCAGCTTCGAAGGGCTCAAGGGATACGCTGTGGGCCGGATGACCAAGAGTCGTCGCGGCAAGCTCTACATCGACGACGCAGGCTGGGGCCCCGACGCCGGCTCAATCGAGTACGGGTACCGGGTCCCCTTCGGCGGAATCCACGTTTTCATTGGCAAGATTGGCGAGCCGGGCCATGAGCCGGACCTCTGCACCGACCTCGTCGAGACGGCTCAGCGTGCGAGACCCGCCCGGACTCTGCCTGCCTTGAAGCGTGCTTTCGTGGGATGCGTCCATGGAGGACTCTCCGAAGAATCTGGATCTGGCGATGAGACGGCCGCCCGCTCTGACGGCGAGTCGTCCACAGATGAGACCAACTCGTTATATCAACTTCAAGATGGCAGGCTCAGGGGTTGTTCCGATGGCGACAGGATTCCGGACCCCTTTGAGCCGCCAAGCCGGGTTGGAATCTTCATGGCTGGCACACAACCTGTTCAAAACCCCGCCGCTGGGGCAGGAGGCCCTGTGCACTCGCCGGCTCAGGTGCTAATGGATCTCACAGATAAGTTGACGGCCCTGTTAACTGTTGGGGATCGTAGCAGAATTTTAAAATTTTTCTACGCATCACCAAGATCATCTATGGAGTATACTAGCAACAAGGGGAAAGGAGTGCATCTACATACCCTTGTAGATCGCGAGCGGAAGCGTTCCAATGAACGAGGTTGATGGAGTCGTACTCGCCGTGATCCAAATCACCGATGACCGAGTGCCGAACGGACGGCACCTCCGCGTTCAACACACGTACGGAGCAGCGACGTCTCCTCCTTCTTGATCCAGCAAGGGGGAAGGAGAGGTTGATGGAGATCCAGCAGCACGACGGCGTGGTGGTGGATGTAGCGGGATCTCGGCAGGGCTTCGCCGAGCTTCTGCGAGAGGGAGAGGTGTTGCAGGGGAGGAGGGAGGCGCCAAAGGCTGTAGTACTGCTGCCCTCCCTCCCCCCGCCTTTATATAGGCCCCCTGGGAGGGGGGCGCCGGCCAGGAACCCATCTACATGGGGGGCGGCGGCCAGGGGGGAGACTTGCCCTCCAAGGCAAGTGGGGCGCCCCCCCACCCTAGGGTTTCAAACCCTAGGCGCAGGGGGGAGGCCCATGGGGGGCGCCCCAGCCCACTAAGGGCTGGTTCCCTTCCCACTTCAGCCCATGGGGCCCTCCGGGTAGGTGGCCCCACCCGGTGGACCCCCGGGACCCTTCCGGTGGTCCCGGTACAATACCGATAATGCGCGAAACTTTCCCGGTGGCCGAAACTTGACTTCCTATATATAATTCTTCACCTCCGGACCATTCCGGAACTCCTCGTGACGTCCGGGATCTCATCCGGGACTTCGAACAACTTTCGGGTTTCCGCATACTCATATCTCTACAACCCTAGCGTCACCGAACCTTAAGTGTGTAGACCCTACGGGTTCGGGAGACATGCAGACATGACCGAGACGCCTCTCCGGTCAATAACCAACAGCGGGATCTGGATACCCATGTTGGCTCCCACATGTTCCACGATGATCTCATCGGATGAACCACGATGTCGAGGATTCAATCAATCCCGTATACAATTCCCTTTGTCAATCGGTATGTTACTTGCCCGAGATTCGATCGTCGGTATCCCAATACCTTGTTCAATCTCGTTACCGGCAAGTCTCTTTACTCGTACCGCAATGCATGATCCCGTGACTAACTCCTTAGTCACATTGAGCTCATTATGATGATGCATTACCGAGTGGGCCCAGAGATACCTCTCCATCATACGGAGTGACAAATCCCAGTCTCGATCCGTTCCAACCCAACAGACACTTTCGGAGATACCCGTAGTGTACCTTTATAGTCACCCAGTTACGTTGTGACGTTTGGCACACCCAAAGTACTCCTACGGTATCCGGGAGTTGCACGATCTCATGGTCTAAGGAGAAGATACTTGACATTGGAAAAGCTCTAGCAAACGAACTACACGATCTTTGAGCTATGCTTAGGATTGGGTCTTGTCCATCACATCATTCTCCTAATGATGTGATCCCGTTATCAATGACATCCAATGTCCATAGTCAGGAAACCATGACTATCTGTTGATCAACGAGCTAGTCAACTAGAGGCTTACTAGGGACACGTTGTGGTCTATGTATTCACACATGCATTACGATTTCCGGATAACACAATTATAGCATGAATAATAGACAATTATCATGAACAAAGAAATATAATAATAACCATTTATTATTGCCTCTAGGGCATATTTCCAACAGTCTCCCACTTGCACTAGAGTCAATAATCTAGTTACATTGTGATGAATCGAACACCCATTGCGTCCTGGTGTTGATCATGTTTTGCTCTAGGGAGAGGTTTAGTCAACGGATCTGCTACATTCAGGTCCGTATGTACTTTACAAATATCTATGTCTCCATTTTGAACACTTTCACGAATTGAGCTGAAGCGACGCTTGATATGCCTGGTCTTCCTGTGAAACCTGGGCTCCTTCGCAAGGGCAATAGCTCCAGTGTTGTCACAGAAGAGAGTCATCGGGCCCGACGCATTGGGAATCACCCCTAGGTCGGTAATGAACTCCTTCATCCAGACTGCTTCCTGTGCTGCCTCCGAGGCTGCCATGTACTCCGCTTCACATGTAGATCCCGCCACGACGCTTTGCTTGCAACTGCACCAGCTTACTGCTCCTCCATTCAAAATATACACGTATCCGGTTTGTGACTTCGAGTCATCCAGATCTGTGTCGAAGCTAGCGTCGACGTAACCCTTTACGACGAGCTCTTCGTCACCTCCATAAACGAGAAACATATCCTTAGTCCTCTTCAGGTACTTCTGGATATTCTTGACCGCTGTCCAGTGTTCCATGCCGGGATTACTTTGGTACCTTCCTACCAAACTTACGGCAAGGTTTACATCAGGTCTGGTACACAGCATGGCATACATAATAGACCCTATGGCCGAGGCATAGGGGATGACACTCATCTTTTCTCTATCTTCTGCCGTGGTCGGGCATTGAGCCGTGCTCAATTGCACACCTTGCAATACAGGCAAGAACCCCTTCTTGGACTGATCCATATTGAACTTCTTCAATATCTTATCAAGGTACGTACTCTGTGTAAGACCAATGAGGCGTATTGATCTATCTCTATAGATCTTGATGCCTAATATATAAGCAGCTTCTCCAAGGTCCTTCATTGAAAAACACTTATTCAAATAGGCCTTTATACTTTCCAAGAATTCTATATCATTTCCCATCAATAGTATGTCATCCACATATAATATGAGAAATGCTACAGAGCTCCCACTCACTTTCTTGTAAACACAGGCTTCTCCATAAGTCTGTGTAAACCCAAACGCTTTGATCATCTCATCAAAGCGAATGTTCCAACTCCGAGATGCTTGCACCAGCCCATAGATTGAGCGCTGGAGCTTGCAAACTTTGTTAGCATTCTTAGGATCGACAAAACCTTCCGGCTGCATCATATACAATTCTTCCTTAAGGAAGCCGTTAAGGAATGCCGTTTTGACGTCCATCTGCCATATCTCATAATCATAGTATGCGGCAATTGCTAACATGATTCGGACGGACTTCAGCTTCGCTACGGGTGAGAAAGTCTCATCGTAGTCAACCCCTTGAACTTGTCGATAACCCTTAGCGACAAGTAGAGCCTTATAGATGGTCACATTACCATCCGCGTCTGTCTTCTTCTTAAAGATCCATTTATTTTCTATGGCTCGCCGATCATCGGGCAAGTCAGTCAAAGTCCATACTTCGTTTTCATACATGGATCCTATCTCGGATTTCATGGCTTCTAGCCATTTGTCGGAATCCGGGCCCGCCATCGCTTCTTCATAGTTCGAAGGTTCACCGTTGTCTAACAACATGATTTCCAGGACAGGGTTGCCGTACCACTCTGGTGCGGAACGTGTCCTTGTGGACCTACGAAGTTCAGTAGTAACTTGATCCGTAGCTTCATGATCATCATCATTAACTTCCTCCCCAGTCGGTGTAGGCACCACAGGAACATCTTCCCGCGCTGCGCTACTTTCCGGTTCGGAAGGGGTGACTATCACCTCATCAAGTTCCACTTTCCTCCCACTCAATTCTTTCGAGAGAAACTCTTTCTCCAGAAAGGACCCGTTCTTGGCAACGAAGATCTTGCCTTCGGATCTGAGGTAGAAGGTATACCCAATAGTTTCCTTAGGGTATCCTATGAAGACACATTTATCCGACTTGGGTTCGAGCTTTTCAGGTTGAGGTTTCTTGACATAAGCATCGCATCCCCCAACTTTTAGAAACGACAGCTTAGGTTTCTTCCCAAACCATAATTCATACGGTGTCGTCTCAACGGATTTCGATGGAGCCCTATTTAAAGTGAATGCGGTAGTCTCTAAAGCATAGCCCCAAAATGAGAGCGGTAAATCGGTAAGAGACATCATAGATCGCACCATATCCAATAGAGTGCTATTACGACGTTCGGACACACCGTTTCGCTGAGGTGTTCCAGGCGGCGTGAGTTGTGAAACAATTCCACATTTCCTTAAGTGCGCACCAAATTCGTGACTTAAATATTCTCCACCACGATCTGATCGTAAGAATTTTATTTTCCGGTCACGTTGATTCTCAACCTCACTCTGAAATTCCTTGAACTTTTCAAAGGTTTCAGACTTGTGTTTCATTAGGTAGACATACCCATATCTACTTAAGTCATCAGTGAGAGTGAGAACATAACGATATCCTCCGCGAGCCTCAACACTCATTGGACCGCACACATCGGTATGTATGATTTCCAATAAGTTGGTTGCTCGCTCCATTGTTCCGGAGAACGGAGTCTTGGTCATCTTACCCATGAGGCATGGTTCGCACGTGTCAAATGATTCATAATCAAGAGACTCCAAAAGTCCATCTGCATGGAGCTTCTTCATGCGCTTGACACCAATGTGACCAAGGCGGCAGTGCCACAAGTATGTGGGACTATCGTTATCAACTTTACATCTCTTGGTATTCACACTATGAATATGTGTAACATCACGTTCGAGATTCATCAAGAATAAACCATTGACCAGCGGGGCATGACCATAAAACATATCTCTCATATAAATAGAACAACCATTATTCTCGGATTTAAATGAGTAGCCATCTCGAATTAAACGAGATCCAGATACAATGTTCATGCTCAAAGCTGGCACTAAATAACAATTATTGAGGTTTAAAACTAATCCCGTAGGTAGATGCAGAGGTAGCGTGCCGACGGCGATCACATCGACCTTGGAACCATTCCCGACGCGCATCGTCACCTCGTCCTTTGCCAGTCTCCGCTTATTCCGCAGTTCCTGTTTTGAGTTACAAATATGAGCAACCGCACCGGTATCAAATACCTAGGAGCTACTACGATTACTAGTAAGGTACACATCAATTACATGTATATCACATAGACCTTTGGTGTTGCCGGCCTTCTTGTCCGCTAAGTATTTGGGGCAATTCCGCTTCCAGTGACCACTTCCCTTGCAATAA
Source organism: Aegilops tauschii subsp. strangulata (assembly GCF_002575655.3). Classification (NCBI taxonomy): domain Eukaryota; kingdom Viridiplantae; phylum Streptophyta; class Magnoliopsida; order Poales; family Poaceae; genus Aegilops; species Aegilops tauschii. The sequence goes on from NC_053041.3 coordinate 75,268,268, forward strand.
AAGCACTCAGTCTCAGGCTTGGGTCCATTTCTTGGCTTCTTCCCAGTAACTGGCTTGCCGGGCGCGGCAACTCCCTTGCCGTCCTTCTTGAAGTTCTTTTTACCCTTACCCTTTTTGAACTTAGTGGTTTTATTCACCATCAACACTTGATGTTCTTTTCTGATCTCCACCTCCGCTGATTTCAGCATCGAATATACCTCAGGAATGGTCTTTTCCATCCCCTGCATATTGAAGTTCATCACAAAGCTCTTGTAGCTTGGTGGAAGCGACTGAAGGATTCTGCCAATGACCGCGTCATCCGGGAGATTAACTCCCAGCTGAGACAAGCGGTTGTGTAACCCAGACATTCTGAGTATGTGCTCACTAACAGAACTATTCTCCTCCATTTTACAGCTGAAGAACTTGTCGGAGACTTCATATCTCTCGACCCGGGCATGAGCTTGGAAAACCATTTTCAGCTCTTCGAACATCTCATATGCTCCATGCTTCTCAAAACGCTTTTGGAGCCCCGGTTCTAAGCTGTAAAGCATGCCGCACTAAACGAGGGAGTAATCATCAGCACGTGATTGCCAAGCGTTCATAACGTCTTGGTTCTCTGGGATTGGTGCTTCACCTAGCGGTGCTTCTAAGACATAATCTTTCTTGGCAGTTATGAGGATGATCCTCAGGTTCCGGACCCAGTCCGTATAGTTACTGCCATCATCTTTCAGCTTGGTTTTCTCTAGGAACGCGTTGAAGTTGAGGACAACGTGGGCCATTTGATCTACAAGACATATTGTAAAGATTTTAGACTAAGTTCATGATAATTAAGTTCATATAATCAAATTATTCAATGAACTCGCACTCAGATAGACATCCCTCTAGTCATATAAGTGAAACATGATCCGAGTTAACTAGGCCGTGTCCGATCATCACGTGAGACGGACTAGTCAAGATCGATGAACATCTCCATGTTGATCGTATCTTCTATACGACTCATGCTCGACCTTTCGGTCCTCCGTGTTCCGAGGCCATGTCTATACATGCTAGGCTCGTCAAGTCAACCTAAGTGTATTGCGTGTGTTCCGAGGCCATGTCTGTACATGCTAGGCTCGTCAACACCCGTTGTATGCGAATGTTAGAATCTATCACACCCGATCATCACGTGGTGCTTCGAAACAACGAACCTTCACAACGGTGCACAGTTAGGGGGAACACTTACTTGAAATTATTATAAGGGATCATCTTACTTACTACCGTCGTTCTAAGCAAATAAGATGCAAAACATGATAAACATCACATGCAATCAAATAGTGACATGATATGGCCAATATCATTTTGCTCGTTTGATCTCCATCTTCGGGGCACCATGATCATCTTCGTCATCGGCATGACACCATGATCTCCATCATCATGATCTCCATCATTGTGTCTTCATGAAGTTGTCACGCCAACGATTACTTCTACTTCTATGGCTAACACGTTTAGCAATAAAGTAAAGTAATTTACATGGCGTTATTCAATGACTCGCAGGTCATATAAAAATAAAGACAACTCCTATGGCTCCAGCCGGTTGTCATACTCATCGACATGCAAGTCGTGATTCCTATTACAAGAATATGATCAATCTCATACATCACATATATCATTCATCACATCTTCTGGCCATATCACATCACATAGCACATGCTGCAAAAACAAGTTAGACGTCCTCTAATTGTTGTTGCAAGTTTTTACGTGGCTTGTATAGGTTTCTTAGCAAGAACGTTTCTAACCTACGTAAAACCACAACGTGATATGCCAATTTCTATTTACCCTTCATAAGGACCCTTTTCATCGAATCCGTTCCGACTAAAGTGGGAGAGACAGACACCCGCTACCCACCTTATGCAACTAGTGCATGTCAGTCGGTGGAACCTGTCTCACGTAAGCGTACGTGTAAGGTCGGTCCGGGCCGCTTCATCCCACAATACCGCCGAAACAAGATAAGACTAGTAGCGGCAAGAAGAATTGGCAACATCTACGCCCACAACTGCTTTGTGTTCTACTCGTGCATAGTAACTACGCATAGGCCTGACTCTGATACCACTGTTGGGGATCGTAGCAGAATTTTAAATTTTTTCTACGCATCACCAAGATCATCTATGGAGTATACTAGCAACGAGGGGAAACGAGTGCATCTACATACCCTTGTAGATCACGAGCGGAAGCGTTCCAATGAACGAGGTTGATGGATTCGTACTCGCCCTGATCCAAATCACCGATGACCGAGTGCCGAACGGACGGCACCTCCGCGTTCAACACACGTACGGAGCAGCGACGTCTCCTCCTTCTTGATCCAGCAAGGGGGAAGGAGAGGTTGATGGAGATCCAGTAGCACGACGGCGTTGTGGTGGATGTAGCGGGATCTCGGCAGGGCTTCGCCGAGCTTCTGCGAGAGGGAGAGGTGTTGTAGGGGAGGAGGGAGGCGCCAAAGGCTGTAGTACTGCTGCCCTCCCTCCCCCCTTTATATAGCCCCCCTGGGAGGGGGGGGGCGCCGGCCAGGAACCCAGGGGGTCGGCGGCCAGGGGGGAGACTTGCCCCCCAAGGCAAGTGGGGCGCCCCCCACCCTAGGGTTTCCAACCCTAGGCGCAGGGGGGAGGCCCATGGGGGGCGCCCCAGCCCACTAAGGGCTGGTTCCCTTCCCACTTCAGCCCATGGGGCCCTCCGGGATAGGTGGCCCCACCCGGTGGTCCCGGTACAATACCGGTGACCCACGAAACTTTCCCGGTGGCCGAAACTTGACTTCCTATATATAATTCTTCACCTCCAGACCATTCCGGAACTCCTCGTGACGTCCGGGATCTCATCCGGGACTCCGAACAACTTTCGGGTTTCCGCATACTCATATCTCTACAACCCTAGCGTCACCGAACCTTAAGTGTGTAGACCCTACGGGTTCGGGAGACATGCAGACATGACCGAGACGCCTCTCCGGTCAATAACCAACAGCGGGATCTGGATACCCATGTTGGCTCCCACATGTTTCACGATGATCTCATCGGATGAACCACGATGTCGAGGATTCAATCAATCCCGTATACAATTCCCTTTGTCAATCGGTATGTTACTTGCCCGAGATTCGATCGTCGGTATCCCAATACCTTGTTCAATCTCGTTACCGGCAAGTCTCTTTACTCGTACCGCAATGCATGATCCCGTGACTAACTCCTTAGTCACATTGAGCTCATTATGATGATGCATTACCGAGTGGGCCCAGAGATACCTCTCCGTCATACGGAGTGACAAATCCCAGTCTCGATCTGTGCCAACCCAACAGACACTTTCGGAGATACCCGTAGTGTACCTTTATAGTCACCCAGTTATGTTGTGACGTTTGGCACACCCAAAGTACTCCTACGGTATCCGGGAGTTGCACGATCTCATGGTCTAAGGAGAAGATACTTGACATTGGAAAAGCTCTAGCAAACGAACTACACGATCTTTGAGCTATGCTTAGGATTGGGTCTTGTCCATCACATCATTCTCCTAATGATGTGATCCCGTTATCAATGACATCCAATGTCCATAGTCAGGAAACCATGACTATCTGTTGATCAACGAGCTAGTCAACTAGAGGCTTACTAGGGACACGTTGTGGTCTATGTATTCACACATGCATTACGATTTCCGGATAACACAATTATAGCATGAACAATAGACAATTATCATGAACAAAGAAATATAATAATAACCATTTATCAGGATTCCGGACCCCTTTGAGCCGCCAAGCCGGGTTGGAATCTTCATGGCCGGCACACAACCTGTTCAAAACCCCGCCGCTGGGGCAGGAGGCCCTGTGCACTCGCCGGCTCAGGTGCTAATGGATCTCACAGATAAGATGACGGCCCTGTTAACTGCCACGGTCGTCCCGGCGGATCAAGCTCAACATGATGCAGAAGTGGCACAACTAAAATTGGACACAACGCAGTCCAAGGAAGACCTGGCAGCGGAAGGAGTTAGGATGGCTGCAGAGCGGGCGGCTCTGGACGCCCAGACTCAGTTTATTCAGGCGCAGTCTTTCCGGCTCACGATGGATAAGAACGCATCAAATGAGGTCATGAGAAGGAGGTATCAGAAGGCTCAATCTCGGCTCCCTCCGGTTTATGATCCTCGCAACCTCTTCAACACACCCGGTGCAGGGCCTAGCAACCCGCCAGAGATAAATCAGATCACGGCACCCGGGGTGGGAACGCTGGTTCAGCCACCAGTGATGGGGCCTCCCCGTGTGAATACTGCACCGCCTCCATATGTGCCAACACCACCGGGTCATTATTCTAACCCGTTGGAAAACATGATCGCTGCAGCAGCGCGACTGGCGGCTCCTCCGGTTGAGGGTGACTCCCCAACGGCGGTCGAAACCCGCAGGATCAGAGAACTTCTTCAGACGGCTTTGGCGCAGCAGGAGGCATATTCATATAGCCGGGACAGGATTCATTCGACCCCTCGACGGGCAATTCGTCAAAACCGGAGTCCGAGTTATAGCAGACACATGGCGTCGGCGACTGGCTCAAGCAACGTCCGGTGCCATGACTTTCCTGGGGGGCATGGCCCGGCACATAATGGAGCCTTTAATGTGGTAGATCAAGACAGAGCGCGTCAGGAAGCTGAGCAGGCGGCTCAGATGACGGCTTACCAGCCTTTTTCGGTTTACCCGACGGCTTCTATTGAGGCAGGCATGGCTACAAGAGCCGAAGGCGTCCCTTGCCTGGTGCCGGCTCTCCGTAACGAACGTCTGCCCAAGGATTTCAAAGGACCTAGGAAGGTACCTAATTACACGGCTGATTTACAGCCCGGAGCATGGGTTGAGAGCTACGAGATGGCTATGGAGTTGCTGGAGGTCAGCGAAGCGGCAATGGCCAAGTACTTCACCATGATGTTGGATGGGACTGCCCGCACTTGGTTGAAGGGACTACCGCCCAATTCCATCGGGTCATGGGCAGAGCTAAAAGCCCGGTTCAGCCAAAACTTCAAAGATACATGTAGGCAATCAATGTCAATTGTGGATTTGACTAACTACAAACAGCAAGAAGGCGAGTCTACAACCCATTGGGTACGCCGGGTCAAAGAGATAATACATTCGTCTGATAAGATGGATGCCGGCTCTGCGGTCTTGATGTTGGAGCAAAATTGTCGTTTTGTGCCTCTGAAGATGAAGCTTGGGCGGCTCAAGCGCGATTGCAATGATATGGGTACACTGATGGCGGCTCTGGTCAAGTACGCCGACTCTGATAGTACCAAGGATCCCGCGTCTGATGAGGAAAAGATAGGGAAGGGAAAGAAGAATGGCAACGGCAAGGGCCCTCAGCATAACCTGGCAAACCAGGGAAGTAATAAACGTAAGGCTGATGGCAGTATGGAATTTGTGGCCAACACCAATGCGTAAGGTAACAACCACCGACGTAAGGGGAGACCACCTCCCCGATCCGCCGGATCAGGCCCGACGCTTGAGCAATTGTTGAATGAGCCCTGTCCAAGGCACGGTTCTAGGGAGAAGCCAACCACTCATCTATGGAAAGACTGTGCAATCATGAAAGCTTTCAAAAATTCCAACACTTTCAATGGCAACAATGGGCAGGGCGGCGGCTCAGGCGACGGCGGCTTTCATGGCCCGGGCGGCGGTTCAAATTCCAATTTTCAGAATTTTCAAGGTAATCAAGGGGGGTTCAACCAGCAATCTGGCCAGGGTAATCAGCAGCAGCAGGGGGGATATCAGACCAATCCAAAGCAGCTCAACAGTGGACAATATCATGTGTTTACTACCAGTTTGTGCAAGCGAGACCAGAAGCTTCATCAAAGGGCTGTGAACGCTGTTGAGCCGGCGGTTCCACGTTACTTGCGATGGTCTGAGCAACCTATTGTATGGAGTAGGGAGGATCACCCCCCCCCCCGGGTTGATAATCCGGGTCACCTGGCTTTGGTGGTGGCTCCTTAGGTTGGTGGGTATAAATTCACTAAGGTGCTCATGGACGGGGGCAGAAGCATCAACATCCTCTATTATGAGACCTTCCGTCGTATGGGATTAACCGGTAAAAACCTCAGCCAGTCCAATACTGTTTTCCACGGCGTGGTGCCTGGTAAGTCAGCGTATCCAGTTGGTAAGATCGAGCTGGAAGTAGCCTTTGGAGATGAATACAACTCTAGGGCGGAAAAACTGACTTTTGAGGTGGTCAAGATCAGAAGTCCGTACCATGCTCTATTTGCGCGGCCGGCTTACGCCAAGTTCATGGCATGGCCGTGTTATGTATATTTGCAGCTCAAGATGCCGGGTCACAATGGGACCATTACGGTTCATGGCAGCCGAAAAGTAGCTTTGGACTGCGAGGAAGGTGACGCTGCTTACGCTGAATCTGTTTGTGCGACAGAGGAGTTGAAGTTTTATAAGGATAATGTTGACCCGGCAGATATGACGTCTCTGAAAAAGCCAACCACGGAGCATGAGCCGGTAATGAAATTTAAGTCGGCCGATGAGACTAAGCTTGTTGACTTTGTTCCAGGTGACTCATCTAAGCAGTTCAGCATCAGCGCCAATCTGGATCCTAAATAGGAAGGCGCGCTCATCGAGTTCATCCGTGAGAACCGGGACATTTTTGCATGGAAACCTTCTGACATGCCGGGTGTATCGAGAGAGCTCGCTGAGCACACTCTTAATACTGATCCAAAATTTAAGCCAGTCAGGCAATTCCTTCGTCGGTTTAATGAGGAGAGGCGGAAGGCCATTGGTGAGGAAGTAGCTCGGCTCTTGGCGGCCGGGTTCATTGTGGAAGTCTTTCATCCAGAATGGTTAGCTAACCCGGTGCTCGTACTCAAAAAGAACGGCACCTGGCGTATGTGTGTGGATTATACGGATTTAAACAAGGCTTGTCCGGCTGATCCTTTTGCTCTCCCTCGTATTGATCAAATTATTGATGCTACGGCGGGTTGTGAGCGTTTGAGTTTTTTGGATGCGTACTCTGGTTACCATCAGATCAAAATGGTTGTTAAGGACCAAGAGAAGACGACGTTCATTACTCCCTTTGGAGCTTTCTGTTATGTGTCTATGCCTTTTGGGCTCAAGAGTGCACAGGCGACTTACCAGCGTTGCGTGCAGAATTGTCTTCATAATCAGATTGGGCGCAACGTTCATGCCTATGTGGATGATATTGTGGTCAAATCCAGAGAGAAGGAGACCTTGATAGATGATCTGAGAGAGAACTTTGATAATCTCCGGGTCTACAAGATGATGCTTAACCCGGCCAAGTGTGTTTTTGGTGTTCCTGCAGGCAAGCTCTTGGGTTTTCTGGTTTCTCACAGAGGCATTGAAGCTAACCCGGAGAAGATCAAGGCAATCACCTCTCTGGCTAAGCCGGCGTGCATAAATGACGTCCAACGTCTGGCGGGTCGCATCGCTGCTTTGAGTCGATTTATAAGCCGGTCGGGCGAAAAGGCCATACCACTGTATCAGATGATGAAGAAAACAGATGACTTTGTCTGGAGTGATGCTGCTAATGCTGCTTTTGAGGATTTGAAAAGATAGTTAGCTGAGCCGCCAGTCCTTGCTGCTCCTGTCGATAAGGAGCCCTTATTGTTGTATATAGTCGCTAACACACGAGCCGTCAGTGTGGCCGTCGTGGTGGAGCGCAAGGAGGCGGGTAAGGAACATCCGGTTCAGCGGCCGGTTTACTACGTCAGCGAAGTACTCATTGAGTCCAAGCAACGGCATCTACATTGGCAGAAGCTTGTTTATGGGGTGTTCATGGCAAGCTGGAAGCTTAAGCATTATTTCCAGGGCCACCCCATCATTGTGGTTAGTTCTGCTCCTTTAGGAGATATCATCCAAAACAGAGAAGCCACCGGAAGAGTTGCTAAGTGGGCCATTGAACTTGGGCCTCATGATTTAAAGTATGTGCCACGCACTGCTATCAAATCTCAAGCATTGGTAGACTTCATCAACGACTGGACAGAACTGCAGATGCCTGAGGAGAGGCCAGATAACACATACTGGACTATTCACTTCGACGGGTCCAGGCAGTTGGAGGGCTCGGGGGCTGGAGTCGTTTTAGCTTCCCCTCGAGGTGACAAATTTCGTTATGTGCTACGGTTGATGTTTCCCTGTACTAACAATGCAGCTGAGTATGAGGCCTTGCTCCATGGTCTTCGGATGGCTAAGGAGATGAGCTTAAGCCGGGTGAGATGCTTTGGCGACTCAGATTTGGTGGCTCAACAGGTATCAGGCAAGTGGGATTCCAAGGACCCCCTCATGGCGGCTTATCGCCGTGAAGTTGATGCCATCGCCGGGCATTTTCAGGGTTATCAAGTGGAGCACATTGACCGCAGAAAGAACGAAGCGGCTGATGCCTTAAGCCAGCTAGGCTCTCAGCGTAAGCCGGTGCCGCCTAATACTTTCTTGGATATTCTGCATAACCCTTCTGTGAAGTTGCCTACAGAGGAAGACTTGGTTGTTCCTGACCCAGAAGCACAGTTGATGGCGGCTCTTCACGCTATCCCAGATTGGACAGTGCCATACTTGGCTTACATGACCCGGGGAGACTTGCCTGAGGATGAAACTTTGGCCAGACAGATAACCCGGCGGTCTAAGTCAATGATAATTATCAATGGCGAGCTGCATCATCGCAGTGTTACTGGGGCTTTTCAGCGTTGTATTTCCCCTGAGGAGGGTCAAGAAATTTTACGAGAGGTTCACGAGGGGGATTGTGGCCATCATGCCGGCTCGAAATCCCTTGTGGCGAAGGCTTTTCGTCATGGTTTTTATTGGCTGACGGCTCACGCTGACGCAGAGGACTTAGTCAGTAAATGTGACGGTTGTCAGAAGTTCTCAAGACGTGCTCACGTGCCGGCTCAAGAGTTGGGGATGATTCCAATCACTTGGTCGTTTGCAGTCTGGGGGCTTGATATGGTTGGGCCTTTCAAAAGGTCCAAGGATAAGAAGACCCACCTCTTGGTGGCGGTGGACAAGTTCACAAAGTGGGTTGAGGCAGAGCCAGTTAGTAAGTGTGATGCAGCCACGGCGGTTCAGTTCATGAAAAAGGTGATATTTCACTTTGGTTTTCCACACAGCATTATAACTGACAATGGTACCAATCTGTCTAAAGGCGCCATGGAAGAATTTTGCCAACGAGAGCATATTCGGCTTGATGTTTCATCAGTAGCTCACCCCCAATCCAATGGTCAAGCTGAGAGAGCCAATCAGGAAATCTTGAAGGGCATCAAGCCCCGGCTTTTGGTCCCTTTGCAACGGACGCCGGGTTGTTGGGTGGAGGAGTTACCCTCTGTGTTATGGAGCATCAATACTACTCCTAACAGGTCTATGGGTTACACGCCTTTCTTCATGGTCTACGGAGCTGAGGCGGTTCTCCCTAGCGACATCCGTCATGACTCGCCTCGAGTGGCGGCTTATGTCGAGGCGGACAATGAGCAAGCGCGTCAAGATGCTCTTGACTTGTTGGACGAACAACGTGACGTAACAGCAGCTCGCTCGGCGATTTACCAACAAGACCTGCGCCGCTATCACAGCCGCCGGGTTAAGTCCAGGACCTTTCAGGAAGGTGATTTGGTGCTCCGGCTCATCCAGGATCAAACAGATGCACACAAGCTATCCCCACCTTGGGAAGGGCCCTTTGTGGTCAGCAAGAACTTGCACAACGGGTCATACTACCTCATCGATGTTCGAGAGCATAAAGATTCATGTAAGTCGGAGGAGGAGACCCGCCGGCCGTGGAATATTGCTCATCTTCGGCCGTATTACACTTGAGCCAACGGCTCTCATAATGTACATATTTCTATAGCCATGTATATATTATGATGAATAATAAAGCAGGACCTCTGTCCTTTTTTCCCCTCCAAAGGTAAATGTGTCATTGTTATTTTCATTATGATATCACATGATCACTTGGAGGCTGATCCGGCTTATGATCGTATTCGAATCTAGCCGTTAAATATATGATCACTTGGGGGCTTCCTGTTCAAACATAGGTCGTATCCGAACCAAAGAGAACATAGCTGTCGATACCCACTTGATTGGCATATTGCCGAGCTCACTGGGGAGTTTCTTGATCATATTTGAATCATAGCTCAACCCCCTTTGGGAACCGACGTGGATCGTATTCGAATCAGCGTCGTTAAACAACTCTCAAGATCATTTGGGGGCTTCCTGTTCAAACATAGGTCGTATTCGAACCAAAGAGAACATAGCTGTCGATACCCTCTTGATCGGCAACGCCAAAGCCACTGGGGGCTATATGATCGTATTCGAATCTTAGCTTAACCCCTTTGGGACGGTTCTCTGGTCGTATTCGAATCAGAAGCCTCCAAATTTTTGAAGTCTCTTTGTTGCAAACAAGTTCTTTTGATTATATCTAAAGTGTTCAAGGGTGGTTTCTACTCCACCGGCTTAACTTTGGTCAATAAAGTTGATCGCACATGATAAGCATCATGTTACATAGTGGGGGTTTTACTCATTATTCGGATCACATAAACCAGAGGTGTACTTGAAGGATCACAGGTATGCTGTTATGGTTGTCTCAAGGATATAATGGAGGACCGGTTTGTCATGATTCCGGGTTATATGTAAAGTGTATGACTCTCCATGCGGTAAGCCGCCAAGGGACTTGTGATTTGTTTTTCTATGCAGGACAATTAAAGACAGCTCTTTAAACATAAGGAAAACAGAGGATCAATCATAACCCGGAAGAATATAAAAGGGCAGCTTAAACAATGTTGAGCGCTACACACGTGCGCGATGGCACGACAAAATTAAGTGTTTGTCCTACTCTATTACATGACTCCCCGAGTCCAAAAGGTGACGCATCGTCTTTTAAGACATAACCATGAGCCGCCTGCGAGATCAAGGGCGTTGTTGGCCCGAGGTTTCCGGGTCATCCCTCTCCGCTCCTCCGGCTGTTTCCATGACCTGGAAGGTTGATGATTTTGTTGGAAATATGCCCTAGAGGCAATAATAAATTAGTTACTATTATATTTCCTTGTTCATGATAATCGTTTATTATCCATGCTAGAATTGTATTGATAGGAAACTCAGATACATGTGTGGATACATAGACAACACCATGTCCCTAGTAAGCCTCTAGTTGACTAGCTCGTTGATCAATAGATGTTTACGGTTTCCTGACCATGGACATTGGATGTCGTTGATAACGGGATCACATCATTAGGAGAATGATGTGATGGACAAGACCCAATCCTAAGCCTAGCACAAGATCGTGTAGTTCGTTTGCTAAGAGCTTTTCTAATGTCAAGTATCATTTCCTTAGACCATGAGATTGTGCAACTCCCGGATACCGTAGGAATGCTTTGGGTGTACCAAACGTCACAACGTAACTGGGTGGCTATAAAGGTGCACTACAGGTATCTCCGAAAGTGTCTGTTGGGTTGGCACGAATCGAGACTGGGATTTGTCACTCCGTGTAAATGGAGAGGTATCTCTAGGCCCACTTGGTAGGACATCATCATAATGTGCACAATGTGACCAAGGAGTTGATCACGGGATGATGTGTTACGGAACGAGTAAAGAGACTTGCCGGCAATGAGATTGAATAAGGTATCGGGATACCGACGATCGAATCTCGGGCAAGTACTATACCGGTAGACAAAGGGAATTGTATACGGGATTGATTGAATCCTCGACATCGTGGTTCATCCGATGAGATCATCGAGGAGCATGTGGGAGCCAACATGGGTATCCAGATCCCGCTGTTGGTTATTGACCGGAGAGTCGTCTCGGTCATGTCTGCGTGTCTCCCGAACCCGTAGGGTCTACACACTTAAGGTTCGGTGACGCTAGGGTTGTAGAGATATTAGTATGCGGCAACCCGAAAGTTGTTCGGAGTCCCGGATGAGATCCCGGACGTCACGAGGAGTTCCGGAATGGTCCGGAGGTAAAGATTTATATATGGGAAGTCTTATTTTGGTCGCCGGAAAAGTTTCGCGCATTATCGGTATTGTACCGGGAGTGCCGAAAGGGCTCCGGGGTCCACCAAGGGGTCCACATGCCCCGGGGGGGGGGGCTACATGGGCTGTGGGGTGTGCGCCTTGGCCTATATGGGCCAAGGGAACCAGCCCCAAGAGGCCCATGCGCCAAGAGATAAGATAAAGGGAGAGTCCTAAAGGGGGAAGGCACCTCTGAGGTGCCTTGGGGAGGATGGACTCCTCCCTGGCCGCACCCTTCCTTGGAGGAAGGGCCAAGGCTGCGCCCCCCCCCCTCTCCCTTGGCCCTATATATAGTGGGGGGAGGGAGGGCAGCAACACCTAAGCCCTGGCGCCTCCCTCTCCCTCCCGCGACACATCTCCCTCCTCCCGCAGCGCTTGGCGAAGCCCTGTTGGAATCCCGCTACTTCCACCACCACGCCGTCGTGCTGCTGGATCTCCATCAACCTCTCCTCCCCCTTGCTGGATTAAGAAGGAGGAGACATCGCTGCTCCGTATGTGTGTTGAACGCGGAGGTGCCGTCCGTTCGGCGCTAGGATCATCGGTGATTTGGATCACGACGAGTACGACTCCGTCAACTCCGTTCTCTTGAACGCTTCCGCTCACAATCTACAAGGGTATGTAGATGCACTCCCCTTCCCCTCGTTGCTAGATTACTCCATAGATTGATCTTGGTGATGCGTAGAAAATTTTGAATTTCTGCTACGTTCCCCAACAGTGGCATCATGAGCTAGGTCTATGCGTAGTTTCTATGCACGAGTAGAACACAAAGTAGTTGTGGGCGTCGATTTTGTCAATTTACTTGCCGTTACTAGTCTTATCTTGATTCGGTGGCATCGTGGGATGAAGCGGCCTGGACCTACCTTACACGTACACTTACGTGAGACAGGTTCCACCGACTGACATGCACTAGTTGCATAAGGTGGCTAGCGGGTGTCTGTCTCTCCCACTTTAGTCGGATCGGATTCGATGAAAAGGGTCCTTATGAAGGGTAAATATAAATTGGCATATCACGTTGTGGCTTTTGCGTAGGTAAGAAACGTTCTTGCTAGAATCCCATAGCAGCCACGTAAAACATGCAACAACAATTAGAGGACGTCTAACTTGTTTTTGCAGGGTATGCTATGTGATGTGATATGGCCAAAAGGATGTGATGAATGATATATGTGATGTATGACATTGATCATGTTCTTGTAATAGGAATCACGACTTGCATGTCAATGAGTATGACAACCGGCAGGAGCCATAGGAGTTGTCTTAATTTATTGTATGACCTGCGTGTCAATGAAAACGCCATGTAATTACTTTACTTTATTGCTAACCGTTAGCCATAGTAGTAGAAGTAATAGTTGGCGAGACAACTTCATGAAGACACAATGATGGAGATCATGATGATGGAGATCATGGTGTCATGCCGGTGACAAAGGTGATCATGCCGCACCTCGAAGATGGAGATCAAAAGGCGCAAGATGATATTGGCCATATCATGTCACTTTATGATTTGCATGTGATGTTTGTCATGTTTGCATCTTATTTGCTTAGAACGACGGTAGCATAAATAAGATGATCCCTCACTAAAATTTCAAGAGACGTGTTCCCCCTAACTGTGCACCGTTGCGAAGGTTCGTTGTTTCGAAGCACCACGTGATGATCAGGTGTGATAGATTCTAACGTTCGAATACAACGGGTGTTGACGAGCCTAGCATGTACAGACATGGCCTCGGAACACATGCGAAACACTTAGGTTGACTTGACGAGCCTAGCATGTACAGACATGGCCTCGGAACACAAGAGACCGAAAGGTCGAACATGAGTCGTATAGCAAATACGATCAACATGGAGATGTTCACCGATGATGACTAGTCCGTCTCACGTGATGATCGGACACGGCCTAGTTTGACTCGGATCATGTATCACTTAGATGACTAGAGGGATGTCTATCTGAGTGGGAGTTCATTAAATAATCAGATGAACTTAATTATCATGAACATAGTCAAAAGGTCTTTGCAAATTATGTCATAGCTTGCGCTTAAGATATGTTCCTAGAGAAAATTTAGTTGAAAGTTGATAGTAGCAATTATGCGGACTGGGTCCGTAAACTGAGGATAGTCCTCATTGCTGCGCAGAAGGCTTATGTCCTTAATGCACCGCTCGGTGTGCTGAACCTCAGCGTCGTCTGTGGATGTTGCGAACATCTGACATACACGTTTTGATGACTACGTGATAGTTCAGTGCGTAATGTTGAACGGTTTAGAATTGAGGCACCGAAAACGTTTTTTGAAACGTCGCAGAACATGTGAGATGTTCCGAAGACTGAAATTGGGATTTTAGACTAATGCCCACGTCAAGAGGTATGAGACCTCTGACAAGTTTCTGAAGCCTGCAAACTAAGGGAGAAAAGCTCAATCGTTGAGCATGTGCTCAGATTGTCTGAGTACTACAATCACTTCAATGGAGTGGGAGTTAATCTTCCAGATGAGATAGTGATGGTTCTCCATAGTCACTGCCACCAAGCTATTAGAGCTTCGTGATGAACTATAACATATCAGGGATAGACATGATGATCCTTGAGCAACTCGCGATGTTTGACACCGCGAAAGTAGAAATCAAGAAGGAGCATCAATTGTTGATGGTTAGTAAAACCACTAGTTTCTAGAAGGGCAAGGGCAAAAGGGATACTTCATGAAACAGCGAATCATTTGCTGCTCTAGTGGAGAATCCCAAGGTTGAACCCAAACCCGAGACTAAGTGCTTCTGTAATGAGGGGAACGGTCACTGAAGCAGAACTACCCTAGATACTTGGTAGATGAGAAGGCAGGCAAGGTCGACAGAAGTATATTGGATATACATTATATGAATGTGTACTTTACTAGTACTCCTAGCAGCACCAGGGTATTAGATACCGGTTCGGTTGCTAAGTGTTAGTAACTCGAAATAAAAGTTGCGGAATAAACGGAGACTAGCTAAAGGTGAGATGACGATATGTGTTGGAAGTGTTTCCAAGGTTGATGTGATCAAGCATCGCATGCTCCCTCTACCATCGAGATTGGTGTTAAACCTAAATAATTGTTATTTGGTGTTTGCGTTGAGCATGATTGGATTATGTTTATCGCAATACGGTTATTCATTTAAGGGGAATAATGGTTACTCTGTTTATTTGAATAATACCTTCAATGGTCTTGCACCTAAAATGAATCTCGATCGCAGTGATACACATGTTCGTGCCAAAAGATATAAAATAGTAATGATAGTACCACATACTTGTGGCACTGCCATTTGAGTCATATTGGTATAGAACGCATGAAGAAGCTCCATGTAGATGGATCTTTGGACTCACTCGTTTTTGAAAAGATTGAGACATGCGAACCATGTCTATTGGTATGAAGAAACTCCATGCAGATGGATAGTTTGGACTCACTTGATTTTGAATCATTTGAGACATGCAAATCATACCACATGGGCAAGATGACTGAAAGGCCTCGTTTTCAGTAAGATGGAACAAGAGAGCAACTTGTTGGAAGTAATACATTTGATGTGTGCGGTCCAATGAGTGCTGAGGCACGCAGTGGATATCGTTATGTTCTTACTTCACAGATGATTTGAGTAGATGTTGAGTATATTTACTTGATGAAACACAAGTCTGAATTATTGAAAGGTTCAAGTAATTTCAGAGTGAAGTTGAAGATCATCGTGACAAGAGGATAAAATGTCTGTGATATGATCATAGAGATGAGTATCTGAGTTACGAGTTTGGCACACAATTAAGACATTGTGGAAAGTGTTTCACAATTAATACCGCCTGGAACACCATAGTGTGATGGTATGTCCGAACATCATAACTGCACCCTATTGGATATGGTGCATGCCATGATGTCTCTTATCGAATAACCACTATCGTTTATGGGTTAGGCATTAGAGACAACCACATTCACTTTAAATAGGGCACCACGCAATTCCGTTGAGACGACACCGTTTAGAGAAACCTAAGTTGTCGTTTCTTAAAAGTTTGGGGCTGCGATGCTTATGTGAAAAAGTTTCAGGCTGATAAGCTCGAACCCAAAGCGGATAAATGCATCTTCATAAGAATACCCAAAATAGTTGGGTATACCTCCTATTTCAGATCTGGAAGTAAAAGTAATTGCTTCTAGAAACGAGTCCTTTCTTGAGGAAAAGTTTCTCTCGAAAGAATTGAGTGGGAGGATGGTGGAGACTTGATGAGGTTATTGAACCATAACTTCAACTAGTGTGTAGCAGGGCACAGGAAGTTGTTCCTGTGGCACCTACACCAATTGAAGTGGAAGCTTATGATAGTGATCATGAAACTTCGGATCAAGTCACTACCAAACCTCGTAGGACGACGAGGATGCGTACTACTTCAGAGTAATGCGTAATCCTGTCTTGGAAGTCATGTTGTTGGACAACGATGAACCTATGAGCTGTGGAGAAGCGATGGTGGGCCCGGATTCCGATGAATGGCTCGAGGCCATGAAATCCGAGGTAGAATCCATGTATCAGAACAAAGCATGGACTTTGGTGAACTTGCCCGATGATCGGCAAGCCATTGAGATAAATGGATCTTTAAGAAGAAGACGGACATGGACGGTAATGTTACCGTCTATGAAGCTCGACTTGTGGCAAAGAGAATCTTCACAAGTTCAAGGAGTTGACTACGATGAGATTTTCTCATCCGTAGCGATGCTTAAGTCCATCGGAATCATGTTAGCATTAGCTGCATTTATGAAATCTGGCAGATGGATGTCAAAACAAGTTTCCTTACCAGTTTTCATAAGGAAAGGTTGTATGTGATACAATCAGAAAGGTTTTGTCGATCCTAAGGATGCTGAAAGGTATGCTAGCTCCAGCGATCCTTCCATGGATTAGAGCAAGCGTCTCGGAGTCAGAATATACGCTTTGATGGAGTGATCAAAGTTTTTGGGTTTATACAAAGTTTGTTAGAAACTTGTATTTACAATAAAGTGAGTGGGAGCGCTACAACATTTCTGATAAGTATATGTGAATGACATATTGTTGATCCGAAATGATGTAAAATTTCTGGAAAGCATAAAGGGTTGTTTGAAAGGAGTTTTTCAAAGGAAGACCTGGATAAAGCTACTTGAACATTGAGCATCAAGATCTATAAGGATAGATCAAAAACGCTTAATAGTACTTTCAAATGAATACATACCGTGACAAGTTTTTGAAGGAGTTCAAAATAGATCAGCAAAGAAGGAGTTCTTGGCTGTGTTACAAGGTGTGAGTATTGAGTAAGACTCAAGACCTGACCACAGCAGAAGAGAGAGAGAGGACGAAGGTCGTCCCCTATGCTTTAGACGTAGGCTCTACAGTATGCTATGTTGTGTACCGCACATGAAGTGTGCCTTGCCATGAGTTGGTCAAGGGGTACAATAGTGATCCGGGAATAGATCACATGACAGCGGTCGAACTTATCCTTAGTATCTAGTGGACTAAGGAATTTTCTCGATTATGGAGGTGAAAAGGAGTTCGTCGTAAAGGGTTACGTCGATGCGAACTTTGACACTAATCCGGATGACTCTGAGTAGTAAACCGGATTCGTATAGTAGAGCAGTTATTTGAAATGGCTCCAAGTAGCGCGTGGTAGCATCCACAAGATGACATAGATATTCGTAAAGCACACACGGATCTGAAAGGTTCAGACCCGTTGACTAATAACCTCTCTCACAAGCATAACATGATCAAACCAGAACTCATTGAGTATTAATCCCATAGTGATGTGAACTAGATTGTTGACTCTAGTAAACTCTTTGGATGTTGGTCACATGGTGATGTGACCTGTGAGTGTTAATCACATGGTGATGTGAACTAGATTATTAACTCTAGTGCAAGTGGGAGACTGTTGGAAATATGCCCTAGAGGCAATAATAAATTGGTTATTATTATATTTCCTTGTTCATGATAATCGTTTATTATCCATGCTAGAATTGTATTGATAGGAAACTCAGATACATGTGTGGATACATAGACAACACCATGTCCCTAGTAAGCCTCTAGTTGACTAGCTCGTTGATCAATAGATGGTTACGGTTTCCTGACCATGGACATTGGATGTCGTTGATAACGGGATCACATCATTAGGAGAATGATGTGATGGACAAGACCCAATCCTAAGCCTAGCACAAGATCGTGTAGTTCGTTTGCTAAGAGCTTTTCTAATGTCAAGTATCATTTCCTTAGACCATGAGATTGTGCAACTCCCGGATACCGTAGGAATGCTTTGGGTGTACCAAACGTCACAACGTAACTGGGTGGCTATAAAGGTGCACTACAGGTATCTCCGAAAGTGTCTGTTGGGTTGGCACGAATCGAGACTGGGATTTGTCACTCCGTGTAAACGGAGAGGTATCTCTAGGCCCACTCGGTAGGACATCATCATAATGTGCACAATGTGACCAAGGAGTTGATCACGGGATGATGTGTTACGGAATGAGTAAAGAGACTTGCCGGCAATGAGATTGAACAAGGTATCGGGATACCGACGATCGAATCTCGGGCAAGTACTATACCGGTAGACAAAGGGAATTGTATACGGGATTGATTGAATCCTCGACATCGTGGTTCATCCGATGAGATCATCGAGGAGCATGTGGGAGCCAACATGGGTATCCAGATCCCGCTGTTGGTTATTGACCAGAGAGTCGTCTCGGTCATGTCTGCGTGTCTCCCGAACCCGTAGGGTCTACACACTTAAGGTTCGGTGATGCTAGGGTTGTAGAGATATTAGTATGCGGTAACCCGAAAGTTGTTCGGAGTCCCGGATGAGATCCCGGACGTCACGAGGAGTTCCGGAATGGTCCGGAGGTAAAGATTTATATATGGGAGGTCTTATTTTGGTCGCCGGAAAAGTTTTGCGCATTATCGGTATTGTACCGGGAGTGCCGAAAGGGGTCCGGGGTCCACCAAGGGGTCCACATGCCCCGGGGGGGCCACATGGGCTGTGGGGTGTGCGCCTTGGCCTATATGGGCCAAGGGAACCAGCCCCAAGAGGCCCATGCGCCAAGAGATAAGATAAAGGGAGAGTCCTAAAGGGGGAAGGCACCTCCGAGGTGCCTTGGGGAGGATGGACTC
This sequence comes from Aegilops tauschii subsp. strangulata, assembly GCF_002575655.3. Classification (NCBI taxonomy): domain Eukaryota; kingdom Viridiplantae; phylum Streptophyta; class Magnoliopsida; order Poales; family Poaceae; genus Aegilops; species Aegilops tauschii. Next base: position 75,287,330 of record NC_053041.3, read on the forward strand.
CTCCCTGGCCGCACCCTTCCTTGGAGGAAGGGCCAAGGCTGCGCCCCCCCCCCTCTCCCTTGGCCCTATATATAGTGGGGGGAGGGAGGGTAGCAACACCTAAGCCCTGGCGCCTCCCTCTCCCTCCCGCGACACATCTCCCTCCTCCCGCAGCGCTTGGCGAAGCCCTGTTGGAATCCCGCTACTTCCACCACTACGCCGTCGTGCTGCTGGATCTCCATCAACCTCTCCTCCCCCTTGCTGGATCAAGAAGGAGGAGACATCGCTTCTCCCTATGTGTGTTGAACGCGGAGGTGCCGTCCGTTCGGCGCTAGGATCATCGGTGATTTGGATCACGACGAGTACGACTCCATCAACCCCGTTTTCTTGAACGCTTCCGCTCGCGATCTACAAGGGTATGTAGATGCACTCCCCTTCCGCTCGTTGCTAGATTACTCCATAGATTGATCTTGGTGATGCGTAGAAAATTTTGAATTTCTGCTACGTTCCCCAACAGATTTCCAGTCAATGCCACTCAAGGCTTCAAATTGAGCCTCATCATCAATTAACCCGGCCGGGTCAACTTCAGGGGCAAAGGTATGCTTACGAGTTGGAGGAATCAGGCTGACTGCTTCATAGCGTGGTGTTGGGATTCTCTGATTCTCCGCGTCATAGCCCGGTTGATATTTGGTAAGACTTGTGTCATTGCCAATCAAAGTGGCCACAGGGCGTACGCTCTTCACACAAGCGGCGAAGTCCTTCTGGTCAAAGGGGGTGCCGTCTTCCTTCAAGCTGGATACCCAAGGGCGATGTCGGCCGGGTCTAGCTCCGGTAGAAACGCCTTGGCCCGGCTCAGAGCGGCTATAGCTCCGGCTCTTGCAGAAGCCCGTCTCAACTCTTGGAAGCGTTGAGGAAGTACGGCAAGCAGCCTGAGTACATCCGCCAGGTGAGTGGGAACTTCATTTGACAGAGCCACAACGGCTAAGGCACGTTGTGACCCGGTGTAAAGTTGCTCTACCAAGGTATAAACCGCCTTCAATTTTGTCAGCACGTTTTGATTAAGATTGGAGCTCCTGGGCCTGTATTGCAAAGACAGGTAAGCTGATGACAATTGAGATGCTCTTTGGAAAAGATGTAAACTAGCTAAACACTTATAGAGAACTTACCAAAGATTGCGGAGACCATCTGAGAAACATGGTGTTTTAAGCCGGATAGCTCGGCGGCTGTTTCAGCAAGAGTGGCCTCCGCTTGTTCGGCCCGGCTGAGCAAAGCCGTCTTTTCATCCGCCCAGGCTTTTCTCTCTGCTTCAAATTTCTTCTTCAGTTTCTCTTGAGCGGATACACTAAATTCAAACTTGGAGTTGGCCTTTTGGGTTTCATTTTCTTGAGTCTTCAGGCGGTTCTTTAAATCAGAGATCTTCGATTCAAATTGCTTGACGGCGGCCTGTATAAATTCCGGGTCACAGTTAGGGTGATTATAATGCAACATTAAGTCCCAAGCACTTTGCAAGCAAAGACACTTGGCACTTGGGGGCTAATGTATGCTGAAGAGCTCTATTTACAGTGGTGGTTCATGCAAATAAGTCCCAAGCACTTTGCAAGCAAAGGTACTTGGCACTTGGGGGCTAATGCATATTGCTGTTCAACTACTTGATTAAAACAAGGTAAGGACCGGTTCAGATATGCTGATTAAATCGGACCTTGAGTGCTACCAGGTAAGCTGGTTTTCTTGCAGTGCTTACTAAGCCGGTATTAAGTCTACAACATATTTTATCATAAGTAATAGACTTGGGGGCTGGCATGGTAAGTATAACTATGGAGTAAGAAAGAGAGTTATACCTCATATTTTTGCTGTATTTGTTTCACCATGTCAATCTCCAGATCCTGACTGTTGTGCACTTGATTCACATAGCCAGAGACAATATCTTCAATGCTCAGATGAGCATAATCAGTGATGTCTAACTTGGCCCGGCGGAGCTCCGGAAGTTCTTCCTTGGCAGAGCACTTGGCCAGCACGGTAGGTCGTCCCGGTTCGACAAACTCAATCCGGGTGATCTCAACGTCCGGATCATCTGGATGAGCCGGGCTGGGGATCTCCGGGTTCTCAGAACCTTCCATAGCTTGTTCAACAGTGGGAGCAGCGGTGGCATCAGGAGATGGTACAGCCGGCGACTCATCAGCAGAGGCATTAGGAGCAGCCGTTCTGAGTTCCGGCTCAGCCAGGACCGGCTCTTCGGCCGGCTTATTTTTCTTCGCCCTCTTGCTGGGCTTCACTTGTACACTGCAAGTCAAAGGGTTAGTGCAAAAACATGAGTAAGATAAGTACAAAATCAACTGATCATCATTACCCGGGAGTGGTTTTGAAAGCCGGCAAGCTGGACTGCATTGAGTCGCCGGAGGAAGGCGAAGTTCCCTGGTAGTTTGAGTCAGAAGAATTGAGTGGTTGACGAGGGACGCCCGCCAAAGGATATAAAGAATATAAGTCGGAGATAACCTCAGTCCGGCGCTTCCTTGATGCTTCGGATAAGCCGGAGGAGAGGTCTGCATCTTTGCTGGTTCGGGGCTGCCTCCGACTCTCATAAATCTGTCGCTTCAAAAGAAATTGAGGATCCTGATAAGCTAAAGGATGTGAAAATCTTACTTTCCGGGTTATTCTTCGGACTTTCTGTCTCGGCAAGGGCTCGGAGTCGGAGGAAATTATAGTTACCTCTTCATTCACTTCATGACTCGTTCCGGTGTCCTCCTGCTGATAATCCGTGTCAATAAGATGGTTAAAAAAGGAGCCTAAAGAGTCAAGAGCTACCTCTGACTCGGAGGTGTCTTCCAGACGAAGCAGGTCCGAGGCGTTAGGTTTATTCCCCTTCTTACGGGGAGCGGTTTTCCTGACGGCTTTCTTAACTTTTCGGGCTTTCTTGGCAGCTTCGTGGTCATACTTGACCTTCCAGAATTTATCATTAGCCTGTAAAATACAACAAAGGTTAGTAAGTTAAGACAAAATCGTTAAAATGGAAGGTGAAGTATTCAGGTCAATGGTTTACCGCTGGAGCCGGGTTAGCCTTGCAGAAAGGGCTTAAGCCCACTCTCCCGCAATCTGCCAGGCTCTCGTTCAGAAGAGACTTAGTTGTATCATCAATGACGTCCTCAGGTAAGTCGTCTGGACTATGCCGAAGAGGATCATCCTTCTGGCCCGTGTAATCACACATCAAGCCGGGGCGGCGGCTTAAAGGAATCACCCGCCAGGCAATCCAGACCCGGACCAGATCAATGCCATTTAGGCCGTTCCCCAGAAGAGCTTTGATTTTGTTGATGGTGGGAGTAAGTGGTTGACGTTCAGCTTGAGATAATTTGTCTGGCAAGGGGTGATTTGACTCCAGACGCAGGGCGCGAAAGCCGGGCAGAGGGTTCTCGTCAGCCGGAGAAGTGTCTTGGCAGTAGAACCATGTCTGGTTCCAATCTTTCGGGTGGCTTGGCGGCTCAGCATAAGGGAAGAGACAATCTCTCCGTCGTTGGATTGAGATTCCACCGAGCTCCAAGCTGGGCCCGTTGGCACATTCATTCTGGCGGTTCAAATAAAATAACTCCCTAAAGAGTAGCAAGCTGGGTTCTTCTCCGAGGTACACCTCACAGAACACTTGGAAGTTGCAGATGTTTGACACGGAATTGGGTCCGATGTCTTGAGGTCGCAGATCAAAAAAGTGCAGGACATCTCTAAAGAATTTTGAGCCGGGAGGAGCAAAGCCCCGGTTCATGTGATTAGTAAATATGACAACTTCCCCATCCTTGGGTTGAGGCCTCTCTTCTGACGGGTCAGGAGCACGATAGGACATGACCTCTTTCTTTGGCAGGTAACCCGTTTTCACGAAATCAGCTAAGATGCTGTCAGTGACGTTGGATCTAACCCAGTTGCATGTGACGGGTGCTTTGGGAGCCTTAGGCGGCATTGTGAAAGATGGAAGCCTATGACCAAAAAATTTCCGGTTCAAATTTAAGCCGGAGGAAAGTTTCAGTTCAGTATTCAAGATGGCGGCTTATGAAAGGGCCTAATGATATATGGCTAATTGTGTCAGGTTATTTAAGCCGCCGTGGATATCATGAGCAATTAAGTTATTTAACTCTATTATGAATGATCCGGAAATTTCACAAAGCATGGCCTCTTTTAAGACGGCGATATGAGCCGCCATGGCTAACAGATGCAGTTTTTGCCTAAGTGTTGCACAAACAAGTTTCACAGATTGGATCAAACAATCGTCCAGAAAAGAAAAATTTCTAGACCTAAAAACTGGTACAGAGAAGTTCATGAGCTCTAAATGAGGTCTTTTTGCAAGCAAAAGGGATCTGCTAGTATTGAAAATGGGTGTGAAACGACTACCGCCGAAGTTATGCACTACTCTTGGATCAAAGGAGGCCGTTGTTGAAGAACTGCGAAGGAATCGCGAGGAACCACGAAGAACACAGAAGAACTCGCGAACTCTAATGCGGATCTAATATACGGGACGGCGAGGACTTACTGGTGCTGATGAGCAGTGGAGGTTGCGCCGCGGTTCTCTGGTCAAGACAGGTCGATGCAGCGGCCTTAGTTGGTGCAGACGGGATGTGCGGCGGCAGCGGCGGAGCTCAGGCTCTGAAGCGTCGAGAGGAGGAAGACGATGGAAAGGGAAGAATGACGAAAACCTAAGGGCCGGGCCTACTTATAAGGGACGGCTGATGAATGGGCGCGAGAAACGAGGAGGCTGAAGACATGGTTATCCAGCTGCGGAGACGCCTCAATTTTCGGGACAGTTATTAGGATAAGGATCCGTTGAGATACGTTGAGCAAAACGTGCATTAATGGCGGATGATGTCACGGCGGGTTACCAAGAATCCAGAAGGTGACGTCACGGCGGGTTAAAGCCTTTGCGCAAACAGAAGCCAGAAGATTTTTTATTAAGGTATTGAAGATTGACATGAACCGGCTCAAATCAATCTGGGGCCTAATGTTGGGGATATAACTACTGGAGTCACCCGCCTAGGAGGGGCCGGGTTATGCTATGACGATCATCACATGAAGCCCAATCTCAAGTTTGAGGATGGCGGTTCAGTAATGGGCCTAAGGCCTAGAGGCGGCTTAAGGCCCGTAGTGATAAACCGCCGTTAAGGTATGACTTGTAGTGTAAGGCAAGAATAGTTAAGAGTCCGAGCCGGACACTGTTTATAAGACGGCCGGGACTCTGAGAGCCGCTGGGCGTTAACCTCTCTATATAAAGGGACGACACAGCGGCGGTTCAGGACAAGTAAGATCAGATCGATAGCCAGGCATAGCGGTTTAGCTCCCTGGTCATCGAAACCCTAAGTAATTCCACCTCAACTGGAGTAGGCTTTTACCTTCATCGTAAGGGGCCGAACCAGTATAATCCTCGTGTCCTTTGTCCCGTTTAACCCCTTTAAGCTTTCTAGTTGCGATGGCTCCACGACTAAGTCCTTGCACGAGGACATCTGTCGTGACTATTCCACGACAAGACTTGTTCTGGGATTTGCTCTGTTCAGCTTCAACGCTTGTGAAGAGCGGCAATGGTCAACAAATAATAAGCTAAACTGCAGTATATTACTCAAAATTTCAGGTAGCAATACATAGCTAAAGAATCCAGGCAACTTCTGGAAGATGGCACTGCATCTTCTTCAGATTCCAAATAAATGAGCTCCTCTGGAGTATGACAAGAGATTTTTCTTTCTGATCCAAACATGCCCGTTCCTGAAACCGGTTCTTGTACATCTCCAGAGAAACTGGTTCTTGAACAGTGACACACGTCATCAACGATCTCTCCTAACTGTTTCAGTTCGACGTGCATGACCAGTACTCGTTCACCAGTTTGCGGAAGAGAGATCCTTCAGTTTCCATGAGCTTCGTAGGTTTGTCATACTCCACTACTCTCCCTGGAAGTGTTCATATAGCTCATAAGTATGGAATAAAAACTCTATGATGCAGTCCTAATAAGTTGGCAGCAGCAATAAGACAAACATACCGTCATTCATTGCAAGTACCATATCACAGTCCATAACTGTTGGAATACGGTGGGCGACTGTAATAACGGTGCAATATTTGAACTCTGTCCGGATCGTTTTCTGAAGGACTTGTCTATAGAGGCCGTGGCTTCATCAAGAACTAAGATACGGCACCTTCTCAAAAGCGTCCGACCCAAACAAAAGAGCTGCCTTTGGCCCATGCTCCAGTTCGACCCATTTTCAGCAACTGTATGGCAAGATCTTGATTAGTACCACTAACAGTTTGAGAGATTTAGAGGCACGTGTATTTTGAATTCTGAAAGGGCTTGAGCAGAACTGTATGTTTGCCCAATTTGCTAGGGGCCTAAAATAAACGCGAGACCGAATTTTATATATGTATAGATACAGTGAGGTCTCCTCTCCTACCAAGTGAATCCAATCCCTGCTCCTTCTCCTGGACGGCTTCAAGAAGTTGACATTTGTCAAGAACCTGCGACACAATAGCATATAACTAATTTAGTGATTCCTTTTAAGACGCATGTATGCCATAAACAGAGAATGGTGACTTATCATTACGACCCCATAAATCAGTTTATTAATCCTGATTAGATAAGGTGCTTATTTTTCTGAAATTGTAGATATATTACACGTCTTACCTCTCATAATTGTTGATCCGAGAACTTCCCAAGAGGATCCAGATTATATCTTACTGTACCCTGAAAAAGTGTTGGATCTTGGGGAATGATGCCCAAACACGAACGCAGGTCATGTAAGCCTATCGTAGTGATGTCCACAGAGTCAATACTTATTTTCCCTCCAGCAGGTTCAACAAGGCGGAACAATGCACCGATTAAAGTTGTCTTGCCACTTCCTGTTCGACCAAAACTATACCAATCTTGTCTCCACCTTCAAACTTGCAAGTAATTCCATGTAGTACAAGGGGTGCATCTTCCCTGTATCTAATCTGTCAAATGAAAATAAATCACATAAAATTGTTAGAATTTCTTAAGGGTTTCACCTGGTCAGGCGTGCATGTACATATTTAAATTTGATTGCCTTCAAATCTCTAAGCTCCACACTGCCAACTTGGGGCCAATCTGGTGCCGGACGGTTTTCTTCAATAACTTCTACTGGTTCACTTTGTATGTCCATGTAGTGGTTCACCCTTTCCACAGATATTATTTGATTCACAAGGCTGCATTGCCTTTGAATATAGTTAACAAGAGTATTATTTAGGGAAAGACCATAAGAGAATGCCATTCCAACAAAACCTGCGCAAGTATGAACGGAAGTATTTAGTTTTCTGATGAGCAATGTTAATTTCTTCATAAACTGGATGATATTATGTAACTGTATTTCCAATGAGTTTGGCACATAGACATTGGGCATCTAAAGTGTTTCTAAAGGGAAAGTTGGATATATATACCACTAGGGTTTCGAGCCATTCACGGTTATCTAGTAGGCTTTCTTATCACAAGCTTAACCTTCATAACTCAATATCAGGAACCTATCAAAACAGAGGAAAAAAAATTCTTTGCAGTGCATATAAAATTCATTGCACATCTGATGCATGCATATAAAATTCAGTGCACATATTTGCAGTCATAGATCTTGTAAGCAACCATGAATTTCTCAAAAAATGTGAAACATGAATGGACTTCTCAAAGGAAAAATAAATGAGGCTTGACTCCATGTTGAGATTTCAATGGAATTTGGGGAATATGCATTTTACAACCCCAATCCTATGATCCAAAGGGCCCTTATAGGAAAAAATCCTAATGATTGAAATCCTCTCAAATTCCTATGAAAATCCTACAATCCAAAGAGGCTTTAAGCACAAATATTCCAGTTTGAGCCAGATATAATGATCATTCCGCATGTTGACATGTTTGTCATGCTGACTAGACGGTAAAAGCTGGCATCTATTTGTTGACATGGACGTCAATGATGCAGCTTTTTGACAAGATTGTCTATGTGGCCTTATTGCAATTACCACTTCTGAATTTTGCACCTTAGCCCCTCAAAATTCAGGACACCTCTACATTCTCCCGAGAGAAAGAGTGTCTGGTGACCTAGTGCACATTTTCCTAACATGTGGGCAGACCTTTTAGGCTTTTAGGATGGGATGAGACTTGGATTTTTGGTGCTTGAATCTGGTTCAATGTGTCAAAAAAAAATTTAGTTCAAACTATCAGTGTGACAAATATGTGGTTCCACATGAGATTTACTCTTCTTTTAAGTATGTCAGCAGGCTGTACTTTGATAAGATAATTAGTAACTAGCCAGCTACGATTTCTCAAGCCCAAAGAGCAATTTTGTGTTTCCATTGTACAATTAATATCACCTTTGTCCCTTCGGGGACATCCGATTAATATCACCTTTGTACTTGTAATAGAGTGGAAAGTTTATTACGGTACATAACATACAATCTAATAAAAAGGGAGATAATCAAAGTAAAAGCTATGACATGACAAACGGTATTTTTAGTGCATGGAAAAAAACAGGGGTTACATAAAGTACATTTATTCGAGATAAAAAAAAAGTACTCCCTCCGTTCCTAAATATAAGTCTTTTTAGAGATTTCAATATGGACTACATGCGGAGGAATTATATCATAACCTAAATAATGGGTAGCTGTTTGATTTTCTTGTTTCATACAAAGTGAAGGTAATAGAAAACCATAACGTGCCTTCAGTTTTGGATACCTCTCCGAGTACAGCAGCCAAAAAGGTTGACTTTCCTGATCCCACCTCTCCACAAATTGCTACCTTTTCTCCAGTTTTGACTGTCAAATTTATGTTCTTTAGAATTGGCTTTGATGGATTCCCATCGCACGAGAAACCACATGAGTTCATCGCTATTGGATAATCGATGCTCACACAGTATTTCTTCCCAATTTGCCGGTTCAGCTCTGGTGCATCAAGAAACTTCGATATCCGAGTGAAAGCAACCTTAGCTTGTACCACAACTGCAATAACATCTGGTATTGACCTAACTGGGTCTTGCACGAGACGCAGAGTTGCCACAGTTGTGAAGACATTGCTAGCGTCAAGAGGGGTTTTCAAAAGATAGCATGTTAGAAAGGTTGCCGCCGAAACCAAAACAGGACACTGTTCTAAGCCCTCCTAAGCTGGAATGCTGACAACCACTTGTAATCAACCTCCCTTAACCCCTCTATGACCTTCTTGAAGTGAGCTTCCCATGCATAAAGTTTCAATACCCTCATATGAACTAAGGATTCAGTCATGGCCTTCAATCTAACATCTTGTGCTTCCATAAGTTTACTCTGAAATTTGTGCTGGAGTTTAGCCAAAGGAGCATTGCAGAGTACGGTGAGAATGATGACAACCAACGATGAAACCATTGCAGCACCAACTGTGTTATACAGAATTGCCAGAGCAATGCAAAGCTGAACAGTTGTTGTCCATGTTTGATGGAACCACTATGGGAATTCCCCAATCCAGTAGGCATCGACAGTCACATAGTTCATAATTTCTCCAGAAGAGTGCTCCATTTTTGCTGCATTTGATAGATTCTGTTGCTTCTTATAAATAGCTTCTGACAGAAATGATCTTACCTGGAGTCCTAATCTCCGTGTACGGAAATACCACTGTCTCTGCGACAACGATTCACAGCATTTGCAGACAAACAATGTGGCAGTCAGCACAAAGCCTTCATACTTAAAAGGTTTCTCTCCCAATTGATGCATTGATGAATGCTTTCAGAAGCAATGGGCCTGCAGATAAGGTAAGAATCTTGAGCAAAGCAAAGAAACCTGAGACCATGATTGCACGCTTGTGACAAGAAACAATAGTCCAGAAGAATGATGGTGTGGCATGTGACTGCAACTGTTTCTTGCTATCCAGCTTCTCCAAGAACATCAAGTACTGGTTTTGTGCTCGATCTCTGGCACTTAAAAGCGGAATGTCTTTGTCCTCAAGAGGCTTATATAAACCATTACCAGCTCCTCCATAACCCTCTTCCTCTTGGCTGTGCCGAAAGCCATAAAGAAGGAAGAGAATTGCACCTGGTAGGGACAGAACATCTAAGCAAGCCTTGACGGTGATCGCTTTCTCTGCAACGATGTGATGAACCGAGGAACAAGAGATGAATGCCGCATAGATGGTCAGCAAGACGGACCAAAATCGAACGAGTGCCGCTCAATAAATCGAGGCCCGATGCTGAAAGCGAAGCTGGCAAGGATCAAACAGAATCCTTGAGATAATGTCACGAGCCACCAGTGCGGCAGGTAAACAGGAGAATCCAGACTGAAGAAATTCCCCAGCATCCACAGCCCTAGGCCAAGATAAACCAAACCTAGGCAGCCACTGAAGACCACCGCAGCCAACTGCAGCGGTGAACCGAGTGTGGAAAGCTGCCGCGCAGGCGCAGCGCACCGTTGCCAAACCCCGCCAGATGATTCGTGCAGGTGGAGGAGTCGAATGTTTCGTTCCATGCACATGGAAGTGCATCTTGGTTGGAGCATACCGGGCTCCCGCACAGGTTCACCATCCAAGAACCTGAAGCAATGGCCAAGTATTGGAGTGAGATTCTTAGCTTGATTTAGTCCTCATCAATCAACAAAGAACAAAAATGTATGCACGAGTGACCGTCAGTTAACTAAAGTAGATCAGGAATTAAACATACACACGGCTGCGTAGAAAAGACTGACAAGTAGCCACAAATCCTGCCAATACTGAAGAAATCAGGACAATGCGCGGAAGCGAAGAACGCAAACCTAAATTTAATCCCTTTTCTCTTCCTCCTCCTCCTCCTCCTCGCCGTCGCCGCCGGCCGCGGGCTTAACAGTGCCTCGACGGGCCGTAGCTATTGGCCTTTTCATCAGCGGGGGCCGGGGGACGGAGCACGCGCGCTCGTCACTGCTGGCGTCGGGCGTGGCGTGCCCCGCGACGCCTCCCCTCCGCCTCCAATGGGATCTGCTGCCGTCAACGTATTTAATCTGCATTTCGCAGTCGAAGTAGATCCACGAAATTGCTCAAGGCGTCGGCGAAGTTTCCTTGGGGTCAGTCGTCCCCTGCAGGTCAGTTTGTAAAATACTCGTACGAGGCAATGTGGCGACCAGCGACCGTCCTGTGGTTGGCCTGCGGCGGTGAGGGGGCGGTGGTGGGCGTGGAGGGAGGAGATGGAGCTGCGGTCAATACAACAGAGGGTGTTCGGAGATGAACAAGAACATAGAGAGAGAGAAAAAAAATTGATACGCAAGCCCTCATACATACGCATACACTCACCCCTATGAATGCACGCACGCACATCCTATTCCTATGAGCATCTCCGAGAGACTGAGTCGAGATATCATCTTGAGATTTACGAAGTCATCGTAGGCGCCTCATCATCGACAGAACGTCTCCTAGCACTGAAAGCGCATCGCGAAAAAAGAAGAGTGAATTGCATAGAACACTGAACCTTCCTCCATAACACCCCCCAGAACAAAATCCTATGCGGCCTGGGTCGAAGACCCTCTCCAGCCGAGGACACGTGGCAAAAACGAATCTCAAAGCATGTAGGCCTTTTTCTTCTTTTGCTCGCTCGCTGCGGCAGTGCCGGTGCCGTCCCCGCCCCTCGGCTGCTCTCCTCGGCGCACCGGGAAGCCCACCCTTGAGGCGCTTCTCCGGCTCGCTCCCCGTCGCCGCCACCCCGGCTGCTCTCCTCCGTCGTCTACGACCGCCCTACTTGGCGCCCCAGCAGCTCGTCCTGCTCGTCGCGTAGCTCCCCACCGGCGCTCTGCTCCATCCACGGCCACCGGCCAGCTCCTCTGCTCCGTCGACATCCTACAGGCTACATGGTGATAGACTGGTGTGACCGTGGGATGGAAGGAACGGGATTATAGAGAATTAATTGGAATTGGAGAATTAATTGACTTGCCTTGCCAAGTGTCCTGTGATGGAGAGGGTCTCACGATTGAAGCGTGCAACCCAGGTCGCATAGGATCCCCCCGGTTGAATTCAGATGGGTGGGGCCCCTCCCCTGATTTCATCCAATCAAAAATTGCCGCGTGAGCCCTTACGTAAATTAAGTAGGAATCTGTACGTACGTGTAGCAAAGCCCATCAGGTATGACAGTCTTGTGATGAGTTTTGTGAAGGAAAGACTTCGACCAACTCCAGAGCCAAGAAAACAAACTTGAGACTACAAAATGCGTGAATAGTACTCCCTCCGTTTCTAAATATAAAACCTTTTAGAGATTTCAATAGAGACTACAAACGGATGTATATAGACATATTTTAGAGTGTAGATTCATTTATCTTGCTCTGTATATAGTCTATATTGTAATATCTAAAAAACCTTCTATCTAGGAACAGAGGGAGTATCTTTTATGTAGTGTCGATTTTGTTTTTTTTTCGGCCAAACTACCAGAGAGTCATTCCTCAGCAAAACTTTCCACACGAGTTTTACGCCAGACCATATTTGTTAAAAAAAATCATAAATTCTTGACACTTTTTGATTTTTCTAAATTTATTTTTTTCCTTTCGGGTGCATTGGCCCCAATGTTCCAAAGATCCGCCTCGATGGAACACCAACTAGTCTTGGATGACATCAACAAATAAATACCGATCACTATACACGGGGGAGGGGGGGAGCATTAGTCTTATCTGATAAAATACCCCTGAAATAATCATGTCATGCAAAGTAAGCTTTATAAACAGCTCATAATCAAATAGTAATACAATCTGCATGTGCTGATACCATGCTTACATTCAAGAGGCTTGTTGATGTACGGGCATCAACAGCACTGAAAGGGTCATCCCTAATAATACCATGCTTCAATAAGTAAGCGGGCAGTTCCATAGATTCAAATGAAAGCCATTAAATCAAGCTAGAAGACATAACACTCCACTAGCTATATTAACAACTAGTACAAATGTCTACTCCAGTGACAGAAATACACAAAGAACCGGAAGAGGATAGGAGAGGAACTGTTATATAGGCATTGCAGAACCACTAGAGTCTAGTTAATATGAAGAACCACTGCTCACTTAACTACTGACTCCCGCGAATGTGAATCAACTGATGATTCAAATGGAAATTTGGAAACGAAGTACTAAAAACAGTTCAAGTCGGCAAGCATCATAATAATCACAAATCAGACAACAACATACACTAGTTTTTCTTTTTCAGTTCTTGAAAACCAAACACCATGGTCCACGTACCAAGCAGCAGCAGGGCTTCTCTGATACACTAAAGATTCATTAACATCGGAGTTGATGTGCCACAGTTCATTCAGAAGGAAACAACCATGTTGGACTCATCGGCTTGCCATCTGGTGCCCAAAAGTTGTGCTCTGCTATATCTGCAGCAAATGGCGCCAATGTACCATCTCTCAAGTTGTACATGAACTTATCAAACAGGGGACCATTTTTAGCATGGCAAAGATATCCATCGATGAAGTAGATAACATTGCCTTCCACCCCGTCATACTCCGACGCATGAAACGATTTGCTGCTGCACGGGCTGATGAAGATACAGTCGCCATCCAACGTGTTGATCTCAGTAAATCGAAGAGGTTCCATGCTTAAATCCACAACATATACTCCAACCTTGCAAATATTGTTCCAGCTCTCACCGCCACCCAAGTATCTGGCGATGAGCAACAATTTTCCATGCCATTCTACCAAGTTCCACCTCTGTTTGTAGCTGTCCTTGACCTCAGGCAGCTCGGCCAGGCAACGATCGACACGAGAAACCATCAGCCCAGAGTCGTCGTCATCGTCTGTTATCTCGACGACAAAGAGGTTTGTGGTGAGCTGGCTGAGCACATAAAGCTTCCCCTGGTAGAAGGTGATATCACTGAACTTGCTGATGCAGCCACCAAGGCACACGCACCACGACGTCATCCCAGGCCGCCAGAGAGCGAGCTTGGCCCCGTTCCTGTGCACAGAGAAGGCAGCCACAATGCAATTGGACCCAGAATCAGGCGAGGAGGACAAGATCACCTTGCAGAACGACATCACGTACTGTGGGGCGTTGATGGTGCACTCAACCACACCAGAGCCACCGACGATGGGGAGGGATCTACTGTGGGCATCGACGAAATGGGAAGACGCGGATGGAGGCGGGAGGTGGAGCACGTCCCGGGAGAAAGGGTTCATCAGGAAGCACTCGCCGTCGCCAAAGTAGCGACCTTGGTTCGGCCGCACGCCGGCGAGCCAGCCCTCGAACGAGCCCACGCAGCGGACGTCGTCGGCCGCCACGTCCTCGGGCAGCGGGATGCGACGCGTGCCCGTCGTGACACCGTCGGGGGAGAAGCTGGAGAAGGTGAAGTCCGCGTGGACGAGCAGGGGCAGCGGCGGCGGCGGCGGCCGGTGGAGGCGCGCCGCCGCGCGCCAGGCGGCGCAGACGGAGCGCATCCTGGCGCGGTCCTCGACGCAGGGGAGGCGGCCGGCCACGATCCCGAGGATGTCCGGCGGGACGTCCGCCCACGGCCGCCGCTGCGGCTCGAGGCCTGCGACGACGAGGCTTGACGTGTCAGGAGGCATTTCGTCGAGCACCTTGCCTGCACGGCCGCCAGCGACGACGGGAATGTGTGGAAACGGGGAGGGAGGGCTCTGGCCTGAGGCCCCTGTGCCGGAGGCTGTGGCCGTCGGAGCTCGCCTTGGGGAGGTCGGCGTGTCTTGCGGCATTGGAGTTTGCGTCACGACCGGAGCTCCTTCCATGGATTGATCACAGGATACGGAAAGAGTTGGGAGGGGAGAGGTACAGGTGAGACGCAGAGAGTTGAGAGTGACACGCCCCTTGTATCTCTCACGAAACACATGCTTACAGGTGGGCCCTCAGTCTCAACCCAGCTTACAGAGCCATCTTCAATACTTTTTTTATTGTCGTTGAGAGAATCACGAGAAGACAAAACACTATTGCGCTATGGGCTACCCCATCCTATATAACCTAAGGGATTGATCCCCACTAAACTATTTATCTTAACATGCAAGCACGCCACGTCACCATATAATTATGGATGAGATAAAGCTCACATTAACATGCAACCATGCATCATAAAGACCCACCACCACAGGCAACCATGCATGGGAAAATAATTATCATTCTATTGTTCAGCTTATATTCAACTAGTCAATGTGTACATGCAATGCACGTTAATTTGAAAATACATTAAGTGCATGCGGATATTAAGTAGGATATTATTTGCGCGTTATTATATGTTAGCACTATTTTGACATGAAATTAACTGCACGCTAAACGTATTGAGCGCTCGACATTGAAGCAGTCTAGGTCATTGGATTGATATGATTTGATGGCCGAGATTAATTGATCTGCCCCTTTGGGTCTTTTTATATTGGTATAGATAAATATTTTATCAAATATAATTAGACGTACGTATTTTTTATTTTGGTTCATGTGTTCTTAATCTAAAAATTTATATTCCACACAATCAATTATTGAAATATATTGCAACCAATTCCCGCAGCAACGGGTGAGGCATCATCTAGTTATAAGAAGAGTTCGAGCCTCCCAATTTTCAAGGTTATAACAATCAAATTATTGCATCGGTCATAGGAAAGAATTTGGCCTTTTCTGACCTTTTAATTGTCGCGGCATGAACATTTTGGCTTATTCAAGGTGCTACAACCATTGTAGCAGGGAGACCTAGGTTTGCAACCCGGAGATGAAATTTTGTACATGATATTACTCTTTTTTATCATAGGGTTAAATCTATACATAAGGCTCAGCTGATGGCTTTCCGTTCTATGGAACATAACATTTAAAAAGCGATTAAATTAAGTTGATTATGTGTCATTTTGAACAACCTTCAGGTCTCAAAATTAATTCCACTAAAGCGGGATCTTCTGTGTTGGTAAGGCCAAAGAGGAGGAGAGTCAGTACATGTAATTGTTTGGCTGTAAGGTTGGATCGCTTCTGTTTATGTACCTCGGGATGCCCATTCATCATCATAAGCTCACCAACAACGAATGAAGAATTATTGAAGACCGTTTTGGAAAGAAGTTCAGCAGTTGCAAGAGTAAGCTCGGAAATGGGATTCCTTCTGTTTATGTAACATATGGGGGTCGACTTACCCTCATCAACGATGACCTTACTAGTCTACCGATGTCACGGTGCATGAGAGCACATGACACTAAGGGCTGAGCTTATCCAGGTGTCCAACCCCCAATAATGTACACAAGGCCCCTTTGTCGATTCGAGGGTGGCACGATGAATACGGATGTAGACGTCTGCGAAGATAGTCTAATACACCGGAAGTTTACCCAGTTTCGGTCAGCATGGTTGTGTAATACACCAGTGGTCCCCTAAGGCAGCGGCAAGACGAGGGGAAAGAGAGGAGGGCTCGGCGGTCACCGGCCGTGGCGTTCCCCCGTGTTGCCAGATCGGGGCGACGCGGGGGCATTTCCCTCGTTCGGTTACTGTATGAATCACGCCGCCTTGTAGACAACAAGAAATATCGATGTCCTCCTCTCAAATGGCACCTCTTTCTCCAGCTTTGGATGTCACTAGGGAAACAACAGGATGCTGACCTTATGCGGGAGGCTATGGGGAAGATCATGAGCTTCCATGTTATCGCTCGCCAACCGTTTTCAGCTGCTTGACTTTGTTTGGACGTTGGAGCCTGCGTGCTCTTGTGTGGTATTGGGGCCGCTTGTCCCTTAGTATCACCTCATTTTGCTCATTTCGTGCCCAGTCCAGTGCTGTAATGCACTTTATGTTTTACTCTCTGAGTGTTGTGACCTTTATTAATTTAAAGCGGGACGCTCCTGCGTTTTCGTTCTAAAAATAACTGGATTACTGACTTGCACCAGGAATCTCACATAAACTTTGCAATAATTTTAGAAAACAACAGATATCCCTATTTATAAACTGAACAAAATTTCTCCTCTTGTCTTACAGGATTCAAATAGAACAAAACTGAAAAGGCATTCCTAATTTATATCCTAGTCTACATACGGTAAGTTTCAGACATGAAAGAAAACTAAGAAGAGGATTACTCTGGAGACAGCAGGCAACCCTAGAAAGCTTAAACATTTACGAGAAGAAAGCCTCATTGTTCAATCTCACAGTAAAAAATGCCGAAAGGTATGACTACTCTCGAGAGTAGTACACCCGAGTTCGGAAAACTTTGAAAAAATGTGACAAAGTAAAATCCAAAAAATCTGAAATTTTGAGATAACAAACTATACCAAATGTTTGGGCTTCTTGCAAAATTTTAGCCAAAAGTAACATTCGAGGAGCTCTCACCAAAAAAAGCCAAAATCACTGCTCAAACAGTGCACAAAACTTTGAACATTGATTTTGTTTTTGTTTTGGCGAGAACTCCTCTGGTGTTATTTTTGGCTGAAATTTTGCTAGCAGCTCGTATGGGTTTTCCTTTTTTTTTTTTGCAAACTCGGGTGTAGTATAGCCGAGAGTAGAAAATCCAGTCTCATTATGTAGTCCTGAAAAATGCGTAGGTGCCTGCAAACATGTTGTTTCCATGAAAATATCCTGGGAGAGGTGCCTGCAAATGTGTTGCTTTCAAGGTTCTCTCACTCTAATGGTGTGATAGTCTTTCACGTTTCTGATCATTCACTTTTTTCGAAGAGATCGGAGTTCGATCTACCTGGAGATTAGATAGATGGAAGTCACTTTGTTCAGCTATGGTCATCTTCTAGCTTGCAAGCCATCCCAACAGAAGTGGATCATATCTCTGCTTGCAAGAAGCAGCTCGAGTATAAAAAAATGTCCAGTCCTTCTCTTTTTCTAATTGACATTTTATTCTTTTTTAATCCTCACTCAACTCATCGCCAGCTCCACACCACAGGAGCACAAGCTTGCTAATCTCCTAACTCAGATCAGCATTGCAGAGGTCTCCGTAGAGACGCTGCTTTCCAAGTCTGTGTGATTTCTCTCTTGCTGCCTGCTTTCGTTGAGGAGTACTGGTTGTTCCAAACTCGACCCTCTCGCTCATCTGTTGCGCTAATGGTTTGCTTGCTTGCTGTGGAGAGGAGCTTAACTGTTCTGTCGGAGTTCTGCCAAAGAATCAGTACTAGTTCACTTCTCTGCGCTATAATTTAGAATTCTGATGTATCCCATTTCTAAAAGATGCCCCAACTGCCGGTGCACTCATCCTGTTGGTCATTTTCGCTCTCTTCATATATAGACTTGTCCATACTGTACGTGATTGTCACACACATCTATTGTTGCTTCGTGCATTGCTTCTCTTACGTGAGGAACCTAGTTATTTATAGATACGTGAGAGTGCAAACTTCATTGCTTCACCAAATATCACGTGTCTACCTTTTATTTCCTCCTTCAAGCTAGTGTAAGCATAATTGTCGAGGAATCAACATATCCAAGGCGCAACCAATGTATGCATTGAAGACATGCCACAAGTTGGGGTCTACCCGGTTAAGAAAATATGTTCCATATGCTTAGAAACAACACTATAATGTTCCCAAGCACTTCTCTCTCCATTACCTATCCGTAAAATCTCATTCTTCTTTACAAGCTTTCCTATCCTATTCCCTAGTTCGACAAACAACTAATAACATGACTAAAGGAACAATAAAAAATTGCTTGCCAAAATCTTGATGTCGGTGACTGCCGTCCCAATGTACGAACGATCCGTCGTTAAGAAAGAACTCTCTATATGGTTTACACAGCCGTCTAGATTGTGAATCACGCCGGTGCTTGCTAGCTTTCTCGCCTGTCCACTGGCTGGATTCTTGGGGGCAGGCGACTTACGGTCCATCATCATTATTGATGATGGCGAGCGTGTGACATTCGCCACCTTTTGGGACAATTCCTCGCTCCAGAGTGGCGTCGTTGACAAGAGACGGCATGCCACGTAGTAGTCCTCCCACGTGGTTGCCTCGCCCGAAAGATACCCCATTTGATCAGCACTTGAGGAGAAGACGTTGACCCCACGTGGATAAGTCGGTGTTGCATGATCATGTGGGTAATTTCTCGCAGCTAAATAATCCGACGGAGGGTGATCTCCAACAGAAGAATTTGCTCCCCAACAACAAATTGTCATTCTGTGCATTATCAGCTCGAACTTTTATTCAAGCTTGAACCTTGGAGGGGTGTGCGTGCAGCAAGTCGATGTGGGGCTAGTAGTACGCTAATGTTTTAGCTACTAAAGACCCTTCATTAATAGTGATGTTTGGCATACCTCCAAAGGTTGACTGTTTTCCATATAAAGTTTGGCATGGGGAACAAACCAAAGCATTATGTGGTGGCTGGTTTTATACCAAAACTCGACCATGGTAATGTCATGTTAAATTCCTGACAACACCAATCTGAGGATAGTGAACACGTAAGAGATCCGGATGTTGCACACGGGAACGATTTTACACATGTCCATGCCCTTGGAACAAGGCAATACCCTACTTCATGCTTGATGTTTGTTGGTCTGGCCTGATATGAGAACTAGGTTTTTGTGTTTACAAGGGGGTTGATATCGAGATTGTCTAGGGGCCGAAGCCTCACATGTCTTGCTAGAATAAGGTGCTTGGGGGCTTTGCATTGCGGACCTTGGCAGATTTGGGCGGTACCTTAGACTGTGTTGTCTCTGGCTACATGCGTGTTGGATCGCAACTTCCTTATGATGATACAGATGTGTCCACATTTAGGGCTTTCACGGTCATCACCAGCATCAATCAAAAAGATAGTTCTTTCTAGCATGACAACATGACCCATGACAGCCCTTCGCAACCGTTGTCCACATCTTTTCGGTATTCCATCACGTGAGGACAAAACGGTTCGCAATTAAATACACAACTGGATTCATTTGGTCCGCACTTTAACAGTTCGATAGCGGGTAATTTGTCACAGCTAAATAATCTGATAGAGGGAGATCTTTGAAGACCAGGGAGTAACTTACAGTGTAACATCCCAAATTTTCAAATTTGGAATGTTATACTTAGGTCATTCATGCATATCATATTTTATTGCATATCCGCTTTGCGACACTCGAAATTCTAAGCAACTCAAGGACCCTCGGAGAGAGTTGGGGATTTCACCGTCTTCATATTTGAAATTTTATCAAATATTGGAACGAGGGTCATTTGTTTTAATTATTTTTCTCTCCAAAAAATATTTCATATCAAAATATATGAGAGGGGATAATATGACTTCCCCAAAATAATGAAATATTGGAGGAAAAATATTAAAAACAAATAAAAATTTTTATTGGATTTTATTGCTATTTTATTTGAATTAGAAAAAATATGCGTTTTTCAAAATAGCATTAGAGTCCTAAATAAATGTTCACCTTGTTCGATAGATTTTTAGAGGACGGGGAAAATTTATTTCAGGATTTTTCGAGTCCGTTTAGTATTTCTTTTCTTTGTTTTTCTGCGCGTCAGAATATTTTTATTTTTTTAAAAAGTTACCGCCTTACCGGGCCGTGTCCGCCTGGGACACCGACCCGGCCGGCCCTTTAAGAGGCGAGGCCTCGAGCCGCCGCCAGCCCCAGCCCGCCCGCGCGCCCCGCCAAACCCTAAGCCGCCGCCGCCTCGTGAGCCGCCGCCGCCGCCGATCTCCACCGAGCCGCCGCCGTTGACTTTTGTCCGGTCGTTTTTTTAGAAACCCTAGCCCGTTTTTTTATTAGATCGGTTTTTTTTCGGTTTGGTAAACTGCGGACATTCGTTCGTACGTTCGTTTTAACGAACGCCGTTCACCCGTTAGTCACAGACAGCGAACGTTCGTTCGTTAGCCTGCTCGTCAGTTTTTCTTTTTCTAGGGTTTTCCGCGATTATTTTCGATCGCGATTTCTGACCCGATTTTCAATTTAGTTTATCTTTTCGCTCGTTTATCGGAATCAGGCGATTCAAGTGCCTAGATCTTCGTCTCGAAGCCCTCTTTCCGTTTAACCAACTTGAACAAGATTTTGGTACTGTAAAATTTGACTTTAGTCCCAATTAGTAATCGGATCTTATTTCTTTCGCAGTTTGAGTTTCGTTGCTCCGTTTGATTTGTTTCTTTTTGCAAACCGGAGTTCTTCAGTTGAACTTTCTGGTTAGATCTTCTTATTTAAGTTTTAACCGTGCATCTATGATTGATTGCTTATGTATGCTATTGTTTGTTTGCGATAGAATTTCCGGAGTGCGAAGCGTGCTACTACGAGTCTCTAGGTTTTGCGGATCGTCAGCAAGGCAAGTAACACATTGACCATACTTTTTTTCATACCCAGTTTTTATGCATTAGTTACAATCCTCACACACTGCATGATTAGGATATGATTAATTTGTGGGTTTTGGGAAGTAGTTGATGAGGTAGAACCTATTGCCCTGCTTTATTGTCAAACCCTTGGGAGTTACTTCTACGTATGCTTATATTGCCACACTACAGGAATCTGCTACTTTGCCTTCTGCCACGGCAGACGACAAAGGCAAGGATGGCGGACGACAAAGGCCTTTGCCGTCTGCCGCGGACGGCAAAAGGCTCCGGCAAAGTAGGCATCGACAAAGAGCTTCTTTGCCGTCTGCTTTTTGAAGCGGACGGCAAAGGGGCCTTTGCCATCAGTGGCGGACGGCAAATATGCTCTCCCTTTGCCGTCTGCCAAACGCAATCTTTGCCGTCAGCCTCGTAAAATCACGGACGGCAAAGAACTTAGTAAATATAAAAAAAAAGTTCGGTGAGCAGCCTCTCCGGCGTCCTGCGTTTGGCGTGTCCGGTGCCCGGCGAGCAGTACTCCAACAATACAAACCGACGAGAGGAATGAACGGACGACGATAAACACTACAGTACCATCAACACTTGCTCCAAGAATCGACGAATGAATTTCACAATACATTACCCACAAACACTACAGTATACACGAACAAATTACAAGATATTTGATTTAACGAGGAGCTCAAATCCGCCTGCGGCTGCGCCGGAGCTCACCACGCTCATCCGGGCGCTGGATCCGGTTGCGACCCCTCCCTTCGATGAGGGCCAGCACCCAGCACCCTTGGTTGCGGGCAGAGCTGCCGCAGGCCGCTGCTGCTCGAGGTGGGAGGTGGTGCGGCGTCGAGGTATCGGGCCGGCAGGGGCAAACAGGGACCGGGCCAGGCACGGCGGCGTCGAGGGCGAAGAGAGAAGGGGCCGGCGCCGGCGGGCGAGGTGGTGGCCGGAAGGGGCAATGGGGGCCGGGGCCGGCGGGGGCAAAAGGGGACGGGACCGGGCACGGCGGCGTCGGGGCGAAGAGAGAAGGGGCCTGCGCCGGCCGGCGAGGTGGTGGCCGGAAGGGGGCGATGGGGGCCGGGGCCGGTGGGGGCAAACGGGGACGGGGCCGGGCACGGCGGCATCGGGGGAGAAGAGAGAAGGGGTCGTGCCGGCGGGCAAGGTGGTGGCTGGAAGGGGGCGACGGGAGCCGGGGACGGCGGCCGGCTGGGGTGACGAGAGGCGGGGAGTAGAGGCGTACGAGAGAGAAGGGAGACAGTTCGTGGTGGGGGTGGCTCTTAGGAGGATAAGGGGGAGAGAGAGTGCGTGGTGGGGGCGTGGGATGGGCCGCATCAGTTTTGCGTTGTGGAGATGCATGTGTGGAGCAGATCATGCCATGTCATCGATCCGTGTGATCGATTCGCGTGGTGTGCTTTCTCTTTGCCGTCCGCTGGCGGACGACAAAGAATTTTTGCCGTCCGCCAGCAGACGGCAAAGAAACTGGCCATTAGGTTGTCCTCGTAAGCCCGCCACCCACCCTCTTTGTCGTCAGCTAGCAGACGACAAAGCTTCTCGCTTTGCCGTCAGCTAGCAGACGGCAAAGATACGGCTGATGGCAAACCCTATCTTTGCCGTCCGCTGCCTCTTTGCCGTCCGCTTTCTGGTGGCTGATGGCAAAGCCTTCCTTTGCCGTCCGCTGGCTGACGTCAAAGAGTCGGCAGACGGCAAATCTGCTGATTCCAGTAGTGCCATGCTATGCTCGTAGACGTGGATTTGGGTTTGAGTGTATCCATGACAGATGTGAGATTGTTAATTAATGGTTCAACTAAAGGTGGCAACTTTAATACACATCTGGGTGGATTGTTTGTTTTGGGCACCTGGGGAATCCAGTGTTGTCCTAGGAGACCTCGGGGATATACCGTGTGATCCTCCTACGGTCCGCCACCCAGGCTCAAAGGGATTGTGAGATATTTCATGCTAGAAACTTCCGTGTGCAGCCATAAGCCATTATGTGCTCTGGCATAGTTGAGTATGCTACATGACCTCTTGAAGAGGTGTACTAGCAAATGTAGGGGAAAGTAAGTGTACCGGTCCACCCGGAGTAAAGAGTTAATGTTTCTGAAAGACTGTGTCTCGGTCATCCGTTTCTCAAACACCATGTAGTGCGAGAAATCCAACAGAGGAGATCGAGTCTTGTGGGGAAAAGTGCGCAAACCTCTGCAGAGTGTACAATCTAACCATGGTTAGCCGTGTCCCCAGTTATGGACATCTTGAGTATCTAGTACTTGGATTATCCTATTGTATCTCATCACTCTAAATTAATTTGTTGGGTTATTAATGGTTACTTTTAATTGGGATTGAGATGGGGGTACCATTCTCAATGTTTCAACCACCATGATAGTTAAAAAAACTTATTCCTTTGATGTAGGAAAAAATTGGCTTTTCACGAAAACATATAACCTTAGAACCTCCACCAGCCAAATATGCATGTAATGATAACTTTATTTGTTCATTGCTCTACTGTGTTATTTTGCTAGCATATTCCATGTGCTGACCCGTTTTTGGGCTGCAACGTATTATGTTGCAGACTTTTCAGACGACGAGTAAGGTACGATAGGTCGTTGTCATGCACTCAGCTATGCCGTTGGAGTTGATGGACTCACTTTATCTTCCAAGTCTTCCGCTGTTATCTTATTTAGATGGCCTTAAGCCATATTTATTGTAATAAGTTCTCTTTTGAGACATTCGATGTAATAAGTGTGTGATTGCACTCTGTTATAAATCCTTCGAGTACTGTTTGTGTCAGCATTACCGATCCAGGGATGACACTTATGCATAGAGATTTGACCATCTAAGGTCGGATCGCTACAAGATGGTATCAGAGCACACGCTGACTATAAGACACGACCACTAAGAAAAGCCATAGGTCACTCTTCTCTTCTCATTTCTGACTCCTCTCCATTTTCTACTCTTTAGGATGGCGGACTAGAGGAACAAGTTTGCACAACCAGATGAAGACACACCCTTTGGACGACACTTGAAGGAAGTCACTAAGTACCTGAACATCGGAATACCAAGCTTCACCGGGACCTACACCGCCACTTTACCAGAAGAGGAGCGTTGGAGTGTTCGAGTTCAAGTTCCAGGAAGGACATTCACGCCTATTACGGAGCCCATAGAGTTTTCCTTTGATGCACCAACCTGGAGTCTAGGAAAGACCATGGCAGCACACATCACCATGGGACGCATCGGCGAAATCTACAGCAAGGATCTCAAGGACACTATCTACCAGATATGTGGGCGCCGAGACGAACAATGGGAGATGATCAGCACCAGGAAGGACAGGTCCATTGCAGCTTTCATCCAGGAGCTAAACCAGCACATTCGACGCCAGGAGAACCAGATGTGCGCAGGCATGATAGATTTGAAGAAGCCGATGACTAGGATCACCGAGCTAGAAGAGGAACTCAAGTCTAAGCGTGATGGATACGAGGAGGAAATCACGATACTATTGGAGAAGAATGACGACCTGATAAAGAAGATCGGAGTTTTCATGGGAGACCCTGTGCTAGGAGGAGAAGACGACGATTCCACTTGTCCGGAGAACTACATCATCATCGACGACACCGACTCGAACCCCGATAATAGTGATGATCATTATGAAGACGAAGCTGGAGCGGACATCATGGAGTCTTCCACCGATCAAAATTTCTAGATGACCACCATATGAGTAGTAGTCTTTCCCCATGTATATAGTATAGTCCGAGCACTATAACGATAGTTCTAGACCGTTTGTATGCCCTTGCTTAATTGATTGAGTGATATGATATGATTGTGCTTGTCTCATGTGCATATGGGTAGTGCTTCTCACTAGACCTCATTTCTATTCTAATCTCTCCCCTCTAAACCCATCAGATGCCTCCGAGACGTGACACCGGATTCGTCTTCCCACCGGAGATCACCCAGTTGATCCAGCAGCAGAATGCCTTGATGCAGATATTAGTCTAGAACCAAGGCAACAACAACAACAACAACCCTCCTCCAGTTGACCAACTTAGCCCGTTTTCTGAGGTTACAGCCGCCGGTGTTTTCCAGTAGCACCGAGCCAATAGTTGCGGATGACTGGTTACGCAAGATTGGAAGGGAGTTGACTACCGCAGGTTGCACTGATGCTGAGAAGGTGCGTTTTGCCGCACATCAGTTGGATGGACCAGCAGCATCATGGTGGGAGGATTACACAGACACTTTCCCTATAGCCAATATCACTTGGGATCAGTTTCAGCAAGCTTTCCGCACAACCCATGTCTCAGCTGGAGCTATGAGCATGAAGAAGCGTGAGTTTCACAACTTACGCCAGGGGAACAGTATTGTAGCTCAGTACGTGGATGAGTTTAGCAAGTTATCTCGTTATGCCCCTGATGATGTGGCCACGGATGCCGCGAAGCAGGAGAAGTTTATGGAAGGGCTGAATGATGAGATGAGCATGCAGTTGATGGTGGCAACATTTAACAACTACCAGGAGTTGGTAGACAAGGCTCTTATGATTGAAGGGAAGCAGCAACAGATTGAGAGCCGCAAGAGGAAGTATGGACAAGGAAAGTACAATTCCGGAGCTCAGTAGAAGCCTCGTTTCACCCCCAACTCGGGAGGACTTGTCCATAGCCATGGAGGCCACACCCACAATGGAGGGAGTTCTGGATTTCATAATTGGACGTTGAACACATTTCATATGATGGGAGTTGCCGGAGTATTAGGTGCGGCTCTGCTATGCGCTATTCGTCGAGATCGTGCACCCTTT
The DNA here is from genome assembly GCF_002575655.3 of Aegilops tauschii subsp. strangulata. NCBI lineage: Eukaryota > Viridiplantae > Streptophyta > Magnoliopsida > Poales > Poaceae > Aegilops > Aegilops tauschii. The sequence continues at coordinate 75,313,195 of NC_053041.3, forward strand.
TCTTATTTATCTGAAAAATACTAAAAAATATTATAAAGTGCAGCCGGATAGATCCAATCTATTCTTGAAATAGACAACTCGCCAGCGTTCATCCTGATCTAGGATCGAACTCTCCATGAGATTCATAGTTGCATTACTTATAGCTTCCTTATTCGTAGACAAAGCAGATTCGGAATTGTCTTTCCTTCCAAGGACAAAGAATACCTACGGTTAAAAGGGTAAATCCTAGGCTAATTACACGATAACCCCAAGAATCCAAACACTCCGTTAATTGATATTTGTAATAATTTGGAAATGAAGGGACAGAGGTTCTTTTTAAAGCACTTATTTTTGCATAAAAATATTTAATATCACTAAAGAAAAATGTTTTATTTAAAACATTTTTTTTCTTTTTAGAAAAGAAATGGAAATTATTTCGAAATCTAATGATTAGAATAGCGGCACAATGGCCCCAAGAATGGAAACGGGAATGGAGCAGGCAGCAATCAGAACCGGTCTAACCCAGCCACACCCGCCAAGAAGGATCAAAGTCACATTACATGTTTCAAGTGCGGGAAGACTGGGCACTACGCCAACGATTGTCCGGAATTGAAGAACGGTAATGGCAATGGAAGCGCCAGGAAGAAGCCCAACCCTTTCAACAGGGGACAAGTGAACCACGTGAACGTGGAGGAAGTTGAAGAGCAGCCAGACGCCGTTATCGGTAAGTTTTTGGTGAAGTCATTTACTGCACTTGTTCTTTTTGATACTAGTGCATCGCATTCATACATATCAAGGGGATTCGTGGATAAGTATAAGTTGCCCACTACAGTTCTTAAGACACCTATGCTAGTAACCTCACCCGGAGCAGAGTATATGGCAATCAGAGGATGTTTTCAGATGCCATTAACCATAGGTTGTCATACTTTCCCCTCAGACCTTATAATTCTGGAGTCACAAGGGTTGGATGTGATACTGGGCATGGATTGGCTGTCGATGTATGGAGGAAACATCGATTGCGCCAGTAAGTCGATTTATCTCACCACCCCGGAGGGAAAAAGGACCAAGTATGTATCCAGGCATACGTCAAGGAGAACCCAAGTAAATTCCCTCTCTGGAGTTGTTCAGGAGGAAGTACCTGTTGTGAAAGGATTACCCGGATGTGTTCCTAGAGGAATTACCAGGCATGCCACCGGATCGAGACATTGAGTTCTTAATAGAACTATTGCCAGGCACCGGGCCTATATCAAAGAGACCATACCGGATGCCCGCAAACGATCTAGAGGAGATTAAGAAACAGATTAAGGAGTTATTGGAGAAAGGTTACATCCGACGAACTTCATCACCGTGGGGAGCCCCAGTGCTCCTGGTTGAGAAGAAAGATGGATCGTTAAGGATGGTTGTTGATTATCGTGCGTTGAATGAAGTGACGATCAAGAACAAGTACCCACTGCCGATGATCAATGATTTGTTTGACCAGCTGCAAGGAGCTAAAGTGTTTACGAAGATCAATCTGCGATCGGGATATCACCAGTTGAAGATTCGGGAGAAGGATATACCTAAGACCGCTTTCACCACAAGGTACGGGTTGTATGAGTATACGATTATGTCTTTTGGACTAACTAACGCCCCTGCCTATTTCATGAGTATGATGAATAAGGTGTTCATGGAGTTCTTGGATAAGTTTGTCGTGGTGTTCATTGATGATATCTTGGTATACTCGAAGAATGAAGAGGAGCACAAGGAACATTTGCGTTCAGTTCTCGAGAAGCTCAGGGAACACCAGTTATATGCCAAGTTCAGCAAATGTGAGTTTTGGCTGAAGGAAGTTGGATTTCTTGGACATGTTATATCAGGAGAAGGTATAGCAGTGGATCCCAGCAAGGTTCAGTCAGTCACCGAGTGGTTGGCACCCACCTCAGTTGGAGAGATCCGCAGTTTTCTTGGACTTGCGGGATACTACCAGAGATTTATTGAGAGTTTCTCTAAGATTGCGAAGCCCATGAGGGCATTGTTGAAGAAGGACACCAAGTTTAAATGGATGGAAGAATGTGAGGCCAGTTTTCAGGAGTTGAAGAAACATTTGACCACAGCCCCAGTGCTAATCCTGCCGGATATATGCAAGGATTTCCAAGTGTATTGCGACGCCTCTCGCTTAGGACTTGGAGGAGTACTTATGCAAGACGGAAGAGTTGTTTCCTATGCCTCAAGACAACTTAAACCGCATGAGTTAAATTATGCCACGCATGATTTGGAGTTAGCAGCTGTGGTGCATGCACTCAAGACTTGGAGACATTTTCTCATTGGAAACCGTTGCGACGTATACACAGATCACAAGAGTTTGAAGTACATCTTCACACAGAAGGAGCTGAACCTCAGGCAGAGGAGATTGTTGGAGCTCATAAAGGATTATGACATGAAGTTGCACTATCATCAGGAAAGGCCAATGTCGTAGCAGACGCTTTGAGCCGTAAGAGTTATGTTAACATCCTCGTAAGCGGGGGGATGCCAAAGGAGTTAGCCGAGGATCTCAGGGAACTTCGTTTGGAGATTGTTCCTAGAGGTTTTGTTGCAGCAATGGAAGTTCAGTCTACATTGTTGGGAAAGATTCAAGAAGCTCAGAAGGATGACAAAGAGATTGTTGAGATAAAGGAGAGAATGGGCGAAGGAAAAGCCAAAGGTTTTCGTGAGGATGAGCACGACACCTTATGGTTCGAGGACCGTGTATATGTGCCCAATAATGAAGAGATCAGGAAGTTGATACTACAGGAAGCTCATGACTCGCCATACTCGATACACCCCGGAAACACTAAGATGTATTTGGACTTGAAGGAGCGTTTCTGGTGGACTGGTATGAAGAAGGATATTGCGGAGTATGTAGCCATATGTGATGTATGTCAGAGAGTGAAGGCAGAACATCAGAAGCCAGTCGGATTACTGCAGCCTATGCCGATACCCGAATGGAAGTGGGACAAGCTTGGCATGGATTTCATCACCGGATTGCCCAGGACCCGATCAGGATATGATTCTATCTGGGTAGTAGTGGATCGCTTGACCAAAATAGCTCACTTTATCCCAGTGAAGACCACCTATACAAGTGCGAAGTTGGCCAAGATATATATGACCAGGATCGTATGTTTGCACGGAGTTCCGAGGACCATCATATCAGATAGAGGAGTTTACTTCAAAGTTTTGGCATCAACTGCACCAGACTTTGGGGACCAGGCTAGAGTTCAGCACCGCTTTTCACCCGTAGACAGATGGACAGACCGAGAGAGTCAATCAGATTCTGGAGGACATGTTGAGAGGTTGTGCACTAGATTATGGATCTAGTTGGGATGACAATTTTCCGTACGCGGAGTTTTCATACAACAACAGCTAGGCCAGTTTGAAGATGGCACCTTTCAAAGCCCTGTATGGACGAAGATGCAGAACACCGTTGATGTGGGATGAAGTAGGAGACCGACAGTTGTTTGGACCAGATTTGATTAAGGAGTCTGAAGAGAAGGTTAAGCTGATTCGAGACCGAATGAAGGAAGCTCAGTCCAGGCAGAAGAGTTATGCGGATTCGAAACGCAAGGATGTAGTCTATGAAGTCGGAGACCGAGCATATCTTCGCGTATCACCGCTTCGAGGAGTTAAACGTTTTGGAGTGAAGGGAAAGTTAGCCCCGAGATTTGTAGGACCGTACCGTGTTTTCGAACGCATGGGAGAGGTTGCCTACAAGTTGGAGTTACCCGAAGGACTGTCAGGAGTTCACGTTTCCCAGTTGAAGAAGTGCCATGCAGAGATGGCCGATATACCGCTAAGAGATACAGTGCCCCTGGAAGCAGTTCAGTTGGACAATGATCTGACATACGAGGAGAAACCTGTCAAGATTCATGAGTTTGCCAGCCGAGTTACTCGCAGCAAGGTTATCAAGTTTGCAAAGTTCAGTGGAGCCACCATACCGAGGATGAAGCCACCTGGGAACGAGAGGATGATCTACGCAAAGACCACCCACACCTATTTTCTAGCCAACCCGAATCTCGAGGGCGAGATTCATCTTAAGGGGGGTAGGTTTGTAACATCCCAAATTTTCAAATTTGGAATGTTCTACTTAGGTCATTCATGCATATCATATTTTATTGCATATCTGCTTTGCGACCCTCGAAATTCTAAGCAACTCAAGGACCCTCGGAGAGAGTTGGGGATTTCACCGTTTTCATATTTGAAATTTTATCAAATATTGGAACGAGGGTCATTTGTTTTAATTAATTTTCTCTCCGAAAAATATGAACCGGTTCAGTCACGAACCGGGACTAATGTGAGCATTGGTCCCGGTTCGTGCGGCCAGGGGCCTGCCGGGCCTCGTGGGGGCATTGGTCCCGGTTCGTCCGGCCCCTTTGGTCCCGGTTGGTGGGACAAACCGGGACCAAAGGTCCACGCTCCTGGCCCACCACCCTTTAGTCCCGGTTCATACCACAAACCGGGACTAAAGGGCTGGTCCTAGTTGCGACCAGTGTTTAGTCCCACCTCGCCAACCGAAGGGCACTCACACCAGTTTATAAGCCTGTCCCTCTATGCCTTGTTGAGCTTCTCTTAAAGTGAAAATAGATGCCCTTATACAGGGAATTTCACCTAAATTCACAGTAAATTGAAATTTACTGTGAATTTAGGTTTAATTTTCTCTATAAGCGCATCTATGTTCATTTTTTTATATTTATAAAATAAATAAACCTTAATAAAATAAATAAAACTAAATAAACCTTAATAAAATAAAATAAAATAAACTATAGTAACTACAATAAATAAACCTTAATAAATTATGTAAAAATAGCAGTAGTAAAATAAATAAAAATATCTGTAGTAAAATAAATAAAAATAAAATAATTAAAGTAAAATACATAAGTAATTAGAAATAAAATAAATAAGTTTTTTGTTGTAAGTAGAAACAAAACAAAACAAATAAAGTAAAAGAGAAAAAAACACGAGCCATCAACTCCATAACCGCCATATATGGGATAGAGAAGGGCGTCCTCCCTTGAAGATCATGCGTCCTCCCTTGAAGGCACCACCAGGGCCATGGACGCCTCATACACCGCCGCCGACGTGTTGTAGTGATGAATAGGTCTTCAGGGGCACGACGGCCGGCCACAGCAGGCCCCTGCCATGGACTGCGTCGCCCGAGCCACAGCCGCTCGCCAGCTCGCCTCTGGAGCAGTCCAAGCTTATCCGCGAGCTCGTCCACTAGTTCCCGTCGCCGCCACGACGTCCTGCAAGCTAGAGAACGGCGGTTCGCCGTTCTTATCCACGGCCGCCGTTGGAACCGACTCCGGCCGCCTATATAAGGAGCCCCCGAGTCCGTCCAGTCCCTCAGGCGACCTCAAGCCACCCCACCTAGCACCCCCAGCAGGCAATCGACCAGGGAGGGTCTTCTTCCCCATCTCCGGCCAGTACAGCCACCGCCGCCCTCCGGTCCATTCAGTCGCAACCAGAGCCCCCCGTCCCTATAGCACCACCATCCTCCTCCCCTCGATCGTGCGGAGCCGCCCAAACCCTCAGCTGCGTCGGGGAACCACCGTAGGCCAAAGCCCCAAACCTCCCAAAGCTGCCGTCCGCCGCGGAGCTCGCCGTCGGCGACTCCCTCCATCCCCACCACCTCCTCGACCACCAGGAGGACCGCCCCGGCCTGGCGGATCCATCCCCGCCCTCAGGACCCCGCGAGGAGCCGCCGTTCGCCGGCGTTGATCGCCGGAACCCTGCCTCTGTTCGGCCAGAGGAGGAAGGAGGCGGGGGCGACTGGTCAAACCTGACAGTGGGCCCAAGGGACCCACTGTCAGTGACCCATGAGCCGGTCCACACGGGTTAAGTGGAGGATCTGGCACAGGATCACCTTCAGGCAAGATGAATAGGTCTTCAGGGGCACGACGGCAGCGGCGGCGCCATGGCCGGGACTGGTGATGACGGCGGCGGCGAGCGAGCGGGAGGGTGGCGGCGGCTGTGTGCGAGTGGGAGGCCGGAGGATCACCACTCATTGTGCTCGACATATCACTACAAGAAACCTGTTAATCCATGATGGATTTCTAATGACATTTTTGGAAACTCTCATCGATGACCTGGTAAAACCCCACAATCCCGGGAAAGCCCGCTAAAGCCCGTCTAATCATTCCCGTATAAAAACTTAACCCTAAATTCCCTCCTCGGCCCCTGCATCGTGTCCCACAGCACGTCGCCACCCCTCGTCCCTCCCATAGCTCGTAAACCTTAATAAAATAAAATAAAATAAACTATAGTAACTACAATAAATAAACCTTAATAAATTAAGTAAAAATAGCAGCAGTAAAATAAATAAAAATAGCAGCAGTAAAACAAATAAAAATAAAATAATTAAAGTAAAATACATAAGTAATTAGAAATAAAATAGATAAGTTTTTTGTTGTAAGTAGAAACAAAACAAAACAAATAAAGCAAAAGAGAAAAAAACAAAGGAAATAAATTATGCCACCTACTGGGCCACCACGGCCTGAATACGACTAGAAACCCATCCATGGGCCAGGATTCAGGCCCGCAGAAGGCCCAGTAGGCCCACAGGCAAATAGTGACAGAATAGGCCCGTAAGACTGCATTTGAGAGGAGCTCGAAGTGGTTAGCGCAGCTGCGCTTATAAACCACTGTCGAAGCCTCTCGGCTAGCGAGGTGGGACTAAACATCCCACCGCACCGCGCTAGTTCCAGCACAAGGCCTTTGGTCCCGGTTGGTGCCACCAACCGGGACTAAAGGGGGCATTGGTCCCGGTTCGTGGCACCAACCGGGACCAAAGGCCTTTAGTCTCGGTTGGTGCCACCAACCGGGACCAATGAGTTCCCTATATATACCCCATCGCCACAGCAGAGCACTCCAGAGTGCTCTGTTTTTTCTGGCCGTCGAGGGGAGGGCATTTGGGTGCTCTAGCTCACCTCCTATGCACATGAGGTGTTCGATGAAATGTCTGAGCCACACTAGTTAATCTTTGTCCTCTCGAAACTCGACCTCCGAGCTCCATTTTCCCCGAGATTTGTCTAGGTTTAGCGGTCCGTCACGTCCCGTCCCCGTCTTCACCGCCGTCGATCGCCCGCGCCGATCTCGTCGCCAGCACCACCGTGGTGAGCCTCTTGTTCTTATCTTCTTTCTGAAAGGAAAAAAATTCTTACTTTAGATAGTTACTTGTCTAATTTTGTTACTTTTATTATTCCTTCTTATTACATAGTGCGATGGTTTTGGTATCCGCCCCCGTCGGCCCTCGTCCTGTCTATGATTCGGATGTGGTATATATTATCTTTTTATAACTATTTGGTTCATTTATTGTTTATGACAAATATACCGACCAACGTGACATAGATTTTATTTATCTAGGAGGTGGTTGAACCAGAAATTCTAACCGACCCTATTGTCGAGAGGTTAAATTTAGTTGAAGAAGAAAACAATTACTTGAAGGAAAAAATAAAAAAATTGAGGAGGAGAAGATGATATTGGAGTTGCATGTTGCGGATGTCGTCAATGATCACAAGATCAAGATGGATGCAATGCGCTTGAAGATTAGAAAGATTAGAAAATATGCCATTCATACCGAGGCTTGGTATCATTATGCCGTTGGATCAATTGTTACCTTGGTTGCGATTATGATCGCATTTGTTTTCGCATTGAAATGTTTTACATAGTTTCAATGTATGGTTTAATTAATTAGATGCTCTGGAGAGCTATATATATGTTGTTAGATGAGAACTATGTATGTACTTTGGTTCTAATGTGATGATGAACTTCTATTAATCTGGTCACTTAATTTTCTATTCATGATGTTCTGTAATGGTTGTTGACACACTTAATTATATATAATGCACGCAGATGAACCGGCAATGGATGTACGGTGACAGACACAGCTCCGAGTACATTAAGGGCGTGCATGATTTTCTCGAAGTGGCTGAGGCAAACAAGCAGAATGGTTTTATGTGTTGTCCATGCCCTATATGTGGGAATACGAAGTCTTACTCTGACCGGAAAATCCTTCACACCCACCTGCTTTACAAGGGTTTCATGCCACACTATAATGTTTGGACGAGGCACGGAGAAATAGGGGTTATGATGGAAGACGGCGAAGAAGAAGAGGACGATGACAACTATGTGCCCCCTGAATACGGTGATGCTGCAACGGGGGAAGCTGCTGAAGATCAAGAGGAACCAGACGATGTGCCCAATGATGCTGCAAGGGGGGAAGCTACTGAAGATCAAGAGGAACCAGTGCCCGATGATGATGATCTCCGCCGGGTCATAGTCGATGCAAGGACGCAATGTGAAAGTCAAAAGGAGAAGCTGAAGTTCGATCGCATGTTAGAGGATCACAAAAAAGGGTTGTACCCCAATTGCGAAGATGGCAACACAAAGCTCGGTACCGTACTGGAATTGCTGCAGTGGAAGGCAGAGAATGCTGTGCCTGACAAAGGATTTGAGAAGCTATTGAAAATATTGAAGAAGAAGCTTCCAAAGGATAACGAATTTCCCGACAGTACATACGCAGCAAAGAAGGTCGTATGCCCTCTAGGATTGGAGGTGCAGAAGATACATGCATGCCCTAATGACTGCATCCTCTACCGCGGTGCGTACGAGGATCTGAACGCATGCCCGGTATGCGGTGCATTGCGGTATAAGATCAAATGAGATGACCCTGGTGATGTTGACGGCGAGCCCCCCAGGAAGAGGGTTCCTACGAAGGTGATGTGGTATGCTCCTATAATACCACGGTTGAAACGTTTGTTCAGAAACGAAGAGCATGCCAAGTTGATGCGATGGCACAGTGAGGACCGTAAGAAAGACGGGAAGTTGAGAGCACCCGCTGACGGGTCGCAGTGGAGACAAATCGAGAGAAAGTACTGGGCTGAGTTTGCAGCTGACCCAAGGAACGTATGGTTTGGTTTAAGCGCGGATGGCATTAATCCTTTCGGGGAGCAGAGCAGCAATCACAACACCTGGCCCGTGACTCTATGTATGTATAACCTTCCTCCTTGGATGTGCATGAAGCGGAAGTTCATTATGATGCCAGTTCTCATCCAAGGCCCTAAGCAACCCGGCAACGACATTGATGTGTACCTAAGGCCATTAGTTGAAGAACTTTTACAGCTGTGGAATGAAAACGGTGTACGTACGTGGGATGAGCACAAACAGGAGGAATTTAACCTGCACGCGTTGCTGTTTGTAACCATCAACGATTGGCCCGCTCTCAGTAATCTTTCAGGACAAACAAACAAGGGATACCACACATGCACGCACTGTTTAGATGACACTGAAAGTATATACCTGGACAAAAGCAGGAAGAATGTGTACCTGGGCCATCGTCGATTTCTTCCGACCAACCATCAATGTCGAAAGAAAGGCAAGCATTTCAAAGGCGAGGCAGATCACCGGAAGAAGCCCGCCATGCGTACCGGTGATCACGTACTTGCTATGGTCAATGATTTACACGTAATCTTTGGAAAGGGTCCCGACGGACTAGCTGTTCCGAATGACGCTGAGGGACACGCACCCATGTGGAAGAAGAAATCTATATTTTGGGACCTACCCTACTGGAAAGAGCTAGAGGTCCGCTCTTCAATCGACGTGATGCACGTGACGAAGAACCTTTGCGTGAACCTGCTAGGCTTCTTGGGCGTGTATGGGAAGACAAAAGATACACCCGAGGCACGGGAGGACCTGCAACATTTGCACGAAAAAGACGGCATGCCTCCGAAGCAGTATGAAGGTCTTGCCAACTACGCTCTTACGAAAGAAGAGAAAGAAATCTTCTTTGAATGCCTGCTCAGTATGAAGGTCCCGACTGGCTTCTCGTCGAATATAAAGGGAATAATAAATATGCCAGAGAAAAAGTTCCAGAACCTAAAGTCTCATGACTGCCACGTGATTATGACGCAACTGCTTCCGGTTGCATTGAGGGGGCTTCTACCGGAAAACATCCGATTAGCCATTGTGAAGCTATGTGCATTCCTCAATGCAATCTCTCATAAGGTGATCGATCCAGAAATCATACCAAGGCTAAGGAGTGATGTGGCGCAATGTCTTGTCAGTTTCGAGCTGGTGTTCCCACCATCCTTCTTCAATATCATGACGCACGTCCTAGTTCATCTAGTCGACGAGATTGTCATTCTGGGGCCCGTATTTCTACACAATATGTTCCCCTTTGAGAGGTTCATGTGAGTCCTAAAGAAATATGTCCGTAACCGCGCTAGGCCAGAAGGAAGCATCTCCATGGGCCATCAAACAGAGGATGTCATTGGGTTTTGTGTTGACTTCATTCCTGGCCTTAAGAAGATAGGTCTCCCTAAATCACAGTATGAGGGGAGACTGACTGGAAAAGGCACGCTTGGAGGGGGGAACTCAATAATATGCAGGGACGGATATTCTTGGTCTCAAGCACACTACACAGTTCTACAGAACTCTACCTTGGTGACCCCGTATGTCGATGAACACAAGAACAGTCTGCGCTCCAAACACCCGGAGTAGTGTGACGACTGGATTACATGTGAACACATCAGGACTTTCAGCAGTTGGTTGGAAACACGTCTCAGAGGTGACACCACTGTTTGTGATGAGTTGTACTCGTTGTCCAGGGGACCATCTTCGACTGTATTGACTTACAAAGGATACGAGATAAATGGGAATACATTTTACACGATCGCCCAAGATCAAAAGAGCACCAACCAAAACAGCGATGTCCGCTTTGATGCAGCAACCGAGAGGGGAAAGGACACATATTATGGTTACATAATGGACATATGGGAACTTGACTACGGACATGATTTTAAGGTCCCTTTGTTTAAGTGCAAATGGGTCAATCTGTCAGGAGGCGGGGTACAGGTAGACCCACAGTGGATCTGAACAATCTTGGGTACACTGACGAACCGTTCGTCCTAGCCAATGATGTGGCACAGGTTATCTATGTGAAGGACATCTCTACCAGACCGAGGAAAAGAAAAGATAAGGAAGCGAATACATCATACGATGAGCCAAAGCGCCACATAGTTCTTTCAGGAAAAAGGGACATTGTGGGAGTGGAGGGCAAGACAGACATGTCTGAAGATTATGAAAAGTTTCATGAAATTCCTCCCTTCAAAGTCAAGGCTGACCCAAGCATCCTGATAAACGATGAAGATTATCCATGGTTACGGCACAATAAGCAAATGACACAAGCGAAGAAAAAGTGAAGACTTTCTCCCGCAACTATTATGATGATACCATGCCAACTTTGTAATAGACGAGTATGATATCATATTCCGTTTTGTACAAGAAGTGCATCTAGTTTTGCCGTAACCCTCTCAACTTTCTTGCACATGCTATGTGGATGAAATGATGATACCATGCCAACTTTCAACCTTCTCAGAGTTCATTTGAAATGCTTTTCAATTTTACGGTCTTATAGCTCAAAATAATTAGTAAATGCATGAAAAATAACAGGCCAAAAATTAAAAATTATGCCACCTACTGGGCCACCACGGCCTGAATACGATTAGAAACCCATCCATGGGCCAGGATTCAGGCCCGCAGAAGGCCCAGTAGGCCCACAGGCATGTATAGAGAGGTTAGGCCCGTAAGCCTGCTTTAGAGAGGAGCTCGACAGCTCAGGCGCACCGCACCTTATAAATAGGTGCGGCTCTCTCTCAGCTAGCGAGGTGGGACTAAACTCACCACCACGCCGCTGTGCAAGGCCATTGGTCCCGGTTGGTGGCACGAACCGGGACCAATTCCACCCTTTGGTCCCTGTTGGTGCCACGAACCGGTACTAATGAGGCTGTGGCCCCACGAGCACCTTTTGTACCGGTTCGTGGCACGAACCGGTACTAGAGTTTCTTACTAAGCGGTTTTTTAGTCCCACCTCGCTAGCTGAGAGGCACTACGAGCGGTTTATAAGCCCTGAGTGCAGAGACGATGAAGAAGAGGCGCAATGCTCACGTTGCTTAGCTTCAAGCCTTGAGGAATAAGGTAGACTGCATGGAGCTATGTGCAGTGCAGTCTACACTATTCCGAAAGGCTTGAAGCAAATCAACGAGCATTGCGCCTCTTTTTTTATTTTTAATAACTTATTACAACTCCGGACTTCTTGTGTTCCGACAAAATAAAATAAACTTTAAAAAATTTATGAAACTAAAATTAACAAAGTATTTTCTGTTCAAAACATTATAAGAAACCTCTATTATTATTGAAACTAAAATCATATAAAATTGATGCAACTAAAATTATCGAAGTATTTTCTGTTCAAAATCATTAAAAGCAAAAAGAATTTTCATAAAGAACTTTTTTTGATAGAAACTTTAATAGCAAAAAGAATTATCATAAAGTAAAATAAATAAGTAATTAGAAACAAAATAAAATAAAATAAATAAGTTTTTTGTTGTAAGTAGAAACAAAACAAAATAAATAAAGCAATAAAGAAAACAAAAAAACTAAATACATCAAAATTTTTTTCATAAAGAACTTTTTTTGATAGAAACTTTAATAGCAAAAAGAATTATCATAAAGTAAAATAAATAATTAATTAGAAACAAAATAAAATAAAATAAATAAGTTTTTTGTTGTAAGTAGAAACAAAACAAAATAAATAAAGCAAAAAAGAGAACAAAAAAACTAAATACAGCAAAAAAAATTGTTGGGGCGCTGCCCGCTTAGCCTTCCAACCCTCAGGAGTGCAAATACAGGCCCAGAAGGGCTAGGAGGCTAAACGGGCAGCGCGCCAAAGTTAGGCCCAGAAGCCTGCTATAGAGAGGAGTTCGAAACAGCAGCCGCAGCGGGGCTTATAAACCACTCCGAGCCCCTCTCAACTAGCGAGGTGGGACTAAACTTTTGGCCGCGACGCGGGCAGCAAGAGGCCTTTGGTCCCGGTTGGTGCGACCAACCGGGACTAAAGGGGTGCATTGGTACCGGTTCGTGGCACCAACCGGGACCAATGCCCCCCTTTAGTCCCGGTTGGTGCCACCAACCGGGACCAAAGGCCGCCGCTTCCCGCCCTTTGCGCTGCTGAAAAGGGACCTTTGGTCCCGGTTGGTGGCACCAACCGGGACTAAAGGGTGGCATTGGTCCCGGTTGGTGCCACCAACCGGGACCAAAGGTGTGCCTATATAAGGCAACACTTGGGAAATTTTCAGATCCCCTCGCCAGTTGCCCCCGACGCCGCCAGGCTGCCCGTGCTCGCCGTCGCCGCCCGCTCCTCGTCGCCGTCGCCCCGCGCCTTTGCCTCGATGGGTCGCTGCCCGGTGCTCGTCGCCGTCGCCCTGCCCCCACGCGCCGCCCCGCCTCGTGCTCCCCTGCTCGCGCGCGCCGCCTCGGCGCCCCGAGCCCCCTGCCCGGCCCGCGCGTGCTTGCTGGCGCCCTCGCCGCCCCCGCCCCGTCCCGCCCCCGCGCGCCGGCGCCCTCGCCGCCCCCGCCGTCGCCATCGTCCTAGCCGCCCCCGCTGCGAGAGCCGCCGCCCCGGCTCTGTTTTTTTATTAGTTTAATTGTTTTTTGATCATATATATATAATGTATATGTGTATGTATGTGGCTATATGTTTTTGTTCATATGTGGCTATATGTTTTTTTATTTTTATTAGTTTAATTTTTTTGTTCATATGTGATGTATATGTGTATGTGAACAAAAAAAATTTGTATGTATGTAGATGTTCAAAATGTATGAATATATATGTCAAAAATGTTTTTTTGTTCATAGAAAGTTTTTTGTTCATATATAGAAAGTTTCAGAAAAGTTTTATATATCTAGCTAGGAAGGGAAGAAGAAGAAAAAGAAGGATAGGAAAGAAGAAAATAAGAAGAGGAAAGAAAGAAGAAGAGGAGAGGAAGAAGAGGAGAAATAAATAAGAAGATGAAAAAAGAAGAAAAAGAAGAGGAGAAGAAGAAAGGAATAGAGGAGAAGAAGAAAAAATAGAAAATATTCTATTTTTTCTTCTTCTCCTCTATTCCTTTCTTCTTCTCCTCTTTTTTTTTCTTCAATCCTCTCCTCTATTCCTTTCTTCTTCTCCTCTTTTTATTTCTTCTTCGTTTACTTATGTTTTATCAGGTCTGTCATCGTCGATATATACCCCTCCCGATAACTTCAACACGAGGGGGGATAACTTCAACACGAGGGGGGGTCGATATACCCCCTCCCCGATAACATTATTTCCCCGTGTATATATGTCATCGTTTTCGATATAACCCCCTCCTGATAACTTCAACATGTGGGGGGGGGGGGTCGATATACCCCATCCCCGATAACATTATTTTCCCGTGTATGTATGTCGTCGTTGTCGATATTACCCCCTCCCGATAACTTCAACACGAGGGGGGATAACTTCAACACAAGGGGGGGGGGGTCATATACCCCCTCCTCGATAACATTATTTTCCCGTGTATGTATGTCGTCGTTGTCGATATAACCCCCTCCCGATAACTTCAACACGTGGGGGGGGGGTCGATATACCCCCTCCCCGATAACATTATTTTCCCGTGTATGTATGTCGTCGTTGTCGATATATATAACTCCCTCCCAGATAACTTCGACATGATGGACGGTCGATATGTATACCCTCTCTCGACCGTGATAACTTATACCACGGGAGCACCCCCCGGCCCTCTCGCTCGACCAAAACTCTCGAGGACACCCAAACCCTAGAAAAAAACGATGTCGGTCTCCTACCCCCTCCCGCCGCGCCCCTACCCTTGAAGCGTTGCCTAGGCCATCCCAAACCCGGAATAAGCTAGGTCTACGTTTGCACTAATATATCCACCTGCTGTCATGTTTGTGTAATAATTGCCATGTTGTAATATTTGCAGAAACAATGGAGCACGGACGAGATGAGCAAGCAGAAGAGGTGTTGGGGGACATAATCTTAGCCGGAGGTGATATCTTGTCGTATCTTAACGACAATGATGGTCTAGAAGAACAGGGTGAAGAAGCAGGCTACGGTGATCGAAGAGTGGAGGAGGAAAGACATGATGATGGCTCCGGTGACCCAATGCTGGTGCAAGAAGGAGCCCGTGGTGACGGCTCCGGTGACCGAACAGAGTCCGGCCAGGTAAATATATTAGTTAAGCCTGTGCTGACTAGCTAATTGATGCATTCATTGTTTTGGTATGTACACATATTAATTAACACTCGTCTTTCTTCATTTTTCTAGCCCTCCGGATCGAGCACAACTTCGGTAAAGAGACGAGGCCCGAAGAGAAAGTTGCGCTCGGATGAAAGGTTTGAGATCACAGCAATCGCGCGCGACGGCCAACCGATTGAACCCCTCCGGACAAAGGATGCTTTTGCTGCTCAGTGCGGGGTTCTAGTTAGGGACAAGATCCCGATCAGCATCCACCAATGGTATAAGCCTAAGAAGGAAGACCTTGAGGAGTCTTATGTCAATGATATGCAGAAAGATGATCTTTGGACTAAGCGTAAGGCAAATTTCACCCTACCGCCAGAGGAGGATCTGGAGAAGCCAGTTATAGAGCAATTAATCAAGTCTCATGCTCTTAAGAAGATGGCAGACCTATTCAGGAGGTGGAAGAATGAGCTGAAAACGTTTGTCGACAAAGAAGAGACACCAGAATTCATCGGCCGGTATGAGAAGATCAGAGATCACTGGCCCGCATTTGTGGCCCACAAGACATCAGAAAAGAGTAAGAAGATGTGAGCGACAAACAAGAATAATGTTGCGAAGAAGAAGCTTCACCATCGCACGGGGTCAGGTGGCTACCTCAAAGCCCGGCCTAAGTGGGCCAAGTCTGAGAGGGATCTGCTTGATAAAGGGATCAAACCAGAGACAATGAACTGGCCAGACCGTTGCCGGACTTGGTTCTTCGGGGCTGGCGGAACCTTGGACCCTGTATTAGGGAGGTGTCGTTGGACGGACGAGCAACTTGCAATACCCGTCAAGAAGCTTAAGCACTATATCGATGCAGCGCAGCATGGGACGTTCATTCCAGACAGAGAGAACGACGAGCTCACAATGGCCCTCGGGAATCCTGAGCACCCTGGACGGACGAGCAACTTGCAATACCCGTCAAGAAGCTTAAGCACTATATCGATGCAGCGCAGCATGGGACGTTCATTCCAGACAGAGAGAACGACGAGCTCACAATGGCCCTCGGGAATCCTGAGCACCCTGTACGGACACGAGGCACGCCAGGCTCCGTTCCGTGGAAGGCTGGTTTTCCGAACGCGGGCGGTTACAAAACCCAGGAGAGGAGGAAAAAAGTGGAGCAGATCCAAATTCAGAAGCTGCACGAAAGGGTTCAAGCGCTAGAGGAACGAGACGGCAATCGAGATGCCGAAACTGCCCCCGAAGCTACACTGCCATCTCAGCGGAGAAGCAGCGTGGCTTCCACCGAGCAGCTTCAGCTGGAGCATGCGGCTCCTGCTAGCTACCCCGTGGATGCTATCACGGAGTCTCAACATTGCCACCTTATGGCGGAATGGCAGAACTTCAAAGTCAAGGCGGCTGTTGGCTCTGTTTTACCTCCTGAACCCGGCGCAACCTACCACTGCCGGCCGATTCCAGAAGGATATGCTAGGGTGATGGTGGATGAAATAACGGAGGGATTTGAGGACCTCCAGCTTGACCACCCTACCGGTGAAGGGGAGACTCAGCTGGGTTTAGCTCTGAAGACTCCGTGCCTATGGCGGAAGGAGCTCATCAAGCTTCCGAACTGGACGGCTCCGGCGAGTAAGGGCACTCCGCCTCCTCCTCCGGCGAGTGATCAGGGCACTCAGCCTCCTTCTCCTGCGCGTGGCGGCACTCCGCCTCCTTCTCCGCCAGCGCCGGCGCGCCAGAGCAGCCAGCCTCCTCCTTCTCCGCCTCGTCAGCAAGGGCGGAAGAGACCCACCGCCGCTGCGGCTGCTCCGGCGCGTCGTAGTCCTTCTCCTCCGCCTCGTAAGCAAGGAAAGAAGACAGCCGCAGCTGCTCCGTCTGCTCTGCCGGCGTCTAGCAGTACAACTGCCAGAGGCGGGAGGCAATACAGATTCGGTCCTTCTCTGAAGACTCCAGAGAAGTTACCATACGAGAGGACCGAGGAGGAGAACGCGAAGATCGTGCGAGCCGGAGTGAAGAACTTCTTTGAAGGGGTGAAAGCAAAGAAACATCCACCTCCGGAGGAGAAGGTAGATCCGGTGAAAGCAAAGCGCACTCTGGCTGCCCTGACAAAACCACCAAAGTCTCCGCCGAGAGGCAACTATGAGCGCGTTCTTGCAAAGACATATGCCGAAGCGGAGCGGTCGGGAAGTACTGTCAGTGATAAAAGGATGAAAGAACGACGAGCTGGGAAAAAAATTGCCCAGCTCGGCGAACAAGCGAACCAATCGTGCCCCCCGCTCAAGGTGTCAAAAGACATCGTCGCTAATGATCCGAGTATGGTGCCCGGTTATAGCAATCTTGGAGATTACCTGCCCGACGATGTACATTATGAAATCATGGAGGTGGACGAACACAAATACCATGACGGGAAGCCTCTCGTCAAAGATGAAAGATCTCTATCAACGATGATGCGAAGACTACATGATTGGTACATGAAAACCTGCAGAGAGTCTGATGGGATTGGTACTTTGACGCTGAGAGTTAAACCAGAGCATGACCTCGTTGGAATTGATCTGCTGAATGTTCCATTTGAGGATTTCTTCCAGTTTTACAATCAAAAGGCCTTCGATAAAACAACGATCACTTGCTACTGTCTGTAAGTAGTACTACTTCTGTCATTAAGTCTCTCTATATAGGTCAGCTCTTTCATTGCATGTATTTATACTTATCCTCACTATACTATGCAGATTGAAGATCGCCGAATTGAAGAAAAAACAAATCGGTGATATTGGGTTCATTAACACAAATCTCATAGATGCATATACGGTTGAAAAACATCCCAAAGAAGCCAAGGCCAACTTGCTACAATCGTTGGTATTAAATCAAAACAAAGATATAATACTCTTTCCTTACAACTTCAAGTGAGTGTTACTGTCTTGTGCATATTCGGTTTCCCTTATTAGTCCAGGTTATGGTAATGTAATTGATGACTTATGCATGCATGCGCAGCTTCCACTATATTCTCCTAGAGATTAAGCTTGAGCAGGGAGTAGTAACCGTCTTAGACTCGAGACGAAAAGATCCCCAGGACTATGCGAACATGACTCAAATGCTCGAGAAGTAAGTTAAATCGATCATTATCCACCATATCGGCAACTTTGTTCATTTCCTGATATCAAGTAATTGTTTTCTTTGTCTGGCAGGGTTTGGAGAAAATTCACCTCAAAAGCTCCGGGACTGCCGAAGAAGCTGCAATTTAATCACCCGAAAGTAAGTACTATAGTAGCATGTTCCGCGCATCTCCTAGTGATTCAAGCGCTAGTTTCATTAATACCATTTAGCATGCTTGCTTATCAGTTAGATTGACCTCTATTTCTTGTAAAGTGGTTGTGGCAGGAACCCGGGAATAATTACTGTGGATACTACGTTTGCGAGTCCATCCGCTACACGACCTATGAGCGGGGCTACACTGAAGAACAATATGAAGTGCGTAAGCAATAATATTCACAATTTTATTTTATTACCATCATTTGTGTTGAGTTTCATTTATTCATATATATATGTATTGACCCCCTTCTTCAAATTAGATGTTTCGGAAGCGGGATGAACTCCTAGCAGAAGATCGTATGCGAGGAATTCAAGAGGAATTGGCGGCATTCTTCCTTGACCACGTGATCGCTGAAAACGGAGAATAGTATGTGGACCCTGTAGGAGATTGTATTGTAAGAGATAATTATTGTATATATGTAGCCGGTAGTGTCGGATAGATATACGAGAACTTGTTGTTCGACCAATATCTCGGAGAAGGAGAGGTGGTCGATATCACTTCTCTCAATATGCGCATATGTTCATGATGATCTTCTGTTTCCTTCATTTGATTACTAGCTAGCGTGTCTACTCCTCTCCATATGTATATAGTACGTAGCGTCGACCAAGCACGGAGATAAGAGAGGACACTTCTCTCTATTAATTAGCTAGCTAACACAATATATGAAACACCTAAATTAACCCCCCAAAACCCCTAAACCACCCCCTTAAAAAAACAAAAACCTCAGCTCCTGCCAGCTGCTGACGCGTGGATGCCTATTGGTCCCGGTTGGTGACACCAACCGGGACAAAAGGCCCTGCCTATTTGTCCCGGTTGGTGGCACCAACTGGGACCAAAGGCCCTCCTGCCTGGGCTCCCCGCACCGGCCACGTGGACGGCCTTTAGTCCCGGTTCGTGTAAGAACCGGGACTAAAGGGCTAGGGCATTAGTAACGACCCTTTAGTCCCGGTTCCAGAACCGGGACTAAAGGCCCTTATGAACCGGGGTAAAAGCCCCTTTTCCTACTAGTGCATGGGACTCCTCTTTGCCGATTCTCCAGCAATGGGAAAGACTTGACGGGGTGAAGCTCCGTGAGGCAATCATAATGGTGACCATGACGTCGTCAACTGGCCCCTCTGGTGATGGCGACGAGCAACTGGAGTGGCGAAGGCTTTGATCCTCCTTAAGTTCATTGACGTTGTGCTCGCTCTGGCATGCTCCTGGAAAAAACAAAGGGTGAGGGAGAGAGTTGGGATCACGACGAGTTGAACATGGGAAAAGGAGGGTTGATTTCTCATGTACAATGCCAAAATCTCTCGTCGGAGTGGTGCAGTGATGACGCCGATCTGAGCTCGAAATTGAGTGGCCTGGCTATGGTGAGGTGGCGCACGAGCTCTGGGTTGACAAAGGGGTCCTGGGGATTTTATAGGCGTGGGCAGGAGGTCCAGGGAGGCATCATTGCTATGGGGTGGTGGCCGGCGGTTTCGACATCGTGTGGGTTGTGCGTGGGAGGTGGACGATAGGTCTGACGCTTGGAGCCGGTGTGTCAGCGGCAGTGAGCGAGGGGGTGGCGCGGGGCGGCTGTCGATCATCAGATTTTCATAAAGTGGGTTGTGAACTCGCCTTGGGGAAATGAGCCACGAGCCTTGCGTTGGGCTTGGTGTTGAGCGTTGTGCTCGCCTACTAACCGTACCATAGGGTTAGGGCTAGTGGGCTACATATGGCTGGGTTGGGTAGAATATGAATTATTTTCCTTCTGTTTTATATTTCCCTTTTTTACTTTGAATATTATTCAAAGATCAAGTTTGGCCCAAATCTTTTGGGAAATATTACACAGGGGTCGACTTAATATTTGGGACCTGGAAAGAATTGCCAGCCCAGAATATTAAATAAAAGGTCATACACATTTCGTCAGCTTAATTTGGCATTATGAATAATCCCTAAAAATAATTTGAGGGTTTTAAACAATTCCAAAATTATTTTGAGCTACAAATAGCAATCAATTTGATCAACTCCTAGTAAAAACATGCTATGATCAAAACAATCACAAGAAAAAATGCACAAAAAAACTAATTTAATTATTCATATTCCAAAAATGGGCAAATTTTGGGATGTGGCAGTAATATTTTGTCAACTAACACTTAAAATGCATCCAAAACAAATATTCATACAAAATAGTTTATGCATATTACCCGAAGTTTTCTTCTAATATTGCTAGATGTATACTTTTTGGATGACATAACAATGCTGACATAACAGCAATTAAGAAAGTAGTGCAAAGTTGTGAAGGTAGCAGATCAACTCAATAAAATCTTACTAATTATCATGTCAAATTCATAAAGGACAAATTCCAGATAATTTATACTCCTAAACAATGTTCAGCTGATCGATTATCAATAACCATGTTGGAACAATTGAGATGCACTATTAGTTCATTTATAAATCTTTATCAGTTTCTCACAAAAAAAATCTTTATCAATTATCACGGCCAAATCGCCTACAAAATATGTTTCCTATAGATAGAGACATACATTATTCTACGGATTTCAATCGCACCATGACTGCTAGGCATGATGAGGCATTCTTGAAACGACTTGGCCTGACACCTCTTTGCATCGTCGCATGGGGGCTGGCGATGGGGTGTCTCCCAAATCCGGCCGAAATGTTGTTGTCTAAGGAACGAGAGTAAAAGAAGCTTGCTAGCGCTTAGCGCTAAAGATCGTGATAGCACAAAAGAAATTGTGAAAAACAATATAAACATGAATTAACTTCTTTAGTATAATGAAGTACATTCATGCTGGTCAAATAAACATGAATCAACTAACATTCTCAGTCTATCACGAGCATTTTGGATATTAGCAGCCATCTACGAAGTTAGTGATATTTGACCAGCTAAGGAAATTCGACTGTGTTGATTTCTTTTCACTTCGAGTTTAGAAACCTTTTCATCAAGAAAGAAAGGTTTGGGAACTTTAGTTCCGTCGTTGTGCCTTTGTGTAGTTCATGTCTATGATCTATATGATCCGAGAATATCTCATTAATTGTAGTTTTTGTACAAGTTTGTGAAGAAACCACCCCTTCACAAAGAATCGTATTATTCCAGTATAACATTTCCTGTGATGAAGTACAAATTTAATACTCAGTGTTTCTCCTACATTTTTTTATGCCAACTACATGGATACATAAATAAGGTGTACAACAACTAGTTATGAGTTTAAGATGTATCTGCAACAAAGTCTTGTATCACAGTCCGCACCGCAATAGGAATTCTCACCGAGTGAGTACCTCCATCTGACCATGTCAAGCTCCCGAAAGTGTACCCACCTTGTACTCTCTGCCTTGCTGTGAATCTCACCATAAACTTCGCGCTTTTACTACTGCTTCGGGTGAAATTAATCACAGATGGCTCCACGAACACATCTATCCCCGCTGGAGCTTCAACCACTAAATGATATGTTGCTTCTGCCGGCCCAACGTTAGTCACAGTGCGCTGAAGCACCACCTTGTCTTTGAGGTCTGGCACGGCAATTGACGGGAGGTTGAGATTGAGGTAGTAGGACTCACAACCGTCTAAATATCCAAGGGTGCAGTTGAAAAACTTGTTGTACTCCCTTGCATCCACGTCGTAAACCAAGCCAGGGTCAACGGCTCTTTCTGGGTCAATATGTCCACCACCAAAGTCGAAGGGGTCGGCTAGTTTCCTTGGGACCGCTTCTGCGTGGATTGGCATGCCAAAACGATCGGTCACAGATGCTGCAACCAATGACAAGGAACAATCAAGTCAGTTATATATTTTGACGAGTAGTTTTGGTGTATTTTTTTTGTATTTCAATGTTCGTGCCTGTGGTGACGATGGCAGACTTGATCATGGTAGGTGACCAGCCAGGGTGAACCGACTTGAGCAGTGCGGTCACAGCGGAGACATGTGGGCACGCCATGGATGTCCCGGATTTGAACACGTAGGAGTTGCGGTCCGCTGCCAAGATGCTGACGCCAGGTGCAGCAATGTCGGGCTGTTCAAACATGTGTATAGAGAATTAGATAAGAAGTTTTAAGTTAAGAAAAACTAGAGATGCTAGGTAACAAACAAGACAATGGCAACAATTGTCTCAAGTTAGGAAGTTGAGAATAATATATACCTTGAGTATGCTAGGGAACAGCATGCTTGGACCTCTCGACGAGAACGAGGCGACCCTCGGCGACAACACCCCTTTTCCGACAATGCTTACTGCCGGTGACACCTTCACCACCGGATTCCTAAAAACATGACACAGACATGAATTAGTTCTTGGATAAGAAGGTACATATGTTCACCCTTCAGTTTCAAACAGTGTGTCAAATTCTCACTCAGTCATGTCCCAGTAGGAGAGAATTCGTTGTGCGATCTCGAAATCCACCAGAGCGCAAGGCATAACTCCCTTGCACGTGGCCAGGTGGTCCAGATTGTTGGCTGTGTACTGTGCAAAGATGAGGCCCTTGGCCCCTGCTTCAACGGTGCTTTTGATTGCCATAGGGAGTGCTTGCTTGGGCGGCGTGGTGGCTGCCTGGGCTGGTGCATAACAGAGGACGGTTTTGCCAGTGACATTGCTCAACGCCAGTGATTCGGCGTCGCAGCTGCACATAAGTTTTAAAACTGAACATGGTTTCATAAATCACAGCATTTACGATCAATCAAATGTCATCAAGCGACTGGTTTCTTTCATTACCTCCCCCCATATACAAGGCCCTGAAAGCCGCTGCTGTTCATAGCCGCATTGTAGTTTATAGACTGCCCCTGCATTTGAAATCAGTTACAGATTAAAGAGCAAGTTAAGCTAGGAACGCTACGGGATAGAACCAGCAATTTTTCTTATATATCGAGGATCACGGAAAGCTTTAAGGAATAAGGACGAGATAAACATTTTTTGGCTAGTTTTATCGTCCCTTTTGTATGCATATGATATGAATCGGAGCCAAAAGTTTTTCTAGAGAAACTATATGCAAGTTTGTGCATGTAGAGGGTGACACCAACTTGACTAAACATATTGATGCTACTATTTCGGTTTTGGAGTACATTTTATCCAGTACTAACATTTTTAGTAGTTTTTTTGGGTTAATATATTCCATGGGATACTTCGCTATTTTGGATATGTCATAAAACGGAAAATAGTTTACATATTTTCATAAATAAAAGCAAAAAACTGCTTGGTACGTACCACAAGATTTTCTTTGTTTCCGAGCGATATCAATGTCGGGAAAGAACGGTCAATCGTGCTAGCGGCCACCGTCGTAACCCATGGTACGGCATTACTTATAGTCTGTGGCACCGGGCCATCGTTCCCTCCACCAAACACGACGGATATCCCTCTTTGCACAGCATGCAGTGTCCCTGGGAGCTCATGACCAACCCCTGCAATCGATAGCGACAAAACATCCACACCATCATATATGGCGTCATCGATGGCCGCAAGGACCGCTGCGTCGGGGCAACCCCCGCCAACCCAGCACACCTTGTAGATACCGAGCCGCGCACGTGACGCCCCGCCACGTGCCATGCCCATGCCTAGGCCTCCGTAGCTCACACCATGCACTTCTGTGCCAGCGATAGTCGATGCGACATGTGTGCCATGGCCCTGGATGTCCCTAGGAGACTTGTAGTCACTCTTTAGCACCTCCGCACTAATGCCACGACCATACCACCGTGCGCCGATGATCTTTCGGTTGCAACTTGTGGCGTTGAACTTCTGGCCAGTCTGGCATTTCCCTTTCCACCGTGCCGGCACAGGATCATACCCGTTGTCATCAAAGCTTTGCGATTCAGGCCATATGCCTATAAATAAGCATGCATATGCATGGAGTTAACTGATTCCTGCTCTTGGGATTTCTCATGTTTTGAATTCAAGCTTAAGGATGGGATTACAAACCTGAATCAATCACACCCACGATGACATCTTCACCATACTTCGCTTGTTTGAGGAGTCCCGGTTGTTGTGGTCCTTGGTTATGTTCAAGGCCGAGGAAGTCCCAGCTCCGAGTTGTGTGTGTTTCATGAAAAGTGTTAGGCTTCACAGTGACAACTTCGGGAAATTCTACATTGAGAATATGTTTGATTAGCTTATATCGATCATGCAAGTAGATATAGACAGCTAGGGTTGACAATTACTTACTTGCAATTGCGTCAGCTTGAGACTTGGTGAGCATCGCTGCGAACCCAGAAAATCCATGCTTGTAACTGTAAACTATGGACCTCAAGGCTTCATCCTTGCTGTTGCAAGTAAAATAAAAGGTGAGCGCAAAAGACGGCTGTTTCCTGCTGATTCATCTACGATGCAACTTGAAATTATAGCTAGTACCTCCCAAAAACAGATGTTAGTATGTCATGGTGTGACGCGGTGACCACGGACGGGTCATCATGCTTCTTCTCCCCCATATACACGATGTAGAGCTGAAATTCATTTTGTTTGCATAAGTTTTCAACAAACAATACCAGAGCTGAAATTTTGACGCAAACTCCTTTTCAAGAGCTGGTATATATGAAAGCAGTTGGAAAGGAAGCTAAGTTAAATGCTGTGAAATTAAGAGGGATCAGCCATGTATCTTACTTTGCTCGACGCGCTGGCTGGAAGAGGCAGCAGTGCCATAAGTAGCAGGAGAGTACCACATAATGCTGTTTTGGAATCCATGTCTGACTTCGAAAGGAGTGCTACGTATGTTTCTTGTGTGCTCCCTCATTTCCCGTTTCGATGTATATATAGCATCCAGCAGGACAATAATCCTGGGGTGCAAGTCTGCAAGAACACTTCAAACCTATTTGTTTACGCGTTGTTAGGTGGCACACGTGAGAAAGAAAGACTAGTACATCCCTCGTTTCTCTAGGGAAGAAGCACCGTGCTTTGATCAGGTCTCCCAGGATTAAACAACTAGCACCAAACCGTATATGATTAATTGTGGTCTCTGATGTAGTGACTTTCAAACAAGCTTTTCGGCGGCTCGTTACGCATAAAATAGAGGCGGCAAAGATGCCATGACCTTATAATTAACCTGATCGATCGACTAAAGGAACAATAAAAAATTGCTTGCCAAAATCTTGATGTCGGTGACTGCCGTCCCAATGTACGAACGATCCGTCGTTAAGAAAGAACTCTCTATATGGTTTACACAGCCGTCTAGATTGTGAATCACGCCGGTGCTTGCTAGCTTTCTCGCCTGTCCACTGGCTGGATTCTTGGGGGCAGGCGACTTACGGTCCATCATCATTATTGATGATGGCGAGCGTGTGACATTCGCCACCTTTTGGGACAATTCCTCGCTCCAGAGTGGCGTCGTTGACAAGAGACGGCATGCCACGTAGTAGTCCTCCCACGTGGTTGCCTCACCCGAAAGATACCCCATTTGATCAGCACTTGAGGAGAAGACGTTGACCCCACGTGGATAAGTCGGTGTTGCATGATCATGTGGGTAATTTCTCGCAGCTAAATAATCCGACGGAGGGTGATCTCCAACAGAAGAATTTGCTCCCCAACAACAAATTGTCATTCTGTGCATTATCAGCTCGAACTTTTATTCAAGCTTGAACCTTGGAGGGGTGTGCGTGCAGCAAGTCGATGTGGGGCTAGTAGTACGCTAATGTTTTAGCTACTAAAGACCCTTCATTAATAGTGATGTTTGGCATACCTCCAAAGGTTGACTGTTTTCCATATAAAGTTTGGCATGGGGAACAAACCAAAGCATTATGTGGTGGCTGGTTTTATACCAAAACTCGACCATGGTAATGTCATGTTAAATTCCTGACAACACCAATCTGAGGATAGTGAACACGTAAGAGATCCGGATGTTGCACACGGGAACGATTTTACACATGTCCATGCCCTTGGAACAAGGCAATACCCTACTTCATGCTTGATGTTTGTTGGTCTGGCCTGATATGAGAACTAGGTTTTTGTGTTTACAAGGGGGTTGATATCGAGATTGTCTAGGGGCCGAAGCCTCACATGTCTTGCTAGAATAAGGTGCTTGGGGGCTTTGCATTGCGGACCTTGGCAGATTTGGGCGGTACCTTAGACTGTGTTGTCTCTGGCTACATGCGTGTTGGATCGCAACTTCCTTATGATGATACAGATGTGTCCACATTTAGGGCTTTCACGGTCATCACCAGCATCAATCAAAAAGATAGTTCTTTCTAGCATGACAACATGACCCATGACAGCCCTTCGCAACCGTTGTCCACATCTTTTCGGTATTCCATCACGTGAGGACAAAACGGTTCGCAATTAAATACACAACTGGATTCATTTGGTCCGCACTTTAACAGTTCGATAGCGGGTAATTTGTCACAGCTAAATAATCTGATAGAGGGAGATCTTTGAAGACCAGGGAGTAACTTACAGTGTAACATCCCAAATTTTCAAATTTGGAATGTTATACTTAGGTCATTCATGCATATCATATTTTATTGCATATCCGCTTTGCGACACTCGAAATTCTAAGCAACTCAAGGACCCTCGGAGAGAGTTGGGGATTTCACCGTCTTCATATTTGAAATTTTATCAAATATTGGAACGAGGGTCATTTGTTTTAATTATTTTTCTCTCCAAAAAATATTTCATATCAAAATATATGAGAGGGGATAATATGACTTCCCCAAAATAATGAAATATTGGAGGAAAAATATTAAAAACAAATAAAAAATTTTATTGGATTTTATTGCTATTTTATTTGAATTAGAAAAAATATGCGTTTTTCAAAATAGCATTAGAGTCCTAAATAAATGTTCACCTTGTTCGATAGATTTTTAGAGGACGGGGAAAATTTATTTCAGGATTTTTCGAGTCCGTTTAGTATTTCTTTTCTTTGTTTTTCTGCGCGTCAGAATATTTTTATTTTTTTAAAAAGTTACCGCCTTACCGGGCCGTGTCCGCCTGGGACACCGACCCGGCCGGCCCTTTAAGAGGCGAGGCCTCGAGCCGCCGCCAGCCCCAGCCCGCCCGCGCGCCCCGCCAAACCCTAAGCCGCCGCCGCCTCGTGAGCCGCCGCCGCCGCCGATCTCCACCGAGCCGCCGCCGTTGACTTTTGTCCGGTCGTTTTTTTAGAAACCCTAGCCCGTTTTTTATTAGATCGGTTTTTTTTCGGTTTGGTAAACTGCGGACATTCGTTCGTACGTTCGTTTTAACGAACGCCGTTCACCCGTTAGTCACAGACAGCGAACGTTCGTTCGTTAGCCTGCTCGTCAGTTTTTCTTTTTCTAGGGTTTTCCGCGATTATTTTCGATCGCGATTTCTGACCCGATTTTCAATTTAGTTTATCTTTTCGCTCGTTTATCGGAATCAGGCGATTCAAGTGCCTAGATCTTCGTCTCGAAGCCCTCTTTCCGTTTAACCAACTTGAACAAGATTTTGGTACTGTAAAATTTGACTTTAGTCCCAATTAGTAATCGGATCTTGTTTCTTTCGCAGTTTGAGTTTCGTTGCTCCGTTTGATTTGTTTCTTTTTGCAAACCGGAGTTCTTCAGTTGAACTTTCTGGTTAGATCTTCTTATTTGAGTTTTAACCGTGCATCTATGATTGATTGCTTATGTATGCTATTGTTTGTTTGCGATAGAATTTCCGGAGTGCGAAGCGTGCTACTACGAGTCTCTAGGTTTTGCGGATCGTCAGCAAGGCAAGTAACACATTGACCATACTTTTTTTCATACCCAGTTTTTATGCATTAGTTACAATCCTCACACACTGCATGATTAGGATATGATTAATTTGTGGGTTTTGGGAAGTAGTTGATGAGGTAGAACCTATTGCCCTGCTTTATTGTCAAACCCTTGGGAGTTACTTCTACGTATGCTTATATTGCCACACTACAGGAATCTGCTACTTTGCCTTCTGCCACGGCAGACGACAAAGGCAAGGATGGCGGACGACAAAGGCCTTTGCCGTCTGCCGCGGACGGCAAAAGGCTCCGGCAAAGTAGGCATCGACAAAGAGCTTCTTTGCCGTCTGCTTTTTGAAGCGGACGGCAAAGGGGCCTTTGCCATCAGTGGCGGACGGCAAATATGCTCTCCCTTTGCCGTCTGCCAAACGCAATCTTTGCCGTCAGCCTCGTAAAATCACGGACGGCAAAGAACTTAGTAAATATAAAAAAAAAGTTCGGTGAGCAGCCTCTCCGGCGTCCTGCGTTTGGCGTGTCCGGTGCCCGGCGAGCAGTACTCCAACAATACAAACCGACGAGAGGAATGAACGGACGACGATAAACACTACAGTACCATCAACACTTGCTCCAAGAATCGACGAATGAATTTCACAATACATTACCCACAAACACTACAGTATACACGAACAAATTACAAGATATTTGATTTAACGAGGAGCTCAAATCCGCCTGCGGCTGCGCCGGAGCTCACCACGCTCATCCGGGCGCTGGATCCGGTTGCGACCCCTCCCTTCGATGAGGGCCAGCACCCAGCACCCTTGGTTGCGGGCAGAGCTGCCGCAGGCCGCTGCTGCTCGAGGTGGGAGGTGGTGCGGCGTCGAGGTATCGGGCCGGCAGGGGCAAACAGGGACCGGGCCAGGCACGGCGGCGTCGAGGGCGAAGAGAGAAGGGGCCGGCGCCGGCGGGCGAGGTGGTGGCCGGAAGGGGCAATGGGGGCCGGGGCCGGCGGGGGCAAAAGGGGACGGGACCGGGCACGGCGGCGTCGGGGCGAAGAGAGAAGGGGCCTGCGCCGGCCGGCGAGGTGGTGGCCGGAAGGGGGCGATGGGGGCCGGGGCCGGTGGGGGCAAACGGGGACGGGGCCGGGCACGGCGGCATCGGGGGAGAAGAGAGAAGGGGTCGTGCCGGCGGGCAAGGTGGTGGCTGGAAGGGGGCGACGGGAGCCGGGGACGGCGGCCGACTGGGGTGACGAGAGGCGGGGAGTAGAGGCGTACGAGAGAGAAGGGAGACAGTTCGTGGTGGGGGTGGCTCTTAGGAGGATAAGGGGGAGAGAGAGTGCGTGGTGGGGGCGTGGGATGGGCCGCATCAGTTTTGCGTTGTGGAGATGCATGTGTGGAGCAGATCATGCCATGTCATCGATCCGTGTGATCGATTCGCGTGGTGTGCTTTCTCTTTGCCGTCCGCTGGCGGACGACAAAGAATTTTTGCCGTCCGCCAGCAGACGGCAAAGAAACTGGCCATTAGGTTGTCCTCGTAAGCCCGCCACCCACCCTCTTTGTCGTCAGCTAGCAGACGACAAAGCTTCTCGCTTTGCCGTCAGCTAGCAGACGGCAAAGATACGGCTGATGGCAAACCCTATCTTTGCCGTCCGCTGCCTCTTTGCCGTCCGCTTTCTGGTGGCTGATGGCAAAGCCTTCCTTTGCCGTCCGCTGGCTGACGTCAAAGAGTCGGCAGACGGCAAATCTGCTGATTCCAGTAGTGCCATGCTATGCTCGTAGACGTGGATTTGGGTTTGAGTGTATCCATGACAGATGTGAGATTGTTAATTAATGGTTCAACTAAAGGTGGCAACTTTAATACACATCTGGGTGGATTGTTTGTTTTGGGCACCTGGGGAATCCAGTGTTGTCCTAGGAGACCTCGGGGATATACCGTGTGATCCTCCTACGGTCCGCCACCCAGGCTCAAAGGGATTGTGAGATATTTCATGCTAGAAACTTCCGTGTGCAGCCATAAGCCATTATGTGCTCTGGCATAGTTGAGTATGCTACATGACCTCTTGAAGAGGTGTACTAGCAAATGTAGGGGAAAGTAAGTGTACCGGTCCACCCGGAGTAAAGAGTTAATGTTTCTGAAAGACTGTGTCTCGGTCATCCGTTTCTCAAACACCATGTAGTGCGAGAAATCCAACAGAGGAGATCGAGTCTTGTGGGGAAAAGTGCGCAAACCTCTGCAGAGTGTACAATCTAACCATGGTTAGCCGTGTCCCCAGTTATGGACATCTTGAGTATCTAGTACTTGGATTATCCTATTGTATCTCATCACTCTAAATTAATTTGTTGGGTTATTAATGGTTACTTTTAATTGGGATTGAGATGGGGGTACCATTCTCAATGTTTCAACCACCATGATAGTTAAAAAAACGTATTCCTTTGATGTAGGAAAAAATTGGCTTTTCACGAAAACATATAACCTTAGAACCTCCACCAGCCAAATATGCATGTAATGATAACTTTATTTGTTCATTGCTCTACTGTGTTATTTTGCTAGCATATTCCATGTGCTGACCCGTTTTTGGGCTGCAACGTATTATGTTGCAGACTTTTCAGACGACGAGTAAGGTACGATAGGTCGTTGTCATGCACTCAGCTATGCCGTTGGAGTTGATGGACTCACTTTATCTTCCAAGTCTTCCGCTGTTATCTTATTTAGATGGCCTTAAGCCATATTTATTGTAATAAGTTCTCTTTTGAGACATTCGATGTAATAAGTGTGTGATTGCACTCTGTTATAAATCCTTCGAGTACTGTGTGTGTCAGCATTACCGATCCAGGGATGACACTTATGCATAGAGATTTGACCATCTAAGGTCGGATCGCTACAAGATGGTATCAGAGCACACGCTGACTATAAGACACGACCACTAAGAAAAGCCATAGGTCACTCTTCTCTTCTCATTTCTGACTCCTCTCCATTTTCTACTCTTTAGGATGGCGGACTAGAGGAACAAGTTTGCACAACCAGATGAAGACACACCCTTTGGACGACACTTGAAGGAAGTCACTAAGTACCTGAACATCGGAATACCAAGCTTCACCGGGACCTACACCGCCACTTTACCAGAAGAGGAGCGTTGGAGTGTTCGAGTTCAAGTTCCAGGAAGGACATTCACGCCTATTACGAAGCCCATAGAGTTTTCCTTTGATGCACCAACCTGGAGTCTAGGAAAGAGCATGGCAGCACACATCACCATGGGACGCATCGGCGAAATCTACAGCAAGGATCTCAAGGACACTATCTACCAGATATGTGGGCGCCGAGACGAACAATGGGAGATGATCAGCACCAGGAAGGACAGGTCCATTGCAGCTTTCATCCAGGAGCTAAACCAGCACATTCGACGCCAGGAGAACCAGATGTGCGCAGGCATGATAGATTTGAAGAAGCCGATGACTAGGATCACCGAGCTAGAAGAGGAACTCAAGTCTAAGCGTGATGGATACGAGGAGGAAATCACGATACTATTGGAGAAGAATGACGACCTGATAAAGAAGATCGGAGTTTTCATGGGAGACCCTGTGCTAGGAGGAGAAGACGACGATTCCACTTGTCCGGAGAACTACATCATCATCGACGACACCGACTCGAACCCCGATAATAGTGATGATCATTATGAAGACGAAGCTGGAGCGGACATCATGGAGTCTTCCACCGATCAAAATTTCTAGATGACCACCATATGAGTAGTAGTCTTTCCCCATGTATATAGTATAGTCCGAGCACTATAACGATAGTTCTAGACCGTTTGTATGCCCTTGCTTAATTGATTGAGTGATATGAGATGATTGTGCTTGTCTCATGTGCATATGGGTAGTGCTTTCTCACTAGACCTCATTTATATTCTAATCTCTCCCCTCTAAACCCATCAGATGCCTCCGAGACGTGACACCGGATTCGTCTTCCCACCGGAGATCACCCAGTTGATCCAGCAGCAGAATGCCTTGATGCAGATATTAGTCTAGAACCAAGGCAACAACAACAACAACAACCCTCCTCCAGTTGACCAACTTAGCCCGTTTTCTGAGGTTACAGCCGCCGGTGTTTTCCAGTAGCACCGAGCCAATAGTTGCGGATGACTGGTTACGCAAGATTGGAAGGGAGTTGACTACCGCAGGTTGCACTGATGCTGAGAAGGTGCGTTTTGCCGCACATCAGTTGGATGGACCAGCAGCATCATGGTGGGAGGATTACACAGACACTTTCCCTATAGCCAATATCACTTGGGATCAGTTTCAGCAAGCTTTCCGCACAACCCATGTCTCAGCTGGAGCTATGAGCATGAAGAAGCGTGAGTTTCACAACTTACGCCAGGGGAACAGTATTGTAGCTCAGTACGTGGATGAGTTTAGCAAGTTATCTCGTTATGCCCCTGATGATGTGGCCACGGATGCCGCGAAGCAGGAGAAGTTTATGGAAGGGCTGAATGATGAGATGAGCATGCAGTTGATGGTGGCAACATTTAACAACTACCAGGAGTTGGTAGACAAGGCTCTTATGATTGAAGGGAAGCAGCAACAGATTGAGAGCCGCAAGAGGAAGTATGGACAAGGAAAGTACAATTCCGGAGCTCAGTAGAAGCCTCGTTTCACCCCCAACTCGGGAGGACTTGTCCATAGCCATGGAGGCCACACCCACAATGGAGGGAGTTCTGGATTTCATAATTGGACGTTGAACACATTTCATATGATGGGAGTTGCCGGAGTATTAGGTGCGGCTCTGCTATGCGCTATTCTTCGAGATCGTGCACCCTTTTCTTATTTATCTGAAAAATACTAAAAAATATTATAAAGTGCAGCCGGATAGATCCAATCTATTCTTGAAATAGACAACTCGCCAGCGTTCATCCTGATCCAGGATCGAACTCTCCATGAGATTCATAGTTGCATTACTTATAGCTTCCTTATTCGTAGACAAAGCAGATTCGGAATTGTCTTTCCTTCCAAGGACAAAGAATACCTACGGTTAAAAGGGTAAATCCTAGGCTAATGACACGATAACCCCAAGAATCCAAACACTCCGTTAATTGATATTTGTAATAATTTGGAAATGAAGGGACAGAGGTTCTTTTTAAAGCACTTATTTTTGCATAAAAATATTTAATATCACTAAAGAAAAATGTTTTATTTAAAACATTTTTTTCTTTTTAGAAAAGAAATGGAAATTATTTCGAAATCTAATGATTAGAATAGCGGCACAATGGCCCCAAGAATGGAAACGGGAATGGAGCAGGCAGCAATCAGAACCGCTCTAACCCAGCCACACCCGCCAAGAAGGATCAAAGTCACATTACATGTTTCAAGTGCGGGAAGACTGGGCACTACGCCAACGATTGTCCGGAATTGAAGAACGGTAATGGCAATGGAAGCGCTAGGAAGAAGCCCAACCCTTTCAACAGGGGACAAGTGAACCACGTGAACGTGGAGGAAGTTGAAGAGCAGCCAGACGCCGTTATCGGTAAGTTTTTGGTGAAGTCATTTACTGCACTTGTTCTTTTTGATACTAGTGCATCGCATTCATACATATCAAGGGGATTCGTGGATAAGTATAAGTTGCCCACTACAGTTCTTAAGACACCTATGCTAGTAACCTCACCCGGAGCAGAGTATATGGCAATCAGAGGATGTTTTCAGATGCCATTAACCATAGGTTGTCATACTTTCCCCTCAGACCTTATAATTCTGGAGTCACAAGGGTTGGATGTGATACTGGGCATGGATTGGCTGTCGATGTATGGAGGAAACATCGATTGCGCCAGTAAGTCGATTTATCTCACTACCCCGGAGGGAAAAAGGACCAAGTATGTATCCAGGCATACGTCAAGGAGAACCCAAGTAAATTCCCTCTCTGGAGTTGTTCAGGAGGAAGTACCTGTTGTGAAAGGATTACCCGGATGTGTTCCTAGAGGAATTACCAGGCATGCCACCGGATCGAGACATTGAGTTCTTAATAGAACTATTGCCAGGCACCGGGCCTATATCAAAGAGACCATACCGGATGCCCGCAAACGATCTAGAGGAGATTAAGAAACAGATTAAGGAGTTATTGGAGAAAGGTTACATCCGACGAACTTCATCACCGTGGGGAGCCCCAGTGCTCCTGGTTGAGAAGAAAGATGGATCGTTAAGGATGGTTGTTGATTATCGTGCGTTGAATGAAGTGACGATCAAGAACAAGTACCCACTGCCGATGATCAATGATTTGTTTGACCAGCTGCAAGGAGCTAAAGTGTTTACGAAGATCAATCTGCGATCGGGATATCACCAGTTGAAGATTCGGGAGAAGGATATACCTAAGACCGCTTTCACCACAAGGTACGGGTTGTATGAGTATACGATTATGTCTTTTGGACTAACTAACGCCCCTGCCTATTTCATGAGTATGATGAATAAGGTGTTCATGGAGTTCTTGGATAAGTTTGTCGTGGTGTTCATTGATGATATCTTGGTATACTCGAAGAGTGAAGAGGAGCACAAGGAACATTTGCGTTCAGTTCTCGAGAAGCTCAGGGAACACCAGTTATATGCCAAGTTCAGCAAATGTGAGTTTTGGCTGAAGGAAGTTGGATTTCTTGGACATGTTATATCAGGAGAAGGTATAGCAGTGGATCCCAGCAAGGTTCAGTCAGTCACCGAGTGGTTGGCACCCACCTCAGTTGGAGAGATCCGCAGTTTTCTTGGACTTGCGGGATACTACCAGAGATTTATTGAGAGTTTCTCTAAGATTGCGAAGCCCATGAGGGCATTGTTGAAGAAGGACACCAAGTTTAAATGGATGGAAGAATGTGAGGCCAATTTTCAGGAGTTGAAGAAACATTTGACCACAGCCCCAGTGCTAATCCTGCCGGATATATGCAAGGATTTCCAAGTGTATTGCGACGCCTCTCGCTTAGGACTTGGAGGAGTACTTATGCAAGACGGAAGAGTTGTTTCCTATGCCTCAAGACAACTTAAACCGCATGAGTTAAATTATGCCACGCATGATTTGGAGTTAGCAGCTGTGGTGCATGCACTCAAGACTTGGAGACATTTTCTCATTGGAAACCGTTGCGACGTATACACAGATCACAAGAGTTTGAAGTACATCTTCACACAGAAGGAGCTGAACCTCAGGCAGAGGAGATTGTTGGAGCTCATAAAGGATTATGACATGAAGTTGCACTATCATCCAGGAAAGGCCAATGTCGTAGCAGACGCTTTGAGCCGTAAGAGTTATGTTAACATCCTCGTAAGCGGGGGGATGCCAAAGGAGTTAGCCGAGGATCTCAGGGAACTTCGTTTGGAGATTGTTCCTAGAGGTTTTGTTGCAGCAATGGAAGTTTAGTCTACATTGTTGGGAAAGATTCAAGAAGCTCAGAAGGATGACAAAGAGATTGTTGAGATAAAGGAGAGAATGGGCGAAGGAAAAGCCAAAGGTTTTCGTGAGGATGAGCATGACACCTTATGGTTCGAGGACCGTGTATATGTGCCCAATAATGAAGAGATCAGGAAGTTGATACTACAGGAAGCTCATGACTCGCCATACTCGATACACCCCGGAAACACTAAGATGTATTTGGACTTGAAGGAGCGTTTCTGGTGGACTGGTATGAAGAAGGATATTGCGGAGTATGTAGCCGTATGTGATGTATGTCAGAGAGTGAAGGCAGAACATCAGAAGCCAGTCGGATTACTACAGCCTATGCCGATACCCGAATGGAAGTGGGACAAGCTTGGCATGGATTTCATCACCGGATTGCCCAGGACCCGATCAGGATATGATTCTATCTGGGTAGTAGTGGATCGCTTGACCAAAATAGCTCACTTTATCCCAGTGAAGACCACCTATACAAGTGCGAAGTTGGCCAAGATATATATGACCAGGATCGTATGTTTGCACGGAGTTCCGAGGACCATCATATCAGATAGAGGAGTTTACTTCAAAGTTTTGGCATCAACTGCACCAGACTTTGGGGACCAGGCTAGAGTTCAGCACCGCTTTTCACCCGTAGACAGATGGACAGACCGAGAGAGTCAATCAGATTCTGGAGGACATGTTGAGAGGTTGTGCACTAGATTATGGATCTAGTTGGGATGACAATTTTCCGTACGCGGAGTTTTCATACAACAACAGCCAGGCCAGTTTGAAGATGGCACCTTTCAAAGCCCTGTATGGACGAAGATGCAGAACACCGTTGATGTGGGATGAAGTAGGAGACCGACAGTTGTTTGGACCAGATTTGATTAAGGAGTCTGAAGAGAAGGTTAAGCTGATTCGAGACCGAATGAAGGTAGCTCAGTCCAGGCAGAAGAGTTATGCGGATTCAAAATGCAAGGATGTAGTCTATGAAGTCGGAGACCGAGCATATCTTCGCGTATCACCGCTTCGAGGAGTTAAACGTTTTGGAGTGAAGGGAAAGTTAGCCCCGAGATTTGTAGGACCGTACCGTGTTTTCGAACGCATGGGAGAGGTTGCCTACAAGTTGGAGTTACCCGAAGGACTGTCAGGAGTTCACGTTTCCCAGTTGAAGAAGTGCCATGCAGAGATGGCCGATATACCGCTAAGAGATACAGTGCCCCTGGAAGCAGTTCAGTTGGACAATGATCTGACATACGAGGAGAAACCTGTCAAGATTCTTGAGTTTGCCAGCCGAGTTACTCGCAGCAAGGTTATCAAGTTTGCAAAGTTCAGTGGAGCCACCATACCGAGGATGAAGCCACCTGGGAACGAGAGGATGATCTACGCAAAGACCACCCACACCTATTTTCTAGCCAACCCGAATCTCGAGGGCGAGATTCATCTTAAGGGGGGTAGGTTTGTAACATCCCAAATTTTCAAATTTGGAATGTTCTACTTAGGTCATTCATGCATATCATATTTTATTGCATATCTGCTTTGCGACCCTCGAAATTCTAAGCAACTCAAGGACCCTCGGAGAGAGTTGGGGATTTCACCGTTTTCATATTTGAAATTTTATCAAATATTGGAACGAGGGTCATTTGTTTTAATTAATTTTCTCTCCGAAAAATATGAACCGGTTCAGTCACGAACCGGGACTAATGTGAGCATTGGTCCCGGTTCGTGCGGCCAGGGGCCTGCCGGGCCTCGTGGGGGCATTGGTCCCGGTTCGTCCGGCCCCTTTGGTCCCGGTTGGTGGGACAAACCGGGACCAAAGGTCCACGCTCCTGGCCCACCACCCTTTAGTCCCGGTTCATACCACAAACCGGGACTAAAGGGCTGGTCCTAGTTGCGGCCAGTGTTTAGTCCCACCTCGCCAACCGAAGGGCACTCACACCAGTTTATAAGCCTGTCCCTCTATGCCTTGTTGAGCTTCTCTTAAAGTGAAAATAGATGCCCTTATACAGGGAATTTCACCTAAATTCACAGTAAATTGAAATTTACTGTGAATTTAGGTTTAATTTTCTCTATAAGCGCATCTATGTTCATTTTTTATATTTATAAAATAAATAAACCTTAATAAAATAAATAAAACTAAATAAACCTTAATAAAATAAAATAAAATAAACTATAGTAACTACAATAAATAAACCTTAATAAATTATGTAAAAATAGCAGCAGTAAAATAAATAAAAATAGCTGCAGTAAAATAAATAAAAATAAAATAATTAAAGTAAAATACATAAGTAATTAGAAATAAAATAAATAAGTTTTTTGTTGTAAGTAGAAACAAAACAAAACAAATAAAGTAAAAGAGAAAAAAACACGAGCCATCAACTCCATAACCGCCATATATGGGATAGAGAAGGGCGTCCTCCCTTGAAGATCATGCGTCCTCCCTTGAAGGCACCACCAGGGCCATGGACGCCTCATACACCGCCGCCGACGTGTTGTAGTGATGAGGTATCGTGCAGGATCTGACACAGGATCACCTTCAGGCAAGATGAATAGGTCTTCAGGGGCACGACGGCCGGCCACAGCAGGCCCCTGCCATGGACTGCGTCGCCCGAGCCACAGCCGCTCGCCAGCTCGCCTCTGGAGCAGTCCAAGCTTATCCGCGAGCTCGTCCACTAGTTCCCGTCGCCGCCACGACGTCCTGCAAGCTAGAGAACGGCGGTTCGCCGTTCTTATCCACGGCCGCCGTTGGAACCGACTCCGGCCGCCTATATAAGGAGCCCCCGAGTCCGTCCAGTCCCTCAGGCGACCTCAAGCCACCCCACCTAGCACCCCCAGCAGGCAATCGACCAGGG
This sequence comes from Aegilops tauschii subsp. strangulata, assembly GCF_002575655.3. Taxonomy (NCBI): domain Eukaryota; kingdom Viridiplantae; phylum Streptophyta; class Magnoliopsida; order Poales; family Poaceae; genus Aegilops; species Aegilops tauschii. The sequence goes on from NC_053041.3 coordinate 75,351,374, forward strand.
AGGGTCTTCTTCCCCATCTCCGGCCAGTACAGCCGCCGCCGCCCTCCGGTCCATTCAGTCGCAACCAGAGCCCCCCCGTCCCTATAGCACCACCATCCTCCTCCCCTCGATCGTGCGGAGCCGCCCAAACCCTCAGCTGCGTCGGGGAACCACCGTAGGCCAAAGCCCCAAACCTCCCAAAGCTGCCGTCCGCCGCGGAGCTCGCCGTCGGCGACTCCCTCCATCCCCACCACCTCCTCGACCACCAGGAGGACCGCCCCGGCCTGGCGGATCCATCCCCGCCCTCAGGACCCCGCGAGGAGCCGCCGTTCGCCGGCGTTGATCGCCGGAACCCTGCCTCTGTTCGGCCAGAGGAGGAAGGAGGCGGGGGCGACTGGTCAAACCTGACAGTGGGCCCAAGGGACCCACTGTCAGTGACCCATGAGCCGGTCCACACGGGTTAAGTGGAGGATCTGGCACAGGATCACCTTCAGGCAAGATGAATAGGTCTTCAGGGGCACGACGGCAGCGGCGGCGCCATGGCCGGGACTGGTGATGACGGCGGCGGCGAGCGAGCGGGAGGGTGGCGGCGGCTGTGTGCGAGTGGGAGGCCGGAGGATCACCACTCATTGTGCTCGACATATCACTACAAGAAACCTGTTAATCCATGATGGATTTCTAATGACATTTTTGGAAACTCTCATCGATGACCTGGTAAAACCCCACAATCCCGGGAAAGCCCGCTAAAGCCCGTCTAATCATTCCCGTATAAAAACTTAACCCTAAATTCCCTCCTCGGCCCCTGCATCGTGTCCCACAGCACGTCGCCACCCCTCGTCCCTCCCATAGCTCGTAAACCTTAATAAAATAAAATAAAATAAACTATAGTAACTACAATAAATAAACCTTAATAAATTAAGTAAAAATAGCAGCAGTAAAATAAATAAAAATAGCAGCAGTAAAACAAATAAAAATAAAATAATTAAAGTAAAATACATAAGTAATTAGAAATAAAATAGATAAGTTTTTTGTTGTAAGTAGAAACAAAACAAAACAAATAAAGCAAAAGAGAAAAAAACAAAGGAAATAAATTATGCCACCTACTGGGCCACCACGGCCTGAATACGACTAGAAACCCATCCATGGGCCAGGATTCAGGCCCGCAGAAGGCCCAGTAGGCCCACAGGCAAATAGTGACAGAATAGGCCCGTAAGCCTGCATTTGAGAGGAGCTCGAAGTGGTTAGCGCAGCTGCGCTTATAAACCACTGTCGAAGCCTCTCGGCTAGCGAGGTGGGACTAAACATCCCACCGCACCGCGCTAGTTCCAGCACAAGGCCTTTGGTCCCGGTTGGTGCCACCAACCGGGACTAAAGGGGGCATTGGTCCCGGTTCGTGGCACCAACCGGGACCAAAGGCCTTTAGTCTCGGTTGGTGCCACCAACCGGGACCAATGAGTTCCCTATATATACCCCATCGCCACAGCAGAGCACTCCAGAGTGCTCTGTTTTTTCTGGCCGTCGAGGGGAGGGCATTTGGGTGCTCTAGCTCACCTCCTATGCACATGAGGTGTTCGATGAAATGTCTGAGCCACACTAGTTAATCTCTGTCCTCTCGAAACTCGACCTCCGAGCTCCATTTTCCCCGAGATTTGTCTAGGTTTAGCGGTCCGTCACGTCCCGTCCCCGTCTTCACCGCCGTCGATCGCCCGCGCCGATCTCGTCGCCAGCACCACCGTGGTGAGCCTCTTGTTCTTATCTTCTTTCTGAAAGGAAAAAAATTCTTACTTTAGATAGTTACTTGTCTAATTTTGTTACTTTTATTATTCCTTCTTATTACATAGTGCGATGGTTTTGGTATCCGCCCCCGTCGGCCCTCGTCCTGTCTATGATTCGGATGTGGTATATATTATCTTTTTATAACTATTTGGTTCATTTATTGTTTATGACAAATATACCGACCAACGTGACATAGATTTTATTTATCTAGGAGGTGGTTGAACCAGAAATTCTAACCGACCCTATTGTCGAGAGGTTAAATTTAGTTGAAGAAGAAAACAATTACTTGAAGGAAAAAATAAAAAAATTGAGGAGGAGAAGATGATATTGGAGTTGCATGTTGCGGATGTCGTCGATGATCACAAGATCAAGATGGATGCAATGCGCTTGAAGATTAGAAAGATTAGAAAATATGCCATTCATACCGAGGCTTGGTATCATTATGCCGTTGGATCAATTGTTACCTTGGTTGCGATTATGATCGCATTTTTTTTCGCATTGAAATGTTTTACATAGTTTCAATGTATGGTTTAATTAATTAGATGCTCTGGAGAGCTATATATATGTTGTTAGATGAGAACTATGTATGTACTTTGGTTCTAATGTGATGATGAACTTCTATTAATCTGGTCACTTAATTATCTATTCATGATGTTCTGTAATGGTTGTTGACACACTTAATTATATATAATGCACGCAGATGAACCGGCAATGGATGTACGGTGACAGACACAGCTCCGAGTACATTAAGGGCGTGCATGATTTTCTCGAAGTGGCTGAGGCAAACAAGAAGAATGGTTTTATGTGTTGTCCATGCCCTATATGTGGGAATACGAAGTCTTACTCTGACCGGAAAATCCTTCACACCCACCTGCTTTACAAGGGTTTCATGCCACACTATAATGTTTGGACGAGGCACGGAGAAATAGGGGTTATGATGGAAGACGGCGAAGAAGAAGAGGACGATGACAACTATGTGCCCCCTGAATACGGTGATGCTGCAACGGGGGAAGCTGCTGAAGATCAAGAGGAACCAGACGATGTGCCCAATGATGCTGCAAGGGGGGAAGCTACTGAAGATCAAGAGGAACCAGTGCCCGATGATGATGATCTCCGCCGGGTCATAGTCGATGCAAGGACGCAATGTGAAAGTCAAAAGGAGAAGCTGAAGTTCGATCGCATGTTAGAGGATCACAAAAAAGGGTTGTACCCCAATTGCGAAGATGGCAACACAAAGCTCGGTACCGTACTGGAATTGCTGCAGTGGAAGGCAGAGAATGCTGTGCCTGACAAAGGATTTGAGAAGCTATTGAAAATATTGAAGAAGAAGCTTCCAAAGGATAACGAATTTCCCGACAGTACATACGCAGCAAAGAAGGTCGTATGCCCTCTAGGATTGGAGGTGCAGAAGATACATGCATGCCCTAATGACTGCATCCTCTACCGCGGTGCGTACGAGGATCTGAACGCATGCCCGGTATGCGGTGCATTGCGGTATAAGATCAAATGAGATGACCCTGGTGATGTTGACGGCGAGCCCCCCAGGAAGAGGGTTCCTACGAAGGTGATGTGGTATGCTCCTATAATACCACGGTTGAAACGTTTGTTCAGAAACGAAGAGCATGCCAAGTTGATGCGATGGCACAGTGAGGACCGTAAGAAAGACGGGAAGTTGAGAGCACCCGCTGACGGGTCGCAGTGGAGACAAATCGAGAGAAAGTACTGGGCTGAGTTTGCAGCTGACCCAAGGAACGTATGGTTTGGTTTAAGCGCGGATGGCATTAATCCTTTCGGGGAGCAGAGCAGCAATCACAACACCTGGCCCGTGACTCTATGTATGTATAACCTTCCTCCTTGGATGTGCATGAAGCGGAAGTTCATTATGATGCCAGTTCTCATCCAAGGCCCTAAGCAACCCGGCAACGACATTGATGTGTACCTAAGGCCATTAGTTGAAGAACTTTTACAGCTGTGGAATGAAAACGGTGTACGTACGTGGGATGAGCACAAACAGGAGGAATTTAACCTGCACGCGTTGCTGTTTGTAACCATCAACGATTGGCCCGCTCTCAGTAATCTTTCAGGAAAAACAAACAAGGGATACCACACATGCACGCACTGTTTAGATGACACTGAAAGTATATACCTGGACAAAAGCAGGAAGAATGTGTACCTGGGCCATCGTCGATTTCTTCCGACCAACCATCAATGTCGAAAGAAAGGCAAGCATTTCAAAGGCGAGGCAGATCACCGGAAGAAGCCCGCCATGCGTACCGGTGATCACGTACTTGCTATGGTCAATGATTTACACGTAATCTTTGGAAAGGGTCCCGACGGACTAGCTGTTCCGAATGACGCTGAGGGACACGCACCCATGTGGAAGAAGAAATCTATATTTTGGGACCTACCCTACTGGAAAGAGCTAGAGGTCCGCTCTTCAATCGACGTGATGCACGTGACGAAGAACCTTTGCGTGAACCTGCTAGGCTTCTTGGGCGTGTATGGGAAGACAAAAGATACACCCGAGGCACGGGAGGACCTGCAACATTTGCACGAAAAAGACGGCATGCCTCCGAAGCAGTATGAAGGTCCTGCCAACTACGCTCTTACGAAAGAAGAGAAAGAAATCTTCTTTGAATGCCTGCTCAGTATGAAGGTCCCGACTGGCTTCTCGTCGAATATAAAGGGAATAATAAATATGCCAGAGAAAAAGTTCCAGAACCTAAAGTCTCATGACTGCCACGTGATTATGACGCAACTGCTTCCGGTTGCATTGAGGGGGCTTCTACCGGAAAACGTCCGATTAGCCATTGTGAAGCTATGTGCATTCCTCAATGCAATCTCTCATAAGGTGATCGATCCAGAAATCATACCAAGGCTAAGGAGTGATGTGGCGCAATGTCTTGTCAGTTTCGAGCTGGTGTTCCCACCATCCTTCTTCAATATCATGACGCACGTCCTAGTTCATCTAGTCGACGAGATTGTCATTCTGGGGCCCGTATTTCTACACAATATGTTCCCCTTTGAGAGGTTCATGTGAGTCCTAAAGAAATATGTCCGTAACCGCGCTAGGCCAGAAGGAAGCATCTCCATGGGCCATCAAACAGAGGATGTCATTGGGTTTTGTGTTGACTTCATTCCTGGCCTTAAGAAGATAGGTCTCCCTAAATCACAGTATGAGGGGAGACTGACTGGAAAAGGCACGCTTGGAGGGGGGAACTCAATAATATGCAGGGACGGATATTCTTGGTCTCAAGCACACTACATAGTTCTACAGAACTCTACCTTGGTGACCCCATATGTCGATGAACACAAGAACAGTCTGCGCTCCAAACACCCGGAGTAGTGTGACGACTGGATTACATGTGAACACATCAGGACTTTCAGCAGTTGGTTGGAAACACGTCTCAGAGGTGACACCACTGTTTGTGATGAGTTGTACTCGTTGTCCAGGGGACCATCTTCGACTGTATTGACTTACAAAGGATACGAGATAAATGGGAATACATTTTACACGATCGCCCAAGATCAAAAGAGCACCAACCAAAACAGCGGTGTCCGCTTTGATGCAGCAACCGAGAGGGGAAAGGACACATATTATGGTTACATAATGGACATATGGGAACTTGACTACGGACATGATTTTAAGGTCCCTTTGTTTAAGTGCAAATGGGTCAATCTGTCAGGAGGCGGGGTACAGGTAGACCCATAGTGGATCTGAACAATCTTGGGTACACTGACGAACCGTTCGTCCTAGCCAATGATGTGGCACAGGTTATCTATGTGAAGGACATCTCTACCAGACCGAGGAAAAGAAAAGATAAGGAAGCGAATACATCATACGATGAGCCAAAGCGCCACATAGTTCTTTCAGGAAAAAGGGACATTGTGGGAGTCGAGGGCAAGACAGACATGTCTGAAGATTATGAAAAGTTTCATGAAATTCCTCCCTTCAAAGTCAAGGCTGACCCAAGCATCCTGATAAACGATGAAGATTATCCATGGTTACGGCACTATAAGCAAATGACACAAGCGAAGAAAAAGTGAAGACTTTCTCCCGCAACTATTATGATGATACCATGCCAACTTTGTAATAGACGAGTATGATATCATATTCCGTTTTGTACAAGAAGTGCATCTAGTTTTGCCGTAACCCTCTCAACTTTCTTGCACATGCTATGTGGATGAAATGATGATACCATGCCAACTTTCAACCTTCTCAGAGTTCATTTGAAATGCTTTTCAATTTTACGGTCTTATAGCTCAAAATAATTAGTAAATGCATGAAAAATAACAGGCCAAAAATTAAAAATTATGCCACCTACTGGGCCACCACGGCCTGAATACGATTAGAAACCCATCCATGGGCCAGGATTCAGGCCCGCAGAAGGCCCAGTAGGCCCACAGGCATGTATAGAGAGGTTAGGCCCGTAAGCCTGCTTTAGAGAGGAGCTCGACAGCTCAGGCGCACCGCACCTTATAAATAGGTGCGGCTCTCTCTCAGCTAGCGAGGTGGGACTAAACTCACCACCACGCCGCTGTGCAAGGCCATTGGTCCCGGTTGGTGGCACGAACCGGGACCAATTCCACCCTTTGGTCCCTGTTGGTGCCACGAACCGGTACTAATGAGGCTGTGGCCCCACGAGCACCTTTTGTACCGGTTCGTGGCACGAACCGGTACTAGAGTTTCTTACTAAGCGGTTTTTTAGTCCCACCTCGCTAGCTGAGAGGCACTACGAGCGGTTTATAAGCCCTGAGTGCAGAGACGATGAAGAAGAGGCGCAATGCTCACGTTGCTTAGCTTCAAGCCTTGAGGAATAAGGTAGACTGCATGGAGCTATGTGCAGTGCAGTCTACACTATTCCGAAAGGCTTGAAGCAAATCAACGAGCATTGCGCCTCTTTTTTTATTTTTAATAACTTATTACAACTCCGGACTTCTTGTGTTCCGACAAAATAAAATAAACTTTAAAAAATTTATGAAACTAAAATTAACAAAGTATTTTCTGTTCAAAACATTATAAGAAACCTCTATTATTATTGAAACTAAAATCATATAAAATTGATGCAACTAAAATTATCGAAGTATTTTCTGTTCAAAATCATTAAAAGCAAAAAGAATTTTCATAAAGAACTTTTTTTGATAGAAACTTTAATAGCAAAAAGAATTATCATAAAGTAAAATAAATAAGTAATTAGAAACAAAATAAAATAAAATAAATAAGTTTTTTGTTGTAAGTAGAAACAAAACAAAATAAATAAAGCAAAAAAGAAAACAAAAAAACTAAATACATCAAAAAAAATTTCATAAAGAACTTTTTTTGATAGAAACTTTAATAGCAAAAAGAATTATCATAAAGTAAAATAAATAATTAATTAGAAACAAAATAAAATAAAATAAATAAGTTTTTTGTTGTAAGTAGAAACAAAACAAAATAAATAAAGCAAAAAAGAGAACAAAAAAACTAAATACAGCAAAAAAAATTGTTGGGGCGCTGCCCGCTTAGCCTTCCAACCCTCAGGAGTGCAAATACAGGCCCAGAAGGGCTAGGAGGCTAAACGGGCAGCGCGCCAAAGTGAGGCCCAGAAGCCTGCTATAGAGAAGAGTTCGAAACAGCAGCCGCAGCGGGGCTTATAAACCACTCCGAGCCCCTCTCAACTAGCGAGGTGGGACTAAACTTTTGGCCGCGACGCGGGCAGCAAGAGGCCTTTGGTCCCGGTTGGTGCGACCAACCGGGACTAAAGGGGTGCATTGGTACCGGTTCGTGGCACCAACCGGGACCAATGCCCCCCTTTAGTCCCGGTTGGTGCCACCAACCGGGACCAAAGGCCGCCGCTTCCCGCCCTTTGCGCTGCTGAAAAGGGACCTTTGGTCCCGGTTGGTGGCACCAACCGGGACTAAAGGGTGGCATTGGTCCCGGTTGGTGCCACCAACCGGGACCAAAGGTGTGCCTATATAAGGCAACACTTGGGAAATTTTCAGATCCCCTCGCCAGTTGCCCCCGACGCCGCCAGGCTGCCCGTGCTCGCCGTCGCCGCCCGCTCCTCGTCGCCGTCGCCCCGCGCCTTTGCCTCGATGGGTCGCTGCCCGGTGCTCGTCGCCGTCGCCCTGCCCCCACGCGCCGCCCCGCCTCGTGCTCCCCTGCTCGCGCGCGCCGCCTCGGCGCCCCGAGCCCCCTGCCCGGCCTGCGCGTGCTTGCTGGCGCCCTCGCCGCCCCCGCCCCGTCCCGCCCCCGCGCGCCGGCGCCCTCGCCGCCCCCGCCGTCGCCATCGTCCTAGCCGCCCCCGCTGTGAGAGCCGCCGCCCCGGCTCTGTTTTTTTATTAGTTTAATTGTTTTTTGATCATATATATATAATGTATATGTGTATGTATGTGGCTATATGTTTTTGTTCATATGTGGCTATATGTTTTTTTATTTTTATTAGTTTAATTTTTTTGTTCATATGTGATGTATATGTGTATGTGAACAAAAAAAATTTGTATGTATGTAGATGTTCAAAATGTATGAATATATATGTCAAAAATGTTTTTTTGTTCATAGAAAGTTTTTTGTTCATATATAGAAAGTTTCAGAAAAGTTTTATATATCTAGCTAGGAAGGGAAGAAGAAGAAAAAGAAGGATAGGAAAGAAGAAAATAAGAAGAGGAAAGAAAGAAGAAGAGGAGAGGAAGAAGAGGAGAAATAAATAAGAAGATGAAAAAAGAAGAAAAAGAAGAGGAGAAGAAGAAAGGAATAGAGGAGAAGAAGAAAAAATAGAAAATATTCTATTTTTTCTTCTTCTCCTCTATTCCTTTCTTCTTCTCCTCTTTTTTTTTCTTCAATCCTCTCCTCTATTCCTTTCTTCTTCTCCTCTTTTTATTTCTTCTTCGTTTACTTATGTTTTATCAGGTCTGTCATCGTCGATATATACCCCTCCCGATAACTTCAACACGAGGGGGGATAACTTCAACACGAGGGGGGGTCGATATACCCCCTCCCCGATAACATTATTTTCCCGTGTATATATGTCATCGTTTTCGATATAACCCCCTCCTGATAACTTCAACACGTGGGGGGGGTCGATATACCCCCTCCCCGATAACATTATTTTCCCGTGTATGTATGTCGTCGTTGTCGATATTACCCCCTCCCGATAACTTCAACACGAGGGGGGATAACTTCAACACAAGGGGGGGGGGTCATATACCCCCTCCTCGATAACATTATTTTCCCGTGTATGTATGTCGTCGTTGTCGATATAACCCCCTCCCGATAACTTCAACACGTGGGGGGGGGGTCGATATACCCCCTCCCCGATAACATTATTTTCCCGTGTATGTATGTCGTCGTTGTCGATATATATAACTCCCTCCCAGATAACTTCGACATGATGGACGGTCGATATGTATACCCTCTCTCGACCGTGATAACTTATACCACGGGAGCACCCCCCGGCCCTCTCGCTCGACCAAAACTCTCGAGGACACCCAAACCCTAGAAAAAAACGATGTCGGTCTCCTACCCCCTCCCGCCGCGCCCCTACCCTTGAAGCGTTGCCTAGGCCATCCCAAACCCGGAATAAGCTAGGTCTACGTTTGCACTAATATATCCACCTGCTGTCATGTTTGTGTAATAATTGCCATGTTGTAATATTTGCAGAAACAATGGAGCACGGACGAGATGAGCAAGCAGAAGAGGTGTTGGGGGACATAATCTTAGCCGGAGGTGATATCTTGTCGTATCTTAACGACAATGATGGTCTGGAAGAACAGGGTGAAGAAGCAGGCTACGGTGATCGAAGAGTGGAGGAGGAAAGACATGATGATGGCTCCGGTGACCCAATGCTGGTGCAAGAAGGAGCCCGTGGTGACGGCTCCGGTGACCGAACAGAGTCCGGCCAGGTAAATATATTAGTTAAGCCTGTGCTGACTAGCTAATTGATGCATTCATTGTTTTGGTATGTACACATATTAATTAACACTCGTCTTTCTTCATTTTTCTAGCCCTCCGGATCGAGCACAACTTCGGTAAAGAGACGAGGCCCGAAGAGAAAGTTGCGCTCGGATGAAAGGTTTGAGATCACAGCAATCGCGCGCGACGGCCAACCGATTGAACCCCTCCGGACAAAGGATGCTTTTGCTGCTCAGTGCGGGGTTCTAGTTAGGGACAAGATCCCGATCAGCATCCACCAATGGTATAAGCCTAAGAAGGAAGACCTTGAGGTGTCTTATGTCAATGATATGCAGAAAGATGATCTTTGGACTAAGCGTAAGGCAAATTTCACCCTACCGCCAGAGGAGGATCTGGAGAAGCCAGTTATAGAGCAATTAATCAAGTCTCATGCTCTTAAGAAGATGGCAGACCTATTCAGGAGGTGGAAGAATGAGCTGAAAACGTTTGTCGACAAAGAAGAGACACCAGAATTCATCGGCCGGTATGAGAAGATCAGAGATCACTGGCCCGCATTTGTGGCCCACAAGACATCAGAAAAGAGTAAGAAGATGTCAGCGACAAACAAGAATAATGTTGCGAAGAAGAAGCTTCACCATCGCACGGGGTCAGGTGGCTACCTCAAAGCCCGGCCTAAGTGGGCCAAGTCTGAGAGGGATCTGCTTGATAAAGGGATCGAACCAGAGACAATGAACTGGCCAGACCGTTGCCGGACTTGGTTCTTCGGGGCTGGCGGAACCTTGGACCCTGTATTAGGGAGGTGTCGTTGGACGGACGAGCAACTTGCAATACCCGTCAAGAAGCTTAAGCACTATATCGATGCAGCGCAGCATGGGACGTTCATTCCAGACAGAGAGAACGACGAGCTCACAATGGCCCTCGGGAATCCTGAGCACCCTGGACGGACGAGCAACTTGCAATACCCGTCAAGAAGCTTAAGCACTATATCGATGCAGCGCAGCATGGGACGTTCATTCCAGACAGAGAGAACGACGAGCTCACAATGGCCCTCGGGAATCCTGAGCACCCTGGACGGACACGAGGCACGCCAGGCTCCGTTCCGTGGAAGGCTGGTTTTCCGAACGCGGGCGGTTACAAAACCCAGGAGAGGAGGAAAAAAGTGGAGCAGATCCAAATTCAGAAGCTGCACGAAAGGGTTCAAGCGCTAGAGGAACGAGACGGCAATCGAGATGCCGAAACTGCCCCCGAAGCTACACTGCCATCTCAGCGGAGAAGCAGCGTGGCTTCCACCGAGCAGCTTCAGCTGGAGCATGCGGCTCCTGCTAGCTACCCCGTGGATGCTATCACGGAGTCTCAACATTGCCACCTTATGGCGGAATGGCAGAACTTCAAAGTCAAGGCGGCTGTTGGCTCTGTTTTACCTCCTGAACCCGGCGCAACCTACCACTGCCGGCCGATTCCAGAAGGATATGCTAGGGTGATGGTGGATGAAATAACGGAGGGATTTGAGGACCTCCAGCTTGACCACCCTACCGGTGAAGGGGAGACTCGGCTGGGTTTAGCTCTGAAGACTCCGTGCCTATGGCGGAAGGAGCTCATCAAGCTTCCGAACTGGACGGCTCCGGCGAGTAAGGGCACTCCGCCTCCTCCTCCGGCGAGTGATCAGGGCACTCAGCCTCCTTCTCCTGCGCGTGGCGGCACTCCGCCTCCTTCTCCGCCAGCGCCGGCGCGCCAGAGCAGCCAGCCTCCTCCTTCTCCGCCTCGTCAGCAAGGGCGGAAGAGACCCACCGCCGCTGCGGCTGCTCCGGCGCGTCGTAGTCCTTCTCCTCCGCCTCGTAAGCAAGGAAAGAAGACAGCCGCAGCTGCTCCGTCTGCTCTGCCGGCGTCTAGCAGTACAACTGCCAGAGGCGGGAGGCAATACAGATTCGGTCCTTCTCTGAAGACTCCAGAGAAGTTACCATACGAGAGGACCGAGGAGGAGAACGCGAAGATCGTGCGAGCCGGAGTGAAGAATTTCTTTGAAGGGGTGAAAGCAAAGAAACATCCACCTCCGGAGGAGAAGGTAGATCCGGTGAAAGCAAAGCGCACTCTGGCTGCCCTGACAAAACCACCAAAGTCTCCGCCGAGAGGCAACTATGAGCGCGTTCTTGCAAAGACATATGCCGAAGCGGAGCGGTCGGGAAGTACTGTCAGTGATAAAAGGATGAAAGAACGATGAGCTGGGAAAAAAATTGCCCAGCTCGGCGAACAAGCGAACCAATCGTGCCCCCCGCTCAAGGTGTCAAAAGACATCGTCGCTAATGATCCGAGTATGGTGCCCGGTTATAGCAATCTTGGAGATTACCTGCCCGACGATGTACATTATGAAATCATGGAGGTGGACGAACACAAATACCATGACGGGAAGCCTCTCGTCAAAGATGAAAGATCTCTATCAACGATGATGCGAAGACTACATGATTGGTACATGAAAACCTGCAGAGAGTCTGATGGGATTGGTACTTTGACGCTGAGAGTTAAACCGGAGCATGACCTCGTTGGAATTGATCTGCTGAATGTTCCATTTGAGGATTTCTTCCAGTTTTACAATCAAAAGGCCTTCGATAAAACAACGATCACTTGCTACTGTCTGTAAGTAGTACTACTTCTGTCATTAAGTCTCTCTATATAGGTCAGCTCTTTCATTGCATGTATTTATACTTATCCTCACTATACTATGCAGATTGAAGATCGCCGAATTGAAGAAAAAACAAATCGGTGATATTGGGTTCATTAACACAAATCTCATAGATGCATATACGGTTGAAAAACATCCCAAAGAAGCCAAGGCCAACTTGCTACAATCGTTGGTATTAAATCAAAACAAAGATATAATACTCTTTCCTTACAACTTCAAGTGAGTGTTACTGTCTTGTGCATATTCGGTTTCCCTTATTAGTCCAGGTTATGGTAATGTAATTGATGACTTATGCATGCATGCGCAGCTTCCACTATATTCTCCTAGAGATTAAGCTTGAGCAGGGAGTAGTAACCGTCTTAGACTCGAGACGAAAAGATCCCCAGGACTATGCGAACATGACTCAAATGCTCGAGAAGTAAGTTAAATCGATCATTATCCACCATATCGGCAACTTTGTTCATTTCCTGATATCAAGTAATTGTTTTCTTTGTCTGGCAGGGTTTGGAGAAAATTCACCTCAAAAGCTCCGGGACTGCCGAAGAAGCTGCAATTTAATCACCCGAAAGTAAGTACTATAGTAGCATGTTCCGCGCATCTCCTAGTGATTCAAGCGCTAGTTTCATCAATACCATTTAGCATGCTTGCTTATCAGTTAGATTGACCTCTATTTCTTGTAAAGTGGTTGTGGCAGGAACCCGGGAATAATTACTGTGGATACTACGTTTGCGAGTCCATCCGCTACACGACCTATGAGCGGGGCTACACTGAAGAACAATATGAAGTGCGTAAGCAATAATATTCACAATTTTATTTTATTACCATCATTTGTGTTGAGTTTCATTTATTCATATATATATGTATTGACCCCCTTCTTCAAATTAGATGTTTCGGAAGCGGGATGAACTCCTAGCAGAAGATCGTATGCGAGGAATTCAAGAGGAATTGGCGGCATTCTTCCTTGACCACGTGATCGCTGAAAACGGAGAATAGTATGTGGACCCTGTAGGAGATTGTATTGTAAGAGATAATTATTGTATATATGTAGCCGGTAGTGTCGGATAGATATACGAGAACTTGTTGTTCGACCAATATCTCGGAGAAGGAGAGGTGGTCGATATCACTTCTCTCAATATGCGCATATGTTCATGATGATCTTCTGTTTCCTTCATTTGATTACTAGCTAGCGTGTCTACTCCTCTCCATATGTATATAGTACGTAGCGTCGACCAAGCACGGAGATAAGAGAGGACACTTCTCTCTATTAATTAGCTAGCTAACACAATATATGAAACACCTAAATTAACCCCCCAAAACCCCTAAACCACCCCCTTAAAAAAACAAAAACCTCAGCTCCTGCCAGCTGCTGACGCGTGGATGCCTATTGGTCCCGGTTGGTGACACCAACCGGGACAAAAGGCCCTGCCTATTTGTCCCGGTTGGTGGCACCAACTGGGACCAAAGGCCCTCCTGCCTGGGCTCCCCGCACCGGCCACGTGGACGGCCTTTAGTCCCGGTTCGTGTAAGAACCGGGACTAAAGGGCTAGGGCATTAGTAACGACCCTTTAGTCCCGGTTCCAGAACCGGGACTAAAGGCCCTTATGAACCGGGGTAAAAGCCCCTTTTCCTACTAGTGCATGGGACTCCTCTTTGCCGATTCTCCAGCAATGGGAAAGACTTGACGGGGTGAAGCTCCGTGAGGCAATCATAATGGTGACCATGACGTCGTCAACTGGCCCCTCTGGTGATGGCGACGAGCAACTGGAGTGGCGAAGGCTTTGATCCTCCTTAAGTTCATTGACGTTGTGCTCGCTCTGGCATGCTCCTGGAAAAAACAAAGGGTGAGGGAGAGAGTTGGGATCACGACGAGTTGAACATGGGAAAAGGAGGGTTGATTTCTCATGTACAATGCCAAAATCTCTCGTCGGAGTGGTGCAGTGATGACGCCGATCTGAGCTCGAAATTGAGTGGCCTGGCTATGGTGAGGTGGCGCACGAGCTCTGGGTTGACAAAGGGGTCCTGGGGATTTTATAGGCGTGGGCAGGAGGTCCAGGGAGGCATCATTGCTATGGGGTGGTGGCCGGCGGTTTCGACATCGTGTGGGTTGTGCGTGGGAGGTGGACGATAGGTCTGACGCTTGGAGCCGGTGTGTCAGCGGCAGTGAGCGAGGGGGTGGCGCGGGGCGGCTGTCGATCATCAGATTTTCATAAAGTGGGTTGTGAACTCGCCTTGGGGAAATGAGCCACGAGCCTTGCGTTGGGCTTGGTGTTGAGCGTTGTGCTCGCCTACTAACCGTACGATAGGGTTAGGGCTAGTGGGCTACATATGGCTGGGTTGGGTAGAATATGAATTATTTTCCTTCTGTTTTATATTTCCCTTTTTTACTTTGAATATTATTCAAAGATCAAGTTTGGCCCAAATCTTTTGGGAAATATTACACAGGGGTCGACTTAATATTTGGGACCTGGAAAGAATTGCCAGCCCAGAATATTAAATAAAAGGTCATACACATTTCGTCAGCTTAATTTGGCATTATGAATAATCCCTAAAAATAATTTGAGGGTTTTAAACAATTCCAAAATTATTTTGAGCTACAAATAGCAATCAATTTGATCAACTCCTAGTAAAAACATGCTATGATCAAAACAATCACAAGAAAAAATGCACAAAAAAACTAATTTAATTATTCATATTCCAAAAATGGGCAAATTTTGGGATGTGGCAGTAATATTTTGTCAACTAACACTTAAAATGCATCCAAAACAAATATTCATACAAAATAGTTTATGCATATTACCCGAAGTTTTCTTCTAATATTGCTAGATGTATACTTTTTGGATGACATAACAATGCTGACATAACAGCAATTAAGAAAGTAGTGCAAAGTTGTGAAGGTAGCAGATCAACTCAATAAAATCTTACTAATTATCATGTCAAATTCATAAAGGACAAATTCCAGATAATTTATACTCCTAAACAATGTTCAGCTGATCGATTATCAATAACCATGTTGGAACAATTGAGATGCACTATTAGTTCATTTATAAATCTTTATCAATTTCTCACAAAAAAAATCTTTATCAATTATCACGGCCAAATCGCCTACAAAATATGTTTCCTATAGATAGAGACATACATTATTCTACGGATTTCAATCGCACCATGACTGCTAGGCATGATGAGGCATTCTTGAAACGACTTGGCCTGACACCTCTTTGCATCGTCGCATGGGGGCTGGCGATGGGGTGTCTCCCAAATCCGGCCGAAATGTTGTTGTCTAAGGAACGAGAGTAAAAGAAGCTTGCTAGCGCTTAGCGCTAAAGATCGTGATAGCACAAAAGAAATTGTGAAAAACAATATAAACATGAATTAACTTCTTTAGTATAATGAAGTACATTCATGCTGGTCAAATAAACATGAATCAACTAACATTCTCAGTCTATCACGAGCATTTTGGATATTAGCAGCCATCTACGAAGTTAGTGATATTTGACCAGCTAAGGAAATTCGACTGTGTTGATTTCTTTTCACTTCGAGTTTAGAAACCTTTTCATCAAGAAAGAAAGGTTTGGGAACTTTAGTTCCGTCGTTGTGCCTTTGTGTAGTTCATGTCTATGATCTATATGATCCGAGAATATCTCATTAATTGTAGTTTTTGTACAAGTTTGTGAAGAAACCACCCCTTCACAAAGAATCGTATTATTCCAGTATAACATTTCCTGTGATGAAGTACAAATTTAATACTCAGTGTTTCTCCTACATTTTTTTATGCCAACTACATGGATACATAAATAAGGTGTACAACAACTAGTTATGAGTTTAAGATGTATCTGCAACAAAGTCTTGTATCACAGTCCGCACCGCAATAGGAATTCTCACCGAGTGAGTACCTCCATCTGACCATGTCAAGCTCCCGAAAGTGTACCCACCTTGTACTCTCTGCCTTGCTGTGAATCTCACCATAAACTTCGCGCTTTTACTACTGCTTCGGGTGAAATTAATCACAGATGGCTCCACGAACACATCTATCCCCGCTGGAGCTTCAACCACTAAATGATATGTTGCTTCTGCCGGCCCAACGTTAGTCACAGTGCGCTGAAGCACCACCTTGTCTTTGAGGTCTGGCACGGCAATTGACGGGAGGTTGAGATTGAGGTAGTAGGACTCACAACCGTCTAAATATCCAAGGGTGCAGTTGAAAAACTTGTTGTACTCCCTTGCATCCACGTCGTAAACCAAGCCAGGGTCAACGGCTCTTTCTGGGTCAATATGTCCACCACCAAAGTCGAAGGGGTCGGCTAGTTTCCTTGGGACCGCTTCTGCGTGGATTGGCATGCCAAAACGATCGGTCACAGATGCTGCAACCAATGACAAGGAACAATCAAGTCAGTTATATATTTTGACGAGTAGTTTTGGTGTATTTTTTTTGTATTTCAATGTTCGTGCCTGTGGTGACGATGGCAGACTTGATCATGGTAGGTGACCAGCCAGGGTGAACCGACTTGAGCAGTGCGGTCACAGCGGAGACATGTGGGCACGCCATGGATGTCCCGGATTTGAACACGTAGGAGTTGCGGTCCGCTGCCAAGATGCTGACGCCAGGTGCAGCAATGTCGGGCTGTTCAAACATGTGTATAGAGAATTAGATAAGAAGTTTTAAGTTAAGAAAAACTAGAGATGCTAGGTAACAAACAAGACAATGGCAACAATTGTCTCAAGTTAGGAAGTTGAGAATAATATATACCTTGAGTATGCTAGGGAACAGCATGCTTGGACCTCTCGACGAGAACGAGGCGACCCTCGGCGACAACACCCCTTTTCCGACAATGCTTACTGCCGGTGACACCTTCACCACCGGATTCCTAAAAACATGACACAGACATGAATTAGTTCTTGGATAAGAAGGTACATATGTTCACCCTTCAGTTTCAAACAGTGTGTCAAATTCTCACTCAGTCATGTCCCAGTAGGAGAGAATTCGTTGTGCGATCTCGAAATCCACCAGAGCGCAAGGCATAACTCCCTTGCACGTGGCCAGGTGGTCCAGATTGTTGGCTGTGTACTGTGCAAAGATGAGGCCCTTGGCCCCTGCTTCAACGGTGCTTTTGATTGCCATAGGGAGTGCTTGCTTGGGCGGCGTGGTGGCTGCCTGGGCTGGTGCATAACAGAGGACGGTTTTGCCAGTGACATTGCTCAACGCCAGTGATTCGGCGTCGCAGCTGCACATAAGTTTTAAAACTGAACATGGTTTCATAAATCACAGCATTTACGATCAATCAAATGTCATCAAGCGACTGGTTTCTTTCATTACCTCCCCCCATATACAAGGCCCTGAAAGCCGCTGCTGTTCATAGCCGCATTGTAGTTTATAGACTGCCCCTGCATTTGAAATCAGTTACAGATTAAAGAGCAAGTTAAGCTAGGAACGCTACGGGATAGAACCAGCAATTTTTCTTATATATCGAGGATCACGGAAAGCTTTAAGGAATAAGGACGAGATAAACATTTTTTGGCTAGTTTTATCGTCCCTTTTGTATGCATATGATATGAATCGGAGCCAAAAGTTTTTCTAGAGAAACTATATGCAAGTTTGTGCATGTAGAGGGTGACACCAACTTGACTAAACATATTGATGCTACTATTTCGGTTTTGGAGTACATTTTATCCAGTACTAACATTTTTAGTAGTTTTTTTGGGTTAATATATTCCATGGGATACTTCGCTATTTTGGATATGTCATAAAACGGAAAATAGTTTACATATTTTCATAAATAAAAGCAAAAAACTGCTTGGTACGTACCACAAGATTTTCTTTGTTTCCGAGCGATATCAATGTCGGGAAAGAACGGTCAATCGTGCTAGCGGCCACCGTCGTAACCCATGGTACGGCATTACTTATAGTCTGTGGCACCGGGCCATCGTTCCCTCCACCAAACACGACGGATATCCCTCTTTGCACAGCATGCAGTGTCCCTGGGAGCTCATGACCAACCCCTGCAATCGATAGCGACAAAACATCCACACCATCATATATGGCGTCATCGATGGCCGCAAGGACCGCTGCGTCGGGGCAACCCCCGCCAACCCAGCACACCTTGTAGATACCGAGCCGCGCACGTGACGCCCCGCCACGTGCCATGCCCATGCCTAGGCCTCCGTAGCTCACACCCTGCACTTCTGTGCCAGCGATAGTCGATGCGACATGTGTGCCATGGCCCTGGATGTCCCTAGGAGACTTGTAGTCACTCTTTAGCACCTCTGCACTAATGCCACGACCATACCACCGTGCGCCGATGATCTTTCGGTTGCAACTTGTGGCGTTGAACTTCTGGCAGTCTGGCATTTCCCTTTCCACCGTGCCGGCACAGGACCATACCCGTTGTCATCAAAGCTTTGCGATTCAGGCCATATGCCTATAAATAAGCATGCATATGCATGGAGTTAACTGATTCCTGCTCTTGGGATTTCTCATGTTTTGAATTCAAGCTTAAGGATGGGATTACAAACCTGAATCAATCACACCCACGATGACATCTTCACCATACTTCGCTTGTTTGAGGAGTCCCGGTTGTTGTGGTCCTTGGTTATGTTCAAGGCCGAGGAAGTCCCAGCTCCGAGTTGTGTGTGTTTCATGAAAAGTGTTAGGCTTCACAGTGACAACTTCGGGAAATTCTACATTGAGAATATGTTTGATTAGCTTATATCGATCATGCAAGTAGATATAGACAGCTAGGGTTGACAATTACTTACTTGCAATTGCGTCAGCTTGAGACTTGGTGAGCATCGCTGCGAACCCAGAAAATCCATGCTTGTAACTGTAAACTATGGACCTCAAGGCTTCATCCTTGCTGTTGCAAGTAAAATAAAAGGTGAGCGCAAAAGACGGCTGTTTCCTGCTGATTCATCTACGATGCAACTTGAAATTATAGCTAGTACCTCCCAAAAACAGATGTTAGTATGTCATGGTGTGACGCGGTGACCACGGACGGGTCATCATGCTTCTTCTCCCCCATATACACGATGTAGAGCTGAAATTCATTTTGTTTGCATAAGTTTTCAACAAACAATACCAGAGCTGAAATTTTGACGCAAACTCCTTTTCAAGAGCTGGTATATATGAAAGCAGTTGGAAAGGAAGCTAAGTTAAATGCTGTGAAATTAAGAGGGATCAGCCATGTATCTTACTTTGCTCGACGCGCTGGCTGGAAGAGGCAGCAGTGCCATAAGTAGCAGGAGAGTACCACATAATGCTGTTTTGGAATCCATGTCTGACTTCGAAAGGAGTGCTACGTATGTTTCTTGTGTGCTCCCTCATTTCCCGTTTCGATGTATATATAGCATCCAGCAGGACAATAATCCTGGGGTGCAAGTCTGCAAGAACACTTCAAACCTATTTGTTTACGCGTTGTTAGGTGGCACACGTGAGAAAGAAAGACTAGTACATCCCTCGTTTCTCTAGGGAAGAAGCACCGTGCTTTGATCAGGTCTCCCAGGATTAAACAACTAGCACCAAACCGTATATGATTAATTGTGGTCTCTGATGTAGTGACTTTCAAACAAGCTTTTCGGCGGCTCGTTACGCATAAAATAGAGGCGGCAAAGATGCCATGACCTTATAATTAACCTGATCGATCGACTTTTGTACAATCTTCCGCCGCTCGCTAGGCATAATAGAATAGAGGCGGCTTGGATGCCAGGATCTTCTTTTTGGACCTAATTCTAAATACGCGGCGGTTGGCAGTACGCAATACACATGGCTGGAAAAGCGACTTGACTTGCGACACATTCAAACATTCCTTGGTAAATATTAGTTTGGTGATCTTATATAGATCCAGTAACAATCAGTTAATTCGAGCGGACGTAATGTGGTGTGGTGGCCTCCGTGAGCGCTCGTTTCTCGTATTTCTTTTCTTTTGTTTGGAAATGCCTTCGCTTTTATGTTCTTGGCAAGAAAAATGATGTCTGTGGTCAGCAAATTAGGTCTGAAGACCTACACGCAAGCCAGCCTCGCTGCCAGGTCACGATGGCGATTCAAGGAAAACAGCTAGTGGAAGCAGTAGCGGAATGACGCAAACCCGGAAGTTTCAACTTCACTAGTGGGTGGGGCCTGCCATTGCGCACCGTTTGAGAGGAAGTTGTGCGTACCTCACCTTTATCTTAAAATAAAATAAAACATTCTTGTATCACGTGGACATCACATCCATCTCAAAAAGAAAAAAGAAAAAATCTAGAAAAACTTTACTCGAAAAGAAAAAAAGTCACACTGTCATTTAAAGAAAACTCTAAAAAAAGTACAAACTTTCTCACCGTGACCAACCAGCATGCGCCATGTGGCGTAGCTGGTTGGCCATCATTCTAGACTAGCCACAATGGATAGTAACATACCTCTATAGTGGGGAGTAACATATGTGTGGTAACATGCAACACTTTATTTATTAGGCTATAGACTCATCTTGTCTTGATATGTGATGTGTTACTCATAGTACTAATAAACTAGCTATGTTACCACATGCCTCTCTTTCTTCATTTATTGCTTGCCACACATCATTCATTTTATCTAGATATGTGTGATGTTACTATCGATAATACTCCCACTGTGGGTAGTCTTAATGGGTTTAATAATTTCAGAAAAAAGGTGGCCCACACATGGACACGCCTGACATTATCATGCAGTTGTCACTCCGGGCTTAGGACCTCATCTTGGGCTGTCGTGTCGAACTTGGGCAGTTGTTAGACTAGCCATAGTGGGAGTAACTTCAGCATCAACATCGAGTCCAACTCAACAAATTTGCTTATGTGGCAATGAGTTAATGAGGACAGAGGTAGTTTGAGTAACTTAGCTAGTTACTGTAACATCACATGTCCCAATGTAATATGAGTCTATATAACCTAATAAATGAAGCTTTGCATGTTACCACACTTATGTTACTACCCACTATGAATGTAGTAATATAGTCTAGAGATATGTGTATGTTACTCTCCACTGTGTCTAGTCTTAGTGTGTGAGACAAATCCTAACTGGTAGGAACAGTTGTTAACGTGTGACGCAGAATTCAACTGCTGATGAGGTCGGGTGTTTTTGTGGGTTCTGTCATGTATTTTCTCTTTTCTTTCACAAGCATGCCAATTTGTACATTCTTTTCTTTATGGGAAGACAATGATCATGGCAGTTGCTGGAAAAAACATTCACTACTCCCAAATTGCTATATGCATTTATGCTAGCACTGAAGGTAAGCATGAAGGCAAATGGAACATCAACGTCAATGATACTCAAATTGGAAGAGACCTGCAGGGGAGGTGTGATTGTGGTGGATAATCCATCATTAGGAAATGAGTGTACCATAATTATTTGGACTTATGGTTCGCATTTTAGACCCTAAACAAGGTTCAAATTTAGATTTGAAATATCGAAATGTGAAATTAAGTGGTTATGGTGAACAATGGTCTCCATGAGGATCAATATTCAAAAAAATCACTAAACTTGGAGCTACAGGTAAAATGTTATAAAGGTTTGAGGTTAGAGGGGCATTTCTGGAGAAGTTACATAAATTAATTTTGCTGAAAAAATTAAAAGAAACATGGGACATGTGGCTTGATTCAATTGGCTGATACTGGTTTGGGACATTGTATTTGGATTTGTAGGGGCTCGGACGGCTGGATTTTGGCCACGTTGCGTCACCACGTGCGCTGGTACCAGTTCACTGAGATCTATTCTCGTGCGTCCATGCGAGATCAAATGACTGAGGAAAATGGGATCTCACCTAGTGGCGATTAGGTTGTCGGAGATGGCACGGCGAGGGCGGTGGCTCTCGGGATTCGCCATGGGTGTCCTCTTCGCTCATCCTCGGGCAACGGAAGGACTCGATAGGGTGCAACTCGGTGAGGTAATCATGATCGTGACGTCAACATCATCAACTGCCTCCTTTAGTGATGGCGACGAGCAGCTAGAGTTGCGGAAATTTGATCCTCCTCGGGTCATTTCCTTGTGCTCGTTATGACGCATTCCTGGACGAAGCATAGGGTGGGGAAAGAGCTAGGATCATGGCGAGTTGAACATGGGAAAAGAGAGGGTTGATTGCTCATGTACTATGCCGAGATCTCTCACTGGATCAGTGGGGAGGCAATGATGGTTATCTGAGCTCATAATCGTGTGACCTGACAGCGATGAGGTGGCGATTTTTCCCACCTTCAAAAGAATGAAGCATAGATAGATATAGAGCCTTCGCTCAAATTTTCCAAAAGGTAACTATCCCGGTTTCATATATGAAATCTATAGAATCCTTGGAAAAGACTTTTTTCCAACAGAAAGAAAAAAGAACTTACTATCTTTGGGATCTGATACTATACCGCTGCTTAATCCCTTAGTGGATCGGCTCTAAGGCGATTCCTAATTTTTGCCCCATATCATGGGATAAGTAAGCAAATTTTTTAGTTGTATCGACCCGAGCTGGGAGTCGATAGAGGGGGACCTAAGGGTTTTATAGGGGTAGGCAGGAGGTCATAGGAGGCATCATTGCAATGTGGGGTGGTGGCCGGCGATATCGACGTTGTGTGGGTCGTGCGTGTGAGGTGGACGACTGGTCTGACATGTGGGGCCGGTGAGGGGTGGCGCGGGGAGGCTATCAGTTGTCAGATCTTTATAAAATGAGGTGTGCTCGCCATACGGAAATGGGCCACGAGCCTTGGGTTGGGCTGCGGTGTGGCGTGTCGTGCTCGCCTGTTAACCGTACGATAGGGTTAGGGCTAGTGGGTTGGGTTGGATAGACTATGAATTCTTTTCCTTTTTATTGTTCCCTTTTGACTTTGAATTTTATTCAAAGATTAATTTTGGTCCAAATCTTTTGGGAGAAGTTTCACAGAGGTCCACCTAATATTTGGGACCTAGGGAAAATTTTGAACCCAAAAAAACTAAATAAAAGGTCATACACATTTTTATAAGCTCAATTTGGCAATATAAATAACCCATAAAAATAATTTTAGGGTTCGACTTATTTTGAGCTAAAAATAGCAATCAATTCGATCAACTCCTAGTGAAAACAAGCTATGATCAAGTAATCACAAGAAAAATGCAAAATTAATAATTAATTAACCCCAATTTAATTATTCACATTCCTAAATTGGGCAAATTTTGGGATGTGACAGTATTACATTGTTACCAACTAACACTTAAAATGCATCCAAAATAAATATTCATCCAAAATAGTTTATGCCTATTACCTAAAGTTTTCTTGCAATATTGCTAGATGTATACTTTCTGGATGATATAAGAGCGCTGAAATTTATAGAAGAATTTAGTAATCAAAAACTAGTGCAAAGCTCTGAAGGTACTAGATCAACTCAATAAAATTTTACTAACTACCATGTCAAACTCACAAAGGATAAATCCCAGATAATTTATACTCCTAAACAATGTCCATCCGATCATTATCAATAACCATGTTGAAACAATTGAGATGGACTATTGATTCATTTATAAAGCTTTATCAATTATCATGCCAAAATCTTCTAGGACATATGTTTCTTATACGATAGAGACATACCTTATTCTATGCATTGATTTGAATCACACCGCGACCGCCAGGCACGATGAGGCCTTCTTTCAGTGACTTGGCCTCACACCTCTCGGCATCGCCGCATGGGGGCTGGCGATGAGGTATCTCCTAACTCCAGCCGTAATGTTGTTGTCTAGGGAAAGGGACTAGAAGTAGCTTGCTAGCGCCTAGCGCTAAAGATCATGATAGCCAAACAGAAATTGTGAAAATTCCGATAACAATGTGAACACGAACTAACTTCAGTGTACTAACACGAGCAAGTTAGACATCAGCAGCAATCTACGAATGCAGTGACATTTGCCCAGCTAAGAAAATTCGATTGTGTCGATTTCTTTTCACTTCAAGTTTAGAAACCTTTTCATCAAGAAAGAAAGGTTTTGTAGCTTTAGATCCGTCGATGTGCCTTTGTCTAGTTCATGTCTATATGATCCGAGGTTTTCTCATTAATTGCAATTTTTGTACAACTTTGTGAAGAAACCATCCCTTGAAAAAGAATCATATTATTCCAGTATAGCATTTCCTGTGATGATGAACAAATTTGATACTCAGTGTTTCTTCTATATTTTTGATGCCATACATGGATACATAAAGAAGGTGTACAATAACTAGATATGTGTTTAAGATGTATCTGCAACAAAGTCTTGTATCACAGTCCGTACCGCAATAGGAATTCTCACCGAGCGAGTGCCTCCGGCTGACCATGTCAAGCTCCCGAAAGTGTACCCTCCTTGTACTCTCTGCCTTGCTGTGAATCTCACCATAAACTTCGCACTTTTACTACCGCCTTGGGTGAAACGGATCACAGATGGCTCCACGAGCACATCTATCCCCGCTGGAGCTTCAACAACTAAATGATGTGTTGCTTCGCTGGCCCAACATTAGTAACAGTGCACTGAAGCATGACAGGGTCCTTGAGGTTCGGCACGGCGATGGATGGGACGTTAATATTGAGGTAGTAGGACTCGCAGCCGTCTTGTTGTATTCCCTTGCATCCACATCGTAAACCAAGCCAGGGTCAACGGCCCTATCTGGGTTCATGTGGCCACCACCAAAGTCGAAGGGGTCGGCTAGTTTCCTTGGGACCCCTTCTGCTTGGATCGGCATCCCAAAATGATCGGTCACATACGCTACAACCAATGCCAAGGAACAATCTAGTCAGTTATATATTCTAAAGAGTTAGTTTGATGTGTTTTTTTTGTTTCAATGTACGTATACCGGTGGTGACGATTGCGGACTTGATCATGGCAGGTGACCAGTCAGGATGAACCGACTTGAGCAGCGCGGTCACCGCAGAGACATGCGGGCACGCCATGGATGTCCCCGATCTGAAGGCATACGAGCTGCCCGAAGCTACCAAGATGCTGACACCAGGTGCAGTAATGTCGGGCTGTTCAAGCATGTGTATCGAGAGTTAGATATGCATGACTTCAGTTCTAAAAAACTAGAGAGGCAAGGTAACAAACCGACAATGGCACAAATTCAATTATTTGTCTCAAGTTAAGTTGATAATAATATGAGCATAAATACCTTGAGTATGCTAGGGAACAACATGCTTGGACCTATGGACGAGAAGGAGGCGATCCTTGGTGACAACACCCCGTTTCCGACAATGCTTACCGCCGGCGACACCTTCACCACCGGATTCCTAAACACATGACACAGACATGAATTAGTTCTTAGATAAGAAGGTACATATGTTCACCCTTCAGTTTCAAACAGTGTGACAAATTCTCACTCAGTCATCTCCCAGTAGAAGTAAATTCTATGTGCGATCTCGAAATCCACCAGCGCGCAAGGCATGAATCCCTTGCACCCAGCCAGGTTGTCAAGATTGTTGGCGGTGTACTGCGCAAAGATGAGGCCCATGGCCCCTGCCTCGACAGTAGTCTTGATGGTCAAAGGGAGTGCTTGCTTGGGGGCGTGGTGGCTGCCTGGGCTGGTGCATAACAGAGGACGGTTTTGCCAGTGACATTGCTCAACGCCAGTGATTCGGCGTCGCAGCTGCACATAAGTTTTAAAATTGAACATGTGGCTCCATAAAAGCGTGTCATTTACTATCAAACAAATGTCGTCAAGCCGACTGGTTTCTTTCATTACCTCAGCACATGAACAAGGTCCTGAAATCCGCTGTTGTTCATAGCCGCATTGTAGTTTAGAGATTGCCCCTGCGTTTGAAATCAACCATCACAGATTAAAGAGCAAGTTAATCAAGGAAAGCTATGGGATATGCTATAGTTGATGGAGAACCAGCAAGTCCTCCTATATATTGAATGGATTACAAAAACCGTATAGACGAAAAACTGCGCGTAAGTTTATGAGCAGTGCTATTCGTACGTAAAACTTTTACGTACTTCTTGCGCATATATAAGACTCGGCAGCGGACGGTTGGCAAAAGATTAGGGGGTGCCGAGGTCGTTACAATCTAAAAGCAACTAGTACATAGAGTAAGCATACGGATTTTACGTAGGAATAGTATTTTCCTAAGTTTATTTAGCAAAACTATGTGTAAATTTGTGCACGCTATAGGGCAACACCAACTTGACTAAACATATTGATGATACTATTTTGTTTTTGGAGTACATTTTATCCAGTACTAACATTTTTTTTTTTCTCTAATATATTCCATGAGATACTTCGCTATTTAGGATATGGCACAAAATGAAAATGGTTTACATATTTTTTGAAATAAAAGTGAGAAACTGTTTGGTACGTACCACAAGCTTTTCTTTGTTTCCTATCGATATCAACGTCGGGAAAGAACGGTCAATCGTGCTAGCGGCAACCGTCGTAACCCATGGTTCTGCATTAGTTACAGTCTGCGGCACAGGTCCATCACTCCCTCCACTGAACACAACGGATGTCCCTCTTTGTACAGCATGCAGTGTCCCAGGAATCTCCTTACCAACACTTCCAATCGATAGTGACATGACATCCACGCCATCATATATGGCATCGCCGATGGCTGCGAGGACGGCTGCATCAGGGCACCCACCCACCCAGCATGCCTTGTAGATACCAAGCCGTGCACGTGGTGCCCCGCCTCGTGCCACGCCCATGGCTAGGCTTCCGTAGCTCACACCTTGCACTTCTCCGCCAGCGATAGTCGATGCGACGTGTGTGCCATGGCCGTTGAAGTCCCGGGGCGACTTATAGTTGCCCTTTAGCAACGCAGGACTGCTGCCTTGGCTATACCACCGCGCGCCGATGACCTTTTTGTTGCAACTTGTGGCATTGAACTCGTGGCTAGTTTGGCATTTCCCTTTCCACCGTGCCGGCACAGGGCCATACCCATTGTCGTCAAAGCTTCGTGATTCGGGCCATATGCCTATTAATAAGCATGCATATGCATGGAGTTAGCTGATTCCCCGGCTTGGGATTTCTCATGCTTTAGATTTGAGCTTAAGGATGAGATTACGAACTTGAATCAATCACTCCCACAATGACATCTTCACCGTACTTTGCTTTTTTGAGGAGTCCCGATTGGTGTGGTTGTTGGTTATGGTCAAGTCCAAGGAAGTCCCAGCTCCGAGTTGTTTGTGTTTTGTGAAAAGTGTTAGGCTTCACAGTGACAACTTCGGGAAATTCTACATTCGGACATGTTGATTAGCTTATGTGAATCATGCAAGTAGAATGCCTCAGCTTGGGACTTAGTGAGCATCACCGCGAACCCAGAAAATCCATGCTTGTAACTGTATACTATCGACCTCAAGGCTTCATCCTTGCTGTTATTGCGAGTAAAATGAAAGGTGAGCGTAAATCACGGCGGTTTCCTGCTAATATGTCTATGATGCAATATGAACTTGTAGCTAGTACCTTCCCAAAACAGATGTTAGTATGTCATGGTGAGACGCGATGACCACGGACGGGTCATCATGCTTCTTCTCCCCCATATAGACGATATAGAGCTGAAGTTCATTTTGTTGCATAAGTTTTCAACAAACAATGTCCGAGGAAGGGAAGCAGGTAATCCAGACAGGAAGCAAATTGAAGAGGACTGGCGTATGCATCTTACCTTGCTCGAGGTGTTAGCTGAAAGAGGCAGCAATGCCACCAGTAGGAGAGCACAGCAGAATGCTGTTCTGGAATCCATGTCTGATATGAGGAAGAGTGCTATGTTCTCTTGTGTTCCCTCGCTTGTATGTATATATAGCAGCCA
Organism: Aegilops tauschii subsp. strangulata; assembly: GCF_002575655.3. Lineage (NCBI taxonomy): Eukaryota > Viridiplantae > Streptophyta > Magnoliopsida > Poales > Poaceae > Aegilops > Aegilops tauschii. Next base: position 75,379,405 of record NC_053041.3, read on the forward strand.
GGAACAATCTTTTTCTTTTCTTCTTCTTTTCCAAAAAGGAGGTTGAAACTGAAACCCATATTTATTGTAATAAGTTCGCTTTCGAGACATTCGATGTAATAAGTGTATGATTGCACTCTGTTATAAATCCTTCAAGTACTGTGTATGTCAGCATTACCGATCCAGGGATGACACTTATGCACAGAGATTTGACCATCTGAGGTCGGATCGCTACATACAGTAAATGGTTTCAATTGGAAAACATGAAAAATCTGGGTGCACGTGTACAACAAATGGTAAATACAGGCGGAACGCCACTTCGCCAAGCGCTCCAGAATTGTGAAATGCTTGAAATATTTGTAAGATAGCTTGCAACATGGTCGCTTGACCTTCAGAAGAATTTGCTCCCCAACAGCAGACTATCATTTTGTGCACTTTCTATCAGCTTGAGCTTTCATCCGAGCTTGTACCTTGAAGAGTTGTGTGTTCAACAAGTCGATGTGGGGCTGGTAGTCCGCTGATATTTCAAGTACTAAAGACCGTTCATCGACGGTGATGTTTGGCATACCTCCAAAGTTTGGCTCTCTTTTGTATAAAGCTTGGAATGAGTAACAACCCAAAGCATCATGTGGTGGCTGGTGTAAATTCCCAACAACGCCTATCTGAGGATAGCGAACATGTAAGAGATCCGGATGGTGCACAGGAGAACGATTACACAGGTCTAAGCCCTCGGATTGCTAGTCTGGATCCGGAAGCTGTATTGCTGGTCTGGCCTCGTATGGGAACTAGGTTTTTGTGTTTACAAGGAGGTCGATAGCAAGATCATTTTGGGGCTGAAGCCTTAGATGTCTTGCTAGAATAAGGTTCTTGGGGGGTTTGCATTGCGGACCTTGGCAGATTTGGGCGGGATCTTAGACTATGTTAGCTTTGGCTACATGCATGTTGGATCGCAACTTCCCTATGATGTGACAAATGGGTCCCTATTTAAGGCTTCCACGATCATCTCCAACATCGATCAAAAAGATGCCTCTTTCTAGCATGATAACTTGACCCATGACAACCCTTCAAAACTGTTGTCCACATCTTCTCAGTATTCCATCACGTAAGGACAAGACGGTTCGCAATAAACTACAAAACTAGATTCGCTCGGTGCACACTTAGCAGGCCAAAACACATATGGTAGTTCATCGACTGTCATCCATCATCAATTCGGTGGCGCTAGACCCCCAAAAGGCCAAACTCGATCACCTGGCTCTGGAACAAGAGTGGAGAGTTCTTCCAGGGTTGGTCCTGAGATTTTGGGGGGCCGTGGAGAAACTAGAACCCGAGCCCTTGTAATATAAATATCAAAATAATGATCAATGCATTTCTAATGAGCCAAATCCTGATAAGGACCCAAATCTCTATGCTATCTGTGTTAGTCACTGGATCAATTGCTAGCACACACAATATATGATGAAATGCCAAAAAATCATACGTCATCAGTATCATAACGCTGATCCAGCCTTTATTATATTGCATAACTTCTTAGGTCAAGGCTAGCTTACAATAAGTTACATCGGAATACGATATTACCTTGTGGCGTACATTCACTCACATGAAAATGGTTGAGTATAGTCATCATAATTCTACCTCATACCACTTACTCCATCTGCATAAGTCCTGCAATATGATACATTGCATCAAGGATCAATATGCCACAAGGATCAATACATTGAATGTGTTGGCAAGCCACACCTAAGTAACAAAGTATACCCACATCCATAAGCAATTTAAGATAAAACAAAGTTCCCATTTCATTTTGCAGCAAACCAATCTACTTCCACTCACTAGTGAAGTTCTACTCGTCTACGGTTGACACACAGATAGTTTGGAGTTGAGATGATAGAATCTTTCGAATGTTTCAATTACGTCTTCCGGATACTATAATGAGCGCTCATCACTTTCATGGATCACTCCCAAAATTATTTGGGTAGGGTCACAACAATTTAGGTAATAGTGGAATGAGCTTGTTTGAGTTCAATTAAATTTGGTGCATGGTTTCAAGGTTATCAACATTTGAAGTACAATTCAAATTTAATTTGATCTAACATGGAATTGATTGGAAGTTTTGGGTATAAGATATCCAACGGGCAAGGTTCACTGAATGATTGAATATGCAAAAGGAATCATTGCTTTTGGGCATGTGGTTTACGAACTAAAGTTAAACATGTTCATATTCAAATTTGAATGTCCTTAGTTAGATTCAAAGGGTGTGAATGGTTTGGGTTCAACATTTGAATCAATGTACAAAAGGATTTATGTTGAAATTCAAATAAGTTTGGAAGTTATAGTTTATACTAGGTTTGAATTAAATTTTTAAATAATTCAAACTGGATAGGTTAGGTAAGATTCCATAATGATTTAAGTAGGTTGAGAACATCTTATGAACCAGTTTGCAAAAATATTCATCTGATTTGGACTTGTAGTTTGAATTCCAGGTTCAAATGAAGTTTGAACTCAAATTCAAATAATTTGAACTGGAAAAGTTTCAAACATTGGTAATAAGGTTCTAATGGCCATTTGTGAACTTCTGGAACATGAAACAAAATGAATCAGCTTATTTGAGTGACTGGTTTAAGTTATGTCAAATTCAAACTTAATTTTGTTTTGCTCAAAAGCCTACATAGTGACAAAAATTGCTGCCATGACAGCAGTATATGATATGCTACCAAATTTAGACTAGATCAAACTCTAATTATGAAACTAAAGAGTTTTATTCGAAAACTTACGTCCTAAGGATCAATCTGCAAAAATATCCACTTTAATTGGACATATGGTTTGCAATTTAGACCCTACACAAGGTTTAAATTCAAATTTGAAGTATGCAAATGTGAAATTAATTGGTTCTGGTGAACAATGCTCTCCATGAGGATCAATAATAAAAAAAAGATTCACTCAACTTGGAGCTACATGTAAAATGTTATAAAGGTTTGAAGTTACATGGGCTTTTCTGCAGAAGTTACATCGGTTAACTTGGCAAAAAGAAACTAAAATAATTAGGGGACATGTGGCCTGATTCTATTGGCTGATACTGGTTCGGGGCTAGAAAATAACAGTCATTAGATTTGAAGGGGCTCAGACGACAAGATTTTGGCCACGTCGCATAAACACGTGCACCTGTACCACTTCACTGAGATATAAAATCGTGAGCCCGTACGAGATCGAATGGCCAAGGAAAATGGGAGCTAACCTAGCGGTGGCTAGGTCGCCGAAGATGGCACAACGATGGTGGTGACTCTCAGGATTGTCCATGGGCTTCCTCTTTGCTGATTCTCCAGCAATGGGAAGGACTTGATGGGGTGAAGCTCCGTGAGGCAATCATAATGGTGACGTTGACGTCGTCAACTGGCCCCTCTGGTGCTGGCGACGAGCAACTGGAGTGGCGAAGGCTTTGATCCTCCTTAAGTTCATTGACGTTGTGCTCGCTCTGGCATGCTTCTGGACAAAACAAAGGGTGAGGGAGAGAGTTGGGATCACGACGAGTTGAACATGGGAAAAGGAGGGTTGATTTCTCATGTACAATGCCAAAATCTCTCGTCGGAGTGGTGCAGCGATGACGCCGATCTGAGCTCGAAATTGAGTGGCCTGGCTATGCTGAGGTGGCGCACGAGCTCTGGGTTGACAAAGGGGTCCTGGGGATTTTATAGGTGTGGGCAGGAGGTCTAGGGAGGCATCATTGCTATGGGGTGGTGGCCGGCGGTTTCGACATCGTGTGGGTTGTGCGTGGGAGGTGGACGATAGGTCTGACGCTTGGAGCCGGTGTGTCAGCGGCAGTGAGCGAGGGGGTGGCGCGGGGCGGCTGTCGATCATCAGATTTTCATAAAGTGGGTTGTGAACTCGCCTTGGGGAAATGAGCCACGAGCCTTGCGTTGGGCTTGGTGTTGAGCGTTGTGCTCGCCTACTAACCGTACGATAGGGTTAGGGCTAGTGGGCTACATATGGCTGGGTTGGGTAGAATATGAATTATTTTCCTTCTGTTTTATATTTCCCGTTTTTACTTTGAATATTATTCAAAGATCAAGTTTGGCCCAAATCTTTTGGGAAACATTACACAGGGGTCGACTTAATATTTGGGATCTGGAAAGAATTGCCAGCCCAGAATATTAAATAAAAGGTCATACACATTTCGTAAGCTTAATTTGGCATTATGGATAATCCCTAAAAATAATTTGAGGGTTTTAAACAATTCCAAAATTATTTTGAGCTACAAATAGCAATCAATTTGATCAACTCCTAGTAAAAACATGCTATGATCAAAACAATCACAAGAAAAAATGCACACAAAAACTAATTTAATTATTCATATTCCAAAATTGGGCAAATTTTGGGATGTGGCAGTAATATTTTGTCAACTAACACTTAAAATGCATCCAAAACAAATATTCATACAAAATAGTTTATGCATATTACCCGAAGTTTTCTTCTAATATTGCTAGATGTATACTTTTTGGATGACATAACAATGCTGACATAACAGCAATTAAGAAAGTAGTGCAAAGTTGTGAAGGTAGCAGATCAACTCAATAAAATCTTACTAATTATCATGTCAAATTCATAAAGGACAAATTCCAGATAATTTATACTCCTAAACAATGTTCAGCTGATCGATTATCAATAACCATGTTGAAACAATTGAGATGCACTATTAGTTCATTTATAAATCTTTATCAATTTCTCACCAAAAAAAATCTTTATCAATTATCACGGCCAAATCGCCTACAAAATATGTTTCCTATAGATAGAGACATACATTATTCTACGGATTTCAATCGCACCATGACTGCTAGGCATGATGAGGCATTCTTGAAACGACTTGGCCTGACACCTCTTTGCATCGTCGCATGGGGGCTGGGGATGGGGTGTCTCCCGAATCCGGCCGAAATGTTGTTGTCTAAGGAACGAGAGTAAAAGAAGCTTGCTAGCGCTTAGCGGTAAAGAGCGTGATAGCACAAAAGAAATTGTGAAAAACAATATAAACATGAATTAACTTCTTTAGTATAATGAAGTACATTCATGCTGGTCAAATAAACATGAATCAACTAACATTCTCAGTCTATCACGATCATTTTGGATATTAGCAGCCATCTACGAAGTTAGTGATATTTGACCAGCTAAGGAAATTCGACTGTGTTGATTTCTTTTCACTTCGAGTTTAGAAACCTTTTCATCAAGAAAGAAAGGTTTGGGAACTTTAGTTCCGTCATTGTGCCTTTGTGTAGTTCATGTCTATGATCTATATGATCCGAGAATATCTCATTCATTGTAGTTTTTGTACAAGTTTGTGAAGAAACCACCCCTTCACAAAGAATCGTATTATTCCAGTATAACATTTCCTGTGATGAAGTACAAATTTAATACTCAGTGTTTCTCCTACATTTTTTTATGCCAACTACATGGATACATAAATAAGGTGTACAACAACTAGTTATGAATTTAAGATGTATCTGCAACAAAGTCTTGTATCACAGTCCGCACCGCAATAGGAATTCTCACCGAGTGAGTACCTCCATCTGACCATGTCAAGCTCCCGAAAGTGTACCCACCTTGTACTCTCTGCCTTGCTGTGAATCTCACCATAAACTTCGCGCTTTTACTACTGCTTCGGGTGAAATTAATCACAGATGGCTCCACGAACACATCTATCCCCGCTGGACCTTCAACCACTAAATGATATGTTGCTTCTGCCGGCCCAACGTTAGTCACAGTGCGCTGAAGCACCACCTTGTCTTTGAGGTCTGGCACGGCAATTGACGGGAGGTTGAGATTGAGGTAGTAGGACTCACAACCGTCTAAATATCCAAGGGTGCAGTTGAAAAACTTGTTGTACTCCCTTGCATCCACGTCGTAAACCAAGCCAGGGTCAACGGCTCTTTCTGGGTCAATATGTCCACCACCAAAGTCGAAGGGGTCGGCTAGTTTCCTTGGGACCGCTTCTGCGTGGATTGGCATGCCAAAACGATCGGTCACAGATGCTGCAACCAATGACAAGGAACAATCAAGTCAGTTATATATTTTGACGAGTTGTTTTGGTGTATTTTTTTTGTATTTCAATGTTCGTGCCTGTGGTGACGATGGCAGACTTGATCATGGTAGGTGACCAGCCAGGGTGAACCGACTTGAGCAGTGCGGTCACAGCGGAGACATGTGGGCACGCCATGGATGTCCCGGATTTGAACACGTAGGAGTTGCGGTCCGCTGCCAAGATGCTGACGCCAGGTGCAGCAATGTCGGGCTGTTCAAACATGTGTATAGAGAATTAGATAAGAAGTTTTAAGTTAAGAAAAACTAGAGATGCTAGGTAACAAACAAGACAATGGCAACAATTGTCTCAAGTTAGGAAGTTGAGAATAATATATACCTTGAGTATGCTAGGGAACAGCATGCTTGGACCTCTCGACGAGAACGAGGCGACCCTCGGCGACAACACCCCTTTTCCGACAATGCTTACTGCCGGTGACACCTTCACCACCGGATTCCTAAAAACATGACACAGACATGAATTAGTTCTTGGATAAGAAGGTACATATGTTCACCCTTCAGTTTCAAACAGTGTGTCAAATTCTCACTCAGTCATGTCCCAGTAGGAGAGAATTCGTTGTGCGATCTCGAAATCCACCAGAGCGCAAGGCATAACTCCCTTGCACGTGGCCAGGTGGTCCAGATTGTTGGCTGTGTACTGTGCAAAGATGAGGCCCTTGGCCCCTGCTTCAACGGTGCTTTTGATTGCCATAGGGAGTGCTTGCTTGGGCGGCGTGGTGGCTGCCTGGGCTGGTGCATAACAGAGGACGGTTTTGCCAGTGACATTGCTCAACGCCAGTGATTCGGCGTCGCAGCTGCACATAAGTTTTAAAACTGAACATGGTTTCATAAATCGCAGCATTTACGATCAATCAAATGTCATCAAGCGACTGGTTTCTTTCATTACCTCCCCCCATATACAAGGCCCTGAAAGCCGCTGCTGTTCATAGCCGCATTGTAGTTTATAGACTGCCCCTGCATTTGAAATCAGTTACAGATTAAAGAGCAAGTTAAGCTAGGAACGCTACGGGATAGAACCAGCAATTTTTCTTATATATCGAGGATCACGGAAAGCTTTAAGGAATAAGGACGAGATAAACATTTTTTGGCTAGTTTTATCGTCCCTTTTGTATGCATATGATATGAATCGGAGCCAAAAGTTTTTCTAGAGAAACTATATGCAAGTTTGTGCATGTAGAGGGTGACACCAACTTGACTAAACATATTGATGCTACTATTTCGGTTTTGGAGTACATTTTATCCAGTACTAACATTTTTAGTAGTTTTTTTGGGTTAATATATTCCATGGGATACTTCGCTATTTTGGATATGTCATAAAACGGAAAATAGTTTACATATTTTCATAAATAAAAGCAAAAAACTGCTTGGTACGTACCACAAGATTTTCTTTGTTTCCGAGCGATATCAATGTCGGGAAAGAACGGTCAATCGTGCTAGCGGCCACCGTCGTAACCCATGGTACGGCATTACTTATAGTCTGTGGCACCGGGCCATCGTTCCCTCCACCAAACACGACGGATATCCCTCTTTGCACAGCATGCAGTGTCCCTGGGAGCTCATGACCAACCCCTGCAATCGATAGCGACAAAACATCCACACCATCATATATGGCGTCATCGATGGCCGCAAGGACCGCTGCGTCGGGGCAACCCCCGCCAACCCAGCACACCTTGTAGATACCGAGCCGCGCACGTGACGCCCCGCCACGTGCCATGCCCATGCCTAGGCCTCCGTAGCTCACACCCTGCACTTCTGTGCCAGCGATAGTCGATGCGACATGTGTGCCATGGCCCTGGATGTCCCTAGGAGACTTGTAGTCACTCTTTAGCACCTCTGCACTAATGCCACGACCATACCACCGTGCGCCGATGATCTTTCGGTTGCAACTTGTGGCGTTGAACTTCTGGCCAGTCTGGCATTTCCCTTTCCACCGTGCCGGCACAGGACCATACCCGTTGTCATCAAAGCTTTGCGATTCAGGCCATATGCCTATAAATAAGCATGCATATGCATGGAGTTAACTGATTCCTGCTCTTGGGATTTCTCATGTTTTGAATTCAAGCTTAAGGATGGGATTACAAACCTGAATCAATCACACCCACGATGACATCTTCACCATACTTCGCTTGTTTGAGGAGTCCCGGTTGTTGTGGTCCTTGGTTATGTTCAAGGCCGAGGAAGTCCCAGCTCCGAGTTGTGTGTGTTTCATGAAAAGTGTTAGGCTTCACAGTGACAACTTCGGGAAATTCTACATTGAGAATATGTTTGATTAGCTTATATCGATCATGCAAGTAGATATAGACAGCTAGGGTTGACAATTACTTACTTGCAATTGCGTCAGCTTGAGACTTGGTGAGCATCGCTGCGAACCCAGAAAATCCATGCTTGTAACTGTAAACTATGGACCTCAAGGCTTCATCCTTGCTGTTGCAAGTAAAATAAAAGGTGAGCGCAAAAGACGGCTGTTTCCTGCTGATTCATCTACGATGCAACTTGAAATTATAGCTAGTACCTCCCAAAAACAGATGTTAGTATGTCATGGTGTGACGCGGTGACCACGGACGGGTCATCATGCTTCTTCTCCCCCATATACACGATGTAGAGCTGAAATTCATTTTGTTTGCATAAGTTTTCAACAAACAATACCAGAGCTGAAATTTTGACGCAAACTCCTTTTCAAGAGCTGGTATATATGAAAGCAGTTGGAAAGGAAGCTAAGTTAAATGCTGTGAAATTAAGAGGGATCAGCCATGTATCTTACTTTGCTCGACGCGCTGGCTGGAAGAGGCAGCAGTGCCATAAGTAGCAGGAGAGTACCACATAATGCTGTTTTGGAATCCATGTCTGACTTCGAAAGGAGTGCTACGTATGTTTCTTGTGTGCTCCCTCATTTCCCGTTTCGATGTATATATAGCATCCAGCAGGACAATAATCCTGGGGTGCAAGTCTGCAAGAACACTTCAAACCTATTTGTTTACGCGTTGTTAGGTGGCACACGTGAGAAAGAAAGACTAGTACATCCCTCGTTTCTCTAGGGAAGAAGCACCGTGCTTTGATCAGGTCTCCCAGGATTAAACAACTAGCACCAAACCGTATATGATTAATTGTGGTCTCTGATGTAGTGACTTTCAAACAAGCTTTTCGGCGGCTCGTTACGCATAAAATAGAGGCGGCAAAGATGCCATGACCTTATAATTAACCTGATCGATCGACTTTTGTACAATCTTCCGCCGCTCGGTAGGCATAATAGAATAGAGGCGGCTTGGATGCCAGGATCTTCTTTTTGGACCTAATTCTAAATACGCGGCGGTTGGCAGTACGCAATACACATGGCTGGAAAAGCGACTTGACTTGCGACACATTCAAACATTCCTTGGTAAATATTAGTTTGGTGATCTTATATAGATCCAGTAACAATCAGTTAATTCGAGCGGACGTAATGTGGTGTGGTGGCCTCCGTGAGCGCTCGTTTCTCGTATTTCTTTTCTTTTGTTTGGAAATGCCTTCGCTTTTATGTTCTTGGCAAGAAAAATGATGTCTGTGGTCCGCAAATTAGGTCTGAAGACCTACACGCAAGCCAGCCTCGCTGCCAGGTCACGATGGCGATTCAAGGAAAACAGCTAGTGGAAGCAGTAGCGGAATGACGCAAACCCGGAAGTTTCAACTTCACTAGTGGGTGGGGCCTGCCATTGCGCACCGTTTGAGAGGAAGTTGTGCGCACCTCACCTTTATCTTAAAATAAAATAAAACATTCTTGTATCACGTGGACATCACATCCATCTCAAAAAGAAAAAAGAAAAAATCTAGAAAAACTTTACTCGAAAAGAAAAAAAAGTCACACTGTCATTTAAAGAAAACTCTAAAAAAAGTACAAACTTTCTCACCGTGACCAACCAGCATGCGCCATGTGGCGTAGCTGGTTGGCCATCATTCTAGACTAGCCACAATGGATAGTAACATACCTATATAGTGGGGAGTAACATATGACATTATCATGCAGTTGTCACTCCGGGCTTAGGACCTCATCTTGGGCTGTCGTGTCGAACTTGGGCAGTTGTTAGACTAGCCATAGTGGGAGTAACTTCAGCAGTAACATCGAGTCCAACTCAGCAAATTTGCTTATGTGGCAATGAGTTAATGAGGAGAGAGGTAGTTTGAGTAACTTAGCTAGTTACTGTAACATCACATGTCCCAATGCAATATGAGTCTATAACCTAATAAATGAAGCTTTGCATGTTACCACACTTATGCGATAATTGCTAGGCGCGGACGAGCTCGCGCGCTCCCGGAATCTTCATGCTTTCGATCCGCTGGAGGCGCGAGGTGCCCGCTGTATTGTACGTGACGGGTGAGGACAGTTAATGTGCGTACGTAACGGGCAAGAGACGTTGGTGGCGCCGGCGTTAGACGAGGATTTCACGGTGTTTATGTAACGCGTCGTCTGTCTACTGTTCTGGACTTGTGTGTACCGGAAGTACGAGATGGCCTGTAACGGTGAGGTACAGTAAGTAGTTGGCCGGCCCGCTGGATGTATTTAACGCAATCCACGGGTGCTTCTGGATCTGGTCCCCATTCGATCCGCAAATCACAAGACCAAACCCTAGACCGGCCCCACAGTTTCTTCTAGGTCGTCCCAAATCGGAGAAGATAGAAGCCTAGGTATCGAAGATGGCAGATCCAGTAGCGGATCCAGCTGCTCTGCCAATCGTGCCTTGTCCGGATTGCGGCAGGAACGTGGTGACCTACGTTGCTAGGCGCGGGCAGAACGCCGGTCAGCGTTTCTACAAGTGCCGGAATCACAACGTAAGTCAAGTTTCTTGGATTGGGTATGGGTGTTTTTTGAGATGTTTAGCTTGGTAGATTATCACGAGGTCCGTGTTCTTGTGGATCCATTACAGCCTTCAGCGGGCGGATGCGATTTCTATAGGTGGCAGGAAGGCTATGCGGCGCATCTCGCCAATCTTGAAGAAGGAGAAGCTGCTGTGGGTCAAATCGGTCCGGGTCAGATGCAGGGTGGGCAAGCGGTCCAAGCTCAAGTTGTGCAGGCGCTTCACGGCCAGCCGGTGCAGCAAAATGGGCCGCCGGAGGCGTCGCAGGCTGCATCGTTTGCAAGTGCTGTCGCAGGATATATGCTCGCGGCTGCTCCAGTTGCCGGTCGGCAGGGTGTGACAGTCGCCGACGCCGCGTCCATCAACCTGGTGGTATGAGTAGCAAACCTGGTAATTGGGGTGGCAATTCTGCTGTTGCTTGTGGCAGATGTTGTCCTGCGCGTGGTTAATTAGGCGATGTGGCCGTTCTTATGTGGCCGAGATGGCAGCGTGGTTAAGTAGGATTAGGCTTAGTGTTATGTAATAGTACGTTATGATTTTGTAGTTGGTCGAAGCGTGGACGCCAAGTGTGAGTGACGATGTAACCATGTAGTGCTAAGTGTGGACGAGCTGCAGATGTAATGTCGTGTTATCTAAATGCTATGGATGAACTGATGGTTTGATGCCTACGGTGTGTGAATTACGTCGTTTTTTATTCTGTCAGAATGGGAGTTAGGAGAGAAAGCTTTTTAGAATGAATGTCATTTTTTCTTTTTTGGATTTTAAGTCGTGTTTTTTAGGAGCTTGCGTGCATGTCTGAAACGGATGGTCACCAAGAGGGTTAACCATTGTTTGTATGCAGATATTCAGGCATAAATGTTTTAATCCCTTTTGTGTTGTATTGATTTAGTATTTACCCTTATTCATGCACGGCAAAGATATATTTTTAAAATACAAGCTTAATATTTTTTATATGTGTCCACAATTTTTTATATGCATATTTTTTTAGTATGGTTTTGAAATGCCAGATAAAGATTTTTTTGAAAATAAAAGAATTACATCTTTTATATTTATGGTCAACATTTTTATAAACACAGTTAAATTTTTTAAAACAGAAGTGTTGTTTTTTTATGGGTAGTCATTCTTTTTTTAACGCATTTACATTTTTTTATAGTGGATGACAACATTTTTTGAATAATTGTTTTCACCAATTTTCAAATGCTTGCTAATTCTTATAAGTAATAATTAACCCCTTTCACACATGCTTTATATAATTGGTATACACTCTTAGGGAAGAGAAACATTTTATTTATACACTTTGAACATTCCTTGCAAATGCTGATTATTTTTTCTGACATGGTTACCACCTGTTTATTCGCAACTTTCTACATTTCTCAAATGATTGATTATCCTTTTGTTATACTTTATTTTCAATTTTTATGCAAAAAATTTATACTATCAGATGCTTGCTTAACATTTGTCAAGCACAAGTTTTTTTGTTTTTTAATATCCGGTCAGAAATATTCACGCATAGGAGGTGAAACAAGCGTGTAACAGTAGTACTCCTCGTCCCTCACGGTTATTGGGCTGTCCGTTCATGTGGGCTGGCCCGTCGTCCGTAGACTGGCCTGGCTCGTGCATCCCTTCGCATCGAAATCGCCCGGAGCCTTGTCGGATGTGCTCGACCACCTACGCCCTTATCCGCATCTGAATGGCTATCCAGTCAGAGACGCCACAGCCGGAGCTTCAGTTCAAAGAAAGGTCGCTGGATCTGGATCTCGTGAAGCAGGTATCTGCTCCGTCAGCTCTGAAGGCAGGATTGCAGTAGCTGCTCGGGTGCTGCCCTTGGCGCCTCACCGCGCGGGTATTCGCTGGTACGTTTTTCATGGCGTCAGATCTAATTTCGGTTGTGGCATGTAGTTTTGCATATAGATTTTGTAGATTGGAATTGAGGAGTAGATCCATGTCGTGATTCAGTTGCAATATTGTAGATGGACGAAGAGTTTGAGGACCAAGATTTTTCTGATGGAGCGGTGGGTGAGGGAGAGCCTGAACTTGATCGGACAGAAGAACATCAGCCAGTTATTACTTCTCGGTTGTCAGTTAAGCGTGTTGTAGAGATGGTCGCAAAATTTGACGAATACAAGAGATGGCTTGTAACCGAAATTGGTTTTGGTGGAATCCTGAAGATCCCAATGCTTGTCAAGTTGGATCTGAGGATGAGTGCTTGGGTTATGAGGAAGGTAAATGCTCGGTGTCGTGTAATCGTCATTGATAATGACAATATGATTGGTTTCACAACAGAAGATTTCCACAAGGTTTTTGGCATCCCGTGCGGTAATCGAGATGTGGGTGGCAGGGATGCACAAATTTCTCAGTCTGCAATCAATTTCATCGAGCAGTCAATTGGGATGGACAGTACAGTTGCTCATAATCTGAAGGCGGCTGAAAGTTTCTTAAGTAGAGATATTTCAGAGGATTCGAGTAAAAATGAAAAGGATTGTTTTCAAATTGCATTCGTCATCTTTGTCATGGGCTATTTGATAGCACCGTGTACCAAGCATGACACCATGACGATCGATTTTTGGGGTGGTCTGGCCAATCCGGAATTGATCCCACAGTTCAATTGGTGTGAGTATGCTATGCAGAAATTGATGTCAGCTGTTGTGAAGTTGCAAAATGATTATCAAAGCAAAGCGGCAACGGTTCATATGTTTGCGTGCCACCTTTTTTTACAGGTGAACACATGTGTTAGTTTTTTATAGTTTGGGTGTGGATTTTCATGAAGCGATGTGTGTGTACTATTGAATTCTTGTCCCTTACTTGATTATAATCCATGGCAGTTTTTCTTGCTGGACAACATTGACCTTGGATTGTTCAATATGCCGCCATCTGAATTGCCCCGCGTGCAGTGTTTTGAACAGAAAAGGTTTCGGCAGATGATCATAATGGCTTATGGCATGAAGCATGGGAAGTGGGGTTATGTCCCTGGAGGGGTATGTTTTTTGTAGTTGTTGGTCTAAAAATTCAGTTCGGTAGAGGTTGAGAAGTGATTGCGTTTGTCTATTTTTTTTGTTCAATGCTTGTAGGTGCGGCCTGCGGAGCTAGTTATGTACACGCGGCCAGACATGATGCGCCAAGGATGTATTGACTCCCATGCATCATCAGGTTCAGTGAAACAATCAGTTCCAAGGATGCCTGATAGAGTGGACCAACGGACTCCGGATTTGGGTGTGCATGCAACGACGGCACCAGCTGACTCTTTGGGTGATGTGAGGTCGGCATACCATTCACTTGGGCCAAGGGATTTTGCAAATCATTTGCGCCGGACTTGCTATGGCGATCCGGTAAGTTATGCTCATCTAATTAGGTGGGGTTGTGGGTGGGTAATGCAATGACTTTTTATTGTTGAAATTTTGATGGATATCAGTATTTAAGACAAGCATTGTGCATTCTGCAGGTCCTTGAAGAGCTGAGCCTGATGCTGAAGCAGCAGAATGCAAAGTGCACGCTGAGCATGTCGTTGCTGCGGAGTAGGATGCAGTCTGACATGCTTAGCTTTGCTGATAGAATTGTATTACTTGTGCGGGATCGTTGTAGGTGCTGTCAAGCGCGCGGGCTATCAAAGTGTGTCACACTGGATGGATCTTCCAAGTGCTCTGATGGTATTTTTGTCCACTATATCTGAGTATACGAGTTTATTGAAAACAATCATGATAGGATTGGTTACGGTTATTGTTTTTATGGATGCAGATGCTCAGGCCATGCATTCAAGGGTGATCCATCGATGGTTGCTCGGCGGCTCGAAATGTCGGATGATGAAGGTGCCGTAGGTGTGCATACATTGTGGAGGTCAGCCAGATAGGATGTATGTTAACTTTAATTCGTTCATGCAGGTGGTAGTTCAAGCAAGGCCCGTTTTGAACGTAATTCAGTGAAGAAGCCTCGGGTTGATTCTTGTGATGTGCGAGGTGATCAAATTTTTTTATGCATCATATTCACCTCATCAAACTGTTGTCGGTGATGTTTAATTAAGTTGGTTCTTGTAGTCAACACGGTTGAATTCAGTCTGTTTTGTTTGCTGTGTTAGATATGAAGTTGGGGTCATCACAGCAGCCAAATGATGCCCCTGTGTATGATAACCCAGTTGCTGAGGAACGACAAATGGAAGAGAAGAATGTAGTATTAGACAGGATTATTCTATATGCTCGAGTAATTACGGACACAGTTAACTGTCTGTATGACATTGGAGAGGGCGAGCCCAATGTTGTTTATTTTGGGACCATGGTAGCTACGTTGCCGAAGAGGAAGTATGCTACCTCTGCAAGCTTTGCACGCAACCCATGGGTGAGTGGGTGTCTAGCTCAGCCCCCACCAATCCCCTTGGTGGATAAGTTCTATAACTGGGTATCTGGAAACAACGATTTTGACCTTGACAGGTATAATGTTGGTGTTCTTTTTTTGAAGTTCACGTCGTTAGTTAGATGGTTAAAGCAATTTTATAAATCGTGCTTATGTTTGTGCGATTTTATGCAGCATGTGGATTGAGCATAAAACTCCGCGGATGCTTCGGGTAAATGCTGTGTGTGTTCAGCAACAATTAATTGGGGGACATCCTCTTGATCATGAGGTGGCTGTGCTTGCAATCAGGAGGTTTAATCAGCTTGATGTTGGTGCACACACTGTGAACCAGTATATGCTATGGAGGGAAGTACTTGAACCAGATTTCTCGGTCAGTATCCCCTTTTTCCTTGTTTTGTGTAGACATCTTGTAAATGTTTGCCAGGTTGCAATTGGCCATGAAACGTGTTTGTTTTTTTACTGTGTCTATAACAGACGCATGCTCTTGCGGGGAGAAAGTTGTGCATATAAAAGCTATTCAGTTGCAATTTTCACAGTCTCTTCATGATGTCACGGCATGTCAGACGGTAAGGTTTCGGCCAGTTTCTGTCAACTAGTTTGCAATTTCATTAATGTGGAAAAGTATTATTCATGCAAGCGTTTGTTGGTTGCAGTTCTTTGTGCCAGCCATTCTTGACCATGGTTGGGCAGCATACATGTGGGATATGATTAGGAAGGAGATTCACATACTGGATCCTTTGTGTGCTCAAATAGTGGGAGCAGAGCAGCGACATACAACCCATCACGAGGTGGTGTCACAGATTCATAGTGTGCTATTTAGTTGCCTTAATGAGTTCTTTGCAAAATGGCACTGCACACCTGACAGATGGAACCGGAAGTTCCCAAACATAACCCGGGAAGTTTTTACAAGGTAAATGACACTTTGTGCCGGACATATTTTTTAGCAGATTTTTTTACATGCTCGGCAGAGAGGTGATGCATGCACACTTCTGTATATGTGACAGGGATGAGTCTGGTATCTGCATGCTGCATGCGATCAGGCAGTACGACGGTGAAAAGATGATGTGGCCTCTGACGAAGGTAAGAGAATCTGTCATTTTTTTTGGTCTTCTCATATGATGTGCCTTTTTGTTGTATCTCAAGATAGATGTTTGTGTCATTGCATGTGACAATGAAATGTGCAGAAAAATTTGGCCACTTTCCGAAAGACAACTATTTTTGAGCTTTTCCGTCTGCGAGATGAGCAGGGCAATATTGTGGGTGATGATGTCTTGCGTGCTGCTCTGGAAGGAGGCGAGGGATGAGGACATTTGTATTTGTGTAGGTCGCGTGGAGTTTGCTTTAAAAATGGTGGATTGCTTTGATGTGGTGTTGTGGGCAGAGGATATCTAGTTATCTTGAATAAATGAACATAGGTTTAATTCGCGTGTAGTATGATATTTTAAATGTGTGGACGTATGACATGTATGGAGGCTGGTGCAGTAGTTTGTGTGGATTTGGTTGAGTTGGGTCTGTCTGAATATTTGTTTGTCTGGGATTTATTTTATGTGTATCAACGGAGAGGATACTATTATGAGTGGTAGCTGTTTCAATATCATTTTTAAGGTCTTAGCTCGAAGGTCCCTTCTGAAATGGCAATATCTCCTGCATGCGCTAATTGTGTGACGAATGAAATCATGCATCATTTTGTTTCAGATGCCTCTGTATTAAATATCTACACAAATTGACTTGATGAATTTATAACAAAAGAACCCTTTCCGTGTGTGTGACCATTTTTTTTCAGTCTCCTGTTGATTGCCACCAGTCCCCCTCTTCGCTTCGCTGTGTTGCGCACGCAATTAAAAAAAACACGATGCGTCTAGGTCGAAATGAGAAGGTCAAATTTCATTTGTTTCTTTTTTTTATTTAACCTTTTGTCGGTGAACACTCATGCATTTTCAAGGGTCATGTTTTGATGAACGAGTAATTGTGCTTCCCGTTTCCCAAAAGGACTTTAGTTGCCTAGGCTCGTTTTGTTTTGATTATGATGGTAATTCAATATGATGTGGAGTTACTGTTGACAGTTTTGTTATTTCAATCTAGGAGCATATAAAACTGTTCCAAGGTGCCATCATGGAAGTTTGTAGTCGTGCTCATATGTACAAATTCATGATCCATAGGTAGTTGCCAATGTTGCGCGTGTTTATGCATGAGTGTGAAATGGGCGTGGGCATATATGTGAATGCGGATCCAGTGGTTTTGCGCTACATTCCTTCTTTTTTAAATAGATTTTGGAGAAAAATATAAAGATGCACAATAGCAGATGTGTTAACATGACATAGGTAATATGTTGGTTATATTATCATATCGCGCATTTTCATAATTTTAAGCAAAAGGGCAAATTGATTATAATGGGTTATATCTAAGATAACATTTAGCATAGCAATTTTATGGTACAGATAAGATAAGGCAAATTCATTGTACTGGAAGTATCAACCAGATAATAGCATATCAGTTCAATGCAGCATAGTAGTCGATTACATGGCAGCAAGGCCAGATAGAAATACTTGTACTGGTAGTGCATAGATAGGTAGAGATAAGTCTTAAAGCAGAGACCAATAAACAAGCATAGAGTGACTTAGTCATGGTGATACTATTAATCCCTCTGCACAGGAAAGCTTGTCCAAAGCTTGTAACTCAAACGGATGTAACATCAATTTGAGGGGCAAGCTTTTCAGCACAGAGGGAGTAGCCGCAACCCTGTTGCATCGGTCATAGGTTTGATATTGGTTTGTTTTTTTGAAGCAAGCAACTCCTCCTAGTCCTGCTTCCCACCGCAGAGGTAGCTGGCCAATTCAGCCTTGTTGCCTTTCATCATCAGGACTTCATAAGCCATTTGTTTCCTCAGTTGTGCAATGATTTCCTAGGAAACATAGATGGAAAATGCTTGAAGATGATGTATAGTGACGTGAAATATAAAATGTTATTGAATATGTACTTTGCATACCTCAGTAGGAATTAATTGCAGGATATCTCTATCAAACTCCTTTATGTAGTGTAGCACATAGAATCCACTGTCAGCTCTGCATTTGTTTTTGGATCTTTATTAGGTTACTAGGATTAGGAGCACATATATAGAAATGATGGGGGTATTGCATAGTGGACTGTACTTGCTGCAGCTGGGGTGCATGCCATAATTGCACTTGTAACTCCATGGAAATGTTGAAAAATGCCAGTTTGGATACCATTCACGAAGACGATTGAAAAAGGAATCTAGTATAAGTTCAGCCATACGCATATGTTTTATCTCCATACTCCCCTGTTCTGACATGGTCATAGTTGGGTCCATTATGAACATAGTTTTTTCAGCTATGTCAATTTGATAGAGGCACCATGAATTGTCGACAATGTGTACCACCATGAACTGAATAAGGAACATGGATGAGTTATATCAGTCTTTTATGTTTTTAGATTGTTTTATTGTGTAACATTTAGTTAGCAACAAGCAATGTATTGTTTTTTATTGCTTACCTTTTTGCATTCTGCCAGGTTTGTTTCATTGAACATCCAGAAGAGTGTGTCTGTCTTGTGATGGTCCTGGCAGTTGATGGCTTGTTCCTGTAGGACACATTTTAACAGATGAATAACATTATGAGGTATGGATGAGGATGGAAGTGTCGCATATGAGAAATGTGCAGTGCTGAGACTCACCGCAAAGCTTGGAGGAAATAGCTTCCTCCACCGAGGAGTTCTGTATTTGTATAGTTTGTTGTCCTTCATGTCTAGCGCCAAAACACCTGCTGACATCCCGTTTGGTTTGAGGTCTTTATTTTCACCATAGTTCCGCAGGATCGAGTGGCCAGTCATCTCCAGGTGGCAAGGGTCATCAATTGAAAGCCATTTCCTGTTGTTAGCACACCATCAATTTCAGTTATATTTATATTACAATTGGGAGTGCAGACTCAAAGTTTGCAGGTACATTTCAAGATGCAAGATATAAAGAGATGAAGCTCTTTGGTAGCCTGCAACCAGAATTATTATTTTTCATGTGCACTTGTGGGTTTATTGTCAACGATAAAGATGCTTATCAGGTGAGAAGATGATGTGCTTTTTCAAAAGGTTCAGATGCGATGTTGAGCTGAGTAGTTGACGGCAGAGCTTATTTGCTGAAAAGTTATGAATGTATGGCAAGGAGTAATGCTCACATGGAACGTTCACTCAGCTTGCATTTTCTTATCTTCTTGTACCAGTTGTCCACATCAATGGGGGGATCTGTTGTTATCCTCAGAAATTTTGCTACGTGAATGTCTGGCTCTATTTTTGGAACTGATGAATTGTCTGCAATATATGTCAGGAGAAAATTTGAGTTAGACAATGACAGTACACAAAGAATAACTGCTTGCTTCTCGGTAGCAAAAACCATATGGATGATATGGTACATTGGTTTTCAGAAACAAGATTTTTTTTCCATGGGATCATCATTTGGAAAGCAAGAGAAGTGGAGATGGGAATATGAAGGACATGGTGATGGATGGAATGTACCTTTATGCGCTGGGTCAATGTGAATACCAGTGATTACCACAGCTGTGTCAGCATCAATAGCTTCCAGAGATTTGATTTTAGGAGCCTTGACCTTTACGTGATCTGCACAGGTGTATGAGCAATTTTTGAATCATTGCCAAATTGTATAACATATGTACAGGGCGAGCACGAGATTTTAAAATTTGACAAGTTAGATACAGGTAGGCTTGTTTCATCACATTTATGGTTCTAAAACAATTTTTTTATTGAAAGTTATGTGATTAGATAGAAGTTGCCATGCATTTGCTTGTACCTCTGCTCCTTTTAGCTTTTTCACTAGGTGCAGCTGAATCAGCGCTATCAGATGTAGGCCGCCATGGGTCTGATGAGTTTTTGTTTGTCTTTGTTGGAGTTTCTGATTCTGCCGCGTCTACATTATCTCTGATAGCTGCAAGTTTGAATTTTTATGCAAGAGCGTTAAAGCAATGATCTATTTGAAATCATGGTACGCTCATACAACATTCGTTCACACGTTCCTAAACATAATTGATGTGTTGTGTGTTCATACAGGAGAAGATGGTTAATGGACAGTAGCGACAATGTACCTTCATCGCGGAGCAGCATGTGAGTAGGAGTCACTTCAACATTAGTAATGTCTCCAGCCTCCCCGGCAACTGTATGGTGAGCGCGACATATTATTTTTTGCAGCTGGAGTTTTTTTTGGTTGATCGGTTGGTACATCAATGCTACAGCGTAGAGTTTTACCTTGTGACAACAAGTCTATGCCATATGTTGTTTTTTGTACGGAAGTTGCTGGGCTCATGTCCCACAATGGTTGATTCATTGCCAAAGTGCTTGCTGGAACTGGAAGAAGGATCATTGTAGTTTAGCATTTTGGAACATATCATGAATGAGAAGGCAGGCGACATGTACCTGTGTCCCTGGATGCACGTCCTGTTGTTGTAGTTTCCATAGGTTGCTGATTAGCTGCAGCAGAAATGACACGTGGTGTGCGTTGTCGTCGTTTGTAAGCTATCACGACAGCAGGATCTGATGGCTTTTTCATATTAGTCTGAGTTTGAGCTGATGGTGTACTACACATACTCTGGACTTGCCCTATAAGAAGGAGATTTATGCAAATTGAGTTATATGCTTGCAGGCTGAGGTAACCAAGCAACAAAAAATGTGTATCACTGATACCTTCCATAGAAGTGCCGGCAACATCCTTTTTACCAACAGCCTGCTTTGCCTGAGGTGCATGTTTCTTTGTTTTATAGTCAGGGGGTTGATCAACAGAAGCTACTTCTGATGTTCTATGCCTCTTAGCGTCTACCATCATTACAATATTTGATCTCGGACGTTTCATTGTCCACGTTGGATTTCGAGTGACTTCAGTGATATACCTACGGCTCCTTAAATGATAAGGTGTCCGCGGAAAATGAGCTGATATTGGCACACCTGCAGATATAGGAAGAGCGTGGACAGAATGTTTAGCCTGAATTGTGGCTTGTATCACAGAATGTTTAGTCTGAACTGCAGATTGGTACCTTTGTTGCTTGGCTCATTGTCGGGAGATATATCAGTGAAACGAAGCACACGAGGCGCAAGGGGCACCTTTGTTACAATGAGAGTTTCTGCTTCTCCAGGAATGGTAGGTGCTGGCAATCTAGCTTCAGGAGTCTTGTCAACACATGGAGGTTGTTGATCTGTTGATGGGATGACAAACATTAGACATAATGCGAGCGCTGAGTTGTCATTTTAAAAAGGAAAAGGGTATGTTATGTTAAGTACATGGTTGAGAGACTGATTTAGCCATCTGTACAAGAGTGCGTGCGCATGCATTTGCAAATGGCGATCCTTGAGGGAGCTCTGTCTGCAGGGCTGTATCAACAAGCATGAAGTTTAGATATTCTGCTGCTGTTGGTACAATGACAAAGCTAATCAGAGGAAATTTTCCATGACTCACGTGTTACGAATCTTGGGGTGGAATTTGTTTTTTGTAATTCAGAGCCAGTGCAGTCCTGTTTCTCCCTGCGTGCCTTTGCTAATTGTTGAAGCTTGCACCAACTGCCCTGCTGATGTAGCTGGAAGAAGCAAGGGGGGAAGATATAATCAAGTGGTTAGTAATTTTTTAGCGGTGGTAATGAAATGGAGGAAAAAGGAGTGAGATTTTGTCAGGAACGAACATTGAGTAACCACAACAGCTTTTGTAGCGCCGACCAAGGGGCTTGGAGTTAGCCGGACACGTTGTGTGCTCAACCGTGTTTTTTCTGTAGCGGCAATCAAGGCCATGAACTCATCATACATCAGAGAAGCAGCTTCCTCGAGATCGCCACAAATACGATTAACGAGAGTTTTGCAACGCTCTTGGTGTTCAGCAGACAACACCTCATCAGGAGGGCAGTGATTTTCAGCAAAATGCAACACAGCGCTCCGCATCCGAGTGCAGACTCTAGAAGTGATGTAGTGACGGGCAGCAGTCTTGACTGTCTGAATTGGAATCATGGACCCCTGGAGCAGGATTGGATGGATATACCACGACCCTTCAGAGGCCCTTGTTAAAGGTTTTGTCTGTTTGTGCATGGCCATCAGCAATTTTAGTTAGATATCGTTCCTAATGTAATAGATTGATCAGTTTTGAAATGATAGGATTAGGCACTCACCTTCAATCTTTTGTCTGGATCCCTTGCTATAGTAAATATGTCCTTCAAGGTGTCATTGCTATATGCAGATATGCGTGGCCAGATACTGGCTGTCATGTTGGTTTCAAAATCAATCCATTCCGCAAAGAACACCTGAAGGAGATGAGGACAAGAAGTACCTTTTTGCATTAGCTTTTTGCATCTACTTTTTGGTAATCATGCACAAGGATGAAAAGGACCCAATCATAAAGAGCTTTTTTCATTATTCCATACCTGAAGACATAGTTGAAATCCTCCCATTGGGCACGCCCCTATTTTGCTTTTGTTTTTGTAGTGAAGCTGCACATCTTTTGCGTTCTGCATGATGTGGTCAATGATGAACTTCCCCCAGTTAAATGAACCGATTTTATCTGGCTTAATGACACAGTGAAGCACCTCGTCAGGCACTAACCCACAGCTGGCTTGCGGCGCAATCATCGTTGCACACACAAGGAGAGTGTAGCCGACATTTGTTGCATCCAAGTGCTTTTTATTTGTGGAACGCGGATCTATCTTCCTAAGTACTGCCACCTCCTTAACCTGGATTTTCCCTCTTTTGGCCCTTCCCTCTGCCACCCGATCTATCCCAAGTAATTCTAGAACAGCAGCCCGATTTGTATTGATCTCGCTTTGCAGGGTTTCTGATACTAATGGGATGGGCTTAGATCCTGACTTTATCCCCGTAACAAACTCTATAGCTGCTTCATTTAGGGGTCTATTCTGGCCATCTGGGAATGTCATGGTTTTTTTATCTGTATCGATGTTCATAAGCAAACTCCAGTACATCTTGTTGTCTCCTCCACCGGATGCACGAGTCGTTAACAGGGATGCTAGTCCAGTTGGTTTCACCTGTTCGTACACCAGGGGCGAGAGGGTGCCGACGTACGCCGTCGTGAAGCCGAATCGAACATTGGGGATGTCATCAGCGTCAGAGCCTTGCATGCCCGTTGGCTTGTGCGGGCCGCTCCCCTTCCTCCTTGGAACTTCGGCCACCAATGCGTCCGATGCGGCTCGATCTGGGTCGGCACCGTCGCCCTCTTCCAGCGGGGGCATCGTGTTGCTAGCACGTACGGACGAGCTACCAGCTGCATGCAAACACGCCGTAAAAAATGCAATTAGATGCGAGATTAGATGCAAGCTACAGTGCTACGGCGCAAGATCCATCTCAGAGACAGAGAAGAAGAATGCGGAAGCGAAGACATGTACCTCGCTCGATGGAGCTTCACGCTCCGCTAAGCTTTCCGATTCGGTCAGCGGCGTCGAGTCACGTGTATTGCCGCCGTTGCACTGAGGGGCGGGAAGGAGCGCTGTGAGGAGCGCGGAGGGGCTATTGAGGAAGAAGAAAGAAGATGTGGCCTGGATTGCTAGATGCTCCTAGCAGAGCGTGTAGATAAGGCAAGGGCTGGATGCCGGAAGCGAGGCACGCCCACATGCACAGTGTTCAGTTTCACAGGGCCCAGCATCAGCGACGTAACCACTGCACGGTCTCATGGGTTCGGACCAAATTCAACGCACCCGCTTTTTGTTGCCTTACCTCATTTGTATCGACGATGCGGGCTAGAGACAGGGGAAAATAAGGCAAAGGTGGGCACGTGGCGAAGCGTATCTGAGAAGAAGCGCGTGCGTCGGACACACATCCCGGGCTGGGCCAAGCCAGATGAATTGCAGTTGTGGGTTGGTCGGCTGAAATAATGCCGTTCGTTTCCCAAAAGTGCTACTGTATCTCACTGGTCTAGATTTGGCCGGATGCATCAGT
Organism: Aegilops tauschii subsp. strangulata; assembly: GCF_002575655.3. NCBI lineage: Eukaryota > Viridiplantae > Streptophyta > Magnoliopsida > Poales > Poaceae > Aegilops > Aegilops tauschii. The sequence continues at coordinate 75,403,572 of NC_053041.3, forward strand.
CTTGGATTGTGCCAACTGGCTCCCTCGCGGGCAGCACGGACGCATGCATAGACAATTGTCTGTTTGTCCAGGGGATCAGCTCAGATTAATAATGCAGACGGTCCACCATTTGGAGTGTGCTGCCTTGCCTAATGTGTACTTGGCTGTCAGCGCAGCTCATTAAACCATTGTTCGTGGCTGAACACACAAACCTCCTGATTCGTGTGTGGGCGGTGGACAAGGAACTGATTATAACTAAAAAATCATTCATCAACTAAGGAGGGAGTTACTGCTGCTGCAAAAAATACATTAAAATGTCTTTATTGCAAAACATGCATATTACAACAGAAATTCATAAAAAATATATTACAAAACATGCAGTATTTAACCAAAAACTACCACATTTCACGGACATATGACAGAAAACTACCACTTTACGTTTTTGTGCGGAAAACTACCAAATTTGTCCTAAACCGTGGCAAAAAACTACCAACTCGCGTAAGCGCTCGCTTCGCCCGCGCTAACCTCGAATCTGACCGGTTGGGCCCGCGAATCAGTTGCCACGCTGGCAATGGACGGCCGCCGCGCGTTGACGGCCGTTAACGGCCCGTCCGCTGTCGGAACGGCGGCTGTCGGCGGTCCAATAAGTGAGAGCGAGCTCAGGCACTCGCTCAGTCTCTTCCTCCTCGCTCGCTCTCACTCGTCCTCATCCTCTCTCTCTCCCTGGTGCCGTCGCCGTCGCCGCCGCGGCCATTGCTGCTGGTAGAAGTTGAGGATGCCATCTTGGAATGACGAGGAGAGCTCGGACGAGGACACCAACATGGTTTCAATGGATCCTCATCTCTTTGTAAGTGCATAATGGTGGAACAGAGTTAGGGTTAGGGTTAGTTCATCCAAATTGGAGATTCCAATTTGCTTTAGGTTTGATTCGAAGTTTCTTTTGCAGGAAACCCCTGACAGTGTGGTGGAACCAACTTTTTGTGGTTCTTACACTGAATCTGAGCCGACGTGCATGATGCATCATCAGAGGCCGAAGAAGATGGTGGCTTTTGAAGGTGCTTTGACTGGGAGGCGATTCCTGGGTTGTCCTATGCAGCAGGTATTTAATCTGGAACGCTAACTTGTTTTGCTGGTGGAGATGTGTGATGTGTTTTGCTGCTGGAGATGTGTGGTGCAGCATGTGGTGCAGAGATGTGTGATGTGCAGAGATGTCTGCTGTAGTTTACAACTGAAACTTGAAAGTGCCATACATATGCAGAGATCTTTACTGTACTGTGAACTGAATGTATTAGTTAGGTGTTTTCTGAATATAGCTGTTAACTGAAAAAGAACAGAGTTAAATGAATTTATATCTACTGCTAAATATAGCTGTTAACCGAATTTATCTCTGATGCTAAGTCAGGTGATGTGTGCTTACTGTGAAAGAATTATGTTTGCATAATTCAGAGAACATATACTCTGCATATATCATGTGTGGATAACTGACAGTAGTGACATAGTTGGAAGTAGCAAGATGCAATTAGCTTAGATAGTCTGACAAATAACTTAACATATATAGATAGTCTGACATAGATAGATAGTACTGCCATTGCCTGACGAAACTGAACCTAGGAACTTACTGAACTTACGAAAGTTCAGGACTGACGAAACTGAACATTAGTGCATAACTGAAGGTAGCACTTCACTCCTCCTTCTTCAGCTTCTGCAGGCGCTGGGAGTGGCGCACCGCAGTCACGGCCGCCCTCTTCTTCTTGTTCTTCTTGGCCGGCGCCGGCTCCAGCACATCTTCCTCGCCGCCATCTTGTTCTTGCTTCACGACGACGCCGTCTGGGAGATCGGCGACCTCCGTCAGGGCATCCACGTGGATTGGGAGGTTCCTATCCCCCTCCACGGCGTCGAGGACTGGAGCCAGCAGCTGCACTCCAGGCTCGTCGTCGGAGAGGACGACGACCTCATCCACCTCGTCGTCAGATGGCTCGTCCTCATCATCGTCACTGGACTCGCCGTCAGAGTCGTCAGAGGGCCCAAGGACCCATGGATTGCGCCTCTCCCAGTAGGCGTTGTTGATCGGGGCTGGGACAGCGAGCACGGCGTCGGTGACGTGGTCCGCGGCGGCCGGCACCGTGGTGGATGAGCGGTATATCCACCATCGGGGGCGCTGCCTGGGGTCGGGGGAGAGCTGCACCTCGCGCATCGCCCACAGCAGAAGGGTCGGCGGCGGGATGGTGCGACCGGCAGGGAAGGCACGCTGCTTTTCAGCAGCTGTCATCACCTTCACGAGGCCGTGGGCGTGGTTCCTCAGCATCGCCAGACTGGGGAACCAGCACGCGATCTCCCTGTATTGCGCGCGCATCTCCTGGTTGTTGCTGGCGAGAGCTTCGATGGCCAGCTGCCAGTCCATGGCGACGGCGGTGGGGGTGCTTGTCGCCGGCGATTTCGACAGGAGATAGGGGGAAGTGAAGTGGGCGGTGCGAGCGGCGAATGGGCAGAGAGAGTGGTGGGTGGCGTATTAAAGCCGTAGAATCTGAAACGTCTGGTGTTACTCAACGCTGCCGGCTAACAACATATAATAAGTTTGGACGATGCTAGTCAAACAAATCAGAAGCACTAGCCCATTGGTATCGAACGCATGGTTACAACCAACTGGTCCTGGGTTCGAGCCCCAGGCCAGACTTTTTTTGTGCAGATTTCTTTTCTAAAATGAATTTGGCAGTAAATGGCAATGTAACTTCTGACCTGTTTAAATGGCAATGTAAAACAAATAAAACAAGTTAAAACAATTTCAAAATGCACCTAAACAAGTTAAAAAAATATCTCATTCTTCATCTATCGTTGCTCTTTCTAGACAATCATGGGTACGCTTATAAATCTATTCCACAAGATCATAGTGTCCTTCATCCATGTCTTATGCCTGAATTAATAATGTTTGATATGCATTTACAGGTGCATATGAAAGAAAACCCGTAGCCATAGCTATTATGAAAGAAAAGAAAAGACAAAAGTCCAAATCCAATGGATATGCATTTACACGTGCCATAGCTATTATGAAATAAATTACTCATAATTTACGACAGAGTGAAACAGAACCTAGATCCAGGGTTGCACAGACGGTCAACTTCGTCAACTAGATACCATACAATCCACCTAGCCGTGGTGGGAGATACAGTTATATTTCAATACAAATCTAACTCAATACCACCCACATGCTCGGATTTGCCTAATACAGCGCTAAAGGGGGAAACGGAAAGAGTCTTATTTTAGTTGACCGGCTAATCTCATCTACGGTTTCTACCATCTTAGCAGATGTTAAGAAAACCCTTAGGTTTTTCATTCGTGCAGGTGTGCCCGCTTAGCTGGTGTAGCGCCATCGTCGTTGTCCGTACTGGATCCACGGACGAATCTGGTAGTTGACTCGCAACAGCTGCTCGTGCTTGTGGGGTCGTCATCGCCAGCTAAAACATGTTCTTCTGGATCATATGTAGCCATCCCCTCGACCGCTGAAAGACGAGATTCGACTTCAGGTTCTTCTGCCTGATCTCCATCCGCCATTGAGAGGCCATCAGCCCTCCCGTGAACTGATTCCTACATGCAGAAGCCAAAACTTTTTTATATCTGCATTATTACTGCCAGAACATGCGAAAGGGGAAGAACAGACCAGAAACAACAAAGATCATATGTACATACCGCGATCAAAGAGCAGCTGCGGGAGAGAACATCATGATGCGGATCACTGCCGCTCGACTGATCTCGCTTGTGGACCAATCGAATGCCGACCGAAGCAGATCTTGATGACACATGCGCATCAGATTGTGCGCTCGATAGAGCTGCAGACATATCTATACTCGTATGCGGTACGCACACACCGATTTGCTTTTAGCACACCTCGCTCACAAGCAGCAGGATGTAGAGGGCTTGGGGGATTAGGGTGGCAAGTGGTGGAGGTTGGTGTGAAAGACGGGAGTGCTGCACGAGAGGCAAGGTATCGGTCTTTAAGTACAACGTGGTTCCCCGAGCGCGCTCGTTCTGTATGAAATTCAAACGGCGGGCGGTTCGCGCTCAGCGCACTCATCAGGGTATGTGTTCACAGCTGGCATCCACGCCAGTGATACGATGTTAATGCTGCATGCGAGTACTAAGGTAGAAGTTAATATATACAATCGGGAGAATAAACTTACAGAAAAATAAACTTCCATTCTGAAAATACAGAGCACAAAACTTGTTCAGTCCACAATTAAGTTAGAAGATTTGTGGCACACAGCGACAAATGTTGTGTCTTATTACAGAGAGTTATGATCTATTGGCTGCAAAGCCCTCAACATCGTGGATCCCATGACTTCAAACCAAAGCACTAATTCTATTTGTGTCTATATCAGTGTTGGCAGCAATATGGAGAACAACTTTTGGGTTGTTGCAGGTGTTTCTCCTATGGCCACCGACGCCGCAATTTGAGCATTTTGCCTCCTTCCTTTCCTTCTGAGGAAGATCACCTCTTTGCGGACAAGTTGTGCTCTTGTGTCCGGGTTCGCGGCATATGCTGCAGAAACGAGTGTGCTTTCTTGTGCTGCACTTCTCAACATCTTCACCGGTTTTGCACTGTTTTAACCTTTTGCTTTTTGCACCCCGATCATCGTATGGAGGTTTATCTCTGCTGGTGGTAGGTCGTCCGGCTTTCCTTTTACGCTCTGGTGCTTTCAACCCTACAAAATCACCAATAGCACTGCCTTCTGCATCACTTGTATTGCTGTTCGTGTATGCGATTGCTGGAACGGCTTCCTTGTCTTTAAGTTGCATCCGCTGAGTTCTGTCCTCCAATCCCATGCCATCACGGACAGCAGCTACAGGAGTTAGCTTATCCATTGTTATCTTGAGCATTTCCATTGCAATCCCATATGCTTCTGGATTTGCATCCCCTAACCTCACGACTTCAAGTGCATGGCTGTAGAGATTTGAATGTTACTGACTTTACAGAAATGCTATCCTTCTGAAGGTATGAGAGATGGGCTGGCAGTATATCTCGTGCATCTTTCGTCCAACGTTTGAGAATATGCTTCTCTGGTATGTGATCTATGCCGATGAAATCCAGTACCTGTCACACATAGGTGGTGTTTCATCATGCAGGCATTCAAAAGAGAACTTTGCAGATATTTTATCAGCAGCATGGGGCAGGGTATCACCTTGACAGCATGGCAGCAGAGCAGGCCAGTGTGCTCAAAATTGCCGCATTCACATAACACTTGTGGTCCATCACCAACCAGTTCTACCTTATATAGAATCCTGCACCACATTTCATGTTTTTCTGGATGGTGTCGTCTGACAAAGTATGTTTTACCTTTTTCAACTTCTTCAACTCTGTACTGTGATGCTTCATATGTGATTTGGCCAAACATGTCAAATATAGCTCGAGTGTACACCTTGCTGGCATGATGCTCCAAGGGTGTGTTCATTCTCATTACAGGGGACACCTGAAAAAGCAGACATTGTATTATGAAGATGACATGACATCACCCACTAACAAAATCCGAGCAACACTTTCTAAAAAACTTACTATTTTCGTCCTCCTCTCTTCATAGTTCTCACTTGCCTCTCTATCAAAAAGAAGCCGCATGTACTGACGAACAAATAGATGCATTGGACAACTAGCTGGAACATAAGTCTTCAACATGTGGTTGGCACTTTCACTGCACTGCGTACTGGTCATCTTAGCACAAAACTTGCCATGGAAATATGGCTTCGCCCATTTCTCTCTTGTCTCATATATCTGGGTGAGATAATTGTTCTTATGCAGACCATATGTGTCAATCATCTGCTCCCATGCCGATTCAAATTCGTCTACTGTCAACATGTGTTGTACTATTTTGTGGAAATCTGACTTGAATTTGCTGCGCTTCATGTAATATGATCCAAGATATTCCTTTGCTTTTTTTAGCACATGCCATTTGCACCATCGATGTGTTGTGTCAGGCATAACTTTCGGAATAGCTAATTCCATTGCTCTGCATTGGTCTACAAGAAAAATCGGAAGTCATCATATTATGTCAGTACAGTGATACCACAGTGTTCTACAATACAAGAGATTAAGCAAAATATCTTATTCCATTCCTCACCGGTTAGTATTGTTTGTGGATGCTTCCCACCCATCATGCGGATGAATTCAGCAAACACCCACTGGAAACTTTCCTCTGTCTCGTCCCTGATCAGCACACCAGCAAAGATCACACTCTGGAAGTGATTGTTGACTCCAACGAACAGCCCAAATGGCATGTCATACATGTTTGTACGGTAAGTTGTATCAAAGGTTATTTCATCTCCAAAGTAGTAGTATTGTGCTCTGCTGGCACCAGTTGACCATAACAGATTGCGTATGCGGCTTTCTTCGTCAGGCTGTACTCTGTAGTACAACCCAGAATCTTTTGCTCCTAACTCTGCAAAAACATCCATTGTCTTCTTTACATCATTATCAGCTTGTTCACGACTGATCTTGCCACACAACCCTCGGAGAGCTCTTTTGCTGAACGGTACATTGCTCATTGAACCGAAGAAACTTCCGATTATATTGTAAACTTTGCCAACGCTAATGTTGTTTTCACGGAGTTGTTTAATCACATCACGTGTGTATATATCAATATGCTTGTGTGAAGGCCAGTAAACTTTCTCACCACATCTTTCAGTGAGAGCATGGTTGTGATCTGTCCTGTACTCATTTATATACCAGCCATTATCGGCTGAACGCAGCAGCCGTATCATAGCAGGGCATCTACATCGGCATGTACGTTTGTTATCCTTCTTTGGTATTCCCTGAAAACGTTAAAAAAACTTACAGCACAGTGATTGTCAATAACATCTTCACTCATAGGCAGTGATACGAGACAGTAAATGACTACTCACCGAACATCCACAAACTATCTCCTGCATGCATTTGGTTCTTTCAACATTTAGCCGGCTTTTGCCATATCTTACTCCAAACCCAACCTCCCATGAATATAGATTGTAGTAATCATAAGCTTCACCCAGTGTATCAAAGTTCCTCCCCACAGCAGGAACTATGACAGTTTCAGTTTTGTTTTCTGCATAGCTTCGCAGTGTTAGTTCCAGCGCACTCATCCTAGCAGCACATGGGGGTCTTTCGTCAGGTACATGCCCAACTTGGATTCTGCATGTACAGAGATGTATATTTTCAGAATTTTTGTTCACTTAGCTGTTTTAGCACACGACATGCACATGGAGCAACAAATAGTACACACATCAAACGCAATAAACCCAATGCCGTGCAGATGTACCTCTTCGTCCAGCCAGGGGCTTCAGGGTTGTCTTTCCCTGTAGACTGCTCTGAAGCTGCTGCAGAGAGCGCTACTGCTTCGCAAGTGCTATTCAGATCCGTTTCCATGGCTACTATGGCATCTCCCGCTTCTGCAATGCTGGATTCAGCAGGCCCGCACATTGGCGCTTGGTTCGCACCGTGTTTCAACAGCGCCTCTGCTCCGGGCAGATCCGGCAGTCGAAATCTATTTCAAACAGGACGAGTATGAAAGTAAGGAATTGATCTATCCTAACACAAAGAACATAAAGTGGGAGCGGCAAGGTTCACCTGTCAACTGGATCCGACAAGAAATTGATTTCCTCCTCTCCGGCGGTCGCGACCTCCATAGCCATGAGCTCCTCGCTATCGCCACCGTCCCAGGGAAGAAGATAGATCTGCTTTTACTTTTGAGAGCCGGACGGACGGCGGTGGCCCACATTACAGTATTCACCCACGCATCCGGCACGAGGCGTTTATGTAACGGACGCACGAGACGGATTCGTAACATGAGCAGTCTCAACCCATCTGTACCAACAGAACAATAATATCGTGTACCGAATCTCCCCCGTTAGTCTCGACGTCACCGTTTCGGCAACTCGCTTGCGAACGTACGTAACAAGGATTTGTACATACGGTTGCATTTAATACTATACGCCACGCGTCGCCGCTCCGTCCTTGCCAGATAGCAGGAGCGCGCGAGCTTGTCCGCGCCATCGCCGCTCTCCACACTTATGTTACTACCCACTATGAATGTAGTAATATAGTCTAGAGATATGTGTATGTTACTCTCCACTGTGTCTAGTCTTAGTGTGTGAGACAAATCCTAACTGGTAGGAACAGTTGCTAAAGTGTGACGCAAAATTCAACTGCTGATGAGGTCGGGTGTCTTTTTGGGTTCTGTCATGTATTTTCTCTTTTCTTTCACAAGCATGCCAATTTGTACATTCTTTTCTTTATGAGAAGACAATGCTCATGGCAGTTGCTAGAAAAAACATTCACCACTCCCAAATTGCTATATGCATTTATGCTAGCACTGAAGGTAAGCATGAAGGCAAATGGAACATCAACGTCAATGATACTCAAATTGGAAGAGACCTGCAGGGGAGGTGTGATTGTGGTGGATAATCCATCATTAGGAAATGAGTGTACCATAATTATTTGGACTTATGGTTCGCATTTTAGACCCTAAACAAGGTTCAAATTTAGATTTGAAATATCAAAATGTGAAATTAAGTGGTTATGGTGAACAATGGTCTCCATGAGGATCAATATTCGAAAAAATCACTAAACTTGGAGCTACAGGTAAAATGTTATAAAGGTTTGAGGTTAGAGGGGCATTTCTGGAGAAGTTACATAAATTAATTTTGCTGAAAAAATTAAAATTAACATGGGACATGTGGCTTGATTCAATTGGCTGATACTGGTTTGGGACATTGTATTTGGATTTGTAGGGGCTCGGACGGCTGGATTTTGGCCACGTTGCGTCACCACATGCACTGGTACCAGTTCACTGAGATCTATTCTCGTGCGTCCATGCGAGATCAAATGACTGAGGAAAATGGGATCTCACCTAGTGGCGATTAGGTTGTCGGAGATGGCACGGTGAGGGCGGTGGCTCTCGGGATTCGCCACGGGCGTCCTCTTCGCTCATCCTCGGGCAACGGAAGGACTCGACAGGGTGCAACTCGGTGAGGTAATCATGATCGTGACGTCAACATCATCAACTGCCTCCTTTAGTGATGGCGACGAGCAGCTAGAGTTGCGGAAATTTGATCCTCCTCGGGTCATTTCCGTTGTGCTCGTTATGACGCATTCCTGGACGAAGCATAGGGTGAGGAAAGAGCTAGGATCATGGCGAGTTGAACATGGGAAAAGAGAGGGTTGATTGCTCATGTACTATGCCGAGATCTCTCACTGGATCAGTGGGGAGGCAATGATGGTTATCTGAGCTCATAATCGTGTGACCTGACAGCGATGAGGTGGCGATTTTTCCCACCTTCAAAAGAATGAAGCATAGATAGATATAGAGCCTTCGCTCAAAATTTCCGAAAGGTAACTATCCCGATTTCATATATGAAATCTATAGAATCCTTGGAAAAGACTTTTTCCAAAGAAAAAAGAACTTACTATCTTTGGGATCTGATACTACACCGCTGCTTAATCCCTTAGTGGATCGGCTCTAAGGGGATTCCTAAATTTTGCCCCATATCATGGGATAAGTAAGCAAATTTTTTAGTTGTATCGACCCGAGCCGGGAGTCGATAGAGGGGGACCTAAGGGTTTTATAGGGGCGGGCAGGAGGTCATAGGAGGCATCATTGCAATGTGGGGTGGTGGCCGGCGATTTCGACGTTGTGTGGGTCGTGCGTGTGAGGTGGACGACTGGTGTGACATGTGGGGCCGGTGAGGGGTGGCACGGGGCGGCTATCAGTTGTCAGATCTTTATAAAATGAGGTGTGCTCGCCATACGGAAATGGGCCACGAGCCTTGGGTTGGGCTGCGGTGTGGCGTGTTGTGCTCGCCTGTTGACCGTACGATAGGGTTAGGGTAGTGGGTTGGGTTGGATAGACTATGAATTCTTTTCCTTTTTATTGTTCCCTTTTGACTTTGAATTTTATTCAAAGATTAATTTTGGTCCAAATCTTTTGGGAGAAGTTTCACAGAGGTCCACCTAATATTTGGGACCTAGGGAAAAATTTTGAACCCAAAAAAACTAAATAAAAGGTCATACACATTTTTATAAGCTCAATTTGGCAATATAAATAACCCATAAAAATAATTTTAGGGTTCGACTTATTTTGAGCTAAAAATAGCAATCAATTCGATCAACTCCTAGTGAAAACAAGCTATGATCAAGTAATCACAAGAAAAATGCAAAATTAATAATTAATTAACCCCAATTTAATTATTCACATTCCTAAATTGGGCAAATTTTGGGATGTGACAGTATTACATTGTTACCAACTAACACTTAAAATGCATCCAAAATAAATATTCATCCAAAATAGTTTATGCCTATTACCTAAAGTTTTCTTGCAATATTGCTAGATGTATACTTTCTGGATGATATAAGAGTGCTGAAATTTATAGAAGAATTTAGTAATCAAAAACTAGTGCAAAGCTCTGAAGGTACTAGATCAACTCAATAAAATTTTACTAACTACCATGTCAAACTCACAAAGGATAAATCCCAGATAATTTATACTCCTAAACAATGTCCATCCGATCATTATCAATAACCATGTTGAAACAATTGAGATGGACTATTGATTCATTTATAAAGCTTTATCAATTATCATGGCAAAATCTTCTAGGACATATGTTTCTTATACGATAGAGACATACCTTATTCTATGCATTGATTTGAATCACACCGTGACCGCCAGGCACGATGAGGCCTTCTTTCAGTGACTTGGCCTCACACCTCTCGGCATCGCCGCATGGGGGCTGGCGATGAGGTGTCTCCTAACTCCAGCCGTAATGTTGTTGTCTAGGGAAAGGGAGTAGAAGTAGCTTGCTAGCGCCTAGCGCTAAAGATCATGATAGCCAAACAGAAATTGTGAAAATTCCGATAACAATGTGAACACGAATTAACTTCAGTGTACTCACACGAGCAAGTTAGACATCAGCAGCAATCTACGAATTCAGTGACATTTGCCCAGCTCAGATAATTCGATTGTGTCGATTTCTTTTCACTTCGAGTTTAGAAACCTTTTCATCAAGAAAGAAAGGTTTTGGAGCTTTAGATCCGTCGATGTGCCTTTGTCTAGTTCATGTCTATATGATCCGAGGTTTTCTCATTAATTGCAATTTTTGTACAACTTTGTGAAGAAACCATCCCTTGAAAAAGAATCATATTATTCCAGTATAACATTTCCTGTGATGATGAACAAATTTGATACTCAGTGTTTCTTCTATATTTTTGATGCCATACATGGATACATAAAGAAGGTGTACAATAACTAGATATGTGTTTAAGATGTATCTGCAACAAAGTCTTGTATCACAGTCCGTACCGCAATAGGAATTCTCACCGAGCGAGTGCCTCCGGCTGACCATGTCAAGCTCCCAAAAGTGTACCCTCCTTGTACTCTCTGCCTTGCTGTGAATCTCACCATAAACTTCGCGCTTTTATTACCGCCTTGGGTGAAACGGATCACAGATGGCTCCACGAGCACATCTATCCCCGCTGGAGCTTCAACAACTAAATGATGTGTTGCTTCGCTGGCCCAACATTAGTAACAGTGCGCTGAAGCATGACAGGGTCCTTGAGGTTCGGCACGGCGATGGATGGGACGTTAATATTGAGGTAGTAGGACTCGCAGCCGTCTTGTTGTATTCCCTTGCATCCACATCGTAAACCAAGCCAGGGTCAACGGCCCTATCTGGGTTCATGTGGCCACCACCAAAGTCGAAGGGGTCGGCTAGTTTCCTTGGGACCCCTTCTGCTTGGATCGGCATCCCAAAATGATCGGTCACATACGCTACAACCAATGCCAAGGAACAATCTAGTCAGTGATATATTCTAAAGAGTTAGTTTGATGTGTTTTTTTTTTGTTTCAATGTACGTATACCTGTGGTGACGATTGCGGACTTGATCATGGCAGGTGACCAGTCAGGATGAACCGACTTGAGCAGCGGGGTCACCGCAGAGACATGCGGGCACGCCATGGATGTCCCCGAGCTGAAGGCATACGAGCTGCCCGAAGCTACCAAGATGCTGACACCAGGTGCAGTAATGTCGGGCTGTTCAAGCATGTGTATCGAGAGTTAGATATGCATGACTTCAGTTCTAAAAAACTAGAGAGGCAAGGTAACAAACCGACAATGGCACAAATTCAATTATTTGTCTCAAGTTATGTTGATAATAATATGAGCATAAATACCTTGAGTATGCTAGGGAACAACAGGCTTGGACCTCTGGACGAGAAGGAGGCGATCCTTGGTGACAACACCCCGTTTCCGACAATGCTTACTGCCAGCGACACCTTCACCACCGGATTCCTAAACACATGACACAGACATGAATTAGTTCTTAGATAAGAAGGTACATATGTTCACCCTTCAGTTTTAAACAGTGTGACAAATTCTCACTCAGTCATCTCCCAGTAGAAGTAAATTCTATGTGCGATCTCGAAATCCACCAGCGCGCAAGGCATGAATCCCTTGCACCCAGCCAGGTTGTCAAGATTGTTGGCGGTGTACTGCGCAAAGATGAGGCCCTTGGCCCCTGCCTCGACAGTAGTCTTGATGGCCAAAGGGAGTGCTTGCTTGGGCGGCGTGGTGGCTGCCTGGGCTGGTGCATAACAGAGGACGGTTTTGCCAGTGACATTGCTCAACGCCAGTGATTCGGCGTCGCAGCTGCACATAAGTTTTAAAATTGAACATGTGGCTCCATAAAAGCGTGTCATTTACTATCAAACAAATGTCGTCAAGCCGACTGGTTTCTTTCATTACCTCAGCACATGAACAAGGTCCTGAAATCCGCTGTTGTTCATAGCCGCATTGTAGTTTAGAGATTGCCCCTGCGTTTGAAATCAACCATCACAGATTAAAGAGCAAGTTAATCAAGGAAAGCTATGGGATATGCTATAGTTGATGGAGAACCAGCAAGTCCTCCTATATATTGAATGGATTACAAAAACCGTATAGACGAAAAACTGCGCGTAAGTTTATGAGCAGTGCTATTCGTACGTAAAACTTTTACGTACTTTTTGCGCATATATAAGACTCGGCAGCGGACGGTTGGCAAAAGATCAGGGGGTGCCGGGGTCGTTACAATCTAAAAGCAACTAGTACGTAGAGTAAGCATACAGATTTTACGTTGGAATAGTATTTTCCTAAGTTTATTTAGCAAAACTATGTGTAAATTTGTGCACGCTATAGGGAAACACCAACTTGACTAAACATATTGATGATACTATTTTGTTTTTGGAGTACATTTTATCCAGTATTAACATTTTTCTTTTTTTTTCTCTAATATATTCCATGAGATACTTCGCTATTTAGGATATGGCACAAAATGAAAAATGGTTTACATATTTTTTGAAATAAAAGTGAGAAACTGTTTGGTACGTACCACAAGCTTTTCTTTGTTTCCTATCGATATCAACGTCGGGAAAGAACGGTCAATCGTGCTAGCGGCAACCGTCGTAACCCATGGTTCTGCATTAGTTACAGTCTGCGGCACAGGTCCATCATTCCCTCCACTGAACACAACGGATGTCCCTCTTTGTACAGCATGCAGTGTCCCAGGAATCTCCTTACCAACACTTCCAATCGATAGTGACATGACATCCACGCCATCATATATGGCATCGTCGATGGCTGCGAGGACGGCTGCATCAGGGCACCCACCCACCCAGCATGCCTTGTAGATACCAAGCCGTGCACGTGGTGCCCCGCCCCGTGCCACGCCCATGGCTAGGCTTCCGTAGCTCACACCTTGCACTTCTCCGCCAGCGATAGTCGATGCGACGTGTGTGCCATGGCCGTTTGAAGTCCCGGGGCGACTTATAGTTGCCCTTTAGCGACGCAGGACTGCTGCCTTGGCTATACCACCGCGCGCCGATGATCTTTTTGTTGCAACTTGTGGCATTGAACTCGTGGCTAGTTTGGCATTTCCCTTTCCACCGTGCCGGCACAGGGCCATACCCGTTGTCGTCAAAACTTCGTGATTCGGGCCATATGCCTATTAATAAGCATGCATATGCATGGAGTTAGCTGATTCCCCGGCTTGGGATTTCTCGTGCTTTAGATTTGAGCTTAAGGATGAGATTACAAACCTGAATCAATCACTCCCACAATGGCATCTTCACCGTACTTTGCTTTTTTGAGGAGTCTCGATTGGTGTGGTTGTTGGTTATGGTCAAGTCCAAGGAAGTCCCAGCTCCGAGTTGTTTGTGTTTTGTGAAAAGTGTTAGGCTTCACAGTGACAACTTCGGGAAATTCTACATTCGGACATGTTGATTAGCTTATGTGAATCATGCAAGTAGAATGCCTCAGCTTGGGACTAGGTGAGCATCACCGCGAACCCAGAAAATCCATGCTTGTAACTGTATACTATCGACCTCAAGGCTTCATCCTTGCTGTTATTGCAAGTAAAATGAAAGGTGAGCGTAAATCACGGCGGTTTCCTGCTAATATGTCTATGATGCAATATGAACTTGTAGCTAGTACCTTCCCAAAACAGATGTTAGTATGTCATGGTGAGACGCGATGACCACGGACGGGTCATCATGCTTCTTCTCCCCCATATAGACGATATAGAGCTGAAGTTCATTTTGTTGCATAAGTTTTCAACAAACAATGTCTGAGGAAGGGAAGCAGGTAATCCAGACAGGAAGCAAATTGAAGAGGACTGGCGTATGCATCTTACCTTGCTCGAGGTGTTAGCTGAAAGAGGCAGCAATGCCACCAGTAGGAGAGCACCGCAGAATGCTGTTCTGGAATCCATGTCTGATATGAGGAAGAGTGCTATGTTCTCTTGTGTTCCCTCGCTTGTATGTATATATAGCAGCCAGGAACAATCTTTTTCTTTTCTTCTTCTTTTCCAAAAAGGAGGTTGAAACTGAAACCCCCCGCCGCCAGGAACTTTCATGGAGGTACAAGAACAGTTCAAGCTGATTTGTCTGCGTGTTCTTTTTTCTTTTGTAGGGATTACGCGTGACAAATTAAGAAAAGACTTCGTCTCCTTGAATAGAAACTGATGAAGAAGCACCGTGCTTTTATCAGGTCCGCCAGGATTAAAGACACCACTACCACCATACCGGCCGGATAGGTATGTATATTAACTCTGGTCTCTGTCGTAATGACCTGATCAACTCTCAGACAAGCTTCCGCGGCTCATCACTCGTTAGGCACAAAACAGGGATGGTTGTCTTTGATTTAAGGACAATATTATTTTTAGACCTTCTATTAGACAACTGCTCATGCGTCGTAATGGCGGCATAATTTACTGAAAAAAGGCTTTCGCCCCATTTTACATATAAAGCAATTGTCAAGCAACAAGATCCAAGAGTACGACCTAACGCGCAACACAGAGAGTACAAGCACGAAAGTACGAAAGGGGGTTCTGCCGAGGGCACTACTCATTGTTGACCTCCATGTTTGAGTGAGTTTTTTTTGTATTTACCTAATAT
Organism: Aegilops tauschii subsp. strangulata; assembly: GCF_002575655.3. Classification (NCBI taxonomy): domain Eukaryota; kingdom Viridiplantae; phylum Streptophyta; class Magnoliopsida; order Poales; family Poaceae; genus Aegilops; species Aegilops tauschii. The sequence goes on from NC_053041.3 coordinate 75,418,988, forward strand.
TTTATTTTTAACATGATTGCCTAGTCCGTTGATCTGACACCTCATCTAGAGTTCTAGACGTTAGGGTCGCCGGCTCGTCTCTATGTTGAATTCACTCACGTCTTGTCAAGACAACAAGTCGCGCCTCAGCACAAGACGAGGTCAGCAGCACCAAGAGTCCAAGATATGACACGCCATGTCGGCACCTTGCACTTTTTTGCGCACACCTCAGTAATAAGGAGGCGTCTCTCCCATTGAATTAATGACGATGGCAGCTCCGTGGTGTTAATCCCAGCGATCCTATCCCTCTATGATGTCTCTTCTTGACTTCTTCTATGGATTTCAGTCGCACCATCGTGACCGCGAGGCACGATGCGGCCTTCTTTCCGCGAACTGGCCTCTTGCCTCTCGACATCGCCTCATGGTGGCTAGCGATGGGGCATCTCTAGACTCAGGCCGAAGTGCTATTTTCCAGGGAGCGGGAGTAGAAAAATCTTGCGAGCGCCTAGCGCCTAGCGCCATGGGTCGGGTGAAGCATGAGCTAGGTAGTAGGTAGGGCTAGCGATGCAGATGGTTTGTAAAAAAAGACAGATGGGGATCGATGCCTAGTCTAGATGCAAAGGGCGATCACATCTAGCGACTCGACGGCATGGCTTTCCGCATCCCTCCCGTGTGTAGGCCATTTAAAAAAAAAGAGGACCCTCTGCCTCTGCATTGAGCAACGCATACCACCATTTTATAATAGAAAAAAAATATGTTTTTGGTCTCTCAAGTTTTTCAGAGGTATAGACTTGGTCTCTTTAAGCGTTTTTGATACACATTTGATACTTTTCAAGTCTCAAAACTGGGTAAGTTTAGTTCAAAACCAGATTTTGATCACTTTGGTCGGGTTTGATTGTCCATATTTTGACCGGGTGAACAGTAAATCCAAAAAAATATAAAAGAAACCCTAGATCAAACAACTCGTATGACATTCATGCCTGAGCTAGACATTCCAAACTATTTTCTTTCTGCTGTTTTACTACTTACAGTTTTATTTCCAATATTTCTTCTACTCTCAGAAGAAGCATCCAACTTTATGAGTCATGTGAGCCTCAAACTTTCCTAGACATGTAAGACTTACTACATTCTTCGGAATTGTTCTTTCTCTTTAAATTCTCGCCATCAACACATGACTGGTGATGGCTCGTGTCCGCGTCAGTTTTTCCCCGAAGAGAAAGTGATGATGCAGCACAGCTATGGTAGGTATTTCCCTCAGTGATGAAACTAAGGTTATCGAACCAGTTGGAGAACCAAGCAACACTATGTAAACGGTACCTGCACACAAAGAACAAATACTTGCAACCCGACGCGTAAGAGGGGTTGTCAATCCCTCCCCGGTAAAAAATTGGTAAATATATAATTTGGTAGATGCAAATAGAATAACGGCAAATAAAATTCAGCGAGGTATTTTTGGGATTTTGATAATGTAGTTCTGAAAATAAAAGATGCAAATAAATAAAAAGGCAAATAGCAATATAGATCTGAAAATATATGATGGGAAAATAGACCCAGGGACCGTAGATTTCACTAGTGGCTCCTCTCGAGAAAATAGCATACGGTGGGTAAACAAATTACTGTTGGGCAATTGATAGAACTTCAAATAATTATGACGATATCCAGGCAATGATCATTATATAGGCATCACGTCCAAGATTAGTAGACCGACTTATGCCTGCATCTACTACTATTACTCCACACATCAACCGCTATCCAGCATGCATCTAGTGTATTAAGTTCATGGAGAAACGGAGTAATGCAATAAGAACGATGACATGATGTAGACAAGATCTATTCATGTAGGAATAGACCCCATCTTGTTATCCTTAATGGCAACGATAAATACGTGTCTTGCTGCCCCTTCTGTCACTAGGAAAGAATACCGCACGACCGAACCCATCACCAAGCACCTCTTCCCATGGCAAGAAAAATCGATCTAGTTGGCCTAACTAAACCAAAGATTCGAAGAAGTAATACGAGGCTATAAGTAATCATGCATATAATAGATCAAAAAACTCAAATAACTTTCATGGATAAATAGATCTGATCATAAACTCAAAGTTCATCGGATCCCAACAAACACACCGCAAAGAGAGTTACATCGAATAGATCTCCAAGAGACCATTGCATTGAGAATCAAAAGAGAGAAGAAACCATCTAGCTAATGCCTAAGGACCCGTAGGTCTACAATGAACTACTCACGTATCATCGGAGAGGCACCAATGAGGATGATGAACCCATTTGTGATGGTGTCTAGATTGGATCTCCTGGTTCTGGAACTTGTGGCGGCTGGAATTGTGTTTCGTCGACTCCCTTAGGGTTTCTGGAATATTTGGGTATTTATAGGGCGAAGAGGCGGCGCGGGAGGCCACAGAGGTGGGCACAACCCACCAGGGCGCGCCTGGCCCCCGAGGTGCACCCAGGTGGGTTGTACCCCCCTCGGGGCACCCCTCTGGTACTTCTTTGGCCCATCCCGTGTCTTCTGGCCCAGAAAAATTCTTCAAAAAGTTTCACTACGTTTGGACTCCGTTTGGTACTAATATTCTGCGAAGTAAAAAACAAGCAAAAACAGCAACTAGCACTGGGCACTATGTCAATAGGTTAGTCCCAAAAAATGATATAAAGTCGCTATAAAATGATTGTAAAACATCCAAGAATGATGATATAATAGCATGGAAGAATAAAAAATTATAGATACGTTAGAGACGTATCAACTGGCATTCTTCCGGATCCTATATGTTTCAGTCTTAAACATAACTGAACACTTCACTAGCATTTGCAAGCAAACACTTCTTTACATATCACATATCTTTTAGCCTTTGTTTGTTTCTGAAAACAATTTCTAGTTTCCAGAATATCACATGGCTATCCCAAACATTTTGAAGTTCGGATTTCTTGGATGCAATTCGACCGTAATGGGATTATAGCCTTTGGATCTAAGGACTTGAGTCTCATCAATTGCGTATTGTAATTTGTAAGCATGCAATATGACAGAAATCCTTCTCGACACTCTAGAAGATGATCCTCTCATGACGTTTACCAATTGTAAAGATTCAACCAGATAATAAAGCAGCTAATCAATTTCAGCAGGAAAGGTGGAACCGCAAGCCATTATTTTGTAACTATAATGCAAACTACACATAGACAATTTTTATAATTATTTGCACGAGTGATTAAACTTATTTAGTTCATAATTGTGCTCGCGCTCAAACCAATATCTCTCGTAATTGATTTTTGAGTGATTCAAGATCCATATCTTCGCCATTGATGTGTGAATCAATAATGACATGAAATTTAATTAGTAGGCCAACTTGTCGATCACATCTCTATGTGACTCTTGTTCATCTTTCAATGCTTGTGCTCCGAGCTCATGACAATCCTACTAGAATTTCAAGACAACCAAGTGTTTTCGCGGTGAGGTCTGACCTTCGCCGACCTTACACCTCATAATTCGTTTGTACTCATGTGTACATGTCGTAACCTGAAAAGCTACGTGTTATAGACGGTGCTACATTAAGAAGACCACAACAACTTGATATTTTAAGTGAGAGATGACCCTAATAAAAACTACTAGTGTGCAATCAAAAGGGTGCAAACAAAAAGGGATAAACTTCTTAGACAATTCATAATAGCATGATATGGTATAGCCCTGGACGCCAGAGAAGTCCTCTCCGTCTTTGCGAAATTCTAGTCAAAAGCGTTGTCGTGGCAGCAGAAAATGGTGTCTTGGTAGCAGTTTTAACAAATCAGATTTTAGGAAAAACTGTTTGTCGTGGCAACATGAAAACGATGTCATGGCGGCAGTTTTTAAAACCACTGCCATGGCATTGACAAAAACAGATTTATGTTAAAACCGCTTGTCATGGCAACTTGAAAATGGTGTCGTGGCAGCAATTTTGAAAATCGCCGTTGTGGTAACAGGTTCTTTAGCTTTTCTTCTCTATTGTCTTGTAAAGCCTCCTTGCACCAGGGTCCTCCTCTGCAAGCTTGTCACCGCCATATGTAATCACAAGCTATCTCTATAGCTACTCTATTACATCAAATTTTGACACGCAGGTTATTAAAGTGACAATCCTGTGGCTCCAGGCATCATGCCGTACTGTGACGCGCAGACCACCTAAACATTACAACATATAACCATCTCATACATAAAATCATTACCATGATAAAGGCTATACCACATCACATGCAACCTATAAAACCAAGTTAGAAGTCCTCTAATCGGTTTAGCAAAATTTTAATTTATGTGGCTCCTAGTGTTTCGGAGAACACAGCTACCTATGTCCACCATCAAGTATGATTATTCTTATTGCTAGATTAATTTTGCGATGTGTGTGAGGGAAGAGACTTAATTAAAAATCTCTAGGACCATACTAAACTTCGTCAATACGTAGACGTCCTCTAATTGGTTTAGCAAAATTTTAATTTATGTGGCTCCTAGGGTTTTGGAGAACACTAGCCACCTACGTCCACCATCGTGTATGATTATTCTTGTTGCTAGATTAACTTTGCGAGGTGTGTCGGGAAAGAGCCTTAATTAAAAATATCTAGCCCCACACTAAACTTCGTCAATATGTGTGGCCCCCGTGTAGATCAAAATCTACATGCCCTCTCGTGTTTGCCATTGTTCACTATTCTTGACTATGATGTAGCCCAAAGAACTGTTAGGAGATTAGTGATAGCGAGAATCGCCGATTGCCAGAACTTTCTAACAAAACTACATCATGTCGTTAATGAACTGAAACGAAGCAACACTCAAGGGAAGCATACAAGAACATCAAGTACAAGATTGCATCTAACACGATAGATCTTATCTTCTACTCGCATAATTTTATTAAGCTCTGGAACACATCTAGTTCATAATTCTTTTTAGCAACAGATCAAATTCATTCCTAAAAACTTGGTGTAATACCCTCACAATCACATGTGATCTAGCTCGAAACATGCATCTATTCATAGAACCCCTCATGATGCCACGGTTGGAAAACATAATAGAAAACAAAAAATTGCCCTACGATCACAATCCCAGGAACATTATGAAGATGCATTAGAAGTTGGTGTAGACCGGATCGTTTACCAACTTTGATTTGCAGCGAAAGAAGAGTTGGTGTAGACCGTCGATGAAGTCCTTCAAACCATTCAGGAATGATCCCTCGAACCAAAGTTCCCTCGAACCAAAGTCCGAAAGAACGACCTCTCTACGGATTGCAAGCATACATGCTTCACGATCAGGCAGCGCTTCGCCACCTAGAGCTAAACATTGCCAGAGAATTAGAGGGATAAGAAGAGGACCTCATGGGGCTTCTATATTGTGAGGATTAGAGAGAACCAGAACTAGTTCTAATCTAGATAAAGTCTAAATTAGAACTAGATCAACTAGAGAGAGAACTATAGAGAAAAATTATATCTCAAAAGAGACAAAACCTCTAGTGTATATAGGTGTAGGGGAGAAGGGAGGGATGGCCGACTTGGCGAAGGGTTTTCCCTCCCCATGCACCGGCCTAGGGGGTGGTGGAATCTAACTCCACCTCCCAATTCGGCCTCCCGATGGGGCGCCTCCCTTAATGTGCCGTAGGGCCCATTAACAATATCCCCCAATAGGCTTTTTAGTACTTTCTTTAGCGCGCTGATATTAAATAAATTCTATAGCCTTCTAAATATTAGAACCTTTTATCATTTATTTATAGTCCCCGGAAATATTTTCCGCCTATATATCATTTTCCAGTATTCCCCAAAACTCTTTTGGTAATCCCGAAGCGCTTCCTGTTTCTCTTGAAACTATTTGTTATAATCCCAAGACTATTTTGAGAATATTTTGTCATAACTCTCACTCCACTAACACTCAGTAGATCATGATTCCCGTAAGCGTGTGACCCTGTAGGTTCGGTAAAACATCGACATGCATGAACAAAACCATCTTTCGTTCAATGATCAATAGCGGAACAGTGGACATCCATATTGACCCCTATGAATACACGAATGATATTCGAGCGAAACTTTGGTGTTTACATGCTATTCCCTTTGCTTAGGGATGATTTACAAAACCCGAGGTGAGATATATCGGTATCCAGTTGAGTCATGCTCATGCTCATTATACCGGTCTCCTCATTGCCAGTACTGTTCTTCTTCCTCGTTGACATGTTCTGGCATCCTCGTGAGTAAGTCACCTATGTCTGCCCAGATGATGATGGATGCCGTCACACCGAGAGGGTCCTAAGAATATCTCTCCATTATCGGAGGAGCAAATCCCACTCTTGAGCTATCTAGTACCTTGTCACCCTTTCTGATATACCTTGAAGTTGTCATTATGATCACCGCATTAAAGATGACGTTGGAGGAATCCCAAAGTCTATTGTCTGGTATGAAGTGACTACGATACTCTCATAGTCTAAGGAACTAAAACATACATTAACTCTTCGTGTTATATATATATATATTACATATATATACATATATATATATATAGAGAGAGAGAGAGAGAGAAACTCTATTAATAACCCTGGGTGAGGAATAAGTAATTTCTCACCCGAGTCGATCGACCAAGAGATGATCTGGCTTAATAACCGATGTAAAATTATGTTTGCCCACTGTAAAATTACGTCGATGAAAACGGTTGGGCTTTGGGGTCGCTAGGAGCCCACTCACCCGTACAGGAACCTTTTCCAATCAATCAGGTTCGAGCGGTTTTCACGGGCTCGGATAGGCGTTCCTCTCTCCCAGCCCCTCTCCTCCGGTGAATTCAGAGGCGGCGACAGTGGCGGCACCGGAGGGACCAACCGGAGTGACCAGCCGGAGCGAGGGCTACTCCCCTCTATCAGCGAAGTACTCCCCTTTGCCTCTCCCATGTGGTAGTGACCAGGAGGCGCTGTAGGCAGTGCAACGATCCGACGCGAGCTCATCGGCGATAATGGCCTTCTCTGGTGTCGCTCTCCACCGTCGGTTTTCTTCTCGTCGGTAAGATCTCCCTCCTCTTCCTCCTCCTGCACGAATTTCTGAATTTCTAGGGTTAGGGTTCTTGGTTTTCGGGACCGAGGCAAAAGAAGAGAAAGAAGACAAAGTAGGTAAAGAAGCAGAAGATAGGATCTTGCATACTGAAGGGGTGATATAGGTTGTTGGTGGAGACCGGTGCTCGGCGGTGGGATCAATTCAAGGAGATGCATATCATGGTGTAGGAGGAGAAGAAGGCCATGTGGATGGTGGAGAGAAAGAGGAGGAGATCAAGGCTGTGAAGGAGGAAAAACGGTACAGTATCTTCTTAGATTCAGGCAAAGGCGATGGCTCTGTTTCTACTCTATTATACTCCCTCCGTTCCCAAATATTTGTCTTTCTAGGCATTTGAAATGGACACAACATACGGATGCATGTAGACATATTTTAGAGTGTACATTCACTCATTTTGCTCCATATGTAGTCCCTTGTTGAAATCTCTAGAAAGACAAATATTTAGGAACGGAGGGAGTATATAAACTGTTCCTTCTTTATTCCTTGGAGCTCCACTGTTCCAACTGGACTGTCACCTAGTACTAAAAAATACCATGCTCGGCCATTTTAACCTTAGATGGAGTTGGGATGCTGCTAGCCTGCTACTGTATCACAATGGTTATCCCTTCATTGTGAATATCTCGAGATGAACGTCACATAGCTGGGCGGAAGAGAACCCAGAACTGCATCTGTAGCCAGCTCATCCAAGAGCGGGAAGCCCAGCCGATCCAAAGCTTGCACATATCCGACCATCTTGATCACATGCGGGCTCAGCAGATCACCTTCCTTCAGCTTACAATCCATCAAGGATCGCCAGACGTTGAACCTTTCGGTCCTAGCCTGTGTCTGAAACATGCTCTTGAGACTCTCGATCATATCGTAAGCCTCAACATTTTCGAATTGTTGTTGCAAACCGGGCTCTATACAAGCCAGCATCAGACAGCTGATCTTTGTTGATTCATCAACGAGTTTCTGGTAGGCATTCTTAGTTGTGGCACTAGCATTATCGGCAGGTTCCTCTGGAAGTGGATCCTCTAGAACATGTTCCTTTTTATCATGCTTGAGAACAATTCTTAGATTTCTATACCAGGTGGTAAAGTTTGTTCCATTCAGTTTATCCTTTTCCAAAATTGATTTCATTGCAAAGTTGGGTTGAGCAGGTGGTGCCATTGATCTACAACAGAAAATATGCAATCACTAAGCAATGTGTTTATGTAGAGTAATTCAAGCCTAAACAGAAATACTCCCACTGAAGCTGGCATCCCTCCGCAAACTCTCAGTGATTCAGGATCCGACTAGCACATGTGACTAGTGAGCTTTAGCATCACTGCTAGACAACAAGCCTATCCGGCAAGCAACTCCTTGCTAATTGTATCTCTATACGACTCCTGTCGGTCGGGAAGGTATCTCATACCCCGGCCCCCAACCTTCTTTCCCACAAAGCCCAAAACCATTTTGATAGCCTTGTCAAGTAAACCTGATGCAGTGCATGTCCGTGTCCGACACGAACCCTTCAGTTCAAGGACACCCAGCAGCACCCCAATTTCATGAGCCCACTACTAGACGTACTTGACGTGCGAAGGTGCAACATCGGGGATGGCAATTTGCTTGACATTCATGAGGGATCTTTCTACCATTCTAACATGCATAGAAAACAAGAAGCATAACAATCACAAATAAACATATATTGTGAAATAGTATGGCTCCTTCATGGACGTTCTTCCAGGTCAGCTCCGACTCCGATGACCATCTAGGAACTCCATCTTGTTTGTCACGCCGGGACGCCAAGCCAGCAACCTGATCTCTATTATCCAACTACTACAACTAGTAATGAATTTTACATAGAGTCACAAGTCGACACGCAGGTCGTTATACAATATCATGACAGCACTTTGGCTCCTGCCAGCTGACAAACATGACATGCAGGCCATGTATAATTTACACACATGCATCACATACACATGAGCCATACTAGTCACATCAAACCTGCAAAAAAAAGTTATGCATAGAATCGCATTCTATCGATTTGAGTGATCGTGTACGAAATACAAGGCGCTACGCACACGGCGGTCCCGCCGAATTTTCTGATCTGACCGATCTCATCGATCATCGCGAATCTGATTCGGATTTACGTTTCACTGTTAACCCCGATGGCAGATAACCGACCGGTAGGAGTAGGTTGTGTCACGACCTCATTGATCCGATAGACAGAAAACATAGCCACATCGATCCCCATGCGCAGTTGATCTCATCAACCATGCACACAGCCGAACTCATCAACGAAAACAGATCTCATCTGCCGCCTCCACATATCTAATATGCATACAATCTGAATCCAAATCCTATAGCAGAGGCTCTGATACCACTGTTGGGTTCTACGGTAGGGTGCATCGACTGCATATTAAAATTTACCTATGCGCAGAACAACCAGGAACATGCTACGGGAGATGGATCACAGTTCGTTACCACTAGACACGTAGTGCCATGTAGCGAAAGAAGAGTTGGGGCAGTGCGTCCGCGTGGTTCGTCTCCTCCTTGTCCGATCTCCCACGAACAGCCGGCCGTCGGATCCCTCGTACAGGTTCGCCGGAGCGGCGCAAGTGCATCGCCTCTAACGGTATCCGCGCGTGCAGGAGGAACACCGTGCGACGGACTGCTAGGTCCGATCACACAGTCGGCGGCAAGTGGAGGTGTTTATTCGCAACACATGCAAACCCTAGTGACAGCGCCAAAGCGATCAATCGCATGAGTGTGCCGCACCTCCACTATATATAGGCGTCCATCGCGGGCTCAACACTTGGGCCTCGCACGGACCCTAAAGCCCACAAGTCTACTTGGCCACAATCTGAATACAGCTCGGATCACATCCGACAGGTGTCCTTGGATCCGACCTCGTAGGTTCCTTCCCTAAAGCGCGCGACCCCTTAGGTTCAAGTCGGCTTGGTCGCAGTTCGGGTCACCTCCGAACTGCACGGTTGGTAGCGGCCTCTAGCAAGGCATGCCGAACACCAAGCAGACTATGAAGCTGGTTAGCGAACCTGTACATCATCCTTGTGCTAGCCCGACCTCTTTCTCGTTCCAGTGATGCCGACCACTATCCGGATTATCTCATAATCCTTGTCGCATGGCCATGCTTATCCTGGTCGGATCACACGAGGGGCCCAGAGTATATCTCTCCTGATCGAAGGGGCAAATCCCATCTTGCCCGACCATGTCTCGCAGCATGGGTATGGACAAGCCCGAAACCTACCTTTGTAACTACCCAGTCACGGAGTAGCATTTGGTCGGCCCAAAGCAGGTCTGTCACCATCTCATGTACATGTGCCAGCTCAGGTCTTAGGACATAGAACGTATGTTGTACTAGAGACTCACAGATGACATATCGCTGCGTCTCATAGTTGGGTCTGTCCGACTCGGACCTTATCTTGACTCGGATCCGACTACGTCGAATCCGACCAGACCTTTCCAAGTCCATATTATCCGGTTAGGATCCAATGCTCCATGGCTAGTGAGACCAAGCCATCGACCGTGTCATATGCTAGTCAAGTCGGCTGCGCGTCCACACAGCCCTTTCGACAAGGGACCATTTAGGACAGTCATCATACACTGCATAGTCCCACAAACAAGTCACGTACTTGCTGATACACATCATTGACAATGTCCAAGGACTATCTTTATTCATAAACACATAGGAAATATCATCATACATGATTGCCTCTAGGGCATATCTCCAACAAAAGAGGAATGGGGGGAGGAGTTGTGTTAGTCTGGAGCACGAATGGATATGTTTTTATGCAACCAATTGAGCAACGGAAGTAATAAATGTTGTGGTTGGTGTTAGGTGGTGGATTGGTTCTGATTCAGTGTACACGAATGCATTTGAGAAGCAACTGGACTGCTTACTTGAAAATAGCGAACTGCATTGTCATATCACGACGAACTGCGGAATGCGTGGTTGGGCCTGTGTTTGTGGGATTTTTTTTAATTTTCGGTGGCCTCTCTTTTGTCTGTTGGGCCTGTGTTCGGAGAGTGAAGACGCATTGGGCCCAAGTCGGCCTGTGAGCACGGCTGGTTCCCGGTGCGTTGTGTGTGCGGCCTAATGTTTAGTCCCACCTCGCTCGCGGAAGGCGCGCCGACCTGTTTATAAGCGCTGGCGAGGCAGCCGTATCGAACTCCTCTGGTTACTTATTTGGGCGCTTATACACGGCGCTCGCTACTCTATGCTCTCTGACCTGTGGGCCCATGTGTGCCCGGCCCCATGCATCGTGGCTCAAAACGACTAGCCTACTGTGGGCGTAGATCTACTACGAAACTGGCTGGGGCCGGTTGCACCTGGGTGGTCAATTTTTTTTAATATTTTCTCTCATGTATTTTTTCCAATGTAGGGGCGTGCACTGCTTAGTAAATCATCTGTGCACTGCATTGATCAGGGTTCTATACTGCATGTGCATGCATTCCGTACTACATGTACAGTTCTCATTTTTTTGTGTTTTTGCTCTTATGTATTCTTTTTTCAAATGTAGGGGCGTGCACTGCTTAATAAATCATACGTGCACTGCATTAATTATGTTTCTGTACTGCATGTTCACATATTCCGCACTACATATACATGTCGCATTTTTCTTTTTGTGTTTTTGCTCTTATGTATTCTTTTTTCAAATTTACGGCCGTGCACTGCTTTGTTGGGTATGTGTAAACTTCATTCAACAGAGTCTGTACTGCATTCGTACACATTTTGCACTGCATGCGTCCTATTTGCACACTGCATCTTCCTATTTCCACACTGCGTCTTCGTCCGTTTTGTGCACCGCTCGAATCTAATGATACATAAGCAAACAACATAAAACAAACTATCACAAGCATTCTGTACGACAAGTTCATCATCAGCAAACTAAGTTCAACAGAAAGCAATCTAACATAATCAAAGTTCATCATTACAAGCGATTCTGCATGACAAGCAAACTAAGTTCAGCAAAAGCAAATGATCACAAGCAAACTAACAATACATAAGCAAACAATATAAAGCAAATTTGATGATAATTCTAAAACGACGCTAGCATTGTTGGCTCTTGGCCGGCACCATCTTCTTCACCAGTTAGCGTCTCCCCATCCCCAGCTGCTCCTGGCGCGCTTCTTGGGGGGCTCCTCCTTCTCCAGCTTTGCACGGTGAAGCCCGTCCTGGGTGAGGGTGATGCGGTTCCATATCTTGTACGCTACGTAGGCGTCCTTTGTCGCGTACTCAATGTGCCTCATGGACAGAGCCAGGGTGGCCTAGCGCTTGTGTTCGTCGTCGGTGATCTTCTTCTTCATGTTGTTGTAGTAGTCGTCGATGAGCATGCCGGAGACGTCTCCAAGGGAGTCCAACTCCTTGGTTGCCTCGGGCACCCTCCACTCCTTCTAGATGTCGACGAAGTTGGCGACCTCCAGATTGACGCGCTCTAGCCTGGTTTTGTCACTGTCGATGGAGAAGCCTGCGAAGGTGTACCTGGGGTTAGCGAGGAAGTTGTCGAAGATGGTGCACCTTTCAGCGGCGCTCAGTTGGAAGAGCAGCACCGGCTGAGCGTTGCCGATGGAGAGTTGGAAGAGGGCGGGTTTTTGCGTCGCTTCAGGCTCGTTGTTGTACTCAAGATCAATGCCGACGATCTTGTGGCGCTGGAGGCTGAGGTGGCGCTCGTACTGCGCGAGGGAGATCGCCATCTGCTTCTTGTCGTTGGTGTGGATGATGTGCAACTTGGTGTTGCCGTGGGCCTCCACGCCCTTGTACTCGTCGGTGAACACCATCGCCGGTAGTAGGGCTTGGTGTTTTCTGTGGAGATCGATGTGATGGAGCGATTTGGTGGCAGCGCAATGGATACTTGTGTTGTCGTGGATGAGAAGGCCTTTGGCAGGGGTCTGAATTTAAGGGGAGGGCGCGGGGTGGGATGGCCGCATCGGATGAACTACACGATCTCGCTGACGATGCGGTTGTGCAGATCGTGGGTTGGTGTTGCGTCTGTGATCATGGGCTTGTGGCGATGGAACCGCTCGGATTGGGTGGTTGTATGCGAACATGGTTTTATTTTATTTTTGATCAGTAATTTTTTTTAACCACCACTTTCTGTGTGAATGGGCATTTGTCACGTTTATATGTATCCTGCGTGTTAATTGAACTGCATTGGTTATCATTCTGCACTGCATCGTCTATAAACGAGAACTGCATTTTGTCTACAGGTGCGTACTTTACCTTTTTTGCGTGTCCTTGCTGCAGCCCTTGAAAAAGTACAATGTATTCAGCGATTTTACGAGTTTTTCGCTGTGTTCTATACCCTGTATTTATTCATGTAGGTAATCCGAAACTGGATTGCTATACCGTACTGCTTCGGGTAACCAAATGCACTGCATTTTTCTAGAGCTGCGTACTGCATCTGTTTTTGCGTGTACTTACTGCAGTCCCTGGTACGGGAGGGGTAGGGGGGTTGCCCCCCCAACTTTTTTCCTTTGTTGTGGCACTTATTTGAAGGTAGACTTTTTTCGGATGCGTTTTCTTAACACGCGCGTTGTTTTTTATTTTAACCTTTTTTACGAACTGCATGTATTTTATTTTGTTTTACCGTCTGAACTTCATTGTTCTTCATAGAGAACTGCATCATGTGCGTTTTGATGTAGTCTGTCTTATTTTAGCCGGGCCGTTTTTGGGTCGGCCCGTTTTATGTGACCCTTTGCCACACGCGGGCCGCCTATGTGTCCCTTCCAGGCGATCCCACCGCTCCGCTGACAGGGAGAGAGATCGAGAACAATCCCCTCTCCTGTCTTGCAGTTTCTCCCGAGGCATGTCTTCCTCGAGCAAAACCGCTATCGCCCGCACCAATCGCCGTCGCCCGAGCAACCGCCGCCCTCAAGAGGTCCTTATTCCTGCATTCCGCGTCGCCGTCCGCTCCGCGAGCCCTTGCTGCTGCGCTTCCGCAGCCCTTTCCTGTCCGTTCTAGTCGCAGCCCCTCCCCCCCCCCCGCCGCCGCCGGCGTTCATCCCCTTTTCTGTGGTACGTTTCGCTTGGCCTCGGTCTTCATCGTCCCCTCGTCTAGTTTTGTGATTCTTGTAGTTGTTGTTGCTGTTTTTGCTTGTGTAGTTTTTCCGTAGGCAGGCGATTTTATCTTGATTTGAAGTCGATACTCGTGTGTGCTCTATAGGCAGAGCAAGGTGGATCTAGGGTTTCGTCAGATTTCGTCGATTTTGTTGCTTATATCTGTCACTTCGTCCTTGTGCTGCAGGCAAACGCCATGTCTTCGCCGAGCAGAGTGGGAGGAGGAGTTCAGGGTATGTGGAGTGCTTATTTTTGGCTTTGTTTATTTTGTTTGATGTTTATCTAGTTTCCTAATTCATCCTGCATATTGTTTATGCTCTGTTAGTTGTCAGTGTTCGTTTGCATTATTTTGTCATGTGATGTTTTGTAATTTCAGTTTTTGGTTTTTTTAATCCAGTAGGTGATTGCGGTGCTCATAATGATACACCAATTGGCTCTCATTGCCCTGGTGGTAAGGATCATGGTGGCGAGGGAGGACATCAAGTGACTTCGCCGATTGAATCTTCTCCCATAAGTGTGGCCCCTCCTTCTGGTATGTGAATGATTTGTTTATTTTGTGTATGCTGGTTACTTGATGTTGTACAAATTGGCGTTTCCTTGTTGTATCTAGTCCGGCATTTTGTTGGCAACAAACGTGAAGTTAGTGTATGCAACACTGCATTTATTTGTATATGTGAACTCCACTATATGTATGTGTGAACTGCATTGTTGTTTTATTCAAGTTTTTTGTATAATGCATTATTTTTTATTTTTAGCTTATGGTTGGAGCACTGCATTTATATGTCTGAGTGTACTACATTTGTTCTTTTTGTGCACTTTTTAACGACCATAGTCAAACTCCATTTCGACGCAGTGTCTGTTTTCCATGCTGGGGCGCCTGGGTTTGAGGAGGTTACTCAATTTATTGACCATTATTTTGTAGAGGGTAATGTTGGTGTGAGCTTTGACCAGAGACGTCCTGTCTTGTGTGAAACACAATCGCAGTCTGTTGATGGTACAGAGGAAGTTACATAGGATTGGATGGTCTCGGAACAACTTCATGAATATGAGTTGAAGCAGAGCAAAAAGAAGTTGAGGTTTGAAAGTGACTCAAAAGAGTTTGCGGAGAAGCAGAAGCAGAGGAGAGCTGCAGATGGTGCCAAGGGTGCCAAATTTGCCAAGGTGAAGCAGCCTGCTTTGTAGAAGAAGAGGTTGAGTACTGTTGCTGAGGAACGTGGTACACCTCGGCGGAGTCCACGTGTTGCTGGCATGAACAAGAATCTTGGCAATAGAACTGCTGAAGCTCGTGGAAAGGATCCTCAGCGCAAGCGACTACATGTCACTGAAGGTCCCAACTCTGATGATGACAACTTTGTGCTTGCTGATTTTGTGAGGGGTGTTCATACTGGTAGACGCAAAGACTGTGGTTCATCTAAGAGTCTACCCAAGCGTGCCCGTGATGTCACGCCCAATATGCGATACTATCCTAAAGAGACTCGAAGGTCCCACCAAGGATAGAACCGCATATTGACACGCTTTTGCAAGGTGGATATCATTACATCAACATTACATAATATATGGGGATACATACAAAAGGTACAAATGCCCCAAGAATACATCAACATCATACAAGAGATCAACATCCGACTACAGAAGAAACACAAACAGAAACTCAAACAATATCCACCCTGCTAGCCCAGGCTGCCGACCCGGAACCTAACCCGAGATCGACGAAGAAGAAGAAGAAGTCCAACACGAGTAAACATCGCTCTCGCGTCATGATCATCGCATAACCAGTACCTGCAACTGTTTTTGTAGTAAACTATGAGCCACGAGGACTCAGCAATCCCATTACCATGGGTATCAAGACTAGCAAAGCTTATGGGTAAGGAAGGGGTAAAGTGGTGAGGTTGCAGCAGCGGCTAAGCAAAGTATGGTAGCTAACTTACGAAACAAGAGCGAGAAGAGGAGCTTAACAAGCGGTCGTCAACTAGTAATGATCAAGGAAGTGATATCCCAACATAAACATAATGCAACATGGAGCAATCTTCAACTTCACCTGCAACTAGCAACGCTATAAGAGGGACTGAGCAAAAGCGGTAACATAGCCAACCAACGGTTTTCTAGGAAGGGGGAAAAGGTTAGGGGCTAACATGGCAATTTGGGAGGCTTGATAAGCAAGTGGTAGGTAGCGCGGCATAGCGATAGCATCGAGGCAACTAGCATAGCAATGATAGTAATGAGATCCAAGGTGACGGTCATCTTGGCTGAAATCCCGCTAGGAAGAACGAGTCCGTGAAGAAGATGAAGCCACGTAGACGAACCAAGCGTAGACGAACGAATCCTCACGATCGCAACGAAACAGGAACTAACGGGAAGAAGCACAACCGCAAAGAAGCAAACAACATGGTAAACACACAACACATAAACATGACATGATGCTCAACCAAGTATGATGCATGACAAGTCTATTTGATTCTACTCATGGCAAGAGATGATGCATCCAAGAGCAACACAACAAGGCAAGTTTAAATGAGGCCGGAAACAACATATAACAATTCCGGTAAGTCCTCATATGCAAATTTCGAAATTGGTCCAGATCTGATTAGAACACAATGTTGAAGTTGTTAAACATCAATTTAAAATGCATCCAGATGATCTACACGGTTTTCTAGTCAAGTTACATATAAAGTTCATTTAATTCGGAGCTACGGCCTGGAAGATATAAGCAAAACAAGTTAAACATGTTATTGATGCAAAATGCATACGAACAACATCACAAACACTCAAAAACAAGGATGCAACAAGGTAACATGAAACTACATGCAGAACTAAGCAATTTCATATAGAGCACACTCAAAACGGAGCAACGGTTCAACACATACACTCTATACAAGTTTAAAGGACAAGCTGTCGAAAACAGCAACTACGCATCTTGCAAGCATCAAAACAGCATGCTACAGCACCTCAACATGAAAATAAAAGGCACGGACATGACGTACAGGTGAAGCATTACAAAACATTAACACTAAGCTATCTCCAGAAACCACTAGAACATGCTCAAAATGACATGGCAAGATTGCAAATAATAACAGTTTTACAGACTTGGCAGAAATCACTGGACATGGCAGAAATAACATCAGGTTGCAATGTTTAGAGCTATAAAACAACATGTTACAGCAAGCTAACATCGAAACCTAGAGCACGGTATGCTAATACTAAAGACAAAGAGCAAAGCTCCCTTACTGAACTTATTCCAAAGATCAACAGAAAGAATGGTAGCATCCATGTAAACATGGAAAATGATATGACTGATTCAGACAGTGAACATGGCAGGAACAACGATAAGTAGGCATGTTGGTGAGCTTGTACCCCTCACCACAAGGCATTTAATGGCATGTGAAGCAACCACTAGTAAGATGACATATTTATGAAGCTAAGAATGGCAAGAGCAAGTTCATAGGGTGCATGGATCACTAGCAAAACACATGGCAAAACTGAACTTAATGGTAACAGACTGACAGCAACATTATTTAGCAAGTTTGGAGCATGATAACAACAAGCTACAACAATCCAAAATTGAAACCAAGGGCATGGGTGGATAGAGCATATCATGAAAATCAAAACATGTCAACTAGGCATCTCCAGATTATGCATGGATTAATTGGTAGCCTCAAGTAAACATAGCAACATGATATAGCAGTTTCAGCATTGACAGAACATTAACAGCACGTAGCCCACTTCACAAGCTTGATGCACTCACTACAGGTAACAATAAAATACATGGATGGCACCACTGTAAAGATGGCATGGAGATGATCCAGAAACATATAGACATCATGCTCATATGATGCACACACAAAATGCAAGGAAAATGACAAAACTGCAAGTTATAACAGTCTCAGCAGGTTAACATCATATAGCACTCTTGCAACGATGATTAGGGCATGAACATGGATTCCAACAAGCATGGCACAATAAAATAAAGTGAATAGCATCACATGATGAACATTTTCACATATTATATGCATGAAACGTAGCTATATGCATGGAGATATGACATGAAGAACAGGGGCACATGAGATGGAAATTTCAGGACTTAGAGAAACAACCTCCGAAAAAGTCAACGGGTCAGTCGCGGCGGAAGACGCGAAGGGCGGCGCGGCGAGGTCGTCAGGGCGGGCGGCGCCGGCGGGGAGGCGCTGCGAGGCGCGCGGCGGCGACGCTCCGACGCGGAGGCGGAGGCGCGGGAACACGCCGGCAGCGGCCGGCCGGGCTCGCGCAGGCGCGCGCGGGCCTCGTCCGCGGTGGCTCGGGTGCAGCGGGAGGGGCGGCGGCGGAGGATCGGGCCCCGCGGGCCGGCGGCGGCGGAGGAGAGAGAGGCGGTGCACGGGGGACACGTGGCGGCGCCCGATTCGTCGAGGTGGGCGGCTGGACATGTCCGGTGGTAGGGCGGACATGTCCGTCGCGCGGAGAAGGAAGAGGCTAGGGTTTGGACGCGAATTTGGACGGGGAAAGCCTTTTTATAGCTAGAGGGAGCTAGGAGAGTCCAAATGAGCAGCGGTTTTCGCCCACACGATCATGATCCAATGACCGAGAGCATGGAGGGGTTTGGATGGGCTAATGGGCCGATTTGGAGGGGTGTTGGGCTGCAACAAGAGAGGGGCTTCGGGGTTACACGGTTAACCGTTAGGGCGTCAAACGACCTCCAAATGTAACGAAATTTGACAGGCGGTCTACCGGTGATGTACCAAGGCCGCTCGACAAATCTCGGCCCATTCCGAAAACGTTCTTCTCCCGCTCACGAAACATGGACTGAGAGGTGCAACGGGTGCATGTGACAGAAAAGGATGACGAAACGGACAACGGAGAAAGAGACCGGATGCAAGTTTTGAAAAACATGATGATGCAATGCACATGATGACATGGCAAAGATGCAACACACAAGCAAATGACATGGCAACGACGGCGAATAACAGGAAGACAGCTGGCGCATCGGATCCGAGGCGTTACAACTCTCCTCCACTAACAAGAGATCTCGTCCCGAGATCTTAGGACCGAGACGGAAGGGAAAAGGGATGAGGTGGAATAAGAACAAAAGAGAGAGGATGAACAAAGTTGAGAGCACTGGGTAGAAAAGAGGAACTGCGAATGTGACGAGAATCCAAAAACTCAAGGGATAAGATAGTCTCTGAAACCACTCCGGTTAGAACAAGATAGAAAAAGGAATCCGAATGAAAGAATTCCGGCAGCACTCCGGCTGAACAAGGAAAGAATTGAACATGGACTTGACAGAATGGGATGATATTTGGCGAGAGGAACAACACAATGCCACCGGAAGAATAGAAAGAGTGGAATGAAAAGAACGGGGAAGAAGATTACAACTTCTACCACGAATGAAATAGATAGCCTCCTTAGAAGGAAAGATTGAACGGAGTTGTTGAGAAAATCAACAACAAAAGAATCAGCTTGTTGTGGACTTATGGATAACATCTCAAAATTAAGAGGTGATAACCGGCCGCAAACGAAAAAGATTAAATAGCTGAGAAGAATGAAGAAATTCAAAACTCCATTTCAAAAGACTACGGAGAATTAATTGCACTTCAAGAGGCAAGAAGGAAAGATACTTGAGCTCCTCCAAAAGAATCTTGATGAATACTTGAAGAATGAATTAAATCCTTACGAACCACCGTGAAGAACTCCGGTAACAAAAGGATGACGAGACAAAATTAAAGGATGAAAGGGATAAGATTAAAGCCTTGCGATGATTCCGATGGAGGTTCCGACGAGATGGCCGAGGAAGCTTTGAACTCCGGGAAAGAAAGTATGAAAACACTTTGAACCGAGAGATTATTTATGATGAACAATCTCCGAAGGAAGGAATTATCAACTTGATGAAAAAGAATAAGAATTATGTTATGCTTCTCCTTCACCAATTTAAATTGATGACAAGCAACGGATTTGCATACTACTTATTCGCGTTGGAAAAGATTAAGGGGGGGATATAGCACGAAATTTGGGAAAATCTTCATGATCCACCGGTATGATTGGGAATAATGAATTAATTGATATGATAAGAACGGAAAAGGAATCTTGAACGAACCACCGTAAAAATTCGAAATTGAATGACGAAGGAGAATGAATCACCAAGAAGAATTAGAAAAGCACGAAGATACTTGAGGGAATTTAGAGACAAGAGAACGAAGAGATCGCGAACTGATTGAAGAATACTTGAACGAAGCACCGGAAGAATATTGAGACGAACGAAGGGGCACGGATATAGAATAATTGGGGAACGAATTTGAAAAACTTAGAACAAAAGATATTCCGGAAAGATGACCTTCGGATGATCGAGAGAGAAAGCAACTTCCGAAATACTCCGGATGGATGAAAAGAATTCTCACAATCAGAAACAATTATGGGAGGAAGGCATCACGCTTGAACCACGCATCTTTGATAGAACGGATAAGATTTGAAGGAAAACTCTTCTTCGGTCTTCAATGTTGAGAATGACAACGAGAAACAACACCAAAATTGTTGCGGCACTCTGGGGGAACGAAAAGCGAAGAGGTAGGAACAAGAGTGAAAATGATTTGAAATTGATCTTGGAAAAAAACATCTGATTGATGAAATCCATACTTATGTCAAACTTCAAAAAGGGTTTGAGAATAACTCCGAGAAAATTAGAAGAGTCAGGTAAGATCCTGGGAAAAGACCTGTGGGTTACGGCCCACTGAAAAAGACGGCAACGTTGGAAAAGATTGTTTGAATGAGAAAATGATGCACCAGAACGATTGGAAGATTTGAATGAGGTGACAACCTCGAAATAATTGAATGCAAACATGAATCTTCTGAGATGTTTTCATCACTCCGGAATGATTAAATGGCGAGAGGCGAATGGGCAAAGGAAGCACTTGAGTTGATGAAAAGAATATGACCAACAACGAAAACTTGAATTGGATCCACCGGAAAAGGAAATGAGACGAAGAACGATTAACTAGGCGAGAATTCACCGGTTGAGACAATTGAAGAAAGATTGAAGAGGCTCCGCATGAATAAAATTAATGCCCGAATAGAGGCTCGGACTCCAGGAAGAAAAGGGGTGGGAGAGCGGGAAAAACAAGGACAACTTAGGAAAGGGAAAACAACGTCGTTGAGAAGGAACTGAAGACTGATCTCGCAAAAGATGAACAGGATCGAATCAACTCGGAGAGAAATGCGCCGGATTGAAAAGAGGATGGACAACGAACAAAAACTAACCGCGTGATCCTAAAGAAAAATTTGAAGGGGAAGAGAAGTAAGTCAAAACACCTACGTCAAGATTCCTTACCAGAGCGATGAAGGGGGCTGAGGAGTAAAAAGAAGTCCTACTCTCCGATATAACTAGACTCCGAAAAAGTTTTCTTCTAGACTCGACAGCGGCCAAACTACACGATCAAACAAGGGGGCTCCTAAGGTCAGTCGAGGCTCTGATACCAACTTGTCACGCCCAATATGCGATACTATCCTAAAGAGACTCGAAGGTCCCACCAAGGATAGAACCGCATATTGACACGCTTTTGCAAGGTGGATATCATTACATCAACATTACATAATATATGGGGATACATACAAAAGGTACAAATGCCCCAAGAATACATCAACATCATACAAGAGATCAACATCCGACTACAGAAGAAACACAAACAGAAACCCAAACAATATCCACCCTGCTAGCCCAGGCTGCCGACCCGGAACCTAACCCAAGATCGACGAAGAAGAAGAAGAACTCCAACACGAGTAAACATCGCTCTCGCGTCATGATCATCGCATAACATGTACCTGCAACTGTTTTTTTAGTAAACTATGAGCCACGAGGAATCAGCAATCCCATTACCATGGGTATCAAGACTAGCAAAGCTTATGGGTAAGGAAGGGGTAAAGTGGTGAGGTTGCAGCAGCGGCTAAGCAAAGTATGGTGGCTAACTTACGAAACAAGAGCGAGAAGAGGAGCTTAACAAGCAGTCGTCAACTAGTAATGATCAAGAAGTGATCCTGAACTCCTAATTACGTCAAACATAACCCAAAAACCGTGTTCTCCTCTCGAACAACCCCGAAAAGAGACAATCACGGTTACGCACGCGGTTGGTGTATTTTAGAAGAGTTTACTTCAAATTTACTACAACCGGATATTAACAAATTCCCATCCGCCACATAACCGTGGGAACGGCTCTCGAAAGTTTAAATCCTGCAGGGGTGTCCCAACTTAGCCCATTATAAGCTCACGATCCGCGGAGACAATCCTCCATCGTGGGACACCCGATCAGACTCGGAATCCCGGTGCACAAGGCATTTCGACAATGTTAAAACAAAACCAGCAAGACCGCCCGAATGTGCCGACAAATCCCGATAGGAGCTGCACATATCTCGTTCTCAGGGCACACCGTATGATCCAGACGTCGGGTTGGCATAGACCCTGGTTGCCCAGGGGGCGCCGGACATCGCTCGGTTTGGACCAGCACTTAGAGGAGCACTGGCCCCGGGGGGCTAAAATAAAGATGACCCTCAGGAGGGCGACTCCCTAGGGAAAAAGATAGGTAGTGGGTAGGCAAATGGTAAAACCAATGTTGGGCCTTGCTGGAAGATTTTTATTCAAGGCGAACTGTCAAGAGGGTCCGATACCCCTCATCGTGTTAGGGACGCAAAATCAAGGAACATAATACCGATCTAAAGGAAACTAGGGCTGCAAGAGTGGAACAAAACACCAGGCATAAGGCCGAGCCATCCACCCTTTACCAAGTATATAGATGCATTAATTAAATAAGAGATATTGTGATATTCCAACATAAACATAATCCAACATGGAGCAATCTTCAACTTCACCTGCAACTAGCAATGCTATAAGAGGGGCTGAGCAAAAGCAGTAACATAGCCAAACAACGGTTTGCTAGGAAGGGTGAAAAGGTTAGGGACTAACATGACAATTTGGGAGGCTTGATAAGCAAGTGGTAGGTAGCGCGGCATAGCGATAGCATCGAGGCAGCTAGCATAGCAATGATAGTAATGAGATCCAAGGTGACGGTCATCTTGGCTGATATCCCTCTAGGAAGAAGAACGAGTCCATGAAGAAGATGAAGCCACGTAGACGAACCAGGCGTAGACGAATGAATCCTCGCGATCGCAACGAAACAGGAACTAACGGGAAGAAGCACAACCGGAAAGAAGCAAACAACATGGTAAACACACAACACATAAACATGACATGATGCTCAACCAAGTATGATGCATGACAAGTCTATTTGATGCTACTCATGGCAAGAGATGATGCATCCAAGAGCAACACAACAAGGCAAGTTTAAATGAGGCCGGAAACAACATATAACAATTCCGGTAAGTCCTCATATGCAAATTTCGAAATTGGTCCAGATCTGATTAGAACACAATGTTGAAGTTGTTAAACATCAATTTAAAATGCATCCAGATGATCTACACGGTTTTCTAGTCAAGTT
Source organism: Aegilops tauschii subsp. strangulata (assembly GCF_002575655.3). NCBI lineage: Eukaryota > Viridiplantae > Streptophyta > Magnoliopsida > Poales > Poaceae > Aegilops > Aegilops tauschii. Next base: position 75,442,514 of record NC_053041.3, read on the forward strand.
ACATATAAAGTTCATTTAATTCGGAGCTACGGCCTGGAAGATATAAGCAAAACAAGTTAAACATGTTATTGATGCAAAATGCATACGAACAACATCACAAACACTCAAAAACAAGGATGCAACAAGGTAACATGAAACTACATGCAGAACTAAGCAATTTCATATAGAGCACACTCAAAACGGAGCAACGGTTCAACACATACACTCTATACAAGTTTAAAGGACAAGCTGTCGAAAACAGCAACTACGCATCTTGCAAGCATCAAAACAGCATGCTACAGCACCTCAACATGAAAATAAAAGGCACGGACATGACGTACAGGTGAAGCATTACAAAACATTAACACTAAGCTATCTCCAGAAACCACTAGAACATGCTCAAAATGACATGGCAAGATTGCAAATAATAACAGTTTTACAGACTTGGCAGAAATCACTGGACATGGCAGAAATAACATCAGGTTGCAATGTTTAGAGCTATAAAACAACATGTTACAGCAAGCTAACATCGAAACCTAGAGCACGGTATGCTAATACTAAAGACAAAGAGCAAAGCTCCCTTACTGAACTTATTCCAAAGATCAACAGAAAGAATGGTAGCATCCATGTAAACATGGAAAATGATATGACTGATTCAGACAGTGAACATGGCAGGAACAACGATAAGTAGGCATGTTGGTGAGCTTGTACCCCTCACCACAAGGCATTTAATGGCATGTGAAGCAACCACTAGTAAGATGACATATTTATGAAGCTAAGAATGGCAAGAGCAAGTTCATAGGGTGCATGGATCACTAGCAAAACACATGGCAAAACTGAACTTAATGGTAACAGACTGACAGCAACATTATTTAGCAAGTTTGGAGCATGATAACAACAAGCTACAACAATCCAAAATTGAAACCAAGGGCATGGGTGGATAGAGCATATCATGAAAATCAAAACATGTCAACTAGGCATCTCCAGATTATGCATGGATTAATTGGTAGCCTCAAGTAAACATAGCAACATGATATAGCAGTTTCAGCATTGACAGAACATTAACAGCACGTAGCCCACTTCACAAGCTTGATGCACTCACTACAGGTAACAATAAAATACATGGATGGCACCACTGTAAAGATGGCATGGAGATGATCCAGAAACATATAGACATCATGCTCATATGATGCACACACAAAATGCAAGGAAAATGACAAAACTGCAAGTTATAACAGTCTCAGCAGGTTAACATCATATAGCACTCTTGCAACGATGATTAGGGCATGAACATGGATTCCAACAAGCATGGCACAATAAAATAAAGTGAATAGCATCACATGATGAACATTTTCACATATTATATGCATGAAACGTAGCTATATGCATGGAGATATGACATGAAGAACAGGGGCACATGAGATGGAAATTTCAGGACTTAGAGAAACAACCTCCGAAAAAGTCAACGGGTCAGTCGCGGCGGAAGACGCGAAGGGCGGCGCGGCGAGGTCGTCAGGGCGGGCGGCGCCGGCGGGGAGGCGCTGCGAGGCGCGCGGCGGCGACGCTCCGACGCGGAGGCGGAGGCGCGGGAACACGCCGGCAGCGGCCGGCCGGGCTCGCGCAGGCGCGCGCGGGCCTCGTCCGCGGTGGCTCGGGTGCAGCGGGAGGGGCGGCGGCGGAGGATCGGGCCCCGCGGGCCGGCGGCGGCGGAGGAGAGAGAGGCGGTGCACGGGGGACACGTGGCGGCGCCCGATTCGTCGAGGTGGGCGGCTGGACATGTCCGGTGGTAGGGCGGACATGTCCGTCGCGCGGAGAAGGAAGAGGCTAGGGTTTGGACGCGAATTTGGACGGGGAAAGCCTTTTTATAGCTAGAGGGAGCTAGGAGAGTCCAAATGAGCAGCGGTTTTCGCCCACACGATCATGATCCAATGACCGAGAGCATGGAGGGGTTTGGATGGGCTAATGGGCCGATTTGGAGGGGTGTTGGGCTGCAACAAGAGAGGGGCTTCGGGGTTACACGGTTAACCGTTAGGGCGTCAAACGACCTCCAAATGTAACGAAATTTGACAGGCGGTCTACCGGTGATGTACCAAGGCCGCTCGACAAATCTCGGCCCATTCCGAAAACGTTCTTCTCCCGCTCACGAAACATGGACTGAGAGGTGCAACGGGTGCATGTGACAGAAAAGGATGACGAAACGGACAACGGAGAAAGAGACCGGATGCAAGTTTTGAAAAACATGATGATGCAATGCACATGATGACATGGCAAAGATGCAACACACAAGCAAATGACATGGCAACGACGGCGAATAACAGGAAGACAGCTGGCGCATCGGATCCGAGGCGTTACAACTCTCCTCCACTAACAAGAGATCTCGTCCCGAGATCTTAGGACCGAGACGGAAGGGAAAAGGGATGAGGTGGAATAAGAACAAAAGAGAGAGGATGAACAAAGTTGAGAGCACTGGGTAGAAAAGAGGAACTGCGAATGTGACGAGAATCCAAAAACTCAAGGGATAAGATAGTCTCTGAAACCACTCCGGTTAGAACAAGATAGAAAAAGGAATCCGAATGAAAGAATTCCGGCAGCACTCCGGCTGAACAAGGAAAGAATTGAACATGGACTTGACAGAATGGGATGATATTTGGCGAGAGGAACAACACAATGCCACCGGAAGAATAGAAAGAGTGGAATGAAAAGAACGGGGAAGAAGATTACAACTTCTACCACGAATGAAATAGATAGCCTCCTTAGAAGGAAAGATTGAACGGAGTTGTTGAAAAAATCAACAACAAAAGAATCAGCTTGTTGTGGACTTATGGATAACATCTCAAAATTAAGAGGTGATAACCGGCCGCAAACGAAAAAGATTAAATAGCTGAGAAGAATGAAGAAATTCAAAACTCCATTTCAAAAGACTACGGAGAATTAATTGCACTTCAAGAGGCAAGAAGGAAAGATACTTGAGCTCCTCCAAAAGAATCTTGATGAATACTTGAAGAATGAATTAAATCCTTACGAACCACCGTGAAGAACTCCGGTAACAAAAGGATGACGAGACAAAATTAAAGGATGAAAGGGATAAGATTAAAGCCTTGCGATGATTCCGATGGAGGTTCCGACGAGATGGCCGAGGAAGCTTTGAACTCCGGGAAAGAAAATATGAAAACACTTTGAACCGAGAGATTATTTATGATGAACAATCTCCGAAGGAAGGAATTATCAACTTGATGAAAAAGAATAAGAATTATGTTATGCTTCTCCTTCACCAATTTAAATTGATGACAAGCAACGGATTTGCATACTACTTATTCGCGTTGGAAAAGATTAAGGGGGGGATATAGCACGAAATTTGGGAAAATCTTCATGATCCACCGGTATGATTGGGAATAATGAATTAATTGATATGATAAGAACGGAAAAGGAATCTTGAACGAACCACCGTAAAAATTCAAAATTGAATGACGAAGGAGAATGAATCACCAAGAAGAATTAGAAAAGCACGAAGATACTTGAGGGAATTTAGAGACAAGAGAACGAAGAGATCGCGAACTGATTGAAGAATACTTGAACGAAGCACCGGAAGAATATTGAGACGAACGAAGGGGCACGGATATAGAATAATTGGGGAACGAATTTGAAAAACTTAGAACAAAAGATATTCCGGAAAGATGACATTCGGATGATCGAGAGAGAAAGCAACTTCCGAAATACTCCGGATGGATGAAAAGAATTCTCACAATCAGAAACAATTATGGGAGGAAGGCATCACGCTTGAACCATGCATCTTTGATAGAACGGATAAGATTTGAAGGAAAACTCTTCTTCGGTCTTCAATGTTGAGAATGACAACGAGAAACAACACCAAAATTGTTGCGGCACTCTGGGGGAACGAAAAGCGAAGAGGTAGGAACAAGAGTGAAAATGATTTGAAATTGATCTTGGAAAAAAACATCTGATTGATGAAATCCATACTTATGTCAAACTTCAAAAAGGGTTTGAGAATAACTCCGAGAAAATTAGAAGAGTCAGGTAAGATCCTGGGAAAAGACCTGTGGGTTACGGCCCACTGAAAAAGACGGCAACGTTGGAAAAGATTGTTTGAATGAGAAAATGATGCACCAGAACGATTGGAAGATTTGAATGAGGTGACAACCTCGAAATAATTGAATGCAAACATGAATCTTCTGAGATGTTTTCATCACTCCGGAATGATTAAATGGCGAGAGGCGAATGGGCAAAGGAAGCACTTGAGTTGATGAAAAGAATATGACCAACAACGAAAACTTGAATTGGATCCACCGGAAAAGGAAATGAGACGAAGAACGATTAACTAGGCGAGAATTCACCGGTTGAGACAATTGAAGAAAGATTGAAGAGGCTCCGCATGAATAAAATTAATGCCCGAATAGAGGCTCGGACTCCAGGAAGAAAAGGGGTGGGAGAGCGGGAAAAACAAGGACAACTTAGGAAAGGGAAAACAACGTCGTTGAGAAGGAACTGAAGACTGATCTCGCAAAAGATGAACAGGATCGAATCAACTCGGAGAGAAATGCGCCGGATTGAAAAGAGGATGGACAACGAACAAAAACTAACCGCGTGATCCTAAAGAAAAATTTGAAGGGGAAGAGAAGTAAGTGAAAACACCTACGTCAAGATTCCTTACCAGAGCGATGAAGGGGGCTGAGGAGTAAAAAGAAGTCCTACTCTCCGATATAACTAGACTCCGAAAAAGTTTTCTTCTAGACTCGACAGCGGCCAAACTACACGATCAAACAAGGGGGGCTCCTAAGGTCAGTCGAGGCTCTGATACCAACTTGTCACGCCCAATATGCGATACTATCCTAAAGAGACTCGAAGGTCCCACCAAGGATAGAACCGCATATTGACACGCTTTTGCAAGGTGGATATCATTACATCAACATTACATAATATATGGGGATACATACAAAAGGTACAAATGCCCCAAGAATACATCAACATCATACAAGAGATCAACATCCGACTACAGAAGAAACACAAACAGAAACTCAAACAATATCCACCCTGCTAGCCCAGGCTGCCGACCCGGAACCTAACCCAAGATCGACGAAGAAGAAGAAGAACTCCAACACGAGTAAACATCGCTCTCGCGTCATGATCATCGCATAACATGTACCTGCAACTGTTTTTTTAGTAAACTATGAGCCACGAGGAATCAGCAATCCCATTACCATGGGTATCAAGACTAGCAAAGCTTATGGGTAAGGAAGGGGTAAAGTGGTGAGGTTGCAGCAGCGGCTAAGCAAAGTATGGTGGCTAACTTACGAAACAAGAGCGAGAAGAGGAGCTTAACAAGCAGTCGTCAACTAGTAATGATCAAGAAGTGATCCTGAACTCCTAATTACGTCAAACATAACCCAAAAACCGTGTTCTCCTCTCGAACAACCCCGAAAAGAGACAATCACGGTTACGCACGCGGTTGGTGTATTTTAGAAGAGTTTACTTCAAATTTACTACAACCGGATATTAACAAATTCCCATCCGCCACATAACCGTGGGAACGGCTCTCGAAAGTTTAAATCCTGCAGGGGTGTCCCAACTTAGCCCATTATAAGCTCACGATCCGCGGAGACAATCCTCCATCGTGGGACACCCGATCAGACTCGGAATCCCGGTGCACAAGGCATTTCGACAATGTTAAAACAAAACCAGCAAGACCGCCCGAATGTGCCGACAAATCCCGATAGGAGCTGCACATATCTCGTTCTCAGGGCACACCGTATGATCCAGACGTCGGGTTGGCATAGACCCTGGTTGCCCAGGGGGCGCCGGACATCGCTCGGTTTGGACCAGCACTTAGAGGAGCACTGGCCCCGGGGGGCTAAAATAAAGATGACCCTCAGGAGGGCGACTCCCTAGGGAAAAAGATAGGTAGTGGGTAGGCAAATGGTAAAACCAATGTTGGGCCTTGCTGGAAGATTTTTATTCAAGGCGAACTGTCAAGAGGGTCCGATACCCCTCATCGTGTTAGGGACGCAAAATCAAGGAACATAATACCGATCTAAAGGAAACTAGGGCTGCAAGAGTGGAACAAAACACCAGGCATAAGGCCGAGCCATCCACCCTTTACCAAGTATATAGATGCATTAATTAAATAAGAGATATTGTGATATTCCAACATAAACATAATCCAACATGGAGCAATCTTCAACTTCACCTGCAACTAGCAATGCTATAAGAGGGGCTGAGCAAAAGCAGTAACATAGCCAAACAACGGTTTGCTAGGAAGGGTGAAAAGGTTAGGGACTAACATGACAATTTGGGAGGCTTGATAAGCAAGTGGTAGGTAGCGCGGCATAGCGATAGCATCGAGGCAGCTAGCATAGCAATGATAGTAATGAGATCCAAGGTGACGGTCATCTTGGCTGATATCCCTCTAGGAAGAAGAACGAGTCCATGAAGAAGATGAAGCCACGTAGACGAACCAGGCGTAGACGAATGAATCCTCGCGATCGCAACGAAACAGGAACTAACGGGAAGAAGCACAACCGGAAAGAAGCAAACAACATGGTAAACACACAACACATAAACATGACATGATGCTCAACCAAGTATGATGCATGACAAGTCTATTTGATGCTACTCATGGCAAGAGATGATGCATCCAAGAGCAACACAACAAGGCAAGTTTAAATGAGGCCGGAAACAACATATAACAATTCCGGTAAGTCCTCATATGCAAATTTCGAAATTGGTCCAGATCTGATTAGAACACAATGTTGAAGTTGTTAAACATCAATTTAAAATGCATCCAGATGATCTACACGGTTTTCTAGTCAAGTTACATATAAAGTTCATTTAATTCGGAGCTACGGCCTGGAAGATATAAGCAAAACAAGTTAAACATGTTATTGATGCAAAATGCATACGAACAACATCACAAACACTCAAAAACAAGGATGCAACAAGGTAACATGAAACTACATGCAGAACTAAGCAATTTCATATAGAGCACACTCAAAACGGAGCAACGGTTCAACACATACACTCTATACAAGTTTAAAGGACAAGCTGTCGAAAACAGCAACTACGCATCTTGCAAGCATCAAAACAGCATGCTACAGCACCTCAACATGAAAATAAAAGGCACGGACATGACGTACAGGTGAAGCATTACAAAACATTAACACTAAGCTATCTCCAGAAACCACTAGAACATGCTCAAAATGACATGGCAAGATTGCAAATAATAACAGTTTCATAGACTTAGCAGAAATCACTGGACATGGCAGAAATAATATCAGGTTGCAATGTTTAGAGCTATCAAACAACATGTTACAGCAAGCTAACATGGCAACCTAGAGCATGGAATTTTAATACTAAAGACAAAGAGCAAAACTCCCTTACTGAACTTATTCCAAAGATCAACAGAAAAGATGGTAGCATCCATGCAAACATGGCAAATGATATGACAGTTTCAGACTTGGTGAACATGGCAGGAACAACGATAAGTAGGCATGTTGGTGAGCTTGTACCACTCACCACAAGGCATTTAATGGCATGTGAAGCAACCACTAGTAAGATGACATATTTATGAAGCTAAGAATGGCAAGAGCAAGTTCATAGGGTGCATGGATCACTAGCAAAACACATGGCAAAACTGAACTTAATGGTAACAGACTGACAGCAACATTATTTAGCAAGTTTGGAGCATGATAATAACAATCTACCGCAATTCATAATTGAAACCAAGGGCATGGGTGGATAGAGAATATCATGGACATCAAAACATATCAACTAGGCATCTCCAGATTATGCATGGATTAATTGGTAGCCTCAAGTAAACATAGCAACATGATATAGCAGTTTCAGCATTGACAGAACATTAACAACAAGTAGCCCACTTCACAAGCTTGATGCACTCACTACAGGGCACAACAAAATACATGGATGGCACCACTGTAAAGATGGCATGGAGATTCTCCACAAACATATAGACATCATGCTCATAGGATGCACACACAAAATGCAAGGAAAATGACAAAACAACAAGTTATAACAGTCTCAGCAGGTTAACATCATATAGCACTCTTGCAACGATGATTAGGGCATCAAGATTGATTCAAACAAGCATGGCACAATAAAATAAAGTGAAGAGCATCACATGATGAACATTTTGACATATTATATGCATGAAACGGAGCTATATGCATGGAGATATGACATGAAGAACAGGGGGCCATGAGATGGAAATTTCAGGACTTGGAGAAACTCAACTCCGACAAAGTCAATGGGTCAGTCGCGGCGGAGGACGCACAGGGCGGCGCGGCGAGGTCGTCGGGGCGGGGGGGGCGGCGGGGAGGCGCTGCGAGGCGCGCGGCGGCGGCGCTCCGACGCGGAGGCGGAGGCGCGGGAACACGGTGGCGGCGGCCGGCCGGGCTCGCGCAGGCGCACGCGGGCCTCGGCCGCGGTGGCTCGGGCGCAGCGTGAGGGGCGGCGGCGGAGGATCGGGCCGCGCGGGCCGGCGGCGGCAGAGGAGAGAGAGGCGGGGCGCGGGGGACACGTGGCGGTGCCCAATTTGTCGAGGTGGGCGGCTGGACATGTCCGGCGGCAGGGCGGACATGTCCGGCGCGCGGAGAAGGAAGAGGCTAGGGTTTGGACGCGAATTTGGATGGGGAAAGCCTTTTTATAGCTAGAGGGAGCTAGGAGAGTCCAAATGAGGAGCGGTTTTCACCCACAGGATCACGATCCAATGACCGAGAGCATGGAGGGTTTTGGATGGGCTAATGGGCTGATTTGGAGGGGTGTTGGGCTGCAACAAGAGAGGGCCTTTGGGGTTACACGGTTAACCGTTAGGGCGTCAAACGACCTCCAAATGGAACAAAATTTGACAGGCGGTCTACCGATGATGTACCAAGGCCGCTCGACAAATCTCGGCCCATTCCGAAAATGTTTTTCTCCTGCTCACGAAACAAGGACTGAGAGGTGCAACGGGTGCATGTGAGAGAAACGGATGACGAAACGGAGAAAGAGACCGGATGCAAGTTTTGAAAAACATGATGATGCAATGCACATGATGACATGGCAAAGATGCAACACGCAAGCAAATGACATGGCAACGACGGCGAATAACTGGAAGACACCTGGCGCATCGGATCCGGGGCGTTACACGTGATGATGTCGATGAAGATGTTGGTGCTGACTCCGGCGAGGAGGCGGATGTTGTTCCAAAGATTTGTTGAAGTGGGCTGCATTTGTTTCCTTCATTGTTATTCTATCTGTGTTTTCTCTGTCTCCTTTTTTATGGCTAATCTTCTAATGTGGTCTGCATTTCCCTCTACACAGAGGAAGAAGTCTAGTAAGAGCAATGCAACTGAAGATGATGCTGAGGGAGATGATTCTCGATTTAACAAGACCATACGTTTGTCGCTTCCCACTGTTTGCAAGGCTGCTGCTTTGTTGAAACAGGCACACTGTAGTCGTGTTCGGGATGCTGGATTCGGTTTTGTCTTTGAACTGACAGTAAAGAAAAATGTGTCGCGCATTCTTATGTGCTATCTGATGGGAGTGATTGACCCTACCACCATGATAATGGACTCTGGGAATGGCAGGGTTCTTCGAATCAATCGTGATTCAGTTCATCACATTTTTTATTTACCTATGGGACGTCACACTGCACCCATGCCTGCTACCAGCAGCCATGATGACTCGTTGACTGCCCTCAAGGATGAGCTTGGCTTTGACCGTTCAAAAAGTATAGGTGTCAAGGACTTGCTTGAGAAGTTGAAGGTGTTGGTGGAGGAAGATGATCATGTGACCGTTGACCTTGCTGTGAAGGTGTTCTTCCTGATACTTTACCAGAATTTGCTGTGCCCCGGGCCTGCAGTTCGTTTGGGTAGAGTTGCTGCAATGGTAGAGAACATGGATTATGCGGCTATGGCGCAGATGGACTTTTGCCAGCTTGTTGTTGACGAGTTGCAGGCAGCTGTAGTGAGGTGGCAAACAGAAGGCAGCAAGCAGAATTGTGCAGAGGGTTATGCCATTGTCCCCCTGATTATGTATCTTGACTTCTTGAAGCTTCGCAAATTTTTAGTTATGCACACATTGACGCCACGTACGTCATACCTGACGACCAAGGACCTGATGAAGTTATACAATGAGGATGTGCTTGTGAAGGGAAAGATTTACTTGGAAACTTACAAATTTGGGAAGCTGCCGGTTAGTGCATCTGAGTTTTTAATATCAGATTTTTTTTAAAAAAGGTGCAGCCATTATAAATCTGAACTTTTCTAGTACTCACATGTGTACTTCTCTTTGCCTCTTGTCTTTTTTTGCAGTGGAAGGCGTCAGGTGATATCGTGTACAACCGTCCTGTTGCAGTTGTATGCGGCAACTCTGATGCGGGGCCTAGCACTCATGCTAGGTTTTATGAGCCTATCTGTAGCCAGCTTCCAGCCTATGATGATGAGGTGCCGCGTACTCGTGGTTTCATGGCTCGACAGATGTTTTATAATAGAAGCTCTTCTAAACAGACATTTGTTGGCGGCAAAAAACACGAGGAGATTGATGAGCTTCTTCTGAAGGTTTTGAAGTTGACTGAAGATTTGCCAACCTCTGGTGACAGGTTGAGGACAGTTGCTGGTTTTTTCCCTGTTGGCCATGGCCCACGAGATGAAGATATTGTTGTTGCTCACAGTTTTGATTGTGGCGTGATTGAAAGCCTGAAGATTGCAGTGAAGAATGTTCAGTCTTCGTATGCTCAGTTGAGACATTCACAGGAAGAAAAATGCGGTCGGTATGAGAAGGATGTTGAGCATATTTTGGATGAAATGAATCGTCAGGACGCTGGCGTCGACGCTGATAATGTATGTTCTAGGTTTTTGTGCCTTTGAACCTCTTTTGTGTATTATGTGGACTGCTCCTCACTATTTTTGTTTTTGTGATAGGCTGGAGTGGAATCTTCTGGTGTCCATGGATCTAGGGACGATGGAATTGGTCAGGTACAAGTACTTCAGCCATGTCTGTTCTGCCATGCGTCCCTCTTCTTGAACTTGCATTTGTTGCTTTCCATTTTATTGTATTTTTGTGTACTTCACGGTTTGTAAAGTGTGTACTGCTTGTGCATAGTTGAAGTTTTTTCTTTTTTGGTTGTTACCATCTTATTTTTGTTTTTGGTTTGTTCTATGCCCGTAGACTGGGGTTGCTACTTGTGATGTGCACAAAGAGTCCTACGATGGCTCTGGGAAGGATGAGGTTTTGGCTGATGCATCGTCCCCTCCGGATGTTGTAGCTGATAAGGTATAGTTGTATTACTTTTTCTGTTAGTGGGTTGTAAACTAATTTTTTGTTGTTGTTATAAACTTGATGTACGCTGTTATGTTCACTCATATGCATTTTCATTTACATATGTGAGCTGCAATAGTTTTACATGTGTGAGCTTCAGTCTTTGACAGAAGTGACCAATAGTTCTTTTCGCATGCGTGGTCCATAGTCTTTTACATACGTAAGCTTCAGTATTTAACATAACTGAACTGCAGCGTTTGACAAAGTGAACTGCAGTTCTTTTTTACATATATGTGGGTTGCAGTTGTAGGTTTTGACACATGTGGGTTGCAGTTGTTTTGCATATGTGGACTGAAGTTGTTCTGTGTATGTTGTCAACAGTCTTTGACATAAGTGTCATGTGTGTTGTTGTGTTAATTATCCCCACGCTCATTTGTGTTATTGTGTGTTTTTTAAACTTTCCACGGCCTGGAGAAGGAAACGTAGAAGTTCATGTTGATCTGAAACAGGGGGGTTGTGCTGTTGATGGTGGTGGCAGTGTTGATGCTTCTGCATCGGTTGCCGTCGACTGTGCACACCCTTTTGTAGCTCAAGAATCCCATGATGTTGTTTCCCCTAGTCGGCATGAAGATTCTGATTTTGGCATTGAAAAGCCGCTGGAGAATGTCGTTCCTGCTGTTAGTGTTGCTGCTTCCCCTGTTTGTCTGGCGGCCAACAATGTTCCTGAAGTATCGAGAGTGGAGCCTCATGTAGCTGAAGTATCTAAGGACGTTGCGGTTGACCAGACTGTTGTAAATCCAGAGAATGCTGATGTTGCTGCAGAAGGGCAATCTAGTGAGGTTGTGGTGGATTCGTCGCAACCTAGCCAAGAAAATGTCTTGGTCACCTCTGAAGAACAACAACATGAAGACTCTGACACTGAAGGCAAGAGTTTTCTTTCGAACAGTGCAGTTGAAATTTTTCTCAATCATTTTGTTTAATTACTATGGTAGCTATATTAGATGTTTAATGATAAGTGAATCTTGATCTTTTGTTGATGATTTTCAAAATAGCTAGCAGAATTTCCTTATCTTAATATTTGAACTTCATTCTTTGGATAAGTGAACTTCATCCTTTTATTACAGATGACGAACTTCCTGTTGTGACACCGTCGAGCATTGATTTAGCTCTTCTGAAAAGATACAATGAGTTGTACGCTGCTATTACGAGGGTTCGGAAGGACAAGAAGAAGAAGTATGGTTTTTTAGAAATTGTTTTGCTCATATGTATTTTCTAATTTTGGTATTTTACCCTTTTTCTTTGTTGTTATTTTTTTAGTATCTTATGTTTCATTTTTTCATAAAAAATTCAGGGACATGATTGCTTTTAAAAGTGAGATGGCTGGTATTACCATTGGCGAAGTTGGTCAATCTTTTTGGGATAAAGGGATGCTCACTACAAGCCTTATAGATCGTGGGTTTTCTTTGCTGGTAGATAAGTTTAAGGGATCTCCGACAATGGTTGCCCCGTACCATATTTGTGTAAGAATGTAGAAATTTTTCTTTTATTTTTTGATCTTTTCTGATTTCGTGCAACGACCTGTTTGCTTGAGCACTATTTGATTTTTGGTTTTGTTTTGGCAGACAAGTATTTGGAATGGTGGTACTGTAGGCAGGAGTGCTAAAATGATGTTCTCTTCAAAAGCCGAGGAGCGTGTTGATAAAAAGGATATGGTGAGTAACGTTTTTATGTGTCGAAAACTATATTTTGTGTGTTTGTTTTTAAAGTGTTCTGTTTCTTCTTCTTATAATAATTTTATTTATTTATCGTGCTTCGAACAGGTCCTTTTTGCAACTTTTGATCCGCCAGAGATGAGGGATGGCGTTGGTCATTATTGTGTAGTTGCATTAAATGTGAAAGAAAGGCAGTTTGAATTTCTTGACTCGCTCAATAAACCTGGCAACCCTGATGTGATCAGGATTCTTAGGAGGATGGTTAAAAATATCAAGCATGCATGGAAAGAAGGTAGCTCAAGTTCTGATGAGCCGCTAAATCCTCCTACACTTGATGGATTTGTGTTGAAACATGTCATTGTCCCAATGCAGCCAAATGGGTGTGTTCCGTACAGCCCCTCTCCACCATACTGCTCAAGTTTTTTTTCATTTTGTGAAACTGGTGTTTTTTATTCTTTTATTGCAGGCATGATTGTGTATTATATATGTTTCAATTCTTGTAGACTTGGGATGGTGTTCGAGTTGCTCGGTTTGGGGTGGAGCAAGGCCATGCTCTATAGTTGGCTCACATCAAGAAAGTGTTGCCTTGATTTAACATCACTTTTAATTTTTGCAGATAAAGGTTGTTTTAGTGAACTTCTTTATCCTCCCTTATTTATCTGTTGTCTACTGCTTGCTTCCGCTTCTTATGGGCTTTTTTTACTAGTGTGTTTAGTTAAGTGTGTGATTTAGAATGGATGTGTATATTTTTTGTTGTGTTAGTGAGCTGCATTTGTTGTAGATAAAATTAGCTGCATTTATTTTTTGGGCAAGTGAGCTGCATTGTTCTTTATAAGTGGGCTGCATTGTTGTATACAAGTGGGCTGCATTGTTGTATACAATTGTTCTGCATTGCTGTAGACAAGTGGACTATATTGATGTAGACAATTGGGCTGCATTCTATTCTTCACTGAACTGCATTTTTTATATTAATGAGATGTATTACATGTTTTTTGGTTTTGTATTTTGTGCTGAGTGTTTCCATGTTTTTTCTACACGTTTTTAGGTTTTGATGGGGGGCTTCATGAAGGCTGTACGTCACTGTTCGAGTCCCAGGGTTCTGAGGTGGTTATGGAGGATTGTGCCATAGAAATCTCTCCAGATAATTCTGGTTCTTTGGCTGGAGATGGTTTGAACACAGTTGTGGCGTCTGGACCTGATGGTGCAAGTGTTTCTCGACCTAGCTCTCCACATGATGTATTTGATGTTGATGATGATGATTTTGTTACGCCGTCTCCACGTGTCACTAGGACTAGGAGTGCAGTAATTAATCGTCCTCCTGTGGATGAGGTTGAAGTATTTTCAAACAAGAGGGCAGGTGAGAGGGCTTTTAAGTTGAGATGCTCTATAGAGAAATTGAAGCCTCTGAGGTTCAAATATACTGATGAGGCGAGGAAAATAAAGGATTTTGTTCTCAGCAAAGATTTGTAACCAAATACCACGAGTAAGTTTTATGTGTGTGCCCTTAATCCTTTTTGTGTGTTTTGTTTTTAATTTTAATTTTATTGATCCCATCTGTGTATGTTTACTGCAGGAACGCGTTCTTTATGGTGAATAGTCCTTTTGGTGACGTTGATACTTACACTGTTGACTATATCTATAATACATTTGGCAAAGGAGCTTTCGTATCTCATGGATTTTGTCATCAAGTACTGGAAGCAAGACCCTGAATTGGGTTTAGTTTATCATTCTGGTGAACGTGTGCTACTTTCACCTTTATTTATCACGGTAAACGTGTGCTGTCATTTTTCTATTGTACTGGTTTTTTCATGTCCATGCGTGCATGCATGGTTTATTCTTTTTTTCATGTCCTATTTTTGTTCTTTTTCTGTGCAGTATGTTCTTCAAATGCAAACCTTTGTGACGAGAGATGATGAATTAAACCCTGTGTTGCCAGTTGTGCATAGCCCGTTTGTTTTAGAAGATGAAGTTAAGCAGTTCAAGGTTTTTTGTGAGCGACGACGTAAGCCTGTTGGACACAAAACTGGTAAGTCCATTGTTTTCCGTCATTTATTTTCTGCTTTGTTGCATTTCTTTTTATAGTTATTTTTAGAACAGTGGTCCTAGTGCTATGTGTTGAACGAACTTTTCATTTCATTTTTTATGTGAATAGATTATGACGCCGCGCTCCAAGGATGGTCATTATTCCTTATACACGATGAACCAGCCTCGCCAGACGTTTGATATCCATGACCCTAGGAAGTACACTGGCCATCCTGATGTCACGACAAAGTGGCGTAGGACTGACTACCACTCAGATTGCACTGAAGTGGTATGTCATTTTTTCTTGCCAAGTGCAAAGCTTTTTTGTGTTTCTCCTACTGCATTTTTTTATAAACTGCACATGCAATGTTAGCACACATAGAACCACACTTGTTTATGTAGTGCACTGCAACATATGCGTGACAGAACTGCATTTCCTCACACACCCCTAATCTGTGTAAAAAAAGGTGAAAAAAGGAAATGACCTCACGTGCATTTAAAAGAGGGACTGTCTAGACATTGAGAACAACTTTGTATTTTTTGGTTCGTCTAAATAGTAATTTGATCTGTGACGTGTGTTATTTTTACTTTGTGCTTCCTTTTTTTGCCAGGTGAGGAGGATGACTTAGCTGCTGAAGGCGATTTATGGTGAAAAAATGCATAAATCTAAGAACCGCCCTCACTAGGTTAAATTGGCAGAGAAGCCCTCTTACCCGGTCGTGCTAGCGCAGGGAGCAAACGAGTGCGGAATCTATGTTCTGAGGTTGACGCAGTTGTATGACGGCCAACGTCTAGTTGAGAAAATTATCAATCCGACATAATACCTTCTCTGTTTCTTTTTTTCTTGTTACTTTTTTTATTATTTGATTTTTTCACCTTTTGTTCTTTATGACAACCTTTTTTTAATCACTGGTCTGCATTTTTTTTATTTTTTTCAGCCTGCTGTCGAAGATTGGAAGGCAGAATACATGTTCCAGCTGCTGTTCAATCCTTCGAACATGTTGTATTATCAAGACATTCCGCTTGAGCTACGAGATCTGATTGCGGACCTCGGGCTTACTTCCCTGTCGCAATCGCAGACGCAGTCGCAGACGCAGTAATAGTCATTTGGCATTGTTTCTCCTGGGTAAAAGCCTGTGTATGGACAAGAACTAGGGTTCATGTTGTGTACTGTGTGCTGTCTAAGGTAAATAATGTATGAAAAGATTTTCTTTCTGTTGTTGTGTTTCATCTGCTTTTTGCAGCTGCGTATATGGACGAATTTGTATGTGTATGTGTATTTTATATAAATAACTCATACAGTATATATATGTGTATTTTTTTATTTTGTTGGCCACCACGTTCTGTGCGAACTGGCATTTGTCACGCTTACATATATCGTACGTGTCCCAGAAACTGCATTGCATGTGATGCCGAACTTCTTCGTCCAACAAAAAGCACTGCATTTGTCTACAAGTTTGTGCTGCACCTGTATTTTTTTGCTGCACTTGCCGCAGCCCCTGTATTCATGTGTGTATCCAGAAACGGCATTGCTTTATGATACTGCACTGCTTTGCCTAACCAAATGCACTTCATTGTCTAAAGTTGCGTCCTGCAGTTGGTTTTTTTATTGTTTGTACGGTAGGGTGGGGGGCCCAACCCCCCCCCCCATTTTTTTAGTTGTCTATAGATTTGTATTGCTCATGTATTCCCTGTACTTAGCGCACTGCGTGCGTTAGCGCGAGGCTGAGCAGGGGGTGGGAGGGGGGCCGTGACCCCCCTCCGCACCCCCACTGCAAGGCCAAGCCTAGAACGAGCCGGAGCAGGCAGCGACGCGGCGTGCCGCGGCACCGGATGCGTAGGCAAGTCCCTCACACTCCGCCGCCTCCCTGTCTATCGTAGGGGTGTGGCTCTGGGGTTGCGTGCGTCCTACGGTTGGAAAAACAGAATGTCCGCACTGCGCCTGTCAACCAAGCGCACTGTGTGCGTTAGCGCGAGGCCGATGACCACCCTTCCCACCCCCCTGCGAGGCCGAGCCTGGAACGAGCCGGAGCAGGCGGCGACGCGGCGTGCCGCGACGCTACATGCGTAGGCGAGTCCGTCACACCCCTCCGCCTTCCTGTAATCTTAGGGGTGTGGCTCTTGGGTTGCCCTGCGTCCTAGGGTTGGAAAAACAGAATGTCCGCATTGCGCCTGCCAACCAAGCGCACTGCGTGCGTTAGCGCGAGGCCGAGCAGGGGGTGGGAGGGGGGTCGTGACCCCCCTCCCCCACCCCCCTGCAAGGCCGAGCCTAGAACGAGCCGGAGCAGAAGGCGACGCGGCATGCCGCGACGCGGCATGCGTAGGCGGGTCTGTCACACCCCGCCACCTCCTTGTCTATCTTAGGGGTGTGGCTCTGGGGCTGCGTGCGTCCTAGGGTTGGAAAAACGAAATGTCCGCACTGCGCCTGTCAACCAAGCGCACTGCGTGCATTAGCGCGAGGCCGAGTAGGGGGTGGGAGGGGGGTCGTGACCCCCCTCCCCACCCCCCTACGAGGCCGAACATGGAACGAGCCGGAGCAGGTGGCGACGCGACGTGCCGCGGCGCCACATGCGTAGGCGAGTCCGTCACACCCCGCTGCCTCCCTGTCTATCTTAGGGGTGTGGCTCTTGGGTTGCGTGCGTCCTAGGGTTGGAAAAACAGAATGTTTGCACTGCGCCTGTCAACCAAGCGCATTGCGTGCGTTAGGGCGATGCCGAGCAGGGGGTTGGGGGGTCGTGACCGCCCTTCCCACCCCCTGCGAGGCCGAACCTGGAACGAGCGGGAGCAGGCGGCGACGCGGCGTGCCGCGGCGCCGCATGCGTAGGCGAGTCCATCACACCCCGCCGCCTCCCTGTCTATCTTAGGGGTGTGGCTCTGGGGTTGCGTGCGTCTTAGGGTTGGAAAAACAGAATGTCTGCACTGCGCCTTTCAACCAAGCGCACTGCGTGCGTTAGCGCGAGGCCGAGCAAGGGTGTGGGAGGAGGGTCGTGACCCCCGCCCCTCCACACCCCCCTGCGAGGCCGAGCCTGGAACGAGCCGGGGCAGGCGCCGCATGCGTAGGTGAGTCCGTCACACCCCGCCGCCTCCCTGTAACACCTCGTGCGCCTGTCAACCAAGCTAGGGTGTGGCGTGGGTTTGTGCCATTGTAGCCAAGTGAAAAGATTCACCAAGTGGAGGAGGCGGTTTGACTCGGGCTAGCCGTGGTAGTGTTCTTGATTGGCTGGAAAAAATAATCGTCTAAGCGAACTGCAATGCTTTATTGACAGCACATCTTCGGTCCCATACTGAACTGCACAGCGGACTACATTTTTTTTAGGTGAGGGGGTACTGGAGTTACTTGCTAGTTGTGCGTCGTTGGACTTTGTTTGTTTTGGGCTTTGAGAACTTGTTGGGTCCGTTGGGTTGTAAGACGCATTGGGCCCAAGTCGGCCTGTGAGCACGGCTGGTTCCCGGTGCGCTGTGTGTGCGCTCTAATGTTTAGTCCCACCTCGCCCGCGGAGACCACGCTCGACCTGTTTATAATCATTGGCGACGCATCTCTATCGAA
Organism: Aegilops tauschii subsp. strangulata; assembly: GCF_002575655.3. Taxonomy (NCBI): domain Eukaryota; kingdom Viridiplantae; phylum Streptophyta; class Magnoliopsida; order Poales; family Poaceae; genus Aegilops; species Aegilops tauschii. The sequence continues at coordinate 75,461,042 of NC_053041.3, forward strand.
CTCCTCTGGTTACTTGTTTGGGTGCTTATACACGGCACTCGCTGCTCTGTACACTACTAGGAAAAGGGCTATAGCTAATATGGACACTAATGGCGCACCATGTATGTGGTGCGCAGTGGCGCACCAGATACAGGTGCGCCATTAGTGTCCTCATTACTAATGGCGCACCACACACACGTTGCACCATTACTAACAAATTTTTTTATTTTTCCAAAACTATTAATGGCGCACCAAGGCACAGTGCGCCATTACTAAACTAGTAATGGCGCACCACAAACTCTGTGCGCCACTACTAACATTTTTTTTACTTTTTTTTCAAAACTAGTAATGGCGCACCAGGGTACAGTGTGCCATTACTACTTCAAACTAGTAATGGCGCATTGTCCATGGTGCGCCATTACTATCTGAGCCTTACAAAAAATTCACCAAATGCAACCCCCCCCCCTGGGACCGCCTTTTCAGTTTCAAAAAAATAAAAGAAAATGATAGAAATGTCAAAAAAAATAAAAGAAAATAAGATTCCCATGTGATATGTGGTCTAGTTGTTAGCAAAATTTACAAACATGAATTTTCGACTTTTTTGCAAAATCTCTCGAGAATTTGTAAAATGGGCATAACTTTTGCATACGAACTCCGATGAAAAAGTTTTTTATATGAAAAATCATCTACTCGAAAAGCTACATCTGAATTAAACTGGGGGAACTATGTTCAAGATTTTCAGAATCCCCAAAAACCTAACAGAAAAAAGTTACGGGGCTTTTAAGATCTGGAGAGGCAAAAAAATCAAACTCAGTAATGGCGCACCTGCCCATGGTGCGCCATTACTATCTTCCCGCCTTCAAAATTCAAACTATATCAAAAATATAAATAAAAAAATTAGTAATGGCGCACCTGCCCAAGGTGGGCCATTACTATCTTCCCGCTTTCAAAATTCAAAAAAATAAAAAAAAGTTAGTAATGGCGCACCTGCCCACGGTGCGCCATTACTATGCCGTATATATGGCTGGGCGGGGTCCTCTCCTCCTTACCTCTTCATTGTTCTCCTCCACTCCACCTCTCCTCCACTCCATCTCCCCTCCTCTCCTCCACCATACTCCCCTCCTCCTCTCCGGCGACCTCCTCCTCCCTCCTCTCCTCCCCTCCCTTACGGTTTCTTCTCCCTCCTCTCCGGTGAGCTCCTCCTCCCTCCTCTCCGGTGAGCTCCTCCTCCCTCCTCTCCTCCCCTTCCCTCACGGTTTCTCCTCCCTCGTCTCTGGTGAACTCCTCTCCGGCGACCTCCTCCTCCTCTCCGGCGATGTAGGCGAGCTCCTCTCCGGTGACCTCCTCCTCCTCCTCTCCGGTGACCTCGGCCCTCCTCTCTGGTGAACTCCTCTCCAGCAAAAGAACGTACAAGATCCAAAAACGAGAACAAAATTTGAAAAAATATCGTGCAAAAAAACAAGCAAAAAAAAGGGCAAAAAAATCGCGATCCAGATCCAAATTCAAAATTCAAAAATAGCAATGGCGCACGATGGGGGTTAGACGGTGCGCCACTACTATTTTCCCGACTTCAAAATTCAGAAAAAAAATCCAAAAAATTCAAAAAAAAAGTTAGCAGTGGCGCACCTGTAGCAATAGTAATGGCGCACTACAGGGTGCGCCACTGTTACCTGCAATACTAATGGCACACCAGAGGTGTGCCATTAGTATTTGTTACTAGTGGCGTGGTAATAGTGGCGCACCTGTAGTGCGCCATTAATGACCAAAACAGGTGCGCCACTAATTAGCCTTTTCCTAGTAGTGGTGCTCTCTGACCTGTGAGCCCATGTGTGCCCGGCCCCATGCATTGTGGCTCAGAACGACTCGCCTACTGTGGGCGCAGACCTATTACGGGACTGGTTGGGGCCTGGTTGCACATGGGTGGTCAAAAAAAATCCTTATCTGAAGCATTTTTTCTTTTGTAGTATATATATTTCGTGGTAGTACAAATTATGTCATTTGTACTGCTTGCACCAACGTTGAGTACTGCACTGCGCGTACCAAGTCTGTGTGTTATGCACTGCACGAAAGTTGCTGCATCCCCTCTCGTTCTACATTTAAGCATGTACTGCACTACATGTATACACTTTGTGAACTGCCTTATATTTGTTCTGTGAACTGTATTCACGTTTGTTTAGAACGGTCTGCTGATTATATTTTTTTAGAAATATTAATATTAATGTTCTTTGTCTATAATTACTATTGTGGACTGCATGTGGACACATGTGTACTGCTTATTTTTAACATTGTGAACTGCATTAATCTTTCTTTTTTAGGTATGAGTTGTAGTCAGATTACTTAATTTTTTTGAATATGTTTTGTATGTGTGCAGTATGTTTTGGTATCACACATTAAATTTTTCAAAGTTGTCTGGATACTTGTTCTAATACAAAACTAAGTTCAGCAAAAGCAAATGATCACAAGCAAACTGACGACACAGAAGCAAACAACAAAAAGAAAATTTGATGATAATTCTAAAACGACATTGTTTTTACAAAAGAAATGTTCAATATGAACAACGGACATAATCAAAAGCTTGCAGACATGAAACAAAGATCAACACAACCACTAAAGTAAAATGAAACTAAACATAGCCCTGATTATTTCTAGTTGCTGTATTGGATTACAGCCTTGTTCTTCTTTTTCTTTGCTTCTTTCTCTTTTTGCCCTGTCCAGTCTCATTATGACATCGTATATGATTCTCCATGACTCATATGTTGCAAATGCATCTATTGCTGCATATTTGATAAGTTTTTCTGGCAGCGGGCAAAATCCCAACAGAGTATGGTCCTCCTTGCGGCTAATTTTTTTCTTCATGTCATGGTAGTGAATGTCTATCATCCTGCCGGCAACATCAGCCAAAGAGTCAAACTTCTTTTTATTGTATGGGTCTCTCCATTCCACCTGAATATCAATGTAGTTGTCGGAGTTGATCTCCAATCCAGATAGCTTCAGCTTGCTTTTGTCTCCTTCAATGGTGAATCCGACGAAGGTGTACTCACCATTCATGAGGAATTTGTCTAGTTCCATTGGCCTGCAAGATGTTTGTATAGACTGAATATAGCTTATTTTCTTAGAACTACCAATGTTTTTTTGTTTTTTCTGAAACTGAAGTGCAATATGAATACCTGAATCTGTTGCAGTGAGTAGCTGCTAATACTTTGTTTGGCATAACTAGTAAAACTGATAATAGATTGCATAAACAATGCATGTTTTATGCATGTTTGTATTCTTGAATTGAATTTCATACATGTTTTGTATAGTAATGTTGCAGTTTTCTATTGTTCAGTCAAATAATTTGTATTTGGTAAAACAAAATAAAACTGCGTGTATCGCTAGATCATATAATTCAAGACTTGAACACATGAGTTACATGGAGCCAGATGAAAACTGTCAATGAATTCCTATGCCATGCTTTTTAAAAATGAGAACCAAATTTTAAATAATGGCAATTGCAGTGAACAAAATTTAAAATCAATATTGACAAGCAATAGTACAGATTGATAGTTATTCTGACCTGTATTTAGCTGTAGAGATGTGGTAGACAAGGCATTCTTTTTCTACACATAGCTGGAGCACTGCTGCCCGCTGTGGCGTCACGTAGTGCGTGTACTTGACATCAACGCCGACTAGTTTGACGGGCATTCCGCCGACCTTCCTCCTGAGCGTGGACAGCATCTTGTCCACATCTTCACCCTTGCTTGTGCAAATGACGTGGAGCTTGTGGTTGTCGTGGAGGTCGATGTCATGGAGCTCCCTGGTGTACCTGTGGTGCTGCTTGTACAGAGGTGCATCCGCCATGACTCTCCTCTGCTCTCTCGTGTTTGTTCTGGAGAGAGAGGTTAGTGAAGGGAAGTGTGGAGAAGAAGATGCAATGGGGTTTTTGAGGGGATGAAGCGGTTGTGTTTTCTCCCCTGCTCTCCTTGACAGGACGTGGGAGAGGTGGAGCGGGGTGGTAGCGAGGTGGGGCTGCATTTTTAGTTACGTGGCAACTGCAGAGAGGTTCTGCTATGAGGATGCTCTGTTAGTGCGTTGGAAATCCGAAACGTCGTCTCCTCTTTTTTCGTGACTAGTTCAGGTATGCACGCAACTGTCAGAAAATGTGATGATTGTGTTTTCGGTGAATTTTCCTAGTAAGAACACTTCTTCGCTATCAGAATAGAACTGCATATGTCGACGTAGTGTACTACATGGAAGTGAAATTTATTCTTCGTGCACTGAATTATATCGGATCAGGATTCACACAGATGTACACACATTTAGTTTTTTGATGGAGTTCTTTTTTTATGGCAATGCAACTTTTGTGTGGATGGAGGGTAGTGTGGGTAGGGGTGTCAGACTGCTTTGCTTAACTAACAGGGCTGCATTCTTCATTTTAGCCATACTGCATTGCAGTAGAAAGAGAACTGCATTCCAGAAAAAAGAGTACTTCATGCTTCCACGTGGCGAACTGCATTGTTGTACATCGCGGACTGCATTTGTATGTTTACTTGGGGCCTCCTGCGTTTTATTTATTAATAGCCAACTGTAGTTTCTGGCAGTGCCCACGCACATCTCATTTTTCTTTGATGTTTTATTTTTGTACTTTTTGTTTTTTTAGTGGGCCATGTTGGGCCTGTGTTCGGGGAGTGAAGACGCATTGGGCCAAAGTCGGCCTGTGAGCACTGCTAGTTCCTGGTGCGCTGTGTGTGCGCTCTAATGTTTAGTCCCACCTCACCCGCGGAAGGCGCGCCCGACCTGTTTATAAGCGCTGGCGAAGCAGCCGTATCGAACTCCTCTGGTTACTTATTTGGGCGCTTATACACGGCGCTCGCTGCTCTATGCTCTCTGACCTGTAGGCCCATGTGTGCCCGGCCCCATGCATCGTGGCTCAGAACGACTCGCCTGCTGTGGGCGTAGATCTACTACGAGACTAGTTATGGCCGGTTGCACCTGGGTGGTCATTTTTTTAATATTTTCTCTTGGGTATTTTTTTTCCAATGTAGGGGTGTGCACTGCTTAGTAAGTCATTCGTGCACTGCATTGATCAGTATTCTGTACTGGATGTGCCGCATTCAACACTACACATGTTTGCACTACATTTTTGTGCACTGCATGGGGAGCATTTTTCTTTATTGTTTTTTTCTCTTACGTATCCTTTTTCTAGTGTACGGGTGTGCACTGCTTTGTTGGCTCTGTGTGCACTGCATTCGTCATAGTCCTGTGCTGCGGGTGTACACATTTTTCACTGCATGCATCCTTCTTTGTGAAAAAGTTGTGGCTGCTTTACCAACGCTGCAGACTGCATGACTTACATTTAAGGAGTGCATCAGGTGCACTAGTTCTGCCAAAGTTGTGCACTGCGCGAAAGTTCTTCTCTTGTGCTTCATTTTGAGCATGCAGTGCACTTCATGCACACATATAGTGAACTTCCTGATATTACTTTGGAGAACTGCATTCACTTTTATTTAGAATGGTGTGCATATTATAATTTTTTAGAAATAATTATTTAATGATCTGCGGTTAGTTCGTGGGAATTGTTGTAGTCAAAGTACACCTTTTTTGGGTCCTTTTTCTTTGGTAACATAAGCCTTTATTGATTGTCCTTCATTCTTGGTAACATAATTTTCATTAACTCCCCTTCAATTTTCAATTTTGACCTTTTTGCAATCCTCTTCTATAAATGTAGGCCAACTTCTACCCTTCCTTTTCAGTTCATTTCTCCTCTAGCCGCAACTTCTCTCCTTTCTCCAGCCTCTCTTTATTTTTTTCCTTTTCTAGGTTTTTGCTGCGATGGCTCCAGGCCCCTACGTGAATCTCTCCTGCTGCGGCCATGGTTGTGGTGTGCCGACACACTGTGATTGCTCAGCTTGCTCGCAGGCCCGTCGTGCTCGTCATGGGGGCAAGGTCTTGTGCTGAGCTGGGCGAGCGGAGCAGCTTGCATATGGCATAGTATTCACGGAAGGATTGGATATGGGCCACATCAACGTTGTTGCGTTCTATTCCGCCCTGCTTCGCCGTGGCCTTGGCCGCACAAGTCCTTTTGTTCATCAGCTTATGCCAACAGATGTGGAGACTCACTACAAGATTGTATTTTTCGCTTGATCTGATTTTTTTTCTTTGTGTTTTCTATTTTTTTGTATAATTCCATACTATTCTGAACTTCTAGTTTTTTAGGAACGCACTTATTTTGTTTTATTGAAGTGTACTGCACTATGTACTTATATCTTGTTTTTTTTTTGCTTGTGTGCATGGAGCTCGTGTTTCAGTTTGCATGGTTACAATATGTTAACTGCTTAGATATTAGATGAGCACTACTAGTTTACACAATTTTTCCCGCCTGTACGGTGTGTACTACATGCAGGTAGTCTCAAGAACTTCATGATAGTTATAAGCGTATTGCTTGTTTGCAAGTTCCATACTGCATATTAGATTGCGTTTAATCTGTACTACTTGTTGGACTGTTGTACACTTCATCTAGCTTGTGTCTGTATTGTGTGTAGGTTTTTACTAGTCTGTGCAAAGTATGAGAATTGTACTGCTAATTTCGTCGCCAAACAGTTCTAATTTTTTTGCAGAAAATTCCCCAACGAGCTATTAGGTATCTCCGGCTCAAGAAGTAGGGAATTCTCCAAGTTGTTCTTGGTAATGGACATCTTAAACCAGCCAAGTACCGTGTAGGCGTTGAGGGGCGGCTGTGTCTGCAGAAAGGATGGAAGGAATTTGTCATTGATAGTGGCATGAAGTCTGAGCAAGTTGTTGTCCTCAACTTCTTTGAACTCAGGGATCGTACGGTTAGAATCACGTTTGACGTGATTGGTTAAGGTTATGAGGTTGATTTGTAATAAGTACTTTTGCGTGTCGAACGCTTCATCTTTTTTATGTGCTTTGTAATAAGTACTTTTGTGATCTGAACCGCTTCAATTATTATTCAGAACTTCGTGCTGCCAGTGAGCTAACTGCATTTTTTCATGGTTTTTGGATCAAAATGTGTCAATGTTTACTCTAGACTGCTATATATATGGTATACTATATACACCATTTCTCTTTACATGGTTTAGTTGAATAACTCATAGTCAGCGGGAAATTTGTGTTTACACAAAATTTAAACTGATACATAAGTCATACAGATAAGCAAAATGCTATGTATATGATTAATTTATTGAAGTTCATCTATTTGGTCGTTAACCTGCTGCTTCTCCGCGGTGACTGGAGCGTCTCTAGTGTCGCACTTTCTACTGTTTTCCGTGGCGGTGTTGCTGGTTCTTGTCTCTGCACCGTTGTGTTTGTAGCCCCTCGCGTGCTGGTTGATGGCGACTTTTGTTTTTCAGCGATGTGAACTGCATCCTTCTTTGCTCCCCGCTTGCTGGTTGATGGCTGCTTTCGTTTTCCAGTGCTATGAACTGCATCCTTCTTTGCTCCCCGCGTGCTGGTTGATTCCGCTTTTGTTTTTCAGCGCTGTGAACTGCATCCTTCTTTGCTCCCCGCGTGCTGGTTGATGGCTGCTTTCGTTTTCCAGCGCTGTGAACTGCATCCTTTCGTGCTCCTACCTTGTTTTTTGAAAGTGTTGTCGTTCTCGGTTGTTTCTGTACAGCAGCATTCCCTTGTGGTGGTCTTGTTGGCATTGTTTCTTCATGTTCTTCGTCCTCTTCACCCTCTTCTTCCTCTTCATCATCTGTTTCTTCACAAGCCACTCCTTCTTCAGTTTCTTCATGTTCTTCGTCCTCTTCACTCTCTTCTTTTTCCTCCTCTTCTTCATCTGCTTCTTCATAAGCCATTTCTTCTTCAGTTGTGTCACCATCTTCTTCTTTGATTTCATCTTCTTCGTCTTCCTCATTTTCTGATCTTGTTCTTTTGGGGCAGGTTCTTGAAATGTGTCTCTTCCTCTTTTTGTAGATGCTACAACATCTCGGTTTCGTCCATTTCTTAGTGTTGTGAGTGGAATTTTTGTTTGGCTGTGCATCGCCATGTCCTCTTTTTCTTGTTCATGTCTTTGTGTACATGTCCTAGAATTGTGGCCGCTGATTTCATTACATGTCTTGCACCTTCTTATTCCCAGTGGGTGACCATCACTGTCCAGCTCAGGCTGTGGCTTACTGTTTTTGTCATCACTTTTCTCCTTGCATGCAACCTTTTTCTGGGTTGCGTCGCCCCCTTTCTTCCTTCCTCTTGTGTTTGAAACAGGAGGTGGAAGAATTGTTTCTTTTTTGATAGCACCAGTTGCGTTGTGTTCGGTATTTTCTACTTGCTCGGCATTATTGTCATGCTAGGATTTCTCTACTTGCTTTAGTTTTGCTGCTTCTTCTTCTTTGTTGAGCACATCAACTTCCTTGATCAGTGCCCTCATACAAGAGAACGCTCTGTGGCACCCAGCGTCGGACCTTGTCGCTCTGTTTGCAAGGTCCATTGCTGTTTCTGTCAGCAATTTTCTACGGAAAAAAGCGAGCTTCCATCTGGTGTTGTTTGTTCGTAGTCTCTCCTGTCAAACGTTTCATTTGATCTTGCGTTACGGGTGTATCTTTTCATGATGTACACCTCAGGAATCTTGAGTACTCTCAAATCAGAAAGCATGCATAACACATGGATGCAAAAGAGCCCTGCAGACAACACATGATTTCTTTGTTTTGTAAGTGAACTGCATGAAATTAATAAACACATATTTTTTCGTTATTTGTTCATTTTAAAGAAGTGAACTTCATTTGGTTTTGTGAATTGCTCATGCATGTGGACTTTTAAAGTTCAGTAAGTGAGCTTTCGTGCATGACTATCAGAAAGTAGAAATTTTTTTGCTAGGAGTTGCACCTGTGTGTGTCCAGAGTTTGCACACACATTCGTAGACACCTTTCTTTTCATCGGCGACCACTTGGAAATTATGCCTTGCCCAGTCAAATGCATCCGATCTGTTGTAGTGGTGTACGAGATACTTTGTCGGGTTCTCAGGGCACCGTTCTGCTCTGAATGCAGTGCTACGGTAGAGTGTTTCTTTGAAATCTGCAAACACTGCCCTTGTATACACTTTTGATAGCTGCACTTCGAACCCAAACTGGGTTGTTGTCTTTACCTCTGACTGCATGATCAGAAATGCACTGTTACGAACAAGAGAAATGAAAAAATTGTTTGTTTTTGTAGATATATTTTAGCAGATTTTGATGGACATTTTTGTTTACCTCATTTGCTATTGTCTCTGCATGCTCGACGGCCTTCCTGGTTTGAATGCACTTGTCCACCTGCTGAGCAAACAGATGGAGATCTTGCTTCTCTTTGACAAAGTTTTTCTTCAGTATGCGGTTCGTGCTCTCGCTTCTCTGCATGGAATCCATCCGAGCACAGAAAATTTCCTTGTAGTAAGCCGAGATCCACTCATGCCTGTCATCCCACAGCGAATTCATCAGTTCGTCATTTTGCAAGTTGTATCTCTGAATTAGGTCCTTCCATGCTCGTTCAAATTCTGACGGCATTAGTGGGTGGTTCAGCACCGCATTGAGGTCATCCTTGAGTTTCTCGTGCGCCTTATACAGCAAGGCGAGGTGGTCTTTGTACTTCTTCATGATATGCCACCGACACAACTTATGCAGTGTATGTGGGAGGATAGTTTTTAATGCTGCCTTCATTGAAGAACACTGGTCTGAGAAGGCACAAATAGTATTTTTTATTAAGTTGTTTGTGTGTGTGTAAGATAGATGGAAGAAATATAAGTGTACCAAACAAACGTAAGTATGCAGGTGTTGATTTTTTGTACATGTGAGCGTGCAGATTGGCGGCTTGTTGTTCATACACCTCAGAAATGTTTTGAAAACCCACTCGAACAATGGTATTGTTTCATCTCGCACGAGGGCAATCGCAAATATGGTGCTCTGTAGATGATGGTTCACTCCCACGAAGACTCCCAGCGGCTTGTGGAATTTGTTAGTTTTATACGTTGTGTCAAATGTAACACAGTCTCCAAAATCTTCATACGATCCTTTGCAACTTGCGTTGGCCCAAAAGACGTTTCTTACACGGTTATCTGCATCAATGTCATAATCATAGAAGAACTCTAGGATTATCTTCTGCATCTTCTAGAAGAAATCCAGAAGTTTCTTGACGTCATCTTGGGACTCTTCTCTGGCAAACTTTTGTTTCCTGCATTTTCAAACGCAATGCAAACTCATCTCATCAAACAGGAAATAATTACCGACAGAATGCTCAAGTGATATGCGCTGTGATGTGCTTACTTGTTTACCCAGTCGCGGCTAGTATGTCCCATGTACTGCAGACCACCGGACATACGCGACAGCGTTGACATCATCTGAGCGTGTGTGTGGTTGTCCAGTTGCATGTCTTTCACTAACTGGTCTATCAAAGGATCATCTTTTTTGTGCGATCGCATGTGCAAAAGCATCTCGGGGCTTTCCAGTATCTTGTGATTGTGGTTGAGTTCAACCATTTCTATCACAAATTTTCCATCCTTCCTTTTTTTGACTCTAATCTTTGCCTTGCAGTCAATCCTTTTTGATGTCTTCTGACATTTCCGGTGATAATCTAACAAAGTCTGCTTGTGCTTCCCTTCTCTTGAGCAGACAATGTAGGCATTTGTCCTGTGTTTTGCCCTCTTGCGTATGCCAAACCGTGCACATCTTGCATAATTGTTGTAAAAGTCCCATGCCTTGTCGTATGTGGTGAACTTCATTCCCACGGCAGGTATGAGGTTCAGCGGCATGTTTTTATCCTGCATTAAGTGCAATGCTCTATGAGATAATTTGTTTTGTTCTGTTTTTTAAATACGAGGAGTGCATACGAGTTTAATAAAGCATTGCAATGTTCCTAAGTTTTCAAAAGAATCCAATGTATTAGATGCTAGGTCAAACCCCACAAGAAATATCAGTGTGCACTGCAATGTTATCTGAATGGACTGCAACTATTATTATTTTTTCTGAACATAAACTTACATGTGTGTAGAGTCGTTCACCCGATGGTGTTTGCAGCTCGCCGGGTCGTATTGGACATGGCGGGGTTATAGCAGATCTGTGTACTTGAGGATCTCGCGGCGGCAATAGTGAGGAGGATTTGTACCTGCTGTTGACTTTTGACCGAGGCACCGTTGGTGGTCGCAGTGTCGAAGTTGATGCAGCAGGTCTGCTTGGAGCTCTGTTTTTCGGTGCACCAGGTGGACGCTGAGCTCTGTTTTGGGGTGCAGCAGGTGGACGTGGTGGTAATCCAGTGTTGTCACGATGTCTCAGTGAATTGGTTTGAAAATTTTGGAGCGGTGGCACATCATCATAGTCATAATCATCATCTGCTGCAACATCGTGTTCAACTGCAACATCATTGTCTGTTCGGACATGGTGTCCAAACGTAGTGAACTCGTGCTTATACTCTGGGTTGAGAACTGTTATTGGCTCATCTTCATCGCCATTATCTTCATCATCCCGTCAGTGAGTGCCCTCCCAGACGAATGTGACATCATCATCATCTTCGACTACCTCTTCTTCCTGGAAAAAATCCTCTTCCGGAGAGTACTGCACCTTGTTTGTTGTCGTGAAGAATCCTCGAGGAATCTCAGGGGTAACCCGGCCAGTATCTCTTTCAGAAGAAGCTTTACTCTTCTGAAAGTTGTTGTTCTCATTGTTGTCAATTATGCGTGGCATTTTGTATCTGCTGAACGTCATTTCCTGCACACAAAATGACCGAGCTGCATTGTCAGGATAAATGAACTGAATCATGCGAACTGCAATGTGTTTGAAAGGGTACTGCGACGTATTGCACGCTGACTGCATCACCCCGCAAGGTGAACTGAAGCAACCACACTGCATCATTATCCGTAATGAACCTATACAAGCGTACTGCATAACCGAGGAAGCGTACTACATAACCGAGCAAGTGCACTGCATCTTTCCCCAGAACGAACCGAAGCAACTGCACTGCATCATTTTTGGAGGCGTACCGGACTGCATGTACTGCTTTGTCTGGAGGAAGTTGAGGAAGTGTACTACTTACCTCATGTTGCAGTGATTTCTTGCGTTTGCAGGAGGAAGTTCCCTTCTCGTCCGTCTGCACAACTTTTGCGTTCGCCCGTGCAGTCCACTTGCCCTTCAGAAGTTCATGAGCGGTCTGGACGTTGCTCAAGGTGAATGGAGACGGAGGATTTGCTCTGAAGGTCGTTGCAGACTTAATCCAAGAAGCTGTCGTGGATAAAGGAACCTTGCGCACAGTCCTCCTTGCTCGAATTGGTTTGATGTCGCGGCAGCACCAATCCACATCTGATGAAGTACAGGTAATTGAAGCCCCGGAGGAGTTCGGCGGCAGCGCTACCAAGCTGCTGCCGCGGAAGAAGGACGATATGCGTGCGGGGGAGGCGTTGCTCGGTTGCTGCCGCTGAAGAGGCGACGGGCGGCGGCGCTGCTTGGCCGCTGCCGCGGAAGAAGGCCTGGAGGGGAGGGGCGACGTCGCTGCCGGCCGCCACCGCGGAAGAAGGCGGGAAGGGGAGGGGCAACGTCGCTCCCAGGCCGCTGTCGCAGGAGAAAGCGGGGACGGGAGGGGCGGCATCGCTCCCAGGCCGCTGTCGCGGTAGAAGGCGGGGAGGGGAGGGGCGGCAGCGCTCCCAGGCCGCTGCCGCGGTAGAAGGCGGGGAGGGGAGGGGCGGCGGCGCTCCCAGGCCGCTGCCGCAGTAGAAGGTGGGGAGGGGAGGGGCGGCGGCGCTCTGGTAGGGGATGTGCAGAATAAGGTGGGTGTTATTAGAATAAGACTCAAGGGGTGTTATCATAATAGACCCAACCTATATATATATGTGACGATAACATCTCGAAGTATATATAACAAACAAGTTGGGTCAAGTCAATATGATCATTGTACTAACATCATACTCTCAATGTTGTTTGGGATTATCGTTACACTTAATCAAACACCCATGATCAAGAAAACATGATCATCACACAACACTTGAGCTAGTCCTAGAGGCGAGACTAGGAATCGGGTTTTACCATTTATCATTCTACGCGTACTTATAAGTTTTCCTTTGAATCACATATTCAAGAATCATAACAGTTATAACATAGAATATAAACTCTTACTTTTAAATGCAGAAATAAATAATACAAATATTATTGCCTCTAGGGCATATATCCACACAACTCATCTCATGTAGAAATAGGTTACTCATTCCATTACAATATCATCAAGAACAAGAGAAAGAACTAATATCCTATTTTGGGATTTCGATTGAAATCCCCCTTATGGGTGTTTTACGTAAAAAATACTATGTTTGCTTATTTTGACGATCCCCGATACAGAAAATATTAGAAGGGTTCAGGAATTGTTAAATTTAGATATAGGACCCTAGAAGAAGAATATAGGAATCGAGCGCAAGACTTAGAAGAGGAATATGTGACCCTAGAAGATGAATATAGGACTCGAGAGGACGAATATGAATACGAAACCCTAGAAGAATTTAAATATGGAAATCTAGAAGACGAATACGAATATGAAACCCCAGAAGATGAATATGGGTGCCCAGAAAACGAATATGGGAACCGAGAGAACGAATATTAATTGGACTTTAGAGAAAGGCTCAGAAGAGGAACATGGAATCCCAGAGAGCAAATACATGGAGCACCGGCCACAACCGCCACCCATCCAGGCTGGGGAGCCAACCCTGCTGGTCGTGGATCTCCGGAGACTGCCGCCCAGTTAGAGACGCCACTCTAACAGTTGCACGTGCAAACACCACAGGAGGTGCCCCTGCCGCCTCGTGGGAGTTCCACTGCGAACCGCCCACCCTAGCGCCCTTGGCGTCGAGCCCGTTGCCACCGCGGCCCTCTCCTGCGGCAGTGGCAGTAGGACAGCACGGGGACGGGAGCCGGGGTTGCCCAGGGGAGGCGACGTGAGGGGTACGAGGGGGTATGTGTGCGCTATTAGAATACTGGTTTGGGCCAGGTATGGTACATGAACCATATAATCAAAAAAGAACATGAGTTCTTAGAACAATGAATCGACAACTGCCAAGATAAGAATCATGAAGTCTGGACCCAAGAACACTGAGGAATAAAGATCGTGAGAGCAAGTATGATAGGGTAACGTAAGAGGGAGGGCAGTAAATGACATATCATATTTTGCTTAGTTGGAGAGAGAGAGAGAGAGAGAGAGAGAGAGAGAGAGAGGTGGGATGATGTAGATTTACACATATCATACAATGGCAATACTAGTAACCTTGCTCTCGTAGGAAAGGAAATTCCGCAAACTATGATAACAATATAAACATAATTTACATTGTATGCACTAACACGAGCATTTTGGACATTAGAAGCCATCCATGAAGTCAGTGACAGTTGGACATCTAAGAAAACTCGACTGTAGTGATTTCTTTTCACCTCTAGTTTAGAAACATTTTCATCAAGAAAGAAATATTTGAGAGCTTTAGATCTGTCGTTGTGCCAGAGTCTAGTCCATGTTGATAATCTATGTTACCCGAGATTTTCTCATTAATTGAAATTTTTGTGAAGGAACCACTTCACAGAGAATTGTATTATCCTGTGATGATGTACAAATTTGATACTCAGTGTTTCTCCTACATTTTTTATGCCAACTACATGGATAAATAAGGTGTACAATAACTAGATACGAGTTTAAGCTGTATCCGCAATGAAGTCTTGTATCACTGTCCGTATCGCAACAGGAATTCTCACTGAGTGGGTACTTCCGTCTGACCATGTCAAGCTCCCGAAAGTGTATCCTCCTTGCACTCTCTGCCTTGTTGTGAACATCGCCGTAAACGTCGCGCTTCTACTGCTGCCTTGGGTGAAACTGATCACAGATGGTTCCACCATCACATCTATCCCTGCTGGAGCTTCAACAACTAAATGATATGTTGCTTCCGCTGGCCCAACGTTAGTCACAGTGCGCCGAAGAATGACATGGTCTTTGAGGTCTGGCACAGTAATTGACGGGAGGTTGAGGTTAAGATTGTAGGACTTGCAACCATCTTGTAATCCTAGGGTGCAGTTCAAGAACTTGTTGTACTCCCTTGCATCCTGGTCGTAAACCAGGCCAGGGTCAACAGCTCTGTCAGGGTCCATATGGCCACCACCGAAGTCGAAGGGGTCGGCTAGTTTCCTTGGGACTCCGTTTGCTTGGATCGGCATACCAAACCGATCGGTCACGGATGCTGCAACCAATGCCAAGGAAGTTTATTAAGTTAGTTTTATATCGTGATGAGTTGCACATTTTCTGGTATTTCTATGTTCGTACCCGTGGTGACGATGGCAGACTTGATCATGGCAGGTGACCAGTCAGGGTGAACTGACTTGAGCAACGCCGTCACCGCAGAGACATGTGGGCACGCCATGGATGTCCCAGAATGGAACACGTAGGAGTCACGCTCCGCTGCCAAGATGCCGACGCCAGGTGCAGCAATGTCGGGCTGTTGAAACATGTATATTGAAAATTAGGTATGCAAGTCTTGAGTTCAAAACCTAGAGAGGTTAGGAAATTTTCAACTACATGTCCCAAGCTAAGTAGTTGATAATGATATACCTTGAGTATGCGAGGGAAAGCAAGGCTCGGGCCTCTTGACGAGAATGAGGCGACATACGGTGACAACACCCCATTTCCAACAACGCTTACAGCTGGCGATATCTTCACCACCGGACTCCTAGCATAACACACATGACAACAGACATGAATTTGCCATTACATAATTAAGGAGAAGGCACATATACTCTCAAAACAATGTGACAAATTCTTACTCAGTCATTTTTGAGTAGGAAGCGATTCTTTGTGCGATCTCGAAATCCACCAGTGCACAAGACATAAATCCCTCGCAGCTGGTCAGGATTTCGAGAAGGTTGACAGTGTATTGTGCGAAGATGAGGCCCTTTGCGCCGGCCTCGATAGTACGATTGATGAGAGAATGAAGTTCTGCCCTGGGTGGCGTGATGGCCGCCTGCGCCGGTGCATAACAGAGGACGGTTTTGCCGGTGACGTTGCTCAGTGATAGTGATTCTGTGTCGCAGCTGCGCAAAAGTTTAAAATTTTAACATGGCTGTACAAAGCGCATGACATTTACTATCGATCAAATGTCGTCAAGCGACTGGTTTCTTTCACTACCTCTGCACATGAACAAGGTCCTGAAAGCCGCTGTTGTTCATAGCTGCGTTGTAGTTTAGAGATTGCCCCTGGGTTTCAAATCAATCACAGATTAATGAGCAAGTTAATTCAGGAAAGCTTGTACATCATGCTTCCTTGATGCTACATTTTAAGTTAATAAAAGTGTCCTTTATCAAAAAAGGAAGGCTTGTGCAGGATATGATATAGTTGGCCGGCCCGAGAAAATGGAATCCAGCTCGCATATATACACTGAAAGAATCATAAGGAAGCTTAAAGGAGGAGCTAGACATTTGTTTCTTAGTTTGATCGTCTGCTTAGTGTGTGCGCGTATGAAAGCTCATGTTCGTGAGTTTGTGTACGCTAGAGGGAACAGCAACTTGACCAATCATATTGATCCTACTATTTCGGGTTTGGAGTACGTCTATTAATATTAAAAAGTCACTTGTTTTTTCAATTAATATTTTCACTGGGATCTTTATTCCTTGAGAATGGGCACGAAGACAACACTTTGCTATAACATTTCTCAGCAGATGACAGAAAATGAAAAACAATGTACACATACTTCTAAAAGAAAGGAGAGTTCGGTACGTACCACGAGCTTTTCTTTGTTTCCCAGCGATATCAAGGTCGGGAAAGACCGGTCAATCGTGCTAGCGGCCACCGTCGTAACCCACGGCAGGGCATTACCCACAGTTTGCGGCACAGGTCCATCGTTCCCTCCACTAAACACAACAGAGATCCCTCTTTGCACAGCATGGAGCGTCCCGGGGAACTGCGGACCAGCCCCTCCAATCGAGAGCGACAAGACGTCCACACCGTCGTGTATGGCATCATCAACAGCCGCAAGGACAGCCGCACCAGAGCAACTCCCGCCCACCCAGCACGCCTTGTAGATACTGAGCCGCGCACGTGGTGCCCCGCCTCGTGCCATGCCCATGCCCAGTCCTCCATAGCTCACGCCCTGCACTTCCCCGCCGGCGATAGTTGAGGCGACGTGCGTGCCATGGCCGTTGTTGTCCCGAGCCGATTTGTAGTCGCCCTTTAGCAACTCAGCGCTGATGCCTCTGCCATACCACCGTGCACCAATGATCTTTTTGTTGCAACTTGTGGCATTGAACTCCTCGCCAGTCTCGCATTTCCCTTTCCACCGTGCCGGTACAGGGCCATACCCTTTGTCGTCAAAGCTTCGTGATTCTGGCCATATGCCTGTAAAGAAGCATGCATATTCATGGGCATGAATTGATTCGGTATTGAGATTTCTCATATTTAGGATTTAACCTTTCTTTGTATCATTCATTTCGAAAATAAATAAAAAATACGCAGCAGAGTCCTGTTGTTTCCCTCAAAAAAATATTTAGGATTTAAGCTTGAGGGTGGGGTGGCTGTGTGCATCATATGATGCAGAGGCCGGCATTATCCCTTTTCGGAAAAGAAAAACTTGAGGGTGGGATTGCGAACCTGTATCGATCACACCCACGATGACATCTTCACCGTACTTTGCTTTTTTGAGTAGTCCCGGTTGTTGTGCTGGTTGGTTATGGTCAAGGCCAAGAAAGTCCCAACTCCTAGTTGTGTGCGTTTCGTGGAAAGTGTTAGGCTCCACAGTGGCAACTTCAGGGAATTCTATATTCAAAATATGCTGATTAGTTCAAGTTGGTCATGCAAGTAGATACGGCGATAACTAGGACTGGCAATTACTTACTTGCGATTGCCTCAGCCTGAGACTCAGTGAGCATCGCCGCGAAACCAGAAAATCCATGCTTGTAACTGTAAACTATCGACCTCAAGGCTTCATCCTTGCTGTTGCCAAGTAAAATGAGGGTGAGCAAATCACGACTAATACGTCTACGATGCAACATTAACTCCTCGTTGTTTTTGCTTTGGATAAAATGAATTTGTAGCTAGTTACAGTACCTCCCAAAAACAGAGGTTAGCATGTCATGGTGAGACGCGGTGACCACGGACGGGTCATCGTGCTTCTTCTCCCCCATATACACGATGTAGAGCTGAAATTCATTTTGCCGCGTAAGTTTTCCAACAACAAAAAATAGTACCTGAGAAATTAGAGCTAATCTGGAAAGAAAGCAAATTGAAAGAGGGGCCTCGCCGCCTCGGATGTGTATCTTACTTTGCTCGATGCGCTAGCTGAAAGAGGCAGCAGTGTCACGAGCAGTAGCAAAGCGCCGCAGAATGCTGTTCTGGAATCCATATCTGGCTTGAAGAAGAGAGCTATGTTCTTGTGTTTGTGTTCCCTCGTTAGGTTTGTATGTTTATATAGCAGTCAGGAGCAATAACCATGGGGTGCAAGAACAGTTCAAACCAATTTGTTTTGCGCGTAGTTTTTTCTCCTTTGGGACGGATTCTTTCCATATGTTGTTAGGTGACAGTGACACACGCGTGAGAAAGAAAGACTAGATCCTTGTCTATATACCAAGCACCGCCACCGCGTGCTTTTGCTAATGAGGAAGAAGCACCATGCTTAATTTGATCAGGTCCTGGCGGCTATTAGCACCAAACTGGATATATAGATATTAATTAATTATGCTCTTTGATGTACTAGTGACCTTTTTTTGACTGGTCTGATGTAATGACCTGATCGTCTTTGCACATGCGTCTTAATCGTTCCACATGTGTCTTAATTGTTCTAAAAACGCGGCGGTAGGTAATACGTAACAAAGTTGACAAACGTGACACATTCAAATATTCCATGGGTACGTAAGGGATAATGACCCGCCAACTTCCTGTTATCGCATGTACTAAAAATGTAACTTTGCCTGTTTTCAAATAAAGTGCCAAGAGACTTTTTCTTCAAAAAAATATTTATTCCTTCGGCAGATTGGTTTTACTGATTTGTTTCCCGAGCTGTTAAAATTACATAAATCCGGTAATTCAAGCCGACATAGTGTGTTGTGGTCACCTTTTTAGATAGAAGGCGATTGCCCGGCCTTAGAATAAGGCCCTTAAGGTCGCAACAAAGCAAGGTTCTAAGAAGCTGCAAAGCAGAAGAGCGGAAAAACAAATAAGTTCGATACAAGGCCAACAATGACCCATCATGCGACGCAGTGCAAGTGAACCAATAACAATCAATTATTTTGAGCCGTGGTGTGGTGACTTCTGTGAGCCCGTCTCTCGACTTTCTTTTCTTTTGTTTGGAAATGCCTTTGCTTTTATGTTCTTAGCAAGAAAATGATGTCAGTGTCAATTAGGTCCGATAACAACTGGTGGAAACAGAAGCGGTCAGAATGATGCAGCTAAGAAAAGGTGGCCCACACATTGACACGTATAGCATTATCATGCAGTTGTCTCTCTGGGTTTAGTGACCTCATCTTGGTTGCGAGATTTGATCTGATGAGGCATCTTAGTCCGATGGTTGTTTTAAGGGTAGTTGGGTGGTGGCCAGCAGCGCATCCCCCCACTGTGGAGCACGTCCAGTCTTTCTGCAAATGCATTCACGGTAGATACACGTCGTACTTGGGCAGTTATTAATATGTGAGACAAATCCTAACTGCTAGGAGCAGTTGCTAATGTGTGAAACAAAACTCAACTGCTTATGAGGTCCGGTGTTTTTGTGGTTCTCGCATGTCCTTTTTTTTTCTTTCAAGCATGCCAACTTGTACATATTTTCCCTTCCTTATGAAAAGACAGCGTCATGCCAGTTGCTTGGAAAAACATTCAACACTCCCAAATTGCTAAATGCATTTAGGCTGACGCTGCAGGTAAGCATGAAGGCAAATGGAACATCGACGTCAATGATACTCAAATCGGAAGAGACCTGCATGGGGGGGGGGGGGGGGGGGGGGGGGGGGGGGGGATTGTGGCGGATAATCCATCATTTGAAAACAAATGTCAAACATAAATGTATTACCATAATTGTCATGTGTTTCATTATTTTTTACCTGGCTAAGAACCATGTCTAGAGGAGTAGAATCACATGACATTGGGTGGTGGGGACAAAGAAATGAGAAACTGTGAAAATAAGGATGTTGAATTCTGGACCCCAGGAACATCGATGAATAAAAATCACGATAGTACAAAGGAATTGTGCAAAATCTGATAACAATGTAAACATAAGTTATCTTCCGTGAGCATTTTAGACATTAGCAGCCATCCATCTATTCAATGATATTCTCCTAGCAAAGAAAATTCGATTGTGTTCATTTCTTTTCACTTCCGGTTCAACAACCTTTCATTGAGACAGAAAGGTTTGTGAGCTTTAGATCCGTCGTTGAGCCTTAGTCTAGTTCATGTCAATGATATATATGATCTGAGATTTTCTTATTAATTGCAATTTTGTACAAGTTTGTGAAGAAACCACCCCTTTACAAAGAAGAATCATATTGTTTCTGTATAAAAAAATATTTATTACATACAAATTCGATACTGAGTGTTTCTCCTACATTGTTTATGCGACCTACATGAATACACAAAGGTGTACAATAACTAGATGTAAGTTTAAGCTGTATCTGCAACAAAGTCTTGTATCACAGTCCGTACCGCAATAGGAATTCTCACTGAGTGGGTACTTCCGTTTGACCATGTCAAGCTCCCGAAAGTGTATCCTCCTTGTACTCTCTGCCTTGTTGTGAATGTCACCATAAACGTCGCCATTTTACTACCGCTTTGGGTGAAATTGATCACAGATGGCTCCACGGACACATCTATTCCCGCCGGAGCTTCAACCACTAAATGATATATTGCTTCCACTGGCCCAACATTAGTCACAGTGCGCCGAAGCATGACATGGTCCTTGAGGTTCGGCACAGCAATTGATGGAAGGTTGAGATTGAGGTAGTAGGACTCACAACCGTCTACATATCCAAGGGTGCAGTTGAAAAACTTGTTGTACTCCCTTGCATCCACATCATAAACCAATCCAGGGTCAACGGCTCTATCAGGGTCAATGTGTCCACCACCAAAGTCAAAGGGGTCGGCAAGTTTCCTTGGGACTGCTTCTGCTTGGATTGGCATGCCAAAACGATCGGTCACAGATGCTTGAACCAATGAAAAGGACCAATCAAGTTAGTAATATATTCTAATGACTAGTTTTGATGAATTTTTAGTATTGCAATGTATGTACCTGTGGTGACGATGGCAGACTTGATCATGGCAGGTGACCAGTCAGGATGAACCGACTTGAGCAGCGCGGTCACCGCGGAGACATGCGGGCACGCCATGGATGTCCCAGAATTGAACGCATAGGAGTCGCCCTCTGCTGCCAAGATGCTGACGCCAGGTGCAGCAATGTCGGGCTGTTCAAGCATGTGTACCGAGAATTATATATGCATGTCTTCAATTCTAGAAAACTAGAGAGGCTATAGGTAAAAACGAACAATGGCGACAACAATCTCAAGTTAGGAATTTGAGAATAATATGTACCTTGAGTATGCTAGGGAACAACAGGCTTGGACCTCTCGACGAGAACGAGGCGACCCTCGGCGACAACACCCCTTTTCCGACAACGGTCATGGCAGGTGACACCTTGACCACCGCATTCCTAGCATGACACATGACAATGACATGAGTTTCCGGAGAACAAGAAAGCCCATTCACTCTGTTTCGGACAACACGACAGGCACTCACCCTTTGTCCGACCTCCAATAGGAGGCAATTCGGTGTGCGATCTCAAAATCCACCACTACACAGGGCATAACGCCCTTACACAAAGGCAGGAAGTCGAGGAGGTTAGTAGTGTACTGTGCAAATATGAGTCCCTTGGCGCCAGCCATGATGGTGAGATTGATGGCTATGGGAAGTGCTTGTGGAGGCGGCATGCTATTCGCTGCTGCCGGTTGATAGCACAGGACAATTTTACCAGTGACGTTGCTCAATGCCAGTGATGATTCGGTGTCACAGCTATGCAGAAGTTTTAATTCAGTATAATTGACAAAATCACCGAATCGTGGTTAAAAAAGTGGACAACTACAAAAAATTCGTCAAGTGATCACAGTTCCATAACTACAAAAGCTTTATTTCATTACCTCCCGGCATAAACAAGGCCTTTAAAGTCGCCGCTGATCACAGATGCATTGTAGTGAAGAGATTGCCCCTGTGTTTCGAGTCAAGCAATGTCAGTAAAAGAATTAGGGAAGCTAGCTTCAGGGACGAGCTAAATATATTTTTTGTTTGTTTTCACGATCTGAGATGAATACTTGAAGAATGTTTGTTTGTAGCGTGCACGTACCACCAGCTTTTCTTTGTTTCCGAGCGATATCAAGGTCGGGAAAGACCGGTCAATCGTGCTAGCGGCCACCGTGGTAACCCATGGAAGGGTATTGGACACTGTTTGCGGCACAGGGCCATCATTCATTCCGGCAAACACGACAGAGATCCCTCTTTGCACAGCATGCAGCGTCCCGGGTAACTCTTGACCAGCCCCTCCAAGCGAGAGTGACAAGACGTCAACACCGTCATATATGGCGTCATCGATAGCCGCGAGGACCGCTGCTTCAGGGCAATTCCCACCCAACCAACAAACCTTGTAGATACTGAGCCGTGCACGTGGCGCCCCGCCGCGTGCCACGCCCATGCCTAGGCCTCCGTAGCTCACGCCCTGCACTTCCCCGCCGGCGACGGTCGAGGCGACGTGCGTGCCATGGCCGTCAATGTCCCTAGGCGACTTGTAGTTGTTGTTTAGCACCTCGTCACTGATGCCGAGACCATACCAGCGCGCACCGATGATCTTTCTGTTGCAACTTGTGGCGTTGAAATCCTGACCAGTCTGGCATTTCCCTTTCCACCGTGCCGGCACAGGGCCATACCCATTGTCATCAAAGCTTCGTGATTCAGGCCATATGCCTATAAAGAAGCATGCATATTCATGCGAATTAATTTATTCGGTAATGGGATTTCTCATATTTAGGATTTAAGCTTGAGGGTGGGATTGCGAACCTGTATCGATCACACCCACAATGACATCTTCACCGTACTTCGCTTTTTTTAGTAGTCCCGGTTGTTGTGCTGGTTGTCGGTTATGGTGAAGGTCAAGAAAGTCCCAACTCCGAGTTGTGTGCGTTTCGTGAAAAATGTTAGGCTTGACAGTGACAACTTCAGGGAATTCTACATTGAAAATATGTTGATTAGTTCAGGTCAGTCGTGCAAGTAGATACAATGATAGCTAGGACTGGAAATTACTTACTTGCGATTGTCTCGGCCTGAGACTCGGTGAGCATCGCCGCAAAACCAGAAAAACCATGCTTGTAACTATAAACTATTGACCTCAAGGCTTCATCCTTGCTGTTGCCAAGTAAAACGAAGGTGAGCAAATCAAGACTGTTTCGTGCTAATTAATATGTCTATATATGATGCAACATGCACTCAGTAGTTTTTGTTTTGAACACGATGAACTTGTAGATATCTAGTAATAGTACCTCCCAAAAACAGAGGTTAGCATGTCATGGTGAGACGCGGTAACCACGGACGGGTCATCATGCTTCTTCTCCCCCATATACACGATGTAGAGCTGAAATTCATTTTGTCGCGTAAGTTTTCAACAACAAAAATTAGTATTGAAAGAGGCCTCCGGTGTGTATCTTACTTTGCTCGACGCGTTAGCTGAAAGAGGCAGCAGTGTCACCAGCAGTAGCAGAGCACTGCGGAATGCTGTTCTCGAATCCATTTTTTACGTCGAGAGGAGAGCTATGTTGTTGTGTTTGTGTTCCCTCGTTTGGTTTGTATGTTTATATAGCAGCCAGGAGCAATGAGCATGGGGTGCAAGAACAGTTCAAACCAATATGTTTGCGTGTCTTTTTTTCTCATTTCAGAGGGAATGTTTCAGTTTTGTTAGGTGACAGCGACACACACACGTGAGAAACAAAGACCAGATCCTTTGTCTATATAGGAATCCCCGTGCTTTTTGTAATGAGGAAGAAGCACCATGCTTTGATCAGGTCTTGGCGGCTATTAGTACCAAACCGGATATAGATATTAATTAATTATATGCTCTCTCCTGATCGACTTTCAAACAAGCTTCCGCGGCTTTGCACATGCGTCTTAATCGTTCTACAAACGCGGCGGTATAGGTAATATGTAATAAAGTTGACAAACGTGACACATTCAAACATTCCATGGGTATGTAAGGGATAATGACCCGCCAACTTTCATGTTATCGCATGTACTTAAAGATGTAACTTTGCATGTTTCGAAATAAAGTGCCAAGAGGCTTTCCCTTCAAAAAATAAAAATATTCCGTGGGCAAAGATTGGTTTTGCTGATCCGTTTCTCCAGCTGTTAACATTATATAAATCCTGCAATTCGAGCCGACATAGTGTGATGTGTTCTCCTCTCTAAGCTCGTCTCATGGTTTTCAATTCTTTCACTGGGAAAGCCAACTAACAAGTATTTAAAGAGAACAAACATTTATAGAAAACATAGACCCGAGAATGGATATTGGGACGTTACATAGACATCATCAATCATATCATAGTGCACATAACAAAGCATATAAAACCAAGCTCATGTTCTCCTACTTTTGTAGGCATGTATTAGTATGTAGTTGAACTTGCTTATCTATAAGAACAAGAGCTTGCCCAACATCTATAGTCCTACCCTCCCATGTCACCATGGTCATAGTTTAAACAAAGGGTAATTAAGGTGTCATTTTGCGAGACAGCCATGCCAACACATTAACACTTCGTGAATACATGGAAACATCAAATTACAACACTCCCCATTGATACCCCGGTATGTCACCCTTAGGGCCACTTTTGAGACTATAATAGGTACATACCACTTGCAGGTACAATCCAGACACAGTGACATCATGAAAACGTATATGGTTAAGATATGATACCATATTACTTGGGCCATAGTAATAGACATTAGGCATAACAAAGTTGCAGCAACAGTACATCAAGACCAATCATCATCCTAGTTATCAAAACCCTGTAAACATAGCACTATTATATGATCGGCATCGTCAAATTCCCATCCACCTGCCTACAACAGATTACTTGCATATGGATGGGAGAAACATAATGGAGATGAGGGGGAAAGAGTTGATGGAGTTGATGCGGTGGAACCCCCTCTTTGAATGCAGAATCAACCTCCGGGCAACCCTCCTAGATGAGGATTAGCGATGGCGTCTACTGTCAAGTGTTGGGATAATATGGCATAAATTTCATGGAACTTAGACGCCGAGGGAAACTGATAGCCAGAAGGAGATGATGGGAGACAACCTTTGGACCCCCACGCGGGTGGCTCACACAGCCTCCTCCATACCCCGCGTGAGGAGTGGGGCATTAAGGTCATTGATACTCAAATCGGAAGAGACATGCCGGGGACGAGGTAAGGGTGGGGGATAATCCATCATTACAAAAGGAATGTGAAACAGAATTTTATTAAACTGATTTTCATGTGTTTTAGATTATTATTTTCACCCGCCAAAGAACCCTGTCTGGAGCAATAGAATTGAAATGGACATGGGTGCTCAGAACAATTAATTGACAAACGCAAAAATAAGGATCTTGAAGTTTGGACCCAAGAACAACGAGGCATAAATTTTGTGATATCACAAAGGAAATATTGCAAACTTCGATAACAACGTAAACCTAAATTAACTTCAGTGTACTAACACGAGCATTTTGGACATTAGCAGCCATTCATGAATTCGGTGATTTTGGCCCAGCTAAGAAAATTTGATCGTGTTTATTTCTTTTCACTTTCAATTTAGAAACGTTTTCATCCAGAAAGAAAGGTTCGGGAGATTTTTTTATCCTTCGTTCTCCCTTAGTCTATTTCATTCGATATGATCCGTGGTTTTCTCATTAATTTGTTTTTCGTAAAAGTTTGTGAATAAACCTCCCCATAGCAAAGAATCGTATTTTATTCCAGTATAACATTTTCTGTGATGATGTAAAAAGTTGAAGTGTTTCTTCTACATTTTCTTATGCCAACCACATGAATACATCAAGAATGTGTATAATACAAAGAATATGAGCTTAAGATGTATCTGCAACAAAGTCTTGTATCACAGTCCGTACCGCAATAGGAATTCTCACTGAGTGGGTACTTCCGTCTGACCATGTCAAGCTCCCGAAAGTGTATCCTCCTTGTACTCTCTGCCTTGTTGTGAATGTCACCGTAAACGTCGCGCTTTTACTACTGCTTTGGGTGAAATTGATCACAGATGGCTCTACGGACACATCTATCCCCGCTGGAGCTTCAACCACTAAATGATATGTTGATTCTGCTGGCCCAACGTTAGTCACGGTGCGCCGAAGCATGACATGGTCCTTGAGGTCTGGCACGGCAATTGATGGGAGGTTGAGATTGAGGTAGTAGGACTCACAACCGCCTAAATATCCAAGGGTGCAGTTGAAAAACTTGTTGTACTCCCTTGCATCAACGTCATAAACCAAGCCAGGGTCAACGGCTCTATCTGGGTCAATGTGTCCACCACCAAAGTCGAAGGGGTCGGCTAGTTTCCTTGAGACGACTTCTGCTTGGATTGGCATGCCAAAACGATCGGTCACGGATGCTTCAACCAATGCCAAGGAACGATCAAGTTAGTCATATATTCAAATGGGTTATTTTGACGTATTTTGGGTATTTCCACGTTCCTACCTGTGGTGACGATGGCCGACTTGATCATGGCAGGTGACCACTGAGGGTGAACCGACTTGAGCATCGCGGTCACTGCGGAGACATGTGGGCACGCCATTGATGTCCCGGAATAGAACACGTAGGAGCCGCGCACTGCCGCCAAGATGTTGACGCCAGGAGCAGTAATGTCGGGCTGTCAAAACATTAATTTGTATCATGAATTAGGTGTGCAAGTCTTCAACTCTGAAAAGCTAGAGAGGCTAGATAGCAAACAAACAGTGACACAAATTCAACTATTTGTCTCAAGTTAATAAGTTGATAATGATATACACCTTGAGTATGCCGGGGAACAATAGGCTTGGACCTCTGGACGAGAACGAGGCGACCCTTGGCGACAAGACCCCATTTCCAACAACGCTTACAGCCGGGGACACCTTCACCACTGGATGGCTAGACACATGAGAGAAACATGAATTAGTTCTTGGATAATTAAGGAGATGGCACACTGACTGTTCAAATATGTTCACACTGCTGTTTCAAACAATTCGACAAATTCTCACTCAGCCATGTCCCAGTAGGAGAAAATTCGATGCGCGATCTCGAAATCCACCAGCGCGCAAGGCATGAATCCCTCGCAAGCAGTCAGGCTGTCGAGATTGTTGGCAGTGTACTGTGCGAAGATGAGGCCCTTCGCACCGGCCTCAATAGTATGATTGATGGCATAAGGGAGTGATATCTGGGGCGGCCACCACGATGCCTCTGCTGGTGCATAACAGAGGACGGTTTTGCCCGTGACATTGCCCAGCGCCAGTGATTCTGCTTCGCAGCTGCACAATGTTTTTTAACAAGTTCCATTACGTAAAGCTTTCCATTTACTATCAATAAAACGTTGTCAAGACTCAAGATCAGACTGGTTTCTTTCATTACCTCCCCGGACAAACAAGGTCCTGAAAGCCGCTGTTGTTCATAGCTGCATTGTAATTTAGAGATTGCCCCTGCATTTGAACAAATTAAAGAACAAGCTAACTGAGGAAAGCTACAAGAAACGATATAGTTGGTGGAGAACCAATAATGCCTCTATATATATTGAATGAATTAAGGAAAGCTTCAAGGAGGAGCTGACCATTTATTTTCTCGTGTTGTTGGTTTGAACATCCCTTTCGTGTTCAGAGAGTCAAAAGGTTATTATTTAGCAAAATTATAGGGCAAAGCCAACTTGACCAATCCTCCATATTCATGCTATCTTATAGGAACTATGTCAGAATTGGAGCACGTCTTATATCCAATAACATTTTCACCTGCTTTTTCTTTGTCCGTCAATATTTTCTGTGGGTTTTTTCCATCTCATGAGAATGGGCAA
Organism: Aegilops tauschii subsp. strangulata; assembly: GCF_002575655.3. Taxonomy (NCBI): domain Eukaryota; kingdom Viridiplantae; phylum Streptophyta; class Magnoliopsida; order Poales; family Poaceae; genus Aegilops; species Aegilops tauschii. The sequence goes on from NC_053041.3 coordinate 75,489,018, forward strand.
AGATATAAGTATATAACACTTTCCTACAATATTTCTTTAGAGATGGCAAAGATAAGAAATTAATTTATATACTTATAAAATAAAGGAGCGAAATAGTATGGTACGTACCACCAGCTTTTCATTGTTCCCGAGCGATATCAAGGTCGGAAAAGACCGGTCAATCATGCTAGCAGCCACCGTCGTAACCCACGGCACGGCATTCGTCACGGTCTGTGGCACAGGGCCATCATTCCCTCCGGCAAACACAACAGAGATCCCTCTTTGCACAGCATGCAACGTCCCAGAGTACTCCTGACCAACCCCTCCAACCGAGAGCGACAAGACGTCCACCCTGTCATGTATGGCGTCGTCGATGGCAGCAAGGACCGCCGCGTCAGGGCAACCCTCATCCACCCAGCACACCTTGTAGATACCGAGCCGCGCACGTGGTGCCCCACCGTGTGCCACGCCCATGCCTAGGCCTCCGTAGCTCACACCCTGCACCTCCCGGCCAGCGATAGTTGATGCGACGTGTGTGCCATGGCTGCTGAGGTCCCTAGGCGACTTATAGTCGCTCTTTAGTGACTCGGCACTGATGCCACGGCCATACCACCGCGCGCCAATGATCTTTCTGTTGCAACTAGTGGCGTTGAACTCCTCGCCAGTCTGACATTTTCCTTTCCACCGTGCTGGCACGGGGCCATAGCCATTGTCATCAAAGCTTCGTGATTCAGGCCATATGCCTATGAAGAAGCATGTGTATGCATGGGGTTAATTGATTGATGGTCTTGGGATTTCTCATGTTTTGGATTTAAGCTCAAGGATGGGATTACGAACCTGAATCGATCACACCCACAATGACATCTTCACCATACTTTGCTCTTTCGAGGAGACCCGGTTGTTGTGGCGGCTGATTATACTCAAGGCCAAGGAAGTCCCAGCTCCGAGTTGTGTGCATTTTGTGAAAAATATTAGGCTTGACAGTGACAACTTCAGGAATTTCTACATTCATAGTATGTTGATTTAGTCCATGTCGATCATGCAAGTTGATATAAAGTCATAAAGATAGCAAGCTCATGCCACCTCAGGATTGACAATTAATATTCATACTCTAAACAAATATGGTTGTGTAAATGGCAATGATGATGCAGAGGCCGGGGGGTTAACCTCGTCTTATATGAAAAAAGGGTTGACAATTACTTACTTGCGATTGCGACAGCTTGAGATTTAGTGAGCATCGCCGCGAACCCAGAAAATCCATGCTTGTAACTGTAAACTATCGACCTCATGGCTTCATCCTTGCTGTTTCAAGTAAAGTAAAAAAAAAAGGTGAGCAAATCACGACTATGCTAATACTTCGACGGTGCGACATGAACTCGTATCCAGTAGTACCTCCCAAAAACAGATGTTAGCATGTCATGGTGCGACGCGATAACCACGGACGGGTCATCGTGCTTCTTCTCCCCCATATACACAATGTAGAGCTGGAATTTCAACAAAAAATGTTCTCAGTAGAAGATTGGAAAGAAGCTAAGATAAATGCTGTGCAAAGAGGAATCGAGCATGGATCTTACCTTGCTCGACGCGGTGGCTGAAAGAGGCAGCAGCGTCACCAGCAGCAGCAGAGCGCCGCAGAATGCTGTTCTGGAATCCATATCTGGCTTCGAGGAGAGTGTTCCCTCGATCGCTTCTCCCTGTGTGTATATATAGCAGCCAGGAACAAGAACAAGCATGGAGGTATAACAAGAACAGTTCAGAGGAATTTGTCTGCGAGCTGTTGTTTTTCTTCCCTTTTAAGGGATTGTTTGTGTTGCCACTTGCTAGGTGACACACACGTCCGAAAGGAGGACCATAGATCCTTGTCTGCATACAAAGCACCATGCTTTTTCCATCAGAGAATAAGCGCCCTGCTTTGATCAGGTCTGCCAGGATTAAACAGCTAGTGCCACTACCAAACCGGATATAAATATTCTGGTGTCTGATGTAATGACCTGATCATCGTCTTTCAAACAATCGTCCGCGGTAAGTTGGGCATGAAACAGGATGGGCCCCTTTGATGCCAGGACATTCACTTTAGGTTTTTTAGGCTTATGCCCTTGGTGGGTTCCCACTACTCTTTGATTTCGGACCTTCACAGTTTTACCCTTGTTTTGATTAAACAATTGTTTTTTTTTTTTTGATTTTAACTCAATTTCATCATTTCTGAAGTTGCCACTCACATGTGTGATGTGGTCCATTAAACCATTGCTTAGGGCATCCCCAGCGAGAACACCTACTCCGACTTCAAATGTCTGGACCAGATGGTCCAGACACTTTAGGCCTCCCATGTGGGCTCCTACTTTGGGCCGGACACGTCCAAAATCCCTCAAAATGTCCCCAAATCGAGAGGCAGGGTAGGGGAGTCTAGGCGTCATCATGTCTCATTCTGACATCCGAACCCAGCAACCACCTCCTTGACCCCCTCCCTTTTTTCAGACGCCATCCCTCCTCCTTCACTCTGTCCCCGTTCCTGGAGCCCGACGCCGATGCCACACCCATCTCCATGTCACCCAGGCCTTGCCGAACCTCTGCCACTCTACCAATCCACCTCTCAACGCACTGCGACCAAATTGGTATCCAGAGCTCCACTAACCACCATCCGTTGATCATGCGCCCAACAACTTCGCCTCGCCACCCAACCTTGTGAGTCTCACCTTGCCTTTGCAATCATTCGATGCAGAAGGAATCACTCCCTAAGGCCGTCAATCACCTAAGTTGCAGTTGTCGTCCTTGCCTTCGGTCGAGCATCGCCACGGTTAGGTCCCAGCACCCCTCTGTCCATCTTAGCAATTCTCAGGAGCTTCCAAAGACAGTGCTGCAAAATAATGTATACAAACTATATAGCTTGGCTACGAACAATAGGTCATCCCTTCATTTGTCTCCTAAGCAGTTCCAACAATGTATTAATGGTGACAGCGGGGTTAATTACAAATTTGAAATTCCTCTCAGATTAGCCTTCTATATCTGATTGCTGGAGCAAAGGAATGTTCATGGGCTTATTCTATTCTGCCTCGGTGCTTCTGAAGAGTGGCAACACCCAACAAACAAAAGCTAAACTATATGTAGCTCACAATTTCAGGTAGCAGTTGATAGCAAAAGAATTTTCCAGGCAATAACTGAAATTGCACTGTATTTTCTTCTCAAATAGAGGTATGTCAAGAGATCACTCCATCTCTTTTGTTCTCTTGTCAAGGCAAGCATATCTTTTTTCTGAAACTGATTCTAGCATATCTCCCCGGAAACTGCAGCAGTGAACACACCATAAAAAATCTCTTCTAAACGTTTCCGTTCGATGTGTATGACCAGTACTCGTTGACCAGCTCGCGGAAGAGAGATCCCTCAGTTTCCATGAGCTTCATGGGCTTGTCATACTCCACTACTTTCCCTGGAAATGTATGCAGATCATTAGTATGGAATACTATGCTGCGGAACCAATAAGTTGCGGAACCAGTAAGTTGGCAATAAGAGAAACCAATAGGTTGCGGAACCAATAAGTTGGCATACTCCACTACTTTCCCACATTAGTATGGTTATGCTGCAGAACCAATAAGTTGGCAATAAGAGGAACATACCATCACTCATTGCAAGTACCATGTCACAGCCCATAACTGTTGGTATACGGTGTGCGACAGTAATAACGGTGCAATGTTCGAATTCTGACTGGATCGTTTTCTGAAGGACGGCATCAGTTGCATTATCTATAGAGGCCGTGGCTTCATCAAGAACTAAGATACGACACCTTTTCAAAAGTGTGCGGCCCAAACAAAAGAGCTGCCTTTGGCCCATGCTCCAGTTCGACCCATCTTCCGCAACTGTATGGCAAGATATTGATTAGTACGATGAAGAACACAATTCCAGACATCATGCTAGCAAACCGATCTGACTCATACGCCTAGGACTGCAAGCAGTTTGACAGATTTATTGGCGCATGTATTCTAATTTGTTAGGGGCATAAAATGAAAAGACTGAAGTAGAATTGTATGTTATCCTATTTTGTTAGGGGCATAAAATGAAATCCAGAAATTAAACCATAGGTACAGTGAGGGTTCCTACCAAGTGAATCCAATCCCTGTTCCTTCTCCTGAACAGCTTCAAGAAGTTGGCATTTATCAAGAACCTGCAACCGAACAGCATATGAATTAACCAATTTAGTGGGGTTTTTTTTTTCAAATGCACGTATGGCATATAACAGAGAATGGTAACTTGCCGTTTGACAGGCCCATTAATCAGTTTATTCATCCCAATCAGATAAGGTGCTTACTGTTCTGAATTGTAGATATATTAAACGTCTTACCTCCCATATTTGCTGATCTGAGAATTGCCCAAGAGGATCTAGATTGTATCTTACTGTACCCTGAAAAAGTGTTGGATCTTGTGGAATGATGCCCAAACGTGAACGCAGGTCATGTAAGCCTATTGTACTGATGTCCACAGAGTCTATAATTATTTTCCCTTCAGCAGGTTCAACGAGGCGAAACAATGCACCAATTAAAGTTGTCTTGCCACTTCCTGTTCGACCAACTATGCCAATTTTATCTCTACCTTGAAACTTGCAAGTGATACCATGTAGCACCAGGGGAGTATCTTCCCTATACCTAATCTGTCAAATGAAATCAATCAAACACATCTGTCAGAATATTTGAAGGGTTTCGCCCTATACATGCATATTTTATATTTGGTTACCTTCAAATCATTAAGCTCCACACTGCCAACCTGGGGCCAATCTGGTGCTGGTCGGTTTTCTTCAATAACTTCTGCTGCTTCACTCGGAATGTCCATGTACTGGTTCACCCGCTCCACAGATATTATTTTGTTTGCAAGGTCACATTGCTTTTGAATAGAGCTAACGAAAGAATTATTTAGGGAAAGGCCGTAGGACAATGCCATTCCAACAAAACCTGTGCCAAGTATGGTAAAAAGTAATTAGTTTTCTGAGGGTAATGTTGATTTCTTTATAATCCTGTGCATATTAAATGTATATTTATAATGACAGTGGCACATAGACATTGAGCGTATCACGTGTTACTAAACGGAAAATTGGGTATCCTCCACTAGGGTTTCGAGCCATTCGCCGTTATGCAGAAGGATTCTGTAACTTTATTCGATAAAGAAAGTAGGCTTTCATAACGAAGTAGAGCCTTCGTAACACCTAATACCAGGAGCCTATGGAAACAAACAAAAAAGCTTTTGCAGTGCAAATAACGATTCATTGCACATCAGATGAATGCAATGATCAATCGTCATACAGCTTGTAAGCTGCCATAAATATGTGCAGCACATGGAACAATTATGTAATGCTTGTACCTGGAATAAGCTACATACCAGGGCTAAAAGTTCCTGCAGGAAGAAGAGCCATGACAAAAGCAGAAGAAGAAAGAACCGTAGCACTCATTATTTCCAGACGTTGAATCAACCATTCAGTTGCTGCAAAATTAAAAAAGTACGGACCAGCATTCTTGTCAACTAACTCCAGATTTTTTGCAAAGAAACGACCTTCTTCCTCAAAGGCACGTATTGTTATAGCCCCTGAGATCGATTCACCCAAGTGATTTGCTAGAGCAGACTTGGTAGTGCCATTGATACGCATCAATTCCTTAGCCGAGGCTAAGTAGTACCTCTGCATGAACAAACATATGAAAAGTCAGCCAACGGGAATTGTGAAACGTAAAAAGTAGACGAACTTTACATCCTTGGTGAAAATAGCAGCATATCATTTGGTGAATGAAATAACCAACGAAAGGGGGTTTAGGCCTTTAGCTATACAGAAAACGGCCACAAGATTACCTGTAACCGAATTGCCAAAACTATCATTGGCAATGATACAAACAGAACTTGCCATGTAACAACAGCCAATACCCCCAGATTGCTATACGCATTTAAGCTGGAACTAAAGCCAAACATCAATGCAAATGGAACATCAAGGTCAATGATGCTTAAATCTGAAGAGACCTGCAGGTTGGGGGGAGGGTTGATCCATTAATATAAAACCTTGTAACGTTAAACTGAATTGTAGTTCATATAGTTGTGTTTGTTTCAGAATTTTTACCCGGCTAAGAACCCTGCCTAGAGGAGTAGAATCAAAGAAGGACATGGGTGCACGGAACAATGAATTAAGTAGCTGGGAAAATAAGGATCTTGAAGTCTGCATCCCAAGAACAACGAAGAATATAGATCTTGATAGCACAAAGAACACCGTGCAAACTCCAATAACAATGTACACAGAAATTAACTTCAGTGCACTAACATCAGGATTTTGGACATTAGCGGCCATCCATGAATTCTGTGATATTTGCCCAGCTATGAAAATTATGTGAGACATGACAGAAAGGGAGGCATACAGGAAGCCTTTTTTCTGGCGCAGGTATAGGATATAAGGCTTAAGACCTGCGTCCCCTGATTCTCTTTCCTCTGTTTTTATCAGTTGATCTACTGGTGATGGCTTCACAGACTCTATATATCTGTTTCCATGAATACCATCTGTCTCCTTTATTGGTAAATCCTTTGCTCTGTGACGGGCCATATTGTTAAGATCTGAAACACCAGTAGTATCTTTATGGGCATTTACAAGATATTTAAATTCTTGACAATCGGACAATAAATCAAGATAAGATGCAGACCGAATAACCTCCCCATCTGACATTAACTGCCAAAAATTATCACTAGTTTTAGACGAAATCGACAAATATAAATACATCTCACTACAAAAAATATATATTAAATCAAGAGAGAGAGAGAGAGAGACCAGAATGGAGTCAAATACGGGTAGAAAATCCACTTGGTGGGTCACCAAAAGAACAGTCTTGTCTGACAGAATACCCATGACATAATCCTGTCACACAAGTAAGAGCTTTATTACACAATTCATAAAAGATAGGAATACAATCTACTCCTACTGATGCAATTCTTACATTAAAGAGACTTGTTGCTGTATGGGCATCGACAGCACTGAAAGGGTCATCAAGAAGATAGATGTCGGCATTCTGGTATAATGCACGAGCAAGCTGAACACGCTGCTTCTGACCACCACTAAGATTTATTCCTCTCTCCCCAATTTGAGTAAGGTCGCCGAATGGCAGCATTTCAAGGTCCTTGAGCAACGAGCACCTTGCAAGTGTTTCTTGGTACATTTCTCTGTCCATCAGAGATCCAAAGAGGATATTATCTTGTATAGTTCCTGTTTGGATCCATGCAGTCTGAGAAACATATGCTATTCTTCCAGAGACTTGAATCTGAAATACGTACACAAAGATTAATGATCTGATATTAAGTTCTTACGGAAAAGGAAATAACGAGTCTACTTTATGGTGGCAACTATTATCAACCAAAATTATCATGACAACTTGGCAAAATCAAACAAAATGCAGTTGTTAACAGGCGGTACTTCGATAAAGAAATTGGAAACTAGCCGACTTAAGGTTCTTAACCACACAGAGAAATATTGTGTTGCCCAATGCCTGATGAATATGGCACTTGTACTTGCAGCACAATGGCAACTTTTATCATGATACAAAATCTGCAAGCTGATAAAAAAAGGAACATAATGAATGTAAACAATAAATTACAAGAGCAACAGCTTTTTCCGTGCATGAGAAAACCCAAAAGGGATAACAGAAGTACATCATAACCTCACAAATAGACAGCCATTTGATTTTCTACTTCATAAAAAAGATGAAGGCAATAGAAAAGCATACCGTGCCTTCAGTTTTGGGGACCTCTCTGAGTACAGCAGCCAAAAGTGTTGATTTGCCTGATCCTACCTCTCCACAAATTGCAATCTTTTCTCCAGCTTTGACCACCAGATTTATATTGTTTAGAGTTGGTTTTGATGGATTCTCATCCCAGGAGAAACTGCATGAGTTCATTGCTATTGGATAATCGGTGCCCACAAGGTATTTCTTCCTAACTTGCCCATTCAGCTCAGGTGCTTCAAGAAACTTTGATATCCGAGTGAAAGCAACCTTAGCTTGTATTGCAACTGCGATAACAATTGGTATTGATCTAACTGGCTCCTGCACAAGACGCAGAGTTGCTACAGTGGTGAAGACGTTGCTAGCGTCAAGAGGGATTTTCAAAAGATAGCATGTTAGAAAGGTTGCCGCTGAAACTAAAACAGGTGATGACCAGAACACGATACTGTTGTATGCCCTCCTAAGCAAGAATGCTGACAACCACTTATACTCAACCTCCCTCAACCCCTCGATGACCTTCTTGAAGTGAGCTTCCCATGCATAAAGCTTCAAGATCTTTATATGAACTAATGACTCAGACATGGCCTTCAATCTCACATCTTGTGCTTCCATAAGCTTACTCTGAAATTTGTTCTGTAGTTTCGCCAATGGAGCATTACCAACTACAGTGATAATGATAACAGTGAACGATGAGACCGCTGCAGCACCAACTGCATTGTACAGAATTGCCAGAGCAATGCAAAGTTGAATAGCTGTTGTCCATGTTTGGTGGAACCAGTACGGGAATTCCCCAACCCGGTAGGCATCAACTGTCACATAGTTCATAATCTGTCCAGAAGAGTGCTGCATTTTTGCGGAGTTTGATAGCTTCTGTTGCTTCTTATAAATAGCTGCTGATAGCAATGACCTCACCTGGAGTCCTAATCTCCGAGTACGGAAATACCACTGCCTCTCTGACAAAGATTCACAGCATTTGCAAATGAACATTGTCGCAGCAAGCACAAAGCCTTCATATTTGAAGGTCCCTTTCCCAACTGATACATTGATGAATGCCTTGAGAAGCAATGGGCCTATAGATAAGGTGAGCACCTTGAGCAAAGCAAAGAAACCTGAGACCATGATCCCACGCTTGTGACAAGAAACAATGGTCCACAAGAGTGATGGTGTGGCATTTGACTGCGACTGCTTGCTGTTCAGCTTCGCCAAGAATATCAAGTACTGGTTATGTGCTAGGTCTGTGGTTTGTAAAAGTGGCACATCTTTGTCCTCGAGAGGCTTCTTGTAACCCATCTTCATCAAATGATTTAACCACCAGAATGACATCTTGCTGAAAAAACCAGCTTTGGCAAAAAGAGTCACTTGACTGTCAGAATCAGCCATCTCACCATCTGCCTCGGCGTTCAGGGGCTTGTATAAAGCATTTCCATTTCCTTGGTAACCCTCTTCGTCATGGCTGCACCGAACGCCATAAAGTAAAAAGAGAAATGCACCTGGTAGGGACAGAACATCCAAGCAAGCCTTAATGGTAATTGTCTTCTCTGCAACAATGCCAACCACTGAGGAACAACATATGAATGCTGCATACGTGGTCACCAAAACCGACAAAAATTTAACAAATGAAGCTCCAAGAAACTGAGGCCTGATGCTGAAAGCAAAGCTGAAACAGATCAAACTGAATCCTTGAGATAATGCCACAAGCCACCAGTGTGGCAGGTAAAAAGAAGCGTCCTGATTGAATATATTGCCCAGCATCGACAGTCCTAGGCCAAGATAAACCAAACCCAAGCAGCCACTGAACAGTACTGCAGCCAACTGCAGTGGTGAACTGAGTGTGAAGAGTTGCCGCATAGATGCTCTACTCTTCGGAATTTTGACAAGTAACTGGAGTGTGAGCATGAGTATGAACAGCACGCTGATGCCAATCACCACCAGATGATTCGTGCAAGTGGAAGAGTCGAATATTCCGTTGAATGCACATGAAAGTACATCTTGGTTGGAGCAGACTGGGATCCCACACAAGTTCATAATCCAAGAACCTGAAGTAATGGCCAAGTATTGTAATGAGATTCCCAGCTTGCTTTAGTCACCAACAAGTTTGATTGTCAAAAGGTAGCAACAAAGATGTAGCTAATATATGCTTAAAAAATGATGTGGCATGAGAAATGTGAAGAGGGGACTAACTTGTGAGGAACCCCATCAGTGTAATTTCAGGTGCAGTGCTGCCGAGGAGAGTGGATCTGGTCCTCTTCAGAAATCAGAACCTGCAGCAACCCATGAACTAGTCAGAATAAAGAACACTAGAACAGCTGAAGAGAACGGACAAAGAACAGATACTGAAAACACCACTGAGCAAGATTAGAAATGTTTGTACGTAAAGAACGGACAAAGAACAGATACTGAAAACACCAGCTGAAGAGAACGGACAAAGAACAGATACTGAAAACACAGCTGAAGAGAACGGACAAAGAACAGATACTGAAAACAGATACTGAAAACACCACAGATCTTCCCACGCTTCACAATGCAAAGACCACAGTGAGGCGCGAAAATCAGGGAACCACAAAGCTGCACTGCTTTTCATGAGCAACTGACCAATAACAAGACACTGCTGGAGCAAGATTCCACAACCTATGAAATTAAAGCAGCCACAGATCCCATGGTCACACAACCTCAGGAAATTAAAGCAGCCACAGATCCTGCAACTACTGAAACTGAAGAAACCATGAAACTGAATATAATCTGAGAGAAATCGAACAGAATCAGGACAAGGCGCGAGCGCCAAACACGGAAGAGAAAACCCCAAGCCTAGACCCCCTTCCGCATTGACGCCGCCAGTCGAGAAGTAACTTTTCCCCTTTTACTTCCTGAAGCAGTTCCTCCTTGACTAGTTGACTAGGTGGGCAATGGTGGCAGCACTGACCTTTCTGGCGGCCTCCTCGCCGTCGTCACCGACTGCGAGCTCCTCGGCGTGCTGACGCGCGGACGGACGAGCGGCGGCAGGCCACTCACTAGCTGCTGCCCCTGGGCTCGGCGGGCCGCGGGCCTTTTCATCAGTGGGGGGCCGGAGGAAGGAGCCGCGGCGCTAGATGTCGACAGGAGGGGAGAGCGACGGAGCGCACGCGGGCGCGCGCGTTCGTCACTGCTCTCGTCGTCGCGGCCCGCCGGCACGCCGGCATCCGGCCTGTGGCTGCCGCGCGTGCCGTGCCCCGCATCGCTATATTTGTCAAGAAACAAACAATTGTTGGTGGTGTATCGTGAAAAAAAATAAGCAATCATTGTCTGGCTGCTATATTTGTTAGAGTCTCAGGCACCTTTCAAATTTTGATCAGATATAGTTGTTGTCTTCCGTCAGCATCACTCGTGCATAAGTACAAACTAAATGCTACAATTAAATGTGGCTACAGGTTGTGCACTTCCAATACCTCAACTTTAGGCTAATTGATGTGCTTCCAAAAATAATTGAGAATTTGGTAATAATAACACGATGATAGTGATAATAAACCAGTAATAAGAATAATAAAACACCAATAGCCCCGTTCAGTCAAAACAGGCATATGAGATCAACATCAAGCTTTCCTTCTCCAATGAGATGAGATGGTATCAAACTTCTCCACTAGATTCTCCCTAATTTGTTTTCTTCCGCACATGCATGCATGGTTGACGGAGAGCGACTTAATTCGAAAAGCATCACCTTAGCCTGAATGGAGTTAACAGAACCATATCCCAAAGAAAAAGAAAAAGAATTCAAGTGGCAACGTTGGTGCGCGACATATAAGCTTGCTATTCCGTGGCAAAGCACGAGCACTCAACTAGTGATCTCAAAATTTCAAGCAGTGGTAGAGAGCAAAATAATTTCGGAAAATGACTGAAAGATGGCACCGTATTTTTTTTAGATCTCAAATGGGTAGATCCCTCTGAGGTATGTATTATACATATACTAAACCTAGCTAGGTTTAGTTTACCTCGTTTTTTTGACTTTTTTCTATCGGTAAAAAAGCAGACCAATGAGAGGATGCCACGCCAATTACTGGGGGACACAGGCGTGTGCAGTTCTTTGGGTGTGGCTAGCGATTTCGTATGGAATAAGATATTCTTTTTGCATGGTTGACCACGTGAGTATTGAACAGTCTGTCTGTTTTCTGCATGGCAGTTTGCATGCGGTGGTGACATGCATATACGCGGCTGTTTAGGAAAAAAACCCGACTGAATTGCGATAGTTCGTGGTCGGTTGTTGCATGTTGCCCGGATGGACCACGTGTTGACACGCATTTAGTTGATCGGTGGTATTTCGATTCTTCGAGTGTCCTCTTTTCTACTACTAGTATTAAACAAGCAAACATATTCATCACTAAACACACCTAACCAGACCTACACACAATATCTTTGACCAATTACAGCCTCACGATCAAAATCACTTAATTTCATCTAGCCATCCAAATTACCCTATGGTTAGCCAACTGTGCGCTTAGCAATTTCCGCTGGCCCCGCCCATCCCACGTCCGCAATCGGGCATGAGAATAGGAAATTGATCGCAATCAGATCCCCTTAATTTGTGAGCTGCGTTGCTCGTGCTCGCTCAAAACAACTACCCCGCGACCCATGCCGCCTGCCTCTGCGCGCCCGTGGCGACAAGCCGACGACGAAAAGAGGCAAGGCGAGAGGCGGCGGTGGCGGAGGGTCAGACGGCGGCCCGTCTTTCGCAAAAAAAAAAAGACAGCGGCCCGTCGTCGCCACCGATCCGCGTTGGCCTCCGCACCCGCCTCTGCTGGCCGGCCTCTCCTTACACATAGGTCACCGCCTGCCGCTCCTTCGTTTGGCCGCCGACCAACGCACGGCTCCACTGGCCTCTCCTTACGCGCAGGTCGCGGCACCCCGGAAGAGGGCGATGAAGGAGTAGGTGAAGGACATGACGGCGGCGATTATGGAGACGAAGGTAACAGATCTCCAGGCCCAGCAACTGCGAGAGGATGACCTTGGCGAGGCCGCACAGCACCAGGCACATCGTCCCATCTGGCTGCAGTTTGCGTCGTGGCCCTTTTAATGGCGGCAGTTGCTGGGCACCACGGACCTGCACTCTCAAGGCAAGGAAATTATTTCAGTACCATGACTTTTCTCAACAAATATTTACAGATCTTCAGAAGCCAAAGAGGCTTAAATAGTTAAACTGCTTGTGCTTACATGATGCCCGTGGCAACTGTGATGCATAGAGAATCTTGTACTGTGCAATGCCACACATATATAGCTACATCTCTAGGCCCTGCATGGACATGATCAACACTGTGAGACCCATTTATTCTGCCTAACAACAGGTATGCATGCTGCCAATGTCCATCCATATATGCCAGTACAAGTTAATTTGAGGATTATTTGTTACCAAGACAGGAGCGGACGGCGTCCATGTACAAGTGTAGTTCCGTTTGCCGTGGACGGGTTCCGGCCAGCGGTAGCAGTAGGAGAGGAGGACGGGGTGTAGTAGGTGATGTAGGCGCAGACGATGAGGGCGATGTGGCCGAGGATCCAGCCCATCTGTGCCACGCTCAAAAGCAGCGCCAGCACGCCAGACCTTCTACCATTTTGATCTTGTGGGGATCTTGACCTTAAAAGTGTGCTGCTACATGGCAAAACTGGGCAAGATGTATTACTCCAAATTTGAATCCCACTACAGAGCACCAGTAATTAGAGGATAGGTATTATTATGTAGATATAAAGAAAAATCTCCGGGTGGATATTTTCTGACAAAAAGTACAGAACTAAGTTGTGGTTGAAAATACACTTCTTCAGAAATGGAATAGCAATGTGACAGCTTTACATAGTGCTTCAGAGATATAGCTTTGTACACTGCTTCAGTGTTTATAATGGAATCCATTGCAGCTTAGATAAATGAAGAAGGAGGGACAACAACACAAAATTCAAGTTTTTTTTTTGTTTGTGTGTGTACTATCATACATTAGTGATACCGAATTTGCAAACTGGAAGTATGTGAAAGCAACTTTTAAAATAAAGTATGTAGAAGAAAATAGTAGTTCAGAAAAAATATGAACACTGGTGTAATTGCAATAGCTTGTTTTCAAAATTTAACTATTGTATCCCTCATCGAACTAGAACACAGAGTTCTGCAATGAAAATGATCGCTTACATTATATTTCAGGGTGAAACATTTCCCAACAGAAAAGTATTGGTTAAATGAGCATTGCGTAAAAGTCTATCTAAGTTCTCTTTCTTATTCTTCTATTACCTGGAAGGCCAATATGTACCAATTTGGGACTGTTTCACCACTGAACAATATTGCCATGTTGACCATTTATCATGTCTTTGCAGTATATATAGGAATTCTATAATGTAAAAGTATTATGTGCAGCACAGACTTTTATTTCTTTTGATTTTGCTTTGCTTGTTATTTATGCTTATAGCTTTATCTCTGGGATTAGCATGCGGTGCACTTTCTGAATGCCATTTTTTCTTCCTTGCATCCCAAATGCAAGCAAGCATGCTTCTACCGAGGCTTAGAAGAAGCCATGGAGTATGTTCCAGAACCTCTTTTATATTACTTCATCACAAAAAGTTACTGCAATATTTGCTTTTTTCCTAAATACTCCCTCTGTAAAGAAATATAAAATCGTTTAGATCACTAAACTAAGATCTAAACTATCTTTTATTTCTTTACAAAGGGAGTACACATGATAGACTTGAATCATTTTCTGTCCTCATCGAACAACGTTCCTTTTCTTTCATGTAAAGTTTTCTTGAAAATATCAGTGGATATTTAGTAACTTATGTTAGCTATATTTGTAATGAGAACAGCAAGAAATCTGTGAGATTTGCGGCGCCTAGACTGAAGTTGAAAGGTATTATTACTACTATAATATCAAACATACGTCATTCCTGGAGCTTTATTAGCACACAAGCTCACGTGATTTTTTTTTCAGAAAATGAAAAGAATATACCATAGAGTATTCAAAGAGAATAAATGGCATGTAGATACTACAATGAATTACTCCCTCCGTCCCAAAATATAAGAACGTTTTTCACACTATTATAGTGTCAAAAATGTTCTTATATTCTGGGACAGAGGGAGTATGTAACAGACTAACATGCTGGATAACCACAGTGGGCGAGAATACCTGTTCCAACATACATCAAAGTCGCTGGGAACTCCCAAGAATACATCTTCTAACTTCTCCCGTGGGGTGAAGAAAATTGATTCTGAAAACATAGAAACAACCATCAACATTTCTTTCAAGCAAAATTTGCATGCTAAACATAAGCTGCAAGACTGCTAACACTCACACTCTACATCTATTTGTCATTTCCAAAGAATCAGAAAGAATGAATCTCCAGGTGAAATACAAATAACATTAAAAAAATAATGAACTGGTTATATTAACCGGAGAGGCTAAAGATATCCACAAAGTGTCAAAAGAGTTCACATATATTCATGAGAAGCGGTTTATTGTGTCTAGATCATATTAATCGGCTCCAACTAACAATCACGATTTGCAGAAGTGGTAACTGAGAGAATTGTGTCTCAGTTAAGCTTTACAGATCATCAACAAAATCCCAATTTGATGGTACTTCCATAGAGGAACTAAAGAGAAGCAGTTTATTGTGTCTAAATCGTATTAATCGACTCCAACTAACAACCATGATTTGCAGAAGTGGTAACTGAGATAATTTTTGTCTCAATTAAGCTTTACAGATCATCAACAAAATCCCAATTTGATGCTACTTCCATAGAGGAACTAAAGAGAAGGCATGTTTGGTTAGTAGCAACAGGATTCCATAGAAGATCCGCAACAAAACATACTCTTCGATTCAGACTTGTTGCTCCCATCCTCTTTCGGCACCTCCTCCTTCTCCTTTGGGAAATCTGAACCATTAAGGGCCGCTTCATCAATACAACCACCAACAACTAAGCAGATGATCTCTCATATTATTGAAAGGGGACATTCTAACAGAAAACACACTTTCTAAAGATTAAATGCGACACTCATTCTTGGTCCATTTTATAAAGAGAATTCCCATATTTTATATTCAAATGTCATGTCTAAATGTAGTATGGTTAAAAATTTGCATATGCTACTTGATTAGTTAGTGTAGGCATGAGAATCATGCATTTGTTGTTCCATTTAAGCTCTTGAGAACCAAATGCCACTGAATTCCTCTTCATCAATAATAAATTCTCCAACTTCCTTTCTTTTATGAAGATAATGTATCATCTTTCAAAAAGATATTGCATCATGTTAACTCTTGGATCCACTCACACCCAGAAGGTGCAGCAATCTAGAACAGAATAATACTCAATTAAATAAACTTTTCTAACAAAACCCTATAACAGAGCAAATTATGCACAGTCTTGAAAATGAACATTCATGTGATTTCTCAGTGAGGCGATGCACCTGCGACTAGCCGAATTGACGAGGAGGAGTAGATGGCGGGGTCGAAGAGAGATTACCTGGACCCGGACGATTGCGCCGGAGATGGTGGAGATGTTCATGGCGGCGACGGCGAGGGCATCAGGAGGATGGAGGGCCCGGCGTCTTCGGCGAGCATGCCGAGCTCGAGCGCCTCCTCGAGCACTTGTGGGGCAGATTCGAAGGAGCGGGGTAGAGTAGGGCCTGCGAGTCCCGCGCCTCCGCGTCCGCATCCAACGGCGTCAAGCGCTGGCGCGAGCATGCCGAGCTCGAGGGCCACATCGGCCACTTCCGCGACCTGATTCGAATGGGAGGGGCGGCCTGCCAGGCAGCGTCAGCGCTGGTGAGGAAGGGGAGGGACGGCCTGACCAGGAGCACCGGCGGTGGTGACGAAGGGGAGGGGGCGGCCTGCCAAGGGAGCGCCGGCTGAGGAGGATAGAATGGGGAACGGGGAGATTGTGGGCGGCGATGGGGAACTATCCTGAGAAAAAATGTATGTGGGCAGTGGAGTACCAGGCAGTGACGTTGTGGCGTTGTCCACACCAAAAAAAAAAATCTTCTTTTTACATTCTTCTAAAAATACATTCTTTTTATAGTCAGGATCATTTGATGGTTTTAAAAGTCTTTTGTATATACAATATCTATAAAAGTTGATAATTTTTTTACTGATGAAAAACACATTCGATATATCTGAATTTTAGTTGAGTAAATGAATTCATACACGAAGCAAAAGCTTTCATGTTTTGTTGATTATTAAAGCAAAAGATTGTTCAGTTAACCATAGAAAACCACACAAACACATATCAGTTGGGGGACTCGCTCCGCCAAACAAGCCACTCTACCATCAATGTCGGAAAATAAGTCATGAAGTACTCTCCTGGTGTAATGAAGAGGCAAGCATTCAACATGCCTGCAATAGTCCATAACGTTGAAGTTGGAAAGCTCACAGGCTGTCGCCCTGACATCCACTGCCCTGACATGCCTTGTGCACTTAACTGATACCGCTTCTAGGGTTGCTACACCGACATGCCACCGCAGATACGTGTGTTGTATGTGCACACTTACTAGTCTCTGGAAAGAACTCATCAAATCACATACGATTTCCTCCATGCTTATCTTGAACCTGCTGCCCACCGCAGATTGCGCCTATAAAAGGAATGGCTTTCTTCCTAACGAGCATCCACATCTAGCTTCTGAGCCTCACACCCATCGGTATTCTAAATTTCTGCCGCGCTCACACCCGGTATGTCGTCGGCCCGTACCTCGCCATTGACCACCACCAGTCCCCGCCCTGGCCCGCCGACTCTCCGTCATGGCCTTCTCCGACGGCGGCAAGCGGCTGCGGCGGATATCGACACAGGGGCAGCGGTGGCGCGGTCGATTCTTGACCGGCTGGTGGTGTGCCCCGCCGCGCAGGGGCAGAAGCATCCAGGCGCAGAACGGTTGTTCCGACCTCGAGCTCGCCCAGCTTGACGGTGGCGCAAGCTTACGTCTGCCCAAACCACCGGCACTGTGCCGTCCTATGTCGCCCAGGTGTACCTCTTGCTTGACGTGCGAGTGTCCTCACGTCCCCGGCGCCTCGACCCAACACCCGTCCAGATCGCCGGCGTCCTGCCGTCCCATGCTACCGGAGCCTTCCGCCCTGCGTCGTCGTCGTCAGGAAATGCGGCCTGAGCTAGGCTACCACCTAAGCGGACGCGAGAAGGCGCCCCCAGCTTCTGTCGGTGCGCCTCGGCAGCCGCATCAGCTGTAGGAAGGTAGCCTCCAGCTCGCTCTTGGCCGTGCACGCCCCTTCCACCGCCTCGCGCGCGCGGCTTGCGTTCATCGGTTGCGTTATGTGTGGTTCGTCGGCTAGCTAGATGTGTGTGCACTGGGTGGTCGCATGTGTTCCGTGTCCGTGATGTGCTCTACAGCGGCAAAATACAACCGATGTTATCTCCTTTTCCCGTGTCTATGCATCTCTTCCTCCGTTCGGCATCCATACATCAGGAGGTACCGAGAGACACTGAGATTTGGGAGCGGCTACCTGTCAATCGACTAACCCCAGAATTGGGTAAGTCGAATGGCAAAAACATACAACAGCTAATTCAGAAATAAGATTTGACTGACCCAAAATTGTGGTCAGTCGAAAAGCCTAGAAAACGTTCTGATTCTGTTTCTGATGACTTGTGGCCAGAGTTTGTGGTTTCTGGTCACAGCCCACGTCTAAAACGGGCCTGAACCCGCTAAGAAGCTAACCACTAAACAACATCCACCCAACGCACACAGCTCTACTAGGTCTTCTTCCTCCCCCTTTCTTCGCGTAGGTCTAGCCACACGGCTGAGCCGCCGTCATGGAAGGCGAAATAAAGTTGATCTGATCTGATCTTTCTGAGAGCTCTGTTGATTTTCTGCTAGCATTTCTTCTTGCCAAAACCCTTCTCCTCCAGACGCCCAGAGATCCCAAGCAGATGATCGGATTTCTTGTGAGTTTTTTCTAGATCTCCTCCTTGCATTTCATCCTGTCAAAACCATTCTGGGCGTCTGTCAAACCCATTTGTCCAGACGCCCAGAGATCCCAAGTTGATGATCTGATCTGCTAATACCTCCAGATCTGCTAACTCAGTTCTCTGAATTTTGTAGATGTTGTGCTTCTATTTCTTCATGCTAGGACGCCCAGAGATACTAAGTTGAAGAACCAGAAAAAAATGGATAAGCTCTCATATCATTCTAACATCTCAGATCTGTCAAGCAACAAAGAAAAACACAACAGAAGCAAACCTGGAGTTCAATCTCGAATTTCTAAGGTAGTACTAATAATCCCCCTACCATTTCTTTGTTCAGGCATCATATCACCTTCATGAAAAAGATAAAAAAGATGGTCATCAGGAAATAGACACCAAAAAATTAATGAATAAGTTGGTGTGTTGCACATTCAGAGAACTGAAGTTGCTTGTCGTGAATAATATAACTGTTTGTGTGTTCATCGGTCAATATGTTTCAAGTTCTTGCAGCAAAGGTTCATTTAGATATGCAATTTCAATTATGCCAAATCATGCTACATAGACTTCTGCAGCAAGTTTTATTTTGTTAAGTTTATCCAGAACATCCCCAGATACAAAAATGGATGCACAAAAAAAGATTAAATGATGAATGATGTCCATGTTCTCATTAATCTGTGTTTTCAAGAATGCCTGATAGCGTACAGTAAATACGTAGTCTAAAATAGTTGCATACTTGCCCTGTACTTGCATCTGAACATATGAAATTCAAATTGTACAGTTAAAAACAAAAAAGACCAACCTGAATTAAAAGCATGAAAGTGTTTCATATTGAACGAAATAGATTCTCAGAAAAATACACATCTTCTTGTTGATTTTGAGGTGCAACTACCACAATTGAGTTCATTGTGCAAAAAGTGCAAGACTGAGTTTCCATTTGCAGGTAAACATACTGGGACAAGATGCTTACCACCAAGAATGTTGTTACAGTGCAGAAAGACAAAAAGACAACACGGTTAGCAACTTTTTCTGAACCTAAAAATGTCTGTTTGCATGCTAACATTTTATGAGTGATTGTTAATACAAAAAATTACTCGTATGAATTTTTTCAAGTGCTCAAAAATTCAAAGCAACATTGTCAACAAGTACAATCAAACAGAAAATCAACTGATGTAACTGTGTTTTTTTCTCTTTTATTTGACCATGTAAAAAAACCGATAAGATGAACTTACCTGTTTATGTTTCCTTCTGCAGAACCCAGTAGTTCCGCATAACTATGGAGTACATCAAGACCAACTGTATGCTGCACAAAACAAAGAACTTAGAAAGCAGGTGAATGATAACAGTAATGCATAGACCTCAAGAACAGCAAAATGAAAATTAAACACACTTTTGCGAAGGGATCTGATGAGAAAATTATGAATTGCAGGAATTAAATGAAGTTCAGATTGGAAATCAAAGTTGCAAAATGATGAATGAACTGCTTGCACCAGAAGGATTTCCGCAGTCGTACACACAACTCATGAAACAAATGACTCTCATGAGTCATCTCCAAAGTGACAACATGACTATCCCTATAACAAGTTTCACTTCGCTCTTGACAACAAGCATGGATGATCAGGTATGACTCCTTAAAAATGAAATCTTAAATTTAAAATTTTCCATGGAGTTGAAATGTTAGAGAATCTCTATATGACAAAATCTTATATTGCAGGTTCACAATGAAACAACAGATCCAATATCAAGCAGCTATCAAAATGAAGAAGCAGATGAAGGTGCACCTATGATGATAATTCTGAAAGCAACAATGAAGATTACCTCGCCTGCAGTAGTGATGAGAATGAAACTGATGCAGAGGAAGATTACCTGGAGCAAAACACAGTGATTTGTGAGCAGTTGTCTGCAGATCATGAGTATTCAGAGTTGCAATAATTAGAGCAGAGTTGGCACAACTCTGTTTTAGATGATGTGCAAGAAATGTTGATTAATCACGAAAAACAGATAGCAAAAATGAATGAGCCATTGCAAGGTCCTGATTATGCAGAAACAACTGATACAGATGGCACAAGTGGGAGTGACGAGTCAGAGTTTGAAACAGAGAACCAAGAATATGAACAACTCTCATCTTGACAGCAGTGATGAGTTGTCTAATTCAGACCAACACGATGAGAGCATGCATGAATCAGGCGACCAAGACATTGAGCACTGACAGGATGAGGCCAAGAATAAATCAAACAAAGATAAGAAAAAATTATCTCAAGAAGATATTGAATTTTTTCTTGAGAATGAGGTCATAGATAAAGCATTGAAACTGAGCCAAGAAGATGAAAAGAATCACATGCCAACGCTAAACATGTCATTTGAAAGTGATGCTGATGCACACCGATTCTACAATGAATACACAGCTATTGCGGGGTTTTCTATACAGAAAGCTGCAAACTATCACTGCCAAAAGAAAGATGCTCACAATAACAAAGTGACAATATTTACTTGAAGTGCAACAGGTATGGTAAACCTAGAAACAGGACAAAGCCGACAGCAGCAAGAGCAAAAAGGAGAAAGTACAAAGGTGATAAAAATGCACCCACCATCCTTGAGAATACGACAGACAGGAGAAGGAATTACACAATCAAAACAGGGTGTCAAGCTCAAATGGTTGTTACCTTGAAATTTGAACTTGAGCAATGGGTCGTCACAAGGCTGATCATTCAGCACAATCATGAACTCCATCCGCCAGGCGAAGTCAGGTTCCTGAAATCACACAAGTATATAACTGAGCAAGAGAAAGACTTGATCAGGAGTTGCAAAAGAGTAAATACACCAACTAGAAAGATAATGGCAATCATGTCATCCTTCCGAGGAAGAGGTCTATCTTCATTGCCTTACACCCCAAAACAGATTAGCAACATGGGTACAAAAATGAGAAGAGAAAATGGTCTGAATGATATGATGCAAGTAGTATCATTTTTTGAACAGAAAAAGTCAGAAGATCCACTATTCTTCTACTCATTCAAAACGGATCCAAAAAAGAATGTGATGCATATATTTTGGGCAGATGGGAGTGGAATAAGGAACTATCAGCAGTATGGCGATCTTCTCAGTTTTGGCACAACCTACAAGACTAACAAATACAATCTGAAATGTTCTCCATTTGTGGGAGTAAACGGGCATGGAGACAACTGCCTTTTTGCATGTGGTTTCATTCAAGATGAGAAGAAAGAAACATTCGAGTGGCTCTTTAAGACATTTCTGGAATGCATGGGAGGGAAAGCTCCTAAATCTGTCATAACGGATCAAGACGCAACTATGAAGAAAGCAGTACCTAAATGCTTTCCAAATTGCAAGCATAGGAACTGTTTGTTCCACATTCTCACGAAAGCTCAAAACAAAGCTAGGAGGACATTTGGAAAGAACCAACACTTGAATGCTCAATTTCATGACATAATCCTAAACTCCCAGACAATGCAAGAATTTGAGGAATTATGGCCACAAATGATTCAACAGCACAATGTTTAGCATATCAAGTACTTTGCAATTATGTGGAAAAACAGGAAGAGATTCGTACCTGTCTACTTCAAGAATCACTTTTATCCGTTCATCCAGACAACAGCCAGAAGCGAAGGCACCAATGCTGTATTCAAAGCAAATGTAGCTTCAACTCACAGTGTGATTGCTTTCATGACAGAGTTTGATAGAATATCACAAAGCATTGAAGAAAAAAGAAAAGAAAATGATTCTGTCACAAGAAGAACTTCTCCAACAATGTGGAGTGACCGGGCATTGGAAAAACAGGCAGCAAGACTATATAACAGAGGCATTTTTTTACAAATTTCAGCAAGAGTTGATGAATTCAACTAAGTTTCACATGGTTGAAGTTGAAAGAAACAAACAATATGAGGTGTTCAAATCACCAACGCAAGCACTATTTGACTATAACCCTAGAACTTTCATAGTCATGGTGGACATAGACTGAAACTTTCACATGCATATGTGGTAAGTTTGAAAAAGACGGCATACTATGCTGTCATGCACTCAAAGTGATCCAAGCATTGGACATTGATGAGATAGCAGAGAAGTATTTCATTGATAGATGGAGACCTGAAGAGAAGAAATCAGAACAAGTCAGTGAACAAGTGACAAACCTTGAAGATTTGGATGATCAAATGGCTTTCTTCTCATTCTCTAGAAGGCTCACTGAGTTAGCTTCTGAAGCATCAAAAATCCTGAAAGGAGGAAAGTTATGAGTGAGCAGATAACCAATTTGGAGAAATTAATTATGGGCATACCTTGCATACCAGAAGGTGAGGAACCAAAGAGTTGTTCGTCATAAGTAGCATCTGACACTGTAGCAGCTTTGAGTTTGGGTAGCAGTTCTGAAAACACACTAAAGAATCCGGTATACACAAAACCAAAAGGGAGAATGAAGAAAACAGGAAGGCAAAAGAGCATAGTTGAGGAAATTATAGCCAAACCAAAAATGACTTGCTCTGGGTGTGGCAAACAAGGTCACAGGATAACTGGATGTAAGCCAACAGAAGAGAATGCAACGCAGAAAATTAACAAGAGAGGTACAACTTTTCTTCGTAATTTTAGAGTTCAAACCCAGACAAAAGTATAGAAATTCTAAAAAAATGTTTCTCATATGTTATATTGATTCATAAATTACAGCTAGAAAGGACAGCATTGCATTAAATTCAGATGATGAGAAGGCAAAGACGACAAAGAAGACTAAATGCATTGGTTTGTCAACATTATTTACATAAAAAGTTTTGTAGTAAAAATTCCTAAATATACAAATGGTCTAATTTGAAGTTGTTTTCTTCTTCTACAAAATCAGAAAGAAAACAAGGCAATGCAAAGTCCAAGAAGAAGGCGTTGTAAAGAAGTTTGGAATTGAAGCCCTATGAGATTGAAGAGCTAGCTCAATAGATAAATGAAAGCAAGCTGACACAGATGAAAACATGCGTGCTGAAAATGACAATTTGTTTGGTATCAATGTGTATGCAATGATGCTTGATGTAATTTATGAATTGCAAGATGAGTTGCTCCAGAGTTTACTATTTATGCCATTTAAGAAATAGTAGGTTGCTATGTATCATTTTCCAAACTTGTGCAAATCAAAAACAACATAAAATTTGCAAAAAAAAATCAAGCAAAAAATGAACCGCTCATATTAAGAACATTGATAATAGAGTACTAATATCATGACAAAGTTCCACATGAAGTTGAAACGCCTAAATTTAGCAACTAAGTTTTTACTACAGATAAGCACAAAGCAAAGAACTACACACAACTAAACTTGAAGCAGATAGACTAAGTAGCATTCGAATACTAGCGGTTGGGTCTAAAAAGCAACTACATCCATCGTCATAAACATCTACTGTGATGTACTAGCTGCTGGATTGACTTTTGTTGAAAGGCTTCATGCAGCAGATATGCTTGCACCAGCTCCACCTTCATCGTGACCATCACCTCCAAATCCAGCAGCAAAATTGCCACCAGAGCAGCTGAAATCAGGCTTGGGGTCAGCACCTCCATCTCCTCCATCATCTTCATTGTCATCATCCTCACCTTTGGGTCCAGCTGCAATGATAATATTCCTCTGAAAGTAGCCATCCCAATCAGGAACACACTGCTCAATTCTGGTCACTCGACGAACAGACATCAGCGCTTCTGGACCACAACGAATGTCGTTACCAGCAACAAGAAGGACATCAAAAGGATCCTCAAAAGCAACTAGGACTGCATCCTTGACATAATGGTCTGCAACTGTAAACTTCCTATGCCCAGTGCAGTCAAACATAGGATGTCCAACACAAAATGCAGCTGAGTGAGTGTTGCTGGTTACTACGCAGTAGACAACTCTATCAGTATCCCCAAAAGGGATTTTGAGCTGAGCCCTGGTGACAGCTGAAATCTTCATTGTTTTACGGCTGAAGTCCTTTTGTATCAAAAAATGGAGAAAAAAAAACAAAAAAAGAATTTAAAATTTACATTTCATATGTTTAATACAGAAAGGATTGCCAAAAAGCATGACTTCAAGATAAAACTCAGAGTTGCATAGTCTCTAGGAATTCATTTAACAAAAAACTCCTAATTCCATAGTTTGTACGATATCACACATCATTTTTGTTTTAGTGTGAACAAAAAATATTAATGGTAGAATTTGGTAACCACAAAGACTAAGTGGCAACATTTGCAATTCAAATTCTTTTCTGTTACCACGATTTGAAATATAAAACAAAATAACAAACTAAGTAAATAAAGAAAAAGGTATGTCATATTGCAGAGCACATTGTAAAAACATGTAACTAAATTAAATTCTCAAGCACATCAGAAGTATGTGTAACTAAAATATATTCAAGCACTCACGTAATGGGTATCATTTAAGCAAATCGAAACACTATGATCCTAAAAAAATTTAAGATATTGTGGATACCTTAGTTGTGGCAATCTTCTCAGAATCAGAGCTAGCCATTTCTTCATACTTGCGCTTGGAAACACTCAGTCCTAGTTGAACCACCTAAATTAAAATAGGAAAAAAGTTATGAAGAAAACCTCAGAAAGCTATAACAGAAGCAAAAACATTATGAATCATCAGGGTGACAAAATTTAGAATGAACGTATTTCACAAGAATTGCTGTAAAAAATTATTTACTTAGTTAAAACTGAAATACATCAAAAAACAGTACAATGAATTTTTTATTACTATCATGATTGGCACAAAAAGAATTTATCAAAGCATAACAATGCATGAAAAAAGCAGATATGCTTGCTGTACTGATTTGGAGGTCCTAGTTAATTAACAAATATTGCATAACCAGACAAAATGCATTTAAAGGTTCACATTATATATAAAAACAAATGCGCAAAATGAGCTTGCATTGGATATATATATACAGCAAGTTAGATCATTACTGAAAAACATTAAAAAAAGGTTCCAGGATACGCATGCACTTGCAGACATTATCTACAAAAATTATTGATAAAGACTAGATGAAAAAATGCACAACCTCTAAATTAACAGTTGAGCATTCACCGCTACAAAAAAAATGCAGTGAGCATAAAATTTCAACTTTGCATGATCTTAAAAGAGAAAATGCGCACAGTTGGCACAGTTGAATTAAATATACATTAACTGAGAGAAAGTTGCACACAGAAATATAATATGCAAACTAAAAGAACTAGCACACTAACAAATGTTTTTCATTGTATATTGCATGGGAAGTTTGTCACTGTATTTATGAGAGGGGGAAGAATTACATAATACATACTAAAACTTGCACAATAGCACTAACTGCAATAAATTAAAAATGACCAAAAAATTATGAATAAATGCGTTCAAAGTACTAATCTAAAATTTCATCAACATCATAGTCATAGAAGAAAAACAAAAAGTACCTTCTTCATGGAGCCATCACCAGCACCAGCACGATCCATCTACCAAAAAAAGACGACGAGCATTCAAAGTTTGGGTGAAGGTTCAGTCAGAACTAAATTGCTATGAAAAGAAATCTGACAAGAAAAAGAAGAAATACCTTCTTCTTGGAGCCATCAGCAGCATCAGCACGATCCATCTACCAAAAAAAGACGGCAGAAAACATTTAAAAAGTGCAGTTGAAGGCTCAGTCAGAACTAAATTATGAAAAAGAAGGCTGACAACAAAAAAAGAAGAAATATCTTCTTCTTGGAACCATCACCAGCACCAGCACGATCCATCTGCGAAAAAAGGAAAAATGTCAGACATTTAGAATGTGACACAGTCAGCAGTAGTTTGTTCAAAACCGAAGACAATAAAAGTGGGAGAACCAACTTCATACTTTGTGTCTACTTGAACCCAATACCTTCTATGTGAGTTTCTGAAGAACAAGAAAGAAACAGATAGACATTGGAATCAAACAAAACTGAAATAAGAACAGAAGCTTGAAAGCAAGAACAGATAGATGTTAGAAAGACAGACTTTCGAACACACAACTCTCACCAGAACTAGAGAAACGCAGAGGAGAAAAGGTCTACAAAAGGAGACGCCTATAGAGCACGAGATGTACAAAAGGAGTAAATATATAGGGACGAGGAGGAGGGTGAACGGCGGAGATGCAGAGAAGTTACAAAGAGGCAGAGTTAGTGGGGGTAGTGGCCTCTCTGGTTGTCGGTTCCTCGGTATATGTGGTGTGTAGTGGGATTTAGTCCGTGCAAAGTAGTGGGGAGTAGTGGGGTTAGTTGGATAACTGGCATCAAACATGTGTCCACTCTAAGAAAAACAGGTGGCAACAAAATGGCAACAAACAAAATATAGGGGACAAAGAATGAACCCACGCTGGTAAACACAACTGGTTTTTGAAGAAAGAGCAAATGAATAAATGATCCAGAATTTTTTTTCAAGTCATCAAAATTGTTTATATAAAAAAGTGTTTCAAAATAAGTCAAAAAAATGCAGACACTATTAGTCATAAGAAAAATCAAAGTATAAAAAAGTAGAAAACAATAACACGTGTAAACGAATAAAAAAATCCAGAAGTGCGGAAAAGGAAAAACTAAATGTAGGATCATATCATTGTTGTTCCTGTTTGATCTGTATGGAAATCAAACAGCACAACATGATCCAGAAAGAAACTATAATGGGAAAAAAATAAATGATATATAAAAAATATTGAAGTGACCACATAAGAAAAAGATTTATATTCTAATACATCAAAAAGTATGCAAGCATCACATGGGCTTGGAAAAACAAAGTCACAAAAACTCATAACATCTCAAATCATTTCATCATCACAAATAGACATGAGGATTTCATCATCACAGTGTACACGAGGAATCCATTTACAAAAATATCGTAACAGTACTCACATATATCATTCCAAATCATTTCTAAAATGACCTATTACACATGAAAATAGCTACTGAGATTTTATAGCTGTCTTCATCCCATGTTTGAATCAACTCCGTCCTCAGAATAGTTATCTTGTTGATGAACCTGCGTCAATGGCTACAATCTGATTGTGCAACAAAGCGAAGCGTGAGAAAATAAAGTTGGTTGTAAAACATTTGACAAAATTAGATGAATGGCACAAGAAATCAATAGAAAAATCATGAAAAAAACACTTCAAGAAATGGGTAAATGCTGTTAAAAATGAATGAGATGACATTCTTACTCATGAGCACTCTCAGAAATCAAGAACAAAATTCTTCTGGTCACTCAGAACGTTGAGGTCCGTGAACATCATCTCGTTTGCCAGCCTGACTCTGATGTTTGGGATATCTTCATCCTTAATGATGTCATGCACCTGGACCCTAGGCTTCCAATGTTTCAAATATAACGCTGTATGAATACCACAGTCAACACTTCAGTGTAATCAAAAACAGCAAAAACAAAATTAGACATCAAAAAGAAGTACAAATTTACTATGCTTGCACTTCATGAAAAAGATTCTGGACTGCACAACATGGTTTGATCATGAAATGCAGATAATATGCAATCAGCGAAAAGTTTTTGTATTAGGATATTTGACATGGTCTATTATATGTACTGGACTGAAAAATGCACATGTACAACTAACACATACAAAAAAAAACCTAATTTTTAAATTTAAAAAACCCTAGAACAAATAGAACTTGCATCCAGATCATTCTAAGCTGCATGGTGCATGCATTCCACATAAAATGAAAAGAAAATGTTAAAGCAAAACAAATAAAGAAAGAACTTACGCATTTGATTGTTTAGGCACACCAATAAAATGTGTAGACCAATTTCACCAATTAAGGTTTCGTGAGCTTCCATACATGTTCCCAACCCTTTTGAAATTTGGTATCTGCAATTTTACAGCGAACTAAATTATTAAAATGCATATGCACAATGAGAACATCATGGAGAATGCAAAAAACAAAAACATATGAGAGCGAAGAGCTCTAGTTTATAGAATTACCAAAATGCTCAACACATGCTTGTGGTAATCACTCTTGTCATCAAATGCTGAATCTAAGATGACAAACATTTCATGCTGGAGCAATACAACAAAATCAAACCAATGCTTGCATTGATTGAAGGTGTATAGAGTTGGAAAATGCACCTGAAAAGATTTAACAAATAGTAAGCACTAAAATGCATGAAAGAAAAGTGTAGATAAATAAAATGTGAATGAAGAATGTTTACTTCATTACATGAATGAATTAATCTTGCACCGTTTGCCAACTAAAAGCATCTCTTAACCATGTTGGACTTTTGATCATAGAGCTCTTGAGTATCATATGAGTCCATGTTCATAAGATGTTCCTGTTCATTGAAAGATAGTTAAGATAGTAAAAAGAATATGCACAAAGCTCGACCTCAAAAATATTAAGAAATCAACAAGACACATACAAAACACAGAGCAAAATGAAAAATGTACTCACAGAAATGAGGTGGAAAAAGTGATGCACTTTAGAGTCATTTGGCTTGTTGTCCAAAGACAATTTACGACACCAAGCATTTCTAGTATAAGTGTCCACTAGGCCCTCATTTGCGAAAGAAGTACCAAATGAAAAATACGTCACTGAAACCTTGCCATAATCAATACATGGTTTGTTGCAACCAAAAAAAATAAAAAAAATAAGGTATAAGATAACAAAAGAAAAGTAATTTATGAAAACAGAACAACTTAATGCAAAAGTAAAAACACAAAGAAATGTCTTACTATTTGAAGTTCTCATCAAGAGACAGAGTGACAATAGCATCATGCAATTGAATCATTCTGGTGGTGACAGGATACTTTGATGATACATCATTTACATAAGGAGATGCATTGTATTT
Organism: Aegilops tauschii subsp. strangulata; assembly: GCF_002575655.3. Taxonomy (NCBI): domain Eukaryota; kingdom Viridiplantae; phylum Streptophyta; class Magnoliopsida; order Poales; family Poaceae; genus Aegilops; species Aegilops tauschii. The sequence goes on from NC_053041.3 coordinate 75,518,401, forward strand.
GCTTGGATGTACAATCCTTTTTGGTCCATATCTGTTCGCCTCTCTTCCAGATCTACTAGCAGAGTGATTGTTAATTTTATCATTATAAACTCCTTCAGAATTAGCAAGCAAGATGTTATCCATGTCAGGTTCGTGAACTTCATATAAGATGGCAACTTCAGGAGAGTTTGCGGGGCTATCAAGACAACCAGGAGGATCTAAATCAATCTGAGAAGACACAAAGAAAATGCAAGGACCTAAACCCTAAAATGAAAAAAAATATGAATAACAAAACTCCAAGGACATTAGTCAGACAAACATATTACACGAAAAGTAGGGATGGACATCAAACCTTAGTGACATGAACTTGAGGTCGAGATGTTTCACCCAGAAATTCATTGCGGTTAGCAGATTTTGGAAGTGACCTTGATCTTGGTGTGTCATTGGATTTCTGCAATAAGGTACAGATTATACAGGGAAATAGTAAAGGCAACTAAAGTAGAAAGAAAAATGCATAGTAAAAGCATAAGGCAAGTAAACCAACTAAAATAATGCAAGTAAAGCAGCTTAGAAGTAATGTCCGAGTAATAACATTGTTTGAAGGACTTGACACAGGAGTAAAAGGCAACGTATGCATTTGAATGGGAGTCCGATATTGTGACCCTGGTACAAAATAAAGAAAAAAGTATTAAATAAAGGAAAATGAACAATTTAAGTTTGTACAAGGTGGAAAACATTAACAAGGTATACACAAAAAACTTGCATGAAATTTTTAATAAACAACGAAAACTGTACAGGAAAAAATAAGCATAGGTTTGATGTAGAATAAACTTGCAACAATAATATGTTGAAGTTGCAACAAAAAAATATAAATCAAAGGTGCAATTAATAATTACCTCATCATACTGCTGAAAATGATGTTGGCCAGATGGCGTAGCTAGATCACGAACTGATTTTTGTGATGAATCGTGAGTACATTCTCCCTTTGGACAAAAAAAATTCATAAGAATGTGAACGATGCAGATAGGACGCACAAAAAGGAAAGAAAGCTTGAAACAGAGATACATTCAAACAAATGAAGAGAAAAAGGAATAATACCATTTGTGCTGGTTTTCAACCTCAGTTTCTCAGGGAAAAATGACTTCTTCCTAACACTCATAATGTTATTCAATGAGGTCTGGGTAGAAGTGACTTTTGAATTGGCTGCAACTTCCGCCTTTGAACCAACCAGATGTTGGAAACTAATGCCTTTTCCCTTTTCAATGGATTCACTGGTAATGGGAGCCTTAGGCGGAATCAGTTTCCTCATGAGCTGTGAAACAGACTCAAGTTGCTTCCCCACATTGCTGAAGTCAAGTTTTCTTCCTTCCTCCTGCATTCGGTTCTCAAACACGTTATTTGTATGAAGAAATGCAACAAGACAAATGATCAACATTAACAAAACACTGGAAAAAATAAACTCAATTCATCAAAATTGAGTGAATTTAAACATAAAAGAAAATAAAAACTTACAATAGAAACTGGATTTATATGTGTAGGCCTTTGTAATTTGCAAGGTTTAGGATAAGAGTTGCTGACGAATATATCATCTTCATCAAGTGGTAATCGAGCTTTCCTCTTCACACCTGAAACTGAATCTAACAATTTAAATGGGGATATTCAGTGTATTAAATAATCTCGTAATCACAAAACAAAATGAAAAAACAGAACTGGAGAATGATGGACCAGCAGTATCATGCAAATCCACATTTGGATTACAGACATTGGGGGAGCGTTGGGTGAAGGGTGATGCATTTGTATTTGGAGCATCAGCATTATATCCTGATATTATTACATATTCAAGAATGAGAAATACCAAATATCATACAGACAGAACAAAAATAATTATCAACATTAATACACTAATGGATAACTGAAAAAATGAAGTAAAGTACCACAAGGAGAGCATTTGTCGATTGGTGATGCATTAGTATTGTGAGCATTGGCATTAGATCCTGAGATTATTGCAAATTCAAAATGAGAAAAACAAAAATAAAATAAAGAAAAAACAAAAAAGGACAAACATTAATACAATTATCATAAATGAAAAATGAAGTAAAGTACAATAGGTTTTCGCTGAGTTGTTATTAGTGTTCGCCATATTATTACTCGTGTCATGTCTAGAATTTGTATCAGAATCATTATCCTCGTGATCTGTTGCACTAGCAAGAATGATACAGTTCAACGAGTCAAGCAGCATATTCTGAGCTCCTTCGATAGACTTGTCGTCAGCAGTTTCACGGAAACGCCTAGCTAGTAGAGATAACTGATCTTTGACCTACAGAAATTGAGTAAGAAAAGTCATGCAAAAAGCTAATTTCATTTTGATTAGGTGACAAAAAAAATTCACAACAAAATTGTATAAAAAACATTAAAAGAAGAGAGTAGTACCGAGCTTGGAAGTAAACCACCAACAGTTTTGTCAAGAGCTGATCTGAACTTGACAGATTCATGACTGGAATCCTGATGCACAACATAGCAACCAATGCAACCCATAGAATAAACTGTTTGAGAAATATTCTTCACCTAAAAACATTGTTTTCAAAATAACATCAGCATGCAATAGAATGAAAGCATTGACATTACTCACCATTAAACAAATTAAAAACAAAAAATAAACATGAGATTAGCAAGATGCAAAAACTTACAGGGCGAAGGCCATATTCTTTGGGAGCTTTGCAATCCAAATTAGCAAATTCTTTGACTAGAGAATTTTTCCATGCTTTAACCCTAGGTAGTCCAGGTGGAACTCGCCGTAAACTGAAATCAAGGAAATCTAAATAGTAACACTGTCAATACAAAAAACAATCATTAGACAAACAAAAAACATTTAAAAGAAATTTTCGCAAAACTGGTAAGAAACCATATAAGAGTATAAGAGTCTTACACAGAGGCCATAGATGCAACCACCCAGTGTAGTGAATCCATCTTCTTTCCCAGGCTTTTTTGGTTCTTTCTGAAACTTCCTTATGTACGCCATTAACCAGTCAAATACAAACTGAGACAAATCATAGTGCGTAGCTTCCATGGGATCAATGAGAATTCCTAGGTATTTCGTGCTTGGGTATATATTTGAATTAGGACACAAAACAGTTGCAAAAGCGACTAGAAGGAAACATCTCATGAATTCACTTCGAGATGTATCAGGCTTAAGCATTTCACGGCCAAACCACTTGATTGATGGCAATGCAGGCTCACCAATAATGTTTAAGAAGGCAGATTTTGTCAACTCAGAGTGAAATAAAACTTTCTTGCCACCTAATGGAAGACCAAACATCATATGAAATGACTCTGGGCTCATTGGGATGACCTTGTCATCAAGAACGATATCTCCAGTAGGAGGATACACTCTCCCAGCCACCCACTGTGCAAAACCTCTTGGGACAGAGCTACATTCAAAATCTAACAGAAAGTCAAAACCATACTCTCTAACGACATCATCTCTTCCGGGTGGCATTTTCTTTAGGAGGTCAGTAAAGTAATCATGATTGCATCTGCTGGTTGCTTTCTTTGGTGGGAGTGGGGGGTGCTGAGAAAAACTAACAACAGTGTGAAAACACTATAATGCATATTCAGAAAGTTGCTAAGAAGAAAGTGCAAAAAGATAAATCAGTGAAAAAAAATCATGATTGCAGAGTTAACATGATGACATGGAAATGGTTGGATGAGACACAGATGCTACATTGATTTGTAGCAAACTAAAAACAAAGCGCAACACAAAACGAATTAAGAACTTGTACCCTCATCATGCTAGAAAAATGCGTACACTACACATCAGGAAATGTTTAAATAGGAAAAATCCTCGTCGAAACTCAATTACAAAAAAATGAAAAGAACTTTCATACTCACAAATCTAAATTTGCACCAACATTAGAGCAGGAAAAAATCACTTGATATATTGCATAAATATAAAAAGATCCAGCCATGTTTGACAGTCAGTTTCTTGTAGGAAAAATTGTGTATACATCGATAACAACTGAGAATTTATGTAGTTGCATTTTCATGATACTAAACTTGCATTCTAATGACAACAGCAAGAAATTGCTCAACTCAGAATTGACAGTCAGTTTCTTGACAGTCAGTTTCTTGTTGGAAAAGTGTGTATAGATCAATATCAACGAAGAATTTATATAGTTGCATTTTCATGATACTAAACTTGCATTCATTTGAGAACAGCAAAAATAGCTCAACTACTTACTGACAAGCACTAGAAAAATTCCCTACTGTAAAAAATCACTGTATACATTGCTTACACAAAATTCTAAAACTTGCACGCATTGTACAAACAGCATAACATCCACAGGAACATGCAAAAAGAAAAAGTACGTTCATATACTAAGTTTCACTTTTAAAAAGGTGTGTATTCATAAAATATCATAGCATCTAAAAAATGCATTTACATCATAGTAAAACTTGCATTCATTTTACAACAGCAATAAAATTCAGACTAACCTATAACATACAGTGGATCCTGGGTATAACTAAAATAAGTTGCACCTCCATCATCGTAAAAAATGCATATATTTTATATAATGGGGCACTAATGCATATTCAATTGATGCTGATAGAAAAAAACAGCAAAAAGGAAAACCTAAAAGTAAGAAATTGCTTTCAATATCACTATAGACATATGATATAATAAAAATGTACAATCTACTTACAGAAGTATTCTTAGAAGATTGAGGATTCCCATTAGAAGAGTAGAACTGTAATAATTCAGAATTAGGTAAAAGTTGTTAAAAATCTGAAGAGAAACAAACAATACAAAGTAACAAACAAACACCAGAAACATATAATTACCAGATTACGCAGATTATTAAGAAAATTTTCTACGTCGAACTACGGATCTCCACCACCAACCTGAAAAGACACCGAAGAATTTGAGAACTTCAGGACACTGAATTTCGAAAAGTTCAGACATACAGGAAAGACAAAAAATACTCTGAAACTAAGCAAAACTATACTAATTATAAACAGAAAAGCTTTACATCAAGTAGTTGAGTCTGTCCATCTTCATATTGCGTTTGAGAGACAATTGTTCCATCTAACTCATCATAATAGTAGAGAGCTTCACTATCTTCCAAATCATTAGTATCACTTGCCATTTGCTGAGAACAAAAAAACAAATCACTACTTAGATTGCAGATGAAAAAATGATGTAGTAGCATGCTGCAAAACAAAATCAAAAAAATGACTAAACTAAAATCACTAATGGGATCATTAGCACAAACATGTGAAAAAAGGGAGACCATGAACCAGTGTTCTACTCGAGTCATAAGTTAGCTACTGTTTCCATTCAGCACAGCTTCATACAATGACCAAATTACTAGTGCATTCATTAGCAAAGCTTGATACAGTGACCAAAATCAGTACTGAATATCATAATTGAAATGCACAAATTGATACTATGAAAAAACATTGCCTAATTGACTTCCACACCTGTAAAAACGTGAAAAATATGCAGATAGTAACAGTGCAGAGCAAAAATAGGCATGGATCATATATCAGCTGATGCACACAAAACACATGAATTGGACTGAACTAGCCAATCAAACAAAAAAAGCCAAAATTTAATAAACTAGCACATAATATGCACATATTTTGTAAATTCATGACAAAACGGCACTAAATTGACTCCCGTCATACAAAAAACACGGCTCTACACGGGCCAATTAGGGGACTCGAACAACATGTAGTAAAACGGGGCGCTGGGCCGCTCAGAACAACATGATGAAACAATCAAACCCCATCTAAACTATCTAAAACGGCTCAAATCGTCAGTTCCCGCTAGGAATTTGACATACCTCAGCTCAAAAACTTAGGGTTCGCGGAGGGGAGCGCACGAAATTGAATGGCACAGAAGGAACAGAATGGAGGGGAAGGTACCTTGTGACCGCTGCGGATCGACTGGCGGCCCTGTCGGTGTAGGATTGACCGCGAGATCGCGGTAGTACAGGCGGAGCAGCAGCGACCTCGGCGCCGCGAGTGGATGAAACTGTCGAGAAAGGAGGAGGCGGAGAGGAAGAAGACGTACGCGATTAGGAATTTCAAAAACGAATGACGTCACCACTAAATGACGCAGTGTCACGCAGAGAGAAATAGAACACCACCAACTAAACTATGAAGCACGAATCTCAAAGCACTCAAACGAACGGCTTACACTCAAACACAGAGAAAATGTGCAGTGAGCAAAGTTTTGCCCTGGAGAAATCGTTACTCTTTCAGTTTGACATTAAGAAATAAAGCATATACCTGCCATGTTAAACTTAATTTCCAACAAAAAATATGAAATAAAACTAACAGAATAAGTATGAGAATCAACAAATCAAAGCTAAAAGAAAATGAAAGAGTTTAAATAAATGAACATTTGTTTTGATAGATTAAAAAATATCAAACACATCAAAATGATCACTAAAAGAAATTATATGGAACAAAAAAATGTATAAAATATATGAAAAACATCAAAACAAATATAGGGTGTCTGTGAATCAACAATTGATATGATCTATAACAAAAAAGATCAATCAAAAATTGTTGAGCACCCGTGAAAAATAATCAACGCATGGAAAACTCCAAAAAGAAAAAATAGAAAAGAAAAATGTTCAATAGTAATTAAAAAGAGTGAAGTAAAACACACAACCAGAACAACCATATAACATTTCACCATATTTGGCAAAATATAGCACTAATAGGATAATTCAAAAGGGCAGTAGTAGCATAAAACATTCAGTTCACTCCTCCACATAAATATACAATACTAACATAGAACAAGTCCATGAGTTTATAGATAAAATTACATAAACTAAAGTTCATCCTCCAGACTGAACTAAACATCATCCTGCAGACTGCAAAATCTTCCATTGACCTCTACGCTGATCCCTTTACTTTAGCTGCTGGAAAACGGTTGAAACTGAGCGATCACGGCATTCCTTGAAAGTGATGAGAAACACATTGTCTTTAGCATAGCTAGCAGCTGCAAGGAACTGATTGAAGGTCATCCTGGCAATCACCATCCTGCCATCTTTCTTGCCCAGAGAGTATGAAGATGGTGTTATGACATGCAATTCACCCTTGAAAGCTTCGAGACAAACATTAGCACTCATTGGCACATCAATGAAGACCTTCAAGCTGGAGACAACGGCCTTTGGAATTTTCTATGAAAACAATATAGCAAAAGTACAAACAAAAAAACATTTAATACACAGAGATGAATATAGTGAACGAAACACAATAAACAAAATCAAGTGGATTCATTAGAAAGAATAAAATTCAAACTGAGCTTAGTAACCTAGAATAAGTTAAAAATAGCATACATTTTTAAAAAAAGGTAAAAGACTCAAAGAAGTATACATGGAAAACTGCCTCATAACAAATAAGTTGTATGTTAATACTAGCATTCATCATAGAAAAAGAAAATAAATTATAGAAGAGGCTTGGTTTTGATTGCAAAAATTTGTTTACTGGACACCTAAAAAATATAGAATAAAAACTTCCATTTACATTATTCTAACAACTATTTAAACACAAAAAGAGGAGAAATTAAGAGCAACATTCAGAAATAATTAAAAAAAAACAAAAAACAAAGAATTACCATTAAGAACTTCTCAGTATTTGTTGGAGTCAACACATGAACATATGGCATGCATCCCAGAAAAAATGATGTACGGAAGAGAGATGTCACAAACTCCTGATTATCATGATAGTTGAATTGCAGACCCCGAGGCATGACAGCAGAGCAAACAAGCTGATACTTTGCATCAGTCAATTTTTCAAACGCTGCGAAACACAAAAGAGATAAGTCACAGCCTAGTAAAAGTCTAGAGCATTAGAGCAGAAAACAAGACTATGAATCACATACATACCACAATCAGGAGTAGGAAAAATCCTATGGCCACCACGGTAAGTCTCAACTTTCAAATCAAACACTGAGTGGTCCAGAGTGAATACGACACGGTCTCCAGCAGAAAGAGCATAGTCCTGGGTAAGTTCATTCCAAGCTGCACCACAGAACTTAGAGTAACGGCCTCGATGCTTAAAGACAGCAGCATAAGATCTGCTCTCAAAGGTAAGCAGAGCAGGCTCAATCCTCTTGTAACCTGACATCTGGGCGACATTCCTGTGCTCCTGAATGTAAGCAGCTAAGGAAGCCCTTACATTGCATGGGATGTACTGGATTGAACAAACAACAAAGTCAATACAAGAGCAATATACAAACGAAAAGTACAAAAATAAAAATTCAAACTATCCATATAAAGATACAGTGATTAAAGTTACTAGAATTAGATAATTTGCACCCTCATACTAAAATACAGTGGATTAAATTCAGACTATAAATTTCCTGATACTAAAATAGGCAAAAGAACAAACCAAAAAAAATCAAAAAAGGTACAATTAGAGAATTTGCACCCTCATCAAGGGAAAAAAAATGCATCCTATACGCATCAGGAAAGATTATAGAAAAAACCTCGTCATAAATTAATTACAAAAAGAAAAAGGAAGTTGCATACTCACAAATCTAAACTTGCGCACACATTAGAACAGCAAAATAAAATAAAATATATACTAACATTAAATGATCAACTACTCAGTGCAAAAAGCACTTGAGTATCCCCCTTGTTCTAAAAATCACTGTGTACATTGGATACACACAAAAAATGTAAAACTTCCATGCAATATACAATAGCAAAAAGATTCAGTCATTTTGGCACTGGGTTTCACTTTAAAAAGTGTGTATTCATCAATATCAACCGAGAAATCTTATCCTTTAATATACCAAAGGTTACAACATTCAAGATAGTAGGAATGTACACACTAGCCAAACAGGAAGTTTATAGAAAACTCATCACATATAGAACTAAAAAAGAAATAAATCTTGCATACTCATAATTCTAAACTTGCGCACACATTAATGTAGCAAAAAAATACTAGAATTGAAATGGTCTCATTCAACTACTTACTGAAAAAAAGGCACTAGAAAAATCCCCCTAATTTAAAAGTCACTTGATAAATTGCATACGCCTATATATAAAACTTGCACACAATCCTGTCACTTGATAAAAAGAAAAAGGAAGTTGCATACTCACAAATCTAAACTTGCACACGCATTAGAACAGCAAAATAAATAATAAATATCCATTGTAATCCATATCCATAGTAACATACAAGGTGTCCTGGTCTAACATTTATTTTATCCACGGCTATTAAGACAGTGAGTTTTACTTAAATATCAACTGGAAAAAAAATCTTATCCTAGAATATATATTCATTGCACATTCATTGTACAAAACTTGCATACTCATATAGAACTAAAAGAAAATAATCTTGCATACTCATAATTCTAAACTAGCACACACATTAGGGCAGCAAAAAAAATACTAGCATTGAAATGGTCTCATTCAACTACTTACTGCAGAAAAATCCCCCTAGTGTAAAAAGCCACTTGATAAAATTGCATACACATAATTATAAAACTTGCACGCATTTCACAACAGCAAAAATATCCATAGTAACATACAAGCTATCCTGGTCTAAAAATTGTTTTATCCACAGCTATTAAGACATTGAGTTTTACTTAAAAAAGGTTTGTATTCATCAATATCAAACTGAGAAAAAAAATATTATCCTTGAATATATCAACTTCAACAAAGCACATGATCAACCTATATATATTCATTGCATATTCAATATACAAAAAACATAAAAAATACCTCATCGTAAGGTTCAACGCTGATGATACTACGAAGGCACACACTACGGAACAGGAAGTCTATATAAACCTCATCATAAAAAGAACTAAAAATAAAATTTGCATACTCATAAATCTAAACTTGCACACAAATTAGACCACCACAAAAAAAATACTACCATTGATGATATCATGAAGTACTTACTGCAAAGCACTCTTATACGCAAGCATGCACACATACTATTAGGAAAAGACAATTAAAGGGTTCCTACAAAAGAAAACATGAAATACAGCTCACCATCCTCCTGAAGCAATTCTCATCAAGGACGACATCAAAAGCTTCAGGGACTCCATGATCTCCAGCAAATGGAACACAGGGGGCACCCGGACAACGACAAAGAGGGCAAACCATAACTGCAAAAAAACAAGTAAATTTGTCAACAGCAAACCGTACACATGGAGCATCCTGTCTCTACTCTATCAAAACAAATTACATCACACAGAAAAAGAAAGATAATCCACAAGATATACATTGTTAATTACTCAAAAAACCTCCATTAAATCTACAGAACAATTACAAATTACATGCATGTGCACATGTATAACTGAAACTTCCAGAAATTCCTCAACAAGAAAATAACATACACACAAACTACGAACATGCTAATACATCAGTTCATGACACCATCCTGCTACTGCATGGACTCAAGACAATATGGATTTCATAAGACCATCATGCATTCATCAATGATTTCATAAGACCATCATGGATTCATCAACCCATGCTGCTACTAGAAAACAAATCAATAACTGCATCACAAAAAATAATCACAAAACCTAAAAAATAACAAGATAACATATAATCTACATGGGTTCAGGTCTGGACATAGATTGTGCATCACAAATAACAAAACATATACGAAAAATATTGCATCTTTAAGAGATATACAAGACAAACTAAAGTACACACTTCAAAACCCTAATAATCCTAAACCTCAATCCAATCCCTAAAAACAAAATCATTGCACCCCTACGAAACCTAAACATACTTCATGCATTACAACTAAAAACAATAAAGATGAAATCAATACCTGCAAACTTTCAGATGCACAAGCAGACTATCCGTTGAACAACCAGAGACCTACAAAGAAACAGAGACAAAACAAAGAGAAAACCTAATCAGAAAGCAGATCTAGCAGTAAAACAACAAAATCAAATCTAATTAGAAAGCATGCAGCACAAAGGACCGGATCTACCAAGAAACTTCAAGAACCCTAACTCCACGGATCAACCTGAGAGCACGATAAGCAATAATAAAACTAAAGCAGAGATGCTCAAGAAGACAAAACAAATACCTGATGGGATGCACCAAAACCAAATCCTTAAGCAGCAGCAAACCCCACCGATTGGAAAGACCTGAAAACACCAGAGAAAACCACAAAATCTTCTGGTGAGCATCCTTGGGTAGAGGCAAAGAGAAACAGAGAAAGGAAACTAATGAATGGCTCGAGGCAAAGAGGGCAACCCACGAACCCTAGCTCGGGACGGGAAGAGCAGAAGACAGCTAGTGAGGAAGAGAGGGGAGGGGAAGTGACTGACAAGACTCGAGGGGGGAGAGGATAAGCCGAGAAAAACGCCGACCGTCCGCGTTCCACCGATAATGGGCCGGGCTGCTAACGGGCGCCCCGCGCCGCCCGAGCCAGGCCGCAGCACGAGATCGACTGACCCAAAACACTGGTCAGTCGACGCTAGCTGGCCCATTGAACCGCAGACCGCAATCAAAAAAAGAATAAACAGAACGCATCTCAAAGCAACATCCAATGGACCAGAAATCGACCGACGCAAATGTTAAAACTCAGCTGACTGAAAGGTAGCTATCGGGCCGAGATTTTCCACGTAATCAGGGGCTGTAAATATACTCTACTAATCATGATTTTTTTTAACAGATTCACCCACGTAGTCATATCACCTTCCTATTCTCATGCATACTTCATAGACGTTATCAAGTCGTTCCCGGAAACGTAGCCAACCACTGCATGCATCCGGAAGCGGTCAAAATTTGAGCAACCAATCCGATACCAGCGGCAGGCCGACACCGCGGGCTGACCAAGCAACAAATCAAAAAGAAAATGCTACGTACACACAAGGAGTGTACCGGCCTGTGTAAGTACCCAGATTTACCAATTGCATGACCTCAATTTCGCAGGGATTTCACAAATTACTTCAAAAAAAAAGGAGAAAACTCAGACCCTTCGGCGCTTTAGTGCTTTGTTCTGCTGGCGTGATATTTTGTTTCGCTCCAGCTGACCAAACAAGTATCTATGTAAAGATATGTTTTGTACTATCTGTCCTTAAAGAACATGTGATTTTTTTGCTTTATTTCTGCTCAGCTGCTTATGTGCCTTCTCTTCCTCGACCTTCCATACCAATTAAATACATCGGTTAACGCTAGAACAAAAGAAAAAATGTGCTTTCACTTGCACCACTGAAATATCTGATGAACAGGAAGGGATTTGTGTATGTATCTTTGCTGAAAATCCGTTCTCCTCCCTGTGTGTATATATATCCCTTGGATATGGTTGGCCGCATTTGCTTGCTGGTGCATGCATTCACTGGTGCGGCATGGATTTCGGGGATGTGTCATTGCGTGCATGAATATCCGATGGTATGTGACTACGTGCATGGCAGTCAGTTCTATTTTTTTTTTCCTTTTTGCATGTGTGCACCGTGTCGGCTGTTGCTCGAGAGATTTTTCTCTAGCTTTTTTTTAGTGTGGAAGGTATAACTAAATGCATATCAAGGATAGATACACCATAGTGGGGCCTTTTTATCAGTTGTCAATGGTGAAGTAATGTATGTTTATTATACAAATCAATATTCCATGGAGATAATTCCCATCGAATTCAATCCAGTTATACATGGATGGTATTAGCCTGGATAGAGATTGACTGTAGGAAGTTATTTTCTAATATTACGTATCATCGATTATGTGCCAGCAACTTCATTGCGCCTTGAACATGTACTCCAAATATTTCAAATATTTTTGGGTTAATCATTTTCAAATATTCAAAAGTCTAGCGGCAGTGCATCATAAAATTTTATAGTGACACGGTTATACAGCATCATCATGCTCAATTAGTAAAATTTGACCAAATTTATGGTGTTGAAGAAGTACTGGACTTTGACTAAATTAAATATGTGATATAGTCTTATCAGTTACTATTTCACTTCTTCCGTAAAATTGGCCAACCTTCATTTTCATCATCATCCATCATTGGCATAGACCATCCATGTAGCCTATCCATATTTCCAATTAGAGAAACATGACTTCACATGAGTTGACACATGCAACAACAAAAAAATATACATCACTGGTTCATGAAGGCAGGAAATAGGTAATCAAACAACAAAAAGGATCAACACATAAGCCTTTCTTCACGACACACAAATCTCAATGAAACACACCAATAATGCATGGTGTGCACCGTGAAGTCACAAAGAGAAGCCTTTTCACCACAAGAGAAGGCAAACACCAATCAATGGCAGCTCAACATGGCCCATTAGCAGATAGTCGTCCATCAAAATGAGTTAACAAGACAGAATAAGATCTCGCCAAAGATATGCAATAATTTGTCTGACGTCACACACTATTACATATCTATCTTCAACATACACAAACTGAAGATCCAATAATATCATACATCAGAGTTAACCAACCGCAAGATCACTTGCAACAATCTGCAATAGCTCTATGCCACTTCATCACAGGAACCAGTCCCACAGGAGACCGCACTAGATTGATATAAACTACAAATGAATGTAATGTGTTTAGTAGTCCTATTAAGAAAGTGGTGAGGTGTATTTCCTACTTTGTAAGACGTACGTAGCACTCATGCTAATAATAAATGCATCCACTCCAATTTGCATTTATGCATGGATTGCCTTTTTTGTAATTACAAACTTATGCATGTAGAGTTTGTATTCCAACTTTAAATTCATCAGACGAAAGAAAGGCAACATATATCTACATGACGTATCAACATGCGTGGCAATTGCGTGTAAAGAGGCACTATCACTAGCATCAGATCTTGGCATGCAGCATCTTCACGTTGCATCAAATCAATTGAAGGGGGTTGCGAACCTATTCATGAATAAATCAGTTGTGCTTACGGGTGCATTATAAAGAAGATCAAACAGATGGAGGAATCATTTAGTTCATGTTCATTTGTACAGGAACTTCGACCTTCGAACTATGAAGCTCATATGTTGGCTAGGTTAGGCATTTCGCTTGCTCATGGGAGACACATTTGGTTAGGCAATCCCCATGATTCAACTGTAATACCTGTAAATGTTGCCTAATCCTGCCGGGGGCTACACAAGGATGATCTTATCTAGCAAGAAATCATCTGCGCTTCTTCTATCTCGCTGTAGCAATGTCATCGCATAATATTCGTTTTGTAATCCGGACCGTGCGCAGTTTCAATAAATAGATTTTATCGGATATGCATCAGCGTATGTTCTCCTGTTTAGTAGCATGTATCATACATGATGGCAATAGATGAACTTCCTTTCATCATGCATCCTATGTTGGAATATTTATGCATGTATCAACATCTATTTCCATTTCATATATTTTTTATGTGATCCTATAAGCACAACCCTAAGAGTACTTACCATAAATAAACATCACACCTCATATAGATTTGCTGTATCGACGAGCGCGGCGTGATGCCGCGCGGGCTATGCTAGTAAGAGATTACTATACGTGGTGTTTTCTCTTGTTGAGGCAGCAGCAGTAAACACACACCATCAAGAATCTCTCCTAAATGTTTCCATTTGATGTGTATGACCAATACTCATTTACCAGCTCGCGAAAGAGAGATCCTTCAGTTTCCATGAGCTTCGCGGGTTTTGTAGCTCATTAGTGTGATTTTAGTTCAAATTTCAATTGTTATACTATTTATGTATCAAAATATAAGACGTTTTTGCAGTTCAAAGGCAACTATAGAAACGTGGAGTAGAAACTTACAATAATAGCACATTGCCCATGCGTTTCAAAGAACAAACAATTGTTAGCAGTCTATTGTCAAAAACAAACCATTGTTGGTGGTATATTGTGAAAAAATAAACAATTATTGGTTGGCTGCTATATTTCTTCAAGTCTCAGGCACCTTTCAAATTTTGATCAGATAGTTGTTGTCCTCCGTCAGCATCACTCGTGTATAAGTACAAACTAAATGCTACAACTAAATGTTGCTACAGTTTGTGTACTTCCAATATACCACAATTTTAGGCTATTGATGTGCTTCCAGGCAATTGAGAATTTGTTTATAATAACACACTGATTTTTTAATTTTTTTCGAAAAGGGGGGACTCCCCGGCCTCTGCATCAGAACGATGCATACAACCAACTTATTAAATAAGCAAATAGATTCAACAAGGTCTTAAAGTCTCAAACGAAAATAAAGGAAAGCTCACAAAGAGCCAAAGGGCCAACTGATAGTGATAATAACACACTGATAGTGATAACTCTATAATAAGAATAATAAAACATTGATAGCCCTGTTCAATGGAAACAGGCATCTGAGATCAACGTCAAGCTTTCCTTCTCCAATGCGGTGAGATCGTATCAAATTTCTCCACTAGATTCTCCCTAATTTGTTTTCTTCCACACATGCATGCACGGTTGACGAAGAGCGACTTAATTCGAAAAGCATCACCTCAGTCTGAATGGAGTCAACAGAACCATATCCCAAAGAAAAAGAGGAAAAGGAAAAAAAAAACAGAACCATCCATATGATCTCAAAATTTCTGGTAGGGCTAGAGGGCAAAATAATTTCCCGAAATTACTGAAAGATGGCACCATATTTTCTTCAGACCTCAAATGGATAAATCCCTCTGAGGTATATGTCACGAGATTACTATATATGGTGTTTTCTCTTGTCAAGGAACCAGCAATAAACACACACCAACAAAAATCTCTCCTAAATGTTTCCGTTTGATGTGTATGCCCAGTACTCATTGACCAGCTCGCGGACGAGAGATCCTTCAGTTTCCATGAGCTGCCTTTGGCCCATGCTCCAGCTCGACCCGTCTTCAGCAACTGTATGGCAAGATCTTGATAATTACAATGAAGAGCAAAAGCTCTAATCTGCACCATTGGTCTGTCTCAAGAAATGTAAACTTGTTAGGGGGGTGTACCGAAGCACAGCATGCAAGCTTTAATGCTTGGGATTTGTTTTTGTTTTTTTTCTGAAAGCAAGGAACCGCCCCTAATCACCCATGTTGAAGGACAAACGATTTCGATTGAGCAGAGGAAGTGCACATCGCTCAAGTACTACCTTTGGCAATTGTTACGCTGCACCTCGTACCGTTCTCGTATCGGTTTGCAAATTCGGTGAAGCAAAATGCGCTCTTTGTATTGGTTTACTCTAATATCTCGAAAATCAAGAGTCTGCATTATGGACTGTTCCACCCAACAAAGAACCTCCATATATGGACTGTGTGGTGGTGGAAAAACTGCCGCTTGCACATATTGATTCCCCTGCTACCAAAAGAGCTCATCAGGTCATCATATTGCCATGATCATTTGCATTACTATGGCATGGTAGATCATCATGCTTTTGTGTTCCGCAAAGATGCAGTTTTCACTGCCGGAATCGCCCCTTCACCTCTGTCAAAAAAGAAAACACTAAGCTCTCAAATCAGAGTCTGAGAGCTCCCTCCATGGCAAGAACTGCATGATAAAACACGAAAAATGTCGGTCCAGATCTCCCATATCCGAATCACAGTTATGCACCCTGTATCCACACCATGCACGCACCATCCCGATTAAGAAGACAGCACATCAACCACTGCTCGCAATATAAACGAACCTGGGCTGAAAGCTGGCCTTGAGATCTGGATTTGGTTTTGCTCTCAAGCTGATTATGTTAAGGGGTAAGTATATTTTTCGTCCTCGAACTCTTTTCGAAAGTTGAGAAATCGTCCCTCAACTCTAAAACCATCAAAAGTCAGTCCCTCAACTATTTAAACCGAATACTTTTCGTCACTTAACTATTTAAACCGGATACTTTTTGTTCCTCATAACGCTTAAGGTGGTTTTATAACGCTTAAGGTGGTTTTACTGTGACGTGGACCCTGTTTTGACTGAAACTGGCCACCATGGACTGGTTTTGACTGCCACATCAATTAAGTGTTTGTGCATGAGTATGTGTGTGCGCGTGTGTACAAGTGAGAACAAGAGAAAAGGAAAGTGTTTGCACTGAATATAGCTTAACAAAATCTGAATATAACTCAAAATAGTTTGGACATTTCAGAGCATTGTACTGAATTTAGTTGAACATAGTCTGACAAAGTACTAAACGGGAAAGGGAAATAGTACTGAATATAGCTTACAATCAACGACAAACATGAATTCTCACATGGTCTGACATAAGAACAGGCAGCAGCAAACAAGCACTAGTCTGGTAGTTTTGCTGGCACTTTTTTTGCTCTTTTAGTTCCGCCAACTTGGGAATTTGCTGGGCCGGAGGTAACATTGACAGTAAAGGATGAACTGGAGTTCACAGCGCAGCCTCTACCGGGCTCAACCAGCAACTGCGAGCCTCAATCACCACCGCCCATGAGGGAATCGCCGTCGCAACCACTGCCTAAACCGCCGCCGCCGCCCAGAACTGGTCGTGCTCAAGGTCGCCGCCGCCTTGCCCTAGCAGCCACCACCACAACCACTGTGCTGAGCCAGCAACCACCGCGCTCAGTAGGAGCAGCACAACAAAAGTTGAGAAAAATATACTTTATAGCAGTAGCAGCAGTAGGGGCAGCACAACAAACAACAACGACAAATACACTGATAGCCTTTTCGATCCGAAACAGGCACGTGATCAACAATTCAACATCAAGCTTTCCTTCTTCAATTATTAATGATATCATATCAAAATTTTCCACTAGATTTTCCCTAATTTAGTTTTGTCCAAACATGCATGCATGGTTGATGTCTGGATTAAATCGAAAAGCATCACCTCAGCATTAATGGGGTCAACAGAACCATATTATTTCGCAATAAAAAGAACAGAACCATATTCGAAAGAAAAAGAGAACAGAACCGGCACCGCACCGCCTAGGTAGGTACGCTTTTTTGTTCCGTTCAGCCTCGGCGCTTTTGAAGAGTGGCAATACTCAACGAACATAGGCTAAACCGTATATGTAGCTCGAACTTTCAGGTAGCTGTAGAGAGCAAAAAAAATTCCGGGAAATGACTGAAAGATGGCACCGTATTTTCTTCAGATCTCTAGTAGATGAATCCCTCTGAGGTATGTCAAGAGATTAAACTATATGTGGTGTTTTCTCTTGTCGAGGCAGCAGCACCAAACACACACCGTCAAGAATCTCTTCTAAATGTTTCCGTTTGATGTGTATGACCAGTACTCGTTCACCAGCTCGCGGAAGAGAGATCCTTCAGTTTCCATGAGCTTCGAGGGTTTGTCATACTCTGCTACTTTCCCTGGAAATGAATGTAGCTCATTAGTGTGGATTATGGACTATGGAACTCTGTGCTGCGGAACCAATAAGTTGGCAATAAGAGGACCGTACCATCACTCATTGCAAGTACCATGTCGCAGTCCATGACTGTGGGTATACGGTGGGCGACCGTAATAACGGTGCAATGTTTGAATTCTGTCCGGATCGTTTTCTGAAGGACAGCATCTGTTGTGTTGTCTATAGAGGCTGTGGCTTCATCAAGGACCAATATACGACACCTTTTCAAAAGTGTGCGGCCCAAACAAAAGAGCTGCCTTTGTCCCATGCTCCAGTTCGACCCGTCTTCCGCAACTGCATGGCAAGATATTGATCAGTACTATGAAGAACAAAACTGCTATCCAATTGATCCAACTCATATGCCTAGGACTACCAGCAGTTTGACAAATTTAGTGGCACATGTATTATGAGACCCCTATTTTGAGTTCTGACATTGACTACTTGACTAGAGCATAATTATATGTTTGCCTAATTTGTTAGGGCATAAAATAAATAACAGAATCGTACCAAGTGAATCCAATCCCTGTTTCTTCTCCTGGACAGCTTCAAGAAGTTGACATTTTTCAAGAACCTGCAACATAAACAGAGAAAGGTAACCAATTTAGTAATTCTTTTGATAAATGTATGCCATAAACAGAGAAAGGTAACTTGTAGTTTGACATGCCCCTAGATCTGTTGATAAGGTGCTGAACTTTCTTAAATTGTTAGTTGTGTCAAATCAACTGAGCTAAATTGCCACAGCACATAAGAAGGCTGCATCACGATTAAACATTGCATCAGTTTCGTTAGGTGTGATGCCTTCATCATAATCCTATCTGATCAATGGGTAAGACAAGAAAAGGCAACATAGATATCTGCGTACATCTTACCTCCCATATTTGCTGATCTGAGAATTGCCCAAGAGGATCTAGATTGTATCTTACTGTACCCTGAAAAAGTGTTGGATCTTGTGGAATGATACCCAAACGTGAACGCAGGTCATGTAAGCCTATTGTACTGATGTCCATGGAGTCTATAATTATTTTCCCTTCGGCGGGTTCAACAAGCCGAAACAATGCACCAATTAAAGTTGTCTTGCCACTTCCTGTTCGACCAACAATACCAATCTTATCTCTACCTTGAAACTTGCAAGTGATACCGTGTAGTACAAGTGGTGCATCTCCCCTGTACCTAATCTGTCAAACGAAAATCAATAGCGTACGTTTGTTAGTGTTTTTAAAGGATGTACCCAGTCAGACATACATGCATATATTAATATTTGATTACCTTCAGATCTTTAAGCTCCACACTGCCAACTTGGGGCCAATCTGGTGCTGGTCGGTTTTCTTCAATAACTTCTGGTGCTTCACTCGGAATGTCCATGTACTGATTCACCCGTTCCACAGATATTATTTTATTTGCGAGGTCACATTGCTTTTGTATGGTGTTAACAAAGGAATTATTTAGGGAAAGGCCATAGGACAATGCCATTCCAATAAAACCTGCCCAAGTATATAAAGTAATTAGTTTTCTGATGGGAATGTTGATTTCTTTATAATCTGGTGGTGGATATTAAATAAGTATATTTGCAATGACTTTGGCACATAGAAATTGGGCATAGTGTTACTAGCTCCATTGTACTACAAAGAAAGCATGCTTTCGCAGCAAAAGCTAAAATTTCATAACACCTAATACCAGGAGCCTATGAAAACACAGATAAAAGGTTCTTTGCACTGCATATAATGCTTTACTGCAAATCAGATGCATGCAGGACTCAATCGTCATAGAACTTGTCAGCTAACATAAGTTTTCAGACCGGGGGTGTTATCCTCCTCGAAAGAAAAAAAACTTAAGCTTGTCCAGCCCTTGAAACAATTATGTGATGGTTGTACTTACAATAAGCTACTTACCAGGGCTAAAAGTTCCTGCAGGAAGAAGAGCCATGACAAAGGCAGAAGAAGAAAGAACCACAGCACCCATTATTTCCAGACGTTCAATCAACCATTCAGTTGCTGCAAAATTAAAGAAGTATGGACCAGCATTCTTGTCAACTAGCTCCAGATTCTTAGCAAAGAAATGATCTTCTTCCTCAAAGGCGCGTATTGTTATAGCCCCTGAGATCGATTCACCTAAGTGATTTGCTAGAGCAGACTTGGTGGTTCCATTGATCCGCATCAATTCCTTAGCTGAGGCTAAATAGTACCTCTGCATGAACAAACATAACAATTCTCAGTCAACGGAAATTGTGAAACGACGAGAGTAAACTAATTCACCTCAAGGATGGAAATAGCAATGAAATAACCAAAGAAATGGGATTTAGCCAGACAGAAAGAAAGCCACACCAATCACCTGCAACTGAATTACCAAAACTATCATCGGCAGTGCTACAAACAGAACTTGCCATACAACAACAGCCAATACCCCCACATTGCTATATGCGTTTAAGCAGGAACTGAGGCTAAACATGAATGCAAATGGAATATCAAGGTCAACGATACTCAAATCTGAAGAGACCTGCAGGTTGGGGGAGAGGGGGTTAATTCATCATTACAAAACGTAGGAATGTAAAACATAATTATAGCTGTTGCTTGTTCCAGAATTTTTACCCGGCTAAGAATCCTTCCTTGAGGAGTAGAATCAAAAAAGGACATAGGTGAACGGAACAATGAATTGAGTAACTGGGAAAATAAGGATCTTGAAGTTTGGACGCCAAGAACAACGACAAATAAAGATCTCGATAGCACAAAGATCATTGTGCAAACTCCAATACCAACATACACAGAAATTAACTTCAGTGTACTAACATGAGGATTTTGGACATTGGCAGCCATCCATGAATTCTGGGATATTTGCCCAGCTAAGAAAACTATGTGAGACATGACAGAAAGAGAGGCATAGAAGAAGCCTTTATTCTGGCGCAGGTAGAGCATATAAGGCTTAAGACCTGTATCCCCTGATTCTCTTTCCTCTGTCTTGATCAGTTGATCTACTGGTGATGGCCTCACAGACTCTATGTATCTGTCTACATGAATTCCGTCTGTCTCCTTTGTTGGTATTTCCTTTGCTCCGTGGGGAGCACCGTTAGGATCTTGAACACCAACAGTATCTTTATGTGCATTTACAAGGTACTTGAATTCTTGGCAATCTGCCAATAAATCTTGATAAGGTGCAGACCGAATAACCTCCCCATCTGACATTAACTGCCAAACGATATCACTAGTTTTAGTGGAAATCGACAAAAAAAAGAATACGCCTCACTACAAATAAATATAAATCATAGTGGCATATAAATCATGAGAGAGAGAGAGAGAGAGAGACCAGAATGGAGTCAAATACAGGTAGAAAATCCACTTGGTGGGTCACCAAAAGAACAGTCTTGTCTGATAGAACACCCATGACATAATCCTGTCACACAAGTTACATTAAAGGTTAATCGGTCAAAACAGTTTGTAATAAAAAAGGAATGCAATCTGAGTCTGCTGATAAGGTAGGTTCTTACATTAAAGAGGCTTGTTGCTGTATGGGCATCAACGGCACTGAAAGGGTCATCAAGAAGATATATGTCTGCATTCTGGTATAGTGCACGAGCAAGCTGAACACGCTGCTTCTGACCACCACTTAGATTTACTCCTCTCTCCCCAATTTGCGTGCGGTCGCCGAATGGCAGCATTTCAAGGTCCTTGACCAATGAGCATCTCTCAATTGTTTCTTGGTATATTTGTCTGTCCATCAAAGATCCGAAGAGGATGTTATCCTGTACAGTTCCTGTTTGGATCCATGCAGTCTGAGAAACATATGCTATTTTCCCACAGACTTCAATCTAATATGAACACAAAGGTTAATGATTTGATTAGTTAAAAAAAATAGTGCATGAATTTTACGATAACAAAAGGTACAACACAAGAGGATACTAATTAACATAATTTTTTAGTTAATGATCTGAAATATGAACATTATGAATTAACGATAACAATAAATTGCAGGAGCAACAATTTTTTTAGTGCATGAGAAAACCCAAAAGGGATAACTAAAGAACATCATGTATTTGAGATAACAAAAGTGTGTCATAACCTAACAATTTTGGCAGCCATTTGATTTTCTAGTTAGAAAAAAGAAGAAGATAATCGAAAAGCATACCGTGCCTTCAGTTTTGGGGACCTCTCCAAGTACAGCAGCCAAAAGCGTTGACTTCCCTGATCCTACCTCTCCACAAATTGCAACCTTTTCTCCAGCTTTCACCACCAGATTTATATTGTTTAGAGTTGGTTTTGATGGATTCTCATCCCAGGAGAAACTGCATGAGTTCATCACTATTGGGTAATCGATGCCCACGCGGTATTTCTTCCTAAGTTGTCCATTCAGCTCAGGTGCATCAAGAAACTTTGATATCCGAGTGAACCCAACCTTAGCTTGTATCAGCACTGCAATAACATCCGGTATTGTCCTAACTGGGTCTTGCACGAGACGCAGAGTTGCCACAGTGGTGAACACATTGCTAGCATCAAGAGGGATTTTGAAAAGATAGCATGTTAGAAAGGTTGCTGCCGAAACTAAAACAGGTGATGACCAGAACAGGAAACTGTTGTACGCCCTCCTAAGCAGGAATGCTGACAACCACTTATACTCAACCTCCCTCAATCCCTCGATGACCTTCTTGAAGTGACCTTCCCATGAATAAAGTTTCAAGATCTTCATATGAACTAAGGACTCGGACATGGCTTTCAATCTCACATCTTGAGCTTCCATAAGCTTACTCTGAAATTTGTGTTGCAGCTTGGCCACCGGAGCATTACCAATTACAGTGATAATGATGACAGCCAATGATGAGACTGCTGCAGCACCAACTGCATTGTACAGAATTGCCAGAGCAATGCAAAGTTGAACACTTGTTGTCCATGTTTGGTGGAACCAGTATGGGAATTCCCCAATCCGGTAGGCATCGACAGTCACATAGTTCATAATCTGTCCAGAAGAGTGCTTCATTTTTGCGGAGTTTGATAGCTTCTGTTGCTTCTTATAAATAGCTGCTGATAGGAATGACCTCACCTGGAGTCCTAATCTCCGAGTGCGGAAAAACCACTGCCTCTGCGACAAAGATTCACAGCATTTGCAAACAAACATTGTCGCAGCCAGCACAAAGCCTTCATATTTGAAGGTCCCTTTACCAACTGATACATTGATGAATGCCTTGAGAAGCAATGGGCCTGTAGATAAGGTGAGCACCTTGAGCAAAGCAAAGAAACCTGAGACTATGATCTCACGCTTGTGGCAAGAAACAATAGTCCACAAGATTGACGGAGTGGCATGTGAATGGGACTGCTTGCTGTTCAGCTTCTCCAAGAACATCAAGTACTGGTTATGTGCTCGGTCTGTGGTTTGTAGAAGTGGCATATCTTTGTCCTCAAGAGGCTTCTCATAACCCAACTTCATCAAATGGTTCAACCACCAAAATGACATCTTGCTGAAGAAACCAGCTTTAGCAAAAGAAGTTACCTGAGTGTCAGAATCAGCTATCTGACCATCTGCCTCAGTGTTCAGTGGCTTGTATAAAGCATTTCCTGTTGCCTGGTAACCGTCTTCATCATGGGTGCAACGGACGCCATAAAGTAGGAAGAGAAATGCAGCTGGTAGGGACAGAACATCCAAACATGCCTTAATGGTGATTGCCTTATCTGCAACAATGCCAACAACCGAGGAACAGCATATGAATGCTGCGTACACGACCACCAGAATCGACCAAAGTGGAACAAACGAAGCTCCAAGAAACCGAGGCCTGACGCTGAAAGCAAAGCTGGAGAGGACCAAACTGAATCCTTGAGATAATGTCACAAGCCACCAGTGTGGCAGGTAAGCAGCAGCATCCTGACTGAAGATGCTTCCCAGCATCGACAGTCCTAGGCCAAGATAAACCAGCCCCAGGCAGCCACTGAAGACCACTGCAGCCAACTGCAGTGGTGAGCCGACTGCGACGAGCCCTTGAGCAGATCCTCCACTATTTGGGATTTTGATAACCAACTGGAGAGCGAGCGCGAGGACGAGCAGCAAGCCGATGCCAGTCGCCGCCAGATGATTCGTGCAAGTGGAAGAGTCAAATACTTCCTTGAACGCACATGAAAGTGCATCTTGGTTGGAGCATACTGGACCCCCACACAAGTTCATCATCCAAGAACCTGATGAAATGGCCGAGTATTAGAGTGAGATTCCCAGCTTGTATCCCAAAATGATGTAGCTATGTAACAAGAGAAAGGTGAAGCGAGGACTAACCTGTGAGGGACCCCATCTATGCAATCTCGATTACACCGCTAACTTGATCAGGTTCCTGCAGAGACAAATGAAACAATTGTTTGCTGAACACGGTGACAAAGGACAGTATTAAACGAGAATTGTTGTTTTCTGAACAAACGGACAAAGAACAGATACTAGAACAATTTGTACTGGAGCAAGAATCAAGATCATAATTGTTTGTGTGTACTACTCAAATATATCCCAACCCCACACAAGACCAAGATCGCTGTGCGGCATTTAATAAATAAAAAAATCAAGGAACCCCAAAGCCACACTGTTCTTCATGACCACCATCAGAAGTTCAGAACAAGAAGATGAACCCTCACGAATCACGAGTGGCCATCAGCTACGCTCCCCCACGAATCGCCATGGGCAATGCTCGACTAACATTTACCAAATACGGAAGAGGAAACACCCTTCCGCATTGACCCACATTTTTTTGTCCTTTCTTCCAAAAAATTTCCCCTTTCACTTTCCTGACTGACCCGGTTCCTCCTTGATTGACAGGGTGCGCAATGGCGGCAGTACTGACCTGTATAGCGGCTACGGCGGCGGCCTCCTCGGCGTCGTCGCTGGCCGCGATCCCCAGGGCGTATTGACGGGCGGCAGTGGACTCACTCGCACCTCCTGGGCACGGCGGGCCGCGGGCCTTTTCATCAGTGGAGGCCGGGGGTGGGTGGGTGGGAGGAGTTGCGGCGCTTGATGACAGAAGGAAGGACGGAGGTAGGAGCCGCCGCGCTAGAGGACAGGGGCGGAGGGGGACGGGGGCGCGCGCAATCGTCACTGCTCGCGTCGTCGCGGCCCGCCGGCAAGCCGCCGGTACCCGGCTGTGGCTGTCGGGCGTGCCGTGCCCCGCATCGCTTCTCCTCCGCCGGCAGTGAGACTGGTAATATCCGTACACGTGGATGGTCGACTATAATGAGGGGCAGGACAAAGAACACAAAAGTAATAGTAGAAAATTATAACTACGTAGCCACGGCTACCAGCACTCAAGCACGGTGAAGCCGCACCGCTGTGACACACTAGCACTACTAGAGAAACCCTAATAGTAGCGCGTGTTTTATGGCTAGCAGTAGCGTTTATACAAGTGCTACCACTAAGGCTAGGCATAGTGGGGTAACTTAGGTAGTAACTTAACATATCCCAAGACAATTTTGCTTATGTCGCAAGTATTTAATAAGAAAAAAGGTGATTGTGGTAACATAATATGTTACTGTAACATAGCGCTTCCCGAAGCAAAACGAGTCTATGAGCTAATAAATGAAGCAATCTATGACACTAGTACTTATGTTACTTTGCGCTATGGAGGTAGTAACTTAGACTAGTGTTATATGCATGACACTAGTATAAGTTACTTCCCACTATGACCAGCCTAAGGCGCTACAGCTAACTGGTACCAGTAGCGCTGGAAAGGGAGCGCTACTGCTATACCTAGTTAGCAGTAGCGCTTTTGTTGGGAAAACGCTACTGATAGTAGTAAGTAGCAGTAACATTTCTTCTGAAAAGCGCTGCTGCTAACTTTTCCTGTATTTTTAAAAATACAGCTTATTTTCGTTGTGGTTTTATATACATTACTTTCATCATATGATTTTATGACCATGATTAGTTATTATATATAACAGTGGGTGAAATGAACGTGGATTAGATGCAAGTGGAGGCAACATGTGGTGCACTTCGAAAACGTAGAGTAGATTCAAGTGGAGGCAACATGTGGCGCATGTCGAAAGTACTACTAATCCAAACTTGATCTAGTTTGGATTAGTAGTACGTTCGATGTGCACCACATGTTGCCTCCACTTGAATCTAATCTACGTTCATTTCACCTACTGATATATATAATAACTCATCATGCCCATATAACAACTTAGCATCATGCATCATCGATCATAATAATAAATAACTCATCATTGGTATCATAATAATAAGTCCTACTCATCATCATCGATCATACAACTTCTACTTGATACCATAATAACAAGTCATACTCATCATCATCATAGTCATCTAACCAATCCTACTTAGTTGTTCTTAGCACATGATCATGAGTATTAGCTAGGACCTAAATACCCTCTCTAAGGTAAAATAGCATAAAACATGATAGGCCCTGACTCTCCATTATGGAGAATGGAGATTATCTTGTCTCCAATTCTTTCCCTTCGCACAATGTTGCTTCCAAGTAGCTCCCTACGATTGACCATACATTTTTTCAATCTCTGATTGTCATGTCTTCATCCCTTTTAGAAATCTGGCATGGATAGGAGTGATTCGTAGGATGACCTGGCCGTAAGTTCAAAACATCAAGGCGACCTTTCCGAAACATCAAATAAGGCACACAATCCTTCGGGATTTTCTGTCGGAAAACATAGTAATGACTTCGTAGTTAGCAACGTAGTTGAGTTTTAGAAGAATTTATGCAAAAGATGCACGGATGTCGTAATAGTAAAAGATCTTACCATGACATCTCCATGGATATTACCGTAGTTCAACACGTGCACTAGTGGCACGTATTGACCATAATGTGGAGAAGTTTGATAATAGATATTGTAATTCTCAAGATCAGTAATAAATGAGATCAGATGATTTTTCTCCTGCCATCTTCCGCACATTCTTTAAAGAATGAAAATAAGCTATCAATGGAAATAAGCTGTCAACTATCTTGAAATAAACAATATAAATTATTTAATAACTATGTTTGAAAAACTCACATAGCGGTAGAATTGGAAGCGTATCAATAAGGACCCAAATATCCAAATTGTCTTCGGCGATGTCAGGATCACCAAGATCCATGGTGACAAGCATACCCTCATAAAAAAATTAAAGTTGCAATGAACAAAATTTAAAAAATAGATTAAAAATGAAACAATGAAAAAAAATTAAATAATATTAGCAAAAAAATCAAAATATATTAAAAAAAGACTGCCGGCCCGGAGCCGAGCGAGGCGTAATAAGTCGATCCCGATCAAGCCGACAGCGAAAGGGACCGCTTTTCGGCCCTGCAAGGCCCACGGGCCCAACCAGACGGCGAAGAGAGAGTAGGCGAGCTATTGTTTTTTAGGAGTACGGCGGGGTTGGGCGGGGCGTGCTATTTAAGCCGGTGTGGGCGCGCTCCAGCAGGCGAGGTGGTACTAAAGTTAGAGCTCGCCTCCCGCGACGCTGCGCGGACCGCCGAGGTGGGCCGATTTCGGTGGGCCGAGTGGGCCGCCAGGAAGGCGCGCGCGCGAGCGGTCGAGGGCGCAGGGGCGGTGGGGCGGTACGGTGGAAGCGCACTTGTTTAGTCCCACCTCGCCCGCCGAAGGACGCCCCGACCCGCTTAAATAGCCGGATTCGTGCACCCTGGCAGATTAGATAGTTAGTAATAATTTGATTTGACTTTACATTGTATAGGCAGCTCTGCCGCAGCTGCCTGGGTAGCTGCGGGAGTGCTGCTAGGGCATTGTAAACTCAAATCATATCATTGGTATCTATCTTATTTTTGACAATTTGCCACTCTACACATGTTTGTTTCACCTCACTCAAATTACATCATTAATACCTACATTATTTTTTAATATTTGGCACACCATTTAAATCACATCATTAGTACCTATATTAATTTTGACCGTTTGCCCGTCATCGTAGGACCCGACGAAAAATTTCATCGTGTTTCGAGCACACACTCATGTCGCGTCACGTCCGGGCAATGTGTTTCGGTTTCAGAGCGGGGAAAATCGTTGAAAAATCTCGGAGGTTGGAAATGCCCCAAAACTTGACATGCTTGCTTGCCATGAGTGTACAAACGTATAAAAAAAATTGGGACCATTTGAAAGATGTCGAAAAAAACCTCCATCTGGACGGGGCCTTCGCTCCTACCAGAACGGCGTGCGCTGAGGAAGGTCATTTTTTGGCCATCCTCAGAACGACCCCAAATTTTGCGACAGGGTAGGCATGGCCACCGTAGGACTCCTCGCAAAATTTCATCGTGTTCGGAGCACACACTCATGTCGCGTCACGTCCGGGGAGTGTGTTTCGGTTTCAGAGAACGGAAAATCGTAGAAATTTCTCGGAGGATGGAAATGCCCCGAAACTTGGCATGCTTGTTTGCCATGAGTGTACAAACGTATGAAAAAAATTGGGTCCATTTGAAGGATGTCGAAAAAAAACCTCCGTCGAGACGAAGCCTTCGCTCCTACCAGAACGGCGTGCGCTGAGGAAGGTCATTTTTTGGCCATCCTCAGAACGACCCCAAATTTTGCGACAGGGTAGGCATGGCCACCGTAGGACTCCTTGCAAAATTTCATCGTGTTCGGAGCACACACTCATGTCGCGTCACGTCCGGGGAGTGTGCTTCGGTTTCAGAGAACGGAAAATCGTTGAAAATTCTCGGACGTTCGAAATGCTCCGAAAGCTTCCATGCTTGCTTTCCATGAGTGTACAAACGTCTCAAAAAAATTTGGGTCCATTTAAAGGATGTCGAAAAAAACCCTCCCGTCGAGACGTGCAAAAAAGTCTTCAAGCGCGGATAGTCATACCTTACAACACTGATGCAGGTCATGCTATATCAGTCCATAACAATTGTGGAGTAACAGAGCAGAACCTGCATAAGCATAGTGAGGTATGGCTACCACGATTAAAGACTTGATGTCGTATATGGATGAAGCTATTTAAACACATGATTCGTCGTCAAAACTAGCAATGTGGGACTAAAAATACATCATTGTGGGCGGTTGGCGCCCTTAGCGGCCGCACAATTGGTGGCGCACACACGGCCGGCCGCTCCACCATGGCCCGTGCACGCCGTGGGCCGCCCCCGCGCGCCTTTTGTGGCCATTGTAGGCTAACCTCTTTTTATAAAGAATTTTAGTACCACATTGATTGTGGAGACTCATATGTAGTGGTTTAAAAAGTCTGATAATATTTTAATTTTCAGTTATTATTGCTTCATATTACAAGTATACGGATCCAGATGGTGTAGGTGTTGCTATGCTTGTTGGTCTTTATCAACAAGCAAAGAAACACCTACATCATTCCTTCTGGGTAAGTATACCCGTCCTATGATGCAATAATTTTTTATTATTTTTGTAAATATAATAAAATTGTGCCTGAAGAGTGCAAAGTCATGTCATATAGAATAGACGTTAGATTTCACTTTTCTGGAGGTGCGGGTTGCTATTCATATGATTAAAGCACTGTATTTGTAAATATTAAAAAAACACAAAAATAAAAAATAATGTAGTGTGGACGGATTTACCTCAGAAGATTAATGTGAATTTTTGCTATGACACTCCATAATTATGGAGTGCCAGACCATCATTTACATTATCCTACTGAGGAAAGACCGCCATATTAAAGGATTCAACATTGTATGAAGAGGACAGTATTTAAACAGGTGAATAAGCGTGTCCAGAAGCAATGTGGGACCAAACGATTAGTAGGTTGGCTGGTAGCCGCCGTGGATTTTTGCTTCAAGGGCCCTCACGCGGCGCAAACGGCGCCCAAGTGGCCGTCGTGGGTCACCTTCCTAGCCCGGCCGTTTGCGTCGCGCGCGCCGAAAATATTAAATCATTGCATTTTTTGTGTTTTTCAGGTAGAAATTCGTATAAAATGAATCTAATGTCAAAATGCACCCAACTTTTGCATGCGCGCGTGAGTGACCCCACCGTCTCCCACGCTAAATTTCAACGGAATCGGAGTATGAACGGACGTTGCATCACATTCGGAGACCCTTTTTCCGTATTTTCACGGAGAAAATCATAGTAAATGCATCGAGTGTCGAAACGCATCGAAATTTTGCATGCGTGTTTGTGTTCCACACTGTAGCATGTGGAAAAAAGATGGTGCCGTTTGATGACTCTGCGAAAGGGAACACCTAGAGGATGTCCCCCCCCTAACCGATACGCCAGGTTTGTACTGCAACTACATGTCAACATGGACGAAACGCACCCAACTTTTGCATACGCGTGTGAGTGACCCCCACCGTCTCCCACGTCAAATTTCAACGGAACCGGAGTACGAACGACGTTGCGTCACGTTCGGAGACCATTTTTCCATATTTTCATGGAGAAAATCCTAGTAAATGCATCGAGTGTCGAAACGAACTGGAAATTTGCATGCGTGCTTGTGTTCCACACTGTAGCATGTGAAAAAAATGGTGGCGTTTGATGACTCTACGAAATGGAACATCTAGAGGATGTCCGTCCCCCCCCCCCCCCCCTAACCGATACGTCAGGTTTGTACTGCAACTACATGTCAACATGGACGAAACGCACCCAACTTTTGCATGCGCGTGTGAGTGACCCCCACCGTCTCCCACGCCAAATTTCAACGGAATCAGAGTAGGAACGGACGTTGCGTCACGTTCAGAGACCGTTTTTCCGTATTTTCACGGAGAAAATCATAGTAAATGCATCGAGTGTCGAAACGCACCGAAAATTTGCATGCGTGTTTGTGTTCCATACTGTAGCATGTGAAAAAATGGTGCCGTTTGATGACTCTGCGAAATGGAACACCTAGAGGATGCCCATCCCCCTAACCGATCGTCAGGTTTGTACTGCAACTACATGTCAACATGGACGAAATGCACCCAACTTTTGCATGCGCGTGTGAGTGACCCCCACCGTCTCCCATGCCAAATTTCGACGGAATCGGAGTACGAACGGACGTTGCGTCACGTTCGGAGACCGTTTATCCGTATTTTCATGGAGAAAATCATAATAAATGCATCGAGTGTCGAAACGCACCGAAATTTGCATGCGTGATTGTGTTCCACGCTGTAGCATGTGAAAAAGGTGCCGTTTGATGACTCTGCGAAATGGAACACCTAGAGGATGCCTGTCCCCCCTAACCGATACATCAGGTTTGTACTGCAACTAAATGTCAACATGGATGAAACGCACCCAACTTTTGCATGTGCGTGTGAGTGACCCCCACCGTCTCCCATGCCAAATTTCAACGGAATCGGAGTAGGAACGGACGTTGCGTCACGTTCAGAGACCGTTTTTCCGTATTTTCACGGAGAAAATCATAGTAAATGCATCTGGTGTCGAAACGCACCAAAATTTTGCATGCGTGTTTGTGTTCCACACTGTAGCATGTGAAAAAAATGGTGCCATTTGATGACTCTGCGAAAGGGAACACCTAGTGGATGCCCCCCTAACCGATACGTCAGGTTTGTACTGCAAATACATGTCAACATGGACGAAACGCACCCAACTTTTGCATGCGCGTGTGAGTGACCCCCACCGTCTCCCACGCCAAATTTCAACGGAATCGGAGTACGAACGGACGTTGCATCACGTTCGGAGACCGTTTTTCCGTATTTTCACAGAGAAAATCATAGTAAATGCATCGAATGTGGAAACACACCGAAATTTTGCATGCGTGTTTGTGTTCTACACTGTAGCATGTGAAAAAATGGTGCCGTTTGATGACTCTGCGAAATGGAACACCTAGAGGATGCCCGTCCCCCTTAACCGATACGTCAGGTTTGTACTGCAACTACATGTCAACATGGACGAAACGCACCCAACTTTTGCATGCGTGTGTGAGTGACCCCCACCGTCTTGCACGCCAAATTTCAACGGAATCGAAGTACGAACGGACGTTGCATCACGTTCGGAGACCGTTTTTCCGTATTTTCACGGAAAAAATCATAGTAAATGCATCGAGTGTCGAAACGCACCGGAAATTTTGCATGGGTGTTTGTGTTCCACACTATAGCATGTCAAAAAATGGTGTTGTTTCATGGAAATATAAAAAATGAATAAAAAACAAAAATATAAAAAATCCAGTAGTGTGGACGGATTTTCCTCAGAAGATTAATGGAAATTATTGCTGTGACACTCCATGATTTTGGAGTGCCAGAGCATAATTTCCAATAGCCTACTGAGGTAAGACCGCCACAATCAGGGACTCAACATAGCACGCAGAAGATGGTATTTAAATAGGTGAATAAGCGTGACGAGAAGCAATGTGGGACTAAACGATTAGCAGGTTGGGCGGTGGCCGCCGTCGCACGGATAGGTTGGGCGGTATCGGGCCTGGCCCAGTCGGCGCTAAAAAACGTTTTTTTTTCCTTTTCATCGCCGTATACCGCCACGCACGGCGAAACCCTACCCCCACCACTCGCCCCCGTTCGCCACCCCGTGCCCTTCGTCGCCCTATCCCGCTCGCCCCACGCACGCACATCGCCATCCACCGCCTCACGGCGCCACAAAAAAGCGGGCGCGCCGCAACCGCTGTCAATGCCTCACGTTGCCGCATTTGGTGCCAGGGCGCCCAACAGCCGACGTTCGGCTGCCCACTTTCCCTCTGCCACAACCGCTGCTCGGCGGCTGTCGCCCGGATCAAGGTCACATTTTTCCTGCCCCGTACAATTTCTTCTAGTGGTATTTCGTAAATTATGAATATTAATGGGAAAAAAATTTGACATGCAGTATGGACATCGATGGTGTGATTCCATGTTCCATAGAGAAGTGGATAAGTCTCGTTGAGAAATTAACAACCGCTCAGCGATTTAGGTTCTACGAAACAAATTTGCAGGAGATGTTGATCATTCCGTCAGTACAAATGAGAGATTTTTTGCTGCATTTTATGATTCTAGGTTATAACCCAAACAGCAAAAAAATCATGATACAAGAAGAAACTGGCAGTAAATGCCTTATTTCACTTAGACCGGACGACGTGTTTTCAATATTTGGGTTTAAGAATGAAGGTGAGGATATTTTTGGCATTCTTGCAACGGAAGAAAAGAGTTAATAAAGAAAATTCCTATTCAGTACGTTCACAAAAAAATGGTCAGATGATGAGAGATGACTTGATCCAAAAAATTATGAGGAATAAATCCACCGACGATGAGTTTCTTCGGATGGCTGTTCTTGTTTTGTTGGGGACTATTATTGCACCGATGTCGGCTGTCTCCATGCCAAAGGAGTACTACGCCTTGGTGCATGACGTGAAGCGGATAAGCACGTTGAACTTTAATGTGTTCACTTTGCGAACTTGTTTGACGGAGATTGGTAAACTAAAGCAGGACGGCCCT
Source organism: Aegilops tauschii subsp. strangulata (assembly GCF_002575655.3). Taxonomy (NCBI): domain Eukaryota; kingdom Viridiplantae; phylum Streptophyta; class Magnoliopsida; order Poales; family Poaceae; genus Aegilops; species Aegilops tauschii. Next base: position 75,551,922 of record NC_053041.3, read on the forward strand.
GTGAGGCAATGGCCATGTGGCAACCTAGCCATACTCCACGTATGGTGTAATAAATGCTATTTAATATTACTTCATGTTATGCGTTCGTAATTTATTTTGTAGTACTTATATTGGGAGAAGGTGCAGCCAACCACCGGCCCGAAATATGACCTGTTGTCGTTGCAAAGTCCCCTAATGAAAAACTGGACTGAATCTAAAGCGGAGAAACAAGTACGACCTGGACAACGGTCGTGGTCATGGATTGGTAATATTGTATTGTTTATTTAACAATACGTTGATTATCCATTGTAATTGTTATGTACTTATGTTTTCATTACATACTCACTTTACAGTAGATGACTGCATTACGAAAGAGTATAGAATGAAAAAACTTGCAGATCAACATGCTGAAAGTAGTAAGAAACCTAGTAGCCGAAAGTCATCCGTTACGGGAAAGAGAAAAGTGGATTGTGTGTCCGAGGCCCCTGCTAACCTAAAGCCTTTTATGGACCGAGTTATGAATGATATGAAGGAAATTCGTAAGGAATTGCTTCGTATGCCGGAGTTATGCGCACAGGTAAAAATTTAGCAATTCTGGTATGCACTCTATTAAATTCGTTAAATTGACAAAAAGTTATAACATGTTACTGTGCTTACTTTTGCAGAGATTGTTAAAGAAAATGAATAAAACATATGTGCGGTACAAACCAGGCACAATGGCAAAGGAGGAAGAAAATCTGTATGGACAGAATAGTGAGTCCAGGTATAAAAACAAGTATCCTAATAAAGAATTTCAGTATGATGACATACACACACCTAATGGCCGAAATGGCAGTGGGCATTATGATTTGGATTCTGAAGGAAGGGATTCGTTCAAACTCAGTACTGGTCACTTGAGTAGCTATAAGGGTGAGAAGGATGATCCTATAGATGTCCCAGAGCAGTCGGAAAAAAGAGAAGCATCATCTCTAAAAACAGATGAAATAGAAGCAACGAGATGGGAAGTGAAAGAAAATGAGCAAGAACTGTCACGGGGCATGTCATATGGTAATAGCGAGATAGAAGAGAAGAAGGAGGTGATTTTTTAGGGAAGCGAAGGCGGGCTGTGTCAAAGTATCAGAAATCTCCTTATGTTAAAAAGACTCCGAAAAAACGTGCGAAACGTTCCGCGAAAGCGAGTAAGTTAAACACGGTATGAATATTTCTTTGATAATTATATATTCAAAAATTGTACTATAACTTTATTGACTTGTGTTGTGGAACTGTTTAATGAAACACGCCCTCAGTTTGATCATTCTGTGGATGATATGATGCGTGCGGCTGTGCAGTACGTGAAAGCGTACGAGCACTCACCAAATCAAAAGAAACATGAAATTTTCAACAACGGTAAAGATGAAGGACTATCTGCAGCAAGAGCTTGCCGGATAATTAACCATGCATGGTTATCCGGTGATGTATGTACTTTAATTGTCATGCGTATTTGATGTGCTAAATATATTGCATCCATGTTAAATTTACTCATCTATTTCATGTAATTGACGCTTATGCAACGTACATATCGGATTCAAGTATCGCCAAGGACAGGTATCTTGTACCCACACATAGGTCTTACTGGTTACTGAACACTCGCCCAAAGTTAGTAAGACGAGGGAAGTCGGTAGACGATCCGGAAGGTTTAGAATATGCAAATGAACCTCTCAACAAATGCATGACAGAATATTTTGCAAAACCTAAGGTACCGTTTGAAATGTTGAATTGTTTTTACATTACTATCATATGTGAAAGGCGAGCTTCGTAACAATATTTGAATTGTCAAATAGGCTTATTTTGCTTTAAATAAGGATAAAAACCACTGGATTACATGTGTTATGCACACTGGAAAGAAAGAGTTTCAAATTCTTGATTCTTTGAGGGGGAAGAAAATATCTCTGAAGCTACCAGGAAATTCGTTGAAAATTTTGCAAGTTTCGTATTCATGTGTGTACAATTAAGCCTATAATTAGTTTACCATATGTACTCAACGTGTTTGTATCTTTTTTTATTTCCAGAGAGAACAACTTGCAGGAGATATCCAAGATGCAAATGCTAGTGCAATTATGTTGTTTCCGGATGTGTCTGCATGGCCTATAGTCCAGTACGACATGCCTCAACAAGAAGATGGGTGAGTTACATGTTGGATGTGCTTTTGAAATACATTAATTGATTTAGTGCTATCTTACTTAACATGCTTTGAAAATTGCACTTCTGTTTTCGAACACAGAAACTCATGTGGGCTGTTCCTCCTTCGCTGTTTTCAATACTGGGACGGAGAAAAATTTATAAGCGCTATTTCTCAGGTGGGTACATTTTAGTATGAAAAAAATATTAGATCATACTATATATAAATGATGAAATTAAAAACATGTTTTTTGTTTTTCAGGAATCTATTGATAGTTCGAGAGAAAGAATGATAGCTGGAATTATTTTGTCCCCAGAAAATAAGCTTACAGAAGTGAAGAACAAAGTTATTCGACTTGCAAAGAGGAAACAGAAATAAAAATCTCATACGCGAATACTACGCGGTCTTCGAAACATTATGTGTGGATGATTGAGGATTGTGTGTGGATGTTTTATTTTTTTATGTGAGTTACAAACATTTTTCACATGTCCAGATTATGTAGCCTGACAGATTTATTTAACATACATTCCAAACATTTGAAATTTCCAAATTTATTTCATATTTTACGTTGAATGGAGCTTTAAAATACCTTGTTGATATATGATGATCACGTATCGGAGGCGTCGCGCGTCCTGTGGTCACCCGCGCCACGCGGCCTATGCTCGCCTGGCCCGCGACTGTGGTCGTCGAGAGGAGGCGAGCGTCGCCCACACCGCGCTTCATGTGCTCGCGTCGTGCGGCTCAAACGGCGACACGTGTTCGGCGCGAGATGGCCCGCTTGGGGGCGCGTCATCTGGCGAGCCGGCCCGCGCCGCGCGTCGCTCCAGGGTTGGCCTGTGCCGCCCCCCGAGGTTGATTCCCCCTCTTCCCACCTGCACCCTATGTGCCCGAGGGCGGTGTAGCCTCGGTATCGCCATCTGCGCGGCACCTGAATCAGCCTCGTACGTAGCGCCCCTGTGCGCCGGCTGGCACCACTCGCGGCCCAGCGGCTGTTAACTTAAAAAAAAAACCGGCGGTTTAGAACGCCTCCGATCGCCCAAAAACAATGACTATAGCGCCAACAAATATATATTCTAAAGTAAAATGTGTATGTCGCATATCATATTAAAAACAACGAGTATAGTGCGAACAAATATGACATAAGTAACACCGATTACAAGTCTCTCGTAGCGATGTACCGAAACAAATTTATAAGTAGTATTCTTTAATACAACCTAATAAATCGTCAACTCTATTCTGAAGTTGTTCCACTTATTTAAACAATCCGTGCTACGATCATCATGCCATGTTCCTGCATAGAAAGATCATAATATATGTCAAAATTTCATAAACAATAAATTAAACAAAAAAATTACGTTAAAAAAACGTGTGCACATACTTAGGATTCTGAGGACAATTGTTCTTGAAATGACCTTTTGTTCTGCATAAACCACATAGGCGTATTGGAGGTTTCTCATCGAAACCTTTAGGTCTACCGTTTTTAGTCAGCCAGGTTCCTTACCACGGCCTTTGTTATTCTGCCCTTTCGGTGCTCCTTTTGTATTGACTTTCTCTGGATCACCAACAAAAACATGATCTTGATCCAGCACAAAAGCATCGTCATGTGCAACCCTATGCTATCTCACGTAATCTTCCTCCTCAACGTCCTTGTTTGCTATCACATCCTCGAGAGCAGCCTTCAGTTTGTCAAATAGAAATGGTCTATGACATGCCGCATGATTTGCTTCCGCGGACAAAATAGTTAACTCACTGTACTTAGTTCTCTCGTCAGTACCTGCCCATCCCCATGCGAAGAGATCACTAGTGTGTTTCACGGGCAGTCCACCTCTAGCATTCTTGGTGAATCTTCTCAGCACTAAGCACTTAGGTAAGTCCTTCACGTTCAACCTGGCCAAAACATAAAGAACATGCTTGCATGGGAGACCTTTACGTTTCATACTATCACAACTGCACTTTACTGTTTCTTCTGAGTTAGTAGGTGTATAGTCCACTTTGAATCTCAGTTGCCTGTTATTTTTCCATGCTACTATGATCTCTGACTGACGGCTCCACTGAGTCTATCTATGATCTCAAGATCTGCTGCCTTCTTCATTTCTTTCTGCAAGAGGTAAAAGTTCACCGCAGTGAAGTCACGGGCAGCGGCTTTCTCATTGCATTTGAACTCGTCGAGTACTGGTACAGGGAGTGTCTGTGTGGACATGCAGTCGTCGTATGACTCGTTCTCACGGAGCCGAACAATGCAGTTCTCATAATGCACAACCATATCAACAATTGTCATGCCAGAGTCAAGATGCATATGAAGGCAAGAGTTCAGACTCTCGCTCCTCCGGTTACTCCGCATACCAAGGAAGAACCCATCGGTGAGATATGACGCAGCCCAAAGCCTTTTCTTCCTGTACATTCTACGCAACCATGTTTTAGTTTTCTCCGACTCCCATTTAGCTTTAAAAGCTGCCCATCTCGCCTCAAACTCATCATGTGTAGTAGCATAGTAAATAAGAGACCTGAACTCCTTAAGGGACTTGTGGTGGAGGTGTTTCTGCATGTTTTCTCTATATGCCACGAACAAAGTCGATGCCACACGTCAGTAAGGACCTTCCTGATGGCCCTTATCATGGCTGCGTCTCCGTCAGTAATTACAGACCTCGGCTTCTTCTGACAATGAGCTCTCAAGAAGGTCTGCAACACCCAAACATATGTATCCTCGGTCTCATCTGACACAACAGCACAACTGAACACAGTGGTGCAACGATGATTGTTTAGACCAACAAAAGGTATGAATGGCATTCCGTACCTATTCATCTTATAAGTGATGTTGAAGACGGTTACATCACCGAAGTCAAGGTAATCCTGACGTGACTGAGAATCACACTAGAACATGTTCTTCAGCTTGCCTTCTGCGTCAACAGTGTACTCAAAGAAAAAGTCTGGATCCCTTGCCTTTCTCGTCATCATGATACCAATCGCAGTGTCCGCATCACCCTTTGCTAGCAACTTCATTTTCTCCCTATAACACATGTTATAAAGCTTCCTCCTCCCGAAACCAGCCCTTGCATATGATCCATACCTACTAATGAAGTTTTCATAAATCCAATGTTTTCTGAGCCTAGCACCTGCCATTGCTAAGATCTCGAGCTTCTGGTATTCCTTTATCTGATTATGAGACCGAAGATATATAACTTCATCCGGTCTAGCAAGAGTGTGACTATAATCATCACTGAAACTGCTGACATACCAAATGGAGCGCTCTCTATCAAGCTTGACAGCTAGATGCGCCTCGCAATAACACCGACTCTCCGCTCTCAGCCTGCGCTTCTTCCCTTCCATGGTACAAAACTTGGCCTGTTGTTTCCCAGCCCTTGAACAAAGAAACCTCCTCAAGCGCCTACGTGCGTCAATACCCTTCACGTATTTCAAGTTGTCCCTCCTAATGCTGAAGCCATGCTTTTTCGCATAGTCGTTATAGAAATCATATGCCTCCTCGTCTGTCCTGAACGTCGTGGACATCACCATCCAATGCCTGTCCAGTGATTCTTGCTGGTATTCATCGTACCCAGTGTCAAAATTGCACTCATCACCATTGGCATCATCATCGTTTTGGCACGGGCCACCAACCTCTCCCTGAAAAAAATACAAACGACCTTATATGTCAGTAACTAGTTGTATGAGGACTATCATATGTATTCACTTTGCATTACTTACTTTGCTCGAGCTGTCATTATAAGATGCATCGATATCGTTTTCGTCATTGGCATCATCGAAGAAATTCCACTCATAGTACCCTTCCACTTCCATGTGCGCAAATTTTAAATATGATATGTAAGATTTGATGCGTTTTTCATGTCACTTTAAACTAACCTGCATAATTTTAAACTTACATGGCTACCACTTTCAGCATATGAATCATCTACATCCATATCCTCATTGTCATCATCCCCTCCTACCTGTGCAAAGTCAAACAAGTACATGTTATTGTCATCGCGGATGCTTGTATTTAATATGCTTGACAACATGCAGACCACTTACATTGCCACTGTAAGACTCATCCAAACTCATATATTTTCCCTGTCATGTTCGTCTTCATCCAATGACAATGATCCGTCCTGGCTACCGCCATCATCACCGTCATATCCGATTTCCACCTCCATCTATACACGTTTATATATAATCAAAGATCCATTCAAACATCCTCGCAACTAAAATCCATTTTTAAATCACTATGCCAGCGGCTCGCGTACCTAGTTGCCTTCGTCAGACATGATAATAGTGTTGAGATTTGCCGGAGGCTCGAGGGAGAACAGCACGCCGAGCTGACGGCGGCGGCGGCGTCTGCCCGACCTAGGCGGTTGTCGGCGTCAAGTCACGCACAACGCGTCGGTAATACCAGGTGCTGTCGGCGTCTTTATTTTCCTGTCGGCCAGGTATTGCCGGAGATGGCAGCGGCGGCGCGAGAGGCGGCGGCTGAGGCGACGGGAAGATAGGGTTCGCCCGATCGGGGTTTTTTTCAATCGAACCACACGGGCGTACGCAGCGGGCGGGCATGGGCGCGGACAGGCGGGCGTACGCGACAGGGCCGTACGGCGACGCGGGCGTGCGTACGGCGGGCGAGTATTTTAATACGGCATGTGAAATGACCGCCCTACCCCTTATATGTTTTTGGGGGGGGGGGGTTGTACCGAAGCGCATCTCTTCCAAGGTTTAGAGAAAGCTAAAAGAAAGGAAAGGAAAATGCAGTGTACAGGTAAATCCTACTTTACACAATTGGTCATGAGGCCGCCGTACGACCTGCGGCCGTCTCACGACCCGTGAGCTCCCGTTCAGGTCACCGCCATAAAGGCCGGCACCGACGTGGCCGCCCTTGGTGTGTCGTCGCGGGAGTCTACGACGGCGGATTCATCTTCTGCGCACTCTCCCACTCGGGCGGCGGCGCCATCTTGGGGGAGGGGCGGATCAAGCGGCATTGGCGGGGGCAGATCCCGGCGGCGAGTTGGATGGCGAGATCGTGCGAGGGATGCCGAAGTGGAGACAGTGGCAGGTCCAATTTGCTGATGCGACGGATCCCGATAATTGGATCATGGGGCGTCTCCGATTCACTCCATCCTCATGGTGGATGGTCTTATTGGATCTGGAAAATGACGTCTTGGCTGGGGATTATCTCCCGAACAGAGATCAGATCGAGGTAGGGTTTCGATTTTCTTTGGATAACCATGACATGGTTGTTGGTCAGTGTGTGCAGGTTGATCGGATCACGGCGGTGGACCTGGTTGATCTGACGAACACAACGAACACCACAAGTCGGGATCGACCGGGAGGACGCTTCTGGGTTCTAATCGAGTGCGATGAAGAAGATGAGGGTGAGATCGAGCAGGCCAAGCAGAATCTTTTGCCAGTGTTTACGCCGGGACTGGAGAGATCGCCGGAATTTAAACATTCAACGGAGCGGCCTCGATTCAAAGCTCCGATTTCAAAGAAAATGGTTAAACCTTGGATTGGTCTGAGTCCTAAGGTATCTCGTGCACCCATTACATTGTCAGAATATATTCCGGATTCTTGGACGTTAGTCACTAGAAAAAAGAAAGGCAAGAAAGGGCGGCCATTGAGGCCGGCGCCGCAGCGATCGCCGGTGGCCACCTCGGCTTGCGTGATTCGAGCGGCCAGGAAGGCGCGTTTGAACTCGCTGCTTGGCCTCGATGTAGAAGCAGTACTGACAACGGTCGTGGGCTCTCTAGAATTGGGGCAAGCGGCCCAGCCAGAGGCCCAAGCCGGGTCGTCTGATCCTGCTACGTGCATGCATGTAACGCTGAGGCCCGAGTCGATTCACGTTGTTTCCGCTAGGGTTTCTCGTTCGCCAGGGTTTCCATCGCTCGGGCCGGGCAGCGCGACCAGGATCTCCGTCGCCGGCTCGATGGCCGGACGCGGAGCCCCGCCTCCCGCCGCTGGGGCCGGCCGTGGTGCCCAACCACCCCCCGCGAGGCAGCCGCCGCCCGCCAAGCATGGCCCGACGACCGCCGTTGGGGCTGGCCGCGGCGCTCCTTCCGTGGCGAGGCAGCCGCCTCCAGTAGCGTCGCCGCCCGCCCCTGGAGTAGGCCGGGGCGTTCCTGCTGCTGGTCGATCGAACGCGCGGCCCCCGGATGAGCCGACACAGCTACCGGCAGCCAAAGCACGGGCGTTGGGTCGGGGGGCCGGGACGAATCAGAACTAGGAAGGCCAGACACACGGCGGCTACGGCAGAGATGTCCTCGGTATAATTGTTATGGGAAGTGGTGCGACGATGGATATGATGCGTATGGCGAGGGTTTGCACCGTGGTTCATCCTCGGGTGGTGGTCGTGGTAACAACTTGCATAATGGAGGCGGCCACTTTCAGGGACCGCCCGAAAATTTTGTTGAGGGAGTTGCCGGACCTACAGACCGATAACGAGGTGGTTATCACCGAGGGAGAGGGGGTGGGAAGCGCCCACCACCGCGCTATCCCCCACCGCCACCTCCGCCGGCGGACACGGCTTATGCACCCCCAGGAGCGGTGCCGGACCCCGTAGATTCGACGGTGGCAGCTTCATCGACCCTACCCACTATGGCTATAGAAACAGTCAGAGCCTTGGCAGCAGTTTCTATTCCGGCGGTCACTGGGGCTGCTAAGAGTAGTGATGGTGGACCGGGCAAGAACACGGATAAACCTGAGGGCGAAAAACATTCGAAGTGGGCAATTAAAAAGAAGAAGTTGCCTTGCTATAGATGTGGTCAACCGGGTCACTTTGTGGCAGAATGTACTAATGAGCTGATGTTCTTTGAGGATCGCAGCATGCGACCGGGGATTGCCCACTCCTATCCGGTCCCAAACCTGGTGTCAACATTTATGGTGTATACTGCAAGGAGCTGATGTTCTTTGAGACACCGGAGGTGGATCCTCTTCCGCAGATGGTTGAGAGTTCTTTCCCTGCGGTGGTACGGGTTACTAATGGGCAGTTGACCGAAGCTCAGGTTGTGAGGCAGCTGCGTGACTTGGTACCAGGTAATCATCAGTGGCATTTGGAACCGCTGGAGGGACAGGCTTATAAGGTGGATTTTCCCAATAAGGAGGATCATATGCATTTTCTTAAGTGGGGTTTATGCAGGGTTCCAAGTACCAGCTCTATTATTGCTTTTGATGAGTGGAAGCCAGATGAACCAGAAGGTACACCTTTGGAGAAGGTGTGGGTACGTTTCTTTGGTGCACCACCAAAACTGACGGAACACTTTTTGATTGCCTGGAACTTGGGTTCTATGATTGGCAAGACAGAAAAAGTAGAAATGCCTTTCACTCGCGCACATGGGGCTGCGAGGTTGTTGGTCAGTGTGCTAAGTGTTGAGTTTATACGAGATGTGGTTCGATGGACACATGCTGGAATCACGTACGTTCTTGAGCTTGAGATTGAGGACACACCGATTTCATAGGATGGGAATGAGATTCAGGACATGGACACAACTGAGGGAGGCGGAGCCTCCGGGGATCAGGATAAGGGGTCTGAGAATCCACCACGGGAGCCGGCCAAGGGTCCCAGTGATAAACCAGATAAGGCAGACAGCTCTGCCAAAGAGGTGGTACCGTCTATTACTCTGATGAACACTGTTTCACTACAAAAAAAAGACACATCCGTGACATTTTGGGCCAAACGAAAAAAAATTCTGTCATACAGATGACACTTCTATGACGATAATTGTGACAAAACCCGGTATCATCATAGATGTGGTGGGCTCCTACTTCTATGACAAAAAATCATGACAGAAAATGGGCTTTTCGTCCTGGGCGGGCCGGAGACGCAGGTGCATGACATTATTTGGGCCGTCCATGACGGAAAAAACCGTGGTAGAAGCGAGGGCGAGGAAAATTTCGGGGAGTTCCCGGTTACGGTGGGAAGTCGGGGGCCGAGCGATGCGCGTTTCTCTCGTACACGTACGCGCGTGTGTGCGAGGCGTTGGCTCTAACTGAACCCGAGTGAGGCGTTGGGCTCTAACTGAACCCGAGCGATTGCACTGGAGGCTACGCGTTACTGAACCCAAGCGATCGATCGATGGCTGTTAACTGAACCCGATCGAGTGATTCCTTCGCTACTGCTGCTAACTGAAGCCGATCGATTGGATGAACAGTGAGCATTGCGGGGGGGGGGGGGGGGGTTGGATGAACAGTGAGCGGTGGCGTTGCCTCTGGATGAACAGTAGATGGTGGAGGGGTGGTTGAACAGGACCCCGTGGTGTGGAGGGCTGGATGAACAGTAGACGGTGGAGGGGTGCCCGTGGAGGGGTGGTTGAACAGGACCCCGTGCTGTGGAGGGCTGGATGAACAGTAGACGGTGGAGGGGTGCCCGTGGAGGGGTGGTTGAACAGTAGCCGGTGGAGTAGCGCCCGGTGGAGGCTGGATGAACAGGAGCCCGTGGAGGCTGGAGGAGGTCGACGGTGGAGATGAACAGTATCCTGTGGAGTCCCGTTTTGCGGTACACCACACCCCTCCCGATGAACAGGACCCCCGTTTCGACCGTAGCGCTCCAACACAAGTCCGTTTTGTCCGTTTTGCGGTACGCCACACCCCTCCCGATCAACAGGACCCCCGTTTCGACCGTAGGAGGTCCGTTTCCTCCGTTTTGCGGTACGCCACACCCCCCGATCAACAGGACCCCCGTTTCGACCATAGGAGGTCCGTTTCCTCCGTTTTGCGGTACGCCAGACCCCTCCTGATCAACAGGACCCCGTTCCGAATGTAGGAGGTCTGTTTCCTCCGTTGTGCGGTATGCCAGGCCTCGTTTCCATCGCCTGTTCCGTCCAAGCCCTCCCGATGAACACGACCACGCATTTTGTTCCGACCAATCCGGTTGACTCCCATGCGTTTTGTTGCCTCCCGATGAACACGACGCATTCCGTTGCCTCCTCATGAACACGACGCATTCCATTGCCTCCCCATGAACACGACGACGACCTTTGTTTCTCCGTTCTGACCCAGCCATGTACACGAGCCCTGGCCGTACGTATGCGCGAGTAGGCGTTCAAGACCCCGCCCGTATGTACGTACGTGGCCGTATTTTCTTTCTTGCACCCTGGCCGTTGTACGTACGTGTACATGCTACATGCGCACCTCTACTACGACATGTGCGCGCCTCTACTACGACACGTGCGCGCCTCTACATCCACCAGTATGTACGTACACGTTCGCGACCAGAATGACAACGCTACGTACGCTTCGACCAGGTGGGTCCCGACTGTCAGGCACTTCCTTGCGTGCGAAGATGTAGCTGGTGGGTCCCAGCAGTCAGGGGGCGAATCATTTTTTTTTGCCCGGACGCACTTCCTTTCGTGCGAAGATGTAGCTGGTGGGTCCCAGCAGTCGGGGGGCGGGGGGGGGGGGGGGCGAATCAATTTTTTTTGCCCGGACGCACTTCCTAGCGTGCGAAGATGTAGCTGGTGGATCCCAGCAGTCAGGGGGGCGAATCGTTTTTTTTTGCCCGGACGCACTTCCTTGCGTGCAAAGATGTAGCTGGTGGGTCCCAGCAGTCTGGGGAAACATTTTTTTCGCGAAATACAGTGGCCCGTCCGGTGGGTCCTAGCTGTCAGGTGGAGGAATCATTATTTTCCGTGTAATAAGGAGGCACTTCCTTGCTGCGGCAGTGGACCCAGCTGTCAGCCTCTCCACGTACAGTCCATGTACGATGGAAGTCGTTCCTTAACCACGTTGACCAGGCCGCGCCAAGAGCACCACGGCAGTGGACGACGGCGAGGCCTAGGAAGGGGATGACGCGGAGCCGGGGAAGACGCGGCAGTGGAAGCCCGCGCGGAGAGGAGTACGAGGGTTCACTGGTTCGGCTGCGGTGTGAGGCTGCAGTCGCCGCAGGGCCTGGCTAGCGGTGGGAATAGTAGGGGGTGGTGAGGCCTCCGCGGCAGGACAGCCGGCCACGGGAGGCAGGAGCATGTGGCACGACCGGCGCTGCTTTGGGCGCCTGGAGCAAGAAGACCAGATGTTGAAGAAGCACTACGGCCGTTGGATGGACATCGTACGGTCACTGGAGCTAGAATCGTTCATATTGACTAAGTTGACAAAGCCCTCCATCCCCGTCAACTTAGTTGGCCCACAAGTCATCCTCCCACTATGGAGGGTCCTAGCTAGCGGGGGGGGGGGTATTCATTTTTTGTGCGTAATAAGGAGGCACTTCCTTGCGTGCGAAGATATAGCTGGTGGGTCCGACATGTCAGCAGGGGGAACGTTTTTTTCACGAAATACAGAGGCCCTTCCGGTGGGTCCCAGCTGTCAGGTGGAGGAATCATTATTTTGCGCGTAATAAGGAGGCATTTCCTTGTGTGCGGCCGTGGACCCAGCTGTCAGCCTCTCCACGTACAGTCCACAGCCGATGGATGTCGTTCGTTGACCACGTTGACCAGGCCGCGCCGAGAGCACCATGGCGGTGGACGAGGCGAGGTCTAGGAAGGGAACGACACGGAGCCGGGGAAGAATCGGCAATGGTTGCCCACGCGATGGGGAGTACGAGGGTTTACTGGTCCGGCTGCCGTCGCCGGAAAATAACAGGAGGTGTGGTGTGGGTGAGTAGAGGAATGGCCTGGCCAGCAATGAAGTAGGGTGGGGCGGTGCGGCCTGTGCGGCAGCACAGCCGGCCACGGGAGGCGGGAGCAGGCAGTCCCACCGGAGCTGGTTTGGGCGGCTGGAGCAAGAAGATCAGATATTGAAGAAGCAGCACGGCCGTTGGATTAACATCCAACGGTTACTGCTGCTAGAATCGTTTGTGGACTAAGTTGACAAAGCCAAAGTACACGTCAACCTAGTAGACCCACAAGTCAGCCTCCAAATCTGTCCCAAACAGCATACAGCCCAAAATTTCTAGCCAGATTCAAATTAATTTTAAATCTAAATATACCTTAATTTAAATTCAATGAAATTTTACCCGCACAAAAACAATGAAATTCAAAATATCAAAATCCGAAAGAAAATAGTATTTTGGAACTAATTGCCCGTTTGCTGTATTTTTTCATTTTACAACCCATTTATTATTACTTATAGCCCATTTCTTATTACTTATAGCCCATTTTCTAGGCAAAATGCATCCCTCCTCGTCTTCAAAGATTTCCGGTCCAGCAGGGCGTAGAAAAGCAAGTAGGCCTATGTTGGTTATTCTGCAAAAAACAAAATAGCTGGCTAGCCATTTTCAGAAAGGAAAAAAACAAACTAGGCTCGTCATGTGCTAAACATATGAAATAAAAGCCTGGGCTAGACGGGCCACGGGTCCCGCACAACCCAGTTGATACCCTTCTCCGTCCCGAAAAAACAAAATTACTGCGCGCGCTGCTGGGTCCCTACTGTCATCCTCACCATGTACAGTCATCTCCTTATTCCTCTCGGTTGTTGACCATGTTGACAACACTGGAGGGCGGCGCCGCGGCGAGCGAACCAAGGCGGAGGACGATGGTGAGGCCTCGGACGGGAACGAACAGGAGCCGGGGAAGATCACAGCCAGCCGTGGGAGGCGGGAGCAGGCGGTCCCACCGGCGCTGGTTTGGCTTTGGCGGCTCGAGGAAGAAGAGACTGAAGAAACACGACAAACGTTGAATGTCAATCCAACAGTCAAGGTTGGCACAATCGTTTGTTGACTAAGCGGACACCAAGTAGCATACTTTTTTATATATAGGAAGAAAACTGCGAGGAAAATGCGTTCGTCTGCCGTCCTCCTCACAGGGAACGTTCGCCACATAAGTGACTAGCACCCTTGGTTTTCAACCGAGAGGTCTTGGGTTCGAGTCCCAGGAACTCTCAATTTTGTCCTCCTTCCTTCCTCGCAAAAAAAGGGAAAGAAAATCAAAGACTTGGGAAGGCGTACAGAACAAGCTGGTGTACCAGTAAAGAGACGTTGCCGAGTTTTAGAAAAAAGAGAGACGTGCTCCTGTAGCTGGTTCGAATCCAAACCTAGACTATGACTATATATGGTGCTATGCTACTCTGCAAGTAATGAAACTGACATATCCAACGTTCGCTTCTCCTCTTCTCTACTTACTCTACCTAGCATCAGAAGCTCTGGCCGCAGCAACCATGTCCGCTGGCTGCTCGTCCACCTGCTCTTCAGCAGGCAACAACCAGATATGCGACAAGTCGCCACCCGTGCCATCGCCTGTGGGTCTCATCACACCCCCGCCGGCACGCGCACCGCAGCCGATTGCTCATCGCAACCCGCTGCCGTTGGTGTGGTGCCAGTGCTGCAAATCACGCAGAGTCAGCCGTCGCGTCTCAACCACAATCCTCAACCCTGGCCGAGTCTTCTACAAATGCCCGAATCATGGGGTAATAATATGTTTAAGTGTTGTTCTGCTGCTTTCAGTTGCTGATTTTTTAATAGTTTGGTTGATGATCTTCCAATTTGATTCATGCAGAAAAGGGAAGATTCGTGTGATTTGTATTTCTAGGAAGTTGCTGATGTGGGGGAATGCAACTACGCTGATTATTTGGTTAGCGGAGGAATCCCAATACCAGCAGGTTGGGGTGTTGGACAAGTAACTGAAGGAACGGCAGAAGAGGAAGATGCAGAGCAGAAGGTTAAAGATGCAGTTCCTCTGATCATGGCCAAGCAACAGCTGCTGAACGGCCTTGACAGCAATGAGGAGATGAAAGTGCTTGTGAAGATAATGGGCAAAATCGATGTGCTCTGTAGGATGATTGTCTCTTTATTTGAAGTGTATGTAGCACTCGTGATGTATACAGTGGCTACGACATGAGCACTTTGCTGAAACTAGTAATGAATGAAACCTGTGTAGCATGCTGGGCGTAGTGTTGTGAACATCTAATGATTTCTATTAACGGAAATCAGGGGGTATCCCCTTTTGCTCATAAATAAATAAATAGCAGAGGCCCTGTCGGGTCAGCTTTGTTCTCATTCGAAGACGTCGAGTAAATCGCAGTCCAACAGCAAACTATGTCATCAAATTCAAGTTTCACAGCCAAATATGAGTACAACTAAACAACAATGTCATCATGTTTTAGTTGTCATACAATCACCAAACACAAATCAGCATACATAACAAGTGATGTTCTCACAGCAAAATACTAAACAACATGTTCATCAGGTTTCAGTTATCATAGCAAACACAATTTCACATAGTAGATAAAAAAACGTCTTCTGACAGGCAAATACGACAAAAGCAATGTAATCATCATCCGCAGCAGCAGTAGCGTCAACATCTTCGCCATGTGTATCAGTCTGAATCGTAATTCCCTACGGTGCCATCTTCTTCTTCGTCCTCAACGTCCTCGAACGTTGGCTTCTTCTTGATCAACTCTTGTATGTCCACAGCACGACAGGCAATCTTTTCGCCGGCGTCATTGACGTGATGGTTCTCAAAGATATTAGGAACATCTGTGTTATCTTGTACATCAGGAGCAGTGTAAGCATCATCTTGTTGTGCAACTTCATTAAACGAATTCCTCTACTCAAACCTTTGCAATACTCTCCAGTCATCGCTACGTGCAAATGTGTCTTCCAAGAAAAATATCTGTGTTGCTTGATTTGCCAAAATAAAAGGCTCGTTGGTCTGGTACGCCGCCTTGACATTGATGGATTTGAAATAATCATCAGCTCTGGGTTTTGCGATCCTGGAAAACAGGTTATACCAATGACAGCACAACAGAACCACACACCGATGATCCTCGAAACTGGAGATATACTGCAACTGAACAATGTCTGTTATGTTAGCATACATTTCAGTTATCTCTTTGTCATACGTATCCGTGCTCATGATGGCACTGTTTTGTGTCTTCCTGCCTTCGTCTCGTGCAAGGGTGTTGTAGCGCACATCTCCAACAACGCAAGATTCATAATGTCTTACCCGAGTATCAGGACCCATTGCTAGTGAGTAAAGGGCATCATCAACTGCCTGCCCATCCTCCGGCATCTTCTTAACCTATGGTTAGAAAATAGACAAGCTGATCATCTTATGTACTCAATATATTAAAAAACTGACGGTGCACTTCAAAAGCTTACATGGTTCTTGAACCATTTCGCAAATCCTGCCATAACCAGTTTGTCAATGTTTCTTGGATTTTGCGGCAGTAACTCCTCTTGTAGATGCTGCACAACATAGTGATCGCGTCAAACATCTAAATATATAAGAATGTGCTGCAAGTTTAGTAGATTACGATGTATAAGCTGCAGTACTGCACTTACTTGATATAAGGTAGTATCTCAGGACAGTTATTCAACACATACCAAGCCATTTTGTCCAAATCTTTAGGTTTGTCCTCTTGTCGACTCTTCCCTGTAACTCGAACAGAATAATCGAAAACATTGAGCCCAGGATTGTCTTCACCCACCTCTTTGCTAAGCTGATCAGCTGTTTCAATGTATTTTGAGCAGAATGTCAACGCTTCTGTAGCAATGTAGGCCTCTGCAATGGAACCCTCGGATCTAGCTCTGTTCCTAACATAGCCCTTGAAAGTGCCTAGCCGCCTTTCAATAGGGTACATCCAGCCATACTGTACTGGACCTCTAAGTAGTGCCTCATCAGGTAGATGAACAGCCAAATGCACCATCACATCAAAGAAGGCTGGAGGATATATCTTCTCAAGGTCGCATAGGATAGTTGGTATCTTGTCTCTAAGACGCTCCAAAGCATCTATCCTGATATTTCTACTGCAGAGTTCCCTGAAGAATTGTCCCAACTCTGCAACTGCTTTATATAAGTCAGGGCGGCCCAATCCTCTAAGGATAACAGGTAAAACCCTTTGAAGTAGGACGTGGCAGTCATGAGTTTTCAATCCTTGTACCTTGTTTCCATCTGCACTGACTCTCCTTTCAGGGTTGGAAGCAAATCCATGTGGGAATCTCACATGTGACAGGACCTCGCAGAATTCTTTTCTTTTTACCTTGTCCAAGACGTACACAGCTGGTGCCATATCCCGTGGTGTACCTTCATCTTGCACCTGCAAATCCTTTCTGATACCCAGGTGTATCAAATCAATCCTAGATTTTAAGGTATCTTTCGTCTTGCCTTCAATATTAAGAAGTGTGCCGATAATGCTGTCACATATATTTTTCTCGATGTGCATCACATCAAGATTATGCCGCAGATACAAATCTTTCCAATACTCCAAGTCCCACAAACTGGACCTGCGGGTAAACAATAATCTCTCTTCTGCCCTGCCACGCTTCCTTTTCCCGCTACCATTACCAGGATGGTTTCCTGGTGTAATATGCCTGACCTTCTCCAATTCCACTTGCAACTCATCGGCGGTGAGCCTCTTTGGCGCATCACGGTTTTCATGCTTTTCACTGAACACATGTCTTTGGTATTTTCTAGGATGCGGCTTGTCCTTGGCAAGGAAACGGCGTTGTCCAATGTAACAGATCTTGCTAAGTATTGCATATGACAACGAATTCCTGTCACAGCGAACACATGCATTGTAACCATGTGTCGTTCGCCCTAACATAGTGCCCAAAGCCGGATAATCATGGATGCACCAAATTATAACAGCACGCAGAAAGAAATCAGCTGGTGGGCTGCTATATAGGTCTTGAGTGAGAACACCTTTCCATAGCTGTTGAAGTTCCTCCACAAGAGGCTCCATGAACAAATCAAAATCCTTTCCAGGACTTTTTGGACCTGGGATGAGCAAGGCCATCATGTAGTTTGATTCTTTGGTGCAGACATTTGGAGGTTGGTTGTAAGGGATAACAAGCACTGGCCACATGCTATATGTGGCGCTCTGGTGGCCAAAATGGGTTAAATCCATCTGAAGCTAAGCCAAGTCTAATGTTTCTCGGGTCAGCAGCAAACTCTTTGTGTTTATCATTGAAGCTTTTCCACTCACTACCATGAGATGGATGGCTCATTACATTCTGATCTCTGTACTCCTGGTTCCTAGAATGCCACAGTACATCCTCTCTTGTTTCAGCATCATGAAACAACCTCTGCAATCTTGGTGTAATTGGAAAATGTCTCAGAACATTATGAGGAATCCTCTTCACAGCATCGCCATCTTTCCATCTTAATGATTTGCATTTCGGGCATTCACTTAAGTTGGCATAATCCTTCCGGAACAGAACACAATTATTCTTACAAACATGGATCATATCATATCCAATTCCAACTGCACGAAGGAAATTCTTAATTTTACTGTAGGTGTGTGGCAGCTCAGACGCATTTGGGAAAGATTTGCGGAAAGCAGCCAACATCGCATCGAATGATTTGTTGGTCATCCGCTCAGATGTCTTCACCTGAAGAAAGGTGACCATAGCTGAGAATACTGACAGCTTATTTCCTGGGGTGACAGCAACATTGCATTGTTCCAACATGCGGGCCCACCGTTTTTCTTCTGCAGGTGAAAGTTCACGGAATGCACGAGCATTTCGTAGCATTGTTTCAATGTTGGTCAAACTCACTGGCTCCGCCACCACCACCTCCTCCTCCTCTTCCACCTTAGCATCAGGCAGATCAAGATGGTGATCTGTTGCTTCCACGTAGTCAATAACATTGACGTTCACAGCTTCACCATGATGAACCCACCTAGTATATGTGACCGACATCCCATACAAGTGTAGATGATTTTGCACAGTTGACTGGGGTCTTGTAACTGAATTCATACAACTGCTACACGGGCAGAGCACATCTGATTTCGGACCACCGTACTCAGCTCTGATAAAGTTCATGAGGTTTTCAACCCCCTCGACATATGCAGCGGAGAATCTTTGAGCAGAAGTTATCCAAGTCATGTCCATCTGTTAGACATACAAATTAGTTCTTCTACTAGATATTACAGGAAAAACATATATGCTTTTTTATGAAGTCCAGAAAAAAAAATACCAAGGTCGATGTCTAAAGCTATGTTAAGATATTTGGACGAGCAGATCTGAGTAACGAAATATATGTAAAGCTAATTCAGCAAACAGATTTGAGTGCTAAATTATGGCAGACTGTTTCAGCAGTCAATGAGGCCGAGCACACAGCCATCGCAGCAACAAAGATCGAGTATAAAACGGTGTAGAGCTATTTCACCTAACAGATTGGCTACTAGACCATGGCAATCTACGTCACAATAAATATATGGCAGGATATTTTAGCAACTAATCAGCCTTGGCATGCCATCTCAGCTAAGCAGATTGAGTGCAGAACAGGGCAAGGAAGCTTCTTAAGCAGAGCATATTGACAGTAAACTACTTCGGCAAACAGTGAGATTAACAGCGTCTATCAGCTAACATTCAGCGCTACACCGACATGAACGGGGCCTCAGTCTAGAATGCACGTACCGTGGGAGAAGCTGGCCGCCGTGCGTCTCCACACGAACGTCGCCAGCGGTGGCGGCGCTGACCGCCGTGCGCCTCCACAAGAACGTAGCCAGAGGTGGCGGCGCGGCTAGAGGACGGCAGTCTACGAGAGCGTACTGTGGGAGCGAGAGGATCGCTGTGCGTCCCCTCGACGAACCGCGGCGCCGACGTATCAACGCGGCGGGGAGGGCGGCTTTGGCGGAGCGAATGGAGTGGAGGGGGACGGGGGGAGGGGGGTTTGGGGAATATTATTGGCTAGTTGGCCGAAGGGCGGTTGAATCGGATTTGGGGGGAATTTTTGTGGGGGGGAGGATTTTTGCGCGGTGGGCGGGGGGAGTTTGGCGCATGGTCGGTTTCTCCAAGTGCAGTCCCACGTGTCAGTGAAGAGGCAAGCCGAAGCACGTTCCGTTTGCGTGAGCCGTGTGCAGGACCGAACGTGTGTGGGGTGCAATGCGACCGCGACAGGAGTGCTGTGAGTGTACCGCCTTTTTTCCTTTTAAACTAGGTGCTTCGCCCCATCAAAAAAAATTTGTTGCTTCGCGCGATCCATCGATACTACTACTAGTAATCCGGTAATCCCGACTAAAACGGCGCGGCCGAGTCTTTTCCCACGCGATATGCTGGGAGGTTGGCTTAGTTGGGTTTTACGTAAAAGCTGATGTGGAGAAAATTAATTGGGCCAGAATTAGCAACTGGGGCCCACCCCCGGTGAAAATCAGGGGGCCAAGAGGATTTATTTGGAAGGTTACGTAGGTCTTCGTAGTCCATTCGTAGACGTAGCATTATTGCTATTGGAGTGCCTAAGATAATTTGTGTCTGTATAGACCCTATGTGTTTATTTTACTTCACATGTTAGATTTATCTCGGTTCAATAAAAAGCAGAGTTGGTGATGATGGTGTGCCTGTCATCCTGCAATATAGGCCGTCCAAACTATATCTAACGGATAGGAAGGAAACTATGACAACTTACCCGCACTCCTCTCCACATTTGCAGATAAAGGCTTTCCCTCGTTCATCCTTTTCTCCCACAAGATCTTGATCTTCCGTGCAACGCACGGGCATCTTGCCAGTACTCCTACGATATGTATATTATTGTGAAAGTTCATATACACCGGCCGAGATTAATGCAAACACGGCAGATTTTCATTATATTTCGAACTTTTATAGGACAGAAAAATAAAAGAAACCCGACCCTAAACCTATTCTATGGCAGCGACCGACGTCCTCCATCTGCGATCTCTATGTACGTGTTGGAAATATGCCCTAGAGGCAATAATAAATGGTTATTATTATATTTCTTTGTTCATGATAATCGTCTATTGTTCATGCTATAATTGTATTGTCCGGAAATCGTAATACATGTGTGAATGCATAGACCACAACGTGTCCCTAGTAAGCCTCTAGTTGACCAGCTCGTTGATCAACAGATAGTCATGGTTTCCTGACTATGGACATTGGATGTCATTGATAACGGGATCACATCATTAGGAGAATGATGTGATGGACAAGACCCAATCCTAAGCATAGCATAAAAGATCGTGTAGTTTCGTTTGCTAGAGCTTTTCCAATGTCAAGTATCTTTTCCTTAGACCATGAGATCGTGCAACTCCCGGATACCGTAGGAGTGCTTTGCGTGTGCCAAACGTCACAACGTAACTGGGTGACTATAAAGGTGCACTACGGGTATCTCCGAAAGTGTCTGTTGGGTTGGCACGGATCGAGACTGGGATTTGTCACTCCGTGTGACGGAGAGGTATCTCTGGGCCCACTCGGTAATGCATCATCATAATGAGCTCAATGTGACTAAGGCGTTAGTCACGGGATCATGCATTGCGGTACGAGTAAAGAGACTTGCCGGTAACGAGATTGAACAAGGTATTGGGATACAGACGATCGAATCTCGGGCAAGTAAAATACCGAATGACAAAGGGAATTGCATACGGGATTGATTGAATCCTCGACACCGTGGTTCATCCGATGAGATCATCGTGGAACATGTGGGAGCCAACATGGGTATCCAGATCCCGCTGTTCGTTATTGACCGGAGAGGCGTCTCGGTCATGTCTGCATGTCTCCCGAACCCGTAGGGTCTACACACTTAAGGTTCGGTGACGCTAGGGTTGTAGAGATATGTGTATGCGGAAACCCGAAAGTTGTTCGGAGTCCCGGATGAGATCCCGGACGTCACGAGAGGTTCCGGAATGGTCCGGAGGTGAAGAATTATATATAGGAAGTCAAGTTTCGGCCACCGGGAAAGTTTCGGGGGTTACCGGTATTGTACCGGGACCACCGGAAGGGTCCCGGGGGTCCACCGGGTGGGGCCACCTATCCCGGAGGGCCCCGTGGGCTGAAAGTGGAAGGGAACCAGCCCCTAGTGGGCTGGGAACCCCCCCATGCCCCCCCATGCGCCTAGGGTTGGGAACCCTAGGGTGGGGGGCTTTCCCCTTGCCTTGGGGGGCAAGGCAACCCCTTCCCCCCTTTGGCGCCGCCCCCCCCTTGAGATCCCATCTCCAGGGCCGGCACCCCCCCAGGGGGCCTATATAAAGGGGGGAGGGAGGGCAGCAACCTACAGCCTTGGGCGCCTCCCTCCTCCCCTGCAACACCTCTCTCTCTCTCTCGCAGAAGCTCGGCGAAGCCCTGCCGGAGACCCGCTACATCCACCACCACGCCGTCGTGCTGTTGGATCTCCATCAACCTCTCCTTCCCCCTTGCTGGATCAAGAAGGAGGAGACATCGCTGCATCGTATGTGTGTTGAACGCGGAGGTGCCGTCCGTTCGGCACTCGGGCATCGGTGATTTGGATCACGGCGAGTACGACTCCGTCATCCACGTTCATTGGAACGCTTCCGCTCGCGATCTACAAGGGTATGTAGATGCACTCCCTTCCCCTCGTTGCTAGTACACTCCATAGATGCATCTTGGTGAGCGTAGGAAAATTTTAAATTATGCTACGATTCCCAACAGTGGCATCATGAGCCAGGTCTATGCGTAGTTACTATGCACGAGTAGAACACAAAGCAGTTGTGGGCGTTGAGTTTGCCAATTCTTCTTGCCGCTACTAGTCTTTTCTTGTTTCGGCGGTATTGTAGGATGAAGCGGCCCGGACCAACCTTACACGTACGCTTACGTGAGACAGATTCCACTGATTGACATGCACTAGATGCATAAGGTGGCTAGCGGGTGTCTGTCTCTCCTACTTTAGTCGGAACGGATTCGATGAAAATGGTCCTTATGAAGAGTAAATAGAAATTGGCAAATCACTTTGTGGTCATACGTAGGTAAGAAACGTTCTTGCTAGAAACCTACAAACCACGTAAAAACTTGCAACAACAATTAGAGGACGTCTAACTTGTTTTTGCAGCAAGTGCTATGTGATGTGATATGGCCAGAAGATGTGATGAATGATATATGTGATTTATGAGATTGATCATATTCTTGTAATAGGAATCACGACTTGCATGTCGATGAGTATGACAACCGGCAGGAGCCATAGGAGTTGTCTTTATTATTTTGTATGACCTGCGTGTCATTGAATAACACCATGTAAATTACTGTACTTTGTTGCTAAACGCGTTAGCCATAGAAGTAGAAGTAATCTTTGGCGTGACGACTTCATGAAGACACAATGATGGAGATCATGATGATGGAGATCATGGTGTCATGCCGGTGACGAAGATGATCATGGTGCCCCGAAGATGGAGATCAAAGGAGCATAATGATATTGGCCATATCATGTCACTATTTGATTGCATGTGATGTTTATCATGTTTTTGCATCTTATTTGCTTAGAACGACGGTAGTAAGTAAGATGATCCCTTATGATAATTTCAAGAAAATGTTCACCCTAACTGTGCACCGTTGCGAAGGTTCGTTGTTTCGAAGCACCATGTGATGATCGGGTGTGATAGATTCTAACGTTCGAATACAACGGGTACTGACGAGCCTAGCATGTACAGACATGGCCTCGGAACACACGCAATACACTTAGGTTGACTTGACGAGCCTAGCATGTACATACATGGCCTCGGAACACGGAGGACCGAAAGGTCGAGCATGAGTCGTATAGAAGATACGATCAACATGGAGATGTTCACCGATCTTGACTAGTCCGTCTCACGTGATGATTGGAGACGGCCTAGTTAAGCTCGGATCATGTTTCACTTAGATGACGAGAGGGATGTCTATCTGAGTGGGAGTTCATTGAATAATTTGATTAAATGAACTTAATTATCATGAACTTAGTCTAAAATCTTTACACTATGTATTGTATATCAAATGGCCAACGTTGTCCTCAATTTCAACGCGTTCCTAGAGAAAACCAAGCTGAAAGATGATGGCAGCAACTATACGGACTGGGTCCGGAACCTAGGATCATCCTCATAGTAGCCAAGAAAGATTATTTCCTAGAAGCACCGCTAGGTGAAGCACCAATCCCACAAAACCAAGACGTTATGAACCCGCTTGGCAGCAGCGTGCTGATGATTACTCCCTCGTTCAGTGCGGCATGCTTTACAGCCTAGAACCGGGTCTCCAAAAGCGTTTTGAGAAACATGGAGCATATGAGATGTTCGAGGCGCTGAAATTGGTTTTCCAAGCTCATGCCCGGGTCGAGAGATATGATGTCTCCGACAAGTTCTTCAGCTGTAAAATGGAGGAGAACAGTTCTGTTAGTGAGCACATACTCAGAATGTCTGGGTTGCATAACCGCTTGCCTCAGCTGGGAGTTAATCTCCCGGATGACGCGGTCATTGACAGAATCCTCCAATCGCTTCCACCAAGCTACAAGAGCTTTGTGATGAACTACAATATGCAGGGGATGGAAAAGACCATTCCTGAGGTATATTCAATGCTGAAATCAGCGGAAGGGGAGATCAGAAAAGAACATCAAGTGTTGATGGTGAATAAAACCACTAAGTTCAAGAAGGGCAAGGGTAAGAAGAACTTCAAGAAGGACGGCAAGGGAGTTGCCGCGCCTGGTAAACCAGTTACTGGGAAGAAGTCAAAGAATGGACCCAAGCCTGAGACTGAGTGCTTTTATTGCAAGGGAAGTGGTCACTGGAAGCGGAACTGCCCCAAATACTTAGGGGACAAGAAGAAGGCTAGCAACACCAAAGGTATATGTGATATACATGTAATTGATGTGTACCTTACCAGTACTCGTAGTAGCTCCTGGGTATTTGATACCGGTGCGGTTGCCCATATTTGTAACTCAAAACAGGAACTACGGAATAAACGGAGACTGGCAAAGGACGAGGTGACGATGCGCGTCGGGAATGGTTCCAAGGTCGATGTGATCGCCGTCGGCACGCTACCTCTGCATCTACCCACGGGATTAGTTTTAAACCTCAATAATTGTTATTTAGTGCCAGCTTTGAGCATGAACATTGTATCTGGATCTCGTTTAATTCAAGATGGCTACTCATTTAAATCTGAGAATAATGGTTGTTCTATTTATTTGAGAGATATGTTTTATGGTCATGCCCCGCTGGTCAATGGTTTATTTTTGATGAATCTCGAACGTGATGTTACACATGTTCATAGTGTGAATACCAAAAGATGTAAAGTTGATAACGATAGTCCCACATACTTGTGGCACTGCCGCCTTGGTCACATTGGTGTCAAACGCATGAAGAAGCTCCATGCAGATGGACTTTTGGAGTCTCTTGATTACGAATCATTTGACACGTGCGAACCATGCCTCATGGGTAAGATGACCAAGACTCCGTTCTCCGGAACAATGGAGCGAGCAACCAACTTATTGGAAATCATACATACCGATGTGTGTGGTCCAATGAGTGTTGAGGCTCGCGGAGGATATCGTTATGTTCTCACTCTCACTGATGATTTAAGTAGATATGGCTATGTCTACCTAATGAAACACAAGTCTGAAACCTTTGAAAAGTTCAAGGAATTTCAGAGTGAAGTTGAGAATCAACGTGACAGGAAAATAAAATTCTTACGATCAGATCGTGGTGGAGAATATTTAAGTCACAAATTTGGTACACACTTAAGGAAATGTGGAATAGTTTTACAACTCACGCCGCCTGGAACACCTCAGAGAAATGGTGTGTCCGAACGTCGAAATCGCACCCTATTGGATATGGTGCGATCTATGATGTCTCTTACCGATTTACCGCTCTCATTTTGGGGCTATGCTTTAGAGACTGCCGCATTCACTTTAAATAGGGCTCCGTCGAAATCCGTTGAGACGACACCGTATGAATTATGGTTTGGGAAGAAACCTAAGCTGTCATTTCTAAAAGTTTGAGGATGCGATGCTTATGTCAAGAAACTTCAACCTGAAAAGCTCGAACCCAAGTCGGAAAAATGTGTCTTCATAGGATACCCTAAGGAAACTATTGGGTATAACTTCTACCTCATATCCGAAGGCAAGATCTTCGTTGCCAAGAACGGGTCCTTTCTGGAGAAGGAGTTTCTCTCGAAAGAATTGAGTGGGAGGAAAGTGGAACTTGATGAGGTGATAGTCACCCCTTCCGAACCGGAAAGTAGCGCAGCGCGGGAAAATGTTCCTATGGTGCCTACACCGACTGGGGAGGAAGTTAATGATGATGATCATGAAGCTTCAGATCAAGTTACTGAACTTCGTAGGTCCACAAGGACACGTTCTGCACCAGAGTGGTACGGCAACCCTGTCCTGGAAATCATGTTGTTAGACAAGGTTGAACCTTCGAACTATGAAGAAGCGATGGCGGGCCCGGATTCCGACAAATGGCTAGAAGCCATGAAATCCGAGATAGGATCCATGTATGAAAACGAAGTATGGACTTTGACTGACTTGCCCGATGATCGGCGAGCCATAGAAAATAAATGGATCTTTAAGAAGAAGACGGACGCGGATGGTAATGTGACCATCTACAAAGCTCGACTTGTCGCTAAGGGTTATCGACAAGTTCAAGGGGTTGACTATGATGAGACTTTCTCACCCGTAGCGAAGCTGAAGTCCGTCCGAATCATGTTAGCAATTGCCGCATGCTATGATTATGAGATATGGCAAATGGACGTCAAAACGGCATTCCTTAACGGCTTCCTTAAGGAAGAGTTGTATATGATGCAGCCGGAAGGTTTTGTCGATCCTAAGAATGCTAACAAAGTATGCAAGCTCCAGCGCTCAATCTATGGGCTGGTGCAAGCATCTCGGAGTTGGAACATTCGCTTTGATGAGATGATCAAAGCGTTTGGGTTTACACAGACTTATGGAGAAGCCTGTGTTTACAAGAAAGTGAGTGGGAGCTCTGTAGCATTTCTCATATTATATGTGGATGACATACTATTGATGGGAAATGATATAGAATTCTTGGAAAGTATAAAGGCCTATTTGAATAAGTGTTTTTCAATGAAGGACCTTGGAGAAGCTGCTTATATATTAGGCATCAAGATATATAGAGATAGATCAAGACGCCTCATTGGTCTTTCACAGAGTACATACCTTGACAAGATATTGAAGAAGTTCAGTATGGATCAGTCCAAGAAGGGGTTCTTGCCTGTATTGCAAGGTGTGCAGTTGAGCACGGCTCAATGCCCGACCACGGCAGAAGATATAGAAAAGATGAGTGTCATCCCCTATGCCTCGGCCATAGGGTCTATTATGTATGCCATGTTGTGTACCAGACCTGATGTAAACCTTGCCGTAAGTTTGGTAGGAAGGTACCAAAGTAATCCAGGCATGGAACACTGGACAGCGGTCAAGAATATCCTGAAGTACCTGAAGAGGACTAAGGATATGTTTCTCGTTTATGGAGGTGACGAAGAGCTCGTCGTAAAGGGTTACGTCGACGCTAGCTTCGACACAGATCTGGATGACTCGAAGTCACAGACCGGATACGTGTATATTTTGAATGGAGGAGCAGTAAGCTGGTGCAGTTGCAAGCAAAGCGTCGTGGCGGGATCTACATGTGAAGCGGAATACA
Source organism: Aegilops tauschii subsp. strangulata (assembly GCF_002575655.3). Classification (NCBI taxonomy): domain Eukaryota; kingdom Viridiplantae; phylum Streptophyta; class Magnoliopsida; order Poales; family Poaceae; genus Aegilops; species Aegilops tauschii. The sequence goes on from NC_053041.3 coordinate 75,579,268, forward strand.
TGGCAGCCTCGGAGGCAGCACAGGAAGCAGTCTGGATGAAGGAGTTCATTACCGACCTAGGGGTGATGCCCAATGCGTCGGGCCCGATGACTCTCTTCTGTGACAACACTGGAGCTATTGCCCTTGCGAAGGAGCCCAGGTTTCACAGGAAGACCAGGCATATCAAGCGTCGCTTCAACTCCATTCGTGAAAGTGTTCAAAATGGAGACATAGATATTTGTAAAGTACATACTGACCTGAATGTAGCAGATCTGTTGACTAAACCTCTCCCTAGGGCAAAACATGATCAACACCAGGACGCAATGGGTGTTCGATCCATCACAATTTAACTAGATTATTGACTCTAGTGCAAGTGGGAGACTGTTGGAAATATGCCCTAGAGGCAATAATAAATGGTTATTATTATATTTCTTTGTTCATGATAATCGTCTATTGTTCATGCTATAATTGTATTGTCCGGAAATCGTAATACATGTGTGAATGCATAGACCACAACGTGTCCCTAGTAAGCCTCTAGTTGACTAGCTCGTTGATCAACAGATAGTCATGGTTTCCTGACTATGGACATTGGATGTCATTGATAACGGGATCACATCATTAAGAGAATGATGTGATGGACAAGACCCAATCCTAAGCATAGCATAAAAGATCGTGTAGTTTCGTTTGCTAGAGCTTTTCCAATGTCAAGTATCTTTTCCTTAGACCATGAGATCGTGCAACTCCCGGATACCGTAGGAGTGCTTTGGGTGTGCCAAACGTCACAACGTAACTGGGTGACTATAAAGGTGCACTACGGGTATCTCCGAAAGTGTCTGTTGGGTTGGCACGGAACGAGACTGGGATTTGTCACTCCGTGTGACGGAGAGGTATCTCTGGGCCCACTCGGTAATGCATCATCATAATGAGCTCAATGTGACTAAGGCGTTAGTCACGGGATCATGCATTGCGGTACGAGTAAAGAGACTTGCCGGTAACGAGATTGAACAAGGTATTGGGATACCGACGATCGAATCTCGGGCAAGTAAAATACCGATTGACAAAGGGAATTGCATACGGGATTGATTGAATCCTCGACACTGTGGTTCATCTGATGAGATCATCGTGGAACATGTGGGAGCCAACATGGGTATCCAGATCCCGCTGTTCGTTATTGACCGGAGAGGCGTCTCGGTCATGTCTGCATATCTCCCGAACCCGTAGGGTCTACACACTTAAGGTTCGGTGCGCTAGGGTTGTAGAGATATGTGTATGCGGAAACCCGAAAGTTGTTCGGAGTCCCGGATGAGATCCCAGACGTCACGAGAGGTTCCGGAATGGTCTGGAGGTGAAGAATTATATATAGGAAGTCATGTTTCGGCCACCGGGAAAGTTTTGGGGGTTACCGGTATTGTACCGGGACCACCGGAAGGGTCCCGGGGGTCCACCGGGTGGGGCCACCTATCCCGGAGGGCCCCGTGGGCTGAAAGTGGAAGGGAACCAGCCCCTAGTGGGCTGGGCGCCCCCCATGCCCCCCCCATGCGCCTAGGGTTGGGAACCCTAGGGTGGGGGGGCTTTCCCCTTGCCTTGGGGGGCAAGGCAACCCCTTCCCCCTTTTGGCCGCCGCCCACCCCCCCCCCCCTTGAGATCCCATCTCCAGGGCCGGCGCCCCCCAGGGGGCCTATATAAAGGGGGGAGGGAGGTAAGCAACCTACAGCCTTGGACGCCTCCCTCCTCCCCTGCAACACCTCTCTCTCTCTCGCAGAAGCTCGGCGAAGCCCTGCCGGAGACCCGCTACATCCACCACCACGCCGTCGTGCTGTTGGATCTCCATCAACCTCTCCTTCCCCCTTGCTGGATCAAGAAGGAGGAGACGTCGCTGCACCGTACGTGTGTTGAACGTGGAGGTGCCGTCCGTTCGGCACTCGGTCATCGGTGATTTGGATCACGGCGAGTACGACTCCGTCATCCACGTTCATTGAAACGCTTCCCCTCGTGATCTACAAGGGTATGTAGATGCACTCCCTTCCCCTCGTTGCTAGTACACTCCATAGATGCATCTTGGTGAGCGTAGGAAAATTTTAAATTATGCTACGATTCCCAACAGTACGGGGGCGGGGTTCAAGACCCGTGAAGTGAAGGTGCGGTCTCCGGCGAGGAAGAGTAGAACACGGGATATGGACCGGCCAGTTGGCACACCATGCCCTGCCGCCTCCCATGCCCTACTCATCCTCGGAGGAGTCCCCGACCTCGGCGGTGCCGGACGGTGGACGGCGGCAAGTAGGACGCGTGGCTGATGGTGCTCCCATCGTCGGCCGCCAGCGTGGCCACCGCTTGTGCGGTCGCGTCCACGTCCGCGTCCGGCTACGCCGCTATTGCGTCGCGAGAGGCGACTTGAGCGAGGGCGGCGACCTCGAGCTTCATCCCCGAAGACAAGCTCTCCCGCAGAGCGTTCGCACTTGCGGTCATGGCGGATGTGGTGCCAGGTAAGAGGACGATGCGCTATGGTGTGGAGGTTAGCTGGGCGTTGCCGCTTTAAGTAGCCCATTCCGGTGAGGCTAAGCGTCCGGGTGCGTCATTAAGTCGCCCGAGTTGGTTCCTCAGGCACCGAGCCTCTTAACGACGACATACGAACGGACGGCATGAATGCGGGCAACTGGCGCCGGCTGGGAACGCACCGCGCGACGGCGCGAGGGACGAGGGTTTTGGTGTGCCAGGGTAGTCAGCTGCGGTCGTGGCAACGTTGGAGATGCCCTTTGCTCACATGCGATCCCCGCATGTCATTGAAAAAGCAAGACGACCTGGCATGGTCTCAGGTCCAGAGGATGCAGTTGGCCGCGCTACACCCCTCCACGGACGCGTCGCGGCGCCCCGTGCATCCTCGACGAGCCGGGTGTTGGGGTGTGTTTGGATTGTGGCCAAAGTGCACCTTACCAAAATTTTGGTCATGACCCAAAGATTGGTCTTTGTTTGGATGGTTGCCATTTTTTGGCCTGCCAATGAACTCTAGCCAACTCTAGTTCATTTTTCTTGCCAATGTCGGCCAAATCATGGGCAACCAATACCTCAACCAAAATTTTGGCTACCCAATGCTTTGATGGGGCAACCTTGGGCACAAACCAAACATACTGTTGGTCGTGCCATAGCACTAACGCCACCCTCAGCACACTGAAAACCGACCGTGTCTAGCGACGATATGAGCGTGTCGCTCACCGCGGTCGCCGTGTCCAGAGGCGGTGCTGCAGCTGCGCCCCGTTGTTGGCCCCAACGACCCACATGAACGGTTGTCGGTGGCGAGGAGGTCGTGGGCCAGCTCCTCCATTGGACTAGTCTGCGCTACGTCGTCCTGATGGGTGTGCCCCACATGTCGGTATCCCTGTTTTCCCGGCCATATTCGAGCGTCAGTGCTCCGCGTTGCGCATTAGGCCTTTCACTATGTAGGCCAAGCGAGACAACTTATTGTTTATTTGAGCTGTTCAAGTATAATCATGTGGCGTTTGCTTATTTCTCATTCCTCTCCAACCCTCTTCACCATCGATCATGTCGCCCTCCAGTCGATTCCATCCTCCTGCATGCCTCATTTGAACATTCCGCCAAGTATCATTCGCATGTACCCACCCTGATCCTCTTTCAGTAGATCTCCGGACCCCGAGATGAAATCGAGAGGGAACGAGTGGGCGCACGTGATACCTAAGGCGGATTCAAAATTTTGAACCGGTGACCATAGCATCCGCAAATCATATATAAAGGGTATTCAATGTTCGTTTCGTTTTTGAACATACAATATACTCCCTCCTATCCTTTCTAGTTTACATATAAGTTTTATGTGTAGTCAAAGTATCTCTACTTTGATCAAAAAGGTATCAACATTCAACAACGCCCAATCAATATTGTTAGATTCGTACGTACTCGTAGATTTGTACTCGAGATGGTTTCCAATTTGACTATTGACAAGATTAATAGTACATGAGATGTATAATGTGAAAATTATATCATTGGAAACTCCTTTCACATACGAATTTGACCGTATGCTTTGCGTAAGTTGCATGTCATATATTATTACTCTAACATTTGGTCAAAGTTAGCCTCGAAAAACGTATTAGGCCCTGTATAGTAAATGGAAGGAGGGAGTAGTAGTGGAAGTGGATCCTCTGACGTAGGTATCCCTGCCTTACCCTCCCTTTCGGTCACTTACTGGCGGACCCCATGCTTGCTAGGCCCCGCATGTCAGTTACTCAATGGGTTCGGCCACATCAGGGGATCCTCATCAGTAGTATACTCCCTCTGTTTTTATTTACTCCACATAAAACGGAGGGAGTGGTAGTATAATAAATGACGCGGGCGGGGGAGGGGGAGGGACGTCGGTTTGCTCTCAACTACGGTCCCACAAGCGAGCGAAAATGCAAGACGAAGCGCGTTCCATTCGGTGAGCGACGTGGAGGGTCCAGCGTGCCGGGCTGCAACGCGAACGCGACAAGAGCAATGTACAGTCAAAACCGATTGACCGGTCGTCACCGGAACCACTATTCACACCAGAACCTTCGCTGCTCGGCCTACGCCAGCCACTGCCCTAAAACCACACCAAATCTCCAGCCCATTCCCCCACCTTTCGATCCCCTAGCCTGCATCAAGTGTCCCCTAGTTCGCCGGAAAGCCATGGTGTGCCGCAAGATCACTTACTACAAGATGCTGACGCCGGAGCGCCGCGCAGAAATCGCGGTGGCGGTCGGCGCCACAGACCTCCGTTCCCAAGCTCGCTTTGCAGCGGGCCAATCCCCGAGTTCTCTAGAGCCAAGCTACGAGGAGGAGGAAGCCGATCCAATCTTCATGGCGGAGGTTGTGGCGCAGAAGGCCCTCGATGGGTATGAGCCGATGGACGTCGACTTCGTGTCAGCGTCCGAGTCCCCCATGGTGTAGGCGGACCAGCGTTTCAACATGGCGATACTAAAGGAGGACCGGGAGGTAGAGGCTCAACTCAACGCGGAGCGCGCGCATGCCGCTTCCATCGAGGCTCTCCTGCAGGCGGAACCGGATGTCGTGGATGTGAACCGGGCACGGAGGCTCAACTTGAGGCAGAGCGCGCGGATGCCGCTGCCATCGAGGCCCTCCTGCAGGCGGAACCGGACGTCTTGGACGTGAACCGGGCGGCAGAGGCCCGACTCGACGCAGAGCACGCGGATGCTGCTCTCATCGACGCCCTCCTGCAGGCGGAACCGGACGTCCTGGACTTGAACCGGACGGCGGAGGCTCGACTCGACGCGGAGCGCGCGGATGCCGCTGCCATCGAGGCCCTCCTGCGGTGGAACCGGACGTCCTGGACTTGAACCGGGCTGTGCTCTTGTCCGTGCAGAGCGCCCGCACGCTCTGCTTGAACGAGTAGCTGGAGGCCGAGGACAACCACGGTGCGGAGACACACGTCGGCAGCGACGGCTGGTTCGCGCCGGCAGCCAAAGACAACGAGGCCGTCTCTCTCCGCGAGCAGTGATAGTTTTTCTTTATGTTGTTATTTTTATGGATCTTTTGCTGTGTAAAAACATATACTATTTGTTATGCAAGTCGCCTGACTTGGGTCAGTCTACCATTTCAGGCGGTTGGATGAATATCCTACGTCTCCTAACCCTTCTTTCCTTCTTCCTCACCTCTTCTTCTTCCCCAACAGACCACCGCACGGGCCGTACGATACTCCCCAACATGCAGTTGTATAAACATACTCTATGAACGAAAATTATGTGTCAGCGATAGGATGGCTGAGTTTGGTTTGTTCACATGCGACAGCACGTGTCAGTGAGGGTGCGTTCCCTTGGTTGGGTTTGCGGCGTGAAGGAGCGACGGTGTGAGGGTGCGGTGTGACCGCGGCGTGCAGGAGCGACCGTGTGAGGGTGCGGTGCGACCGCGACAGCCGTGCGCAAGTGTACCTCCTTCTCATTTTGAAAACTTTAGGCAAGCTTGGCAAAAATGTGTGGCAAAGTTTGGCAATGCATGGCCTAGACCCAAACAGGATAAGTACGTACGTACTAGGAGTACTAGTATTAAAAAAGAAAGGCGGGGTTTTCCTTTGCGGGATTTAATCGATACAAATCCTCATTTCACGTGTCAATTAATGCGTATTTTTTTCTCCAAAGACCAAAGAGCTAACCATCTCACTCCTCATCGCTTGATTAATGCAGCGTCATGCAAACCAACCTTCTCACTTCCGCATGCATGCAGGGGATATTAATGTCCTTGGTTGCTAACCCCATCAATTTTGCCTCGATTAGTGTTAGTGGCCCTTTGCAAATTGTAATTTTGATATACTGGCCTTGTGTACAAAAAAATGGAGGTAGTAACTATATTTGACTTCCTTCCCCATTGCGGTGACGTCGACGATATCTTTTTTTTGTGGTTTTGCGAAGTGCGTTTGCAAGTGCCGCCTGCAAGCCAAGACAACTGCCTTATTTGCATCCAGGAAGTCCGTTGAACCAAAGGACTAGTACTACTAGGAATACTAGTGCGGTGAGATGGCTTCTCGAAGAAGACGATGGAGAAGCGGAGTCAGCGAAGAGTGAAATGATGGTTGCTTCGTCCGTGCTTTTGTGATTTGACGCCTCACTGCTTTGTGATTTGTGATAGAAGGGATAGGGGAGTAGACTCTGTGCTCTATACTGTACTACATGCGTCCAAGCATGGGAGAAAGAGGAGAGACGTTGCATTTTTCTATTCCTTCAATCAATCAATCAGGGAGCTTCGGTTCCATCTTTTTGGCTTTGGCAACACCGTCCACAATGGTTCCCACGATGCCAAAAGCTATTTTCACATTTGGCTACACATTGTGGATGCCCTTAACCGTACCACTTGGTTTTGCTCCTGTGTGCTATCTATACAAATATCAATTATATTGATCTAAAAAATTATAGAATCAAGATTAGTAAAAAGGAGGTGATTTTGCCGCGCGGATGGTGGGGGAGGTTTCTTATTTTCGGAGGATATTGTCCTGGCGGTTTGCTAACATGCGGTCCCACGTGTCAGTGCTTTACCAAGCCGATCCGCATCCCACATGAGGCAGAACAACGGCAGAAGCCACACGTGGTTAAGTTGAAGAAGATGAGGGAGAACCGGATTCAGCAACGAGTGAAATGATGGTTGCTTCATCCCTCCAACTTCTTTTTTTAGCATTATTACTTTGTCCCTCCAACTTAAGTGCAGGAAAGGTGCAGCTTTGTGATTTGACGCCTCATTGCTCATTACTACGCCGGCGCCATGACTGGGGTGCTTCACCCCGGCTGCTCTGCTCTGTATTCCGGTATGGCACATGGACCCGGTAGCTTGATGTCCCACATGTCGGCGAAAGGGACTAGAAGATTTATGAAAGCGAGCGCTCCACTCTTACGACGGAGGAGTAGACGACACGACGGCCCAGTGAACTGTCACTTGTACTTTATAGTACTATAGTTTTGCTGTTTCGCACGATCCATCGATACAAACCCGATTAAACAGGAAAGGGCGGGATTTTTCCCGCGCGGTAGATGATACTACTGGCCATACATTTCAAAGGCAATTTTAATGTATGCAAACTGAATAATTATAAGTAACAATATGATATCTAGTAAAACTAAAAACACATATGATTTATTGTGTTAGAGTGTAGTAGTAGTGCTGTAACATGCGAGAATGTGTAGAGATGTAGTTTTGGAGGGCCTACAGAGAGAAAAGCGTAATACGGTCACCGAACTTCAGAATAAGCTGATTACGGTCACTATATACGTTTTGTGGTGATTACACGGTCACTTGCTCACGGTTCAGCATCGGATTGCACTCTGTTGACCGGCCAAATAGTCTGCGTGGCGCCATGTTGACTAGTTAAATTGACCACGTTCCTTGTGGGTCCCACCTGTCAGTTTGCATAGGGAAAAGGTCAGATAAACACAAATTTACGCAGCCGCGACAAGGCTCCAACCCGTGTGCGGGAATCACCTGGTTGTGTATGTGTCTGTCAGGGCCTGATGTGTGCGCATGCACGTGTAGGTTGAGCACTTGAGCGTGAGAGTGTGTGTTGTCGTGTGGTGTACTGGTGTGTGCATGCATGTGTGCGTGTGAGTGTTGCGTGCGTGCGTGGCTGCGTGTGTAAGTGTGAGTATTGCGTGCGTGCGTGGGTGCATGTGTTTGTGTGAGTGTTGCGTGGATGCAGTTCGTGTGCATGCGTGCGTGTGTGTATAATCACCACACCAGCTCATGTGTGTTAAAACAGACGGCCCACTGGCTCAGCATACCAATACAAGGCCACCTTGTCCGTTGTGCCCGCGGTCATGACTTCGAACCACCGTCCAAATATTTTTTGTCGTTTGTTTTCATTCTTACTAGCAAAGATGCCCGTGCGTTGCACGTAACATCAAGATGCATTTGTATGACTTGTTTATCTTGTGCAAGAAAAGGATAAACGAGGGAAGGCCTTATTTGCAAATGTGGAGAGGTGTGTGGGTACCTTTTTGCAAAATTGCCATAGTTTCTTTCCTATCCGTCAGATATAAATCGGACGGCCTATATTGCAGGATGGCAGGCACACCATCATGACCAACTCTGTTTTTTATAAGAGTGTATTTTATGTATTTTATAAGAGTGTAGATGTAGAGTAGATACAAGTCGACAGGTGGGCACGATGGTAGTGAGATAATGTGATGCAACACTAGAGGTGCCACGTGGAGCGTTTAACTGGTCAACTAGTCATGTCATGAGCAAATACAGAGTTGTACGGTGAGCCCGTGACTGTATAATAACCACTAAACGTAAATGGTGACCGTAATGAGTGGATTCTGAAGTCCAATGTACGTATCGTGCTTTCGCTTCAAATACAATGATCGTCATTGCATATATCGCGAGAGAAAGATGAAACATGCGTGAATTTTCTGGGGGCTTACTTTTAGAGGACCTGGAGATAGTTTTGTGTGCATACGTGAAAGGGGCGTACAGGGGGGGTATGCGATGGAGAGAGAGATGCTCTTTGTTTCTCTTTATTATGACTAACTTTGTATATAGTATAAAAATATACAAATTCACAGTGCGGAATAAATATCATTGTGGGCACCATGCAATGCAAATTAGCGTTCGTACTCCTCCATATAACTTTGTAATGTTGTATATATGTAGAAACTCTAAAATAATGTTTTGGCCACACTTTATTCAAAAGGAATGTTGTATGTGAAATAAACGTGAAGAGAGGGCTTTTTAGATCAATGGGGTATGTGATGTAACATGTGTGAATGTGTAGTTGATGCATTTGGCGGGGCCTAGAGAGGTATGTGTGTGTATTACGTATTCGAGAGAGGCATGGATAGAGGGGCCGACGGGGGGGGCGTGGGAGAGATAGCACGAGAAATGAGAGTGGTCTAGAGAGAGAGACGAATATGACGTCACGACGAGAGATTCCGTTCCCTTGAGTGTGTGTATATGCAAGGGGGGAGGGAATAGAGGCACCAGGAGAAATTTTCTGTGTGTGTGGTGTTTGTGTTGGTATGTGTGGGTGTGAGAAGATAATGAGACGTGGGGGCAGAGGGTGTGTCACCGCGTGAGGTCCGGTGGGTCGAGGTGAGGCCCTTCGTTCGGTTCCGTCCTGCGCCACATTGGTCGGTCCATGACGCATTTAGGAAGACCCATGGATGACTAGTCGTACAAGACAAAGATAGCAGAATTGTGAAGGACTCTGTGTCCACTGACAAAACCGGCTAGGATTTGTAACCCTAGGTTCTCGGACTAAGGTAACCCCTTTATCTCTGATATTATTCATCCAACCTAACTTCAAGGGGCATCCTACAGAATGCTCTGCTAGAATCATACTCGTCGATTAGGAAGAGAGGTGTGAGACAATGCGTGAGAGACAGGCCTAAAGATAATGTGCGTACATGAGACACGTAGGCAGGTCCATGTATATAGAAAGGGTCGATGGGGATTGTGTGTGTGTATGTTTGCGAGAGGAAGAGTGCTTGTGATAAAGGTTAGTGAAAACAGTTGTAAATGGTTACGAGAGGGAGGGAGGGTTATATCTAGAGCATGTGTGCGAGAAAGACACCTCGGGAGAGAGTGTGTGAGCATGTGTGAGCATGTGTGAGAGACCACCGATGGAGAGTGAAACTACACGTAAAAGACTGTTGTACACATTGATTAAAGATATAAATTGTATCCAAATATTAGGATGGGATCATGATATTTGCAATTCGCGTAAGGAGCGGTCATTGATCCATCAGACATCTAGATTCTATCGAATTTGAGCATGTCTATGTTATTATTCGACACAATTGATCCACATAGTTAGTATTTTGAACTCCAGACAATGCATCGCTTTAGCAATCGAATATAAACGTGAGTATAGTTCATGTTGTGTGTGTAAAGCACATTATACATACGAAAGTTACACAATGAACATTATAAATAGCTACCTATGAACTAGCATACATTTGAATTCAACTTAAGGTGGTTTAAAAAATCGAATTCAACATGAAGTCCATTCAATTATTTGAATTCGATATCATGGCATTTGTAAACCATACCTAAATTATGGGGGCACCAATCTTTGCTCTGATTTTGTACATAATAGCATATGTAGTCGTGTACAAAATAGATTCAAATTTAGCTCCTCCATTCCAAAATAATCGTAGTTATAGGATTTTCAAGTGTCAAAATTTCAAAAAGAAGCGGATAATTTAATGAGGTTTTCAAACATACAAGGTCAAATATAACGTTGTCTATTTAGGTCAATCCTCATAGTTCAAGAGTACTCTAAACGTGAATGCTTGTGTTTCAAAATCTCGAACAAGCGCCAAAAGAGCCTCTACTCACCCGAAACCGCGTGAGACCAATGTTTGGTAGTACAAGGAAATTACTTTTCTAATAACTCCGACCCGTGAAACCTACCGGCCCGACGTCCAAAGGTCTAAACCGGGGTAGGTTTGTAGCTTCATCTAGACGCCACGCAACCGCCTCCGAAAAACATTCATACACAATGGCCGCCTAAGCACACATGTGCGCGGCCGAAATCGCTCCCGCCCACTATTTGGGACACCTGGGATTACCATCCTACCCCCGACCCGCAGTAGGTCCAAAATTTAAGAGGGGGGCAAAGTTTGTACTTTCCCCAAATTTCAAACAAACGCATCCCATCTTCTGTTCAAAAAAGCCAAAAACAAGCGCGTCACAGACAGAAACATGGTTCCCCCCCCCCGTCTGATTCCCCATTCGTACTCCGTGGGCGCCAAAACTACCTCTCCACCAGCCGCGAAACCCCGGCGTCCTCCGTCCGCCACCCCATCCCACCCATCAACCGCCGCCCTCCTCCATCACGCCGGAGCCGATACCCCGACGTCGTCGTCCACTGCAACCTCAACCACAACGCCCTCCACGGCTAGTAGTTGAAGCCGAGGCCGAGCCGTCCGTACCCGAGCTAGTTCAACCACGCTGTCCTGCGCCTCACCGCTGCCGCTCCAACTTCGCCACCCTCCACCGCACCGGAGCTGTTCCTGCTACGCCGTCCTTCGTCGCCTCGGATCTGCTTCCCCTTCGCCGACATACGGCCACGGCAACACAGTCAACAATTTGGCCATGGGTTCGTCCAAGCCTGCACCCTCCAGAACATCGGTTTCCCCGGTAAAAAGAAGAAGATCGGCGCGACATGTGGAGGTGACCACACCGGCAACTGAAAAAGGTACGCCTCTTCCCTTATTCGTGCAAATCTTACGTCTCTGCTTGCACGGTATTCATCCCACAGAAGACACTAGTTGACCGCTTCTTCTTGATACTAGATGTTCCTAGTAACTCACGGTGCACAAGGTTTCTCCTCATATACTATTTCACCTTAGCTAGAGGTCCGTCGGCCCCCTGAATTTCAATTTCTGGCCAGTTGATTCCCAATTAACTGAAGCATTCCCCGGCGTAACAGGCGCTAGTACGCCTATTACGCCGGGGAAGCAGCGCCTTGGTGTTTATCTTAGGTACGTGTGCGGCCTAGAGCTACTGGCGCCCGATCTGGAGGTCGGCCGGGATTAAAGGGATGGCCTGGGGGCGCTGCCAAGCACGGCGGTGGTGTGAGGTCGAGAGGAGGGCGGGGCGGCGGAGGCAGGGGTCTGGGCCGGTGGTCGCTAGCGGTTCGAGAAAGATCGTCAACGGTGACTGGCGGGAGGTAGACGAAGGCCATCTGCCCGTTCCTTATAGATCGGACGGTTCATTAAAAAAATCGACTAACCTATTTATTTTCAGTCGACTGTTATCTTAGATATGACCACATGTGGTGGTGTGCTGGAGGAGTACCTGCATTTCCTGTGCTCATATATTACAAAATCATACGGAGTAGAATCTAATTTTGTTTGCCATGCAATGTTGTAGAGCTATCATATGTCTCCTGTCATTTATTTTTCAGCCACCTGCTATCTGCTACTTTTACAGTGCACTAGTTCTACACACACTTCACCCATACTCTCACTATTGTGTTTTTATGCAAGGGTATTTCAGAGTCTGCCGAAAGAGAAGCGGCAAAAAATAAAAGAGACAAGTCGTGCCAGCTTTCTACGCGGCTAGGCAAGGCACGTTTCAAGACTTTAAAGGGTGTAGTGTCAGCAGATGGAGACGGGGAACGTAGCTCTGGAGTTGATGATCTCTCTCGCCATGAACCACCATCCCAGGTGCTTGCTTTAACTTCACAGTGTCATATGTGGTTGCATGTTCCATATGGTGTCTAGCTTGTATTCGAAAGGCCAAAGTCGGTCTTTATTAAGATAAGGAAAGATATTTTTTACATGAACCACCATCCCGTGAGCACCAGAAGACAAATAGCTAGCCAGGGCACTGGCCGAGCCAGTGACAAGCCCAGCAAAGAGAGGCATCACCTGGAAGCCAACTAAAAAGCCGCGATGGTGGCGAAGCAGCCCGCCTCACACCAGGCTCTCAGGTCCTAGATGATCATGCTCACCACTCCAGCCGGATGTCTAGCTTGTATTGCTTCCAATTTGGTTAAATTGCATCTGCTTAGCTTACACATTATACCTTTGAATATGACATGCCTTTCTGTTTTTGGTACATACTAGTACATCTGTGTATTAACCATGTTCTTACATCAAACTAATGTTCTTGTGTATCCCTCATCAATCACTTATGACGAGGCAGGCAGGCAAGGGGACTACTCCTCATTTAAAGAATGCAGCGTCGGCCTCCCGACATGATTCTCAAGAAACAGAAATGCTAGATGAAGATAGTGAACGTAGCTCTGTAGTTGATTACAACATTTCCCCTACACTAGCATCGCAGGTGCCTGCTCTAACTTGGCAGCGTGATATGTGGTTGCATGTTGCATATGGTGTCTAGATTGTAATTCTTCCAATCTGGTTAAACTGCATGTGCTAGTCTGCTTAGCTTATACATTATACCTGTTAATGTGACATGCCTTCCTGTATTTAGTACATAGTACATCTGTCTATTAAGCATGTTCTTACATAAAACTATTGTTTTTTTGTATCCCGCATCAATCAATATGACGAGACACCTTTAGTATATGCAGTGCGATATTAGTTGCATCTTTCATATGATTTATAGCATGCGCTACTTCTAATTTGTTGAAATTCCATTTATGATGGGACGCTTTTAACTTGGCAGAGTCATATTGGTTGCATCTTTCATGTGGTGTGTAGCTTGCATTGCTTTTTATTTGCTGGAATGGTTTCTGCTTAGTTTACACAAACAGTTGTGAACATGCCATGCCGTCCTGTTTTTCGTACATATTCCATCCTGGTATCATGTGTTTGCCTTACATCAAAGTAGTGATCGTCAGTATCATGCATGAATGAGTTCTGAAGAGAGAATTTTATTGCTTTTTCTTGTCGGTTTTACTTGACAATTCAAAATCAATAAAGCGGAAGGAAGTTAGCAAGGCAGCGGATAAAGGTGCTCCTTTCGAACGGAGGGCCTCTACAGTTTCTACTCCTCCACACCCCCAAGATGATTTCCAAGACAACACATGCATAGACACTCAACAAAGTTGTGTTTATGATGAGCACGTCTCCCCTAGTGCAGCATCACCGGTGCTCCCTCTAACTTGGCACTGTTATATGTGGTTGCATGTTATGTGTGATGTCTAGCTTGTATTGCTTCTAATTTTGTTGAATTCCATCTGCTTACTTTACACATTATACTTGAATAAGACACGTGTTCCTGTTTCTAGAACATACAATATCTGTCTATCACACCATGTTCTTACATCAAATTACTACTGTTGTGTAACCTGCAACAATCACTTATCATAAGACACGTTTGACTTCGGAGTGTGATATAGGTTACATCTCACATTCTTTTCTAGCTTGTACTACTAATTTGTTGAAATGGCACTTATGATGCGACAGTTTTAACTTGGTAGAGTGATATTCGTTGCATCTTTCATATGGTGTCTAGCTTTCATTGCTTCTAATTTGTTGAAATGCCTTCTCCTTAGTTTACACATCATAAGCTGTGAATATGCAATGGCACTAATGACGAGAGACCTCTAACATGGTAGTGTGATGTTGTTTGCATCTTGCATATGATTTATTTCTTGTACTGCTTCACGTTTGTTTAAACGCCATTTATGATGAGACACTGTTAACTTGGCAGAGCGATATTTGTAGCATCTTTCATATGGTGTCTACCTTTCATTGCATTGCTTCTAATTTGGTGAAATGTCTTCTTCTTAGTTTACACATCATAGTTCTGGTTATCTCTTCCGTCCTGTTTTTCATACATATTACATCCTCCTATCATGTGGTTGTCTAACATCAAAGTTCAGTTCGTCTGCATCACGCATCAATTTGTTCTAAAGAACTAAATTGTTATTTGTTTTTCTTGTCGGCTTGACTTAACATGGCACAGAGAAAGAGGAAGAAACACAGAATGGCAGGGAATGAGAAGCGGATGAATCCTGCAGATTCTGCTGGTACTGATGGTGCAATAGAAGGTCAAAGTCCAGCGGAAAATTCTACAAACACGGTATCCCATGCTACACGAGCTGCAGAACAAGCCAAACAGAAACAAATAGCTGCCACCAAACAAGCAGAGATAGCCCTAGTTGTTGCAACACCTTCCACAGTACCACCAGCTGCACGATTTACTCGTTGGTCAACTCAGCTAGCAGCACGTTCCCAAGCTCCCTTGCCACCTGACACTACTTCTGAAGCACTCTTGACACAAGATGAGTTGGCAAGATCAGATGAACTTTGTGAGCTTCAACAGCAAGAAGGTAGTTGCTGGAGTCAAGTTACAGTTGCATGCTTCTTTATATGTAGTCTCACAGTTTGATGTACACTAACACTTCCTATGTTTGTTGTTGGACTAGCACCTAGGCGCAAGAGGAAACAAACATCAGGGGTAATGCTCGATAGGTTAACTAAATCTAGAGGAGGAAGAATGGAGATCCGTTTTGAGGCAGGTTTAAAAAGGCCACGTGATGCTACAGAGTCAGCCCAAGTTAGTATCAGAGGCAGCGGTTGCTGTTAGGTATCATGTACGTATCCTCCCAACATGGATTCAGTACAGGAATGACAAAGACGAAACCCAGTTCAACACCTTCCTCGACCATTTATCTGTAAGTATGGTTATGTATGGAAACTAGTAATATCGTCTTGCTCTGTCCAATACTTTCTAGGTTGCTGATAATGAGACTCCCATAATTTTCAACAGATGAGGTTCAAGTTGGATAGCCAAGATGATGCAACCAGACAAGCTTGCACCCATGTTTTCAAGTCTGCTCTGCGACAGTATCGGTATAACTTGAGGAAAACTCACTTTGAAGGCAAGGCTAACAGTGAACTTGCCCAAACATCTTCAGTGGAAAATATATCTGATGAAGACTGGAGAGGCCTCGTTAAACACTGGTCCGATCCGAAGTATCAGGTACATTATATATATGTCATCAGATCACATGTTGAAGTTCTATTTACGCATGTGCCACACAAATCTATCTTCTTGTAGGTGAACTGTTCAAAGAACAAGGCCAACCGTACGAAAGTGAAATTCCAACAGACGACAGGATCTCGTAGCTATATTGCACACTGCGAGGCTCTTGTAATTAGCTATTGTTTCACTCTTTTCGCTGTACCATATTATCAGATCTATATTGACTTGTTCGAAATGCAGAGGAAAGCCCGCAAGGACCAAAAAGTACCTAAACCAAATGCTGTGGAAATCTTCAAGGACTGTCACACAGGCAAGAAGAAGGGCATGACTACACCAGTCAAAGCCGCTGTTGTAAGTCCTTAATCCTCATGTCTTTTAACTACTACTTACTCTGACTTGTGCCTTGAACTGCATGGTTTGCAGCCAATGTCTATCACTCTTTTCAATTTTATACACAATTGTCTTAGCGTATCATTGCACCTTACAAGGTTTAAAAGAGAGGAGTGATGTTCCTTTGATCTTGACCCATAATCTAGTTCCGTGCTGGACTTGCCCACACAACGTTACAATTGCCTATTTGTCTGTTCTCAGTTGTTTTGTGATATGAATGATGTCATACTATCCTTACCGTATTATAAACTTCGTCTCTTTATCCTTAGCCCTCAATACAATGTGAAGAAATAGACAATACATTAGCGATGGTACATGGTCATATGTTTGGAACCTGGTTTTATTATGTACTTTGCAAAAAAATACAACTAATATTTTACATGGGTTCACCAGAATAAGTTCTGTATATAGACCAAAGCTATTTTGTTTGGTTTTGCTGCCTCCTTAATATCTTCTATTGGTACTACTAATGTAAAACCTCAACTTTTCAGCGAGCTATGCAAAAATGGTGGAACCGCCACCTTCTGAAGGTGGCGAGGCAACTATAACCGCAATGTCAGCTCTTGCTGCAGTGGGTCAGTACATGTCCACTAACAGTGCCAAAAGCACGTTCCTGCGTAATACTGGGTTGGTTGTTAAGGCAATATCGTCCAAACTGCCTCATGATCAAGATATGCAAGCTCAAAGCAATGTTGTATCTGCGCTCCAGACACAAGTCCATTCCCTAACAGAGACCCTTTGTGAAACAAGGAGAGACATTGTTCGATGTCGTCAAGATATGCATGGTTTTGAAACCATACTATCAGACATTTGCTATGTTGTTCAGGAGCCTAGGGGAAATGAAGGCGAGGGTTATGGTGCTCCATCGGACAATACAGCATGAAAACGTAACAGTCAGGTCAAATGAACTGAGCTTCTGAACTTCTGGTGGTGCATTTATCTGCTAGACTGTTAAGTTTTATGCCAACCTTCCTTTTGTTATATAGTTGTAATTTGTTTTGGTGCGATACAAAATTTATTCTTAACGTGCAGCCACCGGCTGAAGAAAACAGCAAGCCATTTTTGTATAGTGTAGGGTGTTCCCTATATTTGCACTGGTGGCGATCTTTGATGCCGAGTGGATGTAATCTGTGCAATCGCCTTAATAGCCTAGCGTTAGTTTCGGCCTTATTTATTTCCTAGTCTTCTTTTTCCCTGGTTTGCTAGTGGCCGCAACTACCATGGGCCATATACGGGCCGTAGGATCCATTGGTCTCCTACGGGCCATAGGATCCACGGGTCTCCTACGGGCCGTCGATAAATGGGCCTCCAATAGGGCCGTAGAATCGGTGGGCCTCGGGCTGTCGGATAAATGGGTCTACATGGGCCGTAAACGGGCGTAATTGGTATCGGCCCAGCACGGTAACGGGCCGTTAACAGGTCGTAGGACAGCAAAGGCTTAATTCTGTCACACGCATAACGGGTCGTTAATGGGCCAGAATATAGGACGGGCTGGAAACGGCGCAACGGTTTAACAGGCCAGAAATGGGCTGACTCTTGCCATGGGCCGAATTTGGCCCATTAGGGTAACAGGCCAGTAACGGGCCGACTCTTGCCATGGGCCGAATTTGGCCCATTAGGGGAACAGGCCAGTAACGGGCCGGAAGTAATCGAGGGCCGAAAAGGAGCCCAAGAACGTATGGGCCGTCAATAGGCCGAAAGCTAACACGGGCTGGAAACGGCCCATGTAAATCACGGGCCGTTAACGGGTACAAAGAAAATTACTGTTCATTATGGGCTAGAGTCACCGTGGGCCTGTAAAGGGCCGAAAGATACGAAGGCCTCATATGGGCCGAAAGACGTCGTGGGCCATACATGGGCCGAAAGTGAAATGGGCTGGTGTTATATTCGACGGCCCACATGACGTTGTTGGGACGATTTCCTTTAGGGCCTAATGGGCCGTGAGTTAATGGGCCGTAAAATGGGCTATTTGCGAAGAGACTGTTAACAGGCTTTTCATGGGCCAGCCCGTTAACTTTTGACCAAGTCAAACGGGCCGGCTTTGTAAGCTAAATGGGCCAGTGGTGGGCCGTGGCACGTGTCGACATATCATAGGCGCCTATCTAACCCACTGACGAGCTGACACGTGTTTCATCCGGCCAATAAGAATTTTACACGTGGAAATTTCCCATTGGTCGGGGCTGTTAACGGGTTATCGGATCCAAAACCCGACCCAATAGCTTAATGGCGTTCCGTTACGGTGGATGTCACGTGTCGGTCACCCTTGACGAAGGCACTTCTGTGACGCGCGATTTATCGTCATGGAAGTGGACACTTCCGTGATGATAATTTTGGTAATGTCATGGAACACTTCTACGACAGCACAGGTATGACTATCTTGATTCTGTCATAAAATCGTCATGGATGTACATGCATGACAAAAAACGCGACCTACTGTGACAAACACGTATCATCACGGAAGTGTATTTTTTTGTACTGTTTGCTTTGGTTCATTTGGAGCAAGGTCGGCTCCTAGTCGGCTGTGGAGCACCAGAGTCGAGGCAGACGACCCGGCGGAACTTGAGCTCCCGCCGGTGCTAGTCCCTATCTGCGAGACGACCACTGCACTTGATATTTTTGATACTCAGCAGACACCACAGGGATCTCGACACATTGTCAGTGACCCAGTTAGGACAGGTTCCACACCAGGTGAGATGATGGACGCTGTCGGGCTGCTCGCGAGTGGGGGGGAGGTCGTGGGCAGGAGGCTCACCACGCCCGCCCACACGCTTCTGGCTCGACTCCTTTGGGAGGGGCACTCGGACAGGAGGTCCGTTCTGCCTCCCCTATCACGGCGGTCCCGGTGTCTTGGGAGTGAGGAGCGGGCAGGAGGCCGTGCCTTAACTCCTCCGGAGGACCGCACCGTGCTGGCTGGTCAGGGATCGCGACACTGTGTTGCCGAGGGGGAAGCGGAACTACTGAGCAGGTGGCTCCACGGTCCTCTTCTCCCTTCACCACGGAGGGTAATGTCCACACGACCACGCCCTACCCTCCTTCACCGACGTTAGGGGCAGGGTGTGGGAGTCGGGACCATACTTCTCGGGAGAGGATGGTGGACGAGCTTATTACCTTCGGCGGGATCGTGGATCCGGTGACGGCTGGCAGGCATGTCAGTAACCAAATCCAGGGTCAGCCGGATGCAGACGACATGCAGCTAGCGCGTGCCAAGAGGGCAGCCATGCTTCGTCACGCCGAGGCTAATACAGGTACGTCTTTTGATAAAAGTTGTTCAATTTTGCATTTCACTGAGAATAAAATAGTAGATAAGGCTAATGACTTAGGAATTTCTTTGGGCACAAATGAAACCGAGGTCGCCAAATCCGTAAATGATCTTTTAGACTTGGAAGCGGAGAGGGCTTCCGAAATTATTCGTAATCTTGCATCTATCAAACCCCTGAATGATAACGAAATTAACAACCTAGGAATGGTTGATCTCGCAAATATATGTAACAATCTGTTGCCTGATACGGAGGCCGAGGATGAGGAGGGGTCGGAGACTACTGACACGGTACAACCTCTCATGATGGAGGGCACGGTTTCTGTCGTAGCCGATCCTACTCTCCCACAGGATATTGGGGAAAAGCCCAAACGATCCTGGAAGCGGAAAATTTATCCTACTTCGGCGGTACGTAGAAGTGCTCGAGTTAAGCTTAAGAAAAAATTTCATGATGACCTATGAAGGGACTCTTTTGGAATAGCAGAGGTCTAGCTGACTTGGCTAAACAAAGGTTCTTAGCGGAGACAACGATAGAAACACATCTGGACTTTATTGCACTGTTGGAAACAGGACGAGATAATTTTACATCACAGTTTCTTCAAAATCTCTCCAATGGTATCGACTTTGACTGGCACATCTTACCTCCTAGAGGAAGATCCGGTGGGATTTTACTAGGAGTGCGGTGTGAGACGCTTGAGGTGCTTAATGTGGTTCAGGGGGACTTTTCGGTTAAGTTTAGGGTGAGATCAAAACTAGATGGGTTTCGGTGGTCTCTTGTTGTTGTTTATGGGGCAGCACAACCTGAATTTAAACCAGAATTTCTAGCCGATTTAGTGCGGATTTGTGGAGATGAAAAATTTGCCGATCCTCGTAGGGGGGATTTTAATATTATCAGGAGGAGAGATGAAAAGAATAATGACAATTTTTTATGGACGTTGGTCTATGATGTTTAACATGATTATCGAGAGTTAATTTGAGAGAAATTGAACTCACTGGTAGAGAGTTTACATGGGCCAACTCGTTACCCATTCCGACTTATGAAAAGTTGGATAGGGTGCTTGCGAGTGTGGAGTGGGAACAAAAATATCCTTTGGTGTTGGTTCATGCGATGAAGAGAGCGATCTCAGATCACACACCATTGCTTTTAGACTCGGGTGAGGCTACCCATGTGGCAAATAAAAATGCTTTCTCCTTCAAACAAAGTTGGTTTGAGAGAGAAGGATTTTTGGAACTCATTGCATGCGAATGGGCTAAGCCGGTTAGTGGAAGGACGCATGTTGAGAGATGGCAAAACAAGATTAGACATCTCCGACAGTTTTTGAGAGGTTGGGCCAGAAATGAGAGTGGAATTTACAAACATGAAAGAGAGCGTCTTACTCAATTAATTGAGGCACTTGACTTAAAGGCTGAAGCCACTCTTCTTTCGGTTAAATGAGCAAGCTTCCAAGTCCGAAGCTGAGCAAGGTCTACGAGCTCTCTTGAGAGAAGAGGATCTCAAGTGCGCACTGCGTGCTAAAACACTTAAGGTTGTCCAAGGGGATGATAACACACAATTCTTCCATATGGTTGCAAATGGCAAACATAGAAAGAAGAAGATCATCCAGCTTGAACAGGACGAGGGGACAATAATGGGGCACGAAAATCTGAAAGCATATATCTCTAACTATTATAAGCAACTTTTTGGACCCCCTAATACAAGCAAGGTGACACTAGATGAATCCAGGTCTGAGGATATACCTCAATTACAGGCAGCGGAGAATGGCTTTCTCTCTGCCCTGTTTGCTGAAAAAGGGGTTCTTCGGGCAATTACACAGATGAAACCGAATAAAGCACCGGGACCAGATGGGTTTCCTGCTGAATTCTATAAGAAATGTTGGCATATTATTAAAGATGATCTTATGCCTATGTTTCGTGACTTTTTCAACGGTCACTTAGAGTTGTTTCATCTCAACTTCAGTATGATAACGCTACTACCAAAGAAAGAAGAGGCAATTCGGATAGAACAATTCAGACCCATTTGTCTGCTGAATGTGAGTTTTAAAATTTTCACAAAGGTTGGAACCAATAGATTGACACAGATTGCTCAACACGTGGTACAACCAAGTCAGACGGCGTTCATGCCAGGGCGACACATACTAGAAGGGGTGGTCGTCTTGCATGAAACGATCCACGAGATCCACTCGAAGAAACTAGATGGGGTTATCTTCAAAGTGGATTTTGAAAAGGCGTATGATAAAGTCAAATGGCCTTTTCTTCAGCAGGCAATGCGCATGAAGGGCTTTAGTGAAGCCTGGAGGAACCAAGTAGATACCCAAGTCCAGAAAGGTAGTGTCGGAGTCAAGGTGAATGATGACATCGGTCATTATTTCCAGACTCATAAGGGGTTGAGACAAGGGGATTCCATGTCTCCTCTTCTGTTTAATATTGTGGCTGACATGCTAGCTGTCCTTATTGGCAGGGCCAAGCAGCGTGGTCATGTAGAAGGTTTAGTTCCTCATCTAGTCGATGGAGGGGTATCCATTCTACAATATGTGGATGACACTATTTTATTCATGGAACATGACATGGCTAAGGCACGTAATATGAAACTCATCTTATGTCTCTTTGAACAATTGTCTGGATTAAAAATTAATTTTCATAAGAGCGAGTTGTTCTGCTTTGGGAAGGCCAAAGACGAGGAACACACTTATAGACAATTGTTCGGATGTGAATTAGGTGCTTTGCCATTCAATTACTTGGGCATTCCGATTCATCACCGTAAATTATCCAATAAAGAATGGAAGTGTATTGAAGAACGAATTGAAAAAAAAACCTCAGCTGTTGGAAGGGCATGCTTATGTCATATGGAGGTAGACTAGTCCTGATTAACTCGGTATTGACTAGTATGCCGATGTTTTTACTCTCGTTCTTCGAAATTCCGAAAGGAGTTCGGAAGCGTCTTGATTTTTTAGATCTTGTTTCTTTTAGCAGTCTGATGAGGCCAAGAGGAAATGCCGTCTTACGCGATGGGATATACTTTGCCGACCGAAAGACCAAGGGGGTCTCGGTATTGAGAACTTAGAGATTAAGAATAAATGCCTTATGAGCAAATGGCTTTACAGGCTTGAGACAGAACCGGAGGGTATGTGGTCACAAATCCTGCGCAATAAGTATCTACAATCCAAAACATTAGCCCAGGTTACCATGAGACCGACTGACTCGCCATTCTGGAAGGGACTTATGCGAACGAAGGACTTGTTCTTTCATAGGGTCAAATTCTTGGTTGGCAATGGGATGTCAACAAGATTTTGGGAGGATGCGTGGTTAGGAGAGGCACCTCTGGCCATCCAATATCACACCCTTTATAATATTGTGCAACGTAAGGAAGATTACGTAGGCACAGTTCTTCAAACTATTCCCCTGAATATCCAGTTCCGACGTGCGTTAGTTGGTGAGCGATGGAATGCCTGGATGCATTTGGTTCAGAGATTGATAGAAGTTCAACTCTCGGGCCAGCCGGATTCGATAAAATGGAAGTTAGCTAAGAATGGGATTTATACGGTGAAATCTTTCTATTTGGATTTGATTAATTCTGGCCCAATCTCAAGGTCATTACACATCTGGAGGGTTAAGGTTCCTTTGCGGATTAAAATCTTTATGTGGTTTGTCCACAAGCAAGTGATTCTCACAAAGGACAACTTAATTAAAAGGCGATGGGTAGGGAGTTCACGGTGCTGTTTTTGTAATCATGATGAAATAATACAACACTTATTTCTTGAATGCCCACTTGCCAAACTACTTTGGAGAACGATTTATATAGCTTTCAATATTAATCCTCCAGTTGATATTGCGTCGTTGTTTGGGACGTGGTTAGCTGGGGTTGAGCAGATTATTGCGGCTCGTATTCGGATTGGAATATGTGCGCTATTATGGGCTATATGGAACTGCAGGAATGATATGATTTTTGACAGACAACACTCTTTAACTTTCTTGCAGGTTATCTTCAGAGCTACAGCTTGGATCCGTACGTGGTCCTTACTCACTCCTATGGACTCCAGGGAGCCTTTGGTTACTGGGTGCAACCAATGGAAGATGGTAGCTCGGGCTATATTCAACCGGTTCGGATGGCGCTCGCATAACAGAATAGGAGTCTAGGGAGCTTATCCTACATATTACCGTATCGGCTGCTTGTGTCAGCATGTAATTTTCTTATTTGTTTTGCTCCGTTTGCGAGCTGTTAGATCTTTTTTTGTCGATACTGACTGGATTTCTAATAAAATGGTTGTATGCATCTTCATGATGCAGAGGCCGGGGGCTCGCCTCCATTTCCAAAAAAAACATCGCGATATAAATAGGCAGTTCTTAACCACAAAAGAACTGGGGGATTGCAGATCTGAAGTCCCATTTAGCCTTACAAATCAGTACGGTCAGCAGGATTGCAGATCTGAAGTCCCATTTTGAGACAATAATTGAAGGACAGATGGTGTTGTCTTTCCTTTGGGTACCAAATAGATGAATCCCTCTTGAGGTTTTGAGCCGTGTTAATTTTCAACTGTTTCACGGCGCTAATCTAATTGCTCCCTGATGAAAGGTCTCGTGGTGTTAATGTACAGCATCGGTGGTTCTCTTTCAAACACCTCTGTTCAGACTGCTGGAGCAGTATTTGTCTCTGCAGGTACAGTACGAGATACCACCTCGAACTGCGGAAGAACTACTAAACAACATGCTAGTGACTGCAACTGATCGGCTGATGAAAGACCATGAAGTGAGGTAGTGTTTCAGTAAGGAAGCGGTTAGATTATATCATTATACAGGAGCTGCGCTGCTTGCCAACTCTGGGTTCTATCGAATGCCTGCTGAAATGTTTGTACTGTACATTGCAATATAAATAGGCAGCTCTTAACAACAAAAGCAAGCTGATTTTCACTGGAGTAAAGTACATCAAAGCATATACAACCGAAAACCAATCGCATGAAACCTCATCCTGATGCATTCAGCTCAAGTTTGATGAACTACTGTGACCTTGCTAATGATACTATGAGCCTTACAGTTCACTACGGTTGGCAGGGTTGCAGATTTAGTCCCTCCAGTTTACTGGGGCAAGGAAACCTCCAGGAATCTACTCTGTTTACCTTCAGCAATTCCAAAGGGCAGCGACGGCCCACCATGATACTGCATAGAATTTGTTGTAGCAAGAGATAGCCTGAGAAACTTCGAGACAATCTCTTCTAGATATTTGTGTTCGAAGTGTATGACCAGTACTCCTTGACCACGAAAGAGAGATCCTTCAGTTTCCATGAGCTTTGTAGGTTTCTCAAACTCTACTACTTTCCCTGGAAGTGTTCATATATAGCTCATCAGTATCCTCACAAAGAAAACATTACATTGCTTATAATTTGCCGGCAAGAGAAACATACCGTCGCTCATTGCAAGTACCATATCACAATCCATAACTGTCGGTATACGGTGGGCAACTGTAATAACAGTGCAATATTTGAATTCCGTCCGGATGGTCTTCTGAAGGAGAACATCTGTTGCATTGTCTATAGAAGCTGTGGCTTCATCAAGAACCAAGATACGGCACCTTCTCAGAAGTGCGCGTCCCAGGCAGAAGAGCTGCCTTTGGCCCATGCTCCAGTTTGACCCACTTTCCACAACTATTATGACAGGATCTTGATCAGTACTATGGTCTATGGATGAGATTATACCAAACATCATGCTAGCACGAGGATATAACTAATACGCATACGACTACTAACAATTTGACATATTTATTGGCACATGTATTTTCACACCTATTTTGAATTCTTGAAATGATTAGAGCTTTTCTGTTTACACACTTTATTAGTTTCAAAAGATGAACTCCAGAAACCAAAGTATAGATGAAGTGAAGTTTCCTACCATGTGAATCCAGTCCCTGTTCCTTCTCCTGGACAGCTTCAAGAAGTTGACATTTGGCAAGAACCTGCAAGCACAATAACAAATGGAATAACCACTTCAGTAGGTGGGAGGTCATCTCCTCAAATCAAATTCGGGTGCCTATTTCTTCCATAAGTGAAAAACGTTGTCTAGTTCCTCCTAGGGAATCTAGTTGTTATGAGAGAGGCAACTTATCATTTGAGATTGCTCTTTCACCCCATTTTGTTAACGTGCTGAACTTTCTGAAATGGTTAGGTATATGTCAAAGTAATCAAGCTGAATTGCCATAGTACTAAAAGAGGATGACCTCATGATTAAACATTGCATCAGGTTCTTTCGGTGTCATACCTTGTCATCACAATCTTATCTTATCATTGCGTAAGATGAGGAAAAACAACACAGTTAGCTGTGTAGAATCTTACCTCCCATATTTTTTCATCTGAGAATTGCCCAAGAGGATCTAGATTGTATCTTATTGTACCCTGGAAAAGTGTTGGGTCTTGTGGAATGATACCCAAACGCGACCGCAGATCATGTAAGCCTATTGTACTGATATCCACAAAGTCTATAATTATGTTCCCTTCATCAGGTTCAACAAGGCGAAACAATGCACCAATTAACGTTGTCTTGCCACTTCCTGTTCGACCAACTATACCAATCTTATCTCCACCTTCAAAATTGCAAGTGATTCCATGTAGTACAAGGGGTGCGTCTTCCCTGTACCTAATCTGTCAAATGAAAATCCATCACATACATTTGTTATAAGTGTTAATAGGTAGGATTTTATTTTACCTTGTAAGGTTTATGTGTAAATATTTACATTTGATTACCTTCAAATGCCTAATCTCCACATTGCCATTTTGGGGCCAATCTGGTAATGGTCGATTGTCTTCAATGACTTCTGCTGCTTCACTTGGTATGTCCATGTACTGACTCACCCGTTCCACCGAGATTATTTGATTCCCAAGGTTGCACTGGCTTTGAGTAAAGGAAACAAATGATGTATTTAGCGAAAGACCATAGGACAATGCCATTCCCACAAAACCTGTGCAAGTATGAAAGCAAGGAACTAATTAGTGCTAATATTTGTAATGGCACAAACTGAATGGTATCAAATACTTTATTTAGTTAACTCCGGCGCATAAGCATTAGGACTAGAATTGCATCTTCATAAGAATACAAACTTATCCATAAAATCATCAGAGCATGTGGTGGCTTGAGAAATGTACGGAGTTTTATGTTCATAATGTTCTGCCCAGCCGAGGGCGGTAAATATAATTTTCTTTGCAATAATAAGCATTACTACCTCGGAGTGTAACATTCTAGAAGGCATTCAATCAAACTTTCCACACTTTAGGCATCTTTCCTTTCCTCCACCCCAAGAAGCTACTCCCAGGCGACTAGGGTTTCTCCTTCTCGCGTCGCCGCGGCGGCCGGTCCGTGTTGCCTCCAATGGCCTTTGGGCCGTGGAGGTGCAGAGAATCCCAACCCCGTGCCAGTGGGAGGGATCCCCCTCTCATTCTTGTTTGGTTCAGCGTCTCGGTTAGGGCTGTGCGGCGGTGGCGATGTCCCCTAGTAGGAATAATATCTCACATGTTCGATCCCCATCTTGATGTTGCGTCTACCGTCTTCGGAGGGCATGTGGATCTGTTTGGATCCAATCTTCGCATGTCTCTGGCCGTGTGTCTATAGGTTTGATCTTTCCGATCCGCGCTTCTCTTTATTTGCGATGTTTGTTGTTCTGCTGCGCTGGTCTTGTGGAGCCTTAATACCACGACTTCCTGACCGCTACTACAACAACGTTTGCCTGGCTCCGGTGAGGAAGGCCAATGACAGTGGTGCACCTTTGTCTCGCTCCAGTGCTTGTAGTCGTGGCTAGGTGATCCACATACCTGGTTGTAATTTTTGTTACTTCTGATGTTCTGTGTACTACCATGACAGATGATGAATAGATTGAAAGTTTCCCCTGCAATTTTTTTTAAAAACTTTACTATTGTATATAAAAAAGGTATTTGGACTGGTAAGGTCAAAATACTATCATTGGATTTTTCGTCAATATTATTTTCATAGTATGTAGTGGTCAAATTAGTTTGTTGGAGACCCATGTCATGCCTAAAACGTTATCTATTCCAGAATGGAGGGAGTATCAAGTATGTTCTCGTAGCAAAAGCTTATTTGAAGCAACGTGGTGCTCATATAATTGCTTACCAGGGCTAAAAGTTTCTTGAGGAAGAAGAGCCATGACAAAGGCGGAAGAAGAAAGAACTACGGCGCTCATTATTTCTATACGTTGAATCAACCATTCAGTTGCTGCAAAATTACAGAAATATGGGCTGGCATTCTTGTCAACAAGATCCAAATTTTTAGCAAAGAAACGATCTTCTCCCTCAAAGGCCCTTATCGTTATAGCCCCTGCAATCGATTCACCTAAGTGACTCGCTAGGGCAGACTTTGTAGTACCATTGATCCGCATTAATTCCTTGGCCGATGCTAGATAGTACCTCTGCATGACCAAACACAACAGGCTTCACTTATTAAAACTTTGAGTGCAAAACTATGAAGTGTGAATGAAATCAAATAATCAAAGAAATGAGGGTTAGCCATAAAGTAACAAAGTCATACCAATTACCTGCAACTTAATTGCCAAAACTATCATTGGCACGGATACAAACAGAACTTGCCATGTAACAACAGCCAATACCCCTAGATTGCTACATGCATTTAAGCTGGTACCAAGGCTAACCACTAATGCAAATGGAATATCAAGGTCAACGATACTCAAATCTGAAGAGACCTGCATTAGAAGAAAAAGGGATCAAGTTAATCCCTCATGAGAAACTCCCTGTAACTTCTTGTATCACCATTCGTTTAAGAACTCTTACCCGGCTAAGAACCCTTCCTAGAGGTGTAGAATCAAAAAAGAACATTGGTGCACGGAACAATGAATTGAGTAGCTGGGAAAATAAGGATCTTGATGACTGGATCCCAAAAACAACGACTGTTAAAGATCTTGATAGCAAGAAGATCATTGCGCAAGCTCCGATAATAATGTACACAGAAATTAACTTCAGTGTGCTAACATGAGGATTTTGGACATTAGCAGCCATCCATGAATTCTGTAATATCTGCCCAGCTACGAAAATTATGTGAGAAATCATACACAAGAAGAAATACAGGAAGCCTTTCTTCTGGCGCAGGTAAAGCATATAAGACTTGAAAACTGCATCCCCAGTTTCTCTTTCCTCTTTCTTGATTAGTTGATCTGCCGGTGATGGCTTCACAGACTCTGTATATCTACTTCCATGAATACCATTTGTCTCCTTTATTGATACTTCCTTAGATCTTTGATGGGGTATGTTATTCTTGCTATGCGAAACACCCATAGTATCTTTATGGGCATCTACAAGGTCTTTAAATTCTTCACAATCTGCCAATAGATCTTGATAAGGTGCAGACCGAATAACCTCTCCATTTGACATTAACTGCCAAGAATCATTTAGATGGCATCAGCAAATAAATAAAGCTAATTACAGATAAATATCTTCAAACGGTGGCTTTTTCGAAGTGGAGAGAGGTACCAAAATGGAGTCAAATACAGGTAGAAAATCCACTTGGTGAGTCACCAAAAGAATGGTCTTGTCTGATAGGGCACTCATGACATATTCCTGTAGCAAAGAGTTTTGTAAAACCGTTCAGAACCAAATAGTAATATAATCTGCATCTGATAAATTGATCCTTACATTGAAGAGACTTGTGGCTGTATGGGCATCAACAGCACTGAAAGGGTCATCAAGAAGATAGATGTCTGCATTTTGGTATAGTGCACGAGCAAGCTGGACGCGTTGCTTCTGGCCACCACTAAGATTTACTCCTCTCTCCCCAATTTGAGTACAATCTCCATATGGCAGCATTTCAAGGTCCTTGACCAACGAGCACCTCACGAGTGTGTTGAGGTATCTTTGCCTGTCCATCGAAAACAGAATATTGTCTTGCACAGTTCCTGTTTGGATCCATGCATTCTGAGAAATATATGCTATTTTCCCACAGACTTGGATCTGAAATGTTTATCCAGAGATAAATAATTGTATATTAAGCTGTTAGGAAAGAAAATGAATTGATGAACATACTACATGTTGGCAAATATTGTCAACCATAATTTTCACAACAACTTTGCAAACCGAACTTGACGCTGTTGTCAACAGGCTATGTTTATCTTAAACATGTATAAATGTCTAAATTCTGAGTATGGCAGCTATTTCATTACAAAATGAAGTTATTACTAAGAAAAAAACATACCGTGCCTTCAGTTTTGGGAACCTCTCCGAGCACAGCAGCCAAAAGTGTCGACTTTCCTGATCCAACCTCTCCACAAATTGCAACCTTTTCTCCAGCTTTGACTGCCATATTTATATTCTTTAGAGTTGGTTTTGATGTATTCTCATCCCAGGAGAAGCTACACGAATTCATCGCTATAGGGTAATCAATTCCACCATAATATTTCTTCCTAACTTGCTCGTTTAACTCAGGTGCATCAAGGAACTTTGATATCCGAGTGAAAGCAACCTTAGCTTGTATCACAACTGCAATAACATCGGGTATCGTCCTAACTGGGTCTTGCACGAGACGTAGAGTTGCCACAAAGGTGAATACATTGCTAGCATCAAGAGGGATTTTCAAAAGATAGCATGTTACAAAGGTTGCCACAGAAACCAAAGCAGGAGAAGCCCAGAACAGGAAACTGTTGTATGCCCTCCAAAGCTGGAATGCTGACAACCACTTGTACTCAACTTCCCTCAACCCCTCGATGACCTTCTTGAAGTGGCCTTCCCATGCATAAAGTTTCAAGACCTTCATATGAACTAGTGACTCAGACATGGCCTTCAATCTCACATCTTGTGCTTCCATAAGTTTACTCTGAAATTTGTGTTGGAATCTGGCCAGTGGAGCGTTGCAGAGTACGGTGAGAATGATGACAACCAACGATGAAATCATTGCAGCACCGACCGCATTGTATAGAATTGCCAGAGCAATGCAAAGCTGAACACTTGTTGTCCATGTTTGATGGAACCAGTATGGGAATTCCCCAATCCGATAGGCATCGACGGTCACATAGTTCATAATTTGTCCAGAAGAGTGCTTCGTTTTTGCTGCATTTGATAGCTTCTGTTGTTTCTTATAAATAGCTGCTGACAGGAGTGATCTCACCTGCAGTCCTAATCTCCGAGTGCGGAAATACCACTGTCTCTCCGACAATGATTCACAACATTTGCAGACAAACAATAATGCAGCCAGCGCATAGCCT
Source organism: Aegilops tauschii subsp. strangulata (assembly GCF_002575655.3). Lineage (NCBI taxonomy): Eukaryota > Viridiplantae > Streptophyta > Magnoliopsida > Poales > Poaceae > Aegilops > Aegilops tauschii. Next base: position 75,609,966 of record NC_053041.3, read on the forward strand.
TCGTATTTAAAGGTCCCTTTCCCAAGTGATACATTGATGAATGCCTTGAGAATTATTGGGCCTGTAGATAAGGTGAGAACCTTGAGCAAAGTAAAGAAACCCGAGACCACGATGGCACGCTTGTGACAAGAAACAATAATCCAGAAGAGTGATGGTGTGGCCTGTGACGGCGACTGCTTCTTGCAATTCAGCTTGTCCATGAGCATCGAGTACTGGTTTTGCGCTCGATCTGTGGCGCCTAAAAGAAGCATGTCTTTGTCCTCAAGGGGATTCTCATAGCCCATCTTCATCAGAGGATTCAACCACCAAAATGACATCTCACTGAAAAAACCAGCAGTAGCGAAGGGAGTGACCTGATGAGTCTCAGAATCAGCTGCCTCACCGTCTGTCTCTGTGTTCAGGGGCTTGTACAAACCATTTCCATTTTCTCCATAACCCTCTTCATCATGGCTGTGCCGAATGCCGTAAAGGAGGAGGAGAATTGCAGCTGGTAGGGACAGAACATCTAAATAATGTTAGATTGATCTCTCCACCAATGGGCCCAACGGCTCATTGGCCCTTGACCCACGCCCTGATCGGGGGCGTCCAGCCCAAGCAAGGCTGGTGGGCCCCTTTCGCGCAGTGCTATAAAGAGGAGGTGGGGACCAGGGGCACGGGGTACGGGATACGAGGTTCGTCACCGCCACTGTTCCCCACTCCTAACCCTATCCGATCTAGAGGGAGGCACTGAAGCGATGGGAAGCTCCACCGCTGCCACTGCCCACACATCCCCCGTCGCCACCACCTCACCTCTCTCTGCCATCACCGCCGTAGCCATCCACCATGGCCAACGGCGGGAGCTCCTCAGGCCAAGAAAAAAGGTAATACCTATCACCACTACCGGAATCCCCATGCCCACTGGATCAACAGACACTATCAATGGTATCAGCCCAGGTTGGCGTTTCAGATTTTCGGTAGCAACAGAAATCCTCCCCTCCCCAAAGAACCCTAGAACAGGGCAAAGAAAAATTCCTCTCCGGAGAAAGTAGCGCCGCCGTTATGGCCGCGCCGTTCCTCTCGATCCGGACGGGCATCGGCACGCCGAGCCGTCCGGAAGAAGAACCACCGGAGTTAGCCCAAGGGCTCCCCGGAAAAGGAGAAGGGGGGGCACCGCAGCCAAACCGCTCGACGGCGGCGCGCTCACCGCGAGGTGGACGCGCAGCCGGCGAGGGGGAAGGCCACGGCGCCGCCGTCGGAACCTCCGCCGCAGTCGTCGTCCAGATCGAAAAAGAGGAGGCGGTGGTGGTGGAGACACAGAGGAGAGGACAGGAGGAAAAGGGGGGAGGAGAGGGTGGCGCGCGCAGCGCGGTGGCTTCAGGTCGCCGTCGCCGGCGGCCAGACTTAGCTCGCCGGTGGCCTCGGGCCCCGGCCGCGGAGACAGACCGGAGGACGGCCCAGCCCTCTCTGCAACAGGAAAGAGAAGGGGAACAGGAGGAAAGAGAAGCGGCCAGGCTCACGCGGTGGTGGACGCCGTTGCCGGCGACTGGCGCGACCGGACCGGCCGGCAGAACCGCCGCTGTGGAGACGAACAGCGAGAGGGAGTGAGCGGCGCGTGCGGGGGGGAATGAGCTAGGGTTTTTCCCCCGACGGCTGAGAGGCGTTTTGATCGCCCGAGTCGTCCGCTGGTCCGTCGGATGGAATCCGACAGCCAGGAGCACTTGATGGCTGCCCTACGGACCTTATGGGCCATTACAGAGGCGGCAGCTAGGCTGCGCTTGCCTGGGCCATCGGGCTAAAAGTGGCGAGGCCGGCAGTAGCGCGCGCCTCACAGGTCGTGGGCCGGTTTTTGCCTCGCGCGTCAGGCCGAGGCTGTAGCTGCGCTGTAGTTTTCTTTTTTGTTTTTTGTCCACTTTTTTGGGCAGATTTCACATAGTATTTTCTATTCAAATAAAATCCAAAGAAAGTTTGTTTAGAAAATAGAAAAAGTAATCAGGAAAAGTTTCTGAAAATGAAAATAGAAAATTTTCAGAAAAAGAAAAGTTCATGAATTTTATAAAGAAAATTAAAAAGTTCATGATTTTGTTTATTCAGTCGAATAAAAGTTTCTATAAAGAATATAAAGTCCATGAATTTTTTATTCATGTTTTCCGCTGCAAAATAAAGAAAAGTGCTCTTTTAAAAGAAAAATAAAATTCTTATGAATAGAATATTGTAAAGTTTCGCTGCAAAGTAAAAGTTTTATCCTTCAATTAAATTGGAACCAACGGGAAAATTTAATTGGAAGAACAGTTTGCAGCTGGTAGCGACAGAACATCTAAATAAGACTTGATAGTGGTTGTCTTCTCTGCAACAATGTCAACAACTGAAGAACAACAGATGAATACTGCATAGACGGTCAGCGAGACCGGCCAAAACCTGACAAATGCCGCTCCAAGAAACCGAGGCCTGATGCTGAAAGCCAAGCTGGTAAGGATCAGATTCAAACCCTGAGATAACGTCACAAGCCACCAATGTGGAAGGTAAACAACAGAAGCATCCTGACTGAAGTTACTCCCCAGCATCCAGAGCCCCAGCCCGAGATAAACCAAACCCAGGCAGGCACTGAACAGCACAGCAGACAAGTGCAGCAGTGAGCTGAGCGTGACGAGCTGCCGTGCAGACGCTCTGCTCTTGGGAATTTTCACAAGCAGCTGGAGTGCGAGGGCGAGCACCAGCAGCGCGGCGATGCCGGTGGCCACCAGATGGTTCGTGCAGGTGGAAGAGTCGAACGTTTGGTTCAAAGCGCATGAGACGGCGTCTTGGCCGGAGCACATCGGGCTCCCACACAAGGTGGTCACCCAGGAAGAACCTGAAGTGTGGTTTTGGAGTCAGATTTCAGTTGGTTGCCGAAAATGATGCAGCATGAAGAAGTCGAGGAGAGAGTTTACTTGTGAGGGAACCCATCCCCATCTGGTGCTGATTCGAGGTGGATCAGCTCCTGCTTCTGCCCTGCGCCGGTCATGAACATGAAACAGGTTAGGACAGAAGAAGAGACACAGACAAAGAAGAGAGATACGGACTAGAATTGCTCGTACTGGAGCAAACATCTTGGAGTCCAAATGGGATGAAATTAATCTAGGACTAGGGGAAGGGAGACGCGGAAATCTCAGTGCTCGCTGGGAACAAGAAGAGTCAGAAATCCAAAGGGGAACCAACCCAAAGGTGGAGATCGTCAATCGGCATTCGGCAGGGAAAGCAACAAATCTCCGCCGGGTTATGTTTCAAAGAGCTAAGCAAGCAATGGTGCAGAGTGTTGACCTCTCTAGCAGACTGCTGCTCGGTAGTCAGCAACGCCGCGCGCCCACCTCCGCGGCGCGAGCTTGACGAAGGGAAGAAGTCGCGCGGAGCTCTCGGCGCTCAAAGCTCTGTTAACGTCGTGTGTGCTGTTTCGCTACGGGGACGGCCGAAACGGTGGAGGCGTGCTCTGTCGTGTGGACGTGCGCGGGCAGCCCCATTGATACTCTTTTGTCATACTATTTTCTATTTTCTTTTAAAGAACCCGGATCTACTGTAAGAGCATCTTCATCGGCAACTCTCAAAAAACCTCCCGCATCCATCCGCCGAGAGGGAGTCAGTCAGCAACTCTCAAAAAACCTCCCGCATCCATCCACCGAGAGGGAGTCAGTTCGCATACACTTTCACAACAACTCAAATCAACCGGATGAAATTTGATTAAACTGGACGAATTTTGATACAAACACGGCGGATTTCATTGAAAGTAGGATAATTTATACTACATAAAACCGGACGATATTTCGTCCGGTGAACTAAAGACCCGAAACAAAGGGTGTGTTTGGTTGTTGTCACCGGGTAGAACGTCATGGGTCCGACCCGTTCCCACGGCCCATTCCCGCGTTTAGTTAGTCGAACGATTCAGAACCCACTCGTCCCAGAAAAGGGAATATTCGCTCATTATGCCGAACCGAGGCATACCTCGAAATCGGCCGGACGACAGGGAACGAGCCCCTCGCCTAGTCCTGGCCATCTCAGGCCCGGCCCTGTCGGCCCACCCAGGCCAGGCCCTAAAATCCAGGGCCTAGGCCCGATGGGCTTGCCCGTGGGCCGGGCTTGGGCCTGAGTTTTGAGCCCATCAGCAAGGCCTGGACGGGCTTGGGCTTGGCATATTGGCATTTTAAGGAAGTGGCCCGACCCACGGCCCTAAGCCCTAAGGGTTTTTCAGGGCTTTTTACCAGATGGGCCGGGCTTGGGCTTGAAAAGTAGGCCCGATGAAAGGGCCTGGGAGGGCCTGGGCCTCAGTTTTCTACCGTGGGCTTTTTTATGTTGGAAATATGCCCTAGAGGCAATAATAAATGGTTATTATTATATTTCTTTGTTCATGGTAATTGTCTATTATTCATGCTATAATTGTATTGTCCGGAAATCGTGATACATGTGTGAATACATAGACCACAACCTGTCCCTAGTAAGCCTCTAGTTGACTAGCTCGTTGATCAACAGATAGTCACAGTTTCCTGACTATGGACATTGGATGTCATTGATAACGGGATCACATCATTAGGAGAATGATGTGATGGACAAGACCCAATCCTAAGCATAGCATAAAAGATCGTGTAGTTTCGTTTGCTAGAGCTTTTCCAATGTCAAGTATCTTTTCCTTAGACCATGAGATCGTGCAACTCCCGGATACCGTAGGAGTGCTTTGGGTGTGCCAAACGTCACAACGTAACTGGGTGACTATAAAGGTGCACTACGGGTATCTCCGAAAATGTCTGTTGGGTTGGCACGGATCGAGACTGGGATTTGTCACTCCGTATGACGGAGAGGTATCTCTGGGCCCACTCAGTAATGCATCATCATAATGAGCTCAATGTGACTAAGGCGTTAGTCACGGGATCATGCATTGCGGTACGAGTAAAGAGACTTGCCGGTAACGAGATTGAACAAGGTATTGGGATACCGACGATCGAATCTCGGGCAAGTAACATACCGATTGACAAAGGGAATTGCATACGGATTGATTGAATCCTCGACACCGTGGTTCATCCGATGAGATCATCGTGGAGCATGTGGGAGCCAACATGGGTATCCAGATCCCGCTGTTGGTTATTTACCGGAGAGGCGTCTCGGTCATGTCTGCATGTCTCCCGAACCCGTAGGGTCTACACACTTAAGGTCCGGTGACGCTAGGGTTGTAGAGATATATGTATGCGGAAACCCGAAAGTTGTTCGGAGTCCCGGATGAGATCCCGGACGTCACGAGAGGTTCCGGAATGGTCCGGAGGTGAAGAATTATATATAGGAAGTCCAGTTTCGGCCACCGGGAAAGTTTCGGGGGTTACCGGTATTGTACCGGGACCACCGGAAGGGTCCCGGGGGTCCACCGGGTGGGGCCACCTGTCCCGGAGGGCCCCGTGGGCTGAAAGTGGAAGGGAACCAGCCCCTAGTGGGCTGGGGCGCCCCCCTTGGGCCTCCCCCCTGCGCCTAGGGTTGGGAACCCTAAAGGGGGGGAGTTCCCCCTTGCCTTGGGGGGCAAGGCAACCCCTTCCCCCCTTTGTGGCCGCCGCCCCCCTTGAGATCCCATCTCTTGGGGCTGCGCACCCCCCCAGGGGCCTATATAAAGGGGGGGAGGGAGGGCAGCAGACAACAGCCTTGGGCGCCTCCCTCCTCCCCTGCAACACCTCTCTCTCTCTCGTAGAAGCTCGGCGAAGCCCTGCACGAGACCCGCTACATCCACCACCACGCCGTCGTGCTGCTGGATCTCCATCAACCTCTCCTTCCCCCTTGCTGGATCAAGAAGGAGGAGACGTCGCTGCACCGTACGTGTGTTGAGCGCGGAGGTGCCGTCCGTTCAGCACTCGGTCATCGGTGATTTGGATCACGGCGAGTACGACTCCGTCATCCACGTTCATTGGAACGCTTCCGCTCGCGATCTACAAGGGTATGTAGATGCACTCCCTTCCCCTCGTTGCTAGTATACTCCATAGATGCATCTTGGTGAACGTAGGAAAATTTTAAAAATTATGCTACGATTACCAACAGTGGTATCAGAGCCAGGCCTATGCGTAGTTACTATGCACGAGTAGAACACAAAGCAGTTGTGGGCGTTGAGTTTGCCAATTCTTCTTGCCGCTACTAGTCGTTTCTTGTTTCGGCGGCATTGTAGGATGAAGCGGCCCGGACCAACCTTACACGTACGCTTACGTGAGACTGGTTCCACCGACTGACATGCACAAGTTGCATAAGGTGGCTAGCGGGTGTCTGTCTCTCCTACTTTAGTCGGAACGGATTCCATGAAAAGGGTCCTTATGAAGGGTAAATAGAAATTGGCAAATCACATTGTGGTCATACGTAGGTAAGAAACGTTCTTGCTAGAAACCTACAAACCACGTAAAAACTTGCAACAACAATTAGAGGACGTCTAACTTGTTTTTGCAGCAAGTGCTATGTGATGTGATATGGCCAGAAGATGTGATGAATGATATATGTGATGTATGATATTGATCATATTCTTGTAATAGGAATCACGACTTGCATGTCGATGAGTATGACAACCGGCAGGAGCCATAGGAGTTGTCTTCATTATTTTGTATGACCTGCGTGTCATTGAATGACGCCATGTAAATTACTTTACTTTGTTTCTAAACGCGTTAGCCATAGAAGTAGAAGTAATCGTTGGCGTGACGAATTCATGAAGACACAATGATGGAGATCATGATGATGGAGATCATGGTGTCATGCCGGTGACAAAGATGATCATGGTGCCCCGAAGATGGAGATCAAAGGAGCATGATGATATTGGCCATATCATGTCACTATTTGATTGCATGTGATGTTTATCATGTTTTTGCATCTTATTTGCTTAGAACGACGGTAGCAAGTAGGATTATCCCTTATAATAATTTCAAGAAAGTGTTCACCCTAACTGTGCACCGTTGCGAAGGTTCGTTGTTTCGAAGCACCACGTGATGATCGGGTGTGATAGATTCTAACGTTCGAATACAACGGGTGTTGACGAGCCTAGCATGTACAGACATGGCCTCGGAACACACGCAATACACTTAGGTTCACTTGACGAGCCTAGCATGTACAGACATGGCCTCGGAACACGGAGGACCGAAAGGTCGAGCATGAGTCGTATAGAAGATACGATCAACATGGAGATGTTCACCGATCTTGACTAGTCCGTCTCACGTGATGATCGGACACGCCCTAGTCGAATTCGGATCATGTTGCACTTAGATGACTAGAGGGATGTCTATCTGAGTGGGAGTTCATTAAATAATTTGATTATATGAACTTAATTATCATGAACTTAGTCTAAAATCTTTACACTATGTATTGTAGATCAAATGGCCCACGTTGTCCTCAATTTCAACGCGTTCCTAGAGAAAACCAAGCTGAAAGATGATGGCAGCAACTATACGGACTGGGTCCGGAACCTGAGGATCATCCTCATAGCAGCCAAGAAAGATTATGTCCTAGAAGCACCGCTAGGTGAAGCACCAATCCCTGAGAACCAAGACGTTATGAACGCTTGGCAGCAGCGTGCTGATGATTACTCCCTCGTTCAGTGCGGCATGCTTTACAGCTTAGAACCGGGTCTCCAAAAGCGTTTTGAGAAACATGGAGCATATGAGATGTTCGAGGAGCTGAAACTGGTTTTTCAAGCTCATGCCCGGGTCGAGAGATATGATGTCTCCGACAAGTTCTTCAGCTGTAAAATGGAGGAGAACAGTTCTGTTAGTGAGCACATACTCAGAATGTCTGGGTTGCACAACCGCTTGTCTCAGCTGGGAGTTAATCTCCCGGATGACGCGGTCATTGACAGAATCCTCCAGTCGCTTCCACCAAGCTACAAGAGCTTTGTGATGAACTACAATATGCAGGGGATGGAAAAGACCATTCCCGAGGTATATTCAATGCTGAAATCAGCTGAGGTAGAGATCAGAAAAGAACATCAAGTGTTGATGGTGAATAAAACCACTAAGTTCAAGAAGGGCAAGGGTAAGAAGAACTTCAAGAAGGACGGCAAGGGAGTTGTCGCGCCCGGTAAGCCAGTTACCGGGAAGAAGTCAAAGAATGGACCCAAGCCCGAGACTGAGTGCTTTTATTGCAAGGGAAGTGGTCACTGGAAGCGGAACTGCCCCAAATATTTAGCGGACAAGAAGAAGGCCGGCAACACCCAAGGTATATGTGATATACAAGTAATTGATGTGTACCTTACCAGTACTCGTAGTAGCTCCTGGGTATTTGATACCGGTGTGGTTGCTCATATTTGTAACTCAAAGCAGGAACTACGAAATAAACGGAGACTGGCAAAGGACGAGGTGACGATGCGCGTCGGGAATGGTTCCAAGGTCGATGTGATCGCCGTTGGCACGCTACCTCTGCATCTACCCACGGGATTAGTTTTAAACCTCAATAATTGTTATTTAGTGCCAGCTTTGAGCATGAACATTGTATCTGGATCTCGTTTAATTCGAGATGGCTACTCATTTAAATCTGAGAATAATGGTTGTTCTATTTATTTGAGAGATATGTTTTATGGTCATGCCCCGCTGGTCAATGGTTTATTTTTGATGAATCTCGAACGTGATGTTACACATGTTCATAGTGTGAATACCAAAAGATGTAGAGTTGATAACGATAGTCCCACATACTTGTGGCACTGCCGCCTTGGTCACATTGGTGTCAAGCGCATGAAGAAGCTCCATGCAGATGGACTTTTGGAGTCTCTTGATTACGAATCATTTGACACGTGCGAACCATGTCTCATGGGTAAGATGACCAAGACTCCGTTCTCCGGAACAATGGAGCAAGCAACCAACTTATTGGAAATCATACATACCGATGTGTGCGGTCCAATGAGTGTTGAGGCTCGCGGAGGATATCGTTATGTTCTCACTCTCACTGATGATTTAAGTAGATATGGGTATGTCTACCTAATGAAACACAAGTCTGAAACCTTTGAAAAGTTCAAGGAATTTCAGAGTGAGGTTGAGAATCAACGTGACAGGAAAATAAAATTCTTACGATCAGATCGTGGTGGAGAATATTTAAGTCACGAATTTGGTACACACTTAAGGAAATGTGGAATAGTTTCACAACTCACGCCGCCTGGAACACCTCAGAGAAATGGTGTGTCCGAACGTCGTAATCGCACTCTATTGGATATGGTGCGATCTATGATGTCTCTTACCGATTTACCGCTCTCATTTTGGGGTTATGCTTTAGAGACTGCCGCATTCACTTTAAACAGGGCACCGTCTAAATCCGTTGAGACGACATCGTATGAATTATGGTTTGGGAAGAAACCTAAGCTGTCGTTTCTAAAAGTTTGGGGATGCGATGCTTATGTCAAGAAACTTCAACCTGAAAAGCTCGAACCCAAATCGGAAAAATGCGTCTTCATAGGATACCCTAAGGAAACTATTGGGTATACCTTCTACCTCAGATCCGAAGGCAAGATCTTCGTTGCCAAGAACGGGTCCTTTCTGGAGAAGGATTTTTTCTCGAAAGAATTGAGTGGGAGGAAAGTGGAACTTGATGAGGTGATAGTCACCCCTTCCGAACCGGAAAGTAGTGCAGCACGGGAAAATGTTCCTGTGGTGCCTACACCGACTGGGGAGGAAGTTAATGATGATGATCATGAAACTTCAGATCAAGTTACTGAACTTCGTAGGTCCACAAGGACACGTTCCGCACCAGAGTGGTACGGCAACCCTGTCCTGGAAATCATGTTGTTAGACAACGGTGAACCTTCGAACTATGAAGAAGCGATGGCGGGCCCGGATTCTGACAAATGGCTAGAAGCCATGAAATCCGAGATAGAATCCATGTATGAGAACAAAGTATGGACTTTGACTGACTTGCCCGATGAGCGGCGAGCCATAGAAAACAAATGGATCTTTAAGAAGAAGACGGACGCAGATGGTAATGTGACCATCTACAAAGCTCGACTTGTCGCTAAGGGTTATCGACAAGTTCAAGGGGTTGACTACGATGAGACTTTCTCACCCGTAGCGAAGCTGAAGTCCGTCCGAGTCATGTTAGCAATTTCCGCATACTATGATTATGAGATATGGCAGATGGACGTCAAAACGGCATTCCTTAATGGCTTCCTTAAGGAAGAATTGTATATGATGCAGCCGGAAGGTTTTGTCGATCCTAAGAATGCTAACAAAGTGTGCAAGCTCCAGCGCTCAATCTATGGGCTGGTGCAAGCATCTCGGAGTTGGAACATTCGCTTTGATGAGATGATCAAAGCGTTTGGGTTTACACAGACTTATGGAGAAGCCTGTGTTTACAAGAAAGTGAGTGGGAGCTCTATAGCATTTCTCATATTATATGTGGATGACATATTATTGATGGGAAATGATATAGAATTCTTGGAAAGTATAAAGGCCTATTTGAATAAGTGTTTTTCAATGAAGGACCTTGGAGAAGCTGCTTATATATTAGGCATCAAGATCTATAGAGATAGATCAAGACGCCTCATTGGTCTTTCACAGAGTACATACCTTGACAAGATATTGAAGAAGTTCAGTATGGATCAGTCCAAGAAGGGGTTCTTGCCTGTATTGCAAGGTGTGCAATTGAGCACGGCTCAATGCCCGACCACGGCAGAAGATATAGAACAGATGAGTGTCATCCCCTATGCCTCGGCCATAGGGTCTATTATGTATGCCATGCTGTGTACCAGACCTGATATAAACCTTGCCGTAAGTTTGGTAGGAAGGTACCAAAGTAATCCCGGCAAGGAACACTGGACAGCGGTCAAGAATATCCTGAAGTACCTGAAGAGGACTAAGGATATGTTTCTCGTTTATGGAGGTGACGAAGAGCTTGTTAAGGGTTACGTCGACGCTAGCTTCGACACAGATCTGGATGACTCGAAGTCACAGACCGGATACGTGTATATTTTGAATAGAGGAGCAGTAAGCTGGTGCAGTTGCAAGCAAAGCGTCGTGGCGGGATCTACATGTGAAGCGGAGTACATGGCAGCCTCAGAGGCAGCACAGGAAGCAGTCTGGATGAAGGAGTTCATTACCGACCTAGGGGTGATTCCCAATGCGTCGGGCCCAATGACTCTCTTCTGTGACAACACTGGAGCTATTGCCCTTGCGAAGGAGCCCAGGTTTCACAGGAATACCAGGCATATCAAGCGTCGCTTCAACTCCATTCGTGAAAGTGTTCAAAATGGAGACATAGATATTTGTAAAGTACACACGGACCTGAATGTAGCAGATCCGTTGACTAAACCTCTCCCTAGGGCAAAACATGATCAACACCAGGACGCAATGGGTGTTCGATTCATCACAATGTAACTAGATTATTGACTCTAGTGCAAGTGGGAGACTGTTGGAAATATGCCCTAGAGGCAATAATAAATGGTTATTATTATATTTCTTTGTTCATGGTAATTGTCTATTATTCATGCTATAATTGTATTGTCCGGAAATCGTGATACATGTGTGAATACATAGACCACAACCTGTCCCTAGTAAGCCTCTAGTTGACTAGCTCGTTGATCAACAGATAGTCACGGTTTCCTGACTATGGACATTGGATGTCATTGATAACGGGATCACATCATTAGGAGAATGATGTGATGGACAAGACCCAATCCTAAGCATAGCATAAAAGATCGTGTAGTTTCGTTTGCTAGAGCTTTTCCAATGTCAAGTATCTTTTCCTTAGACCATGAGATCGTGCAACTCCCGGATACCGTAGGAGTGCTTTGGGTGTGCCAAACGTCACAACGTAACTGGGTGACTATAAAGGTGCACTACGGGTATCTCCGAAAATGTCTGTTGGGTTGGCATGGATCGAGACTGGGATTTGTCACTCCGTATGACGGAGAGGTATCTCTGGGCCCACTCAGTAATGCATCATCATAATGAGCTCAATGTGACTAAGGCGTTAGTCACGGGATCATGCATTGCGGTACGAGTAAAGAGACTTGCCGGTAACGAGATTGAACAAGGTATTGGGATACCGACGATCGAATCTCGGGCAAGTAACATACCGATTGACAAAGGGAATTGCATACGGATTGATTGAATCCTCGATACCGTGGTTCATCCGATGAGATCATCGTGGAGCATGTGGGAGCCAACATGGGTATCCAGATCCCGCTGTTGGTTATTTACCGGAGAGGCGTCTCGGTCATGTCTGCATGTCTCCCGAACCCGTAGGGTCTACACACTTAAGGTCCGGTGACGCTAGGGTTGTAGAGATATATGTATGCGGAAACCCGAAAGTTGTTCGGAGTCCCGGATGAGATCCCGGACATCACGAGAGGTTCCGGAATGGTCCGGAGGTGAAGAATTATATATAGGAAGTCCAGTTTCGGCCATCGGGAAAGTTTCGGGGGTTACCGGTATTGTAGCGGGACCACCGGAAGGGTCCCGGGGGTCCACCGGGTGGGGCCACCTGTCCCGGAGGGCCCCGTGGGCTGAAAGTGGAAGGGAACCAGCCCCTAGTGGGCTGGGGCGCCCCCCTTGGGCCTCCCCCCCTGCGCCTAGGGTTGGGAACCCTAAAGGGGGGGAGTTCCCCCTTGCCTTGGGGGGCAAGGCAACCCCTTCCCCCCTTTGTGGCCGCCGCCCCCCTTGAGATCCCATCTCTTGGGGCTGGCGCACCTCCCCTAGGGGCCTATATAAAGGGGGGGAGGGAGGGCAGCAGACAACAGCCTTGGGCGCCTCCCTCCTCCCCTGCAACACCTCTCTCTCTCTCTCGTAGAAGCTCGGCGAAGCCCTGCACGAGACCCGCTACATCCACCACCACGCCGTCGTGCTGCTGGATCTCCATCAACCTCTCCTTCCCCCTTGATGGATCAAGAAGGAGGAGACGTCGCTGCACCGTACGTGTGTTGAGCGCGGAGGTGCCGTCCATTCGGCACTCGGTCATCGGTGATTTGGATCACGGCGAGTACGACTCCGTCATCCACGTTCATTGGAACGCTTCCGCTCGCGATCTACAAGGGTATGTAGATGCACTCCCTTCCCCTCGTTGCTAGTATACTCCATAGATGCATCTTGGTGAACGTAGGAAAATTTTAAAAATTATGCTACGATTACCAACATTTTAGGCCCGACCCAAGCCCGGCCCATGGCCAGATATAGGCCTCGCCCCGCACCCGTACCCTATCGCTCTCCTCCCGCTGCTCCCGCATCTCCCCCTCTCTCGCTGCTCCCCCACTAGCGCCGCCACCCTCCCGCTTCTCCCCCCTCTCGATCTGCCTTCTCCATCCCTCCCCGGCCCGGCTTCACCTTCCTCCCGTCGTCTCCTCTGTGATTGCGCGCATCTGCACCATGGCAGCGACCTAGCAAGCAACAACGACGAAGCAGATCGGCCACGGTCCAGATCCTAGGAGCGGCGACGAAGCAGCGGGGCGGCTACCACGTAGGTGCTGTAGAAGGTCTGGATCAGCAGCTAGCAGCGGAGGCAAGGTGCAGTTTCCACTACCCCTTTGCATATCTCTGTATATGTTCATGTTTGGGCAGATTTTATTTCCTGTGTGCCATGTTCCTCCTCAATTTGTTTCATATATATGTGCTTCTATGTAGTACGCAAATCCATGGTTACCCAATTTTTATTTCAATATGTGCTGCTTTGTACAAGCAGATCCATGTTTACAAGTCATTGCTAGCCATGTTTTTGATACTATGCATTACTTGTAGATGGTAAGCAAGATGAACAAAAGAAAAAGGATGGCTAGGGGAGCCGCTGTTTTTGTTGCACTAGCTGCAATGGCAGTCATTGTTCGGGCTATAATAAGGAGGAGGAGACCACGTATTACCTATGGCCCAATGCATGAAAGAGATCGAATCAGATTTGATTATCTAAACCAAAAAGTTTGGCAAAGCGATGTGTTATGCAAAAACATGCTAAGGTTTGAAAGAGCTGCATTCTTTCGCTTGTGCGGCATATTGAGGGATCGCAAATTGCTAGAAGACAGTCCACATCTTAGTGTGGAGCAACAATTGGCAATGTTTTTGCATACAATTGGGCATAACCTTCGGAATAGGGTTATTTCAGCCAATTTTGCTAGATCATACGGCACAACCAGCATCTATTTTAGCAAGGTTCTTCATGCCATAGGCGAGCTTCGTAATGATTATATAAGGCCACCATCATTGGAAACCCCCGAAAAAATTGCAGGAAATCATCGATTTGACCCATATTTTAAGGTAATTTCAAAAACTATTCCTTATCTATCTAGGCTATATGATATGCCATTTAATACTGGTCACTATATAGGATTGTATTGGAGCTATCGATGGTACACATGTGCGAGCAGGTGTTACCAAAGATGTGGAACCTTCTTTTCGTGGTAGGAAGGCCTTTACCACTCAAAATGTGATGGCAGCAGTAGACTTTGACCTCCGGTTCACATATGTGTTGGCTGGTTGGGAAGGGTCCGCACACGACGCGACCGTTTTAGCTAATGCATTAACTCGTGAGAGAGGCTTACAAGTACCACCTGGTGAAATCTGGTGGAGATGATGATGATATACCCGATGATCATTGGGATGTAGTCTCCAATTTGAAAGAATTTGATGAAGAGAACCTTGCCCACTACTATGCTCATCTTGTTGACAACCCCAAGATAGCAAGAGCCTTCATGAAACTCTCTGAAACCAACAAATCTGTTTGGGTGAGTAGGTATGTGAAGAAAAACTTCTAAATTCGATATGGTTGTATGGTTGTCAAGTATGTGAACTTGACATGTATGGCTGTAGTGCCATTGGGTTGCTTTTGGATATTGGGTATATGAACTTGTATGGCTGTAGTGCACTTTGCTATGGTTATTTTTATGTTAAAGATATGTAATGGTGTATGGCTGTAGTGCACTTTGCTTTGGTTATTTGTATGTTAAAGACATGTAATGGCTGATTGCTTCTGGATGTGCCAAATGAACTTGCTACTTCATTGCTGAAAATTGAGTTCTATGTCAATATATATTGTTATGTTGTTTTTCTTGAAAATACAAATGAATTGCTGCCGAAATTTTGGATTTCTGTTATTCTATTTTTCATTCCATTCTTCCAAACCAAACACTGGAACGGAACCAACCCGTTCTACTTTTTTGCACCTACCAAACACAGGAACGGAACCGACCCGTTCCTCTGGAATGGAACCATTCCATTCCGTGACAGTTGGTTCCTCAACCAAACAAACCCTAAAACCCTAAACCATCCTATACTTCAGGGTGACCTCGTAGGTCATGTCGGGTTGGCCGGCGGCTCCTCCTCCGTCATCATTGCCCGACCCGGCGTCGGAGTCGTCAGTCGGGCTTGGGGCACCTGAAGGTGGAGACGTCGTCCCGGCGGCCGCATGACGCTCATGTAGGAGATATGCCCTAGAGGCAATAATAAATGATATTATTTATCTCCAAGTTCATAATTATGTTTATGTTCCATGATATAACTGCTATGGTTCTCGAGTCTGCAATAACCACGAGGCTCGGAGGAAGACTCATATGCACGTGTGGAATAATAAACGGTAAAATGTATTCCTAGTCTGGCCTCTAAGACTAGCTCAAGTGTTGCATGATGGTTATGTTTTCCTGATCATGGGCATGTCTATGTCAGCAACCTTGAGGGCATAATGTTAAGAGAACATTTGTGTTGAATCGACCCGGCATGATGTTATGCTATGAGATTCATTCGTCACAAGTTTATTGGTACATAACACAAAGATGGTTAAAGTTTGCATGATTCCTTAGACCATGAGAGTATCGAGTTTCTTCATGCTTGCTTCATGAACTTTGGGGTTTGTTAAACGTCATCCGTAAATGGGTGGCTATTACGGCGGCTTACGGGTTCATGGAAAAGTGTGTCAAGTAACTTGATAGCTCAAGATTGGGATTTGCTCCTCCGACGATGGAGAGATATCTCTGGGCCCTCTCGGTGTTACGGTATCCATCATCGTCTGGCCAGACACTTTGTGATTTGATCACGGGGATGCCGGAACACGATAACGAGAAAAGAGAACAATACCGGTAACGAGGTAACTAGCATAGTGGACAAGTTGTTGATCCACGGGAATGCCAACATGTCTCACCTCGGTTATTTTTAACATATCACGAAGCAACAGGAATAGCACACGGCAACTGGAGGTTCACTCGAATATTTATTCGTGTGGGTATAGGGGTCAATATGGGTGTCCACGGCTCCGATGTTGATCATTGATCGGAAGGGGTTCCGGGTCATGTCTATACTTCACCGAACCTATAGGGTCACACACTTAAGGGTCATCTATCTGCTGAATACTAGACAGGGAGTCTGAGAGAAAATCACCGAAAAAGTTTCGGACACCGAAAAGTTTCGGACAGCGGAATCGTACCGCAGAGAGAGGTCATCGGATAAGTTTCGATGATACCGAAAAGTTGTTTCGGGATACACCATTAAGTCAAATTGGTTTCGGCACATGCCTGATAATTCTTGGAGGATGCCAGAATCATTCTGGAAGCTTTTTGGAATTTTCTGAGATAAAAACCGGAAATGTTCCGGAGCTGCCGGAGCCACTTCAGATGCGTTTCGCAGATGAAAATCACTAAAACCGTAATTGTTTCGGAACGCGTTGAAAATCATTTTAGTGGGTACTGGAAATGTTCTTAGCCCACATAAATATTTTCAGTTCGATCAGACGCTGAAAAATGTCGTCGTGAATAGTGAAAATCAGCTTTATGGTTACTTTATGGAAAGCCACCTTTTGGGGCTTTGCTCCAAAAGATCTTGGGGATGACATGGATGGATAGGAGCCATTTTTTGGGCCCTTCATGGGGGTGTGGCCGGCCACATGGGGTATCCCCCCTTGGGGACCCTCTTGTTCCTTGGTTTCACTCCTAGGTCCTTGTGGAAGGACTTCATTCATGTGCATTTTGGGTTTTTTGTGAAACTACCCTACCCCTTGGGATTTCCTATAAATAGAGGTGGAGGGGCAGCCCTCCACACTCATCCCTTGCTCTCATACACATGCCATGCATTATCTGGCTTCTTCTCTCCCTCCCACGAAAAGAGTTTCGTAGAGCCGTAAGGCTGTCTGGGTTCCGGCAGGAACTAGTTCTGGACGGCGAAGCCCTGCCGGATAGATGACACCGTATGTGTGCAACTCTGTAGAGAGATCTTAGTTTCGGTCTTAGTTCGTGAGTGCCTCCCGAAGGGCTGTCCGTGTGACCGTCCGAGTTTCGAAGGTCCTCCCGAAGGTCCTCCCGAAGGGCTGTCCGCGACACCGTCCGGGGGGCTGTTCGACCGCCTCCTGGAGGGCTGTCTGAGCAGATGAGGGTATACATCCTCGCGGTTGGGAGGTTGTAAATCCTAGCTGCGGGGATCTGCATCGCCGATCGTCATCGACTCTACTTCCCGCTGCGCTACGAGTCGGTAACGAAAAAGATCAAACCATGTATGCAGTCTCCATAGTGGTCCTGGGCTGGTCCGTAGGTCGGAAAATTTTTGTTTTCTGCTGCGTTCCCCTACAGTGGCATCAAGAGCCGTGCTATGCGTAGATGCAGGTTTCGATCTAGAATACATGGAGATGTATGGGTATTGCATAATATAATTAGGTAGTAGATGAGATCTATTGCTTAAAATTATTTATGCGGGTGACAGATGAAATCTGTTACCCGAGGTTCTTGTTGCTTCCCTAGAATTTGCGTTTGCTCAATCTCGAGACAGCATGGTGGAATTTGACAAAGTTCTGGCAATCCGTGATCCTGATTGATCATGGAAGTGCTATCAGTTCTTTGGGTTCTGCCGTAGTCAAAAGAAAGATGAAATTCGCAGATGAAAGGGCATTGCAGATATGATCTGCACGGGGGTCATGCGTATGACGAAGTTTAGTATGGGGCTCGAGATTTAATTATCCCGTGTTTCATACACCCCGAGATGTTAATTTAGCAACCTGAATAATCATACTTGATGATAAAACGTTGGTAGCTGCGGTTTAAGTCAAAACCTTAGAAGCCACGTAAAATAAAATTTTGCATAAACCTATTAGAGGCGTCTAACTTGGTTTTGCAGGATGTGCATGTGATGTGGTATAGCAGTGCTCATACTAATTCGATTATGTATGAGATGACTATATGATGTAATTTGATCAACATGACCTGCGTGTCATGATTCGGCATGATGGTTGGAGCCATATGATTGCACTTTAATGACCTGCGTGTCAACCTTGTTGTAATGCATTATTTTGTTAGCTTTAGAGATAGCAATATTATCTGGTGCATCGACAAGGTGGTGGCAATCTTCGCGAAGGTGAACACCGACGCGAATGCCGAAGACGAAGAAATGAAAGACTTCTCCGTCAGAAAGGGCTATACCATATCATGCTATTATGAATTGCCTGAGATGTTTATCCCTTATGATGCACCCTTCTTGATTGCGCGGTAGTCGCTTTTATTAGGGTGATCTCTCACTTAAAATACCAAGTAGTTAGTGTTCTCCCAAGTGTAGCACCGTCACGGCACCTATCTTTTCGGGGTGCGCCGTGTCACACGGGTACGAACGATTAGAGAAGTGTGAGGCGGGTGAGTTGAGACCTCGCAGCAAGATCACTTGGTTGTCTTGACGTTCAGGCATGACCGTCATGAGCTCGGAACACACGCATCGAAAGATGAACAAGAGTCACATAGAGATGTGATTGGCAAGTTGGCCTACCGGTTGAGATTTTTCGTTATCAGTGGTGTTACACCAATGGCGAACAATTGAAATGTGGGTCTTGTATCACTCACAATCAATTTTGAGAGATATTGATTTGAGTGGGAGCGCACTGTTGAATTAACATGTTTAATTCTTAGTGCAATTAATTATGAACATTGTCTAAGTGTTATATGCAAAATAGTTGTAGAATAATGGCTCGCGTTTCCACCTTCCCTGTTAAAATTGAATAGCTGTTAAATATCTGGTTAAAACTTTACGATTGGTACCGTAATATGAGGATTGTCCTCAAAAGTGCCGAGAAGGACTTTGTCCTATCGCATGCTTTCCGTATCCTCCCGCTAATGCTATGGATCATGTGACTCTCGTCCTTTGATCCAAAAGCTAGAATTCTGTTACGGTCAAGTGGAATATGTTTGCTTCCATGAAACCCAAACTTCGAAAGTTGGGATAGTTATATGATATTCATGGAACTGAAAATTATTTTCAGATACAAACAAAGCAATGTTTGTTTGCAAGTATTAGTAAAAGTGTTTACTATGCATTTGACTGTTGGGAAAGGGATCTAGAAGAACGCCTGTCATATAATGAAAGGTGAATAAAACAACAACTTAAAGAGAAAGGAAGTGTCCAAAGGGTGTTAGTATGACTTACACGCCTAGGAAGTCCGGGGCTAATGCCACTCTTAAGTTGGGTGCTTCTTCTGAGAGTAGGAGAAATACTGAAAGTTAAACCGCTAGAAGTATAAAGGCAAAAGGAAAGAAGACTGGAATATCCAGCTCATGTATGAATGTCATACAAGTTTTTGATGTATAGAAGGCTGGTCAAAGATATAGTTCTTGTGAATTATGGTTAAACATGTTAATCACTAATTCTTGGGTATTGTGAGTTCATCACAAAAATGCCCGCTCGATTGCATTCTGTTGCAACTCGATGTAAGAACTACTATGGCCTGAAAGACTAGCTAGAAATGAGGTTAAGGTATACACAGGGAACATAGTAAATGTTACTATACCTTCCATCGGTGTATTGCCGTCTGTATTTATTTTCATAATTCATTTAGAGTTTTACAAACTCTATCCCATTGCATAAGGCATCTTGCAAGAAGGTTGTTCATAAGAGAACTTTTTATGTTCGATGTTATGAATAACACAAGGGCCATACTTTCATTATGAATGAGATGTATGTTATGAGTATTGATAATAATACAATACCTCTGGGTTTACTTTCATAATTCATTTTAGAGTTTCATACACTCTAGCCCATTGCACAATGTTTGTTGCAAAAGAGTTGTTCAAAAAAAACAACAATTGTTGTTAAGTATTATGAATAACATAAGGGCCATACTTCCATCATCGATGGGACGTATGTTATGAATTTTGAGGGTAATATGATACATCCATAACACTGACGCTAAATGTCGCAAGACTAAAAGAATACCACACAAGTGTGGCACTACATTTGGTCACATTGGAGAAACCCACATGGAAAATTCCATTATGATGGATTTTGAAGTCTTTTTGATTTTGAATCATCTGACACTTGCAACTTTCCTCCGAAAAGTGAAGTGACTAAAATACCGTTCACAGGCCATAAGGAACGAACAACAAACTTATTAGTGATCATACATTTGATGTGTGTAGTCCGATAAGTGTTGTTAGTGGTGGATTTATTTATCTTCAGAAATGACTCAAGTAGATATATGGATATTTACTTGATGAGATGTAAGTCTGGATCTTTTGAAATCATTCGAAAGGTTCTCAAAAATGAAGTAGAATTTATTGTAACAAGAAAATTATGTTTCTGCAATTTGATTGCACAAAGGAATACTTGAGTTACATGTTTAGCGAATGTCTGATGAGTTGTGAAAGGGGTTTCATAAACTTGCACCTCCCGGAACACCACTGCAAGTGGAAAGTCCGTGGAGATGTAATCAAACCATTTATGACATGGTAAGGTCAAAGATGACATAAATAAATTTGCCATTATCCCTTTTAAAGTGATGCTTTAGAGACTGCGGCTTTTACACTGAAAAGAGCTACATCGGGTCTGTTGAAATGAAGCCATGGTATGGTACGCCCAACCATGTTATATCTTTTCTTAACATTTGGAATATGGGGCTTGTGTAAAAGGTTACATACCTATTCCAAATCAGACAAGTGCTACTTTGTAGGTTATACCAAAATGTTGGGTATTCCTCCCTCACTATACCGAGGCAAATAGTTTTGCCGCGAAACGGTGTGCTTTTAAAGAGAATGGTTCTTTCTAAAAGGTGAGTGGGAGAATAGTGCAACTCAACGAGATAAACAGTATCTTCATCAGATCAAAGGAAAGAGACCTTGGAAGAAATTCCAGAGTTTCCTACTGCGACTGATACAGAAGTCTCTACAATAAAATGTATGAACTTCGGTCGAACTTGCAGCTGAACCACGTAGGCAAGGCTCGTGCAAACCTCTCAGGTGCGCAAATGAGATATTGTTGTTAGACAACATTATACCTACGATACACAAGGAAGCGTTGATGGGCCCTGACTCCGGAATTGGCTAAAGGCCAATACAACCCGAGTTAGTTCCATATAAGTGATTCAAGATTAAAACCTTGATACACCTTTCGGAAGACTTAGAGTCTAACGAATATTTATGGAACTTAAAACTGATATGGATAAAATGTTTTATCCATAAAGCTCGACTTGTTGAAATAATACGATGAGGTTGTTTTCATCGTAGCGATGCTTAAAGTCGGTTCGGGTTGAACTAGCAATTAATACATATTTCAATCATGAGATATGAAACATGGATGATAAAAGGATTTCCATCTGATGGAAATGAAAGCTAGGACTTGTATATGATACAGTCCAAAGTAATTTGTCGATCCAGAGGATGCTAGTAGGTATGCAAACTTCAGAGTTCCAGCAATGGATAGAAGAGAGCAAAATGGAGTTGGAATCTTCGTGTTTTGATGAAATGGTCAAAGGGGTTTTGACTTCATCAATGGGTAACGAAGATGCTTGTAATTCAAGAAAGTAAGTGGGAGCGTAATAATATTTCTAAAAACCTTATGTGCTTGGCACATTGGTAATTGGATATAAATTTCTTGACACGAATTAGGACTTCATTTGAAAATAGTTTTTCGATGAAGTGCTTAGGCTAAATAGCCTCAATATTAGGCATGATGATCTATGGAGATAGATTTACCTAATGGGACTAAGAAATGAATACATATTGACAAGATGCTAAAACCTTTTAGCATTTAAAACGCCAAGGAGTGATTCTTGCCAAAGTCACATGGAAGGAGTTTTTGCAAGACTCGGTGCCCCAAAATACTGATGAGTAAAATACATGATGCAGATTCCACACACTTTTGTGTTTGGATTAATCATGTATTCCATGGTATGTAAAACAACCAGATATGTCCGATACTCCCAAGGTGTTGCGAGTATGGATACTAAAGTGATCAAAGTACTGATCGTGGGACAACAGTGAAAGATGTCATTGAGTACTAGAGTAAGTACCGATGATATGTTTTCTTGCAAGCGGAGATCATGAAGAGTTCGTTGTAAAATGTTACATCGATAGTCTTCATCTTTTCACCGTGCGATTTTCGATTTAAGTTAAGGGTTTTTGTGTAACACACAATGTGGTGGCACAGTTAGTTGGAATTTGTTCAAACTAGTTACTGTGGCGAATTCTATAACAAGGGCTAAGTATGTTGACGTTTTAGAAGCGACAAAGAAGATGTTGAATCATATAGTTCATTCATGAACTTAGTATAGTTCCAAGATGGCTTTTGACAATGGGACACTACTGCAGGTAGTTGCTCCATAACTCAGTCTGAGGAATCCAGGTTCGACCTGTGATTCACATACATACAAAGCCAAGTCCACACAAAATATGAATTTTGTGAAAACGTGAAAACGCGAGGACATGCAAAGATACACACGGAACTGAAGTCGTCAGATCCGTTGGACATCAGGCTATACCACAAGCGAAGCATACTTACACCGGTGTGCCACAGGTGTAAAGTGCATTAGCATTAACTAGATTATTGACTCTAGTGCAAGTGGGAGTCTGTAGGAGATATGCCCTAGAGGCAATAATAAATGATATTATTTATCTCCGAGTTCATAATTATGTTTATGTTCCATGCTATAACTGCTATGGTTCTCGAGTCTGCAATAACCACGAGGCTCGGAGGAAGACTCATATGCACGTGTGGAATAATAAACGGTAAAATGTATTCCTAGTCTGGCCTCTAAGACTAGCTCAAGTGTTGCATGATGGTTATGTTTTCCTGATCATGGGCATGTCTATGTCAGCAACCTTGAGGGCATAATGTTAAGAGAACATTTGTGTTGAATCGACCCGGCATGATGTTATGCTATGAGATTCATTCGTCACAAGTTTATTGGTACATAACACAAAGATGGTTAAAGTTTGCATGATTCCTTAGACCATGAGAGTATCGAGTTTCTTCATGCTTGCTTCATGAACTTTGGGGTTTGTTAAACGTCATCCGTAAATGGGTGGCTATTACGGCGGCTTACGGGTTCATGGAAAAGTGTGTCAAGTAACTTGATAGCTCAAGATTGGGATTTGCTCCTCCGACGATGGAGAGATATCTCTGGGCCCTCTCGGTGTTACGGTATCCATCATCGTCTGGCCAGACACTTTGTGATTTGATCACGGGGATGCCGGAACACGATAACGAGAAAAGAGAACAATACCGGTAACGAGGTAACTAGCATAGTGGACAAGTTGTTGATCCACGGGAATGCCAACATGTCTCACCTCGGGTATTTGTAACATATCACGAAGCAACAGGAATAGCACACGGCAACTAGAGG
Organism: Aegilops tauschii subsp. strangulata; assembly: GCF_002575655.3. NCBI lineage: Eukaryota > Viridiplantae > Streptophyta > Magnoliopsida > Poales > Poaceae > Aegilops > Aegilops tauschii. The sequence continues at coordinate 75,633,453 of NC_053041.3, forward strand.
TTCACTCGAATATTTATTCGTGTGGGTATAGGGGTCAATATGGGTGTCCACGGCTCCGATGTTGATCATTGATCGGAAGGGGTTCCGGGTCATGTCTATACTTCACCGAACCTATAGGGTCACACACTTAAGGGTCATCTATCTGCTGAATACTAGACAGGGAGTCTGAGAGAAAATCACCGAAAAAGTCTCGGACACCGAAAAGTTTCGGACAGCGGAATCGTACCGCAGAGAGAGGTCACCGGATAAGTTTCGATGATACCGAAAAGTTGTTTCGGGATACACCATTAAGTCAAATTGGTTTCGGCACATGCCTGATAATTCTTGGAGGATGCCAGAATCATTCTGGAAGCTTTTTGGAATTTTCTGAGATAAAAACCGGAAATGTTCCGGAGCTGCCGGAGCCACTTCAGATGCGTTTCGCAGATGAAAATCACTAAAACCGTAATTGTTTCGGAACACGTTGAAAATCATTTTAGTGGGTACTGGAAATGTTCTTAGCCCACATAAATATTTTCAGTTCGATCAGACGCTGAAAAATGTCGTCGTGAATAGTGAAAATCAGCTTTATGGTTACTTTATGGAAAGCCACCTTTTGGGGCTTTGCTCCAAAAGATCTTGGGGATGACATGGATGGATAGGAGCCATTTTTTGGGCCCTTCATGGGGGTGTGGCCGGCCACATGGGGTATCCCCCTTGGGGACCCTCTTGTTCCTTGGTTTCACTCCTAGGTCCTTGTGGAAGGACTTCATTCATGTGCATTTTGGGTTTTTTGTGAAACTACCCTACCCCCTTGGGATTTCCTATAAATAGAGGTGGAGGGGCAGCCCTCCACACTCATCCCTTGCTCTCATACACATGCCATGCATTATCTGGCTTCTTCTCTCCCTCCCACGAAAAGAGTTTCGTAGAGCCGTAAGGCTGTCTGGGTTCCGGCAGGAACTAGTTCTGGACGGCGAAGCCCTGCCGGATAGATGACACCGTATGTGTGCAACTCTGTAGAGCCCGAAGGGCTGTCCGAGTGACCGTTCGAGTTTCGAAGGTCCTCCAGAAGGGCTGTCCGCGACACCGTCCGGGGGGCTGTTCGACCGCCTCCTGGAGGGCTGTCTGAGGAGCAGATGAGGGTATACATCCTCGCGGTTGGGAGGTTGTAAATCCTAGCTGCGGGGATCTGCACCGCCGATCGTCATCGACTCTACTTCCCGCTGCGCTACGAGTCGGTAACGAAAAAGATCAAACCATGTATGCAGTCTTCATAGTGGTCCTGGGTTGGTCCGTAGGTCGGAAATTTTTTGTTTTCTGCTGCGTTCCCCTACAGCTCAGCGCTCGCAGATGATTCTCTTCGCCTCCTCCTGCGTCGTGCGCAGTGCGACCGCGACCACTGAGGACGTGGGCTGGGGAGAGGGCGGTGGTCGTTGGAGGCGGCGGCAATCTCGGCGAGGGACCATTCCTCGCTGTAGCTGGCCATCTTCCCGTCGAGGCGGCGGGGACGGCACTTGACCGTCTCCGGCGTCGTCACCAGAGCGGTCCAGGGCCTAGGCGTATGCCAGGTTCGGGTCCGCTGCAATGTGTGGCGGTGGAACATCCGAGTCCGCGAACTTGCATCGACGCGCGGTGTTGCGGCTGTGCCGCCGGCGCTGCTCCAGGTCAGCGTACTCCTGCGCCAGCATGGCGCTGCAGGACGACGACGGGGAGCCGCCACTGCGGAGGTAGTGCAGAGTACGCCCACGCGCCTTGGGTAGGGCGGCGGCGAGTGGCGCTCCTCCTTCACGACGCGCCGGGGCGACGGCGAGCGCCGCTCTTTCTTTCTCCTCCTTGATGCGCCGAGGTGACGGTGAGAACCGCTCTTCTTTGACAAAAACAAACGGATATCAAGGGAGAAAGTCTTCTCCGTATTCGCGCTGCGTGCGGGGAAACAAGAAGTTGGTTTGTCCTACTTCCTTCGTTCTAAAATAGATGACTCAATTTTATACTAACTTTATATTAAAATTAGTAGTATAAAGTTGAGTCATCTATCTTGAAACGAATGGAGTAATATTTCCTGCTTTCTTTTAGTACGACACGGTTGAAATCTGCCATCCATCAATTCCTTCGGTTGGAGCGTATACTAGGGTTGTATATTTAAATATCAATCAAGCGTGGATCGCGAGGACGCTATAGAATTCCCTCTGACCGTCTCTGATTATCTCGACCTCTCTTTGATGCGTCATGGCCTTTTTCTTTCTCCAGCTGCCCGTTTGGCCCCTAGCTAGTGAACAAATTTCGCAAGTCTTCTCTCCTACCTAGCGGATGAAACTTCTCTGTATCTTACGAGGTGCCTTCTCTAAAGAACCTCTCCTTTTCTCATAAGCGAACAAACGCCATGCTACCAGGACGGGGCGTCGACCCGTTGGTTGGGCAGCTGGGGTTGCTGCCAGCCCACCTGAGTTCGAGTCCCGGCTCGGACGTACGACCAAAATGGGACCTCTCAGAAGAAAATGCTCAAACTTATCCGTTTATGGATACGTTAGCGAAGTAGAAGCATCAGGCGTAATAATCGTATAATAATAATAAATACAGTACACCAATGTTTGATCGTTTTGATCATCGACGAGGAAATCATATTGGTTCCACATCAGTTAGGCCATGCGCAATAGTACGTGGCAACAATTGATTTGTCACAGTCACACCAGCTCAGCAGTCGTGCACTTTCCACGGTAGGTGGTAACACTACAGGGGTTGTTTGGCTCCTAGCCATACTTTGTCACATTCTGTCAACTCGAGTTAAGCAGGTTTGGTCAAACTAGTTTGGTATTTGGTTCTATCAACGCACAATGCAAAACTCTTTTTGTGAAAAATAATCTCCATATGTTGCACATATAAAAAGTGTGGCAAGATTTTTCTAAGAAAAGTCAAAGCGTGGCTAAATTTTTTAACATATAAAGTAAGGCAAATGTGATGGAAACTGTGTGATAAACTATGACAACCAAACAGGCCCACTATGCTAGTGAGAAAAGTAAAAAAAAAACTGACAATCTATCGTGTACATTCGCATAGGTGTGGCAGCTCCAGCGAGGTATCAAAAAATTTGGTAGCCGGTATCGGATGCACTATTTAAAATATTAGAAAAACTTAGCACGTTGACACTTCTATGCTATCACAAAATTCAAAATGTAAATTAGATATAAAGATGACAAATCCGACGGTGAATAGCATATAATATAAGTTTGGCTGAGAATTTGCCCATTACCTCTATTGATTACAAATTTCTCATTTTTGTATCTCAAGCAATGCCTTAAATTTTGATTTGAATTTTTGCGACAACATATATTGATAATGCCTATGTACTAAATATATTTTTCCAGATTTCCCTAACATTTTAATTTTTGTAGGCAACCCTAACATTTTAAAATGGTGCAATGGAAGTTGGGTGCATTAGTGCAACAGGTATCCCGCGGGCCGGTGCTGACATATCAGGCTGCTAGTGCAAAACAACGATATGAGCCTATTTAGTTAAAACACTCGTATTTTTATTTTATTCATCACAACAACAAAAAATCTGAGGAAAACTTTCGATCTATCCATCAACTGTCAAGGTAGTACGAAGAACACCAGAAGTACGAAAATTCATCCAGGCTAGGTCCATAAACCACCTAGCGACGACTGCAAGCACTGGGGCAAGCCAAAGGCACGCCACAATCATCGCCCCTCCCTCATCCGAGCCGGGCAAACCTTGTTGTAGTAGACAGTCAAAAAGTTGTCATGCTAAGGCCCCATAGGACTAGCGCACCAGAACAATAACCGGCGCCCATGAAGAAAACGTAGATCGGAAGGATCCAACCTGTGGACACATGAACACAGACAAACGGAGACTGGATCCACGTGGATCCACTGAAGACTAGCGCCGATCGAATCCCATGAGATCCGCCGAAGACAAACCTCAACACGCTGTCGGGCGATACTAGAGACATCATCCGAACGGGGCCTAGGAGGGAAGAACCTTATTCCATCTGCAAAGAGCAGCCACCACCTCGCATCTCTGAGCAGGACATAAACCCTAACAAAACTAAAATAAAACATTAGAAGATGAAGCCCTCCCACCGCAAGGGTTAGGATCCACCGCACCTCCATGGTCCTAAGACCGCAAGAGACGAGGTAGACCAACGGCGGCACCGTACCGGCGGGAGACACGAGAAACCCTAGCACTGGATGCAGGTACTAGCGGCCACCGTAGTACGGGATGCACGAGAAGATATGAGACCACGCTGATGTGGTTGCTAACCGGCAAGGTATGTCATCACAGCAATATTCGTACAAGTATATTGTTGAAAATGGAACTTTTATTGGAGATATTTTAGAAAATTACCTTCTAAGATAGTGTAGGCTGTATCAGTCAAGACAACAAATGACGTCCAACGAGTGATCCATCAAGTTAGACAGCCGTGGCCCAGACTTGGATTTTATTTTAGCATGTTTGGATTGTTGAACCGTTTTGCTTTGTTGCATTGTTGAATTATTGAATTGTGATGAATTTTGTGTTATATGATCGCATGGATGACATGAATTTGAGGGTTTAAATTTAAGGAGGGTGGCTGCCTCACGGGCCTCCCGACGCTGTCTGTGGACGCGTCCAAGCGTGCCTGCGGTGGGCGGTTTGCTAAGTGAGTTGTATTTTCATCCCCTCCGGCGCAAAGCTGGCCAAACGGGCCGGGCCAACCAGGCTACCCTGCGAGCACGCCGGCATGGCCCGCCATGGGCCAGGCACGACACAGGCTAAACAGGATGTGTCCGGCACGTGCCAGGCCCAGGCACCCGGGCTGGCACGGCAAGCCCGCTAGCACAACAGGATGAAAAATATGCAACCGAGCGTGCTAAACAGGCCAACGTGCCAGCGCGTTTAGTAGCTAGGCCGTGCCTGGCCGGAAATAGTCCAAAACAAACCTTGAAGATGTCAGGCAAAGCTAAATCGGACCCTGAACTTGTAATCCCGGAAATCAGCACACCGAACTCTTCGATCTCGGTCCACTTTGAACCTTGAGAGCGCTCCCAAACAGGGATCGCCCACGTGGCACGTGGAACCCCAGGTTTGTTGTCTGCGGTTACGACTGGGCCGCCCCAACAGACAAAATGATCTTTTTTTTTTCATAAAACGCGACATAAAAATACCGAAAAGGTGTGGTCGCCACTGAGCCAACCAAATAGACGTGAAGCGAGAATTTTCATTTCATAAAACACGCAAAGTAAAAATACAAAATAAAACAAGCATTCGAACTTGTGACCTGCTACTGTTGAATTACTCTGACGTAACAATTTTTTAAAACACAATCAGTTTTGAAAAAGTGAACACTATTTGAGACATCTACTTTTTTTTTAAACCTGAACAATTTTTTCTAAAAAAATTAAACAATGTAGAAAAATGTTTGTATAGTTTTATGAAATGTTTATTGTCATTACGAAAATGTAAAACGTGTATTTGGCAAAATGTTACCTGGTCACATTTTTCGATAAATGTTTTTGAAATTATGTAAATTATTTGTGTTAAAAAATATAATCGTTATTTCTAAATTGTTCATATATTATTTTAAGAAATGTTTCAAAAAAAATTCAGGAATGTTAAACACTTCGGTGGAAATCCATTTTTGGTGTTTTTATATAGGACGCGCTATACAAAATCACCAGGAGCCCGCAGGGCGATTTGCTAGGTGCAGCCTCTGCTAGTTCGAATCCTCCTGGGCACTAATTCTTTTGCGGCTGCTGGTATTTTTGTTGCTCCTAATAGAAGACAAGTGGGTACGTGTAGTTTAACAAATGTGTATTATCATTATAAAAATGTAAAAGAATTTATTATCCTTACTAAAATGAAAATATAAACAAGTAGAGCGAGCGACTGAGCTAATGGGCCGGCCCAATTCATCCTAGTGTGCAGCGAGTCAACGATGCTTGCCACGTGATCAAATCCCAGCTAAACCCCCTTGAGGTTTGAAATACACCGGGATTAAAGAGTTTGGTGTGCTGATTTCCGGATTATAAATTTAGGGTTCGATTTAGCTTTCATTTATAAGTTCAAGGTTTGTTTTGGACTTTTTACTGCCTGGCCCAGGAGGCGAAGCACGCGGGCCGTGCCCAGTTCTGCTCCGGCGTTTGGATTAAAGAAAATAAAAGGCGTTTCTTATCCCGTCGAGTGTTCCACGGCGGCGTGCCTCCATCCCCTCCGGCCTCTCACCCCGACCCCGGCGGCACCGGCGGCCGTAAGTTTCTTCCTCACCTCTTCCCTAGTTAATTTCTTCCCGATTTTCCGGATCCGCGACGTCGAAGGCTTCTTCCTCCCTCGGATTTCCGCTCAGTCCTCGGATTTCCCGTCACTCCTCGGATCTCCCTGCAGTCCAAGTTCCGGCCGGTGTCGGAGACGAGACGGCCTATAGATATAGATGGAGGAGAGGGCGGAGGAGATCGATCTGAGCAAGCCGAGGCTGCGCGCGATGGGGAAAAAGCTACCCCCTTCTACTCCGACGGCGGGAAGGCGGCGCAAAGGTCCCTCCTTGGTCCCCCTCTCCGCCTGCAAGCGCCGGCGGACCCCTGAGGCAAGCGGCTGGGCTTCCCTCCCCACCGATGTAGTTCACCTCGTCACCAGCCGCCTGCTGGCCGGCGACGTGGTGGACTACATCGTCTTCCGGGCCGTCTGCTCCGGCTGGCGCAGCTGCACGAGCGACGCCCGCGACCCCACCCTGAGCAGACCGGACCTCTGGCTGCGCGGCTGGGTCGCCCTCTGCGACGGCGACGGGGTACGCCCGGACGACGCCGGCGAGATCGGCTTCTTCCACACGCGGACAGCCAGGCGCCTCCGCGTCCGCCTACCGGAGCTCCGGCGCCACAGGATCATCGGTTTAACCCAGGGACTGATCATTCTTCTGAACAAACGCACCGCCGCCGTCCGGGTGCTGCATCCCTTCACGCGGGTCGTGGTCGACCTCCCGTCCCTCGTCCCCGTGTTCCACGACGCTGTCAGGAACCGGAACTCTGTGCTTGACATGAATGCCGCGGTCTGCAGCGCGTCCGCGACCTCCATTGCCGTGGTGGCATGGTTCCCGTGGACACATGTGCTGATCGGCGCCGAGGCTGGCCGCCCAACTTGGGAGGTCCTCCACCGAGGGCTCTTCCTTAAAAGCATCTTGCCCTTCCAAGGAAGGCTTTACGCGACGGTCGCCATGGGTGGCTCAAGGAAGATCATGCAGCTGTACCCGAGATCACCACATCCTGTGCTTGCTCGTGTTCCAAATGATTTTGGTGATCAGGGGCTATGTGGCTACTTCCTCGTGGAGTCCGGTGGGCAGGTGCTGCTTGCCGTCCACCATTTAACTGCACAACATTGTGGCGCGGAGCCCTTTCAGCAACATGCCTATAAGCTATTTGCGTTGGACATCGACCGCGGTGAGCTGATCCCAGTGAACTGCCTCGGTGGCCACGCGCTGTTCCTCAGCAGGGACCGGTCCCTCTCTGTTTCAGCCAGGGACCTCCCTTCTGTGAACAGCAACTCCATTTACTTCTCTTTGCACCGTGACCCTGTTGTGGTGCACTCCGTAAGGACAGGTTTCTCTGAGCGGCTAGCAGTGTCATGCCAAATACATGACGGGAAGGATAGGATCCGACCCTCCGTGCGCCCTTTCACCATTGCTGACCATCTTCTAACCTACTGCCATCCTCATGAGTGGTAAGTCTGTTTTTCTTAATTTTTCTTCTTTGCATGTGTCATGTGTGATACTACATTATGATTGTCTTCTCTTACCCTATGAAGGACAAAAGGACTCATGTTTCACGAGTACCACTCTATACCTGAATCTTTCGAGGAATTGAGGAAGAACATCAAGGCAAAAGATTCTAAACTACGGATTCCCCGCGTTGCAGTTTGTTGATCCGAAGGAGGAAACAGAGTCACAGCACCTCACACTAGCCATTGAATAGTGAAGGTATAAATAATGCCAATAGACAGTTGATGCATAATTCCCTTGCTCGCTCAGTTGGGATCTTTGTCTGGCTAGGTCAATTCCTTGGTGGGTCCCGGCGCATTGTGCATGATCTTTTGATTTTTTTAGCCAGCAGTTTGTCTATGCTATGCATATATAGTGGTGGTTCTCGACGATATCCAGTTGTGCCTGCAAAAGCATTCAGGCCATGTTTGTCTCGCCAGCATGGGCTTGTCACGACGGCGGGAAGGCTCATCCCCATTAAGACAGTTAAAGCTGCGAAGCTGATTCATCACCTGCTGGTCACTGAGGCGCCGGCATGGGTATTGGGATCAATGGAGAAGTGGGAGAGAGCCTTCTTTTGGGCAGGTACTGATGAAATCAATGGCGGCAAATGCCTTGTGACGTGGAGCAAAGTCGTTCAGCCAACCTGCGGTGGGGGACTAGGAATTGAAACCTAAGGCTCCAGGGGCTTGCGCTTCGTGTGAGCTTGGGAGTGGCTGCGTTGTACTGACCCTGGAAAACCATGGCAGGGATTGCAAATATTTGGAGACGTTTCTGCAAGGCTCGTATTTCAGTCAGGTTTGCATTACAGTTGTGGGGTGGCAGGCACATCTTATTTTGGAGAGATTGCTCGATCAATGGTTATTCTGTTGCTGAGTTTTCGCCGCTAGTTCTGGAGTTCATTCGGCTGCCCTGGTCTGTTGCTGGAATTCATTCGGCCAGCTTTGTGTACCGTTTGCTTACTATCTTCACCGGTGCTGACTGCACATGGAGATGCTGGGCACCCTTAACCTGCAAGATAATTGCCTGGCTAGCGTATACAATATCAGCTTTGGACCTGAATGGGACAACTTCTGATTAGCCGAACCATACCTACCAATGTAGGAACAGTGGCCATGTTATCAGCATTTATGGTCTTATTTTGATGTTTTTAAACTGTATATATGTGGTTATATGATTCAACCACTACATGGTGAGTGCAAATAAGTACTCTATGTAACTTATCATAATATACACAGATTTACTCTTGATCATTGGTCTCTCTTCCATTCACTTTTGCGTCGATGCGAATGGCGAGTGTGAAGTTATGGTGGTGCTCTTGGAGCCTATTATTTTGAGAAGAAGAAAAAATGTAAATGATATTTCCAGGTTAAAAAAAAACAAAAAAGTTCTTACATACTCCCTCTGTCCCAAAATATAAGAACGTTTTTGGCACTATACTAGTGTCAAAAACGTTCTTATATTATGGGACGGAGGGAGTATTTGTGATGGATCTGTAATGTGGAAAATCCTATCTGCCGCATTTTGTGGCAGATTGTCAACCGATCGCACACCCCTGTCGATAAAATGGGCTGGCCCTTCTGAGCGTGTGAGGAGCATCAGTTTTGTGAACCTTTCCTGACAGGCCTTGTCAACCTTCTAGAAGGTTCCTAAACCGATTTTTCTTCTTTTACTGGGCTTCTGTATTTGTTTTCCTTTTTCTATTTTTCTTTTTCTCATTTATCTCTCTCTCTTTTTTTTCTCTTTTTGGTTTCATTTTTCTTTCCTTTTTTGATTTTTCAAGTTGAACAATCTTTTAAAACTTTTATAAAATTTCTTTAAATTTTCAAAAATTGTTCCTCTGTTTAGTTTTTTCACAAATTCAAAAAATGTTCGAGTTTAAAAAATGTACAGGAAATTTCAGAAAATGTTCCTCATTTCCAATTTAGGTCCAAACTTAAAAAATGTTCATGAATTCCAAAATATGTTCCTCTTTTAAACTTTCTTCACAAATTGGAAAAATGTTCAACGCTCAAAAGGTGATCAGGAATTTAAAAAGATGTTCATGGTTTCAAAATTCGGTAAGAAATTCAAAAAAATGTCCGTATTTAATAAAATATTCAAAAATTCAAAAATTGTTCGTTGTTTCAGTTTTTTGGTCGCAATTTCATGAAATATCTATTTTTTATTTTTTTGTTCACCAATTCAAAAAATGTTCGGTTTCAGATTTTTGTTCCGAATATCATGAAATGTTCCATTTTCGAATTTTTTCATAGATTGAGAAAATGTTCACGTTTCAAATTTGGTCACAAATAAAAAAAATCACGTTTTCGAAAACGATTTTGCTTTTTTCAATTTTTTCTGTTCACATATTCAAAAAATGTTCCGATCTCAAAATTTGTTCAGAAATTCAAAAAATGTTCACACTCTTAAAAACAAACGTTCACTACAGCAAATATTTCAGGTTCGCTACAATATTCCTATTCGCTACAGTAGACCAGTCGGATTTAGTTCTTAAAGATATGTGCTGCTTTAGTAGCAACAATACTAGTTGACCGGACTGGATATGAGCTCGCGATCGTAAGCAGTTGGTCGACTGTTTAAAACCCCGGATGGTGTTGCCTCTCTTTTTTGCCATATTTTTTGTCCCGTAGTACTAGTTGATGGGCCGGCCCTGTCGAGCTACCTCCTGCACGTTCTGCCGCCAATTTGACGCAAAGAGCGTCAAATAGGGGCTCCCCTGTAATGTTTTGTTCAAAAATATTATGATTTACAAGCCACACAAAAAAAATCCGGCCCAACAAAAAAAAATTGGCCCATCTCTTATTCAAAGTTGTACTAAACCAGCGACAAGTAATATGAGTCAGATGGAGTAGGTATTTTTGGAAAGAGTTGGACACAGAGTGCTAAAATGGAACACTGTTGTAGTGGAGTCAAACAACTGGATGCCTGTTGAACTATTTGTGGTGCCAGTCTCGCCAAGATGACAAATATGCCAACTGGATGACAGGAGATAGTAGGTGGTATTTCTTTTTGTTGCTGGTATTGCTGAGAATGTTTTTTTAGGTGGTACCATACTACCATTGAGAAACTAAACCCAGCTGTGCAAACTGTAAAAACTTAATCGGTTAGAGCAAGTAGAAGGGTATAGATCTTATCTGTTACCCCCCTGTAAACTAATAGAAGATCTTTCTGAACACTAAAGTTGTGATCTAAAAGATCTTATATTAGTTCTTACAGCGGGAGTACTACACTGTGAATGCAGCCTCCATTTCGAGTTCATGTCTCATACAGACCATGGGGAAGTGGAGTATCTGCTCCTGAGCTCAAATGCTCGGAGATGAACAGTAAAATAAAAAAAAGCACGAAAATTTAAAAAAAATTGAAAAGTTTTTTTGGTAAATTTTAACAAATGTTTTGTATGCTTGCATAATTTCAGCACAGAATGACATTCATGGAAGGTGTGACAAAAAATCGATGTTCCAAAATTGTCAAAGTTTACCATTAAAAAAATCAGATTTTTCAGATGTTTTTACTATTTGTTTTGATTCTACTGTTCATGAGGGAGCATTTGAGCTTGGGATCAGAATACGACTTTTGAGACCATGGGTACTTTTCTAGGCGCTCCCTAACATGCATTAATGAAACCACAACATGCAACGTACAAAGGTTCAGAGAAAGCTAAAAGAAAGAAGGTAAAAAAAATGCAGTGCACACACAAATACAAATGCTCTGTACCGTATGTTATGCCACGACCGGGCCTTCAGTAAATAGGCTATCTTTCTTTTAAGGTTATGGAAACCGAACATAACAATTTTGAATTGGGGTGGCCCGGGCGCGTTCGTCATGTCGGACCCGTCAGCACCACCTCACCACAAATTGTCCACCTAACCCATCGCCCTCCTCCCGCATCCCTCGAAGGGGCGGGTCCACTTCAATTCAAGGGTATTTAGTTGAATACTCTTTTTTTTGTCAAGAAAACATGTATATATAATGTATACCATGTGTATGTATGGGGAAAAACAAAAAAAGATACAGGATAACAGGCTAGCTAACGATTTCATCCATCGTTAGTAAAAAAAAGAGCAACACAGATCCATCCATCGTTAGTTAAAGAAAACATACCGCACAAGAAACCGACGCCTCCCATCCCCAATTTTGTTCACAATCCAAGCGGTAGGGCACGCGCACATGCGCACGGCGGCACAGGTAGGCGAGCGGCATGACCCAGGCATCCGACAGCAGCCATCCGTTGGCTCACGTTGTCTCGATCCATCTTTAATCCATCTCTACAGTCGACAACAGTGGGCATTGCCGCATCGAAGTCTCGCTCGATCTGGTAGATTATTCGATGGCAAAGCCACAGGTTCAATCGTACAAGGTCTGATACATGATTCGATGCGTTCGTGTATCTTAATACTACATTTTTATCCTCCCGTGTCAAAATTTTGACTACAGTCTTCAATTCCTGGGCCCGACCCCGTCCACCAATTCCCGCGTCTGAGCCCTCGCCGTCAGCCCCCATTCGCCGCACTAGATGCCATTCAACTCGTCCCTCCCTCCCCCCCCCCCCCCCCCCCCCCCCCCCCCGCCACGATGAGCCTGCATCGGCGTTGTCTGTGGGTCTCCCGTCCTAGTCAGACACCTCGGCAGGAGAGACCGGCGACGGAGGCAGCAGGAGAGGGATGCGGCCTCATGGGTAGTGCACGTGGACTGTCACGCCCGGGACTCGGCACCCCGTCCATCCAGCCGCCGGCAAGTATCGCACCGTCGGGCCTGGTTGGGACAGAGGAGGATCTGACGGACGATTGGGGCATTCCGTAGAGTTTTCCGCCAATGCAGAGGCCGGCAGGGCACCTCCTGCAGCTCGTTCGGGCACGGACACCTGTGGCACCGAGATGCCCACAGCTCGTTCGGCGTAATGACACAAGACTCGGTATGTTCTTTTTGCTCCTCTTGGATCAACTTTGCATATGCCACGGTCAATGTTTTGCATAGACTGTTAGTTCATTTCGGACATGATCATTGTTTTGAAATCATGATAATTTCAGGAGTTTACCATGTCGGACATTATCAATGATAATCAAGAACCGGGTCAAATGTACTAAGTGTTGGGGGATCCAACTTGTACTACTTTCAAGTTGGGGGGATTTCAAACCTCAATCAAAAAAAGAAGCCAAAGACGCCAAAGGCAAGAGGTCTGGCATTCTCAACTTTTGAGGATATCTTGTTGGTTAAATCTTTGTTGGCCACAACATTGGACCCCATATGTGGCATTGAGCAAAATGGCAATAGGTATTGGGAGAAGATTTGGAAGCATTATCATGAACACAAGCAATATGTGGAGCCGCATCCTTTCATGACCAACCGTAATATGGCATCTCTCCAACATCAATGGGGGGCCATTCAAGGGGAAGTGAACAAGTTGTCGGTTACTATGCACAAGTGCTTGGACACCCTCAAAGTGTGATGGGAGTGTCAACTCACGCAAGCTAAATTACTTCACTTTTTCATCATTTGAATTGTTTGTTTTTGTGTTGCATTCTCATTGTTGTACATACATTGTTTGCTAGACACTGGTGGCGGCTACTATGTATGAAGAAACAGAGAAGAAGGCATTTGATGTTAGCCATTGTTGGGTGATATGGAATTTCAAACCAAAGTGGAAACAACTTGTGGCAGATCTAAAGGCCGAAAAGAGGAAGAATGATGTCTCAAACTCCCAACAATCAATTGGGTTAGATAAAGAAGAGGAAGAAATTGTAAGGGGGAATGGAAGAGCCACCGTGCCAAAGGATAAACGACAAGTGATGAGAAACAAGTGGGAGAAAGCGAGGGCCTCCCGTGACGCCGCGGCTACAAGAATGTCCACCATATGGACGTGCATTTTTTCCATAAGAGAGAACAAGGAAGAAGAGAGGTAAAAGCTCATGTTGGATGCCCAAAAAGAAGGGATGGATTGGCACCGGGAGAGGGAGAGTAAGAAGTTACAAAATGAGAGGGAGAAAATCGAGTTGGAGAAGAGGGAAGCGGCGATCAAATGGACTTTTGGAGAAATTAAGCTTGAAAATAAGAGGTTTCAACTTGCTCGAGATGCGGAGGATGCCAAGATGATGTTAACGAATGACACTGTCTTGGACGAGCATGTAAAGAAGTGGCTTGCGGGGTGTGATGCCTCCGATTCAGATCGTACACTAATCATACACGCAAACGTGTACGATCAAGATCAGGGACTCACGGGAAGATATCACAACACAACTCTAAAAATAAAATAAGTCATACAAGCATCATAATACAAGCCAGGGGCCTCGAGGGCTCGAATACAAGTGCTCGATCATAGACGAGTCAGCGGAAGCAACAATATCTGAGTACAGACATAAGTTAAACAAGTTTGCCTTAAGAAGGCTAGCACAAAAGCAACATCGATCGAAAAGGCAAGGCCTCCTGCCTGGGAGCCTCTTAACTACTCTTGGTCGTCGGCGGCCTCCACGTAGTAGTAGGCACCCTCAGTGTAGTAGCAGTCGTCGTCGAAGGTGGCGTCTAGATCCTGGGCTCCGACATCTGGTTGCAACAACCAGGTAGAAGGGAAAGGGGGAAAGAGGGAGAAAAGCAACCGTGAGTACTCATCCAAAGTACTCGCAAGCAAGGAGCTACACTACATATGCAATGGGTATATGTGTAAAGGGCCATATCGGTGGACTGAACTGTAGAATGCCAGAATAAGAGGGGGATAGCTAATCCAGTCGAAGACTACGCTTCTGGCAGCCTCCGTCTTGCAGCATGTAGAAGAGAGTAGATTGAAGTCCTCCAAGTAGCATCGCATAGCATAATCCTACCCGACGATCCTCTCCTCATCGACCTGTGAGAGAGCGATCACCGGGTTGTATCTGGCACTTGGAAGGGTGTGTTTTATTAAGTATCCGGTTCTAGTTGTCATAAGGTCAAGGTACAACTCCATGTCGTCCTGTTACCGAAGATCACGGCTATTCGAATAGATAAACTTCCCTGCAGGGGTGCACCATATTACCCGACACGCTCGATCCCATTTGGCCGGACACACTTTCCTGGGTCATGCCCGGCCTTGGAAGATCAACACGTCGCAGCCCTACCTAGGCTCAACAGAGAGGTCAGCACGCCGGTCTAAATCCTATGCGCGCAGGGGTCTGGGCCCATCGCCCATTGCACACATGCACGTTGCGTGGGCGGCCGGAAGCAGAACTAGCCCCCTTAATACAAGAGCAGGCTTACGTTCCAATCCGGCGCGCGCCGCTCAGTTGCTGACGTCAAAAAGAGCTTCGGCTGATACCACGACGTCGGTTGCCCATATCTTGTCCCACGTGGCGGTTAGTGCGTATAAGGTCAACGACCCAACTCAGATCAAATACCAAGATCTCGTTAAGTGTGTTATTATGAAATAACCGCGGACGCCGACCAGGGCCAGGCCCACCTCTCTCCTAGGTGGTCTCAACCTGCCCTGTCGCTCCGCCACAAAGTAACAGTCGGGGGCCGTCGGGAACCCAGGCCCCACTACAAAAAAAATACACTTCCGTGATGATACGTGTTTGTCACAGTAGGTCGCGTTTTTTGTCATGCATGTACATCCATGACAAATTTATGACAGAATCAAGATAGTCATACCTGTGCTGTCGTAGAAGTGTTCCATGACATTACCAAAATTATCATCACGGAAGTGTCCACTTCCATGACGATAAATCGCGCGTCACAGAAGTGCTTTCGTCAAGGGTGACCGACACGTGGCATCCACCGTAACGGAACGCCATTAAGCTATCGGGTCGGGTTTTGGATCCGATAACCCGTTAACAGCCCCGACCAATGGGGATTTTCCACGTGTAAAATCATCATTGGCTGGAGGAAACACGTGTCGGCTCACCGTTGGGACAGATGTCATCCACTCATTGGACAGAAGGCGCCTATGATACGTCGACATGTGGCACGGCCCAATAGAGGCCCATTCCTATGTAAAGGCCGGCCCATTTGACTTGGTCAAAAGGTGGCGGGCCGGCCCATGTAAAGCCTGCTAACGGCCTGTTCGCATATAGCCCATTTACAGCCCGCTAACCCAAGGCCCATTACGCCCTATCCGAATTAGGCCCGGTAGCGTCATCTGGGCCACCCAATATGATTCTAGCCCGTTTTCACTTCTGGCCCATGTATGGCCCATGACGTCTTTCGGCCCATATGAGGCCCTATGTAACTCTTGGCCTATTAACGGCCCGTGGTGAAACTGGCTCGTAATGAACAGTGTATTACTTTACACCCATTAACGACCCGTGGTGAAACTGGCCCGTAATGAACAGTGTATCACTTTATACCCATTAAGGGCCCGTTATTCCGTTGGGCCATTTCCAGCCCATGTTATCTTTCGGCCTTCTCAGAGCCCATTTATTCTTGGGCTCATTTCCAGCATTCGTTTACTTACGGCCCGTTACTGTCATTTTCTGCTTATGGGCCAAATTCAGCCCGTGGTTACAGTCGGCCCGTTTGTGGTCCGTTAACACGTTGGGCCGTTTTCATAGCGTCATGAAATACGGCCTATTAATGATGGCCCATTATGGTCGGCCCATGAACGGACGATTCCAACTCTAGCCCGTTTACGGCCATAATGCGGCCTGCTATTGGCCCATGTTTGGCCAATCGATCATACTGCCCGTATAAGGCCCATTGATGATACGACCCGTAGAAGGCCCATTGTTTCTGCGGCCCGTAGAAGGCCCATTGTTTCTACGGCCCGTGGAAGGCCCATTGTTTATACGGCCCGTAGAAGGCCCACCGTTTCTACGGCCCGTAGGTGCAGTGTCACTACAGTAAATATTAGCCCATGGTTATTGTGGCCTAGTTTTAAAAAATAGGTTGTTGCAGCCACTAGCAAACCGCAGAAAAAGAACTGCACTGACTACAAGCAAACAAATAAACAAGACAACAAGGAAATAAATAAGCAAGCAGCTTACACTAGGCTATCACGGCTATTACACATATTACATCCACTGGGCATCAAAGTTCGCCACCAGTGCAAATATAGGGAACACAACAGCATATAAACGCCGCAGCAAAACAAGTCCAGAACTGAAACCACTTCAGAAGAGCTCAAGAAACAATATCCTGGGTACCCATAATGCTGGCAAGATGCTTAGCAAGCTTATTAACTTTCTCTTGTTTTGCGCTTAAGTCCTCCAGCGCCTGCTGTTGCACCAGAAAGTATGCATCTGAATTCTGCAGGGACTTCCTCAGTCCTTCGGCTTCCTGTCGCATAACATCTGATCGATGTCTTTCAACTTGAATTTGAGACTCAAGAAGCCGAACTGATTCAGGCAATGAGTTCGAAGAGCTAGTGCTAGCAGTGGTAGCCAGTAACTCGAACACTACATCAAGACAGGACTTTGGGGTTGTCTCAGTGTCCTCAATATAGTTTTTATCAGCTTTCTTGGAGACCGACAGGGATGTCTCACTATCTTGAACCTTATCTGCATTACTTCCTTTACCATTGCATAACAGGGTACTCTTCTCCAATATTTTATCCGCGTTCTAAAAGGGAAACAAACAAACACATCTCAGGTTTACAATGTAGTATATGAAACTCATTTTGGTAAACCAGTTCAGTAGTAAGGTGGACAGGATAACAGCATGAAAAAAACATATATCTATGTAGTATGGTCACTGTATGGTCTATATCATTCTAGTTTATGTTGCCAAATCAAGATAGATACAGTTCGAATCATATTTATTTAAGACAAAGCAGCATAGACAGAATATAAGTGTGGGAAACTACACAGCAATAACAACACTTGTAATGTGCATGGCATGAGAACATAACTGTTTATTCAATTGAAACTGAAATCAACATAGAGCAAGTTACAACAGCAAACAGCCAAACACGTTGAAGAAACAGGTTTAAAACATACCTTTTGCGCCATTGGAGTTTCAATTGCATCCTTGAAATTTGAAATTGGTTGGTATCAGTAAATACAGTGATGCAAGAGCAAAGTAGTATGAACCATAGCTACGGAATCTGACCTGAGAACAATTCTTCTTCTGCTTTAAGCGTTGACTTCGGGTTCGGAGTGGTGGTCCTCGTGATTTGGGCACTGCAGTTGCCTTACTAACTGCTCGTGTTTGGGTGCTCTGTGGTGGAGACGGTGCTGTGTCAACGGGAACTGGGTGTCTATCTGCTGGGGTTGGGGTTAGAAGGGGTGTAGCTGGTTCTCTGTCCAACTGGGTAGGGCTACAATCTGCATGAGTGTGGGTTATGTGTGGTGGGGCTGATTCTTGGGCAAGTACAACCGTGGTTCTATCTGCATCGACAGGTAGCACGATCTTTTCTGAAGACCGTGTTTTTACTCCCACAGATACTGCCATCACTCCCTCCAATTGAAATGGCTGATAAACAAGAAAAGTAATTGAATGTACAGACATTGTAAGATAGACAGGTGCAATGGATAGTAGGGAAGAAAACAGGGCATGAAATAATTCACATTTATGTTGTCTAAGCAAACAGAATAGCAAGACATAATTTCACATATATGATGGCTAATTAAACAGGATAGCATGACACAATTTCACATGTATGATGGCTAACTAAACAGGATAGAATGACATACTTCAAAATATGATGACTATGTAAACAGGATGACATGATATAACTATACGATGTGTCTATTAAAGTGGTTGGCATGCCATAAATCACAAACATGCCGTCGATGGAAACATGATGGCATGATATAATTCACGGATAGAATGACATAATTTAAAATATGATGACTATGTAAACAGGATGAGATGATATAATTATATTATGTCTTTAGAAAATGGGTTGGCATGTCATAATTCAGATACATGCTGTCTATGTAAACATCATGGCATGACATAATTCAAATATATGATTTATATACTAAGGAAGTGAGCAGAGGGCAATTGCATATATGATGTGTCAACTAAGGAGATGGCATTCAATATTGTGTATATGATGTAAAAAATAAGCATTGCAATACAACATATGCATTATATGAGTAATATAACCCTGCCAAGTTTGAGCATACACCTCAGGGGGATAATAGGACTGGTCATCTGCCTCTGAATCCTCCTCTGAAGAGCTATCTGTAACCAGCAAGATATCTGCTTCAGCAGGTAGCATTGTCTGCTCTGAAGACCTTGTTTTCACTCCAGATTTCTCCATCACCAATTCAAATGGCTGATGCACAGGAAGAGCAGTTGAATATACAAACATTGTCGACAAAAGCAATGAGAAATACAAAAAAAGGACGGCATGATATAATTCACATATATGACGCTTGCCTAAACAGCATGGCATTGCATAATTCACATACATAATGCCTTGCAACAAGATAACATTGCATAATTCACATATATAATGTCTTGCAACAAGATGGCATTGCATAATTCACATATATGGTAATTAGACACTAAACAGGTGGCATTCACACAAAGCATGTCTAAACTAAGAAAATGACATAGCAATGCAAGATACCATACGCACGATATGAGTAACATAACCCTGCCAAGTTAGGGCATGCACCTCAGGGGGGAAATATGACTGGTCATCTGTCTCTGAATCCTCCTCTGAGGAGCTATCGGTAACCAGCAAGACATGCGCTTCATCAGATAGCATTGTTTGCTCTGAAGACCTTGTTTCCACTCCAGATTTTTCCATGACCGTGCCGAATGGCTGATGCACAGGAAGAGTAATTGAATGTACTAAAATTGTTGACAAATTTAACACATAATAAAAAATGATGGCATGATATAATTCACATATAAGATGACTAGCTAACCAGGGTGGCATTGCAAAATTCACATATATGATGCCTGGCTAGACAAGATGGCATTGCATGATTCACATATACGATAAAGAAACAAAACAGATGGCATTGACACAAAGCATGTCTAAACTAAGCAGATGACATCTTTAATGTATACAGTAAGCAATGCAAGGCACCATATGCATGATATTACCAACATCAGCATGCCAAGTTAGAGCGAAGACCTCATGGGGTAAATAGGAGTGGTCTTCTCCTTCTGAATCCCCCTCAGAACAGTTATCTTCCTCTTGATTACGATCCGAAATGGGTGGAGGGGGGGGCTGCCTTTGCGCCCACCATGGAACGACGTCTGCATGAAATTTTATTGCCACGCAAGGCTCGTCTCTTTTGCTCTACATGATCAGTTCCATTGTGTACAATAACTGGCATGCATAGGAATAAAACATAGTGAGATTATGTAAGGAGTGCATGCACAAATCCAGAGTGATGGTAGCAAACTGTGGATAGACCCAAAACCAATGATAGCAGGCAGATAATAGCTTTAGTTAAAAAATGCAGATAATGGCTCCTTTAGTGTTTGTTTGCACCCAACATGAAACTCATAGTAGACACCGGAGATTAACCAGATAGTAGACAGATAGTACTGATTGCTGCCCCAATATGTACCCCACAACCATTTGAAAACTCAAGTTTCAGCATTAATTTGGACCTGACTTGGAGTCTAATAGGTGAACACGACGATAATGTAGCATGTCATCATATTAAGCGACGCATAACGTAAGCAGACACGGAAGAGTGCGACCTCTCTTGCGGACCCGTGTAGTCCTCAAGGTCATCTGCTCAGTTGATGATGGTAATGGAGTTGTCGTGGCTACCGGCGGTGGGGAAGAAGATCTGAGGCGGCGAAAGACAGTCTGGAGAGCGGATCCCTGCTGTGGTGAACCCTTCCGTCGTTGGAGCAGCTGAGCTGGGGTGGAACACAGCGCCGCAGGAGCAGGACAAACCACACAAGGTTTTCTTTGACACATATCTGTAACAGAAGTAATTGAGTAAGGGCTTGTTTGAATTTGATGATTCTAACAATGCAGGGATAGGAAATAGACAGGAATAGGATAGGAATGCACGTGCAAAACAGAGAATTTAAAAACACATGATTTTTGCCAATCTGGGTGTTTGATTCACAACAATTGGAAGATCACAGGATGCAAAAAAGCATGGTGAGATTAAGTCAAATCACAAGAAAATGTACGGTTATAATGCTATTATGCTACTATCTCTTAGTCTTGTGCTTGATGAATAGGAATATGAAAAGGAGGAGAAGTGGAAATTAGAATTCCTACGATTTTTCTTTCATGGAGACACTAAAGGAACAAATCCTACAATTTTCCTTTGCTCCATTCCTTTGCACCAAATTCATGAAAAGTAGTACCATAGGAAACTTTCCAATTCCTATGTTTTTCATTCACTTTTCCTTTCAAGCACTGACGATTCTAGTAGGCAGGCTTGAGCAAGGAAAATCCTACACTAAAAAAATGTTTTTGTGCTACTTCTATTACTTTGGAGCCAGGCCACTGCCATACTAGCTCAACTCCCAGGCCCATCGACAAATGCACAGCTCAAACGCGCAGAGATAAATAATGATGGCATTCAAGAGAGTCCATCACGGATAGCTAAGTTGCCTGGTACCTCACTGCTTGTCATATAGTAGGATAAAATAATCGTATTTCCCGTTACTATGAGTGCTCAGTGGACAATATATATAACATGTAGAGTAAAAAAGAGATGCAACAAGTGTACAACCTCTTTGGCGAAGCCACGTCGATCTCAGCGTGATTGGGTTGGCCGGTAAGGATGCTCCGGCCGACTTTGCTGTCGGAGGAGGGGAAGAAGATCTTAGGCGTCTGGAGATGGAGCCCGAGGTACTGCTCCGCTGTGATGGAGGGTTTCGTCGTTGGAGCAGCTCCGGTGAGTTGTACGACGCCGAGGCTGAAGCAGGACAAGAGAGACAACGAACAACATTAACCTGAGTGGAATTCTAATAGCATCTCCAATACATGACGTAAAATACATAACCACAAAGTGCTAGATGTAAAATACATCAGCCGCTCATCTCTGAACTTAACTGTCGAAACTGAACTTAACTGTCGAAACTGAACCTAACTGTCCAAACTGAATTTTGCTGTCGAAACTGAATTTTGCTGTCAAAACTGACCGCACTAGCAAGGTGAGGCTACACGTCGGTCGACTGACTTTTTCATCTCTGGTCAGTCGATTTTGCAGCCGTTGGATACGAAATCAAGGGCCTGCGGTTCATCTTCAACCTCCACCCCCCCTGAGCCGCCAGCCACCACCGGCCAAACAGCAGCCCCCCGCCGCCCGCGGCCGGTGGTGCGCCGCCCCGCCCGCCCCGAAAACACTCCCCACCGCCAGTCCGCCGCCGCCCCGGCCATCCCTCTAGGCCCCCCCCGTGCCGAGCTTTTTCTCCGGCGATCCCCACACCACCGCCCCGCCAACGCCCCGCCACCGCCGGTGACCACCGCCCCCATCTTGAACCCTAATATAGATAGTGGGGTACCTCTCCGGCGAGCCCCCCTCCCCGCTGCGGCTGGTTCTTCCTTCACCCCGGCGAGCCCACCCCTTGGAAATCGACTGACCCAAAAGTCGATTCAGTCGACTGAAGTGTAGCCAAATCGGAGCAGCATCGCAAGCAAGAGCAAGAGCGAGAGCAGCAGCGCGAGCAAGAGCAATAGCAAGAGCAGACCAGGCAGGGGACCGAGAGCAAGAGCAGAGTAGCAGCGCGAGCGAGACCTAAAGCAGCAGCAGCTCCTACTGATCTAGACGTCGCCGCCGAGGGAGCGACGCCGTGGAGGAAGTGGCCGGCGACGCCGCCGTGGATGGAGCCGCGCCGTGTCAGCTCGGGACCGAGCGCCGGCAGCACCGTGAGATCGAATCAAGAAGAAAATGCGGCGATTAGTGTACAACCTCTTTGGTGGCGCCGATTAGGCCGCAGCTTCATCCGAGGAAACGGTGATGATGATGCTCTTCCGGTGGTGCAGGTGAAGACGGCGGTGTGGGAATGGAGGTGGCGCGAAAGACGAGGGGAACGTCGGGGCAGCTCCTTGGAGGTGGAGGACGGGGTGGCTGAACCGGCGGGACGATGAGATCGACGACGGATCCTCATCCGGTACGGTGGATGAGGGACATCGAGGTGTTGCTGTGGACGACGTCGTCGGGGAAGAAGCTCCGGCTGGGTGGCGGACGGAGCAGGGTGTGGGGTTTCGTCGCGGGTTTTCGCGGCCTCGGTGTACGAATGGGTGGGCGGATGGGATGGCAGTGGGGAACCATGGCTTAGAGACGCGCTTGTCCGAAATGTGGGGTAAGTTACGAAAGTACCCCCCCACCGATTTCAGGCGGTTCTTTCGGTTCAGGGGTACCATGGGCATTTCGCGTGTCAGGATTTCACAGGAGGTGGGAGTTTTCGCGCGCATTGTAATTTCGGAATAGCAAGGCGCGGGTTGAGATGGAGGGAGTTGTCGGAGCACAACGAGACAAAGATATATCTTAAATATTTCGGGCTAACAAGGCGCGGGTTGAAGAGGCGGGTGTTTCGCAGCACGATAGACAGAGACGCTAGCTTCAATTTTCGGCATAACAAGGCACGGCTTGAAATTTCGGAAGAACAAGCTTAACGTGTACCAAAAAAAATACAATTTGCACCTCAACACGCACAACACACACACAAACACCATTTAGACTAGAGTAAGGTACACGTGCATTGCACGCATGAGATTTGGCAACCAAATTATGAATAAATACCACATTATAGCATGCAAGGTTTGAGTCATATATGCATGATGTAGATGTTCGTTTAATTCTTATAGTTCATTTCATTCAAAATCATCTAGTTTTTATAAGAAAGCTAATCTATTTTAAGATTCATGGAATTGTGCATTGTAAGACATAAAGTAAAAACAAATAATGGCAAATCATGTAGAAAAACATTTGGGCAATTATGATACGGAAGATTCTAGAACAAATAAGAAGTGCTTGTGTTTTGATGTTTGTGCATTATGCTTAAGTTCAACCATGGAGTCTTCTAGATTATACATGTGGCGAAATCTGGTGGAATCTAGATGATATCCAACGGCCAATAGTGCTCAAATTTGCCATCTTTGGACCTTCGGATTCGCCTCATCCAACGACCATCTTTCAAAGTTAAAGTTACCCGCTCACAATATAAAAAAATATAATATATATATATATAGGGGTATAGATATAGATATGTGATGCGAAAGCCGCCCATCATCTCCAATTACATGCACGGATGCGACATGGGCAAATGATGTCTGCCATCGGTATCTCAAATTCAAATCAGTCTGACCTTGTTCAATGTGTATCTCAAATTCAAATCAGTCTGACCTTGTTCAATGTGTATACATTACAACATGCTCGTTTCCAAAGCACACCGCGCAGATCTCCATTATATTCATGCATGCATGGGTTTCAAACATCAGGATCTCTTATTCAAATATTTGAATTCAACTTTACATTGATTATGACCTCACCCATTCTTTTACACCCACACAGTAGTCTTCTCTTTATAATTGTGCCACTAACTTTCTCTCGTGCATGCATGCACACACACTACCAGTCGGCATTATCTATCGCACGCATGCAATCTTTTTTCTTCAGGCCGGTCTCCCATGAAGGCACACACCCACACACATCCCCCTCTCCCTCATACCGGGCATTCTTTATCTCTCACGCGTGCATGCGCAACGATCGATGTTCCTCTATGTATGTGTGTATATAGCTAGGTCTTTCATAGTTTTCCACACAAACCGATCAATCGATATATCCAGTGAGGTCTCACCCTCTTTCCCACGTCCACATCGATCAATCTATACCTCTCCCACGTCCACATCGATCAATCTATACCTCTCTATATAGGATTAACATAAATAGCTAATACACCCACATTAATTATATATCCAACGTCCCCCTCTCATCATCCATGCCTTCCACTTCATCTCTCAGATGCGTGCACAATGGCGAAGACAGGGGCAGTAAGGGCCCTGCCCCCCCTAACATCACTATATATCAAGGCTAATATGAATGTGATCATTAGACAATTGTTGCTAAAAAAGGTTTAATTTCATGAATTGACCCTCCTCGTAAAGGATTAGCAATGCTTGGCCCCCTAGCTCATTTATTTTTCATGGCTCCGCCACTGCGTGCAACAGCACACGTGTTCGCCCCCTCTCTCTAAATATCGATCTCGCACTTGTGCATTCCTTCATAGTGTCCCTCCACTCGGCCCCTCGCACCATCTTCTAGCCCCCCCACCGGATTTTGCCACATGTACAATCTAGCAGACTCCATGGTTGTACTTAAGCATAATGCACAAACCTCAAAACAACAGTGGTTCTCTTTTGTTCTAGAATCTTCCGTATCATAACTGCCCAAACTTTTTTTTCTAGTTGAATTGCCATTATTTGTTTTACTTTATGCTTTACAACGCACAATTCCATGGATCATAAAATAGATTAAGGGCTTCTTTGATTCAAAGGATTCTCAAAGGAATTTTGGAGGATTCTAATCATTACGAATTTTTCCTATCTTGGTTGTTTGATTCGTAGGATTGTAAACCATAGGAATTTTTCCATATGATTCATTTGCACTAGATTTCATAGGAAACATTCCATCCACTCAAACCTCTTTGAAAGAATTCTGCGTTTTTTCTATGCACAATCAAACACTTGTACAATCCTGTAGGATTCAATACGACATTCCACTATAATCCCATGTTTTTCCTATTCACGCGTTCTTAGCTTTTTTATAAAAACTAATTTGATTTTGAATGAGATGAACTATAAGAATTAAACGAAGGGCTACATCACGCATATATGACTAAGAGCTTACATGCTATAGTGTGGTATTTATTCATAATTTGGTTGCAAAATCTGATGCATGCAATGCACGTGTAAATTACTAGTACTTCGAGTATGTGCAAAACACGTAAATTATAATACCAATGGCACGCTACACAGTGTCTCTCTTACAATTCATGAAGCCACGTGGCACATGTGGAGGCGTTGTCGCGACCTCCTTGCGTGGATTGATCACAGTGACGTGCTGTTGGTTCCAGAAGAATGTACTCGTCCTCCCTGAGCCATACTGGCGGTACATGCACGAAGCGAAGATGTGCACGCACGCCACGCACGCACTCATTCCCTCGCACGCACACGCGGGTACACGGGCGGACGCAATTTTGTACCAAGATCCACCCCATGTGATAATTTGACGCGTGTAAAGTCGTTCACTTCATTGATGGTGAATTAATACAGCGCATGCAAATTGAGTGGACGTGAGGGCGGAAGAAAGACATTATTACTCCACTGCGCGCATGCGAGTAGTTAAATCGTGGGTTGCTAGTAGTACTTCCATTGGTCTCCTTCGTATTTTGTGCCAATTTTTGACAGTAACATAATATTTACGCATTTGAGTAGTGTAGTCTACTTGAAATTTATGTTCCACTAAACTCATCGGGAGCCGTTTCGGGCCTCGAAACCAAAACCATCAATTAATCTTTACCTTGTTCCCATCACATTCGAAAGCCTGCTCACACCTACTAGTACTACGTACCAAACCTGAACGTGTTCCCACTATGCAGGTATTAGTACTACTAGTGCTAGTACTTAGGTTATAAAAAGGGGAACTACCTAACCGAAAATTACTCTACCTTTCCTCCTCATAAGTGCTTCTTCTTCGTCCGTCGTTGCCATGGCCGGTGAGCAGAGCTCTAGGTCGAGAACTACTCGTAACAAGGGAGTGGCAACCAAGGCTGCGGAAAAAAAGAGAGGGCTCACCGCCACGCAGAGACCTCGAAAGATCTCTCATGGGCAGGCGATGGCTCCCAGGAGCGCCCTAGCCGCGGAGGCGAACATGCCGAGCCGGCAGAGCTGGAGTCGTTATCCCTCGACGGCATGCCCGATCAGCTCAATAAGCACCTCAATAAGCAGAAGGAGTTCATCCAAGGCTTGACGGAGTTCCTGAAGGAGAGCCTCGACGACATGCCCGCTGAGCTCGATCAGCAGGGGGAGTTGACCGCCGGCTTGGTGATGCTGCTGAAGAAGAGCATTGCCTCGGAGAAGAAGGCGACCGGCGAAATCCTGTGACTTCAGGAGGACAAGGCGAAGCTCTGCCACGAGATCGACCTGTTGAAGGAGAAGAACGCCGGCTGGAAGAAGCTGCATGAGAATAGTAGTTCCTCGATGAAGATGCTGCAGGCCCTCGTCATGGAACAGAAGGAGGAGTTGGCGAAGCTCCGCATCGAGCACCCGGCTGCTGTCAAGGTACGTAATGCGGCCGTGGAACAGATGATGAAGGCTCGCGTCGAGAAATCCCGCGTCATGGACAGAATGAAGAAGATGGCGGAGGAGACGCGCAAGGAGATGGAGGTCGTGGAGGCGATGAAGAAGCAGTTACGACTCCGCGGCGAATTAGATCATTTGGGGTGATAATCTTCCTTCTTCTTTTGCTGCTGTGTTTCATCTTTTGCTTCGGGTGTTTCGCCGCACGTGTCACGTTCTCTGCGAGGCATGAATAGAACAATGGTTTTTGTTTTTTGAGGGAATGAATAGAACAATGCTAACAATGAGATGACTAGCAAATTAGATCATTTTTTATCGCCATATGGCACTGGGCTGCCGTGTTTCGTGCTCCTCCGTCGCAGTACTACTCCAGTGGGAAACTTGAGTATACCGCACGGTTCTTTGCTCCTCCTCGATCAGGTCGTCGGCGCATTTATACGAGCAGTCAAATCACAAGGCCCCCCTTCCAGCAGTAATGAGCCGTCAAATCACAAAGGCCCTCGCCTCTCATGAAACTGACCAAGCTAGACTGCCCCGCCCCTAGCCTTTTAAAAAATGTATACTTTTGTACAACAGTAGTATCAATGGATTGCGCCATGGAGCAAAACTTGAAATTAAAAAAAGGTGGTACATATAGAGAGCGCTCGTCGCCAAATTATGCATATAGTACTATTAAAAAGGCTAGTCACAATAATGGTGTCCAGCACAACCCACCCCTCAAATAAAACTAAGCACCCTGGAATTCTTTGACAAAACTAAGCACCCTGAAATTCTTTGACAACTAAACTGCTGGCTATATGATGTTGGCCATATATATTGTACGTATATAATGTGAATAAATGAGTGGTAGTACTATACCAACTAAAAGATGAAATGTAAGAAATACTAGTATGTACTTACTGAAGAGTTAAAGTAACAAGAAGAAACATAACATAGTTCTGCTGGGGGCTCAGCACAACACACCCCTCAAATTAAATTAAGCACACATAAAATTAAACTTTGCAACTATTCCGGTAGACACTGCATTAGAACCACCATGAGCAACGACACTGCCACCTTACTCGGAGTCCTCGTCCACGTCCTCGACTTCGTCCTTGTCCCTCTTCCTCTTGGCCGATACTTCTTTGCTTGAACCGCCAACTTGGCTGTTGCTCTTCATCCAACCCTTGTAGATATTGAAACAAAGGTAGCCATCCATTGCAGCGTACTAGATGTGGTCTATATCTAGTACATTCCGCTGCCATGCATAACGATGAAACGTGTATGGAGGTTTCTCTAGTTTACCGTACGAAGGATGAACCATGGCTCCTGCCAGGGTCAGCATTGAAGGCTGACGAGAGGACACCAGCCGATTCTTTTGGAGGTCGAAGGTGTTGCCTACAATGAGGCCTATCCGACGCAGGACTTCTTTGTCGTTACCAAAGTCTAGAGTAACGAATTTGACTAGGTTGCTCTCGAGGAAGTCCTTAAAATCCTGGCACTCAACGTCGGCATGGCATATGTGGTAGACCAAGCATAAGTCATGCACGCAAACCTGGATCACGGCGGGCTTCTTCCTCTCTTCGTCCTTTAGATCCTTCTCTCATCCCACGACTGTGGTGTACTCAACATCTAGCCCGGCGACCCACTCATCATGTGAGTCTTCGAACATGCGTCTGAAGCGAGAAAAGGCATCCTTTCACCGTCGCGGAAGAACGGGTGTAGATGACGTCGAACTCATCGCAAGTGATGGTTCTAACCTTGTACTCACCGCCGATCGGGGAGATTTGGGACGCCATGGATTTGGGAGGAGGTTTAGGATTAGTGGAACTGCCGTAATGTGAATGGACAGGACGACTAGGAGCGAACCGCCGTAGTATTAAAGGACGTGCGGGGACGAGTAGGAGCGAACTGCCAGCGTGCGAACGGCAGGGTAGTGGCTTTCCATTCTCCCATAATACGGGCTTCCGAGAGCCCTTGGATCGGAGATCGAACGGTTGCATGGCGTGATTCTAGACCAATGGGTGAATATCCTATCCTGGAGGGTTATTCTGCAAATTTTCAGCAACTTAGCATGCGACCGTTTGATCTCAGATCCAAGGGCTGCCAGCAGCCCGTATCATGGTCGCGCCTACCACGACCGTCGCGTCGCTCGCGCAGTCGCGCCCTTGGAGATTTAACACGGTGCGTTAGGCTATCTGATGTTGGCATGTCATACATAGTCATCACTTAGTCACTCATACTACAACAAGGTTGGCTATAAGTGTATTTTTTTACTCCTCTCTATCTCTTTCTTCGTACTCCCTCCGTCCCATAATATAAGAACGTTTTTGACACTAGCTAGTGTAGTGTCAAAAACGTTCTTATATAATGGGACACAGGGAGTACTAGTATTTATTGCATTTGCCAAGGACTGACCTCTTCCAATGAAATGGTGTTGCTAAGTTGGCTTCATTTAATTAGCTATAGACTCAAAATTTTCTTTTCAGCTAGGTACACGCGCTTAGCACCGTTTCTTCCTTGGGTCACCAAACTAGTCTCTCTCTTCTTGATTAACTTGCCACATCAGACTTTATGCCTATGTGGC
Organism: Aegilops tauschii subsp. strangulata; assembly: GCF_002575655.3. Classification (NCBI taxonomy): domain Eukaryota; kingdom Viridiplantae; phylum Streptophyta; class Magnoliopsida; order Poales; family Poaceae; genus Aegilops; species Aegilops tauschii. The sequence goes on from NC_053041.3 coordinate 75,662,890, forward strand.
AAGCTTAAGCACCTGTAGGAGCAAGTAAGGTGCTCGTCCGTTGCACGGAAGAGTGAAATGCATTGATCGGGGTGTTGTTTATTTTGACAAAGGATGTGGGGGTCATCTCATGTGCAACCGGGTCGACGTGTCAAGCACCAAATAACAGTGCAGAACAGCAGGGGGGACGCACCCCACTCGTACCGGCCCAGTGTTAGTAATGAGCAATGAGACGTCAAATCACAATGCCGCACCTTCCCAGACGGATGAAGCAACCATTATTTCACACTTCGGTTCGACATCATCTCAAACCACGTACTAGTATTGCTTCTGCCTCAAGAGGGACACGCGCATCGCCTTGGTACATCATGACACGTGGGACCGCATGACAGGCCATGCTCCCCCGCCGATCGCTCGGTAAAATCACCTCATTTTTACTATACTTCCTCCGGATCGGTTTACTACATGGCATGCACGTCGTTCTAGGTCGAGAATTTAACTGGCTATATATATATATATATATATATATATATATATATATATGATGAACAGTACTCTAGCCTTTTAAAAAATGTATACTTTTGTACAGTAGTACTCCACTATCGATGGATTGCGCCATGGAGCAAAAATTGAAATTTTTAAAAAGGTGGTACATATAGAGAGCGCTCGTCGCCAAATTATGCATATAGTACTATTAAAAAACCTAGTACGTGCTTAATTGGGGTGCTAAATTCTATTAAAGTAATACTAGTACTAGTATGTACATACTGAAGAGTTAAAGTAACGAGAAGAAACATAACATAGTTCTCCTGGGGGCTCAGCACAACACACCCCTCAAATTAAACTAAGCACACCTGAAATTAAACTATGCAACTAATCCGGTAGACAATGCATTAGAAGTTTAGAACCGCCATGAGCAACGACACTGCCACCTTACTCGGAGTCCTCGTCCACGTCCTCGACTTCGTCCTTGTCCCTCTTCCTCTTGGTCGATACTTCTTTGCTTGAACCGCCAACTTGGTTGTTGCTCTTCATCCAACCCTAGTAGATATTGAAACAAAGGTAGCTATCCATTGCAGCGTAGTGGATGTGGTCTATATCTAGTACATTCCGCTTGTTGGGGAACCTTGCAGAAAATAAAATTTTTCTACGCTTCACCAAGATTAATCTATGGAGTCATCTAGCAACGAGAGAGAGGAGTGCATCTACATACCCTTGTAGATCGCGAGCGGAAGCGTTCAAGAGAACGGGGTTGAGGGAGTCGTACTCATCGTGATCCAAATCACCGAAGATCCTAGTGACGAACGGACAGCACCACCGCGTTCAACACACGTACGGTTGGGGAAGACGTCTCCTCCTTGATCCAGCAAGGGGAGGGAGAGGTTGATGGAGATCCAGCAGCACAACGGCGTGGTGGTGGAAGTAGCGGTGACCTCGGCAGGGCTTCGCCAAGCTCAGCGAGAGGGAGAGGTGTTGCAGAGGGAGAGGCAGGCGCCAGGAGCAGGGGTGTGCAGCCCTCCCTCCCCCCTCGTTATATAGGGGTCTAGGGGGGCGCCGGCCCCTTGAGATCCCATCTCATGGGGGGGGGCAAGGGGGGACTTGCCCCCAAAGTCAAGTGGGGCGCCCCCCGACCCCTAGTGTTTCCAACCCTAGGCGCAGGGGAGGCCCAAGGGGGGCGCACCAGCCCACCAGGGGCTGGTTCCCCTCCCCACTTCAGCCCATGGGGCCCTCCAGGATAGGTGGCCCCACCCGGTGGACCCCCGGGACCCTTCCGGTGGTCCCGGTACAATACCGATGACCCCTGAAACTTTCCCGGTGGCCGAAACTGGACTTCCTATATACAATTCTTTACCTCTGGACCATTCCGGAACTCCTCATGACGTCCGGGATCTCATCCGGGACTCTGAACAACTTTTGGATTACCGCATACTAATATCTCTACAACCCTAGCGTCACCGAACCTTAAGTGTGTAGACCCTACGGGTTCAGGAGACACGCAGACATGACCGAGACGACTCTCCGGTAAATAACCAACAGCGGGATCTGGATACCCATGTTGGCTCCCACATGCTCCTCGATGATCTCATCGGATGAACCATGATGTCGAGGATTCAAGTAATCCCGTATACAATTCCCTTTGTCAATCGGTACGTTACTTGCCCGAGATTCGATCGTCGGTATCCCAATACCTCGTTCAATCTCGTTACCGGCAAGTCACTTTACTCGTACCGTAATGCATGATCCGGTGACCAAACACTTGGTCACATTGAGCTCATTATGATGATGCATTATCGAGTGGGCCCAGAGATACCTCTCCGTCATACGGAGTGACAAATCCCAGTCTCGATCCGTGTCAACCCAACAGACACTTTCAGAGATACCTGTAGTATACCTTTGTAGCCACCCAGTTACGTTGTGACGTTTGGTACACCCAAAGCACTCCTAGGGCATCCGGGAGTTACACGATCTCATGGTCTAAGGAAATGATACTTAACATTGGAAAAGCTCTAGCAAACGAACTACACGATCTTGTGCTATGCTTAGGATTGGGTCTTGTCCATCACCTCATTCTCCCAATGATGTGATCCCGTTATCAATGACATCCAATGTCCATGGCCAGGAAACCGTGACCATCTATTGATAAACGAGCTAGTCAACTAGAGGCTCACTAGGGACATGTTGTGGTCTACGTATTCACACATGTATTACGATTTCTGGATAACACAATTATAGCATGAATAATAGACAATTATCATGAATGAGGAAATATAATAATAACCATTTTATTATTGCCTCTAGGGCATATTTCCAACAGTCTCCCACTTGCACTAGAGTCAATAATCTAGTTACATTGTGATGAATCGAACACCCATAGAGTTCTGGTGTTGATCATGTTTTGCTCGCGGAAGAGGTTTAGTCAACGGATCTGCGACATTCAGATCCGTATGCACTTTGCAAATATCTATGTCTCCATCTTGAACATTTTCACGAATGGAGTTGAAGCGACGCTTGATGTGCCTGGTCTTCTTGTGAAACCTGGGCTCCTTGGCAAGGGCAATGGCTCCAGTGTTGTCACAGAAGAGGGTGATTGGCCCCGACGCATTGGGTATGACTCCTAGGTCGGTGATGAACTCCTTCATCCAGATTGCTACATGTGCTGCCTCCGAGGCTGCCATGTACTCCGCTTCACATGTAGATCCCGCCATGACGCTTTGCTTGCAACTGCACCAGCTGACTGCCCCACCATTCAAAATAAACACGTACCCGGTTTGTGACTTAGAGTCATCCAGATCTGTGTCGAAGCTAGCGTCGACGTAACCCTTTACGACGAGCTCTTCGTCACCTCCATATACGAGAAACATATCCTTAGTTCTTTTCAGGTACTTCAGGATATTCTTGACCGCTGTCCAGTGTTCCATGCCGGGATTACTTTGGTACCTTCCTACCAAACTCACGGCAAGGTTTACATCAGGTCTGGTACACAGCATGACATACATGATAGACCCTATGGCTGAGGCATAGGGGGCGACACTCATCTTTTCTCTATCTTCTGCCGTGGTCGGACATTGAGCCGAGCTCAATTTCATACCTTGCAACACAGGCAAGCACCCCTTCTTGGACTGATCCATATTGAACTTCTTCAATATCTTATCAAGGTATGTGCTTTGTGAAAGACCTATGAGGCGTCTCGATCTATCTCTATAAATCTTGATGCCTAATATGTAAGCAGCTTCTTCAAGGTCCTTCATTGAAAAACACTTATTCAAGTAGGCCTTAATGCTGTCCAAAAGCTCTATATCATTTCCCATCAAAAGTATGTCATCCACATATAATATGAGAAATGCTACAGAGCTCCCACTCACTTTCTTGTAAATGCAGGCTTCTCCATAAGTCTGCATGAACCCAAACGCTTTGATCATTTCATTAAAGCGAATGTTCCAACTCCGAGATGCTTGCACCAGCCCATAGATGGAGCGCTGGAGCTTGCATACCCTGTTAGCATTCTTAGGATCAACAAAACCTTCCGGCTGCATCATATACAGTTCTTCCTTAAGATGGCTGTTAAGGAATGCCGTTTTGACGTCCATTTGCCATAACTCATAATCATAGTATGCGGCAATTGCTAACATGATTCAGACGGACTTCAGCTTCGCTACGGGAGAGAAGGTCTCATCGTAGTCAACTCCTTGAACTTGTCGATAACCCTTAGCGACAAGTCGAGCTTTATAGATGGTAACATTACCATCCGCGTCCGTCTTCTTCTTAAAGATCCATTTGTTTTCTATCGCTCGCCGATCATCGGGCAAGTCTGTCAAAGTCCATACTTTGTTTTCATACATGGATCCTATCTCGGATTGCATGGCTTCAAGCCATTTGTTGGAATATGGGCCCGCCATTGCTTCTTCATAGTTCGAAGGTTCACCATTGTCTAACAACATGATTTCCAGGACAGGGTTGCCATACCAATCTGGTGTGGAACGTGTCCTCGTGGACCTACGAAGTTCAGTAGTAACTTGATCCGAAGTACCTTGATCATCATCATTAATTTCCTCTCTAGTCGGTGCAGGCACCACAGGAACATCTTCCTGAGCTGCGCTACTTTCTGGTTCAAGAGGTAGTACTTCATCAAGTTCCACTTTCCTCCCACTTACTTCTTTCGAGAGAAACTCTTTCTCCAAAAAGGACCCGTTCTTGGCAACAAAGATCTTGCCTTCGGATCTGAGGTAGAAGGTATACCCAATGGTTTCCTTAGGGTATCCTATGAAGACGCATTTTTCCGACTTGGGTTCGAGCTTTTCAGGTTGAAGTTTCTTGATATAAGCATCGCATCCCCAAACTTTTAGAAACGACAGCTTAGGTTTCTTCCCAAACCATAATTCATACGGTGTCGTCTCAACAGATTTAGACGGTGCCCTATTTAAAGTGAATGTAGCTGTCTCTAGAGCGTATCCCCAAAATGATAGCGGTAAATCGGTGAGTGACATCATAGATCGCACCATATCCAATAGAGTGCGATTACGACGTTCGGACACACCGTTACGCTGAGGTGTTCCAGGCGGCGTGAGTTGTGAAACGATTCCACATTTCCTTAAGTGCGTACCAAATTCGTGACTTAAATATTCTCCCCCATGATCTGATCATAAGAACTTTATCTTTCGGTCACGTTGATTCTCTACCTCATTCTGAAATTCCTTGAACTTTTCAAAGGTCTCAGACTTGTGTTTCATCAAGTAGACATACCCATATCTACTCAAGTCATCAGTGAGAGTGAGAACATAACGATAGCCTCCGCGAGCCTCAACGCTCATTGGACCGCACACATCAGTATGTATGATTTCCAATAAGTTGGTTGCTCGCTCCATTGTTCCGGAGAACGGAGTCTTGGTCATTTTGCCCACGAGGCATGGTTCGCATGTGTCAAATGATTCATAATCGAGAGACTCTAAAAGTCCATCAGCATGGAGCTTCTTCATGCGCTTGACACCAATGTGACCAAGGCGGCAGTGCCACAAGTATGTGGGACTATCGTTATCAACATTACATCTTTTGGTATTCACACTATGAATATGTCTAACATCACGTACGAGATTCATTAAGAATAAACCATTGACCAGCGGGGCATGACCATAAAACATATCTCTCATATAAATAGAACAACCATTATTCTCGGATTTAAATGAGTAGCCATCTCGTATTAAACGAGATCCAGATACAATGTTCATGCTCAAAGCTGGCACTAAATAACAATTATTGAGGTTTAAAACTAACCCCGTAGGTAAATGTAGAGGTAGCGTGCCGACGGCGATCACATCGACCTTGGAACCATTCCCGACGCGCATCGTCACCTCGTCCTTCGCTAGTCTCTGCTTATTCCGCAGCTCCTGCTTTGAGTTACAAATATGAGCAACCGCACCGGTATCAAATACCCAGGAGCTACTACGAGTACTGGTAAGGTACACATCAATTACATGTATATCACATATACCTTTAGTGTTGCCGGCCTTCTTGTCTGCTAAGTATTTGGGGCAGTTCTGCTTCCAGTGTCCCTTTCCCTTGTAATAAAAGCACTCAGTCTCAGGTTTGGGTCCATTCTTTGGCTTTTTCCCGGCAACTGGTTTACCGGGCACGGCAACTCCCTTGCTGTCCTTCTTGAAGTTCTTCTTACCCTTGCCTTTCTTGAAACTAGTGGTTTTATTGACCATCAACACTTGATGTTCCTTTTTGATTTCCACCTCCGCTGATTTCAGCATTGAATATACTTCAGGAATGGTTTTCTCCATCCCCTGCATATTGAAGTTCATCACAAAGCTCTTGTAGCTTGGTGGAAGTGACTGAAGGATTCTGTCAACGACCGCGTCATCCGGGAGATTAACTCCTAGCTGAGACAAGCGGTTGTGCAACCCACACATCTTGAGTATGTGCTCACTGACAGAACTATTTTCCTCCATCTTACAACTGTAGAACTTGTCGGAGACTTCATATCTCTCGACCCGGGCATGACTTGGAAAACCATTTTCAGCTCTTCGAACATCTCATATGCTCCGTGTTGCTCAAAACGCTTTTGGAGCCCCGGTTCTAAGCTGTAAAGCATGCCGCACTGAACAAGGGAGTAATCATCAGCACGCGATTGCCAAGCGTTCATAACGTCTTGGTTCTCTGGGATGGGTGCATCACCTAGCGGTCCTTCTAGGACATATGCTTTCTTGGCAGCTATGAGGATGATCCTCAGGTTCCGGACCCAGTCCGTATAGTTCTGCCATCATCTTTCAGCTTGGTTTTCTCTAGGAATGCGTTGAAGTTGAGGTTGACATGAGCGTTGGCCATTTGATCTACAAGACATTTTGCAAATGTTTTAGACTAAGTTCATGATATTTAAGTTCATCTAATCAAATTATTTTAATGAACTCTCACTCAGATTAGACATCCCTCTTGTCATCTAAGTGATACATGATCCGACTCAACTAGACCGTGTCCGATCATCACGTGAGACGGACTAGTCATCATCGGTGAACATCTCCATGTTGATCGTATCTTCCATATGACTCCTGTTCGACCTTTCGGTCTCTTGTGTTCCGAGGCCATGTCTGTACATGCTAGGCTCGTCAAGTCAACCTAAGTGTATTGCATGTGTAAATCTATCTTACACCCGTTGTATGTGAACGTTAGAATCTATCACACCCGATCATCACGTGGTGCTTCGAAACAACGAACTTTCGCAACGGCGCACAGTTAGGGGGAACACTTTCTTGAAATTATTATAAGGGATCATCTTATTTACTACCGTCGTACTAAGAAAATAAGAAGCAAAACATGATAAACATCACATGCAATCAAATATTGACATGATATGGCCAATATCATATTGCTCCTTTGATCTCCATCTTCGGGGCGCCATGATCATCTTCGTCACCGGCATGACACCATGATCTCCATCATCGTGTCTTCATGAAGTTGTCACGCCAACGATTACTTCTGCTTCTATGGCTAACGTGTTTAGCAATAAAGTAAAGTAATTTACATGGTGTTATTCAATGACACGCAGGTCATACAAAAATAAAGACAACTCCTATGGCTCCAGCCGGTTGTCATACTCATCGACATGCAAGTCGTGATTCCTATTACAAGAACATGATCAATCTCATACATCACATATATTTCATTCATCACATCCTTTTGGCCATATCACATCACAAGGCATATGCTGCAAAAACAAGTTAGACGTCCTCTAATGGTTGTTGCATGTTTTTACGTGGCTTCTATAGGTTTCTAGCAAGAACGTTTCTTACCTACGTAAAACCACAACGTGATATGCCAATTTCTATTTACCCTTCATAAGGACCCTTTTCATCGAATCCGTTCCGACTAAAGTGGGAGAGACAGACACCCGCTAGCCACCTTATGCAACTAGTGCATGTCAGTCGGTGGAACCTGTCTCACGAAGCGTACGTGTAAGGTCGGTCCGGGCCGCTTCATCCCACGATGCCGCTGAAACAAGATAAGACTAGTAGTGGCAAGAAAATTGACAACATCTACGCCCACAACAAGTCTGTGTTCTACTCGTGCATAGAAACTACGCATAAACCTGGCTCATGATGCCACTGTTGGGGAACGTTGCAGAAAATAAAAATTTTCTACGCTTCACCAAGATCAATCTATGGAGTCATCTAGCAACGAGAGAGAGGAGTGCATCTACATACCCTTGTAGATCGCGAGCGGAAGCGTTCAAGAGAACGGGGTTGAGGGAGTCGTACTCGTCGTGATCCAAATCACCGAAGATCCTAGTGCCGAACGGACAACACCTCCGCGTTCAACACACGTACGGTTGGGGAAGACGTCTCCTCCTTCTTGATCCAGCAAGGGGAGGGAGAGGTTGATGGAGATCCAGCAGCACAACGGCGTGGTGGTGGAAGTAGCGGTGATCTCGGCACGGCTTCGCCAAGCTCAGCGAGAGGGAGAGGTGTTGCAGAGGGAGAGGGAGGCGCCAGGAGCAGGGGTGTGCAGCCCTCCCTCCCTGCTCTTTATATAGGGGTCCAGGGGGCGCCGGCCCCGTGAGATCCCATCTCATGGGGGGGGGGCAAGGGGGGACTTGCCCCCCAAGTCAAGTGGGGCGCCCCCACCCCTAGGGTTTCCAACCCTAGGCGCAGGGGAGGCCCAAGGGGGGGCGCACCAGCCCACCAGGGGCTGGTTCCCCTCCCCACTTCAGCCCATGGGGCCCTCCGGGATAGGTGGCCCCACCCGATGGACCCCCGGGACCCTTCCGGTGGTCCCGGTACAATACCGGTGACCCCCGAAACTTTCCCGGTGGCCGAAACTGGACTTCCTATATACAATTCTTTACCTCCAGACCATTCCGGAACTCCTCATGACGTCCGGGATCTCATCCGGGACTCCGAACAACTTTCGGGTTACCGCATACTAATATCTCTACAACCCTAGCATCACCGAACCTTAAGTGTGTAGACCCTACGGGTTCGGGAGACACACAGACATGACCGAGACGACTCTCCGGTCAATAACCAACAGCGGGATCTGGATAACCATGTTGGCTCCCACATGCTCCTCGATGATCTCATCGGATGAACCACGATGTCGAGGATTCAAATAATCCCGTATACAATTCCCTTTGTCAATCGGTACGTTACTTGCCCGAGATTCGATCGTCGGTATCCCAATACCTCGTTCAATCTCGTTACCGGCAAGTCACTTTACTCGTACCGTAATGCATGATCCCGTGACCAAACACTTGGTCACATTGAGCTCATTATGATGATGCACTATCGAGTGGGCCCAGAGATACCTCTCCGTCATACGGAGTGACAAATCCCAGTCTCGATCCGTGTCAACCCAACAGACACTTTCAGAGATACCTGTAGTATACCTTTTTAGCCACGCAGTTACGTTGTGACGTTTGGTACACCCAAAGCACTCCTACGACATCTGGGAGTTACATGATCTCATGGTCTAAGGAAATGATACTTGACATATGAAAAGCTCTAGCAAACGGACTACACGATCTTGTGCTATGCTTAGGATTGGGTCTTGTCCATCACATCATTCTCCCAATGATGTGATCCCATTATCAATGACATCCAATGTCCATGGCCAGGAAACCGTGACCATCTATTGATAAACGAGCTAGTCAACTAGAGGCTCACTAGGGACATGTTGTGGTATATGTATTCACACATGTATTACGATTTCCGGATAACACAATTATAGCATGAATAATAGACAATTATCATGAACGAGGAAATATAATAATAACCATTTTATTATTGCCTCTAGGGCATATTTCCAACAGTCTCCCACTTGCACTAGAGTCAATAATCTAGTTACATTGTGATGAATCGAACACCCAAAGAGTTCTGGTGTTGATCATGCTTTGCTCGCGGAAGAGGTTTAGTCAACGGATCTGCGACATTTAGATCCGTATGCACTTTGCAAATATCTATGTCTCCATCTTGAACATTTTCACGAATGGAGTTGAAGCGACGCTTGATGTGTCTGGTCTTCTTGTGAAACCTGGGCTCCTTGGCAAGGGCAATGGCTCCAGTGTTGTCACAGAAGAGGGTGATTGGCCCCGACGCATTGGGTATGACTCCTAGGTCGGTGATGAACTCCTTCATCCAGATTGCTTCATGTGCTGCCTCCGAGGCTGCCATGTACTCCGCTTCACATGTAGATCCCGCCACGACGCTTTTCTTGCAACTGCACCAGCTGACTGCCCCACCATTCAAAATAAACACGTACCTGGTTTGTGACTTAGAGTCATCCAGATCTGTGTCGAAGCTAGCGTCGACGTAACCCTTTACGACGAGCTCTTCGTCACCTCCATATACGAGAAACATATCCTTAGTTCTTTTTAGGTACTTCAGGATATTCTTGACCGCCGTAACGAATTTGACTGTTTTGTCCTTGAGGAAGTTCCTAAAATCTTGGCACTCAACGTCGGCATGGCATATGTGGTAGACAAAGCGAACGTTATGTACGCAAACCTGGATCACGGCGGGCTTCTTCCTCTCTTTGTCCTTTAGATCCTTCTCTCGTCCCACGACTGTGGTGTACTCAACATCTAGCCCAGCGACCCACTCATCATGTGAGTTTTCGAACATGCATCTGAAGCGAGAAAGGCATCCTTTCACCGTCGCGGAAGTACGGGTGTAGATGACGTCGAACTCATCGCCGGTGATGGTTCTAACCTTGTACTCACCGCCGATCAGGAAGATTTGGGACGCCATGGATTTGGGAGGAGGGTTAGGATTAGTGGAACTGCCGTAATGTGAATGGACGGGACAACTAGGAGCGAACCGCCGTAGTATTAAAGGACGTGTGGGAAAGAGTAGGAGCGAACTGCCAGCGTGCGAACGGCAGGGTAGTGGCTTTCCATTCTCCCATGATACGGGCTTCCGAGAGCCCTTGGATCGGAGATCGAACGGTTGCATGGCGTGATTCTAGACCAATGGGTGAATATCCTATCCTGGAGGGTTATTCTGCAAATTTTCAGCAACTTAGCATGCGACCGTTTGATCTCAGATCCAAGGGCTGCCAGCAGCCCGTATCATGGTCGTGCCTACCACGACCGTCGCGTCGCTCGCGCGGTCGCGCCCTTGGAGATTTAACACGGTGCGTTAGGCTATCTGATGTTGGCATGTCATACATAGTCATCACTTAGTCACTCATACTACAACAAGGTTGGCTATAAGTGTATTTTTTTACTCCTCTCTATCTCTTTCTTCGTACTCCCTCCGTCCCATAATATAAGAACGTTTTTGACACTAGCTAGTGTAGTGTCAAAAACGTTCTTATATAATGGGACACAAGGAGTACTAGTATTTATTGCATTTGCCAAGGACTGACCTCTTCCAATGAAATGGTGTTGCTAAGTTGGCTTCATTTAATTAGCTATAGACTCAAAATTGTCTTTTCACCTAGGTACACGCGCTTAGCACCGTTTCTTCCTTGGGTCACCAAACTAGTCTCTCTCTTCTTGATTAACTTGCCACATCAGACTCTATGCCTATGTGGCAAGCTTAAGCACCTGTAGGAGCAAGTAAGTACAATAGTGCGCTTTGCCGCTTTACAATGCATTTTTGCATATGTGGAGGAAAGAGAGGCAAGGAAAAAGTGGAGAAGTGGGCTCTCATGCAAGTGCGAGCCTCTACTACTACATGGTGGAGCATTGGGAGAGGCACCTGTATGGAGGTGGTCAGGAATCAGGAGACTCACGCCGGTCGTAGCGCCGCAGTTAAAATGATAATGGCAAGTCAAATCACGGGGCCCCACCTGTCCAGCAGTAACTCGCTGTCAAATCACACAGCCCTACGTTTGCAGCAGCCTACTCCCTCGTCTTCTCGCGTCTCTGTCGAACCGACTAGGCGGAGCTGTCCCGCCGCCTACCGGGCAGGAAAAGCCCCGCCCTCGACTTTTAAATAGTATACAGTATACTAATTTTGTATCCATGGATTGCGCCCGCGCATGGAGCAAAGCATCTAGAAAACGGCGGTACACATGTACGGAGTATACAGCACGCACGTCGCGTTCGCGTCGCACCCCAGACGGTCGGTCGGTCTGGCACGCTGCTCTTCGAATGGAACGCGCGTCATATTGCGCACACACATGTGGGACGACAATTGAGAACCGACCATAGGCACACTCCCCGGCCCCGCAAGTCGGGTGACTTAATAGAAGAGGGAGACGAGCGATAGTACTAGAGAAGTGTTGTACTACGTTGGTGCCTAGACGATCCCTGCAAGACACGGAAGATCAGTTCGTCCATGCATGTGACCAGACTCCAGCAGACACGCCTGGATTGGCTATCGTCTACATATCGTGCAGGCTGTGTTGTACATGGCTGTAGTTGTGGTGAGAAATCTAAAAAAGGTTTCTTGTCATCTCGCAAAATTATGTGTCATGTGCTTCGGATCACTGCGAGGGTTAACAACGACAACTGAGTTGGGCTAGTCATTGGGGGCACATGCACGAACAGTGACTACTCGGCTGCCATCTAGGTCAAGCCGGCTATGTTAATTAGGACATCTATCGACGGACCCCTTTTCTACGAGTTTATCTTTAATTTGAGCTTTGTTCCTCGTCTAGTTTGTCCGTCGGGATTCATGTTGTCTCCTTTGGGCAGTGAGGTTATGATTTCTTGTCATGTGGCATTTTTTCGTGTTATATGTTATAATCCGGCGCTTCAGATCAAAATGACGACAACTGCGCCTCCGGGCCACGTGCATGAAGACTTCTCAACAGTCATTGACGAGGTCAAGCCGGCTCCGGTAGACAAAAGAAAGCTAAGTACTACTCCACTATATAGGCAGGAGCCTCCGCGCTTGCTTGCTAGTGTTGCTCTCTTCACACCGTCTCGGCCTCTCCAGATCTAAACACGACAGCGGTGGCCACACACACACTCTCTCTCTGCTCACCGCTGGTCACAGATCCAGCCGGATCCTCTCCGCCGGGGAAGGTGAGAAGGTGCAACGTTCACGCGGTCGTCCTCGGCGACGGTTCTTACCCACTGCTGGGCACGTCCCGATCAGCCTGCCTTGCCGTTCTCTCCAAAGCACCGCTGGCGAGGGAGGGCCTCCGACCTCTTCTTCCTCGCTGCCGTAGTGTAGGCAGATCCGGCCTCCCGCCGCCCACCTAGCGACATCCCGGCGACCATCAGGTATAACTTCCTTCGAAACCGGCCTTGCTCTACTTCCCGAGCTCCTGACGTCGCTGCATTTGTAACTTTTACTATTTCTCAGGCCCCCTCGTAGATAGGATCGGTCGGCTGTTTGAAAACCACCTAATTTTTTTACGTTTAAGAGGTAAAACTAGTTCATGCACTCAAATCTAGTACTACTTTGTTCAAACAAGGAAGAAAGGGGGTGGGGTGGGGGAGGATTTGTTACCTGAATCTAGGACTTGGTCGAAAGAGGAAATAATGGGGGCGAAAAGTAGCAGAGACTGGCTATCCAACTGGTCTCTAGGTCTAATAGGGAAATAAAGGGAAACGCAGTACAAACTCAATATAAACCCGATCTATTGGTTGAAAAAGGAAAGAAAGTGGGGACTGGGGGACAAGTCAACAGAGTAAGTCCAGCACTAGATTTGCTAGCCTCACACAGTCACCTGCTCGACCCTAGTGTCACTGATAAAATGAAGTAATAATACAGTTAAAATAGAGCGAGTGTCATCTCTATCATTTCCTTTCCAATGTAGATAAAGAAAGTGCTTCTCTTTGTTAAAGTATGTTTCATCAACTAGTCCCATTGTTAATGTTTAAGCGTTTATGCAAACTGGGGTGCTTAATTTTAGTTGATATGTACAAAAATAGAGATTTGAATGTCTCAAGGCGCCTCCTTGTACTATTGTTGTACACTGATGTTCATCACTGGCAGAAGGTGTATCTGGGAGACTTGGGACGATGTCCAGTATGAGGCGTACCGTATGAGGCGTCGCAGGGCCCATCTCGCCCTCGCAGCATGGCATACTATGATACTATCACAATATTTTATTCTATTTATTTTGTGTGTTTCATCAACTAGTGCCACTATAATGTAATCACGCTTTTTCATTATCTATGCAAACAGGGTTATTCAGCTGCATTTTGGTGGAACTGCACAAATGTACGTATGGAACCGGCATATATGCAGAGTGCGAGGTGTGCCAAGTAAAAATTACCAACACCAACCATGCTGCATGCACGCATTGGCATCCACCACAACCAGTGGGATGTGTGGCGCTCTCTGTGGATGGATATTTCTCGGCAGCAAATCCTCTAACCAAATACTAGTAGCTTATATTGGCAGTTTTCTAGGGAGTACTCTTTTCTGAAAGAAGCACCAATCTATTTTTCTTTATTTGTACACTGTGTCACAACTTTGACCCAAAGGTCCAGAGCTATTTTAGGGTGATTGGCGTAGTACTCGGAGACTGATTGTAAGCATGATTTTCATTAGCTGTCACACTGATTGTAAGCATGAGCAGGTGGAAGATTAGGTTAGTGCGAATCTTACCTTAAACCTACCGCCGCCGTTGAAACGAGGCGAGCGTCGAGGGAACCATGGAGAACGTCAGGGAAGCGACGTCGCGCCATCCGGCCTCCTCTTGCGGTGGGAGAACGGATACTCCTGTGGCTCCGGCTGGCTCTGCACCCTCACGAACGACACACCATACTCGATCGATTTGTTATCCTCTGGGTCCTCGACCTTCGACCTGTACGCCCACCACCTCCGCCTGACTGTCGCCTCGGGCGAATCTGTCTGCTCCATCGCCCATAGGAGATACTCGATGAACTCGGAGGACTGCGGCGTGACTGCCGCCGAGGAGTACATGTACATCGCCGCCCTCATCGCCGCCGTCTCGCTCTTTCGCATACATTGCCACATGGCCCGCACCGTCCTCGAAATCTCCCACTCATTGTCAAACCAACTAAGGATCTCCTTCAACCTGGCTAACTTTGCCTGGTCGCCGCCGACGATCTGCCTGATTCGTTGCTGCATCCTCTCCATAGATGTCGTTCTGAGTGGTCCGGTGCTAGCTTTGGAAGATGGGAGGAGAGACGGTGGTCTTGCAATAGAGAAGAGGGAGAGGAGAGGAGGTGGTTTTGGAATGGAGATGATGGAGAGGAGAGGAGGTGGTTTTGCAATGGAGAGAAGATCAGAAGAGGGAGAGGCGAGACGGTGGTTTTGGAATGGAGATGATGGAGAGGAGAGGAGGTGGTTTTGCAATGGAGAGAAGATCAGAAGAGGGAGAGGCGAGACGGTGGTTTTGGAATGGAGATGATGGAGAGGAGAGGAGGTGGTTTTAGAATGGAGGTGATGGAGAGGAGAGGAGGTGGTTTTGCAATGGAGAAGATCAGAAGAGGGAGAGGCGAGACGGTGGTTTTGGAATGGAGATGATGGAGAGGAGAGGAGGTGGTTTTGCAATGGAGAAGATCAGAAGAGGGAGAGGCGAGACGGTGGTTTTGGAATGGAGATGATGGAGAGGAGAGGAGGTGGTTTTGCAATGGAGAAGAGGGAGAGGAGCGTGCGGCAGCGATTTAGGATTGGGCGAGAGGGCCGGCGCGCTGTGAATGGATCAAAATCAAAATCAATTTACCCTTCAATTAAGAAAGCGACCCCACATTAAATAGTCTCCCTTTTATTCTGGGTCATAATTGACCATGATTTTCGCACATAAAATATATGTTATACGTTGCAAAAATAATATAATTTGAAAGTACATTCAGATACGAACCAAACGATACAATTTTTGGTGACATGCATTCACATTTTGCTTGTCACATACAGTACGTGGTCAAACTTTGACCCAAAATACGCAAAACAACAAAAAAATACTTCCAAGACCAGCGCCGCTCTTCCGCTCTTCTCCTGTTCCAATCTAAATCCACCGCCGCTCCTCTCCTGTTCCAATCTAAATCCAGCGCCACTCCTCTCCTCTTCCATTTCAAAACCACCGCCCCTCCTCTCCTATTCCAGTCCAAAACCAGCGTCGCTCCTCTCCCGTTCTAATCCAAAACCAGCGCCGCTCCTCTCCTCTTCCATTCAAAAACCACCGCCGGCAAGTGAAGGTGCTGTGGAGAAGTAGATCGATGGAGGAGTACAACTGATACGTGAGGATCGCAGACGGCGACCCTGTGAAGCTAGCTAGGATGTTGGAGATACAGTCTTGGTTTGACAACAAGGACCAACTAGCGGCGACGGCGACATCCATGGCCAAATATCTGCAACAGAGCGAAAAGGCGGTGATACTCCCGGAGGGAGTCGCCCCGGAGTACATAGAGCTGCTCCTCTGGGCCATGGAGCAAACAGATTCACCGAATCCGATCGTGAGGGAGCGGTGGTGGGAGTATCGATCCCAGATGGAGCATCCACCAGGGATTGAAGGATCGAGCATCTACAGGGTGCCGTTTGTGAGGGTGTCCTGCCAGAGCGAGCCGGTGGAGTCTTCGTCGACCGAACCCAACTGCAAGAGGAGAAAAGCAGTTGGCCCGACGACGCTTCCCCGCCATTGTCTCCCTCGCCGTTCACATCGTCTCATGGGGCGGCTGTCTGCCGCCGAGGAATAGGAGGGGACTGCCCCCCAGCCCAATAGTTGGGCAGGTTGTGAATTGTCAGGAGGAGCTTAGGGTTGTCAGTATTTGCAGGTTGTGAATTGTGCTTTGTGTTGTGTATTTTGAGAGTACTTTCAGATATGAATGTCTTTTGAATTTAAGATTTGCAGTATTGAGCATATGAAGAATTTTATGAATTCTAGAGATCTATTTTTAGCACTTAAAAAAATGTAGTTTCATAGGAGTATAAAAGTGCAGACGAAAAGAAACTGCAAGTTTCAGTTTCAGATAAGAAACTGCAACTTTCAGAGGCAGAGCATTTATATTAACACGGCCTTTTCAAACAGGGTTAACATCATGTTGGAAGTTTTATTCGTGGTCGAAAATGGAACTACCAGCCAGTTAACATCATGCTGATCAACATTCATGCATAACACATCTTCATATGATGCACAGTCAAAATGCCCACACAATGTTGAGTGTGCGAAACACAGAGAAAACGAGGGACGGAGTTTTGGCAAGTGCTGGACGTGGTTTTGGGCTGCCCCGTCTAGGCTTTCATTTTTAACATGCGCAGCCCACGACCTCGGATGGGAGGGCCTATTTGTATTTTCTTAGGGCCGTCATGTATCGACCGGCTTATGGACCTCCCATCCGAGGTTTTATTTTTGGCAGCCAATTTATGTATTTTTTTGAAGAAAACGCGGCGGTCTGTTCTATTTTTCTATATAAGAATAGGAACGCCAGGTACAACTTATGTTTCCCTTTTAACTATATTATATATATTTAAATTATTTTATATGTTATTATATATTATTTTTATTGTCATCATATATTTAACAGATACTTACATATGTAAGAAAACAATATCCCACATCTTATTAACTTATAAAAATAATTTCTTAACAAATAAAATCCTGGTTTGTTTTGGCACGAAAATCCTAGTGATTGTGTACAAAAGCTTGGTAAGATTTAAGGACGAATGTAATAATATCACTTATTATTTAAATATATTTATAACAAAATGCTCAACCCTTTTTTATTTTTTGATAACATTGCTGGCCCAACCCAACATTATAATTAGAATCAGCCCAGCAAAATCGTGTATCTAGGTAAAGTGCAAATGGCCTGTAATTTTTTAGGAAATAAAATAAATGGGCCGCATGAAAGCTACATTAATTGTTCACCCAGCCTAGCTAATGGCTGTAATTCAAAAAAAATATCAAATTGATTGTAAATTCTACCGCGCAAAAAAAAGACTGTAAATTCTGAAAAATGGGTTGAATACGTGCCACATTTTTGGAGGCTGAAATGTGGGCCAATAGGTCGAAGCCAACGCAAGTCGTTGTAAATTTAGTCAACAAATGATTCTGACATGTTAGCCGTTGGATTTACATCCAACGACCGGCATCCATCTTCAATCTCTCGTCTTCTTCCTCCAGCGCCGCCGGGACCACCTCCCGCCTCCTGCTGCTAGCAGCTCTGCTTAGCACGCTTCGCTATGAAGCACTACTCCACCGTTGGCCAGGCCATCCCTCCAACCCTCCACACCTCCTGTTCTTCTCCACCGACTGCCGAACCACACTGCACTAGAACCAGTTAACCCTCGTACACCTCTCCGTCTGCGACTCTACTCCCGCGTCTTCCCATCTCCGGCTCGTTGCTGTCCGGGGCCTCGCCATCGTCCACCACCTTGGATGCGCTCGGCGCGGCGTGGTCAACATGGTCAACGAACGACACCATCGGAAGTAGGCTGTGCGTGGAGAGGCTGACAGCTGGGTCCACGGCCGCACACAAGGAAATGCCTCCTTATTATGTGCAAAATAATGATTCCTCCACCTGACATCTGGGACCCACCGGAAGGGCCTCTGTATTTCGCGAAAAAAACGTGCCCCCCGCTGACTTGTCGGACCCACCAGCTATCTTCGCACGCAAGGAAGTTCCTCCTTATTATGCACAAAAAAATGAATACTCCCCCTGCCAGCTGGAACCCAGCATACTGGGAGGCTGACTTGTGGGCCTACCAAGTTGACGGGGACGGAGGGCTTTGTCAACTTAGTCAATATGAACGATTCTAGCTCCTGTTACCGTACAATGTTCATCCAACGGTTGTAGTGCTTCTTCAACCTCTGGTCTTCTTGCTCCAGCCGCCCAAACCAGCGCCGGTCGTGCCGCGTGCTCCTACCTCCCGTGGCCGGCTGTGATGCCGCGGAGGCCTCACCGCCCCCTACTATCCCACCGCTGGCCAGGCCATCCCTCTACTCACCCACACCCCCTGTTAATCTACGGCGACAGCAGCCTCACACCGCAGTCGAACCAGTGAACCCTCGTACTCCTCTTCGCATGGGCATCCACTGCTGCGTCTTCCCCGGCTCCGAGTCGTCCCCTTCCTAGGCCTCGCCGTCGTCCACCGCCGTGGTGCTCTCGGCGCGGCGTGGTGAACGTGGTCAAGGAACGACTTCCATCGGACGTGGACTGTACGTGGAGAGGCTGACAGCTGGGTCCACGGCCGCAGCAAGGAAGTGCCTCCTTATTACGCGGAAAATAATGATTCCTCCACCTGACAGCGGGGACCCACCGGACGGGCCACCGTATTTCGTGAAAAAAAGTTTCCCCCTGACTGCTGGGACCCACCAGCTACATCTTCGCACGCAAGGAAGTGCGTCCGGGCAAAAAAACGATTCGCCCCCCTGACTGCTGGGACCCACCAGCTACATCTTCGCATGCAAGGAAGTGCGTCCGGGCAAAAAAAAACGATTCGCCCCCCTGACTGCTGGGACCCACCAACTACATCTTCGCACGCAAAGGAAGTGCGTCCGGGCAAAAAAAACGATTCGCCCCTCTGACTGCTGGGACCCACCAGCTACAATTTTGCACGCAAGGAACTGCCTGACAGTCGGGACCCACCTGGTCGAAGCGTACGTAGAGTTGTCATTCTGGTCGCGAACTTGTACGTACATATATACTGGTCGATGTAGAGGCGTGCACGTGTCGTAGTAGAGGCGCGTACGTGTCGTAGTAGAGGCGCGCACGTAGCATGTACACGTACGTACAGCGGCCAGGGTGCAAGAAAGAAAATACGGCCACGTATGTGTACATACGGGCGGGGTCTCAAACGCCTAGTCGCGCATATGTACGGCGAGGGCTCGTGTTCATGGGGAGGCAACGGAATGCGTCGTGTTCATGGGGAGGCAACGGAATGCGTCGTGTTCATGGGGAGGCAACGGAATGCGTCGTGTTCATCGGGAGGCAACGGAACGCGTGGGAGCCAACCGGCTTGGACGGAACAGGTGATGGAAACGAGGCCTGGCGTACCGCAGAACGGAGGAAACGGACCTCCTACGGTCGAAACAGGGGTCCTGTTGATCGGGAGGGGTGTGGTGTACCGCAAAACGGACGAAACGGACCTCCTACGGTCGAAACGGGGGTCCTGTTGATCGGGAGGGGTGTGGCGTACCGCAAAACGGACGAAACGGACTTGTGTTGGAGCGCTACGGTCGAAACGGGGGGGAGGGTGTGGCGTACCGCAAAACGGGACTCCACGGGATACTGTTCATCTCCACCGTCGACCTCCTCCAGCCTCCACGGGCTACCGTTGACCTCCTCCAGCCTCCACGGGCTCCTGTTCATCCAGCCTCCACCGTGCGCTACTCCACCGGCTACTGTTCAACCACCCCTCCACGGGCACCCCTCCACCGTCTACTGTTCATCCAGCCCTCCACACCACGGGGTCCTGTTCAACCACCCCTCCACGGCCACCCCTCCACTGTCTACTGTTCATCCAGCCCTCCACACCACGGGCTCCTGTTCATCCAGAGGCAACGCCACCGCTCACTGTTCATCCAACCCCCCCACCCCCCGCAACGCTCACTGTTCATCCCAGAGGCAGCATCGATCGGCTTCAGTTAGCAGCAGTAGTGAAGGAATCGCTCCATCGAGTTCAGTTAACAGCCATCGATCGATCGCTCGGGTTCAGTAACGCGTAGCCTGCAGTGCAATCGCTCGGGTTCAGTTAGAGCCCAACGCCTCGCTCGGCTTCAGTTAGAGCCAACGCCTCGCACACACGCGCGTACCTGTACGAGAGAAACGGGCATCGCTCTCCCACCGTAACCGGCAACTCCCCGAAATTTTCCTCCCCCTCGCTTCTACCACGGTTTTTTCCGTCATGGACGGCCCAAAGAATGTCATGCAGCTGCGTCTCCGGCCCGCCCAGGACAAAAAGCCCATTTTTTGTCATGATTTTTTGTCATAGAAGTAGGAGCCCACCACATCTATGATGATACCGGGTTTTGTGACAATTATCGTCATAGGAGTGTCATATGTATGACAGAAAAAAATTCGTTCGGCCCAAAATGTCACGGATGTGTCTTTTTTTTGTAGTGCCCACCTCTACCGGGATGGAGCCACCTGCCCCTTCAGCCCCCATCTCCGAACAGTATCATAAGTAATGTAACAGTATAAAATATATAGCATATGCCCGTGATCACCTCCCGAGTGATCACGGTCCAGTAGTATAGCATGGCTGACGGACAAGAATGTAGGGCCACTGATGGAATACTAGCATCCTATACTAAGCATTTAGGATTGCAGGTAAGGGTAACAACTGTAGCAACAATGACAGGCTATGCAACAGAATAGGAGTAACCGAACAGTAACATGCTACACTAATCTAATGCAAGCAATAGAGAGAAGAATAGGTGATATCTTGTGATCAAGGGGGGGCTTGCCTGGTTGCTCTGGCAAGAAGGAGGGTTCGTCAACTTCGTAGTCGAACTGGGCAGTAGCAGCGTCGGTCTCAAGGTCTACCGAGGAGGAAGAGGGGGGAAGAAACAGTAAATACGGAGCACACAAGGCATCACAGAACATAACATGGCAATAAGCGGTGCTAGGGGTGACCTAACGCGGTAGGAGGTGATACCGGCGAAGGGTGGAGACAACCGGGAAAGTATCCCCGGTGTTTGGCGTTTTCGGACAGATGAACCGGAGGGGGAAAGTTGCGTGTTCTCTATGCTAGGGACGCGTGGCAGACGAACGGGCTGCGAAACTGGATTAGTCTCGTCGTTCTGAGCAACTTTCATGTACAAAGTTTTTTCATCCGAGCTACGATTTATTTTATATTAATTTTTAAAGTTTTAATTCATTTTCTAGAATTAACAAATTTAATTTAATTAATTAATTCTAATTTAAACAATGAAACACTTTTACACTCAGACTGAGCCAGCCACAGTCAGTGACATGTGGGGCCAGTCCAAGTCAACAGCACAGTCAGCATTTGACTTGGTCATCCAGTGAATAGTGCAAGTGGGTCCGTGTGTCATAGACAGTTCCTTTTAACAAGGTTTTAATTTAGGTTTAATTAACGGGGGACCCACTGTCAGTGTCTGATTAATTAACGGGTTAATTTTAACTTATAAAACAGTTTAATTAAGCGCGGGGCCTACATGTCAGTGAGAGTTTTAGGGTTAGGCTTAGTGGCTAGTTAGCTGGTTAATGACCTGGGCCCACCGGTCAGTGGCCCAGGCGACAGTTTAGACCGCTGCGCGCGTCCAACGAGGCAGGGTGTGGCGGTGTGCTATAGGGGCGCAAGCGACCCACCGGAATGCGCCCCCCGCGACCAAATGGGCCTCTACGACCACCCACAGAACCAACGCGGCGCGGCACGCGCAGGGGTGCGAGTGGTTCATGTGGAGACGGCCAAAGGTGGCGATGACGACATCGGACGGCAGTGACGACACAACCTCAGCTACATCCGAGCTACGGGGCGAGGCGAGAAGGGGGAGAGGCCACACAGGACCGGGAGCTCACAGTGAGCTCGGGAGCGCGCCCGACGAAGACGGAGAAGCAGTGGTGGTGGTGGTGGGTCGTCGATGACGACCGGCGGGGCAGCGGAGGTAGACGCGGCTGGTCCGCCGTGGTAGGGGTTCGGCGGAGCCCCGGCGAGGTCCGGCGGTGAAGAGCTGGCCGGGATGAGCGACGACCGACGAGCGTCGAGGTGGCGAGCCTGGCCCCGGCGCGGCCAGGCGCGCGAGCAAGGGGGAGGCCAGGGTGCGCGAGGTCACCGGCTCGGGTGACGGCGTCGAGGTGGCGGGCCTGCGTCGGGCAGTGCCCAATCGAGGCGAGGGCTCGCTCGAGGGAGAGGGAGGGCGAGGTGGATCGTTTCCCCGATCCAGATTGGATTGGGAAGGGGGAGGAGGGAACAAGGGAGTGGGGGGGGGAGTGGTGCGGTTAGGGGGTTAGGGTTTCGGCACCAGGGGATAAGGGAGTGGGGCGCCGGCTGGGCCGGCGGGCTGGTTGGGTGGGATGGGCCGAGGCCCATGGGGAGCCGGGGGGTTCTTTTCTTTTCTTTTCTTTTGCTTTAATTTTTTGATTTATTTTACCTTTTCTGTTTTAGTTTTGGTTTCCTAATATTTTAGTTTTAGTAAAATATACACTTATCATCTAAATTAGTATTTCAACTTAGTCCATAGTCACAAAAAGTCTAGTCCTCAAATAAATCAGTTTGACATTTTATTAATTACAAAAGGTATTTAAACAATTAGGTTTGCTACTATTTAAATCATTTTAGTGCAGTTAAGCATTTCATAAATGTTTGGTTTCACCACCATAATCACCTATGCATTATCTGGCATGACCCGAACATTTTAGTTTCATTGTTTGAACACTCTTGTTGTTTGCCTGAGTTTTAATTTGGATTCGAATCGGTTTCGAACTAACGCGAGATTGAAGGAAATATGCCCTAGAGGCAATAATAAATTTATTATTTATTACTTATATCATGATAAATGTTTATTATTCATGCTAAAATTGTATTAACCGGAAAACATAATACATGTGTGAATACATAGACAAACAGATTGTCACTAGTATGCCTCTACTTGACTAGCTCGTTGATCAAAGATGGTTATGTTTCCTAGCCATAGACATGAGTTGTCATTTGATTAACGGGATCACATCATTAGGAGAATGATGTGATTGACATGACCCATTCCGTTAGCTTAGCACACGATCCTATAGTATGTTGCTATTGCTTTCTTCATGACTTATACATGTTCCTATGACTATGAGATGATGCAACTCCCGTTTACCGGAGGAACACTTTGTGTGCTACCAAATGTCACAACGTAACTGGGTGATTATAAAGGTGCTCTACAGGTGTCTCCGAAGGTACATGTTGGGTTGGCGTATTTCGAGATTAGGATTTATCACTCCGATTGTCGGAGAGGTATCTCTGGGCCCTCTCGGTAATGCACATCACTTAAGCCTTGCAAGCATTGCAACTAATGAGTTAGTTGTGGGATGATGTATTACGGAACGAGTAAAGAGACTTTCCGGTAACGAGATTGAACTAGGTATTGAGATACCGATGATCGAATCTCGGGCAAGTAACATACCGATGACAAAGGGAACAACGTATGTTGTTATGCGGTCTGACCAATAAAGATCTTCGTAGAATATGTGGGAGCCAAAAGGAGCATCCAGGTTCCGCTATTGGTTATTGACCGGAGATGTGTCTCGGTCATGTCTACATTGTTCTCGAACCCGTAGGGTCTGCACGCTTAACGTTACGATGACAGTTATATTATGAGTTTATATGTTTTGATGTACTGAAGGTTGTTTGGAGTCCCGGATGTGATCACGGACATGACGAGGAGTCTCGAAATGGTCGAGACATGAAGATTGATATATTGGAAGCCTATGTTTGGATATCGGAAGTGTTCCGGGTGAAATCGGGATTTTACCGAAGTACTGGGAGGTTACCGGAACCCCACGGGAGGCTAATGGGCCATAGTGGGCCTTTACGGAGAAGAGGAGAGGCGGCCAGGGCTGGGCCGCGCGCCCCTCCCCCCTAGTCCGAATAGGACAAGGAGAGGGGGGCGGCCCCCCCTTCCTTCTCTCCCTCCTCTTTCCCCCTCCCGAATCCTATTCCAACTAGGAAAGGGGGGAGTCCTACTCCCGGTGGGAGTAGGACTCCTCCTGGCGCGCCCTCCCCTTGGCCGGCCGCACCCCCCATTGCTCCTTTATATACGGGGGCAGGGGGCACCTCTAGACACACAAGTTGATCAGTTGATCTCTCCCAACCGTGTGCGGTGCCCCCCTCCACCGTAGTCCACCTCGATAATACTGTAGCGGTGCTTGGGCGAAGCCCTGCGTCGGTAGAACATCAACATCGTCACCGCCGTTGTGCTGACGAAACTCTCCCTCAACACTCGACTGGATCGGAGTTCGAGGGACGTCATCGAGCTGAACGTGTGCTGAACTCGGAGGTGCCGTACGTTCGGTACTTGATCGGTCGGATCGTGAAGACGTACGACTACATCAACCGCGTTGTGCTAACGCTTCCGCTTTCGGTCTACGAGGGTACATGGACAACACTCTCCCCTCTCATTGCTATGCATCATCATGATCTTGCATGTGCGTAGGAATTTTTTTGAAATTACTACGTTCCCCAACAGTGGCATCCGAGCCTGGTTTTATGTGTAGATGTCATATGCATGAGTAGAACACAAGTGAGTTGTGGGCGATATAAGTCATACTGCTTACCAGCATGTCATACTTTGGTTCAGCGGTATTGTGAGATGAAGCGGCCCGGACCGACATTACGCGTACGCTTGCGCGAGACTGGTTTCACCGCCACGAGCACTCGTTGCTTAAAGGTGACCGGCGGGTGTCTGTCTCTCTCACTTTAGTTGAACCGAGTGTGGCTACGCCCGGTCCTTGCGAAGGTTAAAACAGCACCAACTTGACAAACTATCGTTGTGGTTTTGATGCGTAGGTAAGAACGGTTCTTGCTAAGCCCGTAGCAGCCACGTAAAACTTGCAACAACAAAGTAGAGGACGTCTAACTTGTTTTTGCAGGGCATGTTGTGATGTGATATGGTCAAGACATGATGCTAAATTTTATTGTATGAGATGATCATGTTTTGTAACCGAGTTATCGGCAACTGGCAGGAGCCATATGGTTGTCGCTTTATTGTATGCAATGCAATTGCCCTGTAATGCTTTACTTTATCACTAAGCGGTAGCGATAGTCGTAGAAGCATAAGATTGGCGAGACGACAACGATGCTATGATGGAGATCAAGGTGTCGCGCCGGTGACGATGGTGATCATGACGGTGCTTCGGAGATGGAGATCACAAGCACAAGATGATGATGGCCATATCATATCACTTATATTGATTGCATGTGATGTTTATCTTTTATGCATCTTATCTTGCTTTGATTGATGGTAGCATTATAAGATGATCTCTCACTAAATTTCAAGATAAAAGTGTTCTCCCTGAGTATGCACCGTTGCCAAAGTTCGTCGTGCCCAGACACCACGTGATGATCGGGTGTGATAAGCTCTACGTCCATCTACAACGGGTGCAAGCCAGTTTTTGCACACGCAGAATACTCAGGTTAAACTTGACGAGCCTAGCATATGCAGATATGGCCTCAGAACACTGAGACCGAAAGGTCGAGCGTGAATCATATAGTAGATATGATCAACATAATGATGTTCACCATTGAAAGCTACTCCATTTCACGTGATGATCGGTTATGGTTTAGTAGATTTGGATCACGTGATCACTTAGAAAGATTAGAGGGATGTCTATCTAAGTGGGAGTTCTTAAGTAATATGATTAATTGAACTTAAATTTATCATGAACTTAGTACCTGATAGTATTTTGCTTGTCTATGTTGCTTGTAGATAGATGGCCCGTGCTGTTGTTCCGTTGAATTTTAATGTGTTCCTTGAGAAAGCAAAGTTGAAAGATGATGGTAGCAATTACACGGACTGGGTCCGTAACTTGAGGATTATCCTCATTGCTGCACAGAAGATCCTGGAAGCACCGCTGGGTGCCAGGCCTGCTGCAGGAGCAACACCAGATGTTATGAACGTCTGGCAGAGCAAAGCTGATGACTACTCGATAGTTCAGTGTGCCATGCTTTACGGCTTAGAACAGGGACTTCAACGACGTTTTGAACGTCATGGAGCATATGAGATGTTCCAGGAGTTGAAGTTAATATTTCAAGCAAATGCTCGGATTGAGAGATATGAAGTCTCCAATAAGTTCTACAGCTGCAAGATGGAGGAGAATAGTTCTGTCAGTGAGCATATACTCAAAATGTCTGGGTATAATAATCACTTGATTCAACTGGGAGTTAATCTTCCGGATGATAGCGTCATTGACAGAATTCTTCAAGCACTGCCACCAAGCTACAAGAGCTTCGTGATGAACTATAATATGCAAGGGATGAACAAGACAATTCCTGAGCTCTTCGCAATGCTAAAGGCCGCGGAGGTAGAAATCAAAAAGGAGCATCAAGTGTTGATGGTCAATAAGACCACCAGTTTGAAGAAAAAGGGAAAAGGAAAGAAGAAGGGGAACTTCAAGAAGAACAGCAAGCAAGTTGCTGCTCAGGGGAAGAAACCCAAGTCTGGACCTAAGCCTGAGACTGAGTGCTTCTACTGCAAGCAGACTGGACACTGGAAGCGGAACTGCCCCAAGTATTTGGCGGATAAGAAGGATGGCAAGGTGAACAAAGGTATATGTGATATACATTTTATTGATGTGTACCTTACTAGAGCTCGCAATAGCACCTGGGTATTTGATACTGGTTCTGTTGCTAATATTTGTAACTCGAAACAGGGACTACGGATTAAGCGGACACTGGCTAAGGACGAGGTGACGATGCACGTGGGAAATGGTTCCAAAGTCGATGTGATCGCGGTCGGCACGCTACCTCTACATCTACCTTCGGGATTAGTTTTAGACCTAAATAATTGTTATTTGGTGCCAGCGTTGAGCATGAACATTATATCTGGATCTTGTTTGATGCGAGACGGTTATTCATTTAAATATGAGAATAATGGTTGTTCTATTTATATGAGTAATATCTTTTATGGTCATGCACCCTTGAAGAGTGGTCTATTTTTGATGAATCTCGATAGCAGTGATACACATATTAACAATGTGTAAGCCAAAAGATGCAGAGTTGATAATGATAGTGCAACTTATTTGTGGCACTGCCGTTTGGGTCATATCGATGTAAAACGCATGAAGAAACTCCATACTGACGGACTTTTGGAATCACTTGATTATGAATCACTTGGTACTTGCGAACCGTGCCTCATGGGCAAGATGACTAAAATGCCGTTCTCCGGTACTATGGAGAGAGCAACAGATTTGTTGGAAATCATACATACAGATGTACTTGGTCCAATGAATGTTGAGGCTCGTGGCGTATATCGTTATTTTCTCATCTTCACAGATAATTTAAGCAGATATGGGTATATCTACTTAATGAAACATAAGTCTGAAACATTTGAAAAGTTCAAAGAATTTCAGAGTGAAGTTGAAAATCATCGTAACAAGAAAATAAAGTTTCTACGATTTGATCGTGGAGGAGAATATTTGAGTTACGAGTTTGGTCTACATTTGAAACAATGCGGAATAGTTTCGCAACTCACGCCACCTGGAACACCACAGCGTAATGGTGTGTCCGAACGTCGTAATCGTACTTTACTAGATATGGTGCGATCTATGATGTCTCTTACTGATTTACCGCTATCGTTTTGGGGTTATGCTTTAGAGACGGCTGCATTCACGTTAAATAGGGCACCATCTAAATCCGTTGAGATGACACCTTATGAACTATGGTTTGGCAAGAAACCAAAGTTGTCGTTTCTTAAAGTTTGGGGCTGGGATGCTTATGTGAAAAAGCTTCACCCTGATAAGCTCGAACCCAAATCAGAGAAACGTGTCTTCATAGGATACCCAAAGGAGACTGTTGGGTACACCTTCTATCACAGATCCGAAGGCAAGACATTTGTTGCTAAGAATGGATCCTTTCTAGAGAAGGAGTTTCTCTCAAAAGAAGTGAGTGGGAGGAAAGTAGAACTTGATGAGGTAACTGTACCTGCTCCCTTATTGGAAAGTAGTTCATCACAGAAACCGGTTTCTGTGACATCTACACCAATTAGTGAGGAAGTTAATGATGATGATCATGAAACTTCAGATCAAGTTATTACTAAACCTCGTAGGTCGAACAGAATAAGATCCGCACCAGAATGGTAATCCTGTTCTGGAGGTTATGTTACTAGACCATGACGAACCTACGAACTATGAAGAAGCGTTGGTGAGCCCAGATTCCGGAAAATGGCTTGAAGCCATGAAATCTGAGATGGGATCCATGTATGAGAACAAAGTGTGGACTTGGTTGACTTGCCCATTGATCGGCAAGCAATTGAGAATAAATGGATCTTCAAGAAGAAGACTGACGCTGACGGTAATGTTACTGTCTACAAAGCTCGACTTGTCGCAAAAGGTTTTCGACAAGTTCAAGGGATTGACTACGATGATACCTTCTCACCCGTAGCGATGCTTAAGTCTGTCCGAATCATGTTAGCAATTGCCGCATTTTATGATTATAAAATTTGGCAAATGGATGTCAAAACTGCATTCCTGAATGGATTTCTGGAAGAAGAGTTGTATATGATGCAACCGGAAGGTTTTATCGATCCAAAGGGAGCTGACAAAGTGTGCAAGCTCCAGCGATCCATTTATGGACTGGTGCAAGCCTCTCGGAGTTGGAATAAACGCTTTGATAGTGTGATCAAAGCATTTGGTTTTATACAGACTTTTGGAGAAGCCTGTATTTACAAGAAAGTGAGTGGGAGCTCTGTAGCATTTCTGATATTATATGTGGATGACATATTGTTGATTCGAAATGATATATAATTTCTGGATAGCATAAAGGGATACTTGAATAAGAGTTTTTCAATGAAAGACCTCGGTGAAGTTGCTTATATATTGGGCATCAAGATCTATAGAGATAGATCAAGACGCTTAATAGGACTTTCACAAAGCACATACCTTGACAAAGTTTTGAAGAAGTTCAAAATGGATCAAGCAAAGAAAGGGTTCTTGCCTTTGTTACAAGGTGTGAAGTTGAGTAAGACTCAATGTCCGACCACTGCAGAAGATAGAGAGAAAATGAAAGATGTTCCCTATGCTTCAGCCATAGGCTCTATCATGTATGCAATGTTGTGTACCAGACCTGATGTGTGCCTTGCTATAAGTCTAGCACGGAGGTACCAAAGTAATCCAAGAATGGATCACTGGAAAGCGGTCAAGAACATCCTGAAATACCTGAAAAGGACTAAGGATATGTTTCTCGTTTATGGAGGTGACAAAGAGCTCATCGTAAATGGTTACGTTGATGCAAGCTTTGACACTGATCCGGACGATTCTAAATCGCAAACCAGATACGTGTTTACATTAAACGGTGGAGCTGTCAGTTGGTGCAGCTCTAAACAAAGCGTCGTGGCGGGATCTACGTGTGAAGCGGAGTACATAGCTGCTTCGGAAGCAACAAATGAAGGAGTCTGGATGAAGGAGTTCATATTCGATCTAGGTGTCATACCTAGTGCATTGGGTCCAATGAAAATCTTTTGCGACAATACTGGTGCAATTGCCTTGGCGAAGGAATCCAGATTTCACAAGAGAACCAAGCACATCAAGAGACGCTTCAATTCCATCCGGGGTCTATTCCAGGTGGGAGACATAGAAATTTGCAAGATACATACGGATCTGAATGTTGCCGACCCGTTGACTAAGCCTCTTCCACGAGCAAAACATGATCAGCACCAAGGCTCCTTGGGTGTTAGGATCATTACTGTGTAATCTAGATTATTGACTCTAGTGCAAGTGGGAGACTGAAGGAAATATGCCCTAGAGGCAATAATAAAGTTATTATTTATTTCCTTATATCATGATAAATGTTTATTATTCATGCTAAAATTGTATTAACCGGAAACATAATACATGTGTGAATACATAGACAAACAGATTGTCACTAGTATGCCTCTACTTGACTAGCTCGTTGATCAAAGATGGTTATGTTTCCTAGCCATAGACATGAGTTGTCATTTGATTAACAGGATCACATCATTAGGAGAATGATGTGATTGGCATGACCCATTCCGTTAGCTTAGCACACGATCGTATAGTATGTTGCTATTGCTTTCTTCATGACTTATACATGTTCCAATGACTATGAGATTATGCAACTCCCGTTTACCAGAGGAACACTTTGTGTGCTACCAAACGTCACAACATAACTGGGTGATTATAAAGGTGCTGTACAGGTGTCTCCGAAGGTACATGTTGGGTTGGCGTATTTCGAGATTAGGATTTGTCACTCCGATTGTCGGAGAGGTATCTCTGGGCCCTCTCGGTAATGCACATCACTTAAGCCTTGCAAGCATTGCAACTAATGAGTTAGTTGTGGGATGATGTATTACGGAACGAGTAAAGAGACTTGCCGGTAACGAGATTGAACTAGGTATCGAGATACCGACGATCGAATCTCGGGCAAGTAACATACCGATGACAAAGGGAACAACGTATGTTGTTATGCGGTCTGACCGATAAAGATCTTCGTAGAATATGTGGGAGCCAATATGAGCATCCAGGTTCCGGTGGGAGTAGGACTCCTCCTGGCGCGCCCTCCCCTTGGCCGGCCGCATCCCCCCTTTCTCCTTTATATACGGGGGCAGGGGGGCACCTCTAGACACACAAGTTGATCAGTTGATCTCTCCCAACCGTGTGTGGTGCCCCCCTCCACCATAGTCCACCTCGATAATACTGTAGCGGTGCTTAGGCGAAGCCCTGCGTCGGTAGAACATCAACATCGTCACCACGCCGTCGTGCTGACAAAACTCTCCCTCAACACTCGGCTGGATCGGAGTTTGAGGGACGTCATCGAGCTGAACGTGTGCTGAACTCGGATGTATCGTACGTTCGGTACTTGATCGGTCGGATCATGAAGACGTACGACTACATCAACCGCGTTGTGCTAATGCTTCCGCTTTTGGTCTACGAGGGTACGTGGACAACACTCTCCCCTCTCGTTGCTATGCATCACCATGATCTTGCGTGTGCGTAGGAATTTTTTTGAAATTACTACGTTCCCCAACAGAGATTAGCAACAGTAATAGAGGTGAGGTGGAGTCATTAGCAGAGGTTACTGTAGCTTGATTATCCGGGCGTCACAAATCTCCTCCACTACAAGGAATCTCGTCCCGAGATTTAAGAGGTGGAGTAAGGGGGAAGGGATTTGTCTACGAAATTCTAACGGATGTTCTCGGTCTTGGTTGCTCTTCTCGAAGTGGTCGATCCATAGCGCTGATGTCTTCATTTCTCTGCTTCAGGTCATCATGATGAAGTTGTCGTTCTTCCTTCAGGATCTTCACCGTACTTACGAAAGGGTAAGAAGGGAAAACTCTATATCGATGGATTCTAACAAGATCGAGCATCAGATGGTTAACTCAGGGAAGAAGCATAAGTATCTCTCGATTTGAAACTTAAGAAGATATCGAGAGCAAAGTAAGAAGGTACCATGAGAAGTTTCAAACGGATAGGCAATCGTTCGATGCCTAATCAGAAGGTGAAAGGGTTTCAGGGCAACGAGAATAGGTATTGCGCCTCATACCAGAATAGATCACTAGACAGGTTGTCCATGAATTACATACGAAGTCAAGCGCGAGGAACAACCTTGGGAACAGGTGGTGTACAGGAGAGTCAGGTTTCGATCCTGTGGAACTGTGGGTTATGGGCCCACCATGTGGGATAAAAGTAGGAGGAGTGGTGACATCTTGCATGGTCATGATAGCAAGGCGTGTCAGAGGGTAGCCCGTCGATTATGTCGGCAACAACGTCGGTACCAAGGGCGGGGGATGAAGAGAACCATTTTCCTGCTCGTTGAACGAGGCGGACCAATAGGCAAGGTTCTCGTCCATCTGTGGTTACCGGAATGTCATCAACAAAAGCAACAGGGTCTTACTGACAGAATTTTACACTGAGGTGTTAACATAAGCAGGGAATTAGTACTGCTTAGATCATAATGATCACCAGAAAGGTTAGGCAAAACAATGGAAAGGAAAAGGTGTTTATCAGATTAACAAAACAATGGAAAGGAAAATGTGTTTAAACACATATTTCAGGGGTATATCCTTCCCAAGGGCAAGCAAAGCATGATATCCATGACGGGATATAACGTAGAAAACCCTTTAGGAAAAGGAAGAGAAATTCCATGCCACTATCCATACAACGGTGTTTGGATAATTGAGCAAGAAACATTTAGCATTGGGCTTCAAATGTTCTTGTTGAAAATCGGCGTACCACAGACAAGCTTCGAGATAGCATTGACATAGTCTTCAAGCAAAGGTCGGACTTTGGATACACAAAGGATCCATCAGGATAAACTTATTAAAGAAGGCATTTAATTTCCTCATGGAAAAATGGCTAACCTCGCTAAAATGGAAACTATAACAATAGGTCCTTCGGCCAGGTGTGCTAGGCACGACATCACCTTACCGGGTCATATAAAGACCAATGTTATAACTCTTGGAAATATGTTCCAACCATCATATCTGACCGAGATTCAGATCTGATTGGTGTCAGGGTATCTCAGACTCAGGATGCCTGAGAAGAAAAGGCGTGACACAATTTGACGAGATGACATTGTAAGATTCTCGGAAATGAACTATGAGAGCGAGTTCCGAACAAGGGTTCATCATTAAGCCAAGGAGAGGATGAGGAGGTGGCTGATGGACTCAACGATAATTCAACGAGGTATCCAAAAAAATGGATCTCCACAATTATGTGGATAAGGAGATAACATTTGTCAAATCAAATGATATAATGAAATATGCTCGAGGAAAACATACACAATTAAACATTGGTTGAAAGGTGTGCCCGAAATATGGGTTGGGTTGCACGACCAATGTCAGAATGGTGATTCAATAATCAATAGTCCAAGAATGAACGGCCGACCATTAACTTCAAAGCAATAGGGTTGCTAGAAAGGCAGAATCAAAACAGCACCGTTCACTTGTTGGTACCCCGGTTGGAATCAACACGAGGACCAAGGAATGAACGGAGATGGCAGGAAGTATCACTTGTACCAAGAATTCATAAGAGGTGGTGAAATTCTCACAACATTCTTGACATCAAAGATGGTAATACTCCAAGGTAAAGAAGAACAATTGCTGGATAGCAAGGATCTCAAGGTATAACACAAAGCACGAACAAGATTGTGTTGAACGAAAGGCAATAAAGTGGTCGATGATAACACAAATCATCGAGAGCAAAGGGTGGTATTTCTCAACAAGAATTCAATAGATATCTTGGAAGAGCTCAGAATGTTGATGATGTTCACGACACATTTGTCATGAGATTTCATGAAGATGTAATCGATCGGCGACGACATCAAGTCAAAGGAATGATGAGGCGAAAGGTTATTAGAACCAAGGTTATGACACAAACTCGAAATCAAGCTTGGTGTTCAAGGAGAAATGATACGACGAGGAAGATCGGCATAAGGTTATCTCATCGTCCAAAATTATGCTACGGGAAGAAGGACCAGGTAGCACAGTTTAAAATTTTGGCACAATAATGAATATAGCCGATCAGGCTAGGAATGACGTGATGGAGTTTTAACCTCCTCAACAACAAAGTACTAGAAGGTACTTAATTGTAGTGCGGATTCGATTCACTAATCGGCGTTCTCGATTGACGACAACCTAGAACCCGTGGAGTGAATGACGGGGAAAGGTACTGCTTCATCAGAAATTCATAAGATGAAGTGCAATGGGTTGATATCCTCGAGATACCAGGGGGTAATACTCGAAGGTAGAACAAAATAGAGGTTGGGCAGGCGTACTGATCTGCAGAAGACAAGTACTTTAACTTGTCCGAGAAATAGAATCAAAGGAGAACAATCATGGTCAGATCCACGGTTGCAAAGGATCAATTCACAGATACCATATGATAGTTATCAAGGAAATAGTTATTATTACAAGAAGCTTCCATGATAGGATATACATCGCGTCCATGGGCATGAACACAAAGTTCAAGGTCGACTCCCACTTCTTTAATGCATAACCTTTCATTCACTTCTCGCCTTCAACAAAGTCGTGTGTTGAAATTTTATCTGACATAACACTAGTAGAGTATGACCCGTAGTAGTTTCCGGGTTCACACAGATTAGAGAAGGCATATGTCCAACCCATCGGGGCCTCTTAGGAACATATACCACAAACTTCAGGAGTAAATAACACAAGCTCGGTAGCAGAGCATGGTTGACAAAGCAGAGGATACCATTTACCAAGGGCATTACGTATCCGAGAAAAGGCTCACAAGGCTAATGATAATGAAGGATGCTGTCGGATAAAAATCCAACAAAGGATCTGACAGTCCATAACAGAGCTGATGTGAGCATCGACACACAATCAGAGAAAGAAAGAATGCAAGGAGATCAGATGATAGAAACAACTGCCTAATTCACAGCTCAATTGCAAAGGAATTATGATTTCCAAATCAAGGGCTCAGAAGCAAACACTCGGATTAAGGATGGATAAGTTGAGTAGACTTAGGGATACAATCGACGGTAGTTTGATTGGTCGAGATCCAGCTCATGTTTCAAATGACGTCTGAGCCGGAAGGATGAATTCCAGGATCTGATTGAGGATTGTGAGCATTCGCAACAAATTGAATCAACGGACTCAAAATGATAATGACAAGGGATGCCAATAAGATTACGAGACTTATGGGATTAAACATAATGCAAGCAAGCAAGAATTTCAAGAGCAATAGACTGCTCAGGATTTTCAAAAGATCAAATAGTAATTCGAAGACTTTTGTGAAACACATGAACAACTAGGAATGACCGGATACTCGATAAGTGAGGAATTATCCATAGGGGTATTCATGTGGCTAAGAATTGTAAGGCAGTAGGCACAAAGTATTATCGGAACAATAGAGAGAATTTCGAGGTATCTTGTAATAACAAGATCAACGGGGAATCATTGTATGAATGGCAAGTGTACGTGGTTATCCATAGGGTTTATCGATGGAAGGGAATTGCAAACGCGATGGCACAAAGTCTCGGGAGAACATCGGAGAGTATTGTCAGAATCTTCTGTTGCAGCAGGCGATCATCTGTGATAAGGGACTCTCCGGGTGGAAGTGATCACGTGATCCTAATGTTATACTTAGTAAATTCATTTTAACCCGAATAGAAGAGAGATCAGAGTCCCAGAGTATAGATGAGGAATAAAAGATTCTAATACCACCCAATGGTGACGTGAGGCCGTAAGCCGCACAGCCATGTTAGCAAAAGTTTTGTAAAGTCTAGACTCGACTTCGGCCAAGGAGTGTGGAAGGGGGATTCCTACAGGCAGTCGGCTCTGATACCAACTTGTGACGCCCCCGATTCAGATCGTACACTAATCATACACGCAAACGTGTACGATCAAGATCAGGGACTCACGGGAAGATATCACAACACAACTCTAAAAATAAAATAAGTCATACAAGCATACAAGCCAGGGGCCTCGAGGGCTCGAATACAAGTGCTCGATCATAGACGAGTCAGCGGAAGCAACAATATCTGAGTACAGACATAAGTTAAACAAGTTTGCCTTAAGAAGGCTAGCACAAAAGCAACATCGATCGAAAAGGCAAGGCCTCCTGCCTGGGAGCCTCCTAACTACTCCTGGTCGTCGGCGGCCTCCACGTAGTAGTAGGCACCCTCAGTGTAGTAGCAGTCGTCGTCGAAGGTGGCGTCTGGATCCTGGGCTCCGACATCTGGTTGCAACAACCAGGTAGAAGGGAAAGGGGGAAAGAGGGAGAAAAGCAACCGTGAGTACTCATCCAAAGTACTCGCAAGCAAGGAGCTACACTACATATGCAATGGGTATATGTGTAAAGGGCCATATCGGTGGACTGAACTGCAGAATGCCAGAATAAGAGGGGGATAGCTAATCCTGTCGAAGACTATGCTTCTGGCAGCCTCCGTCTTGCAACATGTAGAAGAGAGTAGATTGAAGTCCTCCAAGTAGCATCGCATAGCATAATCCTACCCAACGATCCTCTCCTCGTCGACCTGTGAGAGAGCGATCACCGGGTTGTATCTGGCACTTGGAAGGGTGTGTTTTATTAAGTATCCGGTTCTAGTTGTCATAAGGTCAAGGTACAACTCCAAGTCGTCCTGTTACCGAAGATCACGGCTATTCGAATAGATAAACTTCCCTGCAGGGTGCACCACATTACCCGACACGCTCGATCCCATTTGGCGGGACACACTTTCCTGGGTCATGCCCGGCCTCGGAAGATCAACACGTCGCAGCCCTACCTAGGCTCAACAGAGAGGTCAGCACGCCGGTCTAAATCCTATGCGCGCAGGGGTCTGGGCCCATCGCCCATTGCACACCTGCACGTTGCGTGGGCGGCCGGAAGCAGAACTAGCCCCCCTTAATACAAGAGCAGGCTTACGTTCCAATCCGGCGCGCGCCGCTCAGTTGCTGACGTCAAAAAGAGCTTCGGCTGATACCACGACGTCGGTTGCCCATATCTTGTCCCACGTGGCGGTTAGTGCGTATAAGGTCAACGACCCAACTCAGATCAAATACCAAGATCTTGTTAAGCATGTTATTATGAAATAACCGCGGACGCCGGCCAGGGCCAGGCCCACCTCTCTCCTAGGTGGTCTCAACCTGCCCTGTCGCTCCGCCACAAAGTAACAGTCGGGGGCCGTCGGGAACCCAGGCCCCACTACAAAAAAAATACACTTCCGTGATGATATGTGTTTGTCACAGTAGGTCGCGTTTTTTGTCATGCATGTACATCCATGACAAATTTATGACAGAATCAAGATAGTCATACCTGTGCTGTCGTAGAAGTGTTCCATGACATTACCAAAATTATCATCACGGAAGTGTCCACTTCCATGACGATAAATCGCGCGTCACAGAAGTGCTTTCGTCAAGGGTGACCGACACGTGGCATCCACCGTAACGGAACGCCATTAAGGGTGGAAACAACCGGGAAAGTATCCCCGGTGTTTGGCGTTTTCAGACAGATGAACCGGAGGGGGAAAGTTGCGTGTTCTCTATGCTAGGGACGCATGGCGGACGAACGGGCTGCCTATCTGGATTCGTCTCGTCGTTCTGAGCAACTTTCATGTACAAAGTTTTTTCATCCGAGCTACGATTTATTTTATATTAATTTTTAAAGTTTTAATTCATATTCTAGAATTAACAAATTTAATTTAATTAATAAATTCTAATTTAAACAATGAAACACTTTTACACTCAGACTGAGCCAGCCACACTCAGTGACATGTGGGGCCAGTCCAAGTCAAAAACACAGTCAGCATTTGACTTGGTCATCCAGTGAATAGTGCAAGTGGGTCCGTGTGTCATAGACAGTTCCTTTTAACAGGGTCTTAATTTAGGTTTAATTAACGGGGGACCCACTGTCAGTGTCTAATTAATTAATGGGTTAATTTTAACTTATAAAACAGTTTAATTAAGCGCGGGGCCTACATGTCAGTGAGAGTTTTAGGGTTAGGCTTAGTGGCTAGTTAGCTGGTTAATGACCTGGGCCCACCGGTCAGTGGCCCAGGCGGCAGTTTAGACCGCTGCGCGCGTCCAGCGAGGCAGGGTGTGGCGGTGTGCTACAGGGGCGCAGGCGACCCACCGGAATGCGCCCCCGGTGACCAAATGGGCCTCTACGACCACCCGCAGAACCAACGCGGCGCGGCACGCGCAGGGGTGCGAGTCGTTCATGTGGAGATGGCCGAAGGTGGCCATCATGGCGACATCGGACGGCAGTGACGACGTAGCCTCGGCTACATCCGAGCTACGGGGCGAGGGGAGAAGGGGGAGAGGCCACACAAGACCGGGAGCTCACAGTGAGCTCGGGAGCGCGCCCGACGAAGACAGAGAAGCAGTGGTGGTGGTGGTGGTGGGTCGTCGATGACGACCGGTGGGGCAGAGGAGGTAGACGCGGCTGATCCGGCGTGGTAGGGGTTCGGCGGAGCCCCGGCGAGGTCCGGCGGTGAAGAGGTGGCCGGGATGAGCGACGACCGACGAGCGCCGAGCTGGCGAGCCTGGCCCCGGCGCGGCCAGGCGTGCGGGCAAGGGGGAGGCCAGGGTGCGCGAGGTCACCGGCTCGGGTGACGGCGTCGAGGTGGCGGGCCTGCGTCGGGCAGTGCCCGATCCAGGCGAGGGCTCGCTCGAGGGAGAGGGAGGGCGAGGTGGATCGTTTCCCCGATCGAGATTGCATCGGGAAGGGGGAGGAGGGAACGAGGGAGTGGGGGAAAGTGGTGCGGTTAGGGGGTTAGGGTTTCGGCACCAGGGGATAAGGGAGTGGGGCGCCGGCTGGGCCGGCGGGCTGGTTGGGTGGGATGGGCCGAGGCCCATGGGGAGCTGGGGGGTTCTTTTCTTTTCTTTTCTTTTGCTTTCATTTTTTTATTTATTTTACCTTTTCTGTTTTAGTTTTTGTTTCCTAATATTTTAGTTTTAGTAAAATATACACTTATCATCTAAATTAGTATTTCAACTTAGTCCATAGTCACAAAAAGTCTAGTCCTCAAATAAATCAGTTTGACATTTTATTAATTACAAAAGATATTTAAACAATTAGGTTCGCTACTATTTAAATCATTTTAGTGCAGTTAAGCATTTCATAAATGCTTGGTTTCACCATCATAATCACCTATGCATTATCTGGCATGACCCGAACATTTTAGTTTCATTGTTTGAACACTCTTGTTCTTTGCCTGATTTTTAATTTGGATTCGAATCGGTTTCGAACTAACGTGAGATTAGCAACAGTAATAGAGGTGAGGTGGCGTCATTAGCAGAGGTTACTGTTGCTAATCTCGTAAAAAGAGATCAATGAACGTAGGGACTATGAGGCAAGGATGGTCGGAGCAGGCAGTAAGGCTGCACGCGGAGGAGCACTAGTAGAAAAAGGGCCATTCGAACCGGTTCGTGAGGGCCATTTATCCCGGTTCACGAACCGGGACTAAAGGGTCGTAACTAAAGCCCTCCACCTTTAGTCCCGGTTCGATCGTGAACCGGTACAGATAGGGCTCCACGTGGCCGTAGCGGCTTGCCCAGGCAGGGGGGCCTTTTGTCCCGGTTGGTGCCACCAACCGGGACCAAAAGGCCTCCACGCGTCAGCAGTTCAGGGGTTGGGTTTGTTTTTTTCTGAAAGGGGTGTGGGGGTTTGGAGGGTTTTGTAGGGTTAATTTAGGGGTTTCATATATTGTGTTAGCTAGCTAATAGAGAGGAGTGTCCTCTCTTATCTCCATGCTTGGTCGACGCTACGTATAGAGAGGACTCGACACGCTAGCTAGCTAGTAAGCAAATGAAGGAAACCATTAAGTACAGAAGATCGTCATGAACACAGAGAAGTGATCGACCTCTCCTTCTCCGATAGATTGGTCGAACAACAAGTTTTCGTATATCTATCAGATGCTACTGGCTACATATATATACAATATAAGATCTCTTACGTCCCCTAACATCTGAACTCAACTTCCACATGGTATTCTCCGTGTTTGTCGATGACGTGGTCAAGAAAGAATCCCGCCAATTCCTCTTGAATTGCTCGTATGCGATCTTGTGGTAGTAGTTCATCCCGCGTCTGCCACATCTAATTTCAAGAAGGGGGTCAATACATATATATGAATGAAACTGAACACAAATGATGGTAATAAAAAAATTGTAAATATTATTGCTTACGCACTTCATATTGTTGTTTAGAGTAGCCCCGCTCACAGGTGGTGTGGTGGATGAACTCGCAAATGTAGTATCCACACAAATCATTCCCGGGTTCCTGCCACAACCACTTTACAAGAAATAGAGGCCAATCAAACTGATAAGCAAGCATGCTAAATGGTATTGATGAAACTAGCTAGAATCAATGGGAGATGTGCGGAACTAGCTAGTAGCTAGTACTTATTTTCGGGTGGTTAAATCGCAGTTGCGCCGACAGTCCCGGAGCTTGTGCGGTGAACTTTTTCCAAACCCTGCCAGACAAAGAAAACAAGTACTTGATATCAGGAAATGAACAAAGTTGCCGATATGGTGCGATAATGATCGATTGAACTTACTTCTCGAGCATTTTAGTCATGGTCGCATACTCCTCCGGATTTTTTCGTTTGGAGTCTATGACGGTTACTAGTCCCTGCTCAAGCTTAATCTCTAGCAGAATAAAGTGGTACCTGCGCATGCATGCATAACTCGTCAATTACATTACTATAACCTCGAGTAATAAGGGAAACCGAATATGCGCAAGACAGTAACACTCACTTGTATTCGTAAGGAAAGAGTATTGTAGCTTTGTTTTGATTTCGAAGTAACGATGCGAGCAACTTGGCCTCGATTTGTCTGGCATCATGTTTAACACTCCATTCATCCATGAGATTTGTGTTAATGAACCCAATATCACCTACTTCTCTTTTCTTCAATTCGACGATCTTCAATCTGCATAATATAGTGAGGATAATTATATATACATGCAATGAAAGAGCTGAGCTATATATAGAGACTTAACTAATTACAGAGAAGTAGTACTTACAGACAGTAGCAAGTGATGATTGTTTTATCGAGGGCCATTTGATTGTAGAACTGGAAGAACTCCTCAAATGGAACTGACAATAGATCAATTCCAACGAGGTCGTGCTCCTCTTTAACCGATAGAGACAAATTATTTTTCCCAAAATTCTTGCACATGTCCATGTACCAATCATGGAATCTTTGCATCATCGTTGTTAGGGAAGTACCAGGTCTGACGAGAGGCTTCCCGTGCTCGAATCTGAATATATATGTCCACCTCCTCAAATGTTCCAAAAATTATTGCATCCTCGTCGGCCATGTAATCTCCAGGGTTGGTACCGGGCAGCACCCCCGGAAGACTAGCGACGATATCGCTAGACACATTGAGCGGGGGGCACGATTGCTTCGCTTGTTCGTCGAGCTAGGGAATTTGTTTCCCTTTTCTTCGTTCTGCTTCTAGCTGTACTGCCTCCCGTTCTAGAGGCTTGACAGACGATGGACCGTATCTGTTTTGCCTCCCGCCTCTGGTTGTACTGCTAGACGCCGGAGCAGCCGGAGCAGCTGCGGCTGTCTTCTTTTGTTCGTTAAGAGGCGGAGCAGCCGAAGGCGGACTGCTACGACGCGCCGGAGCAGCCGGAGCGGCGGCATCTGTGTTCCGCCGTTGCTTACGAGGCGGCAAAGGAGGTGGCGGGCTGCTCGGACGGGCAGGAGCAGGCGGAGTACTGCCGCCATCACGCGCTGGAGCAGGAGGCGGAGGAGGCGGGTCACTCGCCGGAGGAGGAGGAGGCGGATCACGCGCCGGAGGAGGAGGAGGCGGAGTGCCCAGCTGACTAGCAGGAGCCATGAAGTTCAGAAGCTTGATGTGCTCCTCCGCCATAGACACGGAGTATGCATAGCAAGACCCAGCGGAGTGTCCCCCTCACCTGTAGGGTGGTCAAGCTGGAGCTCCTCAAATCACTCCGTTATTTCGTCCACCATCACAACAGCACAGCCTTGTGGAATCGGACGGTAGTGAAAAGTTGCTCCGGGTGAAGGAGGGAACACAGAGCCGACAGCCTCCTTGACTTTGAGCTGATCCCATTGCGTCATAAGGTGGCACTGGTGTGAATCCATGATAAAATCCACGGGGTAGCTAGGACCCGTCAACAAGTCAGGCTGCTGAACGAGCTCGGTGGAAGCCACGCTACTTCTCCGCTGAGATGGCGGGGTAGCTTCTGGGGTAGCATCTTGGGCAGGATGTCGCAGCTGCTGGTTCTCAGCATCTCATTCCTCTAGCTTTCTTACCCTTGCCTTAAGCTCCTGCAGTTCGCTCTGCTCCACTTTCCTCCTCCTCTCTTGGGTTTTGTAACCGCCTGCGTCGGGAAACCCAACCTTCCACGGAACGGAGCCTACCGTGCCTCGTGTTCGTCCAGGGTGCCCAGGATTCCTGAGGTCCCTTGTGAGCTCGTCTTTCTCTCTGTCGGGAACAAACTTCCCTTCCCGCACTTCGTTGATTGCTTTCCGAAGCTTCGTGACGGGTGTTGCATGTTGCTCGTCCGTCCAGCAGTACTTCCCTGTTTCAGGGTCCAATGTTCCACCAGCCCCGAAGAACCAAGTCCTACAACGGTCTGGCCAGTGCAATGTCTCTGGTTCGACCCCTTTAGCAATTAGGTCATGCTCAGCCTTGTCCCACAACGGCCGGGCTTTGAGGTAGCCACCTGACCCCATGCGATGGTAATGCTCCTTCTTTGCAGCATTTATCTTGTTAGTCGCTGACATCTTCTTACTCCTCTCCGATGTCTTGTTGGCCACAAATGCGGGCCAGTGATCTCTTATCTTCTCAAATCGGGCGGTGAATTATGGAGTCCTGTCTTGGTCGACATACGTTGTTTTCAACGCACTCTTCCACCTCCTGAATAGATCTGCCATCTTCTTGAGAGCACAGGACTTGATCAATGGCTCTATAACTGGTTTCTCCGGATCCTCCTCTTTCGGTAGGGTGAAATTTACCTTCAGTGCTTTCCAAAGATCTACTTTCTGTCTATCTTCGACAAAAGAAACTTGAAGAAGCTCTTCCTTCTTAGGCTCATTCCATAGCTCGATGTTGATCGGGATCATGTCCCTAACAAGAACCCCGCACTGAGCAGAAAATGCTTCCTTGGTCCGGAGGGGTTTAATCGGTTGGCCATCGCGCACGATTTCTGTGATCGTGAACCTTTCATCCTGGCGCAACTTTTCTTCGGGCCTCGTTTCTTTACTGAAGTATTGCTTGATCCGGTGGGCTATATAAAAGAAGAAATAAGAGTTAATATATGTACATACCAAAACAATTAATGCACAATTAGCTAGTCAGCACAGGATTAATATATATATATATATATATATATGTATATATACCTCGCCGGACTTTGCAACAGCTGATCCCGACTCCGTTCGGTCACCGGAGCCGTCATCACGGTCATTGGAGCCACCATCACGATCATGACCCTCCTCCATTGTTTGATCAACGCAGCCTGCTTCCTCTCCTTGCAGACCTTCTTCGATGTCGTTGAGAAACGACGCGACTACATCACCTCCGTCACGGATTATGTCCCCCAATATCTCTTCTTGATCGAAGTCTCTTTGATGATCCATAGTTTCTGCAAATATTGCAACATGGCAATTAATATACAAAGATGAGAGATGGATACATCAAAGTTATCGGGGAGGGGGTATATCGACAACGACGACATATACATAGAAAAAAATGTTATCGGGGAGGGGGTATATATATCGACCCCCCCCCTCCTGTCGAAGTTATCAGAGAGGGGGTATATCGACCGCCTCTCTCTCATGATTGTCCGATGTTTGTGTAGAGTCAAAGGATTCAAACAAAACCATGTCTTCATCATTAGGCAAAAGTAACAGGCGCATGATGGTACGAAGCTCTCCAAAGTTATTTTGGAACGGAATCCCAGATAGGGTAATTCGCTTTTTGGTACAAAGTACAGCAAGAGCCTTCCGAATATCGCTATTTGGAAGGCCTGTGCTAAAATTTGTACCAAATGGTGGATTATCCTATCCGAAACTCCGTTCCAGAATAACTTTGGAGAACTTCGTACCATCATGCCCCGGTTATTTCCGGCTAATGATGAAGCCATGGATTTCTTCAATACTTTGACACTAGGCAACCTCTCGACCCCTCGGCGATCCTCGACCCCTCGACGACTGCTACGTCTTGAGCTTGTGTTGGTTTTCCTTGAAGAGGAAAGGGTGATGCAGCACAGTAGCGTAAGTATTTCCCTCAGTTTTTGAGAACCAAGGTATCAATCCAGTAGGAAGCTCCT
Organism: Aegilops tauschii subsp. strangulata; assembly: GCF_002575655.3. Classification (NCBI taxonomy): domain Eukaryota; kingdom Viridiplantae; phylum Streptophyta; class Magnoliopsida; order Poales; family Poaceae; genus Aegilops; species Aegilops tauschii. The sequence goes on from NC_053041.3 coordinate 75,707,118, forward strand.
CAGAAAGTCCCGCGTAGCTACACAAACAAACAAGAACTCGCAACCAACGCAATAAAGGGGTTGTCAATCCCTTCACGGCCACTTGCAAAAGTGAGATCTGATAGAGGTAATATGATAAAGTAAATATATTTTTGGTATTTTATAATATAGATGCAAAAAGTAAAGATGCAAATAAAAGTAGATTGAGAGCAAATACGATAGAAGATAGACTCGGGGGCCATAGGTTTCACTAGAGGCTTCTCTCAAGATAGCATAAGTATTACGGTGGGTGAACAAATTACTGTCGAGCAATTGATAGAAAAGCGAATAATTATGAGATTATCTAGGCATGATCATGTATATAGGCATCACGTCCGCAACAAGTAGACCGACTCCTGCCTGCATCTACTACTATTACTCCACACATCGACCGATTCCTGCCTGCATCTAGAGTATTAAGTTCATAAAGAACAGAGTAACGCATTAAGCAAGATGACATGATGTAGAGGGATAAATTCATGCAATATGATATAAACCCCATCTTTTTATCCTCGATGGCAACAATACAATACGTGCCTTGCTGCCCCTGCTGTCACTGGGAAAGTACACCGCAAGATTGAACCCAAAGCTAAGCACTTCTCTCATGGCAAGAAAGATCAATCTAGTAGGCCAAACCAAACTAATAATTCGAAGAGACTTGCAAAGATAACCAATCATACATAAAAGAATTCAGAGATTCAAATACTTCTCATAGATAAACTTGATCATAAACCCACAATTCATCGGATCTCGACAAAACACACCACAAAAAGAGTTTACATCGAATAGATCTCCACAAGATAGGGGGAGAACATTGTATTGAGATCCGAAAAGAGAGAAGAAGCCATCTAGCTAATAACTATGGACCCGAAGGTCTGTGGTAAACTACTCACAACTCATCGGAGGGGCTATGGTGTTGATTTAGAAGCCCTCCATGATCGATTCCCCCTCCGGCGGAGCGCTGGCGAAGGCTCCAAGATGGGATCTCGCGGATACAGAAGGTTATGGCAGTGGAAATTGTGTTTTGGGTGCTCCCTGGATGTTTTCGGGGTACGTAGGCTTATATAGGAGGAAGAAGTAGGTCGGTGGCCGCCCGAGGGGCCCACGAGACAGGGGGGCGCGCCCTCCCCTCTCGTGGCCGCCTCGGCTGCTTCTTGACTTGCACTCCAAGTCCTCTGGATCACGTTTGTTCCAAAAAGATCGCCTCCGAAGGTTTCATTCCGTTTGGACTCCGTTTGATATTCCTTTTCTTCGAAATACTGAAATAGGCAAAAAAACAACAATACGGGCTGGGCCTTCGGTTAGTAGGTTAGTCCCAAAAATGATATAAATGTGTAAAATAAAGCCCATAAACATCCAAAAGGGGTAATATAATAGCATGGAACAATCAAAAATTATAGATACGTTGGAGACGTATCAAGCATCCCCAAGCTTAATTCCTGCTCATCCTCGAGTAGGTAAATGATAAAAACAGAATTTTTGATGTGGAATGCTACCTAGCATAATTCTCAATGTAATTTTCTTTATTGTGGCATGAATGTTCAGATCCAAATGATTCAAAATAAAAGTTCATATTGACACAAAAATAGTAATACTTCAGGCATACTAATTAAAGTAATCATGTCTTCTCAAAATAACATGGCCAAAGAAAGTTATCCCTACAAAATCATATAGTCTGGCTAAGCTCTATCTTCATCACACAAAGTATTTAATCATGCACGACCCCGATGACAAGCCAAGCAATTGTTTCATACTTCAATAATCTCAAACTCTTTCAACTTTCACGCAATACATGAGCGTGAGCCATGGACATAGCACTATATGTGGAGTAGAATGGTGGTTGTGGAGAAGACAAAAAGGAAGAAGATAGTCTCACATCAACTAGGCGTATCAACGGGCTATGGAGATGCCCATTAATAGATATCAATGTGAGTGAGTAGGGATTGCCATGCAACAGATGCACTAGAGCTATAAATATATGAAAGCTCAACAAAAGAAACTAAGTGGGTGTGCATCCAACTCGCTTGCTCACGAAGACCTAGGGCAATTTGAGGAAGCCCATCATTGGAATATACAAGCCAAGTTCTATAATGAAAAATTCCCACTAGTATATGAAAGTGATAACATATGAGACTCTCTATCATGAAGATCATGGTGCTACTTTGAAGCACAAGTGTGGAAAAAGAGATAGTAACATTGTCCCTTCTCTCTTTTTCTCTCATTTTTTTCTTCTTCTTTTTTCTTTTTTTTTCTTTGGCCTCCTTTTTTCTTTTTGGCCTTTTCTCTTTTTTTCTTTTTTTTTTCTTTTTTAAAGTCCAAAGTCTCATCCCGACTTGTGGGGGAATCATAGTCTTCATCATCCTTTCCTCACTGGGACAATGCTCTAATAATGAAGATCATCACACTTTTACGGATTTACAACTCAAGAATTACAACTCAAGCTAGAACAAGATATGACTATATATGAATGCCTCCGGCGGTGTACCAGGATATGCAATGAATCAAGAGCGACATGTATGAAAATTATGAAGGTGGTCTTGCCACAAATATGATGTCAACTACATGATCATGCAAAGAGCAATATGACAAAAGTAATGCGTGTCATATAAACGGAACGGTGGAAAGTTGCATGGCAATATATCTCGGAATGGCTATGGAAATGCCATGATAGGTAGGTATGGTGGCTGTTTTGAGGAAGGTATATGGTAGGTGTATGGTACTGGCGAAAGTTGCGCGGCACAAGAGAGGCTAGCAATGGTGGAAGGGTGAGAGTGCGTATAATCCATGGACTCAACATTAGTCAAAAGAACTCATATACTTATTGCAAAAATCTAGGAGTCATCAAAAACAAAGTACTATGCACATGCTCCTAGGGGGATAGATTGGTAGGAAAAGACCATCGCTCGTCCCCGACCGCCACTCATAAGGAAGACAATCAATAAATAAATCGTGCTCCGACTAGCATGACTCTAATATCACTACCTGCATCTAGACTTCGTCACAAAGCGGTTCACCATACGTGCATGCTACGAGAATCACAAACCTTAACACAAGTATTCTTTAAATTCATAATTATCCAACTAGCATGACTCTAATATCACTACCTCCATATCTCAAAACAATTATCAAGCATCAAATTGATCATAGCATCCAATTCACTTTCTATGATAGTTTTTATTATACCCAACTTGGATGTTCATCATTCTAGGACCAAATTTGTAACCAAAGCAAATACCATGCTGTTCTAAAAGACTCTCAAAATAATATAAGTGAGGCATGAGAGATCAACAATTTCTTCAAAATTAATCCACCACCGTGCTCTAAAAGATATAAGTGAAGCACTAGAGCAAAAACTATCTAGCTCAAAAGATATAAGTGAAGCACATAGAGTATTCTAGCAAATTTCTAATCAAGTAGGATTCTCTCAAAAGGTGTGTACAGCAAGGATTATTGTGGTAAACTAAAAAGCAAAGACTCATATAATAAATGACGCTCCACGCAAAACACATATCATGTGGTGAATAAAAATATAGCTCCAAGTAAAGTTACCGATAAACAAAGACGAAAGAGGGGATGCCTTCCCGGGGCATCCCCAAGCTTAGGCTTTTGTCTATCCTTGAATATCTTGGGGTGCCTTGGGCATCCCCAAGCTTAGGCTCTTTCCACTCCTTATTCCATAGTCCATCAAATCTTTACCCAAAACTTGAAAACTTCACGACACAAAACTCAACAGAAATCTCGTAAGCTCCGTTAGTGAAAGAAAACAAAACCACCACATAAGTTACTGTAATGAACTCATTATTTATTTATATTGGTGTTAAACCTACTTTATTCCAACTTATCTATGGTTTATAAACTATTTTACTAGCCATAGATTCATCAAAATAAGCAAACAACACACGAAAAACAGAATCTTTCAAAAACAGAACAGTCTGTAGTAATCTGTAACTAACGCAAACTTCTGGAAACCCAAAAATTCTACCAAAATAGGACGTCCTAGGCAATTTGTCTATTGATCAGCAGCAAAAAGAATCAACGCAAAACAACTTTTATGTGATTTACTAAATTATTTCTCGTGCGCACAAAGTTTCTGTTTTTCAGCAGAATCAAATTAACTATCAACATAGGTTATCCTATAGGTTCTACTTGGCACAAACACTAATTAAAAGATAAAAACACATCTAAACAGAAGGTAGATGATAAATTTATTACTAAACAGAAACAAAAACAAAAAATACAAAGAAAATTGGGTTGCCTCCCAACTAGCGCTATCGTTTAATGCCCCTAGCTAGGCATAAAAGCGAAGATAGATCTAAGTAGTGCCATCTTTGACACTAAATTCATAAGTAGCTCGCATGATAGATTCATAAGGTAATTTAACTTGCTTTCTTGGAAAGTGCTCCATGCCTTTCCTTAATGGATATTGGAATCTAATATTCCCTTCCTTCATATCAATAATTGCACCAATCGTTCTAAGGAAAGGTCTACCAAGAATAATAGGACAAGAAAGATTGCAATCTATATCAAGAACGATAAAATCTACGGGCACCAAATTTCTATTTGCAACGATAAGAACATCATTGATACTTCCCATTGGCTTTTTAATGGTGGAATCCTCAAGGTGCAAATTTAAAGAGCAATCATCAAGATCATGGAAACCTAGAATATCACATAAAGTTTTCGGAATCGTGGAAACACTAGCGCCCAAATCACACAAAGCAAAACACTCAAAATCTTTAATTCTAATCTTTATAGTAGGTTCCCACTCATCATAAAGTTTTCTAGGTATAGAAACTTCCAAATTAAGTTTTTCATCATAAGATTGCATCAAGGCATCAACAATATGTTTGGTAAAAGCTTTATTTTGACTATAAGCATGAGGAGAATTAACAACGGATTGCAACAAGGAAATACAACCTTCTAAAGAACAATTATCATAATCAAATTCCTTGAAATCCGTAGTAGTAAATTTATTATCTAGAGTTTCAGTTTCTTCAATCTCACTTTTACCAATTTTAGCATCAAGATCTATAAATTCCAAATTTTTAGAACGCCTTCTAGGCAAAGGTGGATCATATTCAGTCCCATTATTATCAAGATTCATATTGCAAAACAAGGATTTAATAGGGGACACATCAATTACTTTAAGATCTTCATCATTATTATCATGGAAACTCGAAGAACACGCTTTTATAAAGCAATATTTCTTAGCACGCAATCTAGCGGTTCTTTCTTTGCACTCGTCAATGGAAATCCTCATAGCCTTGAGGGACTCATTGATATCATGCTTAGGAGGAGTAGATCTAAGTTTCAAAGAATCAACATCAAGCGAAAGTCTATCAACGTTCCTAGCCAAATCATCAACTTTAAGCAATTTTTCTTCAAGCAAAGCATTAAAATTCTTTTGAGAAATCATAAATTCTTTCACACTATTCTCAAAATCAGAGGGCATCTTATTAAAATTACCATAAGAATTATTGTAGGAATTTCCATAATTATTAGAGGAATTACTAGGGAATGGTCTAGAATTAAAGTTTCCTCTATAAGCATTGTTACCGAAACTATTCCTACCAACAAAATTCACATCCATAGATTCATTATTATTTTCAATCAAAGTAGACAAAGGCATATCATTGGGATCAAGAGGAGTATTTTTAGTAGCAAACAATTTCATAAGTTCATCCATCTTTCCACTCAAAACATTAATTTCTTCTATAGCATGCACTTTTTTACTAGAAGATCTTTCGGTGTGCCATTGAGAATAATTAGCCATAATATTATCAAGAAGTTTTGTAGCATCTCCTAATGTAATTTCCATAAACATGCCTCCCGCGGCCGAGTCTAAGAGATTTCTAGAAGCAAAGTTCAAACCGGCATAAAAATTTTGTATGACATCCATAAATTCAAACCATGAGTAGGGCAATTGTGAATCATCAATTTCATTCTTTCCCAAGATTGGGCAACATGCTCATGATCAAGTTGTTTAAAATTCATAATATCGTTCCTAAGAGTGATGATCTTAGCGGGAGGAAAATACTTAGAGATAAAAGCATCCTTTCACTTGTTCCAAGAATCAATACTATTTTTAGGCAAAGACGAAAACCAAACTTTAGCACGATCTCTAAGTGAAAACGGAAATAACTTCAATTTTACAATATCATTATCCGTATCTTTCTTCTTTTGCATATCACACAAATCAACAAAGTTGTTTAGATGAGTAGCGGCATCTTCACTAGGAAGGCCGGCAAATTGATCTTTCATAACAAGATTCAGCAAAGCAGTATTGATTTCACAAGACTCAGTATCATTAAGAGGAGCAATCGGAGTACTAAGGAAATCATTATTATTGGTATTGGAGAAATCACACAATTTGGTATTATCTTGTGCCATGGCGACAAGTAATCCGACACAAAAGCAAACGGAAAAAGGCAAGCGAAAAGAGAGGAGAAGATTGGGAAAGAGAGGGCAAATAAAACGGCAAGGGTGAAGTGGGGGAGAGGAAAACGAGAGGCAAATGGCAAATAATGTAAATGCAAGGGAGATGAGTTTGTGATGGGTACTTAGTATGTCTTGACTTGGTGAAAGCTTCCCCGGCAATGGCGCCAGAAATCCTTCTTGCTACGTCTTGAGCTTGCGTTGGTTTTCCTTGAAGAGGAAAGGGTGATGCAGCACAGTAGCGTAAGTATTTCCCTCAGTTTTTGAGAACCAAGGTATCAATCCAGTAGGAAGCTCCTCAGAAAGTCCCGCGTACCTACACAAACAAACAAAGAACTCGCAACCAACGAAATAAAGGGGTTGTCAATCCCTTCACGGCCACTTGCAAAAGTGAGACCTGATAGAGGTAATATGATAAAGTAAATATATTTTTGGTATTTTATAATATAGATGCAAAAAGTAAAGATGCAAATAAAAGTAGATTGAGAGCAAATAAAGGGGTTGTCAATCCCTTCACGGCCACTTGCAAAAGTGAGACCTGATAGAGGTAATATGATAAAGTAAATATATTTTTGGTATTTTATAATATAGATGCAAAAAGTAAAGATGCAAATAAAAGTAGATTGAGAGCAAATATGATAGAACATAGACCCGGGGGCCATAGGTTTACTAGAGGCTTCTCTCAAGATAGCATAAGTATTACGGTGGGTGAACAAATTATTGTCGAGCAATTGATAGAAAAGCGAATAATTATGAGATTATCTAGGCATGATCATGTATATAGGCATCACGTCCGCAACAAGTAGACCGACTCCTGCCTACATCTACTACTATTACTCCACACATCGACCGACTCCTGCCTGCATCTAGAGTATTAAGTTCATAAAGAACAGAGTAACGCATTAAGCAAGATGACATGATGTAGAGGGATAAATTCATGCAATATGATATAAACCCCATCTTTTTATCCTCGATGGCAACAATACAATACGTGCCTTGCTGCCCCTACTGTCACTGGGAAAGGACACCGCAAGATTGAACCCAAAGCTAAGCACTTCTCCCATGGCAAGAAAGATCAATCTTGTAGGCCAAACCGAACTGATAATTCGAAGAGACTTGCAAAGATAAACAATCATACATAAAAGAATTCAGAGATTCAAATACTTTTCATAGATAAACTTGATCATAAACCGACAATTCATCGGATCTCGACAAACACACCGCAAAAAGAGTTTACATCGAATAGATCTCCACAAGAGAGGGGGAGAACATTGTATTGAGATCCAAAAAGAGAGAAGAAGCCATCTAGCTAATAACTATGGACCCGAAGGTCTGTGGTAAACTACTCACAACTCATCGGAGGGGCTATGGTGTTGATGTAGAAGCCCTCCGTGATCGATTCCCCCTCCGGCGGAGCGCCGGCGAAGGCTCCAAGATGGGATCGCGGATACAGAAGGTTACGACGGTGGAAATTGTGTTTCGGGTGCTCCCTGGATGTTTTCGGGGTACGTAGGCTTATATAGGAGGAAGAAGTAGGTCGGTGGCCGCCCGAGGGGCCCACGAGACAGGGGGGCGCGCCCACCAGGGAAGGGCGCGCCCTCCCTTCTCGTGGCCGCCTCGGCTGCTTCTTGACTTGCACTCCAAGTCCTCTGGATCACGTTTGTTCCAAAAAGATCACCTCCGAAGGTTTCATTCCGTTTGGACTCCGTTTGATATTCCTTTTCTTCGAAATACTGGAATAGGCAAAAAAAACAGCAATACGGGCTGGGCCTTCGGTTAGTAGGTTAGTCCCAAAAATGACATAAATTTGTAAAATAAAGCCCATAAACATCCAAAAGGGGTAATATAATAGCATGGAACAATCAAAAATTATAGACACGTTGGAGACGTATCAACGACCCTCGACCCTCGAACCCTCGGCGACCCTCAACCCCTCGACGACCCTCGACCCTCGAACCCTAGAACCCTCGAACCCTAGAACCCTCGAACCCTCGACCCTCAAACCATTAAACCTCGACCGGCCTCGACGACCCTCGACCCCTCTGTGACCCTCGCGACCCTCTAGCCTAGTTTCCGACCGTTGACCCCTCAGCGATCCTCGACACCCTCGTTCCTGATAAAAAGAAGAAGAAGAAGAAGAAATAGAGGAGAAGAAGAAGAAAAAACGAAGAAGAAAAAGAGGAGAAGAAGAAGGAATAGAGGAGAAGAAGAAAAATAGAAATTCTATTTTTCTTCTTCTCCTCTATTCCTTCTTCTTCTCCTCTTTTTTTTCCTTCTTCTTCCTCTTCTTATTTTTTCTCTCCTCTTCTTCCTCTCTTCTTCTTCTCTTCTTCTCCTTCTTCCTCTTCTTATTTTCCTTTTTCCTCTCCTTCTTTTTCTTCCTTCTTCCGCTTTTCCATATATATAAAAAGTACATACATGCATACAAAAACTACATCAAAAAACTACATATATCTAAAAAATACATACATACATATATGAACATCTAAAAATACATACATACATATGAAAATACATGCATATATGAAAAATCATATATATAAAAAAAAACCGCAACGAGGCGGCGGCGGCGGCGGGGGCAGGGGCGGAGCGGTGCTCACAGAGGGAGGCGTCAGGGCAGGGGGCGCTCGGCGGGGCCGAGGGCGTCAGCGACGGGCAGGGCCGCGTCGGGGCAGAGGTCGGCGACGAGGACGACGCGTGGCGCGGGCGAGGGCGGGGGCAAGGGCGGCGGCGACGGCGCGGCCGAGGGCGCGTCGGCGACGAGGACGGCGGGCTCGAGGTCGGCGACGAGGACGGCGTCGAGGCGGCGAGGTCGAGCGGTGGCGCGGGGCGGCAACGGCGTCGTGGGTGACGGCGACGGCGTCGGGGCGGCGACGACGGGCGCGGGCGACGGCGCCGGCGGCGATGGGGTAGAGGGCAGCGTCGGCGGCGGGAGAATGAGGAACTGGAATGAAAATTTCACAAGTCTTGCTTATATACACAGAGCATTCGTACGGGTTCATGGCACCAACCGGGACCAATGCACACCTTTAGTCCCGGTTGGTGCCACCAACCGGGACCAAAGTTCTCTTTTCAGAAGCCCAAAGGGCGAGAAGCAGAGGCCTTTGGTATCGGTGGGTGGCACCAACCGGTACCAAAGGGGTGCGTTGGTCCCGGTTGTTGCGATGAACCGGGACCAATACCCCCCTTTGGATCCGGTTGGTGGCACCAACCGGGACCAAAGGCCTCGTGCTGCCCGTGGCCAAAACTTTAGTCCCACCTCGCTAGTTGAGAGGGGCGGGCAGTGGTTTATAAGCCCCACTGCCGCACCCCTCTCAAGCTCCTCTCTATTGCAGGCTTACAGGCCTAACTGTCACTGCTATGCCTGATGGCCCTACTGGGCCTTCTGCGGGCCTGAATCCTGGCCCATGGTAGGGTTTCTAGTCGTATTCACACCGTAGTGGCCCAGTAGGTGGCATTTTTTTATTTTTCTTAGTTTTATTTTTCTGTTTTTTGCATTATTTATTTTCTTTTGTTTTTGCTTTATTTTTTAGTTCCTTTTGCTTTTAGGTAATAAAAAGTAGAAACTTTCTGTTAGTGTCATTTCTTTTCCAATTTGAATAGTTTAAATTTGAATTTTTTGAAATTTGTGTGAATCACTAGTTTTTGAATAACTTTACTATAAACATAGATTTTTGAGTGATTCTTTTTCCTGCTATTTAATATTACTGTGTTTTATCATTATATTCAAAAACAGATTTTGTTATTTTAGTTTCTAACACAAAAATTCTTTATGATAATTCTTTTTGCTATTTAAGTTTCTAACAAAAAAATTCTTTATGAATATTCTTTTTGCTTTTAATGTTTTGAACAGAAAATACTTTGATAATTTTGGTTGCATAAATTTTATATAATTTTAGTTTCAATAATACTAGAGGTTTATAAAAGTTTTTGAGTTGATTCCTTTTGCTATTGGAGTTTTATAAAAGCTTTTTAGTTGATTCTTTTTGCTATTGAAAGATATTTTTTTTTAGTTGATCATAACAGAATCTTTTAATTGATTATATTTAGTTCATTCTTTTTGCTATTAGTTCATTCTTTTTGCTTTTAGTTCATTCTTTTTGCTATTAGTTCATTCTTTTTGCTATTAGTTCATTATTTGAGCTAAATAACCCTTAAATTGAAAAGTGGTACAAATGAACTCTGAAAAGGTTGGAAGTTGGCATGGTTCATCATTTCACCCATATAGCATGTGCTAAAAAGTTGAGAGGGTTAAGACAAAAACTGGATACAAAACAGACAATCTCTTTGGAAGTATCAGGGTTTCGGACGAAAACTCATCTGTTACAAAGGGATTTCATTTGTTCAAATGTAACTGTAGTGATATTCTATATCAAAGGCATTATCATAATAGTTGTTGATAGAAAGTCTTCACTTTTTCTTCGCTTGTGTTCTTTGCTTATTGCGCCGTAACCATGGATAATCTCCATCGTTTAACAGGATGCTTGGGTCAGCCTTGACTTTAAAGGGAGGAATTTCATGAAACTTTTCATAATCTTCAGACACATCTGTCTTGCCCTCCAATCCCAAGATGTCTCTTTTTCCTGAAAGAACTATGTGGCGCTTTGGCTCATCGTATGATGTATCCGCTTCCTTATATTTTCTTTTTCTCGGTTTGGTAGACATGTCCTTCACATAGCAAACCTGCGCCACATCATTGGCTAGGACGAATGGCTCTTTTGTGTACCCCGGATTGTTCAGATCCACTGATGTCATTCTGTACTGTGGGTCTACGTGTACCCCGCCTCCTGACAGATTGACCCATTTGCACTTAAACAAAGGGACCTTAATATCATTTCCATAGTCAAGTTCCCATATGTCCACTATGTAACCATAATATGTGTCCTTTCCCCTATTGGTTGCTACATCAAAGCGGACACCACTGTTTTGGTTGGTGCTCTTTTGATCTTGGACGATTGTGTAAAATGTATTCGCATTTATCTCGTACCCTTTGTTGGTCATTACAGTCGAACTTGGTTCCCTCGCCAACGAGTACAGGTCATCGGAAACAGTGTTGTCACACCTGAGACGTGTTTGGAACCAACTGCCGAAACTCCTGATGTGTTCACATGTAATCCAGTCCTCACACTGCCCCGGGTGTTTGGAGCGCAGAATGTTCTTGTGTTCATCGACATACGGGGTCACCAAGGTAGAATTCTGTAGAACCATGTAGTGTGCTTGAGACCAAGAATGCCCATCCCTACATACTATTGAGTCCCCTCCTAGCGTGCCTTTTCCACCCAGTCTCCCCTCATACCGCGATTGAGGCAGACCTATCTTCTTAAGGTCAGGAATGAATTCAACACAACACCCAATGACATCCTCTGTTTGATGGCCCATGGAGATGCTTCCTTCTGGCCTAGCGTGGTTACAGACATATTTCTTTAGGACTCCCATGAACCTCTCAAAGGGGAACATATTGTGTAGAAATACAGGGCCCAGAATGACAATCTCGTCGACTAGATGAACTAGGACGTGTGTCATGATATTGAAGAAAGATGGTGGGAACACCAACTCGAAACTGACAAGACATTGCGCCACATCACTCCTTAACCTTGGTAGGATTTCTGGATCGATCACCTTCTGAGAGATTACATTGAGGAATGAACATAGCTTCACAATGGCTAATCGAACGTTTTCCGGTAGAAGCCCCCTCAATGCAACTGGAAGCAGTTGCGTCATAATCACGTGGTAGTCATGAGACTTTAGGTTCTGGAACTTTTTCTCTGGCATATTTATTATTCCCTTTATATTCGACGAGAAGCCAGACGGGACCTTCATACTGAGCAGGCATTCAAAGAAGATTTCCTTCTCTTCTTTGGTAAGAGCGTAGCTGGCAGGACCTTCATACTGCTTTGGAGGCAAGCCGTCTTTTTCGTGCAAACGTTGCAGGTCCTCCCGTGCCTTCATTGTACCTTTTGTCTTCCCATACACGCCCAAGAAGCCTAGAAGGTTCACGCAAAGGTTCTTCGTCACGTGCATCACGTCGATCGAAGAGCGGACATCTAGGTCTTTCCAGTAGGGTAGGTCCCAAAATATAGATTTCTTCTTCCACATGGGTGCGTGTCTCGCAACGTCACTCGGAACAGATAGTCCGCCGGGACCCTTTTCGAAGATTACTTTTAAATCATTGACCATAGCAAGTACGTGATCACCGGTACGCATGGCGGGCTTCTTCCGGTGATCTGCCTCGCCTTTGAAGTGCTTGCCTTTCTTTTGACATTGATGGTTGGTCGGAAGGAATCGATGATGCCCCAGGTTAACATTCTTCCTGCATTTGTCCAGGTATATACTTTGGGTGTCATCTAAATAGTGCGTGCATGCGTGGTATCCCTTGTTTGTCTGTCCTGAAAGATTACTGAGAGCAGGCCAATCATTGATGGTGACAAACAGCAACGCATGCAGGTCAAATTCCTCCTGTTTGTGCTCATCCCACACACGTACACCTTTTCCGGTCCACGGCTGTAAAAGTTCTTCAACTAATGTCCTTAGGTACACATCAATGTCATCGCCGGGTTGCTTAGGGCCTTGGATGAGAACTGGCATCATAATGAACTTTCGCTTCATGCACAGCCAAGGAGGAAGGTTATTGATACATAGAGTCACGGGCCAGGTGCTGTGATTGCTGCTCGGCTCCCCGAAAGGATTAATGCCATCCGCGCTTAAACCAAACCATACGTTCCTTGCGTCACCTGCAAACTCCTTCCATTACTTTCTCTCAATTTTTCTCCACTTCGACCCGTCAGCGGGTGCTCTCAACTTCCCGTCTTTCTTACGGTCATCTCTGTGCCATCGCATCGACTTGGCATGCTCTTTGATTCTAAACAAGCGTTTCAACCGTGGTATTATAGGAGCATACCACATCACCTTGGCAGGAACCCTCTTCCGGGGGCGCTCGCCGTCAACAACACCAGGTTCATCTCGTCTGATCTTATACCGCAATGCACCACATATCGGGCATGCGTTCAAATCCTCGTACGCACCACGGTACAGGATGCAATCATTAGGGCATGCATGTATCTTCTGCACCTCCAATCCTCGAGGGCAAACAACCTTCTTTGCTGCATACGTACTGTCAGGCAATTCTTTATCCTTTGGAAGCTTCTTCTTCAATATTTTCAGTAGCTTCTCAAATCATTTGTCAGGCACAGCATTCTCTGCCTTCCACTGCAGCAATTCTAGTACGGTCCCGAGCTTTGTGTTTCCATCTTCGCAATTGGGGTACAAACCTTTTTTGTGATCCTCTAGCATGCGATCGAACTTCACCTTCTCCTTTTGACTTTCACACTGACTCCTTGCATCAACAATGACCCGGCGGAGATCATCATCGGGCACATCGTCTGGTTCCTCTTGATCTTCAACAGCTTCCCCCGTTGCAGCATCACCGTATTCGGGGGCACATAGTTCTCATCGTCCTCTTCTTCTTCGTTGTCTTCCATCATAACCCCTATTTCTCCGTGCTTGGTTCAAACATTATAGTGTGGCATGAAACCCTTATAAAGCAGGTGGGTGTGAATGATTTTCGAGTCAGAGTAAGACTTCGTATTCCCACATACATGGCATGGACAACACATAAAACCATGTGCTTGTTTGCCTCAGCCACTTCGAGAAAATCATGCACGCCCTTAATGTACTCGGAGGTGTGTTTGTCACCATACATCCATTGCCGGTTCATTTGCGTGCATTATATATAATTAAGTGTGTCAAAAACCATTACAGAACATCATGAATAGATAATTAAGTGACCAAATTAATAGAAGTTCATCATCTCACATTAAAACCAAAGTACATACATAGTTCTCATCTAACAACATATAGCTCTCCAGAGCATCTAATTAATTAAACCATACATTGAAACTATGTAAAACATTTCAATGCCAAAACAAATGCGATCATAATCGCAACCAAGGTAACAATTGATCCAACGGCATAATGATACCAAGCCTCGGTATGAATGGCATATTTTCTAATCTTTCTAATCTTCAAGCGCATTGCATCCATCTTGTTCTTGTGATCATCGATGACATCCGTAACATGCAACTCCAATATCATCTTCTCCTCCTCAATTTTTTTAGTTTTTCCTTCAAGAAATTGTTTTCTTCTTCAACTAAATTTAACCTCTCGACAATAGGGTCGGCTGGAATTTCCGGTTCACATACCTCCTAGATAAATAAAATTTATGTCACGTTGGTCAGCATAATTGTCATAAACAATAAATGAACTAAATAGTTATAAAGATAATATATACCACATCCGAATCATAGAAAGGATGAGGGCCGACGGGGGCGGATACCAAAACCATCCACTAAATAATAAGAAGCAATAATAAAAGTAAGAAAATTATACAAGTATCTATATAAACATACAAGTAAGAATTTTTTCCTTTCAGAAAGAAGATAAGAACAAGAGGCTCACCACGGTGGTGCCGACGACGAGATCGGCGCGGGCGATCGACGGCGGTGAAGACGGGGACGGGACATGACAGACCGCTAAACCTAGACAAATATTGAGGAAAATGGAGCTTGGAGGTCGAGCTTGGAGAGGAGAAAGCTTAAGTAGTGTGGCTCGGGCATTCCATCGAACACCTGGTGTGCATAGGAGGTGAGCTAGAGCACCACAAAGCTCCCCCCTCGCCGGCCAGGAAAAACAGAGCACTGGGAGTGCTCTGCTCGCGGGCGAGGGGTATATATAGGCAACTCAATGGTCCCGGTTCGTGGCACAAACCGGGACTAAAGGTCACTCTTTCGTACCGGTTCATGCCACGAACCGGGTCCACTGGTGGTGGGCCAGGAGCAAGGACCATTAGTCCCGGTTCGTGCCACCAACCGGGACCAAAGGTCCCAGACGAACCGGGACCAATGCCCCCACGAGGCCCGGCAGGCCCCTGGCCTCACGAACCGGGACCAATGGGCCCATGGGTACCAGTTCGTGACCGAATTGGGACTAATGGGCTAACCAGGCCCAAACGTATGCCCTGTTTTCTACTAGTGGAGGAGGCAATGCTGTCCAAGGAGCAGGCCATGCGCAATAGTACGTGACAATAATTGGTGTGTCAGAGTTACACAAGCTCAACAGTTATGCACTTTCCACGGTAGGTGGTAACGCTAGAGCAGTTGTTTGGTTCCTAGCCATACTTTGTCACATTTTGTAACTTTGAGTTAATCAAGTTTGGTCAAACTAGTTTGGTATTTGGTTCTATCAACGCACAATGCAAAATTCTCCATATGTTGCACATATAAAAAGTGTGGCAAGATTTTCTAAGACAAGTCAAAGCGTGGCTAAATTTTTTAGACACATCAAGTAAGGCAAATGTGATCGAAACTTGTGTGACAAACTACGACAAAGTTAGTCACCAACCAAACGGGCCCACTACGCTAGTGAGAAAGGTAAAAAAACTGACAATCTACCATGTACATTCGCATAGGTGTGGCAGCTGCAGCGAGGTGTCAAAAAATTTGGTAGCCGGTATCGGATGCACTATCTAAAATATTAGAAAAACTTAGAACGTTGACACTTCTATGCTATCACAAAATTCAAAATGTAAATTAGATATAAAAATGACAAATCCGACAATGAATAGCATATAATATACGTTTGGCTGAGAATTTGCCCATTACCTCAATTTATTACAAATTTCTCATTTTTTGTATCTCAAGCAATGCCTTAAATTTTGATTTGAATTTTTGCAGCAACACATATTGATAATGCTGATGTACTAATTTTTTTTCTCCAGATTTCCCTAACATTTAAATGTTTAGGCAACCCTAACATTTTAAATGGTGCAATGGAAGTTGGGTGCATTAGGCCTTGTACAATGGGAGATGCTTAGGAAGGTGCTTAGAAAAATAAACCGAGTTTTTCTGAAGCACCGATGCCTATTTCTACAGAAGAGATGCTTAGTTAAGCGTCTACCCTGTACAAATAAGCACCGGTGCTTAAGAAAAGCCTGGTTTATTTCTCTAAGCACCTCTCTTAAGCACCTTGCATTGTACAATGCCTTAGTGCAGCAGGTATCCCGCGGGCCAGTGCTGACATATCGGGCCGCTAGTGCAAAACAACGATATGAGCCTATTTAGTGAAAACACTCGTATTTTTATTTTATTCATCACAACAACAAAAAATCTGAGGAAAACTTTCGATCTATCCATCAACTATCAAGGTAGTACAAAGAACACCAGAAGTACGAAAATTCATCCAGGCCAGGTCCATGAACCACCTAGCGACGACTGCAAGCACTGGGGCAAGCCAAAGGCACGCCGCAGTCATCACCCCTCCCTCATCGGAGCCGAGCAAACCTTGTTGTAGTAGACAGTCAGGAAGTCGTCGTGTTAAGGCCCCATAGGACTAGCGCACCAGAACAACAACCGGCACCGATGAAGAAAACGTAGATCGGAAGGATCCAACCTGTGGACACACGAACACAGACGAACTGAGACCGGATCCACGTGGATCCACTGAAGACTAGCGCCGATCGAATCCCATGAGATCCGCCGAAGACAAACCTCAACATGCTGTCGGGCAATACTAGAAACATCATCCGAACGAGGCCTAGGAGGGAAGAACTTTATTCCATCTGCAGAGAGCAGCCACCACCTCGCATCTCTGAGTAGGACACAAACCCTACCAAAACTAAAATAAAACATTAGAAAATGAGGCCCTCCCGCCGCAAGGGTTAGGATCCACCGCACGTCCATGGCCTTAAGACCGGAAGAGACGAGGTAGACCAACTGGGGCACCGGCGGGAGACACGAGAAACCCTAGCACTGGGTGCAGGTACTAGTGGCCACCATAGTACGTGATGCACGAGAAGATATGAGACCACGCTGATTTGGTTGCTAACCGGCAATGTATGTCATCACAGCAATATTCATACAAGTATATTGTAGAAAATGGAACTTTTATTGGAAATATTTTAGAAAACTATGCATGTAATTTACCTTCTAAGATAGTGTAGGCTGTATCATTCAAGATAACAAATGACGTCCAATGAGTGATCCATCAAGTTAGCCAGCCGTGGCCCAAACTTGAATTTTATTTTAGCATGTTTGAATTGTTGAACTGTTTTGCTTTGCTGCATTGTTGAATTATTGAATTGTGATGAATTTTATGTTATATGATCGCATGGATGACATGAATTTGAGGGTTTAAATTTAAGGATGGTGGCTGCCTCACGGGCCGCCCGGACGCGTCCAGGCATGCCTACGATGGGCGGTTTGCCAAATGAGTTGTATTTTCATCCCTTCCGGCGTAAAGCTGGCCAAACGGGCCGGGCCAACCAGGCTACCCCGCAAGCACGCCGGCATGGCCCGCCATGGGCCAGGCACGACACAGGCTAAACGAGATGTGTCCGGCACACGCCATGTCTGGGCTTGGAGGCTGGGCACCCGGGCTGGCACGGCACGCCCGTTGGCACAACAGGCTGAAAAATATGCAACCGAGCGTGCTAAACAGGCCAACGTGCCAGCCCGTTTAGTAGCTAGGCCGTGCCTGGCCCAGGAGGCACAGCACGCAGGCCGTGCCCAGCTCTGCTCCGGCGTTTGGATTAAAGCAAAAAAAAAGGTGTTTCTTATCCCGTTGAGTGTTCCACGGCGGTGTCATCCCTTGCATACTATAGTTCATCATGAAGTTCCATAAACTTGGTGATGGTGACTAGAGAGCTCTGTCAATCACTATCTTATCTGGAATATTAACTCCCACTTGACTCAAGTGATTGTAGTACCTAGACATTCTGAGCACATGCTCACTAGTTGAGCAATTCTCCTCCATCTTTTAGGCAAAGTACTTGTCAGGGGTCTCATACCTCTTGACACGGGCATGAGTCTGAAATACCAATTTCAGCTCTTGGAACATCTCATATGCTCTGTGGCGTTCAAAATGTTTTTGAAGTCCCGGTTCTAAGCCGTAAAGCATGGTGCACTAAACTATTAAGTAGTCGTCATATTGAGCTAGCCAAACGTTCATAACGTTTGCATCTGCTCCTGCAATAGGCCTGTCACCTAGCGGTGCATCAAGGACATAATTTTTCTGTGCAGCAATGAGGATAAACCTCAGATCACGGACCCAGTCCGCATCATTTCTACTATCATCTTTCAACTTAGTTTTCTCTAGGAACATATAAAAACATAGGGAAGCTACAACAAGAGCTATTGATCTACAACATAATTTGCAAAATACTATCAAGACTAAGTTCATGATAAATTAAAGTTCAATTAATCATATCACTTAAGAACTCCCACTTAGATAGACATCCCTCCAGTCATCTAAATGATCACATGATCCATATCAACTAAACCATGTCCGATCATCACGTGAGATGGAGTAGTTTTCAATGGTGAACATCTTTATGTTGATCATATCTACTATATGATTCACGCTCGACCTTTCGGTCTCCAGTGTTCTGAGGCCATATTTGCATATGCTAGGCTCATCAAGTTTAACCTGACAATTCTGCGTGTACAAAACTGGCTTGCACCCGTTGTATGTGAACGTAGAGCTTATCACACTCGATCATCACGTGGTGTCTCGGCACGAAGAACTGTAGCAACGGTGCATACTCAGGGAGAACATTTATACCTTGAAATTTAGTAAGGGATCATCTTATAATGCTACCGCCGTACTAAGAAAAATAAGATGCATAAAAGATAAACATCACATACAATCAAAATATGTGACATGATATGGCCATCATCATCTTGTGCTCATGATCTGCATCACCAAAGCATCGTCATGATATCCATTGTCACCGGCGTGACACCTTGATCTTTATCATAGCATCGTTGTCGTCTCGCCAAATATTGTTACTACGACTATTGCTACCACTTATTGATAAAGTAAAACAATTACATGGTGATTGCATTGCATACAATAAAGCGACAACCATATGGCTCCTGCCAGTTGCCGATAACTTTGTTACAAAACATGATCATCTCATACAACAATTTATATCACATCATGCCTTGACCATATCACATCACAGCAAGCCCTGCAAAAACAAGTTAGACGTCCTCTACTTTGTTGTTGCATGTTTTACGTGGCTGCTACGGGATTCTAGCAAGAACCGTTCTTACCTACGCATCAAAACCACAATGATTTTTCATCAAGTATGTTATTTTAACCTTCAACAAGGACCGGCCGTAGTCAAACCGATTCAACTAAAGTTGAAGAAACAAACACCCGCCAGCCACCTATGTGCATAAGCACGTTGGTAGAACTAGTCTCATGAATGCGGTCATGTAATGTCGGTCTGGGCCGCTTCATCCAACAATACCGCCGAATCAAAGTAAGGCGTTGGTGGTAAGCAGTATGACTATTATCGCCCACAACTCTTTGTGTTCTATTCGTGCATATAACATCTACGCATAGACCTGGCTCGGATGCCACTGTTGGGGAACGTAGTACTTTCAAAATTTTCTTACGATCACGCAAGATCTATCTAGGTGATGCATAGCAACGGGGGGAGAGTGTGTCCACGTACCCTCGTAGACCGAAAGCGGAAGCATTATGTAATGCGGTTGATGTAGTCGAACGTTTTCGCGATCCAACCGATCAAGTACCGAACGCACGACACCTCCGTGATCTGCACACGTTCAGCTCGGTGACGTCCCTCAAACTCTAGATCCAGCTGAGACCGAGGGAAAGTTCCGTCAACACAACGGCATGGTGACGGTGATGATGAAGTTACCGACGCAGGGCTAGGGGGCATGCCAAGCATAGGGAGTCCTACTAGGACTTCAAGTCCTAGTAGGATTCCCTTTCCTATTCAGAGTAGGAGAGAAGGAAAGAGAGGGAGAGGGAGAAGGAAAGGGGGGTTGCGCCCCCACCCCTTTTCCAGTTCGGTTTGGGCAGGGGGGAGGCGCGCGCCACCTCTTGGCCCTTCTCCCCTCTCTCCACTAAAGCCCAATAAGCCCATTACTTCTCCCGGTGAATTCCCGTAACCCCCGGTACTCCAAAAAATACCCGAATCATTCGGAACCTTTCCGATGTCCGAATATAGCCTTCCAATATATCGATCTTTACGTCTCGACCATTTCGAGACTCCTCGTTACGTCCGTGATCTCATCCGGGACTCTGAGAAAACTTCGGTAATCAAATCACATTACTCATAATACAAATCGTGATCGAACGTTAAGCATGCGGACCCTACGGGTTCGAGAACTATGTAGACATGACCGAGACACATCTGCGGTCAATAACCAATAGCGGAACCTAGATTCTCATATTGGCTCTTACATATTCTACGAAGATCTTTATCAGTCAAACCGCATAACAACATATTGTTCCCTTTGTCATCGGTATGTTACTTGCCCGAGATTTGATCGTCGGTATCATCATACCTAGTTCAATCTCCTTACCGACAAGTCTCTTTACTCATTCCGTAATGCTTCATCCCACAACTAACTCATTAGTCACATTGCTTGCAAGGCTTATAGTGATGAGCATTACCGAGAGGGCCCAGAGATACCTCTCCGATACACGGAGTGACAAATCCTAATCTCGATCTATGCCAACCCAACAAACACCTTCGAAGACACCTGTAGAGCATCTTTATAATCACCCATTTACGTTGTGACGTTTGATAGCACACAAGGTGTTATTCCGGTATTCGGGAGTTGCATAATCTCATAGTCTGAGGAACGTGTATAAGTCATGAAGAAAGCAGTTGCAATGAAACTATAACGATCATAATGCTAAGCTAACGGATGGGTCTTGTCCATCACATCATTCTCCTAATGATGTGATCCCGTTTATCAAATGACAACACATGTCTATGGTCAGGAAACATAACCATCTTTGATTAACGAGCTAGTCAAGTAGAGGCATACTACGGACACTCTGTTTTGTCTATATATTCACACATGTACTAAGTTTCCGGTTAATACAATTCTAGCATGAATAATAAATATTTATCATGATATAAGGAAATACGTAATAACTTTATTATTGCCTCTAGGGCATATTTCCTTCAATCCCCTCCCCGACTCGCTGGTGGAGGCAACGGTTGCGTCCGGAAATCTCCCTCCTGCCACCACGCCGCCGTCGCCACTGCATCCCAGGTTCGTTCATTCACTGATTTTCTCTCAGATCCAAGCAAAGTAGCAAATCTAGGGAGGGAGAGAGGTTGCCGTCGGGCAGTGGATGCGGGGGCACGACCGTTGTGGCTTGCTTGAAGAGCCGTCGGGCAGTGGATACAGGGGGACGGGCATGGCCGTCGTGGCTGATGGTGAGGATGGGCTCGAAGGGAGGAGCTCCTGCTCGGGGCAGAGAGTAGAGAGGGAGGGGGGTCTGCTAGTAGCTACTGCTGGAGGGGATTGAAGGGAGGAGGGAGGAGCTCCTGCCGGGATAGAGAGCAGAGCGGGAGGAGTTCTGCCAGCAGTTGCTGCTAGAGGGGATTGAAGGGAGGAGCTGTTGTTGCATGGAGAGGAAGAACAGAGAGGGAGAGACATGGTTGGACGCCGGTGGAGTTGTTGCATGCGTGCAAATATGGATAGAGAGAGGTGATGTTCCAGATTGCTTGTGTGTCTTCAGTGCTACTACTATTGCAATTTATTTGAGAAAGAGCACAGATATGTGAGATAGAGAGATATGTGCAGGACCAAATAGGACAGTGATGTCACATAGAGAGCAGCAATCAGAGAGAGATTGCTGCACATTTTTACATATAGAACATAGAGATAGCTTGCTGGAAATTTTTGTGCTACTGCTATTTATTTGTGTTGAAGCTTATTGTTTCGTGTTTTTATTTCAGATTTTGATAATGGATGATCAGAGTTATTTTGAGCTGTTGCATAGTGATGCCGGATTGAATGATTTGCACTGGACCAAAGAACAACATGTCGATCTTGAAGGGCATGTGGAACAAGAAATTGATCTCGAAGGGCATGAAGAACAACAAACTGATCTCAAAGAGACTGAAGAG
The DNA here is from genome assembly GCF_002575655.3 of Aegilops tauschii subsp. strangulata. Classification (NCBI taxonomy): domain Eukaryota; kingdom Viridiplantae; phylum Streptophyta; class Magnoliopsida; order Poales; family Poaceae; genus Aegilops; species Aegilops tauschii. The sequence goes on from NC_053041.3 coordinate 75,729,526, forward strand.
CCTACCCCTCTTGTGAAAGCAAGGTCTTCGAAAGCAAAGGCGAAGAAAGCAAGCGCTTCAAAAGCAAGAGCTTCGAAGAGGCAAAAGAATTTCAGCAAGGCTGAAGACTTAACTTTGGTGGATGCATACCTCAAGATAACTCAAGATCCAACCATAGGAGTAGACCAATCTCGTGATTGTTATTGGAAAAGAATCGATGCTTACTTCCATGCCAATAAATCTGAAGACCATGGTCGCACACAAGGTTCTCTTCAACATCGTTGGGCTATTATTGGCATAGACTGCATTATTACTAACACCTAATCATTATAAAAGCTACATCAGTCCACGGATCTGCCACAGGTGCTCAACTAGATCAAGTTGACGCTGGTAGTGAACTTGTTTGTTTCGAATGTCACTTTGAGCTTGAAGAAACTGAGTCAATGTAGCCGCCTGTTGGTGAGAAGGTGTCACTAGTTCTCCCATGTTATCGTAGCGATAGTCTACAAGACTTCCACGCTCATCTTCTATTATCATGTTATGCAAGATGATACAAGCTGTCATCACTTCTCTGAGTGTCTCCAGATCCCGATACCTTGCCGGTCCACGTACAATAGCAAAGCGAGCTTGCAGAACACCAAAGGCTCGTTCGACATCCTTCCGACATGCTTCCTGAAACCAGGAGAAATTTTTGTGCTTCTCACCTTTTGGGTTTGGAATTGTTTCACAAATGTTGCCCACTGCGGATATATGCCATCTGCAAGGTAATACCCCGTGTTGTAGTTGTGACCATTGATGGTATAATTCACTTCTGGAGCATGCCCTTCAACTAGATTTGGAAGCACGGGTGAACGATGGAGAACATTTATATCATTATGAGATCCTTGTAAACCAAAGAAAGAATGCCAAATCCAAAGGTCTTGTGAAGCAACGGCTTCAAGAATGACCGTGGGTACGCGTTTATGGCCAACAAAAAAACCTTTGTGTGCAGTAGGGCAATTTTCCACTTTCAATGCATGCAATCGATGCTTCCGAGCATACCCGGAAACCCGCTTTGCTCTCCAATTGCAAGTAATCTAGCAGTATCTTCAGCATTTGGAGATCTCAGGTACTGACCCCCAAAGACCTCGATCACAGCATGCACAAATCTTCTAAGATTTTCTAAAGCGGTGGACTTTGCTAGCCGACAATACTCATCAGTAAGATCAGCTGCTATCCCGTAAGCTAGGATTCGAAATACTGAGGTCAATTTTTGATAAGGATGTAAACCAGGAACACCAGCACTATTTCTTCTCAGAGAAAAATAGCTATCATGTGCCTCTATAGCACTTGCTACGGGCAGAAAAAGAGGACGATGCATTATATACCTGTGAATAAAAGCTTAAATGAGACATGAAGAGCGACTACTATGGTGAAAACGAAACATATGCACCAGTTTCATACCTATTGCGAAACATCCTTGCCTTGAAGGTGGGGTTCTCTGCAAAATAGTCCTTGTGGAGGTTCTGAAAGCGTTCTGCAAAATCGTGCTGAAGAGATTGACGTCCCGGTTGTGAACCTCCATGTCGTGGAGCATCCGGCCGGGCTTCTTCTTCCTCTGCTACAATTGCAGCCATCATGAGTTCCTCATCTTCGGAGGAGGAATCTTCGCAAAATTGCTGGGCCAAACTTTGACGGTGTATCGTTTCGTTGTGGAGAGATGGCAGAGAGATGGCAAAAGAGAAGTAGAAGAGGAGGCACGATCAGGATTGTGATAGATATGAAGGTTGATCATGTATTTGTAGAGACAAAACTAGCCGTTGGTAGTTATGAAATACTCTTAAAATATAGAATAAGGGAGATGTTTAGGGGAACTGCTGGAGTTGAGCAATTTTTAGGGGAGAATCTTTTTAGGGGAGTCCCATATTTTGAGATATAGGGGAGAAATTTCAGGGGAACTGCTGGACTTGCTCTAAGATAGTGTAGGTTGTGTCAGTCAAGACAACAAATGACGTCCGACGAGTGATCCATCAAGTTGGCCAGCCATGGCCCGGACATGAATTTTATTTTAGCATGTCCGGATTGTTGAACCATGTTCTTTTTGCTTTGTTGCATTGTTGAATTATTGAATTGTGATAAATTTTGTGTTATAATGAATGCCATGAATTTGAGGGTTTAAATTTAAGCAGTGTGACCGCCTCGGTGGCCGCCCGACTCTGTTTGTGGATGCGTCTGGGCATGCCCGTGGTGGGCGGACTTGCTAAGTGAGTTACTTTTTCATCCCCTCCTGTGCAAAGCTGGTCAAACGTGACGGGCCAACCAGGCCAGCCCACGAGCACGTCGGCACGGCCCGCCATGGGCCAGGCACGGCAGGGGCTAAACAAGCTGTGCCCGGCACGCGGCATGTCTGGGGCCGTGCCTGGTCCTGGAGGCTGGGCACGCGGACCGGCACGGCACGACCCATTTAATTTTTCTATTTTTTCCTTTTTTGAGCTGATTTTCTTTTTTTTGAATTATATAAATATATATAGCCTATATAATCAGCCTAATAGGCCTAAAATGGCCCAAATACAGCCCATAAGGCCAAACTGCTAAACAGACCAGTGTGCTAAACGGGCCAACGTGCCGGCCCGATTAACTAAGCGGCCCTGGAGGCGCAGCACGCGGGCCGGCACAGCACGCCGGCTCTGCTCCGGCGTGTGGATTAAAGTAAAAAAAAAAAAAGGCGTTTCTTCAGTGTTCCACGGCGGCGCGCCTCAATCCCCTCCGGTCTCTCACCCCGACACCGGCGGCAACGGCGGCCGTAAGTTTCTTCCTCACCTACCTCTTCCCTGCTTAATTTTCTCCTGATTTTCCGGATCCGCGACGTCGAAGGCTTCCTCCTCCCTCGGCTTTCCCCTCAGCCCTCGGATTTCCCGTCACTCCTCGGATTGATTCCTCTGCAGTTCAAGTTCCGGCCGGTGTCGGAGACGAAACGGCCTATATATAGATGGAGGAGAGGGCGGAGGAGATCTGAGCAAGCCGAGGTCGAGCGCGCGCGATGGGGAAAAAGCTACCCCCTTCTACTCCGACGGCGGGAAGGCGGCGCAAAGGTCCCTCCTTGGCCCCGCTCTCCGCCTGCAAGCGCCGGCGTATCCATGAGGCAAGCGGCTGGGCTTCCCTCCCCACCGATGTGGTTCACCTCGTCACCAGCCGCCTGCTGGCCGGCGACGTGGTGGACTACATCGTCTTCCGGGCCGTCTGCTCCGGCTGGCGCAGCTGCACGAGCGACGCGCGCGACCCCACGCTGAGCAAACCGGACCTCTGGCCGCGCGGCTGGGTCGCCCTCTGCGACGGCGACGGGGTACGCCCGGACGACGCCGGCGAGATCGGCTTCTTCCACGCGCGGACGGCCAGGCGCCTCCGCGTCCGCCTGCCGGAGCTCCTGCGCCACAGGATCGTCCCAGGGACTGATCATTCTTCTGAACAAACGCACCGCCGCCGTCCGGGTGCTGCATCCCTTCACACGGGTCGTGGTCGACCTCCCGTCCCTCGTCCCTGTGTTCCACGACGCCGTCAGGAACCGGAACTCTCTGCTTGACATGAATGCCGCGGTCTGCAGCGCGTCCGCGACCTCCATTGCCGTGGTGGCATGGTTCCCGTGGACACATGTGGTGATCGGCGCCGAGGCTGGCCGCCCAACTTGGGAGGTCCTCCACCCAGGGCTTTTCCTTAGGAGCATCCTGCCCTTCCAAGGAAGGCTTTACGCGACAGTCGCCAAGGGTGACTCAAGGAAGATCATGCAGCTGTATCCGAGATCACCACATCCTGTGCTTGCTCATGTTCCAAATAATTTTGGTGATCCGAGCCTATGCAGCTACTTCCTCGTGGAGTCTGGTGGGCGAGTGCTGCTTGCCATCCGCCATTTAACTGCACAACATTGTGGCGTGGAGCCCTTCCAGCAAAATGCCTATAAGCTATTTGCGTTGGACATCGACCGCGGTGAGCTGATCCCAGTGAACTGCCTCGGTGGCCGCGCGCTGTTCCTCAGCAGGGATCGGTCCCTCTCTGTTTCAGCCAGGGACCTCCCTTCTGTGAACAGCAACTCCATTTACTTCTCTTTGCGCCGTGACCCTGTTGTGGTGCACTCCATAAGGACAGGTTTCTCTGAGCGGCTAGCAGTGACATGCCAAATACATGATGGGAAGGATAGGATCCGACCCTCCGTGCGCCCCTTCACCATTGCTGACCATCTTCTAACCTACTGCCATCCTCATGAGTGGTAAGTCTGTTTTTCTTAATACTACATTATGACTGTCTTCTCTTCCGCTATGAAGGACAAAAGGACTCATGTTTCATGAGTACCACTCCATACCTGAATCTTTTGAGGAATTGACGAAGAACATCAAGGCAAAAAATTCCGAACTACGGATTCCTCGCATTGCGGCTCGTTGATTGGAAGGAAGAAACAGGGCCACAGCACTTCACACTAGCCAGTGAATAATGCCAATAGACAGTTGATGCATATTTCCCTTGCTGGCTCAGTTGGGATCTTTGTGTGGCTAGGTCAATTCATTGGTGGCTCCCAACGCAACGTTCACGAATCTTTTGAATTTGGTTAGGCAGCAGTTTGTCTGTGCTACACATATAGTGGTGGTTCATATCTGAGGTCTGGCAAATAGATTGGATCCGTCAAACATGGGCTCATTGCACCCTAAGGATATACACAATGTGATAATTATCGGATTTACTTCCCCTTTAATCTGCATGCTGTTTAGGATCAAATTGCATATGATGTTTGTACTTGAATGAGGCAACTTGCGATTAGCAGAATCCTACTAATGTCTCTGTTATCAGCATTTATGGCCTTATTTTGATGTTTTTAAACCATATATGATTGAAGAGCCTTATCTTTTTCTGTATGTGAATAACAATGCTAAGTTGTGGGAACATATGCAGAAGGGCGAAAAATCTGGTGTTTGTTTGGATTCTTGAGACATCGGCATGTTTAACTATGATTTTGTTCAAATATATCTGCTGTTAGGATAAGGAAAAAAAATCCAACCTCAACACAATCTAAAGGTGTGCTGTTCTCATGAAGAGTTGTTGTATTTTACCATGTACAGTAGCTATTTATGTTGTAACCTGTAGCACAACTTGTCTTGGTTACTGACGGTGCTAAAGGAAAAATGTGATGATTAGAAGTTGTGTCCGTTGGTAACCTCTGAGAAATTTCTAATCCTTGTGCAAATTTTGTTGGAAAAATGTGATGTGAGGAGTACATATCTTTTGTTGGAAATTTTATCTCTTGTTAATACTGGCAAAAATATGCCCTTGTTCTTTTTTTAGGAATGAACATGTTCCAGTTAGACTTGGTGCCCAGCAATATGGCTAGTACCCCTCACAGCATCTCTAGCAGACCCCGCATAGCCGAAATGTAAAACAGAATGCTAGGCCGGCGCAGGAATCAGATGGGTTTTTTTCTGAATTTGACACATATGCCACATATTCAGAATTACTAATTAAATATAAGATAAAATTTCAATATTACAATACCACAATCATCCAAATTACAACAATTATTGAAGTCACCGAAGCAAACTGAATAATTCAATACAAAACTTGTCCCGAGTACAAATCACACATGAATTAATTGAAATGAATGCAAAAATGGAATGTGTTACTGCCCAGCCCTTTGCCAATGATGCTCAATGAGATCCTCCTGAAGCTGAAAGTGGGTGTTTGCATTTTCAATCTCCCGATAGGTCTGAAGAAATGTTCTAATTCGGTTAGGGTCTATAACTGGTTTGACACGGCTACCCACATTGTCATAGAAGAACTCCAAGTTCATGCCTCTCTCATCTTCGAGAATCATATTGTGAAGAATAACACAACATGTCATGATGTTTTCAAGGATCGCTTGTCCCAAAAAACGAGCAGGACGACGAACAATGGCAAACCCAGATTGCAAAACCCTGAATGCTCTTTCAATATCTTTTCGGTCTGCCTCTTGTACCCTTGCAAATTCACATTGTTTCCTAGTTTTGGGGTCTTTGATACTCTTGACAAATGTGCACCAACAAGGGTAGATACCATGTGCAAGATAGTACCCCTTTGTGTAGTCATGCCCATCGATAGTGTAGTTGCAAGCAGGAGCATCACCACTAGCAATCCTAGCAAACAAATGAGACCATTGCAACACATTGATATCATTGAGAGTACCCCGCATACCAAAAAAAAGCAATGCCAAATCCATAAATCCTCGGATGCTACAGCCTCTAGCACAATTGTTGCATCACGAGACTTGCCATAATACATTCCCTGCCATGCCTTCGGGCAGTTTTTCCAAGTCCAATGCATACAATCAATGCTTCCTAGCATGCCAGGCCAACCTCTTCTCTCACTTGATGCCATAAACTTTTTTGTGTCTTCCTCGTCGGGTGCCCGAAGATATTCAGGACCAAAGACACGGATGATCACTTTGGCAAACCTACGCACTGACTCAATTGCAGTATCTTCACCAATGCAAAGGTACTCATCGGCATAGTCAGCCGGAGTGCCGTATGCAATTACCCGCAGAGTTGCCGATATTTTTTAATATGCACTAAATCCCTTCAAGCCCGCGCATTTCTTCTTTGAGTAAATACCGACAATTGGCCTCGCAAAAGCTTGCACTATTTTTACAAAGAGGGATCGACGCATTCGGTACCTTCTCCGGAAGAGGTGCGGCGGATATATTGGATTGTCCGCGAAGTAATCTTGCATCAACATCTCATACCCGAGATGGCGATTTTGAGGAATGCAAAGACGGCCGACGGTCGATCCTCGCCGTCTCTTTCGGTTCTCATCTTCGTTCTCCTTCATGGCGAGGGCCATCACTAACATCTGCTGTCGATGGTTCTCAAGCAGCATCTCAACATCCGAGTCGTCTGAATCCTCGAGAAAAAACCTCCAGCGAGGGCTCAATTCCATCTAAATTCACAAATACGAACGCCACATGAACCAACTATGCATATCGCATCCCAAAGCACAAGTACTTACCGATGGCTTGGGGCGGTGGCTCTGTGGCGGTCGATCCCGGGGCGGCGACGACGACTAAGGGCGGCTCGGGGCGGTGGCTCTGTGGCGGTCGATCCCGGGACGACAACGGCGACTAGGGGCGGCTCAGCTCAGCGAATCAGGGGAGCTGGTGAAGCGGCTAGGTGGAACAGGGTGAGGGGCGCCCCCGCGGTGTGATTCCGTCCGCAGATATGGCAGGAATCGCCAGCGGCGGACGGGCGGAACCAATGGCGGGCGGCTGCGGAAGGGGCTGGGGAACGGACGCGTGGGCTGAAATGTCCCTCCCGCCAACCGCTTTCTGGGATACAGGGCACCGTTGGGTCGAGGGGGAAACCTGCATTTCGCGGGTTGGAGATGGGATTTTACCGAGTCCCTCAAAAAAATTTACGGGTCCGACGACAATGTTTGATCGGGCAGCATTTTTCGCGCGGACCCATATTTTGACGGTTATTTTACAGGTCGGGGCATTATACAAGGTCTGCTATAGATGCTCTCAAGCCAAATTGGGCTGGAGTATGCACAACCCGCAAAGTCGTATTGCGCAGTTCCGCCTCCTACCAGTAATAATCTTACCATTCCATAGCTGCTTTAAGATTCGATAAAAAAAAGCACTTATTTTCGTTTTTTGCTATACAAACTGAATATCCAGTCTAATACAGCTACTATCCCACTCTATTTGTCCTTGCATGGCAGGCATTAATGTTACAGCTCACCCTCTCTCTCTTTTCTCACACACACACACGCATGCATGTCTTTTCGCTCTTCATTGTAAACAAATAAGGTAAATACACCGGGAGTCTTCAAACTTGTACATGACGGTCAGTTTGGTGCACAAACTTATAAAATACATGATTCTGGTCATCGAACTTGTGCGGATGATCAAGTACGGTCACATATCCCGTACATGGGCGTATCCTATGCTTGGCTGCCTGCTGTCAGCAACAGATGGCGCTCAGCGCGGCGTGTTTTTGCACAAAACCCCATAGCCTTTTTTATTTGTGAAAGATTAACAACTGGTGGGTCCCACTTATCAATATATAGCAAAATTTAAATACGAAAAAGTGTGTCGCCCAGTCTAGAACACGCGCCTAAGGCGAGGACACAATCCGGCCAAGCCACTCCAACCCAATCCTGTGGATGTTTACGTAGGATAACTTTGCTTTACTGTACTATAACGAAGGAGCTCGTGTAGCAGAAATGGGTTCCATTTTGTGCGGCCTATTTTGCATCTGCTCTCCTTTTTTTACAGGTTAATAGATATGTACTCCCTCTGTTCCTAAATATTTGTCTTTCTAAAGGTTTCAACAAGTGACTACATACGGAGCAAAATGAGTGAATCTACACTCTAAAATATGTCTATATACATCCGTATGTGGTAACCATTTGAAATCTCTGGAAAGACAAATATTTAGGAACAGAGGGAGTAGTATGTAAATTATAATCTCAATAATAAAATGACTTCAAATATTATTCATGTCTTATTTTAAAATAATATTTACGAATTGTAAAAGATATTTGCAAAACTATAATACAAATATCTTTTTAAATATTCATAATTGTGAAAACATCGTTTTCAAAATTTGTAGAATAATTTTAAAAATAAAAAATATTTTGAAAATAGTAATAATTAAAAATGTATGCATAGTTGCACCTGTTCGTTTTTTTTAAATCTTTGAAGCAGAAAACTTTCTTCATGTATTATTTTAAAATAATATTGTTAATAAATTGTGTCATAATAATATAAGTATTTTTATAATTACTATTCATAAATATTATTTTAATTATACAAGAATTTCAATAATTATACACACGTTTTTATAATCTAATGTTTGTATAAGTAAAATATTCATAATTTAAAATCTAAAGTCTTGGTATGAACATTTAATCGTGTCTAATATGTAAATTATATATTATTTTTGAATATAAATCATGATTAAAAATTATACACAAGTGAATATTCATAAATATTTAATAAATATTGTATTCATCATTCTGTATAATTTAAATATAAGCCACGAGTGTATAATTATTTTTGTATTCATTAATTTTTTTATTTAATAACATTTTAAATGTCTGTATTAAATAAATATATTTTATGTAATACACAAGTTTATATTTCATAAACAGTTGACTCTACATTTTACTTGTATTAAGTCACGTCATGTGCACGACACATATTTAGTTGATAATAATCCCGGACGTTTTCAGTAAAAGTGAAATTGTATCTCATGTTAGACACGTAAATGTTCCTGTTGCAATGGTTGGGTCTTTCTTGTGCGTACCTGAGCTAGCTAGATCGAAGACCCACCACCCGCGCTTCTGTATTTCGCTCCTCGCTGGAGCGTATTTTTGGTACCAGTGATGATTTTTTTTCTGCAAATAAACAAAGGCGAGGCTGTTTTACGCAAGAACATGTCGCACCGAGTGCCATCTTGTCATTGACAGCGGGCCTTGCACACTCTGGCGTGCCAAGCAAGCATCGGATACGTCCGCGTATGGGATATGTGTATCACGCTCGCGCAAGTTCGATAACCAAAATCACGTATTTTACAGGTTTGTGCACTAAACTGACCGTCGCGTGCAAGTTCTAAGACTCCCAGTGTATTTACCTCTAAACAAATCCATGGACTTCTTTTCATCTTGATAAGTTAAACACATTTATATATTTTAAAATTTAAGTTCATTTTTGAAATAATTTATATATTTGAACTCCTAACGCCAAGACCTTCAGAAGTAAACCAATATTGGATATATATCAAACACGTGTAATGTGCAATTGATTATTCCAAACTATGAAACAATTTATTTGAAAACAATGAAATAGTTTTTGAGTAATGTGCAATTGAAATATATGTTTTTTGTGAAACAAGCGAGCGAAAAGTGAAAAGTAGGTTTTGAATTGTGAAATGTGCAATTGATATATTATTCTTGCGAAAGAAGACAGTGAAAAGTGAAATGTTAGATCTGAATTGTGAAATAGTAAGCACAGAAGCTGAAATACATTGTTCACACTTTCAAATAATCAGTTTCACAATCGTATATTATAATTTCATTTTCTGCACTTATTATTTCCTAATTCTCAAATATGTTATTAACTTGTTTCAGATTTTTCAAGTGAAATATGTTAGTTCCACATACGAAATGTGAAATGTTGAAATTTAAATGTGCTTGAAATGTATCCAAGATCGGTCTAGTTTTAAAGGTATTGGCGTCAAGGGTTCAAATATATAAATTATTTCAAATACAAAATTATGGTTTAAAAGATAAGAATATTTTCAGTTTGCTACTCCCTCCGTCCCATAATATAAGAACGTTTTTCAAGCTAACATAGCTTGAACAACGTTCTTATATTACGGGACATAGGAAGTAAGATGTAATAAAGTCTATGGATTTGTTTGCAAGGGAGAGAGAAGTGGTTGATGTATGCACGTCCCTGAAAAGTAGTACTCCAGACCCGTTAGACTGACAAAAGTAGTACTGTGTTGGTGGACCACCTACTGAAATACCAATATTTCATAAACTATGAAAACTTCGTATACAACACAGTATTTAATATGGTACAAGGTGTCACTAGTTAATTGGCTGGCCAGTCGCCGGTACGTGGAACCGCGCAATTTTACTTTTGGATGTGCAACCTTAAAAGCCCTATTTGTTCCAACTTCAATTGGATTCCAATCACCTCTAGATTCACTTTAGTTGCATAAGATTCTGTTTGTTTCAACTTTGATTGGTGTCAAATCACCTGTAGATAAGCTTCAGTGGTGAACCTGATTCTGATTCTATGAATCAGCTTCACCACCGAAGGCCCCATTTGTTTTAGCTTTAGAGACCAGATTCACCTTTGCCATGCCTGTGAAGCTGAATCTGGAATTTGAAACAAAAAACTATTTCAAATCAGCTTTGCCAATGAAGCCGACATTGCTAGTGAAACTGAATCTAGACTCTAAAATAACACATCTTCAAGATGGTTTGTTCCATTGGAAATGTTTATTATGAGCCGGCTCTTATTGTCAGTGTGCTCGGATTAGTACAAATACCCAAGCCCCTATTTCCGGGAGCGTTTTCGCTCCAATATTTACTCACTTGGCTGAAAATGACTCCTAGGTAAGTTTGTATGTGGCACGTGTATTATTTTGGTACATGGCTGTGTAGAAATGAGTGGTGTACCCAGATTTTCGTTTGAAATTTTTTAAACGTGTGTGCACGTTGGTTTGGTTGGTTTAGTATTTTCTATTGGGTGCTTTTCCTTCGGTGGTTCTGCGGGTTTTTGATTTTTTTAGCAACTGCATCCTTTATTAAAAGTTCAAACACATGGGGATATAGATGATGTCGGGCAAAATACTAAGCCACACATGGCGCCCGGGGCTAAGAGAGGCAGCTGCCTTCGCTAAGGCGTGTGCTTCTCCATTGTGCTTCCTGCTCTCATGAAGAAACTTTACATCCTGGAATTGCCTCCTCTGGTGCTTGATGTCTTGTAAGATGGAATAATATTGGCATGGAACTTCGACTTGTATATTCATCACTACTTCCAAACAGTCTGAGGCCACACACATAGAATGAACCAGCAAATCAGAAGCGAGGGAGAGGGCCTCACAACATGCATGCGCTTCAAGAATGGTTGGATCAAGGCGGCCTTTGTGAATGATGGCCGAGGCACCCAGAAAGTTGCCTCGTTTGTCCCTGCATATCACTGTTGAAGCTGCTCGGTCTCCGATCTTCGAAAAGCCTCCATCAACATTCATCTTGACATCGTGATGCTCAGGCGGAAGCCACGCAGTCGAAGTCGAACCCGCATGGCCACCTCTAGTCACATGCAGGTCCCTGGAATTCACATGCAGGTCCCTGGAAGTTACATGTAGGTCCTTGGGGCGTGTTTTCTTATCCGGCATCATCTCGAGCTCTGCTAGAAACTTGTCGATGAAAATATGGGTACTCAGTGGGCTCTGGAACTGATTGTCATGGATGCTCAGCGTCTCGCCCACCATATGGCCCACATTGTAACCAACACATGTGCTAGGTCGGCCGAAGGTAGAGTGTCCACCAGCCATAGCATCCAAAGCTTAGCATACTTCTCCCTGTTTGATATAATTGTTTCCGTCAGATCCTCATCGGTGAGGGCCCAAACACATCGAGCCATGCAGCAGTCAAAGAGGGAATGGCGCCATGTATCGACCGCCACGTGACAGATCGCGCACTCCGCAGAATCAGCCATGCTTCGGTGCTTACGAACATCTCCGGTAGGGATTGAGCTCTTGGCCAACCTCCAGGCGAAAACTCGCACTTTCGAGGGAACTGCAGCGCCCCAGAGTCTTGACCAAGACCGGCGGTCTGCATCGGCACGCGAGTGCCCCTTGTTGTGTTCTAGCCAGTCTGTGCGTTGCTGTTTAATGGAGGACAAAAGTTTGTACGCCGACCTCACCGTGAAAACGCCCTTGCGTTCATAATGCCACGCCCAGAAGTCATCGCGGACTCGAGAGCTGAGAGGGATATTGAGGATCGCTTCCTTGTCAATCATATAGAAGTGTGTTTCAAGCACGTCGCCATCCCATGATGAGGTGATGGGGTTGATGAGTTCTGACACCATCTGTGGAGGGTTAGACGTTTTTGGGCACACCGGTTGAAGCTTAAAATCTCGTGGTATTCAGTTATCCACCCAGATATTGGTGTCCTCGCCGGAGCCAATGCGTTTCACGAGCCCAAGCTGTAATGTGTCTCGGCCTTCTATCAAGGAGCGCCAGACTTGTGACGGGTTCCTGCCCAGCTCTGCTTCAAGGATTGACAAGGTAGGGTAGTAAATAGCCTTGAGAATTCGAGCGCTCAGGCAGTTTGGTTCCTGGAGGAGACGCCAAGCTTGCCGCGCAAGCAGGGCTAGGTTGAAAAGCTCAATGTCACGGAATCCCATGCCCCCATGAATTTCGGCTGTGTCATGACTTCCCAGGAGACCCACAGTTTTCCTCTCACCATTTTTTGATCCCCACCAGAACTTCCTCAAGATACCATTGATGTGTTGACACAGGCCTCTCGGAAGCTTGAAACAGGCCATAGAGTATGTGGGGATTGCTTGAGCAACAGACTTGATGAGCACCTCCTTTCCTCCAACAGAAAGTGCCTTTTCCATCCAGCCTTGCAAATGCTTCCAGATCCTGTCCTTTAGATATTTGAAAGACCCCTCCTTGGCTCGGCCCACATCGGCAGGAAGTCCAAGGTATTTTTCGGAGAGTTTCTCATTTTGAACTTGAAGAGTTTGTTTGATCTCTTGCCTCAAGGATTCAGAACATCCCTTACTAAAGAATATGGAGGATTTCTCCTTGTTGATGCGTTGCCCTGAAGCCGCACAATACCTTTGAAGAAGGGTATCCACTCTGTTTGCCATCTCCGGTGTAGCATTAAAGAATAAGAGGCTGTCATCCGCAAAAAGCAAGTGATTTACCTGTGGTGCGCCAGCCGCCACCGTGATTCCATTGACAATCTCATTAGGTCTTGTGGATTTCAGAAGGCAGGAGAGCCCTTCAGCAGCTAATAGGAAAAGATATGGGGATATAGGGCAGCCCTGCCTGAGTCCTCGGGAGGGCCTAAACTCCTCATGTTTGCCTCCGTTAAAGATGACCGAAAAAGAGACAGATGTAACGCTCCTCATCACTGTTTGTGTAAAACGTGGACTGATTCCCAGTTTGAGCATAACTCTCTCCAAATAATTCCATTCAAGCCTATCATAGGCCTTCATCATATCAAGTTTTAAGGCACAATACCTGTTGCCCTTCAGCTTCCTTGTTTTCATGTAGTGGAGATATTCGTAGGCTGAAATGAAGTTGTCCGTAATAAGACGTCCTGGTACAAATGCTGACTGTTCTTCGGAGATGATATAGGGGAGAATAAGCTTGAGCCGATTTGCCAATGCCTTGGATGCAATCTTATAGATCACACTGCAAAGGCTTATCGGTCGAAACTGTGCTAAATTTTTTGGGCTAGCAATCTTGGGAATTAAAACAATGAACGTTTTGTTGATCTCCTCCGGGGAATCCTCTCCATTTAGAACTCGGAGCACCATAGCAGTAACCTCATCACCACACAACTCCTAGTGCCGTTGGAAAAAGTGTGCAGGGAAACCGTCAGGCCCTGGAGCCTTAGTCGGGAACATCTGAAACAAAGCCGTTTTCACCTCGGCGTTGCTATACTGTGCATTAAGTGAGTCGTTCATAGAAGCGTCTACTCTTGAGGGTAAGTGCGAAAGCACTTCCTCAATGCCCACCGTATCTTCTGAGTCATACAAGTTACCGTATCTTCTTGCGGGTTTTTGATTGGTCTTCGTCCTGTCGCTGTTGGGCCAAGAACAGATCCCTTTTCCTTCGATGGTTCTTCGGGTTTTTGATTGGTCGTCCTCCCGTCGATGTTGATCTTTGCCGCTGTTGTCGCGTCTTCTTGTGCGGGCTGTACTGGGATATAGTTGGTTGACTAGATCGTGATGAATTGATTGACTGTTTTTAAAATGGGTACCGCATGTTGATTGGCTAACACGTGTTATGACTACGTGTTTTCATCTACTTTTGCATGCGATGATGGTTCTCGGTGCCGCTAAAATCGATATCGCCCGGTGTTTCCGGAGGGCGCATGCTTCGATCTTTCTGGAGTCCTAGATAGCTCCCTATAAATATGGGGTCCTTCATGGGACGTACGTATATGGGTTTGCAGCGGCAATGCTACACACACGGACAGCTTTTTACAGGGTTTACGGGCTGGCACACGTGGCAGAGTTTGGTTTGGCTTAAGTGGAGGAAAGGCCCCACACCCCTGAAAATCAGGGGGGGAGAGGTTAATTAGTGTTAAGGGATCCCGTAAAACGTCCGTTGTTAGCCCGTGTGTAGGATTATTCGGTTTGCAGGCCTTTCCTTCCTATCATCGTTGTTTCTGTGCCTTCTCCCCGAGCTACCACCATCGAGCTCCCATCTCTCTTTCGGGTGCCTCTCCCGGTCCCGGCAGTCGCCGCGCCACCTGACCTCCTTGCGCCGTGGCTGGCCACTACATCTTGTGCGTGTGCGCGTGGTTGTCCTGCCCGACGCAGGGAGAAGCTCCGGTGCTTCAGCCACAGGTCACCTCAGTCGAAGGCGATGCTATCCCCGAGTCGCAGTCCTTCGCCAGAGCTCCCGCAATGCACCGTCCAAGGCTGTACCTCTTTGTCCTCGCGCTGGGTGTCGCTCCAGTCAATGGCTGGCACGGTCGGACAACAAGGTGCGCGGGGCGGCCGGGATGGCGCGATGTGCGCGCAAGCTAGCTAGGCCACCAGCCGCGTGGTCCACACGGGGACTCCAGCAGACGAGGTAGGTCTCAGAGGCCTTCTGCGGCTCACAGGCGAGGCCTTCGAACGTCGATCTGAGGTGAGCGGTAGGAGGAACGGTACTTGCAGGGCGCGACGCGGCGGCGGGGTTCGCAACAGTAGGCTGCGGCTGCGTGCGGCCTCCGGCCAGTGGGGCCGTACTCGATGGTGCCGACGGTCGGTGATGTTCCGATGAGCCTCGGCTGGGCTCGCGCTCCACGGTTATGGTGATGGCCATGGAGGGGCTCAGGCAGCGCGTCGCGGCGGTGCGAGTGGCTGGCAGGTCGACCGTGTGCGGTGGGCGTTTGCAGAGCTCACGTGGTTGAGGTGGCGGTGGTGCGCGGGCAGGCGGAGCTCATGGCGCCATGACGGTGGTTCCTAGGTGTGGTGGCTGTGACTGTGAGAGGACGTGTCGGCGAGCGTGACGAACCGGCCGCAGGCGGCTGCGGCAGCGGCGTCGCCATGTAGCTGCATAGGACAGTCGCGGCCTGCACAACGGACACCACAAGAACTCGCCGAGCTATGGTGGGGTCGAGCCGGAGAGCAGCGCCGTGTAGTGGTCAGCGTGTCAAGGTTCTTCAGCTGGCCGAGGCTCGCCGGGAGGGGCCAGCGATGCTGTTCAAGGTGGTTGGACCGTTGGAGTCGGCGGCGAGGCTCTCCAGTTCCCTGGCCGGCATAAGCGAACAAATGGGCACACGAAAACAATCGATAGAGAATATATAGGCGTTACGTTCGGCTTCGCCGGGACGGGCCTGTGAGCGCATTGTTGCTGAGGTCGAGGTGCGTGAGCGCCGGCAAGTCGCCAAGCTGAGGCGGGATGGGTACGGAGTACCGACAGGTTTGTGTCGGTGACTCGGTGAGCACCAGTCGTTCCAGCGAGGCGCCCTGGGCCGCAGACAAGTTTTCAGGCACGCTGCCGTCGGCATTGCACGACACGCCCGTCCACCGGCACGGCGACCTCAGCAACAATGCGCTCACGGGCTCCGACAGGTTCCAGTCACCCAGCGCCTCCGTTTTGATTTGATCTAAGAAGTAGATGGCCAATGATTTGGATGCTTGTAGATGTTGCTTCCACAGTTGGGCTTGCTACGTAAAATAACCCACATAGCCCCGTTAATCACAACACTCCACAAAATCTCTGAAAATAGCTGCCCTCAAGAAGAAATGAAGAAGAGTTGTTCGACAACGATCCTTATCTATCAATTCATGAATTGGAGTTTGATGTTGTGTTGTAAACAAAATCTTCAGAGAAATGGAAGACATGTAGAGTATAGATTAGTTAGAATGTTGGGCCCTGGTAGCAGGATCGGTTTTGCTTAAGTGTTCATCCAACACCAATACTCAAAGTAACCGCACATATTACAGTAAGTGTTAGGCATGATCACACGTTACCAATCCCCTACATCTCTCCCGCCTGAGGTGGACTACTTGCGCACATGAGAGGGATCACAAAAAACACAAAGATCGATAAACAGAAATCATCTCGATGTCGTCGTTAATCGGTCGTATTTGATGACGCTATGAAAACGGCCCAATGGATTAACGGGCCGATTGTAACCACGGGCTGAATTTGGCCCACAAGCAGAAAATGCCAGTAACGGGCCGTAAGTAACCGAATGCTGGAAATGAGCCCAAGAATAAATGGGTCCTGAGAAGGCCGAAAGATAACACAGGTTGGAAACGGCCCGACGGAATAATGGGCCATTAATGGGTATAAAGCGATGCACTGTTCATTACGGGCCAGTTTCACCACGCGTCGTTAATGGGCCAAGAGTTACAAATGGCCTCATATGGGCCGAAAGACATCATGGGCCATACATGGGCCGAAAGTTATAATGGGCTGGAATCATATTGGATGGCCCAGATAAAGCTACTAGGCTTAATTCCGATAGGCCGTAACGGGCCGTAAATGGGCTATATACGAACAGGTCGTTAACAGGCTTTCCGTGGGCCGGCCCGTTACCTTTTGACCAAGTCAAATGGGCCGGCCTTTTCACCGGAATGGGCTACTGTTGGGCCGTGCCATGTGTTGACCTATCATACGCACCTCCTGTCCAATGAGTGGATGACATCTGTCCCAACGGTGAGCCAACACGTGTTTCCTCCGGCCAATGAGAATTTTACACGTGGAAAATCACCATTGGTCCGGGCTGTTAACGGGTTATCGGATCCAAACCGGAACCCGATAGCTTAATGATGACCCGTTACGGTGGATGCCACGTGTTGGCCACCCTTGACGAAAGCACTTCTGTGACGCGCGATTTATCGCCATGGAAGTGGACACTTCCGTGATGATAATTTTGGTAATGTCATGGAACACTTCTACGACATCACAGGTATGACTATCTTGATTCTGTCATAAAATCATCATGGATGTACATGCATGACAGAAAATGTGACCTATTGTGACAAACACGTATCATTACAGAAGTGTATTTTTTTGTAGTGTGAAGGGTAGTCCATCTCTGGATGAAATCTCTCAAAATTTCATTCGGCTTCTGAACGCAGTGCTGTAATTCAGTGAGCCCAGCAGGTCGCTTGCAGGTGCCCTCGAATGTCTTGATAAACACTCAGGCTAAATCTTCCCAACAGAAAATACTTCCAGGGGCCAACTGATTCAACCAAGCTCTGGCTAAGCCCTCCAGCATCAAGGGGAGGTGCTTCATGGCTACATCATCGTTGCTTCCACCAATCTGCACTGCCACTCGGTAATCTTCTAGCCAAGTGTCTGGCTTCGACTCACCGGTGAACTTGCTCACGCCAGCAACCAATCTGAAGTTGGGAGGGATCTCAGTGGGTTAGATGGCTCCGCTGAAACACTCGTGACCAGAAATGGACGCCCAGCGTCCAGTCGAACGATCTCTGTGAAGTCCTTCTCTGTTAGCTCGGCCTCTGTCCACCAAACCTTGCACGAGGAGTGACTTCGCATCGAACCCAGGATCTCTTGGGTCGACTGGAACCCTCCGCTCGTCACCGAATGTGCGCCTGTCATCATACCGACGGGGCGCATACGAACCTCCCCTCGGAGGGGGTGTGAGCACTCGACGGTGGTCATCACGGGGATAACGAGGATCGAACTGTTCGTGGCCCCGACCAAGGAACTGATCTTGGCAGTAACCACGATCTTCATGCCGCAGAGGTGATCTCGGGCTATGCGCTGACTGAACCGTGTCTGCAACCACAGATCTGCTATGAATTCTATTGCGCGACTGAGAAATAGCTGAGTTATGTTCCCCTGCCGCCCGGAGCAATGCTCGGATCTGCTGCAAACCTCTACCAGCTTCTAAACGGGACGACTGAATTGAATCTGCTATACGTGCTGCTGCTGCAACATTCTGGATCGGAGTACGGTATACCTGACATTCATCACGAGGCTCAGTCGGAAACAACTGTTGTGGCCGTTGACTAGAGCCTGGAATCTGCTGATGAGCGCGATCATCGAGTGCCTATTGGAGATTCTCCAGACGTGTACGCTCAGCCAGGGTGGCCAAGCACGCAGCCTCCAAGGCCCGAGCCTCGGAGGTCTCTCCAACGATGGGGGCCTGGAGGGCCTGGACATTGCGGCGATGCAACTCTTCCCTCTGCTCCGAAGTGAGGGCTTGAGGGTAATACTCATCATGTTCATGCGACGGGTCCCTGCCGCTGCCTCCACCACCGCCGCCGCCACGACGGAATCCGGGTGGGCTGCGCTGGGAGTTGACCATGAGGACATCCGCCGCAGGGTCGTTACTCTCGCACTCGGAAAGTGTATCCGAATGACCAGTTGGCAGATCAAACAATCCGTATGGGATTCGTCGGGCTCGATTGCCGCAACTTGAGGGGTGGTTGACTGGCGAGCCACCACGTGTTTCACCCACCGCTGGAGCCGCGAACGACCACATCACTTGCGACGGTGAACAGCGGGGAACGAGGACGTTGCGGGAGCCGACCGATACTGGGTCGACGGCTGCCGCCGGAGGACGCCGCAAGCACTCGCGCAAAAGTGCGTCGCCCCGCAGACGAGGAGAGTCTCGACATCGAGGGGGGGCTTCTTGGAGCTAGGCGGAGTCGTCGGCGATGAAGATGAGCGCTCTGAGGCGGACCTCGTGGCCCAGGAACAAACCACCGCCAGAAACCATGTTGATGGAGATAAAAAACTGCAACCTCACCGGAAGTCGCTCAGACGCCTGCCCCACAGTGGGCGCCAATTGTCGTGGGAATGAGTCTGACAGTAAGAGTAGGGGGTACGTAGGAGGAGGTAGTGTCCTAACTACGGCGAGGTTGTACGCACAATTTACGAGTTCAGGCCCTACGTCTCGGTGCCGCTGAGGCTTGTCGACTGGATATGTGTTGAAGTTACAGTGGGTGCGAACCCTTGTGTCAGAGGAGGGGGGCAGCTTACATACAGTGCGCTAGGCCCCTCGCAGCCCTCGGTTACACAGGGTTCAATGTGAGTTAAGACTGAGACGTTACTGGTAACGCTTGCTATTAATGATCTTTATGGCGACGAAGTGAATGCCTGACCGTTGCCATCCTGGGGTGACTGTAGGCCTTCTGTACTCCGAGTAATTCTTTATATGGTCGAGTGATGTTACCATGGTCGAGTGGAATTGGGATATCCGAGTGGAATCTCTCGTCGAGTGGATTGCACTTCAGAGTGATTTCAGTTGGTATCTTCTGTTAGACTTTGTATGTCTTTGACTCTAGGGCAGTGTCCTTGGGTAGGGTGTCCAGATCAAGCCTAAGACCCTACCCTAGGTACATGTCATCGTCAGCAGTTACGTTTACATGAATCACTATACATAATTTTTGTTCAGCCAATTATGTGATTACCTACAAATTATATAAACTACTTACATTTTCATCAGATTAATCAAAAATTACACACTAGTTTGTCTACTAGTAACATAGAATTGCATGAGGCCAGATATTTATCTAAAATAGTTTCTATTTCTTATGCTTCAAGAATAGAGTATATAGCAAAAAAAACTACATTACGGGTTAGGACTACAAAAAACTGCCACTTTTCTTAATTTCTCAATAAACTACCACAAAATTGGTTGGTTGTTCCAGAAAACTCAAGTGTCTGAACTGTTAAATTTTAGTTGGGATTATGACATGTCTGGCCCACCCGTCAGGACTGACGTGTCATAAAAGTAAACACCGTTAGTTTTGACCGTTATGATAGGTGGAGCTCACATGTCTGTTCCTGTAAAATAAGTAAAAAAGCAATCAGGTCCTTATAAGTTTTGAATAAAAGCAATTTGGTCCCTGCAACAAAACATTTTTAAGCAATCAAGTCCCTGTAGCTTTTATGGAAAAAGCAATAGGGACCCTACGGCGGTGGTGCTGGCCGGTCAGTCGGTGACCGGCGACGTCCTGGTGCTGGCTCCACTCCCGGCCACCTGCTACATGACGAGGACCACTTGGTGACGACCTGCTGCTAGCTCCACTCCCGGCTTGTCATCAACCTCCCGTGCGAGGAATCAAGCGGAGGAGCCCGTCTTCTTCTCCGACGACGGTAGCCAAGCTCTATCGCGGCTTGGTCCGGCGAGGAGCCCCGACGCTCGGCTTCGACGCTCGGCTTCAAGAATAGGTAGGAGTACACCACCAGTAAATCTCTATTTCAATCGCTTCAAGAATGATGAGATTATTGAGTTGTTATGGTGGTAGAGCTATAGTTAACGACAGAAATGTAGCTTTTCCGGCTTATTTCAAAACATATGTTGTTACACAAGATGTCGATATTATATTTAAGACTTTCTCATATCCTGCGTTATATCTCAAAACAAATGTTGTTACACAAGATATAGATAGTAAATTTAGAACTTTCTCATATCCTACGTTATATTGCTTATCCGACCGTTCAGTTCTTGGCCCCCCTCATGCTCAAATCCTGGCTCCGCCCCTGCTCCTGCTGGCAAATTATAAGAAATGTAAAAAAAAAATTCATTGAGGGTACCAAATTGATCGTGGATATTTCCCGTAGAAATGAGTTCTGTATGAAAATTTCCAGGGAAAGTAGTGGAGTTTGACAAACCTACAAGGCTCATGGAAATTGAAGGATCTCTCTTTCCCAAGTTGGTCAAGGAGTATCGATCACACACTTCGAACACAGATATTTAGAAGAGACTGTCGATTTCATTTCTTTGTTTGATGCAGTTTTCCAGGTGAGAAAACAACATAAACCAGCTTTTAGAAAAGAGATATATGCTTGCCTAAAAAAGAAGATATATAGTAATCTATGTTTAAAATCTCCGAGGAATTCATCTATTTGGTGGCCAAAGAAAAGACAATACCATCTTTGAATTGTTTGTCTTGAAATTTCTTTGGCGATCTTACGATCGCTGCCCTTTGGAATTGTTGAAGCTAAACAGAGCAAATTCCTGAAGATTTCCTTGCTTCAGTAAACGGGAGGGACTTCAAACCTGCAATACTGTTCTGTAAGGCTAAATGGGAGCTCATCAAATTGATTTGTAAGCGCCTTAGGTCCACTGCACCTCTGCCTGCGGTAACTCTTTGAGTACTTACAGGGTTTGGTTAGCTATAATGTATTCGCTTGCGCATCATTTATAGTAGCATGGCAAGTTCCTTTCCTTCTTCTCTTCTTCCACTCAACATCATTCTGATACTCATCAACATGAAGGGCTGACCACACCTGTCGTGTGGTTATGGTAGCATGGCAAGTTTATGCTGAATGCAGTGCATTTGACTTTATAATGAGGTTTCATGTGATTGGATTCAGTATGCTTCGCTGTATTGCCCCAATGAAAAGCGAATTGCCTTTGTAGTTAAGAAGTGTGCCTATTTATATGGTGGTGTGCATTTTCTTTTACTTTCTTTCAGCTTTCTCTGAACCTTGGAACGCTGCATGTTTTTGTGGTTTCATTAATGCAATGGAACTGGGGAGCATGACCCCTCCCTGATAATCTCAAAGAAAAAGAAAAAAGCACCATGATCTGTTTGAGATGGGAACTGGGGGCAACGACTATATAGACGCGATCCAATACGTTCCCAGTGCGCTTGCTGGTGATGTTTGCCTCCCACATGGTTTGGGACATGATAGGAATCAACTATTTTTTGTTGGACGTAGATACTCTGTTTTCTCATTCGCATTGAACACCCTTAGAATGCTGCGCTATCTTGGAGAATTCGAAATGAAAATTGCATTCACTCACTATGTAACAGATAAGATATATTCCCTTATACTTTGCTCTAACCAATTAGTTTTTGCAATTCGCACAGCTGAGTTTAGTTTCTCAATGGAACCACCAACAAAAGAACCATTCTCAGCAATACCAGCAAAAGGTAAACCCACCTATCTCCTGTCATCCAGCTGGGATATCTATCATCGTGGCAAAACTTGAACTACAAACAAATCCGGCAGGCATTCGATAGGGCCCAAAGTCTGCAAGCAGGCATTAGAAAAAAAAATCAGCAAGCATTTGACCATACGACCCAACGTTTGCAAGCAGCACAGCGCCTCTGCCTAACTAATCTAACCAACCTTCCTTGCCCCACTTCATGGCCTACTGGTGCTGGATTCGCCGAGGCGGGCGGTGAGCTGATTGATGGCAGCCGTCAGCCTGTCGTTTGACTCCACTACAGCAGCGTTTGACTCTAGCACTCTGTCATGTGATGCAACCACAGCTGCGTTCGATGCGATCAACTCTTCCGTAGTCCTTGCTCTCGTCCTTCTTGGGGGTACTGCCTGTGTCTGCATAGACAACGGCGGCTTCAGCGGTTGGCATATATAAGAAAAAACAAGAGTTACATCTCTGGAGATCATGGATGCCAACATATTACTATTAAGCAATATATACTACATGCATGTTCTTGAAGTAGATGTATCATTCAAGATAGGAAAATCTATTTGGCAAACGCTCTAAGCCAATCATAACCCACGTGTGGCGTGGCGTCCAATCAGGCTGTCAAACACGCGCTGCTGTGTGGCATGGCGTCCAATCAAGCTGTAAAACACGCTGCTGTGATCCACCTAGGACGTACGTGCAAGTAGGCCATTTGCATCCTTACTTTGCGGTACAGATCCTGTCCACCCCCTGGCTCTGCCCCATCCAGATTCCAGTAAAACAACTTCACATCTTCACCGTCGTATCTAAAAATCTTCTATCGTACCTAAGTCAATACTACTATGTGAGAACTACTTGCAAGATTCTGCAAAGACGTGATCAGCGAAGGTCTCTCTCTCTCTCTCTCTCTCTCTCTCTCTCTCTCCCTCTCTCTCTCTCTCTCTCTCTCTCTGCTTCTAGTGGCTTGTTAATTACTAGATAGATAAGCCATCATCTAGCCTTTCTTTTTCTGTTCACCAATGCACATACTACTGCCTATATCACCCAACATATTATCAGCTCGGGAGTCGGGACTGTGCCTAATAATATGAGCATACACCATTTGGACACGTATGTAAATCTTCATAAGAAACAATTATATTTTAGGCCTGCAAGGTGGAGGGATGAGAAGCTCAAAGCACAAAAGAAGGCTGGCTCAACACATGAGCTCTTTGGCAAGCAGGATGTATTAGTACATTGCATTATCAATTTATTTGGAGGAACGAAAAGAAACACAATGTAAAAGCAAAAGGTGTCTGCAACAATTACCTCATTTCGCACTGGTTTGGCAGGCCATTCAAACATATGGCATGTGTCATCAATGGTCTAACGCCTTCTACTCCATAAATTTCCTTTGATGCAAAATTTGTTTATGGTAACGCCGGAGACCTATATGATAACCAAGATGGTCACTGGAAATTTCATACCACAAGCAAAATGACAAGAGACAAAAATTTATTCAACAAGTTCCATACCTTTAACTTAAATGGACCGTGTTCTTTTAATATTTTTCCAGATGAGGTGTATTCAAGTGTCATCAGTAATTCATCCACATTGCTTTCAGGTATGATGAGAACAGCACCGCGACTAATTTCATCAGTAATAGCAGACACTTCATGTTGCTGGAGCTGAAAGATTGGGCAGTTCTGCAAAAGCCCTAAGATTTGATTTTTAGTTGCCCATCCCTGATTGGTGTTAAAACAGGGCCGGCTTTGGCCCTAGGCGAACATGGGCGACGCCCAAGGGCCCATGTTTGGGGGGGGGGGGGGGGGGGGCATCACCACATATGTGTATGTATACCTCCTGCTTTTATACGGGCTGAAAAAAAGGTTTGTGCTAAAGGGCCCAGCGGAAAAGGCCCCTGATCGGGAGAGGAAAAGGCACAGTATCGATCGACCAGGCACGCGGACGTCTCGCCTCCTGGTTCGCTTGTCTGTTCGACTTCGACGCCTCGCCTCGGCCGCCTGCCTATAACTTAAGCGCTTATCAGTTACTTATAGACGTCTCTAAATAAGAATGTGTGGTTAGATGTAAACTTTAATATTTTGCGCCTATATATTTATAGATGTGTACATATATTATCAGTGTAGGGGCCTATTTTTAACTTCGCCCTAGGGCCCCGCAAAATATAGAGCCGGCCCTGTGTTAAAACCTTCTTTGAGATCATTTGCAATTGCAAACCCGTGAACCTCGGAATTTTCTAGGGCAGTGAGACCTAAAGGTTCAAACTAGTTAGTAGATGTATCAACATAATTCAACATTCTGAAACAATTGTGTTTTGTGCCATGATCCAGTTACAAGTGGCTATGCTCAAACTATTACTCATAGCACCGGAAAGAAGAGAACATAGAGTAACATGCATGCCCGAGATATAAAAATTTGTACGCTGATATTTTAATGGAAAATATATCAGATATGTAATACCTTGGAACGCACTAGGGACCTTAAGTTTGAACCAAGTTGCAGATGCACGATCATTATCACCCCCCTGAGGAATGCAAGATCCATGTAATGTATTATTATCACCCCCCTGAGGTATTGGAGAACCATGTAAAGTATCACTATGAATCTGCTGAGATATGGAAGATCCATATAGTGTATCATTATGAATTCCCTGATACAGTGAAAAGCCAGATTGATTGGTGTGAACCCTTTCATCCTAGAGACAAGCAGATTGCAATAACTTATTAACACGAAAAGAAGCAATCCCAAGAATGAAAAGAACTAGAAAATAAATACAGATTTTGCTTAGATCCTTCACTTCGCACAATTACGGAAGTAAACCTCCTCATTTACCTCATTTTCATTTTCAAGCTGGAAGGTATCAGCAGGGGGTACCTGCATCAAACACCACATTATTCAAATGGAGAAGTATGTTCAAGCAAATACTTGGACACGACCATGCAGCCGTCCGCACAAGCCATACACTTAACTGAAAGCTAACATTAACTGGTCCAGATGACCATGGTCAAAGTAGTTAGAACCAAAGCTCAACAAGTACATTTTTGAACGGAAACTGTAGTGTAGGCCCCAACAATACAAAAATATTAATAAGAGGAAAAATATACAAGGGGGGAATATTTACATGGATAAGAATGAGAAGGGGCTATACAAAACACAAAGCACAAAAGCAGGCTTGGCACTAGAGCTCCAGCCTCAAGCTAATATAACCAAGCACTAAGAGCGGCGGAAGCTCCTCCTTCATTCTGTAAGCAAGAAGGAAGAGATCCCTCTTGAAATTTAAAAACCAAAAAGCCCAACAGGGGCATATGCTGTAAAAAACTTTGGCGTTCCAATTAATTCTTCCATGGACAGCAGGGGAAGACGAGGGTGAATATCAAGAGAGTTGCAACAGTTGGTGCTGAAGCTACAGTGCCAGAAAAGAAGGTCTCTCGTTTCCAAAGCACCGGTTGTCCAAAGAATATAAACCAGAGCCCCTAGGAGGAATACACGACATTGAAGCATGTCCTTGGTGTTTGAGCCTATCGTTTAGGAGAAGGAAAGACAGGCAAAGCCTTTGAGCTTAGGGGAAGACTAGGAATTCCAGAGCCAAGAGGTAAAACGAAGAAGCCTGAAGGTGCTGAAAGATGAGCTCTGTAGATTTTGGAAGAGGAGTATGCTCCCAGAGAAAATCCCAAAGAAGTTAGCCAAATTGGCTGGAATTTCCCAGACTTGTGCATATCTGATTTACTGGAATCGTTTCAAAATTTTCTGGGCACCTGGAATTTTGAGCATTTCGTACCATTAGCAGCATTTCAGGTGTTATTTTGTCAGCATTTGTGTATATTCGAGAAACCAGTTGGCAGCATTGAACTATAACAAGGGCAAGGCGTAGGCATATTTGCAATCATCTATAAGTACATGAAAACTCAAGTAACACCAGACTAAAGCATGAAATTTTCCATATTAAATAGTAGAGGTTCACAGCATCAAAGAGCAAAAGCATGATTGGTTCGACATAAACTTTTGGGTTTGCCATTAGTTCAACATAAGTTGAAAAGACAAAATCATCCGCAAATCATCCACAGATGGCAATGGGCCATCATCTAGAGCCCCAAAACTTTGCCTAGCAACTGTCCAAACAAGTGCAGTAAGTTCTGGCCAATTGTAGGCCGATCTCACTCCAAAACTGCCCTGTCAAAGCGGTTGCAGAGGTTCTCACCAACCATCTCAAACTAACAACGGGATCACCGCAAATGATCGTTGGCTCCTCAACATGGGATTGCTGTCCCACCATATCCAGCCTGACGACCTCCCATGCACATATATACGCGGGTGACACGCTAATTTTGGTTTCACGTGAACTACGCACGCACCTTAAGTGAATTCTGGATGAACTTCACCCGCAGCCGACAGGCCTCGTCATAAATTTCCACAAGAAGGTTCCATTCCCACTCCCACTCCCAATCTCAACACGAGCAAAGTAGGAAACAGAGCAATACTAGCAAATTAACATTACTACCTGGCGCAACTGTTGAGCAAATCGGAGGTTGTTGGCGGCCAGAATCATCGCGTCGAACTCTGCCTCGGCGTCCGGATCCACATTTACCTCATTTTCATTTACAGGCTGGAAGGTATCAGCAGGGGGTACCTGCATCAAACACCACATTATTCAAATGGAGAAATACGTTCAAACAAATGCTTGGACACGACCATGCAGCCGTCCGCACAAGCCACAGACATTTGTGTATATTCGAGAAAACAGTTGGCAGCATTGAACTATAACAAGGGCAAGGCAAAGACATATTTGCAATCATCTATAAGTACATGAAAACTCAAGTAAAACCAGACTAAAGCATGAAAATTTTCATATTAATTAGTAGACGTTCACAGCATCAAAAAGCAAAAGCATGATTGGTTCGACATAAACTTTTGGGTTTGACATTAGTTCAACATAAGTTGACAAGACAAAATCATCCACAGATGGATAAATGCATAGCAATGGGCCATCATCTAGAGCCCCAAAAGTTTGCCCAGCAATTGTCCAAACAAGTGCAGTAAGTTCTGGCCAATTGTAGGCCGATCTCATTCCAAAACTGCCCTGTCAAAGCGGTTGCAGAGGTTCTCACCAACCATCTCAAACTAACAATGGGATCAGTTGGCTCCTCAACCTGGGATTGCTGTCCCACCATATCCAGCCTAACCACCTCCCATGCGCATATATACGCGGGTGAAACGCTAATTTTAGTTCCGCATGCAGTACGCACGCACCTTAAGCGGATTCTGGATGAACTTCACCCGTAGCCGACAGGCCTCGTCATAAATTTCCATTCCAGTCCCACTCCCACTCCCAATCTCAACATGAGCAGAGTAGGAAACAGAGCAATGGCATAACATTACTACCTGGCGCGAATTTTGAGCAAATCGGAGGTTGTCGGCGGCCAGCATCACCTCCTCGAACTCTGCATAGGCGACCGGATCCACATACTGTTCCATGCCTGCCAGCACGATGTCGACGCCGATGTCGAAGCCCTGAGCGGCCATCTCCGCCGCCGTCAGGACCAGAGGTACCCCCATCCCCTCCGCCGCGAAGCTAGCAGAGGACCCCTCCCCATCCGCCCCGGCCACGGAGCCCCCGCCCGCCTTGGAAGACGCCTCCGCCTGGGCATTGGAGCCTCCACCCACCTTGGACGGCTTGGTCACCGAGCCCGCGGTCACCCCCGCCAGGACGCCACCCGGGACCCCCTCCGCCTCAGGCTCGGAGCCCCGGGTAACCCCCGTCACCTCCGCCCCGGCCTCGGAGCCCCCGCCCACCTCCCAGGACGTCGTCGCCGACTCGTCGTCCCCCGGATCCCCGTTCCCCTGACGATCCATGGGCCTCTCCTCGATCACCTCGCCGCCGCCGCCTCCCGTTCCTCTCCCCCCTTCTCCCACCTTCGATTTTACGAGGGTTTAGCTTAGGGATTTGTGTTCAGTGGCGTGGCGTGGCGGAGAAGCGTGGAGCAGGTAGACGGAATGGAAGGGTGGGTGGGTGGGCAGACGGCGTTTCTTTAAACGGCGGTGGAGTTTAATTTCGAGTTCATTCACAATTACTAGTACCGTGAAGAATTTGGTAGCCAATTTTGGAAATGTTTGATCCATCAAAGCTAAACGAGTTACACTACATTCTTGGCTAGATGCATTTAAAGGAACAACCGACTGAGAATTAATTAATTCTTATTAATCCTCAATCTTTTTTTGAGCTGTTATTAATTCACAATCTCCTAATTGGCATTTGGGAAAAATGTTTTCTTCCTTCTCTAACACTAGGTCTAATTTTCATGCCCTTTATGACACTTTCGCCACTTCCCGTTACCCTGAACCGTTCAATTCTCTAAAATGAGCGTCCGGTTCTTTGAGATATATGGACACCATTGTCGTCGTTGTATAGCACGGGAAAAAGAAGCAGAACTGGCATCTCTCTCCCAACCCTACCGACTGTTGCGGCGGCGGCTGAGAACTATGGAGGACGACGGCGTTGCGGAGGGCGGCCATGGATGGGTTGTGGAGCAGGCGTCGGTGAGTGCTGCTGCGGCGGAAGCTGACGGTGCGGCTATATACGGGTCATGCTAGGTTTCTGCGGCGGGCTCGGCAAGGGGCGCAACGATTGTTCTACTACGATTTTCACCTGCTTTCGGTCTCAGTTTATTTCATATTTGTAAAAATTCGAAGAAACTTGGTTGTTGGCTATGATCGCAAGTTTTTAGGCATTTTAAGGAAATCAAACTCAAGATTAAGGATTATAAGAGGAGACGAACAACTTTCCTATTTAAAAAGGGAGGTAAATAGAACACAAGCCGAGCACTGTTATGAGCGCAATCGCTCATACCCACTGGCCTTGCCTTCATCACTTCAAAACTCACCTCTTTCGTGAAGGGGGCAAGACAATCAACAATCACATCTACCATGAAACTGAAGGAGAAGAGGGGAGAGGAGATTCAAGGGGAGTTGCTTCACTTAGATCTATCCGGATTCCTACATGAGCAATGCTAGAGCTACATGCCTTTTTTTACGGGAATTCATCATACGGACTGGCGTGGAGCACATCTTATTGGAATGGAGGGAGGTAAGGGGTCACCTCGTGAAACTCAGGGGTTCGGGAGAATTAGCTGGTAGGGGGCGGGGGTCCGTAACTAACGCACATCAAATCCGTATACTAGTAGAAAACGACTCATTTGTCCCGGTTCTAGAGGCCCTTTAGCCCCGGTTCTAGAACCGGGACTAAAGGGTCAGGACTAAAACCCAAACCCT
The DNA here is from genome assembly GCF_002575655.3 of Aegilops tauschii subsp. strangulata. NCBI lineage: Eukaryota > Viridiplantae > Streptophyta > Magnoliopsida > Poales > Poaceae > Aegilops > Aegilops tauschii. The sequence goes on from NC_053041.3 coordinate 75,759,391, forward strand.
TTAGTCACGGTTCACTTACGAACCGGGACAGAAGGGGCTCCACGTGGCCGCTGCGGGGCACCCAGGCAGGAGGACCTTTAGTCCCGGTTGGTAATACCAACCGGGACCAAAAGGCCTCCACGCCTCAGCAGCTGGCAGGAGCTAGGGTTTTTGTTTGTTTTTTTTTTGAAGGGGGGGTGGGGTTTTGGAGGGTTAATTTAGGGGTTTCATATTGTGTTAGCTAGCTAATAGAGAGAAGTGACCTCTCTTTATCTCCGTGCTTGGTCGACGCTAGCTACTATACGTATAGAGAGAACTCGGCACGCTAGCTAGTAAGCAAATGAAGGAACCATTAAGTACACAGGATCGTCATGAACATATACAGAGATAAGTGGCATCTCTTTCTCCGAGAGATTGGTCGAACAACAAGTTTTCGTATATCCATCCGATGCTACTAGCTACATATATACAATATAAGATCTCTTACAAACCCTAACATCTAGGGGCTATATCAATTTCCTCATGGTATTCTCCGGCTTTATGTATGACGTGGTCAAGAAAGAATTCCGCCAATTCCTCTTGAATTGCTCGTATGCGATCATGTGGTAGGAGTTCATCCTGCATCTGCCACATCTAATTTAAAAAAGGGGGTCAATACATATATATAAATGAAACTCAACACAAATGATGGTAATAAAATAAAATTGTGAATATTTTTGTTTATGTACATCATATTGTTTTTTAGAGTAGCCCCGCTTAGAGGTTGTCGTGTTGTAGATGAACTCGCAAACGTAGTATCCACAAAAATCATTCCCGGCTTCCTGCCACAAGCACTTTACGAGAAATAGAGTTCAATCAAACTGATAATCAAACATGCTTAATGGTTTTGATGAAACTAGCTAGAATCAATGGGAGATGCGCGGAAATAGCTAGTAGTACTTACTTTCAGGTGTGTAAATCGCAGCTCCATCGGCAGTGCCGGAACAATTGCGGTGAACTCTTTTCAAACCCTGCCAGACAAAGAGAATAATTACTTGATATTAGGAAATGAACAAAGTTGCCGATATGGTGCGATAATGATCGATTGAACTTACTTTTGGAGCATTTCAGTCATGTACGCATAGTCCTGGGGATTTTTTTTGTCTCGAGTCTAAGACAGTTACTACTCCCCGTTCAAGCTTAATCTCTAGTAGAATAAAGAGGAAGTTGCGCATGCACTGTGTTTAACTGTCCATTCATGTATGATATTTGGGTTAATGAACCCAATGTCATAGATTTGTGATTTTCTGCATTCGACGATCTTCAACCTGCATAATATAGTGAGGATAATTATATATACATGCAATGAACGAGCTGAGCTATATAGAGAGACTTAATTACATAAGTAGTACTTACAGGCAGTAGCAAGTCACGAGTGTTTTATCGAGGGCCATTTGATTGTATAACTGGAATAACTCCTCAAGTTCAACAGACAATTGATCAATTCCAACGAGGTTGATCAATTCCAACGAGGTTGTGCTCCTCTTTAACTCTCAGCGTCACAGTATCCTTCCCAGACTCGCTGCAGATTTACATGTACCATTCATGCAATCTTCGCATCATCGTTGTTAGAGGAGGATGATCAGGTTTGACGAGAGGCTTCCCGTACTCGTATTTGAATTCGTCCACCTCCATTGTTTCAAACTCTACATCATCGCTCAGGTAATCAGCAGGATTGGTACCGGGCACCATCCCCGGATGATTAGCGACGATATCGCTAGACACCTTGAGCGGGGGGCACGATTGCTTCGCCTGTTCGCCGAGCTGGGGAATTTTTTTCCCACTTCTTCGTTCTGCTAACCTTGCATCACTGCAAGTACTTCCTGACCGCTCCGCTTCCTTATATGTCCTTTTAATAATGCACACATAGTTGGAATCCGGCGGAGGCGGTGGTGGTCGCTTAAGGGCATCGGTAGTGCGCTTCACTTTCACCGCATCTACCCAGAGGTGGAGGTTTCCGTGCAAAATGGTCCCTCACTTGGGTACGACAGATGTCCTCGTTTTCCTTGTCGGTCCTCTCATATGGTAAGTTTTTCAGAGCCTTGAGAGATGGACCGTATTTGAATTGCTTCCCGCCTCTACTTGTACTACTAGCTGCCGGATCGACGGCCTCTCTCTTCCGCCGTTGCTGACGCGGCGGAGTCCGCTGACACGCCGGAGGAGGCGGAGTGCTCCAACGCGTCGGAGGAGGCGGAGGAGGAGCCGTAGTGCCCTCACGCGCCGGAGGAGGCGGAGTGGTCGTCAGAGGAGGCGAAGAAGGAGCCGAAGTGCCGTCACATGCCGGAGGAGGCAGATGAGGAGGCGGGGTGCCCTGACTCGCCGGAGGAGGAGGCGTCCAGTTTGGAAGCTTGATGTACGCCTTCCTCCATAGATATGTACTTCATAAAGCAGCTCTCAGATGAATCTCCCCTTCACCTGTAGGGTGGTCAAGCTCCAGCTCCTAAAATCCCTCCATTACTTCATCCACCATCACAACAGCATAGCCATGTGGAATTGTACGGCAGTGAAAATATCCGTCAGCTTGAGGAGGTACAACAGAGCCCACAGCCGCTTCAAAGTCAGGTTCTGCCATTTCGTCATAAGCTCGCAATGTTAAGCCTCCGTGATAGTATCCACGAGGTAGAGAGGAGCCGTGAAATCAAGCTGGGCTAGCTCCCTGGAAGCCATGCTGCTTCTCCGCTGAGATGGCGGGGTAGCTTCGTGCCACTGAGATGGTTGGCCGGCAGCTCCAAGTTCCTCTAGCTTCGCTAATCTTGCATTGACCTTCTGCATTTTGCTCAACTCCGCTTTCCTCTTTCTCTCTCGGCATCTGTAACCGCCTGCGTCGGAGAACCCATGCACCCACGCAACGGAGCCTGGGGTGCCTCGTGTTCGTCCAGGGTGCTCAGGATTCCCAAGGGCCTCGGTCAGCTGGTCCTTCTCTCTGTCGGGAATGAACGTCCCTTTTTGCGATGCAGCGATATAATCCTGAAGCTTGTTGACGGGTATTGCAAGTTGCTCGTCCGTCCAACAACACTCCCCTGTTTCTGGGTCCAAAGTTCCCCCAACCCCGAAGAACCAAGTCCTTGAACGGTCTGGTCAGTTTAGTGTCACTGGTTGGACCCCTTTAGCAATCAGGTCATTCTCAGCTTTGTCCCACAACGGCCAGGCTTTGAGGTAGCCACCTGACCCCGTGTGATGGTGATACAGCTTCTTTGCAGCATTTTTCTTGTTTGTCTCTGACATTTTCTTACCCTTGTTTGATGTTTTGTAGGCCACAAATGCGGGCCAATGATCTCTTATCTTCTCAAATCAGCCGGTGAATTCTGGAGTCTTCCCTTTCTCAACAAACGTTGTGTTCAACTCTTTCTTCCACCTCCTGAATAGATCTGCCATCTTCTTAAGAGCATATGACTTGACCTTTGGCTCTATAACTAGCTTATTTGGATCCTCCTCTGGCGGTAGGGTGAAATTTGCCTTCAGCGAGGTCCAAAGATCAGCTTTTTGTCTATCATTGACATAAGAAACTTCAGGGTCGTCCTTAGCCGGCTTATTCCATTGCTGGATGTTGATCGGGATGGTGTCCCTAACAATAGCTCCGCACTGAGCAACAAATGCGTCCTTGGTCCGCTTGGGTTCAATCAGTTGGCCATCGTTCGGAATTTCTGTGATCGTGAACCTTTCATCCTGGCGCAACCTTTTCTTCGGGCCTCGTCTCGTTACGAAAGTTTGGCTCGATCCGGAGGGCTATAAAAGAAGGAAGAAGCATTAATATATGTACATAGCAAAACAATTAATGCATCAATTAGTCAGCATAGACTTAATTAATATATATACCTCCCTGGACTTTGCAACAGTTACCTCCTCCGTTCGGTCACCGGAGCTGTCATCATGGTCTCCTTCTTCCTCCGCCATTCGGTCACCGGAGCCGTCATGATCATGTCCTTCCTCCTCCATTGTTCAATCACCAGAGCCGTCATCCTCTCCTTCCTGACCATCGGTGTCGTTGAGACACGACAAGACATCACGTCTGTCGTGGATTATGTCCCCCAACAACTCTTCTTGTTCCAAGTCTCTTTGATCCATAGTTTCTGCAAATATTATAACATGGCAATTAATATACAAATATGAGAGATGGATATATTAGTGGCAAACATAACCTAGCTAATATCACAACAAGGAATCATATTAGTGACCGCGAGAGAAAACTTAGTAACTTAGTAACATTTTAACTTACTAACGTTCAAGAGAAAACTTTTTATTAACATCTCTCATGTCTCTACTTTTATTAACTTTTTATTAACATCCCCTCATATGTCGAAGTTATCGGGGAGGGGGTAGATCAACACTCTATTCTCTACTTCGGCCTTGCCCTCACTTAACTATTCTATCCAGGCGGAAGTTGTTTTCATAGGAAAGACGGAAGGTTTTGTGCGTTGGTTGTATCGAATTTCCCTTTCTAATAGCATACACAAATAGATAAGAAAGTTACGACGATGATAAGGTAAATGAAAACCAATGGCATGGCATTGAACTACATGTCAAGCACTGCAAAACATGATTACTGAGCTACTGCTGGAAACCACTAGAACAAGTTTAAAACATCATGGCAAGATTGCAAATGATAACAGGTTTTCAGACTTGGTGGAATTTACTGGACATGGCAGAAACATAATTAAGTAGGCATGTTCGCACGCTTGTTTAACTCAACACACAACATATCATGGCATGCAAATACAACCAACAGTAAGATGGCATGTTTGTGCATCTACTCAGGTCAAGAATATGGTCATAGGATGCACAAAATACTAACTATGCACTTCGCAAAATTGAATTTACTGCTAACAGGCTGACAAATATATTTTTAAGCAAATTGAGAGCATCAAAAGAACAAACTACAGTAGGCCAAAATTGCAAACAAGGTAACGATGGATAGAGCATAACACGGTCTTCAAAACATGATTATTGAGCATCTCCAAAATATGCATAGATTTGATGGTAGCATCAAGTAAACATGGCATCATAATATAACAGATTCAGACTTAGCAGAATTTACTAAGTCTCTGAAAACAGCAAACAGTGAGTACACCACTTTGCAAGCTTGTGCTAGTCACCACAGGGCGTATCATAAGAAATGGATCACATCATTGCAAAGTTGACATGATTATGCTCCTAAAACATGTAGGCATGTTGCTCAAAAGAAAAAGCACACAAAATGCTATGAAAAAGACAATATGACATATTACGGCAGTTTTCTGCACTTAATATCACTTAGCACTTTTGCAACGATGATAATGGCATCAAGATGAATCCTAAAATGAATGCAAATGCAAGCATCATGTAGAGCATCAAGAGCAGAACATTTTGACATATTACACACTCCAAGTTTTTTTCATATATCATCATATCATCATCATCTACTACTACAGAAAAAATGACCAAGTTTTCATATATCATCATATCATCATCATCATCATTTGCATATTTTGTGAGCAATGATGTGAGCACTACATAATCTCCAAAATTACATAAGTGAACATTACATACATAAAATTTTGTGAGCATTACATAATCTCCAATATTTTGCATATGAACATACCTACATAAAAAAATATGAACAAAAAATAGACTTTTTGTGAGAATTACATAATCAACAATATTTTTCTAAAATGCAAAAAAGAGCATTAACAGAGCATATATAGAGCATTACATATATAGAGCATTACAAAAAAGAGCATATACAATGAAAAAAATAAAGGACGGTGGTGGTGGCAGCGGCGGCGCTGACGGGGCAAGGCAGGGGCGCAGGGCGCGGGGGGAAGGGCAGATGCTCACAGGGGGCGGCGTCAGGGCAGGGGCAGCGGGGCACGGCGGGCGGCGTCGGGGTGGGCACAGGTGCGGGGAGCGGCGTCGGGGAAGAGGGCGTCGAGGGCGGCGGCGGCGATGACATGGAGCAGCTTGACGGCGTCGGCGGCGGCGGCGGTGAGGTGGAGCAGCCTGACGGCGTTGAGGCAGGGCTCAGCGTCGACGGCGACGAGGAGCAGCTGAGGACGTCGGGGCAGAGAAGAACTGATTTTTGGAGAAACTGCTAAGTGTTTTCTTATATACACGAACCATTGGTCCCGGTTCGTGGTACCAACCGGGACCAATGCCCTCCCTTTAGTCCCGGTTGGTGCCACCAACCGGGACCAAAGGTCTCTTTTCGGCAACCCAAAGGGCGAGAAGCAGAGACCTTTGGTCCCGGTTGGTGGCACCAACCGGGACTAAAGGGGGGCATTGGTCCTGGTTGGTGCCACGAACCGGGACCAAAGGAGGGTATTGGTCTGGGTTCGTGCCACCAACTGGGACTTATGGCCTTGCACAGCGGCGTCGTGGGAGTTTAGTCCCACCTCGCTAGCTGAGAGAGTGGCGCACCAGTTTATAAGGCGTGGTGCGCCTGAGCCTTCGAGCTCCTCTCTAAAGCAGGATTACGGGCCTAACCACTCTGTATCTGCTTGTGGGCCTATTAGGCCTTCTGCGGGCCTGAATCCTGGCCCAACTGGCTGGTTGGGTTTCTAGTCGTATTCACGCCGTGGTGGGCCAGTAGGCGGCATTTTTTCCAATATTTTTTCCAGTTTTTTTGTTTTTTGCATTATTTATTTTCTTTTTTTTCTTTACTTTTTTTAATTCTTTTGGTTGTTAGGTCACAAAAATTATAAACTTTCTCTTAGTGGCATTAGTTTTTAAATTTGAATTCTTTGAAATTTGTGTGAATCACTAGTTTGTGAATAACTTTACTATAAAAACAGATTTTTTCAGTGATTCTATTTCCTGCTATTTAATATTACTGTGTTTTATCATTATATTCAAAAACAGATTTTGTCATTTTAGTTTCTAACAAAAAAATTCTTTATGATAATTCTTTTTTCTATTAAAGTTTGTACCAAAAAATTTCTTTATGATAATTCTTTTTGCTATTTATGTTTTGAACAAAAAATACTTTGATAATTTTAGTTGCATAATTTTTTTGTAATTTTAGTTTCAAAAATACTAGAAGTTTATAAAATCTTTTTAGTTGATTCCTTTTGCTATTAGAGTTTTATAAAAAAAATTAGTTGATTCTTTTTGCTATTGAAGAATATTATAGTTTTGTTTTAGTTGATCATAACAGAATATTTTAATTGATTTTTTTAGTTGATTCCTTTTGCTATTAGAATTTCATAAAAGTTTTCTAGTTCATTCTTTTTGCTATTAGTTCATTCTTTGAGCGAAATGACCCTAAAATTCAAAAGCACTTCAAATGAACTCTGAAGAGGTTGAAAGTTGGCATGGTATCATCATTTCACCCACATAGCATGTTCTAAAAAGTTGAGAGGGTTACGGCAAAAACTGGATGCACTTCGTGTACAAAAAGGACAATCTCTTTCGAAGTATCAGGGTTTCAGACGAAAACTCATCTGTTATAAAGGGATTTCATTTTTTTTAACTTATTTGAACACCAGACTTTTTGTGTGTTCGAAATGCACCATTCAAAGCTACATCATCAATTTTCAACCCTTTCTGACTTCATTTGGTATTTTTCATGCATTTATTGATTTTTTTAGCTAAATGACCCTGAAATTGAAAAGCACTTCAAATGAACTCTGAAAATGTTCAAAGTTGGCATGGTATCTTCATTTGACCCACATAGAATGTTCTAAAAAGTTGAGAGGGTTACGGCGAAAACGGGATGCACTTCATGTCCAAAATGGACAATTTCTTTCGAAGTATCAGGGTTTCAGACACTACTAGGGAAAAGCCTATACACAAAATCTTACCAGCAACGCGTTTTAAATAAGGCGTTGCTGCAATGTAGCAGTAGCGCGCTCCAGCAGAACTCGCTGCTAAAATAAAAGTAGCAGTAGCTCGCTTCCTGTAAGCCGCGCTACTGCTATAATTCCCACGACCCCGCCGCGAAGCTAGTTCTAGCAGCAGCGCGTTAACTCGAAGTGCGCTACTGCTAGGTCGTTTAGCAGTAGCGCCTTTCCCTATAGCGCGCTACTGCTAAAACTAGCTATCTCCACCACCCACGCTCTCCTCTATCCGATCCACTCACACTCACACTCACTCGATCTCCCCCTCAACCCCCCGCGCCGGTCCTCCCCCGCCGGCCGCCGTCGCCTACCCCTCCTCCCTCCATGCTGCCGTCACTTCCTCCTCCTCGCTGGAGTCGGTACCGCCCTCCTCCTCCGTCCTCCCTCCACTCGCCGTCGGCCGATCCCTCCTCGCTCCGCCCTTCCTCCTTCATCCTACTCTCTCCTCCCTCCTCCAGTCGCCCCTCCTTCTCCCTCCTTCCTCCTCCATCCACAACCCCTCATCCCCGCTACATTTTGATTTAGTAGGCTAGTTCATATGCAACATTTTGATTTAGTTCATATGATTTAGTTGATTTAGTAGGCTAGTTGATTTAGTTGATTCAGAACATTTTGATTTAGTTGATTTAGTAGGCAAGTTGATTTAGTAGGCTAGTTGATTTAGTTGATTTATAGAACATTTGATTTAGTTGATTTAGTAGGCAAGTTGATTTAGCAGGCTAATTGATTTAGGTGATTTATAGAACATTTTGATTTAGTACGCTAGTTGATAGCTCTGAAGATTTGGCACCACCTAGCTAGATCTTAGGATTATAATTGTCCATCAAATTGCTTCTTGCGGAAGAAGAATCAAATTGCTTCTTGCGGAAGAAGAATCAAATTGCTTCTCGCGGAAGATTTGGCATTTGCCTGCTAGCTGTTGGTTCTATTCTAGAAGGTGTTAGTAAGCTATGAAAATATAACTGAAGAAGAACCAAAAATATCACATGCTACTATTTTTCTTTCCTGTGAAGTGGATCGTTAATCCTTTGCTCATATTGCTTTAGGAAAATGGCGCCACCACCACCACCATGTCGACTGTGCAAGTCAAGGTGCGCCAGCAGCCTTGCAACTGGCAAGCTGTTCGGCATCTACTTCCAGCCGAGTTTTCGTCATGCGGCGGTAAGAAATTATATGAATGTAACAACTATTTTATTTTTAGTGTTGGCATTACTGCATTGTGTCATTTTGCTTTTTTTACACAGATTGTCCCATGCAATGTGAGGTTGAAATTCAACAAGCTGACAGGAGACACTGTGACATTTGAGGCTCCTGGGGGGCCGTACACTATGGAAGTCGAGAAAGGACGCAATATATCGCAGATTGGAGGAGATGGATGGGCCCGTTTCCTCGCCCGCATTCGTCTTACTGGTGGTGAGTTGATCAGCTTCTCCTTCAGAGCAGAAAGACCCAAGCTGGTTGTCATTTATATCAACCTGGTGGAAGATGATGAAGATGACGAAGATGATGAAGGTAATGAGGATCCACTTGATGAAGATGATGAGGACCCACTTCATGAAGCCATCGTAGCTCAAAGAATGAGGCTGAGCGAGGAGGAGGTGTGCAACCTATGGGACATAATTCCGCCACGTGATGACTTTGTCGGGGTGCCATTCGTGACCCGCCTGACAAGTACCATGGTCGATCGACATGATATGGTATGTAATACTTACAAATGCAAATTATCTGATGATATGCTTAGTGTAGAGTCCAATGATATGTTGTGTGGAATCTAGTCGATGATATGCTTTAGTGTAGAGTCTGATCACATGCTTATTAGTGTAGAATCTAAGGAACTTTTAATAGTGTAGATAATCCATATATACTTATTTGCAAGAGTATGTGCGAGGCTATTTATTAATTGATATGTTTTTCTTATTCAGAAATTGGCAACGAGCCTATCTGTGAGTTGTGGTATCGAGCCTGATGAAGAAGGCTTAGCTGGACTACGCCTTACCGCAAGGGGCTCCGTCACAACCTGTACTTACCGCATGGACACGGACGGTCGCACACACTTAAAATTGGTTGGGTGGAAGTCCTCGTTGGCAAGAATCTTCGTGTTGGACATGCCATTCTAATTACTATCAGGAACACCCACCGCCCAGGCTTGAGGATGATGATCATCGTTGATATCATCTAGAACTACATATGTGTGTGTGTCTATATCATCTAGAACTACATATGATGATCGTCGTCGATATCATCTAGAACTACATATGATGATCGTTGTCGATATCATCTAGAACTACATATGATGATCGTCGTCGATATCACCTAGTACTGCTTGAGGATGCATGTTGACTAAATATGAAATTGTTATCTAGTACTCCCTCCGTTCCAAATTACTCGTCGTGGTTTTAGTTCAAATTTGAACTAAAACCACGACGAGTAATTTGGAACGGAGGGAGTACTACCTAGTACCTATAATGCTTTATGAAATTGATATCTAGTAGTACCTAGTATCTGGAAATTGCAGCTTATTGAAACTGAAACGGGGTAGGAAGCGGGGGGGGGGGGGGATGATGAAAGATATAGCAGTAGCGAGGGGCTAGGAAATTGCTACAACTAATTAATAGTAGCGCGTTCCAGAAAAGCGATGTTGATATAGTCAACAGTAGTAGCGCGGGTGCGGACCGCGCTACTGCTAACAGTTAGTTGTAGCACCATAGTAGTAGCGCGGCTGCCCGCGCTGCTGATAGCCTCAAAACTCGCGCTACTACTAGGGTTTTCCCTAGTAGTGGGACGAAAACTCATCTGTTACAAAGGGATTTCTTTTTTTTTGAGCTTATTTGAAATCCAGACTTTTTGTGTGTTCAAAATGCACCATTCAAAGCCACATCATAAATTTTCAACCCTTTTTTACTTCATTTGCTATTTTTCATGCATTTACTGATTTTTTTGAGCTAAATGACCCTGAAATTGAAAAGCACTTCAAATGAACTCTGAAAAGGTTGAAAGTTGGCATGGTATCATAATTTCACCCACATAGCATGTTCTAAAAAGGTGAGAGGGTTACGGCAAAAACTGGATGCACTTCGTGTGCAAAATGGACAATCTCTTTCGAAGTATCAGGGTTTCGGACGAAAACTCATCTGTTACAAAGGGATTTCATTTGTTTTGTACTTATTTGAACTCCAGACTTTTTGTGTGTTCCAAATGCACCATTCAAAGCCACATCATCAATTTTCGACCCTTTCTGACTTCATTTGGCATTTTTCATTTATTTACTGACTTTTTTTTAGCTAAATGACCCTGAAATTGAAAAGCACTCCAAATGAACTCTGAAAAGGTTGAAAGTTGGCATGGTATCATCATTTCACCCACATAGCATGTTCTAAAAAGTTGAGAGAGTCACGGCAAAAATTGGATGCACTTCGTGTGCAAAATGGACAATCTCTTTTGAAGTATGAGGGTTTCGGACGAAAACTCATCTGTTACAAAGGGATTTCATTTCTTTATACTTATTTGAACTCCAGACTTTTTCTGTGTTCAAAATGCACCATTCAAAGCCACATCATCAATTTTCAACCCTTTCTGACTTCATTTTGCTATTTTTCATGCATTTACTAAAAACATTTTGAGCTAAATGACCCTAAAATTGAAAATCATATCAAATGAACTCTGAAAAGGTTGAAAGTTGGCATGGTATCATCATTTCATCCACATAGCATGTTCAAAAAAGTTGAGAGGGTTACGGTAAAAACTGGATGCACTTCGTGTGCAAAACGGACAATCTCTTTCGAAGTATCAGGGTTTCGAACGAAAACTCATCTCTTACAAAGGGATTTAATCATCACATTAAAATCAAAGTACAACAGTGATCAAATGTTATAACTGAAAAAATAAATACATAAAGTTCATACATAGTTCTCATTGAACAACATATAGCTCTCTAGAGCATCTAACTAAACCATACATTGAAACTATGTAAAACATTTCAATGCAACAACATATGCGATTATAATCGAAACTAAGTTAACAATTGCTCCAACGGCATAATGATACCAAGCGTCGGTATGAATGGCATATTTTTTAATCTTTCTAATCTTCAAGCGCATTTTATCCATCTTGATCTTGTGATCATCGACGATATCTGCAACATGCAACTCTAATGCCATCTTCTCCTCCTCAATTCTTTTCAATTTTTTATTCAAGTAATCGTTTTCTTTATCAACTAAATTTAATCTCTCGACAAGAGGGTCGGTTGGAATTTTCGGTTCACATACCTCCTAGATAAAACATCTATGTCACGTTGGTCGGCATAATTTTCATAAACACTAAATGAAAAAAAAGTTATAAAATATAGTATATACCACATCCGAATCATAGACAGGATGAGGGCCGACGGGGGCGGATACCAAAACCATCACACTATATAATAACAAAAAGTAAGAAAAGTAAGAAAATTATACAAGTAGCAATCTAAATCATACAAGTAACATTTTTTTCTTTTAAAAATAAGATAAGAACAAGAGGCTCACCACGGTGGTGCCGGCGACGAGATCGGCGCGGGCGATCGACGGCGGTGAGGACGGGGACGGGACAGGACAGACCGCCAAACCTAGACAAATCTTGAGGAAAATGGAGTTTGGACAAGGAGCTTCGAGAGGAGAAAGCTTATAAAGTGTGGCTCAGGCATTTCATCGAACACCTCATGTGCATAGGAGGTGAGCTAGAGCACCACAAAGCTCTCCTACGGCCAGCCAAAAAACAGAGCAGTGCACTGCTCTGCTCGTGGGCAAGGTATATATATAGGCCTCTATTTGGTCCCGGTTCCAGACACCAACCGGGACTAAAGGTTATGGGCCAGGAGCGAGGCCCATTGGTCCCAGTTCGTGTCTGGAACCGGGACCAAACGGGTCAGTCGAACCGGGACCAATGGCCCCCGAGGCCCGGCTGGCCCCCTGGCCTCACAAACCGGGACTGATGCTCCCGTTGGTCCCGGTTCGTATGAGAACCTGGATTTATGCCCTCTTCAGGCCTGGACCAAATCCCTGTTTTCTACTAGTGGTAGCTTTAGAATTATTGTTCCGCCATCAACAAGATCGACTATAACTATTACAATAATATCGAGATGATTTCCATTTATCGATCTTTGTGTTTTTTGTGATCCCTCTCATGTGCGTGAGTAGTCCACGACAGAGATGTAGGGGATTGGTAACGTGTGATCGTGCCTAACACTTATTGTTATATGTGCGGTTACTTTGAGTATTGGTGTTGGATGAACATTTAAGCAAAATCGTCCCTGCTACCAGGGCCCAACATTCTAACTAATCTATACTCTACCTGTCTTCCATTTCTCTGAAGATTTCATTTACAACACAACATCAAACTCCAATTTCATGAATTGGTAGGTAAGGATCGCTGTTGAACAGCTCTTCTTCATTTCTTTCGAAGGCAGCTATTTTCAGAGATTTTGTGGAGTGTTATGATTAACTGGGCTATGTGGGTTGTTTTACGTAGCAAGCCCTACTGTGGAAGCAACTTCTACAAGCATCCAAATCATTGACCATCTACTTCTTAGATCAAGTCCAAACGTATTTTTTTATTCCAAAAAATCCAGCTATCAAAAAGAAAAGGTTAGCCTAGCTCATATTTGTGCTAATCTGAGCACACTGACAATAAGAGCCGGCTCATAATAAACATTTCAAATGGAACAAACCATCTTGAAGATGCATTGTTTTAGAGTTTTAAACGACCGCGCGAGGCAGACAGGGCGGAGAGACAAGCTGTGTGGGGGCCGCATGGTGTGGAGGAATTGGATGCAGGGGGAGGCCAGTGTGAGGATGTTGTTGAGAAGGCGATGAGGAACAATGGCTGGGAAGAAGATATCTGGGTTCATGCCATGCAAACAGAAAATTGGTATTGACTGCTCTCTCGATTCCAACTATTTATATTAGTAGAACGCCCGTGCGTTGCCACGGTCTTTTGAAAAGAATATTAGATGCTACTCATGGAGCTAAAATAACCAGATAGTTGTTTGTTTCAGAGTATAGATTCAGTTTCACTAGCAATGTTGGCTTCATTGGCAAAGATGATTTGAAATAGTTTTTGTTTCAAATTCCAGATTCAGCTTCACAGGCAAGGCAAAGTTGAATCTGGTCTCTAAAGCTAAAACAAATGGGGCCTTCGGTGGTGAAGCTGATTCATATAATCAGAATCAGGTTCACCACTGAAGCGAATCTACAGGTGACTCGACACCAATCAAATTTGAAACAAACAGAATCTTATGCCACTGAAGCGAATTCAGAGGTGATTGGAATCCAATTGAAGTTGGAACAAATAGGGCCTTTAAGATTGCGCATCGAAAAGTAAAATTGCGTGGTTCCGGTATCGGCGACTGGCCAGCCAATTAACTAGTGACACCTCGTACCGATATATTAAATATTGTGTTGTATACAAAGTTCCCACTATTTATGAAATATTGATATTTCAGTAGGTGGTCCACCAACAGAGTACTATTTTTGTCAGTCTAACGGGTCTGGAGTACTACTTTTTGTCAGACAGGGATGTGCATACATCAGCCTCTTCTCTCTCCCTTGCAAACAAATCTATAGACTTTATTTCATCTTACCAAAATAAAAACATTCTTATCTTTTAAACCATAATTTTGTATTTGAAATAATTTATATATTTGAAATCTTGATGCCAACACCTTTAAAACTAGACCGATCTTGGATACATTTCAAACACATTTAAATTTCAACATTTCACATTTCGTATGTGGAACTAACATATTTCACTTGAAAAATCTGAAACAAGTTAATAACATATTTTAGAAATATGAAATAATAAGTACAGAGTAAAATTATAATATACGATTGTGAAACTGATTATTTAAAAATGTGAACAATGTATTTCAGCTTCTGTGCTTACTATTTCACAATCCAGAACTAACATTTCACTTTTCACCGTCTTCTTTCGCAAGAACAATATATCAATTGCACATTTCACAATTCAAAACCTACTTTTCACTTTTCGTTCGCTTGTTTCACAAAAAACATATATTTCAATTGCACATTACTCAAAAACTATTTCATTGTTTTCAAATAAATTGTTTCATAGTTTCGAATAATAAATTTCATAATGATACATTATAATTCACTTTATGTCATTACTATTTCACAATTCAGAACTGACATTTCACTTTCCACTGGCTGTTTCACAAAAGTAACACCTATTTCAATTGTACATTTCTCAAATAACCTATTTCGCTCTTTTGAAATAAATTGTTTCATATTTCCAAATAATCAATTTCACAATGATACCTTAGAATTTCATGTTCCATGGTTACTATTGCACAATTCAGAGCCTACATTTCATTTTTTGCTGGCTTGTTTCATAAAAATATATTCAATTGTACATTTCCAAATAAATTATTGCACACACTAGTAGAAAAATGGCTTTACGTGAGGCACATTAGTCCCAGTTGGTAAACGGACCGGTACTAATGTGACCATTAGTGCCGGTTCCAACGGCTAGTGGGGCGGGAATCATTAGTCCTGGTTTGTGTTGAACCTCTAGTACCGGTTCATGGCACGAACCGGGACTAAAGGTGTGGTGGCAGGCTTGTGTCAGGCTGGGGGCCCACTGGCATATTTAGTCCCGGTTCGTGTCACAAACCGGTACAAGAGATGCATCTTTAGTCCCGGTTTGTATAACCAACCGGGACTAAAGATGCTCCTATATAAACCCTTCGTCGAGCCCGAGCTCTCTGTTCTTCCCCTTCCCTCTCCTCTCTGTTCTTCCCCTATTGCTCAAGCTCATCCTCCATTTTTGCAAAAATTTGTCAAGATTTGAAGGCACCCCGTCCATCCAAGTGTTCACAAAGGTTAGCAAATTTTTCCTTTCATCTCTCATTGCTAGATTAGCTCTTGAAATGCTCTATAAGTATAGTGATTTGTGGTTTTTAGTTTGGGAGTATTTATATGTGGTAGTTTATTTGATTTATATGCAATTTGAGCTCAAACTAACTTCTTAGTTTGCATGTGTAGGTGTGGTTTACTTAGTTCCTTCCCGTCCCCATCCTAACCACCATCGATTGCCTGCACCGTCCCGTCACCGGCACTACCTAGGTGAGCCTTCCCTTTTACAAAAAATCATGTTTGTGTGATTTAGATAGTTACTTGTATAATTTTCTTACCCGTACGTTGTTTGTTAAACATAGTGGCATGGTTTTGATATCCGTCCCCGTCGGCCCTCGTCTGGTTTATGATTCGGATGTGGTATATTCTCTTTTATAAGTATTTTTTGCATTTCGTATTTATGAAAAATTATGCCCATCAAGTTGACATAGATATTTTTATCTAGGAGGTATGTGAACTGGAAATTCCAACCGACCCTCTTGTCGAGAGGTTAAATTTAGTTGAAAAAGAAAACAATTACTTGAAGAAAAAATTGAAAAGAATTGAGGAGGAGAAGATGGAATTGGAGTTGCATGTTGCCGATGTCGTCAATGATCACAAGATCAAGATGGATGCAATGCACTTGAAGATTAGAAAGATTAGAAAATATGCCATTGATAGTGAGGCTTGGTATCATTATGCTGTTGGATCAATTGTTACCTTAGTTGCGATCTTGATTGCATTTGTTGTTGCATTTAAATGATTTAGCTAGAGAGTTTGTATGTTGTTTTATGAGAATAAGTGTGTATGAACTTTATGTAAGAACTTGTATTAATTTGGTCTTTTCGATGTTGAGTAATGAAGATGAGCCGGCAATAGATGTACGATGACCGATGCTCTCCGCAGTTCATTAATGGCGTGCATACTTTTCTGATTGCGGCTGAGGCAAACAAGCGGACGGATGGTTTTATGTGTTGTCCATGTGCTGACTATAAGAATGATCGAAATTACTCTAACTCAAGAACCATTCACATCCACCTGTTTGAGTTCGGTTTCATGTTCGGCTATAACTGTTGGACCAAGCACGGAGAAAGAGGGGTCCTGATGGAAGAGAATGAAGAAGAAGAGGATGACGACAGCTATTCTAGCCATGGGTTCCCTGAATACAATGGTACAACAATGGGGGAAGAAGCTGAGCCGGCAATGCGGGAAGAAGCTGAAGAAGAGGCATCAGATGAGCCCGCTGATGATCTTGGTCGGGCCATTGTTGATGCAAAGAGAAACTGCACAAGTGCAAAGGAGAGGCCCAAGTTGCAGCGCATATTAGAGGATCACAAGAAATTGTTGTACCCAAATTGCGAAGATGACAAGAAAAAGCTGGGCACCACACTGGAATTGCTGCAATGGAAGGCAGAGAATGGTGTATCTGACAAGGGATTGGAAAAGTTGCTGATAATGTTAAAGAAGATGCTTCCAAAGGACAACGAATTGCCCGACAGTACGTACGAAGCAAAGAAGGTTGTCTGCCCTCTAGGATTAGAGGTGCAGAAGATACATGCATGCCCTAATGACTGCATCCTCTACCGTGGTGAGTACGAGGATTTGAATGCATGCCCGGCATGTGGTGCATTGCGCTACAAGGTCAGCCGCGATGACCCTGGTGATATTGAGGGTGAGCGCCCCAGGAAGAAGATTCCTGCCAAGGCGATGTGGTATGCTCCTATAATACCATGGTTGAAACGTTTGTTCCAAAACAAAGAGCATGCCAAGTTGATGCGTTGGCATAGAGAAGACCGTAAGAAAGACGGGAAGTTGAGAGTCCCCGCTGACGGGTCGCAGTGGAGAAAAACCAAGAGAAAATGGGGGGACTTTGCAGATGACGCAAGGAACGTATGGTTTGGTCTAAGTGTAGATGGCATTAATCCTTTTGGGGAGCAGAGCAGCAATCATAGCACCTGGCCTGTGACTCTATGTATCTACAACCTTCCTCCTTGGCTGTGCATGGAGCAGAAGTTCATTATGATGTCAGTGCTCATCCAAGGCCGTAAGCACGCCGGCAACGACATTGATGCGTACCTAAGGCCATTAGTTGAAGAACTCTTATAGCTGTAGAATGAAAAAGGTCTACGTGCGTGGGATGAGCACAATCAGGAGGAATTCGACCTACAGGCGTTGTTGTTTGTAACCATCAATGATTGGCCTGCTCTCAGTAACCTTTTAGGACAGACAAAAAAGGGATACCGCGCATGCACGCATTTTTTAGATGATACCGACAATATATGTTTGGATAAATGTAAGAAGAATGTGTACCTGGGTCATCGTCGATTTCTTCCGAGCAGGCATCACGTTAGAAAGAAAGGCAAGCATTTCAAAGGCGAGGCAGATCACCGAAAGAAGCCCGCCTTCCGTACTGGGGATCACGTACTTGCTATTGTCAATGATTTACAAGTAATCTTCGGAAAGGGTCCCGGCGGACTATCTGTTCCGAATGACATTGAGGGACGCGAACCCATGTGGAAGAAGAAATCTATATTTTGGGACCTACCCTATTGGAAAGATCTAGAGGTCCGCTCTGCAATCGACGTGATGCATGTGATGAAGAATATTTGCGTGAACCTGCTAGGCTTCTTGAGCATGTATGGGAAGACAAAAGATACACTGGAGGCATGGGAGGACCAACAACGTATGCACGGAAAAGACGACATACACTAGGGTCGTGCCAGCTACGCTCTTACCAAAGAAGAGAAGGAAATCTTCTTTGAATGCCTGCTCAGTATGAAGGTCACGTCTGGCTTCTCGTCAAATATAAAGGGAATAATAAATATGGCAGAGAAAAAGTTCCAGAACCTAAAGTCTCATGACTGCCACGTGATTATGACGCAACTGCTTCCGGTTGCATTGAGAGGGTTTCTACCGGAAAACGTTTGATTAGCCATTGTCAAGCTATGGGCATTCCTCAATGCAATCTCTCAGAAGGTAATCGATCCAAAAATCATACCAAGGTTGGAGAATGATTTGGTGCAATGTCTTGTCAGTTTCGCGTTGGTGTTCCTGAAGGAAATATGCCCTAGAGGCAATAATAAAGTTGTTATTTTATATTTCCTTATTTCATGATAAATGTTTATTATTCATGCTAGAATTGTATTAACCGGAAACTTGATACATGTGTGGATATATAGACAAAACACTGTGTCCCTAGTAAGCCTCTACTAGACTAGCTCGTTAATCAAAGATGGTTAAGTTTCCTAACCATAGACATGTGTTGTCATTTGATGAACGGGATCACATCATTAGGAGAATGATGTGATGGACAATACCCATCCGTTAGCATAGCATATTGATCGTTCAGTTTTATTGCTATTGCTTTCTTCATGTCAAATACATATTCCTTCGACTATGAGATTATGCAACTCCCGGATACCGAAGGAATACCTTGTGTGCTATCAAACGTCACAATGTAACTAGGTGGTTATAAATATGCTCTACAGGTATCTCTGAAGGTGTTTGTTGGGTTGACATAGATCGAGATTAGGATTTGTCACTCCGAGTACTGGGGAGGTATCTCTGGGCCCTCTTAGTAAAATACATCATAAGAAGTCTTGCAAGCAAAGTCACTAATGAGTTAGTTGCAAGATGAACCCCTAAACCCATAAACCATAAACCCATAAACCTTTTAGTCCCGGTTGGTGTAACCAACCGGGACTAAAGGCCCCCAGCCCCCCGGCGCGGGCTCGTGCCACGTGGTGGGCCTTTGGTCGCGGTTCGTGACGAACTGACACTAAAGGGGGGAGCCTTTAGTCCCCACCCTTTAGTGCCGGTTGCAGAACCAGCACTAAAGGTCCTTACGAACCGGTACTAAAGCCCGATTCTGCACTAGTGACATTTCCAAATAATCGGTTCCACAATTTTACATTTCAGTTCCTTTTTTCACTTTCAAAACCGATATTTCACTTCCATTGTCTTGTTTCACAAAAGAACACATTTTTCAAGTGAAAAGGTTTGCTTCACATACGAAATGTGAAATGTCGAAATTTAAACGTGCTTCAAAAATATTTAAAACTGGTTTACTTCTAAAGGTCTTGGCGCCAGGAGTTCAAATATATAAATTATTTCAAAAATGAACTTAAATTTTAAAAAATATAAATTTTTTAATTGGTCAAGATGAAAAAAAAGTCCATGGATTTGTTTGCAATGAAGAGCGAAAAGACATATGCATGCGTGTGTGTGAGAAAAGAGAGAGAGTGAGTTGTAACATCAATGCCTGCCATGCAAGGACAAATTGTGTGGGACAGTAGATGTATTAGACTGGGTATTCAATTTCTATAGCAAAAAGAGGAAAATAAGTGCTTTTTTGGACCGAGTCTTAAAGCAGCTATGATGATGAGATTATTGCCGGTAGGAGACGGAACCACACAATATGACTTTGCGGGTTGCGCATACTCGAGCCCAATTTGGCTTGAGGGCACCTGTCCCTTGTTTTGAATGGTCTGGTACTAGCCATATTGCTGGGCACCAAGTCTAACTGGGATATATCTATATCTATATCTATACCTACTAATAAAGAAAATAGGTATTCTTAGTTTGGTCATAATATTCTTTGTCTGTTTATTGTGGACTTACCTAATTTTCGTCCGTCATGGGATATTGGGTTAATTTCTACGTTCGTCTGTGATTTTCTCGAACGTCTGGGCCGGCCCATGAAGATAATGATAGGCTGTGATGATATACTGTAGCTCCAAAAAAAGAAGCGCTTGTGGGGATCAAACCCAGGATGTCATATTATGAACATAACACTCCATCCAGTTGACCGAAAAGTATTAAGAACCAATCACCAGCGCAGATACGAATATTTTTTAAATTTCAATATCAACTATTTTTGAAAAATACCAGATATTTGCGAAGCGCAAAACACTTTACAAGTTTGTAAACATATCTGTAAAAATGAAACATTTTTTAAAAACACGAACATTTTCTTAAAATCTTGAACACTTTTTTTCAAACAGGAACAATTTTTTAATTCCAAAAAAAAATTGGAAACGCAAACATTTTTTGAAACTTGCGACCAAAATTGGGAACACAAAAAAAATTGAAACCCCGGAAAAGAAATTGAAACATGAACATTTTAAAAAAAGTTGACCAATTTGTGTATACGGAAACTTTTTTTTTTAATTCCAATAATAATTCTGAAAACTTGTGAAAATTTTGAACAAAAACATTCCATACAATTTTTGGAAAACCCAAACAAAATTTGAAAACACGTTTTTAACACATTTTCAAACAATTTTGGAAACTAGAACATTATTTTAAACTCCTGAAGATGAAAACATGAACATTTTTAAGATTTGTGAACAATCTCCGGAAACGGGAACATTTTCTGAAATTCTGAACATTTTTTAAAAGATGTGAAAAAATAGAACAAAACTATTCCGAACAAACTTTTAAAAACACGAACATTTTTTAAAAATCGAGAATATTTTTAAATGTATGTACAAATACGAAAACACAACCATTATTTTAAATTTAAAAAGCGTGAACATTTTTTTAGATAGAGAGGGTTCGCTTGAATATTTATCCCACCTCGCTTTGATCCACAAAAATACACCAGCTTATATACGCTGGATAGTTGTCGAGTAATCATCAAGCCCAAGGAAGGGTATGGTGCGGGAGTGAAGGAATTAAGGTTGGCTCTAATTAGATGAAATTGTTGGAATAGAGCCTGAGAAAGAATTAAATGCTGGCTCTAAACGGAAATGTGGGAAATATGGCTGGATTGTAGGCTCGTGTGAAGGAAATATGCCAAAGAGGCAATAATAAAGTTATTGTTTATTTCCTTATATCATGATAAATGTTTATTATTCATGCTAGAATTGTATTAACCGGAAACATAATACTTGTGTGAATACATAGACAAACAGAGTGTCACTAGTATGCCTCTACTTGACTAGCTCGTTGATCAAAGATGGTTATGTTTCCTTGCCATAGACATGGGTTGTCATTTGATTAATGGGATCACATCATTAGGAGAATGATGTGATTGACTTTGACCCATTCCGTTAGCTTAGCACTCGATTGTTTAGTATGTTGCTATTGCTTTCTTCATGACTTATAGATGTTCCTATGACTATGAGATTGTGCAACTCCCGTTTACCAGAGGAACACTTTGTGTGCTACCAAACGTCACAACGTAACTGGGTGATTATAAAGGTGCTCTACAGGTGTCTCCGAAGGTACTTGTTGGGTTGGCGTATTTCGAGATTAGGATTTGTCACTCCGATTGTCGGAGAGGTATCTCTGGGCCCACTCGGTAATGCACATCACTTAAGCCTTGCAAGCATTGCAACTAATGAGTTAGTTGCGGGATGATGTATTACGGAACGAGTAAAGACACTTGCCGGTAACGAGATTGAACTAGGTATTGAGATACCGACGATCGAATCTCGGGCAAGTAACATACCGATGACAAAGGGAACAATGTATGTTGTTATGCGGTCTGACCGATAAAGATATTTGTAGAATATGTGGGAGCCAATATGAGCATCTAGGTTCCGCTATTGGTTATTGACCGGAGACGTGTCTCGGTCATGTTTACATAGTTCTCGAACCCGTAGGGTCCGCACGCTTAACGTTACGATGACAGTTATATTATGAGTTTATATGTTTTGATGTACCGAAGGTTGTTCGGAGTGCCGGATGTGATCACGGACATGACGAGGAGTCTCGAAATGGTCGAGACATGAAGATTGATATATTGGAAGCCTATATTTGGATATCGGAAGTGTTCCGGGTGAAATCGGGATTTTACCGGAGTACCGAGGGGTTACCAGAACCCCCCGGGGGCTTAATGGGCCATAGTGGGCCTTAGTGGAGAAGAGGAGAGGCGGCCAGGGCAGGGCCGCGCGCCCCTCCCCCTAGTCCGAATAGGACAAGGAGAGGGGGGCGGCGCCCCCCCTTTCCTTCCTCTCCTCCACCTCTTTCCCCCTCCTCTCCTAATCCAACAAGGAAAAGGGAGGGAGTCCTACTCCCGGTGGGAGTAGGACTCCTCCTGGCGCGCCCCCTCCTGGCCGGCCGCATCTCCCCCCTTGCTCCTTTATATACGGGGGCAAGGGGCCACCCTAGAGACACAACAATTGATCGTTTGATCTTTTAGCCGTGTGCGGTGCCCCCTTCCATCATAGTCCACCTTGATAATACTGTAGCGGTGCTTAGGCAAAGCCCTGCGTCGGTAGAACATCATCATCGTCACCACGCCGTCGTGCTGACGAAACTCTCCCTCAACACTCGGCTGGATCGGAGTTCGAGGGACGTCATCGGGCTGAACGTGTGTTGAACTCGGAGGTGTCGTGCGTTCGGTACTTGATCGGTCGGGTCGTGAAGACGTACGACTACATCAACCGCGTTGTGCTAACGCTTCCGCTTTCGGTCTACGAGGGTAGGTGGACAACACTCTCCCCCCTCGTTGCTATGCATCACCTTGATCTTGCGTGTACGTAGGAAATTTTTTGAAATTACTACGTTCCCCAACAGTGGCATCCGAGCCTGGTTTTATGCGTAGATGTCATATGCACGAGTAGAACACAAGTGAGTTGTGGCGATATAAGTCATACTGCTTACCAGTATGTCATACTTTGGTTCGGTGGTATTGTTGGATGAAGCGGCCCGGACCGACATTACGCGTACGCTTACGCGAGACTGGTTCTACCGACGTGCTTTGCACACAGGTGGCTGGCAGGTGTCAGTTTCTCCAACTTTAGTTGAACCGAGTGTGGCTACGCCCGGTCCTTGCGAAGGTTAAAACAACACCAACTTGACAAACTATCGTTGTGGTTTTGATGCGTAGGTAAGAACGGTTCTTGCTAAGCCCAGTAGCAGCCACGTAAAACTTGCAACAACAAAGTAGAGGACGTCTAACTTGTTTTTGCAGGGCATGTTGTGATGTGATATGGTCAAGACATGATGCTAAATTTTATTGTATGAGATGATCATGTTTTGTAACCGAGTTATCGGCAACTGGCAGGAGCCATATGGTTGTCGCTTTATTGTATGCAATGCAATCGCCTTGTAATGCTTTACTTTATCACTAAGCGGTAGCGATAGTCATAGAAGCATAAGATTGGCTAGACGACAATGATGCTACGATGGAGATCAAGGTGTCGCGCCGGTGACGATGGTGATCATGACGGTGATTCGGAGATGGAGATCACAAGCACAAGATGATGATGGCCATATCATATCACTTATATTGATTGCATGTGATGTTTATCTTTTATGCATCTTATCTTGCTTTGATTGACGGTAGCATTATAAGATGATCTCTCACTAAATTTCAAGATAAAAGTGTTCTCCCTGAGTATGCACCGTTGCCAAAGTTCGTCGTGCCCAGACACCATGTGATGATCGGGTGTGATAAGCTCTACGTCCATCTACAACGGGTGCAAGCCAGTTTTGCACACGCAGAATACTCAGCTTAAACTTGACGAGCCTAGCATATGCAGATATGGCCTCGGAACACTGAGACCGAAAGGTCGAGCGTGAGTCATATAGTAGATATGATCAACATAATGATGTTCACCATTGAAAACTACTCCATTTCACGTGATGATCGGTTATGGTTTAGTTGATTTGGATCACGTGATCACTTAGAGGATTAGAGGGATGTCTATCTAAGTGGGAGTTCTTAAGTAATATGATTAATTGAACTTAAATTTATCATAAAATTAGTACCTGATAGTATCTTGCTTGTCTATGTTGATTATAGATAGATGGCCCGTGCTGTTGTTCCGTTGAATTTTAATGCGTTCCTTGAGAAAGCAAAGTTGAAAGATGATGGTAGCAATTACACGGACTGGGTCCGTAACTTGAGGATTATCCTCATTGCTGCACAAAAGAATTACGTCCTGGAAGCACCGCTAGGTGCCAAACCTGCTGCAGGAGCAACACCAGATGTTATGAACGTCTGGCAGAGCAAAGCTGATGACTAGTCGATAGTTCAGTGTGCCATGCTTTACGGCTTAGAACCGGGACTTCAACGACGTTTTGAACATCATGGAGCATATGAGATGTTCCAGGAGTTGAAGTTAATATTTCAAGCAAATGCCCGGATTGAGAGATATGAAGTCTCCAATAAGTTCTACAACTGCAAGATGGAGGAGAATAGTTCTGTCAGTGAGCATATACTCAAAATGTCTGGGTATAATAATCACTTGATTCAACTGGGAGTTAATCTTCCGGATGATAGCGTCATTGACAGAATTCTTCAATCACTGCCACCAAGCTACAAGAGCTTCGTGATGAACTATAATATGCAAGGGATGGATAAGACGATTCCCGAGCTCTTCGCAATGCTAAAGGCTGCGGAGGTAGAAATCAAGAAGGAGCATCAAGTGTTGATGGTCAATAAGACCACCAGTTTCAAGAAAAAGGACAAAGGGAAGAAGAAGGGGAACTTCAAGAAGAACAGCAAGCAAGTTGTTGCTCAGGAGAAGAAACCCAAGTCTGGACCTAAGCCTGAGACTGAGTGCTTCTACTGCAAGCAGACTGGTCACTGGAAGCGGAACTGCCCCAAGTATTTGGCGGATAAGAAGGATGGCAAGGTGAACAAAGGTATATGTGATATACATGTTATTGATGTGTACCTTACTAGAGCTCGCAGTAGCACCTGGGTATTTGATACTGGTTCTGTTGCTAATATTTGCAACTCAAAACAGGGACTACGGATTAAGCGAACACTGGCCAAGGACGAGGTGACGATGCGCGTGGGAAATGGTTCCAAAGTAGATGTGATTGCCGTCAGCACGCTACCTCTACATCTACCTTCGGGATTAGTATTAGACCTAAATAATTGTTATTTGGTGCCAGCGTTGAGCATGAACATTATATCTGGATCTTGTTTGATGCGAGACGGTTATTCATTTAAATCTGAGAATAATGGTTGTTCTATTTATATGAGTAATATCTTTTATGGTCATGCACCCTTGAAGAGTGGTCTATTTTTGATGAATCTCGATAGTAGTGATACACATATTCATAATGTTGAAGCCAAAAGATGCAGAGTTGATAATGATAGTGCAACTTATTTGTGGCACTGCCGTTTAGGTCATATCGGTGTAAAGCGCATGAAGAAACTCCATACTGATGGACTTTTGGAACCACTTGATTATGAATCACTTGGTACTTGCGAACCGTGCCTCATGGGCAAGATGACTAAAACGCCGTTCTCCGATACTATGGAGAGAGCAACAGATTTGTTGGAAATCATACATACAGATGTATGTGGTCCGATGAATGTTGAGGCTCGTGGCGGATATCGTTATTTTCTCACCTTCACAGATGATTTGAGCAGATATGGGTATATCTACTTAATGAAACATAAGTCTGAAACATTTGAAAAGTTCAAAGAATTTCATAGTGAAGTTGAAAATCATCATAACAAGAAAATAAAGTTTCTACGATCTGATCGTGGAGAATAATATTTGAGTTACGAGTTTGGTCTACATTTGAAACAATACGGAATAGTTTCGCAAATCACGCCACCCGGAACACCACAGCGTAATGGTGTGTCCGAACGTCGTAATTGTACTTTACTAGATATGGTGCGATCTATGATGTCTCTTACTGATTTACCGCTATCATTTTGGGGTTATGCTTTAGAGACGGCTGCATTCACGTTAAATAGGGCACCATCGAAATCCATTGAGACGACGCCTTATAAACTGTGGTTTGGCGAGAAACCAAAGTTGTCGTTTCTTAAAGTTTGGGGCTGCGATACTTATGTGAAAAAACTTCAACCTGATAAGCTCGAACCCAAATCGGAGAAATGTGTCTTCATAGGATACCCAAAGGAGACTGTTGGGTACACCTTCTATCACAGATCCGAAGGCAAGACATTCGTTGCTAAAAATGGATCCTTTCTAGAGAAGGAGTTTCTCTCGAAAGAAGTGAGTGGGAGGAAAGTAGAACTTGATGAGGTAACTGTACCTGCTCCCTTATTGGAAAGTAGTTCATCATAGAAACCGGTTCTTGTGACGTATACACCAATTAGTGAGGAAGTTAATGATGATGATCATGGAACTTCAGATCAAGTTATTACTGAACCTCGTAGGTCAAACAGAATAAGATCCGCACCAGAGTGGTACGGTAATCCTGTTCTGGAGGTTATGTTGCTAGACCATGACGAACCTACGAACTATGAAGAAGCGATGGTGAGCCCAGATTCCGCAAAATGGCTTGAAGCCATGAAATCTGAGATGGGATCCATGTATGAGAACAAAGTGTGGACTTTGGTTGACTTTCCCGATGATCGGCAAGCCATTGAGAATAAATGGATCTTCAAGAAGAAGACTGACGCTGACGGTAATGTTACTGTCTATAAAGCTCGACTTGTTGCGAAAGGTTTTCAACAAGTTCAAGGGATTGACTATGATGAGACTTTCTCACCTGTAGCGATGCTTAAGTCTGTCCGAATCATGTTAGCAATTACCGCATTTTATGATTATGAAATTTGGCAAATGGATGTCAAAACTGCATTCCTGAATGGATTTCTGGAGGAAGAGTTGTATATGATGCAGCCAGAAGGTTTTGTCAATCCAAAGGGAGCTAACAAAGTGTGCAAGCTCCAGCGATCCATTTATGGACTGGTGCAAGCCTCTTGGAGTTGGAATAAATGCTTTGATAGTGTGATCAAAGCATTTGGTTTTATACAGACTTTTGGAGAAGCCTGTATTTACAAGAAAGTGAGTGGGAGCTCTGTAGCATTTCTGATATTATATGTGGATGACATATTGTTGATTGGAAATGATATAGAATTTCTGGATAGCATAAAGGGATACTTGAATAAGAGTTTTTCGATGAAGGAACTTGGTGAAGCTGCTTATATATTGGGCATCAAGATCTATAGAGATAGACCAAGACGCTTAATTGGACTTTCACAAAGCACATACCTTGACAAAGTTTTGAAGAAGTTCAAAATGCATCAAGCAAAGAAAGGGTTCTTGCCTGTGTTACAAGGTGTGAAGTTGAGTAAGACTCAATGCCCGACCACTGCAGAAGATAGAGAAAAGATGAAAGAAGTTCCCTATGCTTCAGCCATAGGCTCTATCATGTATGCAATGATGTGTACCAGACCTGATGTGTGCCTTGCTATAAGTCTAGCAGGGAGGTACCAAAGTAATCCAGGAGTGGATCACTGGACAGTGGTCAAGAACATCCTGAAATACCTGAAAAGGACGAAGGATATGTTTCTCGTTTATGGAGGTGACAAAGAGCTCATTGTAAATGGTTACGTTGATGCAAGATTTGACACTGATCTGGACGATTCTAAATCGCAAACCGGATACGTGTTTACATTGAACGGTGGAGCTGTCAGTTGGTGTAGTTCTAAACAAAGCGTGTGGCGGGATCTACGTGTGAAGCGGAGTACATAGCTGCTTCGGAAGCAGCAAATGAAGGAGTCTGGATGAAGGAGTTCATATCCGATCTAGGTGTCATACCTAGTGCATCGGGTCCAATGAAAATCTTTTGTGACAATACTGGAGCAATTGCCTTGGCGAACGAATCCAGATTTCACAAGAGAACCAAGCACATCAAGAGACGCTTCAATTCCATCCGGGATCTAGTCCAGGTGGGAGACATAGAAATTTGCAAGATACATACGGATCTGAATGTTGCAGAGCCGTTGACTAAGCCTCTTCCACGAGCAAAACATGATCAGCACCAAGACTCCATGGGTGTTAGAATCATTATTGTGTAATCTAGATTATTGACTCTAGTGCAAGTGGGAGACTGAAGGAAATATGCCCTACAGGCAATAATAAAGTTATTATTTATTTCCTTATATCATGATAAATCTTTATTATTCATGCTAGAATTGTATTAACCGGAAACATAATACTTGTGTGAATACATAGACAAACAGAGTGTCACTAGTATGCCTCTACTTGACTAGCTCGTTGATCAAAGATGGTTATGTTTCCTAGCCATAGACATGGGTTGTCATTTGATTAACGGGATCACATCATTAGGAGAATGATGTGATTGACTTGACCCATTCCGTTAGCTTAGCACTCGATCGTTTAGTATGTTGCTATTGCTTTCTTCATGACTTATACATGTTCCTATGACTATGAGATTATGCAACTCCCGTTTACCGGAGGAACACTTTGTGTGCTACCAAACGTCACAATGTAACTGGGTGATTATAAAGGTGCTCTACAGGTGTCTCCGAAGGTACTTGTTGGGTTGGCGTATTTCGAGATTAGGATTTGTCAATCCGATTGTCGGAGAGGTATCTCTGGGCCCACTCGGTAATGCACATCACTTAAGCCTTGCAAGCATTGCAACTAATGAGTTAGTTGCGGGATGATGTATTACGGAACGAGTAAAGAGACTTGTCGGTAACGAGATTGAACTAGGTATTGAGATACCGACGATCGAATCTCGGGCAAGTAACATACCGATGACAAAGGGAACAACGTATGTTGTTGTGCGGTCTAACCGATAAAGATATTCGTAGAATATGTGGGAGCCAATATGAGCATCCAGGTTCCGCTATTGGTTATTGACCGGAGACGTGTCTCGGTCATGTCTACATAGTTCTCGAACCCGTAGGGTCCACACGCTTAACATTACGATGATAGTTATATTATGAGTTTATATGTTTTGATGTACCGAAGGTTGTTCGGAGTCCCGGATGTGATCACAGACATGACGAGGAGTCTCAAAATGGTCGAGACATGAAGATTGATATATTGGAAGCCTATATTTGGATATCGGAAGTGTTCCGGGTGAAATCGGGATTTTACCGGAGTACTGAGGGGTTACCGGAACCCCCCGGGGGCTTAATGGGCCATAGTGGGCCTTAGTGGAGAAGAGGAGTGGCGGCCAGGGCAGGGCCGCGCGCCCCTCCCCCTAGTCCGAATAGGACAAGGAAGGGGGCGGCGCCCCCCTTTCCTTCCTCTACTCCACCTCTTTCCCCCTCCTCTCCTAATCCAACGAGGAAAAGGGAGGGAGTCCTACTCCCGGTGGGAGTAGGACTCCTCCTGGCGCGCCCCCTCCTGGCCGGCCGCACCTCCCCCCCTTGCTCCTTTATATACGGGGGCAAGGGGGCACCCTAGAGACACAACAATTGATCGTTTGATCTTTTAGCCGTGTGCGGTGCCCCCTTCCACCATAGTCCACCTCGATAATACTGTAGCGGTGCTTAGGCGAAGCCCTGCGTCGGTAGAACATCATCATCGTCACCACGCCGTTGTGCTGACGAAACTCTCCCTCAACACTCGGCTGGATCGGAGTTCGAGGGACGTCATCGGGCTGAACGTGTGCTGAATTCGGAGGTGCCGTGCGTTCGGTACTTGATCGGTCGGATCGTGAAGACGTACGACTACATCAACCGCGTTGTGCTAACGCTTCCGCTTTCGGTCTACGAGGGTACGTGGACAACACTCCCCCCCTCGTTGCTATGCATCACCTTGATCTTGCGTGTACGTAGGAATTTTTTTGAAATTACTACGTTCCCCAACATCGGGATGTGCTTGCATGTCCCATGGAGTGTATGGTATGGCTGAATCTAACTAACAAAAGATATAAGATACCTGGTTGGAATGGTATATATAGTTGATGAGTGATGGTTGAATCTTATTGCGCACTAACAAAACAACCCCCGAGATGTGTGCAACACGAGAGATGTTGTTGCCTTCTTTCCATGGGATCAATCAGGTCTCGCTCGCAAACTACTCAAAAATGAAAAAAGAAGCAAACGACCTACCGTCAGCTTTGATTTTTGGGCGGCATGTTAACCTTTTCAATGTGCAAGGGAATGTTTTGATTTCTGGGTGTTTTTGCCGCTATTAGGTTTTACTTTTTTTTTTAAAATACTTGGTTAATTTACATGCAACTTTTGATCGAGCATTGTTGCCAAACGGCACACACAATAGTTTTAGGCATGCTGATGTTGCTCAAAGCAGAACACATGTTGGAAGGCCAATTGCTTGCTACATCTGGAAACACACCAATGTAACACCAGGCGCCGCTATTATTTTTCTATTGGAAAGTTGGACCGCCGGGCTGCAAAACCAGTTACATAAATGATGCCAAGACAACAAGTCATACGGACAACCTAGCAAAGCCGACCAGATGGACACAACAAGGGTGACCACCATTGCTACAAGTCAAGGATGCGTGTCGTCGTGAGGTCAATCAGTGTGCTACAAGTTGGATGTGTGGAGGTGTAAAGCTAATTAAGTGTAGATGGTAGGATTATAAGGAGAATTAATTGATCCTTAATACGCGTGTTAAGGGTTGTTGCATGACTAATGCCTGACTGATATGCATTTCTTTTAGAGCTTGATGTGCGTCTCCCTGCCGTGTGATACCTTCTGGATGCTATCACGCCACACTGGTTAACACGTTAATTTTCATTCCCGTTGCAACGCACCGGCATATGTGCTAGTCTTTACCTAATATAAAAAAGAGGCTTTCATAGTTCTCCATCCGTTATTATTTTACTAGCACAAATGTCCGTGCATTACAACAGGAGACAAAAAGGCTCACTTCACTAACCTAATGGCTCAAGACTTCCTCCACACTGCCACACAAGAAACAAAAACAATGTTAGGAGTTTTTTTTTGCAGGGCAAATGTTAGGAGCTTTGTCCAAATATCCTCCATCTTTGGCTAATATAACAGAGAAAAGTGTGGAGTTTGTGTCGCACACGGTAGGGAATCCGAGGCCAACTCCTTGTACTTTGGTGACGGGCGCTAGTGGGTCGAGCTGAAAAATAAGAGTGAAGATTTGTTTTGTTCTTAGAAAAATATAGCTTATTACCAACAAATAATGATTTTTTTTGTGATTTAGACATAGTTTTGTTTGCATGTGTTGTTGCAATTTTTTTCTCTTGAGTTAAACAATTCTGATGATTCAAATATTAGGATCACAGTATCGTATCTTAGTTTTTGACGTCAACAATTCATACATAAAGAAGTAGTTCACCCGTGGCATGTGCACCTAAACACAACACCTAGCAATTTAGCTACAAAAAAGCGGTTCAAGATGATTTAGACACAATAAGAAATTCGTCAGTTCAATAACTGAATAAGCCTTGCAGCATGTAGAAAAACTATGATATTTTTGGGGTATAATTACCAAATGTCTCGTATATGGGTTGAAGTAATTCTTGGTGTATATTCATTTAGAAACGGTATTTAATTTTTCTTGTCGAATATCTTATTGTTCTTCAACAAACTTGTCTAATATTATTATCGGGAATTCTAATGCACAGATGTGTCTTCTCATCCCTTCAAGCGCGATAGGCGCCACACCATTTAAAGTGTGAGACCCACCGCGCATGTGATGATGATCCGATTGCTTGCTACTGTCATGTCCTCTGTGAGTGATATTGTGTAAGTCGCGCGTTAGTGCATCCCGTTAATTTTTTGAACAACATAAAATCTTGATCGACCACGATCTATGTTTCTTTTTCTAGTGGAAAGGCATCTAATTTTGTATGTGCTCACGTTAAGCTCAACTTGTATGCGTGTTCCATAAAAAAACTTGTACGCATGTTTTTATATATGCTAATTCTGTATGGTTGCAGATGAACTCCTTCCCACAGTTCTCTGTCACACCCGAAATCCCTCTCTTTCCTTCCTTATTGTTTCAATCCCTTTTTACTGGGTTTTATTCTTTCCTTCTATATCCTTCCTCGTTCATTCCTCCTTTACACCCGAAATCCCTATCTTTCCTTCCTTACTGTTTCCATCCCTCTTTCCTGCCTTATTGTTTCAATCCCTCTTTCCTTCCATATTGTTTTTTTTTGCATGAATCCCTCTTTCCTGCCTTACTGTTTCAATCCCTCTTTCCTTTCATATTGTTTATTTTCTTCCTTAATGATTCCCGGGACTACTACTTGATACACAAAAAATCCAAGACGTATATAAATTAGAAATTTTGGATGTAAAAAAGTAAGGCGGGGTTATTTAAGAGGCCAATCGACCTTCTATTATCAGCGAACCAACCTATGGTTGGATGGTTAGACGGACTGTGGTATCCCCAGCCCACCAGGGTTCAAATCCTAGTGCTCGCATTTATTCCTGGATTTATTTCAGGATTTCCAGCGATGCGCTTTCAGTGGGAGGAGACGTTCCCGTCGACGACGAAGGTGCCTATGGTGACTTCGTAAATTTCAAGATGATATGCCGGCTCAGTCTTTCGGAGGTGCTCATAAGGGTAGGGTGCGTGTGCGCGTTCATAGGGGTGAGTGTATGCGCGTGTATGTAAGTGCTTGTGTCTGTACTGATGTTCAAAAAAATCAACCTTCTACTATCAGACGTTGCGATCTCTCTTTTTTTGAAATCAAACGTTGTGATCTCTTTTTTTAGTAACATCAAACGTTGTGATCTAAATCCCGCGACCAGCAACTTAATTTTTTGCATCAGGCCACCTATGTGGACTGGAAATAATTCGGCCTGGCAAGGCCGAAAGCGAGCTGACCCAAAAAAAGCGATGTGATGGGCCTTGGAGGGTCGTGCGGCCCACACGAGCACGGACGACTCATGGCGGCGGCTGTGGAGCTCCTGGTGTCCTGAAGAGAGGGAGATGTGAGGAAGAGAGAAGAAGGAAGGGGGGAGAGATGCGTGCTCTGCTGGTCCGGCAAGGGTCCAGTCGCCGGCGGCGAGGCGAGGTGCAGGAGGTCCAGCCGGCGCGGTCGGGCGCAGGAGGGAGCTCGAGGGGAGCTTGGGGAAGCGGGCAGCGGGGCATTCGGGCGCGGCTCGGGCTGGCTCCGGCCAGGATGGGTTTCCCAGGGCCCGATTTGGGTCTTGGCGGGCCGCAGACTCGCCCAGAAGCAGCTGTGCGAAACATTTTTTTTACTTATTTACTGGACGGCGGGTTGATTGCATAAAAACCACAGGGACCTTTTTATAAAAGCGCCGCGATGGTGAACCCGACAGACTCAACACGTGCTTTATTATTAGGGAAAGATAGCAAAAAGGCCTCTGCGTTGCAACGGGAAAAAAATATAACTTGTGGTTCAAGATTTTACTAACCTAGCCACTGACTTGCATATGTCTAAGTTCATTCAAACACTGACTCTGCTGCCATGACCTCTAAGCTCTCCTCACGCCGCCTCCTTCTTTACTGGGTCTGTCATTGTCGGATTATACCCACACCTCACCCTTTGTTTTGTTTATTTCCATTATTGCCAGATTATAGCTACACCTCACCCGTAGTTTTTTATTATTTTCGAAGAGGCTTGTTGGTTGTCTATTTAAGGCCATATATAAATTAGTGGGATCCGGCTACTAGGCCTGGGCATTCGGTAGAAACCGAAATTTCGGTTTCTGCTGTTTGGTTTATTTGTGAATTCGGTTAGCAAAAATGGAAACCGAAATAAACACAAAAACCAGCTAACCGAAATTTTGGTTAACCGACCAGTTCGGTTCGGTTTTCAGTTTAAACCGAACGATGCCTTGTGTTGAGCGCTTCCATTCTCAGGAACATATTATATCACCGAGCGCTCTGTCCTCTTGTGCATGGCCAGTTGAGGTGGGACTAAACCAGCTTCACCTCCTATCGTACACTTCACTAGTCCACAGAAGCACGTCATGTTGTGTTTGGACTTTGAAATCAAGTGGCCGGCCCATACCTATTGGTCAGTGCAGCGCGTCTAGGCCTTGGGCCGTTCGTTCACTCAATGGCCGGACACGCGTGTGGCCGCAAGCATTGACCAGACGCGTCCCAAGTGACGACTGGCGAGTACTTCGGTATTTCTTTCGGTTAGCGAGCCTAATACCGAACTGAAAGATTTGAATTCGGTTATTGAAACTAAAAACCGATTTTAGCTGTATCTACAATAAAAACCGAAAATTCGGTTTTTTCGGTTTTGGTAGCGGTTCGGTGTTCGGTTTGTCGGTTTTTATGCCCACCGAAAGCGAAGCCACCATATCATATTGAAATTTACAAAGTCACCATAGGTGCTACTAATTTTCTTTTTAGGAATAGATGATACTATTAATCAATAAATAATTTTTTAAGTACCAAAAGCTGCCTCAATAAAGAGAATAGTAAACTGGATGGGCTGAATCATAGGACATGGCATCCCGTGCCCGTCAAATAAAGAACGCTTTCCCCTAAACAAAAGTGAAATAAAAAATATTTGTTTTAAAAAAAGGCAGCCTGTGTCCGCTATAGCCAGCAGCCGCCGCTGCGCCCGAGCAAGCGAGGAGAGGCCGAGCTCTTCCTCGGGATGCCATCTCCACCGCCTTCCTCTCGCCTCCGGCCGGCGAGCCCAACTGCCGCCGATAACTTCGCGCCGCCGCCCTCTTCTATCATTCTATGCCTTCTCCACTCCCTTCCTCCCTCTCCCTGGTCCTCTTCTTCTCCCGTCTCTCTCCTCCCTCCATGCAGGAACTCAGCCGAGCCGCCATGGCAGTATAGCTTCGCGACCGCCGCCCTCTTCCCTACCTTCTCCCTTCCTTTCCTCGTTCCTCTCCCTTCTTATCTTCTCCTGTCTATCTCCTCCCTCATCTCTCTCTCTCCCCTTCCAGCACAGGAACCCAGTCGAGCGATGCGCCCGCCATCGTCCGACTTCGTCTGCTCGCCCCCTGAAAGCCCTGTGGGAGTGCTGCACGGGATTTCCTATTTGGCGCATATGTGCCCGCTTGCAAAGACCTGTGTTAGCTGTGATTCGAACCAGGGACCACGTGCTCGAAGTACCGCGGGTGCAACCAACACGCCAACACACCTTATTTGTTTAGTATGAACTTTTACTTTCTTTTACTTTCTTTTACCTTTTTACCTTTTTCTGTTTTCCTTTTTTCCTTTTCCTGTTTTTTTTCCTTTTTCGTTTTCTGTTTTCCGTTTTCTGTTTTTCCTTTTTCTTCTTCCGAGTTCGATGAAACTTTTTTTCAAATCGATTAACTTTTTTCAGATTTGTGAATTTTTTTCAAATTCGATGAACTTTACTTCAAATCCGATGAACTTTCATTCAATCTGATGAACTGTTTTCAAAATCGATGAACTTTTTTTCAAAATTCGATGAAAATCTGATGAACTTTTTTTCAAATTTGATAAACTGTTTTCAAAAATCGATGAACTTTTTTTCAAATCTGATGAACTCTTTTCCAAATCGATGAACTTTTTCTAAATTTGATGAACTTTTCTCAAATCCGATGACCTTTTTTTCATATTTGTGAACCTTTTTTCAAATGTGATGATTTTTTTTCAAAAACGGGATGAACTCTTTTCAAAATCGATGAACTTTTTCCAAATTCGATGAACTTCTTTCAAAATATATAAACTTTTTTCAAATTTGATTATATTGTTTTCAAATTTAATGAACTTTTGTTCAAGCTATAAAGTAAAACATACAAATTTTAAAAAAATCGAAAATCCAAGTTATAAAGTAAACTGTAGTGTCCTGTGTAATAAATAGCGTGGCTCTTATGTTCTTATAGAGTTCGCGCTTGATTTTAATCACTAGTCATTAGATGGTGTAGTGGTTAGGTGAAAAATCCTGCTGTTTTAGCAGCGTGAGTTCAAGTTGTGGTTCTACCATATTTTTGCGTTGTTTTTTCGCGAGACTGCTTGCTTCGTCTGTGGGCCGGCCCACTTGGCGCTATCAATAGGCCCCGATTGGCTTCTCCGGCGCCGAACGCGCCGAATAGGAGCTCCCGTGCTGCACTACCGTCGCCCAATTTCTTTGCCCCCATGATGTTAGATCTGGTTCGGCGTTGACCGTCTGAACACCCCACGCATTGCCTTCACAGCTGCATCTGGCCCAGACGCGGGAGATGCATGCCAGATGGGCTGATGCCCAAGCGCAGGGAAGCTCCCTGGCGCCCACGCGCTTGTCAGTTGGGCCGGCCCGTTAGTGCTCTGCAGTCCTCGCTCGCTCGTTCGAGCCGCTCTGCAGCGCCACAAGGTACTGTAGCGGTAGTGGTACTGTAGCGGCAAAGCACTTAGCGCTGCTAGTGCAAAATTTTGAAAAACAGATCATGAATTTGAAAAAAAAATCACAAATTCAAAAATAGTTCATGAATTTTGAAAAACAGATCATCAAATTTGAAAAACAGATCATGAATTTTGAAAAACAGATCATCAAATTTGAAAAAAAAAAATCATCGAATTCAAAAAAGTTCATCGGTATTGAAAAAAGTTCGTCGAATTTGAAAAAATTCATCAAATTTGAACAAAAGTTCATCGAATTAAAAAAAATCGTCGGTATTGAAAAAATTTCATCAAATTTGAAAATAGTTCATCGAATTCAAAAAAATTCATCGATTCTGAGAAAAGTTCATCGAATTTGGAAAAAAAAGTTCATCAAATTTGTAGAAGTTCATCGATTTTGAAAAAAGTTCATCCAATTTGTAAAAAAGTTCATCGATTTTGAAAACATTACATCGAATTTGAAAAAAAGTTCATTGAATTTGAAAAAGTTCATCAAATTTGAAAAAAAGTTCAATGAATTTAAAAAAAAACTCATAAATTTTAGAAAAAAACATCAAAATTGATGAAATTTCATGATATTTGGAAAAAGTTCGTGAATATAGATTCACGAATTTGAACCAAGTTCGTGCAATGAAGAAAACAAAAAAAAGGAATAAGGAATAAGAACCGCGACCGGGGAAAGAATAAAAGAAAGTAACGTGTATTTATAGACAAGTGAGGTAGTGTCCTGGTGGTTTGTTCGCTGCGGTCTCCACGAAATGATCCTGAGTTCGAAGCCATCGGTGCTCTCACCTTTTTTTTTTGCTTGGGTTTGAAAAAAAAGGGCTAAAACCTAAGCCTCTTTTTCCATCCCGGGGGTTGCGATTTCAAGAGTACTTGGTTTAAAACTTCCAATTTATTCAAGTAGTTTCACTCGATGAAAAATGCATGCAAAATGCAGAAAACGTTGGTTTCTATGAATCTGCCAAATCAAGGAACCATGTCGTTGGACAACGCTCGTTGATGATAAGAAATTGGTTCATTTCATCAGCATATGGGGTATGATTTCAAGTAAATTGATCTGTCTGAACAATCACCTCTTGATTGTTAGGTCATTCTTTAGATTATTTGTTCATTCTTGAACTTCAATAAATATGAAGTAATAGCAGCAAGCAAACTAACCTAGAATAATAATTGCAGCAGCAAGCAAACGAATCAAGAGGAGTAATAGTTGCAGCAAGCATAATCTGTTAATTTAAAAAAATTGTTTAGCTGGCATCACAACGTATTTTTTATCAATAATCTAGTGATATGTAGTATATATCCATAAGCACGTGAGTATTTTTTGCAGAAATTTTGTAAACTTACTTAAAGGTTCGTTTTCAAGTTATGCATATTTGGCTCCATGCCGAGAGTCAAAAATCGTTTACATGAAAGATGAACCATGTATAAGTTGCATCCACACTATTTATAGAAACATGTGCCAACAACCTTGCAATGGAGGCAAAATAAATAAATACAATTCTAGTTATTTATAGTGTAGCACAACCACAAATAGTATAGTGTCAAAAACGCTTTTATATTATAGAACGGAGGAAGTAGTATTTTTAGACTTAAGTAAAAGTGAATATTCCAGGATAGCAGTTCAATCGTATATTCACACTCATGCGTCCCCAGGCTGTCAAGATGTCATGTGCCATGTATTAAGGATAGAGCAAAATGTACATTAATTCAACTTGTCAGTTCCGTTGATCTCCCATGAAAATTGTACATCGTTGTTCATCTTCCCAAGAATAGCATGCATCTTCCTTCCTTGTATCACGTCTTGACTTGTTTTCGTATAGCATCGTGTCTCTGGTAGACTCCATGACAATCTGCATACATCCATTATCTCATCAACCACCACCTAGGTGGTAATCATCAAGCAACCAGCTTCTGGGTAGGTGCAAATTCTGCACGTATATTAACTGGTGTGGCTGGATGTAAATAGTCGAGGTGGCACTATTTCATCATGAGTTGAACTCTCCTTCAAGACACTAACAATTGCTAGCTCAATTGGTCTCAGTATTACAGGCTTAGTGGGAGGACGTGAGTTTGATCCCCATGTACGGCACAATTTTTTTTTTGGTCTTTGCCAGCGTAGATGGGCCACGCAGGTTGTCGCTGCGAATTCCGGCAATTGGTCTCAGTATTACAGGCTTAGTTTTTTTAGGCAAACTCCGAAGCTTTTATTACGTCGTCACAATGTTTACATGGACGAAAGATAGTCCTTCCGGCTGTCCCAACCAAACATGTCGGCGAGCCGGTAGGGGTAAAGCATGCTTCGCGAGCTTGTGAGCCTCGATATTCGAGCTCCTAAATTCGTGGCAAAAATTACACAAAAGGAAATTTGATCTATGCTCTATTATTTCATGTATGATCGCATAATACGCTGTTGGGTTGTTCTCTCGGATGTCCTCGACCACCACTTTTGAGTCGGACGCCACTTGTATATTTGACACATTCAGATCATCAGGAAGGGCCAACGCCTCCCTGATCGCCATGCATTCAAGAGTCGCGGGATCGGAAATGCCTCCAAAAACCACAGCCGATGCTCCCAGAAATTGGCCAGTAGAGTCTCTTGATATTTCCGCAATAGCACCATGTCTCCTTCCCCTCCCCACTGCAGCATCTACATTCAACTTTGTCAGCCCTGCTGGTGGAGGTATCCAGCCCGTCGGACGAGGCATAGGATTGCCCCCTACCTCATATTAACCGATTGGATAGCTTTAAGTTCCCTGATGTAAGACTGAATAAAAGCATGGACTGAAAAGGGACTTTGGAATATTTGCTCGTGGATCGCCTTGCGACGGGCTCCCCACAAAGCCCATAGTGTGACCACGAGAGTAGTGAAGTCCTCATGGGAAAGAGCCTGGTGCATGGCAGAGAGCCATCTCTTCGCGTCACCTTCTTCGTTCCTACTCAGTGCATCGATGATATGTTCAAATGACAAAGCCCAAGTGCTCCGGGATACAATGCAACTTAGAAATGCATGTCTCCAAGTGTCTTCCGCTCCACAAAGGCCGCACACCGGTGTGTCCGCCATATTCCGATGATGCAAGAGTGTCGCGGTTGGAGTGGTGTTCTTCGCAAATCTCCATAGGAAAATCTTAAGCTTCGAGGGTACATTAATCCCCCATAGCTTAGTCCATATCTCACTATCAGCTTGTGAATGAGACGACCCCCCTTGCTCATATAACCAAGCTTCTCTACTTAGTTTCTTCTGGTGGATCATATGGTAATCAGTTCTAACCGAGAAAATGCCCCGTCTGTCCTCGCTCCACGCCCAAAAATCCTCAATCTGTCTAGTGCAGAGAGGAATCTGCAAAATAGTCTCCGCATCGATTGGAATGAATGTTGCCCGGACCAGCTGTTCATTCCAAGAGCAAGTGGTGATGTTTATGAGTTCAGACACTTTGTGAGGTGGATGTTGGACCAGAGATGTTAATGGTCGCTTCATGTGTGTGCGAGGTAGCCACTTATCATGCCAGATGTCCGTGGTTTCACCGTTTCCAATTCTTCTCACTAGTCCCTGCACCATGATATCTCGCCCATCCAGGATAGCCCGCCAAATTTGTGATGGATGATTCCCAAGACTTGCTTCAAAGAGAGAGACATCAGGGAAGTAGACTCCCTTGAGGATGCGGGCGCTCAAAGATGTTGGGTTTTGAAGCATCCTCCATGCCTGCTTCGACAGTAGGGCAAGATTGAAAATCTCCAAATCCCTGAATCCGAGGCCGCCTAGATGCTTTGGCTTTGTCATCTCGTCCCAGGCTACCCAGTTCGGTTTGCGTTTCCCCTGCTTGCTCCCCCACCAAAATTGTCTATCAGGGAGGTAATACTCTCGCATAAACCTCTTCGGAGGCGGAAACAAGACATAGAAAAAACCGGTATTGACTGTGCCACCGATTTGATAAGTACTTCCGTGCCCGCTGAAGATAACAGTTTCTCCATCCACCCTCTGATTTTCTCCCACACACGGTCTCTCAGATATCTGAATGTGCCATTCTTTGAATGCCCAACATCAGTAGGCATCCCCAAGTACCTGTCACTGAGCGATTCATTCTGAACGTTTAATGTGTTCTTGATACTATCTCTCATAACTTGTGGACATCCTTTACTGAAGAAAATAGAGGATTTCTCATGATTTATCCGCTGTCCCGATGCCAAACATTAACGTTCCAGCAAGTTTGATACTGCAACAGCCCCACGTACCGCACAATTTTTTTTTGGTCTTTGCCAGCGTAGATGGGCCATGCGGGTTGTCGCTGCGAATTCCGGCCGAAAATAATACGGCCTGCCTCGAACGACGAAAAAATGATTCGTTTTTTTCTTACGCTTTAGTACCTTTAGTACCACCTCGTGTATTATGTTTTAAGTTCAAACTAAAAGCATAAATTCACAGGAAGAAAGCGTATTGTGACGGTGAACCCGACAAAGTCAATCCGTGCTTTATTATTATAGGAAAATAGCCCGTGCGTTGCAACGGGATAAAAAATTATTGCAAAAGTCTAACGGGCATATATATTATTCTTTTTTGGGGGTGAAAGGGGAAGGGTATGCATTCACTACTGGAATCAGCTAATTTGCCATCTGCCAGCTCTTTGCCGTCTGCTAGCTGACGGCAAAGAAGCTCTTTGCCATCAGCTACCCAAAAGCAGACGGCAAAGAAAGGGCAGACGGCAAAGAAGCTCTTTGCCATCTGCCAGCTCTTTGCCGTCTGCCAGCAGACGGCAAAGAATCTTTGCCGTCCGCTGGCGGACGGCAAAGAGTGAGGTGGCCCCCACCCCCCGCCCGTTTGGGAAAAACTTAACGGGCCACCTCTTTGCCGTCCGCTAGCAGACGACAAAGAGGCAAAAAAGCGGACGGCAAAGGGGGGCGGACGGCAAAGAGCCTACTACCTAACGGCCCGTACCCCCCGCCCGTTACTCACTTCTTCCCTCTCCCTCGTCGTTTCTCTCCTCCCACGCCGCCGCCCCGTCGCCCCCGCCGCCCCGGCTCGCCGCCGCCCCGTCGCCCCCCGCCGCCCCGGCTCGCCGCCGCCCCGGGGCCTCGTCGCCCTCACCGCCCCGCGCCCCACCGCCCGGGCCCGGCCCCCCGCCGCCCCAGGCCGCCTCCTCCACCGCCCCGCCCCCCTCCTCCACCGGCCTCCTCCACCCCCCAGGTGAGCCCCCCATTTTTCAGTTTTTTCTTTTTTTTTCCTTTTTAGTTTTAGTTTTAGTTTAGATTTAGTTTTAGTTGTAGTTTTAGGTTTAGTTTTAGGTTTAGGTTTAGTTGTAGGTTTAGTTTAGTTTGAGGAAAGAAGAAGAAGAAGAGAAAAAGAGGAGAGGACGAGAAGAAGAAGAGGAAAAAGGAAAGGAAGAAGAAGAAGAGGAGGAGAAGAAAAAAGAAGAAGAGGAAGAAGAAGAAGAAGAGAAAAAGAGGAGAGGAGGAGAAGAAGAAGAGGAAAAAGGAAAGGAAGAAGAAGAGGAGGAGGAGAAGAAAAAAGAAGAAGAGGAAGAAGAAGAAGAAAAAAGAGGAGAGGAGGAGAAGAAGAAGAGGGAAAAGGAAAGGAAGAAGAAGAAGAGGAGGAGGAGAAGAAAAAAGAAGAAGAGGAAGAAGAAGAAGAAAAAAGAGGAGAGGAGGAGAAGAAGAAGAGGAAAAAGGAAAGGAAGAAGAAGAAGAAGAGGAGGAGGAGAAGAAAAAAAAGAAGAGGAAGAAAAGGAAGAATAGGAAAAAAGAGGAAAAAACCCCGACCCGACACGGCACCCCGACCCCGACCCGGCACCCCGACACGACACCCCGACCCCTAGACCCCGACCCCGACACCCCGACCCCGAGCCTGACCCGACACCCCGACCCCGACACCGACACCGACACGGCACCCCGACCCGACCCCGACCCCGACACCCCGACCCCGACCCCGACACCCCGACCCCGAGCCTGACCCGACACCCCGACCCTGACACCGACACGGCACCCCGACCCGACACCCCGACCCCGAGACCCCGACCCCGACACCGACACGACACCCCGACACCGACACCCTGACACCACACCCACCCTTACCCCGACACCGACACGGCACCCCGACACCGACACGGCACCCCGACCCCGACCCGGCACCCCGACCCGACACCCCGACCCCGAGACGGCACCCCGAGACGGCACCCCGACCCGACACCCCGACCCGACACCCCGACCCGGCACCCCGACCCGACACCCCGACCCCGAGACCCCGACCCCGAGCCTGACCAGACACCCCGACACCGACACGGCACCCCGACCCCGACCCGGCACCCCGACAAGACACCCCGACCCCGAGACCCCGACCCCGAGCCTGACCCGACACCCCGACCCCGACACCGACACGGCACCCCGACCCCGACCCGGCACCCCGACCCCGAGACCCCGACCACGATACCCCGACCCGGACCCCAACCCCGACACCCCGACCCCGAGCCTGACCCGACACCCCGACCCCGACACCGACACGGCACACCGACCCCGACCCGGCACCCCGACCCGACACCCCGACCCCGAGACCCCGACCCCGACCCCGACACGACACCCCAACCCCCGACACCTCCCGGAAAGGTGTTCTTTGGCCTTTCAGAAGCCGATGGGGTCATATATTTGTGAATTATTAGTTAGGTCATATATCTTTCGATTTTGTTATGAAAAACATCATATATAATTGTGTTGATCGGGTAGTTTTAAATGTGCAGTTGTTTCATCGCTGCGAGGTTTGGTGTTCGACGACCTCGCCGTGCGTTTGACGAGCTCTGCCCCTTCGTTCGTGGGTGAGCACAAATGACATGTCCTCCTCCCCCATTAATTATTTGATCTATTCCGATGAAACTTGATAGCTAGCTACATATGTGTCTTGAATCATCAGTATGCGTAACCAATATGTGTCTCCCGTTCGAAAGCGTCATAGTTATAAATATGCATGCATTTGCATATTTATAACCTTGATTCTTTCGAATTGTCCAACGCTATCCATGGACAGCCCGAGTATGTTTAGATTGGGTTCATTTTCCCATATGCTTTGCTCCGGATCCGACGCATAAATTTTGTCAGTGCCTCCCCTGTTGTTCTCCGGGTACACATCCTCTCTGTTTATTGCAGAGACGTGTATCAGGAGAACAGCGGGGAGGTGCTGCCGAAATTTTGCGTAGGATCCGGAGCATAGCATGGGAAAATGAACCCAATCTAAACATACTCGGGTGGGATTAGGACCTATCATTACCTATTAGAGTGTAGGTTGCATGGACGTAATAAAATTGACAAAGTAGATCAACTGATGAATACATACATGGTGAATTATATATATATATATATATTTGTTGTGTGTCTAGTAGCTCTGAAAGTCAAGATGAGTGATCGTGCGTGGATGTACACCGGTCACACTGGTCAGAACAAATGGAGCACTGAATGGTTCACAAAAACCAAGGGGTTTGTGCAAGCCGCATTTGCAAATGGCCAGAGGAAAACCTGGTGCCCCTGTTTATGGTGCGGCAATTGGGAAAAGAGGACAGAGGCTGAAATGGGCAAACACCTGCAGAAGAGTGGTTTTACGCCCGATTATACGGTGTGGACATTTCATGGTGAGTCTGCCCAACGTGACCGAGCTGAGGTGGATCGTCGTCGCACTGACGAGCATGGTACCGGGATGGAAAACATGGTGCAAGACTTTGATGATGCTCGGGATTCGGACGAGGAGATGGAGGAATCTGCAAAGGCCTTCAATGAAATGTTGGAGTCTTCAAAACGTCCGCTCCATGAGCACACTGAGCTTTGTCAGTTGGATGCCATCTCACAAGTAATGGCTCTGAAGGCTCAGTTCAACTTGGGCAGAGAATGCTACGATGCAATGATGACAGTATTTGGACGCTTTCTACCCAAAGGCCATGTAATGCCTGCAAACCTGTACCAGTCGGACAAAATCCTCCGTGCACTGAAGATGCCCTATGATAAGATACATGCCTGTGAGAAAGGATGTGTCTTGTTTAGGCTTGACTATGCGGACTTGAACTATTGTCCCATTTGCAAGTCTTCCAGGTATGTTGTGGTAGACAACGGTATGGGTGAGAAGACACAGACCAAAATCCCCGTTAGTGTTCTTCGGTATATGCCAATCGTACCAAGACTTCAACGTCTTTTCATGGTCGAAGAGACAGCCAGACAGATGACATGGCACAAAACGGGCAAAAGAACCGAACTAGATGCAGATGGGAATCTGATGATTGTACACACATCGGATGGTGTTGCGTG
Organism: Aegilops tauschii subsp. strangulata; assembly: GCF_002575655.3. Lineage (NCBI taxonomy): Eukaryota > Viridiplantae > Streptophyta > Magnoliopsida > Poales > Poaceae > Aegilops > Aegilops tauschii. The sequence goes on from NC_053041.3 coordinate 75,804,314, forward strand.
GAAAAAGTTTGATGAATTACATGGTGACAAAGCAGCAGATCCGAGGCATCCTCGAGTCGGCATCAGCACGGATGGGTTCAGTGTGTTTGGTATGACGGCAGCCCAATACAGTTGTTGGCCCGTATTTGTCTTTCCACTCAATCTCCCCCCCGGACAGATTATGCAAAGAAAGAACATTTTCCTGACGTTGATAATTCCAGGGCCCAACTATTCGGGGAAAAATATGAATGTGTACATGCAACCGCTTAAGGACGAATTGCAAGAAGCCTGGGATGGGTTCAAGACATACGATGCCTATAGCAAACGGAACTTCATAATGCGTGTCTGGTACATGTACTCGACGCATGACTTGCCGGCGTATGCGCTATTCGTTGGCTGGTGTGTGCATGGAAGGTTCCCGTGCCCCACATGCAAGGGAGCTCTTGAGTTTCGTTGGCTTCAGGCCGGTCGCAAGTTTTCTTGCTTCGACATGCATAGACAGTTCCTGAATCCTCGCCATAAGTTCAGGAAAGACAAGAAGAACTTCATCAGGGTTGGGACCACCATCATAGTGTCCGCCGGCCCAACTCCGTCCTTGGAGTTCTTTGCCGGCAAAACTTCCCGGGGTTTGTCACGTTGCCTGGTGAGGGTCGGCTTCCAGAGCTTGGGTTGAGCTGGGAGCACTACGTGGCTGGCCCGGCCCCGCCGGATGTCATTATCGACGGTGTCGTGTGCGACACGAGGGCAGACATGGTGATCAGGACGTTCTGGGTAATTTCTCCTTTACACATTTCAAAATCTTCAACTAGCTAGTTATTAATTGTACTAATCAATATTGTCTCATTTGATTGCAGACATTCTACAGGTGTGAGGAGGGATACGAGGAGGACAGCGCAAATGTTATCCAGAACGTCTGCAAGCGCCTACTCCAGAACTTACGGCACGAGGCTCGGGTGCAGGCTGTTCGAGACTACTACGCCTTGCGTGGTATCAAGAAGACCAAGCCGGCGTGCCGCGATAAGTTCTTGAGTAAGGAGCAGTACATGAAGGTAATTCTTAAGGCCTTCTACTTAAGTTCCTTCATTTAGTAATTCTTAGCCGTAGCGCTGAAGTTTCTATTTGCTAACTTAGGCGCCTCCGAGATGGTGTGCGGATCGGATGGATTGTTGGGAGGTGTTGGTCGATGAGTGGTGCTCACAAGAATGGCTAGCCCTCCACAACCAGGCCAAGGACAAACGTGCCCAAATGGAAGGTGTGCCACACCATCAAGGCAGCTCCAACTTATATCAGTTCGGGCGCAACTGGGTATGTGGTTTGCTTCATGATTCATGCAATTCATTCATCATGCTAGCTTGAGCCCTTTAATTACTAATTTTCATTGTTTCTCTCTTTCAGGCACGCTACAATAAGGCGGATAAGGTGCCAGAGGTGTACGACCTGTATGCCATGGCCCACACTGGCTCTTTCAAGAAAGTCAAGGCTTTCTCTCAGTCTGACCTCGATGATGCAAACAACTTCACCAACATCTCCTCCCACAACTAGCTCGTGAGATATAGAGATGAGGGGAAGGCGAGGAAAGGGGAGGACTTTAACCCGAGCCAGGGTCCCATTGATCCAGAGCTGGTGATGATATCTGGTGGCGGGAGGTCCCATGGCTCCATAGCCATTGGAGATGGACTTATCCGTTGTCCTAGCACTCTCCCGGAGATCAAGGAGCGCCAGTCGAGCTCCGCTCCTGAGATAAGGCCTCGTGAACGGCCAGTGCAACTCGCCATCAAGGTTAGTGATACGTACTCAGTTATCTTTCTCCATTACATTGTGTGCGCTTCCATCAATGATTACAAATGGTCATGTGAGTGGTGTTGCAGGCTGCTATACAGACTGAGAGAGATCGAACGGAGAAACTTCTGGCGGAGGCGGCGGAGAGGCAGCGGGAGATGGAGGAGAGGACGAGAAAGATGATGGAGGAGGAGAGGGCACGGAATGACATGCAGGCAAGGGCCATGTACGAGCTCCTTGTGGTAAGTTTCTTCTGCAGATTACTTGCTAGTCTTAACATTTGAGTCTCATTACTAACTAGTATGACTCTGTTTTGAAAACCAAATGTGCAGTCTGTGTGCGAGAAGTCCGGTCAGCCCGCTCCGCTGATGCCAGTGATTGCTCCTGGGAGCACGGTGAGTTTAGTTTGAATGGACATTACTTGGTAGTCTTAACATTTGAGTGTCGTAATGCTAACGAGACATTGGATCTTTGGTGTAGCTTAACTCCAGAAACGCATCGCACGATCCTTCTCCAGGTAGCGGCACTAGCCACCCCGCTCCTACACCTCCCTGATCACGGTAAGTTTCTCTAGTGTTTTGCTTAACAAATGCATAAAGACCTAGACTTAGCTTTATTTCCTCCAATATGCTTACCATAATGACCTAGAGTTAGCTTATTTTCCTCCAAAATGACCCATTTTACCTAGGTTAGCTTATAAATGAAGCAGTTCATCCAAGTTAGCTCAAAAATGACCCATTTTACCTAGATTAGCTCCTAAATGATCCATTTTACCTACGTTAGCTTTAAAATGGCCCATTTCACCTAATTTAACTCCAAAATGACCCATCTTACCTAGGTTATCTCATAACGATCCATTTCAACTAATTTAGCTCATAAACGATCCATTTGACCTAAGTGAGCTAAAAAACGATCCATTTCACCTAAATTAGCTCTTAAATGATCTATTTTACCTAAGTTAGCTCAAAAAGATCCATTTCAACTAAATTAGCTCAAAAATGATCCATTTCAACAAAGTTAGCTAAAAAACGATCCATTTCAACTAAGTTAGCTCAAAAACGATCCATTTGACCTAAGTGAGCTAAAAAACCGATCCATTTCACCTTAGTTACCTCAAAAACGATCCATTTCACCTAAGTGAGCTAAAAACGATCCATTTCTAACTTTCTTATTTTGCCATTTTGCAGATTTCATTATGTGCTGGATGGAGTGCTTGTTCTACTCTTCTTGTTCTTGTCTTCTCATTCTTGTCTTCTCATTCTAGTCACCTTAGCTATGGAGTGCTTCTTTATGTATGGATGGAACTTCTTTATGTATGAAATGATGGATGGAACTTGTTTATGTATGAAATGATGGATGGATCAACTTGTTTATGTATGAAATGATGTATGAACTTGTTTATGTGATGAATGCCTGTGAAATATATCTATGTCATATATATTTTCTGTGCAAATTGTGGGATTTAATAAAAAACAGAAAAAACAGACAATATGCAGGCTCTTTGCCGTCCGCCGCGGACGGCAAAGAAGCCACGTGGCAGCCAACTGTGCTTCCTGGGAGCTGACCCATTTGGTCAGTTTGCCTACAGTGGCAGACGGCAAAGACTTTGCCGTCCGTGGCAGACGGCAAAGAACCTGCACTTTGCCATCAGTGGCAGACGGCAAAGAACCTGCCATCTAGTGACGTGTACATGACATCATAAGGCGGACGGCAAAGACCAGAGATATTTTGCCGTCTGCGGCGGACGGCAAAGGTCTGCCGTTAGCCACTTAACGGACTGACAGCGCAATTATTGCCGTCCGCCCTCTTTGCCGTCCGCCGCAGACGGCAAAGAGCCTTTGCCGTCCGCCGCCAGGAAGCAGACGGCAAAGCAGCTGTTTACCGTAGCCTTCTTTGCCGGAGCCTTTTGCGGTCCGCGGCTGACGGCAAAGGTCTTTGCCGTCCGCCTTTCGAGCCTTTGCCGTCCGTCATGGCAGACGGCAAAGTAGCTGTTTCCTGTAGTGATTGTTTGACTTGCTGGCTGTGTGCATTCCAATTTAATTTACATAGTATTGTTGAAGTTATTGAGATAAGCATCATACCTTTTTATTATATCAGTTGGCTAAAGCAACCCATTTAAAAAGTAGCCCAAAAACTAAATATGCAATCACTTCATCTATATGTTCAAGAGAATTGATCAAACCCTAAAAAAAAGATCAAAAGCAATAGCAACATCACCAAAAATCCCCACTGAGAGGGCTACAAGCCCATACATTCAATTCTGCCTTTTTTTGTATGTGGGACATTTCAGCTCCAAACTCGATTCCACAGTTACATAAAATGGTTTTGACATATACCTGGTGCGTGTTCAAGAAAAGACAGAGTGCATCGTTTCAGCGCTTTGTTGAATATATGACCTGCTCCTGCTCAGTATGCTTCCAAGAACAATTATGCAAAACACAATTATGCAAAGCACAATGGGAACATGTTCAATATATTATCCCATGAAAGGCCCTAGATTTTTTTTCTCCGAGCAAGGTCCATCGTTAGTCCAGCATTACAACACCTAGTTGACTCTAGCTGTGCCTAGAACTGGCATGACTAATAAACATAATTTGTTATCTCGAAACATATTTTCATACTGTACAAACCTTTCTTGTAAAGGTACAACACAACTCTATGTTAAGTGAAGGTTTTTGTTTTTTTCCTATGAACTTTTATTTCTGAGATCACAGTTACATGAATATCATATGGCTTTCTAAGTTGAAACTATTGTCATCAGATTATAAGGCGGTACAGTCAAATAATCACATTAGCCAATGTAAGAAGGGGACACCTAGCAGATAACCATTTGTTGGAACGCCATGAACACACACATAAATCTAACAGCAGCACCGTCGGTGTGTCCAGCAGCTGCCAACAACAACGGTTGATTAAAAAAAGCATCAGGATATTTCGAAACATATTTTCATACTGTACAAACCTTTCTTGTAAAGGTACAAGACAACTCTATGTTAAGTGAAGGTTTTTGTTTTTTTCGTATGAACTTTTATTTCTGAGATCACAGTTACATGAATATCATATGGCTTTCTAAGTTGAAACTATTGTCATCGGATTATAAGGCGGTACAGTCAAATAATCACATTAGCCAATGTAAGAAGGGGACACCTAGCAGATAACCATTTGTTGGAACACCATGAACACACACATAAATCTACCCCTCCACCTCTCTGTTTCCTTCCCCTTTCCTCTTATCTGATTCAGAGTTCTTCCTTTGAACCTACAGATTGTGTATTCATTTGCTCCCTCCCTCTTCCCTCTTGCGGGATCCAGTCCAGCGACGGAAGAGACGTGCTTGATGTAGGACCATACAATGCGATCGAGGATTCCTCGGACACCTCCTTGAGACCCAGGAACCTAGAAGACGTATATAAATTAGGAGGATTTAGTGGAAGGAAGCGAGGTGGGACTATTAGTATAAGTCAATCTTCTAAATTGAATAATCAATAGAGCTAGCTTATTTGGCCGTAGTCCTTAAGACAGAAGGGCTGGTCGTGAGTTCGAATATCCATATCGCACCTTCTTTTTGTTTTCCCAAAAAGTAGGACCAGGCCCAGCTCGGCCCATAGGGGTGCCGGACGGACCAAACCAACGTTTTAACCAGATGGGGTCGCTGGCCTGTTTCTTCATTGTCGATGGCTGTAGCGAAATCGATCAACGCTTTAGTACCACCTCGTGTATATGTTTTAAATTCAAACTGAAAGCGTAAATTCACAGGAAGAAAGCGTATTGTGACGGCGAACCCGACAAAGTCAATCCGTGCTTTATTATTATTAGGGAAAGACTAGAACATATGCCCGTGCGTTGCAACGGGTGCAACATAATGTTTAGAAAACAAAAAAGTAATTTATTACCACTCAAATGTTACAACAGGTGTTCACTTGGCGATGGAATTGGGTGTTGAAAAAGTTTGTCTCGAGACAAACAATCAAGGTGTGGCACCTGCTTTCCAATCAAGAGATCAAGACCATTCGAGGTTTAGCCCTTTTATAGAAGAGATCAAGGAGTTGCTTGCTGGTGTGAATGAGCACCGGGTGATCTGGTCGAGGCGACCGGCAAACAAAGCGACTGGTATCTTGTGAGCGAAGGTTGTGTTAATAAGTAGTGAAAAACTTGGTTTAATGTATCCCCATTTTCTATCCACGACGTATATTGGACGAAATGGTCGTGAACTAAAGAAAAAATAAAGTAGCGATTACCCTAAAAATAGTAAAACAAAATTAAAGTACGAACAAGAATTCATGCATCAAATGTTACGAACTAAGAAGGTTTGAATTACTTGAATTGAGGGTCTTCGTCAAAGTACTATGCAACACGATCTTCCTCTCTCTTTTTCATCTGCAAAGTACTTAATATAGTGCGCCTCTGGTTCAGCTCCAATAGTAGCAGCACTAACACCGAAGATCATCATAAAATTAAAAAAATCACCACAACTCTCTCTTCTCACTCTGATCTCTCTCAACCCCATTGATCCATCTTATAAGCAGCATCAAACAACCTGCTCCATCTCATCTCATCGAACAATAGCATAGTACAAAAGAATATCATCTCATCTCTCTCTGTGTCTCCATCTGACTACATCGGAGCTGCACGAACAGCTAGTTGTCACAAAAATCTGTATCTCTCTCATCTCTCTCCCCGTCCCGAGCCCGTCTCCAGCATCGCACCGTGCCGCGCCGCTCCTGCCATGCTCCAACGCCGTGCTGCAATAGGAAAGCAATTATATTTTACACTAAAAATCCTTGATTTCTTTCCACCACACACGTGCCTTGTTGGAAATATGCCCTAGAGGCAATAATAAATGGTTATTATTATATTTCTGTGTTCATGATGATAGTCTATTATTCATGCTATAATTGTATTGTCCGGAAATCGTAATACATGTGTGAATACATAGACCACAACCTGTCCCTAGTAAGCCTCTAGTTGACTAGCTCGTTGATCAACATATAGTCATGGTTTCCTGACTATGGACATAGGATGTCATTGATAACGAGATCACATCATTAGGAGAATGATGTGATGGACAAGACCCAACTTAAGCACAGCATAAAAGATCGTGTAGTTTCGTTTGTTAGAGCTTTTCCAATGTCAAGTATCTTTTCCTTAGACCATGAGATCGTGCAACTCCCGGATACCGTAGGAGTGCTTTGGGTGTGCCAAACGTCACAACGTAACTGGGTGACTATAAAGGTGCATTACGGGTATCTCCGAAAGTGTCTGTTGGGTTGGCACGGATCGAGACTGGGATTTGTCACTCCGTGTGACGGAGAGGTATCTCTGGGCCCACTCGGTAATGCATCATCATAATGAGCTCAATGTGACTAAGGCGTTAGTCACGGGATCATGCATTGCGGTACGAGTAAAGAGACTTGCCGGTAACGAGATTGAACAAGGTATTGGGATACCGACGATCGAATGTCGGGCAAGTAACATACCGATTGACAAAGGGAATTGTATACGGATTGATTGAATCCTCGACACCGTGGTTCATCCGATGAGATCATCGTGGAGCATGTGGGAGCCAACATGGGTATCCAGATCCCGCTGTTGGTTATTGACCGGAGAGGCGTCTCGGTCATGTCTGCATGTCTCCCGAACCCGTAGGGTCTACACACTTAAGGTCCGGTGACGCTAGGGTTGTAGAGATACATGTATGCGGAAACCCGAAAGTTGTTCGGAGTCCCGGATGAGATCCCGGACATCACGAGAGGTTCCGGAATGGTCCGGAGGTGAAGAATTATATATAGGAAGTCCAGTTTCGGTCACCGGGAAAGTTTCGGGGGTTACCGGTATTGTACCGGGACCACCGGAAGGGTCCCGGGGGTCCACCGGGTGGGGCCACCTATCCCGGAGGGCCCCGTGGGCTGAAAGTGGAAGGGAACCAGCCCTTTGTGGGCTGGGGCACCCCCCTTGGGCCTCCCCCCATGCGCCTAGGGTTGGGAACCCTAGGGGGAGTTCCCCCTTGCCTTGGGGAGCAAGGCACCCCTTCCCCCCCACTTGGCCGCCGCCCCCCCCCCCTTGGATCTGATCTCCAGGGCCGGCGCCCCCCCCCCCCAGGGGGCCTATATATAGGGGGGGGAGGGAGGGCGGCACACAACAGCCTTGGGCGCCTCCCTCCTCCCCTGCAACACCTCTCTCTCTCTCGCAGAAGCTTAGCGAAGCCCTGCCGAGACCCGCTACATCCACCACCACGCCGTCGTGCTGCTGGATCTCCATTAACCTCTCCTTCCCCCTTGCTGGATCAAGAAGGAGGAGACGTCGCTGCACCGTACGTGTGTTGAACGCGGAGGTGCCGTCCGTTCGGCACTCGGTCATCGGTGATTTGGATCACGGCGAGTACGACTCCGTCATCCACGTTCATTGGAACGCTTCCGCTCGCGATCTACAAGGGTATGTAGATGCACTCCCTTCCCCTCGTTGCTAGTATACTCCATAGATGCATCTTGGTGAACGTAGGAACATTTTAAAATTATGCTACGATTCCCAACAGTGGCATCATGAGCCAGGCCTATGCGTAGTTACTATGCACGAGTAGAACACAAAGCAGTTGTGGGCGTTGAGTTTGCCAATTCTTCTTGCCGCTACTAGTCGTTTCTTGTTTCGGCGGCATTGTAGGATGAAGCGGCCCGGACCGACCTTACACGTACGCTTACGTGAGACTGGTTCCACCGACTGACATGCACTAGTTGCATAAGGTGGCTAGCGGGTGTCTGTCTCTCCTACTTTAGTCGGAACGGATTCGATGAAAAGGGTCCTTATGAAGGGTAAATAGAAATTGGCAAATCACGTTGTGGTCATACGTAGGTAAGAAAACGTTCTTGCTAGAAACCTACAAACCACGTAAAAACTTGCAACAACAAATTAGAGGACGTCTAACTTGTTTTTGCAGCAAGTGCTATGTGATGTGATATGGCCAGAAGATGTGATGAATGATATATGTGATGTATGAGATTGATCATATTCTTGTAATAGGAATCACGACTTGCATGTCGATGAGTATGACAACCGGCAGGAGCCATAGGAGTTGTCTTTATTATTTTGCATGACCTGCGTGTCATTGAATAACGCCATGTAATTTACTTTACTTTGTTGCTAAACGCGTTAGCCATACAAGTAGAAGTAATCGTTGGCGTGACGACTTCATGAAGACACAATGATGGAGATCATGATGATGGAGATCATGGTGTCATGCCGGTGACAAAGATGATCATGGTGCCCCGAAGATGGAGATCAAAGGAGCATGATGATATTGGCCATATCATGTCACTATTTGATTGCATGTGATGTTTATCATGTTTTTGCATCTTATTTGCTTAGAACAACGGTAGCAAGTAGGATGATCCCTTATAATAATTTCAAGAAAGTGTTCACCCTAACTGTGCACCGTTGCGAAGGTTCGTTGTTTCGAAGCACCACGTGATGATCGGGTGTGATAGATCCTAACGTTCGAATACAATGGGTGTTGACGAGCCTAGCATGTACAGACATGGCCTCGGAACACACGCAATACACTTAGGTTGACTTGACGAGCCTAGCATGTACAGACATGGCCTCGGAACACGGAGGACCGAAAGGTCGAGCATGAGTCGTATAGAAGATACGATCAACATGGAGATGTTCACCGATCTTGACTAGTCCGTCTCACGTGATGATCGGACACGGCCTAGTTGAATTCGGATCATGTTTTCACTTAGATGACTAGAGGGATGTCTATCTGAGTGGGAGTTCATTAAATAATTTGATTATATGAACTTAATTATCATGAACTTAGTCTAAAATCTTTACACTATGTATTGTAGATCAAATGGCCAACGTTGTCCTCAATTTCAACGCGTTCCTAGAGAAAACCAAGCTGAAAGATGATGGCAGCAACTATACGGACTGGGTCCGGAACCTGAGGATCATCCTCATAGCAGCCAAGAAAGATTATGTCTTAGAAGCACCGCTAGGTGAAGCATCAATCCCTGAGAACCAAGACGTCATGAACGCTTGGCAGCAGCGTGCTGATGATTACTCCCTCGTTCAGTGCGGCATGCTTTACAGCTTAGAACCGGGTCTCCAAAAGCGTTTTGAGAAACATGGAGCATATGAGATGTTCGAGGAGCTGAAACTGGTTTTTCAAGCTCATGCCCGGGTCGAGAGATATGATGTCTCCGACAAGTTCTTCATCTGTAAAATGGAGGAGAACAGTTCTGTTAGTGAGCACATACTCAGAATGTCTGGGTTGCACAACCGCTTGTCTCAGCTGGGGGTTAATCTCCCGGATGACGCGGTCATTGACAGAATCCTCCAGTCGCTTCCACCAAGCTACAAGAGCTTTGTGATGAACTACAATATGCAGGGGATGGAAAAGACCATTCCCGAGGTATATTCAATGCTGAAATCAGCTGAGGTAGAGATCAGAAAAGAACATCAAGTGTTGATGGTGAATAAAACCACTAAGTTCAAGAAGGGCAAGGGTAAGAAGAACTTCAAGAAGGACGGCAAGGGAGTTGCTGCGCCCGGTAAGCCAGTTACCGGGAAGAAGTCAAAGAATGGACCCAAGCCCGAGACTGAGTGCTTTTATTGCAAGGGAAGTGGTCACTGGAAGCGGAACTGCCCCAAATATTTAGCGGACAAGAAGAAGGCCGGCAACACCCAAGGTATATGTGATATACAAGTAACGGATGTGTACCTTACCAGTACTCGTAGTAGCTCCTGGGTATTTGATACCGGTGCGGTTGCTCATATTTGTAACTCAAAACAGGAACTACGGAATAAACGGAGACTGGCAAAGGACGAGGTGACGATGCGCGTCAGGAATGGTTCCAAGGTCGATGTGATCGCCGTCGGCACGCTACCTCTGCATCTACCCACGGGATTAGTTTTAAACCTCAATAATTGTTATTTAGTGCCAGCTTTGAGCATGAACATTGTATCTGGATCTCGTTTAATTCGAGATGACTACTCATTTAAATCTGAGAATAATGGTTGTTCTATTTATTTGAGAGATATGTTTTATGGTCATGCCCCGCTGGTCAATGGTTTATTTTTGATGAATCTCGAACGTGATGTTACACATGTTCATAGTGTGAATACCAAAAGATGTAAAGTTGATAACGATAGTCCCACATACTTGTGGCACTGCCGCCTTGGTCACATTGGTGTCAAGCGCATGAAGAAGCTCCATGCAGATGGACTTTTGGAGTCTCTTGATTACGAATCATTTGACACGTGCGAACCATGCCTCATGGGTAAGATGACCAAGACTCCGTTCTCCGGAACAATGGAGCGAGCAACCAACTTGTTGGAAATCATACATACCGATGTGTGTGGTCCAATGAGTGTTGAGGCTCGCGGAGGATATCGTTATGTTCTCACTCTCACTGATGACTTAAGTAGATATGGGTATGTCTACCTAATGAAACACAAGTCTGAAACCTTTGAAAAGTTCAAGGAATTTCAGAGTGAAGTCGAGAATCAACGTGACAGGAAAATAAAATTCTTACGATCAGATCGTGGTGGAGAATATTTAAGTCACGAATTTGGTACACACTTAAGGAAATGTGGAATAGTTTCACAACTCACGCCGCCTGGAACACCTCAGAGAAATGGTGTGTCCGAACGTCGTAATCGCACTCTATTGGATATGGTGCGATCTATGATGTCTCTTACCGATTTACCGCTCTCATTTTGGGGTTATGCTTTAGAGACTGTCGCATTCACTTTAAATAGGGCACCGTCGAAATCCGTTGAGACGACACCGTATGAATTATGGTTTGGGAAGAAACCTAAGCTGTCGTTTCTAAAAGTTTGGGGATGCGATGCTTATGTCAAGAAACTTCAACCTGAAAGCTCGAACCCAAATCGGAAAAATGCGTCTTCATAGGATACCCTAAGGAAACTATTGGGTACACCTTCTACCTCAGATCCGAAGGCAAGATCTTCGTTGCCAAGAACGGGTCCTTTCTAGAGAAGGAGTTTCTCTCGAAAGAATTGAGTGGGAGGAAAGTGGAACTTGATGAGGTGATAGTCACCCCTTCCGAACCGGAAAGTAGCGCAGCGCGGGAAAATGTTCCTGTGGTGCCTACACCGACTGGGGAGGAAGTTAATGATGATGATCATGAAACTTCAGATCAAGTTACTGAACTTCGTAGGTCCACAAGGACATGTTCCGCACCAGAGTGGTACGGCAACCCTGTCCTAGAAATCATGTTGTTAGACAACGGTGAACCTTCGAACTATGAAGAAGCGATGGCGGGCCCGGATTCCGACAAATGGCTAGAAGCCATGAAATCCGAGATAGAATCCATGTATGAAAACAAAGTATGGACTTTGACTGACTTGCCCGATGAGCGGCGAGCCATAGAAAACAAATGGATCTTTAAGAAGAAGACGGACGCGGATGGTAATGTGACCATCTACAAAGCTCGACTTGTCGCTAAGGGTTATCGACAAGTTCAAGGGGTTGACTACGATGAGACTTTCTCACCCGTAGCGAAGCTGAAGTCCGTCCGAATCATGTTAGCAATTGCCGCATACTATGATTATGAGATATGGCAGATGGACGTCAAAACGGCATTCCTTAACGGCTTCCTTAAGGAAGAGTTGTATATGATGCAGCCGGAAGGTTTTGTCGATCCTAAGAATGCTAACAAAGTATGCAAGCTCCAACGCTCAATCTATGGGCTGGTGCAAGCATCTCGGAGTTGGAACATTCGCTTTGATGAGATGATCAAAGCGTTTGGGTTTACACAGACTTATGGAGAAGCCTGTGTTTACAAGAAAGTGAGTGGGAGCTCTGTAGCATTTCTCATATTATATGTGGATGACATACTATTGATGGGAAATGATATAGAATTCTTGGAAAGTATAAAGGCCTATTTGAATAAGTGTTTTTCAATGAAGGACCTTGGAGAAGCTGCTTATATATTAGGCATCAAGATCTATAGAGATAGATCAAGACGCCTCATTGGTCTTTCACAGAGTACATACCTTGACAAGATATTGAAGAAGTTCAGTATGGATCAGTCCAAGAAGGGGTTCTTGCCTGTATTGCAAGGTGTGCAATTGAGCACGGCTCAATGCCCGACCACGGCAGAAGATATAGAAGAGATGAGTGTCATCCCCTATGCCTCGGCCATAGGGTCTATTATGTATGCCATGCTGTGTACCAGACCTGATGTAAACCTTGCCGTAAGTTTGGTAGGAAGGTACCAAAGTAATCCCGGCAAGGAACACTGGACAGCGGTCAAGAATATCCTGAAGTACCTGAAGAGGACTAAGGATATGTTTCTCGTTTATGGAGGTGACGAAGAGCTCGTCGTAAAGGGTTACGTCGACGCTAGCTTCGACACAGATCTGGATGACTCAAAGTCTCAAACCGGATACGTGTATATTTTGAATGGAGGAGCAGTAAGCTGGTGCAGTTGCAAGCAAAGCGTCGTGGCGGGATCTACATGTGAAGCGGAGTACATGGCAGCCTCGGAGGCAGCACAGGAAGCAGTCTGGATGAAGGAGTTCATTACCGACCTAGGGGTGATTCCCAATGCGTCGGGCCCGATGACTCTCTTCTGTGACAACACTGGAGCTATTGCCCTTGCGAAGGAGCCCAGGTTTCACAGGAAGACCAGGCATATCAAGCGTCGCTTCAACTCCATTCATGAAAGTGTTCAAAATGGAGACATAGATATTTGTAAAGTTCACACGGACCTGAATGTAGCAGATCCATTGACTAAACCTCTCCCTAGGGCAAAACATGATCAACACCAGGACGCAATGGGTGTTCGATTCATCACAATGTAACTAGATTATTGACTCTAGTGCAAGTGGGAGACTGTTGGAAATATGCCCTATATTTCTGTGTTCATGATAATAGTCTATTATTCATGCTATAATTGTATTGTCCGGAAATCGTAATACATGTGTGAATACATAGACCACAACCTGTCCCTAGTAAGCCTCTAGTTGACTAGCTCGTTGATCAACAGATAGTCATGGTTTCCTGACTATGGACATAGGATGTCATTGATAACGGGATCACATCATTAGGAGAATGATGTGATGGACAAGACCCAACTTAAGCACAGCATAAAAGATCGTGTAGTTTCGTTTGCTAGAGCTTTTCCAATGTCAAGTATCTTTTCCTTAGACCATGAGATCGTGCAACTCCCGGATACCGTAGGAGTGCTTTGGGTGTGCCAAACGTCACAACGTAACTGGGTGACTATAAAGGTGCATTACGGGTATCTCCGAAAGTGTCTGTTGGGTTGGCATGGATCGAGACTGGGATTTGTCACTCCGTGTGACGGAGAGGTATCTCTGGGCCCACTCGGTAATGCATCATCATAATGAGCTCAATGTGACTAAGGCGTTAGTCACGGGATCATGCATTGCGGTACGAGTAAAGAGACTTGCCGGTAACGAGATTGAACAAGGTATTGGGATACCGACGATCGAATCTCGGGCAAGTAACATACCGATTGACAAAGGGAATTGTATACGGATTGATTGAATCCTCGACACCGTGGTTCATCCGATGAGATCATCGTGGAGCATGTGGGAGCCAACATGGGTATCCAGATCCCGCTGTTGGTTATTGACCGGAGAGGCGTCTCGGTCATGTCTGCATGTCTCCCGAACCCGTAGGGTTTACACACTTAAGGTCCGGTGACGCTAGGGTTGTAGACATACATGTATGCGGAAACCCGAAAGTTGTTCGGAGTCCCGGATGAGATCCCGGATGTCACGAGAGGTTCCGGAATGGTCCGGAGGTGAAGAATTATATATAGGAAGTCCAGTTTCGGTCACCGGGAAAGTTTCGGGGGTTACCGGTATTGTACCGGGACCACCGGAAGGGTCCCGGGGGTCCACCGGGTGGGGCCACCTATCCCGGAGGGCCCCGTGGGCTGAAAGTGGAAGGGAACCAGCCCTTTGTGGGCTGGGGCGCCCCCCTTGGGCCTCCCCCCATGCGCCTAGGGTTGGGAACCCTAGGGGGGGGGGAGTTCCCCCTTGCCTTGGGGAGCAAGGCACCCCTTCCCCCCCACTTGGCCGCCGCCCCCCCCCCCCCTGGATCTGATCTCCAGGGCCGGCGCCCCCCCAGGGGGCCTTTATAAAGGGGGGGAGGGAGGGCAGCACACAACAGCCTTGGGCGCCTCCCTCCTCCCCTGCAACACCTCTCTCTCTCTCGCAGAAGCTTAGCGAAGCCCTGCCGAGACCCGCTACATCCACCACCACGCCGTCGTGCTGCTGGATCACCATTAACCTATCCTTCCCCCTTGCTGGATCAAGAAGGAGGAGACGTCGCTGCACCGTACGTGTGTTGAACGCGGAGGTGCCGTCCGTTCGGCACTCGGTCATCGGTGATTTGGATCACGGCGAGTACGACTCCGTCATCCACGTTCATTGGAACGCTTCCGCTCGCGATCTACAAGGGTATGTAGATGCACTCCCTTCCCCTCGTTGCTAGTATACTCCATAGATGCATCTTGGTGAACGTAGAAATTTTTTAAAATTATGCTACGATTCCCAACATGCCTATCCTATCCTCTGATTCCTATGCTCCTGTAATCACCGATACTCTCTCTCTCTCTCTTCTCATTAGTTTTGCTTAAGCATCTAAGAAAATTAGAGCACAAGAACAGCAGTAGCAGCTCCGTGTGATGGCTGATGCGGTGGCGCAGAACTCCACGGGCCACGGTGCAGCTGGAGCTAGGACCGACGGGTCAAGCTCAACGAGTCATGGTGCAAATCGCAGCCCACGGGAGGACCAGCGCACGCATGGCTGGGTGCAGGCAGGCACAAGCAGAGCATGCATGGCGCGCGAGTAGCCGGGGCGGCAGCGCAGTCAAGAGAGGAGGAGGCATGAGGTACGCGGCGGCGGCCTGTGGTGTGCCGAGACGGTTGGGAAGAAGGGTGCCGTCACGCACGGCACGCTCGGCTCAGAGCTCCGCTAGGCAGGAGGGGCACCGACGTTTGATAAAATTTACACTGGGATCGATCTCGGTGTACGCATCCTCGTCCGCTTCTCCTCTACTCCCCTCTTTCTGGGAACCGATATTTATTGGAGGGTAGCAAAGGCGGCGAGGAAGGTGAAGTTTGACTCCAACTCATGTTCTACACGGATAATTTCTGACGAAAGTGCATCTAATTTATTGATTTTTGGAAGATTATAAACTTTTACGGTATCGATCACATACCAAAGAGGCTGGGTGATGCCACGGGCGATGGCCAACCCTGTGCGTGCGGCGCCTAGGTCCAGACGGACGAAATTTAGTACCACCTCATGTATATGTTTTAAATTCAAATTGAAAGCGTAAATTCACGAGAAGAAGCGTATTGTGACGGTGAACCCGACAAAGTCAATCCGTGCTTTATTATTAGGGAAAGACTAGCCAAACGGCCCGTACGTTGCAACGGGAGAAAAAATAATTATAGTCTCTAAAGACCATGACAACATTTTGCTACATCACCGATAACATTTTGGCAAACATTTTGTTGAATTACATTAAAAAATTAATACATGAACTTTAAAAAAATCATGAATTTTTCTATTTACCAAATTGTTTTGCAATTGCGAATATTATTTAAATATGGGAACATTTTTTAAAACATTACGACATTTTTTGAATCCACAAATATTTTATTATTTAATGAAAATATTACTTTTAAATTCTATTTTTTATATTTTGAAACTTTTTTGAAGTACTAAATTATTTAAAGAAGAAAAAAAGAAAACAGGAAAAAAAGAAAAACAGGTCACCCACACATGGGCCAGCCCAAACGGACGCACCACGTCTTCTCCCAGCGTGCAGTATAGGAGGTCTTGTGTGGGCCAGCCCAGGCGGCGGATTCCCCTGTGTGAAAGCCTTTTATGTCACTTATTATAGATATCATGTTGCTAAAAAAACTTATAGATGGCATCGGTGGGTAATATTTTGCAACTTTGAGGACAATTTATGTGACCTACCGCCAGAAGCACTCTATACTTTATTATTATGTATAGATGTATAGACATATAGATATAAATTTGATGGATAATGAGTGGTGGATTGTGAAGTTCCTTTTTGAAGTTAGATTAAAAATGTCCTGTCGCGCATAGTTTGTTATAACAGGTTACGATGAAAACATGTTTGCAGGTTGAATCATTTCTCTATCTTACTTTTCAGGTGACACATCATCAACCGACTGGGATAAGGCTTGGTCTAGTTTTAAGAAGAAAAGGGAAGAAGACCCTATTCTCAGAGTTCTCACCAAACAAATATGTGACCTAGAACCCACGGCGCATTGAGTATCCATTGTCAGAAGAGGTCTAACTTGATGTTGTGAACAAGCCCAATATTTACCTTAGTAGGGGTGATCATCTTCGTTTCGGCATTGCTAATCTATACATTGGTTGTCCCACCCAAGTAACTGCTGAAGTGACAGACAACAGGTGAGCTGTAGGCCAAAGATTCTACTTGGAAGTCTGTATTGTACATTTAGTTTGTACTATACCAAGTCTAATCATGGTTCTGTATTGCTTCAAGCACATTGTAATAGATCATAATACAGAACTCCTTCCATTTTGGTGATTTTCTTCACCTGTACATAAATTGGACCCTCTTTAGCCCTCCATTATAACCAAGAAATATTGGGTCACCTAGAATATAATATGCTGATCACTATCCACGATTGTGCTCCTAATGTGATTTTTTTTTTCATAGTTCTCACTTCCTAGTTCGTCTCACATTTCCACAACCTTAAGACATGGTCCGTCTCATATTTCGACGACCTATGGAGAAATACGGTTGATCTTGTTCAGTCAGCATTGTTCAGACCCCATGGTTCACCACGGGCAAAACATGGTTGACTGGGTTAAGAATGCATGGTTCAGACCTGTGGTTCACTATGGAGTAGACTGCATGGTTCAGACTCCTGATGTTTTCATAAACCAGGATTGACCCGGTGTCGAGGATCTATGCCGTCGGACATGGATCGAAAATTACAAAACAATCAATCGATTGAAAGAAATTCAGATTATTTATAGGACAATTAATGAAACATAAACCCACACATGCATAGATACTCTGATAGATAAGCAGCTACAGCAAAAAAGGAAACTACAACAATGTAGCGGAAATAAAAATTCTACATCTCATAGGAGAAATCAAGCTAGTGAACATAGCTTCTAGTGAAGAAGTGCCGACTTCAGTTTTAGGCACTTGTATATCCAACTACAACTGCAAAAATACCTAATCATTTGAAAATTTCAACTATAAGTCTATAACCCATAAATATACAACCAGTATAACTGGAAGTTCCAGCTTGCCGAGAAAACTGTGCAGGATGAACTATTTTCCAGATAATCATCTACAGGATATGCTTTGAGCATCAATAAATAATTTTCAAACATATACTGCAATTTAAACAAAATCAGAACGTTCTTTACCATTCACTCCTAAATGTAATCATCTTTTAATGCAGGTCTCGGTCTTGTAGTAGCCCACATTGCCCGCAAGCTACTGTAGTCGAAATAGTTTCACAATGGAAAAGTTACTACCAGAAATAAGTATGTCCAAACACTATGTCAGACACCTTGCAGATAAAAAATAGTGGGAGATGCATCATATGAGTTCATAAGAGTACTTACAAATATTGATATTGACATTATCCAGAAACGTGCAGCCAAAGCTAATGAAAAGGTTCATATATATATTTTAATTTGTATTTAGTGAAAACTGACTTGGCACTTGACATACAGTATGTGATGCTAGCTCCAGGTAAATATGCATTGCAGTAAATACAGAGGCGGGGAATAGTGGATCTGCATTCAATTCTTGCAGACCTTACTATATAAATTACCCAAAGAAAGACCAGACTTAACTGAGAATGAAATTTTAGAGAACGTTCACTTAAACATTCAAAGAAAAATTGTTAATATCATGGAAAAATACAGTGATTTGAACACATCTCGCAGAATATATCACACTAAATGTCTAAGCTATATATATATAATTCCAACTGACATTGTGGATGGGATGCTAGTAGAAGAAAATCATATGGTAGAACAATTATCATTAAAACCAAGAGGTTAGCAATTAATTGGTGCAATCCTGTAACTTTGGGCCAAGAATGTTCATATTTCAGTCGATCTACTGAAGGGGTTTTATGATATCTTGGTCTATGTCGTTAATTGACCATTTCGGCCATTGATACAATTCACAATAGTAAACAATTCTCAGGAGCAAAAGCGTAAATGATTTTAGGGATCTTTCAAAAAGAAATTGCATCAGTAAAACTTAGGAAGGCATAATTGCATATCTAGGCCCAAGCTTCCATGCATGTTTCCAATCACATGTGTGCAGCCATGTATGCCAAGCAAGGCTGGCCTCAGATGGGTGCCACAACTTGTGAAGGAGAGTAAGGGGAAGAGGCAAGGTTGTGCTGCTACACCTCGTCGTTTGTCCGCTCGGTCTGCAATGCTCTCCAACGACAGGTTGGAGATGAAGTGGTTGCACGCGAAGTGAGCGGCGTGGTGGCCCGCATTTCCATCGAGGAAAAAGCACAGGGGCGGGGCAGAGTGGAGGCGACACTGATTATACACCAAACTTTCTCACTCCCAATACTGCATGAAGCACCCTGCCTGGTCATGTTCTTCTGACTGAAGTTTGATGTAGCCCTGAATATATGTGCAACGGTGACACTGCACTTACTTTGCCAGCCCCTGCAATCAAATTTGTCAACCCATAGAGCATAGTCCATAAATACTCTGATTTTTCTCAAGGGGACTATAGGGGCCAAATAATTTCAAAATCGGGGAGAAAATCATAGATGAATATGTTGAGCGAAGCCTGCTGCCCCTGCTGTCTTGAAGCTCCTACACCACAAAACAAATATCAGTGCCCTGCTTTGCTAGTCTAGACCAAAACAAATCAAGGAAACTATCAATTTTTCCGATAAAGATCAAGAGAACTCTCCTAATCGTGACATACTCATACTAACCGCCTCTTCCTGCAACAACCCACTTCCTCTGGCTATGAACACTGACGCACATCCAGATGCACGCACCAACGCCACATTAGTCTAGCAACCCGATTGAGTCCCACCATCATACCATTTTTTGAATCATATGGAAGGAGAGTTACTCTCATGATGTATTCATGTGGGAGTTTACCTCAAGGATCTGTGACTGAAACTGGCTCGGACAAACACACAAACACCTTGTGTGCAAAAAATAACTGAGAACATCCACAACCTATAACCAGCTAATTCTATCCCTATTGACAAGAAGCACCACATATGCAGTAATTTGACACCATGAAACTGTGCAAACTCGTGATCCTCAGCAGAAAATAAAAGTCATCCAGAGAGACTGGCCTGCGGTTTCCTCTGGTAGCATGGGGTGGGCACAGAAATACACGTGCGTCCGAAGTTGAGGTGGAGGAGCAGAGGGGGCGGCGAGTGCAACGACGACCGGATGGCCGTGTGGCTCTGGTCGAGTGGCGAGCTCGAGCCCTCCCAGGCAGCACACATCGAGGAGCTCGGGTGCGCAGAGGAAGGATGAGCTGAGGCAGAATGATGGTGCAGGGTGCTGCGATCTCCTCGTTGGTCGGCCGGGCCGACAACCGGCGACTGGTGCGTCACCGGATCGAGCGTCCCGCGGGTCAGGCGAGTCCTGGCGGCGCAGATCGGCCCGCCAGCGCCGCACCCTCCCATCCTCTGCCTCACGCGAGGTCGCGACGAGGGGAGCCGTGAACGGCGAAGAAAGTCTCGGGTGAGGAGGAGATCAGATTGGGAGAGGAAGGAGGCGGTCTACGGCGCGCGGCGAGCCGGTGCGGGGCGGGGCGGGAGGCGGCCGGCGGCGCGCGGGGCATGGCCGGAGGTGTTGTGGGGCGGGGCGGAGCGCCGTGAGGCAGAGCATGGCTGAGTTTATTTTTTCCTTCGTACCGATTCGATTTGGACTGCGGGTTGATTTTGTGTAAACTTCAAGGGCTTTTTTGCAAAAGTACTAATGACAGACGTCCAGCAGCAATAGCTGCTTTATTAGTGTGTGTATATATATGTGTGTGTATTATTAGTATTAATAATAGTAATTAGTAATTAGTATTAGTATTAGTACTAGTATTAGTATAGTATTAGTATTAGTATTAGTATTAGTATTAGTATAGTATTAGTATTAGTATATTAGTATTAGTATTAGTATTAGTAGGTAAAGATAAAGATAAGGATTATAGGAAAAGGGCCCGTGCGTTGCAACGGGAGAAAAAATAATATCAAACACCCTTAGCCTAATAAGCATGGACCAAGACCCCCTCAAAAGTCCATCTCCTAATTTTTTAGAATGACTAACAAAATTAAAGAGCTATTAACATAACACAAATAATCAAGAATAATTCAAACATCTACTTCTCTGTTATAATGTTGACACCACTCTTCTTGCAGCAAGTATAGCATTTATGTCAAGTTGACAACATCTACATTCTTACCCTTGATCATAAAAAATACGATGAGTTGCGAATACAGTAGAAAAGGAGTGTTACGCAGTATGTCTACTAGAAGTTGCCTTCTGAGGTTCATACATAGAAAAGGAGTTTCGTAATTTTTCTTTTATGTGGAAAAAATCTTTAAGTTATCTGGTGAGCTGCTTAATTGAGAGTAACCTTAGTCCTGATGGTATCCGTGGAAGTACTTGTCGATTGTTGCAATCCTAGTAGCTAGTTGCATGCTAAAGTAAGACCACCACAAATGCAACACATAGCAAAACACTTTTTTTCTCGATCGTGGTGCTGTCGAATTGCTATGGCTACTGAAACACACACTATGTGCAGCTACAGACACATCACAATAATAGAAGTAATTTCGTCTATTCACTCTTGGCTTGGGACATAACAATTTTGACATGATTGCACACTCTTTAAGTGACACGGATTATGAACACAGGAACTATGGAAGCTTCTTTTGTTTAGCAAATGCACCTAACTTCCATTGCAATGATGTGGAATGTCGATGCATGATGATCTTCTAGCATATGGTTTTTCCTATGCCATCTGAACTGAAAGATGCATTATTTATGTGAAATGTGGAGAATAAAAGGGTTCAGAGATGATGAAAAATGCAATTTTACTCTCAAATACTTGCTTCTGCAGAATATTCAGCACAACATAATTAGTTTCATTTGATTCGGTTCTCCTAATGAACTAATAATTTGCTGATCCATTTTCCAATTTTTAAGATTAACTTAAATGTTAAAGGTTTCATCAGAAATATAATGTGTTCAGTTTGTATAAGTGCACGAATTGCCCCTGCTTCAGTTTGGCACTTATGACCCGTTAGTAGCTTTCCGAGGCAATACTGCTGACCTATCAGCAAACTTGAGAATATATGTGAAATTTACATCATACTATACATAAATTCTGCTATTTTCTCCTTGAGGTAATCAGTTTTTGTTTTAGTTGCAGAATTCTTGAAGGTACATAACCATGTTTAAACAGAGAACATCATAACGTGATTTACTATTGAGTTTGGTGAAAGGCAAAATCATCCATGGCCCATCCATATTACAGATGCAAGTTACGAATGCATATATGATGTTATGCTGCTGAAGAATTATGAGCCACACTCATAAGGCAAGTGCAAATTTCCAATAGCTTGTATTCCACAATTGATGTATTTCAAAGTCTAATTGAACATTCCTGTGAGACCAAACTAACCAAGGCCTCATCAATTCTGGGATTAAGAAAGTAGAAGCATGGGGCTAAGATATCAAAAGGCTTTTGTTATTGTTTCCGAAGTTTTTAGAGGACGGGGTAATATTTTCTACATATAGTCAAGAATTGAATGGAATAAGCTCATACAGTCAAGAATTAAATAGAAGTACTTTTAGAGACTATTCAACAGCCTACCTTGAGGGGAGCATAGCGAGCAGGCCGTCGTGCTGGCGAAGTCGACGTTCAAAATGCTGATATGACTTTCGAACAGAGAAATGGTCTCATATGGCTTGAGGTGCTCATGTTCTTACCTCTTGGACACTGCACCCGAAATAACATTGGAGGTTGCAGCAAGGGAACTCCTCTCGACAGCCTCTACCGTGTCCATAACTTTCTCTGTCATAGGAAGAAGGCCAACGATGTAATGTAACTCAAAGATTTCCTCGTCGCGGCAAGGTCCCATCGTTGTTTCCAAGATGACCATGCCCAGTATCGTCTTGCTCATCTTCTCCATCATCTTTGACACACGACTTCCGCACCCTGAACAACCAAGATCAGTAGTGATAGATGAGTGATGAACAAGTAGTAACTCACACAAGATGCAAAGTGATACTGTTAGTTGAGTTACTACCTCTTGAGGTTCTTGTCGACTCCTCCACGCTTCACCGGACCTGCCTGGCTGTTCCCTGTCAGCTCCACCGGTGTCGCCCAAGCGTTTTGCTTGCGCCGCTGACTGCTTGAGGACTAATCACGTTGGCTCCCTTTTGAACTTGCACGGCTTAGGATTCAGAGGAATTGCCTTGTCGTAAAAAAGACACAAGGGATAGAGCAGGCCGGAGCATTACCTACCTGGCTGGCGTAGGCCTTGCTGCACACGACGATGCCTTTGACGAGGTGGTTGGTGCCCACGTCGATGGCCTTGGCGAGCACACCGCTGTAGCTCTCCATCCTTGGCGACAAGTAGTTCCAGTACCCGTCTGCAGAGCAAACCGAGGGACAGCAGCAGCATGGCGTCGGAAACACCATTTCACAAAATAAGTCCAGCTCCAGCAGCTAGCTCGGCTCAAGTGAAGATTGACCAAAATCATATCAAGCAATATGGAGCATCACTATACAGGGAAAAGGGGAAGAGGGTTTCATGACAGGGACCTTCAGGTCATGGCGTGGTTTGCATATCTCCTCATTGTCCATGAAATGTTCCTCCCTGCACATCTAGAATAGAAGAACAGAGCTGAGTTTAGAGAGAGAGAGAGGGAGGAGGAGGAGAGAGAGAGAGGAGGGGGTGAACTGATCGGAGGAGGAGCTTGAGCACCCCATGGCCATGGCGACCGGGCGGAGGAGCTCCATCCAGTGGGTCGAGCTACGTGTGGGGCGAGGTAGGAGCAGGGGAGGAGTCACCGAAGCCACGCCGACGACACGGTGAGGGCTTGGGGTGAGAGGTGGTGGCCGGTAGCGGCGAATCCCGCCGGTGGAGAGGAGGCAGCGGGGCTAGGCGGCAATAGCGGAGAAGAGTAGCAGGGGCGGGCGTGGGGGGAGCCGCCAACGGCTGCGGCGTTTGTGGCGGCGAGCGGTGCCGGGGAGGGGGGCGGTCGGCAGGAGGTGGTGGCGCGCTCGAGCTTGGAGATCGAGATGGGATCAGGAGGCAGATTTTTTTCCTTTTATCTCGACATACCGGTTCGGTTGACCTATTATATGTACTGCGGGTTGAATACACTGAAACACAAGGACCTTTGTGTAAAAACGCTGCGACGGTGAACCCGACAGCCTCAATCCGTACTTTATTATTAGGGAAAGATTAGGGAAAGATATCCATTAATTTTTTGTTCACCACAAAGATTTTCTTTTTTTGAGGGAAAGCAAAGCTTTATAGATCAACGACGATCGGGCATATCGCCCGACACGGAAGCATCCACTTTGGGCGGTACAATAGTGTCCCACTCCACACACTTATTAGGTGGGCAAGTACAACCGATTTGTGCTAACTCATGAGCAACAGAGTTCATGGTACGTCTACACGCACTAACACTCCATTTGGAAAACCACATTTTTAATTGAAACTTTGTATCTTCAACGATTGCTGCATATGGCGAAGAATCTACGCGCTGGACATCCATTGCATCGGCCAGTAGCTCAGAGTCCATCTCAAAGGAGACCCTGACAACTCCCATATCAGCCGTTGTTGTCACCGCCACCGCCAGTGCATTGGCTGCCGCTCCAAAAGCATCATAAACCTGTTCTTGCCGTCCTGCCCGGGTAGTGAGGACAAATCCGGTGCTATCTCAAGCCGCCACTCCCCATCCACAGAAGGAGTTTCCCGGTGTGAAGGCGCCGTCCAGATTGAACTTTATGATCTCATCCGCAGGTGGTTGCCACTTTCCGGGGGGGCGTTTTGGCGTAGCCGGCAGGAAGAGCTGCTCATATTCAAGTGCATCGCAGCGAGCCCGTATCACGATGTCTGTCACATGCAAAGGAAGCTCACCTTCTCTAACCTTGTTGCGATTGTTCCACCAGTGCCACCAGAAGCAGATGATGAGCACTCGTTTCTTCTCATCTAGTCCCCATAAAGAATCGAGCATTGCATGCACACTCCCAAGCCCTTCGAGGCGATTCCGCTCCAGCTCCAACCCCAGTTGCCTCCAACCATCTTTAACTAACTTGCACTTTATGAATAGATGCCCACCATCCTCATCCGCTCTCCCACACAGGAAGCATTTTTCCGAGTCTAGTTTCATGCCTTGCCTCGAGAGGTTGGTGCAGAGGGCTAGGGACTCATGTCGGATGCGCCACACAAACATTTGCAGTTTTGCTGGGCAAGGCAACTTCCATATCCGCTTCCAGCTCTGGTCAGGATATCTGTCCAGTTGGCCTGATCCTCCTGCGCTCGTGCTAGGTGCATCGTTCCTGCTCTGCTTGTTCAGCTCCACCAGCAGCTTGTAAGCGCTTTTGACCGAGTGCTTGCCCTTTGGATCGAAGTGCCATGCTACGAAATCCTCGGTCCCATCCCTTAGTGGAATCTGCAAAATATGGCGGGCGTCCTCCGCACAGAAGGTGTCCGTGATTAGACGCTCATCCCATCCACCTGTGATCGGGTTTTATTAGTTCATGCACATAGTTCAGCAGGTTGGATCCCCTCGGCGTGATCACCTACCTGGACCAGGGTCTAGGCATCCATGGGTCCGTCCAAATATTGATCCTTGTCCCGGACCCCACTCGCCAGATATAGCCCTGCTTCACCACATTCAGTCCTTGGAGAATACTACTCCAGGAGTATGAAATACCATCATGTTCGACAGCCTCCAGCGCCGTACTGTTTGGGAAATAGTGGGCTTTTAAAATTCTTGCGCACAGGCTCGAGGGGTTTTGCAAAATTCGCCAGCCCTGTCTCGAAAGCATTGCTAGGTTGAACGTGTGCATGTCTCGGGCCCTCCCATGACCTTAGGTTGTGAAAGCTTCTCCCAACTAAGCCAATGCATGGAATTTTGTTTGTCTTGCTGGCTCCACCAAAAGTTACCAAGGAGTGTATTCAGCTCGGCACAAAAGGTTTTAGTCAAATCAAAGCAAGACATAGCAAAGGTGGGAATGGCTTGCCCCACAACCTTTACTAGGACTTCCTTGCTCTCCTTTGCTAGAAGTCTTTCCTGCCATCCATACACACGCCCACACATGTTTCGTTTGATGTAACTAAAAGCTTTCTTCCTAGACCGCTCCACGTGGATAGGAAGCCCGAGGTATTTCTCATTCCAATCCTCATTATGTATTCCCAATTCAGTTTTCACTGATGTCCTGTCGTCGTCACATGTGTTGGGGCTAAACATAATTGTCGACTTCTCCGTGTTTATACATTGCCCGGAGCAAGTTTCATACAACTGCAGCATATCATGTACGCTTCTTGTTGTTCAGCCCTGATTAGCAACATGGAGTCATCCGCGAACAGCAGGTGTGATACAGATGGTGCCCTCGGGCATACTTTCACTCCATGTGTGATGCCTCTTTCTTCTGCATCTAACAGCAACGCCGACAAGCCTTCTGCACATATGACAAACAGGTAGGGGGAGATGGGGTCCCCCTGCCGAAGTCCTCTCTCTGGGCTGAATTGTTGCGTCAGCTGGCCATTAACCTTGATTTGTTATCGTACGGTCCGGACACATTTCATGAAAAGTTCAGTCCATCTCGTACTAAACCCCAATTTGTGAAGCATGGCCTCCAAGAACCTCCATTCCACCCGGTCATACGCCTTGCTCATATCTGCTTTAATTGCCGCAACTCCACTCCTCCCTTTCCTCTTGTTCATCAGATAGTGAGAAACCTCATAGGTTGTGAGAACATTGTCCGTAATTAATCTCTCCGACACAAACGCGCTCTGTTGCTCTGAAATCACCTCAGGTAGGATCAATTTGAGTCTATTGGCAATCACCTTTGATACTAACTTGTATACGACATTGCACAAACTGATGGGGCGAAGATCCTTGAGCCTTTTTGTGTTTTTGACCTTGGGGATAAGCACCACCATAGTATCATTCCACCCCTCGGGGATCTCTCCACCATTCAGTACCTTTAGAACTTCCTCCACAACTTGATCTCCCATAAAATGCCAGTGGCGCTTGAAAACAATCGCCGGCATCCCATCCGGTCCGGGTGCTTTGAGATCGCCTATATGATCAAGTGCACTTTCACCTCCTCCCTGGTGTAATTGGCCTCCAGAACTGCGTTCATAGCATTTGAGACGCGTGGTTGCACCTTATCAATCAGTTCATTTAGCCGCTGCGGGTTGGATGATGTAAACAGATCCTGAAAAAGGAACACACATAGTTAGTTAGGGCCTCCCCTTCCTCGACCACCGTTCCATCCTCCCTCCGAATCTCCTTAAGTCTGTTAGACCGCTTCCTTGCTGTTGCTATCGATTGCAGGTACTTGATGTTTTTGTTCCCACCCCGCAGCCACCACATGTGTGCCCTCTTCTTTAGTTGCGTGTATTTCTTCTCTTTCAACTCCTCTAGTTCTCCTCTCAGCCTGGCCTCCTCCATAATTTTTGCTTCAGAGACCGGAGCTTTCATGCATCTCTCCAGGTCACCCCGGGCCTTTTTAATTCTTCCATCTAGCTCTCACACTACTTCTCTACTCCACTTGCTCATATCCCTAGCTACATTCTGCAGGCCTCGGCTGACACTTCTCCCACCGTCCACCTAGCATAGAAGTAATCCCTAAGTCAGCTTGGCTTCTTCCTCACCCTTGAAGAACCAGATGCTGCAGTAGTAGCAGGCCTTGGGGGAGAAAATGAAGACCTAGCCCTTGATGAAGAAGTTGATGCACTTGCAGCAGCTGTTGACTAATACGTATCCGACGTATCTATAATTTTTGATTGTTCCATACTATTATATTACCCGTTTTGGATGTTTATGGGCTTTAATTTACACTTTTATATCAATTTTGGGACTAACCTACTAACCGGAGGCCCAGCCCGAATTGCTGTTTTTTTGCCTATTTCAGTGTTTCGAAGAAAAGGAATATCAAACGGAGTCCAAACGGAATGAAACCTTCGGGAGCGATCTTTTTGGAACAAACGTGATCTAGAGGACTTGGAGTGGAAGTCAAGAAACAAACAAGGCGGCCACGAGGGTGGAGGGCATGCCCCCCCTACTGGGCGCACCCCCTGTCTCGTGGGCCCCTCGAGCGCCCACCGACCTACTTCTTCCTCCTATATATACCCATGTACCCCGAAAACATCAGAAGCGCCCACGAAAAACTATTTCCACCGCCGTAACCTTCTGTATCCGCGAGATCCCATCTTGGAGCCTTCGCCGGCACTCCGCCGGAGGGGGAATCGATCATGGAGGGCTTCTACATCAACACCATAGCCCTTCCAATGAGTTGTGAGTAGTTTACCACAGACCTTCGGTTCCATAGTTATTAGCTAGATGGCTTCTTCTCTCTCTTTGAATCTCAATACAAAGTTCTCCTCGATCTTCTTGGAGATCTATTCGATGTAACTCTTTTTGCGGTGTGTTTGTCGAGATCCGATGAATTGTGAGTTTATGATCAAGTTTATCTATGAGAAATATTTGAATCTCCTCTGAATTCTTTTATGTGTGATTAAGTTATCTTTGCAAGTCTCTTCGAATTATCAGTTTGGTTTGGCCTACTAGATTGATATTTCTTGCAATGGGAGAAGTGCTTAGCTTTGGGTTCAATCTTGCGGTGTCCTTTCCCAGTGACAGCAGGGGCAGCAAGGCACGTATTGTATTGTTGCCATCGAGGATAAAAAGATGGGGTTTATATCATATTGCATGAGTTTATCCCTCTACATCATGTCATCTTTCTTAATGCGTTACTCTGTTCTTTATGAACTTAATACTCTAGATGCATGCTGGATAGCGGTCGATGTGTGGAGTAATAGTAGTAGATGCAGAATCGTTTCGGTCTACTTGTCACGGACGTGATGCCTATATACATGATCATGCCTAGATAATCTCATGATTATTCGCTTTTCTATCAATTGCTTGCCAGTAATTTGTTCACCCACCGTAATACTTATGCTATCTTGAGAGAAGCCACTAGTGAAACCTATGGCCCCCGGGTCTATCTTTTATCATATACGCTTTCAATCTACTTTTATTTGCATTTTTACTTTTCCAATCTATATCATAAAAATACCAAAAATATTATCTTATCATATTATCTCTATCAGATCTCACTTTCGCAAGTGGCCGTGAAGGGATTGACAACCCCTTTATTGCGTTGGTTGCGAGTTCTTGTTTGTTTGTGTAGGTGCGTGGCACTTTTGAGGAGCCTCCTACTGGATTGATACCTTGGTTCTCAAAAACTAAGGGAAATACTTACGCTACTGTGTTGCATCACCCTTTCCTCTTCAAGGAAAACCAATGCAAGCTCAAGACGTAGCAAGAAGGATTTCTGGCACCGTTGCCGGGGAGGTCTTCGCTCAAGTCAAGACATACCAAGTACCCATCACAAACTCATCTCCCTCGCATTACATTATTTTCCATTTGCCTCTTGTTTTCCTCTCCCCCACTTCACCCTTGCCATTTTATTCGCCCCCTCTTTCCCAATCTCCTCTCTTTTTCGCTTGCCTTTTTTTGTTTGCTTGTGTGTTGGATTGCTTGTCGCTATGGCGCAAGATAATACCAAATTGTGTGATTTTTCCAATACCAATAATAATGATTTCCTTAGTACTCCGATTGCTCCTCTTAATGATGTTGAGTCTTGTGAAATCAATGCTACTTTGCTGAATCTTGTTATGAAAGATCAATTTTCTGGCCTTCCTAGTGAAGATGCCGCTACCCATCTAAACAACTTTGTTGATTTGTGTGAGATGCAAAAGAAGAAAGATACGGATAATGATATTGTTAAATTGAAGTTGTTTCCGTTTTCACTTAGAGATTGTGCTAAAGTTTGGTTTTCGTCTTTGCCTAAGAATAGTATTGATTCATGGAATAAGTGCAAAGATGCTTTTATCTCTAAGTATTTTCCTCCCGCTAAGATCATCTCTCTTAGGAACGATATTATGAATTTTAAACAACTTGATCATGAGCATGTTGCCCAATCTTTGGAAAGAATGAAATTAATAATTCGCAATTGCCCTACTCATGGTTTGAACTTATGGATGATCATACAAAACTTTTATGTTGGATTAAATTTTGCTTCTAGAAACCTTTTAGATTCGGCCGCGGGAGGCATGTTTGTGGAAATCACCTTAGGAGAAGCTACTAAACTCCTTGACAACATTATGGCTAATTATTCTCAATGGCACACCGAAAGATCTACTAGTAAAAAAGTGCATGCTATAGAAGAAATTAATGTTTTGAGTGGAAAGATGGATGAACTTATGAAATTGTTTGCTACTAAGAGTGTTTCTATTGATCCCAATGATATGCCTTTGTCTACTTTGATTGAGAATAATAATGAATCATGGATGTGAATTATGTTGGTAGGAATAATTTTGGTAACAATGCTTATAGAGGAAACTTTAATCCTAGACCGTTCCCTAGCAATTCCTCTAATAATTATGGAAATTCCTACAATAATTCTTATGGTAATTTTAATAAGATGCCCTCTGATTTTGAGAATAGTGTGAAAGAATTTATGATCTCTCAAAAGAATTTTAATGCCTTGCTTGAAGAAAAATTGCTTAAAGTTGATGATTTGGCTAGGAACGTTGACAGACTTTCGCTTGATGTTGATTCTTTGAAACTTAGATCTACTCCTCCTAAGCATGATATCAATGAGTTCCTCAAGGCTATGAGAATTTCCATTGATGAGTGCAAAGAAAGAACCGCTAGATTGCGTGCTAAGAAAGATTGCTTTGTAAAAGCGTGTTCTTCTAGTTTCCACGAAAATAATGATGAGGATCTAAAAGTTATTGATGTGTACCCTATTAAATCCTTGTTTTGCAATATGAATCTTAATAATGATGGGACTGGAGATGAGTCAACTTTGGTTAAAAGGCGTCCCAATGATTCGGAGTTTTTAGATCTTGATGCTAAATTTGGTAAAAGTGGGATTGGAGAGGTCAAGACTTTAAATAGCATTGAACCCACTATCTTAGATTTCAAGGAATTTAATTATGATAATTGTTCTTTAGTAGATTGTATTTCCTTGTTGCAATCCGTGTTGAATTCTCCTCATGCTTATAGTCAAAATAAAGCTTTTACCAAACATATTGTTGATGCCTTGATGCAATCTTATGATGAAAAACTTAATTTGGAAGTTTCTATACCTAGAAAAATTAATGATGAGTGGGAACCTACTATAAAGATTAAAATTAAAGATCATGAGTGCTATGCTTTATGTGATTTGGGTGCTAGTGTTTCCACGATTCCGAAAACTTTATGTGATATTCTAGGTTTCCATGATCTTGACGATTGCTCTTTAAATTTGCACCTTGCGGATTCCACTATTAAAAAGCCTATGGGAAGAATCAATGATGTTCTTATTGTTGCAAATAGGAATTATGTGCCCGTAGATTTTATCGTTCTTGACATAGATTGCAATCTTTCTTGTCCTATTATTCTTGGTAGACCTTTCCTTAGAACAATTGGTGCGATTATTGATATGAAGGAAGGGAATATTAGATTCCAATTTCCATTAAGGAAAGGCATGGAGCACTTTCCAAGAAAGAAAGTCAAATTACCTTATGAATCTATCATGAGAGCTACTTATGAATTGAGTGCCAAAGATGGCACTACTTAGATCTATATCCTCGCTTTTATGCCTAGCTTGGGGCATTAAACAATAGCGCTAGTTGGGAGGCAACCCAATTTTTTTTGTTTTTTTTGCTTTTGCTTCTGTTTAGTAATAAATATTTCATCTAACTTATGTTTAGATGTGTTTTTATGTTTTAATTAGTGTTTGTGCCAAGTTAAACCTATAGGATCTTCTTGGATGATGGTAATTTGATTTTGCTGAAAATTCCAGAAACTTTCTGTTCACAAAAACAATTGTTTAAAATCATCAGAACGTGATAAAATACTGATTCCAATTTAAGTAGATCAATAAACAAATTATCTAGGTCTTCCTATTTTGGTAGAATATTTTGAGTTCCAGAAGTTTGTGTTAGTTACAGATTACTACAGACTGTTCTGTTTTTGACAGATTCTGTTTTTCGTGTGTTGTTTGCTTATTTTGATGCATCTATGGTAGTAAAATAGTTTATAAACCATAGAGAAGTTGGAATACAGTAGGTTTAACGCCAATATAAATAAAGAATGAGTTAATTACAGTACCTTGAAGTGGTGTTTTGTTTTCTTTCGCTAACGGAGCTTACGAGAATTTCTGTTGA
This sequence comes from Aegilops tauschii subsp. strangulata, assembly GCF_002575655.3. Lineage (NCBI taxonomy): Eukaryota > Viridiplantae > Streptophyta > Magnoliopsida > Poales > Poaceae > Aegilops > Aegilops tauschii. The sequence goes on from NC_053041.3 coordinate 75,836,573, forward strand.
GTTTTGTGTTGTGAAGTTTTCAAGTTTTGGGTAAAGATTTGCTGGATTATGGAATGAGGAGTGGCAAGAGCCTAAGCTTGGGGATGCCCATGGCACCCCAAGATATTCAAGGATAACAAAAAGCCTAAGCTTGGGGATGCCCCGGAAGGCATCCCCTCTTTCGTCTTCGTCTATCGGTAACTTTACTTGGAGCTCTATTTTTATTCACCACATGATATGTGTTTTGCTTGGAGCGTCTTGTATGATATTAGTCTTTGCTTTTTAGTTTAACACAATCATCCTTGCTGAACACACCTTTTGGAAGAAACCCACATGATTATAATTTATTAGAATACTCTTTGTGCTTCACTTATATCTTTTGAGCTAGATAATTTTGCTCTATGTGCTTCACTTATACTTTTTAGAGCACGGCGGTGGCTTAATTTTGTAGAAATTGTTGATCTCTCATGCTTCACTTATATTATTTTGAGAGACTTTTAGAACAGCATGGTATTTGCTATGGTTATAAAATTGGTCCTAGAATTATGGGCATCCAAGTTGGGTATAATAAAAACTATCATAGAAAGTGAATTGGATGCTATGATCAATTTAATTCTTGATAATTGTTTTGAGATATAGAGGTGGTAATATTAGAGTCATGCTAGTTGGGTAATTGTGAATTTAAAGAATACTTGTGTTGAAGTTTGCGATTCCCGTAGCATGCACGTATGGTGAACCGCTTTGTGATGAAGTCGGAGCATAATTTATTTATTGATTGTCCTCCTTATGAGTGGCGGTTGGGGACGAGCGATGGTCTTTTCCTACCAATCTATCCCCCTAGGAGCATGCGCGTAGTACTTTGTTTTCAAAGACTTGTAGATTTTTGCAATAAGTATATGAGTTCTTTATGACTAATGTTGAGTCCATGGATTATACGCACTTCCACCCTTCCACCATTGCTAGCCTCTCATGTGCCGCGCAACTTTCGCCGGTACCATACACTCACCATATACCTTCCTCAAAACAGCCACGATACCTACCTGTTATGGCATTTCCATAGCCATTCCGAGATATATTGCCATGCAACTTTCCACCGTTCCGTCTATTATGACACGCATCATCATTGTCATATTGCTCTTTGCATGATCATGTAGTTGACATCGTATTTGTGGCAAAGCCACCTTCATAATCTTCATACATGTCACTCTTGGTTCATTGCATATCCCGGTACACCGCCGGAGGCATTCACATAGAGTCCTATTTGTCTTAAGTATTGTTGAAATTTTTGAGTTGTAAATCAATAAAAGTGTGATGATCTTCATTATTAGAGCATTGTCCCAAGTGAGGAAAGGATGATGAAGACTATGATTTCCCCACAAGTCGGGATGAGACTTCGGACTTTAAAAAGAAAAAAGAGGCCAAAGAAGCCCACAAAAAAAGGGAAAAGAAAAAGAAAAATAAAAAAGAGAGAAAGAAAAAAATAATGAGAGAAAAGAGAGAAGGGACAATGCTACTATCCTTTTTACCACACTTGTGCTTCAAAGTAGCACCATGATCTTCATGATAGAAAGTCTCCTGTGTTGTCACTTTCATATACTAGTGGGAATTTTTCATTATAGAACTTTGCTTGTATATTCCAATGATGGGCTTCCTCAAAATGCCCTAGGTCTTCATGAGCAAGCAAGTTGGATGCACGCCCACTTAGTTTGTTTTGTTGAGCTTTCATACATTTATAGCTCTAGTGCATCCGTTGCATGGCAATCCCTACTCACTCACATTGATATCTATTAATGGGAATCTCCATAGCTCGTTGATACGCCTAGTTGATGTGAGACTATCTTCTCCTTTTTTGTCTTCTCCACAACCACCATTCTATTCCACATATAGTGCTATGTCCATGGCTCACGCTCATGTATTGCGTGAAAGTTGAAAAAGTTTGAGATTATTAAAGTATGAAACAATTGCTTGGCTTGTCATCGGGGTTGTGCATGATTAAATACTTTGTGTGATGAAGATAGAGCTTAGCCAGACTATATGATTTTGTAGGGATAACTTTCTTTAGCCATGTTATTTTGATAAGACATGATTGCTTTATTAGTATGCTTGAAGTATTATTATTTCTTATATCAATATGAACTTTTATTTTGAATCATTTGGATCTGAACATTCATGTCACAATAGAGAAAATTACATTGAGAATTATGCTAGGTAGCATTACACATCAAAAATTCTATTTTTATCATTTACCTACTCGAGGACGAGCAGGAATTAAGCTTGGGATGCTTGATACGTCTCCAACGTATCTATAATTTTTGTTTTTTCCATGCTATTATATTACCCGTTTTGGATGTTTATGGGCTTTACTTTACACTTTTATATCATTTTTGGGACTAACCTACTAACCGGAGGCCCAGCCCGAATTGCTGTTTTTTGCCTATTTCACTGTTTCGAAGAAAAGGAATATCAAACGGAGTCCAAACGGAATGAAACCTTCGGGAGCGATCTTTTTGGAACAAACGTGATCCAGAGGACTTGGAGTGGAAGTCAAGAAACAAACAAGGCGGCCACGAGGGTGGAGGGCGCGCCCCTCCTACTGAGCGCGCCCCCTGTCTTGTGGGCCCCTCGAGCGTCCACCGACCTACTTCTTCCTCCTATATATACCCATGTACCCTGAAAACATCAGAAGCGCCCACGAAAAACTATTTCCACCGCCGTAACCTTCTGTATCCGCGAGATCCCATCTTGGAGCCTTCGTCGGCACTCCGCCGGAGGGGGAATCGATCACGGAGGGCTTCTACATCAACACCATAGCCCTTCCGATGAGTTGTGAGTACTTTACCACAGACCTTTGGGTCCATAGTTATTAGCTACATGGCTTCTTCTCTCTCTTTGAATCTCAATACAAAGTTCTCCTCGGTCTTCTTGGAGATCTATTCGATGTAACTCTTTTTGCGGTGTGTTTGTCGAGATCCGATGAATTGTGAGTTTATGATCAAGTTTATCTATGAGAAATATTTGAATCTCCTCTGAATTCTTTTATGTGTGATTAAGTTATCTTTGCAAGTCTCTTCGAATTATCAGTTTGGTTTGGCCTACTAGATTGATCATTCTTGCAATGGGAGAAGTGCTTAGCTTTGGGTTCGATCTTGCGGTGTCATTTCCCAGTGACAGCAGGGGTAGCAAGGCACGTATTGTATTGTTGCCATCGAGGATAAAAAGATGGGGTTTATATCATATTGCATGAGTTTATCCCTCTACATCATGTCATCTTTCTTAATGCGTTACTCTGTTCTTTATGAACTTAATACTCTAGATGCATGCTGGATAGCGGTCGATGTGTGGAGTAATAGTAGTAGATGCAGAATCGTTTCGGTCTACTTGTCACAGACGTGATGCCTATATACATTATCATGCCTAGATAATCTCATAATTATTCGCTTTTCTATCAATTGCTCGACAGTAATTTGTTCACCCACCGTAGTACTTATGCTATCTTGAGAGAAGCCACTAGTGAAACCTATGGCCCCCGGGTCTATCTTTTATCATATACGCTTTCAATCTACTTTTATTTGCATTTTTACTTTTCCAATCTATATCATAAAAATACCAAAAATATTATCTTATCATATTATCTCTATCAGATCTCACTTTCGCAAGTGGCCGTGAAGGGATTGACAACCCCTTTATTGCGTTGGTTGCGAGTTCTGGTTTGTTTGTGTAGGTGCGTGGGACTTTTGAGGAGCCTCCTACTGGATTGATACTTTGGTTCTCAAAAACTGAGGGAAATACTTACGCTACTGTGCTGCATCACCCTTTCCTCTTCAAGGAAAACCAACGCAAGCTCAAGACGTAGCATTGACTTAGCTCTTGCAGCAGTTGATGCAGATCTTCCACCAGTTGATGCAGTAGCTCTTGAACCAGATGATGCAGCTCTTGCAGCAGTTGATGCAGCTCTTCCACCAGATGTTGGAGCAGTTGTTGGATCAGGTACAGCGGCAGCTCTAGATGCAGCTATTCCACCAGAAGATGCTCCTGGAGCTCTTGTAGGTGTAGGGGCAGATCTTATTTCCTGAGACAAAGCAAAGATGTGCATTAGTTGTTCAGTGAAATATGAAAGATGGATATGAGTAAAAAGCTATTAATTTTAGGACCTTATGCTTGTTCTTCCTAGCTGCAAAGGCTGGCTTCAAAGGAACACCACAATTTGTGTACCCATGCCCTTGCTTCCCACAGTTGATGCAAGTTATTGTTCCAATTCTAGAAGTGTCCTTGGGTTTTGGTACTTCAAATTTCCCCTTCCTCCTCTGAGTCTGCTTTCTGCCCTTCTTCCTATGGAACACAGGGGGGTCTATGTCTCTTGTATCTGTTCTTGTCCAAAGGTCAGGTCCAGGAACAGGGTAGATCATTGGCTTGTAATCTTCTAAGTACATAGGCTTCTTGAAGAACTGATGTACAAAATCTTTAGGCTGCTGTTTTGATTTGTAGATGGCAGAGACAACATGATTACATGATACACCTCTCATGTCCCATTTTCTGCAACCACATGTCCAGTTCTTCAAGTTTACTGCATAAGATTTCTCACCACTGTTGACTTGATATAGATCTGGCCCAGCCATCATAGCCTTGCAATTCCTAGCCCATTCCTTTGACTCCTCTAGCATTTCTGTATATGTTGGGGTAATTGTCCATCTAGCACTCTCCCCCCCCCCAATTCTTTTTTCATTGAACTTCACCATCAATTTGGCCCTAGCACCTTCAACCATTGTTTTAACGGGTTTGCCCCTAATATCCAATATCATCCTATTGAACACCTCACTAATGTTGTTCACTACTAGGTCAGTTTTACAGTTGGTGTCCATAGCATATCTAGCCCATGTTTCTACAGGAATTCCCTTCAGCCAGGCCCAAGCCTCCTCACTTTCCTTTCTAATTTCTCCCATTGCTTCATCAAACCCATTCTTAGTGTAAGAATAAGCTGCTGCATCCATATATTGCTTAAGTTCATCTCCTCTAAAGCCAGCACTTTGGAAATTTGCATAAATATGCCTTAAACAATATCTTTGAGGGCAATTTGGAAATACTTGGTCAATGGGTCAATGCCATTAAGCAGACCCTAGTGACACAAATCAAAATCCTAATTAAGTTTGCTAGAACTATTTGTGCTACAACTAGTAAGTAAAGCAAATGAATGTGCTAAGGAAATTACCTTCTGCCTGTCTGAAATTAGTCTAATTTCCAAATTGTCCTGATTCTCCCCCAAGAACTATCTTCAGTTGAGTTAAAAACCAGCACCAAGTAGGGGTGTCCTCCTTCCCAACTACTCCAAAGGCCAAAGGAAATATATTATTGTTTCCATCTCTACCAGTAGCAGCTAAGATTTCTTGACCTGTGTTTAACTTCACAAAACACCCATCAAGACCTGAAAAAGTGAAACAAAAAAGATGAAACATAACAATTTGGTGCACAAAAACATACCAATGAAAGGTCTACATCCTTTAAGAAAACCCTCTCTTTGTGCTGCTAGACAAATGAAAAGTCTATGAAATCTTGGATTTTTGCTTGGATGTTCTTTCACCACTCTAGTTGTCACAATGCATCTGCTCCCAGGATTTGTGTCCAAAACAGCTTGAAGATAGTCTCTAATCCTAGTGTATTGTGCTTCCTGGTCACCCTGCACAACACTCAGAGCTTGCTGCCTTGCCCTGTAAGCCTTCATCTTTCCAACCTCCACACCATACTTCTCCTTTGTCTTGTCTATGACAGTCTCAATACCTGCTCTAGGATCTGTCCTGAAGCTGTCTTCAACTGCTTTGGCCACAAACCTAGCAGGAACCTTGCAATTCTCACCACTTGGAGCACATGTATGTTGTAGTTGCAGCTTCCTAATACAGAATGTTTTTTCATTTGCAATAACAGATGCAACCATGTGAAAGGGGCAGCCTTCCTCAAGACAATCAACTATGATCCTATCTTTGTTGTTCCTGTGGTAATGGTAGTTCCTTCTTTGTGTGACATGCAAATTAACCAAAGCTCTTCTAAACTGGTAAACATCAAGGAAACACATGTGCCAACATATTTGCTGTTGTGGCTCAAGTATTTTCTCATCATACCATATCCTGGCCTTCCTCTTCTTTGCCCTAGACTTTCTACCAGATGTGGGACAATACAGTACTATTCCTCATCTGAATCAACATAAAGTTCATCATCCATATCTTCATCACTTACTGGAATGTAGTCTGCCTCAAGTTCAGCTTGTGAACTGCAATGTGATCTACTTGTTGGACCTCTTTTAACAGGCAATTTCTCTAGATTTGGTTCTTCAACAAACCCCTCTCCATCCTCCTCCTCCTCCTCAATCTCACAGAATAAGTCTTCTGGCTCACAATCACCTTCAAAAACCCTCTTCCTCTTCAAATCTTTTATTTTCTGGTTTAAGTCTGCATCTTCTTCCTCTTCCTCTTCCTCTTGTTCCTTTTCCTCTTGCTCTTCTTCCTCTTGCTCCTGTTCCTCTTCCATGTTATCTTGTTCTTGCACTACTAGCATGTCATCAGCATACTCTTTAAGAAATTCATCTAACTCTGTGACACCTGATATGTCTTTCCAATTTCTAAAATTGCAACTCTCCTGTGTGAAAAGATAATCTCCATATGAATCTTCTGTGTGTACACTGACAAGAGGAGTGCGCAGACATGTCTGGCTGTGGTTCACTGCTCTAAGATTGATAAAGCACACCTGCATCATCTATACTATAGACCTTAGGAGAACCAATCTTAGAAATTGGAATCTGCTTCTCACATCCACCTCCAATGTTGATATGCATGTCAGACTCATTTCCTTTCATAACTGTGGTAGTGACACACCTCTTGTCCTCATACAATATTAGCATCTCTTCTACATCTTCCTCAGATTTTATTAGATGCATGCCTGCCATCCCCACACCATGTTGCTTGACATAATACATGGAGTCCTTTTGACCATACCCCTCTATCCCAATAATAGCAAGCATATTGATATATGTGATATGTGATTCGCATATGGTCCTTTACAGATTGTCACAACCTTGGAAATGGAACCTGAGATCCCAAGGTTCATCTTCACCCAAACTGCAAGTTTAGTTCATAGAAATTTCATTTAACAACAGATTCAGAAAAACTAGAAGAAAAGTTAACAAACAAGTCAAATAATACAGAACTCAATTAACAACAATCGAGCTCATATTCAGTTAACATTCATTTCAGTTCAATCAATTGAGATCACTTCACACTTGAATTCATATTCAGTTGTCAATAAATTCAGTTAACACTAACCACTAACTTCAGTTATCAGTTTTCAGTAAATTCAGTTAACTGTCAATAAATTCAGTTAACATCAGTTGAAATCATATTGAGTTAACTGTTAATTAAGTCAGCAGATATATTAAGTAAACAGTAGATTGAAGCTAACTTCAGTTAAGTGAGTTGAGCTCATATTCAGTTAGCATAAAGTTTAGTTAACATAAATTTTCAATGAATAGAACTTCTAAATTGAAGAGCAATTGTAGAATTACAAACACTAATTCCTAAAATGAACTACAAACCAGGTTAACATAATCCAGTTAATGAGTAAAGCTACAAACCCTAATTCAGTTGGCATAAACCCTAATTCCTAAATTGAACTACAAACAGAGAAAATACACTACCAAAATCACACCAAGTGTACAATTACAGTACCAGAATCACAAGAAAAATAATTGAAAAGGGAAGAAAAAACTCACTCAACGCCACCGAGGCCGGAAGTGAAGTGGTGGCTCTGCCCTGGATTTGCTTTCCAGACCTGGGCCAAATTAGCGGCGGCCCGTGACTCAATGTCGTCGACGCTGGCGTTGAAGATGCTGCCATCCTCGCTGCGCTCATCACCGCCGGCAACGACAGATCGAACGGCGCCAATCTTACCAGGGAGTCCCATGGGAGAGCGAGGAAGGGCAGAGCGGCCCGCAGAATCGACGATGGAGATGCGGCGGTCGTCCGTGACGTCACCGGCTGAGTTGGCGCAGCCGCCGCTGCCGCCACCGGTGGCCATGAGGGGAGCGGGCTAGGGCGGACTCGTGGGAAGGAGGCGATGCGATTTGGGGTGAACTGGGTGCGGCTCGACCTAGTCGCTAGGTTTTGTGCGGCGCCGTCTAACGGCGCGTGACGGGCGCCGTCACCCCCTGTCCACATGGCGCCTGACAGCGGGCCCAAGCAGTCAGGTTTGCACTCAAACGCGGCAAATCAGCGAATCAGCGTCATTTGAAAACTGTCGGCACAAACGTGACGGTTTTTTGAAGAAAAAAACGAAAGATGATGGTTTTCTAAATTATGGTCCCCAATTGTGGTGGTTTTTTGCAATTTACTCCAGTTTCAGCCTCGAGGATTAAGAGGAATTGTGGGCGCTCTGCTTTCAGATCGGCATCGAGCTTGATGTTGTGGTGACCTGCTCATGCTCAGACTACCTGCACCGCGAGGTGCTCGGACGCAACGCGCGGGTCTTGCAGGGAGCCTTCGCCGAGCGCGCCGCCGTTTCCGGTGTCCACGACTCCGCGCACGGCTAGCGCGCCCATGGTCCACCAGGTCGTGATCCTCAACTACCGCCGACTGATGGCTCGCGCGAGTTGCGCGACTGGGTGCTAAGATTTCTAGAGAGGTTACTTGATTATGATGACCCACCGTATATTACCTTTCTCGAGTAGTAGAGAAGCACTATAAATCTTTACCTAATAATAAAGCAAATTGGGGTTCTTTCGTCCATCATGGCATTTTTCAGAAAAGTCCCTCTATTTCAGAGAATTCAACCCGCAGTCCTGTTTTAAGTTAAAACGAATCGTTTTTTCATATTTTACACAAAAGTCCTTGTGTTTTGTTGAAATCAACCCGTAGTCCGGATTTAAGTCACACCCGAACCGTTATTTTATATTTTTCGAAAACCCTCCTGATATTTTAGGTAATTCATCCGCAGATCATATTTAAGTCAAACAATGTTTTAATCATCAATATCTTTTAAACCGCAACTCCGATTTGAACATGTTATATATGAAATTTGATTAGAAAAATATGTAGAATATGAATATGAGATTATTTTCACCTGTTAAGTATTTTTAGATATTATTTTGGAATATATTTAAGTCAAACAAATGATTTTCTAAATTATTCGTATATTTTAAACCGTAACTTTGATTTTAACATATTATATATGAAATTTTATTAGAAAAATATGTGGAATCTAAATATGATGTTAATTTTACCTGTTAAATATTTTTAAAATATCATTTTGGGAGCAAACTTATAATTTATAGCGTAAGATCCGTTTTCCTTTCGTACCGGCGGCGACCCGGATTGCAAATAAACACCCCACTATAACAATATAGGGAAAAGAAAATATCGATAACTACACATGCATACCTCTGAAAAATGTCGGAGGGGAAAACAACAGATTTCTCATCGTGAGAGTGAGAGAAAGCGAGAGAGAAAGAGAGATGGAGGAAGGGAGGGAGAGGGAGGAGAGAGGAAGAGAGAGACGCCTTAGGATTAAACATATTCAAACACGTTTTTTTTGTTTTGTGTGAACACCGAGGCCATCGCCGGCGAGGGTGAGAAGGAGGATAAGCGGCAACACAAAATATGATGCCTCGCAAAAAAAAGGAGATGGACCTATTGTGGTCTTGAGTGATGGTTGTTGGGTTAAAAGTGTGTGTTATGTTTTCTCTCCCGTTGCAACGCATGGGCTCTTTTGCTAGTACTACTAATAGTTTCTTCATTGATGATCCTAAGTCGCTATGCGCTATTATCCTTCGAGCAAAGTACTTCCCTGATGGAGATTTGTTCAAGGCTACTTTGAAGAAAAAAGCTTCGTACACCTGGCAAAGCATAATGGCAGGAGTGGAAACCTTGAAGAGAGGTTACATATGGAGAATAGGTGATGGATCCAAAGTGAATATTTGGGATGATCTGTGGATACCCCAATCACCGTCTAGAAAATTTTTGACAGTTCGTGGAAGTAATATCATCTCGAGAGTGAGTGATCTTATTGATCCTACCACAGGGGATTGGGACGAGCAGCTGGTACAACAGACCTTCTGGCCTCTAGATGCCCGCAGGATCTTGTCTATCCCACTCCCGCAACATGAGATGGAAGACTTTGTGGCATGGAATCCATCAAGAAACGGAATTTTTTCAGTAAGGTCGGGCTATTGCGCTGAGTGGGAATTCCAGTATGGGCAGAAAATCCAGCCTAACAGCACGTCATCTACCCTTAAAAATAACTGGGAATCGCTATGGAATCTACAATGCCCAGCAAAAATCAAGATCTTTATTTGGAGAGCAATGCAAAGCGCAATCCCATGTCACGCCATACTCGCAGCTAAACGTATGAAGGTTAAAACAGGTTGCCCAGCTTGCAACAGAGGACCTGAGAGTATTATGCATCTACTCTTCCAATGCAAGAAAGCTGTCGAAGTTTGGCAATTATTGGGATTATATGACATTATCAAAAAAGCTTGTTGTGTGAGTAGGTTTGGTGAAGTAGTGCTTGAGCATCTTTTGTGTTTCCAGGACTCGAACATCCATGTACTTGGGCTGCCTAATCTGAGGGAGACAATAGCAACTACTGCCTGGTATTTGTGGTTTGAGCGGAGGAAACTAACACATGGTGAGAAAACACAAACTGCAACCCAAATTCAATTGGCAGTAAGGGGACTAGCAACGAACTTTGTTATAGCATGTAAGCCCAAAGTGAAGATGAGAGTGATGGCTTGGTCTAAGCCCCGGTCGGGATATATGAAACTTAATGTAGATGCTGGGTTTGATCATGACAATCTGAATGGTACGGTTGGTGCAATTCTCCGAGATGATAATGGCAAATTTATAGCTGCATCAAACGAAAGACTGAATTTTTGCTATGACTCCTTTTCTGCTGAAGCGACGGCTGTGAGATTTGGGTTAAACTTAGCACAGACAGTGGGATGTAGCAAAATTGAGGTTGTCTCCGACAATGAAGAAGTTGTTATTGCTTTGAAGGAAGGCTTTTCTAGTTCAGTGGCAAGTGCTATATTCGATGACTGTTATTACATGTCGCTAGACTTTAATCACGTTTTGTTTGATTCATGTATTAGAGATAATAATCAGGTAGCCCATGAATTGGCCAAGTTGGCCAAGTTCTCTCCTCCTAGTATCTGGATGGATTCACCTCCGGATGAGATTATACCTTTTCTTGTAAATGATACAATTGTGATTGAATAAAGGAGGAGATGATTTGTCAAAAAAAATAGTCTCTATTTTTTAAAAATATTTCAGACATACTATTCCGTTTAGAGAGATGAAGATAGTTGAGGCGAGGATGTCAGCTGGCATCCCCACTTCATTCAAACTCCTCCTTCTCTAGCTAAATAATGTGTGAATAGACTTAATTTGACTGGTCAGAAGAAGATAGTTTTTTTTTTCGGAGAATCAGAAGAAGTTATTGTTATTGTGGCCCAGGATTGACTTCCTAAATACAAGGTGTGTTTTATTTCTAGATTTTTTTTGCTTGCTATTTCATTCTGATTGTAGTCAGTTTCTATGAGAAACGGTGTATAGACCAAGTGTAGGAAGTAACTCGCAGAGGGCAATTAGCTTTTAATGTTTTTAACATTCTCGTGTGTTGTTGTGGCACATCCCATGCGATGGTTGAACTCATCGCTTTGGTGTTGACCACGCTCGAATGCGTTGGGATCAAGTGGATATGGCCACCATCGACAATATGAAGAAAGAAAATAAATGGCAATGTAGTTTTTTTTTTCATCCGTTGCAACGCACGAGCATATTTGCTAGTTCATTCATAAACAAGGGCATATTTTCGCAAGTATTAACAAGAGATAAAACTTCCAACAAAAGATATGCACTCCTCACATCACATTTTTCCAACAAAATTTGCACAAGGATTAGAAATTTCTCAGAGGTTACCAACGGACACAACTTCCTCTCATCACATTTTTCCTTTAGCACCGTCAGTAACCAAGACAAGTTGTGCTACAGGTTACAACATAAATAGCTACTGTTCATGGTAAAATACAACAGCTCTTCATGAGAACAGCACATCTTTAGATTGTGTTGAGGTTGGATTTTTTTTCCTTATCCTAACAGCAGATATATTTGAACAAAATCATAGTTAAACATGCCGATGTCTCAAGAATCCAAACAAACACCAGATTTTTCGCCCTTCTGCATATGTTCCCACAACTTAGCATTGTTATTCACATACAGAAAAAGATAAGGCTCTTCAATCATATATGGTTTAAAAACATCAAAATAAGGCCATAAATGCTGATAACAGAGACATTAGTAGGATTCTGCTAATCGCAAGTTGCCTCATTCAAGTACAAACATCATATGCAATTTGATCCTAAACAGCATGCAGATTAAAGGGGAAGTAAATCCGATAATTATCGCATTGTGTATATCCTTAGGGTGCAATGAGCCCATGTTTGACGGATCCAATCTATTTGCCAGACCTCAGATATGAACCACCACTATATGTGTAGCACAGACAAACTGCTGCCTAACCAAATTCAAAAGATTCGTGCGCGTTGCGTTGGGAGCCACCAATGAATTGACCTAGCCACACAAAGATCCCAACTGAGCCAGCAAGGGAAATATGCATCAACTGTCTATTGGCATTATTCACTGGCTAGTGTGAAGTGCTGTGGCCCTGTTTCTTCCTTCCAATCAACGAGCCGCAATGCGAGGAATCCGTAGTTCGGAATTTTTTGCCTTGATGTTCTTCGTCAATTCCTCAAAAGATTCAGGTATGGAGTGGTACTCATGAAACATGAGTCCTTTTGTCCTTCATAGCGGAAGAGAAGACAGTCATAATGTAGTATCGCACATGATACATGCAAAGAAGAAAAATTAAGAAAAACAGACTTACCACTCATGAGGATGGCAGTAGGTTAGAAGATGGTCAGCAATGGTGAAGGGGCACACGGAGGGTCGGATCCTATCCTTCCCATCATGTATTTGGCATGTCACTGCTAGCCGCTCAGAGAAACCTGTCCTTATGGAGTGCACCACAACAGGGTCACGGCGCAAAGAGAAGTAAATGGAGTTGCTGTTCACAGAAGGGAGGTCCCTGGCTGAAACAGAGAGGGACCGATCCCTGCTGAGGAACAGCGCGCGGCCACCGAGGCAGTTCACTGGGATCAGCTCACCGCGGTCGATGTCCAACGCAAATAGCTTATAGGCATTTTGCTGGAAGGGGTCCACGCCACAATGTTGTGCAGTTAAATGGCGGATGGCAAGCAGCACTCGCCCACCAGACTCCACGAGGAAGTAGCTGCATAGGCACGGATCACCAAAATTATTTGGAACATGAGCAAGCACAGGATGTGGTGATCTCGGATACAGCTGCATGATCTTCCTTGAGCCACCCTCGCCGACTGTCGCGTAAAGCCTTCCTTGGAAGGGCAGGATGCTCCTAAGGAAAAGCCCTCGGTGGAGGACCTCCCAAGTTGGGCGGCCAGCCTCGGCGCCGATCACCACATGTGTCCACGGGAACCATGCCACCACGGCAATGGAGGTCGCGGACGCGCTGCAGACCGCAGCATTCATGTCAAGCAGAGAGTTCCGGTTCCTGACGGCGTCGTGGAACACAGGGACGAGGGACGGGAGGTCGACCACGACCCGTGTGAAGGGATGCAGCACCCGGACGGCGGCGGTGCGTTTGTTCAGAAGAATGATCAGTCCCTGGGTGAAACCGACGATCCTGTGGCGCAGGAGCTCCGGCAGGCGGACGCGGAGGCGCCTGGCCGTCCGCGCGTGGAAGAAGCCGATCTCGCCGGCGTCGTCCGGGCGTACCCCGTCGCCGTCGCAGAGGGCGACCCAGCCGCGCGGCCAGAGGTCCGGTTTGCTCAGCGTGGGGTCGCGCGCGTCGCTCGTGCAGCTGCGCCAGCCGGAGCAGACGGCCCGGAAGACGATGTAGTCCACCACGTCGCCGGCCAGCAGGCGGCTGGTGACGAGGTGAACCACATCGGTGGGGAGGGAAGCCCAGCCGCTTGCCTCATGGGTCCGCCGGCGCTTGCAGGCGGAGAGCGGGGCCAAGGAGGGACCTTTGCGCCGCCTTCCCGCCGTCGGAGTAGAAGGGGGTAGCTTTTTCCCCATCGCGCGCGCTCGACCTCGGCTTGCTCAGATCTCCTCCGCCCTCTCCTCCATCTATATATAGGCCGTTTCGTCTCCGACACCGGCCGGAACTTGAACTGCAGAGGAATCAATCCGAGGAGTGACGGGAAATCCGAGGGCTGAGGGGAAATCCGAGGGAGGAGGAAGCCTTCGACGTCGCGGATCCGGAAAATCAGGAGAAAATTAAGCAGGGAAGAGGTAGGTGAGGAAGAAACTTACGGCCGCCGTTGCCGCCGGTGTCGGGGTGAGAGACCGGAGGGGATTGAGGCGCGCCGCCGTGGAACACTGAAGAAACGCCTTTTTTTTTTTACTTTAATCCACACGCCGGAGCAGAGCCGGCGTGCTGTGCCGGCCCGCGTGCTGCGCCTCCAGGGCCGCTTAGTTAATCGGGCCGGCACGTTGGCCCGTTTAGCACACTGGTCTGTTTAGCAGTTTGGCCTTATGGGCTGTATTTGGGCCATTTTAGGCCTATTAGGCTGATTATATAGGCTATATATATTTATATAATTCAAAAAAAAAGAAAATCAGCTCAAAAAAGGAAAAAATAGAAAAATTAAATGGGTCGTGCCGTGCCGGTCCGCGTGCCCAGCCTCCAGGACCAGGCACGGCCCCAGACATGCCGCGTGCCGAGCACAACTTGTTTAGCCCCTGCCGTGCCTGGCCCATGGCGGGCCGTGCCGACGTGCTCGTGGGCTGGCCTGGTTGGCCCGTCACGTTTGACCAGCTTTGCATAGGAGGGGATGGAAAAGTAACTCACTTAGCAAGTCCGCCCACCGCGGGCATGCCCAGACGCATTCACAAACAGAGTCGGGTGGCCACTGAGGCGGCCACACTCCTTAAATTTAAACCCTCAAATTCATGGCATTCATTATAACACAAAATTTATCACAATTCAATAATTCAACAATGCAACAAAGCAAAAAGAACATGGTTCAACAATCCGGACATGCTAAAATAAAATTCAAGTCCGGGCCATGGCTGGCCAACTTGATGGATCACTCGTCGGACGTCATTTGTTGTCTTGACTGACACAACCTACACTATCTTAGAGCAAGTCCAGCAGTTCCCCTGAAATTTCTCCCCTATATCTCAAAACATGGGACTCCCCTAAAAAGATTCTCCCCTAAAAATTGCTCAACTCCAGCAGTTCCCCTAAACATCTCCCTTATTCTATATTTTAAGAGTATTTCATAACTACCAACGGCTAGTTTTCCAACGGCTAGTTTTGTCTCTACAAATACATGATCAACCTTCATATCTATCACAATCATGATCGTGCCTCCTCTTCTACTTCTCTTTCGCCATCTCTCTGCCATCTCTCCACAACGAAACGATACACCGTCAAAGTTTGGCCCAGCAATTTTGCGAAGATTCCTCCTTCGAAGATGAGGAACTCATGATGGCTGCAATTGTAGCAGAGGAAGAAGAAGCCCGGCTGGATGCTCCACGACATGGAGGTTCACAACCGGGACGTCAATCTCTTCAGCACGATTTTGCGGAACGCTTTCAGAACCTCCACAAGGACTATTTTGCAGAGAACCCCACCTTCAAGGCAAGGATGTTTCGCAATAGGTATGAAACTGGTGCATATGTTTCGTTTTCACCATAGTAGTCGCTCTTCATGTCTCATTTAAGCTTTTATTCACAGGTATATAATGCATCGTCCTCTTTTTCTGCGCGTAGCAAGTGCTATAGAGGCACATGATAGCTATTTTTCTCTGAGAAGAAATAGTGCTGGTGTTCCTGGTTTACATCCTTATCAAAAATTGACCTCAGTATTTCGAATCCTAGCTTACGGGATAGCAGTTGATCTTACTGATGAGTATTGTCGGCTAGCAAAGTCCACCGCTTTAGAAAATCTTAGAAGATTTGTGCATGTTGTGATCGAGGTCTTTGGGGGTCAGTACCTGAGATCTCCAAATGCTGAAGATACTGCTAGATTACTTGCAATTGGAGAGCAAATGGGGTTTCCGGGTATGCTCGGAAGCATCGATTGCATGCATTGAAAGTGGAAAAATTGCCCTACTGCACACAAAGGTTTTTTTGTTGGCCATAAACGCGTACCCACGGTCATTCTTGAAGCCGTTGCTTCACAAGACCTTTGGATTTGGCATTCTTTCTTTGGTTTACCAGGATCTCATAATGATATAAATGTTCTCCACCGTTCACCCGTGCTTCCAAATCTAGTTGAAGGGCATGCTCCAGAAGTGAATTATACCATCAATGGTCACAACTACAACACGGGGTATTACCTTGCAGATGGCATATATCCGCAGTGGGCAACATTTGTGAAACAATTCCAAACCCAAAAGGTGAGAAGCACAAAAATTTCTCCCGATTTCAGGAAGCATGTCGGAAGGATGTCAAATGAGCCTTTGGTGTTCTGCAAGCTCGCTTTGCTATTGTACGTGGACCGACAAGGTATTGGGATCTGGAGACACTCAGAGAAGTGATGACAGCTTGTATCATCCTGCATAACATGATAATAGAAGATGAGCGTGGAAGTCTTGTAGACTATCGCTACGGTAACATGGGAGAACTAGTGACACCTTCTCACCAACAGGCGGCTACATTGACCCAGTTTCTTCAAGCTCAAAGTGATATTCGAAACAAACAAGTTCACTACCAGCGTCAACTTGATCTAGTTGAGCACCTGTGGCAGATCCGTGGACTGATGTAGCTTTTATAATTATTAGGTGTTAGTAATAATGCAGTCTATGCCAATAATAGCCCAACGATGTTGAAGAGAACCTTGTGTGCGACCATGGTCTTCAGATTTATTGGCATGGAAGTAAGCATCGATTCTTTTCCAATAACAATCACGAGATTGGTCTACTCCTATGGTTGGATCTTGAGTTATCTCGAGGTATGCATCCACCAAAGTTAAGTCTTCAGCCTTGCTGAAATTCTTTTGCCTCTTCGAAGCTCTTGCTTTCGAAGCGCTTGCCTTCTTCGCCTTTGCTTTCGAAGACCTTGCTTTCACAAGAGGGGTAGGCTCTTCAGTCTCTTCGAGATCAGTTTGTTGTTCTTCATGCCCTTCGAGATCAATTTCTTGTTCCACATGCCCTTCAAGATCGACATGTTGTTCTTCGGTCCAGTGCAAATCATTCAATCCGGCATCACTATGCAACAGCTCAAAATAACTCTAATCGTCCATTATCAAAATCTGAAATAGAAACACGAAACAATAAGCTTCAACACAAATAAATAGCAGTAGCACAAAAATTTCCAGCAAGCTATCTCTATGTTCTATATGTAAAAATGTGCAGCAATCTCTCTCTGATTGCTGCTCTCTATGTGACATCACTGTCCTATTTGGTCCTGCACATATCTCTCTATCTCACATCTCTGTGCTCTTTCTCAAATAAATTGCAATAGTAGTAGCACTGAAGACACACAAGCAATCTGGAACATCACCTCTCTCTATCCATATTTGCACGCATGCAACAACTCCACCGGCGTCCAACCACCCTTCAATCCCTTCTAGCAGCAACTGCTGGCAGACCTCCTCCCGCTCTGCTCTCTATCCCGAGCAGGAGCTCCTCCCTCCTCCCTTCAATCCCCTCCAGCAGTAGCTACTAGCAGACCCCCCCTCCCTCTCTGCTCTCTGCCCCGAGCAGGAGCTCCTCCCTTCGAGCCCATCCTCACCATCAGCCACGACGGCCATGCCCGTCCCCCTGTATCCACTGCCCGACGGCTCTTCAAGCAAGCCACAACGGTCGTGCCCCCGCATCCACTGCCCGACGGCAACCTCTCTCCCTCCCTAGATTTGCTACTTTGCTTGGATCTGAGAGAAAATCAGTGAATGAACGAACCTAGGATGCAGTGGCGACGGCGGCGTGGTGGCGGGAGGGAGATTTCCGGACGCAGCCGTTGCCTCCACCAGCGAGTCGGGGAGGGGATTGAAGGAAATATGCCCTAGAGGCAATAATAAAGTTATTATTTATTTCCTTATATCATGATAAATGTTTATTATTCATCCTAGAATTGTATTAACCGGAAACTTAGTACATGTGTGAATATATAGACAAAACAGAGTGTCCCTAGTATGCCTCTACTTGACTAGCTCGTTAATCAAAGATGGTTATGTTTCCTGACCATAGACATGTGTTGTCATTTGATAAACAGGATCACATAATTAGGAGAATGATGTGATGGACAAGACCCATCCGTTAGCTTAGCATTATGATCGTTACAGTTTCATTGCTACTGGTTTCTTCATGACTTATACACGTTCCTCAGACTATGAGATTATGCAACTCCCGAATACCGGAATAACACCTTGTGTGCTATCAAACGTCACAACGTAAATGGGTGATTATAAAGATGCTCTACAGGTGTCTCCGAAGGTGTTTGTTGGGTTGGCAT
Source organism: Aegilops tauschii subsp. strangulata (assembly GCF_002575655.3). Taxonomy (NCBI): domain Eukaryota; kingdom Viridiplantae; phylum Streptophyta; class Magnoliopsida; order Poales; family Poaceae; genus Aegilops; species Aegilops tauschii. The sequence continues at coordinate 75,855,085 of NC_053041.3, forward strand.
AGATCGAGATTAGGATTTGTCACTCCGTGTATCGGAGAGGTATCTCTGGGCCCTCTTGGTAATGCTCATCACTATAAGCCTTGCAAGCAATGTGACTAATGAGTTAGTTGTGGGATGAAGCATTACGGAATGAGTAAAGAGACTTGTCGGTAAGGAGATTGAACTAGGTATGATGATACCGACGATCGAATCTCGGGCAAGTAACATACCGATGACAAAGGGAACAATATGTTGTTATGCGGTTTGACTGATAAAGATCTTCGTAGAATATGTAAGAGCCAATATGAGAATCTAGGTTCCGCTATTGGTTATTGACCGCAGATGTGTCTCGGTCATGTCTACATAGTTCTCGAACCCGTAGGGTCCGCATGCTTAACGTTCGATGACGATTTGTATTATGAGTTATGTGATTTGATGACCGAAGTTTTTTCGGAGTCCCGGATGAGATCACGGACGTGACGAGGAGTCTCGAAATGGTCGAGACGTAAAGATCGATATATTGGAAGGCTATATTCGGACATCGGAAAGGTTCCGAATGATTCGGGTATTTTTTGGAGTACCGGGGGTTACGGGAATTCACCGGGAGAAGTAATGGGCCTTATTGGGCTTTAGTGGAGAGAGGGGAGAAGGGCCAAGAGGTGGCGCGCGCCTCCCCCCCTGCCCAAACCGAACTGGACAAGGGGTGGGGGCGCAACCCCCTTTCCTTCTCCCTCTCCCTCTCTTTCCTTCTCTCCTACTCCGAATAGGAAAGGGAATCCTACTAGGACTTGGGAGTCCTAGTAGGACTCCCTATGCTTGGCACGCCCCTAGCCCTGCGCCGGTAACTTCATCATCACCGTCACCACGCCGTTGTGTTGACGGAACTTTCCCTCGGCCTCAGCTGGATCAAGAGTTTGAGGGACGTCACCGAGCTGAACGTGTGCAGATCACGGAGGTGTCGTGCGTTCGGTACTTGATCGGTTGGATCGCAAAAACGTTCGACTACATCAACCGCATTACATAATGCTTCCGCTTTCAGTCTACGAGGGTACGTGGACACACTCTTCCCCCATTGCTATGCATCACCTAGATAGATCTTGCGTGATCGTAAGAAAATTTTGAAATTACTACGTTCCCCAACAATGGCATCCGAGCCAGGTCTATGCGTAGATGTTATATGCACGAATAGAACACAAAGAGTTGTGGGCGATAATAGTCATACTGCTTACCACCAACGCCTTATTTTGATTCGGCGGTATTGTTGGATGAAGCGGCCCAGACCGACATTACATGACCGCATTCATGAGACTAGTTCTACCGACGTGCTTATGCACATAGGTGGCTGGCGGGTGTTTGTTTCTTCAACTTTAGTTGAATCGGTTTGACTACGGCCGGTCCTTGTTGAAGGTTAAAATAGCACACTTGACGAAAAATCGTTATGGTTTTGATGCGTAGGTAAGAACAGTTCTTGCTAGAAGCCCGTAGCAGCCACGTAAAACATGCAACAACAAAGTAGAGAACGTCTAACTTGTTTTTGCAGGGCTTGCTGTGATGTGATATGGTCAAGGCATGATGTGATATAAATTGTTGTATGAGATGATCATGTTTTTTAACAAAGTTATCGGCAACTGGCAGGAGCCATATGATTGTCGCTTTATTGTATGCAATGCAATCGCCATGTAATTGTTTTACTTTATCAATAAGTGGTAGCAATAGTCGTAGTAACAATAGTTGGCGAGACGACAACGATGCTATGATAAAGATCAAGGTGTCACGCCGGTGACGACATGACGATGCTTCGGTGATGCAGATCATGAGCACAAGATGATGATGGCCATATCATGTCACATATTTTGATTGTATGTGATGTTTATCTTTTATGCATCTTATTTTTCTTAGTACGGCGGTAGCATTATAAGATGATCCCTTACTAAATTTCAAGGTATAAATGTTCTCCCTGTGTATGCACCGTTGCTGCAATTCTTCGTGCCGAGACACCATGTGATGATCGGGTGTGATAAGCTCTACGTTCACATACAACGGGTGCAAGCCAGTTTTGCACACGCAGAATTGTCGGGTTAAACTTGATGAGCCTAGCATATGCAGATATGGCCTCGGAACACTGGAGACCGAAAGGTCGAGCGTGAATCATATAGTAGATATGATCAACATAAAGATGTTCACCATTGAAAACTACTCCATCTCACGTGATGATCGGACATGGTTTAGTTGATATGGATCACGTGATCATTTAGATGACTGGAGGGATGTCTATCTAAGTGGGAGTTCTTAAGTGATATGATTAATTGAACTTTAATTTATCATGAACTTAGTCTTGATAGTATTTTACAAATTATGTTGTAGATCAATAGCTCTTGTTGTAGCTTCCCTACGTTTTTATATGTACCTAGAGAAAACTAAGTTGAAAGATGATAGTAGCAATGATGCAGACTGGGTCCGTGATCTGAGGTTTATCCTCATTGCTGCACAGAAAAATTATGTCCTTGATGCACCGCTAGGTGACAGACCTATTGCAGGAGCAGATGCAAACGTTATGAACGTTTGGCTAGCTCAATATGACGACTACTTAATAGTTTAGTGCATCATGCTTTACGGCTTAGAACCGGGACTTCAAAAACGTTTTGAACGCCACAGAGCATATGAGATGTTCCAAGAGCTGAAATTGGTATTTCAGACTCATGCCCGTGTCAAGAGGTATGAGACCTCTGACAAGTACTTTGCCTAAAAGATGGAGGAGAATTGCTCAACTAGTGAGCATGTGCTCAGAATGTCTAGGTACTACAATCACTTGCATCAAGTGGGAGTTAATATTCCAGATAAGATAGTGATTGACAGAGCTCTCTAGTCACCATCACCAAGTTTATGGAACTTCGTGATGAACTATAGTATGCAAGGGATGACTAAAACGATTCCCGAGCTCTTCGTGATGCTGAAATCGATGAAGGTAGAAATCAAGAAAGAGCATCAAGTGTTGATGATTAAACAAGACCACTAGTTTCAAGAAAAGGGCAAAGGGAAAAAAGGGAACTTCAAGTAGAATGGCAAGCAAGTTGTCACTCCCGTGAAGAAGCCCAAAGCTGGACCTAAGCCTGAAACTGAGTGCTTCTACTGCAAAGGAAATGGTCACTAGAAGTGGAACTGCCCCAAATATTTGGCGGATAAGAAGGATGGCAAAGTGAACAAAGGTATATTTGATATACATATTATTGATGTGTACCTTACTAGTGCTCGTAGTAATCCCTGGGTATTTGATACTTGTTCGATTGCTAAGATTAGTAACTCGAAACATTAATTGCAGAATAAACAGAGACTAGTTAAGGGTGAAGTGACGATGTGTGTTGGAAGTAGTTCCAAGATTGATATGATCATCATCGCACACCCCCTATACTTTCGGGATTAGTGTTGAACCTAAATAAATGTTATTTGGTGTTTGCATTGATCATGAATATAATTAGATCATGTTTATTGCAATACGGTTATTCATTTAAGATAGAGGATAATTGTTATTCTGTTTACATGAATAAAACCTTCTATGGTCATACACCTAATGTTGATGGTTTATTGAATCTCAATCATAATGATACACTTAATATTGATGCCAAAAGATACAAAGTTGATAATGATAGTGCAACTTATTTGTGGCACTGCCGTTTGGGTCATATCGGTGTAAAGTGCATGAAGAAACTCCATGCTGATGGACTTTTGGAATCACTTGATTATGAATCACTTGGTGCTTGCGAACCGTGCCTTATGGGCAAGATGACTAAAGCTCCATTCTCCGGAATAATGGAACGAGATAGTGACTTATTGGAAATAATACATACCGATGTATGCGGTCCAATGAGTATTGATGCTCGTGGTGGGTATCGTTATTTTCTGACCTTCACAGATGATTTGAGCAGATATGGGTATATCTACTTAATGAAACACAAGTCTGAAACATTTGAAAAGTTCAAAGAATTTCAGAGTAAACTAGAGAATCATCGTAACAAGAAAATAAGTTTCTATGATCTGATCGTGGAGGAGAATATTTGAGTTACGAGTTTGGCCTTCATTTAAAACAATGTGGAATTGTTTCACAGCTCACGCCACCTGGAACACGACAGCGTAATGGTGTGTCCGAACGTCGTAATCACACTTCATTGGATATGGTGCGATCTATGATGTCTCTTACTGTTTTACCACTATCATTTTGGGGTTATGCATTAAAGACAACTGCATTCACGTTAAACATGGCACCATCAAAATCCGTTGATACGACGCCTTATGAACTGTGGTTTGGAAAGAAACCAAAGTTGTCGTTTCTTAAAGTTTGGGGCTGCAATGCTTATGTGAAAAAGCTTCAACCTGATAAGCTCGAACTCAAATCGGAGAAGTGCGTCTTCATAGAATACCCAAAGGAAACTGTTTGGTACACCTTCTATCACAAGATCTGAAGGCAAGATATTCATTGCTAAGAATGGATCCTTTCTAGAGAAGAAGTTTCTCTCGAAAGAAGTGAGTGGGAGGAAAGTAGAACTTGATGAGGTAATTGTACCTTCTCCCTTATTGGAAAGTAGTTCATCACAGAAATCAGTTCCAGTGATTCCTACACCAATTAGTGAGGAAGTTAATGATGATGATCATGAAACTTCGGATCAAGTTACTACTGAACCTCGTAGGTCTTCCAGAGTAAGATCCGCACCAGAGTGGTATGATAATACTGTTCCGAAAGTCATGTTACTAGACCATGATGAACCTACGAACTATGAGGAAGCGATGATGAGCCCAGATTCTGCGAAATGGCTTGAGGCCATGAAATCTGAGATGAGATCCATGTATGAGGACAAAGTGTGGACTTTGGTGGACTTGCCCGATGATCGGCAAGCCATTAAGAATAAATGGATCTTCAAGAGGAAGGCAGACGCTGATAGTAGTGTTACTATCTACAAAGCTTGACTTGTCGCAAAAGGTTTTCGACAAGTTCAAGGTGTTGACTACAATGAGATTTTCTCAACTGTAGCGATGCTTAAATCCATCTGAATCATGTTAACAGTTGCCATATTTTATGAAATCTGGCAAATAGATATCAAAACTGCATTCCTTAAATGGATACTTCTTAAAAGAAGAGTTGTATCACTAGTAGAAAACAGGGCTTAGGTCACAGGGCAGTTTTCATATTAGCCCCGGTTCAGTCACGAACCGGGACTAATGTGAGCATTGGTCCCGGTTCGTGAGCCCAGGGGGCCGGCCGGGGCCTCGTGGGCATTGGTCCCGGTTCGTATGGACCCTTTGGTCCCGGTTGGTGGTACAAACCGGGACCAATGGGCCACGCTCCTGGCCCACCACCCTTTAGTCCCGGTTCATACCACAAACCGGGACTAAAGGGCTGGTCCTAGTTGCGGCCAGTGTTTAGTCCCACCTCGCCAACCGAAGGGCGCTCACACCAGTTTATAAGCCCGTCCCTCTATGCCTTGTTGAGCTTCTCTTAAAGTGAAAATAGATGCCCTTATACAGGAAATTTGACCTAAATTCATAGTAAATTTCATATAAATTTATTATGAATTTAGGTTGAATTTTCTCTATAAGTGCATCTATGTTCATTTTTTTATATTTATAAAATAAATAAACCTTAATAAAATAAATAAAACTAAATAAACCTTAATAAAATAAAATAAAATAAACTATAGTAACTACAATAAATAAACCTTAATAAATTTAGTAAAAATAGCAGCAGTAAAATAAATAAAAATAGCAGTAGTAAAATAAATAAAAAATAAAATAATTAAAGTAAAATACATAAGTAATTACAAATAAAATAAATAAGTTTTTTGTTGTAAGTAGAAACAAAACCTTTTCAGAGTTCATTTGAAATGCTTTTCAATTTTAGGGTCTTATAGCTCAAAATAATTAGTAAATGCATGAAAAATAACAAATGAAGTCAGAAAGGATTGAAAAATGATGATGTGGCTTTGAATGGTGCATTTTGAACACACAAAAAGTCAGGAGTTCAAATAAGTTTTAAAAAATGAAATCCCTTTGTAACAGATGAGTTTCCGGATGAAATCCTGATACTTTGAAAGAGATTGTCCGTTTTGTACATGAAGTGCATCCAGTTTTTGCCGTAACCCTCTCAACTTTCTTGCACATGCTATGTGGATGAAATGATGATATCATGCCAACTTTCAACCTTTTCAGAGTTCATTTGAAATGCTTTTCAATTTTAGGGTCTTATAGCTCAAAATAATTAGTAAATGCATGAAAAATAACAAATGAAGTCAGAAAGGATTGAAAAATGATGATGTGGCTTTGAATGGTGCATTTTGAACACACAAAAAGTCAGGAGTTCAGATAAGTTTTAAAAAATGAAATCCCTTTGTAACAGACGAGTTTCCGGATGAAATTTAAACTATTCAAATTTGGAAACTAATGGAGTAACAGAAAGTTTATAATTATTCTGAGCTAAAAGCAAAAATAATAAAAAAATAAAGCAAAAATCAAAAGAAAATAAATAATTCAAAAAACAAAAAAATACTGGACAAAATAAAAAATGCCGCCTAATTTGCCACACGGCCTGCATACGACTAGAAACCCATCTGCACATGGGCCAGGATGCAGGCCCAATAGGCCCAACATGGCAGTGACAAAGGTAGGCATGTAATGCCTGCATATTAGAGAGGAGCTCAGCACCTGAGCTGCAACGCAGCTTATAAACAGGTGCTGAGCTCTCTCAGCTAGCGAGGTGGGACTAAACTTCCCACCGCACCGCGCCAGCACATTAGTCCCGGTTGGTGGCTCCAACCGGAACCAATGCTCCCCTTTGGTCCCGGTTGGTGCCACCAACCGGGACCAAAGCCCTCTGCTTCCCGCCCTTTGCGCTGGTGAAAAGAGGCCTTTGGTCCCGGTTGGTGCCACCAACCGGGACTAAAGGGTGGGTATTGGTTCCGGTTTGTGCGTTGAACCGGGACCAAAGCCTTTGCTATATAAGCAGCACTTATGAAATTTTTTGATTTCCATCGCCAGCGTCCCCCCGCCCGACGACGGCGCGAGCTCGATCTACGCCGCCAGGCTGCCCCGCCGTCGTCGCCGTCGCCCGTGCCCCCGAGCCCACGCCATCGCCCATCGCCGTCGTCCTCCGCCCCCCGCCGCCGTCGCCGTCGGCCTCCGCCGCGCGCCCCCGAGCCTTCGCCCCGTACGTCACCGTCGCCGCCCTCCGCCCCCGGCCCGCCGCGGTCGCCGTCGCCCTCCGCCACCCACGCCGTCGCCCTCCGCCACCCTGTGAGCGCCACCCTGATCCCCTCCTCCTCCTCCCTGTAATGGCCGCCGCCGCTACCGCCGCGCCCCCTAGCTATTATATATGTGTATATAGTTTAGATTTGTAATTTAGTTGTATTAATTTGGATGTGTAGTTAGATGTGTAGTTAATTTAGTTGTTGTAATTTAGATGTATTAATTTAGATTTGTAGTTTAGATTTTTTTGGTGATATTATTATTGAATATGCAAATATTTGTATGTTCATATGCAAAGAATATATCAATTTTTTCATAGAATTTTTATGATTTTTTCTGTTGTAATTTTGTTCATAGAATTATTATGATTTTTTTTGTTCATAGAAATTGTGTATGATCAAAGTCATTTATGTATGTTCATATTTAGAAGAAAAAGAAGGAGAGAAAAAAGGAAAATAAGAAGAGGAAGAAGGAGAAGAAGAAGAATAAGAAGAAGAGGAGAGGAAGTAGAGGAGAAATAAATAAGAAGATGAAAAAGAAGAAAAAAAAGAGTAGAAGAAGAAGAAATAGAGGAGAAGAAGAAGAAATAGAATAATATATTATTCTATTTTTTCTTCTTCTCCTCTATTCCTTCTTCTTCTCCTCTTTTTTTTTCTTCGATCTCCTCCTCTATTCCTTTCTTCTTCTCCTCTTTTTTTTCGTCTTCTTCCTCTTCTTATTTTTTATCGGGTATGTCGTTGTCGATATATGTACCCCCCCCCCGATAAATTTTAGTAAGTACTACTTAGAAAGTGTTTAATAGAATTAGTTAGAAAAATAATAGAACTAGTTAAACTAGCTAGTTTATTTTTAGTAAGTACTACTTTATTCTATTTATAGTAAGGAAATTAATAGAACTAGTTTGTTTTTTTAGTTAAAGCAATTATTCCCGCATCGACGTCGACGATGCCTATCCCGCATCCTCGTCGTCGACTCGGCGGAGGAGGTCGGCTTGATCAGAGGGGCCATGTCCGGGACTGGGCTCCGCCGGGCTGGTTTTGGGAGGTGCTACCTTCCGGTGGGCGTAGGTTGGTGAGGAACCAGCCCGTCGTTGACCCGGTCCTTGTTTGGTGGCGCTCGCGTGGGCCAGTGACGGTGCCGAGGCTTCCGGACACCGCGGAGGTGGTACGTCACCGTGTCAGCGAGGAGGACCAGCATGTCCGTCGCTACATGGTTGCGTTGGAGGGCAGGTTCGACAATACCTGGCAGGTTCTTCAGGGATCTCACTGGAGCTATGATCCTGTGATGGTTCCGTCCCTTTGGGTGTCCACCGCCCGCGCCGATACCCGTCGGGCGCTACTGTTCTAGCTGTACTAGCGATGCTATATGTATGATAGTATTCGAGGTGTATTAGTGATAATATTCGACGATGTACGGACGCATGGAGATGATGTAGTTTTGCTTATAATTGAATGCATCCTAATTTGAATACTACTTTATTTTGTGATTTGATTTTTCTTATTGAATGCTCAAAGTGGAAAACTACTCCGATCCTACTTTGAATGCTAAAATTGGAGAGCACTATGATTAGTTGATAGCTTATAGGGTTTTTGTTTTCGCAGAAATCTAGGAGCCCCCGGCCCCTCCATCATCCCCGCCGTCGTCCCCGTCACCACCCCCTCCGACATCGAGGTGAGACCAGCCAAATCCTCTTTTAGAAAGATAATTAAACGATATTTCGGGTTGACTGTCAGTCTGTCGAGTCTCCACCATATATGAGAGGACGAAGAATCCCGACTGTTGTCGTGGGGGTAGCTTCTCCTTCATTCCCGTGTGCTAGACAATTTGGTGTAATGCACTCGAGAACGAAAGGAGGAGCTACCATCACCGACTGTCGCAAATGTCAGAGAGGAATCAGTGAGGGAGAGTTCCACCATATATATATGAGAGGACGAAGAATCCCGACTGTTGTCGTGGGGGTCGCTTCTCCTTTGTTCCCGTGTGCTAGCTAGACATTTTGGTGTAATGCACACGGGGACAAAGGGAGGAGCGACCATCACCAACGGTCGAATGTATACACCACGTGAGCTGAGAGTTTTCAAGAAAAGACTCGACAAATCGATAGTCAACCCGTGATGAATAATAATGATCTAACTTAGGTTTTTTAGTACATATATTTAATTGTAGATGTTTAATATTTGAATTATGAACATAGGAAATGTCGTACTCGGACGACGAAAGTCTCCTGGGGGAGTGCGACTAGTGCCACGACGACCGAGGTCAGTGCGACAGGCCTCACCTGGACGAAGATCGACGCTTCAGTATTAAGCTGGAGGAGACGTTCGATGTTGAAACGGTACGCAACGACGACAAGTGTTATTTTTTTCGTAATTAAGCACGACTTCAACTATTTCAACGTGTACTTTTCATCTTTTACAATTCGGCTAGCTTATCCCATGCCATGCAAGACGCTACGTCTTGAAGAGGATGGGTTTTGAAGACCATGAAAGTATGGAAACAAAGAAAATTCACCTAAGGACCCATCATGATATAGATTTTGAAGTAAAGCTGTATAATTCTGAGAGCGTAACCCATTTTGGTTGCAAAAATTGGGAAGCATTTTGCAAGATGTATGGTTTTGATGAGGGTATGCTTGTCACCATGGATCTTGGTGATCCTGACATCGAGCAAGACAATATGGACATTTGGGTCCTTGTTGATACGCCTCCAATTCTACCGCTATGTGAGTTTCTCAAACACAGTTATTAGCTAATTTATATTGTTCATTTCAAAATAGTTGACAGCTTATTTTCATTGACAGCTTATTTTGATTGTTCAAACAATGTGCGGAACATGGTAGACAGAACCTACTACACCGATGGCTCTGAGTTAACTTATAAGGAGAAAACTCATCTGGTCGGATTTTGTACTGATATTGAGAATTACAATATCTACAATCAAACTCCTCAACATTATGGTCCTCAATACGTGCCACTAGTGCATGTGTTGAACTACGGTAACTACTATGGAGATACCCTGGTAAGATTTCTTACTATTACGACATCCGTGCATATTTTGCATAGTTCTAAAACTAGTACATTATCATTGCTAACTATGAAGTTATTACTATGTTTTTCAACAGATAATCCCAGAGGATTGTGTGCCTCATTTGATGTATCAGAATGGTAGGCTTGATGTTTTGAATATACAACCAGGTCATCCTACGAATCTCAACTGTCCATACCGGATTTCTAAAAGAAGTGGAGACATGCAAATCAAAGAATGGAAAAAATGTATGGACAGTCGCAAGGAGGTTCTTGGAAGCAAAAGGAAGCGAGGCGCAAGAATTGGAGACAGGGTGATCTCCATTCTCCATAATGGAGAGTCAGGGTCTATATTGTTTTATGCTATTTTACCTTAAAGAGGGTATTTCGGTCCTACCTAATACTGATGATCATGTGCTAAGAACAATTAAGTAGGGTTGGTTCGATGACTGTGAGGATGATGATCGTATGACTTGTTATTAATAACGAGTAGAAGTTGTATGATGATGATTAGTAGGACTTGTTATTATATATGATGATGCATGATGCGCGCATGAAGAGTTATTATATATCAGCGGGTGAAATGAACATGGATTGGATTGAAGTGAAGGCAACATGCATGTGGTGCGTGTCGAAAGTAGTACAATCCAAACTTGATCAAGTCCGGATTAGTATTACTTTCGACATGCACCACATGTTGCCTTCACTTCAATCTAAGCCATGTTTAGGCATAGCAGTACGTAGCGTTGGTAAACCAAGCACGGAGATATAAGAGAGGACACTTCTCTCTAATAGCTACCTAATAACAACCTAAATTAACCCCCCAAAAACCCCAAAACCCCCCTCCCTTTCAAAAAAAACAAAAACCTCAGCTCCTGCCAGGTGCTGACGCGTGGATGCCTATTGGTCCCGGTTGGTGGCACCAACCGGGACCAAAGGCCCTCCTGCCTGGGCTCCCGGCACCGGCCACGTGGACGGCCTTTAGTCCCAGTTCGTGTAAGAACCGGGACTAAAGGGCTAGGGCATTAGTAACGACCCTTTAGTCCCGGTTCCAGAACCGGGACTAAAGGCCCTTATGAACCGGGGTAAAAGCTCCTTTTCCTACTAGTGTATATGATGCAACCAGAAGGTTTTGTCAATCCTAAAAAGTACTAACAAGGTGTGCAAGCTCCAGCGATCCATCTATGGACTGGTGCAAGCATCTTGGGGTTGGAATATACGCTTTGATGAGTTGATCAAAGCATATAGTTTTATACAGACTTGCAGTGAAGCCTGTATTTACAAGAAAGTGAGTGGGAGCACTACAGCCTTTCTGATAAGTATATGTGAATAACATATTGTTGATCGAAAATGATGTAGAATTTTCTGGAAAGCATAAAGGAGAGTTCGAAAGGAGTTTTTCAAAGAAAGACCTCGGTGAAGTTGCTTATATATTGGGCTAGTATAGAGATAGATCAAGACGCTTGATAATATTTTTCAATGAATACATACCTTGACAAGTTTTTTTGAAAGAGTTCAAAATGGATCAGTCAAAGAAGAAGTTCTTGCCTGTATTACAAGGTGTAAAGTTGAGTAAGACTCAAAGCCCGACCACGGCAGAAGATAGAAAGGGAATGAAAGTCATTCCCTATGCCACAGTCATAGGTTGATGTGCTGTGTACCAGACCTATTGTGCACCTTGCCATGAGTTTGGCAAGGGGGTAGAATAGTGATCTAAGAGTAGATCACTGGACAGCAGTCAAAATTATCCTTAGTGAGGACTAAGGAAATATTTCTCGATTATGGAGGTGATAAAGAGTTCGTCGTAAAGTGTTACGTCGATGCAAGCTTTTACACCGATCCAGATGACTCTAAGTCTCAATGCAGAGCTCCATACAGATGTGACAGACCCGTTGACTAAACTTCTCTCACGAGCAAAACATGATCACGCCTTAGTACTCTTTGGGTGCTAATCACATAGCGATGTGAACTAAATTATTGATTCTAGTAAACCCTTTGGGTGTTGGTCACATGGCAATGTGAACTATGGGTGTTAATCACATACAGATGTGAACTATTGGTGTTAAATCACATGGCGATGTGAACTAGATTATTGACTCTAGGCAAGTGGGAGACTAAAGGAAATATGCCCTAGAGGCAATAATAAAGTTATTATTTATTTCCTTATATCATGATAAATGTTTATTATTCATGCTAGAATTGTATTAACCGGAAACTTAGTACATGTGTGAATACATAGACAAAACAGAGTGTCCCTAGTATGCCTCTACTTGACTAGCTCGTTAATCAAGGATGGCTATGTTTCCTGACCATAGACATGTGTTGTCATTTGATAAACGGGATCACATCATTAGGAGAATGATGTGATGGACAAAACCCATCCGTTAGCTTAGCATTATGATCGTTACAGTTTCATTGCTACTGCTTTCTTCATGTCTTATACACGTTCCTCAGACTATGAGATTATGCAACTCCCGAATACCGGAGGAACACCTTGTGTGCTATCAAACGTCACAACGTAACTGGGTGATTATAAACATGCTCTACAGGTGTCTCCGAAGGTGTTTGTTGGGTTGGCATAGATCGAGATTAGGATTTGTCACTCCGTGTATCGGAGAGGTATCTCTGGGCCCTCTTGGTAATGCTCATCACTATAAGCCTTGCAAGCAATATGACTAATGAGTTAGTTGCGGGATGAAGCATTACAGAACGAGTAAAGAGACTTGCCGGTAACGAGATTGAACTAGGTATGATGATACCGACGATCGAATCTCGGGCAAGTAACATACCGATGACAAAGGGAACAACGTATGTTGTTATGCGGTTTGACCGATAAAGATCGTCGTAAAATATATAGGAGCCAATATGAGCATCCAGGTTCCGCTATTGGTTATTGACCGGAGATGTGTCTCGGTCATGTCTACATAGTTCTCGAACCTGTAGGGTCCGCACGCTTAACGTTCGATGATGATTTGTATTATGAGTTATGTGATTTGATGCCCGAAGTTTGTTCGGAGTCCCGGATGAGATCACAGACGTGACGAGGAGTCTCGAAATGGTCGAGACGTAAAGATCGATATATTGGAAGGCTATATTCGGACATCGGAAAGGTTCCGAATGATTCAGGTATTTTTTGGAGTACCGGGGAGTTTCGGGAATTCACCGGGAGAAGTAATGGGCCTTATTGGGCTTTAGTGGAGAGAGGGGTGAAGGGCCAAGAGGTGGCGCGTGCCTCCCCCCTGCCCAAACCGAATTGGACAAGGGGTGGGGGCGCAGCCCCCCTTTCCTTCTCCCTCTCCCTCTATTTCCTTCTCTCCTACTCCGAATAGGAAAGGGAATCCTACTAGGACTTGGGAGTCCTAGTAGGACTCCCTATGCTTGGCACGCCCCCTAGGCCGGCCGCCTCCTCCCTCCCTCCTTTATATACGGGGGAGGGGAGCACCCCAAGTACACACAAGTTGATCTTTTAGCCGTGTGCGGTGCCCCCCTCCACCGTTTTCCACCTCGGTCATATCGTTGTAGTGCTTAGGCGAAGCCCTGCGCCGGTAACTTCATCATCACCGTTACCACGCTGTTGTGCTGACAGAACTCTCCCTCGGCCTCAGTTGGATCTAGAGTTCGAGGGACGTCACCGAGCTGAACGTGTGCAGATCGCGGAGGTGCCGTGCGTTGGTACTTGAGCGGTTGGATCGCGAAAACGTTCGACCACATCAACTGCGTTACATAACGCTTCCGCTTTCGGTCTACGAGGGTACGTGGACACACTCTCCCCTCGTTGCTATGCATCACCTAGATAGATCTTGCGTGATTGTAGGAAAATTTTGAAATTACTACGTTCCCCAACAGGGATCGGGGAGGCCGTCGTTCCCCTTGATAGAGGGGAGAGAGACGACAATTTGGGGGAGGCCAGAAAAAGGGGGAGGGGATCGGGGAACTGCTGGAGGCGTTTTTTTGCTGTTCTCCCATAAAATAACGATCGGGGAGGGTTTCGGGGCGCTGCTGGACTTGCTCTTAGAAGGTGAATAGGTGCCTAGTTTTAAAATATCTCCAATAAAAGTTCCATTTTCTACAATATACTTGTATGAATATTGTTGTGATGACATACGGTTAGCAATCACAGCAGGGTGATCTCAGATCTTCTCGTGGCTCCCATACTACGGCAGCCGCTTGTACCTGTACCCAGCGTGCTAGGGTTTCTCGTGCCTCCCTTCGGTGCCGCCGTTGGTCTAACCCTTGCAAGCAGGAGAGCTTCGGTTTCTAATGTTTTTTTAGTTTTGTTAGGGTTTGTGTCCTACTCAGAAATGCGAGGCCCCGACTGCTCTCTGTAGATGGAATAAGGTCCTCCCTGCCTAGCCCCCGTTCGAATGATGTTTCTAGCATTGCCCGATAGCGTGTGGAGGTTTGTCTCCGGCAGAGGCGGACCCACGATGAAAATGTCATGGTGTCCACGCCTAAATTACACATATGTGGACACCAAGCTATGTTTTGCATAAAACTAGCATACTCAACCATTGTAGATATCCAGTAGTAAAAATGCTTATCAAAATACTGTTCTACTTGTAATTGTAGTTGATTATACGAGTGTAAATGTTAGCAGAGATGAGATCACCTAACACGGTGTTGCTACATAGCTAACGGCTCAAGACCAACATCACTGAATTATTTTTCATGAAAGAAAAACATCACTAATTTACTGAATCATTTGTCCTGAAAGAAGAACATCACTTGGCCTTAAAGAAGAACATGCCTGATTAACTAACTGACTGAATTTACTTGAGCACACTTGCTGCCGCTGCTCTAAAAAGGCCTCTAGTCAACATATTAACATCATGGGCAATGTTTCTGAATGGCTCAAAATATTCATTGTCAAATTTTTTAGTATACTGTCAACTGAAAATAACTGCCTGAAGCTGACACTCTTTTTCAGTTTTGACAATAGAAACAACATCTAAAACAGGGAATTGCATCCAATCAATATCAAGGGGATATATACCTCTGTTGTAGCCGCCGGCAGCGACATTGGATGGTTGGACGGACGTTCTTGTTTCTCCGGTGAACTCTGCGCTTCTTCCTCCGGCGCACGCGAAACCACAACGGCCATGGCTGATGGCCTTCAGGTCGCCGCAGAGCTCCTCCTGTCGCCTCCATTCGTCGGAGCCCGCCTCCCGTGTACGCGCACTCCTCCCACTCTCTCCCCCCACGCATCAGCATCTGTCGCCCCCTTCGCCTTATCCATCCTTGTGCGGCAAAGGAAACAGATCATATTGCCGCACATCCCATTGAACGGAAAGAAAGGGCAGCCAGCCCAGCTGGTTCCGTCCCGTCGATAGTAACGCAGGGCGCGAGTTCGATCCCCGCACGCTTCAATTTATTTTTCCTTGCGGACGAAGGGTGCTGGATCGAAACGTTTTTTGCCTAAACAAACATACTTCATGGAGTGCAGGTCAAATAGCAAAAAACACAAGGACTATTCTGCAAAAATGCCGCGACGGTGAACCCGGAGACCCAATCCGTGCTTTATTATTAGGGAGAGATATGAAGTTTTTTGCCCAAACTGAACAATAACGCATAAAAACTTTGAAGACAAATTTAATCAGCTAAGGCTGCACTATTTATGTTTAAACAGGCTAACATCAAAACATAAGATAAAACATATTGATTGAATTTATAATTATGAAGATGTACTTACTTACATTGTGTAGTACTGAGTCTTGCATTCAAAGGTTGAGGAATTAAGGACATTATAACCGAGCCTAAACGCAGCCCTCTCAAGCATCCACTCCTTGCCGTTGGATTTCTTGGATTGATCGTTGATGGCCGTCCGATATACTTCCTCTCGTGTGTGGGCTGCTCCTGGGCCGACTGTCCTTTGAGCAGCTACTCCCGAAACCAAATCTAGGCCCTCTCGTTTGCCTATACTAAGAACGTCCGATCTCGGATGGACGGTCAAGGAACGTTTCCTCCCGTTCCACCTGATCTCTCATGTCTAATCCCACCCCCGATCTCTCCTCTCTCACCCACGACACATGTTGCGCCGCCGCCGCTGTTGTTTCGTTCGGCACGCACCTCCTCACGGCGCACTCCTCGGCCGCCCCGTCGGAACGCTGCCTCCGTCTCCGTCTAGCCGTCGATAACCTCCTTCTTGTATCTTCCGTCGGAAAGGTGCAACAGGGATCATCTCTTTCTCGGGCGGCCACGAGCTCCATCTCCAGATCGGTGGCACACTACACCCAGAAGCATGTATCCGATTTTTCTGGAGTCCGTGGGCGAACCGCCGCTCCACGCTCCAGATCTGGCCGGAGGTACGCGCGGACGTCGGGGCAGTTTCAGTTGGGGAGTCTCGGTTGGGAGGGGCTCAGGGCAGGTATCGCTTCTAGGGGCTCGAATGGCTGTTAGACATGTTCGTTTACGTTTGCTCATCTTGATATTATACGCTTCAGTTAGGATTGGAAAAATCATGTTGTCATCCAAGTTTTTTTTCATGAATCCAGGCCAGCGAATGCATACAGGGAAAAGAGGGAAAATTGAAGAGCCATATTCTCTGTCCACTTTGCTCTATGGTGCTGAAAGCAAAAAATTGATTTACTTACATCTGGTGTGATTACTATTTTTATCCTTGTATTGAGCATAGCAGTGCATATGAATATATTAGGCCATGCTCTTTGTCTACGATTGAGTTGTTGCAACTCCATGTGTAATATGCGAGCAGCCAAAGTGATGTACAGGATATTAGAGTAACTATTTATCTTTTCAACCGATCATGAAAATTGCTTGCAATTCTATTATGACGTTTGTTTACACAAGGAAATTTTCTTAATCGATCATGTTATTTTTGTTCTCTGCAGAATCTTTTAGCCATCAAATTATTGTTGCACTTGCGAGTCAAAATGTGCAGAAAGATGGATCAAAGGCCACCACCGCATCGACACATTGACATTGTTCTTGCTCCTCTCATTTTCTTTCTTTCTGAATCCCTCAATCCATCAGAGGAGCTCAAGTCCAAGTAGAGGCAGCTCATGGACTTCTGAACAAAGACAAGGAACAAAGAATCCCCCAATGCGCAAATATGTGTTTGTTATTTTGCAACTAGCACGCAAAGAACGTCAGCCTTGAAACCTAAAGCGCTTTCTACTTAGAGAACTACTGGCTGAAACAGAGTATTTCTGCAGCAGCACCATTATATGGAGAAGTGTTGTTTTTTAATGTTTACCAGGGGAATCTACATATCACTATCCAAGAATGACTTCATGTTCTGGTATTCTTTTTTGGTTATGTCTTGGGAGCATACACATTGAGTGGTCTATATCTTTTCCAAAAAGCAAAGTAAAATTCAAGGACAGAAGATTTAAAGTATAATCGTTTTTTAGGTGTCCACTAGACGTGAATGGTAACTTGGTAAGTATTTTTTGTCTGCAGTTATAACACAACACAACCACTTGCCTTTTTAGAGTCATAGATATCACAAAGCAATAATTCTGACATTTTCACAATAGTTGATGTCCCTTCTTAGCTTTACAAATATATATTTCCTTGAATAAAATTAAATAAATATATGGTAATCTGAAACAGGTCCATCGCACAGGAGGCACTACACCTAGCAGTCTTATTCCCATAGATTGAAGAGATGTTTGAAAAACGTGCATATACTACTTTTTCAATTGTTCCTCCTGTTTATTCAGGTTTAGAAACTACACGACTGAGGGCAAGAGTTGTACATCTTGAAACAGGTCACTGACGGTTGACTGTGCATCTGCAGGTGATGATTGTATAGACGTGTGCAGACTTGATATCAGACAATTTCTCTACCCAAATGTTTCATAGGAGTTTAATGGTGCACTATCTGAATTATGAATCTGTGTGCATCATTGCACTGAGCAGAAAATAAACTGTTGAAAACTATTTGATCGATCAGTTGAATTTATATTGGAAATTAATTTGTGGAATTTGTTGTTATAAAATATATAGTACGTAATGCCAGTTTAAAACCAAAATAAAACCCCTTCATAGATTTGCACCTATTTCTAACTTTTTCTGGGGGGACATCCATCGCTAACTTTACATTGCAAAAATGGAGGGGGCGCAGCAACGCGCGCCAGCAATGGTCTAGTAATCCGTATAAATGAGAACCACTTGGACTTGATTCTTACTTACCAACACGAGCAAATGGTAGTAATTCAATTTTTAATTGTGGCATCCTTGAAACTAAAAGCCCTAGACCTAAAAAAATGTTGTATAAGAGCGTTTAGATCCCTAGCGCTTTATATTTCTTTACAAAGGGAGTAGCGACTTGCGGTACTTTCATCAATTGTCCAACGATTAGGCGAATAAGTTGTGGCAGCACGGACGCTTCTATGACGGTTGGGCGGGTGGATGAGGTGCTGCCATGATGAATCTTTGCAGGGGGAGGCAAGAAGCCATGAGTAGGCGAGGTTTCTTTAGGGTTGCAGGCCTAAATAAAAACGATCAAATGGTTGGACGAAATCTTATCCTTCCCCATCTCTTCGATACAGTATATCGCAACTAGTCCTGGCTATGGGCAGCCCGGTCCAAAAAAGCCTGACCCGGCCCGGCCCTAGATTTTGAGCCCAAAGGCTGGACCGGGCCCGGGCCTGTTGCTTTCGCGTTTTTCTGAAAGGGCCCGGCCCATGGCCCGGCGGGCTTTTACACGTGCGGGCCAGGATTGGGCCCAAAAACCAAGCCCGATGGCTGGGCCGGGCCTGGGCCTGGATTTTTTGCGTCGGGCTTGGCTAGGCCCGGCCCGAAGCTTGGCCCGGTCCGAGGTATGGCCAGGTATAGTCCCAACGTTGTTGCCGCTAATAGCAGTTCCTGAATCATAGGCACGCATGACGCATGCCATGGAGATTGCGCCAGATCCTAAAGACTAGGGCTTTCTATACAAGACGTTTACAGAATGCGCACATGAGTATTACAAATATCATTAATGCTAGACGTACAGGCTTTTACAGGTTTCTACCGGCTCCTTCCAAACTTTCTAAACAACCCCTCTGATTTCAATGTGGGTGGGCCCGTGCCTCTACTAATGACCAATTAAAAACCGCCACAACACCCTGTAAACCCCTCATGCATGTAACATCATGTATGTGTAGCAAAGCTCTACAAATATTATGGTACAGTTTAACAAAATTGATCGATAGCCTGGGGTGTCACTAGCTGGGTGCCTCAATCGCCAATAGATGGGCCAGGCTTGTGCACCCTCACTCCAGCCGGTTCAGCCGGTGTCCACGTATGAATTTTACCGGTGTCCCACATAATATATCAGCGATCGCTTAAGGTAATGCGAGTACTTACCTGGTGTCCTCTGACACCGGATGTGTCTACGTGGGACCGCCCTCGGTCTCCAGCGGATTTTCATGGGATTCGGTCAGCGTTGGTCTTCGGTGGATCCACGTGGATCCGGTCTTCGTTCGTCTGTGTTCGCGTGTCTACAGATTGGATCCTCCGATCTACGCTTTCTTCATTGGCGGTGGTTGATCTTCTAGTGCGCTGGTCCTATAGGGCCTTAACACGATGACTTTCCTGCCTGTCTACTACAACAAAGTTTGTCTGGCTCTGATGAAGGAGGGGCGATGACGACGACGCGCCTTCGACTCGCTCCAGTGCTTTGTAGCCGTCGCTAGGTCGTCTACAGACTTGGCTTGGAAGAATTTTTGTACTTTTGGTGTTTCTTTGTACTACCTTGACAGTTGATGGATAGATCGAATGTTCTCCTCAGAATTGTGTTGTTGTTGTGATGAATAAAGTAAAATACTAGCTAATATCATTGTTTTGCACTAGCGGCCCAATATGTCAGCACCGGCCCGCGGGATACCTGCTGCACTAGAGGCACCCAACTTCCCTTGCACCATTTAAAACGTTAGGGTTGCCTAAATTTTTTTAAAACGTTAGGGAAATCTAAAAAAAAAGATTTAGTACATCGGCACATTATCAATATATGTTGTCACAAAATTTCAAATCAAAATTTAAAGCACTGCTTCAGATACAAGAAAAGAAAATTTTGTAATCAATAGAGGTAATCAGGAAATAGGCTTTCGTCCTGCTATATAAATATAGCAACCATCCGACACAACTGCGATTCCACTGCTGGAGCAAACAACACAAGTATGCCCAAAAGAAATAAAAGAGAAACACATGACAACAGAGTCGGATCGATGAAAACGAAGGTGACCCGCAACCACTGCGCCCGCCGGAGAATTACCACCACCCTCCTAGCACTTCGGACCGCCGCATACCAAGCAACACCTTCAAGAAGGAACGCGACGATGCCGACGCTGCTGCCCGTACTAGTCCTAGGGTTTCCCCCCAGTACGCGGAGGGGCATGGGGAAGGGGAATACCCGATGCCCTTCAGGAAGGAACTGTGGCT
Source organism: Aegilops tauschii subsp. strangulata (assembly GCF_002575655.3). Lineage (NCBI taxonomy): Eukaryota > Viridiplantae > Streptophyta > Magnoliopsida > Poales > Poaceae > Aegilops > Aegilops tauschii. The sequence goes on from NC_053041.3 coordinate 75,875,700, forward strand.
CCCGCAGGCGTCACCGCGTCAGTGCCGGCCTAGCTGACAAGGATTTGTCCCGTCCGCCAACCAACCACAACCCCGACCAATTCGTCACACTCCACCAAACATGCCGCCCACCAACAGGCGCCACCACGGTCTTGTAATCACCGCCGTCGTCTCACCATGGTAAGCGAAGCGGGACTGACAGACCCTAGAGGGAACAACTGGGAACACGACAGAGCCATCAGCCACGCAGGAGGGGACAACCTCCACCGCCATCGGCGGTCACCGACCGGACGCAACAAGAGGAGCATACCAGGCCTCACTTGGACGGAACAACAGGACGTGAAGCTCCCGTCATCGCGCTGCAGTGGGCGCGCCGCCAACTCCACTACCCCCCGCACGAGCCGTACCTTCGGCTGCCAGAGTCGACGCAAACGAGGCCGAGCCAGGCCCGCCCATAGCCAGATGGGGCCAAGGGCCCAGGTCTGGGCCACGAGGGCGGCGCCGCCAGCCGCCGCGCCAACCCGCCGCCTCCACACCATCCGGAGCTGCACCGCGCGGAACTGCTGCTGCCCGAGGAAGGAACTGCTGCTGCACCGCGCGGGGGCAAGGGGTGGCTAAGATTTTCTAAGATATATATATATATATATATATATATATATATATATATATATGCTATTCACTGTCGGCTTTGTAATTTTAATATCTAATTTAAATTTTGAATTTTGTGATAACATAGACGTGTCAACGTGGTACTACTTTTTTCTTCAGTATTTTAATAAGTGCATCCAAGACTGAATGCACCACAAGCACCGGTGCACCAGATACCGGCTAACAATTCTTTTGATACCTCGCGAGAGCTGCCACACCTATGCGAATGTGCGTGATAGATTATCGAGTTTTCTTGTCTTGTTCTCGCTAACGTAGTGGGCCTGTTTGGTTGGTGATTAACTTGGTCTATCACAGAGTTTTCATCACATTTGCCTTACTTTATGTGTTTAAAAAAAATTAGCCATGCTTTGGCTTCTCTTAGAAAATCTTGCCACACTTTTTATATGTGCAAAATATGGAGCTTATTTCTCACAGACGTTCCGGGCGCTCATCTTCTAAGATCATATTATGAATGATCACACAAGCATTCATCACCTCCCACAGTTTCTGCGTGCTCCAGGTATTAGCAGGATACCGAACGATGCCCCATCGAGATTGCAAAACACCAAAGGCACGCTCGACATCCTTCCTATCACTCTCTTGCTCTTGGGCAAATCTTTTCCTCTTCTCTCCGACAAGGTTGGGGATTGTTTTGACAATAGTGGTCCACTGAGGATAGATACCGTCACCAAGGTAGTATCCTTTGTCGTAGTTGTGCCCGTTGACAGTAAAGTTCACCGGTGGGCTGTTGCCTTCGGCAAGCCTAGCAAACACGGCGACCGCTGAAGCACGTTCACTACAAGAAATATGTCAACTAGTGACCTCCTGTCAGTGACCCTGGAAGAATTAGTCATCAGTTTTGCCTATGTGTCGTGTCCATGTGTTAGTTTTTGCCCTAGGTTGTGAAGCAACCTATATTTCTGTCATTTCTAAAATTCCCAAAAAAATCTCATAAATTCTTTGGGTCATATATTTGTCAAATATGTAAAAAACCTTCCTTGCCTAGTTCAAAAATAATTCAACAATATTCATTTTTCCTCAGAAAAACCCTTTGTGAAGGAAGTGCTATTTATATATTCTTGATTGCCCTCAAAAATTTTGGGCACTATTTCCTATCCAAATCATTGCCTCATGACAAAATTCAGCTCCATTTGCCCAGTAAATCTTCCTCTGCAAATTTCCAAAGTTTTTGTCCACCTAGAACCTTTATGAAAGAAGTACTAGCTATGCGTATCCTAATGAGTTGAATTCCACATATTCTATATGCCTATGTAACTTACCTACACCAAATTTGAGCTCAGTTCATTTAGCCAATTTCTTTCACTAATTTTCTGAAGTTTCTGTCCAGAGAAGAGCATTGTGAAGGAAGTGCTATTTATATATTCTTGGTTGCCCTAAAAAATTTTGGGTACTGTTTCCTATCCAAATCATTGCCTCATGACAAAATTCAGCTCCATTTGCCGAGTAAATCTTCCTCGGCAAATTTTCAAAGTTTTTGTCCACCTAGAACCTTTGTGGAAGAATTACTAGCTATGCATATCCTAATGAGTTGAATTTTTCCACATATTCTATATGCCTATGTAACTTACCTACACCAAATTTGAGCTCATTTCATTTAGCCAATTTCTCTCACTAATTTTCCGAAGTTTCTGTCCAGAGAAGAGCATTGTGAAGGAAGTACCACTTTGGCATGCCCAAATGGTATCCATTTTCTACAGTGCTTTCCTATGCCCAAATAACCATCCTCCACCAAATGCCAGCTCAATCCATTCATTATTTTGAGCCCAGCTTCAACATTCGTATTTATGTCCAGTGTGGTACTTTGCAAAGCAAGTACCACCTAGGCTCCTCCTTTTGAGCTAAAATTTTGTGAAGACGGTCTTCTTAGTAACTGATCATCCTCAGCCAAAACTCACGCCCATGAGCCATGTGCATTTCCCGTACCGCTAATCAAACACTTGGCTGCTAATTCATGTTTGAGCATAGATCGGTCTTCTCGTGAGAATCTTATGTTGTAATTTTCTTCCTAGCACCTACCTGGGGAGTTCCCAACCCACTAGACATGCCTAGGCCGCCCAGAACACATGGAAACGCCACGGTCACGCAGTGACCATGCGGCGGGCATGCGAGTTTACGCGCTCTAGAGTTGGGGCCCTCGGCCACCGTCCAAACCTCGACGTATCGCCACCAAACCATGTATTTCTGACTAAATAGGTACTTATGTACCTAGAAATGATTTTTGGAAAAAATAAAGAGCAAACTACGAGGCAGCTACAGTTCAAATTTGACCCGGTTCCTACTGAATCGGCGGAAATTTGTCTTTTTCATGAGAGGTGGATCAAAACTTTTGACACCCAACCATTTGGTCATTTGTGCATTAAATATGGCCTAATATTTTATAAAATTGGTTTGGTCCAATTTTTCAACAATTATTTGGTAGGTTCTTCATAAAAAACCTCATTTTGGGCACTCAAAAAATGGAAAATGGTTTTTTCGTCCAAACAAAATGAAAACTTCCTTAGGCAACATTGTTTGCCATTCCAATATGCACCCTTGTGAACGATATGAGATCATTTTAACAAACTATGTCATGAATGTGGCCATAAGATTGATCATTTGGCTTGAATACCATTGATCTCCACACATGATAGCTCGTTTCTGAGAACATTTTTTTTAAAATAATTGCTATATTACAAGTTTATTATTTTTCTTGGTAACTTGGTCACATATAATGACACAATGCGAAGGTTTTCCAATTTTTTGATTTTTTTGAATTTTTTATGCCCGTTTCAAAATGTGGTCAAAACGGCGGGAATGACCGTTCCTAGCTAGTGGTTGAATCTTGGATTTTTTTTGGTGTTTCTCTGATTAAATAGACACTTTTGTACCTATAAATGATTTTTGGAAAAAATAAAGAGCAAACTATGAGGCAGCCGCAGTTCAAATTTGACCCGCTTCCTACTGAATCGGCGGAAGTTTGTCTTTTTCACCAGAGGTGGATCAAAACTTTTGACACCCAACCATTTGGTCATTTGTGCATTAAATATGGCCTAATATTTTATAAAATTGATTTGGTCCCATTTTGCAACAAACATATGGTAGGTCCTTCACAAAAAAACCTCATTTGGGGCTCTCGAAAAATGGAAAATGATTTCTTCGTTCAAAGAAAATAAAAACTTCCTTAGGAAACATTGTTTGCCATTCCAATATGCACCCTTGTGCATGATATGAGATCATTTTAACAAACTATGTCATGAATGTGGCCATAAGATTGATCATTTGGCTTGAATGCCATTGATCTCCACACATGATAGCTGGTTTCTGAGAACACTTTTTTAAAATAATTATCGTATTACAAGTTTATTATTTTCCTTGTAACTTGGCCACATATAATGACACAATGCTAAGGTTTTGCAATTTTTTGATTTGTTTTGAATTTTTTATGCCCGTTTCAAAATGCGGTCAAAACGGCGGGAATGACCGTTCCTAGCTAATGGTTGAATCTTGGATTTTTTTTGGTGTTTCTCTGATTAAATAGATACTTATGTACCTAGAAATGATTTTGGAAAAAATAAAGAGCAAACTATGAGGCAGCTGTAGTTCAAATTTGACCCGCTTCCTGCTGAAACGGCGGAATTTTGTCTTTTTCACCAGAGGTGTATAAAAACTTTTGACAACCAACCATTTTGCCAATTGTGCATTAAATATGGCCTAATATATCATAAAAATGATCTGGTCCCATTTTGCAACAAATATATGGTAGGTCATTTACAAAAAAAAACTCAATTAGGCACTCGAAAAATAGAAAATTAATTTTTTGACCAATTTAGATGGTCATAACGTCGTACTGTATTCTGATTGGTCCGTGGACGTCTCACGCGGATCATGCATTGAGCACCGTCGGATGTTCGTGGATCCAACGGCAGTCCTCAGCCCTTCCACACCATCCCCGAAACCCTAGCTCTGCCCTGTGGTCATTTTGCATCCACCCCCCGCCTCCTTTCTTTCCCTCGCTCTCTTCTCCTCCTCTCCTCTTCCAGATCCGCCGAGCTCCTCTCGATCCCCTCCCCTCGCTCTCCTTGATCCAGATCGCCGTGCTCTGCTCCTCCCTCCCTCCCCTCCGGCAAGATCCCCATGCTCTGCTCCTTCCTCCCTCTCTCCCCTCCGGCGGCCTCCCTCTCCTCGATCCAGATCGAGGCGCACGGCCGTCCCGGCTCCGTCTCCCACTCGTGGAAAGCTCCACCGCCGCTGATACATCCATTTTGCATCATGCTTTTATATCGATATTTATTGCATTATGGGCTGTTATTACACATTATGTCACAATACTTATGGCTATTCTCTCTTATTTTACAAGGTTTATCATGAAGAGGGAGAATGCCGGCAGCTGGGATTATGGCTGGGAAAGGAGCAAATATTGGAAACCTATTCTGCACAGCTCCAAAAGTCCTGAAACTCCACGAAAGTCATTTTTGGAATTATTAAGAATTATTGAGCAAAGAAAGTACAAGAGGGGGACCACACCCTGTCCACGAGGGTGGGGGCGCGCCCACCCCTACTAGGCACGCCCCCCTGTCTCATGGGCCCCCTGGTGGCGCTTCGGTGCCCCTCTTCTGAAGGCTTTTACCCTGGAAAAAAAAATCATAAGCAAGCTTTCGGGACGAAACTCCGCCGCCACGAGGCGGAACCTTGGCGGAACCAATCTAGGGCTCCGGTGGAGCTGTTCTGCCGGGGAAACTTCCCTCCGGGAGGGGGAAATCATCACCGTCATCATCACCAACGATCCTCTCATCGGGAGGGGGTCAATCTCCATCAACATCTTCACCAGCACCATCTCCTCTCAAAACCCTAGTTCATCTCTTGTATCCAATCTTGTATCAACACCACAAATTGGTACTTGTGGGTTGCTAGTAGTGTTGATTACTCCTTGTAGTTGATGCTACTTGGTTTATTTGGTGGAAGATCATATGTTCAGATCCTTAATGCATATTAATACTCCTCTAATCATGAACATGAATATGCGTTGTGAGTAGTTACGTTTGTTCCTGAGGACATGGGTGAAGTCTTGCTATTAGTAGTCATGTGAATTTGGTATTCGTTCGATATTTTGATGAGATGTATGTTGTCTCTCCTCTAGTGGTGTCATGTGAACGTCGACTACATGACACTTCACCATTATTTCGGCCTAGAGGAAGGCATTGGGAAGTAATAAGTAGATGATGGGTTGCTAGAGTGACAGAAGCTTAAACCCTAGTTTATGCGTTGCTTCGTAAGGGGCTGATTTGGATCCACTAGTTTCATGCTATGGTTAGGTTTACCTTAATACTTCTTTTGTAGTTGCGGACGCTTGGAATAGGGGTTAATCATAAGTGGGATGCTTGTCCAAGAAAGGGCAGTACCCAAGCACCGGTCCACCCACATATCAAATTATCAAAGTAACGAACGCGAATCATATGAGCATGATGAAAACTAGCTTGACGATAATTCCCATGTGTCCTCGGGAGCGCTTTTCTCATTATAAGAATTTGTCCAGGCTTGTCCTTTGCTACAAAAAGGATTGGGCCACCTTGCTGCACTTTATTTACTTTCATTGCTTGTTACCCGTTACAAATTATCTTATCACAAAACTATCTGTTACCTACAATTTCAGTGCTTGCAGAGAATACCTTACTGAAAACCGCTTGGCATTTCCTTCTGCTCCTCGTTGGGTTCGACACTCTTGCTTATCGAAAGGACTACGGTAGATCCCCTACACTTGTGGGTCATCAAGACTCTTTTCTGGCGCCGTTGCCGGGGAGTGAAGCGCCTTTGGTGAGTGGAACTTGGTAAGGAAACATTTATATCGTGTGCTGAAATTTTCTGTCACTTGTTACTATGGATACTAATCCTTTGAGGGGCTTGTTCGGGGCATCTTCGCCCCGACCAGTAGAGCAAAGAGTTGCTCCTCAACCTACTGAGTTTTTCAGAGATTCATCCTTTGGTACGAGACGATTTCCTCCCCTCAGAGTTTGAAGCGAAGACGGTGTAGTCTTTTCGATTCAGTGTGGTGGACTAGTTTCGTAGGGATCACTGTACTATCAAGAGGGGGTCCGCTTTGGAAAGGCTAGGGTGGAATAATCACGTACACATCATTTGCACACCCTCCGAGCCTCTCCGCTTCAATGGAGTGCTCGATCTTATCCTCTTTGCGTTTTCTCTGGTCTAAGCGGTAGTACCGCGGGCCAGAGCGGTAGTACCGCTTGGGTGCTACAAGCGGCAGTACCGCTCCACAGCGGTAGTACTGCTTGTAGCCCCCAGCCGTAGTACCGCTCCGGCTTCGTGTTAGTGCCGCCTCGATTCGAGGCCTCTTTTTTTCGTGTCGGGTTTTACGGCACTAGCCATGGCAGGGGAGGCGGCAGTACCGCTCCCGAGCGGTAGTACCGCGAGGGGGAGCGGTAGTACCGCCTAGGTAGTTAAGCGGTAGTACCGCTGGCCGAGTGGTAGTACCGCTTGGGTTGTTAAGCGGTAGTACCGCTCTCCCAGCGGTAGTACCGCTCTCTGCGGGGCTGGTGGGGGGTAACAGTTGGTTTGTTCCCCCCCCACTATAAAAGGGTGTCTTCTTCCCCAATGTTGACCTACCTCTTCCCCCAAAAGCTCCATTGTTGCTCCAAGCTCCATTTTCGCCCGATCTCTCTCCCTAGCCAATCAAACTTGTTGATTTGCTCAGGATTGGTTGAGAAGGCCCCGATCTACACTTCCACCAAGAGAAATTTGATTCCCCCACTAATCCCTAGCGGATCTTGTTACTCTTGGGTGTTTGAGCACCCTAGACGGTTGAGGTCACCGTGAAGCCATAGTCCATTGTGGTGAAGCTTCGTGGTGTTGTTGGGAGCCTCCAATTAAGTTGTGGAGATTGCCCCAACCTTGTTTGTAAAGGTTCGGTCGCCGCCTTCAAGGGCACCAATAGTGGAATCACGGCATCTCGCATTGTGTGAGGGCGTGAGGAGAATACGGTGGCCCTAGTGGCTTCTTGGGAGCATTGTGCCTCCACACCGCTCCAACGGAGACGTACTTCCCTTCAAAGGGAAGGAACTTCGGTAACACATCCTCGTCTCCACCGGCTCCACTCTTGGTTATCTCATGCCTTTACTTGTGCAAGCTTATTTGTGTTATATCCCTTGCTTGCTTGTGTGCTTGTTGTTGTTGCATCATATAGGTTGCTCACCTAGTTGCATATCTAGACAACCTACCTTGATGCAAAGTTTAATTTGGTAAAGAAAAGCTAAAAATTGTTAGTTGCCTATTCACCCCCCTCTAGTCAACTATATCGATCCTTTCAATTGGTATCAGAGCCTCGTCTTTTTATTAAGGACTTTGCCGTCCGAAGAGTATGGTTGACACCGTAGACGGTGTGGAGGAGCACTCCGGTGTGAATCCGTTCTCGTCTACGGCCGATGGGGGAACCTCGATCTCACGCGAGGAATTCAATGTGGCTTTGGACACATTGAAAACCTCCATGACGGACGAGGTTGAGAGCATGTTTAATAAATTCCTTGAAGGGCTTAAATTATCTACCGCACCGTTGAAAGTGGGTGACCCCACTAACAAGGTGACATATGCTAACCCCGACAAGGGGGAAGCTAATAGTGAAAAAGCCCCTTCCTCTAGTGGTAAGAATGGCACCGGCATCTTTGCCCATGTGGAACCTCCACCCGTGTATGGTGGACCGCTTCCCTCTACTCATTTGAATCATGCCGGTCCTCCCCCTAAGATTGTGAAAAATGAGGATTTTGATTCTTGGGTGTACCGCTTTAAGCGCCATTTGAATCATGTTAATACTAACCTTTGGAGAATCATTGAAGAAGGTTTCCATCCGCATGACCGAAGCAACTTCACGCTGAGAGAAGCCGTGGACAATCAATTCAATGAGAATGCTCTCTTCATCATCCAAGATGCAATCCCTCCCGAAGATCTTCCCTACCTCCAGCCCTATGCCATGGCCAAAGATGCTTGGCACCAAGTCGTCTCCCTCTACCGGGGGAGCGCAAGCATTCAACGCTCCAACTATGAAATGGTGCAAGATGAAGCCGACGAGTTTGCCATGAAAGAAGATGAAGAACCCCGCGAGCTTTATCGGAGAGTAACTAAACTTGCGGTCTCTCTCCGAGATCATGGAAGCAAGGACATGGATGACAATTGGATCAAGCGCAAATTCCTCAAGGCAACAATGCCTTACCACAAGGCCATGTCCTCCGTCATTTGTCAACGGCCGGACTTCCACACCTTGTCCTCAAGTGAAGTGTTGGATGAGTTTGTGGCTATGAGCATTTTGGACAAAACCGCCGACAATGCGGTGCTTCGCTCCCAAAGAGCAAAGAAGCCCAACCTTGCTTTGAAGGCCAAGGTTGTTGTGGAGGAAGAGGAAGAAGTGGAAGAAGAGGAGAGCAACCTCGAAGACACAAAGTATGCCTATCATGAACACATGGCTCTTGCTTCAAGGCAATTTTGGAGCAAGAAGAACTCAAGGCCCAACTTCAACAAGAACAACTCAAGTGGCATCAAGGGCAAGCAACACATGAGGACTTGCTTCAATTGTGGCAATGTGAGCCACTTTGTTGCGGAGTGCCCGTATGAGAAGAGAGAAGACAATGGTGGCAAGCTCATCCGGAAGGACAAAGCCAAGTCTTTCCCCAACAAGAACAACTTCACCAAGAAGACTCCTCCAAGGGCATTGGTGGTACAAGAAGAGTACAATGAGGACGATGATGATGATGAAGATGGGGAGTCGGTTGCCGTGGCCTCCGTTGCCATAGCATCTACTCCACGGGTGTCTCTCTTTGACTCACCTAATGAGAACATCACCGCCAAGTGCCTCATGGCTAAAGCCACCAATAAGGTAACCCCCAACATCAAAACTACCATCATTAATAATCCTTCATTGACGGATTGCATTGATGACCATGAGGGATCTAGTGTGGAGGAGAACGAGTTTGAGTCCTTTATGGGTAAACTCAAGGGTAAATCCAAGAAGCACTTCGTTGCTCTCTTGGAACAACTTGGTGAAGTCAATGTGATGATCGAGACTCATGAAGAAACCATATCTAAGATGGAGGGGCATAGTCGTGACTATGCCAATGAGATTTCGGAACTTTCCAATGCTCTTGGGGAAGAGCGTGGTCTTCGTTTGGCTCTTGAGGAGTCATACAACGATGATCATGCTAAACTAAAGAAAGATCTTGATCATGCTCTTGTTGTCTCTCGTGTGCTAAATTCCGAGAAAGCCAAACTTGGGATTGATCTTGCTAGACTTAAGGGGGAGTTTGAGACACTTGACAAGGCTCACAAGGCCTTGAAGGGTATTCATGCTAACCTTAAAGAGTCTCATGATCAACTCCAAGTGAAGCTAACCAAGGAGAAAGCCACCTTTCCTCATATGGTTTTAATTGATAATGCAAATGCTACTAACCCTTGTTGTGAGCATGAGCATCTTATTGAGGAGAATGCTAAGTTGAAGGAGCAACTTGAGAAAGGCCTTGTGTCATGCATACAAGGTGAGAAGAACCTCAACGACCTTTTGAGTAATCAAAAGGAAGTTGTTGCCAAGGAGGGGATTGGATTCGCACCCAAGCCCAAGAACAAGAAGAAGAATGACAAGACCAACCGACCTCCTCCTCTCAAGCAAACTTTTGTGAAGGAGGGAGAGAGTGCTCCCAAGGAGAAGAAGAACAATGCGAAGGGTGGTGTTGCCAAGAAGGGCAATGCCACCCCTCCCAACCAAGCCGGCGACTTTAACCCTTCTTATGTGTTGTGCCGTGCTAGTGATGGGCATGTTTATGCCAAATTTGTTGGTTCTCCTTATGAGTACATTGAATGGTCTATTTGGGTTCCTAAGACCCTTGTCACTAACATCAAAGGACCCATTACAAAATGGGTACCTAAATCCAAGCATTGATCTCTTGTAGGTGTTTGCTTCCGGTGGTGGATCATGGTTGCTCGATAGTGGAGCTACAAATCATATGACCGGAAGCAAGGACTTGGTGGTGGACGTTCACAAGATTCCATCTATGCCCACAAATGTCGAGTGGGGTGATGCCTCATCTTCTAAGGTATTGGGACTTGGCAAGGTTGTCATTTCTCATGATCTCACGATCGAGAAGGTCATGCTTGTTGAGTCCCTTACATACAATTTACTTTCCGTTCGTCAACTTTCAATCATGGGCTTTGCCACCTTCTTTGATATTGATACCGTGGCTCTCTTGTGGAGCAAGACTCTTAAAGTAGCCTTTGTTGGGCATGTCGAGAACGGTCTATATGTGATTAACTTCTCGGAGAGACCCACTAAGACCGCGACATGCCTAATGGCTAAAGTTGACATGGGATGGCTTTGGCATCGCCGGTTAGCCCATGTCAGTATGAGATCTTTGCAAAGTCTTCTCAAGGGGGACCATGTCCGTGTACTAACAAATGTTAGTTTTGCCAAAGATCGTGCTTGCAGTGCTTGTATCGAGGGAAAGCTACATGAGAAGGCTCACCCTCCCACGACTGTGATTTGCTCAAAGAGGCCTTTGGAGCTCCTTCACATGGATCTCTTTGGGCCTCTATCCTTTGATATTCTTGGGGGTAGAAAGTATTGCTTGGTGATTGTGGATGACTATTCAAGATACACTTGGGTATATTTCTTCAAGAGGAAGAGCGAGACCCAACAAACCGTCATTGACTTTGCAAATGAAGCTCAACGTCAACACAATGCAAAGATCTTGACAATAAGAAGTGACAACGGCACCGAGTTCAAGAACTACACCTTGGATGAGTTTCTTAGTGATGATGGGATCAAGCATCAATATTCCGCCCCATACACCCCTCAACAAAATGGTGTTGCAGAGAGGAAGAACCGGACGTTGATGGATGCGGCAAGGACCATGATGGCGGAGTTCAAGTCTCCGTACAACTTTTGGGCCGAAGCCATCAACACCGCGTGTCATGCATCAAATCGGCTCTATCTCCGCAAAGGCTTGAACAAGACCCCGTATGAGATACTCACCGGTAACAAGCCCAACCTCAAGTACTTCCGGGTGTTCGGGTGTAAGTGTTTCATTCTCAAGAAAGGTGTTCGTTTGTCCAAATTTGAGGCTAGAGCTCATGAGGGCATATTTGTTGGTTATGCTACAAACTCCCATGCTTACCGTGTTCTCAATAAGTCCACGAGACTTATTGAGGAGACATGTAACATGGAGTTTGATGAGAATAACGGCTCCCAAGTGGAGCAAAGTGGTACTTGTGATGTAGGTGATGAAATTCCTCCCCAAGCCATAAGAAGAATGGGTGTTGGTCATATCCTACCCATTGAGGAACCCCTTGTGGCCGAAGAAGAAGGACAATGCTCCACTCAAGTGGAGCCATCACCAACCCAAGACCCACACGCTTCCGAAGAACATAGTGAAGGCCCTCAACCTTGTGAACAAGACCAAGGGCAAGATCAACCTCAAGATGGTGGTGAACCACCAAATGATGCCCAAGGTCAAGTTCTCCCCCTCGAGCAAGTTCAAGATCACGAGCAAGCTCAAGATCAAGAACAAGCTCATGACGACGCTCAAGATGATCAAGTGACCCCTCCTCGTCTATCTTCCGAGGAGGAATTGGAGCGTCGTGCCGCCAAGATCGCTTCCAAGCTCACCACCAAAGGTCATCTCATGGAGAATGTGGTTGGAAGCCTAATAAAGGGGGTAAGCACTCGTAGACAATTAGCAAACTATTATGAACATCATGCGTTTGTTTCTTGTGTCGAACCCCAAAAGGTTTATGAAGCGCTCGAGGATCCGGATTGGCTCAATGCCATGCATGAAGAACTCAACAACTTCGAGCACAACCAAGTATGGAAACTTGTGCCAAGGCCATCCGGAGATCATAATGTCATTGGAACCAAGTGGATATTCAAGAACAAGCAAGATGCTCATGGGATCATTGTTCGCAACAAGGCTCGTTTGGTGGCACATGGCTACTCCCAAGTCGAGGGTATCGACTACGGTGAAACCTTTGCCCCCGTTGCTCGCCTTGAGTCCATTCGTTTGTTGATTGCTTATGCTTCTCATCATAATTTCACTTTGCAACAAATGGATGTGAAGAGTGCTTTTCTTAATGGTCCCATAAATGAGTTGGTGTATGTCAAACAACCCCCCGGGTTCGAAGATCCCTATTTCCCCGATCATGTGTACCAACTCCACAAGGCGCTCTATGGCCTTAAACAAGCCCCACGTGCGTGGTATGAGCATCTTACGGAGTTGTTACAAGATCGTGGATTCGAAATCGGGAAAATTGACCCCACTCTTTTTACTAAGAAGGTCAAAGGGGAGTTGTTTGTGTGCCAACTATATGTTGATGATATTATCTTTGGTTCTCCTAACAAAGCTTTCAATGAAGAATTTGCCGCTCTCATGACTTCAAAGTTCAAGATGTCTATGATGGGAGAGTTGAAGTTCTTTCTCGGGTTCGAAATCAAGCAAAGAAGAGAAGGAACCTTCATCAACCAAGCCAAATACACTCAATACATGCTCAAGAGATTCAAGTTAAGCGATGTCAAGCCGGCCTCCACTCCAATGCCCACCAAGTGCCAACTTGACATTGATCCCAATGGTAAAGCGGTGGATCAAAAGGTATATCGCTCCATGATTGGCTCCTTGCTTTACCTTTGTGCATCTAGACCGGATATCATGTTGAGTGTGGGACTTTGTGCACGGTTTCAAGCCGCACCAAAGGAAAGTCACTTTGTGGCTGTCAAGCGAATCTTTCGATATTTGGCTCATACCCCAAACTTTGGCTTATGGTATCCAAGAGGAGCTACATTTGATCTTTTGGGTTATACAGATACAGATTGGGCAGGAGACAAAGTGGATCGGAAGTCCACCTCCGGAGGGTGCCAATTACTTGGTTGCTCTCTAGTGAGTTGGTCTTCGAAGAAGCAAAGTTGTGTGTCTCTCTCATCCACCGAAGCAGAGTATGTGGCTGCCGGTAGCTGTTGTGCTCAACTCCTATGGATGAGGCAAACCTTGAAGGATTACGGTGTCACTTGTGACGAAGTGCCTCTTTGGTGTGACAATGAAAGTGCCATCAAGATCTCTCTCAACCCGGTGCAACACTTCAAGACGAAGCACATTGAGATTCGGTATCATTTCATCCGGGATCATATTAGGCGAAGGGAGATCAAGCTCAAGTATGTCAACACTCATGATAACCTTGCAGATATTTTCACGAAGCCGTTGGATGAAGCAAGATTTCGCGAGTTAAGGCATGAGCTAAATATCATCGATTCGAGCAATGTGGTTTGAACCTGTGCACACCCTACCATACTCTTCATGCTCTCTTGTCTAGGTGTAGGCATGGACATAGGGGGAGTGTTGTTCTCTCAATGAACTCTCCCTCCCCCCATAATGCATAAACTAATCTCACTCTTTCACATTAGCCATTTTTTATGGTACTTGTGCTTCAAAGACGAGTTTTGGTCATGGACCCAAGGTTAAAATCTTCGCAGTGCCATACCTTGTTAACTCAAACATAGGTGGCCTCGGCCACCGCCCCTCTCTTGTAGAGGTGTGTCTTCTGTCCTCTTGCTAGTTCTCTTTAAGTGGTCTTTGGTTTTCTCTTCTTGCCCTTGTCGTTTCTCTGTCTTATGAGCCGTGTTTTTAAGGGTTTAGTAGTGATGAGCACTGGGCGGTACTACCGCTGGTGGTGCGCGGTACTACCGCTTACGATGTTAAGCGGTACTACCGCCCACCACCACGGTACTACCGCTAGGGGGCGGGCTCAGGGGGTTAAGTCGTGGGCAGGGGCTGTTTTTCTCCCCCATACCCATTTGCTTCGTTCCCCTGCTCCTGTTCTTCTCTCCAGCGCCACCACGCCGCGGGAGGGCTCCGGCGGCTCTCCGTCTCCGGGCCGTTCCTCTCCATTTCCTTCGGTGGAGTCGATCCCCACCTCGTCCTCGTGCCACGAATGCCGGTATTGCCCCCGTTCCTTTTCTCTTCTTGTCTAGATTTCAGATCTAGCATTTTAGGGGCAATGGTGGTTGCATCTCTAGAATTTTGGCCAAATCTAGGCTTGAGTAGGTTGGAGAAGGCAACTAGACTCTTTGGATTGAAGTTTGGTAGGATTATTTTTGAATTTGGCATCCCCGGTAGTGCCGGATCTGACAACGGCAGTAGGGATCCACCATGCCCCGTCTCGGGCGGTACTACCGCCCATCTCGAGCGGTACTACCGCGCGAGCGGCACTAAGCAGTACTACCGCCCTTCGTGAGCGGTACTACCGCTCGAGCGGTACTGCCACTGTGCAGGCGCGGTACTACCGCCGGATGCCCAGTTCCATCATTCTCTACCACATTTTGATCCAATTCTGCCGTGTTTATTTGGTTTTGATTGTTCTTTCTGGTTGTTTCTTGTGTCCGTATGTTTGGTTCCAGGTGATGAACATCCTGAGCAGCAAGTCCGCCGTGTCAACCCCAATCGTGCCACGTCGAAGCGCTACCGCACTTCTGAGATTGAAGGTGGTTCCTCCAGTGCTCCACCGCCGCCAATGGGCGCTTCCTCAAGCGCGGATCCTCCATCCAATAAGAAGTAGCCTGCCAACAGGCCAAAGCCAAGTGGCAAGAGAGTGTCAGAGATGTCGTCCAAGGAATTCTGAACCAGGCGTCGCCGCAACTCATATGCAGAGGACCAAGAACCCAACTTTGTCAATCGCCCGTTCTGGAACCGGTTTCAGTATGCCACATATTTTGAGGTGATCAAGGCCAAGAAGAATCTCTTTGTCCACGTTCATTCCATCAACACGGATGCCATGGAGAAGGATCCGGAGTACTTTGGTGAAGCCCGTCAGATGTGCACTCAGTTGAACATTCTCAGGATCATGCAGTTCAACAAAGACTTTGATGCAAAGATGTTGGCCCAGTTCTATGCCACGGTTCATCTAGGGACAGATGCAGACAGGACTCTGACATGGATGACTAATGGGAAGGTTCTATCTGTCAAGTGGAAGGCCTTCATGGAGTTACTTCATGTGGTAGATGAAGGGCTCGAGACTCCCATGGGTTTCCGTCCTCACCGCAATGCTACCTCCACTCACAAGCAAGCCCTCTGGCCCTACTGCACTGCGAAGGTCAACCCTGAAACTAAGAAGATTACCTATGAGCTGCCTGCCTTTCTAGACATCCTTCACCGTATCTTCCGCGAGACTCTCTTCCCTCGCATCGGGAATCTGGACCAGGTTCATTCCTATCTTGTGGACATGCTTCTCTTCTGCCAGCAGGAGAAGGAAGCAAATACTGGCGAGTCCCTAGACATCTCACATGTCATGTGGTCTGAGCTTGTTTCTGCTGTGTCTGAGCGCAAGTGCCCGATTTACGGTCCTTACATCATGTTGCTCATTGAGAAGGCATGGAGCACCTATCCTGAGGAGGTGCTGGAAACTGGAGAGCTGGTGTCTCATGAGATCAAGCGTCTGAGGAAGAAGGACAATTGGGGCACCTCCATTCCTCAAACTGGGGCCCCACCTTCTGCTGCTGCCATGGAGACCGAGGGCGAGGCTGCTGCTGCTGATACAGATGATGAGTATGTGCTCTCCGATGAGTTTGTGCCTTCTGGAGCAGAGCCCTCTTGGGCAAAGAAGCTCAAGCTCAAGATGAAGAAGCTCTTCTGCATGGAGTCTCACGGTCAGTACATGACTCATGTGGCTGAGAAGAAGGCCAGGGGACGTCACAAGGAGCTTATGCGTCAGTTGGGTGCGACAGTCACCAGCGGATCTGAGGGTCAGATCACTGAGGAGGAGGAGTGGGTCCAGCAGCACTGTCAGTGGACTGATTCCGATGCTGAGCAGTTCCCGACCGAGGAAGGTGGTGCAGGCGATCACATGGAGATCTGATGTTCGAGATTCTCAGCATGCTCTCACCTGGAGCCGTAGGAGCACTCTTTGCCCCTTTTGGTGTCTCGATGCCAAAGGGGGAGAGAGTTTAGGGATGCTTTGCGTCGTGTTCTGTGTCGTTGTGTCGTTGTGTTTTCTACCTTGCTACCATTTGCTTTGCTTTGTTTGGTTTGTGTTCTGTGAGACCTAAGTTCTAGACATATGGTGTGAGACATATGCTGCCCTATCTCTATCGTATTATTATCTTTGTCTCTAGTCATTTGGTATCTTATGAGTTGCATTCTTATTATGTTATATATATACTCTGGTCTCATAGATCTTGCTTAGATTGTTGGTCTCTAAAATACAGGGGGAGTGTTGATCCTAGTATGTGTGTCGTGCATTCCAAAGCACTCATCTTGATGGCACACATCTAGGGGGAGCCCTTCTCTATTTTAGAGATGTGGGGTTTGCTTATGCCCGTAATCTTTCTCCTTTCATGCAAATCATGTATTGTCATCAATCCACCAAAAAGGGGGAGATTGTAAGGGCATTTTTAGCCCTAAGGTGTTTTGGTGATTGATGACAATGCTTTTGCGGACTAATCGTGTGCACTAAGTTTTTCAGAGATTCATCCTTTGGCACGAGACGATTTCCTCCCCACGGAGTTTGAAGCGAAGACGGTGTAGTCTTTTCGATTCAGTGTGGTGGACTAGTTTCATAGGGATCACCGTACTATCAAGAGGGGGTCCGCTTTGGAAAGGCTAGGGTGGAATAATCACGTACACATCATTTGCACACCCTCCGAGCCTCTCCGCTTCAATGGAGTGCTCGATCTTATCCTCTTTGCGTTTTCTCTGGTCTAAGCGGTAGTACCACGGGCCAGAGCGGTAGTACCGCTTGGGTGCTACAAGCGGCAGTACCGCTCCACAGCGGTAGTACCGCTTGTAGCCCCCAGCCGTAGTACCGCTCCGGCTTTGTGTTAGTGCCACCTCGATTCGAGGCCTCTTTTTTTCGTGTCAGGTTTTATGGCACTAGCCACGGCAGGGGAGGCGGCAGTACCGCTCCCGAGCGGTAGTACCGCGAGGGGGAGCGGTAGTACCGCCTAGGCAGTTAAGCGGTAGTACCGCTGGTCGAGCGGTAGTACCGCTTGGGTTGTTAAGCGGTAGTACCGCTCTCCCAGCGGTAGTACCGCTCTCTGCAGGGCTGGTGGGGGGTAACGGTTGGTTTGTTCCCCCCCCCCACTATAAAAGGGTGTCTTCTTCCCCAATGTTGACCTACCTCTTCCCCCAAAAGCTCCATTGTTGCTCCAAGCTCCATTTTCGCCCGATCTCTCTCCCTAGCCAATCAAACTTGTTGATTTGCTCAGGATTTGTTGAGAAGGCCCCGATCTACACTTCCACCAAGAGAAATTTGATTCCCCCACTAATCCCTAGCGGATCTTGTTACTCTTGGGTGTTTGAGCACCATAGACGGTTGAGGTCACCGTGAAGCCATAGTCCATTGTGGTGAAGCTTCGTGGTGTCGTTGGGAGCCTCCAATTAAGTTGTGGAGATTGCCCCAACCTTGTTTGTAAAGGTTCGGTCGCCGCCTTCAAGGGCACCAGTAGTGGAATCACGGCATCTCGCATTGTGTGAGGGCGTGAGGAGAATACGGTGGCCCTAGTGGCTTCTTGGGGAGCATTGTGCCTCCACACCGCTCCAACGGAGACGTACTTCCCTTCAAAGGGAAGGAACTTCGGTAACACATCCTCGTCTCCACCGGCTCCACTCTTGGTTATCTCGTGCCTTTACTTGTGCAAGCTTATTTGTGTTATATCCCTTGCTGACTTGTGTGCTTGTTATTGTTGCATCATATAGGTTGCTCACCTAGTTGCATATCTAGACAACCTACCTTGATGCAAAGTTTAATTTGGTAAAGAAAAGCTAAAAATTGTTAGTTGCCTATTCACCCCCCTCTAGTCAACTATATCGATCCTTTCAATATTGAAAATGTTTACTTTGAGATTCCTTCGGGTATGATAGAGAAACCGCTAGCTAATCCCTTTGCAGGAGATGGAACATTACATCCCGATTTACACCTTATCTTTGTGGATGAAGTTTGTGGATTATTTAAGCTTGCAGGTATTCCCGATGATGTTGTTAAGAGGAAGGTCTTCCCTTTATCTTTGAAGGGAGACGCGTTGACATGGTATAGGCTATGTGATGATACGGGATCTTGGAACTATAAACAATTGAAGTTGGAATTTCACCAGAAGTTCTATCATATGCATCTTGTTCATCGTGATCGTAATTACATATATAATTTTTGGCCTCGCGAAGGAGAAAGCATCGCTCAAGCTTGGGGGAGGCTTAAGTCAATGTTATATTCATGCCCCAATCGTATGAGCTCTCAAGAGAAATGATTATTCAAAAATTTTATGCTCGGCTTTCTGACAACAATCACACCATGCTCGATACTTCTTGTGCTGGTTCTTTTATGATGAAGACTATTGAATTCAAGTGGGACTTATCGGAAAGAATTAAACGCAACTCTGAAGATTGGGGTTCCGACGATGGTAAGGAGTCAGGTATGACACCTAAGTTTGATTGTGTTAAATCTTTTATGGATACCGATGCTTTTCGTGAATTTAGCACTAAATATGGACTTGACTCTGAGATAGTAGCTTCTTTCTGTGAATATTTTGCTACTCACGTTGATCTCCCTAAGGAGAAGTGGTTTAAATATAATCCTCCCACTGAAGTAAAAGTAGTTGCACCTATTATAGTTGAAGAAAAGACTATTACTTATAATGATCCTATTGTTCCTACTACTTATGTTGAGAAACCACTTTTCCCTATTAGGATAAAGGATCATGCTAAAGCTTCAACTGTTGTTCGTAAGAGTAATACTAGAACATATACACCTCTTGGGCAAATTAAAGTTGAACCTAGTATTGCTATGGTTAAAGATCTCTTGGATGATAATATAGATGGGCATGTTATTTACTTCTATGGTGAAGCTGCTAATATTGCTAGACCATATGCTAAGATACGTAGACCTATTGTAGGCATGCCTTTTATTTATGTTAAAATAGGAGATCATTGTTATCATGGCTTATGTGATATGGGTGCTAGTGCTAGTGCAATACCTTTTTCCTTATATGAAGAAATTATGCATGATATCGCACCCGCTGAGTTAGAAGATATTGATGTTACAATTAAGCTTGCCAATAGAGATACCATTTCACCATTTGGGATTGTTAGAGATGTTGAAGTCTTGTGTGGGAAAGTAAAATACCCTGCTGATTTTCTTGTTCTTGGTTCCCCACAAGATAGCTTTTGCCCCATAATATTTGGTAGACCCTTCTTGAATACTGTTAATGCTAGGATTGATCGCAAAAAGGATGTTGTTACAATTGGCTTAGGGGATATGGAACATAAATTTAATTTTTCTAAATTCCATAGACAACCTCATGATAAAGAATTGCCTAGCAAGGATGAAATTATTGGTCTTGCTTCTATTGCCGTGCCTCCTACTGATCCTTTAGAACAATATTTGCTAGACCATGAAAATGATATGTTTATGAACGAAAGAAGGGAAATAGATGAAGTATTCCTTAAACAGGGTCATGTTCTGAAACACAACTTGCCTGTTGAAATCCTAGGGGATCCTCCTCCACCCAAGGGTGACCCCGTGTTTGAGCTCAAACCTTTACCTGATAATCTTAAATATGCTTATCTTGATGAAAAGAAGATATATCCTATTATTATTAGTGCTAACCTTTCTGAGTAGGAAGAGGAAAGATTATTGAAAACTCTGAAGCAGCACCGTTCTGCTATTGTATATACTCTGGATGATCTTAAGGGCATTAGTCCCACTCTATGCCAACACAAAATTAAATTGGACGAAGGTGCCAAACCAGTTAGAGATCATCAACGACGATTAAATCCTAAAATGAAAGAAGTGGTAAGAAAGGAGATACTAAAGCTCCTTGAGGTGGGTATAATTTATCCCGTTGCTGATAGTGATTAGGTAAGTCATGTCCATTGCGTCCCTAAGAAGGGAGGAATTACTGTTGTTCCTAATCATAAAGATGAATTGATTCCACAAAGAACAATTACAGGTTATAGGATGGTAATTGATTTTCGTAAATTAAATAAAGCTACTAAGAAAGATCATTACCCTTTACCTTTTATTGATCAAATGCTAGAAAGACTATCCAAACATACACATTTCTTCTTTCTAGATGGTTATTCTGGTTTCTCTCAAATACCTGTGTCGGCGGAGGATCAATCCAAAACTACTTTTACTTGCCCTTTCGGTACTTTTGCTTATAGACGTATGCCTTTTGGTTTATGTAATGCACCTGCTACCTTTTAAAGATGCATGATGGCTATATTTTCTGACTTTTGTGAAAAGATCTGTGAGGTATTCATGGATGACTTCTACTTTTATGGATCCTCTTTTGATGATTGCCTGAGCAACCTTGATCGACTTTTGCAGAGATGTGAAGACACTAGTCTCGTCTTGAATTGGGAAAAGTGTCACTTTATGGTTAATGAAGGCATTGTCTTGGGGCATAAAATTTCTGAAAGAGGTATTGAAGTTGATAAAGCTAAGGTTGGCGCTATTGAAAAGATGCCGTGTCCCACGGACATCAAAGGTATAAGAAGTTTCCTTGGTCATGCCGGTTTTACAGGAGGTTCATGAAGGACTTTTCTAAAATCTCTAGGCCTCTGACTAATCTATTGCAAAAAGATATTCCTTTTGTTTTCGATGATGATTGTGTAGAAGCGTTTGAAATACTTAAGAAAGCTTTGATCACTGCACTCATTGTTCAGCCACCTGATTGGAATTTACCCTTTGAAATTTGTGTGATGCTAGTGATTATGCTGTAGGTGCTGTTCTAGGGCAAAGAGTTGATAAGAAACTAAATGCTATTCAATATGCTAGTAAAACTCTAGACACTGCTTAGAGAAATTATGCTACTACTGAAAAAGAATTCTTAGCAGTTGTATTTGCATGTGATAAGTTCAGACCTTACATTGTTGATTCTAAAGTAACTATTCACACTGATCATGCTGCTATTAAATATCTTATGGAAAAGAAAGATGCTAAACCTAGAATTATTAGATGGGTTCTCCTGCTCCAAGAATTTGATTTGCATATTATTGATAGAAAGGGAGCTGAGAACCCCGTTGCAGACAACTTGTCTAGGTTAGAGAATGTTCTTGATGACCCACTACCTATTGATGATAGCTTCCCTGATGAACAATTAGCGGTCATTAATGCTTCTCGTACTGCTCCATGGTATGCTGATTATGCTAATTACATTGTTGCTAAATTTATACCACCTAGTTTCACATACCAGCAAAAGAAAAAGTTCTTTTATGATTTAAGACATTACTTCTGGGATGACCCACACCTTTATAAAGAAGGAGTAGATGGTGTTATTAGACGTTGTGTATCTAAGCATGAACAGGAACAGATCCTATGCAAGTGTCACTCCGAACCATATGGAGGACACCACGCTGGAGATAGAACTGCACATAAGGTATTGCAATCCAGTTTTTATTGGCCTACTCTCTTCAAAGATGCTCTTAAGTTTGTCTTGTCTTGTGATGAATGTCAAAGAATTGGTAATATTAGTAGACGTCAAGAAATGCCTATGAATTATTCTCTTGTTATTGAACCATTTGATGTTTGGGGCTTTGATTATATGGGACCTTTTCCTGCCTCTAATGGATATACACATATTTTAGTTGCTGTTGATTACGTTACTAAGTGGGTAGAAGCTATTCCAACTAGTAGTGCTGATCATAACACCTCTATTAAGATGCTTAAATAAGTTATTTTTCCGAGGTTTGGAGTCCCTAGATACTTAATGACTGATGGTGGTTCACATTTTATTCATGGTGCCTTTCGTAAAATGCTTGCTAAGTATGATGTTAATCATAGAATTGCATCTCCTTATCACCCGCAGTCTAGTGGACAAGTAGAATTGAGCAATAGAGAGCTCAAATTAATTTTGCAACAGACTGTTAATAGATCTAGAAAGAATTGGTCTAAGAAACTTGATGATGCATTGTGGGCCTATAGAACTGCATATAAAAATCCTATGGGTATGTCTCCGTATAAGATGGTTTATGGAAAAGCATGTCACTTACCTCTCGAACTTGAACATAAGGCATATTGGGCCATTAAAGAGCTCAACTATGATTTCAAACTTGCCGGTGAGAAGAGGTTATTTGACATTAGCTCACTTGATGAATGGAGAACCCAAGCCTACGAGAATGCCAAGCTGTTTAAAGAAAAAGTTAAAAGATGGCATGACAAAAGAATACAAAAGCGTGAGTTTAACGTATGTGATTATGTGTTGCTATTCAACTCTCGTTTAAGATTTTTTGCAGGAAAACTCCTCTCTAAATGGGAAGGTCCTTACGTTATCGAGGAGGTCTATCGTTCCGGTGCCATAAAAATCAACAACTTCGGAGGCACAAATCCGAAGGTGGTGAACGGTCAAAGAATCAAACATTATATCTCAGGTAATCCTATAAATGTTGAAACTAATATTATTGAAAGCGTAACACCGGAGGAATACATAAGGGACATTTTCCAGAACGTTTCAGACTTCGAAAAGGATAGGTATGTGGTACGGTAAGTAAACCGACTCCAAAACAGTTCCCATAGGAATTTTTCTCCGTTTTGGAATATTTAAGAATTTAGGATAGAAAGAAGTAGTCCGGGAAGTGCACGAGGCCTCCACGAGGGTGGAGGGCGCTCCCACCCTTACTGGGCGCGCCCCCTGTCTCGTGGACACCTCGTGTGCTCTCCGGACTCCGTTTTCTTGCACAATACTTCTTTTGGTCGGTAACAATTCATTATATAATCTCCCGAAGGTTTTGACCACCGTATCACGCAAAAATCTTCTATCTTTGTTTCGAGTTGCTTCTGCCGCAGATTAGAACAATATGTCGTCCCAGGATTCGGAGGGAGAAAGCTATGTGGCTGATTACCTTGCAGACCCTAAGGTCTACGGGGACTTCGAGCATTGTGGCTGGACAACAAAGGAAGAAGAAGACTATGAACCTAAGAGAAGGGAGAAGACGAGCTCAGATGAAGATGAAGTCCCGTTACCCCAACCGGGGGACATGCATGTGGAGTTTAAAAAGTCAAGCCTCCCTGATAAGGCAAAGAAACCCAAGATCGAGTTTATCCCTTTTCGTCTCTTGTAGGAAAATAAACAGGAACTATGCAAAAGGATATTAAGCCTTGAGCGGGAGATCGATGATCTAAGGGAGAAAAATGCCATTCTCAAGCGCAAATTAAGGAAGAAACCTACATCATCAACAACTCTTCCTTCTTCACCACCTCCGAAGACATAATCACATGGGTATGGGCACTCCCCTTGGAAATTGCCAAGCTTGGGGAGGTGCCCCGGTATGGTATCACCATCACACTCCTATCTTTATCGTTTTACTTAGTAATATCTTGATCTAGTAGAATAAAGTTTTGGTATGAAGTAGTTTTGAGTTTTGCTTTGTGACCTCTCTATGTAATCGAGTCCGTGAGCTATATAATAAAGATTAGTGTTGAGTCAAGGGCTTTGCTATCTTGCTATGATCTTGAGAAAATAGAAAGAATAAAAAAGGAAATAAAGGGTTCATACTGATCTTATGGATAGTAATGACTTCACATATAAAGAGTATGAGGCATAAAAGTTGTTGAAAGTTGACAAACATAGTTTTGGTCATCGTTGCAATTGATAGGAAGTAATAAAGAAAGAGAGGTTTTCACATATAAATATACTATCTTGGACATCTTTTATAATTGTGAGCACTCATTAAAGTATGGCATGCTAAAGAGTTGATGTTGGACAAGGAAGACAACGTAATGGGTTATGTTTTCTCACATCTTAGTTAAAGTATATTGTCATGGATCGTCCAACATGTTGAGCTTGCCTTTCCCCCTCATGCTAGCCAAAATTCCTTGAACCAAGTAGAGATACTACTTGTGCTTCCAAATATCCTTAAAACCAGTTTTGCCATGAGAGTCCACCATACCTACCTATGGATTGAGTAAGATCCTTAAAGTAAGTTGTCATCGGGGCAAACAATAAAAATTGCTCTCTAAATATGTATGACTTATTAATGTGGGAGAAAATAAGCTTTATACGATCGTGTGATATGGAAGTAATAAAAGCGACGGACTACATAATAAAGGTTCATATCACAAGTGGCAATATAAAGTGACGTTCTTTTGCATTAAGATTTTGTGCATCCAACCCTGAAAGCGCATGACAACCTCTGCTTCCCTCTGCGAAGGGCCTATCTTTTACTTTATGTCTTTTACATTATGCAAGAGTCAAGGTGATCTTCACCTTTCCCTTTTTCATTTTATCCTTTGGCAAGCACCTCGTGTTGGAAAGATCCTGATATATATATATATATATATATATATATATATATATATATATATATCAAATTGGATGTAAGTTAGCATGACCTATTATTGTTGACATCACCCAAAGGTGAATACGTTGGGAGGCAAAATTATAAGCCCCTATCTTTCTCTGTGTCCGATTAAAACTCCATAACCACAAGTATTGCGTGAGTGTTAGCAATTGTAGAAGACTATATGATAGTTGAGTATGTGGACTTGCTGAAAAGCTCTATTCTTGACTCTTTCCGATGTTATGATAAATTGCAATTGCTTCAATGACTGAGATTATAGTTTGTTAGTTCTCAATGAAGTTTCTGAACCATACTTGACATTGTGAATAGATTGTTACTTGAGCATAAGAAATCATATGACAAAATCTATATATGTTGTTGTTATAAGATTGATGATGATGCTCTCATGTCTGTATTTTATTTTTATCGACACCTCTATCTCTAAACATGTGGACATATTTTTCGATATCGGCTTCCGCTTGAGGACAAGCAAGTCCTAAGCTTGGGGGAGTTGATACGTCCATTTTGCATCATGCTTTTATATCGATATTTATTGCATTATGGACTGCTATTACACATTATGTCACAATACTTATGGCTATTCTCTCTTATTTTACAAGGTTTATCATGAAGAGGGAGAATGCCGGCAGCTGGGATTCTGGCTGGGAAAGGAGCAAATATTGGAAACCTATTCTGCACAGCTCCAAAAGTCCTGAAACTCCACGAAAGTCATTTTTGGAATTATTAAGAATTATTGAGCAAAGAAAGTACCAGAGGGGCTCTCTTCTGCTATATGAAGGCTTTTACCCTGGAAAAAAAATCATAAGCAAGCTTTCGGGACGAAACTCCGCCGCCACGAGGCGGAACCTTGGCGGAACCAATCTAGGGCTCCAGCGGAGCTGTTCTGCCGGGGAAACTTCCCTCCAGGAGGGGGAAATCATCACCGTCGTCATCACCAACGATCCTCTCATCGGGAGGGGGTCAATCTCCATCAACATCTTTACCAGCACCATCTCCTCTCAAAACCCTAGTTCATCTCTTGTATCCAATCTTGTATCAAAACCACAAATTGGCACTTGTGGGTTGCTAGTAGTGTTGATTACTCCTTGTAGTTGATGCTAATTGGTTTATTTGGTGGAAGATCATATGTTCAGATCCTTAATGCATATTAATACTCCTCTGATCATGAACATGAATATGCTTTGTGAGTAGTTACGTTTGTTCCTGAGGACATGGGTGAAGTCTTGCTATTAGTAGTCATGTGAATTTGGTATTCGTTCGATATTTTGATGAGATGTATGTTGTCTCTCCTCTAGTGGTGTCATGTGAACGTCGACTACATGACACTTCACCATTATTTGGGCCTAGAGGAAGGCATTGGGAAGTAATAAGTAGATGACGGGTTGCTAGAGTGACATAAGCTTAAACCCTAGTTTATGCGTTGCTTCGTAAGGGGCTGATTTGGATCCACTAGTTTCATGCTATGGTTAGGTTTACCTTAATACTTCTTTTGTAGTTGCGGACGCTTGCAATAGGGGTTAATCATAAGTGGGATTCTTGTCCAAAAAAGGGCAGTACCCAAGCACCGGTCCACCCATGATGTCTACTACATAACCTTCTTCTTGTAGACGTTGTTGGGCCTGCAAGTGCACAGGTTTGTAGGACAGTAGCAAATTTCCCTCAAGTGGATGACCTAAGGTTTATCAATCCGTGGGAGGCGTAGGATGAAGATGGTCTCTCTCAAACAACCCTGCAACCAAATAACAAAGAGTCTCTTGTGTCCCCAACACACCCAATACAATGGTAAATTGTATAGGTGCACTAGTTCGGCGAAGAGATGGTGATACAAGTGCAATATGGATGGTAGATATAGGTTTTTGTAATCTGAAAATATAAAAACAGCAAGGTAACTAATAATAAAAGTGAGTGTAAAGGGTATTGCAATGCTAGGAAACAAGGCCTAAGGTTCATACTTTCACTAGTGCAAGTTCTCTCAACAATAATAACATAATTGGATCATATAACTATCCCTCAACATGCAACAAACAGTCACTCCAAAGCCACTAATAGCGGAGAACAAACGAAGAGATTATGGTAGGGTACGAAACCACCTCAAAGTTATTCTTTCGGATCAATCTATTCAAGAGTTCGTACTAGAATAACACCTTAAGACACAAATCAACCAAAACCCTAATGTCACCTAGATACTCCATTGTCACCTCAAGTATCCGTGGGCATGATTATACGATATGCATCACACAATCTCAGATTCATCTATTCAACCAACACAAAGTACTTCAAAGAGTGCCCCAAAGTTTCTACCGGAGAGTCAAGACGAAAACGTGTGCCAACCCCTATGCATAGGTTCATGGGCGGAACTCGCAAGTTGATCACCAAAACATACATCAAGTGAATCAATAGAATACCCCATTGTCACCACGGGTATCCCATGCAAGGCATACATCAAGTGTTCTCAAATCCTTAAAGACTCAATCTGATAAGATAACTTCAAAGGGAAAACTCAATTCATTACAAGAGAGTAGAGGGGGAGAAACATCATAAGATCCAACTATAATAGCAAAGCTTGCGATACATCAAGATCGTGCCAAATCAAGAACACGAGAGAGAGATCAAACACATAGCTACTGGTACATACCCTCAGCCCCAAGGGTGAACTACTCCCTCCTCGTCATGAAGAGCGCCGGGATGATGAAGATGGCCACCGGTGAGGGATCCCCCCTCCGGCAGGCTGCCGGAACGGGCTCCCGAGAGGTTTTTGGTGGCTACAGAGGCTTGCGGCGTCGGAACTCCAGATATATTGTTCGTCTTCGATGGTTTTAGGGTATATGGGAACTTACTTGAAGGATCTTACTCAATCCATAGGTAGGTATGGTGGACTCTCATGGCAAAACTGGGTTTAAGGATATTTGGAAGCACAAGTAGTATCTCTACTTGGTGCAAGGAATTTGGGCTAGCATGAGGGGGAAAGGCAAGCTCAACATGTTTGAATGATCCATGACGATATACTTTAACTGAGATGTGAGAAAACATAACCCATTACGTTGTCTTCCTTGTCCAACATCAACTCTTTAGCATGTCATACTTAATGAGTGCTCACAATTATAAAAGATGTCTAGGATAGTATATTTATATGTGAAATCTCTCTTCCTTCAATATTCTTTCATGAATTGTTCAAACGACCAATACAATGCTTGCTAACCTTCAATAAATTTACAACCTCTACTTCTTAGATGTGAAGTCATTACTCCCCATGGGATAAGGAAATGAAACATATATAGTTTCAGATTTATGACATTCAACTCATTCAACCATTTACTCATAGGATATAAGTGAAGCACACGAGTAAATGACAAACTACTCCAAAAAGATATAGGTGAAGGTCAATGAGTAGCTAAATAATTATGTAACTACGTGAAGACTCTCTCTCATCTAAGAATTTCAGATCTTGGTATTTTATTCAAACAGCAAGCAAAGAAAAATAAAATGACATTGCAAGGATAGCACAACTCATGTAAAGAAGCAAAAACTTAGGCTCAACCGATACTAACCGATAGTTGTTGAAGAAGAAAGGTGGGATGCCAACCGGGGCATCCCCAAGCTTAGATGCTTGAGACTTCTTGACATATTATCTAGGGATGCCTTGGGCATCCCCAAGCTTGAGATTTTGTGTCTCCTTAATTCCTATCATATCACGGTCTCCCTAAATCTCAAAAGCTTCATCCACACAAAACTCAACAAGGACTCGTGAGATAAGTTAGTATAAACCAATGCAAAAACCATATCATTTTCTACCATAACAAATCACCAAAATTATTATTCAACATTGCATACTAAATGTCTCTGCATATTTAATACTCATATCCTCAAATAGAATCATTAAACAAGCAAACATATGCAAACCATGCAAACATAACAGCAATCTGCCAAAACAGTACAGTCTATAAAGAATGCAAGATTCATCATACTTCCCTAACTCAAAAAATTATGAAAGAAAATTCCCACTGTAGTAAATTTATCAGAGCTTATTATTCAAAAGGTTTCAATATTCTATCACATTCTGACTTTTCTAAGAAATTTTTGCAACAGCGGTAAACTTTCTATTTTGAAACAGCAACATGTATACTTGCAAAATAAGCATGGTAAAGGCTATCCTTGACATTTTTATTGAAAATATAGATGCAAAACATTATTCTAAATAAAATCAATCAAATACTAACAAGAGAAAATGACGCTCCAAGCAAAACACATATCATGTGGTGAATAAAAATATAGCTCCAAGTAAAGTTACCGATGAACGAAGACGAAAGAGGGGATGCCTTTCGGGGCATCCCCAAGCTTAGGCTCTTGGTCATCCTTGAATATTACCATGGGGTGCCTTGGGCATCCCCAAGCTTAGGCTCTTGCCACTCCTTATTCCATAGTCCATCGAATCTTTACCCAAAACTTGAAAACTTCACAACACAAAACTCAACAGAAAACTCGTAAGCTCCGTTAGCAAAAGAAAACGAAACACCACTTCAAGGTACTATAATGAACTCATTATTTATTTTTATTGGTGTCAAACCTACTGTATTCCAACTTCTCTATGGTTTATGAACTAGTTTACTAGCCATAGAGTCATCAAAATAAGCAAACAACACACGAAAAACAGAATCTGTCAAAAAACAGAACAGTCTGTAGTAATCTGTAACTAACGCAAACTTCTGGAACTCCAAAAATTCTACCAAAATAGGACGACCTGGATAATTTGATTATGATCTGCTGCAATTGGAATCAGTATTTTATCACGTTCTGGTGATTTTAAACAATTATTTTCGTGGACAGAAAGTTTTTGGAATTTTCAGCAAGATCAAATAATTATCATCCAAGAAGATCCTATAGGTCTTACTTGGCACAAACACTAATTAAAACATAAAACTACATCTAACCAGAGGCTAGATGATTTATTTATTACTAAACAGAAACAAAAAGGAAGGAACAAAAATAAAGTTGGGTTGCCTCCCAACAAGCGCTATCGTTTAACGCCCCTAGCTAGGCATGATGATTTCAATGATGCTCACATAAAAGATAGAATTGAAACATAACGGGAGCATCATGAAGCATATGACTAGAACATTTAAGTCTAACCCTCTTCCTATGCATAGGGATTTTGTGAGCAAATAACTTATGGGAACAATAATCAACTAGCATAGGAAGGCAAAACAAGTAAATCTTCAAGATTTTCAACACATAGAGAGGAAACTTGATATTATTGCAATATGTAGAAGCATATGTTCCTCCCTCATAATAATTTTCAGTAGCATCATGAATGAATTCAACAATATAACCAGCACCTAAAGCATTCTTTTCATGCCACAAGCATAGAAATTTTATTACTCTCCACATAAGCAAATTTCTTCTCATGAATAGTAGTGGGAGCAAACTCAACAAAATAACTATCATGTGAAGCATAATCCAATTGAAAATTAAAATCATGATGACAAGTTTCATGGTTATAATTATTCTTTATAGCATACATGTCATC
Source organism: Aegilops tauschii subsp. strangulata (assembly GCF_002575655.3). Classification (NCBI taxonomy): domain Eukaryota; kingdom Viridiplantae; phylum Streptophyta; class Magnoliopsida; order Poales; family Poaceae; genus Aegilops; species Aegilops tauschii. The sequence continues at coordinate 75,906,168 of NC_053041.3, forward strand.
ACAATAATCATCATAGATAGCAACTTTATTCTCATAATCAATTGGAACCTCTTCCGAAATAGTGGATTCATCACTAAATAAAGTCATGACCTCTCCAAATCCACTTTCATCAATATAATCATCATAAATAGGAGGCATGCTATCATCATAATAAATTTGCTCATCAAAACTTGGGGGACAAAAAAATATCATCTTGATCAAACATAGCTTCCCCAAGCTTGTGGCTTTGCATATCATTAGCATCATGTATATTCAAGAAATTCATACTAACAACATTGCAATCATGCTCATCATTCAAATATTTAGTGCCAAACATTTTATAGACTTCTTCTGCTAGCACTTGAGCACAATTTTCCTTTTCATCATACTTACGAAAGATGTTAAAAAGATGAAGCGTATGAGACAAAATAAATTCCATTTTTTCGTAGTTTTCTTTTATAGACTAAACTAGTGATAAAACAAGAAACTAAAAGATTCAATTGCAAGATCAAAATATATACCTTCAAGCACTCACCTCCCGGCAACGGCGCCAGAAAAGAGCTTGATGTCTACTACACAACCTTCTTCTTGTATACGTTGTTGGGCCTGCAAGTGCACAGGTTTGTAGGACAGTAGCAAATTCCCCTCAAGTGGATGACCTAAGGTTTATCAATCTGTGGGAGGCGTAGGATGAAGATGGTCTCTCTCAAACAACCCTGCAACCAAATAAAAAAGATTCTCTTGTGTCCCCAACACACCCAATACAATGGTAAATTGTATAGGTGCACTAGTTCGGCGAAGAGATGGTGATACAAGTGCAATATGGATGGTAGATATAGGTTTTTGTAATCCGAAAATATAAAAACAGCAAGGTAACTAATAATAAAAGTGACTGTAAATGGTATTGCAATGCTAGGAAACAAGGCCTAAGGTTCATACTTTCACTAGTGCAAGTTCTCTCAACAATAATAACATAATTGGATCATATAACTATCCCTCAACATGCAACAAAGAGTCACTCCAAAGCCACTAATAGCGGAGAACAAACGAAGAGATTATGGTAGGGTACGAAACCAACTCAAAGTTATTCTTTCGGATCAATCTATTCAAGAATTCGTACTAGAATAACACCTTAAGACACAAATCAACCAAAAACCTAATGTCACCTAGATACTCCATTGTCACCTCAAGTATCTGTGGGCATGATTATACGATATGCATCACACAATCTCAGATTCATCTATTCAACCAACACAAAGTACTTCAAAGAGTGCCCCAAAGTTTCTACCGGAGAGTCAAGACGAAAACGTGTGCCAACCCCTATGCATAGGTTCATGGGCGGAACCCGCAAGTTGATCACCAAAACATACATCAAGTGAATCAATAGAATACCCCATTGTCACCACGGGTATCCCACGCAAGACATACATCAAGTGTTCTCAAATCCTTAAAGACTCAATCCGATAAGATAACTTCAAAGGGAAAACTCAATCCATTACAAGAGAGTAGAGGGGGAGAAACATCATAAGATCCAACTATAATAGCAAAGCTCGCGATACATCAAGATCGTGACAAATCAAGAACACGAGAGAGAGAGTGAGATCAAACACATAGCTACTGGTACATACCCTCAGCCCCGAGGGTGAACTACTCCCTCCTCGTCATGAAGAGCGCCGGGATGATGAAGATGGCCACCGGTGAGGGATCCCCCCTCCGGTAGGGTGCCGTAATGGGCTCCCGAGAGGTTTTTGGTGGCTACAGAGGCTTGCGGCGGCGGAACTCCAAATCTATTGTTCGTCTTCGATGGTTTTAGGGTATATGGGAATATATAGGCGAAAGAAGTCGGTCGGGGGACGCTCGAGGGGCCCAGGAGACAGGGGGTGCGCCCAGGGGGGTGGGCGCGCCCTCCTATCTCCTGGCTTCCTCGAACCTTCCCTGGCTTGAACTCCAAGTCTTCCGGATCATATCCTTTCCAAAAATCACGCTCTCGAAGGTTTCATCCCGTTTGGACTCCGTTTGATATTCCTTTTCTTCGAAATACTGAAACAGGCAATAAAATAGCAATATGGGCTGGGCCTCCGGTTAGTAGGTTAGTCCCAAAAATAATATGAATGTGTAAAATAAAGCCCGTAGTCATTCAAAACAGATAATAAAATAGCATGAATGCTTCATAAATTATAGATACGTTGGAGACGTATCAACCCACATATCAAATTATCAAAGTAACGAACGCGAATCATATGAGCGTGATGAAAACTAGCTTGACGATAATTCCCATGTGTCCTCAGGAGCGCTTTTCTCATTATAAGAATTTGTCCAGGCTTGTCCTTTGCTACAAAAAGGATTGGGCCACCTTGCTGCACTTTATTTACTTTCATTGCTTGTTACCCGTTACAAATTATCTTATCACAAAACTATCTGTTACCTACAATTTCAGTGCTTGCAGAGAATACCTTACTGAAAACCGCTTGTCATTTCCTTCTGCTCCTCGTTGGGTTCGACACTCTTACTTATCGAAAGGACTACGATAGACCCCCTACACTTGTGGGTCATCACCGCCGCCCCACCCAACGCCGCCACCTCCACCCAACGCCGACCTCGTCTCCACCACCCACACTCCCCCCTCGCCTTCACCCATCAGATCCACCAGCCCAGGAGCGGCCATGGCGTTCCCCCTCCACCCCGCGCCTCGTTCACTCCGCCGTCGTCCCCTCCATTCCTCCGCTAACTCCAGCCCGTGGCCTCGGCACCACCCAAGTGCATATCATCGACATGTACCTGTCGCTGCAGACCGTGCTCTAGCGGGAGCTGCAGCTAGCGGGCGTCTCCGCCCTGCTCATCGCCTGCAAGTATGAGGATATTTGGGCTCCTAAGGTGAGTAAAAAGCTGAATCCATACCTCTGCTTTTCTCCACTCACCAGTGCTCTTTCGTTCATTCATCGAGTCCACGTTTCTGATTGCTGGCTGGGCTTGCCGGTGAATGATTTCATCTTGATCTCCGACAGCGCCTATACCCGGGAGCAGATTCTGAAGATGGAGAAGGCCATCCTGAACATGCTGGAGTGGAACCTGACGGTGCCCACGCCGTACGTGTTCCTCGTCCGTTTCACCAAGGCCACGTGCTCCTCCTCCTCCGATCAGAAGCACGATAAGGAGGTAAAAGAACTTTACATTCACATACGCAGCATGCAGATTCTTCAGATCAGCGAGTCTGTGTGCTGATTGATGTTTCTCTTGCCTCTCTTCTCTTGGATGTGTGTGTGCAGATGGAGAACACCGTCTTCTTCTTCGCGGAGCTGGCGCTGCTGCAGTACAGTCTGGTGCAGTCCAAGCCCTCCATGGTCGCCGCCGCTGCTGTCTACGCGGCCAGGCTCACCCTGAAGAAGACCCCTCTATGGACCGACACTCTGAAGCACCACACTGGCTTCACTGAAGCACAACTGATGTAAGCACGCACGCTACTGAATCCCTCGTAGCTTGAATCTGTGATGATTTCATTCAGGGGCAGTGACTGCTTTTGCGTGATGATTGGTTTCAGGGACGCAGCCAAGATCCTGGTGGCCTCGCACTCCACCGTGCCTGACAGCAAGCTGAAGGTCGTCTACAAGAAGTACTCGAGCGAGAAGCTGGGAGGAGTCGCCCTGCGACCGCCTACGACAGGCCCCTGCACCGGCCCCAAGTGAGCACCCCACCCATCCTCTTCACTGCTCCCGATCACTTGATTTAGCTTGCATATGTGTGGATTGTGCTGCTTTCAGTTAGATTCGCCCCAACACTGTAGTCTCACAGCTTGCATATGTGTGGATCGTGCTTGCATATGCTGGTTTCTTCGTGCGATCATGCTGCTTATGATGGTCACGGGTTACTGTTGTTCGTTAGTGTCCCGCTTGGGCTATGGTTTTAGCACATCGTTTCTCACATTCAAATGTTTGCTCAATTGCGTTGTCATTGGTTTCTCCATGTGTGCAGTCCTTATTATGGTGGTAATGAGTCACTATTGTTCGTTAGTTTTCTGGTTGGGCAGTGGTTTTAGCATACCTTTTTCTGGGCCTCCAAATATTTGGTCAAATGCAATGCTAACTTTATAATCAGTTACTATGGGCTTTGTGCTGTAGTATGGTCACCCGTATTTCTGTAATGATGATATGAAATGTCACGCAGGTCATTATTGGTGCTGTTGTTGTTGCTGTGGTTGTCGGAGGTGTTGCTACCGCATCTGGCGGAGCTGCAGTCCGAGAAGGTCAAGGATAAGATCATCCTCGATGGGAACGACACTGAGCTCGTCTCCCGCTCTGTCGCCCTCATCAACTAGGTGAATCAAACAGGACCCAGAACCTGTCTTTGTTCATGTGCATGTTGTGCTGCTTGAATAATTTGGTTGATGAGATGCAAATGATATTGTATCATGTTTGCTTATGCTCTTTGCGGAAACTAGTGTGCTAGATGTTCTTAGAAATCAGTTGTGCTGTTGTTTGTGGTTTGTCCAGTTTTGGCCTATATAGTTGCTTCTTTCTCTTCATGTATTATTATGTGCTCCGTAATGATTTGGTTTTTGCTTCAATATAATCTGCTTCTACATTGTGTAATCTGATCTACAATGATTTAGTTTTTGGTTCCATATAATTAATCTGCTTCTATGCTCTGTTCTTGTACAATTTTCGCGCTGTTCTTGCTGTTCTATACGTTTGCCTTCCAGGGACAACATATATGTGCTTTTCTTACTTGTTTTTCTTTATTTAAGCTAGTAGTTTTTTATGTTCACTCTTTTTCAGGAGCTTCAGGCCTAATTTTTTGCCTTTATGTCCACCCTTTTACAGGAGCTCCAGGCCTAATTTTTTTGAGTGTGAAGCCGTGAAGCCAAGTGCGAAGCAGCGAAGCCCTACTTAGGAAGAGTTTTTTGGTTCTGTAGTAGACTGTAAATTGTAATATTGTGACGGATTGTAAAAGGCTACTGTAGTGTTCTTTGATGAATTATATTTGTTCTGTCTTGTTTGAAATAGCTATTATGTATGTTAAAAAGATGTGAAATGGAAACTTGACCAGGTGGACCAATTTATGTCCCACTTATGAATATAATCTGAGCAATTTTGAATTTTTTTTACATGTGGGACCAATGTATGGCATTATGACTAGTGGGACCCATCTGACTAGTGGGACCAGCTCTAAAATATAATGATATAAAAATAGAAAATCAATTGATGGTAAGAAGGCCACGGCCCAACAATAAAAAAGGCTGCAATATTGGGCTTGGCCCATGAACCTGACCAAAAATTGACAGAAAAAACACAAATAGGTTGAATTATTGGGCTCGGCCCATGTAAAACACCTAATCGGACCGGGCTGAATCTTGTCAGTGACCTTTTGAATTGGTCGCAATTTTGCCACGTCGGATCCGACGTGGCCTGGGTAGACAGCCAGTGACCAAAACAAAAGGTCTTGGGTTCAACGACCTTCTGTTTTGGTCGTAAACGTCTACGACCTTCTCACAGAGAAGGTCATTAATTTCAGTTTACGACTGCCAGCTTTTGACCTTCTGTTTTTGGTCACAAAAAGGTCGCAAATGAAAAACAATGACTTTTCAGTGACCAATAGTCAATGTCACAAGTTGACATATTTCTTGTAGTGGTTGATATCATTGTGTGATCGGGCCATGCCAAAGAAAGAGTGCCAGATCCAGAGATCTTGAGACGCCATGGCCTCAAGTATGACAGTGCAAGCCCTGACATGGCCCTTATACTGCCCTTGCCAAGCAGAAGGGCAGTTCTTCCACTCCCAATGCATACAGTCTATGCTGCCAAGCATCCCTGGGAAGCCCTTGCTGGCATTCATCGCCAACAAACGGGCTGTATCTTCAGCAGTCGGCTCTCTCAAGTACTCAGATCCAAACACAGCAATAACAGCCTTGCAGAACTTGTACAGGGACTCTAGGCATGTAGATTCACTCATACGGACATACTCATCAATGAGATCACCGGGCACTCTGTATGCAAGCATTCAGATGGCGGCAGTGCATTTCTGATAAGAGGAGAAACCAGTCTTTCCAACGGCATCCTCTTTGCACTCGAAGTAGTCATCGTAGCCGACCACCCCCTCTCTAATACGGTTGAAAAGATGCCTACTCATACGGAAACGGCGGCGCAATTTCTGATGTTTGAACAACAGATTTGTTGTATCAAACTAGTTCTTCCAAAGAAGGAAATGACCGCTCTCCCGGTTGCGATTCAACGCCGGAAGGTAGCCCGGAATGGAGCCACGAAACAACGGCCGTTGGCTATTGAGGTGGTCATGGACCAACACGACAGCCAATATCTCCTCGTCATCGGACGACGAATTGTCGGAGTCGCAAAGGAAATTGCGAAAAAAGAACTCGTTGGTGGAGTCCATTTTGTACCTTGGCAAACTGTCGAACAGTTTGCGGGCGTCGACGAAGAAGATGGCCGGCGACGGGAGTTGCGGCGCGCATGGACCAGCTAGCTGCCCTGCCGGCGTCTGACGAGCGTGCCGGTGAGGGTCTGGCCGGTGACGGCGAGGCGGCTGCTTGGTCACGGGGTGTCGGGGTGGGAAGCAGTCGGTCCCCGGCGGCAAGACGGCGGTGACTAGGTCGGAGGTGGCGGCGTTGCTTAGAGGATGTTGCAGGCGCCGACAGCTGGCAGAGTCACCGGAAAATGGGTGGTGGCGGTGACGACGAAGGAGGTGGGCGTGGTTGCTGTTGGATGGGGGAGGCCAATGTGCCACCGACCAGCGGGACCGGAGGAAGGAGAAGGCGAGCGTGTGCCCGTCCGTCTCATGTCCGCGCCGACGCAAATCCGGCTCAAAAATGGGTCGGAAATGGGTCGCCCGTGGACGAAAAGTGGACGCACGTTCGTTTGGGTCGGTGCGTTGGGCCAACTTTTGTATCCGCGCCGACCCAAATGGATGCGAGCGGACGAAATGAATCGCCCCGTTGGAGTTGCTCTTAGAGAAGGAGTTTCATCTGGGAGATAGGACAAGACTTGCAAAACTTTGTTCACTACTAGGGGCCAAACGGGCAGCTGGAGAAAGAAAAGACGGCCAATATTTTACACTAGCTGCAGAGGTCGATCATCTCGCCACCGATGTCCAACGGTCAGAGGGAATTCTATAGCATCCTCGCGATCCACACTTGATATTTAAACACATTAAGGTGTGCGGCATGGGCGCTAGCTCGCTGCATCCACGTCGGACTAGCTAGGCGACAAAAATAAAAAGCAGTCGAAGGGACAAAACGAGCGGAAGGGTTCGCTCAGCCTCAACCCCCGATTCCTCTCCCTTGTTTGCAGCCACCGCGGCCACCCGCGTCCTCCCCCCGCAACTGGCGCCCCCATCCCTTCTCTCCTTCCCTCACCACCTCCCCACCACCGACGAGCTCCTCCCCTCTTCCTCGCCCCAGATCGACCAGCAGGGCCAGATCCTACCGCCATTCATGCATCTCGCCCTCGTCACCGGCCGCCGCTGCCGTGCCCCCCTCCCCCCCGCGCGGTGCTGAGGTGCGTATGGAGGCTTTGGGCCAGGGCAGCCGACAGCGAGATGCAGAGAAGCCCTAGGTATAGGTGACAGGAGGCGATGGGTGGCGGGTCGAGCCGCGATGTTGGGACGGCTATGTGAAGAAGAGAGAGGTTGTCTCTCCAACTATTTGTGTGATGGGGGGCAGATGAAAGGGAACAACTATGAAGTGATGGTGGATCTTCTTGAGAGTTGTGCACTGGATCGAGGCAGTCAACCATAAATCATTGGTAAAGGTAACAAATCAATTTCTCTCCCCAAACCTATTCCTCTGTGTGTGTTCTTGCTCCCCGAAGATTGAGGTTGGATATCATTCTGCCATTAATTTCAAGATGTTTGCTCATTCTGGCCCTAAGGATGAATGTAAGTGGCTCACAATATGTTTGAGGAAATGCCTATAAAATTTTAGAAGTGAGTATATATGCAGTTCTTTACTATTTGATCCGTAGTGACTGCTTTATATGAAAAACTATGCGGTTCCTCTGAGTTTTAGTTCAATCTGTCTCATCATAAAAGATGGCTAGAAGTTTTATTTTTGGTACTGCCTTTTAATATTTTAGGAGAGAGGGTTGGGCGCTTGAGGCGACGAGGAGCCACTCTTGCCGGCTGCAGCGACTACTCCAAGTGGAGGTGGAGCGAAGCAGCGGTTCACGCCAGGCCGGGCCCAGGACAACGACTTTAGGGGTGCCGTGCCCTGCATATTTCGTCGGGGTAAATTGTGCTAGCTTTCAGATTATTCATTTTTTTTACTCTGTCAAATATCTGCTCGGATTAGTTAACCAAGCTATTTAATGATGGTGTAGATTTGTTCCTGATGTGAGAATGTATATGTTGAAAATGGAGGAAATGAGATCTTAGGTAGTCAGGCGTGTGTTTGCAGTTGCAGTAACACAAAGAAGATGGTGGCAAATAGTTTGAGTCTGAAGATCATTTGTGTCCCTCTTGTCTGTTGCTTGTGGAATTGTAGAAACAACGATTAATGTGATGTATGTGAGGGGCCATTAAAGTGACTTACCTGGTGAGAAGATATGTTTGGCATTGATTAAGAAAACAATACATTTTCGTCTGATTGTATTGTCTTCCTTCAGGAGAAGATGTGTTCATTGCTGAAACTGGATACAAGGGTGCTTCCTTCTTCCAGGATATCGACGAAGCCTGGCAACTATAGATTTTCCTTAGCACAAGTGCAGGCAGATCTTAATCAATGTTACTCCAGTTGATGATGTTATGAAGCTTCCTTCAGTAACTGGTATGACCTGACGCCGGCGTTGTTTTGTGTTCAGAGGAGATGAGCTGTTGTATTCTTCCTTTTTATAGTTGTTGCAGGTTTTGCTAGATCTAAATCCATAGACAAAGCACTGATTGTTTGCTCTCTTGGAGCTATTATAATTTGCACAATTATATTTTAAGATTCATTTTGCTTACATTCATTTAGTGAAGCCCCTGCAAAAGTCAATATTCATTTGAGTGGTGACGATTGCACATGATTTTTTTACATTCATTTTTAGTGAAGAGCTCCAGTATGTCAGGCTAGCTTGGTGGCTTCCATATGAAATGATGAAAATTAATAATTGAAACCGAGATATGCAAAACCCACTAGCTTAGGAGTTAAGATTGTTAACTCGTTTTAGTGAACATGCATGTGTATAACCTTGCTGTTGTTCAGGCAAGTGGGTGCTCCCTCTCCCTCTCTCTCCCACTCCCCTTGCTTCGTTGCTCGAGCCTTCAACTCTCTTTCTCCCACTTCTGCTTCACTGCTTGAGCCTTCAATTAATTCCGTACACTGCACCAGCAAAATTGTACGAGTTCTTATTTATTTATTTATTTATTTATTTATTTTGTACAGTGAGTTCACGGTCTGCGGCGATCGAGGAAACACCATAACATTGGAGCTGGAGATCAAGCACCTGGAGCAGTACCTCATAACATTGTACATGAAAGCATTTGAGGAAGCACCTACAGTGAGTTCACGGTCTGCGGCGATCGAGGAAACACCAAAGGCAAAGGCGACTGTCGAAAGAGGTAGTGATGCAATGCTCCATTACAGCTGCCTCCCCTTAGCAAGAGGAGGAATGGCACATGGAGGATTCCTCTCCATCCAAATGCCCAAGGAAGGGTTGATGGTCATGAATCAAAGTTAACTTCCTCTCTACTTATCATTTAACTGTGACAAAGAATTTGAGCCAGCACTAATACAATTGTCTGATGCTTTGCAAAGTAGGCATTAAGAATATGAAAGAGAACTTGCAATTCCATTTGTCAATGTGCAGTGTCACGGAACACATTTACATTTTGCAGGTATGTTCTGGTTCATACTTACAAAATAGGTGACATGGTGCCCACATATTCAACTCATAATTTGTCATTACTTTCCACTTTGTTTATACATATGTCGGTTCGAGCAATGCATTAGAATTAATCACAAATTAATTTGCTTAAGATTTCATTTTCCATTGCTTGTTTGGTATTAAGATGATGACTGACATAGGCAGATAACAAGTTAACAACGACATCAAGTTGTCGGTAGCTGCGACATCAACGGATGGAGGGTACACCTGCTGTAGCGGACTTCGTCGTCTCATCGACAAGCTCACCTGTGACAGTACACCAGCTGCAGCTCTGGTGGGACGCTGGAGCTCATGGCAGCGTTTATGGCGATGTGCCTCGTCTGTACCCGAACTACATGTATGTGCAATGCAGGGAGGGACGGTGTGCATCGGATGGGACCCGGCACGGCGCGCGGCCGATGAGGAAGAGATGAGGAAGAGGACCAGCGGAGGGGGCTTGACAAGGTGTCGCTGGCTGCCTTGCCGGTGTCCAGATTCAGGGCAGAGTGCGTGGCGGCACCAAGAAGGTTGGGGAAGATTGCGCGATATATCTGTGCACCATGCAGGATGGATCCGGCATGGCGGCCGGGCCGACAAGGAAGAGGACCAGTGGAGGGGTGCTCGACAAGGCGACGCTAGCACCAATGCCGGTGCTCATATTCAAGGCAGGGGCAAGGCGGAGGCGCGCGATGGCGCAAAGGTTGGTAGCTGCTGCATACGTGTTGCTTTATGATCTTGCCTTCTTGGAAGCGTGGGTGTTGCTTCAATTGGAACCAATATTTTTTTGCCATGACTTCTAGATTGTCATACTACTTGACTTTTGCATCAGTGATATTTGAGATTATTCAAATGAATTTGTAATTAAGTTCGTATGGTTGATGATATCTGGGACGTGTATGTGCTAACAAGAGCTCAACAAACTAGCTGAAGGGGCGCTTACCCAGCTAGCACCGCCGAGCTACCGCTCAGGCGACGCGCCACGGGCTGCTAGTTTAAATATACAACTCTGGTACTACTACGATCTAAAGGAATTGATGGACGGAGGGCAGATTTCAACTGTTGTAGTAAAAGAAAGCAGGAGCACGTGTGACCAAAAATATTAGGACAAACCAACTTCTTGTTTCCCCACACGCAACGCGAATACGGAGAAAACTTTCTCCCTTGATATCCGTTTGTCTGTGCCAAGGAAGAGCGGCTCTTGCCGTTGCCCGGCGTGTCGTGAAGGAGAAGCGCCGCTCGCCGCCGCCCTAGCGTGTCGTGAAAGGGCAGTGCCGCTCCTGTCTAAGGCGTGTGGCCGCATTTTGCACTACCTTCGCAGCGACGGCTCCTCGACGTCGTCCCGAAGTGCCATGACAAAGCAGGAGTACGCCGGCCGGGAGCAGCGCCGGCGGGACAACCGCAACATCGTGCATCGATCCAAGTTCGCGGACTCGGACATCCCGGCGCCACACATCGCGACGTACTAGCTGGCGTACACCTTGGCCCTGGAACGCTCCGTGACGAAGTCGGAGATGGCCAAGCGCCGTCTCCGCCTCCTCGACGGGGAAATGGCCAGGTACGGCGAGGAATGTTCCCTCGCCGAGATAGCCGCCACCGCCAACGACGGCGCCTCCAACGACCTCGGTGGTCGTGGCCGCACTGCGCACGACAGGAGGAGGCGGAGAGGATGATCCGCGAGTGTTATGCGGCCGCTGGAAAGCCCTGCCACGACGTCTCTACCTTCCGCCGTCCCGAGCCTAACGACGACGACGACTCCGACACGGGGAAGTGACCTACGAGTTTTTTTTCACAGAAAAGTGACCTACGAGTTCACTGTGAAGTACTCCCTCTGTAAATTAATATAAGAGCGTTTAGATCACTACTTTAGTATTCTAAACACTCTTATATTAGTTTACGGAGGGAGTATAGGATAATTTAGGGTTTTAGTTTCGGGTTTTTAGTTCACCGGACAAATCATTCGGTTTTATGTATAAATTATCCTACTTTTAATGAAATCCGTCGTGTTTATATCAAAATTCGTTCATTTTTGAATTTCGTCCGGTTGATTTAAGTTGTTGTGGAAATATATGAGGATACGGTTATTCGTGTCCAGGGACTGGTCCCCTGTCCACGGCTGGATGCGAGAGGATTTTTGCGGGTTGCCGTTGGAAATACCCTTACACTAGATCCGGGTTCTTTAAAAAAAAGGGTATGACAAAGAGTATCAATAGGACTGCCCACGCACGTCCGCGCGACAGAGCACGTCCAACTTGTACTGTTTCCGGCGTCCCCGTAGCGAAACAGCACACATTGACGTTAAGAGCAGCAACTTGTTCCTTCGTCGAGGGGGGCGCGCGCGCTACTGCTGGAGAGGTCAACACTTTCCACCATTGCTTGCTTAGCTCTTTGAAACATGACCCGGTGGATTTGTTGCTTTCCCTGCCGAATGCCGACCGACGATCGCTGTCGATCTTCCCCTTTGGATTTCCGACTCCTTTTGTTCCCAGCGAGCACTGGGATTTCCCCTAGAATAATTTCATCGGATTTGGACTCTGCGATGCTGCTCGTGGTCTGTTCTTTGTTTGTCTGTTCCTCCATGAAACAGAACATCTGTTCTTCTGTCCTAACCTGTTTCATCTTCATGATTGGCGCAGGCCTGCAACCGGAGCTGCTGATCCGTCTCGAATCAACAGATGGGTTCCCTCACAAGTAAGTCCTCTCCTCAACTAATCAGCCTCCTCATGCTGCATCACTGAAATCCGACAACGCCATCTGACTCCAATACTCTGCAACTACATCTCAGGTTCTTCCTGGGTGACGACCTTGTGCGGGAGCCCGATATGCTCCGGCCAAGACGCCGTCTCATGCGCTTTGAACCAAATGTTCGACTCCTCCACCTGCACGAGCCACCTGGCGGCGACCGGCATGGCCGCGCTGCTCGTGCTCGCGCTCGCACTCCAGCTGCTTGTCAAAATTCCGCAGAGCAGAGCGTCTGCGCGGCAGCTCGTCACGCTCGGCTCACCGCTGCACTTGTCTGCTGTGGTGTTCACCGGCTGCTTGGGTTTGGTTTATCTTGGGCTAGGACTCTGGATGCTGGGGAGTGGCTTCAGTCAGGATGCTTCTACTGTTTACCTTCCACATTGGTGGCTTGTGAGTTGTGACGTTATTTCAGGGTTTGAATTTGGTCCTTGCCGGCTTGGCTTTCAGTGTCAGGCCTCGGTTTCTTGGAGCGGCATTCGTCAGGTCTTGGCCGGTCTTGCTGACCGTCTATGCAGCATTCATTTGTTCTTCTTCAGTTGTTGACATTGTTGCAGAGAAGACAATCACTATTAAGTCTTGTTTAGATGTTCTGTACTTACCAGGTGCAGTGGTCCTCCTCATTTATGGCATTCGGCACAGCCATGACGAAGAGGGCTATGGAGGAATTGGAAATGGTTTATACAAGCCCCTCAACACGGAGACAGACGGCGAGGCAGCTGATTCTGAGACTCATCAGGTCACTCCCTTTGCTACTGCTGGTTTTTTCAGTGAGATGTCGTTTTGGTGGTTGAATCCTCTAATGAAGAAGGGCTATGAGATTCCCCTTGAGGACAAAGACATGCTTCTTTTACACGCCACAGATCGAGTGCAAAACCAGTACTCCATGCTCATGGAGAAGCTGAATTGCAGGAAGCAGCCGCCGGCGCACGCCACACCATCATTCTTCTGGACTATTGTTTCTTGTCACAAGCGTGCCATCATGGTCTCAGGTTTCTTCGTTTTGCTCAAGGTTCTCACCTTATCCACTGGCCCAGTAATTCTCAAGGCATTCATCAATGTATCACTTGGGAAAGGGACCTTTAAATACGAAGGCTATGCGCTGGCTGCATTATTGTTCGTCTGCAAATGCTGTGAATCATTGTCGGAGAGACAGTGGTATTTCCGCACTCGGAGATTAGGACTGCAGGTGAGGTCACTCCTGTCAGCAGGTATTTATAAGAAACAACAGAAGCTATCAAATGGAGCAAAAATGAAGCACTCCTCTGGACAAATTATGAACTATGTGACCGTCGATGCCTATCGGATTGGGGAATTCCCATACTGGTTCCATCAAACATGGACAACAAGTGTTCAGCTTTGCATTGCTCTGGCAATTCTATACAATGCAGTTGGTGCTGCAATGATTTCATCGTTGGTTGTCATCATTCTCACCATACTCTGCAATGCTCCACTGGCCAGATTCCAACACAAGTTTCAGAGTAAACTTATGGAAGCACAAGATGTGAGATTGAAGGCCATGTCTGAGTCACTAGTTCATATGAAGGTCTTGAAACTTTATGCATGGGAATCCCACTTCAAGAAGGTCATCGAGGGGTTGAGGGAAGTTGAGTACAAGTGGTTGTCAGCATTCCAGCTTTGGAGGGCATACAACAGTTTCCTGTTCTGGGCTTCTCCTGCTTTGGTTTCTGTGGCAACCTTTGTAACATGCTATCTTTTGAAAATCCCTCTTGATGCTAGCAATGTCTTCACCTTTGTGGCAACTCTACGTCTCGTGCAAGACCCAGTTAGGACGATGCCGGATGTTATTGCAGTTGTGATACAAGCTAAGGTTTCTTTCACTCGGATATCAAAGTTCCTTGATGCACCTGAGTTAAACGAGCAAGTTAGGAAGAAATATTATGGTGGAATTGATTACCCTATAGCGATGGATTCATGTAGCTTCTCGTGGGATGAGAATACATCAAAACAAACTCTGAAGAATATAAATCTGGCAGTCAAAGCTGGAGAAAAGGTTGCAATTTGTGGAGAGGTTGGATCAGGAAAGTCGACACTTTTGGCTGCTGTACTCGGAGAGGTCCCCAAAACTGAAGGCGTGGTATGTTTTCTTCTTACTAACTTCATCTCTAATGAAATAGCTGCCATAATCAGAATTTAGACATTTATACATGTTTAAGATAAACATAGCCTGTTGACAACAGCGTGAAGTTCAGTTTGCAAAGTTATGAAAATTATGGTTGACAATATTTGCCAACATAAAATATGTTCATAAATTCATTTTTTCCTAACAGCTTAATATAAAATTATTTATCTTCGGATACACATTTCAGATCCAAGTCTGTGGGAAAATAGCATATATTTCTCAGAATGCATGGATCCAAACAGGAACTGTGCAAGACAATATTCTCTTTGGATCGTCAATGGACAGGCAAAGATACCACAAGACACTCGTGAGGTGCTCGTTGGTCAAGGACCTTGAAATATTGCCATATGGAGATTGTACTCAAATTGGGGAGAGAGGAGTAAATCTTAGTGGTGGTCAGAAGCAGCGCGTCCAGCTTGCTCGTGCACTATACCAAAATGCAGATATCTATCTTCTTCATGACCCTTTCAGTGCTGTTGATGCCCATACAGCCACAAGTCTCTTTAATGTAAGGATCATATTCATGAGTGCAGATTATATCAGCAGGTACATATTGTATTACTATAAGATCATGAACTGTTTTACAAATCTCTTTGTGACAGGAATATGTCATGAGTGCTCTATCAGACAAGACCGTTCTTTTGGTGACTCACCAAGTGGATTTTCTACCTGTATTTGACTCCATTTTGGTATCTCTCTCCACTTCAAAAAAGTCACCATATGATGATATTTATCTGTAATTAGCTTTATTTATTTTTTGATGTCATCTAAATGATTCTTGGCAGTTAATGTCAGATGGATAGGTTATTCGGTCTGCACCTTATCAAGATCTATTGGCAGATTGTGAAGAATTTAAAGACCTTGTAAATGCCCATAAAGATACTATGGGTGTTTCACATCGTAAGAACACCATACCCCATCAAAGATCCAAGGAAGTATCAATAAAGGAGACAGATGGTATTGATGGAAGTAGATATACAGAGTCTGTGAAACCATCACCAGAAGAAACAGGGGACGCAGTTTTCAAGTCTTATATGCTTTACCTGAGCCAGAAGAAAGGCTTCCTGTATTTCTCCTTGTGTATGATTTCTCACATAATTTTCGTAGCTGGGCAGATATCACAGAATTCATGGATGGCTGCTAATGTCCAAAATCCTCATGTCAGCACACTGAAGTTAATTTCTGTGTACAGTATTATCGGAGCTTGCACAATGATCTTCTTGCTATCAAGATCTTTAGCAGTCGTTGTTCTTGGGATCCAGTCATCAAGATCCTTATTTTCCCAGCTACTCAATTCATTATTCCGTGCACCAATGTCCTTTTTTGATTCTACACCTCTAGGAAGGGTTCTTAGCCGGGTAAGAGTTGTTAAACGAATGGTGATACGACAAGTTACAGAGATTTTCTCATGAGGGATTAACTTGTTCCCTTTTTCTTCTAATGCAGGTCTCTTCAGATTTGAGTATCGTTGACCTCGATATTCCATTTGCATTAGTGGTTAGCCTTGGTACCAGCTTAAATGCATGTAGCAATCTAGGGGTATTGGCTGTTGTTACATGGCAAGTTCTGTTTGTATCCGTGCCAATGATAGTTTTGGCAATTAGGTTGCAGGTAATTGGTATGACTTTGTTACTTTATGGCTAATCCTCATTTCTTTGATTATTTGATTTCATTGACACTTCACAGTTTTGCACTCAAAGTTTTAATAAGTGAAACCTGTTGTGTTTGGTCATGCAGAGGTACTATCTAGCATCGGCCAAGGAATTAATGCGGATCAATGGTACTACAAAGTCCGCCCTAGTGAGTCACTTAGGTGAATCGATTGCAGGGGCTATAACGATAAGGGCCTTTGAGGGAGAAGATCGTTTCTTTGCTAAAAATTTGGATCTTGTTGACAAGAATGCCAGCCCATATTTTTGTAATTTTGCAGCAACTGAATGGTTGATTCAACATATAGAAATAATGAGCGCCGTAGTTCTTTCTTTTTCTGCCGTTGTCATGGCTCTTCTTCCTCAAGAAACTTTTAGCCCTGGTAAGCAATTATATGAGCACCACGTTGCTTCAAATAAGCTTTTGCTACGAGAACATACTTGACACTCCCTCCATTCTCGAATAGATAACGATTTAGACATGACATGGGTCTCCAACAAACTAATTTGACCATTACATACTATGAAAATAATATTGACGAAAAATCCAATGATAGTATTATGATCTCACTAGTCCAAATACCTTTTTTATATACAATAGTAAAGTTTAAAAAGTTTTTTTTTGCGGAAGAAACTTTCTATCTATTCATCATCTGTCATGGTAGTACAGAGAACATCAGAAGTAACAAAAATTACAACCAGGTCCGTGGGTCACCTAGCGACAAATACAAGCATTGGAGCGAGCCGAAGGTGCGCCGCTATCATCGCCCTTCCTCGCCGGAGCCGGGCAAACGTTATTGTAGTAGCAGCCGGGAAGTCGTGGTGTTAAGGCTCCATAGGACCAGCGCACCAGAACAACAAACGTCGCAGATAAAGAGAAGTGAAGATCGGAAAGATCAAACCTATAGATACACGACCAGAGACATGCAAAGATTGGATCCAAACAGATCCACATGCCCTCCGGCGATGGTAGACGCAACATCAAGATGAGGATCGAACATGGGAGATATTATTCCTACTAGGGGACATCACCGCAGCCACATAGCCCCAACCGAGACGCTAAACCAAACAAGAACGAGAGGGAGATCCCTGCCACTGGCGCGGGGCCGGGATTCTCTGCACCTCCACGGCCCAAAGGCCATCGGAGGCAACACGGACCGGCGGCCACGGCGACGGGAGAACGAGAAACCCTAGTTGCCTGGGAGTAGCTTCTTGGGGAGGAGGAAAGGAAAGATGCCTAAAGTGTGAAAGTTTGATTGAATGCCTTCTAGAATGTTACACTCTGAGGTAGTAATGTTTATTATTGCAAGAAAATTATATTTACCGCCCTCGGCTGGGCAGAACATTATGAACATAAAACTCCGTACATTTCTCAAGCCACCACTTGATCTGATGATTTTATGGATAAGTTTGTATTTTTATGAAGATGCAATTCTAGTCCTAATGCTTATGCACCGGAGTTAACTAAATAAAGTACTTGATATCATTCAGTTTGTGCCATTACAAATAGTAGCACTAATTAGTTCCTTGCTTTCATACTTGCACAGGTTTTGTGGGAATGGCATTGTCCTATGGTCTTTCGCTAAATACATCATTTGTTTTCTTTACTCAAAGCCAGTGCAACCTTGGGAATCAAATAATCTCGGTGGAACGGGTGAGCCAATACATGGACATACCAAGTGAAGCAGCAGAAATCATTGAAGACAATCGACCATTAGCAGATTGGCCCCAAAATGGCAATGTGGAGATTAGGCATTTGAAGGTAATCAAATGTAAATATTTACACATAAACCTTACAAGGTAAAATAAAATCCTACCTATTAACACTTATAACAAATGTATGTGATGGATTTTCATTTAACAGATCAGGTATAGGATAGATGCTCCCCTTGTACTACATGGAATCACTTGCAATTTTGAAGGTGGAGATAAGATTGGTATAGTTGGTCGAACAGGAAGTGGCAAGACAACGTTAATTGGTGCATTGTTTCGCCTTGTTGAACTTGATGAAGGGAAAATAATTATAGACTCTGTGGATATTAGTACGATAGGCTTACATGATCTGCGATCGCGTTTGGGTATCATTCCACAAGATCCAACACTTTTTCAGGGTACAATAAGATACAATCTAGATCCTCTTGGGCAATTCTTTGGTGAAAAATATATGGGAGGTAAGATTCTGCACAACTAACTATGTTATTTTTCCTCATCTTACGCAATGATAAGATAAGATTATGATGACAAGGTATGACACCGAAAGAACCTGATGCGGCCCGCAACCCTTCCCGCGACCCCCGCGTCGCCTCCCCCGGCGGCGGCGGGGGAACCCTAGCCGCGCCGCCGCGGCCCCCTCCCCACCTCGCTCCATCTCCTCGCCGCCGCCTGAGGCACCCTCTGGGCAAGCCCGGGGCGCCAAGGATGGTGTCGGTGGGGCCTCGGCTGCCTTGCCTCTGCATGGGGAGTCCCGGATCTGGAGTGGCGGCTCCTTTGGCGAGGCATGTGGATCTGGCGCCATGACCGCGCAGGCGGTGGGATCCCGGTGGTCGTTGGCGGCTGGCGGCGGCTTCTACGGCGGTCGGTGTGCGCGATCTGGCGCCTCCCCTCCTCCCTTGTTCGGCGTGCGGGCCAGCCTGGTCGGGCCGCGCTTCCCTTGGTCGCCGGTACTGTACATGAGGCGCTACTGGTGGTGGGGATCTAGTTCGGGCGAAATCCTTGGCCGGCCATGACCGGCCGCGCCGACGGCGACGCCTGAGGGTGCCGTCCGCTCCTTGGAGGCGTCGGTATGGACTGATCTCCTCACTTCCCCTTATCCTAGGTCTCCCGGACGAAAGCCCTAACTTTGTTGGGCGGCGGCGGCGCTAACGGCGTCGTTCCCTTATTGAAGGCGCCACTTTGGGAACCTTGGAGTTTGGGTGGCTGAAAGTGCGTTATATCGACTAGAGGGGGGTGAATAGGCGATTTTTATGAATTCTTCACTGAGGAATTTGCCGGTGAGGAAATTCTGAAATGAAGAACTACTTGCAGCGGAGTAAGTACTCAGATGCATACATGACAGAACATAAACATGGACATCATGAAGAAATGAAAACAGAGACAGAGTACAGAAAGCGTAAACACAGGATGACACAGGATGAAGACAAACAGACTGAAGAAATTGAACTGAGGAAATTGAGAAAATCTTCAGTCGAAATCTTCAAACACAGATATGAACAAGCATATAACACAGTAATGAGGAAATGAAAGAGTTGAGGAAATAGAACCAGTAGGCTTGGTGAAGACAATGATTTGGTAGACCAGTTCCAACTGCTGTGACAGTTGTACGTCTGGTTGGAGCGGCTGAGTATTTAAACTCGAGGACACACAGTCCCGGACACCCAGTCCCGAACACGCAGTCCAGGACACCAAGTCCTCACCGTATTCTCCTTGTGCTAAGGTCACACAGACCTCGCCCAATCACTCGTGGTAAGTCTTCAGGTGACTTCCAAACCTTCACAGACTCGGTCACTCGGCGATCCACAATTCCTCTTGGATGCTCTAGACCATGACGCCTAACCGTCTGGAAGATGCACAATCTTCAAAGGTAACAAGCGTCGGATCAACGCAGGATCAATCTCTTTAGTGATGCTCAATCACTTTGGGGTTTGTAGGTGTTTGGGTTTTGGTTTGGGTTTTTCCTCACTTGATGATTTTCGCTCAAAGTCCTTAGAGGATGGGTTGCTCTCAAATGACAAGTGTCAGTTTCTCTCGGAGCAGCCAACCAACTAGTGGTTGTAGGGGGCGGCTATTTATAGCCTAGGGAGCAGCCCGACATGATAA
This sequence comes from Aegilops tauschii subsp. strangulata, assembly GCF_002575655.3. NCBI lineage: Eukaryota > Viridiplantae > Streptophyta > Magnoliopsida > Poales > Poaceae > Aegilops > Aegilops tauschii. The sequence goes on from NC_053041.3 coordinate 75,926,339, forward strand.
GACATAAATGCCCTTCAATAATATGACCGTTAGGTGGATAAGATATTTTGGGACAGCTGGCGCATAGCACATCAACGGTCGGAATTTTGAGTGTCTAATTCCTCAGGGCTATCATGTTCCTCACTGTGTAGGCAATCCGCACTGGCGAATTCCTAACTCCTCAGTCAGAACAAATTCCTCAGTGACCAGAAGATCTTCGTCTCTGTCACTGAAGAAATTGACTGAACTGATATGAGATTTTCAATGGCTTCACTCGAAGGGATTGGTAGGTGTAGGATTTTGAGTTGAGCATCACATGGAAATTTTTCCTTAGTATTTCCTCGACCCCCTTTAACAGTACGGTGTTTCCTATGACTCAAGAAAGAGAAAATGAAACTACGAAAACAAAAGTCTTCACGCTTCATGTTCCTCGAATGATTGCCAAGTCTTCAAGGTTACACCAATTTCTTCACTTTCAAAGTCTTCAGAAAGTCTTCAGAAATCCAAAGTCTTCAGTCGAAGAACTTCATTTTTAGGGGTCGACTTTCTCTGTAAATATCAAACTCCTCATAGACTTATAGACCTGTGTACACTCACAAACGCATCAGTCCCTTAACCTATAAGTCTTCAATACACCAAAATCACTAAGGGGCACTAGATGCACTTACAATCTCCCCCTTTTGGTGATTGATGACAATATAGGTTAAGTTTTCAACGGGGATAAACATATGAAGTGTAAATACCGATATTGAGGAATTTGATTGCAAGATATAGAAGAACTCCCCCTGAAGATGTGCATAGTGAGGAATTTGCTTTTGAAGCAATGCACACTTGAAGAGCATAATCATGGAGATCTCCCCCTATATATTGTAATTCATGCACGCATTTGACATATAATACGAAGAATTTGAAATGCATGATGAAATATGGTGACTGATATAATTCAGCATGCGTGCATTAATATTTAACGAGGAATAAGCATGCAGAATAACACGGCAAAAGTATCAGAGCACTATCGGGTTTAAGTTTACAACTCGATCCAGCAAAGTCATCAGAAGAACGAGAGTTGTAACTTAGAAGAAAAATGCCCATATAGGATAGACCCGCTTGAAGACTAACTCAAATTTCTCCCCCTTTGGCATCGAATGACCAAAGGGTTGAAAATGAGGACTAACTCCCCTGAAGAATATCATGTTGATGGAGGAGCGCCAGCGTTGTTGGGGTCGTTTGTCGTAGTAGGGCCTACCGCAGTGTCGTCCAAGTCTTCATGCTCGTCAGTGTCGCGCGATGAAGAATATGAACTGGCGACCAAAGGTGGAACCTTGACCTTCTTGTACTTCTTCGGTGGAGGAGCAGACCAGTCAAAATCTTCTTTGACGCCCATTTGCTTCAAATCTTCTTCATCATAGAGATGTGACAGAATAGCCCAGGTGCGATCGAAGATTTCATGGAGGTAGTATTGGTTTTTCTTCACTGCATTGTGTGTAGATGTCATGTTGTGAAGAATTGAACCAAACTGACGCTGAACCCATTTATGGTTTCGATCCACCTTCTGATGAAGACTAAGAAGCAGCTCACGGTCAGTCATCACACGAGGAGCAGTGGCTTGAGGATTTGGCTTGGAGGCATGGGCAGCAGAATCATGGGTGGCAGAGTCATCATTGGTGGAGTAAGATGCAGCTTTGCGAAACTGACCATCCAATGGACGAATGCCTTCATCAATAATAGCTGGAGCCTTGCCCTTCTCATCAGCTGAGGAATATTCCTGCTTGAGGACTTCGATCGGGGGCAAGTAGCTGAGGTGATTATGAAAATCAGCTTTGTAGTTGAGTGAAGACCTTGTTCTGATGAATCTCATGATCCACGGCGCATAAGGCTTCAGCTCAAACAGAGAAAGTGCAGCATTTGCAAGAGTCCTCAAGAAGAAATCGTGAAAGTTGACAGGGATTCCATGTATGATATTGAACAACAGATTCTTCATCATCCCAACAATGTCTTCATCAGTTGAGTCATGGCCTTTGATTGGGCTCATAGTCTTTGTCAGAATGCGATAGACGGTTCTGGGCACATAAAGCAATTCCTTCATGAGGAATTTGGTCCTTGGGGCTTGACCGGGCTTCAATGGCTTCATCATCACTTGCATAAAGTGAGCATTTAGCTCAGGCTCTTGGTAGAGGCAATGAGCTCCTTCAGGTGGTGGACTGATTGGCAGGGCGTGAAGCAATTCAGAGGCCGGTGCCTTATAGTGAGTGTTTTCGGTCATCCAGTCCAACACCCAAGAGTTGATATCTTCAGCATCACCTGTGATGTGCAGGGTTGCATAGAACTGAAGAATGAGCTCTTCATTCCAATCAACGACGTCAGTGCAAAAGTTGAGGAGGCCTGCGTCATGAAGCACATTGAGGACAGGTGAGAAACATGGCAGTGATTCCATGTCCACATGAGGAATATGCTCGTGGTCGAAGACTTTGTCCTTATTGAATAGCAGTGAAGAATAGAAGTTGGCCTGGCTTGCACTCCAGAAGCGCTTTCTTCTGAGACGAGCAGAATCATAGGGATTGTAGTCACTGAAGAATACGTGCTCGCCAAAGAAATCATCAGCCCTGAATTTTTGCTTCTTTGAGAACGGATCCTTTGGCTTGGGCTGAGGAGTATCAGTCAATTGCATAATAACCTCAGGAATCGTGATCTCAGGTTCAGCAGGCTGAGGAATTTCAGGCTCTTCTTCAGTAGCAGCCTGGGTCTTCAATTCTTCATTTACAATTTCTTCAGCACTAGTGGCTGGAATGTCTTCATGGACCTTTTCATCAGCACTAGTGGCTGGAATTTCTTCATGGACAGATGGGGTTGCATGATGTTCTTCAGAACCCATTTGTACAGTGGCAACAGGGGACTGAGGAATTGCTTGGAGTGGAGTGAACAATGGAGAGTTGGGGTGCCGACTTTCCCAAAAGTCATCATTCAGCACAGGAGTGGTACATCCAATGTCCACATCCTCATCTTCCATTTCTTCAACGCCGGCCTCTTCAGCAGTGAACTGAGGCATAGGCAAGGAAATCACTAGTGTTGAAGGGATAGCATCCACGTCAATTTCTTCATCCATCTGCTCTGACGCAGCAGCAGAGGGAGTGTCATCTTTAGATTCATTGGGAATCACATATTCTTCATCAAAAGGAACAAGGTCCTTTGATGGCATAGCTGAAATAGGAACAGCATCAATGGGATTTGCAAACGAGCTTGTCATTGTCTTCATCTTCTTCTGAGCTGAAGAATCTGATGAAGTTGATGCTTTCCTTTTCTTCACAGCTGCACGCTCTGCAGCCTTGGTCTTGTTCACATCTGATGCAGATGGAAGGATTGGAGTTGGTGTAGGTGCAGGTGGTGCAGAGGAGTTTGGTTCATTTTCTTCAGGCGCAACTGATGCAGTTGCCCTGACTTCTTTATTTTCTTCAGGCGCAGCACTAGTGGATGCTCTGGCAGTTTCTTCAGCGGCTGGAATGCAGTCATCAGCCCTGGTACTTTCATTTTCTTCAGCAGCCTGATTGTCATCAGCGGTGCTGGCATGTTCTTCAGTGGGCTGAGCAGATGCTTCAGCCGGAGTAACTTCAATGTTCACAAGAGCAGTAGCACTTGAAGTGAAAGTCTTCGTCAGATTGACGAACCTGACCTTGGTGCCCTTCCAGTCAGCATAGTAGCGATTAAATTCTTTGCTAAGCTGCTTGATCTCAGCTTGTAGGGCAACAAGTTGTTTCGGGGTAAGAGTGAGGACATTGTCCTTTAGGTAGCGCTGCTTTTTGTATTGCGCTTTCTCCAGTCTTCTGCCTTCTTCAAATTTCCATTTTTCTTCTTGGATGAAGGCAGTCAGAACGTGACTTTGACCAGCAGTGAGGTTCATATCCGGCAAAGGCGTGTTTGGATCTTTGTGCCAAAGATCAATGAAGTCAAGGATCAGCTTTGGATCAAATAGAAGTGGCACATTGCTTCCTTTGGCTCTAGCGGCCCTGGCTTGCCTGTCTCTGATGATTTCGGCGAGTTCTTCATCATCAGCCTCATCATCATCAGAGGGAACTTGGAAGGCGACTTGCTTCTTGTGAGGACTTAGGCGAGAGCCTCGTCCAGCAGTGGCCTTTTTCTTCACAGAGGGGCCAGTTGAAGAATTTGGAGCTGGTGAAGAACTGGCAGATGCTCCTGAGGCAATTGAGATGCCTATAGTCCGTTGGCACGTGGCGAGATGAACAGGTGCTGAGGACTTGGTCAGAGCAGCTGAGGGTTTTGGCGGAGGAGCTGAGGACTTTGGAGGAGCAGGAGCAGCTTGAGGAATTGGCCGTGAGGGCTTTGAAGATTCTGGCCGTGAGGGCATTGCTGAGGAACTTGGCCGTGAGGGCATGGAGGAAGAAGCACTCGGCTTGTGTGCTAGCTTCCTAGCCATGGATTTCTTCGGCTTGACAGAGGCCTCAGCGGCAGCAGAGTCTTCATTGAATTTCCTCACTGCTTCCTTTGCTTGTTTTGCCAATTTGGCCTGGCGCTTTGCCCATTCATCAGCATAATCCTCACCACGCTTGAGGCTGGTAGGATCTGCTTCTTGGCCTGGTGCCAATGGAGGTCTTGGGCAGGGAGGATTGAGAGCGAATTTCTTCATATACTTGGGAGTAACATATCTGTACTCCCTCCACTCACGTGCCCATCTCCTCTCAATCCGTTGGATGCGAACTTTTCGCGCATTCTTGTCCTCCTTACCAAACTTGGCTTCGTCCGGTGTGCAGTACCCAGCATAGAGATGATCAGGGATCTCAAAAGCAGTGTTGACCTCAGCCCTCTTTCCTCCTTTCTGTGGCTTCTTACCATCAGCCATTTTCTTCAGCTGAGGAATATGAACAACTGAAGTTTCTGAAGAGGTGTGCAACTTTTCTTCGAGGAATTCTGCAAATGAGTTAAGTTGATGAGAACCTAGTGATTCAGTAGCAGACATGTGTACCTGTGAACAGAGTATAGTTGCGAGGAATTTGGAGAGGTCATATGCATTCTCAGAGGGTTTTCAAAAAGAACAAGTTTGAGGAATTTGACCAGATGAGTCTTGAAGAATTTCACTAAGCGTACTTTGTCTTAGGTTCCAGAGTTGTACAGATCAAGAATCCGCACAATTGAGGTATCTTGAAGAAAATCATTTCTTAGAGAAATGAATCAAGAGCAGATGACATGTGAGGTGTTCAGTATGTGAAGATTTGATGAATAAACACCTTTGAAGATTTTGAAGAAACTTTTTAAATCAAAGAGGGTAGTGAAAGTAACTTTTAATTACCCTAGATGAAGAACACGACGAACTAGGATGAGAAGATGTGAAGTTCGTCAGCTCAAATCTTCCACGCCCTAACTCGGCAGAGGAAGACAGCTATGGCGGCGACGGAGTGAAGATTTCTGCAACCGGCGCGAGTACGACGGCGACGAGGTCGAGGCAGTGAAGCTCTTCCTCACCGGCGACGATGAAGTAGCGGCGGCGCTAGGGTTTGAGAAGCTCGAGCGGGAGAGAGAGGTCGAGCGGAGTAAAAGTGAAGTGAGGAAGGGGAGGGGTATATATAGCCGCGGTGAAAAACTGTTTGCCCGAAGAATTTGGACGAACGTGCCCCTGACCCTTCTCATTCGCTTGACATGTGTCACCCATGCACAGAGAGGTGGAGATCATGTGAGATCGTGGGTGAATAGATAAGTATTTCGTGGAATGCGGAACGGTTTGAGCGGCAAAGCCGAAAATTTTGATTAGATAAGTCAAAAAGTTCCTTTCGCAATTTCTTCAACTGACAAGGACACAGTGAAGATTTTGAACGAGTTTCAAATAGAACGCACATGAAGAATTTGTGAATAGACTGGGTTGAGTATAGCATAGAGGGGGAAGGGTCCGATCACATTCACTTAGCGGAAAAGGCAACTTGAAGAATTAGCAATAAGTGAATGCTGTAGAGGACATAAACTCTCTCTCTATATATATAGCCAATGAAGAAAAATGACGGAAATAGTGGAAGACAATGAAAAGTTGAAGAATTTGAACAACTGAGGAATTTCAAAAACTGAAGAAAAACTCAAATTGAAGATTTTCAACTTTTGGTGGTGGCGTGACCCACCGTATAAGAATGATGATTTCAGACACCGCGTACAATTGTCGTAGGGTTGTGAGAATCAAATTCTTAGTTAATTTCTTCACACTTAGAGTGTTATTCTTCATTGGTTGAAGAAAAACGTTTCTTCGCGTGTTGCACATCTAAGTCATCGATTTTGCATAAGTGTTAGGATGAGTGTCCTTTTCAAAGAACATTTGAAGGTTCTAGGATATTTAGCTCACACCACAACTTGCTAAATCTCTTCTCATCCAAGGGCTTAGTGAAGATATCGGCTAGCTGTTCTTCAGTCCGTACATGCTCAATAGAGATGTCGCCCTTCCATACATGATCATGAAGAAAATGATGACGAATCTAAATGTGCTTGGTCTTCGAGTGCTGAACTGGGTTGTGAGCAATCTTGATGGCACTCTCATTGTCATAGTAGAGAGGCACATTCTTCACGTTGATGCCATAGTCCTTGAGTGTTTGCTTCATCCATAGCAATTGAGCACAGCATGATCCAGCAACAATGTACTCAGCTTCAACAGTAGACAGTGATACACAGTTCTGTTTCTTCGAGGACCAACAGACTAAGGATCGTCCGAGGAAATGGCATGTGCCAGATGTTGACTTGCGATCCACACGATCACCAGCATAGTCAGAGTCTGAATATCCAAAGAGATCAAAAGCCGAGCCCTTGGGGTACCATAATCCAAGTGTTGGTGTGTGAGCTAGATACCGAAGAATATGCTTTACAGCCTTATGGTGTGATTCCTTCGGTGTAGCTTGAAATCGGGCACACATGCAAACACTAAGCATAATATCTGGCCTAGATGCACATAGGTACAATAAAGAGCCAATCACGGAGCGGTATACCTTTTGATCGAAGTCAATACCATTTTCATCAGTGCATAGATGGCCATTAGTGGGCATTGGAATTTTGACCCCTTTGCAATCTTGCATGCCGAATTTCCTCAATACATCCTTGAGGTAATTCTCCTGAGATATGAATATACCATTGCGCTGTTGACGAATTTGAAGACCTAAAAAGAATTTCAACTCTCCTATCATAGACATTTGATATTCTTCACTCATCATATATGCAAATTCATCACTGTAACGTTGGTCAGTACAGCCAAAGATAATATCATCAACATATATTTGGCACACAAACAATTCACCATCATAAGATTTAGTGAAAAGAGTTGGGTCGAGTGAACCGGGTTTGAAGCCTTTCTTCATGAGGAATTCCTTCAAAGTATCATACCACGCCCGAGGGGCCTGCTTGAGGCCATACAGGGCCTTGTTGAGTTTGAAGACTTTGTCAGGATGCTTTGGATCTTCAAAACCTGGGGGTTGAGCAACATATACTTCTTCCTCAAGCTTACCATTGAGGAATGCACTTTTCACATCCATTTGTTGTAAGATGATATCATGATGGTTAGCATAAGCAAGTAAAATGCGAATAGCCTCAAGTCTAGCAACAGGTGCAAAAGTTTCATCGAAATCAATTCCTTCAACCTGTGTGTAGCCTTGAGCTACAAGTCGTGCCTTATTCCTCACCACAAGGCCATTTTCATCTTGCTTGTTGCGGTAGATCCAATTATTGCCAATGATGTTGTGCTTGCGAGGATCTGAACGATTGACCAGTTCCCAGACGTTGTTCAGCTCGAACTGATGTAATTCTTCTTGCATAGCTTAAATCCACCCAGGCTCCAGAAATGCTTCATCTACCTTAGTGGGCTCTGTGATAGAGACAAAAGCATAGTGCCCACAAAAGTTAGATAAATGTGAAGCTTTTGAGCGTGTGAGAGGACCTGGTGCTTCAATGTCATCAATGATCTTTTCAACTTGCACTTCTTTTGCAACGCGAGGATGAGCAGGTTTTCGTCGAGGAATTTGATCAGCATTTTCTTCAGGACCATTTTCCTCAGCACCATTTTCTTCAGGTGCACCATCTCGGCGTTCTTCACATTCTGGAATGAACTCTTCAGCAGATTCTTCGGTAGGAATGACATCTTCAGTAGCTTTGAACTTGATAGATTCCTCAAGTGTTGGTTCATCTATCACAGAAGGTAGGTGCTCTCTTTGCGAGCCATTAGTTTCATCGAACCGCACATCTACAGTTTCAACAACCTTGTGAAGAACGCTGTTGAAGACTTTGTAGGTGTGCGAGTCCTTTCCGTAACCAAGCATAAAACCTTCATGTGCTTTCGGTGCAAATTTAGAGTTGTGATGAGGATCTCTAATCCAACATTTAGCACCGAAGACTTTGAAATAACTCACATTGGGTTTCTTGTCAGTGAGGAGTTCATAAGCAGTCTTCTTGAAGAATTTATGAAGATATACTCTGTTGATGATGTGACACGCAGTATCAATTGCCTCAATCCAGAATCGACGAGGCGTCTTGTATTCATCAAGCATAGTGCGAGCCATCTCAATAAGAGTCCTGTTCTTGTGCTCCACGACGCCATTCTGCTGAGGAGTATAAGGAGCAGATAACTCATGAGTAATACCAAGTTCATCAAGATAGTCATTAAGACCAGAATTCTTGAACTCAGTTCCATTGTCACTGCTGATGTGCTTGATCTTCACACCAAAGTTGGTAGAAACCCTCGAAGAAAATCGTTTGAAGACTTCCTGCACTTCATGTTTGTAAGTAACAATGTGTACCCATGTGTAACGAGAATAATCATCAACAGTAACAAAGCCATATAGAGATGCATCATTTGTAACAGCAGAATAATGGTTAGGACCGAAGAGGTCCATATGAAGCAATTCAAATGGTCGAGTGGTAGTCATGATTGTCTTCGCCGGATGCTTGGCCTTTGTCATCTTTCCAGCTTCACAGGCTCCGCACAAGTGATCCTTGAGGAATTTGACATTTCAATGCCAATGACATGCTTCTTCTTCGCGAGCATGTGCAAATTCCTCATGCCAGCATGACCAAGTCGTCGATACCAAAGCCAGCCTTCTGAAGCTTTTGCAAGTAAGCATACGGTTGGTTGAGGTCCTGCAGAGAAATCAACAATATACAAGTCTCCTCTCCTAAAGCCTTCGAAGACTTTGGAATTGTCAGCTTCCAAGACCACAACACAGCGATATTTGCCAAAGACAACAACCATATCAAGATCACAAAGCATTGAGACAGACATGAGGTTGAATCCCAAGGACTCGACAAGCATGACTTTGTCCATGTGTCGATCCTTTGTGATCGCAACCTTACCTAGACCCAATACCTGACTTTTTCCTTTGTCAGCGAAGGTGATATGCTTCAGATGTGATGGAGCTAGAGGAGTATCCATCAATAGATTCTTGTCACCAGTCATGTGATTAGTGCATCCACTATCAAGAACCCACTCAGTTGCTTTAGGTTGATCATCCTGCAGATGAATTAGTGCAACTTACAATCTCATATACTTCATCAGTGAAGAATATGACATCATTTTCATCAGATCAATAGAACAGATAAAGCAATATGAGGACGTGTGAAATGAAAGTTCATTTCATCATGATTAGCCTGCGTCCTTTCAGGCAATCTCAGGTCTCCAGCAAATTCTTCAGACGTTATTAGCACGTCTGGAGACCTGACCCTGCATAAGAGGTTAGTTCTTTTTCTTCACCACCCACATCTGAAGGGGTGGCAAAGAACTCATCGCTCTGCGAGCACTATATGAGAAAGGTGGCATAGAAGCCAGTCCACTTCGTTTCACATAAGATGGGTTAGGATAAGCATATGAATAAGCAGAGAAATTCTTCGAGGACTTATGAACATAATGATTAGAAGAATAATGCTCATATTCATAGCCCTTAGCTCTTCCCTGCGAAACAGATGGATTAGCACGATAGTGATCATATGAGGACTTTGATCCTTTTGAGGAATTTGATCCACGTGAGGAATTTGGTCCATAAGAGGACTTGGATCCATATGAAGAATTTGATCTGGGGTTCCTGTTCTTCACAGGTGGTGTCATGAGGACATTCACCTGAAGACTTTCAAGGCAACTTTTGGGAACCCAGATTTTCTTCATAGGTGAACCATTCCTGCAGTTAGTGCCAACATATCTAGCAAATACTTTCCCATTCTGATTTTTGAACAGTTTATAGTTGGAGTCAAATGACTCATTAGAAGAATGAGGAGATTCACATGTAAAGCCAGATAAATTGGATGGATCAACTGGAGGTCCCTTTGCAGCAACCCATGAGGTTTTGGGGTACTGCTCAGGCTTCCAATATGTACCATCGGCATTGAGTTTCCTCTCAAAGGCAATACCCTCTTTCCTAGGGTTCCTGTTGAGGATCTGCTTTTTAAGCACATCACAAAGAGTCTGATGCCCTTTGAGGCTTTTGTACATGCCTGTCATGTACAATTCCTTCAGCCCTGCATCGTCAGTGATACTAGCAATGTTCTCAGATGAGGAATTAGTGATAGCAGAGACAGGTGAAGAATTTGTAGCATTAGAAGCATTTGAACTTTCAGGTGAAGAATTAGCAGATTCACGTTCAATGCATTTCAAACATGGAGGAACAAATTCTTCCTGAGAAGCGCTGATTTGTTGAGCAAGTAATGAATCGCGCTCCTTCTGAAGATCTTCATAACTCACTCTTAGCTTTTCAAGATCTTGCTTCCTTTGAAGAAATTCATAGGAAAGCTTCTCATGATCAGATAAGAGAGTGTTATGATTTCCTTGAAGGTTGTCAAACCTGGACTGAAGTCTCTGAAGATTTTCAGTCAGGGTTTTAGTGCGATCCATTTCTTCACCCAACATATCATCACTTTTATCTAGCATGTTTTGAACCTTTTCAAAAGCCTTTTGTTGTTTCACAGCAATCTTAGCAAGTTTAGAGTAGCTGGGTTTGAGGTTTTCATTAGATTCATACTCACTGGATTTAGAGGAGGAATATTTGAGTACCTTGGCACCCTTTGCCATGAAGCAATAGGTGGGAGCGTATTCATCATTGCCTTCATCAGCATTGTTGGTGGAGTCATTTTCTTCAGAGTTGAAGATGGACTTGCTGACGAATGCAGTAGCGAGAGCTAGACTCGCCACACCAGACTCGGACTCCTCAGATGCCTCCTCTTCCTCATTTTCCTCAGATTCAGCCTCAGAGTCCATTTCCTTGCCAATGAATGCCCGAGCCTTCTTGGAGCTGCTCTTCTTGTGAGATGAAGACTTTGAGGATTTTGATGATGAAGACTTTGAGGATTTCTTCTTCTTCTTCGCATCATCAGAACTGTAATCCTTGTATTTCTTCTTCTTTGATTCCTTTTCCCACTAAGGACAATCTTGAATGTAGTGACCAGGTTTCTTGGACTTGTGACATAGCCTCTTCTTGTCGCTGGTTGAGGAATCATAGCTCCTTGAGGATTTTCCAAAGCGACCACGTCTTGAGAACTTCTGAAATTTCTTCACGAGCAGTGCTAGTTCCTGGCTCAATTCTTCAGGATCACCAAGGCTGCTAGCAGAGTCTTCATCTTCAGACTCAGAAACTGCCTTGGCCTTCAGAGCACGTGATCTGCCATAGCTCGAACCATAGAGATCTCTCTTCTCAGCAAGCTGGAACTCATGAGTGTTTAGCCTCTCGAGGATATCAGCGGGATCAAGTGACTTGTAATCAGGACGTTCTTGAATCATCAGTGCCAGAGTGTCAAATGACGAATCAAGCGATCTCAGCAATTTCTTCACCACCTCATGGTCGGTGATGTCTGTGGCGCCAAGTGCTTGAAGCTCATTTGAGATGTCAGTGAGGCGATCGAAGGTTTGCTGAACATTTTCATTGTCGAGTCTTTTGAAGCGGTTGAAGAGATTGAGAAGAACGTCAACACGAGAGTCACGTTGAGTTGAGACTCCTTCATTCACTTTGGACAGCCTATCCCAGATAAGCTTAGCAGTTTCCAAAGCACTCACTCTTCCATACTGCCCTTTGCTCAGATGGCCACATATGATATTCTTCGCTTGAGAATTGAGTTGCTTGAATCTCTTCACATCAGCAGCGTTCAGAGAAGGTAAGACTGATGGAACACCATTTTCCACAACATACCAAAGATCGTTGTCAATTGCCTCAAGATGCATTCGCATCTTATTTTTCCAGTAGGGGTAGTCCGTTCCATCGAAGGTAGGACACCCAACAGAGACCTTGATCATACCTGTGGTCGACATAACTAAAACTCCAGGTGGTTAAACCAAAATCACACAGAACAAGGGAGTACCTTGCTCTGATACCAATTGAAAGTGCGTTATATCGACTAGAGGGGGGTGAATAGGCGATTTTTATGAATTCTTTACTGAGGAATTTGCCGGTGAGGAAATTCCTAAATGAAGAACTACTTGCAGCAAAATAAGTACTCAGATGCATACATGACAGAACATAAACATGGACATCATGAAGAAATGAAAACAGAGACAGAGTACAGAAAGCGTAAACACAGGATGAAGACAAACAGACTGAAGAAATTGAACTGAGGAAATTGAGAAAATCTTCAGTCGAAATCTTCAACCACAGATATGAACAAGCATACAACACAGTAATGAGGAAATGAAAGAGTTGAGGAAATAGAACCAGTAGGCTTGGTGAAGACAATGATTTGGTAGACCAGTTCCAACTGCTGTGACAGTTGTACGTCTGGTTGGAGCGGCTGAGTATTTAAACTCGAGGACACACAGTCCCGGACACCCAGTCCTGAACACGCAGTCCAGGACACCAAGTCCTCACCGTATTCTCCTTGAGCTAAGGTCACACAGACCTCGCCCAATCATTCGTGGTAAGTCTTCAGGTGACTTCCAAACCTTCACAGACTCGGTCACTCGGCGATCCACAATTCCTCTTGGATGCTCTCTAGACCATGACGCCTAACCGTCTGGAAGATGCACAGTCTTCAAAGGTAACAAGCGTCAAATCCACGCAGGATCTATCTCTTCAGTGATGCTCAATCACTTTGGGGTTTGTAGGTGTTTGGGTTTTTCCTCACTTGATGATTTTCGCTCAAAGTCCTCAGAGGATGGGTTGCTCTCAAATGACAAGTGTCAGTTTCTCTCGGAACAGCCAACCAGCTAGTGGTTGTAGGGGGCGGCTATTTATAGCATAGGGAGCAGCCCGGCATGATAAGACATAAATGCCCTTCAATAATATGACCGTTAGGTGGATAAGATATTTTGGGATAGCTGGCGCATAGCACAGCAACGGTCGGAATTTTGAGTGTCTAATTCCTCAGGGCTATCATGTTCCTCACTGTGTAGGCAATCTGCACTGGCAAATTCCTAACTCCTCAGTCAGAACAAATTCAACAGTGACCAGAAGATCTTCGTCTCTGTCACTGAAGAAATTGACTGAACTGATATGAGATTTCCAATGGCTTCACTCGAAGGGATTGGTAGGTGTAGGATTTTGAGTTGAGCATCACATGGAAATTTTTCCTTAGTATTTCCTCGACCCCCTTTAACAGTATGGTGCTTCCTATGACTCAAGAAAGAGAAAATGAAACTACGAAAACAAAAGTCTTCACGCTTCATGTTCCTCGAATGATTGCCAAGTCTTCAAGGTTACACCAATTTCTTCACTTTCAAAGTCTTCAGAAAGTCTTCAGAAATCCAAAGTCTTCAGTCGAAGAACTTCATTTTTAGGGGTCGACTTTCTCTGTAAATATCAAACTCCTCATAGACTTATAGACCTGTGTACACTCACAAACGCATCAGTCCCTTAACCTATAAGTCTTCAATACACCAAAATCACTAAGGGGCACTAGATGCACTTACAGTGGCGCATGTGGAAGATACGCGCAATCAATTAAACCTTGCCAAATTAGAACAGACACCTTGATGGGTGAACAGGACAGGCCATCTGCCTTTGACTCCTCGAGGTTAGAATAGTCATTAGGATGATATTCTGAACAAGAATCAACAGGTGGGGAGCGTATGAGTTTCATTGCATCCAGAATGGCACTCAATGCCTTGGTGCCAATTTTGTAAGTCATTGCAGTGTTCCACAATATTCTTCTGATGCACGGATTCTGATATTCACTGTAATTGCATATAATATCTGAGAACCAGCTCTCTTCAAGTGAAGGTGCGGTACTGTTAATATCAGTGTAACTCTCAAAGGCGACACAGCTCCCCGCATTTCCTTGTTATTCTTATAGGATTCAAGTGGGCAGGTCACTACAAATCCTATTCCTATGTTTACAAAATCCTACGAATCAAAGAGGCTCAAAGTGTCCATCACAACCGACCGTATAGACCTCTACACTGCAAATGTCCCTGCTCATCTTCAGTACAAGGAACATACTGTACTACTATCATACTCCCTCCGTTCCAAAATATAAGTCTTGGTAGAGATTTCCACTATGGATCACATACAGATGTATCCAGATACATTTTAGAGTGTAGATTCACTCATTTTGCTCCATATGTAGTCCATGGTGGAATCTATACAAAGACTTGTATTTAGGAACAGAGAGAGTACACATTAAAGAAGAACGGAAGAGGAACATGGTAAAGAAGAGCAAGCAGATTTTGGATAATAAAATGTTGGTTGCGCAGTGCCCACACATGATGAACTAGAGCACATTAAGAATGCAGCTCCCAGCTGTCTCTCGACCATTTCAGGCAGTTGGATGAAGATCCTACGTCTCCCAACCCTTCTTCTTCCTCGTCCCTGATTCTTCCCATACAAAACACTGCACGGGCCGCCGGCCGGACCACCGGCCACCACCGCCTGTGTTCCTCCGCCACCCCCACCCCCACCCCCGCCCCAACCCCCACCCGTGTCGAGTTCTCTTTGTTTGGCGAGGCCCCACAACCATCTGACCCCTTCGTTCGCACCGGCGAACTGCGGCGAGCTCTGAAAAATCGACTGACCCAATTTTGAAAGTTAGTCTACTGTGATTTAGCTAGTGTGGAATATAAAAGGGGAAAACCATAAGCATTGGGAGTATAGTGTTGAGCATGCCATGGCGGATCTGAAGGTGCAAACAGGACAAAGGCAACTTCGCAACCAAGACAAGAAATCAGAGTAAAGCAGTGGCGATCTATTTTCTTGCTGCGATAAATAAGTTGAGCAGATACGAAAGAGTACCGCCTCTGGTGCGGCGCCGTGTATGCATCTGCTGAGAATTTGATGGTGCTGCGGTAGCGATGGCTGTCGGCGGCGTGGAAGCAGAGCTAGGAGGGTAGACGGTGGCGGCGAGGCGTGGTGGACGAGACGGTCGTAGGAGCCGCGCCGGCAAGGTGGACGACGGCGGGGATGAAGCGAGAGGACGGGATGCAAGGATCCCGGTCCGAAGCCGTGGATGAGAGAGGTCGATCTCTTGTAATGGACGGCGGCGTCGGGGTATCAGCTCTGGCATGGTGGAGGAGGACGGCGGTGGATGGGGTGGCGGGCGGCGGCGGGCGGAGGAGGGTGGGGTGGAGAGGGTGTTTTGGCACCCACGGAGTATGAATGGGGAAAAGGGAGGTAGAGAGGAAGGGGGAACCATGTATTCAGGGCGCGCTTGTCTCAAATGAGAGGAAATTTACAAACTTAGCCCCCGTTTCAAATTTCCTACATCACAGCAATATTAGTCGGTTGGGGATAGGACGGTAATCTCGCATACACCGAATATTTGCCGACGAGAGTTTGTTTTTGGCGCCCACCGTGTATGAATATGAATCGGGGAGGGAGTCGATTTCGGCCAAGGACACACTGTGTTTTGGCGCCCACCGCGTATGAATCCGGGTGAGAGGCGGTTACGTCACGTTTGGGTGAAATTACAAACCTACCCCTATCGAAACCTATAGAAATCCAGCAGATAGGCTTTGCGCGGCAGGGATAGGCAGTAGTAATTTCCATCTCGCAGATTTTGGTTTCGGGCGGTTACTGCGACTTTCCCCGCTTCGTTCAAATTTTGCAGAGTGCACGTTTACCGTGCCAACTCAATTCGAATCCCGTTTGTATTCTATTTTTTTCGGGTGGGATCTATTTTCAATTGGAATTAAATTCTATATACATCATTTTTTATATATACTTTCAAAAGCACAACACCATTTATACATAAATATGGTTTACAAATGGCATGATATCAGATTCATAAGGTTGTATCCATCAATTTGGATTTTCAAATATTTGAAACCACTTTATGTTGAAATCCAATGTATGCATTCCTCGCTAACTGTCTCCAATTAATGTGTGTTTCATGCGGGTTTTTTTACTTCTCAAACATGTATAATGTGTTTCACACACGCAACATATAATGTAATCCCGTTTAGACATTAATTTCATATAAACCATGCATTGTTTGTAATTAAAGAATCTATGGATCACCAATATTGATAAACTATATAACATTACACGTGTGCCCAAATTCAAATGAATATGCATGTTTGATACACCAATTTTCGTTATGATATTATTGATGTCGTGATCTCCA
Organism: Aegilops tauschii subsp. strangulata; assembly: GCF_002575655.3. Lineage (NCBI taxonomy): Eukaryota > Viridiplantae > Streptophyta > Magnoliopsida > Poales > Poaceae > Aegilops > Aegilops tauschii. The sequence goes on from NC_053041.3 coordinate 75,942,812, forward strand.
GTTTAAATATTTGAATCCCCTTTAATCCAGATATTCGTCTCATATAGCTATCACTCATGCTTATATAGGACTATCTCTCTGGACCTATACGCGTTCATCGTCTCTCAGGTATCTCTCGTGCTACCTGTATGTCGACAATGATATTTTATCTTCGTAACACACTGACGGTACTCTCTCCCTCGACCTTCATCACTCTATCTCTCTCTCTAAGCATATCTCGCTCCCTGCTGTGTGTCTCGAACTATGATTCTCCATGTGGAATCTCTTTCTCTCACACAAACACAAAACTTTGTCTCCCGGGGTCTCATTTCTCTGTACTATTCCCATGTGTGCCACTCGCACACCCCTCATACAGAGATGTCTTTCACTCCTTAGATATGAGAACCTATGACTCTTCCTCTTAAATATCTCTTTCTCACACACAAACACAAACTTTGTCTCCCAGGGTCTCATATTTCTCCATTGTTGTCTTGTATGTCGCTCACACACACTCTCTCTCTCCCTAGAGATATCTTGCGTCCCCTCATATGTCTCTCTAGCTATCACTCTCGTTGTGAAATATCTTTCTCTCTCGCAGACACAAAACTCCGTCTCTCGGGATCTCATTTCTCTCTGATATCTGTTTGTATGTGACTCACATGCACCCTCTCTCTATCTCTCTCACACCCATACACATAACTCAGCCTTCTGATCCACTCGACTCCTATCTCTAACGCACACTAGCTAGCATCTTTATCTTTCTATTTATCTGTTTCTCCATCGACCTTCTTTCTCACCCTCACTCTTGATTCCTATCATGCACACTACATATGTTTCTCTCTACATGCAGTCAAGTGCCCTCTTTTTATTTTTCTCTCTCACACACATATATAACTTCACCCTCTGAACCACCCGATGGTCATCTCCAACACCCAAACTAGCGGATGTCCCTCTAGCTAGCATCTCCATCTCTGTATCTATCTGTAGTTTCTCCGTCAACATTTCTTTCTCGCACGGAGTCTTGCTTCCTATCACCCACACTATATATGTCTCTCCATACATATGCATTTATAGTTTGATCTCTTTTGCACAATCGTTGTGCCTCACTCCCTCTGCTCGCCATAGATGCATGCTCCAGCCCACGCCACTATCTCTTAAAGAAAAAAACACATTCTCAATTGTCGGGCCTTCTTCCCTGCATTCTCACATGCATGCATATTGTCATACCAATCCGTCTCTCCCATGTCGTTGATCTTATGACTTATGTCTTCTTTCTTTTATCTCGATCATGCGCGCGCGCACACACATACATCCCACGTATACATGTATACCTCTCACACATGCACGTTCAAGGTCTCTATGTCTCCATACGTAGTTAATTACCCTCAATCCTAACGCCACATCGAATCGTTCTCCTCTTGCGTGCACATAACTTCCGCCTGGATGGGTAAAACACACACTCACACTTAACAATCTCCTTCTAGCTACCCCCCCCCCCCGCCTCTCACTCTTCCCCTGTATCCCCGAAACCAATAAGACCAGCCCTTTGTTTAATTCCCGCCTACATGCACCATCGATATATAGTAGTCTTCCTCGGTGTCTCTCGAACAAACACGTTCTCTCGATGTCGACTCCTCTCACGCGCACACACCTTGTCTTCCCTCTCTACGGGCATTTTCTCTCTCGTACCCCATCGTTGGTGGCCTCTGCCATACACATCACCTCTCTATGATGATGCCATGCACACTTAAATTACATCCGCCACCGAGGACCCCGCGACACACACACAAACACACACACACACACACACACACACACGCACGCACCCCCCCACACACACTAAGACTCCATCTCTCTCTCACACACACACACAAACACACACACACACACACACACGCACGCACACCCACCCACCCCCGCCCCACCCACACACACACACTAAGACTCCATCTCTCTCTCTATCACACACACACACACACACTAAGACTCCATCTCTCTCTCACACACACACACTAAGACTCCATCTCACACACACATGCTCTAGGCGGAGCATTTGTTCCTACCACCCTTCATCCAACCTTACCCGTATGATAAGCAATCACCTTAATTTACTTGCATAACATGGACAAATTCCACTTTACTTTAGTAGTCAGCAAACTTATCATCTGCACCCTTATAAAAAAACGAGTTGGCGATGACGGTGTGCCTGCCATCTTGTAATACAGACCGTCTAATCTATATCTGACGGATAGAAAGCAAACTATGATAATTTTACAAAAGATACCCGCACCTCTCTCCACATCCTTATCTCCCACATCCTCATTGCTCAGCAATTAAAAAAGGAACTCTCTGGAACAATCTAGCATGGTGGCCGCTGCCGCCTGCCGGCACCGTCCATCCCCATGCCTCCGCCCATTCCGACCACCAGTCACCACCACGCTCCACTCCTCCTCACCTTATCTCTCATCTTTCATTTTTCGATGACATTCTCGAGATACCAGTTTTCCGATAAAATTCTCGAGATATCATTAGTTTTTACACATGGGATTACTCCTGCATGGGTCAATCACAACAGGTGTTTTGTAAAAAAAATGCATATGGATGTTCCGTGCAATGCACGAGCATCTTGCTTGTAATTATATAACGCAAATCACGAGCAGGAAGTGACATTTTTTTACACAACCACGTTAACATGGCCACGTAAATCACTAGCTAAAGTAAATACCATTATACTTATATCCCGATGCAAAAGGTTGAGTACATGTCCGAAGAGTAGAGTCGCACACACGCACTCTGTCTCTCAGAATGTCTCACACACACACCAGTTACGTGACGCCCACTTAAGCAGACACGTATGTTACAATTTGTGCACCCGCGGGTACACGTGATGCTGCGCATTTATTTAAGCCGGAAGGTGAACCCAAATAGTAGCTGCATTCATTCCCCTCCCGCCGCCTCTTCTCTGGTCGCCGTCGCCCGGTAGCCATGGCCCGGCCGAAGGTAACAACATACGCCATACTCCCACCGGAGCGACGCTTTAATATGGGAATTTTAGTGGTCATGCATGCATCTTTTTGTGCTAGCACTCCTATATAAGGGTTCACGGGCGGTGGAAGAGGAAGGAGAAGGGAAGCGAGCTGTGGAGTAACGTTTTTACCACAATTTCTTAGGAAACTGAGTGCAATAATTGAGTAGTTTTGCAAACTACCAGTACTAGTACACCTGAAACGGTTCAAAACCTATACTCCCTTGCCAGCGCGCGCTTCCCGCGTGAAACGGTCAGCGTTGCCCTGGAGCGTCAGTGCCGCATTAATGCCCGGCCAGAGCGGAGGCAACCTCTCACTGGCGCCGGCTTTGAAGTGGCGAGACGGCCGAGAGAGCGCTGCTTCCCGGTGCACGCGACTGCTCCGCGTCGAGACAGGCCATAGGCCCTGTTTGGATCCATGGGTTAGAGTTAGTTTAAGCTAGTTGGGGCTCAAATAGCCCTAAAGTATCCAAGCATGAGGTTTTAAATTGGAGCAAGTTGCACCGAACCCACCAAAAAAATATCCCACCTGAGAGGTGCTAACTGGAGATAGTTCTCATTGGGACCAGTGAAAAATCACTTTTCTCTCACCATCAAGTGCATTTATTGTCAATCTAACCCTGTCACCCAAACACCTCTTTGGCTACAGTTAGTTCAGGGTTAGTCATGAGTTAGTCTAACCTCTAGCTAAGTTAGAGTATCAAACAGGAGCAGTATAGGACATGCAAGTTGCTCAAAGCATACAGTCAAATTTGTACGTGAAAGGATTTTTTTTTCTTTTTGAAAACGGAACGTGAAAGGAATTTTTTTAAAATGCTCTTGGCATGTCGCTAACATGTGATGAGTTAACCGACCTCAATTATGGAGTAGACGGCAAAAACGCCAGCCCGCCGCACTTTGAGAGAGACGAGGAGGGAGAAGCGATACAGGCTGCTGGATTACTAGAGATAGGTGTCGCACGGAAGCCAAGAAATATGGTGATAGCATGGGTTAGCCATGTACTAGTATGATGTAACTACACTGGGCTGCCGTGTTTCGTACTCTTCCAGTCCACTGTGGAGATGATTGGTTGATTTTATATCGCTGAATAATATTAAATATTATGAGTGCAGACGCTCCACCACGAGGTTCCTTGCTCCTTCTCGGTCGTCGGGAATCTATGTTCTTCCACTCTATTTTTTTTACGTGAGCTTTGTTCATCCTTTTGCCAACACGCGAGACATCTAGCATCAAGGTGCACGTGTTATGCAAGGATCGTTCCATCTATACGAAGAACACGTGGGACTGGAACTACGAGACGGACATGTACCCAGGAGTGGACGTACGAACCTGAGTAATGTAGCGCAGTAAGTGAAGTAGAAAGGCACAAATGGTATGAACATGCGTGGCATATAGGGTGTGTTTGGTTGCGTTCTCGTCTCAGCATAGTTGTTCCCTCTTCATGCATGCTCAACTCAACACCCCTCTTCATGCATGCTCTCTTCATGCATGCTTCTAGTGTATTTGTGCTAAACTAGTGTGGACTCATGCACCCTCCATACACTCTACCAAACACCCAAAAGTGAACTCTTGGGCGGCATTTGTCTCTTACTACGTACTACCACTAAATGTTGTATGTGCAATGCACGGTGATGTTATGTAGTACGTGCCTAAGTACTCTACTACTACTATATTAGTTGGAGGCACATATTAACTTTTATATTTGTTTACGTGTATGCCCCGAGACCTTCCAACTAGACGTGTCTTTCTCTCCAGGTCGCACTTTTGTATCGTTCATACCACTAAGTACTACTACGTGTGGTCTCCGGCCCAGAAGTGGAAGAAGTGGAGACGCTCTACCACGCTGTTTATTTTTGCGCTGGGCTCTACCACGCTGTTCATGTCCCACTCCTTTCGCTGACGTGTGGGACATCCAGCACGTGCCGTGTTTGGCACTCTTCATTGTAAGAGTTGAAACGCTAGCATTCATCATAAATAAAAAATAATTATAAATCAGCAGTGATACTATTTTTTTGAGAACCAATTAGTAGTGATACTATACCACGCGGTTTCCTTGCTCCTCGATATCGGAAAGAATACTTCCGTTCGCCAACATGTGGGACGTCGACCATCTTGGTCCACTTTCCATGCACGCAGAACTCCAAGGGAGAGTCACCCCGGTCGTCGCGCCGCAGTAACAATGAGTAATGAGCCGTCAAATCATAGGCCCACTTCGCACTTTGAAGTTGCTCGGACGAAGGAACCATCATGACTTCGTTGAATTCCGCTTCTTGAAGAAAACTACTGTACCAACAGTACTGCTAGCTACAGTAGTTACTCCAACAGAGGCCTCCTTTCGTTCATAGGATAGGAATTTTATAGGAATATGAAAATCATAGGAAGTGAGATGACATGCATCTCAATTCCTATAGAGAAAGAGATGCCATTTGATGCATAGGATAGGAATTTTTCCATTTAGTCTGGGCTAATTTACTGGTAATTTGCTCTAAAAACTACAGTAGTAACTAGTAGTACTGGTACATGCTCGTACTCAGACACAGACACACACTCTAACTACTAGTACTACTACTTCTCACATGCTGGCCAGACGCCGTCGTTCTCCTTCCCGGCTTTGTCGGCGACACCTCACCGTGCTTGGATCTCCACCGACCTCTCCGCAGCAGCGCGGGCGTCCTTTTCTTTGTTGTGGCAGCGGGCCTCTCTTTTCTTGAGTGCTTTCTTACTTTTCCGCTCCCTCTGTGCGGCTTTGGCCGCCTCTTGCTCTACCGCCCATTCGGCCTTGGCATCTTCAAATTCCTCCCACATAGTTGTGAGGTCGCGAGCGGCGATGAACTCGGCACGGCAGGATGCCATCGCTTCCCTACTATTTTGTGTGCGGTCGTGGGCGGCGAGGAACTCGGCGCGGCGGAGTGCCATCGCTGCCTTCCCGGTTAGTGTGCGGCGCGGTGGCATGAACGACGCTTGGTTAGAGCTCTGGGGTGGAGTGGCCGGACAACCGTATAGTGCATTGGTTTGTCAAGAGCTCAAGGACAGAAGACGAAGGAAATTTGGATTCCCCTTCAATCCTGGTCATTTATTACCGAGTAAAATGCATTGGCGGTCATCGAACTTGTCTTGATAGCTCACTTTGATCATTGTATACAAGATATGGTGATTATACGGTCACTGGCTCAGCGTATAGCTCCGTATTTCTCTGGTTGACCAGTCAAACAGTCCGCATGCGCCTCATCAGCTCGTGTTCTTTATCTATCTACGCGGGCCTACCTGTCAATGGAGAAAGAAATATTGTAAAAACCAAAATAATGCGTATGTGGGGAATCAAACCACGGACTCGTCGCTGCAATGCACCCTCGTCAGCCAAATGAAAATGAAATACTTCGCTTCAGACACTCACGCTCACGCTGTCAAAGCATGCTAATGCATGCACGTCGCCCTCTAAATCAAAGTCATGCTCATGGCGCAACGCAAACGGCGAGCCCATCACCCGCGTGCCCCGGCGGTGCCTGACATTACTGTTTAGACGTTTGATGGAGGCCTACGCGAATGCCGAGCATGTATTCACCTCGCTCAACACCAACGGTCATACTCGGAGCGCCTTGCTCATGTATATCATCCATCACAACGACAATCTATAAAACAGCCTAGCTAGAGAGGGTACTATGGTAGTATGGTACGGAGTATATACTATCATGAGCGACCGATCTTAGTGCCACTGCACACGAGTGTGTGTCTCATCGATTCGTCCATTATTCGTAAGTTATGCATGGTTGTGTGGTGTCTATGGTGGTCGTCGAAGGCTAGCTGGCGACAAGAGCGGTTGTCAATACGTGCCGCATATGCTTCAAAGGCTCGTCATCCATGAGTTCACACTTTACCACCACGCTAGCGTCTGACCGCCCTGGCCTACCGAAACCCCTTCCATCGCTAGCACGCGCTTCCCGCCTGAAACGGTCACCGTCTCTCCAGAACGTCAATGCCGCATTCACCGGACTTAACTGCAGGTGCAATTGGTGTGTCACTGACATGTGGGCCAGATGCCCGTTGGGCCCACATGTCAGTAACCCAACGCATCTGCAGTTAAGCCACTGAAACAGCGTCCGCATTCATGCCCGACGAACCTACTCCGACGCCAGTTGTCCATCCGTCTGCCGCGGCTCATTGCCATTCGCCCGCTATATTAACTTGAGCCCCAGCTCCCAGCCATAGCCAAAGACCCACACTTATTCTCCTCCGGTCCCTTCCTTCTGTCGGCACCACTCCAACCATGGCCTCCTGGCGCTCTGAAGCTCTCTTGGACGTACTGTCGCAGGAGCAGATGAGGGACATCGGCGGCTCTGCTCCGGGCGCGCTCCAAAGCTCTCTTCGACGTACTGTCGCAGGAGAAAACGAAGGAGATCGCCGGCACCCCCTTGCCGCCCTCCGCCGCCACGACAACGAAGCCGGCGCGCGTGCGCGGGCACAGCCGGCAGCGAGGAAGAGTAGTACATGGTAGGTCGCCGCCGCTCTGGTCCCAGGAAGGCCACCGCTACTCCACTCAGTCGACGCCAAGCTTGGTGGGATAAACATCGGCGGCCGATTAGCCGCTTGACGGCGACGTGGAGGCGGAAATATTCAGAACCCTGTGCTCCGGAGGAGAAGGTTATCAAGGCGGATGAGGAGGAGGCAAAGGAAATGGCCGGCTTTCTCGGGTTCATGGCAGGACATGGTGGTCGGGCGCCGGTGATCGTTTAGATTAGGTTTTAGTATGGTTTGCGCGAAATATGTAATGAATTTTGTCCAGTTTGTAGGAAAAGTTTTTGAAATGTAATGAATTTCATCCGGTTAATTTGAAATTTGCTTTGTTTGCACGAATTTCGTCCGGTTAGTTCATATAGTCGTCGAAAGGTATGCGGGCAGCATCGGATGGTATCCATCAGTGTCCTCGGGCAGATGCCGGTGTAAATTTGTGGGCCAGCGCTGGAGATGCCCTAACTATCATGCTATAATCGCTAACAGTGCTCCATTATTTGGCAGGGAACAGTTATCCCTCGATCAAAATCAGATCCGCGGTGTTTCGCATTCCTCCCGCGTAAGAGTGTAAACTCTTGCTTACATAAAAATGGAGCAAGTGGACGGCACTGTAGCACGTCATATCACTCAAACTAGCCTGCCTAACGAGCGGGAAAGCACCGCCCTCGTCATTTTGTTCTGGATTTATATCGATCGATCGCGCGAAAATGTTACGCTTCGTAAGTTCTAAAGGAAAAGGCGGCACACTTACGACTCGTACGCGTCGCACCCCCGACAGTCCGGCTTGCACGACGCTCACCAGAGGGGACACGTGTTGTCTTGCAATTTCACTGACATGTGGGACTGTAATTGAATAAACCGTCGATAGCCGAAATCTAATCGCTTGGCGGGCGTCGGCTGAGAAGAGAGAAACGGGGGAGGGAGAAGAGATCGCCCACCCGCCACGCACGGACTCCAGGAAATATATGGTGATAATGTGAGGTGGGCCATGCTGGAGTCCGGACCGCTTCCGGAGCTCGCTCTGACCGCCCTGGCCCCTCAAGACGCCAGCTGCCCGCCGCATGCATGCATAGCAAGTAATAAAAAACTGGGCTATAAGCCCGCTTATGTGGAGGAGAGAGAGGCATTGACAAAGTCAAGGAGTGGGCTCTGCAAGAGCCCGTCTCTACATGTGCTCCTAGGTATAAAAAAATAATTCTAAAAAAAGGCATAAAAACCAATTGTGTCTAAAAAAAAGGTAAAAAACATTTGAGAGGAAATAGATAGAGAGAAAGTGAGAAAAAGTTGTAACCTTAGGCCTTCCACTATGTAGGCCAAAAGAGGTGCCAAATCTACTTTTACATTATTTAGCACCGGTGCCCTCCATAGCTCATGCGGTGCCATAAATTTTTTTCTGGGAGTCGGAGCAAGTTCCTGCTCCGATGCCCCATTCGAGCATTGCAATAGAATATACTACCATCTGTACTTGCTGCTCCAGTGCCTCATTTTTCTGAAGGTGGACGAGAGGAACTGGCGTGAAGGATTGACCAGAGGTTGGCTTGCTTTGATTTTTCTATGTACATGTGGGTCCCATCTTTCTACGGGCTGCACCCGCACGGTGTGAGGCCGGTGCCAAAGAAATTTACCAGGGCATCGATGCCCAGTCTACTATATTTTAACCTTCCGAGCACCGGCTAACCTTATAGTCAACAGTATGGTAGCATTACATGAGGAAGGAGGGAGTGGTGCACATGCCAAGTTCACTGGGTTGCCGTGTTTCACATTCCTCCGTCGTAATAGTGGAGACAATTGCTTTCATCAAAAATAAACAATGAATACTCGTTGCTCGTCCTCTATATCGGAAAGAATACTTTCATTCACCGACATGTGGGACGTCGACCATCCTGGTCCACCTGCCATGCACAGAACTATCCTGGTCTACCCCGGTCGTATCCCAGGCCCAACCTTTCCCACTGTAAGTTGTTTGGACAAAAGAACCATCATGACTTCGTTGAATTCCGCTTCTTCAAGAAAACTTACTGTACCCGCAATACTGCTACCACACGCGAAGACTGGACGGCACTGTACCACGTCATATCACCGAAACCCACTAGGCCAAACTAGCCCACCTAGGTCATCTATGGACCTATTTGGATCCATAGGTTAGAGTTAGTTTGAGTTAGATTGGACTCAACTAACTCAAAAATATCCAAATAGGAGGGTTAGTTTGGGTTAGATGTATCTAACCCATCCAAAAAATCTAACCCACCCAAGAGGTGCTTATTTGGATTAGTTCTTCTCGGGATCACTAGAAAAACACTTTTTTTCTCTTGCTCTCGCCGCAGCAGATCCCTCCCCACTTCCTCGAAGCTTCTCGTCCTCTCCCTCCCTCCCTCTCGCACCGTCCGTGAAGGCGCCTCGTCGTATCCACGCTCCATCTAACTCTGTCATCCAAACACCTCTTTGGCTAGAGTTAGTTCAGGGTTAGTTCAGGGTTAGAATCTAACTCTAGCCTCTAACTAAGTTAGAGTATCCAAACATGGCCTATTTTGGAACGGAGGGAGTACGTCTCTGCACTGCTATGATTTTGTGTTGTACGTCTCTGTACTTTTGCTACGATTTTCCTACCCTATGAACCAAATGAGGCCTGGATGTATCCGTGTCGACTATTGTCTGATCGATCGCTAAGCCTACAATTTTAGGAGCTAGGGCTATTGGTCGATCGACGACGGATAAGTATAAGCGTACCACGAGCTCATCAGCCCCAACGTTTCTCTTCGGTGAGTGTTTTGCAAGTACTATAGCTCACACAGTAGCTAGCCTACTAACACCAAGAATCATCAAACAAGCCCTGCTGATATGATAAACAGTTCAAACTTACATCTAAGCATGACATATATTATATCAAAAGCTGGTAAGGATACATCTATTTCCATAACTCGGAGAGGGTTCGCATGATTCACTATCAAACAAAAGTAGCAAGTACCGCCCACAAAAGACAGTGCACTAGCCCTAAGATGGTTTGATAACACGCATCGTTCTGTAATTAAACAGAGGGCAATGCAAAATACCCTGAAGGATTAGCGCGACCAACTATTTCTTATCATCGATCTCTCGGGAAATGACCACAACACGGACAGCGGCATGGGAATCGATCTCTGGGGCGATGTCCACAGGACTGACCGCGACATCGGAATCGATCTCTGGGGCGATGTCCACAGGATGGACAGTGGCATCGGAATCGATCTCCGGGGCAATGCCAATAGGACGGGCCGCGACATCGGAATCATCAAGGACGTCCACCGGCACCTGCACAACCCTAACATATTAGCAAGTACATTGCAAATAATCAAAAACCACAACTATGGTAATAAGCCATTATTTTTTACCTTGTGCAGCTCACCGGGGGATCTCATCCCTCCGGGGGCCATCTCCTCGTCCTCGATGGGGGCCATCACCTTGCCAGGGGAATACTGCTTCTCAACGGCGACTATCTCCTCAAACTCGGCCTTGAGCCTCGCATAGGTGGCCATCAGAGTTTCTGGGCCCTTGCTGTTCTTCCAACTTTCTTTGAGGAGTTCGTCCGCCAACTTCGTCAACTCTTTGGCCAGTGCTTGTTTCTTGGAGTTCTTCGTCTCCATGGCTTGGCCCGCCAACATGGTCAACTCGTTGGTCGGTGCTCGCTTCCTGGAGATCGCTGTCTCCAGTGGGTTGTCCACCGGCAACTCTTTGCCTAGTGCTCCAGGATCCATCAATGAACTGAGAAACAAAAAGCAATCGAAAGGAAACCACAAGCACAATGAAAATGGGAAAAGAATAGGATGTGAGAATCGGTCGGTGCTTCGCAAAAAGAAGATTCTTGGAATGAAAATATAGCAGCATAACTGATTCGCCCACCTTTCCTTCGTCGGTACAGAAGAAAAATGGCAGAAGTGAGTAGCCTGGAGTGAGGTTTTCTTCAAGAAAGGGAAGAAAGGGCTTCAACGAGCGTTCCAGTGAAATGATGGTTGTTTCGTCCAGTCCAACTTGGAGGCCACCTTACCACTGCTGGTAAAGGTGTGGGTTTTGTGATATGACGGGTCATGACGGCCACACCGGGGTGACAGGTGAGTCTCGACTGTAGCACCTCGCTGTGATTTGGTGGATGGCACACCGGCCCGGATGCTTTGATGTCCCGCATGTAGATAGAGCGGCTAGTCATATAGGAGTGCTCAACATTGTGCATCGCGACCAAGGCGGAGAGGAAAACGAGAGAACTACGTAATTAATGCATGAGTTTAATTAGGAAAGTTTTGTAAAGTATGAGATACATTCCTCCAATCGCAAAATGCCTTGGTTCATGAGATTTGAGATTTGAGCCCTATAAACCGGAAGGGAGGGTGTACTGCACGTGGTGTAGTCTAGTCACTTGTTGAAATCTCTAGAAAGGCAAATACTCCTTTCCGGTTTACAGGGCTATACTACTCCCTCCGTCTAGGTGTGTAAGTCATCTTACGAAAACCAAATAGTCCCAAAACACTTAGGCGCGGTGCATTAACTTCTATCTCGTTTCTTGTTTTTTCAGATATCAACCAATAAGAGATGAGGGGTGTGCATGCTTTTAATGACTTGAGACTACCAAGCACGACATGCAGTGGTTAGTTCATTGCATGCAATGCAATTAATTAGCAAATAAATATTAAGGTCTCTCATTTTCCCCCTCCTCCTTGGTCACGGTGCACAACCTAAGATGACTTACTCACCTAGACGGAGGGTGTACCAAACACGACATGCAGTGGCTAGTTCATTGCATGCAATGCTATTAATTAGCAAATAAACATTGGAGGAAATGGTGCTAAGCACGTGGACCTATGCAGAATGAGTATCAACCAATGGATGATGGAGTTTAATTGTTAAACAACTCAATGAGGGAAGCTTAGCTACAAATTCAACGACTTACTCACCTAGATGGAGGGAGTAGCAAGTAGTACTAGTACTACAATAGTGGGCTCAAATAGCAATTTTGTCGCATGCAAGAGCCTGGCTACTATATGCGTTCTCCAAGGCACCACACCACGCGAGCGTTCGCAACTTCCATGTTCGGGTTGCGCTTGGCTCTTCGCCTCTTCGAGAAGACGAACAATGATGTTACTCCTACTTGTACAGTATTGAATCCACTGCTGCATGTCCGTCCACCTCGTGCGGGAGGGATAGCGTGTAGCGAAAGCTTCTACTTACTGCTCCTACCTTTGCGTCTATGACAGGTGGGCCCAATAGGTGGTTGGCCCTCCTGTCATGCAGCCAAAGGCAGGTGTAGTTAAGGCACCGAAGCTCAGTCCGCGAGGCATAGGGCGTTGTAGTAATCAAATTTCTCGGTCTTGTATGAGTTGACGCGACACATCAAAGCACTGCACTCGATATAAGTCTTTTTACACATTTCAAATGGACTACAACATACGGATGTATGTAGACATATTCTGCTTCGTATGTAGTCACTTGTTGCAATCTCTAAAAAGACTTATATTTGGAAACGGAGGGAGTACAACGCATGCATGCATGCCGTGACTTTCCTTTTGATACTTGCATGTGTTGATTTGATGCACCTTGCCAAATTCTGACTATAAATTTAACTAACCAAATTTTCATGCATGTCACAAAAAATTACGGGGCTGTTTGGATTGTGACTATGTTTGTCTTATGTTGCCACATTATTTTTCCCACACTTGCCTAAATTGCTCAAATTGTTAGACACACTTTGGCTTGCCTAAGGGAATCATGCCACAATTTTTGTGTCTATGACATGTGGGGTTCACTGCTAATAAAAAAATCTTGTCTTAGGTGTGGCTAATAAAAAAGACTTATATTTAGGAACGGAGGGAGTAGAAAATATAAATAATAATGCATGTTGGGGCAACCCACGTTTCCGCTAATTTTAGCCGTGGGCTTGTTCACAATTTTTACGAGGGGGTGGTTGTTCATTTAATGGAGGGACTTGTAGTACCAGACTTGAACGATAGTACAAAGTGTGACCTGGCACACCGTAACACCACTTGGAACAAGCGGGTAGCTATCTCAAAAAACAATCAACAACTAAAAAAAACCGCGACCTGGCATGTAGTACACAATTTTAAACGATTGTTTTGATGGAGTGAAAAAGGAAAACTACCCCACTACGTATATATAGGTCGGAGCCTCCGCGCTTGCTTGCTAGGGTTGCTCTATTCACACACTCTCATCCTCTCCAGATCTAAACAAGATAGGGGTGGTAACACTGTCTTTCTCCTTTCAAAAAACACTGTCTTTCTATCCTCACCGCTGGTTACAGATCCGGACGTATCCCCTCCGCCGATCAAGGGGAGGAGGGGCAGCGTTTAGGCCGTCGTCGACAGCGAGGGAGGAGACCCACTGCCGGCCGCACCGTTATCTCTGGCCGAGCGCCGGCGCGGGAGGTCCTCCGATCCCTTCTTCGTTGCCTATGGGCGGATCCGGCCTCCCGCCGCCCACCTATCCACATCCTGACGACCTTCAGGTGTATCTTCGTTTGAAACCGCCTTAGCTCTACTTCCCCAGCTCGCTACGTCGCTGCATGTGCATCATTTTCTACCTCTCAGCCCCTCTCGATCGGATGGTCCAACGTCACCTATTTTTTCTTCTATTGTTAGAGGTAAAGCTACTTCATGGAGTCGAATCTTGTACTGGTACTTGGTTCAAACAAGAAATAAAGTGGGGGTGGGGGAATTTAGTATGTACTCCTACATCGGACTTGGTAAAAACAGGAAGGAAAGGGGGTGAAAGTAGTATAGACTGGTCATCCAACCGGTCTCTTGGTCGAAAAGGGAAATATAGGGGTAATGTTGTACACAGTGGTATGACCAGGACTAGATTTGCTATCCACACATAGGAGTAGGTGGCTAGAGTGAACAAAAATGGGACCAACCCAGATATGTTTCTTGGATGTTTGTTTCTCGGGACAACAAACTATGAATCACCACTTTATGCCCCTGTTTACGTACATGGTGCTGGACTGCTGGTGCACCCACTGTCCCATGCCCTTATACAAAATATTTAGCTGTTCTTAATCTAATGTCCCTGGTAAAAATGAAGCCATGCCACTGTTATAAGCCATGACAAGTTTAGCCAAATGTTTTTTCCTGTAATTGTTTGAGACTCTGACTGTTTCCTCTGTACCTTTTTGTGCAAACAGGGATATCCAATTCACCTGGTTGCTGTTGTGACCTTTTGGTGCACTGCACAAAACTCTTCTTAAAAGAAGTGACTTTCGTGATGTTTAACTGGAATGTCAGAATGGAACAGTTGGTTCATTTCGGTGGAACTGCACAAAGGGAGATCTGTGTTCCAATCCTCATCATCCATATTGGCGCCATAACCTTCCTTTAGGTAAGAATGATATTTAATGCATGTGTTCATCTCTATTTTCCGACTGCCATGAGAAAATAATCCTATTTTTTACTAGTACACTTGTACTCCCTCACTGACAAAACCAATTCTGAATTAGAAGGCCAATCATGTACTTGGTTTCACCAACTGGTGAGGAGAAAGAGAAACAAAGCATGAAGAGGAAGAAGAAGAATAAACAGTGCCAAGGCGATCTTGCTGAAGCCAGAGGCCTCAATCGAGGCCATTCAAGGGCTCCGGCAACGACTACCTTACATGTGAGACCATCCTCCAGGGAGCCCTTCCACTTCTGCTGTCTCACTTAATTAATTAGGAGTACTTAAGTACCATTAATTTATTGCTGCCTAATTTTCCTGTCGGAGTTAAACAAATATTTAGTAGGACCCTATGCTGAATCATGTACGTGTGTATGTTTGTCTATGGAGGTGAATCATGTGGTGGAGCAGGGAGGGAATATCATTAGTGTCATGACATAATAGTGCTATTGTTTTGCATGTCAATTTATTGCCATTGGTTCAATGAGGCAATGTTTTGCGTATTGTCCGTCATGAATTTGATGCTACTGTTTGAGTAATATGCTAATGTCTTCCTATCCTTTCTCACTAAGCTAATGAAGGTTTCACCTTGTTCCTACTTGTGCAAACAGGGATCATGTTGTGCCAATCATACATTTTAGTGGAACTACACAAGACAATACAATGAACTGTATCCCAGCCAGTGCTTTAACTCTGCTGGAAGTTCTTGATAATCTTTTGATATAATCTCAGCACTAGTAAAGAAGAGTGATTTCAACCATACATTTGAAGTGCACAAAAATATATACTATTGAGTGATTCCAGTGAGTGCTTTATCATCTCTTATGGGACTACATGAATAAGCTTTTTTCTCAGGTTGGTACGGGCCTAAGGCCTTCATCCATATTAGTTTGTTGTCATCTCTATTTGTATCGTGCTACTGTCATGAGAAACTCCTTTATCTTTGCACATTAAAGTTTTGCAACCTATGATAAATGGCAATGCTTTGAGTGTTGAGCTAATTGGCACTGATTAAATAAACTAATACCTCTCTTTAAGCAAGACTACTATGTTGCTAACTTTACCCTAATGAGGGTGCTTCTATTTGTTAGTGTATGTTTCATCAACTAGTCCCACTATTACAGTAATCTCACTCTCTCAATATATGTGCCAACAAGGATGCTCGATTTTGGTGGAACTGCGCAAAAACTTTGGGTGCTTCATTGCCTCGACAGCTTCCGTCCTTTCCTATCAGTCGCTAATCTCGGCTTGCTTTCTTCCTTCACTGTCAGTCGCTTCGCTTATCTCGGCTTCCAATCAAAGGAAATAGTAATTGATATGCTACCTCACACAGGTTGGTAATGGTCTTTATCCTGATTATTGTGCTTGTCATGTATTGGTAATTTGGTATTGTGCTACTATTTGCCAATTTTATAAAGGAGTAACTTGGAGCCTGAACTCGCAGGCAAATCATTGCATTGGGTGATTTCAGTAGAACTACACAAAATGATCAGATGGACAGATACTTATGCTGCTGCCATGTACTCCAAAGTTCACTCAGACAAGCATCGATGTTGACAAGAAGTGCCTATATTCATTCGAGTATCAACCAGCGTCAACCAGTTGTCAAACACCCAAGTATTAGGAGAGTGAATGCCAAAAATATTGCTTGGCGCATAGCCCAGAAGAACACAGTCCAGTCTTTGGTCCCAACTTGTGCCTTTTGGTTATCGGCAGATATGGTAGCGAACTGTATGGCATGGAATCTAAAGATTCTAGATAAGTTGGTTGACGCGTATATTCATCTGGCACTTAATCAGTCTGCACGCCAGGGATGCTCCATTTCAGTTGAACTACACAAAAAATTTGGGTGGTTCATTTTCTCAACCGCCTCCTTTCTCGTCTGCAATGTAGAATTTGGCGAGCTACAGGACCAAGATGAGCCTGTAAACTAGTTGGATGAAAGTAGTAGCCAAGTTGCTCAAACCTCGCTCGGCACGAGGCCACTATTTGAGGATAAACCTACAAGCAAAGTTCATATTGTCTGTGCTGTCTCTTATGTACTCGAAAGTTTACTCGTACAAGAACTAATTTTAGCAAGAAGTACCTCCGATTGAACACCATTTACCAGTCTGTACCCTAGGTAATTAAAGTTCATCCATGGATCATATTGGCTGTGATCTCAATCATTTGGATGCATAAACATACTGAACATGTGTATATCTGAATCTTTTTGTGAATTATGTATGAATATTGTCGTGTGATCTATCAATCATTTGGATGCATAGATATGCTGAGCTTGTGTATATATGAATCTTTTGAGTTGTTGATAGTGAATGTTGGCGATGAATATGAACGTGTCCTGTGAACCTGAGTTTGATACGAATGTTTACCTTTTCTGTTGTATTTGTGTGAACTTGTTAGTATGCCTACTGTGGGGTATGTGACGTGTGGGTGTCAACGGCACACCTTCCCGAGAAGAATTGCACCTGCTTTGTTAGGGTAGCAACAGTGCATCAGCTCTTTTTAATCTTTTTATTACTCTGTCTTCCCCTCTCCCCCTCTCAACCCCTGCCATAATGTTTTCGGCCTCAAAACAAACATAGTACTCCCTCCGTCTAGGTGCATAGGGCGCCTAAGAAAAAGTTCTGCGATTTAGGTGGGTCACCCAGGTTTTCTTCAAAATCGGAACCGAATTTGAAAATTAATCATGTCATTAGTGCTGACCGTTTGGGCTTGGCCCACCCGTAGAATTCACTTGTCTAATCAGCGCCTGGCTACCGTGCATGCATTGGCTCTTTCCTTCTCTCACGGGTCGCCATGCATGTTGTTTGCTTTCACACAGGAGATTACTAGGAGGTGGACCGGTGGGAGATTAGGAGAAGGAGAGCGTCCTAGTGGAGAGAACGGGAAAAACGAGACGGTTTAGATAAACGAGGAGCATTTAATTGAATTACGTCTAACACTTTTGGAACTTTAGGATTCTCTTAAGCGCCCTAGGCACCTGGACAGAGGGAGTACTGCGTTGTTTTTGGGGCTTGATGAAAAATTGAGTGCTGGTTTCTGTAGGTTGGCCCGCCCAGCAAATGGGCTGCTGGTCCACGACGACGGACTGGGAGGCTAAAAATACAAGTTGTATGGTGCAGAGGCAAGTAAAAAATGCTATCGAGAGCCATCCACTGAAGGGAAAAAAATCGCTCCTCATGTGCTTCTTCAGTCGTGCCGCCGGCCCCCTCTTTAATCCAGTTCGCTCGGGGATCTGGTATCATTTTTTCCAGAGGGTGACACGTATCAGCTAGGCCTAGGTTTTGTATTTTAACATGCGTAGCCCACGACATACGGAGACAGTGGTTTCAACTTATTTTTTGAGGTCCATACCGGCCTATGGACTTTTTCTTAAAGATCGGCAGCCCAATGTATTTTCTTAATAATGTCGGATTTTGGGTTCCGGCAAACCCTTAAGGTTCGAACACTGGGGTGCGCACGAAGATCTTCTCTCTACCGATCCATGCCCCAAGCCTCGCCGCGATTCTAAGCTACATGATCAGCAACACAAGAGACACAAGGTTTATACTGGTTCGGGCCACCGTTGTGGTGTAATACCCTAATCCAGTGTGTGGTGTGGTGGATTGCCTCTGGGGCTGATGATGAATAGTACAAAGGAACAACAGCCTCGCGAGGGGTGTTCTTGTGCTCGGTGAGCTTGTGTGGTTGAGGATGATCTGGACGATCTACCCTCGATGAGATACCTTAGGCTTAGTTGCTTCCTACTGTGGTGGCTAGCTCTATTTATAGAGGCCCTGGTACTCTTCCCAAATATTGAGCGGGAAGGGAGCCAACAACGACCATTTTGAAGGGGGACAACCAGTACAAGCTATGCTGACTAAAGGTGGTCTTCGGCTGGCAAAAGCACTGGTGATGATGCCGTCTTGGGCTCCAGGACGACCTCCGTCCTGCCGCTCTGCTGGTCTTGGTCTCGTTGCACCGATATGGTAACCTTTGCTTGATGCCTCTGTACTCCGCGCCTGCGCTTGCCCCTTTTGCACCAAAGAGGAAACGAGGACACTGCGCAGGCTGGCGCCCGCCTGGTCTTGATCGTCATGGCTTACGTTACGAGCACCTCGCGAGGTACTCCTTGCCTAGATCTCTCCGCCTCCTCGCGAGCCTGCCTGGTGAGGATGCCCCTGAGGAGGCCTTGTGTCGTCTGCCCCAAGAGGCTTTGCCCCTCGCGAGGGTCTTGAGCTTGGGTTGATGAAGATGGGCCGTACTGGGCCACTGCTTGAGCCACGCCACAGGCCGCAGGCAGGCAAGTTTGGGGACCCCGTTCCCAAAACGCCAACAGTAGCCCCCGGGCCCAAGGCGCGCTCGGACTTGGCTTGGCAGCGAATCTAGAGGGCAAGTGCAGAGCGCCGCGGGCCCCCAAAAGCTTGTGGCCTTGGTCGACGCGTGGCGACTTGACTGGACGTGGGCGTCTCCGTTTCCCCACGCTGCCTCGGCAACTGCCCGATTTGACAAGTCCCTGCGACATGCAAGGGAAAACCATCATTACCTGCGATCATGGGAAGCGCCAGTTGGCCTTCTCCTACTAGAAATGGGAAGGGGGGCAGAGCCCCGTCTCCCATCCCTTCGCAGTCCGCCTGCTCCTTCTCCCTTGCTCCTCCGCGGAGAAGGGCAAGGCCCCTCGGGAGGGGCCCGGCTCCCTGGCACCCAAGCGTGGGCGCGGCCGTCCTCGTACGCACACCGCGACCCCCGCAGTCGCTCCTCGTGGTCGCGGTGGTGGTTCCTCACGTGGTGATGGTCGCTCATGTTGGGGCAGCCCGGTTGGAGGACGAAGGCACGCCATGGTTGCGCGGCCCCCACGGCCGCGCTTCCATTCAGCTGAGGTGCTGCCGGAGTTTGTTGTGTGGTCGGTCAATCCGTCCGGCAACTGGCTCCAGCTCCCTCGCTTCTTCGCCGGCGAACTGCCGGCTGCTGGCCCGGCGGGCTCTGGCTGCAGGCAGACGGTTGCTGCAGCAGGCCTCCTGGGTCGCGGTGGAGATCTCTGCCACCGGGAACGTGGCCCTGGCGCGGGGCTGGCAGATGTTTGCCCGCGCGCGCAGCCTAGGTAGGCGCTGCACCCTCCACTTCAGATACAACGGCGACGCGACCCTCTACGTGAGGGTGTTTGGAGAAGACGGCCGCCGCGCCGGGTGCTGCCCTGAAGACAATGACGGCGACGAAGTGCTCGCCCCTGGTAACGGTCGCGACGAGCGCGAAGACGAACCCGCTCTAGGCGGCGACCGCTGCTCGTCGGGCCCCAGCGGCTTCTCCTCCGGCGACAGCTCCTCCAGCGGCGGCCTCGACCAGCCACCATGCCACCACGCCCGCTTCAAAGGCGATGGTGGGTCGTCCGGTCGTCGCGCCCCAGTGAAGCGCGAGACGGAGTCTGATTGAGCTTGGGAGGATGACGCAGATCCCTCCTCACGAGCCATGCGTTGTTTTTGTTTTGTTTTTCCTCCCTTTCCCGCGCTAAGAGAAAGAAAAGTATGGAGCCCCGTGGGGGCGTGCAACAAACTATGATTCCCCAATTATCGCGTTGAATTTGTCGTTCTTGTGCCGTGTGATGTGCTTGCGCATAGGAACAACTTAGCTCGGGTCGTTGCAGCAGTTGTCGCCTCGCGAGGTGCCTGTTTGAGGCCTCACGGGGTGCCTTAGAGCTGCAAAGGAAATCAGTCGAGAGAACCATTTTCGAACCTTGACCGCGAGGGCTGTCGACTATCGCCTGGCGCTTCGCGTCGTGATGCCCGAGGGGCACGGACTAGGAGGGGTGCTCCCGTTATGGACTCGAATGAGAGAGCCTCGCGAAAACCAGGAGAGAAAGGGCTCACGAGGGCGCCCGCGCAGCCCCCTCGCGAGGTTTTCGAGAGAGAGCGAGTCAAAAAACCGAGAACACGGAAAAGGGGCAGAAGATAGCAGGCAACACGAGAAGCAACTCCAACAAAGGTTCGGACAAGAAAGAACAAGCCAACTGCGGAAAGCAAATGAGAAGCCGCGTCCGGCACCTAGTCTAGTCTTCGACGTCTTCTCACCAGCGCAGAACTAAGTGCTGCCACTTGGCATGGGCGGGATCCCCCAAGGCCCGCGGGCGGAACTCTGGAGACTCCGGGGCGTGTACAGCCCCAACTCATTATTACGTGAGAGTGTCACGGGCGGCGAGCTTCACAGGCACTGGGCCTTCTTTACAGGCACGGAGCCTTTTTGGGGCGGCAAGCTTCACAGGCACTGGGCCTTCTTTACAGGCACGGAGCCTTGCTTCAAGGGTAGAACCTCCAGAGGTGCTGAATGTTCCAAGCGTTTGGAATGGGCACTCCCTCCTGGGTCTCCAGGCGCGCGGCGCCAGGTCTGGAAACATGAACAACCTTGAACGGGGCCTCCCACATGGGCGAGAGCTTGTGCAGCCCTTCCCTGGAGAACACCCACCTGAGCACAAGGTCACCTACCTCGAGGGTCCTGGGGCGGATGTGGCGGCAATGGTACCGCCGCAGCGCCTGCTGGTACCTTGCTGCTCGTAGTGCTGCTTCCCGACGGTGTCCCTCCCCCAGCACGAGGTCCATCCCCCGCGTGGCGTCCTATTGCGCTTCATCAAACGCTAGGACCCGCGTGGAGCGATGCCTGACCTCGTGAGGAAGGACTGCCTCTGCTCCGTAGACGAGGAAGAACGGGGTCTCGCCAGTCGACTTGGTTGCGGTAGTGCGGATGGACCACAGCACGGACTGGAGCTCGTCCTACCAGCCTCTGCCGCAGGCCTCCAGCTTCTTCTTGAAGGTCCTGGTTTTGAGGCCCTTCAGGACCTCTGCGTTGGCGCGTTCAGCCTGGCCGTTACTCCTGGGATGTGCCACTGAAGCGTAGCATATCTGTGTTCCAAGGTTAGCACAATATGTTTTGAAAAGATTGCTGGTGAATTGCGAACCATTGTCGGTGATGATGCGATTAGGGACCCCGAATCGGCTCACGAGGCCCTTGATGAACTTGACTACAGAGCCAGCTGGGATGGTGCGGACGGCTTCCACCTCCGCCCACTTGGTGAACTTGTCGATGGTGACGTAGAGGTAGCGGTAGCCCCCGAGCGCCCGAGGAAACGGGCCCAGGATATCCAGCCCCCAGACCGTGAACGGCCACGAGAGTGGGATGGTGTGCAGGCCCTGAGCTGGCTAATGAATCTGCTTGGCATGGTACTGGTAGGCTACGCAAGCCTTCACCAGCTCGATTGCGTCGTCAAGTGCTGTGGGCCAATAGAACCCGCTGCGAAACGCCTTGCCGACCAGGGTCCGTGATGATGAGTGATGTCCGCAGTCCCCACCGTGTATGTCAGCCAGCAACTCCTTCCCTTGTTCCCTAGAGATGCAACGTAGGGAAACATTATTCGGCCGCCTCCGGTAATGCTCCCCATCTTGGATGCAGTAGGCCGTGGCCTGCCGAGCCACGCGTTCCGCGTCCTCCTCTTTCTCTGGCAGAGCTCCTTGCATCAGGTAATCCTTGAACTCCACAATCCAGCATCCCTCCTGAGGCTCCAGCGCCAGGAGCAAGCGTGCCCCCGAGGTCGGGCCACAGGCCGGTGCTCCTATTGCAGGTGGCTGAGGGAGCGCCTCCCGAGGTTGCGCTGTGCTTGAAAGTGACGGTGCTGCCGAGGGCTTGAAGAGCCGCTCCTCGAAGATGCCAGGCTCCTGAGGCAGTCGCCTGGATGCCCTCCCGGCAATGTCATCAGCTTCCTGTTTGGTGCCGCGGGGCACATGCTGCAACTCCAGCCCCCAAAATTGCTTTTCTATCCTGCGCACCTCCGTAAGATACGCTTCCATGTGCTCATCCTTCGGCTCATACACCTTGTTGGAGAAGTTGACAAGGAGCTGTGAGTCTCCCCTGACGATGAGGCACTTCACTCCCAGTGCTCCTGCAGCTTTTAAGCCCGCTATGAGGCCCTCGTATTCTGCTATGTTGTTGGAGACCTTCTCGCCATGCTGGAAACAGAGCTGCACGGCGTAATAGAGCTTGTCCTGAGTGGGGATACCAGCACTGCGCCAGCTCCCGCGCCGTGTCACGAGAACACTCCATCGAAGTACATGACCCAGCCATCTGGTGCCTCGCTTCCTGGGGCGAGTGACTGATCTTCGCCTGCTTCGAGCCTCGGTGCCTCTGTCCATTCTGCTACAAAATCCGCAAGTGCAGCTCCCTTGATGAACCTGGTTGTGCTGAATTCCAGCTGAAATGGTTGCAGCTCGATGTTCCATTCAGCGACTCTTCCAGCTGAATTGGGGCTCCTGAGTATCCTTTCCAGCGGGTATGCTGAGACGACCTTGATGGGGTGACCTTGAAAATAATGCCACAGCTTACGCGAGGCCACCAGCAGTGCAAGCAAGAGCTTCCGAGGCATGGGGTATCGTGCCCTTGCATCCCGCAATACAGTGTTGACAAAGTACACCGGGTGCTCAACGAGAGCGGGTGTGCTGACGAGGCCCGTGCTCTCCGAAGGGTCTAACGCCTCTTGAGTCGATGGAGCCCCCAGCGCCTGGCTGCCTGGCGCGGCCTCTTCATCCCTAGGGGCGTCTTCCTGCTGAGGCTGGTTTCCATCTGCCGAGGCCGTGGCCTTCGCGAGGCCTTCTTGGTCTTGTGCCACCACGGCTGGGGCCGTGGCTGGGCGTGGTGCAACCTTGACCTGGCGCTCTTCCTGAACTGCCACTAGGGCTGCACTGGTGGAGTAGGGTGTGGCGGCGAGGTAGAGCACCAGGGGCTCGAGAGGGCGCGGTGCCACCATTACAGGAGGGCTGGGCAGATACTTCTTGAGGTCTTGAAACGCTTCATCGGCCTCCTGTGTCCATTCGAATGGGCCTTTCTTCTTCATCAGCTTGAAGAAGGGCAGGGCGCGCTCCCCCAACTTGGAGATGAAGCGCCCTAATGCTGTTACTCGCCCGGTGAGCTTCTGCATTTCTGTGAGGGATTGGGGCAGACTCATGTCTTCGATTGCCTTGACCTTCTCTGGGTTGGCCTCGATTCCTCTGTGGGAGACGAGGAAGCCCAGAAGCTTGCCAGAAGGAACGCCAAACACGCACTTCTCCGGGTTAAGCCGCAGGTCCAGTTCGCGAAGGCTCGCAAAGGTTTCCTCCAGATCCTGAATCAGGGTCTTCGCCTCCTGAGACTTCACCACTATGTCGTCAACGTAGGCCTCGGCGTTTCTCCCGAGCTGCCGGCCCAAGGCAATGTACATCAGTCACTGGAAGGTTGCGCCCGCGTTGCGCAACCCGAACGGCATGCAGGTGTAGCAGTACACTCCGCATGTGGTTAGGAAGGCCGTCTTCTCCACGTCTTCTATCGCCATCTTGATTTGGTGGTAGCCCGAAAATGCATCCAGGAAGCACAGCAGGTCGCACTCAGCGGTGGAGTCGACGATTCGGTCGATGCGAGGGGTCGGGAATGGATCTTGGGGGCAGGCCTTGTTGAGGTTGGTGAAGTCGACGCACATGCGCTCCTTTCCTCCCTTTTTTGGCACAACAACTGGGTTTGCCAGCCATTCGGGGTAGCGGACCTCGCGAATGGCACCTGCCGCCTCCAGCTTGCGAGTTTCTTGGACGATGAAGGCCTGCTTCTCGGTGGACTGCCGCCTTGCTTTCTGCTTCATGGGGCGCACGTTGGGGCACACATTCAGGTGATGCTTGATCACCTGCCTTGGGACCCCCGCTAGCTGCTTGGGTTCCCATGCGAACACCTCCTTGTTCGTGCGTAGAAATTTTACCAGTGCCTCCTCCTGGTCTCGGTCGAGATTGGCACCTATGGTGAAGGTGGCGCCGGAGGACCCATCTTCATCAACTGGTACCTGCTTGGTTTCTGCCTTGTCCTGGGTGAACAACTGCTTCTTCTTGGTTGGCGCAGCCACCTTGGCCTTGGGGGTGTCGGCGTCAGCAGGCTGCGCCGCCGCGACTGTCTTGAGGGCGAGCTCCAGCGCCAGCGGAGCGTCCTTGGTATCCCCAGCAATGGTGAGGCCGCCGCTGCTCCCGGGCATCTTCATGAGGTTGTAGGCCGGATGAGCTGCTGCCATGAATTGGGCCAAGGCGAGGTAGCCGAGGATGGCATTGTACGGGAGGCCGATGTGGGCAATGTCGAAGTTGACCAGCTCCGTGCAGAAGTTGTGGCGAGTGCCGAAGGTCACCGGGAGGCGGATCTGCCCCAAGGAATCGGAGGGACCGCCTCCGACGCCCGAGAAGGGCTTGCTGGGTTGGAGCCGCCCCGGCGGCACGTGGAGGAGGCCGAAGGTCTCCACCGAGAGCACATTGAGGCCGGCCCCGCTGTCTATGAGGGTCCTGGTGACGACCACCTGACAGATGGTGGGCGTGCAAAGCATCGGGAGCGCGCCCGAGCTGGCGGTGTTGACGGGGTGATCGTCCGAGCTGAAGGTCAGGTCGGCCTCGGGTGCCGCCCAGCCTGGAGGAGCTTCGTGCCGCGCGAGGGCGGCGCCAATCTTGCGGACGAACGGCTTGATGTGGCGGTCCGAGGGTGGTGCTTGCGAGCCACCCAGGAGGGCTGCAACGACCGGGGGCGCTGGCGCAGCGTAGAGGGTGAGGAAGAGGTTGCGCAGCTCCTCCCAGGAGGCCACTGAAGATGTCGGCAGGTCGAGCATCCACATGCGTGGGACGCCGGTGAGGGCCATGAGAAACCAGTTGGCCATGACCTTGTTGTCGCCCCCGGCCTTGAGGACGGCCTCCTCGTACGCCAGAAGGAAAACCAGCGGGTCTGCTGCGCCGTCGTAGCGCGGCGGCATCTCTGGCTTGAACTTGTGCGGCCACTGCACCTGTCGCAAGGCGAGGGCCAAGGCCCGGAGCCCCCTGGCCCCAGTGCTGACGTCGGCCGCCAGAGCTGGCGGCGCGTTGTCCGCCATGAGGGCGGAGTGCGGCGTTGATGGAGAGCGGGTCGGCGGAAGGGAGAGCTCCGGGGCACCCCTACCTGGTGCGCCAAATGTCGGATTGTGGGTTCCGGCAAACCCTTAAGGTTCGAACACTGGGGTGCGCACGAAGATCTTCTCCCTACCAATCCATGCCCCAAGCCGCACCGCGATTCTAAGCTACACGATCAGCAACACAAGAGACACGAGGTTTATACTGGTTCGGGCCACCGTTGTGGTGTAATACCCTAATCCAGTGTGTGGTGTGGTGGATTGCCTCTGGGGCTGATGATGAACAGTACAAAGGAAGAACAGCCTCGCGAGGGGTGTTCTTGTGCTCGGTGAGCTTGTGTGGTTGAGGATGATCTGGACGATCTGCCCTCAATGAGATACCTGAGGCTTAGTTGCTTCCTACTGTGGTGGCTAGCTCTATTTATAGAGGCCCTGGTCCTCTTCCCAAATATTGAGCAGGAAGGGAGCCAACAACGGGCATTTTGAAGGGGGGCAGCTAGTGCAAGCTATCCTAACTAAAGGTGGTCTTCGGCTGCCAAAAGCACTGGTGATGACGCCGTCTTGGGCTCCACGATGACCTCCGTCCTGCCGCTCTGCTGGTCTTGGTCTCGTTGCACCGATATGGTAACCTTTGCTTGATGCCTCGGTACTCCGCACCTGCGCTTGCCCCCTTTGCACACCAAAGAGGAAACGAGGACACTACGCAGGCTGACGCCCGCCTGGTCTTGATCGTCATGGCTTACGTTACGAGCACCTCGCGAGGTACTCCTTGCCTAGATCTCTCCGCCTCCTCGCGAGCCTGCCTGGTGAGGCTTCCCCTGAGGAGGCCTTGTGTCATCCGCCCCGCGAGGCTTGGCCCCTCGCGAGGGTCTTGAGCTTGGGTTGATGAAGATGGGCCGTACTGGGCCACTGCTTGAGCCACGCCGCAGGCCGCAGGCAGGCAAGTCTGGGGACCCCGTTCCCAGAACGCCGACAAATAAAACGCATGTCTCTGTTCTATTTATCTATATATAAGAATAATAATGTTGTGTCCAATTTATGTTTTCCCTTCTAACCACATTATATATATATATATATATATTATTACTATTATCTTATACTCCCTGTGTCCCATAATATAAGAACGTTTTTGGCACTACACTAGTGTCAAAAATGTTCTTATATTATGGGACGGAGGGAGTGTTTTATAGAGACTTATATATACATTATAAAAACATCCCACATGTTATTAACTTATAAAAATAAATGTTTAACAGAAGTTGGCAAGGAAAACCCTGGTTGTTTTTGACTCACAGGCAAGGAAAATCCTGGTGATTGCGTACAAAAGCTTGCAAAGATTTTAAGGACCAATTTAATAATAATGCGCTCATTTTTATTTTGAGCAATAACTCGCTAATTTGTTAATTATATATTTTAAAAAATGTGCCTCTCCGGTTTATTCTTTGATATTAATTGCTCCTTCTAACATAACATTATATATATAACGAGCCCAACTAATTCGTGTATTTCAAGGAAGTGCAAATGGGCTGGGATTTCTTAGAAAATATAAATGGGCCTGATTGACGTGAAATTATTTGTTCACCCAGCCCAGCAAATGGACTGTACATTCTAGAAAACATGGATTAAATATATGCGACATTTTTGCAGGCTGACATGTGGGCCAATAGGACGAAGCCTACGCAGGGCGTTGTCAACTTGGTCAACAAATGATTGTGACATCCACAGCCATTGGATTTATATCCAACGGCTGGCATGCACCTTCAATCTTTCGTCTTCTTCCTCCAGCGTCGTTGGGACCGCCTGGTCCGGCCTCCGGCGACTAGCGGCTCTGCTTAGCACGCATCGTTGTGAAGCGCTACCCCACCGCCGGCCAGGCTATCCCTCCACCCCTCGACACCTCCTATTATTCTCCACAGACTGCAGCCCCACGCCGCAACAGAACCAGTTATAACCCTTATCCTCCTCTCAATCTGCGACTCCACTGCCGCATCTTCCCATCTCCGAGTCGTTCCCGTCTGGGGCCTCACCGTCGTCCACCGCCTTGCTGCGCTCGATGCGGCGTGGTCAACAAACGAGAGTCATCGGAAGAGGACTGTACGTGGAGAGCCTGACGGATGGGACCCACGAGGTCCATGGTCGCACGCAAGGAAAGTTCCTCCTTATTAAGCTGAAAAAATGTTTCCTCCACCTGACAGCTGTGACCCACCGGCTGTATGTTCGCACGGAAAAAAGTGCCTGCTTGTTTTGCAAAAAAAATTATTCATCCCGTTGACAGCTGGGACCCGTCAGATTTGGTGGCTGACTTGGGGGCCTACTAAGCAGACATGTACGCACGGCTTTGTCAACTTAATCAACAAATGATTCTAGCAGCTGGACCGTTGGATGTTAATCCAACAGCCGTGCTCCTTCTTTAACCTCTGTTCTTGCTCCTGTCTCCCGTGGGCGGCACCGCAGCCGTGCTGCCGCGCACCCAAACCAATCAAATTTCCCACTCCTCTCCATCTGCGACTCCACTGCCCCGTCTTCCCCATCTCCGGGTCATTCCAGTCTGGGGCCTCGCCGTCGTCCATCGGCCTTGGTGCGCTCAGCACGGTGTGGTCAACGTGGTCAACAACCAAGAGTCATCGGAAGATGACTGTACGTGAGAGGCTGACAGTGGGGACGCACCACGCCCATGGACGCATGCATGCAATGGAACGCGGCGTGGTCAAGGAACGACTTCCATCGGAAGTGTACTCTACGTGGAGAGGTTGACAACTGGGTCCACGGCTGCAGCAAGGAAGTGCCTCCTTATTACGTGGAAAATAATGATTCCTCCACCTGACAGCAGGGACCCACTGGACGGGCCACCGTATTTTGAAAAAAAAATGTTTCCCCCCTGACTGTTGGGACCCACCTCACGGGCCACCGTATTTCACAAAAAAACGTTCCCCCCGCTGTCAGCTCGGACCCACCGGAAGTGCCTCCTTATTAAGCAGAAAAAATGAATACTCCCCCTGCTAGCTGGGACCCACCTTGGTGGGAGGCTGACTTGTGGGCCCACTAAGTTGACGGGGATGGAGGGCTTTGTCAACTTAGTCAATATGAACGATTCTGGCTCCAGTGACCGTACGATGTCCATCCAACGAATGTAGTGCTTCTTAAACCTCTGGTCTTCTTGCTCCAGCCGCCCAAAGCAGCGCCGGTCGTGCCGCGTGCTCCTGCCTCCCATGGCCGGCTGTGATGCCGCGGAGGCCTCACCGCCCCCTACTACTCCCACCGCTGGCCAGGCCATCCCTCTACTCACCCACACCCCCTGTTATTCTGCGGTGACGGCAGCCGAACGAGTGAACCCTCATACTCCTCTACGCGTGGGCATCCACTGCCGCGTCTTCCCCGGCTCCGCGTCATCCCCTCCTTCCTAGGCCTCGCCGTCGTCCACCGCCCTGGTGCTCTCGGCGCGGCGTGGCCAACGTGGTCAAGGAACGACTTCCATCGGAAGAGTACTGTACGTGGAGAGGCTGACAGCTGGGTCCACGACGGCTGCAAGGAAGTGCCTCCTTATTACGAAGAAAATAATGATTCCTCCACCTGACAGCAGGGACCCACAGCACGGGCCACCATATATTGCGAAAAAAACGTTTCCCCCCTGACTGCTGGGACCCACCAGCTAAATCTTCGCATGCAAGGAAGTGCGTCCGGGCAAAAAAAATGATTCGCCCCCCTGACTGCTGGGACCCACCAGCTACATCTTCGCATGCAAGGAAGTGCGTCCGCGCACAAAATAAAAAAAAACGATTTGCCCCCTGACAGCTGGGACCCACCATCTACATCTTCGCACGCAAGGAAGTGCTTGACAGTCAGGACCCACCTGGTTGAAGCGTACGTAGCGTTGTCTTCTGGTCGCGAACGTGTACGTACATACTGGTCGATATAGAGGCGCGCACGTGTCGTAGTAGAGGCGCGCACGTGTCGTAGTAGAGGTGCGCACGTAGCATGTACACGTACGTACAACGACCAGCGTGCAAGAAAGAAAATACGGCCACATATGTGTACATACGGGCGGGGTCTCGAGCGCCTACTCACGCGTACGTACGGCCAGGGCTCGTGTACATGGCTGGGTCGGAACGGAGAAACAACGTCGTCATCGTGTTCATGGGGAGCCAACCGGCTGGGTCGGCACGGAATGCGTCGTCGTGTTCATCGGGAGGGCTTGGACAGAACAGGCGATGGAAACGAGGCCTGGCGTACCACAGAACGGAGGAAACGGCCTTGTGTTCGACTGGCCACGTTCGAAACGGGATCCTGTTCATCAGGAGGGGTCTGGCGTACCGCAAAACGGAGGAAACGAACCTCCTACGGTCGAAACGGGGGTCCTGTTGATCGGGAGGGGTGTGGCGTACCGCAAAACGGACAAAACAGACTTGTGTTGGAGCGCTACGGTCGAAACGGGGGTCCTGTTCATCGGGAGGGGTGTGCCGTACCGCAAAACGGGACTCCACGGGATACTGTTCATCTCCACTGTCGACCTCCTCCAGCCTCCACGGGCTACTGTTCATCCACCGTCGACCTCCTCCAGCCTCCACCTGCGACTGTTCATCCACGAGCTCATGTTCATCCAGCCTCCACCGCGCGCTACTCCACCGGCTCCTGTTCAACCACCCCTCTCCACGGGCTCCTGTTCAACCACCCCTCCACGGGCTACTGTTCATCCACCCCTCCACCGTCCACTGTTCATCCAGCCCTCCACGGGGTCGTCCTGTTCATCCAGCCCTACACGGGGTCCTGTTCATTCAGCCCCAACCGGCTCGATCGATCGGGGTCCTGTTCATCCAGAGGCAACGCCACGGGGTCCTGTTCATCCACCCCCACCGCTCACTGTTCATCCACCCCAGTGTCGGAGTAAATGGCCACGGGTAGCCTAACCAACTACCCATGGTTCTTCAAAAATTATCAGGCCGATTGAGCCTTCAAGCGTTCGAAGCATTGGGCCGACTTCCCCTGGCCGACTACTGCAGGGGCCGCCTCTCCAAAGGCGACCCGGCCCCAGTGGCCTCCCCCAAGATGGTTGCAAGATGGCCGACTCCAGGAAGCCGGCGCCAAGAGGACTGACTTCCAAGAGCCAGCCATGAAGCACGCCGACTCCACAAAGCCGGCCAAGACCGCACCTACCAAAACTACACCCACATAACGGTGACAAGACGGGGTGTGGCCACAGTATGGCCCACTACCCCCGAAGCCCGAGGCAGGCATGGCCGCAGGACGCCGTACGGGTCGGCCATCTCCCGTCCGGCTCGGCACGGTAGCCATGCTGGCCTCAACGTCATCCACGACAGACGCCAGTACGGCCCACGGGCGGCGGGCCCCTTTAGCCAGAGAGAGGCGCGAAGGCGGCCCGGCCTCCCCCAGTCGGCCAAGGGCGTAGCCGGCTACCCCCTTCCCTCGAAGCATGTGCCACATTAAGGAGACAAGACGAGGTAAGGCTACAGTGAGAGCCCTCGAGGTGGCACACTGTAGCCACGCTTACCTCGACGAAGCCGTCGTCATCAGGGACGAGGCTACAGTGAGCAGCCGCCGACAAGACCCCTAGGCGGTGGGGCCGGCCTGTCGACCAAGAGGCCGGCAGCCGGCGGGACCCACCAGTCGGCGGGCCCCAACGGCCGGCGGAGAAGCCGGCGAGCGCAGACACTGACGGCTGGGACCCGCGCCCAGCCGGATTACAATTGTACCCCCGGGGGGTAGGCCTATATAAACCCCCCGGGGCACCCATGCAAAGGGTTGGCTTCTTAGAGTTACACACACACCATAGAGAGAGGGAAGCAAGAGCTAGCCTTGTTCTTCTTCTCCCTTGAACCCAACAGCTCTAGGAGCAATTGTAGCTACTCTTTCTGATCTAGTGATCATGCGGAGACCCCGCAGAGCAGGACTAGGGGTGTTATCTCCACGGAGAGCCCCGAACCTGGGTAAGATTTGCCGGCGTGCATGTCTTCGCCTCATCCCGTTTCCAGGCACCGGCGACGTCTTACTGGCACCCACCATGACAAGCCACCCGTTGGCATATGTCGCACCTACCACCCGACATTTGGCGCCCACCGTGGTGTGGTACTACTACTATGCTACCACGCTGCTGCTGGTTTCACAGTCCGGGCGGGACCATTTTCGTCTTCAACGTCGCGGCGTCGCGCCGTCTCTCTGATAGCGGTCGGGTCTCGACATCGACGTGCCCCCGGAGTGGCCGCGAGGGGCGCCGCGCCCTCGCCGTCGGCTTCGCCATCTTCGTCGTCACCGCAGCGTCGCCGCCGTCTCTCCGGTGGCGCTCGGGGGCCCGACATCAACGCGACCCCGGAGCACCCGCAAGGGGCGGCGCGTCCTCACCGTAGCTTCGTTTGTTGTTAGCACCTACACTACATCCGAGCCTTATGCATCTCCAGCTGCGCCAGCGCTGCTGCGGCTTGCTTAGTGCCCGTCAGGATCCCGCACGGCCGCACCTGTGCCGCTGCAGCTTGCTGCGTCCCCGTCCGGGCTCTTCCCCAGTGCCCCGCAGTCTCCGCATGCGCGGCTTCCCCGCATCGCCCCGGCCTCGCACCGCAGCCGCCCCGGCGCCCCTCCTCGCCCGGCTTGCGGCTCGGGCCGCTCCGCGCCTGCGCCTCCCCGCCTGGCCGTGCGGACCCGCCTCGACCGCCGCTCGCCCGCATCCCCGTCCTCGGACTCGCCTCCCGCGCCCGAGCTCAAGCAGGAGCTCCAAGAGCTCGAGCTCCGCCTCCCCGACCCGAGCGGCAGCCGCCAGGTCCCTCTGCGCAATGCCCGCCCTCTGCTCTGGGCTGCTCTGCGCCGAGCCGCCTCCGCTACTCGGCCGGGTGCCCGTGCCGGCTCGCGCCCCGGCGCCGGCCCTGCCGTCCTCGCGGTCTCGCCGCCGCGCCCAACCGCTGGTTCGAGCTCGCCCAGCCGCCGAGTCCGCCTCGCCTGGCCGGCTTCTCCGCTCAGCCCCCGGCCGCCTCCCACCCAACAGTCAGCCCCGGGCTCCTCCAGACGCGCCCGCCCAGGCACTCATCGCTGCGCCGTCCCGGCCTCCGCCTTCGCGGCCTAGCGCCTCCCGGCGTCGCGCGCCTCCGCGCCTGGCCCTCGCATCGCTGTGCCGCCCCGCCGTGCCCGGCCCAGCGCGCCCCACGCCGCACCTGGTCCGGCCCGTCCGGTTCTGCCTGCGCCGTGCCCGGCTCCGGCTTCCCCAACACCCGGCACCGGCCTCTCCAGTACCCGCCCCGTCCGGTTCCGCTGTGCTCCGCCCGCCGACTCCGCGGGCCGTCCCCGCTGGGGTTCCCCACGAGCGCCGCCCCTCTGCGCTGGCCCGGTCGCGTCCCCGCGCCCTGCAGCGCCGCCGGGTCCGCCTCGCCCAGCCGGCCGCGGCTCCGGGCCGGCTCCCGCCCTTCGCGTCGCCGCCTCCAGCCGGCCGCGGCTCCGGGCCGGCTTCCCGCACCCACGTGTGTCCCTTCACCAGCTGTTGCTCCGCAGCCGGCCTCCCCTGCCGCCGGCTGCTGCGCCCCCGCTCCAGCCGACTGCTGCCGCCGAGTGCCCGAAGGGAAGAAAGAAAGAAAAAGAGTGTGGACGGCTAGAGGAAAAGTCGGGCCAACTGCTAGCTAAGAAAAAACAAATGAAATTGGGTCGGGTGGAAAAGAGATGTCGGCTGCCCAAACAAAGAAGAGGCCGAGTGCCTACTAGCTGGCTGAAGAGAAAAGCTGAGGCCGACTGGTGGCGTCCGGCTACTCACATGCAGTCAGTGGCCGGCTAGCCGCCCCGGAAAAAAAGAGAGAGAAAGTGGGCGTCCGAGAATCGAAGGAGAAGAAAGAAATGTGCGTCCGACTGCTAAACGTGCGTCCGACCGATGGCTGCCTGGCCGGCTACAAAGAGCCCGACTGACGTGTCGGAGTCCGCCTGCCCAGCCGGCTGAAGAAGAAAAAGAAGACAAAGTAGTCGCCGGGAGATCCGGCCCGACTGCTCAGTAGTCGGCCCGAATCTCGGGGGCTACACCCAGCGGGTGCGCTGACGCGCCCCCGCGAGGAAGAAGACAAAGTAGTTGCCGGAAGATCCGGCCCGACTGCTCAGCAGTCGGCCCGAATCTCGGGGGCTACACCCAGCGGGTGCGCTGACGCGCCCCCGCGAGGAAGAAGACAAAGTAGTTGCTGGAAGATCCGGCCCGACTGCTCAACAGTCGGCCCGAATCTCGGGGGCTACACCCAGTGGGTGCGCTGGCGCGCCCCCACGGAAGATTGCAGACAAGAAAAGAGTCTTGTCCGGCTGCCAGCAGCCGGCAGAAGAGAAAAAGAAGAACAAGGGTGTTGCAAGACGCCTCGCCGCCTGACCGGCCAGGACCCCCCTTCGAGCACCCGGGGGCTCGAAGGCTACACCCAGCGGGTGCGCCGGCGCGCGCCGCAAGCGCCGCGCCGCGCCGGCTGTCTTCGTCAGGCTCCGCCTCATCTGCGTCAAAGCAATGTGTGCCCCTCACCCACATATTTTTTCACCGCGAGAGCACAGATAACCCCGAGCGATGCTCGGGGGCTATCTCCGCATTTTATTACAGTTGCAGCACTGTTCGCCCCGGCGCCAGCCAGAGTTGGCCCGGGGGCTGGCCGCTTGGCCTGAGACGTTAGTTCCCGCAGACGGCTTAGTAGCGTGCGCGGTACCAAAGGACCACTCTTAGTCACAGACCGCAGAGCGGCTGTCCGGCTAGCAAGAGTGAACGCTGGAGGCCACCCATGCGAAAAACGTCCGGGAAGAGAAACGCTTCGGGTGACCCGACCGTTTCCCTTACAAGTATCAACTCGGTTGAATCTGCCCCCAGACTCCGAGTACTGTACACTCCGCTTCGCGGCCCACTCTCAGCCACAGACCGTAGAGTGGCTGTCCGGCGAGCGAGAGCACAAGCCAAAAAGCGGAGGGAACACGAAAAAGATTGAAGGGGGCTCGGACAAAACCGAGTCGGCACCCTCTGCATAAAACTTGCAACGCTAAAAGCAATCATTTGATATATCTACGTGGACTAACTTTGTCTTTTGCATGATCATTTCCATGAACACCCGCCAAAAAACCTCCGCCCAACTTTGCCAAGTTGCCCGGAGGCTTGAGGGCTACTGTCGGAGTAATTGGCCACGGGTATCCCGAAGAAGGCAAGACAATATTTCAAGACATCGGGGCTGGCAAAGCCCCTCAGTCCGACTGCCCCGGCTGCTCCTGCCGGCTCCCCGTCCGACTGCTCTGCCCGGCCGGCTGCCGGCTGCCGACTGCAGCCCAACCCAACATCGACAAGACCCCGACATGGCGGCCATACCGCGGATGAGACGGCTGTACCTCGACGCCATCATGTATAGTGTCACTTGTCCCCTGGCACTATTTATGAAGTGACCCAGGGGACAAGCATGACACCTCACCATGCCTTGCTCCCATACCACCACATAGCTTAGATAGTAAGCTAGCTCCACACTATATATAGCTATCCATCCATCCATCCAGACACACTCACATGGACTCACTCTCACAGACACTCACGCATGAGCACCCACATGCTCACGGCCATGAGCATGGCCGGCCACTAGCATGCCACATGCAAGGCATATACGAGGCCAGATGCCAGATGCCTATGGCACTGACCTCAGATACAGCTCCAGGAGCAACTCTGTACCAGATATACTACAGATACTCAGACATGCAGGAGTAGGGGTCTTATCTCTCCGGAGAGCCCCGAACCTGGGTAAACTAGCGCGTGCTACTCGCATACCCGCTCCCGGTCCTATCAGCAGCAGTCTTACTCTCACACAAAGCCCTTGTGGCATCTGTCGCCTCACACCCCCCCGTGAGAATACCACAACAGTTGGCGCCCACCGTGGGGCCAGGTGCACCGTCGTCCGGAGACCTGTTCTGGACGGGAACCATCTTCCTCCCCCGCGAGCGCAGCCAGCCTGCTGCGCCCGATGGCGTTTGCCTCGACGCGCTGCAAGGCGTCGACGACGCCTGCGCGGCGAGCTGCCTCACCGATCTTCTCGGCGAGACTCGCATCTCCGACGAGCCTGCGTCCGACGCGGGCACGGGCTACCCCGAGAGCCGCCTCGTCAGCCTCCTCGACCAGCTTCACGTCTCTAGCGAGCCTGCTGCAGATGTGGAGTCGGTCGACTCCACCGACCCGATGCTTGTCGATTCCGACACGGCATCGCTCGACGCCTACCCCTCCGACGTGGTGGTCTTCGACGACCCTCTTCCTCGAGCTGACAGCGGCAGCAGCGCCATCACCGAAGTGCTGGTCATCATCCACGTCGCCAACTCGGGCGAGAACGCCCACGACGCCCTGCAAGCGGCGATGCACGACCTATCCGTCCCCATCCCGGCCGACGGCGACGCCGAGACCCTAGAGGCACGCTGCCTCGCCCTCGTCGCGGAAGGCCAGAAGATAGCCTCCATGAGACGCCTCACCGAGGCCCACCAGCGCGAAGTCGACCGCCGCCTTCAGTACGCCGCCGCCTAGCGGGCCGAGCCGAGCCGGCTTTGTCCAGAAGCGCGGCGCGGCTATCGCCCCATCTACGCCACCCCGCTCGAGAATCTGCGAGCCGCTCAGGCGGCCGCTGAGGAGCTAAATGGGCTGGGAGCCGACGAGCTCCCCTACATGACAAGACGGATCCAGCAGCTGATCGATGCGGCTGCAGAACGGCACGAAGGCGGCGCCCACGCCGATAGTCATCCCCCGCGCCGAGAGCATGCCGCGACGTCCCGCTCGCCGACTGCGAGCGGCGCCCGCCAGAGGAAAGACAAGGAGCCGGCTGCTAGCCGCAGCCGGACTCGCATCACCATCGAGCGCGACGCGGAAGGCCGCCCTCGAGCGGTGGAGCGCCAAGGAAATCCGCCTCCTCCCCCGCCTCGAAGGGAGAGACGTCTCACCCCGCCGCCCATCACGCACCCGACTCTTGGTGACCGACTAGGCCGCCGAGAAGTAGTCGGCGAGAACGACGCCCGCCACCGGATCGACCGCCTTGCTCGATCCCTGGCGCTAGAAGAAGAAGACGATGTCGGCCCGCCATGCTTTGGCCCCCGCATCCGCGACGAGCCCTTCCCCAAAGGGTTCTCGCTTCCCAGAAACACGCCCAAGTACAACGGCTCAGTGAAGCCGAAAGATTGGCTCATCGACTACTCCACTGCTGTCAGCATAGCCAATGGCAATCGGCGCGTAGCCGTGAAGTACGTCCCCCTCATGCTCCAAGGCACGGCGCGCACCTGGCTCAACAGTCTCAAGCCCTACAGCATCAACAGCTGGCTGGACTTCACGGAAGTCTTCGTCCGCAACTTCACCAGCACGTACAAGCGGCCTCCCAAGCCTCGCCAGCTCTCCCTATGCGTCCAAGGGCCCAACGAGTCGACCCGCGACTACCTCACGCGGTGGGCCGAGCTCCGCAACTCCTGCGAGGGGGTGCATGAGGTTCAGGCCATCGAGTAATTCACCGCCGGGTGCCGAGAGGGCACCCTCTTCAAGCACCGACTCATCTGCGATGAGCCGGCTACCCTCGACGAACTGCTGATCATCGCAGACAAGTACGCCACGGCCGACTCCTCGATGAAGACCGAGCTCCGAGTGGACGCCTCTGGGAAGGTGCTCGCTCCGGCTCCAAAGACGCCTTCTGGCGACTCCAATCGGCGCCCCTACCAGAACGATCACAAGCGCAAGGCCCCCATGCCGCCTTCCACCAGTCGGCAGGTGGCCACAGTTGAAGATGAGCAGCCCGAAGAGCGGCCCGCTCCCAAGAAGAAGGGTGGCAGGCCGGCTTGGCAGCCGGCTTTCTCTTACGAGCAGACTCTCGACGCCCCCTGCAAGTTCCACAGCGGCGCGAAGCCGTCCAACCACACGACCCGAAAATGCCACTGGCTCACGCAAATCTCCAAGGGCGAAGGGCTGGTGCCGCCTCCGCCTCCCGGCCCGCCGCCTCCAGCCCCCCAGCAGCCGGCGGCTCGGCCGGCAGTCGGAGCCATTCAAGATGAGTTCCCTGAAGAGCACGCCGCCTACGTTATCTTCACCAGCCAAGCCGAAGACAAGCGCAGTCGGCGCCGTCAGTATCAAGAGGTCAACGCAGTCGCCTCTAGCGCTCCCGAGTTCATGCACTGGTCCGAGAAGCCCATCAACTGGAGCCAGGCCGACCACCCCGAGGTGATGCCATCCCCTGGCTCCTATGCACTAGTCTTGGATGTCACCCTCGCGACGGAGAGGCGAGCTGCCCGATTCTCCCGCGTCCTAATTGATGGCGGAAGCAGTATCAATATACTGTACCGCGATACCATGAAGAAGCTCAACATCAAGGCGAAGCAGCTCATGCCAAGCCGGACCGTGTTCCATGGCATCGTGCCTAGCTTGTCTTGCTCCCCGATCGGCAAGATCAAGATGAATGTTCTCTTCGGAGACAAGGATCATTTTCGCCGAGAAGCGATCTGGTTTGAGGTAGTGGATCTGGAGAGCCCCTACCATGCTTTGCTTGGCCAACCTGCTCTGGCCAAGTTCATGGCTGTGCCCCACTACGCCTACCTGAAGATGAAGATGCCGAGCTCAAAGGGGATCATCACCGTAGCCGGCGACTACAGGAAGTCCATCGAGTGCGCCATGGCCAGTAGCCGGCTGGCCGAGTCCCTCGTAGTGGCAGAAGAGAAGAAGATGCTGGAGCGGGTTGTGGCCATGGCCGGCAAGCAGCCAGCCCTGTCGCCCAACCCCAAAGATTGTGATGCACAGGGCTCTTTCCAGCTGGCCAAAGAGACGAAGAAGATACCCCTGGACCCGAAGAACCCGGAAAGGTTTGCTGTCATTGGGGCAAACCTGGACAATAAATAGGAAGGCGAGCTCGTCGACTTCCTCCGTGAGAATCGAGATGTCTTCGCATGGTCCCCAAAGGACATGCCGGGCGTCCCGAAGGATTTTGCCGAGCACAAATTGCACGTCCGAGCCGACGCGAAGCCGGTCAAGCAGCCCCTCCGCCGACTGTCAGAAGAGAAGCGAAGAATCATAGGAGAAGAGATAGCCCGGCTCCTCGCCGCTGGCTTTATTATGGAAGTGTTTTTTCCAGAGTGGCTTGCCAACCCAGTTCTGGTATTGAAGAAGAACAACAAGTGGCGTATGTGTATAGACTACACCAGCCTGAACAAGGCCTGCCCCAAGGATCCGTTTGCTTTGCCACGGATTGACCAAGTGATAGACTCCACAGCCGGATGCGAGCTGTTGAGTTTTTTGGATGCCTACTCAGGGTACCATCAAATCAAGTTGGACCCAGCAGACCGACTGAAGACTGCCTTCATCACACCATTTGGAGCTTTCTGCTACCTGACTATGACATTCGGCCTGAGGAATGCCGGTGCCACTTTTCAGCGTTGCATGCAGAAATGCCTCCTCAAGCAACTCGGCAGAAATGCCCACGTCTATGTAGACGACATTGTGGTGAAGACAGAGAAGCGCGACACCCTACTTCCAAGAGCATCCCATCACGGTCGTGTGCACCGCCCCGCTCGCCGAGATCATAGGCAGCCGGGATGCATCCGGCCGGGTGGCTAAATGGGCCATTGCATTGGCACCATACACGATCTTCTACCAACCCCGCACCGCCATCAAGTCCCAAGCATTGGCCGACTTCCTCGTCGACTGGGCCGAGACCCAGTACCTACCGCCGGCTCCCGACTCTACCCATTGGCGGATGCACTTCGACGGGTCCAAGATGCGCACCGGCTTGGGAGCCGGCATCGTCCTCACCTCTCCCAAAGGCGGCAAACTCAGATACACGCTGCAGATCCACTTCGCCGCCTCCAACAACGTGGCCGAGTACGAGGCGCTCGTACATGGGCTCCGACTAGCCAAAGAGCTCGGCATACGCCGGATCCTGTGTTACGGCGACTCAGACTTGGTGGTCCAGCAGTCGTCTGGCGACTGGGACGCCAAGGACGCGAACATGGCGAGCTATCGATTCCTCGTCCAACAGATCAGCGGGTACTTCAAAGGGTGCGAGTTCCTTCACGTGCCAAGGGCCGACAACGACCAAGCAGATGCCCTAGCACGGATCGGCTCCACCCGACAGGCCATACCGACTGGCGTCTCCCTCCAGCACCTCCTCAAGCCGTCCATCAAGCCGTCTCCAGAGTCAGACTCCATCTTCGTACCGCCTGTGCCAGATGCAGCCGGATCCGACTGGAGGAACCCCGCAGGCGGCACGGGGACTTCGATAACTGGCCCACCGACTGCCGTAGTCGCACCCGGCCCGGGGACTTCAGAGCCCAGCCCGGGGACTGCAGCAGTCGGCCCGGGGACTGCAGCAACACAAGAAGCGGTGGCCGACTCCAATTCCACGCCTCCCCACCCACCCACGCCTCCCCACCCACCCACCCGAGTCATGGTGGCCATCCTAACAGAAGAAGAAGTCACAGCTCCATCATGGGCCCAGCCCATCCTCAAGTTCCTAGTCAGCAGAGAGCTGCCGGCTGATGAGATCTCAGCAAGACTAGTGCAACGACGAGCTGGAGCATATGCAATAATCAACAGAGAGCTTGTCAAGCGCAGCGTCACTGGAGTCTTCTAGCATTGTGTCGAGCCAGAGAAAGGAGTAGCAATCCTCAAGAATATCCATCAAGGCGAATGCGGCCACCACGCAGCCTCAAGATCACTTGTGGCCAAGGCTTTCCGCCATGGCTTCTTTTGGCCGACTGCTTTGGAAGATGCCAAAGAGATAGTCAAGAGCTGCAGAGGATGCCAAGTCTTCAGTTCCAAGCAACACCTGCCGGCTTCTACACTCAAGACCATTCCCCTCACCTGGCCCTTTGCCGTCTGGGGACTGGACATGGTGGGCCCTTTCAAGACAGCCCGCGGCGGCTTGACACATCTGCTTGTCGCCGTGGCCAAGGACTAATGAACTTATATAGCGAAAAGATGGCCTCCAACCACGCCTGCCGGCTGTCAGAACAGCCGGCTGGCCAGCTTCCTAAACACTTAGCTCTAATCCAACAAAGCTAGAGTACTTGCCCTCCCAATTGGCCAAGCACTTCTCCAGCCACAGATTGCAGAGCAACTGTCTGACTGGGAGGCGGCAACCAAGGGAGGGCGGCAAAGGAAACAGCAGAAGGATGAAAAGCAAAGAACAAGGAAAAGCCAAATGCATGCATAGTCATATATACATATAAAGCCCCCAACAGGCCGGCAATCGACATAGTTCGAATACACCCCCAGTGGGTGGAATTGTGCAAACTTAACAGAATATTGTTCCAAAAGTGACAAGACAGGAAAACAAAAGATAGCAGACTAGACTAAAGGCGCGGCGCAGGAGCCGGGTTGGTCGGTGGAGATGGCATCGCCGGCTGAAGGAGTGGCCAGCTGGCGGGTCTCGGCCTGGTCACCACCGGTGGCAGGCGACGCACCCGCGCGTGACGTGGTGCTGGATGCGCGGTCAGGCTGAGGCTGGCCGGCCGCTCCACCATCCGGCCCGGCGTCTTCACCCTCCTCCTCCTCCTCCTCGCCCTTGTCGCTGGAGTCGATCTCCTCCGCCGATTCTTCACCGTCTGCCGGGTTCAGCCCGAACCACTCCTCCGGCTGGGCAACACCGTTGTCATCTACTTCAGGGGCGAAGGCGTTGGTGTCGGTGTAGTCGGCGATCGCCGAAGCCCGCCGGATGATAGCCGGCCGCGCCGGCTCCAGCTCCGTGCCGGCCTACTACCGCCAGGTAGCCAGCTGGTCTAGACTCAGGCCGGGATACCAGGCCTTGACGAACTCCAGCGCCCGCCTGGCACCGGACCGAGCCGCCGAAGCCTTCCAGGCTTCAAAGCGGCCGACTGCCACCTCCAGCCAGTCGGCAGTCCGACTGGGGGTGCGGGGAACCACTTCGCCGGGCCAGAGGGCGGCCAATACTTGCGCCCCGGCACGCTGAAGCCGGCGGAGCAGTCGGTGAGCCGGCTGGAGACGGGCCTGGATCGCCAAGAGCTGCTCCTCCAGCGAACGGCCCGCGTTTGGTGCAATTTCGGCGCCAACCTGCCTTCGTGCTTGGCGGCGGGCCTCGATGATCTGGTTGGCAGCGGTAGAGTAGCCAAGGTAGTACTCTGTGCAAGAAAGAAAGAGAAAGAAGAGAAAACACGAAGTCAGAAAACAAGAAAGGAGGAAGAAGTAGGCGGCTTACCGTCAACCAGATCTTCGATCTAGCCATAGCCATTGATCAGAGTCTGCTTTTCTTCGGCCCAGCCAGCCGCCTCCGTCTCGTACTCGGCCTGGAGGGCGGCTTCGCTGTCTTGCACCGCCTTCAGAGCCGCCTTGTGGCCCTCCTCCTGGTCGGCCAACCTCTTGGCCAGGCGGTCACGTTCCTGCACCAAGGCGGCAAATTCGGCCTCCTTTGCACGAAGGGCAGCCTGAGACCCTCCCAGCTGTGCCCTCAGACTGGCGTTGGCCGCTGCAGGGACGGCAGAAAAAAAGAAGAAGCAATAAGAGGAAGTCGTCAAGGAAGATCCGACCCGACTGCTCAGCAGTCGGCCCGAATCTCGGGGACTACACCCAGTGGGTGCGCTGACGCGCCCCCACGTGAGATAAAGGACCAAGCACTTACCCCGGCTCTCAGTTAGGTCGGCGGTCTTCTGGGTCAGCTCCCGAGCCTGGGAGTTGAAGGCAGCCGCGCGAAGATTGTGGTAGTCCTGCAAGACAGGCAGAAGATCGAAGTAAGAACAAGAATAGCAAAGCTAAATCCACTAAGAAGTTCCAAGCCGCCTGCTCAGCAGCCGACTCGGAACTCGGGGACTAGACCCAGTGGGTCCGCTGACGCGCCCCCACGGAAGAAACCAAGATCAAGAAGAAGCAAGATAAGAAGACTAACCCGGATGGCTGCCCGCGTCGCAAGGAATTCGTCGGTGTATCGCCTCAGCGGCGTAGCCTGGGCCTGGAGCCGAGTCCGGACGTCCTGCGCGGCCACGTTCATCACGGTCGTCCCTCCGTCCGGCGTCCACCCCGAGGTGGCGCTCGCCACCTCCACATCCCGGGCCGACGAGCTGGAGCCCGCGGCCGGCTGCGGCTCCGACGCAGCCTTCTGTGGCTCTGACGCAGCCTTCCCCGCGCGCCGGCTCGGCGGCGTCCGGACCGCCAGTTCAGTCCTCGCGGCCGGCTCGCCCCCCGCCGACTGCGCAGGCGGCAGATCAGGCCGGCCGCCTTGAGCCGCCCCAGTCGGCAGGGTCGGTACCGCCGCCCTCTCCAGGATGACGACGTCGTCATCCCTCTCCAACCCCGGCTGGTCACCGCCGGCTTCGCTGGCAGGGGCTCCGGGGCCCCAGGCGCCGCGACGCACAGTGGGGTGACCAGCAAGGCTTCATCCGCCATCGCCGCAGCCGCAGCTTCCGCTTGGGCCTTGGCTGCGGCGTCAGCGCGCGCCTTCGCCGCCTCCTCCTCCTGCGCCGCCTTGGCGGCAGCCGCCTTCAAAGCCTTCGCCTCCCGCGCCTCCCGCTCCTCCCGCGCCTCCCGTGCGTTCCACTCCGTCACCGCCAA
Organism: Aegilops tauschii subsp. strangulata; assembly: GCF_002575655.3. NCBI lineage: Eukaryota > Viridiplantae > Streptophyta > Magnoliopsida > Poales > Poaceae > Aegilops > Aegilops tauschii. Next base: position 75,986,119 of record NC_053041.3, read on the forward strand.
AAGATCGGCACGGGGGTCCACGCAGCGAGTGGTGCTCCCGGATCCTCCCGGCGACCCAACGACAGAGGCGGCAGCAGCCCGCTCGAGCGACAATGGAGCTCTGGTTGTTTGGAGAAAAAGACAAGTATTCAGGAGCTACCAGAGAAAAGAAAAAATAGAGTACACGAAGGAGTATGTACTTACACCGACACCGTCTGCGGTTGCTTCACCGCCTTGTGGAAGCGGGCCGCCTTCGCGGCCGCCTCCTCCCGCCTAGTCGCCGTTGCCCCGCCTCGGGGCTTCTTTGGCTGACTGCCGAACAAACCCTGCGCGGCACGACGCTTTTGCCCGCCGCCCCGAGCAGGCGGCGCAGCAGAGGAACCCACGCCGTGGCCAGACGCCGGCTGACGGCGTGGGACGACTTCAGCCTCGTCGTCGTCCGGCCAGTCGTCGAAGCTGACTCCAAGCCCGGAGCCGCCTGCTTCGCCGCCGGCTTGGCCACCGCCCGCCTCGGTGTTGTCATCCATAGCGGCCGCCCCCAAGTCGGGGTCCTCCAGATCGTGCTCCGTCCGGTCGGGGACGAATCGGCGCTCTGCGTCCGACCCGCCTGCAGGCCAAAGAAGAGGGCTCTGTCGAGGTAAGCCGACTAGTCGGAGTCGGCCAAAAGGAACTCGGCGACAAAACTGAGAGAAGAAGAAGAGACAAGGAGAACATACCGTGGGCGGCGGATTGACTCGGCAACATGGCTCCTTGCCGAACTGCCACTCTGCAGAGAGTTCGCAGTTCGCAAGGTAGTTCACCATATAGGCCACCTCGTCGTGCGGCATGTCTTTTGTACACATCCGGCTTGGATCGAGCTGGCCGCTCATCTGACAGATCATATGAGGGCGGCTCTGGAGCGGGAGTACCCGGCGCGTGACGAAGGCGGCCAGCAGGTCGGGCCCCGACAGGCCCTCCAACTGGATCATCGCTCGCACTCGGGCGACGGCTGCGGTTCCAGCCGGCGTCAGCGTCACGGCCCGGTAGGACCACTGGGGCCGCCTGCCCGCCGATGGGCCGGCTTCGTAAGCCGGCAGATTGACGTAGTCGCCCTGCGGGGCGACGTTCCTCACGTAGAAGTATGACTTTTGCCATAGCTTCACCGACTGGATCAGCGTGATGACGGGGAAGGGGTTGTCGGCAGCCACCCTCCGCATCGCGATGAAGGCGCCACTATGAGCCGGCATGCCTTGCATGCGCGTGCCCAGCTTGGACTGGAAGAACTCCCCCTAGAGCTCGAGGGTAGGGAGGACGCCGAGGTAGACTTCGCACAAGGTGACGAAGGTGGACAGCAGCACCACCGTGTTCGGGGGGAGGTGGTGCGGCTGGAGTTGGTAGAACTCGAGCCAAGAGCGGAAGATGGCGCTCACGGGCAGGCCGATGCCACGCAAGAAATGCGAGCGGAAGACTACCCGCTCGCCTTCCTGCGGCTCCGGCGTAATCTCCTTCGCCGGCGCGAGACGGACCTCCACCTTGTCCGCGCCGGGCAGCCGCCGCGTCTTGCGGAGGAATTCGACGTGATCCTCGTGGACGTTGGAGCCGTCCCAATCCCCGCCGTACTGCATCGTGGCGTGGGGCTGGCGAGAACGAGCGCGGCGGCGGAGGAGCGAGTGGTGGAACAGCGCGGCGGCGAGGCGCTGTTGCAAGAAAGGGCAGGAGGAAGAAGATGGTGGAAAGAGGAGGAGCGTGCGAGAGCCTGCCGCTCTCCCCCTCCCCCTAGTTATAGCTTCGCAAGGTGAAGCCGGGGAGGCAGGGCGTGGGGTGAGACGTGGGATTAACTGCACCCACTCCCCCCACGCCTCGCGATTATTATGCCCTAAAAGCGTGCCGAAACCGCCGCAGGAAGACGTGCGGGCGGCTTCCGGCTGCAGAGAATCCACGCCTGGGCCCGGGCGTGGGAGTGGCGGGCCCCCGACCTGTGGCGACGTCCCGTCGCGCGCGTGGGCCGGCAGGCTTTTTTCCACGTGGTTCGCAGGCGGCAAGTGGCCGGCCCGCGGCCCGGTGCGCGCGCTGGCCAGCTCCCGCCTTCCGACTCCCAAGGAATCTTCGCCAAGACGGCGCCCCCGACCAAAGTCGGCTCCCAGCTGCCGGCTCGTCAAGATAGGAAGCTGATCGAGCTTCTCGACTCCCACCCAACCTCGAAGCCCGATCAGCTTCGGGGACTACTGTCGGAGTAAATGGCCACGGGTAGCCTAACCAACTACCCATGGTTCTTCAAAAATTATCAGGCCGATTGAGCCTTCAAGCGTTCGAAGCATTGGGCCGACTTCCCCTGGCCGACTACTGCAGGGGCCGGCTCTCGAAAGGCGACCCGGCCCCGGTGGCCTCCCCAAGATGGTTGCAAGATGGCCGACTCCAGGAAGCCGGCGCCAAGAGGACCGACTTCCAAGAGCCAGCCATGAAGCACGCCGACTCCACAAAGCCGGCCAAGACCGCACCTACCAAAACTACACCCACATAACGGTGACAAGACGGGGTGTGGCCACAGTGCGGCCCACTACCCCCGAAGCCCGAGGCGGGCATGGCCGCAGGACGCCGTACGGGTCGGCCATCTCCCGTCCGGCTCAGCACTGTAGCCATGCTGGCCTCAACGTCATCCACGACAGACGCCAGTACGGCCCACGGGCGGTGGGCCCCTTTAGCCGGAGAGAGGCGCGAAGGCGGCCCGGCCTCCCCCAGTCGGCCAAGGGCGTAGCCGGCTACCCCCTTCCCTCGAAGCATGTGCCACATTAAGGAGACAAGACGAGGTAAGGCTACAGTGAGAGCCCTCGAGGCGGCACACTGTAGCCACACTTACCTCGACGAAGTCGTCGTCATCAGGGACGAGGCTACAGTGAGCAGCCGCCGACAAGACCCCTAGGCGATGGAACCGGCCTGTCGACCAAGAGGCCGGCAGCCGGCGGGACCCACCAGTCGGCGGGCCCCAACGGCCGGCGGAGAAGCCGGCGAGCGCAGACACTGACGGCTGGGACCCGCGCCCAGCCGGATTACAATTGTACCCCCGGGGGGTAGGCCTATATAAACCCCCCGGGGCACCCATGCAAAGGGTTGGCTTAGAGTTACACACACACCATAGAGAGAGGGAAGCAAGAGCTAGCCTTGTTCTTCTTCTCCCTTGAACCCAACGGCTCTAGGAGCAATTGTAGCTACTCTTTCTGATCTAGTGATCATGCGGAGACCCCGCAGAGCAGGACTAGGGGTGTTATCTCCACGGAGAGCCCCGAACCTGGGTAAGATTCGCCAGCGTGCATGTCTTCGCCTCATCCCGTTTCCAGGCACCGGCGACGTCTTACTGGCACCCACCATGATAAGCCACCCGTTGGCATATGTCGCACCTACCACCCGACACCCACCGCTCACTGTTCATCCAAAGGCAGCATCGATCGGCTTCAGTTAGCAGCACTAGCGAAGGAATCGCTCGATCGGGTTCAGTTAACAGCCATCGATCGATCGCTCGGGTTCAGTAACGCGTAGCCTGCAGTGCAATCGCTCGGGTTCAGTTAGAGCCCAACGCCCCGCTCGGGTTCAGTTAGAGCCAACGCCTCGCACACACGCGCGTACGTGTACGAGAGAAACACGCATCGCTCGGCCCCCGACCTCCCACCGTAACCGGGAACTCGCCAAAATTTTCCTCTCCCTCGCTTCTACCACAGTTTTTCCGTCATGGATGGCCCAAAGAATGTCATGCAGCTGCGTCTCCGGCCCGCCCAGGACGAAAAGCCCATTTTCTGTCATGATTTTTTTTCATAGAAGTAGGAGCCCACCACATCTATGATGATACCGGGTTTTGTCACAATTATCGTCATAGAAGTGTCATAAGTATGACAGAAAATTTTTTCGTTCGGCCCAAAATGTCACGGATGTGTCTTTTTTTTTGTAGTGAGACCCGTCCTTTTTTCTCCATTCCCAATCCTTCCCTTCCTCTACCTCGAGTTCCAACACCCAAGGTCCAGGCTAAGCGCTTCGGACCTTCAATCATGTCTGGATCCAACCTTCAAGGCCGGTGGATGACCTCTTCTGTCACAGAGGAGGACATCAAGAAGCTTAGGGAGGCTAGGTATCTGACCGTCGAAATCCCCCACAGGCCACCTGCTCAAGGGCAGGTTATCCCCACTCCCGAAGCCAACGAGAGTGTCATATTTGTTTCCCACTTCCTTCGAGGGTTTGGCTTTAGTCTTGATCCCTTCGTAAGAGGGCTCATGTTCTATTACGGGCTAGATTTCCATGATCTAGCTCCAGATCCCATCCTTCACATCTCGTCGTTTATCGCCGCATGTGCGGCCTTCCTCCGCATTACCCCACACTTCGGCTTATGGCTCAAGACCTTCAATGTGAAGCCGAAGATGATCGATCACTATAAGAAATATGTCAACTTGTGACCTTGACTATTGGTCACTAAAAGGTCATTGTTTTTCATTTGCGACCTTTTTGTGACCAAAAACAGAAGGTCAAAAGCTGGCAGTCGTAAACTGAAATTAACGACCTTCTCTGTGAGAAAGTCGTAGACGTTTACGACCAAAACAGAAGGTCGTTGAACCCATGACCTTTTGTTTTGGTCACTGGCTGTCTACCCAGGCCACGTCGGATCCAACGTGGCAATCTGACGTGGCAAAATTGTGACCTATTGAAAAGGTCAAAAATTAAAATCGACCGGGTCCAATTGGTTGTTTATATGGGCCGAGCCCATTAATTCAGCCAATTTAGTGTATTTTTTCTATCAATTTTTGTTAGGTTCATGGGCCAAGCCCAATATTGTAGCCTTTTTTATTGTTGGGCCATGGCCTTCTTACCATCAATTGATTTTCTATTTTTCAATCATTTATTTTAGAGCTGGTCCCACTAGTCAGATGGGTCCCACATGTCAAAACTTTCAAAATTTCTCAGATTATATTCATAATAAGTGGGACATAAACTGGTCCCGCTGGTCATGTTTCCATTTCACATCTTTTTAACATACGCAATCACTATTTCAAATAGGACGGGACAAATATAATTCATCAAATAACACTACATTAGTCTTTTACAATCTGTTACAGTATTACAATTTACAGTCAGACAGATCAAAAACTCTTTGCTGAATAGGGCTTCACTGCTTGCTTGGCTTCAGGGCTTCACACTCCAAAAAGAATAGGCATGGAGCTCCTGTAAGAGAGTGAACATAAAGGCTACTAGCATTAGATTGTACGAGCAGATCTAAGAAGATGTGATAAATGTTTAGCAAAAAATTTCATGGGAGTAACCTTAGTCGTTCAAAATCAGAGTTGAAAATGCAAGAAATTAAGTTACATAAGACAATTAGGTATTCTATGTACGCAGGATTGTCAACAACAAATACAATTCTCTACGAGCGACAAAATTTGTTTTCTTTACATCGTTAATCCAACCAAACCATAAGCTTTCTGGTTATTAAATACTTCGAGTTTCCTTGATGGTAATAGCTAGTAAATGTCATGGTTAGGTAACAGCCATGATCATGATCAAAAGAAGTGATCATTGGTAGTTAAGACAACACATTCTGAAATGATCATGGTAGAAGTCAGAGAAGACAAGTGAAAAAAGATTGCAAAACAGAAGGCAAAGGAAATTTTTGGATAGAGAAATCAAACAAAAAACTAGTACAAAACATGGTCCTGTCATATTGCTGCAATTTATTCAAGAACACCAGACTTAGAAATTGCATCAAGCAATTCATAAGAAAAAAAGAACATGAGCAGAATTGCATTTCACAAGACAACAATTATTTGAAGATAAGAAATCATCCAACTTTAAACTACGAATCACAGGAAGGTAACTCATGTCATGTTGTTACTGCTTCTCATCATCACTTGAACCACAAATGAAATCAGGTAACACTTTAGATTGGAACTACAAATGGTAAGTATCTTTGTTGTGGAAATAGTTCAATTTATAAACTCGTTCAAGAAAAATTGTATTTGTTGTGAAGATAACAGGACTTCCTTCAATATGTGGACAACATAGAAAGCCACAAACATATCAGGGTGTTGAGGTATCATCAGAGACTTAAATACTAAGAATCAGAGCAGCATAGCTCCATCATATTGTTGATGGTTTATTCCTCATCACTTGACCCTCAAACATATAAGCATGCATGGACAGAAGGAAAAAAGGCTATAACAATTTATAGTTTGGCAACTATCGGTATGAAATGCAAACATTATTGCTCAGAATATGAAATATCTTCTCATCAATGCCAAATGGCATCTCTGAAGTCTGACATACATTGTAGATTTCATGATTCGTCACAACATTTTGCAAACCAAGCAAGTAGGCATTGTAGATTTCATGATTCATCACAACATTTTGCAAACCAAGCAAGTAGGCATATAGGAGGAACAGAGGAAATATCTGCTACTATCCTAACATGTATGTATATGCATGTGTGCTTGCTTGACCGGCGCATGCATCAATGTAGCAGCCAAGCAAGTAGGCATCGTTGACATCTACTCACAGCTTTCCTTGCACCAGAGAAAGAGTCAAAACAAAGAATATTAGACCATAATATGACACCAGACCACAGATTAGTAACTTTAAATCAGAAAGCATATCCACATCACCATAAAATAGTCCAAGACCATCACAAAGAAGACAAATGCTATTAACTGATGATTAGTAGACACAGACATGATTCAGCCACATGATGGCTACCACAAGCAAAAGTGACAACGGTGTAAGCAAGCTGCTAGTGTACACAAGGTGATTGAAATCCTGCTGTTTAGTACGTATATATGGTAGGCTACTGCTGCTAGTGTTCTAAACCAACAGTGCATGATATAGGAGCAGAAAATAGGGTGCTAGGGCTAGAAGATGGAGCTGACTCACCGGAGAGCTTGTGGTCGCCGCCGTACACAGCCGGCGTCACGCCGGTCGCCTCCGGCTCCTGCCCCCCGCTGTCGTTCTTCTTCAGATTCTTGTACATGTCCTCTGCACATGGGTTAAGGAGAAACCAATCAGTGGAAGACACAAGTGAAGCTACCAAGACAATATAAAATTTATATAATCAGTACCACTGCTCGATTTTTGCAATAGTTTAGAAAAGAACAATGAGTTTTCAGTAAAGAGGAATATGTTTAAATTTAGGGGCACTTCTATTTTTCTTGTCATAAGAAGTGGCTAGAGCCTTTTCTTTTTGGTGAAGGTGTCGATGGTATGCACGCTTGTATTTACAAGAACAACAGTTGGGCGTTTTGTATGAGTAATGAAAGCATAGATGATTTCTTTTAAGATCCACAAACCCAGGCACAACAAGTTTGTTTTTACCAGACTGTCAACATATATACAATATTGCAGTTATGTTTACAATCAGGTAGACACACTTGGCATATGCACAACAACTAGAATCTGCCAACATGATTAACTGGTGATTATGTAGGAACAGTAGTAGTAACCGGCACGACGACGCAGTGAAAGGAAACAATAACTGGTGATTAACAATACAGTACATGATCTACACAGTTAACTGAAGCGTTGCTGTCTGAATCCACACAGTTCACTGAATGATGATCCAACATTGATGGGCTTATGCCATATCAAGTAGACAGACAGACTGTATATGCCACTGACACTGGACATAAGCAGCTGCACAACTAATGCATCAGCAGACAAATAATGAACTAGCATACGCCCTTTTATGAATATTAATGCACATCAAGGAAACATCAATGGCAAAATACCATGACAAAAGCGTAGAAATCTTTGTGATACTTCCAGAATTATCATACGAAAAGAAGGGTTGCGTAATACTCAGAAAGAAAGGAAGCTGATTTGTTTCCCTGTTGTACATATGCATGTATCCACCCATCCATCCATCCACGTCTTCCTCTTGTGAAGCGTTAAGCAAGCAAGCAAGCAGCGTGACAATGGTAGAAACTGAAGCAGGAAGTTGGCTGTTGCACCGTACCCATGGATGCTGCTGCTGCTGCACAAGGAAGAATACAGTAATGTAGTTGAGCTGAAGTCGAAATCCATTCCATGGTGACAGAGAGAGAGAGAGAGAGAGAGAGAGAGAGGAAAACAGAGACGTACCAAATGAAATTGGAAAACAGAGATTGACGACACAGGAGGGGAAGGAAGCAGAGGGAGGTCCATGGCGTTCCCATGGTGGATCTGGAAGGGAGCTTCCATGGCGGGCGTCGCGTCGGTCGTCCTCGCCGGAGATGGCGCGCGTCCGTCCTTGGAGGTTGAGGAAGGAGCCGGAGCCGGCCGCCGGAGTTGGAGGCGACCGAAACCCTAGCCAGCCAGCCACGGGGTAGGTAGGTAGCCAGCCATGGCCAAGGCCGCGCTAGCCTGGGGCGCCATGGGAGATGCTGCCCCTCGCCGGCATGGCCGCTGCTGGACTGGATCGGATCTGGATCCAGCGCCTCCGCGTAGGGAGAGAAGAAGGAGAGGGCGGTGGTCGCCGGCGGCGGGGTGATGGAGGGAGGGCGGATCTGTCCGGTGCTGGATTGGAGGGAAGGTCGCCGGGGCTGAACTGGTGGATCGGGGGGTCCATGGCCGGCGTGAAGCACGCACGCGCGCGCCGGCAAGAAAGCCGGCCGTGACGCCATGGCCGTGCCTGGATTGGTGGATCTGGGGGTGAAGGCTAGGGGAGAGGGTCCGTGGCGGAGACAAGGTCGGCGGTGGTGGGTGGGGGTGGCGGCGGTGGGAATCGCGGGAGGGGGCTCGCTCTCTCTCGATCTGGACTGGACTGGATCGGGATCGGTTCGGTGGGTGGGCTCGGGAGGGGAGGGGAGAGGGGATCGCGCGCCGCGGAAGGAGGCCGGGGACGGGGAGGAAAGGAGGTCGGGGACGGGGAGGAGGTGGCGGCGGCGACGAGACGAGGACGAGGGAGGAGGAGTACGATGGCGGCGGCGGTGGGGGAAAAGGGAGCGGGAGCGGGAGCGGCGATGGGGATAAGTGAGCTAGGGTTTTCGTGGGTGGATGAGGATGAGAGGGAGGGGGGAGAGCGACGAGCGGGTGTGTGGGCTGCCGTTGGATCCGGACGCATCCGACGGTGCTAATCCATGATCCGCGTGAGATGATTTTGGACCAATCAAAACGCAGTACCCCTTTGATGATTTTAAGACCATTTAAATTGGTCATAATCGATTGAAAATAAGATGTTAAAACATATCTACTATTTGACGGCCTAGAAAATTTAAAAAAACAAAGAGAAATCAAAAACTTTGCATTGTGTCACCAAGTGTGACCTACTTTTCAGTAAGAATAACAAACTTTGAATAATGCAAATATCATAAAAAAGTGTTCTCAGAAATAAGTTTTCTGTAAGAGAATTATTTTTTGAGTGCCCAAAATGATTTTTTATGAAGAACCTAGCAAATATTTGTTGCAAATTTGGGCCACATCAATTTTATAAAATCATAGGTCATATTTAATGTTTAGTTGACCAAATGGTTGCGTGTTAAAAGCTTTGTTCCACCTCTGGTGAAAAAGATAAATTTCCGCCGATTTAGCAGGAAACGGGTCAAATTTGAACTGTAGCTGTCTCATAGTTTTGCTCTTTATTTTTTCCAAAAATCATTTCTAGGTATATAAGTATCTATTTAATCAGAGAAACACCAAAAAACTTCTAAGAATCAACCACTAGCTAGGAACGGTCAAGCCCGCCGTTTTGACCGCATTTTGAAACGGGCATGAATTTTTTTTAAAAAAAACAAAAAATTGGAAAACCTTCGCATTGCGTCATTATATGTCACCAAGTTACCAGGAAAAATAATAAACTTGTAATACGGCAATTATTTTAAAAAAGTGTTCTCGGAAACGAGCTATCAAGTGTGAAGATTCATGGCTTTCAAGCCAAATGATCAATCTTATGGCCACATTCATGACATAGTTTGTTCAAATGATCTCATGTTGTGCACAGGGGTGCATATTGGAATGGCAAACAATGTTGCCTAAGGAAGTTTTCATTTTCTTTGGACGAAAAATTCATTTTCCATTTTTTCGAGTGCCCAAAATGAGTTTTTTGTGGACATACCATATATTTGTTGCAAAATTGTACCTAATCAATTTTCTAAAATACTAGGACATATTTAATGCACAATTGACCAAATGGTTGGGTGTAAAAAGTTTTGATCCACCTCTCGTGAAAAAGACAAATTTCCACTGATTCAGGTGGAAGCGGGTCAAATTTGAACTGTAGCTACCTCGTAGTTTGCTCTTTATTTTTTTTCAAAAATCATTTCTTGGTACATAAGTATCTATTTAATCAGAGAAACACCAAAAAAATTCCAAGATTCGACCACTAGCTAGGAATGTGTCAGGACCGGTCTTTCGGGATATTAATTTCCCAGAAAATGGCCCTTGTGCTCACCAGCCCCAGGATTACTGTTAGCTGATGAGACACCAACTTGATACAAAAATTCCAAGCAAAGTACAAAATATGTAGTACAAGACCATTGTGGCCTATGAGTACACACTTGGTTTCTAGTGGTTGATGGCGGAAACGGTTTGTGGTTCATCTGCGTCCATGGGACTCCATTTCCCACAAGAACAGCTGACCAGGATAACTCATATCTTTGCGAGGCTGCTATCATCATTGCGCAGGTTCCGGGGCTGTCATCGCAATGCTTATCTCCATGCGAGTAATCTGGCCAAGACAATAGCCAGGGACAAGCCAGTGAGTACTTTGGAATGTACTCGCAAACATTATGAACACGGGTATAATATAACAGGGGATAATCATGCTCCGAAGTATTCTATGATCATAACGTCTGTCACGAAATAAACGAAGTCCATGATGCACGCATGCGGGTAAAATATGAATATGCAATACGGGAGTAAAAATAGAATGCACCGATCGAGTGTCTGAAGCGACGCCTCGAAAGGATAATAAGATAAATCATGCCTCAGTCGGGCGTCTGAGCGACACCACATAAAGGGCTTATAAAGAATAAATAAATAACAAACATGCCGCAGTCGAGCGTCCGAGCGACACCACATAAAGGGCTTATAGAGAATAAATAAGTAACAAGCATGCCGCAGTCGGGCGTCTGAGCGACACCACATAAAGGGCTTATAATGGATAAATAAGTAACAAGCATGCCGCAGTGGGGCGTCTGAGCGACACCACATAAAGGGCTTATAAAGGATAAATAAGTAACAAGCATGCCGCAGTCGGGCGTCTGAGCGACGCCACATAAAGGGCTTATAAATAATAATCGCAGTGAGTATCCAGGAGGTAGAACCGTCCCAGGGATACTTAATAATTCAAATAATGTAAAGGGTTAGTCCATAATAATAATAATAAACATAATCCTCATATGTCATAGGTCATAATCAATGTTCTAGTATAGCCGTTTCTCCATCCGAAGACCGTCACTATGTTCTAGTTTAGCCGTTTCTCCATCCGAAAACCGTCACTAGACCCATCTCAGACTGTAGTCCTTACCCATGGACATGGCTAACCGAATAGATTTAACCTCTGCAGAGGGTGTACTCTTTACCCACGAGTAACGGATTTACTTAGTCCATCGGGACTAATTCCGCCTACGGCCTTTTAATTGAAAACACGCCGGACCTGCACACACCAGCTTAACTTACCGATGTCTGGAATCACCCACGACACCTGTCAAGCAAAACTCTAAGTGGGGAGGCTACAACCTCGACGTAGCATGGGATCAAATTTATATCGCGCGCTCTAAGGGGTGCCCCTCTCTCGGTCCCAACTAGAAACACCCATGCCCCCGGACCAGGTGGCATGCCTACCGGATGCATCCGGTATCTTCCACCATGGCCTCTCTGTACGGTTTGTGCTAGGAAGGGGTTGACAACCTACTGAACTGTACCCTACCTACGGCAGGGACAAGTGGTAGTACGAAACAAGTATGGGGTTTACTGAACAAGAATCAATCTACGACCGACTCAGAAGGTTCAAGTATTCTCCGAATGATTAGCATAACCAATATATTTCCAATAACAGATAAACTCACCACTCATCAAGCCTCACCATGCCATACCGGACATACTCGTCTCGACGAGGAACTAGGGACAAGCTCGTGTCTACCCAAGACCGCGACTTTCCCGGCTTCCTTCCGGTATGCATGAGAAGCTTGCGAGGATGATTACGATCACCAACATATCCTTTTCTAACAGCAAGGCATCTCCATTATGCACTCATGCGTATAACTTTATCGTCACATAAAAAATAACGTATGCTCCAAGTCAAGGTGGTATTGTAACCGTATCAAGACACCACAAAAAATATTATGCTAGAGTTCAGAATGCTTGCCTTCAAGTGTATGCATGTGGGGGTGCATTTTTTGAAGGTTGCCTTCTTCTACAAAATCCTATTTTGAGAAATATTCAAATAACACATATTTCAAAAAAAGTGGAAAAAATCGTCCCAAATATTTTTGAAATAAATCTTAAAATAAACTAGATGAAATTTGAGAGAGGTAGGAAAAAGAATCAACTCATTTGGAGTTTTATTTTAAAAGATATAGCCAGTCAAAGTTCTATTTTAAAATAAAACAGAAAAAGAAAACGTTTCGGGGGAGAATACGCTTTCGAATAGGGGGAAACGTACTCTAGGTTTTGCGCTTCCACTAAAGCCAGCGTGGGTGGCGCGAGGGTCACTGACAGTGGGTCCAGCGGGCCCACTGGTCAGTTTTGACTAGTCTTTTCTCCCTCCTCTCCCTCTGCCCGAACGGAGGCGGGACTCCGGCGATCGCCGTCGACGAATGGCGCCTCCCCGCGGGGTCCTGAGGGCGGGGATGGATCCGCCAGTCTAGGGCGGTCCTCCCGGTGGGTGCTAGGCAGGTGGGGACGGAGGAAGCCGCCGGCGGCGAGCTCCGCGGCGGACGGTGGTTCGGGGGCAAAAGGGGCTTCGGGCTACGGTGGTTCCCGATCAAGTTTGAGAGGTGGGGTGGCTCCGCAAGGTCTAGCAGGGTCGAATGGCGGTGCTGGATGGACCGGGGAGGTTCTACTCGCGACGCAAGGCACCGGAGCGCGGCGGCGGCCGAACTGGCCGGAGACGAGGAAGAAGGCCCTTCCCCGTCGATTGCTGGCTGCGGGAGTGTTATGAGGATGGCTTGAGGTTGCCTGCGTGCTCGGAGGAGCTCGGGGCCTCCTTTTATAGCGCAACGAGGCTGGTTCCCGCGGTGGTGGATAAGAACGACGACGAGTCGCCGTTCTGTAGCCGGGGGGCGCGTGGCGATGGCTGGCGGGGTCTGGCAGAGAGAGGAGATATGCTTGAGCTGTTCCAGGGGGCAGCTGGCGTGCGCGGGTGGCTTGGGCGGCGCCGTCCATGGCAGAGCCCGCTGCCGACGCCGGCATGCCGCCAAGGGAGCCCTGACGGCGGCGCTGTAGGGCGCCAGGGTGGCTTGGAGGGTTCTGGCGAGTGGGCGAGGGCAGGGCGTGGCTCTGCAGGCGAGCAACGGCCAGGGGTGCGACGCGGCGACCCGTGCGCACGCACGTGCAAAACGCGCGCTCTGGCCGCGCCCAGAGCACGCACGCCAGGTGCTCGACGAAATGCCAGCGCGTGCTAGAGAGCTTGGATGATGCTGGGGATCAGCAGGCCTGGGTTAGGGATAGCTAGGAGCTTCGTGGACATGCTGGATGGGTCAGGGGCTCAAGTCCATAATGCAAACTAGAAAACATGCCAAAACTGTTCCTGCACACAGGGTGTTTGACAGAATGCCCTGGGCATCTAGGCAACTCTTGGGGTGGCCAAAATCTCCAGACCCTAGTCTCTTTAGGAGCTAAAGAAGGTGGTAAGGTTAGTTTGGCAAAAACAGAAACTTGTTAGTGCAAGTTTCTGAGAAAACCAGTTTTGGGCAGAAACTAAAAGCTATCATTGCATGCACTAAAAATCCTCCAATGGGTCCAATCTCCTGGACTTAAGGGTTTGGTAGGGAGGACTACCAGCAGGAAAAAGCTCATGGGCACTAGAGCAAAATAAAATAGGGTTGCAGTACAAATCACCAAACTGGACCAGAATGAAAATGAGGTTGATTCACTCAAATTTTTCAAAGAACATCACTGGGTTTTTGCATGAAGTTGAATTATGTGCATCTACTGACATCTCCAAACACTTGGAAGAATTTTTAAAAGAATATTTAAATAGGTTGCAGTGCAAAAAGACCTACTGGGCCAGATTTGAAAAATTGATGTAGAGCTCAAAATCTCCAATGAGCAAAGGATGTTTTTGCACAAAAGTGATGTGGAAACATCACATGACATCCCCAAATTTTGGTGAAAATTTTAGATGCACTAATCAAATGGTTGCAGTGCAACAGAGGCTCCAAATTTATGAAAAATCATTTTAAAAGAATAATGCTCAGGCAAAACAATTATGCAAATAGATCCATTGATAAAGAATTGTTTTATTGAGAGAGCATACAAGTCCAATAATGCTTTTGGAAAGTTTCCACTTGAGGTAAAAACTCACAATATTAAAGAGAAGAGGGGTTCTGAAATCAAAAGAGAAATCCAAAAAAATAAAAATTTAATTTCCTGGCAAAATTTTAATGAATAAAACAAGGTCAAAATTTTGGGGTGTTACAACACTACCCCCCTTAAGAAAAATCTCGTCCTCGAGATTTGCTAAGGGTTGTTTTTTTTAAATAATACTCCCATTAGTTGAAACCAAAAGTTTGCTCATAGCACAAACTTAGGGTACAATCCTAAGCTGCAACACACAAATAAACATAGCTATGACGTTTACAATGAAAACGGCATATGGATAGGGTCCCGAGAGAACGTCTCTGGTACTAGGGCGCACTCTTCTTCTATCGGGGGAAACGGGTTGACCAGTCGATGAACGCGTCTCTCCTGGTCGGGGTCAAAGCCACAGATACTCATATCTCAAAAATGTGACACATTGATGTGGTTGTCGTCGGGGTGGTTTTGGTAGCTGCGCCCGGAATTAAAAAAAATGCAACTGTACACTTACGTACTTATGCATGGCTACTATTCCAAAATAGGGGCGCATAAGCAGACAACATTAAACTTGGTGATACAGGATCACACAATTACAAGGCGTAGAAATATTAAGGCTCGCTACTACTCGAGCGACTTAGTCTACTTCGTTAATGTCTAAGTGGGCTGGCCTTGCGGACGTCGAGGCTTCTCCACGGGTTTCACCGTCGGGATTAGCCGGATGAGGTTAAGGGGCTGCAGGGTCGGGGTAGCGATGATGACCATCGCGGGGGTTGTTGGCCACAATCTCGTTGGAGCGTGTTCCCAAAAGGCGACGAAGCACTTCTGGGGACATCAAAGTATTCTGGTCGATGGCTGGGGAAGACCTCAAGGACTCGATCGGGTGTCCGAACAGCACAACTGGGTTGTCGGCGTCGGGCTCCACTTCTCCTCTCGCCGGGGCTCGGCAAACCAGTTCTCCACGAGCTGCGATCAGATCAAGGGTGATTTGATCGAACAGTTCCTCTAGTGCACTTACATAGCGCACCAGATGCAATAGTGCAAGATCCGTCTCGTGATCTCCGCTAGCAACCTGGGGCGGCCTACCATACCCGTCACGGCTAGGGTAGTAGTAGAACGAGCGAGAGTTAACTCTGGGCGACAAGTGCCGGAGTTGAACTATAGCTTCTCGAGCTACTAGTTGGATGGCTTGTGGCTCAAAGGAAGTGGTCCTTCCAGTGAACCTGTAGGGGCGTTCTGGTGATAGACCCCTACCATAGATGTGTACAGTGGCCCAGAACTGACGGCTCTCACCGCTCATGAGTCCTTGGTACACAACATATTCTGGGGGCTCTTCTAATGCATATGCACGGCGGGTGAGGTTTGCGAGCACGGTCACAAAACCTCCAAGGTTGGTGGCTGTGGTCTCTTTGTGAACAATGGGGCCAGGCATCGTGGCTTGGTTTGGGAAAGAGGTTGTGTTGTGCTGTGTTGAGGCTAGCGTGCCCTTTTTATAGAAAAAGGGGACGGAGTCTTCCTTCGCACGCTTGCGAATGAGACATTTTAGGTGTCGGTCACTGGCGCGTGATTGACGGGCTAGGCTGATAGGTTGGGCACCACTGCCAAAAGCGTCGGGGTCACTGTCTGGCTATCTTACACGAGAAGCTTGGCCGGGGTTGGGTTAAGGTCTGGTGGGTTGGTTAACCTAGGTTTATTGACCTGACTAAGATAGGATTAGCCAATGGTCAGCCTGGCTCTGATACCAAGTTTGTCAGGACCGGTCTTTCGGGATATTAATTTCCCAGAAAATGGCCCTTGTGCTCACCAGCCCCAGGATTACTGTTAGCTGATGAGACACCAACTTGATACAAAAATTCCAAGCAAAGTACAAAATATGTAGTACAAGACCATTGTGGCCTATGAGTACACACTTGGTTTCTAGTGGTTGATGGCAGAAGCGGTTTGTGGTTCATCTGCGTCCATGGGACTCCATTTCCCACAAGAACAGCTGACCAGAATAACTCCTATCTTCGCGAGGCTGCTATCATCATTGCGCAGGTTCCGGGGCTGTCATCGCAATGCTTATCTCCATGCGAGTAATCTGGCCAAGACAATAGCCAAGGACAAGCCAGTGAGTACTTTGGAATGTACTCGCAAACATTATGAACACGGGTATAATATAACAGGGGATAATCATGCTCCGAAGTATTCTATGATCATAATGTCTGTCACGAAATAAACGAAGTCCACGATGCACGCATGCGGGTAAAATATGAATATGCAATACGGGAGTAAAAATAGAATGCACCGATCGAGTGTCTGAAGCGAAGCCTCGAAAGGATAATAAGATAAATCATGCCTCAGTCGGGCGTCAGAGCGACACCACATAAAGGGCTTATAAAGAATAAATAAATGACAAACATGCCGCAGTCGGGCGTCTGAGCGACACCACATAAAGGGCTTATAGAGAATAAATAAGTAACAAGCATGCCGCAGTCGAGCGTCTGAGCGACACCACATAAAGGGCTTATAATGGATAAATAAGTAACAAGCATGCCGCAGTGGGGCGTCTGAGCGACACCACATAAAGGGCTTATAAAGGATAAATAAGTAACAAGCATGCCGCAGTCGGGCGTCTGAGCGACGCCACATAAAGGGCTTATAAATAATAATCGCAGTGAGTATCCAGGAGGTAGAACCGTCCCAGGGATACTTAATAATTCAAATAATGTAAAGGGTTAGTCCATAATAATAATAATAAACATAATCCTCATATGTCATAGGTCATAATCAATGTTCTAGTATAGCCGTTTCTCCATCCGAAGACCGTCACTATGTTCTAGCTTAGCCGTTTCTCCATCCGAAAACCGTCACTAGACCCATCTCAGATTGTAGTCCTTACCCATGGACATGGCTAACCGAATAGATTTAACCTCTACAGAGGGTGTACTCTTTACCCACGAGTAACGGATTTACTTAGTCCATCGGGACTAATTCCGCCTACGGCCTTTTAATTGAAAACACGCCGGACCTGCACACACCAGCTTAACTTACCGATGTCTGGAATCACCCACGACACCTGTCAAGCAAAACTCTAAGTGGGGAGGCTACAACCTCGACGTAGCATGGGATCAAATTTATATCGCGCGCTCTAAGGGGTGCCCCTCTCTCGGTCCCAACTAGAAACACCCATGCCCCCGGACCAGGTGGCATGCCTACCGGATGCATCCGGTATCTTCCACCATGGCCTCTCTGTATGGTTTGTGCTAGGAAGGGGTTGACAACCTACTGAACTGTACCCTACCTACGGCAGGGACAAGTGGTAGTACGAAACAAGTATGGGGTTTACTGAACAAGAATCAATCTACGGCCGACTCAGAAGGTTCAAGTATTCTCCGAATGATTAGCATAACCAATATATTTCCAATAACAGATAAACTCACCACTCATCAAGCCTCACCATGCCATACCGGACATACTCGTCTCGACGAGGAACTAGGGACAAGCTCGTGTCTACCCAAGACCGCGACTTTCCCGGCTTCCTTCCGGTATGCATGAGAAGCTTGCGAGGATGATTACGATCACCAACATATCCTTTTCTAACAGCAAGGCATCTCCATTATGCACTCATGCGTATAACTTTATCGTCACATAAAAAATAACGTATGCTCCAAGTCAAGGTGGTATTGTAACCGTATCAAGACACCACAAAAAATATTATGCCAGAGTTCAGAATGCTTGCCTTCAAGTGTATGCATGTGGGGGTGCATTTTTTGAAGGTTGCCTTCTTCTCCAAAATCCTATTTTGAGAAATATTCAAATAACACATATTTCAAAAAAAGTAGAAACAATTGTCCCAAATATTTTTGAAATAAATCTTAAAATAAACTAGATGAAATTTGAGAGAGGTAGGAAAAAGAATCAACTCATTTGGAGTTTTATTTTAAAAGATATAGCTAGTTAAAGTTTAGTCAAAGTTCCGTTTTAAAATAAAACAGAAAAAGAAAAAGTTTCGGGGGGGTAATCTGGGTTTTGCGCTTCCACTAAAGCCAGCGTGGGTGGCGCGAGGGTCACTGATAGTGGATCCAGCGGGTCCACTGGTCAGGTTTGACTAGTCTTTTCTCCCTCCTCTCCCTCTGCCCGAACGGAGGCGGGACTCCGGCGATCGCCGTCGACGAACGGCGCCTCCCCGCGGGGTCCTGAGGGCGGGGATGGATCCGCCAGTCTAGGGCGGTCCTCCCGGTGGGTGCTAGGCAGGTGGGGACGGAGGAAGCCGCCGGCGGCGAGCTCCGCGGCTGACGGTGGTTCGGGGGCAAAAGGGGCTTCGGGCTACGGTGGTTCCCGATCAAGTTTGAGCGGTGGGGTGGCTCCGCAAGGTCTAGGAGCGTCGAATGGCGGTGCTGGATGGACCGGGGAGGTTCTACTCACGTCGCAAGGCACTGGAGCACGGCGGCGGCCGAACTGGCCGGAGACGAGGAAGAAGGCCCTTCGCCGTCGATTGCTGGCGGCGGGAGTGTTATGAGGATGTCTTGAGGTTGCCTGCGTGCTCGGAGGAGCTCGAGGCCTCCTTTTATAGCGCAACGAGGCTGGTTCCCGCGGTGGTGGATAAGAACGACGACGAGTCGCCGTTCTGTAGCCGGGGGGCGCGTGGCGATGGCTGGCGGGGTCTGGCAGAGAGAGGAGATATGCTTGAGCTGTTCCAGGGGGCAGCTGGCGTGCGCGGGTGGCTTGGGCGGCGCCGTCCATGGCAGAGCCCGCTGCCGACGCCGGCATGCCGCCAAGGGAGCCCTGACGGCGGCGCTGTAGGGCGCCAGGGTGGCTTGGAGGGTTCTGGCGAGTGGGCGAGGGCAGGGCGTGGCTCTGCAGGCGAGCAACGGCCAGGGGTGCGACGCGGCGACCCGTGCGCACGCACGTGCAAAACGCGCGCTCTGGCCGCGCCCAGAGCACGCACGCCAGGTGCTCGACGAAATGCCAGCGCGTGCTAGAGAGCTTGGATGATGCTGGGGATCAGCAGGCCTGGGTTAGGGATAGCTAGGAGCTTCGTGGACATGCTGGATGGGTCAGGGGCTCAAGTCCATAATGCAAACTAGAAAACATGCCAAAACTGTTCCTGCACACAGGGTGTTTGACAGAATGCCCTGGGCATCTAGGCAACTCTTGGGGTGGCCAAAATCTCCAGACCCTAGTCTCTTTAGGAGCTAAAGAAGGTGGTAAGGTTAGTTTGGCAAAAACAGAAACTTGTTAGTGCAAGTTTTTGAGAAAACCAGTTTTGGGCAGAAACTAAAAGCTATCATTGCATGCACTAAAAATCCTCCAATGGGTCCAATCTCCTGGACTTAAGGGTTTGGTAGGGAGGACTACCAGCAGGAAAAAGCTCATGGGCACTAGAGCAAAATAAAATAGGGTTGCAGTACAAATCACCAAACTGGACCAGAATGAAAATGAGGTTGATTCACTCAAATTTTTCAAAGAACATCACTGGGTTTTTGCATGAAGTTGAATTATGTGCATCTACTGACATCTCCAAACACTTGGAAGAATTTTTAAAAGAATATTTAAATAGGTTGCAGTGCAAAAATACGTACTGGGCCAGATTTGAAAAATTGATGTAGAGCTCAAAATCTCCAATGAGCAAAGGATGTTTTTGCACAAAAGTGATGTGGAAACATCACATGACATCCCCAAATTTTGGTGAAAATTTTAGATGCATTAATCAAATGGTTGCAGTGCAACAGAGGCTCCAAATTTATGAAAAATCATTTTAAAAGAATAATGCTCAGGCAAAACAATTATGCAAATAGATCCATTGATAAAGAATTGTTTTATTGAGAGAGCATACAAGTCCAATAATGCTTTTGGAAAGTTTCCACTTGAGGTAAAAACCCACAATATTAAAGAGAAGAGGAGTTCTGAAATCAAAAGAGAAATCCAGAAAAATAAAAATTTAATTTCCTGGCAAAATTTTAATTAATAAAACAAGGTCAAAATTTTGGGGTGTTACAGAACAGTCAAGCCCGCCGTTTTGACCGCGTTTTGAAACGGGCATAAAAAAATAAAAATAAAATCAAAAAATTGGAAAACCTTCGCATTGTGTCATTATATGTGACCAAGTTTCCAGGAAAAATAATAAACTTGTAATACGGTAATTATTTTAAAAAAGTTTTCTCAGAAATGAGCTATCATGTGTGAAGATTCATGGCTTTCAAGCCAAATGATCAATCTTATGGCCACATTCATGGCATAGTTTGTTCAAATGATCTCATATTGTGCACAAGGGTGCATCTTGGAATTCCAAACAATGTTGCCTAAGGGAGTTTTCATTTTCTTTTCACGGAAAATACATTTTCCATTTTCTGAGTGCCCGAAATAAGTTTTTTTGTGAAGGACCTACCATATATTTGTTGCAAAATTGGACCTAATCAATTTTATAAAATACTAGGCCATATTTAATGCACAATTGACAAAATGGTTGGGTGTCAAAAGTTTTGATCCACCTCTGGTGAAAAAAAAATTCCCGTCGATTCAGCTGGAAGCGGGTCAAATTTGAACTGCAGCTGCCTCATAGTTTGTTCTTTATTTGTTCCAAAAATCATTTCTAGGTAAGTATCTATTTAATCAGAAATACATGGTTTGACGACGAGACATCGAGGTTTGGACGGTAGCCGAGGGCCCCAACTCTAGAGCGCGTAAGCTCGCATGCCCGCCGCGGTGACCGTGGCGTTGCCATGTGTTCTGGGCGGCCTAGGCATGTCTAGTGGGTTGGGCACTCCCCAGGTAGGTGCTAGGAAGAAAATCACAACATAAGATTCTCACGAGGAGATCGATCGATGCTCAAACATGAATAAGCAGCCAAGTGTTTGATTTGCGGTACGGGAAATGCACATGGCTAATGGGCGTGAGTTTTGGCTGAGGATGATCTGTTACTAAGAAGACCGTCTTCACAAATTTTCACCTCGAAAGGAGGAGCCTAGGTGGTACTTGCTTTGCAAAGTACCACACTAGACATAAATACGATTGTTGAAGCTGGGCTCAAAATAATGAATGGATTGAGCTGGCATTTGGTGGAGGATGTTTATTTGGGCATAGGAAAGCACTGTAGAAAATGGATACCATTTGGACATGCCAAAGTGGTACTTCCTTCACAAAGTGCTGCTTTGAACAGAATAGGAAAATGAATATTGTTGAGTTATTTTTGAACTAGGCAAGGAATGTTTTTGACATATTTGATGAAGATATGATCCAAAAAATTTATGAGAATTTTTTGGAAATTTTTGGAATAACAGAAATATAGGTTGCTTCACAACCTAGGGCAAAAATTGACACATGGACATGACACATAGGCAAAACTGATGAGATGGCACCTAGTCATCACAACCCACCACAATCTACAAGGCTGTGACCATCTATATTGGTTGTTAACAACTAGAAATAAGGCAGCGGACCAGCACTTTTTGCTTTATGACCATTTCGTGTAAGGAAATTACGACCTTTCTGACCAAAATGGTCGCAATGGTTTAGGGTTTGGAGCCCCCCGAACAGCTTTTGACCAATTGGTCTCAAATGGTCATAGATCTATGACCAATTCTTCCAGGGTCACTGACAGAAGGTCACTAGTTGACATATTTCTTGTAGTGGATGGGCGACACGCAGAGTGCGAAAGCGCTATAATAAGCAAAGGTGCCGACGCCCCATGGCCAAAGGGTTCCTTCCCGGAGGTGTCCGACTTATGGCAACGGGAGTGGTTTTATATCACAGCCCCCTCGGGTACAAAGTGGGCGGCCTCCCCAGCCTTTCGCCCAGGCCCTCCGCCCCAACTGGCGTCATGGGTCAACAAAGGGCTGGACTAGGGGCCAGTTAATGACGTGCCGACATTGCAAAGTAATACAAGTAATGCAAGTAATACAAGTAATGCTGGTTCGTCGAGTCCTGCCATGCCAACGTCGATCTCTCCGTATGTGGGAGTTCAACCCGGAAGGACCGCGAACTATTCAACACTTCTTCGGCATGACGCTCGAAGGGATGTATGGATTGTTCTTCGGATCACGAATAAAGTGTCCGGAAACCACCGAGGATGCGGGTCTCAACTGCAATCGTCCAGATACCCAAGTAAGTAATTCCGCAACCGAACATGCTGTCTTTATATTTGTCACAACATTATTCTGAAAAATTGCCCTCGGCCAGGATTGGATAAGAAAGGCGGAGAGGATCAGGTGTTCGGCCCCCCTTCCCGAAGGCTTGCCGGATCCTGTACTAACCAGGATGCTTGAGCGCGCACCCTATCAACTGCCATCAGGAGAAGATGAAGGGAGGAATAGATAAGTCGAGAGCGGGCTTCATACATTACACATCCAAACCGGGGGAATTAGTGCCTCCGCAAAGGAGGGTGATCAGGGAGGTGAATCTAAAATCCCCTCTCCCCACGGAGAGAAAAGGGGCGCCCCTGAAGATTTGGAAATGGAGGCTTCCAAACAAGGGAAGAAATCTTCGCCAGGGGGCCTTGCCCCAGAGGGCGTCCTTACCGCACAGCGTCCGCAAGGGGGCCAGCCGTCAACGGAGCCGTAAGTGAACAAGGGTATTTTGGTAAATATATCCTGCTTTTTCTCTAAGAATAACAACCGAGACATATGTTTTACAGTCCGGCTCATAGCCCTTCCCAACAAAGTTCATCTTCGGGGGATCTTCTACCGGAGATGATGGAGAGCGAAACACCTCCCCCTGCTTCCCCGCCTCGTGAGACGGACAACCCTAAGGTGTCGTCGCGGAGGATTTCTCCTGATCCGCGAAGGCCAGAAGGTAACTCTTCGGCCGCCCGAAGTCCGGGGTCCTCGGCTCCTAAGGAGACCAACATAAAAAGCCCGGGACTATCCGGTATACAACCGGACACCTTGATGGGTCTTTTGGAGCAAGCGGCTATCTCAGAGGCACATTGTACCTTGATGGGTACGGTGGTTGAGAGGATTTCATCCGCCAAAAGCGGGTTAAATGAAGCTTTTACGAGCCTATTAAGAGGCTTTGAGGTACGCAAAGTAATATATATATATATATATATATATATATATATATATATATATATATATATATTGACTGTACCGCACACGCCAGGTGTGCTCTGTATAGATAGTAGCCCCTGAGACTCTGGTTGCCGTCCAGAGGCGGCAAACAGAGGATCATAGTCCCAGGTAATGATCACACTGCTTTCATGTGCAGGCGGCTGAGGGTCCGGCGGCTGACCGGACCGCTGATTTTGCCGAACTGAAGCGGCAGCTTGACGTGGCGGATGCCGACATCGCGCTTGTGAACAAGCGGCTTGACGAGGCGCAGGGTATGTATTTTCGGGTGGTCAACAAATATCAAGAGGAGCATGATGCTAGTATCTATAATATCCTTTGACTGCAGATGGAGCTGCCACTGTGGAGACCCTTGGGGCAGAACTTACCCGAGCCAAGGAATAAGCCAGAAGAAGTGATGCGGCCGCCCTGAAGGCAGCCGAAGAGTTAAAAGCCGAACATGCTGCTCATCGCCAGAGCGAAGAGAAAATAGCCAACATGGCTCTGGAGCTGCAAAATGCCGCCAGCCGCTATGAGCTCCTCGAATGGGAAAGCCAGGCGAAAGTGGCTGACTTGAAGAAGGCCTTGGAAGCAGCCAAGGAAACGCGCTCTGGAATCAGAGCGGTGTGGGAGGAGCTTCGCCAAGACGGAGATATCACGGCTGGGAAGCCCTTCCTATTGCGGACAAAGTTCGGCGATCCGAAGTATGCCCCTCTGGATAAATTATGGAGTGCTTCAGACGCATACTTGGACTTAGCAAAGAGTGTTGCTGATGTGACTGAGTATTTCAAAGATCAGAAGGATCATGAGGTGGAAAGGTTGTTCTGGTCGCTGTTCAGTGCTCCAAACCATCCGCTGCTGTTAAATGAACAAATGGCCGAGTGGGCTGAGCTCCATAGGTTGTCCAGGCTTGCCATGAGGTCTGTCGTGGATCATCTTTGGCCGAAGGAACCAAGTCTGGAAAGTTATTTTGGGTTAGTGCAATGATTTCTTCGTGTTGTGCCGCATATCGACGCTGTAAAGAGGTCGGCGTGCATAGAGGGTGCGCGGATGGCTCTTGCCCATGTTAAGACATATTGGGCAGAGATGGAGGCCACCACTATTGCAACCAGGGGTCCGACCGGAGGCCAGGACTTGCCCGAGCACTATTTTGAAGAAGTCCTAGAAGGCGCCCGTTTAATAGAGGCTCAGTGCTCGAAGAGTACCATGTTCGAGTGACATGTATCTTGGTTGTAAAAACAATGCTATTTTGGTTATAAAGGCTGTATTTATACTTTTGCCCGTAAAGTATTATAGTGCCTCCTGTGCGGCCATTTATGTATATAACCTGAAAGATTGCAGTCGTCGGCTTCAGCCCCCACGCATATAATGCGGGGGTGTTTGGTAAAGCGCGTAAGCACACTTGATCCAACGTCTTGGTCCATTAAGGAGGTGATTGCGCGGTGAACAAGGCAATCGGACTATATAGCTTTAACACTTTCACTTAGCCATAGGAGTTTGAGGGTAGGGCTACTATATAGCCCCTGGTTCTTCCGTGTTCATCCGAATACGGTGCGCGTACGTACATGACCGGGAAATGGTCCTTCGTTAATGCGGAGGAATCGCGAAGATTCCGCTGAGTCATCGAGTGGTTGACCAGTCTCGCGCTTTATCATGACAATCAGTTTTCGGCATTCTCTACTGAGGTGCTCATCCAGATGAACCAGGGCACAATCGCAGTAGTTCTCCTGGTGCCACCTTAGCCGATAGAGCGGAACGTAAGGTAGCAAAACACGAGAGCCGGGCAAACCCAACTATTGACCAAAGACATGATTCGGAGCTGATGCATATAAGGCCAAACTCGCAACGCCGAACACTCCCTAAGGTATTCAGACTTTACAACATATACTGGGCTGAGTAACGCCCTCGATAATGAGCCCTAAATTTC
Organism: Aegilops tauschii subsp. strangulata; assembly: GCF_002575655.3. NCBI lineage: Eukaryota > Viridiplantae > Streptophyta > Magnoliopsida > Poales > Poaceae > Aegilops > Aegilops tauschii. The sequence goes on from NC_053041.3 coordinate 76,011,487, forward strand.
TAGGTACATGCATTAATCTGGCATGGCGAAATGGCAATAACGCCAGTATCCCTCTTGGTTGTGTGAAGTGCCCGGAGGGTGTGAATCGACAAGAGACATTAAAAAAGGTTTACACAGGGTCTTAATCTAAAAAGAAACCTTTGGACAGGGCCCTGCTGCACGTCTGCGCCTTTGTCTCCGTTGTGCCGTATCCTGGAGGGGTGTAGCACGGTGATCATCTGTAAAAAAGAAAAACCTAGGTGAAAGAATCTGGTGTGATCGTGCGAAAAGTTGGTTATTCTTAATGAACCATGAAAATTCAATCTATTGTATATGAATAGGGTCGAGCTGAACTATGGACCCTTTTACGTGCAGGCAGCCCCTAGCACCACATGTGGGGGCGTGTCCGCCGACCAAGCTCAGGTTTATCTGGGCTGCTACAACTAGTGGTGCCCCGGACACGTCTAGCCGCGTCCGTGGTCTTGACGACCGACCATTTATTCGGGTTGGGCAGGCCGTTTAGTGGTTCGGCTATTAGAGCCGCCACATATTCTTCCGCACGCAGAGAACGCTCTGTATTTCCACGACCGGGCATCTTGAGTTTAAGATAAGCGTAATGCGGAACTGCATTAAAACGAGCGAAGGCTGTTCTTCCGAGTAGTGGATGGTAGCCGCTTCGGAATGGAGCGATGTCGAAGATTAGTTCTTCGCTTCGAAAGTTGTCGGGAGAACTGAATAGCGGGCCTCTGCGCCTGGTATTACTCCTTTAAAGGTAGTACTGCTTTGGCTAATTCTTGATGGGTCTATCCCCATTTTGCAGACAGTGTCCTGATATATTAGATTGAAAGTACTGCCGCCGTCCATAAGGACTCGGGTGAGATGGTATCCGTTAATTATTGAGTCGAGTACCAAGGCAGCCGAACCTCCATGCCGGATACTAGTCGGATGATCCAGGCGATCGAAAGAGATCGGGCAGGCCGACCATGGGTTGAATTTGGGGGCGACGGGCTCTACAACATATACGTCTCGGAGAGCGCATTTGTGCCTCCTCTTTGGTATGTGAGTTGCGTAAATCATGTTCACTGTTTTGACCTCTAGTGGAATTTTTTTCTATCCCCAGTGTTCGGCTGGCGAGGCTCATCCTCGTCTTCACTTGGCGTCTCCCTCCCCTTGTGTTCGGCGTTTAGTTTGCTGGCCTGCTCGAAGACCCAGCATTCTCTGTTGGTGTGATTTGCAGGTTTTTCGGGGGTGCCATGAATCTGACATAATCTGTCTAGAATCTTGTTTAGGCTGGGCGGTCCATCTCTGCTGCCTTTGAATGGCTTTTTCCGGTGACCGGGTCGAGAGCCCCTGAATCCGGCGTTGACCGCCGTGTTGTCTGGGCTGTCTTCATTGTTTCGACGCTTGTTTTTATTGCGTCGCGGCTTCCCATTGCCGTCCCTGATTTCGGAAGTGCCTGGATCGCTGGTGCCGCTACGGGCCAACCAACTGTCCTCGCCCGTGCAAAAGCGGGTCATAAGGCTTGTTAGGGCTGCCATTGTCCTCGGCTTTTCCTGGCCGAGGTGTGTGGCGAGCCATTCGTCCCGGACACTATGCTTGAAAGCCGCTAAGGCTTCGGCGTCCGGGCAGTCAACGATTTAATTCTTCTTAGTGAAAAATCTGTTCCAAAGCTTTCAGGCTGACTCTCCGGGTTGTTGAATTATGTGACTTAAATCGTCTGCATCCGGAGGTCGGACATAGGTCCCTTGAAAATTAGCCCTAAAAGCATCCTCAAGTTCTTCCCAACTTCCAATTGAGTTTTCGGGGAGGCTTTTTAACCAGTGCCGAGCTGGTCCTTTCAACTTGAGGGGCAGGTATTTGATGGCGTGGAGATCATCTCCGCGAGCCATGTGGATGTGAAGGATAAAATCCTCAATCCAGACCCCAGGGTCTGTCGTTCCATCGTATGCCTCTATGTTCACGGGTTTAAATCCCTCTGGAAATTCATGATCCAGCACCTCATCGGTGAAGCACAGGGGGTGCGCAGCACCCCTGTATCTTGATGTATCGTGGCATGTTTCCGACAGATGTAGTCTTCGTTGTTGATTCCGAGCTGGTATTTGATCAGTGAAGTCCTTTTAGTGACCGTGATCCTGCGTAGGAGCGCGCTTCCTAGATCCATAGATGGACCAGGCCATACCGGCTCTTTTGTCAAGGTGCTCACGTAGATCGTGTGCTGACTTGTGTGCAGCATTATTAGCCACTTTGTCTCGGCCACGGGGTGGTCGGTCCGGCCGATCGGCCGTATTATTTTTTGGCGGTATGGGCTTTATAACCTCGTCGTCGAATTCAGGCAGAAGCTTGCGCTTTGGGTAGCTCTTGGTGTGGCGATCGCCGCCGTATTTTTTGTCAGTGTCGAGCACTTTGTTCCATCTTCGGTTGAGCGTATCCTGCGCGGCCTTAAGCCTTTGCTTCTGCTTCTTCAAGCTCCTCGCGGTGGCGATAAGCCTTTTGCGGAGGTCTTCTTGTTCCAAGTGCTTTTCCGGGATGATGAATGCATCGTCGTCCGGACAGTTCTCCGCTCCGGAGGCAGATTTATGAGTTTTATCTCCGCCGTCGCTATGATCGGACAGCGGCCGGTGACTATGTTCGCCGTCCCCTAGCTCATCCTGCTCCACCGCTGGGTCCATGGGGTCATCGTTTCCTTTGGAGTCGACCGGGGTATTATTTCTTCTTGCGCTGTTATCGCTGTTTTTACTGTGGCGGGATTTGGAGCGGTGCCGACGTCGTTGCTTTGGTTGCTTCTCAAGGGGATTATCCTCCGTCGCATCCTTCCGTTCCTCGCCGTTGTTTTCTTTGGGTGTATCCACCATGTATATATCATATGATGAGGTGGCTGTCCAGCACCCTGGGGGCGGTGGTTCCTGTTCTTCCCCGGCATCGTCGTCCATACCGTCGATGTCTTCGGAGTCGAAATCAAGCGTGTCGGTTAAGTCATCGACAGTGGCTATTAAGTGGGTGGTGGGTGGGTAACGAATTTCTTCGTCGTCCGCTCCCCACTCAAGCCGGACATAGTTCGGCCCGGAATCCCCTGACAGGGAGAGAGATTTCAATGAATTTAGCATGTCGCCCAAGGGTGAGTGCTGAAAGATATCTGCGGAGGTAAACTCCATGATCGGTGCCCAATCAGATTCGATAGGCACAGACGTGAGCGGTTCGGAGCCTATGGCCGGAAACGAGTCCGAGGGTCCGATGACATAGACCTTGTTGGAAGTGAGATCTGTGTTCGGCTCTATCGCCGATGAGTGTGCGGCCTCCGTGGCGGGGTCCATCCACCCGTCCTCGGATGGCATGATCTGCTCCGGATTAAGAGCCGGGGCAACCGCAGGTGTGATCTCCCGAACACCGTCCGACGGCAGATCTAAGTCATGCTCATCGTGACTGTTCGGTGCACCTGTCATGGGCTCAAATCCGTCGAAGATCAAGTCTCTACGGATGTCGGCAGTATAGTTCAAGCTTCCAAACCTGACCCGATGGCCAAGGGCGTAGCTATCGATCTGCTCCAGATGGCCAAGCGAGTTGGCCCGCAGTGCGAAGCCGCCGAATACGAAGATCTGTCCGGGGAGGAAAACCTCACCTTGGATCGCATCATTGTGGATAATTGAAGGAGCCATCAAGCCTTACCGCGACGACACAGTGGAACTCTCAATGAAAGCATCAATGTCGGTGTCAAAACCGGCGGATCTCGGGTAGGGGGTCCCGAACTGTGCGTCTAAGGCTAATGGTAACAGGAGGCGGGGGACACAATGTTTACCCAGGTTCGGGCCCTCTCGATGGAGGTAATACCCTACTTCCTGCTTGATTGATCTTGATGATATGAGTATTACAAGAGTTGATCTACCGCGAGATCGTAGAGGCTAAACCCTAGAAGCTAGCCTATGATTATGATTGTTGTTCTTGTCCTACGGACCAAACCCTCCGGTTTATATAGACACCGAAGGGGGCTAGGGTTACACAGAGTTGGTTACAGAGAAGGAGGTCGAATTGCCAAGCTTGCCTTCCACGCAAAGGAGAGTCCCACCCGGACACGGGACGAAGTCTTCAATCTTGTATCTTCATAGTCCAACAGTCCGGCCAAAGTATATAGTCCGTCTGTCCGAGGACCCCCTAATCCAGGACTCCCTCATCGGGGACTGCCGGGGATGAGAGTTTGGGCTGGGACAGGGGAGATTGGGAGGAGATTAGGGATCGGGGGAGTGTCTAAAAAAAGGGATCGGGGGAAGGTGGAGGACATGTGCGGTCGTGGGTGGGCCTTTTTTGCGAGTTTGGAAGTTCGGGAACGTGTCGATCGAGCCCTTATAGGCTTGATGTGATCCAAATAACTATTCTGATCCCAGGATCCATTAACGGTATCATCCAATGTCTCGCACCACCATTCACACAATATATATATATATATATCATCCAATGTCTCGCACCACCATTCACACATACACATGTATATATATATACAATTTGGTATATACAATTTTTCCTACATGGAGGCATTACTGCGGTAGCGGGTAATGGAATTCTCCTTTGGGATCTATGACCTGGTCGAGCAAAAATCGTTGGTAGGAGCTGCTCCCGCACCTCCTTGAACTTTAAAGAAGGAGATCAATATGCATGTATTAGTTGTGTGTATATATATTAGATATTGATAATGATGTAAAAACTGTGAATAGTGCTCTGGCAAACATACCCATTGCTGCCTATCAAATCTGCTCCTTTCGGACGCCATCATGCGAATGTTCTCGCAAACGTAGTATGCACATAAATCATTCCCCAGCAACTGCTTCATACACTTTACGGGAATAGAATTCAATCAGATAATAATTAATCAAGCATGATAACTAATGGTATTGAAACTAGAATCAAAGAGATGGTAGCTAGCTAGTACTACTTAATTAATTATACCTTGGGTCGATACCAATACAGCATTTGTTTCCATTCGCCTGCAACCTCTTTGATGAACTTTTGCAAGCCCTGCCCGCCGGAAAGAAAATGAATAAAGGAGTTATTAATTAGTTGATATCAGGAAATGACGAACTAAAGAGGCCAACATATAGTTCGATAATGATTGAAATTACCTGTTGACTATCCCCTTCACGATTTCGTACTGCTCAACTGGTTTAAGTAGCGAGTCCAGTACTTCAACTGTTGCATCTTCAACTCGAATGATTAACAAGATCCAGTGGAAACTGCATGCGCACATGTTTGCATGTATAAATTTGGCGGGCCTGTGCATAACACTCATCAACTACCCTAAACCCTATACACTTATTAATTAACATCTAGCTAGTAAGCAAAAACAAAATTTGTAGTACAAGACAGTGTGACTCACCCGAAGTTATAAGGAAGTAGTATATCTGGATTGGTATTTAGGCGCTTCAAGAACTTTAGGAAGCTTTTCTCTGTTTCATTTTGATAGAATTCCTGTGACCATGTCGTTTGATTAATAGTATTTGGGTGAATGAACCCAATGCCATAGCGTCCAGCTTTTTTCATTTCATAGATCTTCGTTCTGCATAATACCACAGAAAAGAATATAGTGAGGATAATTACAGGTAATGATCAACGAGCACTACAACTAGCTTGAGACTTAAATTACAGAAAGAAATCACTTACAAACAATAGCAACTGACGATAGATTTGTCGAGTGCGTCTTGATTGAATAACTGAAACAGTTTTGTAAACTCAAAATACAAAGCATTCTCATGGTAGTAATGGTCTGCCTTGACTTTTACCATGAGGGACTCTCTATTGGTAGTCTTGGCAATTTTCATGTACCATTCATGCAATTCATACATTCTCGTTGAGAGATTCTTGACCTCCTCAGGCTTGACCAAAGGTTCATCGCAGGCATATTTCCGTTTTAGTTCCTGCTCTGTAAAAGTATCCATGGGCTCGAGCTCTAGGAGTTGTTCTACATTGCATCCGATCTCTGCAGCCTACCTTCTAGGATCGTCGGTTATTACCAGATGATCGGCGCGCCGGTACTCATGTGTGTTGGTATAATGAGCGGGGGGATCGATTGCACCGCCTGTTCTCCCAGCTGGGGAACAGTATTCCCGCTTTTTTGGAAGCTGCTTGGCTGGAGCTCGAGTTTGACTCCTTCTTTTGTTGTGCTTGATATGCCTTCATGATTTGGCGCTCATAGTCTGAGTCAACAGGCTTGGGAGCCGGTGCTTGAGCCATACGAATAAAGTGGTCAATGGCATGCTCAGGCACTTTCTCCTTTGGCGACGGTGGCGGTTTCCGTCCAAAATGGGCGTCCAATTGTCTCCTGCATTCGACTTCGTTTTCCTCTTCGGTCATGTTGTAAGGCCTCTTCGGAAGAGGCGCGAGGCTTGGACCAAATTGGAATCTCTTTCCTCCTGTACTTGTACCGCTAGCCGCCATAGCTGCGGCGGCTCTCTTCTGCTATTGCTTAGGCGGCAGAGACGGCTTACACGGTGCCTGACTTGGAGGAGGAGGACTGGGCTGACGCAGTGCCGGACTTGGAGGAGGAGGAGTGGGCTCACGCGGTGCCGGATTTGGAGGAGGAGGAGTGGCCTCATGCGTTGGCGGACTTGGAGGAGCAGGAGTCTGCAGAGGCGATGGCTGACTTGGAGGAGCTAGAGTCGACTGATGATGCGGTGGCGGACTTGGAGGAGGAGTCGGTTGCGCGGTGTCGGTGGCCTTGGAAAGACGATGCAATCCTTTCTTCATAGAATGATACGATGTAATGTCTCTCCTAGTGTGCGCTCGTCGTCACCTCCAGGAATGTTAAGCTGTAGCCCACAATATTCTTCCACCACTTCATCAACCGCGACACGAGCATAGGCAGCTGGAATCGGATTGCAATGGAAGGTTGCTTCAGGGGATTTGTATAAGCAACGTCGTTCGCCACCTTAATGGATATGTTCTTCATTTTGATGTGTAGCTCACAATTAGTGTTATCAATGATGTCATCCACAGGGTATCTATCCAACAGTAGTGCCTCATCGCCCGGTGCGGAACCCATGCTGCTTCTCGGCATGGATGGGACGGTGCTATCCAATGCTGGATCCACTAGCCCCTGTCGCTGCAGAGACCCCCTTCCCTGGCTGATTTCGTTGATCTGCGGCTGCTGCCGTTGGAATTGGAGTGCCAACTCCGTGTGCGCTGATTCTAGGCCTTTAAGGCATTCTGCTTCCTGCTTCCTCTGCTCCTCCTCAAGCTTCCTCTTATTTTCCTCCTCCATCTTATTTCTCGCACGGCTTCTGTAGTCGGCGTTCCAGTGCGCAAACCCCTCATACCACGGAACAACGCCTTTGCCTTGTGTTCTTCCCGGGTGTTCAGGATTTCCCAGGGCGCGCGTAAGCTCGTCGTTCTCTCTGTTGGGCGTGAACACCCCCGTTCGAGCCTCTTCTATTGCAACAAGTAATTTGAGGTCGGCTCCTTTAAGACTTGCCTTCTTCAAAACTTGGCCTATCTTTGGGTCCAGCGCCCCCCCCATGCGCATAGAACCAAGTCCTGCACCTGGGGGGCTAGCTCAATGTAACTGGACTGACCCCTGCATCCACCATCTCTTGCTCAGCCTTATCCCACTTAGGCCGGGCCACCGCGTAGCCACCTGGCCCCAGCCTATGGTAATGCTCCTTTTTCACGGCATTGATCGTGTTTATTCTCGACCGTTCCTTAGCTAATTCCGATTCCTTGAATTTCACGAAAGCTGGCCAGTAATCTCTTTGCTTCTCCAGTGTTCCCGTGAATTCTGGAGTCTTCTTTCCTCCTTCGACGTACTTGGCCCATATAGTTTTCTTTTGGTTGTTGAATGCAACCGCCATCTTCCTAAGAGCAGCGTCCTTGACTTTCTGCACATCTACATCTGTGAAATGATCTGGTAGGGTGAAATGTGACATGAGAGATTCCCAAATCAGTTTTTTGCTCTATCGTCAACAAAGGTAAGATCTGTACGTTGCTTTCCTGGCCTTTTCCATTCTTGAATGGAGATCGGGATTTGGTCCTTCACAAGAACTCCGCACCGACGAACGAACTTGCCCGCATTCTTCTTAGGCTCGATAGGTTCACCATTATGTTTGATGGCATTGATGTTGTACTTTACGCCTTCCTTCAATTTTTTGGCCGGGCCTCGCACTGTCCTGCTCCCTGCAGACGATTTTCTCGATCCGGAAAGAAGAAAGGTTGATTTGTTAATATATATATATATATATATATATATATATATATATATATATACAAAATCATTTAAAACAAGTGATGATCACCAGATGCCAGCTTCTATAAACATACCTCGCTGGTATTTGCTATTTCAAGATCATCATCATAGTTTTGGACTTCATCAATTCGGTCGTCTTGATCGAATATCATATCACCCTCCCTGGTATTGTTCAGATATTGGGAGCCGTCATCTTCTTCATTCTGATCATCTGGCCGGCTCGGGGAGCGTATGAGCTCGAACATAGCCTCTTCTCCTTCTCTGCCGGTATTGTCCGCCATAGCTTTTATTTAACTAATCCAGAAGAAATATAAAACAATTTAGTACACATCTCAAATAATAGTAGATGATCAATATGCATCTCAAATAATAGTACATAATATATATGCATCTCGAAAGATAAAACTGAATCATAGTACATAATTAATATGCATCATCGAATATAATCTCGAATACATCGTCTCGAATATTATCGAATAATATATATAATCTCGAATACATCATCTCGAATATTATCAAATACATCACTAGCTAGCTAATATAGATCAAATACTATCGAATTATCTAGTTCACTCGCGGTTCCTAAGGCGCGGGCGGTGGACACCCAAAGAGAAGGAACCATCACAGGATCATAGATCGGGTGAGATCCCCGAAGAACCTGCCAGGTATGGGAGAACCTGACGTCCATAGCAGCCAAGTAGCGACGGACGTGTTCGTCCTGCTCCCTGACACGGTGACGTACCACCTCCGGCGGGGCCGGCTCCCTCCGCACCGAAAGTGGCCCACGCGAACTCCACCAAAGGAGCTCCGGGTCGACGACGGGACCCGGAGCCGGGTTCCTCAAAAAGCGGCGTGCCCCTGAAAGTAGCACCTCCCAGTGCCAGCCCAGCAGAGCCTAGTCCCGGACATGGCTCCTCTGAAGCAGGACGTCATCACGAATGGGTCGACGGCGAGGATGTAGGCCGGGCATCGTTGACGTCGAGAACAAATACTACATGCAAATCTAACATTTTTTAAATGATTGGATTGTGACTAACTAACATTGCTATATCTAAAATTCATCTAACTAACATTTAAATGTAACATCGTTGATATCAAAATTCATCTAACATTTAGCTCAAAAAATCAGTAAATGCATGAAAAATAGCAAATGATGTCAGAAAGGGTTGAAAGTTGATGACATGGCTTTGAATGGTGCATACTGAACGCACAAAAAGTATGGAGTTGTAGTAAGTTAAAAAAATGAATTGCCTTTGTAACAGATGAGTTTTCGTCCGAAACCCTATTACTTCGAAAGAGATTGTCCATTCTGTACATGAAGTGCATCCAGTTTTTGCTGTAACCCTGTCTACTATTTTGCACATGCTATGTGGGTGAAGTGATTATACCATGCCAACTTTCAACCTTTTCAGAGTTCATTTGTAGTGCTTTTGAATTTCAGGGTCATTTAGCTAAAAAAATCAATAAATGAGCTTAAAAATAGCAAATGATGTCAGAAAGGTACACGTTTGTCTGAAGCACAAAAGTACACGTTTCAAATGCAAAACACATAAGCACCCTAACTATTACAAAGATTCCCTACTCTCTTTGAGTGTGAAATTTTTTCTTCGCGTGTGTCCCATTGTGCCGTAACCATGGACAATCTTCATCATTTAACTAGATACTCTAGTCAATATTCACTGCGAAGCGAGCAATTTCATGAAACTTTTCATAATCTTTCGACATGTCTATCTTGTCATGCACTCCCATGATGTTTCTTTTCCCTAAAAGAACTATGTGGCGCTTTGGCTCATCGTATGATGTATTCGCTTCCTTATCTTTTCTTTTTCTCGGCTTGTGATACGTCTCCAACGTATCTATAATTTTTGATTGTTCCATGCTATTATATTATCTGTTTTGGATGTTTAATGGGCTTTAATATGCTCTTTTTTTATTATTTTTAGGACTAACCTATTAACCGGAGGCCCAGTGCCAGTTTCTGTTTTTTGTGCCTAATTTAGGGTTTTGCAGAAAAGGAATACCAAACGGAGTCCAAACGGAATGAAACCTTCGCGATGATCTTTCTTGGACCGAAAGCAAACTAGATGACCTGGAGTTGAAGTTAGAGACGCAACGAGGCGTCCACGAGGCAGGAGGGCGCGCCCGGGTGGTAGGCGCGCCCCCTACCCTCGTGGGCCCCTCGTAGCTCCACCGACCTAGTTCTTAACATTAGGGGGAGCCATGCAACCACTTTTCCACCGCTGCAACCTTTTGTACCCGTGAGATCCCATCTTGGGGCCTTTTCCGGCGATCTTCCAGAGGGGGAATCGATCACGGAGGGCTTCTACATCAGCACCATTGCCTCTCCGATGAAGCGTGAGTAGTTTACCACAAACCTTCGGGTCCATAGTTATTAGCTAGATGGCTTCTTCTCTCTCTTTGATTCTCAATACAAAGTTCTCCTCGATGTTCTTGGAGATCTATTCGATGTAATATTCCTTTGCGGTGTGTTTGCCGAGATCCAATAAATTATGGATTTATGATCAAGATTATCTATGAATATTATTTGGTTCTTCTCTGAATTCTTATATGCATGATTTGATATCTTTGCAAGTCTCTTTGAATTATCGGTTTAGTTTGGCCTACTAGATTGATCTTTCTTGCCATGGGAGAAGTGCTTAGCTTTGGGTTCAATCTTGCGGTGTCCTTTCCCAGTGACAGTAGGGGCAGCAAGGCACGTATTGTATTGTTGCCATCGAGGATAAACAGATGGGGTTTATATCATATTTCTTGAGTTTATCCCTCTACATCATGTCATCTTGCTTAATGGGTTACTCCGTTCTTATGGACTTAATACTCTAGATGCATGCTGGATAGCGGTCGATGTGTGGAGTAATAGTAGTAGATGCAGGCAGGAGTCGGTCTACTTGACACGGATGTGATGCCTATGTTCATGATCATTGAAGGAAATATGCCCTAGAGGCAATAATAAAGTTATTGTTTATTTCCTTATTTCATGATAAATGTTTATTATTCATGCTAGAATTGTATTAATTGGAAACATAATACATGTGTGAATACATAGACAAACATAGTGTCACTAGTATGCCTCTACAAGACTAGCTCGTTGATCAAAGTGGTTAAGGTTTCCTAACCATAGACATGAGTTGTCATTTGATAAACGGGATCACATCATTGGGAGAATGATGTGATTGACTTGACCCATTCCGTTAGCTTAGCACTTGATCGTTTTAGTTTACTGCTATTGCTTTCTTCATGACTTATACATGTTCCTATGACTATGATATTATGCAACTCCCGATTACCGGAGGAACACTTTGTGTGCTACCAAACGTCACAACATAACTGGGTGATTATAAAGGTGCTCTACAGGTGTCTCCGATGGTACTTGTTGAGTTGGCATAGATCGAGATTAGGATTTGTCACTCCGACTGTCGAAGAGGTATCTCTGGGCCCTCTCGGTAATGCACATCACTATAAGCCTTGCAAGCAAATGTGACTAATGAGTTAGTTGCGGGATGATGCATTACGGAACGAGTAAAGAGACTTGCCGGTAACGAGATTGAGGTAGGTATTGAGATACCAACGATCGAATCTCGGGCAAGTAACATACCGATGACAAAGGGAACAACGTATGTTGTTATGCGGATTGACCGATAAAGATCTTCGTAGAATATGTAGGAGCCAATATGAGCATCCAGGTTCCGCTATTGGTTATTGACCGGAGACGTGTCTCGGTCATGTCTACATAGTTCTCGAACCCGTAGGGTCCGCACGCTTAACGTTCGGTGACGATCGGTATTATGAATTTATGTGTTTTGATGTAACAAGGTAGTTCGGAGTCCCGGATATGATCACTGACATGATGAGGAGTCTCGAAATGGTCGAGACATAAAGATCGATATATTGGATGACTATGTTTGGACTTCGGAAATGTTCCGGGCAAGTTCGGACATATACCGGAGTACCGGGGGGTTACCAGAACCCCCCGGGGAGTGTAATGGGCCTATTGGGCCTTAGTGGAGAAGAGGACGGGCGGCCAAGGCAGGGCCGCGCGCCCCCTCCCCTCTAGTCCGAAATGGACGAGGGGGGCGGCGCCCCCCTTTCCTTCCCCCTCTCTCCTCCTTCCCCCTTCTCCTACTCCTACTAGGAAAGGAGGAGTCCTACTCCCGGTGGGAGTAGGACTCCCCCCTTGGCATGCCCTCCTCCTGGCCGGCCGCCTCCCCCCGAGCTCCTTTATATACGGGGGCGGGGGGGGGGGGCACCCCAAGACACAAGTTGATCATTGATCTTTAGCCGTGTGCGGTGCCCCCCTCGACCATAATCCACCTCGGTCATATCGTAGCGGTGCTTAGGCGAGGCCCTGCGTCGGTAGCTTCATCAACACCGTCATCACGCCGTCGTGCTGACGGAACTCTCCCTCCAAGCTCTACTGGATCGTGAGTTTGTGGGACGTCACCGAGCTGAACGTGTGCAGATCGTGGAGGTGCCATACGTTCGGTACTAGGATCGGTCGATCGTGAAGACGTACGACTACATCAACCGCATTGTCATAACGCTTCCGCTTACGGTCTACGAGGGTACGTGGATGACACTCTCCCCTCTCGTTGCTATGCATCACCATGATCTTGCGTGTGCGTAGGAATTTATTTGAAATTACTGCGTTCCCCAACAGTCATTGCCTTAGATGTCATCATAATTATGCGATTTCTATCAATTGCTCGGCAGTAATTTGTTCACCCACCGTAATACTTGCTATCTCGAGAGAAGCCACTAGTAAAACATATGGCCCCCGGGTCTCTTTTCCATTATATTGCATCTCTTTTCCATATTGTTGAATCTCATTTACTATTCCAGAATCTTTACTTTCCAATATATACAACAAAAACACCAAAAATATTTACTTTATTATCTCTATCATATCTCACTTTTGCGAGTGACCGTGAAGGGATTGACAAACCCTTTATTGCATTGGTTGCAAGTTCTTGATTGTTTGTGCAGGTATTCGGTGACTTGTGCGTCGTCTCCTACTGGATTGATACCTTGGTTCTCAAAAATGAGGGAAATACTTACGCTACTTTGCTGCATCACCCTTTCCTCTTCAAGGGAAAACCAACGCAAGCTCAAGAGGTAGCCAGAAGGATTTCTGGCGCCGTTGCCAGGGAGATCTACGCCAAGTCAAGCCATACCAAGTACCCATCATAAACTCTTCTCCCTTGCATTACATTATTTGCCATTCGCCTCTCGTTTTCCTCTCCCCCACTTCTAAAACAATTTTCGAAAAACTTTGCCTTTTCTTCGCCCCTCTTCCATTCGTCTATTTTTGCTTGCTTCTTGTGTGCTTGTGTGTTGGATTGATTGCTTGTCACGATGGCTCAAGATAATACTAAATTGTGTGACTTTTCCAATACCAACAATAATGATTTTATTAGCACTCCGATTGCTCCTACTACCGATGCTGAATATTGCGAAATTAATACCGCTTTGTTGAATCTTGTTATGAAAGATCAATTTTCTGGCCTTCCTAGTGAAGATGCCGCAACCCATCTAAACAACTTCGTTGATTTGTGTGATATGCAAAAGAAGAAATATGTGGATAATGATATTGTTAAATTGAAGCTATTTCCGTTTTCGCTTAGAGATCGTGCTAAAACTTGGTTCTCATCTTTGCCTAAAAATAGTACTGATTCATGGAATAAGTGCAAACATGCTTTTATCTCTAAGTATATTCCTCCCCCTAAAATCATCTCCCTTAGGAACGATATTATGAATTTTAAGCAACTTGATCATGAGCATGTTGCACAAGCTTGGGGTAGGATGAAATTAATGATACGTAATTGCCCTACACATGGTTTGAATCTGTGGATGATTATACAAAAAAATTATGCCAGATTGAATTTTGCTTCTAGAAATCTTTTAGATTCGGCGGCAAGAGGCACTTTTATGGAAATCACCTTAGGAGAAGCCACTAAACTCCTAGATAATATTATGGTTAATTATTCTCAATGGCACACCGAAAGATCCACTAGTAAAAAAGTTCATGCTATTGAAGAGATTAATGTTTTGAGTGGAAAGATGGATGAACTTATGAAATTGTTTGCTAATAAAAGTGTTTCTTCTGATCCTAATGATATACCTTTATCCACTTTGATTGAGAATAATAATTAATCTATAGATGTGAATTTTGTTGCTAGGAACAATTTTGGTAATAACGCGTATAGAGGCAATTTTAATCCTAGGCCGTTTCCTAGTAATTCCTCTAATAATTATGGTAATTCCTACAACAACTCTTATGGAAATTTTAATAAGATGCCCTCTGATTTTGAGAATAGTGTTAAAGAATTTATGAGTTCGCAAAAGAATTTCAATGCTTTGATTGAAGAAAAATTGCTTAAGATTGGTGAGTTGGCTAGGAACATGGATAGAATTTCTCTCGATGTTGATTCTTTGAAACTTAGATCTATTCCACCTAAGAATGATATCAATGAGTCTCTCAAAGCCATGAGAATTTCCATTGATGAGTGCAAAGAAAGAATCGCTAGGATGCGTGCTAAAAAGATTGGTTTGTGAAAGCGTGTTCTTCTAGTTTTCATGATAATAATGATGAAGATCTAAAAGTGATTGATGTGACTCCTATTAAATCTTTGTTTTCCAATATGAATCTTGGTAAAGATGGGACTGGATATGAGTCAACTTTAGTTAAAAGGCGTCCCAATGGTTCGGAGTTTTTAGATCTAGATGCAAAAATTGATAAAAGTGGGATTGAAGAGGTCAAAACTTTAAATAGCAATGAACCCACTATTTTGGATTTCAAGGAATTTAATTATGATAATTGCTCTTTGATAGATTGTATTTCCTTGTTGCAATCCGTGTTAAATTCTCCTCATGCTTATAATCAAAATAAAGCTTTTACTAAACATATCGTTGATGCTTTGATGCAATCTTATGAAGAAAAGCTTGAACTAGAAGTTTCTATCCCTAGAAAAACTTTATGATGAGTGGGAACCTACTATTAAAATTTAGATTAAAGATTATGAATGTTATGCTTTGTGTGATTTGGGTGCTAGTGTTTCCATGATTCCAAAAACTTTGTGTGTTGTGCTAGGTTTCCGTGAATTTGATGATTGTTCTTCAAATTTGCATCCTGTGGATTCCACCATTAAGAAACCTATGGGAAGAATTAATTACGTTCTTATTGTTGCAAATAGGAATTATGTGCCCGTATATTTCATTGTTCTTGATAGATTGCAATCCTACATGTCCTATTATTCTTGGTAGACCTTTCCTTAGAACGATTGGTGCAATTATTGATATGAAAGAAGGAAATATTATATTCCAATTTCCGTTAAGGAAGGGCATGGAACACTTTCCTAGGACGAAAATCAAATTGCCTTATGAATCTATTATGAGAGCCACTTATGGATTGCATACCAAAGATGGCAATACCTAGATCTATTCTTGTTTTTATGCCTAGCTAGGGGCGTTAAACGATAGCGCTTATTGGGAGGCAACCCAATTTTATTTTTGTTCTTTGCTTTTTGCTCCTGTTTAGTAATAAATAATTCATCTGGCCTCTGTTTAGATGTGGTTTTATGTTTTAATTAGTTCTTTTGCCAAGTAGAACCTTTGTGAAGACTTGGGTGAAGTCTTTGCGATCTTGCTGTAAAAGCCAGAAACTTTTGCGCTCACGAGAATAGCTGTCATTTTTTACAGAAGGGTGCTTAGGTTGATTCTTTTTGAAGACGATTAATAGACAAATTCCTCACGTCCACCAATTTATTTCATAATTTTTGTATTTACAAAAGTATTCGAAAGATACAGATTGCTACAGACTGTTCTGTTTTTGACAGATTCTGTTTTTCGTGTGTTGTTTGCTTATTTTGATGAATCTATGGGTAGTATCGTGGGTTATGAACCATAGATAAGTTGGAATACAGTAGGTTTAACACCAATATAAATAAATAATGAGTTCATTACAGTACCTTAAAGTGGTGGTTTATTTTCTTATACTAACGGAGCTCATGAGATTTTCTGTTGAAGTTTTGAGTTGTGAAGTTTTCAAGTTTTGGGTAAAGATTTGATGGATTTTAGAATAAGGAGTGGAAAGAGCCTAAGCTTGGGGATTCCCAAGGCACCCCAAGGTAAAATTCAAGGACAACCAAAATCCTAAGCTTGGGGATGCCCCGGAAGGCATCCCCTCTTTCGTCTTCGCCTATCGGTAACTTTACTTGAGGCTATATTTTTATTCACCACATGATATGTGATTTGCTTGGAGCGTCTTGTATGATTTGAGTATTTGATTTTTAGTTTACCACAATCATCCATTCTGTACACACCTTTTGGAGAGACACGCATGAATCGGAATTTATTAGAATACTATATGTGCTTCACTTATATCTTTTGAGCTAGACAATATTGCTCTAGTGCTTCACTTATATCTTTTTAGAGCACGGCGGTGGTTTTATTTTATAGAAATTGTTGTTCTCTCATGCTTCACTTATATTATTTTGAGTCTTTTAGAACAGCATGGTAATGTGCTTTGGTTATAAAATTAATCCTAACATGATGGGCATCCAAGATGGGTATAATAAAAACTTTCATATAAAGTGCATTGAATACTATGAGAAGTTTGATTCTTTATGATTGTTTTGAGATATGAAGATGGTGACATTAGAGTCATCTAGTAGAGTAGTTGTGAATTTGAGAGATACTTGTGTTCAAGTTTGTGATTCCCGTAGCATGCACGTATGGTGAACCGTAATGTGATGAAGTTGGAGCATGATTTATTTATTGATTGTCTTCCTTATGTGTGGAGGTCGGGATCGCGTGATGGTTAACTCCTACCAACCCTTCCCCTAGGAGCATGTGGGTAATACTTTGTTTTGATAACTAATAGATTTTTGCAATAAGCATGTGAGTTCTTATGACTAATGTTGAGTCCATGAATTATACGCACTCTCACCCTTTCACCATTGCTAGCCTCTCTAGTACCACGCAACTTTCGCCAGTACCATACACCCACCATATACCTTCCTCAAAACAGCCACCATACCTACCTATTATGTCATTTCCATAGCCTTTCCGAGATATATTGCCATGCAACTTTGCACCGTTCCGTTTATTATGACACGCTCCATCATTGTCATATTGCCTTGCATGATCATGTAGCTGACATCGTATTTGTGGCAAAGCCACCATTCATAATTTTTCATACATGTCACTCTTGAATCATTGCACATCCCGGTATACAGCCAGAGGCATTCACATAGAGTCATATTTGTTCTAAGTATCAAGTTGTAAGTAAATAAAAGTGTGGTGATCTTCATTATTAGAGCATTGTCCCAGTGAGGAAAGGATGATGGAGACTATGATTCCCCCACAAGTCGGGATGAGACTCCGGACTAAAAAAAAGAGGCCATAAAAAAAGAGAAAAGGCCCAAATAAAAAAATGAGAAAAGAGAGAAGGGACAATGCTACTATCCTTTTTCCACACTTGTGCTTCAAAGCAGCACCATGATCTTCATGATAGAGAGTCTCCTATGTTGTCACTTTCGTATACTAGTGGGAATTTTTCATTATAGAACTTGGCTTGTATATTCCAATGATGGGCTTCCTCAAAAGTGCCCTAGGTCTTCGTGAGCAAGCAAGTTGGATGCACACCCACTTAGTTTCTTTTTGAGCTTTCATATACTTATAGCTCTAGTGCATCAGTTGCATGGCAATCCCTACTCACTCACATTGATATCTATTGATGGGCATCTCCATAGCCCGTTGATACGCCTAGATGATGTGAGACTATCTTCTCCTTTTTGTCTTCTCCACAACCACCATTCTATTCCACCTATAATGCTATGTCCATGGCTCACGCTCATGTATTGCGTGAAGATTGAAAAAGTTTGAAAATACTAAAGTATGAAACAATTGCTTGGCTGAAACCGGGGTTGTGCATGATTTAAATATTTTGTGTGATGAAGATAGAGCATAGCCAGACTATATGATTTTGTAGGGATAGCTTTCTTTGGCCATGATATTTTGAGAAGACATGATTGCTTTGTTAGTATGCTTGAATTATTATTATTTTTATATCAATATTAAACTTTTGTCTTGAATCTTTCGGATCTGAACATTCATGCCACAATAAAGAAAATTACATTGATAAATATTTTAGGTAGCATTCCACATCAAAAATTCTGTTTTTATCATTTACCTACTCGAGGACGAGCGGGAATTAAGCTTGGGGATGCTTGATATGTCTCCAACTTATCTATAATTTTTTATTGTTCCATGCTATTATATTATCTGTTTTGGATGTTTAATGGGCTTTAATATGCTCTTTTATATTATTTTTGGGACTAACCTATTAACCGGCGGCCCAGTGCCAATTTCTGTTTTTTTGCCTATTTTAGAGTTTTGCAGAGAAGGAATACCAAACGGACTCCAACCGGAATGAAACCTTCGCGTTGATCTTTCTTGGACCGAAAGCAAACCAGAAGACTTGGAGTTGAAGTCAGAGACGCAACGAGGCGTCCATGAGGCAGGAGAGCGCGCCCAGGGGGTAGGAGCGCCCCCACCCTCGTGGGCCCCTCGTAGCTCCACCGACCTAGTTCTTTCGCCTCTATATACTTTTATACCCTAAAAACATCAGGGGGAGCCATGAAACCACTTTTCCACTGCTGCAACCTTCTGTACCCGTGAGATCCCATCTTGGGCCTTTTCCGGCGATCTGCCGGAGGGGGAATCGATCACGGAGGGCTTCTACATCAACACCATTGCCGCTCCGATGAAGCATGAGTAGTTTACCACAAACCTTTGGGTCCATAGCTATTAGCTAGATGGCTTCTTCTCTCTCTTTGATTCTCAATACAAAGTTCTCCTCAATGTTCTTGGAGATCTATTCGATGTAATATTCTTTTGCGGTGTGTTTGCCGAGATCCGACGAATTGTGGATTTATGATCAAGATTATATATGAATATTATTTGGTTCTTCTCTGAATTCTTATATGCATGATTTGATATCTTTGCAAGTCTCTTTGAATTATCGGTTTAGTTTGGCCTACTAGATTGATCTTTCTTGCCATGGAAGAAGTGCTTAGCTTTTGGTTCAATCTTGCGGTGTCCTTTCCCAGTGACAGTAGGGGCAGCAAGGCATATATTGTATTGTTGCCATCAAGGATAAAAAGATGGGGTTTATATCATATTGCTTGAGTTTATCCCTCTACATCATGTCATCTTGCTTAATGCGTTACTCCGTTCTTATGAACTTAATACTCTAGATGCATGATGGATAGCGGTCGGTGTGTGGAGTAATAGTAGTAGATGCAGGCAGGAGTCAGTCTACTTGACACGGATGTGATGCCTATGTTCATGATCATTGCCTTAGATGTCATCATAATTATGCGCTTTTCTATCAATTGCTCGGCAGTAATTTGTTCACCCACCATAATACTTGCTATCTCGAGAGAAGCCACTAGTGAAACCTATGGCCCCCGGGTCTCTTTTCCATTATATTGCATCTCTTCTCCATATTGTTGAATCTCATTTACTATTTTGCAATCTTTACTTTCCAATCTATACAACAAAAATACAAAAAATATTTACTGTATTATCTCTATCAGATCTCACTTTTGCGCTTGACCGTGAAGGGATTGACAACCCCTTTATCACATTGATTGCAAGTTCTTGATTGTTTGTGCAGGGATTCGGTGACTTGTGCATCGTCTTCTACTGGATTGATACCTTGGTTCTCAAAACTGAGGGAAATACTTGCGCTACTTTGCTGTATTCACATTTATCTCGCACCCTTTGAAAGTCATTATATTCGAAGATGGTAATGGGACAATAAGTACAGGTCATCTTCAATATTGGCGTCATGCATGGCACGTGTCTGCAACCAACCGGCGAAAGTCCTTGTTTGTTCACGTGTAATCTAGTCTTCAGACTGCTCCGGGTATTTGGAGCTTAGAATATTCTTGTGTTCCTCTATATACGGAGCCACCAAGGCAGAATTTTGTGGAACTGTGTAGTGTGCTTCAGTGAGAGAATGCCCGTCCATACATATCATTTGATCTGGTCCTAGCGTGCCATTTCCACCCAGTCTGCCCTTATGCCAGGATTCAGGAACACCAATCGGCTTAAGGTCAGGAATAAAGTCAACACAAAACTCAATGACCTCCTCATTTTCATGGCCCTTGGAGATGCTTCCTTCTGGCCTAGCACGGTTATGAACATATTTCTTTAAGACTCCCATGAACCTCTCAAAAGCGGAACATATTGTGTAGAAATACAGGACCCGGAATGGCAATCTCTTCACATAGGTGAACTAGGACATGCGTCATGATACTGAGGAAGGAAGGTGGGAACACCAACTCGAAGCTGACAGGACATTGCACCAAATCATTCTCCAACCTTGGTATGATTTCTGGATCGATTACCTTCTGAGAGATTGCATTGAGGAATGCACACAGCTTCACAATGGCTAATCGAACGTTTTCCAGCAGAAGCCCCCTCAATGCAACCGAAAGCAGCTGCGTCATAATCACGTGGCATTCATGAGACTTTAGGTTCTGAAACTTTTTCTCTGCCATATTTATTATTCCCTTTATATTCGACGAGAAGCCAGACGATACCTTCATACTGAGCAGGCATTCAAAGAAGATTTCCTTCTCTTCTTTGGTAAGAGCGTAGCTAGCATGACCCTGATGTATGCCATCCTTTCTGTGCATACGTTGCTGGGCCTCCCATGCCTCCGGTGTATCTTTTGTCTTCCCATACATGCCCAAGAAGCCAAGTAGGGTCATGCAAAGATTCTTCGTCACGTGCTTCACGTCGATTGCAGAGCGGACCTCTAGGTCTTTCCAATAGGGTAGGTCCCAAAATATAGATTTCTTCTTTCACATGGGTGCGTATCCGTCAATGTCTTTCGGAACAGATTGTCCGCCAGGACCCTTTCCAAAGATTACCTTCAAATCCTTGACCATATCATCTACATCATCACCGGTACGGTGGCGAGGCTTCGCCCGGTGACCTGCCTCACCTTTGAAATGCTTGCCTTTCTTTCTTACGCGATGCATGCTCAGAAGAAATCGATGATGTCCCAGGTACACATTCATGTTACAATTATCCAAATATATACTGTCGGTATCATCCAAACAGTGCGTGCATGCGCGGTATCCCTTGTTTGTCTGTCCTGAAAGGTTACTGAGAGCAGGCCAATCATTGATGGTCACAAACAGCAACACATGTAGGTCAAATTCTTCCTGTTTGTGCTCATCCCATGCACATACACCTTTTCCATTCCACGGCTGTAAGAGTTCTTCAACTAATGGCCTTAGGTACACATGAATGTTGTTGCCGGGTTGCTTAGGGCCTTGGATGAGCACTGGCATCATAATGAACTTCCGCTTCATGCACAACCAAGGAGGCAGGTTATACACACATAGAGTCACAGGCCAGGTGCTATGGTTGCTGCTCTGCTCCCCAAAAGGATTAATGCCATCTACGCTTAGACCAAACCAAACGTTCCTTGCATCACCTGCAAAGTCCTCCCAGTACTTTCTCTCGATTTTTCTCCACTGCGACCCGTCAGCGGGTACTCTCAACTTCCTGTCTTTCTTACAGTCTTCTCTGTGCCATCGCATCGACTTGGCATGCTCTTTGTTTTGGAACAAACGTTTCAATCGTGGTATTATAGGAGCATACCACATCACCTTGGCAGGAATCGTCTTCCTGGGGTGCTCGCCCTCGACATCACCAGGGTCATCGCGGCTGATCTTATAGCGCAATGCACCGCATACCGGGCACGCGTTCAAATCCTCGTACGCACCGCGGTAGAGGATGCAGTCATTAGGGCATGCATGTATCCTCTGCACCTCTAATCCTAGAGGGCATATAGCCTTGTTTGCCTCAGCCGCAAGCAGTAAAGTATGCACGCCATTGATGAACTGGGGAGAGCATCGGTCATCGTACATCCATTGCCGACTCATCTTCATTACACAGCACCGAAAAGACCAAATTAATACAAGTTCATACATAAAGTTCATCAACACTTATTCTCATAAAACAACATACAAATAACTCTTTAGCTAAAGCAATTAAATGCAACAACAAATGTGATCAAGATCGCAACTAAGGTAACAATTGATCCAACAACATAATGATACCAAGCCTCACTATCGATGTCATATTTTCTAATCTTTCTAATCTTCAAGCGCATTTACTCCATATTGATCTTGTGATCATCGATGACATCGACAACATGCAACTCCAATTCCATCTTCTCCCCCTCAATTCTTTTCAATTTTTCTTTCAAATACTCATTTTCTTTTTCAACTAAATTTAACCTCTCGACAATAGGGTCGGTTGGAATTTCTGGTTCACATACCTCCTAGATAAAAATATCTATGTCAACATGATGGGCATAATTTGTCATACACACAAAATGCAACAAATAGTTATAAAAGAGAATATACCACATCTTAATCATAACCCGACGAGGGCCGGCGGGGACGGATATCAAAACCATGGCACTATGTATAACAAACAACGTACGGGTAAGATAATTATACAAGTAACTATATATCTAAATCACACAAACATGATTTTATATATTAAAAAGATAAGAACAAGAGGCTCAGCACAACCTGGAGCCGGCGACAGGACGGTGCGGGCGATCGACGGTGGTTAGGATGGAGACGGGAAGGCACTAAGTAAACCACACCTACATATGCAAACTAAGAGTTATTTTGACCTCAAAATGCATATAAATCAAATACTACCGCATATAATTCCTCCCAAAATAAAACCCACAAAACACTATACTTATAGAGCATTGCAAGAGCTAATCTAGCAATGAGAGATGAAAGGACAAAGTTGCTAACCTTTGTGATCACTTGGATGGATGGGGTGCCTTCAAATCTTCACAAATTTTGGCAAAAATGGAGTGTGAGCTCGAGAGGAAGAGGAAGAAAACAGAGGAAAGTAAAGGGGAAGAACAGAGCACTCGGGCTGGATGAAGGGGTTTATATAGGAGGACCTTTAGTACCGGTTTGTTAGACGAACTGGGACTAAAGGTGCACTTCTAGTCCCAGTTCGTGGCATGAACCGATACTTGAGGTGCTGGTGGTGCCGCAGCCTGACACTAGCCTGCCACAACTTCTTTAGTACCGGTTCGTGGCATGAACTGGTACTAAAGGTTAGCCATGAACCAGTACTAATGAGCGCCGCCCGCCTAGCCGTTGGAACCGACACTAATGGTCACATTAGTGCCGGTTCAGTTACAAACCAGGACTAATGTGCTTCACATTAGGCCCTTTTTCTACTAGTGCCCACATCCTGGCCGGGCTCGAAGAAGATTTCGATCCAATGGCGTCTGCCATGTGTTCCCGGGTGGAGCAGGTCACCGTGGCCGAACTTTTCTCACAGCTACTCAGCTTCGAAACGAGGCTGAGTCTCCGGGGCGGAGGGTCGCAGTCCTCCGCCAACGCTGCTACCCGAGGCCGCAAACCTGGCGGTGGCGGTGGTGATCGCAGCCGCAGACAAGGTGGCAACGGTGGTGACCGTGGCGGGCACGGCTACCCCATGCCAAGAGGTCGCGGCGGTGGCGCACACAACAGTAGCAATGGCAACTGCAGAGGCAACTACAACAACAATCATGCCTCTGCTCCCAGGGTCCAGTGCTAGATCTGTGGCAAGGTGGGCCACCTAGCCTAGAAGTGCTGGAAATGCTATGACGAATCCTACCAAGGTGTGGAGGAGAAGTCAACCAACCTCGCTGCACCGCAGTATGGGGTGGACACCAACTGGTACTTGGATAGTGGTGCCACCGACCACATCACAGGAGACCTGGAGAAGCTAACCATGCGCGACCGCTACACCGGCAATAGCAGATTCACACCGCGAGGGGTTCATGTATGGTTATTAAACATATTGGACATTCAACCATTCATACCCAAGATCGTGATCTGCATCTAAATAATATCCTTCACGTACCCGAAGCAAACAAAAGTCTAATCTCTGCCAGTCGTCTTGCTGTTGACAACAATTCCTTCGTTGAAATTCATCCCTATTCTTTTTTGTAAAGGATCGGGAACGAGGAGGGTCCTACTCCAAGGCAGGGGTAGAAGAGGTCTATACCCTGTTAAACACACGGGACAAGGCGCCAAGAAGCAAGCGCTCAGTGTCACACCCTCCTCGGATAGGTGGTATCGGCGCCTAGGACATCCTTCATCTACCATTGTTAGCAAAATAATTAGTTAGAATAATCTCCCGTGTGTCAAGCTGTTCAATAGTGATTTTATTTGTGATTCTTGTCAAAAAGGCAAAAGCCACCAGCTGCCTTATCCAAAATCAATAAGTGAATCAAAGTTTCCTTTGGAACTTATTTTCTCTGATGTATGGGGACCTGCTATTGAATCTATAGTAGAAAAGAAAATACTATGTGAGCTTCATAGATGATTTCAGTAAGTTCACATGGATCTACCTAATCAAACAAAAGTCAGAAGTTTTTCAAAAATTTCATGACTTCCAAAAACTTGTTGAGAGACAATTTGATCACAAAATTCTTGCTCTCCATACTGACTGGGGGGAGAATATGTCAAGTTAAATTCCTTTTTCACTCGAATTGGTATATCACACCATGTCTCCTGTCCCCATGCTCATCAGCAAAATGGGTCAGCTGAGCGAAAACATCGACACATTGTCAAAGTTGGACTCTCTCTCCTAGCTCAAGCATCCATGCCTCTGAAGTTCTGGGATGAGGCTTTCATTGCAGCCACCTACCTCATTAACAGGCTTCCAAGCAAAGTCATCAAATTTGAAACACCCCTTGAGAAACTATCTCATGAAAAACCTAATTATTCCGCTCTCTGCATCTTTGGGTGCGCCTGCTGGCCGAACCTACGCCCATACAATACACACAAGCTCCAGTTTCGTTCTAAACAGTGTGCTTTCTTGGGCTACCGTAACCTCCATAAAGGTTTTAAGTGTCTAGACATTTCCACCGGGCGAGTCTACATTTCCAGAGATGTGGTTTTTGATGAGACTGTGTTTCCCTTCGCTGCTTTGCATCCAAATGCCGGGGCTCATCTTCGAGCAGAAATTCTTCTACTGTCTCCGGAACTCCTAAATCCAACTGATATGGGGGGTGAAACATATGCTGATGTTCATTTGCTTAATAGCCATTCTGATGCTACTAATGAAAACAGTGAAAAATTGTTGTTCCGAGCCATGATTTTATGCAGCACCAAAATTGTACAGGTGCCAGACACGAGGATGATGCGGCTGACAGCACCGATCCCGAGAGATCTAGTGCAGGGGGGTCTGACGCAGATCCCAGGAGTGATTCTGTGACGTCGCCGCCAGCCGCGCGTGGTAGATCTAGCCCGTCAGCGTGCGCCCCGCAATCTGACACGTTAGTGCGTTCGGGTGGGGGTGACTCGCCCTTGTCGTCACATGCAACGTGTCGAGAGCCGGCTGGGGCTTGGGCGTCTGGCCCACAGCGCAATGATGGCCCCGACAGCCTGTTGCAGGCCCGTGATCATGCGTCACCATCATTAACCGACAGCCCTCGGGAGACCGTGGATCCACAACTGGCTGATCGCGCGGCTATCGAGGGTGATTCGCCTGCGTCACCTGCGTCAGTATGAGGAGAGGGATCCTCTGCGGCTGCTACCAGATCGTATGTGGCTATGATAGGTCTCCAACGTATCTATAATTTTTGATTGTTCCATGCTATTATATTACCCGTTCTGGATGCTTATGGGATTTACTTTACACTTTATATCATTTTTGGGACTAACCTACTAACCGGAGGCCCAGCCTGAATTGCTATTTTTTTTTCCTATTTCAGTGTTTCGAAGGAAAGGAATATCAAACGGAGTCCAAACGGAATTAAACCTTCGGGAGCAATCTTTTTGGAACAAACGTGATCCAGAGGACTTGGAGTGGAAGTCAAGAAACAAACGAGGCGGCCACGAGGGTGGAGGGCGCCCCCCTACTGGGCGCGCCCCCTGTCTCGTGGGCCCCTCGAGCGTCCACCGACCTACCTCTTCCTCCTATATATGCCCATGTACCCCGAAAACATTATAAGCGACCACAAAAAACTATTTCCACCGCCGTAACCTTCTGTATCCGCGAGATCCCATCTTGGAGCCTTCGCCGGCGCTCCGCCGGAGGGGGAATCGATCATGGAGGGCTTCTACATCAACACCATAGCCCTTCCGATGAGTTGTGAGTAGTTTACCATAGACCTTCGGGTTCATAGTTATTAGCTAGATGGCTTCTTCTCTCTCTTTCAATCTCAATACAAAGTTCTCCTCGATCTTCTTGGAGATCTATTCGATGTAACTCTTTTTGCGGTGTGTTTGTCGAGAACCGATGAATTGTGGGTTTATGATCAAGTTTATCTATGAGAAATATTTGAATCTCCTCTGAATTCTTTTATGTGTGATTAGGTTATCTTTGCAAGTCTCTTCGAATTATCAGTTTGGTTTGGCCTACTAGATTGATATTTCTTGCAATGGGAGAAGTGCTTAGCTTTGGGTTCAATCTTGCGGTGTCCTTTCCCAGTGACAGCAGGGGCAGCAAGGCACGTATTGTATTGTTGCCATCGAGGATAAAAAGATGGGGTTTATATCATATTGCATGAGTTTATCCCTCTACATCATGTCATCTTTCTTAATGCGTTACTTTGTTCTTTATGAATTTAATACTCTAGATGCATGCTGGATAGCGGTCGATGTGTGGAGTAATAGTAGTAGATGCAGAATCGTTTCGGTCTACTTGTCACGGACGTATTGCCTATATAAATGATCATGCCTAGATAATCTCATAATTATTCGCTTTTCTATCAATTGCTCGATAGTAATTTGTTAACCCACCATAATACTTATGCTATCTTGAGAGAAGCCGCTAGTGAAACCTATGGCCCCCGGGTCTATCTTTTATCATATAAGCTTTCAATCTACTTTTATTTGCCTGTTTTACTTTTCCAATCTATATCACAAAAATACCAAAAATATTATCTTGTCATATTATCTCTACCAGATCTCACTTTCGCAAGTGCTCGTGAAGGGATTGACAACCCCTTTATTGCGTTGGTTGCGAGTTCTTGTTTGTTTGTGTAGGTGCGTGGGACTTTTGAGGAGCCTCCTACTGGATTGATACCTTGGTTCTCAAAAACTGAGGGAAATACTTATGCTACTGTGCTGCATCACCCTTTCCTCTTCAAGGAAAACCAACGCAAGCTCAAGACGTAGCAAGAAGGATTTCTGGCGCCGTTGCCGGGGAGGTCTTCGCTCAAGTCAAGACTGTAACATCCCAAATTTTCAATTTGGAATGTTATACATTAGATCATCATTGCATAGCATATTTTAATTGCATTTCGTTTCGCAATCCTCGAAATTCTAAGCAACTCAAGGACCCACGGAGAGAGTTGGGAATTTCACGGTTTTCATATTTGAATTTTTATCAAATATCGAAACGAGGATCATTTGTTTTAATTATTTTTCTTTCCGAAAATATTTCATATTTAAAATATATGAGAGGGGATAATATGACTTTCCCAAAAATAATGAAATATTGGAGGAAAAATATTAAAAACAAATAAATATTTTTATTTGGGATTTTATTGCTATTTTATTTGCATAGGAAAAATATGCGTTTTTCAAAATTGCATTAGAGTCCTAAATAAATGTTCATCTTGTCCGGCTTATTTTTAAAGGACGGAGAAAATTTATTTCAGGATTTTTGGAGTCCATTTAGTATTTCTTTTATTCGTTTTTCTGCACGGAATATTTAAAAAAAGATCCACCGACCTAACCGGGCCGTGTCCGTCCTGGACTCCGACCCGGCCGGCCTCTTAAAAGGCCGAGGCCCGAGCCGCCGAGCCGCCAGCCCGCCCCGTCTCCCTCACCCTAGCCGTCGCAGCCCGTCCCGCGCGCCGCCCCCGGAGCCGCCGCCGCCGCCGACGCCGCCGGAGCCCCTCGCCGCCGCCGCCCGTCCTGCCGCCGCCGATCCGCCGCCCCAGCTCCCCGACCGGACCTCACCGGAGGTAACCGCCGCCGCCGCCGGTTTTCTGGAGAAAACCAATTCAGTTTTTTAGAAAACCCTAGATCCGTTTTTTTAGTTTTGGTTCATCGGTTTTTTCTCGGTTTAGTTATTTAACGAACACATGTTCGTACGTTCGTTTTAACGAACGGTTTTCACCGTTTAGCCGCAGGCAGCGAACGTTCGTT
The DNA here is from genome assembly GCF_002575655.3 of Aegilops tauschii subsp. strangulata. NCBI lineage: Eukaryota > Viridiplantae > Streptophyta > Magnoliopsida > Poales > Poaceae > Aegilops > Aegilops tauschii. The sequence goes on from NC_053041.3 coordinate 76,039,918, forward strand.
CGTTATTCTGTTCGTCAGTTTTTCTTTTTCTCGGGTTTTTCGTAATTATTTTCGATCGCGATTTCAGATCCGATTTTCGTTTTAGTTTAACTTTTCGCTTGTTTATCGGAATCAGGCGATTCAAGCGCCTAGAGTTTCGTCTCGGATCCCTCGTTCTGTTTAGCCAACTTAAACAAGTTTTTGCTACTATAAAATTTTACTTAAGTCCAGATTAGTAAACAAAGTTTGTTTCTTTCGCAGTTTCAGTTTCGTTGCTTCGTTTGATTTGATTCTTTTTGCAAACCAGAGTTCTTAAGTTGAACTTTCTGGTTAGATCTCTTATTTGAGTTTTACCCATGCATCTTTGCTTGATTGCTTATGTATGTTATTGTTTGTTTGCGATAGAGTACCCGGAGTGCGAAGCGTGCTACTACGAGTTTCTAGGTTTCGCGGATCATCAGCAAGGCAAGTAACACTTTGATCATACCTCTTTACTACCTAGTTTTATTGCATTAGATCAATCCTCAAACAACTGCATGATTAGGATCTGTTAACATGTGGGTTTTGGGATGTAGATGAGGTAGTACCTATTGCCCTGTTTATTATCAAACCTTTGGGAGTTACTTCTACGTTGCTCATATTGCTATGCTATGCTAGTAGACGTGGATTGGGTTTGAGTGAATTCATGACGGATGTGAGATTGATAATTAATGGTTCAATTTAAGGTGGCTACCTTAATTCACATCTGGGTGGATTGAGGCACCTGGAGAATCCAGTGTTGCCTGTATTTTTGGATATCCTGGAGTACCCGTGTGATGATCCTATGGACCGCCACCCAGACTCAAAGGGATCATAAGATTATTCATGCTAGAAACTTCCGTGTGCAGCCACAAGCTATTATGGGCTCTAGCATAGTTGAGTATGTTACATGACCTCTTGAAGAGGTGGGCTAGTAGATGTAGGGGAAAGTAGGTGTAACTGTCCACCCGGAGTAAAGAGTTATTATTTCTGAAAGACTATGTCTCGGTCATCCGTTTCTCAAACATCATGTAGTGCGAGAAATCAAACAGAGGAGATCGAGTCTTGTGGGGAAAAGTGCGCAAACATCTGCAGAGTGTACAAACTAATCATGGTTAGCCGTGTCCCCGGTTATGGACATCTTGAGTATCTAGTTCTTGGATTATCATGTGGATCTCATCATGTTACTTAATTTAATTTGATTGGGTTTAATGATGATACTTAATTGGGATTGAGTTGGAGGAACCTTCTCAATGTTTAACAACCACCTTGATAGTTAAATAAAATTTATTCCTTTGTTGTAGGGAAAAACTGGCTTTATGCAAAACTGTAACCATAGAGCTTTCCACCAGCCATATATGCATGTAGTGATAGCCTTACTCTGTTCATTACTCTCTATGTGTTACATTGCCAGCATATTCCATGTGCTGACCCGTTTTCGGGCTGCAACGTTCATGTTGCAGACTTTTCAGACGACGAGTAAGGTGCCATAGGTCGTGGTCTTATACTCAGTGATGCCGTTGGAGTTGATGGACTCACTTTATCTTCCAAGCCTTCCACTGTTATCGTATTTAGATGGCCTTAAGCCATATTTATTGTAATAAGTTCTCTTTTGAGACTATTCGATGTAATAAGTGTGTGATCGCTACTCTGTTATAAATCCTTCAAGTACTATGCATGTCAGCATTACCGATCTAGGGATGACACTGATGCACAGAGATCGGACTGTTTGAGGTCTGGTCGCTACAAGATGGTATCAGAGCACACGCTGACTGTAGGACACGACCACTAAGCTAAAGCCCTAGATCACTACTCTCTTCTCATTTCTGACTCCTCTCCTTTCTTCCACTCTTTTAGGATGGCGGATGCAAGTAACAAGTTAGCGCAACTGGATGAGGACACACCTTTTGGACGCCACTTGAAGGAAGTTACTAGGTACCTGAACATCGGAATACCAAGCTTCACTGGGACCTACAACGCCACACTACCAGAAGAGGAGCATTGGATGATTCAATTTCAAGTTCCAGGAAGGACGTTCATGCCAGTCACTGAGCCTATAGAGTTTTCCTTTGATGCACCAACCTGGAGTCTAGGAAAGAGCATGGTAGCCCACATCACCATGGGACGCATTGGAGAAGTTTACCACAAGGATCTCAAGGATACTATCTACCAGATTTGTGGGCACCAAGATGAGCAATGGGAGATGATCAGCACCAGGAAGGATAGATCAATTGCAGCTTTCATCCAGGAGTTAAACCAGCACATTCGTCGCCAGGAGAACCAGATGTGCGCAGGCATGATAGATCTGAAGAAGGCAAAGACCAGGATCACGGAGTTGGAGGAAGAACTCAAGTCTACACGCGACGGATATGAGGAGGAAATCGCAACACTATTGGAGAAGAATGACGACCTGATAAAGAAGATCGGAGTATTCATGGGAGACCCCGCGCCGGGAGGTGAAGACAACGATTCTACTTGCCTGGAGAATTACATCATCATCGACGACACCGACTCGGACCCCAGTGATGATGATTTTGTTGATAAAGCTGGAGCAGATATCATGGAGTCTTCGACTGATCAAAATTTCTAGTAGACCACCATATCAGTAGTAGTATTTCCCCCATGTATATAGTATAGTCCGAGCACTTTTGTAACGATAGCTAGACCGATTGTCTGCCCTTGTTTGAATTGATTGGAGTGATATGTTTGTGTTTGTCTCATGTGCATATGGGTAGTGTTTTCCCTCTAGATCTCATTCTATTCTTTTTACTCATCCTTTCTAAAACCATCAGATGCCTCCGAGACGCGACACCGGTTTTGTTTTTCCACCGGAGATCACTCAGTTGATTCAACAGCAGAATGCCCTGATGCAAGTGTTAGTTCAGAACCAAGGCAACAACAACAACAACAACCCACCACCACCTGTTGATCACTTAACCCGTTTCTTAAGGCTGAATCCGCCGGTGTTTTCTAGTAGCACCAAGCCGATTGTTGCAGATGATTGGCTCCGCAAGGTTGGAAGGGAGCTGACCACTACAGGATGCACAGATGCGGAGAGAGTGCGTCTTGACGCACATCAGCTTGATGGACCCGCAACATCATGGTGGGAGAATTACGCAGCCACTCACCCCATTAACACTGTCACATGGGACCAGTTTCAGCAGGCTTTCCGAACCGCCCATGTTTCAGCAGGAGCTATGGCCATGAAGAAGCGTGAGTTTCGCAACTTGCGCCAAGGAGGACGTACCGTTGGCCAGTATGTGGAAGATTTTAGTAAGTTAGCATGTTATGCCCCAGATGACGTTGCTACGGATGCAGCTAAGCAGGAGAAGTTCCTGGAAGGACTGAATGATGAGCTGAGCATGCAGTTGATGGTGGCAACATTCAACAACTACCAGGAGTTGGTAGATAGAGCTCTCATGATTGAAGGGAAGCATCAGCGGATTGAGAGCCGCAAGAGGAAATATGGACAAGGGAAGTACAGTACAGGAGCTCAGCAGAAGCCTCGTTTTACCCCTAACTCGGGAGGACACCTTCAACATAACTATGGAGGTCACAACCACAATGGAGGAAGTTCGCACAACCATAGTGGCCCCAAGAATGGGAATGGTAACGGAGGAAATAACGGACAGAACCGTTCCAACCCATCAACCCCAGCCAAGAGGGATCTAAGCCACATTACTTGTTTCAAGTGCCAGAAGACTGGGCATTATGCCACTGAATGTCCGGAAGCAAAGAATGGAAATGGCAATGGAAGCTCTGGGAAGAAGCCGAACCCTTTCAATAGGGGACAAGTGAACCACGTTAACGTGGAGGAGGTTGAAGGCCAGCCTGATGCAGTAATAGGTAAGTTTTTGGTTAAGTCATTTACTGCAATTGTTCTTTTTGATACTGGTGCATCGCATTCATACATATCAAGGGGATTTGTGGATAAGTATAAGTTGCCCACCAAAGTTCTTAGAACACCTGTGTTAGTAAGCTCACCAGGAGCAGAGTATATGGCAAGCGAAGGATGTTTTCAGATGCCATTGGCCATAGGTAGGCTTGTTTTCCCCTCAGACTTGATAATCTTGGAGTCGCAAGGTTTGGATGTGATTTTGGGTATGGATTGGCTATCGATGTATGGTGGAAACATCGATTGCTCCAGTAAGACGATTTTTGCTTACCACCCCAGAAGGAAGAAGGATTAAGTACGTATCCCGGCATGTACCGAAGAGGACTCAAGTGAATTCCTTATCAGGAGTTGTACAGGAGGAGGTACCAGTGGTGAAGGAATTCCCTGATGTATTTCCAGAAGAGTTGCCAGGCATGCCACCGGATAGATACATTGAATTTTTGATTGAGCTTTTGCCGGGCACAGGGCCAATATCTAAGAGATCGTACAGGATGCCCGCAAAGGATTTGGAGGAAATTAAGAAGCAGATTAAGGAGTTACTGGATAAAGGCTATATTCACCCAAGTTCGTCACCTTGGGGATCACCAGTACTTCTAGTAGAGAAAAAGGATGGATCGTTAAGGATGGTTGTTGATTATCGTGGATTGAATGAAGTGAAAATCAAGAACAAGTACCCACTACCGATGATCAACGATTTGTTTGACCAACTACAAGGAGCTAAAGTATTTTCCAAGATCGATTTGCAGTCAGGATACCACCAGCTGAAGATTAGAGAGCAGGATATACCTAAACAGCTTTTACAACAAGGTACGGGCTATATGAGTATACCGTTATGTCATTTGGTCTGACTAACGCACCTGCCTATTTCATGAACATGATGAACAAGGTGTTTATGGAGTTTTTGGACAAGTTCGTCGTGGTGTTCATTGATGACATATTAGTCTACTCGAAGAATGAAGAGGAGCATAAGGAGCATTTGCGTTTGGTACTTGGAAAGCTCAGAGAACACCAGTTATATGCCAAGTTTAGCAAGTGCGAGTTTTGGTTGAAGGAAGTTGGATTCCTCGGACAGTTTATATCCGGAGAAGGAATAGCAGTAGACCGCACCAAGGTCATTGCTGTGACAAATTTGGAAGCACCCACGTCAGTTGGAGAAATCCGGAGTTTTCTTGGACTCGCAGGATACTACCGGAGGTTCATTGAGAATTTCTCGAAGATTGCAAAGCCCATGACGGAGTTGTTGAAGAAGGACACAAAGTTCAATTGGACTGAGGAATGTGAGGCTAGTTTCCCGGAGTTGAAGAAACGTTTGGTTACATCACCAGTGTTGATCCTGCCAGATCAACGCAAGGATTATCAAGTGTATTGCGACGCTTCTCGTCGAGGACTTGGAGCAGTGCTTATGCAGGAGGGAAGAGTTGTTACATATGCCTCACGACAGCTTAAACCCCATGAGTTAAATTATGCTACACATGATTTGGAGTTAGCAGCCGTAGTGCATGCGTTGAAGACATGGAGACATTTTCTCATCGGAAACCATTGTGAGGTGTACACGGATCACAAGAGTTGAAGTATATCTTCACGCAGAAAGAGTTGAATCTCAGGAAAAGGAGATGGTTGGAGCTCATCAAGGATTATGATATGAGATTGCATTATCACCCAGGGAAGGCTAACATAGTAGCCGATGCGTTGAGTCACAAGAGCCATGTCAACACACTCATGACTGGAGAGTTACCCAAGGAGTTAGCCGAGGATCTTCGCGAGCTATGCTTGGAGATAGTTCCGAGAGGCTATGTAGCAGCATTGGAGATTCAGTCTACTTTGATGGATAAGATCAGAGAAGCTCAAAAGATGGACAAGGAGATTGCCGAGATAAAGGAAAGGATGAGCAAAGGAAAAGCTAAGGGATTTCGTGAGGATGAGCATGATACCTTATGGTTTGAGGACCGCGTGTATGTGCCTAATGACCCGGAGATCAGGAAGTTGATTCTGCAGGAGGCCCATGATTTGTCGTATTCGATTCACCCAGGAAATACCAAGATGTATCTGGATTTGAAGGATAGTTTCTGGTGGACCGGAATGAAGAAGGATATTGCGGAGTATGTAGCAGTTTGTGATGTTTGTCAGAGAGTGAAGGCAGAGCATCAGAAGCCAGCAGGATTACTACAGCCATTGCCAATACCCGAATGGAAGTGGGATAAGCTAGGCATGGATTCTATCACGGGATTGCCCAGGCCTCATTCAGGCTATGACTCGATATGGGTTGTAGTCGATCGTTTGATGAAGGTAGCTCATTTCATCCGAGTGAAGACCACTTACACCAGTGCTAAGTTGGCAAAGATATACATGACCAGGATCGTATGTCTGATAGAGGAACCCAGTTTACCTCAAAGTTCTGAAATCAGTTGCATGAAACTTTGCGTACCAGGCTAGAGTTCAGTACAGCCTTTCATCCACAGACAGATGGACAGACCAAGAGAGTCAATCAGATTTTGGAGGACATGCTGAGAGCTTGTGCGCTAGATTGCGGATCCAATTGGGATGACAATTTACCATATGCAGAGTTTTCTTACAACAATAGCTACCAATCCAGTTTGAAGATGGCCCCTTTCGAAGCTTTGTACGGAAGGAGGTGCAGGACACTGTTGTTGTGGGACGAAGTTGGAGACCGTCAGTTGTTTGGACCGGATTTGATTAAAGAGTCTGAAGAGAAGGTTAAGTTGATTCGCGATAGACTCAAGGTAGCCCAGTCCAGGCAGAAGAGCTATGCGGATTCTAAACGCAAGGAGACAGTTTACGAAGTCGGAGACCGAGTTTATCTTCGTGTGTCCCCACTTCGAGGAGTTAAGCGTTTTGGAGTTAAGGGAAAATTAGCACCATGTTTTGTGGGACCATACAAAGTTTTGGAACGTATGGGAGAGGTTGCTTACAAGCTGGAGTTGCCTAAAGGATTGTCAGGAGTTCACGATGTGTTCCACGTTTCCCAGTTGAAGAAGTGCCACGCAGAGATGGCTGATATTCCTCTGAGAGATACAGTGCCACTGGACGCGATTCAGCTGGATAGTGATTTGACCTATGAGGAGAAACCAGTCAAGATTCTCGAGTTTGCCAGCCGAGTCACCCGCAGCAAGGTTATCAAGTTTTGCAAAGTTCAGTGGAGCCACCATACCGAAGATGAAGCCACCTGGGAACGAGAGGAAGACCTACGCAAGGACAAGCATCACCTACTTTCTAGCCAACCTGAATCTCGAGGGTAAGATTCATCTTAAGGGGGGTAGGTTTGTAACATCCCAAATTTTCAATTTGGAATGTTATACATTAGATCATCATTGCATAGCATATTTTAATTGCATTTCGTTTCGTGATCCTCGAAATTCTAAGCAACTCAAGGACCCACGGAGAGAGTTCGGAATTTCACGGTTTCCATATTTGAATTTTTATCAAATTTCGAAACGAGGATCATTTGTTTTAATTATTTTTCTCTCCAAAAATATTTCATATTTAAAATATATGAGTGGGGATAATATGACTTTCCCAAAAATAATGAAATACTGAAGGAAAAATGTTAAAATCAAATAAATATTTTTATTCGGGATTTTATTGCTATTTTATTTGCATAGGAAAAATATGCGTTTTCCAAAATTGCATTAGAGTCCTAAATAAATGTTCATCTTGTCCGGCTTATTTTTAGAGGACGGGGAAAATTTATTTCAGGATTTTTGGAGTCTGCTTAGTATTTCTTTTATTCATTTTTTTGCGTGGAATATTTAAAAAAAATCCACCAACCTAACCTGGTCGTGTCCGTCCTGGACTCCGACCCGGCCGGCCTCTTAAAAGGCCGAGCCCCGAGCCACCGAGCCGCCAGCCCACCCCGTTGCCCTAACCCTAGCCACTGACGCCCGTCCCGCGCGCCGCCGCCGCTGCCCACAGACGCCGCCGGAGCCCCTCGCCGCCGGAGCCGCCGCCGCCCGCCGCCGCCGGAGCCCCTCGCCGCCGCCGCCCGTCCTGCCGCCGTCGATCCGCCACCCCGCCGCCCCGACCGGACCTCGCCGGAGGTAACCGCCGCCGCCGCCGGTTTTCTGGAGAAAACCGATTCGTTTTTTTAGAAAACCCTAGATCCTTTTTTTAGTTTCGGATGGTCGGTTTTTCTCAGTTTAGTTATTTAATGAACGCCCGTTCGGACATTCATTTTAACGAACAGTTTTCACCGTTTAGCCGCAGGCAGCGAACGTTCGTTCGTTAGTCTGTTCGTCAGTTTTTCTTTTTCTCAGGTTTTTCGCGATTATTTTCGATCGCGATTTCAGATCCGATTTTCGTTTTAGTTTAACTTTTCGCTCGTTTATCGGAATCAGGCGATTCAATTGCCTAGAGTTTCGTCTCGAAGCCCTCTTTCTGTTTAGCCCACTTAAACAAGTTTTTGCTACTGTAAAATTTGAGTTAAGTCCAGATTAGTAAACGAAGCTTGTTTCTTTCGCAGTTTGAGTTTCGTTGCTTCGTTTGATTTGATTCTTTTTGCAAAACGAAGTTCTTAAGTTGAACTTTCTGGTTAGATCTCTTATTTGAGTTTTGCCCATGCATCTTTGCTTGATTGCTTATGTATGTTATTGTTTGTATGCGATAGAGTACCCAGAGTGCGGAGCGTGCTACTACGAGTCTCTAGGTTTCGTGGATCATCAGCAAGGCAAGTAACACTTTGATCATACCTCTTTACTACCCAGTTTTATTGCATTAGATCAATACTCAAACAACTGCGTGATTAGGATCTGTTAACATGTGGGTTTTGGGATGTAGATGAGGTAGTACCTATTGCCCTGTTTATTATCAAACCTTTGGGAGTTACTTCTACGTTGCTCATATTGCTATGCGATGCTAGTAGACGTGGATTGGGTTTGAGTGAATTCATGACAGATGTGAGATTGATAATTAATGGTTCAATTTAAGGTGGCTACATTAATTCACATCTGGGTGGATTGAGGCACCTGGAGAATCCAGTGTTGTCTGTATTTTTGGATATCTCGGAGTACCCGTGTGATGATCCTATGGACCGCCACCCAGACTCAAAGGGATCATAAGATTATTCATGCTAGAAACATCCGTGTGCAGCCACAAGCTATTATGGGCTCTAGCATAGTTGAGTATGTTACATGACCTCTGGAAGAGGTGGGCTAGCAGATGTAGGGGAAAGTAGGTGTAACTGTCCACCCGCAGTAAAGACTTATTATTTCTGAAAGACTGTGTCTCGGTCATCCGTTTCTCAAACATCATGTAGTGCAAGAAATTGTAACATCCCAAATTTTCAATTTGGAATGTTATACATTAGATCATCATTCCATATCATATTTTTTTGCATTTTGGTTTGATCCTAGAAATTCTATGCAACTCAAGGACCCACGGAGAGAGTTGGGAATTTTGTTATTTTCATATTTGAGTTTTCTCGAATTTTGAAAATAGGATCATTTGATTTTATTTATTTTATCTTCAATTATTCCAATTCTAGAAATAAGAGAGAGGGAATAAAATGACTTTCCCAAAATAAAGGAATATTTAGGATTTAATAAAAAAATCAAATACGATTTTATTTTGGAGTTTTTCGCTATTTTATTTGAATTTAGGAAAAATACGCGTTTTTCAAATTGCATTTAGGCCCCAAATAAATGTTCATCTTGTCCGGCTTGATTTTAGAAGTCGGGAAAATTTTATTTCGGTATTTTTGGAGTCAGTTTAATATTCCTTTTCTTTGTTTTTCTGCGCGAAATTATTTAAAAAATGCGAACCGACTTTGGGCCGTGTTCGGCCAGGACTCCGCCTGGCTGGGCCTTTATAAGGCGCGCCCGAGCCCCCAGCCCACCCGAGCCGCGCCAACCCTAGCCCCGCCGCCGCACCCGCCGGACGCCGCCGCCGCCCCGCCGGACCCTGCCGCCCCACCCGCCGGACCCCGCCGCCCCACGCCGGAGGTAGCCGGCGGTTTTCCTCGAGAAAACCGTACGGTTTTTCCGCCGGTTTTTCGTTCGGTTTTTTTAAAACCTAGATCTGTTTTTTTCTTCGGTTTTGTTTATTTAGCGGACATTCATCCGTACGTTTGTTTTAACGAACAGTTTTCGTTTTTTTTTCGCAGACAGCGAACGTTCGTTCGTTAGCCTGTTCGTCCATTTTTCTTTTTCTCGGATTTTCCGCGATTATTTCTGATCGCGATTTCCGATCTGTTTTTCGTTCTTGTATAACTTTCCGCTCGTTTATCGGAATCAGGTGATTCAAGTGCCTAGAGTTTCGTCTCGAAACCCTCTTTCCGTTTAACCAACTCAAGCAAGTTTTTTCTACTGTAAAATTTGACTTAGGTCCAGATTAGTAAACGAAGCTTGTTTCTTTCGCCATTTGACTTTCGTTGCTTCGTTCGATTTGATTCTTTTTGCGAACCGGAGTTCTTAAGTTGAACTTTCTGGTTAGATCTTTTATTTGAGTTTTACCTATGCATTATATGAGTGCTTATTTTATGCTTGTTTGTTTGCCATAGAGTACCCGGAGTGCGCCGCTTGCTACTTCGAATCTCTAGGTTTCACGGATCATCAGCAAGGCAAGTAACACTTTGATCATACTTTTCATTACCCAGTTTTTATGCATTAGATCAATCCTCAAACAATTGCATGGTTAGGATCTAATTAAATTGTGGGTTTTGGGAAGTAGATGAGGTAGTACTTATTACCTGTTTTATTATCAAACCCTTGGGAGTTACTTCTACGTTTGCTTGTATTGCTATGCTATGCTAGTAGACGTGGATTGGGTGAGTGTATCCATGACAGATGTAAGATTGTTAATTTAATGGTTTACTTAAGGTGGCAACTTAAACAAACATCTGGGTGGATTGAGGCACCTGGGTATTCTAGCGATTGCCTGTTTTTTTTATGGACCGCCACCCAGGCCCAAAGGGATCATGAGATTATTCATGCTAGAAACTTCCGTGTGCAGCCACAAGCTATTATGGGCTCTAGCATAGTTGATTAAGTTGTGTGAACTCTTACAGTGGTAGACTAGGAGATGTAGGGGATGTAGGTGGTACTGTCTACCCGATCGTAAGGTGCTAACGCTTCTGAAAGACTATGTCTCGGTCATCCGTTTCTCAAACACCATGTAGTGCGAGAATCCCAACGAAGGAGATCGAGTCTTGTGGGGAAAAGTGCGCAAACCTCTGCAGAGTGTATAAACTAATCATGGTTAGCCGTGTCCCCGGTTATGGACAACTTGAGTATCTAGTATCTGGATTATCATGTGAATCTCATCATGTTACTTTAATTAATTTTGTTGGGTTTAATGATGTTACTTAATTGGGATTGAGAATGCTGTCAACCATTCTCAATGTTCAACAACCACCATGATAGAAATTTATTCCTTTGCAGTAGGGAAAAATTGGCTTTTCGCAAAACTGTAACCATAGAGCTTTCCACCAGCCAAATATGCATGTAGTATAGCATTATTCTGTTCATTACTCTCTATGTGTTACATTGCCAGCATATTCCATGTGCTGACCTGTTTTCGGGCTGCAACGTTCATGTTGCAGACTTTTCAGACGATGAGTAAGGTGCCGTAGGTCGTGGTCTTATACTCAGTGATGCCGTTGGAGTTGATGGACTCGCTTATCTTCCAAGCCTTCCGCTGTTATCGTTATTAGATGGCCTTAAGCCATATTTATTGTAATAAGTTCTCTTTTGAGATATTCGATGTAATAAGTGTGTGATTGCTACTCTGTTATAAATCCTTCGAGTACTGTGCGTGTCAGCATTACTAGTCCAGGGATGACACTGATGCACAGAGACTTGACCGTCCGAGGTCTGGTCGCTACAAGATGGTATCAGAGCACACGCTGACTGTAGGACACGACCACTAAGCTTAAACCCTAGATCACTACTCTCTTCTCATTTCTGACTCCTCTCCATTTTCTACTCTTTTAGGATGGCGGATGCAAGGAACAAGTTCATGCAGCCGGATGAAGATACACCCTTTGGACGCCACTTGAAGGAAGTCACTAGATATCTGAACATCGGAATACCAAGCTTCACAGGAACCTACAATGCCACACTACCAGAAGAGGAGCGATGGTTGATCCAAGTTCAAGTTCCAGGAAGGACGTTCATGCCCGTCACTGAGCCCATAGAGTTTTCCTTTGATGCACCAACCTGGAGTCTAGGAAAGAGCATGGCAGCCCACATCACCATGCGACGCATTGGAGAAGTTTACCACAAGGAGCTTAAGGATACTATCTACCAATAAGGATAGATCAATTGCAGCTTTCATCCAGGAGAAAAACCAGCACATTCGTCGCCAGGAGAACCAGATGTGCGCAGGCATGATAGATCTGAAGAAGGCATTGACCAAGATCACGGAGCTGGAGGAAGAACTCAAGTCTACACGCGATGGATATGAGGAGGAAATAGCCACGTTGTTGGAGAAGAATGATGACCTGGTAAAGAAGATCGGAGTATTCATGGGAGACCCAGCACCAGGAGGAGAAGACGAAGATTGCGCTTGCCCGGATAACTACATCATCATCGACGACACCGACTCGGACCCAAGTGGGATGATTTTGTTGATGAAGCTGGAGCAGATATCATGGAGTCTTCGACCGATCAAAATTTTTAGTAGACCACAAAATCAGTAGTAGTATACCCCCATGTATATAGTATAGTCCGAGCACTTTGTAACGATAGTTAGACCGATTGTATGCCTTGATTGAATTGGTTTGAGTGATATTGATTGTGTTTGTCTCATGAGCATATGGGTAGTGTTCTCTCTCTAGACCTCATTCTATTCTATATTCTCATCTTTTCTAAACCCATCAGATGCCTCCGAGATGCGACACCGAATTTGTCTTCCCGCCGGAGATCACTCAGTTGATTCAGCAGCAGAATGTCCTGATGCAAGCACTAGTACAGAACCAAGGCAACAACAACAACAACAATCCACCACCACCACCTGTTGACCATTTGACCCGTTTCTTGAGGCTAAATCCGCCGGTGTATTCCAGTAGCACCGAGCCGATTGTTGCAGATGATTGGCTCCACAAAGTTGGAAGGGAGTTGACCACTGCAGGATGCACAGATGCGGAGAGAGTGCGTTTTGCCGCACATCAGCTTGATGGACCCGCAGCATCATGGTGGGAGAATTACACAGCCACACACCCTATTGACACTGTCACATGGGACTAGTTTCAGCAAGCCTTTCGTACTGCCCATGTTTCCGCAGGAGCTATGGCCATGAAGAAGCGTGAGTTTCGCAACCTACGCCAAGGAGGACGCACCGTAGGCTAGTATGTGGAGGATTTCAGTAAGCTAGCACGTTATGCCCTAGATGACGTTGCTACAGATGCAGCCAAGCAGGAGAAGTTTCTGGAAGGGCTGAATGATGAGATGAGCATGCAGTTGATGGTAGCAACCTTCAACAACTACCAGGAGTTGGTAGACAGAGCTCTCATGATTGAAGGGAAGCAGCAGCAGATTGAAAGCCGCAAGAGGAAGTATGGACAAGGGAAGTACAATTCTGGAGCTCATCAGAAGCCACGTTTTACCCCGAATTCGGGAGGACCTTTTCAGCATACCCATGGAGGAGGAGGTTCGCACAACCATAGTGGACCCAATAATGGTAATGGGAATGGAGGAAGCAACGGACAGAACTGTACCAACCCATCGACCCCAGCCAAGAGGGATATGAGCCAAGTCACTTGCTACAAGTGCCAGAAGACTGGACATTATGCTAATGAATGTCCTGAAGCTAAGAATGGAAATGGCAATGGAAGCTCTGGGAAGAAGCCCAACCCTTTCAACAAAGGACATGTGAACCACGTTAGCGTGGAGGAGGTTGAAGCCCAGCCAGATGCAGTAATAGGTAAGTTTTTGGTTAAGTCATTTACTGCACTCGTTCTTTTTGATACTGGTGCATCGCATTCATATATATCAAGGGGATTTGTGGATAAGTATAAACTGCCAACCCAAGCCCTTAGGTCACCCATGTAAGTAACCTCGGCAGGAGCAAAGTATATGGCTAGTTTATGGTGTGATCGGTTACCATTAAGGATTGGTAACTACGTGTTTCCCTCGGACCTAATAGTATTGGAATCGCAAGGACTGGATGTGATATTAGGCATGGATTGGTTATCGAAGTATGGAGGGAACATTGAATGCGCCAGTAAGTCGATTTTGCTTACCACCCCAGAAGGAAGAAGGATTAAGTATGTATCCCGGCATGTGCCGAAGAGGACTCAGGTAAATTCCTTATCAGGAGTTGTATAGGAGGAAGTACCAGTGGTGAAGGATTTCCCTGACGTATTTCCAGAGGAGTTGCCAGGCATGCCACCGGATAGAGACATTGATTTTTTTATTGACCTTTTGCCAGGCACAGGGCCAATATCTAAGAGACCGTACAGGATGCCCGCAAAGGATTTGGAGGAGATTAAGAAGCAGATTAAGGAGTTATTTGATAAAGGTTATATTCGCCCAAGTTCTTCACCTTGGGGATCGCCAGTGCTTCTAGTGGAGAAGAAGGATGGATCGTTAAGAATGGTTGTTGATTATCGAGGATTGAATGAAGTGACCATCAAGAACAAGTACCCACTGCCGATGATCAATGATCTGTTTGACCGATTGCAAGGAGCTAAGGTATTTTCCAAGATCGATCTGCGATCAGGATACCACCAGCTGAAGATTCGAGAGCAGGATATACCTAAGACGGCTTTTACCACCAGGTATGGTTTGTACGAGTATACGGTTATGTCATTTGGTCTGACTAACGCACCTGCCTATTTCATGAACCTGGTGAACAAGGTGTTTATGGAGTTACTGGATAAGTTCGTCGTGGTGTTCATTGATGATATTTTGGTCTACTCAAAGAATGAAGAGGAGCATAAGGAGCATTTGCGTTTGGTACTTGAGAAGCTCAGAGAACATCAGTTATACGCCAAGTTCAGCAAATGTGAGTTCTGGTTGAAGGAAGTTGGATTTCTCGGACATGTTATATCCGGAGAAGGAATAGCAGTAGACCCCACCAAGGTTGTCACTGTGACAAACTGGGAATCACCCACGTCAGTTGGAGAGATCCGGAGTTTTCTTGGACTCGCAGGATACTACCGGAGGTTCATTGAGAATTTCTCGAAGATTGCAAAGCCCATGACGGAGCTGTTGAAGAAGGACACCAAGTTCAATTGGACTGAGGAATGTGAGGCTAGTTTTCAGGAGTTGAAGAAACGTTTGGTTACATCACCAGTGTTGATTCTGCCAGATCAGCGCAAGGATTATTAAGTTTACTACGACGCTTCTCGTCGAGGACTTGGAGCAGTGCTCATGCAGGAAGGAAGAGTTGTTTCCTATGCCTCACGACAGCTTAAACCCCATGAGTTGAATTACGCCACACATGATTTGGAGTTAGCAGCCGTAGTGCATGCGTTGAAGACATGGAGACATTTTCTTATTGGAAACCACTGTGAAGTGTACACGGATCACAAGAGTTTGAAATACATCTTCACGTAGAAGGAGTTGAATCTCAGGCAAAGGAGATGGTTGGAACTCATAAAGGATTATGATATGAGATTGCATTATCACCCCGGAAAGGCTAACATAGTAGCAGACGCGTTGAGCCGCAAGAGCCATGTCAACACACTCATGACTGGAGTGTTACCGAAGGAATTAGCCAAGGATCTTCGCGAGCTATGTTTGGAGATAGTTCTGAGAGGCTATGTGGCAGCATTGGAGATTCAGTCTACTCTGATGGATAAGATCAGAGAAGCTCAGAAGACAGACAAGGAGATTGCCAGGATAAAGGAGAACATGAGCAAAGGAAAAGCCAAGGGATTTCGTGAGGACGAGCACGATACCTTATGGTTTGAGGACCGCGTTTACGTGCCTAATGACCCGGAGATCAGGAAGTTCATTCTGCAAGAGGCTCATGATTCGCCGTATTCGATTCACCCAGGAAATACCAAGATGTATTTGGATTTGAAGGATACTTTCTGGTGGACCGGAATGAAGAAGGATATTGCGGAGTATGTAGTAGTTTGCGATGTATGTCAGAGAGTGAAGGCAGAGCATCAGAAGCCAGCAGGATTGCTACAACCATTGCCGATACCCGAATGGAAGTGGGATAAACTAGGCATGGATTTTATCACGGGATTGCCTAGGATTCGTTCAGGCTATGACTCAATATGGGTTGTAGTCGATCGTTTGACTAAAGTAGCTCATTTCATCCCAGTGAAGACCACTTACACCAGTGCTAAGTTGGCAAAGATATACATGACCAGGATCGTATGTCTGCATGGAGTTCCGAGGAGCATAGTATCAGATAGAGGAACCCAGTTTACCTCAAAGTTCTCGCATCAGTTACATGAAACTACGGGTACTAGGCTAGAATTCAGTACAGCCTTTCATCCACAGACAGATGGACAGACCGAAAGAGTGAATCAGATTCTGGAGGACATGTTGAGAGCTTGTGTGCTAGATTACAGATCTAGTTGGGACGATAATTTGCCATATGCAGAGTTTTCTTACAACAACAGTTATCAATCAAGTCTGAAGATGGCCCCTTTCGAAGCTTTGTACGGAAGGAGGTGTAGAACACCATTGTTATGGGACGAAGTTGGAGACCGCCAGTTGTTTGGACCAGATTTGATTAAAGAATCTGAACAGAAGGTGAAGTTGATTCGCGATAGGCTCAAGGTAGCCCAATCCAGGCAGAAGAGTTATGCGGATTCAAAACGTAAGGAGATAGTTTTCGAAGCCGGAGACCGAGTTTATCTTCGAGTATCTCCACTTCGAGAAGTTAAGCGCTTTGGAGTTAAGGGAAAGTTAGCGCCACGATTTGTAGGACCATATAAAGTTCTGGAGCGTATGGGAGAAGTTGCCTACAAGTTGGAATTACCCGAAGGATTGTCAGGAGTTCACGATGTGTTCCATGTTTCCCAGTTGAAGAAGTGCCATGCAGAGATGGCGGATATACCACCGAGAGATACAGTGCCACTGGAAGCGATTCAGTTGGATAGTGATTTGACCTATGAGGAAAAACCAGTCAAGATTCTTGAATATGCCAGTCGAGTCACGCGCAGCAAGGTTATCAAGTTTTGCAAAGTTCAGTGGAGCCACCATACCGAGGATGAAGCCACCTGGGAACGAGAGGAAGATCTACGGAAGGACCACCCTCACCTATTTTCTAGCCAACCCGAATCTCGAGGGCGAGATTCATCTTAAGAGGGTAGGTTTGTAACATCCCAAATTTTCAATTTGGATTGTTATACATTAGATTATCATTGCATATCATATTTTATTGCATTTTGGTTTGATCCTAGAAATTCTACGCAACTCAAGGACCCACGGAGAGAGTTGGGGATTTTGTTATTTTCATATTTGAGTTTTCTCGAATTTTGAAAATAGGATCATTTGATTTTATTTATTTTATCTTCAATTATTCCAATTCAAAAAATAAGAGAGAGGGAATAAAATGACTTTCCCAAAATAAAGGAATATTGAGGATTTAATAAAAAAATCAAATAAGATTTTATTTTAAAGTTTTTCGCTATTTTATTTGAATTTAGGAAAAATACGCGTTTCTTAAAATTGCATTTAGGACCCAAATAAATGTTCATCTTGTCTGGCTTGATTTTAGAAGTCGGGGAAAATTTATTTCGGGATTTTTGGAGTCCGTTTAGTATTTATTTTATTTATTTTTCTGCGCGAAATTATTTAAAAAATCGCGAACCGACTTTGGGCCGTGTTCGGCCAGGACTCCGCCTGGCCGAGCCTTTATAAGGCGCCGCCCGAGCCCCAGCCCACCTGAGCCGCGCCAAACCTAGCCCCTCCGCCGCGCGCCGGACGCCGCCGCCGCCGCCCCTGCCGCCGGCGGTTTTCCTCGAGAAAACCGTACGGTTTTTCCGCCGGTTTTTCGTTCGGTTTTTTTAAAACCTAGATCTGTTTTTTTCGATTTGTTTATTTAGTGGACGTTCGTCTGTACGTTCGTTTTAACGAACGGTTTTCGTTTTTTTCGCAGACAGCGAACGTTCGTTCGTTAGCCTGTTCGTCCGTTTTTCTTTTTCTTGAATTTTCCGCGATTATTTCTGATCGCGATTTCCGATCTGTTTTTCGTTCTAGTATAACTTTTCGCTCGTTTATCGGAATCAGGCGATTCAAGTGCCTAGAGTTTCGCCTCGAAACCCTCTTTCCGTTTAACCAACTCAAACAAGTTTTTGCTACTGTAAAATTTGACTTAGGTCCAGATTAGTAAACGAAGCTTGTTTCTTTCGCCGTTTGACTTTCGTTGCTTCGTTTGATTTGATTCTTTTTGCGAACCGGAGTTCTTAAGTTGAAGTTTCTGGTTAGATCTTTTATTTGAGTTTTACCTATGCATTATATGAGTGCTTATTTTATGCTTGTTTGTTTGCCATAGAGTACCCGGAGTGCGCCGCTTGCTACTTCGAATCTCTAGGTTTCACGGATCATCAGCAAGGCAAGTAACACTTTGATCATACTTTTCATTACCCAGTTTTTATGCATTAGATCAATCCTCAAACAATTGCATGGTTAGGATCTAATTAAATTGTGGGTTTTGGGAAGTAGATGAGGTAGTACCTATTACCTGTTTTATTATCAAACCCTTGGGAGTTACTTCTACGTTTGCTTGTATTGCTATGCTATGCTAGTAGACGTGGATTGGGTGAGTGTATCCATGACAGATGTGAGATTGTTAATTTAATGGTTTACTTAAGGTGGCAACTTAAACACACATCTGGGTGGATTGAGGCACCTGGGTATTCCAGCGATTGCCTGTTTTTTTATGGACCGCCACCCGGGCCCAAAGGGATCATGAGATTATTCATGCTAGAAACTTCCGTGTGCAGCCACAAGCTATTATGGGCTCTAGCATAGTTGATTAAGTTGTTGAACTCTTACAGTGGTAGACTAGCAGATGTAGGGGATGTAGGTGGTACTGTCTACCCGATCGTAAGGTGCTAACGCTTCTGAAAGACTATGTCTTGGTCATCCGTTTCTCAAACACCATGTAGCGCGAGAATCCCAACGGAGGAGATCGAGTCTTGTGGGGAAAGTGCGCAAACCTCTGCAGAGTGTATAAACTAATCATGGTTAGCCGTGTCCCCGGTTATGGACAACTTGAGTATCTAGTATCTGGATTATCATGTGAATCTCATCATGTTACTTTAATTAATTTTGTTGGGTTTAATGATGTTACTTAATTGGGATTGAGAATGCTGTCAACCATTCTCAATGTTCAACAACCACCATGATAGAAATTTATTCCTTTGCAGTACGGAAAAATTGGCTTTTCGCAAAACTGTAACCATAGAGCTTTCCACCAGCCAAATATGCATGTAGTATAGCATTATTCTGTTCATTACTCTCTATGTGTTACATTGCCAGCATATTCCATGTGCTGACCCGTTTTCGGGCTGCAACATTCATGTTGCAGACTTTTCAGACGACGAGTAAGGTGCCGTAGGTCGTGGTCTTATACTCAGTGATGCCGTTGGAGTTGATGGACTCGCTATTCTTCCAAGCCTTCCGCTGTTATCGTTATTAGATGGCCTTAAGCCATATTTATTGTAATAAGTTCTCTTTTGAGATATTCGATGTAATAAGTGTGTGATTGCTACTCTGTTATAAATCCTTCGAGTACTGTGCGTGTCAGCATTACTGATCCAGGGATGACACTGATGCACAGAGACTTGACCGTCTGAGGTCTGGTCGCTACAGAGAAATCAAACGGAGGAGATCGAGTCTTGTGGGGAAAAGTGTGCAAACCTCTGCAGAGTGTACAAACTAATCATGGTTAGCCGTGTCCCCAGTTATGGACATCTTGAGTATCTATTTCTTGGATTATCATGTGGATCTCATCATGTTACTTAATTTAATTTGATTGGGTTTAATGATGATACTTAATTGGGATTGAGTTGGAGGAACCTTCTCAATGTTTAACAACCACCTTGATAGTTAAATAAAATTTATTCCTTTGTTGTAGGGAAAAACTGGATTTATGCAAAACTGTAACCATAGAGCTTTCCACCAGCCATATATGCATGTAGTGATAGCCTTACTCTGTTCATTACTCTCTATGTGTTACATTGCCAGCATATTCCATGTGCTGACCCGTTTTCGGGCTGCAACGTTCATGTTGCAGACTTTTCAGACGACGAGTAAGGTGCCATAGGTCGTGGTCTTATACTCAGTGATGCCGTTGGAGTTGACGGACTCACTTTATCTTCCAAGCCTTCCGCTGTTATCGTATTTAGATGGCCTTAAGCCATATTTATTGTAATAAGTTCTCTTTTGAGACTATTCGGTGTAATAAGTGTGTGATTGCTACTTTGTTATAAATCCTTCAAGTACTGTGTGTGTCAGCATTACCGATCCAGGGATGACACTGATGCACAGAGATCGGACTGTTTGAGGTCTGGTCGCTACAAAGACATACCAAGTACCCATCACCAACTCATCTCCCTCACATTACATTATTTGCCATTTGCCTCTCATTTTCCTCTCCCCCACTTCACCCTTGCTGTTTTATTCGCCCTCTCTTTCCCAATCTCCTCTCTTTTTCACTTGACTTTTTTGTTTGCTTGTGTGTTGGATTGCTTGTCGCAATGGCGCAAGATAATACCAAATTGTGTGATTTTTCCAATACCAATAATAATGATGTCCTTAGTACTCCGATTGCTCCTCTTAATGATGTTGAGTCTTGTGAAATCAATGCTGCTTTGCTGAATCTTGTTATGAAAGATCAATTTTCTGGCCTTCCTAGTGAAGATGCCGCTACCCATCTAAACAACTTTGTTGATTTGTGTGAGATGCAAAAGAAGAAAGATACGGATAATGATATTGTTAAATTGAATTTATTTCCATTTTCACTTAGAGATCGTGCTAAAGCTTGGTTTTCGTCTTTGCCTAAGAATAGTATTGATTCATGGAATAAGTGCAAAGATGCTTTTATCTCTAAGTATTTTCCTCCTGCTAAGATCATCTCTCTTAGGAACGATATTATGAATTTTAAACAACTTGATCATGAGCATGTTGCCCAATCCTGGGAAAGAATGAAATTGATGATTCGCAATTGCCCTACACATGGTTTGAATTTATGGATGATCATACAAAATTGTTATGCTGGATTGAATTTTGCTTCTAGAAATCTTTTAGATTCGGCCGCAGGAGGCACTTTTATGGAAATCACCTTAGGGGAAGCTAATAAACTCCTTGATAACATTATGGCTAATTATTCTCAATGGTACACCGAAAGATCTACTAGTAAAAAAGTGCATGCTATAGAAGAAATTAATGTTTTGAGTGGAAAGATGGATGAACTTATGAAATTTTTTGCTACTAAGAATGCTCCTATTGATCCCAATGATATGCCTTTGTCTACTTTGATTGAGAATAATAATGAATCTATGGATGTGAATTTTGTTGGTAGGAATAATTTTGGTAACAATGCTTATAGGGGAAACTTTAATCCTAGACCGTTCCCTAGTAATTCCTCTAATAATTATGGAAATTCCTACAATAATTCTTATGGTAATTTTAATAAGATGCCCTCTGATTTTGAGAATAGTATGAAAGAATTTATGATCTCTCAAAAGAATTTTAATGCCTTGCTTGAAGAAAAATTGCTTAAAGTTGACGATTTGGCTAGGAACGTTGATAGACTTTCGCTTGATGTTGATTCTTTGAAACTTAGATCTATTCCACCTAAGCATGATATCAATAAGTCTCTCAAAACTATGAGAATTTCCATTGATGAGTGCAAAGAAAGAACCGCGAGATTGCGTGCTAAGAAAGATTGCTTTGTAAAAGCGTGTTCTTCTAGTTCCCATGAAAATAATGATGAAGATCTAAAAGTTATTGATGTGTCCCCTACTAAATCTTTGTTTTGCAATATGAATATTAATAATGATGGGACTGGAGATGAGTCAAGTTTAGTTAAAAGGTGTCCCAATGATTCGGAGTTTTTAGATCTTGATGCTAAATTTGGTAAAAGTGGGGTTGGTGAGGTCAAGACTTTAAATAGCATTGAACCCACTATCTTGGATTCCAAGGAATTTAATTATGATAATTGTTCTTTAGTAGATCGTATTTCCTTGTTGCAATCCGTGTTGAATTCTTCTCATGCTTATAGTCAAAATAAAGCTTTTACCAAACATATTGTTGATGCCTTGATGCAATCTTATGATGAAAAACTTAATTTGGAAGTTTCTATACCTAGAAAACTTAATGATGAGTGGGAACCTACTATAAATATTAAAATTAAAGATCATGAGTTCTATGCTTTGTGTGATTCGGGTGCTAGTGTTTCCACGATTCCGAAAACTTTATGTGATATTCTAGGTTTCCATGATCTTGATGATTGCTCTTTAAATTTGCACCTTGCGGATTCCACTATTAAAAAGCCTATGGGAAGAATCAATGATGTTCTTATTGTTGCAAATAGGAATTATGTGCCCGTAGATTTTATCGTTCTTGACATAGATTGCAATCTTTCTTGTCCTATTATTCTTGGTAGACCTTTCATTAGAACGATTGGTGCAATTATTGATATGAAGGAAGGGAACATTAGATTCCAATTTCCATTAAGGAAAGGCATGGAGCACTTTCCAATAAATAAAGTTAAATTACCTTATGAATCTATCATGAGAGCTACTTATGAATTGAGTGCCAAAGAGGGCACCACTTAGATCTATCCTCGCTTTTATGCCTAGCTTGGGCGTTAAACAATAGCGCTAGTTGGGAGGCAACCCAATTTTATTTTTGTTTTTTGTTTTTGCTTCTGTTTAGTAATAAATATTTCATCTACCTTCTGTTTAGATGTGTTTTTATGTTTTAATTACTGTTTGTGCCAAGTTAAACCTATAGGGTCTTCTTGGACGATAGTTATTTGATCTTGCTGAAAATTCCAGAAACTTTCTGTTCACGAAAACAATTGTTTAAACTCACCAGAACGTGATAAAATACTTATTCCAATTGCAGTAGATCAATAAACAAATTGTCTAGGTCGTCCTATTTTGGTAGAATTTTTTGAGTTCCAGAAGTTTGCGTTAGTTACAGATTACTACAGACTGTTCTGGTTTTGACAGATTCTGTTTTTCGTGTGTTGTTTGCTTATTTTGATGAATCTATGGCTAGTACAATAGTTTATAAACCATATAGAAGTTGGAATATAGTAGGTTTAACACTAATATAAATAAATAATGAGTTCATTACAGTACCTTGAAGTGGTGTTTTGTTTTCTTTCGCTAACAGAGCTTACGAGAATTTCTGTTAAGTTTTGTGTTGTGAAGTTTTGAAGTTTTGGGTAAAGATTTGATGGATTATGGAATAAGAAGTGACAAGATCCTAAGCTTGGGGATGCCCATGGCACCCCAAGATATTCAAGGATAACCAAAATCCTAAGCTTGGGGATGCCCCGGAAGGCATCCCCTCTTTCGTCTTCGTCTATCGGTAACTTTACTTGGAGCTATATTTTTATTCACCACATGATATGTGTTTTGCTTGGAGCGTCTTGTATGAAATTAGTCTTTGCTTTTTAGTTTACCACAATCATCCTTGCTGTACACACCTTTTGGGATAAACCCACATGATAGGAATTTATTAGAATACTCTTTGTGCTTCACTTATATCTTTTGAGCTAGATAGTTTTGCTCTATATGCTTCACTTATACTTTTTAGAGCACGGCGGTGGCTTAATTTTGGAGAAATTGTTGATCTCTCATGCTTCACTTATATTATTTTTAGAGTCTTTTAGAACAGCATGGTGTTTGCTATGGTTATAAAATTGGTCCTAAAGTGATGGGCATCCAAGTTGGGTATAATAAAAACTGTCATAGGAAGTGAATTGGATGCTATAATCAATTTGATTCTTGATAATTGTTTTGAGATATAGAGGTGGTAATATTAGAGTCATGCTAGTTGGCTGATTATGAATTTAAAGAATACTTGTGTTGAAGTTTGTGATTCCCGTAGCATGCACGTATGGTGAACCGCTTTGTGATGAAGTCGGAGCATAATTTATTTATTGATTGTCTTCATTATGAGTGGCGGTCGGGGACGAGCGATGGTCTTTTCCTACCAATCTATCCCCCTGGGAGCATGCGCATAGTACTTTGTTTTCAAAGACTTGTAGATTTTTGCAATAAGTATATGAGTTCTTTATGACTAATGTTGAGTCCATGGATTATACGCACTTCCACCCTTCCACCATTGCTAGCCTCTCTTGTGCCGCGCAACTTTCGCCGGTATCATACACCCAACTTATACCTTCCTCAAAACAGTCACCATACCTACCTATTATGGCATTTCCATAGCCATTCCGAGATATATTGCCATGCAACTTTCCACCGTTCCGTTTATTATGACACGCATCATCATTGTCATATTGCTCTTTGCATGATCATGTAGTTAACATCGTATTTGTGGCAAAGCTACCTTCATAATTTTCGTACATGTCACTCTTGGTTCATTGCATATCCCGGTACACCGCCGGAGGCATTCACATAGAGTCATATTTTGTTCTAAGTATTGTTGTAATTCTTGAGTTATAAATCAATAAAAGTGTGATGATCTTCATTATTAGAGCATTGTCCCAAGTGAGGAAAGGATGATGAAGACTATGATTCCCCCACAAGTCGGGATGAGACTTCGGACTTTATAAAAATAAAAGAGGCCAAAGAAGCCCACAAAAAAAGAGAAAAAAAATAGAAGAAAGAAAAAAAAGAAGAAAAAATAATAATGAGAAAAAAGAGATAAGGGGCAATGCTACTATCCTTTTTACCACACTTGTGCTTCAAAGTAGCACTATGATATTCATGATAGAGAGTCTCCTATGTTGTCACTTTCATATACTAGTGGGAATTTTTCATTATAGAACTTGGCTTGTATATTCCAATGATGGGCTTCCTCAAAATGCCCTAGGTCTTCGTGAGCAAGCAAGTTGGATGCACACCCACTTAGTTTCTTTTGTTGAGCTTTCATACATTTATAGCTCTAGTGCATCCGTTGCATGGCAATCCCTACTCACTCACATTGATATCTATTAACGGGCGTCTCCATAGCTCGTTGGTACGTCTAGTTGATGTGAGACTATCTTCTCCTTTTTTGTCTTCTCCACAACCATCATTCTATTCCACATATAGTGCTATGTCCATGGCTCACGCTCATGTATTGCATGAAAGTTGGAAAAGGTTTGAGATGACTAAAGTATGAAACAATTGCTTGGCTTGTCATCGGGGTTGTGCATGATTAAATACTTTGTGCGATGAACATAGAGCATAGCCAGACTATCTGATTTTGTAGGGATAACTTTCTTTAGCCATGTTATTTTGAGAAGACATGATTGCTTTATTAGTATGCTTGAAGTATTATTATTTCTTATGTCAATATGAATTTTTATTTTGAATCATTTGGATCTGAACATTCATGCCACAATAAAGAAAACTACATTGAGAATTATGCTAGGTAGCATTTCACATCAAAAATTCTGTTTTTATCATTACCTACTCGAGGACGAGCAGGAATTAAGCTTGGGAATGCTTGATACGTCTCCAACGTATCTACAATTTTTGATCGTTCCATGCTATTATATTACCCGTTTTGGATGTTTATGGGCTTTACTTTACACTTTTATATCATTTTTGGGACTAACCTACTAACCGGAGGCCCAGCCCGAATTGCTGTTTTTTTGCCTATTTCAGTGTTTCGAAGGAAGGAATATCAAATGGAGTCCAAATGGAATGAAACCTTTGCGAGCGATCTTTTTGGAACAAACGTGATCCAGAGGACTTGGAGTGGAAGTCAAGAAACAAACGAGGCGGCCACGAGGGTGGAGGGCGCGCCCCCTACTAGGCGCGCCCCCATGTCTCGTGGGCCCCTCGAGCGTCCACCGACCTACTTCTTCCTCCTATATATACCCATGTACCCCGAAAACATTATAAGCGACCACGAAAAACTATTTCCGCCGCCGTAACCTTCTGTATCCGTGAGATCCCATCTTGGAGCCTTCGCCGACGCTTCGCCGTAGGGGGAATCGATCACGGAGGGCTTCTACATCAACACCATAGCCCTTCCGATGAGTTGTGAGTAGTTTACCACAGACCTTTGGGTCCATAATTATTAGCTAGATGACTTCTTCTCTCTCTTTGAATCTCAATACAAAGTTCTCCTCGATCTTCTTGGAGATCTATTCGATGTAACTCTTTTTGCGGTGTGTTTGTCGAGATCCGATGAATTTTGGGTTTATGATCAAGTTTATCTATGAGAAATATTTAAATCTCCTCTGAATTCTTTTATGTGTGATTAGGTTATCTTTGCAAGTCTCTTCGAATTATCAGTTTGTTTGGCCTACTAGATTGATCTTTCTTGCAATGGGAGAAGTGCTTAGCTTTGGGTTCAATCTTGCGGTGTCCTTTCCCAGTGACAGCAGGGGCAGCAAGGCACGTATTGTATTGTTGGCATCGAGGATAAAAATATGGGGTTTATATCATATTGCATGAGTTTATCCCTCTACATCATGTCATCTTTCTTAATGCGTTACTCTGTTCTTTATGAACTTAATACTCTAGATGCATGCTGGATAGCGGTCGATGTGTGGAGTAATAGTAGTAGATGCAGAATCGTTTTGGTCTACTTGTCACGGATGTGATGCCTATATACATGATCATGCCTAGATAATCTCATAATTATTCGCTTTTCTATCAATTGCTCGACAGTAATTTGTTCACCACCGTAATACTTATGCTATCTTGAGAGAAGCTGCTAGTGAAACCTATGGCCCCCGGGTCTATCTTTTATCATATAAGCTTTCAATCTACTTTTATTTGCATCTTTTACTTTTCCAATCTATATCACAAAAATACCAAAAATATTATCTTATCATATTATCTCTATCAGAGCTCTCGCAAGTGGCCGTGAAGGGATTGACAACCCCTTTATTGCGTTGGTTGCGAGTTCTTGTTTGTTTGTGTAGGTGCGTGGGACTTTTGAGGAGCCTCCTACTGGATTGATACCTTGGTTCTCAAAAATTGAGGGAAATACTTACGCTACTGTGCTGCATCACCCTTTCCTCTTCAAGGAAAACCAACGCAAGCTCAAGATGTAGCAGGCTACACCAACTATAACCATGCGGTTCACTCGTTTACAACGAGGTATTACCAAACCTTTAGTGCCCAAGGATGGCACGGTCAGGTATGACAAAAAATTTAAGTTTGCAAACTTTGCAGCTGCTGGGGAGCCACAGGACGTGCTAGAAGCATTGCATGATAAAAATTGGAAAAATACTATGAGTATTGAGTATGATGCTTTAATGAAGAACAAAACTTGGCATCTAGTTCCACCAAAGCCAGGAGGGAATATCATACATTGTAAATGGGTATACAAAATTAAAAAGAAGGCAGATGGAACAATAGATAGATATAAAGCTAGGCTAGTAGCTAAGGGTTTTAAACAATGTTATGGCATTGATTATGAGGACACCTTCAGTCCAGTAGTGAAGGTTGCTACTATCAGACTTATTCTGTCTGTTGCTGTTTCCAGGGGATGGAACTTTCGCCAATTGGATGTTTAGAATGCGTTTCTACACGGCGTGCTCGAGGAAGAGGTCTATATGCGGCAACCACCAGGCTTTGAAAATAGCTCCAAACCTAACTATGTATGTAGGTTGGATAAAACCTTGTATGGTTTGAAACAAGCACCAAGGGCATGGTATTCAAGACCGAGCCTTAAGTTGCAGCAACTTGGATTTTGTCCATCAAAGGGAGATACTTCCTTGTTCTTCTTCAAAAAAGGAAAGGTGATCATATACATGCTGATTTATGTTGATGACATAATTGCAGCAAGCTCCTCACAAGATGCCACATTAGCCTTGCTAAGAAACTTAAAAAGTGAATTTGCATTAAAAGATTTGGGAGAATTGCACTACTTCTTAGGCATTGAAGTAAAGAAGGTGCAAGATGGCATTTTGCTCACTCAAGAGAAATATGCCTCTAATATTTAAGTCATGTAGGGATGAAGGATTGTAAACCTTCTAGTACACCTATGTCAACCACAGAAAAGTTTTCTGAATGAGGGTAAACTGCTAAGTCCAGAAGAGGGAACAAAATACCGAAGCATAGTTGGAGCACTTCAGTATCTTACACTAACAAGACCTGACATATCTTTTTCAGTTAATAAGGTTTGTCAGTTCTTGCATGCACCAACCTCTTTACATTGGACAACTGTGAAAATAATACTGAGATGTATTCGAGGAAGTATTGGAGTTGGACTAAGTATATGCAAGTCTCCATCAACTATAGTAAGTGCTAAATATATGCAAGTCTCCATCAACTATAGTAAGTGCTTTCTCTTATGCAAGTTGGGCAGGATGCCCAGATGATAGAAAGTCCACAGGGGGCTTTGCAGTGTTTCTTGGCTCCAACCTTGTATCATGGCAAGCAAAGAAACAAGCAACTATCTCACGATCCAGTACTGAGGCAGAATACAAGTCACTAGCAAATGCTACTGCAGAGGTAATGTGGGTGGAAACGCTACTTGATGATTTGGGTGTCTATAGACCACATGTGTCACACTTATGGTGTGATAATCTTGGAGGAACATATCTTTCTGCAAATCCTGTGTTTCATGCGAGAATAAAACACATAGAGATTCATTTTCATTTTGTTCGAGAAAGAGTTGGTCAGCAAAAGTTAGAGATAAAGTTTATTCCAAATGGAGATCAAGTGGTCGATGGTTTTACTAAACCACTACAAGTTCGACAGCTCCAAACCTTCAGAAACATCTAAACCTTGATGTGTTGAGATTGAGGGAGGATGTTAAATGATAGGCTTGTATTTATGTATTTGTGTAACGTGACATTTGTGTCACGATAGTGTATGCGTGCGTATTGTGTAAAACTAGGCAGGTTGTTAGAGTAGATATGATCTCATCTCATGTATAGCTTGGAGTATGGATCAAGACTACAAACAACCTGCCGATCTTGTAACTTGTTGAGCTATATAAACACGCACGCGTCCCTGCGGAAAGCATACGCTTCCACGCCTCTCCAAATTCTTTCACTCAGTAGTGAGAACCTCATTCCATCTACAGAGAGCAGCAGCTACCTCGCATCTCTAAGCAGGACATAAACCCTAACAAAACTCAAGAAACATTAGAAACGAAGCCCTCCCGCCGACAAGGGATGAGGTCCACCATGCCTCCATGGCCCTAAGACCACAGGAGACGAGGTAGACCAACGGAGACACCGACGGGAGGCACGAGAAACCCTAGCACGTCGGGTCTAGGTACAAGCGCTCGCCATTGTACAGGAGGCACGAGAAGATCTGACATCACCCTATTGTGGTTGCTAACCGGCAAGGTACGTCATCACAACAATATTCATACAAGTATATTGTAGAAAATGAAATTTTTATTGGAGATATTTTAGAAAACTATGCATTAATTTACCTTCTAAAATAGTTTAGGTTGTATCAGTGAAGACAACAAATGACGTCCAACTAGTGATCCATCAAATTAGCCAAGCGTGGTCCAAACTTGAATTTTATTTTGGCATGTCTGGATTGTTGGATCGTGTTTTATTTTGCTTCGTTGCATTGTTGAATTGTGATGAATTTGAGGGTTTAAATTTAAGAAGTGTGGCTGCCTCAGAGGCCATCCGACCCTTTCTATGGAAGCGTCCGGGTGTGCCTGTGGTGGGCAGATTTTTTCAAGTGAGTTGCATTTTCACCCATCCGACACAAAGCTGGCCAACCAGGCCCGGCGCGAGCACGCCGGCATGGCCTGGCATGGGCCAGACATGGCACATGCTAAACAGGATGTGCTTTGCACGCGACACATCTAGAGCCATGCCTGGGCCTGAAGGCTGGGCACGCGGACTGGCACGACACAGCCCGCCAGCCCAACAGGCTGGAAAATATGCAACCGAGAGATTGCTAAACAGGCCAACGTGCCGGCCGGAACGTCATGCCAGCTCTACTCCGGCGTGTACACCTAAAAAAAAGCTCTGCTCCAGTGTTTGGATTATACCTGAACATACCTCGGGCCGGGCCAGGCCAAGCCAAGCCCGACGAAAAAAACCCAGGCCCGGGCCTGGTTTTGGGCCCAAGCCCGGCCTGCATGCGTAAAAGGCCGTCGGGCCTCGGGCCAGGCCCCTTTAGGAAATCGTGAAAACAACGGGCCCGGGCCTGGCCTTCGGGCTCAAAATCTAGGCCCGGGAGCAGCATTGGGCCGGGCCAGGTCGGGCTTTTTCGGGCCGGGCCGTTCGGGTCGGGCTGCCCATGGCCATGACTAGTTTGGATTAAAGAAATAAAAGAGGTGTTTCTTATCCCATTGAGTGTTCCACGGCGGCGTGCCTCCATCCCCTCCGGCCTCTCACCCCGACCCCGGCGGCACCGGCGGCCGTAAGTTTCTTCCTCACCTCTTCCCTAGTTAATTTCTTCCCGATTTTCCGGATCCGCGACGTCGAAGGCTTCTTCCTCCCTCGGATTTCCGCTCAGTCCTCGGATTTCCCGTCGCTCCTCGGATCTCCCTGCAGTCCAAGTTCCGGCCGGTGTCGGAGACGAGACGGCCTATAGATATAGATGGAGGAGAGGGCGGAGGAGATCGATCTGAGCAAGCCGAGGCTGCGCGCGATGGGGAAAAAGTTACCCCCTTCTACTCCGACGGCGGGAAGGCGGCGCAAAGGTCCCTCCTTGGTCCCCCTCTCCGCCTGCAAGCGCCGGCGGACCCCTGAGGCAAGCGGCTGGGCTTCCCTCCCCACCGATGTAGTTCACCTCGTCACCAGCCGCCTGCTGGCCGGCGACGTGGTGGACTACATCGTCTTCCGGGCCGTCTGCTCCGGCTGGCGCAGCTGCACGAGCGACGCGCGCGACCCCACCCTGAGCAGACCGGACCTCTGGCCGCGCGGCTGGGTCGCCCTCTGCGACGGCGACGGGGTACGCCCGGACGACGCCGGCGAGATCGGCTTCTTCCACACGCGGACAGCCAGGCGCCTCCGCGTCCGCCTACCGGAGCTCCGGCGCCACAGGATCATCGGTTTCACCCGAGGACTGATCATTCTTCTGAACAAACGCACCGCCGCCGTCCGGGTGCTGCATCCCTTCACACGGGTCGTGGTCGACCTCCCGTCCCTCGTCCCCGTGTTCCACGACGCTGTCAGGAACCGGAACTCTGTGCTTGACATGAATGCCGCGGTCTGCAGCGCGTCCGCGACCTCCATTGCCGTGGTGGCATGGTTCCCGTGGACACATGTGGTGATCGGCGCCGAGGCTGGCCGCCCAACTTGGGAGGTCCTCCACCAAGGGCTCTTCCTTAAAAGCATCTTGCCCTTCCAAGGAAGGCTTTACGCGACGGTCGCCATGGGTGGCTCAAGGAAGATCATGCAGCTGTACCCGAGATCACCACATCCTGTGCTTGCTCGTGTTCCAAATGATTTTGGTGATCCGGGGCTATGTGGCTACTTCCTCGTGGAGTCCGGTGGGCGGGTGCTGCTTGCCGTCCACCATTTAACTGCACAACATTGTGGCACGGAGCCCTTTCAGCAACATGCCTATAAGCTATTTGCGTTGGACATCGACCGCGGTGAGCTGATCCCAGTGAACTGCCTCAGTGGCCACGCGCTGTTCCTCAGCAGGGATCGGTCCCTCTCTGTTTCAGCCAGGGACCTCCCTTCTGTGAACAGCAACTCCATTTACTTCTCTTTGCACCGTGACCCTGTTGTGGTGCACTCCGTAAGGACAGGTTTCTCTGAGCGGCTAGCAGTGTCATGCCAAATACATGACGGGAAGGATAGGATCCGACCCTCCGTGCGCCTTTCACCATTGCTGACCATCTTCTAACCTACTGCCATCCTCATGAGTGGTAAGTCTGTTTTTCTTAATTTTTCTTCTTTGCATGTGTCATGTGTGATACTACATTATGATTGTCTTCTCTTCCCCTATGAAGGACAAAAGGACTCATGTTTCACGAGTACCACTCTATACCTGAATCTTTCGAGGAACTGAGGAAGAACATCAAGGCAAAAGATTCTAAACTACGGATTCCTCGCGTTGCAGTTTGTTGATCCGAAGGAGGAAACAGAGTCACAGCACCTCACACTAGCCATTGAATAGTGAAGGTATAAATAATGCCAATAGACAGTTGATGCATAATTCCCTTGCTGGCTCAGTTGGGATCTTTGTGTGGCTAGGTCAATTCATTGGTGGCTCCCAACGCAATACGCACGAATCTTTTGTATTTGGTTAGGCAGCAGTTTGTCTATGCTATGCATATAGTGGTGGTTCATATCTGAGGTCTGGCGAATAGATTGGATCCGTCGAACATGGGCTCATTGCACCCTAAGGATATACACAATGTGAAAATTATCGGATTTACTTCCCCTTCAATCTGCATGCTGTTTAGGATCAAATTGCATATGATGTTTGTACTTGAATGAGGCAACTTGCGACTAGCAGAATCCTACTAATGTAGGAACAGTGTCTCTGTTATCAGCATTTATGGTCTTATTTTGATGTTTTCAAACCATATAGCCTTATCTTTTTCTGTATGTGGATAACAATGCTAAGTTGTGGAAACATATGCAGAAGGGCGAAAAATCTGGTGTTTGTTTGGATTCTTGAGACATCATCATGCTTGACTATGATTATGTTCAAATATATCTGGTGTTAGGATAAGGAAAAGAAATCCAACCTCAACACAATCTAAAGGTGTGCTGTTCTCATGAAGAGCTGTTGTATTTTACCATGTACAGTAGCTATTTATGTTGTAACCTGTAGCACAACTTGTCTTGGTTACTGACGGTGCTAAAGGAAAAATGTGATGCTTAGACTTGTGCCCAGCAATATGGCTAGTACCAGACCATTCAAACCGAGAAAGGGACAGGTGCCCTCAAGCCAAATTGGGCTGGAGTATGCGCAACCTTAAAGGCCCTATTTGTTCCAACTTCAATTGGATTCCAAACACCTCTGGATTCACTTAGTGGCATAAGATTCTGTTTGTTTCAGCTTTGATTGGTGTCGAATCACCTGTAGATTCACTTCAGTGGTGAACCTGATTCTGATTCTATGAATCAGCCTCACCACCGAAGGCCCCATTTGTTTTAGCTTTAGAGACCAGATTCATCTTTGCCTTGCCTGTGAAGCTGAATCTGGAATTTGAAACAAAACTATTTCGAATCAGCTTTGCCAATGAAGTCAACATTGCTAGTGAAACTGAATCTAGAGTCTGAAACAAACAGCTATTTGGTTATTTTAGCTCCGTGAGTAGCATCTATTTTTTTTTTCAAAAGACCGTGACAACGCACGGACGTTCTACTAATATTGATAGTTGGAACCATTGTTCCTCATCGCCTTGTCGACAACATCCTCACATTGGCCTTCCCCTGCATCCAATTCGTCCGCACCATGCCCCCCCCCCCCCCCCCCCCCCCCCCCCCCCCACACACACACACAGGCTTGCCTCTCCGCTTGCCTCGCGCGGTCGTTTAAAACTCTAAAACAACGCATCTTCAAGATGGTTTGTTCCATTGGAAATGTTTATTATGAGATGGCTCTTATTGTCACTTGTCAGTGTGCTCGGATTAGCACAAATAACCTTTTCTTTTTGATAGCTGGATTTTGGAATAAAAAAGATGGTGCGTTTGGATTTGATCTAAGAAGTAGATGGCCAATGATTTGGATGCTTGTAGAAGTTGCTTCCACAGTTGGGCTTGCTACGTAAAACAACCCCGTAGCCAAGTTAATCACAACACTCCATAAATTCTCTGAAAATAGCTGCCTTCCAGAAGAAATTAAGAAGAGCTGTTCGACAGCGATCCTTACCTATCAATTCATGGAATACGAGTTTGATGTTGTGTTGTAAAAGAAATCTTCCGAGAAATGGAAGACAGGTAGAGTATATATTAGTTAGAATGTTAGGCCCTGGTAGCAGGAACGGTTTTGCTTAAGTGTTCATCCAACACCAATACTCAAAGTAATCGCACATATTACAATAAGTGTTAGGCACGATCACACGTTACCAGTCCCCTACATCTCTCCCGCCCGAGGTGGACTACTCGCGCACATGAGAAGGATCACAAAAACACAAAGATCAATAAACGGAAATCATCTCGATAGTATTGTACTCCCTCCGTTCTTAAATATAAGTCTTTTTAGAGATTCCACTACAAACTACATACGGATGTATATAGACGCATTTTAGAATGTAGATTCACTCATTTTGATCCGTATGTAGTCCATAATGTAATCTCTAGAAAGACCTATATTTAGGAACGAAGGTAGTAGTAGTTACAACAAGATGAATTATTATCTTTACCCCGATCTCCGAGTCAAAGTATGAATAGAGATTACAAATATCTAATCTCACAAGAAACACAAAGATCGATAAAACGGAAATCATCTCGATAGTATTGTAATAGTTATAGTCGATCTTGTTGATGGCGGAACAATAATTCTAAAGCTACGGATTTGTTATACGGACCCCCGCCCCCTACCAGCTAATTCTCTCGGACCCCTGAGTTTCACGAGGCACTAGTAGAAAACAAGGCTTTGGTCCAAGCCTGAAAAGGGCATTAATCCCGGTTCCCGAACCGGGATTAATGGGTGCATCAGTCCCGGTTCGTGAGGCCAGGGCGCCGGCTAGGCCTTGGGGGCCATTGGTGCCGGTTTGTCTGACCCCATTGGTCCCGGTTTCAGTCACGTACCGGGACCAATGGCCTCGCTCCTGGCCCACAACCTTTAGTCCCGGTTTGTGGCTGGAACCGGGACAAATGTGGTCCTTTAGTCCCGGTTCTAGCCACAAACCGGGACTAAAGAGAAGCCTATATATATTGCCCGCGCGCTCAGCTCAGCTCACTGCTCTGTTTTTTTGGGAGAGGTGTGTGAGAGGTGTGTTGTGCTCTAGCTCACCTCCTATGCAGATGAGGTGTTCGATGAAATGCCCGAGCCACACTTAAGCTTTCTCCTCTCGAAGCTCCTTGTCCAAACTCCATTTTCCTCAAGATTTGTCTAGGTTTGGCGGTCTGTCCTGTCCCGTCCCCGTCCTCACCGCCGTCGATCGCCCGCGCCGATCTCGTCGCCGGCACCACCGTGATGAGCCTCTTGTTCTTATCTTCTTTCTAAAAGAAAAAAGTTCTTACTTGTATGATTTAGATAGATACTTGTGTAATTTTCTTACTTTTATTATCGTTTGTTATTATATAGTGCGATGGTTTTGGTATCTGCCTCCATCGGCCCTCGTCCTGTCTATGATTCGGATGTGGTATATATTATCTTTTATAACTATTTGGTTCATTTAGTTTTTATGACAATTATGCCGACCAACGTGACATAGATGTTTTTATCTAGGAGGTATGTGAACCGGAAATTCCAACCGACCCTATTGTAGAGAGGTTAAATTTAGTTGAAGAAGAAAACAATTACCCGAAGAAAAAATTGAAAAGAATTGAGGAGGAGAAGATGAGATTGGAGTTGCATGTTGCGGATGTCGTCGATGATCACAAGATCAAGATGGATGCAATGCGCTTGAAGATTAGAAAGATTAGAAAATATGCCATTCATACCGAGGCTTGGTATCATTATGTCGTTGGATCAATTGTTACCTTAGTTGCGATTATGATCGCATTTGTTGTTGCATTGAAATGTTTTACATAGTTTCAATGTATGGTTTAATTGGATGCTCTAGAGAGCTATATATATGTTGTTCAATGAGAACTATATATGTATGAACTTTATGTATTTATTTTTTCAGTAATAACATTTGATCACTACTGTACTTTGGTTTTAATGTGATGATGCACTTCTATTAATTTGGTCACTTCTGTATTCATGATGTTCTGTAATGGTTTTTGACACACTTAATTACATATAATGCACGCAGATGAACCGGCAATGGATGTATGGTGATAGACGCACCTCCGAGTACATTAAGGGCGTGCATAATTTTCTCGACGTGGCTGAGGCAAACAAGCAGAATGGTTTTATGTGTTGTCCATGCCCTATATGTGGGAATACGAAGTCTTACTCTGACCGGAAAATCCTTCACACCCACCTGCTTATGAAGGGTTTCATGCCACACTATATTGTTTGGACCAATCAAGGAGAAAGAGAGGGGTTATGATGGAAGACAACAAAGAAGAAGAGGATGATGACAACTATGTGCCCCCTGAATACGGTGATGCTGCAACGGGGGAAGCTGAAGATCAAGAGGAACCAGATGATGTGCCCGATGATGATCTTCGCCGGATCATTGTTGATGCAAAGAGACAATGCAAACATGAAAAGGAGAAGTTGAAGTTCGATCGCATGTTAGAGGATCACAAAAAAGGGTTGTACCCAAATTGCGAAGATGGCAACACAAAGCTCGGCACCACACTGGAATTGCTGCAGTGGAAGGCAGACAATGGTGTATCTGACAACAGATTTGAGAAGCTACTGGAAATATTGAAGAAGAAGCTTCCAAAGGATAACGAATTGACCGACAGTATGTACGGAGCAAAGAAGGTTTTGTGCCGTCTAGGATTGGAGGTGCAGAAGATACATGCATGCCCTAATGATTGCATCCTCTACCACGGTGCGTACGAGGATTTGAACGCATGCCCGGTATATGGTGCATTGCGGTATAAGATCAGACGAGATGACCCTGGTGATGTTGAGGGCGAGCGGCCCAGGAAGAGGGTTCCTGCCAAGGTGATGTGGTATGCTCCTATAATACCATGGTTGAAACGTCTGTTCGGAAACAAAGAGCATGCCAAGTTGATGCGATGGCACAAAGAGAACCATAAGAAAGACGGGAAGTTGAGAGCACCCGCTGACGGGTCGCAGTGGAGAAAAATCGAGAGAAAGTGGGGGACTTTGCAGGTGACACAAGGAACGTATGGTTTGGTTTAAGCACGGATGGCATTAATACTTTTGGGGAGCAGGGCAGCAATCATAGCACCTGGCCCATGACTCTATGTATCTATAACCTTCCTCCTTGGTTGTGCATGAAGCGGAAGTTCATTATGATGCCAGTTCTCATCCAAGGCCCTAAGCAACCCGGCAACGACATTGATGTGTACATAAGGCCATTAAATGAAGAACTTTTACAGCTGTGGAATGGAAAAGGTGTACGTGTGTGGAATGAGCAAGACCAGCAGGAATTTGACCTACATGCGTTGTTGTTTGTAACCATCAATGATTGGCCTGCTCTCAGTAACCTTTCAGGACAGACAAACAAGGGATACCATGCATGCACACACTGTTTAGATGACACCGAAAGTATATATTTGGACAAATGCAGGAAGAATGTGTACCTGGGGCATCATCGATTTCTTCTGACCAACCATCAATGTCGAAAGAAATGCAAGCATTTCAAAGGCGAGGCAGATCACCGGAAGAAGCCCGCTATCCGTACTGGTGATCACATACTTGCTATGGTCAATGATTTACAAGTAATCTTTAGAAAGGGTCCCGGCGGACTATCTGTTCCGAATGACGCGGAGGGACGCGCATCCATGTGAAAGAAGAGATCTATATTTTGGGACCTACCCTACTGGAAAGACCTAGAGGTCCGCTCTGCAATCGACGTGATGCACGTGACGAAGAATCTTTGCCTGAACCTGCTAGGCTTCTTGGGCGTGTATGGGAAGACAAAAGATACACCGGAGGCACGGGAGGACCATCAACGTGTGCACGAAAAAGACGGCATGCCTTCAAAGCAGTATGAAGGTCCTGCCAGCTACGCTCTTACCAAAGAAGAGAAGGAAATCTTCTTTGAATGCATGCTCAGTATGAAGGTCCCGTCTGGCTTCTCGTTGAATATAAAGAGAATAATAAATATGGCGGAGAAAATGTTTCAGAACCTAAAGTCTCATGTCTGCCACGTGATTGTGACGCAACTGCTTCCGGTTGCATTGAGGGGGCTTCTACCGGAAAACGTTCGATTAGCCATTGTGAAGCTATGTGCATTCCTCAATGCAACCTCTCAGAAGGTGATCGATCCAGAAATCCTACCAAGGTTAAGGAGTGATCTGGCGCAATGTCTTGTCAGTTTTGAGCTGGTGTTCCCACCATCCTTCTTCAATATCATGACGCACGTCCTAGTTCATCTAGTCGATGAGATTGCCATTCCGGGCCCTGTATTTCTACACAATATGTTCCCCTTTGAGAGGTTCATGGGTGTCTTAAAGAAATATGTTTGTAACCGTGCTAGGCAAGAAGGAAGCATCTCCACGGGCCATCAAATAGAGGAGGTCATTGGGTTTTGTGTTGACTTCATTCCTGATCTTAAGAAGATTGGTCTCCCTCAATCGCGTTATCAGGGGAGACTGACTGGAAAAGGCACACTAGGAGCAGACTCAATAATATGTAGGGACGGGCATTCTTGGTCTCAAGCACACTACACGGTTCTACAGAATTCTACCTTTGTGACCCCGTATGTCAATGAACACAAGAATATTCTGCGCTCCAAACACTCGGAGCAATGTGACGACTGAATTACATGTGAACACAGCAGGACTTTCGGTAGTTGGTTGCAAACACGTCTCATGGGTGACAACGTTGTTTCTGATGAGATGTACTCGTTGGCCAAGGGATCATCTTCGACTGTATTAACTTACAAAGGGTACGAGATAAATGAGAATACATTTTACACGATCACCCAAGATCAAAAGAGCACCAACCAAAACAGTGGTGTCCGCTTTGATGCAGCAACCAAGAGGGGGAAGGACACATATTATGGTTACATAGTGGACATATGGGAACTTGACTATGGACATGATTTTAAGGTCCCTTTATTTCAGTTCAAATGGGTCAATCTGTCAGGAGGCGGAGTACAGGTAGACCCACAGTACGGAATGACAACAATGGATCTGAACAATCTTGGGTACATAGACAAACCATTCGTCCTAGCCAATGATGTGGTGCATGTTTTCTATGTGAAGGACATGTCTACCAAACCGAGAAAAGGAAAATATAAAGAAGCGAATACATCATACGATGAGCTAAAGCGCCACATAGTTCTTTCAGGAAAAAGAGACATCGTGGGAGTGGAGGGCAAGACAGACATGTCTGAAGATTATGAAAAGTTTCATGAAATTCCTCCCTTCAAAGTCAAGGCTGACCCAAGCACCCTGTTAAACGATGAAGATTATCCATGGTTACGGCGCAATAAGCAAAGGACACAAGCGAAGAAAAAGTGAAGACTTTCTCTCCACAACTATTATGATGATGCATTTGATCTAGAATATCACTACAGTTACATGTGAAGAAATGAAATGCCTTTTGTAACAGATGACTTTTCGTATGAAACCCTGATACTTCGAAAGAGATTGTCCATTTTGCACACCAAGTGCATCCAGCTTTTGCCGTAACCCTCTAAACTTTTTAGCACATGCTATGTGGGTCAAATGATGATACCATGCCAACTTTCAACCTTTTCAGAGTTCATTTGTAGTGCTTTTCAATTGCAGGGTCATTTAGCTCAAAAAATCAGTAAATGCATGAAAAATACCAAATGAAGTCAGAAAAGGTTGGAAATTAATGATGTGGCTTTGAATGGTGCATTTTGAACACACAAAAATTCTGGAGTTCAAATAAGTTAAAAAAATGAAACCCCTTTTGTAACAAATGAGTTTTCGTATGAAACCCTAATACTTCGAAAGAGATTGTCCATTTTGCACACCAAATGCATCTAGCTGTAGGATCGAAAGTATGTCTAGAGGGGGGTGATTAGACTACTTGACCAAATAAAAACCTAGCCTTTTCCCAATTTTAAGTATTGGCAGATTTTAGCAACTTATCACAAGTCAAGCAATCAACCTACACATGCAAATCTAAGAGTATAGCAGCGGAATGTAAATCATTGCACATGAAGGTAAAGGGAGGAGTTTGTAGGGAGCAAAATGTAGACACAGAGATTTTTGGCGTGGTTCCGATAGGTGGTGCTATCGTATATCCACGTTGATGGAGACTTCAACCCACGAAGGGTAACGGTTGCGCAAGTCCACGGAGGGCTCCAGCCGCGAAGGGTCCACGAAGAAGCAACCTTGTCTATCCCACCATGGCCATCGCCCACGAAGGACTTGCCTCACTTGGGTAGATCTTCACGAAGTAGGCGATCTCCTTGCCCGTACAAACTCCTTGGTTCAACTCCACAATCTTGACGGAGGCTCCCAAGTGACACCTAACCAATCTAGGAGACACCACTCTCCAAAAGGTAATAGATGGTGTGTTGATGATGAACTCCTTGCTCTTGTGCTTCAAATGATAGTCTCCCCAACACTCAAATCTCTCTCACTGATTTGGATTTGGTGGAAAGATGATTTGAGTGGAAAGCAACTTGGGGAAGGCTAGAGATCAAGATTCTTGTGGTTGGATTGGAATATCTTGGTCTCAACACATGAGTAGGTGGTTCTCTCTCAGAAAATGAATGGTAGAAGTGTAGGCACGTTCTGATGGCTCTCTCCACGAATGGAGGTTGGGTGGAGGGGTCGATAACCCACAAGTATAGGGGATCGCAAAAGTTTTCGAGGGTAGAGTATTCAACCTAAATTTATAGATTCGACACAAGGGGAGCCAAAGATTATTTGAAGGTATTAGCAGCTGATTTGTCAATTCAACCACACCTGGAGATTAATTATCTACAGCAAAGTGACCAGTAGCACAGTAATATGATAGTTTTGATAGTAGTGAAAGCAGCAATAGTAACAGTAACAGTGATAGCAGTATTTTGTAGCAAGTGTAATAGTGGCAGTAACAGTAGTAACTTAGCAAGATCAATATAGGACAAATTCGTAGGCATTGGATCGGTGACTTGTTGGATGATATTCATCATGAGACAATTATAATCTAGGGCGATACAGCACTAGCTCCAGTTCGTCGATATAATGTAGGCATGTATTCCGTAAATAGTCATATGTGCTTTATTAAAAGAACTTGCATGCAATCTTTTGTCCTACCCTCCCGTGGCAGCGGGGTCCATATTGGAAACTAAGGGATATTAAGGCCTCCTTTTAATAGAGAACCGGAACAAAGCATTAACACATAGTGAATACATGAACTCCTCAAACTACGGTTATCACCGGAAGAAGTCCCGGTTATTGTCACTCCGGGTTACCGGATCATAACATGTAGTAGGTGACTATAACGTGCAAGATCGGATCTAGAACATGGATATAATGGTGA
Organism: Aegilops tauschii subsp. strangulata; assembly: GCF_002575655.3. Taxonomy (NCBI): domain Eukaryota; kingdom Viridiplantae; phylum Streptophyta; class Magnoliopsida; order Poales; family Poaceae; genus Aegilops; species Aegilops tauschii. The sequence continues at coordinate 76,080,978 of NC_053041.3, forward strand.
TAACATAAACAGTTCAGATCTGAGTTCATGGCACCCGGGCCCAAAGTGACAAGCATTAAGCATGGCAAAGTCATAGCAACATCAATCTAAGAACATAGTGGATACTAGGGATCATGCCCTAACAAAACTAACTCGATTACATGATGAATCTCATCCAACTCCTCACCGACCAGTGAGCCTACGAAGGAATTACTCACTCCCAGTGGGGAGCATCATGGAATTGGCGATGGAGAAGGGTTGGTGATGACGAAGAACGAAGATCCCCCTCTCCGGAGCCCCAAATGGACTCCAGATCTGCCCTCCCGAGGAAGAACAGGGCTTGGCGGCAGCTCCGTCTCGTGGATCGTGACAATTCTTTCTCCCTGATTTTTCTCCGAAAATATGATTTCATAGCGTCAGAATCAGGGTCTGCGGGGCCACCAGGTGGGGACAACCGACCTGGGCGCGCCAGGAGAGGGGGGCGCGCCCTAGTGGGTTGTGCCCACCTAGGTGCCCCTCTCCGGCAGGTCTTGGCTCCAGAACTTCTTACTATTGATATAAAAATTCCTCGCAAAGTGTCATTCCATTCCGAGAACTTTTATTTCTGCACAAAAACAACACCATGGTAGTTCTGCTGAAAACAGCGTCAGTCCGGGGTTAGTTTCATTCAAATTATGCAAATTAGAGTCCAAAACAAGAGGAAAAGCGTTAGGAAAAGTAGATATGTTGGAGACGTATCAACTCCCCCAAGCTTAAACCTTTTCTTGTCCTCAAGCAATTCAGTTGATAAACTGAAGTGGAAAAGAAAAACTTTTAAGAACTCTTTTGCTCTTGTTTGCATAAATAAGCTTAAACCGCACCCAGGTTTTCAGCCAACATTATAACTAACCATGTCGTCAATAACTCTTAAAGATTATAATGATTCATAACAATGACATAATCAGCTAGCGAGCAATAATAAGATATCTCAAACGGCAACACGTTGTCAAAACAACCATGATATAATATGTCAATAGTGGTATCTCGCTAGCCCTTTCTGAGACCGCAAAACATAAATGCAGAGCACCTCCAAAGTTCAAGCAGCGACTAAACATTGTAATTCATGGTAGAAAAAAATCTAGTCATGATGCACCCAACATTAGCTACACACAATGCATAAATCATGACAGCTGTGCTCTACTCAGTTTCTGGCGCTTGTTTTAGAAGGTGGTGACACAACATAAAAGTAAATAGATAGTCCCTTCGCAGAGGGAAGCAGCGATTTGCAGAGGTGCCAGAACTCAATTTTTAAAACAGAGGTAAATGATTATTTTGGGACATGCACCCTTCTTATTCACTTCACGACCATCAGTTATCAACATCTTCCATGCTAAACACACTAGTGGCAGTTCCCAAGCGATAAAAGTAAAGGTTTTGACTCCAGTGGGAGTTTTTGTTTGATTATTCAAGAGATTAACTCTTTTTGTATTTTGCAGTTTGGGACTGGGCATCCCTATTACCGCCCTTTTCTCGTGCGATGGCGAGTGAATAAACACTCGACCTGAGAATAACCAGCTTAACATGGAAGATACCGACCACCTCTTGTCGTTCCATGAACGATTCAGGAACACAAAAAGGATAACTTTTAGAAGTTTTTAGAGGTGGCACATGCAAATTTACTTAGGACGGCAGGGTAATACCGCATATAGGTAGGTATGGTGCACTCATCTGGAATAACTTTTGGGTTCAAGGTTTTTGATGTACAAGCAGAATTCCCACTTAGTACAGGCGAAGGCTAGCAATTAGATTGAGAAGCGGCCAACTAGAGAGCAACAACCGTCATAACCATGCATTATGCATAAGTAACATTGGACACTAGCATGAGTAGGATATGATTACCATGAACATAAATATCATAGAGGCTATGTTGGTTTTGATTCAACTACATGCATGAACATGTGCCAAGTCAAGCCACTCGAACATTCAGAGGAGGATACCATATCATCATACTACATCACAATCATTTTAACTCTATGTTGATATCCAAGATAAATCATTATCAACTCCCAGCTACTTATGCATGACATGAGAAACTATAATCTCTAATTATCATTGCAAACATGTTTAATCATAATGGGCTGAATCATGGATACTAGGTTAAACATATTTACACACACAGAACAAGTCGAGTTCATACCAGTTTCTCTCTGCCATGGCCATTTCATCGATTGTCGTCATTATTGCCTTTCACTTGCACGACCGAATGATATGAAAATAATAATAGTATAAGAGTGCCGTGGACTAAGCTGGAATCTGCAAACATTTTATTCAACGGGAGAAGACAAGGTAAATGTGCTCTTTATTAGTTCAACAATTATTCATATGAGATCCACTCAACATTTTGTTGGATCGAAAGTATGTCTAGAGGGGGGGAGTGATTAGACTACTTGACCAAATAAAAATCTAGCCTTTTCCCAATTTTAGTTCTTGGCAGATTTTAGTAACTTTACACAAGTCAAGCAATCAACCTACACATGCAATTCTAAGAGTATAGCAGTGGAATGTAAATCATTGCATATGAAGGTAAAGGGGAGGAGTTTGGTGGGAGCAAATGCAATGTTGACACGAAGATTTTTGGCGTGGTTCCGATAGGTGGTGCTATCGTACATCCATGTTGATGGGGACTTCAACCCACGAAGGGTAACGGCTGCGCGAGTCTGATAACCCACAAGTATAGGGGATCAATTGTAGCCTCTTTCGATAAGCAAGAGTGTCGAACCCAACGAGGAGCTAAAGGTAGAACAAATATTCCCTCAAGTTCTATCGACCACCGATACAACTCTACGCACGCTTAACGTTCGCTTTACCTAGAACAAGTATGAAACTAGAAGTACTTTGTAGGTGTTGTTGGATAGGTTTGTAAGAATATAAAGAGCACGTAAATAAAAACCAGGGGCTGTTTAGGTAAAGAAGCAATAAAGTTAGTATCGCGAGTATGGAAAAGTGGTGGTAGGAGTTGCGAAATTGTCCCTAAGCAATTGACTACTTTACTAGACCGATAGCAAGTTTTATGTGGGAGAGGCCACTGCTAGCATGTCATCCCTGACTTGGAATTCTATGCACTTATGATTGGAACTATTAGCAAGCATCCGCAACTACTAACGTTCATTAAGGTAAAACCCAACCATAGCACTAAGATATATTGGTCCCCCTCAATCCCGTATGCATCAATTTCTATGCTAGGTTGAAGCTTCTGTCACTCTTGCCCTCCAATACATAGTCCTATCAACATACAACTAACCCTATGGTGTGATCCACGCATGTGCTCATATGATGGGCACCAAAGGACAACAACATAACCACAAGCAAATTGTACCAATCATAGCAATTCACCAATTACTGATAGGACAACCAAAATCTACTCAGACATCATAGGATGGCAACACATCATTGGATAATAATATGAAGCATAAAGCACCATGTTCAAGTAGAGGGTACAGCGGGTTGCGGGAGAGTGGACCACTGTAGATAGATGGGGGAAGGTGATGGAGATGTTGGTGAAGATGATAGAGGTGTTGGTGTAGATCATAGTGATGATGATGGCCCCGACGGTGTTCCGGCGCCACCGGGAGAGAGGGGGAGAGAGCCCCCTTCTTCTTCTTCTTCCTTGATCTTCTCCCCAGATGGGAGAAGGGTTTCCCCTCTGGTCCATGGTCTCCATGGCGTGGGGCGAGAGCCCCTCCGAGATTGGATCTGTCTCTCCGTCTCTCTCTGTTTCTGCGTTCTGGCCTTTCACCGTTTCTTATATTCCCGGAGATCCGTAACTCCGATTGGGCTGAATTTTGGACACAATCTCACTACAAAAAAAAGACACACCCGTGACATTTTGGGCCGAACGAATTTTTTTCCTGTCATACTTATGACACTTCTATGACGATAATTGTGACAAAACCCGGTATCATCATAGATGTGGTGGGCTCCTACTTCTATGACAAAAAATCATGACAGAAAATGGGCTTTTCGTCCTGGGCGGGCCAGAGACGCAGCTGCATGACATTCTTTGGGCCGCCCATGACGGAAAAAACCGTGGTAGAAGCGAGGGCGAGGAAAATTTCGGCGAGTTCCCGGTTACGGTGGGTGGCCGGGGGCCGAGCGATGCGCGTTTCTCTCGTACACGTACGCGCGTGTGTGCGAGGCGTTGGGCTCTAACTGAACCCGAGCGAGGCGTTGGGCTCTAACTGAACCCGAGCGATTGCACTAGCTACGTTACTGAACCCGAGTGATTCCTTCGCTACTCCTGCTAACTAAAGCCGATCGATGCTGCCTCTGGATGAACAGTGAGCGTTTGTTGGGGGGTTTGGATGAACAGTGAGCATTGCAGGGGGGGCGTTTGGATGAACAGTTCCCGGTGGGGGTAGATGAACAGGACCCCGTGGTGTTGCCTTTGGATGAACAGGACCCCGATCGATCGAGCCGGTTGGGGCTAGATGAACAGGACCCCGTGGAGGGCTGGATGAACAGGACGACCCCGTGGAGGGATGGATGAACAGTAGACGGTGGAGGGGTGGATGAACAGTAGCCCGTGGAGGGGTGGTTGAACAGGAGCCCGTGGAGAGGGGTGGTTGAACAGTAGCCGGTGGAGTAGCGCGCGGTGGAGGCAGGATGAACAGGAGCCCGTGGATGAACAGTCGCATGTGGAGGCTGGAGGAGGTTGATGGTGGATGAACAGTAGCCCGTGGAGGCTGGAGGAGGTCGACGGTGGAGATGAACAGTATCCCGTGGAGTCTGGTTTTGCGGTACGCCACACCCCTCCCGATGAACAGGACCCCCATTTCGACCATGGCGCTCCAACACAAGTCCGTTTCCTCCATTTTACGGTACGCCACACCCCCTCCCGATCAACAGGACCCCATTTCGACCGTAGGAGGTCCAAGACAAGTCCGTTTCCTCCGTTTTGCGGTACGCCAGACCCCTCCCGATGAACAGGATCTCGTTTCGAACGTGGTCGGTCGAACACAATGCCGTTTCCTCCGTTCCGCGGTATGTTAGGCCTCGTTTCCATCGGCTGTTCCGTCCAAGCCCTCCCAATGAACACGACGGCGCATTCCGTTCCGACCCAGCCGGTTGGCTCCCCATGAACACGATGACGACGCAGTTTCTTTGTTCTGACCCAGCCATGTACATGAGCCCTGACCATACGTATGCGCGAGTAGGCGTTCGAGACCCCGCCCGTATGTACGTACGTGGCCGTATATACTTTCTTGCACCCTGGCCGCTGTACGTACGTGTACATGCTACGTGCGTGATACGTCTCCAACGTATCTATAATTTTTGATTGTTCCATGCTATTATATTACCTGTTTTGGATGTTTATGGGCTTTACTTTACACATTTATATCATTTTTGGGACTAACCTACTAACCGGAGGCCCAGCCCGTATTGCTGTTTTTTTTGCCTATTTCAGTATTTTGAAGAAAAGGAATATCAAACGGAGTCCAAACGGAATGAAACCTTCGGCAGTGTGATTTTTGGAACGAACATGATCCAGAGGACTTGGAGTGCACGTCAAGAAGCGATCGAGGAGGCCACGAGGGTGGAGGGCGCGCCCTTCCCTGGTGGGCGCGCCCCTCTGTCTCGTGGGCCCCTCGGGCATCCACCGACCTACTTCTTCCTCCTATATATACCCACGTACCCCGAAAACATCAGAGGTGACCACGAAAAACTATTTCCACCACCATAACCTTCTGTATCCGCGAGATCCCATCTTGGAGCCTTGGCCGGCGCTCCGCCGGAGGAGCAATCGACCATGGAGGGCTTCTACATCAACACCATAGCCCCTCCGATGAGTTGTGAGTAGTTTACCACAGACCTTCGGGTCCATAGTTATTAGCTAGATGGCTTCTTCTCTCTCTTTGAATCTCAATACAAAGTTCTCCTCAATCTTCTTGGAGATCTATTCGATGTAACTCGTTTTGCGGTGTGTTTGTCGAGATCCGCTGAATTGTGGGTTTATGATCAAGTTTATCTATGAGAAATATTTGAATCTCCTCTGAATTCTTTTATGTGTGATTAAGTTATCTTTGCAAGTCTCTTCGAATTATCAGGTTGGTTTGGCCTACTAGATTGATCTTTCTTGCAATGGGAGAAGTGCTTAGCTTTGGGTTCAATCTTGCGGTGTCCTTTCCCAGTGATAGCAGGGGCAGCAAGGCACGTATTGTATTGTTGCCATCGAGGATAAAAAGATGGGGTTTATATCATATTGCATGAGTTTATCCCTCTACATCATGTCATCTTTCTTAATGCGTTACTTTGTTCTTATGAACTAAATACTCTAGATGCATGCTGGATAGCGGTCGATGTGTGGAGTAATAGTAGTAGATGCAGAATCGTTTCGATCTACTTGTCACAGACGTGATGCCTATATACATGATCATGCCTAGATAATCTCATAATTATTCGCTTTTCTATCAATTGCTCGACAGTAATTTGTTCACCCACCGTAATACTTATGCTATCTTGTGGAGAAGCCACTAGTGAAACCTGTGGCCCCCGGGTCTATCTTTTATCATATAAGTTTGCTATTTACTTTTATTTGCATCTTTACCTTTCCAATCTATATTATAAAATACCAAAAATATATTTATCTTATCATATTATCTCTATCAGATCTCACTTTCGCAAGTGGCCTTGAAGGGATTGACAACCCCTTTTATTGCGTTGGTTGCGAGTTCTTTGTTTGTTTGTGTAGGTGCGTGGGACTTTTGAGGAGCCTCCTACTAGATTGATACCTTGGTTCTCAAAAACTGAGGGAAATACTTACGCTACTGTGCTGCATCACCCTTTCCTCTTCAAGGAAAACCAACGCAAGCTCAAGACGTAGCAAGAAGGATTTCTGGCGCCGTTGCCGGGGAGGTCTTCGCTCAAGTCAAGACATACCAAGTACCCATCACAAACTCATCTCCCTCACATTTACATTATTTGCCATTTGCCTCTCGTTTTCCTCTCCCCCACTTCACCCTTGCCGTTTTGTTCGCCCTCTCTTTCCCAATCTCCTCTCTCTTTCGCTTGCCTTTTGTTTGCTCATGTGTTGGGTCGTTTATCTTGTCACTATGGCTAGTTCACCTATCATTATTAATACTCCCGATCATGAAGTTCTCAATTTTAAACAAAGGGAGGGAGAAAATTTAAAAGATGCTTGGCATAGAATTTGCAATGCTCAAAATAGATCTACTAGGAAGCAATCCACTTCCGTTCTTCTTCGCAATTTCTGTGTAGGCATTACTCCTTGGAATAGATATATTCTTGATACCATTAACGGAGGAAACTTCTTTGGTAGCCATACTTTTGATGCCTATAATGCCATGTTAGATCTGTTTGGTCCACCCCCTCTTTTGGTTAATGGAACTGTTTTGACTTTGGAACATGTGATGCAAAGGCTTGAAATTATTGAAAATAAAGTTGCCACTGTTGAGTTAATTGAAAATTTGGATAAAAAGATCCACAATCAGATTACCCAATATGGATCTAGGGTTGGAGTTACCTTGAATTTTTTTAAAGAAAAAGAACCTTTAGTTAATGAAAGAATAGATCTTGATTCTACAAGAATTAGTAAACTGGAGGATGTTATCACCAATTTAGGGTCTGCTTTTTCATCTGTGAAAAATACCTCAACTCCTCCTACTAAAATTGCCAAGGTCATGTATGTTCCTAAAAATAAGGGTGAATCTTCTAGTAAAGATTGTGCCGATCTCAAATCAATAAGTATTCATCCCAATATTTTTGTTATCATTAAGGAACCTTTTGCTACAAACGAGTTTCTTGATTTCTTGCCTAAAAGCTTAATCATTACTAAAAAGAAAGAAACTCCTAAGGATATTAAGTGCTCTATTAAAGAATTGAGTGCCAAGGATGGCACTACTTAGATCTATCCTTGTTTTTATGCCTAGCTAAGGGTGTTAAACGATAGCGCTAGTTGGGAGGCAACCCAATTTTCTTTGTGTTTTTTGTTTTTGTTTCTGTTTAGTAATAAATTTATCATCTACATTCTGTTTAGATGTGTTTTAATGTTTTAATTAGTGTTTGTGCCAAGTAGAACCTATAGGATTTTCTTGGATGACAAATCTTTGATCTTGCTGAAAATTCCAGAAACTTTCTGTTCACGAAAACAGTTGTTTAAAATCACCAGAACGTGATAAAATACTGATTCCAATTGCAGTAGATCAATAAAAAAATTATCTAGGTCTTCCTATTTTGGTAGGATTTTTTGAGTTCCAGAAGTTTGCTTTAGTTACAGATTACTATATACTGTTCTGTTTTTGACAGATTCTGTTTTCCGTGTGTTGTTTGCTTATTTTGATGCATCTATGGCTAGTAAAATAGTTTATAAACCATAGAGAAGTTGGAATACAGTAGGTTTAAAACCAATATAAATAAATAATGAGTTAATTACAGTACCTTGAAGTGGTGTTTTTCTTTCTTTCGCTAACGGAGCTTACGAGATTTCTGTTGAGTTTTGTGTTGTGAAGTTTTCAAGTTTTGGGTAAAGATTTGATGGACTATGGAATAAGGAGTGGCAAGAGCCTAAGCTTGGGGATGCCCATGGCACCCCAATATATTCAATAATAGCCAAAAGCCTAAGCCTGGGGATGCCCCGGGAAGGCATCCCCTCTTTCGTCTTCGTTTATCGGTAACTTTACTTGGAGCTATATTTTTATTCACCACATGATATGTGTTTTGCTTGGAGCGTATTGTATGATATTAGTCTTTGCTTTTTAGTTTGCCACAATCATACTTTCTGTACACACCTTTTGGGAGAAACCCACATGATTAGAATTTATTAGAATACTCTATGAGCTTCACTTATATCTTTTGAGCTAAATAGTTTTTGCTCTAGTGCTTCACTTATATTTTTTAGAGCACGGCGGTGGCTTAATTTTGAAGAAATTTTTGATCTCTCATGCTTCACTTATATTATTTTGAGAGTCTTTTAGAACAGCATGGTGGTCCTAGAATGGTAGGCATCCAAGTTGGGTATAATAAAAACTATCATAAAAAGTGAATTGGATGCTATGATCAATTTGATGCTTGATGATTGTTTTGAGATATGGAGGTAGTGATATTAGAGTCATGCTAGTTGGGTGATTATGAATTTAAAGAATACTTGTGTTGAAGCTTGTGATTCCCGTAGCATGCACGTATGGTGAACCGCTTTGTGATGAAGTCGGAGCATAATTTATTTATTGATTGTCTTCCTTATGAGTGGCGGTCGGGGACGAGCGATGGTCTTTTCCTACCAATCTATCCCCCTAGGAGCATGCGCGTAGTACATTGTTTTTGATGACTTGTAGAATTTTTGCAATAAGTATATGAGTTCTTTTGACTAATGTTGAGTCCATGGATTATACGCACTCTCACCCTTCAACCATTGCTAGCCTCTCTTGTGCCGTGCAACTTTCACCGGTACCATACACCCACCATATACCTTCCTCAAAACAGCCACCATACCTACCTATTATGGCATTTCCAAAGGCATTCCGAGATATATTGCGATGCAACTTTCCACCGTTCCGTTTATATGACACACATCATCATTGTCATATTGCTCCTTGCATGATCATGTAGTTGACATCGTATTTGTGGCAAAGCCACCTCCATAATTTCATACATGTCACTCTTGATTCATTGCATATCCCGATACACCGCCGGAGGCATTCATATAGAGGCATATCTTGTTCTAAGTATTGAGTTGTAAATAAATAAAAGTGTGATGATCTTCATTATTAGAGCATTGTCCCAGTGAGGAAAGGATGATGGAGACTATGATTCCTCCACAAGTCGGGATGAGACTTCGGACTTTAAAAAAAAAGAGGCCAAAAAAAGAGAAAGGCCAAATAAAAAAATGAGAGAAAAGAGAGAAGGGACAATGCTACTATCCTTTTACCACACTTGTGCTTCAAAGTAGCACCATGATCTTCATGATAGAGAGTCTCCTATGTTATCACTTTCATATACTAGTGGGAATTTTCATTATAGAACTTGTCTTGTATATTCCAATGATGGGCTTCCTCAAAATGCCCTAGGTCTTCGTGAGCAAGCGAGTTGGATGCACACCCACTTAGTTTCTTTTGTTGAGCTTTCATACATTTATAGCTCTAGTGCATCCGTTGCATGGCAATCCCTACTCACTCACATTGATATCTATTAATGGGCATCTCCATAGCCCGTTAATACGCCTAGTTGATGTGAGACTATCTTCTTATTTTTGGTCTTCTCCACAACCACCATTCTATTCCACATAAGTGCTATGTCCATGGCTCACGCTCATGTATTTTGTTTTGACTGGGAACTGTAGGGGAAACCCCCACAGCATATCAAAACTTTATTGAGAAAATATATACAGTACAGGTATAGAAAAAGGGGGGATTACAAGAGGTAATCAAAGAATCTAGGGGAAGAAGAAAAAGAACAGGGTAGAAAATACTATTAAAGACCTCAAGGTGGCAGGAATGAAATCCAACGTAAAAGATCATCTTTGTAGGCAGCTTTCACTCTATATTGCATTAAGCTGATGTCATGTATAAAAGCATACCTCCATTTATTAAATCCAGCCCTCTCATGCCTGAAGACCTTAGCATTCCTGATGATCCAGATATTCCAGCAAGCAATGAACACCACTTCAGTGAAGAAGGGCTTCCTAAAACTCCTGCTAGCATTAAGGACCAAATGAGCCATGGAGTCACCAGAAGACCAATCAATTTGCAGATAGTTCCAAACTCTGACACTAAAGTTGCAATTGAAGAACAAATGTATTGCGTGAAAGATTGAAAAAGTTTGAGATTACTAAAGTATGAAACAATTGCTTGGCTTGTCATCGGGGTTGTGCATGATTAAATACTTTGTGTGATGAAGATAGAGCATAGCCAGACTATATGATTTTGTAGGGATAACTTTCTTTAGCCATGCTATTTTGAGAAGACATGATTACTTTGACTAGTATGCTTGAAGTATTACTATTTGTTATGTCAATATGAACTTTTATTTTGAATCATTTGGATCTGAACATTCATGCCATAATAAAGAAAATTACATTGAGAATTATGCTAGGTAGCATTCCACATCAAAAATTCTGTTTTTATCATTTACCTACTCGAGGACGAGCAGGAATTAAGCTTGGGGATGCTTGATACGTCTCCAACGTATCTATAATTTTTGATTGTTCCATGCTATTATATTACCTATTTTGGATGTTTATGGGCTTTACTTTACACATTTATATCATTTTGGGGACTAACCTACTAACTGGAGGCCCAGCCCATATTGCTGTTTTTTTGCCTATTTCAGTATTTCGAAGAAAAGGAATATCAAACGGAGTCCAAACGGAATGAAACCTTCGGGAGCGTGATTTTTGGAACGAACGTGATCCAAAGGACTTGGAGTGCACGTCAAGAAGCGATCGAGGAGGCCACGAGGGTGGAGGGTGCGCCCCCTGTCTCATGGGCCCCTCGGGCGTCCACCGACCTACTTCTTCCTCCTATATATGCCCACGTACCCCGAAAACATCAGAGGCGACCACGGAAAACTATTTCCACCACCGTAACCTTCTGTATCCGCGAGATCCCATCTTGGAGCCTTCACCGGCGCTCCGCCGGAGGGGGAATCGACCACGGAGGGCTTCTACATCAACACCATAGCCCCTCCGATGAGTTGTGAGTAGTTTACCACAGACCTTCGGGTCCATAGTTATTAGCTAGATGGCTTCTTCTCTCTCTTTGAATCTCAATACAAAGTTCTCCTCGATCTTCTTGGAGATCTATTCGATGTAACTCTTTTTGCGGTGTGTTTGTCGAGATCCGATGAATTGTGGGTTTATGATCAAGTTTTTCTATGAGAAATATTTGAATCTCCTCTAAATTCTTTTATGTGTGATTAAGTTATCTTTGCAAGTATCTTCGAATTATCAGTTTGGTTTGGCCTACTAGATTGATCTTTCTTGCAATGGGAGGAGTGCTTAGCTTTGGGTTCAATCTTGCGGTGTCCTTTCCCAGTGACAGCAGGGGCAGCAAGGCACGTATTGTATTGTTGCCATCGAGGATAAAAAGATGGGGTTTATATCATATTGCATGAGTTTATGTCATCTTTCTTAATGCGTTACTCTGTTCTTCATGAACTTAATACTCTAGATGCAGGCATGAGTCGGTCGATGTGTGGAGTAATAGTAGTAGATGTAGAATCATTTCGGTCTACTTGTCACGGACGTGATGCCTATATACATGATCATGCCTAGATAATCTCATAACTATGCGCTTTTCTATCAATTGCTCGACAGTAATTTTTTCACCCACCGTAATACTTATGCTATCTTGAGAGAAGCCACTAGTGAAACCTATGGCCCCCAGGTCTATATTTTATCATATAAGCTTTCTATCTACTTTTATTTGCATATTTTATTTTCCAATCTATATCATAAAATACCAAAAATATTTATCTTATCATATTATCTCTACCAGATCTCACTTCCGCAAGTGGCCGTGAAGGGATTGACAACCCCTTTATTGCGTTGGTTGTGAGGTTCTTGTTTGTTTGTGTAGGTGCGTGGGACTTTTGAGGAGCCTCCTACTGGATTGATACCTTGGTTCTCAAAAACTGAGGGAAATACTTACGCTACTGGCTGCATCACCCTTTCCTCTTCAAGGAAAACCAACGCAAGCTCAAGATGTAGCAGTGCGCGCCTCTACTACGACACGTGCGCGCCTCTACATCGACCAGTATATACATACACGTTCGCGACCAGAATGACAACGCTACGTACGCTTCGACCAGGTGGGTCCCGACTGTGAGGCACTTCTTGCGTGTGAAGATGTAGTTGGTGGGTCCCAGCAGTCAGGGGGCGAATCATTTTTTTGCCCGGACGCACTTCCTTGCGTGCGAAGATGTAGCTGGTGGGTCCCAGCAGTCAGGGGGGAAACGTTTTTTTTCGCGCAATACAGTGGCCCGTCCGGTGGGTCCCTGCTGTCAGGTGGAGGAATAATTATTTTGCGCGTAATAAGGAGGCACTTCCTTGCGGCCGCCGTGGACCCAACTATCAGCCTCTCCACGTACAGTACTCTTCCGATGGAAGTCGTTCCTTGAGCATGTTGACCACGCCGCACCGAGAGCACCAGGGAGGTGGACGACAGCGAGGCCTAGGAAGGGGACGATGCGGAGCCCGGGAAGACGCGGCAGTGGAAGCCCGCGCGGAGAGGAGTACGAGGGTTCACTGGTTCGGCTGCGATGTGAGGCTGCCGTCGCCGCAGGGCCTGGCCAGCGGTGGGAATAGTAGGGGGCGGTGAGGCCTCCACGGCAGCACAACCGGCCACGGGAGGCAGGAGCAGGCGGCACGACCGGTGCTGCTTTGGGAGGCTGGAGCAAGAAGACCAGAGGTTGAAGAAGCACTACGGCCGTTGGATGAACATCGTACGGTAACTGGAGCTAGAATCGTTCATATTGACTAAGTTGACAAAGCCCTCCGTCCCCGTCAACTTAGTAGGCCCACAAGTCAGCATCCCACTATGCTGGGTCCCAGCTAGCAGGGGGAGTATTCATTTTTTGTGCGTAATAAGGAGGCACTTCCTTGCGTGCGAAGATATAGCTGGTGGGTCCGACCTGTCAGCGGGGGAACGTTTTTTTCATGAAATACAGAGGCCCTTCCGGTGGGTCCCAGATGTCAGTTGGAGGAATCATTATTTTGCGCGTAATAGGGAGGCATTTCCTTGTATGCGTCTATGGACCCAGCTATCAGTCTCTCCACGCATAGTCTACTTCCGATGGTGTCGTTCGTTGACCACGCCGCGCCGAGCGCATCCAAGGTGGTGGACGACGGCGAGGCCACGGACAGCAACGAGTCGGAGATGGGAAGACGCGGGAGTAGAGTCGTAGACGGAGAGGTGTACGAGGGTTAACTGGTTCTGGTGCGGTGTGGTTCGGCAGTCGGTGGAGAAGACCAGGAGGTGTGGAGCGGTGGAGGGATGGCCTGGCCAAAGGTGGAGTAGCGCTTCACAGCGAAGCGTGCTAAGCAGAGCTGCTAGCAGCAGGAGGCGGGAGGTGGTCCCGGTGGCGCTGGAGGAAGAAGACGAGAGATTGAAGATGGATGCTAGTCGTTGGATGTAAATCCAACTGCTAACGATGTTAGAATAATTTGCTGACTAAGTTGACAACGACTTGCGTTGGCTTCGACCTATTGGCCCACATTTCAGCCTCCAAAAAATGTGGCACGTATTCAACCCATTTTTTTAGAATTTACAGTCTTTTTTTTGCGGGGTAGAATTTACAGTCAATTTGATCATTTTTTGAATTACAGTCCATTAGCTGGGCTGGGTGAACAAATAATGTAGCGTCCATGCGGCCCATTTATTTTTTTCCTAAAAAATTACAGGCCATTTGCACTTTCTCGAAATACACGATTTTGTTGTGTTGATTCTAATTATAACGTTGGGTTGGGCCAGCAATGTTATCAAAAAATAAACAGGGGCCGAGCATTTTGTTATAAATATATTCAAATAATAAGTGATATTATTACATTCATCCTGAAATCTTACCAAGCTTTTGTACACAATCACTAGGATTTTCGTGCCAAAACAATCCAGGATTTTATTGTTAAGAAATTATTTTTATAAGTTAATAAGATGTGGGATATTGTTTTCTTACATATGTAAGTATCTGTTAAATATATGATGACAATAAAAATAATATATAATAACATATAAAATATTTAAATATATATAATATAGTTAGAAGGGAAACATAAGTTGGACCAGACGTTCCTATTCTTATATAGAAAAATAGAACAGACCTCTGCGTTTTCTTCAAAAAAATACATAAATTGGGCTGCCGATGTTTCAGGAAAAATAAAACCTCGGATGGGAGGTCCATAGGCCGGTCGATACATGACGGCCCTCAAGAAAATACAAACAGGCCTATGGACCTCCCATCCGAGGTCGTGGGCTGCGCATGTTAAAAAAGAAAGCCTAGACGGGGCAGCCCAAAACCCAGCCGATACTTGCTGCCCCAGTGATAGTAAATGATACCTGCCAGCTCCCCGGCTTCGTTGTGAATTTATCTCCTATAGTAACTACGTTGAAGCACCTACAAAAATGTAACTATGTTGACAAACCCGTGGGCCCCAACGTCAGTATAGCATTAGGAGGAAGTATTTTTTCGATGGGGCACTTGCTTGCGTATGGCCATAGACCTGGTGGGTCCCGACTGTCCACCTCTCCACGTACAGTCCTCTCCAGATTCCTCTCGTTTGTTCAGCATGTTCACAACGGCAGACAGCGGCGTCGCGGCGAGCGCACAAAGGCGCAGGAGGGGATCTGACCACCTGAGGAAGTGCCTTATTATTAACGAAACTACTGAACTAGCCTAGTGGCCAAGTGACACTACCCGACAGCTGTTCCGCCCGGGTTCGATTCCACCTGTGTAGGGAAAATATCTCAAATTTTTTTGCCTCTGCCTTTATTGACATGTGGGTCCCCATTGTCATCTACGCACACCACGTCCAACACTTGCCAAAACTTCGTCCCTCGTTTTCTCTGTGTTTCGCACACTCGACATTGTGTGGGCATTTTGAAAATAGCATATCTTTTTGACTGTGCGTCATATGAAGATGTGCTATGCATGAATGTTGATTAGCATGATGTTAACTGGCTGGTAGTTCCATTTTCGACCATGAATAAAACTTCCAACATGATGTTAACCCTGTTTGAAAAGGCCGTGTTAATATAAATGCTCTGCCTCTGAAAGTTGCAGTTTCTTATCTGAAACTGAACTTGCAGTTTCTTATCTGAAACTGAAACTTGCAGTTTCTTCTCTAAGAATCACATTGTCTGCACTTTTATACTCCTATGAAACTACATTTTTTTAAGTGCTAAAAATACATCTCTAGAATTCATAAAATATTCATATGCTCAGTACTGCAAATTTGAAATTCAAAAGACATCCATATCTGAAAGTACTCTCAAAATACACAACACAAAACACAATTCACAACAACCTGCAAATACTAACAACCCTAAGCTCCTCCTGACAATTCACAACCTTCCCGACTATTGGGCTGGGGGGGGGGGCAGTCCCCTCCTATTCCTCGGCGGCAGACAGCCGCCCCGTGAGACGATGTGAACGGCGAGGGAGAGGATGGCGGGGAAGCGTCGTCGGGCCAACTGCTTTTCTCCTCTTGTAGTTGGGTCCGGTCGAGGAAGACTCCACCGGCTTGCTCTGGCACGACATCCTCACAAACGGCACCCTGTAGATGCTCGATCCTTCAATCTCTGGTGGATGTTCCATCTGGGATCAATACTCCCACCACCGCTCCCTCAAGATCGGATTCGGTGAATCTGTTTGCTCCATGGCCCAGAGGAGCAGCTCTATGTACTCCCGTGCGACTCCCTCTGGGAGTATCGCCGCCTTTTCGCTCTGTTGCAGATATTTGGCCATGGATGTCGCCGTCGCCGCTAGTTGGTCCTTGTTGTCAAACCAAGACTGTATCTCCAACATCCTAGCTAGCTTCACAGGGTCGCCGTCTGCGATCCTCACATATCGGTTGTACTCCTCCATCGATCTACTTCTCGACAACACCTTCACTCGCCAATGGTGGTTTTTGAATGGAAGAGGAGAGGAGCGGCGCTGGTTTTGGATTAGAATGGGAGAGGAGCGACACTGGTTTTGGATTGGAATAGGAGAGGAGGGGCAGTGGTTTTGAAATGGAAGAGGAGAGGAGCGGTGCTGGATTTAGGTTGGAACAGGAGAGGAGCGGCGGTGGTTTAAGAGGAGAAGAGCGGAAGAGCGGCGCTGGTCTTGGAAGTATTTTTTTGTTTTGCGTATTTTGGGTCAAAGTTTGACCATGTACTGTATTTTACAAGCAAAATGTGAATGCATGTCACCAAAAATTGTATCGTTTGGTTCGTATCTGAATGTACTTTAAATTATATTATTTTTGCAACGTATAACCTATATTTTATTTGCGAAAATCATGGTCAATTATGACCCAGAATAAAAGGGAGACTAGTTAATGTGGGGTCACTTTCTTAATTGAAGGGTAAATTGATTTTGATTTTGATCCAGTCACAACGCGCCGGCCCTCTCGTCCAATCCTAAATCGCTGCCGCACGCTCCTCTCCCTCTTCTCCATTGCAAAACCACCTCTTCTCCTCTCCATCATCTCCATTCCAAAACCACTGTCTCGCCTCTCCCTCTTCTCCATTGCAAAACAACCTCCTCTCCTCTCCATAATCTCCATTCCAAAACCATCGTCTCGCCTCTCCCTCTTCTCTATTGCAAGACCACCGTCTCTCCTCCCATCTTCCAAATCTAGCACCGGACCACTCAGAAGGACATCTATGGAGAGGATGCATCAGCGAATCAGGAAGATCGCCGGCGGCGACCAGGCAAAGTTAGCCAGTTGAAGGAGATCCTTACTTGATTTGACAATGAGTGGGAGGTTTCGAGGACGGTGAGGGCCATGTGGCAATGTATGCGAAAGAGCGAGACGGCAGCGATGAGGGCGGCGATGTACATGTACTCCTCGGCGGCAGTCACGCCACAGTCCTCCGAGTTCATCGAGTATCTCCTCTGGGCGATGGAGCAGACAGATTCGCCCGAGGCGACAGTCAGGTGGAGGTGGTGGGCGTACAGGTCGAAGGTCGAGCACCCAGAGGATAACGAATCAACCGAGTATGGTGTGCCGTTCGCGAGGGTGCAGAGCCAGCCGGAGCCACAGGAGTATTCGTTCTCCCACCGCAAGGGGAGGCCGGATGGTGTGACGTCGCTTCCCCGCCGTTCTCCACGGTTCCCTCGATGCTCGCCTCGTTTCAACGGCGGCGGTAGGGTTTAAGGTAAGCTTCACACTAACCTAATCTTCCACCTGCTCATGCTTATAATCAGTGTGACAGCTAATGAAAATCATGCTTACAATCAGTCTCCGAGTACTACGCCAATCACCCTAAAATAGCTCTGGACCTTTGGGTCAAAGTTGTGACACAGTGTACAAATAAAGAAAAATAGATTGGTGCTTCTTTCAGAAAAGAGTACTCCATAGAAAACTGCCAATATAAGCTACTCGTATTTGGTTAGAGGATTTGCTGCCGAGAAAGATCCGTCTATAGAGAGCGCCACACATCCCACTGGTGGTGGTGGATGCCAATGCGTGCATGGAGTATGGTTGGTGTCGGTAATTTTTACTTGGCACACCTCGCACTCTGCATATATGTCGGTTCCATACGTACATTTGTGCAGTTCCACCAAAATGCAGCTGAATAACCCTGTCTGCATAGATAATGAAAGAGCGTGATTACATTATAGTGGCACTACTTGATGAAACACACAAAATAAATAGAAGAAAATATTGCGATAGTATCATAGTATGCCATGCTGCAAGGGCGATATGGGCCCTGCGACGCCTCATACGGTATGCCTCATACTGGAAATCGTCCCAAGTCTCCCAGATACACCTTCTGCCAGTGATGAACATCAGTGTACAACGGTAGTACAAGGATGCGCCTTGAGACATCCAAATCTCTATTTTTGTGCAGATCAACTAAAATTAAGCACCCTAGTTTGCAGAAACGCCTAAACATTAACAATGGGACTAGTTGATGAAACGTACATTAACAAAGAGAAGCACTTTCTTTATCTACATTGGAAATGAAATGATAGAGAGGACACTCACTCTATTTTAACTGTATTATTACTTCATTTTATCAGTGACACTAGGGTCGAGCAGGTGGCAAACGAGGTGTACCGTGCGTCGCAAGGATGGAGGCCGGGGGTGCTTAGACCGGGATGCTGAAGCTGGCTCTTTCAGTCACCAACATGGATGATTCAATTCATGGGACCTTTTGGTGTAGTTCACCTAAAATGAAGCAATGTCCCGTGAGCTAGCAGCTTCTTCATTTTTTTAAGAAAAGGGCCCCAGCCTCGGTTCCATTTCCATCAGAAAACGAAACCCATAGAGCTTCTTCTTCATTAGTTGCAATAAAATTGAGCAACATCAAGGTTGGTTGTGAAGCTCCTAGAATGTTCAACTATAATTTGGATATCATTTGTGCAGTTCAACTAAGATCGAGCGTGAAATGTATATCTCTGTTTGCACAAAAAAGGTGGAAAGGAGGGTGACTAACAAGTGATGAAACATGCATCAAATGAAAAGAAGCATGTTCCTTATCTGAATGGCAATCCTACAAGGACAGTAGCAATTTCTAAAGCAGCAACATTGCTAGATATTAGTGTGGGCATTAGGATTAACTATGACAACCGTTAAATACGACATTACTTTCATGGTGCCATTGCTTCATTTTACCAGCAACATTACATTAACAGCTGCTACAGAGTCGGTATTTGGGCACGGGAGAGTAGGCGGACCAGGACAGTTGCATTTCTAACGAAAAGAAGCAACTTATCTTAATGGGAAATTTAGCAGGACATGTAAAAAAGTGCCATTGATTCATATTACTAGAGGCATTACATTGAAAACAACATTGGTTTAACATGTCCTTACTTTTAACAGTGCGACTACTACATTTTACCAGTGGCATTACATAAGAGTGGCTCGGGGCAACAAACATCAGAACAGGATATCTGGGTTGGTCCCATTTTTGTTCGGTATAGCCACCTTATACTGTGTGAGGCTAGCAAATCTAGTGCTGGACTTACTCTGTTGACTTGTTCCCCAGTCCCCACTTTCTTTCCTTTTTCAACCAATAGATCGGGTTTATATTGAGTTTTTACTGCGTTTCCCTTTATTTCCCTATTAGACCTAGAGACCAGTTGGATAGCCAGTCTCTGCTACTTTTCACCCCCATTATTTCCTCTTTCGACCAAGTCCTAGATTCAGGTAAAAAATTTTCCCCCACCCCACCCCCTTTCTTCCTTGTTTGAACCAAGTAGTACTAGATTCAAGTGCATGAACTAGTTTTACCTCTTAACCATAAAAATTTAGGTGGTTTTCGAACAGCCAATCGATCCTATCTATGAGGGGGCCTAAGAAATAGTAAAAGATACAAATGTAGCGACGTCAGGAGCTCGGGAAGTAGAGCAAGGCCGGTTTCGAAGGAAGTTATACCTGAGGGTCGCCGAGATGTCGCTAGGTGGGCGGCGGGAGGCCGGATCTGCCCACACTATGGCAGCGAGGAAGAAGGGGTCGGAGGCCCTCCCTTGCCAGCGGTGCTTGGGAGAGAACGGCAAGGCACGCTGATCGGGACGCGCCGACAGTGGGTAAGAGCCGTCGCGTTGCAGCTTCTCACCTTCCCCTGCGGAGAGGATCCGGCTGGATCTGTGACTAGCGGTGAGCAGAGAGAGAGTGTGGCCATCGCTGTCGTGTTTAGATCTGGAGAGGATGAGACAGTGTGAAGAGAGCAACACTAGCAAGCAAGCGTGGAGGCTCCTGCCTATATAGTGGAGTACTAGTTTTCTTTTGTCTACCAGAGCCGGCTTGACCTTGTCAATGACTGTCGAGAAGTCTTCATGCACGTGGTCCGGAGGCGCAGTTGTCGTCATTTTGATCTGAAGCACCGGATTATAGCATATAACACGAAAAAATGCCACATGACAAGAAATCATAACCTCACTGCCCAAAGAAGACAACATGAATCCCGACGGACAAACTAGACGAGGATCAAAGCTCAAATTAAAGATAAACTCGTAGAAAAGGGGTCCGTCGATAGATGTCCTAATTAACATAGCCGGCTTGACCTAGATGGCAGCCGAGTAGTCTTCGTGCATGTGCCCCCAATGACTAGCCCAACTCAGTTGTCGCTGTTTAACCCTCGCAGTGATCCGAAGCACATGACACCTAATTTTGCGAGATGACAAGAAACCTTTTTTAGATTTCTCACCAGAACTACAGCCCTGTACAACACAGCCTGCATGATATGTAAACGATAGCCAATCCAGGCGTGTCTGCTGGAGTCTGGTCACATGCACGGATGAACTGATCTTCTGTGTCTTGCAGGGATCGTCCAGGCACCAACGTAGTACAACACTTCTCTAGTACTATCGCTCGTCTCTCTCTTCTATTAAGTCACCCGACTTGCGGGGCCGGGGAGTGTGCCTATGGTCGGTTCTCAATTGCGGTCCCACATGTGTGTGCAAACGCAATATGACGCGCGTTCCATTCGGAGAGCAGCGTGCCAGACCGACCGACAGTCTGAGGTGCGACGCGGACGCGACGGGCGTGCTGTATACTCCGTACATGTGTACCGCCATTTTCTTGAGGCTTTGCTCCATGGCGCAATCCATGGATACAAAATTAGTATACTGTACTATTTAAAAGTCGAGGGCGGGGCTTTTCCTGCGCGGTTGGCGGGGCAGTTCCGCCTAGTCGGTTTGACAAAGACGCGAGAAGATGAGGGAGTAGGCTGCTGCAAACGCAGGGCTGTGTGATTTGACAGCGAGTTACTGCTGGACAGGTGGAGCCCCGTGATTTGACTTGCCATTATCATTTTAACTGCGTCGCTACGACCGGCGTGAGTCTCCTGATTCCTAACCACCTCCATACAGGTGCCTCTCCCAATGCTCCACCATGTAGAGGTTGGCTCTTGCATGAGAGCCCACTTCTCCACTTTTTCCTTGCCTCTTTCCTCCACATATGCAAAAATGCCATGTAAAGCGGGCTTATAGCCCACTATTGTACTTACTTGCTCCTACATGTGCTAAGCTTGCCACATAGGCATAAAGTCTGATGTGGCAAGTTAATTAAGAAGATAGAGACTAGTTTGGTGACCCAAGGAATAAATGGTGCTAAGCGCGTGTACCTAGGTGAAAAGACAATTTTGAGTCTATAGCTAATGAAATGAAGCAAACTTAGCAACAAAAAACTAAGCACCTATGCATTGGGGACTTGATTGCTAAGCCATTTAATGCCCTTAGCACCTCATCTAAGCACAATTTCATTGGAAGAGGTCACTCCTTGGCGAATGCAATAAATACTACGAAGAAAGAGATAGAGAGAAGTAAAAAATACACTTATAGCCAACCTTATAGCTAACCTTGTTGTAGTATGAGTGACTAAGTGATGACTATGTATGACATGCCAACATCAGATAGCCTAACGCACCGTGTTAAATCTCCAAGGGCGCGACCGCACGAGCGACGCGATGGTCGTGGTAGGTGCGACCATGATACGGGCTGCTGGCAGCCCTTGGATCTGAGATCGTACGGTCGGATGCTAAGTTGCTAAAAATTTGCAGAATAACCCTCCAGGATAGGATATTCACCCATAGGTCTAGAATCATGCCATGCAACCGTTCAATCTCATATCCAAGGGCTCTCGGAAGCCCGTATCATGGGAGAATGGAAAGCCACTACCCTGCCGTTCGCACGCTGGCAGTTCGCTCCTACTCGTCCCTGCACATCCTTTAATATTACGGCGGTTCGCTCCTAGTCGTCCCGTCCTTTCACATTGCGGCAGTTCCACTAATCCTAACCCTCCTCCCAAATACATGGTGTCCCAAATCTCCATGATTGGCGGTGAGTACAAGGTTAGAACCATCACCGGCGATGAGTTCGACGTCATGTACACCCGTTCTTCCGCGACGGTGAAAGGATGCCTTGCTCGCTTTAGACGCATGTTCGAAAACTCAGATGATGAGTGGGTCGCTGGGCTAGATGTTGAGTACACCATAGTCCTGGGAAGAGAGAAGGATCTAAAGGAGGAAGAGAGGAAGAAGCCCGCCGTGATCCAGGTTTGCGTGCATGACTTATGCTTGGTCTACCACATATGCCATGCCGATGTTGAATGCCAGGATTTTAAGAACTTCCTCAAGAGCGACCTAGTCAAATTCATTACTGTAGACTTTATGAACGACGAAAGAGTCCTGGGTCGGATAGGCATCGTTGTAGGCAACCCCTTCAACCTCCAGAAGAATCCGCTACTGCCCTCCAGTGGTCAGCCTTCAATGCTGACCCTGGCAGGAGCCATGGTTCATCCTTCGTACGGTAAACTGGAGAAACCTCATTACATGTTTCATCGTCATGCATGGCAGTGGAATGTACTAGATATAGACCACATCCACTACGCTGCAATGGATGGCTACCTTTGTTTCAATATCTACAAGGGTTGGATGAAGAGCAAGAGCCAAGTGTGCGGTTGAACCAAAGAAGTATCGACCAAGAGGAAGAGGGACAAGGACGAAGTCGAGGACGTGGACGAGGACTCCGAGTAAGGTGGCAGTGTCGTTGCTCATGGTGGTTCTAATGCAGTGTCTACTAGATTAGTTGCATAGTTTAATTTCAGGTGTGCTTAGTTTAATTTGAGGGGTGTGTTGTGCTGAGCCCCCAGCAGAACTATGTTATGTTTCTTCTCGTTACTTTAATTCTTCAGTACGTACATACTAGTATCTCTTACATTTCATCTTTTAGTTGGTATAGTACTACCACTCGTTTCTTCACATTATATATGTACAATATATATGGCCAACATCATATAGCCAGCAGTTTAGTTGTCAAAGAATTTCAGGGTGCTTAGTTTTGTCAAAGAATTCTAGGGTGCTCAGTTTTATTTGGGGCCAATTCCAGTTCTGCCCCTAACTCGAACCCACTACTCGGTTTTGCCCCTAGTTTTCGGGTATGCTCAATTTTGCCCCTCTGCCGTCAGTGCCACTTATAGAAATGCCCCTCCGCTCCGTTTCCGTCCAGTCAAGGCTATTTGACCGCTAACTTGCCATCAGTTTGACATATTTGCCCCTCTTTCTTACATGTGGGCCCTCTCTTACCTCTTCGCTTAACTCTCTCTGTTCTTCTCCAACCTCTCGACGGCTCGATTTGGAGAGGGGAGAGAGCGACCGCAGCAGGATTGAGAGGCCGACGGTGGGTCGATTTGGAGGGCGGCGGCATGTCCACATCGAGCTCGTCGGTGGCTTGCGAGGTAAGTGTGGCTCGTCGGTGGATCGATCTGGGGGGATTTCTGTCCCAATTAGGGTTCATCAGATTGGGGATTTCCTGCGTTTTGGTCGATGGTGTTGGGATTGTTCAGTTTCAATATGAGTTCTACCTCCCCCATCCATCATTCTCTGGGCTGGAGATGAGCACGACGCGGCGGTGCGCAGGGCACGGTCTCATCCCAGCTCGTCGCGTCGCCTGGGGAGGTGCAAGCACGGGAAGAAGATTCTTAGGCTGCCCCCTAGATGTAAGATTAACTCTCATTCCCGCTCTGTCTGTCCTCTCATTTTGCTGTCATTATTTGCCAATTTTTTGTTGTATAATGTAAGATTAATTCTGCAGCTCCCTGATGAATGCGACTGGGTAGTTTGGATTGATCCCCCTCCCACAGATTGTGTTGCTCGTGCATTTGAGGAACTTCATGCTGGATTGGAGAAAAGCTGGCTAAAGTCCCATCATTTGGAGAGGAGGTTGATGTACTTAACAGAGAAGAACAAGAAACTCAAGTTGAAGATGAAGAAGAGAAATGAACTTATGCAAACATGGGGATTTCTCATAGTAATTTGCATTAGCATTTTGGCATCAGTTTGTTCTGAGTGGTTTAAGAATCCATACTAGCTGGATTATGGTATTTAATGAAATGTAATGTATTGCTGTGTGAGCTATCTTAATTAGTTGTATTTGTTCCAAAGCACATTGGAAATGAGTTTCATCTGGTGTAATGTGACAAGTTTTAACTGGAAATGAGTTTGCTATTTTGAGTATATTGTGTTCCATTTTGTAGCAATGTAGTAATGTGACAGAACTTGACAGTGCAGTAGTAATGTGACAAAAATGACAGTTAAATGGGCACACTAGCAACTGGACCAAACATAGGACATGGTCAATTTGAGACATAAGAGAGTTCACATTATTGTGCCACAACAAATTTATTACATGACCTTACAGTTTTCACACCCACAACAAATTTTCACAGCATTACAAGTACTACCACATCTACTTGTTCTTCTTGCTCCTGGTATTGCAAGCTGGGTTTGAAGAGAGCCTAGAACTCCTCCTGGTGCTCACAGTTTTGCTCACAGCCTTGTTTGGAGTAGAAGAACTGGTAGGATTATTGCTTCCAGTGACAGAACCTATAATCTCCTCTTCTGCAATTTTGAACTTCTTCTTATGTGGTGACTGTCCCCTCTCAGCTAGTCTTTTGTAGTTCTTTCTTGGGCTGCAAAGTCACAAATAAATGGGAGAGGCCAGTTAGCAAACATTGAAGAATTTAGGAAATAACTTCAAAAATAAACCAAAAAAGTACCTGACTGCACTACTGGCAGTTGTTGCATCTGCAGAAGTTGCATTTGCATTAGCAGCATCTCCAGCACCTGCATTTTTTTCACTTACATCATCTCCAACGGTTGCATTTGCATTAGCAGCATCTTCAGCACTTGCATCTGCATTTGCATCATCTCCAGCACTTGCATTTGCATTTACATTATCAGTAGCACCATCTGCCATAGTTTCATTAGTAGCAGTTGTTGCACCAGTAGCAACATTAGTTGCATCATCATTTTTAGCCAGAGGTTCATCATTGGCATTATCAGCACCCCAATGTTCTTCCTCTCCAAATGCAGGGTCAATGGACTCTTTGCAGTGGCTGCCTTTGTGCCCAAGCTTCCCACATCTTGAACACTTATTCTTTCTAACTCCAAGTCCTTTTCCCTCTGATTTAGCCCTAATTCTTGTCTTCCTAGGTCTACCAGGTGGCCTATTTTGCAATGGAGCACTCAGTTTAAATCCTGGGTCTACAACATCCCATTGTTGCTTGCCCTCCAGAAGTGGCAGATTATCAGCATAAGTAGCCTTGAATTTTGCCACAGAGAAATACTCATGAACATACTGATCAATCTCACTAACTGGACCTCTCATTGAAGTGATAAAGTACAATGCATGTATGCATGATTGTCCTGTTATTTGCCACTTTCTACAACTACAAGTATGTGTTTGCAAATTAACAGGATATCTCCACTCTCTTTTTTCCTTGTCAATTCCAGTAATCTCTGCCTCAAATGTGCTTCTTTTCACTATGGACATATCAAGGTCTTTTGATTTTGCATGAAGCATAATCATGATTTTTGGGATTATGATGTGCCCATTGTATGTCCCAGCTGCAATCTGCTGTCTCAAGTCAAACTTTTCCATTATGAACTGCCTAATTTTTTCAAGCAAGTCCACAATGTGTACCCCCTTCCACTTCTTAATTTTGGAATTGGATGACTCAGCTAAATTGTTATTAACATAATCAACTTTGCATATTTCATTGAACAAGGCCCTGGCCCATAGTTTGCTATGATGCTCTTCTAGGTACTCTTGGACACCAGGTTTGCTGTATAGCTGTCTAAGATGATAATTGTGTTTTCTCATGCTATATGTCAATGAACAAGGCCACAAATTATCATCAAAATACTTTCCTCTAAATTTTTTTGGAGAAATTAGCTGCCAAATGCCTCATGCATTCCCTGTGCTCAAGTCCTGTGAATACATGTTCAACAGCAGTCTCTAGTCCTTTGCATGCATCTGTGTGGATGACAAGACCTGGTGGATGTCCTATTAGCTCTTTTAAATTCTGGAAAAACCATGTCCAACTATCTGTATTTTCAGACTCAACAACTCCAACTGCTACTGGGAAGATCCAGTTGCAAGCATCCACTGCACATGCACTCAGAAGTTGGCCTTTATATCTGCCATTCAGTGTTGTGCCATCTACTGCAAGATAGGGCCTACATCCATCTAAAAAACCCTGCCAGCATGCTTTGAAAGAAACAAACACTCTTCTAAAGCACTCTTTTTGTCTAGTTTTTCCAGCTATTTTGTACTCTACAGTGTGCTTGTCATTGTTAACTACACTTTTAGGAGATGCTTTCTCAACTTCTACCTTGTAAGTGTACAACAATTGAAATGAGTCAGTCCACTTACCATAAATGTTGTCCAGTGCCATCTGCTTTCCATAGAACACTCTCATGTATGGGACTTGCAGGCCATATTTTTTCTTCAGGTTCTTTTTCAACTCTGTAACTCCAACCTCTGAATCCTCTAAAACCCAATGCTTCACTGCATCAGCAACCCATCTGCACTTAGCTGGCTTCAGTCTTTGCCTTCTGCTTACACTTGGACAAGTATGTGCAGACTGGTTCACTTTGACCTGCAATATTGAAAGTTAAATTGCATGTAAGACATACTTACTGCAACAAATAACTGAAAAATATTTGCAATGTAACTACATATGCACCTACTGTTTGTACCTGAAACAATGAGCTATTTCTCATTAAGGAGGCATGCATCCTCCATCTACACCTCTTATAAGCACAATGAACAGTCAACCTAGTAGGATCACTATTGTCTACTACATACTCACTCTGAGTTTTAATTGAAAATGTAGCTAGTGCATTCCTACAGTCTAAAGCACTGGAAAATATAGTTCCTTCTTTTAAAGAAGGATCATCTCTGTTGTACTGCACATCTGGCCTTCCATCATCAGAATCCTCACTATATCCCATGTCCTGGTCCTCCTCCAACTCATCTTCACCTGGCTCATCAAACATTCCTTCTGGTGGTGGCATATAATCTTCATCCCCATAATCATCTGTCTTCTTGGCCTTCTGTTTTGTAACAAACTGAGGGAAAAGCCTTTCATCCTCATCATCCGTAGGCCAGTAATCAGGAAGTCCCTCCTCAATATTTGGATCAACAGAATCTCTGCTCTGAGTAGGACCTGCATAAATAGGCACTTGCTCTGATGGTGTTCCTGGTACCTGCATAGAGCTCTCTCCTCCAACTGAAGCTCTCTTCTGACTACTAACACCTGTTTTTCTCCCCCTGGGTATTCTGCTCCTACCTCTAGAACTAGTAGATTGTGATTTTCTGCCACTGCTCTCTGTCAATCCTCCTTTTCTTTGTATGACATTGATTTCCAATTTGACTGGGAAATGAGCATGAATTCTAAACATTTTTTCTAACTCAGCATCACATTGGACTGGGACCCAAACTGAACTATCAATATCCCAATACCTGAATTCAACTGCATCATGTATTCCCCACGGGTATTTAGCACAGATTTGAGACCTGAACTGCACAAACTTCAGTGTGCTCTCCACTACCAAAGGAAATGAAAATCCTGTGTTCCCTGCTTTTGTACCAGCAGGAACTAGAAGAGTTGTTTCCATTCTACAATCCAAACATATATAGTCCACCCTACGAATGACAATGAAAAACAGGAAAAAAATCGAACCAAATGAGCACTACGAACGCAGATGAACACTAGGAATCAAATTGAACTACAATACGTATAGCAGGCTTCAGATCTGAAAGTACCGCACTTACCCCTTCGGATTTGTGCTCCCTTCATGTCCGCCGCCGGCGCCGCAACAACCGTCGACCTCCATCGACAGCGGTTGGCTCCGAATCGCAGCACAGCTCACGTAAAGAGTCAGGTCCACCGAATCTCCATCGTGCCCGCCATTGATCTGGAGTATTCCATGGTGGGGATCGAAGCCGCTAGGGTTCAGGTGAGAGGGCGATTTGGGGAAGAGAGAGCTAGGGTTAGGGTCGAGCGAGAGAAAGAGCACAGAGAGAGAGTGAAGCGAAGAGGTAAGAGAGGACCCACATGTAAGAAAGAGGGGCACATATGTCAAACTGACGGCAAGTTAGCGGTCAAACAGCCTTGACTGGATGGAAACAGAGCGGAGGGGCATTTCTATAAGTGGCACTGACGGCAGAGGGGCAAAACTGAGCATACCCAAAAACTAGGGGCAAAACTGAGTAGTGGGTTCGAGTTAGGGGCACATATGTAAATGTCCCTTTTATTTGAGGGGTGGGTTGTGCTAGACACCATTATTGTGACTAGCTTTTTTAATAGTACTATATGCATAATTTGGCGATGTGCGCTCTATATGTACCACCTTTTTTTTTAATTTCAAGTTTTGCTCCATGGCGCAATCCATCGATACTACTATTGTACGAAAGTATACATTTTTTAAAAGGCTAGAGGGCGGGGCAGTCTAGCTTGGTCGATTTCATGAGAGGCGAGGGCCTTTGTGATTTGACGGCTCATTACTGCTGGAAGGCGGGGCCTTGTGATTTGACTGCTCGTATAAATGTGCCGATGACCTGAGGAGGAGCAAAGAACCGTGCGGTATACTCAAGTTTTCCACTGGAGTAGTACTACGACGGAGAAGCACGAAACACGGCAACCCAGTGCCATATGGCGATAAAAAATGATCTAATTTGCTAGTCATATCATTGTTAACATTGTTCTATTCATGCCTCGCAGAGAACATGACACGTGCGGCGAAACACCCGAAGCAAAAGATGAAACACAGGAGCAAAAGAAGAAGGAAGATTATCACCCCAAATGATCTAATTCGCCGCGGGGTCGTAATTGCTTCTTCATCGCCTCCACGGCCTCCATCTCCTTGCGCGTCTCCTCCGCCATCTTCTTCATTCTGTCCATGACGCGGGATTTCTCGACGCGAGCCTTCATCATCTGTTCCACGGCCGCATTACGTACCTTGACAGCAGTCGGGTGCTCGATGCGGAGCTTCGCCAACTCATCCTTCTGTTCCATGACGAGGGCCTGCAGGATCTTCATCGAGGAACTACTACTCTCATGCAGCTTCTTCCAGTCGGCGTTCTTCTCCTTCAACAGGTCGAGCTCGTGGCAGAGCTTTGCCTTGTCCTCCTGAAGTTGCAGGATTTCGCCGGTTGCCTTCTTCTCCGAGGCAATGCTCTTCTTCAGCAGCATCCCCAAGCCGGCGGTCAACTCCCCCTGCTTATTGAGCTCAGCGGGCATGTCGTCGAGGCTCTCCTTCAGCAGCTCCACTAAGCCGTGGGTGAACTCCTCCTGCTTATTGAGGTGCTTATTGAGCTGATCGGGCATGCCGTCGAGGGATAACGACTCCAGCGCCGCCAGCTCGGCATGTTTGCCTACACGGCTAGGGCGCTCCTAAGAGCCATCGCCTGCCCGTGAGAGATCTTTCGAGGTCTCTGCGTGGCGGCGAGCCCTCTTTTTTCCGCAGCCTTGGTTGCCACTCCCTTGTTACGAGTAGTTCTCGACCTAGAGCTCTGCTCACCGGCCATGGCAAGGACGAACGAAGAAGAAGCACTTATGAGGAGGAAAGGTAGAGTAATTTCCGGTTAGGTAGTTCCCCTTTTTATAACCTAAGTGCTAGCACTAGTACTAATACCTGCATAGTGGGAACACGTTCAGGTTTGGTACGTACTAGTAGGTGTGAGCAGGCTTTCGAATGTGATGGGAACAAGGTAAAGATTAATTGATGGTTTTGGTTTCGAGGCCCGAAACAGCTCCCGATGAGTTTAGTGGAACATGAATTTCAAGTAGACTACACTGCTCAAATGCGTAAATATTATGTTACTGTCAAAAATTGGCACAAAATACGAAGGAGACCAATGGAAGTACTGCTAGCAACCCATGATTTAACTACTCGCATGCGCGCAGTGGAGTAGTAATGTCTTTCTTCTCACGTCCACTCAATTTGCATGCGTTGTATTAATTGACCATCAATGAAGTGAACGACTTTACACGCGTCAAATTATCACATGGGGTGGATCTTGGTACAAAATTGCGTCCGCCCGTGTACCCGCGTGTGCGTGTGAGGGAATGAGTGCGTGTGTGGTGTGCGTGCACATCTTCGCTTCGTGCATGTACCGACAGTATGGCTCAGGGAGGACGAGTACATTCTTCTGGAACCAGCAGCATGTCACTATGATCAATCCACACAAGGAGGTCGTGACAACGCCTCCACATGTTCCACGTGGCTTCATGAACTGTAAGAGAGACACTGTGTAGCGTTCCATTGGAATTCTAATTTACATGTTTTGCACATACTCGAAGTACTAGTAAGGTACACGTGCATTGCACGCATCTGATTTTGCAACCAAATTATGAATAAATACCACACTATAGCATGTATGCTGTGAGTCATATATGCCTGATGTAGTCCTTCGTTTAATTCTTATAGTTCATCTCATTCAAAATCAATTAGTTTTTATAAAAAACCTAGGGCCTCTTGGATTCGTTGGATTTCCAAAACGTGGGAATAGGAAAAACATGGGATTATAGTGGAATGTCGTCTTGAATCCTACAAGATTGTACGAGTGTTTGATTGTGCATAGAAAAAACGCAGAATTCTTTCAAAGAGGTTTGAGTGGATGGGATGTTTCCTATGAAATCTAGTGCAAATGAATCATATGGAAAAATTCCTATGGTTTACAATCCTACGAATCAAACAACCAAGATAGGAAAAATTCCTAAGGATAAGAATCCTCCAAAATTCCTTTGAGAATCCTTTGAATCAAAGAAGCCCTTAATCTATTTTATGATTCATGGAATTGTGCGTTGTAAAGCATAAAGTAAAAAAAATAATGGCAATTCAACTAGAAAAAAGTTTGGGCAGTTATGATACGGAAGATTCTAGAACAAAGGAGAACCACTGTTGTTTTGAGGTTTGTGCATTATGCTTAAGTTCAACCATGGAGTCTGCTAGATTGTACATGTGGCAAAATTCGGTGGGGGGCTAGAAGATGGTGCGAGGGGCTGAGTGGAGGGAGACTATGAAGGAGTGCACAAGTGCGAGATCGATATTTAGAGAGAGGGGGCGAGAACGTGCGATGTTGCGCGCAGTGGCGGAGCCATGAAAAATAAATGAGCTAGGGGGCCAAGCATTGCTAATCCTTTACGAGGAGGGCCAATTCATGAACTTAAACCATTTTTACCATCAATTGTCTAATGATCACATTCATATTAGCCTCGATATATAGTGATGTTAGGGGGGGGGGCAGGGCCCTTGATGCCCCCTGTCGCCGCCAGTGTGCGCGCGTCTGAGAGATGAAGCGGAAGGCATGGATGATGAGAGGGGGACGTTGGATATATAATTAATGTGGGTATATTAGCTATATATGTATCCTATATAGAGAGGTATAGATTGATCGATGTGGACATGGGAAAGAGGGTGAGACCTCACTAGATATATAGATTGATCGGTTTGTGTGGAAAACTATGAAAGACCTAGCTATATACACACACACATAGAGGAACATTGATCGTTGCGCATGCACGCGTGAGAGATAAACAATGCCCGATATGATGGAGAGGGGGATGTGTGTGGGTGTGTGCCTTCATGGGAGACCGACCTGAAGAAAAAGATTGCATGTGTGCGATGGATAATGCCGACTGGTAGTGTGTGTGCATGCATGCACGAGAGAAAGTTAGTGGTACAACTATAAAGAGAAGACGACTGTGTGGGTGTAAAAGACTAGGTGAGGTCATAATCAATGTAAAGTTGAATTTAAATATTTGAATAAGAGATCATGATGTTTGAAACCCATGCATGCATGAATATAATGGAGATCTGCGCGGTGTGGTTTGGAAACGAGCATGTTGTAATGTATACACATTGAACAAGGCCAGACTGATTTGAATTTGAGATACCAATGGCAGACATCGTTTGGCCACATTGCATCCGTGCATGGACACACTATTCTAATTGAAGATAATGGGTGGCTTTCGCATCACATATCTATATCTATACCCCTATATATATATATATATATATATATATATATATATATTATATTTTATATTTTTTATATTGTGTGCGGGTAACTTTAACTTTGAAAGATGGTCGTTGGATGAGGCAAATCCGATGGTGCAGAGATGGCAAATTTGAGCACTACTGGCCGTTGGATATCATCTAGATTCCACCAGATTTCGCCACATGTACAATCTAGAAGACTCCATGGTTGAACTTAAGCATAATGCACAAACCTCAAAACACAAGCACTTCTTCTTTGTTCTAGAATCTTCCGTATCAGAATTGCCCAAATATTTTTCTACATGATTTGCCATTATTTTTTTTACTTTATGTCTTACAATGCACAATTCCATGAATCTTAAAATATATTAGCTTTCTTATAAAAACTAGATGATTTTGAATGAAATGAACTATAAGAATTAAACGAACATCTACATCATGCATATATGACTCAAAGCTTACATGCTATAATGTGGTATTTATTCATAATTTTGTTGCCAAATCTCATGCGTGCAATGCACGTGTACCTTACTAGTCTAAATGGTGTTTTTTTGTGTGTTGTGCGTGTTGAGGTGCAAATTGTCTTTTTTTGGGTACACGTTAAGCTTGTTCTCCCGAAATTTCAAGCCTTGACTTGTTATGCCGAAATTTCAAGCTAGCGTTTCTGTCTATCGTGCTGCAAAACTCCCGCCTCTTCAACCCGCGCCTTGTTACCCTGAAATATTTAAGATATATCTTTGTCTCGTTGTGCTCCGACAACTCCCTCCATCTCAAACCGCGCCTTGCTATTCCAAAATTACAATGCTCGTGAAAACTCCCACCTCCTGTGAAATCCCGACACGCGAAATGCCCATGGTACCCCTGAACCGAAAGAACCGCCTCAAATCGGTGGGGGTACTTTCATAACTTACCCCACATTTCGGACAAGCGCGTCCCTAAGCCATGGTTCACCACTCCCATCCCATTCGCCCACCCATTCGTACACCGAGGCCGCAAAAACCCGCGAAGCCGCACACCCTCCTCCTTCCGCCACCCAGCCGGAGCCTCTTCCCCGACGACGTCGTCCACAGCAACACCTCGGCGTCCCTCATCCACCGTACCGGATGAGGATCCGTCGTCGATCTCGTCTTCCCGCCGGTTCAGCCACCCCGTCCTCCACCTCCAAGGAGCTGCCCCGATGTTCCCCTCGTGTTTCGCATCACCTCCATTTCCACACCGCCATCTTCACCTGCACCACCGGAAGAGCATCATCATCACCGTTTCCTCAGATGAAGCTGCGGCCTAATCGGCGCCACCAAAGAGGTTGTACACTAATCGCCGCATTTTCTTCTTGATTCGATCTCACGGTGTTGCCGGCGCTCGGCCCCGAGCCAACACGGCGCGGCTCCATCCATGGCGGCATCGCCGGCCACTTCCTCCACGATGTCGCTCCCTCGGCGGCTATGTCCACATCAGTAGGAGCTGCTGCTGCTTTAGCTCTCGCTCGCGCTGCTGCTCTGCTCTTGCTCTCGGTCCCCTGCCTGGTCTGCTCTTGCTATTGCTCTTGCTCACGCTGCTGCTCTCGCTCTTGCTCTTGCTTGCGATGCTGCTCTGATTTAGTTACACTTCAGTCGATTTATCGACTTTTGGGTCAGTCGATTTTCAAGGGGTGGGGGGGGGGGCTCGCCGGAGTTAAGGAAGAACCAGCCGCAGCGGGGAGAGGTATCCCACTATCTATCTTAGGGTTCAGGGTGGGGGCGGTGGTCGCTGGCGGTGGTGGGGCGGTGGCGTGGGGATCACCGGAGAAAAAGCTCGGCACAGGGGGGGCTAGAGGGATGGCCGGGGCGGCGGCAGACCGGCGGTGGGGAGTGTTTTCGGGGTGGGCGGGGCGGCGCACCGCTGGCCGCGGGCGGCGGGGGGTGGCTGTTTGGCCGGTGGTGGCTGGGGGCTCAGGGGGGTGGAGGTTAAAGATGAACTGCAGGCCCTTGATTTCGTATCCAACGGCTGCAAAATCGACTGACCAGAGATGAAAAAGTCAGTCGATTGACGTGTAGCCTCACCTCTAGTGCGTTCAGTTTCGACAGTAAAATTCTGTTTCGACAGAAAAATTCAGTTTCGACAGTTAAGTTCAGTTTGGACAGTTAAATTCAGTTTTGACAATTAAGTTCAGAGATGAGCGGCTGATGTATTTTACATCTAGCACTTTGTGGTTATGTATTTTACGTCATCTATTGGAGATGCTATTAGAATTCCGCTCAGGTTAACGTTGTCTCTCTTGTCCTGCTTCAGCCTCGGCGTCGTGCAACTCACTGGAGCTGCTCCAACGACGAAACCCTCCATCACAGCGGAGCAGTACCTCGGGCTCCATCTCCAGACGCCTAAGATCTTCTTCCCCTCCTCCGACAGCCAAGTCCACCGGAGCATCCTCACCGGCCAACCCAATCACGCTGAGATCGACATGGCTTCGCCAAAGAGGATGTACACTTGTTGCATCTCTTTTTTACTCTACATGTTATTTATATTGTCCACTGAGCACACGTAGTAACGTGAAATACGATTATTTTATCCTACTATATGACAAGTAGTGAGGTACCAGGCAACTTAGCTATCCGTGATGGACTCTCTTGAACGCCATCATTATTTATCTCTGCGCGTTTGAGCTGTGCATTTGTCGATGGGCCTGGGAGTTGAGCTAGTAGGGCAGTGGCCTGGGTCCAAAGTAATAGAAGTAGCACAAAAACATTTCTTTAGTGTAGGATTTTCCTTGCTCAAGCCTGCCTACTAGAATCGCCAGTGCTTGAAAGGAAAAGTGAATGAAAAACATAGGAATTGGAAAGTTTCCTATGGTACTACTTTTCATGAATTTGGTGCAAAGGAATGGAGCAAAGGAAAACTGTAGGATTTGTTCCTTTAGTGTTTCCTTGAAAGAAAAACCGTAGGAATTCTAATTTCCACTTGTCCTCCCTTTCATATCCCTATTCATGAAGCACAAGACTAAGAGATAGTAGCATAATAGCATTATAACCGTACATTTTCTTGTGGTTTGACTTAATCTCACCATGCTTCTTTGCATCCTGTGATCTTCCAATTCTTGTGAATCAAACACCCAAATTGGCAGAAATCCTATGTTTTTAAATTCTTTGTTTTGCACGTGCATTCCTATCCTATTCCTGTCTATTTCCTATCCCTGCATTGTTAGAATCCTCAAATTCAAACAAGCCCTTACACAATTACTTCTGTTACAGATATGTGTCAAAGAAAACCTTGTGTGGTTTGTCCTGCTCCTGCGGTGCTGTGTTCCACCCCAGCTCAGCTGCTCCAAGGACGGAAGGGTTCACCACAGCAGGGATCCGCTCTCCAGACTGTCTTTCACCGCCTCAGATCTTCTTCCCCGCCACCGACAGCCACGACAACTGCATTACCATCATCAACTGAGTAGATGATCTTGAGGACTACACGGTTCCGCAAGAGAGGTTGCACTCTTCCGTGTCTGCTTACGTTATGCATCACTTAATATGATGAAATGCTACATTATCATCGTGTTCACCTATTAGACTCCGAGTCAGGTCCAAACTAATGCTGAAACTTGAGTTTTTAAATGGTTGTGGGGTACATATTGGGGCAACAATCAGTACTATCTTTCTACTATCTGGTTAATCTCGGGTGTCTACTATGAGTTTCATGTTGGGTGCAAACAAACATTAAAGGAGCCATTATCTGTATTTTTTAACTAAAGCTATTAACTGCCTGCTATCATTGGTTTTGGGTCTATCCACAGTTTGCTACCATCACTCTGGATTGTGCATGCACTCCTTACATAATCTCACTATGTTTTATTCCTATGCATGCCAGTTATTGTACACAATGGAACTGATCATGTAGAGCAAAAGAGACAAGCCTTGCGTGGCAATAAAATTTCATGCAGACGTCGCTCCATGGTGGGCGCAAAGAGAGCCCCCCTCCACCCATTTCGGATCGTAATCAAGAGGAAGATAACTGTTCTCAGGGGGATTCAGAAGGAGAATACCACTCCTATTTACCCCATGAGGTCTTCGCTCTAAGTTGGCATGCTGATGTTGGTAACATCATGCATATGGTGCCTTGCATTGCTTACTGTATACATCAAAGATGTCTCTGCTTAGTTTAGACATGGTTTGTGTCAATGCCATCTGTTTAGTTTCTTTATCGTATGTGTGAATCATGCAATGCCATCTTGTTTAGCCAGGCATCATATATGTGAATTTTGCAATGCCACCCTGGTTAGCTAGTCATCTTATATGTGAATTATATCATGCCATCATTTTTTATTACGTGTTAAATTTGTCAAATTTTTTAGTACATTCAATTACTCTTCCTGTGCATCAGCCATTCCACACGGTCATGGAAAAATCTGGAGTGGAAACAAGGTCTTCAGAGCAGACAATGCTATCTGACGAAGCGCATGTCTTGCTGGTTACAGATAGCTCCTCAGAGGAGGATTCAGAGACAGATGACCAGTCCTATTTCCCCCCGAGGTGCATGCTCTAACTTGGCAGGGTTATGTTGCTCATATTGTGCGTATGGTATCTTGCATTGCTATGTCATTTGCTTAGTTTAGACATGCTTTATGTGAATGCCACCTGTTTAGTGTCTAATTACCATATATGTGAATTATGCAATGCCATCTTGTTGCAAGACATTATATATGTGAATTATGCAATGTTATCTTGTTGCAAGGCATTATATATGTGAATTATGCAATGTCATGCTGTTTAGGCAAGCGTCATATATGTGAATTATATCATCCCGTCCTCTTTTGTATTTCTCATTGCTTTTGTCGACAATGTTTGTATATTCAAGTGCTCTTCCTGTGCATCAGCCATTTGAATTGGTGATGGAGAAATCTAGAGTGAAAACAAGGTCTTCAGAGCAGACAATGCTACCTACTGAAGCAGATATCTTGCTGGTTACAGATAGCTCTTCAGAGGAGGATTCAGAGGCAGATGACCAGTCCTATTATCCCCCTGAGGTGTACGCTCAAACTTGGCAGGGTTATATCACTCATATCATGCATATGTTGTATTGCAATGCTTAGTTTTTACATAATATACACAATATTGAATGCCATCTCCTCACTTCCTTAGTATATAAATCACATATTTGAATTATATCATGCCATGATGTTTACATAGACAGCATATATCTGAATTATGGCATGCCAACCCATTTTCTAAAGACATAATATAGTTATATCATCTCATCCTGTTTACATAGTCATCATATTTTAAATTATGTCATTCTATCCATGAATTATATCATGCCATCATGTTTTCATCGACGGCATGTTTGTGATTTATGGCATGCCAACCACTTTAATAGACACATCGTATAGTTATATCATGTCATCCTGTTTACATAGTCATCATATTTTGAAGTATGTCGTTCTATCCTATTTAGTTAGCCATCATACATGTGAAATTATGTCATGCTATCCTATTTAATTAGGCATCATATATGTGAAATTATGTCCTGCTATTCTGTTTGGTTAGACAACATAAATGTGAATTATTTCATGCCCTGTTTTCTTCCCCACTATCCATTGCACCTGTCTATCTTACAATGTCTGTACATTCAATTAATTTTCTTGTTTATCAGCCATTTCAATTGGAGGGGGTGATGGCAGTATCTGTGGGAGTAAAAATACGGTCTTCAGAAAAGATCGTGCTACCTGTCGATGCAGATAGAACCACGGTTGTACTTGCCCAAGAACCAACCCCACCACACATAACCCAGACTCACACAGATTGTACCCCTACCCGGTTGGACAGAGAACCAGCTACACCCCTTCTAACCCCAACCCCAGCAGATAGTAACCCAGTTCCCGTTGACACAGCACCGTCTCCACCACAGAGCACCCAAACACGAGCAATTAGTAAGGCAACTACAGTGCCCAAAGCACGAGGACCACCACTCCGAACCCCAAGTCAACGCTTAAAGCAGAAGAAGAATTGTTCTCAGGTCAGGTTCCATAGCTATGGTTCATACTACTTTGCTCTTGCATCACTGTATTTACTCATACCAACTAATTTCAAATTCGAAGGATGCAGCTGAAACTCCAATGGCGCAACAGGTATGTTTTAAACCCGTTTCTTTAACGTGTTTGCTGTTGTAACTAGCTCTATGTTGATTTCAGTTTCAATTGAATAAACAGTTATGTTCTCATGCCATGCACATTACAAGTGTTGTTATTGCCGTGTAGTTTCCCACACTTATATTCTGTCTATGCTGCTTTGTCTTAAATAGATATGATTCGAACTGTATCTATCTTGATTTGGCAACATAAACTAGAATGATATAGACCATACAGTGACCATACTACATAGATATATGTTTGTTTCATGTTGTTATCATGTCCACCTTACTACTGAACTGGTTTACCAAAATGAGTTTCATATACTACATTGTAAACCTGTGATGTGTTTGTTTGTTTCTCTTTTAGAACGCGGATAAAATATTGGAGAAGAGTACCCCGTTATGCAATGGTAAAGGAAGTAATGCAGATAAGGTTCAAGATAGTGAGACATCCCAGTTGGTCTCCAAGAAAGTTGATAAAAACTATACTGAAGACACTGAGACAACCCCAAAGTCCTGTATTGATGTAGTGTTCGAGTTACTGGCTACTACTGCTGGCACCAGATCTCCGAACTCGTTGCCTGAATCAGTTCGGCTTCTTGAGTCTCAACTTCAAGTTTAAAGACATCAATCAGATGTTATGCGATAGGAAGCCGAAGGACTGAGGAAGTCCCTGCAGAATTCAGATGCATAGTTTCAGGTGCAACAGC
Organism: Aegilops tauschii subsp. strangulata; assembly: GCF_002575655.3. Classification (NCBI taxonomy): domain Eukaryota; kingdom Viridiplantae; phylum Streptophyta; class Magnoliopsida; order Poales; family Poaceae; genus Aegilops; species Aegilops tauschii. The sequence continues at coordinate 76,120,240 of NC_053041.3, forward strand.
AAGTGCTGGAGGATTTAAGCGCCAAACAAGAGAAAGTTAATAAGCTTGCTAAGCATCTTGCCAGCATTATGGGTACCCAGGATATTGTTTCTTGAGCTCTTCTGAAGTGGTTTCAGTTCTGGACTTGTTTTGCTGCGGCATTTATATGCTGCTGTGTTCCCTATATTTGCACTGGTGGAGAAATTTGATGCCCAGTGGATGTAATATGTGTAATAGTCGTGATAGCCTAGCGTAAGTTGCTTGCTTATTTATTTCCTTATTGTCTTGTTTATTTCTTTGCTTGTAGTCAGTGCGGTTCTTTTTCCGCGGTTTGCTAGTGGCCGCAATAACCTATTTTTTAAAACTAGGCCACAATAACCATGGGCTACATATTTACTGTAGTTACCATTTCCCTCCTACGGGCCGTAGAAACAATGGGCCTTCTACGGGTCATAGAAACAATGGGCCTTATACGGGTCGTAGACACAATGGGCCTTCTATGGGCCGTATCATCAATGGGCCTTCTATGGGCCGTATCATCAATGGGCCTTCTACGGGTCGTATGATCGGTTGGCCAAACATGGGCCAGTAACAGACCGCATTATGGCCATAAACGGGCTAGAGTTGGAATCGCCCGTTCATGGGCCGACCATAACGGGCGTCGTTAATCGGCCATATTTGATGATGCTATGAAAACGACCCAACGTATTAACGGGCCACAAACGGGCCGACTGTAACCTCAGGCTGAATTTGGCCCACAAGCAGAAAATGACATTAACGGGCCGTAAGTAAACGAATGCTGGAAATGAGCCCAAGAATAAATGGGCTCTGAGAAGGCCAAAAGATAACATGGGCTGGAAACGGCCCAACGGAATAACGGGCCGTTAATGGGTATAAAGTGATACACTGTTCATTACGGGCCAGTTTCACCATGGGCCGTTAATGGGTATAAAGTTATACACTGTTCATTACGGGCCAGTTTCACCACGGGTCGTTAATGGGCCAAGAGTTACAAAGGGCCTCATATGGGCCGAAAGACGTCATGGGCCATACATGGGCCGGAAGTTAAAACGGGCTGGAATTATATTGGACGGCCCAGATAACGCTACTGGGCCTAATTCGGATAGGTCGTAACGGGCCCTGGGTTAGCGGGCTGTAAATGGGCTATATGCGAACATGCCGTTAAAAGGCTTTCCATGGGCCGGCCCGCCACCTTTTAACCAAGTCAAACGGGCCGGCCTTTTCACAGGAATGGGCCTCTGTTGGGCCGTGCCACATGTCGACGTATCATAGGCGCCTTCTGTCCAATGAGTGGATGACATCTGTCCCAACGGTGAGCTGACATGTGTTTCCTCCACCCAATGATGATTTTACACGTGGAAAATCCCCATTGGTCGGGGCTGTTAACGGGTTATCGGATCCAAAACCGGACCCGATAGCTTAATGGCGTTCCGTTATGGTGGATGCCACGTGTCGGTCACCCTGGACGAAAGCACTTCTGTGACGCGCGATTTATCATCATGGAAGTTGTCGGGGATATACCCCGCGGTGTAAACCGCCGGATGTAGGACCCGGCTGGAGCTTGGCGACTCATGGCTAACCCGCCCTGGAATTGCGTAACCCGGCGGGCGGGACAGACGGATGACAAGGCCCAAGGCCCAGAAGGCCGGTTTTTGTTAATGATGGGCCGGTTTAAGAGGAAAGGCGTGAGGAATATTTACCTTACAAGGAGTTAAGACTCGGACTTGTATCCGGTTTGTATTAGAAGGTAGACTAGTCCTAATCCTAATAGGACTCCACACGTAACCCGGCCCTTCAATTTATATAAGGAGGGGCAGGGCTCCCAAAAGAGAGACAGGCAAGAAGAAACAATCTCTAGGGCTAGACATAAAAAGCCGGCTTACCGGCGACCCGGCCCCTCACTAGCATAATGAGACCTAGCCACAAACAGCATGTAGGGTTTTTACCGGATGATGTTCCCCAGGGCCCGAAGCTGTCTAAACCCTTGTCTTGTGTTGCGTCTCTTGATTCCGCTCAACCCCTCTCAAGCTACCACATAGATGCGTTGGCCTCACGACTAAGTCCTCACACTAGGACATCTGCCGTGACAAATCCACAACAAAAGTGGACATTTCCGTGATGATAATTTTGGTAATGTCATGGAACACTTCTACGACAGTACATGTATGACTATCTTGATTCTGTCATAAAATCGTCATGGATGTACGTGCATGACAGAAAACGTGACCTACTGTGACAAACACGTATCATCACGGAAGTGTATTTTTTGTAGTGTCTCTATTCGGATATTAGCTTTCTTGCGGCGAAAGAAGGGCACCAACCGCCTTACGGGGTGGCCATGAGGGCCCAGGGCGTGCCTGAACCCTGGGGCGCGCCCCCTGCCTCGTGGCCCCCTCGAGCGTTGTCTCGCATTAATTCTTTTGCCCAAAAATCATAAATATTTCAAAAAAAATCTCCTTCAGTTTTTATCCCCTTTGGACTCCGCTTGGTATGGGTTTTCTGCGAAACAAAAAACATGCAACAAACAGGAACTGGCACTGGGCACTGGATCAATATGTTAGTCCCAAAAATAGTATAAAAAGTTTCCAAAAGTATGGAAAAGTTGTAGAATATTGGCATGGAACAATAAAAAATTATAGATACGATGGAGACGTATCAGCATCCCAAAGCTTAATTCCTGATCCTCCTCGAGTAGGTAAATGATACAAAAGATAATTTTTGATGTGGAATGCTACCTAGCATGGTCTTGATCATATATCTAATCATGGCATGAATATTAAGACATAAGTGTTTCAAAGCAATAGTCTATCATTTGACATAAAAACAATAATACTTCAAGCATACTAATAAAGCAATTATGTCTTATCAAACTAACATAGCCAAAGAAAGCTTATCCCTACAAAATCATATAGTTTGGCCATGCTTCATTTTCGTCACACAAAATGCTCCCATCATGCACAACCCCGGTTTCAGCCAAGCAATTGGTTCATACTTTTTAACGCGCTTCAGCCTTTTCAACCCTCACGCAATACATGAGCGTAAGCCATGGACACAGCACTATGGGTGGAGTAGAGTATGATGATGGAGGTTGTGTGGAGAAGACAAAAAGGGAGAAAGTCTAACATCGACGCAGCTAATCAACGGGCTATGGAGATGCCCATCAATTGATGTCAATGTGAGGAGTAGGGATTGCCATGCAACGGATGCACTAAGAGCTATAAGTTCATGGAAGCTCAAACTGGAAACTAAGTGGGTGTGCATCCAACTTGCTTGCTCATGAAGACCTTGGGCATTTGAGGAAGCCCATCATCGGAATATACAAGCCAAGTTCTATAATGGAAAATTCCCACTAGTATATGAAAGTGAAAGCATAGAAGACTCTCTCTATGAAGAACAAGGTGCTACTTTGAAGCACAAGTGTGGTAAAAGGATAGTAGCATTGCCCCTTCTCTCTTTTTCTCTCATTTTTTTATTTTTTATTTTTTTGGTGGGCTTCTTTGGCCTCTTTTATTTTTCATAAAGTCAGGAGACTCATCCCAACTTGTGAGGGAATCATAGCTTCCATCATCCTTTCCTCACATGGGACAATGCTCTAATAATGATGATCATCACACTTTTATTTACTTACAACTCAATATTACAACTCAATACTAGAAAAAAATATGACTCTATATGAATGCCTTTGGCAGTGTACCAGGATGTGCAATGATCTAGCATAGCAAAGATAGCAAAAAATGGACAAGCCATGAAAACATCATGCTAGATGTCTTATGATCATGCAAAGCAATATGACAATGAATGCTCAAGTCATGTATATGATGATGATAGAAGTTGCATGGCAATATATCTCGGAATGGCTATGGAAATGCCATAATAGGTAGGTATGGTGGCTGTTTTGAGGAAGATATAAGGAGGATTATGTGTGATAGAGCGTATCGTATCACGGGGTTGGGATGCACCGGCGAAGTTTGCACCAACTCTCGAGGTGAGAAAGGGCAATGCACGGTACCGAAGAGGCTAGCAATGATGGAAGGGTAAGAGTGCGTATAATCCATGGACTCACATTAGTCATAAAGAACTCATATACACTACACCATGACCAAAACTTAGAGGTCATCAGATCTGCCGGGAAAACTAACCATTGGAGGCAGACTAACTGCCGGGAAAGGTTTTTGCCGGCATATACAAACTGCCCTTGAAAGTGCTGTCGAGAAAAACAATTCCCGGCAGTTTGTGTAAACCCCGGCAGATTGTCTGCCCTCCATGTTTGTACCTTTGCCGGCAGTTAGAACTATTCCTGGCATACAACTTTTCCCCGGCAGACCAACAATTCAGGGCAGATTGAAGAGTTTCCCGGCAGTTAGACTGCTAGTATTTGCATCCACTACAAACACACTAATCTCCTATATGTATACATGTATTCCAACAGCTATCATTTATCTTCACTGCATTTTGTGCCATCTATATATAACACACATGCATACAGTAATATACATATATATAACAACATGGGCATAGATATAAGCAATCCATCATCCATACATAAGTTCACAAGTCTACATCATGCATACGTAGGTTCATAAGTCCAGTATTGGAGGATAGCCAAAAGCACAAAGAAGATTCATCATGCGTGCCTAGATGCACACATGGGCATACAAGTCCAGTAACAGGACAGCCAAAAGCAACCATTTATCAAGTCTAGATGCACACATACATAGATTTGTAGATTCATAAGTATTACAGTACATCGTAGACAAAAGTGAAAAATATCCTAGCAGAAGATCCTTTTAGCTCAACAACCACACCTAAAGAAACTTGTGGATGCAAAGGAAATTATACCGTGACCTGTCAAAAAAGGAAATGGATTAAAAAATCAGCTCGGACGAACATATGTTCCAAACGTAGAAGTAGCATGGGCAGAAAAAGAAAATTGACTTATTCAGGGGTTGTTTGGTTCTAGGCCTAGGAGTGCCACACTTTGCCATACAATGTTGCCAAACTTGCCTAAGGTTAGTTCTTCAAAATGAGAGCCACAAGTTGGCAAGCCTAAGGGAATCTTGCCACACTTGTTGTGTGTATGTGATGTGGGACCATAGTGTGGCTTGCCTAAGATGTGGCTTGAACCAAACAAACACCTAAGTTGGTCAAATTTGCCTAACCTTAGGTGTGGCAAGCTTTGGCAAACTTAGTCTCAAACCAAACAACCCCTCAAATGAAAAGGACATGTGTGTCGCCCTGTACTTTGCGTTGCACAAGGCACAAACAGAATGTGTGTGTGTACTCATCAGAACAGATTATGCAATATGTATGGATCATGAGGAAGATCAATATAACCTATCACTATAAATATTTACGGATAGTCATCTTCTTTTGGTGCATTACTTTCTCTTGATTGCTGTGAAGTAAATAGAACATCCAAAAACTGTAGGTAAGGATTAGTTACTAGCAATCCAGTGGCAATGCAGGGTGTCCTCCATTCAGTTTTTCTGTACATGTTTGTTCTGTGTAGTGTGTGCTAATGCTAGACAGTGTGAATCAATAGTTATGAGAATGTATAACAACTGAACAACCCTTTGATTAAATCTGCTTCTTGGTTTCAGGAAAAAATGTTGATTGAACAAAAGAAAAAAATTTATACACCCATAAATCATTATTTGCTGAAATGAATATAGGTTGTTCAAAATAAAAGAATGTTGGTCAAGTCGATCACTGTTTTTGACTGTTTTCTGTTACTTGAAAGGAGAGATATATCAAAAGAGATATTCTTTCACTACAAAACAATAAAGCATGAATATATCATTTGATAAGTGCTCCACCTTTTTTGTTGAATATATCTCACAGTTAGAGAATCTTAGTATGCTCAAATGGATGTAGTATTGTTAAACCATGAGAGAAAATTTTATATATGAAATAAGTTAGAGAATAACTGCACCAAAGATTTTGGGATAACATTAAAGATGGATATGGATATTCATTTTTCTTATATTACAAGTATTTCTATATCTGATAACCCTTTACCTGAGTGTTTCAGGAACAAGCATATCAGGTTAAATGCTGCCTACAGGAAGGTAAGTCGTTGCAACATCCATGGTATATATGCATCTCTTGATCTCTTTTATTGATGGTTTAAGAAATCAGGCCATAACCCTGCTTTATAGATAAAGAAAAGTAGCATCCACAAGACCCTAACATACGAGGGATCCAGAAGATATAAATTTTGGAAGAGCTAGCTCGTATACGCATTGTCCAGAGGATAATGAAAACAAAATTAACTTGTCTTTAGTCTAATATTACAGAATTCTAAGAATATGTAATAGCTCGTAGATGCAGGGACTGCTTCCGGCTGTGATGGTTGCTTCTGCATACTTTACTATCAACTTCTATCTGCATATATAAGATTGTCAAATACATTGCAAATTTCAGAAACCTACATACATTTTAATGTGAGCAAAGTGTACCACATGATCATTCAGGTTTTCAGCAGCCATGTCCTCCAGTCATGCTTTGTAAGTGATATGATCTCAGATCTTAGTCGGCATCTAGGCATTTTGACAGCTGACTGATTAGATGTGTTGCCTTTCCTACAGATAAGCACAACTTGTTGTTAAATAGCTTCATACATCTGCAAAGATGTATCAACACACAAAGGCCGCCGTCACCTTTGTCTTGTTGTTTTGTCCACGCAAGACTTGGAATGAATTCATGCAACCTTCCTGTGACATGTCTTACATTCCCTATTCGCAAATCTTCATGCATAGCAGCATCAGCTCATCCTCCTCGGTTTGCCATTCATTTCATGAAAAGAAGTATGATCTCAGGATTAGTACAAGTGTTATGCAATCTGAAATAGAAGAACAAAGAGGTACTCTGAAGGAACACTTCAATATAAAAGACGGAATTAGCAATAGTGCATCTTTACCCACTTGTCGTGTATACGGTTGTGAAACCAATCATATTCAAAAGAGCAATATATCCTTTGTGGTGATAGTCCAATTCCAGAATTTCCATTATCACACCATAATATATTTTACCACCATATGATACAATCATGCAATGATTGAAAAAAAATATGAGATATTCCAAATGTAGTCAAATGATACCACGCGATGGAAGTACCAATTTAACTCTTCAACTAGGATCAAGAATCTCACCATAACCATGAAGTGGTACTTGTTCGATTATTTATGGCTGCAAGTTGGATCCCTCCTCCACTTGCGAACCTAGACCTGAACATCAACAGTAAAATGTTATTTGTGAAGACCTTGTTTAAAATTATCAATCTATCTGTTAAACTAAAAATAGGTCTTAGAAAAAAAACTGAGATCATCTAGACATAATACTAATGAATTACTAACTCGAAATATTTGTAAAATGGTATCTTGTACTCTAGCTAAAATATCAATCTATGTATTAATTAAAAATATGTGTGAGAAACAATAGAGATCCTATCTAGTCAAATCATGCTATATTCAGAGTACTTAAGAACATTTGCATACAAGCAAAAATATGAACGAATATATCCACTTGGATTCCCAGCAAAAGAAATATCCTTTATCTCATGACTGTCGTATTAACTTATCACACATTGTTCCTTACCATCATCTACTAGATTCATAGCTCCCAGCCAAATTTACTACCTTAGAAGAACTAAAAATCCTTGGATGTCACAGCACAACAAAACATGGTTGAAAATTCGAAACCACACAACTGAAACTTCTAAATGCATACCTCTTCAGAAACTGGGGGAGCACAAACAGAGGTAAGCGGTGCAGTAGCTACTTGTTCTGCTACTACTGCTGCTTCAGATGGGCACGTCCTCCCACTGATTTGTGGGGAGTGCAAATGGAGAGGAAGTGATACGCAGTATGGAGCAGGCACTAAGGAGATGCGGTGCTGCTGTGTGAGGGGCGAAATAGGGGGCCCGTAGGTGGTAGGTGTGTCCGCGGGGTTGTTGCTGCGGCCGCCTGAACAGGGATGGGGCGGCGGCGTTGGTGGGGGATACTAGTGTGGCGGCGTCGGTGGGGATGGGTGGCAGCGTGGGATGGGGGTCACGGGCGCGGCGGCGAAGATCGGGGATGGGGCGTACGGAGGCGCGGGTGGCGGATGCGGGTGGGGGCGAAGATGGGGGATGGGCCGTGCGCCGTGATGTGGAAGTAGGGTGGCGACGGCGGGGCGGTGAGGGTAGCGGTGTGAATGGGTAATGGGGCAGCGGCGCTGGGCTTGGCATTATGGATGCAGGATGCGGCGGCGGCGGCGTTGCTGCTAGGGTTAGCAGCGGCTGGGTTGGGTCAGGGTGAGAGAAGAAGTGGTGGGGAATGGGACAAAATAGGAGTACCTTTTTTGTGGGAAAAAATAGGAGTACCTAATTAGGGCTGCATAGCACGGAGACGATTCGAGTAACTTCTGTTGTTTTAATTTTTCCCACGCCCGCCTCGCGCCAAAAAGAATTCAGCCCGCACCAACGTGCTTACCAGCGCAGCGTTTGCCCTCGTTTTGATTCCAGGGTAGTTACACTGACCGTGAACTTGCCGGCAGATACGCTGCCCTCTTTACTGTATCATTCCCGACAGATAATTTGACCCATAAAGTTTTGGCCGGCAGATAAAGCTTTACCGGCAGTAAATTGACCTCAATTCTTAACCTTTCCCGGCAGTTGACTGCCCCTAAACTTTTGCCATGGTGTAGTGATACTTATTGCAAAAGTTTATTAGCCCTCGAAGCAAAGTACTACTGTGCATGATCCTAGGGGAAGGGTTGGTAGGAGTTAACCATCGCGCGATCCCGACCTCCACTCATAAGGAAGGCAATCAAAGAACACCCCATGCTTCAAATTTGTCACACAACGGTTACCATACGTGCATGCTACGGGACTTGCAAACCTCAACACAAGTATTTCTCAATTTCACAATTACTCCACTAGCACGACTCTAATATCACCACCTTTATATCGCAAAACTATTGCAAGGAATTAAACATATCATATTCAGTGATCTACAAGTTTTATGTAGGATTTTATGGCTAACCATGTGAATGACCAATTCCAGTCATCTCTCTAAATAGATATAAGTGAAGCAAGAGAATTTAATTCTTTCTACAAAAGATATGCCCACGCTCTAACAAATATAAGTGAAGCAAAAGAGCATTCTACAAATGGCGGTTTTCTATGTGAAGAGAAACAGGCAATCCAAACTTCAAATGATATAAGTGAAGCACATGAAGCATTCTATAAAGCCATACTCAAAAGCTTTAAGTGAAGTGCAATGAGCATTCTATAAATCAACCATGGACTATCTCATACCATCATGGTGCATAAAAGAAAAGTGAAAACTAAATGCAAAAGATGCTCCAAGATTTGCACATATCACATGAACGAAATTAATCCGAAAACATACCGATACTTGTTGAAGAAAGATGGGATGCCTTCCGGGGCATCCCCAAGATTAGACGCTTGAGTATCCTTGAATATTTACTTGGGTTGCCTTGGGCATCCCCAAGCTTGAGCTCTTGCCTCTCCTCCTTTTCCTCATATTGAGACCTCCTCGATCTTCGAACACTTCATCCACATAAAACTTCAACAGAAAACTCGGTAAGATCCGTTAGTATAATAAAGCAAATAACTACTCTAAGTACTGTTGCAAACCAATTCATATTTTGTTTTTGCATTGTAGCTACTGTAATATAAATTTTCCATGGCTTAATCCACTGATAGAAATCGATAGTTTCATCAAAACAAGCAAACTGTGCATCAAAAACAGAATCTGTCTTAAACAGGGCAGTCTGTAGTAATCTGCACATTCACCATACTTCTGGTACCCCAGAAATTCTGCCACAATTAGGAAAAATAAACAATTTGTATAGAAAGACATTGAAAAAAGTTTCAGAACCGTTTTACGTTCCAGTAAAAAATGTAAAATCGCGCATTACAGCCAAAGTTTCTGTCCTGCACCGCACAAACCAACAAGCATTGTAAACATCCTAAAGGAAAACCTTGGCACATTATTTTTATTATGTAATGGAATTGTACAAAGGGATAATTATTTTTGTTGAAAAGTTTCTGTAATCTAGATTCACAAAGTTTCCGTGAGCATGAACAAAGTTCAAGGCTAGCTCCCACTTTAACAATGCTCGTCTTTCTCACTTTTGCTTTTCTTTTTGAAAAAGGTTTGGGTTCCCCTCTTTATTTTTTTGTTTTTAAACTTTATGAAATCACACAACAGAAATAAATGACTCTCTAAAACTTCCGGGTTGTCTCCCTGGCAGCGCTTTCTTTAAAGCCATTAAGCTCATATAGTGCTCAAGTAATGGATCCACCCGGATCCCAAGGTATATCAAAGCCAATTTTAATTAACAATGATTTGTGATTTAGTAGTGAGCACAAAGTAACATATATCATGCAAAAATGAAGTCTAACTCTCTTCCTATGCATCTTCATGTCATAAAAGAACAATTCATGCACACATAGTAAAGGCCAATGCATAGTATAAGCAGTTTCTTGCAATTCTATCGTGTTGGAAACATAAAGAGGCGGAGATGTAGTTCCTCTCTCATAATAATTGCAAGTTGGAGCAGCAAGCACATGCATATTATATCTATCAAAATAATCATGTGCAATGGTAAAATGCAACCCATCAACATAATCCTTAGTAAGAGCAAACTTCTCCGATATAGTGTAGTTTGGAGAATTCAAAAAGATAATAGGACTATTATGTGTGGGTGCAATAGCAACAATTTCATGTTTAACATAAGGAACTATAGCAAGTTCATCTCCATAAGCATCATTCATATTGGCATCATGGCCACAAGCATAGCAAGCATCATCAAAAAGGGGTATTTCAAGAGAATCAACGGGATCATAACAATCATCATAGCAATCATCCCTCGGTAAGCACGAAGGGAAATTAAACAATGTATGAGTTGAAGAGTTACTCTCATTAGAAGGTGGGCATGGGTGATCAATCCGCTCTTCCTCCTTTTGTTCTTCGATCTCCTCCTCATCTTTTTCATCAAATGAGCTCACAGTTTCATCAATTTCTTCTTCCATAGACTCCTGAAAAATATTAGTCTCTTCTTGAACAGCGGAGACTCTCTCAATAAAAGCATCAATATCGGAATTGAATTCATAATTCTCATAGCAATATTTAAGTATAGCAAAATTTGCAGGTCTGTAAACAGCATCATCAAGATTTTCACACTCTTTAAACAAAGATTCAATTTCACAAGGACCCATAAAAGCAACGAATTTTTCTATTTGTTCCACATCATAGTAATCATATATAACATTAGCATAAGAAGCCAAGGTTTTATCATCATTAAATTTGCATGAGAAGGGAAGGTATGGAGCCTTCATCCTAGAGCAACAAGTATAATCATATCTCAAGCATAGTTCCCGAGCATACCAATGCAACATATGAATTTGATCCCATAATAATTTCCCTTTTTGAGTCAAGCGATAATCCCTAAAGTATTCACGTTGATCCAACGTGTCTCCCATTACATAATTGAATGGGGTTTTCTCAGGATTATTAAAGTAGTGCATAATATTTTCACATAACCAGCATCGAGGGTTTTAGGAGGTTCCCCATCTCCATGAGTAGCAAGTACACCTAACTTTTTTGGTATTTCGTGTTCCATATCCATAACTAAAGATAGATAACAACTTAGAAAAGCAAATAAAAATTACTTAGTGATAAAGCAAACAAGCAAACACAAGAATATTCACCCCACGCTATAACTCCCCGGCAACGGTGCCAAAAAAAGGTCTTGATAACCCACAAGTATAGGGGATCAATTGTAGCCTCTTTCGATAAGTAAGAGTGTCGAACCCAACGAGGAGCTAAAGGTACAACAAATATTCCCTCAAGTTCTATCAACCACCGATACAACTCTACGCACGCTTAACGTTCGCTTTACCTAGAACAAGTATGAAACTAGAAGTACTTTGTAGGTGTTGCTGGATAGGTTTGCAAGAATATAAAGAGCACATAAATAAAAACTAGGGTCTGTTTAGGTAAAGAAGCAATAAAGTTAGTATAGCGAGTATGGAAAAGTGGTGGTAGGAGTTGCGAAATTGTCCCTAAGCAATTGACTACTTTACTGGACCGATAGCAAGTTTTATGTGGGAGAGGCCACTGCTAGCATGTCATCCCTGACTTGGAATTCTATGCACTTATGATTGTAACTATTAGCAAGCATCCGCAACTACTAACGTTCATTAAGGTAAAACCCAACCATAGCATTAAGATATATTGGTCCCCCTTTAATCCCGTATGCATCAATTTCTATGCTAGGTTGAAGCTTCTGTCACACTTGCCCTCCAATACATAGTCCTATCAACATACAACTAACCCTATGGTGCGATCCAGGCGCGCGCTCATATGATGGGCACCAAAGGACAGCAACATAACCACAAGCAAATTAAACCAATCATAGCAATTCACCAATTACCGATAGGACAACGAAAATCTACTCAGACATCATAGGATGGCAACACATCATTGGATAATAATATGAAGCATAAAGCACCATGTTCAAGTAGAGGGTACAGCAGGTTGCAGGAGAGTGGACCGCTGTAGACAGATGGGGGAAGGTGATGGAGATGTTGGTGAAGATGACGGAGGTGTTGGTGTATATCACGGTGATGATGATGGCCCCGGCGGTGTTCCGGCGCCACCGGGAGAGAGGGGGAGAGAGCCCCCCTTCTTCTTCTTCTTCCTTGACCTTCTCCCTAGATGGGAGAAGGGTTTCCCCTCTGGTCCATGGTCTCCATGGCATGGGAGGGGCGAGAGCCCCTCTGAGATTGGATCTGTCTCTCTGTCTCTCTTTGTTTCTGCGTTTTGGACTTTCACCGTTTCTTATATTCTCGGAGATCCGTAACTCCGATTGGGCTGAATTTTGGACACGATCTCTATCAGGATATTAGCTTTCTTGCGGCGAAAGAAGGGCACCAACCGCCTTACGGGGTGGCCACGAGGGACCATGGCGTGCCTGACCCCCTGGGGCGCGCCCCCTGCCTCGTGGCCCCTTCGAGCGTCGTCTCGCGTTGATTCTTCTTCCCAAAAATCATAAATATTCCAAAAAAATCTTCGTCAATTTTTATCCCGTTTGGACTCCGTTTGATATGGGTTTTCTGTGAAACAAAACATGCAACAAACAGGAACTGACACTGGGCACTGGATCAATATGTTAGTCCCAAAAATAGTATAAAAAGTTGCCAAAAGTGTGTAAAAGTTGGAGAATATTGGCATGGAACAATCAAAAATTATAGATACAACGGAGACGTATCAGAGTCCACGGAGGGCTCCACCCACGAAGGGTCCACGAAGAAGCAACCTTGTCTATCCCACCATGGCCATCACCCACGAAGGACTTGCCTCGCTAGGGTAGATCTTCACGAAGTAGGCAATCTCCTTGCCCATACAAACTCCTTGGTTCAACTCCACAATCTTGACGGAGGCTCCCATGTGACACCTAACCAATCTAGGAGACACCACTCTCCAAAAGGTAATAGATGGTGTGTTGATGATGAACTCCTTGCTCTTGTGCTTCAAATGATAGTCTCCCCAACACTCAACTCTCTCTCATAGGATTGGATTTGGTGGAAAGATGATTTGAGTGGAAAGCAACTTGGGGAAGGCTAGAGATCAAGATTCATATGATAGGATTGGAATATCTTGGCCTCAACACATGAGTAGGTGGTTCTCTCTCAGAAAATGAATGTTAGAAGTGTAGGCATGTTCTGATGGCTTTCCTCATGAATGAAGAGAGGGTGGAGGGGTATATATAGCCTCCACACAGAATCTAACCGTTACACACAATTTACCAAACTCGGTGGGACCGAATCATAAAACTTAGTCAGACCAATTTAGTTCATAATGTGACCGTTAGGCATTTCGATGGGACCGACATGTCAACTCGGTGGGTTTCGTTAGGGTTAGGGCATAACGTAATCTCGGTGAGACCGATTACACAAACTCGGTGGGACCGACTTTGGTAATAAGCTAACCAGAGAGTTGGTCAGGCAAACTCGGTGGGACCTATTCGCTCATCTCGGTGGGACCGAAACGTTACGAAAGGAAAACAGGGAGTTTGCATTGCGAACTCGGTGGGACCGATCGCTCATCTCAGTTGGACCGAAACATTATGAAGGGAAGCAGAGAGTTTGCAATCCCATCTCGGTGAGACCGAGATCCCTATCGGTGAGACCGAAGAGACTAGGGTTTCTGGCAGTGGCTATGTCAAATGAACTCGGTGGCGCCGGATAGATCAAATCGGTGGGGTTAAGTTTGACTTTTGGTTTGGGACATATGTGGATATGAGAAAGTGGCTGAGGGTTTTTGGAGCATATCACTAAGCATTTTGAGCAAGCAAGCCATTAAGCAACACCTCATCCCCTTTTAATAGTATTGGCTTTTCCTATAGAATCAATGTGATCTTGGATCACTAAAAGTAAAATGTAGAGTCTTGATCTTTAAAGCTTGAGCCAATCCTTTGTCCTTAGCATTTTGAGGGGTCCACATTCCTAATCCATGCCATGCCAATCATTGAACTTTCCTGAAATATTCATCTTGAAATAACATTAGTTCAATGAGCTATATGTTGTTAATCATTACCAAAACCATCCAGGGATAGTTGGACTTTCACATTTTTATCGTGGTCTTCTCCTTGGTACAACTCGAATAAAAGAAAAAAAGTTCAGAGAAACATACTGAAATATTTTTGGAGTTTTTGGTTTTCTAGAACAGGCAAATAAAAGGGGAAACCAAAAATGAGAAAAAACTATTTACATGGGAAAGCTCCCAATAAGCAAAAGAAGAACAAGGAAATCTTTTTGGGTTTACTACTAAGCATGCAAAGAAAGTAAATTGACTACAATTAATTTTTTTGGTTTTTCTAAAGTTTTTCAAACACACAAGAAGAAAGCAAGAAAATAAATCTAAGCATGGATGATATGATGAAAGAGTGTGAACACCGACAAATAGAATGAAAAGTAGACATAAATGTAATGTTGGTGAGAAACACGTACTCCCCCAAGCTTAGGCTTTTGGCCTAAGTTGGTAATCAATTAGTAGCCTGGAGGGTAGTAGGGGTGCTGAGGATCAGGCATCCACTCATCCCACTGCTGAGGCTCCTCCTGTGCTGCCTCCGCAGCAGCTTGAGCGTTCCGGTAGGCGATGGTGTCCACAAGCATAATCCTATATCCGCCCCTGGCAATAGAATCAAACGAAGCAGGTGCAGGCAAGGGGATAATATCACGATTTTTAACGCTAAAGACCAGGTTATAAGGAAAGGGAATGCCAGGAGAGTTATTATCAATGAAGTGGTGGTGATCCATGGCTGCACGGTCTAGGTAAACCTTGGTCAGAGGATAATCATGAGGGCGTATCCCAACATTAAAGTGAGCCGCCAAACGAGTAGCAAAAATCCCACCATGTATTTCCACCTGGGATTTATTAAGATGTAGGCAACGAGCCACAATAGCTCCCAAGCTATAAGTGTTGCCACCCTCCAGTGCCCGGCGTAAAACAACAAAGTCTGGTGCGCTGAGCGCACCTACTTTCTTTCTAGCTACCAGACACTCAGCAACAAATAAAGCAAGATAATGTACAACAGGAAAGTGTAAGCTAGCAGCCGTGGTGGCTGACACTCCTCTCTCATCTCCCATTGTTAGAGTGCGATAAAAGGCCTCAAAACCAGCCGGCCTAGGCTCAGCTAAACTCCCATCAGAAGGGATCATGCATATGTCACAAAATTTAGTAAGTGGTATCTGATGGTTTTCAGCATATAAATCAAAGCTCACTTCAGGGGGATTATTTCTAGGCAAGAAGGTAAAACTCTGAACGAAGATGTTTGTGAGGATTTGGTGCTGGTCACACTCATCTACAATGAAGTCGGTGAGGCTGACATTGGCAATATATTGTGTGAACTCCTGAAGAATTCCAGCCTCTTCGAAGAACGGGGTGTGCGGCCATTCGCACGGTCGTACTTCCGCCAACCTCCGAGGGTGGAGATCACTGTCAGAGGACTCCCCAATAACACCCTTGGAGTTCTTCCTAGAGCCAAACTTCCTGAAGATATTCATGTTCGCGTACAATTTTCTGAAAAATAAAAATTTTGGGGTGACAAAAATTTGTCAGGAAAAAAATACTTTATAAAATTGGTAGCAACTACTCATAGGGATGCATAGAAGCCATAGCAAGCATTCAAACTACTCAGAACACTAAGAATTCAACATGCAAGCTCATCTACAGTAGCACCAAGAGTAGCTAATTATTCAAAGTATAAACCACTAAAGCAAAAACCAATTGGACAAACGGTGGAGTCACATACCAAGCAACAATCCCCCGAAACAGTTTTGGAAATGGAGCTTCGAGCAAAGAGATCGAAATCCGCGGGTTTGAGCTCAAGAACACGAGAGAGAGAGAGCAATGGAGATTTTTTTGGAGGTAAGTGGTGATGTGGGCTAAAGAGATAAGTGAGGGGTCCCACATGGGGACCACAACCCACCAGGGCGCGCCTGGCGGTCCTGGCGCGCCTAGGTGGGTTGTGGCCACCTGGTGCACCTCCGTCTGATATTATTTGCACCAGAAATTAAGAAATATTCAGAAAAAAATTGTATTAAATTTTCAGGGCATTCTGAGAACTTTTATTTTTGGGTCA
The DNA here is from genome assembly GCF_002575655.3 of Aegilops tauschii subsp. strangulata. NCBI lineage: Eukaryota > Viridiplantae > Streptophyta > Magnoliopsida > Poales > Poaceae > Aegilops > Aegilops tauschii. Next base: position 76,136,896 of record NC_053041.3, read on the forward strand.
TTTTTTATTCCACGGGAAATTCAGAAAACAGACAAAGCATGGCATTTTATTTTATTTAACTAGTAAGAACACAAAACAAAAGATAGGGACAGAATGTAGTGCTCACTAAATTCATCAACTTCATACCGTCCAAAAAATGATCCATTAATAAGGTTGATCAAGTCTTATTAACAACCACTTTCGATTAGCATGAAACCTCGATGGGGATATGTATTTCCCCAACAATAAGCATTTCATATTTCTTTTTAACAGTAGGTAGACGTATTTGAAAACTGCTAATAGTGATTGTCGGAGATTTTTCAATAACATTAATACCATTCACTTGGAATTGTTTCTTCAGAAAGTGTACCGTATGCTCATGGCCATTAATATGAAAAGTGATCTTGCTTTTATTACAATCAATAACAGCCCCTGTAGTATTCAAGAAAGGTCTACCAAGGATAATCGACATGTTGTCGTCCTCGGGCATCTCAAGTATAACAAAGTCAGTCAAAATAGTAACATTAGCAACGACAACGGGCACATCCTCACAGATACCGATAGGTATGGCAATTGATTTATCAGCCATTTGCAAAGATATTTCAGTAGGTGTGAGTTTATTCAAGTCAAGTCTTTTATATAAAGAGAAAGGCATAACACTAATACCAGCTCCTAAATCACACAAAGCAGTTTTTACATAATTCTTTTTGATAGAGCAAGGCATAGTTGGTGTTCCCAGATGTCCAAGTTTTTTAGGTACTCCATCTTTAAAAGTATAATTAGCAAGCATAGTGGAGATTTCAGCTTTCGGTATTTTTCTCTTATTTGTGATGATATCTTTCATATACTTTGCATAAGGAGCCATTTTCAAGATATCAGTCAAGTGAGTACACAAAAAGACTGGCCTCAGCATCTCAGCAAAGCGTTCAAATTCTTCATCATCTTTCTTTTTAGTTGACTTGGGTGGAAAAGTCATAGGTTTTTGAACCCACGGTTCTCTTTCTTTACCGTGTTTTCTAGCAACAAAGTCTCTTTTGTCATATCCTTTATTTTTAGGTTGTGGGTTATCAATATCAACAGGTGGTTCTATATCAACATCATTATCTGCTTCTTTACCACTGGCTGGTTGAGAGTCTTCATGAACCTCATCATTACCTTTTTCATTATCAGTAGGTGAGTGTTCATTACCAGATTTAGTTTCAGCATAAGAGATAGAAGTTTCATTATCATTATCAGGAGGTTTTTCTATTTCCGGTTCACTAGAAGTGTGCAAAGTCCTATCATTATTCTTCTACTTTTTCTTTTTAGAAGGACTAGGTGCACTAGTGTTAGCTATTTGTGAATCTTGTTCAATTCTTTTTGGGTGTCCTTCAGGATAAAGTGGTTCCTGAGTCATTTTACCTCCTCTAGTTGCAACTCTAACAACAAAGTCATGCATATTATGATTCGTTTCATCAAGTAATTCTCTTTGAGATTTAGCAACTTCTTCTAATTGAGTTTGAACCATAGAAGCATGTTTTCCAACACCTCTAACATCATTTGAAATTCTAAATAACAAGTCACTCAAGAGAGCAATCATATCGGAGTTATATTTCAATTGTTTCATAACATTTGCATTGAAGTGATCTTGCTTTCTAATGTAGTTTTCAAACTCATAAAGGCATTGGCTAGGATGCATATTGTGAGGATTGTCATTATCATTGAACTTCATTAGAGAATTTACCTCTACCACCTTAGGCAGTGATGGTGTATTAAGCCCATGTATTTCTTCAATAGGAGGTAAAATTTTAACATCCTCAGCTTTAATACCTTTTTCCTTCAAAGATTTCTTTGCCTATTGCATATCTTCAGGATTGAGATATAATATACCCCTCTTCTTCGTAGCGGGTTTAGGTGGTGGTTCAGGAAGAGTCCAATCAACATAATTTTTCAATATATTATTCAATAATTCTTCAGCTTGTCCAATAGTTCGTTCCCTGAAAACACAACCAGCACAAGTATCTAGGAAGTCCCTAGAAGCATCGGTTAGTCCATTATAAAAGATATCAAGTATTTCATTTTTCTTAAAAGGATGATCAGGCAAAGCATTGACTAACTGGCAAAGCCTCCCCCAAGCTTGTGGGAGACTCTCTTCTTTAATTTGCACAACGTTAAATATTTCCTGTAAGGCAGCTTGTTTCTTCTGAGTAGGAAAATATTTTTCAGAGAAGTAGTAAATCATATCTTGAGGACTACGCACACAACCAGGAGCAAGAGTATTGTACCATGCTTTAGCATCACCCTTTAATGAGAACGGAAATAATTTGAGAATAAAGTAATAGCAAGTTTTCTCATCATGAGTAAAAAGGGTGGCTATATCATTCAACTTAGTAAGATGTGCCACAACAGTTTCAGTTTCATAACCATGGAGAGGATCAGATTCAACCAAAGTAATTAACTCTGGGTCGACAGAGAATTCATAATCCTTATCATCAATAAAGATAGGTGAAGTAGCAAACTTAGGATCACATTTCATTGTAGCATTCAGAGATTTTTCTTTATACTTGTGTAGTAATTTCTCTAGATCATCTCTATCATTACAAGCAAGGATATATCTAGTTGTTTCTTCACTCATAACATAACCTTCCGGTACCTTAGGCAATTCATATCTAGGCAGGCTAGTTCTAGCAGGTATTTCAGGAGTTTAAGTTTCAAGCTCATCATCGGATTCAACAACATCATGTTGTATTACTCTAGCAATTTGTTCATCAAGAAATCCACCAAGTGGCACATCATCATTATTAAGCAAGGTACTAGCATCATCATAAGCATCATTCATAGTAGAAGTAGCATCATCAATAGCTTGCGACATACATTGGTACGCGTCAATGCTATACAAACGGTTTAAAACCCCTTTCCGCGACGGCATTTGGAACCGTCACCTAGTGAGTGTGGGCGATTAGGGGGTCCTTCCCACACGACCCAGAAACCGTCGGGGATAGGGACCCTACAGTACTCCTTTTCATTTGTGGTCGCATTGCCATCGCAGTTAGTATTCCGTGGTGCTACGTTTACGATGCCCGACCCATCACAAACGGTTCACTATTATAGAACGTGTATGATAAGCATACAATCACACACATTCGCTTTTCACAAACCGTATGCGATAATTAATTAAGAAGATTAGCTAATCGTCGTACAAGTGTCGGATAGGATTACGAAAAGTCGGACCATCGTAACATCGTCGTACATGACAACTATCGCACATGCTATTCTGTGGTGCAACGTTTATGATGCATACTTCATCAGAAACAGTTCATGGTTGCGAATCGTGTACGGTAAGGCAACTATCGCACACGCTATTCCGTGGTGCAACTTTTACGATGCATACTTCATCAGAAACAGTTCATGGTTGCAAATCGTGTACGATAAGGCAACTATCGAAAACGATTAGTTTGCCAGCACCGTTTGTGATATTGTCTGACATCGCACACGCTTTGCAAAAGGCAACTATGTGCACGCTTGCACACGTTTCCTTTATGTGAACCGTCTCGGATTATGGTGTATATTGCAAACATTTGTACTTTACCAACCGTGTGTGCCGTAACAACCTGGAGAGCATAGTTTCACTGTAATTTAATTGCTGCTATATCAAATTGAAATTGAAATTTAATGTATGCTATAGCTTTATTCATATCCATCAGGTTCAGACAACCAATGAATTATTCGATTCAGAGGTACACATCAAGAATTACATAAGAACCAAATAAAGAATGATGAACCGCAGTTGTATACTTGTACTATTAAAGATGGTAAAGAAAGAGGCGAAATACATTCTGGCTGCTGAACAAGGTGAAGCGGAATGCCCATATTGTGCCCTCCTCCATGCAGAAGGCACGCACGACTCTAGTCCAACCCCTTGTGATGGCCGACCGCCCACCCTTCACGGTCTCCATGGAAACATCTAGATAATCATCGTGTTTTGGTAGAAATACTTTAAGCTTTGCATGCCCACCAATCATGTAGTTTGAGAGGTAATCTTTAGTAAACTGCTTTGGGAACCACTTCAAAGGAAAAAAGATTCAGACATTGTCATCTAACACAACTCATTATGGGCAGTAAAAAGAAGGCTGCAGAGTTCTTACTTACCATCCCGCAGTTCACTGTTGTATTGGATAAAGTGTAAACAAATAGTTTAATTGCCATCTTTTGACCCATTTTACTAACAATCGATATCTCATTTCCCCATACGCAGAAAGGGTCGATGCGCGGATCTTTACCAATGACATATGCACCTAAAAGCACCAAGTTAATATTAGAAGATAAACACCAATTGTATAATGAAGTAGTATAACACTCTTATATAATATCTTATAACATCCAATACACTCACATATTAGATGAATTAACATCTTATATTATGGGCCGGAAGGAGTTTATTGCATTCTTACAAATTATCGGCTGATGTATCATGGGTTAGAGTTAATTTGAGCTAGTTTGTGCTCAAATAGCCCTGAAGTATATCTAAACATGAGGGCTAGTTTGAGCTAGTTGCATCTATAACCCACCAAAAAAAACTATCCAACCCAAGAGGTGGTAATTGGAGCTAGTTCTCCTAGTGCATTTATTGTCAATCTAAGTATCTAATCCTCTCATCCAAACACCTCTTTGGATGGAGTTAGTTCAGTGTTAGTCATGAGCTAGAAACTAACTCTAACCTCAAAGCTAAGTTGAGTATCCAAACAGGGCTGTGTTGTTGTTGTTGCTGCTGCTCTTCTACGTGTATCTAGACATCATCAAAACATTAAGGTAACACTCTTCCTTGTTGCTATGTAGCCTAGGATTGCATATGTAGACATTAAGTACAGTGCATGTTGCTATGTAGCCCAGATATATTAAATATGGCCCTAGTTAACCTAACTATAAATGAGTTGCAGATATATTCAGTTAAAAGTCAGATTCACCGATTAGTCCCTTATCAGCCCCCGGCCTATATGGTACCAGCTACCGATATCCTGAACAGTGAGCATATATAAGCGATGGGATGAAACTAACCTCGATGGAAAACAGTAGTCGTTCCCAAAATTGTCCTGTGTAGGGACATCGAGAAGCATGTTAAGCACAACAGGCTGAACATCAACCAAAATTATCCATGGCAGACAAAATAATCTCCAAAAGATAGCTTTAGTGTGCAGGTTTAAGCACGCTAGTAAAGGAAAACAAGTGAAAAGGTGTGTTAACTGCAACATGCCTAACATTTAACAACAAGCAAACATAGTCATTCAAACTGGTATTGTGCCGGTCTAAGTGCACTGGTTATTGCTAAATAAAAATGGAAAGTCGTGTTTAACTACAAGATGCAGCAACCAAATGTAGTCATTCATGCCCTGTTTGTTTCAGCTTTGCTTGGATTTTAATCACCTATGGAGTCGCTTCAGTGGCGAAGCTATTTCTGCGAATTAGCTTCACCACCGAAGTACACTTTGAGGTGCTTAAGAAAATTGCACTAAAAATGACCCAAATCCAGATTCAGCTTCACTGGCAAAGCTGATTCCAAATAGCAGTTTGTTTCGGATTCCAGATTCGGCTTCACTAGCAAAGCTGAATCTGGTCCCAGAATCCGAAACAAACAGGTCCATACTGGTATTGTTGAAACTGGTACTGATGAAATTGAACTGCACAGTTCATACTTGCACATATAGGACATCACGTTGTGAATAACTGGAACAAACAAGGCATACTATGAACAACCAAAGATAGCATTTGAAACTGGACATATGCTAACTACAAACAACAAAATAATCAAAAAATATTAAAAGAGGCATATGCTAGCTATAACCGGCTTAACAACAAGCAAATATATGCAGTCCTATCGGTATGTTTAAAACTGGATTGATGAAATGTACTGCACAGTAAATAATTGCACATATAGAGCATCACATTGTGAACAACTGAAATAAACAAGGCATACTGCAAACAACCTGATATAGCAATTAAAACTGGACATATTCTCACTACACTACAAAAGGGACTCAACAAAACAAATCATGGGTTTCCCCTCTGAAGAGGCACGACAAAACAATCATGGGTTTCCTCACTTGTCACAGTTGGCTCGTTCCCGTGGGAAGAGAACGGACCCTGGATGCGCTCCATGTTGTCGTAGATGGGCTCCTTCCCCTTGGAAGAGCACGGCTGTAGGGTGCCCTCCCTGATGTCGCAGACGGGCTCTTTCCCCTTGGAAGAGCAGATGGGCTATTTCCCCTTGGAAGAGCCGGAGAGGGTGCCCTCCTCGTGGTCGCCTCGATGAGGTCTAACTTGGAAGCTGTGGATCCCAAGCCAGCGTCACAAAATGTGTCCTTCAGAAATGACAAAAGGGGCTTGATGGCGATGTAGGATGGCAAGTTGTTGATAACGAGACAGAGGAGATCAGCGGCGAGGCCATGCATGAGATCGACGCCGGTTGAACCCGAGGGATTGGGGGTGGGCCACTTAACCTGTGACATCGCCCGCCTCAGGCCGTCCCTGTCCATGACCTCGATGTCGTAGCCTGCGGAAGAGACATGCCCACATACTCTAGCCCGCTGCTTGAGTTCTTGCCGCCAGTAATGGTCGTCAGCTTCCTCGGTGACATCGGGCGAAAAGATTGCGATACACCTATTTTGGGCCAGTCGCTCCTCGAGCTCCACGGGAAGCGTAGCCGGGACTAGGCTGCGATGCTCTGGAGTGGGGGATGGGGATCTGGGGTAAAAGGGGCATTTTGCAGGTGTCATCTAAGAAACTCAGGGCAGCCTTGGTATGGAGACCTGTGGGTAAGCTGCACGGGCAAACCGGCAGATGTTGACAATGGAGGTCTCGCGGCAGCGGCGGTGGGGACCTTGCTAGGGTTTCGAGCGAGGGAGGGGGTGTGTGTGCGCGCGCGCGCCCGAGGAGGTTTTGATGTGTGTGTATGTGTGTGGAGGTGGGGCGGGGGTGTGTTTGAGGAAATGACGCGGGTACTGAAAATTTCAAAACGCTGGAGTCAAACGCGGGAGTGAAAGGCTGGGGCTAATGAAAATTTTGATGATGGTGCATCCCACCCGGTTCGGAGATAACAACCGTGTGTTATGAAAAAGAAAAACCCTCGAGGCGGGCCGATATTTTCTAGGGGCAGGCGGGATTGGGAACAAGAAACATCGCACACGGTCCAGAGATAACAACAGTGTGTTATGAAACACCAAAACCCTCCTCGAGGCGGGCAGATATTTTCTAGGGATGCAGTGGATTGGGAAGAAGAAACATCGCACACGGTCCGGAGATAACAACCGTGTGTTATGAAACAGAAAAACCCTCGAGGCGGGCAGATATTTTTGAGAGGGGGAGCCTCATGGAGCCCAATGTACTGTGCGGATGTGTGCGTGACAAGGGCGCCGACAAGGTTGTCTTGGGCGCCGGCGTGGCACATGGTTAGTTTGAGTGAACTGTGTCTGTTGCGTCATCCGACTTGTCTAATGTTCATAAATTTGGCAAAAAATGACGCGGGAGAGGGTCAGAACACGAACACACTTGCATGTGGACCAAATTTATATGTATGAAAAGGGTGTTTTGATTTTCAAATACCAAATGCAACTTCGATGTCGCACCTATCTCACAAAGCACACGATATTGCTTGCCCCCCTCGTATCGGTACGAAGGGAATCCTAAGCTATGAATGCATGCCCCGCCCCTGCCCTAACCGAGGCTCACCTAGCAAAGTGCGAAGTAGCTAGCAGCCCCCTCCCTCGTGTCGGCACAAAGGGAATCCTAAGCTATGAATGCATGCCCAGCCCCCGCCCAACCGAGGCTCACCTAGCAAAGTGCAAAGTAGCTAGCAGCCCCCCTCCCTCATGTTGGCACAAAGGGAATCCTAAGCTATGAATGGATGCCCCCCAACTGTAGTTCACCTAGCAAACTGCAAAGCAGCTAGCGCCCCCTCGTGTCGGCACGAAGGGAATCCTAAGCTATGAATGCATTCCCCCCAACCGAGGCTCACCTAGCAAAGTGTGAAGAAGCTAGCAGCCCCCCTCCCTCGTGTCGGCACGAAGGGAATCCTAAGATATGAATGGATGCCCCCCCAACCGTGGTTCACCTAGCAAACTGCGAAGTAGCTAGCAGCCCCCCCTCGTGTCGGCATGAAGGGAATCCTAAGCTATGATGCCCCCCCCGAACCGAGGTTCACCTAGCAAAGTGCAAAGTAGCAGCCCCCCACACACTTTTAAGTCGGCGGGCCAGAGAGGCATCTCACCAAGATTGATCATAAAACGGACCAAGAATAATCTACCTTGGTCGTACAACCTCTCTCTTGTTGCTGGTCAAAGTGATGGTCGTCCATGCGACCCCAGATAGGCTAGCTCGCCAATAATCACGCAAGTAGCTAGCTAGTCCCCGAAGACAACCACTTCATGCGTGTGGCACAAACATATGTATGGATCAGGTGTGTTTTTTAGTACACAATGGAACAACTTTGATGTGGCACCATGATTTCGAACTAGAAATCCCCACACTGAGTGAGGGTTAGGTTGATGATGCATATGTATGTTACACCACACTTCAAGCCGATGATGGGGATTCATGCATGCATGCGCGTGCATAGTATATGCGCTCAAACTTTAATTAGGTTTGAATCTCACCATGACCTATACTACGATAACACGAACAAAATGAAGAATATCTGCCATTGTAACCTATCTTGTTGTCGGTCAAGATGATCATGGATGTCCACGTGGGCCCACGAATATATATATATATATAGGCTTGTCGCCGATAACCACGTGAGGGAGTGTACCATTCGAAGACAACCACTACATGCATATGTATGGAGGTGATGCGTGCATGCATGTTTGAATACCATTTCACAACATTGATGTGGCGCGTGCATCGAAAATCATACACTCTCCCCACAAAGAGCGAGATCGGTTCATCACGTGTCGTTGTACTAGCCACTTTGACTCGATGGGAGGGATTCATGTGTACACATGCATGCGATATATATACCGTATTTACAAGCAAAAAATAACCCCCTCCCAATTAAGTCAAATTAACCACTCTCGTTGTCAGGCAAAAAGTAGTGATGGACCAAGCGGGCCCACAAATGGAAAGCATCGATATCACTGATAACTGCTTAAGTGGGTGTGAGAGGACAACCACCATTGCTTTGCAAGTGGGCCAAACATATGTTGAATATAATACATAAAATGCACAACTTTGATGTGCCACACATGCGTCAAAAACCGTAAACCATGCACCCACACAAAGTGAGGTTCATGAAGCGTACTACATATGATGGTCCCCTTCCCCCTATTCGACGCATACTATATGCTTCTGCCGTAATACAACCCAAAAAGAATCCTCTTCGATGGTGAAATTAATTAACCTCTCCCGATGTATCTAGGTCAAAGTGATGCACATATGCATCGACGATGGCCTCATGGGCCCACAGATGGAAGCGTCACAAGTGAGTGTCCTAGCTAGGATAACCACCACCTGCATGCGTGTGGTGCAAAGAGGTGTTGTGTGATGTTTGAATAGCCATTTTTCACAATTTTGATGTGGCACGTGCCTCGTAAACTGAAAAGTTCCGACACTGAGTGAGGTGTACTTGTTCACGGAGGCACACGTATATATATATATATATATATATATATATATATATATATATATATATGCTAGTCCCCTCCCACCTCTTCGACGCGTACTATATACCACCATAACACAAACAAAAAATATTCTAGCTTGCTGGTCAAATTAACCTCACTACCGGCTGTTCGTCAAAGTGATGGACGACGACCTCGCGGGCCCATAGAAAGTGCATACGCGAGTATCGAGTGTCATATAGGACAACCATCGACTGCATGTGGCCAAAACATGTATGTATGAAAGGGTTGTGTAATGTTTTAAATTACGAATTCACGACTCTGATGTGGCACCGGCCTGCCTAACAAAACGGCCAACCCACATGGTGGCTCACAACTTCTAGTGTACTGCGAGCCACTCGCCACCCCCAGACGCGCACGCACACGCACACACACACACACCGCGAATCCACCGCAACTACGGTGCATGTTAAATTAATTATCCCACGGTGGACATATATATGTTACCAAAGGAGGGAAGTTTTAATTTCAAAAAAACAGAGATCATTAAGATGTTTTAGTACATTAATTGATTGATTTTCTATTGGTATAATGTGCAAAAATCAAATTCGAGCTACATGCACACGTGACAGTGCACCTAAATGGATTGCAAAAACACGTGTGTCTCATTGGGTGCATGTTTACTCTTCGTGCAACAAATTTCAGACAATGAAAATCTTGATTTTCAAATTCTAGTACATCCAAAACTTATTTGAAGTTTATGAAACTTATCGTGTTGTCATATGGACACCAATACAAAGTTGCATTGTACTTTTTTGGGTCAAATTTGAGACTAGTTTTGATGTAATCTTTATCTAATTACAAACGGGAGATTATTAATAATTGGGAACCAATATCCCAAACGGACTATTTATTCGAACCGTGAGCGTTAGACCAACAATGGATGCGTGTCATGCTTCGGTTAAGCAAAAAATAAAGCGGCATCATTAATCATCCAAATAGAAAAACAATATACATACCGCCACGCGACCGTGTACGCGAGCAGGCGTGAGTTGACAGGACGCATGCAAGCAGTCCGCCGCGCAGGCAGATCGGGAGGCATGCGTGCAGGTGTGTGAATTGATGGAGGCGTGCTCGCTGCGCAGTGTCATCAGGACGTGCGAGTAGCTATGTGAAACGACAGTAGGCATGCCAGCAGTCCGGTGCGCAGGCTCACCAGGAGGCGAGCCAGCGGTTTGACCGCGGCCCGCCCCTCTCCCACTACTCCGTATTAATGGTGCGCCCGAGCGGCCGCACCCCCATCCTCGCAACACACACAATCCCCTCTCTCTGCTTGCATCCTCGATGCCGCTCTCAGTTATCAATGCCGTCAGTGTATGAGGATGCCGCCGAAGTGCCCCATCAGAGGGAGTGGCGACATCAGGGCTGCTAAAGCACCGGAGCACGACATTGAGATGGAGAAAGAGGTTGCCGTCGTAGACGGCGTCGAGCTTCCACAGCCGGAGGCGGAGTTCCACACCGACTCTGGTGACGACTCGGGCAAGGACTCCGACGACCACTCCGGCGACGACTCCGACGATGACGGACAACTGGTTAGTCATCTATATGTTGGGGAACGCAGTAATTTCAAAAAATTTCATACGATCACGCAAGATCTATCTTGGAGATGCATAGCAACGAGAGGGAGAGTGTATGTTCATACCCTTGAAGATCGCAAAGCGGAAGCGTTTATCAACGCAGTTGATGTAGTCGTACACCCTCACGATCCGTCTCGATCAAGTACCGAACGTACGGCACCTCCGCGTTCAGCACACGTTTAGCTCGATGATGTCCTCGCCTTCTTGATCCATCAAGATGGGCGAAGTATTAGATGAGTTCCGGCAGCACGACGGCGTGGTGACGGTGTTGGCGAAGAACAATCTCCGCAGGGCTTCGCCTAAGCACTATAGAAATTATGACGGAGGATAAACTAGAGGGGACGGGGTTGCCGGCACACGGCTTGGTGTTTCTTGATCTGTCTTGGGTGCTAGCCCTGCCCCTCTATTTATATGTTGAGCCTTGGGGTCAAAACATGGAGTAAAAGCCTCCACAAAGTCAGTTTTACCCGAAAGGCAAGAGTCCTTCTCGGACTCCAGGGCCAGACACCAGGGTTCCTGGCGTCTGGACCCAGACGCCAGTGACCCTGGCGTCTGGCCCCTGGACTTCGCAAAACTTCCTTTTGCGCTTTCTGAAAACCTTGTGGGCTTTCCCCTTTGGCCCAAATAAAGTGTTCTCGTACGCAAACATTTTGGGAAACATCCGGAACCCCTTTCGGTGAATTCCGGAACCCTTCCTAATCTCGATCTATGCCAACCCAACAAATACCTTGGGAGACACCTGTAGATCACCTTTATAATCACCCTTTCACGTTGTGACGTTTGGTAGCACACAATGTGTTCCTCCGGTATTCGGGAGTTGCATAACCTCATAGTATGAGGAACTTGTATAAGTCATGAAGAAAGCAGTAGCAATAAAACTGACACGATCATAATGCTAAGCTAACGGATGGGTCATGTCCATCACATCATTCTCCTAATGATGTGATCCCGTTCATCAAATGACAACACATGTCTATGGTTAGGAAACATAACCATATTTGATTAACGAGCTAGTCAAGTAGAGGCGTACTAGGGACTATAAGTTTTGTCTATGTATTCACACATGTACAAAGTTTCCGGTTAATACAATTCTAGCATGAATAATAAACATTTATCATGAATTAAGGAAATAAATAATAACTTTATTATTGCCTCTAGGGCATATTTCCTTTAGTCTCCCACTTGCACTAGAGTCAATAATCTAGTTCGCATCACCATGTGATTTAACACCAATATTCACATCTGTATGTGATTAACACCCATAGTTCACATCGTCATGTGACCAACACCCAAAGGGTTTTGTCGGGTGGTTGGTGCGACATATGCCAAGGGATGGCTTATCATTGTGGGAGCCAATAAAACGTCGCCGGTGCCTGGAAACGGGATGAGGCGAAGACATGCACGCCGGCGAATCTTACCCAGGTTCAGGGCTCTCCGAGGAGATAACACCCCTAGTCCTGCTCTACGGGGTCTCCGCATGATCACTAGATCGATAAAGGGTAGCTACAATCGCTCCTAGAGCTGTTGGGTTCAAGGGAGAAGAAGAACAAGGCTAGCTCTTGCTTCTCTCTATCTATGGTGTGTGTGTGTGTTATGCTTAGAAGCCAACCCTTTGCATGGGTGCTCCGGGGGGTTTATATAGGCCTACCTCCCGGGGGTACAATGGTAATCTGACTGGGATCTGGTCCCAGCCGTCAGTGTCTACGCTCGCGGGCTTCTCCGCCGACTGCTGGGTCCCGCCAGCTGGTGGGTCCCGCCGGCTGCCGGCTACTTGATCGACAGGCCGGTCCCACCGCCTAGGGTTTTGTCGGCGGCTGCTTACTGTAGCCGCGCCTCTGATGATGAGGGCTTTGTCGAGGTGAGCGTGGCTACAGTGGGCCGCCTCGGGGGCTATCACTGTAGCCTCACCTCGTCTTGTCTCCTTAATGGGGCTCCTGCTTCGAGGAAGGGAGTGGCCGGCTTCTGGAGGCCGGCTATGTTCTTGGCCGACTAGGAAGAGCCGGGCCGCCTTCACGCCTCTCTCTGGCTGAAGGGGCCCGCAGTCCTTGGCCCGTACAGGAGTGGGTCGTGGATGACGTCGAAGCTAGCGCGGCTACAGTGCTGAGCCGCACGGGGGACATCCCTCCCGTACGGCTTCCTGTAGCCATGCCCGCCTCGGGCTTCGGGGGTCGTGGGCCACACTGTGGCCACACCCCGTCATGTCGCCGTTATGTAGGAGTGGTTGTGGTCTTGGCCGGCTTCTAGGAGTCGGCGTCCTTCTCGGCTGGCTTCTTGGAGTCGGCCACCCCCCAGTCGTCCTAGGGAGGAGTCGGTGAGGCTGGGTCGCCTTCCGGGAGTCGGCTTTAGTGGTAGCCGGCCGGGGAAGGCGGCCCAAATGCTTGGAGTGCTTGAAGGCCCAAAGGCCTGATAAATTTTCTGAAGAGCCAGGGGTAGTCGGTTAGGCTACCCGTAGTCCATTTGCTCGCTCGACCTGGCCGTTCGACTGCGGGTGGGCAACGGACGCTAAGTCCAGTCGGATGCCCTGTGTCGCGCAGAAATGTGCCAGTGCGCCTTTGGCGAAGTTCGTGCCATTGTTGGTGATGATGCTGTGCGGCACGCCGTACCGAGTAGTGATGTCGGTGATGAATGTCACGGCAGTCGGCCCGTTCAGCTTCTTAATTGGCTTGGCTTCAATCCACTTTGTGAACTTGTCCACAGCAACGAGTAGATGTGTCAAGCCACCGCGGGCTGTCTTGAAAGGGCCCACCATGTCCAGTCCCCAGACGGCAAAGGGCCAGGTGAGGGGAATGGTCTTGAGGGCAGAAGCCGGCAGGTGTTGTTTGGAACTGAAGACTTGACATCCTCTGCAGCTCTTGACTATTTCTTTAGCATCCTCCAAGGCAGTCGGCCAGAAGAACCCATGGCGGAAAGCCTTGGCCACGAGGGATCTTGAGGCGGCGTGATGGCCGCATTCGCCTTGTTGGATGTCTTTGAGGATTGCCACTCCTTTTTCTTGCTCGACGCAACGCTGGAAGACTCCAGTGACGCTGCGCTTCACAAGCTCCCTATTGATTATTGTGTATGCTGCGGCTCGTCGTTGCACTAGTCTTGCTGCGATCTCGTCAGCCGACAGCTCTCTGCTGACTAGGAACTTGAGGATGGGCTGGGCCCATGAGGGAGCTGTGACTTCTTCTGCTGTTAATGTGGCCACCATGACTCGGGTGGGTGGGTTGGGTGAGTCGGCCACCACTTCTTGTGTCGTTGCAGTCCCCGGGCCGACTGCTGCAGTCCCCGGGCCGGGCTCTGAAGTCCCTGGGCCGGGTGCGACTACGTCAGTCCCCGGGGCAGTCGTCGAAGTCCCCGTGCCGCCTGCGGGATTTCTTGAGCCGGATCCGGCTGTTTCTGGCGCAGGCGGTACGAAGATGGAATCCGACTCTGGAGACGGCTTGATGGACGGCTTGAGGAGGCGCTGGAGGGAGACGCCAGTCGGTATGGCTTGTCGGGTGGAGCCGATCCGTGCTAGGGCATCTGCTTGGTCGTTGTCGGCCCTTGGCACGTGAAGGAACTCGCACCCTTCGAAGTATCCGCTCATCTGCAGGACGAGGAAACGGTAGCTTGCCATGTTTGCGTCCTTGGCGTCCCAGTCGCCAGATGATTGCTGGACCACCAAGTATGAGTCGCCGTAGCACAGGATCCGGCGTATGCCGAGTTCTTTGGCTAGCCGGAGCCCATGTACGAGCACCTCGTACTCGGCCACGTTGTTGGAGGCGGCAAAGTGGATCTGCAGCGTGTACTTGAGCTTGTCGCCTTTGGGAGAGGTGAGGACGATGCCGGCTCCCAAGCCGGTGCGCATCTTGGACCCGTCAAAGTGCATCCGCCAATGGGTAGAGTCGGGAGCCGGCGGTAAGTACTGGGTCTCGGCCCAGTCAACGAGGAAGTCGGCCAATGCTTGCAACTTGATGGCGGTGCGGGGTTGATAGAAGATCGTGTAGGGCGCCAAGGCAATGGCCCATCTGGACACCCGGCCGGATGCGTCCCGGCTGCCTATGATCTCGGCGAGCGGGGCAGTGCACACGACCGTGATGGGGTGCTCTTGGAAGTAGGGCTTCAATTTCTTGGCAGCGAAGTACACCCCATAGCACATCTTCTGGTAGTGCGGGTAGCTTTGCTTTGAGCTGGACAGTACTTCGCTGAGATAGTAGACCGGCCTCTGGACCAGCTGGGCTCGGCCTTTCTCCGGGCGCTGGACCACAACAACAGTGCTGACGACTCGGCTTGTCGCGGCGATGTAGAGGAGCATGGGCTCGTTCTCAGTCGGCACAGCCAGGACAGGCGGAGTGGTCAACATTTTCTTCAACTCATGGAAGGCTTGGTCGGCTTGATCATTCCACTCAAAGTGAGTGGACTTCTTCATGAGTCGGTATAGGGGGAGGGCCTTCTCTCCTAGTCGGCTGATAAAACGGTTCAGGGAGGCTAAGCAGCCGGTGAACTTCTGCACATCTCGCAGCTTGGTGGGAATCTCCATCCTCTCGATGGCTTTGATCTTGACAGGGTTGCACTCAATGCCGCGTTCGGAGACCAGGAAGCCTAGCAGGTGGCCGGCTGGCACTCCGAACACACACTTCTCGGGGTTGAGCTTGATCTGGAATCGGCGCAAGTTGGCAAATGTTTCCTTCAGGTCTTACAGCAAGGTACCGTGCTTCTCTGTCTTCACCACAATGTCGTCTACGTAGACGTGGGCATTTCTGCCGAGTTGTTTCAAGAGACATTTCTGCATGCAACGCTGAAAAGTGGCACCGGCGTTTCTCAAGCCGAATGTCATTGCAGGTAGCAGAAAGCTCCAAAGGGTGTGATGAAGGCAGTCTTCAGGCGGTCAGCCGGGTCCAACTTGATCTGATGATACCCTGAGTATGCATCCAAAAAACTTAACAGCTCGCATCCGGCTATGGAGTCTATCACTTGGTCAATCCGTGGCAAAGCAAACGGATCCTTTGGGCAGGCCTTGTTCAAACTCGTGTAGTCTATACACATGCGCCACTTGTTATTCTTCTTCAAAACAAGAACTGGATTGGCAAGCCATTCTGGAAAGAACACTTCCATGATGAAGCCGGCTGCAAGGAGCCGGGCTATCTCTTCTCCCACGATTCTTCGCTTCTCTTCTGATAGTCGGCGGAGGGGTTGCTTGACCGGCTTCGCATCGGCTCGGACATGTAATTTGTGCTCGGCGAAATCCTTCGGGACACCCGGCATGTCCTTTGGGGACCATGCAAAGATGTATCGATTCTCACGGAGGAAGTCGGCGAGCTCGCCTTCCTATTTACTGTCCAAGTTCGCCCCAATCACGGCGAATCTCTCCGGGTGCTGCGGGTCTAGAGGTATCTTCTTCGTCTCTTTGGCAGGCTGGAAGGAGCCCTGAGCATCACAGTCCTTGGGGTTGGGGGACAAGGCCGGCTGCTTGCCGGCCATGGCCACAACCCGTTCCAACATCTTCTTCTCTTCGGCCACCACGAGGGTCACGGCCAGCCGGCTGCTGGTCATGGCACACTCGATGGACTTCTTGTAGTCGCCGGCTACCGTGATGATCCCCTTCGAGCTCGGCATCTTCATCTTCAGGTAGGCATAGTGGGGCACAGCCATGAACTTGGCCAAAGCAGGTCGGCCAAGTAGTGCATGATAGGGGCTCTCCAAATCCACCACCTCGAACCATATTGCTTCCCGGCGGAAGTGATCTTTGTCTCCGAAGAGAACATCCATTTTGATCTTGCCGATTGGAGAGCAAGATAGGCCGGGTACGATACCATGGAAGACGGTGCGGCTCGGCATGAGCTGCTTTGCTTTGATGTTCAGCTTGTCCATGGTGTCGCGGTACAGTATGTTGATACTGCTTCCGCCGTCTATCAGGACGCGGGAAAATCTGGCGGCTCGCCTCTCCGTCGCAAGGGTGACGTCCAAGACCATAGCATAGGAGCCAGGCGAAGGCATCACCTCCGGGTGGTCGGCCTGGCTCCAGCTGATGGGCTTTTCCGACCAGTGCATGAACTCGGCGGTGCTAGAGGCGACTGCGTTTACTTCTTCGTGCTGCCGGCGTCGGCTGCGCTTGTCGTCGACTTGACTTGTGAAGACGACGTAGGCGTCGTGCGCTTCGGGGAACTCGTCTTGGATGGCGCCGACTGCCGGCCGGGCGCCGGCTGCTGGGGAGCTGGAGGCGGCGGGCCGGGAGGCGGAGGCGGCACCATCCCTTCACCCTTGGTGATGCGGGTGAGCCAGTGGCATTTCCGTGTCGTATGGTTGGACGGCTTCGCGCCGCTGTGGAACTTGCAGGGAGCATCGAGTGCTTGTTTGTAGGAGAAGGACGGCTGCCAAGGCGGCCGACCACCCTTCTTCTTGGGAGCGGGCCGCTCTTCAGGCTGCTCGTCTTCAATGGTGGCCACCTGCCGACTGGAGGAAGTCGGCATGGGGCCCTTGCGCTTGTGGTCGTTCTGGTAGGGGTGCCGGTTTGGGTCGCCAGCCGGCGTCTTGGGAGCTGGAGCAACTACTTTCCCCGAGGCGTCCACTCGGAGCTCGGTCTTCATGGAGGAGTCGGCAGTGGCATACTTGTCGGCGGTGATCAGCAACTCATCGAGGGTAGTCGGCTCGTCGCAGAGGAGTCGGTGCTTGAGGAGGGTGCCCTCTCGGCACCCGGCAGTGAAGTACTCGATGGCCTGGACCTCGTGCACTCCCTCGCAGGAGTTGCGGAGCTCGGCCCATCGCGTGAGGTAGTCGCGGGTCGACTCGTTGGGCCCTTGGACGCAGAGGGAGAGCTGGCGAGGCTTGGGAGGCCGCTTGTAGGTGCTGGTGAAGTTGCGGACGAAAACTTCGGTGAAGTCCAGCCAGCTGTTGATGCTGTAGGGCTTGAGGCTGTTGATGCTGTAGGGCTTGAGGCTGTTGCAGCATCAAACAGACGTACTTCACGGCGACGCGCCGATTGCCGTTGGCGATGCTGACGGCTGTGGAGTAGTCGATGAGCCAATCTTCCGGCTTCACCGAGCCGTTGTACTTGGGTGTGTCTCTGGGGAGCGAGAACCCTTTGGGAAAGGGCTCGTCGCGGATGCGGGGGCCAAAGCATGGCGGGCCGACATCGTCTTCTTCTTCTAACGCCAAGGATCGAGCCAGGCGGTCGATCCTGTGGCGGGCGTCGTTCTCGCCGACTCCTTCTCGGCAGCCGAGTCGGTCGCCAAGAGTCGGATGGGTGACAGGCGGTGGAGTGAGGCGTCTTTCTCTTCGAGGCGGGGGAGGAGGCAGGTTTCCCTGGTGCTCTACAGCTCGAGGGCGGCCATCCGCGTCGCGCTCGATGGTAATGCGAGTCCGGCTGCGGCTGGCAGCCGGCTCCTTGTCTTTCTTCTGGTGCGCGCCGCTTGCAGTCGGCGAGCGGGACGTCGCAGCGTGCTCCCGGCGCGGGGGATGGCTATCAGCTCGGGCGCCGGCTTCGTGCCGTTCTGCAGCCGCGTCGATCAGCTGCTGGATCCGTCTTGTCATGTAAGGGAGCTCATCGGCTCCCAGCCCATTGAGCTCCTCTGCAGCCGCCTGAGCGGCTCGCAGATTCTCGTGCGGGGTGGCGTAGACGGGGCGATCTGCGCCCAGCATGCTGGCAACGGCCGCGCCGCGCTTCTGGACGAAGCCGGCTCGGCTCGGGCCGCTAGGCGGCGGCGTCCCGAAAGCGGCGCGGTCAACTTCGCACTAGTGGGCCTCGGTGAGGCGTCTCATCGAGGCTATCTTCTTGCTCTCCGCGATGAGGGCAAGGCGGCGTGCCTCCAGGGTCTCGGCGTCGGCGTCGGCCGGGATGGGGACGGAGAGGTCGTGCGTCGCAACTCGCTGAGCGTCGCGGGCGTTCTCGCCCGAGTTGGAGACGTGGCTGATGACCAGCACTTCGGTGACAGCGCTGCTGCCGCTGTCAGCTCGAGGGAGGGGGTCGTCGAAGACCACCACGTCGGAGGGGTAGGCGTCGAGCGACGCGGTGTCGGAGTCGATGAGCATCGGGTCGGTGGAGCCGACCGACTCCATGTCCGCAGCAGGCTCGCTGGAGACGTGAAGTTGGTCGAGGAGGCTGACGAGGCGGCTCTCGGGGTAGTCGGTGCCTGCGTCGGACACAGGCTCGTCGGAGATGCGAGTCTCGCCGAGCAGATCGGCGAGACGGCTCGCTGTGCAGGCGTCGTCGACGCCTTGCAGCGCGTCGGGGCAAACGCCATCGGGCGCAGCAGGCTGGCTGCGCTCGTGGGGAAGGAAGAGGGTTCCCGTCCAGAACAGGTCTCCGGACGACGGTGCACCTGGCCCCACGGTGGGCGCCAAATGTCGGGTGGTTGGTGCGACATATGCCAAGGGATGGCTTATCATTGTGGGAGCCAATAAAACGTCGCCGGTGCCTGGAAACGGGATGAGGCGAAGACATGCACGCCGGCGAATCTTACCCAGGTTCAGGGCTCTCCAAGGAGATAACACCCCTAGTCCTGCTCTACGGGGTCTCCGCATGATCACTAGATCGATAAAGGGTAGCTACAATCGCTCCTAGAGCTGTTGGGTTCAAGGGAGAAGAAGAACAAGGCTAGCTCTTGCTTCTCTCTATCTATGGTGTGTGTGTGTGTTATGCTTAGAAGCCAACCCTTTGCATGGGTGCTCCGGGGGGTTTATATAGGCCTACCTCCCGGGGGTACAATGGTAATCCGACTGGGATCTGGTCCCAGCCGTCAGTGTCTACGCTCGCCGGCTTCTCCGCCGACTGCTGGGTCCCGCCGGCTGGTGGGTCCCGCCGGCTGCCGGCTACTTGATCGACAGGCCGGTCCCACCGCCTAGGGTTTTGTCGGCGGCTGCTTACTGTAGCCGCGCCTCTGATGATGAGGGCTTTGTCGAGGTGAGCGTGGCTACAGTGGGCCGCCTCGGGGGCTATCACTGTAGCCTCACCTCATCTTGTCTCCTTAATGGGGCTCCTGCTTCGAGGAAGGGAGTGGCCGGCTTCTGGAGGCCGGCTATGTTCTTGGCCGACTAGGAAGAGCCGGGCCGCCTTCACGCCTCTCTCTCGCTGAAGGGGCCCGCAGTCCTTGGCCCGTACAGGAGTGGGTCGTGGATGACGTCGAAGCTAGCGCGGCTACAGTGCCGAGCCGCACGGGGGACATCCCTCCCGTACGGCTTCCTGTAGCCATGCCCGCCTCGGGCTTCGGGGGTCGTGGGCCACACTGTGGCCACACCCCGTCATGTCGCCGTTATGTAGGAGTGGTTGTGGTCTTGGCCGGCTTCTAGGAGTCGGCGTCCTTCTCGGCTGGCTTCTTGGAGTCGGCCACCCCCCAGTCGTCCTAGGGAGGAGTCGGTGAGGCTGGGTCGCCTTCCGGGAGTCGGCTTTAGTGGTAGCCGGCCGGGGAAGGCGGCCCAAATGCTTGGAGTGCTTGAAGGCCCAAAGGCCTGATAAATTTTCTGAAGAGCCAGGGGTAGTCGATTAGGCTACCCGTGGCCATTCACTCCGGCAGGTTTACTAGAGTAAGTAATCTAGTTCACATCGCTATGTGATTAACACCCAAAGATTACTAAGGTGTGATCATGTTTTGTTCATGAGAGAAGTTTAGTCAACGGTCTGTCACATTCACAGCCGTATGTATTTTGCAAATATTCTATGTCTACAATGCTCTACATGGAGCTACTCTAGCTAATTGCTCCCATTTTCAATATGTATCCAGATTGAGACTCAGAGTCATCTGGATCAGTGTAAAAGCTTGCATCAACGTAACTCTTTACGACGAACTCTTTATCACCCCCATAACCGAGAAATATTTCCTTAGTCCTCACTAAAGATAATTTTGACCGCTGTCCAGTGATCTACTTCTAGATCACTATTGTACCCCCTTGACAAACTCATGGCAAGGTACACAATCACTACTAGGGAAAAGCCTAGCAGCAGCGCGGGTTTTAGGCCTATCAGTAGCGCGGTAGGAGCGCTACTGGTACGGCGCTACAACTAAAGGTTAGAAGTAGCGTCGGTTGACCCACGCTACTGCTACACCGACTTAGTAGTAGCGCTCTCTCCGAACAGCGCTGCTGCTAATTACTAGTAGTGCTTCTCCCAGCCCGCGCTACTACTATTATTTCGTATTTTATTTCTTTTTTATTTCAAGTTGTATTCATACACCTCTATACAAGTTTTCATACAACATCAATTTAGAGATTGTTTTTACATCATAATGAGTTATTACATCACTGGGTGAAAGAACATTGGACTAGTTTCAAGTGGATGGACATCCACTTGAAACTAATCCACGGTTGTTTCATGCAATGATATAATAAATATCATCATCATCATATCATTAACAACTTATCATTATAATACATCATTGTCATATAACACCTCCTCATGATCATCATTTTCATCGATGAGACATCACATAGCAAGTTGGTACTAGTCATAATCACAAGACTCCTCATCATCAACTCTAACACATTGTACCACATAATAAACATATTGTACCTCATAGGACCTACTACATTCTCTTAGGACCTACTATATTCTCTTAGGTAAAATAGCATAAAACAAGATAACCCCTGGCTCTCCTTTATGGAGAATGGAGATTATCCTGTCTCCAATTCTTGCCTTTCGCTTAATCCAAGAACCTCCTTACGAATGTCCAAACATTTTTTCCATTCTTTGATTAGCATGTGTTCACCGGTTTTAGAAATCCGATATGCACAGGTGAGATCCGTAGGATGACCTAGCTGTATGTTCAGAACTTCAAGGCGACCATTCTGATACATCAGATGAGGCACACAATCCATCGGGATTTTCTGTTGAAAAACATAGTAATAACTCGTAGATAGCAATGATGTACTAGTTTTAGAAGTATGCAAAAGATGCACGGATGTCGTAATAGTAGAAAATCTTATCAGGGTATCTCCATAGAAGTTATCGTGGTTTAACACATGCACTAGTGGCACGTATTCACCATAATTTGGAGGAGTTCGATAATAGGTATTGTAGTTCTCAAAGTAAGTACAGAATGCGATCAGATGATTTTTCTCCTTATAAGTTAATTCGGAGCCATCAGTGTAGTAGGTTCTGTCTACCATGTTCTGCACATTGTTTGAACAATCAAAATAAGCTGTCAATGGAAATAAGCTGTCAACTATTTTGAAATGAACAATATAAATTAGTTAATAACTATGTTTGAGAAACTCACATAGCGGTAGAATCGGAAGCGTATCAACAAGGACCCAAATATCCATATTGTTTTGCTCGATGTCAGGATCACCAAGATCCATGGTGACAATCATACCCTCATAAAAACTATACATTTTGCAAAGTGCTTCCCAATTTTCGCAACCAAAATGGGTTACGCTCTGAGAATTGTACAGATTTACTTCAAAATCCATATCATGATGGGTCCTTAGGTGTATTTTCTTTGTTTCAAAATTTTCATGGTCTTCAAAACCCATCCTCTCCAAGACATAGCGTCTTGCATGGGATGGGATGGGATAAGCTAGTCGAATTGTAAAAGGTGAAAATAAGACGTTGAAATAGTTAAAGTCATGCTTAATTACGAAAAAAACACTTGTCGTCGTTGCGTACTGTTTCAACATCGAAGGTCTCCTCGAGCTTAATGCTGAAGCGCCGATCTTCGTCCAGCTTAAAGGAACCTGTCGCACAGACCTCGATCGTCATGGCACCAGCTGCACTCCCCCGGGAGACTTTCATCGTCCGAGTACGACATTTCCTACGTTCATAATTCAAAGATTAAACTTGTACAATTAAATATATGTACTAAAAAACCTAAATTAGATCATTATTTTTCGAGTAAACCCAGCCCACTCGATATTTCCTACATATTCTAGAACAAGTCATGCCAGTATTCACGGAAAATTCTGGCATGACCTTTGCTAAAAAAGGACATATCGAGCGCCTGAAATTTGCCGGAACGGAAATTAATCAACACTCCGGCAAAACATAGGCCACTCGGAGGTGTAACCTGAATATGACCGGCCACTTGGGCAACCACATATATTTGAGCAACACATGATATACATGTTTTTATCTACATCATATATATCTTATAGGACTCATATTGACATGGAGATTTGGCTGGTCTCACCTCGAGGTCGGAGGGGGTCGGTGACGGGGATGATGAAGGGGCTCCTTGATTTCTACAAAAGCAAAAACCCTATATAAGTTATCATTAATACATCCCGAATAATTGCTTAAACTAGTTCTTACTAAATATAAACTTACTATAAATAGAAAAAAACTAGTTCTTTCGAAAACTAAAGTAGTTCAACTAGTTATATTAATTTTCTTACTAATTTATTAATTCAACTAGTTCTTTCTAAAAAAACTTGTTCTATTAATTCAACTAGTTCAACTAGTTCATTAATTTACTTACTAAACTAGTTCAACTAAAACTAAACTACTTCAACTAGTTTATTAATTTACTTACTAATTATTCTAAACACATACTAAAAACTGTAAACAAAACTACATTATACAATAGTAAAAAACATCTACTATTAACCATACTGCCTTAGTTAACTAGTACCATCACTACTACTAATTAACATCTACTACTACTAAAAATCATTATCTATGAACCCTAAATTAACATCTACTACTACTAAAAAACATCTACTAACTAAGCAGAGAGAGAGGGGGTGGGGGAGGGGTGGGGGGCTTACAGAGAGGGGAGAGACGGTGGCGGGGAGGTGCTCGGCGACGGAGAGGTAGGGGCGGCGAGGGCGGGCTCGGGATCGGGAGGCGGCGGCGACGACGGTGAGGTCGCGAGCGGCGGTTAGGTCGAGAGCGGAGGGGGTGGGGGAGGCGGCGGCGACGGTGAGGTCGAGAGCGGCGGCGGGCGGCGGCGGTGAGGTTGAGGGCGGCCTCAGGCGGCGGCGGTGAGGGCAGGCTCAGGCTCGGGCGGCGGCGACAGAGGAGTAGGGGAACGGGGGGGGGGGGGGGGGAAGGAGGACTTAGCAAAATTTTGAGCCCGTGGGTGGTTAAGTCGAACTAGCAGTAGCGCACTTTAGGAAACACGCTATAGCTAAAGTAGCTATAGCACGTTTTACAGAAAAACGCTACCGCTAAGTCTAAGCACGCATCAAAAATATACATTGGTCATCATTGATCTTTTTGTGTAGAATCTAAATAGTCAACATGAATCCTCACAGTACCTGTATAGGCACTGGTGAAGATTCATATTGCAGCCAGAAATCCTACACATATAGTTCAATGAAGACCAAGTGCTCGAGATAGTTTAAGAAGTAATATATTTAAGGTGGTAAACACCTTGTTCGCTTAGCAGTATGGGACTAAACTTAATTAGGTGCAATACTTAGCAGCAGCGAGTTTTGCAGAAAAATGCTGCTACTAAGTACTTTAGCAGCAGCGCGTCCAGGGAAGGGCGCTACTACTATATCTAGCCTGGAGGCAACGCCATGGCAATTATAGTAGTAACGCTTGTTTCACCTAGAGCGCTACTGCTACCTGGTTATTAGTAGCACGGTTTCGTCAAGCTCGCTACTGCTAATTAGCAGTAGCGTCTGTTTTTAAACCGCGCTGCTGCTAAGATTCTGTGTATAAGGTTTCCCTAGTAGTGAATAGGTCTGGTATACATCACAACATACTTTATAGAACCTATGAATGTGGCATAGGGAATGACTTTCATTCTCTTTCTTTCTTCTACCGTGGTTGGGCTTTGAGTCTTACTCAATTTTACACCTTGTAATACAGACAAGAACTCCTTCTTTGACGGATCCATTTTGAACTCTTTTTCAGAAACTTGTCAAGGTATATACTCATTGAAAAATCTTATCAAGCGTCTTGATCTATCTTTATAGATCTTGATGCCCAATATGTAAGCAGCTTCACCGAGGACTTTCTTTGGAAAACTCTTATTCAAGTATCCCTTTATGCTATCCAGAAATTCTATATCATTTCCAATCAACAATATGTCATCCACATATAATATTAGAAATGCTACAGAGCTCCCACTCACTTTCTTGTAACTATAGGCTTCACCAAAAGTCTGTATAAACCATATGCTTTGATCACACTATCAAAGCATTTATTCCAACTCCGAGAGGCTTGCACCAATCCATAAATGGATCGCTTGAGCTTGCACACTTTGTTAGCACCCTTTGGATCGACAAAACCTTCTAGTTGCATCATATACAACTCTTCTTCCAGAAATCCATTCAGGAATGCAGTTTTGACATCCATCTGCCAAATTTCATGCATAATCATAAAATGCGGCAATTGCTAACATGATTCGGACAGACTTAAGCACCACTACAGTTGAGAAAATCTCATTGTAGTCAACACCTTGAACTTGTTGAAAACCTTTTGCGACAAATCAAGCTTTGTAGATAGTAACACTACTATCAGTGTCCGTCTTCCTCTTGAAGATCCATTTATTTAATATGGCTTGCCGATCATCGGGCAAGTGCACCAAAGTCCACACTTTGTTCTCATACATGGATCCCATCTCAGATTTCATGGCCTCAAGCCATTTTGCGGAATCTGGGCTCATCATCGCTTCCTCATAGTCTGTAGGTTCATCATGGTCTAGTAACATGACTTCCAGAATAGGATTACCGTACCACTCTGATGCGGATCGCACTCTAGAAGACCTACGAGGTTCGGTAGTAAATTGATCTGAAGTTTCATGATCATCATCATTAGCTTCCTCACTAATTGGCGTATGAATCACTGGAACTGATTTCTGTGATGAACTACTTTCCAATTCGGGAGAAGGTACAATTACCTCATCAAGTTCTACTTTCCTACCACTCACTTCTTTCGGGAGAAACTCCTTCTCTAGAAAGGATCCATTCTTAGCAACGAATATCTTGCCTTCGGATCTGTGATAGAAGGTGTACCCAACAGTTTCCTTTGGGTATCCTATGAAGACGCATTTCTCCGATTTGGGTTCGAGCTTATCAGGTTGAAGCTTTTTTCACATAAGCATCGCAGCCCCGAACTTTAAGAAACGACAACTTTGGTTTCTTGCCAAACCATAGTTCATAAGGCGTCGTCTCAATAGATTTCGATGGTGCCCTGTTTAAAGTGAATTCATCTGTCTCTGATGCATAACCCCAAAACGATAGTGGTAAGAGACATCATAGATTGTGCCATATCCAATAAAGTGCGGTTACGACGTTTGGACACACCATTACGCTGTGGTGTTCCAGGTGGTGTGAGCTGTGAAAGTATTCCACATTGTTTTAAATGAAGGCCAAACTCGTAACTCAAATATTCTCTTCCATGATCAGATCATTCAAATTTTATTTTCTTGTTACGATAATTCTCCACTTCACTCTGAATTTTTTTGAACTTTTCAAATGTTTCAGACTTGTGTTTCATTAAGAAGATATACCCATATCTTGCTCAAATCATCTGTGAAGGTCAGAAAATAACGATACCTGCCACGAGCATCAACACTCATTGGACCACATACATCGGTATGTATTATTTCCAATAAGTCACTATGTCATCCATTGTTCTGGAGAACGGAGTTTAGTCATCTTTCCCATAAGGCACAGTTCACAAGTATCAAATGATTCATAATCAAGTGATTCCAAAAGTCCATCTTTATGGAGTTTCTTCATGCGCTTTACACTAATATGACCCAAACGGCAGTGCCACAAATAAGTTGCACTATCATTATCAACTTTGCATCTTTTGGCATCAATATTATGAAGATGTGTATTACCATGATCGAGATTCAATAAACCATCAACATTGGGTGTATGACCATAGAAGGTTTTATTCATGTAAACAGAATAACAATTATTCTCTGTCTTAAATGAATAACCGAATTGCAATAAACATGATCTAATCATATTCATGCTCAACGCAAACACCAAATAACATTTATTTAGGTTCAACACTAATCCCGAAAGTATAAGGAGTGTGCGATGATGATCATATCAATCTTGGAACCACTTCCAACACACTTCACCACTTCTCCCTCATCTAGCCTTTGTTTATTCTGTAACTCCTGTTTCGAGTTACTAATCTTAGCAACCGAACAAGTATCAAATACCCAGGGGCTACTATGAACACTAGTAAAGTACACATCAATAACATGTATATCAAATATACCTTTGGTAACTTTGCGATCCTTCTTATCCACCAAATATTTGGGGCAGTTCCACTTCCACTGACCATTTCCTTTGTTGTAGAAGCACTCAGTTTCAGGCTTAGGTCCAGATTTGGGCTTTTTCACGGCAGTGACAACTTGCTTGCCATTCTTCTTGAAGTTCCCTTTCTTTCCCTTTGCCCTTTTCTTGAAACTAGTGGTCTTGTTTAATCATCAACACTTGATGCTCTTTCTTGATTTCTACCTTCGTCGATTTCAGCATCACGAAGAGCTCGGGAATCGTTTTCATCATCCCTTGCATACTATAGTTCATCACGAAGTTCTAGTAACTTGGTGATGGTGACTAGAGAACTATGTCAATCACTATCTTATCTGGAAGATTAACTCCCACTTGATTCAAGTGATTGTAGTACCCAGACATTCTGAGCACATGCTCACTAGTTGAGCAATTCTCCTCCATCTTTTAGGCAAAGTACTTGTCAGAGGTCTAATACCTCTTGACACAGGCATGAGTCTGAAAACCAATTTCTGCTCTTCGAACATCTCATATGCTCTGTGACGTTTCAAAAACCTTTTTTAAGTCCCGGTTCTAAGCCGTAAAGCATGGTGCACAAAAATATCAAGTAGTCATCATATTGAGCTAGCCAAACATTCATAACGTCTGCATCTGCTCCTGCAATAGGTCTATCACCTAGCAGTGCATCAAGGACATAATTCTTCTGTGGAGCAATGAGGATACACCTCAAATCACGGACCTAGTCCGCATCATTGCTACTATCATCTTTCAACTTAGTTTTTTCTAGGAACATATAAAAAGCATAGGGAAGCTATAACCCGAGCTATTGATCTACAACATAATTTGCAAAATACTATTAGGACTAAGTTCATGATAAATTAAAGTTCAATTAATCATATTACTTAAGAACTCCCACTTAGATAGACATCCCTCTAGACATGTAAATGATCACGTGATCAAAATCAACTAAACCATGTCCGATCATCACGTGAGATGGAGTAGTTTTCGATGGTGAACATCACTATGTTGATCATATCTACTATATGATTCATGCTCGACCTTTCGGTCTCTAGTGTTCCGAGGCCATATCTGCATATGCTAGGCTCGTCAAGTTTAACCCGAGTATTCTGCGTGTGCAAAACTGGCTTGCATCCGTTGTATGTGAACGTAGAGCTTATCACACCCAATCATCACGTGGTGTCTTGGCACGAAGAACTGTAGCAACAGTGCATACTCAGGGAGAACACTTATACCTTGAGATTTAGTAAGGGATCATCTTATAATGCTACCACCGTACTAAGCAAAATAAGATGCATACAAGATAAACATCACATGCAATCAAAATATGTGACATGATATGGCCATCATCATCTTGTGCTTATGATCTCCATCACCGAAGCATCTTCATGATCTCCATCATCACCGGCGTGACACCTTGATCTCCATCGTAGCATCGCTGTCGTCTCGCCAACTATTGCTTCTATGACTATCGCTACCGCTTAGTGATAAAGTAAAGCAATTGCATGACGATTGCATTTCATACAATAAAGCGACAACCATATGGCTCCTGCCAGTTGCCGATAACTTTGTTACAAAACATGATCATCTCATACAACAATTTATATCACATCATGCCTTTACCATATCACATCACAGCAAGCCCTGCAAAAACAAGTTAGACGTCCTCTACTTTGTTGTTGCAAGTTTTTACTTGGCTGCTACGGGCTTGTAGCAAGAACCGTTCTTACCTACGCATCAAAATCACAATGATTTTTCATCAGTGCGTTTTTAACCTTCAACAAGGACCGGGTGTAGCCACACTTGATTCAACTAAAGTTGGAGAAATAGACACTCACTAGCCACCTGTGTGCGAAGCACGTCGGTAGAACTAGTCTCACGTAAGCGTACGCGTAATGTCGGTCTGAGCCGCTTCATCCAACAATACCGCTGAATCAAAGTATGACATGCTGGTAAGAAGTATGACTATTACCTGGCTCGGATGCCACTATTGGGGAACGCAGTAATTTCAAAACAATTCTTACGATCATGCAAGATCTATCTAGGAGATGCATAGCAACGAGAGGGGGAGTGTATCTTCATACCCTTGAAGATCGCAAAGCGGAAGTGTTTATCAACGCGGTTGATGTAGTCGTACACCTTCACAATCCGTCCCGGTCAAGTACCGAACGTACGGCACCTCCGAGTTCAGCACACGTTCAGCTCGATGACGTCCTCGCCTTCTTGATCCAGCAAGACGGGCGAAGTAGTAGATGAGTTCTGGCAGCACGACGGTGTGGTGACGGTGTTGGTGAAGAACAATCTCCGCAGGGCTTCGCCTAAGCACTACGGAAACTATGACGGAGGATAAACTAGAGGGGACGGGGTTGCCGGCACACGGCTTGGTGTTTCTTGATCTGTCTTGGGTGCTAGCCCTGCCCCTCTATTTATATGTTGAGCCTTGGGGTCGAAACTTGGAGTAAAAGCCTCCACAAAGTCGATTTCACCCGAAAGGCAAGAGTCCTTCTCGGACTGCAGGGCCAGACGCCAGGGTTCCTAGCATCTGGACCCATACGCCAGGGACCCTGGCGTCTGGCCCCTGGACTCTGCAAAACTTCCTTTTGCGCTTTGCAAAAACCTTGTGGGCTTTCCCCTTTGGCCCAAATAAAGTGTTCTCGTACCCAAACATTTCGGGTAACATCCGGAACCCGTTCCGATGAATTCCGGAACCCTTCCGGAGACCAAACACTATTATCCCATATATCAATCTTTAACTCCGGACCATTCCGGAGTTCCTCGTCATGTCCGTGATCATATCCTGGACTCCGAACAATATTCGGTTACCAACATACATAACTCATATAATACTATATCGTCAATGAACGTTAAGCGTGCGGACCGTACGGGTTCGAGAACTATGTAGACATGACCGAGACACCTCTCTGGTCAATAACCGATAGCGGAACCTAGATGCCCATATTGGATCCTACATATTCTACGAAGATCTTTATCGGTCGAACCGCCTAACAACATACGTTATTCCCTTTGTCATCGGTATGTTACTTGCCCGAGATTCGATCGTCGGTATCGTCATACCTAGTTCAATCTCGTTACCGGCAAGTCTCTTTACTTGTTCCGTAATACTTCATCCCGTAACTAACTCATTAGTCACAATGCTTGCAAGGCTTATAGTGATGAGTATTACTGAGAGGGCCCAGCGATACTTCTCCGAAATATGGAGTGACAAATCCTAATCTTGATCTATGCCAACCCAACAAATACCTTCGGAGACACCTGTAGAGCACCTTTATAATCACCCTTTTACGTTGTGACGTTTGGTAGCACACAAAGTGTTCGTCCGGTATTCGGGAGTTGCATAACCTCATAGTATGAGGAACTTGTATAAGTCATGAAGAAAGCAGTAGCAATAAAACTGACACGATCATAATGCTAAGCTAACGGATGGGTTATGTCCATCACATCATTCTCCTAATGATGTGATCCCGTTCATCAAATGACAACACATGTCTATGGTTAGGAAACATAACCATATTTGATTAACGAGCTAGTCAAGTAGAGACATACTAGGGACTATAAGTTTTGTCTATGTATTCACACATGTACAAAGTTTCCGGTTAATACAATTCTAGCATGAATAATAAACATTTATCATGAATTAAGGAAATAAATAATAACTTTATTATTGCCTCTAGGGCATATTTCCTTCACTATGCCCATTTATGTGTCAAATATATCCCAGGGTTTCTCTGGTTACTCCTGCCTCCCCCTTTTTGGAATAGAAATCCTATGGTTATGTTCTCCCAATCCATGAAATCTGAGTAAGTTTCATTAGATCCATGTAGTGTATTGATTGTTTGAATGGTACAAGTGATAAGTGATTAGTTGTTTCATCTGTGGAAATGATTTCTACTAGTAATCCGACTAGGGTTAGTGTTCATGCTACTAATTCCTAGCCAGGACTTGACAATTGATTTTGAATGACCTACATATGTTTGTGCCATTATTTTCTTCAAGTTTGGTCTGTACATAGACGAATGTGCTTAAAAATTGAACCATAATCTCTAGATATGTATAAATAAATAGCCATAAATTCCTAATGCTACTGCACGGCATGTAATCGTTGATTGGATGCCAATTTTTGGCAATTGCCAAATGTTCGCTAGAGATTAGTTTGTAACCATTAATTTGACGCCACATTTTTTTTAACTATTTGCATAGGTGCTATCCGACGATGTGGACAGCGAGGATGAAGATGTCCAGAGGAGGTACAAGAGGCAAATCCTGAGGGAGCTTTATGCGGGAATGCATAACAGGCGTATTAGGACCTGGAACGGCAGCTATCGATGCCCATTCTGCAACCACAAGCTTGATGACGCGTATCAAAGTGTTCTGGCGCATGCAAGAGGACGGGCCGTTGGCTCCTTCAAAAATAAGTATGCTCGTAGGGTGGAGCACGGCGCGTACGCCGAGTACCTGGAGAAGCTTCGAGGTCGTGCTGGCTTGTGTGATGAGATGTGGGATCGAACTATATATGTACGCTTGAGCATGCTTAATGACGGTTGAACTATGCTTGTGTACGTGTATGCTTGTTATCTATGCCTGAGTATGTTTAATCTATGTTTACTTATGTCTAACTGCGGGATGTGGATGCAATCATTTCGGTTAATGGAATCTACCTCCGTCCTCGTTTATTGGTCCCCTTTGTAATTTGTGTTAAATGTTGACCAAAGATTTAACTGACAAAATGTAAG
This sequence comes from Aegilops tauschii subsp. strangulata, assembly GCF_002575655.3. Taxonomy (NCBI): domain Eukaryota; kingdom Viridiplantae; phylum Streptophyta; class Magnoliopsida; order Poales; family Poaceae; genus Aegilops; species Aegilops tauschii. The sequence goes on from NC_053041.3 coordinate 76,168,963, forward strand.
TGCAGGTCAGCAAAAATTATATCGTTGGATGCGTATTTGAACATAATGTTCAATCATATAATTTTTTGTGACATGCATAAACATTTCTTAGTCAAATTTTTGGTCGAAATTTGGTACAAATTACAGAGGGGACCAATAAACCAGGACAGAGGTAGTACGTCAATCACACACAGTTCCCAAAATTGGAACCGTGTGCAATGACTTTCATTTTTCCTGTTGCTTCAATCACATACGGTTCCCAAAATTGGAAGCGTGTGCAATGGCTTTCATTTTGCTTCTTGCGTCTATCACACACGGTTGGCTCTAGCAAACCATTGCCTCCGAAATACTTTGTGGGACAGAAAACCCTCACCACCCAATTCAAAAAAGAAAAAAGAAAGCCCTCGCCATACCCACGTTACAAAAACCCTCACCCCCGCCCGCCACCCCATGCCTCCGGTCCCCATTCACACATGCACAAGCTCCTCCGCGTCTATGCATGGCACCGCCTATCACGGCGGTAACCACTTAGCTTGACGCCTGCCGCCGCCGCCAGGCTACCGGCAAACCCCACCTCATTTCGCCACTTCTGCTTGCCGCCGCCTATCGCCATCGATTTTCTCGACGCTGCTCGCGGTCGACCCAGCTCCGCTCGGTTGGGGAATCTGCCATACTGAGGTTTTTTTTCTCATGGATGACATGGTAACTAATTTAATGAGATATTATCTCATCCCTCATCCTAGTTCATCTGCGTCCTTTAATCACCCGGCGGAAATCACCGTAAATTCATTTTTATTCGTGCTGATTTGAGGGTTTTCTTTCATTCATAGAGTGTACAGTGCGCCGACACTTCAGGACCTTGCGACCTCTGCCAGAGATTCCATCTCACCATACCAGATGACTTGAGCATGTGCGTGGTATGTTCAATCTCACCCTAAATCGGTTTGCATGGCCTACTTTCCTGAAGATATTCTAAATATTTCTACATTTGGATAAAAGGTGCCACATGCACCATATACGTCAAAGGGGATTCCCCCCCTCTTCTTTCTATATTAGGCAAATTAATGATGTATTGTTCTTTTGATTACTCTCATATTTCCATGACATCATGTTTACCCTATCTATTTAATTGTAGATTTTTGTCCTTCGATTTCAACTGCTGTATAGTTCTTTCAATTTGGGCCCATATTTGCATGGTACCATATTTTCTTTAACAATCCTACCATTTTCTACAGCGCATCCTTGCTATGCAACAGATTATGCAGTGCACAATTTTTCCCTTTACATAGATCAAGGCTGCAGGGATGTCATACTGCACACAAACCATGGATTTACAATCGCTGCTACTGTATTACTTGATGAACGTGGTGACTCCTATTTTGGCGCTGGCTTTTGGAAAGAAATTTCTAAGTTTTTTGTACTGAAAGCTGGCACTAAAATTGGACTGCACATAAAGGCCTGGTCATGAGATATATGCTAACTTCCCCGACAAAATCATCCATCTTGAGTTTGTTCGAAGTAAGTTATCTTTTCAACTATCTGCATGTTGACTTACCCAGCAATGTTAAATGAATTGTGTAGTATTTAAGCAACCAATTGTTATTCCCTTTTTTTTTACTATATTCCTACCTAATAACTTCTAGTACCAATACACTTTTCTATTGCCCTGTTTTAACTAAATATTACCTGCACTCTAATTTCTATCAGAAAGCGCCGCTGACAAGGAGACTCCGTAGGTGGAGAACGGGCCTGCCAACAAGCGGAGGCGGGGCAAGCTAGAACCGCAAGCGACTCCAACAGGCATAGACTTCATCAGCAGCCTCCCCGATGATATGTTGACAGTCATCATCTCCCTCCTCCCAATCAAATGTGGGGCGCAGACAACCATCCTTTCCGGGTGGTGGCGCCCCCTATGGAACTTCACCCCTCTCGACCTCATCGACACCCACGAGCTCTGCCATGGCTATCACAAAAGCTTGGATGCATTCTCCAAGATCCTCGACAATCACCCTGGCCCAACCAGAGGCATTGGAATGGGCAAGTTCCGTTCCAACGGTAGGGACCGAGCCAAGCTTGATGACTGGTTCGGATCCCCGCCCTAGATCAGCTCAAAGAGCTCACTTTTGATGATGGGCATATGCGCTCGCTGCCAACGTCCGCGCTCCACCTTTCTCTATAGTTCCCTTCAATAAGTTATTTTCTTGCTCAAGTGTAACTTGGCTAAGAGAATCATTAGTGGAAACAAGAGTAGTGCTAGAAGCAACAACATTGGATTTAACATCATTATTGTTACTACTAGAAGAAGAATCTTTCTTATTCTTGTTGCTAGATTTTACTTGTGGCATGTAAGTAGACAAGAGTAAACGCTTGGCAATGTAAGAAGAACTTTTCTTGCGAAGATCATCATTGATTGCTTTTAAGAACCCATGCTCTTGCTCAAGGTTGAGCTTTTCAAAGCCACTAAAAAAATACACTTCCGTGATGATACGTGTTTGTCATAGTAGGTTGCGTTTTTTGTCATGCATGTACATCCATGACGATTTTATGACAGAATCAAGATAGTCATACCTGTGCTGTCGTAGAAGTGCTCCATGACATTACCAAAATTATCATCACGGAAGTTTCCACTTCCATGATGATAAATCGCGCGTCACAGAAGTGCTTTCGTTAAGGGTGACCGACACGTGGCATCCACCGTAACGGAACGCCGTTAAGCTATCGGGTCGGGTTTTGGATCCGATAACCCGTTAACAGCCCCGACCAATGGGGATTTTCCACGTGTAAAATCATCATTGGCTGGAGGAACCACGTGTCAGGTCCGCGTTGGCGCAGGTGTCATCCACTCATTAGACAGAAGGCGCCTATGATACGTCGACACGTGGCACGGCCCAACCGAGGCCCATTCTTGTGAAAAGGCCGACCCGTTTGACTTGGTCAAAAGGTGGCGGGCCGGCCCATGGAAAGCCTGTTAATGGCCTGTTCACATATAGCCCATTTACAGCCCGCTAACCCAAGGCCCGTTACGCCCTATCCGAATTAGGCCCAGTAGCGTCATCTGGGCCATCCAATATGCTTCCAGCCCGTTTTCACTTCTGGCCCATGTATGGCCCATGGCGTCTTTCGGCCCATATGAGGCCCTATGTAACTCTTGGCCTATTAACGGCCCGTGGTGAAACTGGCCTGTAATGAACAGTGTATCACTTTACACTCATTAACGGCCCGTGGTGAAACTGGCCCGTAATGAACAGTGTATCACTTTATACCCATTAACGGCCTGTTATTCCGTTGGGCCGTTTCCAGCCCATGTTATCTTTTGGCCTTCTCAGAGCCCATTTATTCTTGGGCTCATTTCCAGCATTCGTTTACTTACGGCCCGTTACTGTCATTTTCTGCTTGTGGGCCAAATTTAGCCCGTGCTTACAGTCGGCCCGTTTGTGGTCCGTTAATACGTTGGGCCGTTTTCATAGCGTCATCAAATACGGCCTATTAACGATGGCCCATTATGGCCGGCCCATGAACGGACGATTCCAACTCTAGCCCGTTTACGGTCATAATGCGGCCTGTTATTGGCCCATGTTTGGCCAATCGATCATACGGCCCGTATAAGGCCCATTGATGATACGGCCCATAGAAGGCCCATTGTTTCTACGGCCCGTAGCAGGCCCATTGTTTCTACGGCCCGTAGAAGGCCCACTGTTTCTACGGCCCGTAGAAGGCCCACTGTTTCTACGGCCCGTAGGAGGCCCAGTGTCACTACAATAAATATTAGCCCATGGGTATTATGGCCTAGTTTTAAAAAATAGGTTATTGCAGCCACTAGCAAACCACGGAAAAAGAAATGCACTGACTACAAGCAAACAAATAAACAAGACAACAAGGAAATAAATAAGCAAGCAACTTATGCTAGGCTATCAGGGCTATTACACATATTACATCCACTGGACATCAAAGTTCACCACCAGTTGCACAAGAAAGTACGCATCCGAATTCTGCAGGGACTTCCTCAGTCCTTCGGCTTCTTGCCGCAGCACAGCTGACTGATGCCTTTCAGCTTGTAGCTGAGACTGAAGAAGCCGAAGTGATTCAGACAGCGAGTTCGAAGAGCTTGTGCCAGCGGTACTGGCCAGTAACTCGAACACTACATCAACGCAGGACTGTGGGGTTTTCTCATTGTCTACAAGATCGTTTTTATCACCTTTCTTGGAGACCAATAGGGTTGTCTCACTATCTTGAACCTTATCTGCATTACTTTCTCTACCATTGCATAGTGGGGTGCTCTTCTCCAATATTCTGTTTGCATACTACAAGAGAAACAAGCAGACACATCACAGGTTTAGCTTGTAGTATACTTTGGTAAACCGGTTCAGTAGTAAGGTGGACAGGATAACAGCATGAAACAAACATATATCTATGTACTATGGTCACTGTATTGTCCATATCATTCTAGTTTATGTTCCCTAATCAAGATAGAGACACAGTTCAACTCATATATTTTTAAGACACAGCAGCATAGACAGAATATAAGTGTGAGAAACTACACAGCATTGGCAACACTTGTAATGTGCATCACAGGAGAACATAACTGTTTATACAACTTAAACTAGAATGATACTGCCATCACCCCCTCCAATTCAAATGGCTGATAAACATGAAGAAATTGAACGTACAGACATTGTATGATAGACAGATGTGGTAATTCACATATATGTTGTCTAACCAAACAGGACAACATGACATAATTTCACATATATGATGCCTAACTAAACAGGACAACATGACACAATTTCACATATATGATGCCTAACTAAACAGGATAGCATGACACAGTTTCAGATATATAACAAGATATAATGGCATAATTCAACATATGATGAGTACCTAAACAGGATGAAATGACAAAACTATATGATGTCTTTCTAAAATAGGTTGGGATGAAATAATTCACATACATGTTGTCTAAGTATACAGGATGGCATGATATAATTGACATAATTGATTCATATATTAAGCAGCTGGCACTCGCATGTATGATCTCTAAACTAAGCAGATAGAATTCAATATTGTGCATATGATGTCTAAACTAAGCAATGCAAGACACCATATGCATCATATGAGAAATATAAACATTGCAACTTAGAGCATACACCTCAGGTGGGATATAGGACTGGTCATCTGTCTCTGGATCCTCCTCTGAGGAGCTCCCTGTAACCATCGAGATATATGCTTCAACAGGTACCATTGCCTGCTCTGAACACCTTGTTTTCACTCCAGATTTTTCCATAACCGGCTCAAATGGCTGATACACATGAAGAGTAGTTCAATATACACAGATTGTCGACAAATGGAATATGTAATGAAAAAAAAGATGGCATGAGATAATTCACATATATGATGCCTGGCTCCATGGTGGTGCATAATTCACATATATGATAACTGGCTGAAAAACATGGCATTGCATAATTCACATATTTGATATAGAAAGCAAACATGAGGCATTCACACAAAGCATGTCTAATCTAAGCAGATGGCATGGCAATGCAAGCCACCATATGCATGATATGAGCAATATAACCCAGACAAGTTAGAGCATGCACCTCGGGGGGGGATACGACTGGTCATCTGTCTCTGAATCCTCCTCTGAGGAGCTATCTGTAACCAGCAAGAAATCTGCATTGACAGGTAGCACTGACTGCTCCGAAGACCTTGTTTTCACTCCAGATTTTCCAATGACCGACTCAAATGGCTGATGCACAGGAAGACTAGATGAATGTATAAACATTGTTGACAAATGGAATACATTATGGAAAAAAATATGGCACGATACAATTCACATATACGATGACTGGCTAAATAGGATGGCATTGCATGATTCACGTATATGATGCCTTGCTAAAGAAGATGGCATTGCATAATTCCCATATACTCCCTCCGTTCCTAAATATTTGTCTTTTTAGAGATTTCAAATGGACTACCACATACGGATGTATATAGACATATTTTAGAGTGTAGATTCACTCATTTTGTTCCGTATGTAGTCACTTGTTGAAATCTCTAAAAAGACAAATATTTAGGAATGGTGGGAGTATGATATAGAAACCAAATAGGTGGCATTCACACAAAGCAAATCTAAACTAAGCTGATGACATATAAGATGTATAATGTAAGCAATGCAAGGCGCCATATGCATGATATGACCAACATCAGCATGCCAGGTTAGAGCAAACACCTCAGGTGGTAAACAGGCGTGGTCAGCTCCTTTTGAATCTCCATCTGAACAGTTATCTTCCTCTGGAATACAATCTGGAAATGCAGGAGGGGGGCCCACTTCGCCCACCATGGAGCGACGTCTGCATGACATTATATTCCCACGCAGCGGTCTTCTCTTTTTCTCTACATGTTCAGTACGATTGTGTACAATATCTGACATGCATAATAAAAAAAATAGTTAGATTTTGTAAGGCCTAAGTGGTGCATGCAAAAAACATGACTGATGGTAGCAAACGAGTGGATGGATTCAAAACTAATGATAGCAGGTAGATTATAGCTTCAGTTTAAAAAGATAGACAATGGATCATCTATTGTTTGTTTCCCACCCAACATGAACCACATAGAAGACCCCAGATGAACCAGATAGTAGACAGATACTATTAGTTGCTGGCTCGATATGAGACCTGTGGGCAATTCAAAACTCAAGTTTGAACGATAAAGTAGCAGGTAATAATAACCGATGTATAACGTAAGCAAACACGAAAGACTGCGACCTCTCTTCCGGAACTGTGTAGTCCTCAGGTTCATCTGCTCAGTCGACGATGGTAATGCAGTTGGCGTGGCTGCCGGCAACGGGGAAGATGATCTGAGGCGGCGAAAGAAAGTCTGCAGGGGGATCTCTGCTGCAGTGAACGCTTCTGTCGATGGTGCACCTCAGGTGGGGTGGATGACGGCACGGCAGGAGTAGGACATAACACAAAGAGTTTTCTTTGACGCCTATCTGAAAATGAAGTAAATCTGTAAGGGCTCCTTAGAATTGGAGGATTCTATAAACGCAGGGACAGGAAAAACACATGAATAGGATAGGAATGCACGTGCAAAACAGAGTATTTGGAAACATAGGATTTCAGTCAACCTGGGTGTTTGGCTCACATGAATTGGAAGAACACAGGAATGGAGAAACGTGGTCAAATTAAAGTCAAACCACGTGAAAATGAAAAAAATAAGAATCTTATTATGCCAGTAATGCAATTAGTTCTGTTCTTGGTGCATATTAATTTGAAAAGGACGTCCAAGTGAATAAAATTCCTACGTTTTTTCTTCGAAAGAGATAACAAAGGAAAAAAATCCTCTAGTTTTGCTTTGCTCCACTCCTTCTAACAGATTTGCACGAATAGTAGTTCCATAGCAAAGGATCCCTGAGGGATCGACATGAATTCAGAGTAACAAACTGAAGCGACGAGTGTACAACCTCTTTGGCATAGCCTTGTGGACCTCAACATCATTGGGTTGGACGTGGAGGATGGTGATGAGGCTGGTGTGACTGTCGGAGGTGGGGAAGAAGATACGAGGCCTTTGGAAACGACGCCGAGGGTACTGCTCCGCTGTGATGGACGGTTCCGTCGTTGGAGCAGCTCCGCTAAGGTGTACGGCGACGAGGCTGAAGCTGGACAAGACGGACAACGTTAATCTGAAGTGGGACCCTAATATCATCTGCAATAGATGATCTAAAATACATCACCAAAAAGAGCTAGATGTAAAACGCATCAGCCGCGCCATGGCCGCTCCGACAGATGCTGTAAGTACTATTCACTCTGAACTTAACTGAAGAAAATGAACTTTACAGTCGAAACTGAATTTTACTGTCGAAACTGATTGAACTAGTAACAGAGCATTGCAGGAAGAAATGAGAATGAAATTCAAACATCTGAGCGTAATGACTCGGCCGAGCACATCGAGAAACTTAGATTTCAAATTCATGTAAATCCAAAACTCGCCTAGAAATCATGAAACTTGGCATGGTGTCATGTCTTGGCACTAACATGTTGTGGTAAAAAATTGGGCCGATTTGGAAGCTCGTGGTTCTAAGAGGGAATGTGCCACCTTTGAGTGTGAAACGATATACGCTGCCCCCCCCCTTGAGTTTCTTAACAAAGGCAACATAGAACTACATGAGTGCCCTGTTAAATTTTGGAATCATTCTGGGTTCGTTTGTCGTTTTTTATACATTAATTGAGTTTCTGGTCATTTAATGTGCATAAGTCAAATTGGAACTACAAGCACATGCTCTCGTGCACCAAAGTTGGTTGCAAAATCACATTTGTATCCTCGGGTGAATTTCTAGGTCCCATGCAAGAAATGAGAATAAAATTAAAACATCTGGGCATCGTGGCTCGGCCGAGAACATTGAGAAACTTGGTTTTAAAATTCTTGTAAATCCAAAACACGTCTGAAAATCATGAAACTTGGCATGGGTGTCATGTCATGGTACTACCATGCTGTGGTAAAAAAATTGGCCCAATAGGAACAGATTTTGGTATAAGCTTCTTGCCAACCGAAGCTTCTCTCAAGAAGGCTCGTGGTTCTGAGAGGGAACGCGCCACCTTTGAGTGCGAAACGATATACGATGTCCCCCTTGAGTTTATTTACAAAGGCACCATAGAACTACATGAGTGCCCTGTTAAATTTTGGAATTATTCCGGCTTGTTTGGCCTTATTTACACATTAATTGAGTTTTTGGTCATTTAATGTGCATAATTCAAATTTGAACTACAAGCACATGCTCCCGTGCACCAAAGTTGGTGGAAAAATCACATTTGTGTCCTCGGGTGAATTTTTAGGTCCCGTGCAAAAAATGAGAATAAAATTCAAACATCTGGGCATCGTGGCTCAGTCGAGAACATTGAGAAACTTGGTTTTAAAATCATGAAACTTTGCATGGTGTCATGTCATGGTAGTACCATGCCGTGGTAAAAAAATTTGGCCGAACAGGAACAAATTTTGGTATAAGCTTCTTGCAAATCGGAGCTTCTCTCAAGAAGGCTCGTGGTTCTGGGAGGGAACGTGTCACCTTTGTGTGCATAATTCAAATTTGAAATACAAGCACATGTTCCAATGCACCAAAGTTGGTTGAAAAATCACATGTGTGTCCTCGGGTAAATTTCTAGGTTCCATGCAAGAAATGGGAATGAAATTCAAAATTCTGGGCGTCGTGGCTCGGTTGGAAACATTGAGAAACTTAGTTTTTTAATTCCTATAAATCCAAAAGACACATGAAAATAATGAAACTTGGCTTGGTGCCATGACATGGCACCAACATGCTGTGGTAATTTTGCAGTCCGATTTGCGAAGGCGCACACATTAACAATCAACAAAGTCATTTTGGAACAAGTGCTGTCACGTTACAATCGGAAACACAAGTATTATTGAAACCGTGGGCGTTCTACTTACTAGTACCATTTACGTGCCGCCACGCGTCCCCATTTTTTATTAGCTAGGAGGCGCCGTGCAGGGTAGCTATTTGAGTACGAGAGGCGTGCAATCAGACCCCTGTGCATGCTTATCGGGAGGAGAGCCCTTTGACCTCTATCTGCCGTCCACCTCTCTCCCAAGGTCTCCATTAATGGCGCCCGAGCCTCTGTTTAATGGTGTGGCTATGTCTCACTCGACTGAGATTTAAGAGAGAAAAAAGAAAATCTGAAAGCACGGATCTTGATGTAAGATCCGACGGACCTATATAGCATCTACTGCGACTTTTAGCAAGACTGATGAATATATAAGGACGATTAATTGTCTTACATAATTAGAAAGATAATTAAAAAAGCCACATGCGGCTACGCCCGAAATACACATGGGCAAAAGAAGAAGGAAGACAAGGATCTGGCTCGCTGATCTCTACTTTCTTGATGCGTTGCTGCAGGCCGCGGGAACTAGTCTCCGCGGCGAGCGGCGATGAGCTCTTGCGTGTCCTCAAGACGCTGCTTGAGAACATCCACGGATTCCTCCATCATCCTTTGGCGCTCGTTGCGGAGCATGTCATTCTCGTCCATAAGTTTCTTGACGATGGCGCCGGTCCTCTTCAACAAGGCACTGGTCTCCTCCTGCTGGTCTGTACTTCGGACGATCTTCTCCGTCAGCAGGTCGCGCTCGGCCCGGAGCCTCTCATTGCCCTCCCTTAGTTGCCAGATGACGCCGGTAGCCTGTTCAAACGAGGCTTTCATGTCGTCCTTTAACCTCGCCTAGCCAAAGATCTGATCCATCTGGCTATGGACGATCGCATGCATGCGCCTGTAACAGTCGTCGCTAGCCCGCAAGAAATTTTCCCAGGCCGCCGCGGCACGGCGGGACATCTCTGCTGCATTCGCGGCGCGGCGGGACATCTCTGCTGCTTCCGCGGCGCGGCCGGACCAGTCTGCTCCATCGATGGCGCGGCGGGACCTCTGTGCTGCTACTTCCGCGCGGCGGGACATGTCGGCTGCTCTCGCAACGAGGCGGGACATCTCTTGTGCTTCCGCTTCCATGCTCGCCTCTCCCTGGTGGCAATCTCTCGACCCAGAACTCACGCTGGCCATGGCAGATGCAAGGGAAGGATGCTGAATGTGTTTTTGTGGATGAGGAGTTGAGGAGAAATGTGCAGTCATCTTGGCATACTAGTATTTATAACCGAGTACTAATACGCTCCTAGGTGGGAAACCGTTTAGGTTGTGATCGGTGTGAACATGTTTGCAATTCAATATAGCGTGGTACTAATACGCTCCTAAGTGGGAAACCGTTTAGGTTGTGATCGGTGTGAACAGGTTTGCAATTCAATATAGCATGGAGTAATTTGGAATGTGACGAGACACAAGCTCAAAATTTATTGACGGTTCTACTAGTTTCGAAGTGCGTCACTATTCTCGGATGGAGTAGTTCTTTTTCTACTCCCTCCTTTCCGGTTTTATAGGGCTTATCTCAAAATTTTAGTTTTTCCATTTTATAAGGCTCAATTTGGTTGTTCCCCATCACATGTTCAGATTCCAAGGTGCATTAAATCATTGCATGCAAGTATTAAGAGAAAATTGACCAATGCATGTACTTTATGCATGCATGCATTGCAATTAATGCATTGATAAACATAATTTTTCTAGAAAAACAAGAGCATTAATTAGGTGCTTTTTGCAAACTACAAAAAATATTCCACCACTCACCATCTTGGTTGGTGAGATTTTTGAATTAAGCCCTATAAACCGGAAAGGAGGGAGTACTGCTGTGTACGTGCAATAACTGGCACCGTCATATACATATCTTACGGTTAATGGGGCGTTCGACAGGAATAGCCGCGTGGCGAGCTCTATGCTAGTATTTTTTTCAGATGCATTAAACCTATCTCTCGGGACTTCTCGCACGCACCATCGTGCCACCCACAAAAACTTGTACTCTGAGTTTAGTACGTTATACAGGAAGAGAAGAGGTGCACGCACGCACCCATCCTCTCACACACGCGTTTGTTTTTTCTCGTAAAGGAGGATGATGACCCCCGGCCTCTGCATCTGGGAGTCACACACGCATCTGTAGCTATGAATTGTAGTGTTCTCAACCATCCGATTGGCTCTATCATGGATGTACCTATATACTAAAACATGTCTAGATACATCTATATTTTGAAAAATGGAAGGCATGTATTGTGGAACGGAGGGAGTGCTTGTCATCAAAATGGATAAAAAGGGACGTATCTAGAACTAAAATACGTCTACATACATCTCCTTTTATCCATTTTGATGACAAGTAGTACTTCTTACTCAAAGGAACTTTATATCCAACAGACACAAAATATCCGTTCGACTGTTCGAAATTACTGATCTGATGTCGAAGTAATTCCTGCATCGCCACCAAAACCCACCATTTCTTAAGCTAAAGTAGACCGACGTAATCCCTATATTAGCATATTACTAAGATAAACAGAAGGCACTGTAGAAACATTTAGGACGTGAGCTTGTCAATCTGAATGTGGAGGGACACCAGCTTAGCCCCGGCCAGCAGCTTGGGCGGAACTGTGAAGAAGGTCAGCTCCTGCACGTCGACGTCGCCGGGATCCTTGCTGCTTGTCACCTCCATTTCCACCTTGACGGCGTCGGTCGTGCCTTTGGGCTCCCCCGGCGGGCCGTTCGCCCACAGCTTGGCCACATAGTGCGGCAGTGGGGTGATAACCCACAAGTGTAGGGATCGCAACAGCTTTCGAGGGTAAAGTACTGAACCCAAATTTATTGATTCGACACAAGGGGAGCCAAAGAATATTCTTGAGTATTAGCAGTTGAGTTGTCAATTCAACCACACCTGGATAACTTTGTATCTGTAGCAAAGTATTTAGTAGCAAAGTAATATGGAAATAAAGGTAACAGTAGCAAAAGTAATATTTTTGGCTTTTGTAGTAATTGTAACAGTAGCAACGGAAGAGTAAATAAGCGAAGAACAATATGTGAAAAGCTCGTAGGCAATGGATCAGTGATAGAAAATTATGCCGGATGCGATTCCTCATGTAATAGCTATAACATAGGCTGACACAGAACTAGCTCCAGTTCATCTATGTAATGTAGGCATGTATTCTGAATATAGTCATACGTGCTTATGGAAAAGAACTTGCATGCCATCTTTTGTCCTACCCTCCCGTGGCCGCGGGGTCCTAGCGGAAACTAAGAGATATTAAGGCCTCCTTTTAATAGAGAACCGGAAGAAAGCATTAGCACATAGTGAATACATGAACTCCACAAACTACGGTCATCACCGAGAAGTATCCCGATTATTGTTACTTCGGGGTTGTCGGATCTGAACTCCACATAATAGGTGACTATAGACTTGCAAGATAGGATCAAGAACACACATATATTCATGAAAACATAATAGGTTCAGATCTGAAATCATGGCACTCGGGCCCTAGTGACAAGCATTAAGCATAGCAAAGTCATAGCAACATCAATCTCAGAACATAGTGGATACTAGGGATCAAACCCTAACAAAACTAACTTGATTACATGGGAAATCTCATCCAACCCATCACCGTCCAGCAAGCCTACGATGGAATTACTCACGCACGGCGGTGAGCATCATGAAATTGGTGATGGAGGATGGTTGATGATGACGACGGCGACGAAGCCCCCTCTCCGGAGCCCCGAACGGACTCCAGATCAGCCCTCCAGAGAGAGATTAGGGCTTGGCGGCGGCTCCGTATCGTAAAACGTGATGAAACTTTCTCTCTGATTTTTTTCTCCGTGAAACGTAATATATAGCATTGGAGTTGAGGTCGGCGGAGCTCCAGGGGGCCCACGAGACAGGGGGCGCACCCAGGGGGGGAGGGCGCGCCCCCACCCTCGTGGACAGGGTGTGGGCCCCTGGTCTTGATTCTTTCGCCACTATTTTTTATATTTTCCAAAAAGTGCCTCCGTGGATTTTCAGGACATTCTGAGAACTTTTGTTTTCTACACATGAAACAACATCCTGGCAATTCTGCTGAAAACAGCATTAGTCCGGGTTAGTTTCATTCAAATCATGCAAGTTAGAGTCCAAAACAAGGGCAAAAGTGTTTGGAAAAGTAGATACGTTGGAGACGTATCAACCCCCCCAAGCGTACACCATTGCTTGTTCTCAAGCAATTCAGTTGATAAACTGAAAGTGATAAAGAAAAACTTTTACAAACTCTGTTTGCTCTTGTTGTTGCAAATATAGCCAGCATTCAAGTTTCAGCAAATATTATGAACTAACCATACTCACAATAACACCTAGGTCTCACAATTACTCATATCAATAGCATAATCAGCTAGCGAGCCATAATAATAAAACTCGGATCACAACACTTTCTCAAAATAATCATAACATGATATAACAAAATGGTATCTCGCTAGCCCTTTCTGAGACCGCAAAACATAAATGCAGAGCACCTTTAAAGATCAAGGACTGACTAAACATTGTAATTCATGGTAAAAGAGATCCAGTCAAGTCATACCCAATATAAACCAACAATAATGAATGCAAATGACAGTGTGCTCTCCAGCGGGTGCTTTTAATAAGAAGGTGATGACTCAACATAAAAGTAAATAGATAGGCCCTTCGCAGAGGGAAGCAGGGATTTGTAGAGGTGCCAGAGCTCGATTTTTAAAATAGAGATTGAATAACATTTTGAGCGGCATACTTTCACTGTCAACGCAACAACTATGAGATGGCTGTATCTTCCATTCTACATGCATTATAGGCAGTTCCCAAACAGAATGGTAAAGGTTTATACTCCCCCAACCACCAACAAGCATCAATCCATGGCTTGCTCGAAACAACGAGTGCCTCCAACTAACAACAGCCCTGGGGGAGTTTTGTTTAATTATTTTGATTTGCTTTGATCTTTTTGGATCATGGGACTGGCATCCAGGTTACCGGCCCTTTCTCGTGAATGAGGAGCGGAGTCCACTCCTCTTGAGAATAACCCACCTAGCATGGAAGATATAGGCAGCCCTAGTTGAAACATGAGCTGCTCGAGAATACAAAACAGAATTTCATTTGAAGGTTTGGAGTGTGGCACATACAAATTTACTTGGAACGGCACGTAAATACCGCATATAGGAAGGTATGGTGGACTCATATGGAACAACTTTGGGGTTTAAGGAGTTTGGATGCACAAGCAGTATTCCCGCTTAGTACAGGTGAAGGCTAGCAAAAGACTGGGAAGCGACCAACTGAGAGAGCGACAACAGTCATAAACATGCATTAAAATTAATTTACACCGAGTATAAGCATGAGTAGGATATAATCTACCATGAACATAAATATCATGAAGGCTATGTTGATTTGTTTTCAACTACATGCATGAACATGTGCCAAGTCGAGTCACTCAATTAATTCAAAGGAGGATACCATCCCATCATACCACATCACAATCATTCTAATAGCATGTTGGCACGCAAGGTAAACCATTATAACTCATAGCAAATCAAGCATGGCACAAGCGACTATAATCTCTAAATGTCATTGCAAATATGTTTACTTCATAATAAGCTGAACCAGGAACGATGAAATCATCATATTTACAAAAACAAGAGAGGTCGAGTTCATACCAGCTTCTCTCATCTCAATCAGTCCATCATATATCGTCATTATTGCCTTTCACTTGCGCGACCGAACGATGTGTATAA
This sequence comes from Aegilops tauschii subsp. strangulata, assembly GCF_002575655.3. Classification (NCBI taxonomy): domain Eukaryota; kingdom Viridiplantae; phylum Streptophyta; class Magnoliopsida; order Poales; family Poaceae; genus Aegilops; species Aegilops tauschii. The sequence continues at coordinate 76,184,082 of NC_053041.3, forward strand.
TAATAATAGTGCACGTGCATTGGACTAAGCTGGAATCTGCAAGCATTCAACTCAAGAGAGAAGACAGGATAATACGGGCTCTAAGTTAAATAAACAATCATGCATATGAGAGCCACTAAACATTTTCAATTTGGTCTTCTCGACCCCCAAGGAAAGAAAAGAAAATAAAACTATTTACACGGGAAAGCTCCCAACAAGTAAAAGACGAACGAAAAATCTTTTTGGGTTTTCATTTTAATTTCTACTACAAGCATGGAAATTAAACCAACTAATTTTTTTGGTTTTTCTTAAGGTTTATCAAACACACAAGAAGAAAGCTAGAAAAAGAAAATTAAACTAGCATGGATAATACAATGAAAGAGTATGAGCACCGACAACTAGTGTGTAAACATGAATGTAAAGTCGGTGAGAAATACATACTCCCCCAAGCTTAGACTTTTGGCCTAAGTTGGTCTATGCCCATGGATCACGGCTACTCTCCCCGGTGAAATGAGGAGTGTCATCGTATTGCCACTAACTGGCGATCTCCTCCGGATCCCACTGATAACAGGATGGACGATAAGGGTCCAGCGGGGGTTCCGGCTTAGGCTCTGGAGTGGATGCTTGGCCTCGATGAACGTACACCGCTTTCGGTGTAACAAGAAAATTATCTGCAATCAAATCAAACAACAGAGGCGCAGGCAAAATAATAGTCTCATTGTGGTTCTTATTAAATCTAAGGTTATACAAGAGCATCTTTTCTTTGTTGTCAACAATAAACGCGTGTGCTACCATGCTCTTGTAATCTAAAATGTAAGGAGGCAATTTTATCTCTTCTTTATCATGGTGCCTAATAGGTATCTGAAAATGTCTAACAAGACGTGAAGCATAGATACCTCCAAATATGGGGCCTTTTGTACGATTCAGGCTTAGCCGCTTAGCAATGATGGCACCCATACTAAAACTATTGTCTCCAAACAAAGCATGTTGAAGAATGATAATATCAGGAACACTAAGGTTTCCACTATTTCCACGACCAATCAAGAATCTACTAGCAAATATGGCAAAGTAACGTAAAACAGGAAAGTGTATGCTAGAGATTTTCGCCTCGGAACCCTTCTTGGGCTCCTCTACAGCTATAGTGTTAACAAAGCCATCCACATCTTTACGATGGGGTTCCTCTAATTCTCCCTCATAGGATATCCTACATACCGCGCAAAAATCATGTAAAGACATTTCTCTGAATTCATCATATAAATGAAATGATACTGAAGGCGGGGACTTCTTAGGATAATAATAAAAAATTTGCACGAAAGTATTGGTGAGTAAGAGATACTGATCGATCCGGTCGTGCAGGAAACCGCCGAGGCCTGCTTTCTCGATCAAAGAATAAAAATCTTCATGAATTCCAGCTTCTTTCAAGAAATTATCGCATGGCCATTCACACGGCCTCACTTCCGCTAAGCGAGGAAGATTGTACTTGGCTTTTTCCTTCTCTTTAGCCTGTTTTTCTTGAGAGCCTTGGCTAGAAGAGCCCCTCAAAAGTTTCCTTAACATTTTCTGAAAATTTCTGAAATTTTAGTAACTTCAAAATAAAAGTGAATAAAACTAAACAAGATTGGTAGCAACTACTCCTACAAGTGCCTAGAGCCTATATCATGCATTAGAATTACTTGGGACCTCATAAATTTGACATGCAAGCTCAAGAACATGGTCACCTATGCAGCAAAAATTTGCAATGAATAAAGCACTAGAACAAAAACTAATTGGACCAATGGAGGAGTCACATACCAAGCAACAATCTCCCAAAGCAGTTTTGTGAAAGGAGCTTTGAGCAAGGAGATCGAAAATCGCAGCAAAATGAGCTAGAACTCATGCTTGAGCTGGATGGGGATTTTTTTGGGAAGAAGATGGAGTGTGTGGGTACTGGCATAAGTGTAGGGGGGCCACCAGGGGCCCATGAGACAGGAGGGTGCGCCCAGGTGGGGTGGGCGCGCCCTCCACTCTCGTGGCCTGGTGCTTGCCCCTCCTGTAGTGATTTCAGTGCCTAAAATCCTCAAATATTCCAGAAAAAATCATACTAAATTGGCAGGGCATTTGGAGCACTTTTATTTTCGGGATATTTTTTATTGCATGGATAATTCAGAAAACAGACAGATAATTCTATTTTTGCTTTATTTATTCTAAATAACAGAAAGTAAAAAGAGGGTACATAAGGTTGTGCCTTCTAGTTTCATCCATCTCGTGATCATCAAAATGAATCCACTAACAAGGTTGATCAAGTCTTGTTAACAAACTCATTCCGAATAACACGGAACTAGAGAAATTCGAATAACACTAAGTTACCTCAACGGGGATATGAAAATCCCCAATAATAAGAATAACATACTTTTTCTTGACAGTAGGGAGAGGAAATTCAAAACCTCCAAAAATGATCGTTGGAACTTTTCCAATAGAATTGATGCTATGAACTTGAGATTGTTTCCTCGGAAAATGTACCATATACTCATTACCATTAACATGAAAACGGACATTGCCTTTGTTGCAATCAATAACAGCCCCGAGTATTCAAAAAAGGTCTACCAAGGATAATCAACATACTATCGTCCTCGGGAATATCAAGAATAACAAAGTCCGTTAAGATAGTGAATTTTGCAACTACAACAGGCACATCCTCACAAATACCGACATGTATAGCAGTTGATTTATCAGCCGTTTGCAAAGATATTTCAGTAGGTGTCAACTTATTCAATTCGAGTCTACGATATAAAGAGAGAGGCATAACACTAACACCGACTCCAAGATCACATAAAGGAGTTCTAACATAATTTCTTTTAATGGAGCATGGTATAGTTGGTACCCCCGGATCTCCAAGTTTCTTTGGTATTCCACCCTTAAAAGTGTAATTAGCAAGCATGGTGGAAATTTCAGCTTCCGATATCTATTATTTATTTGTAATGATATCCTTCATATATTTGGCATAAGGATTTACTTTAAGCATATCAGTTAAACGCATACGTAAGAAAATAGGTCTAATCATTTCAGCAGAGCGCTCAAAATCCTCATCATCCTTTTAATTGGATGGTTTGGGAGGAAAGGGCATGGGTTTCTGAACCCATGGTTCTCTTTCTTTACCATGTTTCCTAGCAACAAAATCTCTCTTATCATATCGTTGATTCTTTGATTGTGGGTTATCAAGATCAACAACAGGTTCAATCTCTACTTCATTATTTTTGCTAGGTTGAGCATCGACATGAACATTGTCATTAACATTATCACTAGGTTCATGTTCATCACCTGATTGTGTTTCCGCATCAGAAATAGAAATATCATTGGGATTCTTAGGTGTGTCTACAGTAGGTTCACTAGAAGCATGCAAAGTCCTATCATTTTTCTTTTTCTTCTTTTTGGAAGAACTAGGTGCCTCTAAATTGTTTCTCTGAGAATCTTGCTCGATTCTCTTAGGGTGGCCTTCAGGATACAAAGGTTCCTGAGTCATTTTACCATTTCTAGTAGCCACTCTAACAGCAAAGTCATATTTATTATTTAATTCATCAAGCAAATCATTTTCAGCTTTAAGTACTTGCTCAGCTTGAGTAGCAACCATAGAAGCATATTTGCTAATGAGGTTGAGTTCACCTTTAACTCTAGCCATATTATCGCTCATGCATCCTATCTCGAAAGCATTATTCTTTAACTCTCTACCAACATAAGCATTAAAACTTTCTTGCCTAACCATAAAGTCATCAAATTCAGCTAAACATGGGCTATGAAATTTAGTAGAGGGGATTTCAACTTTATCATATCTATAGAGAGAATTTACCTTTACTACCTGTGTCGAGTTATCAAGATAATGTGGTTCTTCAACAGGTGGTATATTAAGACCATGTATTTCTACAATAGGTGGTAAATTCTTAACATCTTCAGCTTTAATACCTTTTTCTTTCATTGATTTCTTTGCCTCTTGCATATCTTCAGGACTGAGAAATAAAACGCCTCTCTTCTTCGGAGTGGGTTTAGGAATAGGCTCGGGAGCTGGCTCAATTGGTTCAGGAACTGCCTCAGGAATTGGCTCAGGAAGAGTCCAATTATTTTCATTAGTCAACATATTATTCAATAGTAATTCAGCTTCGTCGACTGTTCTTTCCCTGAAAACACAACCAACACAACTATCCAAGTAATCCTTGGAAGCATCGGTTAGTCCATTATAAAAGATATCAAGTATTTCATTTTTCTTGAGAGGATGATCTGGCAAAGCATTAAGTAGTCGGAGAAGCCTCCCCCAATCTTGTGGGAGACTCTCTTCTTTGATTTGCACAAAATTATATATTTCCCGCAAGGCAACTTGTTTCTTATGAGCAGGGAAATATTTAGCAGAGAAGTAATAAATCATATCCTGGGGACTACGCACGCAACTAGGAGCAAGAGAATTATACCAAGTCTTAGCATCACCCTTTAATGAGAATGGGAATATGTTAAGGATATAATAATAGCGAGATTTATCATCATGATTAAACAGGGTAGCTATATCATTCAACTTGGTAAGATGTGTGCCACAACAATTTTAGATTCAAGGCCATAAAAAGGATCAGATTCAACTAAAGTAATAATTTCAGGATCAACAGAGAATTCATAATCCTTATCAGTAACACAGATAGGTGAAGTAGCAAAGGAAGGGTCAGGTCTCATTCTAGCATTAAGAGATTGCTTCTTCCATTTAGCTAATAATTTATTTAGATCATATCTATCATTGCAAGCAAAGATAGCTCTAGCAGCTTCTTCATTCATAATCATTGGGAGGACTTTCATCATCACTATCATCAATAATAGCATCTTCAATAATTTCATTCTCTCTAGCCCTAGCAAGTTGTTCATCAAGAAATTCACCTAATGGCACAGTAGTACCACGCAAAGAAGTAGTTTCATCATAAGCATCATGCATAGCAAAAGTGACATCATCAATAACATGCGACATATCAGAGTTCATAGCAGTAGCAGGTTTAGGTGTCGCAAGCTTACTCAAAACAGAAGGAGAATCTAGTGCAGAGCTAGATGGCAGTTCCTTACCTCCCCTCGTAGTTGAGGGATAAATTTTTGTTTTGTTGTCTTTCAAATTCTTCATAGTGACCAGCAGATATAAATCCCAAGTGACTCAAAGAATAGAGCTATGCTCCCCGGCGACAGTGCCAGAAATTAGTCTTGATAACCCACAAGTGTAGGGGGTCACAATAGCTTTTGAGGGTAAAGTACTCAACCCAAATTTATTGATTCGACACAAGGGGAGCGAAAGAATATTCTTGAGTATTAGCAGTTTAGTTGTCAAATCAACCACACCTGGATAACTTAGTATCTGCAGCAAAGTATTTAGTAGCAAAGTAATATGGAAATAAAGGTAACGGTAGCAAAAGTAATATTTTTGGCTTTTGTAGTAATTGTAACAGTAGCAACGGAAGAGTAAATAAGCGAAGAACAATATGTGAAAAGCTCGTAGGCAATGGATCAGTGATGGATAATTATGCCAGATGCGATTCCTCATGTAATAGCTATAACATAGGGTGACACGGAACTAGCTCGAGTTCATCAATGTAATGTAGGCATGTATTCCGAATATAGTCATACGTGCTTATGGAAAAGAACTTGCATGACATCTTTTGTCCTACCCTCCCGTGGCAGCGGGGTCCTAGCGGAAACTAAGGGATATTAAGGCCTCCTTTTAATAGAGAACCGGAACAAAGCATTAACACATAGTGAATACATGAACTCCTCAAACTACGGTCATCACCGAGAAGTATCCCGATTATTGTCACTTCGGGGTTGTCGGATCATAATACATAATAGGTGACTATAGACTTGCAAGATAGGATCAAGAACACACATATATTCATGAAAACATAATAGGTTCAGATCTGAAATCATGGCACTCGGGCCCTAGTGACAAGCATTAAGCATAGCAAAGTCATAGCAACATCAATCTCAGAACATAGTGTGGATACTAGGGATCAAACCCTAACAATACTAACTTGATTACATGGGAAATCTCATCCAACCCATCACCGTCCAGCAAGCCTACGATGGAATTACTCACGCACGGCGGTGAGCATCATGAAATTGGTGATGGAGGGTGGTTGATGATGACGGCGGCGACGAATCCCCCTCTCCGGAGCCCCGAACGGACTCCAGATCAGCCCTCCCGAGGGAGATTAGGGCTTGGCGGCGGCTCCGTATCATAAAACGCGATGAAACTTTCTCTCTGATTTTTTTCTCCGTGAAACGGAATATATAGCGTTCGAGTTGAGGTCGGCGGAGCTCCAGGGGGCCAACGAGACAGGGGGCGCGCCCAGGGGGGAGGGCGCGCCCCCCACCCTCGTGGACAGGGTGTGGGCCCCCTGGTCTTGATTCTTTCGCCGGTATTTTTTATATTTTCCAAAAAGTGCCTCTGTGGATTTTCAGGACATTCTGAGAACTTTTGTTTTCTACACATGAAACAACATCATGGCATTTCTGCTGAAAACAGCGTTAGCCGGGTTAGTTTCATTCAAATCATGCAAGTTAGAGTCCAAAACAAGGGCAAAAGTGTTTGGAAAAGTAGATACATTGGAGACGTATCATGCGGACGCCCCCGCTCTGATGCAGATGACCGACATGGTGATAGGCGCGCCGATGTCGAGCACGCCGCCGACCAAGAAAAACGCGCGGCCATCCTCCTCCGCGAACAGCAAGAGCCGTGGCTCCGACAGTGGCACTTGCAGCTGGAGCACCTTGCCGTACTGGATCCTGTGCATGGGCATGGGATGCGCGGTGCTGATGTGGTGGTAGAGCGCCGACGGCGGGCCTTCGTAGCCGCAGACGGGCACGGGGCATTTGCAGGGCACGAGCGGACACACGCTCTGGTGATCGGCGAGCTTGTGGTAAGTGACGTAGAGCCCATAGCCTTCGTGCGGGCACTCCACCCTCACCGACGAAAGGACAGAGTCCACCGCCGTGTTCCGCACGTCGAAGCCACCGCCGCGCTCGCACTTCTGGCACTGCCGCTGGTTCCCGGCGCTCTCGACGCGGCAGTCCGCGCAGGCTAGGTGCCCTCCCTTGCACTGCAGAAATCAATCGAACAGCACATCAATCAAGAAACCTGCACCTTGCTCAATCAGCCGAACGGACGAGGTGTATTCGAACCTCATACACTAGAGGCGTCAAGGGGTGGAGGCACAAGGGGCAGTGGAGCACGGTGAGGTCCATCAAGACCTTAGAGAGCTCCATCGTCGGGTCCTGTTCGGTCTGCATGATCTCGCCCTCCTCGTGCACAACCATCTCTCGACTTGGGCTGGGGCATTACAAAGCTTTACCGTCACATATTTTATACTACTTCAAGGTGCATTAAATCAACACATGCAAGTATCAAAAGGAGAGTCACGGCATGCATGCATGCGTTGTAATTAATGCATCGGTAAATGCAAATTATTGAAATATATCGAGTGCAGTGCTTTGATGTGTCGCGTCAACTCGTACATCAATGAGAAGTTTGATTATCCTCTCCCTCGCGGACTTAACTGCACCTGCCATTGGCTGTATGACAAGTTGGCCACACACCTGTCGGGCCCACCTGTCATACACGCAAAGGCAGGAGCGTCCCTCCCTCGCCCATGAGCATGGTGGCTGGCAAGACTAGGAGAAGCTTTCTCTACACGCTCTCCCTCCCGCACGCGGTGGACATGCAGTAGTTCAATCGGTGTCAGATGGCCAGAAGCGTACTGTAGTACTCCTCCAGTGCAATAGTACTCCATCATTGTTCAACTTCCCAAAGAGGCGAAGAGCCAAGCGCAGCCCGGACGCTCGTGTGGCAGTTTCATGTGTAGAGTAGTCTAGGATAGCATGTACCGTGCCTGTAAGCTTAAAATCGTTGGGGTCGGCTCCATGCTTTGTGGCCGTCTCAAAGTTTTAAAAAAAATTAAAATAGTCTTCTGTCCCTACCTGTCACCTTGGTGATTGTAGTTTGCACGCTCATCTGGTTAAGACAGGAATATATATTTTAATTTGTTTTTTTTCAAAAAGGGGGAACTCCCCGGCCTCTGCATCAGAACGATGCATACGACCACATATATTTTAATTTGTGGTGGGTAAATGTTAGAGGTTGCAGCAAATATATTGTACACTACGGGTCTTTCTGCCAAGTTTAGAGGCAAGCATGTGGGGCCAGTGCTATGATGTGTCACGTCAACTCGTACAACGAGGAGAATCTTGATTTTACTACACGCCTTCTCCCTCGCCCATGCACGCGGTTGCTCGCAAACGAGGACAAGCTTTTTCTTAGTAGTACTTCTCCAACAAGCTATCCGTCCCGCTCGCGGTGGACGAACATGCAGCAGTGGATTCGACACTGTAGAAGCAGCAGTAGTAACATCATTGTTCGTCTTCTCGAAGAGGCGAAAAGCCAAGCGCAAACCGAACGTTGAAGTTGCGAACATTGGAGCGCGCATTGGCTCTTGCATGAGACAAAATTGCTATGTGAGCCCACTATTGTACTAGTACGTACAACTACTTGCTAGTATAGCCCTGTAAACCAGAAAGGAGTATTTGCCCTTCTAGAGATTTCAACAAGTGACTAGACTACACCGAGACGGAGTACATATGGAGCAAAATGAGTGAATCTGCACCCTAAATAAATACGTACTAGTTCTATCGTTTTCCTCTTCGAGGTGCACAATATTGAGTATACTGACTAGTCTCTTTTTGACACGCATTTACATTTTTTTTGACATAGTACAGACACAAGTGCTCATATACACGCGCATACACTCACCCCTATGAACGCACACACGCACGGCACTATCATCTTGAAATTTACGAAGTCACCATAGGCACCTCGTCGTCGACGGGTCCATAGGTGCTTGAATGCCAAGGAGGGAGAGGGTAGCGGTTCCCGAGACGTTGAACGGTCAATGATGCATCCTCAATTACATGCAGAGGGAATTAATTGGAGAAGCAAAATAGAGCCAGCACGATGTGAATGCAACAGAGTTTGGACTCTCATATAATAAAGGCGCCGCACCACTCCAATCCATCTACTCCCAAGTCTTTGCGCAACACTGCTCACTCCAATCCAAGACCAAGTGACCAGAAGCCACAAGCACCTATGGAGGCGATGGACGCGAGCGGCAGTCGGCTGTGCCAAATCATCCAAGGCGCCGGCCTGCGGCCCCGCACTGTGCAGCATTTCTAGACGGTGCTGGCGACCGCCGGCATCATAGCCTTCGCCGATGCCGGCTTCGCCTCTCGCATGGATGACATGATGGTCAACTCCATCCGCAAGTTCACCGCCGTCAAGAAGCACGCGGACAACCTTGCCGTACTGCTCCAGCCCGTGCGCCCAGGCTCCTCATTACCTGCCACCCTCATCGGCCTCCATGGTGATGAACTCTTTCAAGCCCTGGTGGCCCTGCAGGTGCCGGAGGTCGCGATGAAGAATGTGCGCCTCGAGGCCGCGCTCGCCGCACAGCGCCTCGCCATGCAAGAAACCATCAACCTGCATCCACGTCTACGAGGAAATCTTCTACATAGGCCACTACAAGGCAAGCGAGGACAGAAAGACGTTAGCCTTCTTCCAGCGGCTAGAATCTTTGGACGCCATTGTTCAGAAGCACGTCGACCTGGCCACGAAAGCCGCTGCTACTTAGGCGCCGTTCGGTGGGCCGGCACCCTGAGTCGAGGAGGTGGGCGTCGTCGATGGATGCATCTATTCTTCTTGCCTCCTGTAACCAGCACTGCACCGCCTCCTGGCCTTAATGTTTTATTAGTATAGTACTCACTCCGTTCCCAAATATAAGTCTTTCTAAAGATTCCAGCAAGTGACTACTACATACGGAGCAAAATGAGTGAATCTACACTCTAAACTATGTCTACATACATCTGTATGCTGTATTCCAGTTGAAATAGTATCTAAAAAGGCTTATATTTAGGAACTGAGGGAGTATATGGCATTTTTATTCCAGTCGTAACGTTTTCACTGTGAGGTGGGGCCGCAGTTGAGCAAACCCACCCCGCCCACCGGGCGTCGGCCGAGTTTAGAATTAGAAGAGAGAAACGAGGGAGAGAGCTAGCTGTAGCACGGACGCTGTTGTTAGATGGGACTCGTGTTTATAGAATAGGAGTATTTTAGCACTCGTGCCTCTTTTTTTTTGAGGGAAAAATTAGTCGTATGTCTAGTACCACTAGTTGGGTGCGTGCGACCTATAGGTGTCATCACTTTAGGTCTCCTTTTCGAACCGCAGCTACCCTTCACAGTACATATTTTTTCATGCATTTATCCTCCTATATGTACTCCTAGGCTATTTCCACGTGTTCCCATTCGCCGACATGTGGGACATAGAGCATCTGGGTCGTAGTGCATGCACGACTCGGAGCATATGCCGGGGTACTTTACATTTCAGACCTCACGAATTACATGCAAACCCCCCGTAGAAGAATAAATAAATGAATGAATTACTACATGAAACCGGATTATTTTCGTGGAAACCGGAGCACGTTCATTAAATTTTGGACATAACACGTTTATAAAAAATGACCGGACCTAAACCAGTCTAAGGGACTCTTTGATTTTTCCCGCAAAAAAAGGGCCTCTTTGATTCGCAGGATACTGAAAACACAGGAATGGGGAAAGTATGATGGCGATGAACCGAGATGAGGAGAACTCTAACACAGTTAGAGGTTAGAGTTAGATTCTAACCCTGAACTAACTCTAAACCAAAGAGGTGTATGGATGGCAGGGTTAGATTGACAATAAATGCTCTTTCTCAATCATTTGACTACTTTGGACCCTTTTCCTGCCGGATTTGGTGTGGCCGGCTCTTTTGTGGCCTCCTCCCGCTCACAATTGACATACACGAACCATCTATACAAATCAAGCATGCAAAACATGATAATTTTTACTTTGTCCATACAAATGAGATATCCCACTTAAACATACAAGTCGTCAATCAAGCTTCACAAAATAAAAAAACACTTCATGAAACAAAGCATGAGCTAACTCATCACGGAAGTCATTCACCATAGGGAGGGAGCCTGGAGCCCCTCACGCACCGAGGGAGGAGCTCGCCATCGTCGCTCTGGAGGAAGGCTCTGTAGAGCCCAAGCCCCGGGAACCCCTCCGACGCCGGCCCTTGCGAGTTGAGGTCGACACCGGCATGGGTAGCAGGGCCGCTTGCCGCTGACTGGGAACTAAATCTTTGGGCCTCTAGAAATAATGCAAGCCTGTAACTAAAATACCTAGAAAGGTGAACTGAATCTTTGGGCCTCTAGAAATAATGCAAGCCTGAAAATGAAATACCTAGAAAGGTGAACTGAATCTTTGGGCCTGTAGAAAAAATGCAAGCCTGAAATTGAAATACCTAGAAAGGTGAACTGAATCTTTGGGCCTCTAGAAAGATTTATTACCTCCTCAAGCAGCATCAAACAATTCCATGCGTGCACCACAAATCTATACCAAGTTTGATCAGGATCTACTTTTCCAAATCAGAATTAGCGCTAGAGCAAGCAAGATCAATGATATGGCCATGAGACAGAGAAGGAACGAACAAACTCACCCCTCTCGCGACCTCCCTGGTAGATGCACCGCCGCCGTGCACGACAGAGGGAGAAAAACGACTGATGAAGGGGGAGCGGGGCGACCTTCGAAGGCCAGAGGGAGAGGGAAGCCGGAGTAGGGCGGCTGAGGCCGGAAGGAGAGGGCGGCCGGAGGAGAGAGAGGGCGAGCGGCGCTTGGGCGGGCGGCCCTATGGGGAACAGAGAGGAGTCGTGCGAGAGGGGGGCGATCTGGTGCGGGCAGGGGAGATTTTTTTAGTTCTCTTTCAGTGGGCCCGAGGATAACTAACCCATTTAGAACCTCTCCACCGGGCTAGTTTTTTAGTTGGGTTAGAGCAAACTAGCTCAAACTAACCCTTCTTGTTTCGATAATTTGAGGCTATTTCAACCCAAACTAGCTCTAACTCAGGGATCCAAACAAAGAGGAGTGTTACTGTACATGCTACTGTGTGGATCGTAGCACATTGGTTTTTTATGGCCATATCACCACATTGTTTTCTACTGCTGGTTCACTGGGCTACCGTGGTTCGCACTGCTGGTTCACTGGGCTGCCGTGTTCGCACTGCTGGTTCACTGGGCTGCTGTGGTTCGCACTCCTCCGACCTGAGTAGCAGTAGTACTAGTATATACCGCATCATTCTTTGCTCCTTCCTACTACTCCGACATGTGGGAGAGCCTGCATCCGGGTCGACATGTCATGCACTAGATTAGAGCGCGGAACGGAAGGGGGGCATCACCCCGGTCGGAGCGCTAGTAATTCATGACTATAGTGAGTGGTCATATCACATGTCTTTCTAGCAGTAACACGCCGTCAAATCGCATAGCCCGACCTTTCCAGCAGTATGTTTGAGAATCCTCCACTCGCTCACCCTCCTCGTCTCTCTGTCAAACCGCCTACCCGAAAACTGCTGCGCGTACTGCCCGGGAAAAGCCCCGCCCTCAACTTTTAACTACGCGAAAATAGTTCGAGCTTGTTCGTTCTATATAAATATAGTACTTACTGTACGTTTATTCACCCGTGGGGTTGTTCAATGAATGGAGGGGCGGGGAGCACAAGTGAAAAATACTGTAGTACTACTAGTAGTAAGTAGGAGTCGTACAGTAGTCACCTTAAATAGAGAGTTTCTTTTCTTTAATGCCACGTACACAAATTGAAACGCTTGTTGTGGAGAGAAAAAAGATAATCACTCCACTATATATGGACGCAGGGTCCTGAGCGCTTGCTTTACTAGGGTTGCTCTCTTCATTCTCTCATCCTCTCCAGATATAAACAAGATAGCGGTAGCGACATTTTCTCTCTGCTCACCGCTGGTCACAGATCCGGCCGGATCCCTTCGGCCGGTGTGTGTAGAGGACTAAAAGGTGCATCGTTCACGCAGTCATCGCCGAGGGAGGGAACCCACAGCTGCCAGAGGGGCCCGATCCTCTGCCCGTGCCGTTCTCTCCGACACAGCGCCGGCTCGGGAGGTCCTCCGACCCTTCTTCCTCCCTGCTGTATTGTCCGCAGATCCGACCTGCCGCCGCCGACATCCCGATGACCCTCAGGTATAAGTTCTACGAAAGCGGCCTTGCTCTACCCCCCCAGCTCCCCACGTGTCTGCATGTGCATCTTTTTCTACTCCCATCAGCTCTTCCAAAGCCACCTAAATATTTAGTATTATTAGAGGTAAAGCTACTTCATGCATTCAAATCTAGGGCTTTGTTCAAACAACGAAGAAAGGGGGAAAGTTGTAGCATGAATCTAGGACTTGATTCAAAGAGGAAATAATATGGTGAAGGTAGTAGAGACCCGATACCCAACCGGTCTCTTGGTTGAAAAGGGAAATAATGGGAAAATGCAGTACAAACTGGATAAGGAACAGATCTATTGTTGATTGAAAAAAGGATAGAAAGTGGCGGCTGGTGGACAAGTCAACAGAGTATGTCCAGGATTAGATTTGCTGCCATCACATAGTAAAAGGTCTCCAGAATTAGATTTGCTGCCCTCACATAGTAAAAGGTCTCAGGATTAGATTTGCTGCCCTCACATAGTAAAAGGTCTCCAGGATTAGATTTGCTGCCCTCACATAGTAAAAGGTCTCCAGGATTAGATTTGCTGCCCTCACATAGTAAAAGGTCTCCAGGATTAGATTTGCTGCCCTCACATAGTACAAGGTCTCCAGGATTAGGTTTGCTGCCCTCACATAACATGAACAAACTCGGCATCACCACTTTATGCCTCCTTGTAGGTACATTGTGCTGATGCGTCCACTGTCGCATGTCTTTATACCAACCTTTTGCTGTTGTTAATGTAAGGGTGCATGTAAAACGAAGCGATCACACTGTTACCTTAGGGACATGTCTAACCAGTGTTATTGTTAATCTAATGCCTCCATTGATAAGATGCAATTAAACTGTGTTACAAATGACACTCCTGTTGTTTTCCCTAGTATGATAAGTAAGTTGCTCGTTTACGCTGCTGAGTGTCCTGGTGTCCCCACGGTCCCATGCCCTTACACCAAGTCTTTAGCTGCTGTTGATTTACTGTGTCTGGTAAACAAGCAATGCCACCATTAAAGTAATCCCATATTTGAGGAATCTCATTGTTGATCGTAATGCTTCTGGTAACATGAAGCATTGCTGACGTTTTAAAATTTCTACTGTCCTTGCGTGATTGCCATGAACATAATTAAGATGCTTCTTTTCATTTTGTATATGTTTCGTATATTCTTATTGACCAGCAACTGTTTACTTTCTATCTTTTTGTGCAGATAGGGATATCCATTTCACCTTGTTGCTATTGTGACCTTTTGGTGAACTGCACAAAACACTTTTTTTGGAATGAGTGCCTTGTGCAGTTCAACTAAAATGTCACGTGGGCAACATCCCTCAATTTTGGTGGAACTGCACATAATGGTGATTGGAGTTTCCAAAATCTCTGTCAAGTTCTGCTGGTAATCTCGTGCAACATTCTATTATCCTTTGCAAGATGGAGCCATCACTGTCACAACAATGGCACTTTATTTTAGTGGAACTGCACAAAAGGATAAGAAAATTATAGTTGCACCTTACATGAGCCAGACAGCCAACCTTAATGTTCCTCAATTTTAGTGCAACTACTAAAGAAGAACCTGCCAGCTCACGAGAGCAAGTACTTCTTGCTAGCTGAATGATGCAATCTTTGCTTCATTTCAGGTGAACTGCAGAAAAAGGCGCATGAATTTAATGATGGAACTCCAGGCAGACCTCATCCTAGTGGAGCTGCAGGTTGAGTTCAAGGAGGCCGCTATTAAAGCGAAATCATGCTCCCCCTCCCCTGTCTCCTTGTTTGTGTTGTGCAAACAGGAATACTCAACTACAGATGTTGTGACGGTCAAGAGCATTCGCCAAGTTCTTCGATTGTATGAGATGGCTAGCCAAGATGGATTTAATCCCGATATTCACTTTATCAAAAGGCTCTAATGGGTTGGTTCTGAATCTTGCAAGATGGGAATCAATGAGATGTGTAGGCATCTTTGTTGTACTTATTATTTGAATCTTATTTGTTGGTTCTGAATCTTGCAAGCTGGGAATCAATGAGATGTGTAGGCATCTTTGTTGTACTTATTATTTGGATCTTATTTGTTGGTTCTGAATCTTGCAAGCTGGGAATCAATGAGATGTGTAGGCATCTTTGTTGTACTTATTATTTGGATCTTATTTGTTGGTTCTGAATCTTGCAAGCTGGGAAACACGACATGATGATGCAGAGGACAACAACCATAACAAACAGTTCAAACTTGGTAGTATTATCTTTGTGAAAGTGCGACAAATGTGCTGATCGTGTGTGTCCTGAGAATAATAATTCTAATTATTGTGCATGTTGATCCTGTGGCACTGATAGAATGAGCCAATGCATTGTTTGTTTTAAGTATAAATTTCTATTAAAGCTAATTAAATTTAAGTAAAGTGACCACTAACTCCTGTTATTACAGTACCAATACAGACCAGCTCGTGAACCGACGTGTGGCCGTAGTAGGTTTCTTAATGGAGGCGTTTGAATGCGCCGAGGGTGCATCTTCTGCCGGGCGTGCAGCGGACGAGGGAGGGGTAGTAACTGTTGTCGCCTGTACACACTCAGCTTATTGTTGAATCCAGTTCCCCAAGAGCTGAAAATGAACAGCTGCCGCCGCCTACACACTCGTTCACTCGAAGAGACTCCAATGGCGATCCGAGGGGTGAGCCTGCTAGATATGGACTTCAGCAAGGAGTTCCCCTTTGAGTTCGCCGTTCAGTCCTATGGCTGCACTAAGTTGAATGTGATGTACACAAACGATACGGACTCGGTGAAGCTCTGCCTCTCCTTAGTCCTATGGTTGCACCAGGTTCTGGAGCATTCGCCCGTTTCATCGGCAGCGCCGACTGCACCTTCGCTACGGTGGAGAGAAGGAAGAACGTGACGATTCGTCCATCTAGTGCAACAAGCTTGTCGACATCCAGAAGCAATACAAGATCATCAGCAACGGGCAGGAGAAGGACTCCGTGGTTGACCTCGCTGAGACCATCATCGACCCCTGATACGCCAACATGAAAGAAGACGACCTGAACACGTGGGAGGTACCTCTGAATCTAGCCTACATAACCTACACGGCCAAGGACGCATACGCATGCTACGACATGTACAGGCAGATCTTGGACATGAGGGCGTGTCTGCTTCCCGTAACCGATGAGTACATGGACAACCGTAGCGTCATGATAAGGCCTGCCAGAAAGGTCTAGATGTTGTACTTTATCTGTTTATAAGCACCTTTATCTTCTGAGTGTTTCATCCATTAGCCTATGTGTCGTAATTATCTGTTTTGTCCGAAATATTTCTTTTAAGAACCCATTAACCTGATTGCTTTTTTAGTGGCTATTTGCTTATGTATGTAACTAGTTCACTTGTCCAATAAAAAAACTAGTTCACTCGGCTGCCGTGCTTTGAATCTCCTTCCTCCCAACATATTCCCCTCCTCAGGTGGACCCAGCAGGTCTCTGAATGTTCTCCCACTTTCTTTTTCGATGTAAACTGAGTTTTCTCCTAGTACTTTTCCCTAGAACCAACTCAACTGTCCCACGTCTAGCCTAAAAAATAATAATACCCCACATACTATTAACTCATCAAATTTAAATGATATTTTATTTCGTAAGTTGAAAGTTCTTACAAAATAATAATAATAATTGTTTATATATAACTTGGCAAGTTAACTCCTAGTGATTGCGTACATAAGCTTGCAAAGATTTTACTGACCAATGCAGTAATAGACGTGCAATCATGTGTTTGTGTTTTTATAGCATTTCTCCATCTAGCCCAACATGATATTTTCACCCAGCCCGGCAAGTCCGCGGATTTCGAGAAAAATGCAAATGGGATTTAAACGGGCTACATAGATGCTACATCATTGTTTCACCCAGCCCACCAAATGGACTAAAAAAACAAATGGACAGGCTGACATGTGGGCTAGTAGGTCGAAGCCTAAGAAGGCGTTGGATTTACATCCAACGGCCGGCATTCTTCTTCAATCTCTCGTCTTCTTCCCCCAGCGTTGCCGGAACCGCCTGCTCTAGCCCTCGGTGTCCAGCGGCGTTGTTTTGCGCTCCTTAGCGAAACGCTACCCCGCCGACGGCCAGGCCATCCCTCCACTCCGCACCTCCTGTTATTCTCTGCCGAGTGTAGGCCCACCCCGCACCCGAACCAGTCAAGTTTCCCACTCCTCTCCGTCTGCGACTCCACTGCCGCGTCTTCCCCATCTCCGGGTCGTCCACTGCCTCAGTGCGCTCAGCGCGGCGTCGTCAACATATGAGAGTCATCGGAAGAGGACTGTACATGGAGAGCGTGACGGCTGGGACCCACGAGGTCCATGGTCGCACGCAAGGAAAGTTCCTCACTGTACGAGGACTGTACGTGGGAAGGGCTTCTGTATTTCATGAAAAAAACATTCCCCCCGCTGACAGGTCGGACCCACCAGCTATATATTCACACGCAAGGAAGTGCCTCCTTATTACATAGAAAAAAATGAATACCCCCTGCTAGCTGGGACCCACCATAGTGGGTGGCTGACTTGTGGGCCTACAAAGTTGACGAGGATGGAGGGCTTTGTCAACTTAGTCAATATGAATGATTCTAGCTCCAGTGACCGTACGATGTCCATCCAACGGCCATAGTTCTTCTTCAACCTCTGGTCTTCTTGCTCCAGCCGCCCAAAGCAGCGTCGGTCGTGCCGCATGCTCCTGCCTCTCGTGGCAGGCTGTGATGCCGCGGAGGCCTCATCGCCCCCTACTACTCCCACCGCTGGCCCAGGGCATCCCTCTACTCACCCACACCCCCTGTTATTCTGCGGCGACGGTAGCCCCATGCCGCAGCCGAACCAGTGAACCCTCGTACTCCTCTCCGCGTGGGCATCCACTGCCGCGTCTTCCCCGGCTCCGCGTCGTCCCCTTCCTAGGCCTCGCCGTCGTCCACCGCCTTCGTGCTCTCGGCGCGGCGTGGTCAATGTGGTCAACGACCGACTTCCATCGGAAGAGTACTATACGTGGAGAGGCTGACAGCTGGGTCCACGGCCGCAGCTGGGTCCACGGCCACAACCCAGTTTTTTTGTGATTTGCCAAGTAAGTCGCTTTGTGAGGCCTGTTGGACTCCAAAACTTTCAAGACGAGGAGAGCTTCATTCGGCTGGCCGAGAAAATGGCCTATCAGTAATGAGAAATGGGCTGTACATTTTTAAAACACATCAAACCGGCAATTAGTTTCAAATATATTTTTTTCATTTCGAGATTTTAAATTGCATTTATTTTTATGCGTGGACAATTTGTTGGATTTTATATTGATATACATTTATTTTTAAAATCATTTTGAGTGTGACTCGAAATTTCGCGATTAAAAACAGTTCGGACCGCACCGAAATATGCAAAATTTCGTATAATTTTTTAACCATGGCCACAATATGGGCTGTAATGCTAACAAAAAGAATATGGGCTCCAAAAAATCCTTAAGAATTAGCAAATGGGCTGTAAATTATTAGAAATAATGGCAGATGGGTTGTATGCTATTTTTCACAGATTTGATTCTTTCCTAGAAAAAAGGTTGACGCACAAGCAGTGACTGTTGGATTTCCATCCAACGGCCGTCGTGCTTCTTCAATCTCTGCTCTTCCTGCTCCAGCCGCTCAAACAAGCGCTGGCGGGACTACCTGCTCCCTCCTCCCCGCAGCCGGCTGTGCTGCCGTGCAGGCCTCACTGCCCCACTGTACTCCCATCGCTGGCCTAGCCATCCCTCTACTCACCCACACCTACTGTTATTCTCCGGCGATGGCAGACGAACCAGTAAACCCTCGTAAAGTCGTACTCCCCTCCGTGTCGTTCCCTTCCTAGGCCTTGCCGTCGTCCACCGCCCTGGTGCTCTCGGCGCGGCATGGTCAACGTGGTCAACGACCGACATGCATCTGAAGTGGACTGTACGTGGAGAGGCTGACAGCTGGGTCCATGGCCGCACGCAAGGAAATGCCTCCTTATTACGCGCAAAATAATGATTCCTCCACCTGACATCTGGGACCCACCAAAAGGGCCTCTGTATTTCGCTAAAAAAACATTACCGCCGCTGACAGCTTGGACCCACCAGCTATATCTTCACACGCAAGGAAGTGCCTCCTTATTACGCAAAAAAATGAATACTCCCCCTGCTAGCTGGGACCCAGTATAGTGGCAGGCTGACTTGTGGGCCTACTAAGTTGACGGGGACGGAGGGCTTTGTCAACTTAGTCAATACTCCAGTGACCGTACGATGTCCATCCAACGGCCGTAGTGCTTCTTCAACCTCTGGTCTTCATTCTCCAGCCGCCCAAAGCAGCATTGGTCGTGCCGCATGCTCCTGCCTCCCATGGCCGGCTGTGATACCGCGGAGGCCTCACCGCCCCCTACTACTCCCACCGCTAGCCAGGCCATCCCTCTACTCACCCACACCCCCTGTTATTCTACGGTGACGACAACCTCACACCGCAGCCGAACCAGTGAACCCTCGTACTCCTCTTCGCGTGGGCATCCACTGCTGCGTCTTCCCTGGCTCCGCGTCGTCCCCTTCCTAGGCCTCGCCGTCGTCCACCGCCGTGGTGCTCTCGGCGCGGCGTGGTCAACGACCGACCTCCATCAGAAGAGTACTGTGCGTGGAGAGGCTGACAGCTGGGTCCACGGCGGCCGCAAGGAAGTGCCTCCTTATTACGCGCAAAATAATTATTCCCCCACCTGACAGCGGGGACCCATCGGACGGGCCACCGTATTTCATGAAAAAACGTTTCCCCCCTGACTGCTGGGACCCACCAGCTACACCTTCGCACGCAAGGAAGTGCGTCCGGGCAAAAAAACACAAAACGATTCGCCCCCCTGACTGCTGGGACCCACCAGCTACATCTTCGAACGAAAGGAAGTGCGTCCGGGCAAAAAAAAAAGATTCGCCCCCTGACTGCTGGGACCCACCAGCTACATCTTTGCACGCAAGGAAGTGCGTCCGGGTAAAAAAAAACGATTCACCCCCCTGACTGCTGGGACCACCAGCTACATCTTCGCACGCAAGGAATTGCCTGACAGTCGGGACCCACCTGGTCGAAGCGTACGTAGCGTTGTCATTCTGGTTGCGAATGTGTACGTACATACTAGTCGACGTAGAGGCGCTCACGTGTTGTAGTAGAGGCACGCACGTGTCGTAGTAGAGGTGCGCACGTAGCATGTACACGTACGTACAGCGGCCAGTGTGCAAGAAAGAAAATACGGCCACGTATGTGTACATACGAGCGGGGTCTCGAACACCTACTCGCGCATACATACGGCCAGGGCTCGTTTACATGGCTGGGTCGGAACGGAGAAACAGCGTCGTCGTCGTGTTCATGGGGAGGCAACGGAATGCGTCGTGTTCATCGAGAGGCAACGGAACGCGTGGGAGCCAACCGGCTGGGTCGGAACGGAATGCGTCGTCGTGTTCATCGAGAGGGCTTGGACGGAACAGGCGATGGAAACGAGGCCTGGCGTACCGCAGAACAGAGGACACGGCCTTGTGTTCGACCGGTCACGTTCGAAACGGGATCCTGTTCATCGGGAGGGGTCTGGCGTACCGCAAAACGGAGGAAACGGACCTCCTACGGTCGAAACGGGGGTCCTGTTGATCGGGAGGGGTGTGGCGTACCGCAAAACTGACGAAACGGACTTGTGTTGGAGCGCTACGGTCGAAACCGGGGTCCTGTTCATAGGGAGGGGTGTGGCGTATCGCAAAACGGGACTCCACGGGCTACCGTCGACCTCCTCCAGCCTCCACGGGCTCCTGTTCATCCAGCCTCCACCGCGCGCTACTCCACCGGCTACTGTTCAACCACCCCTCCACGGGCACCCCTCCACCGTCTACTGTTCATCTAGCCCTCCACGGGGTCGTCCTGTTCATCCAGCCCTCCACACCACGGGGTCCTGTTCATCCAGAGGCAACGCCACCGCTCACTGTTCATCCACCCCCCCCCCCCCCCCGCAACGCTCACTGTTGATCCAGAGAGGCAACATCGATCGGCTTCAGTTAGCAGCAGTAGCGAAGGAATCGCTCGATCGGGTTCAGTTAACAGCCATCGATCAATCGCTCGGGTTCAGTAACGCGTAGCCTGCAGTGCAATCGCTCGGGTTCAGTTAGAGCCCAACGCCTCGCTCGGGTTCTGTTAGAGCCAATGCCTCGCACACACGCGTGTACGTGTACGAGAGAAACGCGCATCGCTCGGCCCCCGACCGCCCACCGTAACCGAGAACTCCCCGAAATTTTCCTCGCCCTCGCTTCTACCACAGTTTTTTCCGTCATGGACGGCCCAAAGAATGTCATGCAGCTGCGTCTCCGGCCCGCCCAGGACGAAAAGCCCATTTTCTGTCATGATTTTTTGTCATAAAAGTAGGAGCCCACCACATCTATGATGATACCGGGTTTTGCCACAATTATCGTCATAGAAGTGTCATATGTATGACAGAAAAAAGTTTCGTTCGGCCCAAAATGTCACGGATGTGTCTTTTTTTTAGTGAGCGTAGCTTCTCATGAGTCTTTAAAAGCTCTCAATGATCTTCCAAGGTAGTTTCATGAGCTAACATAAGAGTGTTTAGTTCTTTAGTTAGACGCTCAATCTCCTTCTTATAATCGTCATTCATTTTATCTTGATTAGCATGATTAATAGCAAGTTCATCATAGTTTTCATCACTAGAGTTGTGAACAGTAAATCATCATCACCTAGCAAATCATCTTCATCACTATTGAAATCAACATACTCGGGTGTGATACCTTTGAGCCTTTAGCCATGAAGCATCTTCCAATTCCTTCATTTGATGAGTCAAATATGTCATAGGAGTTGGTTGACACAAGTGCTAGACCAGCAACACCTTCATCTTGAGTATATTCGGAGTCAGAGTGATAACTTCTCTCGGAGTGATGGTCGGAGTCGGAGCCGGATACCCATTCACCAATGTGAGCTTGATGTCTTCGTTTTGTGTAGCTCCTTGTTGACTTGTCCTTCCTTTCCGAATCCTTGATCTGCGAGAGGTTCTTCGTTCATAACGATCATCTCTACTCCTTCTCTCTCTTGGAGGTGATTCTTCTCTTCTACTTCTCCTTTTGGGTGAATCTTCTCTTCTTTTGTAGGGAACCGTACACTCATTGGAGTAGTGTCTGGGTCTTCCACAATTGTAGCAATTACGCTCACGACTAGAAGATCTTTTGTCATTGTAGGACCTTGACTTGGAACTTCTTTTGCTTCTACTCTTGTAGAACTTGTTGAAGTTCTTCACCTTTAGGCTCAATTCCTCATTGAAGGATTGTTTCTCACTTGATGATGTAGGAGCATCACATGAGGCTTTGTAAGCACCACTTGACTTGTTGTGAAGCTCTTTGTCCTTGAGTGACATCTCATGAGCAACAATTCTTCCAATTACTTCGGTTGGCTTGAGATCTCTGTAGTTGGGCATCATTTGGATCAATGTGCACACGGTATCATATTTTCCATCTAAGGCTCTTAGGATCTTCTTGATGATGAATCTATCGGTCATCTCTTCACTTCCTAAGCCGGCAATCTCATTTGTGATGAGAGCAAGATTAGAGTACATTTCAGCGAAACCTTCACCATCCTTCATTTTGAACTTGTCAAGCTGACTTTGGAGCACATCCAATTTGGATTCCTTGACGGAGTCGGTACCTTCGTGCATATCAATCAAAGTATCCCAAATATCCTTTGCATTCTCAAGACGGCTGATTTTGTTGAATTCTTCGGGGCACAATCCGTTGAAGAGGATATCGCAAGCTTGAGCATTGTATTGCAGCATCTTCAACTCTTCCGCGGTAGCTTCACGGTTCAGTTCTCTTCCATCAAAGAATTCACCTTACAAGCCAATACACACAATAGCCCAAACGGCGGGGTTATGTCCAAGAATATGCACATTTTCATCTTATGCTTCCAACTAGCAAAATTAGTACCATCAAAGTAAGGACCTCTATGGTGGTAATTTCCCTCGCTAGACGCCATACTCTCCTAGGTTGTGAAACCAAGCCTATGATCACCAAAGCTATGGAAATCAAGGCAAATGGAGACCAAAGCTCTGATACCACTTGTAGGATCAAAAGTATGTCTAGAGGGGGGTGATTAGACTACTTGACCAAATAAAAACCTAGCCTTTTCCCAATTTTAAGTCTTGGCAGACTTTAGCAACTTATCACAAGTCAAGCAATCAACCTACACATGCAAAACTAAGAGTATAGCAGCGGAATGTAAATCATTGCACATGAAGGTAAAGGGAGCAGTTTAGAGGGAGCAAACACAATGTAGACACGGAGATTTTTGTCGTGGTTCCGATAGGTGGTGCTATCGTACATCCACGTTGATGGAGACTTCAACCCACGAAGGGTAACAGTTGCGCGAGTCCACGGAGGTCTCCACCCATGAAGGGTCCATTAAGAAGCAACCTTGTCTATCCCACCATGGCCATCGCCCATGAAGGACTTGCCTCACTTGGGTAGATCTTCACGAAGTAGGCGATCTCCTTGCCCTTACAAACTCCTTGGTTCAACTCTACAATCTTGTTGGAGGCTCCCAAGTGACACCTAACCAATCTAGGAGGCACCACTCTCCAAAAGGTAATAGATGGTGTGTTGATGATGAAGTCCTTGCTCTTGTGCTTAAAATGATAGTCTCCCCAACGCTCAACTCTCTCTCACTGATCTGGATTTGGTGGAAAGATGATTTGAGTGGAAAGCAACTTGGGGAAGGCTAGAGATCAAGATTCTTGTGGTTGGATTGGAATATCTTGGTCTCAACACATGAGTAGGTGGTTCTCTCTTAGAAAATGAATGGTGGAAGTGTAGGCACGTTCTGAAGGCTCTCTCCATGAATGGAGGTTGGGTGGAGGGGTATATATAGCCTCCACACAAAATCTAACCGTTACACTCAATTCACCAAACTCGGTGAGACCGAATCATGAAACTCAGTCAGACCGATTCAGTTCAAAATGTGAATGTTAGGATTTTCGGTGGGACCGACATGTCAACTCGGTAGGAGCGATTTCATTAGGGTTAGGGCATAACATAATCTCTATGAGACCAATTACATAAACTCGGTGAGACCGATTTCTATAATAGGCAAACAGAGAGTTGGTCAGGCAAACTCAGTGGGACTGATCGCTCATTTCGGTGAGACCGAAACGTTACGAAAAGGAAACAGAGAGTTTGCATTGCGAACTCGGTGGGACCGATCACTCATCTCAGTTAGACCGAAACGCTATGAAGGGAAATAGAGAGTTCGCAATCCCATCTCGGTGAGACCGATATCCCTATAGGTGAGACGGAACTGATTAGGGTTTCTGGCAGTGGCTATGTGAAATGAACTCGGTGGCGCCGGATAGATCAAATCGGTGGGGCCGAGTTTGAATTTTGTTTGGGACATATGTGTATATGAGAAAGTGGTTGAGGGCTTTTGGAGCATATCACTAAGCATTTTGAGCAAGCAAGCCATTATGCAACACCTCATCCCCTTTTAATAGTATTGGCTTTTCCTATGGACTGAATGTGATCTTGGATCACTAAAATGAAAATGTAGAGTCTTGAGCTTTTGCCAATATGTGTCCTTAGCATTTTGAGGTGTCCACATTCCTAGTCCATGCAAGCCAATCATTGAACTTTCTGAAATGATCATCTTGAAAGAGCACTAGTTCAATGAGCTATATGTTGTTAGGAATTACCAAAACCACCCAGGGATAGTTGCACTTACACTAGCTTTTCCCGTAACCCTCTAAGCTTTTTAGCACATGCTATGTGGGTCAAATGATGATACCATGACAACTTTCAACCTTTTCAGAGTTCATTTGTAGTGCTTTTCAATTTCAGGGTCATTTAGCTCAAAAAATCAGTAAATGCATGAAAAATACCAAATGAAGTCAGAAAGGGTTGAAAATTGATAATGTGGCTTTGAATGGTGCATTTTGAACACACAAAAAGTCTAGAGTTCAAATAAGTTCAAAAAATGAAATCCCTTTCGTAATAGATGAGTTTTTGTATGGAACCTTGATACTTCGAAAGAGATTGTCCATTTTGTACACCAAGTGCATCCAGCTTTTGCCGTAACCCTCTAAACTTTTTAGCACATGCTCTGTGGGTCAAATGATGATACCATGCCAACTTTCAACCTTTTCAGAGTTCATTTGTAGTGCTTTTCAATTTTAGGGTCATTTAGCTCAAAAAAATTAGTAAATGCATGAAAAATACCAAATAAAGTCAGAAAGGGTTGAAAATTGATGATGTGGCTTTGAATGGTGCATTTTCAACACACAAAAAGTCTGGAGTTCAAATAAGTTCAAAAAAATGAAATCCCTTTGTAACAAATGAGTTTTCGTATGAAACCCTCATACTTCGAAAGAGATTGTCCATTTTGTACACCAAGTGCATCCAGCTTTTATCGTAACCCTCTAAACATCTTAGCACATTCTATGTGGGTCAAATGAGGATACCATGCCAACTTGCAACCTTTTCGGAGTTCATTTGTAGTGCTTTTCAATTACATGGTCATTTAGCTCCAAAAAATCAGTAAATGCATGAAAAATACCAAATGAAGTCAGAAAGGGTTGAAAATTGATGATGTGGCTTTGAATGGTGCATTTTCAACACACAAAAAGTCTGGAGTTCAAATAAGTTCAAAAAAATGAAATACCTTTGTAACAGATGAGCTTTCCTACGAAACCCTGATACTTCGAAAGAGATTGTCCATTTTGTACACGAAGTGCATCCAGCTTTTGTCGTAACCCTCTCAACTTTTTAGCACATGCTATGTGGGTCAAATGATGATACATTCCCAACTTTCAACCTTTTCAGAGTTCATTTCAAGTGTTTTTCAATTTCAGGGCCATTTAGCTCAAAGAATGAACTAATAGCAAAAAGAATGAACTAGAAAACTTTTATGAAACTCTAATAGAAAAAATAATGAACTAAAAATAATCAATTAAAATATTCTATTATGACCAACTAAAACAAAACTATAATGTTTTTCAATAGCAAAAAGAATCAACTAAAAAGTTTTTATGAAACTCTAATAGCAAAAGGAATCAACTAAAAAGATTTTATAAACCTCTAGTATTTTTGAAACTAATTATTTATAAAACTTACGCAACTGAAATTATCAAAGTATTTTTTGTTCAAAACATTAATAAAAAAATAATTTTCATAAAGAATTTTTTGTTAGAACTTTAATAGCAAACTAAAATAACAAAATATGTTCTTGATTAAAATATACATTTAAAATAACCTAAAATTACCAAATTGAATATAATGATAAAACACAGTAATATTAAATAGCAGGAAAAAGAATCACTCAAAAATCTACTTTTATAGTAAAGTTATTCACAAACTAGTGATTCACACAAGTTTAAAAGAATTCAAATTTGAAAACTAATGGCACTAACAGAAAGGTTATAATTTTTGTGACCTAAAAGCAAAAAGAATCAATGAAAACTGTAAGTATTTAGCTGTAAGTAGAAACAAAAGAAAATAAATAAAGCATAACAAAAAACAAAAAAACAAGAAAAAAATTAAAAAAATGCCGCCTACTGGGCCACCACGGCCTGAATACGACTAGAAACCCATTGGGCCAGGATTCAGGACCGCAGCAGGCCCAGTAGGCCCACATGCAGAGGATTGTGACAATAGGCCCGCAAGCCTGCAGTTGAGAGGAGCTCGAGAGGGACGGCGCAGCTGCGCTAATAAACAAGTCCCGATCCCTCTAAGCTAGCGAGGTGGGAGTAAACTTTTGACACCGGGGAACACCAACCTTTAGTCCCGGTTGGTGGCACCAACCGGGACCAATACCCACCTTTGGTCCCGGTTAGTGGCACGAACCGGGACCAATGGGTAGCATTGGTCCCGGTTGGTGCCACAAACCGGGATCAATGGTGTGGGTATATAAGCCCACACTTAAAAATTTCATAGTTTCATCGCCACTTCCCCCGACGAGGCCGACCTCCTCGACGCCACCATGCTGCCCCAACGCCGTCCGCCGCCCACGCCGTCGCCGTCGCCGTGCCCCTGCCCCATCGTCGCCGTTGTCGTCCCCAAGCCCGCAGCCCTGCTCCACCCCCGAGCCCACGCCAACGTCGTCCGCCGCCCACACCGTCGCCGTCCGCCACCCCCGAGCGCGCCCCTGCCCCGGCCTGCCCCCATCGTCGCTGTCGCCGGCGCCCTCGCCGCCCCTGCCGTCGCCCTCGCCGGTCGCCCCCGCTGTGAGCCGTCGCCGCCTCAGCTCTGTGCATAGTTCATATATATATATGTTATATGATGAATTTTGTGTTCATATATAATGTATATATGTATGTGGCTATATGTATGTATGTATGTATGTATGTATATATGATGTTTTTTCCTATATGTGGCTATATGTATTTCTTTGTTCATAGCATTTTTTCCATGTATGTATGTGGCCGGCTATGTATGTATGGATGGATAGCATTTTCTTACATGTATGTATGTATGGATGTCCTTGTCGATCTACCCCCTCCCGATAACTTTGACATGAGGGGGGACGTCGGACATGCATGAGGAGGGAGAGAGAGATGTTAATAGAAAGTTTCCTCTCGAAACATTACTAAGTTAAAATGTTACTAAGTTACTAAGTTTTCTCTCGAAACATTACTAAGTTACTAAGTTAAAATGATGTTAATAGAAAGTTTTCTCTCGAAACGTTAATATGTTACTAAGTTAAAATGTTCATATATATTCGAAACATATCAAGTGTTCTATTTTCTCTCGAAACCTATCCCCGATAACTTCGACATGAGGAGGGACGTTGATCAACCCCCTCTCGCCCGACCAACTCTCGAGTCCACCCAAACCGGGACTGAGATGTGATAGGTAGTATTTTTTTGTTCATAGAAAACTCCGGTAACTCTTCAACATGAGTGGGAACGTCGATCAACCCCGTCTCACCTGACCAAACTCTCGAGTCCACCCAAACCGGGAGTGAGATGTGATAGGTAGTATTTTTTTGTTCGTAGAAAACTCAGGTAACTCTTCAACATGAGGGGGGACGTCGACTGATCAACCCCCTCTCGCCAAACCGGGACTGAAAAAGTGTTGTTGAGGCCACCCCAAACCCTAGAAGTGTTGTCGAGGCCACCCCAAACCCTAGAAGCATTGTCGAGGCCACGCCAAACCCTAGAAGTATCGTGGCCACCCAAATTTACCAAGTTAAAACAGCGTTCTCGAGTCCACCCCAAACCCTAGAAGCGTTATCGAGGCCACCCCAAACAGTAGAAGCGTCGAGGCCACTAATATGATCCCTTGTTGTGATATTAGCTAGGTCTATGTTTGCCACTAATATATCCATCTCTCATGTTTGTATATTGCCATGTTGTAATATTTGGATAAACTATGGATCAAAGAGACTTGGAACAAAAACAGTTGTTGGGGGATATAATCCTCGGCGGAGGTGATCCCTTTTCGTTTCTCAACGACACCGATGGTCAGGAAGGAGAGGATGATGGCTCCGGTGACTGAACAATGGAGGAGGAAGGACATTATCATGATGGCTCCAGTGACCGAATGGCGGAGGAAGAAGGAGACCATGATGACGGCCCCGGTGACCGAACGGAGGAGGGAGCTGTTGCAAAGTCCGGTGAGGTATATATATACATATTAATTAAGCATGTGCTGACTAATTGATGCATTAATTGTTTTGGTATGTACATATATTAACGCTTCTTTCTTCTTTTATAGCCCTCCGGATCGAGCCAAACTTCCGTAACGAGACGAGGCCTGAAGAAAAGGTTGCGCCAGGATGAAAGGTTCACGATCACAGAACTCGCAGACGATGGCCAACTGATTGAACCCAAGTGGACCAAGGACGCATTTTGTTGCTCAGTGCAGAGCTATTGTTAGGTACAACATCCCGATCAGTATCCAGAAATGGAATAGCCTAAGGATGACCCTGAAGTTTCTTATGTCAACGATAGACAGAAAGATGATCTTTGGACCTCACAGAAGGCAAATTTCACCCTAACACCAGAGGAGGATCTGAATAAGCCAGTTATAGAGCCAAAGGTCAAGGCGTGTGCACTTAAGAAGATGGCAGATCTATTCAGGAGGCGGAAGAAAGAGTTGAACACAAAGTTTGTCGACAAAGGGAAGACTCCAGAGTTCACTGGCCAATATGAGAAGATAAGAGATCACTGGCCCGCATTTGTGGCCTATAAGACATCGGAGAAGGGTAAGAAAATGCTGACAAGAAGAACTATCACCATCACGCGGGGTCAGGTGGCTACCAGAAAGCTTGGCCGTTGTGGGACAAAGTTGAGCAAGACCTGCTTGCTAAAGGGGTCCAACCAGCGACATTGAACTGGCCAGACCATTCAAGGACTTAGTTCTTCGGGTTGGGGGAACTTTGGACCCAGAAACATGGGAGTGTTGTTGGACAGACGAGCAACTTGCAATACCCAACAAGAAGCTTTAGAAATATATCAGCGCAGAGCAGAAAGGGACGTTCATTCCCGACAGAGAGAAGGACGAGCTGACTGAGGCCCTCGGGAATCCTGAGCACCCTGGACGAACACGAGGCACACCAGGCTCCGTTTCGTGGGTGGTTGGGTTTTCCGGCGCAGGCGGTTACAGAAGCCGAGAGAGAAAGAGAAAAGCGGAGCTGTGCGAAATGCAGAAGCTCAATGCAAGAATAGCGAAGGTAGAGGAACTTGCAGCTGTCGGCCAACCATCTCAGCGGCACGAAGATCCTGCCCCAGAAGCTACCCCACCATCTCAGCGGAGAAGCAGCATGGCTTCCACGGGGCTCGTTCATCCTGATTTCATGGCTCCTTGCTACCCCGTGGATGATATGTCTCCAACGTATCTACTTTTCCTAACACTTTTCCTCTTGTTTTGGACTCTAATTTGCATGATTTGAATGAAACTAACCCCGGACTGACGTTGTTTTCAGCAGAACTACCATGGTGTTGTTTTTGTGCAGAAATAAAAGTTCTCGGAATGGAACGAAACTTTGCGAGACATTTTTATATAATATATAAGAATTTCTAGAGCCAAGACCTACCGGAGAGGGGCCCCGGGTGGGCACAACCCACCAGGGAACGCCCCCCTCTCCTGGCGCGCCCCCCTCTCCTGGCATGCCCAGGTGGGTTGTCCCCACCTAGTGGCCGCGCAGACCCTGAAACCGACACTATAAAATCCTATTTTTGGAGAAAAAATCAGGGAGAAAGATTTATCGCGATCCACGAGACGGAGCCGCCGCCAAGCCCTGTTCTTCCTTGGGAGGCCAGATCTGGAGTCCATTTGGGGCTCCGGAGAGGGGGATCTTCGTTCTTCGTCATCGCCAACCCTTCTCCATCGCCACTTCCATGATGCTCCCCACTGGGAGTGAGTAATTCCTTCATAGGCTCGCTAGTCGGTGAGGAGTTGGATGAGATTCATCATGTAATCGAGTTAGTTTTGTTAGGGCTTGATCCCTAGTATCCACTATGTTCTTAGATTGATGTTGCTATGACTTTGCCATGGTTAATGCTTGTCACTTTGGGCCCGGGCGCCATGATTTCAAATGAACCGTTTATGTTATCACCATTATATCCATGCTCTAGATCCGATCTTGCAAGTTATAGTCACCTACTATGTGTTATGATCCGGTAATCCTGGAGTGACAATTACCGGGACTTCTTCCGGTGATTACCATAGTTTGAGGAGTTCATGTATTCACTATGTGTTAATGCTTTGTTCCGGTTCTCTTTTAAAAGGAGGCCTTAATATCCCTTAGTTTCCAATATGGACCCTGCTGCCACGGGAGGGTAGGACAAAAGATGTCATGCAAGTTCTTTTAATAAAGCATGTATGACTATTTATGGAATACATGCCTACATTATATCGATGAAATGGAGCTAGTGCCGTATCTCCCTAGGTTATAGCTGTCACATGATGAATATCATCCAACAAGTCACCGATCCAATGCCTACGAACTTTTCCATATTGTTTCTGCTAAGTACTACTGCTATCATCATTGTTACACTTGCTACAAAATTACTGCTATCACTGTTACTGTTACTATTGCTGCTGTCACTACTATCAGAACTATCATATTATTGTGCTACTGATCACTTTGCTAAAGATAATTAATCTCAAGGTGTGGTTGAATTAACAACTCAGCTGCTAATACCTTCAAATATTCTTTGGCTCCCCTTGTGTCGAATCTATAAATTTGGGTTGAATACTCTACCCTCGAAAACTGTTGTGATCCCCTATACTGTGGGTTATCAAGACCTTTTTTCTGCGCTGTTGCCGGGGAGCATAGCGATATTTGTTGAGTCACTTGGGATTATTATCATATTATCACTATGAAGAATCTGAAGGATCCTAAGACTAAGATATTTCCCTCAAAGACGAGGGGAGGTAAGGAATTGCCATCCAGTTCTGCTTTAGATTCACCTTCTGTTATGAGTAAACTTGAAACACCACCACATGCTATCAATTCTAATATGTCACAAGTTATTGATGTTGCTACTTCTACTATGAATGATGCTTATGATGATGCTAGTACCTTGCTTAATGATGATGTGCCACTTGGTGAATTTCTTGATGAACAAATTTCTAGAGTTATACAACATGATGTTGTTGAATCTAATGATGAGCTTGAAACAGAATCTCCTGAAACACCTACTAGAACTATCCCTCTGATAATCCCCAAGTGTAGGGAATCATCATAGCAATTTCCAAAGGTGGAAGTGATAAGCTTGGAGTGTCGAACCCACAAGGAGCTAAAGGAAAGATCAATATTCCCTCAAGTCCTATCTGCCACTGATATGACTCTACGTACACCGAACGTTTGCTTCCAACTACAAACGAGAAATAAAACTACATTGTGGGTATGAAGAAGATAACTTTGTATGATATCGAAGGGCTAAAATATAAAAGTAGGTGCTGTTATCGTAAAGTTAGAATATATTACTAAATATTATAAATAGCGAGTGTGGAATAATGATGGGTTGGTGTGCGGAATTATCCTAGGCAATTGTTAACAAAATCGGTAATCACTATTGCAATTTCATATGAGGGAGAGGCATAAGCTAACATACTTTCTCCTCTTGGATCATATGCACTTATGATTGGAACTCTAGCAAGCATCCGCAACTACTAAAGATCATTAAGGTAAAACCCAACCATAGCATTAACATATCAAGTCCCCTTTATTCCCATACGCCGTGACCCACTTATACATGTTTATGCTTCTGTCATGCAAGCAACGCAAACAATAAGTAAACCATGGACATATTACAACACCCTACAGCGGGAATCTTTCACGCTTGCGCGACACGGAGGGCACAATAGGACAGCACCAAAATAAATCATACAACTCATACCAATCTAGATCATCAATCAACCCAAAGACAAAGGATATCTACTCAAAACATCATAAGATGGCAACACATCATTGGATCATAATATGTGACATAAAGCACCATGTTCAAGTAGGGATTACAGTGGGGTGCAGGAGAGTGGACCGCGTAAAAGAGATGAGGGTGGTGATGATGATGGTGATGTTGATGAAGACGATCACCGCGGCGGTGATTCCCCTCCCGATGGCACTCCGGCGCCACCGAGAGAGAGGAGGAGAAGTTCTGCTCCTTGTGCTTCCTCCTCCATGGCCTCCCCCCTGGATGGGGAGAGGTTCTCCCTCTGGTCCTTGGCCTTCATGGCGATGATGGCCCCTCCGGGATCCTTCTGTATGGCCTCCGGTGATGATGGCCCCCTCCGACAGGGTGCGAGGGAGGGCCTAGATTGATTTCTCATGGCTACAAAGGCTTGCGGTGGCGGAACTTCCGATCCAGGTTATTTTCTGGAGGTTTCTATATTTATAGGAATTTTTGGCGTCAGTCTCACATCAGAGGGGGGGGGGGGTTGATAACGCACAAGTATAGGCGATCGCAACAGTTTTTGAGGGTAGAGTATTCAACCCAAATTTATTGATTCGACACAAGGGGAGCCAAAGAATATTCTCAAGTATTAGCAGTTGAGTTGTCAATTCAACCACACCTGGATAAGTTAGTATCTCCAGCAAAGTATTTAGTAGCAAAGTAGTATGATAGTAATGGTAACGGTGGCAAAAGTAAAGATAGCAGTTTTGTAGTAATTGTAACAGTAGCAACGGAAAAGTAAATAAGCAAAGCACAATATGTGAAAAGCTCGTAGGCATTGGAATCAGTGATGGATAATTATGTCGGATGCGATTCCTCATGTAATAGCTATAACATAGGGTGACACAGAACTAGCTCCAGTTCATCAATGTAATGTAGGCATGTATTCCAAATATAGTCATACGTGCTTATGGAAAAGAATTGCATGACATCTTTTGTCCTACCCTCCCGTAGCAGTGGGGTCCTAGTCGAAACTAAGGGATATTAAGGCCTCCTTTTAATAGATTACCGGACCAAAGCATTAACACATAGTGAATACATGAACTCCTCAAACTACGGTCATCACCGACAAGTATCCCGATTATTGTCACTTTGGGGTTGTCGGATCATAACACATAGTAGGTGACTATAGACTTGCAAGATAGGATCAAGAACTCACATATATTCATGAAAACATAATAGGTTCAGATCTGAAATCATGGCACTCGGGCCCTAGTGATTAGCATTAAGCATAGCAAAGTCATAGCAACATCAATCTCAGAACATAGTGGATACTAGGGATCAAACCCTAACAAAACTAACTTGATTACATGGTAAATCTCATCCAACCCATCACCGTCCAGCAAGCCTAGGATCGAATTACTCACGCACGGCGGTGAGCATCATGAATTTGGTTATGGAGGATGGTTGATGATGACGACGGCGACGAATCCCCCTCTCTGGAGCCCCGAACGGACTCCAGATCAGCCAGCCCGAGAGAGATTAGGGCTTGGCGGTGGCTCCGTATCATAAAACGCGATGAAACTTTCTCTCTGATTTTTTCTCCGCGAAACCAAATATATAGAGTTGGAGTTGAGGTCGGTGGAGCTCCAGGGGACCCACGAGGAAGGGGGCGTGCCCCCCACCCTCGTGGACAGGGTGTGGGCCCCCTGGCCTTGATTCTTCCACCAATATTTTTTATATTTTCCAAAAGTTATCTCCATGGATTTTTAGATCATTCCGAGAAATTTTGTTTTCTGCACAATAAATAACACCATGGCAGTTTTGCTGAAAACAGCGTCAATCCGGGTTAGTTTCATTCAAATCATGCAAGTTAGAGTCCAAAACAAGGGCAGAAGTGTTTGGAAAAGTAGATACGTTGGAGACGTATCAACTCCCCCAAGCTTAAACCTTTGCTTGTCCTCAACCAATTCAGTTGACAAACTGAAAGTGATAAAGAAAAACTTTTACAAACTCTGTTTGCTCTTGTTGTTGTAAATATGTAAAGCCAGCATTCAAGTTTCAGCAAAGATTATAAACTAACCATATTCACAATAACACTTAGGTCATGTTTACTCATATCAATGGCATAATCAACTAGCGAGCAATAATAATAAAACTTGGATGACAACACTTTCTCAAAACAATCATAATATGATATAACAAGATGGTATCTCGCTAGCCCTTTCTGAGACCGCAAAACATAAATGCAGAGCACCTTTAAAGATCAAGGACTGACTAAACATTGTAATACATGGTAAAAGATATCCAGTCAAGTCATACCCAATATACACTAATAATAATGCATGCAAATGACAGTGTGCTCTCTAGCGGGTGCTTTTTAATAAGAGGATGATGACTCATCATAAAAGTAAATAGATAGGCCCTTCGCAGAGGGAAGTAGGGATTTGTAGAGGTGCCAGAGCTCACTTTTGAAATAGAGATGAATAACATTTTGAGCAGTATACTTTCACTGTCAAAGCAACAACTATGAGATCTCGATATCTTCCATGCTACATACATTATAGGCGGTTCCCAAACAGAATGGTAAAGTTTATACTCCCCCACCACCAACAAGCATCAATCCATGGCTTGCTCGAAACAACGAGTGCCTCCAACTAGCAACAACCCTGGGGGAGTTTTGTTTAATTATATCGATTTGCTTTGATCATTTTGATCATGGGACTGGGCATCCCGGTTACCAGCCATTTTCTCGTGAATGAGGAGCGGAGTCCACTCCCCTTGAGAATAACCCACCTAGCATGGAAGATACAGACAACCCTAGTTGAAACATGAGCTGCTCGAGCATACAAAATAGAATTTCATTTGAAGGTTGGGAGTTTGGCACATACAAATTTACTTGGAACGGCAGGTAAATACCGCATATAGGAAGGTATGGTGGACTCTTATGGAATAACTTTGGGGCTTATGGAGTTTGGATGCACAAGCAGTATTCCCGCTTAGTACAGGTGAAGGTTAGCAAAAGACTGGGAAGCGACTAACTGAGAGAGCGACAACAGTCATGAACATGCATTAAAATTAATCAACACTGAGTTCAAGCATGAGTAGGATATAATCCACCATGAACATAAATATCGTGAAGGCTATGTTGATTTGTTTTCAACTACATGCGTGAACATGTGCCAAGTCAAGTCACTCGAATCATTCAAAGGAGGATACCACCCTATCATACCACATCACAACCATTTTAATAGCATGTTGGCACGCAAGGTAAATCATTATAAGCTCCTAGCTAATTAAGCATGGCATAAGCAACTATAATCTCTAATTGTCATTGCAAACATGTTTATTCATAATAGGCTGAATCAGGAACGATGAACTCATCATATTTACAAAAACAAGAGAGGTCAAGTTCATACCAGCTTCTCTCATCTCAATGAGTCCATCATATATCGTCATTATTGCCTTTCACTTGCACGACCGAACGGTGTGGATAATAATAATAGTGCATGTGCATTGGACTAAGCTGGAATCTGCAAGCATTTAATTCAAGGGAGGAGACAAGGTAATATGGGCTCTTGGTTAAATCAACAATCATGCATATAAGAGCCACTAAACATTTTCATTATTGTCTTCTCCTCTCGACCCCCAAAGGAAAGGAAAGAAATAAAACTATTTACACGGGAAAGCTCCCAACAAGTAAAAGAAGAACGAGAAATCTTTTTGGGTTTTCATTTTAATACAAGCATGGAAATTAAACTAACTAATTTTTTTGGTTTTTCTTAAGGTTTATCAAACACACAAGAAGAAATCTAGAAAAAGAAATTAAACTAGCATGGATAGTACAATGAAAGAGTATGAGCACCGACAACTAGAATGAGTGTGTGAACATGAATGTAATGTCGGTGAGAAATACGTACTCCCCCAAGCTTAAGCTTTTGGCCTGAGTTGGTCTATTGCCAGGGATAGCCTGGCTGATATTCGAAGTTATAACTGGGGTCGTATTGAGATGCGGCAGCTATTGCCTCCTGAGCTGCGGCATGTTGGCGAGCTGCCTCCGCTCTCCTCTCATGTTCGGTTACCTCCTCCCTGGTGACAACATATCTTCGTTTTGCCTGGTAATCAAAAAGGGAAGGAGCAGGAAGAGTAACATGGACAGCGCGACGTCTGTCAAAGATTAGTCGATACTGGAGGAATTGTTCATTCCTCAGAAGAAAATAATGACTGACCATAGCGTCATAATCTAAATAAGCGGGAAGCAACTCCTTATCACCCTCACGTGGAGGTATACCAAGATAATTAGCAACACGGGTCGCATAAATCCCTCAAAACAAATCTCCAACTAAACCATTATTACGCAACCTATGTGCAACAATTGCCCCCAAGTTGTAATCTTTATTACCTAATACAGCACTCTTAAGAACGCAAAGATCAGGGACACACATGTGACATGCACTACTAGGGAAAAGCCTAGCAGCAGCGCGGGTTTTAGGCCTATCAGTAGCGCGGGCTGGTGCGCTACTAGTACGGCGCTACAGCTAAAGCTTAGCAGTAGCGTGCCTCAACCCACGCTAGTGCTAAATCGACTTAGTAGTAGAGATTTCCCAGAGGAGCGCTACTGGTAATTAGTAGTAGCGCTTCTCCCTGCCCGCGCTACTACTATTATTTCGTATTTTATTTCTTTTTTATTTCATGTTGTATTCATACACCTTTACACAAGTTTTCATACAACAGGAATTTAGAGATTGTTTTTACAACATAATGAGTTATTACATCACGGGGTGAAAGAACCGTGGACTAGTTTCAAGTGGATGTACATCCACTAGAAACTAATCCGCGGTTCTTTCACCCAATGATATAATAAATATCATCATCATCATCATATCATTAATAACTTATCATCATAATACATCATTGTCACATAACACCTCCTCAAGATCATCGTTTTCATCAATGAGACATCACATAGCAAATTGGTCACTAGTCGTAATCACAAGTACTCCTCATCATCAACTCTAACACATTGTACCACATAATAAACCTATTGTACCTCATAGGACCTACTACATTCTCTTAGGACCTACCATATTCTCTAAGGTAAAATAGCAAAAAACAAGATAGCCCCTGACTCTCCATTATGGAGAATGGAGATTATCCTGTCTCCAATTCTTGCCTTTCACTTAATGTTACTTCCAAGAACCTCCTTGCGAATGTCCAAACATTTTTTTCATTCTGTGATTAGCACGTGTTCACCGGTTTTAGAAATCCGGTATGCACAGGTGAGCTCCTTAGATTGACCTGGCTGTATGTTCAGAACTGCAAGGCGACCATTCTGATACATCAGATGAGGCACACAATCCATCGGGATTTTCTGTTGAAAAACATAGTAATAACTTCGTAGTTAGCAATGATGTACTAGTTTTAGAATTATGCAAAAGATGCACGGATGTCGTAATAGTAAAAAATCTTACCAGGGTATCTCCATAAAAGTTACTGTGGTTCAACACGTGCACTAGTGGCACGTATTCACCATAATTTGGAGGAGTTCGATAATAGGTATTGTAATTCTCAAGATAAGTACAATAAGCGATCAGATGACTTTTCTCCTTATAAGTTAATTCGGAGCCATCAGTGTAGTGGGTTTTGTCTACCATCTTCCGCACATTCTTTGAAGAATCAAAATAAGCTGACAATGGAAATAAGCTGTCAACTATTTTGAAATAAAAATATAAATTAGTTAATAACTATGTTTGAGAACCTCACATTGCGGTAGAATCGGAAGCGTATCAACAAGGACCCAAATGTCCATATTGTCTTGCTCGATGTCAGGATCACCAAGATCCATGGTGACAATCATACCCTCATAAAAACCATACATTTTGCAAAGTGCTTCCCAATTTTGGCAGCCAAAATGGGTTACGCTCTGAGAATTGTACAGATTTACTTCAAAATCCATATCATGATGGGTCCTTAGGTGTATTTTATTTGTTTGAAAATTTTCATGGTCTTCAAAACCCATCCTCTCCAAGACATAGCGTCTTGCATGGCATGGGATAAGCTAGTCGAATTGTAAAAGATGAAAATTAGACGTTGAAATAGTTGAAGTCATGCTTAATTATGAAAAAACACTTGTCGTTGTTGCGTACCGTTTCAACATCGAAGGTCTCCTTGAGCTTAATGTTGAAGCGTCGATCTTCGTCCAGCTCAAGGAACCTGTCGCACATACCTCGATCATCGTGGCACCAGCTGCACTCCCCCGGGAGACTGTTGTCGTCCGAGTACGACATTTCCTACGTTCATAATTCAAATATTAAACTTGTACAATTAAATATATGTACTACAAAACCTAAATTAGATCATTATTTTTCAAGAAAATCCAAGCCACTCGATATTTCCTACATATTCTAGCACAAGTCATGCCAGAATTCACGGAAAAATCCGGCATGACCTTTGCTAAAAAAGGACATATCGAGCGCCTGAAATTTGCTGGAACGAAAATTAATCAACACTCCGGCAAAACATAGGCCACTCGGAGGTGTAACCTGAACATGACCGGCCACTTGGGCAACCACATATCCTATTTGAGCAACACAAGATATACATGGAGATTTGGCTGGTCTCACCTCGAGGTCGGAGGGGGTCGGTGACGGGGACGACGGCGGGGATGATGGAGGGGCTCCTTGATTTCTGCAAAAGCAAAAACCCTATAAGTTATCACTAATACATCCCGAATAATTGTTTAACTAAAAAATAACAACAAATATGACATGTTCAACTAGTTCTATTAATTCAACTAGTTCTTACTAAATATAAACTTACTATAAATATATAAAAAACTAGTTCTTTCTAAAAATAAAGTAGTTCAACTAGTTATATTAATTATCTTACTAAAAATACATTAGTTTTATTAATTCAACTAGTTCAACTAGTTTATTAATTTACTTACTAAACTAGTTCAACTAAAACTAAACTAGTTCAACTAGTTTATTAATTTACTTACTAATTATTTTAAACACTTACTAAAAACAGTAAAAATAAACTACATTATAAAGTAGTAAAAAACATCTACTATTAACCATACTGCCCTAGTTAACTAGTACCATCACTACTACTAATTAACATCTACTACTACTAAAAATCATTATCTATGAACCCTAAATTAACATCTACTACTACTAAAAATCATTATCTATGAACCCTAAATTAACATCTACTACTACTAAAAAACATCTAATACTAACTAAGCAGAGAGAAAGGGGGTGGGGGAGGGGTGGGGGGCTTACAGAGAGGGGAGAGACGGTGGCGGCTAGGTGCTCGGCGACGGAGAAGTAGGGGCGGCGAGGGCGGGCTCGGGATCGGGAGGCGGCGGCGGGGTTGGGGGAGGAGGCGGCGACGGTGAGGTCGAGAGCGGCAGTGAGGTCGAGAGCGGAGGGGGTGAGGTAGGTGGCGGCGACGGTGAGGTCGAGAGCGGCGGCGGGCGGCGGCGGTGAGGGCAGGCTCGGGCTCGGGCGGCGGCGATAGAGGAGTAGGCGAACAGGGGGGAAAGGAGGGCTTAGCAAAATTTTGAGCCCGCGGGTGGTTAAGTCGAACTAGCAGTAGCGCACTTTAGGAAACGCGCTATAGCTAAAGTAGCTATAGCGTGTTTTACAGAAAAATGCTACTGCTAAGTCTAAGCACGCATCAAAAATATACATTGGTCATCATTGATCTTTTTGTGTAGAATCTAAATAGTCAACATGAATCCTCACAGTACCTGTATAGGCACTGGTGAAGATTCATATTGCAGCCACAAATCCTACACATATAGTTCAATGAAGACCAAGTGCTCGAGGTAGTTTGAGAAGTAACATATTTAAGGTGGTAAACACCTTGTTCGCTTAGAAGTATGGGACTAAACTTAATTAGGTGCAATACTTAGCAGCAACGAGTTTTGCAGAAAAACGCTGCTACTAAGTACTTTAGCAGCAGCGCGTCCAGGGAAGGGCGCTACTACTATATCTAGCCTGGAGGCAACGCCATGGCAATTATAGTAGTAGCGCTTGTTTCACCTAGAGCGCTACTGCTACCTGGTTATTAGTAGCGCGGTTTCTTTAAGCTCGCTACTGCTAATTAGCAGTAGCGCCTGTTTTTAAACCGCGCTGCTGCTAAGATTCTGTGTATAAGGTTTTCCCTAGTAGTGATGCTTCATCTTTACCATTATGCATCTACCAATGAAGAGAGCAAAATAATGTATAGCAGGAAAATGAATGCTCCCTATGGTGGCTTGTGCTATATCTCTAGATTCTCCCACAGTGATACTACCAAGAAAGTCTTTATATTCAGATTTGCGGGGTTCATTAACATTGCCCCACTGCGGGAGTTTGCACGGAGTAGTAAAATCTTCTAGGTCCATGGTATAAGATTGATCATAAATATCAAACAGGACATTCTGAGAATTGCGCGAAGATGTAAATTTAAACCTTCTCATGAATGAATCAGTCAATTGGTAGTACTGAGGACACTTATCTTGCATGAAGTCCTCAAGATTGGCATTACGCACATATGCGTCAAATTCATCCTTGATGCCTGCATTGACCATAAACTCTTCTGACGGCCATTCACAAGCCGCACATCAGCTTCCCTTGGTGGTTCATCGTCTTGCTCATGCATAGCATGCCTGGGTCCTCTCTTTGGTGAGGAACCACCTTGGTACATTTTCCTAGACATATTTCTTCCTCTGAAAAATTTCTGAAATTTTTAGTAACTTCCAAATAAAAGTGAATCAAACTCAACAAAACTGCTAGTAACTACTCCCACAAGTGCCTAGAGCTTATATCATGCATTAGAATTACTTGGGACCTCATAAATTTGACATGCAAGCTCAAGAACAGGGTCACCTAGGCAGCAAAAATTTGCAATGAATAAAGCACTAGAACAAAAACTAATTGGACCATTGGAGGAGTCACATACCAAGCAACAATCTCCCGAAGCAGTTTTGTGAATGGAGCTTTGAGAAAGTAGATCAAAAATCGCAGCAAAATGAGCTAGAACTCGTGCTTGAGCTAGATGGGGATTGGGAGGAAGATGGAGTGTGTGGGTGCAGGAATAAGTGGAGGGGGCCACCATGGGCCCACGAGGCAGGGGCGCGCCCAGTAAGAGTGGGCGCGCCCTGGACCCTCGTGGCCAGGTGCTTGCCCCCTGCTGTGTTCTCAGTGCCTAAAATCCTCAAATATCCATAAAAAATCATACTAAATTTGCAGGGCATTTGGAGCACTTTTATTTTCAGGATAATTTGTATTGCATGGATAATTCAGAAAACAGACAAAGTAATACGATTTTTGCTTTATTTATTCTAAATAACAGAAGGTAGAAAGAGGGTACAGAAGGTTGTGCCTTCTAGTTTCATCCATCTCATGATCATCAAAAGGAATCCACTAATAAGGTTGATCAAGTCTTGTTAACAAACTCATTCCGAATAACATGGAACCGGAGAAATTTTGAATAACACTAGGTTACCTCAACGGGGATATGAACATCCCCATTAATAAGAGTATCATATTTCTTCTTAACAGTAGGAAAAGGAAATTCAAAACCTCCAATAATGATAGTTGGAATTTTTCCAATAGAATTGATGCTATGAACTTGAGGTTGTTTCCTTGGAAAGTGTACCATATGCTCATTACCATTAACATGAAAAGTGACATTGCCTTTGTTGCAATCAATAAGTGCCCCTGCAGTATTCAAAAAGGGTCTACCAAGGATAATCGGCATACTATCGTCCTCGGGAATATCAAGAATAACAAAGTCCATTAAGATAGTGACATTTGCAACCACAACAGGCACATCCTCACAAATACCGACAGGTATAGCAGTTGATTTATCAGCCATTTGCAAAGATATTTCAGTAGGTGTCAACTTATTCAATTCAAGTCTACGATATAAAGAGAGAGGCATAACACTAAAACCGGCTCCAAGATCACATAAAGTAGTTTTAGCATAGTTTCTTTTAATGGAGCATGGTATAGTTGGTACTCCTGGATCTCCAAGTTTCTTAGGTATTCCACCCCTAAAAGTGTAATTAGCAAGCATGGTGGAAATTTCAGCTTCTCGTATCTTTCTTTTATTTGTAATAATATCCTTCATGTATTTAGCATAAGGATTAACTTTAAGCATACAATTAAGCGCATACGTAAGAAGATAGGTCTAATCATTTCAGCAAAGCGCTCAAAATCCTCATCATCCTTTGTCTTGGATGGTTTAGGAGGAAAAGGCATGGGTTTCTGAACCCATGGTTCTCTTTCTTTATCGTGCTTCCTAGCAACAAAATCTCTCTTACCATAACGTTGATTCTTTGATTGTGGGTTATCAAGATCAACAGCAGGTTCAATCTCTACATCATTGTTATTGCTAGGTTGAGCATCCACATGAACATTATCATTAACATTATAACTAGGTTCATGTTCATCACCTGATTGTGTTTCAGCATCGGAAATAGAAATATCATTGGGATTCTCAGGTGTGTCTATAACATGTTCACCAGAAGCATGCAAAGTCCTATCATTTTTCTTCTTTTTAGAAGAACTAGGTGCATCTAAATTATTTCTCTGAGAATCCTGCTCGATTCTCTTAGGGTGGCCTTCAGGATACAAAGGTTCCTGAGTCATTCTACTAGTTCTAGTAGCCACTCTAACAGCAAAATCATTTTTATTATTTAATTCAACGAGTAAATCACTTTGAGCTTTAAGTACTTGTTCAGCTTGAGTGGTAACCATAGAAGAATATTTGCTAATGAGTTTAAGTTCACCTTTAACTCTTGGCATATAATCACTCAAGCATCCAATCATGTGAGCATTACTCTTTAGTTCTCTACCAACATAAGCATTAAAACTTTCTTGCCTAGCCATAAAGTCATCAAATTCAAATAAACATTGG
Organism: Aegilops tauschii subsp. strangulata; assembly: GCF_002575655.3. Classification (NCBI taxonomy): domain Eukaryota; kingdom Viridiplantae; phylum Streptophyta; class Magnoliopsida; order Poales; family Poaceae; genus Aegilops; species Aegilops tauschii. The sequence goes on from NC_053041.3 coordinate 76,227,416, forward strand.
CTAGGAAACTTAGTAGACGGGATTTCAACTTTATCATATCTACAGAGAGAATTTACCTTTACTACATATGTTGGGTTATCAAGACAATGTGTTTCTTCGACAGGCAGTATATTAAGACCATGTATTTCTTCAATAGGAGGTAAATTCTTAACATCTTAGGCTTTAATACCTTTTTCTTTCATAGATTTCTTTGCCTCTTGCATATCTTCAGGACTGAGAAATAGAACACCCCTCTTCTTCGGAGTTGGTTCAGGAATAGGCTCAGGAAGAGTCCAATTATTTTCATTAGTCAACATATTATTCAATAACAATTCAGCTTGATCCACTGTTCTTTCCCTGAAAACACAACCAGCACAACTATCCAAGTGGTCCTTGGAAGCATCGGTATAAAAGATATCAAGTATTTCATTTTTCTTAAGAGGATGATCAGGCAAAGCATTAAGTAATCAGAGATGCCTCCCCCAAGCTTGTGGGAGACTCTCTTCTTTGATTTGCACAAAATTATATATTTCTCGCAAGGCAGCTTGTTTCTTATGAGCAGGGAAATATATAGCAGAGAAGTAATAAATCATATCCCGGGGACTACGCACACAACCAGGATCAAGAGAATTAAACCAAGTTTTAGCATGACCCTTTAATGAGAACGGAAATATCTTAAGGATATAATAGTAGCGAGATTTCTCATCATTAGTGAACAGGGTGGCTATATCATTTAACTTAGTAAGATGTGCCACAACAGTTTCAGATTCATAGCCATAAAAAGGATCAGATTCAACCAAACTAATTATCTTAGGATCAACAGAGAATTCATAATCCTTATCAGTAACAAAGATAGGTGAAGTAGCAAAAGCAGGTTCATATTTCATTCTAGCATTTAAAGGTTGTTGCTTCCATTTAGCTAATAACTTCTTAAGATCATATCTATCATTGCAAGCAAGAATAGCTCTAGCAGCTTCTTCATCCATAACATAACCCTCAGGAACAACAGGCAATTCATACTTAGGGGGAGAACCTTCATCATCACTATCATCAATAATTTCATTCTCTCTAACCCTAGCAAGTTGTTCATCTAGAAATTCACCTAATGGAAAAGTAGTATCAAGCATAGAAGTAGTTTCATCATAAGTATCATGCATAGCAGAAGTGGCATCATCAATAACATGCGACATATTAGAATTCATAGCAGTAGCAGGTTTAGGTGTCACAAGCTTACTCAAAATAGAAGGAGAATCTAGTGCTTAGCTAGATGGCAGTTCCTTACCTCGCCTTATAGTTGAGGTAAAAATCTTTGTTCTTTCATCTTTCAAGTTCCTCATAGTGATCAGAATAGAGCTATGCTCCCCGACAACGGCGCCAGAAAATAGTATTGATAACCCACAAGTATAGGGGATCGCACAGTTTTCGAGGGTAGAGTATTCAACCCAAATTTATTGATTCGACACAAGGGGAGCCAAAGAATATTCTCAAGTATTAGCAGTTGAGTTGTCAATTCAACCACACCTGGATAACTTAGTATCTGCAGCAAAGTATTTAGTAGCAAAGTAGTATGATAGTAATGGTAACGGTGGCAAAAGTAAAGATAACAGTTTTGTAGTAATTGTAACAGCAGCAACGGAAAAGTAAATAAGCAAAGCACAATATGTGAAAAGCTCGTAGGCATTGGATCAGTGATGGATAATTATGACAGATGCGATTCCTCATGTAATAGCTATAACATAGGGTGACACAGAACTATCTCTAGTTCATCAATGTAATGTAGGCATGTATTCCAAATATAGTCATACGTGCTTATGGAAAAGAACTTGCATGACATCTTTTGTCCTACCCTCCCGTGGCAGCGGGGTCCTAGGGGAAACTAAGGGATATTAAGGCCTCCTTTTAATAGAGTACCGGACCAAAGCATTAACACATAGTGAATACATGAACTCCTCAAACTACGGTCATCACCGAGAAGTATCCCGATTATTGTCACTTCTGGGTTGTCGGATCATAACACATAATAGGTGACTATAGACTTGCAAGATAGGATTAAGAACTCACATATATTCATGAAAACATAATAGGTTCAGATCAAATCATGGCACTCGGGCCCTAGTGACAAGCATTAAGCATAGCAAAGTCATAGCAACATCAATCTCAGAACATAGTGGATACTAGGGATCAAACCCTAACAAAACTAACTTGATTACATGGTAAATCTCATCCAACCCATCACCGTCCAGCAAGCCTACGATGGAATTACTCATGCACGGCGGTGAGCATCGTGAAATTGGTGATTGAGGATGGTTAATGATGATGACGGCGACGAATCTCCCTCTCCGGAGCCCCGAACGGACTCCAGATCAGCCCTCCCGAGAGAGATTAGGGCTTGGCGGCGGCTCCGTATCGTAAAACGCGATGAAACTTTCTCTCTGATTTTTTTCTCCGCGAAACCAAATATATAGAGTTGGAGTTGAGGTCGGTGGAGCTCCAGGGGTCCTACAAGGCAGGGGGCGCGCCCAGGGGGAGGGGGCGCCCCCACCCTTGTGGACAGGGTGTGGGCCCCCTGGCCTTGATTCTTTCGCCAGTATTTTTTATATTTTCCAAAAGTTATCTCCGTGGATTTTCAGTCATTCCGAGAACTTTTGTTTTCTACACAGTAAATAACACCATGGCAGTTCTACTGAAAACAGCGTCAGTACGGGTTAGTTTCATTCAAATCATGCAAGTTAGAGTCCAAAACAAGGGCAAAAGTGTTTGGAAAAGTAGATATGTTGGAGACGTATCAGGGGGTCTCCGAATCGTCCACGAGATAGGGGCCCACGCCCAGCGGCTCTTCTGGCCCAACTCTTTTACTCCAGGGGCTTCTTTTGGTCAATAATAAATCATCAAAAATTGGCACGTCAATTGGACTCCGTTTGGTATTCCTTTTCTGTAAAACTCGAAAACAAGGAAAAACAGAAACTGGCACTGGGCTCTAGGTAATAGGTTAGTCCCAAAAATCATATAAAATAGCATATAAATGCATATAAAACATCTACAATGGATAATATAATAGCATGAATACTTCATAAATTATAGATACGTTGGAGACGTATCACCAACCTAGATACGAATTGCCTAAGGTACCGGAAGGTTATGTTATGAGTGAAGAAACAACTAGAGATATTCTTGCTTGTAATATAGAGATGATCTAGAGAAATTACTACACAAGTATAAAGAAAAATCTCTGAATGCTAGAATGAAATGTGATCCTAAGTTTGTTACTTCACCTATCTTTATTGATGATAAGGATTATGAATTCTTTGTCGACCCACAGTTAATCACTTCGGTTGAATCTGATCCTTTCCATGGTTATGAAACTGAAACTGTTGTGGCACATCTTACTAAGTTGAATGATATAGCCACCCTTTTTACTCATGATGAGAAAACTCGCTATTACTTTATTCTCATGATGAGAATTGCTTGATGAAATGAATAATAATATGCATAACTTTGTTGTTAGAGTTGCAACTAGAGGAGGTAAAATTACTCAGGAACCACTTTATCCTGAGGGACACCCAAAAAGAATTGAACAAGACTCACAAAGAAATAACACTAGTGCACCTAGTCCTTCTAAAAGGAAAAAGAAAAAGAAAAATGATAGGACTTTGCATACTTCTAGTGAACCTGAAATAGAGAAACCTCCTGATAATGATAATGAAACTTCTATCTCCGATGCTGAAACTCAACCTGGTAATGAACACTCACATACTGATAATGAAAAAGATAATGATGATGTTCATGAAGACTCCCAACCAAACAATGAAACAGAACCAGATAATGATGTTGAGATAGAACCACCTGTTGATCTTGAACCCACAAGCTAAGAATAAAAGGTATGATAAAAGAGATTTTATGGCTAGAAAACATGGTAAGGAAAGAGAACCGTGGGTTCAAAAACCTATGCCTTTTCCACCTAAGCCATCTAAAAAGAATGATGATGAAGAATTTGAACGCTTTACTGAAATGCTGAGGCCAGTCTTTTTGCGTACTCGTTTGACTGATATCCTAAAAATGCCTCCTTATGCAAAGTATATGAAAGACATCATCACAAATAAAATAAAAATACCGGAAGAGGAAATCTGCACTATGCTTGCTAATTACACTTTTAAAGATGGAGTACCTATAAAACTTGGAGATCTGGGAATACCAACTATACATTTCTCTATCAAAAAGAATTATGTGAAAACTGCTTTGTGTGATTTAGGAGCTGGTGTTAGTGTTATGCCTTTCTCTTTATATAAAAGACTTGACACTACTAGGGTAAAGCCTATACACAGAATCTTACCTGCAGCGCTCTTTAAAATAAGGCGCTGCTACTAACTAGCAGTAGCGCATGCGCACGAAACTCGCTGCTGAAATAAATGTATCAGTAGCGCGCCCGGTATAAGACGCGCTACTACTATAATTGCCACGACGCCGCCGCGAGGCTAGTTCTAGCAGCAGCACATTAATATGAAGATCGCTACTGCTACGGGTCATAGCAGTAGCGCATTTGCACAATAACCGCTACTTCTAAGTTTACTAAAAAAATTAGTCCCACCTCGCTCCGTGAAGAGAGTTTGTACCACCTTAAATATGTTACTTCTCAAACTTTCTCAAGCACTTGGTCTTCACTGAACTCTATGTGTAGAATTTGTGGCCGCAATATGAGTCTTCACCAGTTCCTAAACTAGTGAGGACTCATATTGACAAATCAGATTGTACACAAAAAGATCATTGATGATCAATGTATTTTTGATGTCTATTTTTACATGCTGACACATAGCAGTAGCGCGTTCTTTATGAAAGGCACTACTGCTAGGTCACTTAGCAGTAGCGCCTTTTGCTATAGCGCGCAACTGCTAAGCCATTCCATCTCCCCCTAGATCTATCTGATCCACTCACACTCACACTCACTCGATCTCCCCCTCAACCCCCATGCCGGTCCTCCCCCATCGCCCCTCCTCCGATCTGCGCCGTCATCACCTCCTCCTCCTCGCTGGACTCGGTATCGGCCTCCTCCTCCGTCCTCCCTCCAGTCGCCGCTGGCCGGTCCCTCCTGGCTCCGGCTTCCTCCTCGGTCCTCCCTCCACTCTCCGCCGGCCGGCCCCTCCTCGCTCCGTCTTCCTCCTCCGTCCTACTCTCTTCTCCCTCCTCGAGTCGCCCCTCCTTCTCCCTCCTCCCTCCTCCATCCACAACCCCTCCTCCCTGCTACATTTTGATTTAGTAGGCTAGTTGATTTAGTACGTTAGTTCATTTAGTTGATTTAGAACATTTTGATTTAGTTGATTTAGAACATTTTGATTTAGTTGATTTAGAACATTTTGATTTAGTTGATTTAGTATGCTAGTGGATTTAGTGGGCTAGTTGATTTAGTTGATTTAGTATGCACCATTTTATTGTTATTTTTTCTATACATGGATAGGTAGATGCTTTTGTTTTTTTGTAATAAGTTATTTTTTGGAAAAATGTAGGTGCCAATTTAGTTAAATTTGCCACTTGTTTTTTTAATCAATTATCTTAGGGAATAGGGGCCAAATGAGATGAAATGTCTTGGTGGGTGGTACCCTTATTTGGTAGATATTTGTGAAAAGTGATATTTGTGAAAAGTTTTTTCGGGAATAGGTGCCACCGAAATGCTTTGTCCATAAAATTGCTTCTCGCGGAAGAACCAAAAATATCACATGCTACTGTTTTTCTTTACTGTGAAGTGAATCGTTAATCCTTTGCTCATATTGCTTTAGGAAAATTGCGCCACCACCACCACCACTATGTCGACTGTGCAAGTCAAGGTGCGCCAGCAGCCTTGCAACTGGCAAGCTGTTCGGCATCTACTTCCAGCCGAGTTTTCATCATGCGGCGGTAAGAAATTAGATGAAATGTAACAACTATTTTATTTTTAGTGTTGGCATTACTGCATTGTGTCATTTTGCTTTTTTTTACACAGATCGTCCCATGCAATGTGAGGTTGAAATTCAACAAGCTGACAGGAGACACTGTGACATTTGAGGCTCCTGGGCGGCTGTACACTACGGAGGTCGAGAAAGGACACAATATGTCGCAGATTGGAGGAGATGGATGGGCCCGTTTCCTTGCCCGCATGCGTCTTACTGGTGGTGAGTTGATCAGCTTCTCCTTCAGAGAAGAAAGACCCAAGCTAGCTGTCATTTATCTCAACCTGGTGGAAGATGATGAAGATGACGAAGATGATGAAGATAATGAGGACCCACTCGATGAAGATGATGAGAACCCACTTCATGAAGCCATCGTAGCTCAAAGAATGAGGCTGGGCGAGGAGGAGGTGTGCAACCTATGGGACATAATTTTGCCACGTGATGACTTTGTCGGGGTGCCATTCGTGACCCGCCTGACAAGTACCATGGTCGATCGGCATGAAATGGTATGTTATACGTACTGACTGTAGTAATTTGATGATATATATATGCTTTATTGTTATACTTACAAATGCAAATTATCCGATGATATGCTTAGTGAATCCGATGATATGCTTAGTGTAGAGTCCAATGATATGCTTTGTGGAATCTAGTCGATGATATGCTTTAGTGTAGGGTCTGATCACATGCTTATTAGTGTAGAATCCAAGGAACTATTACTAGTGTAGATAATCCATATATACTTATTAGTAGAATTCATGATTAGTTAGTACAAATGCGCAGTACTGTGTCTTTTGATAGTGTAGAAATCTAGACTTAATAGAAATATATTTGCAAGAGTATGTGCGAGGCTATTTATTAATTGATATGTTTTTCTTATTCAGAAATTGCCAAAGAACCTATCTGTGAGTTGTGGTATCGAGCCTGATGAAGAAGGCTCAGCTGGACTACGCCTTACCGCAAGGGGCTCCGTCACCACCTGTACTTACCGCATGGACACAGACGGTCGCACACACTTAAACTCGGTTGGGCGGAAGAGATTCCGCGTTGGCAAGAATCTTTGTGATGGACAGGCCATCCTAATTACTATCAGGAACACCCACCGCCCAGGCTTGAGGATGATGATCGTCGTCGATATCATCTAGAACTACATATGTGTGTGTGGCTATATCATCTAGAACTACATATGATGATCGTCGTCGATATCATGTAGAACTACATATGATGATCGTCATCGATATCATCTAGAACTACATATGATGATCACCTTGTACTGCTTGAGGATGCATGTTGAGTATATATATGAAATTGTTATCTAGTACTCCCTCCGTTCCAAATTACTCGTCGTGGTTTTAGTTCAAATTTGAACTAAAACCATGACGAGTAATTTGGAACCGAGGGAGTACTACCTAGTACCTATAATCCTTTATGAAATTGATATCTAGTAGTACCTAGTATCTAGAAATTGCAGTTTATTGAAGCTGAAACGGGGTAGGAAGGGGGGAAATGATGGAAGATATAGCAGTAGCGCGGGGCCAGGAAATCGCTACAGCTAATTAATAGTAGCGCGCTACGGAAACGCGCTACTGATATAGTACATAGTAGTAGCGCGGGTGCAGACCGCGCTACTACTAACAGTTAGCTGTAGCGCCTTATTGGTAGCGCGGCTGCCGCGCTGCTGATAGCCTCAAAACCCGCGCTACTACTAGGGTTTTCCCTATTAGTGTGATTTTAATAAACTCACACGTACTGAAATATCTATACAAATGGCTGACAAATCAACTGGCATACCAGTTGGTATCTGTGAGGATGTGCCCGTTTTTGTTGCTAATGTTACTATTTTGACTGACTTTGTTATACTTGAGATGCCCGAGGACGACAACATGTCGATTATCCTTGGTAGACCCTTCTTGAATACTGCAAGGGCTGTTATTGATTGCAATAAAAGCAAGGTCACTTTTCATATTAATGGTAATGAACATAAACTGCACTTTCCAAAGAAACAATTCCAAGTGAATGGTATTAATGTTCTTGAAAAATCTCCGACAATCACTATTGGAAGTTTTCAAATACCTCTACCTACTGTCTAAAAGAAATATGAAATGCTTATTGTTAGGGACATGCATATCCCCATTGAGGTAACTTAGTGATTTACGAAAGTTCTTCGGTTTCATGCTAATCGAAAGTGGTTGTTAATAAGACTTAATCAACCTTATTAATGGATCATTTTTTAGCGGTATGAATTTGATGAATTTAGTAAGCACTACTTTCTCTCCGTACTTTTCATTTTCTGTTTTTATTAGTTAAATAAAATAAAATGCCATGTTTTGTCTGTTTTCTGAATTTCCTGTGCAACAAAAAATGACCCAAAAATAAAAGTTCTCAGAATGCCCAGAAAATTTTATACGATTTTTTCTGAATATTTAAGAATTTTTTGTGCAAATAATACCAGAGGGAGGTGCACCAGATGGGCACAACCCACCTGGGCGAGCCAGCCCCCCCTGGCGCGCCCTGGTGGGTTGTGGTCCCCACATGGGCCCTCTCACTTATCTCTTTATACCACATCATCACCTACCTCCAGAAAATATCTCCGTTGCCCTCTCTCCCGTGTTCTTGAGCTCAAACCCGCGGATTTCAATCTCTTTGCTCGAAGCTCCGTTTCCGAAACTATTTTGGGGGATTGTTTCTTCGTATGTGACTCCACCATTTATCCAATGAGTTTTTCTTTTAGTGGTTTATATTTTAAATAATTAGCTACTCTGGGTGCTGCTGTAGATGTGCTTGCATGTTAAATTCTTAGTGTCCTAAGTAGTTTCAATGCTTGCTTTGGCCTCTATGCATCCTATGAGTAGTTGCTATCAATATTAGAAAGTTTTGTTGACAAATTTTTTTGTCACTCCAAAATTTTATTTTCAGAAAATTGTACGCGGACATGATGAACCAATTCTGAAGGAGTTCTTCAAGGAGACGATCCTCGGGGGCATCTTCTAGTGATAGTTCTGCTCGTCGTTTTTATGTTGAACCAAGTGAAAGTTCCATGCGAGATGCCACCACCAAAACATGCTTATGGCCCCACGATGAGTATATGGTGCGTGTGGGCACTAAGGAGGAATTTGAGCAATATGTTCACAATGCAGGTCTCGGACCCTAGCTTTCAGATAAGTGTGAACAACACCAACTTCTCACTGAATCATTTGTTAAAGGATTTAAATATTTTCCACGTGAGTCTAGGGTGTCGTTTATGCTTTATAATAGTCCTTATATCATCTCACTAGAGAATTTTTCTTATCATTGCCAGCTTCCATTTTGGGGTTTGCTTGACGAACCACCAAAGGCTGAGTTCAAAATATTCTTGACTTTGTTACGGTGAAAGGAGGGGAGTGACACAAGGTAGAATAAAGAGCATTCATTTTCCCGCAATTTAGTACTTTGCATTATTCAACGAGAAATGTGTAGTAGGCAAGCAAGACTGTAGTATGCTCTGTGCTCCAGACTTGAGCCTCTTATGCGCTGCTCTCACTAGTGAAAGGAATTATAACCTTGAAGCAATTGTTGCACGCAGACTGCAGCATAACGCTAACAGTGGTTGGTTCTATGGTGGAATTTATGCCACACGTTTAGCACGAGGGCTAGGTGTTTCACCTTTGCCCTTTGATCCTGTCCTACCCACGCAATATTTAGATTTTGACGCCTTAAACGAGCATAAATCCTTAAAGGAAAGATTCATGACTTCACTTACAATTTGTTGTTTAACAAAACATCTGTTGTGCACACCTATTTTCCTGCGCTTGCTCTTTTTCACTATCGCAGCAAGGGGAGATATTTTGTTCTTGAGAGCAAGGCCCGAGCTCACAATGCAGCAGTGGTGGCAGCACGACAGGTCAAGACATCTGCACCAAGAGCCTCTGTGAGCTACCACGCTGACTACTACCCTCCAGGCTACTGGTCGACTACCAAGTTAGGCCAAAAGCCTAAGCTTGGGGGAGTACGTGTTTCTCACCCACATTACATTCATGTCAATTTATTCCATTTGTCGGTGCTCACACTTTTTCATTGTATCATCCATGCTTAGATTTATTTTTCTTGCCTTCTCTTCTTGTGTGTTTGAAAAAGCTTTAGAAAAACCAAAAAAATTAGTTGTAGCTAGTTTACTTTCTATGCATGCTTATTAGTAATATCAAAAAGAAAATCCAAAAATATTTCCTTGTTCTTCTTTTGCTTGTTGGGAGCTTTCCCGTGTAAATATTTTTTTTTCTCATTTTTGCTTTTCTCTTTTATTTGCTTGTTCAAGAAAACCAAAAACTCCAAAAATATTTCAGTGTCATTCTCTGAATTTCTTTTCCTTTTATTCGAGTTGTACCGAGGACAAGACCACGTTGAAAATGTTGAGTGGCTCTCATATGAATAATTGTTGAACTAATAAAGAGCCCATTTTACCTTGTCTTCTCCTATATATTGAATGAAATGTTTTACAGATTCCAGCTTAGTCCATGGCACTCTTGCACTATTATTATTTTCACATCGTTCGGTCGTGCAAGTGAAAGGCAATAATGACGATATTCGATGAACTGGCCATGGCAGAGAGAAACTGGTATGAACTCGACTTGTTCTTTTTGCGTAAATATGTGTAACCTAGTACCCATGATTCAGCCCATTATGATTAAACATGTTTGCAATGAAAATTAGAGATTATAGTTTCTCATGCCATGCATAAGTAGCTGGGAGTTGATAATGATTTATCTTGGATATCAACATTGCGTTAAAATGATTGTGATGTAGTATGATGATATGGCACCCTCCTCTGAATGTTCAAGTGACTTGACTTGGTACATGTTCATGCATGTAGTCGAATCAAAACCAACATAGCCTCTATGAAATTTATGTTCATATCCTACTCATGCTAGTGTCCAATGTTACTTATGCATAATGCATGATCATGATCGTTGTTGCTCTCCTGTACTAAGTGGGGATTCTGTTTGTACATCAAAAACCTTGAACCCAAAGTTATTCCAGATGAGTCCACCATACCTACCTATATGCGGTATTTTCCTGCCGTCCTAAGTAAATTTGCATGTGCCACCTCTAAAAACTTCTAAAAAAATTATTCGTTTAGTGTGCCTGGATAATTCATGGAACGACAGGAGGTGGTCGGTATCTTCCATGCTAAGCGGGTTATCCTCAGGTCGAGTGTTTATTCACTTGCCATTCCACGAGAAAAGGGCGGTAATAGGGATGCCCAGTCCCAAACTGCAAAATACAAAAAGAGTTAACAGCTCGAATTACTTTTATCGCTTGGGAACCGCCACTAGCCTGTTTAGCATGGGAGATATTGATAACCGATGGTCGTGAAGTAAATGAGAAGGGTGCATGTCTCAAAATATCATTTATCTCTGTTTAAAAATCTTGAACTCTGGCACCTCTGCAAATCACTGCTTCCCTCTGCGAACGGACTTTCTATTTACCTTTATGTTGTGTCATCACCTTCTAAAACAAGCGCTACAAACTAAGAAGAGCACAACTGTCATGACTTATGCATTGTGTGTAGCTAATATTGGGTGCATCATGACTATATCTTTTCTACCATGAATTACAATGTTTAGTCGCTGCTTGGACTGTGGAGGTGCTCTGCATTTATGTTTTGCAGTCTCAGAAAGGGCTAGCGAGATACCACTATTGTCATATTATATCATGGTTGTTTCGACAACGTGTTGCCATTTGAGATATCTTATTATTGCTCGCTAGCTCATTATGTCACTGATATGAGTAATTATAATCTTTAAGAGTTATTGTCAGCATGGTTAGTTATAATGTTGGCTGAAAACCTGGGTGCTATTTAAGCTTATTTATGCAAACAAGAGCAAAAGAGTTCATAAAAGTTTTTCTTTTTCACTTTCAGTTTATCAACTGAATTGCTTGAGGACAAGCAAAGGTTTAAGCTTGGGTGAGTTGATACGTCTCCAACGTATCTACTTTTCCTAATGCTTTCCTCTTGTTATGGACGCTAATTTGCATGATTTGAATGAAACTAACCCCGGACTGACGTTGTTTTCAGCAGAACTACCATGGTGTTGTTTTTGTGCAGAAATAAAAGTTCTCGGAATGGAACGAAACTTTGCGAGGAATTTTTATATAATATATAAGAATTTCTGGAGCCAAGATCTAAGGAGAGGGGCCCCTGGGTGGGCGCGCCCCCCTCTCCTAGCGCACCCAGGTGGGTTGTCCCCACCTGGTGGCCCCGCAGACCCGGAAACCAACGCTATAAAATCCTATTTTTGGAGAAAAAATCAGGGAGAAAGATTTATCGTGATCCAGGAGAAGGAGCCGACGCCAAGCCCTGTTCTTCCTCGGGAGGGCAGATCTGGAGTCCGTTTGGGGCTCCAAAGAGGGGGATCTTCGTTCTTCGTCATCACCAACCCTTCTCCATCACCAATTCCATGATGCTCCCCACCGGGAGTAAGTAATTCCTTTGTAGGCTCGCTGGTCGGTGAGGAGTTGGATGAGACTCATCATGTAATCAAGTTAGTTTTTTAGGGCTTGATCCCAAGTATCCACTATGTTCTTAGATTGATGTTGCTATGACTTTGCCATGCTTAATGCTTGTCACTTTGGGCCTGGGTGCCATGATTCAAGATCTGAACCGTTTATGTTATCACCATTATATCCATGTTCTAGATCCAATCTTGCAAGTTATAGTCACCTACTACATGTTATGATCCGATAACCCCGGAGTGACAATAATCGGGACTTCTTCTAGTGATTACCGTAGTTTAAGGAGTTCTTGTATTCACTATGTGTTAATGGTTTGTTCTAGTTCTCTATTAAAAGGAGGCCTTAATATCCCTGAGTTTCCAATATGGACCCCGCTGCCACGGGAGGGTAGGACAAAAGATGTCATGCAAGTTCTTTTAATAAAGCATGTGTGACTATTTACGGAATACATGCCTACATTATATCTATGAACTAGAGCTAGTGTCGTATCGCCCTAGGTTATAACTATCACATGATGAATATCATCCAACAAGTCACCGATCCAATGCCTATGAACTTTTCCATATTGCTTCTGCTAAGTACTACTGCTATCATCACTGTTACACTTGCTACAAAATTACTGCTATCACTGTTACTATTACTATTGATGTTGTCACTACTATCAAAACTATCATATTACTGTGCTACTGATCACTTTGCTGCAGATAATTAATCTCCAAGTGTGGTTGAATTGACAACTCAGCTGCTAATACCTTCAAATATTCTTTGGCTCCCCTTGTGTCGAATCTATAAATTTGGGTTGAATACTCTACCCTCGAAAATTGTTGTGATCCCCTATACTTGTGGGTTATCAGTGGATACTATCATGGAGGCTCAACATTGTGAGCTTATGATGAAATGGCAGAACCTGACTTTGATGGTGGCTGTCGACTCTGTTGCACCTCCTCTAGCTGACGGAACTTTTCACTTCCGTCCGATTCCACATGGCTATGTTGTTTTGACGGTGGATGAAATAATGGAGGGATTTGAGGAGCTGGAGCTTGACCACCCTACAGGTGAAGGGGATAATCAACTGGTTTATGCTTTGAGGAGTACATGTCTATGGAGGAAGGAGTACATCTAGCTTCCAAACTGGATGCCTCCTCCTCCAACGAGTCAGGGCACTCCCCCTCCTCCTCCGCCTCCTCCTCCGGCGAGTGATCAGGGCACTCCGCCTCCTCCTCCAACTCCTCCGACGCGTGATGGAACTCTGGCTCCTCCTCCGCCTCCTTCGACGAGCACTCCGCCTCCTCCGGCGCGTGAGGGCACTCCGGCTCCTCCTCCGCCTCCTTCGGCGCGTCGGAACAATCCGCCTCCTCCGGCGTGTCAGTGGACTCCACCGCGTCAGCAACAGCGGAAGAGAGATGCCGCCGCTTCGGCGGCTAGCAGTACAAGCAGAGGCGGGAACTAATTCAAATACGGTCCATCTCTCAAGGCTTCGGAAAATTTACCATATGAGGAGGACCGACAAGGAAAACGAGGACATCTGTCGTGCCCAAGTGAGGGACTTTTTTGCAAAGAAACCTCCACCTCCGAAGGAAACGGTAGATCTGGTGAAAGTGAAGCGCACTATCGATGCCCTAAAGCAACCACCACCGCCTCCACCGCAATCTAACTATGAGCGCATTATTGAAAGGACATATAAGGAAGCAGAGCGGTCGGGAAGTACTTGCAGTGATGCAAGGTTAGTAGAATGAAGAAGTGGGGAAATTTTCCCTAGCTCGGAGAACAGGTGAACCAATCGTGCCCCCCACTCAAGGTGTCTTGCTATATCGCCGATAATCATCCGGGAATGGTGCCCGGTAACAATCCTACTGATTACCTGAGCGATGATGTAGAGTTTGAAATAATGGAGGTGGACGAATTCATATACCAGTACGGGCAGCCTCTCATCAACCTGATCCTCCTCCTCTAACAACAATGATGCGAAGATTGCATGAATGGTACATGAAAACCTGCAGCGAGTTTGGGAAGGATATTTTGATGCTGAGAATTAAAGAGGAGCACGACCTTGTTGGAACTGAGCTGTTGCATGTTGAATTTGTCGAGTTATTCCAGTTAAACAATCAAATGGCCCTCGACAAACAACTCGTGACTTGCTACTGTCTGTAAGTACTACTTCTGTAAATAAGTCTATATATATATAGCTCAGCTATTTCATTGCATGTATATATAATTATCCTCACTATATTATGCAGATTAAAGATCGTCGAATGCAGAAAAGCACAAATCTATGACATTGGGTTCATTAACCCAAATATCATACATGAATGGACGGTTAAAAACAGAGTCACAGATACCGAGGAAAACTTGCTACAACCCTTCCTTAAAAATCAAACAAAGAGAAAATACTCTTTCCTTACAACTTTAGGTGAGTGTTACTGTCTTGTGCATATTCAGTTTCCGTTTACTCGAGGTTATAGTAATGTAATTGATGAGTGATACGTCTCCAACGTATCTACTTTTTCTCACGCTTTTCCTCTTGTTTTGGACTCTAATTTGCATGATTTGAATGAAACTAACCCCGGACTGACGCTGCTTTCATAGAACTACCATGGTGTTTTTTTTTGTGCAGAAATAAAAGTTCTCGGAATGGAATGAAACTTTGCGAGGATTTTTTATATCAATAATTAATAAGAATTTCTGGAGCCAAGACCTCCAGGAGAGGGGCACCTGGGTGGGCACAACCCACCAGCGTGCGCCCCCCCTCCTGGCACGCCCAGGTGGATTGTACCCACCTGGTGGCCCTACAGACGGCCGCCCTGATACTATAAAATCACATTTTTCCAAAAAAATCAAGGAGAAAGAATTATCGCGATCCACGAGACAGTGCCGCCGCCAAGCCCTGTTCTTCCTTGGGAGGGCATATCTGGAGTCCATTTGGGGCTTTGGAGAGGGGGATCTTCGTTCTTCGCCACCACCAACCCATCTCCATCGCCAATTCCACGATGCTCCCCACCAGGAGTGAGTAATTCCTTCATATGCTCACTGGTGGGTGAGGAGTTGGATGAGATTCATCATGTAATCGAGTTAGTTTTGTTAGGGCCTGATCCCTAGTATCCACTATGTTCTTAGATTGATGTTGCTATGACTTTGCTATGCTTAATGCTTGTCACTTTGGGCCCGGGTGCCATGAAGTCAGATCTGAACCGTTTATGAATTCATCATCATATCCATGTTTTAGATCTGATCTTGCAAGTTATAGTCACCTACTACGGTTATGATCCGACAACCCCGGAGTGACAACAACCGGGCCCACTCTCGGTGATGACCGTAGTTTGAGGAGTTCATGTATTCACTAGGTGTTAATGCTTTGTTCCGGTTCTCTATTAAAACGAGGCCTTAATATCCCTTAGTTTCCAATATGGACCCCGCTGCCACGGGAGGGTAGGACAAAAGATGTCATGCAAGTTCTTTTAATAAAGCACGTATGACTATTTACGGAAAAGATGCCTACATTATATCGATGAACTAGAGCTAGTGCTGTATCGCCCTAGGTTATAGCTGTCACATGATGAATATCATCCAACAAGTCACCGATCCAATGCCTACAAATTTATCTTATATTGTTTCTACTAAGTTACTGCTGCTGCTGCTGCTACTGTCACACTTGCTACAAAATACTGCTATCAATGTTACTCTTACTATTGCTGCTGTCGCTACTATCAAAACTATCATATTACTGTGCTACTGATCACTTTGCTGCAGATAATAAATCTCCAGGTGTGATGAATTGACAACTCAGCTGCTAATACCTTCAAATATTCTTTGGCTCCCCTTGTGTCGAATCTATAAATTTGGGTTAAATACTTACCCTCGAAAACTGTTGCGATCCCCTATACTTGTGGGTTATCAAGACCTTTTTCTGGCGCCGTTGCTGGGGAGCATAGCTATATTTGTTGAGTCACTTGGGATTATTATCAATTTATCACTATGAAGTATCGGAAGGATCCAAAGACTAAGATATTTCCTTCAAGTACGAGGGGAGGTAAGAAACTGCCATCCAGTTCTACTTTAGATTCACCTTCTGTTATGAGTAAACTTGCAACACCATCCCACGTGCTATTAATTCTGATATGTCGCAAGTTATTGATGATGCTACTTCTACTATGAATGATGCTTATCATGATGCTAGTACCATGCTCGATAATGATGTTGTGCCACTTGGTGAATTTCTTGATGAACAAATTGCTAGAGTAATACAACATGATGTTGTTGAATCTGATGATGAGCTTGAAACTGAAACTCCTGAAACACTTGCTAGAGCTAGCTCTCCTAGATATGAATTGCCTAAGGTACCGGAAGGCTATGTTATGAGTGAAGAGGCAACTAGAGATATTCTTGCTTGTAAGGATAGAGATGATCTAGAGAAATTATTACACAAGTATAAAGAAAAATCTCTGAATGCTAGAATGAAATGTGATCCTAAGTGTGCTACTTCGCCTATCTTTATTGATGATAAGGATTACGAATTCTCTGTAGACCCAGAGTTAATTACTTTGGTTGAATCTGATCCTTTCCATGGTTATGAAACTGAAACTGTTGTGGCACATCTTACTAAGTTGAATGATATAGCCACCCTTTTTACTCATGATGAGAAAACTTGATACTACTTTATTATCAAATTATTTCCTTTCTCATTAAAGGGTGATGCTAAGGCTTGGTACAATACTCTTGCTCCTGGTTGTGTGCATAGTCCCCAGGATATGATTTACTACTTCTCTGAAAAATATTTTCCTGCTCATAAGAAACAAGCTGCCTTACAGGAAATATTTAACTTTGTTCAAACTAAAGAAGAGAGTCTCCCACAAGCTTGGGGGAGGCTTTGCCAGTTACTTAATGCTTTGCCTGATCATTCTCTTAAGAAAAATGAAATAATTGATATCTTCTATAATGGACTAACCTATGCTTCTAGGGACTTCCTAGATAGTTGTGCTGGTTGTGTTTTCAGGGAACGAACTATTGGACAAGATGAAGAATTGTTGAATAATATATTGAAAAATTATGATGATTGGACTCTTCCTGAACCACCGCCTAAACCCGCTCTGAAGAAGAGGGGTATATTATATCTCAGTCCTGAAGATATGCAAGAGGCAAAGAAATCTATGAAGGAAAAAGGTATTAAAGTTGAGGATGTTAAAAATTTACCTCCTATTGAAGAAATACATGGGATTGATACACCACCACTGCCTAAGTTGGTAGAGGTAAATTCTCTTATGAAGTTCAATGAAAATGATAATCCTCACAATATGCATCCTAGCCAATGCCTTTATGAGTTTGAAAACTACATTAGAAAACAAGACCACTTCAATGCAAACGTTACGAAACAATTGAAATATAATTCTGATATGATTGCTCGCTTTAGTGACTTGTTATTTAGAATCTCAAATGATGTTAGAGGTGTTGGAAAACATGCTTCTATGGTTCAAACCCAGTTAGAACAAGTTGCTAAATGACAAAGAGACTTACTTGATGAAATGAATCATAATATACATGACTTTGTTGTTAGAGTTGCAACTAGAGGAGGTAAAATGACTCAGGAACCACTTTATCCTGAGGGACACCCAAAAAGAATTGAACAAGATTCGCAAAGAAATAACACTAGTGCACCTAGTCCTTCTAAAAAGAAAAAGAAAAAGAAAAATGATAGGACTTTGCATGCTTCTAGTGAACCTAAAATAGACAAACCTCCTGATAATGAAAAGGAAACTTCTATCTCTGATGCTGAAACTCAATATGGTAATGAACATCCACCTAGTGATAATGAAAAACACAATGATGAGGTTCACGAAGACACTCAACCAAATGATGATAAAGAACCAGATAATGATGTTGAGATAGAACCACCTGTTGATCTTGATAACCCACAGCCTAAGAATAAAAGATATGATAAAAGAGACTTTGTTGCTAGAAAACACGGTAAAGAAAGAGAGGGTTCAAAAACCTATGTATTTTCCACCCAAGTCAACTAAAAAGAAAGATGATGAAGAATTTGAACGCTTTGTTGAAATGCTGAGGCCAGTCTTTTTGCGTACTCGGTTGACTGACATCCTTAAAATGCCTCCTTATGCAAAGTATATGAAAGATATCATCACAAATAAGAGAAAAATACCGGAAGCTGAAATCTCCACTATGCTTGCTAACTATACTTTTAAAAATGAAGTACCTAAAAAACTTGGAGATCCGGGTATACCAACTATACCTTGCTCTATCAAAAGGAATTATGTGAAAACTGCTTTGTGTGATTTAGGAGCTGGTGTTACTATTATGCATTTCTCTTTATATAAAAGACTTGACTTGAATAAACTCAAACCTACTGAAATATCTTTGCAAATGGCTGACAAATCAACTGCCATACCTATCGGTATCTGTGAGGATGTGCCCGTTGTTGTTGCTAATCTTACTATTTTGACTGACTTTGTTATACTTGAGATGCCCGAGGACGACAACATGTCGATTATCCTTGGTAGACCCTTCTTGAATACTGCAGGGGCTGTTATTGATTGAAATAAAAGCAAGGTCACTTTTCATATTAATGGTAATGAGCATACGGTGCACTTTCCGAAGAAACAATTCCAAGTGAATGGTATTGATGTTATTGAAAAATCTTCGACAATCTCTATTGGAAGTTTTCAAATACCTCTACCTACTGTCAAAAAGAAATATGAAATGCTTATTGTTGGGGAAATGCATATCCCCATTGAGGCAACTTAGTGATTTACGAAAGTTCTTCGGTTTCATGCTAATCGAAAGTGGTTGTTAATAAGACCTGATCAACCTTATTAATGAATCATTTTTGAACGGTATGAAGTTGATGAATTTACTAAGCACTACCTTCTGTCCCTACCTTCTGTTTTATGTTTTTATGAGTTAAATAAAATAAAATGCCATGTTTTGTCTGTTTTTTGAATTTCCCGTGCATAAAAATGAACCAAAAATAAAAGTTCTCAGAATGCTCTGAAAACCTGATACGAATTTTTTCTGAATATTTATGAATTTTTGGTGCAAATAATACCAGAGGGAGGTGCACCAGGTCGGCACAACCCACCTGGGCGCGCCAGGACCCCCAGGCGCGCCCTGGTGGGTTGTGGTCCCCACGTGGGCCCCCTCGCTTATCTCTTTAGCCCACATCATCACTTACCTCCAGAAAAATACTCCATTGCTCTCTCTCTCTCGTGTTCTTGAGCTCAAACCCGCGGATTTCGATCTCTTTGCTAGAAGCTCTATTTCCGAAACTGTTTCGGGGGATTGTTGCTTGGTATGTGACTCCACCGTTTGTCCCATTAGTTTTTGTTTTAGTGGTTTATACTTTGAATAATTGGTTACTCTTGGTGCTGCTGTAGAGGAGCTTGCAAGTTGAATTCTTAGTTTTCTAAGTAGTTTGAATGCTTGCTATGGCCTCTATGTATCCCTATGAGTAGCTGCTATCAATTTTATAAAGTTTTGCTGACAAATTTTTGTCACCTCAAAAATTTTCATTTTCAGAAAATTGTACGCGAACATGAATATCTTTAGGAAGTTTGGCTCTAAGAAGAACTCCAAGGGTGTTATTGGGGAGTCTTATGACAGTGATCTCCACCCTCGGAGGTTGGCGGAAGTACGGCCATGCGAATGGACGCACACCCCTTTCCTACAAGAGCCTGGAATTCTTGAGGAGTTCATGCAATATATTGCTAATGCCGGCCTCACCGACTTCATCACAGATGAGTGTGACCAGCACCAAATCCTCACAAACATCTTTGTTCAAAGTTTTACTTTCCTGCCTAGGAATAATCCTCCTGAAGTGAGCTTTGATTTATATGCTGAAAACCATCAGATAACACTTACTGAATTTTGTGACATATGCATGATCCCTTCTGATGGGAGCTTGGCTGAGCCTAGGCCGGCGGGGTTTGAGGCCTTTTATCGCACTTTGACAGTGGGAGATGAGAGAGGGGCAGCTACCATTGCCGCTAGCATACACTTTCCTGCTGTACACTATTTTGCTTTATTTGTTGCTAAGTGTCTGCTTGCTAGAAAGAAAGTAGGCGCGCTCAGTGCACCAGCCTTTGTTGTTTTACACCGGGCACTGGAGGGTGACAACACTTATAGCTTGGGAGCTATTGTGGCTCGTCGCATGCATCTTAATAAATCTCAGGGTGAAATACATGGTGGGATTTTTGCTACTCGTTTGGCAGCTCACTTCGAGGTTGAGATATGCCCTCATGACTACCCTCTGACCAAGGTTTACCTAGACCGAGTAGCCATGGATCATCACCCTTTCACTAATAATAACTCTCTCCTGACATCCTCATTCCTTATAACTTGGTCTTTAGCGTTAAAACTCGTGATATTATCCCCTTGCCTGCACCTGGTTTGTTTGATTCTGCTGCCAGGGGCGGATATAGGATTATGCCTAAGGACATCATCGCCTATCGGAACGCTCAGGCTGCTGCGGAGGCAGCACAGGAGGAGCCTCAGCAGTGGGATGAGTGGATGCCCGCTCCTCAGCACCCCTACTACCCTCCAGACTACTGATCGACTACCAAGTTAGGCCAAAAGCCTATGCTTGGGGGCGTACGTGCCTCTCACCGACATTATATTCATGTCTACTTATCATTCTATTTGTCGGTGTTCACACTTTTTCATTGTATCATCCATGCTTAGATTTATTTTCTTGCTTTCTTCTTGTGTGTTTGAAATACTTTAGAAAAACCAAAAAAGATTAGTTGTAGCTAGTTTACTTTCTATGCATGCTTAGTAGTAGTATTAAAAAGAAAATCCAAAAAGATTTCCTTGTTCTTCTTTTGCTTGTTGGGAGCTTTCCCGTGTAAATAGTTTTTCTCATTTTTGCCTTTCAATTTTATTTGCCCGTTCTAGAAAATCAAAAACTCCAGAAATATTTCAGTGTGTTTCTCTGAACATCTTTTCTTTTTATTCGAGTCTTACCAAGGAGAAGACCACGATGAAAATGTTGAGTGGCTCTCATATGAATCATTGTTGAACTAATAAGAGCACATTTTACCTTGTCTTCTCCCGTTGAATAAAATGTCTTGCAGATTCCAGCTTAGTCCATGGCACTCTTGCACTATTATTGTTTTCTTATCATTCGGTCGTGCAAGTGAAAGGCAATAATGACGACATTCGATGAACTAACCGTGGCAGGGAGAAACTGGTATGAACTCGACTTGTTCTGTTTTGTAAATATGTTTAACCTAGTATCCATGATTCAGCCCATTATGATTAAACATGTTTGCAGTGACAATTAGAGATTATAGTTTCTCATGCCATGCATAAGTAGCTGGGAGTGAATAATGATTTATCTTGGATATCAACATAGCGTTAAAATGATTATGATGTAGTATGATGATATGGTATCCTCCTCTGAATGTTCGAGTGGCTTGACTTGGCACATGTTCATGCATGTAGTTGAAAAAAAACATAGCCTCTATGATATTTATGTTCATGGTGTCCATATCCTACTCATGCTAGTGTCCAATATTACTTACGCATAATGCATGGTTATCATCGTTGTTGCTCTCTAGTTGGCTGCTTCTCAATCTAAATTACTAGCCTTCGCCTGTACTAAGTGGGAATTCTGCTTGTACATCAAAAACCTTGAACCCAAAGTTATTCCAGATGATTCCACCATACCTACCTATATGCGGTATTACCGTGCCGTCCTAAATAAATTTGCATGTGCCACCTCTAAAAAACTTCTAAAAATTATCCTTTTTGTGTGCTTGGATCGTTCATGGAACGACAGGAGGTGGTCGGTATCTTCCATGCTAAGCGGTTTATTCTCAGGTCGAGTATTTATTCACTCGCCATCGCACGAGAAAATGGGCTGTAATAGGGATGCCCAGTCCCAAACTGCAAACATGAAAAGGAGTTCATCTCTCAAATAATCAAACAAAAACTCCCAATGGAGTCAAAACCTTTACATTTCCGCTTGGGAACCGCCACTAGTGTGCTTAGCATGGAAGATGTTGATAATTGATGGTCGTGAAGTGAATAAGAAGGGTGCATGTCTGATTTATCTCTGTTTTAAAAATTGAGCTCTGGCACCTCTGCAAATCACTGCTTCCCTCTGCGAAGGGACTATCTATTTAATTTTATGTTGTGTCACCACCTTCTAAAACAAGCGCCAGAAACTGAGTAGAGCACAACTGTCATGATTTATGCATTATGTGTAGCTAATGTTGGGTGCATCGTGACTGGATCTTTTCTACCATGAATTACAATGTTTAGTCGCTGCTTGAACTTTGGAGGTGCTCTACATTTATGTTTTGCGGTCACAGAAAGGGCTAGCAAGATACCACCATTGTCATATCATATGATATCATGGCTGTTTTGACAACGTGTTGTTGTTTGAGATATTTTATTATTGCTCGCTAGTTGATTATGTCATTGATATGAGTCATTATAATCTTTAAATGTTATTGTTGACATGGTTAGTTATAATGTTGGCTGAAAACATGGGTGTTGTTTAAGCTTATTTATGCAAACAAGAGCAAAAGAGTTCGTAAAAGTTTTTCTTTCTCACTTTCAGTTTATCAACTGAATTGCTTGAGGACAAGAAAAGGTTTAATCTTGGGGGAGTTGATACGTCTCCAACGTATCTACTTTTTCTCACACTTTTTCCTCTTCTTTTGGACTCTAATTTGCATGATTTGAATGATACTAACCCCGGACTGACGCTATTTTCAGCAGAACTACCATGGTGTTGTTTTTCTGCAGAAATAAAAGTTCTCGAAATGAAATGAAACTTTGCGAGGATTTTTTATATCAATAATAAGAATTCTGGAGCCAAGACCTGCAGGAGAGGGGCACCTGGGTGGGCACAACCCACCAGGGCGCGCCCCCCTCTCCTGGCGCGCCCAGGTGGGTTGTACCCACCTTGTGGCCCCGCAGACGACCCCCCTGATAATATAAAATCACATTCTTCCAAAAAAATCAGGGAGAAACCATTATCACGATCCATGAGACGGAGCCGCCGCCAAGCCCTGTTCTTCCTCGGGAGGGAAGATCTGGAGTCCGTTTGGGGCTTCGGAGAGGGGGATCTTCGTTCTTCGCCATCACCAACCCATCTCCATCGCCAATTCCATGATGCTCCCCACAGGGAGTGAGTAATTCCTTCGTAGGCTCGCTGGTCGGTGAGGAGTTGGATGAGATTCATCATGTAATCGAGTTAGTTTCGTTAGGGCCTGATCCCTAGTATCCACTATGTTCTTAGGTTGATGTTGATATGACTTTGCTATGCTTAATGCTTGTCACTTTGGTCCGGGGTGCCATGAACTCAGATCTGAACCATTTATGAATTCATTATTATATCCATGTTTGTCGCTACTATCAAAACTATCATATTACTGTGCTACTAATCACTTTGCTGCAGATAATTAATCTCCAGGTGTGGTTGAATTGACAACTCAACTGCTAATACCTTCAAATATTCTTTGCCTCCCCTTGTGTCGAATCTATAAATTTCGGTTAAATACTTAGCCTCGAAAACTGTTACGATCCCCTATACTTGTGGGTTATCAATGAGTTATGCATGTGTGCGCAACTTCCACTTTATTATGCTAGAGATTAAGCTTGATCAGGGAGTAGTAAATGTCTTAGACTCGAGACGAAAAGATCCCCAGGACTATGCGGACATGACTGAAATGCTCCAGAAGTAAATTCAATCGATCATATTGCACCATATCAACAACTTTGTTCATTTCCTGATATCAAGTAATTATTTTCGAGTGACAGTAGGGGCAGCAAGGCACGTATTGTATTGTTGCCATCGAGGATAAAAAGATGGGGTTTATATCATATTGCATGAGTTTATCCCTCTACATCATGTCGTCTTTCTTAATGTATTACTCTGTTCTTCATGAACTTAATACTCTAGATGCAGGTAGGAGTCGGTCAATGTGTGGAGTAATAGTAGTAGATGCAGAATCGTTTCGATCTACTTGTTGCGGACGTGATGCCTATATACATGATCATGCCTAGATATTCTCATAACTATGCACTTTTCTATCAATTGCTCGACAGTAATTTGTTCACCCACCGTAATACTTATGCTATCTTGAGAGAAGCCACTAATGAAACCTATGGCCCCTGGGTCTATTTTTATCATATAAGTTTTCCATCTACTTTTATTTGCATCTTTTATTTTCCAATCTATATCATAAAAATACCAAAAATATTTATCTTATCATATTATCTCTATCAGATCTCACTTTTTGCATGTTACCGTGAAGGGATTGACAACCCCTTTATTGCGTTGGTTGCGAGGTTCTTGTTTGTTTGTATAGGTGCGTGGGACTTTTGAGGAGCCTCCTACTGGATTGATACCTTGGTTCTCAAAAACTGAGGGAAATACTTACGCTACTTTGCTGCATCACCCTTTCCTCTTCAAGGAAAACCAATGCAGTGCTCAAGAGATAGCAAGAAGGATTTCTGGCGCCGTTTCCGGGGAGTTCTTCACTCAAGTCAAGACATACCGAGTACCCATCACAAACTTATCTCCCTCGCATTACATTATTTGCCATTTGTCTCTCATTTTCCTCTCCCCCACTTCACCCTTGCCGTTTTATTCGCCCTCTCTTTCCCAATCTCCTCTCTCTTTCGCTTGCCTTTTTGTGTGCTTGTGTGTTGGATTGTTTGTCACAATGGCGCAAGATAATACCAAATTGTGTGACTTTTCCAATACCAATAATAATGATTTCCTTAGCACTCCGATTGCTCCTCTTAATGATGTTGAATCTTGTGAAATCAATGATGCTTTGGTGAATCTTGTTATGAAAGATCAATTCTCTGGCCTTCCTAGTGAATATGCCGCTACTCATCTAAACAACTTTGTTGATTTATGTGATATGCAAAAGAAGAAAGATACGGATAATGATATTGTTAAATTGGAGTTATTTCCGTTTTCACTTAGAGATCGTGCTAAAACTTGGTTTTCGTCTTTGCCTAAGAATAGTATTGATTCATGGAATAAGTGCAAAGATGCTTTTATCTCTAAGTATTTTCCTCCCACTAATATCATCTCTCTTAGGAACGATATTATGAATTTTAAACAACTTGATCATGAGCATGTTGCCCAATCTCGGGAAAGAATGAAATTGATGATTCTCAATTGCCCTACTCATGGTTTGAACTTATGGATGATCATACAAAACTTTTATGCCAGATTGAATTTTGCTTCTAGAAATCTTTTAGATTCGGCCGCGGGAGGCACTTTTATGGAAATCACCTTAGGAGAAGCTACTAAACTCCTTGATAACATTATGGCTAATTATTCTCAATGGCACACCGAAAGATCTACTAGTAAAAAAGTGCATCTTATATAAGAAATTAATGTTTTGAGTGGAAAGATGGATGAACTTATGAAATTGTTTGCTACTAAGAGTGCTCCTATTGATCCTAATGATATGCCTTTGTCTACTTTGATTGAGAATAATAATGAATCTATGGATGTGAATTTTGTTGGTAGGAATAATTTTGGTAACAATGCTTATAGAGGAAACTTTAATACTAGATCGTTTCCTAGTAATTCCTCTAATAATTATGGTAATTCCTACAACAACTCTTATGGAAGTTTTAATAAGATGCCCTCTGATTTTGAGAATAGCGTTAAAGAATTTATGATCTCTCAAAAGAATTTTAATGCTTTGCTTGAAGAAAAATTGCTTAAAGTTGATGAGTTGGCTAGGAACATTGATAGACTTTCGCTTGATGTTGATTCTTTGAAACTTATATCTATTCCTCCTAAGCATGATAACAATGAGTCTCTCAAAGCTATGAGAATTTTCATTGATGAGTGCAAAGAAAGAACCGCTAGGTTCCGTGCTAAGAAAGATTGCTTTGTAAAAGCGTGTTCTTCTAGTTTTCATGAAAACAATGATGAAGATCTAAAAGTTATTGATGTGTCCCCTATTAAATCTTTGTTTTGCAATATGAATCTTGATAATGATGGGACTGGAGATGACTCAACTTTAGTTAAAAGGCGTCCCAATGGTTCGGAGTTTTTAGATCTTGATGCTAAATTTGGTAAAAGTGGGATTGGAGAGGTCAAGACTTTACATAGCATTGAACCCACTATTATGGATTTCAAGGAATTTAATTATGATAATTGTTCCTTAATAGATTGTATTTCCTTGTTGCAATCCGTGTTGAATTCTCCTCATGCTTATAGTCAAAATAAAGCTTTTACCAAACATATTGTCGATGCCTTGATGCAATCTTATGAGGAAAAACTTAATTTGGAAGTTTCTATACCTAGAAAACTTTATGATGAGTGGGAACCTACTATAAAGATTAAAATTAAAGATCATGAGTGCTATGCTTTGTGTGATTTGGGTGCTAGTGTTTCCACGATTTTTAAAATTTTATGTGATGTGCTAGGTTTCCATGATTTAGATGATTGCCCTTTAAACTTGCACCTTGCGGACTCCACTATTAAGAAACCTATGTGAAGGATCAATGATGTCCTTATTGCTGCAAATAGGAATTATGTGCCCGTAGATTTTATCGTTCTTGATATAGATTGCAATCTTTCATGCCCTGTTATTCTTGGTAGACCTTTCCTTAGAACGATTGGTGCAATTATTGATATAAAGGAAGGGAATATTAGATTCCAATTTCCATTAAGGAAAGGCATGGAACACTTTCCAAGAAAGAAAGTTAAATTACCTTATGAATCTATCATGCGAGCTACTTATGAATTGAATGCCAAAGATGGCACTACTTAGATCTATTCTCGCTTTTATGCCTAGCTAGGGGCGTTAAATGATAGCGCTAGTTGGGAGGCAACCCAATTTTATTTTTGTTTCTTGCTTTTTGCTTCTGTTTAGTAATAAATATTTCATCTAGCTTCTGTTTAGATGTGTTTTCATGTTTTAATTAGTGTTTGTGCCAAGTAGAACCTATAGGATAACCTACGGTGATAGTTAATTTGATTCTGCTGAAAAACAGAAACTTTTGCGCGCACGAAAATAATTTTAGTAAATCACAGAAACGTGATTTTGCGTTGATTATTTTTTCTGTACATCAATAGACAAATTTACCAGGACTTCCTATTTTGGTAGGAGTTTTAGAGTTCCATAAGCATTCGAAAGTTACAGATTGCTACAGACTATTCTGTTTTTGACAGATTCTGTTTTTGTGTGTTGTTTGCTTATTTTGATGCATCTATGGCTAGTATCGGGGGGTATGAACCATAGATAAGTTGGAATACAGTAGGTTTAACACCAATATAAATAAAGAATGAGTTCATTACAGTACCTTATGTGGTGGTTTTTCTTTCTTGCACTAACGGAGCTTATGAGATTTCCTGTTGAGTTTTGTGTTGTGAAGTTTTCAAGTTTTGGGAAAAGATTTGATGGACTATGGAATAAGGAGTGGCAAGAGCCTAAGCTTGGGTATGCCCATGGCACCCCAAGATATTCAAGGACAACCAAAATCCTAAGCTAGGGGATGCCCCGGAAGGCATCCCCTCTTTCGTCTTCGTCTATCGGTAACTTTACTTGGAGCTATATTTTTATTCGCCACATGATATGTGTTTTGCTTGGAGCGTCTTGTATGATATGAGTCTTTTCTTTTTATATTACCACAATCATCCTTGCTGTACACACCTTTTGGTAGAGACACACTTGATTTGGAATTTATTAGAATACTCTATGTGTTTCACTTATATCTTTTGAGCTAGATAGTTTTGCTCTAGTGCTTCACTTATATCTTTTAGAGCACGGCGGTGGCTTTATTTTGTAGAAATTGTTGATCTCTCATGCTTCACTTATATCATTTTGGGAGTCTTTTATAACAGAATAGTATTTGCTATGGTTATAAATTTGGTCCTAGAATGATGAGCATCCAAGTTGGATATAATAAAAACTATCATAGAAAGTGCATTAAACACTATAATCAGTTTGATGCTTGATAATTGTTTTGAGATATAAAGGTGGTAATGTTAGAGTCATGCTAGTTGGGTAATTATGAAATTGAGAAATACTTGTGTTGGAGTTGGCATGTCCCGTAGCATGCATGTATGGTAAAAGTTATGTGACAAATTTGTTGCATGGGGTGCTCTTTTAATTGTCTTCCTTATGAGTAGAGGTCGGGATCGCGCGATGGTTAATCCTACCAACCCTTCCCCTAGGAGCATGCTTAGTAGTACATTGCTTCGAGGGCAAGTAGACTTTTGCAATAAGTATATGAGTTCTTTATGACTAATGTGAGTCCATGGATTATACGCACTCTCACCCTTCCACCATTGCTAGCCTCTATTATACCGCGCAACTTTCGCTGGTATCATGCACCCACCATTTACCTTCCTCAAAACAGCCACCATACCTACCTATTATGGCATTTCCATAGCCATTCCAAGATATATTGCCATGCAACTTTCCACCGTTCCGTTTATTATGACACGCCTCATCATTGTCATATTGCTCTTTGCATGATCATGTAGTTGACATCGTATTTGTGGCAAGGGCACCTTCATAATTTTTCATACATGTCACTCTTGATTCATTGCATATCCCGGTACACCGCCGGAGGCATTCACGTATAGTCATATTTTGTTCTAAGTTTTGAGTTGTAATTCTTGAGTTGTATATCCCGGCCCCTCCGCGAATCAGGAGCCGCCACATGTCCCCACGCCTCTCCCTCCGCCGCGGCCCGCGGCAGCCCGCAGTCGGCCCGCCCGGGCTAGCTCTGGGCCGCATGCGCCCGCGTCGCCGCCGCCGAAGCGCTCGCCCGCTCCGCCTCTGACCTCGCCGGACCCAGCCGCCTTGCCTCTCCACCGCCGCCTCGCGCCTCCCGCCAGCGACCCCGGCAGCCGCGCCGGCGAGCGCCACCGCCAGGCCGGAGCCCAGCCTCCTCCTCTCTACCTTCTCCTCCTCCACTTCTCCCACTCACCCCGCCGGCCCCTTCCTCCTGCAGGTGACCACCGCCGCCAAAGGAGCGCCGCCGCCCGCGGGACCTCGACCCCGACGCCTAGTCACCGGATCCGGCCTCCCCACCATCGGATCCGGAAGCCCCGCCGCCGATCCGCCCGTTCCCGGCCTCGGTGGCTGTCCCGGCCTCGCCCTGCTCCCCGCCGGCGTTCGCCTCCGGCCGCCGCCGTCGTCCCTGCCTCCCTGATCGGGTCGGGATAAGGAGGACGGGATCCCCTCGCGTGGGCCCCGTCCGGCCCAGGCCACGCCCCGGCCCGATCCCTCCTCGGCCTGCTTCCCCTCCAGCTGGTCCTCGGCCCACATGGTGAGCCAACTGCTAGATCCCGCCCGTGCGCTATTTAATATATCGCGCCCGCTCATTTTTTTCCAGAAAGCTGCCGTCCCAGATTTTGCATATTATGTGTTCATATTGTGTGCCTTGTAACTTCATGCATACTGCTCCGCTTTATGTGTATAATATGTCAAAATCTTCATTGTGAGATGCTCTACATTTCATTCCACTGAGACATGCTTGGTTGAGTTCATCTTGAGGCCTTAATCATCGTTGCAAGTGTGCTATATGATGTTAACTGCTGTCTGTTAACAGAACTTGGTGATTTGTCTTTTTCATTGCATTTAGTGTGTGCGGATGAGCTTGATGTCTACATGGATTTTGAGCTACATCATGCCATCTTTAGAGTGGTGCAAGTATTGTATTTTTAGGAGCTCTGTGATGATTAGAACAAGCATGCAAACTAGGCTCCATGATGTTGCTGTTTTCAGACTGTTTTTGCCAAGTCCTTTTCCTATTACATTTTGTTGCTATGTTGCCATGCTGCTACCATGAGTTCCATGCATGATCTGGAGATGTTCAGTAAAGATGTTTTGTTCTACATGTCGTACTCTATCCATCCATGCCCTTGCTTGAAATTATGGCTTGCTGTAGATAGTTGTTATCATGTTCCAAAGTTGCTAAATAATGTTGCTGTCAGCCTATTAACATGAAGTTCAGTTTTGCCATGTGTTTTGCTAGTGATGCATGCACCCCATGACTATGTTATTTCCATGTTTAGCTCCATAAATGTGTCTTCTTACTTTTGGTCACCTTTTCATGCCATGTCTTGCTCTATGGTGAGCTGTACAAGCTCACCAGTATGCCTACTTATCGTTATTTTCACCAAGTCTGAATCGGTCATCTTACTTGCCATGTTTGCATGGATGCTAACATGTTTTCTGTTGATCTTCGGAATAAGTTTAGTAAGGAAGTGTTGTTTAGTGCTTTTAGTAATAGCATGCCATGCTTAAGTTTGCCATGATATCTTGCTGTAACTTGTAGTTTGCTAGCTCTAAACATTGCAACCTGATGTTATTTCTGTCATGTCCAGTAAATTTCTACTAAGTCTGTGAAACTGTTATTATTTGCAATCTTGCCATGTCCTTTTGAGCATGTTCTATTGGTTTATGGAGATATCTCAGTGTTCATGTTTTGTTAAGCTTCATTTTTACATCACGCCCATGCCTTTTGTCGTGGATTAGTCACGGCAGATGCCCTTGTGAAAGGACTTAGTCGTGGAGCCATCGCAACTAGGAAGCTTAAAGGGGTTAAAGCGGGACAAAGGACACGAGGGTTATACTGGTTCGGCCCCTTACGGTGAAGGTAAAAGCTTACTCCAGTTGAGGTGGAATTACTAGGGTTTCGATGATCAGGGAGCGAATCCGCTATGCCTGGCTACCGATTTGATGTTACTTGCCTTAAGCCGCCGGCGGGTCATCCCCTTATATACACGGGTTGACGCCCCGCGGCCTACAGAGTCCCGGCCGGCTTATAAACAGTATCCGGCTCGGTAACTAGTTAATCTTGCCTTACAACACAAGTCATGCCATTACGGCGGTTTATCACTACGGGCCTTAAGTCGCCTACGGGCTTCAGGCCCTTTATTGAACCGCCATCTTCAAGCTTGATATTGGGCTTCATATAATGAATTGCTATAGCGTAACCCGGCCCCTCCGGGGCGGGTTACACCAGTAGTTACATCCCCAACATTAGGCCCCAGATTGATTTGAACCGGTTCATGTCAATCTTCAATACTTTAAGAAAAACCTTCTGGCTTCTGTCTATGCAAAAGTTATAACCCGCCACGACGTCATCTTCCGGATTCATGATAACCCGCCATGACATCATCTTCCATTAAATTCATTTTTATTCTTTCATATCTCAATGGATCATTATCTTAATGACCATCCCGAAAATCGAGGCGTCGGAGTAGCTGGATATCCCTGTCTGGCCTCCTCGTTTCTCGCGCCCTCTTTGTCAGTCTTTCCTTATAAATAAGCACGACCTTTAGGTCTTTCTTCATTCTCCCCCTTTCTGTCATCTTCTTCCTCTCACAACTCCGCTGCTGCTCGAGCTCCGCCGCTGCAGCCGCAGCAGAGCACCTCATCTTCGTCGATCTTAGCCGCTGCATCAGCCGGAATCGACCAGAGAACGGCGGCGATCCTCCGCAGTAGATCTACAGCCGTAAGTCTTCACCTTCCCGCACTTCAGATCTGCATTTAGGGTTTTCAAGTTCTTCCGTGTTCTTCATGGTCCAATACAGTTTCTTTGTAGTTCCTCCAGCGCGGCTTTATTTGATCCAAAAGTAGTATGGAACTCATGCGGTAGTTGCTTCGCATCCATTTTCAATACTAGCAGATCCCTTTTGCTTGTAAAAAGACCTCATTAGAGCTCACGAACTCATCTGTACTAGTTTTTAGGTCTAGAATATTTTCTTTTCTGAACCACCGTTTGATCCGAAATAGCAACTACAACCTATGAAACCTGCTTGTGCGATACTTAGGCAAAAAATTGTATCCATTACCCATGACGGCTCTTACCGCCGGCTTAACGAGGCAATGCTCAATGAATGATCCTGATCACTCATAGTGGATTTAAATAATTTAATTGCTACTGTTTCCCATGGCGGCTTAAACAATCTGACACAATTAGCCATATATCATTAGGCCCCTTCGTAAGCCACCATCTTGAATATGAATTGAAGTATTTTCTCCGGCTTAAATTTGAACCGGAAATTTTTATTTTGTCATAGGCTTCCATCCTTCATAATGCCGGCCAAGGCTCCCAAAGCACCCATCACATGCAACTGGGTTAAATCCACCGTCACTGATAGCATCTTAGACGGTTTTGTGAAGAGTGGTCATCTGCCGAAGAAAGAGATGTTGTCTTATCGAGCTCCTGACCCGTCAGAAGAAAAACCTCAACCCAAGGATGGGGAAGTTGTCATTTTTACTGATCACATGAGCCGGGGCTTTGCTCCACCCGGCTCAAAAAATTTCAGAGACGTCTTACACTTTTTTGACCTGCGGCCTCAAGACATCGGACCCAATTCCGTGTCAAACATCTGCAATTTCCAAGTATTCTGTGAGGTGTACCTTGGAGAAGAACCCAGCATACTACTCTTTAGAGAGTTATTTTATCTAAACCGTCAAAACGAATGTGCCCACGGGCCCAGTTTGGAACTTGGCGGGATCTCAATCCAGCGACATAGAGACTGCCTCTTCCCTTATGCCGAGCCGCCGAGTCACCCTAAAGATTGGAACCAGACTTGGTTCTACTGTCAAGACACTTCTCTGGCTGATGAGAACCCCTTGCCCGGCTTTCGCGCCCTGCTCCTGGAGTCAACTCACCCTTTACCAGATAAATTATCTCTGGCTGAACGTCAAACACTTGCTCCCACTATCAACAAGATCAAAGCTCTTCTGCGAACGGCCTAAACGGCATTGACTTGCTCCTGGTTTGGATTTCCTGGCGGGTGATTCCCTTGAGCCGCCGCCCCGGCTTGATGTGTGATTACACAGGCCAGAAAAATGATCCTCTACGGCACAGTCCTGACGACTTACCTGAGGATGTCGTTGATGACATGACCAAGTCCCTTCTGAATGAGAGCCTCGCAGATTGCGGGAAAGCGGGCTTAAGTCCTTTCTGCAAGGCTAACCCGGCTCCAGCGGTAAACCATTAACTTGAGCATCTTACTTTCCATTTTCACAATTTCATCTTTACTCAAAAACTCTTGCTATATTTTACAGGCTGGTGATAAATTCTGGAAGGTCAAGTATGACCATGAGGCTGTAAAGAAGGCCAGAAAGGCCAAGAAAGCCGCCCGAAAAGCCACTGCCCGTAAGAAGGGGAACAAACCTAGCGCCTCGGAAATGTTTCATCTGGATGATACCTCCGAATCAGAGGTAAATCTTGACTCTTTAGGCTCCTTCTTTAACCATCTTATTGACACTGATTATCAGCAGGAGGATACAGGAGCAAGTCATGCAGTAACTGAAGAGGTAACTATAATTTCCTCCGACTCCGAGCCTTTGCCGAGACAGGAAGTCTGAAGGGTAACCCGGAAAGTAAGATTTTCACATCCTTTAGCTTATCAAGATCCTCAATTTCTTTTGAAGCAACAGATTCACGAGAGTCGGAGGCAGACCCGGACCAGTAAAGATGCGGACCTCTCCTCTGGCTTACCCGATGCAACAAGAAAACGTCGGGCTGAGGTTATCTCTGATTTATATTCTTTGTATCGTTTGGCGGGTTTCACTCGTCAACCACTCAATTCTTCTGACTCAAACTATCAGGGAACTTCACCTTCCTCCGACGAATCAATGCAGTCCAGCATGCAGGCTTTCAAAACCGCTCCAGGGTAATGATAATCTGTTTATCTTGTGCTTATCTTACTCATTTTTTTGTACTAACCCTTTAATTTTCAGTGTACAAGTAAAGCCCAACAAGAGGATGAAGAAAAGTAAGCCGGCCGAAGAGCCAGTCTTTGCTGAACCGGAGCTCAGAGCGGCTGCTCCTGATACTTCCGCTCATGAGCCACCGCCTGAACCAGCCCATGACACTCCAACTCTCACCACTGATCCGCTCGTCGAACAAGCCATGGAAGATTCTGAAAATCCGGAGAACCCTAGCCCGGCCAAGGCGGATGACCCGGACGCCAAAATCATCCGGACTGACTTCGTTGAACCGGGAAGACCCACCGCGCTGGCCAAGTGCTCCGCCAAAGAAGAACTTCTGGAACGTCGCAAAACCCGGCTGGATGTCACTGATTATGCTCATCTGGGTATTGGAGAAATCGTCTCTGGTTATGTTAACCAAGTGCGCAACAGCCGGGATCTGGAAGTTGATATGGTGAAACAAATACACCAAAAATCTGAGGTATAACTCTTGTTGCTTGTTCCTTAGTTATCCTTACTAGGCCAGCCCCCAAGTCTATTATGATGAAATATGTTATAGACTTTTCATCAGCTTAATAATCACTGTAAGAAAACCGGCTTATCCGGTAGCACCCAAGGGCCGGCTTAGACAGCATAGTTGAACCGGTCTTCACCGTATTTTAACCAAGTACTTGAACAGCAATATGCATTAGCCCCCAAGTGACAAGTATCTTTGCTTGCAAAGTGCTTGGGACTTTATTTCCATGAACCGCCACTGTAATTAGAGCTCTTTAGCATACATTAGCCCCCAGGTGCCAACTATCTTTGCTTGCAAAGTGCTTGGGACTTAATGTTGCATTATGATAATCCTAACTGTAACCTGGAATTTATACAGGCCGCCATTAAGCAATTTGAATCGGAGATCTCCGACTTGAAGAATCGCCTGAAAACTCAAGAAATTGAAACCCAAAAGGCGAATTCCAAGTTTGAAGTCAGTATATCCGCACAAGAGAAATTGAAAAAGAAGTTTGAGGCAGAAAGAAAGGCCTGGGCGGATGAAAAGACCGCTTTACTCAACCGGGCTGAACAAGCGGAGGCCACTCTTGCAGAAACAACCGCCGAGCTATCCGGCTTAAAACGCCATATATCTCAGATGGTCTCAGCAATCTTTGGTAAGTTATTCTATAAGTGTTAGCTAGCTTGAATCTTTTTCAACAAACATCTCAATTGTCCTTAGCTCACCTGACCTTGTAATCGAGGCTCCAGGAGTGCCAATCTCAACCAGAACATCCTGACAAAACTGAAGGCCGTTTATACCCTGGTGGAACAACTCTACACTGGGTCACAACGCGCCTTAGCCATCGTGGCTCTGTCAAATGAAGTTCCCACTCATCTGGCGGATGTGCTAAGGCGGCTTGCCGTGCTACCTCAACGTTTCCAGGAATTGAGACGAGCTTCTGCGAGAGCCGGAGCCATAGCTGCTTTAAGCCGGGCCAAGGCGTGGCTACCGGAGCTAGACCCGGCCGACATCGCCCTTGGGTATCCCAGTTTGAAGGAGGACGGCACCCCATTTGACCAGAAGGATTTCGCCGCTTGCGTGAAGGACGTACATCCTGTGGCCACTCTAATCGGTAATGATACGGATCTTACCAAATACCAACCGGGTTATGACGCCGATAATCAGAGAATTCCAACACCACATTATGAGGCAATCAGTCTGATCCCTCCCCCTCGTAAGCATACTTTCGCCCCTGAAGTTGATCCGGCCAGGTTAATTGATGATGAAGCTGAATTTGAAGCCTTGAGTGGCATTGACTGGAAATCATCAACTTTCCAGGACAGGGAAATAGCCGGAGGAGTGGAAAGGGATGAACCGGAAGCGTCAGCCCAACAACACCTTTGATCCCTCAGGCGGCTCATATTTATGTCTTGATAAAAAACAATGCTTCACTATTTGGACTTGGGGAGTCATGTAATAGAGTAGGAAAACACTTATTTTTGCCGTGCCATCGCGCACCTGTGTGGCGCTCAACACTGCTTAAGCCACCATCTTATATTCCCCTGTTTTATGCTGATCCTCTTCTTTCGTTATGTTTAAAGGTCTGCCTTTAACTGTCCTGCATAGAGAACAAATTACAAGTCCCTTGGCGGCTTACCGCATAGAGGGTCATATATTTTACATATAACCCGGAGTCAAAATCATAAAAAGCCGGTTCTCAATTATATCTTTGAGACAACCACAACAGCATACCTGTGACCCTTCGATTATACTTCCGGCTTATGTGACCCGAACAATGAGGGTGAGAACCCAACTCTGTAATACGATGTTTATTATATGCGATCATCTTTATTGATCAAGGTTAAGCCGGTGGAATAGGAACCACCCTTGAACACTTTAGACATGATCAAAAGAACTTCAAATGGAATCCAAAAATTGTTTACAAGAAAAGACTTCAATAAATTTGGAGGCTTCCGATTCGAATACGACCAGAAAACCATCCCAAAGGGGTTAAGCTAAGATTTGAATACGATCATATAGCCCCCAATGGCTTTGGCATTGCCGATCAAGAGGGTACCGACAGCTATGTTCTCTTTGGTTCGAATACGACCTATGTTTGAACAGGAAGCCCCCAAATGACCTTGAGAGTTGTTTAACGACGCTGATTCGGATACGATCCACGTCAGTTCTCAAAGGTGGTTGAGCTATGGTTCAAATATGACCAAGAAACTCCCCAATGAGCTCGGCAGTGTGCCGATCAAAAGGGTATCGACAGCTATGTTCTCTTTGGTTTGAATACGACCTATGTTTGAACAGGAAGCCCCCTAGTGATCATAATTTTTAGCGGCTAGATTCGAATACGATCGTAAGCCGGATCAGCCCCCAAGTGATCATGTGATATCATAATGAAAATAACAATGATACATTTAGCTTTGAGGGGAAAAAGGACAGAGGTCCTTCTTTATTATTTATCATAATATATACATTGTCACGGAAGTATGTACATTATGAGAGCCGGTGGCTCAAGTGTAATAAGGCTGAAGCTGAGCTATATTCCACGGCCGGCGGGTCTCCTCCTTCGACTTACGTGAATCTTTGTGTTCTCGAACATCGATGAGGTAGTATGACCCGTTGTGCAAGTTCTTGCTGACCACAAAGGGCCCTTCCCAAGGTGGGGATAACTTGTGTGCATCTGTTTGATCCTGGATGAGCCAGAGCACCAAGTCACCTTCCTGAAAGGTTCTGGACTTAACCCGGGGGCTGTGATAGCGGCGCAGGTCTTGTTGGTAAATCGCCGAGCGATCTGCTGCTATGTCACGCTGTTCATCCAACAAGTCAAGAGCATCCTGACGCGCTTGTTCATTGTCCGTCTCAACATAAGCCGCCACACGAGGTGAGTCATGACGGATGTCGCTAGGGAGAACCGCCTCTGCTCCGTAAACCATGAAGATAGGCGTATAACCCGTAGACCTATTAGGAGTAGTATTCATGCTCCATATCACAGAGGGTAACTCCTCCACCCAACAACCCGGCGTCTGCTGCAAAGGGACCAAAAGTCGGGGCTTGATGCCTTTCAAGATTTCCTAATTGGCTCTCTCAACTTGACCATTGGATTGGGGGTGAGCCACTGATGAAACATCAAGTCGAATATGCTCTCGTTGACAAAATTCTTCCATGGCGCCTTTAGACAGATTGGTACCATTGTCAGTTATAATGCTGTGTGGAAAACCAAAGCGAAATATCAACTTTTTCATGAACTGAACCGCCGTGGCTGCATCACACTTACGAACTGGCTCTGCCTCAACCCACTTTGTGAACTTGTCAACCGCCACCAAGAGGTGGGTCTTCTTATCCTTGGACCTTTTGAATGGTCCAACCATATCAAGCCCCCAGTCTGCAAACGGCCAGGTGATTGGAATCATCCTCAACTCTTGAGCCGGCACGTGAGCACGTTTTGAGAACTTCTGACAACCGTCACATTTACTGACTAAATCCTCTGCATCAGCATGAGCCGTCAGCCAATAAAAACCGTGACGAAAAGCTTTGGCCACAAGGGATTTTGAGCCGGCATGATGGCCACAATCCTCCTCGTGAATCTCTCGTAAAATTTCTTGCCCTTCCTCAGGGGAAACACAACGCTGAAAAGCCCCAACGACACTGCGATGATGCAACTCGCCATTGGCAATGATCATTGACTTAGACCGCCGGGTTATTTGTCCGGCCAAAATTTCATCCTCAGGCAATTCTCCCCGGGTCATGTAAGCCAAGTATGGCACTGTCCAATCTGGGTTAACATGAAGAGCTGCCACCAACTGTGCTTCAGGGTCCGGAATAGCCAAGTCATCCTCTGTAGGTAACTTGACAGAAGGGTTATGCAGAATACCCAAGAAAGTATTAGGCGGCACCGGCTTTTACTGAGAGCCCAGCCGGCTTAAGGCATCAGCCGCCTCGTTCTTTCTGTGGTCAATGTGCTCTACTTGGTAACCCTGAAAATGTCCGGCAATGGCATCAACTTCACGGTGATAAGCCGCCATGAGGGGGTCCTTGGAATCCCACTTGCCTAATACTTGTTGGGCCACCAAATCTGAGTCGCCAAAGCACCTTACCCAGCATAAGCTCATCTCCTTAGCCATCCGAAGACCATGGAGCAAGGCCTCGTACTCAGCTGCATTGTTAGTACAGGGAAACATCAACCGTAGTACATAACAAAATTTGTCACCTCGAGGGGAAGCTAACACGACTCCAGCCCCCGAGCCCTCCAATTGCCTGGACCCGTCGAAGTGAATAGTCCAGTATGTGTTATCCGGTTTCTCTTCAGGCATCTGTAGCTCTGTCCAATCGTTGATGAAATCTACCAATGCTTGTGATTTGATAGCCGTGTGTGGCACATACTTTAGACCATGAGGCCCAAGTTCAATGGCCCACTTAGCGACTCTTCCTGTGGCTTGTCTGTTTTGGATGATATCTCCTAAAGGAGCAGAACTAACCACAGTGATAGGCTGGCCCTGGAAATATTGTTAAGCTTCCGGCTTGCCATGAATACCCCATAAACAAGCTTCTGCCAATGTGGATACCGTTGC
Source organism: Aegilops tauschii subsp. strangulata (assembly GCF_002575655.3). Classification (NCBI taxonomy): domain Eukaryota; kingdom Viridiplantae; phylum Streptophyta; class Magnoliopsida; order Poales; family Poaceae; genus Aegilops; species Aegilops tauschii. The sequence continues at coordinate 76,266,540 of NC_053041.3, forward strand.
CTGGACTCAATAAGTACTTCGTTGACGTAGTAAACCGGCCGCTGAACCGGATGTTCCTTACCCGCCTCCATGCGCTCCACCACGATGGCCACATTGACGGCTCGTGTGTTAGCGGCTACATACAATAATAAGGGCTCCTTATCAACAGGAGTAGCAAGAACTGGCGGTTCAGCTAACTGCCTTTTCAAATCTTCAAAGGCGGTGTTGGCAGCATCACTCCAGACAAAGTCATCTGTTTTCTTCATCATCTGATACAACGGTATGGCCTTTTCACCGAACCGGCTTATAAATCGACTTAAAGCAGCGATCCGACCCGCCAGACGCTGGACGCCATTTATACACGCCGGCTTAGCCAGAGAGGTGATTGCCTTGATCTTCTCCGGGTTAGCTTCAATGCCTCTATGAGAAACCAGAAAACCCAAGAGCTTGCCTACAGGAACACCAATAACACACTTGGCCGGGTTAAGCATCATCTTGTAGACCCGGAGATTACCAAAGGTCTCCCTCAGATCGTCTATCAAGGTCTCCTTCTCTCTGGATTTTACCACAATATCATCCACATAGGCATGAACGTTGCGCCCAATCTGATTATGAAGACAATTCTGTACGCACCGCCGGTAAGTCGCCTGGGCGCTCTTGAGCCCAAACGGCATAGACACATAACAGAAGGCTCCAAAAGGGGTAATGAACACCGTCTTCTCTTGGTCCTTAACTGCCATTTTGGTCTGATGGTATCCAGAGTAAGCATCCAAAAAACTCAAACGGGGGAGAGCAAAAGGATCAGCCAGACAAGCCTTGTTTAAATCCGTATAATCCAAACACAGACGCCAGGTGTCGTTCTTCTTGAGCACGAGCACCGAGTTAGCTAGCCATTCTGGATGAAAGACTTCAACGACGAACCCGGCCGCCAAGAGCCGGGCTACTTCCTCACCAATGGCTTTCCGCCTCTCCTCATTAAACCGCCGGAGAAATTGCTTGATTTGCTTAAATTTTGGATCAATATTAAGAGTGTGCTCAGCGAGTTCTCTCGGTACACCCGGCATGTCAGAAGGTTTCCATGCAAAGATGTCCCGGTTCTCACGGATGAACTCGATGAGCGTGCTTTCCTATTTAGGATCCAGATTGGCACTGATGCTGAACTGCTTAGATGAGTCGCCTGGCACAAAGTCAATAAGCTTAGTCTCATCAGACGACTTAAATTTCATTACCGGCTCATGCTCCGTGGTCGGCTTTTTCAAAGACGTCATATCTGCCGGGTCAACATTATCCTTGTAAAACTTTAATTCCTCTGTCGCACAAATAGATTCAGCGTAAGCAGCGTCACCTTCCTCGCACTCCAAGGCTATCTTTCGGCTGCCATGAACCGTAATGGTCCCATTGTGACCCGGCATCTTGAGCTGCAAATATACGTAACACGGCCGTGCCATAAACTTTGCGTAAGCCGGCCGCCCAAATAAAGCATGGTACGGGCTTCTGATTTTGACCACCTCAAAAGTCAGTTTTTCCGCCATGTAGTTGTACTCATCTCCAAAGGCTACTTCCAGCTCGATCTTACCAACTGGATACGCCGACTTACCGGGCACCGCACCATGGAAAACAGTATTGGACTGGTTGAGGCTTTTATCAGTTAATCCCATACGACGGAAGGTCTCATAATAGAGGATGTTGATGCTACTACCTCCGTCCATGAGTACCTTAGTGAATTTATACCCACCGACTTGAGGAGCCACCACCAAGGCCAGGTGACCTGGATTATCAACCCGGGGAGGGTGATCTTCCCTACTCCATACAATCGGCTGCTCAGACCATCGCAAGTAACGTGGAACTGCCGGATCAACAGCGTTCACAGCCCTCTTATGAAGCTTCTGGTCTCGCTTGCACAAACTGGTAGTAAACACATGATACTGTCCACTGTTGAGCTGCTTTGGATGGGTCTGGTATCCCCCCTGCTGCTGCTGCTGATAACCTGGCCAGATTGCTGGTTAAAACCGCCTTGATTACCTTGAGAATTATGAAAATTGGAATTTGAACCGCCGCCCGGGACATGCAAGCCGCCGCCACCTCAGCCGCTGCCCTGCCCATTGTTACCGTTGAACATGTTGGAATTCTTGAAAGCTTTCATGATCGCGCAGTCTTTCCATAGATGAGTGGCCAGCTTCTCCCTAGAGCCATGCCTTGGGCAGGGCTCATTTAACAACTGCTCAAGCGTCGGGCCTGACCCGCCAGACCGGGGAGGTTGTCTCCCCTTACGTCGGTGATTGTTACCCTGCGTGTTGGTGTTGGCCACAAACTCCATACCATCATCAGCCTTACGCTTATTACCTCCTTGACTCGCCGGGTTATGCTGAGGGCCCTTGCCGTTGCCATTCTTCTTTCCCTTCCCTGTCTTTTCCTCATCAGACGTGGGATCCTTGGTACTAAAACAGTCGGCGTACTTGACCAGAGCCTCCATCAGCGTACCCATATCGTTGCAATCGCGCTTGAGCCGCCCAAGCTTCATCTTCAGGGGCGCAAAACGACAATTTTGCTCCAACATTAAGACCGCAGAGCCGGCATCCATCTTATCAGGCGAATGTATTATTTTCTTGACCCGGCGTACCCAATGGGTTGTAGACTCGCCTTCTTGCTTCTTGCAGGTAGTCAAATCCACAATTGACATTGATTGCCTACATGTATCTTTGAAGTTTTGGATGAACCGGGCTTTCAGCTCTGCCCATGACCCGATGGAATTAGGTGGCAGTCCCTTCAATCAAGTGCGGGCAGTCCCATCCAACATCATGGTGAAGTATTTGGCCATCGCCGCTTCGCTGACCTTCAGCAACTCAATAGCCATCTCGTAGCTTTCAATCCATGCTCCGGGCTGTAAATCAGCCGTGTAATTAGGTACCTTCCTAGGTCCTTTGAAATCTGTGGGCAGACGTTCGTTATGGAGAGCCGGCACCAGACAAGGGACACCTCCGGTCCTCGTAGCTATGCCTGCCTCGATAGAAGCCGTCGGATAAACCGGGAAGGGCTGGTAATTTGTCAGCTGAGCCGCCTGCTCCGCCTCTTGACGTGCTCTGTCTTGGCCTACCGCGTTAAAGGCTCCATTATGCGCCGGGCCATGGCCAGCTGGCAAGTCACGGCACCGGACGTTGCTTGAGCCGGCCGCTGAAACCATGTGTTTGCTATAACTTGGGCTCCGGCTTGGACGAGGGGTTGAATGAATCCTGTCCCGGCTATATGAATATGCCTCCTGTTGTGCCAAAGCCGTCCGAAGAAGTTCCCTGACCCTGCGGGTTTCGACCGCCGTTGGAGAGTCACCCTCGACTGGGAGAGCCGCCAGTCGTGCCGCTACAGCGATCATGTTTTCCAACGGATTAGAATAATGACCCGGTGGTATTGGCACATATTGAGGTGGGGCAGTATTCACACGGGGAGGCCCCATCACTTGCGGCTGAACCGGCGTTCCAGCCCCGGGTGCCGTGATTTCTGGCGGGTTACTGGGCCCTGCACCGGGCGTGTTGAAGAGGTTTCGAGGATCATAAGCCAGAGGGAGCCGAGATTGAGCCTTCTGATGCCTCCTTCTCATGACCTCATTGGATGCGTTCTGATCCATCGTGAGGCGGAAAGACTACGCCTGAATCAGCTAAGTCTGGGCGTCCAGAGCCGCCCGTTTTGCAGCCATCCTGATTCCTTCCGCTGCCAGATCTTCCTTGGCTCGTGCTATATCCAGCTTTAACTGTGCCACCTCCGCATCATGTTGAGCTTGATCCGCTGGGACGAACGTGGCGGTTAACAGGGCAGTCATCTTATCCGTGAGATCCATCAGCACATGAGCCGGCGAGTGCACAGGGCCTCCTGCCCCAGCGGCGGAGTTTTGAACAGGTTGTGTGCCGGCCATGAAGATTCCAACCCGGCTTGGCGGCTCAAAAGGGTCCGGAATACTGTCGCCATCGGAACAACCCCCGAGCCTGCCGTCTAGAAGTTGATACAACGAGTCCGTCTCACTTGTGGATGATTCATCATCAGAGCAGATGGCCGTCTCGTCGCTAGATCTAGATCCTTCAGAGAGTCCTCCGTGGATGCATCCCACTAAAGCACGCTTCATGGCGGGCAGAGTCTGGGCGGGTCTCGCACGCTGAGCCGTCTCGATGAGGTCGGTGTAGATGTCCGGCTCAGGGCCCGGCTTGCCGATCTTGCCAATGAAAACGTGGATTCCGCCGAAGGGGACCCGGTACCCGTACTCAATTGAGCCGGCGTCGGGCCCCCAGCCTGCGTCGTCGATGTAGAGCTTGCCGCGACGAGTCTTGGGTCATCCGGCCCACATCGTATCCCTTGAGCCCTTCGAAGCTGCCCTTCAAGAACTCAAATCAACCGTGCGCTGGCCCCACGGTGGGCGCCAACTGTCGTGGAATAGTCACGGCAGATGCCCTTGTGAAAGGACTTAGTCGTGGAGCCATCGCAACTAGGAAGCTTAAAGGGGTTAAAGCGGGACAAAGGACACGAGGGTTATACTGGTTTGGCCCCTTACGGTGAAGGTAAAAGCCTACTCCAGTTGAGGTGGAATTACTAGGGTTTCGATGACCAGGGAGCGAATCCGCTATGCCTGGCTACCGATTTGATGTTACTTGCCTTAAGCCGCTGGCAGGTCATCCCCCTTATATACACGGGTTGACGCCCCGCGGCCTACAGAGTCCGGGCAGGCTTATAAACAGTATCCGGTTCGGTAACTAGTTAATCTGGCCTTACAACACAACTCATGCCATTACGGCGGTTTATCACTACGGGCCTTAAGTCGCCTACGGGCTTCAGGCCCTTTATTGAACCGCCATCTTCAAGCTTGATATTGGGCTTCATATAATGAATTGCTATAGCGTAACCCGGCCCCTCCTGGGCGGGTTACACCAGTAGTTATATCCCCAACACCTTTTGTTTTCATGTTGGTGTGATGTAGAATATTTTCATGATGCTTGCAAGATGCCTAGTTGCTGTTTTGGACAGCTTGTCCTTTAAACTTGTTTTGTGTGTATGTGTTGAACCGTTGGTCTGTTTTGAGTGTGCTCTATATGAAACTTGCTTAGTTTTGCATGTAGTTTGATGTTGCCCTGTTGCAACCATGTTTTGAGAGTGTTTTCTTGATATTTGAATGCATTTTGCATCAATGTCTTGTTTAACTTGTTTTGCTCATATCTTCTAGGCCGTAGCTCCGAACTAAATGAACATTATATGAAACTTGACTAGAATTTCATGTAGATCATCTTGGTGCATCTTAACTTGCTATCTAATAACTTGAACATAAGGTTTATTCAGATCTGGACCAATTTCGAAATTTGCATATGAGGACTTACCGGATTTGTATATGTTGTTTCCGGCCTCATTTAAACTTGCTTTGATGTGTTGCTCTTGTATTCATCATCTTTTGCCATGAGTAGCATCATATAGCCTTGTCATGCATCATGGTTGGTTGTGCATCATGTCATGTTTATGTGTTGTGTGTTTACCTTGTTGTTTGCTTCTTTTCGGTTGTGCTCCTTCTCGTTAGTTCCTGTTTCGTTGCGATCGTGAGGATTCGTTCGTCTACGCTTGGTTCGTCTTCGTGGCTTCATCTTCTTCATGGACTCATTCTTCTTCCTAGCGGGATTTCAGGCAAGATGGCCGTTACCCTGGATCTCACTACTATCATTTCTATGCTAGTTCCTTTGTTCTATCGCTATGATGCGCTACCTATCACTTGTTTATCAAGCCTCCCAAATTTCCATGATAGCCTCTAACCTTTTTCACCCTTCCTAGAAAACCGTTGTTTGGCTATGTTACCGCTTTTGCTCAGCCCCTCTTATAGCGTTGCTAGTTGCAGCTGAAGATGAAGTTTGTTCCATGTTGGGACATGGATATTGTTGGGATATCACAATATATCTTATTTTAATTAATGCATCTATATACTTGGTAAAGGGTGGAAGGCTCGGCCTTATGCCTGGTGTTTTGTTCCACTCTTGCCGCCCTAGTTTCCGTCATACCGGTGTTATGTTCCTTGATTTTGCGTTCCTTACGCGGTTGGGTGTTATGGGAACCCCTTGACAGTTCGCCTTGAATAAAACTCCTCCAGCAAGGCCCAACCTTAGTTTTAGCATTTGCCTACCTAAGCCTTTTTCCCTTGGGTTCCGCGGACTCAAGGGTCATCTTTATTTTAAACACCTGAGACAGTGCTCCTCCGAGTGCTGGTCCAAACCGAGCGATGACCGGCGCCCCCTGGGCAACCAGGGCCTATGCCAACCCGACGTCTGGCTCGTCCGGTGTGCCCTGAGAATGAGATATGTGTAGATCCTATCAGGATTTGCCGGCACAGCGGGCGGTCTTGCTGGTCTTGTTTTACCATTGTCGAAATGTCTTGTAACCGGGATTCCGAGGCTGACCGGGTCTTCCCGGGAGAAGGAATATCCTTCGTTGACCGTGAGAGCTTGTGATGGGCTAAGTTGGGACACCCCTGCAGGGTATAAACTTTCGAAAGCCGTGCCCGCAGTTATGTGGCAGACGGGAATTTTTTAATGTCCGGTTGTAGAGAACTTGACACTTGACTTAATTAAAACGCATCAACCGCGTGTGTAGCCATGATGGTCTCTTTTCGGTGGAGTCCGGGAAGTGAACACAGTTTGGGTTATGTTTGAACGTAAGTAGTTTCAGGATCACTTCTAGCTTCTCGTCCATTGCATTGCTTCTCTTCTCGCTCTTATTTGCGTATGTTAGCCACCATATATGCATAGTCGCAGCTGCAACATCACCACTTATCCTTTCATTTCCCATTAAGCTTTGCTAGTCTTGATACCCATGGTAATGGGATTGCTGAGTCCTCGTGGCTCACAGATTACTACAACAACAGTTGCAGGTACAGGTTTTTGCGATGATCATGACGCGAGAGCGTTGTTTGCTTGTTTTGGAGTTCTCCTTCTACTTCTTCTTTGATCAGGGGATAGGTTCCAGGTCGGCAGCCTGGGCTAGCAGGGTGGATGTCGTTGAGTTTCTGTTTGTGTTTCATCCGTAGTCGGATGTTGCTCTTATGTATTGTGTTGATGTACTCTTGTGGCATTTGTATGCCTTGTATGTATCCCCATCTATTATGTAATGTTGATGTAATTATACCCACCTTGCAAAAGCGTATCAATATGCGGTTCAATCCTTGGTGGGACCTTCGAGTTCCTTTAGGATGGTATCGCATATTGGGCGTGATAACTTGGTATTAGAGCCCCGACCGACCATAGGAGCCCCCTTGATTGATCGTAGTTGGCCGTTGTCGAGTCTAGAAGAAAACTATTTCTGAGTCTAGTTATATCGGAGAGTAGGAATTCTTTTTTTTACTTCTCAGCCCCTTCATCGCTCTGGTGAGGAATCTTGACGTAGGTGTTTTGAATTACTTCTCTTCCCCTTCAAATTTTCTTTAGGATCACGCAGTTGGTTTTTCGATCGTGGGTTCTCAGCTCTTTTCATCCGGTGCATTTCTCGTCAAGTTGACTCGAGCCTTTTTACCTTTGCCAAGTTCAATCCTCAGTTGTTTTCTTTTCCACCCGCCCACCTTTTTCTTCTCGGAGCCGGAGCCCGTAATCGAGTATCCATCCTACTCGTGCGAAGTCTTTGCATACTTTCCTCAATTATTTCAACTCTTCAAGTTATTCGTCGGTTCTACCTTCCAAGTTGCCTTTATTTCCCGCCCTCCCACCCTCTTCTTCCCGGAGCTTGAGTCTCTTTCGATCATTAATTTCATTCATGTGGAGCCTCTTCAATCTTCTCTCAATTATTTCAACCGGTGAATTCTCGCCTCGTTTGACATTCTTCATCTCTTTTTCTTCTCCGGTGGACTCAATTCAAGTTTTTCAGGTTGATCATATTCTTTTCCTTGGATCAAGTGTTTTCCCTATTCGTTCGCCTCTCGCCAGTTTATCCTTCTGGGGTGCTCAAGACATCTCAGGAGATTTTTTTGTGTTCGAATTAATTCGAGGTTGTCACCTCATTCAAATATTTCAATCATTCCGGTGCATCTTCTCTTCTTCAATCCTTCTCAACGATGTTTTCTTTTCAGTGGGCCCTAACCCACAGGTCTTTTCCCACGATCTTACCTGACTCTTCTAATTTCCCGAAGCTATTCTCAAATCCTTTTCGAAGTTTGACGTAAGTATGAATTTCATCAGTCAGATCTTTTTCCAAGATCAATTTCAAGTCATTTTCATTGTTGTCTCAACCTCTTCGCTTTTTGTTCCCCCGGAGTGCCTTAACAATTTTGATGGTGTTTCTCGTTGTCATTCCCATCATTTGAAGACCAAAGAAGAAAGATTCCTCTTAAATCTTGTCCATTCCCCCGAAGATTCATGGTTCTCGCTTCATGTTATCCTCTCAAATTATTCCGTTTGTCAGATATTCTTCTAATTCTACCCTGTGATTCATTGTCTTTCATCAATCGTTTTTGAATTCTTACGGTGGTTTGTTCAAAATTGTTGTCCGTTGTTATCATATCAATTCATTCGTTCTTTCAAATCCTACCGGTGGTTCATGAAGACTTTCTCAAGTTTTGTGCTATATCCCCCGTAATCCTTTTCCAATAAGAATAAGTAGTATATGCAAAAATCATTGCTTGTCATCAATTTAATTTGATGAAGGAAAAGCATACAATAAATCTTATTCTTATTTCTTCCAAGTGATTATCCCTTCCTTCGGAGTTTGTTCTTGATGAATAAACTCTAGTTCCAAGTGTTTTCATCTTTTCTTTTCCGGAGTTCAAAATTACTCGGCCATTTCATCGGAACCTCCATCTAAATCACCGCAAGGCTCATCTTATCATTTCATTCTTCATTTTATCTCATGATCCTTTTGTCACTGGAGTTCTTCATGGCGGTTCTTCATGATTTATTTCATTCTTCAAGAGTTCATCAAGATTTTGTTGGAGGAGTTCAAGTATCTTTTCTTCTCGCGTCTCAAAGTGCAAATGATTCTCCATTTCCTTCTGAAGTGGAGTTTTGCATTTCTTCGTTCTTCTCAGCTATTCGGACATTTAGTTGTGGTATAATTTCACCTCAAGTTTTGAGTTGTTTTTGATAAGTCCACAACAAGCTTATTCATTCGTTGTTGATTTTTTTCTCAACAACTCCGTCCAATCCTTCCTACTAATGATGCTTTCGAACTCATTCGTGGTGGAAGTTGTTGTTCTCGTATCCGGTCATTTCGTTCCTCTATTCTTCCGGAGGCATTGCTTTGTTTATCTCGTCAAGTGTCATCCCATCTTGTGAAGTTCATGTTCTATTCCTTCCATTTTCAGCCAGAGTGCTGCCGGAATTCTTTCACTCCTATTCCTTTTGACCTTGTTCAAACCGGAGTGGTTTCAGAGTCTATATTGTTTCCTTGAGCATTTGGTTCTCCTCATATTCGCCTTTCCTCTTTCTACCCGACTGCTCTTGACTTGATTCATCTTTTCTCTTGCCCTCTTACTTCACCTCTTCCCCTTTCTCTTCCGTCTCGTTCCTAAGATCTCGGGACGAGATCTCTTGTTAGTGGAGGAGAGTTGTAATGCCCCGAATCCGAAGCGCCAGGTGTCCTCCAGCCATTCGTCGTCGTTGCCATGTCATTTGCTTGCGTGTTGCATTTTGCCATGTCATCATCTGCATTTCATCTGCATGTTTTTCAAAACTTGCATCTCTCGGGTTCCCCCGGTTCTCTCCGTTGTCCATTCTGAGCCCAACCATACTCGCACGCACCCGTCGCCCCTCTCGGACCTTGTTTTGTGAGCCACTGAAAAACGTTCTCGGAATGGGCCGAGATTTGCCGAGTGGCCTTGGTATATCACCGGTAGACCACCCGTCAAATTCCGTTCCATTTGGAGGTCGTTTGATGACCCAACGGTTAACCGAGTTAACCGAAACCCCCGCTTTCTCTTGCAGGCCACCTTCCCTCCACACCGCCGGACATGTCCGATCTCGTCGGAAAAAACCGCGCCGCCGCCCCTGCGCGAATCAGGAGCCGCCACGTGTCCCCGCCCCTCTCCCTCCGCTGCGGCCCGCGGGAGCCCGCAGTCGGCCCGCCCGGGCTGGATCTGGGCCACAGGCGCCCGCGTCGCCCGCCGCCGAAGCGCTCGCCCGCCCCGCCTCTGACCTCGCCGGACCCCGCCACCTTGCCTCTCCACCGCCGCCTCGCGCCTCCCGCCGGCGACGCCGGCAGCCGCGCCGGCGAGCGCCAACGACAGGCCGGAGCCCCGCCTCCTCCTCTCTACCTTCTCCTCGTCCACTTCTCCTGCTTACCCTGTCGGCCCCTTCCTCCCGCAGGTGACCAGCGCCGCCAAAGGAGCGCCGCTGCCCGCGGGACCTCGACCCCGACGCCTAGTCGCCGGATCCGGCCTCCCCACCATCGGATCCGGAGGCCCCGCCACCGATTCGCCCGTTAACGGCCTCGGTGGCCGTCCCGGCCTCGCCTTGCTCCCCGCCGGCGTTCGCCTCCGGCCGCTGCCATCGTCCCTGCCTCCCCAATCGGGTCGGGATCTGTCACGACCGGTTTTCCAATAAAAATATTTATTGAGAAACCGATCCCTTTTACGGACCAGTAGAGAAGAATTCCTTCTCACGGGTAGACAATTTCTTGATCACAGATGAAAAACCAGGAGTACTGAATATAATACAAGGTTGAGCGGATACTACTCAACAATTTATTACAAACACGCCAATGACACATAAAGGCGGATAGGGTGACATAACTACTAACTCACGATAAAAGCGGTGGTGGATATGTCACAGAGAAGTGGGTGACATGACTCCTGAATCTAACAACCCTTCGAGCGTCGGAGTGAGGCTCGAGGATACTTATTGTAGGTGGCAGAAGCGTATATAATACAAGTGACCAATATCCAGGATCGCACGGAACTGACTGGGATTCCTCTAGGCGTCAGACTCACTATCAAACTCTTAAGCCATGAGATCGCCTTCGTCAACATCTGGCCAAATCAACAAGCCAGGTGAGTACTATGTAAGTACTCGCAAGACAGTTCGGACATAAGATATAACAAATGTGAACATGATGCATATGAACAGATTAACAAGCGCACTCAGACAATGAGATAATAATGCATGGGAAAAATAAAGGGAAGTCGGGCGGTAGTCCTCCCGAAATCCCAAAGTAATACTGAGGACCAATCGAGTGTCTAAATGACTCCTCGAAAGGATACAAATGAAATAACAATGCCGCAGTCGGGCGTCAAGGCGACACCACATAAAGGGCTTATAAAGGAATAATAAATAACGGTGCATGCCACAGTCGGACGTCTGAAGCGACATCACATAAAGGGCTTATATCAAAAGTAAACAGTGGGCGTGCCACAGTCGGACGTCTGAGCGACATCACATAAAGGGCTTATATTGAAAGTAAATGACAAGAGTGCCACAGTCGGACGTCTGAGCGACATCACATAAAGGGCTTATATTGAAAGTAAATGACAAGAGTGCCACAGTCGGATGTCTGAGCGACATCACATAAAGGGCTTACATTTCACAACTTAAAATCTCAGTAGCTCATGAATTTAAATCATTTCAAAGGAATATTCAGGTACGAGATAAATAAAAGGTTAGTCCATCCACAGGAACAACAATCCAAATGGGTATACTACTCAAGCTTGATCACCGGGGAATTTACCACGAGGACTGACATAGATATGGATAGACTGGCCATGGTCCTTGACCATAGACACGATGACTCGGAAGGATTTGACTTTGCAGAGTTTGTACTTTAACCACAGCCAACGGATTTCAGTAGTCACTAGGACTAGTTCCGTTTATGGTGTTTTAGGAGAAACACATCTAACCAGTACACACCCATTCAACATTCCGATGCCAGGAATCACCCTCGGCAACATTCAAGAAAAACCTTGAGACGGGGAGGCTACAACCTCGCGTAGCATGGGATCAAATTTATATACGCGCGCTCTAAGGGGTGCCCCCCTTTCGGTCCCAACCGGAAACACCCATGCCCCCTGACCGGATGACTGGCTTTAATCCAGGGCCATGGAACCCTCATCCCGGCCCCTCTATTTGGTGTGTACACGGAAAGAGGTTAACAACTTACTAAACCGTATTCCTTGCAGAAAACATGTGGCAGCACGAAAGGGGAAGAACAGTAACGTGACTCAGTCCACGTTAACGTCGGAGTTTATCGGATGTCGCAAGGCTGGCATGCTACAACAATACCACCTTACTGCCTTTCATGTCACCACATGACTAGGCCATCTCTCATCAGAGATCACAGTAACTTCGGAACACACGGATAGTTGCCTTACATGCAACGAGATACTCACCGATGCTCATATGCCATGCACAAACCATTCAAGCAAACATGCAAAACACCTATCATATCGAAGGTTCAAACATGCTTGCCTGGTTCGAAGAAGTCGGAGTCTAGCTCGGCGAAGTTCGCGGCTCCGTCACCTCCTCCGGAACCTACGGTATAATCGAAACCGTACACTATCGTAAAAATCATCGCGTGCATAAAAATTGTTCCAAACATTTTCAAAATAAATACTATAAAAAACTAGACAAAAATATAAGACTGACAGAAAAAGAATCAATCAAAAATCATCTTTTATTAAAAAGATATAAGGGTTTTAGTCCAGGGACTAATCTGTGATGAAACAGAAAAGATCCAGGGACTTAACTGAGAAAACAGAAAACGGTCCGGAAAGAAATGCGCCAGCCCAAAGAGAAAACGCATTCTGCCCGAAGGCGCCATCAGAAAACGGTTTGAGGGAAATAGAAGAGAGGCTGACGGGGGGGTCCACACGTCAGGTTTAAAAACGGCCAACGGAGCTCGCCGGCGCCCGAAGGCTGCGGTGGTCGCTGGCGTTGAACCACGGCGAGGCAGAGAGATCCGAGGGTACCAAGAGGTTCAGTGTGTTCTTCCGCGTCGGTGGGTGGTGGACTTGACCGACGGAGAGCACCACGTCGACGTCGACACTTTCTCCGGCGGACTGTGGCTCGGGCGATGGTGGAGAACTCCGGTGGGTGCTGCAAACTCCAAATTGAAGCGCGGGTCAGCAGAGTGGATGCACTAGAAGGCTACTGGCAAGAGCTGAGGGGTAGGGGTGCACGCACGGGAGCGAATCGAGCTGGGTCCCGTAGCGGGTCGAGGCGGCCGGAGTTGGGGAAGAAGGCTCCCTCGGGGCTCTTCCAGTGGCTTGGCGTGGTATTGGTGGGGTGCAGAGGTGGTGTGGATTCGAGTTCGAGCTCGGGGCCTCTATTTATAGGCGATCCGAGGGGGTGGCCGTGAACGGGATATCTCCGGCGAGCGATTACGGCGAGGCAGGGGTTGGGCAGAGGGTTTAGGAGGCTAGGCACCATCAGGGAGAATCACTGGTCCCGTTCCACTGCTAAACCTCGGTCGGGCCGATCCTCACCGGGGCGGCCGTACGGGCACGGCGGCGGCAGAGAGCGCGCTCCGCGCCTAGCAGCTCACGACGATGGATGGCAGCGTGCACGGCGAGTCGGTGGCCACGCGGCGGCCTCCGCTGGCTTGGGCGGCGCTGGACGGCGCCGTGCACGCCGCGCCTCTCTCTGGCAGCCGCAAAGCCGCTGCTGCCGTCGCTCACGGGTGGCGCACCTCCTCCTGCTCGTCGCCGACGCCCGCAAACCTCCTGGCGATCGTGCGGCGCAGGGATAAGAAGGAAAGAACAGGGAGCAAGGCGCCACCGCGGTACTGGCGAGATCGAGAACGGACTCTGAAGAAAACGACAGCAGTTCCTGAAACTGTTAACTGAATTTTCTGAACATGACAGAAACAGTGCCCTTCAAGTGCTCGAAGAAATGATTTGGCATGAAGAAAAAACTTTCTGGAGCTGGGACTTGGTGAGGTGACCTCTCAATGCACCCAGAGGCTGCCTGAATTTTCTCAGATTTTTAGGAGAAGAATTCAAATGAATTTCATCAAAATTGGCAAATATGGTCCAAACTTGCAGCAAGCACAATTTGAAATATTTGAACTGGAGACCAGTGGATCTTCATGGATCTAGGTTGAGGGCTCTAAGGACTAGCTAGGGAAATTTTTTTGGAGGCAAAACTCAAAGTAGAAATGGTAGCTCCTTTGAAAACCTCCAAGGATCAAAATAGACGGCAGAAATTATTTTTGATAAGAATTAAATGGAAACAAATACATGGAGAGGTTCAACTTGCTGGATTTGAAGTATAACTTGGCACAAAGATGGGGAATGGCTTTTGGGAGGGGATTTCCACTCATGTCATGGCAAGAGGGATTTTTTAAAAGGGGAGAAGATCACTCCAAATGCCATAGGGCTATTTAAAAGATTCTTTCAAAGGAATTTTTCCAAATGAAAAGCATTTGGTTTTTTGAGTCCAAATAAGAAGGGAAAACCTCCAAGACCAAAAATCAAGTCTTGGGTGAATCCAAACCAAACACTTGGCATAAAAGAAAATTTTTGAGAGGGAGAGTTCTTCAGAAAATTTTAAATAACATCCCTTAATTCAAGTAAAGATTTTTGATGAAAACCAAAATAAAAATTTTGGGTGTCACAACACCTACCCCCTTAGGAAAAATCTCGTCCCCGAGATTTTTGTTGATCCTCAAATAGGTATGGGTACTCTGCCTAAAGGAAATCTTCTCTTTCCCATGTATCTTCATCCTCGGTGTGATTGCTCCACTGGACCTTGAAGAATTTAGTTGTTTTCTGACGGGTCCCCCTTTCAGACTCTTCCAAGATCTTTACTGGCCGCTCTCTGTAGGTGAGGTCTGGTTGCACATCAATGATTTCATGAGATACATGCTTCTCCGGGTTGTTCACACATTTCCTCAACTGTGAGACGTGAAACACGTCGTGGACGTCTGACAGCTCTTTGGGTAGGTCTAGCTGGTAGGCTACTGTGCCTCTTCGTGCAACTATGCAGAAGGGTCCAATAAATCTCGGGGCTAGCTTCCCCTTAATTTTGAACCGTTGCAGGCCCCTCATAGGAGACACTCGTAGGTATACGAAATCACCGGGTTCAAAGCTGACCTCACGATGTTTTTTATCGTAATAGCTCTTTTGTCGGCTTTGAGCTGTCTTGAGTCTATCCCTGATCTGTTTAACTTTCTCCTCGGCCTCCTTGAGCATGTCTGGGCCGAAGATACGACTGTCACCTGTCTCTGACCAATTTAGTGGGGTACGACACCTCCGTCCGTACAATGCTTCAAAGGGTGCCATTTGTAGGCTGGCTTGGTAACTGTTGTTGTAAGCAAAATCGGCATACGGCAAACTTTCTTCCCAACTGGATCCATAGGTGAGCACACAGGCTCTCAGCATGTCCTCTAGGATTTGGTTCACGCGTTCCGTCTGTCCATCAGTCTGAGGGTGGTACGCTGTACTGAATGCTAGTTGAGTGCCCAGAGCTTGTTGTAAGTGATCCCAGAATTTAGAGACAAATTGAGTGCCTCGGTCGGATATTATAGTCTTTGGGACTCCATGCAAACAAACTATACGGGAGAGATAAAGCTTGGCTAGCCTTTGAGTGGAGTAGGTCGTCTTCACGGGAATGAAATGTGCTACCTTGGTTAGCCTATCTGTGATGACCCATATGGCATCATTTCCGCGTTGCGATCGAGGTAGTCCGACGATGAAGTCCATTCCAATTTCATTTCATTTCCACTCAGGTATCCTGTTTGGCTGGAGTAGCCCTGCTGGCTTTTGATGCTCGGCTTTAATGTGTTGACAAGAATCGCAACAAGCAATGAATGCGGCTATATCACTTTTCATACCGTGCCACCAAAATCTTTCCTGAATGTCTTTGTACATTTTGGTTCCTCCAGGGTGGATCGAGTATGGAGCGGTGTGGCTTTCGGTTAGGATTTGTTGCTTGAGTTCCTCAATGTTTGGTACGCAAAGTCTGTCCCCGTACCATAATATTCCTTCATTGTCTGTGACGAACTCTGAAGCCTTGCCAAGGCTCATCTTCCTCTTTATACCTTCGATGCTGGGATGTCCGTGCTGAGCCTTCTTAATTTGTCCCATTAGGGTGGGATGTATCTCCAGATTTGATACGTTGCCCTCAGAGACTAACACCATGTTGAGTCTAGCGAACTACTGCTGCAACTCAGGCCTCAAGTTTTGTGGACCGTCGTTGCCCGGGCTGGGATTTCGACTAAGAGCATCTGCCACTACATTTGCTTTCCCTGGATGGTAGTGAATGCCGACATCATAGTCCTTGACCAATCCAACCAGCGTCGTTGGCGTAAATTTAGTTCTGGTTGTGTGAAAATATATTTAAGGCTCTTATGGTCCGTATATATTTCACAATGATTTCCCAACAGAAAGTGCCTCCACTCCTTGAGTGCATGGACGACCGCTGCTAGCTCCAAGTCATGAGTTAGATAATTTTCCTCATGCTTCCTTAGTTGCCTGGAAGCATACGCGACAACTTTGCCATCCTGCATCACCACACATCCGAGGCCCTTCCGAGATGCGTCACAATACACTTCAAAACTCTTGTGTATGTCTGGCACAGTTAAGACCGGTGCGGTTGTTAGTTTCTTCTTGAGTTCTTGGAAGCTTTTCTCGCATGCTTCCGTCCATACAAATTTCTTGTCTTTCTTGAGCAACTGTGTCATCGGTTTTGCCACAGTGGAGAATCCTTCAATAAATCTTCTCTAATATCCGGCCATTCCTAGGAAACTTCGCACATCTGTCACGTTGGCTGGTGGTTTCCAGTCAAGTATGGCTTTGACTTTTTATGGGTCTACGGCCACGCCTTCTTGGGTTAATATATGGCCTAGGAAACCAAATTGCCTTAGCCAAAATTCACACTTGCTAAATTTGGCGTACAATTGATGTTTCCTTAATTCTCCCAAAACAATTCTGAGATGCTCAGCATGCTCTTCTGGTGTCCTTGAGTATACCAGAATATCATCAATGAATACCACAACAAATTTGTCCATGAATTTCATAAACACTTTGTTCATGAGGTGGACGAAATATGCGGGGGCGTTCATCAGTCCAAACTGCATTACTGTGAACTCATATAATCCGTATCTGGAGGTGAATGCTATCTTAGGGATATCTTCTGTCCGTACTTTTAATTGATGATATCCCGATCTTAAATCAATTTTTGAGAACACCTTGGCTTGAGCGAGCTGGTCAAACAAATCATTTATCCGTGGCATCGGATATTTGTTTTTGATGGTGACCATATTGAGAGCTCGATAGTCTATACACAATCTTAGTGTCCCATCCTTTTTCTTGGCGAATAATACTGGCGAACCCCAAGGTGAGGAGCTGGCTCGAATAAATCCTTTCTCCAGTAATTCCTTTATCTGCTTCTTCAATTCTACCAATTCTGAGGGTGCCATCCTATATGGTTTCTTATAGATGGGAGTGGTGTCAGGTGCTAGTTCAATGCTGAACTCTATCTCTCGGTCTGGTGGCATGCCTGGTAGTTCTTCAGGAAATACGTCAGGAAACTCGCACACCACTAGAACTTTTCTCAGTTCTGAAATGTCCACTCTGTTCAATTTTGGTTACCGTGACCGTGGTCTCTCTTGAGCGGTAACTTTTATTGTCTTGCCGTGATGGTGAGTGAGAATCACGGTCCGATTGAAACAGTCAATAAATCCCTTGTTGGTGGTCAACCAGTCCATCCCTAGGATGACATCCAGTCCTTTATTTTCCAACACGATGAGATTAGCCTGAAACTTTAGTCCTTCGAATTCAATAATCACTCCTTGGCAGTAACTC
This sequence comes from Aegilops tauschii subsp. strangulata, assembly GCF_002575655.3. NCBI lineage: Eukaryota > Viridiplantae > Streptophyta > Magnoliopsida > Poales > Poaceae > Aegilops > Aegilops tauschii. The sequence continues at coordinate 76,284,250 of NC_053041.3, forward strand.
TGAGTGATCTGCTTATTCCCGGGGGACTTGATGATCATAGATTTTCCCAAGGGAAGTATCGGAAAACCATGTTGTAAAACAAAACTCTTCAAAACGAACAAGTGAGAAGCTCCAGAATCAAACAAAACCGTGGCAGGTACTGTGTTGACAGGGAACGTACCGAGTACGATGTCTGGGGCATTCTGGGCTTCTTCCCTGGTCGCATGGTTCAGGTGACCCTTCCTGTGATTGTTGCTGGGATTGAAATTGTTGCGCTTGGGGGCTGGATTGTTCCCACCATTCTTCAGCTTGGGGGCCGAGTTCCTTGGTTTTGGGCACTGTTTGGCATAGTGCCCTTCTTCACCACAAGCATAGCAAGTGACCCCTGGATGGTACATGAAGTCCTTGTCCCTGGAATGAAACTGTCTGGTTGGCCTTAGATCAGTAGTCGTGGATTTTCTTGCTTCAATCCTCTGAACATCAGTCTTGCTTCGGTTGTTGCGAGCAAGAGTCGTCTTGTCCCTCTTTTGCTTACGAATATCTTCCAGACTGCGGCGCTCATTCTCCAAGGTAATGGCCTTGTCAACCAGAGTTTTAAAATCTGGGAAAGTGTGTACGACCAGTTGGCATCTTAATGCTGGCGCCAGGCCGTCCAAAAACTTTTCCATCCTTTTGTTCTCAGTCATATGCTCATCGTAGGCATAACGAGATAGCTGGGTAAACTGACCGTTGTATTCTGTCACTGACATGCCTCTTTGCTTGAGGTCATCAAATTCTCTTTTCTTGATTTTTATGATGCTCCTGGGGATGTGTGCCCCGCGAAAGCCTTCCTTAAACTCTTCCCAGGTGATGTTGTGTTCACTGGGATGCATGTGTAGGAAGTTTTCCCACCATGCTGTAGCTGCTCCAGTGAGGTAGTGAGGTGCATAGAGCACCTTCTCATGATCTGAACACTGAGCAATAATCAGCTTTCTTTCGATGTCACGAAGCCAATCATCGGCTTCAAGTGGCCTATCAGTGTGAGCAAACGTTGGAGGGCATGTCTTCTACAGTTCAGGCAACTTGGAGAGTGGTTGGTATGGCTCTCGGTGATTCCCCATATTGATGACGTGATTCATCATTTCTTGGTGTTGCTGTTGGCTTTGTTCGAAAAGGCGGCATACTTGAGATAAGGCCGCTTCGCTGTCCTGTTCACTAGACTGTCCCTGAGTGAAGTTGTTGCTTGTCTGTGTTCCATAAACTTCTTCTGGGGGATTTGGCATGGATCGAGTCCACGGACGAGACATTTTCCACTTTGGGGTATTATTTTGCAAAATTTATGAGAAAAACTGTGTGGCACAAGGAAAATCTTGCAAAGGCAAAAATTTAAAAGACCTCAAGATTTTTTTTCAAGAAAACATAAACGATTTTGCCCGGAGAATGACTGCTTAACACATATCTTACACGCGATACGCAAACATACGATACATCACTCAGGATGTGCGCATACACTCCTGACATGTTAATTAGGCTAGCATACTCCTCCGGGACCCTACATGAAGCGCACACAAAAACTACAAACTAACATACAAATAAAACATATCATACATGCAGACACAACACGCGGCTACTCGGCGCACTCAGTCGGAGATGGTGAAGATGTCCTTCCCCTTGCCGAGGGTAAGACCCAGCGGTGCAGGAGACTCAACCTCCACCTCCTCTCTAATATGCTCCAGGCGTGTAGCACTGCGCTGAGGTGATGGCGCGGGTGCGACAGGCGGTAGTGCGGGTGCGGCAGGCGGTGCAGCTCTGACTGGAGTAGGAGCAATGACCTGGTCGAACTCCTCAGTGGTAGGCAGACGGCGAGCGGTGGCCAAAATGGCCGGTGAATAAGATGCTGAGGACGAGACGCAAGTCAGTGGCGGTGCCATGTGGAGAAGCTCCTTCCTGCTGGCAGGACCGCCCCGAACTAAGTCCATGCAGGCAGCCACAAGATCGTCCATGAGGTTGTCGAAAGATTCCTCCAGAGCTTTGAGATACTCCACAATCATCTCGACGGCTTCATCTCACTCTCCCCTATGGCAGGCGAATGCATAGTGACAAGTATATGGCACATGGCATGGGAGGTAGCAGTAGCGACGAGTCTTCATCGAAGGAAGAAAGTCCCGAAGGCGAGCTATCGCCTCACGGGCAGCCATCTGCATGGCATGCCTCTCCGTAGGCATGGCCCTTCCCACAATACGGAAGTGGCGAGACGCAGAACGTCCTCCCTTGAATTGCACCACGGCCTGGTGCATAGACACGTCGTCGTTGAGCTTGTGCTCGTAAAGCGTGAACTCCGGACGAGTCGCTGGCCCGATCGCGAGCTTGGTGATGGAGACGAGGAGTTTGACAAACCCCTCGGGCACATTAGTGAACACCCAAGTCTCGCAGTCGTTGCCAGCCATCTACAAAAGTAGTCAAAAATTCTGAGTAGTTAAATCATAAATTTATGATGACCAACAGAAAATAGCTACATTTGCAAACTGCTGAAAAAGCACTAAAGACGCTAATAACCGATTAGCGACCACACCTAGTGGCTTCCTACAGTCAGCCTGGCTCTGATACCAAGCTTGTCACGACTGGTTTTCCAATAAAAATATTTATTGAGAAACCGATCCCTTTTATGGACCAGTAGAGAAGAATTCCTTCTCACGGGTAGACAATTTCTTGATCACAGAAGAAAAACCAGGAGTACTGAATATAATACAATTGTTGAGCAGTCTCCACTCAACCTTGTATTATATTCAGTACTCCTGGTTTTTCTTCTGTGATCAAGAAATTGTCTACCCGTGAGAAGGAATTCTTCTCTACTCGTCCGTAAAAGGGATCGGTTTCTCAATAAATATTTTTATTGGAAAACCGGTCGTGACAGGATCGGGAGGAGGACGAGATCCCCTCGTGTTGGCCCCGTCCGGCCCAGGCCACGCCCCGGACCGATCCCTCCTCGGCCTGCTTCCACTCCAGCTGGGCTTCGGCCCGCATGGTGAGCCAACTGCTAGATCCCGCCCGTGCGCTATTTAGTATATCGCGGCCGCTCGTTTTTTTCCAGAAAACTGCGAAGTCCCAGATTTTGCATATTATGTTCTCATATTGTGTGCCTTGTAACTTCATGCATACTTCTCCATTTTATGTGTATAATATGTCAAAATGTTTATTGTGAGATGCTATACACTTCATTCCACTGATACATGCTTGGTTGAGTTCATCTTGAGGTCTTAATCATCGTTGCAAGAGTGCTATATGATGTTTACTGCTGTCTGTTAACAGAACTTGGTGATTTGTCTCTTTCATTGCATTTCATGTTTGCATCCTATGAGCTTGATGTCTACATGGATTTTGAGCTACATCATGCCATCTTTACAGTGGTGCAAGTATTGTATTTTTAGGAGCTCTGTGATGATTAGCACAAGCATGCAAAGTAGGCTCCATGATGTTGATGTTTTCAGACACTTGGTGTTTTTGCATTTTGTTGCTATGTTGCCATGTTGCTACCATGAGTTCCATGCATGATCTGGAGATGTTTAGTAAAGATGTTTTGTTCTACATGTCGTACTCTATCCATCCATGCCCTTGGTTGAAATTATGGCTTGCTGTAGATTGTTGTTGTCATGCTCCAAAGTTGCTAATAATGTTGCTGTCAACCTGTTAACATGAAGTTCAGTTTTGCCATGTGTTTTGCTAGTGATCCATACACCCCATGACTATGTTATTGCCATGTTTAGCTCCATAAATGTGTCTTCTTACTTTTGGTCACCTTTTCTTGCCATGTGTTGCTCTATGGTGAGTTGTACAAGCTCACCAGCATGCCTACTTATCGTTGTTTCTGCCATGTACTGTTATTTTCACCAAGTCTGAATCGGTCATCTTACTCGCCATGTTTGCATGGATGCTAACATGTTTTTTGTTGATCTTTGGAGTACGTTCAGTAAGGAAGTGTTGTTAAGTGCTTTTAGTACTAGCATTCCGTGCTTAAGTTTTCCATGATAGCTTGGTGTAACTTGTAGTTTGTTAGCTCTAAACATTGCAACCTGATGTTATTTCTGTCATGTCCAGTGAATTTCTGCTAAGTCTGTGAAACTGTTATTATTTGCAATCTTGCCATGTCCTTTTGAGCATGTTCTAGTGGTTTCTGGAGATAGCTCACTGTTCATGTTTTGTTAAGCTTCATTTGTACATCACGCCCATGCCTTTTGTTTTCATGTTGGGGTGCTGTAGAATATTTTCATGATGCATGCAAGATGCCTAGTTGCTGTTTTGGACAGCTTGTCCTTTAAACTTGTTTTGTGTGTTTGTGTTGAACCGTTGGTCCGTCTAATAACTTGAACATAAGGTTTATTCAGAACTGGACCAATTTCGAAATTTGCATATGAGGACTTACCGGATTTGTATATGTTATTTTCGGCCTCATTTAAACTTGCTTTGATGTGTTGCTCTTGTATGCATCATCTTTTGGCATGAGTAGCATCATATAGCCTTGTCATGCATCATGCTTGGTTGTGCATCATGTCATGTTTATGTGTTGTGTTGGGGATATAACTACTGGTGTCACCCGCCCAGGAGGGGCCGGGTTACATTGAGACGATCATCGCATGAAGCCCAGAGTCAAGCTCGAAGATGGCGGGTCAGTAATGGGCTTAAGGCCCAAAGGCGGCTTAAGGCCCGTAGTGGTAAACCGCCGTGAGGCGTGACTTGTAGTGTAAGGCAAGAATAGTTAAGAGTCCGAGCCGGACGCTGTTTATAAGCCAGCCGGGACTCTGAGAGCCGCTGGGCGCTAACCTCTCTATATAAAGGGACGACCCGGTGGCGGTTCACGACAAGTAAGATCAGATCGATAGCCAGGCAGAGCGGTTTAGCTCCTGGTCATCGAAACCCTAAGCAATACCACCTCAACTGGAAGTAGGCTTTTACCTTCAACATAAGGGGCCGAACCAGTATAATCTTCGTGTCCTTTGTCCCGTTTAACCCCTTTAAGCTTCCTAGCGGCGATGGCTCCACGACTAAGTCCTTGCTCGAGGACATCTGCCGTGACAATTCCACGATAATTGGCGCCCACCGTGGGGCCAGCGCACGGTGGATTTGAGTTCTTCAAGGGCAGCTTCGAAGGGCTCAAGGGATACGCTGTAGGCCGGATGACCAAGAGTCGTCGCGGCAAGCTCTATATCGACGATGCAAGCTGGGGCCCCGACGCCGGCTCAATCGAGTACGGGTACCGGGTCCCCTTCGGCAGAATCCACATTTTCATTGGCAAGATTGGCGAGCCGGACCTCTGCGCCGACCTCATCGAGATGGCTCAGCGTGCAAGACCCGCCCGGACTCGGCCTGCCTTGAAGCGTGCTTTCGTGGGATGTGTCCATGGAGGACTCTCTGAAGGATCTGGATCTGGCGATGAGACGGCCGCTCGCTCTGACGGCGAGTCATCCACAGATGAAGTCAACTCGTTATATCAACTTCAAGATGGCAGGCTCAGGGGTTGTTCCGATGGCGACAGTATTCCGGACCCCTTTGAGCCGCCCAGCCGGGTTGGAATCTTCATGGCCGGCGCACAACCTGTTCAAAACCCCGCCGCTAGGGCAGGGGGCCTTGCGCACTCGCCGGCTCAGGTGCTAATGGATCTCACAGATAAGATGACGGCCCTGTTAACCGCTACGGTCGTCCCAGCAGATCAAGCTCAGCATGATGCGGAGGTGGCACAGTTAAATCTGGATATAGCAAGAGCCAAGGAAGATCTGGCAGCGGAAGGGATCAGGATGGCGGCAGAGCGGGCGGCTCTCGACGCCCAGACTCAGCTGATTCAGGCGCAGTCTTTCCGGCTCACGATGGATCAGAACGCATCCAATGAGATCATGAGAAGGAGGCATCAGAAGGCTCAATCTCGACTCCCTCCAGTTTACGATCCTCGAAACCTTTTCAACATTCCTGGTGCAGGGCCCAGTAACCCACCAGAGATCACGACACCTGGGGCTGGAACACCGACTCAGCCGCAAGTGATGGGGCCTCCCCGTGTGAACACTACCCCGTCTCAGTACGTGCCAATACCACCGGGTCATTATGCCAACCCGTTGGAAAACATGGTCGCCGCGGCGGCGCGACTGGCGGCTCTCCCAATCGAGGGTGACTCTCCAACGGTGGTCGAAACCCGCCGGGTCAGAGAACTTCTTCAGACGGCTCTGGCACAACACGAGGCATATTCGTATAGCTGGGACAGGATTCATTCAACCCCTCGTCCAGGCCGGAGCCCAAGTTATAGCAGACACATGGTTTCAGCGACCGGCTCAAGCAACGTCCGGCGCCGTGACTTGCCAGCTGGCCACGGCCCGGCTCATAATGGAGCCTTTAACGCGGCAGACCCAGACAGAGCACGGCAAGAGGCGGAGCAGATGCCTCAGTTGACGGCTTACCAGCCCCTCCCGGTTTATCCGACGGCTTCTATCGAGGCGGGTATGCCTGCGAGGACCGGAGGTGTCCCTTGTCTGGTGCCGGTTCTCCATAATGAACGTCTGCCCAAGGATTTCAAAGGATCTAGGAAGGTACCTAATTATACGGCTGATTTACAACCCGGAGCATGGATCTAGAGCTACGAGATGGCTATGGAGTTGCTAGAGGTCAGTGAAGCGGCAATGGCCAAATACTCCACCATGATGTTGGATGGGACCGCCCGCACTTGGTTGAAAGGACTGCCGCCTATTTCTACCGGGTCATGGGCAGAGCTAAAAGCCCGGTTCATCCAAAACTTCAAAGATACATGCAGGCAATCTATGTCAGTTGTGGATTTGACTAACTGCAAGAAGCAGGTGGGCGAGTCTACAACCCATTGGGTTCGTCGGGTCAAAGAGATAATACATTCGTCTGATAAGATGGATGCCGGCTCTGCAGTTTTAATGTTGGAGCAAAATTGTCGTTTTGCGCCCCCGAAGATGAAGCTCGGGCGGCTCAAGCGCGATTGCAATGATATGGGTACGCTGATGGCGGCTCTGGTCAAGTACGCCGACTCTAATAGTACCAAGGATCCTGCGTCGGATGATGAAAGGACAGGGAAGGGAAAGAAGAACAGCAATGGCAAGGGCCCTCAGCATAACCCGGCGAACTAGGGAGGTAACAAACGTAAGGCTGATGGCAGTATGGAGTTTGTGGCCAACGCCAAAATGCACAGGGTAACAACCACCGACGTAAGGGGAGACCACCTCCCCGAGCCGGCGGGTCAGGCCCGACGCTTGAGCAATTATTGAATGAGCCTTGTCCAAGGCATGGCTCTAGGGAGAAGCCGGCCACTCATCTATGGAAAGACTGCGCAATCATGAAAGCCTTCAAAAATTCCAACGCTTTTAATCGCAACAATGGGCAGGGCGGCGGCTCAGGCGCCGGCGGCTTTCATGGCCCGGGCGGCAGCTCAAATTCCAATTCTCAGAATTTTCAAGGGAGTTTTAATCAACAATCTGGCCAGGGTAATCAGCAGTAGCAGCAGGGGGGATACCAGACCAATCCAAAGCAGCTCAATGGTGGATAGTATCATGTGTTCACTACCAGTCTGTGCAAGCGAGACCAAAAGCTTCATAAGAGGGCTGTAAATGCTGTTGAGCCGGCGGTTCCCCGCTATTTAAGATGGTCTGAGCAGCCTATTATATGGAGTAGGGAAGATCATCCTCCCCGGGTTGATAATCCTGGTCACCTGGCCTTGGTTGTGGCTCCTCAGGTTGGTGGTATAAATTCACTAAAGTGCTCATGGACGGAGGCAGCAGCATCAACATCCTCTATTATGAGACCTTCCGTCGTATGGGGTTAACTGATAAAAACCTGAGCCAGTCCAACACCGTTTTCCATGGGGTGGTGCCCGGTAAGTCGGCGTATCCAGTCGGTAAGATCGAGCTGGAAGTAGCCTTCGGAGATGAGTACAACTACAGGGCGGAAAAACTAACCTTTGAGGTGGTGAAAATAAGAAGACCGTACCATGCTTTATTTGGGCGGCCGGCTTACGCCAAGTTCATGGCACAGCCGTGTTACGTGTACTTGCAGCTCAAGATGCCGGGTCACAATGGGACCATTATGGTTCATGGCAGCGGAAAGATAGCCTTGGAGTGTGAGGAATGTGACGCTGCTTACGCTGAATCTGTTTGTGCAACAGAGGAGTTGAAGTTTTACAAGGATAATGTTGACCCGGTAGATATGACGTCTTTGAAAAAGCCAACCGCGGAGCATGAGCCGGTAATGAAATTTAAGTCGGCCGATGAGACTAAACTTGTTGACTTCGTTCCGGGTGACTCATCTAAGCAGTTCAGCATCAGTGCCAATCTAGATCCGAAATAGGAAGGCGCGCTCATCGAGTTCATCCGTGAGAACAGGGACATCTTTGCATGGAAACCTTCTGACATGCCGGGTGTACCAAGAGAACTCGCTGAGCACACTCTCAATATTGATCCGAAATTTAAGCCAGTCAGGCAATTCCTCCGGCGGTTTAACGAGGAGAGGCGGAAAGCCATTGGTGAGGAAGTAGCCCGGCTCTTGGCGGCTGGGTTTATCGTTGAAGTCTTTCATCCAGAATGGTTAGCTAACCCGGTGCTCGTGCTCAAGAAGAACGGCACCTGGCGTATGTGCGTGGATTATACGGATTTAAACAAGGCTTGTCCGGCTGATCCTTTTGCTCTCCCTCGTATTGATCAAATCATTGATGCTACGGCGGGTTGTGAGCGTTTGAGTTTTTTGGATGCGTATTCTTGTTACCATCAGATAAAAATGGCTGTTAAGGACCAAGAGAAGACGGCGTTCATTACTCCTTTTGGAGCCTTCTGTTATGTGTCTATGCCTTTTGGGCTTAAGAGTGCACAGGCGACTTACTAGCGTTGCGTGCAGAATTGTCTTCATAATCAGATTGGGCGCAACGTTCATGCCTATGTGGATGATATCGTGGTCAAATCCAGAAAGAAGGAGACCTTGATAGATGATCTGAGAGAGACCTTTGATAATCTCCGGGTCTACAAGATGATGCTTAACCCGGCGAAGTGTGTTTTTGGTGTTCCTGCAGGCAAGCTCTTGGGTTTTCTGGTTTCTCACAGAGGCATTGAAGCTAACCCGGAGAAGATCAAGGCAATCACCTCTGTGGCTAAACCAGCGTGCATAAATGACGTCCAGCGTCTAGCGGGTCGGATCGCTGCTTTGAGTCGGTTTATAAGCCGGTTGGGGGAAAAGGCCATGCCACTGTATCAGATGATGAAGAAAACAGATGACTTTGTCTGGAATGATGCTGCTAATGCTGCTTTTGAGGATTTGAAAAGACAGCTAGCTGAGCCGCCAGTCCTTGCTGCTCCTGTCGACAAGGAGCCTTTGTTGTTGTATGTAGCTGCTAACACAGGAGCCGTCAGTGTGGCTGTGGTGGTGGAGCGTAAGGAAGCGGGTAAGGAACATCCGGTTCAGCGGCCGGTTTACTACGTCAGCGAAGTACTCATTGAGTCCAAGCAACGGTATCCCCATTGGCAGAATCTTGTTTATGGGGTGTTCATGGCAAGCCGGAAGCTTAAGCATTATTTGCAGGGCCACCCTATCACTGTGGTCAGTAATGCTCCCCTAGGAGATATCATCCAAAATAGAGAAGCCACAGGAAGAGTTGCCAAGTGGGCTATAGTACTTGGGCCTCATGGTCTGAAATACGTGCCACGCACTGCTATCAAATCTCAAGCATTGGTGGATTTCATCAACGATTGGACAGAGCTGCAGGTGCCTGAAGAGAAACTGGATAATACATACTGGACTATTCACTTTGATGGGTCCAGGCAATTGGAGGGCTCGGGGGCTGGAGTTGTGTTAGCTTCCCCTCGAGGTGACAAGTTTCGTTATGTACTACGGTTGATGTTTCCCTGTACTAACAATGCAGCTGAGTACGAGGCCTTGCTCCATGGTCTTCGGATGGCTAAGGAGACGAGCTTAAGCCGGGTAAGGTGCTTTGGCGACTCAAATTTAGTGGCCCAACAAGTGTCAGGCAAGTGGGATTCCAAGGATCCCCTCATGGCGGCTTATCGCCGCGAAGTTGATGCCATTGCTGGACACTTTCAGGGTTACCATGTAGAGCACATCGATCGCAGAAAGAACGAGGCGGCTGATGCATTAAGCCGGCTGGGCTCTCAGCGAAAGCCGGTGCCGCCTAATACTTTCTTGGATATTCTACATAACCCTTCTGTCAAGTTGCCTATAGAGGAAGACTTGGATATTCCTGACCCAGAAGCACAGTTGGTGGCGGCTCTCCATGTTATCCCAGATTGGACAGTGCCATACTTAGCTTACATGAGAATTGCCTGAGGATGAAACTTTGGCCAGACAAATAACCCGGCGGTCTAAGTCAATGATAATTGTCAATGGCGAGTTGCATCATCGCAGTGTCACTGGAACTTTTCAGTGTTGTGTTTCCTCTGAGGAAGGTCAAGCAATTTTACGTGAGATTCATGAGGGGGGTTGTGGCCATCATGCCGGCTCAAAATCCCTTGTGGCCAAGGCTTTTCGTCATGGTTTTTATTGGCTGACGGCTCATGCTGACGGAGAGGACTTAGTCAGTAAATGTGACGGTTGTCAGAAGTTCTTAAGACGTGCTCACGTGCCGGCTCAAGAGTTGAGGATGATTCCAATCACTTGGTCGTTTGCAGTCTGGGGGCTTGATATGGTTGGGCCTTTCAAAAGGTCCAAAGATAAGAAGACCCACCTCTTGGTGGCGGTTGACAAGTTCACAAAGTGGGTTGAGGCAGAGCCCGTTAGTAAGTGTGACGCAGCCACGGCGGTTCAGTTCATCAAAAAGGTGATATTTCGTTTTTGGTTTTCCACACAGCATTATAACTGACAATGGTACCAATCTGTCTAAAGGCATCATGGAGGAGTTTTGTCAACGAGAGCATATTCGGCTTGATGTTTCATCAGTGGCTCACCCTCAATCCAATGGTCAAGCTGAGAGAGCCAATCAGGAAATCTTGAAGGGCATCAAGCCCCGGCTTTTGGTCCCTTTGCAACGGACGCCGGGTTGTTGGGTGGAGGAGTTACCCTCCGTGTTATGGAGTATCAATGCTACTCCTAACAGGTCTACGGGTTACACGCCTTTCTTCATGGTTTATGGAGTGGAGGCGGTCCTCCCTAGTGGCATCCGTCATGACTCGCCTCAAGTGGCGGCTTATGTCGAGGCGGATAATGAGCAGGCGCGTCAAGATGCTCTTGACTTGTTGGACGAACAACGTGACGTAGCAGCAGCTCGCTCGGCGATTTACCAACAAGACCTGCACCGCTATCACAGCCGCCGGGTTAAGTCCAGGGTCTTTCAGGAAGGTGATCTGGTGCTCCGGCTCATCCAGGATCAAGCAGACGCACACAAGTTATCCCCGCCTTGGGAAGGGCCCTTTGTGGTCAGCAAGAACTTGCACAACGGGTCATACTACCTTATCGCTGTTCGGGAGCACAAAGATTCACATAAGTCGGAGGAGGAGACCCGCCGGCCGTGGAACATAGCTCAGCTTCGGCCTTATTACACTTGAGCCACCGGCTCTCATAATGTACATATTCCTATAGCCACCTCTGTCCTTTTTCCTCCAAAGGTAAATGTACCATTGTTATTTTCATTGTAATATTACATGGTCACTTGGAGGTTGATCCGGCTTATGATCGTATTCGAATCTTGCCGTTAAAAATATGATCATTTGGGGGCTTCCTGTTCAAACATAGGTCGTATATGAACCAAAGAGAACATAGCTGTCGATACCCACTTGATTGGCATATTGCCGAGCTCATTGGGGAGTTTTTTGATCATATTTGAATCATAGCTTAACCCCCTTTGGGAACCGACATGGATCGTATTCGAATCAGCGTCGTTAAACAACTCTCGAGGTTATTTGGGGGCTTCCTGTTCAAACATAGTTCGTATTCGAACAAAGAGAACATAGCTGTCGATACCCTATTGATCGGCAACGCCAAAGCCACTGGGGGCTATATGATCGTATTCGAATCTTAGCTTAACCCCTTTGGGACGGTTCCCTGGTCGTATTCGAATCAGAAGCCTCCAAATTTTTGACATCTTTTTGTTGCAAACAAGTTCTTTTGATCATATCAAAAGTATTCAAGGGTGGTTCTAATTCCACCGGCTTAACCTTGATTAATAATGTTGATGGCATACAATAAGTATTATAAGTGCTGGTGAGCCGGAGTTCTCAACCTCATTATTCGGGTTACATAAACCGGAAGTGTATTTGAAGGCTCGCAGGTATGCTATTATGGTATCTCGAAGATATAATTGAGAGCCGGTTTATTATGACTTTGATTCATATTCCCGGTTATATGACTCTCCGTGCGGTAAGCCGCCTAGAGACTTGTGACTTGTTTTCTATGCAGGACTATTAAAGACAGCTATTTAAAACTTAAGGAAAGCAGAGGATCAAACATAACCCGGAAGAATATAAAGGAGCAGTTTAAATGGAGTTAAGCACTACACACGTCCATGATGGCACGACAAAATTAAGTGTTCATCCTACTCTATTACATGACTCCCCAAGTCTGAAAGGTGAGGCATCGTTTTTTAAGACATCATATGAGCCGCCTGCGAGATCAAGGGCGTTGTTGGCCTGAGGTTTCCGGGTCATCCGTCTTCGCTCCTCCGGCTGTGTCCATGACCTGGAAGGTTCATGATTTCCAGTCAATGCCACTTAAGGCTTCAAATTGAGCCTCATCATCAATTAACCTGTCCGGGTCAACTTCAGGGGCGAAGGTATGCTTACGAGTCGGAGGAATCAGGTGGACTGCTTCATAGCGTGGTGTTGGGATCCTCTGATTCTCCGCGTCATAGCCCGGTTGATACTAGGTAAGGTCTGTATCATTACCAATCAAGGTGGCCACCGGGCGCATGCTCTTCACACAGGCGGCGAAGTCTTTCTGGTCAAAGGGGGTGCCGTCTTCCTTCAAGCTGGGGTATCCAAGAGCAATGTCAGCCGGGTCTAGCTCCAGTAGAAACGCCTTGGCCCGGCTCAGAGCACCTATAGCTCCGGCTCTTGCAGAAGCCCGTCTCAACTCTTGGAAGCGTTGAGGAAGTACGGCAAGCCGCATGAGTACATCTGCCAGGTGAGTGGGAACCTCATTTGACAGAGCCACAACGTCTAAGGCACGCTGTGACCTGGTGTATAGTTGCTCTACCAAGGTATAAACCGCCTTCAATTTGGTCAGCACATTTTTATTAAGATTGGAGCTCCTGGGGCCTGCATGACAAAGTCAGGTGAGCTGATGGCAATGGTGATACTCATGAGAAATGAACGATGTAAACTAGTTAGAAACTTACAGAGTAACTTACCGAAGATTGCGGAGACCATCTGAGATACATGGCGTTTTAAGCCGGAAAGCTCGGCGGTCCTTTCAGTTAGAGCGGCCTCCGCTTGTTCGGCCCGGGTGAGCAAGGCAGTTTTCTCCTCCGCCCAGGCTTTTCTTTCTGCTTCAAACTTTTTCTTCAGTTTCTCTTGTGCAGATACACTGAATTCAAATTTTGCATTGGCCTTTTGGGTCTCACTTTCCTGAATCTTCAGGCGGTTCTTTAGATCAGAGATTTCTGATTTAAATTTCTTACAGGCGGCCTGTAGAAATTCCGGGTTACAGTTAGGGTGATTATAATGCAACATTAAGTCCCAAGCACTTTGCAAGCAATGACACTTGGCACTTGGGGGCTAATGTATGCTGAAAAGCTCTATTTACAGTGCCACTTCATGAAAATAAGTCCCAAGCACTTTGTAGGCAACAGTACTTGGCATTTGGGGGCTAATGTGTAAAGTTGCTCAACTACTTGATTAAAGTAAGGAAAGAACCGGGTCAACTATGACTGTTTAAGTCGGCCCTTGAGTGTTACCAGGTAAGCCGGTTTTCTTGCAGTGATTATTAAGCCGGTATTAAGTCTACAACATATTTTATCATAAGTCATAGACTTGGGGGCTGGCATGGTAAGGATAACTATGGAGTAACCAAGAGAGTCATACCTCAGATTTTTGTTGTATTTGCTTCTCCATGTCGATTTCCAGGTCTCGACTGTTGTGCACTTGATTAACATAGCCAGAGACAATATCTCCAATGCTCAGATTGGCATAGTCAGTGATGTCCAGCCTGGCCCTGCGACGTTCCAGAAGCTCTTCCTTGGCAGAGCATCTAGCTAACACGGTGGGTCTTCCTGGTTCGACAAACTCTGTCCGGGTGATTACAACGTCCGGATCATCTGGATGAGCCGGGCTGGGGATCTCCAGGTTATCCGAACCTTCCATAACTTGTTCATCAGACGGAGCAGTGGTGGTTTCAGGAGATGGTGCAGACGGCGGCTCATGAGCAGAAGCTTCAGGTTCAGTCAAGACCGGCTCTTCGGCCGGCTTATTTTTCTTCGCCCTCTTGCTGGGCTTTACTTGTACACTAAAAGTCAAAGAGTTAGTGCAAAAACATGAGTAAGATAAGCACAAGGTAAGCTGATCATCATTACCCGGGTGCGGTCTTGAAGGCCGGCAAGCTAGACTGCATTGAGTTGCCGGAGGAAGGTGAAGTTCCCTGGTAGTTTGAATCAGAAGAATTGAGTGGTTGACGAGTGACGCCCGCCAAAGGATGAAAAGGATATAAGTCGGAGATAACCTCAGTCCGGCGCTTCCTTGTTGCTTCGGGTAAGCCGGAGGAGAGTTCTGCATCTTTGCTGGTCCGGGTCTGCCTCCGGCTCTCATAATTCTGTCGCTTCAAAAGAAATTGAGGATCTTGATAAGCTAAAGGATGTGAAAATCTTACTTTCCGGGTTACTCTTCAAACTTTCCGTCTCGGCAAAGGCTCGGAGTCGGATGAAATTATAGTTACCTCTTCATTCACTTCATGACTTGTTCCAGTGTCCTCCTGCTGATAATCCGTGTCAATAAGATGGTTAAAAAAGGAGCCTAAATAGTCAAGATCTACCTCTGACTCGGAGGTGTCTTCCAGACGAAGCAGGTCCGAGGCGCTAGGTTTACTGCCCTTCTTACGGGGAGCGGCTTTCCTGGCGGCTTTTTTAACTTTTTTGGCTTTCTTGGCAGCTTCGTGGTCATACTTGACCTCAGAACTTATCATTAGCCTGTAAAATACAACAAAGGTTAGTAAGTTAAGACAAAATCGTTAAAATGGAAGGAGAAGCATTCAGGTCAATGGTTTACCGCTGGAGCCGGGTTAGTCTTGCAGAAAGGGCTTAAGCCCACTCTCCCACAATCTGCCAGGCTTTCGTTCAGAAGCGACTTGGTTGTGTCATCAATGACGTCCTCAGGTACGTCGTCTGGGGTGTGTCGTAGAGGATCATCTTTCTGGCATGTGTAATCACACATCAAGCCGGGGCGGCGGCTTAAAGGAATCACCCGCCAGGCAACCCAGACCCGGACCAGATCAATACCATTCAAGTCGTTCCCCAGAAGAGCTTTGATTTTGTTGATGGTGGGTGTAAGTGGTTGACATTCAGCTTGAGATAATTTGTCTGGCAAGGGGTGATTTGATTCCAGACGCACGGCGCAAAAGCCGGGCAGAGGGTTCTCGTCAGCCGGAGAAGTGTCCTGGCAGTAGAACCATGTCTAGTTCCAATCTTTCGGGTGGCTTGGCGGCTCAGCATAAGGAAAGAGACAATCTCTCCGTCGTTGGATTGAAATTCCGCCAAGTTCCAAGCTAGGCCCGTTGGCACATTCATTCTGGCGGTTCAGGTAGAATAACTCCCTAAAGAGCAGCAAGCTGGGTTCTTCTCTGAGGTACACCTCACAGAACACTTGGATGTTGCAGATGTTTGACACGGAATTGGGTCCGATTTCTTGAGGTCACAGGTCAAAGAAGTGCAGGACATCTCTGAAGAATTTTGAGCCGGGAGGAGCAAAGCCCCGGTTCATGTGATCAGTAAAAATGACAACTTCCCCATCCTTGGGTTGAGGCCTCTCTTCTGACGGGTCAGGAGCACGATAGGACATGACCTCTTTCTTTGGCAGATAACCCGATTTCACGAAGTTAGCTAAGATGTTGTCGGTGACGTTGGATCTAACCTAGTTGCAGGTGATGGGTGCTTTGGGAGACTTAGGTGGCATTGTGAAAGATGGAAGCCTATAACAAAATAAAGTTTCCGGTTCAAATTTAAGCCGGTGGAAAATTTCAGTTCAGTATTCAAGATGGCGTCTTATGAAAGGGCCTAATCATATATGGTTAATTGTGTCAGGTTATTTAAGCCGCCGTGGATATCATGAGCAATTAAGTTATTTAACTCCATTATGAACGATCCAGAAATTTCACAAAGCATGACTTCTTTTAAGCCGGCGATATGACCCGCCACGGTTAATAGATGCAATTTTTGCCTAAGTGTTGCACAAACAAGTTTCACAGATTACAGGGATTATTTTGGATCAAACGATCGTCCAGAAAAGAAAAATTTCTAGACCCAAGAACTGATACGGAGAAGTTCATAAGCTCTAAATGAGGTCTTTTTGCAAGCAAAAGGGGTCTGCTAATATTGAAAATGGGCGTGAAACGACTACCACCGGAGTTGTGCATTACTCTTGGATCAAAGGGAGTCATTGTGGAAGAACTGCGAAGGAATCGCGAAGAACCACGGAGAACACAGAAGAACTTGCGAACCCTAATGTGGATCTAGTATACGGGACGGTGAGGACTTACTGGTGCTGACGAGCAGCGGAGATGCGTCGCGGTTCTCTGGTCAAGACAGGTCGATGCAGCGGCCTTGGTTGGTGCAGACGGGATGCGCGGTGGCGGCGGCGGAGCTCGGGCTCTAGGGTGTCGAGAGGAGGAAGACGATGGAAAGGGAAGAGTGACGAAGACCGGAGGGCCGGGACTATTTATAAGGGACAGCTGATGAGTGGGCATGAGAAACGAGGAGGCTGAAGACATGATTATCCAGCTGCAGAGGCGCCTCGATTTTCGGGATAGTTATTAAGATAAGGATCCGTTGAGATACGTTGGACGGAACGTGCATTAATGGAGTGTCGGAGTAAATAGCCACGGGTAGCCTAACCGACTGCTCCTGGCTATTCCAAAATTTATCAGGCAATTTGGGCCTTCAAGTATTTCAAGCATTGGGCCGCCTTCCCCGACCGGCTACCTCTGAAGCCGACTCTCAGAAGGCGACCCAGCCTCAGCAACCTCCCCCCAAGATAACCACGGGATGGCCGACTCCGGGACGCCGGCCATAGAGGATACCGACTCCCCAAAGTCGGCCATGAAGAACGCCGACTCCACGGAGCCGGCCGAGAAGAGCGCCGCCTCCAAGAAGCCGGCCAAGACCGCACCCACCAAAACTACACCCACATAACGGTGACAAGACGGGGTGTGGCCACAGTGCAGCCCACTACCCCCGAAGCCCGAGGCAGGCATGGCCACAGGACGCCGTACGGGACGGCCACCTCCCGCCCGGCTCGGCACTGTAGCCCTGCTGGCCTCAACGTCACCCACGACAGACGTCAGTACGGCCCACGGGCGGCGGGCCCCTTCAGCCAGAGAGAGGCGCGAAGGCGGCCCGGCCTCCCCCAGTCGGCCAAGGGCGTAGCCGGCTCCCAGAAGCTGGCCACCCCTCCCTCGAAGCATGTGCCACATTAAGGAGACAAGACGAGGTAAGGCTACAGTGAGAGCCCTCGAGGCGGCACACTGTAGCCACGCTTACCTCGACAGAGCCCTTGTCATCAGGGGCGAGGCTACAGTAAGCAGCCGCCGACAAGACCCTAGGCGGTGGGGTCGGCCTGTCGACCAAGAGGCCGACAGCCGGTGGGACCCACCAGTCGGCGGGCCCCAACGGCCGGCGGAGAAGCCGGCGAGCGTAGACACTGACGGCTGGGACCAGCGCCCAGCCGGATTACAATTGTACCCCCGGGGGTAGGCCTATATAAACCCCCCGGGACACCCATGCAAGAGGTTGGCTTCTTAGAGTTACACACACACCATAGAGAGAGGGAAGCAAGAGCTAGCCTTGCTCTTCTTCTCCCTTGAACCGAGCAGCTCTAGGAGCATTTGTGGCTACTCTTTCTGATCTAGTGATCCTGCGGAGACCCCGCAGAGCAGGACTAGGGGTGTTATCTCCTCGGAGAGCCCCGAACCTAGGTAAGATTCGCCGGCATGCATGTCTTCGCCTCATCCCGTTTCCAGGCACCGGCGACGTCTTACTGGCACCCACTATGATAAGCCATCCGTTGGCATATGTCGCACCTACCACCCGACATTTGGCGCCCACCGTGGGGCCAGGTGCACCGTCATCCGGAGACCTGTTCTGGACGGGAACCCTCTTCCTCCCCCGCGAGTGCAGCCAGCCTGCTGCGCCCGATGGCGTTTGCCTCGACGCGCTGCAAGGCGTCGACGACGCCTGCGCGGCGAGCTGCCTCGCCGATCTCCTCGGCGAGAGTCGCATCTCCGACGAGCCTGCGTCCGACGCAGGCACGGACTACCCTGAGAGCCGCCTCGTCAGCCTCCTCGACCAGCTTCACGTCTCCAGCGATCCTGCTGTAGATGTGGAGTCGGTCGGCTCCACCGACCCGATGCTCGTCGACTCCGACACAGCATCGCTCGATGCCTACCCCTCCGACGTGGTGGTCTTCGACGATCCTCTCCCTCGAGCTGACAGTGGCAGCAGCGCTGTCACCGAAGTGTTGGTCATCAGCCACGTCGCCAACTCGGGCGAGAACGCCCACGACTTCCTGCAAGTGGCAATGCACAACCTCTCCATCCCCATCCCGACCGACGCCGACGCCGAGACCCTGGAGGCACACCGCCTCGCCCTCATTGCGGAAGGCCAGAAGATAGCCTCCATGAGACGCCTCACCGAGGCCCACCAGCACGAAGTCGACCGCGCTGCCTTCGGTACGCCGCCGCCTAGCGGACCGAGCCGAGCCGGCTTCGTTTAGAAGCGCGGCGCGGCTATTGCCAGCATGCTGGGGGCAGATCGCCCCGTCTACGCCACCCCGCTCGAGAATCTGCGAGCCGCTTAGGCGGCCGTCGAAGAGCTAAATGGGCTGGGAGCCGACGAGCTCCCCTACATGACAAGACGGAGCCAGCAGCTGATCGACGCGGCTGCAGAACGGCATGAAGCCGGCGCCCGCGCTGATAGTCATCCCCCGCGCCGAGAGCACGCCGCGACGTCCCGCTCGCCGACTATGAGCGGCGCCCGCCAGAAGAAAGACAAGGAGCCGGCTGCTAGCCGCAGCCGGACTCGTATCACCATCGAGAGCGACGCGGAAGGCCGTCCTCGAGCGGTGGAGCGCCAAGGAAACCTGCCTCCTCCCCCGCCTCGAAGAGAGAGACGCCTCACCCCGCCACCCGTCACGCACCCGACTCTTGGCGACCGACTCGGCCGCCAAGAAGGAGTCGGTGAGAACGACGCCCGCCACCGGATCGACCGCCTTGCTCGATCCTTGGCGTTAGAAGAAGAACACGATGTCGGCCCGCCATGCTTTGGCCCCCGCATCCGCGACGAGCCCTTCCCCAAAGGGTTCTCGCTCCCCAGAGACACGCCCAAGTACAACGGCTCAGTGAAGCTGGAAGATTGGCTCATCGACTACTCCACTGCTGTCAGCATAGCCAACGGCAATCGGCGCGTCGCCGTGAAGTACGTCCCCCTCATGCTGCAAGGCACGGCGCGCACATGGCTCAACAGCCTCAAGCCCTACAGCATCAACAGCTGGCTGGACTTCACAGAAGTCTTCGTCCGCAACTTCACCAGCACGTACAAGCGGCCTCCCAAGCCTCGCCAGCTCTCCCTGTGCGTCCAAGGGCCCAACGAGTCGACCCGCGACTACCTCACGCGGTGGGCCGAGCTCCGCAACTCCTGCGATGGGGTGCACGAGGTTCAGGCCATCGAGTACTTCACCGCCGGGTGCCGAGAGGGCACCCTCCTCAAGCACCGACTCCTCTGCGACGAGCCGGCGACCCTCGACGAACTGCTGGTCATCGCGGACAAGTACGCCACGGCCGACTCCTCGATGAAGACCAAGCTTCGAGTAGACGCCTCTGGGAAGGTAATTGCTCCGGCTCCCAAGACGCCGGCCGGCGACTCCAATCGGCGCCCCTACCAGAACGATCACAAGCGCAAGGCCCCCATACCGACTTACACCAGTCGGCAGGTGGCCACAGTTGAAGATGAGCAGCCCGAAGAGCAGCCCGCTCCCAAGAAGAAGGGTGGCAGGCCGGCTTGGCAGCCGGCTTTCTCTTACGAGCAGACTCTCGACTCCCCCTGCAAGTTCCACAGCGGCGCGAAGCCGTCCAACCACACGACCCGAAAATGCCACTGGCTCACGCGAATCTCCAAGGGCGAAGGGTTGTTGCCGCCTCCGCCTCCCGGCCCGCCGCCTCCAGCCCCCCAGCAGCCGGCGGCTCGGCCGGCAGTCGGAGCCATCCAAGATGAGTTCCCTGAAGAACAAGCCGCCTACGTCGTCTTCACCAGCCAAGCCGATGACAAGCGTAGTCGGCGCCGTCAGCATCAAGAGGTCAATGCAGTCGCCTCTAGCGCTCCCGAGTTCATGCACTGGTCAGATAAGCCAATCAGCTGGAGCCAGGCCGACCACCCAGAGGTGATGCCATCTCCTGGCTCCTATGCACTGGTCTTGGATGTCACCCTCGCGACGGAGAGGCGAGCTGCCCGATTCTTGTGACACCCAAAATTTCATTTGGATTTTTCAAAAATTTTACTTGACTTGAGGGAGGTGATTTAAAATTTTTCTTCAAAAGAACCCTCCCTTTCAAAATATATATTTTTATGGCAAGAGTTTTATTTGGATTCACCCAAGACTTGTTTTTGGTCTTGGAGGTTCTTGCTTTTTATTTTGGACTCAAGCCAAAATGCTTTTCACTTGGAAAAAAATGTCTTTTGAAAATTTCTTTGAAAATGCCCTATAGCTTTTGGAATGATCCTTTACCACTTTCAACAAATCTCTCTTGCCATGACCTTAGTACAAATCCACTCTCATAAACCTTTCTCATCTTTGGATCATGTTTTACTTCAAATCCAGCAAGTTGAACCTCTCCATATAAAATTTCCCATTTATTTCTTATCAATAACAATTTCTGCCATATATCTTGATCCTTGGAGGTTTACAAAGGAACTACTCCTGCTGCTTTGATTCTTGCCCCCAAACCTTTTTCCCTTCGTAGTCCTTTGAACCCTCAACCAAGATCCATGAAGATCCACTGGTCTCCAGTTCAAAATTTTCAAACTAGACTTGCTGCAAGTTTGGACCAGATTTGCCAAATTTGATGAAATTCATTCAAATCCTTCTCCAAAAATTCTGAGTAAAATCAGGCAGCCTCTGGGTGCATTGAGTGGTCACCTCACCAAGCCCCAGCTCCAGGAAAAATTTTCTTCATACCTAATCATTTCATCGAACACCTTCAGAGCACTGTCAATATCAGGTTCAGTCAAATTCAGTTAACAGTGTTTGAACCACTGTCGTTTCTTCAGTGTCTGTTGTCGATCACACCAGTGCCCCGGCGTCGCCGTGTTCCCTGTCCCCTCCTCCTTGTCCTCTGCACCGCACGAGCGCCTGGAAGCTTGCGGACGTCGGCGACGAGCAGCAGAAGGTGCGCGGCCCCGTGACCGACGCCAGCGGTGGCTTTGCGGCCGTCAGAAGAGTGGCGCAGCACAGACGGTGCCGTCCGGCGCCGCCCAATCCACCGGAGGTCGCCGCGTGGCCTTCCACTCCCCAGTGCGCGCTGCCACCCTCATCGTGAACCGCTGGGCGCGGAGCGCGCTCTCTGCCGTCGTCGTGCCAGTATGGCGACCCCGACGAGGACCGGCGCCATTACGCCAACGGGACCAGTAACTCCCACTGATGTTGCCTGGCCACCTAATACCCCTGCCAATCCACTGCCTCACCGTAATTGCTCGCCGGAGATTCTCCGTTCACGGCCACCCCCTCGAGCCGCGTATAAATAGAGGCCCCGAGCTCCAGCTAGTACCCACACCACCTCTACACTCCACCAAGACCCCGCCTAGCCACTAGAAGAGCCCCGAGGGAGTCTCCTTCCTCGACTCCGGCCGCCGCGACCCGCCGCGGGATCCAGCTCGATTCACTCCCGTGCGTGCACCTCTAACCCCCATGTCTTGCCAGAAGCTCTCTAGTGCATCCCTCCTTCTGACCCGCGCTTCAATTCGAAGTTTGCAGCACACCACCGGAGTTCCCCACCATCGCCCGAGCCGCCGTCCGCCGGAGAAAGTGTCGTCGTCGACGTGGTGCTCCCCGACGCCCAAGTCCACCACCCACCGACGCGGAAGGACACGCTGATACTCTTGGTACACTCTGATCTCCCTGACTCACCGTGGTTCGACGCCAGCGACCACCGCAGCCTTCGGGCGCCGGCGAGGTTTTTCAAACCTGACATGTGGACCCCCACGTCAGCCTCTCTTCTTTCACCCCCGAAGCATTTTCTTGTTGGCGCCTTCGGGAAGAGTACGTTTTCTCTGTGGGCTTGCGCGTTTCTATTCGAACCGTTTTCTGTTTTCTCAGTTAAACCCCTGGAACTTTTCTGTTTCATTACAGATGAGTCCCTGGCCAGAAACCCTTATAACTTTTTAATAAAAAGTGATTTTTGAGTGATTCTTTTTCTGACAGTCTTATAATTTTGTCTAGTTTTTTATGGGATTTATTTGAAAAAAAATTGGAACAACTTTATGCACGCGTTGGTTTTCACGTTAGTATGCATTTTTCGCTATACCGTAGGTTCCGGGAGAGGTGACGGAGCCGCGAACTTCGCCGAGCTAGACTCCGACTTCTCCGAACCAGGCAAGCATGTTTGAACCTTTGATATTATTAGTGTTTTACATGTTTGCTCGAATGGTTGTGCATGGCATATGAGCTTCGATGACTATCTCATTGCATGAAAGGCAACTACCCGCGTGTTCCGAGGTTACTGTGATCTCTATTGAGAGAAGGCCTTGTCATGTGGTGACATGATGGGCAGTAAGGTGGTACTATTCTAGCATGCCAGCCTTACATCATCCGTTAAATTCCGACGTTAACGTGGACGGAGTCACGTTATCGTTCTTCCCCCTTCCATGCCGCCACATGTTTTCTGCCAGAATGCGGTTTAGTAAGTTGGTAACCTCTTTCCGTGTACACACCAAATAGAGGGGCCGGGATGAAGGTTCCATGGCCCTGGATTAAAGCCAGTATTCCGGTCAGGGGGCATGGGTGTTTCCGGTTGGGACCGAGAGGGGGGCACCGCTTAGAGCGCGCGTATATAAATTTGATCCCATGCTACGCGAGGTTGTAGCCTCCCCGTCTCAAGGTTTTTCTTGAACGTTGCCGAGGGTGATTCCTGTCTTCGGAATGTTGAATGGGTGTGTACTGGTTAGATGGGTTTCTTCCAAAACACCGTAAACGGAACTAGTCCCCGTGACTACAGAAATCCGTTGGCTATAGTTAAAGTACAAACTCTGCAGAGTCAAATCCTTCCGAGTCATCGTATCCAGGGTCAAGTATAGTGATCAGTGTATCCCTATCTACGTCAAGCCCTCGTGGTTTATTCTTCTTTCTGGTAAGCGAGCATGAGTAGTAAACTGGGCTGAACGTTACTCCTATGGATGGACTAACCCTGTTGTTTATCTCATGCCTGATTATTCTCTGGATATGATTTAAATTCTTGAGCTACTAAGATGTTAAGTTATGAAGCCCTTTACGTGATGTCGCTCAGACGTCCGATTGTGGCATGTTGTGTTATTTACTTTTGTATGAGCCCTTTACGTGATGTCGCTCAAACGTCCGACTGTGGCATGTTGGTTATTTACTTTTGATATAAGCCCTTTCTGTGATGTCGCTCAGACGTCCGAGTGTGGCATGTTGGTTATTTACTTTTGATATAAGCCCTTTCTGCGATGTCGCTCTGACGTCCGACTGTGGCACGCACTATCTTTTACTTTCTATTATAACCCCTTTATGTGGTGTCGCCCCGACGCCCGACTGCGGCATTGTTATTCCTGCATTTTCCTCTCGAGGAGTAATTCAGACCCTCGTTTGGCACCCAGTATTTAATTTGGGATTTCGGGAGGACTACCGCCCGACTTCTCTTTTATTCCCCATGCATTATTGTCTCTATGTCCGAATGCACTTGTTAATCTGTTCATATGCTTCATGTTTACATTTGTTATATCTTATGTCCGAACTGTCTTGCGAGTACTTTCATAGTACTCACCTGGCTTGTTGATTTGGCCAGATGTTGACGAAGACGATCTCTTGGATGAAGAGTTTGATAGTACGTCCGACGCCTAGAGGAGTCCCAGTCAGTCCCGTGCGATCCTGGATATTGGTCACTTGTATTATATACGCTTCCGCCACCCACAATAAGTCTCCTCGAGCCTCACTCCGACGCTCGAAGAGCTGTAGTTTTCAGGAGTCATATCACCCACTTCGCGGTGATATTTCCACCACCGTTGTTATCGTGAGTTAGTAGTTATGCCACCCTATCCGCCGCTATGTTTTATCGGCATTCATGTAATAAATTGTTGAGCAGTCTCCGCTCAACCTTGTATTATATTCAGTACTCCTGGTATTTTTCTTCTGTGACCAAGATATTGTCTACCAGTGAGAAGGAATTCTTCTTTACTGGTCCGTAAAAGGGATTGGTCTCTCAATAAATATTTTATTGAAAAACCGGTCGTGACAAGCATGGTATCAGAGCCAGGCTGACTGTAGGAAGCCACTAGGTGCGATCGCTAATCGGTTATTAGCGTCTTTTGTGCTTTTTCAGCATTTTGCAATTGTAGCTATTTTCTGTTGGTCATCATAAATTTATGACTTGACTACTCATAATTTTTGCCTACTTTTGTAGATGGCTGGCAGCAACTGCGAGACTCGAGTGTTCACGAACGTGACCGAGGGGTTTGTCAAACTCCTCGTCTCCATCACCAAGCTCGCGATCGGGCCAGCAACTCGTCCGGAGTTCACGCTTTACCAGCACAAGCTCAGTGACGACGTGTCTATGCACCAAGCTATGGTGCAATTCAAGGGAGGACGTTCTGCATCTCGCCACTTCCGTTTTGTGGGAAGGGCCATGCCTACGGAGAGGCATGCCATCCAGATGGCTGCCCGTGAGGCGATAGCTCGTCTTCGGGACATCCTGCCTATGATGAAGACTCGTCGCTACCGCTACCTCCCATGCCATGTGCCATATACCTGTCACTATGCTTTTGCCTGCCATCGGGGAGAGCGAGATGAAGCCATCGAGATGGTCGTGGAGTACCTCAAGGCTCTGGAGGAATCCTTCGACAACCTCGTGGATGATCTTGTGGCTGCCCGCATGGACTTAGTCTGGGGCGGTCCTTCCTGCAGGAAGGAGCTTCTCCACACGGCACCGCCTCTGACATTCGTCTCGTCTTCAGCCTCTTATGCACCGGCCATTTTGGCCACTGCTCGCCGTCTGCTAACCACTGAGGAGTTTGACAGAGTCATCGCTCCTACTCCAGTCAGAGCTGCACCGCCTGCCGCACCCGCACTACCGCCTGTCGCCCCCGCGCCATCACCGCAGCGCAGTGTTACGCGCCAGGAGCCAGCTAGAGAGGAGGTGGAGGTTGAATCTCCTGCACCACTGAGTCTTGCCCTCGGCAAGGGAAAGGACATCGTCACCATCTCCGACTGAGAGTGCCGAGTAGCCGCGCGTTATGTCTGCTTGTATGGTGTGTTTTATCTGTACGCTAGTTTGTATTAGTGTGTTCGCTGCTTTCCGGAGGAGTATGCTAGTCTAAATAACATGTCAGGAATGTGTACGCACATCCTGAGTGATGTATCGTGTGTTTGCTTTTCGCGTGTAAGATATATGCTAAGCGGTTCTTCTCGGTGCGAAATCGTTTATGTTTTCTTGAAAAATCTTGAGGTCTTTTAAATTGTTGCCTTTGCAAGATTTTCCTTGTGCCACACCGTTCTTCTCATGAGTTTTGCAAAATAATACCCGAGACTGGAAAAATGTCTCGTCCGTGGACTCGCTCCATGCCCAATCAACCAGAAGAAGTTTATGGGACACAGACTAGCAACAACTTCACTCAGGGACAGTCCAGTCAACAGGACAGCGAAGCAGCCCTGTCTCAAGTATGCCGTCTCTTCGAACAAAGCCAGCAACAGCACCAAGAGATGATGAATCACGTCATCAATATGGGAAACCACCGTGAGCCGTACCAACCCCACTCCAAGTTATCTGAGTTACAGAAGACTCGCCCTTCAACCTTTGCTCACACTGATAGGCCGCTGGAAGCCGATGACTGGCTTCGTGATATCGAGAGGAAGCTGATTATTGCTCAGTGCTCAGATAATGAGAAGGTGCTTTATGCACCACACTACCTTACTGGAGCAGCTGCAGCATGGTGGGAGAACTTCTTACACATGCATCCCAGTGAACACAACATCACCTGGGAGGAATTCAAGGAAGGCTTTCGTGGGGCACACATCCCCAGGAGCATCATAAAAATCAAGAAGAGAGAATTTGATGACCTCAAGCAAAGAGGCATGTCAGTGACCGAATACAACGGTCAGTTTACCCAGCTATCTCGTTATTCCTACGACGAGCACATGACAGAGAACAAGAGGATGGAAAAGTTCTTGGACGGTCTGGCACCGGCACTAAAATGCCAACTGGTTGTACACACTTTCCCGGATTTTAAAACTCTGGTTGACAAGGCCATTACCTTGGAGAATGAGCGCAGTAGTCTGGAAGATATCCGTAAGCGAAAAAGGGATAAGACGAGCCTCGCTCGCAACAACCGAAGCAAGACAGATGTTCAGAGGACTGAAGCAAGGAAATCCACAACTACTGCTGTAAGGCCAACCAGACAATTTCATTCCAGGGACAAGGACTTCTCATATCATCTAGGGGTCACATGCTATGCTTGTGGTGAAGAAGGGCACTATGCTAAACAATGCCCAAAGCCGAGGAACTCGGCCCCCAAGCCGAACAATGGTGGAAACAATCCAGCCCCCAAGCGCAACAATTTCAATCCCAACAACAACCACAGGAAGGGTCACCTAAACCATGTGACCAGGGAAGAAGCGCAGAATGCCCCAGACATCGTGCTCGGTACGTTCCCTATCAACACAGTGCCTGCCACGGTTTTGTTTGATTCTGGAGCTTCCCATTCGTTCGTTTCGAAGAATTTTGTTTTGCAACATGGTTTTCCGATACTTCCCTTGGAAAAATCTATGATCATCAAGTCCCCCGGAAATAAACAAATCGCTCAAAGTTACTGCCAAGGAGTGATCATTGAGTTTGAAGGACTACAGTTTCAAGCTAATCTCATCGTGTTGGAAAACAAAGGACTAGATGTCATTTTAGGGATGGACTGGTTGACCACCAACAAAGGATTCATTGACTGTTTCAATCGGACCGTGATTCTCACTCACCATCGCGGCAAGACAATAAAGGTTACAGCTCAAGAAAGGCCACGGTCACAGCAACCAAAGCTGAACAAAGTGGACGTGTCAGAACTGAGAAAAGTTCCAGTGATATGCGAGTTTCCTGACGTATTTCCTGAAGAACTACCAGGCATGCCACCAGACCGAGAGATAGAATTCAGCATCGAACTAGCGCCTGACACCGCTCCCATCTATAAGAAACCTTATAGAATGGCACCCTCAGAATTGGTGGAGTTGAAGAAGCATATAAAGGAATTATTGGACAAAGGATTTATTCGAGCCAACTCCTCACCATGGGGATCGCCAGTATTATTCGCCAAGAAAAAGGATGGGACACTGAGACTGTGTATAGACTATCGAGCTCTCAATATGGTCACCATCAAAAACAAATATCCGATGCCATGGATAAATGATTTGTTTGACCAGCTCGCACAAGCCAAGGTGTTCTCAAAAATTTATTTGAGATCGGGATATCATCAATTGAAAGTACGGACAGAAGATATCCCTAAAACAGCATTCACCTCCAGATACGGATTATATGAGTTCACAGTGATGCCTTTTGGTCTAACAAACGCCCCCACATATTTCGTCCACCTCATGAACAAAGTGTTCATGAAATTCATGGACAAATTTGTTGTGGTGTTCATCGACGATATTCTGGTATATTCAAGGACACCAGAAGAGCATGCTGAGCATCTCCGAATTGTATTGGGGAATTAAGGAAACATCAGTTGTACGCCAAATTTAGCAAGTGTGAGTTTTGGCTAAGGCAAGTTGGTTTCCTAGGCCACATATTAAACCGAGAAGGCATGGCCGTAGACCCAGAAAAAGTCAAAGCCTTACTTGACTGGAAGCCACCCGCCAACGTTACTGATATGCGGAGTTTCCTGGGAATGGCCGGATATTACAGAAGACTTATTGAAGGATTCTCCACTGTGTCGAAACCAATGACCCAGTTGCTCAAGAAAGACAAGAAGTTTGTATGGACGGAAGCATGCGAGAGAAGCTTCCAAGAGCTTAAGAAGAAGCTAACAACCGCACTGGTATTAACCATGCCAGACATACACAAGAGTTTTGAAGTATATTGTGACGCGTCCCGAAAGGGCCTCGGATGTGTACTAATGCAGGATGGCAAAGTTGTCGCGTATGCCTCCAGGCAGCTGCGAAAACATGAGGAAAATTACCCAACACATGACTTGGAGCTAGCAGTAGTCATACATGCAGTCAAGGAGTGGAGGCACTTTCTGTTGGGAAATCGCTGTAAAATATATACGGACCATAAGAGCCTTAAATATATTTTCACACAACCAGAGCTAAATTTACGCCAACGGCGCTGGTTGGAATTGGTCAAGGACTATGATGTCGGCATTCACTACCATCCAGGAAAAGCAAATGTAGTGGCTGATGCCCTTAGTCGAAACCCCATCCCGGACAACGACGGTCCGCAAAACTTGAGGCCTGAGTTTCAGCAAGAGTTCGCTAGGCTCAACATGGTGTTAGTCTCTGAGGGCACCGTATCAAATCTGGAAATACAACCCACCCTAGTAGAACAAATTAAGAAGGCTCAACAGGGACATCCCAGCATCGAAGGAATAAAGAAGAAAATGAACTTGGGTAAGACTTCAGAGTTCGTCACAGACAGTGAAGGAATATTATGGTACGGAGACAGACTTTGCGTACCTAACATTGAGGAACTCAAGCAACAAATCCTAACCGAAAACCACAACGCTCCATACTCGATCCATCCTGGAGGAACCAAAATGTACAAAGACATTCAGGAAAGATTTTGGTGGCACGGTATGAAAAGGGATATAGCCACATTTATTGCTTGTTGCGATTCATGTCAGCGCATCAAGGCCGAGCATCAAAAGCCAGCAGGGCTACTCCAGCCAAACAGGATGCCGGAGTGGAAATGGGATGAAATAGGAATGGACTTCATCATTGGACTACCACGATCACAACGCGGAAATGACGCCATATGGGTCATCACAGACCGACTAACCAAGGTTGCTCATTTCATTCCCGTGAAGACTACCTACTCCACACAAAGACTGGCCAAACTTTATCTCTCCCGTATAGTTTGTTTGCATGGAGTCCCAAAGACTATAATATCCGACCGAGGCACACAATTTGTCTCCAAATTTTGGGATCACCTGCAACAAGCTCTGGGCATGCAACTAGCTTTCAGTACAGCGTACCATCCTCAGACTGATGGACAAACGGAACGTGTGAACCAAATCCTAGAGGATATGCTAAGAGCCTGTGTGCTCACCTATGGATCCAGTTGGGAAGAGAATTTGCCGTATGCCGAGTTTGCTTCCAACAACAGTTACCAATCCAGCTTGCAAATGGCACCCTTTGAAGCATTGTACGGACGGAGGTGTCGTACCCCACTGAATTTGTCAGAAATAGGTGGCAGCCGTATCTTCGGCCCAGACATGCTTAAAGAGGCCGAGGAGAAAGTTAAGCAGATCAGGGACAGACTCAAGACAGCGTAGAGCCGACAAAAGAGCTACTACTATCAAAAACATCGTGAGGTCAGCTTTGAACCCGGTGATTCCGTATACCTACGAGTGTCTCCTATGAGGGGCCTGCAACGGTTCAAAATTAAGGGGAAGCTAGCTCCGAGATTTATCGGACCATTTTGTATAGAGGCACGAAGAGGCACAGTGGCCTACAAACTAGACTTACCCAAGGAGCTATCAGACGTCCATGACGTGTTCCATGTCTCACAATTGAGAAAATGTGTAAGTAACCCGGAGAAGCATGTATCTCATGAAAGCATTGATATACAACCAGACCTCACCTACAGAGAGAGGCCAGTAAAGATACTGGAAGAGTCTGAACGGAGGACCCGTCAGAAAACGACAAAAATTTTCAGAGTTCAGTGGAGCAATCACACTGAGGACGAAGCTACATGGGAAAGGGAAGATTTTCTCCAGGCAGAGTATCCATATCTATTCGAGGATCAGCTGAAATCTCGAGGACGAGATTTTTCCTAAGGGGGTAGGTGTTGTGACACCCAAAATTTCATTTGGATTTTTCAAAAAATTTACTTGACTTGAGGGAGGTGATTTAAAAAATTTCTTCAAAAGAACCCTCCCTTTCAAAATATTTTTTATGGCAAGAGTTTTATTTGGATTCACCCAAGACTTGTTTTTGGTCTTGGAGGTTCTTGCTTTTTGTTTTGGACTCAAGCCAAAATGCTTTTCACTTGGAAAAAAAATGTCTTTTGAAAATTTGTTTGAAAATGCCCTATAGCTTTTGGAATGATCCTTTACCACTTTCAACAAATCTCTCTTGCCATGACCTTAGTACAAATCCACTCTCATAAACCTTTCTCAACTTTGGATCATGTGTTACTTCAAATCCAGCAAGTTGAACCTCTCCATATAAATTTTCCCATTTATTTCTTATCAATAACAATTTCTGCCATATATCTTGATCCTTGGAGGTTTACAAAGGAACTACTCTTGCTGCTTTTGTTTTTGCCCCCAAACCTTTTTCCCTTCCTAGTCCTTTGAACCCTCAACCAAGATCCATGAAGATCCACTGGTCTCCAGTTCAAATTTTTCAAACTAGACTTGCTGCAAGTTTGGACCAGATTTGCCAAATTTGATGAAATTCATTCAAATCCTTCTCCAAAAATTCTGAGTAAAATCAGGCAGCCTCTGGGTGCATTGAGTGGTCACATCACCAAGCCCCAGCTCCAGGAAAATTTTTCTTCATACCTAATCATTTCATCGAACACCTTCAGAGCACTGTCAATATCAAGTTCAGTCAAATTCAGTTAATAGTGTGTGAACCATTGTCGTTTCTTCAGTGTCTGTTGTCGATCACACCAGAGCCCCGGCGTCGCCGCGTTCCCTGTCCCCTCCTCCTTGTCCTCTACACAGCACGAGCGCATGGAAGCTTGCGGACATCGGCGATGAGCAGCAGAAGGTGTGCCGCCCCGTGACCGACGCCAGCGGCGGCTTTGCGGCCGTCAGAAGAGTGGCGCAGCGCAGACGGCGCCGTCCGGCGCCGCCCAATCCACCGGAGATCGCCGCGTGGCCTTCCACTCCCCAGTGCGCGCTGCCACCCTCGTCGTGAACCGCTGGGCGCGGAGTGCGCTCTCTGCCGCCGTCGTGCCAGTACGGCCACCCTGACGAGGACCGGCGCCATTACGCCATGCCCGACCGAGTTTAGCAGTAAAACGGGACCAGTAACTCCCACTGATGCTCCCTGGCCACCTAATACCCCTGCCAATCCACTGCCTCGCCGTAATTGCTCGCCGGAGATTCTCCGTTCACGGCCACCCCCTCGAGCCCCCTATAAATAGAGGCCCTGAGCTCCAGCTAGTACCCACACCACCTCTACACTCCACCAAGACCCCGCCTAGCCACTGGAAGAGCCCCGAGGGAGTCTCCTTCCTCGACTCCGGCCGCCGCGACCCGCCGCGAGATCCAGCTCGATTCACTACCGTGCGTGCACCTCTAACCCCCATCTCTTGCCAGAAGCTCTCTAGTGCATCCCTCCTTCTGACCCGCGCTTCATTTCGAAGTTTGCAGCACACCACCGGAGTTCCCCACCATCGCCCGAGCCGCCGTCCGCCGGAGAAAGTGTCGCCGTCGACGTGGTGCTCCCCGACGCCCAAGTCCACCACCCACCGACGCGGAAGGACACGCTGATACTCTTGGTACACTCCGATCTCCGTGACTCACCGTGGTGCGACGCCGGCGACCACCGCAGCCTTCGGGCACCGGCGAGGTTTTTCAAACCTGACATGTGGACCCCCCACGTCAGCCTCTCTTCTTTCACCCCCGAAGCGTTTTCTGTTGGCGCCTTCGGGCAGAGTACGTTTTCTCTGTGGGCTTGCACGTTTCTATTCGAACCGTTTTGTGTTTTCTCAGTTAAACCCCTGGAACTTTTCTGTTTCATTATAGATGAGTCCTTGGACAGAAACCCTTATAACTTTTTAATAAAAAGTGATTTTTGAGTGATTCTTTTTCTGACAGTCTTATAATTTTGTCTAGTTTTTTATGGGATTTATTTGAAAAAAAATTTGGAACAACTTTATGCGCGCGTTGGTTTTCACGTTAGTATGAATTTTTCGCTATACCGTAGGTTCCGGGAGAGGTGACGGAGCCGCGAACTTTGCCGAGCTAGACTCCGACTTCTCCGAACCAGGCAAGCATTTTTGATCCTTTGATATGATTAGTGTTTTACATGTTTGCGTGAATGGTTGTGCATGGCATATGAGCTTCGATGAGTATCTCGTTGCATGAAAGGCAACTACCCGCGTGTTCCGAGGTTACTGTGATCTCTAATGAGAGATGGCCTTGTCATGTGGTGACATGAAGGGCAGTAAGGTGGTACTGTTGTAGCATGCCAGCCTTACGTCATCCGTTAAATTCCGACGTTAACGTGGAAGGAGTCACGTTATCGTTCTTCCCCCTTCCGTGCCACCACATGTTTTCTGCCAGAATGCGGTTTAGTAAGTTGGTAACCTCTTTCCGTGTACACACCAAATAGAGGGGCCGGGATGATGGTTCCATGGCCCTAGATTAAAGCCAGTCATCCGGTCAGGGGGCATGGGTGTTTCCGGTTGGGACCGAGAGGGGGGCACCCCTTAGAGCGCGCGTATATAAATTTGATCCCATGCTACGCGAGGTTGTAGCCTCCCCGTCTCAAGGTTTTTCTTGAACGTTGCCGAGGGTGATTCCTGGCTTCGGAATGTTGAATGGGTGTGTACTGGTTAGATGGGTTTCTTCCAAAACACCGTAAACAGAACTAGTCCCCGTGACTACAGAAATCCGTTGGCTGTGGTTAAAGTACAAACTCTGCAAACTCAAATCCTTCCGAGTCATCGTATCCAGGGTCAAGTTTAGTGATAAGTGTATCCCTATCTACGTCAAGCCCTCGTGGTTTATTCTTCTTTTTGATAAGCGAGCATGAGTAGTAAACTGGGCTGAATGTTACTCCTATGGATGGACTAACCCTGTTGTTTATCTCATGCCTGATTATTCTCTGGATATGATTTAAATTCTTGAGCTACTAAGATGTTAAGTTATGAAGCCCTTTACGTGATGTCGCTCAGACGTCCGATTGTGGGATGTTTTGTTATTTACTTTTGTATGAGCCCTTTACGTGATGTCGCTTAGACGTCCGACTGTGGCATGTTGGTTATTTACTTTTGATATAAGCCCTTTACGTGATGTCGCTCAGACGTCCGACTGTGGCATGTTGGTTATTTACTTTTGATATAAGCCCTTTCTGCGATGTCGCTCTGACGTCCGACTGTGGCACGCACTATCTTTTACTTTCTATTATAAGCCCTTTATGTGGTGTCGCCCCGACGCCCGACTGCGGCATTGTTATTCCTGCATTTTCATCTCGAGGAGTAATTCAGACCCTCGTTTGGCACCCAGTATTTAATTTGGGATTTCGGGAGGACTACCGCCCGACTTCTCTTTTATTCCCCATGCATTATTGTCTCTATGTCTGAATGCACTTGTTAATCTGTTCATATGCTTCATGTTTACATTTGTTATATCTTATGTCCGAACTGTCTTGCGAGTACTTTCATAGTACTCACCTGGCTTGTTGATTTGGCCAGATGTTGACGAAGGCGATCTCTTGGATGAAGAGTTTGATAGTATGTCTGACGCCTAGAGGAGTCCCAATCAGTCCCGTGCGATCCTGGATATTCGTCACTTGTATTATATACGCTTCCGCCACCCGCAATAAGTCTCCTCGAGCCTCACTCCGACGCTCGAAGAGCTGTAGTTTTCAGGAGTCATATCACCCACTTCGCGGTGATATTTCCACCACCGTTGTTATCGTGAGTTAGTAGTTATGCCACCCTATCCGCCGCTATGTTTTATCGGCGTTCATGTAATAAATTGTTGAGCAGTCTCCGCTCAACCTTGTATTATATTCAGTACTCCTGGTATTTTTCTTCTGTGACCAAGATATTGTCTACCAGTGAGAAGGAATTCTTCTTTACTGGTACATAAAAGGGATTGGTCTCTCAATAAATATTTTATTAAAAACCGGTCGTGACAAGCTTGGTATCAGAGCCAGGCTGACTGTAGGAAGCCACTAGGTGCGATCGCTAATCGGTTATTAGCGTCTTTTGTGCTTTTTCAGCATTTTGCAATTGTAGCTATTTTCTGTTGGTCATCATAAATTTATGACTTGACTACTCAGAATTTTTGCCTACTTTTGTAGATGGCTTGCAGCAACTGCGAGACTCGAGTGTTCACGAACGTTTCCGAGGGGTTTGTCAAACTCCTCGTCTCCATCACCAAGCTCGCGATCGGGCCAGCAACTCGTCCGGAGTTCACGCTTTACCAGCACAAGCTCAGTGACGACGTGTCTATGCACCAAGCTATGGTGCAATTCAAGGGAGGACGTTCTGCATCTCGCCACTTCCGTTTTGTGGGAAGGGCCATGCCTACGGAGAGGCATGCCATGCAGATGGCTGCCCGTGAGGCGATAGCTCGTCTTCGGGACATCCTGCCTATGATGAAGACTCGTTGCTACCGCTACCTCCCATGCCATGTGCCATATACCTGTCACTATGCTTTTGCCTGCCATCGGGGAGAGCGAGATGAAGCCATCGAGATGGTCGTGGAGTACCTCAAGGCTCTAGAGGAATCCTTCGACAACCTCGTGGATGATCTTGTGGCTGCCCGCATGGACTTAGTCCGGGGCGGTCCTGCCTGCAGGAAGGAGCTTCTCCACACGGCACCGCCTCTGACATTCGTCTCGTCTTCAGCCTCTTATGCACCGGCCATTTTGGCCACTGCTCACCGTCTGCCAACCACTGAGGAGTTCGACAGAGTCATCGCTCCTACTCCAGTCAGAGCTGCACCGCCTGCCGCACCCGCACTACCGCCTGTCGCCCCCGCTCCATCACCGCAGCGCAGTGTTACGCGCCAGGAGCCAGCTAGAGAGGAGGTGGAGGTTGAATCTCCTGCACCGCTGAGTCTTGCCCTCGGCAAGGGAAAGGACATCGTCACCATCTCCGACTGAGAGCGCCGAGTAGCCGCGCGTTATGTCTGCTTGTATGGTGTGTTTTATCTGTATGCTAGTTTGTATTAGTGTGTTCGCTGCTTTCCGGAGGAGTATGCTAGTCTAAATAACACGTCAGGAATGTGTACGCACATCCTGAGTGATGTATCGTGTATTTTCTTTTCGCGTGTAAGATATATGCTAAGCGGTTCTTCTCCGTGCGAAATAGTTTATGTTTTCTTGAAAAATCTTGAGGTCTTTTAAATTGTTGCCTTTGCAAGATTTTCCTTGTGCCACACCGTTCTTCTCATGAGTTTTGCAAAATAATACCCGAGACTGGAAAAATGTCTCGTCCGTGGACTCGCTCCATGCCCAATCAACCAGAAGAAGTTTATGGGACACAGACTAGCAACAACTTCACTCAGGGACAATCCAGTCAACAGGACAGCGAAGCAGCCCTGTCTCAAGTATGTCGTCTCTTCGCACAAAGCCAGCAACAGCACCAAGAGATGATGAATCACGTCATCAATATGGGAAACCACCGTGAGCTGTACCAACTCCACTCCAAGTTATCTGAGTTACAGAAGACTCGCCCTTCAACCTTTGCTCACACTGATAGGCCGCTCGAAGCCGATGACTGGCTTCGTGATATCGAGAGGAAGGTGATTATTGCTCAGTGCTCAGATAATGAGAAGGTGCTTTATGCACCACACTACCTTACTGGAGCAGCTGCAGCATGGTGGGAGAACTTCTTACACATGCATCCCAGTGAACACAACATCACCTGGGAGGAATTCAAGGAAGGCTTTCATGGGGCACACATCCCCAGGAGCATCATAAAAATCAAGAAGAGAGAATTTGATGACCTCAAGCAAAGAGGCATGTCAGTGACCGAATACAACGGTCAGTTTACCCAGCTATCTCGTTATGCCTACGACGAGCACATGACAGAGAACAAGAGGATGGAAAAGTTCTTGGACGGTCTGGCGCCGGCACTAAAATGCCAACTGGTTGTACACACTTTCCCGGATTTTAAAACTCTGGTTGACAAGGCCATTACCTTGGAGAATGAGCGCCGTAGTCTGGAAGATATCCGTAAGCGAAAAAGGGATAAGACGAGCCTCGCTCGCAACAACCGAAGCAAGACAGATGTTTAGAGGACTGAAGCAAGGAAATCCACAACTACTGCTGTAAGGCCAACCAGACAATTTCATTCCAGGGACAAGGACTTCTCATATCATCCAGGGGTCACATGCTATGCTTGTGGTGAAGAAGGGCACTATGCTAAACAATGCCCAAAGCCGAGGAACTCGGCCCCCAAGCCGAACAATGTTGGAAACAATCCAGCCCCCAAGCGCAACAATTTCAATCCCAACAACAACCACAGGAAGGGTCACCTAAACCATGTGACCAGGGAAGAAGCGCAGAATGCCCCAGACATCGTGCTCGGTACGTTCCCTATCAACACAGTGCCTGCCACGGTTTTGTTTGATTCTGGAGCTTCCCATTCGTTCGTTTCGAAGAATTTTGTTTTGCAACATGGTTTTCTGATACTTCCCTTGGAAAAATCTATGATCATCAAGTCCCCCGGAAATAAACAAATCGCTCAAAGTTACTACCACGGAGTGATCATTGAGTTTGAAGGACTACAGTTTCAAGCTAATCTCATCGTGTTGGAAAACAAAGGACTAGATGTCATTTTAGGGATGGACTAGTTGACCACCAACAAATGATTCATTGACTGTTTCAATCGGATCGTGATTCTCACTCACCATCGCGGCAAGCCAATAAAGGTTACAGCTCAAGAAAGGCCAGGGTCACAGCAACCAAAGCTGAACAAAGTGGACGTGTCAGAACTAAGAAAAGTTCCAGTGATATGCGAGTTTCCTGACATATTTCCTGAAGAACTATCAGGCATGCCACCAGACCGAGAGATAGAATTCAGCATCGAACTAGCGCCGGACACCGCTCCCATCTATAAGAAACCTTATAGAATGGCACCCTCATAATTGGTGGAGTTGAAGAAGCAGATAAAGGAATTATTGGACAAAGGATTTATTCAAGCCAGCTCCTCACCATGGGGATCGCCAGTATTATTCGCCAAGAAAAAGGATGGGACACTGAGACTGTGTATAGACTATCGAGCTCTCAATATGGTCACCATCAAAAACAAATATCTGATGCCACAGATAAATGATTTGTTTGACCAGCTCGCACAAGCCAAGGTGTTCTCAAAAATTGATTTGAGATCGGGATATCATCAATTGAAAGTACGGACAGAAGATATCCCTAAAATAGCATTCACCTCCAGATACGGATTATATGAGTTCACAGTGATGCCTTTTGGTCTAACAAACGCCCCCGCATATTTCGTCCACCTCATGAACAAAGTGTTCATGAAATTCATGGACAAATTTGTTGTGGTGTTCATCGACGATATTCTGGTATATTCAAGGACACCAGAAGAGCATGCTGAGCATCTCCGAATTGTATTGGGGGAATTAAGGAAACATCAGTTGTACGCCAAATTTAGCAAGTGTGAGTTTTGGCTAAGGCAAGTTGGTTTCCTAGGCCACATATTAAACCAAGAAGGCGTGGCCGTAGACCCAGAAAAAGTCAAAGCCATACTTGACTGGAAGCCACCCGCCAACGTTACTGATGTGCGGAGTTTCCTGGGAATGGCCGGATATTACAGAAGATTTATTGAAGGATTCTCCACTGTGTCGAAACCAATGACCCAGTTGCTCAAGAAAGACAAGAAGTTTGTATGGACGGAAGCATGCGAGAGAAGCTTCCAAGAGCTTAAGAAGAAGCTAACAACCGCACCGGTATTAACCGTGCCAGACATACACAAGAGTTTTGAAGTATACTGTGACGCGTCCCGAAAGGGCCTCGGATGTGTACTAATGCAGGATGGCAAAGTTGTCGTGTATGCCTCCAGGCAGCTGCGAAAACATGAGGAAAATTACCCAACACATGACTTGGAGCTAGCAGTAGTCATACATGCAGTCAAGGAGTGGAGGCACTTTCTGTTGGGAAATCGCTGTAAAATATATACGGACCATAAGAGCCTTAAATATATTTTCACACAACCAGAGCTAAATTTACGCCAACGACGCTGGTTGGAATTGGTCAAGGACTATGATGTCGGCATTCACTACCATCCAGGAAAAGCAAATGTAGTGGCTGATGCCCTTAGTTGAAACCCCAGCCCGGACAACGACGGTCCGCAAAACTTGAGGCCTGAGTTTCAGCAAGAGTTCGCTAGGCTCAACATGGTGTTAGTCTCTGAGGGCACCGTATCAAATCTGGAAATACAACCCACCCTAGTAGAACAAATTAAGAAGGCTCAACAGGGACATCCCAGCATCGAAGGAATAAAGAAGAAAATGAACTTGGGTAAGACTTCAGAGTTCGTCACAGACAGTGAAGGAATATTATGGTACGGAGACAGACTTTGCGTACCTAACATTGAGGAACTCAAGCAACAAATCCTAACCGAAAGCCACACCGCTCCATACTCGATCCATCCTGGAGGAACCAAAATGTACAAAGACATTCAGGAAAGATTTTGGTGGCACGGTATGAAAAGGGATATAGCCACATTTATTGCTTGTTGCGATTCATGTCAGCGCATCAAGGCCGAGCATCAAAAGCCAGCAGGGCTACTCCAGCCAAACAGGATACCGGAGTGGAAATGGGATGAAATAGGAATGGACTTCATCGTTGGACTACCACGATCACAACGCGGAAATGACGCCATATGGGTCATCACAGACCGACTAACCAAGGTTGCTCATTTCATTCCCGTGAAGACTACCTACTCCACACAAAGACTGGCCAAACTTTATCTCTCCCGTATAGTTTGTTTGCATGGAGTCCCAAAGACTATAATATCCGACCGAGGCACACAATTTGTCTCCAAATTTTGGGATCACCTGCAACAAGCTCTGGGCATGCAACTAGCTTTCAGTACAGCGTACCATCCTCAGACTGATGGACAAACAGAACGTGTGAACCAAATCCTAGAGGATATGCTAAGAGCCTGTGTGCTCACCTATGGATCCAGTTGGGAAGAGAGTTTGCCGTATGCCGAGTTTGCTTACAACAACAGTTACCAATCCAGCTTGCAAATGGCACCCTTTGAAGCATTGTACGGACGGAGGTGTCGTACCCCACTGAATTGGTCAGAAACAGGTGACAGCCGTATCTTCGGCCCAGACATGCTTAAAGAGGCCGAGGAGAAAGTTAAGCAGATCAGGGACAGACTCAAGACAGCGCAGAGCCGACAAAAGAGCTACTACGATCAAAAACATCGTGAGGTCAGCTTTGAACCCGGTGATTCCATATACCTACGAGTGTCTCCTATGAGGGGTCTGCAACGGTTCAAAATTAAGGGGAAGCTAGCTCCGAGATTTATCGGACCATTCTGTATAGAGGCACGAAGAGGCACAGTGGCCTACAAACTAGACTTACCCAAGGAGCTGTGAGACGTCCATGACGTGTTCCGTGTCTCACAATTGAGAAAATGTGTAAGTAACCCGGAGAAGCATGTATCTCATGAAAGCATTGATATACAACCAGACCTCACCTACAGAGAGAGGCCAGTAAAGATACTGGAAGAGTCTGAACGGAGGACCCGTCAGAAAACGACAAAAATTTTCAGAGTTCAGTGGAGCAATCACACTGAGGACGAAGCTACATGGGAAAGGGAAGATTTTCTCCAGGCAGAGTATCCATATCTATTCGAGGATCAGCTGAAATCTCGAGGACGAGATTTTTCCTAAGGGGGTAGGTGTTGTGACACCCAAAATTTCATTTGGATTTTTCAAAAATTTTACTTGACTTCAGGGAGGTGATTTAAAAATTTTCTTCAAAAGAACCCTCCCTTTCAAAATATTTTTTTTATGGCAAGAGTTTTATTTGGATTCACCCAAGACTTGTTTTTGGTCTTGGAGGTTCTTGCCTTTTATTTTGGACTCAAGCCAAAATGCTTTTCACTTGGAAAAAAATGTCTTTTGAAAATTTCTTTGAAAATGCCCTATAGCTTTTGGAATGATCCTTTACCACTTTCAACAAATCTCTCTTGCCATGACCTTAGTACAAATCCACTCTCATAAACCTTTCTCATCTTTGGATAATGTTTTACTTCAAATCCAGCAAGTTGAACCTCTCCATATAAATTTTCCCATTTATTTCTTATCAATAACAATTTCTGCCATATATCTTGATCCTTGGAGGTTTACAAAGGAACTACTCTTGCCGCTTTGATTTTTGCCCCCAAACCTTTTTCCCTTCCTAGTCCTTTGAACCCTCAACCAAGATCCATGAAGATCCACTGGTCTCCAGTTCAAATTTTTCAAACTAGACTTGCTACAAGTTTGTACCAGATTTGCCAAATTTGATGAAATTCATTCAAATCCTTCTCCAAAAACTCTGAGTAAAATCAGGCAGCCTCTAGGTGCATTGAGTGGTCACCTCACTAAGCCCCAGCTCCAAGAAAAAATTTCTTCATACCTAATCATTTCATCGAACACCTTCAGAGCACTGTCAATATCAAGTTCAGTCAAATTCAGTTAACAGTGTCTGAACCACTGTCGTTTCTTCAGTGTCTGTTGTCGATCACACCAGTGCCCCGGCGTCGCCGCGTTCCCTGTCCCCTCCTCCTTGTCCTCTACACCGCACGAGCGCCTGGAAGCTTGCGGACGTCGGCGACGAGCAGCAGAAGGTGCGCCGCCCCATGACCGACGCCAGCGGCGGCTTTGCGGCCGTCAGAAGAGTGGCGCAGCGCAGACGGCGCCGTCCGGCGCCGCCCAATCCACCGGAGGTCGCCGCGTGGCCTTCCACTCCCCAGTGTGCGCTGCCACCCTCGTTGTGAACCGCTGGGCGCGCAGCGCGCTCTCTGCCGCCGTCGTGCCAGTACGGCGACCCCGACGAGGACCGGCGCCATTACGCCATGCCCGACCGAGTTTAGCAGTAAAACGGGACCAGTAACTCCCACTGATGCTCCCTGGCCACCTAATACCCCTGCCAATCCACTGCCTCGCCGTAATTGCTCGCCGGAGATTCTCCGTTCACTGCCACCCCCTCGAGCCGCCTATAAATAGAGGCCCCGAGCTCCATCTAGTACCCACACCACCTCTACACTCCACCAAGACCCCGCCTAGCCACTGGAAGAGCCCCGAGGGAGTCTCCTTCCTCGACTCCGGCCGCCGCGAACCGCCGCAAGATCCAGCTCGATTCACTCCCGTGCGTGCACCTCTAACCCCCATCTCTTGCCAGAAGCTCCCTAGTGCATCCCTCCTTCTGACCCGCGCTTCAATTCAAAGTTTGCAGCACACCACCGGAGTTCCCCACCATCGCCCGAGCCGCCGTCCGCCGGAGAAAGTGTCGCCGTCGACATGGTGCTCCCCGACGCCCAAGTCCACCACCCACAGACGCGGAAGGACACGCTGATACTCTTGGTACACTCCGATCTCCCTGACTCACCGTGGTTCGACGCCGGCGACCACCGCAGCCTTCGGGCGCCGGCGAGGTTTTTCAAACCTGACATGTGGACCCCCCACGTCAGCCTCTCTTCTTTCACCCCCGAAGCGTTTTTTGTTGGCGCCTTCGGGCAGAGTACGTTTTCTCTGTGGGCTTGCGCGTTTCTATTCGAACCGTTTTCTGTTTTCTCAGTTAAACCCCTGGAACTTTTCTGTTTCATTACAAATGAGTCCCTGGACAGAAACCCTTATAACTTTTTAATAAAAAGTGATTTTTGAGTGATTCTTTTTTTGACAGTCT
Organism: Aegilops tauschii subsp. strangulata; assembly: GCF_002575655.3. NCBI lineage: Eukaryota > Viridiplantae > Streptophyta > Magnoliopsida > Poales > Poaceae > Aegilops > Aegilops tauschii. Next base: position 76,326,381 of record NC_053041.3, read on the forward strand.
TATAATTTTGTCTAGTTTTTTATGGGATTTATTTGAAAAAAAATTTGCAACAACTTTATGCACGCGTTGGTTTTCACGTTAGTATGCATTTTTCGCTATACCGTAGGTTCCGGGAGAGGTGACGGAGCCGCGAACTTCGCCGAGCTAGACTCCGACTTCTCCGAACCAGGCAAGCATGTTTGAACCTTTGATATGATTAGTGGTTTACATGTTTGCGCGAATGGTTGTGCATGGCATATGAGCTTCGATGAGTATCTCGTTGCATGAAAGGCAACTACCCGCGTGTTCTGAGGTTACTGTGATCTCTAATGAGAGATGGCCTTGTCATGTGGTGACATGAAGGGCAGTAAGGTGGTACTGTTGTAGCATGCCAGCCTTACGTCATCCGTTAAATTCCGACGTTAACGTGGACGGAGTCACGTTATCGTTCTTCCCCCTTCCGTGCCGCCACATGTTTTCTGCCAGAATGCGGTTTAGTAAGTTGGTAACCTCTTTCCGTGTACACACCAAATAGAGGGGCCGGGATGGTGGTTCCATGGCCCTGGATTAAAGCCAGTCATCCGGTCAGGGGGCATGGGTGTTTCCGGTTGGGACCGAGAGGGGGGCACCGCTTAGAGCGCGCGTATATAAATTTGATCCCATGCTACGCGAGGTTGTAGCCTCCCCGTCTCAAGGTTTTTCTTGAACGTTGCCGAGGGTGATTCCTGGCTTCGGAATGTTGAATGGGTTTGTACTGGTTAAATGGGTTTCTTCCAAAACACCGTAAACGGAACTAGTCCCCGTGACTACAGAAATCCATTGGCTGTGGTTAAAGTACAAACTCTGCAGAGTCAAATCCTTCCGAGTCATCGTATCCAGGGTCAAGTATAGTGATCAGTGTATCCCTATCTACGTCAAGCCCTCGTGGTTTATTCTTCTTTCTGGTAAGCGAGCATGAGTAGTAAACTGGACTGAACGTTACTCCTGTGGATGGACTAACCCTGTTGTTTATCTCATGCCTGATTATTCTCTGGATATGATTTAAATTCTTGAGCTACTAAGATGTTAAGTTATGAAGCCCTTTACGTGATGTCGCTCAGACGTCCGATTGTGGCATGTTTTGTTATTTACTTTTGTATGAGCCCTTTATGTGATGTCGCTCAGACGTCCGACTGTGGCATGTTGGTTATTTACTTTTGATATAAGCCCTTTCTGTGATGTCGCTCAGACGTCCGACTGTGGCATGTTGGTTATTTACTTTTGATATAAGCCCTTTCTGTGATGTCGCTCTGACGCCCGACTGTGGCACACACTATCTTTTACTTTCTATTATAAGCCCTTTATGTGGTGTCGCCCCGACGCCCGACTGCGGCATTGTTATTCCTGCATTTTCCTCTCGAGGAGTAATTCAGACCCTCGTTTGGCACCCAGTATTTAATTTGGGATTTCGGGAGGACTACCTCCCGACTTCTCTTTTATTCCGCATGCATTATTGTCTCTATGTCAGAATGCACTTGTTAATCTGTTCATATGCTTCATGTTTACATTTGTTATATCTTATGTCCGAACTGTCTTGCGAGTACTTTCATAGTACTCACCTGGCTTGTTGATTTGGCCAGATGTTGACGAAGGCGATCTCTTGGATGAAGAGTTTGATAGTACGTCCGACGCCTAGAGGAGTCCCAGTCAGTCCCGTGCGATCCTGGATATTGGTCACTTGTATTATATATGCTTCCGCCACCCGCAATAAGTCTCCTCAAGCCTCACTCCGACGCTCGAAGAGCTGTAGTTTTCAGGAGTCATATCACCCACTTCGCGGTGATATTTCCACCACCGTTGTTATCGTCAGTTAGTAGTTATGCCACCCTATCCGCCGCTATGTTTTATCGGCGTTCATGTAATAAATTGTTGAGCAGTCTCCGCTCAACCTTGTATTATATTCAGTACTCCTAGTATTTTTCTTCTGTGACCAAGATATTGTCTTACAGTGAGAAGGAATTCTTCTTTACTGGTCCGTAAAAGGGATTGGTCTCTCAATAAATATTTTATTGAAAAACCGGTCGTGACAATTCTCCCGCATCCTGATAGATGGCGGAAGCAGTATCAATATACTGTACCACGATACCATGGAGAAGCTGAACATCAAGGCGAAGCAGCTTATGCCAAGCCAAACCGTGTTCCATGGTATCGTCCCCGGCTTGTCGTGCTCCCCAATCGGCAAGATTAAAATGGATGTTCTCTTCGGAGACAAAGATCATTTTCGCCGAGAAGAGATCTGGTTCGAGGTAGTGGATCTGGAGAGCCCCTATCATGCTTTGCTTGGCCGACCCGCTCTGGCCAAGTTCATGGCTGTGCCCCACTACGCCTACCTGAAGATGAAGATGCCGAGTTCGAAGAGGATCATCACGGTAGCCGGCGATTACAAGAAGTCCATCGAGTGTGCCATGGCCAGTAGCCGGCTGGCCGAGTCCCTCGTAGTGGCAGAAGAGAAGAAGATGCTGGAGCGGGTTGTGGCCATGGCCGGCAAGCAGCCGGCCCTGTCCCCCAACCCCAAAGATTGTGATGCGCAGGGCTCCTTCCAGCCTGCCAAAGAGACGAAGAAGATACCTCTGGACCCGGAGAATCCGGAGAGGTTTGCCGTCATTGGGGCAAACTTGGACAGTAAATAGGAAGGCGAGCTCGAGACATTTTTGCATGGTCCCCAAAGGACATGCCGGGTGTCCCGAAGGATTTCGCCGAGCACAAATTGCATGTCCGAGCTGATGCGAAGCCGGTCAAGAAGCCCTTCCGCCGACTGTCCGAAGTGAAGCGAAGAATCGTAGGAGAAGAGATAGCCCGGCTCCTTGCCGTTGGCTTTATTATGGAAGTGTTTTTTCCAGAGCGGCTTGCCAACCCAGTTCTGGTACTGAAGAAGAACAACAAGTGGCGTATGTGTATAGACTACACCAGCCTGAACCAGGCCTGCCCCAAGGATCCGTTTTTTTTTTGCCACGGATTGACAAAGTGATAGACTCCACAGCCGGATGCGAGCTGTTGAGTTTTTTGGATGCCTACTCAGGGTACCATCAGATCAAGTTGGACCCAGCTGACCGCCTGAAGACTACCTTCATCACACCATTTGGAGCTTTCTGCTACCTGACTATGACATTCGGCTTGAGGAATGCCGGTGCCACTTTTCAGCGTTGCATGCGGAAATGCCTCCTAAAACAACTCGGCAGAAATGCCCACGTCTATGTAGACGACATTGTGGTGAAGACAGAGAAGCGCGGAACCCTGCTGGAAGATCTCAAAGAAACATTCGCCAACTTGCACCGATTCCAAATCAAGCTCAACCCCGAGAAGTGCATGTTCGGAGTACCAGCCGGCCAGCTGCTAGGCTTCCTGGTCTCTGAACGCGGCATCGAGTGCAACCCTGTAAAAATCAAGGCCATCGAGAGGATGGAGATTCCCACCAAACTGCGAGATGTGCAGAAGTTCACCGGGTGCTTGGCCTCCCTGAATCGCTTTATCAGCCGACTAGGAGAGAAGGCTCTCCCCCTGTACCGACTCATGAAGAAGTCCACTCACTTCGAGTGGAATGACCAAGCCGACCAAGCCTTCCATGAGTTAAAGAAATTGCTGACCACTCCGCCTATCCTAGCAGCGCCGACTGAAAAGGAGCCCATGCTCCTCTACATCGCCGCGACTAGCCGAGTGGTCAGTACTGTTGTTATGGTCCAGCGCCTGGAAGAAGGCCGAGCCCAGCTAGTCCAGAGGCCAGTGTACTATCTAAGCGAAGTGCTATCCAGCTCAAAGCAGAACTACCCGCACTACCAGAAGATGTGCTATGGGGTGTACTTCGCCGCCAAGAAGCTGAAGCCCTATTTCCAAGAGCATCCCATCACGGTCATGTGCACCGCCCCGCTCGCCGAGATCATAGGCAGCCGGGATGCATCCGGGCGGGTGGCTAAATGGGCCATTGCACTGGCGCCATACACGATCTTCTACCAGCCCCGCACCGCCAGCAAGTCCCAAGCATTGGCCGACTTCCTCGTCGACTGGGCCGAGACCCAGTACCTACCGCCGGCTCCCGACTCTACTCATTGGCGGATGCACTTTGACGGGTCCAAGATGCGCACCGGCTTGGGAGACGGCATCGTCCTCACCTCTCCCAAAGGCGACAAGCTCAAGTACACGCTGCAGATCCACTTCGCAGCCTCCAACAACGTGGCCGAGTAGGAGGCGCTCGTGCATGGGCTCCGGCTAGCCAAAGAGCTCGGCATACGCCGGATCCTGTGTTACGGCGACTCAGACTTGGTGGTCCAGCTGTCGTCTGGCGACTGGGACGCTAAGGACGCGAACATGGCGAGCTATCGATTCCTCGTCCAGCAGATCAGCGGGTACTTTGAAGGGTGCGAGTTCCTTCATGTGCCAAGGGCCGACAACGACCAAGCAGATACCCTAGCTCGGATCGGCTCCACCCGACAAGCCATACCGACTGGCGTCTCCCTCCAGCGCCTCCTCAAGCCGTCCATCAAGCCATCTCCAGAGTCGGACTCTATCTTCGTACCGCCTGTGCCAGATGCAGCCGGATCCGACTGGAGGAACCCCGCAGGCGGCACGGGGACTTCGACAACTGGCCCGGGGACTGCCGTAGTCGCACCCGGGACGGGGACTTCGACAACTGGCCCAAGGACTGCAGCAGTCGGCCCGGGGACTGTAGCAACGCAAGAAGCGGTGGCCGACTCCAATTCCACGCCACCCAACCCACCCACCCGAGCCATGGTGGCCGTCCTAACAGAAGAAGAAGTCACAGCTCCATCATGGGCCCAGCCCATCCTCAAGTTCCTAGTCAGCAGAGAGCTGCCGGCTGATGAGATCTCAGCAAGACTAGTGCAACGATGAGCCGGAGCATATGCAATAATCAACAGAGAGCTTGTGAAGCGCAGCGTCGCTGGAGTCTTCCAGCGTTGTGTCGAGCCAGAACAAGGAGTGGCAATCCTCAAGGATATCCACCAAGGCGAATGCGGCCACCACGCAGCCTCTAGATCACTTGTGGCCAAGGCATTCCGCCATGGTTTCTTTTGGCCGACTGCCTTGGAAGATGCCAAAGAGATAGTCAAGAGCTGCAGAGGATGCCAAGTCTTCAGTTCCAAGCAACACCTGCCGGCTTCTGCACTCAAGACCATTCCCCTCACCTGGCCCTTTGCCGTCAGGGGACTGGACATGGTGGGCCCTTTCAAGACAGCCCGCGGCGGCTTGACACATCTACTTGTCGCCGTGGACAAGTTCACAAAGTGGATCGAAACGAAGCCAATCAAGAAGCTGAACGGGCCGACTGCCGTAACATTCATCACCGACGTCACTACTCGATACGGCGTGCCACACAGCATCATCACCAACAACGGCATAAACTTTGCCAAAGGAGCACTGGCACGTTTCTGCGCGACGCAGGGCATCCGACTGGACTTAGCGTCCGTTGCCCACCCACAGTCAAACGGCCAGGTCGAGCGAGCAAATGGACTCATCCTCTCCGGCATCAAGCCCCGACTGGTTGTACCACTGGAGCGATCGGCCGGCTGCTGGCTCGATGAGCTGCCGGCTGTCCTCTGGAGTCTGCGCACTACACCCAACAAGTCAACCGGCTTCACTCCGTTTTTCCTTGTATATGGTGCCGAGGCTGTCATCCCAACCGACATCGAGTTCGACTCGCCTCGGGTCACCATGTACACGGAGGCGGAGGCCAAGGAAGCAAGAGAAGACAACGTCGACCTACTAGAAGAAGGCCGGCTGTTAGCACTCAGCCGGTCCGCCATCTACCAGCAAGGGCTGCGCCGCTACCACAACCGCAAGGTCAAGCCAAGATCCTTCCAAGAGGGCGACCTTATGCTCCAGCTGATCCAGCGAACAGCCGGCCAGCACAAGCTCTCGACCCCTTGGGAAGGCCCCTTCGTCATCAGCAAGGCACTAGGCAACGACTCCTACTACCTGATCGACGCGCAAAAACCAAGAGCACGCAAGAGAGACGACTCCGGCAAGGAGTCGGAGCGACCATGGAACGCGAACCTCCTGAGAAGATTTTACAGTTGAAAGCAGTATGTATCATGCTACCCTTTTGTATTAAGTACGAACCAACAGGCCCCCCGAGCGGTACTCGGGGACTGCCTTCATTTATCTATGAATGACGAGTGTCATATCCATGAATGTATTATTACATTTGATTTCTTGTCTGGCACCGGGTTCGACTAGTCGGCCCGGGGACTGGCCGCCTTGAGCTATATTAAAAGTTCTACCTGAAGTCAGACAAGTAGTGTGCCGGCTCCCGAGTCCTCTCTTGTTTAAAGTCACAGCTCGAAGAACCGACTGTCCGACTAGCAAGAGCCAAGGCAGAAAGGATGCCCACACGAAAAACGGCTAAGGACTAACGAACTTATATAGCAAAAAGACGGCCTCCAACCATGCTTGCCGGCTGTCAGAACAGCCGGCTGGCCGGCTTCCTAAACACTTAGCTCTCATCCAACAAAGCTAGAGTACTTGCCCTCCCAATTGGCCAAGCACTTCTCCAGCAACAGATTGCAAAGCAACTGTCTTTCTGGGGAGGCGGCAACCAAGGGAGGGCAGCAAAGGAAACAGCAGAAGGATGAAAAGCAAAGAACAAGGAAAAGCCAAATGCATGCATAAGTTATATATACATATAAAAGCCCCCAACAGGCCGGGAATTGACATAAGTTCGAATACACCCCTAGTGGGTGGAATTGTGCAGACTTAACAGAATATTGTTCCAAAAGTGACAAGACAGGAAAACAAAAGATAGCAGACTAGACTAAGGCGCGGTGCGGGAGCCAGGCTGGTCGGTGGAGATGGCGTCGCCGGCTGAAGGAGTGGCCGGCTGGCGGGTCTCGGCTTGGTCACCACCGGTGGCAGCCGACGCACCCGCGCGTGACGCGGTGCTGGAGGCGCGGTCAAGCTGAGGCCGGTCGGCCGCTCCACCATCCGGCTCGGCGTCTTCACCCTCCTCCTCCTCCTCGCCCTCGTCGCTGGAGTCGATCTCCTCTGCCGAGTCTTCACCGTCTGCCGGGTTTAGCCCGAACCACTCCTCCGGCTGGGCGACACCGTTGTCATCTACCTCAGGGGCGAAGACGCTGGTGTCGGTGTAGTCGGCGATCGCCGAAGCTCGCCGGATGATAGTCGGCCGCGCCGGCTCCAGCTCCGTGTCGGCTTGCTGCCGCCAGGTAGCCAGCTGGTCCAGACTCAGGCCGGGGTACCAGGCCTTGACGAACTCCAGCGCCCGCCTGGCGCCGGACCGAGCTGCCGAGGCCTTCCAGGCTTCGAATCGACCGACCGCCACCTCCAGCCAGTCGGCAGTGCGACTGGGGGTGCGGGGAACCACTACGCCGGGCCAGAGGGCGGCCAATAATTGCGCCCCGGCACGCTGAAGCCGGCGGAGCAGTCGGTGAGCCAGCTGGAGACGGGCCTGGATCGCCAAGAGCTGCTCCTCCAGCGAATGGCCAGCGCTTGGTGCAATCTCGAAGCCAGCCTACCTTCGCGCTTGGCGGCGGGCCTCGATGATCTGGTTGGCGGCGGTAGAGTAGCCAGGGAAGTACTCTGTGCAAGAAAGAAAGAGAAAGAAGAGAAAACACCAAGTCAGAAAACGAGCCAAAAGCGGCAAACGGCAAGAAAGGACGAAGAAGTAGGCGGCTTACCGTGAACCAGATCTTCGATCTGACCATAGCCAGTGATTAGAGTCTGCCTTGCTTCAGCCCAGCCAGCCGCTTCTGTCTCATACTCGGCCTGGAGGGCGGCTTCGCGGTCCTGCACCGCCTTCAGAGCCGCCTTGTGGCCCTCCTCCTGGTCGGCCAACTTCTTGGCCAGCCGGTCGCGTTCCTGCACCAAGGCGGCAAGCTCGGCCTCCTTGGCACGAAGGGCAGTCTGAGACTCTCCCAGCTGTGCCCTCAGACCGGCGTTGGCCGCTGCAGAGACGGCAGAAAAAGAAGAAACAATAAGAGCAAGTCGTCAAGGAAGATCCGACCCGACTGCTCAGCAGTCGGCCCGAATCTCGGGGACTACACCCAGTGGGTGCGCTGACGCACCCCCACGTGAGATAAAGAACAAAGCACTTACCCCGGCTCTCACTTAGGTCGGCGGTCTTTTGGGTCAGCTCCCGAGCCTGGGAGTTGAAGGCGGCCGCACGAAGATTGTGGTAGTCCTGCAAGATAGGCAGAAGATCGAAGTAAGAACAAGAATAGCAAAGCCAAATCCACTAAGAAGTTCCAAGCCGCCTGCTCAGCAGCTGACTCGGAACTCGGGGACTACACCCAGTGGGTGCGCTGACGCGCCCCCACGGAAGAAACCAAGATCAAGAAGAAGCAAGATAAGAAGCCTAACCTGGATGGCCGCCCGCGTCGCAAGGAATTCATCGGTGTATTGCCTCAGCGCCGTAGCCTGGGCTTGGAGCCGGGTCCGGACGTCCTGCGCGGCCACGTTCATCACGGTCGTCCCTCCGCCCAGCGTCCACCCTGAGGAGGCGCTGGCCACCTCCACATCCTGGGCCGACGAGCTGGAGCCCGCGGCCGGCTGCGGCTCCGACACCGCCTTCTGTGGCTCTAACGCAGCCTTCCCCGCGCGCCGGCTCGGCGGCATCCGGACCGCCAGCTCAGTCCTCGCGGCCGGCTCGCCCCCCGCCGACTGCGCAGGCGGCAGATCGGGCCGGCCGCCTTGAGCCGCCCCAGTCGGCGGAGTCGGCACCGGCGCCCTCTCCAGGATGACGACGTCGTCATCCCTCTCCAGCAACGGCTGGTCGCCGCCGGCCTCTTCTGGCGGGGGCTCCGGGGCCCCGGGCGCTGCGACGCACAGTGGGGTGACCAACAAGGCCCCCTCCGCCATCGCCGCAGCTGCAGCCTCCGCTTGGGCCTTGGCTGCAGCGTCGGCGCGCGCCTTCGCCGCCTCCTCCTCATGCGCCGCTTGGGCGACGGCCGCCATCCGCGCCCGCGCCTCCGCCTCCCGCGCCTCCCGCGCATTCCGCTCCGTCGCCGCCTGAAGGCCGGCACGGGGGTCCACGCGGCGAGTGTTGCTCCCAGATCCCCTCGGCGACTCAACGACGGAGGCGGCAGCCGCCCGCTCGAGCGACAACGGAGCTCTGGTTGTTTGGAGAAAAAGACAAGGATTCAGGAACCACCAGAGAAAAGAAAAAAGAGTACACGAAGGAGTTTGAACTTACGCCGACACCGTCTGCGGTTGCTTCACCGTCTTGCGGAAGCGAGCCGCCTTCGCGGCCGCCTCCTCCCGCCTGGTCGCCGCCGCCCCGCCCCTGGGCTTCTTCGTCCGACTGCCGAACAAACCCTGCGCGGCACGACGCTTTTGCCCGCCGCCCCGAGCAGGCGGTGCAGCGGAGGAACCCACGCCGCGGCCAGACGCCGGCTGACAGCGCGGGACGACTTCGGCCTCGTCGTCGTCCGGCCAGTCGTCGAAGCCGACTCCATGCCCGGAGCCGCCTGCTTCGCCGCCGGCTTGGCCACCGCCCGGCTCGGTGTTGTCGTCCATAGCAGCCGCCCCCAAGTCGGGGTCCTCCAAATCATGCTCCGTCCGGTCGGGGACGAATCGGCGCTCCGCGTCTGACCCGCCGGCAGGCCGAAGAAGAGGGCTCTGTCGAAGACAAGCCGACTAGTCAGAGTCGGCAAAAGGAACTCGGCAACAAAACTGAGAGAAGAAGGAGAGACAAGGAGAACATACCGTAGGCGGCGGATTGGCTCGGCAATATGGCTCCTTGCCGAACTGCCACTCTTTGGAGAGTTTGCAGTTCGCAAGGTAGTTCAACATATAGGCCACCTCGTCGTGCGGCATGTCCTTGGTACACATCCGGCTCGGATCGAGCTGGCCACTCATCTGACAGATCAGATGAGGGCGGCTCTGGAGCAGGAGTACCCGGCGCGTGACGAAGGCGGCCAGCAGGTCGGACCCCGAAAAGCCCTCTGACTGGGTCATCGCTCGCACTCGGGCGACGGCTGCGGTTCTAGCCGGCGTCAGCGTCACGGCCCGGTAGGACCACTGGGGCCGCCTGCCCGCCGTTGGGCCGGCTACGTAAGCCGGCAGGTTGACGTAGTCGCCCTGTGGGGCGACGTTCCTGACGTAGAAGTACGACTTTTGCCATAACTTCACCGACTGGATCAGCGTGAGGACGGGGAAGGGGTTGTCGGCAGCCAGCCTCCGCATCGCGATGAAGGCGCCAGTCTGATCCGGCACGCCCCGCATGCGCGTGCCCAGCTTGGATTGGAAGAACTCCCCCCAGAGCTCGAGGGTAGGGAGGACGCCGAGGTAGCCTTCGCACAGGGTGACGAAGGCAGACAGCAGCACCACCGCGTTCGGGGTGAGGTGGTGCGGCTGGAGCTGGTAGAACTCGAGCCAAGAGCGGAAGAAGGCGCTCACGGGCAGGCCGATGCCGCACAAGAAATGCGAGCGGAAGACCACCCGCTCGCCCTCCCGCGGCTCCGGCGTAATCTTCCTTCGCCGGCGCGAGACGGACCTCCACCTTGTCCGCGCCGGGCAGCCGCCGCGTCTTGCGGAGGAATTCGACGTGATCCTCGTGGACGTTGGAGCCGTCCCAATCCCCGCCATACTACTCTGTGGCGGGAGGCATGGCGAAAATGAGCGCGGTGGCGGAGGAACGAGTAGTGGAAGAGCACGGCGGCGAGGCGCTGTTGCAAGAAACGGCAGGAGGAAGAAGATGGCGGAAAGAGGAGGAGTGTGCGAGAGCCTGCCGCTCTCCCCCTCCCCCTACTTATAGCTTCGCAAGGTGAAGCCGGGGAGGCCGGACGTGGGGTGAGACGTGGGATTAACTGCACCCACTCCCCACGCCTCGCGATTATTGCGCCCTAAAGGCGTGCCGAAACTGCCGCAGGGAGACGTGCAGGCGGTTTCGGGCTGCAGACAATCCACGCCTGGGCCCAGGCGTGGGCGTGGCGGGCCCCCGCCCTGCGGCAACGTCCCGTCGCGCGCGTGGGCTGGCAGGCTTTTTAGCCTAGAGAGGCCACGTGGTTCGCAGGCGGCAAGTGGCCGGCCCGCGGCCCGGTGCACGCGCTGGCGAGCTCCCGCCCTCCGACTCCGAAATTTTTGGCCAAGACGACGCGCCTAACCAAAGCCGGCTCCCAGCTGCCGGCTTGTCAAGATAGGAAGCTGATCGAGCTTCTTGACTCCTACCCAACCTCGAAGCCCAATCAGCTTCGGGGACTACTGTCGGAGTAAATAGCCACGGGTAGCCTAACCGACTGCCCCTGGCTATTCCAAAAGTTATCAGGCCATTTGGGCCTTCAAGTATTTCAAGCATTGGGCCGCCTTCCCCGGCCGGCTACCTCTGAAGCCGACTCTCAGAAGGCGACCCAGCCTCAGCAACCTCCCCCAAAGATAACCACGGGATGGCCGACTCCGGGAAGCCGGCCATAGAGGATACCGACTCCCCAAAGTCGGCCATGAAGAACGCCGACTCCACGGAGCCGGCCGCGAAGAGCGCCGCCTCCAAGAAGCCGGCCAAGACCGCACCCACCAAAACTACACCCACATAACGGTGACAAGAAGGGGTGTGGCCACAGTGCGGCCCACTACCCCCGAAGCCCGAGGCAGGCATGGCCACAGGACGCCGTACGGGACGGCCACCTCCCGCCCGGCTCGGCACTGTAGCCCTGCTGGCCTCAACGTCACCCACGACAGACGTCAGTACGGCCCACGGGCGGCGGGCCCTTCAGCCAGAGAGAGGCGCGAAGGCGGCCCGGCCTTCCCCAGTCGGCCAAGGGCGTAGCCGGCTCCCAGAAGCCGGCTACCCCCTCCCTCGAAGCATGTGCCACATTAAGGAGACAAGACGAGGTAAGGCTACAGTGAGAGCCCTCGAGGCGGCACACTGTAGCCACGCTTACCTCGACGGAGCCCTCGTCATCAGGGGCGAGGCTACAGTAAGCAGCCGCCGACAAGACCGTAGGCGGTGGGGTCGGCCTGTCGACCAAGAGGCCGGCAGCCCCGAACCTGAGTAAGATTCGCCGACGTGCATGTCTTCGCCTCATCCCGTTTCCAGGCACCGGCGACGTCTTACTGGCACCCACTATGATAAGCCATCCGTTGGCATATGTCGCACCTACCACCCGACATGGAGGATGACGTCACGGCGGGTTACCAAGAATCCAGAAGATGACGTCATGGCGGGTTATGACCTTCGCGCAAACAGAAGCCGGAAGATTTTATCTTAAGGTATTGACGATTGACATGAACCGATTCAAATCAATCTGGGGCCTAATGTTGGGGATATAACTACTGGTGTCACCCACCCAGGAGGGGCCGGGTTACATTGAGATGATCATCGCATGAAGCCCAAAGTCAAGCTCGAAGATGGCGGGTCAGTAATGGGTTTAAGGCCCAGAGGCGGCTTAAGGCCCGTAGTGGTAAACCGGCGTGACTTGTAGTGTAAGGCAAGAATAGTTAAGAGTCCGAGCCGGACGCTGTTTATAAGCCGGCCGGGACTCTGAGAGCCGCTGGGCGTTAACCTCTCTATATAAAGGGATGACCCGGCGGCGGTTCAGGACAAGTAAGATCAGATCGATAGCCAGGCAGAGCGGTTTAGCTCCTGGTCATCGAAACCCTAAGCAATACCACCTCAACTGGAAGTAGGCTTTTACCTTCAACGTAAGGGGCTGAACCAGTATAATCTTCGTGTCCTTTGTCCCATTTAACCCCTTTAAGCTTCCTAGCGGCGATGGCTCCACGACTAAGTCCTTGCTCGAGGACATCTGCCATGACAATTCCATGACATGTTGTGTGTTTACCTTGTTGTTTGCTTCTTTTCGGTTGTGCTCCTTCTCGTTAGTTCCTATTTTGTTGCGATCGTGAGGATTCGTTCGTCTACGCTTGGTTCGTCTTCGTGGCTTCATCTTCTTCATGGACTCGTTCTTCTTCCTAGCGGGATTTCAGGCAAGATGACCATTAACCTGGATCTCACTACTATCATTTCTATGCTAGTTGCTTCGTTCTATCGCTATGATGCGCTACCTATCACTTGTTTATCAAGCCTCCCAAATTTACATGATAGCCTCTAACCTTTTTCACCCTTCCTAGAAAACCTGTTGAGGATATAACCATTAGAGTCACCCGCCCAGGAGGGGCCGGGTTACGTCGTAATGGTCATCACGCGAAGCCCAGTACCAAGCTTGAAGATGGCGGGCCAATAATGGGCTTAAAACCCGGATATGGCTTAAGGCCTATAGTTATAAACCGCCGTCATGGCAAGACTTGTAGTGTAAGGCAGGAATAGGTAGGAGTCCGAGCCAGACACTGCTATGAGCCGGCCGGGACTCTGAGAGCCGCTGGGCGTCAACCTCTCTATATAAAGGGACGACCTCGCGGCGGTTCAGGGACAAGAAAGATCAAATCGATAGCCAGACAGGGCGGTTTAGCTCCTGGTCGTTGAGACCCTAAGCAATACAACCTCAACTGGACGTAGGCTTTTACCTTCACCGTAAGGTGCCGAACCAGTATAACCCTCGTGTTCTTTGTCCCGTTTAACCCCTTTAAGCTTCCTAGCTGCGATGGCTCTACGACTAAGTCCTAGCATGAGGACATCTGACGTGACAACTCCACGACAGTTGGCGCCCACCGTGGGGCAAGCGCACGGTGGATTTGAGTTCTTGAAGGGCAGCTTCGAAGGGCTCAAGGGATACGCTGTGGGCCGGATGACCAAGAGTCGTCGCGGCAAGCTCTACATCGACGATGCAACCTGGGGCCCCGACGCCGTCTCAATCGAGCATGGGTACCGGGCCCCCTTCGGCGGAATCCACGTCTTCATTGGCAAGATTGGTGAGCCGGGCCCTGAGCCGGATCTCTGCACTGATCCCATCGAGACGGCTCAGCGTGCACGACCCGTCCGGGCTCTACCTGCCTTGAAGCATGTTTTCCTGGGATGTGTCCATGCAGGACTCTCTGAAAGATCTGGATCTGGTGATGAGACGGCTGCCGGCTCTGACGGCGAGTCGGCTACGGATGAGTCAAATTCGTTATATCAACTTCAGGATGGCAGGCTCAGGGGTTGTTCCGATGGCGACAGCATTCCGGACCCCTTTGAGCCGCCGAGCCGGGTTGGAATCTTCATGGCCGGCGCACAACCTGTTCAAAACCCCGCCCCCGGGTCAGGAAACCCTGTGCCCTCGCCGTCTCAGGTGCTGATGGATCTCACAGACAAGATGACGGTCCTGTTGACCGCTATGGTTGCCCCGGCGGATCAAGTTCAGCATGACGCGGAGGTGGCACAGTTAAAGTTGGACCTAAGAAAAGCCGAGGAGGATCTGGCGGAGGAAGGGATCAGGATGGCTGCAGAGAGGGCGGCTCTCGACGGCCAGACTCAGCTGATTCAAGCACAATCTTTCTGGCTCACGATGGATCAAAACGCGTCCAATGAGGTCATGAGAAGGAGGCATCAAAAGGCCCAATCTCGACTCCCTCCGGTTTACGATCCTCGAAACCTCTTCAACACGCCCGGTGCAGGGCCTAGTAACCCGCCGGAGATCATAGCACCCGAGATTGGAAAGCCAATTCAACCCCAAGTGATGGGGCCTCCCCGGGTGAACCCTGCCCCGCCTCAGTACGTACCAATACCCCGGGGTCATTATGCCAACCCGTTGGAAAACATGGTCGCCGCAGCGGCACGGCTGGCGGCTCTCCCAATTGACGGTGACTCTCCAACGGCGGTTGAAACCCGCCGGGTCAGAGAACTCCTTCAGACGGCTCTGGCGCAGCAGGAGGCGTATTCTTATAGCCGGGACAGGATTCACTCAACCCCTCATCCAGGCCGGAGCCCGAGTTATAGTAGGCACATGGTTTTAGCGACCGGCTCAAGCAATGTCCGACACCATGACCTGCCTCCGGGCCACGGCCTGGCTCATAATGGAGCTTTTCATGCGGTAGACCAAGACAGAGCACGGCAAGAGGTGGAGCAGGTGCCTCAGTTGACGGCTTACCAGCCACCTCCGGCTTATCCGACGGCTTCCATCGACATGGGTATACCTACAAGGACCGGAGGTGTTCCTTGTCTGGTGCCGGCTCTCCGTAACGAATGTCTGCCCAAGGATTTCAAAGGGCCAAGGAAAGTGCCTAACTACACAGCTGATTTACAACCCGAAGCCTGGATCAAGAGTTATGAGATGGCCATGGAGTTGCTGGAGGTCAGCGAAGCGGCAATGGCTAAGTACTTCACCATGATGCTAGATGGGACTGCCCGCACTTGGTTGAAAGGGCTGCCACCGAATTCTATCGGGTCTTGGGCTGAGCTGAAAGCCCGGTTCATCCAAAACTTCAAAGATACCTGTAGGCAGTCTATGTCAATTGTGGATTTGACTAACTGTAAACAGCAGGAGGGTGAGTCCACAACCCATTGGGTTCGCCGGGTTAAAGAGATAATACATTCATCTGATAAGATGGATGACGGCTCTGCAGTCTTAATGTTGGAGCAGAATTGTCGTTTCCTGCCCCTGAAGATGAAACTCGGGCGGCTCAAGCGCGATTGCAATGATATGGGCACGCTGATGGCGGCTCTCGTCAAGTACGCCGACTCTGATAGTACCAAGGACCCCGCGTCAGATGATGAAAGGACAGGGAAGGGAAAGAAGAACGGCAATGGCAAGGGTCCTCAGCATAACCCGGCGAACCAAGGAGGTGGCAAGCGTAAGGCCGACGGCAGCCTAGAGTTTGTGTCCAATGCCAGCTCACAGGGTAACAACCAGCGACGCAAGGGGAGGCCACCTCCCCGAGCCGGCGGGTCAGGCCTGACGCTCGAGCAGTTATTGAATGAGCCTTGTCCAAGGCATGGCTCTAGGGAGAAGCCAGCTACTCATCTATGGAAAGATTGCGCAATCATGAAGGCCTTTAAGAATTCCAATGCCTTTAATGGCAACAATGGCCCGGGCGGCGGCTCAGGCGCTGGCGGCTTTCATGGCCCGGGCGGCGGCTCAAATTCCAATCCTCAGAATGGTCAAGGGGGCTTTAATCAGCAGTCCGGCCAGGGTCATCAACAGCAGTAGGGGGGTTACCAGACCAATCCAAAGCAGCTCAATGGTGGACAGTATCATGTGTTTACCACCAGTCTGTGTAAGCGAGATCAGAAGCTTCATAAGAGGGCTGTGAATGCTGTTGAGCCGGCGGTTCCACGCTATTTAAGATGGTCTGAGCAGCCTATTGTATAGAGTAGGGAGGATCACCCTCCCTGGGTTGATAATCCGGGTCACCTGGCCCTGGTGGTGGCTCCTCAGGTGGGGGGATATAAATTCACTAAAGTGCTCATGGATGGAGGCAGCAGCATCAACATCCTCTATTACGATGGCGTGGTGCCTGGTAAGTCAGCGTATCCAGTGGGTAAGATTGAGTTGGAAGTGGCTTTTGGAGATGAGTACAACTACAGGGTGGAGAAATTAACCTTTGAGGTGGTTAAGATAAGAAGTCCATATCATGCTATATTTGGGCGGCCGGCTTACGCCAAGTTCATGGCACGGCCGTGTTACGTGTATTTGCAGCTCAAGATGCCGGGTCACAATGGGACCATTACGGTTCATGGCAGCCGCAAGATAGCCTTGGAGTGTGAGGAAGGCGACGCGGCTTATGCAGAATCTGTTTGTGCAACAGAGGAGTTGAAGTTTTACAAGGACAATGTTGACCCAACAGATATGACATCTCTGAAAAAGCCGACCACGGAGCATGAGCCCGCAATGAAATTTAAGTCAGCTGATGAGACAAAACTTGTTGATTTCATTCCAGGTGACTCATCTCAGCAGTTTAGCATCGGCGCCAATCTGGATCCAAAATAGGAAAGCGCGCTCATCGAGTTCATCCGTGAGAATAGGGACATCTTTGCATGGAAACCTTCTGACATGCCAGGTGTACCTAGAGAACTCGCTGAGCACACTCTCAATATTGATCCGAAATTTAAGCCGGTTAGACAATTCCTTTGGCGGTTTAATGAGGAGAGGCAGAAAGCCATTGGTGAGGAGGTGGCCCGGCTCTTGGCGGCTGGGTTTATTGTCGAAGTCTTTCATCCAGAATGGTTAGCTAACCCGGTGCTCGTGCTCAAGAAGAATGGCACCTGGCGGATGTGTGTGGACTACACGGACTTAAACAAGGCATGTCCGGCTGATCCTTTTGCTCTCCCCCGTATTGATCAAATCATTGATGCTACGGCGGGTTGTGAGCGCTTAAGTTTCTTGGATGCTTATTCTGGATACCATCAGATTAAAATGGCAGTTAAGGACCAGGAGAAGACGGCATTCATCACTCCCTTTGGAGGCTTCTGTTATGTTTCTATGCCTTTTGGACTCAAGAGTGCACAGGCGACTTATCAGCGTTGTGTGCAGAATTGTCTTCATAACCAGATTGGGCGCAATGTTCATGCCTATGTGGATGATATCGTGGTTAACTCCAGGGAGAAGGAGACTCTGGTAGATGACCTTAGAGAAACCTTCGATAATATCCGGGTTTACAAGATGATGCTTAACCCGGCCAAGTGCGTTTTTGGTGTTCCCGCAGGCAAGCTCTTGGGTTTCCTCGTCTCTAACAGAGGCATTGAAGCTAACCCGGAAAAAATCAAGGCAATCACCTCTCTGGCTAAGCCGGCGTGTATAAACGACGTCCAGCGTCTGGCAGGCCGCATTGCTACTTTGAGCCGGTTTATAAGCCGTTTGGGTGAAAAGGCCATGCCACTGTACCAGTTGATGAAGAAAACTGATGACTTTATCTGGAATGATGCTGCTAATGCTGCCTTTGAGGATTTGAAGAGATAGCTGGCTGAGCCCCCAGTCCTTGCTGCTCCGGTTGATAAGGAGCCCTTATTACTGTATGTAGCTGCTAACACGCGAGCCGTCAGTGTGGCTGTGGTGGTGGAGCACAAAGAAGAGGGTAAGGAGTATTCAGTTCAGCGGCCGGTTTACTATGTCAGTGAAGTGCTCATCGAGTCCAAACAGCGATATCCACATTGGCAGAAGCTTGTTTATGGTGTGTTCATGGCAAGCCGGAAGCTTAAGCATTATTTTCAGGGTCACCCCATCACTGTGGTTAGTTCTGCTCCCCTTGGAGATATCATCCAAAACAGAGAAGCCACAGGGAGAGTGGCTAAGTGGGCTATAGAGCTTGGGCCTCATGGTCTGAAATATGTACCACGCACTGCTGTTAAATCTCAAGCTTTGGTGGATTTCATCAACGATTGGACAGAGCTACAGGTGCCTGAAGAAAAGCCGGATAATACATATTGGACTATTCACTTTGATGGGTCTAGGCAATTGGAGGGCTCGGGGGCTGGAGTTGTATTGGCTTCCCCTAAAGGTGACAAGTTTCATTATGTGCTATAGTTGATGTTTCCTTGTACTAACAATGCGGCTGAGTACGAGGCCTTGCTCCATGGTCTTCGGATGGCTAAGGAGATGAGCTTGAGCCGGGTAAGGTGCTTCGGCGACTCAGACTTAGTGGCTCAACAAGTATCAGGCAAGTGGGATTCCAAGGACCCTCTCATGGCGGCTTATCGCCGTGAAGTTGATGCCATTGCTGGACACTTTCAGGGTTACCAAGTAGAGCACATCGATCGCAGGAAGAACGAGGCGGCTGATGCATTAAGCCGGCTGGGCTCTCAGCGAAAGCCGGTGCCGCCTAATACTTCTTGGACATCCTACATAACCCTTCTGTTAAGTTACCTACAGAGGAAGACCTGGCTGTCCCTGACCCGGAGGCACAGTTGGTGGCGGCTCTCCACATCACCCCAGACTGGACAGTACCATACTTGGCTTACATGACCGAGGGAGATTTGCCTGAGGATGAAACTCTGGCCAGACAAATAACCCGGCGGTCTAAGTCAATGGTCATTATCAATGGTGAGCTGCATCGCCGCAGTGTCACTGGAATGTTCCAGCGTTGTGTTTCCCCTGAGGAGGGTCAAGAAATCTTACGTGAGATTCACGAGGGGGATTGTGGCCATCATGCCGGCTCAAAATCCCTTGTGGCTAAGGCTTTTCGTCATGGTTTTTATTGGCTGACGGCTCATGCTGATGCGGAGGATTTGGTCAGTGCATGTGACGGTTGTCAAAGGTTCTCCCGACGGGCTCACGTGCCGGCTCAGGAGCTGAGGATGATTCCAATTACTTGGCCATTTGCGGTCTGGGGGCTTGATATGGTTGGGCCTTTTAAAAGATCCAAGGATAAGAAGACCCACCTCTTGGTGGCAGTTGACAAGTTCACAAAGTGGGTTGAGGCAGAGCCCGTTAGTAAGTGCGACGCAGCCACGGCGGTTCAGTTCATGAAAAGGGTGATATTTCGCTTTGGCTTTCCACACAGCATTATAACTGACAATGGGACCAATCTGTCTAAAGGCGCCATGGAGGAGTTTTGTCAACGAGAGCATATTCGACTTGATGTTTCATCAGTGGCTCACCCTCAATCCAATGGTCAAGCTGAGAGAGCTAATCAGGAGATTTTGAAGGGTATCAAGCCCCGGCTTTTGGTCCCTTTGCAACGGACGCCGGGTTGTTGGGTGGAGTTACCCTCCGTGTTATGGAGCATCAATACTACTCCTAACAGATCTACGGGTTACACGCCTTTCTTCATGGTTTATGGAGCGGAAGCAGTCCTCCCTAGCGACATCCGTCATGACTCACCTCGAGTGGCGGCTTATGTTGAGGCGGATAATGAGCGGGCGCGCCAAGATGCTCTTGACTTGTTGGACGAACAGCGTGATATGGCAGCGGCTCGTTCGGCGATTTACCAACAAGACCTGCGCCGTTATCACAGCCGCCGGGTTAAGTCCCGGGTCTTCTAGGAAGGTGATCTGGTGCTCCGGCTCATCCAAGATCAAACAGATGCACACAAGTTATCCCCGCCTTGGGAAGGGCCCTTTGTGGTCAGCAAGAACTTGTACAACGGGTCATACTACCTTATCGATGTTCGGGAGCACAAAGATTCACGCAAGTCGGAGGAAGAGACCCGTCGGCCGTGGAACATAGCTCAGCTTCGGCCTTATTACACTTGAGCCACCGGCTCTCATAATGTACATATTTCTATAGCCATGTATATATTGTGATAAATAATAAAGCAGGACCTCTGTCCTTTTCTCCTCCAAAGGTAAACGTGTTATTTCTATTACAAACATCACATGGTCACTTGGAGGTGGATCCGGCTTATGATCGTATTCGAATCTAGCCGTAAACAATATGATCACTTGGGGGCTTCCTGTTCAAACATAGGTCGTATTCGAACCAAAGAGAACATAGCTGTCGATACCCACTTGATTGGCAAATTGCCGAGCTCATTGGGGAGTTCTCTTTGATCATATTTGAATCATAGCTCAACCCCCTTTGGGAACTGACGTG
Source organism: Aegilops tauschii subsp. strangulata (assembly GCF_002575655.3). Lineage (NCBI taxonomy): Eukaryota > Viridiplantae > Streptophyta > Magnoliopsida > Poales > Poaceae > Aegilops > Aegilops tauschii. The sequence goes on from NC_053041.3 coordinate 76,346,705, forward strand.
GATCGTATTCGAATCAGCGTCGTTAAACAACTCTTAAGGTCATTTGGGGGCTTCCTGTTCAAACATGGGTCGTATTCGAACCAAAGAGAACATAGCTGTCGGTACCCTCTTGATCGGCACCGCCAAAGCCACTGGGGGCTATACGATCGCATTCGAATCTTAGCTTAACCCCTTTGGGACGGTTCTCTGGTCGTATTCGAACCGGAAGCCCCTAAGTTTTGATCTCATGACTCACAACAAGTTCTTTTGGTCACATCAACAGTGTGCAAGGGCGGCTTTTACTTCGCCGACTTAACTGTGATTCACAACGTTGATAACACATACTAAGTCTTCTTGATGCTGGAAAACCGGAGTGGAGATCTTCACCTCATTATTCGGGTTACATAAACTGGAAGTATACTTGAAGGCTTGTAAGTACGCTATTATGGTTACATCAAAGATATAATTGAGGGCCAGTCTTTGGTGATTTTTGTTCATATTCCGGGTTATATATATAAGGTCTATGGTTCTCAGTACGGTAAGCCGCCTAGAGACTTGTGATTTGTCTTCTATGCAGAAGGGTTAAAGACAGCTATTCGAGCTTAAGAAAAATAACTGATCAATTATAACCCGGCGGAACAAGAAGAAGCAGCTTCAATGGAGTTAAGCATTCAACATGTGCACGATGGCATGACAAAATTAAGTGTTTGTCCTACTCTATTACAAGACTCCCCGAGTCCAAAAGGTGAGGCATTGTTTTAAAGGCGTAACCATGGGCCGCCTAAGAGTCAAGATGCTTGCTGGGTCGAAGCTTCCGGCTCATCCCTCTCCGCTCCTCCGGCTGTTCCCATGACCTGGAAGGTTGACGATTTCCAATCAATGCCGCTCAAAGCTTCAAATTGAGCCTCCTTGTCAATTAACCCGGCCGAGTCAACTTCTGGGGCGAAGGTATGCTTACAAGTTGGAGGGATCAAGCTGATTGCTTCGTAGCGTGGAGTGGGGATCCTCTGATTCTCCGAGTCATAACCCGGCTGATACTTGGTAAGGTCGGTGTCATTCCCAATCGAGGTAGCCACCGGGCGCACACTCTTCACACAGGCAGCAAAGTCTTTTTGATCAAAGGGAGTACCGTCTTCCTTCAGACGGGGGTATCCAAGCGCGATCTCCGCCGGGTCTAGCTCCGGGAGGAAAGCCTTGGCCCGGCTCAGAGCAACTATGGCTCCGGCTCTTGCAGAGGCCCGTCGTAGCTCTTGGAAGCGCTGAGGAAGAACGGCAAGCCGCCGAAGTACGTCCACCAGGTGAGTTGGAACCTCATTGGACAGGGCCAGAACGGCCAAGGCACGCTGTGACCCGGTGTAGAGTTGCTCCACCAAGGTGTACACAGCCTTCAGTTTTTGGTCAGCACATTCTGATTGAGGTTGGCGCTTCTGGGACCTGTTTAACAAAGTCAGGTAAGCCGCTAGCAATGATGGGACTTATGAGACATAAACAATGTAAACTTGTTGAAAGCCTGCAGAATGACTTACCGAAGATTGCGGCGACCATCTGTGACACATGGCGTTTTAAGCCGGAGAGTTCGGCGGTTCTCTCCGTCAGAGCAGCCTCCGCCTGTTCGGCCCGGCTGACCAAAGCAGTTTTCTCCTCAGCCCAAGTTTTCCTTTCGGTTTCAAACTTCTTCTTCAGCTTCTCTTGTGCAGCAACGCTGAACTCAAATTTGGCGTTGGCCTTCCGGGTCTCAGTTTCCTGAGTCTTCAGGCGGTTCTTCAGCTCAGAGATTTCAGCTTCAAATTTCTTGCAAGCAGCCTATACAAATTCCGGGTTATAGTATGAATGATTATTATGCAACATTAAAGTCCTAAGCACTTTCCAAGCAAAGACACTTGGCACTTGGGGGCTAATGCATGTTGAAAGGTTCTATTTACAAATTGCCGGTTCATGAAAGTAAGCCGGAAGTTAAGTCTACAACATATTCTGTCATAAGTTATAGAGTTGGGGGCTAGCATAGTAAGACTGACTATGGAGTAAGCAAGAGGGTTGTACCTCAGATTTTTGTTGGATCTGCTTCACCATATCAATCTCCAGGTCCCGGCTGTTGTGCACTTGACCAATGTAACCAGAGACAATGTCTCCAATGCTTAAGTTAGCATAATCAGTAATTTCCAGTCTAGCCCAGCGGCGCTCTAGCAGTTCTTCCTTGGCAGAGCATCTGGCCAGCACAGTAGGTCTTCCTGGCTCAACATATTCAGTCCGGGTAATCACCACATCCGGGTCATCGGCCGGTTGAGCTGAGCTGGGGATCTCTGGGTTAGCAGAAGTCTCTATTACTGGTTTGTTGGTTGGAGCGGTGGCTTCAGGAGCAGAGGCAGATGGCGGCTCTTGAGCTGAAGCCTCCGGTTCAGTCAAGACCGGCTCTTCGACCAGCTTATTTTTCTTGGCCCTTTTGCTGAGCTTGGCTTGGGCACTGAAAGTCAAAAGATTAGTACAAAAAACATAAATAAGATAAGCACAAATGAGATGATTATCATTACCCGGGTGCGGTCTTGAAAGCTGGCAGGTTAGATTGCATAGAGTCACCAGAGGAAGGTGAAGTTTCCTGACAATTTGAATCAGAAGAGTTGAGCGGTTGACGAGTAACGCCCGCCAAAGGATGAAAAGGATATAAGTTGGAGATAACCTCGGTCCGGCACTTCCTTGATGCTTCAGGTAAGCCGGAGGAGAGGTCTGTGTCCTTGTTGGTCCGGGTGTGCCTCCGGCTCTCATGAATCTGTTGCTTCAAAAGAAATTGAGGATCTTGATAAGCTAAAGAATGGGTCTAAGCCGGTCCTCCCGCAGTCAGCTAAGCTCTCATTCAAGAGAGACTTGGTCATGTCGTCCACGATGTCCTCAGGTAGGTCGTGGGAGCTGTGCCGCAGAGGATCATCTTTCCGGCCCGTGTAATCACACATTAAGCCGGGGCGGCGGCTCAAGGGGATCACCCGCCAAGAGATCTAGACCCAGACCAGATCAATGCCGTTGAGGCCATTTCCCAGGAGAGCCTTAATCTTATTGATGGTGGGGATCAGAGGTTGACGCTCCGCTTGTGATAGTTTGTCTGGCAGGGGGTGATTTGGCTCCAGACGCAGGGCACGAAAGTCGGGCAGAGGGCTCTCGTCAGCCGGAGAAGTATCCTGGCAGCAGAACCATGTCTGGTTCCAATCCTTTGGATGGCTTGGCGGCTCAGCATAAGGAAAGAGGCAATCTCTCCGGCATTGAATGGAGATTCCACCAAGTTCCAGGCTCGGCCCGTTGGCACACTCATTCTGGCGGTTCAGATAAAACAGCTCTCTAAAGAGCAGTAGGTTGGGCTCTTCTCCAAGATATACTTCGCAGAATACTTGAAAGTTGCAGATATTTGACACGGAATTGGGTCCTATGTCTTGCGGGCGTAGATCGAAGAAGTTCAGAACATCCCTAAAGAATTTTGAGCCGGGCGGTGCGAAGCCCCGGCTCATGTGATCAGCAAATATCACCACCTCGCCATCTCTAGGTTGAGGTCTTTCCTCCCACGGGTCAGGGGCACGATAAGACATGACCTCCTTTTTGGGCAGGTAACCCGTCTTCACGAAATCAGCTAACGTGTCATCAGTAACATTGGATCTCATCCAGTTGCACGTGATGGGTGCCTTGGGAGCTTTGGGTGGCATTGTGAAAGACGAAAGCCTATGACAAAAGGAAATGTCCGGTTCAATTATAAGCCGGAGGAAGTTTACAGTTCAATGTTCAAGATGGCGGCTTATGAAGGGGCCTAATGACATATGGCTAATTGCGTCGGGTTATCTAAGCCGCTGAGGGCATCGTGAATAATTCAAGTTGTCTAAAGCTTTATCATAAATGAGCCGGAAATTTTACAGCGTGTGGCCTCTTTTAAGCCGAAGATATGAGCCGCCATAGCTAAACAGAGGCAATTTTTTGACTAAGTGTGGCACAAACAAGTTTCACGGAACGCAGTAATTATTTTGGATCAAACGATCAGCTAAAAGGGAAAAATTTCTAGACCTAGAAAGCTGATACAGAGAAGTCCGTGAGCTCTAAGGGGATTTCTTTGCAAGTAAAAGGGGCATGCTACTATTGAAAATGGATGCACAACATCTACCGCAGGAGCTCCGCACTAATTTTGGATCAAACTGGACTGTAGTGGAAGAACTACGAAGAACTCGAGAAGAACAGCGAAGAACAGAGGAAGAACAGCAGAACCCTAAATGCGGATCTACGGTGGAGAGGTGCAGGGACTCACCGGCGCTGAGGAGTCGCGGAGGTCGCCGCCGTTTCTCTGGACCAGGTCAGGGTGATGCAGCGGCCAAGGTTAAGGAAGACAAGGGACACGGCGGCGGCGGCGGAGTTCGAGCTCTCGGGTGTCAGAGGAGGAAGACGATGGAGGAGTGAATGGAGGTTCATGGGCCGGGCTTATTTATAAGGTGCGGCTAATAAGTGGGCGCGAGAAACGAGGAGGCCATGGCGTGATTATCTCGCCACAGGAGCGCCTCGATTTTCGGGATGGCCATTAAAGATAGAGATCCATTGGGATATAATGGAATAAAGAAATGAACTTAATGGAAGATGATGTCATGGCGGGTTACCAGGAATACAGAAGATGGCGTCACGGCGGGTTACAACTTTTGCACAGATATAAGCCGGAAGATTTTCTCTCAAAGGGATTGAAGATTGACATGAACCGGTTCAAATCAATCTGGGGCCTAATGTTGAGGATATAACCATTAGAGTCACCCACCCAGGAGGGGCCGGGTTACGTCATAATGGTCATCACGCGAAGCCCAGTACCAAGCTTGAAGCCGACGGGCCAATAATGGGCTTAAGACCCGGGGATGGCTTAAGGCCCATAGTTATAAACCGCTGTCATGGCAAGACTTGTAGTGTAAGGCAGGAATAGTTAGCAGTCCGAGCCGGACACTGCTATGAGCTGGCCGGGACTCTGAGAGCCGCTGGGCGTCAACCTCTCTATATAAAGGGACGACCTGGCGGCGGTTCAGGGACAAGAAAGATCAAATCGATAGCCAGGCAGGGCGGTTTAGCTCCTGGTCGTCGAAACCCTAAGCAATACAACCTCAACTGGACGTAGGCTTTTACCTTCACCGTAAGGGGCCGAACCAGTATAACCCTCGTGTTCTTTGTCCCGTTTAACCCCTTTAAGCTTCCTAGCTGCGATGGCTCCACGACTAAGTCCTAGCATGAGGACATCTGACGTGACAACTCCACGACAAAACCGTTGTTTGGCTATGTTACCGCTTTTGCTCAGCCCCTCTTATAGCGTTGCTAGTTGCAGGTGAAGATGAAGTTTGTTCCATGTTGGGACATGGATATTGTTGGGATATCACAATATATCTTATTTTAATTAATGCATCTATATACTTGGTAAAGGGTGGAAGGCTCGGCCTTATGCCTGGTGTTTTGTTCCACTCTTGCCGCCCTAGTTTCCGTCATACCGGTGTTATGTTCCTTGATTTTGCATTCCTTACGCGGTTGGGTGTTATGGGAACCCCTTGACAGTTCGCCTTGAATAAAACTCCTCCAGCAAGGCCCAACCTTGGTTTTAGCATTTGCCTACCTAAGCCTTTTTCCCTTGGGTTCCGCGGACTCAAGGGTCATCTTTATTTTAAACCCCCGGGCAAGTGATCCTCTGAGTGCTGGTCCAAACCGAGCGATGACCAGCGCCCCCTGGGCAACCAGGGTCTATGCCAACCCGACGTCTGGCTCATCCGGTGTGCCCTGAGAACGAGATATGTGCAGCTCCTATCGGGATTTGTCGGCACAGCGGGCGGTCTTGCTGGTCTTGTTTTACCATTGTCGAAATGTCTTGTAACCGGGATTCCGAGGCTGATCGCGTCTTCCCGGGAGAAGGAATATCCTTCGTTGACCGTGAGAGCTTGTGATGGGCTAAGTTGGGACACCCCTGCAGGGTATAAACTTTCAAAAGCCGTGCCCACGGTTATGTGGCAGATGGGAATTTGTTAATGTCCGGTTGTAGAGAACTTGACACTTGAGTTAATTAAAATGCATCAACCGCGTGTGTAGCCGTGATGGTCTCTTTTCAGCGGAGTCCGGGAAGTGAACACAGTTTGGGTTATGTTTGAATGTAAGTAGTTTAAGGATCACTTCTAGCTTCTCGTCCGTTGTGTTGCTTCTCTTCTTGCTCTTATTTGCGTATGTTAGCCACCATATATGCTTAGTCGCAGCTGCAACCTCACCACTTATCCTTTCCTTTCCCATTAAGCTTTGCTAGTCTTGATACCCATGGTAATGGGATTGCTGAGTCCTCGTGGCTCACAGATTACTACAACAATAGTTGCAGGTACAGGTTTTTGCGATGATCATGACGCGAGAGCGATGTTTGCTTGTTTTGGAGTTCTCCTTCTGCTTCTTCTTCGATCAGGGGATAGGTTCCAGGTCGGCAGCCTGGGCTAGCAGGGTGGATGTCGTTTGAGTTTCTGTTTGTGTTTCATCCGTAGTCGGATGTTGCTCTTATGTATTGTGTTGATGTACTCTTGCGGCATTTGTATGCCTTGTATGTATCCCCATCTCTTATGTAATGTTGATGTAATGATACCCACCTTGCAAAAGCGTATCAATATGCGGTTCTATCCTTGGTGGGAGCTTTGAGTCCCTTTAGGATAGTATCGCATATTGGGCGTGATAACAATGCTACTATCTCTTTTCCACACTTGTGCTTCAAAGTAGCACCATGCACTACAAAAAAATACACTTCCGTGATGATACGTGTTTGTCACAGTAGGTCGCGTTTTTTGTCATGCATGTACATCCATGACGATTTTGTGACAGAATCAAGATAGTCATACCTGTGCTGTCGTAGAGGTGTTCCATGACATTACCAAAATTATCATCACGGAAGTGTCCACTTCCATGACGATAAATCGCGCGTCACAGAAGTGCTTTCGTCAAGGGTGACCGACACGTGGCATCCACCGTAACGGAACGCCGTTAAGCTATCGGGTCTAGTTTTGGATCCGATAACCCGTTAACAGCCCGGACCAATGGGGATTTTCCACGTGTAAAATCATCATTGGCCGCAGGAAACACGTGTTGCCTCACCGTTGGGACAGATGTCATCCACTCATTAGACAGGAGGCGCCTATGATAGGTCGACACATGGCACGGCCCAGCAGTGGCCCATTCCGGTGAAAAAGGTCGGCCCAGTAAAAATTAGCAGGCCGGCCCATATAAGGCCTACTTGTGTCAGGTCCATTTAAGCCCACGGCCCATACGAGATGTGCCAATTCGGCCCGTCAATGGCCCGTTAAAGATTTGACACCATTGCAGCCCATCGTCAGTTCGAGCCCGTTAACAGCCCGCTATATATTTGGGCTCAATATCGGCCCGATGAGATTTCGGCCTGTTAACGGCCCATTCAATGGATGGGCCAATTTTCAGGATGTACATCTTTCGGCCTTTTAGCGACCTATTTGAATGTTGGGCTAATTTCCGGCCCGGTGTGTCTTTCAGCCTGTTGACGGCCCATAAATCTGATGGGCCATTTGTAGTCGGGCCTGAGTTTCGGCCTTTTAGCGGCCCATTTATGTGTTGGGCCAATTGCCGACCCGGTGTCACTTTCAGCCTGTTGATGGCCCATAAATCAGTTGGGCCATTTGTAGTCGGACCTGAGTTTTGGCCTTTTAGCGACCCATTTAAGTGTTGGGCCAATTCCGGGCCCTGTGTGCCTTTCGGCCTGTTAACGGACCATAAATGAGTTGGGCCATTTGTAGTTGGACCTTAGTTTTGGCCTTTTAACGGCCCATGCCCTTCATGGTCCAATACCAGCCCGGTTTCTCTTTCGGCCTGCTAAAGGCCCACAACACAGTTGGGCCATTTACAATTCGACCTGACTTTCGGCCTCTTAGCGGCCCATGCTCTTCATGGTCCAGTACAAGCCCGCTGTCTCTTTCGGCCTGCTAAAGGCCTACAGTATAGTTGGGCCATATGTAGCCCAAACTTAGTAACGGCCCGTGAAATAAATTGGGCCCACCTGTTGCCCGCTTCGATGTCGGCCTGTTAATGACCCGGGAGGCAAGAGGGCCGACCATTAACTTTCGGCCTAGTAACGGCCCATTAACTTAATGGGCCCACTAAAGTTCGTACATGTATTTAGGCCAAATTAGATAATTTCAGCCCATTACGATGAGCAATTATGCACAGTACCAAAACCGATCAAGCAAAGGTACGGCATACAAGGAATAACGTTGCACATCCAGCATATATTACAGGAAATTGCATCCACTAGGCAATCAAAGATTGATGCCAGTGCAAATAAATGAGCAGAACCTAACCATCTACAACGTCACAATCTGCAACCTCAGCATAGATGACGCCCATAAGCACGTGGGCAAGTTCTCGCTGCTTTGCTACAGTGTCTCTGAAAACATTGATCACTTGTTGTTTCGCATGACTCTGCACCTCTGATTCATCCACCATTTCCATCATTGCTTCAGCCATTAATTGGTTCACAAACATACATTTATTCCGTTGCATTCAAGACAGAGGATACTCAACAGATTCAGACGGCGATTTTGGCAGGCTTTTATTATTGATAGTGGAGAGTGTCTCGACCACTGCATCATAACATAAATTAGGACGGGAACCATACAGAGTAATCATGAGTTATTCCCATATTACCTGGCCTAGATTTACTGGAAAGAAACAATGGGGTTGCCTTGCTGTTTTCAGAGTTTGTCTTCTTATCTTCAGCAGCCTGCACAAAATTAACACACTAGCATTGCTATCATTGGCCAAGTCAGATAATAGGAAAGCAACATTGACACAACGAACGTTTGGGCAACTAGCCTACACCAAATTAACACACTATGGCACAGCTATCATCAGCTAGGTAAGGTAATACGAAAGCAACATTGACACAATGAATGAATGGGCAACTAGAGAAGCACTACAATCCAGTAATGTGCGTGATATGAGATAGTACACTCATGTAGCTCAGTATGCAAAACTGCCAGGCAGTTTTCCTTACAAAAATCAACATTGGCGCCTTTAACATTTTGCTACAACTAATTTTAGATCATATAAAGGTTAGATTCACGCCGATTAACAAAATACATGCTGATGTAAAAATATAGTGATATACAACAGGTACTTACATCAGCATTGGAGCACAGAGAATTCCCGCAAGATATTTTCCTTGAATACGATCCCAATGGAGGAAGTCTTCTATCATTTAACCTTATTTTCTAAAAGAGAGATGGGTAAGAAACATGTAGAAAATATGATCAGAATGCTATAAAATTTCATGATACGAGGATACGCACACGCTTCTTAGAATGGAGTTGACATTCTTTTGCTGGACTGGAGCGGACTAGTTCTTTGGCCATTGGAATCTACTTATTATCAGTGGGAGTTGGGTTTCTCTGTGCTGGAGCAGTATCTATGAAAAATGGAGTTGGTTTATTATCTCCTGGCGTTTGGATCTTTTGCAAAGACCTGGTTTGTAACCCTTCAGATTCTAACATAGCCGTCTTCCCCTTACATGCCTTATATAGAAGAATGGTGATTAGGTTATAAAACATGCTACAGCAGAGATGGAATAGGTACTGAAGAATAGAAAGGCATGACATATTGACATGTATTCCCTCCATCCGGAAATAAATGGATGGGTCTACGCGTATTTCAGTTCTAGATACATCCAGTTTTATCCATTTCTGCGACATGTAATCCGGACGGAGGGAGTATGATGTAAGAGCTAGGGATACGACAGGACAACACAGTAAAAAAACACTGAAAAACCCACTGTAGAACCAAAGTATTCAAACCCACTGATATGAGATAGTACACTCATGCAGCTCAGGATGCAAAACTACCAAGCAGTTTTCCTTACAAAAATCAACATTGTGGCCTTTAATCATACATGTTGCTACAACTAAATTTAGATCAGATAAAGGTTGGAATCACGCCGATTAACAAAATACATGCTGATGTAAAAATATAGTGATATACAACAGGTGCTTAAATCTACATTGGAGCACAGAGAATTCCTGCAAGAATCTTTCCTCATAAACGATACCATTGCAGAAATTCTTCTATCCGTTAAGCTTATTTTTCTAAAAGAGAGATGGGTAAGAAACATGTAGAAAATATGATCAGCATGCTATAAAATTTCATGATGCAAGGATAGGCACACGCTTCTTAGAATGCAGTTGACATATTTTTGCTGGACTGGAGTGGACTAGTTCTTTGGCCACTGGAATCTGCTTATTATCAGTAGGAGTTGGGTTTCTCTGTGCAGGAGCAGTATCTATAAAAACTGGAGTTGGTTTATTATCTCCTGGCGTTTGGATCTTTTGCAAAGGCCTTGTTTGTAACCCTTCAGATTCTAACATAGTCGTCTTCCCCTTGCATGCCTTGTATAGAAGAATGGTGCTTTAATTATAAAACATGCGGCAGCAGAGAGATGGAATAGGTACTGAAGAATAGAAAGGCATGACATATTGACATGTATTCCCTCCATCCGAAAAAAATGGATGGGTCTAGGAGTATTTCAGTTCTAGATACATCCTTTTTTATCCATTTCGGCAACATGTAATCCGGACGGAGGGAGTATGGTGTAAGAGCTAGGGATACTACAAGACAACACAGCAAAAATAACACTAGTTGAATGTAAAACTGTATGCTAGCGGAATACGTACAGAAATAACTAAGCCAACATACACATGTATGATTGGGAAACTAAGCAACAGAGCACTAGAACAGCACTTCAATGTAAAAAAAATGGTATGGTAGACAGATGAAGTACATACTGATGAATAACAATGCATAAGATATTCAAAAGCATTATGTCCAAATTAAGCAGATGGCATTGTGATAGAGTAGAATGACAGTACTTGAATTTGAAAACATGTTATCATGAATGGAATAGGTACTGAAAAACAGGAAGGCATGACATATTTACATGCATGATCAGCATGCTAAGCACATGGCATTGCAACAGAGTAGATACACTCCAGGACATTATATGCATGTTGTACCCATATCACAGGCCAAGTTAGAGCAAGGACCTTGTGGGGTGAAGGGGATTCATCATCTTTCTGCAAGTCTTCTGAAGAACTGCCTTTACATGTTCCATCATATTGGGTATCATTGACATCAAGTTTATTGGCCTTTACATTGCTCCGTGAGGTTCTTATGGATATATCAGTGTGTGCAATTATATCTGACATGCATGGAAGACAACTAGTAGTTAGATTTATGTAATGAGTGCCTGTAGGAGACGACATAAATAGTAGGACTGGGGTTAACTAGCAGCAACAGGTCTCATAAACTAAAGGGAGAACACAGATGAAAGCTACAGAATATGTATCGTTTGTACTCGAGATTAACTAGATGGCACACAAAAGTATTAAAGAACAACATAGGTAATACTAGAACTGGTATAATACTATAATCACCAGCCTGTGGGATAGCATTGGCTGATGGATGATAACTATGGAACAGCGTTACCTAAAGAACAAGTATCTTAGCTGAACTATGGAACAGCGTTAACTCCTGAACAAGACCCGTAAGAGATCAGCATGAATATACAATGAAATGTGATGATCTATTTTCCATGCTTAGATGAATAACAAAGCCATAAATGTTGCACACAAGTAAGATGAGGGTACAACCTATCTGGCTGCCATCCATAGTATTGAGAATCATGTGCTGACTTGTCGATGGCCCTGCAGTTGTTGTGGCTGTCCATGTCGGGCACGCGCATTCGATGCAGGGAACTGTTGAGTGGGGACTATAGCTCCCTTCTGGTGTATGCTTCCCTTGTCGGAGCAGCTGCGGTCAGTCAGAAGACGGTGTGTTTGAAGATGCAGATAACGCATAATGTTAAGAACGACATATCTCTTTGATCTGAAGAAATACACTAAGAGATCAACAGCAAGGTACGAGAGTGGCCACACGTCTGTTGACTGAAGACTAAATTGGGGTCACACGATTTTATTCTATTTTGGTACTGTCCTATCTACGCCGGATGGCTTGATGGCCGTCTTGTGCCTCCCGGCTGACACTGTTCGGAATCTTCCCCGAAGAGCCAGCGACCAACGGCAGAGCAGCCTGCTCCGCCGTCCGTGGCCCCGGCCAAAACCCCGCTCCCCGCCCCACCGCACTGTCGTGGTTGCTCTGCCCCCGGGCCAATCCACAATGACTCCCCGTCATCCAGATCCGGCGGCGGCAGTACCTTCAACCCACGCAACTCTAAAAGATAGCCATCTAAGCGCTGCTTCCGCGGCAAACTTGCGGCCCCGCACCCTTACGTTAGACACCAGCCAACCGGCAGCCTAGGAGCTCCGCCGCCTCGAGGGGTGCTGCTTCCCATTGGGAATCGATTGGCCCAGAATAAAAATTCAGACACCTAACGCCTAAATAAAGTGATTTGAGATGAGGGTGCGACCTATCTGGCGGCATGGTGAAGAAGGTCCAGCTGCCGAGTCGGTGAGGCTGGCACGGTTGCGGTGGCGACCGGCGGCAGGGAAAGAGCGATGTCGCGATGGTCGATGGCTACGGGGAAGCAGCGCCAGGACTCTGGACGGGTCCGAAGTTGGAGCCGCTCCGGCGCCGTGAACAACGGCGGGGGTGAATCGGCTCCGGTACGGTTCACGCGGCCGTCGTCGAGGCAGCACCAGCAGCACGGAGTAAGAGGCACACGGCCCAGTGCACAACGGCAAATGGACAGCGTCTCCGGCATTAGGGAGGAGGGCGGCTTTGAAATTGGTGTGGTGGGGGCGCCATGGAGGTGGGGCTGAGGTTTCGCGGCTCGGGAGAAGGGAGCTTCCCGGGGAGAAGGTGATTTGGCGCCCACGAGGTATGAATGGGGGCGGGCGGGGGCGGGGGGAATTGGGAGGGGAGTGGAACCATGTCTTACGAACGCATTTGTCTGAAATGTGAGGGGGAGTTACAGTTCTACCCTTGCCTATAGGCTTCTCGGCTTGGGTCTGTGTACTGAGGGTCAGAGATAGTAGAGTAACTTTGCTGCTCCCCAAATAGTGGGCGGGAGCGATTTCGGGCGAGGAGGGCGTGTTTTGAACTATAGTGGGCGCGAGCGATTTCGGGCGAGGAGAGCGTGTTCTGAAATAGTGGGTGCGAGCTATTTCGGGCGAGGAGAGCGTGTTTTGCCGACCATGGTTTATGAATTATTCGGCACCTGTCATTTCGGCCGAGGAGAAGGCGCTCTTGGATGAAGTTACGAACCTACCCTCGATGTACAACAGGCCAATTGATGCGTGTCCCACATTGGACGGTAATTTCGCGTCTCCCATTTATTTGCTCGGGCGAATTCCACCACGCAGAGAGGATGTTTAACGGTTCGTTCAAATTTTGGGAGAACGAGCATCCACGTCTACCTTACCAAGTCGATTCGAATCAAATTTTGAAATATTAGCTTGCCACTTCTTTTTTAGATGGAGAGATGATGCTCGGGAGTAATGTGTTTTTTCATGCTCGTTGCTAGCGATTTACTATATAACAAATAGTTGACCCACTCAAAAACGCGAATCAAACCCAAAATGAAATATCTCGATTCAATGAAATAGCCCGTTCACTAGGTCAAAATAGTGAACTAAATCCAAAATTGAACACCTCAATCGAGTAGCATGTTGTACAGTATTATAGTACTCCATGAACATGTTGAAAGTCAAATTAATGAACTTGTTTGATATACGCATATATCCGTTCATGTGTGGATTGCAGACAACATGTTCTCCAATTTAAATATTTGAATGCAAGTTTATATCGAAACATGGTTTATATCAGTCTTTGATGCATAAAACGCGACCTCCCCCTCTCCCGGACTCCTGTTCTCTCTCTCTCTCTCTCTCACCGACAATCTTCAATTCTGTCGCACGCATCCGACACAAAAACCTTGTTGGTCCCTCTCCCTTTCTCTCCATCTCTCTCTCTATCTCTTTGTGTGTGTGGGGGGGGTCTTTCTAGTTCGCATGCATATATACACCATCTATAGGTCTCTCTCGCACACTATGTATGATACTCTAGCTAGTCCAAGCTAGATATCTTGGTTGCACTCATCGTACGCACACAAATTCCTTGGCTCTTTGCCCGTAACTCTCTCACGCACCACTCTGTCGTCTCGGAGCTCTTCCCCTCCTCTCTCAAACTCTCCATCCACCTGGGTCACACATACACATGCATATCTCACTCGCACTCGATAGGCCCATCTAAAACTCTATCTCTCTCCCTCGTTCTCTCTCCATCTCACATGCACACACACACAATCTCATGCCTAGCTAGCCAAGTATGATGGTCTCTCACTCAATTCCAGGCACACGCAGTCCCCCCTATATGTATATGACTAGCTAATCTTAGTCTCCATCACAAACATGTGCATGGTCTATCTCGATTTCTCTCGAGGCATCTTTCTATCGCGCACGCACTCCCTCGATCTCCCACCCATATAGTCCCCTCACGATCTCGAGGGGATCTCTCTATCACAAACACACCCTCTCTCCCTCCCCATGCGTCCATGCCACCCATGTGTCCCTCTCGACCTTTGTTCCTTGTTGGCCAGACCTCTATTGGACATGTGCTACAGGGGTGTCTCTCTCCGTTGCAAACCATCACACACTAGCTATCTTCGTGTATCTCCTCGCCTCGCTTTTCCATCTCGGAGATGCATGTGTGATATGTTCGCATAAGAAACAAAAAAACACACACTCTCTAATTTATCGTTTGTTGTCACTTTCTCTTTCACACACATACTCTTTTTGCAAACTTACTCATTCTCCTTCACACGCACTTGATCTATCTCGACTTAGGCACTCTCCTCGGTCTATAGCATATAGATTTATTGAAAAGTCAAACATCACAAAGTTTGACCATGTACGTGGAGAAAAACAATTACATCTAGTACGACAAACATATACCATTAGATTCACCATGATATGTAGTTTTGTATGATGTATCTTTGGTATTGTAGATATAAATAACATTTGCGTAAACTTGATCAAAGTTTCCAAAGTTTGAGTTCTAAAAAATTTACATGCACTGCATTATCGAGCGGACGGAATATCTCTTTCCCCCTCTCAGCTATCTAAATGCACCACTCAGCCTTATCGGGGCTCCTCAATCTCTCTCAAACTTTATTGGTCTGTTTGGTTCATGACCTGACCCTCATGCCTTGATGGCCAGTATTGCCTGGTGTGGACATAAGATGTAAAATATTTATGCCTGGCCAGGCTTGTGTGGTGCTAAAGCGTTTGGTTCATGCCTGGGCCAGGCAAAGCATCAACGTCCCATCAATCAATCCATGCAGCAATTATTTAATGCTAATATCCATCCATGTTGTTGTTAGCCTCATGGCCGCACGACCAGGCACGGCCAGGCGTTCAAAATTGGTCGCCTGGGCCAGGCTACTTGCAGTGTCTGGAGTCCAGCCAGGCTAATTAAAGTGCAAGGGAACCCAGGCCAGGCGGGCTTTCTTTTTCACAGGGTAGCAACCAAACAAGCATGCATGAAATCCAGCCACAACCCCAGGCCAGGCAAAGGATGCTCAGGACGCAAGCCAAACTGACCTTATATCTCCCTGGTTCACACATACACATGTCTCGCTCGCGCTATACATATAGACCCATCCAACACCCTCCGCCCTTGTTCTCTCTCCATGTGACACGCACCCCCCTAAGTACCATAATCCCTCACTCCATCATAGGCGCAAGCACTCCCCCCCTCCTCCTAAGTATGATTATCTCTTACTAGCCATCAGGAACACACGTATCGTCTCCTTCCATCCATACGTCTATCTCGATATCTCTCGGGGCATCTTCTATCGCGCACACACCTTGTCACTCGATCTCCCACCCATGTTGTCCCATCACGATCTCCAGGGGATCTCTCTATGACAAACATACACTCTCTCCTCCCCATGACTGCATTTTCTCCGTACGTCTCTCTGGACCTCTCTCCCTTGTTTGTCAGACCCCTCTTGGCCATGTGCTAGGGATCTTGCTCTCTCGGTTCCAAACAACCACACACTATCTCCTCACCTTGCCTCCGTTGTCGAAGATGCATGTGTGGTATGTTTGCATAAGACACGCATGCTTTTTCTCTACATTTATCATGTGTTGTCCATGTCTCTTTCACACACGCACACACACTTTTTTCACTCACTCTTTCTATCTCTCTCTCTCTAGTTAGGGACTCTGTCACGTCCATAAGCATATGGATGTTTTGAAAAGTCAAACCTCAGAAAAGTTTGACCAGGTATATGTGGAGAAAAACATTTACATCTGGAACGATCATTAGATTCATCACAACATGTACTTACTTCATACTATCATTTATCTTTGGTATTGTAGATATAAGTAATTTCTTCACAAACTTGGTCAAAGTTTCAAAAGTTTGACTTTAAAAAAATGTTGGAACTACATTATCGAACGGAGGGAGTAGCTCTTTCTCTCTCTCTCTCTCTGCTATCTCTCACGGGCCTCACCTCTCACTCGAACTCTCTATACCGACAGATTATACGCTCACTGTGTCAGCGTATAGCTCCGTATATTGTTTAGTTGACCGGTCAACCAATCAACATGCTGCCTTGTCAGCTTGTGTTCTGTATCTTCGTGTGCTGGCCCATGTGGTAGTGGGTGAAAATAAGTAAACTAGAGGCCCATCTGACACGCGATGAAGTAAACAAAGTTGAAACCACTCGGGGTGGCACCCCGCACGCTAGTAAATTGAGGGCGCATTGAGGACACACTTCTTGCGCGTGAAGGACGCACTCGCGCACAATTCACCACTGCGCGGCGGCATGCACAGAAGGACGCACTCGCACACACACCAGCACACGTGTACACCGACATCGCCGCCGGTTGAGATGGACGGCGAGGCAGCCAACAAGCGGAGGCGGCTCGAGCCAAAACCGCATCCGACGAGCCTGGACTTCATCAGCAGCCTCCCCGACGACATGCTGCTCGTCATCATCGGCCTCCTCCCCACCAAATCTACCGTGCGGACCGCCCTGCTCTCCCGGAGGTGGCGCCCCCTCTGGCGCTGCGTCCCCCTCAACCTCACCATCGACAGCTGCCTCTGCGACGGGGATTGCAAACGCATGGCCGCAGTCTCCAAGATCCTTTCATCGCACGCTTGCCAGCCAGACGCCTTGACATCCGCATGTTCAGTACCAACTGCAAGGTCCAACCCAAGTTCGACGAGTGGTTCTTATCCCCCGCCCTAGATCAGCTCGAGGAGCTCAGCTTTGAAGCTGGACGATGTCGCTCTCTGCCGCCATCCGCGCTCCGCCTCACGCCAACGCTGCGCCGCGCCAGCTTCAGCTCCTGCTATCTTCCCCAGATTAATGCCGCGCCCGCCCTTCTTCTCCCTCAACTCAAGTAGCTCGACCTCTTCGGCGTTGTCATCTCGAAGAAGGCTATGGAGCACCTGCTCCACAGCTGTACTGCGCTCGAGTACCTTTGTCTTGAGCAGATCCACGGGTTCATTAGCCTCCACATCGCCTCGACGAATCTCCGATGGATTTATGTGTCTTGCTGGCCCCGCAACAAGACATCAATTGGGAAGAGATCACTCCAGCTGTTCCACGTTATGGTCATTGAGAATGCGCCTTTCCTTGAGAGATTGCTTGTATCTGATCTAGGTCCAACAAAAATCAGGGTCATTGATGCGCCAAAATTGACAGCGCTAGTGTACTCGTCTGCCAAATTCTCTGAACTCTTTATTGGATCCGTAATCGTTCAGGTACAGCACTCATCTTCTTCTCCGTCTTCTTAAAATTCACATTTTTAAATTTCTTCTTGATGTATTTACGACCGTCTTCCAGAAAATGATTCCCACAAGCTTGACCCAGTCCATGCGCACAGTGAAGATCTTAACACTAAAATCTACCGACCCCAATCTGGATCAAGTTGTTGGATTCCTTACATGCTTTCCGTGCACGGAGAAGCTACTCATCAAGGTGAAACTTCTTTCCTATAAGTAAACGGTAATCACAACGTAGCTCAATTTTTTCGTAATTTTCCCAAATTACGATGACAAGTGTAGTGTTCAAAACTGCATCTACGCACTGCACCGAAAGAAATGTTTTTAGTATTTTTTTCTCATGTGAACACCTGCATCGTTTTTATGTTGTACTACTATAGTAGCCTAGGCTAGTCATCGTGGAAAGTAACTTAGACTACTCCAGTAACTCTATGGTTACCCTAAGAGCAAGTACTACCTCTGTCCTGGTTTACTCTTCCAATTTTGTAATATCAAAATTTGACTATAGATTTAACTGACAAAATGTTAATGCATGTCACTAAGAACTATATCGTTGGATTCGTATTTGAACATAATTTCAAATGGTGTAATTTTTAGAGACATGCATTGGCATTTTCTGTGGTAAATCTATGGTCAAAATTTTATACTAAATACGAGGTAGTATTCCCTCCGTCCCAAAATTCTTGCCTTACATTTGTTTAGATACGGATGTATCTAACACTAAAATGTAACTAGATACATCCGTATTTAGACAAATTTAAGACAAGAATTTTGGGACGGAGGGAGTACAAAAGTGGGCTATGTAGGCCAAAACATGTGCCAAATTCACTTGTGATGCATTTGGCATCGATGCCCCTCCATTGCTCACCTGGTGCCCCAATCTGGATCACCTACTTTACTCCGGTGCCAAATTAACTCACGCAATGAAAAAACACTGCGTGGGAGAGAGAGAGGACTGAGGCAATAAAAAACACTTGTTTGGGAGAGTGAGAGGCTGGTGTAGTTGGTTTGATTGATTTGTTTATACATGTGGGTCTGTGTGCACGGCGGTGCCAACTATCTCACATCGCGAGAGCGGTGCCAAAATCTTTTGATTTGACATCGATGTGTATTATGTGGCATACTTTTGCGAAATATGGCATCGGCCACATAGTGGAAGGCAACAAATGCCCAAGCTCTTCACGTGCTCCTAGTTAAATGAGAGGAAACGGAAAGAGAGAGAGAGAGAGAGAGAGATAGAGAGAGAGAGAGAAAGAGACTGAAAAAATATCACTAGCCAGCCAACCCTATCGTATGAGCGAATGATATTGGTACGTCTTGATGACACGGCAATCTTATACAGCCAGCTGCTCTAATATGTTCTCTTCTTTTGCAGATAAAAAAAGACCCGAAAGTGAAAAATGTGCTGCACTATAACAATCTTATCGAATGCCTTGATCTCCATCTTACAGAAATTGATTTGATCGACTACCGAGGCAGCACATTTGAGATTAAATTGGCCAGGTTCTTTGTTCTGGAGGCAAGTGTGCTCAAGGTAATGAGGTTTGGCGTTCTCTGGCGCAACAATGAATGGCGTGCTGATCACCGCAAGCGTCTAAGCCTAAATTACAAAGTCTCCGCAGAAGCTGAATTTGTTTTTGAAACATCAAGTGGCGAGTGCCTCCAAAACTTATTTGCCCATTAGTGACTTGTCAGGGCGGTGGATTTTAGTTTGTACGATAATGCTACATCCACCTAAAGTAACGAAAGTTCTTATGTAAACTTCCTAGTAATTCCCTCTTCATAGGTGCAGCATTACTCCTAACATTTGTAATATCAGTTTGAAACTTGTAATATTGCCGTGTCCTATTCCTGCGTTTTCAAAATCCTGCGAATCAAACAGGTCCTGAGTTGGTGATGATGTTGTGCCTCCCATCTTTCACCAATAGCCATCGGATCTAGATCTGACGCATACAAACCAAGCTTCTCCATTTTTGCAAAAAGATGCCCGCACTTGTTCCCTATTTACAAACAACTCCTTGTCTCTCACAATCAGCCTTATCTCCTCCCCACCACATCTAGAAGGCCGTGGAAAAATCTGGCGCGATGGCCGCTGCTGGCGCCGCCCACCCCCAATCTTGGTGTTCCGTGCAATGCACGGGCATCTACGCACGGGAAATTATGTCGAACAGGGCTACTTGTAAGCAGGCTAGCTCTACAGCCATGATGATAGTGACTGCAGACGGTGAGGCTGACTATGGTATGCCGAACACGGCGCCTATACTCAGGTGTCATCTCCGGCGCAGGGTCTTGTCACTTCACTGTGAGGAGCAGCACGTAATAATTTGACCAACGGGCAGTACAGTGCTAGTACTCCTACTACATTGGTAGTACTACTAGTAGTACTAGTAGCACCACCGTCTGGATTTAGGAGTGCTACCACGTCCATCTGGATTTTAGTATTTGACTAGCAATATCTAGTAATGCATGTCACAAAAACTGTACTACTCCCTCTGTAAATAAATACATGGTGTTTTATTCCTATCGGCGAGAGAACTTAATGTCTTTTTGCTAACTAGAGTACTAATAGGATTACATGCAATGAACTAAACACTACATGTCATGTTTGGTAGTCTCAAGTCATTGAAAGCATGCACGGCCCACATCTCTCATTGGTTGATATGTCACGAAATAAGAAACAAGGAGGGAGTTAATGCACCGTGCCTAAGTGTTTTGGGATTATTTGGTTTTCGTAAGGTGACTTACACAACATTTTTGTTTACATGCATTAACATTTTATTAGTTAAATCAAAGGTCAAAACTTGGCGCAAAATGCAAAGGGGACCAATAAACCAGTAAACATCAAACTTCTCTCGTTTGGCCCCAACTAGAGGTCCGGTGAGATGACTATACTGCACCGGCACGGAGGGGGACGCAGCTTCATTGACTTACTGCAACTGCCTTTGGGTGAATGACAAGTGGGCCCAAGGGGTGGATGGCCCACCTACCATACAGCCAAAGGCAGGTGCAGTAGAGGGCCGAGGAGTAGTACGAAATCCTACGCACCTACGCACGCTAACCAAGGGCAAGAGTGATCACTCGAATCGCAAGATCAGTTGACTAGAAGCTAAGCTAGACCCATGGAGGCGATGAGCGCGAGCATCAGTCGGCTATGCCAGATGGTCCACGACGCCGGCCTGCGGCCTGGCACCGAGGAACGTCTCCCTGTAGTATTGCTTGGGGCCGCCGGGGCAAGGAGCCGCTTGGACGACAACTTCGTCTCCTTGTTCGACGAGGTCCTCGTCGGTTTCCTCGACAAGTTCACGGTCGTCAAGAAGCTCGCGGACGACTTTGACGTACGCCTCCAGCCGACGCGCCCAGGCTCTGCGATGCCCGCCACCCTCAACGGCCACAATGGTGACAACCTCTTCGACGCACTGGTGGCCCTGCGACTGCGCGCCGTCGCGCCGGAGAATGTCCACCTCGAGGTCGCGCTCGCCGCGCAGCGCCTGGCGCAGCAAGACACCATCGACATAATCACCCACGTCTACCCGCAAATCGTCCACAAGGACTACTACATGCAAGAGGAGGACGATAGGACGCTGGCCTTCTTGGACCGCAGGGCAACCTTGGACGGCATTGTTCAGAAGCACGTTGAGCTCGCCGCCAACGCCGCTGCTCCTCACACGTCGGTTGGTGACCCGGCGCACTAGGGCGTGAGGATGTCGTTGATGGATCCGTATGTATTTTTATCTTTCCATCAAATCCATGTAGTAGTATATGATACTACTAGTAATTATCTTACCTTTCGCATCAACTTCATAATTTTCGTATGTACTCCATGCATGAACGGCGCCAGAACCAAACTTCTCATTACTCTAGGAAAAATTGTTATTTTCTATCTATCGGTCGCGCCATGGAGCAAAACCAAATTTTACAAGTTATGAGTTCAAAAGGAAAAGCCTGCCGTGTTCGCGTCGCACCCCCACACGGTTGGTCCGGCACGCCGCTCAAGTCGGAATGTGTGCGGTGTTGCATTTTCACTTACAGTGGGACCGCAGTTGACCAAACCGACTATCGGCAAACCCCCACCCCGCCCACCGCGCGATGGCTGAGAAAACAGGAGGAAGAAGAGATGGCTGTAGCACGGACTCCAAGAAAATTGGTGTCGGATGGGACTCGTGTGGGTGGCGTGTGTCGTACTGCTAGACGTGAATGCTAGTTATGGCCCATGCCACCCCACTATATCGAGCCTATATCGAGGTACGTAGAACAAATTTCCTGGAGTCCGTGCTCAGCCCTCCTCTATCTCTCTTCTCAGCCAGCCAGCAGACGCGCGGAGCCCATCGTCTGTTTGCTCACATGCGGTCCCACATGTCAGTGAAAACGCAAGAGGACCCACTAAACCTGCACATCTTTCACCTCGACGTGCTGGTGATGAAAAACAAATCCAATAAAGATCTTCAGTGGCCGCTTTTGGAGTTACTCAAGAGTAGTAAGATTCTATTTACAGTTTAACCCAAGATGCACA
Source organism: Aegilops tauschii subsp. strangulata (assembly GCF_002575655.3). Classification (NCBI taxonomy): domain Eukaryota; kingdom Viridiplantae; phylum Streptophyta; class Magnoliopsida; order Poales; family Poaceae; genus Aegilops; species Aegilops tauschii. The sequence goes on from NC_053041.3 coordinate 76,368,975, forward strand.
TCACGTGGCTTCAACTACCACTCTATTTTCTTGCATGACACGACCTGGATGCTGGATGTCCCACGTGTTGGCAAAAGGAGGAAGAACCCGACCAAATCTTCGGTTGTGCTCTTGGATTAGACTAGTTGTGCTAACTTAAAAAATTTATTGTGTACTCCCTCTGTTCCAAAATACTTGACTTCCATTTGTCCAAAAATGGATGTACCTATATACTAAAACATGTCTAGATACATATATATTTTGACAAATAGAAGGCATGTATTGTGCAACGGAGGGAGTGGAATGGATGCAAGTTTTGGTATTGGGAAGAAGAGTACATCCATATATTGATGAGCGCAATTTAGTAGATGTTCTAGCACTTTTAGCTAGCATAGAGGCTAGAGATGAGACTAGTGCACTTGTTGATACTCCTACTAGAATAGAGGCTAGACATGAGACTAGATGCGAGGAAGCAACATCTACTTCTTTACACTCGAAGAAGAAAGAAGCACGCAAGATCGAGCCTCCGCAGATCAACAATGAATGCATCGAGAAGGCACTAATCCAACTTACAGGAGCAGTTATGGAAGTTGGATATCTTCTAGAGTAGTAAAATGTATTCTTGTGGTTCTTGTTTTCTTTGGTCTTGCTTTTCTAGTCAAAATTATCGTTGGAGTTCGTGCAAAACGGAGGTCCGTTTGGGGTCGTGCGTTGGAGTTGGCCTTACAAGTGGGACCGCAGTTGAGGAAACCGACTATCGCCAAACCCCCACCTCGCCCGCCACGTGATGGCTGAAGTTAGAGAAACGACGAGGTTGAAGAGATTGCTCTAGCACGGACTCCAAGAAATAATATGGTGTCAGATGGATGTCGTGGTGGTGGCGTGTGCCGTACTCTTGGACGTGAATGCTTGTTCTGGCCCATGCCACCCTACTACTCCTACTACTTACTATATACTACTAGTATCGAGGATTCGAGGTGCTGGTTACGTACAGCGAACACATTAACATATGGCTACAGTAAAAACACCCGCCCGACGCACGAAGCATGTGAAGCTAGTACAAATAGTGTACTACTATTGTTGATTGGCCTCATCCGATAACCTGTTGCAATGCACGTACAATTATGTATTCAGCAAATATTTTTTTGCCTCGTCGCACCACTCACTCAGAGAAGCGACTCGAAAGCCATTCATACATTTAGTAAGTTTATCACAGGCATATCATTTTATTACATACAACAGGTCATCAACCCACATCGACAACGAGGATACATTATAAATACTAAAGTTTTCACCACACAACAAATAACAAGCAATGAAATGAACTTCAACTCAACCATTCCTCGGTGTTGGAAATGCTTGCTTTGAACCACAAGTGATTCTCTGGGATGGGCCATCCATTGTCGATCTGGAGACCAACGCAGGACTAATCATCCAGGCTGAAGCGGCCTACTATATCAGTACCAGGGTAGGGAACCACCCAAATGTCCGAGGTATAGACACAGTTGCTTCTCATAAATGGTAGTAACGTTGTGTCAACAGCAGTTGGATCGCCTTTCACCATCATTGGATAGTTTTGTCCAAGGAAGAGCGAGTTTTCTCCAAGACTATCAATTCTGTACCAGGGAGAAGGTGTTGGCGCTAGCACACTAGTATCCATCCCGAATACCATGCAACGGGTGTTGGAATAGGTCCAGAGAGTGCGACCATGGGAGACTACACCTGCTTCCTTAGTAGTAACATCATCAGTGGGCTGTATACACACAAGAAGAGGTGATCCATCAGAATTAGTTGCCAGGCGCCACAGAGTATATGGGCGCTGCTCGTCCTCATGCTCGTGATCATCACCATCGTCATCTCCCCCTTGGTTATAAAAATTTTCAAGTATAGGTGGTGGAATGTTCACAGGACCTTGGAAACACAAGAAGAAGGTTAATTAGTAAAGGGAAACTTGCTAATCCGCATGCATGTGGACGAAACAATTATAATTATGGTGGACGACAAACGGACCGAAATCATAAGGATTCCATGCAAAAACAGTGCCATGAGTGGTGGCAGCAAACACAAGGCCCTCGTATTGAATTGCATCACAGTACTCATTCGTGTACAGAAACTGAATTTTGAGCAATATCCATCCAGTCAAACCACGAAGGATGGCAACAAGCTTGTCGAAGATAGCAACAACTTCATAGTTGTTGTAATTCCAAGAGCGGTTGGGAACTCGACAAATTGCTATCTTCCGTAGAAGACAGTCACCATGATCGTATTTGAACGTGCGTACAATACCGGTGTGCTCAACCTCTGGGCAGTATGCTGAGATTTTTGGAAGTGGAACCCGGTCACGAGTGTACACATTCACAAGTTCCCACTCACAGTTGGACCCAATGTAAACAACCCAATCTCCATTTGCGCCTGCCCAAGCCTTACCCTCAAGCGATGGCATCTTAACATCATATGTATCATTATCAAGCGGCATCAACTTGCACAGGGCGAGGCCTCCGTCGTCCCTGCGCCAGTCATCAGGGTCACGGCGAAGAAGATAGGGGAGATCAAACCGCTCCTTGACTCTTGGGTTCCTTGTAATGATGTTATTAGTTGAGTCGAGAATGGGCTCGAACGAACCTGCCATGCTAGCCGAGGTGATGACGTCGCACCGATCAATGAGTTCCTCCACCACGTCATCTTTCAGATCGGGGCAAGAATAACGGGGTCGTTTCCGACATGTTCCCTCCATGGAGAAGACGATCGAACAATGGCAGAACAAAGGGTGAAGGGCTGAAGGAAAATGGAGGAGGGAGAGGAAGAGCGTGCGACGGCAGTTCCAAATCGAGAGGGAAAGGCGAAGAGTCGGTGGACGGTTGCCAGTTTGCCACGGTTCACGAAGAGGCACGTCCGTTCGGAAATACTACTAGTAGAAAAGGACTCGCCGTCGTCTCACTGATATGTTGGAACGGGACCATGAAGGAAATATGCCCTAGAGGCAATAATAAAGTATTATTTATTTCCTTATATCATGATAAATGTTTATTATTCATGCTAGAATTGTATTAATCGGAAACATAATACATGTGTGAATACATAGACAAATAGAGTGTCACTAGTATGCCTCTACTTGACTAGCTCGTTAATCAAAGATGGTTATGTTTCCTAGCCATAGACATAAGTTGTCATTTGATTAATGAGATCACCTCATTAGGAGAATGACGTGATTGACTTGACCCATTCCGTTAGCTTAGCACTCGATCGTTTAGTATGTTGCTATTGCTTTCTTCATGACTTATACATGTTCCTATGACTATGAGATTATGCAACTCCCGTTTACCGGAGGAACACTTTGTGTGCTACCAAACGTCACAACGTAAATGGGTGATTATAAAGGTGCTCTACAGGTGTCTCCAAAGGTACTTGTTGGGTTGGCGTATTTCGAGATTAGGATTTGTCACTCCAATTGTCGGAGAGGTATCTCTGGGCCCACTCGGTAATGCACATCACTATAAGCCTTGCAAGCATTGTGACTAATGAGTTAGTTGCGGGATGATGTATTACGGAAAGAGTAAAGAGACTTGCCGGTAACGAGATTGAACTAGGTATCGAGATACCGACGATCGAATCTCGGGCAAGTAACATACCGATGACAAAGGGAACAACGTATGTTGTTATGCGGTCTGACCGATAAAGATCTTCGTAGAATATGTGGGAGCCAATATGGGCATCCAGGTCCCGCTATTGGTTATTGACCGGAGACGTGTCTCGATCATGTCTACATTGTTCTCGAACCCGTAGGGTCCGCACGCTTAACGTTACGATGACAGTTTTATTGAGTTTTGATTTACCGAAGGAGTTCGGAGTCCCGGATGAGATCGGGGATATGACGAGGAGTCTCGAAATGGTCGAGACGTAAGATCGATATATTGGACGACTATATTCGGTCTTCGGAAAGGTTCCGAGTGATTCGGGTATTTTTCGGAGTACCGGAGAGTTACGGGAATTAGTATTGGGCCTTAATGGGCCATACGGGAAAGGAGAGAAAGGCCTCAAAAGGTGGCCGCGCCCCTCCCCATGATCTGGTCCGAATTGGACTAGGGAAGGGGGGCGCACCCTTCCTTCTTTCTCCTTCCCCCTTCCCTTCTCCTACTCCCACAAGGAAAGGAGGAGTCCTACTCCCGGTGGGAGTAGGACTCCCCCCTATGGCGCGCCTCTCCCCTTGGCCGGCTGCCTCCCCCTTGCTCCTTTATATACGGGGGCAGGGGGGCACCCCAGAGACACAACAATTGATCCTTGAGATCTCTTAGCCGTGTGCGGTGCCCCTCTCCACCATATTACACCTCGATAATACCATTGCGGAGCTTAGGCGAAGCCCTGCGTCGGTGGAACATCATCATCGTCACCACGCCGTCGTGCTGACGAAACTCTCCCTCAACACTCGGCTGGATCGGAGTTCGAGGGACGTCATCGAGCTGAACGTGTGTAGAACTCGGAGGTTCCGTACGTTCGGTACTTGATCGGTCGGATCGTGAAGACGTACGACTACATCAACCGCGTTGTGATAACGCTTCCGCTGTCGGTCTACGAGGGTACGTGGACAACACTCTCCCCTCTCGTTGCTATACATCACCATGATCTTGCGTGTGCGTAGGAAAAATTTTGAAGTTACTACGTTCCCCAACAGACCACATGTCAATGAAACATGGTGTGTAATTTCTCGCGCAAAATGCGATCTGGCCGCGTTGACCTTTATTTTTTTAATGGCGTGTCGTTCAGTTTTGAAGCACGACTAACTGGTACTGTACACAGAGAAAATATAAACTACTCTACCACTACTCCACCTCCAGTACTAGTAGTATAAAAAGGATATATAGGCTGGAGCTTCAGCGCTTTCTTGCTAAGGGCTGCCCACTTGCTTCTCACACTACCACCCTCTCTCCAGATCTAAAAAAGACGGCCTCTCTCTCCCTCCTCGCCGGTGGTCACAGATCCGCCGGGGCAGAAAAGGACGTGCAGCGTTCACGCACTCGTCGTCGGCGAGTGAGGTCACGCACTGACGACAAGGCCGTCCTCTCAGACCTAGCGCCCGCGCGGGATGGCCTCCGTCCCCAAGCTCGCTGCCGTAGTGTGTGTAGAGGACGACGACCATGAGCGAAGCCACTTCCCGCCGACCCTCAGGTATGCTACCTCTTTTTGAACCATACCCTTGTTCTATTGCCCCATCTGCCACGTCGTTGCATGTGGATCCTTTTCCACTCCACCATCTTCCCAATTTGCTATCCTCTGCTCTGCTGGCCACGCAGACGAAAACCATAATTTGCACTATTAAAGGAAACCCTACTTCATGCAGACTAATCCATGTCTGGGTTGAATAAGGAAAGCAAGGGAGACTGTACTGTCCAAGAGAGTAGGCATCGAACCCGCATCTAGGTTGAAAAGGGGAAAATCAGTAGCTAAGGAACGTGTCTCATGTCTCTTGGTTGAAGAAGGGTAGAAAGGCATGACAACGCAATAGAGAATGACCAGGTCGATCGGTTTGTTGTCCTCACATAGGAAAAAGGTGGCTAAAGAGAACAAAAATGGGACGTAATCCACATATGCTGCCTGGATATTTGTTGCTCTGGGCAACCATACCTCCCTCACCACTCTGCGTCCGTGGAGGTACATCGTACTGGTGCGCCCACTGTCCGAATGGGCCTCCCATGCTCTTATTGCCACTTTTTTTGTTGTTAGTATAACGCCAGCAATCAAGTCGAGCAATGCTACTACTAAAGTGATGCCACATTTAACTAATGCCGCTCTCAGTCTAATGCCACCGATAAATTTAAGCAATGCCATTTAATGTCACTGGATTATTTCAGGGTTAGCTGTTGATTGTGGATGTATTAAAGATTTTTCAGCTAAGGCATTCTAATGTTGTTGCACAGCCAGTATACCAACGATGAATCTTGTTACTACCTTCAGATTTTTGCACTGTTAATGCTTATAGATTACATACCTCACTTTCATGAGATAAATTAATTTTTTTGTACAGTGTCACCAAAATGCCAAGGCGCTGATGTCATTTTATTTTGGTTAAACTGCACAAAAAACTATGAAGAGAAGAGGAAAGGTCAAGAGTGGGCACCTCCTCCTTTGGCTATTGTATTGATTTGTTCGATCAAGTTTTTATGTTTGATCGATTATCAAGATTGGGATAGCAATTTTTCATGTCCACTCGAGTTCGAAATGATATTTACCTTGAAGGTACATGGGTTGCAATTTTTTAATACTGTCATTAGTTAATAATACTAGTTACCTTCAGACTATTGTATTTGGTTTAATGCTCTTGCACAACTAGTATACCAATGCTGAAACTTGTTACCTTTACATTTTGTATTGTTAATTCTTATAGAAATCTTCCAGTGCTAGAGCTTATGGAAATCTGTTCAGTAAAACCATTGTACTGTACCCTGTAATAAAATAACTACTCTACTGTTGCACTAGCCACTGGATTAGTGTATATTTGTACTATTTGAATGGTGTTGCATTAGCGTATGGACATATATAAAGTGTGGCAAGCTTTCCCAGATATGTGCTCAAGAAAACTACTACCTGTTTTTCTAAATACTGGACATTTGGGTACTTTAAATTGAACTGCGAAACTTCTTACATTAAGGAACAGAGGGTGTAGAGTTCACTCAAATTATCCCGGTAAAGCTAGTCACACCTTTGTTAAAATTAATGTTCATTATGTTATCGGAGGAGGTCTGTATGTTTGTCTCTAATGCCTGTCGACTACATACCTGACATCATGATGTAATGTTAAGTCATTTCCTTTTGTACAGTGTTACTGAATTGTCAAGGCGGTGATGGCATTTTATTTTAGTTGAACTGCACAAAATATGCTTAAAAGAAGAGGAAAGGTCGGGAATGGCTCAATTTTTCAGAAAAAACTATGTATGCCTTCCTGACATCAGCCGCTGTTGCTTTATTTATTCCTTCAAACAGGTGGTTAGAAACAGTCTTGCTACCTTTTCCCATTAAGAAATTGGAATGCTTATATTTGTGAGTCTATCCTTCAACTGGTGCCACTTTTATAGTAATCACACTTTCAATATCTATGCAAACAGGGATGCTCGATTTTAGTGGAACTGCACAAAAAGTCCAACTGGTTCAACATTAGGAGCACGTTTTTTCCAAACCTTTATATCCAATTGGTGGCACTATGAGTTGTTCATTACGAAGGTACATGGTTTGCTACTCTTTTTGTACTGTCATTAGATAGTAATACTAGTGGTTTGCATGTGAATTTATTGGCAGGGTGGACCTACATTGGAGGTGTAGGACAGGATCCAATGATTGGATGCTCAATTTCGATTGTATCGATTTCACCTCTTCCATCACTGCGAACATGGATATCCTTGGTCTGATGAATAATAGGCGCTATATTTCTGCTCTGAACCAGCAAATCAATTCAGTATGAAATTGTCCAAGGCAAAACATAACTGTATCAGATTGTCCAGTGCAGAACATGACAGATGCTAAGCGGAAGAGACATGTTTAAACCGAAAATACATGGTGTGCTATATGTTTACTAGATGCTTGATATTTGTGCAGACAGAGATGTCTGCCCGTTGCTATTTGGCAAACCAACAAAGTGTCCGCAATTTTGGTTGAACTGCACAAGAGAATAGTATAGTCACTGCATGCAGTGCCATTTGAAAATAGACACAGAAAGATTGGATAGTCACTTCATGGACTGCAGAAAAGTAGTACTGTACTATTTATTGGCCAACACTAGGTGCTTCATTGCTTTGGTCTGATTATACAATGGGCATCATTTTGCCTAAGTTAAAGTTTGTATTTCGAAAATAGTCTCGCGGTGTGATTGAGAGAAGACCAAATAATATTGTAGTGGATGTTCCTCCATCATGTGTGGTTCATGCTGTTGGTGAAACCACTTACGTTTGCAAGAGGAATTGTAGACTTCACAAACAAATTTGTCTTTCAGTCTGTACTGAATGTTGGCCAAGAGAAGCATCCATGTTAGTAGGAAGAACAGATGTTTTTTCTAGATCTTTACTTTTGGAGCTACATATTTGTATATGATCTGTGAATCATTGAGATGCATTAACATGTTGATCTTATGTATGGGAATCATACTAGTTAGTTTTAGTTGCGATGCAAGATCCGAAGTGGCTGATCTTTGCTTTTGGAGCTACATATTTGTATATGATCTGTGAATCATTGAGATGCATTAACAGTTACTTATTTCTGTTCGCTTAGTGTTTACAAGTTACTGATCGATCACTAGCTAGCCTACAAATGCGCTCCTGGCAGTTTTATTTGCGACGCAAGATGCGAAGTGGCAGTTTTTTGCATAAAAATGCCTACCTCTGAAGAAACTGACAAGCTACACTATCGATCCTACACGGATGAATAGCAGATCACGCACGTACTACCTCCTTTCCGGTTTGCAGGGCTCAATTCAAGAAACGACCTACTCGATCCTACATGAATAAATAGCGGATCACGCATGTACTAGTACCTCCTTTCCGGTTTGCAGGGCTTAATTCAAATCTCTCACCAACCAAGGTACTCCCTCCGTCCGGGTTTATTAGTCCCGTGAGCAAAGGAGCAAGACCAAGGCATGGCAATAATTAACGGCATGCAGAAGTTTAAGCCTAATTAATTCCAGCGATTTAAGTGGCTGCATGCGTGCCCTCGGCTGCGACTCGTTGCATGCTGCTCCGCGTACTAGCTACGAGCGATTCTGAGTTCCTGCATGCAGCCGGCCGTAATTAAGGCAGCTAACTGATGCGAAAAAAGATGCGCTTTAATTGTTGCGGGCTTTTTAAATCCATGGAATCATTATTGACAAGGAGGGAGATGATTCGAGTGCACTACTTTGACCGCCATGCCGGCGTGCGACCCAGACGGGACGGGACGGCATAGTCATAAATTCAGTTTCTCTAGTTTTCCATGGCAAGCTGGCGCGCTAAGCCATTATGCATTGAATTCCGATGACCGTCGCGCTACCTTCCGCCTATAAGTACTATTTCCCGGCCTTCTCCGGTGGCACCGTGACCCAACTCGCCATATCCTCATAAGCCCCCACCGGCCCGACGTCGCTCGCCACGTCCGCCATGCCCCCGCCCGTCCGCGGTAGGCGACGCCGGAGGCGGTCACCGCCGGAACTAGTGTTCGGTTTTTCACCGGAAGGCAAACGGAGGGAGGAGGCACTCTATCTGTCTTTAGATGGCAATGCGGAGATCGAGGAGTTGTTGGAGCGCGACAGCCTGGCGGAGGAGCAGGAGTTGTTGGAGCGCGACCGCCTGGCGGAGGAGCAGCGTATCGCCGATTTGCGCCACCAGCGGGACATGGAGCAGCAGCGCACCGACGCTCTGAGTCGCGAGCAGAGCGCCCGCAACTGGGCCGACTACATGGAGGCCGGCACCCGGCAAATAGCCCTAGAGGCTGTCGGGCAAGCACGCGTTCGCGACACCGATTTTTACTACTAGCTCGTCAAGTGGGTTTCCCGCTTGGAAGCCGAAGCTTCGGTGGACCACGCCGGCATGGAAAGGGCCAACGCGCGCGAGCAACACGCCCTATCGCACCTCTTGCAAGTCCGAGGCGAGGCGCAGGACGCCGGTGCCGGCGTTTAGCGTGTACCACAGATGGCGGCCGGCATCGTCTAGTTAGCTAAGAGTAAGTTAGTACTTGTACGCTACTAGAGTATTAGTGGGAGTAGATAGTTAACTTGGCTATGATGGTTGTCAACGTGGAAGTTCAGTACTCTATATGTGGATCAGACCTGTTACTTTGCTCTGAATGTTGAACTTTCCGTTTGAACGTATGGAATGGGCTGTTATTTTTTAAATCGGTTGTATTTGTCCTCCACGGGTTTAGAGGCTGACTTGTGGGCCTACCAAGTTGACGCGTACACAATCAGGAGATGATTGTACGTGGAGAGAATGACAGCAGGGACCCGCCAAGGTCATGGCAGTACGCAAGCAAGTGCCTCCTTATTTCAAGCCAATAAAAAAATGGCTCCTCCTAGTGGATTTCTGACATCTGGGTCCCATGCCATTGTCAACGTAGTCAACAAACGAGAGAATTGCACAACGAGCGGCTAACACCAGGGACCCAGCAACTCGCCCAGTTATTTTTGTTTTGGGTTAATTTGATAAATGCCACTCCAAATCTGGTGTATCCGAGAAATGCCACTGCAATTTCCAAACTTTGAAAAATGCCATTTCATGCCATTTCTAGTAGCATTTTTCGAAGTCTGGAGTGGCGTTTTTCAAAGTTTGCAAACTGCAGTGGCGTTTTTCAAAGTTTGCAAAAATTGCAGTGGCATTTTTCAAAGTTTGGAAATTGCAGTGGCATTTTTATGAATCGCCATAATTGGAGTGGCATTTATCTAATTTGTTTTTGAGACAGAAGCAGGGTGTCAACTGGGCTGTGCGGGACACTCTGGCCTGTCTAGACAGCCTTTTCTTTTATGTTTACCACAGACCAGCCCAGTAGTTTTTTTCTTTCTGAAAATGACTAGCCCAGTTTTTTTGTGATTTGTCAAGTAAGTCACTTTATCAGGCCTGTTGGGCTACAAATCTTTCAAGACGAGGAGAGCTTAATTCGGCTGGCCGAGAAAATGGCCTATCAGTAATGAGAAATGGGATGTACATTTTTAAAACACATCAAACCGGCAATTAGTTTCAAATATCTTTTTTTCATTTCGAGATTTTAAATTGCATTGATTTTTATGCGTGGACAATTTATTGGATTTTAAATTGATATACATTTATTTTGAAAATCAGTCTGAATGTGACTCGAAATTTTGGGATTAAAAATAGTTCAGACCGCACCGACATATGCAAAATTTCGTATAATTTTTTAACCGTGGCCACAATATGGGCTGTAATGCTAACAAAAAGAATATGGGCTCCAAAAAAACCCGTAAGAATTAGCAAATGGGCTGTAAATTATTTGAAATAATGGCAGATGGCATGTATGCTGTTTTCCACAGATTTGAGGATTTCCTAAAAAAAAGTTTGACGCACAAGCAGTGACTGTTGGATGTCCATCCAACGGTCGTCGTGCTTCTTCAATCTCTGCTCTTCCTGCTCCAGCCGCTCAAACAACCGCCGGTGGGACTGCCTGCTCCCTCCTCCCCGCGGCCGGCTATGCTGCCGCGCAGGCCTCACCGCCCCACCGTACTCCCATCGCTGGCCTAGCCATCCCTCTACTCACCCACAGTCCCACACCTGCTGTTATTCTCCAGCGACGGCAGACGAACCAGTAAACCCTCGTACAGTCGTACTCCCCTCTGCGTGGGAAACAACTGCTGAGTCTTCCCTGGCTCCGTGTCGTTCCCTTCCTAGGCCTCGCCGTCGTCCACCGCCCTGGTGCTCTCGGCGTGGCGTGGTCAACGTGGTAAAAGAACGACATGCATCTGAAGTGGACTGTACGTGAAGAGGCTGACATCTGGGTCCACGGCCGCACGCAAGGAAATGCCTCCTTATTACATGCAAAATAATGATTCCTCCACCTGACATCTAGGACCCACCGAAAGGGCCTCTGTATTTCGCGAAAAAAACATTACCGCCGCTGACAGCTCGGACCAACCAGCTATATCTTCGCACGCAAGGAAGTGCCTCCTTATTACGCGGCGTGGTCAATGTGGTCAACGATCGAATTCCATCGGAAGAGTACTGTACGTGGAGAGGCTGACAGCTGGGTCCACGGCAGCCACAAGGAAATGCCTCCTTATTACGCGGAAAATAATTATTCCTAAACCTGACAGCAGGGACCCACTGGACGGGCCACCAGTATTTCGTGAAAAAAAACGTTTGCCCCTGACTGCTGGGACCCACCGGACGGGCCACCGTATTTCGCGAAAAAAATGTTCCCCCCACTGTCAGCTCGGACCCACCGGAAGTGCCTCCTTATTACGCACAAAAAAATGAATACCCCCTGCTAGCTGGGACCCACCTTGGTGGGAGGCTGACTTGTGGGCCTACTAAGTTGACGGGGACGGAGGGCTTTGTCAACTTAGTCAATATAAACGATTCTAGCTCCAGTGACCGTACGATGTCCATCCAACGGCCGTAGTGCTTCTTCAACCTCTGGTCTTCTTGCTCCAGCCGCCCAAAGCAGCGCCGGTCGTGCCGCATGCTCCTGCCTCCCGTGGCCGGCTGTGCTGCTGCGGAGGCCTCACCGCCCCTACTATTCCCACCGCTGGCCAGGCCCTGCGGCGACGGCAGCGTCACACTGCAGCCGAACCAGTGAACCCTGGTACTCCTCTCCGTGCGGGCTTCCACTGCCGCGTCTTCCCCGGCTCCCCGTCGTCCCCTTCCTAGGCCTCACCGTCGTCCACCGCCCTGGTGCTCTCGGCGCGGCGTGGTCAACGTGGTCAAGGAACGACTTCCATCGGACGTGGACTGTACGTGGAGAGGCTGACAGCTGGGTCAACGGCCGCAGCAAGGAAGTGCCTCCTTATTACGCGAAAAATAATGATTCCTCCACCTGACAGCAGAGACCCACCGGACGGGCCACCGTATTTTGCGAAAAAAATGTTTCCCTCCTGACTGCTGGGACCCACCAGCTACACCTTCGCACGCAAGGAAGTGCGTCCGGGCAAAAAAAACGATTCGCCCCCCTGACTGCTGGGACCCACCAGCTACATCTTCGCACGCAAGGAAGTGCCTGACAGTCGGGATCCACCTGGTCGAAGCGTACGTAGCGTTGTCATTCTGGTCGCGAACATGTACGTACATATATACTGGTGGATGTACAGGCGCGCACGTCGATGTAGAGGCGCGCATGTGTCGTAGTAGAGGTGCGCACGTAGCATGTACACGTACGTACAGCGGCCAGGGTGCAAGAAATAAAATACGGCCACGTATGTGTACATACGGGCGGGGTCTCGAACGCCTACTCGCGCATACGTACGGCCAGGGCTCGTGTGCATGGCTGGGTCGGAACGGAGAAACAGCGTCGTCGTCGTGTTCATGGGGAGCCAACTGGCTGGGTCGGAATGGAATGCGTCGTCGTGTTCATCAGGAGGGCTTGGACGGAATAGGCGATGGAAATGAGGCCTGGCATACCGCAGAACGGAGGAAACGGCCTTGTGTTCGACCGGCCACGTTCGAAACAGGATCCTGTTCATCGGGAAGGGTCTGGCATACCGCAAAACGGAGGAAACGGACCTCCTACGGCCAAAACGGGGGTCCTGTTGATCGGGAGGGGTGTGGCGTACCGCAAAACGGACGAAACGGACTTGTATTGGAGCGCTACGGTCGAAACGGGGGTCCTGTTCATCGGGAGGGGTGTGGCGTACCGCAAAATGGGACTCCACGGGATACTGTTCATCTCCACCGTCGACCTCCTCCAGCCTCCACGGGCTACCGTCGACCTCCTCCAGCCTCCACCGCGCGCTACTCCACAGGCTACTGTTCAACCACCCCTCCACCGTCTACTGTTCATCCAGCCCTCCACACCACAGGGTCCTGTTCATCCAGAGGCAACGCCGCCACTCACTGTTCATCCAACCCCCCCCCCCCCCCCCGCAACGCTCACTGTTCATCCAGAGAGGCAGCATCCATCGGCTTCAGTTAGCAGCAGTAGCGAAGGAATCGCTCGATCGGGTTCAGTTAACAGCCATCAATCGATCGCTCGGGTTCAGTAACGCGTAGCCTGCAGTGCAATCGCTCGGGTTCAGTTAGAGCCCAACGCCTCGCTCGGGTTCAGTTAGAGCCAACGCCCCGCACAAACGCGCGTACGTGTACGAGAGAAACACGCATCGCTCGGCCCCCGACCTCCCACCGTAACCGGGAACTCCCCGAAATTTTCCTCGCCCTCGCTTCTACCACGGTTTTTTCCGTCATGGACGGCCCAAAGAATGTCATGCAGCTGCGTCTCCGGCCCGCCCAGGACGAAAAGCCCATTTTCTGTCACGATTTTTTGTCATAGAAGTAGGAGCCCACCACATCTATGATGATACCGGGTTTTGTCATAATTATCATCATAGAAGTGTCATATGTATGACAGAAAAAAAATTCGTTCGGCCCAAAATGTCACGGATGTGTCTTTTTTTTTGTAGTGATGATCTTCATGATAGAGAGTCTCCTATGTTGTCACTTTCATATACTAGTGGGAATTTTTCATTATAGAACTTGGCTTGTATATTCCAGTGATGGGCTTCCTCAAAATGCCCTAGGTCTTCTTGAGCAAGCGAGTTGGATGCACACCCACTTAGTTTCTTTTGTTGAGCTTTCATACATTTATAGCTCTAGTGCATCCGTTGCATGGCAATCCCTACTCACTCACCTTGATATCTATTAATGGGCATCTCCATAGCCCGTTAATACGCCTAGTTGATGTGAGACTATCTTCTCCCTTTTTTTGTCTTCACAACCACCACCCTATGCCACATATAGTGCTATGTCCATGGCTTGCGCTCATGTATTGCATAAGAGTTGAAAAAGTTGAAGCGCATTAAAAAGTATGAACCAATTCCTTGGCTGAAACCGGGGTTGTGCATGATGGGAGTATTTTGTGTAATGAAAATGAAGCATGGCCTAACTATATGATTTTGTAGGGATGAGCATTCTTTGGTTGTGCTATTTTGATAAGACATGATTACTTGTTAGTATGCTTGAAGTATTACTATTTTTATGTTTTATAAACTTTTTTCTTGAATCATTTGGATCTGAACAATCATGCCACAATAAAGAAAATTACATTGAGAATTATGCTAGGTAGCATTCCACATCAAAAATTCTGTTTTTATCATTTACCTACTCGAGGACAAGCAGGAATTAAGCTTGGGGATGCTTGATATGTCTCCAACGTATCTATAATTTTTTATTGTTCCATGCTATTATATTACCCGTTTTGGATGTTTATGGGCTTTACTTTACACTTTTATATCATTTTTGGGACTAACCTACTAACCGTAGGCCCAGCCCAAATTGCTGTTTTTTTGCCTATTTCAGTGTTTCGAAGGAAAGGAATATCAAACGGAGTCCAAACGGAATGAAACCTTCGGGAGCGATCTTTTTGGAACAAACGCAATCCAGGAGACTTGGAGTGGAGGTCAAGCAACGAACGAGGCGGCCACGAGGGTGCCCGGCGCGCCCTAGGAGGGTGGGCGCGCCCTCCCACCCTCGTGGGCCCCTCGTGGCTCGCCTGACCTACCTCCTTTGCCTATATATATCCACGTACCCTGAAAACATCCAGGAGCACCACGAAAAACTATTTCCACCGCCGCAACCTTCTGTATCCGTGAGATCCCATCTTGGAGCCTTCGTCGGTGCTCCGCCGGTGGGGGAATCGACCACGGAGGGCCTCTACATCATCCCCAAGGCCTCTCCTATGAGTTGTGAGTAGTTTACTGCAGATCTTCGGGTCCATAGTTATTAGCTAGATGGCTTCTTCTCTCTCTTTGACTCTCAATACAAAGTTCTCCTCGGTCTTCTTGGAGATCTATTCGATGTAACTCTTTTTGCGGTGTGTTTGTCGAGATCCGATGAATTGTGGGTTTATGATCAAGTTTATCTATGAGAAGTATTTGAATCTCCTCTGAATTCTTTTATGTATGATTGGTTATGTTTGGAAGTCTCTTCGAATTATCAGTTTGGTTTGGCCTACTAGATTGATCTTTCTTGCAATGGGAGAAGTGCTTAGCTTTGGGTTCAATCTTGCGGTGTCCTTTCCCAGTGACAGCAGGGGCAGCAAGGCACGTATTGTATTATTGCCATCGAGGATAAAAATATGGGTTTTATATCATATTGCATGAGTTTATCCCTCTACATCATGTCATCTTTCTTAATGCGTTACTCTGTTCTTCATGAACTTAATACTCTAGATGCAGGCAGGAGTCGGTCGATGTGTGGAGTAATAGTAGTAGATGCAGAATCGTTTCGATCTACTTGTTGCGGACGTGATGCCTATATACATGATCATGCCTAGATATTCTCATAACTATGCACTTTTATATCAATAGCTCGACAGTAATTTGTTCACCCACCGTAATACTTATGCTATCTTGAGAGAAGCCACTAGTGAAACCTATGGCCCCCGGGTCTATCTTTTATCATATAAGTTTTCCATCTACTTTTATTTTCATCTTTTATTTTCCAATCTATATCATAAAAATACCAAAAATATTTATCTTATCATATTATCTCTATCAGATCTCACTTTTTGCAAGTTACCGTGAAGGGATTGACAACCCCTTTATTGCGTTGGTTGCGAGGTTCTTGTTTGTTTGTGTAGGTGCGTGGGACTTTTGAGGAGCCTCCTACTGGATTGATACCTTGGTTCTCAAAAAACTGAGGAAAATACTTACGCTACTTTGCTGCATCACCCTTTCCTCTTCAAGGAAAACCAACGCAGTGCTCAAGAGGTGGAGCGTAGAAAATTCTTGTGTTCCTCCATATATGGAGCCACCAAGGCGGAATTTTGTAGAACTGTGTAGTGTGCTTGAGTGAGAGAATGCCCGTCCATACATATTATTTGATCCCCTCCTGGTGTGCCTTTTCCATCCACTCTGCCCTTATGCCGCGATTCAGGAACACCAATCGGCTTAAGGTCAGGAATAAAGTCAATACAAAACTCAATGACCTCCTCATTTTCATGGCCCTTCGAGATGCTTCCTTCTGGCCTAGCACGGTTATGAACATATTTCTTTAAGACTCCCATGAACCTCTCAAAGGGGAACATATTGTGTAGAAATACATGACCCAAAATGTTAATCTCTTCGCATAGGTGAACTAGGACGTGCATCATGATGTTGAAGAAGGATGGTGGGAACACCAACTCGAAACTGACAAGACATTGCACCAAATCATTCTGTAACCTTGGTATGATTTCTAACACTAGGTCTAATTTTTCATGTCCTTTATGACACTTCCGCCACTTCCCGTTACCCTCAACCGTTCAATTCTCTAAAATGAGCGGCCGGTTCTTTGAGATATGGACACCATTGTCATTGTTGTATAGCACGGGAGGAAGAAGAAGCAGAACTGGCATCTCTCTCCCAACCCTACCGACTGTGGCGGCTCTGCTGAGAACTATGGAGGACGACGGCGCTGTGGAGGGCGGCCATGGATGGGTTGTGGAGCAGGCGTCGGTGAGTGATGTTGCAGTGGAGGCTGACGGTGCGGCTATATACGGGTCATGCTAGGTTTCTACGGCGGGCTCGGCAAGGGGCGCAACGATTGTTCTACTAGGATTTTCACCAGCTTTCGGTCTCAGTTTATTTCATATTTGTAAAAATTCGGAGAAACTTGGTTGTTGTCTATGATCACAAGTTTTTACGCATTTTAAGCAAATCAAACTCAAGATTAAGGATTATAAGAGGAGACGAACAACTTTTCTATTTACTTCAAAACTCATACCCACTGGCATCGCCTTCATCACTTCAAAACTCACCTCTTTCGTGAAGGGGGCAACACAATCAACAATCACATCTACCATGAAACTAAAGGAGAAGAGGGGAGAGGAGATTCAAGGGGAGTTGCTTCACTTAGATCTATCCGGATTCCTCCATGAGCAATGCTAGAGCTACATGCATTTTTTTTACGGGAATGCATCATACGAACTAGCGTGGAGCACATCTTATTGGAATGGGGGGGTAAGGGGTCACTTCACACTAGTAGAAAAAGGGCCTATTGTCCCGGTTCGTAAGGGCCATTTGTCCCGGTTATTGAACCGGGACTAAAGTGTCATTACTAATGCCTTAGACCTTTAGTCCCGGTTCTTATACAAACCGGGACAGAAGGGGCTCCACGTGGCCACTGCGGGGCGCCCAGGCAGGAGGAACTTTAGTCCCGGTTGGTAACACCAACCGGGACCAAACGACATCCACGCGTCAGCAGCTGGCAGGAGCCGGGTTTTTTTTTTGAAAGGGGGTTTAGGAGTTTTGGAGGGTTAATTTAGGGGTTTAATATTGTGTTAGCTAGCTAAGAGAGAGAAGTGGCCTCTCTTTATCTCCGTGCTTGGTCGATGCTAGCTACTATACGTATAGAGAAAACTCGACACGCTAGCTAGTAAGCAAATGAAGGAACCATTAAGTACACAAGATCGTCATTAACATATACAGAGAGAAGTGACCTCTCTTTCTCCGAGATATTGGTTGAACAACAAGTTTTCGTATATCTATCCGACACTACTAGCTACTGATACGTCTCCAACGTATCTACTTTTCCTAACGCTTTTTCTCTTGTTTTGGACTCTAATTTGCATGATTTGAATGAAACTAACCCCGGACTGACGGAAACTAACCCCGGACTGACGCTGTTTTCAGCAGAACTACCATGGTGTTGTTTTTGTGCAGAAATAAAAGTTCTCAGAATGGAAGGAAACTTTGCGAGGATTTTTTATACAATAAAAGAGAATTTCTGGAGCCAAGAGCCACCGGAGGACGGGCCGTTAACGGCCGTCAACACAAGTTTGGACGCTGCTGCCTCGCCTGCGCCTCCACTGATGGCCAGCGGCTCAGTCGATAATTGGTTGGGGAGCACCAGTTTCTCGACGCAGGCCGGCTCGCAGCAGCTGGAGGCACCGCTCTCCCAGTCATCGCCAATGGGTTGCAGGTATGCAAGTATCATCTGCTGGGCCTTTGGTTAGCTGCTTCAATCTGGCAAATTAGTAAGATGTGTTTGTTTCTGTTAGTTGGACATGTGTAGTAAACTGTATTGCAGTTGTATCTCAGTCAATTTCAATTCAATTCATGAGCACTTATTTGTGCAGTTTGGCTGACCAGAAGTGGGAGATATGGTTTCATTTAGAAGGAAGAAACCCTATGAAAAGGGGTATATTTGAGTCAGATATTTCTTTGCTTACCCTACAATCACTCATTGCTAGTGAAGGGTATGGGGACAGTGATTACATGTACTATGTGAAGGAGGAGGAAATTGGATCTGAAAGAGTAAGTATTTAGGTAATGAAGCTAGTGTTCATGAAATGTTGGAGTTTTTTCATCATGTCAAGCTATTGAACATAAAGGTTGTGAGAAATGTTGAACCTGGAATTAGTACACAGGATAATGAGAATTACATGAACACTCAAGAGAGCTGCTGTGTGAAAATGGTTGTGGAGCAATCTGAGCTTCAGAATCAGATAGATGATAGAAAGGCTCAGCTTGAGAGGAGCAGGATTCAAAGAGAGGCAGATTTGAACCACTTTGAAGGAGACACTGAAGTGTCTGAATTTTGTTCTGATGATTCAGTTCATTCAGATGGGAGTGCTTCTGAAGAGGATACAGCATGGCAAACTACTGCTATTGTGAAACATGTGAAGAATCCTGGTCCAACTAGCAGATGTCACAATGAGGTAGAGAAAAAACGTTTTGAAGATTGGTTTCCTGAAGCAGATGAGTTTTGTTTTGCTGGTGATGCAGGCATAAGTGATGAGGAAGAAGAAGATGAAGTTGAACTACCATACCTCATGAAGAAGCCAAAGACAAAGAGTAGTAAGAAAAAGATGAAGAAAAGGCTATATTTTGACCCCTCAATTCCCAATTCACATTTACTCTTGTGCAAGAGCTTGTGTTTTGATAGTGTTTACCAGTTCAGAGAAACATTAAGAGATTTTCATATAAGGACTTTGAGGTCTTTTCACTACCACAGGAACACTCCAACAAGAATTATTGTTTGGTGTTCACAGAGAGAGCATGGATGTGAATTTTACATGTGTGCCTCCAGGATAGCTCATGAAAGAACATTTTGCATTAAGAAGTGTAACATGGAGCACACTTGTCCAGCATCAGCAGAGAACACAAAGGTTACTACTAAGTGGCTTTCCAAAGTAGTTGAGCCTTCTCTTAGAGCAGATCCTAGAGCACCTGTGGATTCACTTATTAAAAACAGCAAAGTCAAGTTTTCAGTTGATGTATCAAAGAGTGTGGCCTATAGGGCAAGGTTGTACAAGGTGACCAGAAGGAGCAGTACTATAGACTGAGGGACTACCTACAAGCAGTTATTGACACAAACCCTGGTAGCAGGTGTGTAGTTACAACATTTGAGGACCCAGAAAACCCTGCCCCAACTCCTAGATTTAAGTACATGTTCTACTGCTTGCATGCATCAAAGCAAGGATTTCTTAATGGTTGCAGGCCCTTTATAGGTAAATCTATAACTGCATTTGGTTCAAAATATCTTGTTGTAAATTTATGGTAGCTAATTTGGGTATGGATGTAGGGCTTGATGGTTGCTTCATCAAGCTAACCACTGGACAGCAAATTCTTGCAGCCACAGGAAGAGATGGCAACAACAACATCTACCCCATAGCCTTTGGTGTGGTTGATAAGGAAGATTCAGAGAGTTGGACATGGTTCCTAACCCAGCTAAGATGTTGCATTGGAAGTGGTAGCAAATTTGGAACCTACACCATTATTTCTGACAGGCAAAAGGTATGCACCCTATCTTAGCCAGTAGTTCAGATATATATTGTTATTAGTAGCTTTATTTCTTTTTGTTCATGACCATGGTTATTAATTTACAATCAGGGTCTTCGTAAGGCTATAAATGAGGTGTTCCCTGATTCCCCTCAGAGATACTGCCTCAGGCACATATATGCAAATTTTCAGTCAGCTGGTTTCAGAGGAGCAGAACTAAAGAAGCTAGTAGATCAGGCTAGCTACTCATTCACCAAACATGGCCATGAATTAGCAATGGCGGAGCTTAAAGCAGAGTGTGAGGATGCCTGGAAGTGGCTTAAAAAAATTCCAAAGGAGACTTGGTGTAGGTCTGCAATGGATTACAATTGCAAAACTGATCTTGTTGTGAACAACCTTAGTGAGGTTTTCAACAAAATGATCCTTGATGTTAGGGATAAACCAATTAGGACTATGTTTGAAGGAATTAGGACTAAGCAGATGATCAAAAGGCAGAAGACTAGGGAAAAAACAGAGAACGGCAGGTGGATGATCACACCCAACTATTCAGAGAAACTAGAGGAGAATAAGAAGTATGCCAAATTTTGTGATGCATATAAGGCAGGTCCTGACATTTGGCAAGTGTCTAGTAAGGAAAATCAGTACTGTGTGAACCTAGCTAGTAAATCATGTGACTGCAGGAGGTGGGACATGACAGGTGTGACATGCAGTCATGCAATAGCAGCAATGAGCAAGATTCACATGCACCCAGAGGACTATGTGCATGAATTTTTCAAAAAAGCACTATATATTGAAGCATACAAAGACATAGTGTACCCTGTCCCTGGTCCTGAATTCTGGCCTGACACCCATACTCAGGATATTGAGCCCCCAGTGTTCAAAGAAAAAGCAGGCAAGAAACAGACAGCTAGGAGAAAGGGCCAGTTTGAGGTGCCTGCACCAAAGGACACAAGCAGGATGGGAACAATTACATGCAGCAATTGTGGTCTACAAGGCCACAGATATACAAACTGTGGGAAAGCTCTAAAACCTAGTCTTGAGAGGAGAAAGAACTTACACCAGGTCATTCAAAAATGATGCATTCTTTGTTTAATTATTTTAGTTCTGGTCTATTTACTAACTGATTAATTTTGTCATGCAGGATAATATAGAAATTTTTAGGGGTTCCTCTAGTGCTACACATCCACCTCCACAACCACCACCTCAACACCAAACTTCACAGATGCCAGCATCATCTGCTCCACCTCCTAAAGCAATGAGGAACAGAAAAACAGCAGCAAATAAGAGAGGTTCAACATCAACAGTTTCAGCAGGAGCAGCCAGGTCTTCACCAGCACCTGTAACAGGATCATCATCAACAAGAGCTCCAAGAGGATCAGCATTAACAAGAACATTCAATGCACCAAGAACATCCACTGGAGAACCAGGGATATTGGCAGGCAAGAGGAAGAGGAAACCTCCTAGCAAGTTTGCATCCTATTTCAATGCTAGTGGAAACTATTGAAACTCTGTTTCTAAGTTTGTGTTCTGCTACTTAGTTTGAGTGTATGGTACTAAGTTTGTGTTCTGCTACTAAATGCGTGTTGTGCTACTAGCCTGCTTAAATTCAGACATGTGAACTTGTGGACAATGTTGAATGTATGGTACTTATTTGTGCCCAATACCAATGGGCTAAGTGCTACTGATTTGTTTTTTTTCTTTGCCATTTCTACAGTTTAGGTGCATGTTGTAATTGTTCTAATTTGTTTTATTTGTTTTACATTGCCATTTCTATAGTTCAGAAGTTACTGCCAAATTAATTTTAGAAAAAAAATTCTGCACAAAAAAATTCTGGCCTGGGGCTCGAACCCAAGACCAGTTTGTTGTAACCATGCGTTCAATACCAATGGGCTAGTGCTGGTGATTTGTTTGACTAGCATCGGCCTAACTTATTATATGTTGTTAGCCACGTCGTCTGTTCAGCTTGTGTTGCAGCCGGCAGCGTGCTGAGCGTGCGTTGAGTAAAACCAGCCGTTTCGGATTCTACGACTTAATTACGTGTCCACCCACCACGCCCTCTGATCACTCGCCCACTCGCCACGCTCGCACCGCCCACTCCACTTCCCCCTCTCTCCTGTCGAAATCACCGCCGACAACCACCGTCACCGTCGTCGCCATGGACTGGCAGCTGGCCATCGAAGCTCTCGCCGGCAACAACCAGGAGATGCGCGCGCAGTACAGGGAGATCGCGTGCTGGTTCCCCAGTCTGGCGATGCTGAGGAACCACGCCCGCGGCCTCGTGAAGGTGATGACAGCTGCTGAAAAGCAGCGCGCCTTCCCAGCCGGCCGCACCATCCCGCCGCCGACCATTCTGCTGTGGGCGATGCGTGAGGTGCAGCGCTCCCCCGACCCCAGGCAGCGCGCCCGATGGTGGATGTACCGCTCATCCACCACGCCGCCGGCCGCCGCGGACCACGTCACCGACGCCGTCCTCGCTCTCCCAGCCCCAATCAACAACGCCTACTGGGAGAGGCACAATCCATGGGTCCTTGGGCCCTCTGACGGCGAGTCCTCTGACGACGAGTCCAGTGACGATGATGAGGACGAGCCCTCTGACGACTCTGACGACGAGGTAGATGAGGTCGTCGTCCTCTCCGACGACGAGCCTGAACTGCAGTTGCTGGCTCCGGTCCTCGACACCGTGGAGGGGGATAGGAACCTCCCAATCCACGTGGATGCGCTGTCGGAGGTCGCCGATCTCCCAGACGGCGTCGTCGTGAAGCAAGAACAAGATGGCGGCGAGGAAGAGGTGCTAGAGCCGGCGCCGGCCAAGAAGAAGAGGGCGGCCGTGACTGCGGTGCGCCGCTCCCAGCGCCTGAAGATGCTGAAGGAGGAGTGAAGTGCTGCCTTCAGTTACTTCAGTGCACTAATGTTCAGTTTCGTCAGTCCTGAACTTTCGTAAGTTCAGTAAGTTCCTAGGTTCAGTTTCGTCAGGCACTATCTACTACTAGTTGCTATTTATGTCAGGCACTATCTACTACTAGTTGCTATCTATGTCAGACTATGAATGGCAGTACTATCTATCTATGGCAGACTATCTATATATGTTACTTGCTACTTGCTACTTACTACATATGTTAAGTTATTTGTCAGACTATCTAAGCTAACTGCTATATGTGTTACTTGCTATTTCCAACTATGTCACTACTGTCAGTTATCCACACATGATATATGCAGAGTAAAACAGCCTCATCATAGATAAAACATTCTTACTTACTTAACTTAGCATGAGTACTCACTTAGCATAGTAGGTCTTAACATAATAGTCATTACATCATAGATAAAACCAACTAGTTCTTAAACCATAACAGTACCTCCCTCCCTCATACCTTTCTGAAAGCACATGAAACTTTTCCAAAATATACACCTAACATGCATGACATTCCAAGGTCAGCTATATATATAGGCCTACTAATTACTTAACCCACACACCAACCACTTCACTCATTCATAATTGCCTTGATCCTCTCCAGCTTATCTTTGCTGGCATGCCCAGCATTGAGCAGATCAGCAACCAGATACTCCAGCTTCTTCTTCTCTTGCTTAAGTAGGTCCCTGTCCCCCTCCACTTCCTTCATGGCCTTCCTCATGTTCTGAATGATATCTGCTTGGCTTTGAAGAATGCACCTTTGCTCCTTGGCAAGCTTCAGCTTTTCCATACTTAACTCAATCTTTGCCTGATCCTCAAGTTGTTTCTTCTTCTCATTTAGTTCATTGATTGCCTGACTGGTATAGTCCATGTCATGAGACATCTTGCCATCTTGATAGTCAAATAGCTTGGATACATCTTCCACCAACTGGTTGTAGTTGTTTGACAAGAAATCAATTTCCTTCTGTAGCTTGGCCACCTCCTTCTTATGGGCTTGTTTGTCATTCACCCTTCCCAAGTTCTGCTCATGGTACATGTCCCAAATCCTGGTTAGGCACCTTTGTAGAATCTCTGGCCAAGGACCATCCACTCACTCCACAACCCCACAGTTCACACCTACATCCTACAGAAGCAATTATTTATAATTAAGCACAAAGCACTTAGTAACAAACTTAGTACAGATAACTAAAGTTATAAAGTCATTTCATTTAACTGAAACCCTTTGTTTACATCAATATGCTCTCTAAATTATGCAAACATAATTCTTTCACAGTAAGCACACACCACCTGACTTAGCATCAGAGATAATTTCAGTTAACAACTATATTTAGCAGTAGATATAAATTCATTTAACTCTGTTCTTTTTCAGTTAACAGCTATATTCAGTAAACACCTAACTAATACATTCAGTTCACAATACACTAAAGATCTCTGCATGTAGGCGTTCTCAGGTTCAGTCATGTATTGAATTCAGTTAACTAAAGATCTACTTTCACATATAGCTTCCATATGTATGGCACTTTCAATTTTCAGTTCTAAACTACAGCACACATCTCTGCACATCACACATCTCTGCACCACATGCTGCACCACACATCTCCAGCAGCAAAACACATCACACATCTCCACCAGCAAAACAAGTTAGCGTTCAAGATTAAATACCTGCTGCACAGGACAACCCAGGAATCGCCTCCCAGTCAAAGCACCTTCAAAAGCCACCATCTTCTTCGGCCTCTGATGATGCATCATGCACGTCGGCTAACCACAGAAAGATGGTTCCACCACACTGTCAGAGGTTTCCTGCAAAAGAAACTTCGAATCAAACCAAAAGCAACTTGGAATCTCCAATTTGGATGAACTAACCCTAACCCTTACTCTGTTTCACCATTATGCACTTACAAAGAGCTGAGGATCCATTGAAACCATGTTGATGTCCTCGTCCGAGCTCTCCTCGTCATTTCAGGATGGCATCCTCAACTTCTACCGGCAGCAATGGCCGCGGCGGCGACGGCGATAGGCTGACCTAGCTCAGAGCACCAGGGAGAAGGAGAGGATGAGGACGAGTGAGAGCGAGCGAGGAGGAAGAGACTGAGCGAGTGGCTGAGCTCGCTCTCACTTATTGGCCCACCGACAGCCGTCGTTCCGACAGTGGACGGGCCGTTAACGGCCGTCAACGCGCGGCGGCCGACCGTTAGCCTGCGTGGCAACTGATTCGCGGGCCCAACCGGTCAGATTCGGGGTTAGCGCGGGCGAAGCGAGCGCTTTCGCGACTTGGTAGTTTTTTGCCATGGTTTAGGACAAATTTGGTAGTTTTTCGCAAAAACGTAGAGTGATAGTTTTTCGTCACGTTTCTGTCAACTGTGGTAGTTTTTGGTTAAATACTCTCCGCCACGCCACGCCACTAAACCCAAATCCCTAAGCTAAACCCTTGTAAAATCGAAGGTGGGAGAAGGGGGAGAGGAACGGGAGGCGGCGGCGGCGAGGTGATCGAGGAGAGGCCCATGGATCGTCAGGGGAACGGGGATCCGGGGGACGACGAGTCGGCGACGGCGTCCTGGGAGGTGGGCGGGGGCTCCGAGGCCGGGGCGGAGGTGACGGGGGTTACCCGGGGCTCCGAGCCTGAGGCGGAGGGGGTCCCGGGTGGCGTCCTGGCGGGGGTGACCGCGGGCTCGGTGACCAAGCCGTCCAAGGTGGGTGGAGGCTCCAAGGCCCAGGCGGAGGCGTCTTCCAAGGCGGGCGGGGGCTCCGTGGTCGGGGCGGAGGTTGAGGGGTCCTCTGCTAGCTTCGTGGCGGAAGGGATGGGGGTACCTCTGGTCCTGACGGTGGCGGAGATAGCCGCTCAGGGCTTCGACATCGGCGTCGACATCCTGCTGACAACCGTGGAGGAGGATGTGGATCCGGACGCCGAAGCAGAGTTCGACGCGATGATTCTGGCCAACAACCTCCGATTTGCTCAACAGTTACGCCAGGTAGTAATGTTAATTTGGTAGTATTGCTCTGTTTCCTACTTTGCTCATGTTGAGATTGGGAGTGGGAGAGTGGGACTGGAACCTTCTTGTGGAAATTTATGACGAGGCCTGTCGGCTGCGGGTGAAGTTCATCCAGAATCCGCTTAAGGTGCGTGTGTAGTGCATGCGAAACCAAAATTAGCGTGTCACCCGCGTATATATGTGCATGGGAGGTCGTCAGGCTGGATATGGTGGGACAGCAATCCCAGGTTGAGGAGCCAACGATCATTTGCGGTGATCCCATTGTTAGTTGAGATGGTTGGTGAGATCCTCTGCAACCGCTTTGACAGGGCAGTTTTGGAGTGAGATCGGCCTACAATTGGCCAGAACTTACTGCACGTGTTTGGACAATTGCTAGGCAAACTTTTGGGGCTCTAGAAAAAATCTGTATTTATTTTCTAGTTCTTTCCATTCTTGGAATTGCTTCTTTTCGTGTTAATTACTTGTTGCGATCTGCTTGTCTCTAGGATGAGAATGTTCACACCAATTAACCCAACCCTGAGAATGATATACTTTACCTGGATCTGGCTCTTCATTGTATCAGGGAATTCATAATGATACATTACATGGATCTTCCATATCCCAGGTGATATGTCAATGCCTTGCCCTTGTTATAGTTCAATGCTGCCAACTGTTTTCTCGAATATACACAAATGTCTGTGGCTTGTGCGGACGGCTGCATGGTCGTGTCAAGTATTTGTTTGAACGTACTTCTCCATTTGAATAATGTGGTGTTTGATGCAGGTACCCCCTGCTGATACCTTCCAGCCTGAACATGAAAATGAGGTAAATGAGGAGGTTTACCCTTCCGTAATTGTGCAAAGTGAAGGATCTAAGGAAAAAATCTGTATTTATTTTCTAGTTCTTTTCATTCTTGGAATTGCTTCTTTTCGTGTTAATTACTTGTTGCGATCTGCTTGTCTCTAGGATGAGAATGTTCACACCAATCAACCCAACCCTGAGAATGATACTTTACTTGGATCTGGCTCTTCATTGTATCAGGGAATTCATAATGATACATTACATGGATCTTCCATATCTCAGGTGATTCGTAATGATATATTACATGGATCTTCAATATCTCAGGAGATTCATAATGATACATTACATTGATCTTCAATACCTTAGGGGGGTGATAATAATACATTACATGGATCTTCAATATCTCAGGAGATTCATAATGATACATTACATTGATCTTCAATACCTTAGGGGGGTGATAATAATACATTACATGGATCTTCCATTCCTCAGGGGGGTGATAATGATCCTGGATCTGCAACTCGGTTCAAGCTTAAGGTCCCTAGTGCGTACCAAGGTATTACATATCTGATGTATTTTCCATTAGAATATCAGCCTACAAATATTTATATCTCGGGGCATGCATGTTACTCGATGTTCTCTTCTTTCCGGTGCTATGAGTAATAGTTTGAGTATAGCCACTTTTAACTGGATCATGGCACAAAACACAATTGTTTTAGTATGTCAAATTGTGTTGATACATCTGCTAACTAGTTTAAACCTTTAGGTCTTGCTGCCCTAGAAAATTCTGAGGTCCATGGGTTTGCAATTGCAAATGATCTCAGAGAAAGTTTGAACAGCAATCAGGGATGGGCAACTGAAAATCAAATCTTAGGGCTTCTGCAGAACCGTCAAATCTTTCAGCTACTTGAAAATGAAGTGACTGCTATAAATGATACTGCTCAAGGTGTTGTTGCCGTTGTACCTCAAAGCAGTGTGGATGCACTTTCGATAACTCCTGAATACACCTCATCTCGAAGGATACTAAAAGAGCATGGTCCGTCTAAGTTAAAGGTATGGAACATTTTGAACAAATTTTTTGTCTCTTGTCATTTTGCTTGTGGTATGAAATTAACAGTGACCATCTTGGTTATCATATAGGTCTCCGGCGTTACCATAAACAAATTTGTCGTCAAAGGAAATTTATGGAGTAGAAGGCATTACACCATTGATAACACATGCCATATATTTGAATGGCCTGCCAAACCAGTGGCAAATGAGGTAATTGTTGCAGACGCCTTTTGCTTTTACATTGTGTTTCTTCTTGTTCCTTAACTGATAATGCAATGTACTAATACATCCTGCTTGCCAAAGAGCTCATGTGCTGAGCCAGACTTCTTTTGTGCTTTGAGCTTCTCATTCCTCCACCTTGCAGACCTAAAATATAATCTTTTTCTTATGAAGCTTTACATACATGTCCAAATGGTGCCTACATATGCTGATATTATTAGGCACAGTCCCGACTCCCGAGCTGATAATATGTTGGGTGACATAGGCAGTAGTATGTGCATTGGTGAACAGAAAAAAAAGGCCAGATGATGGCTTATCTATCTAGTGATTAACAAGCCACCAGAAGCACCAGCCTGAGAGAGAGAGAGAGAGAGAGAGAGAGAGGGAGAGAGGGAGAGAGGGGGGGAGAGGGGGAGAGGGAGAGAGGGAGAGAGAGGGAGAGAGGGAGGGAGGGGGAGGGAGGGAGGGAGGGAGGGAGAGGGAGGGAGAGAGGGAGAGGGAGAGGGGGAGAGAGAGAGAGAGAGAGAGAGAGAGAGACGGGCCTTCGCTTATCACATCTTTGCAGAAGCTTGCAAGTAGTTCTCACATAGTAGTATCGACTTAGAAACCATTCATTTTTATTTTCATTACGACTATAGTGTACGATGGAAGATTTTTCGATACGACGGTGAAGATGTGACGTTGTTTTACTGGAATCTGGAGGGGGCAGAGCCAGGGGGTGGATAGGATCTGTACCGCAAAGTAAGGATGCAAATGGCCTACTTGCACGCACGTCCGAGGTGGATCACAGCAGCGTGTTTGACAGCTTGATTGGACGCCACGCCACACGTGGGTTATGATTGGTTTAGAGCGTTTGCCAAATATATTTTCCTATCTTGAATGATACATCTACTACAAGAACATGCATGTAGCTTAACAATAATATGTTGGCATCCATGATCTCCAGAGATGTAACTCTTGTTTTTTCGTATATATGCCAACCGCTGAAGCCGCCGTTGTCTCTGCAGATACAGGCAGTACCCCCAAGGACTAGAGCAAGGACTACTGAAGAGTTGATCGCCTCCAACGCAGCTGTGGTTGCATCGCATGGCAGAGTGCTAGAGTCTAACGCTGCTGTGGTGGAGTCAAACAACAGGCTGACGGCTGCCATCTATCAGCTCATCGCCCGCCTCGGCGAATCCAGCAACAGTAGGCCATGAAGTGGGGCAAGGAAGGTTGGTTAGATTAGTTAGGCAGAGGCGCTGTGCTGCTTGCAAACGTTGGGTCGTATGGTCGAATGCCTGCTGAATTGTTTCTAATGCCTGCTTGCAGACTTTGGGCCCTATCGAATGCCTGCCGGATTGTTTGTAGTTCAAGTTTTGCCACCATGACAGGAGATAGGTGGGTTTCCTTTTTGCTGGTATTGCTGAGAATGGTTCTTTTGTCGGTGGTTCCATTGAGAAACTAAACTCAGCTGTGCGAATTGCAAAAACTACTTGGTTAGAGCAAGTACAATCTTATCTGTTACATAGTGAGTGAATGCATCTTTCATTTCGAATTCTCCAAGATAGTGCAGCATCAGCATTCTAAGGGTGTTCACTGCGAATGAGAAAACAGAGTATCTACGTCCAACAAAAAATAGTTGGTTCCTGTCATGTCCCAAACCATGTGGGAGGCAAACATCACCAGCAAGCGCACTGGGAACGTATTGGATCGCGTCTATATAATCGTTGCCCGCAGTTCCCATCTCAAACAGATTATCTGGGAGGCGCCATGCTCCCCAGTTCCATTGCATTAATGAAACCACAAAAACGTGCAGCGTTTCAAAGGTTCAGAGAAAGCTGAAAGAAAGTAAAAGAAAATGCACACCTCCATATAAATAGGCACACTTCTTAACTACAAAGGCAATTCGCTTTTCATTGGGGCAATACAGCGAAGCATACTGAATCCAATTGCATGAAACCTCATTATAAAGTCAAATGCACTGCATTCAGCATAAATTTGCCATGCCACCATAAACACACGGCAGGTGTGGTCAGCCCTTCATGTTGATGAGTATTTGAATGATGTGGAGTGGAATAGGAGAAGAAGGAAAGGAACTTGCCATGCTACTATAAATGATGCGCAAGCGAATACATTAGCTAACCAAACACTATAAATACTCAAAGAGTCAGAGTCGTACCGCAGGCAGAGGTGCAGTGGACCTAAGGCGCTTACAAATCAATTTGATGAGCTCCCATTTAGCCTTACAAATCAATACGGCCGGCAGGATTGCAGGTTTGAAGTCCCTCCCGTTTACTGAAGCAAGGAAACCTTCAGGAATTTGCTCTGTTTAGCTTCAGCAATTCCAAAGGGCAGCGATCGTAAGATCGCCAAAGAAATTTCAAGACAAACAATTCAAAGATGGTATTGTCTTTTCTTTGGCCACCAAATAGATGAACTCCTCGGAGATTTTAAGCATAGATTACTATATATCTTCTTTTTTAGGCAAGCGTATCTCTTTTCTAGAAGCTGGTTTATGTTGTTTTCACCTGGAAAACAGAATCAAACAAAGAAATGAAATCGACAGTCTCTTCTAAATATCTGTGTTGCAAGTGTGTGACCGATACTCCTCGACCAGCTTGGGAAAGAGAGATCCTTCAGTTTCATGAGCCTTGTAGGTTTGTCAGACTCCACCACTTTTCCTGGAAATTTTCATACGGAACTCATTTGTACGGGAAATATCCACGATCAATTTGGTATCCTCAAAGAAAATAAATTACATTTCTTATGATTTGCCAGCAGGAGTAGGCAGAGCGAGGATTTGAGCATGAGGGGGGCCAAGAACTCAACGACCGGATAAGCGACATAAATTAGGATATGAGAAAGTTTTAAATGTAATATCTATATCTTGTGTAACAACATTTGTTTTGAGACATAACGTAGGATATGAGGAAGTCTTAAATATAATATCGACATCTTGTGCGACAACATATGTTTTGAAATATGCCGGAAAAGCTACATTTCTGTCGTTAACTATAGCTCTACCACCATAACAACTCAATAATCTCATCATTCTTGAAGCGATTGAAATAGAGATTTACTGGTGGTGTACTCCTACCTATTCTTGAAGCCGAGCGTTGAAGCCGAGTGTCGGGGCTCCACGCCGAACCGAGCCGCGATAGAGCTTGGCTACCGTCGTCGGAGAAGAAGACAGGCTCCTCTGCTCGATTCCTCGCACGGGAGGTCGATGACAAGCCGGGAGTGGAGCTAGCAGCAGGTCGTCGCCGGGTGGTCCTCGTCATGTAGCAGGTGGTCGGGAGTGGAGCCAGCACCAGGACGTCGCCGGTCACCGACTGACCGGCGAGCACCACCGCCGTAGGGACCCGATTGCTTTTTCCGTAAAAGCTACAGGGACTTGATTGCTTAAAAAATGTTTTGTTACAGGGACTAGATTGCTTTTATTCAAAACTTACAAGGACCTGATTGCTTTTTACTTTTTTACAGGAACAGACATGTGGGCTCCACCTATCATAACAGTCAAAACTAACGGTGTTTACTTTTATGCCACGTCAGTACAAACGGGTGGGCCAGACATATCATAATCTCAATTAAAATTTAACTGTTCAGTCACTTGAGTTTTTTGGAATAGCCAACCAATTTTGTGGTAGTTTTTTGAGAAATTAAGAAAAGTGATAGTTTTCTGTAGCCCTAGCCCGTAATGTGGTAGTTTTTATTGCTATATACTCTATTCTTGAAGCATAAGAAATAGAAAATATTTTAGATAAATATCTGGCCTGATGCAATTCTATGTTAGTAGACAAACTAGTGTGTAATTTTTGATTAATCTGATGAAAATGTAAGTAGTTTATATAATTTGTATGTAATCACATAATTGGCCGAACAAAAATTATGTATAGTGATTCATGTAAACGTAACTGCTGACGATGACATGTACCTAGGGTAGGGTCTTAGGCGACCTGGATACCCTACCCAAGGACACTGCCCTATAGTCAAAGACATACAAAGTCTAACAGAAGATACCGACTGAAATCACTCTGAAGTGCAATCCACTCGACGAGAGATTCCACTCGGATATCCCAATTCCACTCGACCATGTAACATCACTCAACCATATAAAGAATCACTCGGAGTACAGAAGGCCTACAGTCACCCCAGGATGGCAATAGTCAGGCATTCACTTCGTCGCCATAAAGATCATTAATAGCAAGCGTTACCAGTAACGTCTCAGTCTTAACTCACATTGAACCCTGTGTAACCGAGGGCTGCGAGGGGCCTGGCGCACTCTATATAAGCCGCCCCCCTCCTCTGGCACAAGGGTTCGCACCCCCTGTAACTTCAACACATATCCAGTCGACAAGCCTCAGCGGCACCGAGACATAGGGCCTGAACTCGTAAATTGTGCGTACAACCTCGCCGTAGTTAGGACACTACCTCCTCCTACGTACCCCCTACTCTTACTGTCAGACTCATTCCCACGACAAATTGGCGCCCACTGTGGGGCAGGCGTCTGAGCGACTTCCGGTGAGGTTGCAGTTTTTTATCTCCATCAACATGGTTTCTGGCGGTGGTTTGTCCCTGGGCCACGAGGTCCGCCTTAGAGCGCTCATCTTCATCGCTGACGACTCCACCTAGCTCCAAGAAGCCCCCCCCCCTCGATGTCGAGACTCTCCCCGTCTACGGGGCGACGCACTTTCGCGCGAGTGCTTGCGGCGTCCTCCGGCGGCAGCCATCGACCTAGTCTCGGTCGGCTCCCGCAACGTCCTCGTTCCCCGCTGTTCACCGTCGCAAGTGATGTGGTCGTTCGCGGCTCCAGCGGTGGGTGAAACACGCGGTGGCTTGCCAGTCAACCACCCCTCAAGTTGCGGCAATCGAGCCCGACGAATCCTGTATGGATTGTTTGACCTGCCAACTGGTCATTCGGATACACTTTTCGATTGCGAGAGTAACGACCCTGCGGCGGAGGTCCTCATGGTCAACTCCCAGCGCAGCCCACCCGGATTCTGTCGCGGCGGCGGTGGCGGTGGAGGCAGCGGTAGCGACCCGTCGCATGAACATGATGAGTATTACCCTCAAGCCCTCACTGCGGAGCAGAGGGAAGAGTTGCATCGCCGCAATGTCCAGGCCCTCCAGACCCCCATCGTTGGAGAGACCTCCGAGGCTCGGGCCTTGGAGGCTGCGTGCTTGGCCACCCTGGCTGAGCGTACGCGTCTGGAGAATCTCCAATAGTCACTCGATGATCGCGCTCGTCAGCAGATTCCAGGCTCTAGTCGACGGCCACGACAGTTGTTTCCGACTGAGCCTCATGATGGATGTCAGGTATACCGTACTCCGATCCAGAATGTTGCATCAGCAGCACGTATAGCAGATTCAATTCAGCCGTCCCGTTCAAAAGCTGGTAGAGGTTTGCAGCAGATCCGAGCATTGCTCCGGGCGGCAGGGGAACAGAACTCAGCTGTTTCTCAGTCGCGCAATAGAATTCATAGCAGATCTGTGGTTGCAGACACGGTTCAGTCGGCGCATAGCCCGAGATCACCTCTGCGGCATGAAGATCGTGGTTACCGCCAAGATCAGTTCCTTGGTCGGGGCCACGAACAGTTCGATCCTCGTTATCCCCGTGATGACCACCGTCGAGTGCTCACACCCCCTCCGAGGGGAGGTTCGTATGCGCCCCGGCGGTATGATGACAGGCGCACATTCGGTGACAAGCGGAGGGTTCCAGTCGGCCCAAGAGATCCTGGGTTCGATGCAAAGTCACTCCTCGTGCAAGGTTTGGTGGACAGAGGCCGAGCTAACAGAGAAGGACTTCACAGAGATTGTTCGACTGGAGGCAGGGCGTTCATTTCTGGCCCCGAGTGTTTCAGCAGAGCCATCTGACCCACTGAGATCCCTCCCAACTTCAGATTGGTTGCTGGCGTGAGCAAGTTCACCGGTGAGTCGAAGCCAGACACTTGGCTAGAAGATTACCGAGTGGCAGTGCAGATTGGTGGAGGCAACGATGATGTAGCCATGAAGCACCTCCCCTTGATGCTGGAGGGCTTAGCCAGAGCTTGGTTGAATCAGTTGGCCCCTGAAAGTGTCTGGCCCGTAATGAACAGTGCACCGCTTTATACCCATTAATGGCCCATTATTCCGTCGGGCCGTTTCCAACCTGTGTTATCTTTCGGCCTTCTCAGGACCCATTTATTCTTGGGCTCATTTCCAGCATTCAGTTACTTACGGCTCGTTACTGGCCTTTTCTGCTTGTGGGCCAAATTCAGCCCGTGGTTACAATCGGCCCGTTTGCGGCCCGTTAATCCATTGGGCCGTTTTCATAGCATCATCAAATACGGCCGATTAACGACGGCATCGAGATGATTTCTGTTTATCGATCTTTGTGTTTTTTGTGATCCCTCTCATGTGCGCAAGTAGTCCACCTCAGGCGGGAGAGATGTAGGGGATTGGTAACGTGTGATCGTGCCTAACACTTATTGTAATATGTGCGGTTACTTTGAGTATTGGTGTTGGATGAACACTTAAGCAAAACCGATCCTGCTACCAGGGCCCAACATTCTAACTAATCTATACTCTACATGTCTTCCATTTCTCTGAAGATTTCGTTTGCAACACAACATCAAACTCCAATTTCATGAATTGATAGATAAGGATCGTTGTCGAACAACTCTTCTTCATTTCTTCTTGAGGGCAGCTATTTTCAGAGATTTTGTGGAGTGTTGTGATTAACGGGGCTATGTGGGTTGTTTTACGTAGCAAGCCCAACTGTGGAAGCAACTTCTACAAGCATCCAAATCATTGGCCATCTACTTCTTAGATCAAATCCAAACGCACCATCTTTTTTATTCCAAAAAATCCAGCTAAAAGAAAAGGTTAGCCTAGCTCATACTAGCATAGCCCGCGCGGCGGCACGCCGCGCCCGTCGATAATTAAAGTATGTCTGTCTGGACTGTGTTTTCTTTACATACGGTAAATGTTGTCGAGGCTATGCTGGTACAATTGTGTAAAGAGATAAGGTCGAAAGATATGCATTTGCTGCTCATATGCGGTTCATGCTGCTAAGTAGAGAAATACACGTTTATGTTGTTATTTTTCTTGTACCCAAAATAGGGTTGATCCGACAACCATGTGTACTATGTAAAACGCAAATTTGTATTTTTTTTAGGGGAACATTCACATCTTTGCAGTGGAAATGTAATTATTTATAAGTGTGATTTGGGGTAGACTGTAGATGATGCTTTTTTGCGGGGAGATTGTAGACGATAGGTGATAGAAGCAAGTATATTGGTTGAACAGTAAAACAATTTATTCCGCATAACAGGATAGGACAGAGAATGATATAATTTATTCCGAATATTACACGGGCAAACTAAACATAAACTAACACAGTCGTCATGCATGCAAGCAGCAGGCAAGAGCCCTTTGAATCAGGAATCAGAGTGGAAATTTTGAATTCACTCAAACATTTTTTTTTACCTTTTTCTTACATTTCCCTGCCCGAGAAGGAGTTTGTTTACGTTTGTTGCTTTGGCTGTATTTGTAAGAACGCATGTGAATTTTATATTTTTCTTTATCACTTCTTCAAGCCTTGAAGGTTCTTATACAACCAGGACATGCCCATGATCACAACTACTGGAAGCCTCCCTCG
This sequence comes from Aegilops tauschii subsp. strangulata, assembly GCF_002575655.3. Classification (NCBI taxonomy): domain Eukaryota; kingdom Viridiplantae; phylum Streptophyta; class Magnoliopsida; order Poales; family Poaceae; genus Aegilops; species Aegilops tauschii. The sequence goes on from NC_053041.3 coordinate 76,404,893, forward strand.
CCCCCGCCTCCACATGGAATGAAGGACGAAGAGATTGCCACAAAATTCCTGAAAGAGGAACTTGTCCTACGCAGTTGCGTTGCATTTCCAAGATATTAATCCTGTGCTGCTCTTGCTATAGTTCCAGCTTTTGTTCTTGTTGCTGCATTGCATGCCCGGCCAATTGCTTGTGTAGTTGTGTTCCTTACTTCCTTCTGAATTTGACACACCAACAGGTGCAGCTACGCCGCTGCGCCAACTCTTAATCCATTGTAATAGCTTCACTACTCGTACACACATCTCTCCTGCATGGGCGGTTGTAGGCGGGCGATCGGGTACTGGCGGCACGGCTGCTGTTGTAATGCGCGGTTCCCATGGCGTGCATGGGCTGCACCCTCGCCGTGGACGCGCACGGCGCGGCACATGCCCGGTGACGGTGGCACGGAGGCGCTGGGTGACTGGAACCCGGCGGAGAGGTCGCCGTGCCGGTGGACGGGCGTGTCGTGCAATGCCGACAGCGGCGTGCCTGAAAACTTGTCTGCGGCCCAGGGCGCCTCGCTGGAACGGCTGGTGCTCACCGAGTCACCGACACAAACCTGTCGGTACTCCGTACCCATCCCGCCTCAGCTTGGCGACTTGCCGGCGCTCACGCACCTCGACCTCAGCAACAATGCGCTCACGGGCCCGTCCCGGCGAAGCCGAACGTAACGCCTATATATTCTCTATCAAATGTTTTCGTGTGCCCATTTGTTCACTCATGCCGGCCAGGGAACTGGAGAGCCTCGCCGCCGACTCCAACGGTCCAACCACCTTGAGGACGCCATCACGGACGCCGTTGGCGACCTCATGGCGCTGCGCGAGCTCACCTTCTACGTAGACCAGATCGAAGGCGGCTGGATGGCCAGCCTCGAGGAGCTCCGCCGTGGGCGGTGGACCGGACGGTCAGCCTCGAGAACCTCCACGGCGCGCTCCTGCTCCAACCTCACCATGCTCGGCGCATCGGCCTCCCGGAGAACAGCATCGCTGGCCCCTCCCGGCGAGCCTCGGCCAGCTGAAGAACCTTGACACGCTGACCACTACACGGCGCCGCTCTCCGGCTCGACCCCAACCCCACCAGAGCTCGGCGAGTTCTTGCGGTATCCATTGTGCAGGCCGCGACTATCCTATGCAGCTACATGGCGACGCCGCTGCCGCAGCCGCCTGCGGCCGGTTCGTCACGCTCGCCGACACGTCCTCTCACAGTCACAGCCACCACACCTAGGAACCACCGTCATCGCGCCATGAGCTCCGCCTGCCCGCGCACCACCGCCACCTCAACCACCTGAGCTCTGCAAACGCCCACCGCACACGGTCGACCTGCCAGCCACTCGCACCGCCGCGACGCGCTGCCTGAGCCCCTCCATGGCCATCACCATAACCGTGGAGCGCGAGCCCAGCCGAGGCTCATCGGAACATCGCCGACCGTCGGCACCACCGCGTACGGCCCTACTGGCCGGAGGCCGCACGCAGCCGCAGCCTACTGTTGCGAACCCCGCCGCCGCGTCGCGCCCTGCAAGTACCGTGCCTCCTGCCGCTCACCTCAGATCGACGTTCGAAGGCCTCGCCTGTGAGCCGCAGAAGGCCTCTGAGACCTACCTCGTCTGCTGGAGTCCCCGTGTGGACCACGCGGCTGGTGGCCTAGCTAGCTTGCGCGCACATCGCGCCATCCCGGCCGCCCCGCGCACCTTGTTGGCTGGAGCGACACCCAGCGCGAGGACAAAGAGGTACAGCCTTGGACGGCGCATTGCGGGAGCTGTGGCGAAGGACTGCGACTCGGGGATAGCATCGCCTTCGACTGAGGTGACCTGTGGCTGAAGCACCGGAGCTTTCTCCCTGCGTCGGGCAGGACAACCACGCACACACGCACAAGATGTAGCGGCCAGCCACGGCGCAAGGAGGTCAGGTGGCGCGGCGACTGCCGGGACCGAGAGAGGCACCCGAAAGAGAGATGGGAGCTCGATGGTGGTAGCTCGGGGAGAAGGCACAGAAACAACAATGATAGGAAGGAAAGGCCTGCAAACCGAATAGTCCTACACACACTGGCTAACAACGGGATCCCTTAAGACTACCCATAGTGGGAGTAACATAGGTAGTAACATCACACATATCTAGATAAAGTAGATGATGTGGCAAGAAATAAATGAAGAAAGAGAGGGGTAGTAACATAGCTAGTTACTAGTAGTATGAGTAACATCACACATATCAAGGAAAGATGTGTCTATAGCCTAAAAAATGAAGTGTTGCATGTTACCACACATATGTTACTCCCCACTATAGATGTAGTAACATAGACTAGTAACATGCACCATGTTAATAGTCTATGTTACTACCCATTGTGGCTAGTCTAACACTAATTAACCTCTCAGTCTCACCCCCTGATTTTCAGGGGTGTGGGGCCTCTCCTCCCCTTAAGCCAAATCAAACTCTGCCACGTGTGCCAGCCCGTAAACCCTATAAAAAGTTGTCCGTGTGTGTAGCATTGCCGCTGCAAACCCATATACGTACGTCCCATGAAGGACTCCATATTTATAGGGAGCTATCTAGGACTCCAGAAAGATCGAAGCATGCGCCCCAGAAACACCGGGCAATATTGATTTTAGCGGCACCCAGAACCATCATCGCATGCAAAAGTAGATGGAAACACGTGTCAGCCAATCAACATGCGGCAGCCCATTTTAAAAACAGTCAATCAATTCATCATGATCTAGTCAACCAACTATATCCCAGTACAGCCCGCACAAGAAGACGCGACAACAGCGGCAGAGATCAACAGCGACGGGAGGACCACCAATCAAAAACCGGAAGAACCATCCAAGGAAAAGGACGAAGACCAATCAAAAACCCGCAGAACCACCGAAGGAAAAGCACCCAACAGAAAATACTAAACCAACCAAACCAACGTGCACACACGTTTAATTTCAAACGAAAATCTGGGCACACCACTCATTTCTACGCAGCCATGTACCAAAATAATACACGTGCCACATACAAACTTACCTAGGAGTCATTTTCAGCCAAGTGGGTAAATATTGGAGCAAAAACGCTCCCGGAAATAGGGGCTTGGGTATTTGTACTAATCCGAGCACACTGACAATAAGAGCCGGCTCATAATAAACATTTTCAATGGAACAAACCATCTTGAAGATGTGTTATTTTAGAGTCTAGATTCAGTTTCACTAGAAATGTCGGCTTAATTGGCAAAGCTGATCTGAAATAGTTTTTTGTTCCAAATTCCAGATTCAGCTTCACAGGCATGGCAAAGTTGAATCTGGTCTCTAAAGCTAAAACAAATGGGGCCTTCGGTGGTGAAGCTGATTCATAGAATCAGAATCAGGTTCACCACTGAAGCTTATCTACAGGTGATTTGACACCAATCAAAGTTGAAACAAACAGAATCTTATGCCACTGAAGTGAATCCAGAGGTGATTGGAATCCAATTGAAGTTGGAACAAATAGGGCTTTTAAGGTTGCGCATCCAAAAGTAAAATTGCGCGGTTCCACTATGTACCGGCCAGCCAATTAACTAGTGACATCTTGTACCGTATTAAATACTGTGTTGTATTCAAAGTTTCCATAGTTTATGAAATATTGGTATTTCAGTAGGTGGTCCACCAACACAGTACTACTTTTGTCAGTCTAACGGGTCTGGAGTACTACTTTTTGTCACACAGGGACGTGCATACATCAACCACTCTCTCACCCTTGCAAACAAATCCATAGACTTTATTACATCTTACTCCCTCTGTCCCGTAATATAAGAACGTTGTTCAAGCTATGTTAGCTTGAAAAATGTTCTTATATTATGGGACGGAGGGAGTAGCAAACTGAAAATATTCTTATCTTTTAAACCATAATTTCGTATTTGAAATAATTTATATATTTGAACCCTTGACGCCAATACCTTTAAAACTAGACCGATCTTGGATACATTTCAAGCACATTTAAATTTCAACATTTCACATTTCGTATGTGGAACTAACATATTTCACTTGAAAAATCTGAAACAAGTTAATAACATATTTGAGAATTAGGAAATAATAAGTACAGAAAATGAAATTATAATATACGATTGTGAAACTGATTATTTGAAAATGTGAATAATGTATTTCAGCTTCTGTGCTTACTATTTCACAATTCAGATCTAACATTTCACTTTTCACAGTCTTCTTTCGCAAGAATAATATATCAATTGCACATTTCACAACTCAAAACCTACTTTTCACTTTTCGCTCGCTTGTTTCACAAAAAACATATATTTCAATTGCACATTACTCAAAAACTATTTCATTGTTTTCAAATAAATTGTTTCATAGTTTGGAATAATCAATTGCACATTACATGTGTTTGATATATATCCAATATTGGTTTACTTTTGAAGGTCTTGGCGTTAGGAGTTCAAATATATAAATTATTTCAAAAATGAACTTAAATTTTAAAATATATAAATGTGTTTAACTTATCAAGATGAAAAGAAGTCCATGGATTTGTTTAGAGGTAAATACACTGGGAGTCTTAGAACTTGCACGCGGCGGTCAGTTTAGTGCATAAACTTGTAAAATACATGATTTTGGTTATTGAACTTGCGCGAGCGTGCAAATACACATATCCCGTACGCGAACGTATCCGATGCTTGCTTGGCACGCCAGAGTGTGCAAGGCCCGCTGTCAATGACAAGATGGCACTCGGTGCGACATGTTCTTGCGTAAAACAGCCTCGCCTTTGTTTATTTGCAGAAAAAAATCATCATTGGTACCAAAAATACGTTCCAGCGAGGAGCGAAATACAGAAGCGCGGGTGGTGGGTCTTCGATCTATCTAGCTCAGGTGGCCGTATTTGCACGTCCGCACAAGTTCGATGACCAGAATCATGTATTTTACAAGTTTGTGCACTAAACTGATCGTCATGTACAAGTTTAAAGACTTCCGGCGTATTTACTTCATTTGTTTACAATGAAGAGCGAAAAGACATGCATGCGTGTGTGTGAGAGAAAAGAGAGAGAAAGTGAGCTGTAACATTAATGCCTGCCATGCAAGGACAAATGGAGCGGGACAGTAGCTGTATTAGAATGGATATTCAGTTTGTATAGCAAAAAACGAAAATAAGTGCTTTTTTTTAATCGAATCTTAAAGCAGCTATGGAATGGTAAGATTATTACTGGTAGGAGGCGGAACTACGCAATACGACTTTGTGGGTTGTGCATACTCCAGCCCAATTTGGCTTGAGAGCATCTATAGCAGACCCTGTATAATGCCCTGACCCATAAAATAACCGTCAAAATACGGGTCCGCGTGAAAAATGCTGCCCGATCAAACACTGTCGTCGGACCCGTAAAAAATTTTGAGGGGCGCGGTAAAATCCCATCTCCAACCCGCGAAATGCAGGTTTCCCCCTCGACCCAACGGTGCCCTGTATCCCAGAAAGCGGTTGGCGGGAGGGACATTTCAGCCCGCGCGCCCGTTCCCCAGCCCCTTCCGCAGCCGCCCGCTATTGGTTCCGCCCGTCCGCCGCTGGCGATTCCGGCCATATCTGCGGACGGAATCACACCGCGGGGGCGCCCCTCACCCTGTTTCACCTAGCCGCTTCACCGGCTCCCCTGATTCGCTGAGCTGAGCCGCCCCTAGTCGTCGTCGTCATCCCGTGATCGACCGCCGCAGAGCCACCGCCCCGAGCCGCCCTTAGTCGTCGTCGCCGCCCCGGGATCGACCGCCACAGAGCCACCGCCCCGAGCCGTCGGTAAGTACTTGTGCTTGTGCTTTGGGATGCGATATGCATAGTTGGTTCATGTGGCGTTCGTATTTGCGAATTTAGATGGAATTGAGCCCTCGCTGGAGGTTTTTTCTCGAGGATTCAGACGACTCGGATGTTGAGATACTGCTTGAGAACCATCGACAGCAGATGTTGGTGATGTCCCTCGCCATGAAGGAGAACGAAGATGAGAACCGAAAGAGACGGCGAGGATCGACCGTCGGCCGTCTTTGCATTCCTCAAAATCGCCATCTCGGGTATGAGATGTTGATGCAAGATTACTTCACGGACAATCCAATATATCCGCCGCACCTCTTCCGGAGAAGGTGCCGAATGCGTCGATCCCTCTTTGTAAAAATAGTGCAAGCTTTTGCGAGGCCAATTGTCGGTATTTACTCAAAGAAGAAATGCGCGGGCTTGAAGGGATTTAATGCATATTAAAAAATCTCGGCAACTCTGCGGGTAATTGCATACGGCATTCCGGCTGACTATGCCGATGAGTACCTTTGCATTGGTGAAGATACTGCAATTGGGTCAGTGCGTAGGTTTGCCAAAGTGATCATCCGTGTCTTTGGTCCGGAATATCTTCGGGCACCCGACGAGGAAGACACAAAAAAAGTTTATGGCATCAAGTGAGAGAAGAGGTTGGCCTGGCATGCTAGGAAGCATTGATTGTATGCATTGGACATGGAAAAACTGCCCGAAGGCATGGCAGGGAATGTATTGTGGCAAGTCTCGTGATGCAACAATTGTGCTAGAGGTTGTAGCATCCGAGGATTTATGGATTTGGCATTGCTTTTTTCGGTATGCGGGGTACTCTCAATGATAGCAATGTGTTGCAATGGTCTCATTTGTTTGCTAGGATTGCTAGTGGTGATGCTCCTGCTTGCAACTACACTATCGATGGGCATGACTACACAAAGGGGTACTATCTTGCACATGGTATCTACCCTTGTTGGTGCACATTTGTCAAGAGTATCAAAGACCCCAAAACTAGGAAACAATGTGAATTTGCAAGGGTACAAGAGGCAGCCCGAAAAGATATTGAAAGAGCATTCAGGGTTTTGCAATCTAGGTTTGCCATTGTTCGTCGTCCTGCTCGTTTTTTCGGACAAGCGATCCTTGAAAACATCATGACATGTTGTTTTATTCTTCACAATATGATTCTCGAAGATGAGAGAGGCATGAACTTGGAGTTCTTCTACGACAATGTGGGTAGCCATGTCAAACCAGTTAGAGACCCTAACCGCATTAGAACATTTCTTCAAACCTATCGGGAGATTGAAAATGCAAACACCCACTTTCAGCTTCAAGAGGATCTCATTGAGCACCATTGGCAAAGGGCTGGGCAGTAACACATTTCATTTTTGCATTCATTTCAGTTAATTCATGTGTGATTTGTACTCGGGACAAGTTTTGTATTGAATTATTCAGTTTGCTTCGGCGATTTCAATAATTATTGTAATATGGATGATTGTGGTATTGTAATATTAAAATGTTATCTTATATTTAATTAGTAATTCTGAATATATGGCATATGTGTCAAATTCAAATAAAAACCCATCTGATTCCTGCGCCGGCCTAGCATTCCATTTTACATTTCCGCTATGCGGGGTCTGCTAGAGATGCTGTGAGGGCACCTGTCTCTTTCTCGGTTTGGGTGGTGTGGTACTAGCCATATTGCTGGGCACCAAGTCTAACTGGAACATGTTCATTCCTAAAAAAAAGAACAAGGGCATATTTTTGCAAGTATTATCAAGAGATAAAATTTCCAACAAAAGATATGTACTCCTCACATCACATTTTTCCAACAAAATTTCCACAAGGATTAGAAATTTCTCAGAGGTTACCAACGGACACAACTTCTAATCATCACATTTTTCCTTTAGCACCGTCAGTAACCAAGACAAGTTGTGCTACAGGTTACAACATAAATCGCTACTGTACATGGTAAAATACAACAACTCTTCATGAGAACAGCACACCTTTAGATTGTGTTGAGGTTGGATTTTTTTTCCTTATCCTAACAGCAGATATATTTGAACATAATCATAGTTAAACATGCCGATGTCTCAAGAATCCAAACAAACACCAGATTTTTCGCCCTTCTGCATATGTTTCCACAACTCGGCATTGTTATTCACATACAGAAAAAGATAAGGCTCTTCAATCATATATGGTTTAAAAACATCAAAATAAGGCCATAAATGCTGATAACAGAGACATTGTTCCTACATTAGTAGGATTCTGTTAATCGCAAGTTGCCTTGTTCAAGTACAAACATCATATGCAATTTGATCCTAAACAGCATGCAGATTAAAGGGGAGGTAAATCCGATAATTATCACATTGTGTATATCCTTAGGGTGCAATGAGCCCATGTTCGACGGATCCAATCTACTCCCTCCGTTCCAAATTACTCGTCGTGTTTTTAGTTCAAATTTGAACTATATGCATAGCATAGACAAACTGCTGCCTAACCAAATTCAAAAGATTTGTGCGCGTTGCGTTGGGAGCCACCAATGAATTGGCCTAGCCACACAAAGATCCCAACTGAGCCAGCAAGGGAATTGTGCGTCAACTGTCTATTGGCATTATTCACTGGCCAGTGTGAAGTGCTGTGGCCCTGTTTCTTCCTTCCAATCAACGAACCGCAATGCGAGGAATCCGTAGTTCAGAATTTTTTGCCTTGATGTTCTTGGTCAATTCCTCGAAAGATTCAGGTATAGAGTGGTACTCATGAAACATGAGTCCTTTTGTCCTTCATAGGGGAAGAGAAGACAACCATAATGTTAGTATCGCACATGATAGATGCAAAGAAGAAAAATTAAGAAAAAACAGACTTACCACTCATGAGGATGGCAGTAGGTTAGAAGATGGTCGGCAATGGTGAAAGGGCGCACGGAGGGTCGGATCCTATCCTTCCCGTCATGTATTTGGCATGACACTGCTAGCCGCTCAGAGAAACCTGTCCTTATGGAGTGCACCACAACAGGGTCACGGCGCAAAGAGAAGTAAATGGAGTTGCTCTTCACAGAAGGGAGGTCCCTGGCTGAAACAGAGAGGGACCGATCCCTGCTGAGGAACAGCGCGTGGCCACCGAGGCAGTTCACTGGGATCAGCTCACCGCGGTCGATGTCCAACGCAAAGAGCTTATAGGCATTTTGCTGGAAGGGCTCCACGCCACAATGTTGTGCAGTTAAATGGTGGACGGCAAGCAGCACTCGCCCACCGGACTCTACGAGGAAGTAGTTGCATAGGCTCGGATTACCAAAATCATTTGGAACATGAGCAAGCACAGGATGTGGTGATCTCGGGTACAGCTGCATGATCTCTCTTGAGCCACCCATGGCGACGGTTGCGTAAAGCCTTCCTTGGAAGGGCAGGATGCTCCTAAGGAAGAGCCCTCGGTGGAGGACCTCCCAAGTTGGGCGGCCAGCCTCGGCGCCGATCACCACGCGCGTCCAGGGGAACCAGGCCACCACGGCAATGGAGGTCGCCGCGGACGACGCGCTGCAGACCGCGGCATTCATGTCAAGCAGAGAGTTGCGGTTCCTGACGGCGTCGTGGAACACAGGGACGAGGGACGGGAGGTCGACCACGACCCGCGTGAAGGGATGCAGCACCCGGACGGCGGCGGTGCGTTTGTTCAGAAGAATGATCAGTCCTTGGGTGAAGCCGACGATCCTGTGGCGCCGGAGCTCCGGCAGGCGGACGCGGAGGCGCCTGGCCGTCCGCGTGTGGAAGAAGCTGATCTCGCCGGCGTCGTCCGGGCGTACCCCGTCGCCGTCGCAGAGGGCGACCCAGCCGCGCGGCCAGAGGTCCGGTTTGCACAGGGTGGGGTCGCGCGCGTCGCTCGTGCAGCTGCGCCAGCCGGAGCAGACGGCCCGGAAGACGATGTAGTCCACCACGTCGTCGGCCAGCAGGCGGCTGGTGACGAGGTGAACTACATCGGTGGGGAGGGAAGCCCAGCCGCTTGCCTCAGTGGTCCGCCGGCGCCGTGGAACACTGAAGGAACGCCTTCTTTTTTTTCTTAATTTAATTAATCCACACAACGGAGCAGAGCTGGTGTGCCGTGCCGGCCCGCGTGCTGCGCCTCCAGGCCCAGGCACACCTAGCTACTAAACAGGCCGGCACGTTGGACCGTTTAGCACACTCAGCTGCATATTTTTCAGCAAACGGGCTGGTTTTTAAATTCCGAAAACAATAAACGGACTGTGCCGTGCCGGTCTGCGTACCCAACCTCCATGCTCAGTCACAGCCCTAGACGTGCCGCGTGTCGGGCACAACCCGTTTAGCCCGTGTCGTGCCTGGCCCATAGCGGGCCATGCCGGCGTGCTCACTGGTTGGCCTGGTTGGCCCGGCCCGTTTGGCCAGCTTTGCGCCGGAGGGGATGAAAATGTCACTCACTCAAATCCGCCCACCGCACACACGCCCGGACGTGTCCACACACAGCTTTGGACGGCCCTTGAGGCAGCCATACTCCTTAAATTTGAACCCTCAAATTTATGTCATTCATGTGATCATATAACACAAAATTCATCATAATTCAATAATTCAACAATGCAACAAAGCAAAAAAAAAAAACACGGCTCAACAATCCAAACATGCTAAAATAAAAATCAAGTCAGGGCCACGGCTGGCCAACTTGATGGATCACTCGTTGGACGTCATTTGTTGTCTTGACTAATACAACCTACACTATCTTAGAAGGTAAGTTACATCATACATGCATAGTTTTTCTAAAATATCTCCAATAAAAGTTCCATTTTCTACAATATACTTGTATGAATATTGTTGTGATGATGTTCCTTGCCGGTTAGCAACCACATCAGTGTGGTCTCGGATCTTCTCATGCATCCCGTACTACGGCGGCCGCTACTACTTGGACCCAGTGTGCTAGGGTTTCTCATGCCTCCCGTCGGTGTCGCCGTTGGTCTACCTCGTCTTTTGTGGTGTTAGGGCCATGGAGGTGCGGAGGATCCTAACCCTTGCCGGCGGGAGGGCTTCGTTTTTTAACGTTTTTTGAATTTTGTTAGGGTTTGTGTCCGGTTCAAAGATGTGAGGCGGCTGCTGCTCTTTGTAGATGGAATAAGGTTCTCCCCCACTACTAGGAAAAATCCTAGTAGTAGCGCGGGTTAAACAACTAGTAGTAGCGTGGGTGCCCGCGCTACTACTACGGCGCTACAGCTAACTCGTAGTAGTAGCGCGGTGCATCCCGCGCTACTAGTACGTGTGTTAGTAGTAGCGCGGATTCCACACACGCTACTACTAACTATCTGTAGCGCGTGTCTGTGACCCGCACTACTACTATTAATTTCAAAAAACAAAAAGAATCTCAACCCCGTGTGTGCTGTCAATGGTGTCAATGATTCGATCCAGCGACGACCGGGGTCGCCGGAGGTGCGGACGGGTAGCAGTAGACCAGATCCGGCGACGACTGTTACAGAGGGACCGGATCGAGTGCAGAGCAAGACGACGGTGCGAGGATCCTCTTCGCGGCCAAGGCAGAGAGGTCCTGGTTGGCCATGTCGACGACCTGCGCAGGCATGGGCATGGGAGGTGAGTAAAACCGGGGGGAGAGGGAGATGGAAAAGGAGAAACAAGGGAGAAAGGAAGGAGATGGAGGGTGCATCGGGGCTGGTCGCCGGTGGTGAGGTGCTCCGTCATGGTGGCATGGAGGCGAGGGCAAAGACGGACGAGCTCCTGGACGCCAGCGATGCGAGAAGGCAGACTCGTTGGGCGCCATGGAGGAGGAGATGTGCCTAGGCAGGAGCACCATGGGAGAGCCTATGGAGAGAGGAGGGAGACTGAGGGAGAGAGGAGGGATTCGGCCGAGGATATGGGGACTTCACCTACCTTGTACTTAGTAGTAGCGAGGGGTATAAACCCACGCTACTACATAGTAGTAGCGCGGGTTTATACCCCCCGCTAGTACTTTGGCATGTCTCAGGGGGGCACAGTAGAGACCACTTAGTAGTAGCGAGGGGTATAAACCCTCGCTACTAGTAAGCGTCTACCTATAAGCTTTTCCCTAGTAGTGCCCTCCTAGCCCCGTTCCGATGATGTTTCTAGCATCACCCGACAACATGTTGAGGTTTATCTCCGGCGGATCTCATGGGATTCGATCGGCCTTGGTCTTCAGTGGATCCACGTGGATCCGGTCCTCGTTTGTCTGTGTTCATGTGTCCACAGGTTGGATCCTTCCAATCTACGCTTTCTTCATTGGCGCTGGTTGTTGTTCTAGTGCGCTAGTCCTATGAGGCCATAACACGACGACTTCCTGACTGTCTACTACAACAAGGTTTGTCCGGCTCCGATGAGCGAGGGGCGATGACGGCGGCGTGCCTTTTGGCTTGCCCCAGTGCTTGTAGTCGTCGTTAGGTGGTCTACGGACCTGGCCTAGATGAATTTTTGTACTTCTGGTGTTCTTTATAGTACCTTGACAGTTGATGTATAGATCCATGCAAAAAAGAGTTGATGTATAGATCAAAAGTTTTCCTTAGAATTTTTTGTTGTTGTGATGAATAAAATAAAAATACGAGTGTTTTCACTAAAATAGTATTATATCGTTCTTTTGCACTAGCGGCCAGATATGTCAGCACCGGCCCACGGGATACCTGCTGCACTGATGCACCCAACTTCCGTTGCACCATTTAAAACGTTAGGGTTGCCTAAAAAATTTTAGGGGAATCTGGAATAAAAATATTTAGTATGTCAGCATTATCAATATATGTTGTCACAAAAATTCAAATCAAAATTTAAAGCATTGCTTGAGATACAAAAAATGAAAATTTTGTGCACCTGCAAAAAGAATGAAAAAATTGTAATCAATATGAGGTAATGGGCATATTCTCACCCAAACTTATATTATATGCTATTCACCGTCGGATTTGTCATTTTTATATCTAATTTACATTTTGAATTTTATGATAGTATAGAAGTGTCAACGTGCTAGGGCGTTTTGGTGCCCAGGCTCATCTGCACCCGGTTAAAAAAATAGTAAAAAATTCAAAATAAATTCAAAAAATTCCAGATAAAATTTTGTGTAGTAGACAATTTGATGCGTGAGGCCCACTCCAAATTTTAAGTCATTTGGACATATGAGCAGCTCTCAGAGAAAAAGACAAATCGGGCCAAAACAGTACATGAACAGTAAGCATTTTTACAGACCCCCAATTTGTCTTTTTTGCCGAGAGCTGCTCATATGTCCAAATGACTTGAAATTTGGAATGGGCCTCATGCATCAAATTTTCTACCACACAAAATTTATTTGGAATTTTTTGAATTTTTTTAGTATTTGTTTTGATTTTTTTCGTCGACGCGGGTGCAGATGAGCTCGGGTGCAGAAATTGATTTTCGATCCAATACCGGCTACCAAATATTTTGATACCTCGCTGGAGCTGCACACCTATGCGAATGTACATGATAGATTGTCAGATTTTTTTTTACTTTTCTCATTAGCGTAGTGGGCCCATTTGGTTGGTGACTAACTTTGTCATAGTTTGTCACACAATTTCGATCACATTCGCCTTACTTGATGTGTCTAAAAAATTTGGCCACGCTTTGATTTGTCTTAGAAAATCTTGCCACACTTTTTATATGTGCAACATATGGAGCTTATTTCTCACCCTTTTTTTTTGCATTTTGCGTTGATAGAACCAAATACCAACCTAGTCTGACCAAACTTGCTTAACTCGAGTTGACAAAATGTGACAAAGTATGTCTAGAAACCAAACAACCCTTGTAGTGTTACCACCTACCTACCGTGGAAAGTGCACGACTGGTGAGCTCGTCTGACTGTCACAAACCAATTATTGTCACGTACTATTGCGCATGGCCTTCCTAACTGATGTGGAACCAATGTGATTTATCAAAACGATCAAATATTTGTGTCTTTATTATTAATTATACGATTATTACGTCTGATGTTTCTACTCCACTAGCCCATAAATGGATAATTAAGTTGTATAACACACCCCGCAGTACAGGCTTCAACTTGTACAGGTTCAACCCATACCCATCCTGTACGAAATTCATGCATTTTTATGTGAAATTTTCTGCACGTGTGACCAGAGAATGATTGGATGACCAGCTGAACATTCTCCTTGGAGGTCCCATTTTGGTTGGCAGAAAGTTGGTAGCATGGCGTTTGTTCGCTTGTGAGAAAAGGAGATCGGTTCTTTAGAGAAGGCACCTAAGTAGATGCAGAGAAGTTTCATCCGATCCCTTATCTAGGTAGGAGTAGGAAAGAAGACTTGCGAAACTTGTTCGCTAGGGGCCAAAGGGGCAGGTGGAGAAAGAAAAGGTGGCCAATATTTTACACTGGCTAGCTCCAGAGGCACTGTCGATGTCCAACCGTCAGAGGGAATTCTATAGCGTCCTCGCCATCCACGCCTGAATTAAGAAAACGGAGCCTAGCTACTACTTTACTTTGCCTACAACTCTGGTACGTACGTACTACGACCCAATCCAAAACAAGTCGATGTGGAGGGCAGATTTGAACTGGCGTACTACAAAAAGAAAGCAGGAGGCACGCATGCATGCATGCATGTGTGACCAAAAATATTATTAGGACAAACCAATTTTTTGTTTCCCCTCACGCAATTGCGACCAAGGGGAAGACTAGTCCCTTGATCTCCGTTTATGATACCGTGCATTCGTCTCCCCTCTGCTCCAAGGGTAATCTGGGATGGGTGCCTCGTTCCCGACTTGTAAACTTGGAAGGGGTACGTGCCTATCGGGGAGGATGACGGCGCTTCACTTCGGCGTAGATTCCTGTTAGCTTCTCGGGGCGGCGATGTCTGGTGCCAGATTCCTTGAATTAATTTAACAGCCATGACTAACTTCGGGGCACTCGCCCTTAAGACGCACGTGCCTAAAGACTTTCCGGCTGAGGTCGACCAGGTAAGGCCAGCCCGGGTATAGTAGCAGCGACAACAACGCGTCAGCTGCTCTTTCCGACCCAAGAGATGCCCCCAACAATTTGTACTACCGCCTGCTTAAACAGATTCTTTGAGCGCCGAGCTCTGCGCAGCCTACCTCTTGGACGGCCCGTCGGTCCGTTTCTTCCTTCGTCAAGCTCACTTCCGAGCGGCAGTCTGCTAGAGAGGTGAACCCTTTCTGCTAGAGGGGTAACACTTTGCACCATTGCTTGTTTCCTCCAGGAAAATACGACTAGTTTTCTCTGCCGGTCGACGATCACTGACGATTAGTAGCTTCCCCTTTGGATTTTGTGTGTGACTCCTTTTTTGTTCCCAGCGAGCACTGAGATGAGATTCCTGTGTGTCCCTCCCTTCCCCTAGTAGTCCTAGAATGATTTCATCCCATTTGGACTCCACGATGTTGCTCCAGTACGACTACCGTATATCTGTTCTTTTTCTGCTCCTCCATGAAACAGAGTGTCTCTTCTTCTGTCTAACCTGTTTCGTGTTCATGGCTGGCGCAGGGCAGAAACGGGAGCTACTGATCCACCTCCAACCACCACCAGACGGGGATGGGTTCCCTCACAAGTAAACTCTCTCATCGGCTTCTTCACGCTGCATCGCTTTCTGCAGCCAACTGAAATCTGGGAACGCCATCTGACTCCAACACTCTGTAACCACATTTCAGGTTCTTCCTGGGTGACGAGCTTGTGTGGGAGCCCGATATGCTCCGGCCAAGACGCCACCTCATGCGCTTTGAAGCAAATGTTCGACTCCTCCACCTGCACCAACCATCTGGTGGCCACCGGCATCGCCGCGCTGCTCGTGCTCGCGCTCGCACTCCAGGTGCTTGTGAAAATTCCGCACAGCAGAGCGTCTGCGCGGCAGCTCGTCACGCTCGGCTCACCGCTGCACCTCTCTGCCGTGGTGTTCACCGGCTGCTTGGGTTTGGTTTATCTTGGGCTAGGACTCTGGATGCTGGGGAGTGACTTCAGTCAGGATGCCTCTGTTGTTCACCTTCCACATTGGTGGCTTGTGACGTCATCTCAGGGTCTGAATCTGATCCTTACCAGCTTGGCTTTCAGCATCAGGCCTCGCTTTCTTGGCGCAGGATTCGTCAGGTCTTGGCCGGTCTTGCTGACCGTCTATGCAGCATTCGTTTGTTGCTCTTCAGTTGTTGTTATTGTTGCAGAGAAGATGATCACCGTCAAGGGCTGTTTGGATGTTCTGTACTTTCCAGGTGCAGTGGTCCTCCTCATTTATGGCATTCGGCACAGCCATGACGAAGAGGGCTATGGAGAAAGTGGCAATGGTTTATACAAGCCCCTCAACACGGACACAGACGGTGAGGCAGCTGATTCTGAGGCTCATCAGGTCACTCCCTTTGCTACTGCTGGTTTTTTCAGTGAGATGTCGTTTTGGTGGTTGAATCCTCTGATGAAGAAGGGCTATGAGAATCCCCTTGAGGACAAAGACATGCTTCTTTTAGGCGCCACAGATCGAGCGCAAAACCAGTACTCGATGCTCATGGAGAAGCTGAATTGCAGGAAGCAGTCGCCGGCGCACGCCACACCATCATTCTTCTGGACTATTGTTTCTTGTCACAAGCGTGCCGTCGTGGTCTCGGGTTTCTTTGCTTTGCTCAAGGTTCTCACCTTATCCACTGGCCCAGTAATTCTCAAGGCATTCATCAATGTATCACTTGGGAAAGGGACCTTTAAATACGAAAGCTATGCGCTGGCTGCATTATTGTTCGTCTGCAAATGCTGTGAATCATTGTCGGAGAGACAGTGGTATTTCCGCACTCGGAGATTAGGACTGCAGGTGAGGTCACTCCTGTCAGCAGCTATTTATAAGAAACAACAGAAGCTATCAAACTCCGCAAAAATGAAGCACTCTTCTGGACAAATTATGAACTATGTGACCGTCGATGCCTATCGGATTGGGGAATTCCCATATTGGTTCCATCAAACATGGACAACAATTGTTCAGCTTTGCATTGCTCTGGCAATTCTATACAATGCGGTTGGTGCTGCAATGATTTCATCATTGGTTGTCATCATTCTCACTGTACTCTGCAATGCTCCACTGGCCAGATTCCAACACAAATTTCAGAGTAAACTTATGGAAGCACAAGATGTGAGATTGAAGGCCATGTCTGAGTCACTAGTTCATATGAAGGTCTTGAAACTTTATGCATGGGAAGGCCACTTCAAGAAGGTCATCGAGGGGTTGAGGGAAGTTGAGTACAAGTGGTTGTCAGCATTCCAGCTTTGGAGGGCATACAACAGTTTCTTGTTCTGGGCTTCTCCTGCTTTGGTTTCTGTGGCAACCTTTGTAACATGCTATCTTTTGAAAATCCCTCTTGATGCTAGCAATGTATTCACCTTTGTGGCAACTCTACGTCTCGTGCAAGACCCAGTTAGGACGATACCGGATGTTATTGCTGTTGTGATACAAGCTAAGGTTGCTTTCACTCGGATATCAAAGTTCCTTGATGCACCTGAGCTAAACGAGCAAGTTAGGAAGAAATATTATGGTGGCATTGATTACCCTATAGCGATGAATTCGTGTAGCTTCTCGTGGGATGAGAATACATCAAAACAAACTCTAAAGAATATAAATCTCGCAGTCAAAGCTGGAGAAAAGGTTGCAATTTGTGGAGAGGTTGGATCAGGAAAGTCGACACTTTTGGCGGCTGTACTCGGAGAGGTCCCCAAAACTGAAGGCACGGTATGTTTTTTTCTTACTAACTTCATCTTCTAATGAAATAGCTGCCATACTCAGAATTTAGACATTTATACATGTTTAAGATAAACATAGCCTGTTGACAACAGTGTCAAGTTCCGTTTGCAAAGTTGTCGTGAGAATTATATATGGTTGACAATATTTGCCAACATGAAGTATGTTCATCAATTCATTTTTTTCCTAACAACTTAATATACAATTATTTATCTTCGGATAAACATTTCAGATCCAAGTCTGTGGGAAAATAGCATATATTTCTCAGAATGCATGGATCCAAACAGGAACTGTGCAAGACAATATTCTCTTTGGATCGTCGATGGACAAGCAAAGATACCACAACACACTTGCGAGGTGCTCATTGGTCAAGGACCTTGAATTGTTGCCATATGGAGATTGTACTCAAATTGGAGAGAGAGGAGTAAATCTTAGTGGTGGTCAGAAGCAGCGCGTCCAGCTTGCTCGTGCACTATACCAAAATGCAGACATCTATCTTCTTGATGACCCTTTCAGTGCTGTTGATGCCCATACAGCCACAAGTCTCTTCAATGTAAGGATCATATTTATCAGATGCAGATTATATTACTATTTGTTTCTGAACGGTTTTACAAAACTCTTTTCTACAGGAATATGTCATGAGTGCCCTATCAGACAAGACCGTTCTTCTGGTGACTCACCAAGTGGATTTTCTACCTGTATTTGACTCCATTTTGGTATCTCTCTCCACTTCAAAAAAGTCACCATATGATGATATTTATCTGTAATTAGCTTTATTTATTTGTTGATGTCATCTAAATGATTCTTGGCAGTTAATGTCAGATGGACAGGTTATTCGGTCTGCACCTTATCAAGATCTATTGGCAGATTGTGAAGAATTTAAAGACCTTGTAAATGCCCATAAAGATACTATGGGTGTTTCGCATCGTAAGAACAACATACCCCATCAAAGATCTAAGGAAGTATCAATAAAGGAGACAGATGGTATTCATGGAAGTAGATATACAGAGTCTGTGAAGCTATCACCGGCATATCAACTAATCAAGAAAGAGGAAAGAGAAACTGGGGATGCAGTTTTCAAGTCTTATATGCTTTACCTGCGCCAGAAGAAAGGCTTCCTGTATTTCTTCTTGTGTATGATTTCTCACATAATTTTCGTAGCTGGGCAGATACTACAGAATTCATGGATGGCTGCTAATGTCCAAAATCCTCATGTTAGCACACTGAAGTTTATTTCTGTGTACATTATTATCGGAGCTTGCACAATGATCTTCTTGCTATCAAGATCTTTAACAGTCGTTGCTCTTGGGATCCAGTCATCAAGATCCTTATTTTCCCAGCTACTCAATTCATTGTTCCGTGCACCAATGTCCTTTTTTGATTCTACACCTCTAGGAAGGGTTCTTAGCCGGGTAAGAGTTCTTAAACGAATGGTGATACAACAAGTTACAGAGATTTTCTCATGAGGGATTAACTTGTTCCCTTTTCCTTCTAATGCAGGTCTCTTCAGATTTGAGTATCGTTGACCTTGATATTCCATTTGCATTAGTGGTTAGCCTTGGTACCAGCTTAAATGCATGTAGCAATCTAGGGGTATTGGCTGTTGTTACATGGCAAGTTCTGTTTGTATCCGTGCCAATGATAGTTTTGGCAATTAAGTTGCAGGTAATTGGTATGACTTTGTTACTTTATGGCTAATCCTCATTTCTTTGATTATTTGATTTCATTCACACTTCATCGTTTTGCACTCAAAGTTTTAATAAGTGAAGCCTGTTGTGTTTGGTCATGCAGAGGTACTATCTAGCATCGGCCAAGGAATTAATGCGGATCAATGGTACTACAAAGTCTGCCCTAGCGAGTCACTTAGGTGAATCGATTGCAGGGGCTATAACGATAAGGGCCTTTGAGGGAGAAGGTCGTTTCTTTGCTAAAAATTTGGATCTTGTTGACAAGAATGCCAGCCCATATTTCTGTAATTTTGCAGCAACTGAATGGTTGATTCAACGTATAGAAATAATGAGCGCCGTAGTTCTTTCTTCTTCCGCCTTTGTCATGGCTCTTCTTCCTCAAGAAACTTTTAGCCCTGGTAAGCAATTATATGAGCACCACGTTGCTTCAAATAAGCTTTTGCTACGAGAACATACTTGATACTCCCTCCATTCTGGAATAGATAACGTTTTAGGCATGACATGGGTCTCCAACAAACTAATTTGACCACTACATACTATGAAAATAATATTGACGAAAAATCCAATGATAGTATTTTGACCTTACCAGTCCAAATACCTTTTTTATATACAATAGTAAAGTTTTTTAAAAAAATTGCGGGGAAAACTTTCAATCTATTCATCATCTGTCATGGTAGTACAGAGAACATCAGAAGTAACAAAAATTACAACCAGGTATGTGGATCATCTAGCCACGACTACAAGCACTAGAGCGAGACAAAGGTGCACCGCTGTCATTGCCCTTCCTCACCGGAGCCAGGCAAACGTTGTTGTAGTAGCGGTCAGGAAGTAGTGGTATTAAGGCTCCACAAGACCAGCGCAGCAGAACAACAAACATCGCAAAAAAAGAGAAGCGCGGATCAGAAAGATCAAACCTATAGACACACGGCCAGAGACATGCGAAGATTGGATCCAAACAGATCCACATGCCCTCCGACGATGGTAGACACAACATCAAGATGGGGATCGAACATGTGAGATATTATTCCTACTAGGGGACATCGCCACCGCCGCACAGTCCTAACCGAGACGCTGAACCAAACAAGAATGAGAGGGGGATCCCTCCCACTGGCACGGGGTCGGGATTCTCTGCACCTCCACGGCCCAAAGGCCATTGGAGGCAACACGGACCGGCCGCCGCGGCGACGCGAGAAGGAGAAACCCTAGTCGCCTGGGAGTAGCTTCTTGGGGTGGAGGAAAGGAAAGATGCCTAAAGTGTGGAAAGTTTGATTGAATGCCTTCTAGAATGTTACACTCCGAGGTAGTAATGTTTATTATTGCAAGAAAATTATATTTACCGCCCTCGGTTGGGCAGAACATTATGAACATAAAACTCCGTACATTTCTCAAGCCACCACATGCTCTGATGATTTTATGGATAAGTTTGTATTCTTATGAAGATGCAATTCTAGTCCTAATGCTTATGCGCCGGAGTTAACTAAATAAAGTATTTGATACCATTCAGTTTGTGCCATTACAAATATTAGCACTAATTAGTTCCTTGCTTTCATACTTGCACAGGTTTTGTGGGAATGGCATTGTCCTATGGTCTTTCGCTAAATACATCATTTGTTTCCTTTACTCAAAGCCAGTGCAACCTTGGGAATCAAATAATCTCGGTGGAACGGGTGAGCCAATACATGGACATACCAAGTCAAGCAGCAGAAGTCATTGAAGACAATCGACCATTACCAGATTGGCCCCAAAATGGCAATGTGGAGATTAGGCATTTGAAGGTAATCAAATGTAAATACTTACACATAAACCTTACAAGGTAAAATAAAATCCTACCTATTAACACTTGTGACAATGTATGTGATGGATTTTCATTTTAACAGATCAGGTATAGGATAGATGCTCCCCTTGTACTACATGGAATCACTTGCAATTTTGAAGGTGGAGATAAGATTGGTATAGTTGGTCGAACAGGAAGTGGCAAGACAACGTTAATTGGTGCATTGTTTCGCCTTGTTGAACCTGATGAAGGGAAAATATTTATAGACTCTGTGGATATCAGTATGATAGGCTTACATGATCTGCGGTCGCGTTTGGGTATCATTCCACAAGATCCAACACTTTTTCAGGGTACAATAAGATACAATCTAGATCCTCTTGGGCAATTCTCAGATGAAAAAATATGGGAGGTAAGATTCTACACAGCTAACTATGTTGTTTTTCCTCATCTTACGCAATGATAAAATAGGATTGTGATGACAAGGTATGACACCGAAAGAACCTGATGCAATGTTTAATCATGAGGTCATCCTCTTTTAGTACTATGGCAATTCAGCTTGATTACTTTGACATATACCTAACGATTTCAGAAAGTTCAGCACATTAACAAAATGGGTGAATAAATTTAATTAGAGGAATCTCAAATGACAAGTTGCATTTCTCATAAGAACTAGATTCCCTAGGAGGAACTAGACAACTTTTCACTTATGGAAGAAATTGGCACCCGAATTTGACTTGAGGAGAACTCAGATGTGGGTGATGACCTCCCAGTCTCCCACCAACTGAAGTGGTTACTCCATTTATTATTGTGCTTGCAGGTTCTTGCCAAATGTCAACTTCTTGAAGCTGTCCAGGAGAAGGAACAGGGACTGGATTCACATGGTAGGAAACTTCACTTTCATCTATACTTTGGTTTCTGGAGTTCATCTTTTGAAACTAATAGTGTGTAAACAGAAAAGCTCTAATCATTTCAAGAATTCAAAATAGGTGTGAAAATACATGTGCCAATAAATATGTCAAATTGTTAGTAGTCATATGCGTATTAGCTATATCCTTGTGGTAGCATGATGTTTGGTATTATCGCATCCATAGTACTGATCAAGATCCTGTCATAATAGTTGTGGAAAGTGGGTCAAACTGGAGCATGGGCCAAAGGCAGCTCTTCTGCCTGGGACGCGCACTTCTGAGAAGGTGTCGTATCTTAGTTCTTGATGAAGCCACAGCGTCTATAGACAATGCAACAGATGTTCTCCTTCAGAAGACGATCCGGACAGAATTCAAATATTGCACTGTTATTACAGTTGCCCACCGTATACCAACAGTTATGGACTGCGATATGGTACTTGCAATGAGCGACGGTATGTTTCTCTTGCCGGCAAATTATAAGCAATGTAATGTTTGTTTTTTGGTGAGGATGTCAAATTGATAGTGGATATGTCCCATACTGATGAGCTATATATGAATACTTCCAGGGAAAGTAGTGGAGTTTGACAAACCTGCAAAGCTCATGGAAACTGAAGGGTCTCTCTTCCGCGAGCTGGTCAAGGAGTATTGGTCATACACTTCGAACACAAATATCTAGAAGAGATTATCTCGAAGTATTGGGCTATCTCTTGCTACAACAAATTCTATGCAGTATCATGGTGGGCCATCGCTGCCCTTTGGAATTGATGAAGGTAAACAGAGTAGATTCCTGAAGATTTCCTTGCCCCAGTAAACGGGAAGGACTAAATCTGTGACCCTGCCAACCGTACGGAATTGTAAGGCTCATAGTATCATTAGCATGGTCATAGTAGCTCATCAAACTTGAGCATATGTGTCTACTTACAATGTTATGGTAGAATCTTTTCCTGATTAGCTAGTGCATGTATTCACTTGCGCGTCGTTTATGCTGAATGCATCGACTACGGACGAGGTTTCATGCGATTGGTTTTGGTTGTATATGATTTGATGTACTTCTCCAATGAAATTCAGCTTCCTTTTCTTGTTAACAGCTGCCTATTTATATTGCGATGTACAAAAACATTTCAGCAGGCATTCGAAAGAAACCAGAGCTGGCAAGCAGCGCAGCTCCTCTGTCAAATCTAACCGCGCTTCCTTACTGAAACACTACCTCACTTCATGGCCTGCTGGATTCGCCGAGGTGGGAAATCAGCCGATCAATTGCAGTCACTGACATGTTGTTTAGTAGCTGTTCCTCTAGTACATTATCTGCAGAGACAACTACTGCTTCAGCAATCTGAGCCGAGATGTTTGAAAGAGAACCATTGGTGCTGTACATTAACAACACAAGAGCTTTCATCCGGAAGCAATTAGGTCCTTCAGTTATTGTCTTGAAATTTCTTTAGCGATCTAACCGTCGCTGCACTTTGGAGTTGCTGAAGCTAAACGGAGTAAATTCCTGAAGATTTCCTTGCTCCAATAAATGGGAGGGACTTCAGATCTGCAATCCTGCTGACCATACTGATTTGTATGGTTAAATGGAATTGCTTTTGTGGTTAAGAACTGCCAATTTATATTGCGATGTAAGGTTTGTTTGTACACTGTATTTTCTTTTACTTTCTTTTAGCTTTCTCTAAACCTTGGAACGCTACATGTTGTGTTTTCATTAATCCAATGGAACCATGGAGCGCCTCCCTGATAATCTAAAAAAAACATGATCTGTTTGAGATAGGAACTGGGGGCGGTAGTATAGATGGGGATCCAATACGTTCCCAGTGTGCTGCTGTTTAATTTATGGCTATGAGGAAAGTTTCAAGTGAAGGCTATATGTAATTCACCAAAAGGGAAGATGGTCAAGTTATTCCCTGTTAAATTAAATGGTAAAATAAATTAGGTTTTGGTTTGATTTAATGAAATGAGGGTCATTCCAAAATTAATGGAATAATTATTGTAGCTTCCTAATAATATTGGAAGGCCAAATATAGGTTTTGAAGAGAGTTCACCGTGTGACATCCTCAATTTCAAATAGTTTACAAATCTATTCATTTTATTGAATTGCATTTTAGTTAGGGTTTGCATTTAACTGATATTGAGGGTTTAATTCAACCTCATTTGAAGTTAAAGCACGATGACATGAGGACATGATACCATTTTGATGTACAAATGATATCATGATGCTGCAAAAAGAAATAACAATCATATTTAAATATGTCATTACTCTGGGTTGTCACAATATTACTCGTAGCACCAGAAAGAAGATAACATAGAGTAACATGCAATGCCTTGAGATATAAATATTTGTAGGTTGATATTCTACTGGCAAATGTATCAGATGTGTAATACCTTGGACACGACCATGCAGCCATCAGGCACAAGCAAAGTTTTAAATAACAAGCTATGACAAATAGCAGTAGAAGCGAACATTAACCAATCGAGATGACCATGGCCAAAGGAGTGAGAACCAAAGCTCAACAAGTACCCCCTAAAGTGATCTAAAACATCTTATATTTATTTACAGTTAAACTAAGTTTTTCAAAGGAAACTGTAGGGGAGATCTCAACAGTAAATTTTTATTAATAAGAGAAATATATATAAGGGGGTATTTACATCGATAAGAAATATGAGGTGCTTGACTATGTGATCTTAAGAATTTGACGTTAGGCTTTTCCCGATTAGGAGTTTATAAAGGCTCTTGCCTTTTAGCTTGCGGAGGTAGAGTAGGTTTGAAGTATCACGTTTTGTATTGATGGCTTAGGCCCAAAGTTTGTATGGAGATATAGACTCAAGCATGGTCCTTGTCATTTTATAGGTATCTGATTCTTTCTCTCCGCCACACCATTTTGTTGAGGGACATATGTGGCGATATATTGGTGTTTGATCCGCTCATCACCCAAGAACTCATCCATAGTACAATTCTTAAACTCGGTGTCATTGTCACTTTAGATAGGGAAGATCTCTTGATTATGTTACATTGAGCTTCCTTGGCAAACATTAATCAAGTTGAAGGAAAAGTGCCCTAGAGGCAATAATAAATTTATTATTTATTTCCTTATATCATGATAAATGTTTATTATTCATGCTAGAATTGTATTAACCGGAAACATAATACTTGTGTGAATACATAGACAAACAGAGTGTCACTAGTATGCCTCTACTTGGCTAACTCGTTGATCAAACATGGTTATGTTTCCTAGCCATTGACATGAGTTGTCATTTGATTAACGAGATCACATCATTAGGAGAATGATGTGATTGACTTGACCCATTCCGTTAGCTTAGCACTTGATCGTTTAGTATTCTGCTATTGCTTTCTTCATGACTTATACATGTTCCTGTGACTATGAGATTATGCAACTCCCGTTTACCGGAGGAACACTTTGTGTGCTACCAAACGTTACAACGTAAATGGGTGATCATAAAGGTGCTCTACAGGTGTCTCCAAAGGTACTTGTTGGGTTGGCGTATTTCGAGATTAGGATTTGTCACTCCGATTGTCGGAGAGGTATCTCTGGGCCCACTCGGTAATGCACATCACTATAAGCCTTGCAAGCATTGTAACTAATGAGTTAGTTGCGGGATGATGCATTACGGAACGAGTAAAGAGACTTGCCGGTAACGGGATTGCCCTAGGTATTGAGATACCGACGATCGAATCTCGGGCAAGTAACATACCGATGACAAAGGGAACAACGTATGTTGTTATGCGGTTTGATCGATAAAGATCTTCGTAGAATATGTGGGAGCCAACTGAGCATCAAGGTTCCGCTATTGGTTATTGACCAGAGACGTGTCTCGGTCATGTCTACATAGTTCTCGAACCCGTAGGGTCCGCACGCTTAAAGTTCGATGACGGTTATATTATGAGTTTATATGTTTTGATGTACCGAAGGTTGTTCGGAGTCCCGGATGTGATCACGGACATGACGAGGAGTCTCGAAATGGTCGAGACGTAAAGATCGATATATTGGACGACTATGTTCGGACACCGGAATGATTTCGGGGAGTTTCGGGCATATACCGGAGTACCGGGGGGGGGGGGGGGGGGTTACCGGAACCCCCCGGGGAGACTAATGGGCCTATTGGACCCTAGTGTAGAAGAGGAGGGGCGGCCAAGGGCAGCCGCGCACCCCCTTGCCCCCAGTCCGAATTGGACAAGGAGGGGGGCGGCGCCCCCCTTTCCTTTCCCCCTCTCTCTCCCTCCCTCTCCTCTCCTACTCCCACTTGGAAGGGGGGAGTCCTACTCCCGGTGGGAGTAGGACTCCTCATGGGGCGCGCCTAGGGTGGCCGGCCCCCTCCCCCTCCTCCACTCCTTTATATACGGGGAGGGAGGCACCCCTTGGAGACACAACAATTGATCTCTTGGATCTCTTAGCCGTGTGCGGTGCCCCCCTCCACCATAATCCACCTCGATAATATCGTAGCAGTGCTTAGGCGAAGCCCTGCGCCGGTAGAACATCATCATCGTCACCACGCCGTTGTGCTGATGGAACTCTCCCTCAAAGCTCGGCTGGATCGGAGTTCGAGGGACGTCATCGAGTTGAACGTGTGCAGAACTCGGAGGTGTCGTGTGTTCGGTACTTGATCGGTCGGATCGTGAAGACGTACGACTACATCAACCGCGTTGTGCTAACGCTTCCGCTTTCGGTCTACGAGGGTACGTGGACACACTCTCCCCTCTTGTTGCTATGCATCACCATGATCCTGTGTGTGCGTAGGAATTTTTTTGAAATTACTACGTTCCCCAACAGTGGCATCCGAGCCAGGTTTTATGCGTAGATGTTATATGCACGAGTACAACACAAGTGAGTTGTGGGCGATACAAGTCATACTGCTTACCAGCATGTCATACTTTGGTTCGGCGGTATTGTTGGATGAAGCGGCCCGGACCGACATTACGCGTATGCTTACGTGAGACTGGTTCTACCGACGTGTTTTGCACACAGGTGGCTGGCGGGTGTCAGTTTCTCCAACTTTAGTTGAACCGAGTGTGGCTACGCCCGGTCCTTGAGAAGGTTAAAACAATGCTAACTTGACGAACTATCGGTGTGCTTTTGATGCGTAGGTAAGAACGGTTCTTGCTCAGCTCGTAGCAGCCACGTAAAACTTGCAACAACAAAGTAGAGGACGTCTAACTTGTTTTTGCAGGGCATGTTGTGATGTGATATGGTCAAGGCATGATGCTAAATTTTATTGTATGAGATGATCATGTTTTGTAACCGAGTTATCGGCAACTGGCAGGAGCCATATGGTTGTCGCTTTATTGTATGCAATGCAATCGCCCTGTAATGCTTTACTTTATCACTAAGCGGCAGTGATAGTCGTAGAAGCATAAGTTGGCGAGACGACAACGATGCTACGATGGAGATCAAGGTGTCGCGCCGGTGACGATGGTGATCATGACGGTGCTTTGGAGATGGAGATCACAAGCACAAGATGATGATAGCCATATCATATCACTTATATTGATTGCATGTGATGTTTATCTTTTATGCACCTTATCTTGCTTTGATTGACGGTAGCATTATAAGATGATCTCTCACTAAATTTCAAGGTATAAGTGTTCTCCCTGAGTATTCACCGTTGCGAAAGTTCTTCGTGCTGAGACACCACGTGATGATCGGGTGTGATAGGCTCTATGTTCAAATACAACGGGTGCAAAACAGTTGCACACGCGGAATACTCAGGTTAAACTTGACGAGCCTAGCATATGCAGATATGGCCTCGGAACACTGAGACCGAAAGGTCGAGCATGAATCATATAGTAGATATGATCAACATGGTGATGTTCACCATTGAAACTACTCCATCTCACGTGATGATCGGACATGGTTTAGTTGATTTGGATCATGTGATCACTTAGAGGATTAGAGGGATGTCTATCTAAGTGGGAGTTCTTAAGTAATATGATTAATTGAACTTAAATTTATCATGAACTTAGTACCTGATAGTATTTTACTTGTCTATGTTGATTGTAGATAGATGGCCCGTGCTGTTGTTCCGTTGAATTTTAATGCGTTCCTTGAGAAAGCAAAGTTGAAAGATGATGGTAGCAATTACACGGACTGGGTCGGTAACTTGAGGATTATCCTCATTGCTGCACAGAAGAATTACGTCCTGGAAGCACCGCTAGGTGCCAGACCTGCTGCAGGAGCAACACGAGATGTTATGAACGTCTAGCAGAGCAAAGATGATGACTACTTGATAGTTCAGTGTGCCATGCTTTACGGCTTAGAACCGGGACTTCAACGACGTTTTGAACGTCATGGAGCATATGAGATGTTCCAGGAGTTGAAGTTAATATTTCAAGCAAATGCCCGGATTGAGAGATATGAAGTCTCCAATAAGTTCTACAGCTGCAAGATGGAGGAGAATAGTTCTGTCGGTGAGCATATACTCAGAATGTCTGGGTATAACAATCACTTGATTCAACTGGGAGTTAATCTTCCGGATGATAGCGTCATTGACAGAATCTTCAATCACTGCCACCAAGCTACAAGAGCTTCATGATGAACTATAACATGCAAGGGATGGATAAGACGATTCCCGAGCTCTTCGCAATGCTAAAGGCTGCGGAGGTAGAAATCAAGAAGGAGCATCAAGTGTTGATGATCAACAAGACCATTAGTTTCAAGAAAAAGGGCAAAGGGAAGAAGAAGGGGAACTTCAAGAAGAACAACAAACAAGTTGCTTCTCAGGAGAAGAAACCCAAGTCTGGACCTAAGCCTGAGACTGAGTGCTTCTACTGCAAACAGACTGGTCACTGGAAGCGGAACTGCCCAAGTATTTGGCGGATAAGAAGGATGGCAAGGTGAACAAAGGTATATGTGATATACATGTTATTGATGTGTACCTTACTAATGCTCGCAGTAGCACCTGGGTATTTGATACTGGTTCTGTTGCTAATATTTGCAACTCGAAACAGGGACTACGGATAGCGAAGATTGGCTAAGGACGAGGTGACAATGCGCGTGGGAAATGGTTCCAAAGTCAATGTGATCACGGTCGGCACGCTACCTCTACATCTACCTTTGGGATTAGTTTTAGACCTAAATAATTGTTATTTGGTGCCAGCGTTGAGCATGAACATTATATCTGGATCTTGTTTGATGCGGGACGGTTATTCATTTAAATCAGAGAATAGTGGTTGTTCTATTTATATGAGTAATATCTTTTATGGTCATGCACCCTTGAAGAGTGGTCTATTTTTGTTTAATCTCGATAGTAGTGATACACATATTCTTAATATTGAAGCCAAAAGATGCAGAGTTGATAATGATAGTGCTACTTATTTGTGGCACTGCCGTTTAGGTCATATTGGTGTAAAGCTCATGAAGAAACTCCATACTGATGGACTTTTGGAACCACTTGATTATGAATCACTTGGTACTTGCGAACCGTGCCTCATGGGCAAGATGACTAAAACGCCGTTCTCCGGAACTATGGAGCGAGCAACAGATTTGTTGGAAATCATACATACAGATGTATGTGGTCCGATGAATGTTGAGGCTCGCGGCGGGTATCGTTATTTTCTCACCTTCACAGATGATTTAAGCAGATATGGGTATATCTACTTAATGAAACATAAGTTTGAAACATTTGAAAAGTTCAAAGAATTTCAGAGTGAAGTGGAAAATCATCATAACAAGAAAATAAAGTTTCTACGATCCGATCGTGGAGGAGAATATTTGAGTTACGAGTTTGGTCTACATTTGAAACAATGCGGAATAGTTTCGCAACTCACGCCACCCGGAACACCACAGCGTAATGGTGTGTCCGAACATCGTAATCGTACTTTACTAGATATGGTGCGATCTATGATGTATCTTACTGATTTACCGCTATCATTTTGGGGTTATGCTTTAGAGATGGTTGCATTCACGTTAAATAGGGCACCATCAAAATCCGTTGAGACGACGCCTTATGAACTGTGGTTTGGCAAGAAACCAAAGTTGTCGTTTCTTAAAGTTTGGGGCTGCGATGCTTATGTGAAAAAGCTTCAACCTGACAAGCTCGAACCCAAATCGGAGAAATGTGTCTTCATAGGATACCCAAAGGAAACTGTTGGGTACATCTTGTATCACAGATCTGAAGGCAAGACTTTTGTTGCTAAATTTGGATCCTTTCTAGAGAAAGAGTTTCTCTCGAAAGAAGTGAGTGGGAGGAAAGTAGAACTTGATGAGGTAACTGTACCTGCTCCCTTATTGGAAAGTAGTACATCACAGAAACCGGTTCCTGTGACACCTACACCAATTAGTGAGGAAGCTGATGATATTGATCATGAAACTTCAGATCAAGTTACTACTGAACCTCGTAGGTCAACCAGAGTAAGATCTGCACCAGAGTGGTATGGTAATCCTGTTCTGGAGGTTATGTTACTAGACCATGACGAACCTACGAACTATGAAGAAGCGACGGTGAGCCCAGATTCCGCAAAATGGCTCGAGGCCATGAAATCTGAGATGTGATCCATGTATGAGAACAAAGTGTGGACTTTGGTTGACTTGCGCGATGATCGGCAAGCCATTGAGAATAAATGGATCTTCAAGAAGAAGACTGACACTGACGGTAATGTTACTGTCTATAAAGCTCGACTTGTTGCAAAAGGTTTTCTACAAGTTCAAGGGATTGACTACGATGAGACATTCTCACCCGTAGCGATGCTTAAGTCTGTCCGAATCATGTTAGCAATTGCCGCATTTTATGATTATGAAATTTGGCAAATGGATGTCAAAACTGCATTCCTGAATGGATTTCTGGAAGAAGAGTTGTATATGATGCAACCGGAAGGATTTGTCGATCCAAAGGGAGCTAATAAAGTATGCAAGCTCCAGCGATCCATTTATGGACTGGTGCAAGCCTCTCGGAGTTGGAATAAACGCTTTGATAGTGTGATCAAAGCATATGGTTTTATACAGACTTTTGGAGAATCCTGTATTTACAAGAAAGTGAGTGGGAGCTCTGTAGCATTTCTGATATTATATGTGGATGACATATTGCTGATTGGAAATGATATAGAATTTCTGGATAGCATAAAAGGATACTTGAATAAAAAAATTCAATGAAAGACCTCGGTGAAGCTGCTTACATATTGGGCATCAAGATCTATAGAGATAGATCAAGACATTTAATTGGACTTTCACAAAGCACATACCTTGACAAAGTTTTGAAGAAGTTCAAAATGGATCAAGCAAAGAAAGGGTTCTTGCCTGTGTTACAAGGTGTGAAGTTGAGTAAGACTCAATGCCCGACCACTGCAGAAGATAGAGAGAAGATGAAAGATGTTCCCTATGCTTCAGCCATAGGCTCTATCATGTATGCAATGCTATGTACCAGACCTGATGTGTGCCTTGCTATCAGTTTAGCAGAGAGGTACCAAAGTAATCCAGGAGTGGATCACTGGACATTGGTGAAGAACATCCTCAAATACCTGAAAAGGACTAAGGATATGTTTCTCGTTTATGGAGGTGACAAAGAGCTAGTCATAAATGGTTACGTCGATGCAAGCTTTGACACTGATCCAGACGATTCTAAATCGCAAACCGGATACGTGTTTACATTGAACGGTGGAGCTGTCAGTTGGTGCAGTTCTAAACAAAGCGTTGTGGCGGGATCTACGTGTGAAGCGGAGTACATAGCTGCTTCGGAAGCAGCAAATGAAGGAGTCTGGATGAAGGAGTTCATATCTGATCTAGGTGTCATACCTAGTGCATCGGGTCCAATGAAAATCTTTTGTGACAATACTGGTGCAATTGCCTTGTTAAAGGAATCCAGATTTCACAAGAGAACCAAGCACATCAAGAGACGCTTCAACTCCATCCGGGATCAAGTCCAGGTGGGAGACATAGAAATTTGCAAGATACATACGGATCTGAATGTTGCAGATCCATTGACTAAGCCTCTTCCACGAGCAAAAAATGATCAGCACCAAGGCTCCATGGGTGTTCGAATCATTACTGTGTAATCTAGATTATTGACTCTAGTGCTAGTGGGAGACTGAAGGAAATATGCCCTAGAGGCAATAATAAAGTTATTATTTATTTCCTTATATCATGATAAATTTTTATTATTCATGCTAGAATTGTATTAACCGGAAACATAATACTTGTGTGAATACATAGACAAACAGAGTGTCACTAGTATGCCTCTACTTGACTAGCTCGTTGATCAAAGATGGTTATGTTTCCTAGCAATTGACATGAGTTTTCATTTGATTAACGGGATCACATCATTAGGAGAATGATGTGATTGACTTGACCCATTCCGTTAGCTTAGCACTTGATCGTTTAGTATTCTGCTATTGCTTTCTTCATGACTTATACATGTTCCTATGACTATGAGATTATGCAACTCCCGTTTACCGGAGGAACACTTTGTGTGCTACCAAACGTCACAACGTAAATGGGTGATTATAAAGGTGCTCTACAGGTGTCTCCAAAGGTACTTGTTGGGTTGGCGTATTTCGAGATTAGGATTTGTCACTCCGATTGTCGGAGAGGTATCTCTGGGCCCACTCGGTAATGCACATCACTATAAGCCTTGCAAGCATTGTAACTATGAGTTAGTTGCAGGATGATGCATTACGGAATGAGTAAAGAGACTTGCCGGTAACGAGATTGAACTAGGTATTGAGATACCGACGATCGAATCTCGGGCAAGTAACATACCGATGACAAAGGGAACAACGTATGTTGTTATGCGGTTTGACCGATAAAGATCTTCGTAGAATATGTGGGAGCCAATATGAGCATCCAGGTTCCGCTATTGGTTATTGACCGGAGACGTGTCTCGGTCATGTCTACATAGTTCTCGAACCCGTAGGGTCCGCACGCTTAAAGTTCGATGACGGTTATATTATGACTTTATGTGTTTTGATGTACCGAAGGTTGTTCGGAATCCCGGATGTGATCACGGACATGACGAGGAGTCTCGAAATGGCCGAGACATAAAGATCGATATATTTGACGACTATGTTCGGACACCGAAATGGTTTCGGGGAGTTTCGGGCATATACCGGAGTACCGGGGGGTTACCGGAACCCCCCCGGGGAGACTAATGGGCCTATTGGGCCCTAGTGGAGAAGAGGAGGGGCAGCCAAGGGCAGCTACACGCCCCCTCCCCCCCAGTCCGAATTGGACAAGGAGGGGGGCGGCGCCCCCCTTTCCTTTCCCCCTCTCTCTCCTTCCCTCTCCCTCTCCTACTCCCACTTGGAAGGGGGGAGTCCTACTCCCGGTGGGAGTAGGACTCCTCATGGGGCGCACCTAGGGTGGCCGGCCCCTCCCCCTCCTCCACTCCTTTATATACAGGGAGGGAGGCACCCCTTGGAGACACAACAATTGATCTCTTGGATCTCTTAGCCGTGTGCGGTGCCCCCCTCCACCATAATCCACCTCGATAATATCGTAGCAGTGCTTAGGCAAAGCCCTGCATCGGTAGAACATCATCATCGTCACCACGCCGTCGTGTTGACGGAACTCTCCCTCAAAGCTCGGCTGGATCGGAGTTCGAGGGACGTCATCGAGTTGAACGTGTGCAGAACTCGGAGGTGCCGTGCGTTTGGTACTTGATCGGTCGGATCGTGAAGACGTACGACTACATCAACCGCGTTGTGCTAACGCTTCCGCTTTTGGTCTACGAGGGTATGTGGACACACTCTCCCCTCTCGTTGCTATGCATCACCATGATCCTGTGTGTGCATAAGAAATTTTTTGAAATTACTACGTTCCCCAAAACAAGTATCTCTTGATTCATAGGTCGGATCTTGGGTGCCAACTAAATCATTTGTCCCCGAGAAAAGGGGACATTTTTTCCTCCTCCCACGAGTGACTCCAGGTGACAAGGGTTTTCCTGCCTCCCGTTGACGTCACCGTCGATCTGCCTCGTCTCCTTTGGCCTGAGGGTCATGGAGGTGTGGTGGATCTTGACATGTGTCGGCGGGAGGGTTCTTGCTCCATTTTTAGGGGTTTTAGTATGTTTAGGATTAGTGTCCTGCTAAGGCGACGCATCGGCGTCTCCCTAAAGATAGAATAAAATATTCCCTGTCTAGCCTCTGTCCTGACAATGTGTCTAGCGTCGTCCAAGGACATGTAGAGGTGTGTCAGATGGATCTCGCGAGATTTGGTCGGTGTAATTACAGGTTAGATCCTTGCGATCTATGAAGGAAATATGCCCTAGAGGCAATAATAAAGTTGTTATTTTATTTCCTTATATCATGATAAATGTTTATTATTCATGCTAGAATTGTATTAACCAGAAACTTGATACATGTGTGAATACATAGACAAAACAAAGTGTCCCTAGTATGCCTCTACTAGACTAGCTCGTTAATCAAAGATGGTTAAGTTTCCTGACCATGGACATGTGTTGCCATTTGATGAACGGGGTCACATCATTAGAGAATGATGTGATTGACTTGACCCATCCGTTAGCTTAGCACTATGATCGTTTAGTTTATTGCTATTGCTTTCTTCATGACTTATACATGTTCCTATGACTATGAGATTATGCAACTTCCGAATATCGAAGGAACACTTAGTGTGCTATCAAATGTCACAACGTAACTGGGTGATTATAAAGATGCTCTACAAGTGTCTCTGATGGTGTTTGTTGAGTTGTCATAGATCAAGATTAGGATTTGTCACTCCGATTGTCGGAGAGGTATCTCTGGGCCCTCTCGGTAATGCACATCACTATAAGCCTTGCAAGCAATGTGACTAATGATTTAGTTACGGGATGATGCATTATAGAACGAGTAAAGAGACTTTCCGGTAACGAGATTGAACTAGGTATTGAGATACCGACGATCGAATCTCGGGCAAGTAACATACCGATGACAAAGGGAACAACGTATGTTGTTATGCGGTTTGACCAATAAAGGTCTTCGTAGAATATGTGGGAGCCAATATGAGCATCCAGGTTCCGCTATTGGTTATTGACCGGAGATGTGTCTCGGTCATGTCTACATAGTTCTCGAACCCGTAGGGTCCGCACGCTTAACGTTTGATGACGATCGGTATTATGAGTTTATGTGTTTTGATGTACCGAAGGTTGTTCGGAGTCCCAGATGTGATCACGAACATGACGAGGTGTCTCGAAATGGTCGAGACATAAAGATCGATATATTGGAAGGTTATGTTTGGACACCGAAAAGGTTTCGGATGAGTTCGGGCATTTTCCGGAGTAACGGGAGGTTACCGGAACCCCCCGGGGAGTTAATGGGCCTACATGGGCTTTAGTGGAAGAGAGGAGAGGCGGCCAAGAGGTGGGGCGCCCCCCAAGCCCAATCCGCATTGGGAAGGGGGCCGGGCCCCCTTTCCTTCCTCTCCCCCTTCCCTTCCTTTCCCCTCCTAGTTGGACTAGGAAAGGGGGGAACCTACTCCTAGTAGGAGTAGGATTCCCCCCTTTGGGGCGCGCCATAGGAGGCCGCCCCCCTCCTCCACTCCTTTATATACGGGGGAAGGGGGCACCCCAGAGAGACACAAGTTGATTGTTTAGCCGTGTGCAGTGCCCCCCTCCACAGATTTCCACCTCGGTCATATCCTCGCAGTGCTTAGGTGAAGCCCTGCGCCGGTAACTTCATCATCACCGTCGCCATGTCGTCGTGCTGACGGAACTCTCCCTCGGCCTCAACTGGATCAAGTGTATGAGGGACGTCATCGAGCTGAATGTGTGCTGAACACGGAGGTGCCGTACGTTCGGTGCTAGGATCGGTCGGATCATGAAGACGTACGACTACATCAACCGCTCGTTGCTATGCATCTCCTAGATAGATCTTGCGTGATCGTAGGAAATTTTTGGAAATACTGCGTTCCCCAACAGTGGCATCCGAGCCAGGTCTATCCGTACACTACAAAAAAAATACACTTCCGTGATGATACGTGTTTGTCACAGTAGGTCGCGTTTTTTGTCATGCATGTACATCCATGACAAATTTATGACAGAATCAAGATAGTCATACTTGTGCTGTCGTAGAAGTGTTCCATGACATTACCAAAATTATCATCACGGAAGTGTCCACTTCCATGACGATAAATCGCGCGTCACAGAAGTGCTTTCGTCAAGGGTGACCGACACATGGCATCCACCGTAACGGAACGCCGTTAAGCTATCGGGTCGGGTTCTGGATCCGATAACCCGTTAACAGCCCCGACCAATGGGGGATTTTCCACGTGTAAAATCATCATTGGCTAGAGGAAACATGTGTCGGCTCATCGTTGGGACAGATGTCATCCACTCATTGGACAGAAGGCGCCTCTGATACGTCGACACGTGGCAGGGCCCAACAGAGGCCCATTCCTGTGAAAAGGCCGGCCCGTTTGACTTTGTCAAAAGGTGGCGGGCCGGCGCATGGAAAGCCTGTTAACGGCCTGTTCGCATATAGCCCATTTACAGCCCGCTAACCCAAGGCCCGTTACGCCCTATCTGAATTAGGCCCAGTAGCGTCATCTGAGCCATCCAATATGATTCCAGCCCGTTTTCACTTCTGGCCCATGTATGGCCCATGACGTCTTTCGGCCCATATAAGGCCCTATGTAACTCTTGGCCTATTAACGGCCCGTGGTGAAACTGGCCCGTAATGAACAGTGTATCACTTTACACCCATTAACGGCCCGTGGTGAAACTGGCCCGTAATGAACAGTGTATCACTTTATACCCATTAACGGCCCGTTATTCCGTTGGGCCGTTTCTAGCCCATGTTATCTTTTGGCCTTCTCAGAGCTCATTTATTTTTGGGCTCATTTCCAGCATTCGTTTACTTACGGCCCGTTACTATCATTTTCTGCTTGTGGGCCAAATTCAGCCTGTGGTTACAGTCGGCCCGTTTGTGGTCCGTTAATACGTTGGGCCGTTTTCATAGCGTCATCAAATACGGCCTATTAAAGATGGCCCGTTATGGTCGGCCCATGAACGGACGATTCCAACTCTAGCCCGTTTACGACCATAATGCGGTCTGTTATTGGCCCATGTTTGGCCAATCGATCATACGACCCGTATAAGGCCCATTGATGATATGGCCCGTAGAAGGCCCATTGTTTCTACGGCCCGTAGAAGGCCTACTGTTTCTACGGCCCTTAGAAGGCCCACTGTTCCTACGGCCCGTAGGAGGCCCAGTGTCACTACAGTAAATATTAGCCCATGGTTATTGTGGCCTAGTTTTAAAAAATAGGTTATTGCAGCCACTAGCAAACCGCGAAAAAAGAACTGCACTGACTACAAGCAAACAAATAAACAAGACAACAAGGAAATAAATAAGCAAGCAACTTATGCTAGGCTATCACGGCTATTACACATATTACATCCACTGGGCATCAAAGTTCGCCACCAGTGCAAATATAGGGAACAAAGCAGCATATAAACGCCACAGCAAAACAAGTCCAGAACTGAAACCACTTCAGAAGAGTTCAAGAAACAATATCCTGGGTACCCATAATGCTGGCAAGATGCTTAGCAAGCTTATTAACTTTCTCTTGTTTGGCGCTTAAATCCTCCAGTGCTTGTTGTTGCACAAGAAAGTACACATCTGAGTTCTGCAGGGACTTCCTCAGTCCTTCGGCTTCTTGCCGCAGCACAGCTGACTGATGCCTTTCAGCTTGTAGCTGAGACTGAAGAAGCCGAAGTGATTCAGGTAGCGAGTTCGAAGAGCTTGTGCCAGCGGTACTGGCCAGTAACTCGAACACTACATCAACGCAGGACTGTGGGGTTTTCTCACTGTCTACAAGATCATTTTTATCACCTTTCTTGGAGACCAACAGGGTTGTCTCACTATCTTGAACCTTATCTGCATTACTTTCTCTACCATTGCATAGTGGGGTGCTCTTCTCCAATATTCTTTTTGCATACTACAAGAGAAACAAGCAGACACATCACAGGTTTAGCTTGTAGTATACGAAACTCATTTTGGTAAACCGGTTCAGTAGTAAGGTGGACAGGATAACAACATGACAAACATATATCTATGTACTATGGTCACTGTATTGTCCATATCATTCTTGTTTATGTTCCCTAATCAAGATAGAGACACAGTTCAACTCATATATTTTTAAGACACAGCAGCATAGACAGAATATAAGTGTGAGAAACTACACAGCATTGGCAGCACTTGTAATGTGCATCACATGAGAACATAACTGTTTATACAACTTAAACCGAAATCAACATAGAGCAACAAGTTAGAACAGCAATCCAGTTAAAGAAGTAGGTTTAAAACATACATGTTGCGCCATTGGAGTTTCAATTGGATCCTTCAAATTCGAAAGTAGTTGGTATGAGTAAATACAGTGATGCAACAACAAAGGAGTATGGACCATAGCTACGGAATCTGACCTGAGAACAGTTGCTCTTCTGCTTTAAACGTGGAGTTTGGGTTAGCTGTGGTGCTCTTCGTGCTTTGGGCACTGCAGTAGCTTTACAAACTGCTCGTGTGGGGGTACTCTATGGTGGACATGGTGCTTTGTCAACTATAAGTGGGTTACTACCCGCTGGGGTTGCGGTTAGATGGGTTGTAGCTGGTTCTCTGCCCAACGGTGTAAGTGTGCAATCTGGAAGAGTCTCGATTATGTGTGGTGGGGCTAGTTTGTGGGCCAGTACAACCATGGTTCTATCTGCATCGACGGGTAGCACTGTCTTTTGTGAAGAACGGGTTTTTGCTCCCTTAGATACTGCCATCACCCCCTCCAATTCAAATGGCTGATAAACAAGAAAAGAAATTGAACGTACAGACATTGTATGATAGACAGATGTGGTAATTCACATATATGTTGTCTAACCAAACAGGACAGCATGACACAATTTCACATATATGATGCCTAACTAAACAGGATAGCATGACACAGTTTCAGATATATGATGGATAACTTAACAGGATATAATGGCATAATTCAACATATGATGAGTACCTAAACAGGATGACATGACAAAACTATATGATGTCTTTCTAAAATAGGTTGGGATGAAATAATTCACATACATGTTGTCTAAGTATACAGGATGGCATGATATAACTGACATAATTGATTATATACTAAGCAGCTGGCACTCGCATGTATGATCTATAAACTAAGCAGATAGAATTCAATATTGTGCATATGATGTCTAAACTAAGCAATGCAAGCCACCATATGCATCATATGAGAAATATAAACATTGCAACTTAGAGCATACACCTCAGGTGGGATATAGGACTGGTCATATGTCTCTGAATCCTCCTCTGAGGAGCTCCGTGTAGCCATCGAGATATATGCTTCAACAGGTACCATTGCTTGCTCTGAAGACCTTGTTTTCACTCCAGATTTTTTCCATAACCGGCTCAAATGGCTGATACACATGAAGAGTAGTTCAATATACACAGATTGTCGACAGATGGAATACGTAATAAAAAGAAAGATGGCATGAGATAATTCACATATATGATGCCTGGCTCCATGGCGGTGCATAATTCACATATATGATAACTGGCTGAAAAACATGGCATTGCATAATTCACATATCTGATATAGAAAGCAAACAGGAGGCATTCACACAAAGCATTCTAATCTAAGCAGATGGCATGGCAATGCAAGACACCATATGCATGATATGAGCAATATAACCCAGCCAAGTTAGAGCATGCACCTCGGGGGGGGGGGGAGGGAATACGACTGGTCATCTCTCTCTGAATCCTCCTCTGAGGAGCTATCTGTAACCAGCAAGAAATCTGCATCGACAGGTAGCACTGACTGCTCAGAAGACCTTTTTTCACTCCAGATTTTCCCATGACCGACTCAAATGGCTGATGCACAGGAAGAGTAGATGAATGTATAAACATTGTTGACAAATGGAATACATTATGGAAAAAAATATGGCACAATACAATTCACATATACGATGACTGGCTAAACAGGATGGCATTGCATGATTCACGTATATGATGCCTGGCTAAAGAAGATGGCATTGCATAATTCCCATATACTCCCTCCATTCCTAAATATTTGTCTTTTTAGAGATTTCAAATGGACTACCACATACGGATGTATATAGACATATTTTAGAGTGTAGATTCACTCATTTTGTTCCGTATGTAGTCACTTGTTGAAATCTCTAAAAAGACAAATATTTAGGAATGGTGGGAGTATGATATAGAAACCAAACAGGTGGCATTCACACAAAGCAAATCTAAACTAAGCTGATGACATATAAGATGTATAATGTAAGCAATGCAAGGCGCCATATGCATGATATGACCAACATCAGCATGCCAGGTTAGAGCAAACATCTCAGGTGGTAAACAGGCATGGTCGGCTCCTTCTGAATCTTCATCTGAACAGTTATCTTCCTCTGGAATACAATCTGGAAATGCAGGAGGGGGGGCACTTCGCCCACCATGGAGCGGCGTCTGCATGACATTATATTCGCACGCAACGGTCTTCTCTTTTTCTCTACATGTTCAGTACGATTGTGTACAATATCGGACATGCATAATAAAAAAATAGTTAGATTTTGTAAGGCCTAAGGGGTGCATGCAAAAATCAAGACTGATGGTAGCAAACGAGTGGATGGATCCAAAACTAATGATAGCAGGTAGATTATAGTTTCAGCTTAAAAAGATAGACAATGGATCATCTATTGTTTGTTGCCCGCCCAACATGAACCACATAGAAGACCCCAGATGAACCAGATAGTAGACAGATACTATTCGTTGTTGGCTCAATATGAGACCCATGGGCAATTCAAAACTCAAGATTGAACGATAAAGTAGCAGGTAATAATAACCGTTGTATAACGTAAGCAAACACGAAAGACTGCGACCTCTCTTCCGGAACTGTGTAGTCCTCAGGTTCATCTGCTCAGTCGATGATGGTAATGCAGTTGGCATGGCTGTCGGCAACGGGGAAGATGATCTGAGGCGGCGAAAGGAAGTCTGCAGGGGGGATCTCTGCTGCAGTGAACGCTTCTGTCGATGGTGCACCTCAGGTGGGGTGGATGACGGCACGGCAGGAGCAGGACATAACACACAGAGTTTTCTTTGACGCCTATCTGAAAATGAAGTAAATCTGTAAGGGCTCCTTAGAATTGGAGGATTCTATAAACTCAGGGACAGGAAAAACACAGGAATAGGATAGGAATGCACGTGCAAAACAGAGCATTTGGAAACATAGGATTTCAGTCAACCTGGGTGTTTGGCTCACATGAATTGGAAGAACAGAGGAATGGAGAAACAAAGTGATGCGACGAGTGTACAACCTCTTTGGCATAGCCTTGTGGACCTCAACATCATTGGGTTGGACGTGGAGGATGGTGATGATGCTGGTGTGACTGTCGGAGGCGGGGAAGAAGATCCGAGGCATCTGGAAACGGCGCCGAGGGTACTGCTCCGCTGTGATGGACGGTTCCGTCGTTGGAGTAGCTCCGCTAAGGTGTACGGCGACGAGGCTGAAGCATGATAAGACATACAACGGTAATCTGAAGTGGGACCCTAATATCATCTGCAATAGATGATGTAAAATACATCACCAAAAAGTGCTAGATGTAAAACGCATCAGCCGCGCCATGGCCGCTCCGACAGATGCTGTAAGTACTGTTCACTCTGAACTTAACTGAAGAAAATGAACTTCACAGTCGAAACTGAATTTTACTGTCGAAACTGATTGAACTAGTAATAGAGCATTGCAATAGATGTTTAGGGCGTTCGAGCACTAGTAGCAGAGAAGCAGTGATCTAAATCAGCAGACGCTCGAGCAGGGAACGCACTAGCAGAGAGGAAGTCGTGCAGTAGCATCGCGAGCGAGTGCTAAAGCAGCAACTCCTGTAGCTGCCGGAGGTCGTGCAGCAGCAGCAGCAGCAGCGCAAGTGAGAGCAAGAGCAGAGCAGCAGCACGAACGAAAGCATGAGCAGTGCAGCAGCGCGACCGATAGCAAGTACAGAGCCGCAGCGCGAGCGAGAGCCAGAGCAGCTGCAGCTAGTGCCATTGTGGAAGTCGCCGCCGAGGAAGCAACGACATGGGGGAGAGACGCCGTGGATGATGTGGCCGGCGACAGCGCCGTCGATGGAGACACGCCATGTCTGCTCGGTATCGAGCACCGGCAGCCCCGTGAGATCGAATAAAAGATAAAATGCAGCGGTGAGTGCAGAACCTCCTTGGTGGCGCCGAGTTGGCCTTGGCTTCATCGGAGGAATTGGTGAGGGTGCTGCAGTTCCGGTGGGGCAGGTCAAGATGGCATTGTGGGGATTGAGGTGGCGCGATAGACGAGGCGAACGTCGGGGCAGCTCCTTGGAGGTGGAGGACGGCGCGGCTGATCCGGTGGGACGACGAGATCGACAACGGATCCTCATCCGGTGCGGTGGATGAGGGACGGCGAGCTGTTGCGGTGGACGACGTAGTCGGGGAAGAGTCTCCGGCTGGGCGGCAGTCGGGAGGCCCACGGAGGAGCGTGGGGTTTCACGGGTTTTGGCGGCCTCGGTGTATGAATGGGGGGGCGAAGGGGGAGGGGGAGCCAAGCTTAGGGACGCGCTTGTCCGAAATGTAGGGTAAGTTACCAGCGTACCCCCACCGGTTTTGACACCGCGACGTGGAGCTTCATTTCCGGCTGAGGGGTAGAAGGGGGATTTTGCGTGTCTGGGCTGCGGGAGCGATTTCAGATGAGGAGGGAGTTCTCGCACGTGTCCAAATTTCGGGATAACAAGGCGCGGCGCGGGTTGAAGATGCGGGAGTTTCAAAGCAGGTGAGACAAAAGATACTCGAGCTTGAAAATTTCGGGATAACAAGGTGCGGATTCCTTGTTCGGCAGAACAAACTTAACGTGTAAAAAAACAATTCATACAAGACACAAGAGAGTCATGTCCCCTTTTACTATATTGCTATAGATTCCATTGAAAAAACTACAAGAAAAATGTAAAAAGAATCGGGAGAACAAGATTACTCTGCACAGTACCAAATCGATTCGCACTTCCCTCAACAACAACAAAAAACAAATCAATTCCCACCAAAGAAAGAGTAATGTCCCTTTTTATATGATTACAGATGCCATGATCTTGAATTTCAATTTTTGAATCCACGTTATGTTGAATTCAAATATATCGTTAGGTGACCTTGCGGTTTATAATTGATGTAGTCGTACATTTTGATCTTCCATCATATATGAACATTTTACTCCACCATGTGAACATATATATTGTCGTCTACCATATGGACTAAATTTGAATCAATTTTCCTTATTTGAATACGATTGTTGTCAAGTTATACAATAATTTAAATATTATCTTGATAACAAAAAACATACATATAGAAGTAATCATATTTCACTATGAACTACATGTACCATACGCTCTCCAATTCAAATATTTGTATCCATTTTATGTTGAATTCAAATCATAGTACATTATTGGTCTAGGTAGCGAGATGTTTGGGATAATCTAAACCCTGTTTTCATACGTATAATTTTTGGCTAAATTGGGACAAGTTTTGGTATAAGCCTCTTGCAAAACCGGAGATTCTCTCAACAAGCCTCGTGGTTCCGAGAGGGAACGTGTCACCTTTGTGTGCGAAACGATATACGCTGCCTCCCCCCTGATTTTATTTACAGAGGCAACATAGAACTATATGAGTGCCCTGTTAAATTTTGGAATTATTTCGGGTTCATTTGGCCTTTTTATACATTAATTGAGTTTCTGGACTTTTAATGTGCATAATCTAAATATGAATTGCATGCACATGCTCCGGCACACCAAAGTGGGTTGAAAAATCACATGTGTGTCCTTGGTTGAATTTCTAGGTCCCATGGAAGAAATGAGAATGAAATTCAAACATCTGGGCGTCATGACTCGGCCGAGAACATCAAGAAACTTTGATTTTAAATTCATGTAAATCCAAAACTCGCCTGGAAATCATGAAACTTGGCATGGTGTCATGTCATGGCACTAACATGTGGTGGTAAAAAATTGGGCCGATTTGGAAGCTCGTGGTTCTAAGAGGGAACGTGCCACCTTTGAGTGTGAAACGATATACGATGCCCCCCTTGAGTTTCTTAACAAAGGCAACATAGAACTACATTAGTGCCCTGTTAAATTTTGGAATTATTCCGGGTTCGTTTGTCGGTTTTATACATTAATTGAGTTTCTGGTCATTTAATGTGCATAAGTCAAATTTGAACTACAAGCACATGCTCTTGTGCACCAAAGTTGGTTCAAAATTCACATTTGTGTCCTCGGGTGAATTTCTAGGTCCCATGCAAGAAATGAGAATAAAATTAAAACATCTGGGAATCGTGGCTCGGCCGAGAACATTGAGAAACTTGGTTATAAAATTCTTGTAAATCCAAAACACGTATGAAAATCATGAAACTTGGCATGGATGTCATGTCATGGTACTACCATGTTGTGGTAAAAAAATTGGCCGAATAGGAACAGATTTTGGTATAAGCTTCTTGCAAACCAAAGCTTCTCTCAAGAAGCCTCGTGGTTCTGAGAGGGAACGTGCCACCTTTGAGTGCTAAACGATATACGTTGTCCCCCTTGAGTTTATTTACAAAGGCAACATAGAACTACATGAGTGCCCTGTTAAATTTTGGAATTATTCCGGCTTCGTTTGGCCTTATTTACACATTAATTGAGTTTTTGGTCATTTAATGTGCATAATTCAAATTTGAACTACAAGCACATGCTCCCGTGCACCAAAGTTGGTTGAAAAATCACATTTGTGTCCTCGGGTGAATTTCTACTCCCTCCTTCCATCTATATAGGTCCTAATGCGTTTTTCGAGGCTAACTTTGACCAAACGTTAGAGCAATAATATATGACATGCAACTTACACAAAGCATACCTTCAAATTTGTATGTCAAAGGAGCTTCCAATAATATAATTTTCATAGTATACATCTCATGTGCTATTAATCTTGTCAATAGTCAAAGGCTGTCTTGAAAAACATATTAGGCCCTATATAGATGGAAAGAGGGAGTAGGTCCCATGCAAAAAATGAGAATAAAATTCAAACATCTGGGCATCGTGGCTCGGTCGAGAACATTGAGAAACTTGGTTTTAAAATC
Source organism: Aegilops tauschii subsp. strangulata (assembly GCF_002575655.3). Lineage (NCBI taxonomy): Eukaryota > Viridiplantae > Streptophyta > Magnoliopsida > Poales > Poaceae > Aegilops > Aegilops tauschii. Next base: position 76,449,736 of record NC_053041.3, read on the forward strand.
ATGAAACTTGGCATGGTGTCATGTCATGGTAGTACCATGCCATGGTAAAAAAAATTGGCCAAATAGGAACAAATTTTGGTATAAGCTTCTTGCAAATCGGAGCTTCTCTCAAGAAGGCTCGTGGTTCTGGGAGGGAACGTGTCACCTTTGTGTGCATAATTCAAATTTGAAATACAAGCACATGTTCCAGTGCACCAAAGTTGGTTGAAAAATCACATGTGTGTCCTCGGGTAAATTTCTAGGTTCCATGCAAGAAATGGGAATGAAATTCAAAATTCTGGGCGTCGTGGCTGGGTTGGAAACATTGAGAAACTTAGTTTTTTAATTCCTGTAAATCCAAAACACGCATGAAAATAATGAAACTTGGCTTGGTGCCATGACATGGCACCAACATGCTGTGGTAAATTTGTAGTCCGATTTGCGAAGGCGCGCACATTAACAATCAACAAAGTCATTTTCGAACAAGTGTTGTCACGTTACAATTGGAAACACAAGTATTATTGAAACCGTGGGCGTTCTACTTACTAGTACCATTTACGTGCCGCCACGCGTCCCCATTTTTTATTAGCTAGGAGGCGCCGTGCAGGGTAGCTATTTGAGTACGAGAGGCGTGCGATCAGACCCCTGCGCGTGCTTATCGGGAGGAGAGCCCTTTGACCTCCATCTGCCGTCCACCTCTCTCCCAAGGTCTCCATTAATGGCGCCCGAGCCTCTGTTTAATGGCGTGGCTATGTCTCACTCGACTGAGATTTAAGAGAGAAAAAAGAAAATCTGAAAGCACGGATCTTGATGTAAGATCCGACGGACCTATATAGCATCTACTGCAACTTATAGCAAGACTGATGAATATATAAGGACGATTATTTTATTTTTTGATCAAAGAAGGGCTTGCCCCTTCCGATTTTCATTACTGAAAACCACCACAATTCACAAGAAGTTCAGCACAACTCGTTGAGAAACCACAATTCAAGGGGCGGAGGCACAAGGGGCAGTGGAGCACGGTGAGGTCCATCGAGACCTTAGAGAGCTCCATTGTCGGGTCCTGTTCGGTCTGCATGATCTCGCCCTCCTCGTGCACAACCATCTCTCGACTTGGGCCGGGGTATTACAAAGCTTTACCGTCACATATTTTATACTACTTGAAGGTGCATTAAATCAACACATGCAAGTATCAAAAGGAGAGTCACGGCATGCATGCATGCGTTGTAATTAATGCATCGGTAAACGCAAGTTATTGAAATATATCGAGTGCAGTGCTTTGATGTGTCGTGTCAACTCGTACATCAACGAGAAGTTTGATTATCCTCTCCCTCGCGGACTTAACTGCACCTGCCTTTGGCTGTATGACAGGTTGGCCACACACCTGTCGGGCCCACCTGTCATACACGCAAAGGCAGGAGCGTCCCTCCCTCGCCCATGAGCGTGGTGGCTGGAAAGACTAGGAGAAGCTTTCGCTACACGCTCTCCCTCCCGCACGCGGTGGACATGCAGCAGTTCAATCGGTGTCAGATGCCAGAAGCGTACTGTAGTACTCCTCCACTGCAGTAGTACTCCATCATTGTTCGACTTCCCGAAGAGGCGAAGAGCCAAGCGTAGCCCGGACGCTCGTGTGGCAGTTTCATGTGTAGAGTAGTCTAGGATAGCGTGTACCGTGCCTGTAAGCTTAAAATCGTTGGGGTCGGCTCCATGCTATGTGGCCATCTTGAAGTTTTTAAAAACAAATTAAAATGGTCTTCTGGCCCTACCTGACACCCTGGTGATTGTAGTTTGCACGCTCATCTGGTCAAGACAGGAATATATATTTTAATTTGTTTTTTTTTCGAAAAGGGGGGACTTCCCGGCCTCTGCATCAGAACGATGCATACGGCCACATATATTTTAATTTGTGGTGGGTAAATGTTAGAGGTTGCAGCAAATATATTGTACACTGCAGGTCTTTCAGCCAAGTTTAGAGGCAAGCATGTGGGGCCAGTGCTATGATGTGTCGCGTCAACTCGTACAACGAGGAGAAGCTTGATTTTACTACACGCCTTCTCCCTCACCCATGCGCGCGGTTGCTCGCAAACGAGGACAGGCTTTTGCTTAGTAGTACTTCTACAACAAGCTATCCGTCCCGCTCGCGGTGGACGGACATGCATCAGTGGATTCGACACTGTAGAAGTAGTAGTAGTAACATCATTGTTCGTCTTCTCGAAGAGGCTAAGAGCCAAGCGCAAACCGGACGTTGCAGTTGCGAACATTGGAGCACGCATATAGCCAGGCTCTTGCATGAGACAAAATTGCTATGTGAGCCCACTATTGTACTAGTACATACAACTACTTGCTAGTATAGCCCTGTAAACCAGAAAGGAGTATTTGCCCTTCTAGAGATTTCAACAAGTGACTAGACTACACCGAGACGGAGTACATATGGAGCAAAATGAGTGAATCTGCACCGTAAATAAATACGTACTAGTTCTATCATTTTCCTCTCCGAGGTGCACAATATTGAGTATACTGACTAGTCTCTTTTTGACACGCATTTACTTTTTTTTACATAGTACAGACGCAGGCGCTCATATACACGCGCATACACTCACCCCTATGAACGCACACACGCACGGCACTATCATCTTGAAATTTACGAAGTCACCATAGGCACCTCGTCGTCGACAATGTAGGAAAATTATGAGGGGGGTCTCTCCAACAGTGTTCCTTGGCTCGCACCTAGCATCACGGTGGTCGAACTTGGAGTCATTCATCTGGTACACGTGGCATCTCAGATCTGGACACAAGGTGACGCGACCTCTCACTTCCTCCGCCATTTGAAGCGGCGCGCCGATGGAGGGCTAGCATACTCCAATATTAGGTTGGCTCTATGTGATGTGGCAACTTCATATACTAACCGGATGCTGGCTATACTCCCTCTGTAAATAAATACATGGTGTATTGTTTTATTCCTATCGGCGAGGTAACTTAATGTCTTTTTGCTACTTAATAGGATTACATGCAATGAACTAACCACCGCATGTGATGTTTGGTGGTCTCAAGTCATTGAAAGCATGCACGGGCACCGAGGGGGACGCAACTTCATTGACTTACTGCACCTGCCTTTGGGTGTATGACACGTGGGTCCAACGGGTGGCTGGCCAACCTGTCATACAGCCAAAGGCAGGTGCAGTAGAGGGGCGAGGAGTAGATGGCCAACACGCACGTGAATTCAACGCAGTCTGCACTTCTCATATAAAGGCTCCCGCCAGTCCAATCTACGAAATCCTACGCACCTACGCACCTAAGGGCAAGAGTGATCACTCCAATCGCAAGATTAGTTGACTAGAAGCTAGACCCATGGAGGCGATGAGCGCGAGCATCAGCCGGCTGTGCCAGATGGTCCACGACGCCGGCCTGCATCCTGGCACCAAGGAATGTCTCCAAGTAGTGCTTGAGGCCGCCAGGGCGAGGGGCCGCTTGGACGACAGCTTCGTCTCCTTGTTCGACGAGGTCCTCGTCGGCTTCCTCGACAAGTTCACCGTCGTCAAGAAGCTCGCGGACGACCTTGACGTACGCCTCCAGCCCACGCGCCCAGGCTATATGATGCCTGCCACCCTCAATAGCCTCTATGGTGACAACCTCTTCGACGCACTGGTGGCCCTGCGACTGCCCGCCGTCGCGCCGGAGAATGTCCAACTCGAGGTCCCGCTCACCGCGCAGCGCTTGGCGCAGCAAGACACCATCGACATAATCACCCACGTCTACGCGCAAATCATCCACAAGGACTACTACATGCAAGAGGAGGACGATAGGACGCTGGCCTTCTTGGACCGCAGGGCAACCTTGGACGACATTGTTTAGAAGCACGTTGAGCTTGCCGCCAACGCCGCTGCTCCTCACACGTCGGTTGGTGATCCGGTGCACTAGGGCGTGAGGATGTCGTTGATGGATCCGTATGTATCTTTATCTTTCCGTCAAATCCATGTAGTAGTATATACTACTAGTAATTATCTTACCTTTCGCAACAACTTCATAATTTTCCTACGTACTCCATGCATGAACCGTGCCAGAACCAAACTTCTCATTACTCTAGGGAAAATCGTTATTTCTATCTATCGGTCGCCCCATGGAGCAGAACCAAATTTTACAAGCTACAAGTTCGAAAGGAAAATCCTGCCGTGTTTGCGTCGCACCCCCACATGGTTTGTCCGGCACGCCGCTCAAGGGGGAATGCGTGATGTGTTTCATTTTCACTTACAAGTGGGACCGCAATTGAGCAAAGCGACTATCGGCAAACCCCCACCCCGCCCACCGCGCGATGGCTGAGAAAACAGGAGGGAGAAGAGATGGCTGTAGCTAGCACGGACTCCAAGAAAATTGGTGTCGGATGGGACTCGTGAGGGTGGCGTGTGCCGTACTGCTAGACATGAATGCTAGTTATGGCCCATGCCACCCCACTATATCGAGGTGCTGGTTACTCCACTATATCGAGTACGTAGAACAAATTTCCTGGAGTCCGTGCTCGGCCCTCCTCTATCTCTCTTCTCAGCCAGCCAGCAGACGCGCGGAGCCCATCATCTGTTTGCTCATATGCGGTCCCACATGTCAGTGAAAACGCAAGAGGACCCACTGAACCTGCACATCTTTCACCTCGACGTGCTGGTGATGAAAAACAAATCTAATAAAGATCTTCGGTGGCCGCTTTTGGAGTTACTCAAGAGTAGTAAGATTCTATTTACAGTTTAACCCAAGATGCACATCACGTGGCTTCACCTACCACTCTATTTTCTTGCATGACACGACCTGGATGCTGGATGTCCCACGTGTCGGCAAAAGGAGGAAGAACTCGACCAAATCTTCGGTTGTGCTCTCGGATTAGACTAGTTGTGCTAACTTAAAATTTTATTGTGTAGAATGGATGCAAGTTTTGGTATTGGGAAGAAGAGTACAATGATATATTGATAGAGCACAATTTAGTAGATGTTCTAGCACTTTTAGCTAGCATAGAGGCTAGAGATGAGACTAGTGCACTTGTTGATAGAATAGAGGCTAGACACGTCTACTTCTTTACACTCGAAGAAGAAAGAAGCACGCAAGATCGAGCCTCCGCAGATCAACAATGAATGCATCGAGAAGGCACTAATCCAACTTACAGGAGCAGTTATGGAAGTTGGATATCTTCTAAAATGTATTCTTGTGGTTCTTGTTTTCTTTGGTCTTGCTTTTCTAGTCAAAATTTTGGTGATGTATTTCCATGTACCAAAAATCAATGATGAAAAAAAGATATGTGTTTGCAAAGAAAAATGTACGCGGCCGGGATGCGGTCGCGCGTTCGGCGCACGACCACCGCATCCGAGAAATGGCCCGAACACGACCCCATTGCCCTACCCAAACGGACAGAATCCGGGCAAAACAGAGGTCCATTTGGGGTCGTGCGTTGGAGTTGGCCTTACAAGTGGGGCCGCAGTTGAGGAAACCGACTATCGGCAAACCCCCACCTCGCCCGCCGCGCGATGGCTGAGTTAGAGAAACGACTAGGTTGAAGAGATTGCTGTAGCACGGACTCCAAGAAATATGGTTTCAGATGGAAGTCGTGCTGGTGGTGTGTGCCGTACTCCTGGACGTTAATGCTTGTTCTGGCCCATGCCACCCTACTACTCCTAGTACTACTTATAGTAGTAGTATCGAGGATTCGAGGTGCTGGTTACGTACAGCGAACACATTAACATATGGCCCACCTCACACTGTGGCCAAATTTCCTGGAGTCTGTGCTAGGTTAAAAAGTGTTCTTTGTGAGGATGGGTGGCTGGTCTCAAGTTTAAAAATTGTTGTATTACGTACGTAGACGTAGAGATAGTGCAGCATGTGAAGCTAGTACAAATAGTGTACTATTGTTGATTGGCCTCATTCGATAACCTGTTGCAATGCACATACAATTATGTATTCGGAAAATATTTTTTTGCCTCGTCGCAGCACCCACTCAGAGAAGCGACTCGATAGCCATTCATAAATTTAGTAAGTTTATCACAGGCATATCATTTTATTACATAGAACAGGTCATCAACCCACAACAACAATGAGGATAGATTATAAATACTAAAGTTTTCATCACACAACAAATAACAAGCAATGAAATGAACTTCAACTCAACCAATCCTCGGCGTTGGAAACGCTTGCTTTGTACCACAAGTGATTCTCTGGGAAGGGCCAGCTATTGTAAATCTCGAGGCCAACGCAGGACTGATCATCTAGGCTGAAGCGGCCTACTATATCACGACCAGGGTAGGTAACCACCGAAATGTCCGACGTATAGATACAGTTGCTTCTCATAAATGGTAGTAACGTTGTGTCAACAGCAGCTGGATCGACTTTCACCATCATTGGATAGTTTTGTCCAAGGAAGAGCGAGTTTACTCCAAGAGTACTAATAAATAACTTTGATGTGTCCCGTCAACTCGCAGAACGACGAGAAGCTTGCTTACTACACCTTCTCCCTCGCCAACGCGTGCGCGGTGGCTCGCAGCACGAGGAGAAACTTTTGCTTACAAGCGGTGGACGTGCAGCAGTTCATTTGGTGTCAGATTTCCAGAAGTACTACTATAGTACCATCATTATTGTTCGACTTCCGGAAGAGGAGAAGAGCCAAGCGCAAGGTCACCTACTAACCTAGTACAGTACTACTATAGCCAAAGCTGGTGCACCTTTTTAGAGCATGGTTAATAAATATAGGCGGCTCTTGCAGCGGCACATCATTTAGAGCAAGTACTCTCTTTGTAGGAACAAAGGAAGTGAAACAAAAGTTGGAGTGGATGCTAGATTGCCAATTAAAAGATGATTACATAGGGAAAAAATCCTATAGCATTCTATCCTATGAATCAAACGACCAATGTAGGAAAATTATGAGGGGGGTCTCTCCAACAGTGTTCCTGGGCTCGCACCTAACATCACGGTGGTCAAACTTGGAGTCATTCATCTGGTACACGTGGCATCTCAGATCTGGACACAAGGTGACGCGACCTCTCACTTCCTCCGCCATTTGAAGCGGTGCGCCGGTGGAGGGCTAGCATACTCCAATATTAGGTTGGCTCTATGTGATGTGGCAACTTCATATACTAACCGGATGCTGGCTATACTACTTGGACCCTTGGGTTCCTTGTAATGATGTTATTAGTTGAGTCGAGAATGGGCTTGAACGAACCTGCCATGCTAGCCGAGGTGATGACGTCGCACCGATCAATGAGTTCCCCCACCACGTCATCTTTCAGATTAGGGCAAGAATAATGGGGTCGTTTCCGGCTTGTTCCCTCCATGGAGAAGACGATCGAACAATGGCAGAAGGAAGGGTGAAGGCAAATGGAGGAGGGAGGAAGAGCGTGCGACAACAGTTCCAAATCAAGAGGGAAAGGCGAAGAGTCGGTGGACGGTTGCCAGTTTGCCACGGTACACGAAGAGGCGCCCCGGCCTACACGTCCTTTCGGAAATTGTACAAAAGGACTCGCCGTCGTCTCACTGACATGTTGGAACGGGACCACATGTCAACGAAACATCGTGTGTAATTTCTGTGCAAAATGCGATCTGGCCGCGTTGGCCCGAGGTGCCGCATTACTTCTCGACTTTATTTTTTTAATGGCGTGCCGTTCAGTTTTGAAGCACGACTAACTGGTACTGTTTGCAGAGAAAATATAAACTACTCTACCACTACTCCACCTCTAGTACTAGTAGTATAAAAAAGATATATAGGCTGGAGCTTCAGAGCTTTCTTGCTAAGGGCTGCCCACTTGCTTCTCACACTATCACCCTCTCTCCAGATCTAAAAAAGACGGCCTCTCTCTCCCTCCTCACCGGTGGTCACAGATCCGCCGGGGAAGAAAAGGACGTGCAGTGTTGACGCACTCGTCGTCGGCGAGCGAGGTCCCGCACTGACGACAAGGCCGTCCTCTCAGACCTAGCGCCCGCGCGGGATGGCCTCCGTACCCAAGCTCGCTGTCGTAGTGCGTGTGGAGGACGATGACCACAAGCAAAGCCACTTCCCGCCGACCCTCAGGTATGCTACCTCTTTTCGAACCATACCCTTGTTCTATTGCCCCATCTGCCATGTCGCTGCATGTGGATCTTTTTCCACTCCACCATCTTCCCAATTTGCTATCCTCTGCTCTGCTGGTCACGCAGACGAAAACCTTAATTTGCACTATTAAAGGAAACCCTACTTCATGCAGACTAATCCATGTCTGGGTTGAATAAGGAAAGGAAGGGAGACTGTACTGTCCAAGAGAGTAGGCATCGAACCCGCATCTAGGTTGAGAAGGGGAAAATCAGTAGCTAAGGAACGAGTCTCGTGTCTCTTGGTTGAAGAAGGGTACAAAGGCATGACAACGCAATAGAGAATGACCAGGTCGATCGGTTTGTTGTCCTCACATAGGAAAAAGGTGGCTAAACATAACAAAAATGGGACGTAATCCACATATGTTGCCTGGATATTTCTTGCTCTGGGCAACCATACCTCCCTCACCACTCTATGCGTCCGTGGAGGTACATCGTACTGGTGCGCCCACTGTCCGAATGGGCCTCGCATGCTCTTAGTCTAACTTTTTTGCTGTTAGTATAACGCCAGCAGTCAAGTCAAGCAATGCTACTGCTAAAGTGATGCCACATTTAACTAATGCCGCACTCAGTCTAATGCCACCGATAAATTTAAACAATGCCATTTGATGTCACTGGATTATTTCAGGGTTAGCTGTTGATTGTGGATGTATTAAAGAGTTTTCAACTAAGGCATTCTAATGATGTTGCACAGCCAGTATACCAACGATGAAACTTGTTACTACCTTCAGATTTTTGCACTGTTAATGCTTATAGATTACATACCTCACTTTCATGAGATAAGTTAATTTTTTTGTACAGTGTCACCAAAATGCCAAGGCGCTGATGTCATTTTATTTTGGTTAAACTGCACAAAAAATTATGAAGACAAGAGGAAAGGTTAAGAGTGGGCACCTCCTCCTCCGACTGTTCTCTTGATTTGTTCGATCAAGTTTTTATGTTTGATCGATTATCAAGATTGGGATAGCAATTTTTAAGGTCCCCCCGAGTTCGAAATGATATTTACCTTGGAGGTACATGGTTTGCAATTTTTTTATACTGTCATTAGTTAATAATGCTAGTTACCTTCAGACTTTTGTATTTGGTTTAATGCTCATGCACAGCTAGTATACCAGTGCTGAAACGTGTTACCTTTACATTTTGTATTGTTAATTCTTATAGAAATCTTCCAGTGCCAGAGTTTATTGAAATCTGTTCAGTAAAACCATTGTACTGTACCCTGTAATAAAATAACTACTCTACTATTGCACTAGCCACTGGATTAGTGTATATTTGTAGTATTCGGAATTTTGAATGGTCTTGCATTAGCGTATGGACATAAATAAAGGGTGGCAAGCTTTCCCAGATATGTGCTCAAGAAAACTACTACCTGTTTTTCTAAATACTAGTAGACGTTTGGGTACTTTAAACTAAACCGCAAAAACCTCTTATATTAAGGAACAGAGGGTGTAGAGTTCACTCAAATTATCCCGGTAAAGCTAGTCACACCTTTGTTAAACTTAATGTTCATTATGTTATCGGAGGAGGTCTGTAAGTTTGTCTCTAATGCCTGTCGACTACATACCTGACATCATGATGTAATGTTAAGTCATTTCCTTTTGTATGGTGTCACTGAATTGTCAAGGCGGTGATGGCATTTTATTTTAGTTGAAGTGCACAAAATATGCTTAAAAGAAGAGGAAAGGTCAGGAGTCGATCATTCTTTCAGAAAGAACTATATATGCCTTTCTGACATCAGCCTCTGTTGCCTTATTTATTCCTTCAAAAAGGTGGTTAGAAACAGTCTTGCTACCTTTTCCCATTAAGAAATTGGAATGCTTATATTTGTGAGTCTATGCTTCAACTAGTGCCACTTTCATAGTAATCACACTTTCAATATCTATGCAAACAGGGATGCTCGAGTTTAGTGGAACTGCACAAAAAGGCCAACTGGTTCAACATTAGGAGCATGTTTTCTCCCAAACCTTTATATCCAATTGGTGGCACTATGAGCTGTTCATTAAGAAGGTACATGGTTTGCTACTATCTTGCTACTCTTTTTGTACTGTCATTAGATAGTAATACTAGTGGTTTGCATGTGGATTTATTGGCAGGGTGGACCTACATTGGAGGTGCAGGACATGATTCAATGACTGGATGCTCAATTTCGGTTGTATCGATTTCACCTCTTCCATCACTGCGAACATGGATATCCTTGGTTTGATGAAGAATAGGCGCTATATTTCTGCTCTGAACAAGAAAATCAATTCAGTATGAAATTGTCCAGGGCAAAACATGACTGTATCAAATTGTCCAGTGCAAAACATGACAGATCTAAGCGGAAGAGACATGTTTAAACCGAAAATACAAGGTGGGTATATGTTTACTAGCTGCTTGATATTTGTGCAGACAGAGATGTCTGCCCGTTGCTATTTAGCAAACACACAAAGTGGCTGCAATTTTGGTTGAACTGCATAAGAGAATAGTATAGTCACTGCCTGCAGTGCCATTTGAAAATAGACACAGAAAGATTGGATAGTCACTTCATGGACTGCAGAAAAGTAATATTGTACTATTTATTGGCCAACACTAGGTGCTTCATTGCTTTGGTCTGATTATACAATGGGCATCATTTTGCCTAAGTTAAAGTTTGTATTCCGAAAATAGTCTCGCCGTGTGATCAAGAGAAGACCAAATCATATTGCAGTGGATGTTCCTCCATCATGTGTGGTTCATTCCCATGGTTCCAGCTGTTGATGAAACCACTTACGTTTGCAAGAGGAATTGTAGACTTCATAAAAAATTTTGTCATTCAGTCTGTACTGAATGTTGGCCAAGAGAAGCATCCATGTTAGTAGGAAGAACATATGTTTTTTCTAGATCTTTGCTTTTGGAGCTACATATTTGTATATGATCTGTGAATCATTGAGATGCATTAACATGTTGATCTTATGTATGGGAATCGTACTAGTTGGTTTTAGTTGTGGCTGATCTTTGCTTTTGGAGCTACATATTTGTATATGATCTGTGAATCATTGAGATGCATTAACAGTTCCTTTTATCTGTTCGCTCAGTGTTTACAAGTTACCAATCAATCACTACCTAGCCTACTAATGCGCTCCTGGCTGTTTTAGTTGCGACGCAAGATCTGAAGTGGCAGTTTTTTGAATAGAAATGCCTACCTCTGAAGAAACTGACAAGCTGCTCTGAAGAAAATGCCATGCGAATATAAAGAAACTGCTAGCAAAAACGTTCGCAAATGCCTTATCTCCCAGCTAAAGTTCATCAATTAATGCCCTCGGCTGCGACTCGTTGCATGCTGCTCCACGTACTGGCTGCGAGCGATTTTGAGTGCCCGCATGCAGCCGGCCGTAATTAAGGCAGCTAACTGATGCGAAAAAAGATGTGCTTTAATTGTTGCGGGCCTTTTAAATCCGTGGAATCATTATTGACAGGAGGGAGATGATTCGAGTGCACTCGTTTGACCGTAAGGCCGGCGTGCGACCCAACACAGACGGGACAGGACGGCACAGTCAGAATTTCAGTTTCTCTAGTTTTCCACGGCAAGCTGGAGTGCTAAGCCATGCCTGCTTCATTATGCATTGAATTCCGATGACCGTCGCGCTACCTTCCGCTTATAAGTACTGTTTCTCGGCCTTCTATGGTGGCACCGTGACCCAACTCGCCCTATCCTCATAAGCCCCCACCGGCCCGACGTTGCTCGCCACTTATCCTCGCTCTCGCCACGTCCGCCATGCCCCCGCCCGTCCGCGATAGGCGTGGCCGGAGGCGGTCATCGCCGAAACTAGTGTTCGGTTTTTCACCAGAAGGCAGACGGAGGGAGGAGGCATTCTATCGGTCTTTAGATGGCAATGCGGAGATCGAGGACTTGTTGGAGCGCGACCGCCTGGCGGAGGAGCAGGAGTTGTTGGAGCGCGACCGCTTGGCGGATAAGCAGCGTATCGCCGATTTGCGCCGCCAGCGGGACATGGAGCAGCAGCACACCGACGCTCTGAGTCGCGAGCAGAGCGCCCGCACGTGGGCCGACTACGTGGAGGCCGGCGCCCGGCAAATAGCCCTGGAGGCTGTTGGGCACGCACGCGTTCGCGACGCCGATTTTTACTACCAGCTCGTCAAGTGGGTTTCCCGCTTAGAAGCCGAAGTTTCGGCGGACCACGCCGGCATGGAAAGGGCCAACGCGCGCGAGCAACGCGCCCTATCGCACCTCTGGCAAGTCCGAGGTGAGGCGGAGGACGCCGGTGCCGGCGTTTAGCGTGTACCGCAGATGGCGGCCGGCATCGTCTAGTTAGCTAAGAGTAAGTTAGTACTTGTACGCTACTAGAGTATTAGTGGAAGTAGATAGTTAACTTGGCTATGATGGTTGTCAACGTGGAAGTTCAGTACTCTATATGTGGATCAGACCTGTTACTTTGCTCTGAATGTGGAACTTTCCGTTTGAACATATGGAATGGGCTGTTATTTTTTAAAATGGGTTGTATTTGTCCTCCACGGGTTTAGAGGCTGACTTGTGGGCCTACCAAGTTGACGCGTACACAACCAGGAGATGATTGTACGTGGAGAGGATGACAGCAGGGACCTGCCAAGGTCATGGCAGTACGCAAGCAAAGTGCCTCCTTATTTCAATCCAATAAAAAAATGACTCCTCGTAATGGATTTCTGACATCTGGGTCCCATGCCATTGTCAACGTAGACAATAAACGAGAGAGTTGCACAACGAGCGGCTGACATCAGGGACCCAGCAGCTCGCCCAATTATTTTTGTTTTGGGTTAATTTGATAAATGCCACTCCAAATCTGGTGTTTCGAAGAAATGCCATTGCAATTTCCAAACTTTGAAAAATGCCATTTCATGCCATCCCCAGTGGCATTTTTCGAAGTCTGGAGTGGCGTTTTTCAAAGTTTGCAAATTGCAGTGGCGTTTTCAAAAGTTTGCAAAAATTGCAGTGGTATGAATCACCATATTTGTTGTGGCATTTATCTAATTTGTTTTTGAGACGGAAGCAGGGTGTCAACTGGGCTGTGTGGGGCACTCTGGCATGTCTAGACAGCCTTCTCTTTTATGTTTACCACAGACCAGCCCAGTAGTTTTTTTTCTTTCTGAAAATGGCTAGCCCAGTTTTTTTGTGATTTTCCAAGTAAGTCGCTTTGTCAGGCCTATTGGGCTGCAAATCTTTCAAGATGAGGAGAGCTTCATTCGGCTGGACGAGAAAATGGCCTATCAGTAATGAGAAATGGGTTGTACATTTTTAAAACACATCAAACCAGCAATTACTTTCAAATTTCTTTTTTTCATTTCAAGATTTTAAATTGCATTAATTTTTATGCGTGGACAATTTGTTGGATTTTATATTGATATACATTTATTTTTAAAATCAGTTTGAATGTGACTCAAAACTTCGGGATTAAAAACAGTTCGGACCGCACCGAAATATGCAACATCTCGTATAATTTTTTAACCGTGGCCACAATATGGGCTGTAATGCTAACAAAAAGAATATGGGCTCCAAAAAAACCTTCAGAATTAGCAAATGGGCTGTAAATTATTAGAAATAATGGCAGATGGGTTGTATGCTGTTTTCCACAGATTTGAGGCTTTCCTAAAAAAAGGTTGACGCACAAGCAGTGACTGTTGGATGCCCATCCAACGGCCGTCGTGCTTCTTCAATCTCTGCTCTTCCTGCTCCAGCCGCTCAAACAAGCGTCGGCGGGACTGCCTGCTCCCTCCTCCCCGCGGCCGGCTGTGCTGACACGCAGGCTTCACCGCCCCACCGTACTCCCATCGCTGGCCTAGCCATCCCTCTACTCACCCACACCTGTTGTTATTCTCCGGCAACGGCAGACGAACTAGTAAACCCTCGTATAGTCATACTCCCCTCCGCGTGGGAAACAACTGCCGAGTCTTCCCTGCCTCTGGTCGCTCCCTTCCTAGGCCTCGCCGTCGTCCACTGCCCTGGTGCTCCCGGCGCGGCCTGGTCAACGTGGTCAACGACCGACATGCATCTGAAGTGGACTGTACGTGGAGAGGCTGACAGCTGGGTCCACGGCTGCATGGAAGTAAATGCCTCCTTATTACGCGCAAAATAATGATTCCTCCACCTGACATCTGGGACCCACCGAAAGGGCCTCTGTATTTCATGAAAAAAACGTTACCGCCGCTGACAGCTCGGACCCACCAGCTATATCTTCGCACGCAAGGAAGTGCGTCCTTATTATGCACAAAAAAATGAATACTCCCCCTGCTAGCTGGGACCCAGTATAGTGGTCGGCTGACTTGTTGGCCTACTAAGTTGACGGGGACGGAGGGCTTTGTCAACTTAGTCAATATGCACGATTCTAGCTCCAGTGACCGTATGATGTCCATCCAACGGCCGTAGTGCTTCTTCAACCTCTGGTCTTGTTGCTCCAGCCGCCCAAAGCAGCGCCGGTTGTGCCGCATGCTCCTGCCTCCCGTGGCCGGCTGTGCTGCCGCAGAGAACTCACCGCCCCCTACTATTCCCACCGCCGGCCAGTCCCTGCAGCGACGACAGCCTCACACCGCAGCCGAACCAGTGAACCCTCGTACTCCTCTCCGCGCGGGCTTCCACTGCCGCGTCTTCCCCGGCTCCGCGTCATCCCCTTCCTAGGCCTCGCCGTCGTCCACCGCCCTGGTGCTCTCGGTGCGGCGTGGTCAACGTGGTCAAGGAACGGCTTCCATCGGACGTGGACTGTACATGGAGAGGCTGACAGCTGGGTCCACAGCCGCAGCAAGGAAGTGCCTCCTTATTACACGGAAAATAATTATTCCTCCACCTGACAGCGGGGACCCACCGGACGGGCCACCGTACTTCGCAAAAAAAATGTTTCCCCCTGACTGCGAGGACCCACCAGCTACATCTTCGCACGCAAGGAAGTGCGTCCGGGCAAAAAAAATGATTCACCCCCTGACTACTGGGACCCACCAGCTACATCTTCGCAGGCAAGGAAGTGCCTGACAGTCGGGACCCACCCGGTCGAAGCGTACGTAGCATTGTCATTCTGGTCGCGAACGTGTACGTACATACTGGTCGATGTAGAGGCGCGCACGTTTCGTAGTAGAGGCGTGCACGTAGCATGTACACGTACGTACAGCGGCCAGTGTGCAAGAAAGAAAATACGGCCACGTACGTACATACGGGCAGGGTCTCGAACGCCTACTCGCGCATACGTACGGCTGGGGCTCGTGTACATGGCTGGGTCGGAACGGAGAAACAGCGTCGTCGTCGTGTTCATGGGGAGCCAACCGGCTGGGTCGGAACGGAATGCGTCGTCGTGTTCATCGGGAGGGCTTGGACGGAACAGCCGATGGAAACGAGGCCTGGCGTACCGCAGAATGGAGGAAACGGCCTTGTGTTCGACCGGCCACGTTTGAAACGGGATCCTGTTCATCGGGAGGGGTTTGGCGTACCGCAAAACGGAGGAAATGGACCTCCTACGGTCGAAACGGGGGTCCTGTTGATCGGGAGGGGTGTGGCGTACCGCAAAACGGAGGAAACGGACTTGTGTTGGAGCCCTACGGTCGAAACGGGGGTCCTGTTCATTGGGAGGGGTGTGGCGTACCGCAAAACGGGACTCCACGAGACACTGTTCATCTCCACCGTCGACCCCCTCCCGCCTCCACGGGCTACTGTTCATCCACCGTCGACCTCCTCCAGCCTCCACCTGCGACTGTTCATCCACGGGCTCCTGTTCATCCAGCCTCCACCACGCGCTACTCCACCGGCTACTGTTCAACTAGCCCTCTCCACGGGCTCCTGTTCAACCACCCCTCCACGGGCTACTGTTCATCCAGCCCTCCACCATCTACTGTTCATTCTGCCCTCCACGGGGTGGTCCTGTTCATCCTGCCCTCCACGGGGTCCTGTTCATCCAGCCCCAACCGGCTCGATCGATCGGGGTCCTGTTCATCCAGAGGCAACACCACGGGGTCCTGTTCATCCACCCCCACCGGGAACTGTTCATCCAAACCCTCCCAGCAACACTCACTGTTCATCCAGAGGCAGCATCGATCGGCTTCAGTTAGCAGCAGTAGCGAAGGAATCGCTCGATTGGGTTTAGTTAATAGCCATCGATCGATCGCTCGGGTTCAATAACGTGTAGCCTACAGTGCAATCACTCGGGTTCAGTTAGAGCCCAACGCCTCGCTCGGGTTCAGTTAGAGCCAACGCCTCGCACACACGCGCGTACGTGTACGAGAGAAACGCGCATCGCTTGGCCCCCGACCTCCCACCGTAACCGGGAACTCCCCGAAATTTTCCTCACCCTCGCTTCTACCACGGTTTTTTCCGTCATGGACGGCCCAAAGAATGTCATGCAGCTGCGTCTCCGGCCCGCCCAGGACGAAAAGCCCATTTTCTATCATGATTTTTTTTCATAGAAGTAGGAGCCCACCACATCTATGATGATACCGGGTTTTGTCACAATTATCGTCATAGAAGTGTCATATGTATGACAGAAAAAAAAATCGTTCGGCCCAAAATGTCATGGATGTGTCTTTTTTTTGTAGTGGTAGATGTTATATTCACGAGTAGAACACAAAGAGTTGTGGGCGATAATAGTCATACTGCTTACCAGCATGTCATACTTTGATTCGGCGGTATTGTTGGATGAAGCGGCCCAGACCGACATTACATGACTGCGTTCATGAAACTGGTTCTACCGCCGTGCTACGCACACAGGTGGCTAGTGGGTGTCTGTTTCTCCAACTTTAGTTGAATCGAGTTTGACTACGCCCGGTCCTTGTTTAAGGTTAAAACAGCACACTTGACAATAAATCATTGTGGTTTTGATGCGTAGGTAAGAACGGTTCTTGCTAAGCCCGTAGCAGCCACGTAAAACTTGCAACAACAAAGTAGAGGACGTCTAACTTGTTTTTGCAGGGCCTGTCTGTGATGTGATATGGTCAAGACGTGATGATATATAAATTGTTGTATGAGATGATCATGTTTTGTAAAAGTTATCGGCAACTGGCAGGAGCCATATGGTTGTCGCTTTATTGTATGAAATGCAATCGCCATGTAATTGCTTTACTTTACCACTAAGCGGTAGCGATAGTCGTAGAAGCAATAGTTGGCGAGACGACAACGATGCTTTGATGGAGATCAAGGTGTCAAGCCGGTGACGATGGTGATCATGACGGTGCTTTGGAGATGGAGATCAAAGGCACAAGATGATGATGGTCATATCATATCACTTATATTGATTGCATGTGATGTTTATCCTTTATGCATCTTATTTTGCTTAGTACGGCGGTAGCATTATAAGATGATCTCTCACTAAATTTCAAGGTACAAGTGTTCTCCCTGAGTATGCACCGTTGCGACAGTTCGTCGTGCCGAGACACCACGTGATGATCGGGTGTGATAAGCTCTATGTTCACATACAACGGGTGCAAGCCAGTTTTGCACACGCAGAATACTCGGGTTAAACTTGACGAACCTGGCATATGCAGATATGGCCTCGAAACACTGGAGACCGAAAGGTCGAGCGTGAATCATATAGAAGATATGATCAACATAGAGATGTTCACCATTGAAAACTACTCCATCTCACGTGATGATCGGACATGGTTTAGTTGATTTGGATCACGTGATCATTAGATGATTAGAGGGATGTCTATCTAAGTGGGAGTTCTTAAGTAATATGATTAATTGAACTTTAATTTATCATGAACTTAGTCCTGGTAGTATTTGCATAACTATGTTGTAGATCAATAGCTCGCGATGTAGCTCCCTGTTTATTTTTTATATGTTCCTAGAGAAAAATAAGTTGAAAGATGATAGTAGCAATGATGTGGACTTGATCCGTGATCTGAGGATTATCCTCATTACTGCACAGAAGAATTATGTCCTTGTTGCACCGCTAGGTGACAGAACTATTGCAGGAGCAGATGCAGACGTTATGAACGTTTGACAAGCTCGGTATGATGACTACTTGATAGTTTAGTGCACCATGCTTTACGGCTTAGAACCGAGACTTCAAAAATGTTTTGAACGCCACGGAGCATATAAGATGTTCCAAGAGTTGAAATTGGTATTTCATACTCATGCCTGTGTCGAGAGGTATGAGACCTCTGATAGTACTTTGCCTACAAGATGGAGGAGAATAGCTCAACCAGTGAGCATGTGCTCAGATTGTCTGGGTACCACAATTGCTTGAATCAAGTGGGAGTTAATCTTCCAGATAAGATAGTAATTGACAAAGTTCTCTAGTCACTATCACCAAGTTACTAGAACTTCGTGATGAACTACAATATGCAAGGGATGACGAAAGTAATTCCCGAGCTCTTCGCGATGCTAAAATCGGTGAAGGTAGAAATCAAGAAAAAGCATCAAGTGTTGATGGTTGACAAAATCACTAGTTTCAAGTAAAAGGGCAAAGGAAAGAAAGGGAACTTCAAGAAGAATGGCAAGCAAGTTGCCACTCCCGTGAAGAAGCCCAAAGCTAGACCTAAGCCTCAAACTGAGTGCTTCTACTGCGAAGGAAATGGTCACTGAAAGCGGAACTGCCCCAAATACTTGGCGGATAAGAAGGATGGCAAAGTGAACAAAAGTATATATGATATACATGTTATTGATGTGTAATTTACTAGTGTTCATAGTAGCCCCTGGGTATTTGATACTGGTTCAGTTGCTATGATTAGTAACTCGAAACAGGAGTTACAAAATGAACAAAGACTAGTTGAGGGCAAGGTGATGATGTGTGTTGGAAGTGATTCCAAGGTTAATAAGATCACCATCGCACACTCCCTTTACCTAAGGGATTAGTGTTGAACCTAAAATAAATGTTATTTGGTGTTAGCGTTGAGCATGAATATGATTGGATCATGTTTATTGCAATACGGTTATTCATTTAAGTCAAAGAATAATTGTTGTTCTATTTACATGAATAAAACCTTCTATGGTCATACACTTAATATAAATGATTTACTGAATCTCGATCGTAGTGATACACATATTCATAATATTGAAGCCAAAAGATGCAAAGTTAATAATGATAGTGCAACTTATATGTGGCACTGTCGTTTAGGTCATATTGGTGTAAAGCGCATGAAGAAACTCCATGCTGATGGACTTTTGGAATCACTTGATTATGAATCACTTGATGCTTGCGAACCATGCCTCATGGACAAGATGAGTAAGACTCCGTTCTCCGGAACAATGGAGCGAGCAACTAACTTATTGGAAATAATGCATACTGATGTATGCGTTTCGATGAGTGTTGAGGCTCACGGCGGGTATCGTTATTTTCTAACTTTCACAGATGATTTGAGCAGATATGGGTATATCTACTTGATGAAACATTTGAAAAGTTCAAAGAATTTCAGAGTGAAGTGGAAAATCATCGTAACAAGAAAATAAAGTTTCTACGATCTGAACGCGGAGACGAATATTTGAGTTGTGAGTTTGGTCTTCATTTAAAACACTATGGAATAGTTTCGCAACTCACGCCACCTGGAACACCACAGCGTAATGGTGTGTCCGAATATCGTAATCGTACTTTATTAGATAAGGTGCGATCTATGATGTCTCTTACCGATTTACCGTTATCGTTTTGGGGTTATGCATTAGAGACAGCTGCATTCACGTTAAATAGGGCACCATCTAAATCCGTTGAGATGACACCATATGAACTGTGGTTTAGCAAGAAACCTAAGCCGTCGTTTCTTAAAGTTTGGGGCTGCGATGCTTATGTGAAAAAGTTTCAACCTGATAAGCTCGAACCCAAATCGGAGAAATGTGTCTTCATAGGATACCCAAAGGAAACTGTTGGGTACACCTTCTATCACAGATCCGAAGGCAAGATATTCATTGCTAAGAATGGATCCTTTCTAAAGGAGTTTCTCTCGAAAGAAGTGAGTGGGAGGAAAGTAGAACTTGATAAGGTAATTGTACCTTCTCCCGAATTGGAAATTAGTTCATCATAGAAATTAGTTCCAGTGATGCCTACACCAACTAAGTGAGGAACCTAATGATAATGATCATGAAACTTCGGATCAAGTTACTACCGAACCTCGTTGGTTAAACAGAATATGTTCCGCACCAGAGTGGAACGGTAATCCTATTCTGGGAGTCATGTTACTAGACCATGACGAACTTACGAACTATGAGGAAGCGATGATGAGCCCAGATTCCGCAAAATGGTTTGAGGCCATGAAATCTGAGATGGGATCCATGTATGAGAACAAAGTATGAACTTTGATTGACTTGCCCGATGATTGGTGAGCCATTGAGAATAAATGGATCTTCAAGAGGAAGACGGACGCTGATAGTAGTGTTACTATATACAAAGCTCGAATTGTCGCAAAAGGTTTTCGACAAGTTCAAGGTGTTGACTACGATGAGATTTTCTCACTCGTATCGATGCTTAGAGTCTGTCCGAATCATGTTAGCAATTGCCGCATTTTATGAAATTTGGCAAATGGATGTCAAAACTGCATTCCTTAATGGATATCTCAAAGAAGAGTTGTATATGATGCAACCAGAAGGTTTTGTCGATCCTAAAGGTGCTAACAAAGTGTGCAAGCTCCAGCGATCCATTTATGGACTGGTGCAAGCATCTCGGAGTTGGAATATATGCTTTGATGAGTTGATCAAAGGATGTAGTTTTATACAGACTTGTGGTGAAGCCTGTGTTTACAAAAGGTGAGTGGGAGCACTACAGCCTTTCTAATAAGCATATGTGGATGACATATTGTTGATCAGAAATAATGTAGAATTCTCTGGAAAGCATAAAGGAGTATCTGAAAGGAGTTTTTCAAAGAAAGACCTCGGTGAAGCTGCTTACATATTGAGCATCAAGATCTATAGAGATAGATCAAGACGCTTGATAAGATATTTCAATGAATACATACCTTGACAATATTTTGAAGTAGTTCAAAATGGAACAGTCAAAGAAGGAGTTCTTGCCTGTGTTGCAAGATGTGAAGTTGAGTAAGATTCAAACCCGACCACGGCAGAAAATAGAAAGAGAATGAAAGTCATTCCCTATGCCTCAGTCATAGGTTCTATAAACTATGCTATGTTGTGTACCAGACCTATTGTGTACCTCGCCATGAGTTTGGCGAGATGGTACAATAGTGATCCAGGAGTGGATCACTGGACAGCGGTCAAAATTATCCTTAGTGGAATAAGGATATGTTTCTCGGTTATGGAGGTGATAAAGAGTTCGTCGTAAAGAGCTACGTCGATGCAAGCTTTGACACCGATATGGATGACTCTGAGTCTCAATCTAGATACATATTGAAAGTGGGAGCAATTAGCTAGAGTAGCTTCGTGTAGAGCATTGTAAACATAGAAATTTGCAAAATACATACGGCTCTGAATGTGGCAGATCCGTTGACTAAACTTATCTCACAAGCAAAACATGATCACACCTTAGTGCTCTTGGGTATTAATCACATAGTGATGTGAACTATATTATTGACTCTAGTAAACCCTTTGAGTGTTGGTCCCATGGCGATGTGAACTGTGGGTGTTAATCACATGGTGATGTGAACTATTGGTGTTAAATCACATGGCGATGTGAACTAGATTATTGACTCTAGTGCAAGTGGGAGACTGAAGGAAATATGCCCTAGAGGCAATAATAAAGTTATTATTTTATTTCCTTATATCATGATAAATGTTTATTAT
Source organism: Aegilops tauschii subsp. strangulata (assembly GCF_002575655.3). NCBI lineage: Eukaryota > Viridiplantae > Streptophyta > Magnoliopsida > Poales > Poaceae > Aegilops > Aegilops tauschii. The sequence continues at coordinate 76,471,454 of NC_053041.3, forward strand.
TCATGCTAGAATCGTATTAACCGGAAACTTGATACATGTGTGAATACATAGACAAAACAAAGTGTCCCTAGTATGCCTCTACTAGACTTGCTCGTTAATCAAAGATGGTTAAGTTTCCCGACCATGGACATGTGTTGTCATTTGATGAATGGGGTCACATCATTAGGAGAATGATGTGATGGACAAGACCCATCCGTTAGCTTAGCACTATGATCATTTAGTTTATTGCTATTGCTTTCTTCATGACTTATACATGTTCCTATGACTATGAGATTATGCAACTCCCGAATACCAGAGGAACACTTAGTGTGCTATCAAACGTCACAACGTAACTGGGTGATTATAAATATGCTCTACAGGTGTCTCCGATGGTGTTTGTTGAGTTGGCATAGATCAAGATTAAGATTTGTCACTCCGATTGTCGGAGAGGTATCTCTGGGCCCTCTCGGTAATGCACATCACTATAAGCCTTGCAAGCAATGTGACTAATGAGTTAGTTACGGGATGATACATTACGGAATGAGTAAAGAGACTTGCCGGTAACGAGATTGAACTAGGTATGGAGATACCGACGATCGAATCTCGGGCAAGTAACATACCGGTGACAAAGGGAACAACGTATGTTGTTATGCGGTTTGACCGATAAATATCTTCGTAGAATATGTGGGAGCCAATATGAGAATCTAGGTTCCACTATTGGTTATTAACCGGAGGTGAGTCTCGGTCATGTCTACATAGTTCTCGAACCCGTAGGGTCCGCACGCTTAACGTTCGATGACGATCGGTATTATGAGTTTATGTGTTTTGATGTAACGAAGGTTGTTCAGAGTCCCAGATGTGATCACGGACGTGACGAGGAGTCTCGAAATGGCCGAGACATAAAGATCGATATATTGGAAGGCTATGTTTGGACACCGGAAAGGTTTCAGATGAGTTCGGGCATTTTTCGGAGTACTAGGAGGTTACCGGAACCCCCCCCCCCCCCCGGGGAGTTAATGGTCCTACATGGGCTTTAGTGGAAGAGAGGAGAGGCGGCCAAGAGGTGGGGTGCCCCCCCCAAGCCCAATCCGAATTGGGAAGGGGGCCGGGCCCCCTTTCCTTCCTCTCCCCCTTCCCTTCCTTTCCCCTCCTAGTTGGACTAGGAAATTAAAGGGGGGAACCTACTCCTAGTAGGAGTAGGCGCGCCATAGGAGGCCGCCCCCCCCCCTCCTCCACTCCTTTATATACGGGGGAGGGGCACCCCATAGAGACACAAGTTGATTGTTTAGCCGTGTGCAGTTCCCCCCTCCATAGATTTCCACCTCGATCATATCGTCGTAGTGCTTAGGTGAAGCCCTGCGCCGGTAACTTCATCATCACCGTCGCCACGCCGTCGTGCTAACGGAACTCTCCCTCGGCCTCAACTGGATCAAGAGTACGAGGGACGTCATCGAGCTGAACGTGTGTTGAACACGGAGGTGCCGTACGTTCGGTGCTAGGATCGGTCGGATCGTGAAGACGTACGACTACATCAACCGCGTTGATAAACCGCTTCCGCTTTCGGTCTACGAGGGTACGTGGACACACTCCCCCCGCTCGTTGATATGCATCTCATAGATAGATCTTGCGTGATCGTAGGAAAATTATTGAAATACTGTGTTCCCCAACAATCTACTCTTCTCTTTATCGACGACAGTTGTTGTTCTGATGTGCTAGTCCTTGGGGGCCTTAGCATGACAACTTTCCAATTGCTTACTATAACAAATATTGCCTGAATCTAGTGCAGGAGGGACGATGACTGCAGCGCGCCTTCAACTAACTTCAGTGTTTGTCTTGTGGTTTTGCTGGTTTTGCTGGTCTTGTTTTACCATTGTCGAAATGTCTTGTGCACCGGGATTCCGAGTCTGATCGGAGGGTCCCGAGATGGAGGATTGTCTCCGCGGATCGTGAGCTTGTCATGGGCTAAGTTGGGACACCCCTGCAGGGTTTAATCTTTCGAGAGCCATGCCCACGGTTATGTGGCATATGGGAGTTTTTAATATCCGGTTGTAGTGAACTTGAAACAAACTCTTTAAAATACACCAATCGCGTGTGTAACCGTGATGGTCTCTTTTCGATGAGGTTCGGGAAGAGAACACGGTGGGGTTATGATTGAACATAAGTAGTTCAGGATCACTTCTTGATCATTACTAGTTTGCGACCGGTTACGTAGTTTCTCATCTTATTCTGATATTCGTAAGTTAGCCACCATACAAATGTTTAGTGCTTGCTGCAACTCCACCACTTAACCATGCCTACCCACTTAAGCTTTGTTAGTCTTGATACCGTGGGTGATATGATTGCTGAGTCCCCATGGCTCATAGAATACTACCAACACAGTTGCAGGTACCGATGAGTCTGATGCAGGTGATGCCACTGAGCTCAAGTGGAAATTCGACGAAGACCGTGGTCGTTACTATGTTTCCTTTCCGGACGATCAGTAGTGGTGCCCAGTAGGGTCGATCAGGACTTAGCTTGGGTGGTTGTCTTTTATTCGTTTGATTTCGTCCGTAGCCGGACTCTGTGTTCATCTTGAATGATTGTATTATCTTGATGCTATTTGAGTGACATTGTGGTGATTGTAAGCTAAAGCTCGTATTCTATCTATTCAGTACGTGAGATGCGCAAAGATACAACCACTCTTGCGACCATACCAATATGCGCTTATGCCCCAAGTCGTGCCTCAACACGTGTGGAGTATAGTTGCATATTGGGCGTTACAGGTAAACTACTCACGCTTCATCAGAAGGGCAATAGAGTTGATGTAGAAGCCCTCCGTGATCGAATCCCCCTCTGGCAGGGTGCCGGAAAAGGTCCCTAGATGGTATCTCATGGGTACAGAAGGTTGCGGCGGTGGAGAAGTGTTTCGTGGGCTCCTTTGGTGGTTTGGGGATATTTGGGAATATATAGGCGAAAGAATTAGGTCAGGAGGGTCACGAGGGACCCACAAGGGTGGGGGCGCGCCCTACCCCCTGGCCGCGCCCTCCGTCCTTGTGGTGGCCTTGTGGCTCCTCCGACTTCATCTCCAAGTCTCCTGGTTGTCTTCTGGTTCAAGAACAATCATCGCGAAGGTTTCATTCCGTTTGGACTCCGTTTGGTATTCGTTTTCTGCGAAACTCTAAAACAAGGGGAAAACAGGAGCTTGCACTGGGCTCTAGGTTAATGGGTTAGTCCCAAAAATAATATAAAATAGCATATTAATGCATATAAAACATCCAAAATAGATAATATAATAGCATGGAACAATCAAAAATTATAGATATGTTGGAGACGTATCAGTGGCCAGGGAGACTAGGGACCAGAGGAGGAAATCCTTCTCCCATCAAAAGAGAAGGCCAAGGAAGAAGAAGAAGAAGGAGGAGGGGGCTATCTCCCCCTCTCTCCCAGTGGCGCCGGAGTGCCGCCGGGGGAACCATCGTGACGGCGATCTACACCAACAGCTTCGCCGCAGTCATCACCAAGTTTCTCCCCCTCTATGCAGCGGTGTAACCTCTCTATTCCCGTTGCAATGTCTACTTAAACATGGTTTTTTATGCCACATATTATTATCCAATGATGTATTGCCATCCTATGATGTTTGAGTAGATCTTTTTTTTCCTACAGGTTAATTGTAGTATGGTATGATTTATATGAGTTGTATGTTAATATGGTGTTGTCCTATGGTGCTCTCCGTGTCGCGCAAGCTTGTGGGGTTACTGCTATAGGGTGTTGCAATATATTCATGATTCACTTATGATGGGTCGCGGAGGCGACATCAGCCTAAACCCGAGTAAGGGGGTTGTTGCGTATGGGAGTAAAGGGGGCTTGTTAATTAATGATATGGTTGGGTTTACCTTAATGAGCTTTAATAGTTGCGGATGCTTGTTAGAGTTCCAATCATAAGTGCATATGATCCAAGTACGAAAAGTATGTTAGCATTGAAGGAAATATGCCCTAGAGGCAATAATAAAGTTATTCTTTATTTCCTTATTTCATGATAAATGTTTATTATTCATGCTAGAATTGTATTAACCAGAAACATAATACATGTGTGAATACATAGACAAACATAGTGTCACTAGTATGCCTCTACTTGACTAGCTCGTTGATCAAAGATGGTTGAGTTTCCTAGCCATAGACATGAGTTGTCATTTGATTAACGGGATCACATCATTAGGAGAATGATGTGATTGACTTGACGATTCCGTTAACTTAGCACTTGATCGTTTAGTATGTTGCTATTGCTTTCTTCATGACTTATACATGTTCCTATGACTATGAGATTATGCAACTCCCGTTTACCGGAGGAACACTTTATGTGCTACCAAACGTCACAGCGTAACTGGGTGATTATAAAGGTGCTCTACAGGTGTCTCCAAAGGTACTTGTTGGGTTGGCATATTTCGAGATTAGGATTTGTCACTCCAATTGTCGGAGAGGTATCTCTCGGCCCACTCGGTAATGCACATCACTATAAGCCTTGCAAGCATTGCAACTAATGAGTTAGTTGCGGGATGATGTATTACAGAACGAGTAAAGAGACTTGCCGGTAACGAGATTGAACTAGGTATTGAGATACCGACGATCGAATCTCGGGCAAGTAACATACCGATGACAAAGGGAACAACGTATGTTGTTATGCGGTTTGACCGATAAAGATGTTCATAGAATATGTGGGAGCCAATATGAGCATCCAGGTTCCGCTATTGGTTATTGACCGGAGACGTGTCTCGGTCATGTCTACATAGTTCTCGAACCCGTAGGGTCCGCACGCTTAAAGTTTGATGACGGTTATATTATGAGTTTATCGTTTTGATTATAGAAGATAGTTCAGAGTCCCGGATGTGATCACGGACATGACGAGGAGTCTCGAAATGGTCGAGACATGAAGATCGATATATTGGACAACTATATTCGGACACCGGAATGGTTCCGGGGGTTATCAGATATATACCGGAGTACTGGGGGTTACCGGAACCCCCGCGGGGGCTTAATGGGCCAACATGGGCCTTAGTGGAGAAGAGGAGGGGCGGCCGGGGCAGGCCGCGCGCCCCCTCCTCCTCTAGTCTGAATTGGACAAGGGGGGCGGCGCCCCCCTTTCCTTCCTCTCTCCCTCCCTTCCCCCTTCTCCGAATCCAACAAGGAAGGGAGGGAGTCCTACTCCTGGTGGGAGTAGGACTCCTCCTGGCGCGCCTCCTCCTGGTCGGCCGCCTCTCCCCCCTTGCTCCTTTATATACGGGGGCAGGGGCACCTCATAGACACAACAATTGATATGTTGATCTCTTAGCCGTGTGCGGTGCCCCCCTCCACCATAATCCACCTTGATAATATCGTAGCGGTGCTTAGGCGAAGCCCTGCATCGGTAGAACATCATCATCGTCACCACGCCGTCGTGCTGACGGAACTCTCCCTCAAAGCTCGGCTGGATCGGAGTTCGAGGGACGTCATCGAGCTGAACGTGTGCTGAACTCGGAGGTGCCGTGCGTTCGGTACTTGATCGGCCGGATCGTGAAGACGTACGACTACATCAACCGCGTTGTACTAACGCTTCCGCTTTCGGTCTACGAAGGTACGTGGACTACACTCTCCCCTCTCGTTGATATGCATCACCATGATCCTGTGTGTGCATAGGAAATTTTTTGAAATTGCTACGTTCCCCAACAAGCATATGTCTGCCACTCATTGCATATGATAAGTATCTATCATGTTGTATTCAATTGCCTATGGACAATCTTTCTCATTTTTACAAAAGCTCTCTACTAAACAAATTAACCTTTATTATTCCCGCAAAGTACTCTTAGTTTTACACCTACGAATGAGTTTATTACTTCTTTCTAGATAAAGCAAACCTTGGTGTGCATAGAGTTGTATCGATGGTTGATAGAACTTGGACAGAATATAAATTATACCTTTAGCTCCTCATTGGGTTCGACCCTCTTACTCTTAGTTTTCTGCCAATGCAGAGGCCGGCAGAGGACGTCTGTCACTCCCCCGTTCACGCACGGGCACTGGCGGCACCGGAGCTGCCCACAACTTGTTCGACAGAATGACATAGCAAGACTCGGTATGTTCTTTTTGCTCCTCTCGGATCAACTTTGCATATGCCATGATCGATGTTCTGCATAGACTGTTAGTTCATTTTGGACATGATCAATGTTTTGAAATCATGATAATTTTAGGAGTTTATCATGTCAAACATTATCAATGATAATCATGAACCGGCTCAAATGGACTATGAGTTGAGGAATCCAACTTGTCCTATGTTTGAAGTTGGGGCGACTTCAAACCTCAATCGAAAAAAGAAGCCAAAGCGACAAAGGCAAGAGGTCTGGCATTCTCAACTTTTGAGTTTATCTTGTTGGTTAAATCTTGGTTGGCCACATCATTGGAACCCATATGTGGCATGGAGCAAAAGGGCAATAGGTATTGGGAGAAGACTTGGAAGCATTATCATGAACACAAGCAATATGTGGAGCCGCATCCTATCGTAACCAACCGCAATATGGCATCTCTCCAATATCGATGGGGACTCATTCAAGGCAAAGTGAACAAGTATGTCGGCTACTATGCACAGGTGCTTGGACTCCCTCAAAGTTGAATGGGAGTGTTAACTCATGTAAGCTAAAGTACTTCATTTTGTCATCATTTGAATTGTTTGTTTTTTGTTGCATTCTAATTGTTATACATACATTGTTTGCTAGATGGTGGTGGCAGCCACTATGTATCAAGAAACGGAGAAGAGGTCATTCGATATTAGTCATTGCTGGGTGCTATTGAATGGCAAACCAAAGTGGACACAACTTGTGGCAAATCTAAAGGCCGGAAACAGGAAGAATGATGGCTCAAACTCCCAACAATTCAATTGCGTTAGAAGAAGAAGAGGAAGAAGTTGTAGGGGAGAATGGAAGAGCCACCGTGCCAAAGGATAAATGGCAAGTGATGAGAAACAAGTGGGAGAAGGTGAGGGCCTCCCGTGATGCCGCGGCTACAAAAATGTCCTCCATATGGACATGCATTTTTTTCATAAGGGAGAACAAGGAAGAAGAGAGGTAGAAGCTCATGTTGGATCCGCAAAAAGAGAGGATGGATTGGCACCGGGAGAGGGCGAGTAAGAATTACAAATTGAGAGCCAGAAGATTGAGTTGCATAAGAGAGAAGCAGCGATCAAATGGGAGCTCGAGAAGGCCCGAACATTTGGAGAAATTGAGTTTGAAAATAAGAGGTTGCAACTTGCTCGAGACGCGGAGGATGCCAAGATAATGTTGATGGGTGAAAGTGTCTTAGACGAGCATGCAAAGAAGTGGCTTGCGGGGATGAAAAAGGAGATCAATGAATGTAGGGATTATGATGCAAGGATGGCCGCGGAGTAGCTGGCATGGACGGTGTCCGGCTAGTGATCTAGCCAGCGAGTGATCTGTCGCGCTCGGGCTTGAATTTCATTTTGACTTGTCTGGATTGTTGAACTACGATTTATTTTGATTTGTCACATTTGGTGAACTGTTGAATTGTGATGAATTATTCTCTATGGTGGATGTGCATGGATTGCATGAATTTAAGGATTCATATTTGAGGTGTGTGACTGCCCGACAGGCCAAACGAGACGCCGTCTGGCCCTGTCCGCGATCGCGCCCATGGGCGTCTAGGGGGCGGATTTTGCCAAAGTCTGGCTGTAAGAGCAACTCCAATGGGGCGACCCATTTCATCCGCCGCCGTCCGTTTGGGTCGGCGCGGACAAAAGAGGAGGCCCAATGCGCCGACCCAAACCCAAATCGAGTCCGCTTCGCATCCGCGCCGACGCATTTGCGGCCCAAATTTGCGCCCCAAATGCGTTGGCGCGGACGCGGAACGGACGCCACGCGCGCCTTCTTGGTGTCCGCCGCGTCCCCACCTGGCGGTCGTCTAACTGCTCGCGGCCTACCTGGTCAGCTTAATTTATGACCTAGGACCCACGCGTCAGCGACGGCAGTCGTCCTTTTTTGAGCCGACCGTGCGGCGGGGCCATCCTCATCCGCTTCCAGCCAACCACACTCGCTCCCCCGTCGCCGGCAAACCCTAGCCACCCTAGCCGTGCCAGATGGGGCTCTTCTCCGGCGCCGGCAGCAGCAAGGCCAAGGGCAAGTCCCCCGCCATTCCATTTCCCTCGGAGTTCCTCCCGCCTTCGCCGGCGCCAGCTCGCCGGCCGAGGCAGCGCGTCAACGTGCCAGTGCACCAGGCGGAGTGGCACTGGCAGCACCGCGTGCCTCTCCCATACCCCGACGCCACCCTGCCGCACGACTGGCACCTGGATCCGGAGAGGATCCCAGTGCTGGCGGCGCGCGGTCGGCTAGGGCGCACGCGGAGGAGGTGCAGCGCCGACGGGCGCTCCAGACGCCGGAGCAGCGCCGCGACCCTGCCTACGCAACCGACTCGCCCAACTGGGCTCGCTGGTTCGCCTTCGAGCACGAGGAGGCAAGGCGACGCGGCGTTCGCGAAGTCGACCGCACTGTGCCACCGCCCCGCTCGTCGTCCGCGGGGAGGACCAGGCGGCGGAGGCCGCCTACTAGGCAGCCCTTGCGGCGGTCTACCGGGAGAGCGAGGAGAACGAGCGGCGCAGGGCGGCGCGTACGAGGCAACCATGGCGACGACGACGCCTAGGGCAGCGCGCCGCCTCGTAGTTTAGTTTGTTTTTAATTTTCTTAAATGCAAATGTGGACGCGTGGACTCTCGCCGGCCTTCGTGGTCGGCTTTAATGTTTAATTAATGTTGTTTTTATTTTAAATATCCATGCATTCTTTTTTTTCTCGCGCCGTCAAAATGGGTCGGGCCAACCACGAAAACGAATGTTGGTGTCCGGCTGGCCAACCCAAACGGACAAAATCGCCGTCCGTTTGGATCGGCCCGTTGAAGTTGCTCTAAATGCTCTTAAGCTCGAATGCACACAACTTCATCTCATTTGTGGCGGCGGGCAATGGCGCGCCCCAACCACCAGTGCAGTTCGTACGCGAAGCACATTGTCCTTCCTAGGAAATTAAATCACCATGTGATGGGAGGGGACCAATCACATTGCCGGCCCATAAACAGGCACTCTTTCGGTGATCACTATTGTCATCCAATCCATTCAGCCACGATCCAGCACGCCACTCGCCAGCCCATGAGACACACTGCTGTAGAGCCACCGCTACCCATGCATACACGAGCGAGCCACACCGATGGAGTGATGGTGACGACGAGGCGGATGGGTTAGTACGCGATGGAGCCGACACGTATGCGCAGTCAAAATGTTGGGAGCATCTTCAGTTCGTTCTGTGTCGTCCTCTCTGTTTGATTTAACAATAGAAAGGTGTGGCTGCTCCCGGGCTTACCCACACCTCTTATCTGCATCATTCACTTCCATTGAGATATATGCAAGATATTTGCTGATGCGTCCTTTCAAATTAGGTATTTGTCTCTCATTAATTTTTTATATTTAATTGGAGGAGAGAGAAGAGGAGAAAGAAAAGAAGTGGGTTGTAGAATTACAGCCCGCTACAGCATGGGTTCCAACACTCTTTGTGAGACAAAAAGTAGGCCACATATTAAAGGTGTAGTATAGGTTGGCTATAGTTGATGGCAACTTTTATATAGCCGGCTATTGGCTATACTAACCATGCTCTAATAAGGCTCATGAATTATGTCTTGAGTTAAATTTTCTCAAGTTTGATCAAAGTTTATTAAGAAAACATTAACATCTACAACTTCATATCAACAAAATATGATTCATGATGGATCTTGTGATTATTATTTGATGCCACATATGTTGATTATTTTTCTCGATGCATTTGATTGTCTACTAAACTTAGGCAGGGAGTAAGTTTTTGGTAAAAATTATGCATGTCATCAACCAAAAAAGCACCATAAAATTACTCCAACAGAGCGAGTCTAAGTTGCCCAATAAGAGATGTGAGAGTATATATTCCCTCCATTCCAGTGAATAGGACACACACGTATTTTGAGATTTATTTAAATTATGTGGTTTAAAAATGTACCATTGAAAACTTCTTTTGAATACGGATTCGACGGTATAAATTTTGTCGAACATAACCCACATTTTATTGCTGAAATTCAAACTTGATTCTCGAAACACATGTGTGCCTTATTCACGGGAATGGAGGTAGTATGCTCACCCTTTCTTTGCGCTTTGGAGCTTTTGCAGTGAGTGTTAGTTCATATTGACAACTTCAATCTCTCCTCATTTACATTCCGCAGTATCATACTCTACATGGCAATTTTTAACAACTATTCAAAATGTTCTTGACATATGTTGCTCGCCTTCCTTCATCAATTCATATTTTGAAATACCTGACTAAAGCATGAATTCAATATAGGTCTCGAGGTCAAGACCCAGCCAATGCATTTTTACAAATAATATGAATGGCCTACATCGATCCCTCATCTAAGGTCAGGAGGAGTCTAGACGTGATGGGGGTGATGAAATATAATGTTCGTCGGAGTAACCAATTAGCGCGTGAATTCAAGAATGTTCGAGGACCGTGTCAGCAATGCAGATGAGAGGCTATAAGGTGAGAATATGCACGAAGTATTTTCTTCAAAATCTCCACATAAAAGGAACAAAAAACCACCACGTGGCAGAGGCACCATCATTCCTTGGCCCTTTTAAGCCTCCGTGTCACTGTGAGTCGATAATGGCACATTCCAAACTGCCATTAATTTCTACAGTACTTTGTCCCATAAGGGCATGGGCTATGGAGGCAGGAGGAATCTACTGCTCATGCTGGTCACGTAGACAACATATTCGTGCGCAGCTACTATCTTTTGTGGGTCTGTTCTATCTCTTTCTTCTTCTTCTGTGTTCACGTTCCGTCTCTCCCATGAAGCTACCCGCGTGGGATACAATAACTAGAACTATCATCTATGCTAACTAGACAATTTTGATCAGATGACATAAAATTAAATGAAAAAAGAGAGTGTTCAGTGTCATATTGTGACACCGTATCATAACAAACACTAGCATACTATCATGTATCAGGCACTATGGATGTGCGTAGTATCATATGCTCCCTTCGTATCATAATATAAGAGCGTCTTTGAAGGGGATACGAGTCAATGTGCGAGCGCAGGTGGCCAGCGGGCAGTAGTACAGGGCTATGCGTTGGCCATGCACTGAGAATACTATTCATGATTGATCGACACGGAAAATACGGAAAAGACAGCAGGTAGGTGATGGAATCTATTTAAAGTGGCAAGAGTGAAGCGCCGCCACAAGCATGCGAGCGCCGGCTCTATATAGACGGGCATGTGCATACCGCATACACCCCCAGGCCTCAGAAGAGAGAGCGAAGAGTGCAATTCCCTCCTGCTCCAGCACCATGCAGCAGCCTGCTACCAACATCGCTCCCCACACCCAACACCCACCACCTTCTTTGGCCCATGCTGCAGGGGCTAGATCCAGAGCTACATATTCTCTCCCCGGACACCCCGTGTTGCTCTCTCGCCATTCGTATCGGTCCCGCCATGTGGAGGCTCTAGCCGTTCATGCCACTTGCTCCCAAGGAATCTCCAACGGCAACGTCGGCCAAGATATACAACTAAGGTTCTTCTGAATTAAACTAGTTTTACATTCATTGTAGAACATTTGGATCTGGTCCAATATATTTGCGGTTTGTTCTGCAACTCACTTATTAGGACGGACAAGTTCTTCGAGCTGGAGATGACCGTCCATGACAGCGAGCTTGACCAGTATGGAGTCGTTCACAATGCCATGTATGTTGTTTACATCCACAAAGGTTGGCACCAAAATGATATCTATCTACCGCAGAGCTCGGGTCATTTACCTTTTATTATGGACATGCACAGTGTTGGTTCTTACTTTTGTTTTGGACAGGAGGTTAAACCCTCCATCGTCTCCGTATCAATTATTGATGCACACAACTACTATATCTTAATTTCCACTTTAAAATTACATGAAGCTCGAGAGGAGATGGCTGCGAGCATTGGCTTCAGCATGACCTCCATAGCACGCAGCGGCAACGCGATGGCGGTCTTGGAACTGAACATCAAGTACTTCAAGCCTCTACTGGTATGTCACGTCCGAAACCTTTAATAAGGCTTGGAATCTCAAGGTTTTTAGTATTTTCAAACCCGGAAACCTCAAGCTTTATAGAGCATTAATCATTCTCTCTTCCTATACTGATTGATGCCCAGCGAGGTGCGAAGTTTGTTGTCAAGGTGAGGCTTGTCCAGATAAAGGGCACAAGGATACTCGTCGATCACATCATCGAGACGCTGCCAAACCGTGAGGTACGCGCACAAACGATCACGATTACCACCCCTTGTACTGATCAATCATCCCACAAGCACGCGCCCGTTGATCTCCTCTGATGCATGGCATGGCAGCTTGTTTTGGAAGCGACGGCGACCGTCGTCTGCCTCAACAAGGACTACCGTCCCACCCGCGTCTTCCCGGAGATGTCGTTCAAGCTGCAGCGCTTCTTCTCGTCCCAGGATGACGAGGATGCAGACCAGCTTACCAGTTATAAAGTGTTGTCGTAAATTTCCTGTGCATGGTATTGTAGACACAAGATGTTCATCCTTGAACCTGTTAAAAATTTGTGAACGATGCTTTATAGCCTGTATAAATTACTCTACCTGATGTTGCTAAGATAGTGGCTTCAGACTATCTGATGTACTACTTTATAAAGTTTTTGTGAATAATTAATAAAATGGCTGCATGCATTGTCCAGATGAATAGGCCAGAGGTAATCCTCCTTTTGTAAAAAGTAAAAAATACTCTACCATAATATTCTTAATAAAAGTTTGGACGACTGGGCATGACCAGTAAATAAAAAATACAAAACGAAATATGTATTTGGCAATCATGTGCCCGATTGCAAAAGTGCCAACCGACCTGATCTCCGTCCGATCCGGCCTCACACGCTTCGGTCGCTCGATATGCCTCCTGCGCAATCCCGTCGTTAGTTCCTTTTTTCCACTTTTCTCTCCAGGTGCGGTCTTGCTCGCTCCGCCTTTGCGCCTATGGCTTTTTCCTCCTTCCTCCTGTCGGCGTCGTGAGCTGCGCCAGGCCATCGGCCGGTATCCCCCGGCGTGACCTCCCCGATTGATGCTCCGCGGTGGCGCGATGGGAGACGTTGCGGGGTCGGCGCCCCAGCGCCTGCTGCAGCCGCATGCCGCCGCCTTCCGCACCTCCCAGGCAATCGTCGTCGTCGCCGTCGGCACCCACTTCGTCGGTACACCCGCATCCCCCCTCTCTCGCGTCTCTTTCTGGGTGCCACGACGGAGCTAACTCGGAGGGCGGGTTCAGTGATCCGGTCCCTGCTGTTGATCTGGGTATGACGGCGCCTGAATCGGATTACTGAATGTGGCAACAGAACCTTTACATGTGTATACATAGGTTGAATGAACTAACAGAAACTGAGAATTGTCACATTAGTATTGATCTGATTACTGGTCCTAGCATTATTAGCTCAACAGTCTCTTGCGCCTAAGATGACGGAGTGGGATTTTGATAGTAAGTTGTTAGCTGGATGTAATTCTATCATGTGTAGACAGAAGTATAAATTTCAAAGTCCAACCAACCTTTTGCCTATTTTTCTTACTGGGCTAAATGCCATTTTCTATCTCAACGTTGGTTCTTATTTTTGTTCACCTCCATGCTGAAGCACTCAAGGCTGGGGTGATTAAGGAGGCTCAAACAATACCGTCATTCAGTAGGACAGGATGATCCAACTATTGAAGGAGAAGGATTGTGATGGCTGAAACATAAAAAAAATAAAAATCAAACAATACTATAGTCATTCAGTAACCTTCTCCTTGAATTAATGGCAAAAGCAGCATATAAGGTCTTTAGTCTGAAGGAAGAAACGAGATGGTGTAACCTAATCTAACGTGGATAGCTACTAGTACTATTCTAATTGCAACTTTATCCTTGTATGCCTCGAGAAGAAAAAGGAGAGAAAATGTTATGGAGTTGAACTCCTGTCATTACTGAATGTGGCAACACAACATTTACATGTGTATATATAGGTCGAATCAACACAGCCTTATGACCTTTGACATTGTTATTCATATGATAATCTGTCATGACATTATTAGGCCAATAGTCTCTCTCTTTCATGTTGAGTCAAGAGGCCAGCTTTGCTGACTAGTATGATCCATGCATGGATCCACACTAGTCATTCTTGATTGCACCTAGGACACCTTTTGGGCCTTAAAGAGTTATTGACTCAGAAAAAATGTTATTGCAAACAAATCCCTAGTAATTTCTAGTAATAGCACGGTAATATACGCAATGCACATTTGATAACTTACACAAAAACACTACGGTAACTTTAACCTGGGGAACAAGGTTGTTAGAAACATACCCAGGGTAAATTCTGTGTAAGTAGCATGGTAATATCTCCACCACAAACCTGATAACTTAGGTACAAACAGCATGGTAATTTTAACCATGGGAAAAAATTGTTGAAAAGATTTCCCCGGTAATTACTGACTCTTTTAATCGCTACAGTGGTCCTTCCTGATTGAAACTGATTGCATTGTTCCTATATGGTGGATGGATTTTTTTTGCAAATACAAAATAGATCGCTCCCAACCAACCCCTACCCTTTTACTCGCATGCATACCTTGGTAAAACAGGAAACACTGACTTGATAACTTGGGTGCAAACACCATGGTAACTTTGTCCAAAGAGGAGAAAATTGTTGAAAAAATATATCCCGATAACTTATAATAGAACGTTAATATAAGAATCATATACCCGATAACTTACGTAAAAACACCACGGTAATTTTGACTAAAGGGCAAAAAAGTTGTCGAAAAACATACCCGCGATAACTTAAGTGAAAATAGCATAGTTATATATGAACCGCAAAACCCGATAACTTGCGTACAAACACCGTGATAAGTTTGATTCGAGTGGATGAAGTTGTTGAAAATATACCTCAGGAACTCATGTGTAAATAGCACGGTAATAGTCTTGATTTGGGGAAGAGTAGTAAATAGCATAGAAATTACACACCACAACCTTGATAATTTAGGTCCAAACACCGCGGTAAATTTGATCTGGAGAAAAAAATTGTTGAAAAGATACCCCCGGTAACTTCTGTGTAAATAGCATAGTAATATACTCATCGCATACCTGATAACTTACATACGAATACCATGGTAATATTTGACTCGGTGGGGAAATTGTTGAAAACATACCCCGTAAATTTTGTGTAAATAGCATGGTTACATATGCATCACAGACTTCACGTACAATCACCATGGTAATCTTGATCAAGCGAAAAAAAATGTTAGAAACAACCCCCCCCCCCCCCCCCCGGTAACTTATATGAAAACATCATGGTAATATACGAACCGCAGACCTAAAAACAACATGGTAATATAAGAACCGCAGGCCTGATAACTTATATGAATAAAGCATGGTAATATATGAACTGCAGGGTCGGTGAATCATTTTTATGCCTTCGATAACTTATGTGGAAATAGCACTGTAACTTGCATATAATGGGCACGGTAACTTATGTAGCCTAGGCGTGATAAATTTTGGCTGAAAAAAAGTCATCGGAACATGCCAACATGGAATCTAGTTTCGAAGATCTCGTCGCGACGAATCTTTTATGTAAAAACAGTTTTTACATCGGACCGACGGTTTAAGCTACAAAACATTTAAAAAAATTAGAATAAAGAGAATCTAAAATGACATCAACTTTTTTGTCCTCTAGTGTATGCATATAATTAGAAGAAGAAATGCACGTGAAAGGAGAAAGAATGCTAATGTATGCATGTATTTAAAGTGAAGGAAGTAGAGGTGTGGCAGTTTTGCTTATATGGCACACATGTGCCAAATATCACAGTCCAATACAAAATTCAAACAGATCTGAATTTTTTTAGGCATTCAAGATGCTCATGTGCGCGAGGTTGGATGTCTAAATTTTTCATATTTTTTGCTTTTTTCACGATTTTTTTGAATGTACTGTTCACTGGGTTTTTGAATTATCGCCAGTGATTCAGCTAAGCTTCAGTGGTTGTCTTGTGTGCTTGTGTTTGATAGTAAACCTGAGCATATGTCAGGTCTTTAAAATATCAGCGGAAGCCTTGCTGGAAGCCCAAACTATCCTCTTTTCTAAAGCATGGGCCCGGCCCAAAGTTAAGCCGAAAGCCCGATCTGAGCTGCGATTTTCAATACCTTACACTGCAACTCCTATCCAAAGCCCAAAAACCCAGCCTAAGATCTTGAAAGAGAAGCTCAGCCCGACCTACCTTACTGGCTAGAAAACAAGGCCCGAGCCCGGCCAGAATGCCAAGCCAGACCCAGGCACCCAGCACGACCCATCCATGCCCAGGTCTATTTGAGAGGGTGTGAAGCATTTCTCAGTAAGAGGGGGCAGTTGTGAGTGATTCAACTCTAACATCGAATGCCTGCTGAATGGTTTTTAGTGCCAGTCTTGTCATGATGATAGATACCACTCCCTCCGTTTCTAAATATAAGGCCTCCTTTGGTTCATAGGATAGGAAAGTCATAGGAATAGGAAAGTCACAGGAAATGAGATGACATGTATCTGAAATCCTATGAATAGGAATAGAAAAGAAGATGCCCTTGGGTTAAAAAAATGAGACCAACCCAAAGGCTAACCCTCGTTCGCATTTTTTTATAGGAGAAACTCCGCGAGCACCACTCGTCCAAGCCGGGACTTGAACTCAGGTGGGCTAGCAGCAACCTCAGCTACCCAGACCCTTAGGTTCACATTATAGGATTTTTTCCATTGAGTCTAGACTAATGTTTATTTTCCTACGAAATGTAGAGGATATGAAGAATTTCTTCATAGAAATAGGATTCTATTCCTACAAACCAAAGGGCTCTAAAGAAATCTTTCCTATACAAATCCTATCTTATGGGATTCCTACAAAATTCCTACAAACCAATGAAGGCTAAGTATTTTTAGATATTTCAATACAAACTACATGCGGACATATATAGACATATTTTAGAATGTAGATTCACTTATTTTGCTTCTTTGTTGGAATCTCTAAAAAGATTTATATTTAGGAACAGATGTAGTAGTACAATGCTTTATATCCAGTGTACGGCCAAAAACAAATACTACGTATGTGCATTGCAATATAAACACGGTTGTTAACGACGAAAGCAAGCTGCTTTTCACAGGAGAAATACATCAAAGCGTGCAAAACTGAAACCAATCGCATGAAACCTCATTTATAAAGTCATTGGATTCAGCATAAAAACTGCCAAGCTACTACAAATGATGTGCAAGCGAATAGCTAGCCGAGAAAAGATTCTAGCAAACACGTATGCTCAAAGTCGTATCCCAGGCAGAGGTGCGATGGGCCTAAGGCCCTTACTGATCAGTTTGATGAGCTGCAGTTACCTTGCCAATACTATGAGCTCCCATTTAGCCTTGCTGATGTTGCTAAAAAAAAAGACCTGCTGACCGTTGCGGATTTGAAGTCCCCTCCCATTTGTTGTAGCAAGGAAATCTTCAGGACGTACTCTGTTCAGCTTCAGAAACTCTTATGGGCAGCTTCAGAAACTCCAGACGATTTGAAGTCCCCTCCCATTTGTTGGAGCAATAAATAGATAGCAAAAGAAATATTAAGACGAGAACTGAAAGATGGCACTGTCTTCTCTTCGGGCACCAAGTAGATGGATTCCTCTGAAGGCATCAAGCATAGGTTACTGTGTATTCTTTTTTGTGGAGGCAAGCATATCTCTTTTCCAAAAGCTGGTTTATGTTTTATCACCTGGAAAACTGCAGCAAACAAACAAATGAAATCGACAATCTCTCTCTTCTAAATATCTGTGTTCGATGTGTGGGACCGGTACTCCTCGACCAGCTTGCGAAAGAGAGATCCCTCAGTTTCCATGAGCTTTGTAGGTTTGTCAAACTCCACTACTTTCCCTGAAAGTGGTCATATAAAACTCATTAGTATGGGAAGATCCGCAGCACATTTGGCATTCCAAAAAGCATTCTATTTCTTATAAGTTGCCGGCAGGAGAAACGTACCGTCGCTCATTGCAAGTACCATATCACAGTCCATGACTGTTGGTATACGGTGGGCCACTGTAATAACGGTGCAATGTCTGAATTCTGTCCGGATAGTTTTCTGAAGGAGAGCGTCTGTTGCATTGTCTATAGAGGCTGTGGCTTCATCAAGAACTAAGATACGGCACCTTCTCAGAAGCGCGCGTCCCAGACAGAAGAGCTGCCTTTGGCCCATGCTCCAGTTCGACCCGTCTTCCACAACTATTATGACCAGATCTTGATCAGTACTATGAATGAGATAGTTCCAAACATCATGCTAGAAAAAGGATATAGCTAATACGCCTAGGACTATTAACAGCTTGACATATTTGAATTTCTGAGATGATTAGAGCAGAGTTTTCTGTTTACCCAATTTTTTAGTTTTAGAAAATGAACTCCAGAAACCAAAGTATATATGAAGTGATGTTTCCTACCATGTGAATCCAATCCCTGTTCCTTATCCTGGACAGCTTCAAGAAGTTGACATTTGTCAAGAACCTGCAGCATAGTAACAAATGGAGTAACCACTTCAGCGATTTCTTTTGAAATGTACATATACTATAATAAAACAAGAAACGGGGCTCGGTTGGTGGGAGGTATGGCTGTACACTCCTACCAAGATCACTCTTACCTCCCATATTTGTTGATCTGAGAATTGCCCAAGAGGATCAAGATTGTATCTTATTGTACCCTGGAAAAGTGTTGGATCTTGTGGAATGATACCCAAACGAGAACGCAGGTCATGTAAGCCTATCGTACTGATATCCACAGAGTCTATAATGATTTTCCCTTCCGCAGGTTCAACAAGGCGAAACAATGCACCAATCAACGTTGTCTTGCCGCTTCCTGTTCGACCAACTACACCAATCTTATCTCCACCCTCAAACTTGCAAGTAATTCCATGTAGTACAAGGGGGGCATCTTTCCTATACCTGATCTGTTGAATGAAAATCAATCGCATAAATTTGTTAGAAGTGTTCACAGGATTTTTACTTCGTATGGTGTACATGTAATATTTATATTTCATTACTTTCAAATCTCTAAGCTCCACATTGCCAACTTCAGGCCAATCTGGTAACGGACGATTTTCTTCAACGACTTCTGCTGCTTCACTTGGTATGTCCATGTACTGGCTCACCCGTTCCACCGAGATTATTTGGTTCGCAATGTTGCATTGGGTTTGAATAGAGGAAACAAATGACGTATTTAAAGAAAGACCATATGACAATGCCATTCCCACAAAACCTGTGCAGGTATGAAAGCAAGGAAATAACTAACTCTACTTTTTGTAATGTTAATATTCAGATATTAGTTGACAAGGGCACATAAGCATTAGGACTAGAACTGAATTTTCATAAGAGATAAAAATATATCCATAAAATCATCAGAACATGGCAAGTATAATATTCAGAACATGGTAGCCTGAGAAATGTAAGGTGTTTATTCCCCATACTCTGCCTGGCAGAACACGACAAGTATAATTTTCTCGCAATATTAAATAAATACAAAATATTCTAGAAAGCATTCAGTCAAACTTTTATAATTTAGAGTGCTCTTATATAAAAAAAATATTTGGATTGGTAAGGTCAAAATACTATCATTAAATTTTCATCTATAATATTTTCATAATGTTACTCTCTTCTTGCTTTCTACAACATATACAATTATACATACAGTAAGTAACGGCTTAATAAGTTTGTTTGAGACCCATGTCATGTCTAAAACGTCATCTATTTACGAGTGGAGGGAGTATCAAGTATGTTGTCATAACAAAAGCTTGTTTAAACTCGGCCAGAAGGCAATGAAAAGGTAGCAACATTTACATGGCAGTGCATCTAACATTTGTCACTAATCAGCTGCAAGCATCGATGGCCATAGAACGAGCTAGCTACTTAATTTTGTCCAGTATTTGAAGCAACATGGTGTTTATATAACCCGCAAAAATACGTGGTGTTTATATAATTTCTACCAGGGCTAAAAGTCCCTTGAGGAAGAAGAGCCATGACAAAGGCAGAAGAAGAAAGAACTGAGGCACTCATTATTTCCAGACGTTGAATTAACCATTCAGTTGCTGCAAAATTATAGAAATACGGACTGGCATTCTTGTCAACAAGATCCAAATTTTTCGCAAAGAAACAATCTTCTTCCTCAAAGGCCCTTATTGTTATAGCCCCTGAAATCGATTCACCTAAGTGATTTGCTAGAGCAGACTTGGTTGTACCATTGATCCGCATCAATTCCTTGGCTGAGGCTAGATAGTACCTCTACATGACCAAACATAACAGGTTTCAGTTCATGAGAACTTTGGATACAAAAAACAACAATAGCAGACAAAAACTAATCACAGGAATGATGCTTAGAAATAAAGAAACAAAGTTATACCCCATACCTGCAACCTAATTGCCAAAACTATCATTGGCACAGCTACAAACAGAACTTGCCATGTAACAACAGCCAATACCCCTAGATTGCTATATGCATTTAAGCTGGTACCAAGGCTGAGCACAAAGGCAAATGGAATATCAAGGTCAACGATACTCAAATCTGAAGAGACCTGCATTAGATGAAAGGAGAACAAGTTAATCCATCATGAGAAAACCTCTCGGTGCGATGTAACTGAATTTTTTTGTATTTGCCATAAGAATTCTTACCCGGCTAAGAACCCTTCCTAGAGGAGTAGAATCAAAAAAGGACATTGGTGCACGGAACAATGAATTGAGTAACTGGGAAAACAAGGATCTTGATGACTGCATCCCAAGAACGACGACTCCTAAAGATCTTGATAGCAAGAAAATCATTGTGCAAGCTCCGGTGATAATGTACACAGAAATTAACTTCAGCGTGCTAACATGAGGATTTTGGACATTAGCAGCCATCCATGAATTCTGTAATATTTGCCCGGCTATGAAAATTATGTGAGAAATCATACACAAGGAGAAATACAGGAAGCCTTTCTTCTGGCGCAGGTAAAGCATATAAGGCTTAACACCTGCATCCCCTGTTTCTCTTTCCTCTTGCTTGATCAGTTGATCTACCGGTGATGGCTTCACAGGCTCTATATATCTGCTTCCATGAATACCAACTGTCTCCTTGATCGATACTTCCTTGGCTCTTTGAGAATGTGAGTTGTTATTAAGATCCGAAACACCCATCGTATCTTTATGGGCATTTACAAGGTCTTTAAATTCTTCACAATCTGCCAATAGATCTTGATAAGGTGCAGGCCGGATAACCTCTCCATCTGACATTAACTGCCAAAAATCACCACTAATTTTAGATGACATCAAAAAAGCTAGAAATATCATCAACAAATAAATACAAACTAGAAAATATCATCAAAAAATAAATAAAGTATAGAAAATATCAACAAACAAATAAATATAAATTAAACAGGCACAAATATCATCAAATAGTGACTTTTCATAGTGGAGAAAGTTACCAAAATCGTGTCAAATGCAGGTAGAAAATCCACTTGGTGGGTCACCAAAAGAACAGTCTTGTCTGATAGAGCACTCATGACATATTCCTGCGAGACAGAGCTTTGTAAAACCATTCACCAAACAGTAATATAATCTGCATCTGCTGAATATGATCCTTACATTGAAGAGACTTGTGGCTGTATGGGCATCAACAGCACTGAAAGGATCATCAAGAAGATAGATGTCTGCATTTTGGTATAGTGCACGAGCAAGCTGGACGCGCTGCTTCTGACCACCACTAAGGTTTACTCCTCTCTCCCCAATTTGAGTACAATCTCCATATGGCAGCATTTCAAGGTCCTTGACCAACGAGCACCTTGCAAGTGTGTTCCGGTATCTTTCCCTGTCCATCGACGATCCAAATAGAATATTGTCTTGCACGGTTCCTGTTTGGATCCATGCGTTCTGAGAAATATATGCTATTTTCCCGGAGACTTGGATCTGAAATGGTTATGCAAAGATCAAGAATTTGATATTAAGATGTTATGAAAACATGAATTGATTAACGTACTTTATGTTGGCAAATATTGACAATCATAATTTTCATAACAACTTTGCAAATCGAACATAACAACTTTGAACATGATGCTGCTGTAAACAGGCTACCTTTCTTTTAAGCATGTCTAAATGTCTAAATTCTGAATATGGCAGCCACTTCATTAGAAGATGGTGTTAGTAAAATAACATACCGTGCCTTCAGTTTTGGGAACCTCTCCGAGTACAGCAGCCAAAAGTGTCGACTTTCCTGATCCTACCTCTCCACAAATTGCAATCTTTTCTCCAGCTTTGACTAACAGATTTATATTCTTCAGAGTTGGTTTTGATGTATTCTCATCCCACGAGAAGCTACACGAATCCATCGCTATAGGGTAATCAACGCCAACATAGTATTTCTTCCTAACTTGCCCGTTTAGCTCAGGTGCATCAAGGAAGTTTGATACCCGAGTGAAAGCAACCTTAGCCTGTATCACAACTGCAATAACATCCGGTATTGTCCTAATTGGGTCTTGCACGAGACGCAGAGTTGCCACAAAGGTAAAGACATTGCTAGCATCAAGAGGGATTTTCAAAAGATAGCATGTTACAAAGGTCGCCGCCGAAACCAAAGCAGGAGAAGACCAGAACAGGAAACCATTGTATGTCCTCCTAAGCTGGAAGGCTTGCAGCCACTTGTACTCAACCTCCCTCAACCCCTCGATGACCTTCTTGAAGTGGGCTTCCCATGCATAAAGTTTCAAGACCTTCATATGAACTAGTGACTCAGACATGGCCTTCAATCTCACATCTTGTGCTTCCATAAGTTTACTCTGGAATTTGTGTTGCAGCCTAGCCAACGGAAGGTTGCAGAGTACGGTGAGAATGATGACAACCAACGATGAAATTGTTGCAGCACCAACCGCATTGTATAGAATTGCCAGCGCAATGCAAAGCTGAACACTTGTTGTCCATGTTTGATGAAACCAGTATGGGAATTCCCCAATCCGGTAGGCATCAACGGTCACATAGTTCATAATTTCTCCAGAAGAGTGATTCACTTTCGCTGCATTTGATAGCTTCTGCTGTTTCTTATAAATAGCTGCTGACAGGAGTGACCTCACCTGCAATCCTAATCTCCGTGTGCGGAAATACCACTGTCTCTGTGATAGCGATTCACAGCATTTGCAGACAAACATTGCCGCAGCAAGCACATAGCCTTCGTATTTAAAGGTCCCTTTCCCAAGTGACACGTTGATGAATGCCTTGAGAATTACTGGGCCAGTGGATAAGGTGAGAACCTTGAGCAAAGCAAAGAAACCCGAGACCAAGACCGCACGCCTGTGACAAGAAACAATAGTCCAAAAGAATGATGGTGTGGACGGCGACTGCTTCTTGTCATTCAGCTTCTCCATGAACATCATGTACTGGTTCTGTGCTCGATCTGTGGCGCCTAAGAGTGTCATGTCTTTGTCCTCAAGGGGCTTCTCATAGCCCATCTTCATCAGAGCATTCAACCAAGAAAACGACATCTCGCTGAGAAAACCAGCAGTAGCAAAGGGAGTGACCTGATGGGCCTCAGAATCAGCTACCTCACCGCCTGTCTCCTCCGTGTCGAGCGGCTTGTACAAACCATTTCCAGTTCCTCCATGACCCTCTTCATCACGGCTGTGCCGAATGCCATAAAGGAGCAGGACAACCGCACCTGGCAAGGACAGAACATCCAAACAGCCCTTGACGGTGATCACCTTCTCTGCAACAATAACGATAACCGAAGAACAGCACACGAACGCCGCGTAGACGGCAAGCAAGGCCGGCCACAATCTCACGAATGCCGCCCCAAGAAACCGCGGCCTGACGCTGAAGGCGAGGCCGGCAAGGGTCAGGTTCAGTCCCTGGGACACTGCCACAAGCCACCAGTGTGGAAGGTAAACAGCAGAAGCGTCCTGACTGGAGCTACTCCCCAGCATCCACAGCCCCAGCCCGAGGTAAGCCAGACCCAGGCAGCCATTGAAAACCACGGCAGACAGGTGCAGCAGCGGGGAGCTGAGGCTGAGCGTGACGAGCTGCCGGGCGGACGCTCTGCTCTGTGGAATTTTGACAAGCAGCTGGAGGGCGAGCGCGAGCAGGAGCAGCGCCGCGACGCCGGCCGCCACCAGATGGTTCAAGCAGGTGGAGGAGTCGAGTATCTGCTTCAGAGCGCATGAGGCGGCGTCTTGGCCGGAGCATGTCGGGCTCCCGCACAAGCTCGTCGCCCATGAAGAAGCTGTTACAGAGCATGGCGTTCCCGGATTTCAGTCGGCTGCCGATCGAGTGGTGCATGAGGAGGAGGCTGAGGAGGGGATTCGTTACTTGTGAGGGGACCCATCCCCATCTGGTGGTGGTTCGAGGTGGATCAGCAGCTCCTGTTTCTGCCCTGCGCCGGCTATGGAGAGAAGAAAGCGAGTTAGGACAAGAGAACACACGCTCTGTTCCAGAAAGGAGCAGACAAAGAACAGAGTAGATATGGACTAAAAAACAGTCGTGCTGGAGCCCAAATCCGACGAATTATCCTAGGACTAGGGGAAGGGGAAGGGGAAGGGACACACGGGAGTCTCATCTCAGTGCTCGCTGGGAACACATCACGGTGTCAGCATAAAAATACAAGGATGAGACTACCCCCACAAAGCACACACCAAAGAAGAGACAGAGCGCTATCTGGACCGAGACCCTTGTTTGCGTGGACTAAGTAAGCAAGCGATGGTGCATAGCGTTGACCTGTAGGCCGCCGGCGAGCGGTGAGTACTCCTACTCCGCCAGCGCCGCCCTCCTC
Organism: Aegilops tauschii subsp. strangulata; assembly: GCF_002575655.3. Taxonomy (NCBI): domain Eukaryota; kingdom Viridiplantae; phylum Streptophyta; class Magnoliopsida; order Poales; family Poaceae; genus Aegilops; species Aegilops tauschii. The sequence goes on from NC_053041.3 coordinate 76,496,257, forward strand.
GGTGCCTTGGCCGCCGGGAGCTTGCCGAACGAAGGAAGGAACGGACAGACCAGCGGTAGCTGCAGAGCAGGTCTGGGCGCATCAGAGCTCTTTTACTGCGTCGTGCTACTGCTACTACGGGCGGGGACGGCGCGTCGCTCACTGCGCCGGCGGAGGAGGAGGAGGAGGAATAACTGCGGGCTCGGTGGCCACGTGTTGCGGCGTTTCGGGGTTGGGCGGTCCTGGCCTGGACCCGGGCCCCTTCGGCATCTCTCGCCTGCTACCCTTGTCCCCCCGGCCCTTCTTGCCTGCACCAACTTTTGGCCGGGATGCATCAACTACGGTGATTTTTTTTATAGGCTGTCAAGTATGCCCGTCGCTGGCCTTCTCGGATGTACTCCCTCCGTTCCATAATAAGATGGTGTCAAAAACGTTTTTATATTATGGGATGGAGGGAGTATATGTTTGTTGCATGACAATTCGGTTGTAGTGTCAAAAACGCTTTTATATTATGAGACGGAGGAAGTATATATTTGTTGCATGACAATTCGGTGAGGCGGTCAAAATGGGTCAGCCGGTTGGGTGCACTAGCCAGACTTGAGCGGACGCGAGCAAGCGGTGCGCCTCCAGCCGGTCCAAACGGACAAAAAACGGATCAAATCTGGGCCCATTTGGTTCGACGCGTTGGAGTTGGCCTTAGACAAAGAGATCATGATTGACTTGCCCACATGATAGACGAGATGGCTGCTACCGCACAGCGTCTTGCTTCACGGAAGATAGCCTCAGCTTTCGGACACTTGACAAAGTTTTCTTCAAAGAATTTATGCTTTTTTGTGTGTGTGATTATGTTGTTGCCTTAGCAAACTATTTTATTTTCACTGTGGCACTTGAACTTGTTGTATGGACGTGATGATTGCTTTATTTATAAAGCAGGGTTAAAAGCCTGTTTCGAGAGACATCACCGTGCGGATACTCTATGCCATTCATCGCCGTGCATCAAATGTCTACGGATCGGTTCGTATGATTGAATTTTCACAAACCCAAAGGCAAAGCTGCCCAAAGTGAAGCTAGGGAGGTTTGCGGACTCCCAGGCAGTTTTCATGTAGGCGTCCCACACCTAGACCGCACAAAAACTCTGCTTAAAACCCTGCTTTTCTCATTTTGTCCCTCCACCTTTACTTTGTATCCGCATAGTTCGAGACCGAAGTTGCTCTCTACCACCCACTCTCCGCCCAGGCCTTGTCAGACCTCAACCGCTTCAATCGGACGCCAGTCCCGACTTGCATACACCTCCCTTCCACTCCGTCAGCCGCTGCCATCAGCCTTCAGGCGCCTCCTTCTGTCCACAAAAAAGATGTTCTGATGTCCATATAAAAAAATATGGTTTGTTGTTTTTGTTTTGAAAAGGCCGAAGACCATATAGTAAGCATCACGGGTCCTTACAAACATACACATACAAAAAGATGAAATTATAATCAAATTATTGAGAGTGTCAAAGTCTTCTTCCTCCTGCATTCATCAATGGCACCATGAGCATAGCTCGATGTGGCCTCTGGGCCTTCACCTCGATGGAGCAAACTTTTACAAACACATGAGCTTGTAGAAGCAGCGGCCGGGAGATGGTTTGTTTGCCGGGAAATAAGATACTAATGCTTTTTCTTGCGAATACTCTAATATACATAATGATTTGCTCAGCGCACAAAAATACTGCTCATACAAGCATGGCTCGAAACAGGCGGATGGTAGTTGGGGGCAGTAATTGACATCTCGTCGGCCAGTCCTTAACTGGTCATAGAGGGAACTAACTTATATCAATAACATGCATATGTTAGTAGTCTATATTACTATCTTTATAGTGGGTAGTAGTATATGTGGTATCATACAAGTCTTTATTTATTTAAATGTAGATTTATTTGTTTTGGGATATATTATGTTAGATGACATATTATGTTACCACAAACACCTCTCTCCTTATTAATTACTTGTCATATCAGCAAATTTGCTTTGAAATGCATTATATTGCTAGGTAAGTTACTCCAACTACAACATGTCTTAATATCATTTAGGGACGTGGACATTTGATTCCTGGGTGTATCTACACTATATAGGGAAAATAGTAATTAAATAAAAAGTCAAAAAATCCAAAACAAAATTGAAATAAACTTGACCTTTCATTATACTTGTGAAAAAAATCCACAAAAATAAAAAACCCTTCTACTTCTTTAAAAAAAGGCCAAACTAGTGTGAACAGTGTCCTATAATATAAAGTTTTGTATTTCTTGCCCCGAAGTTGACGATGGTTTTAATTCGAGAAAATTTATATACTAGTGCAAAAGAAAGTCAAGTTTATTCTAAAAAAATTCTAAACTATTTTGACTCTTTTTGTAATTATTGAATTTTTTCCTATATAGGGTGTAGATACAACCATGAACCAAAGTGTATTTCCATATTCTCGAAACAGACTTTCGGCCCCCTTTATAAATAAAGGCACAAACTGCCAAACCGATACAAAGTGGCGAGGAAACCCTCGAGAAAGCAGGCCAAAAGAAAAATACAACGGCATCTGAGCGAGTGGCACAAGTGCCCCTAACCCAAAGCCGCACAGGAAAATAGGAGACGCCACACCTAACAAGACACCAAAAACCACTGAACAAGAGTGAAACCGCGCCACCACGAGAAAACTACTAGACCTTGTAGCACCGAACACACCGAGCCGTCTCCGGAAGGGGCCGACTCACCGTAGAGTCCTCCCCCTCGCTCCGTGTCGTGGAGCGCCGCTCCTGCCAGGAGATCGCAAGGACCGAGAACGATAACCACAGGGACACATCTAAAAGATAGGAGACCACCCCACGCCATAGTATTGGGTGCCACATGTCAGGAACAAGGCAAGCCCGAAGCTGCTGGCAAGCTGCAACTGAAATGGATCGGGGTTCCACGACAACTCCCCCAAGAAGGTGATGAAGCGACACGCCACCATCGTCGAGTCCGAAGGACGGACAAGGGTTTTCACCCCGAAGCCCAGGCAACGTGAGGAGACCCACAACAACGCCCCCTTGAGGCAAGTGACGCCCGTAGGTGTCGTCGTCGCCGGCACCGATGCGCAGAGCTTTGGCTCGGCCCTCACAAATGCCCTACACGGTACCAAGGTTGCCGACCCAACCCGAGAGGTAAGATGTGACACCCCAAAATTTTGGCCTTGTTTTATTTATTAAAATATTGCCAGGAAATAAAACTTTTCCAATTGTCAAGTTTTACCTTTTGTGGTTTTGGATTTATGCCTCTTGTGGGAAAAACCTTCAAAGTGTATTTTTGACTTGTGTGCCCTCTTTATAAAATCAATCCTTTATCAGTGGATTTATTTGCATAATTATTTTTCATAAGTTTTAATTCTTTTAAAATGATCTTTCATAAATTTGGAGCTCCTTTTTGCACTGCAACCATTTGATAAATGCTTCTAAAAATTCCACCAAGATTTGGGGATGTCATGTGATGGTTCCACATCACTTTTGTGCAAGAATACCTTCTGGCCATTGGAGATTTTGAGCTCTACACCAACTTTTACAATCTGGTCCAGTAAGCACTTTTGCACTACAACCCATTTAAATATTCTTCTAAAAATTCTTCCAAGTGTTTGGAGATGCCAGTGGATGCATACCATTCATCTTCAAGCAAAAACCCAGGGATGTTCTTTGGAAAATTTGAGTGGATCAGCCTCTTTTGCATTCTGGTCCAATTTGATGATTTGTACTGCAACCTTATTTTTCCTTGCTCTAGTAACCCTGAGCTTTCTCCTACTTGTAGCCCTCCCTACCAAACTCTTAAGTCCAGGAGATTGGGCTCATTGGAGATTTTGAAGTGCATGCTGTAAACCCTTTTTCTTTCTGTCCAAAACTGGAGTTTTGCAAAGCTTGCACTATCAACTTTCTGATTTTGCCAAACTAACCTTACCACCATCTCCTGCATCTAAAGAGACCCTGATCTGGAGATTTTGGCCACTCCAAGAGTTGCCTAAGTGCACTGGACATTATGTCGAACACTTGGTGTGCACAGTCATTTTTGGCAAGCTCTCTGGTTTTGCATTGTGGACTTGGACCCCTGACCTATCCACCTTGTCCACTGAGTGTCTTGCTACCCCCACTTCCATCCTGTGCAGTGCCAGCTCCACCCTCGAGCTCTAGAGCGCGCTGGCATTTCGTCAAGCAGGTGCCGTGCGTGCTCTGGGCGCGCCCAGAGCGCACGTTTTGCATGCGCGCGCACTACGCCGACACGCTGCACTGCCGCACTCGACGCGACCCGACCCTGGCCCCCTCTGCATCGCTGAACCGCGCACTAGCCGCCCCCTGCTCCACGGTATCTCTGGCGCCCTGCTGCGCCGCTGGCCGCGCCCTTGGCGGCACGCCGGCGTCGGCAGCAGATTCCGCCGTGGACGGCGCCGCCCAAACCACCAGCGCGCGCCAGCTGCCTCAGAGCACAGGCCGTGCTTATCCTCCCACTCGTCGGGACGCGTTCGTCGCCGCCACGATGCCCTGCAACTACAGCAACGGCTGTCGCCGGCGATCCTATCTTCTACCGCCACGGTCCGACCTCGAGCGCCTATATAAAGGAACCCCGAGCCCCTCCGAGCACTCACGCGACATCGGACACTCCCCGTAGAGCTCCCCTAGCCGTAGATTGACCGGAGAGGACCGTCCTCCTCAACTCCGGCCAGTTCGGCCGCCGCTAGGCTCCGGTGCGATTCGTCGCAACCGGCCACCCTCTCGCCCAACCAGCACCACCAGTCGCTCCCTCTGGTCCTTGCGGAGCTGCCCAGCTACCCAAGCTCGATCGGAGATCACCGGAGCACTAATAGCACTTCACCACCGTAGCTTTTCCCCGCCGCGGAGCTCGCCGCCGGCGACTCCTTCCACCTCCGCCGACCCAACAACCACCCAGAGGATCGCCTCGGTCTAGCCAACCCATCCCTGCCCGCAGATGCCCTCGAGGAGCCACCGTTCGTCGCCGGCGACCGCCGGAGCCTCGCCACCGTTCGGGCACAGAGAAAGGAGGGAGAGGGAGACCAGTCAAACCTGACTAGTGGGCCCTCTGGACCCACTGTCAGCGACTCGCACGTCCGCCCTCTCTCTGTTTAAGTGAAGGCGCAAAACCCCGCGTACGTTTCTCTGCTGCGAAAGCGTATTTCCCTCGAAGCGTTTTCCTTTTTCTGGTTTTATTTAAAAACAGAGTTGACCAAACTTTGACTGGCTATAACTTTTAAAATAAAACTCCAAATGAGTTGATTCTTTTTCCTACCTCTCTCAAATTTCATCTAGTTTATTTTAAGATTTATTTCAAAAATATTTGAGACAGGTTTTGGTACTGTGTTTGAAATATTTGTATTTGTGTATTTTGCAAAATAGGATTTTTGGAGGAAAAGGAAAGCTTCCAATAAGTGCATCCTTTGCATACTCTTGAAGGCAAGCATTTCTGAACTCTGGCATAATATTTTGTTGAGGTGTTTTGATGCGATCGCAACACCTTGTGACTTGGAGTATGTGGTAGTTTATGTATCGGTATAGTCTCGTGCATGAGTGCACTTTGGAGTTGTTTGTGGTCAGCAATAGATACACTACTGATTTGGATCATCCTCGTGAGCTTCTCTTGCACACCGGTAGGAAGCCGGGAAAGTCGTGGCCTTGGGTAGACACGAGCTTGTCCCTAATCCCTCGTCGAGACGAGTATGCCCGGCATAGCATGGTGAGGCTCGAGGAGTGGTGATTTATTTCACAAGTGGTAATATTGTTGGTGGATTCTTGGACCACCTGAGTCGGTTTTAGACCAAGTCTTGATCAATAGCTTCCTTTTTGTTGGTGCCACCACTTGTCCCTGCAGGGGACAGGGTATGGTTCAGTAGGTTGTCAACCCCTTTCCAAAGCACACACCGTACAGAGAGGCCGTGATGAGGGTCCCATGGCCATGGATTAAAGCCTGTCATTCGGTCCGGGGGCATGGGTGTTTCGGTTGTAGCCGAAGGGGATAGCTTCCCCAGTTTGCGCGCGGTATAAATTTTGTGATCCCATGCTACGTCGAGGTTGTAGCCTCCCCACTTAGAGTTTTGCTTGGCAGGTGTCGTGGGTGATTCCAAACACTGGTGAGTTAAGCTGGTGTGTGCAGGTCAGGCGTGTTTTCAATCAAAAGACCGTAGGCGGAATTAGTCCCGAGGGACTGAGTAATCCCGTTACTCGTGGAAAAATGGTACTCCCTCTACAGAGGATATATCCTGTTGGATCATCATGTCCTTGAGTAAAGACCACAGTCTGAGTTGAGTCTGGTAACGGTATTCGAATGGAGAACGATTTAACTAGAACTCTGTAGCGGTATTCGGATGGAGATACGACTTGACTAAATTATCGGTTTTCGGATGGAGAAACGACTGTACTAAATATTGTTTATGATTATGGTACCTATGGATTATGATCTTTAATATTTTTGGACTAACCATTTATATTACGTATGTTATCGAGTATCCCTGGGATGGTCCTACCTCCTGGATATTCGCTGTGATTATTTTTCTTATAAGCCCCTTCTGTGGTGTCGCTTAGACGCCCGACTGCGGCATGCTTGTTGTTCTTTTATCTTTTATAAGCCCTTTATGTGGTGTCGCCCCGACGCCCGACTGCGGCATTATTATTTCTGCATTTTCCGCTCGAGGAGTCATTCAAACACTCGTTTGGCACCTGTATTATTTTTCCGCATTTTTCGTTCGAGGAGTCTTTCAGACACTCGTTTGGCACCGCGGTATTTTACTTTGAATTATTTTTAACCACATGTGTGCATCATGGTTTTCGTACCTTTTCGTGACAGACGTGTGATCACATAATAATCCAGAGCATGTTTTTTGGAATTTATTATACCCGTGTTCTTAATGTTTGCGAGTACATTCAAACGTACTCACTGGCTTGTCCCTGGCTATTGTCTTGGCCAGATTCCTTGCTCGGAGTTAAGCATCGCGGTGACAACCACGGAACCTACGCGTTGGCGTGTGCAGCCTCGCGAAGATAGGAGTTATCCTGGTCAGCTGTTCTTGTGGGAAGTGGAGTCCCATAGACGCAGATGTACCCAATCGCTTCCGCCCTCAACCATTAGGAACCAAATGTTGTACTCCTAGGCCTGAATGGTCTTGTACTACATATTTTTGTACTTGCTTGGATTTTCCTTGTATCAAGTTGGTGCCTCATCAGCTAACAGTAATCCTGGGGCTGGTGAGCTCACAGGCCGTATTTCTGGGAATTTATATCCTGAAAATCCGGTCGTCACATAAGAGGCCAATGCCGCCGTCAGCATAGCATCTTGATTTTACGAAGTCACCATTGGCGCCTCGCAGTCGATGAGAATGTCTTCTCCTACTGAACGAACATCGCTGGAAATCTGAAATAAATCCAGGAATAATGCAAGCACCAATGTCAAATCTGAAGTTTAAACTCTGGTGGACCGGGGATACCACTGTCCTTCTAACCATCCAACCACATATTGGTTTGCTCCAGAGTAAGAGTTTTAACCGAGACAAAAGCCACCGTTAAGACGAAACATAAATTGGATTCATGATTTTAGAGTTAAAACAAGTTAAATTACGAAGTTTGGAAAGAATGTCTTTTTGGAACACAGTACAGATGCAGGCGCTCATACATACACGCGTAAACTCACCTCTATGAACACACGCACACCATACACTTATGAGCACCTTCGAGAGACTGAGCCAAACAATGCGAGCACCAAGACCTCAAACCATGGGGGGTTGGGGATAACATTATCATCATAACCATCCAATCAAAGTGGGTTCGCTGGAAAGAATATTGTTGATATCAGTTTGTTCGTCCTTTCCACGTTCGAAAAATGGTAAGTGTGGAATCTGATGCTTGAAGCGTGAAGAAGCGTGACAAGAAGGAGATGGGCGACTCGGGCGACTGCGACGCCCCGCGCGGCGACTCGCCCGGCCCGCCTGCCTCGCCGCCGTCCGCCCTCCTGGCCGAGGCCTCCGGCGACCCCGCCGCCCCCCTCCCTGTCTGCTCCTTCCCCCCGTCCCCTGGACCCCCTGGTCGGGTAGTCTGGGCGGACCTGGCGGAAGACGATGACCGTGCCGCGGGCCGGCCGGTGGAGTGCTGCGACCGCGTCCCCCCGTCCGCCCCGACTCGCCCGCCGTTGCCCCGCTCCGCTGGCGGCCTTACTCCCGGGGATGGGAGTTCGGCTGCCCGGGTGCGGGCTCGGCCCCTCCGCCGGCGGCCGCGTTCCCCTCCGGTGGCCGCGGGGAAAGGCGACGCCTTTGGCGCGGGGGCTGGCCGTCGCCGTCGCCGCTCCTACGGTTGGGGTGTGGCCGGCCGGGCGGAGCTCGGCCCTGCCCAAGCGTCCTGGAGGCCCTCCGGTAGGCTCGCCCCGGCTCGTCCGGCTGCTACGCCGCCGTCGAGGGTCGCCGGCACCCCATTGCTCTCCCAGCGCTCCCCTTTCCGCCCCTTCATTGCATTTTTCGGTTCGTCCCGACTCTGCTGCACACCCTCTCTCCGCCGTCTCGACGCGCCATGCACTCCGAGCCGGTCATCCGCCGCGCTCTCCTCGCCGGCGGCGGCCGGAGGAACCCTAGCCGGGCGCGGGGTTTCCGCCTCTGGACTGGGCCTGCCCGTATCGGGCCCGGGGCGACTTTTGGGCCTGCTTCCCACCCCCCCCCCCCCCAGGTGGCCGGCCCATCTGGGCGGCCTGTGGTGTGTGGGCCAGCCCAGCCCCTTGGCCGCGGCGTCTCGTCCTCGGCCCAGCTCCCCCCGCTCGGGGGCGGATTTGGCTTCCACGAGGGTTTCCCCTCCAGCCGCAATCCACCCCCGCCCCCGTCCCGGTCGCCCGCTCCCTCGCTCCCCTCCTCCCAACCCCGTCGCCGCCGGCACCACCCACTCCCCCTGCGACGCCGCCGCCCCTTTCCATGGCCCGCGACTGGGGCGATGGTGCCGGGCGCCCCAAGCGGCCCCTGGATGAGCCCCGGCAGGCTGGCCGTGCCTCGCCTGAGGGCCAGCGCCGCGAGGCCGACCTCCGCCGCCAGCTGGCCTCCCGCGACGCCCGCCACTCTCCTGCTCGCGCGGCTCGCCGCTCCCCCTCCCGTGACTCCCGCCGCTCCCCTCCCCGCGACTCCCGACGCTCGCCGCCGCGGGACTCGCGGTGCTCGCCGGCCCGCGCGGATGGCCCGCCTCTCTCCGGTGCGGGCGGATGGCCGGCGCTCCTCCTCTCGGGAGAGCCGCCGCGACCGCTCCCGCTCCCCCTCCCCCGCGTGTCACCACGGTCGCTCTCCGTCGCCCTCTCGGCCCCTGCCCAACGACGCCATCACCACTCGCCGATACCAGCCCCCCAAAAACCACCGAGCTTGCCTCCAGGCAATGGTGGCTCCGGGGCTCGCGGGCGCCAAGGTGCCAAGAAGAAGAAGAAGAGGGGTCCCGCCCGACCCCTCTCTGCCGCAGCTCAGACACCCGCGTCCTCGACCGCGCCCAACTCCGGTGCTCCCCGCGATCCACCTCCGTGCTTCAATTGTGGACTTGTCGGCCACTACCAGGTCGAGTGACCCAACCTGCCGATGTGCTACCTCTGCAAGGAGTCGGGCCACCCCGCGGCTCTATGTCCGGACCGCCCAGTGACGGAGGAGCTCATGATGTACGACCACGGCATTGAGGGTCCCGACTTCTTCCACATCAAGGTGGAGGACGTCCCCCCTCCGTCTCCGTCGCTCCTGGCGGTCGTGACCATTGTGGGGGCCGGGGTCGCTTCGCCGGAGATGATCGAGGCGGAACTCAACCACCTCTGCCGTCGCGTCTGGGATTGGCAGGTGACCCCGACCTCGGACAGCTCCTTCACCGTGGTCTTCCCCGATGCCCTAAGCCTGGGCCTCTGCACCCGTAGCGACGACATCACCCTCGCCCTCAACAAGCTCATCGTCAACATCTCTGAGCCCCTGATGGACCCTAAGGCAGTTGTCGTGCTGGACACTGCATGGATCCTCATAGCTGGCCTCCCCGACATCGCCCGCTCTGAGAAGGTGATCCGCAGTATGTCCAAGATCCTGGGCAAGGTGGTGGTGGTGGATGAGCTCTCCCTCCGCAAAGAGGAGGAGGTCTGTGTCAAGGTCAAGTGCCTCGACTCCTCCACTCTCCGTGCCACCGTCTGGGTTTTCTTCAACGACCAGGGATTCGACCTCAAGATCTACCCCGAGCCTCCCAACCACATCGGCCGCCCTCGACACCTTGCTGATGGCCACTTTGATGGGGCGGCGCGGACAACCGCGACGACTCCCACTACCGCCGTCTGCGCCCCTCCCGTCACGAGGACCCGGAGGACGACGATGAGCGCTCTGGCCGCAGTCGCTCCCCCTCGCGAGATCCATCTGACCCCCCTCCGGGGCGCGGGGGTGCGGTTGCGGGTCGGTCGCGTGGGTTGGCCTCCTTCGCCAAGGTCTCCCCCGCCGCGCTGCCTGTCTCCTCTCCCTCCTCTTCGGCCGAGCTCAGCGACATCTCCAGTGTCAGCCTCCTCGTCCTCCCGGCATCTTCGCCGCGTTCGTCCTGCTCCTTCTCCGTGGCCGTCCCGCCACCTCCGTCCCCGGCGGTGCCATCTCCGCTGCTGACGGACTCGCCGACGTCGGTGCCTCCCCCCTTCGGGTCTCCCCCGGCGGACCCCCCTGGGGAGGCCGCGCCGCCATCCCCCGCCTCTCCCCCGGCTCCTGCTCCCATCCTGGAGGACGACGCGCCGGCCCCAGACCCGCCCTCTCCTGCCCAGGCGGTGTCTGGTGCCCTACTGGAGCCTCCGGTGCCTGCGTCCCCGACTCGTCTGCTCCTCGTGGCCACCAACACGGTGGTCACCCCCGTCGCCCCCACCCACCTCGGTCGGTGTCGTACGCCCGTCGGGCTCGGGCTTCGTCAACTCCGGTGACTGCCTCCCGCCACAGTGCCTGTCTCGACGGGGACCGCCCGGTCGGCTTCCCGGCGCCGTCCATCTCCGAGCGGGCTGAGATCCGGGCTGCGGCCCGGATCTCGAGACAGGTGCGATCGACATCCCCTCCAGTTCTTCCAGTTGTTCGTTCTCTACGCTCGAAGCGATCCCGCTCGGCCGTCTTGCCAAGGTGGCCCTAGACTCGGCTGTAGTTTAACTACAAAAAAAAAGACACATCCGTGACATTTTGGGCCGAACGAAATTTTTTTCTGTCATACTTATGACACTTCTATGACGATAATTGTGACAAAACCCGGCATCATCATAGATGTGGTGGGGTCCTACTTCTATGACATAAAATCATGACAGAAAATGGGCTTTTCGTCCTGGGCGGGCCGGAGACGCAGCTACATGACATTCTTTCGGCCGTCCATGACGGAAAAACCGTGGTAGAAGCAAGGGCGAGGAAAATATCGGGGTGTTCCCGGTTATATACGGTGGGTGGTCGGGGCCGAGCGATGCGTGTTTCTCTCGTACACGCACGCGCGTGGGTGCGAGGCGTTGGGCTCTAACTGAACCCGAGCCGTTGGGCTCTAACTGAACCCGAGTGATTGCATTGCAGGCTACGCGTTACTGAACCCGAGCGATCGATCGATGGCTGTTAACTGAACCCGATCGAGCGATTCCTTCGCTACTGCTGCTAACTGAAGCCGATCGATGCTACCTATGGATGAACAGTGAGCGTTGCTGGGGGGTTTGGATGAACAGTTCCCGGTGGGGGTGGATGAACAGGACCCCGTGGTGTTGCCTCCGGATGAACAGGACCCTGATCGATCGAGCCGGTTGGGGCTGGATGAACAGGACCCCGTGGAGGGCAGGATGAACAGGACCACCCCGTGGAGGGCAGAATGAACAGTAGACGGTGGAGGGCTGGATGAACAGTAGCCCGTGGAGGGGTGGTTGAACAGGAGCCCGTGGAGAGGGCTGGTTGAACAGTAGCTGGTGGAGTAGCGCGTGGTGGAGGCTGGATGAACAGGAGCCCGTGGATGAACAGTCGCAGGTGGAGGCTGGAGGAAGTCGACGGTGGATGAACAGTAGCCCGTGGAGGCTGGAGGGGGTCGACGGTGGAGATGAACAGTATCCCGTGGAGTCCCGTTTTGCGGTACGCCACACCCCTCCCGATGAACAGGACCCCCATTTCGACCGTAGCGCTCCAACACAAGTCTGTTTCCTCCGTTTTGCGGTACGCCACACCCCTCCCGATCAACAGGACCCCCGTTTCGACCGTAGGAGGTCCGTTTCCTCCGTTTTGCGGTACGCCAGACCCCTCCCGATGAACAAGATCCCGTTTCAAACGTTGCCGGTCGAACACAAGGCCGTTTCCTCCATTCTGCGGTACTCCAGGCCTCGTTTCCATCGGCTGTTCCGTCCAAGCCCTCCCGATGAACACGACGACGCATTCCGTTCCGACCCAGCCGGTTGGCTCCCCATGAACACGACGACGACGTTGTTTCTCCGTTCCGACCCAGCCATGTACACGAGCCCTGGCCGTACGTATGCGCGAGTAGGCGTTCGAGACCCTACCCGTATGTATGTACGTGGCCGTATTTTCTTTCTTGCACACTGGCCGATGTACGTACGTGTACATGCTACGTGCGCGCCTTTACTACGACACGTGCGCGCCTCTACATCGACCAGTATGTACGTACACGTTCACGACCAGAATGACAATGCTACGTACGCTTCGACTAGGTGGGTCCCGACTGTTAGGCACTTCCTTGCCTGCGAAGATGTAGCTGGTGGGTCCCAGCAGTCAGGGGGCGAATCTTTTTTTTGCTCGGACGCACTTCCTTGCATGCGAAGATGTAGCTGGTGGGTCCCCGCAGTCAGGGGGAAACGTTTTTTCGCGAAATACGGTGGCCCGTCCGGTGGGTCCCCGCTGTCAGCTGGAGGAATAATTATTTTGCGCGTAATAAGGAGGCACTTCCTTGCTGCGGCTGTGGACCCAGCTGTCAGCCTCTCCATGTACAGTCCACGTCCGATGGAAGCCGTTCCTTGACCACGTTGACCATGCCGCGCCGAGAGCACCAGGGCGGTGGACGACGGCGAGGCCTAGGAAGGGGATGACGCGGAGCCGGGGAAGACGCGGAAGTGGAAGCCTGCGCGGAGAGGAGTACGAGGGTTCATTGGTTCGGCTGCGGTGTGAGGCTACCGTCGCCGCAGGGCCTGGCCAGCGGTGGGAATAGTAGGGGGCGGTGAGTTCTCCGCGGCAGCACAGCCGGCCACGGGAGGCAGGAGCATGCGGCACGACCGGCGCTGCTTTGGGCGGCTGGAGCAACAAGACCAGAGGTTGAAGAAGCACTACGGCCGTTGGATGGACATCATACGGTCACTGGAGCTAGAATCATGCATATTGACTAAGTTGACAAAGCCCTCCGTCCCCGTCAACTTAGTAGGCCCACAAGTCAGCCTGCCACTATACTGGGTCCCAGCTAGCAGGGGAGTATTCATTTTTTTGTGCGTAATAAGGACGCACTTCCTTGCGTGCGAAGATATAGCTGGTGGGTCTGAGCTGTCAGCGGCGGTAACGTTTTTTCGCGAAATACAGAGGCCCTTTCGGTGGGTCCCAGATGTCAGGTGGAGGAATCATTATTTTGCGCGTAATAAGGAGGCATTTCCTTGCGTGCGGCCGTGGACCCAGCTGTCAGCCTCTCCACGTACAGTTCACTTCAGATGCATGTCGGTCGTTGACCACGTTGACCAGGCCGCGCCGGGAGCACCAGGGCGGTGGACGACGGCGAGGCCTAGGAAGGGAACGACACGGAGGCAGGGAAGACTCGGCAGTTTTTTCCCACGCGGAGGGGAGTACGACTATACGAGGGTTTACTGGTTCGTCTGCCGTCGCCGGAGAATAACAACAGGTGTGGGTGAGTAGAGGGATGGCTAGGCCAGCGATGGGAGTACGGTGGGGCGGTGAAGCCTGCGCGGCAGCACAGACGGACGCGGGGAGGAGGGAGTAGGCAGTCCCGCCGGCGCTTGTTTGAGCGGCTGGAGCAGGAAGAGCAGAGATTGAAGAAGCACGACGGCCGTTGGATGGACATCCAACAGTCACTGCTTGTGCGTCAACCTTTTTTTTAGGAAAGCCTCAAATCTATGAAAAACAGCATACAACCCATCTGCCATTATTTCTAATAATTTACAGCCCATTTGCTAATTCTGAAGGTTTTTTTTGGAGCCAATATTCTTTTTGTTAGCATTACAGCCCATATTGTGGCCACGGTTAAAAAATTATACGGAATGTTGCATATTTCGGTGCGGTCCGAACTGTTTTTAATCCCGAAATTTCGAGTCACATTCAAACTGATTTTAAAAATAAATGTATATCAATATAAAATCCAACAAATTGTCCATGCATAAAAATTAATGCAATTTAAAATCTTGAAATGAAAAAAAGAAATTTGAAAGTAATTGCCGGTTTGATGTGTTTTAAAAATGTACAACTCATTTCTCATTACTGATAGGCCATTTTCTCGTCCAGCCGAATAAAGCTCTCCTCGTCTTGAAAGATTTGCAGCCCAATAGGCCTGACAAAGCGACTTACTAGGCAAATCACAAAAAAACTGGGCTAGCCATTTTCAGAAAGAAAAAAAACTACGACGCTGGTCTGTGGTAAACATAAAAGAGAAGGTTGTCTAGACATGCCAGAGTGCCCCGCACAGCCCAGTTGACACCCTGCTTCCATCTCAAAAACAAATTAGATAAATGCCACAACAAATATGACGATTCATAAAAATGCCACTGCAATTTCCAAACTTTGAAAAATGCCACTGCAATTTTTGCAAACTTTGGAAAACGCCACTGCAATTTGCAAACTTTGAAAAACGCCACTCCAGACTTCGAAAAATGCCACTGGGGATGGCATGAAATGGCATTTTTCAAAGTTTGGAAATTGCAATGGCATTTCTTAGAAACACCAGATTTGGAGTGGCATTTATCAAACTAACCCAAAACAAAAATAACTGGGCGAGCTGTTGGGTCCCTGATGTCAGCCGCTCGTTGTGCAACTCTCTCGTTTATTGACTACGTTGACAATGGCATGGGACCCAGATGTCAGAAATCCATTACGAGGAGCCATTTTTTTTATTGGATTGAAATAAGGAGGCACTTTGCTTGCGTATTGCCATGACCTTGGCGGGTCCCTGATGTCATCCTCTCCACGTGCAGTCATCTCCTGGTTGTGTACGCGTCAACTTGGTAGGCCCACAAGTCAGCCTCTAAACCCGTGGAGGACAAATACAAGCCATTTAAAAAAATAACAGCCCATTCCATATGTTCAAACGGAAAGTTCAACATTCAGAGCAAAGTAACAGGTCTGATCCACATATAGAGTACTGAACTTCCACGTTGATAACCATCATAGCCAAGTTAACTATCTACTTCCACTAATAATCTAGTAGCGTACAAGTACTAACTTACTCTTAGCTAACTAGACGATGCCGGCCGCCATCTGCGGTACACGCTAAACGCCGGCACCGGCGTCCTCCGCCTCGCCTCGGACTTGCCAGAGGTACGATAGGGCGCGTTGCTCGCGCGCGTTGGCCCTTTCCATGCCGGCGTGGTCCACCGAAGCTTCGGCTTCTAAGCAGGAAACCCACTTGACGAGCTGGTAGTAAAAATCGGCGTCGCGAACGCGTGCGTGCCCGACAGCCTCCAGGGCTATTTGCCGGGCGCCGGCCTCCACGTAGTCGGCCCACGTGCGGGCGCTCTGCTCCCGACTCAGAGCGTCGGTGCGCTGCTGCTCCATGTCCCGCTGGCGGCACAAATCGGCGATACGCTGCTCATCCACCAAGCGGTCGCGCTCCAACAACTCCTGCTCCTCCGCCAGGCGGTCGCGCTCCAACAAGTCCTCGATCTCCGCATTGCCATCTAAAGACCGATAGAATGCCTCCTCCCTCCGTCTGCCTTCCGGTGAAAAACCGAACACTAGTTCCGGCGGTGACCGCCTCCGGCCACGCCTATCGCGGACAGGCGGGGGCATGGCGGACGTGGCGAGAGCGAGGATAAGTGGCGAGCAACGTCGGGCCGGTGGGGGCTTATGAGGATAGGGCGAGTTGGGTCACGGTGCCACCATAGAAGGCCGAGAAACACTACTTATAAGCGGAAGGTAGCGCGATGGTCATCGGAATTCAATGCATAATGAAGCAGGCATGGCTTAGCGCGCCTGCTTGCCGTGGAAAACTAGAGAAACTGAAATTCTAACAGTGTCGTCCCGTCCCGTCCGTGCTGGGTCGCACGCCGGCATTACGGTCAAACGAGTGCACTCGAATCATCTCCCTCCTTGTCAATAATGATTCCACGGATGTAAAAGGCCCGCAACAATTAAAGTGCATCTTTTTCGCATCAGTTAGCTGCCTTAATTACGGCCGGCTGCATGCGGGCACTCAAAATCGCTCGCAGCCAGTATGCGGAGCAGCATGCAATGAGTCGCAGCCGAGGGCATTAATTGATGAACTTTAGCTGGGAGATAAGGCATTTGCGAACGTTTTTGCTAGTAGTTTCTTCAGATTCACATGGCATTTTCTTCAGAGCAGCTTGTCAGTTTCTTCAGAGGTAGGCATTTTTATTCAAAAAACTGCCACTTCGGATCTTGCGTCGCAACTAAAACAGCCAGGAGCGCATTAGTAGGCTAGCTAGTGATCGATCGGTAACTTGTAAACACTGAGCGAACAGATATAAGGAACTGTTAATGCATCTCAATGATTCACAGATCATATACAAATATGTAGCTCCAAAAGCAAAGATCAGCCACAACTAAAACCAACTAGTACGATTCCCATACATAAGATCAACATGTTAATGCATCTCAATGATTCACAGATCATATACAAATATGTAGCTCCAAAAGCAAAGATCTAGAAAAAACATATGTTCTTCCTACTAACATGGATGCTTCTCTTGGCCAACATTCAGTACAGACTGAATGACAAATTTTTTTATGAAGTCTACAATTCCTCTTGCAAACGTAAGTGGTTTCACCAATAGCTGGAACCATGGGAATAAACCACACATGATGGAGGAACGTCCACTGCAATATGATTTGGTCTTCTCTTGATCACACGGCGAGACTATTTTCGGAATACAAACTTTAACTTAGGCAAAATGATGCCCATTGTATAATCAGACTAAAGCAATGAAGCACCTAGTGTTGGCCAATAAATAGTACAGTACTACTTTTCTGCAGTCCATGAAGTGACTATCAAATCTTTCTGTGTCTATTTTCAAATGGCACTGCATGCAGTGACTATACTATTCTCTTGTGCAGTTCAACCAAAATTGCGGTCACTTTGTGTGTTTGCTAAATAGCAACGGGCAGACATCTCTGTCTGCACAAATATCAAGCAGCTAGTAAACATATACCCCACCTTGTATTTTCGGTTTAAACATGTCTCTTCCGCTTAGATCTGTCATGTTTTGCACTGGACAATTTGATACAGTCATGTTTTGCCCTGGACAATTTCATACTGAATTGATTTGCTTGTTCAGAGCAGAAATATAGCGCCTATTCTTCATCAGACCAAGGATATCCATGTTCGCAGTGATGGAAGAGGTGAAATCGATACAACCAAAATTGAGCATCCAGTCATTGAATCATGTCCTGCACCTCCAATGTAGGTCCACCCTGCCAATAAATTCACATGCAAACCACTAGTATTACTATCTAATGACAGTACAAAAAGAGTAGCAAGATAGTAGCAAACCATGTACCTTCTTAATGAACAGCTCATAGTGCCACCAATTGGATATAAAGGTTTGGGAGAAAACATGCTCCTAATGTTGAACCAGTTGGACTTTTTGTGCAGTTCCACTAAACTCGAGCATCCCTGTTTGCATAGATATTGAAAGTGTGATTACTATAAAAGTGGCATTAGTTGAAGCATAGACTCACAAATATAAGCATTCCAATTTCTTAATGGGAAAAGGTAGCCAGACTGTTTCTAACCACCTTTTTGAAGGAATAAATAAGGCAACAGAGGCTGATGTCAGAAAGGCATATATAGTTTTTTTCTGAAAGAATGATCGATTCCTGACCTTTCCTCTTCTTTTAAGCATATTTTGTGCAGTTCAACTAAAATAAAATGCCATCACCGCCTTGACAATTCAGTGACACTGTACAAAAGGAAATGACTTAACATTACATCATGATGTCAGGTATGTAGTCGACAGGCATTAGAGACAAACTTACAGACCTCCTCCGATAACATAATGAACATTAATTTTAACAAAGGTCTGACTAGCTTTACCGGGATAATTTGAGTGAACTGTACACCCTCTGTTCCTTAATATAAGAGGTTTTTGTGGTTCAGTTTAAAGTACCCAAACGTCTACTAGTATTTAGAAAAACAGGTAGTAGTTTTCTTGAGCACATATCTGGGAAAGCTTGCCACCCTTTATTTATGTCCATACGCTAATGCAACACCATTCAAAATTTCGAATACTATAAATATACACTAATCCAGTGGCTAGTGCAACAGTAGAGTAGTTATTTTATTACAGGGTACAGTACAATGGTTTTACTGAACAGATTTCAATAAACTCTGGCACTGGAAGATTTCTATATGAATTAACAATACAAAATGTAAAGGTAACACGTTTCAGCATTGGTATACTAGCTGTGCATGAGCATTAAACCAAATACAAAAGTCTGAAGGTAACTAGCATTATTAACTAATGACAGTATAAAAAAATTGCAAACCATGTACCTCCAAGGTAAATATCATTTCGAACTCGGGGGGACCTTAAAAATTGCTTCCCAATCTTGATAATCGATCAAACATAAAAACTTGATCGAATGAATCAAGAGAACAGCCGGAGAAGGAGGTGCCCACTCTTAACCTTTCCTCTTGTCTTCATAATTTTTTGTGCAGTTTAACCAAAATAAAATGACATCAGCGCCTTGGCATTTTGGTGACACTGTACAAAAAAATTAACTTATCTCATGAAAGTGAGGTATGTAATCTATGCAAAAAAATTAACTTAACAGTGCAAAAATCTGAAGGTAGTAACAAGTTTCATCGTTGGTATACTGGTTGTGCAACATCATTAGAATGCCTTAGTTGAAAAATCTTTAATACATCCACAATCAACAGCTAACCCTGAAATAATTCAATGACATTAAATGGCATTGCTTAAATTTATCGGTGGCATTAGACTGAGTGCGGCATTAGTTAAATGTGGCATCACTTTAGCAGTAGCATTGCTTGACTTGACTGCTGGCGTTATACTAACAGCAAAAAAGTTAGACTAAGAGCATGCGAGGCCCATTCGGACAGTGGGCGCACCAGTACGATGTACCTCCACGGACGCATAGAGTGGTGAGGGAGGTATGGTTGCCCAGAGCAACAAATATCCAGGCAGCATATGTGGATTACGTCCCATTTTTGTTATGTTTAGCCACCTTTTTCCTATGTGAGGACAACAAACCGATCGACCTGGTCATTCTCTATTGCGTTGTCATGCCTTTCTACCCTTCTTCAACCAAGAGACACGAGACTCGTTCCTTAGCTACTGATTTTCCCCTTCTCAACCTAGATGCGGGTTCAATGCCTACTCTCTTGCACAGTACAGTCTCCCTTCCTTTCCTTATTCAACCCAGACATGGATTAGTCTGCATGAAGTAGGGTTTCCTTTAATAGTGCAAATTAAGGTTCGTCTGCGTGACCAGCAGAGCAGAGGATAGCAAATTGGGAAGATGGTGGAGTGGAAAAAGATCCACATGCAGCGACATGGTAGATGGGGCAATAGAACAAGGGTATGGTTCAAAAAGAGGTAGCATACCTGAGGGTCGGCGGGAAGTGGCTTCGCTCATGGTCATCGTCCTCCACACGCACTACGACAGCGAGCTTGGGGACGGAGACCATCCCGCGCGGGCGCTAGGTCTGAGAGGACGGCCTTGTCGTCAGTGCGTGACCTCGCTCGCCGACGACGAGTGTGTCAACATTGCACGTCCTTTTCTTCCCTGGCGGATCTGTGACCACCGGTGAGGATGGAGAGAGAGGCCGTCTTTTTTAGATCTGGAGAGAGGGTGATAGTGTGAGAAGCAAGTGGGCAGCCCTTAGCAAGAAAGCTCTGAAGCTCCAGCCTATATATCTTTTTATACTACTAGTACTATAGGTGGAGTAGTGGTAGAGTAGTTTATATTTTCTCTGCAAACAGTACCAGTTAGTCATGCTTCAAAACTGAACGGCATGCCATTAAAAAAATAAAGTCGAGAAATAATGCGGCACCTCAGGCCAACGAGGCCAGATCGCATTTTGCACGAGAAATTACACACGATGTTTCGTTGACATGTGGTCCCGTTCCAACATGTCAGTGAGACGACGGCGAGTCCTTTTGTACAATTCTGAAAGGACGTGTAGGCCGGGGCGCCTCTTCGTGTACCGTGGCAAACTGGCAACTGTCCACCGACTCTTCGCCTTTCCCTCTCGATTTGGAACTGCTGTCGCACGCTCTTCCTCCCTCCTCCATTTGCCTTCACCCTTCCTTCTGCCATTGTTCGATCGTCTTCTCCATGGAGGGAACAAGCCGGAAATGACCCCGTTATTCTTGCCCCGATCTGAAAGATGACGTGGTGGGGGAACTCATTGATCGGTGCGACGTCATCACCTCGGCTAGCATGGCAGGTTCGTTCAAGAACATTCTCGACTCAACTAATAACATCATTACAAGGAACCCAAGGGTCCAGGAGCGGTTTGATCTCCCTTATCTTCTTCGCTATAAGCCTGTTCGCATGGGCGCGGACGACGGAGGCCTCACCTTGTGCAAGTTGATGCCGCTTGATAATGATACGCGTGATGTCAAGATGCCATCGCTTAAGGGTAAGTCCTGGGCTGGCGCAAATGGAGATTGGGTTGTTTATATTGGATACAATTGCGAGTGGGAACTTGTGAATGTGTACACTCGTCAGCGGATTCCACTTCCAAAAATCTCCGAGTGCCCTGAGGTTGAGCACACAGATGATCTACGTACGTTCAAATACGATCATGGTGACTGTCATCTACTAAAGATAGCAATTTTTCGAGTTCCCAACCGCTCTTGGAATTACAAGAACTATCACGTTGTTGCTATCTTCGACAAGCTTGTTGCCGTCCATCGTGGTTCGACTGGATGGATATTGCTCAAAAATCAGTTTCTATACACGGATGTGTACTGTGATGCAATTGAATACGAGGATCTTGTGTTTGCTGCCACCACTCGTGGCACTGTTTTTGCATGGGATCCTCGTAGTTTCGGTACGTTTGTCTTCCACCGTAATTATAATTGTTTCATCCACATGCATGTGGGTTAGCAAGTTTCCCTTTACTAATTAACCTTCTTCTTTTGTTTCCAAGGTCCTGTGAACATTCCACCACCTATACTTGAAAAACATTATAAGCAAGGGGGAGATGACGATGGTGATGATCACGAGCATGAGGAGGAGCGGAACTTATATACTCAGTGACGCCTGCCAACTAATTCCGATGGATCACCTCTTCTTGTCTGTATACAGTGCACTAAGACTGTTACTACTGAGGAAGCAGGTGTTGTCTCCCATGGTCGCCCTCTCCTGACCTATTCCAACACCCGTTGCATGGTATTCAGGACAGATACTAGTGTGCTAGCGCCAACACCTTCTCCCTGGTTCAGTATTGATAGTCTTGGAGCAAACTCACTCTTCCTTGGACCAAACTATCCAATGATGGTGAAAGGCGATCCAGCTGCTGTTGACACAACGTTACTACCATTTATGAGAAGAAATTGTATCTATACCTCAGACATTTTGGTAGTTCCCTACCCTGCTCCTGATATATGCCGCTTCAGCCTGGATGATCAGTCCTGCGTTGCTGTCGATATTGACAATAGCTGGCCCTTCCCAGAGCACCTATGGTTCAAAGCAAGCGTTTCCAACGCCGAGGATTGGTTGAGTTGAAGTTCATTTCATTGCTTGTTATTTGTTGTGTGATGAAAACTTTAGTATTTGCTAGAATGTTTTGTTGGAAATAATCTATAATCCAACATGTATCCTCGTTGTCGTTGTGTGTTGATGACTTGTTGTATTTAATAAATGGTACATTTCAGTTGCAAATGCATGTCATAGACTCAATTTATGAATGGTTTTCGAGTCACTTCTTGGAGTGTGAGTACCGTAGTAGTATAGCCAGCATCCGGTTAGTATATGAAGTTGCCACATCACATAGACCCAACCTAATATTGGAGTATGCTAGTCCTCCACCGGCGCGGCGCTTCAAATGGCGGAGGAAGTGAGAGGTCGCGTCACCTTGTGTCCAGATCTGAGATGCCACGTGTACCAGATGAATGACTCCAAGTTCGACCATCGTGATGCTAGGTGCGAGCCCAAGAACACTGTTGGAGAGACCCCCCTCATAATTTTCCTACATTGGTCGTTTGATTCATAGGATAGAATGCTATAGGATTTTTTTTCTATGTAATCATGTTTTAATTGGCAACCTAGCATCCACTCCAACTTTGGCTATATTTATTAACCATGCTCTAAAAAGGTGGACCAACTTTGGCTATAGTAGTACTGTACTAGGTTAGTAGGTGACCTTGCGCTTGGCTCTTCTCCTCTTCCGGAAGTCGAACAATAATTATGGTACTACAGTAATACTTTTGGCAATCTGACACCAAATGAACTGCTGCACGTCCACCGCTTGTAAGCAAAAGTTTCTCCTCGTGCTGCGAGCCACCGTGCACGCGTTGGCGAGGGAGAAGGCGTAGTAAGCAAGCTTCTCGTCGTTCTGCGAGTTGACGGGACACATCAAAGTTATTTATTAGTACTCTCTTCAAAAAGGGCCGACCATGTCCATGGCTACCATCCCGTGCTCTGTCATTGAGTACGTGCACTATTCACGTGCCATCGAGGAGAAAAAATATTGCGTAGTACTAGGTGCCATCGAAGTGCACGACTCACTTACGCACTGCATATCTCCATTTTCTTGCATGACACACCACCTTGATGCTAGATTTCCCGCGTCGTTAGAAATAATCTCCATTGCATATCTCCATTTTGTTGGAAATAATCTATAATCCAACATGTATCCTCGTTGTCGTTGTGTGTTGATGACTTGTTGTATTTAATGAATGGTACATTTCAGTTGCGAATGCATGTCATAGACTCAATTTATGAATGGTTTTCGAGTCACTTCTTGGAGTGTGAGTACCGTAGTAGTATAGCCAGCATCCGGTTAGTATATGAAGTTGCCACATCACATAGAGCCAACCTAATATTGGAGTATGCTAGCCCTCCACCGGCGCGCCGCTTCAAATGGCGGAGGAAGTGAGAGGTCGCGTCACCTTGTGTCCAGATCTGAGATGCCACGTGTACCAGATGAATGACTCCAAGTTCGACCACCGTGATGCTAGGTGCGAGCCAAGGAACATTGTTGGAGAGACCCCCCTCATAATTTTCCTACATTGGTCGTTTGATTCATAGGATAGAATGCTATAGGATTCTTTTCCTATGTAATCATGTTTTAATTGGCAATCTAGCATCCACTCCAACTTATGTTTCACTTCCTTTGTTCCTACGAAGAGAGTACTTGCTCTAAATGATGTGTCGCTGCAAGAGCCGCCTATATTAATTAACCATGCTCTAAAAAGGTGGACCAACTTTGGCTATAGTAGTACTATACTAGGTTAGTAGGTGACCTTGCGCTTGGCTCTTCTCCTCTTCCGGAAGTCGAACAATAATTATGGTACTACAGTAATACTTTTGGCAATCTGACACCAAATGAACTGCTGCACGTCCACCGCTTGTAAGCAAAAGTTTCTCCTCGTGCTGCGAGCCACCGTGCACGCGTTGGCGAGGGAGAAGGCGTAGGAAGCAAGCTTCTCGTCGTTCTGCGAGTTGACGGGACACATCAAAGTTATTTATTAGTACTCTCTTCAAAAAGGGCCGACCATGTCCATGGCTACCATCCCGTGCTCTGTCATTGAGTACGTGCACTGTTCACGTGCCATCGAGGAGAAAAAATATTGCGTAGTACTAGGTGCCATCGAAGTGCACGACTCACTTACGCACTGCATACCTCCATTTTCTTGCATGACACGCCACCTTGATGCTAGAGTTCATTTGGTGTCACGCCACCTTACTCATTAAGTCGCCGGAGTTGGTTCCTCGGGCACCGAGCCTCTTAACGACGACATACGAACGGACGGCATGAATGCGGGCAGCTGGCACCGGCTGGGAACGCACCGCGCGACGGCGCGAGGGACGAGGGTTTTGGTGTGCCAGGGTAGTCAGCTGCGGTCGTGGCAACGTTGGAGATGCCCTTTGCTCACATGCGATCCCCGCATGTCATTGAAAAAGCAAGACGACCCGGCATGGTCTCAGGTCCAGAGGATGCAGTTGGCCGCGCTACACCACTCCGCGGACGCGGCGCGGCGCCCCGTGCATCCTCGACGAGCCGGGTGTTGGGGTGTGTTTGGATTGTGGCCAAAGTGCACCTTACCAAAATTTTGGTCATGACCCAAAGATTGTCTTTGTTTGGATGGTTGCCATTTTTTGGCATGCCAATGAACTCTAGCCAACTCTAGTTCATTTTTCTTGCCAATGTCGGCCAAATCATGGGCAACCAATACCTTAACCAAAATTTTGGTCATGACCCAAAGATTGGTCTTTGTTTGGATGGTTGCCATTTCTTTGGCATGCCAATGAACTCTAGCCAACTCTAGTTCATTTTTCTTGCCAATGTCGGCCAAATCATGGGCAACCAATACCTCAACCAAAATTTTGGCTACCCAATGCTTTGATGGGGCAACCTTGGGCACAAACCAAACATATCGTTGGTCGTGCCACAACACTAACGCCACCCTCGGCACACTGAAACCGACCGTGTCTAGCGACGATATGAGCGTGTCGCTCACCACGGTCGCCGTGTCTAGAGGCGGTGCTGGAGCTGCGCCCCGTTGTTGGCCCCAACGACCCACATGAACGATTGTCGGTGGCGAGGAGGTCGTGGGCCAGCTCCTCCATTGGACTAGTCTGCGCTACGTCATCCCGACGGGTGTGCCCCACATGTCGGTTTCCCTGTTTTCCCGGTCATATTTGAGCGTCAGTGCTCCGCGTTGCGCGTTAGGCCTTTCACTATGTAGGCCAAGCGAGACAACTTATTGTTTATTTGAGTCGTTCAAGTATAATCATGTGGCGTTTGCTTATTTCTCATTCCTCTCCAACCCTCTTCTCCATCGATCATGTCGCCCTCGAGTCGAGTCCATCCTCCCGCATGCCTCATTTGAACATTCCGCCGAGTATCATTCGCATGTACCCACCCTAGTCCTCTTTCAATAGATCTCCGGACCCCGAGATGAAATCGAGAGGGAACGAGTGGGGGCACGTGATACCTAAGGCGGATTCAAAATTTTGAACCGGTGATCATAGCATCCGCAAATCATATATATAGGGTATTCAATGTTCGTTTCATTTTTGAACGTACAATATACTCCCCCTATCCTTTCTAGTTTACATATAAGTTTTATGTGTAGTCAAAGTATCTCTACTTTGATCAAAACGGTATCAACATTCAACAATGCCCAGTCAATATTGTTAGATTCGTACGTACTCCTAGATTTGTACTCGAGATGGTTTCCAATTTGACTATTGACAAGATTAATAATACATGAGATGTATAATGTGAAAATTATATCATTGGAAACTCCTTTCACATACGAATTTGACCGTATGCTTTGTGTAAGTTGCATGTCATATATTATTACTCTAACATTTGGTCAAAGTTAGCCTCGAAAAACGCATTAGACCCTGTATGCTTTGTGTAAGTTGCATGTCATATATTATTACTCTAACATTTGTGTAAGTTGCATGTCATATATTATTACTCTAACATTTGGTCAAAGTAGTATAGTGGAAGTGGATCCTCTGACGTAGGTATCCCTGCCTTACCCTCCCTTTCGGTCACTTGCTGGCGGACCCCATGCTTGCTAGGCCCCGCATGTCAGTTACTCAATGGGTTCGGGCACGTCAGGGAATCCTCATCCATAGTATACTCCCTCTGTTTTTATTTACTCCGCATAAAACGGAGGGAGTGGTGGTATAATAAATGACGCGGGCGGGGGAGGGGGAGGGACGTCGGTTTGCTCTCAACTGCGGTCCCACAAGCGAGCGAAAACGCAAGACGAAGCGCGTTCCATTCGGTGAGCGACGTGGAGGGTCCAGCGTGCCGGGCTGCAACGCGAACGCGACAAGAGCGATGTACAGTCAAAACCGATTGACCGGTCGTCACCGGAACCACTGTTCACACCAGAACCTTCGTTTCTCAGCCTACGCCAGCCACTGCCCTAAAACCACACCAAATCTCCAGCCCATTCCCCCACCTTTCGATCCCCTAGACCGCATCAAGCGTCCCCTAGTTCGCCGGAAAGCCGTGGTGCACCGCAAGATCACTTACTACAAGATGCTGACGCCGGAGCGCCGCGCAGAAATCGCGGCGGCGGTCGGCGCCACAGACCTCCGTTCCCAAGCTCGCTTTGCGGCGGGCCAATCCCCGAGTTCTCTGGAGCCAAGCTACGAGGAGGAGGAAGCCGATCCAATGTTCATGGCGGAGGTCGCGGCGCAGAAGGCCCCCGATGGGTATGAGACGATGGACGTCGACTTCGTGCCGGCGTCCGAGTCCCTGATGGTGCAGGCGGACCAGCGGTTCAACATGGTGATACTAAAGGAGGACCGGGAGGCAGAGGCTCAACTCAACGCGGAGCGCGCGCATGCCGCTGCCATCGAGGCTCTCCTGCAGGCGGAACCGGATGTCGTGGATGTGAACCGGGCGGCGGAGCCTCAACTTGAGGCGGAGCGCGCGGATGCCACTGCCATCGAGGCCCTCCTGCAGGCGGAGGCGGACGTCCTGGACTTGAACCGGGCCGCAGAGGCTCGACTCGACGCAGAGCGCGCGGATGCCGCCCTCATCGGCGCCCTCCTGCAAGCGGAACCGGACGTCCTGGACTTGAACCGGGCAGCGGAGGCTCGACTCGACGCGGAGCGCGCGGATGCCGCTGCCATCGAGGCCCTCCTGCAGGCAGAACCGGACGTCCTTGACTTGAACCGGGCTGTGCTCTCGTCCGTGCAGAGCGCCCGCACGCTCCGCTTGAACGAGTAGCTGGAGGCCGAGGACAACCACGGTGCGGAGACACACGTCGGCAGCGACGGCTGGTTCGCGCCGGCAGCCAAAGATGACGAGGCCGTGTCTTTCCGCGAGCAGTGATAGTTTTTCTTTATGTTGTTGTTTTTATGGATCTTTTGCTGTGTAAAAACATATATTTGTTATGCAAGTCGCCTAACTTGGGTCAGTCTACCATTTCAGGCGGTTGGATGAATATCCTACGTCTCCTAACCCTTCTTTCCTTCTTCCTCACCTCTTCTTCTTCCCCAACAGACCACCGCACGGGCCGTACGGATACTCCCCAACATGCGGTTGGATAAACATACTCTATGAATGAAAATTATGTGTCAGCGATAGGATGGCTGAGTTTGGTTTGTTCACATGCGACAGCACGTGTCAGTGAGGGTGCGTTCCCTTGGTTGGGTTTGCGGCGTGCAGGAGCGACTGTGTGAGGGTGCGGTGCGACCGCGGCGTGCAGGAGCGACCGTGTGAGGGTGCGGTGCGACCGCGACAGCCGTGCGCAAGTGTACCTCCTTCTCATTTTGAAAACTTTAGGCAAGCTTGGCAAAAATGTGTGGCGAAGTTTGGCAATGCAAGGCCTAGACCCAAACAGGATAAGTACGTACGTACTAGGAGTACTAGTGTTAAAAAAGAAAGGCAGGGTTTTCCTTCGCGGGATTTAATTGATACAAATCCTCGTTTCACGTGTCAATTAATGCGTATTTTTTTCTCCAAAGACCAAAGAGCTAACCATCTCACTCCTCATCGCTTGATTAATGTAGCGCCATGCAAACCAACCTTCTCACTTCCGCATGCATGCAGGGGATATTAATGTCCTTGGTTGCTAACCCCATCAATTTTGCCTCGATTAGTGTTAGTGGCCCTTTGCAAATTGTAATTTTGATATACTGGCCTTGTGTACAAAAAAATGGAGGTAGTAACTATATTTGACTTCCTTCCCCATTGCGGTGACGTCGACGATATCTTTTTTTTGGTGGTTTGGCGAAGTGCGTTCGACGGAGAACACCATTGAGGGAGACCACGGTAAGTCGTTCGCAAGTGCCGCCTGCAAGCCGAGACAACCGCCTTATTTGCATCCAGGAAGTCCTTTACTAGTACTACTAGGAGTACTAGTGCAGTGAGATGGTTTCTCGAAGAAGACGATGGAGAAGCGGAGTCAGCGAAGAGTGAAATGATGGTTGCTTCGTCCGTGCTTTTGTGATTTGACGCCTCACTGCTTTGTGATTTGTGATAGAAGGGACAGGGGAGTAGACTCTGTGCTCTATACTGTACTACATGCATCCAAGCATAGGAGAAAGAGGAGAGACGTTGCATTTTTCTATTCCTTCAATCAATCAATCAGGGAGCTTCGGTTCCATCTTTTTGGCTTTGGCAACACCGTCCACAATGGTTCCCACGATGCCAAAAGCTATTTTCACATTTGGCTACACATTGTGGATGCCCTTAACCGTACCACTTGGTTTTGCTCCTGTGTGCTATCTATACAAATCTCAATTATATTGATCTAAAAAATTATAGAATCAAGATTAGTAAAAAGGAGGTGATTTTGCCGTGCGGATGGCGGGGGAGGTTTCTTATTTGGGCAATGCTACATCCACGTAATGGTTTACGTAAAGTTACGAACTGATGTGATGTGGGACTATTTGATTGGATTAAAGGAGAGGATTAGGCCCACCCCACCTGAAAATCAGGGGGGGGCATATATAGATTAGATGGAAATTATACGTAGCAGCTACGTAGCCCTTTGTAAGTCTAGGATTAGGCTTCTTATTTTCGGAGGACGTTGTCCTGGCGGTTTGCTAACATGCGGTCCCACGTGTCAGTGCTTTACCAAGCCGATCCGCGTCCCACATGAGGCAGAACAATGGCAGAAGCAACACGTGGTTAAGTTGAAGAAGATGAGGGAGAAGCGGATTTAGCAACGAGTGAAATGATGGTTGCTTCGTCCCTCCAACTTAACTGCGGGAAAGGTGCAGCTTTGTGATTTGACGCCTCATTGCTCATTACTACGCCGGCGCCATGACTGGGGTGCTTCACCTCGGCTGCTCTGCACTGTATTCCGGTATGGCACGTGGACCCGGTAGCTTGATGTCCCACATGTCGGCGAAAGGGACTAGAAGATTTATGAAAGCGAGCGCTCCACTCTTACGACGGAGGAGTAGACGACACGACGGCCCAGTGAACTGTCACTTGTAGTACTGTATAGTACTATAGTTTTGCTGTTTCGCACGATCCATCAATACAAACCCGATTAAACAGGAAAGGGCGGGATTTTTTCCGCGCGGTAGATGATACTGGCCATACATTTCAAAGGCAATTTTAATGTATGCAAACTGAATAATTATAAGTAACAATATGATATCTAGTAAAACTAAAAACACATATGATTTATTGTGTTAGAGTGTAGTAGTAGTGTTGTATTGCATAGTTGTTAGATGTAACATGCGAGAACGTGTAGAGATGTAGTTTTGGAGGGCCTACAGAGAGAAAAGCGTAATACGGTCACCGAACTTCAGAATAAGCTGATTACGGTCACTATATACGTTTTGCGGTGATTATACGGTCACTTGCTCACAGTTCAGCATCGGATTGCACTATGTTGACCGGCCAAATAGTCTGCGTGGCGCCATGTTGACTAGTTAAATTGACCACGTTCCTTGTGGGTCCCACCTGTCAGTTCGCATAGGCAAAAGGTCAGATAAACACAAATTTACGCAGGCGCGACAAGGCTCCAACCCATGCGCGGGAATCACCTGGTTGTGTATGTCTCTGTCAGGGCCTAATGTGTGCGCATGCACGTGTAGGTTGAGCACTTGAGCGTGAGAGTGTGTGTTGGTCGTGTGGTGTACTGGTGTGTGCATGCGTGCGTGCGTGTGTGCGTGTGAGTGTTGTGTGCGTGCGTGGTTGCGTGTGTACGTGTGAGTGTTGCGTGCGTGCGTGGGTGCATGTGTTTGTGTGAGTGTTGCATGGATGCAGTTCGTGTGCATGCGTGCGTGTGTGTATAATCACCACACCAGCTCCTGTGTGTTAAAAAAGACGGCTCAGCATACCAATACAAGACCACCTTGTCCGCTGTGCCCGCGGTCATGACTTCGAACCACCGTCCAAATATTTTTTTTGTCGTTTGTTTTCGTTCTTACTAGCAAGATGCCCGTGCGTTGCACGTAACATCAAGATGCATTTGTATGACTTGTTTATCTTGTGAGAGAAAAGGATGAACGAGGGAAGGCCTTATTTGCAAATGTGGAGAGGTGTGTGGGTACCTTTTTGCAAAATTGCCATAGTTTCTTTCCTATCCGTCAGATATAAACCGGACGGCCTATATTGCAGGATGGCAGGCACACCATCATCACCAACTCTGTTTTTTATAAGAGTGTATTTTATGTATTTTATAAGAGTGTAGATGTAGAGTAGATACAAGTCGACAAGTGGGCACGATGGTAGTGAGATAATGTGATGCAACACTAGAGGTGCCACGTGGAGCGTTTAACTGGTCAACTAGTCATGTCATGAGCAAATACAGAGTTGTACGGTGAGCCCGTGACTGTATAATAACCACTAAACGTAAATGGTGACCGTAATGAGTGGATTCTGAAGTCCAATGTACGTATCGTGCTTTCGCTTCAAATACAATGATCGTCATTGCATATATCGCGAGAGAAAGATGAAGCATGCGTGAATTTTCTGGGGGCTTACTTTTAGAGGACCTGGCGATAGTTTTGTATGCATACGTGAAAGGGGCGTAAAGGGGGGGTATGTGATGGAGAGAGAGATGCTCTTCGTTTCTCTTTATTATGACTAACTTTGTATATAGTATAAAAATATACAAATTCACAGTGCGGAATAAATATCATTGTGGGCACCATGCAATGCAAATTAGCGTTCGTACTCCTCCATATAACTTTGTAATGTTGTATATATGTAGAAACTCTAAAATAATTTTTTGGCCACACTTTATTCAAAAGGAATGTTGTATGCGAAATAAACGTGAAGAGAGGGCTTTTTAGATCAATGGGGTACGTGATGTAACATGTGTGAATGTGTAGTTGATGCATTTGGCGGGGCCTGGAGAGGTATGTGTGTGTATTACGTATTCGAGAGAGGCAAGGATAGAGGGGCCAACGGGGGGCGTGGGAGAGATAGCACGAGAAATGAGAGTGGTCTAGAGAGAGAGAGACGAATATGACGTCACGACAAGAGATTCCATTCCCTTGAGTGTGTATATGCAAGGGGGGAGGGAATAGAGGCACCAGGAGAAATTTTCTGTGTGTGTGGTGTTTGTGTTGGTATGTGTGGGTGTGAGAAGATAATGAGACGTTTGGGGCAGAGGGTGTGTCACCGCGTGAGGTCCGGTGGGTCGAGGTGAGGCCCTTCGTTTGGTTCCGTCCTGCGCCACATTGGTCGGCCCGTGACGCATTTGGGAAGACCCATGGATGACTAGTCGTACAAGACAAAGATAGCAGAATTGTGAAGGACTCTGTGTCCACTGACAAAGCCGGCTAGGATTTGTAACCCTAGGTTCTCGGACTAAGGTAACCCCTTTATCTCTGATATTACTATTCATCCAACCTAACTTTAAGGGGCATCCTACAGAATGCTCTGCTAGAATCATACTCGTCGATTAGGAAGAGAGGTGTGAGACAATGCGTGAGAGACAAGCGTAAAGATAATGTGTGTACATGAGACACGTAGGCAGGTCCATGTATATAGAAAGGGTCGATGAGGATTGTGCGTGTGTATGTTTGCAAGAGGAAGAGTGCTTGTGATAAAGGTTAGTGAAAACAGTTGTAAATGGTTACGAGAGGGAGGGAGGGTTATATCTAGAGCATGTGTGCGAGAAAGACACCTCGGGAGAGAGTGTGTGAGCATGTGTGAGAGACCACTGATGGAGAGTGAAACTACACGTAAAAGACTGCTCTACACATTGATTAAAGATATAAATTGTATCCAAATATTAGGATGGGATCATGATATTTGCAATTCGCGTAAGGAGCGGTCATTGATCCATCAGACATCTAGATTCTATCAAATTTGAGCATGTCTATGTTATTATTCGACACAATTGATCCACATAGTTAGTATTTTGAACTCCAGACAATGCATCGCTTTAGCAATCGAATATAAACGTGAGTATAGTTCATGTTGTGTGTGTAAAGCACATTATACATACGAAAGTTACACAATGGACATTATAAATAGCTACCTATGAACTAGCATACATTTGAATTCAACTTAAGGTGGTTTAAAAAAATCGAATTCAACATGAAGTCCATTCAATTATTTGAATTTGATATCATGGCATTTGTAAACCATACCTAAATTATGGGGGCACCAATCTTTGCTCTGATTTTGTACATAATAGCATATGTAGTCGTGTACAAAATAGATTCAAATTTAGCTCCTCCATTCCAAAATAATCGTAGTTATATGATTTTCAAGTGTCAAAATTTCAAAAAGAAGCGGATAATTTAATGAGGTTTTCAAACATACAAGGTCAAATATAACGTTGTCTATTTAGGTCAATCCTCATAGTTAAAGAGTACTCTAAACGTGAATGCTTGTGTTTCAAAATTTCGAACGATGCGCCAAAAGAGCCTCTACTCGCCCGAAACCGCGTGAGACCAATGTTTGGTAGTACCAGGAAATTACTTTTCTAATAACTCCGACCTGTGAAACCTACCGGCCCGACGTCCAAAGGTCTAAACCGGGGTAGGTTTGTAGCTTCATCTAGACGCCACGCAACCGCATCCGAAAAACATTCATACACAATGGCCGCCTAAGCACACATGCGCGCGGCCGAAATCGCTCCCGCCCACTATTTGGGACACCTGGGGTTACCATCCTACCCCCGACCCGCAGTAGGTCCGAAATTTAAGAGGGGGGCAAAGTTTGTACTTTCCCCAAATTTCAAACAAGCGTGTCCCATCTTCTGTTCAAAAAAGCCAAAAACAAGCGCGTGCCAGACCAAAACATGGTTCCCCCCCACACGTCCGATTCCCCATTCGTACTCCGTGGGCGCCAAAACTACCTCTCCACCAGCCGCGAAACCCCGGCGTCCTCCGTCTGCCACCCCATCCCACCCATCAATCGCCGCCCTCCTCCATCACGCCGGAGCCGATACCCCGACGTCGCCATCCACCGCAACCTCAACCGCAACGCCCTCCACGGCTAGTAGTTGAAGCCGAGGCTGAGCCGTCCGTACCCGAGCCAGTTCAACCACGCCGTCCTGCGCCTCACCGCTGCCGCTCCAACTTCGCCACCCTCCACCGTACCGGAGCTGTTCCTGCTACGCCGTCCTTCGCCGCCTCGGATCTGCTTCCCCTCCGCCGACATACGGCCACGGCAACACAGTCAACAATTTGGCCATGGGTTCGTCCAAGCCTGCACCCTCCAGAACATCGGTTTCCCCGGTAAAAAGAAGAAGATCGACACGATATGTGGAGGTGACCACACCGGCAACCGAAAAAGGTACTCCTCTTCCCTTATTCGTGCAAATCTTACGTCTCTGCTTGCACGGTATTCATCCCACAGAAGACACTAGTTGACCGCTTCTTCTTGATACTAGATGTTCCTAGTAACTCGCGATGCACAAGGTTTCTCCTCATATACTATTTCACCTTAGCTAGAGGTCCGTCGCCCCCCTGAATTTCAATTTCTGGCCAGTTGATTCCCAATTAACGGAAGCATTCCCCGGCGTAACAGGCGCTAGTACGCCTATTACGCCGGGGAAGCAGCGGCTTGGTGTTTATCATAGGGGCGTGTGCGGCCTAGAGCTACTGGCGCCCGATCTGGAGGTCGGCCGGGATTAAAGGGATGGCCTGGGGGCGCTGCCAAGCACGGCGGTGGTGTGAGGTCGATGGGAGGGCGGGGCGGCGGAGGCAGGGGTCTGGGCCGGTGGTCGCTGGCGGTTCGAGAAAGATCGTCAACAGTGATTGGCGGGAGGTAGACGAAGGCCATGTGCCTGTTCCTTATAGATCAGACGGTTCATTAAAAAAATCGACTGACCTATTTATTTTCAGTCGACTGTTATCTTAGATATGACCACATGTGGTGGTGTGCTGGAGGAGTACCTGCATTTCCTGTGCTCATATATTACAAAATCATACGGAGTAGAATCTAATTTTGTTTGCCATGCAATGTTGTAGAGCTATCATATGTCTCCTGTCATTTATTTTTCAGCCACCTACTATCTGCTACTTTTACAGTGCACTAGTTCTGCACACACTTCACCCTTACTCTCACTATTGTGTTTTTATGCAAGGGTATTTCAGACTCTGCTGCCATGAGAGATGCCAAAAAGAAAAGAGAGAAGTCGCTCCATCTTCGTATGCGGGTAGGCAAGACACGTTACAGCGCTATAAAGGGTGCAGTGTCAGCAGATGGAGACGGTAAACGTAGCTCTGGAGTTGATGACCTCGCTCGCAATGAACCACCATCCCAGGTGCTTGCTTTAACTTCGCGGTGTCATATGTGGTTGCATGTTCCATATGGTGTCTAGCTTATATTCGAAAGGCCGAAGTCGGTAAGATAAGGAAGGATAATTGTTTTTACATGAACCACCATCCCGTGAGCACCAGAAGAAAAATAGCTAGTTAGGGCACTGGCCGAGCCAGTGACAAGCCCAGCAAAGATAGGCATCACCTGGAAGCCAACTAAAAAGCTGTGATGGTGGTGAAGCAGCCCGCCTCCCACCAGGCTCTCAGGTCCTAGATGATCATGCTCACCACTCCAGCCGGATGTCTAGCTTGTATTGCTTCCAATTTGGTTAAATTGCATCTGCTTAGCTTACACATTATACCTTTGAATATGACATGCCTTTCTGTTTTTGGTACATACTAATACATATGTGTATTAACCATGTTCTTACATCAAACTAATGTTCTTGTGTATCCCTCATCAATCACTTATGACGAGGCAGGCAGGCAAGGGGACTACTCCTCATTTAAAGAATGCAGCGTCAGCCTCCCGACATGATTCTCAAGAAACAGAAATGCTAGATGAAGATAGTGAACGTAGCTCTGTAGTTGATTACAGCATTTCCCCTACACTAGCATCGCAGGTGCCTGCTCTAACTTGGCAGCGTGATATGTGGTTGCATGTTGCATATGGTGTCTAGATTGTAATTCTTCCAATCTAGTTAAACTGCATGTGCTAGTCTGCTTAGCTTATACATTATACCTGTTAATGTGACATGCCTTCCTGTATTTAGTACATAGTACATCTGTCTATTAAGAATGTCCTTACATAAAACTATTGTTTTTTTGTATCCCGCATCAATCAACATGACGAGACACCTTTAGTATATGCAGTGCGATATTAGTTGCATCTTTCATATGATTTATAGCATGCGCTGCTTCTAATTTGTTGAAATTCCATTTATGATGGGACACTTTTAACTTGGCAGAGTCATATTGGTTGCATCTTTCATGTGGTGTCTAGCTTGCATTGCTTCTTATTTTTTGGAATGGTTTCTGCTTAGTTTACACAAACAGTTGCAGAGAAAAGCCCGCAAGGACCAAAAAGTACCTGAACCAAATGCTATGGAAATCTTCAAGGACTGTCACACCAGCAAGAAGAAGGGCATGACTACACCAGTCAAAGCCGCTGTTGTAAGTCCTTAATCCTCATGCCTTTTAACTACTACTTACTCTGACTTGTGCCTTGA
Source organism: Aegilops tauschii subsp. strangulata (assembly GCF_002575655.3). Classification (NCBI taxonomy): domain Eukaryota; kingdom Viridiplantae; phylum Streptophyta; class Magnoliopsida; order Poales; family Poaceae; genus Aegilops; species Aegilops tauschii. Next base: position 76,532,017 of record NC_053041.3, read on the forward strand.
ATTGCATGGTTTTCAGCCCATGTCAATTACTCTTTTCAATTTTATACACAATTGTCTTAGCGTATCATTGCACCTTACAAGGTTTAAAAGAGAGGAGTGATGTTCCTTTGATCTTGACCCGTAATCTAGTTCCGTGCTGGACTTGCCCACACAACGTTACAATTGCATGTTTGTTTGTTCTCAGTTGTTTTGTGATATGAATGATGTCATACTATGCTTACCGTATTATAAACTTCGTCTCTTTATCCTTAGCCCTCAATACAATGTGAAGAAATAGATAATACATTAGCGATGGTACATGGTCATATGTTTGGAACATGGTTTTATTATGTACTTTGCAATAAAATACAACTAATATTTTACATGGGTTCACCAGAATAAGTTATGTATATAGACCAAAGCTATTTTGTTTGGTTTTGCTGCCTCCTTAATATCTTCTATTCTGGTACTACTAATGTAAAACCACAACTTTTCAGCGAGCTATGGAAAAATGGTGGAACCGCCACCTTCTGAAGGTGGCGGGGCAACTATAACCGCAATGTCAGCTCTTGCTGCAGTGGGTCAGTACCTGTCCACTAACAGTGCCAAAAGCACGTTCCTGCGTAATACTGGGTTGGTTGTTAAGGCAATATCGTCCAAACTACCTCATGATCAAGATATGCAAGCTCAAAGCAATGTTGTATCTGCGCTCCAGACACAAGTCCATTCCCTAACAGAGACCCTTTGTGAAACAAGGAGAAACATTGCTCAATGTCGTCAAGATATGCATGGTTTTGAAACCAGACTATCAGACATTTGCTATGTTGTTCAGGAGCCTAGGGGAAATGAAGGTGAGGGTTATGGTGCTCCATCGGACAATACAGCATGAAAACGTAACAGTCGGGTCAAATGAACTGAGCTTCTGAACTTCTGGTGGGTCATTTATCTGCTAGACTGTTAAGTTTTATGCCAACCTTCCTTTTGTTATATAGTTGTAATTTGTTTTGGTGCGATACAAAATTTATTCTTAACGTGCAGCCACCGGCTGAAGAAAACAGCAAGCCATTTTTGTATAGTGTAGGGTGTTCCCTATATTTGCACTGGTGGCGATCTTTGATGCCGAGTGGATGTAATCTGTGTAATCGCCTTAATAGCCTAGCGTTAGTTTCGGCCTTATTTATTTCCTAGTCTTCTTTTTCCCTGGTTTGCTAGTGGCCGCAACTACCATGGGCCATATACGGGCCGTAGGATCCATGGGTCTCCTACGGGCCGTCGATAAATGGGTCTGTAATCGGTGGGCCTCGGGCTGTCGGATAAATGGGTCTACATGGGCCGTAATCGGGCGTAATTGGTATCGGCCTAGCACGGTAACAGGCCGTTAACAGGCCGTAGGACAGCAATGGCTTAATTCTGTCACAGGCATAACGGGTCGTTAATGGGCCAGAATATAGGACGGGCTGGAAACGGCGCAACGGGTTAACAGGCCAGAAACGGGCCGACTCTTGCCATGGGCCGAATTTGGCCCATTAGGGTAACAGGCCAGTAACGGGCCGACTCTTGCCATGGGCTGAATTTGGCCCATTAGGGGAACAGGCCAGTAACGGGCCGACTCTTGCCATGGGCTGAATTTGGCCCATTAGGGGAACAGGCCAGTAACGGGCCGGAAGTAATCGAGGGCCGAAAAGGAGCCCAAGAACGTATGGGCCGTCAATACGCCGAAAGCTAACACAGGCTGGAAACGGCCCATGTAAATCACGGGCCGTTAACGGGTATAAAGAAAAATTACTGCTCATTATGGGCTAGAGTCACCGTGGGCCTGTAAAGGGCCGAAAGATACAAAGGCCTCATATGGGCCGAAAGACATCGTGGGCCATACATGGGCCGAAAGTGAAATGGGCTGGTGTTATATTCGACGGCCCACATGACGTTGTTGGGCCGATTTCCTTTAGGGCCTAACGGGCCGTGAGTTAACGGGCCGTAAAATGGGCTATTTGCGAAGAGACCGTTAACAGGCTTTTCATGGGCCAGCCCGTTAACTTTTGACCAAGTCAAACGGGCCGGCTTTGTAAGCTAAATGGGCCAGTGGTGGGCCGTGGCACATGTCGACATATCATAGGCGCCTATCTGACCCACTGACGAGCTGACACGTGTTTCGTCCGGCCAATAAGAATTTTACACGTGGAAATTTCCCATTGGTCGGGGCTGTTAACGGGTTATCGGATCCAAAACCCGACCCGATAGCTTAACGGCGTTCCGTTACGGTGGATGCCAGGTGTCGGTCACCCTTGACGAAAGCACTTCTGTGACGCGCGATTTATCGTCATGGAAGTGGACACTTCCGTGATGATAATTTTGGTAATGTCATGGAACACTTCTACGACAGCACAGGTATGACTATCTTGATTCTGTCATAAAATCGTCATGGATGTACATGCATGACAAAAAACGCGACCTACTGTGACAAACACGTATCATCACGGAAGTGTATTTTTTTACTAGTGTTTTCAGGGGGGAAGTTGGTCCCCCCTTAGAGCATATTGCGGCTATCCAGGCCCGCGAGATTCTTGACGAGAAACTCGCCGAGACCCGGGCCCGTATCCTCCGCACACCGGCGCCCCAGCCTCCCGCAGGGATGCCAGCCGAGGAAATCCGTGGCCGCACCCGCTCCCGCACTGCCGCTCTTAGAGCCCGCAGCGCTTCCACCGTCCTGGGGTCAAGCAGCCCCTCAATGGCGGTTTAGATGCACGCCCTCTTCTAGAACATCTGCGGCTTCAGCCATGACGGTCGCCGCCGCCAACTAGTTGAGTACATCCGCGACGAACACATCGACATCATTGCCATTCAAGAAACCATGCGCACGGAGTTCTGTCTCCCCGAACTTGACGGCCTTAGCTCCCACCTGTTTGCCTGCATTGGCTCCCTTCTAGTGGGAACAATGGCCACTCGGGTGGCATCCTGTTAGGTGTGAAGGATGCAATCTTTGAGGTGGGCGGTATGGACCGGGGCGAGTTCTTCGTTAGTATGGAGATCTTCGAGCGGACGCTAAACTTTAAGTGGGAGGTCATCATTGTATACGGACCGGCAGACCACCACCGCTCCCCGACCTTCCTGGCTGAGCTGCATCGGAAGATCTCTGCTTCCTCCCTCCCAGTGGTCGTGGGAGGGGACTTTAACCTCATCCGCTCCCCGGATGAGAAGAACAATGACCGGGTTAACCGCCCCCGGATGCAGATGTTCAACGACTGCATCGCGGAGCTTGGCCTCCATGAGCTTGAGCGAACGGGGGCCCGGTTCACCTGGACTAACCGCCAGGCGAACCCGACGCAGTCCGTTCCGGACCGCGTCCTAGTCTCTCCGGAGTGGGAACTCCGATGTCCCCTGGCCTCACTGCAGGCTATCACCCGGATTTGTTCCGATCATGTCCCCCTCCTCCTCTCCTCCGCAGATGAACGCCCCCATCCCTCCTTGGTTCCGGTTTGAGCTCTTCTGGCTCAACCAGGCCGAATTCCGCAAGGCCGTTGCGGCTAAGTGGACCGCCACGCGTGATTCTCCTCACCGTGCCATGTCTGCCGTTGACTCCTGGCAGTTCTGCGCCAAGCTTGCACGCCAATTTATGAAGGGTTGGGGCGCGAACCTCGGCCGTGATCTCCGTGACCGCAAGAAGGCCATTCTGAGTGCCATCCAAGTCCTGGACGCCCGCGCTGACACGTCTGGGATCTCCCCGGACGAGTGGATGCTGAGATATGACCTCGAGGACTAGCTCTCGGTCATCTACTCGGATGAGGAGGCATACTGGCGGCTGCGCGGCACCCAACGGTGGGTGCTCCGTGGTGATGCTAACACGGCTTACTTCCAGGCGATCGCCAATGGCCGGCGTCGACGGAACTCCATTCACTCCTTGTGGGCCGGCAATACTCAGCTTGTTCGCCCCTCGGACATCCGAGCCCACGTAGACGGCTTCTATAAAGCCCTTTTCTCCCCTACCCCTCGGGGTGGGGCTGCGCTGGCCCCCGACACCTGGTCGGGTGCCCAGCTAGTTTCCGACGGGGCCAATGCCGCCCTGGTGGCACCTTTCTCGGAGGAGGAGGTCCTAGTGGCGATCAAAGGAATGAACCCCTCCTCGGCTCCGGGCCCGGATGGATTGCCAGTCTCGTTTTTCAAAACATTCTGGCAAACCATCAAACCGGAAGTCATGGCCCTCTTCGACGAGTTCTTCTCTGGAACCATGGACATTGGGCGCCTAAACTATCGGATCATTACCTGATACGTCTCCAACGTATCTATAATTTATGAAGTATTCATGCTATTATATTATCTGTTTTGGATGTTTATGGGATTTACTAAACACTTTTATATTATTTTTGGGACTAACCTATTAACCCAGAGCCCAATGCCAGTTTCTGTTTTTTCCCTTGTTTCAGTGTTTCGCAGAAAAGGAATATCAAAAAGAGTCCAAACAGAATGAAACCTTCGGGAGCGTGATTTTTGGAATGAACATGATCCACGAGACTTGGAGTTGAAGTCAGGGAAGCTTCGAGGTGGCCACGAGGTAGGGAGGCGCGCCCCCAAGCTCGTGGGCCCCCCGTGGCTCCCCTGACCGACTTCTTTCGCCTATATATATCCATATACCCTAAAACCATCGGGGAACAGAATAGATCGGGAGTTCCGCCGCCGCAAGCCTCTGTCTCCACCGAAAACCAATCTAGACCCGTTTCGGCACCCTGCCGGAGGGGGGGATCCCTCACCGGTGACCATCTTCATCATCCCGGCGCTCTCCATGACGAGGAGGGAGTAGTTCACCCTCAGGGCTGAGGGTATGTACCAGTAGCTATGTGATTAATCTCTCTCTCTCTCGTGTTCTTGAGGTGATACGATCTTGATGTATCGCGAGCTTTGCTATTGTAGTTGGATCTTATGATGTTTCTCCCCCTCTACTCTCTTGTAATGGATTGAGTTTTCCCTTTGAAGTTATCTTATCGGATTGAGTCTTTAAGGATTTGAGAACACTTCATGTATGTCTTGCATGTGCTTATCTGTGGTGACAATGGGATATTCACGTGATCTACTTGATGTATGTTTTGGTGATCAACTTGCGGGTTCAGTGAACTTATGCATAGGGGTTGGCACGCGTTTTCGTCTTGACTCTCCGGTAGAAACTTTGGGGCACTCTAAGTTCTTTGTGTTGGTTGAATAGATGAATCTGAGATTGTGTGATGCATATCGTATAATCATACCCACGGATACTTGAGGTGACATTGGAGTATCTAGGTGACATTAGGGTTTTGGTTGATTTGTGTCTTAAGGTGTTATTCTAGTACGAACTCTATGATAGATCGAACGGAAAGAATAGCTTCGTGTTATTTTACTATGGACTCTTGAATAGATCGATCAGAAAGGATAACTTTGAGGTGGTTTCGTACCCTACCATAATCTCTTCATTTGTTCTCCGCTATTAGTGACTTTGGAGTGACTCTTTGTTGCATGTTGAGGGAAAGTTATATGATCCAATTATGTTATTATTGTTGAGAGAACTTGCATGTCACAGCCCTAGAGTCATGACTGTAAATAGTTGCATCAGTGAGCATGCATCATGTTTTTAATTCAAAGGAAAATTGAATTGGGGATGACCAAGCCCTGGCACTAAATCAATTCAACTAGGTTCAAGTTTAAATCTTTTCAATGAACCCAGAATGCCCTTTAGAAAAGTTCATGATTTTTTATAAAGGTAAAAACCTCTGCCAAAAATGATGCACCTATTTCTAGGCCATTCTGGATTTTTGAATTAAATCTTATTGTATTTGACTTTTGGGCATTTAAATACTATAAATAATTTAAATGTTCAAATAATGTTGGAACTATTTTTGGGCCACTGAAATAATTCAGCAAGTGTCCATGAATATTTTCAGGATTTTAGGAAATGCCTTGGTATTTTTCCTAAGCTCAAAACAGAGGCAAATAATTAGAAAACAAAAACAAATTAGAAAACAGACGAGAGGGAGAGCTTACCTGGCCTCACCTGTGTAGCCACCAGAGGGGCCAGCCCACCACTGTAGCGGCCCAGCCCACCGAGGGCAGAGCCGTCTTCCTCCTCCTGCCAGTAGGCAGAGGGGAAGCGTGGAGCGCGCGCGTGCGAACGCGGCCACCTCCTGCTTGCCACCGAGGCGCCCCCGACGCGTCCGGAGACGCCCCGCAACCCCTCGCTTCTCTCCCTCACTCTCTGCCCTCTCTGCCTCGCTCCCCCTCGGACCCGAGAACGCCGGAGCGCGCCGCTGCAAAACACCGCGCCCACCGCCGTCCCTTTGCCCGTGGCCGTGACCCTAAGCTCTGCTCAGGCCCCAAGAACCCCCACGCCGAACCACTCAAGCCCAGATGACCCCAAGACGACGCTGCGGTTTTCTTCCCCGTCCACGGCCGACGGATGCAGTTGCCCGATTCACCGTCTTCAACGCGTCCCCGAGCCCGCTTCGACGCCCCCTGCAACCTCCGTGAGCTCCTCTTCCTCCCGCCTCTTTCTAATAGCTCGTTCCCGCCCCCTAGCAAGCCCTCTGCCATGGCCGTGAGCTCGCCATCGCCATGACCGACGAGCTCGTCGTTGCCGAGCCCCCCCTGACCTGCGCCTCTGTTCATCTTGCTCCCCGCGTGCCGTAGATGCCGCCCAGCTACCCAGTTCGCTCGTTTGCAAGCTGCAGCGACGCGCCCGTGCCCCACCGAGCACCGCCGCCGCCAAAGCTCGCCGCCGGCATGAATTCCGGTGACTCCACGACCTCCCACTTGGCCCTTTGGATGCGCGCGAGGAAGGGCTTCCTCCTGGTGCCCTCAGCACATCGAACCGTCGCCTGTGGCGCAACTCCGGCGGACCTCCGCCGTCAGCCGCGGTCGTCATCGGCTAACTCCGGCTGTGCCGGCGTGGCCCAGCCATTAGCAGCTAATTAGGCCACTAATTACCCTCTCCTAGGCCACTGGCACGTGGGCCCCGCTAACAGTTTTAGTTTAGGTTAATTAACTCTGTTAGTTAGCTGAGTCAATGACATATGGGTCCCACTGTCAGGTTTGACTCTGGTTAGGCGCTGTTGACCAGCTGACGTCACAGTGACGCAGTGCTGACGCAATAACTCATTTTCTGGATTTAAAATAATTCAGAAAACTCCAGAAAATAGTATAAACTTCTAAAAATCATATAAAATCAACCGTAGCTCAGAATGAAATAATTTATATATGAAAAATTATCAGAAAAATGCAATCTATCCATCTGTATCATTTTCATGCATGTCAAACTAAGTTATACCTGCTGTATAGGTGAAAACATGATAATGCACTATTTGAATTCATAGTTTGAATTTGAATTTGAACCTTGAGTTCAAATCAACCCAAACCTTTCTGTTGCTAGTTGCATTAGGCCAAATCATGTCATATTGCCATGTCATAATCATGCATCATAATTGTTGCATTGCATTGATTGTGTTCTTCCTTGTTTGCCGGTGATTGTCCCCTCTCGATAGCCGTGATTCCGACGATGAGTTCGATGACACCGATGAAGAACTATAATATCTTCAGAAGTGCCAGGCAAGCAAAACCCCCTTGTCCATTCCGATACAAACCCACTCTCTCGCTCCTGCTCTCTTTTACTGCATTAGGACAACAACGATTCATCTGTTACTTGTTGCGGTAGTTGAACCCCCTTATCCTCTGCATGACCTGTCATTGCCACAGTAAATAGATGAAACCCACTAGCATGAGTAGGAGTTGTTTGAGCCCTGATGTGCCTACTCATTCATGCTTGTTTGTCGTGCCTGCTATTGCTTAGAGTTGTGTCAGGTCTGATTCATCGGGGATGAGTTGGATTGGTGATGAACATGTCCTACTGTGTGTGAGCTAAGTGTGTGAACATGATTTGGTAAAGGTAGCGGTGAGAGGCCATGTAGGAGTACATGGTGGGTTGTCTCATTGAAGCCGTCCTCAGGAACTGAGTTCTGTGTTTGTGATCCATGATACAGTTACTACCACGCATTGGGCCCGAAACCAATGGACCCTCTCGGCTTCTTAATCACCCTTGTCCTCTGTCCAGGAGTTGCAAGTAGTTTCTGGTGTTTGTAGTAAGCTGGAGGCCGTGGACAGCGCTGACCAAGGGGTGGGCTGTGATGCGGTAGGCTCGTGGCCCGGTGTACCGAGTCGCCCGTTTGGTGTCTCGGGAACCCTGCACACATCGTTCGGGGCCGTATGTGGAAACCTCGGCCGGACTCCCTGCGGATGGAACCTGAATAGGCGATAAACCTGGACTAGAGACTTGAGTGTTTAGGTAGGTTGTGGCCGACTCCCTCGCCAGGCTTCCGCTTGAAGGTCGCCGAGGTACACGACGTGTACATGGTGGTAAGTGGAGAGAGCGTGTGTGACGAAGTACACCCCTGCAGGGTTAATATGATCTATTCGAATAGCCGTGTCCGCGGTAAAGGACTTCTGGGTTGCCTATAACAGTTCATAGACAAGTGAAAGTGGATACTCTAAAATGCGCAAGATAAGCGTGAGTGCTATGGATGGCGTTCTCGTAGGGAGACGGGAGCGGATCCATAGTGGAGTATTGATATGGTGAATATGTGGACTCGTGTGCGCCACCTCAAAAGAGTTACTTGCTGTCGTAGTTAGGATAGCCACCGAGTCAAGGCTGGCTTGCTGCAGTTAAACTCCACCACCCCCTTTGTTGATACCGATGCATATGTAGATAGTTCTGATGTAAGTCTTGCTGGGTACATTTGTACTCACGTTTGCTTATTTTATGTTTTGCAGAGGGACGTCAGTCTCGCTAGTAGTTCCGTGTGGACTTCGACGTTTAGCTTGTTACCTCAGCTACGATCTTGTGCCCTCGGCAGGATCTAGTAGATAGTCAGGCTTCTCAGCCTTTTTCATTTATAGTTGTCTGTACTCAGACATGTTAAGCTTCCGCATGTGTTTGACTTGTATGCTCTGAATGCTGGGTCGAGAGACCCATGTTTGTAATATCTGGCTCTTCGGAGCCTAATGAACAAGTACTTGAGTCGTAGAGTTATGTTGTGATGCCATGTTGTATTTACACATATCGAGCATATTGTGTGTATGATTGAAATGCTTGGTATGTGTGGGATCCGACAACCTAGTTGTTTATCCTTGGTAGCCTCTCTTATGGGGAAATGTAGTCTTGTGCTTCCATGAGCCATAGTAGTCTGCTACAGCCCGGTTCACCGGAGTCCTGCTAGCCCAGCACTACTGCTCTGGACACCTGACTGGCCGGCATGTGATTCACTTCGTTCCTGTGTCTGTCCCTTCGGGGAAATGTCACGCGGTGACATCCGGAGTCCTGCCTAGCCTGCTACAGCCCGGGTTCCCGGAGTCCTGTTAGCCCAGTGCTACAGCCCGGATTCGCACGCTGCTGACCGACATGCTCGGTGTTGATTCACGTATGCCTGTCCCCGTAAGTTAGTGCCACTTTGGGTTCACGGCTAGTCATGTCGGCCCGGGTTCTCTGTCATATGGATGCTAGCGACATTTTCATATACGTGAGCCAAAAGGCGCAAACGGTCCCGGGCCATGGTAAGGCGACACCCGTGGGAGTACCGTGCGTGAGGCCGCAATGTGATATGAGGTGTTACAGGCTAGATCGGTGTGACTTAGAATCGGGGTCCTGACATTGCACTAGTGAAAGTATGAACCCTAGGCCTTGTTTCCTAGCATTGCAATACCGTTTACGCTCACTTTTACCACTTGTTACCTTGCTGTTTTTATATTTTCAGATTACAAAAACCTATATCTACTATCCATATTGCACTTGTATCACCCTCTCTTCGCCGAACTAATGCACCTATACAATTTACCATTGTATTGGGTGTGTTGGGGACACAAGAGACTCTTTGTTATTTGGTTGCAGGGTTGTTTGAGAGAGACCATCTTCATCCTACGCCTCCCACGGATTGATAAACCTTAGGTAATCCACTTGAGGGAAATTTGCTACTGTCCTACAAACCTCTGCACTTGGAGGCCCAACAACGTCTACAAGAAGAAGGTTGCGTAGTAGACATCAAGCTAATTTCTGGCGCTGTTGCCGGGGAGGTGAGTGCTTGAAGGTATATCTTTAGATCTTGCAATTGAATCTTTTAGTTTCTTGTTTTATCACTAGTTTAGTTTGTAAAAGAAAACTACAAAAAATGGAATTGAGGATCCCTCATATGCTTCATCTTTTTAATGTCTTCCGTGAAAATAAGGATTCTGATAATTGTGCTCAATTGCTAGAGGAAGAATGCATTAAAATGTTTGGCACTAAATATTTGAATGATGAGCATGATTGCAATGTTGTTAGTATGAATTCTTTGAATACCCATGATGCTAATGATATGCTTGGGGATGCTATGTTTGATGAAGATGATATTTTTTGTCCCCCAAGTTTTGATGAGCAAATTTATTATGATGAAAGCATGTCTCCTATTTATGATGATTATTGTGATGACACGTATGCTATAAAGAATAAAGGTAACCATGAAACTTGTCATCATGATTTTAATTTTCAATTGGATTATGCTTCACATGATAGTTATTTTGTTGAGTTTGCTCCCACTACTATTGATGAGAATAGATTTGCTTATGTGGAGAGTAATAAAAATTCTATGCTTGTAGATCATGAAAAGAATGCTTTATGTGATGGTTATATTGTTGAATTCATTCATGATGCTACTGAAAATTACTATGAGAGAGGATCATATGCTTCTACATATTGCAATAATATCATGTTTCCTCTCTATGTGTTGAAAATCTTGAAGCTATGCTTGTTTTTCCTTCCTATGCTAGATGATTCTTGCTCCGATAAGTTGTTTGTTCACAAAATCCCTATGCATAGGAAGTGGGTTAGACTTAAATGTGCTAGTCATATTCTTCATGATGCTCCCGCTATGTTTCAACTCTTATCTTTTATGTGAGCATCATTGAAATCGTCATGCCTAGCTAGGGGCGTTAAACGTTAGCGCTTGTTGGGAGGCAACCCAATTTTATTTTTGTTCCTTGATTTTTGTTCCTGTTTAGTAATAAATAAATCATCCAGCCTATTTTTATATGTGGTTTTATGTTTTAATTAGTGTTTGTGCCAAGTAAGACCTATAGGATCTTCTTGAACGATAATTATTTGATCTTGCTGAAAAAGACAGAAACTTTCTGCTCACGAAAACAATTGTTAAAAATCACCAGAAAGTGATAAAATACTGATTCCAATTGCAGTAGATCATTAATAAAATTATCTAGTCCGTCCTATTTTGGCAGATTTTTATGAGTTCCAGAAGTTTGTGTTTGATACAGATTACTACAGACTGTTCTGTTTTTGACAGATTCTGTTTTCATTGTGTTGTTTGCTTATTTTGATGAATCTATGAGTAGTATCGGAGGGTATGAACCATAGAGAAGTTGGAATAAAGTAGATATTACACCAATATGAATTTAGAATGAGTTCGTAACAGTACCAAAAGTGGTTTTATTTTCTTATACTAACGGAGCTTACGAGTTTTCTGTTGAGTTTTGTGTTGTGAAGTTTTCAAGTTTTGGGTAAAGATTCAATGGACTATGGAATAAGGAGTGGCAAGAGCCTAAGCTTGGGGATGCCCAAGGCACCCCAAGGTAATATTCAAGGACAACCAAGAGCCTAAGCTTAGGGATGCCCCGGATGGCATCCCCTCTTTCGTCTTCGTTCATCGGTAACTTTACTTGGAGCTATATTTTTATTCACCACATGATATGTGTTTTGCTTGGAGCGTCATTTTATTTTCTTTTATTTTGCTTGCTGTTTGAATAAAATACCAAGATCTGAAATTCTTAAATGAGAGAGAGTCTTCACATAGCTCCATAATTATTTAACTACTCATTGATCTTCACTCATATCTTTTTGGAGTAGTTTGTCATTTACTCGTGTGCTTCACTTATATCCTATGAGTAAATGGTTGAATGATTTGAATGTCATAAATCTGAAATTATATATGTTTAATATGCTTATCCCATGGGGAGTAATGACTTCACATATAAGAAGTAGAGGTGGTAAAAATTTTGAAGGTTAGCAAACATTGTATTGGTCACTTGAACAATTCATGAAAGAATATTGAAGGAAGAGAGATTTCACATATAAATATACTATCTTGGACATCTTCTATGATTGTGAGCCCCATTAATTATTTTCAAACCTGAGCAAATTAGTTGAAGTTGGACAAGGAAGACAACATAATGAGTTATGCTTGGGTATATTTGTATAGAAGTTATATTGTTATGGATCCTCTAACATGTGGTGCTTGCTATTTAGAATCCTTTGCTAGCCAAAATATCTGTACTAAGCGGGAATACTGCTTGTGCATCCAAATTCCTTGAACCAAGTTTCTTCCATGAGTGTCCACCATATCTACCTATATGCGGTATTTACCTGCCGTTCCAAGTAAATTTGCATGTGCCAAACTCTAAACCTTCAAATAATAATCTATTTTGTATGCCCGAATCGCTCATGTAGCGACTAGGGGCTTTCAGTATCTTCCATGCTAGGTGGGTTATTCTCACGATGAGTGGACTCCGCTCATCATTCACGATAAAATGGCTGGTAACTGGGATGCCCAGTCCTATGATCAAAAGATCAAAAACAAATTCGCAAATAATTTTAAAAAAAAACTCCCCCAGGAATGTTGATAGTTGGATGGCACCCGTTGTTTCGGACAAGCCGTGGAGTGTGAATGTTGGTGGAGGGGGAGTAAAATCTTTACCTTTCTGTTTGGGAACCGCCTATAATGTATGTAGTATGGAAGATATTGGGAACTCTTGGTCGTTATGTTGACAATGAAAGCATACCTCTCAAAATTATTTTCATCTCTGTTTAGCTTCGAGCTCTGGCACCTCTGCAAATCCCTGCTTCCCTCTGCGAAGGGCCTATCTTATACTTTTATGCAAGAGTCAGTAGTATTCCTTCTCATTCCAACCTACTCTTTAGTTGGCAAGCATCATGTGATGGAAAGATCTAAGCATATATGGCCATTCAAATATATTTGAGCATGAATTATTACTGTTGACATTACCCTTGAGGTAAAAGGTTGGAGGCGAGACATTAAGCCCCTATCTTTCTCTGTGTTCGATGAATACTATTTGTTCTAAAAATATGCTTTGAGTGGTAGCAATCATGGAAGACTATATGATAGTTGAGTATGTAGGATTTGCTAAATCAAAGCTCTTACATAGACCCTTCCTGAAAATAAGATGAATTGCAATTGTTTGATGACTGAGAACAGTTTGTTAGTTTTCAAGAAAGTTTATGATCTGTACTTTAACATGTGAATAGTTTGTTACTTGATCATGAGAAGCTTTATGATATGAGCTACTGTTATGATATATAATGATGCTAGAAAAAGTGATTGGAACTATCGTTGATCAAACTTATGCACTTGCTAGCATTCACACTTCATAAATTCTTTCTTTTATCATTTACCTACTCGAGGACGAGCAGGAATTAAGCTTGGGGATGCTGATACGTCTCCAACGTATCTATAATTTATGAAGTATTCATGCTATTATATTATCTGTTTTGGATGTTTATGGGCTTACTAAACACTTTTATATTATTTTTGGGACTAACCTATTAACCCAGAGCCCAGTGCCAGTTTTTGTTTTTTCCCTTGTTTCAGTGTTTCGCAGAAAAGGAATATCAAACGGAGTCCAAATGGAATGAAACCTTCGGAAGCGTGATTTTTGGAACGAACGTGATCCAGGAAACTTGGAGTTGAAGTCAGGGAAGCTTCGAGGTGGCCACGAGGCAGGGAGGGGCGCCTGCCCCTGGGCGCGCCCCCCCACCCTCGTGGGCCCCTCGTGGCTCCCCTGGCCGACTTCTTTCGCCTATATATATCCATATACCCTAAAACCATCGGGGAACAGAATAGATTGGGAGTTCCGCCGCCGCAAGCCTCTGTAGCCACCGAAAACCAATCTAGACCCGTTCTGGCACCCTGCCGGAGGGGGGATCCCTCACCGGTGGCCATCTTCATCATCCCGGCGCTCTCCATGACGAGGAGGGAGTAGTTCATCCTCGGGGCTGAGGGTATGTACCAGTAGCTATGTGATTGATCTCTCTCTCTCTCTCGTGTTCTTGAGGTGATACGATCTTGATGTATCGCGAGCTTTGCTATTGTAGTTGGATCTTATGATGTTTCTCCTGAAGGAAATATGCCCTAGAGGCAATAATAAAGTATTATATATTTCCTTATATCATGATAAATGTTTATTATTCATGCTAGAATTGTATTAACCGGAAACATAATACATGTGTGAATACATAGACAAACAGAGTGTCACTAGTATGCCTCTACTTGACTAGCTCATTAATCGAAGATGGTTATGTTTCCTAGCCATAGACATGAGTTGTCATTTGATTAACGGGATCACCTCATTAGGAGAATGACGTGATTGACATGACCCATTCCGTTAGCTTAGCACCCGATCGTTTAGTATGTTGCTATTGCTTTCTTCATGACTTATACATGTTCCTATGACTATGAGATTATGCAACTCCCGTTTACCGGAGGAACACTTTGTGTGCTACCAAACGTCACAACGTAAATGGGTGATTATAAAGGTGCTCTACAGGTGTCTCCAAAGGTACTTGTTGGGTTGGCGTATTTCGAGATTAGGATTTGTCACTCCGGTTGCCGGAGAGGTATCTCTGGGCCCACTCGGTAATGCACATCACTATAAGCCTTGCAAGCATTGTGACTAAAGAGTTAGTTGCGGGATGATGTATTATGGAACGAGTAAAGAGACTTGCCGGTAACGAGATTGAACTAGGTATCGAGATACCGACGATCGAATCTCGGGCAAGTAACATACCGATGACAAAGGGAACAACGTATGTTGTTATGCGGTCTGACCGATAAAGATCTTCATAGAATATGTGGGAGCCAATATGGGCATCCAGGTCCTGCTATTGGTTATTGACCGGAGAGGTGTCTCGATCATGTCTACATAGTTCTCGAACCCGAAGGGTCCGCACGCTTAACGTTACGATGACAGTTTTATTATGAGTTTATGTATGTTGATGTACCGAAGGAGTTCGGAGTCCCGGATGAGATCGGGGACATGACGAGGACTCTCGAAATGGTCGAGACGTAAAGATCGATATATTGGACGACTATATTCGGACTTCGGAAAGGTTCCGAGTGATTCGGGTATTTTTCGGAGTACCGGAGAGTTACGGGGATTCGTATTGGGCCTTAATGGGCCATACGGGAAAGGAGAGAAAGACCCCAAAGGGTGGCCGCACCCCTCCCCATGGGCTAGTCCGAATTGGACTAGGGAGGGGGGCGCCCCCTTCCTTCTTTCTCCTTCCCCCTTCCCTTCTCCTACTCCCACAAGGAAAGGAGGAGTCCTACTCCCGGTGGGAGTAGGACTCCCCCCTTTGGCGCGCCTCTCCCCTTGGCCGGCTGCCTCCCCCTTGCTCCTTTATATACGGGGGCAGGGGGGCACCCCAGAGACACAACAACTGATCCTTGAGATCTCTTAGCCGTGTGCGGTGCCCCCCTCCACCATATTACACCTCGATAATACCGTTGCGGAGTTTAGGCGAAGCCCTGCGTCGGTGGAACATCATCATCGTCACCACGCCGTCGTGCTGACGAAACTCTCCCTCAACACTCGGCTGGATCGGAGTTCGAGGGACGTCATCGAGCTGAACGTGTGTAGAACTCGGAGGTGCCGTGCGTTCGGTACTTGATCGGTCGGATCGTGAAGACGTACGACTACATCAACCGCGTTGTGATAACGCTTCTGCTGTCGGTCTACGAGGGTACGTGGACAACACTCTCCCCTCTCGTTGCTATGCATCACCATGATCTTGCGTGTGCGTAGGAAATTTTTTGAAATTACTACGTTCCCCAACAGTGGCATCCGAGCCTGGTTTTATGCGTAGATGCTATGCACGAGTAGAACACGAGTTGTGGGCGATATAAGTCATACTGCTTACCAGCATGTCATACTTTGGTTCAGCGGTATTGTGAGATGAAGCGGCCCGGACCGACATTACGCGTACGCTTACGCGAGACTGGTTTCACCGTTGCGAGCACTCGTTGCTTAAAGGTGACCGGCGTGTCTGTCTCTCTCACTTTGGTTGAACCGAGTGTGGCTACGCCCGGTCCTTGCGAAGGTTAAAACAGCACCAACTTGACAAACTATCGTTGTGGTTTTGATGCGTAGGTAAGAACGGTTCTTGCTAAGCCCGTAGCAGCCACGTAAAACATGCAACAACAAAGTAGAGGACGTCTAACTTGTTTTTGCAGGGCATGTTGTGATGTGATATGGTCAAGACATGATGTGATATAATTTGTTGTATGAGATGATCATGTTTTGTAACCGAGTTATCGGCAACTGGCAGGAGCCATATGGTTGTCGCTTTATTGTATGAGATGCAATCACCATGTAATAGTTTTACTTTATCACTAAGCGGTAGCGATAATCGTAAAAGCAATTAGTTGGCGAGACGACAACGATACTACGATGGAGATCAAGGTGTCGTGCCGGTGACGATGGTGATCATGACGGTGCTTCGGACATGGAGATCACGAACACGGTGCTTCGGAGATGGAGATCACAAGCACAAGATGATGATGGCCATATCATATCACTTATATTGATTGCATGTGATGTTAATCCTTTATGCATCTTATCTTGCTTTGATTGACGGTAGCATTATAAGATGATCTCTCACTAAAATTTCAAGATAAAAGTGTTCTCCCTGAGTATGCACCGTTGCGAAAGTTCTTCGTGCTGAGACACCACGTGATGATCGGGTGTGATAGGCTCTACGTTCAAATACAATGGGTGCAAAACAGTTGCACACGCGGAATACTCAGGTTAAACTTGACGAGCCTAGCATATGCAGATATGGCCTCAGAACACGGAGACCGAAAGGTCGAGCGTGAATCATATAGTAGATATGATCAACATAGTGATGTTCACCATTGAAACTACTCCATCTCACGTGATGATCGGACATGGTTTAGTTGATTTGGATCACGTAATCACTTAGATGATTAGAGGGATATCTATCTAAGTGGGAGTTCTTAAGTAATATGATTAATTGAACTTAAATTTATCAAGAACTTAGTCCTGATAGTATTTTTGCAAATTATGTTGTAGATCAATAGCTCGCGTTGTTGCTTCCCTGTATTTATTTTTGATATGTTCCTAGAGAAAATTATGTTGAAAACTGTTAGTAGCAAAGATGCGGATTGGATCCGTGATCTGAGGATTATCCTCATTGCTGCATAGAAAAATTATGTCCTTGATGCACCGCTAGGTGACAGACCTATTGCAGGAGCAGATGCAGACGTTATGAACGTTTGGCTAGCTCAATATGATGACTACTTGATAGTTTAGTGCACCATGTTTAACGGCTTAGAATCGGGACTTCAAAGACGTTTTGAACGTCATGGACCATATGAGATGTTCCAAGAGTTGAAGTTAATATTTCAAGCAAATACCCGAGTTGAGAGATATGAAGTCTCCAACAAGTTCTATAGCTAAAAGATGGAGGAGAATCGCTCAACTAGTGAGCATGTGCTCAGATTGTCTGGGTACTACAATCGCTTGAATCAAGTGGGAGTTTATCTTCCAGATAAAATAGTGATTGACAGAATTCTCTAGTCACCATCACCAAGTTAGTAGAACTTCGTGATGAACTATAGTATGCAAGGGATGACGAAAGTAATTCCCGAGCTCTTCGTGATGCTGAAATCGACGAAGGTAGAAATCAAGAAAAACATCAAGTGTTGATGGTTGATGAGACCACTAGTTTCAAGAAAAGGGAAAAGGGAAGAAGGGGAACTTCAAAAAGAATGGCAAGCAAGTTGCTACTCAAGTGAAGAAGCCCAAGTCTGTACTTAAGCCTGAGACTAAGTGCTTCTACTGCAAAGGGACTGGTCACTGGAGGCGGAACTGCCCCAAGTATTTGGTGGATAAGAAGGATGGCAAAGTGAACAAAGGTATATTGGATATACATGTTATTGATGCGTACTTACTAGTGTTTATAGCAACCCCTCAGTATTTGATACTGGTTCAGTTGCTAAAGGGTAGTAACTCGAAAACGGGAGTTGCAGAATAAACAGAGACTAGTAAAAGGCGAGGTGACGATGTGTGTCGGAAGTAGTTCCAAGATTGATATGATCATCATCGCACACTCCCTATACTTTCGGGATTAGTGATGAAACTAAATAAGTGTTATTTGGTGTTTGCGTTGAGCATGAATATGATTTGATCATGTTTATTGCAATACGGTTATTCATTTAAGTTAGAGAACAATTGTTGTTCTGTTTACATGAATAAAAACCTTCTATGGTCAAACACACCAACGAAAATGGTTTGTTGGATCTCGATCGTAGTGATACACATATTCATAATAATGAAGCCAAAAGATGCAAAGTTAATAATGATAGTGCAAATTATTTGTGGCACTGCCGTTTAGGTCATATTGGTGTAAAGCGCATGAAGAAACTCCATACTGATGGGATTTTGGAATCACTTGATTATGAATCACTTGATGCTTGCGAACCGTGCCTCATGGGCAAGATAACTAAAAACGCCGTTCTCCGGAACTATGGAGAGAGCAACAGATTTGTTGGAAATCATACATACAGATGTATGTGGTCCGATGAATATTGAGGCTCATAGCAGGTATCATTATTTTCTGACCTTCACAGATGATTTGAGCAGATATGGGTATATCTACTTGATGAAACATAAATCTGAAGCATTTGAAAAGTTCAAAGAATTTCAGAGTGAAGTAGAAAATCATCGTGACGAGAAAATAAGGTTTCTATGATTTGATCGCGGAGACAAATATTTGAGTTACGAGTTTGGTCTTCAATTAAAACAATGTGGAATAGTTTCACAAATTCACGCCACCTCGAACACCACGGTGTAATGGTGTGTCCAAACATCGTAACCGTACTTTATTAGATATGGTGCGATATATGATGTCTCTTACCGATCTACCACTATCGTTTTGGGGTTATGCATTAGAGACAGCTGCATTCACGTTAAATAGGGTACCATCTAAATCCGTTGAGACGACATCTTATGAACTGTGGTTTGGCAAGAAACCAAAGTTGTCGTTTCTTAAAATTTGGGGTTGCGATGCTTATGTGAAAAGGTTTCATCCTGATAAGCTCAAACCCAAATCGGAGAAATGTGTCTTCATAGGATACCCAAAGGAGACAGTTGGGTACACCTTCTATCACAGATCCGAAGGCAAGACATTCGTTGCTAAGAATGGATCCTTTCTAGAGAAGGAGTTTCTCTCGAAAGAAGTGAGTGGGAGGAAAGTAGAACTTGATGAGGTAACTGTACCTACTCCCTTATTGGAAAGTAGATCATCACAGAAATCAGTTCTGCGACACCTACACCAATTAGTGAGGAAGTTAATGATAATGATCATGAAACTTCAGATCAAGTTATTACTGAACCTCGTAGGTCAACTAGATCAAGATCCGCACCAGAGTGGTACGGTAATCCTGTTCTGGAGGTTATGTTACTAGACCATGACGAACCTACGAACTATGAAGAAGCGATGGTGAGCCCAGATTCCGCAAAATGGCTTGAGGCCATGAAATCTGAGATGAGATCCATGTATGAGAACAAAGTATGGACTTTGATTGACTTGCCCAATGATCGGCGAGCCATTGAGATTAAATGGATCTTCAAGAGGAAGACGGACGCTGATAGTAGTGTTACTATCTACAAAGCTAGAATTGTCGCAAAAAGGTTTTTCGACAAGTTCAAAGTGTTGACTACGATGAGAGTTTCTCACTCGTATCTATGCTTAAGTCTGTTCGAATCATGTTAGCAATTGCCGCATTTTATGAAATATGGCAAATGGATAAACAAAACTGAATTCCTTAATGGATTTATTAAATAAGAGTTGTATATGATGCAACCAGAAGGTTTTGTCAATCCTAAAGGTGCTAACAAAAATTGCAAGCTCCAGCGATCCATCTATGGATTGGTGCAAGCATCTCGTAGTTGGAATATACGCTTTGATAAGTTGATCAAAGCATATAGTTGTATACAGACTTGCGGTGAAGCCTGTATTTACAAGAAAGTGAGTGGGAGCACTACAACATTTCTGATAAGTATATGTGAATGACATATTGTTGATCGGAAATAATGTAGAATTATTCTGCAAAGCATAAAGGAGTGTTTGAAAGGAGTTTTTCAAAGAAAGACCTCGGTGAAGCTGCTTACATATTGAGCATCAAGATCTATAGAGATAGATCAAGACGCTTGATAAAGTTTTTTCAATGAGTACATACCTTAAACAAGATTTTGAAGTAGTTCAAAATAGAACAGTCAAAGAAAGAGTTCTTGCCTGTGTTACAAGGTGTGAAATTGAGTAAGACTCAAAGCCCGACCACGGCAGAAGATAGAAAGAGAATGAAAGTCATTCCCTATGCCTTGGCCATAGGTTCTATAAAGTATGCCATGTTGTGTACCAGATCTATTGTATACCCTACACTGCAAGGGAGTACAATAGTGATCTAGGAGTAGATCACTGGACGGCGGTCAAAATTATCCTTAGTGGAATAAGGATATGTTTCTCGATTATGGAAGTGACAAAAGGTTCGTCGTAAAGGGTTACGTCGATGCAAGTTTTGACACTAATCTAGATGACTCTAAGTCTCGGTCTAGATACATATTGAAAGTGGGAGCGATTAGCTAGAGTAGCTCCGTGCAGAGCATTGTAGACATAGAAATTTGCAAAATACTTACGGATCTGAATGTGACAGACCCGTTGACTAAAATTATCTCACAATCAAAACATGATCACACCTTAGTACTCTTTGGGTGTTAATCACATAGCGATGTGAACTAGATTATTGACTCTAGTAAACCCTTTGGGTGTTGGACACATGACAATGTGAACTATGGGTGTTAATCACATAGTGATGTGAATTATTGATGTTAAATCACATGGTGATGTGAACTAGATTATTGACTCTAGTGTAAGTGGGAGACTGAAGTAAATATGCCCTAGAGGCAATAATAAAGTATTATATATTTCCTTATATCATGATAAATGTTTATTATTCATGCTAGAATTGTATTAACCGGAAACATAATACATGTGTGAATACATAGACAAACAGAGTGTCACTAGTATGCCTCTACTTGACTAGCTCGTTAATCAAAGATGGTTATGTTTCCTAGCCATAGACTTGAGTTGTCATTTGATTAACGGGATCACCTCATTAGGAGAATGACGTGATTGACATGACCCATTCCGTTAGCTTAGCACCCGATCGTTTAGTATGTTGCTATTGCTTTCTTCATGACTTATACATGTTCCTATGACTATGAGATTATGCAACTCCCGTTTACCGGAGGAACACTTTGTGTGCTACCAAACGTCACAACGTAAATGGGTGATTATAAAGGTGCTCTACAGGTGTCTCCAAAGGTACTTGTTGGGTTGGCGTATTTCGAGATTAGGATTTGTCACTCCGATTGTCGGAAAGGTATCTCTGGGCCCACTCGGTAATGCACATCACTATAAGCCTTGCAAGCATTGTGACTAAAGAGTTAGTTGCGGGATGATGTATTACGGAACGAGTAAAGAGACTTGCCGGTAACGAGATTGAACTAGGTATCGAGATACCGACGATCGAATCTCGGGCAAGTAACATACCGATGACAAAGGGAACAACGTATGTTGTTATGCGGTCTGACCGATAAAGATCTTCGTAGAATATGTGGGAGCCAATATGGGCATCCAGGTCCCGCTATTGGTTATTGACCGGAGAGGTGTCTCGATCATGTCTACATAGTTCTCGAACCCGAAGGGTCCGCACGCTTAACGTTACGATGACAGTTTTATTATGAGTTTATGTATGTTGATGTACCGAAGGAGTTCGGAGTCCCGGATGAGATCGGGGACATGACGAGGACTCTCGAAATGGTCGAGACGTAAAGATCGATATATTGGACGACTATATTCGGACTTCGGAAAGGTTCCGAGTGATTCGGGTATTTTTCGGAGTACCGGAGAGTTACGGGAATTCGTATTGGGCCTTAATGGGCCATACGGGAAAGGAGAGAAAGACCCCAAAGGGTGGCCGCACCCCTCCCCATGGGCTAGTCCGAATTGGACTAGGGAGGGGGGGCGCCCCCTTCCTTCTTTCTCCTTCCCCCTTCCCTTCTCCTACTCCCACAAGGAAAGGAGGAGTCCTACTCCCGGTGGGAGTAGGACTCCCCCCTTTGGCGCGCCTCTCCCCTTGGCCGGCTGCCTCCCCCTTGCTTCTTTATATACGGGGGCAGGGGGGCACCCCAGAGACACAACAATTGATCCTTGAGATCTCTTAGCCGTGTGTGGTGCCCCCCTCCACCATATTACACCTCGATAATACCGTTGCGGAGCTTAGGCGAAGCCCTGCGTCGGTGAAACATCATCATCGTCACCACACCATCGTGCTGACGAAACTCTCCCTCAACACTCGGCTGGATCGGAGTTCGAGGGACGTCATCGAGCTGAACGTGTGTAGAACTCGGAGGTGCCGTGCGTTCGGTACTTGATCGGTCGGATCGTGAAGACGTACGACTACATCAACCGCGTTGTGATAACGCTTCCGCTGTCGGTCTACGAGGGTACGTGGACAACACTCTCCCCTCTCGTTGCTATGCATCACCATGATCTTGCGAGTGCGTAGGAATTTTTTTGAAATTACTACGTTCCCCAACATCTCCCCCTCTACTCTCTTGTAATGGATTGAGTTTTCCCTTTGAAGTTATCTTATCGGATTGAGTCTTTAAGGATTTGAGAATACTTGATATATGTCTTGCATGTGCTTATCTGTGGTGACAATGGGATATTCACGTGATCTACTTGATGTATGTTTTGGTGATCAACTTGCGGGTTCAATGAACTTATGCATAGGGGTTGGCACACGTTTTCGTCTTGACTCTCCGGTAGAAACTTTGGGGCACTCTTTGAAGTTCTTTGTGTTGGTTGAATAGATGAATCTGAGATTATGTGATGCATATCGTATAATCATACCCACGGATACTTGAGGTGACATTGGAGTATCTAGGTGACATTAGGGTTTTGGTTGATTTGTGTCTTAAGGTGTTATTCTAGTACGAACTCTATGATAGATCGAACGGAAAGAATAGCTTCGTGTTATTTTACTACGGACTCTTGAATAGATCGATCAGAAAGAATAACTTTGAGGTGGTTTCGTACCCTACCATAATCTCTTTGTTTGTTCTCCGCTATTAGTGACTTTGGAGTGACTCTTTGTTGCATGTTGAGGGATAGTTATATGATCCAATTATGTTATTATTGTTGAGAGAACTTGCACTAGTGAAAGTATGAACCCTAGGCCTTGTTTCCTAGCATTGCAATACCGTTTACGCTCGCTTTTACCACTTGTTACCTTGTTGTTTTTATATTTTCAGATTACAAAAACCTATATCTACTATCCATATTGCACTTGTATCACCCTCTCTTCGCCGAACTAGTGCACCTATACAATTTACCATTGTATTGGGTGTGTTGGGGACACAAGAGACTCTTTTTTATTTGGTTGCAGGGTTGTCTGAGAGAGACCATCTTCATCCTACGCCTCCCACGGATTGATAAACCTTAGGTCATCCACTTGAGGGAAATTTGCTACTATCCTACAAACCTCTGCACTTGGAGGGCCAACAACGTCTATAAGAAGAAGGTTGCGTAGTAGACATCATTACCCTCATCCCCAAGGTCCCGGGGGCCTCGGACATTCGCCAATTCCGCCCCGATCACGGTGATCAACGTGATCTTCAGGATCTTGGCTAAAGGGTACGCCAATAGGGTGACCCTTCTAGCGGACTCTGTCACCCAGCCCAACCAATCCGCCTTCATCCAAGGCCGGTTTATTTTGGATGGGGTGCTGGTCTTTCACGAAGTCCTCCATGAAGTCCGAGCCAAGAACCACCGCGCGGTCTTCAAGCTCGATTTTCACAAAGCCTACGACACTGTCCATTGGCCCTTCCTTCGGGAAGTTTTGCTTCGAAAGGGCTTCGACGACCGCTGGGTGACCCGCGTTATGCAACTCGTCACCTGCGGTCGGACGGCGGTCAACATCAACAGTGAGATCGGGCCTTACTTCCCCACCTTATGTGGTGTCCGCCAGGGTGACCCGTTCTTCCCGTTTCTGTTCAACATGGTTGTCGATGCCCTCGCGGTCATCCTTGATAAGGCCAAAGCTTGCGGCCATATCCGCGGCGTATTCCCCCACCTAGTGGGTGGGGGAGGGGTCTCCCTCCTCCAATATGCGGACGACACCATAGATATGGTGGAGGGCTCCGCGTCCGACATCACCAACCTGAAGTTCCTCCTCCTGTGTTTCCGACAGATGTCTGGGCTCACCATCAACTTCGATAAGAGCGAAGTGATGGTCCTTGGCTATCCTCCGGAGGAGGCTTTATCCATTGCGGACCGGCTGAACTGCCGCCTGGGTTCCTTCCCCACGACTTACTTGGGGATACCCATTAGTGATTCCAGGCTCACCGTTGCTGATCTCCACCCGACGGTGACTAGGATGCAGCACCTGGTTGAACCCTGGAGGGGGAGTGGCTGTCGAAAGCAGCCAGGGTAATCCTAATCAAATCTTCGCTTGCTAGCCTTCTCTGGTTTCTCATGAGCTTCTACGGCGTCCATGAGACCCTCCATCAGGAGGTTGCCAAATACCAGTCGAGGTTTTTTTGGGCTGGTGAGGGCGACAAGCAGAAATACCATATGGTGAGCTGGCCCGACATTTGCAAACCCAAAGACCAGGGTGGCCTTGGGATCTTGTCATCTCGGCACATGAACATTGCTCTCCTGACTCGTTGGCTGTGGTGTATCGCCAATGGGGAGGGAGGCCTCTGGCTTACCATCATCCGTAATAAGTATCTTCGGGGCCAGCCTCTTGCCTTTTCCCAGCGTACGGGTGGATCCCAGTTCTGGCAGTCTGTGATCCAGCTTCTGCCCGTCCTTCGCATCGGCACGTCCATCTCAATTGGATCCGGGTCCTCGACCCTGTTCTGGTTCGACCGTTGGTTAGGGGACTCCCCCCTGGCTGCGGGATTCCCAAAACTCTTTGCCATTGCGGCCGACCCTCGGGTCTCTGTCGAGACGGCCCTTATTGACTTAGGGCGTCTCGCTTTCCGGTGCCCCTTCGGCCCCCTCGAGGTGGCTGCTTGGGACTCCCTCCTCCAAGACATCGCCCTTATGCCGATGAACGTCGAGGAGGACCTGGATGCCCTTTCATGGCGCCTTGAGCCGTCTGGCCGCTTCTCCACGAAGTCCTTGTATGCCGCCATTGCGCCCTTGGCGGACCCGGAGCCCTTTAGCCTGATCTGGGACATCCGCCTACCTCTGAAGATCAGGATTTTCCTGTGGCAATGGATCCGTGGACGCCTCCCCTCTGGGGTTGAAGTCCTCAAGCGTAACGGCCCGGGCGATGGGATGTGTCCCATCTGTGGCACGATCGAGGATGCTAACCACATCTTCTTCGCGTGCTCTACTGCCCAGTTCCTGTGGGCTTGCTTCCGCGAAACGGTCGGTGGACGGTGGTGCAATACCAACTTTCCCGACTTACTTGCGGAGCTCAACGCTTCCCCTACCCGCTACCGCCATATTAGATGGCTGTGCGTTGGGGTTCTCGCCTGGACGCTTTGGAACATTCGCAATAAGCTTGTTATTCAGAAGGTGCCTCTCCGACGTGCGACTGACGCAATCTTCAAAATGTGTGGTTACTTGCAGCTTTGGCGGCCGCTTAGCCGCCCTCAGGACAGGGACATCATCACCACCCTCCTCACCGACCTCGTTCGATGGCGCTCCGCGTGGCACCCCCGCTGCCGCCCCCTCCCCCAGAGCCGGACTAGGCCATCTAGTGGCTCTGTGGAGTGTGTGTTTTTGTGTTTAGGGCTTGTTGTGCTATGCCCTCAGCATTGACCTTTAGGCTCAAGAAATCTTTGTATGGCTTGAAACAGTCGCCATGTCTTCTCTGTGTTCTTGTGGACCTCCGTGTGCGTGTTTTGTGCTTTGTTGAACCTTGTTGGATGCTTGGCTTGAGCGGTATGCTTTATAATATAAAGTGGGGCGAAAGCCTTTTTCGGTAAAAATGGTAAGTGCAGAGGTTTCTTTTGGGGGAGTTGCCCTATAGGGCTAAAATCCTGTCTCCACGACAAACTGTACCGTTGATATTATTATTTTCTCACACTTGCATGTGTGCCTTCTGTTTATTCTTTTCTTTTTTGCTGAAGCGTGGATGGAGGACCCGCTGGTATAGAATTTATTGGACGTCGACAGTGAGGTGGTTAAATTACGAAGTTTTGAAAGAATATCGTTGATATCAGTTTGTTCATCCTTTCCACATTCGAAAAATGGAGAGGTTCCTCCTTTTAGGGAAGTTGCCCTGTATGGCAAAAATCCTGTCTGCTCAGCAAACCGTACCGGGCAGAGGCATCAGATGATCACATCTCAGAGCATGTACAATGGTTGATAAGATAGTCTTATTTTAAATCTTGCATGTAATTTAGAGATGACAAAAATAAAATGTCTATAATGGGTCATCTCTTAACCTTATCTCAATAACTAGTTATTCCTAACAACGTGGTGAGACATATTGTGCTAAAAGATCATCTCTTGTCTTCTTTTAAATAAGAGAAGACAAGCCTTTTCTTATGGGTTCTCTTTCCTTCATCTCATCATTTATCTTACGTGACACTCCTAAGCTAGCACCATTGTACATGTCCTCATTGGTTACTCATGCTCCCAGTATCTACCAAAAACTGAATACAATTAATCAGGATGAACGACCGCTGCAGCTGTAGTATAATACGGACCACCAAGATCTCGTCCTTTTCCACATGAAGCCTATCTTTTATTTACTATATTATACATACAATACAAAACAGTGGTTGAGAAAGGTGTAGAGTGGACGGTTGCCGTTGGATCGAGCGTCTGGCTCGTGAATTAAATGACGTGATGTCGATGGAACCGTTCCACGGGAATTACGTTGGTACACGAACCATCCGTAACCCTTTTTCTCTGGAGCATGCACGATTCCAACGAAGCAGATCCTCTTGTTTGAGCTAAAGGTTTAGCCACAAAAACAAACTCCATAGAGTTCCAAAAAAGAAACAAAGAACGAACGCCGTATGTCTAAAGGTGGCATATGGGCGTGTCGTGGACCACGACCAGGACGGTGCCCGGCAGTATCGTGTATTCTGGATGTCCCAACGGGTCATCTGCAGCCTGTCATCTTAAATGTGGCTCCTTTTAGACGCGCATGGTCAGTACCCGCGCGTGTTTGTTTTAAGTCCTCGTTTGTGCATGCATAAAGTCATATTCTTCGGTTTGTTCTTAAATTATTCGGTCACATGAAAAGGGAAAAAATTGTATGGGATGGACCGCGTCCTACGTGGCGGGCTAACCGGATGCGCATGAGCCCTCAAATTCTTCTCATGTATGGTCTGAGTATGAGGGTTTGTGGATTGCGCGGACATATATACGAGAACAAGGTGAGGGATTCAGTTGGGTCACATTTTTCCTTCTTTCTCTTATCAGGGTGGTGACTGAACTGTCCGCCCCCGAACGTTTGAGGAGGATTCAGACACAAATCTTATTTTTCACTTTCACTTTAGTACCTTTTTAAATTTTACAACTTTCAATGCAAATTGACGGTTGAGATTAAAAGATACATTTTCGTTGAAAATGATATTATAGTCAAGTTAAATAAGATGAAAATAATTAGCCCCTAATATACCTTGGTTTGGACTAATCATTTTAACCCGGTGCATGTGCATCTCTCATAGTGTCCCGCAGCTGAATTTACACGGAATGTATGGTTACTTGTTCATCTGTTGACATTTAAATAAAGCTCCCTGGAGGGTTCTTCCGTCTCTCTTCAGTGGCCTTAGAACCATGGGGGCGCGGTGGATCCCGAGCCTTGCCGATGAGAGGGCTCTGTTTTTAGATGTGTTTTTAGTTTTGTTAGGGTTTGTGTCCTGCTCAGAAAGACAAGACGGCGGCGGCTCCCTGAAGATGGAATAAGGTTCTCCTCGCCTAGCCCCTGTGCCGATGGCGCATCTAACATCGTCGGTAGGTGTGTGGAGGTTTGTCTCCGGCAGATCTGTCTTTGGGCAGATCTGCCTTTGGTGGATTTGCTCGGATCTGTCCGTCGCTCTTCTACGTTTGTGTGTCTTCAGGTTGGATTCTTCCGCTCTTCGCTACTCTTCCTCGGCGACGGTTGCTGTTCTGGTACGGTCCTATTGGGCCTTAGCACGACGACCTCCTGACTGTCTACTACAACAAGTTTTGCGCGGCTCCGGTGAGGGACGGGTGATGACGGCGGCGCACCTTCGGCTCGCTTTAGTACTTGTAGTCGTCACTAGGTGGTCTATGAATCTGAATATAATTTTTATTATTTCTGGTGTTCTTTGTATTGCCATGATCAAAGATGTTTAGATCGGATGTTTTCAAAAAAAAGCGCCCTCCTCGAGAAAAAAGTTGAAATTTGAGTGAATTGCACGAATGATTAGACTAATCTTGTATCGAGAACGCTTCAAATCACCCGACAGATCAGACAACCCAGCGTCCGCCGCCTTCCATGCATAACGACGCGACGTGCCTGGTAGGCCCACCACCACTAGGTTTGCAACTGGGTTGTTATTGCGATTTTTTACACCACCACAACCGGTCCGTTGCAGACCGACGAAGGTGAGGCGGACACATCTAGAACACCATCAGAGAATGAGACACGTGCATGACCAAACTAGCAGGCGGCGCCGTGCCTCTCCCTCTCATCACACCACCCATCCCCTCTCATCCTCCCTCTCCCCGGTCGTCGGACGCCTCCACCACCATGGTGTCGCCGCGGACCACCTACTGTTGCAGCACACCTGCAACGGTGGCGAGGGTAGTGTTTCTGTCGAGCCCGACAGTAGTGTTTCGTACATTCACAAAAATGTATGTTACATTTTTTAAATGCTCATGGGTTTCAAAAATGTGGTTCTGGACATTAAAAAAAATGTTTGTACAGTGTAGAAAAGTTTGCAAGTTCAAAAATGTTTTTGGCACTTGAAAAATGTTCCAACTTGTATTTGAAAAATGGGCAACACATATTTGAAAAAAAAATCAAAAACGTGTTTCTCAAAAATGTTAATCATGTATATGAAAATTGTTAAACGTGTACTCCCTCCGTCCTGAAATACATGTCGCGAAAATGGATGTATCTAGACGTATTTTAATTCTAAATACATATATTTTTTCCATTTTCCCGACAAGTATATCCGTACGGAGGAGGTATAAAACTATTTTTTATGTATACAAAAAATATCCATTGTGTGTGAAAAAGGTATATATGTGTTGAAAAAATTGAAAGAAAGTCAAAGGAAAAACATAAATAAAACAAAGAAAACTGTAAAGGAACAAACAAACAACAGAGATACCGGAAAGAAACAAAGAAACCAGAAAGAAAAAACCCTGAGAAAAAATCAGCAAAAAGTGGAAAACAGAAGAAAAAAACTGCTACAATAAAGAGCCAGCCATGGTCGTGGCCACCAGAGGGGACGCCAGGCTATATATCACAGTAGGCGAGATATAATGCTGACACAGTAAACAAACAACAAAATCACTAGTTAGGCTGGCCATAGTGATACTATCTTAGTCAGTATCATGCACTCGGCAATAGCAAACTGCGGATATGGCAGAGAATTAAAGAAGAGATTGAGGGTTAGAGTAATATAGAAAGTTATGAGTTAAATACATCACAGGTGCCTTAACTTGTCATGTGCGGCCAGTTTGATGCCTAAAATTGTAAAATACACAAAAGTGATGCTCTAATTTGTCTGATCGTGCAAATATGGTGCCTCCTACCGTATTCGGGTGTACGCCTTGGCTGTGTGGCGTGCCGGCGGCCCACATGTCAATGGCTGGAAGTGGACGAGTGATTTATTATTTTTGCTGGGACAGAAATTTGAACCTAGGACATCCTGCTTAATGCAATAACATGCTGGCCACCCGGCCAAACTAAGTTATACGTTGTAGTATTAGCTAGAAATGCAATAACATTCTTCAACACATTTTCTACATGTTTTTTTCCTAAGTTCCTGTTTAGTTTTCATGATATGTAAATTTTGCCAAATAAAAAATACAATAATTATCAGTAGGGCATTATTATTGTGTATTCTAAATCTTTATTATATTTTCATTATTGTGTACTTTGAAGAGGTTAACATGAACGTTTTCTTAAATTTATATGGATTTAGACAGTTCAACGTATATTGAAATTATTGTGTAAATTTATGTATCTTCATGCAGGACAACAAGCACGGACAATTATTGTGTATCTTCATTGTATTACTCTATTTTTAAAATACACAGTTACAATTTTTTTGACAATGTAACTGTTCAACGTGTATTAAAAATTATTGTGTAATAATAGTAATTCTAGAAATGTATTAAAATATGTTAAAGATGTTTGTAGAAATGTTAGAATAATTTTACACAGTAACCTTTTCAATACACGTTGAACATTTTTTTTTAAATATACATGTTGTCAATTTTGTGAATGCATGACAAACATCTTTCAAAAATAAGTTTACAATTTTATAATACACGTGAAACATGTTTCAAAAACATTTTTTTTCAAAAAAAATTCAAAAGCACTAGGATATTCCTTAAATCTCCCTCGATACTCTAACGTTTAAGAACTAAATTATCTCATTTAGGCATCAAATGGTGTCTTGTCTGTTGGTTAGCACACACACGCGTTGGTAGGACCGAGAGGTCCCTTGGTGAACAATATAACCACGAGGCAGGACACCACGTGATGCCTAAAATGAAGAAATAATGTTTACACTTTTAGATGGTGAGAAAAAAAATCCGCGGGAAAATTCCAACTAGATGCTCTAATTAAATATAAAATCTTGCTTGGTTTATCGGGTAGATTGCAAGGGTGGCACACCTGAGCTCCTGGGTTCGAAACTTCGGATCCCTTTTTCTTTCTTATTTTTCTTTATTATTTCACACGGTATTCGCACATACAATTGTGTGCTTGGTGTAGATGATATGTGGGACCCAAACCTGATAGGTTGGACCTATCAGTCTTCATCCGTATGCTACACAATTATGTGTAAATAAATAAAATGTGAGTGGGTTGTGTGTAAAAAATGCTCCCGGTCACTGATATGCGGGCCGCCACCATACTGGCTCGCCATGCGGGCAAGACGTATGCCCGGATACTGTAGGAGGCACCGTATTTGCACAGTCGGACAAGTTAGAGCACCACTTTCATGTATTTTACAATTTTAGGCACTAAATTGACCACACATGATAAGTTAAGGCACCCGTGGTGTATTTAACTCGGTAGTTACTGCATCATGTTAAATGACAGGCTACTTTATGTCATACATGGCAATAAATATGATCATATATGATACTACTCTATAATACTATCCACTATGAAGGTAGTAATATACACTAGTATCATGTGCATGATATTAGTATATGATACTCTCCGTAGCCTTAAAGGTTACCCCTTGCAAAGGTCACTCCCCACTTTCTGGTGCTGACAATTGGCGCAGTACATGTACGCCACTTATCGCAACCTAGGGGTTTTTTCTTTTTCCATAGATTCGTTTTATTCAAAAAGAACCGTGCGTCCAAATACCGAACCATTTTCATCATTAGATTTCTGGCGTCGAGATCTATAGAACTAGATCTTATGTTAACAGATTTTGACGAACTTTTTTCATGAAACAAGGGAAATCAGAAACAAAAGTAAAAAAATAACCGGTAACCAAAAAATCAAAAGAATAACATTAGCCGAGAATCATGGTTGCGGTTCTTACTTTTTTGGGAAGAACAGGGAGTGCTTATCTCTTTTTTTGAGAAATCACAGGTTGTGCTTCTCATGAAAGTAAGGATGTGCTTTTCCTTCTTTTGGAGGTGGGGGTCGGGGGGCC
This sequence comes from Aegilops tauschii subsp. strangulata, assembly GCF_002575655.3. Classification (NCBI taxonomy): domain Eukaryota; kingdom Viridiplantae; phylum Streptophyta; class Magnoliopsida; order Poales; family Poaceae; genus Aegilops; species Aegilops tauschii. The sequence continues at coordinate 76,564,000 of NC_053041.3, forward strand.
ACAACTGTGTTTTCTCTTCTCGAGAAGTGCACGCGACATGTGGCGGCACCAGCGCACGGCACGGGCGTGCTTCCAGGCGTAGGAGTCGTTGTTGCGGAGGGTGACACTCGTTAGTTGCTCTTAATAAACAATAAAGTTCATAGAAAATGAATGCGCCCTAAGGGGCCAATCGTGGGCGGCATATAGGTGATGCTTTGTCGCAGCGCTCTTCTAGACGGTTCAACCTTTTTGGCTATTTTTTCGGGTGTTTCCCTTTCCTTTTTCTTTTCTTGTGTGTGTTTTTTTAGTTTTATTTTTTATTTTTATCTTTCCACATCTTTGGTTTTCTTATATTTTCTTTTTTGCAATTTTTTCAATTTTCTTTTTTTAGATTGGTTTCGCAATATACTGTGAACTTTTTTTCAATATACGGTGAAACTTTTTCAAATACACCCCGAAACTTTTAAGTATAAAATGAAAAAAATTCATATACACACCGAACATTTAAAAAAAATATGATGAAAATTTAAATTATACGATGAACATTTTTTTAAATATGGTGAAGTATTATAATAAATATTGAAAAAAAATCTAAAATATATTTCTACTTTTTAATAGTTTAAAATATCCAGCTCCTAAACAACTATAGCTGGGTTTTTTTAGTGAAAAACCAACTAAAACCAAAGAAGAAAATAAAATACAAAACAGCTCGTGGGGCAAAGTGGGCCAGGCCATTTGGCTAGCCTTTAGCGAAGGCACCACTAGTTAATGCACACAAGCGCCATCTAGGTATTCTCAAAAAAAAAACTAGGTATTCTCAAAAAAGAAAAGAAAAACAAGCGCCAACTAGGAGCTCTCCTCTAAAGGTGTCTTCACCAAGTTGATGCTCCGGTCCTGATGCTTTTCCTGCTTCTAGTTGTGTAGTGATGTATGATCTGTGTTCTGTTACTGATCTCTGAGAAACTTGTAGTAATAAGGTAGATGTTGTTCACTGTACAAGAACCTGATGATTGGGTAGTCCCCTAATGGAGTGGTTTGTAATCCTCAACGACGTTGTCTAGTCGAACTTTTGTAAATGAAAATCAGGGCGGAAAGCTCCTCGATTTGGAAACAAAGAACAAGAATTTGAAATGTGCTAAGCAGCAAGTACTAGCACATTTCTAAGGACTTTTACCAGCACAACTGTTCTAACCAGACTACCAGAGAGTCCAACACCAAAATTCCCAAGAAAAACGTGTATTCGCCAAAAGAGAAGATGAACATTTGCATCACGCCGATGTGCTCCCAGATTACAGCAATCAAATGGGGCAGTCCTTTTCTTTTGAATTCAGCGGCAGTTTCAGTCACGTGGACAAACTGGGGCTACCATATACAGTCTGCGGCGAACCGCCCGCGAAGCGCGTCAAGGGCGACCGAGGTTCTGCAGCAGCTGCCAAGATCAAGAGCTGCCCCGCGTCGCTGAGAATCTATAGGCAAAGTTGCAGTGGTATTTTTCAAAAGATGAAAGCTGCAGTGACATTTTTAAATTGGCAAAAATTGTAATGGGATCTATCCAGTTAACCCCAAGACAAAACAAATGCATCAAGCAAGAAAGTTTGAGCAAGAGCTGTTATGATCCTCAGCTCCTGGTTTATGCAATCAGAACTGAATGCTGTGTTGTGTCAAGAAAAATGCATGTACGCTTTTGCCAAGATCTGTATGCGGGCAACAAAATTTCTCAACCATGAGTCTCGGTGACCTGCGCAACTCTGAATCTGGAACAGACCAGCAGCACTGCTTTTGATAAATCTCTTCAGATATGACATGCTAGTATCGATAAAGAGATGCCAAAAGGAATGTTCTGCAGTTACAATACGCTCAAGCCAGAGTTTTCCCTCTGAGCAACCCTTCTATGTTGTTTTGCATTTTTCTGTACAATCTTTCGATGCCTACGATTTGCATTTTTCTGTAAGATCTTTCGATGCCTACGAATCCTCGCCTGAACAAATCCTTCGCTTCTGATGTGGAAGTAAGGGAAACGAGCATTACACTGAACTCACGCGCTTTACTTAACTTACCATGATTTTGCATGTAGTACTTCATAAAGGACATACCTGCTGACAGATTCATCACCATGCTGAATGTATTCATCAACAATATGAGCATCAATGCAGGCTCCTTGTATTGTTATGTTTTTGCATCCAAATTATTTTGCAAAGTATGGATAGTGCTCATGGTTACATAAGGCAGCTCATACCCTATTCCAGTTTTTCTTTCGAATTTCTGGAAGATCTGTTTCAGAATTGATTGGTTCTCGCCAAGAAACTAGCAGACTGAATCTGCAGGAAGTGGTGGCCTGTTTAAAGAGGACTAGTATACAGAATTACTAGTTACTCAAAAGAGAAAATCAGATCTGCAATTTCGCTTCAGAGTCTTGTCCAGCAACAACTGTTCCGGCCAAAGAACCCCACAACGAAATTCCCAACAAACTCGTAGTAGCCAAAAACAACAGACCACGCACAACAGATCATGCAGCAATCTTCCTTTTTTCTAGGTTCAAATGGGATTCTTACTTACAGTGAACCCACAGAATCAGACAATCACGCACAACAGATGTCGGTAAAAAAAATGTAGAACAAACCAGAGATTTAGCATAAAAGATGCGTGATTCCATTAATCAAACCAGAGATTTGAACATTTGATGGCATCCATCGGAAATACAAGCAGGGCAAACAACAGGAGGAGCAAACAACTACAGTCATAAACATCTAGCAGGAACCAAGAGCAGCGGACACGGGACGCATACAGAGCCTAGGCGCGCTCCCCTCGGATCCGGCGGGCGAGCTGGATGTCCTTGGGCATGATGGTGACGCGCTTGGCGTGGATGGCGCACAGGTTGGTGTCCTCGAAGAGCCCCACCAAATAGGCCTCGGCGGCCTCCTGAAGGGCGGAGACGGCGGAGGACTGGAAGCGGAGGTCGGTCTTGAAGTCCTGCGCGATCTCCCGCACGAGGCGCTGGAAGGGGAGCTTGCGGATCAGCAGCTCCGTGCTCTTCTGGTACTTGCGGATCTCCCGGAGCGCCACGGTTCCCGGGCGGAAGCGGTGCGGCTTCTTCACGCCGCCGGTGGCCGGGGCGGACTTGCGAGCCGCCTTGGTGGCCAGCTGCTTCCTCGGCGCCTTGCCGCCGGTGGACTTGCGGGCCGTCTGCTTGGTGCGGGCCATCGGAGCTGCTGGGGCCGACCGGCGGCGAGGGATGGGTTGCTGCTGCTGCGGTTTGGAGATGGAGATTGAGATTGGGACTTTTCGCCGTGGTGGGTTGCTGGAGAATGGGGGGATTTAAATAGGATTGACGATGGGTTTGGTGCTCTGCGCGCGATGATTTTGGGGTTTGGATTTCGGCCGGGCGGGGGGCGGGGGGTGGGACGGGCGCCGTTGGATCAAATGCAGATGGAGGGTGTGGATTCGAGTTTGCAGCCGTCACGCGGATCGCGATCCGTGTGCCTCTTGAGCGGTAGTACTACTAGGTAGACTCTGTACGAGGGGTCGAGGCATTTCGGGTTTTTTTTTGCTTTTCGGTGTTCTTCCATAACACTCTGATGGTAATAGTACTAGTACCAGGGATTTCGTAGTTACTAAAAAAAAAGTACTAGGGATTTCGGAAAATTTGATCATCATTTGTGAGAATGTAAAATGGACCGTGCTATGATCGATGGTTTTTATCACGGTCTCATTGGCCTCTCCCGCATCAATCTTGCTTGTATCATGTTGTCATTTTTCAACACCACGATGCATCGGAGCCTTTCTGAATTCTGCCTGATTTTGGTTTTACAATTGTACCATTAGGCTGATAAAAATACCACTAGAACGCTTAACACGTGTCTAGCAACTCCTTCCATCCCTAGTTGTGCTAATTAAATTGGTGTCTTCCTTGGTTGTCGCACCTTAGACACGGCCGACCTTCGTCGTTGATGCCATGACCCTAAGGTTTACTGAAAAAGGGTTTCCCCCCGCTTTGTATTCCAAAGCAATCAACACCGTACATATAGCATTGCTGGAGCGAGCAACACAACAAGCCCACAAGAAAATGAAGAAACAAATGCCAACAACGGTAGCTCGACAAAGCGCCGATGACCCGCCCCCGCTGCGCCCTCTGGAGACAAACCACCACAGCCCGAGGCTCCGATCCGCCGCGTACCAAGCATCACCTACAAAGAAGGGCTGCAACGCCGACGACATTGCTGCCCGAACGTGTCCTAGAGTTTCCCAGGGCACGCGGAGGGAAGTGGGGGATGGCTACCGCCGACACCCTCCATGAAGGAATGGTGGCACCCGCCGGTGTCACCGCATCAGAGCCGGACGAATCGGCAAGGATTTCTCCCGCACTCCAAACCCCGCCGCCCAACACCATGTGCCATTGCGGTTGCGCCGTCACCCAGGCTGTCTCACTGCGAACACCAACACGAGGCCAAGAAGACCGGAGAGAAGTGCCAAGCGACGGGAGCAGCGGCACCGAAGCCGAGCGGGAGGGAACCGCATCCACCGCCGTCGTGAGAGAGGCCCGCGCCTCCGGCATTGTCGCGGTCGTCGTCCGGTCATGGCAGCAGGGCATACCAGGCCACCCCTGGCCCGGCCAGGCCCGAAACGGGCCCGCTAAGCCCCGCCGGCCATGCTGCAGTAGGCTGTCGTCAGCGCTGCCAGCACCCAGCCGCTCATCGCTGCTCCCCCGCTTCCCGAAAGTCACGCCGCCGACCCGCCCCCCGCCGGCCCGCCCATGCCCAGATGGGGCCCGCAAGGCCCAGATCTGGGCCTAGCGGCCGCCGCCAGGGCGCGTTGTTGCGCTACCCCGCCGCCAACGACGACGATGCCGCCCAGCCACCCGCTCGTGCCGCGCCGGAGAACCCCGCCGCCACCCTAAGGTTTACATGGTCACTTTTAAGATCAACATCTCCTTCTCTCTTAATAACAAGAAAGGCACATGAACGACATATATATTGAGCTCATATACAGTTTACAACATGAAGTGCAAAATAACACGACATGGCAAGCTCAATCGACGTGGTTTTTTCCCTCTCCCGAGGTGACCAGGGCAAAGCATTTCTCCTCTCGATCTCCATCGGCGAGCATCTGGTTTCGCCTTTCCTCAGACTATCGATGAGGCAGGCGGTGGTGGGGAGGAAAATCCTAGTGCCTCGGCTTCGGCTAGTAGATAGGTTAGAGTTTTAGCCCTCGCAGAGACGACACTCAAACGGATGTCGACGCTTCTTCTTCGAGCCAGTATTCCGGTCTCCGACCGTCCTCAAGTTCATCCATTCGGACAAGTTAGATGGTGCTCCGGTGTAGATTCATGCCAGCTTCTCGGCGTCAGACTCGGTCGGTCGCGTGTCAGCCGCACGATTTGCCCATCCATAATCGCTCCAATATTATCCTCAACCCCCCGCTAGGAAACCCCTATCTTCTAGCTCCTTTCCCGTCAGCATCGATCCTCCCTAAGCGTAGCTCCTCTTCCCAACTGAATTACCTCACACCCTCCAGCCCGCAGAACCTCGGGTGCTCGCCTATCGTAGCAACAACGTCGCACGTCCTTCTTGTCGATCGCTTGCATCACCATGATTCGCCGCACCACCCCAAGCCCTTTGTTGCAACATCGGTGCACGGATCCCCCCGTCGCCACTAGTGTACCCCACGGTCGTAGACAATTTGTTGCATAGCAAAAAGTAACGCCCATTGCAGTACTTGATTCGTCACCGCCATCATAGGAAGGACTTGTCCAGCACGTTGCAGCCTCGTAGCTCCACCTGCCAATGGTTGCAGCTCCAACGGGCGCCGGTCGTAGTGTTAGGAGCCGATCATCACACATGACGAGACTCGTCGCCGTAGCAATTGTCAACGCCGGTTGTGGAAAACACTCACGATAGTCGCAGCAAAATCATTGTCCTCGCCGTCATCGGTCGTGGCATCTTCATGAATGGTTGTAGCAATCGTCCATACTAGTCGTGACAAAAATCGATGACGGTTGCAGCAAATAATCGTCGCTACCGTCTCGGGTCGGGACTTCAGCATGAATGGTTGCAACAACCCGCATGGTCGGTCAGACCATCATGTAGGCCCCATGCAGCTTCACACGTTATTAGGTCTAGCTCTCAGCGTACATGGTTGCATCGACGCCGACAGGTCGCAATATCCTCTAGGCTTGGATGCCGCTCTGTGTGTCATTTGTTCCAGCTTCCAATGTACTCGGTTATAGCTCCCAATGTACATGGTTGTATCCCCGCCGACGAAACATGCTTTCAGCCGTGGCTCCATGATCACAGCGCCGCCACCGGCCGGTTCCAGCATGCGGTGACCGCGGTACCAGCACCGCCACAGACCGGTTCTAGCATGTATCCCCTCGCCCCCGCCACGATGCTCGTTGTAGGATCGAAAGTATGTCTAGAGGGGGTGATTAGACTACTTAACCAAATAAAAATCTAGCCTTTTCCCAATTTTAGCAACTTAACACAAGTCAAGCAATCAACCTACACATGCAATTCTAAGAGTATAGCAGCGGAATATAAATCATTGCATATGAAGGTAAAGGGGAGGAGTTTGGAGGGAGCAAACGCAATGTAGACATGGAGATTTTTGGCGTGGTTCCGATAGGTGGTGATATCGTACATCCACGTTGATGGAGACTTCAACCCACGAAGGGTAACGGTTGCGCGAGTCCACGGAGGGCTCCACCCACGAAGGGTCCACGAAGAAGCAACCAAGGAGTTTGTAAGGGCAAGGAGATCGCCTACTTTGTGAAGATCTACCTAAGTGAGGCAAGTCCTTCGTGGGCGATGGCCATGGTGGGATAGACAAGGTTGCTTCTTCGTGGACCCTTCGTGGGTGGGACCGATCGCTCATTTCGGTGAGACCGAAACGTTATGAAAAGGAAATAGAGAGTTTGCATTGCCAACTCGGTGGGACCCATCGCTCATCTCGGTTAGACCGAAACATTACGAAGGGAAACAGGGAGTTTGGAATCCCATCTCGATGAGACCGAGATCCCTATCGGTGAGACCGAACTGATTAGGGTTTCTGGCAATGACTATGTCAAGTGAACTCAGTGGCACGGGATAGATCAAATCGGTGGGGCCGAGTTTGACTTTAGGTTTAGGACATATGTGGAAATGAGAAAGTGGTTGAGGGCTTTTGGAGCATATCACTAAGCATTTTGAGCAAGCAAGCCATTAAGCAACACCTTATCCCCTTTTATAGTATTGGCTTTTCCTATGGACTCAATGTGATTTTGGATCACTAAAATCAAAATATAGAGTCTTGAGCTTTTGCCAATATGTGTCCTTAGCATTTTGAGGGGTCCACGTCTCTAGTCCATGCCATATCAATCATTGAACTTTCTGAAACATTAATCTTGAATGGATATTAGTTCAATGAGCTATATGTTGTTATGAATTACCAAAACCACCCGAGGATTAGTTGCACTTTCAATCTCCCCTTTTTGGTAATTGATGACAAAATATAGATCAAAGCTTCAACAAATGATAATATAAATGAAGTACATCATCGCTTTGAGAAGTATGTGATAAGCAAGAGCTCCCCCTAAATTTGTGCATTATGTAAAATTTGCTTTTGAATGCAAATGCACAATCGATTAGGATCATGGGTTACTCTTCCATGTCACATACATCTTGGTGGAGCGCTCAAAATGATAGAATATGAAATATGCACTCATTACCAAGACAAGATATGAATGATCATACATGAGAAATAGAATATCATCATTCAAGCACAAACATTAAAGTATGATATGATCAAGCACATGATCATATATGTATCACACACACATAAGTAGAGTATCAACCAAACGAGCAAGCAAATAAAGTAGCAAGAGAGGCAAAAGAAGCAAAACACACTCTCTCTCTTGAAGCCTATGATCTATACACATTCTCCCCCTTTGGCAACAAGTTACCAAAAAGCTTGAAAATGCATAGTGCTATGCGGCTCTCTAAGTACGATCTCCGGGAGCTCCGGAGTGCGAAGGTGGCGTGGAGAGGAGTCCTGCAACGAATGCATCCGAAGAGCTCTGTGGAGCTGGTGGAGTAGCAACTGGAGGGACAACAGAGGTTGTAGTTGCTGGTGCTAATGTAGTAGCCCTTGTGTCACTGGCTGGCACAACTATAGACCTTTGTGCCCTAGGCACTCTCTGAAAAGCTTCAGTGGTAGCTCTCCCTCTTCTCTCTTCAGCTTCATCCTGGAGTCGCTCAACTGCAGTCTGGATCTCTGTGACCTTCAAGTCTAGATCATAAAACTTGGTCTCGACGATCCTCTCAAGACTCTCTTGATTTTGAGTCAGGGTTGTCAATCCTTTCTCAATTCTGACAGTGGCCTCAAGCAGATAGCTCAGCTGGTCCTGCTTGGTCTTGAGGTGAGCAATTGAAGCATCTGGAACTGGTGAAGTTTGTGCTGCCTTCTCTACTTTAGCTTTCTCCCTCTTCTCCTGAGCCTCCACTAAAGTAGGATGTGTAGCATCCATGACAACTTCATTGTCTTCGAATTCAGGCAACAAGGGAAGGTGCTCCTTGTCCAAGAGATATGTGCCTTTGCCCATCTTGGAGTTGATGAGCATCTGAATGTGTGGAGCATATCCACATGATCTCTTTTAATTAGCAGCAGTCCTCTTGATTGTCTCTACAATCAATGTCATCACTTTGAACTTCTCCGGTATGTCAAACATGTGCAGCAAATTGATCGAATGTCCTCTTATCATCCTGTCATCTCCAGACTTGGGCAACAATGTGTGCCTGAGGATAGTGTTGATTGTGGGCAGTCCAGACAACAGATAGTACACAAAGCCAAACTTGTGAGTATCCAGGGCAGCATCAGGAATCTCCTTGTACATGTGTGCCATGGAGTTGTGTCGTTTCCTTGGCTTGGCATACACATCTGTGTCATCCTCTTGCTCTTCAGGGGCATTGATAAGCTTGGCCCACTCAGCAACTGTAGACTGGTACCTAGTACCCTCCGTCATCCAAGCAATTTTACCATCTGGGTAAAAATGTGTTGTGGAGTAGAACTGCATCACCATCTCACCATTCCACTTGGTGAGTTTCCGGCCAACAAATTTGTCAACTCCAGTCAGTCTGATGCTGTCATGAACTCCTGGGAAGTGATCTGCATTGTTGTCAATGTAAGTCCACTCAACCCATCTCATATCACTGACTATGGGCTTCTTGTCCAGGAGCACAGTCTCATAGAAATCTTGATGTTCCTTTGTGTGGAACCTGTATTCTACAGCAGTCCTCCTTCTGGTGGCATATGGGTCTGTCTGCCTCCATAGCCTAAGACCTGCATCCTTCCTTAGCTTCATGTTCTCAGCCACAGGATGTGTATCATCATGATCTGGGATCTTGGGCGTCAATTTTCTAAGCACTTGGGCTTGTTCTTCTACTACTACTTCAGGCATTGGGGCCTTGTTCTTCTCAGCAACTGGTATGTTCCTAGTTGATCTCTTGGGTGCTGCAGGCTTAGAAGCTTGAGCAGCAACAACAGCCTTGGGGGCAGTCTTGGGCTTTGATGGAGCAGCCCCTGACTTGATGGCATCCCCCCATCAACTTCTGAGCTTTGGGAGCTGGTGCAGCATCTTCTTCATCCTCATCTGAATCCCTGACCATGGATGGTCTGCCAATTACTCTGGCCATGGTCTTCTTGACCCTTTCCTTCCTCTTCTTGCCTTCACCAGCCTCCTTTGGTTCAAGAGTGAACTCAATGGTTTCCTGTGTTGAGGCTCTGGCTTTGGACATTGGGATCCTTCCGGCTGGTGCCTTCTTCTTCATACTTGGCTTGGTTGAAGCTGTTGTGCCAAACTCTTTCTTGACAACCTTTTTCCTTGAAGTGACTTCCTCATCAGCCACAAAATCTTCATCTTCTGGATCTGAATTCCTTTTCCTCCTCTGCCTAGTAGCAGCCTTAGGCGGGTTGCTAGGAGTAATTCTGCTCCCATCATCATAGCTGTCACAGGGACTAGTGCCCTCACTTAAGTGAACCTGTTCCTTAGACCTGTTTTGGCTGTCACTGTTGTCTAACATGGCTGAAAGCTGACCCTGTGAGTAGATATAGTTGAGATAGAGTGGATGAGCATCACAAAGTGCAGAGATTTTGCAAAACAAATGAGTCAAAAACTTAGTTTTAGTTTTCTACAGAAGTCATTTCGGAGCTACTGATTTGTTAAACTCGGTGACAGCGAAGCAATATTAGAGTCTAAACTAGTGAAATTGGTCAAACCGAGACACAGTTCGGTGACTTCGAGATTGCTAGGGTTTCACTGAGAATCGAACTCGGTCACACCGATTTGTAAGTTTTGGTCAGACCGAAAATCACAAGTGCAATGGCCTGGGCCAAATCGGTGAGACCAATTTCTATAACTCGGTCGACCCGAGATGAATTCGGCGGAAACCTAACCCTAAGTTTTCGAATCAAAACTAATCTAAAGGAGTTTTTTGATTGGATAGAAGTATCTCAAACATGGTAAGATTCATGGCATTGTCCTAAGTGCAGGAATCAAAGGTAAAGATTGCACAAAGGGGTCGAGTTCATACCCTAACTCGATGGTGAACTCGCTATGGCGACAACGGCGGCGAAGATTCTGTTGATGGCGGCGGAGACCAGCGGCAGGAGGTCGCAGGCGACGGAGGAGACGATCCGGAGACCTCGCGTCGGCAAAGCTGGACATGCGCGGGCGAAGGGTTTCGGAGAAAATTTCCAAAATTCGACCCATGGGTATATATATCCAGACCCTGTCGGTGTGACCGAGTTGAGCAACTCGGTGGAACCGAGATGCAGAATCACAAGCGGTTACTGCAACTCGGTGAGACCGAACTGTTCAAATCGGTTGCACCGAGATTGAAACCTAGATCAACTCAATGAACTCGGTATGTGATGCCTGCTAGAACTACGTCGGTATTTCCCCAAAGAGGAAGGGATGATGCAGCACAGCGACAATAGGTATTTCCCTAAGTGATGAGACCAAGGTTATCGAACCAGTAGGAGAACCAAGCAACTCTACGTAAACATCACCTGCACACAAATAACAAATACTCGCAACCTGACGTGTAAAAGGGGTTGTCAATCCCTTACGGGTAGCGGCGCCAGAAATTGGCAAACGGACGTGAGAGAGTTGTAAATATTGATAGATCGAACGCCAAACAAATTAAATTACAGCAAGGTATTTTTGTATTTTTGGTTTAATAGATCTGAAAATAAAAGGCAAATAAAATAGATCGCAAAGGCAAATAATATGAGAAAGAGACCCCAGGGCCGTAGGTTTCACTAGTGGCTTCTCTCGAGAAAATAGAAAACGGTGGGTGAACAAATTACTGTTGGGAAATTGATAGAACTTCAAATAATCATGATGATATCCAGACAATGATCATTCTATAGGCATCACGTCCAACATTAGTAGAGCGACTCCTGCCTGCATCTACTACTATTACTCCACACATCGACCGCTATCTAGCATGCATCTAGTGTATTAAGTTCATGGAAAAATGGAGTAATGCAATAAGAACGATGACATGATGTAGACAAGATCTATTTATGTAAAAATAGACCCCCATAATTTTATCCTTAGTAGCAACGATACATATGTGTCGGTTCCCCTTCTGTCACTAGGATCAAGCACCGTAAGATCGAACCCACTACAAAGCACCTCTTCCCATTGCAAGATAGATAGATCAAGTTGGCCAAACAAAACCCAAATATCGGAGAAGAAATACGAGGCTATAAGCAATCATGCATATAAGAGATCAAAGAAACTCAAATAACTTTCATGGATAAAAAGATAGATCTGATCATAAACTCAAAGTTCATCGGATCCCAACAAACACACCGCAAAAAGAGTTACATCATATGGATCTCCAAGAGACCATTGTATTGAGAATCAAACGAGAGAGAGGAAGCCATCTAGCTACTAACTACGGACCCGTAGGTCTAAAAAGAACTACTCACGCATCATCGTAGAGGCACCAATGGGCATGATGCACCCCTCCGTGATGGTGTCTAGATTGGATCTGGTGGTTCTGGACTCTGCGGCGGCTAGAATTGATTTTCATCGACTCCCCTAGGGTTTCTGGAATATTGGGGTATTTATAGAGCAAAGAGGCGGTTCAGGGGGCACACCCCACCTGGGCGCGCCTGGGCCCCCAGGGGCGCCCTGGTGGGTTGTGCTCCCCTCGGAGCACCCCCAGGTGCTTCTCTGGCCCACCGGATGTCTTGTGGTCCAAAAAAATCCACAAAAAGTTTCGTTGCGTTTGGACTCCGCTTGGTATTGATTTCCTGCGATGTGAAAACTCCGAACTGGAAATCGACCGATGCCACTTTCCCACGATGCCATCACCTACCCATGATGGCATCACCTTACTTTGCATAATAGGTGACCGCTCCCAAACAGCCATTTTAAGCGCTCTATGAAGCGACCCCTATCCGAGACCCTCGCTATCGAGGACTTGTTTTAATGTGGCAAACAGGAGGTACCACAAGGCCCAAGTTGCTTAGCAAAGATCTCGTTAATGCTTGGCTTCCTAAAACCTCAACCGATAGCCTAGCAAGGGACAGCAGTGGAGTTCCTAGCCGTGAACGAACTGCATGCATCCGTTTTTGCGTGATCGGTCTTCCTCGTCGTTCAATCAATCGTGATTTCACGACTCATCGACCTTGTTCTGGAGTTGGTGTAGCTTTCCCGAAAGGGAGATCGGTCTCCTCGATCGTTCCCTCAAGTGATCGGTCACTCCTCGTCAACCTTGTTCTGAGTGACACTTGGCACTATGTCAATAGGTTAGTACCAAAAAATGATATAAAATGACTATAAAATGATTATAAAATGATTATAAAACATCCAAGAATGATAATATAACAGCATGGAACAATCAAAGATTATAGATACGTTGGAGACGTATCAGCATCCCCAAGCTTAATTCATGCTCGTCCTCGAGTAGGTAAATGATAAAAACAGAATTTTTGATGTGGAATGCTGCCTAACATGTCATATCATATTATTTTCTTTATAGCATGGACATTTGGACTTTTATATGGTTCAAAGCAATAGTCTAGTTTTGATGAGACTTAAATACTCAAGAATACCAACAAGCAACCATGTTTTTCACAATATCAACGCTAAAATAGGTAATCCCTAGCCCATCATGCTCAATCATTGATCCATTCATGAAACACACTCGCATATTAGCTACACCCAATGCTCAAGTACGATCATAGTGCCTCCTAGTTGGTGCTTTATAAGAGAAAATGGAGACTCAAATTAAAAATAAAAATTGCATAAAGTAAAAGAAAGGCCCTTCGTAGAGGGAAGTAGGGATTTGTAGAGGTGCCAGAGCTCAAAGCGAAAAATATAGAGATAAAACATTTTGAGAGGCATACTTTTCCCACCAACGAAAACGACTTAGAGCTCCCAACACTTTCCATGCTAAATATATCATAGGCGGTTCCCAAATAGAAAATAAAGTTTATTCATTTTTCCACCATACTTTCACTTTCCATGGCTAGCCGAATCCATGGTTGCCTTCCATACCAACACTTTCCAAGGAATTTATTATTTGACAACATAAAGTAATTTCATTTTTCATGTCGGGACTGGGCATCCCTAATACCTTTGCCTTAGTCTCGTGCAATGACAAGTGAATAAACACTCATCGTGAGAATAAAACATCTAGCATGGAAAATATTGGCCACCCCTCACCGCCTCACGAGCGGTACGAGCACACAAAAGAGAAATTTATTTTGAAAATTAGAGATGGCACATACAAATTTGCTTAGAACGGCAAAAGAATACCGCATATAGGTAGGTATAGTGGACTCATGCGGCAAAACTGGTTTAAAGGATTTTGGATGCACAAGTAGTGATCATACTTAGTGCAAAATGAAAGCTAGCAAAAGATTGAGAAGCGACCAACCAAGAAACCAATAATCTCATAAGCGAGCATTAAGCATAATTAACACCGAATAATGCACCACAAGTAGGATGTAATTTCATTGCTTGACTATTGACTTTCGTGCTTGCATAGGGAATCACAAACCTTAATACCAATATTCTTACTAAAACATAATTACTCATCAACATGACTCACATATCACATCATCATAACTCAAAACTATTACAAGGAATCAAGTTTATTTTGTCCAATGATCTTCATGAAAGTTTTAATTATATCCTTCTTGGATATCTATCACCTTGGGACTAATTTTCATGTGTTGCTTTTGATAATCTCAAACAAATATAAGTGAAGATCATGAGCATGATATTTCTTCCTCTCAAATTAATTTAAGTGAAGCAAGAGAGAATTTCTTAAATAATATTAAAGCACACCGTGCTCAAAAAGATATAAGTGAAGCACTAGAGCAAAACCATAGCTCATAAAAATTTAAGTGAAGCAAAGAGAGCTATTCTAACAAGTCATGGCATAATTTTGGCTCTCTCAAATAGGTGTGTCCAGCAAGGATTCATGACTTAGAACACAAAGCAAAACAAGCAAAGACTCATCATACAAGACGCTCCAAGCAAAACTCATAGTATGTGACGAATAAAAATATAGCTTCGAGTAAAATACCGATGGTCGTTAGAAGAAAGAGGGGATGCCACTCGGACATCCCCAAGCTTAGTTGCTTGCTTCTCTTTGTATAATAGCTTGGGACGCCATGGGCATCCCCAAGCTTAGGCTCTTCTTAATCCTTATTCCTTCATCCATCGTAACATCACCCAAAACTTGAAAACTTCAATCACACAAAACTCAACAAAACCTTCATGAGATCCGTTAGTATAAGAAAGCAAATCACTACTGTAAGTACTGTAGAAAACCAATTCATATTTTATTTTTGCATTAATCTACTGTATTCCAACTTTTCTATGGCAAAAACTCATTAAAGAGAACCATAGAATCATCAAAACAAGCACACAACGCAAAGAAAACAGAATCTGTCAAAAACAGAATAGTCTGTAGCAATCTGAATATTTCGAATACTTCTGAAACTCCAAAAATCTTGAGAAATTAGGAAAACCTGAGAAATTTGTATATTAATCTTCTTAAAAAAGAATCAGGGCATAATCACTTTTCTGTTATTTATGAAAAATATTTTCGTGAGTGCATAAGTTTCTGTTTTTCAGCAAGATCAAGCAACTATCACCCAAGAAGATCCTAAAGGCTTTGCTTGGCACAAACACTAATTAAAACACAAAGAAACACAATCATAACAGTAGAATAATTGTGCAAACACTCAAGAACAGAAAGCAAAAAGTAAAAATAAAATTTATTCATTGGGTTGCCTCCCAACAAGCGCTATTGTTTTACGCCCTTAGCTAGGCATAAAGCAAGGATCTAAGTTTTGTCATCCTTGTTTCTAGATCCATAAGATGCCCTCATGATTGATTCATATGGTGGCCTAATTCTTGTTCTAGGGAAGTGTTCCATTCTCTTCCTTAGTGGGAATTGAAATTTAATATTGCCTTCTTTCATATCAATCACGGCACCGATAATGCGTAAAAATGGTCTACCAAGAATAATTGGACAAGACGGATTGCAATCAATATCAAGAACAATAAAATCTATGAGCACATAATTTCTTGCAAGAATAAGAACGTCATTAATTCTTCCCATAGGCTTGTTATAGAGTCCGCCGAGTGCAAATTTAAAGAACATTCTTCAATATCGGTAAGACCAAGCACATCACATAAAGATTTCGGAATTGTAAAAACACTAGCACCCAAGTCACATAAAGCAAAACACTCATAATTTTCAATCTTGACTTTGGTAGTAGGTTCGCACTCATCATGTAATTTTCTAGGAACTGAAACTTCTAATTCCAACTTTTCTTCAAAAGCTTTCATCATAGAATCAACAATATATTTAGTAGAAGCTTTATTTTGTTCATAGGCATGGGGTGAATTTATCATGGATTGCAACGAAGAAATATAATCTATCAAGGAGCAACTGTCATAATTAAAGTCTTTGTAATCCAAAAGAGTGGGCACATCACTAGTTAAATTCTTGACCTCTTCAAACCCACTTTTATCAATTTTCTCAACAAGATTTTCACCCTCCGAATTATCGAGACACCTTCTAGCTAAACTTGACTCTTCTCCAGTCCCTTTATCATTAATCTTAACTTTACTAAACAAGGAATCGATAGAGGAAACACCAATCATTTTAAGATTTTCATCACTTTTATGAAAGCAATCACTAGAAAACGCTTTTTCTAAAAATTCTCTTCTAGCTCTAAGCATAGCGGTTCTTTTCTTACTTTCATCCATAGAAACATAAAGAGCTTTAATTGATTCCTCTACTTTAGGCACAAAAATTTTCATCTTGAGATTTTCAACATCATGAGAAATTCTATCAACACTTCTAGACAAATCATCAATCTTATTCAACTTTTCTTATATGGTAGTGTTGAAAGCTTTTTGCATGTTGATAAATTCGTTAATATTATTCTCAAGATCAGAGGTGTTCCTATTATTATTATAAGAAGGATTTTCGTAGGAATTACCATAATTATTAGAGGAATTACTAGGAAAAGGCCTAGGATTAAAATTACCTATATAAGCATTGTTATTGAAATTATTGCGACAGATAAAATTCACATCTATGGCATCACTATTTTGCTCAATCAAAGTAGACAAAGGCATATCATTGAAATCAACAGGAGCACTTTTACTAGCAACCAATTTCATAAGAGCATCAACTTTTTCACTCAAAGAAGAAATTTCTTCAACCGAATTAACTTTTTTAGTAGTAGGAGCTCTTTCGGTGTGCCATTGTGAATAATTTGCCATGATATTATCAAGCAATTTGGTGGCTTCACCCAAAGTAATTTCCATAAAAGTCCCACCCGCGACGGAATCTAAAAGATTACGAGAAACAAAATTCAACCCCGCATAAAAATTTTGTATGATCATCCAAAGATTTAACCCATGAGTTGGGCAATTCCTTAGCATCATTTTCATCCTTTCCCAAGATTGTGCAACATGCTCATGTTCAAGTTGCTTGAAATTCATGATCTGGGTTCTAAGGGAAATAATTTTTGCGGCGGAAAATACTTAGTGATGAAAGCATCTTTGCACTTGTTCCAAGAATCGATACTATTGCGAGGCAAAGAGGAAAACCAATTTTTTGCAGAATCACGCAAGGAAAAAGGAAATAATTTCATCTTCACAACATCATTGTCCACATCTTTTTTTCTTTTGCATATCGCATAATTCCATGAATGTGTTAAGATGGGACGCGGCATCCTCATTAGGAGTACTGGAAAATTGATCTTTCATAACAAGATTCAACAAAGCAGTATTAATATCACAAGACTCTGCACTAGTGGCGGGAGGAGCAAGAGGAGTGCCAATAAAATCATTGTTGTTGGTATTTGAGAAATCACACAACTTGGTGTTCTCTTGAGTCATGTGACTACGCAACAAGATTGCACTCAAAAACAGATCCGGCAAAACGGTGAACGAAAAAGAGGGCGAATAATACGGATTTTTTTGTGTGAAGTGGGGGAGAGGAAAACGAGAGGCAAATGGCAAATAATGTAAATTGCGAGGAGATGAGATTTGTGATTAGGAACCTGGTAGATGTTGAAGATCCTCCCTGGCAACGGCGCCACAAATTCCTTTTGATGCCTGCTAGAACTACGTCGGTATTTCCCCAAAGAGGAAGGGATGATGCAGCACAGCGACGGTAGGTATTTCCCTCAGTGATGAGACCAAGGTTATCGAACCAGTAGGAGAACCAAGCAACTCTACGTAAACAACACCTGCACACAAATAACAAATACTCGCAACCCGACGTGTAAAAGGGGTTGTCAATCCCTTTCGGGTAGCGGCGCCAGAAATTGGCAAACGAATGTGAGAGAGTTGTAAATATTGATAGATCGAACGCCAAACAAAATAAATTGCAGCAAGGTATTTTTGTATTTTTGGTTTAATAGATCTGAAAATAAAAGGCAAATAAAATAGATCGCAAAGGCAAATAATATGAGAAAGAGACTGTCGGTGTCAAAACCGGCGGATCTCGGGTAGGGGGTCCCGAACTGTGCGTCTAGGATCGATGGTTACAGGAGACGGGGGACACGATGTTTACCCAGGTTCGGGCCCTTTCTATGGAGGTAATACCCTACTTCCTGCTTGATTGATCTTGATGAATATGAGTGTTACAAGAGTTGATCTACCACGAGATCGTAATGGTTATACCTTAGAAGTCTAGCCTGTATGACTATGGTAATGAGCATATGCTTTCCGGACTACACCCTCCGGTTTATATAGACACCAGAGGGATCTAGGGTTACATAGAGTCGGTTACATAAGAAGGAATATTCATAGTTGATCGCCAAGCTTGCCTTCCACGCCAAGGAGAGTCCAATCCGGACACGGGTAGAGTCTTCGGCCTTCATGTCTTCACAGCCCACCAGTCCGGCCCATGGATAACAGGCCGGACGCCCAAGGACCCCTTAGTCCAGGACTCCCTCAGTAGCCCCTGAACCTGGCTTCAATGACGAGGAGTCCGGCGCGCAGATTGTCTTCGGCATTGCAAGGCGGGTTCCCCTTTCCGAACTCCAAAATAGTCTTCAGATGTAATGATTGTATCCGGACCTGTATACACAATTGCAAAGGATATAATATTTCACGAGTCCAATCCGCTGACCACTTTTTGGTTATATGACATCATGCCTGCTCAGTCATTATTTTCGAACCGTTTGCTAGCCCGTCGCCCCACGTCTCGAGACGTTGTTTTATTGGCATGTCTTATCCAAGCGGGGATCATGTCTCCCCTTTTTTTAAGGGATTCTTGTCAACCCGGACGTGGGTTATCCAACTGTCATTTGGGTACAACTTCTTGGGAATAGGCAAGTCTTGAGGCCCAGGAGGAGACGTTTGATATTCGCAGCCTTTATATAGGGGTACAGACCCGTTTTTTTCTTTCATGCTTGCTTCCTCCTCAACCCTTACTCCCCCGAGTTCCAACACCCAGGTTTCAGTTGCCACAAACCCCAATCATGTCCGGATCCAGCCGTCAAGGCCGGTGGGTAGCTTCTTCTGTCACGGAGCGAGGTATTGCAAAGCTTCGGGCGGCGAGGTATCTGACCGCAGAAATACATCATCGGCTTCCTGCCGAGGGGCAGGTTATTCCCACCCCCAGAACCGGCGAGAGGGTCGTGTTCGTGTCCCACTTCCTCCATGGGTTAGGGTTTGCACTTAACCCCTTCGTCCGAGGGCTCATGTTCTATTATGGTCTAGATTTCCACGATCTGGCCCCGGACTCTATTCTTCTTATCTCGACATTTATCTTTATGTGCGAAGCCTTCCTTCGAACTCCTCCGCACTTTGGCTTGTGGATCAAGACCTTCGATGTGAAGCCGCAAGTGATAGAGGGGGAGCAGGCTGAGTGCGGTGGTGCTACAGTGAGCAAGCTTGCCAGCGCTGTTTGGCCGAAAGGATCCTTTGCCAAATCTTCTAATTTATGGTAGCAGGGGTGGTTCTATGTCACCGAGCCCCGCGGCTCCAAATGGGCAGCTGCGCCTGCATTTCGATCCATCCCCCCAATTCATCTTGCATCATGGATTAATAAGGGGTTGGACCGGGGATCAACGGACGAGGTGCGAACTCTGCAAAGTCGCATCCGAAGCCTTATTGAGAGGGACATCAATATCATCAACGTTGTTCAAGTAATGCTAGTTCGTCGGACCCTGTGTAGGATCGAAAGTATGTCTAGAGGGGGGTGATTAGACTACTTGACCAAATAAAAATCTAGCCTTTTCCCAATTTTATTTCTTGGAAGATTTTAGCAACTTTGCACAAGTCAAGCAATCAACCTACACATGCAATTCTAAGAGTATACCAGCGGAATGTAAAACAATTGCACATGAAGGTAAAGGGAGGAGTTTAAGGGAGCAAACGCAATGTTGACACGGAGATTTTTTATCCGTGGTTCCGATAGGTGGTGCTATCGTACATCCACGTTGATGGAGACTTCAACCCACGAAGGGTAACGGTTGCGCGAGTCCACGGAGGGCTCCACCCACGAAGGGTCCATGAAGAAGCAACCTTGTCTATCCCACCATGGCCGTCGCCCATGAAGGACTTGCCTCACTAGGGTAGATCTTCACGAAGTAGGCAATCTCCTTGCCCTTACAAACTCCTTGGTTCAACTCCACAATCTTGACGGAGGCTCCCAAGTGACACCTAGCCAATCTAGGAGACACCACTCTCCAAGAAGTAACAAATGGTGTGTTGATGATGAACTCCTTGCTCTTGTGCTTCAAATGATAGTCTCCCCAACACTCAACTCTCTCTCACAGGATAGGATTTGGTGGAAAGATGATTTGAGTGGAAAGCAACTTGGGGAAGGCTAGAGATCAAGATTTATGTGGTTGGAATGGGATATCTTGACCTCAACACAAGTGTAGGTGGTTCTCTCTCAGAAAATATGTATTGGAAGTGAAGGCATGTTCTGATGGCTCTCTTCATGAATGAAGAGTGGGTGGAGGGGTATATATAGCCTCCACACAAAATCTAAACGTTACACAAAAATCACCAAACTCGGTGGGACCAATTCAGAGAACTCGGTCAGACCGATTTGGTTCATAATGTGACCGTTAGGCATTTCGGTGGGACCGACATGTCAACTCGGTGGGACCGATTTCATTAGGGTTAGGGCATAACGTAATCTCGGTGAGACCGATTACACAAACTCGGTGGGACCGATTTTGGTAATAGACAAACAGAGAGTTGGTCAAGCAAACTCGGTGGGACTGATTCGCTCATCTCGGTTGGACCGAAACATTACGAAAAGGAAACAGAGTGTTTGCATTGCAATCTCGGTGGGACCGATCGCTCATCTCGGTTTGACCAAAATGTTACAAAGGGAAACAGAGAGATTATAATCCCATCTCGGTGAGACCGAGATCCCTATCGGTGAGACCGAAAAGAGTAGGGTTTCTGGCAGTGGCTATGTCAACTGAACTCGGTGGCTCCGGATATGAAATTTCGGTAGGGCCGAGTTGGACTTTTTGGTTTGGACATATGTGGGTGTGAGAAAGTAGTGGAGGGTTTGTGGAGCATATCACTAAGCATTTTGAGCAAGAACCTCATTAAGCAACACCTCATCCCTTCTTAATAGTATTGGCTTTTCCTATAGACTCAATCTGATCTTGGATCACTGAAATAGAAAATGCAGAGTCTTGTGCTTTGAGCTTGAGCCAATCTTTTGTCCTTAGCATTTTGAAGGGTCCACTTTCTAATCCATGCCATGCCAATCATTTAGCTTTCCTGAAATATTTATCTTGAAATAGCATTAGCTCAGTGAGCTATATGTTGTTAGAAATTACCAAAACCACCCAGGGATAGTTGCACTTTCAATCTCCCCCTTTTTGGTAATTGATGACAACATATAGATCAAAGCTTCGACAAATGATAAATAAGATTGAAAAACATCGTCAGAAGTATGTGATAAGCAAGAGCTCCCCCTAAATTTGTGCATTATTTAAGATTTGCTTTTGAATGCAAATGCACAATCGATAGGATCATGGGTTACTCTTCCATGTCACATACATCTTGGTGGAGCGCTCAAAATGATAGAAATTAAAAGCATGCACTCATCACCAAGCAAGTGAATGATCATCTAAGGATATAAGAGATAATATCATCCAACGAGCATTAAGGGTAGCATATGATCAAACACATGATCAAACAAGTATCTCACAAGGACATATAGTATCTCACACAAGGACACAATAAAGTTTCAACCAAAAAAGCAAGAGAGATAGAAAGGCAACACTCTCTCTCAAAGCTTATGATCTATACATTTTTCTCCCCCTTTGGCAACAAGTTACCAAAAAAGTTCAAAAAAGCATAGTGCTAAACGACTCTCAGGCTTGAGCTTCGGGAGGTGATGTTGAGAGAACTCCAAGGACGAAAGCTTCAGATGATGTAGCTGGAGCTGGTGGAGTAGCTGCTGGAGGTGGAACCGGAGCTGTAGCTGCTGGTGCTGATGTTGTAGCTCTAGTGTCTGTCACGGGCACTGCAGCATATCTCTGGCCTCTGGGCACTCTAGCAAAAGCATCTGTGGTAGACTTGCCCTTCTTCTCCTCTGCTTCCTCCTGAAGTTCATGTTTTCTGCAACTGGGTGTGCATCATTGTGGTCAGGGATCTTGGGTTTCAGCTTCCTCAACACTTGAGCTTCATCTTCTTCAGCAGCTTCAGGCACTTGGGCCTTGTTCTTCTCTGCAGCTGGAATGTTTCTAGTGCTTCTCTTGGGCTTCTGAGCTGGAGCAGCTGCCTTGGGAGCAGCTTTGGGCTTTGATGGAGCAGCCCCTGATCTGATTGCATCCCCCATAAGCTTTTGAGCTTTGGGTGCTGGTGTAGCATCCTCCTGCTCTTCTTCTTCTTCTTCTTCTTCTTCTTATTCTTAATCAATCCTCATTGAGGGCTTGCCAAGAACTTTGGCTTTAGTAGTTCTTGCCATTTTCTTCTTCTTATCCTCACCAGCTGCTTCTTCTACAGATTCAATGGTGAACTTCATGGTTTCACCTGTGGCAACTTTTCTTGGCTTTGACATGGGCTGTCTTCTTGCTGGCATTTTTGTTTTCATTCCTGGCTTAGTTGCAGCAGCAGTGCCATACTCCTTCTTTAGCACCTTTTAAGTGGCTTCATCTTCAATAGCCACATAATCTTCATCCTCTGAGTCAGAAGTTCTCTTCTTCCTTGTCCTGGTAGCAGCCTTTGGCAAGTTGCTTGGTGTGCTCCTGCTGCCCTCATCATAGCTGCTAGAGGGATCAGAACCCTCACTCATCTGCACCTGCTGTTCAGACTTGTTCTGGCTGTCACTCTGGTCAGACATCTTGCAGGCAACTAGTCAGCAGACCCTGTGAATAGATTATAGATGAGGTAGAGAAGATGAGCATCACAAAGTACATGATTTTTGCAAAACAGATGACTTAAAAACTTAGTTTTAGTTCTTCACAGAAAGCATTTCGGATCTACCGATTTGTAAACTCGGTGATACCGAAGCAGCTTTTGGAACCTAAACTAGTGAACTCGGTCAGACCGAGTCACAGTTCGGTGGCACTGAGACTGCTAGGGTTTCACAGAGAATAGAACTTGGTCACACCGATTTGCGATTTTCGGTCAGACCGAAAACGCATGTGCTCTGGCCTAAGCCAAATCGGTGAGACCGATTCCTACAACTCGGTCGGTCCGAGATGAATTCGGCGGAGACCTAACCCTAAATTTTCAAATCAAAACTAATCTACAAGACGTTTTCGCTGGACAGGATGGTTTCAATCGTGGCAAGAATCATGGCAAAGCAATGTGCTAAGAATCAGAGTTATGGATTAGCACAAAGATCAAGTTCGTACCCTAGTTCGGCGGCGAACTTGCTACGGCGGCAACGGCGGGGCAGATTGCCGTTGACGGCGGCGGAGACCAGCGGCGGGAGGTCGCTGGCGACGAGAGGGCGATCCGGAGACCCGAGGAGGCAGAGCAAGTTACGCGCGGGCGAAGAGGTTCGGAAAATTTTCCAAAATTTGGCCTGTTAGTATATATAACCCGACCCTATCGGTGTGACCGAGTGGAACGACTCGATGGCACCGAGATGCAAAACTGCAAGCTGTTACTGCAACTCGGTGTGACCGAAAGGTTCTAATCAGTTGCACCGAGATTGAAAACCCTAGATCAACTTAGTGATCTCGGTAGGACCAAAAGGGGTGAATCGGTCAGACCGAAATGCACAAAGAGGTTTTGGAAGTTTAAGTCTATGACAAATCGGGGACTCCGAGTGCTCCTCACACAGAGTGGTTCGAATCTGACTTGATCAAACTTTGTGATGTAGCATGAATAGAGTTTGAGACGAGAAAAGCACAGATAGCTAGAGGGAGTTATTAGGCATTCTTGTCCATCCATTTGGCAAAATAGAAAGAGCCAAACAATCAAAGCAACAAATGGATGTCCTTGAATGAATAAAATATGCATCCAACATGCTCACACAATTAAGATGGCAAATGAAATATGTGACAAAGCATGCACACACACTCTAGCATCTATCAAGCAATTTGGCGATGACTAGGTCATCTATATATATGAGTATATTGACTTAGGAGTCAAATGAGAACATTTGGTCATAGGTCATACTCATCGTTTAAGCACAAGTGGGGTTACCACTTTTACATAAAGCATTGTTGTGTTCACACCATTAGAGTTGCTTTAGCTCAATTAATTAGAGTAAATCTCCCCCTAGATGTGATATCCCCCCTAAGAGGGATGAACTAACCTTGGGTTTTGTCGATGATGACTTCATGTAGGTGTTGAAGATGTGGATGCTCAATGGAGATGTAGATCATTCGGAGCAATCCTTTGGAGTGAGTTGCACTTTCAATACCCACACGGGTTAGTCCCACAAGGAACGAACAAGGATATCCATAGACATAGAGT
This sequence comes from Aegilops tauschii subsp. strangulata, assembly GCF_002575655.3. Classification (NCBI taxonomy): domain Eukaryota; kingdom Viridiplantae; phylum Streptophyta; class Magnoliopsida; order Poales; family Poaceae; genus Aegilops; species Aegilops tauschii. The sequence continues at coordinate 76,588,421 of NC_053041.3, forward strand.
GATGTGTACACAAGATGTTGTCCATGAAAGCATTAGGTTACCTTGTCCCTTGTCTTACCAACAAGAGGGTTTGTGACTCCTTGAACTAGTGCAAGATATGGAAGTTGTTTGCACTTGTCCTCGCCAAAATAATAGGAGTGAAGTATGTTGGCGGAGTCACCCTCAAGAACTCTCTAGTTCTTCTTCTTCTGGATCCACACCATCTTGATGGGAATCCTTGGAGTTGTAGTTGTACTTGATGAAGTAGAACTTGATGTAGTCTTAGGAACCCACTTGACCAAGGCCTTAGGTGCTTCTTCAAATGCATCAATTTCCTCTTGAAGCTTGTCCTTGCCTTTTTGCTTGTGGTCTTGTGGTGGAAGATCATCTTGAGCCTGTGTCCCTTTGAAAGATGTAGGATCATACTTCTCTTGTTGAGGGACAAACTTCCTCTTGGGGTATTGATCTTCTTCCCACTCAACTCCATTGGCATTGAACTTTCGTTCAAAACCAACACCTTGATTCTTCCGGTGTCTTCCTTGCTTGCGTACAATTTCCTCAAATTGCTTACTTCCGGCAAGGCTCTTGTAAACACCTGTCAGGACCCCGATTCCAAGTCACATCGATCTAGCCGGTAACACCTCATATCACTTTGCGGCCTCACGCACGGTATTCCCACGGGTGTCGCCTTACCATGGCCCGGGACCGTTTGCGTCTTTTGGCTCACGTATATGATAGTGTCGCTAGCATCCATATGACAGAGAACCCGGGCCGACATGACTAGTCGTGAACCCAAAGTGGCACTAACTTACGGGGACAGGCATACATGAATCAACATCGAGCATGTCGGTCAGCAGCGTGCGAATCCGGGCTGTAGCACTGGGCTAACAGGACTCCGGTGAACCGGGCTGTAGCAGGCTAGGCAGGACTCCGGATGTCACCGCGTGACATTTCCCCGAAGGGACAGACACAGGGACGAAGTGAATCACATGCCGGCCAGTCAGGTGTTCCGGAGCAGTAGTGCTGGGCTAGCAGGACTCCGGTGAACCGGGCTGTAGCGGACTACTATGGCTCATGGAAGCACAAGACTACATTTCCCCATAAGAGAGGCTACCAAGGATAAACAACTAGGTTGTCGGATCCCACACATACCAAGCATTTCAATCATACACACAATATGCTCGATATGTGCAAATACAACATGGCATCACAACAAGACTCTACGACTCAGAGTATTTATTCATTAGGTTCCGAAGAGCGAGACATTACAAACATGGGTCCCATGACCCAACATTCAGAGCATACAAGTCAAAGCACATCCGGAAGCTTAACATGTCTGAGTACAGACATCTACAAATGAAAAAGGCTGAGAAGCCTGACTATCTACCAGATCCTGCCGAGGGCACAAGATCGTAGCTGAGGTATCAAGCTAAACGTCGAAGTCCACACGGAACTACTAGCGAGACTGACGTCTCTCTGCAAATCATAAAATAAGCAAGCGTGAGTACAAATGTACCCAGCAAGACTTACATCAGGACTATCTACATATGCATCGGTATCAACAAAGGGGGTGGTGGAGTTTAACTGCAGCAAGCCAGCTTTGACTCGGTGGCTATCCTGAACTACGACTGCAAGTAACTCTTTTGAGGTGGCGCACACGAGTCCACATATTCACCATATCAATACACCACTATGGATCCGCTCCCGTCTCCCTACGAGAACACCATCCATAGCACTCACACTTATCTTGCGCATTTTAGAGTATCCACTTTCACTTGTCTATGAACTGTTATAGGCAACCCAGAAGTCCTTTACTGCGGACACGGCTATTCGAATAGATCATATTAACCCTGCAGGGGTGTACTTCGTCACACACGCTCTCGCCACTTACCACCATGTACACGTCGTGTACCTCAGCAACCTTCAAGCGGAAGCCTGGCGAGGGAGTCGGCCACGACCTGACTAACCACACAAGTCTCTCGTCTAGGTTTATCGCCTATTCGGGTTCCATCCGCAAGGAGATCCGGCCGGGGTGTCGCTCACGGCCCCAAACGATGTGTGCAGGGTTCCCGAGCCCACCATCCGGGTGCCACTCGGTACACCAGGTGTGACGCCCCCGATTTGACCGTACACTAATCATGCACGCAAATGTGTACGATCAAGATCAGGGACTCACGGGAAGATATCATAACATAACTCTAAAACATAAATAAGTCATACAAGCATCATAATACAAGCCATGGGCCTCGAGGGCTCGAATACAAGTGCTCGATCACAGACGAGTCAACGGAAGCAACAATATCTGAGTATAGACATAAGTTAAACAAGTTTGCCTTAAGAAGGCTAGCACAAACTGGGATACAGATCGAACGAGGCGCAGGCCTCCTGCCTGGGATCCTCCTAACTACTCCTCGAAGCCGAACTCCATGTAGAATCATCCTCGGGATCTCTAGCTCCTGGACTCCAGCATCTGGTTGCGACAATCAGGTATAGAAAGGGGAAAAGAGGGAGAAAAGCAACCGTGAGTACTCATCCAAAGTACTCGCAAGCAAGGAGCTACACTACATATGCATGGGTATATGTGTAAAAGGGCATATCAGTGGACTGAACTGCAGAATGCCAGAATAAGAGGGGGATAGCTAATCCTGTCGAAGACTACGCTTTTGGCCATCTCCATCTTGCAGCATGTAGAAGAGAGTAGATTGAAGTCCTCCAAGTAGCATCGCATAGCATAATCCTACCCGACGATCCCCTCCTCGTCGCCCTGTTAGAGAGCGATCACCGGGTTGTATATGGCACTTGGAAGGGTGTATTTTATTCAGTATCCGGTTCTAGTTGTCATAAGGTCAAGGTACAACTCCGGGTCGTCCTTTTACCGAGGGACACGGCTATTCGAATAGATAAACTTCCCTGCAGGGGTGCACCACATAACCCAACACGCTCGATCCCATTTGGCCGGACACACTTTTCTGGATCATGCCCGGCCTCGTAAGATCAACACGTCGCAGCCCCACCTAGGCTCAACAGAGAGGTCAGCACGCCGGTCTAACCCTATGCGCGCAGGGGTCTGGGCCCATCGCCCTATGCACACCTGCATGTTGCGTATGCGGCCGGAAGCAGACCTAGCCCCCTTAATACAAGCGCGAGCTTACGGTCCAATGCGGCGCGCGCCACTCAGTTGCTGACGTCAAGAAGTGCTTCGGCTGATACCACGACGTCGGGATACCCATAACTACTCCCGCGTAGATGGTTAGTGCGTATAGACCAAATGGCCAGACTCAGATCAAATACCCAGAACTCGTTAAGCGTGTTATTTATCCGCGAACGCCGACCAGGGCCAGGCCCACCTCTCTCCTAGGTGGTCTCAACCTGCCCTGTCGCTCCGCCATAAAGTAACAGTCGGGGGCCGTCAGGAACCCAGGCCCACCTCTACCGGGGTGGAGCCACCTGTCCTTTCAGCCCCCTCATCAGAATCACTTGCGGGTACTCAACGAGCCGACCCGACTTTAGTCACCACATGTGTCATGTATATAATGTATATAGTATATACCCGTGATCACCTCCCGAAGTGATCACGGCCCAGTAGTATAGCATGGCAGATGGACAAGTGTAGGGCCACTGATGGAACACTAGAATCCTATACTAAGCAGTAGGATAGCAGGTAAGGGTAACAACTGTAGCAACAATGTCAAGCTATGCATCAGGATAGGATTAACGGAAAGCAGTAACATGCTACACTACTCTAATGCAAGCAGTATAGAGAAGACTAGGCGATATCTGGTGATCAAGGGGGGGCTTGCCTGGTTGCTCTGGCAAGTAGGGGTCGTCAAATCCGTAGTCGAACTGGGGGTCGCCGGTAGTCTCGGGGTCTACCGGAAAGAAGTAACGGAGGGGGAACACAATAAATAACAGAGCAATCAAAACAACACAAAGCGTAACATGACAATACGCGGTGCTAGGTGTGCCCTAACGCGGTAGTAGGTGATATCGGCAAAGGGGGGAAACATCCGGGAAAGTTTTCCCGAAGTTTGCATTTTTCGGACAGATGAAACAGAGGGGGAAAGTTGCAAGTTTGCTATGCTAGGGGCGTCTGCCGGACGAACGGACTGCGTACTTGGATCCGTCTCGTCGTTCTGAGCAACTTTCATGTAGAAAGTATTTCCATCTGAGCTACGGTTTAAAAGATATGATTTTCTAAAGATTTACTAATTTCTGGAATTTAATTAATCATTTAAGTTAATTCAAAATTGGATTTATGACATCAGCATGATGTCATGCTGACATCAGCAGTCAACAGGGGTTGACTAAGTCAAACTGACATGTGGGTCCAATGGGACTCACCTGTCATTCTATGTTTAGGTTAATTAGGGTTTATCTAATTAATTATTGTTTAATTAAATTAATTAACTAATTAGATTAATTTAAACAGGATTAATTAACTTAATTAATTTAGTTAATTAATAATTAAATTTATTTTTATTATTTGTTTTATTTATTTATTTATTTTTATTAATTAATTTATTATTTTTATTTTAATTCTATTTTTAAATCCTTTTTTTTTCTTTTTTTTAACGTTCTTAGGGGCGGGGCCCCACTCGTCATAGGCCCACAGGGGCCTAGCGGATCGGGAGTGCGGGCGACGGGCGCCAGCCGGAATGGGCGCCCGCCCAGGCCAACAGGGGGAAACGGCGACGGCGTCAGCCGGGCGCCGAAGCGGCACGGTGAGTGGGCGGCGGCCCGGCGAGCTGGTGGGGGGTGCTCCGAGCACGGCCGTGGCCGGAGCGGCGCGAGGCCGGCCGGTGGGCTGCAGAGACCGGGCGCCTGGACGCGGCCGGAGCGCGGCCACGGCGGACAACGGGAGGGGACGGCGAGCAGGACCGCGCGCAGGGAGCAGCAGTCGGGGACCGGGGGGGCCAGGGCGCGCGCGTGCGTGCGCGGCCGTGGGCTTGCGCGCACGAGAACATGGGAAGGAGGAGGAGGAGCGGAGCTCACGGGGCCGGTAGGGGGAAAGGCAGCGGGGGTCGGGGAGGAGTCGGGGTCGACGGTGACGAAGAGGAGGCAGGCCCTCGAGGTGGGTCGACGAGGTGGCCGCGGCGGTGGCGGGTGGCGATGCGGACGGAACGGCGTCTGCGGGAAGGAGGTCGAGGAGGCGAGCGCCAGCATGGTGGCGAAGGGGGCGATGCCGACGATGCTGGCGAGTGGCGCCGGGGCGCTCCGGTGGGGAGGTGGCGCCGGCGAGGTGGTGGTGGGACGAGGCGGCGATGGGGGGGCACCGACGGCGTCGGGGGCGGGGCGAACAGCAGCGAGCTGCGCTGCCCCGATCTGGATCGGGATGAGGGGGAGAGACGAGGGAGGGAGTGGGGGCGAGTGGGAAAGGGGGATCGGGCTAGGGTTCGGTGCCCCCAGGGGGTTATAGGCCAGGGGAGGGAGTGGGCCGGCCTGGCAGGCCACTGGCTGGGCCGAGGCCCAACTAGCCTGGGGGGTTTTCTTTTTATTTCTGTTTTATTTTTAGTTTTCTTTTATTTTAGTTTTATAAAAATTATCACTAGCACTTAAATTAATACTTTTAAATATACTATTGCCACATTAATTTTCAACCCAAATTAAAATAGTTTAATATTTTATAAAATTCAAAAGGCATTTATTTTAATATTTAAACCTCTATTTTAATTATTTTGAACACTTAAACATTTTATTAAAGTTAGGTTTCTCCACCATTATTATCTATGCAATATTTGGTTCACTCCGAACATTTTAGTTTTAATATTTGAAAACTTTTATTGTTTGCTATATTTTGAATTTGAATTTTGATCCGGTTTTGAACTAACGCGAGATTATCAACACTAACAGTGGTGACGTGGCATCATTAACGTAGGTTTACTGTAGCATAATTATCCGGGCGTCACACCAGGCCATGTGTGCCTAGTCTGTCCCAAGCCCACCTGTATCGGGTGCCACTTGGTAGACTACTAACACTACCTACAAACACCAGAAACTAGTTGCAACTCCTGGACAGAGATCAAGTTGATTAGTAAGTCGAGAGGGGTCGAGTTACCGGAACCCAATGTGTGGTAGTAACTGTTCATGGATCACAAACACAGAACTCAGTTCCTGAGGACAACCCACCATGTACTCCTACATGGCCTCTCACCGCTACCTTTACCAAATCGTGTTCACACACTTAGCTCTCAACAGTAGGACATGTTCACCACTTTCCAATTCATCCCCGATGAATCAAACCTGACACAACTCTAAGCAATAGCAGGCATGACAAACAAGCATGAATGAGTAGGCACATCAGGGCTCAAACAACTCCTACTCATGCTAGTGGGTTTCATCTATTTACTGTGGCAATGACAGGTCATGCAGAGGATAAAGGGGTTCAGCTACCGCAGCAAGTAACAGATGAATCGTTGTTGTCCTAATGCAGTAAAAGAGAGCAGGAGCGAGAGAGTGGGATTGTATCGGAATGAACAAGGGGGTTTTGCTTGCCTGGCACTTCTGAAGATAGCATTGAGTCTTCATTAGTGTCAACGATCACAACGCCGGAACATCGTCTACCGAGAGGGGACAAATACCGGCAACAGAGAAGAAATACAATCAATGCAATGCACAATATGATGCATGATCATGACATGGCAATATGAATGTGTTTTGGGCTAATGCAAGCTAGAACAGATTGAGATGAGTCCATTTGAACCAAAGATTCAAATGCAAACCCATTTTATAGAGTCATATAAGTGCATTATCTTGTTTCATCTAAACAGCAAGGTTAGGTTGCTCTAACATGCATGAAACTAGTACAGATGGATAGATTGGATTTTTCTGATCATTTTTCATATATAATTTGTTTCATTCGGAGCTACGGTTGAATTTCTATGAATTTTAGAAGTTTAGGGCATTTTCTGGAATTTCCTGTATAAAAATAATTCCAGTAATTAAATTACTGCGTCAGCATTACGTCAGGATGACGTCAGCAAGTCAACAGCGGCTGGTCCAGGTCAAACCTGACCAGTGGGACCCATTGGTCAGTGACTCAGAGCTGGTTTGAGTGGATGACAGGTGGGACCGGTCAACGCTGACTTGGTCAAAGTCAAACTGACACGTGGGGTCCGCAAGATTAGCACTAATCTAAACAGAAGTTAAACTAATCTAAATAGGCACAGGGGCCCACATGGCAGTGGCTCTAGGGGGTCAGTTAGGCACTAATGATGGTGCCACGTCACCAGCCACCGGAGTTGGACGCCGGCGACCTCACAGTGCGGCGGCGGCTTGTCGGAATCGCGATGTGGCCGTCGGCTGGACGTGCCCAGGGCACCGGGCGATAGCCCTTGATCCCGCGCATCTAGCGGAGGCAGCAGCAGGTTACGGGGTCACCGGAATCGACGCCGGCGATGAGCCGAGCGGCGGCCGGACCTACGGGCATGAAGCAATCGGCTAGGGTGAGGGAAACGGCTGGATTTTGTTGTCTACGACGTCTACGCAACCACACTAGGCCTCTAGGAACACGCTCCTGACTGTAAGGTCACCGGAGCATCAACGGCGTTGAGCTCGGGCGGCGGTGCTCCTCGGCTTCCATGAAAACGACGGCCAGAGCTCGAAATCGAGCACGGGAGTAGGGGGAAACGATGCGGGGCTCACATGGAGGTCGTTGAGCTTCTCAGCGGCTCGGGGGAGGCATCGAAGGTGACGAACGGGCGCCGGCGATCTCGGCGACTGAAGGTTGAAGATGACCGCGGCGGTGAGGGCGTTCGGGGCTTCTGGCGACGCGTGGTTCGGTGGGGACGTCGAGGACGAAGCGGCGGAGCTTCTTGGCACAGTGAGAGGGCGAGGGAGGTACGGTGGTCAGGCGGGCGGCAGCGGCGAGCTCGGTGGCTCTCGGGCGGCTACTGGGGAAGGGGCAGAGGAGAGGGAGAGAGTGCAGCGAGTAAGGGAGAGGAGAGAGGGGATTCGAGCCGTCTCCAGGTGCGGGGTTGGGTTGACGGAGAGCGCGACACGGCGGAGCAGGAGGTGGCGCAGCGCCTGCGTGCGCGCGGCGACCACGCGTCTGTCCTTCTGTCCAGGGAGGAAGACGACAGGGAGGCTGCGGTGGTGGGTTGGGCTAGGAAAAAGAACTGGGCCGGCTCTGCTGCAGGTAAGCACCAGGTAAGTCTTTCTCTCCTCTGTCTTTTATTCATGTTTTCTATTTTCTGCAATTGTTTTGGCTTTATTAAAAATGCGAGAGCATTTCCAAAAATTCTGAAAATATTTGTGGGCACTGTTGAAATTATTCCCAACAGCCCTCAACTAGTTTCAGAATTATTAGAGCATTTAAAATATTTATAGGATTTAAATGCCCCAATTCAAATACACTATGAGTTAATTCAAAATTCCAGAAATGATCTAAGGATGTATTCATCATTTTTGGCAGAGGTTTCCACCTTAACCAGAAATCATGAACTTTTCTTAGGGACATTTTGGGTTTATTGAAAAGATTTTAATCCATCCTAGTTGAGTTGATTTAATGCTAGGGTTTGAACATCCCCATTTCAAGTTTCTTTCAAATATTAAACATGATGCACACATGAAGCTAGCCTAGTGCATTGCCAGAAGCTAGGGATGTGACAACACCTTTCTCTATAATTCCCTTCAATAAGCTATTTTCTTGCTCAAGTGTAACTTGGCTAAGAGAATCATTAGTGGAATCAAGAGAACTACTAGAAGCAACAACATTGGATTTATCATGATTGTTGTTACTACTAGATGAAGCATCTTTCTTGTTCTTGTTGCTAGATTTAACTTGTGGCATGTAAGTAGACAAGAGTAAACGCTTGGCGATGTAAGAAGAACTTTTCTTTCGAAGATCATCTTGATTGCCTTTAAAAACTCATGCTCTTGCTCAAGGTTGAGCTTCTCAAAGCGTAGCTTCTCATGAGTCTTTAAAAGTTCTCGATGATCTTCCAAGGTAGTTTCATGAGCTAACTTAAGAGTGTTTAGTTCTTTAGTTAGACGCTCAATCTCCTTCTTATCATCATCATTCGTTTTATCTTGATTAGCATGATTAATTGACGTTTCATCATAGTTCTCATAACTAGAGTTGTCAACAAGTAAATCATCATCACCTAGCAAATCATCTTCATCACTATTGAAATCAACATACTCGGGGTGTGTTACCTTTGGGCCTTTAGCCATGAAGCATCTCCCAGTTCCTTCATTTGGTGAGTCAAATATGTCGTAGGAGTTGGTTGACACAAGTGCTAGACCGGCAACACCTTCATCTTGAGTATATTCGGAGTTGGAGTGATAACTTCTTTCGGAGTGATGGTCGGAGTCGGAACCGGATACCCATTCACCAACATGACCTTGATGTCTTCTTTTTGTGTAGCTCCTTGATGACTTATCCTTCCTTTCCGAATCCTTGCTTCTCCGAGAGGGTCTTCGTTCATAACGATCATCTCTACTCCTTCTTTCTCTTGATGGTGATTCTTCTCTTCTACTTCTTCTTTTGGGATAATCTTCTCTTCTTTTGTAGGGAGCTGTACACTCATTGGAATAGTGTCCGGGTCTTCCACAATTGTAGCAATTACGCTCACGACTAGAAGATCTTTTGTCATTGTAGGACCTTGACTTGGAACTTCTTTCCTTGCTTCTACTCTTGTAGAACTTGTTGAAGTTCTTCACCATTAGACTCAATTCTTCATTGAAGGTTTGCTTCTCACTTGATGATGTGGGAGCATCACACGAGGCTTTGTAAGCACCACTTGACTTGTTGTGAAGCTCTTCCTTATCCTTGAGTGACATCTCATGAGCAACAATTCTTCCAATGACTTCCGTTGGCTTGAGATCTTTGTAGTTGGCATCATTTGGATCAATGTGAACACGGTATCATATTTTCCATCCAAGGCTCTTAGGATCTTCTTGATGATGAATCTATCGGTCATCTCTTCACTTCCTAAGCCGGCAATCTCATTTGTGATGAGAGCAAGCCTAGAGTACATTTCAGTGACACCTTCACCATCCTTCATTTTGAACTTGTCAAGTTGACTTTGAAGCACATCCAATTTGGATTCCTTGACGGAGTCGGTACCTTCGTGCATATCAATCAAAGTATCCCAAATTTCCTTTGCATTCTCAAGACGGCTGATTTTGTTTAATTCTTCGGGGCACAATCCGTTGAAGAGAATATCACAAGCTTGAGCATTGTATTGTAGCATCTTCAACTCTTCCGCGGTAGCTTCACGGTTTGGTTCTTCCCCATCGAAGAATTCACCTTGCAAGTCAATACACACAATAGCCAAAACGGCGGGGTTATGTCCAAGAATATGCATTTTCATCTTATGCTTCCAACTAGCAAAATTTGTACCATCAAAGTAAGGACCTCTACGGTGGTAATTTCCCTCGCTAGACGCCATACTCTCCTAGGTTGTGAAACCAAGGCTATGATCACCAAAAGCTATGGAAATCAAAGCAAATGGAGACCAAAGCTCTGGTACCACTTGTAGGATCGAAAGTATGTCTAGAGGGGGGGGGTGATTAGACTACTTGACCAAATAAAAATCTAGCCTTTTCCCAATTTTAGTTCTTGGCAGATTTTAGCAACTTTGCACAAGTCAAGCAATCAACCTACACATGCAATTCTAAGAGTATATCAGCGGAATGTAAAACAATTGCACATGAAGGTAAAGGGATGAGTTTAAGGGAGCAAACGCAATGTTGACACGGAGGTTTTTTATCCGTGGTTCCGATAGGTGGTGCTATCGTACATCCACGTTGATGGAGACTTCAACCCACGAAGGGTAATGGTTGCGCGAGTCCACGGAGGGCTCCACCCACGAAGGGTCCATGAAGAAGCAACCTTGTCTATCCCACCATGGCCGTCTCCCACGAAGGACTTGCCTCACTAGGGTAGATCTTCACGAAGTAGGCGATCTCCTTGCCCTTACAAACTCCTTGGTTCAACTCCACAATCTTGACGGAGGCTCCCAAGTAACACCTAGCCAATCTAGGAGACACCACTCGCCAAGAAGTAACAAATGGTGTGTTGATGATGAACTCCTTGCTCTTGTGCTTCAAATGATAGTCTCCTCAACAGTCAACTCTCTTTCACAGGATAGGATTTGGTGGAAAGATGATTTGAGTGGAAAGCAACTTGGGGAAGGCTAGAGATCAAGATTTATGTGGTTGGAATGGGATATCTTGACCTCAACACAAGTGTAGGTGGTTCTCTCTCAGAAAATATGTATTGGAAGTGAAGGCATGTTCTGATGGCTCTCTTCACGAATGAAGAGTGGGTGGAGGGGTATATATAGCCTCCACACAAAATCTAACCGTCACACACAAATCACCAAACTCGGTGGGACCGATTCAGAGAACTCGGTCAGACCGATTTGGTTCATAATGTGACCGTTAGGCATTTCGGTGGGACTGACATGTCAACTCGGTGGGACCAATTTCATTAGGGTTAGGGCATAACGTAATCTCGGTGAGACCGATTACACAAACTCGGTGAGACCGATTTTGGTAATATACAAACAAAGAGTTGGTCAGGCAAACTCGGTGGGACCGATTCACTCATCTCGCTTGGACCGAAACGTTACGAAAAGGAAACAGAGTGTTTGCATTGCAATCTCGGTGGGACCGATCGCTCATCTCGGTTTGACCGAAACGTTATGAAGGGAAACAGAGAGATTACAATCCCATCTCGGTGAGACCGAGATCCCTATCGGTGAGAGCGAAAAGACTAGGGTTTCTGGCAGTGGCTATGTCAACTGAACTCGGTGACTCCGGATTTGAAATTTCGGTAGGGCCGAGTTGGACTTTTTGGTTTGGACATATGTGGATGTGAGAAAGTAGTGGAGGGTTTGTGGAGCATATCACTAAGCATTTTGAGCAAGAACCTCATTAAGCAACACCTCATCCCTTCTTAATAGTATTGGCTTTTCCTATAGACTCAATGTGATCTTGGATCACTGAAATAGAAAAAGAGTCTTGTGCTTTGAGCTTGAGCCAATCTTTTGTCCTTAGCATTTTGAAGGGTCCACTTTCTAATCCATGCCATGCCAATCATTTAGCTTTCCTGAAATATTTATGTTGAAATAGCATTAGCTCAATGAGGTATATGTTGTAACAAATTACCAAAACCACCCAGGGATAGTTGCACTTTCACCCTGCCGTGCCAGTGACAGCCTCTCCGCCTGTGGGAGTTCAATCCAGAAGGGCCGCGGACTCTTCAACACTTCTTCGGTGCCACACATGAAGGAATGTGGAGATTATTCTTCGGGAAACGAAGGCAATGGCCGGACACCACCGAAGGTGTCGGCCTGGACTGTAATCATCCGGATACCCTGGTAAGTACCCGTTTGCCGAATACCTCATAATCAGATACCCAGTGGACAGATACTGACCGAATCATCCTTTTTTAGGGCCAGATAAAGAAGGTGGAACGGATTAGGTGCCCGACTCCCGTTCCCGAAGACTCAGCTAATCCTTTGCTAACAAGGATGCTAGCCTCGGCACCATATTAGGCGCCGGCAAGGGAGGGCAAAGAGGAGAGCGAAAAGACCCGGGATGACCTTTGTTTCGGAAGTAAGTCGGATACTGAGTCCGGAGAAATCGACCTTTCCTCGGCTGAAGATAGAGGCGAAAGAGGAGCCAGCATCCCTTCTCCGAATCGGAGGAAAAGGGCCGCCTCCGAAGGTTGGGAGGGGCGGTCCCCCAAAAGGGGCAAGATGTCACCGTCAAGCGGCTTGGGTTTGGAAAGCGACGCCGTTGAACAGCTCCGACAAGGGGACAAGCCCTCAGCCAAACCGTAAGTGAATCCGGAATACTTTGATAGCGTCCCGCTCCTTTGTCGTAAGGTGTACGTAACGTGTCCGTGCATTTTTATAGGTCGGCATAGAGTGTTTCTGGGCAATCCTCTTCCTCGGGAGGTCTCCTCCCAGAGATGATGGAGAGCGAGACGCCTCCCCCAACCTCCTCACCCAATAAGGCGGACGACTCTGAAGTGTCGTCGTGGAGGGTTCTTCTTGATCAGCAATTTATGCAGGGGATAAAAGAGGTAGTACCCGAAGGTGGATCTCCGATCGTCCGAGATTCTGGGGCTGATAGTAAAGGCCCCGGACTGTCTGGCTCGCAGCCGACGGTGATTCTGGAGACGGGTGAACAGACTCCTTCAAAGGATGGTGGTGCTCCTAGAGCAGCTTCCGGAGATCCGAAGGCTCCGGATATATTGCGGGACATGTTGCGAAAAACATCTGTCTCGGGGGAACATCGTACCTTGATGGGTACAGTGGTTCAGAAGATTTTGTCCGCGAAGAGCGGATTGAATGAAGCCTTCATGAGCCTGCTAAATGGCTTCGAGGTTTGTGATATAGTATTTTCAGCTATGTTTTATTTGCAAAGATGCACCTGTGTATAGGTAGTAGCCCCTGAGACTCGGGTTGGCTTCCACTGGGAAGAGAATTGGAGGATCAAAAAGGATTACTCAAGGAATGATCCGATGAACTTGAACACAGGCTGTTTCCCCCTTAGCTACTTCCCAGACTGCGGCGGAAGCTTGATGCAGCAGCGGATGACCTTGCGTTAATCAATATGCGTCTTGACGAGTCGCAAGGTATGTATTTGGGGCAATCCCCATACATTTTTTGTGACATAAGCATGATGCTAAAATCTGTGTGCTGTAATATGCGTGGCTGCAGATGGTGCTACCGCCGTTGAAGTTCTTCGAGCGGAGCTAGCCCGGGCCAAGGAGCAGGCCCAGTGTAGCGATGCGGCTACCGAAAAGGCATCGGCTAAGTTAAAAGCCGAACAAGCTGCACGGCGCCAAGACGAGGAGAAGATATCCACGGTGACGCTCGAACTGGAGAATGCTATTGGCCGCTGTGAATTTCTGGAGAAGGAGAATAAAGCCTTAACGGCTAAACTGGACAAGGCCTTACAAGAGGCGAGAGAAGCGCGGTCGGAATCCAGAGCGGCCCGTGAGGAGGTTCGGCAGGCGAGGGAGATTGCGGCTGGAAAGCCCTTTCTGCTGCAAACTAAGTTCGGTGACCCGAACTATGCTGAACTTAACCAAGTGTGGAGTTCTCCGGACGAGTTCTTGGACTTGCCGAAGAGTTCTTCCGATGCGGCGCAGTATTACCAAGCGCGGGATGGGTATGCAACGGAGAAGCTTTTTTGGTCGCAGTTTGGCGCATCAAAGCGCCCTCTGTTTCTCAATGAACAGATGTCCCAATGGGTCGAACTTCATAGGATATCCGGCGCTGTCATGAAGAACGTCATAATCCGGTTGTGGCCAACCGAGCCTGTTCCGAAGAGCTATTTCGGTTTTGTGCAAAGGCTTGTTGACACGGTGCCACGTGTCGACCATGTGAAGCGATCGGCGTGTATTGAGGGCGCACAGATGGCTTTTGCTCGAGTCAAGACATTCTGGGGAAAGATGAAGGCCATCGATGTTGCGGCGAAGAGTCCACCCGAGGGCAAGGACCGTCCTGAACCGGAGCATTATTTTGAAGACGTCCCGGAGGCCGCCCGCTTGATAGAGGGTCAGTGCTCGAAAAACATAATGTTCGAGTGAGGTGTATGAGAATTGTAAAAGACCATTTTATAGTTGATCTATTTTATGTTTTGCTTGAAAGCTTGAATTCCTCCTGTGCGGCCGTTTTAATATAATCTGAAAGTTTTCCAGTCATCGGCTTCAGCCCCCTCGTAGGAAGTTCGGGGGTGTTCGGAAAAGCATTTAATCACTCTTTATCCAACGTCTTGGTCCATAAAGGAGGTGATAATGCGGCGAACCAGACAATCGGACTATAGGGCGTTAACACTTTCACTTAGCCATAGGAGTTTTATGGTGGGACTACGACATAGCCCCTGGTATGTATGCGGCGTATGGTGCCTTACAAATTTGATCTGAAAAAGATCCTTCGTGTGACACGGAGAATCGCCAAAGATTCCAATAAGTCGTCAAGTGGTTGACCAGCTCTCGCCGCATCATGACAGTCAGTTTTCGGCTTTCTCTACTGAGGTACTTGACCAGATGAACCGGAAGCACAATCGCAGTAGTTCTCCCTTTACTACCCTAGCCGATAGAGCGGAACGTAGGGTAGCAAGCATAGGAGCCGGGCGACCCAACTATTGACCCAAGACAATGATTCGGAGCTGATGCATATAAGGCCAAACTTGCGACGCCGAAGTACGTTGTAGAGCTGTTCGGGCTTTTGCTGGCAACTCATTTGTTCCCATACCGAGCCCCTGGCAGGTTATGCCAAGGTATATCTTTAGAACAACCGGGAAACAACATGGATGATTAATTCGGATACTTTTTACTAGGAACCGAGCGATATGCCAATGATTGCTTTATATATATAAAGACCGCAACCCCGGCTATGTGACATGCTCGGGGTCGCAGGCAGAGGAAGAGGCATATTACAGGCTCGAAATAAAGAGTGCGGTCTACAAAAGTTACTTTGGACCTCCTGTCGCACGTCTGCGCCGCCTGTCCTCGACGAGGGGAATCCTTGATGGAGGTAGCCCCTTAGGTGAGTGTACGGATCCGAACTCCGATAGAGTCAGTTTTGGATATTTGCCCTGTTCGTCACGGGAATGCTTGTAGGCTTGTCCGTAGTGTGCTTCCGCCAATGCCCATGGTATCTTGAGTGCGTAGTGATGTATGCGCGGCACAAATTTTGCAGGTGTACGAGGTGGGCGGCGGAAGCCAGACTGCTATTTTCGCTCCGGGAGTAGTTGATCCTCGGGTGGAAATTGCTTCTGGCCCCCGGTATTTCGTTGGTGAACCTCTCTGTCGTCCCTGTCGCCTGGCGGCCTCTTCCCCTGGTGTTCGGCGTTGAGCTTACCGGCCTGTTTAAAGACCCAACAGTTTCTGTTAGTATGGTTAGCTGGTTTATCGGGTTGGCCATGAATCTGGCAGGGTCGGTCCAATATCCAGTCTAGGTTGGATGGTTCATCGCGATTTGCCTTGAATGGCTTCTTCTGTTGACCGGGCTTGGGGTTGCTGAATCCGGCGTTGACCGCTGTGTCGCGTGACCTTTCATTATCATTGCGACTATTGTGTTTGCTTCGTCGTGGCTTGCTGTTGCCATCTCGGATTTCGGAAGTGTCCGGGTCACTGGCGATGTTGCTTTTACGAGTGAGCCAGCTGTCTTCTCCCATGCAAAAGCGGGTCATTAGAGCAGTAAGGGCTGTCATGGATTTAGGTCCTTCTTGTCCGAGGTGGCGTGCTAGCCATTCGTCCCGGACGGTGTGTCTGAAGGTCGCAAGGGCTTCCGCGTCCGGACAGTCGACGATTTGGTTCTTTTTGACTAAGAACCGAGTCCAGAGCTTCCTGGCTGACTCTCTGGGCTGCTGGACAATGTGGCTTAGGTCGTCGGCGTCTGGTGGCCGGACATATGTTCCTTGGAAGTTGTTAAGGAAGGCTTCTTCCAAGTCTTCCCAGCTGCCTATGGAATTTTCAGGCAGGCTGTTTAGCCAGTGCCGAGCTGGCCCTTTTAGCTTTAGTTTGAGGTATTTGATGGCGTGGAGGTCGTCTCCACGCGCCATATGGATGTGGAGTATAAAATCTTCTATCCATACTGCGGGATCGGTTGTTCCGTCGTATGATTCAATATTGACGGGTTTGAATCCGTCGGGGAATTCATGATCCATTACTTCATTAGCGAAGCAAAGGGGGTGTGCGGCGCCTCTACGTTGGGCCACACTGCGACGTAATTCCGAAGGAGCCCATTTGCGGTTTTCGTCTCGGGCGTGGCTAGGTTTGTCACGTCCGAATAGGTAGCCACCGTCGCGTGTCGAGGCATGCCCTCGCGATCCGTAGATCGATCTTGCGTGTCCTGCTCTACTGTCCAAGTCCTGTCGAAGGTCGTCTGTACAACCATGAGCTGTGTTTTTCTGCCTTTACGGCGAGGTGGGGCGGTCTGGTGTTCGGCTTGAGTTGCCTCCTTATCCGGACAGAGTTGTCGACGACCTGCCGCATTGTGTGATGATAGTACGAGCTCCAACGCCTCGTCATCGAACTGAGGTAGCAATCGACGCGTCGGGTAGCTTTTGGCTGGGCTACTAAGGCAGTATTCTTCGACAGCCAGGACTTCGGTCCATCTATCGTTGAGTAGGTCTTGGTCAGCTTGAAGCTGCTGCTGCTTCTTTTTCAGGCTCCTTGCAGTGGCTATTAGCCTGCGCTTGAAGCGCTCCTGCTCGAGGGGTTCTTCGGGTACGATGAAGTCTTCGTCGCCGAGGCTTACCTCATCTTCGAAGAGCGGAAGGTAGTTGTCGTCCTCCAAATTGTCGCTGGGCAGGGCCTGTTCATCGGGGCTGGCTTGCCCGTTTTCTTCTTCCTCCTGTTCGGATCTTGCTCCAACAGGGTCTTCATTGTTTTCGGCGTCGTCCGGAGTACTATTTTCCCTGGTGCCAGCGTTGCTGCGATGTGACTTAGAGCGGCGTTTAGGGCACCGGTACTTAGACTGTGTCTCAGGAGGTTTGTTCTCAACTGGATCTTCTTTGTCATCATCGCTGGCTTTTTTAGGTCTATCAACCATGTACACGTCGTATGAAGAGGTGGCCGTCCCACGCCCCGTGAATGGCGGGTCTTGGTCTTGCTCCGTGTCAGCATCATCGTCTATACCGTCGATGTCCTTGGAGCCATAGTCAAGCGTGTTGGTTAAGTCATCAACAGTGGCTATGAAGTGGGTTGCGGGTGGGAAGCAAAATTCTCCGT
Organism: Aegilops tauschii subsp. strangulata; assembly: GCF_002575655.3. Taxonomy (NCBI): domain Eukaryota; kingdom Viridiplantae; phylum Streptophyta; class Magnoliopsida; order Poales; family Poaceae; genus Aegilops; species Aegilops tauschii. The sequence goes on from NC_053041.3 coordinate 76,606,101, forward strand.
CGTCAGCCCCTAGCTCGAACCGTACATAGTTCGGCTGTGAGTCCCCCGCCAAGGACAGGTTTTTTAACGAGTTTAGCACGTCGCCCAGGGGCGAGTGTTGGAAGATGTCTGTGGCGTCGAATTCGAAAATCGATAACCGACCCAGTTCGGTGTCCGCAGGCGTACGTAGTTCGGAACTTATAGCCGGAGACGAGTCCGGAGTTCCGTTCATGCAAATATTGCAAGGTGTCGAGTCTGTGTGCGGCTCCAACGCCGCAGACTCTGTGGCCACGGATGGCGCAATCTGCTTCGGATTTAAGGCTATTGCAGCAACAAGAACCATCTCCTGGATGTGATCCGATGACAGATTTAAGTCATGTTCATCGGAGCGAGGGGGAGCGATCGTCGCGGTCTCGAATCCATTGAGGATCACGTCTCCACGGATATCCGCAACGTAGTTCAAGCTTCCAAATCTGACCTGGTGGCCAGGGGTGTAGCTATCGATCTGCTCCAGATGGCCAAGTGAGTTGGCGCGCAGTATGAAGCCGCCGAATACGAAAATCTGTCCGGGGAGAAAGGTTTCTCCTTGGACAGCGTCACTATAGACGATCGAAGGGGCCATCGAACCTTTCTTCGATGACACAGTGGAACTCTCAATGAAAGCACCAATGTCGGTGTCAAAACCAGCGGATCTCGGGTAGGGGGTCCCGAACTGTGCGTCTAGGATAGATGGTTACAGGAGACGGGGGACACGATGTTTACCCAGGTTCGGGCCTTTTCTATGGAGGTAATACCCTACTTCCTGCTTGATTGATCTTGATGAATATGAGTGTTACAAGAGTTGATCTACCACGAGATCGTAATGGCTAAAACCTAGAAGTCTAGCCTGTATGACTATGGTAATGAGCATATGCTTTCCGGACTACACCCTCCGGTTTATATAGACACCAGAGGGATCTAGGGTTACATAGAGTCGGTTACATAAGAAGGAATCTTCATAGTTGATCGCCAAGCTTGCCTTCCACGCCAAGGAGAGTCCAATCCGGACACGGGTAGAGTCTTCGGCCTTCATGTCTTCACAGCCCACCAGTCCGGCCCATGGATAACAGGCCGGACGCCCGAGGACCCCTTAGTCCAGGACTCCCTCAGAGACCCGGGGGCCGTAGGTTTCACTAGTGGCTTCTCTCGAGAAAATAGCAAACGGTGGGTGAACAAATTACTGTTGGGCAATTGATAGAACTTCAAATAATCATGACGATATCTAGGCAATGATCATTATATAGGCATCACATCCAACATTAGTAGACCGACTCCTGCCTGAATCTACTACTATTACTCCACACATCGATCGCTATCCAGCATGCATCTAGTGTATTAAGTTCATGGAAAAATGGAGTAATGCAATAAGAACAATGACATGATGTAGACAAGACCTATTTATGTAGAAATAGACCCCATCGTTTTATCCTTAGTAGCAACGATACATACGTGTTGTTTCCCCTTCTGTCACTGGGATCAAGCACCGTAAGATCGAACCCACTACAAAGCACCTCTTCCCATTGCAAGATAAATAGATCAAGTTGGTCAAACAAAACCCAAAATCGGTGAAGGCATATAAGAGATCAAAGAAACTCAAATAACTTTCATGGATAAAAAGATAGATCTGATCATAAACTCAAAGTTCATCGGATCCCAACAAACACACCGCAAGAAGAGTTACATCATATGGATCTCCAAGAGACCATTGTATTGAGAATCAAACGAGAGAGAGGAAGCCATCTAGCTACTAACTACGGACCCGTAGGTCTACAAAGAACTACTCACGCATCATCAGAGAGGCACCAATGGGCATGATGCACCCCTCCGTGATGGTGTCTAGATTGGATCTGGTGGTTCTGGACTCTGCGGCGGCTGGAATTGATTTTCGTCGACTCCCCTAGGGTTTCTGGAATATTGGGGTATTTATAGAGCAAAGAGGCGGTTCAGGGGGCACAACCCACCTGGGCGCGCCTGGCCCCCCAGGCGTGCCCTGGTAGGTTGTGCTCCCCTCGGAGCACCCCCAGGTGCTTCTCCAGCCCACTAGATGTCTTCTGGTCCAAAAAAATCCACAAAAAGTTTCGCTGCGTTTGGACTCCGTTTGGTATTGATTTCCTGCGATGTAAAAAACATGCAAAAAACAACAACTCGCACTTGGCACTATGTCAATAGGTTAGTACCAAAAAATGATATAAAATGACTATAAAATGATTATAAAACATCCAAGAATGATAATATAACAACATGGAACAATAAAAAATTATAGATACGTTGGAGACGTATCAGTATGACCGGAAGGAATGAATCGGTCAGACCGAAATACATCAAGAGGTTTTGGAAGTTTAAGTCTATGACGAATCGGTGGCTCCGAGTGCTCCTCACCCATAGGGTTCGAATCTGACTTGATCAAACTTTGTGATGTAGTATGAATAGAGTTTGAGACGAGAAAAGCACAGATAGCTAGGTTGAGTACTTAGGCATTCTTGTCCATCCATTTGGCAAGAGAAAAGACCAAACAATCAAAGCAACAAATGGATGTCCTTGAATGAATAAAATTATGCATCCAGCATGCTCACGGAATAAGATGGCAAATGAAACATGTGGCAAAGCATGCACAAACACTCTAGCATCTATCAAGCAATTGGTGATGACTAGGTCATCTATATATGAGTATATTGACTTAGGAGTCAAATGAGAACATTTGATCATAGGTCATACTCATCGTTTAAGCACAAGTGGGGTTACCACTTTTACATAAAGAGTTGTTGTGTTCACACCATTAGAGTTGATTTAGCTCAATTCTTAGAGTAAAACTCCCCTAGATGTGATATCCCCTTTTTAGAGGGATGAACTAACCATGGGTTTTGTCAATGATGACTTCATGTAGATGTTGAAGATGTGGATGCTCAATGTTGATGTAGATTATTTGGAGTAATCCATTTGAGTGAGTTGTACTTTCAATACCTACATGGGTTAGTCCCACAAGGAACAAACAAGGATATCCATAGACATAGAGTGAAGTACACACAAGATGATGTCCATGAAAGCATTAGGTACCTTGTCCCTTGACTTACCAACAAGAGGGTTTGTGACTCCTTGAACTAGTGCAAGATGTGGAAGTTGATTGCACTTGTCCTTGCCAATATGAATATGAGTGAAGTATGTTCACGGTCACCCTCATGAGCTCTCTAGTTCTTCTTCTTTGGGATCCACATCATCTTGATGGGAATCCTTGGGGCTGTAGATGTACTTGATGAAGTAGAACTTGACGTAGTCTTGGGAACCCACTTGACCAAGGCCTTTGGAGCTTCTTCAAATGCATCAATCTCCTCTTGAAGCTTGTCCTTGTCTTTTAGCTTGTGGTCTTGTGGTGGAAGATCATCTTGAGCTTGTGTCCCCTTGAAGGAAGTAGGATCATACTTCTCTTGTTGAGGAACAAACTTCATCTTGGGGTATTGATCTTCTTCCCACTCAACTCCATTGGCATTGAACTTTCGTTCAAAACCAACACCTTGATTCTTCCGGTGCCTCCCTTGCTTGCGTACAATTTCCTCAAATTGCTTGCTTCCGACAAGGCTCTTGTAAACACCTTTCTCTATAATTCCCTTCAATAAGCTATTTTCTTGCTCAAGTGTAACTTGGCTAAGAGAATCATTAGTGGAATCAAGAGAACTACTAGAAGCAACAATATTGGATTTAGCATGATTATTGTTACTACTAGAAGAAGAATCTCTCTTACTCTTGTTGCTAGATTTTACTTGTGGCATGTAGTAGACAAGAGCAAACACTTGGCAATGTAAGAAGAACTTTTCTTCCGAAGATCATCATTGATAGCTTTTAAGAACCCATGTTCTTGCTCTAGGTTGAGCTTCTCGAAGTGTAGCTTTTCATGTGTTTTTAAAAGTTCTCGATGATCTTCTAAAGTAGTTTCATGAGCTAACTTAAGAGTGTTTAGTTCTTTAGTTAGACGCTCAATCTCCTTCTTATCATTTTCATGCGTTTCATCTTGATTATCATGATTAATAGTAGTTTCATCATAGTTTTCATCACTAGCATTGTCAACAAGTAACTCATCATCACCTAGCAAATCATCTTCATCACTATTTAAATCAATATACTCGGGGTGTGATACCTTGGGGCCTTTAGCCATGAAGCATCTTCCAATTCCTTCATTTGGCGAGTCAAATATGTCATAGGAGTTGTTTGACACAAGTGCAAGACTGGCAACACCTTCATCTTGAGTATATTCGGAGTCAGAGTGATAACTTCGCTCGGAGTGGTGGTCGGAATCAGAACCGGATACCCATTCACCAACATGAGCTTGATGTCTTTGTTTTGTATAGCTCCTTGATGACTTGTCCTTCCTTTCCGAATCCTTACTTCTGCAAGAGGTTCTTCGTTCATAATGATCATCTCTACTCCTCTCTCTTGGAGGTGATTTTTCTCTTCTACTTCTTCTTTTAGGTGAGTCTTCATTTCTTTTGTATGGGGCCATACACTCATTGGAGTAGTGTCCGGGTCTTCCACAATTGTAGCAATTACATTCACGACTAGAAGATCTTTTCTCATGGTAGGATCTTGATTTGGAACTTCTCACTTTGCTTCTACTCTTGTAGAATTTGTTGAAGTTCTTCACCATTAAGCTCAATTCCTCATTGAAGACTTGTCTTTCACTTGATGTGGCAGGAGCATCACATGAGGCTTTATAAGCACCACTAGACTTGTTGTGAAGCTCTTCTTTGTCCTTGAGTGACATCTCATGAGCAACAATTCTTCCAATGACTTCCATTGGCTTGAGATCTTTGTAATTGGGCATCATTTGGATCAATGTGCACACAGTATCATATTTTCCATCCAAGGCTCTTAGGATCTTTTTGATGATGAATCTGTCAGTCATCTCTTCACTTCCTAAGCCGGCAATCTCATTTGTGATGAGAGCAAGCCTAGAGTACATTTCAGCGACACCTTCACCATCCTTCATTTTGAACTTGTCAAGCTGACTATGAAGCACATCCAACTTGGATTCCTTGATGGACTCGGTACCTTCGTGCATATCAATCAAAGTATCCCAAATTTCCTTTGCATTCTCAAGACCGCTGATTTTGTTGAATTCTTCGGGGCACAATCCATTGAAGAGGATATCGCAAGCTTGAGCGTTGTATTACAACATTTTCAACTCTTCTGCAGTTGCTTCGCGATTTGGTTCTCTCCCATCGAAGAATTCACCTTGCAAACCAATACACACAATAGCCCAAAAGGCGGGGTTATGTCCAAGAATATGCATTTTCATCTTATGCTTCCAACTAGCAGAATTAGTACCATCAAAGTAAGGACCTCTACGGTGGTAATTTCCCTCGCTAGATGCCATACTCTCCTAGGTTGTGAAACCATGCACGTTCTTGTCTTTGTTTCTCTGGTAGAAATATTGGGGGCACTCTTTGAGGTTCTTTATGTTGGATTGAGTATTATGAATCTGAATTTGCTTTGGTGTTATTTTAGTACGAACTCTAGGATAGATCGAATGGAAAGAATAGCTTTGTGTTATTTTAGTATGAACTCTTGAATAGATCGAACGGAAAGAATAGCTTTGAGGTGGTTTTGTACCCTACAAACAATTTCTTCTTATGTTCTCCGCTAGATAAGAATTTTGGAGTGATTCTTTGTTGCATGTTGAGGGATGGTTATGTGATCCAATTATATTAGCATTGTTGAGAGATTGCACTAGCGAAAGTACGGACCCTAGGCCTTGTTTCTAAGCATTGCAATACCGTTTGTGCTCCGTTTTACCAATTGCTATCTTGCTGTTTTTTATTTATTCAGATTATAAAAATATATTTTTACCATCCATATTACACTTTTATCACCATCTCTTCGCCGAACTAGTGCACCTATACAATTTGCCATTGTATTGGGTGTGTTGGGGACACAAGAGATTCCTTGTATTTGGTTGCAGGATTGTTTGAGAGAGACCATCTTCATCCTACGCCTCCCATGGATTGATAAACCTTAGGTCATCCACTTGAGGGAAAATTGCTACTGTCCTACAAAACTCTGCGCTTGGAGGCCCAACACGAGTCTACAAGAATATAGTTGCGTAGTAGACATCAAGCTCTTTTCTGGCGCCGTTGCCGGGGAGGCTAGCTAAGCGGTACTCACATCCCGTCAACGAAGCTCTTTTCTGGCGTCGTTGCTGGGAGCTGATGCATGAAGGTATATCTTTAGATCTTGCAACTGAATCTTTTAGTTTCTTGTTTTATCACTAGTTTGTTTTATAAAAGGAAAACTACAAAAATATGGAATTGAGGTTGCATCATATTGTTCATCTTTATAATGTCTTTCTTGAAAATGATGGAAAGGAAAATTGTGCTAAATTGTTAGAAGAAGAATGCTATAAAATGTTTGGCATAGAATCCATGAATGATGAACATGATTGCAATGTTACTAGTATGAATTCTTTGAATATCCATGATGCTAGTGATATGTAAAGCCATAAGCTTGGGGATGCTATGTTTGATGAAGATTATATTTTTGGTCCCCCAAGTTTTGATGAGAAAATTTATTATGATGAAAGCATGCCTCCTATTTATGATGATTATATTGATGAAAGTGGATTTGGAGAGGTCATGACTTTATTTAATGATGATTCCACTATTTTGGAACAGGTTCCAATTGACTATGACAACAAAGTTCCTATCTATGATGATTATGGTGATGACATGTATGCTATAAATAATAATGATAACCATGAAACTTGTCATCATGATTTTAATTTTCAATCCCATGATAGTTATTTTGTTTAGTTTGCTCCCACTATTATGAATGATAATAAATTTGCTTATGTGGGGAGTAACAAAATTTCTATGCTTATGGATGATGAAAAGAATGCTTTATGTGATGGATATATTGTTGAATTCATTCATGATGCTACTAAAAATTACTATGAGAGAGGAACATATGCTTCTACATATCTCAATAATATCAAGTTTCCTCTCTTTATGTTGAAAGTTTTGAAGTTGCACTTGTTTTGCCTTCCTATGCTAGTTGATTCTTGTTCCCATAAGTTGTTTGCTCACAAAATCCCTATGCATAGGAAGTGGGTTAGACTTAAATGTGCTTGCCATGTGATTCATGATGCTCTTGTTATGTTTCAATTCTTATCTTTTATGCGAGCATCATTGAACTCATCTTGCCTAGCTAAAAGGCATTAAAGAAAAGAGCTTGTTGGGAGACAACACAACACTTTTAATTACTGTTTTTATGTGTTCACATGATTAGGCTACTGTATTAATCATGTTTTATTGCCTTTGTTTCTATAAAGTTCCAAGTAAAGCCTTTGGGATAGTGTGGATGATAGTTGACTTGAATCTGTGCAAAAACAGAAACTTTTGCGCTCAGTCCAGGAATTTTGAAAATTCACTGCAACGTTATTTTGATCTGATTTTTTTACAGGTGATAGATATACAAATTCCCTAGGTTGTCCTAATTTTTTAGAATTTTTGGAGTAGCAGAAGTATGGTTGGAGTACAGATTACTACAGACTATTCTGTTTTCGACAGATTCTGTTTTCAATGCATAGTTTACTTGTTTTCTAATTTCTATGGCTTATATTGCTCAGTATAAATTGTGGAAATGATATGCTACAGTAGGAATTGTGTGGAAACAATTTTGAATCTTGTCTTTGACAGTATCAAAGTGAAATGGTTTGCTCTTTATCATACTAACCTATCTCACGAAGTTCAGTTAAGTTTTGTGTGATTGAAGTTTTCAAGTTTTGGGTGAGATGTTGATATGAGGACAATAAGGAGTGAGAATACCCTAAGCTTGGGGATGCCCAAGGTACCCTAAGTTAATATCCAAGGAAGATCCAAGCAACTAAGCTTGGGGATGCCCCGGAAGGCATCCCCTCTTTCGTCTCCAACATTATCGATAACCTCACTTGGAGCTGCATTTTTATTCGTCACATGATATGTGTTTTGCTTGGAGTGTCATTTTATTTTGCTAGGATTTGATTGTTTTTATTTGTAATAGTGTTTTGCATCTTTATTTTCAATAATAATGTCAAGGGTAGCCTTTACCATGCTTATTTTGCAAGTATACATGTGGCTGTTTCAAAACATAAAGTTTATCGCTGTTGCAAAAATTCCCTAGAAAAGTCAGAATGTGATAAAATGTTGAAACTTTTTGCATAATAAGCTGTGATAAATTTTCTACAGTGTGGTATTTTTTTGGAGTTAAATAAGTATTGATACTATTGCATTCTCTACAGACTGTACTGTTTTGGCAGATTGCTGTTATGTTTGCATTGTTTGCATATGCTTGCTTGTTTAATGATTCTATTTGAGGATAGGAGTATTAAATATGCAGAGGCACTTAGTATGCAACATTGAATAATAATTTTAGTAATTTGCTACAGTAGAGAATGATAAGGTTTTTGCATTCGTTTATACTAACTTATCTCACGAGTTCTTGTTGAGTTTTGTGTGGATGAACTTTTTAAGATTTAGGGAAACTGTGATATAAGAGGAATTAAGGAGACACAAATGCTCAAGCTTGGGGATGCCCAAGGCATCCCAAGCTAATATTCCAAGAAGCCTCAAGCATCTAAGCTTGGGGATGCCCCGGTAGGCATCCCACCTTTCTTCTTCAACGATTATCGGTTAGTATCGGTTGAGCCTAAGTTTTTGCTTCTTCATATGATGTGTGCTATTCTTTGAATGTCATTTTGTTTTGTTTTGCTTGCTGTTTAATAAAATACTCAGATCTGAAATTTTTAAATAAGATAGATTCCTCAAATAGCTACCCATTTACTTAACTACTCGCTTGATCTTCACTTATATCTTTTTGGAGTAGCTTGTCATTTACTCTTGTGCTTCACTTATATCCTATGAGTAAATTGTTGAATGAATTGAATATCATGAAGTTGAAATTATATGTTCATATCATGCCTAGTAGTAGCTTCACATTGGGTTTAGAAAGTGAAATCTTTTAAAGCTTGACAATCACAATATTGGTCATACAAGCAATTCCTGAATGATTAATATAAGGAAGAGAACTTTCACATGCAAATACACTATCTTGGAAATATTTTGTGATTGTGATCCCCCATCAAAATATTATATGTCAAAATTGTTGACGTTGGACAAGGAAGACAATGTAATGGTTTATGTTTGTTCATATTCACATAGAAGTTATATTGTCATAGATCCTTCAACATGTGGTGCTTGCCCCCCATCTTTGCTAGCCAAAAATTCTGCACCAAGTAGAGATACTACTTGTGCATCCAAAAAACCCTTAAACCAAATCTTATTTTCAAGAGTCCACCATACCTACTGATGTCTACTACACAACCTTCTTCTTGTAGACGTTGTTGGGCCTCCAAGTGCAGAGTTTGTAGGACAGTAGCAAATTTCCCTCAAGTGGATGACCTAAGGTTTATCAATCCGTGGGAGGCGTAGGATGAAGATGGTCTCTCTCAAACAACCCTGCAACCAAATAACAAAGAGTCTCTTGTGTCCCCAACACACCCAATACAATGGTAAATTGTATAGGTGCACTAGTTCGGCGAAGAGATGGTGATACAAGTGCAATATGGATGGTAGATATAGGTTGTTGTAATCTGAAAATATAAAAACAGCAAGGTAACAAGTGGTAAAAGTGAGCGTAAACGGTATTACAATGCTTCGAAACAAGGCCTAGGGTTCATACTTTCACTAGTGCAAGTTCTCTCAACAATAATAACATAATTGGATCATATAACAATCCCTCAACGTGCAACAAAGAGTCACTCCAAAGTCACTAACAGCGGAGAACAAACGAAGAGATTATTGTAGGGTACGAAACCGCCTCAAAGTTATTCTTTCCGATCAATCCATTGGGCTATTCCTATAAGTGTCACAAACAGCCCTAGAGTTCGTAGTAAAATAACATCTTAAGACACAAATCAACCAAAACCCTAATGTCACCTAGATACTCCAATGTCACCTCAAGTATCCGTGGGTATGATTATACGATATGCATCACACAATCTCAGATTCATCTATTCAACCAACACAAATAACTTCAAAGAGTGCCCCAAAGTTTCTACCGGAGAGTCAAGACGAAAACGTGTGCCAACCCCTATGCATAGATTCCCAAGGTCACGAAACCCGCAAGTTGATCACCAAAACATACATCAAGTGAATCAATAGAATACCCCATTGTCACCACGGGTATCCCACGCAAGACATACATCAAGTGTTCTCAAATCCTTAAAGACACAATCTGATAAGATAATTTCAAAGGGAAAACTCAATCCATTACAAGAAGATAGAGGGGGAGAAACATCATAAGATCCAACTATAATAGCAAAGCTCGCGATACATCACATCAAGATCGTGCCATATCAAGAACACGAGAGAGAGAGAGAGAGATCAAACACATAGCTACTGGTACATACCCTCATCCCGGAGGGTGAACTGCTCCCTCCTCGTCATGGAGAGTGCCGGGATGATGAAGATGGCCATCGGTGATGATTCCCCCCTCCGGCAGGGTGCCGGGACAGGGTCCCGATTGGTTTTTGGTGGCTACAAAGGCTTGCGGCGGCGGAACTCCCGATCTAGGTTATTTTCTGGAGGTTTGGGGATTTATAGGAGAGGTTGGCGTCGAGAACAAGTCAGGGGGACCCACGGAGAGTCCACGAGGCATAGGGGCGCGCCTTAGGGGGGTGGGCGCGCCCTCCACCCTCGTGGGGCCCACGGGACTCCCCTTCGATAACTTTTCATTCCAGTATATTTTTATATTTTCCAGAAAAAATCTCCGTTGATTTTCAGCGCATTCCGAGAACTTCTATTTCTGCACAAAAACAACACCATGGTAGTTCTGCTGAAAACAGCGTTAGTCCGGGTTAGTTCTAACCAAATCATACCAAAATCATGTAAAAATATTATAAACATGGCATGAATACATAAAAATTATAGATATGTTGGAGACGTATCAGCATCCCCAAGCTTAATTCATGCCCGTCCTCGAGTAGGTAAATGAAAAAAACAGAATTTTTGATGTGGAATGCTACTTAACATATTTATCAATTTAATCTTCTCTATTGTGGCAAGAATATTCAGATCCATAAGATTCAAAACAAAAGTTTAATATTGTCATGAAAACAATAATAATTCAAGCATACTAACAAAGCAATCATGTCTTCTCAAAATAACATGGCCAAAGAAAGCTATCCCTGCAAAATCATATAGTCTGGTTATGCTCTATCTTCATCACACAAAATATTTAAACCATGCACAACCCCGGTTTCAGCCAAGCAATTGTTTCATACTTTAGTATTCTCAAACTTTTTCAATTTTCACGCAGTACATGAGCGTGAGCCATGGATATAGCACTATGGGTGCAATAGAATGGTGGTTGTGGAGAAAACAAAAAAGAGGAAGGTGTTCTCACATCAACTAGGCATATTAATGGGCTATGGAGATGCCCATCAATAGATATCAATGTGAGTGAGTAGGATTGCCATGCAACGGATGCACTAGAGCTATAAGTGTATGAAAGCTCAAAAAGAAACTAAGTGGGTGTGCATCCAACTTGCTCGCTCACGAAGACCTAGGGCATTTGAGGAAGCCCATCATTGGAATATACAAGCCAAGTGCTATAATGAAAAATTCCCACTAGTATATGAAAGTGACAAAATAGGAGACTCTCTATCATGAAGATCATGGTGCTACTTTGAAGCACAAGTGTGGTAAAAGGATAGTAGCATTACCCCTTCTCTCTTTTTCTCTCATTATTTTATTTTATTTTTATTTTTTTATTTGGGCCTTTTCTCTTTTTTATGGCCTCTTTTTTCTTTTTTTTTCTTTTTCGTCCGGAGTCTCATCCCGACTTGTGGGGGGATCATAGTCTCCATCACCCTTTCCTCGCTGGGACAATGCTATAATAATGAAGATCATCACACTTTTATTTACTTACAACTCAAGAATTACAACTCGATACTTAGAACAAGATATGACTCTATATGAATGCCTCTAGCGGTGTACCGGGATGTGCAATGAATCAAGAGTGACATGTATGAAAGGTGGCTTTGCCACAAATACGATGTCAACTACATGATCATGCAAAGCAATATGACAATGATGAAGCGTGTCATAATAAACGGAACGGTGGAAAGTTGCATGGCAATATATCTCAGAATGTCTATGGAAATGCCATAATAGGTAGGTATGGTGGCTGTTTTGAGGAAGGTATATGGTGGGTGTTATGGTACCGGCGAAAGTTGCGCGGCACAAGAGAGGCTAGCAATGGTGGAAGGGTGAGAGTGCGTATAATCCATGGACTCAACATTAGGCATAAAGAACTCACATACTTATTGCAAAAATCTATTAGTCATCAAAACAAAGTACTACGTGCATGCTCCTAGGGGAAGGGTTGGTAGGAGTTAACCATCGCGCGATCCCGACCTCCACTCATAAGGAAGACAATCAATAAATAAATCATGCTCCAACTTCATCACATAACGGTTCACCATACGTGCATGCTACGGGAATCACAAACTTTAACACAAGTATCTCTCAAATTCACAACTACTCCATTAGCATGACTCTATCATCACCATCTTCATATCTCAAAACAATCATAAGGAATCAAACTTCTCTTAGTATTCAATGCACTTTATATGATTTTTTTTATTATATCCCTCTTGGATGCCCATCATATTAGGACTAAATTCATAACCAAAGAAAATTACCATGCTGTTCTAAAATACTCTCAAAATAATATAAGTGAAGCACTGAGAGTTCATCAATTTCTTCAAAAATAAAACTACCATCGTGCTCTAAAAAGATATAAGTGAAGCACTAGAGCAAACGACAAACTACTCCAAAAGATATAAGTGAAGATCAATGAGTAGTCGAATAATTATGTAACTATGTGAAGATTCTCTAACATTTAAGAATTTCATATCTTGGGATATTATTCAAACAGCAAGCAAAACAAAATAAAACAAAATGACGCTCCAAGCAAAACACATGTCATGTGGTGAATAAAAATATAGCTCCAAGTAAGGCTACCGATGAACGAAGACGAAAGAGGGGATGCCTTTCGGGGAATCCCCAAGCATAGGCTCTTGGTTGTCCTTGAATATTACCTTGGGGTGCCTTGGGAATCCCCAAGCTTAGGCTCTTGCCACTCCTTATTCCATAGTCCATTGAATCTTTACCCAAAACTTGAAAACTTCACAACACAAAACTCAACAGAAAACTCGTAAGCTCCGTTAGTATAAGAAAATAAAACCACCACTTAGGTACTGTTATGAACTCATTATAAATTCATATTGGTGTAATATCTACTGTATTCCAACTTCTCTATGGTTCATAACCTCTGATACTACTCATAGATTCATCAAAATAAGCAAACAACGCATAGAAAACAGAATCTGTCAAAAACAGAATAGTCTGTAGTAATCTCTAACTCTCGAATACTTCTGTAACTCCAAAAATTCTGAAATAAATTTGTGAACGTGAGGAATTTGTCTATTAATCGTATGAAAAAAGAATCAACTCAAAATCACTCTTCTGTAAAAAATGACAGCTAATCTCGTGAGCGCAAAGTTCCTGTTTTTTTACAGCAAGATCACATTAACTTTCACCCAAGTCTTCCCAAAGGTTCTACTTGGCACTTTATTTAAACAAAAGCTATAACACATGATTAATACAGTATCTTAATAATGTGTACACACAAAAACATTAAGGGTAAATATTGGGTTGTCTCCTAACAAAGCGCTTTTCTTTAATGCCTTTCTAGCTAGGCATGGTGATGACAATGATGCTCACATAAAAGATAAGAATTGAAACATAACGGGAGCATCATGAAGCATATGACTAGCACACTTAAGCCTAACCCACTTCCTATGCATAGGGATTTTGTGAGCAAACAACTTATGGGAACAAGAATCAACTAGCATAGGAAAGCAAAACAAGCATAGCTTCAAGATTTTCAACACACAGAGAGGAAACTTGATATTATTGCAATTCCTACAAGCATATATTCCTCCCTCATAAAAATTTTCAGTATCATCATGAAAGAATTCAACGATATAACCATCACATAAAGCATTATTTTCATGATCCCCAAGCATAGAAAAATTACTACCCTCCACATAAGCAAAATTCTTCTCATTTGGAATAGTGGGAGTATCATAAGAAACTCGAATACTATAAATTGTTTCCACATTAAAAGAGTAATGTTCAGAAAAAGGGTAACCGTTATCATGACAAGTTTTATAAATATAATCATCACTACTTTTTATAACATAAGTATCATCACAATAATCATCATAAGTAGCAACTTTGTTCTCATCAAAATCAATTGAAACCTCTTCCAAGATAGTGGATTGATCACTAAATAAAGTTATGACCTCTCCAAATCCACTTCCATAATTATCACAATAAGATTCAACACCCTCCAAAATAGTGGGGTCATTACTTCCTAAAGTTGACACTCTTCCAAACCCACTTTCATCAATATAATCATCATAAATAGGAGGCATGCTTTCATCATAGCAAATATTCTCATCAAAACTTGGGGGACTAAAAATATCATCTTCATCAAACATAACATCCCCAAGCTTGTGCCTTTGCATATCATTAGCAACATGGATATTCAAAAAATTCATACTAACAACATTGCAATCATGCTCATCATTCAAAGACATGGTGCCAAACATTTTAATGCATTCTTATTCTAGCACTTGGGCACAATTTTCCTTTCCATCGTTTTCACGAAAGATATTAAAAAGATGAAGCATATGAGGCACCCTCAATTCCAAATTTTTGTAGTTTTCTTTTATAAACTAAACTAGTGATAAAAAAGAAACAAAAAGATTCGATTGCAAGATCTAAAGATATACCTTCAAGCACTAACCTCCCCGGCAACGGCGCCAGAAAAGAGCTTGATGTCTACTACACAACCTTCTTCTTGTAGACGTTGTTGGGCCTCCAAGTGCAGAGGTTTGTAGGATAGTAGCAAATTTCCCTCAAGTGGATGACCTAAGGTTTATCAATCCATGGGAGGCGTAGGATGAAGATGGTCTCTCTCAAACAACCCTGCAACCAAATAACAAAGAGTCTCTTGTGTCCCCAACACACCCAATACAATGGTAAATTGTATAGGTGCACTAGTTCGGCGAAGAGATGGTGATACAAGTGCAATATGGATGGTAGATATAGGTTGTTGTAATCTGAAAATATTAAAACAACAAGGTAACAAGTGGTAAAAGTGAGCGTAAACGGTATTAAAATGCTTCGAAACAAGGCCTAGGGTTCATACTTTCACTAGTGCAAGTTCTCTCAACAATAATAACATAATTGGATCATATAACAATCCCTCAATGTGCAACAAAGAGTCACTCCAAAGTCACTAATAGCGGAGAACAAACGAAGAGATTATTGTAGGGTATGAAACCACCTCAAAGTTATTCTTTCCGATCAATCCATTGGGATATTCCTATAAGTGTCACAAACAGCCCTAGAGTTCGTAGTAAAATAACATCTTAAGACACAAATCAACCAAAACCCTAATGTCACCTAGATACTCCAATGTCACCTCAAGTATCCGTGGGTATGATTATACGATATGCATCACACAATCTCAGATTCATCTATTCAACCAACACAAAGAACTTCAAAGAGTGCCCTAAAGTTTCTACCGGAGAGTCAAGACGAAAACGTGTGCCAACCCCTATGCATAGATTCCCAAGATCACGGAACCCGCAAGTTGATCACCAAAACATACATCAAGTGAATCAATAGAATACCCCATTGTCACCACGGGTATCCCACGCAAGACATACATCAAGTGTTCTCAAATCCTTAAAGACTTAATCCGATAAGATAACTTCAAAGGGAAAACGAGAGAGAGAGAGAGATTGAAGATGACCATCAGTGATGATTCCCCCTCCAGCTGGGTGCCGGAACAGGGCCCTGATTGGTTTTTGGTGGCTACAGAGGCTTGCGGCGGCGGAACTCCCGATCTAGGTTATTTTCTGGAGGTTTGGCGATTTATAGGAGAGGTTGGCATGGAGAACAAGTCAGGGGGACCCACGGAGAGTCCACGAGGCACAGGGGCGTGCCCTAGGGGGGTGGGCGCGCCCTCCACCCTCGTGGGGCCCACGGGACTCCCCTACAATAACTTTTCGTTCCCGTATTTTTTATATTTTCCAAAAAAATATACGTTGATTTTTAGCGCATTCCGAGAACTTCTATTTCTGCACAAAAACAACACCACGGTAGTTTTGGTGAAAACAGCGCCAGTCCGGGTTAGTTCTAACCAAATCATACCAAAATCATGTCAAAATATTATAAACATGGCATGAATACATCAAAAATTATAGATACGTTGGAGACGTATCACCTACCTAAGGATTGAGCAAGATCCTTCAAGTAAGTTGTCATCGGTGCAATAAGGCAATAAAAATTGCTTCTAAAAGTGTAAGAGAAAATTGAGCGTTGTACGAACTTGTGATGGCAAAGAATAAAAGCGACAGACTGCATAATAAAGGTTGCTATCATAAGGGGCAATATAACATGACATTCTTTTGCACTAAGGGGTTGAGCATATAAACAAAAAGCGCATGGCAACCTTTGCTTCCCTTTGCGAAGGGCCCACCTTTTACTTTTATGTATTTACTTTCATGCAAGAGTCAAAGTTTTTCTCTCTATTCCTTTTTATTTTTATCTTTTGGCAAGCATCATGTGGTGAGGAGAGATCTAGGCACATATATCCAGTTGGATATGGGTAGCATGAGTTATTGTTGTTGACATCACCCCTGAGGTGAATATGTTGGGAGGCGAAATTATAAGCCCCTATCTTTCTATGCGTCCGGTTGAAACATTTTGCTCATGTGTATGTGGGGAGTGTTAGCAATCATAGAAGACTATATGATGGTTGAGTATGTGGAGCTCTTACTTAAACTCTGTTGAGTAAGTTGAATTACAATTGGTTGGTGACTGAGAACATAGGTTGTTGAGTTTCAAGAGAATTCATTGTTTGAACCTTAACATGTGAATTGGTTGCTACTTTAACATGAAAACATTTATGAGAAATAATTGCTGTTATGATGCTAGGAAAAGTGATTGACATTATCATTGATCAAACTTATGCACTTTGCTAGCATTCACACTTCATAAATTATTTCTTTTTTCATTTACCTACTCGAGGACGAGTAGGAATTAAGCTTGGGGATGCTGATACGTCTCCAACGTATCTATAATTTATGAAGTATTCATGCTATTATATTATCATTCTTGGACGTTTTACAATCATTTTATAGCAACTTTATATCATTTTTTGGGACTAACCTATTGAACCAGTGCCCAGTGCCAGTTGCTGTTTCTTGCTTGTTTTTTACATCGCAGGAAATCAATATCAAACGGAGTCCAAACACCACGAAACTTTTTGTGGATTTTTATGGACCAGAAGACATCCATTGGGCTAGAGCAGCACCTGGGGGGGGGGGTGCCCGGAGGGGGGCACAACCCACCAGGGTGCGCCTGGGGACCCAGGCGCGCCCAGGTGGGTTGTGCCCACCTCGGTGGCCTCCCGCACCCCCTCTTTGCTCTATAAATCACCAAATATTCCAAAAACCCTCACGGTTACCCTAGATCAGAAGTTTCGCTGCCGCAGGCCTCTGTAGCCACCGAAAACCAATCTAGACCCCATTCCGGCACTCCGCCGGAGGGGGAGATCATCATCGGTGGCCATCTTCATCATCCCGGCGGCCACCATGATGAGGAGGGAGTAGTCCACCCTCGGGGCTGAGGTTTTTTACCAGTAGCTATGTGTTTAATCTCTCTCTCTCTCTCTCTCTCTCGTGTTCTTGAGATGTCATGATCTTGATGTATCACGGGCTTTGTTAATATAGTCGGATCATATGGTGTTTTGCCCTCTCTATCTTGTGATGAATTGAGTTTTCCCTTTGAGATTTTGTCTTATCGGATTGAATACTTTTATGGATTTGAGAGCACTTGATATATGTCTTGCAAATGAATACTCGTGGTGACAATGAGGTATCATATTGATTCACTTGATATATGTTTTGGCACTCAACTCGCGGATTCCTGAGGTGACATTGGGGTAATCTACGCATAGGGGTTGATGCACGTTCTTGTCTTTGTTTCTCTGGTATAAATATTGGGGCACTCTTTGAGGTTCTTTATGTTGGATTGAGTATTATGAATCTGAATTTGCTTTGGTGTTATTTTAGTACAAACTCTAGGATAAATCGAACGGAAAGAATATCTTTGTGTTATTTTAGTACGAACTATTGAATAGATCGAACGGAAAGAATAGCTTTGAGGTGGTTTCGTACCCTACAAACAATTTCTTCTTATGTTCTCCACTAGATAAGAACTTCGGAGTGATTCTTCGTTGCACGTTGAGGGATGGTTATGTGATCCAATTATATTAGCATTGTTGAGAGATTGCACTAGCGAAAGTACGGACCCTAGGCCTTGTTTCTAAGCATTGCAATACCGTTTGTGCTCCATTTTACCAATTGCTACCTTGCTGCTTTTATTTATTCATATTATAAAAATATATTTCTACCATCCATATTACACTTTTATCACCATCTCTTCGCCGAACTAGTGCACCTATACAATTTGCCATTGTATTGGGTGTGTTGGGGACACAACAGATTTCATGTATTTGGTTGTAGGGTTGTTTGAGAGAGACCATCTTCATCCTACGCCTCCCATGGATTGATAAACCTTAGGTCATCCACTTGAGGGAAAATTGCTACTGTCCTACAAAACTCTGCGCTTGGAGGCCCAACACGAGTCTATAAGAATAAAGTTGCGTAGTAGACATCATGGGCCAAGAGGGAAAACGCAGCAGCCGGCATGGGCTGCTGCGCCCCCCATATTGGTCGAACCTGGAGGGGAGGGAAAGAGGGGAAGAGAGAAAGGAAGGGGAGAGATTCGGCCTCCCCCTTCCTTCCCTCCGCCCTCCTCCTTCCTTCCCCCTCCAGTAATTATGGTAAGGGGGGAGGGGCGAATAGGACTAGGGCCCCAAGTAGGATTCCTCCTACTTGGGCGCCCCCTTGGCTGCCCCTCTCCCTCCCACCTATATATATGAAGGGGGAGGTGCCTAGAACACACACCAACCATTGTTAGCCGTGTGCAGCGCCCCCCTCCATAGTTTACGCCTCCGGTCATATTCACGTAGTGCTTAGGCGAAGCCCTGCACGGATCACTTCACCATCACCGTCACCACGCCGTCGTGCTGACGGAACTCTCCCTCGACACTTTGCTGGATCAAGAGTTCGTGGGATGTCATCGAGCTGAACGTGTGCAGAACTTGGAGGTGCCATATGTTCGGTGCTTGATCGGTCAGAACGAGAAGAAGTTCGACTACATCAACTGCGTTGTCAAATGCTTCCGCTTTCGGTCTACGAGGGTACGTGGACACACTCTCCCCCTCTCGTTGTTGTGCATCTCCTAGATAGATCTTGCGTGAGCATAGGAATTTTTCTAAAATTGCATGCTACGTTTCCGAACACATGGTCAGTGGAAATGTCGCTCACTTCAGTCGTAGCTCTGTAGATGCACCCTACACAAAGAGGAGAAGGAAGTATTGGAGGAGGGCATTGGTGGTAGCAAGGGTGCAATGATGGTACAACAGGGATGGAGACGACGGGGAGAGGAGAACCTAATGTGGTCGTTGTTGTAGGATAGAAAACGAGTGAAGGAGGTCGCATGAGGAAAATATTAGGTGGGAGTTGATACGTCTCCAGCGTATCTATAATTTTGGATTGTTCCATGCTATTACATTATCCATCTTGGATGTTTTATATGCATTATTATGCTATTTTATATCATTTTTTGGGACTAACCTATTAACCTAGTGCCAAGTGCCAGTTGCTGTTTTTTCCTTGTTTTTGTCTTTTACAGAAAATCAATACCAAACGCAACAAAACTTTTTGACAATTTTTCTTGGACCACAAGACACCGAGGAACCTTCGGGAGGAGGTCAGGGGGGCCACAGATTGGGGACAAGCTCACAAGGTGCGCCACCGAGGGGGGCTCCAAGTTTGTGGGCCCCCTGAGGCTCCTCTAACCCTAATTCTTCTTCTATAAATACCCAAATATTCCTCATAGACCATAGGGCACACCAAAAATACATTTCCGCTGCTGCAAGTTTCTGTCCTCTTGAGATGCCATCTGGAGACCTGTTCCGGTACTCCGCCAGAGGGGGATTCGATCACGGAGGGCCTGTACATCAATCTTGCTGCGCCCTTCCGATGATGTGTGAGTAGTTTACCACACACCTACCGGTCCATAGCTTGTAGCTAGATGACTTCTTCTCTCTCTTTGATCTTCAATACAATGTTCTCCTCGATGTTCTTCGAGATCTATTTGATGTAATCTTCTTTGGGAAAATTTTGTTTTTGCCACTCTAGATTTTGCCAATTTTCCTTATGCCATTCTAGATTTTGACATTTCACTTTTGCCACTCTTAGCTTTTGACAATTATCACAATTGCCATTCTGTGGCAAAAGCAAAATAAATTTATTTCATTTTTGCTACTCTTAGCTTTTGAAATGTAGCACAATTGCCACTCTGAAAATTTTGCTTTTGCCAGGAGAATGGCAATTGTGATAATTGTCAAAAACTAAGAGTGGCAAAAGTGAAATGTGAAAATATAGTGGCATAAGGAAATTGGCAAAATCTAGAATGGCAAAAACAAAATTTTCCCATCTTCTTTTGCGGTGCATTTATTGAGATCTGATGAATTGTGGAATTATGATAAGATAGCTATGAATATTATTTGAGTGTTCTCTGAACTCTTTTATGCATGATTAAGATAGATTTGTATTTCTCTCCGGTCTATTGATTTGGTTTGGCCAACTAGATTGATGTTTCTTGCCATGGGAGAGGTGCTTTGTAATGGATTCAATCTTGCGGTGCTTATTCCCAGTGACAGAAGGGGACATGACATGTATTTGTATTGTTGCCATTAAGGATAAAAAGGTGGGGTTTTTTCATATTGATTGGATCTATCCCTGTACATCATGTCATCTTGCTTAAGGCGTTACTCCGTTCTTGTTAACTTAATACACTAGTTGCATGCTGGATAGCGATCGATATGTGGAGTAATACTAGTAGATGCAGGCAGGAGTCGGTCTACTTGTCACGGACATGATGCCTATATTCATGATCATTACCTTAGATATCATCATAACTATGCGCTTTTCTATCAATTGCTCAACAATAATTTGTTTACCCATCATATGTGTTCTTTCAAGAGAGAAGCCTCTAGTGAAAACTATGGCCCCCGGGTCTATCTTTTATCATATTATTTTTAGATCACAAAACCAAAAACCCAAAAATATCTTCCTGCAATTTCTTTACCTTTACTTCATTTTGCCCTTTTACTTATCTTTTATACCTATCTCAATCAGATCTCATCCTTGCAAGTAATCGTGAAGGGATTGACAACCCCTTTATCGCGTTGGGTGTAAGTATTTGTTTGTTTGTGTAGGTGCAACCATTGGTGACTTGTGTGTTCCTCCTACTGGATTGATACCTTGGTTCTCAATTGAGGGAAATACTTATCTCTACTTTGCTTCATCACCCTTTTCTCTTCAAGGAAAAAACCAACACAAGCTCAAGAAGTAGCAGGAGCGGGAGCAAATCGTGCGGGGCCATAGGCCAGTGGGCACGCGTCAAAAGAGACTGGTGGAGTTCCTAGCAGGTTGCCCGACAACAAACATTTGCCTATCTATAATGCATTCCTCTCGAAGATGTTGAACCGAGGATCAACCCTCTTGGAACTTGTTGAACCAATGACCAACCCTTATGAGTTTAGGCAACCCTCTTGGAACTTGTTGAACCAAGGACCAATCCTCTATGATGCACTAAACTCTTACACATGTCTTTTCCGCCTTATATAAAACTAAGGTATGCCATTGGCATACTCTAAAAAAAAGGCAACCAAACCCTATTTAATGCTTATAACGTTGTTTCCTATTCATTCTGCACCGCGACACACACCCCTCTTCTACTGGGCTCGGCCCATTTAGTTTTCGTTCTCGTTTGCACTAAGCTTGCGGTTATGGGAAGCTGGTTCCAAGACCAATATTTTGTTCTTGTTTTTTGTTCTTTATTTGTTCTTTTCTTTTTTTCTTTTCTTTTTTGCTTTCATTCTTTCATTTTCATGTATTTTTCCTTTTTTTCTTTTCCTTTACTCATATCCTTGAAAAGTGTGAATTTTTTTCAAATTTGAAACTTTTTCTCCCAAACTCTATGAAGTTTTTTTCAAATTCTTGAACTTTTCCAATCCATGATTGTTTTAGAAATTCGTGAACATTTTCAAATTAATAAACTTTTTTTCAAATCTACAAATAGTTTCCCAAATCCATGACAGTTGTTTCAAATGCATGCACTTTTCCAAATATGTGAACTTTCCGCAAATGCATGAAATTTTATTCAAGAAGGTCTTTTCAATTTGGCAAACTTGTACAAATCCATCTTCTTTTAAATGCGTGATTTTTTTCAAATCTGTGAACTTTTGTCAAATGCGTGAATCTTTTTCAAGGAGTGAACTTTTCAAAATTTGTGAACCTTTTCAAATTTCTATTTTGTTTTCAAAATTACGAACTTTTTCCCATTTTTTAATTCATGATATTTTTTCAAATTTATGAACCTTTTTTCAAATTCACAAACTTTTTCCAAATTTTGTGACTTTTTTCAGAAAATTGTTCCCAGATTTATGTTTTTTTTTAAGTTTTTGTTTTGAAAAGCCAACGATCAATCGATCAGCCAAGCGAACCAAGGGCGGCGGCGATTAAGCGAGCGAACTACTCCCTTCATAAAGAAATATAAGAATATTTAGATCACTACTTTAATGATCTAAACGCTCTTATATTTTTTTAGAGAGGGAGTAGTCGTGTAGTTGGGCTGTCCCAAGTGGGAGGTACGCGGTGACCGCTGGTTCGGTCGGCCGGCGCTCAAAGCGTTGAATAGGAGGTCTCGCCATGGTACAACCCAAGTCCGCGGAAGCTATATCTAGCTTAGTGCTAGTGCTCCTTCGGGCCAGTTCATTTGCAACTTCTAGCAGCTTATTGTCAAAATAAGCTAGAAGCTGAAAATAACTCGTTTTTAAAAAGCCAGCTTAGCTTTTTTCACCTTCTCATTCTTCACAATGGAAAAAAGCTGGGGTCGGGGGGCTTCCCGTAGCTTTTCACTTAAAAACGAAAGGGTATAGCGATGTGCCCCTGTTATTTGATCTTATTACATCGAAATTGCCATCGCCCAGTCCCGCACAAAACCGTCCCAAACGCGAAAAAAGCGGGCAGACGGGCTGCGCTCGATCCCCTCCCCCCGCACTCGACACCTGTGTCATGTCGCTCCGCCTAGGGTTCCCCCCGTTAACCACCGCCGCCGGTCCTCAGGTCCTCCGCTCCTCGACGAGGCCATCTCCGGCGACATGGCCAGGGGGTAGGCCTCAACTTCCACCCCAGCTCCCACTGGCGTGACCCCTCCCTCGGCCGCATCCCCTCCGTCCCCGGTGTCCAGCAGCAGCTCCTGGCTCGGTCCGACCAGGGCTCCACTCCGGCGGACGGCGACCCCCTTTGCCCCTCCCCTCCTCCTGGCCGTGAGCCACCAAGGTGATCAGCTCCTCCTGTGATTTCTTTTGGGAAAAATTTCATCTAGATTTGTTGTAAGCTAGTGCTGAAGTATGATGTTTTCATCTTGATTTGCTATGATGCGTTGCTTATATATGGCAGAAATAATTTTGATATGGATGTATTGATTGTGCCAAATAGTAGTACAATTGTTGCCCTCTGGTTGCATAGAAGAAATATTGACGTGATGCGTTGCTTATATATGCTACCCTAAAAACCAATATCTATATATTGTTTGTACTACATATTAATTCTTCCAATTCTTTTGTATTGACATAATGAAAAATAGATGAAAGCACAATGGGATAATGTGGGTCTTAGAACTTTCATTGATATTTGTGTGGAAGAAGTGAATGCCAATAATCGTGGCAAAGAAGGAACATTGACACCACTTGGATATGACAATGTGGCAAGAAAGATTTTTGAGTGCACGAGGAGAGAATATACCAAAAAGCAATCAAGAATAAGTGGGATGTGCTGAAAAAAGAGTATGTTGTTTGGAAGACATTAACTCAAAAGGCATCAGGCATTGGGTTTGATCCTGTTACCAAGACCATTGCGGCTAGTGATGAATAGTGGGCAAATGAGATACATGTATACATATCTTCATATCAATTCCATTTGTTACTTTTCTTACTTTGCCAATTCTTGCACTAATTTGTGATATGCTTATTTTCAGAGAAATGAACTTGCCGCCAAGTTTCAATTTGCTCCACTAGAGGATGAGATCAAACTGAGTGTTATATTTGATGATGTCAGTGTGACAAATGAGTATGCGAGGGCGGCACCTCCCTCGTATCAAGTTGGTGCCTCTCAAATTCACATTGATGATGACGATGGGGCAGATTCAGGATGTGAAGTAGATGCTACTCTCATCACCATGCACCCATTGATGATGGTACTATGGGTTCCATCCGTGATGCTATTGCTACAAGTGTTTTTCCTTGATGGTTAGCTTTAGGGTGTCACTACAAAAAAAAGACACATCCGTGACATTTTGGGCCGAACGAATTTTTTTTCTGTCATACATATGACACTTCTATGATGATAATTGTGAAAAACTCAGTATCATCATAGATGTGGTGGGCTCCTACTTCTATGACAAAAAATCATGACATAAAATGGGCTTTTCGTCCTGGGCGGGCCGGAGACGCAGCTGCATGACATTCTTTGGGCCGTCCATGACGGAAAAAACCATGGTAGAAGCGAGGGGGAGGAAATTTTTGGGGAGTTCCCGGTTACGGTGGGAGGTCGGGGGCCGAGTGATGCGCGTTTCTCTCGTACACGTACGCGCGTGTGTGCGAGGCGTTGGCTCTAACTGAACCCGAGCGAGGCGTTGGGCTCTAACTGAACCCGAGCGATTGCACTGTAGGCTACGCGTTACTGAACCCGAGCGATCGATTGATGGCTGTTAACTGAACCCGATCGAGCGATTCCTTCGCTACTGCTGCTAACTGAAGCCAATCGATTGGATGAACAGTGAGCGTTGCGGGGGGGGGGGGGGGGTTGAATGAACAGTGAGCGGTGGCGTTGCCTCTGGATGAACAGGACCCCGTGGTGTGGAGGGCTGGATGAACAGTAGACGGTGGAGGGGTGCCCGTGGAGGGGTGGTTGAACAGGACCCCGTGGTGTGGAGGGCTGGATGAACAGTAGACGGTGGAGGGGAGCCTGTGGAGGGGTGGTTGAACAGGACCCCGTGGTGTGGAGGGCTGGATGAACAGTAGACGGTGGAGGGGTGCCCGTGGAGGGGTGGTTGAATAGTAGCCGGTGGAGTAGCGCGCGGTGGAGGCTGGATGAACAGGAGCCCGTGGAGGCTGGAGGAGGTCGACAGTAGCCCGTGGAGGCTGGAGGAGGTCGACGGTGGAGATGAACAGTATCCCGTGGAGTCCCGTTTTGCGGTACGCCACACCCCTCTTGATCAACACGACCCCCGTTTCGACCGTAGCGCTCCAACACAAGTCTGTTTCCTCCGTTTTGCGGTATGCCACACCCCTCCCGATCAACAGGACCCCCGTTTCGACCGTAGGAGGTCCGTTTCCTCCGTTTTGCGGTACGCCAGACCCCTCCCGATGAACAGGATCCTGTTTCGAACGTGGCCGGTCGAACACAAGGCCGTTTCCTCCGTTCTGCGGTACGCCAGGCCTCGTTTCCATCGCCTGTTCCGTCCAAGCCCTCCCGATGAACACGACCACGCATTCCGTTCCGACCCAGCCGGTTGGCTCCCACGCGTTCCGTTGCCTCCCGATGAACACGACGCATTCTGTTGCCTCCCCATGAACATGACGCATTCCGTTGCCTCCCCATGAACACGACGACGACGACGCTGTTTCTCCATTCCGACCCAGCCATGTCAACGAGCCCTCGCCGTACGTATGCGCGAGTAGGCGTTCGAGACCCCGCCCGTATGTACACATACGTGGCCGTATTTTCTTTCTTGCACCCTGGCCGCTGTACGTACGTGTACATGCTACGTGCGCGCCTCTACTACGACACGTGCGCGCCTCTACATCCACCAGTATATATGTACGTACACGTTCGCGACCAGAATGACAACGCTACGTACGCTTTGACCAGGTGGGTCCCGACTGTCAGGCACTTCCTTGCATGCAAAGATGTAGCTGGTGGGTCCCAGCAGTCAGGGGGGCGAATCGTTTTGTTTTTTTTGCCCGGATGCACTTCCTTGCGTGCGAAGGTGTAGCTGGTGGATCCCAGCAGTCAGGGGGGAACATTTTTTTCGCAAAATACGGTGGCCCGTCCGGTGGGTCCCCACTGTCAGGTGGAGGAATAATTATTTTGCGCGTAATAAGGAGGCACTTCCTTGCTGCGGCCGTGGACCCAGCTGTCAGCGTCTCCACGCACAGTACTCTTCCGATGGAAGTCGGTCATTGACCACATTGACCACGCCGCGCCGAGAGCACCACGGCGGTGGACGACGGCGAGGCCTAGGAAGGGGACGACACGGAGGCAGGGAAGACTCGGCAGTTGTTTCCCACGCGGAGGGGAGTAGGACTGTACGAGGGTTTACTGGTTCGTCTGCCATCGCCGGAGAATAACAGCAGGTGTGGGTGAGTAGAGGGATGGCTAGGCCAGCGATGGGAGTACGGTGGGGCGGTGAGGCCTGCGCGGCAGCACAGCCGGCCGCGGGGAGGAGGGAGCAGGCAGTCCCGCCGGCGCTTGTTTGAGCGGCTGGAGCAGGAAGAGCAGAGATTGAAGAAGCACGACGGCCGTTGGATGGACATCCAACAGTCAGTGCTTGTGCGTCAACCTTTTTTTAGGGAAGCCTCAAATCTGTGGAAAACAGCATACAGCCCATCTGCCATTATTTCTAATAATTTACAGCCCATTTGCTAATTCTTAAGGTTTCTTTTGGAGCCCATATTCTTTTTGTTAGCATTACAACCCATATTGTGGACATGGTTAAAAAAATATATGAAATTTTGCATATTTCGGTGCGGTACGAACTGTTTTTAATCCCGAAATTTCGACTCACATTCAAATTGATTTTAGAAATAAATGTATATCAATATAAAATCCAACAAATTCTCCATGCATAAAAATTAATGTAATTTAAAATCTTGAAATGAAAAAAAAGATATTTGAAACTAATTGCGAGTTTGATGTGTTTTAAAAATGTACAGCCCATTTCTCATTACTGATGGGCCATTTTCTCGGCCAGCCGAATGAAAGCTCTCCTCGTCTTGAAAGATTTGCAGCCCAACAGGCCTAGCAAAGCGACTTACTTGGCAAATCACAAAAAAACTGGGCTGTGGCCGTGGACCCAGCTGTCAGCCTCGCCACGTACAGTACTCTTCCGATGGAAGTCGTTCCTTGACCACGTTGACCACGCCGCGCGGAGAGCACCACGGTGGTGGACGACGGCGAGGCCTAGGAAGGGGACGACGCGGAGCTGGGGAAGACGCGACAGTGGAAGCCCGCGCGGAGAGGAGTACGAGGGTTCACTGGTTCGGCTGCGGTGTGAGGCTGCCGTCGCCGCAGGGCCTGGCCAGCGGTGGGAATAGTAGGGGGCGGTGAGGCCTCCGTGGCAGCACAGCCGGCCACGGGAGGCAGGAGCATGCGGCACGACCGGCGCTGCTTTGGGCGGCTGGAGCAAGAAGACCAGAGGTTGAAGAAGCACTACGGCCGTTGGATGGACATCGTACGGTCACTGGAGCTAGAATCGTTCATATTGACTAAGTTGACAAAGCCCTTCGTCCCCGTCAACTTAGTAGGCCCACAAGTCAGCCTCCCACCAAGGTGGGTCCCAGCTAGCCGGGGGAGTATTCATTTTTTTTGTGCGTAATAAGGAGGCACTTCCGGTGGGTCCGAGCTGACAGCGGGGGGAACATTTTTTTTCGCGAAATACGGTGGCCCGTCCGGTGGGTCCCAGCAGTCAGGGGGAAACGATTTTTTTCGCAAAATACTGGTGGCCCGTCCGGTGGGTCCCCGCTGTCAGGTGGAGGAATAATTATTTTCCGCGTAATAAGGAGGCACTTCCTTGCGGCTGCCGTGGACCCAGCTGTCAGCCTCTCCACGTACAGTACTCTTCCGATGGAAGTCGTTCCTTGACCACGTTGACCACACCGCGCGGAGAGCACCACGGCGGTGGACGACGGCGAGGCCTAGGAAGGGGACGACGCGGAGCCGGGGAAGACGCGGCAGTGGAAGCCCACGCGGAGAGGAGTACGAGGGTTCACTGGTTCGGCTGCGGTGTGAGGTTGCCGTCGCCGCAGGGCCTGGCCAGCGGTGGGAATAGTAGGGGCGGTGAGGCCTCTGCGGCAGCACAGCCGGCCACGGGAGGCAGGAGCATGCGGCACGACCGACGCTGCTTTGGGCGGCTGGAGCAAGAAGACCAGAGGTTGAAGAAGCACTACGGCCGTTGGATGGACATCGTATGGTCACTGGAGCTAGAATCATTCATATTGACTAAGTTGACAAAGCCCTTCGTCCCCGTCAACTTAGTAGGCCCACAAGTCAGCCTCCCACCAAGGTGGGTCCCAGCTAGCCGCAGGAGTATTCATTTTTTTGTGCGTAATAAGGAGGCACTTCCGGTGGGTCCGAGCTGACAGCGGGGGAACGTTTTTTTCGCGAAATACGGTGGCCCGTCCGGTGGGTCCCAGCAGTAAGGGGGAAACGATTTTTTTCGCAAAATACTGGTGGCCTGTCCGGTGGGTCCCCGCTGTCAGGTGGAGGAATAATTATTTTTCGCGTAATAAGGAGGCACTTCCTTGCGGCTGTCGTGGACTCAACTGTCAGCCTCTCCACGTACAGTACTCTTCCAATGGAAGTCGGTCGTTGACCACATTGACCACGCCGCGCCGAGAGCACCACGGCGGTGGACGACGGCGAGGCCTAGGAAGGGGACGACGCGGAGCCGGGCAAGACGTGGCAGTGGATGCCCACGCGGAGAGGAGTACGAGCGTTCACTGGTTCGGCTGCGGTGTGAGGCTGCCGCCGCCGCAGAATAACAGGGGGTGTGGGTGAGTGGAGGGATGGCCTGGCCAGCGGTGGGAGTAGTAGGGGCGGTGAGGCCTCCGTGGCAGCATAGCCGGCCACGGGAGGCAGGAGCAGGCGGCACGACCGGCGCTGCTTTGGGTGGCTGGAGCAAGAAGACCAGAGGTTGAAGAAGCACGACTGCCGTTGGATGGACATCGTACGGTCGCTGCAGCTAGAATCGTTTATATTGACTAAGTTGACAAAGCCCTTGGTACGTCAACTTTTTTTTGAATGCATGCAGATCAACTTAGTAGGCCCACAGGTCAGCTTCCGAAACAGTGCGCCCCAGATGTCAGGGGGAGGAATCATTTTTTGGACGGGTGAAGCTAGAATATCTGAGATTGAAGAAGAAGCACGACATCCGTTGGATGGACATCCAACGACCACTACTGCTAGAACCGTGTGTTGACTATAAGTTGACAAAGCCTTGCATACGCGTCAACTCTGTTTTTTAGGGGACGCGTCAACTTAGTAAGGCCAGAAGTGTGTGGCAGAGAACTTATAGCCCATTTGAGATTTGTAAGAATGTGTAGCCCATTTTTGAATTCTAATGAAATTTACTACAGCCCATTTACAGTTTGTTAAAAGTACAACCCATTTCAACCAACCGTTCAAAACAGAACTCAATAAAATTTCCCACATTTTGATGGGATCTGAAATATTTTTATCCCAAAATTTCTAGTCAGATTAAATACAATTTCAATATAAATTTATATTTATATTACGTAAAAATCCGATGAAACATTGCGCTCGCAACAATTAATGAAATTAAAATTTTCAATATCCAAAAATAATATTTTATAAAGTAATCACGTGTTTGGTGCATTTTTTTATAGTTACTGCCCAGTTTTTATAATTACATCCCATTTATTATTTCTTAAAGCCCATTTTCTTGTTAAGCCTAATGCATCCCTCCTAGGAAAGATTTGCAGCCCAGCGGGGCGGAGAATAACAACTTGACCTTGCCTGGGTATTCCTAAAAAAAGTATAGCTGGGCTAGCCATTTTCAGCTTGAAAAAAATTAATATTTGGGCTGGATATCTGGCCTGGGCTAGACGGGCCATAGCCCGCCCAGTTAATACCTGCAGCGATGTTTTCGTTGTTGTTCAAAGGAGAAAAATTAGTATCTGGGCTAAACATCGAAAAACTCTGCAGTGCTCACACCTCAAAAACACAAATACTGCTCGAGCTACTTGGTCCCAGCTGTCGGCCGCTTCTTGTGCAATTCTCTCGTTTATTGACTACTACATAGGTTGACAATGGTGTGGGACCGTGATGTCAGGAAACCAGGAGGAAGCAAAATAAATTATAGTTATATATATATATATAATAAGGAGGCACTTGCGTACGTGAGGCCATGGACCTGGTGGGTCCCCATTGTCATCCTCTCCAAGTAAAGTCATCAACTCGCCCGCGCGCGCTTTCCGCCCGAAACAGTCAGCGCCACCCGCCCCGCTTCCCGGTGCAGGCGATTGCTCCGCCTTAAAACAACACAAGTGCCATCCATCCGTCCATCTGCCGCCCACATTAATGATACGCGGTTGCCGAGGCGGCTACTCCGGCGCCACACGTCCGTCCCTCCGCCCGCCCACCATTGCTATATAAACTGCTGCGCCGGCCATAGCCGCAGTCATCCGCATCCGTTCCTTTTCTCCTGTCCACACCACTACTGCCCACCATGGCTTCCTCGCGCTCCAGCGCTCTTCGGGACGGGCGGACGACGGACCACAAGGAGATGGCAGCCATTGCTGCCGACCGGCTGGCCGGCAGGCAGCCGGAGGACGACGACGTCCCAATGGAGAACATGGTAGTCGACGATCCGGCGCCAACCCCCTCCTCCACGCCATCCTCGCTGGTGCATTGCACCATGACCATCGGCGAGGCCCGTGCCCAATATATGGACAGGGTGAGGCAGATGCGTGAGGAGCAGTTCCGGGAGGCGCAGGCCGACGCCGCCTACAACCACCATCTCCTCCAGGAGCACCTGCAGGCGGAGGAGCAGATCGCCGCGGAGCGGGCGGAGCAGGAGGCGCTGCTCCACTCATACCGCTCCGCCCGCAAGGGCCGCCTCGAGCGCTGGCGGGACCGCATGCGGGTGGCGGAGGCTGCGGTCGCCTACAAAGAGGCTAGCAAAGAGGGCGATGAAGTGGGCGAGGCGCTGTTTGGCGAGACCGAGGACGAGGCAGAGGACAATGCCGGCTTCGACGAGTCCCCGCTCTGCTGGCGTCGACGAGGCCCTGCTCCGCTGAGGCCCCGCGGTGCCAACAACGAGGCAGAGGACACTGCCGGCTCCGCCGAGGCCCCGCCCCGCCAACAACAAGGCAGAGGACATCGCCGGCTCATCCGAGGCCCCACCCTGCCGGCAACGTGGGGGAGGATTTCCACCGCTCCGCTGAGGCGCCGCCCGCCGGCAACAAGACAGAGGACATCGCCGGCTCCGCCCCGCTGCCAACGAGGCCGCGCCACACAAAAAACGAGGAAGAGTAGAACACGGTAGGTCGCCGCCGCTCGGGTCCAAGTAAGGCCACCGCTGCTACCCTCCGGTTGAAGCCAAGCTAGGCGGGTTGACCATTGACGACCGGTTAGCTTCTTGGCGGCGACGTGGAGTCGGAGAGCTGCGCTAGAGAAGAACGCTACTTCTACTTAACTGCTGGTGCAGTTGGCTGACTGACACGTGGGCCCAACAGGCCACATGTCAGTTACGCAACTGCACATGCAGTTAAGTCACTGAAGCTTCTGTTCGGCTCAGCGGGACACAGGTGGGTAGCTTCGATTAATTAATTATACCTCCAGCGCACCCCTTTTTAGTTGAAGAATGTATGAAATGTAATGAAATCCGGCATGTTTATATGAAATCCGACCGTGTATGAATGAATTTATTTCGATTAGTTCGAATTCCTGTATCACTGGCATTGGATGAACATGCAAAACAATACGTACTAGCATTATTCCCAGGGTGATCACCTCGTTTGTAGCAGTTTCACATGTACTCCCTCCGGTCCTTTCTAGTCTGCATACAAGTTTTGTCTGCAGTCAAAGTATCTCTACTTTGACCAATCTTATACAAAAAAGTATGCACTTTCACAATGTGCAAAGTAAAAAGGAACAGAAGGAGTACAAAGAGTTTGAGCAGCTTTTTAGCGTTTCTGTACATTGCAATCAAACACACAGGCATGGCAATTCATAGAGAACATTCAAAACAATCGATGATTATGCATCTCAGCTACTCACATGTCAGAGGCAATATTTACTTCACAACTAAAGAATAAAAAAATTGATCGACGCTGCTGACAGCAAAGGGCGTCCCATTAGAAAATATCTAAAATCAATGAGCAAAATTTGACAAGTTGTCCCATTCCAAATAATCAAATGCCTACGATTGTGGAATGGGCAGGGTTTGCCATCAGTTCGGACATTGACATGGCACCTCGTGCTAAATAAACCAGCTGTTCTTTTTGTGCAGTTCCACCAAAATCAACCAAATTCGCGCGTAGCTTGTATGATTTCGCCCTTATATGTTGCAACGCCTTGAACTTATCGGCACCTCCTTTCTTGTGGTGGAAATGAATGATTCGATGTATTCATGAACATTTTGTGCAGTTCCCATTGAAATCAAGCTGAGCACCCCTGTTTGCGCAAATACAAAAAAGTGATTACTATAAAGCAAACTGTACTATGAATTGAGAGTTTCAACAGGCACATACATGGTCCATGTAGAGCACACTTTTAGAAAAATGGAACTCACCAGAAAGAATCCTAGAACAACATTGTACTCGCGCATCACAGCAAAAAAATGGAGATTTGTCAGTCCTTCTGAGCTGAAGTTAGTTTGGTCTTGTGGGGAGTAATGTAACCATCCTTCAACTGCTCCTTCTGATGAGAAGATAGACAGGGCTTCTTCATCCTGGCATAGTCGGAACTAGTCACTTCACGTACTCCATATTCTTCTTCAGAGGAAGATGATCCTGTTGTGCAAAGACAAGAGGACTACTAAATGCTAGCATCCCTGTTTGCTCAAAAAAAAGGAAAGGAAATATTTAAAACAGCACAGATGAAGCACTTCTCAAGGACAATACCACTTTTTCATGACAGTATCTAAACAGTAGCACAACACCAATAGAGATGACAAAGCTCAATCATATGGATGAAATCAGTGGGCGAGTACCAACCTTTGTTAGGAGGCTTATTGTGTAGAGCATACAGATGAAGCACTTCTCCGGAACCATCTGTTGCTATCTACGGTGGTGGCCAAGCTTACTATATACTCCTCGATTAGTTTAATGTTTCCAACATCTTCTTGTGCAGTTCCACTAAAATATATGGTATCTTCAAAGAAGATCCCTGTTTGCACAAGTAGAGATAATTACATATTACATTAAGAGTGGCATCAAATCAGTGGCAAAACAATTGCTCGTTCCAGCCATAGCCATAAATTAAGATGCAAAACTATATCATTACTTGTGTCATCACAGTTCCAGTGCTTCATTACAGCACCGGGAGTTGATTTTTGTTTTTCTTCCGCTTGTTCTTCCCCTTCATCACTTGGTTCAATAACAGACAAGCTTCGCCTTCAATGTAAGATTTGGCATGTCAATTAGGGAGCACAAGTATAGTACTAAACTTAATTTTCTGATGAAAGTGGCAAAATACAGGCCAACAGTTGTGAAATATCCTTATCTTACCTCAATGGGATATTACGGTGCACATACAGATTGGAAGTCTTGTCTCCATTTGTGCAGTTCACTAAAATCAAGCAACATTATCGTACAAGTAGCACAACATATGAAAGCACACTGCAGAATCATGTGAAAGAAGGCTAGTACTGACCTCTCATGATGCGGAATTCAAACAACTCACAAGAAGAAGATCTGAACCAAATTCGCCTTAACGGATAGGAAGTAAGATCTCCTCTTGTGCAGTTCCACTAAGATCAAGCAATCAAGCAACGTTGTCGGTGTGACATTTTGGTTGAACTGCACAAAACACTCTTAAAACAAAAGTGTTTTGTGTAGTGCAACAAAAGGTCACAACGGCAACGAGGTGAAGTAGATAACCCTGTTTACACAGAGGTGCAAAGGAAACAATTAGTGGTCAATAACGGTCGATGACATAGAAGCCAACAAAAAGAAGCATCTACCTTATCTAAATGGGAAAGAAAGCAAGACAGTAGCATTTCTCAAATGGTGGCATTGATTAATATTAACATAGAGATTATATTAACAATAAAATTCGTTAAACATGTAATTTGCTTTTAACTGTGGCATTGCAGCAATTTTCCAGCGGCATTATTAGAGGGTGTTTGTTTACAGGGACATTTTGGTGTAGGGACTAAAAAAACTCCGTGTCAGTCCCATCTAAACCAAACAGGAGGGACTTTTAGGGACTAAAAGTGGGCATTTGGGACTAAAGAAAGAAGACCCCGAGGGAGTCTTTTTGGGACTTTTTCCAACAGTTGCCCCTGCCACGCATCGCACCTTGTCTCTATTAGTTCATTACTAGGGGTAACATGGTCTTTTAACATGTCATTTAATAACCTCTAGTCCATGTTTAGTCCCTAGAACCAAGCAGGTAGGGACTAGGGAGTTTTTAACCAAACAGGGCCTTAGATTAACAACAGCTAATGAGTTGCACGGGACAGTGGACGCACCAGCACCATGTGCATCTACCGATGTACTGTGGTCATGCACAGCCTGTTGCAACAAAGAACAAACAACCAAGGAGCATATTTGTGTTGGTCCCAGTTTTGTTATCTTTAGACACCTTTCCCTATGTGAGCGTAGCAAATCTAGTCCTGCTCAAACTCTACAGCCTTGTCCCTTCCTTTCCTTTTTGAACTAGTACTTTCGCCCCTTCCTTTCCTCTTTGAACCACGTCCTAGATTTATGCGATACAACTTTCCCCACAACTTTCCCCCATTCCTTTCCTCTTTGAACCACGTCCTAGATTCATGCTATACAACTTTCCCCCTTCATTTCCTCTTTGAACCACGCCCTAGATTCATGCTATATACAACTTTTCCCACTACTTTCCCCCACTCCTTTACTCTTTGAACCACGTCCTAGATTCATGGTATACATGCAGCTAGAGCAATGCATGTGAAGTAAGTAAATTATACCTTAAGGTTCTTGGGGCGTGGTTCGGTGGGCGACGGGACGGCGGCGAAGAAGAAGGTGTCGGAGGCCCTCCCGCGCCGCCGCTAGGTGGAAAGTGAACAGCTGCGCCGGTAGTCCCTCGCCGACGGCGACAGCGTTAAGCCTCCTTCCCTTCCCGGCGGACGGATCCTGCCGGCTCTTTGAGCAGCAGTGAGGGGAGAGAGAGGCCAACGAAGTCTTGTTTAGATCTGGAGAGGGTGAGAGAGTGTGAAGAGAGCAACTACAAGCGCTGAGGATCCAGCGGGAGAGGGCGAGAGAGTGTGAAGAGAGCAACTACAAGCGCTGAGGCTCCAGCGTGTATATATATACTGGAGAGAGAGAGTGTGAAGCGTGCAAACCCTAGAAAACATTTTGACCAGTCAAAGAATCCTCCTGGCACAAATTATGCTCAAGTGTAGTTATCGAACCCGAGACCTCAAGTTTGATGAGCGAATAGGCTAACCAGCTACACAACCCTCCCGTTATGTTCAACGAGAGGGAAATAACCTTTTATACATTCCTGCATTCGTGTGACAAGCATGCCGTGTCTTTGTGTGTGTGTGTGTGTGGGAGTCATTGGGATTTCAATCATAATCGTGTCATGTGGCTTTGGTGGTAAGACTATCCACAGTGGTGCAGAAATAATGCAGCCTTAGTCACCTTACCTCTCTCCACGTAGTACGTTGGGTCCCACAAGTCAGAGGGTGAAACAAACAAATTAATAAGAAAAATTAAAAGCGCTAGCGGTGTATCTTACCTCACACATCTCGCTACTGCTCGGGAACACTGTCCAATTGATCCCTCTGTTCGCTCACGTACTATTTTAAGTGAATCCTTATTATAACATGCACACAAATTTTGGGCACTTGTATTCGACTTAAGTCAGTGTGCCACCGTATCTCGTATACTTACTACTCCCTCCGTCTAGGTGTAATAAGTCACGTTAGAAGGTGCAACGGGACCAAGGTGCGTGCGTGTGCGTGTGTGTGTGTGTTTAACAGCATGTGTGTGTTAGAGAGAGCGACAAATTGACCTACTCCTACAGAGAGATGTTGTGTAGTGTACGATTTTAGCCGCGAGAGTCGGTGCATCCTCTCGTTTCCGGGCGTGTCCGGTAGGGACATGCGGACAGCTGCCACGCCCGCTCCTGACCAGCCTGGCCCACCCAAAGCCCCTCCATCGCCCGCGCGCGCTTCCCGCCCGAAACGGTCAGTGCCGCTCCAAAGAATCGGTGCCGCATTCATGCCCGGGCAGAGCGGACGCGACCTCTCACTGGCGCAAGAGTGATGGTTGCCTCGTCCGTCCAACTTACTGCTGGGTCTATGTGATTTGATGGCTCATTGGTCTTTATTACTGAGGTGGTAGGACTGCTGGATGTCCCACGCTTTCGGCGAAAGGAGGTACTACTACTAGATTACAATTTTCTCCATTCTTACAGCGGAGGCATGCAAGAGCAGTGAAAACACGCAGGCTCAGTGATTACATGGCCCACCTCACACTATCACCGTGCGACACCTAACTCTTTACATAGTACTCCCTCCGTTCCTAAATATTACTAGATGAGTCCCCGCGCGTTGCCGCGGAACAGCGGTATATCTCTCTGCGCAAAATTATCGATTTCATAGAACTAAAAAAACTCTATAACCGCATGACAAATGTGGTAGCCAAACTAAATAAACTCCCATCATCATTTAGATCATCCCACGTAAGGAAAAAAGATCAGCCAACTCCTACTGCATAATGGGATTATATTTTTCTTTTTGACATGTTAATGGGACTTAAAAGCTCACTTACATGCATGCTACCGGTGCATTCTTGCATGCAGACATGTTGATGTGATTTAAAACCCACTCACATGCATGTGTCACGGTATTTCTGCATGCTTGCATGTGGCTTTGTGCGAAGCCTCTCAACGTCTAGATCAGACGGCTATTATGGACTGATTTACTTCATCTAACGGCTACATCAATTTTGATGATGTGGCTCAAGGAGAGGATAGAGAATTCCTAGTAGTGGGGGCTAGCTATTACTAGTAGATAAGTCTTTGTAGAGATTCCACTACATACGGAACAAAATGAATGAATCTACACTTAAAATGCATCTATATACATCCGCATGTGGTTCATGGTGAAATCTCTACAAAGACTTATATTTAGGAACGGAGGAAGTACTAGTATAGTACGTACTGTAATTTATCAGCGAGATAAGTTTGTACAATGCTATGAAGCTTCCAGCTTCTGTTACATGTATCTTGTGTCCAAGGTTGCCCGTTGCAACATTTCATCAAATACAAAGGAGACTAACATGCATTCTATTGCATCTCAATGATTGACAGATCATAGCAAATATGTACTCCCTCCGATCCAAAATAAGTGTCTCAACTTTGTGCAAACTTTAGTACAAAGTTGTACTACTACTAAAGTTGACACTTATTTTGGAACAGAGGCAGCTAAAGAAAAAAACAATCCATGCAGTCCCTAGCCCTTGAACCCTGACCAGGCTTCAATTTGCTGGCAACGTTCGAGCTTCCTAATAAATGAAGTTTGCAACCTTTTGACCATCGGATCATTTTGTGCAGTTTCACCAAAATCGAGATGAGCATCCCTGTGGCAAAGAAATTGAAGAAGCATGATTAGAATAAGATTACTGGGACTAGTTGATGAGACATAAACTCATCACAAATACAGTACGTAGAAGCCAGTAGAGGTATGTGCGGGGCAAAGAAGTAGAGAAATATCCACAGGGAGTGATGTGGGCAGCTGGAGCAGTGGTGCAAGCTGGCTGTAAAGGGAGTTGTACCTAAGGGACGTAGCTCAACCTTGAGGAGGGCGGCGGGAGGCGGCAACTGCCCACGTCGCGGCAGTGAGCAAGGGACGAAGGCAACCTCACCGGCTTTGTGAGAGAGAACGGCGGGGACCCCTGATCGGGACGAGCCGACAGTGGGTTTTCGCCGTCGGCGACGGCCACCGCATCTACACTAAGCATCCACCCCTTCCCCAAGCGGACGTGATCCGCCGGGATGTTAGAGATGTGGCCACAGTCGTTTTGTGCGAGAGAGTGTGAAGAGAGCAACCCCAGCAAGCAACCGTGTAGGCTGGCCCGTCCTGGCTATGTATATAGTGGAGCGGTTTCCTTTTCTCTCCATATGAACCTATCATATTGCGTACATGCCACTGAAGAAAAAAAACTTTATTTATAAATGACGCGACACCTACTACTCGTTCTCCTATAACCTTGCGCTTGGCATCTCCAAAATATTAACCTTACGATTGGCTCTTCGCCTCTTCGGGAAGTCCAGCAATAATGGTAGTGCAGTATATATCATTCTGGCTATATGAGACCGAATGAATTGCTGCACATCCACCACGTGGGTGAGGGTCGAGGGGCGAGGGAGAGTGCTACATACGGAGCAAAATGAGTGAATCTACACTCTAAAATACGTCTATATACATAAGTGTTTGGAGTATGTACTAGTAGTTCATATTGAAATCTACTAAAGGACATATATATTCCCAACAATATGATATAATCTCTATAACCAAGGTAGTAGGGACGAGGAGTAAATGGAGGGAGTAGTAAATTTTTCTCCTCGTTTTGCGAGCCACCGCGCGCATGGGCGAGGGAGCGGGCGTAAGGCGGAGCAAGCTTCACCTCATCCCGCGAGCCACCGCGCCCGTGGGCGGGGGAGACGGCGTACTAAGCAAGCTTCTCCTCGTTCTGCGAGTTGACGGGACACATCAAAAGTACTCCAGTGTATAGAGCCTTGCCTCTAAGGTAGGCCCCACATGGTTTGCCTCTTTTTTTAACATAACACGTCAAGTCGCAATTTGTTTGTTCACCCGTGGTAGACGATCCTCCCTCCACCAAGTGGACAACCAGTACACGTGCCAAATTACCACATGGGCTGCCTTTTTCGTACAGAAATGAGCTCCACCGTGTACCCGCGCGGGTGTGGTTGGGAAAGAGACGGGAGTACGTGCGCCGTGCATGCACCTCTTCTCTTCGTGCACGTCCCCCACCTATGTGGGTGTGTGTGATAGATACAAATCGCGTTCATGAGTGTTTTTTGTTTTGGGGTGGGGGTGGGGTGGGGGTTGATTTCGTGAATTATTTGTGGGAATATGTGTCAATGACATCTCAAACAAAATTTTGCATGCAATGTGTGTGAAATGGAGGCCTATCCATATCACACATAGACGGTCGGGCAATCCACGAGAAGAGAGGGAGGGGTCATAGATATCGATAGAGTCGAAGAGAGGGTCAAGTGGGTGGGTGCGAGATCGATGAAGAGAGCCATCGAAATTGTGTGTGTGTGCAAGTCAAAGATATAGGGCGACTGGCCTACCGGAACGTTAGAGGTCACATGTCAAGTTTGTGTGTGGCAGGGAGACATGAGTAGAGCGCTCGATGTATCGGTGTGTGTGGGGGGGAGGGGGTGGGCGAGGGGTAGGCAGAGGCCTAACTGTAGAGGTAGAACGACTCGTATATGTGTTGAGAAGGAGAGACCCAGCTAAGTCTTGAGGGAGATCGGTCGACATCCATACATAACTGAAGGACGGGAAATATGATGGGACAGAGAGAGAGAGAGAGAGGAGAGAGAGAGGGAGGGAGAGGGAGGGAGTGCTGGATGGGTGATGGAGTTGCTTCTCGAAGATGGTGGGAGAGGCCTACTAGACAAACTGAGGGTGGAACTGCAATGTTATCAATAAGAGTGGGGATGTGTTTCTGTGTGTGCCTGTGCGTGATAGATCTGTCGGGACGCATCCATGGATGATGAAGGGGAACCATGTGTTTGGTAAGCAAACCTAACTAGATCGGTAGATCAATTGTTGTTTGTCGGAGGAAGGGAGAGACACAACTAATGAGGTAGATCGATCGACGTGTGGGTAAAAACGAGTTATAAGGACCTAGCTAGCTATATGTATAGCGAGAGATCGGTCGGTGTACGTCCATTTGTTAGAGGCAAATAAGGCCCAACGAGATGGATAGACAGAGAGAATGGAGCTAGGAGGTGGTGCGAGAGGCCCAACTACTAGCTAGATAGGGGGAGGAGTGTGCGGTTGTTAGATCGATGAAAAGAGGGGCGAGAGTTTACACGTCTGTCTGACCGTATGAGAGACACGAGGCAAGGACACATAAAGGAGGAGATTGAAGGTGCGTGTGTATGTTGTAGGCAGGCATCGCTAGAGAGGTTTATCGATCGGTGTGTGTCGGAAAGGAGTTGTGGAGACTCTGGGAGAACGACCTAAAGAAAAAAATGAATGTGCCCAGTGGATAGAATGCCGAGGGAGGGGGAGGGCGAGGAGGGCGTGTGCATGCACGAGAGAAAGTTAGTGGTAGCTACAAAGGTTAGAGGATTGTGTGGGTGTAAGAGACTAACAAAGATCATAATTTGATATGAAAGCGGATTCATATATTTGGATAGGAGATCATAGTGTTTTAAGCATTGCATGCATGAATATAGCGGTGATACACGTGCTGTGCACATGTTATACCATAATGTGATAATGCATGGCGTTTGCAACTCACAGCTAAATGCCGAACAATCTAAACCATATTATACATCAAACAATCTCACATTTTATTTGAATTTGTGATAATGTGTGGCGTTTGCAGCTTACAACGAAATATCGAACAATCTAAACAATACTATATATCGAACATTCTCACATTTTATTTGAATTTGTGGTAATGTGTGGTGTTTGCAACTCACATCTAAATACTTGTAGGCGTAGGGGGCGGGGCACCATACATAATGTGATAAACACATTATACATATGAGACATGGTTTAGATTATGAAGATCTAGCTAGAGCTAGAAATGTAATGTGATTGAAATAAAAATAAAGTGGATTCAAAAAATCTAGTTCGAGTTCATATAGTACACATAGTTCATATGTAACTCGAGACTAATCATGTGGTGTGCTGTGAAGATAATACACAAACGATGGTTTAACTTGACAATAATGATGATTGTAGATCTTATTAAAATAGAGAAACAAATTCAAATGCTTTGACTTCACAACAATCATTACTGTAGATCTTATTCAAATAGAGAAACGAATTCAAATTTAGTTCATATTGAAGCGGTAGTATATACGTTTGGAATGCACTAAAACGTTCATTTGAGTAGTAGGTTGCATGCATTATACACGTAGCGAAATATTTTAATTGAACATAACATGAATTCAAAGTTTTG
This sequence comes from Aegilops tauschii subsp. strangulata, assembly GCF_002575655.3. Taxonomy (NCBI): domain Eukaryota; kingdom Viridiplantae; phylum Streptophyta; class Magnoliopsida; order Poales; family Poaceae; genus Aegilops; species Aegilops tauschii. Next base: position 76,647,606 of record NC_053041.3, read on the forward strand.
AATGACATTTGTAGTGCGCATTGATTTGGTACAGTACAGGTTAGGCTTGTCCGGAAATTTCAACCCGCGCCTTGTTAGCCCAAAATATTTAAGATATATCTTTGTCTCGTTGTGCTCCGACAACTCCCTCCATCTCAACCCGCGCCTTGCTATTCCGAAATTACAACGCGCGCGAAAACTCCCACCTCCTGTGAAATCCCGACACGCGAAATGCCCGTGGTACCCCTGAACCGAAAGAACCACCTCAAATCGGTGGGGGTACTTTCGTAACTTACCCCACATTTCGGACAAGCGCGTCTCTAAGCCATGGTTCCCCACTGCCATCCCATCCGCCCACCCATTCGTACACCGAGGCCACGAAAACCCGCGACGAAACCCCACACCCTGCTCCGTCCGCCACCCAGCCGGAGCCTCTTCCCCAACGACGTCGTCCACAGCAACACCTCGACGTCCGTCATCCACCGTACCGGATGAGGATCCGTCGTCGATCTCATCGTCCCGCCGGTTCAGCCACCCCGTCCTCCACCTCCAAGGAGCTGCCCCGATGTTCCCCTCGTCTTTCGCGCCACCTCCATTCCCACACCGCCGTCTTCACCTGCACCACCGGAAGAGCACCATCATCACCGTTTCCTCGGATGAAGCTGCGGCCTAATCGGCGCCACCAAAGAGGTTGTACACTAATCGCCGCATTTTCTTCTTGATTCGATCTCACGGTGCTGCCGGCGCTCGGTCCCGAGGCGACACGGCGCGGCTCCATCCACGGCGGCGTTGCCGGCCACTTCCTCCATGGCGTCGCTCCCTCGGCGGCGACGTCCACATCAGTAGGAGCTGCTGCTGCTTTAGCTCTCGCTCGCGCTGCTGCTCTGCTCTTGCTCTCGGTCCCCTGCCTGGTCTGCTCTTGCTATTGCTCTTGCTCGCGCTGCTGCTCTCGCTCTTGCTCTTGCTTGTGATGCTGCTCCGATTTAGCTACACTTCAGTCGACTGAATCAACTTTTGGGTCAGTCAATTTTCAGGGGGTGGGGGGCTCGCCGGGGTGAAGGAAGAACCAGCCGCAGCGGGGAGGGGGGCTCGCCGGAGAGGTACCCCACTATCTATCTTATGGTTCAGGATGGGGGCGGTGGTCGCCGGCGGTGGCGGGGCGTTGGCGGGGCGGTGGCGTGGGGATCGCCGGAGAAAAAGCTCGGCACGGGGGGGCCTAGAGGGATGGCCGGGGCGGCGGCGGACCGGCGGTGGGGAGTGTTCTTGGGGCGGGCGGGGCGGCGCACCGCCGGCCGCGGGCGGCGGGGGGCTGCTGTTTGGCCGGTGGTGGCTGGCGGCTCAGGGGGGTGGAGGTTGAAGATGAACCGCAGGCCCTTGATTTCGTATCCAACTGCTGCAAAATCGACTGACCAGAGATGAAAAAGTCAGTCGACCGACGTGTAGCCTCACCTTGCTAGTGCGTTCAGTTTCGACAGCAAAATTCAGTTTCGACAGTTAAGTTCAGTTTCGACAGTTAAGTTCAGTTTCGACAGTTAAGTTCAGAGATGAGAGGCTGATGTATTTTACATCTAGCACTTTGTGGTTATGTATTTTACATCATGTATTGGAGATGCTATTAGAATTCCACTCAGGTTAACGTTGTTCGTTGTCTCTCTTGTCCTGCTTCAGCCTCGACGTCGTACAACTCACCGGAGCTGCTCCAACGACGAAACCCTCCATCACAGTGGAGCAGTACCCCGGGCTCCATCTCCAGACGCCTAAGATCTTCTTCCCCTCCTCCGACAGCAAAGTCAGCTGGAGCATCCTCACCGGCCAACCCAATCACACTGAGATCGACATAGCTCCGCCAAAGAGGTTGTACACTTGTTGCATCTCTTTTTTACTCTACATGTTATATATATTGTCCACTGAGCACACGGATTTGTTCCTTTAGTGTCTCCTTGAAAGAAAAAACGTAGGAATTTTAATTTTCACTTGTCCTCCTTTTCAAATTCCTATTCATGAAGCACAAGACTAAGAGATAGTAGCATAATAGCATTATAACCGTACATTTTCTTGTGGTTTGACTTAATCTCACCATGCTTCTTTGCATCCTGTGATCTTCCAATTGTTGTGAATCAAACACCCAGATTGGCAGAAATCCTGTGTTTTTAAATTCTCTGTTTTGCACGTGCATTCCTATCCTATTCCTGTCTATTTCCTATCCCTGCATTGTTGGAACCCTCCAATTCAAACGAGCCCTTACAGAATTACTTCTCTTACAGATAGTTGTCAAAGAAAACCTTGCGTGGTTTGTCCCGCTCCTACTGCGCCGTCGTCCACCCCGGCTCAGCTGCTCCAACGACAGAAGGGTCCAGCACAGCAGGGATCCGCCCTCCAGACTGTCTTTCGCCGCCTCAGATCTTCTTCCCCGCCGCTGGCAGCCATGAAAACTGCATTACCATCATCAACCGAGCAGATGACCTCGAGGACTACACGGGTCCGCAAGAGAGGTCACACTCTTTCGTGTCTGCTTACGTTATGCATCGCTTAATATTACATGCTACTTTATCGTCCTGTTCACTGATTAGACTCTGAGTCAGCTCCAAACTAATGGTCAAACTTGAGTTTTTAAATGGTTGTGGGGTACATATCGGGGCCGCTATCAATAGTATCTATCTACTATCTGGTTAATCTCCGGTGTCTACTATGAGTTTCATGTTGGGTGGGAAACAAACAGTAAAGAAGCCATTATCTGTATTTTTTAACTGAAGCCATTATCTGCCTGCTATTATTGGTTTTGGGTCTATCCACAGGTTGCTACCATCACTCTGGATTTCTGCATGCACTCCTTACATAATCTCACTATGTTTTATTCCTATGCATGACAGTTATTGTAAACAATGGAACTGAACATGTAGAGCAAAAGAGACGAGCCTTGCGTGGCAATAAAATTTCATGCAGACGTCGCTCCATGGTAGGCGCAAAGGCAGCCCCCCCTCCACGCATTTCGGATTGTAATCGAGAGGAAGATATCTGTTCTGAGGGGGATTCAGAAGGAGAAGACAACTCCTATTTACCCCCTGAGGTCTTCGCTCTAACTTGGCATGCCGATGTTGGTTATATCATGCATATGGTGCCTTGCATTGCTTACTTTATACATCAAATATGTCATCTGCTTAGTTTAGACATCCTTTGTGCGAATGCCATCTGTTTAGTTTATTCATCGTTTATGTGAATTATGCAACGCCATCTTGTTTAGCCAGGCATCATATATGTGAATTTTGCAATGCCATCCTGCTTAGGCAGTCATCTTATATTTAAATTATATCAGGCCATCCTTTTTTTTTGTTACATATTACATTTGTCAACAATGTTAGTACATTCAACTGCTCTTCGTGTGCATCAGCCATTTGACACGGTGATGGCAAATTCTGGAGTGAAAACAAGGTCTTCAGAGCAGACTATGCTATCTGACGAAGCGCATATCTCGCTGGTTACGGATAGCTCCTCAGAGGAGGATTCAGAGACAGATGACCAGTCCTATTCCCCCCCCGAGGTGTATGCTCTAACTTGGCAGGGTTATGTTGCTCATATCGTGCGTATGGTGTCTCGCATTGCTATGCCATTTGATTAGTTTAGACATGCTTTGTGTGAATGCCACCTGTTCAGTGTCTAATTACCATATATGTGAATTATGCATTGCCATCTTGTTGCAAGACATTATATATGTGAATTATACAATGCTATCTTGTTGCAAAGGCATTATATATGTGAATTATGCAATGCCATGCTGTTTAGCCAATCATCATGTATGTGAATTATATCATGCTATCATTTTTTTGTATTACGTGTTCCATTTGTCGACAACGTTTGTATATTCAACTACTCTTCCTGCGCATCAGCCATTTGAAGCGGTGATGGAAGTATCTGGAGTGAAAATAAGGTATTCAGAGCAGACAATGCTACCTGCTGAAGCAGACATCTTGCTGGTTACAGAGAGCTCCTCAGAGGAGGATTCAGAGACTGATGACCAGTCCTATTTCCCCCCTGAGGTCTATGCTCAAACTTGGCAGGGTTATAGTACCCATGTCATGCATGTTGTCTTGCATTGCTTAGTTTTTACATCATATATGGATTGCCATCTGCTTACTTGCTTACTATATAAATCATATATTTGAATTATATCATGCCATCATGTTTACATAGTACATACACATCATCTATCTGAATTATGGCATGGCAACCCATTTAATAAAGACATCATATAGTTATATCATCTCATCCTGTTTAGTGTTTACAGTCATCATATTTTGAATTATGGCATTCTATCCGTGAATGTATGTGAATTATGGCATGCCAACCTATTTAATAAACACATTATATAGTTATGTCATGTCATCCTATTTACATAGTCTCATATTTTGAACTATGTCTTTCCATCTTTTTTAGTTAGCCATCATAATGTGAAATTGTGTCATGCTATCCTGTTTAGTTAGCCATCATATATGTGAAATTGTGTCATGCTATCCTGTTTGGTTAGACAACATAAATATGAATTATTTCATGCCCTCTTTTATTCCCCACTATCCATTGCACCTGTCTATCATACATTGTCTATACTTTCAATTACTTTTCTTGTTTATCAGCCATTTGAATTGGAGAGCGTGATGGCAGTATCTAAGGGAGTAACAACACGGTCTTCAGAAAAGATAGTGCTACCAGTTGATGCAGATAGAACCACGGTTGTACTTGCCCAAGGACCAGATCCACCACACATAACCCAGACTCTCGCAGATTGTACCCCTACCCAGTTGGACAGAGAACCAGCTACACCCCTTCTAACCCCAACCCCGGCAGAGAGTAACCCAGTTCGAGTTGACACAGCACCGTCTCCACCAAAGAGCACCCAAACACGAGCAGTTAGTAAGGGAACTGCAGTGCCCAAAGCACGAGGACCACCACTCCGAATCCCAACTCAACGCTTAAAGGAGAAGAAGATTTGTTCTCAGGTCAGGTTCTGTAGCTATGGTTCATACTCCTTTGCTCTTGCATTACTGTATTTACTCATACCAACTATTTTCAATTTTGAAGGATGGAATTGAAACTCCAATGGCGCAACAAGTATGTTTTAAACCTGTTTCTTTAACTGGTTTGCTGTTGTAACCTGCTCTATGTTGATTTCAGTTTCAATTGAATAAACAGTTATGTTCTCATGTCATGCACATTACAAGTGTTGTTATTGCTCTATAGTTACCCACACTTATATTCTGTCTATTCTGCTTTGTCTTGAACAAATATCATTTGAACTGTGTCTCTATCTTGATTTGGCAACAAAAACTAGAATGATATAGACCAGAAAGTGACCATGGTACATAGATATATGTTTGTTTCATGCTGTTATCCTGTCCACTTTACTATTGAACTCATTTACCAAAATGAGTTTCATATACAACATGGTAAACATGTGATGTGTCTGCTTGTTTCTCTTTTAGAATGTGGACAAAATATTGGAGAACAGTACCGCGTTATCCAATGGTAAAGGAAGTAATGCAGATAAGGTTCAAGATAGTGAGACATCCCTGTTGGTCTCCAAGAAAGCTGATAAAAACTATCTTGACGACAGTGAGGGAACCCAAAAGTCCTGTCTTGATGTAGTGTTCGAGTTACTGGCCACTACTGCTGGCACAAGCTCTTCGAACTCGCTGCCTGAATCAGTTCGTCTTCTTGAGTCTCAACTTCAAGTTGAAAGACATCGATCAGATGTGCTGCGACAGGAAGCTGAAGGACTGAGGAAAGTCCCTGCAGAATTCAGATGCATATTTTCTGGTGCAACAGCAAGCGCTGGAGGATTTAAGCGCCAAACAAGAGAAAGTTAATAAGCTTGCTAAGCATCTTGCCAGCATTATGGGTACCCAGGATATTGTTTCTTGAGATCTTCTGAAGTGGTTTCAGTTCTGGATTTGTTTTGCTGCGGCGTTTATTTGCGCTGGTCGCCAACTTTGACAACCAGTGTATATGATATGCTGCTTTGTTCCCTATATTTGCACTGGTGGCGAACTTTGATGCCCAGTGGATGTAATATGTGTAATAGCCGTGATAGCCTAGCGTTAGTTGCTTGCTTATTTATTTCCTTGTTGTCTTGTTTATATGTTTGCTTGTAGTCATTGCAGTTCTTTTTCCGCGGTTAGCTAGTGACTGCAATAACCTATTTTTTAAAACTAGCCCACAATAACCATGGGCTAATATTTACTGTAGTGACACTGGGCCTCCTACTGGCCATAGAAACAGTGGGCCTTCTACGGGCCGTAGAAACAATGGGCCTTCTACGGTCCGTAGAAACAATGGGCCTTCCGCGGGCCATACCATCAATGGGCCTTATACGGGCCGTATGATCGATTGGCCAAACATGGGCCAAACAGACCGCATTATGGCCGTAAACGGGCTAGAGTTGGAATCGTCCGTTCATGGGCCGACCATAACGGGCCATCGTTAATAGGCCGTATTTGATGACGCTATGAAAATGGCCCAACGTATTAACGGACCACAAACGGGCCGACTGTAACCACGGGCTGAATTTGGCCCACAAGCAGAAAATGACAGTAACGGGCCGTAAGTAAACGAATGCTGGAAATGAGCCCAAGAATAAATGGGCTCTGAGAAGGCCGAAAGATAACATGGGCTGGAAACAGCCCAACGGAATAACGGGCCGTTAATGGGTATAAAGTGATACACTATCCATTACGGGCCAGTTTCACCACGGGCCGTTAATGGGTGTAAAGTGATACACTGTTTATTACGGGCCAGTTTCACCACGGGCCGCTAATGGGCCAAGAGTTATAAAGGGCCTCATATGGGCCGAAAGACGTCATGGGCTATACATGGGCCAGAAGTGAAAACGGGCTAGAATCATATTGGATGGCCCAGATGACGCTACTGGGCCTAATTCGGATAGGGCGTAACGGGCCTTGGTTTAGCGGGCTATAAATGGGCTATATGCGAACAGGCCGTTAACAGGCTTTCCATGGGCCGGCCCGCCAGCTTTTGACCAAGTCAAACGGGCCGGCCTTTTCACAGTAATGGGCCATTGTTGGGCCGTGCCACGTGTCGACGTATCATAGGCGCCTTCTGTCCAGTGAGTGGATGACATCTGTCCCAACGATGAGCCGACACGTGTTTCCTCTAGCCAATGATGATTTTACACGTGGAAAATCCCCATTGGTCGGGGCTGTTAACGGGTTATCGGATCCAAAATCCGACCCGATAGCTTAACGGCGTTCCGTTACGGTGGATGCCACGTGTCGGTCACCCTCGACGAAAGCACTTCTGTGACGCGCGATTTATCGTCATGGAAGTGGACACTTCCGTGATGATAATTTTGGTAATGTCATGGAACACTTCTACGACAGCACAGGTATGACTATCTTGATTCTGTCATAAATTTGTCATGGATGTACATGCATGATGGAAAACGCGACCTACTGTGATAAACACGTATCATCAAGAAAGTGTATTTTTTTGTAGTGTGTGTGGTGTATGCTTTTGTTGGGGGAAGCATGTAATAATTTTTAGATCTTTTTTATTCAGTACTTCTTCTCAAGTACTCGTACTACATGAGACAGTGATGCATGTATGATATTCATATGCCGATATGCGAGACAATGATCTTCCTTATGTTTAGCTATAACATGTTGTGGTGTCTAAAAGTCAAATTTATGTTCATATGGGTAACAAAATGATAAAAATAGCGCAATATCATTTAATCTGAACAACAGTATAGTCCAAAGGCATTACAGACTTTTCACTGATCATACCACACAGAAGCTGAAAAAACAGGCACTGAAAAGAACTCGCTAGCCGATTATCTGGAGCTTATTTTCACACGAGCTTATTTCCACATCATACCTCAAAAGAATTGGCCCTTCAGTCTTGCCTGTAGCTTTGTTCCTGCACTGTAGCTGCTGGGCCGGCCCATTCCATCCCTTTTTATCATTCGGGTTCGATGAGTTTCATTCGCTAGTTTAGTTCGTGGTTTTCTTTTGTTTTCTTTTTATGCGTGGGTTTCATCTCTAGTTCGGCCTATTTTTTTAATTTTCTTCGTTATTTTATTTCTTCATGGGTTTTCTTGTTTTCGATTGTCCTTGATTTTTCTTCGTTTGCACTATTTTTCTCTTGTTTTCTACTATTCTATTCTCTTTGATTTTCTTTTGTCTCTTTCTTTGTGTTTTATATCTTTTCTATTTTCTATATTCTTTTTGTTCTTCATTTCTTTCTTAGTTTTCTTCGTTTGTCTTCTGTTTTTTTCTTTGTTTTCTCATGGGTTTTCATGGTTTTATTTATTTCGGAGTTGTTTCTTTTGTTCCTTTCTTCCATCCTTTGGGTTTCACTATTTTTCTTCAAGACATTTATGTGTTTGAGGTATATACGAGGAATATTATTTTGTACATGTTTAATATTTTTGAAATAAGTTACTAACACTTCAAAAATTTATATTTGATGACTATTCTGTCATACACAATTTACGTTTTGGTATATGTAGAAACATTTTAAATACATGTTTAACATTTTAAAATATATGATTACATTTTTTTAAGTTCAAAATTTTAAATACATAGTTTACATGTTTTAATACATCAAGAATATTTTTCATATATGTTTAACATTTATTAAATAGATTATTTTTTAATATATATTTGTGTTTAATGAGTACATGTTTCAAACATATTGCCCATTTTTTTGATTCATCAAGAACATTTTTATGCACATTGAACATTTCTGAATTATATGATAAACTTTTTTTGTACATAACCAACATTGTTAAAAGTGTGATTTTTTAAATACACGTTCGACGTCTTTGTTATACATCAGCAACTTTTTTTCGTATATGTTTTCCATTTTTGAAACAAATGATTACCATTTTGGGAAGACATATATTTTGAATGTCTACTTATTTTCATACATATTATCATTTTTGTATATATTAGGAACCTATTCTATTTACATGTTTAAAATTTTCCAAAAAAATGATTATGATGTTTTTTTTATTTTCCATACTCATTGTACAAATTTGTATGCATATTTTGTATATGTTGGAAACATTTTTTATATGCATTTAACTTTTTTCAAATGCATGATTAAAATGTTGCAGAATTATATGTAATGTATATTTTTGTAATACATATGTTTAGACAAAAGTAAGAAAAATATAAAGAAAACAAAGAAAAAGAAGGTGAAAAAAACTTTTAAGAAATGAGGCAGTGCACTCCTGCGTGGCCGGGCCGGCCCAGTATAGCGCTCGCTTCTTGTGAGCCTACCATTGAACTCTAGTCGATCCAGGTATATAGGCGCGGGAGCTCCTAACGGGCGAGCTCCTGTTCGGCGCCTTATGCGCCCGAACAACTACAAAAAAGGATATGTGCGGGGAGTCGGAGTTGAACTCAGCACCTCACCCTTCGCATATCAGTGCATGAACGGCTGCACCATCAGACGACTTGTGTTCATAGACTTCGTTTGCTTTCTTTTATCCGTTCTCTAGCTCGCAAAGCCCCTGGTGTGGGGAAGCGTCCAAACCATTTTTTTCTTCTGTTTTTCTCTTTTTCTGTAACGGTTTTATTTGCTTTTTTCCTTTCCCTTTTTCCTAAATACGTGAACTTTTCTAAAAAAAATCAAAGGAAAACATTAAAAAAAGAAATGAACTTTTTTAAAATTTTAAAAAAGTTCATTGGTTTTTTAAGTTCATCAAAATTGAAGAAAATTCATCGAATCTGAAAAAAAGTTCATCGAATTTTAGCAAAGTTCATCATAATTGAAAAAAGTTCATCGAAATATAATAGAAGTTCATCGAATTTGAGAAAAGTTCAACATAATTCGAAAAAGTTCACCAAATCTGGAAAATAGTTCATCGATTTTTTTGAAAAAAGTTCATCGAATTCGAAAAAAGTACATCAAATTCAAAAAGAAACAACAAATTTGAAAAAAGTTCATTGACTTAAAAATGAGTTCCTCGAATTTGAAAAAAGTTCATCGTGTTTGCAAAAAAGTTCACCGAATTAGAAAAAAGTTCACTAAATTTGAAAAAAGTTCATCGAACTTGAAAGATAGTTCATCAAATTTTGGAAAAAGGTCATCGAAGTTGGAAAAAAGTTCATGAAATCCGGTGAACATTACGAATTAGAAAAAGGAAAGAAAGAAAAAGAAAATAAGTAATAAAAAGGAAAGAAGGAACAAAAGACGTAAGAAAATGTACTTGATCGCAAAACGTTGAGTGGCAGGGTGGTTATCATGTGGCACGCTGAACCGCTATGGCGTGTGTTCGAGTCCTCCCACGTACGTCTTTTTTGCATCAGTTTAGAAAGAAAGCAGGGAATTTGGGCCTGCCCGCGTCGCGAGGGGGATGGGGGGGGGGGGGGGGTTATGCGCCCTGTACGATTAACACTGTATTCGGCGCTAAGGGCGCCGAATAGGAACCAGCCGCCTTTAGTGCCGGGTTGCCAGTTCGGGCGCCCACGCGGCTGTGAACTGGGCCGGCCCAGGTTGCCTCGTTCGCCCCCCTCGATCGCCTCGTTCGCTGCCGCGACTATTTATCGCATTCAGTGACACCTACGATTTGTCTCGCTGAAGCGTTAAGAGATATCGGGCCGACCCAGTTATGCGCTACAGTTAAAATAAATAGAGAATGAAAAGAGGGAGGTGCGGGGATCAAACCCTGGTCTACTAGGTAGTATGTTGCGCTGCTAGCCACCACGAAGTCCAGTTCGTGTTCAGCTCTGGGAGCAAGATGTACTTACGGCTTGAGGCGGGGTTTCCACTGGTGCTCCTGATTTCTTTTTTATTTTTATTTTTTATTCTCCATTTTTATATACATGTTAAACATTTCTCCATTTTGTTTCATTTTTTCATTTTTCATTTTTTCATTTTCTTTTTATTCTACATTTTTATATATGTGGTAAACATTTCTCCAAATACGTATTCAACATCTTTGAAATACCTGTTCAACATTTTTAAAATATTTGTTCAACTTTTTTATATACATGCTCAACATTTTTTTCAAATACTTTTTCAAGATTGTTTGTTCAACATTTTTCAAATACTTGTTAAATTTTTTGAAATAATTTTTCAACATTGTTTTATACCTGATCAACATTTTTTCAATTACTTTGTTCAAAATCTTTTCAAATATTTGTTCTACATTTTTTTCAAATACTTGTTCAACACTTTTCAAATTATCGTTTAACATTTTTAAATACTTTTTCAACATTTTTCATATACCCTTTCGACAGTTTTAGTACTTATTCAACATTTTTCAAATACGTGTTTAACATTTTTAAAAACTTGTTCAACATTTTTTAAAATTCTTGTTCAACATTTTTCCAAATTTGTTTTTGGGATTTTTTTTAATATATGTATTTAGAAAATTTTAAAGTATAAACGAAAGTAAGAAAGAAAGCAAAAAAAAAGAGAAAAAACGTGAAAAATCTAAATAGGAAACAACAGTGGCTTACCTGCGCATGTGGGCCGGTCCATATGCTCGCTTGCTTCAGCGAGTCGGAACCCGCGATTTGCTGAACGCGTGAAATAGCGCTGCCCCTCTTTCGCTCCCTTCGATCACAGTTGACCGGTAGACAGTTGGCCAGTTGACCGGTTAACCGTTGACTTTTGTCAATTTTTTAATAAAATATTGAATTCAGATAAATGTGCGTGAAATTTGAAAGAAGACCAAAAACTTTAAAAAGTTCACGAATTTGAAAAAAGTTCATTGTCTTTGAAAAAAGTTCGTCAAATATGAAGAAGAATTCATAGGTTTTGAAAAAAAAGTCCATCAATTTTGGAAAAAAAGTCATCAAAATAGAAAAAAGAGTTCGACGTTTCTGAAAAAGTTCATCGAATTTGGAAAAGAGTTCATCAATTTTGAAAAACAGTTTGTCGATATTGAAAAAAGTTCATCGAATTTGAAAAATACTAATTAATTTTTTAAAAAGTTCATTGATTTTAAAAATAGGAAATTGATTTTGAAAAAATAATTCATCAAATTTGAAAAAAAGTTCATCGAGATTGAAATTTTTTCATCATTTTCATAAAAAGTTGAATTTGAAAAAAAATCATTGAATTTGTAAAAAGTTCACACATTTAAGAAAAAAAGAAAGAAAAGGAAACACGAAAAGAAAATGAAAAAAAATAAGAAAAAGAAGAGGAAGAAAAACACCCAGAAATCAGGGAACCTGTTAAAAACTTGTTTGGGAAGCTTCCCAAAACCAGGGGCTCTTGCTACCTGAAGGAATAAAGGAAAGGAACGAAGTTTATAGTCACTAGTGCTTCGTTGTCCTGGTGGTCGTTGCCCTGTCTCTCAACGAGAGATCCCGAGTTTGAAACGAGGCTTGCACACGCCCTTTTTCCTGCAGTTTTGAAAAAGAAATAAACAGGCCGGTCCAGCGCGGCGCGGGGGTATGCGCCCATTTGCACAAATTGAAGAAACGGCCGCAGCGGGTGCTGTTTAGGATTTTCCGTGCTGAGAGGAGCCGCAGTGTGCACCCCTTTATTTTTTTAAAATTCCGACAATTTTCACATTATTTTTCTTGTCTGTGCTTTTTTCTGTTCTACATAATTTGGGATTACGAAAAATTCCGAAATCTTAAAAATTTGCATTTGCAATTTTTTTTCAAGAAATCATAAAACGTTTGTGGATTGATTTTTTTTCGTGATTTTACAAAAAGTGTTGGAATATTCAAAAAATGTTCACAATTTATAAAAATTAGATTCGGAAAATAAAAAAAATCGCAAATTCAAAAATTAGTTCGTGATTTTGGAAAAAAACTGTTCATGTATTCAAAGATGTTACGAAGTAGGAAAAATGTTTGCAAATTCAATGTTTGTTCATGAATGTGTAAAACAATTCTTCACCACAATTGTTTTTCATGCATTTAAAAAAAATGATCACCACAAAAAAGTTCTTGAATTACACCCCCCCTCCCCCCCGCGAGTTTCCGAAAAATGTTCTGCCATTCAAAAAAAAAATCTTCAATTCAAAAAAATGTCCACGCATTCCGGAAAACATGTTCACCTTTTTAAAGAAATGTTTGCGAAGTTTTAAAAAAGAATCATCAGGTCAAAAAATATTGGGGAATTTAGGAAAAATGTTCATGAATTCGAAACACAATTTTAAAAAATGTTCACAAGTTGAAAAATGTTATGATTTTCAAAAATTCTTCATGATTTGGGAAAATATGTTCACAAATGGGAAAGATGTCGCAAAAAAGGAAAAGAAAAGGAAATAAATAAATAAAAGAAAGACAAAGAAAAGGTAAGAAATAGAACATTAAGAAAAACGGAAAATATGAAAAAGGAAAAAGGAAAAAAAAGCCGGAAGAAAAAACGAAAAAGCGGTTTTGGGTAAATGGGCCGATCTCAAAAGGAACTGGGGGTACGGCCAGCTCGCTATTTGGTGACCTACAAATAGGGAGTGGCGGGCGCACCCATACATGAAATCACTAATTAAAGAGTTCTCCTTTCAAAGCTCACTCCCACCTCCTAAGATTGCGACAAGTGGCGCACTGCATGCGCGTCAACTGTCGCAACCTGTGAGTTTTTCTTTTTCTCGTACATGCTTTTATTCAGAATGTTTATCTGTTGAATTGTGCGTTCTTTCACCATCGGATTCCTCACGTGGAGATCTTTGAAATTAGATCCCATATCGATAGGTTTTGACAAACTTTTTTTAACAAAAAAAACTGGATAAGAAAACCCGAACAAAAAAACCGAACGGGCAGCACGTTTTTTGTCCTTTTTCGAAAGAGACATGACCGTGCCCCTCGCGAAAGCACAACCGTGCCTCTCGCGAAAGCAAAACCGTGCCTCTCGCTGAAGGAAAATAAAACAGAAAACATATTATTTTTTCTGTTTCCGAGAGGCTGTGCTCCCGTGAAAGCACAACCATGCCTTTCGCAGAAACAAAACCGTGTCTCTGACGGAAGTTTTTTTTAAGAAAATACCTTTTTTCCGTTTCCGAGAGGCACGACCGTGCTTCTCGTGAAGCACAACCGTATCTCTCGCCGAAGAAAAACCGTGCCTCTGGCGGAAGAAGAAAAAAAACCCAGAAAACATGTTTTTTTTCTTTTCCGAGAAGCACAGCCATGGCCTCCCGCGAAAGCTCAACCGTGCTTCTCGCGGAAGTAAAACCGTGTCTCTCGCGGAAGAAAAAAAACAGAAAACACGTTTTCTTGTTTCTGAGAGGCACGGCCTCGCGAAAACACAACCGTGCCTCTCGTGGAAGAAAAAACATGTTTTTCGCGCAACTATTTTTTGCCCAAAAGCTACGGAAGACCGGTGGAAAACAAATAAAATAAAAAAACTGCATAAAAACCGTTTATAAAGCCGAAAAAACGCGTGTAGAAAAAAAAATCCGGAGGGAACGCCCAGAGTGCGACACGTGGCGGCGGCTAAGAACACGCCAAGTGGCCAGCGCTCTGCCACCCCCAAGCCAAATGGCAGTTGGGAGGCTTCCGAAGAAGCGCTCGTCAACTAGTTGCTCCCGCCCGTACAAGTCAACATTTCTTCTTCTTTACTAGTAGAACGCCCATGCATTGCCACGGGGTTTTTCCTTTCCTGATTTTCCATATATAAATATAATGCATATAGCTCACGCAGGTGGAAGCCCACAGTAGTACCCATCCAAATAATAAATATATAACTCACTACCCAAATTTCACATGTATATAAAAAATTGAATTCCAAATTGTGTAATCATCCTTGCTTTCTCTTTGCTTGCTTTTATTTGGATTCCAGGTATTCAGAGTAGTGCCATGCATGTACCACACCTTCATACAGAAACCTCACATCACTTACAAATATCCTTTTGCGATTTATTAGATCGTCGAGCCACCTAGCATAGTTGTCTTGTGTAGTACGATCATGTAGACCTTTATCCCGTTTAGCATGAAGCGTATTGTGACCTCAGTTGTGCAATTGGTTATCTGAACTTCATTGATGTTATTGATTATATATTCATGAATTAGTTTGTTGTGGATGCCTTTAAAAGAAAGAGGGTTCTGCCCCATTTTGTTTTTTTCTAGACTTGTAGAAATAAGCTAGTGTGGTAGCATCACGAACCCGGTTTGGCATACATCAAGGGTGTTGCATGTGAATTTCACTAGAAATGTTCAAAAGATAAAGGAACGAATAACGTTTTTTTACTTCAAAGCAACAACCCCACGATCCTTTATTCAATGTGAAACAGAAAATATATTCAAAAGAGGAGGTAGGCGAGTCTACCTACTTACCTAATGCCTAACAATTAATGGAGACTATTAATCAAGTCCAATAGTTTCGGTCTGTTAGAATCCTTTAACTTTATGTGCGAGAAGAGGGATATCATGTACACATTTACGTCGCCAAGAGTTAAAAGGAGGCTTCTCTCCCCTAAAAATTCCCACTCCTCGTAGTCTGGATATAGTGTAGGGAATGAATAAGTTACGATGCAAATAATATAGGAAGAACTGCTTAGGATGTAATTGTTGGTAAAGTTGGTAGAAGATTGAAATAAATCCATGAATTGTCTATGAAGCCTTGGTAGATCACAAGAATTTTATCCAAAGTCGAGGCGGTAATTAATAGTCTTCTTTTTTACTTGCTATTTCTGTGTTGTACAGATACTTATTTTGCAATGTACTTGATTACAATGCTGAGATGAACATATTTGTTTTAATGATCACTGTTGGCATTTGAAAACCTTTTTTGCTTGTGCATTTAATGTATTATGTATTGTTTTTTTTATTGGACATGAATGACAGTCAGAACAAATAGAGAGCAAACTTAAGGGTCAACATTACATGATTTGATTAGTCGCACAAATTACAGATCGATGCTACTTGTAGCGAGAGCTACTCAGCATGACCGACAAGCTCCTTAATTGAAGATCTAGCATGTAACTTATTTAACATGGCCATTAATAGCAACACTACTCTAAATGGGAGACTGTGCGACGTCAATATATATGGAATTTTGGAAGCTCCCAAGATGCTTCATTAATTGTGTATCCGTAACTGAAACACATGGGTTCATGTCGACATGTAACTTTATACACATAGCAAAGTAGGGAATGCAGCATATATCATTATGAATTGGTTTTTCTAACCTGTAAGATAGTAAAAATCCTAAAAAGAGTTGGTGCAGGACCTCACACCTACAACTTTGAGTTTCAAACTAGATCCGAATATAGTTCAAATTTATGCCCATTAAACAGTTCAAGGTGGTTAGCACTTTCTTGTTACGGGGAAAGTGAATGGCTGCTGGCCACATATTCCCTTGTCTACACTTTTTGTTTGTTTGCTTGTCTGAGTGTGTTTAAATATGATCCTACGCAAGAAAATTACCTTCATTGGTGAAAACACCACCACCCGACAAAGAAGATGCCCTACAAATTTATCAACCATCACTTAATTTACTATTTCACTACTGGAATCTGGTAATTTGCCGTCTGCCAGCGGACTGCCGTCCGCTTCCACAAAGAATGGGCAGATGGCAAAAAGTCTATTTGTCGTCCGCTTTTTCATTGCCGTCAACTGGCTGACGGCAAAGAGCTAGAAGGCAGACGGCAAAGGGCCAGGTGGGCCCCACAGGGCATCGCGTGGCTAGGTCAGCTTCTTTGCCGTCTGCCTTCTGGACCTTTGCCGTCCGCAAAGAAATGGCCCAGGCTAACGGCCGTCTCCCCCCTCCTATGCTCGCTCTCTGTCTCTCCGGCCCCACCCCCTCTCTGTCCCCTCTCTCCCAACTCAACCGCGCCCACGCCCCCAACTCAACCGCGCCCGCGCCCGCAACGCCGCCGTCGAACACCGCCGCCGCCCGGACGCTGCCGCCACCCCACCCCGCCGCCCCGGAGCCCTGCAGCCCCATCGCCACCACCGCCCGGCGCCCCCTCCGCCTGGCCAGCGCCGTCCCGCCGCCGGCTCCCACGCTGCCGCCGCCCCACCCCGCTGCAGCACCACCCCGCCGCCTCGGAGCCCTGCGGCCTCGTTGCCACCACCTCCCGGCGCCCCCTTCGCCCGGCCAGCACCACCCCGCCGCCCCGAAGCCCTGCGGCCCCGTCGCCACCACCGCCTGGCGCCCCCTCCGCCCGTCCAGCGCCCCTCCGCCGCCGAGCAACCCCGCCGCCCGGCGCCCCTGGGCCTGCCGCAGGTGAGCCCCGGCCGCACCCCTCTTCTCCTCTTTTTTTGTTTTTAGTTTATATTACTTTTAGTTTTGTTTTAGATTTAGTTGAGTTTAGATTACTGTTAGTTTGGTTCTTAATTTAGTTTAGTTTAGATTACTTTTAGTTTGGTCTTAGGTTTAGTTTAGTTTTAGGTTTATGTTTAGTCATGAAAAAACTAAGAATAATTAGAAGAAGAGGAGGAGAAGAAGAATAGCTAGGTTTAGGTGTAGTTTTTTCCTGTTTTGTTTTAGGTTGATTAGTGCTAGGTTTAAGAAGAGGAAAAAGGAGAAGAAGAAGAAGAAGAAGAGGAGGAGGAGGAGGAGGAGAAGAAAGAAGAAGATAAAGAAGAAGAAGAAGAAGAAAGAGAAGAGGAGGAGAAGAAGAAGAAGAAGAAGAAGAAGAAGAAGAAGAAGAAGAAGAAGAAGAAGAAGAAGAAGAAAGAGGAGAGGAGGAGAAGAAGAAAGAAGAAGAAGAAGAAGAAGAAGAAGAAAGAGGAGAGGAGGAGAAGAAGAAAGAAGAAGAAGAAGAAGAAGAAGAAGAAGAAGAAGAAGAAGAAAGAGGAGAGGAGGAGAAGAAGAAGAAGATAAGAAGAAAAGGAAAAAAGAGACCCCGACCCCCGACACCCGACACCTCGACACCTCGGCACGACACCCCGACCCCGACCCCCGACACCCTGACACCACACCCCGACCCCGACCCCGACCAACCGACACCCTGACACCACACCCGACCCCAACACCTCGGCACGACACCCCGACACCCGACACCCCGACACCTCGGCACGACACCCCGATCCCGACCCCCGACACCCCGACACCCTGACACCACACCCCGACCCCATATATATTTGTGTTGATCGGGTGTATTTTTATTATGATACACTTAAATTATATACATATTATTATGTTCATGCCAGGTATCCAATTTTTTTATGTTGTACTAATTTCGTTTACTTTTTGTCATTGCAGGTGTTGACAGGATGGTGGGCAAGGGTCCAGAGCGCCCCGATCCTCCTGCGAGCGTTACTGGGAGGGGTGGTTCCATTATTCCAGCCCAGCCCCTCCGGAGAGCGCTGCTAGACAGTATGTAGACAACTGCGGCGGGCGCTTCTTCTTCGGCTGGGAGAGGTCGGGGGAGGACGAAGAAGCCTGCTAGAGGTGGACGTGGCAGCGGGAGAGGTAGGAAGACTGTTACGCCTTCCTCGCCGCCACCCTCAGCTGATTCACCCGACCACAGGAGTGCTCCGTCTGACGTGGACCTGTCTCGGACTCCAGTCCATGAGCCTCCGGTCGCTGATCCTTCCCCCGACCAGACTCGGGTCGCCGATCCTTTGCCCCACGTGAGTCCGGTCCCAGAGTCTTTGTCTCAGAAGACTCCGGTCACGGGTGAGGGAGTCCTGGATTAGGGGGTCCTCGGACAGCCGGACTATATCCTTTGGCTAGACTGTTGGACTATGAAGATACAAGATTGAAGACTTCGTCCCGTGTCCGGATGGGACTCTCCTTTGCGTGGAAGGCAAGCTTGGCAATTCGGATATGTAGATCTCCTCCCTTGTAACCGACTCTGTGTAACCCTAGCCCCCTCCGGTGTCTATATAAATCGGAGGGTTTAGTCCGTAGAACAACAATCATACCATAGGCTAGCTTCTAGGGTTTAGCCTCTACGATCTCGTGGTAGATAAACTCTTGTAATACTCATATCATCAAGATCAATCAAGCAGGAAGTAGGGTATTACCTCCATCGTGAGGGCCCGAACCTGGGTAAACATCGTGTCCCTCGCCTCCTGTTACCATCCGCCTTAGACGCACAGTTCGGGACCCCCTACCCAAGATCCGCCGGTTTTGACACCGACATTGGTGCTTTCATTGAGAGTTCCACTGTGCCGTCACCACAAGGCTTGATGGCTCCTTCGATCATCGGCAACGATGCAATCCAGCGTGAGGTTTTCCTCCCCGGCCAGATCTTCGTATTCGGCGACTTCGTACTGCGGGCCAACTCGCTTGGCCATCTGGAGCAGATCGAGAGCTACGCCCCTAGCCGTCAGGTCAGGTTTGGAAATTTAAACTACACTGCCGACATCCGCGGAGACTTGATCTTTGATGGATTCAAGCCCATATCAGGTGCGCCGCACAGTCACGACGAGCACGACTTAGCTCTGCTGTCGGACGGTGTTCGGGAGATCACACCTGTGGCTACTCCGGCCCTAGATCCGGAGTCTATTGCGCCGTCCGAGGACGGGTGGATGGACCCCGCCTCAGAGGCCACACACTCAGTGGCGATAGAGCTGAATACTGATTTCACCTCCTATGAGACCTGTGTCGCCGGATCCTCGGATTCGTCCCCGGCCACAGGCCCCGAACCGCCTGCGTCCATGCCTATCGAATCTGATTGGGCGCCGATCATGGAGTTTACCTCCGCGGATATCTTTCAGCACTCGCCTTTTGGCGATGTGCTAAATTCATTAAGGTCTCTCTCCTTGTCAGGAGGCCCATTGGCCGAACTATGTCCGGCTCGAGTGGGAGGCGGACGACGAAGAAATTCGTTCCCCACCCACCACCCACTTAATAGCCACTATCGATGACTTAACAAACATGCTCGATTTCGACTCCAAAGACATCGACGGTAGGGACGACGATGCAGGAGAAGAACAGGAACCACCGCCCACAGGGCGCTGGACAGCCACTTCATCACACGATATATATATGGTGGATACACCCAAAGAAAACAATAACGAGGAACGGAAGGATGCAGCGAGGGATAGTTCCCTCGAGAAGCAGCCAAAACGACTGCGTAGGCGCCGCTTCAAATCCCACCTCGGCAAAAACAGCGATAACAGCGCAAGAAAAAATAATACCCCGGTCGACTCTAGAGGAAAGAACGACCACACGGACCCAGCGACAGAGCAGGATGAACCAGCGGACGGCGAACATAGTACGGAGCCGCTGTCCGATCACGGCGATGCCGAGGATAAAGCTCATCAACCTCTCTCCGGAGAGGAAAACAGTCCGGGCGACGATGGACACATCATCCCAGAGAGGCACTTGGAACAAGAGAACCTCCATAGAAGGCTTATTGCCACCGCGAGGAGTCTGAAGAAGCAGAAGCAAAGGCTTAAGGCCGCGCAGAATATGCTCAATAGTAGATGGAACAAAGTGCTCGACACTGAAGAAAAGTATGGTGGCAGTTGCCACACAAAGAGCTGTCCAAAGCGCAAGCTGTTGCCTGAATTCGATGATGAGGCCTTAGAGCCTACACAGCCAAAAAACAAAACGGCCGACCGGACGGATCGACCACCTCGTGGCCGCGATAGGGCGGCTAACGAGGCCGCACATAAGTCAGCACACGATTCACGTGAGGACTTGCATCAAAAAGCCGGCGTGACCAGATCCATCTACGGATCTAGGAAGCGCGCTCCAGCGCAGAATCAAAACCGAACACTACAACCATCAGAACGCCATGACACATCCAAATACAGGGGTGCCGCGCACCCCCTATGTTTCATCGATGAGGTGCTGGATCACGAATTTCCAGAGGGATTCAAACCCGTGAACATACAGGCGTATGACGGAACGACAGACCCTGGGGTCTGGATTGAGGACTTCATCCTCCATATCCATATGGCTCGCGGAGACGATCTCCACGCCATCAAATACTTGCCCCTCAAGCTGAAAGGACCAGCTCGGCACTGGCTGAAGAGCCTCCCCGAAAATTCAATTAGAAGTTGGGAGGAGCTTGAGGATGCTTTTAGGGCTAACTTTCAAGGGACCTATGTCCGACCTCCGGATGCAGACGATTTAAGTCATATAATTCAACAGCCCGGAGAGTCAGCCCGAAAGCTTTGGAACAGATTTCTCACTAAGAAGAATCAAATCGTCGACTGCCCGGACGCCGAAGCCTTAGCAGCTTTCAAACACAGCGTCCGAGACGAATGGCTTGCCAGACACCTCGGCCAAGAAAAACCGAGGACAATGGCAGCCCTAACAAGCCTTATGACCCGCTTTTGCGCGGGCGAAGATAGCTGGCTGGCCCGTAGTAGCACCAGCGACCCAAGCACATCTGAAGTCAGGGATGGCAAAGGAAAACCACGACGCAGTAAAAGCAAGCGTCGAAATAACGAAGATAGCCCAGACAACACGGCGGTAAACGCCGGATTTAGGGGCTCTCGACCCGGTCAATGGAAAAATCCTTTTAAAGGCAACAGAGATGGACCGTCCAGCCTAAACAAGATTCTAGACAAGTTATGTCAGATTCATGGCACCTCCGACAAACCTGCAAATCACACCCACAGAGAATGCTGGGTCTTCAAGCAGGCTGGCAAGCTAAACGCCGAACACAAGGGGAGGGAGACACCCAGTGAAGAGGAGGATGAGCCTCGCCAGCAAAACACTGGGGGACAGAAAAAATTCCCACCAGAGGTCAAAACAGTGAACATGATTCACGTAACAAAAAGAAGGGGCAAACACGCACTCCGAGACATATGCGCCGTAGAGCCCGTCACCCCTAAGTTCAACCCTTGGTCGGCCTGCCCGATCACTTTTGATCGCAGGGATCACCCCACTAGTATCCGGCACGGAGGATTGGCTGCCTTGGTGCTAGACCCAATAATCGACGGATACCATCTCACCCAAGTCCTCACGGATGGCGGCAGTAGTCTTAATCTGATATATCAGGACACAGTCCGCAAAATGGGGATAGACCTGACAAGAATCAGCCAAAGCAATACTACCTTTAAAGGAGTAATACCAGGCCCAGAGGCCCGCTGTACGGGCTCTCTAGTACTAGAGGTTGTATTCGGTTCTCCCGAAAACTTCGAAAGTGAAAAGTCAACCTTCGACATCGCTCCATTCCGCAGCGGCTATCAAGCACTACTCGGAAGAACATCCTTCTCTCGTTTTAATGCAGTACCGCATTACGCTTCTCTTAAGCTTAAGATGCCCGGTCCACGTGGCATCATATAGTTAGCGGAAACATTGAGCGTTCCTTACGCGCGGAAGAACGTGTGGCGGCTTTAGCAGCCGAACACTAAATGGCCTCTCCAACCAGAATAAATGGTCGGTCGTCAAGACTACGGACACGGCTAGACGAGTCCGACGCACCACTAGCTGTAATAGCTTAGATAAACCTGAGATTGGTTTGATGGATATACCCCCATAGGCGGTACCAGGGGCTTCCCGCATGTAAAAAGGACTACAGTTCGGCTTTACCTCATTTAGATTGAATTTTTAATGAGAATAATCAGTTTTTCGCACGAAGACTTTCATCTAAGTTTTTCTCTTTTACAGATGACAATCGTGCTACACCCTTCCAGGATACAGCACAACGGAGACACAGGCGCAGACGTG
The DNA here is from genome assembly GCF_002575655.3 of Aegilops tauschii subsp. strangulata. Classification (NCBI taxonomy): domain Eukaryota; kingdom Viridiplantae; phylum Streptophyta; class Magnoliopsida; order Poales; family Poaceae; genus Aegilops; species Aegilops tauschii. Next base: position 76,670,085 of record NC_053041.3, read on the forward strand.
CAGCAGGGCCCCGCTCAAAGGTTTCTTTTTAGATTAAGACCCTGTGTAAACCTTTCTTACTGTCTCTTGTTGCTTGACACCCCCCGGATACCTAACACAACCGTGAGGGATGCTGGCGTTGTTGGCATTTTGCCACGTCAGACTAATGCACGTACCTGGAAATTTAGGGTCCTTTATCAAGGGCGTTACTCAGCTCGGTACATGTTGTAAAGACCGAACACCTTAGGGAGTGTTCGGCGTCGCGAGTTTGGCCTTATATGCACCAGCTCCGAATCATGTCTTTGGTCAAATTTTGGGTTTGCCCGGCTCCCGCGTTTTGCTACCTTACGTTCCGCTCTATCGGCTAAGGTGGCACCGGGAGAACTACTGCGATTGTGCCCTGGTTCATCCGGATGAGCACCTCAGTAGAGAAAGCCGAAAACTGACTGTCATGATAAAGCGCGAGACTGGTCAACCACTCGATGACTTAGCGGAATCTTCGGGATTCCGAACGAAGGGCCGGTTCTCCCGGTCATGTACGTACGCGCCCCGTACTCGGATGAGCGCGGAAGTACCAGGGGCTATATAGTAGCCCCACTGTCAAACTCCTATGGTTAAGTGAAAGTGTTAAAGCAATATAGTACGATTGCCTCGTTCGCCGCGCTACCACCTCCTTAATGGACCCAGACGTTGGATCAAGTGTGAACACGCGCTTTTGCGAACACCCCCGCATTATATGCGTGGGGGCTGAAGCCGACGACTGCAAACTTTCAGGTTATATATATATACATAAATGACCGCACATGAGGCATAATAATACTTTCAGGCAAAAGTATAAACACAGCCTTTATAATTCAAATAGCATTGTTTTTACAATCGGGATACATGTCACTCGAACATGACACTCTTCGAGCACTGAGCCTCTATTAAACGAGCACCTTCTAGGACTTCTTCAAAATAGTGCTCGGCCGAAACCTGGCCTACGGCCGGATTCTGGGTTGCAATAGCGGTGGCCTCCATCTCTGCCCAGTATGTCTTGACATGGGCAAGAGCCATCCGCGCACCCTCTATGCACGCCGACCTCTTTACAGCGTCGATATGCGGCACAACACCAAGGAATCGTTGCACTAGACCAAAATAACTATTCGGCCTTGGTCCTTCCGGCCAAAGACGATCCACAACAGACCTCATGGCAAGTCCGGACAACCTATGGAGCTCGGCCCACTCGACCATTTGCTCATTTAACAGCAGCGGACGCGCTGGAGCATTGAACTGCGACCAGAACAACTTTTCCACTTTGTGATCTTTTTGATCTTCGAAAAACTTGGTCGCATCAGCAGCACTCGCTGCAAATCCAAGTACGCATCCGCAGAACTCCATAATTGATCCAGAAGGGCATACTTAGGATCTCCGAACTTCGTCCGCAACAAAAAGGGCTTCCCAGCCGTGATATCTCAGGCTTGATGTAGCTCCTCCTTCGCCGCTCTGATTTTAGAGCGGGTTTCCTTGGCTGCTACCATGGCTTTCTCCAGGTCCGCCGTCTTCGTTTGACTTTCCCTTTCAAGAAACTCATAACGGTCAGTGGCACCTTTCAACTCAATAGCCATCTTGGACATTTTCTCTTTGCTTTGGCAATGCACAGCCTATTCGGCTCTTAACTCTTCAACTGCCTTTAGGCGGCCGCATCACTCCTCCTGGCTTGTTCCTTGGCTCGGGCAAGTTCCGCCCGAAGGGTCTCCACGGCGGCAGCTCCATCTGCAGTCACAGCATATTATAGATACTAGCATCATGCTCCTCTTAAATATATGTTGACCACCGGAGAATACATACCCTGTGCCTCGTCAAGCCGCCTGTTTACAAGCACGATGTCGGCATCCGCCGCATCAAGTTTCCGCTTCAGTTCGGCAAACTCACTAGTCCGGCTAGCCACCGGACCCTCAGCCGCCTGCACATGAAAGCGACATGATCATTACCTGGGACTATGATCCTCTGTTTGCCGCCTTTTTCGACGGCAACCAGAGTCTCAGGGGCTACTATCTGCATAGGGCACACCTAGCGTGTGCGGTACCGTCAAAAATATACATATTACTTTGCGTACCTCAAAGCCTTTCAGCAGGCTCATAAAAGCTTCATGCAACCCGCTTTCGGCGGATGAAATCCTCTCAACCACCGTACCCATTAACGTACGATGTGCTTCTGAGATAGCCGCTTGCTCCAGAAGATTCATCAGTGCGTCTGGTCGCGCACCGGACAGTTCCGGACTCTTTCTGTTGCTCCCCTTAGGAGCCGAATACTCCGGACTTCGGGAGGCCGAAGGGTTACCTTCTGGCCTTGGTGGATCAGGAGAAATCCTTCGTGACGACACCTCTGGGTCGTCTGCCTCATGAGGCGGGGAGGCATGGGGAGGCGTTTCGCTCTCCATCATCTCCGGAAGAAGATCCCCCGAAGACGAACTCTGTCGAGAAGGGCTACGATCCGAACTACAAGACATACGTCTCGGTTATTGCCCTCAGAAATAAAGTAAGATATATTTACTATAAATTACTTTTGTTTACTCACAGCTCGGTGGAGGGCTGGTCCCCCTGCGGTCACTGTGCGGTAAGGATGCCCTCCGGGGTAGGGCCCCCTGACAAAGGTTTCTTCCCTCGTTTGGAAACCATTGTTTCCAAGTCTTCAGAGGCGGTCCTCTTCCTTCCTTGGGGAGACGGAATTTTAGATTCTTCTCCCCGGTTATCCTCCTTCGCGGAGGCACTAATTCCCCCGGTTTGAATGAATAATGAGTGAGGCCCGCTTTCGGCTTCTTTATTCCTCCCTTTATCTTCCCCTGATGTCGCTTGATAAGGCGCGAGCTCAAGCATCATGGCTAGTACAGGATCCGGTGAGCCTTCGGGAAGGGGGGTCGAACACCTGATCATCTTCGCCTTTTTTATCCAGTCCTGGTCAAAGACCGACTTTTCAGAATGATGTTGTGATAAATAAAGAGACAGCATGTTCGGCCGAAGAATTACTTACTTGGGTGTCTGGACGATTGCCGTTTAGGCCCGCATCCTCGGTGGTGTCCGGACACTTTATTCGTGATCCGCAGAACAATCTGTACATCTCTTCGAGCGTCACGCCGAAGAATTGCTGAATGGTTCGCGGTCCTTCCGGGTTGAACTCCCACATACGGAGAGATCGACGTTGGCATGGCAGGACCCGACGAACTAGCATGACTTGCATTACCTTGACAAGGCTGACATCTCTCTTGAGGAGATCCCGGATGCGACTCTGCAATGTCGGCACGTCATTAGACGGCCCCCAGTCCAGCCCCTTGTTGACCCATGACGCCAGTTGTGGCGGGGGGCCCGAATGGAAGGCAGGGGCAACTACCCACTTAGTACTTCGGGGAGCCATGATGTAAAACCACTCCCACTGCCATAAGTTGGACATCTCAAGGAAGGATCCCTTTGGCCATGGAGCATTGACGCCTTTGCTCATTATGGCGCCTCCGCACTCTGCGTGTCGCCCATCAATCCACTTCGGCTTCACATTGAAGGTCTTGAGCCATAAGCCGAAGTGTGGGGCGATGCGGAGGAAGGCCTCACACACGACGATAAACGACGAGATGTGAAGGATGGAATCCGGAGCCAGATCATGGAAATCGATCCCATAATAATACATGATGCCGCGAAGAACGGGTGGAGGGGAAACCCTAGCCCGCGGACGAAATGAGGGAGGAATACAACCCGTGGGGTTCCGGAGTAGGGACGATCTGTCCTGCCGTCGAGAGACGGTGGCTGCTTTTCTTGGCCAGGTACCCGGCCTCCCTGTAAGGGCATATTAATCCCTTAGGTGTTTTGGTGATTGATGACAATGCTTTTGTGGACTAATCGTGTGCCTTGAGTTTCACAGACTTTCATAGCTAGGCACAAGACGGTTTGGTGCCCCTCGAAGACTATTGAAGTCGGCGTTTTTCTACATTTCTTTTTGGTGGATTTGAGTCGTAGGAAAGTCGTAGTATTAAGAGGGGGTCCGCGTCGGAAAGGTTCGGGTGGAATCATCACGTACACATTTTCTTCCTTGTCTCCACCTTTCCCTTGCGCTTTGGAGCATCCTCCGTTTATCCTCTATGCATTATGTCTTGGTTGCTGATATTGGGCTTGCGGTAGTACTGCTCCCTGGAGCGGTAGTACCGCAGGCACCTGCGGTAGTACCGTACCTCGGCACGGTAGTACCGCAGGAGCCCACGGTAGTACCGCTCCTTTGGAGCCGTAGTACCGTGGCCCCAAGGCCAAGTGCCGCTGCATTGCGGTAGTAGGGACGGATGTAATTTTTTACATCCGCGCCTCCGCGGTAGTACCACACCTTGTGCGCGGTAGTACCGCGCGCGGCCTGGCTCAGCTGCCACGCGGTAGTACCGCTCCTCCAGCTGTAGTACCGTGTTGGATTTTGCATCGTCTGATTTTCAGCGGAAGTAGGCACGGATGTATTTTTATTCATCCGCGCCCTTCCCAGGCTAGGCCATTCCTGCCTTGCGGTAGTACCGCAAGGGGGAGCGGTAGTACCGCGCCTGCGAAAGTACTGTTCTCAGCCTCTGTGCTTCACGCTTGTTCTAGCTCCTGCCGTTGCAGTGGTAGTACCACGGTCTCTCGCAGTAGTACCGTTTGGCCGTGCGGTAGTACCGCTTGTCAGGGGCGGTAGTACCGCAAGTCGCGGGCTGGTTAGGTGGATAACGATTGGATTTTGTTCTCAACTATAAAAGGGGTGTCTTCTTCCTCTAGTAGACCACCTCTTCCAACTCTAAGCTCCATTGTTGTTCCAAGCTCCATTTTCGCCCGATCTCACTCCCTAGCCAATCAAACTTGTTGATTTGCTCAGGAGTGGTTGAGAAGGCCCCGATCTACACTTCCACCAAGAGAAATTTGATTCCCCCCCACTAATCCCTTGCGGATCTTGTTACTCTTGGGTGTTTGAGCACCCTAGACGGTTGAGGTCACCGCGAAGCCATAGTCCATTGTGGTGAAGCTTCGTGGTGTCGTTGGGAGCCTCCAATTAAGTTGTGGAGATTGCCCCATGTTTGTAAAGGTTTGATCACCGCCTCCAAGAGCACCAATAGTGGAATCACGGCATCTCGCATTGTGTGAGGGCGTGAGGAGAATACGGTGGCGCTAGTGGCTTCTTGGGGAGCATTGTGCCTCCACACCGCTCCAATAGAGACGTACTTCCTCTCAAAGGGAAGGAACTTCGGTAACACATCCTCGTCTTCACCGGCTCCACTCTTGGTTATCTCGTGCCTTTACTTGTGCAAGCTTATTTGTGCTATATCTCTTGCTTGCTTGCGTGCTTATTGTTGTTGCATCATATAGGTTGCTCACCTAGTTGCATATCTAGACAACCTACTTTGATGCAAAGTTTAAATTGGTAAAGAAAAGCTAAAAATTGTTAGTTGCCTATTCACCCCCCTCTAGTCAACTATATCGATCCTTTCAATTGGTATCAGAGCCTCGTCTCTTTATTAAGGACTTTACCGTCCGAAGAGTATGGTTGACGTCGTAGAAGGTGTGGAGGAGCACTCCGGTGCGAATCCGGTCTCTTCTACGGGAGATGGGGGAACCGCGGTCTCTCGTGAGGAATTCAATGTGGCGTTGGACACATTGAAAACCTCCATGACGACCGAGGTCGAAAGCATGTTTAATAAATTCTTAGAAGGGCTTAAACTTTCCACCGCACCGTTGAAAGTGGGTGATCCCGCCAACAAGGTGACGGATGCTACCTCCGACAAGGGGGAAGCTACTAGTGAGAAAGCCCCTTCTTCTAGTGGTAAAAATGGCACCGGCATCTTTGCCCATGTGGAACCTCCACTTGTCTATGGTGGACCGCTTCCTTCCACTCATTTGAATCATGCCGGCCCGGCCCCTAAGATTGAGAAGAATGTAGAATTTGATTCTTGGGTCTATCATTTTAAGCGTCATTTAAATCATGTGAACACTAACCTTTGGAGAATCATTGAAGAAGGTTTCTATCCGCATGATCAAAGTAAGTTCACTCCTAGAGAAGCCGTGGACAATCAATTCAATGAGAATGCTCTCTTCATCATCCAAGAAGCAATCCCACCCGAAGATCTTCCTCATCTCCGGCCCTACTCCATGGCCAAAGATGCTTGGCACCAAGTGGTTTCCCTCTATCGGGGAAGCGCAAGCATTCAACTCTCCAACTATGAAGTGGTGCAAGATGAGGCCGATGAGTTTGCAATGAAATAAGATGAAGAACCTCGTGAGCTTTATCGGAGGGTAACCAAACTCACGGTCTCTCTCCGAGATCATGGAAGTAAGGATACATATGACAATTGGATCAAGCGCAAATTCCTCAAAGCAATGATGCCCTACCACAAAGCCATGTCCTCCGTCATTCGTCAAAGGCCGGACTTCCACACCTTGTCCTCAAGTGAAGTGTTGGATGAGTTCGTTGCTATGAGCATCTTGGACAAGACCGCCGACAATGCGGTACTTCGCTCTCAAAGAGTTAAGAAGCCCAAACTTGCTCTAAAGGCCAAGGTTAGTATGGAGGAAGAGGATGAGGAGGAAGAAGAGGAGAGCAACCTCGAAGATACGAAGTATGCCTATCATGAACACATGGCGCTTGCTTCAAGGCAATTTTGGAGCAAGAAGAACTCAAGGCCCAACTTCAACAAGAACAATTCAAGTGGCGCAAAGGGCAATCAACGAGTGAGGACTTTCTTCAATTGTGGCAATGTGAGCCACTTTGTTGCGGAGTGCCCTTATGAGAAGAGGGAAGACAATGGTGGCAAGCGCATCTGAAAGGACAAGGCCAAGTCGTTCCCCAACAAGAGCAACTTCACCAAGAAGACTCCTCCCAAGGCATTGGTGGTACAAGAAGAGTACAATGAGGATGATGACGATGAGGAAGATGGTGAGTCGGTTGCCATGGCCTCTGTTGCCATTACGACGACTCCATGGGTGTCTCTCTTTGACTCACCCAATGAGAACATCACCGCCAAGTGCCTCATGGCTAAAGCCACCAACAAGGAAACCCCAAACATCAAAACTACCATCATTAATCATCCTTCTTCGGATAGCGTTGATGAACATGAGGGGACAAATGTGGAGGAGAGTGAGTTTGAGACCTTTATGGGTAAACTCAAGGGTAAATCCAAGAAGCACTTTGTTGCTCTCTTGGAACAACTTGGTGAAGCCAATGACATGATCGAGGCTCACGAAGATACCATCTCTAAGATGGAGGGGCATAATCGGGACTATGCCGATGAGATTTCGGATCTTTCCAATGCTCTTCACGAAGAGCGTGGTCTTCGTTTGGCTCTTGAGGAGTCACACAACGATGATCATGCTAAGTTAAAGAAAGACCTTGATCATGCTCTTGTTGTTTCTCGTGTGCTAAACTCCGAGAAGGCAAAGCTTGGGGTTGATCTTGCTAGACTCAAAGAGGAGTTTGACATTCTCGACAAGGCTCACAAAGTCTTGAAGGGTGTTCATGCTAGCCTCAAGGAGTCTCATGATCAACTCCAAGTGAAGCTAACCAAGGAGAAAGCCACCTTTCCTCATATGGTGTTAATTGATAATGCAAATGCTACTAACCCGTGTTGTGAGCATGTGCATCTTGTTGAGGAGAATGCTAAGTTTAAGGAGCAACTTGAGAAAGGCCTTGTGTCATGCATACAAGGTGAGAAGAACCTCAACGACCTTTTGAGCAATCAAAAGGAAGTTGTGGCCAAGGAGGGGATTGGGTTCGCACCCAAGCCCAAGAACAAGAAGAAGAATGTCAAGACCAAACGACCTCCTCCTCTCAAGCAAACTTTTGTGAAGGAGGGAGAGGGTGCTTCCAAGGAGAAGAAGAACAATGCGAAGGGTGGCGATGTCAAGAAGGGCAATGCCACCCCTCCCAACAAAGCCGGCGACTTTAACCCTTCTTATGTGTTATGCCGTGCTAGTGATGGGCATGTTTATGCCAAATTTGTTGGTTCTCCTCATGAGTATATTGAATGGTCTATTTGGGTTCCTAAGACCCTTGTTACTAACATCAAAGGACCCATTACAAAATGGGTACCTAAAACCAAGCATTGATCTCTTGTAGGTGTTTGCTTCCGGTGGGGGATCATGGTTGCTCGATAGTGGAGCTACAAATCATATGACCGAAAGCAAGGACTTGGTGGTGGACGTGCACAATATTCCATCTATGCCCACCAATGTTGAGTGGGGTGATGCCTCGTCTTCTAAGGTATTGGGACTCGGCAAAGTTGTCATTTCTCATGATCTCACGATCGAGAAGGTCATGCTTGTTGAGTCCCTTGCATACAATTTACTTTCCGTTCGTCAACTTGCAATCATGGGCTTTGCCACTTTCTTTGATATTGATACCGTGGCCCTCTTGTGGAGCAAGACTCTTAAAGTAGCCTTTGTTGGGCATGTCGAGAACGGTCTCTATGTGATTAACTTTTCGGAGCGACCCACTAAGACCGCGACATGCCTAATGGCTAAAGATGACGTGGGATGGCTTTGGCATCGCCGTTTAGCCCATGTCAATATGAGATCTTTGCAAAGTCTTCTGAAGGGGGACCATGTCCGTGGACTAACGAATGTTATTTTTGCTAAAGATCGTGCTTCCAGTGCTTGTATCGAAGGAAAGCTACATGAGAAGGCTCACCCTCCCACGACTATCATTTACTCGAAGAGGCCTTTGGAGTTCCTTCATTTGGATCTCTTTGGGCCTCCATCCTTTGATAGTCTTGGGGGTAGAAAGTATTGCTTGGTGATTGTGGATGACTATTCAAGATACACTTGGGTATATTTCTTCAAGAGGAAGAGCGAGACCCAACAAACCGTCATTGACTTTGCAAATGAAGCCCAACATCAACACAATGCAAAGATCTTGACAATAAGAAGTGACAATGGCACCGAGTTCTCTACACCTTGGATGAGTTTCTTAGTGATGAGGGGATCAAGCATCAATATTCCACACCTTACACCCATCAACAAAACGGTGTTGCAGAGAGGAAGAACCGGACGTTGATGGATGCGGCAAGGACCATGATGGCGGAGTTCAAGTCTCCATACAACTTTTGGACCGAAGCCATCAACACCGTGTGTCATGCATCCAATCGGCTCTACCTCCGCAAGGGTTTGAATAAGACTCCATATGAAATACTCACCGGTAACTAGCCCAACCTCAAGTACTTTCGGGTGTTCGGGTGTAAGTGTTTCATTCTCAAGAAAGGTGTTCGGTTGTCTAAATTTGAGGCTAGAGCTTATGAGGGCATATTTGTTGGTTATGCTACAAACTCTCATGCTTACCGTGTCCTCAATAAATCCACGGGACTTATTGAGGAGACATGTAACGTGGAGTTTGATGAGAATAACGGCTCCCAAGTGGAGCAAAGTGGCACTTGTGATGTAGGTGATGAAATTCCTCCCCAATCCATAAGAAGAATGGGTGTTGGTTTTATCCTACCCATTGAGGAACCCCTTGTGGCCGAAGGAGAAGGACAATTCTCCACTCAAGTGGAGCCATCACCAACCCAAGGCCCACACGCTTCCGAAGAACAAAGTGAAGGCCCTCAACCTCATGAACAAGACCAAGGGCAAAATCATCCTCAAGACGGTGTTGATACACCAAGTGATGCCCAAGGTCAAGTTCTCTCCTCCGAGCAAGTTCAAGATCAAGAACAAGCTCAAGACGGCGGTCAAGATGATCACGTGACCGCTCCTCAACTCACCACCGAGGAGGAATTGGAGCGTCGTGCCACCAAGATTGCTTCCAAGCTCTCCACCAAGGGTCATCTCATGAAGAATGTACTTGGAAGCATTCAAAAGGGGGTAATCACTCGTAGACAATTGGAAAACTATTGTGAAAATCACGCGTTTGTCTCTTGTGTTGAACCCCAAAAGGTATATGAAGCACTCGAAGATCCGGATTGGCTTAATGCCATGCATGAAGAACTCAACAACTTCGAGTACAACAAGGTGTGGAGATGGGTGCCAAGGCCAACGGGGAACCACAATGTCATTGGAACCAAGTGGATATTCAAGAACAAGCAAGATGCTCATGGGACCATCATTCGCAACAAGGCAAGATTGGTGGCACAAGGCTACTCCCAAGTCGAGGGTATCGACTTCGGTGAAACCTTTACCCCCGTTGCTCTCCTTGAATCCATTCGTTTGTTGATTGCTTATGCTTCTCATCACAACTTTAAGTTGCAAAAATGGATGTGAAGAGTGCTTTTCTTAATGGTCCTATTAATGAGTTGGTCTATGTCAAGCAACCCCCCCGGGTTCGAGGATCCCTACTTTCCCAATCATGTGTATCAACTCGATAAGGCACTCTATGGGCTTAAACAAGCCCCACGTGCATGGTATGACCACCTTACCGAGTTGCTACAAGATCGTGGGTTTGAAGTTGGGCTAATCAACCCCACTCTTTTTACTAAGAAGGTCAAAGGGGAGTTGTTTGTATGCCAACTATATGTTGATGACATTATCTTTGGTTCCCCTAACAAAGCTTTCAATGAGGAATTCACCGCTCTCATGACCTCAAAATTCAAGATGTCTTCCATGGGAGAGTTGAAGTTCTTTCTAGGGTTCGAAGTGAAGCAAAGAAGAGAAGGAACCTTCATCAACCAAGCCAAATACACTCAAGACATGCTCAAGAAATTCAAGCTAAGTGATGTCAAGCCGGCTTCCACTCCAATGCCCACCAGGTGCCAACTTGACATCGATCCCAATGGTAAAGTGGTGGATCAAAAGGTATATCGCTCCATGATTGGATCCTTGCTTTACCTTTGTGCATCTAGACCGGATATCATGTTGAGTGTGGGAATTTGTGCACGGTTTCAAGCCGCACCTAAGGAAAGCCACTTTGTGGCGGTCAAGCGAATCTTTCGATATTTGGCTCATACCCCAAACTTTGGCTTATGGTACCCAAGAGGAGCAAACTTCAAGCTTGTAGGGTATTCAGACTCCGATTGGGCGGGAGACAAAGTGGATAGGAAGTCCACTTCCGAAGGGTGCCAATTCCTTGGTTGCTCTTTGGTAAGTTGGTCTTCCAAAAAGCAAAGTTGTGTGTCTCTCTCGTCCACCGAAGCGGAGTATGTGGCGGCCGGTAGTCGTTGTGCACAACTCTTATGGATGAGGCAAACTTTAAAGGATTACGGTGTCATTTGTGACAAAGTGCCTCTTTGGTGTGACAATGAAAGTGCTATCAAGATTTCTCTCAACCTGGTGCAACACTTCAAGACGAAGCATATTGAGATTCGGTATCACTTCATCCGGGATCACATTAGGCGAGGGGAGATCGAGCTCAACTACGTCAACACTCATGATAACCTTGCAGATATTTTCACGAAGCCGTTGGATGAAGCAAGATTTCGCGAGTTAAGGCATGAGCTAAATATCATTGATTCGAGCAATGTTGCTTGAACCCTTGCACACCCCACCATACTCAACTTGTTGTCTTGTTTAGATGTAGGCATGGACATAGGGGGAGTGTTGTTCTCTCAATGAACTCTCCCTCCCCCCATTATGCATAAATTGATCAACTCTTTCACATTAGCCATTTTTGATGGTACTTGTGCTTCAAAGACGAGTTTTGGTCATGGGCCCAAGGATAATTCTTCGCGGTGCCATACCAAGTGACTCAAACATAGGTGGCTCCGGCCACCGCCCTCTCTTTAGAGAGATGGTGTCTCTAGGTTGAGTCTTGTTTTCTTTTGCCCCTCTCTCTTCATGTTGAGCGTGTGCTTGTGGTGTCTTGTTTGTTTGAAGTTTCCATGCAAAGACCTCTCTTTCTTTGTGTTTGAAACATGCTTTTTCTTGAGATCACGGTACTACCGCGGCCTGCCACGGTACTACCGCGTGTAGAGAGCACGGTACTACCGCACCCAGCGCGGCAGTAATTTTTTACTGCCGCCTGGGAGAGCGGCACTACCGCTTTGGTGTGGCTCTTCCGCCCGAGCGGTAGTACCGTGATGAAGCGCGGTACTACCACGCTGACGAGAGCGCGTGGGGGTTATGACTCGGGCAGGGGAGTTCCAACTCCCCATACCCATTCATTTGTCTCTCGTCCCCGCCGCCTCTCTCTCTCTCGCTCAAGAACGGCGCCAGAGACCCTCGCCGGATCTCCATCTCCGGCCACTCTCCTTGGATTCCTACCGGTGGGATCGTTCCCCACCACTTCCTCTTGCCATGGACCAAGGTTTCTCCCCAACTCCCTCTCTCTTTTGGTTGTTCTTTTGCCTCTAGGTTTTTGGGGAGATGCATGTGTTCTTGAGATTCTAGGCCAAATCTATGCAAGAGTAGGATGTAGGAGAGTAGTGTTGCATAGAAATTATACTTGATATGTTGTCCCGTGGTAGACTTGATCAACCGTAGTACCGCCGCGTTTTTGCGGTCTTTCTCAGATTCAAAATGGTTTGGATCTGCCGCCGTGCGGTACTACCGCATCTCCTGTGCGGCACTACCGCGGGTCCGGTACTACCGCCCGTCAGGTGCGGTACTACCGCACGTGGTGTGGTACTAAGATCCTACTACCGCTCCAAGCCCCAGTACTACCGTGTCTTCACACGGTACTACCGCGACTAGGAGCGGTACTAAAATTTTAGTACCGCGCGACCTGGCAGTACTACCGTTGTTGTCCAATCTTCTTTGTGGCAATTATACCACGTATGATTTCTACTTGTTTCCCTTGTTTTGCTAAGGTCTTTGCATTGATTCTTTTCACTCTTTGTGTGTGCTTTTGCTTTGTGTCTTAGGTGGTGGCTCCGGTGCCCCTGCTCGCCGTTCCAATCCCAGTCATGACACAGGCTCCAAGCAACTGCGCAATCAAGATGAAGCACCAGAGGGCTCCAGTGCCCCCCAAGTGCAATGTCAAGACCTCAGCTAGCAAGTACAAGGAACCTGCTAAGGGCATGGACGAGATCCACTTTCTGAGTTTATCCCTCGCAGGCAGATCAACCCATATGTGAATGCCCGTGCTATCTTCAGAGGCAATGACTTGTTTTGGACCAAGCAGCAGACTCTCATTTATCTGGATGTGATCAAGGCCAAGCAAAACACCTACGTGGATGTCAAGTGGATTGACATGAATCACATGAGGAAGGACAAGTATCGTGAGTACTTTGGGGAGGCTCTGGATTTGGTGGAGTAGTTTGGTATTGAACATGTGATCTCCTTCCATCTGGACTATGACCCTGAGCTTATTTGTCAGTTCTTTGCCTCAGTTCACTTTCACCCTGGGGAGGAGCGGAGGATGACTTGGATGACCAATGGCCGTCAGTTGACTGCTACCTGGAAGGATTTCATGGATCTGCTACAGGTTCCGGATGACGGGCTCACCACTCCCGTAGGTGTTCGCCCTCATGCCAACCCTGAGTCCGCAAGCAAGAACAGGCTCCAGCAGTACTATGTTGAGAAGGTGCTTCTCAGTGGCAAGTCGACGTGGGTGCTGAACCCATTTTTGGACATCATGTATCGCATCTTTCCCAACTCTCTGTTTCCTTGCGTTGGCGACAAGGACAAGGTACATGCCTATCTGGTGGATATGATGCTCCTGTGTGAGGAGGCACGTGTGTCTCAGACTCATCCACTTGATGTCTCACACATCATGTGGTGTGAGCTTCGATTCGCGGTGTTCAACCGCAAGGCGCCTATCTATGGACCGTACCTGTTTCTGTTGATCTCCAAAACTTGGGAGAAGCTGTTCCCTGGTGATGAGTTCCTTGCTCCCGACTGGATTCGGCATGAGTCCACCAGTCTCCGTGTCAAGCCCAAGTGGTCCAACACTACTACTCATGCTGAGGCGTCTGCTGCTTGGAGGGCTGTTGATGAGGAGGAGGCTGAGGCAGAGGATGTTGCTGACGACCGTGCTGCTGGGTATACCCATCGTTCCTCTGAGCCATCATGGGCCAAGAAGCTGAAGGACAAGATGAAGACTCTGTTCTGCATGTAGGCAAAGGGGCAGTACATGACTCACGTTGCCTCCAAGGAGGCTCGCCGCCACGACAAGAGGATCATGAAGGTTTTTGGTGAGGCAGAATCCAGCGGGTCAGAGAAGCACATCATCCCGAAGGCAGAATGGATGGCGAAGCAAGGCTACAAGTGGACTGATTCTGAGGAGGACATCGAGGAGTCCGTCCCCGCCGCCGAGTCTGACGGGGAGCGTTGGAGCGATTTCTCTGCCTGAGCCACCCCTTGTGTGTAGGTGTCCTCTCTGCCTTTTTGGCGTCTCGATGCCAAAGGGGGAGAGAGTGTAGGGATTTGCGTGCTTGCGAGTCGTGTGTCGTGTTTGGTGTGTTTGCTTTATCGTTTGAACCTCGTTTGCTTTGGTTTGGTTTGCGCCTTTGAGACTTATCCTTCATATGGAGTAAGACATATGCACTCTATCCTATCTTAGCGAGCTTATGATATATTGTGCTACTTATGTTATGCTCCTATTTGCTATCTTGTCTAGTGTTAGTCTTTCTATTGCAAGATATGCTTTGTCTCTAAAATATAGGGGGGGTGTTGACCCTAGTATGTGTGCTGTGCAGTCCAAAGCACCCATCTAGATTGCACACATCTAGGGGCAGCCCGTCTATATCTTAGAGAGGAGGGGTTTGCGTTTGCTCAATTTTATTTCCCACTGTGCAAATCCCGTATTGTCATAAGTCCACCAAAAAGGGGGAGATTGTAAGGGCATATTTATCCCTAAGGTGTTTTGGTGATTGATGACAATGCTTTTGCGGACTAATCGTGTGCCTTGAGTTTCATAGACGTTTCATCGCTAGGCACAAGACGGTTTGGTGCCCCTCGAAGACTATTGAAGACGGCGTTTTTCTACGTTTCTTTTTGGTGGATTTAAGTCGTAGGAAAGCCGTACTATTAAGAGGGGGTCCGCGTCGGAAAGGTTCGGGTGGAATCATCACGTACACATTTTCTTCCTTGTCTCCACCTTTCCCCTGCGCTTTGGAGCATCCTCCGTTTACCCTCTATGCATTATGTCTTGGTTGCTGATATTGGGCTTGCGGTAGTACTACTCCCTGGAGCGGTAGTACCGCAGGCACCTGCGGTAGTACCGTACCTCGGCGCGGTAGTACCGCAGGAGCCCACGGTAGTACCGCTCCTCTGGAGCCGTAGTACCGTGGCCCCTAGGCCAAGTGCCGCTGCATTGCGTTAGTAGGGGCGGATGTAATTTTTTACATCCGCGCCTCCCCGGTAGTACCGCACCTTGTGCGCGGTAGTACCGCGCGCGGCCTGGCTCAGCTGCCACGCGGTAGTACCGCTCCTCCAGCGGTAGTACCGTGTCGGATTTTTGCATCGTCTGATTTTCAGCGGAAGCAGGCACGGATGTATTTTTATTCATCCGCGCCCTTCCCAGGCTAGGCTATTCCTGCCTTGCGGTAGTACCGCAAGGGTGAGCGGTAGTACTGCGCCTGCGGAAGTACCGTTCTCAGCCTCTGTGCTTCAAGCTTGTTCTAGCTCCTGCCGTTGCAGCGGTAGTACCGCGGTCTCTGGCGGTAGTACCGTTTGGCCGTGCGGTAGTACCGCTTGTCAGGGGCGGTAGTACCGCAAGTCGCGGGCTGGTTAGGTGGATAACGGTTGGATTTTTTTCTCAACTATAAAAGGGGTGTCTTCTTCCTCTAGTAGACCACCTCTTCCAACTCTGAGCTCCATTGTTGCTCCAAGCTCCATTTTTGCCCGATCTCACTCCCTAGCCAATCAAACTTGTTGATTTGCTCGGGAATGGTTGAGAAGGCCCCGATCTACACTTCCACCAAGAGAAATTTGATTCCACCCACTAATCCCTTGCGAATCTTGTTACTCTTGGGTGTTTGAGCACCCTAGACGGTTGAGGTCACCGCGAAGCCATAGTCCATTGTGGTGAAGCTTCGCGGTGTCGTTGGGAGCCTCCAATTAAGTTGTGGAGATTGCCCCAACCTTGTTTGTAAAGGTTCGGTCGCCGCCTCCAAGGGCACCAATAGTGGAATCACGGCATCTCGCATTGTGTGAGGGCATGAGGAGAATACGGTGGCCCTAGCGGCTTCTTGGGGAGCATTGTGCCTCCACACCGCTCCAACGGAGACGTACTTCCTCTCAAAGGGAAGGAACTTCGGTAACACATCCTCGTCTTCACCGGCTCCACTCTTGGTTATCTCGTGCCTTTACTTGTGCAAGCTTATTTGTGCTATATCTCTTGCTTGCTTGCGTGCTTATTGTTGTTGCATCATATAGGTTGCTCACCTAGTTGCATATCTAGACAACCTACTTTGATGCAAAGTTTAAATTGGTAAAGAAAAGCTAAAAATTGTTAGTTGCCTATTCACCCCCCTCTAGTCAACTATATCGATCCTTTCACTCCCGAAGCTTTTTGATATCCTTCTCCCGGACGGTAGAGGCCATCCACTTGCCTCCTGCTCCGGATCCGGACATTTTCGGAAGACCCTTGTGGGCGGAGAAGATGAATGCTCGGGCGTTGGAGCTTGAGCGAAGGGGAATGGATTAGGAAGAAGAAAGCGTGGGTGCAAAAGGGAGTTCTTATCCCCTTATAAAGGCAGTAGCGCCTCCCCACTTGCCTGGTAAAACTTGCTTATCCCCCAAGCATCGTGATTAATGGCATGGTTGGGTTACCCGCACCCGTATTGATGAGAATCCCGTGACAAGGGGACACGATCTCTGCTTCGACAAGACGTGCCAAGAAAACCGCCTCGCAATATGTGCAGTAGCTGGTTGAGAATAATGGTTCGAATAATGACCGGGCCGTGGTGTGATGTCACGTTATCAAAAGTTGTCAGCAGATTAGATTTGTGGACATATTATACTCTCTACGATGGTATGTGGAATTTGTTTTGCAGAGCCGCACATGATCCTCGTGTTCAAAATCTTCTATGGAGTATTCGGAGGAAGAACCCGCCTTGCAATGCCGAAGACAATCTGCGCGCCGGACTCATCGTCATTGAAGCCTGGTTCAGGGGCTACTGAGGGAGTCCTGGATTAGGGGGTCCTCAGACAGCCGGACTATATCCTTTGGCCGGACTGTTGGACTATGAAGATACAAGATTGAAGACTTCGTCCCGTGTCCGGATGGGACTCTCCTTTGCGTGGAAGGCAAGCTTGGCAATTCGGATATGTAGATCTCCTCCCTTGTAACCGACTCTGTGTAACCCTAGCCCCCTCCGCTGTCTATATAAACCGGAGGGTTTAGTCCGTAGAACAACAATCATACCATAGGCTAGCTTCTACGGTTTAGCCTCTACGATCTCATGGTAGATCAACTCTTGTAATACTCATATCATCAAGATCAATCAAGCAGGAAGTAGGGTATTACCTCCATCGAGAGGGCCCGAACCTGGGTAAACATCGTGTCCCCCGCCTCCTGTTACCATCCGCCTTAGATGCACAGTTCGGGACCCCCTACCCGAGATCCACCGGTTTTGACACCGACAACGGGGTCTTCGTCCCAGAAGACTCCGGTCACGGGGTCTTCGGCCCATGAGACTCCGGAGGCTAGTGGCTCGGAGGATGGTAGCAAGGACACCTTTTCAGATGATATCTACAGCGATGACGAGCTGGTTGAGAAGGGCAAGAAGGTCTACAAGCGTGGCTGTACAAAGCTCCCGCCCGTGCTGACGACCCCCAACCAGAGGTGGTTGATTGCGCCTAAAGGGTTGAAGTAAGTGCATTTACTATTTTTTAACCTTTTGCCTTCATGTTCCTTCAAATTAATATCTAATGCGTTGGCCTTGTCATACTGCAGGGGCTGGGTACGCCCCCGTGGTTCCCGTAGGCCCAACCAGGTCCTTGGTGTGCTTTGCCAGCAGCACTTCCCTAGGTGGGTCACGTTGCCCCGTGAGGGTCAGGTTCCACAGCTAGCACTGACCTGGGAGCTGTACTCGGTTGCCCCGGCCCCGCCGGAGGAGAGGGTCGACGGTGTCTTGTGCGAGACGGTGGCCGACATTGTGTTCCATCGGTTTTGGGTAATTTCTCCTTTACGGAATTAAAAATCAACACTACCTAGTGATTGTACTAACCAGTGTTGTCTTGTTTGATTGCAGACCTTCTATAGGGTTTCAGAGGGAGAGCAGGAGGCCGCGTGTAGGGTTGTCGAAAATGAGTGCAAGCGCCTACTTCAGAACTTAAGGCACGAGGCTCGGGTGCAGGCCGTTCGAGACTACTACGCCTCGAAGGGTATTAGGAGGGGCAAGCAGAAGTGTCGCGGCAAGTTTCTGAGTAAGGAGAAGTACATGCAGGTAATTACCTATTCTTAAGGCCTTGAACTTAGTTTTCTTGATTTGATTCGTAGGCGTAGCGCTGAAATTTCTCTTGACTCACTTAGGTGCCCCCGAGATGGTGTGTGGATAAGATAGACTGTTGGGAGGCGTTGGTGGATGCGTGGTGCTCTGCTCAATGGAAAGTCGAACACCAAAGGGCCAAGGATAAGCGCAACCAAATGGAAGGTGTGCCACACCATCAAGGGAGCTCCAACCTGTTTGAGTACGGGGATAACTGGGTATGTGGTTTGCTACATGATTCATGCAATTCATTCTTCATGCTAGATAGTTCATTTATGACATATTTAGCTCTAAAATGACATAATAACCTTAGATAGCTCTATAAAATGACTTAATATGCTATAGTGAGTTAATAAATGGCATAACTACCTTCGATAGCTCAATAACGACCTAAACTAATCTTAGCTAGTTCATTCATGACATAATTAGCTCTAAAATGACATAATAACCTTAGATAGCTCTATAGAATGCCTAAATATGCTATAGTTAGCTCTAAAATGACATAATAACCTTGGATAGCTCAATAATGTCATAATTAGTGTACTTTGGTCAAGAATGGCTTAATAATCTTGGTTACCTCAAAGATGACCTAAACTTAGCTTATTTTCCTCGAAAATGACATAATAACCTTTCTTAGCTCCAAAATGACCTATTTACATAGCAATATCATTCTTCATGCTAGCTTGAGCCCTTAACTAATATTTTGTTCCTCTCTCTCAGGCGCACCACCACAAGAAGCCTGTGCCAGGTCTGTTCGTCCTCTATGGCATGGCCCATATGGCCCCGTACAAGAAGGCCAAGCCATTCACGGAGTCTGACCTAGATGATCCAGAGAGCTTCACCAACAAGACCTCCCACCACAAGCTTGTGAAGTACAGACACGAGGGGAAGGCGAGGAAAGGGGAGGACTTTAACCCGAGCCAGGATCCTTTTGATACAGAGCTGGTGATGATATCTGGTGGCGGGAGGTCCCATGGCTCTCTAGCCATTGGTGATGGACTGATACGTTGTCCTAAGACTCTCCCACATATCAAGAAGCGCCTGAGTAGCTCTGATCCTGAGATAACGCCTCGTGCACGGCCCGCGGAGATCGCCATGGCGGTTAGTTATACGGACTCTCTCACCTTTCCTCCATTACATTGTGTGTGCGTCCGTCGATGATTACAATGCTAACGAGGAGTGGTGTGTTGCAGGCTATTGTTGAGAAAGAGAGATTGAAGACGAAGGAGCTTGTGGAGGAGGCAAAAAGGGAGGCATAAAAGGAGATGGAGGAGATGACGGCTAAGCTGTTGGAGGAGGAGAGGAACCGGAACGACAGCGCTAACCGGGCCCTATACGAGCTCATCGTGGTACGTTTCTCGTGCATATTAGCCCAATCATACACGTAATGTTCACATTACTATCTAATATGACTAACTCGTGAGAACCAAATGTGCAGACCATGTGCGAGAAAAACGGCCAGGCCCCTCCGCCGATGCCCTAGATTGCTCCGGCGACCACGGTGAGTTTGATTTGAATGGTCGTTGCTTACTACTATTCACATTTCAGTTTGCGAACTTGCTAACGAGACATTATTGGAAATGATCTTTGGTGTAGCATGGCTCTGTGTAACGCCCGGATAATCATGCTACAGTAATCTCACGCTAATCTTGCCACGTCACCTCCGTTACTGTTGCTAACCTCGCAGCATTTCGAAACGGAGTCAAATTCAAATTTAAAATTAAATCAAACGATAAAAGTTTTCAAACATCAAAACAAAAATGTTCGGTGGGTGCCAAATAATACACTGGTAATTATTGTGGAGAAAACTCCTTTTTAGAAAATGCCTAAGTATTTTAAAATGGATTAAAAGGTGAAAGAAAATAAATAAAAGAAAATGCAAAACAAAACAAAAAACAAAAAAAGGAAACAACCCCCCCGGTTGGGTCTCGGCCCAGCTGGCCACTGGGCAGGCCAGGCCGGCCTAGCCGGCCCACCCCCCCTGCTGCCCCTGGCCTATTAGGCCACCGCCCGACCCAAACCCTAACCTACCCCGTCGCCCCACTCTTCCCCCCCCCACATCGCTCCCCCACTCCCCTCCGTCCCGATCTGGACACCGCCGCCTCGCCGGAGCGCTCTCCCCCGCCGGACTGCCTCACCTACGCCGCCGTCCCCGCCATCCCCCTCGACCCCCACTGCCCCGTTCCCTATGAATCGCGGTGAGGCACCGGCCCACCTCTTTTCTCCCGCGGTCACCGCGCCGCCATCCCTCTCGTAGCAGCGCTCGCCGTGCCCCGTGCGCGCACGCCCGCGCATGCCCTCGCCGTGGCCACCTGCACCGCACCCTTGCCACAGCCGACCGCGTCCACCGCCGATGAGCCCCCCTCGCTCGCGCCCCGTGTGCTCCTGCCATGGCCGCGCCATGGCCGCCCCCTGCGGTCGCTCTCCCTCCGCCGTGCAGCCCTGCTGCTGCTGCTCCGCTGCGGGCGCCGCTCACCGCGCATCCGCGCCGTTCTGCCACCACATCGCCGCCGCAGCTGCCTCCCCGTGCCCCCCCGCTTCGCCATTCACCGCCTCCGCCCGCAACTCCCAGCGCCTCCCCTGCCGCTGCTCCACGCCGGCGCGCCGCCCTGGCCCCCCTGCTCCCTGGTCGCCGGCGCCCCGCAGCGCCCAAATCGGGTGCGCCCCGCGGGCCAGTGCCCGTTCGGGCTGTGCCCGATAACCCGCACCCGCATCGCCCCCCTCTGGGCCACTGCCAGGTGGGCCTCGCCCCACCTGAGCCACTGCCCCCTGGGCCCAAACCCTCTGGGCCACTGCCAAACGGGGCCCAGCCCCAGAACGAATCTACAAAAAAAAATTAAAATAAAAAATAATAATAGATAAAAATTAATAACTAAAAAAATAAAAATAAAAATAATAATAATAATAAAAATAATAAATAAATTAATAATAATAATAATAATAAATTAATTAATAAAAATAATAAATAAAATACAAAATAAAATAATAAATAAAATAAATTAATAATAATAATAATAAGAATAAATTAATTAATAAAGATTAATAAATAAATAAATAAAGAAAATAAAAATAAAAATAATTTTAGTTAATTAATTAACTAAATTAATTAAGTTAATTAATCCTGTTTAATTTAATTAAACGGTAATTAATTAGCTAAACCCTAATTAACCTAAACAGTGAATGACAGGTGGGTCCCACTGGACCCACATGTCAGTTTGACTTAGTCAACCCCTGTTGACTGCTGATGTCAGCATGACATCATGCTGATGTCATAAATCCAAATTTCGAATTAAATTAAATAATTAATTAAATTCCAGAAATTAATAAAATCTTTAGAAAATCATATCTTTTAATCCGTAACTCGGATTAAAATATTTTCAACATGAAAGTTGCTCAGAACGACGAGACGAATCCGGATACGCAGTCCGTTCGTCCACCACACCTCCCTAACCTATCGAACTCGCAACTTTCCCCCTCTGGTCCGTCTGTCCGAAAACGCGAAACATCGGGAATACTTTCCCGGATGTTCCCCCCCTTCGCCGGTACCACCTACTGTCGCGTTAGGACACACCTCGCACTGTTCATTGTCATGTCACGCATCGTCATGCTTATGTTTGCATTGTATTTACTGTTTCTTCCCCCCTCTTCTCTCCGGTAGACTACGAGACCGACACTGCTGCTGCCCAGTTCGACTACGGAGTTGACGACCCCTCCTACTTGCCAGAGCAACCAGGCAAGCCCCCCCCCCCTTGATCACCAGATATCGCCTATTCTTCTCTATACTGCTTGCATTAGAGTAGTGTAGCATGTTACTGCTTTCCGATATCCTATCCTGATGCATAGCCTATCCTTGCTACTACTGTTGTTACCTTTACCTGCAATCCTACATGCTTAGTATAGGATGCTAGTTACCATCAGTGGCCCTACATTCTTGTCCGTCTGCTGTGCTATACTATCGGGCCGTGATCACCTGGGCGGTGATCACGGGTATATACTTATATACTATATACATGACACATGTGATGACTAAAGTCGGGTCGGCTCGAAGGAGTACCCGCAAGTGGATCTTTGTGGCGGAGCGACAGGGCAGGTTGAGACCGCCTAGGTGAGAGGTGGGCCTGGCCCTGGTCGGCGTTCGCGGATACTTAACACGCATAACGAGATCTTGGTATTTGATCTGAGTCTGGCCATTTGGTCTATACGCACTAGCCATCTACGCGGGAGTAGTTATGGGTATCCCGGCGTCGTGGTATCAGCCGAAGCCTTCGTGACGTCAGCGACTGAGTGGCGCGCGCCGGATTGGACTGGAACGCCACTAGGCTAGGTCTGCTTCCGGCCGCGTACGCAACGTGCAGGTGTGCATAGGGCGATGGGCCCAGACCCCTGCGCGCATAGGGTTAGACCGGCGTGCTGACCTCTCTGTTGTGCTTAGGTGGGGCTGCGACGCGTTGATCTTACGAGGCCGTGCATGACCCAGAAAAGTGTGTCCGGCCAAATGGGATCGAGCGTGTTGGGTTATGTGGTGCACCCCTGCAGGGAAGTTTATCTATTCGAATAGCAGTGTCCCTCGGTAAAAGGACGACCCGGAGTTGTACCTTGACCTTATGACAACTAGAACTGGATACTGAATAAAATACACCCTTCCAAGTGCCAGATACAACCCGGTGATCGCTCTCTAACAGGGCGACGAGGAGGGGATCGCCGGGTAGGATTATGCTATGCGATGCTACTTGGAGGACTTCAATCTACTCTCTTCTATATGCTGCAAGATGGAGATGGCCAGAAGCGTAGTCTTCGACAGGACTAGCTATCCCCCTTTTATTCTGGCATTCTGCAGTTCAGTCCACTGATATGCCCCTTTACACATATACCCATGCATATGTAGTGTAGCTCCTTGCTTGCGAGTACTTTGGATGAGTACTCACGGTTGCTTCTCTCCCTCTTTTCCCCCTTTCCTTTCTATCTGGTTGTCGCAACCAGATGTTGGAGCCCAGGAGCCAGACGCCACCGTCGACGACGACTCCTACGACACTGGAGGTGCCTACTACTACGTGCAGCCCGCTGACGACGATCAGGAGTAGTTAGGAGGATCCCAGGCAGGAGGCCTGCGCCTCGTTCGATCTGTATCCCAGTTTGTGCTAGCCTTCTTAAGGCAAACTTGTTTAACTTATGTCTGTACTCAGATATTGTTGCTTCCGCTGACTCGTCTGTGATCGAGCACTTGTATTCGAGCCCAAGAGGCCCCTGGCTTGTATTATGATGCTTGTATGACTTATTTTTGTTGTAGAGTTGTGTTGTGATATCTTCCCGTGAGTCCCTGACCTTGATCGTACACATTTGCGTGCATGATTAGTGTACGGTCAAACCGGGGGCGTCACAAGTTGGAACATCCGCCGCCCCACCGGAGCCGCTCGTCGCCCCGCCGAGGTTGACCACCGCCCCGCCGCCGGCGACTTTCCTCGAGAAAACCGTCCGGTTTTCCGTTCGTTTTGTTTAAAAAACCCTAGATCTGTTTTTTTGGTTTAGTTTATTGAGCGAACACTCGTTCGTTCGTTTTAACGAACGGTTTTTAGTTTTTTTCCGCAGACAGCGAATATTCGTTCGTTTTCTTTTTCTCGGATTTTCCGCGATTATTTCTGATCGCGATTTCCGATCTGTTTTTCGTTTTAGTATAACTTTTCGCTCGTTTATCGGAATCAGGCGATTCAAGCGCCTAGAGTTTCGTCTCGAAACCCTCTTTCCGTTTAACCAACTCAAACAAGGTTTTGCTACTGTAAAATTTGACTTAGGTCCAGATTAGTAATCGAAGCCTGTTTCTTTCGCCGTTTGACTTTCGTTGCTTCGTTTGATTTGATTCTTTTTGCAAACCGGAGTTCTTAAGTTGAACTTTCTGGTTAGATCTTTTATTTGAGTTTTACCTATATATTAGATGAGTGCTTATTGTATGCTTGTTTGTTTGCGATAGAGTACCCGGAGTGCGCCGCTTGCTACTTCGAATCTCTAGGTTTCACGGATCATCAGCAAGGCAAGTAACACTTTGATCATACCTCGTTTCATACCCAGTTTTATTGCATTAGATCAATCCTCAAACAATTGCATGATTAGGATCTGATTAAATTGTGGGTATCGGGAAGTAGATGAGGTAGTACCTATTACCTGTTTTATTATCAACCTTTGGGAGTTACTTCTACGTTTGCTTATTGCTATGCTATGCTAGTAGACGTGGATTGGGTGAGTGTATCCATGACAGATGTGAGATTGTTAATTAATGGTTTACTTAAGGTGGCAACTTAAACACACATCTGGTGGATTGCCTGTTTTTTTATGGACCGCCACCCAGGCTCAAAGGGATCATGAGATTATTCATGCTAGAAACTTCCGTGTGCAGCCACATGCTATTATGGGTTCTAGCATAGTTGATTAAGTCGTGTGAACTCTTACAGTGGTAGACTAGCAGATGTAGGGGAAAGTAGGTGTAACTGTCTACCCATCGTAAGGTGCTAACGCTTCTGAAAGACTGTGTCTCGGTCATCCGTTTCTCAAACAGCATGTAGTGCGAGAAATCCAACGGAGGAGATCGAGTCTTGTGGGGAAAAGTGCACAAACCTCTGCAGAGTGTACAATCTAATCATGGTTAGCCGTGTCCCCGGTTATGGACATCTTGAGTATCTAGTTCTTGGATTATCATGTGAATCTCATCATCTTATACTTAACTAATTTTGTTGGGTTGCTAATGATTACTTTTAATTGGGATTGAGAGGGGGTTTACCTTCTCAATATTTTTCAACCAACTTTGTAGTTAAATAAAATTATATTCCTTTGCAGTAGGGAAAAATTGGCTTTTCGCAAAACTGTAACCATAGACTTTCCACCAGCCAAATATGCATGTAGTGATCATTATTCTGTTCATTACTCTCTATGTGTTACTTTGCCAGCATATTCCATGTGCTGACCCGTTTTCGGGCTGCAACGTATCATGTTGCAGACTTTTCAGACGACGAGTAAGGAGCCTTAGGTCGTGGTCTTATACTCAGTGATGCCGTTGGAGTTGATGGACTCATTTTATCTTCCAAGCCTTCCACTGTTATCGTAATTAGATGGCCTTAAGCCATATTTATTGCAATAAGTTCTCTTTTGAGACACTCGATGTAATAAGTGTGTGATTGCTACTCTGTTATAAATCCTTCAAGTACTGTGCGTGTCAGCATTACCGATCCAGGGATGACACTGATGCACAGAGACTAGACTGTTTGAGGTCTGGTCACTACAAAGATGGTATCAGAGCACACGCTGACTGTAGGACACGACCACTAAGCTAAAGCCCTAGACTACTAATCTCTTCTCATTTCTGACTCCTCTCCTTTCTTCCACTCTTTTAGGATGGCGGATGCAAGGAACAGGTTCGCGCAATCGGATGAGGATACACCTTTTGGACGACACTTGAAGGAAGTTACTAGGTACCTGAACATCGGAATACCAAGCTTCGCCGGGACCTACAACGCCACACTACCAGAAGAGGAGCGTTGGATGATTCAAGTTCAAGTTCCAGGAAGGACGTTCACGCCAGTCACTGAACCCATAGAGTTTTCCTTTGATGCACCAACCTGGAGTCTAGGAAAGAGTATGGCAGCTCACATTACCATGGGACGCATTGGAGAAGTGTACCACAATGATCTCAAGGATACTATCTACCAGATTTGTGGGCGCCGAGACGAGCAATGGGAGATGATCAGCACCAGCAAGGATAGATCTATTGCAGCTTTCATTCAGGAGTTAAACCAGCACATTCGTCGCCAGGAAAACCAGATGTGCGCTGACATGATAGATCTGAAGAAGGCAAAGACTAGGATCATGGAACTGGAAGAAGACTCAAGGCTACACGCGAGGATTATATGGAGGAAATCGTCGCACTAGTGAGGAAGAACGGCGACCTGACACAGAAGCAAGGAGTATTCATGGGAGACCCAGCACCAGGAGGAGAAGATGATGATTCTACTTGCCCGGAGAACTACATCATCATCAACGACACCGACCCGGACCCCAGTGATGATGATTGGGAGGATGAAGCCGGAGCAGATATCATGGAGTCTTCGACTGAGCAATTTTTCTAGTAGACCACCAAATTAGTAGTAGTATTTCACCATGTATAGAGTATAGTCCAAGCACTTTGTAACGATAGTTAGATCGATTGTATGCCTTGTTTGAACTGATTGGAGTGATATGATTGTGTTTGTCTCATGTGCATATGGGTAGTGTTTTCTCTCTAGACCTCATTCTATTCTATATTCTCATCTTTTCTAAACCCATCAGATGCCTCCGAGACGCGACACCGGATTTGTTTTCCCACCGGATATCACTCAGTTGATTCAGCAGTAGAATGCCCTGATGCAAGTGCTAGTTCAGAACCAAGGCAACAACAACAACAACAACAACAATCCACCACCACCACCACCTGTGGACCACTTAGCCCGTTATCTTAGGCTGAATCCGCCGGTGTTCTCCAACAGCACCGAGCCGATTGTGGCAGATGATTGGCTCCGCAAGGTTGGAAGGGAGCTGACCACTGTAGGATGCACATATGCGGAGAGAGTGCGTTTTGCCGCACATCAGCTAGATGGACCCGCAGCATCATGGTGGGAGAATTACACAGCCACACACCCTATTGACACTGTCACATGGGACCAGTTTCAGCAAGCTTTCCGTACTGCCCATGTTTCAGCAGGAGCTATGGCCATGAAGAAGCGTGAGTTTCGCAACTTACGCCAAGGAGGATGCACCGTAGGCCAGTACGTGGAGGACTTTAGTAAACTAGCACGTTATGCCCCAGATGACGTTGCTACAGATGCAGCCAAGCAGGAGAAGTTTCTGGAAGGACTGAATGATGAGCTGAGCATGCAGTTGATGGTAGCAACCTTCAACAATTACCAGGAGTTGGTAGATAGAGCTCTCATGATTGAAGGGAAGCAACAGCAGATTGAAAGCCGCAAGAGGAAGTATGGACAAGGAAAGTACAGTACAGGAGCTCATCAGAAGCCTCGTTTTACCCCGAACTCGGGAGGACCTTTTCAGCATACCCATGGAGGATGAGGTTCGCACAGCCATAGTGGACCCAAGAATGGTAATGGGAATGGAGGAAGCAACGGACAGAACCGTACCAACCCATCGACCCCAGCCAAGAGGGGTCTAAGCCAAGTCACTTGTTACAAATGCCAGAAGACTGAACATTATGCAAATGAATGTCCCGAAGCTAAGAATGGAAATGGCAATGGAAGCTCTGGGAAGAAGCACAACCCTTTCAACAGAGGACAAGTGAACCACATTAATGTGGAGGAGGTTGAAGCACAGCCCGATGCAGTAATAGGTAAGTTTTTGGACGACACTTGAAGGAAGTTACTAGGTACCTGAACATCGGAATACCAAGCTTCACCGGGACCTACAACGCCACACTACCAGAAGAGGAGCGTTGTATGATTCAAGTTCAAGTTCCAGGAAGGACGTTCACGCCAGTCACTGAACCCATAGAGTTTTCCTTTGATGCACCAACCTGGAGTCTAGGAAAGAGTATGGCAGCTCACATTACCATGGGACGCATTGGAGAAGTGTACCACAATGATCTCAAGGATACTATCTACCAGATTTGTGGGCGCCGAGACGAGCAATGGGAGATGATCAGCACCAGCAAGGATAGATCTATTGCAGCTTTCATTCAGGAGTTAAACCAGCACATTCGTCGCCAGGAAAACCAGATGTGCGCTGACATGATAGATCTGAAGAAGGCAAAGACTAGGATCATGGAACTGGAAGAAGAACTCAAGGCTACACGCAAGGATTATATGGAGGAAATCGTCGCACTAGTGAGGAAGAACGGCGACCTGACACAGAAGCTAGGAGTATTCATGGGAGACCCAGCACCAGGAGGAGAAGATGACGATTCTACTTGCCCGGAGAACTACATCATCATCAACGACACCGACCCGGACCCTAGTGATGATGATTGGGAGGATGAAGCCAGAGAAGATATCATGGAGTCTTCGACTGAGCAATTTTTCTAGTAGACCACCAAATTAGTAGTAGTATTCCACCATGTATATAGTATAGTCCAAGCACTTTGTAACGATAGTTAGATCGATTGTATGCCTTGTTTGAATTGATTGGAGTGATATGATTGTGTTTGTCTCATGTGCATATGGGTAGTGTTTTCTCTCTAGACCTCATTCTATTCTATATTCTCATCTTTTCTAAACCCATCAGATGCCTCCGAGACGCGACACCGGATTTGTTTTCCCACCGGATACCACTCAGTTGATTCAGCAGCAGAATGCCCTGATGCAAGTGCTAGTTCAGAACCAAGGCAACAACAACAACAACAATCCACCACCACCACCACCTGTGGACCACTTAGCCCGTTATCTTAGGCTGAATCCGCCGGTGTTCTCCAACAGCACCGAGCCGATTGTGGCAGATGATTGGCTCCGCAAGGTTGGAAGGGAGTTGACCACTGCAGGATGCACATATGCGGAGAGAGTGCGTTTTGCCGCACATCAGCTAGATGGACCCGCAGCATCATGGTGGGAGAATTACACAGCCACACACCCTATTGACACTGTCACATGGGACCAGTTTCAGCAAGCTTTCCGTACTGCCCATGTTTCAGCAGGAGCTATGTCCACGAAGAAGCGTGAGTTTCGCAACTTACGCCAAGGAGGATGCACCGTAGGCCAGTACGTGGAGGACTTTAGTGAACTAGCACGTTATGCCCCAGATGACGTTGCTACAGATGCAGCCAAGCAGGAGAAGTTTCTGGAAGGACTGAATGATGAGCTGAGCATGCAGTTGATGGTAGCAACCTTCAACAACTACCAGGAGTTGGTAGATAGAGCTCTCATGATTGAAGGGAAGCAACAGCAGATTGAAAGCTGCAAGAGGAAGTATGGACAAGGAAAGTACAGTACAGGAGCTCATTAGAAGCCTCGTTTTACCCCGAACTCGGGAGGACCTTTTCAGCATACCCATGGAGGAGGAGGTTCGCACAACCATAGTGGACCCAAGAATGGTAATGGGAATGGAGGAAGCAACGGACAGAACCGTACCAACCCATCGACCCCAGCCAAGAGGGGTCTAAGCCAAGTCACTTGTTACAGATGCCAGAAGACTGAACATTATGCAAATGAATGTCCTGAAGCTAAGAATGGAAATGGCAATGGAAGCTCTGGGAAGAAGCATAACCCTTTCAACAGAGGACAAGTGAACCACATTAATGTGGAGGAGGTTGAAGCACAGCCCGATGCAGTAATAGGTAAGTTTTTGGACGACACTTGAAGGAAGTTACTAGGTACCTGAACATCGGAATACCAAGCTTCACCGGGACCTACAACGCCACACTACCAGAAGAGGAGCGTTGGATGATTCAAGTTCAAGTTCCAGGAAGGACGTTCATGCCAGTCACTGAACCCATAGAGTTTTCCTTTGATGCACCAACCTGGAGTCTAGGAAAGAGTATGGCAGCTCACATTACCATGGGACGCATTGGAGAAGTGTACCACAATGATCTCAAGGATACTATCTACCAGATTTGTGGGCGCCGAGACGAGCAATGGGAGATGATCAGCACCAGGAAGGATAGATCTATTGCAGCTTTCATTCAGGAGTTAAACCAGCACATTCGTCGCCAGGAAAACCAGATGTGCGCTGACATGATAGATCTGAAGAAGGCAAAGACTAGGATCATGGAACTGGAAGAAGAACTCAAGGCTACACGCAAGGATTATATGGAGGAAATCGTCGCACTAGTGAGGAAGAACGGCGACCTGACACAGAAGCTAGGAGTATTCATGGGAGACCCAGCACCAGGAGGAGAAGATGACGATTCTACTTGCCCGGAGAACTACATCATCATCAACGACACCGACCCGGACCCTAGTGATGATGATTGGGAGGATGAAGCCAGAGCAGATATCATGGAGTCTTCGACTGAGCAATTTTTCTAGTAGACCACCAAATTAGTAGTAGTATTCCACCATGTATATAGTATAGTCCAAGCACTTTGTAACGATAGTTAGATCGATTGTATGCCTTGTTTGAATTGATTGGAGTGATATGATTGTGTTTGTCTCATGTGCATATGGGTAGTGTTTTCTCTCTAGACCTCATTCTATTCTATATTCTCATCTTTTCTAAACCCATCAGATGCCTCCGAGACGCGACACCGGATTTGTTTTCCCACCGGATATCACTCAGTTGATTCAGCAGTAGAATGCCCTGATGCAAGTGCTAGTTCAGAACCAAGGCAACAACAACAACAACAATCCACCACCACCACCACCTGTGGACCACTTAGCCCGTTATCTTAGGCTGAATCCGCCGGTGTTCTCCAACAACACCGAGCCGATTGTGGCAGATGATTGGCTCCGCAAGGTTGGAAGGGAGCTGACCACTGCAGGATGCACATATGCGGAGAGAGTGCGTTTTGCCGCACATCAGCTAGATGGACCCGCCGCATCACGGTGGGAGAATTACACAGCCACACACCCTATTGACACTGTCACATGGGACCAGTTTCAGCAAGCTTTCCGTACTGCCCATGTTTCAGCAGGAGCTATGGCCATGAAGAAGCGTGAGTTTCGCAACTTACGCCAAGGAGGATGCACCGTAGGCCAGTACGTGGAGGACTTTAGTGAACTAGCACGTTATGCCCCAGATGACGTTGCTACAGATGCAGCCAAGCAGGAGAAGTTTCTGGAAGGACTGAATGATGAGCTAAGCATGCAGTTGATGGTAGCAACCTTCAACAACTACCAGGAGTTGGTAGATAGAGCTCTCATGATTGAAGGGAAGCAGCAGCAGATTGAAAGCCGCAAGAGGAAGTATGGACAAGGAAAGTACAGTACAGGAGCTCATTAGAAGCCTCGTTTTACCCCGAACTCGGGAGGACCTTTTCAGCATACCCATGGAGGAGGAGGTTCGCACAACCATAGTGGACCCAAGAATGGTAATGGGAATGGAGGAAGCAACGGACAGAACCGTACCAACCCATCGACCCCAGCCAAGAGGGGTCTAAGCCAAGTCACTTGTTACAGATGCCAGAAGACTGAACATTATGCAAATGAATGTCCCGAAGCTAAGAATGGAAATGACAATGGAAGCTCTGGGAAGAAGCACAACCCTTTCAACAGAGGACAAGTGAACCACATTAATGTGGAGGAGGTTGAAGCACAGCCCGATGCAGTAATAGGTAAGTTTTTGGTTAAGTCATTTACTGCAATCGTTCTTTTTGATACTGGTGCATCGCATTCATACATATCAAGGGGATTTGTGGATAAGTTTAAGTTGCCCACCAAAGTTCTTAGAACACCTATGTTAGTAACCTCGCCAGGAGCAGAGTATATGGCAAGCCAAGGA
This sequence comes from Aegilops tauschii subsp. strangulata, assembly GCF_002575655.3. Taxonomy (NCBI): domain Eukaryota; kingdom Viridiplantae; phylum Streptophyta; class Magnoliopsida; order Poales; family Poaceae; genus Aegilops; species Aegilops tauschii. The sequence goes on from NC_053041.3 coordinate 76,701,733, forward strand.
TGTTTTCAGATGCCATTGGCCATAGGTAGGCATGTTTTCCCCTCAGACCTAATAGTTTTGGAGTTGCAAGGTTTGGATGTGATTTTGGGAATGGATTGGCTATCGATGTATGGAGGAAACATCGATTGCGCCAGTAAGACGATCTTGCTTACTACCCCAGAAGGAAGAAGGATTAAGTATGTATCCCGGCATGTGCTGAAGAGGACTCAAGTGAATTCCTTATCAGGAGTTGTACAGGAGGAAGTGCCAGTGGTGAAGGATTTCCCTGACGTATTTCCAGAGGAGTTGCCAGACATGCCACCGGATAGAGACATTGAGTTTTTGATTGAGCTTTTGCCAGGCACAGGGCCAATATGTAAGAGACCGTACAGGATGCCCGCTAAGGATTTGGAAGAAATTAAGAAGCAGATTAAGGAGTTACTGGATAAAGGATATATTCGCCCAAGTTCGTGACCTTGGGGATCACCAGTACTTCTAGTGGAGAAGAAAGATGGATCATTGAGGATGGTTGTTGATTATCGTGGTTTGAATGAAGTAACCATCAAGAACAAGTACCCACTGCCAATGATCAATGATCTGTTTGACCGACTACAAGGAGCTAAAGTATTTTCCAAGATTGATTTGTGGTCAGGATACCACCAGTTGAAGATTCGAGAGCAGGATATACCCAAGACAGCTTTTACCACAAGGTATGGGCTATATGAGTACACCGTTATGTCATGTGGCCTGACTAACGCACCCGCCTATTTCATGAACATGATGAACAAAGTGTTTATGGAGTTTTCAAATAAGTTCGTCGTAGTGTTCATTGACGATATTCTGGTCTATTCGAAGAATGAAGAAGAGCATAAGGAGCATTTGTGTTTGGTACTTGGAAAGCTCAGAGAACATCAGTTATATGCCAAGTTCAGCAAGTGCGAGTTTTGGTTAAAGGAAGTTGGATTCCTTGGACATGTTATTTCCGGAGAAGGAATAGTAGTAGATCCCACCAAGGTTAACACTGTGACAAATTGGGAGTCACCCACGACAGTTGGAGAGATTCGGAGTTTTCTTAGACTCGCATGATACTACCGAAGATTTATTGAGAATTTCTCGAAGATTGCAAAACCTATGACCGAGTTGTTGAAGAAGGACACCAAATTCAATTGGACTAAGGAATGTGAGGCTAGTTTCCAGGAGTTGAAGAAACGCTTAGTTACAGCGCCAGTATTGATTCTGCCAGATCAACACAAGGATTATGAAGTATATTGCGACGCTTCACGTCGAGGACTTGGAGCAGTGCTAATGCAGGAGGGAAGAGTTGTTTCATATGCCTCACGACAACTTAAACCCCATGAGTTGAATTATGCTACACATGATTTGGAGCTAGCAGCAGTAGTGCATGCGTTGAAGACATGGAGGCATTTTCTCATCGGAAACCATTGTGAGGTGTACACGCATCACAAGAGTTTGAAGTACATTTTCACGCAGAAGGAGTTGAATCTCAGGCAAAGGAGATGGTTGGAGCTCATTAAGGATTATGACATGAGATTGCATTATCACCCAGGGAAGGCTAACGTAGTAGCTGATGCGTTGAGCCGCAAGAGCCATGTCCACACACTCATGACCGGAGAGTTACCCAAGGAGTTAGCCGAAAATCTTTGTGAACTATGTTTGGAAATAGTTCCAAGAGGCTTTGTAGCAGCATTGGAAATTCAGTCTACTTTGATGGATAAGATCAGAGAAGCTCAGAAGACAGACAAGGAGATTGCTGAGATAAAGGAAAGGATGAGTAAAGGAAAAGCCAAGGGATTTCGTGAGGATGAGCACGATACCTTATGGTTTGAGGACCGTGTTTATGTGCCCAATGATCCGGAGATTAGGAAGTTGATTTTGCAAGAGGCCCATGATTCACCATATTCGATTCACCCAGGAAATACCAAGATGTACCTGGATTTAAAGGACAGTTTCTGGTGGACCGGAATGAAGAAGGATATTGCGGAGTATGTAGAAGTTTGTGATGTATGTCAGAGAGTGAAGGCAGAGCATCAGAAGCCAGCAGGATTGCTACAACCATTGCCGATACCCGAATGGAAGTGGGATAAGCTACGCATGGATTTTATCACGGGATTGCCCAGGACTCATTCAGGCTATGACTCGATATGGGTTGTAGTCGATCGTTTGACGAAGGTAGCTCATTTCATCCCAGTAAAGACCACTTATACCAAAGCTAAGTTGGCAAAGATATACATGACCAGGATCGTATGTCTGCATGGAGTTCCGAGGACCATTGTATCAGATAGAGGAACCCAATTTACTTCAAAGTTTTGGAATTAGTTGCACGAAACTTTGGGTACCAGGCTAGAGTTTAGTACCGCTTTTCATCCATAGATAGACGGACAGACCGAGAGAGTCAATCAGATTTTGGAGGACATGCTGAGAGCTTGTGCGCTAGATTATGGATCCAGTTGGGACGACAACTTGCCATATGCAGAGTTTTCTTACAACAATAGCTACCAATCCAGTTTGAAGATGGCCCCTTTCGAAGTTTTGTACTGAAGGAGGTGCAGGACACCGTTGTTGTGGGATGAAGTTGGAGACCTCCAGTTGTTTGGACCAGATTTGATTAAGGAGCCTGAACAGAAAGTGAAACTGATTCACGATAGGCTCAAGGTAGCCCAGTCCAGGCAGAAGAGTTATGCGGATTCTAAACGCAAGGAGACAGTTTACAAAGTCGGAGACAGAGTGTATCTTCGTGTGTTCCCACTTCGAGGAGTTAAGCGCTTTGGAGTTAAGGGAAAGTTAGCGCCACGTTTTGTAGGACCATACAGAATTTTGGAGCGTATGGGAGAAGTTGCTTACAAGCTGGAATTGCCCGAAGGATTGTCGGGAGTTCAGGATGTGTTCCATGTTTCTCAGCTGAAGAAGTGCCACGCAGAGATGGCCGAGATACCACTGAAAGATACAGTGCCCCTGAAAGCGATCCAGTTGGATAGTAATTTGACCTATGAGGAGAAACCAGTTAAGATTCTTGAGTTTGCCAGCCGAGTCACAAGCAGCAAAGTTATCAAGTTTTGCAAAGTTCAGTGGAGTCACCATACCGAGGATGAAGCCACCTGGGAGCGAGAGGAAGATCTACGGAAGGACCACTCTCACCTATTTTCTAGCCAACCCGAATCTCGAGGGCGAGCTTCATCTTAAGGGGGGTAGGTTTGTAACATCCCAAATTTTTAATTTGGAATGTTATACATTAGATCATCATTGCATATCATATTTTATTGCATTTTGGTTTGATCCTATAAATTCTACGCAACTCAAGGACACACGGAGAGAGTTGGGGATTTCGTTATTTTCATATTTGGGTTTTCTCAAATTTTGAAAATAGGATAATTTGTTTTAATTATATTTCTCTCCGAAAAATGTTTCATATCAAAATATATGAGAGGGGATAAAATGACTTCTCCACAAATAATGAAATATTGGAGGAAAAATATTAAAAACAAATTTTTGATTTTATTTGGATTTTATTTGATTTCATTGAATTAGGAAAAATACGTGTTTTTCAAAATTGCATTTAGGCCCCAAATAAATGTTCATATTATCCGGCTTGATTTTAGAAGTCGGGGAAAATTTATTTCGGGATTTTTGGAGTCCGTTTAGTATTTCGTTTATTTGTTTTTCTGCGCCAAATTATATAAAAAAACGAACCGACTCGGGCCGCCGTAGGCGACCCGGACTCTGCCTCGCCCGGCCTTATAAGCCGCCCCGCCGAGCTGCCAGCCCACCCCAGCCCACCACGCACCAAAATCCTAACCCTAGCCTGATCCGCCTCCGCCGCCGTCGCGTGCCGCCGCCGCCGCCCGAGCCGCCGCCGCCCGCCGCCCCGCCGCCGTCCCGCCGTCGATGCCGCCGCCGCCGACCCCGCCGCCCCGCCGGAGCCGCCTGTCGCCCCGCCGAGGTTGACCACCGCCCCGCCGCCGGCGGTTTTCCTCGAGAAAACCGTCCGGTTTTCCTTCCGGTTTTTCGTTCGATTTTTTAAAAAAACCCTAGATCTGTTTTTTTCGGTTTAGTTTATTTAGCGAACACTCGTTCGTTCATTCGTTTTAACGAACGGTTTTCGTTTTTTTGGCAGACAGCGAACGTTCGTTCGTTAGCCTGTTCGTCCGTTTTCTTTTTCTCGGATTTTCCGCGATTATTTCTGATCGCGCTTTCCGATCTGTTTTTCGTTTTAGTATAACTTTTCGCTCGTTTATCGGAATCAGGCAATTCAAGCGCCTAGAGTTTCGTCTCGAAACCCTCTTTCGTTTAACCAACTCAAACAAGTTTTTGCTACTATAAAATTTGACTTAGGTCTGTTTCTTTTGCCGTTTGACTTTCGTTGCTTCGTTTGATTTGATTCTTTTTGCAAACCGGAGTTCTTAAGTTGAACTTTCTGGTTAGATCTTTTATTTGAGTTTTACATATGCATTAGATGAGTGCTTATTGTATGCTTGTTTGTTTGCGATAGAGTACCCGGAGTGCGCCGCTTGCTACTTCGAATCTCTAGGTTTCACGGATCATCAGCAAGGCAAGTAAAACTTTGATCATACCTCGTTTCATACCTAGTTTTATTACATTAGATCAATCCTCAAACAATTGCATGATTAGGATCTGATTAAATTGTGGGTATCGGGAAGTAGATGAGGTAGTACCTATTACCTGTTTTATTATCAACCTTTGGGAGTTACTTCTACGTTTGCTTATTGCTATGCTATGCTAGTAGACGTGGATTGGGTGAGTATATCCATGACAGATGTGAGATTGTTAATTAATGATTTACTTAAGGTGGCAACTTAAACACACATCTGGGTGGATTGAGGCACCTGGGTATTCCAGTGATTGCCTATTTTTTTATGGACCGCCACCCAGGCTCAAAGGGATCATGAGATTATTCATGCTAGAAACTTCCGTGTGCAGCCACATGCTATTATGGGTTCTAGCATAGTTGATTAAGTCGTGTGAACTCTTACAGTGGTAGACTAGCAGATGTAGGGGAAAGTAGGTGTAACTGTCTACCCATCGTAAGGTGCTAACGCTTCTGAAAGACTGTGTCTCGGTCATCCGTTTCTCAAACACCATGTAGTGCGAGAGATCCAACGGAGGAGATCGAGTCTTGTGGGGAAAAGTGCACAAACCTCTGCAGAGTGTACAATCTAATCATGGTTAGCCGTGTCCCCAGTTATGGACATCTTGAGTATCTAGTTCTTGGATTATCATGTGAATCTCATCATCTTATACTTAACTAATTTTGTTGGGTTGTTAATGATTACTTTTAATTGGGATTGAGAGGGGGTTTACCTTCTCAATATTTTTCAACCAACTTTGTAGTTAAATAAAATTATATTCCTTTGCAGTAGGGAAAATTGGCTTTTCGCAAAACTGCAACCATAGAGCTTTCCACCAGCCAAATATGCATGTAGTGATAGCATTATTCTGTTCATTACTCTCTATGTGTTACTTTGCCAGCATATTCCATGTGCTGACCCGTTTTCGGGCTTCAACGTATCATGTTGCAGACTTTTCAGACGACGAGTAAGGAGCCTTAGGTCGTGGTCTTATACTCAGTGATGCCGTTGGAGTTGATGGACTCACTTTATCTTCCAAGCCTTCCGCTGTTATCGTAATTAGATGGCCTTAAGCCATATTTATTGTAATAAGTTCTCTTTTGAGACATTCGATGTAATAAGTGTGTGATTGCTACTCTGTTATAAATCTTTCAAGTACTGTACGTGCCAGCATTACCGATCCAGGGATGACACTGCACAGAGACTAGACCGTTTGAGGTCTGGTCGCTACAGGCTCCCAACAAGCACCGACCACTCCTTCTGCCAACGCCGGAACCCCGACCGGTCCTTCACCTCCGTCTGGCACTGGCGCAGCCCCGACCACTCCTACACCTCCGTGATAACGGTATTTTTCTTCTTATTTAGCGTGTTTAGTCCATTTATGACATAATTTAGCCTATTTAGTCCACAAATGACATAATAAGATGAAGAAAATCAAGGAATAGGAAGGAAAGAAGGAATAGGAAGAAAAGAAGAAGAAGAAGAAGAAGAAGAAGGAGAAGAAGAAGACTAGAAGAAGAAAAAGAAGATCTTCTTCTTCTAGTCTTCTTCTTCTTCTTCTTCTCCAAAATGAAGTTAGCTCTAAGTTATATCAAAAATGGCATACTATGCTTAGTTAGGTCAAAAATGGCATAATTAGCTAGGTAAGCTCAAAAATGGAAATTTTCTTCTTATTTAGCCTATTTAGTCCATTTATGACATAATTTATCCTATTTAGTCCACAAATGACATAATAAGATGAAGAAAATCAAGGAAGAAGAAGAAGAAGAAGAAGAGGAAGAAGAAGACTAGAAGAAGAAGAAGAAGAATAAGAGGAAAAACTTCTTCTTCTTTTCTTCCTATTCCTTCTTTTCTTCTTCTTCTTCTTCTCCAAAATGAAGTAAGCTCTAAGTTATATCTCATAATATGCTTAGTTAGGTCAAAATGGCATAATTAGCTAGGTAAGCTAAAAAAATGGCATTTTTCTTCTTATTTAGTCCATTTATGACATAATTTAGCCTATTTAGTCCACAAATGACATAATAAGATGAAGAAAATCCAGGAAGAGGAAGAAAAGAAGGAATAGGAAGATAAGAAGAAGAAGAAAAGAAGAACAAGTTCTTCTTCTAGTCTTCTTCTTCTTCTTCTTCTTCTTCTTCTTCTTCTCCTCCAAAATGAAGTAAGCTCTAAGTTATATATCATAATATGCTTAGTTAGGTCAAAAATGGCATAATTAGCTAGGTAAGCTCAAAAATGGCATTTTTCTTCTTATTTAGCCTATTTAGTCCATTTATGACATAATTTAGCCTATTTAGTCCACAAATTACATAATAAGATGAAGAAAATCCAGGAAGAGGAAGAAAAGAAGGAATAAGAAGAAAAGAAGAAGAAGAAAAGAAGAAGAAGAAAAGAAGAAGAAGTTCTTCTTCTAGTCTTCTTCTTCTTCTTCTTCTTCTAGTTTTCTTATTCTTCTCCAAAATGAAGTTGGCTCTAAGTTATATCAAGAATGGCATAATATGCTTAGTTCACTAAAAAATTGCACAATTAGCTAGGTTAGCTCCATTTTACCTAAGTATGCTTACTTCTTCTTCTTCTTCATTTTCTTCTTCTTCTTCTCCTTCTTCTTCTTCTTCTTCTGATTCTAGTCTTCTTCTTCTAATTTTCTTGTTTCCCATTTTGCAGATTTAATTCACTATATGGAAGCTTGCATGGATGGAGTGCTTGTTTCCCTTTTCTTTTTTCCGTTTGTATCGATAAAAAATGTGGAACTTTGTTATATGGATGCATGCATGGAACAATGTGTTGGATGAACATTGTGATGTTACTATAATATGTATGGATGGAACTCTGTTTCCTATTATGTATGTATGTTGTCATGGATGGAGCTATGTGTTGGATACATCATATGTCTGCTGTGCATGTGAAAATATATATATATGTATATCTGTGTGTGAATTCCTGTGAAATTAAATGGATTCCAATAAAAACAGGGGATATGTAGCCTGTTTGCCGTCTGCTAGCAGACGGCAAAGATGACACGTGGCAGCTACCTGTACAACCTGGGAACACTGGCTGCCTATTTGGTCACTTGGTCGTTTGCTAGCGGACGGCAAAGATTCAAATCACTTTGCCGTCTGCCAGCGGACGGCATAGCTAGCCACGTGGCAGCTTCCCAGTACTGCCTAGCTGAGCTCTTTGCCGTCTGTCAGTAGACGGCAAAGAGCTTTGACTCTTTGCCGTCCGCTGGCAGATGGCAAAGAGCGCCGTTAACCCCCTAACGGCACTCACGCCACCGCACTGCCGTCTGTTGTCCTTGCCGTCTGCTAGCCTCGGACGGCGGACGACAAAATCCTTTGCCGTCCGTTTCCAGGAAGCGGACGACAAAGAAGGCCTTTGCTGGCACGTGTTCAGACGGACAGTTTGCCGTCTGCTGGCGGACGACAAAGACATTTGCCGTCCGTGATCCATGCCTTTGCCGTCCGCCATGGCGGACGGCAAAGAAGCTGATTCTAGTAGTGTTTCTGAGGTTTACTCAACCCGTAATTACGGGTACACATGATCATAGTGTTGACGTGAGCAAACCAGAATGATCGTTGGTGACATGATGTCACTTATTTTACACTATAAACCTTTTCGGTGCAAAATATATATCAATATGTTCTTAGGATGCAATCACTTGGTAAGTTGGTAGAAGCTTGAAATAAGTTGGTGAATTGTCTATGAATTATAACAAGAGCGTTATGCATCACGCGAATTTTACACGACAAAGAGGCGGTTCATCAAATTAATAGTCTTCATTTTTACTTACTATCTTTGTGTTGTACAAAATAATTATTTTGCAATATACTTGATTACAATATTGTGATGTACATATGTGCTTTTTAATGAGCGATGTAGGTATTTGAAAACCTTTTTTGTTTGTCTATTCAATGTATTTTCTTTTATTGGACATTCGTGATGGTCAAAATAGTTAGATAATCAACTTAAAGGAAATTGTTACGTGGTTTTGATTAGTCACACAAATTATAGATGCATGCTACTTGTAGCATTAGCTACTCATCATGACCAACAAGATCCTTAATTGGAGATCTAGACCACCTAACTTAGCATGGACATTAGTAGATATACTATTCTAAGTGGGAGACTATGCAACGTCAATTTAAATAGAACTTTCAAAGCTGCCAAGATGCTCTATTGTGTAGGTGTAGCTAAAACACACTGGTTCATGTCGACATGTAACTTTATAGATGGAATAGTAGGCACTACAACACATATAGTTATGAATTGGTTTTTTCGGCCTGCAAGATAGTGAAAAAATGAGTGGTCGCAGGAACTCACACCTACAACTTCAAGTTTCAAAATACTCACTCAAGATCCAGATATACTGCACATTTATGCTCATTAAATAGGTCAAGATGGTTAGCACTTTATTGTTACATGCAAAGTGAATGCCTCCTCGCCACCTAGTCCCTTGTGTACCTTTTTAATGATCATTGTTTGCATTTGAAAACCTTTTTTGATTGTCTATTCCATGTATTATGAATTAATTTTACTGGATATCATGATGGTCAAAATAAATAGAAAGTCAACTTAAGGGACAGTATAAAGTGGTTTTGATTAGTGAAGAAAATTATAGGTCCATGTTACTTATAGTATGAGCTACTTAGCGTTACCAACAAGGCGACAAGCTCCTTAAGTGAAGATCTAGATCACCTAACTTAACATGGCCATTAATAGCTACATTTTTCTCTAGTCAGGGCGTTGAGCATGATGGATTATCATAAGAAATACTAGTGACGTAATTTTTTCAATGTACCTCTCCTTTAGTAAATCAAGACACAATTTTTTGTCTGCAGGTTATGAACACAATATGAAATGTTTTTAACATGCCTCAAATTGTTGAAAATAGGACATGTAACAATCTAATAGCACAACCAAAGACACTACAATACTCTGTTATTTATTCGAACCTATTGCAAATATTACGGATCCTAATACTAAGACGATAATATAACCTTAGTTATGGAATATGCAAGTAATAGTTGACATGCACTTTTTACTTCTTATTCTCCATTATAAGGTTTTTTGTCTTCACAAATAAATTTACCAATCATTATTGGACAACAATAGGTCACATAGCTTGATTTATCCTTTTGTTTTATTTGTCGAGGGGAGTATGATTAGTTGCTTCAAGTATGTCATGAACTCCCAACTAGTAGGAGTGTCAACGTAGCTAGTTACTCTAGGTCAGTATGTACTAGCTTAGGTTGGTAACTCTAGGTCAAATAAAGTACGAATAAGAAATCTCTTATAGAGCATGGATTTTGTAAATATGAGTACACATGCTCCCGCATGACTAATATATTTGAAGAATTAAAATACTAGAATTGCATCAAACATTTTCAAGTGTACTAGGCGTTTGGGAAACATTGTGGCGAAAACATCCGAGGAGCTATAAACAAACATTGAAGCTCCAATATGCTTGCTTGTTGGAGAGCAGTTAGGATGTCAATTCTCCATGAATTATGCAGACACCTCAATCACTTGACCATTTTCTTGAATTTAGTGTTCATTTGGCATATGAGCTAGGGCTCGGAAAGCAATTAATGATCTTTTAAAATGCTTCTTTGGTTAACATTAGCTGGAGAAATAGAGTCAGTTGTAGTATGAGTAGCTGTAACATGAATAATTGGCTTCTAAATTGGGGATCTAGATCTGTAGACTTCATAACATGGACATTAAATGCAAAACTTTCTTAAGCACTTGACTTGCGAGTCACTTTAAATAGATTTTTACAAGTTCTCTAGACGTTATATTGTATAGTTAAGTGGAACACCTAGGATTCGATTGCAGTATGAGTTGCTCACCTTTAACAATTAGCTCCTAATTTGTAGATCTAGATCACCGAACCTCATAGTGGCCATTAAATGCTTAACTTCTCTAAGTGCTTGACTTTGCAACGTCGCTTTAAATATTATTTAAGAAGTTCTCAAGATAAACCATCATGGAGGTAAAAGGTACACATATAGACATATTAACACCATGCATTGTTCCATCCCTCTAAGGACACTAACCATTCCAAACGTCATATTTGTACTTTGGTTTTCCCCTTGGATTACGTTACAATATTGGCTTCCCTAGAGTGCTAGAGAGCGCTACACGGGTTGTGTTGCTGCTCATGTATACAAACCAAGTAGCTCTTATGTTATATGGACCTATGGGCCTTAGGTGTGTGAGCGACATCCAAAAAATAAAATACAAAGTAGTGTACGCACCACATGCCTCGCGGTTGGGTAAATCATTCTACGCAAGGAAACGTATGAAGGAAAAAAAACCAAAATGTGTGGATTCAACATCCTATCAGGAAACACAATGTAAATTCTATTTATGTACGAATCCAAATACTAAAAATTTGATACGATCCAATGATACCGTCACTGCGAGGGTTAGTACCATTATTCTGTTTTTAACTTTCCTAAAGCTTTAGTTTCTGTCTAATTTTTAATATTAAAGGGTTCCAAAAACTAGAATGAATATGTGCGAGCGTAAAGTTCACATGTCAAAATAAAGTGTCAGAAAAGTTTCTAAGGAGATCTCATGTCCAAGGTATAGGTTGAAGTCCACTTGAAGGCACTCCTATGATTCTATAAATAGAGACCTTATACCCTTCATTCGTCCACACACATCCACTTCCCCTCTACTAGCTCATCCGCCTTTTTCTCCTCGTCCTTAGCACGTCCTGCCATGGCCGGCCCATCGGGAATTTTGTTTTTGCTCGTCATTGCAATGCCCGCATTTCTAGCCCTCGCCGACACTCCTCACCCATACTGTGACCGTCCATGCCAAAATGAGCTTAGCTTGCACATGTACCTGCACCAATTTGTTGCTGGTCCAAACTGCCCAAACCGCAATGAAGAATTTGTCTTAACCCCAGGTTATCCTCTTGGTTTTGGCACAACCCTCATCCATGATTGGACCCTAACCAATACAGTGAATCCCAGCGATACTATTATTGCACGCGCACAAGGCACACATATACAGGCGAGTAGAACCAATGCTAACGGTTGGTACATCTCTCAAAACATAGTTTTTCAGAGTGGAAGGTAATTCTTTTTATATTCTCTCCCGACTCAATAAATTACGTGCAATTTTTCCTTACATTAGAATACATTATTTGTATATATAATAATTTATTAGTTTAGTAATTTTATTCAATGTTTTATTTCTTTACCATTTCTTATATGTTAGAGAATCCTGGAAAAAATACAAATGAATATCTACTATATGATAGGTATTAATGAAACATGTACATGTGATTGAACTTTTAGATCACAATAGTACACAACGAAGCAAGCAACTACCACATACACACATATTAATTGGTAAGACACACAGACACACACACATCGTGCACATCCACTAAACTCATGAGAAATGTTTCGAACACATGAGATTACTAGTGTCTAGGAACACACTTTACTATAGAATTCATACACAAATTCTCTATGGTGATTTGGCACCACACACCATATAGAAAACGAGATACATATTTCGCGTTCTAGCATCCCATCCATGCATCTAAATAATACTATATTTTCATAACAAATCAATGAGGTTAGTATGTAGAGAAACTAATGAGGGAAGATATTGTTGATTTTATACTTCAGCACATAGTAAGTTTGATCATTGTTAGGCTTCCATACATCTCTAAAATTCTGACGATGTTTGATATGCCCTCCATGTGAAGGTTTGCTGGATCTACACTTCAGGTGATGGGGACTTTAACTAAGCAAAGTGAGGGACAGTGGTCCGTTATTGGAGGGACTGGAGAATTTACTAAGGCGCATGGTACTATAAAGTACAAAATGGACCCTGCCTCTAACATCGAGGACGGTATTAGAGAGCTTGATATTCATCTAATATACACCCCAAATTACCCACAAGCTGTAAGTACAAGTGAAGCTTCGTGTGTAAATATTTCCCTTACTTTCAACTATTATGCAAGCTTGAACAAAATTTTGAGTTTCATAGTCCGTAATTTAACTAAGGGTTGCTGCCGTACTCTATTAGGATAAAGTTTCATGCATTTCATTTATATTGACAATGGATATGGCTAAAATGTTGTCGTTAAAGAATGTAGTGTAATCAATCAAGATTTTTCTTGGATCATGAGTCACATTTCATAGAAGAAAGTGTATATAAAACTGAAGCTTCAATTTCTAGCATCACATACAAAGTAATTTAGTAACACTGGCCAATACTTATATTAGAAGGTACACATGTGAGTTGTATATGACATTAACGTTATTTCATTTCCCTTTATGCAGACTCACTCTGGTACACCACCTCTTGCAAAATTGTTGGGTGGCTGTCATGCGGTCGATAATTGTTGCTGCAAGAAATACTGATGGGATCAATGATGATTTACTCAATGAGAGGCCGTGCAATGGCACCATGTGTATCTTTCATTTCAATCAAGGTGCGGGTTTGAAGGATGGGTGTACCTATCCTAAAACCTGTACTATTTGTTTTCAGTTCTCATTATATCGTGTGAGTATGTGTGTTTGGAGCTACCTCGTGTATTATGCCTCTAGAATAATAAGATTGGTATGGTTGGGGAAAACTACTCTCTTGAATTACTGTGTGACTGATAATCTGCAAGGAGATCTCAAGATCTATATTTTCTATCGAGTAAAATATAACACATGTTGCAACTATCGAACTTCTTGATATGAGTACATAAATATATGTTACATGAAAAATACATATGTGATTGTGGGGCTAGTATAGTTTTTAGACTTGTGATGGAATTCGTCACATATGGACTACTTTGTTATGCTAGAGCCAGGTAAGTGAGAAACCTTCATACCATGATTAGCCAACGCCATGGGTGAATACTCTGTAATGCTCATTGGTCAATGCTATTTCTGATAGTATGGTATTATAAATTGTTGTCCTTCCAGGGACTTTGTTTTGAATGGTTTTTACTCATGATATGTATATTTTTCTATCTTGATGTTGTTTATCTTAGTTGTTGAGTAATTCTGTACTCTCTTTGTTTGACTTTATTTGGATTTCAAGTATTTAACTTAGTGTCATGCATGGGCTGGAGTAGCACACCTTCATACAAACACCTCATATCACTCACACTTCCACTAGTAACTTAATATCTCATAAATACCCTTTAGCGTTTTAGTATATTGTCGGCCGCATAGCTTTGTTTTCTTGTGTAGTACGAGCATGTAGATCTTTAGCTCGTTTATCATGACGCATATTGTGACTTTAGTTGTGTAGTTGGTTACGTGAACATTATTGATGATTTTGGTTCTATATTCATTCATTTGTTTTCTGTGGATGCCTTTAACGGAAAAGGGGTACTACCAAAATTTCGAGATTGTTTAGACTTGTAGAAATAAGTTGGTGTGGTAGCTTAAAGGTTTGGCATAAATCTAAGGTGTTGCATCCTAAATGTTGTGACTTTCACTAGAAATGTTTAAAAGATAAAAAGAACGAATAATCATATTTACTTTATTCAAAACAAATGTTCACTTGTTCCAAAAAGATGCTCATTTTTTCAAAAATTGGGAAAAATGTTTATCAAATAAAAAATGTTTGTGAATTCGAATTTTTCATGATTTCAAAAAATGTTCACGAGTTCAAAAACTGTTCATGATTTTCATAACAATTCACGATTCTGGAAAATTTGTTCGCAAATTGGAAAGATGGCCGCAAAAAAGCAAAAGAATACAAAAACTAAAGAAAAATGAAAAGAAAGGAAAAACTAAACAGTAAAGAAAAAATGTTAATAAAAAAAGAAAAAGGAAAAAAGAAATAACCGAAACAAAAAACAATGAAAAACAAAAAAAGCGGTTATGGGAAGGTTATATAATAGTCCCAAAACCGGTGTTGGAGGGAATCCCTAAATGGGTGTCCCCAAAAAGGAGCTGAGTACGCGCCCAATAGGAGGGGCCGGTGCTCTTGTACAAGTTTCATTTCTTGTCGAAATCACTAATTAAGGAGTACTCCTTTCAAAGATCACTCTCACATTCTCAGGTTGTGACAAGTGGCGCATTGCATGCACGCCACTTGTGGCAACCTAGGAGTTTTCCTTTTTTTCGTACATCCATTTATTAATTTTTTTATCTCTTAAACCGTGTGTACAGACCTCGAGCCATTTTCACTATTGGATCCTCGCGTCGAGATCTTCAAAACTAGATCCCATGTTCATAGGTTTTGACGACCTTTTTTTTCATGAAAAACCGGACTAAAAAACGAATCAGGAGCATGTTTTTTTCCTTTCCGAATGAGGCATGGCCGCGCCTCTCGCAAAAGCACAATCGTGCATCTAATGGAAGCAAAACCGTGCCTCTCGCAGAAGAAAAACAAACAGAAAACACGTTTTTTTCGTTTCCGAGAGGCACGACCGTGCCTCTTGCGAACGCACAACCGTGCCTCTCACGGAAGCAAAACCGTGTCTCTGGTTAAACATGTTTTTATTTCTGAGAGCCAGGGCCGTGTTTCTCGCGAAAGCACAACCGTGCCTCACGTGGAAGCAAAACCGTGCCTCTCGCGGAAGGAAAAAAACAGAAAGGGCGTTATTTTTTTTGTTTCTGAGACACACGGCCGTGCCTCTCTCGAAAGCACAACCGTGCCTCTCGCGGAAGCAAAACAGTGCCTCTGTCGGAAGAAATAAAACCCAGAAAACACGTATTTTTTCCGTTTTCGAGAGGCATCGCGAAAGCACAACTATGCCTCTCGCGGAAGGAAAAAGCCTGTCTTTTTGTGCATTTTTTCAAATTTTGTTTTGGGTCAAAAGTTAAGGAAGACGAGTGAAAACCAAAAAGTAAAAAAAAAACAAAACCTTTTAAAAAGCCCAAAACACGTGCGGAAAAATAAAAAATAAAATCCGAAGGGAGCGCTCAAAGCGCGACACTTGACGGAGGTGGCACGTTCTCAGCCCACCCTAAGTGATCATTGGGAGGCTCCGGAAGAAGCGCTCGTCAAGTAGTGCGAGAGAAAGTAGTTAATGAGCTCTCCTTCGGGAGCCTCGCAATGCTCAGCGCCACTTGGCGCGCTCTCAGCCATTCGCCACGCGTCGCGCTCTGGGCGCTCCCTCCGGATTTTGTTTTTTTTCATTTTTCCGCACGTGTTTTTGGCTTTTTAGCGGTTTTTTAGGTTTTTTTCGGCATTTTGGTTTTCCACCAGTCTTCCTTAGCTTTTCGATAAAAAAAAATTTCGAATTTTTTTACGCAAAAAACGTGTTTTTTTCCTTTCACAAGAGTCACGATTTTGCTTCCGTGAGAGGCACGGTTTTACTTTCGCGAGAGTCACGGCCGTGCCTCTCGAAAACGAAAAAAACGCATTTTCTGTTTTTTTCCTTTTGTGAGAGTCACGGTTTTGCTTCCGCGAGAGGCACGGTTGTGCTTTAGTGAGAGTCACGGCCGTGCCTCTCGGAAACGGAAAAAATGCGTTTTTTTCCTTTCGCGAGAGTCATGGTTTTGCTTCCGTGAGAGGCACGGTTGTGCTTTAGCAAAAGTCACGGCCATGGCTCTCAGAAACTGTTGGGGATATGACTATCAGGCGTGACCCGCCAGGAGAGGCCGGGTCATCCTGATGGCGGTTCATTCCAATGAAGCCCAAGAGTACAAATCATAATGGCGGTTCATAGATAGGCTGAGTAGAGGGCCCAAGCCCAAAGGCGGCTTAAGGCCCATGGTTATAAACCGCCATGTATATGTAGACTGTGTTGTAAGGCAAGTAAGATAAGTCACCGAGCCGGACACGTTGTATGAGCCGGCCGGGACTCTGTAGACCGCAGGGCGTCAACCCGTGTATATAAGGGGACGACCCGGCGGCTTAGGACAAGAAAGAGCAGATCGAGAGCCAGGTTAAGCGTATTCGCTCCCTGGTCATCGAAACCCTAGCAATACCACCTCAAACTGGATTAGGCCTTTACCTTCACCGCAAGGGGCTGAACCAGTATAAACTCCTCATGTCCTTTGTCCTGTTTAACCCCTTTAAGCTAACTATGTCGCGATGGCTCCACGACTAAGTCCTCACACTAGGACATCTGCCGTGACAATTCCACGATAGTTGGCGCCCACCGTGGGGCTATCGCACGATGGTTTCAAGTTCTTAGAGGGAAATTTCGAGGGCTCAAGGGATACACCGTGGGCCGGATGACCAAGAGTCGTCACAACAACTCTACATCGACGACGCAGACTGGGGCCCCGAGGCCAGCTCAATTGAGTACGGGTACCAGGTCCCCTTCGGCGGAATTCACGTCTTCATTGGCAAGATCGGCGAACCGGGCCCTGAGCCAGACATCTGCACCGACATCATCGAGACGGCTCAACGTGCGAGACCCGCCCGAGTTCAGCCCGCCATGAAACGTGCCTTCGTGGGATTCATCCATGGAGCGGAATTTGAGGATAGATCGATGACTGGCGGCGAGACGGTCATTTATTCTGATGGTGAATCGTCCACCGGCGAGACCGAGTCATTGTGCCAACTGCAAGACGGCCGACTTGGGGGTTGTTCCGATGGCGACAGTATTCTGGACCCCTGTGAGCCATCGAACCGGGTTCCGATCTTCATGGCCGGTACGCAGCCGGTGCAGCACTCGTCGACTGCAGCAGCACTGATTTCCGGGTCAGCAGCGGCGACGGCTGCCGGGGCAGGAGGCCCTGTGCGCCCGCCGGCTCAGGTCGTAACTGACTTGCTGGATAAGCTGACAGCATTGTTAACAACAGTGGTTAACCCGGCGGATCAGGATCAGCATAATGCGGCGATTGCAAAATTGCGTGACAAGATAGCACAAGCCAAGGAGGAGCTAGACGCGGAAAACGCAAGGATGGCTGAGGAGCGTGCTGCTTTGGATGCTCAGGCACAGCGGGTTCAGTCGGAATCCTACTGGCTCATGCTAGATCAGAATGCTTCAAATGATGTCATGAGAAGGAGGCATCAGAGTCATCTGCCCCTGGTTTACGAGGCAAGAAATCTCTTCAACACACCCAGAGCAGGAACCAGTAACCCGGCAGTGGTAAACCGGGTCGAGACACCTGGGACAGGTACGCCGGTTCAACCACGCACGACGGACCCGCCACGTCAGAGCGATAACCCGCCGCAGCACGTGCCGACGCCACCGGGTCATTACTCTAACCCTTTGGATAACATGATCGCTGCAGCGTGACGATTGGTGGCTCTTCCTGTTAAAGGCGAGTCCCCAACGGCAGTTGAAACACGGAGGGCTAGAGAGCTCCTTCAAACAGCTTTGGTTCAGCAGCAGGCTTATTCCTACAGCCGTGACATGATTCACTCCACCCCTCGCCCGAGCCGGAGTTACAGCAGGCGTACGATGATCCGGCTGTATCAAGAAGTGGACGGAATCGTAATCCGCCACGTGTTCATAACCCGGTGGGCGGAGGTGCTGATGCTCAGGGTGTGGTGGATCAAGGTAGAGCACGTCGAGAAGCCGAGTTAGAGGCACAGTATGCGGCCCGTCAACCTACTCCGGTTCATTCAACAACTTCGGTGGAGCCAGGTGTAACCTTTAGGAATCTGGGCGTGCCATGTTTAGTGCCAGCTTTACGTAATGAGCGTCTGCCCAAGGATTTCAAGGGTCCTCGCAAAGTGCCTAACTACACATCCGACTAAGCTCCTGAGGCATGGATTGAGAGTTATGAGATGGCCATGGAATTGCTGGATGTTAGCGAAGCTGCATGTGCTAAGTATTTCCCCCTGATGTTGGAAGGGACGGCCCGTACTTGGTTAAAGGGGCTCCCTGCC
Source organism: Aegilops tauschii subsp. strangulata (assembly GCF_002575655.3). Taxonomy (NCBI): domain Eukaryota; kingdom Viridiplantae; phylum Streptophyta; class Magnoliopsida; order Poales; family Poaceae; genus Aegilops; species Aegilops tauschii. The sequence goes on from NC_053041.3 coordinate 76,720,083, forward strand.
AATTCCATTGGGTCATGGGCCGAGTTAAAGGCCCGGTTTATCCAGAATTTTAAAGACACATGCAAGCAACCCATGTCAATTGTGGATTTAGCCGCCTGTGTCCAAGAAGAAGGTGAATCGACAACTCATTGGGTGCGCCGGGTCTCAACGATTCTGCACTCGTCAGATCGTATCAATGTCGACTCAGTAGTCTTAATGTTGGAGGCAATTGTCGTTTCACGCCCCTGAAGCAGAAATTGGGGCGGCTTAAACGCCATTGTAATGACATGGGGACACTCATGGCAGCTCTGGTTAAGTATGCTGACTCTGATGGTACCAAGGACCCCGAGTCTGATGATGACAAGCCGGGAAAGGGAAAGAAGAGCAGCAACACCAAGGGGCAGCAGCATAACCAGGCGAGCCAAGGAGGCAACGGTAAGCGCAAGGCTGATAATAGTTTTGACTTTGTGGCTAGCACCAATGCGCAGAATAATGGTTCGCGTCATAAGGGTAAACCACTCCCGCAGAATGGAGGATCATGCATCAACCTTGAGCAGCTGTTAAATCAGCCCTGCCCAAGGCACGAGACGCGAGAAAGGCCATCTTCGCACCTCTGGAAGGGTTGCTTCATTATGAAGGAGTTCAAAAATTCGAATTTTTACCAAGACGGTCATGGACCGGGTGGCGGTTCAGGATCCGGCTTTCAGGGACCGGGTTATGGCGGAGGCGGCTCTAGCTCTGGGTTTCAAGGAAATCAAGGCAGTCATGGTAACCAAGGTGGTTACAATCAACAGAATAATCAGGGGAATCAACAGCAGCAACAGTATGGTTATCAGAGCAACCCGAAGCAGTTGAATGGTGGACAGTATCATGTCTTTACCACTAGCTTATGTAAGCGCGACCAGAAGCTTCATAAGAGGGCAGTCAATGTGTTGAGCCGGCGGTTCCCCGTTACTTGCGCTGGTCTGAGCAGCCCATTGTGTGGAGCCGGGAAGATCACCCGCCCCGGGTTGACAATCCGGGTCACTTGGCTTTGGTAGTCGCACCTCAGGTCGGAGGATATAAGTTCACCAAGATACTCATGGATGGAGGGAGCAGCATCAATATCCTTTATTATGAAACCTTCCGCCGCATGGGGTTGACTGATAAAAACCTTAAGCCGTCAAACACCGTTTCCCATGGTGTGGTGCCTGGTAAGTCGGCTTATCCGGTTGGTAAGATAGCTCTGGAGGTTGCCTTTGGAGATGATCATGACTCTAGGTCGGAGACATTGACCTTTGAAGTGGTGAAAATCCACAGCCCATATCACGCTCTGTTTGGACGGCCGGCTTACGCCAAATTCATGGCACGGCCTTGTTATGTGTATCTGCAGCTCAAGATGCCGGGTTACAAGGGAACCATCACGGTGCATGGAAGCCGGAAGATAGCCTTGGAGTGTGAGGAAGGAGACGCTGCTTATGCCGAGTCTGCTTGTGCAACGGAGGAGCTGAAATTTTATAAGGATAATGTTGACCCGACGGACATGACGTCTCTAAAGAAGCCAACCACAGAGCAGGATCCTTCACTCAAATTTAAGTCGGCAGATGACACTAAGATGGTTGACTTCGTTCCTGGCGATTCATCGAAGCAATTCAGTATCAGTGCCAATCTGGATCCGAAATAGGAAAGCGCGCTCATCGAGTTCATCCGTGAGAACCGGGACATCTTTGCATGGAAACCTTCAGACATGCCGGGTGTACCGAGAGAACTCGCTGAGCACACTCTTAATATTGATCCAAAGTTTAAGCCGGTCAAACAGTTTCTTCGCCGATTCAACGAGGAGAAGCGGAATGTCATTGGAGAGGAAGTGGCCCGGCTCTTGACAGCTGGGTTTATCGTTGAAGTTTTCCATCTGGAATGGTTGGCTAACCCGGTGCTGGTACTCAAGAAGAATGGCACTTGGCGGATGTGTGTGGATTACACGGACTTGAACAAGGCTTGTCCGGCTGACCCGTTTGCTCTCCCTCGTATTGATCAAATCATTGATGCTACGGCGAGTTGTGAGCGCTTGAGTTTTTTGGATGCTTATTCAGGTTATCATCAGATCAAGATGGCAGTAAAGGACCAGGAGAAGACAAGTTTCATTACTCCGTTTGGAGCCTTCTGCTATGTGTCCATGCCTTTTGGGCTCAAGAGTGCCCAGGCGACTTATCAGTGGTGCGTGCAAAATTTCCTTCATAGTCAGATTGGGCGCAATGTTCATGCTTATATTGATGACATTGTGGTGAAGTCAAGAAAGAAGGAGACCCTGATTGATGATTTGAAGGAGACGTTTGACAATCTCCGAGTCTACAAGATGATGCTTAATCCGGCTAAATGAGTCTTTGATGTGCCCGCATGCAAGCTCTTGGGTTTTTTGGTTTCTAACAGAGGCATTGAAGCTAACCCAGAGAAAATCAAAGCTATTACTTCTTCGGCTAAACCGGCGTGTGTTAATGATGTTCAGTGCCTGGCGGGTCATATTGCGGCTTTGAGCCGGTTCATAAGCCGGCTGGGTGACAAGGCTATCCCCCTCTATCAAATGATGAAGAAGACAGAACATTTTGTTTGGAGTGATGTTGCTAACCAAGCATTTGAGGATCTAAAGAAACAATTGGCTGAGCCGCCCGTGCTTGCTGCCCCTGTTGATAAGGAGCCATTATTGTTGTATGTGGCTGCTAATAGCCGGGCCGTCAGTGTGGCTATTGTGGTAGAAAGGAAGGAGGCAGGCAAGGAATATCCGGTTCAACGGCCGGTTTATTATATCAGTGAGGTGCTCATCGAGTCCAAGCAGAGATACCCACATTCGCAGAAGCTTGTGTATGGAGTTTTCATGGCAAGCCGGAAGCTTAAACAATATTTTCAGGGTCATCCGATCACTGTGGTTAGCTCTGCTCCTTTGGGGGATATCATCCAAAACAGGGAAGCAACTGGCCGGGTTGCTAAGTGGGCCATTGAGCTTGGACCTCACGGGCTAAAATATGTGCCTCGTACGGCTATCAAGTCTCAAGAACTTGTGGATTTCATCAATGATTGGACAGGGTTACAGGCACCAGAGGAAAAACCGGATAGCACGTATTGGACTATTCACTTTGACGGGTCTAGACAACTAGATGGCTCGGGGGCTGGAGTTATCTTGACTTCCCCATGAGGTGATAAATTTTCTTATGTCCTCCAGTTAATGTTCCCTTGTACTAACAATGTAGCTGAGTATGAAGCCCTGCTCCATGGTCTTCGGATGGCTAAGGAAATGAATTTAAGCCGGGTGAGATGCTTTGGCGATTCAGATTTGGTGGCCCAACAGGTCTCTGGTACTTGGGATTCAAAGGATCCGCTTATGGCGGCTTATCGTCGAGAGGTCGATGCCATTGCAGGTCACTTCAAGGGTTACCAAGTTGAACATATTGATCAAGGGAAGAATGAGGCGGCTGATAATTTAAGCCGGCTAGGCTCTCAGCGTAAGCCGGTGCCACCGAATACGTTCCTGGATGTTTTAGTCAATCCTTCGGTCAAGTTGCCTACGGAGGTGGACCTTGCTATTCCTGACCCGGAGGCACAATTGGTGGTGGCTCTTCATGTCATTCCTGACTGGACAGTTCCCTATTTGGCTTACATGACCCGGGGCGAGTTGCCTGAGGATGAGACCTTGGCCAGGCAGATAACCCGACGGTCTAAGTCAATGACAATTGTCAATGGGGAGCTGCACCATTGCAGTGTTATAGGGGCTTTTCAGCGTTGCGTTTCTCCTGAAGAAGGTTGTGAGATCCTGAATGATATCCACGAAGGAGATTGTGGTCATCATGCCGGCTCTAAATCTCTGGTAGCCAAGGCTTTTCGTCACGGTTTCTATTGGCTGACGTCTCATGCTAATGCTGAGGATTTGGTCAGAAAACGCGACGGTTGTCAAAAGTTTTCACGTCGAGCCCATGTTCCGGCTCAGGAACTGAGGATGATCCCAATCACTTGGCCGTTTGCAACATGGGGGCTTGATATGGTTGGGCCTTTCAAGAGGTCCAAGGATAAGAAGACCCACCTCTTGGTCGAGGCAGAGCCGGTCAGCAAATGTGATGCAGCCACGGCGGTTCAATTCATGAAGAAGGTGATTTTCCGTTTTGGCTTTCCACACAACATTATAACAGACAACGACACTAATCTCTCCAAAGGTGCTATGAAAGAATTTTGTCAACGTGAGCATATCCGGCTTGATGTGTCATCAGTGGCTCACCCCCAATCTAATGGTCAAGCTGAGAGAGCCAATCAAGAGATCCTGAGAGGCATCAAGCCCCGGCTGGGTTGTTGGGTGGAGGAGTTACCTTCTGTGTTATGGAGCATCAATACAACCCCCAACAGATTTACAGGTTATACACCTTTTTCATGGTCTACGGAGCAGAGGCGGTTCTCCCTAGTGACATCCGTCACAACTCACCTCGTGTGGCGGCTTATGTTGAAGCTGACAATGAAAAAGCATGTCAGGAAGCACTTGACCTGTTAGATGAGGAACGTGACATCGCAGCGGCTCGTTCGACGATTCATCAGCAAGATCTGTGCTGTTACCACAGCCGTCAGGTTAAAACCAAAACTTCCCAAGAAGGCGATCTAGTGCTCCGGCTTATCCAGGATCAGACTGATATGCACAAGCTATCCCCACCTTGGAAGGACCCTTTGTGGTCAGCAAGAATCTGAACAACGGGTCATACTACCTTATCGATGTTCGAGAGCACAAAGACTCACGTAAATCGGAGGAGGAGACCCACCGGCCGCAGAATATTGCTCATCTTCGGCCTTATTACACCTGAGCCATAGGCTCTTCTGCTGTACATATTTTTGACAATGTATATATTATGATCAATATAACTAACCGGCATCCCTGTTAAGGCAGGGCCTCTGTCGTTTTTTCCTAAATGAGTTTTTGGTTACATGGGGGCTTCTGGTTTATGCTTGAAGTTACGATTACCCTTTGAACCGGCTTATCAGCCAATTGAAAAAAAAACTTGGGGGCTTGCTACCCAGGTTAAAGGGACCAAAGAGAGTCTGTTGCAAAAGCACAGCTCAAACATAGGTGTCCCTTGAGCACAGTTCAAAATACTACTTGGGGGCTCTTTTGTTCTAAAGAACACATATTGCTATAACCCTTGTGATAGGCTTAAAAGCCAGGCTTGGAAGCCAGGTGTATTCACCTAAAACCCCGGGTTATCCTGCCTGTATGCCAGATGCTTCTCCATCAGGTAATCCTGATTGACCCGGCGAACTCTTAACAGTCAATCTTTTCAACAAGACCCTGAACTTGTTAAGGTTAAAACGCCGGTTTGTCATGTGAGGGCACGGATTACGGATAGCAAGGAGAAGCTCAGGCTGATAAAGCCGCCTTCCTTGAAACTTGGATAAATCGGCTTGTGATGCATGATGCTACTCTGACCCCGCGTACTCCTGATAAGTCTATCTTTAAATAAGAACTGAACTTATCTAGGTTAAAATGTCGATTGGGTAATGTGAGTGCCGGCTCATGGAAAGCGCGTACCTTCCAGTGGCTAATGCTAGTTTCATTGAAGAATATATTTTGGCTTGGCGGCCTATGAAAGCCTTGGATATTTCTGTTGATTTGATTTGAACGTCTTTTTGCGATTTTTCTCTTGTGACATAGTAATACATGGTTGAAAACCAATAAGGCTTATAATGCCTTATGAGTCATATATGACATTAACCGGTGTTCATTAACCCGACCTGGCTTGTGACTATAAGTCGCCAGTATGAGATAAGATAATATCCGGTGTTTATTAACCCGGCCTGGTTTCTGACTATAAGTCGCCAGTATGAGGTGAAGATAATCCAGTGTTTATTAACCCGGCCTGGTTTGTTTCTTAAACCGGCAATATAATTACCAGTGTTCAAATTTTGGGTCATCACTCTTATATTGGCTTGGTAAACCAACAGTGTGATCAAATATCACAGGTATGCTATATGCTCAATTATATGGTTATTCTAAAGTCCAGCCTTGGTTATAAACTATGTTATTGGGCAGGATAACCCGTCTAGCGGTAAACCGCCAGGACAATTTTTATCTATTTTTGTATACAGGAACAGATTCAAAAAGGCAGATATTATAACCATCCGTGGCAGATATTCAATTGGTAGTTTCATGCAAAGCGGAACATGCACGATGGCATGGCAGATTCAAAGTTTTACTACTCTATTACAAGCCTCCACGGGGTAAATGAGATCAAAGTTTTTTTATTTTCAAAAGCTCAAGTGTTTAAGAGCCGCCCGGCGGTTCAGTTTTCTTGGCCTTGCCGCTCGGAGTCTTCTGCGTCATCCTTTGCCAGCTATTCGTCTTCTTTCGCTGGCTGAAAAGTTGGTGATGACCAATTGATGCCAGATAAAGCTTCAAATTCAGCTTCATCATCTATAAGCTCAGACGGATCAACTTCAGGAGCAGAGGTGTGCTTATGGATTGGCGGGATTAAGTCCATCACTTTGTAAGCCGGAGTTGGCATCTTCTTATTCTCCTGGTCATAAGCCGGATGATACTTGGAGAGGTCCGAGTCATTGGCAACGAGAGTGGCCATTAGACGGATTTCCTTTATGCATGCTGAGAAGTCTTTCTGATCGAAAGGTGTACCATCTTCTTTCAAGCTTGGGTAACTAGTGGCTACCTCAGACGGGTCAAGCTCCGGTACCCATGCCTTCGCCCGGCTTAAAGCCGTCACAACGCCGGCTCTGGCAGATGATCGCTTTATCTCCTCAAATCTTACAGGCAGCACATCGAGTTTCTTCAAAACATCTATCAACAAATTTGGTACTTGACCTGCTGGTGAAATGGTGGCTAATGTACGTTTAGTCCCGGTGTACAGCTGCTCAACAAGTGTGTAGACAGCTTTAAGCTTCACAAGCACGTCTTGATTGAGATTGTTGCTCCTAGGACCTGGATATATCACAGAATGATTAAATGGTGGGTTATATGATCAAAATAATGATTCATTTCTGATGCTTGGTAAGGCGACTCACCAAAGATAGCTGAAACCATCTGATTTACACGGCGTTTTAAACCGGTCAGCTCAGTGGTCATTTCTTCAAGCGCTGCCTCTGCCTTCTCAGCACGTTGGGTCAAAGCCGTCTTTTCATCCGCCCAAGTCTTTTTCTCTGCTTCAAAGCTGGTCTTCAGTTTTTCTGACTCAGCCACACAGAACTGAAATTTTGACTCCGCCTTCCGGGTCTCAGTTTCCTGAGTCACCAGCCGGGGTCTTCGCATCATTCAATTGGCACTCTAGTTCGGCAGTGGCAGCCTGTATAAAGTACAGAGTTATCAACATTTATATCAAGGTTACAAGAGTACAAGTCTCAAGTATTTTTCCAGCAACAACACTTGACACTTGGGGGCTAATGTCTATCAACGAATTTTTTTTCAAGACAACGACTCTCATGAATTAAGTCCCAAGTACATTGCAAGCAAGACTACTTGGCACTTGGGGGCTAATGCATACCGTTTGTTTTTTCTTCATCATGAGCCAGAAGTAATATAACAGTCCCAACCGACTCATGGGGGCTATGCAGTCAAGATCTTTCTTCGTATACAAAGACAAATAGGACCGGCTCATTCCTGTGGATTAAACCGGCCCTTGGGGGCTACTGACGGAAAGCTCAACTTGTACAAACATCCGGTTTACATTTAAACCGGCCAAGGAGGGATTCTAGGACAGAAGTTATGGATTTTTCTGAAGTCTACAACCTATTCAATCTTATCTTAGCCAGTAGACTTGGGGGCTGGCAGGGTATGTATACAAATTACTTAAGCTCGAAGTCATACCTCATATTTTTGGTGCATCTGCTTCACCATATCAATTTCGAGGTCGCGACTGGAGTGGACCTGGCTGAGATAGCCGGAGAGGATCTCATTGCTGCTCAGTTGCGAGTAATGAGAAATGTCAAACTTCTGTTTCCGCCTCTCAATAACTTCTTGTTTGGTAGTATGTTTGGCCAGAGCTATTGGATTTCCTGGCTCTACAAAGCCGGTGCCAATAATCAACACATCATCATCTTGAGGCTCTGACGGCTTAGGCGAACCCGAGGGGGCAGAAGTTGAAGGATTAATAGCAGTGCCATCAACGCTAAGATCTGGAATTTCAAGTGGGGTTACGGTAACAGGTTCTTCCGGCTGTTTATCAGAAGCCTCAGGAACAGGGACTTGTTGTTCCGACTCAGTAATTTCAGGTGCTTCTGTTGGCTTGATCACCTTAGCCTTCTTGTTTGGTTTTGCTTGGCCGCTACAGAAGTTATAACAAGTCAGTATTAATATAAGAGTATACGAGGTTATAGAGCAAAACTAATTATTATTACCCAGGGGCAGTCTTAAAAGCCGGCATCTCAGTTTGCGATGAGCCTTCAAAAGAAGAACGAGCAAGTTCCTGGTCAATGGTCATTAAAAGAGTTAAGTGACAGACAAATAAGACCCGTCAGCAGATGAGAAGAATTTCAAGGTTTAAGAAAGCACCTCGTTCCGACGTTTTCGAGGAGCAGGGGTATTTGGTAAGCCGGAGGACAACTCATCACCTCCACTGGTCCGGGTCTGACGACGGTTTTCGTGTTGCTGTTGTTTCAAAAGAAAATGAGGATCTAAGTAAGCCATGGGGTGTGAAAACCTTACTTTCCGGGTTACTTGTCGAAGTTTCTGTCTTGGCAAAGATTCTGAGCCGGAGGAAATAATAGTTACCTCTTCTTCAGCTGCTTGGCTGGCTCCCGTGTCAGCCTGATAATAATCAGTGTCAATAAGATGGTTGAAAAATAAGCCAAGAGAATCAAGGGCTACCTCCGACTCAGAGGTATCATCCAGCTTGAGCAGGTCAGAGGCGCTTGGTTTTTTCTTCTTCTTGGTGGTCTTCTTGGCGGTTTTCCTAGCGGCCTTCTTGGCAGCCCTGGCCTTCTTAGCAGCCTCGTGATCATACTCCACTTTCTAGAATTCCGACTTAGCCTGTAAAGGGTGTCAAAGGTCGAGTTAATAAGATATTTCAATAATGAGGTGAAGATAAGTGAAGTTCGGAGGCTTACATCTGGCGGCGGGTTAAGTTTGCAGAAAGGGGCCAGACCCACTTTGACACGGTCTTCCGAGTCTTCATTCAGGAGAGATTTAACCATCTCACTGATGGCTTCATCAGTTAATGGTGCGGAGCTGTGGCGCAATGGGTCTTTTTTGTCACCGGTGTAAGTACACATTAAGCCGGTCCGGCGGCTCAATGGAATGATCCGCCAAGAAACCCAACACCTGACTAAATCAACACCCATCAGCCCATTTCCTAGCAGGGCTTTGACGTTCAAAATAGTAGGTGCAATCTTCTTCCGTTCAGCAACAGTAAGTTTTTCGGGAAGGTTATGTTTTGGGTCCAGGCGTTCAACACGATAACCCGGCAGCGGATTCTCGTCAGCCGGAGACGTATCGTAGCAGTAAAACCACGTCTGGTTCCAGTCCTTGGGGTGACTCGGCAAGAAGGCGTAAGGAAAGATGGCGTCCCTTCTACGTTGAATGGAAATTCCGCCGAGTTCCAAGCTAGGACCATTGGTGAATTCAGTCTGGCGGTTTAAGTAAAAATACTCTCTGAAGAGTTCAACACTGGGCTCCTCTTGAAGGTACACCTCACAGAAGACTTGAAAATTGCAAATATTTGACACGGAATTGGGTCCGATGTCTTGAGGGTGGAGCTGGAAAAAGTGTAGAACGTCTCAGAAAAACTTAGAGCCAGGTGGTGAGAAGCCCCGGTACATGTGGTCAGTAAAAATGATGACTTCGCCGTCTTACGGCTGAGGTTTCTCTTCACCCGGGTTAGGAGCGCGGTAATGCATCACACTCTTAGTGGGCAGATACCCGGCTTTGAAAAAGTCTTTGAAAGTGCCCTCGGTGACGATGGAAGGGACCCAATTGCATGTGTACACTGTTTTGGGCGGCATTGTGAAAGAAAGCCTAAAGGAAAGAAAAATTGCCGGTTCAAGTTAATTGGTGAAATCACAGTTTAAGCGATGACAGTATACATTCAGAATGGCGTCTTAAGTGAGGATTAATGGTATATGAATAATTGAAAGCCGGATGTGTAAGCCGCCATGAAGGGTACATGTATTCAAAATTAGATAGAGGGTAAAATTCTACTAAGTGTTGGACAAACAGGTTTCACAGATTACAGTCAGGGATTTGGATCTGAAACTGCGCAGAAAAAGGGAATAAATTCCAGACCTATAGAGGCGACAGCTGAAAAACAGCAGTGCTCTAGAAGGGATCTGTAGCAATGAGGGTATGTTCTAATATCAAAAATAGGTGCGAAAGCTACTGCTGCACAAGATTCATGTGTCTTTTGGATCTAATCCGCAAATCTAGACAAAGAATAAAGACGGGCAGTGATGAACACTGACGAACACCGAAACCCTAATGCCGGATCTATGGCAGAGGAAAGAAGGGCTTACCAGTGCTGATGAGATGGCGGGGAGATGCCGCGGTTCTCTGGTCCATTTAGGGTGATGCAGCGGCCGGAGTTGAAGACGGAGGTCGACGGCGGCGGAGCTCGTGCAGGTCGGCGCGTCGCAAGGAGGAAGAATAAAATGGGAAGGAAAGAGGGGGGAATGAGAGGAGAGCCCGAGGTCTTATTTATAAAGCCTGGAAGGACAAACGACAGGCACGAAAATCGAGGAGGCAAAAAATGGATAAGTGATGACACGGGCGCCTCGATTTCCTGAAAGACAGTAAAGTAAGAGATTTATTAAGATTTGGGTTCTATGAGGCATTAATGATAGTTGACGTCATGGCGGGTTACTGAAAATTCAGGAGATGACGTCATGGCGGGTTACAATATTTCACAGTCAAGATGAGGAAGGATTTTTCTAAATATTGAAGATTGACATGAACAAGTTCAAATCAACCTCGGGCCTAATGTTGGGGATACGACTATCAGGCGTGACCCGCCAGGAGAGGTCGGGTCATCCTGATGGCGGTTCATTCCAATGAAGCCCAAGAGTACAAATCATAATGGCGGTTCATAGATAGGCTGAGTAGAGGGCCCAACACTACTAGGGAAAACCCTAGTAGTAGCGCGGGTTTAATGCCCACTAGTAGCGCGGGCAGCCACGCTACCAATAAGGCGCTACAACTATTACTTAGCAGTAGCGCGTGCGACAAGCGCTACTGCTAAGACACATAGTGGTAGCGCTTGTTCTATCCGCGCTGCTGCTAATCCAGCTAGTTGTAGCGTGTTTACTATCCATCGCTACTAGTACTTTTTTTTTCATTTTTAGTGTATTTATACGCCGTTATACAAATTTTGGTACAATACCAATTATGAGGTTTATATCATTATATCCATAACAGTGTGTCAAATGAAGGTGGATTAGGTTCAAGTGGAGGCAATATGTGGTGCATGTCAAAAGTATACTACTAATCCAAACTTGATCTAGTTTGGACTAGTAGTACTTTCAATGTGCACAACATGTTGCCTCCACTTGAATCTAATCCGCCAGCACAAGCTATTTAATCATCATCATAGTCATTACCACCAACAATATTTATTTAATCACCATAGTCATAGTGTAGCACATCATCATCTTCAAACTCATTCTAGCTAGCTAATCGCCACCAACACTAGATGCGGTAGCTATCTAATCACCGCCAACACTAGCTAATAATCATCATCATAGTCATTACCACCAACACTAGCTATTTAATCATCATAGTCATAGTGTAGCACATCATCATCTTCAAACTCATTTCTAGCTAGCTAATTACTCCTGCTGCTCTCTCTCAGGTAAAATAACATAAAACATGTGTAGCTCTCCTCCTTCATCAAGTTGGAGCATGCAGATGAACCTGTTTCAATCATGGGCTGCGCTTCTGATTGCTGCCCCCTAGTACTTCTCTGCGCTCCTCCATCACAAATTTGGTCCAGTCTATCACTATTAAGACTTCCTCGCTCTTAGAAATCCTGAATGCACTAAAGTGCATTGTAGGATATCTTGGCCGTAAGCTAACAATACTCATGGTACCATTAGTCTCGATCCCATGAGGCACAACATTCATCGGGAGTCCCTGTTGAAGAACAACGTATAGTAATATACTTAGCAATGAAGTTTAGCTTAAAAATAACGTATGCAAAAGATGCACTGAGGACAAATAGTAAAAATCTTACCATCTTTCCTAAATAGATGTGACCGTAGTTCATTACGAACACTATTGGTCACACATTTTCAGTACTAACATTTCTAAGTGCAGGAAGAAAATTTGAGAGTATCAAGATCCTCAAGCCATGAAACATAATGACTTAGCTCCTCGCAGTATAGTTCAGCCCCGGGACAGTAGTAGGTCCTGTCTACCAAGCGCTGGACATGTTTGCTTGAACCGAAATAAGCTGACAATAGAAATTAGTTGTCAACTATTTGTGAATAAACAATATCAAAGACATAAATATGGTTGAGAAACTCACATAATGGTATAACTGGAGGCGTCTGCACATCAACCCAGATGTCGGTATTACCTTCAATATCATCTTCCGGACGAATATCAAAGGTGATAACCATATCAGGCTCAAATGCATAAGTCTTGCATAGTGCTCGCCAAGTTTTGCATCCAAAATAGGTGTAGTCGTCTGCGTTGTATAATTTTGCGTGGAAAATATAACCATGCTCGGTCTTCAAGTAAACTTTCTTTACCTCCATAGTACGACTGAAAAAATTAAATTATAAGTTGAAGCAAATGAAGCAGATGTCATGCTTAATTACGAAAAAGACTTGTCGTTGTGACTTACTGTATCCACTTCGAAAAATTGCTTTAACTAAAAAAATAACAACAAATGTGACATGTTCAACTAGTTCTATTAATTCAACTAGTTCTTACAATTAAATCTAGTCAATTAATTCTATACCTAATAAAACGAATAATGACATAAAAAATTCCTATGCTTTGCAGGAACGTTGTCTCCTTCCCGGTGCGGCAAATCCCGGGCACTCGATATGTCCTAGTTTGTAGCACAAGTCATGCCGAAATTCACGAAAAATTTCGGCATGACTTTTGCTAAAAAGTGGACAAATCGAGAACCTGAAATTGCCGGAACGGAAATGAATCAACATTCCGGCAAAACATAGGCCACTCGGCTTCATTTCCTGGAAACAACAAAGCCACTTGGGCACAATCGAACCACTTCAATAATGGAATATGCAAATGAACATCAATGACATATATCATATAACAACAATATGCAAATGAAATTATTGTTTACGCGTTTTCATAAAAAATTGCCCTAGCTAATTTCCTAAATAAGTTGCTAATCATTTTTCCTAAATGCTAAAAAATGCCTACTGCCCCCTAGGGTTCATATGAACACCTAGGGTTCGTATGAACATCAACACAACATCAACACATATATAAATTGCCCTAGCAGAGAGAGAGGAGGGTAGGGGAGAGGAGAGGCAGAGCCTTACGGTGACTGCGGCGAGGGAGGGGCAGGCGGCGTCGAGGTCGGGGTCGGGGCTCGGGCGCGCGGCGGAGGGCGGCGTCGAGGTCGGGGTCGGGGGCGGCGTCGAGGTCGGGGTCGGGGGCGGCGTCGAATGCGGGGTCGGGGGCGGCGTTGAGGCGGGAGAGCGAGGGGAGAGCGCGCGGCGGCCGACGGGCGACGGCGGCGGCGACAGCAGAGGAGTTGCGATTTGGGGGAAGTGGCCGTTGGGAAAAACGAATCGAGCGGTTTAGTCAGAACGAGCAGTAGCGCGTTCCAGGAAGTGCGCTACTGCTAACATAGCTACAACGCGTTTCTGGATACGCGCTGCTGCTATACCATTCTCTTTTTCCCCCTTTTTCATTTATTTTTCTTTACATTTTATTTTTTTCCTTTCACCTTTTTGTATTTCTTTCATTTTCATTTACTTTTCTATTTGCTTTCCATTTAATTTTATTTACTTTAGAAGTAGCGCCTCTCAGCGTAAACGCGTTGCTACAAAGCAAATAGCGGTAGCGCGGTTCGGCGAAGATCGCTACTACTATGTGCAGCCTATCGGCTAAGCCGTGAGAATTTTAGTAGTAGCGCTTTTGTACTCGGGCGCGCTACTGCTATAACTGTATCTGTAGCGCCATTTACAACACCGCGCTGCTGCTAATTAGCACCAGCGTGTGTGTTTAGCCCGCGCTACTGCTAATGTTCTGTGTATAAGGTTTTTCCTAGTAGTGCAAGCCCAAAGACTGCTTAAGGCCCACGGTTATAAACTGCCATGTATATGTGGACTTGTGTTGTAAGGCAAGTAAGATAAGTAACCGAGCCGGACACGTTGTATGAGCCGGCGGGGACTCTGTAGACCGCAGGGCGTCAACCCGTGTATATAAGGGGATGACCCGGTGGCGGCTAGGACAAGAAAGAGCAGATCGAGAGCCAGGTTAAGCGTATTCGCTCCCTGGTCATCGAAACCCTAGCAATACCACCTCAAACTGGATTAGGCCTTTACCTTCACCGCAAGGGGCCGAACCAGTATAAACTCCTCGTATCCTTTGTCCTGTTTAACCCCTTTAAGCTAACTACGTCGCTATGGCTCCACGACTAAGTCCTGACACTAGGACATCTGCCGTGATAATTCCACGACAGAAACAGAAAAAATGCGTTTTCTGTTATTTTTTTCCTTTCGTGAGAGTCACGGTTTTTCTTCCACGAGAAGCACGGTTGTGCTTTCGCGAGAGTCACGGCCGTGCCTCTCGAAAATAAAAAAACGCGTTTTCTGTTTTCTTTTCTTTCGCGAGAGTCATAGTTTTGCTTTCGTGAGAGGCATGGTTGTGATTTCGTGAGAGGCACGGGCGTGCCTCTTTTGGAAAGGAAAAAAACCCATCCTCCTGGTTCGGGTTTTTTCGTCCTTTTTTTGTGAAAAAAGTTCGTCAAAACATATCAACATGGGATCTAGTTTTGAAGATCTCGACGCGAGAAATCCAACGGTGAAAGCGGTTCGAGATTTGGATGCACGGTTTAAGAGATAATACGTTTTGAATAAACGGATCTACGAAAAGAGGGAAAACTCCAAGGTTGCGACAAGTGGCGCACATACAACGCGCCACTTGTCGCAACCCGGGAAGGTTGGAGTGATCTTTGCGACGAGTACTCCTCAACTAGTGATTTCGAGTAATTGCTCCTATTTCTCCTTCTTTATTATGGCCTATACTAATCCAACAGAAAGAAACGGCCTGTTGGGCTCTTCTGAACTCGGCAGGTGAGCCCTCCTCCTTGTTGGACCCCAATCACCAAAAAAAAGAAAAACAAATCTTGTGAGACTCGTATCTGAAGCTTGCCCCCTAATTGTTGCCGCCGTCCTCGCGCACGTCGTCGTTGTTGTCGAGCCGCCTCCGAGCGACCGTGCCGGGCGTCATTGCCGCTCGGCCGCGGGTGCCGCCACCAAAGAGGCCGTCGCCGGAGGCAAAGCCAAGCCGCACCACTGCTACTCCGCAACTCCTCACAGCTAGTTCGTTTCGTCTCAGTTTCCTATCGTTTCCACGATCTGTGAAATAAAGAGAATAGCAGGAGCGCAGGGCTGGATGTGGTATTAACATTAACACACGTTTAGATTGCCAGAGCCTCTAGCATGTTCATCTGATCTCAGGTTGCACAACTAGTTTTGTTTCTTTTACCAGCTGAACAGGGATTTAGTAGTTCTGAACAACTGAAACAACATCAGTACTTCCGGTTGATAGGCGGGGCAGATCTGCCCCTTACATGCTACAACACTCAATTAATTTTGGATCAACATCATGTGGCTAATGCGGTTGGCCTGCTGACCCGAGAAGCTCCAGGAGCAGTCTTTGCACTTTATTCCCATCTGTCTCTATCCATGATTAATTGGCACGATGAGCTACAGCTGCAATAGTTCAAGTTAAGCTCTGAATTTTAGTACTCCCTCCGTCCCAAAGTTCTTGTCTTAGATTTCTTGATACGGATGTATCTAGTCACTTGCTTTTTTGAAAGAAAAGGCATACCAATATCTGCCTTATGCATTCCAAACGGGCCAGAGCCCGGATGACCAGAGGCCAAAATTACATGAGTTTGCTGAAAACAAAGCGCTTCCAAACCCCTAGCTATTGAGAGCCAGGAAAACAAAGAGAGAAAACAGAGAAAGAGCAGAAACATAAAAAGGTAATATATGCTTAGAGTTTGGTACTCAAATAGAAGCAGAATAACCTCTTAAGTTTGGTATTTGGTATTTGCTTTAATGTCCTAGCAAAGCTGCGCAGTAATCTATTATCTGCTTTCGACCAACTTAGAGCCAGTTTTGCTCAAGGTCACCTTAACGAAGGTGGTACGAAATTTTTGGTAGACATCTGAGATGCATTAGTTGCTGCATTGTGTTGAGTGGTTAAAAACCTTTAGGAAGTGCAGCGAGCAACTTAGTAATTGATTTTTTGCTTTTTTGGCTTTAGAAAGAGATATTCAACTATTAATGGAATAGCAGCGTGGTATACTTCCTAAGTGTAGCTTTGCTTCATAAGGTTGGGAAGTGCCGGTACCAAGGGTGTGACGCCGGGTTCTCATCAAGGTTAAGGGAAGTGCATTGAAAACCTTGTGTTCTGGTTGCCAATTGTTGGGTTTATTTTCTGTTGCTTGCGATTCTCGGTGTTGTTTGGTTCTTACATGCTTGGAGTTCCATGTTTGAATGTGTTTTTAGCATAGTGCTTTAAGAATCGTCCCACATGACCACTTTATTTTGGTCGGTGAATTCCGCCACATGTGACTACTCTAGAGCCAGGTCGGTGAGAACCTGCACACCATGAGTAGTCAACATCATGGGTGAATACTCCATAATGCTCATTGGTCAGTGCTAGTTCCGACAGTATGTAATTGTAATTGTATTCGATCCAGGAACTTGGTATCTGAATGATGTATTCTCATGACTTGTGATTTTTTGTATCTTATGGCTCTTTATTGTACTTGTTGAGTAATTGTGTAATCATCCTTGCTTTCTCTTTGTTTGCTTTTATTTGGATTCCAGGTATTCATAGTAGTGCCATGCATGTACCACACCGTCATACAAAACCTCACATCACTCACAAATATCCTTTAGCGATTTATCAGATTGTCGAGCCACCTAGCATAGTTGTCTTGTGTAGTACGAGCATGTAGATCTTTATCCCGTTTAGCATGAAGTGTATTGTGACTTTAGTTGTGCAGTTGGTTATCTGAACTTCATTGATGTTATTGATTATATATTCATAAATTTGTTTGTTGTGGATGCCTTTAAAAGAAAGAGGGTTCTGCCAACATTTTGATTTTTTTCTAGACTTGTAGAAATAAGTTAGTGTGGTAGCATCACGAACCCGGTTTGGCATAAATCTAGGGTGTTGCATGTGACTTTCACTAGAAATGTTCAAAAGATAAAGGAACAAATAACGTTTTTTACTTCAAAGTAACAACCCCACGATCCTTTATTCAATGTGAAACAGAAAATATATTCAAAAGAGGAGGTAGAGGGAGGTAGGGGAGTCTACCTACTTACCTAATACCTAACAATTAAAGGAGACTATTAATCAAGTCCAATAGTATCGGTCCGTTAGAATCCTTTAACTTTATGTGCGAGAAGAGGGATATCATGTACAAATTTACATCGCCAAGAGTTAAAAGGAGGCTTCTCTCCCCTAAAATTTTCCCACTCCTCATAGTCTAGATATAGTGTAGGGATTGAATAAGTTAAGATGGAAATAATATAGGAAGAACTGCATAGGATGTAATTGCTTGTTAAAGTTGGTAGAAGCTTGAAATAAATCCATGAATTGCCTATGAAGCCTTGGTAGCTCACAAGAATTTTATCCGAAGTCGAGGCGGTTCGTCAAATTAATAGTCTTCTTTTTTACTTGCTATTTGTGTGTTGTACAAATACTTATTTTGCAATGTCCTTGATTACAATACTGAGATGAACATATTTGTTTTAATGATCACTGTTGGCATTTGAAAACCTTTTTTGCTTGTCCATTTAATGTATTATGTATGGTCTTTTTATGGACATGAATGACAGTCAGAAAAAAATAGAGAGTAAACTTACGGGTCAATATTACGTGATTTGATTAGTCGCACAAATTACAGATCCATGTCACTTGTAGTGAGAGCTACTCAGCATGACCGACAAGCTCATCAATTGAAGATCTAGCACGTAACTTATTTTAACATGGCCATTAATAGCAACACTACTCTAAATGGGAGACTGTGCGACGTCAATATATATAGAATTTTGGAAGCTCCCAAGATGCTCCATTAATTGTGTATCCGTAACTGAAACACATGGGTTTATGTCAACATGTAACTTTATACACGGTGCGAAGTAGGGAATGCAACATATATCATTATGAATTGTTTTCTAACCTGTAAGATAGCAAAAATCCTAAAAAGAGTTGGTGCAGGACCTCACACCTACAACTTTGAGTTTCAAACTAGATCCGAATATAGTTCACATTTATGCCCATTAAATAGCTCAAGGTGGTTAGTATTTTCTTGTTACGGGAAAAGTGAATGGCTGCTCGCCACCTATTCCCTTGTCTACATTTTTCGTTTGTTTGCTTGCTTGTGTATGTTTAAATATGATTCTATGCAAGAAAATGACCTCCATTGGTGAAAACAACACCACACGACAAAGAAGACGCCCTGCAAATTTATCAACCATCACTTAATTTACTATCTGTGAGCTTTACTCAATACGTAATTAAGGATATACATGATCATAGTGTTGACGTGAGCAAACCAGAATGATCGTTGGTGACATGACGTCACTTATTTTACACTGCAAACCTTTTTGGTGCAAAATATATATCAGTATCTGCTTAGGATCTAATCACTTGGTAAAGTTGGTAGAAGCTTGAAATAAGTCGGTGAATTGTTTATGAATTATAACAAGAGCGTTATGCATCACGGGAACATTACACGACAAAGAGGCGGTTCACCAAATTAGTAGTCTTCATTTTTACTTACTATCTCTGTGTTGTAGAAAATAATTATTTTGCAATATACTTTATTACAATACTGAGATGTACATATGTACTTTTTAATGAGCGTTGTAGGTATTTGAAAACCTTTTTTTGTCTATTCAATGTATTTTCTATTATTTTTTATTGGACATTCATGATGGTCAAAATAGATAGAGAGTCAACTTAAGGGAAAGTGCTACGTGGTTTTGATTAGTCACACAAATTACAGATGCATGTTACTTGTAGCATTAGCTACTCAGCATGACCTACAAGATCCTTAATTGGAGATCTAGATCACCTAACCTAGCATGGACATTAGTAGATATACTATTCTAAGTGGGAGACTATGCAACGTCAATTTAAATAGAACTTTCGAAGCTGCCAAGATACTCTATTGTGTAAGTGTAGCTGAAACACACTGGTTCATGTCGACATGTAACTTTATAGATGGAGAATAGTAGGGAATGCAACATATATAGTTATGAATTGGTTTTTTTTGGCCTGTAGGATAATGAAAAAATGAGTGGTTAGCACTTTATTGTTACATGCAAACTGAATGCACATTTATAGTGCACTTTATTGTTATATACTCAAGTTTCAAACTACGTACTCAAGATCCGGATATAGTGCACATTTATGCTCATTAAATAGGTCAAGATGGTTAGCACTTTATTGTTACATGCAAACTGAATGCTTGCTCGCCACCTAGTCATTTGTGTACCTTTTTAATGATATTGTTTGCATTTCAAAATCTTATTTGATTGTCCATTCAATGTATTATGAATTATTTTTATTAGACATGCATGATGGTCAAAAAAATAGAGAGTCAACTTAAGGCATAGTATAAAGTAGTTTTTATTAGTCACAGAAATTACAGGTCTATGTTTCTTATAGAATGAGCTACTCAGCATGACCAACAAAGCGACAAGCTCCTTAAATGAAGATCCAGATCACCTAACTTCACATGGCCATTAATAGCTACATTTTTCTCTAGTCAGGGCATTGAGCATGATGGATTATCATAAGAGATACCAGTGATGTAATTTTTCAATGTACCTCTCCTTTAGTAAATCAAGACGCAATTTTGTGTGTGCAGCTTATGAACACAATATGAAATGTTTTTAACATGCCTCAAATTGTTGAAAACAGGACATGTAACAGTCTAATAGCACAACCAAAGACACTACAATACTCCATTATTATTTCGAACCTATTGCCAATATTACAGATCCTAATACTAAGACGATAATATAACCTTAGTTATGGAATATGCAAGTAATGGTTGACATGCACTTTTTACTTCTTATTCTCCTTTATAAGGTTTTTTGTCTTAACACATAAATTTACCAAATTGTACAACAATAGGTCACATGGTTGATTTTTTTTTGTTTTATTTGTCGAGGGGAGTATGATTAGTTGCTTCAAGTATGTCATGAACTCCCAACCAGTAGGAGTGTTAACGTAGTTAGTTACTCTAGGTCAGTATGTACTAGCTTAGGTTGCTAACTCGAGGTCAAATAAGGTACGAATATGAAATATCTTATAGAGCATGGATTTTATAAATTACATATGCTCCCGCATGAACAATATATTTGAAGAATTAAAAAACCAGAATTTTGGCATCAAAGATTTTCAAGTGTACTGGGCGTTTGGAAAAATTGTGGCGAAATGACATCCGAGGAGCTATAAACAAACATTGAAGCTCCAATATGCTTGCTGTTGGAGAGCAGTTAGGATGTCAATTCTCCATGAATTATGCAGACACCTCAATCACTTGACCATTTTCTTGAATTTAGTGTTCATTTGGCATATGAGCTAGGGCTCGGAAAGCAATTAATGATCTTTTATAATGCTTCTTTGGTTAACATTAGCTGGAGAAATAGAGTCAGTTATAGTATGAGTAGCTGTAACATGAATATTTGACTTCTAAATTGGGGATTTAGATCTGTAGACTTCATAACATGGACATTAAATGCAAAACTTGCTTAAGTGCTTGACTTGCGAGTCACTTTAAAAAGAATTATACAGGTTCTCTAGACATTATATTGTATAGTTAAGTGGAACACCTAGGATTCGATTGCAGTATGAGTTGCTCACCTTTAACAAGTGGCTCCTAATTTGTAGATCTAGATCACCGAACCTCATAATGGCCATTAAATGCTTAACTTGTCTAAGTGCTTGAGTTTGTGATGTTGCTTTAAATACTATTTAAGAAGTTCTCAAGATAAACCACCATGAAGGTAAAAGGTACACATTTAGACATATTAACACCATGCATTGTTCCATCCCTCTAAGGACACTAACCATTCCAAATGTCATATTTGTACTTCGGTTTTCCCCTTGGATTACATTGCTATATTGGCTTCCCTAGAGCGCTAGAGAGCACTACACGGGTTGTGTTGCTGCTCATGCACACAAACCAATTAGCTCTTATGTTATATGGACATATGGGCCTTTGGTCTGCGAGCGACATCCAAAAAGTAAAATACAAAGTAGTGTATGCAACACATGCCTTGCGGTTGGGTAAATCATTCTACGTGAGGCAACCAATGAAAGAAACAAAACCAAAATGTGTGGATTCAACATCCTATTAGAAAACACAATAAAAATTCTATTTACGTATGAATCCAAATACTGAAAACTTGATATGGTGCAATGCTACCGTCACTGTGAGCGTTAGTACCATTATTCCATTTTTTTAACTTTACTAAAGCTTTAGTTTCTATCTAATTTTTAATATTAAAGGGTTCCAAAAAACGAGGATGAATATGTGCGAGCGTAAAGTTCACATGTCAAAGCAAAGTGTCACAAAATTTTTCTAAGGAGATCTCATGTCCAAGGTATAGATTGAAGTCCACTTGAAGGCACTCCTATGATTCTATAAATAGAGACTTTTACCCTTCATTCGTCCACACACATCCACTTCCCCTCTACAAGCTCATCTGCCTTTTTCTCCTCGTCCTTAGAACTTCCTGCCATGGCCGGTCCATCGGGAATTTTGTTTTTGCTCGTCATTGCAATGCTAGAATTTCTAGCCCTCTCCAACACCCCTCACCCATATTGTGACCGTCCATGCCAAAATGAGCTTAGCTTGCACCTGTACCTGCACCAATTTGTTGCTGGTCCAAACCTCCCAAACCGCAATGAAGAATTTGTCTTAACCCCAGGTTATCCTCTTGGTTTTGGCACAACCCTCATCCATGATTGGACCCTAACCAATACAGTGAATCCCAGCGATACTATTATTGCACGAGCACAAGGCACACATATACAGGCGAGTAGAACCAATGCTAACGGTTGGTACATCTCTCAAAACATAGTTTTTCAGAGTGGAAGGTAATTCTTTTTATATTCTCTCCCGTCTCAATAAATTATGTGCAATTTTTCCTTACATTAGAATACATTATTTGTACATATAATAATTTATTGGTTTAGTAATTTTTATCCGATGTTTTATTCTTTACCATTTCGTATATGTTAGAAACTCCTGACAAAAGTACAAATAAATATCTACTATATGATAGGTATTAATGAAACATGTACATGTGATTTAACTTTTAGATCACAATGGTACACAACGAAGCAAGCAACTACCACATACACACATATTAATTGGTAAGACACACAGAAACACACACACACACACACACACACACACACACACACACACACATCGTGCACATCCACTAAAATCATGAGAAATGTTGCGAACACATGAGATTACTAATGTCTAGGAACACACTTTACTATAGAATGCATACGCAAATTGTCTATGGTGATTTAACACCACACATCATATGGAAAACGAGATACGTATTTCTAAACGCTAGCATCCCATCCATGCATCTAAATAATACTATATTTTCACAACAAATCAATGAGGTTAGTATGTAGAGAAACTAATAAGGGAAGATATTGTAGATTTTATACTTCAACACATAGTAAGTTTGATCATTGTTAAATCTTCCATACATCTCTAACATTCTGAAAATATTTGATATGCCCTCCATGTGAAGGTTTGCTGGATCTACACTTCAGGTGATGGGGACTTTAACTGAGCAAAGTGAGGGGTAGTGGTCCGTTATTGGAGGGACTGGAGAATTTGCTAAGGCGCATGGTACTATAAAGTACAAAATGGACCCTGCCTCTAACATCGACGACGGTATTAGAGAGCTTGATATTCATCTAATATACACCCCAAATTATCCACAAGCTGTAAGTACAAGTGAAGCTTCGTGTGTAAATATTTCCCTTATTTATAACTATTATGCAAGTTTGACCAAAATTTTGAGTTTCATAGCCCGTAATTTAACTAAGGGTTGCTCCCGTACTCTATTAGGATGAAGTTTCATGCATTTCGTTTACATTAATAATAGATATGGCTAAAATGTTGTCGTTAAAGAATGTGGTGTAATCGATCAAGATTTTTCCTGGATCGTGAGTCACATTTCATATAGAAGAAAGTGCAATTAAAACCGAAGCTACAATTTCTAGCATCACATACAAAGTAATTTAGTAACACTAGCCAATATTTATATTAGAAGGTACACATGTTAGTTGTATATGACATTAACGTTATTTCATTTCACTTTATGCAGACTCAGTCTGGTACACCACCTCTTGCAAAATTGTTGGGTGGCTGTCATGCGGTCGATAATTGTTGCTGCAAGAAATACTGATGGGATCAATGATGATTTACTCAATGAGAGGCCGTGCAATGGCACCATGTGTATCTTTCATTTCAATCAAGGTGTGGGTTTGAAGGATGGGTGTACCTATCCTAAAACCTGTACTATTTGTTTTCTATATTAACGTTTGAAGGTACACATGTTAGTTGTATATGACATTAACGTTTGAAGGATGGGTCTGCAAGGAGATCTATATTTTCTATCGAGTAAAATATAACACATGTTGCAACTATCGAACTTCTTGATATGAGTACATAAATATATGTTACATGAAAATACATATGTGATTGTGGGGCTAGTATAGTTTTTAGACTTGTGATGGAATTCGTCACATATGGACTACTTTGTTATGCTAGAGCCAGGTAAGTGAGAAACCTTCATACCATGATTAGCCAACGCCATGGGTGAATACTCTGTAATGCTCATTGGTCAATGCTATTTCTGATAGTATGGAATTATAAATTGTTGTCCTTCTAGGGGTTTTGTTTTTGAATGATTTTTCCTCATGGTTTGTACGTTTTCTATCTTAATGCTGTTTATCTTAGTTGTTGAGTAATTTTGTACTCTCTTTGTTTGCTTTTATATGGATTTGAAGTATTTAACTTAGTCTCATGCATGGGCTGGCGTAGCACACCTTCATACAAAAACCTCACATCACTCACACTTCCACAAGTAACTTAAGATCTCATAAATATCCTTGAGCGTTTTATTATATTGTCGCGCCACATAACATTGTTGTCTTGTGTAGTACGAGCATGTTGATCTTTAGCTCGTTTATCATGAAGCGTATTGTGACTTTAGTTGTGCAGTTGGTTACGTGAACATTATGGATGCTTTTGATTTTATATTCATTCATTTGTTTTATGTGGATGCCTTTAACGAAAAAGGGGTTCTACGAAAATTTCAAGATTTTTTAGACTTGTAGAAATAAGTTGGTGTCGTAGCTTAAAGGTTTGGCATAAATCTAGGGTGTTGCGTCCTAAATGTTGTGACTTTCACTAGAAATGTTCTAATCTTATTTACTTTATTCATAGCAACAAACCCATCGTCCTTTACTCAATACTAGCACAAATGACGGTGCATTTCGATGGGAGACATTGTTATGCGTCTCATGCGCCTTGTCTCCCTTGGAGAGCTCCTCTAGTACCCCGGACATCGAGCTTCTAAATTAGCTCGCGTAGGAAAGCACATTCCTTCCTTCATTTAGCGGGACTCATTCTATTCTTCTCGCTTTGTCATCCTCATCCTCCTTTTCTATACCGATTCCCAAGCCGACTTATTGAGTTGATCGATAATAGGCAACTACAAGACATATATAAATTGGTGGTTTTTATTCTAAGGGGTGAGGTGGTACTATTTAATGATAATAGGAAGAGCTGACTTACTGAGTTGTTGGTCTTTTTCAGGCCCAGCAGAGGCCCAATGCAGCATGCGTGATGTAATTTAAGTCGGCCTACTCGGACCGTGGGCTAGAGAGAGAACACTAATTTATTTTTTCCTGTGGCCCAATCGAAGAAAAAAAGATGAGGAGCAGGCCCCTTGGCCCATGTACGGGACTGACTCTCTGTGCCCCAATCGAAGGAAAAATGCAGAGCAGGCCCCTTGACTGCACGGTTTGGAGTCCCAAAGCAAGAATTTATTTATGTGTAGAGAGACAAAACTTTTAGTACCACCTTAGATAGGTACGGGAGAAAATAATTCTCTACGGCGACAGACGAAATATTCATAGAAACACACCTTCTTGTTTAGTAGGTATAGATGAAACAGAAAATATGTATAGAATAGGAAGGGGAGGGAGGTAGGGGAGTCAAAGTCACAAAGGCCTACCAACTTACCTAACAAGTAAAGGAGATTATTAATCCAGGCCAAGAAGTTTGGTCTCTTAGAATCCTTAACTTTATGTGAAAGAGAGAGATACCATGTACAAATTTGATCGCCAAGAGGCAAAAGGAGGCATCTCACCGCTGAAAAGTTTCTCATTCCTCAAGATCCGTATATAGTGGAGGGAATGAATAAGTGGATACATTGTAATCCTTTTACGTGCAAAAATATATCAATATGTCCTTAGGATGCAATTACTTGGTAACATTGGTAGAAGCTCCAAATGAATATTTGAATTTTCTATGAATTCTAACAAGAGCGTTATGCATCACAAGAATTTTACACGACAAAGAGGGGGTTCATCAAATTAATAGTCTTCTTATTTTACTTAGAATCTCTGTGTTGTTCAAAATAATTATTTTGTAATATACTCGATTACAATAGTGGGATGTACACATGTAATTTTTAATGACTGTTGTAGGTATTCTGAAACCATTTTTGTTTGTCCATTTAATGTATTTTCAATTATTTTTTATTGGACATTCATAATGGTCAAAACAGATAGAGAGTCAACTTAAGGGGTAGGGCTACGTGGTTGTGATTAGTCACACAAATTATAGATGCATGTTACTTGTAGCATTAGCTACTCACCATGACCAACAAGATCCTTAATTGGATATCTACATCACCTAACTTAGCATGGACATTAGTAGATATACTATTCTAAGTCGGAGACTATGGGACGTCAATTTAAAGAGAACTTTCGAAGCTGCCAAGATGCTCTATTATGTACGCGTAGCTGAAACACACTAGTTCATGTCGACATGTAACTTTATAGGTGGAGAAAAGTAGGCAATGCAACATATGTAGTTATGATTTGGTTTTTGCCGCCGGTAAGATAGTGAAAAAAATAGTGGCCGCAGGAACTCACACCTACAACTTCAAGTTTCAAACTGCCTACTCGAGATCTGGATATAGTGCACATCTATGCTCATTAAATAGGTCAAGATGGTTAGCATTTTGTTGTTACATGAAAAGTGAATGTTGGCTCGCTACCTAGTCCCTTGCGTACCTTTTTAATGATCATTGTTTGCATTTGAAAACCTTTTTCCATTGTCCATTCAATGTATTAGGTATTATTTTTATTGGACATGCATGATGGTAAAAACAAATAGAGAGGCAACTTAAGGGACAATATAAAGTGGTTTGATTAGTCACAAAAAAAATCCATGTTAGTTATAGAATGAGCTACTCAGCATGACCAACAAGGCGACAAGCTCCTTACTTGAAGATCAAGATCACCTAACTTAACATGGCCATTAGTAGCTACATTTTTCTCTAGTCACGGCGTTGAGCTTGATGGATTATCATAAGAAGTACTAGTGATGTAATTTTTCTATGTACCTCTCCTTTAGTAAATCATGGAGCGAAGTAGGGAATGCAGCATATATCATTATGAATTGGGTTTTCTAACCTGTAAGATAGTGAAAAATCCTAAAAAGAGTTGGTACAGGACCTCACACCTACAACTTTGAGTTTCAAACTAGATCCAAATATAGTTCACATTTATGCTCATTAAATAGTTCAAGGTGGTTAGCATTTTCTTGTTACGGGCAAAGTGAATGGATGCTCGCCACCTATTCCTTTGTCTACATTTTTTGTTTGTTTGCTTGTCTGTGTGTGTTTAAATATGATCATACGCAAGAAAATGACCTTAATTGGTGAAAACACCACCACCCGACAAAGAAGATGCCCTGCAAATTTATCAACATCACTTAATTTACTATCTGTGAACTTTACTCAATACGTAATTAGGGATATACATGATCATAGTGTTGACGTGAGCAAACCAGAATGATCGTTGGTGACATGATGTCACTACATGATGTCACTTATTTTACAATGTAAAACTTTTTGGTGCAAAATATATATCAATATCAGCTTAGGATGCAATCAGTTGGTAAAGTTGGTAGAAGCTTGAATAATTCAGTGAATTGTCTATGAATTCTAACAAGAGCATTATACATCACAGGAATTCTGCAAGACAAAGAGGCGTTTTATCAAATTAATAGTCTTCATTTCTACTTACTATCTCTGTGTTGTATTAAATAATTATTTTGCAATATAGTTGATTACAATACTGAGATGTACATATGTACTTTTGAATGAGCGTTGTAGGTATTTTAAAACCTTTTTTGTTTTTCTATTCAATGTATTTTCTATTTTTTTATTGGACATTCATGATGGTCAAAATAGATAAAGAGTCAGCTTATGGGAAAGTGCTACGTGGTTTAGTCACACAAATTATAGATGCATATTACTTGTAGCATTAGCTACCCAGCATGACCAGCAAGATCCTTAATTGGAGATCTAGATCACCTAACTTAGCATGGACATTAGTAGATATACTATTCTAAGTGGGAGACTATGCAACGTCAATTTAAATAGAACTTTCGAAGCTGCCAAGATGCTCTATTGGGTACGTGTAGTTGAAACACACCGGTTCATGTTGACATGTAACTTTATAGATGGAGAATAGTAGGCAATGCACATATATAATTATGAATTGGTTTTTCCGGCCTGTAAGATAGTGAAAAAATGAGCGGTCACAGGAACTCACACCTACAACTTCAAGTTTCAAACTACGTACTCGAGATCCAGAGATAGTGCACATTTATGCTCATTAAATAGGTTAAGATGATTAGCATTTTATTGTTACATGCAAGAGGAATGCCTGCTCACCACCTAGTCCCTTGTGTACCTTTTTAATTATCATTGTGTGCATTCGAAAACCTTTTTTTGATTGTCCATTCAATGTATTATGAATTATTTTTATAGGACATGCATGATGGTCAAACAAATAGATAGTCAACTTATAGGACAGTATAAAGTGGTTTTGGTCTGTCACAGAAATTACACGTCCCTGTTACTTATAGAATGAGCTACTCAACATGACCAACAAGGCGACAACCGCCTTAATTGAACATCTAGATCACCTAACTTAACATGGCCATTAATAGCTACATTTTTCTCTAGTGAGGGCGTTGAGCATGATGGATTATCATAAGAAATACTAGTGATATAATTTTTAATGCACCTCTCCTTTAGTAAATCAAGTTGCATTTTTTGTGTGCAACTTATGAACACAATATGAAATGTTTTTAACATGCCTCAAATTGTTGAAAATGGGACATGTAACAGTCTAATAGCACAACCAAAGACACTACAATACTCCATTATTATTTTGAACCTATTGCAAATATAACGGATCCTAATACTAAGACTATAATATAACCTTAGCTATGGAATATGCACGTAATGGTTGACATGCACTTTTTACTTCTTATTCTCCATTATAAGGTTTTTTTTCTTCAATTATAAATTTACCAACCGTTATTGTACAACAATAGGTCACATGGCTTGATTTTTCCTTTTGTTTTATTTGTCGAGGGGAGTATGATTAGTTGCTTCAAGTATGTCATGAACTCCCAACCAGTAGGAGTGTCAACGTAGCTAGTTACTCTTGGTCAGTATGTACTAGCTTAGGTTGGTAACTTGAGGTCAAATAAAGTACGAATATGAAATCTCTTATAGAGCATGGATTTTGTAAATATGAGTACATATGCTCCCGCATGAACATTATATTTGAAGAATAAAAGAACCAGAATTTTGGCATCAAAGATTTTCAAGTGTATTAGCCGTTTGGAAAACATTCTGGCGAAATGACATCCAGGAGCTATAAACATACATTTAAGATCCAATATGCTGCTTGTTTGAGAGCAGTTAGGATGTCAATTCTCCATGAATTATGCAGACACCTCAATCACTTGACCATTTTCTTGAATTTAGTGTTCATTTGGCATATGAGCTTTTATAATGCTTCTTGGGTTAACATTAGCTGGAGAAATAGAGTCAGTTGTAGTATGAGTAGTTGTAACATGAATAATTGACTTCTAAATTGGGGATCTAGATCTGTAGACTTCATAACATGGACATTAAATGCAAGACTTTCTTAAGAGCCTGACTTGCGAGTCACTTTAAATATAATTATACAGGTTCTCTAGAAATTATATTGTATTGTTAAGTGGAACACCTAGGATTCGATTGCAGTATGAGTTTCTTACCTTTAACAAGTGGCTCCTAATTTGTGGATCTAGATCACTGAACCTCATAATGGTCATTAAATGCTTAACTTTTCTAAGTGCTTGACTTTGCGACGTCGCTTTGAATACTATTGAAGAAGTTCTCAAGATAATGAAGGTAAAAGGTACACATTTAGACATATTAACACCATGCATTGTTCCATCCCTCTATGGACAGTAACCATTCCAAACGTCATATTTGTACTTCGGTTTTCGCCTTGGATTACATTGCAATATTGGCTTCCCTCGAGTGCTAGAGAGCACTACACGGGTTGTGTTGCTGCTCATGTATACAAACCAATTAGCTCTTATGTTATATGGACATATGGGCCTTAGGTGTGCGAGCGACATTAAAAAAATAAAATACAAAGTAGTGTACGCAACACATGCCTCGCGGTTGGGTAAATCATTCTATGCGAGGCAACCAATGAAGGAAACAAAACCAAAATGTGTGGATTCAACATCCTATTAGAAAACACGATAAAAATTCTATTTACCTATGAATCCAAATACTAAAAAGTTGATACGGTCTAATGGTACCGTCACTACGAGCGTTAGTACCATTATTCCATTTTTTTAACTTTACTAAAGCTTTAGTTTCTGTCTAATTTTTAATATTAAAGGGTTCCAAAAAACGAGAATGAATATGTGAGAGCGTAAAGTTCACATGTCAAAACAAAGTGTCATAAAATTTTCTAAGGAGGTCTCATGTCCAAGGTATAGATTGAAGTCCACTTGAAGGCACTCCCATGATTCTATAAATAGAGACCTTATGCCCTTCATTCGTCCACACACATCCACTTCCACTCTACTAGCTCATCTGCATTTTTCTCCCCGTCCTTAGCACTTCCTGCCATGGCCGGTCCATCGGGAATTTTGTTTTTGCTCGTCATTGCAATGCCAGCATTTCTAGCCCTCGCCGACACCCCTCACCCATACTGTGACCGTCCATGCCAAAATGAGCTTAGCTTGCACCTATACCTACACCAATTTGTTGCTGGTCCAAACCGCCCAAACCGCAATGAAGAATTTGTCTTAACCCCAGGTTATCCTCTTGGTTTTGGCACAACCCTCATCCATGATTGGACCCTAACCAATACAGTGAATCCCAGCGATACTATTATTGCACGTGCACAAGGCACACATATACAGGCGAGTAGAACCAATGCTAATGGTTGGTACATCTCTCAAAACATAGTTTTTCAGAGTGGAAGGTAATTCTTTTTATATTCTCTCCTGACTCAATAAATTACGTTCAATTTTTTCTTACATTAGAATACATTATTTGTACATATATTAATTTATTGGTTTAGTAATTTTATTCGATGTTTTATTTCTTTACCATTTCGTATATGTTAGAAACTCCTGGCAAAAATACAAACAAATATCTACTATATGATAGGTATTAATGAAACATGTACATGTGATTGAACTTTTAGATCACAATGGTACAAAACGATGCAAGCAACGACCACATGCACACATATTAATTGGCAAGACACACAGCCACACACACTGGTAAGACACGCAGCCACACACACACACATTGTGCACATCCACTACAATCGTGAGAAATGTTGCGAACACATGAGATTACTAAAGTCTAGGAACAAACTTTACTATAGAATGCATACACAAATTGTCTATGGTGATTTAACACCACATATCATATAGAAAACGAGATACGTATTTCTAAGCGCTAGCACCACCTCCATGCATCTAAATAATACTATATTTTCATAACAAATCAATGAAGTTAGTATGTAGAGAAACTAATAAGGGAAGATATTGTAGATTTTATACTTCGGCACATAGTAAGTTTGATGATTGTTAAATCTTCCATACCTCTCTAACAGTTTGCAATATTTGATATGCCCTCCATGTGAAGGTTTGCTGGATCTACACTTCAGGTGATGGGGACATTAACTGAGCAAAGTGAGGGACAGTGGTCCATTATTGGAGGGACTGGAGAATTTACTAAGGCTCATGGTACTATAAAGTACAAAATGGACCCTGCCTCTAACATCGAGGACGGTATTAGAGAGCTTGATATTCATCTAATATACACCCCAAATTACCCACAAGCTGTAAGTACAAGTGAAGCTTTGTGTGTAAATATTTCCCTTATTTTCAACTATTATGCAAGTTTGAACAAAATTTTGAGTTTCATAGCCCGTAATTTAACTAAGGGTTGCTCTCGTACTCTATTAGGATGAAGTTTAATGCATTTCATTTATATTGATAATGGATATGGCTAAAATGTCGTCGTTAAAGAATTTGGTGTAATCAATAAAGATTTTTCTTGGATCGCGAGTCACATTTCATAGAAGAAAGTGTGTTTAAAACTAAAGCTACAATTTCTAGCATAACATACAAAGTAATTTAGTAACACTAGCCAATACTTATATTAGAAGGTACATATGTGAGTTGTATATGACAATAACGTTATTTCGTTTCACTTAATGCAGACTCAGTCTGGCACACCACCTCTTGCAAAATTGTTGGGTGGCTGTCATGCGGTCGATAATTGTTGCTGCAAGAAATACTGATGAGGTCAATGATGGTTTACTCAATGAGAGGCCGTGCAGTGGCAACATGTGTATCTTTTATTTCAATCAATGTGTGGGTTTGAAGGATGGGTGTACCTATCCTAAAACCTGTACTATTTGTTTTCAGTTCTCTTTTTATCGTGTGACCATGTGTGTTTGGAGCTACCTAATGTATTATGCCTCTAGAATAATAAAATTGGTATGGTTGGGTGAAATTACTCTCTTTAATTACTATGTGCTGATAATCTGCAAGGAGATCTCAAGATCTATATTTTCTATCAAGTAACATAACACATGTTACAACTATCGAACTTCTTGATATGAGTACATAAATATATGCTACATGAAAAATACATTTGTGATTGTGGGGAGTGTATAGTTTTTAGACTTGTAATGGAATTCCGTCACATATGGACAACTTGGTTATGCTAGAGCCAGGTAGCTGAGAAACCTTCATACCATGATTAGCCAACGCCATGGGTGAATACTCTGTAATGCTCATTGGTTAATGCTATTTCTGATAGTATGGAATTATAAATTGTTGTCCTTCCATGGACTTTGTTTTTGAATGATTTTTCCTCATGATTTGTATGCTTTTCTATCTTAATTCTGTTTATCTTAGTTGTTGAGTAATTTTGTACTCTCTTTGTTTGCCTTTATGTGGATTTCAAGTATTTAACTTAGTGTCATGGATGGGCTGGAGTAGCACACCTTCATACAAACACCTCACATCACTCACACTTCCATTAGTAACTTAATATCTCATAAGTATCCTTTAGCATTTTATTATACTGTCGGGCCGCATAGCATTGTTGTCTTGTGTAGTACGAGCATGTAGATCTTTAGCTCGTTTATCATGAAGCGTATTGTGAATTTAGTTGTGTTGTTGGTTACGTGAACATTATTGATGCTTTGATTTATATTCAATCATTTGTTTTCTGTGGATGCCTTTAACGAAAAAGGGGTTCTACCAAAATTTCAAGATTTTTTAGACTTGTAGAAATAAGTTGGTGTGGTAGCTTAAAGGTTTGGCATAAATCTAGGTAGTTGCATCCTAAATGTTGTGACTTTCACTAAAAATGTTTAAAAGATAAAAGGAAGGAATAATCTTATTTACTTTATTCATAGCTGTCGGTGTCAAATCCGGCATATCTCGTAGTAGGGGTCCTAAGCTAGGCGTCTTGGAGCGATGGTAACACGGACAAATGATTTTACCCAGGTTCGAGCTCTCTCGAAGAGATAATACCCTACATCCTGCTTTTGATTGTATTCATATGGGGTGTTGTACAGAGTACATGTATCTACCACGAGATTGTTCTAACGAATATGAGATGTCATAACGATCTATCGACTAGCCTAGCCTCGGCTTATATAATGTACCGGAGGCCTAGGATTTAGGAGAGTCCTCGTCTTGGGCACCAAGTCTTGTGGAGTCTTCCTTGTATACGGCATGGGCTGCCTAAAGTGGCCCATGAGTGAACCGCTATGCGGGTCAATGGCCCGATCCACATAGTCGGGAGATGTTGTGGTGAGTACCCCTGGTCCAGGACACCGTCAGTAGCCCCCTGAACTGGTCTTCAAGTTGGGGACGCTCCTCGATTCTTCCGGACTGTTCTTCGTCTTCGGTCGTCGGTCTTGAAAACTAGTTCAACAAATCTTCCCATCTTCAATCTTGAGGATTGTCGGGCTAAATCCAAAGAGTTCACACGTCGGGCATCCGAGGATCCCTTTAAGTCTTAGGCCTTTTATCAATGCCTTGTTGTTTTTTACGCTACACCTCGGGTTTGAAGTGTTTCCTGTGCGGCGCTGTCCTCATGCGTCCGAGCTACAACGCAGGATTGCATCCGAGGTGTCTTTTTGCAACCGAGCTCTAATGCCGATCTGCATCCGAGATGTCTATTTGCAGCCGAGCTCCAACGCTGATCTGCCTCCGAGGTGTCATAAATTACCTCATTCTTGAAAAACTCTGAAGGAGTTCAGCCGAGCTTAATGCCGGAAATGCCCTCTATGGAGCCAGCTACTTGCATCCGAGCTATATGCCAAACTACTTGCATCCGAGCTTTATGCCGGACTACTTGCATCCGAGCTTTATGCCGGACTACTTGCATCCGTGCCTATGCCGGACTACTTGCATCCGAGCTTTATGTCGGACTGCTTCTGAGGTGGTGCACCACCTCGGTCTTGGGCGGATTTTTTGCCGATATATTTTCTCGATTGGTGCAATTTATTCTCTGCCGAGATATATAGCCAGTATCCCTCAAGGTGTCTGTCGGCCTAAAATCCGAGATGCACCTGAGGATCGTAATCTCCTTGAAAACTGTTTTGCACTTTGTTAATTATCTGCATTGAATTGTCAATGCAGTAGCCCCCGAGCCACTGATCGGGTGGCAACACCAGATCAGGGGATCGATGTGCCCATTTAATATTTGTAAATGAGAAGCGCGAAGCCGAGAAGCCCGCGAGCCTTAATGTGGGCATGGGTGGCCGAATTAAGGATCGATATCCGGAGTAAAATCACAATTTATGTGTAATGATTCTATGTATCCAAGTGCTCTACATCATTAATGCTCGGATCTGCATTGTACAACACTTTGTTGACCGACCATCGGCTTCAACCTCCTTGACCAGTAGCTGAGGAGTGTTTGTCCTACTTTATAAGGCCTTTCTAAGGGCAAAGATTTACGGCAAACAAGGCAATCCGGCCATATGGTTTTATAAACAAAGGTACGCGGAGAGATATGTTATATTACTTTTTAACGTAAGAAATATCTTCCGGGAAAAATAGTTGCTTTATAAGTTCCTTTTCCCAGGTTATCACGTTGACCATGATAATGAAACCTCAACTCAGATCAATGTGGGAGGAAACTATTGAGGATTTAGTTCGGGGAAAGTTCCCGAACTCTGTAGTCTTTAATGAACCTAAATTTTCACTTCCATCGTTGCCAATCAATTATATTCTTAAGATAGCTAGCTTTCGGCTTCACCCAGTCTAAGGTACTAGTCCGAATGTCCGGTAGTAACAATCACAGAGGTGCTCCCCCTAGCCGAACAATCGGAAACATAGGGTGTAAACACAGGAGCCATGCAACCCAGCTGGGCCAAAATCTTAAGTCAAATTGATGCATATTTATGGCTTTATAACGATGATTACGGAAGACATCACTTGTATATTAAATACAAACCATTATGACTGTTTACCATTTGAAAGTGGCCCATCGTCGGCTTCCACCCCTTTGTAGATGCTATGCAGGGTGTTTCCGTACTAACAAGACAACCCTTAGCCGACGTCTCGGTGTCCGGAGACGGTTGTATCAGCGGAAATGAGGCAATTAGATATGCAGGCTTGATAACTTTCACTTAGTCATAGGAGCCTAAAGTTGGGAGGCCAGTTACTAGCCCCAGGTTAGTGTTCGGCGTCAGCCGAGCTCAAGCCATTAACACTTCAGCTAATTTATAAAAGGCCCTCGTTTAACACGGTGAGACCGCTATCGATCTTGTAGTTTGACACAGTCATCGGATCGCTGACCAGTTTACGCTTATTGTGAAAGTCAGTTTTTGGCTTTCTCCACTGAGGCACTTAACCATTCGAGCTAGAATCACAATCGCAGTGGTTCTCCCTTTGCACCTAGCTGAACAAAGCGGAACGCAGGAGGCAAGCATAGGAGCCGGGCAATCCAACTATTGACCGAAGACACAATTCGAAACCTATGCATATAAACCAATATCCGAGAATATTTTGCCGAGGACTCCTCGGAGTACCCTGGCTTTTGGTGGGTTCGGCTCTAGTCGCAACCCGCGCTGATATTGCCGAGGCTTTAAAGATGTCCGGCGTTGTACTACGAGACTTATGCTGGAGACACGCAAATAGGTTAAAAGTGCCATAAGCTTGGAAAACCCAAAAAAATCACAAAAAAACTTTACGTCCGAACTAAATTAACTTTTTTGTGCCAATCCGAAATTGGTCTTAATTTTTTTTGCTTGTGTCGTGCTTTAACATGACACATCCGATCTCTAAACTTCAAGTAGGTCAGCCTTCAGCTTCAACCTCCCTATCCCGAAGGCGGAGTGCTTCTCTGGGGCTACTTTAGCGAACTAAACTCGAGCGGCTTTAGAGAGAAGCCAGGCTATCCGGCTATTGACCATACACTCGAGTCGAAAAACGAGTGGTAGAAAAAGACTTTGCAACGACTGAGAAGAAAACCATTCATAATAAAATGGCTCGTGTAAATTTAAGAGCCCCCAGTCAACATGGGCAAAGAAAAGTGATTTTTAACGAACCTCGTTTTTAACAACAGATTTTAACATAAATATAATGCTTGGTCGAACCGAACAGAAAATTAAGAATTTAGGGAATTTGAGCATGAAAGCGACTTAGCTAGTTAATGTGCTCGGTGTTGATGACGTGGTCCGGGCTTGTGACAGGATGAAGAGGTAGTCCTCAGCCTGGCCAAGGTCCTAGCCCCCAAGCCGGTCCCGAGGTGTCCGAGCAAATAGCTTGGCTTGACGAAGTGGCGATGTAGCGCGGTCGACGTGTTGAGGAGAAGCCCCCGGTCCAGCCGAGCTGATGAAGCTGGTCGGCTGGTGATGCCGAAGTCCCTGATCCAGCCAAGCCGACGAAGCTGGTTGGCCGGTGACGTCGAAGTCACTGGAGTAGGTTTGATGAAGAGATGGCAAAGCCCCCGGTCCAGCTGAGGTGACAGAGCATGTCGGTAAGGTGACATTGCAGCCCCTATGCCAGCCGAGGTGTCGAAGCAGTTCGGTATGGTTGGTTATCGGCTCAAAGAAGCAATGGTTTAGCGATGACAATGCAGGTCGGAACTTGTGACGTGGTTAATGCCGGCTTGAGAAGTGACCGCACGGCGACGCTGGCACGCCCGACTGGTGTAATCCATGGGCGACCATCTTGTCTTGATGATTATTTGTCCTTCATGGTGCCGAACTCTTGGTCGGCTTGCCGAGGTGATGATCCGAGGTAATTGTCGTCGGCTCGATGGACTGACGAAGCAGTCGATGCTGGCGCAGGTCGGCAGCTGTGGAGCAACGTGGTCGGGCCGGTTTTACATCGGCACGACGATGAAGATCGCCTCGGAAAAGACTCAAAATTTGTGGGCACTTGTTTGACAACAACACACAATACCCTAGAAATAAATTCCTTCAAAAAAGGATGTCCAATATCCCGTTCATGAAGAACGATGAACTTGGGTCGGATTTGTATTCGCATAAAGGATCAACGGTTGGATCTTCCTATTGACGTCCGAGCTAGATGCTGGACTCCACGCCCCAAACTCGTCCAGATTCCTATCCAGATTCAACAGGGCTCCGGTATATCGGAGATCGTGGGAGATTCCTCCATCGAAACGCGATGAAATTTTACAAGGTTGTTGTAGGCTCAATTCCGCAAAATTCCACCAAAGCAATTGTCAAAGCGACACTCAAGGAGGCGGTGGCGGCGGATACAAGTTCGCTGTCTAGAAAAACAGCATGGTCACTCGAGGGCAATGTTGACGTTGAGCTCCCGAGCTCCATGGATGATTCCTCCATGATCTTGACAGAGATCGAAGTTGACGTTGATGAAGGCCCTCGTCCGAACATGGCGATCTGAGGCGGAGCGTAGTTCTTGGTCCAGCCAAGGTGACCAGTCGAGCCGGCGACGAAGACGCTGACATCGACAATAAAGCTCGGTTCTGACACGTAGATCGCGCCGGAGACGATCCAAATTCCCATCGCACCGCGGCGACTACCAGCAGGCTCTCAATGAAAGCACCAATGTCGGTGTCAAATCCGGCATATCTCGTAGTAGGGGTCCTATGCTAGGCGTCTTGGAGCGATGGTACACAGACACATGATTTTACGTAGGTTCGGGCTCTCTCGAAGATATAACACCCTACGTCCTGCTTTGTATTCATATGGGGTGTAGTATAGAGTACATGTATCTACCACAAGATTGTTCTAATGAATATGAGATGTTGTGATGATCCATCGACTAGCCTAGCCTCGGCTTATATAATGTATCGGAGGCCTAGGATTTAGGAGAGTCCTCGTCTTGGGCGCCAAGTCTTGTGGAGTCTTCCTTGTATACGGCATGGGCTGCCTGAAGTGGCCCATGAGTGAACCGCTATGGGGGTCATCGGCCCGATCGGGAGACGACGCGGTGAGTACCCCCTAGTCCAGGACACCGTCAATAGCAACATCCCCATCGTCCTTTACTCAATACTAGCAAATGTCAGTGCATTTCAATGGGAGACATTGCTATGCGTCTCATGTACCTTGTCTCCCTTGGAGAGCTCCTCTAGTACGCCGGACAGCGAGCTTCTAAATTAGCCTGCGTAGGAAGGCACATTCATTCTTCCTTTAGCGGGACTCGTTCTATTCTTCTCGCTTCGTCATCCTCATTCTCCGCTTCTATACCGATTCCCAAGCCGACTTATTGAGTTGATCGGTAATAGGCAACTCCAAGACGTATACGAATTGGTGGTTTTCATTCTAAGGGGTGAGGTAGTACTATTTAATGATAATAGTAGAGCTGACTTACTGAGTTGTTGGTCTTTTTTCAGGCCCAGCAGAGGCCCAACGCAACATGCGTTATGTAATATAAGTCGGCCTACTCGGACCGTAGGCTAGAAAGAGAACGCTAATTTATTGTTGTGCATTTATTGTATCCTGCGGACCAATCGAAGAAAAAAAGATGAGGAGTAGGCCCCTTGGCCAATGTAGGGGACTGACTCTCTGTGCCCCAATCGAAGGAAAAAATGCGGAGCAGGCCGCTTGACTGCACGGTTTGGAGTCCCAAAGCAATAATTTATTTATGCGTAGAGAGAAAAAACTTTTAGTACCACCTTAGATAGGTATGGGAGAAAATAATTATATACGGCGAACAGACCAAATATTCATAGAAACGCACCTTCTTGTTTAGTAGGTATAGATGAAGTAGAAAATATGTACATAATAGGAGGGGGAGGTAGGGGAGTCAAAGTCACAAAAGCCTACCAACTTATCTAGCAAGTAAAGGAGATTATTAATCCAGGCCAAGAGTTTGGTCTCTTAGAATCCTTAACTTTATGTGAAAGAGAGAGATACCATGTACAAAATTGATAGCCAAGAGGCAAAAGGAGGCCTCTCACCGCTGAAAATTTTCTCATTCCTCAAGATCCGGATATAGTGGAGGGAATGAATAAGTGGATACATTGTAACTCTTTTAGGTGCAAAAATATTTCAATATCTCCTTAGGATGCAATTACTTGGTAACATTGGTAGAAGCTCCAAATGAATATTTGAATTGTCTACGAATTCTAACAAGAGCGTTATGCATCACAAGAATTTTACACGATAAAGAGGGGGCTCATCAAATTAATAGTCATCTTTTTTACTTAGATTTCTGTGTTGTACAAAATAATTATTTTGTAGTATGCTCAATTACAATAGTGGGATGTACATATGTAATTTTTAATGAGCATTGTAGGTATTCTAAACCCATTTTTGTTTGTCCATTTAATGTATTTCTATTATTTTTATTGGATATTTATAATGGTCAAAATAGATAGAGAGTCAACTTAAGGGGTAGTGCTACGTGGTTTTGATTAGTCACACAAATTATAGATGCATGTTACTTGTAGCGTTAACTACTCACAATGACCAACAAGATCCCTAATTTGAGATCTACATCACCTAACTTAGTGTGGACATTAGTAGATATACTATTCTAGGTGGGAGACTATGCGACGTCAATTTAAGTAGAACTTTCGAAGCTGCCAAGATGCTCTATTATGTACGTGTAGCTGAAACACACTAGTTCATGTCGACATGTCGGCAATGCAACATATGCAGTTATGAATTGTTTTTTGTGGCCGATAAGATAGTGAAAAAAGAGAGTGGTCGCAGGAACTCACACCTACATCTTCAAGTTTCAAACTGCCTACTCGAGATCCGGATATAGTGCACATTTATGCTCATTAAATAGGTCAAGATGGCTAGCACCTTATTGTTACATGCAAAGTGAATGCCGGCTCGCCACCTAGTCCCTTGTGTACCTTTTTAATGATCATTGTTTGCATTTGAAATCCTTTTTTCCATTGTCCATTCTATGTATTAAGTATTATATTTATTGGACATGCATGATGGTAAAAACAAATAGAGAGGCAACTTAAGGGACAATATATATTGGTTTGATTAGTCACAGAAATTACAGATCCATGTTAGTTATAGAATGAGCTACTCAGCATGACCAACAAGGCGACAAGCTCCTTAATTGAAGATCTAGATCACCTAACTTAACATGGCCATTAGTATGTACATTGTTCTCTAGTCACGGCGTTGAGCATGACGGATTATCATGAGAAGTACTAGTGATGTAATTTTTCAATGTACCTCTCCTTTAGTAAATCATGGAACGAAGTAGGGAATGCAGTATATATCATTATGAATTGGGTTTTCTAACCTGTAAGACAGTGAAAAATCCTAGAAAGAGTTGGTGCAGGACCTCACACCTACAAGTTTATTTTCAAACTAGATCCTTTGAGTTTCAAAGTAGATCCGAATATATTCACATTTATGCTCATAATAGTTCAAGGTGCTTAGCAATTTCTTGTTACGGGCAAAGTGAATTGATGCCGGCCACCTATTCCCTTGTCTACATTTTTTGTTTGTTTGCTTGTTTATGTGTGTTTAAATATGATACTACATAAGAAAATGACCTTC
Source organism: Aegilops tauschii subsp. strangulata (assembly GCF_002575655.3). NCBI lineage: Eukaryota > Viridiplantae > Streptophyta > Magnoliopsida > Poales > Poaceae > Aegilops > Aegilops tauschii. Next base: position 76,760,908 of record NC_053041.3, read on the forward strand.
ATTGGTGAAAACACCACCACCCGACAAAGAAGATGCCCTGCAAATTTATCAACCATCAATTAATTTAGTATTTGTGAGCTTTACTCGATACGTAATTAGGGATATACATGATCATAGTGTTGACGTGAGCAAACCAGAATTATCGTTGGTGACATGATGTCACTACATGATGTCACTTCTTTTACACTGTAAACCTTTTTGGTGCAAAATATATATGAATATCTGCTTAGGATGCAATCACTTGGTAAAGTTGGTAGAATCTTGAAATAAGTTGGTGAATTGTCTATGAATTCTAACAAGAGCGTTATGCATCACAGGAATTTTACACGACAAAGAGGCAGTTTGTCAATTTAATAGTCTTCATTTTTACTTACTATCTCTGTGTTGTACAAAATAATTATTTTGCAATATCTTGATTACAATACTGAGATGTACATATGTACTTTTTAATGAGCGTTGTAGGTATTTGAAAACACTTTTTTGTTTGTTTATTCAATGTATTTATGTTATTTTTATTGGACATCCATGATGCTCAAATTAGATAGAGAGTCAACTTAAGGGAAAGTGCTACATGGTTTTGATTAGTCACACAAATAATAGATGCATATTACTTGTAGCATTAGCTACCCAGCACGACCAACAAGATCCTTAATTAGAGATCTAGATCACCTAATTGAGCATGGACATTAGTAGATATACTATTCTAAGTGGGAGACCATGCAACGTCAATTTAAATAGAACTTTCGAAGCTGCCAAGATGCTCTATTGTGTACGTGTAGCTGAAACACACTGGTTCATGTCGACATGTAACTTTATAGATGGAGAATAGTAGGCAATGCACATATTGAAGGAAATATGCCCTAGAGGCAATAATAAAGTTATTATTTATTTCCTTATATCATGATAAATGTTTATTATTCATGCTAGAATTGTATTAACCGGAAACTTGATACATGTGTGAATACATAGACAAACAGAGTGTCACTAGTATGCCTTTACTTGACTAGCTCGTTAATCAAAGATGGTTATGTTTCCTAGCCATAGACATGAGTTGTCATTTGATTAACGGGATCACATCATTAGGAGAATGATGTGATTGACATGACCCATTCCGTTAGCTTAGCACACGATCGTTTAGTATGTTGCTATTGCTTTCTTCATGACTTATACATGTTCCTTGACTATGAGATTATGCAACTCCCGTTTACCGGAGGAACACTTTGCGTGCTATCAAACGTCACAACGTAACTGGGTGATTATAAAGGTGCTCTACAGGTGTCTCCGAAGGTACTTGTTGGGTTGGCGTATTTCGAGATTAGGATTTGTCACTCCGATTGTCGGAGAGGTATCTCTGGGCCCTCTCGGTAATGCACATCACTATAAGCCTTGCAAGCAATGTAACTAATGAGTTAGTTACGAATGATGCATTACGTAACGAGTAAAGAGACTTGCCGGTAACGAGATTGAACTAGGTATCGAGATACCGACGATCGAATCTCGGGCAAGTAACATACCGATGACAAAGGGAACAACGTATGTTGTTATGCGGTCTGACCGATAAAGATCTTCGTAGAATATGTGGGAACCAATATGAGCATCCAGGTTCCGCTATTGGTTATTGACCGGAGAGGTGTCTCGGTCATGTCTACATAGTTCTCGAACCCGTAGGGTCCGCACGCTTAACGTTACGATGACAGTTATATTATGAGTTTATGAGTTTTGATGTACCGAAGGAGTTCGGAGTCCCGGGTGAGATCGGGGACATGACGAGGAGTCTCGAAATGGTCGAGACGTAAAGATCGATATATTGGACGACTATATTCGGACATCGGAAAGGTTCCGAGTAATTCGGGTATTTTTCGGAGTACCGGAGAGTTACGGTAATTCGTATTGGGCCTTAATGGGCCATACGGGAAAGGAGAGAAAGGCCTCAAAAGGTGGCCGCGCCCCTCCCAATGGTCTGGTCCGAATTGGACTAGGGAAGGGGGGCGCCCCCTTCCTTTCTTCTCTTTTTCCCTTCCCTTTTTCCTATTCCATTTGGGAGGAGGAATCCTACTAGGACTAGGGAATCCTAGTAGGACTCCACCTTTCTGGCGCGCCCCAGGGGCTGGCCGGCCTCCCCTCCTCCATCCTTTATATACGGGGGTAGGGGGGCACCCCAGAGACACAACAATTGATCATTGATCTCTTAGCCGTGTGCGGTGCCCCCTCCACCATATTACACCTCGATAATATCATAGCGGTGCTTAGACGAAGCCCTGCGTCGGTAGAACATCAACATTGTCACCACGCCGTTGTGCTGACGAAACTCCCCCTCAACACTCGGCTGGATCGGAGTTCGAGGGACGTCATCGAGCTGAACGTGTGCTGAACTCGGAGGTGTCGTGCGTTCGGTACTTGATCGGTCGGATCGTGAAGACGTACGACTACATCAACCGCGTTGTGTTAACGCTTCCGCTTTCGGTCTACGAGGGTACGTGGCAACACTCTCCCCTCTCGTTGCTATGCATCACCATGATCTTGCGTGTGCGTAGGAATTTTTTTGAAATTACTACGTTCCCCAACACATATATAATTAGGAATTTGTTTTTTCGTCCTGTAAGATAGTGAAAAAATGAGTGGTCGCAGGAACTCACACCTACAACTTCAAGTTCCAAACTACGTACTCGAGATCCAGATATAGTGCACATTTATGCTCATTAAATAGGTTAAGATGGTTAGCACTTTATTGTTACATGTAAGGGAATGCCTGCTGGCCACCTAGTCCCTTGTGTACCTTTTTAATGATCATTGTTTGCATTTGAAAACCTTTTTGGATTGTCCATTCAATGTATTATGATATATTTTTATTGGACATGCATGATGGTCAAAACAAATAGAGAGTCAACTTAAGGGACAGTATAAAGTGGTTTTGATTAGTCACATAAATTATAGGTCCATGTTACTTATAGAATGAGCTACTTAGCATGACCAACAAGGCGACAAGCTCGTTAATTGAAGATCTAGATCACCTAACTTAACATGGCCATTAATAGCTACATTTTTCCTCTAGTGAGGGCGTTGAGCATGATGGATTGTCATAAGAAATACTAGTGATGTAATGTTTCAATGTACCTCTCCTTTAGTAAATCAAGACGCAATTTTGTGTGTGCAGGTTATGAACACAATATGAAATGTTTTTAACATGCCTCAAATTGTTGAAAATAGGATGTAACAGTCTAATAGCACAACAAAGACACTACAATACTCCATTATTATTTCGAACCTATTGCAAATATAACGGATCCTAATACTAAGACTATAATATAACCTTAGGTATGGAATATGCATGTAATGGTTGACATGCACTTTTTACTTCTAATTCTCCATTATATGATTTTTGTCTTCACATATAAATTTACCAACCGTTATTGTACAACAATATATCACATGGCTTGATTTTTCCTTTTGTTTTATTTGTCGAGGGGAGTATGATTAGTTGCTTCAAGTATGCCATGAACTCCCAACCAGTAGGAGTGTCAACGTAGTTAGTCACTCTAGGTCAGTATGTACTAGCTTAGGTTGGTAACTCGAGGTCAAATAAAGTACGAATATGAAATCTCTTATAGAGCATGGATTTTGTAAATACGAGTACATATGCTCCCACATGAACATTATATTTGAAGAATTAAAAAACCAGAATTTTGGCATCAAAGATTTTCAAGTGTACTAGGCGTTTGGAAAACATTGTGGCAAAATGACATCCGAGGAGCTATAAACAAACATTGAAGCTCAAATATGCTTGCTTGTTGGAGAGCAGTTAGGATGTCAATTCTCCATGAATTATGCAGACACCTCAATCACTTGACTATTTTCTTGAATTTAGTGTTCATTTGGCATATGAACTAGGGCTCGGAAAGCAATTAATGATCTTTTATAATGATTCTTTGGTTAACATTAGCTAGAGAAATAGTCAGTTGTAGTATGAGTAGCTGTAACATGAATATTTGACTTCTAAATAGGGGATCTAGATCTGTAGACTTCATAACATGGAAATTAAATGCAAAACTTGCTTAAGGGCTTGACTTGAGAGTCACTTTTAATAGAATTATGCAGGTTCTCTAGACGTTATATTTTATAGTTAAGTGGAACACCTAGGATTCGATTGCAGTATGAGTTGCTCACCTTTAACAAGTGGCTCCTAATTTGTAGATCTAAATCACCGAACCTCATAATGGCCATTAAATGCTTAACTTGTCTAAGTGCTTGACTTTGCGACATCGCTTTAAATACTATTTAAGAAGTTTTCAAGATAAACCATCATGAAGGTAAAAGGTACACATTTAGACATATTAACACCATGCATTGTTTCATCCCTCTAAGGACACTAACCATTCCAAACGTCATATTTGTACTTCGGTTTTCCCCTTGGATTACATTGTTATATTGGCTTTCCTAGACTGCTGGAGAGCACTACACGGGTTGTGTTGCTGCTCATGTATACAAACCAATTAGCTCTTATGTTATATGGACATATGGGCCTTAGGTGTGCGAGCGACATCCAAAACATAAAATACAAAGTAGTGTACGCAGCACATGCCTCGCGGTTGGGTAAATCATTCTACGTGAGGCAACCAATGAAGGAAACAAAACCAAAATGTGTGGATTCAACATCCTATTAGAAAACACAATAAAAATTCTATTTACGTACGAATCCAAATACTGAAAACTTGATACGGTCCAATGCTACCGTCACTGCGAGTGTTAGTACCATTATTCCGTTTTTTAACTTTCCTAAAGCTTTAGTCTCTGTCTAATTTTTAATATTAAAGGGTTCCAAAAAACGAGAATGAATATGTGCGAGCGTAAAGATCTCATGTCCAAGGCATAGATTGAAGTCCACTTGAAGGCACTCCTACGATTCTATAAATAGATACCTTATACCGTTCATTCGTCCACACACATCCACTTCCCCTCTACTAGCTCATCTGCCTTTTTCTCCTCGTCCTTAGCACTTCCTGCCATGGCCGGTCCATCGGGAATTTTGTTGTTGCTCGTCATTGCAATGCCAGCATTTCTAGCCCTCGCCGACACCCCTCACCCATACTGTGACCATCCATGCCAAAATGAGCTTAGCTTGCACCTGTACCTGCACCAATTTGTTGCTGGTCCAAACCGCCCAAACCGCAATGAAGAATTTGTCTTAACCCCAGGTTATCCTCTTGGTTTTGGCACAACCCTCATCCATGATTGGACCCTAACCAATACAGTGAATCCCAGTGATACTATTATTGCGCGCGCACAAGGCACACATATACAGGCGAGTAGAACCAATGCTAACGGTTGGTACATCTCGCAAAACATAGTTTTTCAGAGTGGAAGGTAATTCTTTTTATGTTCTCTCCCGACTCAATAAATTACGTGCAATTTTTGCTTACATTAGAATACATTATTTGTACATATAATAATTTATTGGTTTAGTAATTCTTATCTGATGTTTTATTCTTTACCATTTCGTATATGTTAGAAACTCCTGACAAAAATACAAATAAATATCTACTATATGATAGCTATTAATGAAACATGTACATGTGATTGAACTTTTAGATCACAATGGTACACAACGAAGCAAGCAACTACCACATACACACATATTAATTGGTAAGACACACAGACACATACACACACACATCGTGCACATCCACTAAAATCATGAGAAATGTTGCGAACACATGAGATTACTAATGTCTAGGAACACACTTTACTATATAATGCATACGCAAATTGTCTATGGTGATTTAACACCACGCATCATATAGAAAACGAGATATGCATTTCTAGGCGCTAGCATCCCATCCATGCATCTAAATAATACTATATTTTCACAACAAATCAATGAGGTTAGTATGTAGAGGAACTAATAAGGGAAGATATTGTAGAGTTTATACTTCATCACATAGTAAGTTTGATCATTGTTAAATCTTCCATACATCTCTAACATTCTGATGATATTTGATATGCCCTCCATGTGAAGGTTTGCTGGATCTACACTTCAGGTGATGGGGACTTTAACTGAGCAAAGTGATGGACAGTGGTCCGTTATTGGAGGGACTGGAGAATTTACTAAGGCGCATGGTACTATAAAGTACAAAATGGACCCTGCCTCTAACATCGAGGACGGTATTAGAGAGCTTGATATTCATCTAATATACACCCCAAATTATCCACAAGCTGTAAGTACAAGTGAAGCTTCGTGTGTAAATATTTCCCTTACTTTCAACTATTATTCAAGTTTGAACAAAATTTTGAGTTTCATAGCCCGTAATTTAACTAAGGGTTGCTCCCGTACTCTATTAGGATAAAGTTTCATGCATTTCATTTATATTGATAATGGATATGGCTAAAATGTTGTCGTTAAAGAATGTGGTGTAATCAATCAAGATTTTTCTTGGATCGTGAGTCGCATTTCATAGAAGAAAGTGTATTTTAAACTGAACCTGCAATTTCTAGCATCACATAAAAAGTAATTTAGTAACACTGGCCAGTACTTATATTAGAAGGTACACATGTGAGTTGTATATGACATTAACGTTATTTCATTTCACTTTATGCAGACTCAGTCTGGTACAGCAGCTCTTGCAAAATTGTTGGGCGGCTGTCATGCGGTCGATAATTGTTGCTGCAAGAAATACTGATGAGATCAATGATGATTTACTCAATGAGAGGCCGTGCAGTGGCACCATGTGTATCTTTCATTTCAATCAAGGTGTGGGTTTGAAGGATGGGTGTACCTATCCTAAAACCTGTACTATTTGTTTTCAGTTCTCTTTATATCGTGTGACTATGTGTGTTTGGAGCTACCTCGTGTATTATGCCTCTAGAATAATAAAATTGGTATGGTTGGGGAAAATTACTCTCTTGAATTACTATGTGACTGATAATCTGCAAGGAGATCTATATTTTCTATCATGTAACATATAACACATGTTGCAACTATCTAACTTCTTGATATGAGTACATAAATATATGTTACATGAAAAATACATTTGTGATTGTGGGGCTAGTATAGTTTTTAGACTTGTGATGGAATTCCGTCACATATGGACTACTTTGTTATGCTAGAGCCAGGTAAGTGAGAAACATTCATACCATGATTAGCCAACGCTATGGGTGAATACTCTGTAATGCTCATTGGTCAATGTTATTTCTGATAGTATGGAATTATAAATTGTTTTCCTTCCGGTGGCTTTGTTTTTGAATGATTTTTCCTCATGATTTGTATGTTTCTCTATCTTAATGTTGTTTATCTTAGTTGTTGAGTAATTTTGTACTCTCTCTGTTTGGAGAGGGGCGCAATGATTCACGAGACCATCTGGACACGAAATCCTGTTCGTAGGTACACTCCGAGGGATGTGGGCTAGTGGGCCTGGCTGGACGGGTGCGAATTTCAGAAAATCTGGTTGTCCGTCGAAATACGGCGACCAACAGTGATGTACGAACTTCCGCGGGCTGGATTTGAAAATAGGGCGACGGAGCCGAGCCGAGCCGTGGCTCGGGTCTGTTCAAGGAAGCTGTCCGTGGGATCAGATTGATGGTAACGCCGTCCCCTTGGAAGACGGTGCCGTCAGTGGATAAGTAATTGCTTTGCGCTTGGTCCTCTAAAAGCAACTCCAACGGGCCGACCCAAACGGACGACGATTTTGTCCGTTTTTTGTCCGTTTGGATCGGCCAGGCGGACACGGACGTCCGCTTCCGTGTTTGGGTCGGCGCATGCGCCCAACACTGGCCCAACCTATTTTGACGGTGCTAGAAAAAAAAGAACATATGCGTATTTAAAAAACAACAACATTAATTAAACATTAAAGCCGGCCACGAAGGCCGGCGAGAGTCACATTTGCATTTAAGAAAAATAAAAACAACCTAAACTACGAGGCGGCGCGCTGCCCTAGGCGTCATCGTCGTCGTCCTCGGGGTCCGTGAGGTCGATGAGCGTCGGCGCCGGACCGGCCCAGGGGAACGCCGTGTTCCAGAGCGCGTTCAGGTCGGGCGTGGGCTGCCACGGCCTGGCGCGCCTCCTCCTCGGCCTCGCGCTGCTCGTCCTCGGCATCGCGCTCGAGCGTCTCGAGGTACTCGCCGTCGCGGCGCTCTTCGGCCAGCCGGATCTGGCGCCGGTGCTCGAGGTACGCCGCCTCCTGCGCCGGCGTCGCCCCCATCCACACCGGTGGCACGGAGACCCACTCGCGCACTACTCCCGTCCAGGAGTAGCGCTCGATGGGGGACGGCTCCGGCTCGGGCTCCGGCTGCGGCTCCGGCTCGCCTTTGACGCGGCGTTAGGGAGGGGATGGCAAGGCCACCGGCAGCAGCACACAGTCGCCTGCCACGGAGAGGGCAATGGCCTGCGCCATTGCCGCCTCGTACCAAGCCTCCTTTTCCTCCACCGCCTCCACCCTGCACCGCTCATCCTCCTCGCTCTCCCGGTAGACGGCCGCAAGGGCCTCCTGGTAGGTGTCCTCCGCCGCCTGGTCCTCCTCGCGGACGACGAGCGCCGCCGGCGGCACGCTGCGGTCGACCTCGCGCACGCCCCGTCGCCTCGCCTCCTCGTGCTTGAGCGCGAACCAGCTCACCCAGTTGGGCGAGTCGGTTGCGTAGGCGGGGTCGTAGCGCTGCTCCGGCGTCAGTAGCGCCCGCAGGCGCCGCACCACCTCCGCATGAGCCTGAGCCGACCGCGGCGCCGCCGGCACTGGGGTCCTATCCGGATCCAGATGCCAGTCGTGCGGCAGGGTGGCGTCGGGGTACGGGAGAGGCACGCGGTGCTGCCAGTGCCACTCTACCTGGTGCAATGGCACGTTCACGCGTTGCCTCTGCCGGCGAGGCGCCGCCGCCAGCGGAGGCGGGAGGAACTGCGATGGGAAAGGGATGGCGGGGGCCTTGCCCTTGGCCTTGCTACTGCTGGCGCCGGAGAAGAGCCCCATCTCACTATGGTGGTGGTGGCTAGGGTTTGCCGGCGACGGGGGAGCAGAGCTTGCTAGATGTGGACGGCGAGTTTGGATGAGGACGACCCCGCCGCACGGTCGGCTTAAAAAAGGAAGACCGCCGTCGCTGACGCGTGAGCCCGTGGTCATAAATTAAGCTGACCGCGTGGGCAGCGGTAGTTGGACGGCCGCCAGGTGGGGACGCGGCGGACACCGAGAAGGCGCGTGTCGTGGAATTGTCACGGCAGATGTCCTAGGAAAAGGACTTAGTCGTGAGGCCAACACATCTATGTGGTAGCTTAAGAAGGGTTGAGCGGAATCGAGAGACGCAACACAAGACAAGGATTTAGACAGCTTCGGGCCCCAGGAAACATCATCTGGTAATAACCCTACATACTGTTTGTGGCTAGGTCTCATTATCATCATGAGGGAGTCACCGTAAACCGGCTCTCCTCTAGTTGTGTCTAGCCCTAGAGATTGTTTCTTCTTGCTTGTCCCTCTTTTGGGGAGCCCTGCCCCTCCTTATATAAGTTGAAGGGGCGGGTTACATGTAGAGTCCAACTCGGACTTAAGACTTAACTATTCTGACTTCTCTTTATGGGCTTCTTAACATCTTGGGCTTCATAACGTCTCGGGCTTCATAACGTCTCGGGCTTCATAACCCCTGGCAACCCAGTTATCACTGTTTGCCGGTTTATGATGGTCTACCGGTTTATGATGATCTGCCGGTTTATGATGGTCTGCCGGTTTATGATGATCTGCCGGTTTATGAACTGACTTAACACCTGCCGGGTTATCATCTAACTTGACTTCTGCCGATTTACCACCAGCCGGTTTATCATCTGACTTGACTCCTGCTGGTTTACCACCAGTCGGTTTACCGTCTGTCTTAACTGTCCGCCGGTTTACCAAGTCCCAGCCGGTTTACAACTCCAGCCGGGTCATACCGCGGGGTATATCCCCGACATTAGCCCCTAGTTTAATTTGGATTTATCCATGTTAAACTGATCCTGAGCATCTTTAAATCCTTGTCATTTCCTTCTAGAAAATCCGGGTCAATAGGCCAGCTTCGTAATCAATTTGCTGACATTGGTTTGTCACAGAAAAATATTGTGAAGAATAACTTCTTTGACTCAGCTCCCAATGCTTAACAAAAATATTGGTCTTTGAAATACTCATCTGATCTTCAGCCGGTTTAAGAATGTAGAACTTGCCGGTTTAAGAATGTAGAACTTTGCCGGTTTAAGAATGTAGAACTTTGCCGGTTTACAAATATTGATGGCACCGGATCATAACTGTTTGTTAACATCAGCTTTTGAAAATATACCTCTTATATGCCTATCACTTGTAGCCCTCAAATCTTAAGAAGGTAACGTAGTAACAGCTTAAGATTTGCTTCAATATGAATGTCACAAGCTTGAAGAAATCCAGGTTGTTCATCTCAATCACTAGTCAGAACTGAGTATTCCACATATGTAGCCCCCAAGTGCCGGGTTGTCATGCTTGCAGCAACCCGGGACTTGTAATTTCCTGATGCTCATAAAAACTTCAACCAGTGTAGCCCCAAGGGCCGGGTTATTATGCAAATAATGAGCAGGGACTTTGAAAATATGATCATGTAGACTTTAACAACAACGTGTAGCCCCCAAGGGCCGGCTCAGTAAGATAATATTGAGCTGGGACTTTATATATACTTCATTGAGAATAACATTATATTATGTAACTCCCATCATGGGGCTTGAACCCACGTCCACAAGGTTGAGAGCTTTGTGATTTACCAACTGAGCAGTGGATCCTTCAATAATAGATGAAAATTTGTGTACCTTGAATTGTTGACAGGAGCAATTGGTAGCCCCCAAGGGCCGGCTCATTGTGATGTGATGAGTCGGGTCTTCAATAAGACTAATAAAAATGACTTTGCATATTTGATATAATCTTAAGTTGAATAATGTAGCCCCCAAGTGCCAGGTTGTAAGCCTGCAGCGACTTGGGACTATTCCTTCAATTGTAAAATAAATCATATCCATTTGATAATATAATAGCCATTGCAATAAAGAGACTTTGAAAACCTTAATCATAATACTGGTTACTGATAATCATACTAAAATCCAGCCATGTTGGCTATTTGAAAATTTGAATCATATAATCCAATGATTTATGAGCACATAATTCCAATGGCGCAATCCAAATATATACTGGCGACTTATAGTCGAAACCAAACCGAGTTAATAAGCGCCGGATTATAACTTGATCATGTATTGACAACTTGGAGTTGACAGCCTAACCGGGTTGATGAACACCGGTTTAAAAACATCACAAATCTTGTCAAAAGAGAGAAAACTTAGCAAAAGGCGAATAAAAACCCTTGTAGTCGAGGCTTTTCACGGGCTGCCAGGCCCCAAATTCGAGGCTTTTCATGGGCTGCCAGGCCACTGAGTTAAACCATTTCACAAAGCCTTTTAAGATGGCCCTCAATCCTTAACCAATCATCGTTTTATCTTGACAAGTTCAGGGTCTTTATTTTAGAGTAACTTGTCAAAGTTCGAAGGGTCATACCAGGTTTACCTGGGCGGAGTGACTTACTTAAATAGGCAGGTTAACCCGGGGTTTTAGGTGTATACACCAGGCTTCGAAGCCATGGCTTGATAGCCTATTACAAGTGTAGATTCTTTGTTCATTTCAACAGCAAAGAATCCCCAAGTAACATTTTGAGCTGTGCTCAGTGGGTGCCTATGTTTGAGTTGTTGTTTTACAACACTCTCTTTGGCCCCGGATTGATTTGGCTTTGAGCCGATCAAGAGGTGTGACTATGGTTCGGATACGACCAAGCCCCCAAGTGATGTTGTGGCATTGCGCCGATCAAGAGGTGTAGCTATGGTTCGGATACGACCAAGCCGCAATATGATAAGACAATAAGGCGGAATACCCATGTTTGAACCGCGCATCATGGCAACATGTCCTCTTCGGTAACCTTTAACTTTTTGCAAGAGATAAATTCTTCTTGAACCGGGATTTTGGACCGGATATTGAGAGCGTCAGAACTTTGTAAGAGATGGTTTCCTCTTAAACCGGATTTGACCCAGATACTGAGGGCTTCAGCGCTGTGTGGGAGATGGGATTTCCCTTAAACCGGACCATAAACCGAAAGCATCATTGTGAGCCGGAATATTTCTGACGGCCTTTAAATTTTTATCAATATAACAGTAGCCTCCGGGACCGAGTTATCTTTCTCTTCAACGTCCTAGGGCACTTGAATTTGCTGAAACTGGCAAGACTTGCTGAGTCATATCATCGTAGCCCCCGAGGCTTAAGATGACTCAAGGAGTTGTCTTGAAATTCTCTGTACTTGACCATAGCAGAAGGTATATATCATTGGTGTTAATAACGCGATGTAAATCCACAGAAGGTTGAGGTGACTGCGGCGGGTTATAAATGATCCCATATGAGCCGTGTTAGCAACTCGGCCAATGGTTCCTTCCAACTAGCTGTTTGAAGTTGACCAAACTGTAGTGGCAGCGATTTGTGCGCATGTCCATTGATCCATCTAGTGCAGACAGCGGCTGAATGATAGTTTGCCTCCAATTTATTGGAAGGAAAACCGGGCTACCCAAGCTGTGACTTACTTTATACTCAGTAAACAGCTCATGCAGACAGGTGCGGCCCGGTGTGTTGATGTAGACCAGGCCGTGAGAGACGGACGCCAAAGACGACCACGACTTCAGAGGCGGCATAAACAGGTGAGTCGGCCGCGGTGCTGTAAGCCGGTGCGGACGGGAGAGTCGGCCGTGACATTTGTAAGTCGGTGCGGACGGGAGAGTCGGCCACGACATTTGTAAACCAGTGTGGACTGACAATTCGGGCACGGCAGCGGTAGTCGGTGCAGGTGCGAGAGTTGGCCACGACATTTAAACCGGTGCGAGCCTCCTGTCCATGGTACGACGCCACTTTTGTAGTGGACTTTGTCCTGCATAAAATATATTGAAAGACAGAGTAACTGTTCTCAAACAAATTAATATGCGCTAATAAAATATATAGAAGATATAGCACCTGGTGACTTGTCAGACAAACGCCGGCACCAACATTGGATGATATAGTCGGACGAAAAGAGTTCTCAGATATACTTTTAACTTTGTCTGATCTTTTTAAATCGCCGGACACGTCTGACAACCTCATGGAGTAGTATTTCCTGGATTGCTACGGAAGAGGCGTCGGGCAGCTGCAACAACGCCGCTGTATCCTTGTGCCCACGTTCTCCTCCCCCACCTCTTTGCATGCACACAGGTTCTCTGTCCCGTCCCTCTCTCTGTGGATATGCATGCGCCTGCATGCGTTTCTCTTTCTCTCTCTCTCTCTCTCTCTCTCTCTCTCTATTTTTTAGACGGCCGGTTCAGAAGCGAGTCACTGGCAAGGCCGCGGCGTGGAGCAGTTTGCAGGTGAACGGTTGTAGAGGAAACGACTCGGCGTCGACACAGTCATCCAGTAGGAGCGGCAGAAACGAACCGGCGCTGGAGTACAACACCAAAGGCGCACCCAGGCGAGGCCGACAAGGTGTGCGGGGGCGGCTCGCGAGCAGAGGCATCAGGCGGCTCATGATGCGGGATGTTGCGCAGAGGGAGGCCGATTCACCGGGGTTTGGCGGAAGTGACTCGCTTGTAAACAACACGGGCAGAATTTGAGGCGGAGGCGCAGCGGTCGTGGCGACTTGGTGTCGTCCTTATCAGAGGCGGAAGTAGGGCCGCGGCGGCCGGGGCTGCTCAGCGTGGGCATGGCAGAAGAAAAAGTGACCCGGGCTCAGAACGGCGGTTCACCGGTGCTGCAGGTCGAGGCTAGCAGCAGGGGAGTCGACTCAGTGGCAGAGATTCATGGTAACCGGGCCGGTTCAAACCGGCGGCAGATACCAGTGGATGCGGCCACGGCCGAAACGGCCACGAAGGGGGGCCGGCTTGACGCGTGGGCGCAGTTGAAAACACGGAGGCATGAACCGTGAGGGCAGCTTGCGAACAAAGGGGAGCCGCTGCAATGGGTCATCAAGGCCGCGGACGTCAAGTTGTAGCCCGTTCTGGGTCGCAGCGACGGAAACGGCAGCTCGGAGGCGGCAGGCGCTCAGCAAAGCGGTGTCTTACAGGCAGAACGGCTGAAGCACATCAAGGTTGAAGCCACAGCTGACGGCGGTTTGCCCTGTAGCAGAGATGGTTCTCGTAGAAGCTCCTAGCGGGTCACAGTCCTGGTCAAAGAGGTTCCGGTTTGAAAGTGATTTCAGGTGGCGTGCCGGCGAGTCAAGGCCATCAATGCAGAGGCGGGACAAGGCCCGGATGACGGCGTCTTGAAGCGGCAGATGGACAAGGCGCAGGAGATGAAGCGGACCCGCGACGATGGGGCGACTCGGCGTGATCCGGCTACGAAGGCGTGGCGAGGTTGCGCAGGGAAGACCCGGTGGCCACTCAATCCAGTTGATGGAGAAGGGCGCGACGGCTGACCGGTTCGTGAGGCGCTGGGGTTCATAGCCAAGACGAGGGGAGCATCGCTCCGAGGCCATAGCGAGGTACAGCGGCCAGCGGGCCAGCCACGGCGGATCGACCACGGCGGGTCAAGGCCTCAACGGCGGTTCAGCGGCGGCGATTCGAGGCGACGGAGTCCTGTGACTTAGCACGGGGCAATTTAGCACGAGGCGGGAGACTTGAAGCTCTGGGTGGAGGTGACTCGGACTTGCGGCGACTTGGAGGCGGCGGTTCAGTTCGACCGCAACGGCGACTTGGCGATGGCGCAGCTCAGCGTGGCATGACGAGACGGTGCCGGTCCGCGGAAGCGACGATGGAGATTCAAATGGTCGCGGCGGATTGTAGCGATGATGGCCAGCGAGGGCGGGTCAAAGTGGAGCGGCAACTCATCGGCAGGATGCCAGCAACCCGGAGCGAACAGGGGCAGCGTCCAGCAGAAACAATCCAACCACTCCTCAAGGGCGAGCCGGCAGCAGCATATGAGTCCGTAGAGAAATCTTGATCTAGTTCCGGGAGCTGGTCCCCCGACTCTGATCCAACTTGTCCTAATATTTGACAGATTACTATTTTGGACTACGTGATGTCCACCTTATGTTGACTTGGTCTTCATGGGGGAAAATAGCGAGCCTCGGCAGAAGAGCAAACCGGCCCCGAGGCAAAGCAGGCCCGGTTCGGAACGGCTTCGAGGGCAACTTGACGCCGACCACAACTGGGGCGATTTAGCAGAGGGACAAACCCACGCCGGCCACCAGTTAAAAATTATCTTGACTCCACGCGTGACTCAACAACTAGTGGTAATCAGCTCTTTTTTTGGCGGCGATTTAGAGGCCGGGTCATAGCAGGTTTGACTCCCATGGCACTTATGGCGCCTTCGGTTTTGACGGATCACCGGAACCTTGGCGACTTAACCCTAATTTCTTTTGAACTCAAACCTTGTCCGGGCCTTAGATCTGACTGATAAACTCAAAGCTGATGCAAACCTTTCCAAACCGGTCTTTCTTCATCCGAAAAATTATGAACTTCTTGATCCCTCAGAAAAAATCCCTCCAAGAACTCATCACCACCGTGCGTGGGCCCCATGGTGGGCGCCAACTGTCGTGGAATTGTCACGGCAGCTGTCCTAGGAAAAGGACTTAGTCGTGAGGCCAACGCATCTATGTGGTAGCTTAAGAGGGGTTGAGCGGAATCGAGAGACGCAACACAAGACAAGGATTTAGACAGCCTCGGGCCCCAGGAAACGTCATCTGGTAATAACCCTACATGCTGTTTGTGGCTAGGTCTCATTATCATCATGAGGGAGTCGCCGTAAACCGGCTCTCCTCTAATTGTGTCTAGCCCTAGAGATTGTTTCTTCTTGCTTGTCCTTCTTTGGGGAGCCCTGCCCCTCCTTATATAAGTTGAAGGGGCGTGTTACATGTAGAGTCCAACTCGGACTTAAGACTTAACTATTCTGACTTCTCTTTATGGGCTTCTTAACATCTTGGGCTTCATAACGTCTCGGGCTTCATAACGTCTCGGGCTTCATAACCCCTGGCAACCCAGTTATCACTGTTTGCCGGTTTATCATGGTCTGCCGGTTTATGATGATCTGCCGGTTTATGATGGTCTACCGGTTTATGATGGTCTGCCGGTTTATGATGATCTGCCGGTTTATGATGATCTGCCGGTTTATGAACTGACTTAACACTTGCCGGGTTATCATCTGACTTGACTCCTGCCGGTTTACCACCAGCCGGTTTATCATCTGACTTGACTCCTGCCGGTTTACCACCAGCCGGTTTACCGTCTGTCTTAACTGTCCGCCTTAACTGTCCGCCGGTTTACCAAGTCCCAGCCAGTTTACAACTCCAGCCGGGTCATACCGCGGGGTATATCCCCGACAACGCGCGTGGCGTCCGTTCCGCGTCCGCGCCGACGCATTTGGGGCGCAAATTTGGGCCGCAAATGCGTCGGCGCAGACGTGAAGCAGACGTGATTTGGGTTTGGGTCGGCGCGTTGGGCCGCCACTTTTGTCCGCGCCGATCCAAACGGACGCAGGCGGACGAAATGGGTCGCCCCATTGGAGTTGCTCTAACCCCTTCCCCCTCCCTCTCCTCCCCTATCCCCTGAGCTCTCGGGCGGACTGCTAGGCATGTCGGCGGCGAGCAACTTGTGAGTAGGCCCTGCCATGCCTGACAACGTTCTGGAGTTCCTGATCTGGTGGACAGGTATTTGGTCTGTTGTATTGTGCTGTTATTCTCGCCTTGGGGCCAGTCCTTCGCTGATGGCGACGGCGGGATTTTTTTGCCAATAGCGCATCAGGTTTCCGATGAGAGGTGACTGCAGGCATGGAGCAGTCTTGGTACCGAGGGAGGTTTTGCCACCAGCTATGGCCGGCGGCGATTCTTGGTGCGTTGTTGTGGTGGGACGCCTTGGCGGCGCTACTGACCAACATGACACAAGAACCAAGAGGAAGGAGTCCCCGACTCAGTCCGTGGAATCGACCGGGAATGTGAACCCAGAGGCACCAAGATGGACTAAGAAGTGAGACTGACTCTGCAAATTACTTGCCTATGTCGATGGAGATGTCTGAAATTGTGCTTACTAGTATCGATTGGCTGGCCTCTTAGAACCTGCTGTTGTGGCAAAAAATTAATTTGTGGTGTTTGATCGCTAATTCGCGGTGAGGCTGGAAATGCTGATCCATGTGTCATAGATAACATGGTCTGTTTGTAAATAAAATCATGACACAAATCAAGAAATGTGATACCCTGGTAGAAAAATGAGATGAAAATTGATTGACAAATTTATCTGTCTATGTTGTTGCACATATCTGAAGCTGTGCTTAGTAGTGTTAATTGGCTGGCCTCTCAGAGTCTCAGGCTGTGGCAAAGGAATAAATTTCTCCTGTTGGTCACTGTCTGATGATATAGTTGTAAAATGCAATGCTGATCCATTTTTCGCAGATAGCATTGTCTGTTCTCAGGTGGATTGTGTCACTGATCAGAAAAATGGAATAAAACCATGATAAACAATAGATGTTGCTACCTGGTGAGACAGAGTCTAAAAAAACTTGGATTTTTTTTGCAGGTTGAGAGCTGGCCTTGCACCTGCTGATAGAACACCGTGTGTTGGCAGAGTTACTGGAAGAAACAATCAGGAGGTACGCTGATAAGCCATCTGACAATGTGGTCAAGCCAGAAATTGAATGAGTTTTGACTCTCTCGGGGAACCGTACGATTTCAACAACCTTTATTCACGGGAGCTCGGATTTGGTATAAGTTTTTTTTAAAAAGAGGTTAAACCCCCGGCCTCTGCATGAACCGATGCATACAACCATCTTTATTAATTATTCCACAAAGGTGTCTGACAAGAAAATACATCAAGCCACCCGAAGCCACTACTCACACCGACAAACTCGATAATGTGGAGTGCTCTCACCCCCATATCTAAAACTGGTGTCGTCGCTGATCCATCCACACAATGTATAGGGACCAACAGCGAGTGCAGCAGACCTAAAGCGCGCACCACATGCACACGTTTTAGAAGCCAGAAGCCGCCATCATCCTCGAACCGCTGACCCATCTTCAGGATAGAGATCCGCATCATCCTTGCCAGTCCAGACATCTGTCAACGCCACCACGGCGCCCAACGGCGCCACCACCCTGCGCGCATTCATCCAGACGCGAAGACTCTGGAAGATCTGTCGTGCGTAGCACCTGCCGACCAGGCATGATAAAACGTAGCACCTGTCGACCAGGCATGACTTGATATCTCCACCGAAGCTCCGTGCAAGACTTATCCGCTCCACTTGCCTTTGTCTTGCAGCGCTGCTCCACAAACGATGCTTCTAAGAGAGTAACGACACCGTAGTACGACCATCGTCCGATCTGGATGACTAGATCTTAGGGTTTCCCCCGAAGCAGCACGAGTGGGTCGATAGAAGTTACACAACGATGCCTTCATCAAGGTAACGACGCAAAACGCCGCCATCGCCCGCCATTGGCTCGGTTTTCACCGGCAACTCTGTCTCCCCAACTCACAGCCGGGACTAGACGAAAGATCTGGAGATCCGACCACCCAGCTTCTGGCTGACCATCTCCGGCGAAGGACGCGGCCACCACCGCCACGCCCAGGGCCGGAGCCCCCGACGTCCTTGTGATGCGGGTCGATCCCAGGGGCAGCATGTCATTGACGGGATGGTACACGACATCAGCAAGTGCGGCCCGCTCGAAGTCCATCTAGACCCAGATCGAGTGCCCAAGCTGCCGCCGTTGGACCCATCGCCGAATGCCTCCGCCTGCCTGCCCGCCGCCCCGCACCACTGCTGTAGATCCAGCCATCGCGGACCGTCGCCGTCCTGACTGAATCCTTGGTCAAGGAGAAACGCCGCCGCCGCCGCTGCGGCACACAGGCTTTGGCTGCGATGCCCCCGGCGGTGGCGGGGAGAGGGGATGCGCTGGAGTGAAAGTGAGACAGCCGACGGGGGCGCTCCGGTGTGGCGCGGCGGAGCCGCACGGGAGCGGGTAGGGTTAGGAGCGGGAGACGGGTCTTTGCTCAATATAACACAACACTCGTTTTCTTGTAATTGTGTGGATGCTCGGTGAGTACACATAACACAACACTCGTTTTCTTGTAATTTTCTTGTTCATTGGCTATGCGGCTATCTTAACTGCAGCTGATAACTTCCTTTTGTAGGGGAAGCCTGAGCAGAAAAACAGCCGATCTTGCCGGTGCGAGTTCCCTGCAATGTTTTTGAGGATGGGGCTTAGCAAGTCGAAGAAATTGAAAGGAAGAAGAAGTACATTGCGAGACACAATGATGCCGACAAACGTGGGATGTGGAGCAAGGTTGTTTATGAGGTGATCATGTTGGACGATGGCGAGTGGTTCGAGTGTGAATGCGGGCATTTCGTCCACATGGGAATGCTATGCTGCCATGCTTTCAAGGTATTTTGGGATCACAATGTTGGTTGTTGCTCATCTGTCCATAAAAATAATGTTTCATTTTGCATGTTTTAGGTGATGGATTATGTTGGCGTGAAGGAGATACCGAAGCGGCGCATCCTCAAGAGATGGACGAAAAAATGCTAGGGACATCCTGGCCCAGCACCTTGCTCACTTCCAAAGAGACCAAGCCGTGAATCGACCTTTCACCTATCAGAGCTCGACTCTTTACCTAGATGCCATGGGGCTGGTTAGGTTTGGGGATTAATCCGTCGTGACGTATGAGCTCGCGCTGGGTCAGATGAAGGATACAATTGTGGAGGCATCACCGCTAGCTGAAAGCCCGAAACAAGAAATGGGCTTGGCTATGAGGAGAGACAAGCTGTTGAGGCGAATCGCAACCACATTGCCTCGGCGGGCGTAATCGTCAACATTGAGGGAGAGATGGTTGACAACTAGAACAGTGTGACCCTTTCTGGTAACTGCGATGCACTTGCTGACTGTTGCCTCCGAGCAACAAACCTGGTTCCCACGCTCAAGTAGGGAGAAGGCATCATATGAAGGACTGACTAAAAGGACAAGGTTCTACAGCATCTGCAATTACTGTAGGTCATAAGAAGGCAACCTGCCCTGAGAGAGGTGACATGCAAAACGGCCTCGCAAACCTGCAAGCTGCAAGAATTGTGGCATCGCTGGACACCGGCACACTTCATGCACTGTAGACCGACTCCTACCTCGCAAATTACTATTGAGCAATTGATAGAAAAGCGCATAATTATGAAGACATCTAAGGCAATGATCATGAATATAGGTATCACGTCCATGACAAGTAGACCGACTCCTGCCTGTATCTACTACTATTACTCCACACATCGACCGCTATCCAGCATGCATCTAGAGTATTAAGTTCATAGAATAGAACAACGCTTTAAGTAAGATGACATGATGTAGAGGGATAAACTCAAGCAATATGATATAAACCCTATCTTTTTATCCTTGATGGCAATAATACAATACGTGCCTCGCTACCCCTTCTGTCACTGGGTGAGGACACCACAAGATTGAACCCAAAACTAAGCACCTCTCCCACTGCAAGAATAATCAATCTAGTTGGCCAAACCAAACTAATAGTTTGAAGAGAAAACAAATATATCTTAATCATGCACAAAAGAGTTCAGAGAAGACTCAAATAATATTCATAGATAATCTGATCATAAATCCACAATTCATTAGATCTGAACAAACGCACCGCGAAAGAAGATTACATCGAATAGATCTCCAAGAACATCGAGGAGAACATTGTATTGAAGATCAAAGAGAGAGAAGAAGTCATCTAGCCACTAGCTATGGACCCGTAGGTCTGTGGTAAACTACTCACACATAATTGGAAGGGCAGCAAGGTTAGTGTACAGGACCTCCGTGATCGAATCCCCCTCCGGCAGGGTGCCGGAAAAGGCCCCAAGATGGGATCTCACGGGAACAGAGGCTTGCGGCGGTGGGAAAATATTTTTGATGTGCCCTCTGGCATAGGGGGAATATTTGAGGATTTATTATGTGGAGATTAGGGTTAGGAGGTCCCCGAGGGGCCCACAAGCCCTGGGCCCCCCTGGGGTGCGCCCCTACGACTTGTGGCCTGCTCGTGGGTCTTATGGTCTCTTATCCAAGTCTCGTGGGTTTCTTCTGGTCCAAGAAAAATCACCGTAAAGTTTTATTCCATTTGGACTCCGTTTGATATTCCTTTTCTGTAAAAGTCAAAAACAAGGAAAAAAACAGAAACTAGCACTGGGCTCTAGGTTAATAAGTTAGTCCCCAAAATAATATAAAATAGCATATTAATGCATATAAAACATCCAAACAGATAATACAATAGCATGGAACAATCAATAATTATAGGCACCCAAGAAGAAGGGCTCCATGGCGACTAAGCCATCAACATCCAAGCTCGCACCACACGCGCTTGCGGATGGCGTAGGTGTAGGATCGAAAGTATGTCTAGAGGGGGGTGATTAGACTACTTGACCAAACAAAAATCTTTCCTTTTGCCAATTTTAGTTGTTGGCAGATTTTAGCAATTATGACAAGTCAAGCAATCAACTTACAGATGCAATTCTAAGAGTATAGCAGCGGAATGTAAAACATTGCATATGAAAGTAAAGGGAAGGCAAACGCAATGGAGACACAAAGATTTTTGGCGTGGTTCCGATAGGTGGTGTTATCGTACGTCCACGTTGATGGAGACTTCAACCCATGAAGGGTAACGGCTGCGCGAGTCCACGAAGGGCTCCATCCACGAAGGGTCCACGAAGAAGAAAACTTGTCTATCCCACCATGGCCATAGCCCACAAAGGACTTGCCTCACTCGGCTAGATCTTCATGAAGTAGGCGATCTCCTTGCCCTTACAAACTTCTTGGTTCAACTCCACATCACGACGGAGGCTCCCAAGCGACACCTAACCAATCTAGGAGACACCACTCTCCAAAAGGTAATAGACGGTGTGTTGAAGATGAACTCCTTGATCTTGTGCTTCAAATGATAGTCTCCCCAACACTCAACTCTTTCTCACAGATTTGGATATGGTGGAAGAAGAATTGGAGTGGAAAGCATCTTGGGGAAGGCTAGAAAATCAAGATTCAAATGGTAGGAATGGAATCTCTTTATCTCAACACATGAGTAGGTGGTTCTCTCTCAGAAAATGAATGGTGGAAATGTAGGCACGTTCTGATGGTTCTCCTCTATGAGCAAGAAGGGGTGGAGGGGTATATATAGCCTCCATACAAAATTCAACTATTACACACTTTTGACTCATCTCGGTGGCACGGATTAGTTAAAGTCGGTGGCACCGATCTGTTCAAAAATATGAACGTTAGGAATCTCGGTGGGACCGACTGGAACAACTCGGTGGGACCGAGGGGAAGGCTAGAAATCAAGATTCAAATGGTAGGAATGGAATCTCTTTATCTCAACACATGAGTAGGTGGTTCTCTCTCAGAAAATGAATGGTGGAAATGTAGGCACGTTCTGATGGTTCTCCTCTATGAGCAAGAAGGGGTGGAGGGGTATATATAGCCTCCATACAAAATTCAACCGTTACACACTTTTGACTCATCTCGGTGGCACCGATCTGTTCAAAAATATGAATGTTAGGAATCTCGGTGGGACCGACTGGAACAACTCGGTGGGACCGATGTGCTAGGGCTTAGGGCAAACCTCATCTCGGTGACGCTGATGGAATCAACTCGGTGCACTAGTAGAAAACGGGCCTTTAGTCCCGGTTCAACCGGGACTAAAGGAATTTTTTTGAATTTTTTTAATTTTTTCTCGATTTTCAAATTTCTGAATTATTTGTATTTAATCTCTAATCACCCCTCATCACTGCTCAAGTTAATCTCTAATCTCTAATCACCCCTCTTCATTCCTAATCGTCTAACTTCCCGGCCAGTCACCCATCCTCTCACTACTCCAGCCTGAGCATGCTTAACTTTTGAGTTCTATTCCCCCTTGTTTCCAAGTCTGCACTTGTTGTTTTCCTGACAATAGTAAGCTGTCAATCCTACTAACCCTTAGGGGTTGAAGTTGAGCATGAAGTCACACGTTACA
The DNA here is from genome assembly GCF_002575655.3 of Aegilops tauschii subsp. strangulata. Taxonomy (NCBI): domain Eukaryota; kingdom Viridiplantae; phylum Streptophyta; class Magnoliopsida; order Poales; family Poaceae; genus Aegilops; species Aegilops tauschii. The sequence goes on from NC_053041.3 coordinate 76,783,880, forward strand.
CCGTTTGAGTTTGAAACTATTATTCTTAAAACCAATAATTATTTAGTAACACTAATATTTCTTGAATAAGTAGTTTGACCATAGTTTGACCACTGTTTGACAAAATTTGACCAAAATTCAAAAAAAATGAAATAATTATTTAGTAACACTAATATTTCTTGAATAAGTAGTTTGACCACAGTTTGACCAAAATTCAAAAAAACAGAAATTTGAGCATAACTTTTTTTCCTTTTAGAATTTGAGGATTCTAAAAATTTGCAAAACAGCCTACGGCCGTCAAAATCGGATGCGCATTTTTGTGCTGGACATTTTGATATATTATACATTTTTTCGACATCGTATGCAAAAGATATAGTCGTTTTACTTTTTCATCACGCTTTTTTGCAAAACATGTCCAAGTTTATGTTTTTTAATTTTCCTAACTAGTAGATGTAGTAACATAACTACATCTCGAAGGATTTTAATTTTTGAAGTTTTTATCATTTTATTTTGTGTTTTTCAAAACTGAAATGGCGATACACGGGGGGGGGGGGGGGGGGTAGAGTTTGAACCCCGTTAGTCCGAGATGGTGTCCATCCTACCGTCGACTACATCTGCTAGCACCGTCCCAACAAGAGTCACAACTAAGGTTAACCAAGCCAGAGTCATGTTCTATTAAAGTGGCAAAAAGAATTACTTTTTAATATAGCAAAACTAATTCTATCAACTATTATTATAGGCTCAACAACTACTAATGCAAAACAGTAGCAAAATTAATATTAATTAATTATAAAAATTTATCTAATATTGCCTAACAGAAGCCTACTACAACATGTTAAAATCTACAGAAAGAACTAACTAAAAATAATTGAAAACACTCTTAAATGTGTAAAACAACTATATAAGCAAAGCAGTACTGTTTTAATTAAAATCCTAATTTATATTATTCTAAAAATAACCAAATAAATCTTAATTTTGACAACAATCTGACATGTGAGTAGGAGCAAAACGAATTAAATTAAAAACTATTTTTAAACTCAAATTATTCACAATCTAGTGTTTAAAGCAAATTTGAACAAATTCATATTTAAATCATTCAAATTTGAAAACTACTGGTACAAACATAAACTAGATTTTTTTTGAATCTAATGCAAAAAGAATCACTCAAAAACATCAAATATCCTAAAAGATATAAGCAATTTGAAACAGAAACTAAAAACAAAAAACAAATAGAAAAACAAAAAACAAATTTCAGAACCCCTTTAGTCCCGGTTTGTAACACGAACTGGGACTAAAGGGCATCACACCCTTTAGTCCCGTTTCATGTCTCAAACCGGCACTAAAGGTCCCATTTGAACCGGGACTAATGCCTTCCCGACGCCCTAGCCGCTTGAACCGGGACTAATGCTCACATTAGTCCCGGTTCGTAACGCAACCGGGACTATTGCTCCGATCCGGCTGTGACGAAAGCCCTGTTTTCTACTAGTGGTGGGATAGAAATATTTACAACAGGGCAACAGAGAGTTGGTCAAGCCATCTCGGTGAGACCGATTGCAATACTCGGTGGGATCAAAATAATTGCAACAAGAATCAGAGAGTTGGCAAGGCCATCTCGGTGAGACCGAGATCCGTATCGTTCGGGCCGATTTGTTAGGGTTTAGGCAGTGGCTATGTCAAATGAACTCGGTGGTGCCGGGTAGGAAATATCGGTTGGGCCGAGTTTGGAAATTAGGGTTTGGACATATCTGTGGAGAAAGTGGCTGAGGGTTTTGGAGCAATATCACAAAGCACTTAAGCAACTAGATCATTAAGCAACACCTCATACCCTTTTAATAGTATTGGCTTTCCTATGGACTCAATGTGATCTTGGATCACTTAAACAAAAATGTGGAGTCTTGAGATTTTGCCAATCTTTGTTCTTATCATTTTGAGGGGTCCACTTCTCTAGTCCATGCCATGCCAATCATTGAACATCCTAAAATATTTATCTTGAAAGGGTATTAGTCAATGAGATATATGTTGTTATGAATTACCAAAACCACCCAAGGACACTACAAAAAAAAATACACTTCCGTGATGATACGTGTTTGTCACAGTAGGTCACGTTTTCTGTCATGCATGTACATCCATGACAAATTTATGACAGAATCAAGATAGTCATACATGTGCTGTCGTAGAAGTGTTCCATGACATTACCAAAATTATCATCACGGAAGTGTCCACTTCCATGACGATAAATCGCATGTCACAGAAGTGCTTTCGTCAAGGGTGACCGACATGTGGCATCCACCGTAACGGAACGCCGTTAAGCTATCGGGTCCGGTTTTGGATCCGATAACCCATTAACAGCCCCGACCAATGGGGATTTTCCATGTGTAAAATCATCATTGGCTGGAGGGAACACGTGTCGGCTCGCCGTTGGGACAGATGTCATCCACTCATTGGACCCAAAGCGCCTATGATACGTTGACACGTGGCACGGCCCAACAGAGGCCCATTCCTGTGAAAAGGCCGGGCCGTTTGACTTGGTCAAAAGGTGGCGGGTCGGCCCACGGCAAGCCTTTTAACGGCCTGTTCGCATATAACCCATTTACAACCCGCGAACCCAGGGCCCGTTTACGGCCTATCCGAATTAGGCCCAGTAGCATTATCTGGGCCGTCCAATATAATTCCAGCCCGTTTTAACTTCTGGCCCATGTATGGCCCATGACGTATTTTGGCCCCTATGAGGCCCTTATTACTCTCGGCCCATTAGCGGCCCGTGGTAAAACTGGCCCGTAATGAACAGTGTATCACTTTATACCCATTAACGACCCATGGTGAAACTGGCCCGTAATGAACAGTGTATCACTTTATACCCATTAACGGCCCATTATTCCGTTGGGCCGTCTCCAGCCCATGTTATCTTTCGGCTCAGGGCCCATTTATTCTTGGGCTCATTTCCAGCATTCGTTTACTTTCGGCCCGTTACTGTCATTTTCTGCTTGTGGGCCAAATTCAGCCCGTGGTTACAGTAGGCCCGTTTGTGGCCCGTTAATACGTTGGGCCGTTTTCATAGCGTCATCAAATACGGCCGATTAATGACGGCCCGTTATGGTCGGCCCATGAATGGACGATTTCAACTCTAGCCCATTTACGGCCATAATGTGGTTTGTTATTGGCCCATGTTTGGCCAACCGATCATACGGCCCGTAGAAGGCCCATTGATGATACGGCACGTAGAAGGCCCATTGTGTCTACGGCCCGTATAAGGCCCATTGTTTCTACGCCCCATAGAAGGCCCATTGTTTCTATGGCCCTTAGAAGGCCCATTGTTTCTACGGCCCTTAGAAGGCCCATTGTTTCTATGGCTCATAAGAGGCCCATGTTAACTACAGTAAATATGTAGCCCATGGTTAATGTGGCCTAGTTTTAAAAAATAGGCTATTGCGGCCACTAGCAAACCGCAGAAAAAGAACTGCACTGACTACAAGAAAACAAATAAACAAGACAATAAGGAAATAAATAGGCAAGCAACTTACGCTAGGCTATCACGGCTATTACACATATTACATCCACTGGGCATCAAAGTTTGCCACCAGTGCAAATATAGGGAACAAAGCAGCATATAAATGCCGCAGCAAAACAAGTCCAGAACTGAAACCACTTCAGAAGAGCTCAAGAAACAATATCCTGGGTACCCATAATGCTGGCAAGATGCTTAGCAAGCTTATTAACTTTCTCTTGTTTGGCGCTTAAATCCTCCAGCACTTGCTGTTGCACCAGAAAGTATGCATCTGAATTCTGCAGGGACTTCCTCAGTCCTTCGGCGTCCTCCCGCATAACATCTGATCGTTGTCTTTGAACTTGAAGTTGAGACTCAAGAAGCCGAACTGATTTAGGCAGCGAGTACGAAGAGCTGGTGCCAGCAGTAGTAGCCAATAACTCGAACACTACATCAAGACAGGACTTTGGGGTTGTCTCAGTGTCTTCAATATAGTTTTTATCAGCTTTCTTGGAGACCAACAGGGATGTCTCACTATCTTGAACCTTATCTGCATTACTTCCTATACCATTGCATAACGGGGTACTCTTCTCCAATATTTTATCCGCATTCTAAAAGAGAAACAAACAAACACATCACAGGTTTACAATGTAGTATATGAAACTCATTTTGGTAAACCAGTTCAGTAGTAAGGTGGACAGGATAACAACATGAAACAAACATATATCTATGTAGTATGGTCACTGTATGGTCTATATCATTCTAGTTTATGTTGCCAAATCAAGATAGATACAGTTCGAATCATATCTATTTAAGACAAAGCAGCTTAGACAGAATATAAGTGTGGGAAACTACACAACAATAACAACACTTGTAAGTAGGGATGAAAATGGCGCGGAAACGGAAGGAACTGGGTGCTACCATATTTGTTTCCATATTTTTTTGCAGAAGCAGAAACAAATACAGAAACCCCGGAAACGAATAAGGAAACAGATAGTACCGAAAACAGATACGGAGCGAATACAGAGCGGACACGAAAACAAAATTGCATGTTGACCGGAACTTAGAGCCCCCTTGAATCATAGAGAAATACAAACAAAAGCAAACAAATTTATGGAATTGTTAACATGGCTACAAAATAATATGGTTGTGTTTGCAACATAGGGTAGTATTGTAGTAATACATGACAATTCCATATGGGGTCTAGTTGAGTATATGTGTGGTAGTAAAAGTTGGTCCTCAAATGATCCATTTGCTCATTATACTCATTGCGTCATTTTGTGTTGTTTGGTAGTTGGGCTACAAAGCAGCCATGGGCCTATAATAGAAATGGAAATTCCATATTCACGGAAACGGAAAGTTCCGTTTCCACGTCTATTCCACCGGAAAACACCATTCCGTTTTTGTTTCCGTTTCCGCATAAAAAATTCCATTTCCATTTCTGTTTTGCAAATTTCCGTTTCTATTTTCATATTTATTCTCTGTTTCCATTTTTCCTCCGGAAAAACGGAAACTTTCCACTCCATTTTCATCCCTACTTGTAAGGTGCATGGCATGAGAATATAATTGTTTATTCAATTGAAACTGAAATCAACATAGAGCAAGTTACAACAGCAATCACATTAAAGAAACAGGTTTAAAACATACCTATTGCGCCATTGGAGTTTCAATTGCATCCTTCAAATTTGAAATTAGTTGGTATGAGTAAATACAGTGATGCAAGAGCAAAGTAGTATGAACCATAGCTATGGAACCTGACCTGAGAACAATTCTTCTTCTGCTTTAAGCGTTGACTTGGGGTTCAGAGTGGTGGTCCTCGTGCTTTGAGCACTGCAGTTGCCTTACTAACTGGTCGTGTTTTGGTGCTCTGTGGTGGAGACGGTGCTGTGTCAACGGGAACTGGGTTACTATCTGCTGGGGTTGGGGTTAGAAGGGGTGTAGCTAGTTCTCTGTCCAACTGGGTAGGGGTACAATCTGCGTGAGTCTGGGTTATGTGTGGTGGGGCTGGTTCTTGGGCAAGTACAACCGTGGTTCTATCTCCATCGACAGGTAGCACGATCTTTTCTGAAGACCGTGTTTTTACTCCCACAGATACTGCCATCACCCCCTCCAATTGAAATGGCTGATAAACAAGAAAAGTAATTGAATGTACAGACATTGTAAGATAGACAGGTGCAATGGATAGTAGGGAAGAAAACAGGGCATGAAATAATTCACATTTATGTTGTCTAACCAAACAGAATAGCAGGACATAATTTCACATATATGATGGCTAATTAAACAGGATAGCATGACCCAATTTCACATGTATGATGGCTAACTAAACAGGATAGAATGACATACTTCAAAATATGATGACTATGTAAATAGGATGACATGATATAACTATATGATGTGTCTACTAAAGTGGTTGGCATGCCATAAATCACAAACATGTCGTCGATGGAAACATGATGGCATGATATAATTCACGGATAGAATGACATAATTCAAAATATGATGACTATGTGAACAGGATGAGATGATATAACTATATTATGTCTTTAGAAAATGGGTTGGCATGCCATAATTCAGATACATGCTGTCTATGTAAACATCATGGCATGATATAATTCAAATATATGATTTATATACTAAGGAAGTGAGCAGAGGGCAATCGCATATATGATGTGTCAACTAAGGAGATGGCATTCAATATCGTGTATATGATGTAAAAACTAAGCATTGCAATACAACATATGCATGATATGAGTAATATAACCCTGCCAAGTTTGAGCATACACCTCAGGGGGATAATAGGACTAGTCATCTGCCTCTGAATCCTCCTCTGAAGAGCTATCTGTAACCAGCAAGATATCTGCTTCACCAGGTAGCATTGTCTGCTCTGAAGACCTTGTTTTCACTCCAGATTTCTCCATCACCAATTCAAATGGCTGATGCACAGGAAGAGCAGTTGAATATACAAACATTGTCGACAAAAGCAATGAGAAATACAAAAAAAGGACGGCATGATATAAATCACATATATGACGCTTGGCTAAACAACATGGCATTGCATAATTCACATATATAATGCCTTGCAACAAGATAGCATTGCATAATTCACATATATAATGTCTTGCAACAAGATGGCATTGCATAATTCACATATATGGTAATTAGACACTAAACAGGTGGCATTCACACAAAGCATGTCTAAACTAAGCAAATGACATAGCAATGCAAGATACCATACACACGATCTGAGCATCATAACCCTGCCAAGTTAGAGCATGCACCTCGGGGTGGAATAGGACTGGTCATCTGTCTCTGAATCCTCCTCTGAGGAGCTATCTGTAACCAGCAAGACATGCGCTTCGTCAGATAGCATTGTCTGCTCTGAAGACCTTGTTTCCACTCCAGATTATTCCATGACCGTGCCGAATGGCTGATGCACAGGAAGAGTAACTGAATGTACTAAAATTGTTGACAAATTTAACACGTAATAAAAAATGGTTTCATGATATAATTCACATATAAGATGACTGGCTAACCAGGGTGGCATTGCAAAATTCACATATATGATGCCTGGCTAAACAAGATGGCATTGCATGAGTCAAATATAGGATAAATAAACTAAACAGATGGCATTGATACAAAGCATGTCTAAACTAAGCAGATGACATCTTTAATGTATACAGTAAGCAATGCAAGGCACCATATGCATGATATTACCAACATCAGCATGCCAAGTTAGAGCGAAGACCTCATGGGGTAAATAGGAGTGATCTTCTGCTTCTGAATCCCCCTCAGAACAGTTATCTTCCTCTTGATTACGATCCAAAATGGGTGGAGGGGGGCTGCCTTTGCGCCCACCATGGAGCGAAGTCTGCATGAAATTTTATTGCCATGCAAGGCTCGTCTCTTTTGCTCTACATGTTCAGTTCCATTGTGTACAATAACTGACATGCATAGGAATAAAACATAGTGAGATTATGTAAGGAGTGCATGCACAAATCCAGAGTGATGGTAGCAAACTGTGGATAGACCCAAAACAAATGATAGTAGGCAGATAATAGCTTTAGTTAAAAAATACAGATAATGGCTCCTTTAATGTTTGTTTGCACCCAACATGAAACTCATAGTAGAAACCCGAGATTAATCAGATAGTACTGATTGCTGCCCCAATATGTACCCCACAACCATTTAAAAACTCAAGTTTCAGCATAAGTTTGGACCTGAGTCGGAGTCTAATAGGTAAACACGACGATAAAGTAGCATGTCATCATATTAAGCGATGCATAACGTAAGTAGATACGGAAGAGTGCGACCTCTCTTGCGGACCCGTGTAGTCCTCAAGGTCATCTTCTCAGTTGATGATGGTAATGCAGTTGTCGTGGCTGCCGGCGGCGGGGAAGAAGATCTGAGGCGGCGAAAGGCAGTCTGGAGAGCAGATCCCTGCTGTGGTGAACCCTTCCGTCGTTGGAGCAGCTGAGCTGGGGTGGAACACAGCACCGCAGGAGCAGGAAAAACCACACAAGGTTTTCTTTGACACATATCTGTAACAAAAGTAATTGTGTAAGGGCTTGTTTGAATTTGAGGATTCTAACAATGCAGGGATAGGAAATAGACAGGAATAGGATAGGAATGCACGTCCAAAACAGAGAATTTAAAAACACAGGATTTCTGCCAATCTAGGTGTTTGGTTCACAAGAATTGGAAGATCACAGGATGCAAAGAAGCATGGTGAGATTAAGTCAAACCACAAGAAGTGTACAACCTCTTTGGCGAAGCCATGTCAATCTCAGCGTGATTGGGTTGGTTGGTGAGGATGCTCCGGCTAACTTGGCTGTCGGAGGAGGGGAAGAAGATCTAAGGCGTCTGGAGATGGAGCCCGAGGTACTGCTCTGCTGTGATGGAGGGTTTCGTCGTTGGGGCAGCTCCGGTGAGTTGTACGATGCCGAGGCTGAAGCAGGACAAGAGAGACAACGTTAACCTGAGTGGAATTCTAATAGCATCTTCAATAGATGACGTAAAATACATAACCACAAAGTGCTAGATGTATACATCAGCCGCTCATCTCTGAACTTAACTGTCGAAACTGAATTTAACTGTCGAAACTAAACTTAACTGTCGAAACTGAATTTTGCTGTCGAAACTGAATTTTACTGTCGAAATTGAACACACTAGAGGTGAGGCTACACGTCAGTCGACTGACTTTTTTGTCTCTGGTCAGTCGATTTTGCAGCCGTTGGATACGAAATCAAGGGTCTGCAGTTCATCTTCAACCTCCACCCCCCTGAGCCGCCAGCCACCACCGGCCAAACAGCCGCCCCCTGCCGCCCATGACCGGCGGTGTGCCGCCCCGCCTGCCCCGAAAACACTCCCCACCGCCGGTCCGCCGCCGCCTCGGCCATCCCTGTAGCCCCCCCCATGCCGAGCTTTTTCTCCGACGATCCCCACGCCACCGCCCCACCACCGCCGGCGACCACCGCCCCCACCCTGAACCCTAAGATAGATACTGGGGTACCTCTTCGGTGAGCCCCCTCACCGCTGCGGCTGGTTCTTCCTTAACTCTAGCGAGCCCCCCCACCCCCTGAAAATTGACTGACCCAAAAGTCGATTCAGTCGACTGAAGTGTAGCTAAATCGAAGCAGCATCGCAAGAAAGAGCAAGAGCGAGAGCAGCAGCACGACAAAGAGCAAGAGCAAGAGCAGACCAGGCAGGGGACCGAGAGCAAGAGCAGAGCAACATCAGCTCCTACTGATGTGGACGTCACCGCCAAGGGAGCGACGCCGTGGAGGAAGTGGCCGGCGACGCCGCCGTGGATGGAGCCGCGCCGTGTCGGCTCGGGACCGAGTGCCGGCAGCACCGTGAGATCGAATCAAGAAGAAAATGCAGCGATTAGTGTACAACCTCTTTTGTGGCGCCGATTAGGCCGCAGCTTCATCCGAGGAAACGGTGATGATGATGCTCTTCCGGCGGTGCAGGTGAAGACGGCGGTGTGGGAATGGAGGTGGCGCGAAAGACAAGGGGAATGTCGGGGCAGCTCCTTGGAGGTGGAGGACAGGGTGGCTGAACTGGCGGGACGACCAGATCGACGACAGATCCTCATCCAGTACGGTGGATGAGGGACGTCGAGGTGTTGCTGTGGACGACGTCGTCGGGGAAGAGGCTCCGGCTAGGTGGCGGACGGAGGAGGGTGTGGGGCTTCGCGGGTTTTGCCGGCCTCGGTGTACGAATGGGTGGGCGGATGGGATGGGAGTGGGGAACTATGGCTTAGGGACGCGCTTGTCCGAAATGTGGGGTAAGTTACGAAAGTACCACCATCGATTTGAGGCGGTTCTTTCGGTTCAGTGGTATCACGGGCATTTCGCGTGTCGGGATTTCACAGGAGGTGGGAGTTTTCGCGCGCCTTGTAATTTTGGAATAGCAAGGCGCAGGTTGAGATGGAGGGAGTTGTCGGAGCACAACGAGACAAAGATATATCTTATATATTTCGGGCTAACAAGGCACGGGTTGAAGAGGAGGGAGTTTCGCAGCACGATAGACAGAGAAGCTAGCTTGAAATTTCGGCATAACAAGGTGCGGCTTGAAATTTCGGGAGAACAAGCTTAACGTGTACCCAAAAAAAAGACAATTTAGACTAGTATGATATACTACGTACAATGTGTTTAACACGCACAACACACACACAGACACCATTTAGACTAGTAAGGTACACGTGCATTGCACGCATGAGATTTGGCAACCAAATTATGAATAAATACCACATTATAGCATGTAAGCTTTGAGTCATATATGCATGATGTAGATGTTTGTTTAATTCTTATAGTTCATTTCATTCAAAATCATCTATATTTTATAAGAAAGCTAATCTATTTTAAGATTCATGGAATTGTGCGTTGTAAGGCATAAAGTAAAAACAAATCATGTAGAAGAACATTTCGGCAATTCTGATACGGAAGATTCTAGAACAAAGAAGAAGTGCTTGTGTTTTGACATTTGTGCATTATGCTTAAGTTCAACCATAGAGTCTTCTAGATTGTACATGTGGCAAAATCTGGTGGAATCTAGATGATATCCAACGGCCAGTAGTGCTCAAATTTGCCAGCTCTGCACCAACGGATTGAGCTCATCCAACGACCATCTTTCAAAGTTAAAGTTATCCACACACTATATATAAAATATAAAATATAAAATATATATAGGGGTATAGATATAGATATGTGACGCAAAAGCCACCCATCATCTCCAATTAGAATAGTGTGTCCATGCACGGATGCAATGTGGCCAAATGATGTCTGCCATCGGTATCTCAAATTCAAACCAATCTGACCTTGTTCAATGTGTATACATTGCAACATGCTCGTTTCCAAACCACACCGCGCAGATCTCCGTTATATTCATGCATGCATGGGTTTCAAACATCATGATCTCTTATTCAAATATTTGAATTCAACTTTACATTGATTATGACCTCACCTAGTCTTTTACACCCACACATTGGTATTCTCTTTATAATTGTACCACTAACTTTCTCTCGTGCATGCATGCACACACACTACCAGTCGGCATTATCCATCGCACGCATGCAATCTTTTTCTTCAGGTCGGTCTCCCATGAAGGCACACACACACACACACATCCACCTCTCCATCATATCGGGCATTCTTTTATCTCTCACGTGCATGCACAACGATCGATGTTCCTGTATGTGTGTGTGTGTATATAGCTAGGTCTTTCATAGTTTTCCACATAAACCGATCAATCTATATATCTAGTGAGGTCTCACCCTCTTTCCCACGTCCACATCGATCAATCTATACCTCTCTATATAAGATTACATATATAGCTAATACACCCACATTAATTATATATCCAACGCCCCCCTCTCATCATCCATGCCTTCCGCGAAGACAGGGGCAATAAGGGCCCTGCCCCCCTAACATCACTATATATCGAGGCTACTATGAATGTAAAGGATTAGCAGTGCTTGGCCCCCTAGCTCATGGGACATTTTTGATGGCTCCGCCACTGCGTGCAACAGCGCACGTTCTCGCCCCCTCTCTCTAAATATCGATCTCGCAGTTGTGCACTCCTTCATAGTCTCCCTCCACTCAGCCCCTCGCACCATCTTCTAGCCCCCCACCGGATTTTTCCACATGTACAATCTAGCAGACTCCATGGTTGAACTTAAGCATAATGCACAAATCTCAAAACAACAGTGGTTCTCCTTTGTTCTATAATCTTCCGTATCATAACTGCCCAAACTTTTTTTCTAGTTGAATTGCCATTATTTGTTTTTACTTTATGCTTTACAACACACAATTCCATGAATCATAAAATAGATTAAGGGCTTCTTTGATTCAAAGGATTCTCGAAGGAATTTTGGAGGATTCTAATCCTTAGGAATTTTTCCTATCTTGGTCGTTTGATTCGTAGATTGTAAACCATAGGAATTTTTCCATATTATTCATTTGCACTAGATTTCATAGGAAACATCCCATCCACTCAAACCTCTTTGAAAGAATTCTGCGTTTTTTCTATGCACAATCAAACACTCGTACCATCCTGTAGGATTCAAGACGTCATTCCACTCTAATCACATGTTCTTCCTATTCCCGCGTTTTGGAAATCCTACGAACCAAAGAGGCCCTAGGTTTTTTATAAAAACTAATTGATTTTGAATGAGATGAACTATAAGAATTAAACGAAGGTCTACATCAGGCATATATGACTCAGAGTTTACATGCTACAGTGTGGTATTTATTCGTAATTTGGTTGCAAAATCTGACGCGTGCAATGCACGTGTACCTTACTAGTACTTCGAGTATGTGCAAAACACAATGGCACGCTACACAATGTCTCTCTTACGGTTCATGAAGCCACGTGGCACATGTGGAGGCGTTGTCGCGACATCCTTGTGTGGATTGATCACAGTGACGTGCTGCTGGTTCCTGAAGAATGTACTCGTCCTCCCTGAGCCGCACTGGCGGTACATGCACGAAGCGAAGATGTGCACGCACGCCACGCACGCACTCATTCCCTCGCACGCACACGCGGGTACACGGGCGGACGCAATTTTGTACCAAGATCCACCCCATGTGATAATTTGACGCGTGTAAAGTCCTTCACTTCATTGATGGTCAATTAATACAGCGCATGCAAATTGAGTGGACGTGAGGGCGGAAGAAAGACATTACTACTCCATTGCGCGCATGCGAGTAGTTAAATCATGGGTTTCTAGTAGTACTTCCATTGGTCTCCTTCGTATTTTGTGCCAATTTTTGACAGTAGCATAATATTTACGCATCTGAGCAGTGTAGTCTACTTGAAATTTATGTTCCATTAAACTCATCGGGAGCCGTTTCGGGCCTCGAAACCAAAAACCATCAATTAATCTTTACCTTGTTCCCATCACATTCGAAAGTACTAGTGCTACAATTAAGTGCAAGCCTGCTCACACCTACCAGTACATACCAAACCTGAACGTGTTCCCACTATGCAGGTTTTAGTACTAGTGCTAGTACTTAGGTTATAAAAAGGGGAACTACCTAACCGAAAATTACTCTACCTTCCTCCTCATATGTCCTCCTTCGTCCGTCCTTGCCATGGCCGTTGTGCAGACTCTAGGTCGAGAACTACTCGTAACAAGGGAGCGGCAACCAAGGCTGCGGAAAAAAGAGGGCTCGCCGCCATGCAGAGACCTCGAAAGATCTCTCACGGGCAAGCGATGGCTCCCAGGAGCGCCCTAGACGCGGAGGCAAACATGCCGAGCTGGCGGCGCTGGAGTCGTTATCCCTCGACGACATGCCCGATCAGCTCAATAAGCACCTCAATAAGCAGAAGGAGTTCATCCACGGCTTGGTGGAGCTGTTGAAGGAGAGCCCCGATGACATGCCCGCTAAGCTCAATGAGCAGGGGGAGTTGACCGCCGGCTTGGTGATGTTGCTGAAGAAGAGCATTGCCTCGAAGAAGAAGGCGACCAGCGAAATCCTGCAACTTCAGGAGGACAAGGCGAAGCTCTGCCACGAGCTCGACCTCCTGAAGGAGGAGAAGAACGGCTGGAAGAAGCTGCATGAGAATAGTAGTTCCTCGATGAAGATGTTGCAGGCCCTCGTCATGGAATAGAAGGAGGAGTTGGCGAAGCTCCGCGTCGAGCACCCGGCTGCTGTCAAGGTATGTAATGCGGCCGTGGAACAGATGATGAAGGCTCGCCTCGAGAAATCCCGCGTCATGGACACAATGATGAAGATGGCGGAGGAGACGCGCAAGGAGATGGAGGTCGTGGAGGCGATGAAGAAGCAGTTACGACTCCGCGGCCAGCAACCCTTCATGTAGTGAGAGCAGTGCCCCAGACTTGTGTGTGCGTCTTCCTTCTTTTTTTGGGGTGATAATCCTTCTTCTTCTTTTGCTCCTGTGTTTCTTATTTTGCTTTGGGTGTTTCGCCGCACGTGTCACCTTCTCTCCGAGGCATGAATAGAACAATGCTAAAAATGAGATGACTAGACAATTAGATCATTCTTTATCGCCAATAGAACAATGCCTCTTGCTAGTAATATATAATTATAGTAGAGAGTAGAGGATATGGCACTGGGCTGCCGTGTTTCGTGCTCCTCCGTCGTACTCCAGTGGAAAACTTGAGTATACCGCACGGTTCTTTGCTCCTCCTCACGTCGTCAGCACATTTATACGAGCAGTCAAATCACAAGGCCCCGCCTTCCAGCAGTAATGAGCCGTCAAATCACAAAGGCCCTCGCCTCTCGTGAAAAGGACCAAGCTAGACTGCCCCGCCCTCTAGCCTTTTAAAATATGTATACATTTGTACAGTAGTAGTATCGATGGATTGCGCCATGGAGCAAAACTAACGAGATGTAATTAAAGAAAAAAGGTGGTACATATAGAGAACGCTCGTCGCCAAATTATGCATATACTATATGACACTACCCACTATGAAGGTACTAGTAACATAGACTAGTAACTGGTCTATGTTACTCTCCACTACGACCAGCTAAAGTCGAGGCGCGGATACCAACGAGGGCCTGGTTGTGTCTATACTTGGACAACTCACCCGACTGCATGCGCACCAGGCAGACGAAGCTCGTGTCGTGTTGGTGCCGTGTGCGGCCCGCACATTAACCAAAACCTCGCGCCTCCATCTTAGCCTCCACGTTTAAAGCATCTCAATCTCAAGGCCAAGGAGCAACGTGAAACCTATGATAGAGCCAATCGGATGGTTGAGAACACTACAATTCGTAGCTACAGATGCGTGTGTGAGAGAGGACGAGTGCGTGCGTGCACCTCTTCTCAGAGTACAACTGTATGTGGGTGGCATCGACCTAGGGAGCAGTGATGGTGCGTGCGAGAAGTCCCGAGAGATAGGTGTAATGCGTCTGAAAAAAAGACTAGTCTATAGCTCGCCACGAGGCTATTCCTGTCGAACGCCAAGCGTAATATATGTATCCGACGGTGCCAGTTTTTGCACGTACACAATAGTAGAAAAAGAACTAGTACCATGGCATATGCTACACCACGGCCGAGAAAATTTGCCGACGTTACGCCTTCCGGGAATAGTGCCGCACTTCGAAACTAGAACCGTCAATAAATTTTGAGCGCATCTCGTCACATTCCAAATTACTACTACTACCACGCTATATTTAATGACAAACCTGTTCACACCGATCACAACCTAAACGGTTTCCGACTTAGGAGCGTATTAGTAGTACTCGGTTATAAATACTACTATGCTAAGATGACTACACATTCCTCCTCAACTCCTCATCTACAAAAAACAATCAAGTCAATCAAGCCATAGCCAGCGTGAGTTCTGGGTCGAGAGATTTTCACCAGGGAGAGGTGAGCATGGAAGAGGAAGCACGAGAGTTGTCCCGCCTCGCCGCGAAAGCAGCCGACATGTCCAGCCGCGCAGCAGTAGTAGCACAGAGGTCCCGCCGCGCCGTCGAAGCAGCACGGAGGTCCCTCTACGCCGTCGATGTAGCAGACTGGTCCAGCCACGCCACGGAAGCAGCAGAGATGTCCCGCCGTGCCGCCAAAGCAGCAGGGAGGTCCCGCGACGCCGCGGCGGCCTCGCAAAATTTCTCGCGGGCAGGTGGGGAGTCTTACAGGCGCATGCATGCCATAGTCCATAGCCAGATGGATCAGATCTCCGGCTGGGCGAGGATGCACGATGAGGCTACCGGCGTCATCCGGCAACTGAGGCAGGGCAATGCGAAGCTCCCGGGCGAGCGCGACCTGCTGAGGGCGAAGATCGCCGGAAGGGCGAAGCAGGAGGAGAAGACCGCTGCCGTGTTGCAGAGGACGGGCGTCATCATCAAGAAACTTATGGATGAGAATGCCATGCTCCGCATCGAGCGCAGCAGGCTGGTGGAGGAATCCATGAATGCTGCCAAGCAGCGTATTAAGGACATGAAACTGATGAAAGAGATCATCACCCGCCGCGAGAACTAGTCTCCGCGACGTGCAGTGCATAAAGAAAGTAGATATCAGCGAGCCAGATCGTTGTATGTGTCTTCCTTCTTCTTTTGCCCTTGTGTATTTCGGGCGTAGCCGCATGTGCCTTTTTTAATTATCTTCCTAATTATGCAAGACAATTATTATCCACTCTCGTCGTCCTTATATATATTCATCAGTCTTGCTATAAGTCGCAGTAGATGCTATATAGGTCTGTCAGATCTTACATCAAGATCCGTGCAAAATTTTCTTTTCAGATTTTCTTTTTTCTCTCTTAAATCTGAGTCGAGTGAGACATTGCCACGCCATTAAACAGAGGCTCGGGCGCCATTAATGGAGACCTTGGGAGAGAGGTGGACGGCAGATGGAGGTCAAAGGGCTCTCCTCCCGATAAGCACGCGCATGGGTCTGATCGCACGCCTCCCGTACTCAAATAGCTACCCTGCACGGCGCCTCCTAGCTAATAAAAAAGGGGACGCATGGCGGCACGTAAATGGTAAATAGAACGCCCACAGTTTCAATAATACTTGTGTTTCCGATTGTAACGTGACAGCACTTGTTCCAAAATGACTTTGTTGATTGTTAATGTGTGCGCCTTCGCAAATCGGACTGCAAAATTACCACAACATGTTGGTGCCATGTCATGGCACCAAGCCAAGTTTCATGATTTTCATGCGTGTTTCGGATTTACAGGAATTAAAAAACCAAGTTTCTCAATGTTTCCAGTCGAGCCATGACGCCTAGATGTTTGAATTTCATTCCCATTTCTGGCATGGGACCTAGATATTTACCGAGGACACCCATGTGATTTTTCAACCAGCTTTGGTGCACTGGAGCATGTGCTTGTATTTAAAATTTGAATTATGCACACAAAGGTGACACGTTCCCTCTCAGAACCACGAACCTTCTTGAGAGAAGCTCCGGTTTGCAAGAAACTTATACCAAAACTTGTTCCTATTCTGCAATTTTTTTTCACAGCATGCTAGTACCATGACATGACACCATGCCAAGTTTCATGATTTTCAGGCGTGTTTTGGATTTACAAGAATTTTAAAACCAAGCTTCTCAATGTTCTCGGCCGAACCACGATGCCCAGATGTTTGAATTTCATTCCCATTTCTTGCATGGGACCTAGAAATTCACTCGAGGACACACATGTGATTTTTCAGTCAACTTTGGTGGACGGGAGCATGTGCTTGTAGTTCAAATTTGAATTATGCACATTAAATGACCAGAAACTCAATTAATGTATAAAAAAGGCCAAACGAACCCGAAATAATTCCAAAATTTAACAGGGCACTCATATAGTTCTATGTTGCCTCTGTAAAGAAAATCTGGCAGGAGGCAGCGTATATTGTTTCGCACACAAAGGTATAAAGAAGTAAAGAAATAAAGAAATTAGCCCTATTTAATTCTTGGGTTCTTATTATTTCTGCCACTAGTGGTGTATCACTACTCAATTTTGCCATTAGAAGTTACAACTACTCAAAAAATGCCATCGATCCATGAGATGCCTGCTAAAAAGTGCAATTAGATATCTAAAAAATGCCATCGTTAAGTTAGATGTTTGCTCAGAAATGCCATTTGACATTGTTATTTTCACGTCAAACCCGTTGACCATGTTACATGACAAAAATAAGCCGATTCTCACAATGATAAGTTAATGGTGTCCAGCACAACACACCCCTCAAATAAAACTTAGCACCCTGGAATTCTTTGACAAAAACTAAGCACCCTGAAATTCTTTGTCAACTAAACTGCTGGCTATATGATGTTGGCCATATATATTGTGCGTATATAATGTCAAGAAACGAGTGGTAGTACTATAACTACTAAAAGATGAAATGTACGAAATATAATGAGAAGAAACATAACATAGTTCTGCGGGGGGCTCAGCACAACACACCCCTCAAATAAAACTAAGCACACAAGAAATTAAACTAAGCAACTAATCCGGTAGACACTGCATTAGAACCACCATGAGCAATGACACTGCCACCTTACTCGGAGTCATCGTCCACGTCCTCGACTTCGTCCTTCTCCCTCTTCATCTTGGGTGATACTTCTTTGCTTGAACCGCACACTTGCCTCTTGCTCTTCATCCAACCCTTGTAGATACTGAAACAAAGGTAGCCATCCATTGGAGCGTAGTGGATGTGGTCTATATATAGTACAGTCCACTACCATGCACGATGAAACGTGTGCGTAGCTTTCTTCAGTTCACCGTACATAGGATGAACCATGGCTCCTGCCAGGGTCAGCATTGAAGGCTGATCAAGGGAGGGCACCAGCCCTTCCTTCTGGAGGTCGAAGGGGTCGCCTACAACGAGGCCTATCCGACCCAGGATTTCCTTGTCATTCCTAAAGTCTACAGTAATGAATTTGACTCGGCCGCCCTTGAGGAAGTTCTTAAATTCCTCGCACTCAACGTCGGCATGGCATATGTGGTAGACCAAGCATAAGTCATGCACGCAAACCTGGATCATGGCGGGCTTCTTCTTCTCTGCCTCCTTTAGTTTCTTCTCGCTTCCCAGGACTCTGGTGTACTCAACATCTAGCCCAGCTACTCACTCATCATTTGAGTTTTCGAACATGCGTTTGAAGCGAGCAAGGCATTCTTTCACCGTTGCAGAAGAACGGGTGTAGATGACGTCGAACTCATCGCCGGTGATGGTTCTAACCTTGTACTCACCGCCGATCATGGAGATTTGGGATGCCATGGATTTGGGAGGAGGGTTAGGATTAGTGGAACTGCCGTAATGTGAAAGGACGGGACGACTAGGAGCGGTTTATCGATTGTAAAAATGTCGAGTGGGAGGGCGCGTGCGAATGGCAGGGTAGTGGCTTGCCTGGTGGATAAATGGATTCATGCACAGTACTATGGGGGCCCAATTAGATGTCATGTCTACTCGACGCCCAATTAAATGGCTTTCGATGTCATGTTAAGCGTCGGGAAAATTACAGGTGATACGAAGCTTCCCATTCTCCCATGATACGGGCTTCCGAGAGCCCTTGGATTTGAGATCGAACGGTTGCATGGCGTGATTCTAGACCTATGGGTGAATATCCTATCCTAGAGGGTTATTCTGCAAATTTTCAGCAACTTAGCATGCGACCGTTTGATCTCAGATCCAAGTGCTGCCAGCAGCCGGTATCATGGTCGCGCCTACCACGACCGTCGCCTCGCTCGCGCGGTCGCGCCCTTGGAGATTTAACACGGTGAGTTAGGCTATCCGATGTTGGCATGTCATACATAGTCATCACTTAGTCACTCATACAACAAGGTTAGCTATAAGGTTGGCTATAAGAGTATTTTTTGTTTACTTCTCTCTATCTCTTTCTTCGTAGTATTTATTGCATTTTCCAAGGAGTGACCTCTTCCAATGAAATGATGCTTAGATGAGGTGCTATGGGCATTAAATGGCTTAGCAACTCAAGTCCCCAATGCATAGGTGCTTAGTTTTTTGTTGCTAAGTTTGCTTCATCTAGGTACACGCGCTTATCACCGTTTCTTCCTGGGGTCACCAAACTAGTCTCTCGCTTCTTAATTAACTTGCCACATCAGACTTTATGCCTATGTGGCAGTCTTAGCACCTGTAGGATCAAGTACAATAGTGGGCTATAAGCCCGCTTTCCATGGCATTTTTGCATATGTGGGGGAAAGAGGCAAGGAAAGTGGAGGAGTGGGCTCTCAAGCAAGAGCCAGCCTCTACATGGTGGAGCATCGGGGGAGGCACCTGTATGGAGGTGGTCAGGAATCCGGCTTGGCAGTTAAAATGATAATGGCAAGTCAAATCACCGGGCCGCACCTGTCCAGCAATAAATCACTGTCAAATCACACAGCCCTACGTTTGCAGCAGCCTACTCCCTCATCTTATCGCGTCTCTGTCGAACCGACTAGGCGGAACTGCCCCGCCTACCGCGCGGGAAAAGCCCCGCCCTCGACTTTTAAATAGTACAGTATACTAATTTTGTATCCATGGATTGCGCCATGGAGCAAAGCCTCAAGAAAACGGCGGTACACATGTACGGAGTATACAACACGCCCGTCGCGTTCGCGTCGCACCACATACGGTCGGTCGGTTTGGCACGCCGCTCTTTGAATGGAACATGCGTCATATTGCGTTTGCACACACATGTGGGACCGCAATTGAGAACCGACCATAAGCACACTCCCCGGCCCCGCAAGTCGGGTGAGTTAATAGAATTACATACGTTGGTACCTGGACGATCCCTGCAAGACACGGAAGATCAGTTCGTCCATGCATGTGACCAGACTCCAGCAGATACGCCTGGATTGGCTATCGTCTACATATCGTGCAGGCTATGTCAGGGCTGTAGTTCTGGTGACAAATCTAAAAAATGTTTCTTGTCATCTCGCAAAATTAGGTGTCATGTGATTCGGATCACTGCGAGGGTTAAACAGCGACAACTGAGTTGGGCTAGTCATTGGGGGCACATGCACGAAGACTAATCGGCTGCCATCTAGGTCAAGCCGGCTATGTTAATTAGGACATCTATTGACAGACCCCTTTTCTACGAGTTTATCTTTAATTTGATCTTTGATCCTCGTCTAGTTTGTCCGTCGGGATTCATCTTGTCTCCTTTGGGCAGTGATGTTATGATTTCTTGTCATGTGGCATTTTTTCGTGTTATATGTTATAATCCGGTGCTTCAGATCAAAATGACGACAAATGTGCCTCCGGGGCACGTGCATGAAGACTTCTCGACAGTCATTGCCGAGGTCAAGCCGGCTCCGGCTGGTAGACAAAAGAAAACTAGTACTCCACTATATAGGCAGGAGCCTCCGCGCTTTCTTGCTAGTGTTGCTCTCTTCACACTGTCTCGTCCTGTCTAGATCTAAACACGACAGCGGTGGCCACACACTCTCTATCTCTACTCACCGCTGGTCACAGATCCAGCCGGTACCTCTCCGCCGTAGAAGGTGAGAAGGTGCAACGTTCACGCGGTCGTCCTCGGCGACGGCTCTTACCCATTGCCGGCGCGTCCCGATCAGCGTGCCTTGTCGTTCTCTCCCAAGCATCGCTGGCGAGGGAGGGCCTCCCACCCCTTCTTCCTCGCTGTCGTAGTGTGGGCAGATCCGGCCTCCCGCCGCCCACCTAGCGACCTCCCGGCGACCCTCGGGTATAACTTCCTTAGAAACCGGCCTTGCTCTACTTGCCGAGCTCCTGACGTCGGTGCATTTGTATCTTTTACTATTTCTCAGGCCCCCTCGTGTAGATAGGATCGATCGGCTGTTCGAAAACCACCTAATTTTTTTACTGTTAATAGGTAAAACTAGTTCATGCACTCGAATCTAGTAGTACTTGGTTCAAACAAGGAAGAAAGGGGGTGGGGGTGGGGGAAGATTTGTTACCTGAATCTAGGACTTGGTCGAAAGAGGAAATAATGGGGGCGAAAAGTAGTAGAGACTGGCTATCCAACTGGTCTCTAGGTCTAATAGGGAAATAAAGGGAACGCAGTACAAACTCAATATAAACCCGATCTATTGGTTGAAAAAGGAAAGAAAGTGGGGACTGGGGGACAAGTCAACAGAGTAAGTCCAGCACTAGATTTGCTAGCCTCACATAGTATAAGGTGGCTATATACCGAACAAAAATGGGACCAACCAAGATATCCTCTTCTGATGTTCGTTGCCCCGAGCCGCTCTTATGTAATGCCACTGGTAAAATGTAGCAGTCGCACTGTTAAAAGTAAGGACATGTTAAACCAATGTTGTTTTCAATGTAATGCCTCCAGTAATATGAATCAATGGCACTTTTTTCATGTCCTGCTAAATTTCCCATTAAGATAAGTTGCTTCTTTTCGTTAGAGATCCAACTGTCCTGGTCCGCCTACTCTCCAGGAGCTTCACGACCAACCTTGATGTTGCTCAATTTTATTGCAACTAATGAAGAAGAAGCTCTATGGGTTTCGTTTTCTGATGGAAATGGAACCGGGGCTGGAGCCCTTTTCTTAAAAAAAGAAGAAGAAGAAGCTGCTAGCTCATGGGACATTGCTTCATTTTAGGTGAACTGCACCAAAAGGTCCCATGCATTGAATCATCCATGTTGGTGACTGGTGTCATCCCTTCTACGATGGCGTTGACTGCAGATATGGTTCCCTCACGAGGTATGTTCCTTTTTGGTCTGACCGTTTGCCAAAGATCCTGCATGTTGATCCTGCTCTTGTGCTACTGTTTTGGCACTGCCATGATAAAGCAGTAATGTTATTATTTTGCACCTTAACCTAGTGGCAATATTAATTTGAGGCAATGTTTTGGCACCGCTAGTGCCACTATTTTTTTATATATCAAAAGAGGGGGTCCCTCCGATTTCATTAAAGAAACCCAACCATAGAGAACCATTACCCGACAACGTCTCAGTGTAAACGGGCAGTTATGCAACTACTACTAGAACGGACTGAGTACTAGCAGGAGACAAGTTCGCCACATAAGCTAGGCAGGTAGGGGGACGCAGCACCAGCTCGACCAAGTTTGTATTACAACCCAAATGCTACCACAGAAACATCAGCGAGAAGATAGGGACTGAAAGAGCCAGCTTCAGCATCCCAGTCTAAGCACCCCCGGCCTTCATCCTTGCGACGCACGGTACACCTCGTTTGCCACCTGCTCAACCCTAGTGTAACTGATAAAATGAAGTAATAATACAGTTAAAATAGAGCGAGTGTCCTGTCTATCATTTCATTTCCAATGTAGATAAAGAAAGTGCTTCTCTTTGTTAATGTATGTTTCATCAACTAGTCCCATTGTTAATGTTTAAGCGTTTCTGCAAACCGGGGTGCTTAATTTTAGTTGATCTGCACAAAAATAGAGATTTGAATGTCTCAAGGCCCCTCCTTGTCCTACCGCTGTACACTGGTGTTCATCACTGCCAGAAGGTGTATCGGGGAGACTTGGGTCGATTTCCAGTATGATGTAATATTTTCTTCTGTTTATTAGTGTATGTTTCATCAACTAGTACCACTATAATCTAATCACGCCTCTTCATTATCTGTGCAAACAGGGTTATTCAGCTGCATTTTGGTGGAACTGCACAAATGTACGGATGGAACCGGCATATATGCAGAGTGCGAGGTGCCAAGTAAAAATTACCGACACCAACCCTGCTCCATCTAAGCATTGGCATCCACCACCATCAGTGGGATGTGTGGCGCTCACTATGGACGGATCTTTCTCGGCAGCAAATCCTCTAACCAAATACTAGTAGCTTAGACTTAAAAAATACTAATAGCTTATATTGGCAGTTTTCTAGGGGTGTACTCTTTTTTGAAAGAAGCACCAATCTATTTTTCTTTATTTGTACACAGTGTCACAACTTTGACCCAAAGGTCCAGAGCTATTTTAGGGTGATTGGTGTAGTACTCGGAGACTGATTGTAAGCATGATTTTTATTAGTTGTCACACTGATTGTAAGCATGAGCAGATGGAAGATTGGGTTAGTGCGAAGCTTACCTTAAACCCTACCGACGCCGTTGAAACGAGGCGAGCGTCGAGGGAACCGTGGAGAACGGCGGGGAAACAACGTCGCGCCATCTGGCCTCCTCTTGCGGTGGGAGAACGAATACTCCTGTGGCTCCGGCTGGCTCTGCACCCTCACGAACGGCACACCGTACTCGATCGATTCGTTATCCTCTGGGTGCTCGACCTTCGACCTGTATGCCCACCACCTCCGCCTGACTTTCACCTCAGGCAAATCTGTCTGCTCCATCGCCCAGAGGATATACTCGATGAACTCGAAGGACTGCGACGTGACTGCCGCCGAGGAGTACATCGCCGCCCTCATCGCCGTCGTCACCCTCTTTCGCATACATTGCCACATGGCCCTCACCGTCCTCGAAATCTCCCACTCATTGTCAAACGAAGTAAGGATCTCCTTCAACCTGGCTAGCTTTGCCTGGTCGCCGCCGGCGATCTGCCTGATCGCTGCTGCATCCCCTCCATAGATGTCCTTCTGAGTGGTCCGGTGCTAGCTTTGGAAGATGGGAGGAGAGACGGTGGTCTTGCAATAGAGAAGAGGGAGAGGCAAGACGATGGTTTTGGAATGGAGATGATGGAGAGGAGAGGGGGTGGTTTTGAAATGGAGAAGAGGGAGAGGCGAGACGGTGGTTTTGGAATGGAGATGATGGAGAGGAGAGGTTCCCCTGCCTTTCGGTCGCTGACTGGTGGGCCCCGCGCTTGGTGGGACCCATGTGTCAGTGTCTCAATGGCAGGATGGGCTACGTCAAGGGATCCTCATCCGAGGAGAGAGGAGGTGGTTTTGCAATGGAGAAGAGGGAGAGGCGAGACGATGGTTTTGGAATGGAGATGAAGGAGAGGAGAGGAGGTGGTTTTGCAATGGAGAAGAGGGAGAGGAGCATGCGGCAACGATTTAGGATTGGACGAGAGGCAGAGCAGACAATGTGATTCTCAGAGAAGAAACTGCAAGTTTCAGTTTCAGATAAGAAACTCCAAGTTCAGTTTCAGATAAGAAACTGCAACTTTCAGAGGCAGAGCATTTATATTAACACGGCCTTTTCAAACAGTGTTAATATCATGCTGGAAGTTTTATTCATGGTCGAAACTGGAACTACCAGCAAGTTAACATCATGCTGATCAACATTCATGCATAGCACATCTTCACATGATGCACAGTAAAAAAGATATGTTATTTTCAAAATGCCCACACAATGTCGAGTGTGCGAAAAATAGAGAAAACAAGGGACGAAGTTTTGGCAAGTGTAGGACGTGGTGTGCGTAGATGACAATTGGGACCCACATGTCAATAAAGGCAGAGGCAAAAAATTTGGAGATATTTTCTCTGCGCAGCTGGAATCGAACCCGGGCGGAACAGCTGTCGGGTAGTGTCACTCGGCCACTCGGCTAGTCAGTTGTTTCGTTACTAATAAGGCACTTCCTCAGGTTGTCGGATCTCCTCCTGCACCTTTGTGCGCTCGCCGCGATGCCGCTGTCTGCCGTTGTGAACATGCTGAACAAACGAGAGGAATCTGGAGAGGACTCTACGTGGAGAGGCGGACAGTCGGGACCCACCAGGTCTATGGCCATACGCAAGCAAGTGCCTCATCGAAAAAATACTTCCTCCTAATGCTATACTGACGTTGGGGTCCACGGGTTTGTCAACATAGTTACATTTTTGTAGGTGCTTCAACGTAGTTACTATAGGAGATAAATTCACAACGAAGCCGGGGAGCTGGCAGGTATTATTTACTATCACTGGGGCAGCAAGTATCAGCTGGGTTTTGGGCTGCCCCG
This sequence comes from Aegilops tauschii subsp. strangulata, assembly GCF_002575655.3. Lineage (NCBI taxonomy): Eukaryota > Viridiplantae > Streptophyta > Magnoliopsida > Poales > Poaceae > Aegilops > Aegilops tauschii. The sequence goes on from NC_053041.3 coordinate 76,809,067, forward strand.
TCTAGGCTTTCTTTTTTAACATGCGCAACCCACGACCTCGGATGGGAGGTCCATAGGCCTGTTTGTATTTTCTTGAGGGCCGTCATGTATCGACCGGCCTATGGACCTCCCATCCGAGGTTTTATTTTTCCTGAAACATCGGCAGCCCAATTTATGTTTTTTTTTGAAGAAAACGCAGAGGTCTGTTCTCTTTTTCTATATAAGAATAGGAACACTTGGTCCAACTTATGTTTCCCTTCTAAGTATATTATATATATTTAAATTATTTTATATGTTATTATATATTATTGTTATTGTCATCATATATTTAAAAAATACTTACATATGTAAGAAAACAATTTCCCACATCTTGTTAACTTATAAAAATAATTTCTTAACAATAAAATCCTGGATTTTTTTGGCAACGAAAATCCTGGTGATTGTGTACAAAAGCTTGGTAAGATTTAAGGACCAATGTAATAATAAATCACTTATTATTTAAATATATATATATAACAAAATGCTCAGCCCCTGTTTATTTTTTGATAACATTTTCGTGCCCACCCAAACATTATAATTAGAATCAGCCAAGAAAAATCGTGTATTTCGAGAAAGTTCAAATGGCCTGTAATTTTTTAGGAAAAACATAAATGGGCCGCATGGACGCTACATTATTTGTTCACCCAGCCCAGCTAATGGACTGTAATTAAAAAAAGAAATCAAATGGACTGTAAATTCTACCCCGCAAAAAAGACTGTAAATTCTAAAAAAATCGGTTGAATACGTGCCACATTTTTGGAGGCTGAAATGTGGGCCAACAGGCCGAAGCCAATGGAAGTCGTTGTCAACTTAGTCAACAAATGATTCTGACATCGTTAGCCTTCAATCTCTCATCTTCTTCCTCCAGCGCCGCCGGGACCACCTGCTCCCGCCTCCTGCTGCTAGCAGCTCTGCTTAGCATGCTTCACTGTGAAGCGCTACTCCACCGTTGGCCAGGCCATCCCTCCACCCCTCCACCCCTCCACACCTCCTGTTCTTCTCCACCGACTGCCAAACCACACCGCACCAGAACAAGTTAACCTTCGTACACCTCTCCGTCTGCGACTCTACTCCCGTGTCTTCCCATCTCAGGCTCGTTGCTGTCCGGGGCCTCGCCGTCGTCCACCACCTTGGATGCGCTCGGCGTCGAGTGGTCAACGTGGTCAACGAACGACACCATCGGAAGTAGACTGTGCGTGGAGAGGCTGACAGCTGGGTCCACGGCAGCACGCAAGGAAATGCCTCCTTATTACGCGCAAAATAATGATTCCTCCACCTGACAGCTGGGACCCACCGGAAGGGCCTCTGTATTTCACAAAAAAAACGTTCCCACCGCTGACAGGTCGGACCCACCAGCTATTTCTTCGCACGCAAGGAAGTGCCTCCTTATTACGCACAAAAAAATGAATACTCCCCCGGCTAGTTGGGACCCACATTGGTGGGAGGCTGACTTGTGGGCCTACTAAGTTGACGGGGATGGAGTGCTTTGTCAACTTAGTCAATATGAACAATTTTAGCTCCAGTGACCGTACGATGTCCATCCAACGGCCGTAGTGCTTCTTCAACCTCTAGTATTCTTGCTCCAGCCGCCCAAAGCAGCGCCGGTCGTGCCGCATGCTCCTGCCTCCCGTGGCCGGCTGTGCTGCTGCGGAGGCCTCACCGCCCCCTACTAATCCCACCGCTGGCCAGGCCCTGCGGCGATGGCAGCCTCACACCGCAGCCGAACCAGTGAACCCTCGTACTCCTCTCCGCGCGGGCTTCCACTGCCGCGTCTTCCCCGGCTCCGCATCGTCCCCTTCCTGGGCCTCGCCGTCGTCCACCACCCTAATGCTCTCGGTGCGGCGTGGTCAACGTGGTCAAGGAACGGCTTCCATCGGACATGGACTGTACGCGGAGAGGCTGACAACTGGGTCCACGGCCGCAGCAAGGAAGTGCCTCCTTATTACGCGCAAAATAATTATTCCTCCACCTGACAGCGGTGCCCACCGGACGGGCCACCGTATTCGCGAAAAAACGTTTCCCCCTGACTGCTGGGACCCACCAGCTACATCTTCGCACGCAAGGAAGTGCGTCCGGGAAAAAAAATGATTCGCCCCCCTGACTGCTGGGACCCACCAGCTACATCTTCGCACGCAAGGAAGTGCCTGACAGTCGGGACCCACCTGGTCGAAGCGTACGTAGCGTTGTCATTCTGGTCGCGAACGTGTACGTACATACTGGTCGATGTAGAGGCGCGCACGTGTCGTAGTAGAGGCGCGCACGTAGCATGTACACGTACGTACAGCGGCCAGTGTGCAAGATAGAAAATACGGGCAGAGTCTCGAATGCCTACTCGCGCATACGTACGGCCAGGGCTCGTGTACATTGTTGGGTCAGAACGGAGAAACTGCGTCATCGTCGTGTTCATGGGGAGCCAACCGGCTGGGTCGGAACGGAATGCGTCGTCGTGTTCATCGGGAGGGCTTGGACGGAACAGCCGATGGAAACGAGGCCTGGTGTACCACAGAACGGAGGAAACGACCTTGTGTTCGACAGGCCACGTTCGAAATGGGATCCTGTTCATCGGAAGGGGTCTGGTGTACCGCAAAACGGAGGAAACGGACCTCCTACGGTCAAAACGGGGGTCCTGTTGATCGGGAGGGGTGTGGCGTACTGCAAAACAGAGGAAACGGAATTGTGTTGGAGCATTATGGTCGAAACGGTGGTCCTGTTCATCGGGAGGGGTGTGGCGTACCGCAAAACGGGACTCCACGAGATACTGTTCATCTCCACCGTTGGCCCCCTCCAGCCTCCACGGGCTACTGTTCATCCACCGTCGACCTCCTCCAGCCTCCACCTTCGACTGTTCATCCACGGGCTCCTGTTCATCCAGCCTCCACCGCGCGCTGCTCCACCGGCTACTGTTCAACCAACCCTCTCCATGGGCTCCTGTTCAACCACCCCTCCACGGGCTACTGTTCATCCAGCCCTCCACCATCTACTGTTCATCCTGCCCTCCATGGGGTGGTCCTGTTCATCCAGCCCTCCACGGGGTCCTGTTCATCCAGCCCCAACCGGCTCGATCGATCGGGGTCCTGTTCATCCAGAGGCAACATCACGGGGTCCCGTTCATCCACCCCCACCGGGAACTGTTCATCCAAACCCCCCAGCAACGCTCACTGTTCATCCAGAGGCAGTATCGATCGGCTTCAGTTAGCAGCAGTAGCGAAGGAATCGCTCGATCGGGTTCAGTTAACAGCCATCGATCGATCGCTCGGGTTTAGTAACGCGTAGCCTGCAGTGCAATCACTCGGGTTCAGTTAGAGCCCAACGCCTCGCTCGGGTTCAGTTAGAGCCCAACGCCTCGCACCCACACACATGCATGTAGGAGAGAAACGCGCATCGCTCGGCCCCGACCACCCACCGTAACCGGGAACACCCCGATATTTTCCTCTCCCTCGCTTCTACCACGGTTTTTTCCGTCATGGACGACCCAAAGAATGTCATGCAGCTGCGTCTCCGGCCCGCCCAGGATGAAAATCCCATTTTCTGTCATGATTTTTTGTCATAGAAGTAGGACCCCACCACATCTATGATGATACCGGGTTTTGTCACAATTATCATCATAGAAGTGTCATAAGTATGACAGAAAAAAATTCCGTTTGGCCCAAAATGTCACGGATGTGTCTTTTTTTTGTAGTGGGATTAGTTGCACTTTCAATCTCCCCCTTTTTGGTAATTGATGACTACATATAGATCAAAGCTTCGACAAATGATTAAATGAATGAAATACATCGTCGCTTTGAGAAGTATGTGATAAGTAAGAGCTCCCACTACTAGGGAAAACCTTATACACAAAAACTTAGCAGTAGCGCTGGGCAAAAAGGGGCGCTACTGCTAATTCGCAGTAGCGCGTGCAACAAATAGGCGCTAGTGCTACCAGCTTCGCAGTAGCGCGGCTCGGTAGAACCATGCTACTACAAAAATTGGCCGACCGCTCCCGCCATGCTAGGTTTAGCAGTAGCGCGCATACGTTAACCGCACTACTGCTAATGTAATAGTAGTAGCGCGCTTTTTTTGCATGTCGCTAATGCTAATTTTGAACCTGGCCACATGGGAGGCCCCGCTTAGCAGTAGCACCTCTGCCAGGAGCGCGCTACTGCTATCATGTTAGCAGCAGCGCGTTTTATGCCCAGCGCTACTGCTAAACCGCAACCATACCACCTTTTTCCTTCCCCCCTCCCCCATCCTCTCTTCCTTCACTTTCCCCTCCCACCTCCTCTCTCCCGCACTTTGCTTCTTCCACAATACTTCTCCCCCCAGTACTCTCCTTCTTCTACCTATCTTTCTCTCTCTTTATTACTCCTAGCTAACTACACCACCTCCATTAATGCATCTCCTTTCTCTTTTTCCTTCCCCCTCCACTAGTTGAACTTGTCTCCTCCCAAACTAGCTAGCTAAGTACATCTAGCTAGCATTTAGTGAAGTGAAATATGTACCTCCCTAACTAGATCTATAGCCTTGTCAAGAAGAGCTTTGTCCACTTTTGATCATTCCATAGGTGTGTGTGGCGACACCTATCGACAACATCATCACCGTGCTCGATCTCGAGATAGGTGATTTAAAAATTATGCTTTTGCAAGAATGGAAATATGTGTATGTGTGCAATATGACATAATCGGGCGATATGATGGAAATTGTGTGTGTGGCATAAGTTGCCGCCGAATTGTGCTTGTGAGTTGCCTATGTTTTGCCAAAATGTCGATTTATTTATGTTTCGGCGAATTCCGGGTAAACTCTATATGTCCTATTTTTAGGGAAGGCCATGCCAAATTTTTGTATGACTTTGATGCATGCATGCATTTTTCTAATTAATTTGTTTATTATTACCATGCAGGCGTTCATGATGGTTAGTGGAATGGTGGTGGACAGGTGGTTGCGGTCGGCGGTGCAGGACATGAAAGAAAATAACCTGACAGAGATTTTATGTCCGTGTCGAAGATGCAAAGGAGGAGTTTGGCTTGACCCCTATCATGCGATGGCGCACCTGCTCATGACTGGTTTCATGGATTGCTATACTCGGTGGATAATTGAAGATGAGGATGATGATGTTGAGGACGCCGACGGGGCAGGCAATGACGACACGGGGCAAGACGAAGAGATGATCGATAATGGCAGTGGAGAAGGGGCCGGACATGGCGGCGGGGAAGAGGCCGGACATGGCGGCGGAGAAGGGGCGGACATGGCGGCGGAGAAAACATGGACTCCACGCCGCAGAATTCGTCGGTACTAAGTTCAATCGTGCGGGACCCTCATGTTCAAGCACTGCTTCGCAAGGAGACGAGTACTGAGAGAGCTGCTTCTAGAGAGGAGGCCAAGCTGCAACAACTGGTGGTAGACTCCAACACTCCATTGTATCATGGTTGCAATCCCGAGGTGACCCGCTTGAGTTTCACGCTCGAACTCCTGAAGATGAAGGCTAAAAACAAATGGATCGACACTAGCCTCGATGAGCTTCTCAAGTACCTAAAGGATGTTCTTAACGCGGGGAATCTATGTCCTACTAGTGTGGATGAGGCCAAGAAGATCATGTGCCCTCTTGATCTGTCGCACGTTAGATACCATGCATGCATCAACGATTGCATAATTTATCGGAAGAAGCACGCGGAAAAAACAAGCTGTCTGGTGTGCAATGCTTCTCGATACAAGAAGGCCGGGAAGAAATCTCCCCAGAATGTTGTATGGTACTTACCGATCACTCCCAGTCTACAGCAGTATTTTGTAGATCCCAAGGAAGCAAAGCTCATGCACTGGCACGCAGCTAGGAAGAAGCATGACGATGGAGATGATCCAAAGCTGAGACACATCGTGGATGGAAGCCAGTGGAGAGCGTTCAACGGCGAATATCGGTATTTCGCAATGATGCAAGGAACATCGTGCTCGACGCGTGTACCGATGGCATGAATCCGTTTGGCAACCAAAACACCAACCATAGCACATGGCCTGTGTTTGTATGGATGTATAACCTCCCCCCTGGTTGTGCATGAAGTCGAAGCACATACACATGAGTATGCTGATTCAAGGGCCGAAACAACCGGGAAATAATATTCATCTATATCTGGGGCTACTTCAAGAGGAGTTAGACACGTTATGGAAAACACCGGCCAAGACATGGGACGCCAGTAAAGGAGAGTATTTCTACATGAGAGCCGCGTTGATCATGACGGTGCACGACTATCTCGATTACGGATATGTCGCAGGCCAGGTGTGCCATGGATATTGCGGATGCACGCGGTGCATGGATGAGACGACGTCTGAGCAGCTAACGTCAAGGAAAGATGGCGGGTCTGGGGAAATCGTGTACATGGGGCATCAAAGATGGCTCGAGAAGGACAGGCCGTGGAGAAACCGTGGAGATCTATTCAATGGTGAGGCTGAGCATCGAGGACCTCCATGTAAACGGAGCGGCACCGAAATCGATGAGCTATTCAAAAACTGGGAACAGTGCCCCGCGCCGGGAAAGATGATGAAAAAGGTGCCGGAGCCGCTGCTGAAGGTATGGAAGACAGTCTATTTTCTTGGACTTGGACTACTGGCACAAACTCGAGACGCCTCATTGCCTTGATCAAATGCATATCTGTAAGAATGTCCTTGAGAGCTTGCTTGCAACACTAATGAACATGTCGGATAAGACCAAGGATGGGCCGAAGGCAAGAAAAGATTGCAAGATTTGAAAATCAGGGAAGATCTGCACATGCCGCCCCGTAAAAAGTCAGAGGAGACAGAGACGAAGACAGAGGCGTGGGAGAAGAAGGGAAAAAAGTAAAGGAAGAGGATTATTGCCCCCCTTCTTGCTTCACCTTAAGTCCGGCTGAGATCGATCAGTTCTTCATGTGCCTTACCGGAATCAAAGTTAGTTCTGGTTACTGTGGCAAGATAAGCAGATATCTAGACATGATGAAGAAAAGGTTCAGCGGGATGAAGTCCCATGACTGTCATGTGATGATGACGCAGATACTGCCTGTTGCCCTTAGAGGGATAATGGACAAGCACATCCGTTACACGCTTATTGGCCTCTGCAACTTTTTCGACGTCATCTCTCGAAAGTTGATCAGTGTGAAGCAGCTCCGAAGGCTACAAGCAGATATCGTTGTGATACTAAATGTGCGTGAGATGTACTTCCCACCCGTGTTCTTTGACGTCATGGTGCATCTGTGTGTCCATATTGTGGACGAGATAATAGACCTGGGGCCGTCATTCCCGCACAACATGATGCCGTTTGAGAGGATGAATGGGATCATCGAAGGATTCATTCGTAACATGTCCCATCCGGATGGAAGCATCGTCCAGGGCTATGTGACACAAGAGTGCATCTCTTTCTGCGAGAATTTTCTATATGGTGCAGACCGGCTGCCTGGTATTGGTTTGCCCATTAACAAGCATGATGGGAGGCTCAAAGGAGATGGTCACTCCAACGGTCGCAGGGAACTGCATGTGGCCTACTCAGATCGACGCAACGACTTTGACAGAGCAAACTTGGTAGTGCTAAAAGACCTAGACCAAGTAGATCCTTTCGTGGCACTGCACAAAGAAGCTATCGCAACGAAGTATCGTGACCGGGGGGTATGCAGGACGGACGCCAAAGTTACTAGAGAGCACAACTCCACTTTCCTGCATTGGTTCAAAGAGCATATTATTGTTAATCCCTCGGAAGAGGGCTCTAAGGACGGATTACTGATATACGCCTTAGCCCATGGCCCCTCGCCCAACCTCGTCACCTATCAGGCATACGATATCAACGGATACATGTTCTACACGGAGGCCAAAGATATGGAGAGTGATGATCAGAATTCAGGGGTGACGATGGAATGCATGACCGACAGCGACAATGGTGCAACTGAGAGATTTTACGGAAGGGTCGAGGAGATCTGGGAGCTTGACTACTCTGGACTGCGCAACGCGATGTTGTTCCGTGTCAGATGGGCTAAGAATGTCGAAAGAGAAAACTGGTATTTCACTACCATGACTATACCCGATGCCAAGAGTGCTACCATGAACACTATCGCAAAAAACGAGCCATGGGTACACGCTAAGCACGTGACACAATGCTTGTTTATAACTGAGTCGTGCAATCCCAGCCGTGTTGTCATGAGGAGAGGCAAAAGGAACATCATTGGAATGGATGGAGTCGCCAACGAGGAAGACTACGACCAGTACGGCAACCCAATGAGGGAAGATGACGATGACGATGAAGTATACGTCAAAACAAGAATCAATAGTACATTACCTAAGAAAGATCTTACTCCATGGAAAAGGAAAAATCACAATGAGGGGCTCAATTATTCTTCAACGAACAAGAAGGGAAAGAAGCTCACTCAAAAACAAAAATCTCGACGCTGAGGAACCGTTATCGGTCAAATGATGTAATATATATGTTCCTATTTTGTGTACACACTTAACCATTATGCATGGGTCAAATGATGTAATATACATGTTCCTATTTTGTATACATACTTAACCGTCAAATGATGCAATATATATCACCTTAGTTATATACATTGTATCACCTTCCCTTCGTTCCTGCACTCGGAAAAAAGGAAAAGAAAAGAAAAGAAAAAGAAGAAAAAAAAGGTAGAGAAAATAAAGGAAAAGAAAATAGAAGAAACAAACAGGAAAAGTGCTATAGGTACTGGTTATAGCAGTAGTGCTTGTCTGAAAAAGAGCTATAGCTAGTCAAACTAGCAGTAGCACCCTCTGGAGAAACACGCTATAACTACCTGTGATAGCAGCAACGCTTTTTTGCTAAACGCGCGCGTTTTGCCGAAACGCGCTACTGCTATGTTGCCTTAGCCCCCCAAATCCCCACTCTCTGCTTCTTCCCGCCACTACTTCTTCCCCCAAATCCCCACTCTCTCTCCCCCCTCGTCGCCACCGGAGCCCTGCCCTCACCGCGCCCCTGCGCTCGCCCCCGGCCCCGGCGATCGCCCCGACCACGGCGACCTCGCCCTCGCCCTCGACCCCGGCCCCGACGCTCGCCCCCGACCCCCCGACCCCGGCGACCTCGCCCTCCCCCCGACCCCGGCGACCTCGCCCTCGACCTCCCAACCTCGGCCGTCGTCGGGCCTGCCTCCTCGGCTCTGCACCCTCTGTAAGCCCCCCACCGCTCCTCCTCTCTCTGCTAGCTAGGGTTCTTCGGTTAATTGAGTTAGGTTTTAGTTAGGGTAGTAGGTTAATTAGGTTATCTATTTAGTTACGAATTTAGCTAGGTATCAAACTAGTAGGTTAATTTGGCTCAATTTAGTTTCAAATATTTTTTTAGTTTCAAATTTAGGTAGGCTGAATTTAGTTTCAAATATTTTGAAGAAAAATGACTTGTGCTATGTGGACATGTGATATTTGGATTTTTTTAGTTTCAAATTTAGGTAGGCTGAATTTTTTTAGTTGCAAATCACTCTTTCTTCCTTTTATATGCAATTTTGAAGTGGAGATGTGATATGTGGACATGTGATTTGGACATGTCATATTTGGAATTTGGACATGTCATATTTGGACATGTGATGTTTTGGACATGTCATATTTGGACATGTGATGATTATGTGCAGGGTAAATGATCCGAGTGGCCTATGTTTCGCCGGAATATTGATTCATTTCCGTTCCGGTGAATTTCAGGCGCTCGATATGTCCACTTTTTAGCAAAGGTCATGCCGAAATTTTCCGTGAATTTTGGCATGACTTGTGCTAGAAAGTAGGCATATCGAGTGCCGGGATTTGCTGGGAAATGGCATTCCGGCAAACTTAAATCTTTTTATGTCATTCTCATTTTTTTTATAGTTTTAGAATTAAACGAGGAGACTTAATCATAGGAAACATGTCGAGCAACGAAGAAACCGGGCCTTCTAACCAAGATGCAGACGAGATGGATTATGAGGGTGAACAACAGTGCCTCGACTTTTTGTCTTCTAAGCACAGTCAAGGTTTGCAGGTCGGCCTCGATGATGGTACTGACGCCGACATCGACACCGACAGCGCCGACACCGATGGCGGCGCCGAGACCGACGGGGAAGATACCGGCGGGGAAGGTACCTGCGCCGATGCCGCTACCGAAAAGAAGAAGCAGAGGATACGAAAACCTAACAAACTCGGCATCAGATGACTGGTGATCACAAAGATGGCCCCTGGCAAGTTTGAGCCATTAGAGCCGGAAGAACCTCGCAAGTGCTATGGAACCAAGTAGGATGCATCCTACGGGAATGCGCGAGTATCAACGACGATGAGTTCAGGAGTAAAGAACATTTGAGGTAGTTGCTCCTGACGAAGTTTCACAAGAGATTCAAGTTCCCCGACCGGGATGATAGCATAGAACAACCGTGGGATGATGCGAAGATGAAAAAGATTAACAATCACGCCATGGGATGTTTAGCAATGATTTGGCCTCCTGGAAAGGGAGGGTGAAACGAGCTATTGAGGCTGAGAAACCCCTGTCCAAGATTCTGGAGGAAAATCCGACACTTACGGAAGAGGAGTTCGAAAAGTTCAAGGACACTTGTGCTACCGAGGCAGCCAAGGCTAAGGTTGTGAAATTCATGATCCTTCAGCAAAGGAAGACGGGGAAGCATCGCCTCGGAAGCCGTGGCTACCTTGGCAAAAGGCCCATATGGGATAAGGAGGACGCGAAACGTGAAGCCGTGGGTCTCCCACACCCCTTCGCGAAGTTCACCAACCCCTTGGAGCGTGACTTCATCAGGGCCGCCTAGATACCTCATTGATAACACTTATTCCAAAGAAAGGTACGCCTAAAACAGTTAATGACTACCGGGCGATATCCCTTCTTAACTGTGTGCTCAAAGCATTAACCAAAATTCTAGCTGAAAGATTACAAAAATGGATTTTGAAAATTGTTCACCACAACCAGTACGGATTCATCAAATCTCGCACAATTCAGGATTGCCTGGATGCGCCTTCGAATATATACACCAATGCAAACAATCCAGGAAAGAAATCATTATTTTAAAGTTAGACTTTGAGAAAGCCTTCGACACTATGGAACATGACTTCATTGCTGGTGCATGTGGATAAAAATGCTTCTGGAGTCTGGAATATCTTCGGTTCTTTTAAACGGAGTGCCTGGGAAAGAGTTCGAATGTAAAAGAGGTGTCCGTCAAGGAGATCCAGTATCTCCTCTGTTGTTTGTTATTGCGGCAGATCTTCTACAATCCTTAATCAACAAAGCATGGGAGGAAGGACATATATAGTTACCAATTGATCAACCAGCATCGAAACAATATCCAGTTATTCAATATGCTGACGACACAATCATTGTGCTGTCGGCCGATGTTTACCAATTGCATACCATTAAAGCTATTCTTGACTCTTATGCTAAGGCAACTAGGCTAAAAATAAATTATGGAAAATCCCAGATGCCCATTAATATTGATGATGAGAAAGCACCTCAACTTGCATTGGAAATTGGTTGCCAAATTGGGAGCATGCTGTTCACGTACTTGGGTCTCCCTATGGGTACCACACGACCAACAATAAGAGAACTAATGCCCCTTGTGGACAGAATTGAAAGAAGATTAACTGGAACGGCCATCTGGCTATCTTATGGTGAGCGAGTGCAACTTATTAATTCTGCACTTTCATCTCTACTTTCATTTGCCATGTGTGTTCTCAAGCTCCCGTTGAAGCTAATTGACATATTTCATCGGGCAAGGCATCTTTGTCTTTGGAGAAAAGATCCTACTCGAGATGCTAAAACCCATTCCTTGGCAGCGTGGGTCTGCCGCCCTAAGAAAAAAGGTGGCTTAGGGGTACTAGATCTCAAAGCCCAAAACAAGGCATTATTACTCAAATACTTACACAAATACATTCACAAGGTCGATGTTCCCTGGGTCATGCTAATCTAGAACGCATATTATGATCAAGGTGTGCCTCATGCAAAACCAGCTTGTGGGTCGTTTTGGTGGAAGGATGTTTTCTTCTTAATGGATATATTCAGAGGCATCACCTTATGCATTCCTAGAGCGGGTGACACTGTGCTTTTATGGAAAGATCTCTGGCAGGGTGATACAGTCCTCTCTATTTCTCACAATCATTTATTCTCGTATGCCCATGATGAAGACTTATCATTAGCGCAATTCCACTCTAATCCAGACCCAGCTACACTGTTCCATCTACCTCTGTCTATTGAAGCGAGATCAGAGCTTGATGACATCATGCCTATCATCAATACTATGACTTTAGATCAAATGGGTGTTGATGAATGGATTTTATGTTATACAAACCCAAAAAATTCTACAGGTTCCTCTTCAGAAATGTTACAGCCCCTCGCTATATAACTTCAATACGGAAATCTAAATGCATCATGAGACACAAAGTTTTTGCTTGGCTCATGTCGATGGACAGGGTCAACACGAGAGATATGCTTCTGAGAAGGCACTTTAATATTGGAGAAGATCACTCTTGTATGATGTGCAACCTGGCTGAGCTTGAAACAAATAAACACCTTTTTTACGAGTGCCAATTTGCCAAAAGGTGCTGGGAAACAATTGGAATTCAATGGTGAACAGACAATCATGTCCAAATAATGTTTGATACGTCTCACACATCTTGGCACAAACCTGCCTTCAAGGAAATCACGATTCTTGCAGCATGGAATATCTGGAAACAAAGAAACAAAGTACTATTTGATTGTGAGGTGGCCTCACACTTGGACTGGTTGAGGATGTTTAAGAAGGATCTAGAGATCTTAACATTTAGGACGAAGGGGGATACCAATACATTTATCCAGGGATTGATTCAAACCTTGGTTCTTCACCAAAAACCCTCTGTGTAAATTGTAGCCTTCTTTTCTTTTACCTCCTTAGCCCTTTGGCTATGTACAAAATGTAAAATGTAAATGCCCCCTTATATAACAAAGCAACAGTAGGAGCCTCTCTTGCTGTTTTAATGTTAGAAAAAAACTTCATCAGGGCCCGCTACAAGTGGGACAAGGAAAAGAAGGTTTTTTTACACGGACCAGATTACGAGGAAATTGATTAGAATACTGGTAATTATTCTTTTACCACCTTACATTTAGCTTCTGATCAAGTCGACTACACATTTGTAAACAGTTCACGTTCCTTCTGCAGGAGAAGCAACACCAGCTTGCAGCCAAAAGCCCTACTTCGCCGATGAAGCCCAAGTGGGACACCCCTCTCAACCGGGCCTTGAACGAACTTAAGGGACTCCCTTTGGACTAGCGGCCGCAATATGGACGTGTGCACGGTGCCGGAGACGGCGCCACGTGGAAGGTATTTTACAACAAGGGCCCGGAGGCCAAGAAACAAAAAATGAAGTTTAGTCAGGTGGACATCGACGAGAAGGTGAAGCTTGTGTTCGAGAAAAAAGCAGCTGAGGACGCGAAAAAGCAGCCGAGGAGAAAAATGAGTTGCTATAGCAGGCAGTCGATGCAACTGTACATGCATGCAGAAATGACCTACTAACTTGATCCCGGCTATCATCAACTGGACGAAGGAAAATCCAGACAAGACGGTAGATGATTTCCTCATGCCTAGTTTCGTCGGGAGCAACTCGGTGAACAACACCACCGCACCATCACCTGCTCACGCAACTGGGCCTGCTCCCGCACCCGCACCCGCATCCGCTCATAGCAGCCCGTCCTCGGTCTCTGGCGCGCTAGGCGGGCCTTTGTCTTTGGCTGAGCTCGATGCCCTCACGGTAATTACATGTTGTACCAACATATATTTAGAATATTCCATTTTCGTTGCCTTTCGGATGTTTTACGCCACAGACATATGTTTGCAGGCCGACGAAACCCCGTGCACCGTACTCTACTTGATCAAAGGCCAGAAGGTAGACGTGGGAAAGGGGGTGATAACGAAGCCCTTGGAACTCACGTTCCACGGCCAGCCGATGCCCCGTGGGCACTTCAGGGTTTCCTTGTCGAGTGTGAAATCAGGGCACGAGGATTTGCTTCCTCCAGTACGGCTAGGGGGAGAGGAGACGGGACCCCGCCGCGGATTGGAAGCTGCAAGGGTTGGGTGCTGCTATGGCCGAAGAATCTTCTTCGTCTGGAGCCGGCCGAGAGCACACCAATAACCACACATCAACAAGCAGGTATGGACACCACCACCCCACCTACGCAATTACCAGCGCCCGTAGTGTCGGGGGAGAGCGGCAAACGACGTGATGAAGGGGGTCCAATAGTGGCTGATGTAATCGCCCCCGTAGAACAAAAAATGGATGATGAGATGGAGGAGGACCCTCTTCGGTTCCTTAATACAGGCGCCTATGACGGTGACTTAGATATGATGAGTCAGCCATATGACGACTCGGGCTATCAGCATGCTGATGAGGATATAGATGATCTGCCCAGGCAGGAACGTCCTAGCAGAGATTGCAAGAAGTCTCTCTTCATGCAATCCTCACAGGACACGCCTGAAGATGCCGCCTCAACATAGGCTGAACTAGCCGGGGGTCGTACAGTGCTTAGCCCGACAATACTGGGGCAGGGGTTAAGGAAGGGTCTGGAAGGTCAGTGTCGGTGTCAAAACCGGCGGATCTCGGGTAGGGGGTCCCGAACTATGCGTTTAGGATCAATGGTAACAGGAGACGGGGGACACAATGTTTACCCAGGTTTGGGCCCTCTCTATGGAGGTAATACCCTACTTCCTGCTTGATTGATCTTGATGAATACGAGTGTTACAAGAGTTGATCTACCACGAGATCGTAATGGCTAAACCCTAGAAGTCTAGCCTGTATGATTATGGTTATGAGTATTGGCCTCTACAGACCTAGCTCTCTGGTTTATATAGACACCAGAAGGATCTAGGGTTACATAAGGCCGGTTACAATGAAAGGAATCTTCATATTCGGTCGCCAAGATTGCCTTCCACGCCAAGGAGAGTCCCATCCGGACACGGGTAGAGTCTTCGGTCTTCATATCTTCACAGCCCATCAGTCCAGCCCATTGCGAACAGGCTGGACGCCCGAGGACCCCTGAGTCCAGGACTCCCTTAGTAGCCCCCGAACCAGACTTCAATGATGAGGTGTCCGACGCGCAGATTGTCTTCAGCATTGCAAGGCGGGTTCCTCCTCCGATGACTTCAAAGTGATGTATTCGGTCTTCCATTTAATGCCATACCCCTCGGCTTCTGTGTATCAACAACTTCAGCTTCCATGTGGCAAGCGAATGCGAGAGGTCAGGGTATTTTTGCAGATAAGACCCTGGCCATGTGAGAAAGAGCGTCTATTTAAAGAGATTGGATCTCAGATCCATTTGGCACCACGCGGAAAAAACCTCAGAGATTGCTAGGGAAAACCACTCCAACATGGCTAGCACTCCCAACTCCTCCTCCCGCCCCTGCAGCCTAGGAAAAGGTGAGTGGGAGCGGTGCTCCGTATCCCATAGTCAGCTGGAGAAGCTGCAAACACAGGGATTTCTTCCTTCTGTGGATCTGGTTCCTATTCGAGCAGGAATTACCTTTTTCAATGGCGGGGCTCAGGCTGAAAATTTCCCCAATCCATCCAGGGGAACGAGTGTGCTTTGTCCCTTATCTGCGAAGAGGTGTCGGATTTCCAATTCATCCATTCCTCCGAGGGCTTCTAGAGCATTACCACCTCTAACTACACACTTTACCCCTGCCTCCATCCTGTATATCGCGGACTACGTCGTTCTTTGTGAGCTGTTCCTGGGTTGCGAGGTCCACTTTGAACTATGGAGAAAGCTATTCTGTCTCGTCCCGCGCAACCACGAGGGATCAATATTTGAAGTGGGCGTAGCCGAAATATGGCGCATCGCCGCGACCAGATACCTGTCCGGCACACCAAAGAAGGCATCGGAAGAGTGGCCTTCCGAATGGTTCTATATTGAGGACGTGACACTTCCAGACCCAGTTCGGAGGGGTCTTCCCGAGTTCACAAGCGTTCCCTTGAAGAAACGCCACAGCTGGCGCCCTTGGAGTCTCGAGGAGGAAGATAGTGTGGAAGTTCGTCAACTCATGAGCAAGATAAGGACGCTCGCTCAGTCTGGATTATCAATAGTCGAAGTAATGGCGACTTCCATAGTGCAGGGGGTTCAGCCACTCCAATACAGTGGTCTCCCCATGTGGCACTACAATGGGGAAGATGACGCCTCCCGCTGCGGCCGGAAGGGTCCAGATACTCCCGCCGTTTTGGCCAAAATATTGGCCGAGCTGTACAAAGGGAAGGAGGAGGAATTTCTGCGTATCAAGCGCAGAGATGGATTTTCCATGTACAGTCCTCCTAGCTGGGTAAGTCCCAACTCCTCTGCTCTACTCACCCCACTCCCTAAACTACTTTCAATGAATATTAATCCATCCATTTATAACAGCACTGGCGAAAGATTTCCGAAGGGCTTCACAGTCTTGCCCAGCAGCCCGAGGGCCACAATCGGGACCTTGACCCCGGATTCGAAGAGGATCCGGATATATTCGTGGTGCTCAAGGACGGGGTGTTTTACCAGGCGAGCTATGACGGCACAGAAGTGGCCATCGCCGCCGATTATCCCGGTCCTCTCCCTGCTTCACACGTAAGTAATCAGGAGACATCTCATCCGAAAGAGTTCTCTCATTCTGCCTCACCCACCGCACCGTCCTGTGCTCAAAAGGGGAGGCGTTCGGCGCGCCATGCTGCCCCAGGGGCATCTCCAAAGAGAGCAGCCCCTCGCCGGGCAAGCCTTCGAAGAGGAAGGCAAACAAAGACACGGCCGAGCCTTCATCGAAGAGGTATGGATTTGCAAATATGTTCTTCAGCAGTTGCATCCAATTGTGACTTTTATGTTTGCCCTATATCAGGAAAAGAGTGTGTCGGACTATGTCCGGGGGTCCGGCCGGTCATACTCCCCGCAGTCGGGATCCAGATCCTACCGCAAAGACGGGGGCTGATACGGGGGTGATGCCGGGTTGTCCTCCAGCCGAGGATTCAGATGAAGTATCCGTCACCAACTCGGAAGTGGAGAGCGCCATGGATCATCGGCGCCGCAGGGCCGTTTTACGAGACCCCAGCTTTTCAGAAGAGGCGTTCAATGCCTTCAGCTCGGCTGATGCATACATCCGAGCCACTCGAGATGGCCTTGCCAGAGCCACAGACCAACATTTAAAAGATATGCGGGTAAATTTATATTATACAAAACTGGTAATCATATACCAATAGCCCCCGAGACTTGAAGCAGTGAATACAATTGATTTAAGGATCATTGTATAACCAGACGCTCACGGAGAAGAACAGCCTGTTGACTCGGGAACTAGAAAAGTGTCGGACCCAGCTAACTGCTGCTACCGCCAAACTGGAGAAATCCAAGAAGGCATCACCTGGTAATATTCCCCTCCATCGAGAAAACATGATTATATATCGGCGATGCTGACACTGTTGCTCATCTTATGACAGGATCGTCAGATCAACTGAAGGAGCAACTGAAAGCAGCCCAAACGGAAGAACAAGAAGCCAAAAGGCTGCTAGCCGCGGGTGAACGTGTGCTAACAAGAGTCAGGAATGAGAAAAACAAGCTGCAGGATGCCCACACACAGCTGGGTGAAGAACTGAAAGAAGTACGGACCCAGCTGGCTGATTCCGTGAAGGAAAATAAGAGGCTGTGCGGTGGTATATTCGGTATGTGGTCACACTTACCTCCGTGTAGTTCGGAGAGGAAAGGGACTAACAGAATTATATCTGTAGGTATGCAAGAGCTGTCGCAGATGCACGAGCAAGCTCGGCAGGCGATGCGAACTGTTGCCAAGGCCTTATGGCCATCCGCCTCCCCTCCAGGAAGGATGGAGGATCTTATAGAGCTATTCAAGGGAGCGGCGGCGCTTCCGATTATGGAAGATATCGGCCTGCCGGGAAGGTGCACGAGAAGCCTGGGCCATGGTAAAAACACGGTATACCAAGCTTGAATAAAATCATATGGCCCGGGTCGGACCTCTAGGGTCAGATGGGAAAGAGATTCTCGTAAATTTGGTGTATGACCAAGTAGAAGTAGCCGCCAGGTATTCCTATCAGGATTGTAAGTTAGAAAACCTGTTAGACGGTATAGAGGAGGAAATTTATGAGTCCAAGTGACTATGTACTTTCCTCGACATATTTGTCCCTAGCCGGATTGTAAAAACGATTGTCATGGCAGACCTTTTCGCTTCGACCTCTGGGCCCAAAGGTGCAGAGTGTTTCTGACTACCCGAGTGGCAAAATATATCGGGGCACGCGTGGAAACCAGGCGTAGGGGTCATAGTTGCTTGAACAGACAAGTTGTATCTGACTAGCTATGTGATATTACATTGTGATTGTAAGAAACATCTTCCAGAGAGAATAGTTCCGTTAAGGGTTCCTTTCCCTGGGTGTGCATGCGTTAATGTGCATGTCCGAACTGTGATTGAAAAAATCGCAGTATATGTAACTTCTGGGGGTTCACAATGGAGTGAATGCAAAAACATCTTTAATTCACCGACGTAATATTCCCTTAAGAATGCTAGCTTTCGGCTTCATCCAGTCTGAGGTACACATCCGGATGACCCGGCAGTAGCAATCGCAGAGGTGCTCCCTTTATGCCCTGGCCGGACTAACGGGAACGTAGGGCATAAGCACAGGAGCCAGGCAACCCAGCTTGGCCAAAAATTAAGTCATATCGATGCATATAATGGCGAACAAAAGGTACATATGGGAAAGAACACATATGTGATGAGCTTGATGCTCGGAAAATAATAATAGCAAGCTTCTGTCCAAGAAGCCCCCAGGTATAATGGACGTACATATTTAAAGATGTATGCGTCAGGGGTGCACGGTCTAACCGCGCGAAAGCTTTAAGTCTAAAGAGAAAAAACAAAAAGAGAGAAAAAATGATGGAAACAACAGGGGAAAGGAGACGGACAAAGAGTTCGGCGCTAGGCATAGAATCTTTGGAGTCTGGCTGTGTTCCAGGGGTTCGGCTCTAGGCGGTTATCTGACGCATCACGCAGGAGGTATGCTCCTCCGGTGAGAACTTCGTCAATGATGAAGGGACCCTCCCACTTGGGCTTGAGTTTGTCCTTTTTCTTCTCCGGCAGGCGTAGAACGAGTTCACAAACATTATAAGTCTTGGCCCGCACTTCTCTACTTTGATACCTGCGAGCCTGCTGTTGATAAAATGCGGAACGGGCTTTTGCGACATCGCGCTCCTCCTCCAGGGCATCTAAGTTGTCCTGCCGATCAAGCTCGGCCTCTCTCTCTTCGTACATGCGTACTCGAGGTGAGTCATGAATAATGTCGCAGGGTAATACTGCCTCCGCGCCGTACACCATGAAGAAAGGTGTATATCCGGTGGTCCGATTGGGCGTGGTCCGCAGCCCCCAGAGTACGGAGTCGAGCTCCTCCACCCAGTGCTTGTCTGACTCTTTCAAAGACCGCACTAGTCTAGGCTTGATGCCGCTCATAATAAGACCATTGGCTCGTTCGACTTGACCATTTGTTTGCGCATGATAGACAGAGGCGTAATCAAGCTTGATGCCCAGATTAGCGCACCAGGTTTTCACCTCATTGGCTGTAAAATTGGAGCCATTATCGGTGATGATGCTGTGTGGAACACCATAACGGTGTACAACACCGGATATGAATTATATCACCAGCCCGGACTCGGCCGTTTTAACTGGTTTGGCCTCTATCCACTTAGTGAATTTATCCACCATGACTAGCAGATACTTTTTCTTATGGCTTCCTCCTTTAAGGGGTCCGACCATATCGAGCCCCTAGACCGCGAAAGGCCAAGTGATGGGGATTGTTTGTAGGGCGGTGGGGGGCATATGGCTTTGGTTGGCGAAGAATTGGCATCCGACGCAACGTTGGACAAGGTCCTGTGCATCTGCTCGGGCGTCAGCCAATAAAAACCTGTACGGAACTGCCATAATGAGATGGGCCGATGGTGTTATTTCGGTGGTTGAGCCCCCGATGATACTGGTGTGTTCGGGATCTGGGGTTGTGTTCGGATCCGGACTGGTGTTGCCGCTCTCCCCTTGCCACACTACGGACGACTTAAAAAGCCTTTCCAGAAAGATGTTTGGTGGGACGGGGTCGCGCTTGGCGCCGATGCGAGCAAGGACGTCCGCCGCTAGATTACTTTCTCGGGCCACATGATGAAACTCGAGCCCCTCGAACCGAGCCGACAGTTTTAGGACGGCATTGCGATAAGCCGCCATCTTCGGATCTTTGACATCGAAGTCTCCATTTATTTGAGATATTGCGAGATTTGAGTCCCCACGCACTTCCAAGCGTTGTATGCCCATGGAGACAGCCATCCGAAGACCATGCAATAAGGCCTTGTATTCGGCTGCGTTATTGGAGTCTGTGTATAATATCTGGAGTACGTACTGGACGACGTCTCCAGTGGGGGATGTTAGAACGACACCCGCTCTTAGTCTTGCCAGCATTTTGGAACCATCAAAATACATAACCCAGTTGGAATATGTACCGTACTCTTTAGGGAGTTTGGCCTCTGTCCATTCAGCGACGAAGTCAGCCAGTACTTGGGATTTAATGGCTCGACGCGGTTTGTATGTTATGTCAAATGGAAGGAGCTCGATGACCCATCTGGCTATCCGGCCCATAGCATCGCGGTTGTTTATTATGTCATTGAGTGGTACTTCACAAGCCACCGTGATCGAACACTCCTGGAAGTAGTGTCGTAGCTTCCGGGATGCCATGAAGACCGCGTATGCTATTTTTTGATAATGGGGGTACCGGGATTTGCATGGTGTGAGGACAGTGGATACGTAGTATACTGGCTTCTGAAGTGGGAATTTGTGTCCGTCCTGTTCTCGTTCGACGACGAGCACGGCGCTCACCACCTGTTGTATTGCCGATATGTATAATAACATGGGTTTGCCGACGTTCGGCACGGCTAGGATTGGGTTGCTTGCTAGAAGGGCTTTTATTTCTTCCAATCCGGCCGTTGCCGCATCCGTCCACTCGAAGTGATCGGTGCGCCGTAGAAGGCGATAGAGTGGTAATGCCTTTTCTCCCAATCTGGAGATAAAGTGGCTTTAGGCTGCCACGCAACCGGCGAGTTTTTGGACATGTTTAAGGTCCGTTGGCATAGCCAATTGTGACAAAGCTCGGATTTTGGCTGGATTTGCTTCAATTCCTCTATTGGAAACGATGAAGCCCGGCAGTTTTCCAGCGGGGACGCCGAAAACATACTTTTCCGGATTGAGCGTAATGTCATATGCACGGAGGTTATCAAATGTGAGACGTAAATCGTCTATGAGTGTTTCTACGTGTCTGGTGTTGATGACGACGTCATCCACATATGCTTCAACTGTCTTGCCAATCTGTTTCTCCAGGCATGTTTGAATCATGCGTTGGTAGGTGGCGCCGGCATTTTTTAGCCCGAAGGGCATGGTGTTGAAGCAGAATGGCCCGTATGGGGTAATGAATGTTGTTGCGGCTTGATCGGACTCCTTCATTTTAATTTGATGGTATCCGGAATATGCGTCGAGGAAGCACAGTGAGTCGTGACCTGCGGTAGCATCAATGATCTGGTTGATGCGGGGGAGGGGGAAAGGATCCTTGGGGAAAGCCTTATTGAGGTCTTTGAAATTGACGCACATGCGCCATGATTTGTCCTTCTTTGGCACCATCACCAGGTTTGCCAGCCAGTCCGGGTGTTTTATTTCTCTAATGAATTCGGCCTCGATTAGCTTGGCTAGCTCCTCCCCCATAGCTTGTCGTTTGGGTTCGGAAAAGCGCCGCAGTGTTTGCTTCACCGGTTTATATCCCTTCAATATATTGAGGCTGTGTTCAGCCAACTTGCGTGGGATTCCTGGCATATCAGAAGGGTGGCAGGCGAATATATCCCAGTTCTCGTGCAAAAACTCTCGTAGCGCGGCGTCAACCGTTGGGTCTAGTTGTGCTCCAATAGATGTTGTCTTCTTGGGGTCCGTTGGATGGACTTGGAATTTGACTATTTCTTCTGCCGGTTTGAAGGAGGTGGATTTGGGTCGTTTGTCTAGGATCACATCGTCCGTGTCCACCGTGGAGTACAGTGCGGTTAATTCTTCGGCCGCGAGGGTCTCAGATAACGCCTCAAGGGCCAGGGATGCGGTTTTATTTTTGGCGCGGAGTGCTATGTCTGGATCACTGGCGAGAGTGATTATGTCGTTGGGCCCGGGCATCTTAAGCTTCATGTACCCGTAATGAGGTATAGTTTAGAAGCATGTAAATGCATCTCGCCCCAAGAGGGCGTGATATCCGTTGTTGAAAGGGGCCACTCGGAAGGTTATCTCTTCGGACCGATAATTCTCCGGCGTGCCGAATACCACGTCAAGTGTGATTTTTCCTGCACACCGCGCCTCCCGACTCGGAATGATTCCTCGGAAGGTCGTGCTGCTTTGCTCGATGTGAAGGAAATATGCCCTAGAGGCAATAATAAAGTTGTTATTTATATTTCCTTATATCATGATAAATGTTTATTATTCATGCTAGAATCGTATTAACCGGAAACTTAGTACATGTGTGAATACATAGACGTGTCACTAGTATGCCTCTACTTGACTAGCTCGTTAATCAAAGATGGTTAAGTTTCCTAGCCATAGACATGAGTTTTCATTTGATGAACGGGATCACATCATTAGAGAATGATGTGATTGACTTGACCCATTCCGTTAGCTTAGCACTTGATCGTTTAGTATGTTGCTATTGCTTTCTTCATGACTTATACATGTTCCTATGACTATGAGATTATGCAACTCCCGAATACCAGAGGAAAACTTTGTGTGTTAACAAACGTCACAACGTAAAAGCGTGATTATAAAGGTGCTCTACAGGTGTCTCCGATGGTGTTTGTTGAGTTGGCATAGATCGAGATTAGGATTTGTCACTACGATTGTTGGAGAGGTATCTCTGGGCCCTCTCGGTAATGCACATCACTACAAGCCTTGCAAGCAATGTGACTAATGAGTTAGTCACGGGATGATGCACTACGGAACGAGTAAAGAGACTTGCCGGTAACGAGATTGAACTAGGTATTGAGATACCGACGATCGAATCTCGGGCAAGTAACATACCGATGACAAAGGGAACAACGTATGTTGTTATGCGGTTTGACTGATAAAGATCTTCGTAGAATATGTGGGAACCTATATGAGCATCCAGGTTCCGCTATTGGTTATTGACCGGAAACATGTCTCGGTGACGATCATGTCTACATAGTTCTCGAACCCGTAGGGTCCGCACGCTTAACGTTCGGTGACGATCGGTATTATGAGTTTATGTGTTTTGATGTACCGAAGGTAGTTCGGAGTCCCGGATATGATCACGGACATGACGAGGAGTCTCGAAATGGTCGAGACATAAAGATTGATATATTGGACGGCTATATTCGGACACCGGAAGTGTTCCGGGTGATTTCAGAGAAAACCGGAGTGCCGGAGGGTTACCGGAATCCCCCCCGCGAGAACTAATGGGCCACATGGGCCTTAGTGGAGAGAGAGAGAGCCGGCCAGGGTAGGCCGCGCGGCCCCTCCCCCTCTGGTTTGAATTGGACTAGGGAAGGGGGGGCGGCGCCCCCTTTCCTTCTCCCTCTCCTCCTTCCTTTCCCCCTCCTAGTAGGAGTAGGAAAGGGGAGTCCTACTACTAGGAGGAGGACTCCTCCTCTCCTGGCGCGCCCCAAGGGCCGGCCGGCCTCTGATACGTCTCCAACTTATCTATAATTTTTGATTGTTCCATGCTATTATATTATCTGATTTGGATGTTTAATGGGCTTTATCATACACTTTTATATTATTTTTGGGACTAACCTATTAACCGGAGGCCCAGCCCAAATTGCTGTTTTTTGTCTATTTCAGTGTTTCGCAGAAAAGGAATATCAAACGGAGTCCAAACGGAACGAAACCTTCGGGAACGTGATTTTCGGAACAAACGTGATCCAGAGGACTTGGAGTGGACGTCAAGCAATCAACAAGGAGACCACGAGGCAGGGAGGCGCGCCTGCCCCCTGGGCGCGCCCACCACCTTCGTGGGCCCCTCGTAGCTCCACCGACCTACTTCTTCCTCCTATATATACCTACGTACCCCGAAAACATCCAGGAGCACCACGAAACCCTATTTCCACTGCCGCAACCTTTTGTACTCGTGAGATCCCATCTTGGGGCCTTTTCTGGCGCTCCGCCGGAGGGGGCATTGATCACGGAGGGCTTCTACATCAACACCATAGCCTCTCCGATGATGTGTGAGTAGTTTACCTCAGACCTTTGGGTCCATAGTTATTAGCTAGATGGTTTCTTCTCTCTCTTTGGATCTCAATACAAAGTTCTCCTCGATTCTGTTGGAGATCTATTTGATGTAATCTTCTTTTCGGTGTGTTTGTCGAGATCCGATGAATTGTGGGTTTATGATCAAGATTATCTATGAACAATATTTGAATCTCCTCTGAATTCTTTTATGTATGATTGGCTATCTTTGCAAGTCTCTTCGAATTATCAGTTTGGTTTGGCCTACTAGATTGATCTTTATTGCCATGGGAGAAGTGCTTAGCTTTGGGTTCAATCTTGCGGTGTTCGATCCCAGTGACAGGAGGGGAACCGATACGTATTGTATTGTTGCCATCGAGGATAAAAAGATGGGGTTTACATCATATTGCTTGAGTTTATCCCTCTACGTCATGTCATCTTGCTTAAAGCGTTACTCTGTTCTTATGAACTTAATACTCTAGATGCATGCTGGATAGCGGTCGATGTGTGGAGTAATAGTAGTAGATGCAGGTAGGAGTCGGTCTACTTGTCGCGGACGTGATGCCTATATACATGATCATGCCTAGATATTCTCATAACTATGCTCAATTCTATCAATTGCTCGACAGTAATTTGTTCACCCACCCTAATACTTATGCTATCTTGAAAGAAGCCACTAGTGAAACCTACGGCCCCCGGGTCTATTTTCCAGCATATAAGTTTGCAATCTACTTTATTTTGCTTTCTTTACTTTTAGTCTTTATCATAAAAATACCAAAAATATTATCTTATCATCTCTATCAGATCTCACTTTTGCAAGTGGACGTGAAGGGATTGACAACCCCTTTATCGTGTTGGTTGCAAGGTTCTTATTTGTTTGTGTAGGTACGAGGGACTTGAGCGTGGCCTCCTACTGGATTGATTCCTTGGTTCTCAAAAACTGAGGGAAATACTTACGCTACTTTGCTGCATCACCCTTTCCTCTTCAAGGGAAAACCAACGTTGTGCTCAAGAGGTAGCAAGAAGGACTTCTGGCGCCGTTGCCGGGGAGTCTACGCACAAGTTAAGACATACCAAGTACCCATCACAAACTCTTATCCCTCGCATTACATTATTTGCCATTTGCCTCTCGTTTTCCTCTCCCCCACTTCACCCTTGCCGTTTTATTCGCCCTCTCTTCCGTTCGCCTCTTTTTCGCTTGCGTCGTCGTTATGGCTTGTCCTTTATCTACTCCTTTGTCTCCTGAGAATGAAGTTCTTAATTTTAAAAAAAGGGAGGGAGAAAATCTAAAAGATGCTTGGTATAGAATTTGCAATACTCAAAATAGATCTACTAGAAAGCAATCTATTTCCGTTCTTCTCCGCAACTTTTATGTAGGCATCACTCCTTGGTATAGACATATTCTTGATACCATTACCGGAGGGAATTTCTTGGGTAGCCATACTTTTGATTCGTATAATGCTATGATATATTTATTTGGCTCACCACCTCTTTTGGTTAATGGAACTATGTTAACTTTGGAACATGTGATGCAAAGGCTTGAAATTATTGAAAATAAAGTTGCCACTACGGAATTGATTGAGAATTTGTATAAAAAGATCCACAATCAAATTACCCAATATGGATCTAAGGTAGGAGTTACTTTGAAAAGTTTTAAAGAAAAGGAACCCATGGTTAATGAAAAAATAGACCAAGATTCCTCTAGAATCGATAAACTTGAGGGGATTATTACTAATCTAGGGTCCGCTTTTTTCCGTAAGTAATATTCCAAATTCTCCCACTACGAAAACTGCCAAATTTATGTATGTTCCTAAAAATAAGGGTGAATATTCTAGTAAGAATACTGCAGAGCTCAAATCAATAAGTGTTCACCCCAACTTTTTTGCTATCATTAAGGAACCTTTTGCTACAAATGAATTCCTTGATTTCTTGCCTAGGAGTTTGATTATTAATAAAAAGAAGGAAATTCCTAAGGGATACAAATGTTCTATTGAAGAATTGCCCACCAAAGATGGGAATACTTAGATCTATCCCTGTTTTTATGCCTAGCTAGGGGCGTTAAACGATAGCGCTTGTTGGGAGGCAACCCAATTTTATTTTTGTTTCTTTCTTTTTGGTTCTGTTTAGGAATAAATAATTCATCTAGCCTCTGGTTATATTCGTTTTTGTGTTTTAATTAGTGTTTGTGCCAAGTAAAACCGTTAGGAAAACCTATGGTAATAGTTATTTGACCTTGCTGTAAAAATCAGAAACTTTGCGCGCACGAGATTAGTTTTCATAATTCATAGAAACGTGATTTTCAGGTGATTCTTTTTGCAGTAGATCAATAAACAAATTATCTAGGACTTCCTAATTTGGTAGAATTTTTAGGTTCCAGAAGTTTGCGTTAGATATAGATTACTACAGACTGTTCTGTTTTTGACAGATTCTGTTTTTCGTGTGTTGTTTGCTTATTTTGATGAATCTATGGCTAGTAAAAGAGCTTATAAACCATAGAGAAGTCGGAACACAGTAGGTTTAACACCAATATAAATAAAGAATGAGTTCAATACAGTACCTTAAAGTGGTGGTTTGTTTTATTTCGCTAACGGAGCTTATGAGATTTTCTGTTGAGTTTTGTGTTGTGAAGTTTTCAAGTTTTGGGTAAAGATTTGATGGATTATGGAACAAAGAGTGGCAAGAGCCTAATCTTGGGGATGCCCAAGGCACCCCAAGGTAAAATTCAAGGACAACCAAAAGCCTAAGCTTGGGGATGCCCCGGAAGGCATCCCCTCTTTCGTCGTCGTCTATCGGTAACTTTACTTGGAGCTATATTTTTATTCACCACATGATATGTGTTTTGCTTGGAGCGTCTTGTATGATTTGAGTCTTTGCTTTTTAGTTTACCACAATCATCCTTTCTTTACACACCTTTTGAGAGAGACACACATGATTCGGAATTTATTAGAATACTCTATGTGCTTCACTTATATCTTTTGAGCTAGATAATTTTGCTCTAGTACTTCACTTATATCTTTTAGAGCACAGTGGTGGTTTTATTTTATAGAAATTATTGATCTCTCATGCTTCACTTAAATTATTTTGAGAGTCTTCTAGAACAGCATGGTATTTTGCTTTGGTTGAATTTAGTCCTAATATAATAGGCATCCAAGATAGGTATAATAAAAACTATCATAGAAAGTGCATTGAATACTATGAGAAGTTTGATACTTGATGATTGTTTTGAGATATGGAGATAGTGATATTAAATTTGTGATATTTGAGTAATTGTGAAATTAAGAAATACTTGTGTTGAAGTTTGCAAGTCCCGTAGCATGCACGTATGGTAACCGTTGTGTAACAAATTTGAAACATGAAGTGTTCTTTGAGTGTCATCCTTTGTGTGGAGGTCGGGGGCGCGCGATGGTTAACTCCTACCAACCTCCCCCCTAGGAGCATGCGTGTAGTGCTTGGTTTTGATGACTTGTAGATTTTTGCAATAAGTATGTGAGTTCTCTATGACTAATGTTGAGTCCATGGATTATACGCACTCTCACCCTTCCATCATTGCTAGCCTCTTCGGTACCGTGCATTGACCTTTCTCACCTTGAGAGTTGGTGCAAACTTCGCCGGTGCATCCAAACCCCGTGATATGATACACTCTATCACACATAAACCTCCTTATATCTTCCTCAAAACAGCCACCATACCTACCTATCATGGCATTTCCATAGCCATTCCGAGATATATTGCCATGCAACTTTCCACCATTCTGTTTATTATGACACGCTTCATCATTGTCATATTGCCATGCATGATCATGTAGTTGACATCGTATTTGTGGCAAGCCACCATGCATATTATTTCATACATGTCACTCTTGGTTCATTGCCCATCCCGGTACACCGCCGGAGGCATTCATTTAGAGTCATATTTTGTTCTAGTATCGAGTTGTAATCATTGAGTTGTAAATGAATAGAAGTGTGATGATCATCATTCATAGAGCATTGTCCCAAAAAAAGAGGAAAAAAAGAGAAAGGCAAAAAAAGGAAAGGCCCAAAAAAAGAGAAAAGAAATAAAAAGGGGACAATGCTACTATCTTTTTTTCTGCACTTGTGCTTCAAAGTAGCACCATGATCTTTATGATAGAGAGTCTCTTGTTTTGTCACTTTGATATACTAGTGGGAATTTTTCATTATAGAACTTGGCTTGTATATTCCAACAATGGGCTTCCTCAAATGCCCTAGGTCTTCGTGAGCAAGCAAGTTGGATGCACACCCACTTAGTTTCATTTGGTGAGCTTTCATACATTTATAGCTCTAGTGCATCCGTTGCATGGCAATCCCTACTCCTTGCGTTGACATCAATTGATGGGCATCTCCATAGCCCGTTGATTAGCCGTGTCAACATGAGACTTTCTCCTTTTTTGTCTTCTCCATGCAACCCCCATCATCATATTCTATTCCACCCATAGTGCTATGTCCATGGCTCACGCTCATGTATTGAAAGTTGAAAAAGTTTGAAAATTCTTAAGTATGAAACAATTGCTTGGCTGAAACCGAGGTTGTGCATGATTTGAATATTTTGTGTGACGAAGATGGGACATAGCCAAACTATATGATTTTGTAGGGATGAACTTACTTTGTCCATGTTATTTTGAAAATACATAATTGCTTAGTTAGTATGCTTGAAGTATTATTATTTTTATGTCAATATTAAACTTCTATCTTGAATCTTTCGGATCTGAACATTCATGCCACAATAAAGAAAGTTACATTGAGAAATATGCTAGGTAGCATTCCACATAAAAAATTCTGTTTTTATCATTTACCTACTAGAGGACGAGCAGGAATTAAGCTTGGGGATGCTTGATACGTCTCCAACGTATCTATAATTTTTGATTGTTCCATGCTATTATATTATCTGATTTGGATGTTTAATGGGCTTTATCATACACTTTTATATTATTATTGGGACTAACCTATTAACCGGAGGCCCGACCCAAATTGCTGTTTTTTTGTCTATTTCAGTGTTTCGCAGAAAAGGAATATCAAACGGAGTCCAAACGGAACGAAACCTCCGGGAACGTGATTTTTGGAACAAACGTGATCTAGAGGACTTGGCGTGGACGTCAAGCAATCAACGAGGAGGCCACAAGGCAGGGAGGCGCGCCCCCACCCTCGTGGGCCCCTCGTAGCTCCAATGACCTACTTCTTCCTCCTATATATACCTACGTACCCCAAAAACATCCAGGAGCACCACGAAACCCTATTTCCACTGCCGCAACCTTCTATACCCGTGCGATCCCATCTTGGGGCCTTTTTCGGCGCTCCCCCGGAGGAGGCATTGATCACGGAGGGCTTCCACATCAACACCATAGCCTCTCCGATGATGTGTGAGTAGTTTACCTCAGACCTTCGGGTCCATAGTTATTAGCTAGATGGCTTCTTCTCTCTCTTTGGATCTCAATACAAAGTTCTCCTCGATTCTCTTGGAGATCTATTCGATGTAATCTTCTTTTGCGGTGTGTGTGTCGAGATCCGATGAATTGTGGGTTTATGATCAAGATTATCTATGAATAATATTTGAATCTCCTCTGAATTCTTTTATGTATGATTGGTAATCTTTGCAAGTCTCTTCGAATTATCAGTTTGGTTTGGCCTACTAGATTGATCTTTCTTGCAATGGGAGAAGTGCTTAGCTTTGGGTTCAATCTTGTGGTGTTCGATCCCAGTGACAGAAGGGGAACCGATACGTATTGTATTGTTGCCATCGAGGATAAAAAGATGGGGTTTATATCATATTGCTTGAGTTTATCCCTCTACATCATGTCATCTTGCTTAAAGCGTTACTCTATTCTTATGAACTTAATACTCTAGATGCATGCTGGCTAGCGGTCGATGTGTGGAGTAATAGTAGTAGATGCAGGCAGGAGTCGGTCTACTTGTCGCGGACGTGATGCCTATATACATGATCATGCCTAGATATTCTCATAACTATGCTCAATTCTATCAATTGCTCGACAGTAATTTGTTCACCCACCGTAATACTTATGCTATCTTGAGAGTAGCCACTAGTGAAACCTATGGCCCCCGGGTCTATTTTACATCATATAAGTTTCCAATCTACTTTATTTTGCTTTCTTTACTTTTAGTCTTTATCATAAAAATACCAAAAATATTATCTTATCATCTCTATCAGATCTCACTTTTGCAAGTGGCCGTGAAGGGATTGACAACCCCTTTATCGCGTTGGTTGCAAGGTTCTTATTTGTTTGTGTAGGTACGAGGGACTTGAGCGTGGCCTCCTACTGGATTGATACCTTGGTTCTCAAAACCTGAGGGAAATACTTACGCTACTTTTCTGCATCACCCTTTCCTCTTCAAGGGAAAACCAACGCTGTGTTCAAGAGGTAGCAGCCTCCCCCTTGCTCCTTTATATACGGGGGCAGGGGGCACCCTAGGACACACAAGTTGATTGTTCCAAGTCGTGTGCGGTGCACCCTAGGTCATATCGTAGCGGTGCTTAGGCGAAGCCCTGCGTCGGTAGCATCATCATCTGTACCTGCTCCTTTATTGGAAAGTAGTTCATCACAGAAATTTGTTCCTGTGACTCCTACACCAATTAGTGAGGAAGCTAATGATGATGATCACGTAACTTCAGATCAAGTTACTACCGAACCTCGTAGGTAAACCAGAGTGAGATCCACACCAGAGTGGTATGGTAATCATGTTCTGGAGGTCATGTTACTTGACCATGACGAACCTACGAACTATGAGGAAGCGATGATGAGCCCAAATTCCGCGAAACGGCTTGAGGCCATGAAATCTGAGATGAGATCCATGTATGAGAACAAAGTATGGACTTTGATTGACTTGCCCGATGATCGCCGAGCCATTGAGATTAAATGGATCTTCAAGAGGAAGACGGACGCTGATAGTAGTGTTACTATCTACAAAGCTAGAATTGTCGCAAAAAGGTTTTCGACAAGTTCAAGGTGTTGACTACGATGAGAGTTTCTCACTCGTATCTATGCTTAAGTCCGAATCATGTTAGCAATTGCCGCATTTTATGAAATCTGGCAAATGGATAAACAAAACTGCATTCCTTAATGGATTTATTAAAGAAGAGTTGTATATGATGCAACCATAAGGTTTTGTCAATCCTAAAGGTGCTAACAAAATATGCAAGCTCTAGCGATCTATCTATGGACTGGTGCAAGCATCTCGGAGTTGGGATATATGCTTTGATAAGTTGATCAAAGGATATAGTTTTATACAGACTTGCAGTGAAGCCTGTATTTACAAGAAAGTGAGTGGGAGCACTACATCATTTCTGATAAGTATACGTGAATGACATATTGTTGATCGGAAATAATGTAGAATTATTCTGCAAAGCATAAAGGAGTGTTTGAAAGGAGTTTTTCAAAGAAAGACCTCGGTGAAGCTGCTTACATATTGAGCATCAAGATCTATAGAGATAGATCAAGACGCTTGATAAGTTTTTTCAATGAGTACATACCTTAACAAGATTTTTAAGTAGTTCAAAATGGAACAGTCAAAGAAAGAGTTCTTGCCTGTGTTACAAGGTGCGAAATTGAGTAAGACTCAAAGCCCGACCACGGCAGAAGATAGAAAGAGAATGAAAGTCATTCCCTATGCCATAGGTTCTACAAAGTATGCCATGCTGTGTACCAGATCTATTGTATACCCTACCATTGAGTTTGGTAAGGGAGTACAATAGTGATATAGGAGTAGATCACTGGACAGCGGTCAAAATTATCCTTAGTGGAATAAGGATATGTTTCTCGATTATGGAGGTGAAAAAAAAAGGTTCGTCGTAAAGGGTTACGTCGATGCAAGTTTTTTACACTGATCCAGATGACTCTAAGTCTCAATCTGGATACATATTGAAAGTGGGAGCTATTAGCTAGAGTAGCTCCATGCAGAGGATTGTAGACATAGAATTTGCAAAATACTTACGGATCTGAATGTGACAGA
Source organism: Aegilops tauschii subsp. strangulata (assembly GCF_002575655.3). Classification (NCBI taxonomy): domain Eukaryota; kingdom Viridiplantae; phylum Streptophyta; class Magnoliopsida; order Poales; family Poaceae; genus Aegilops; species Aegilops tauschii. Next base: position 76,841,255 of record NC_053041.3, read on the forward strand.
CCCGTTGACTAAAATTATCTCACAAGCAAAACATGATCACACCTTAGTACTCTTTGGGTGTTAATCACATAGCGATGTGAACTAGATTACTGACTCTAGTAAACCCTTTGGGTGTTGGTCACATATGGATGTGAACTATAGGTGTTAACCACATAAAGATGTGAACTATTGATGTTAAATCACATGGCGATGTGAACTAGATTATTGACTCTAGTGCAAGTGGGAGACTGAAGGAAATATGCCCTAGAGGCAATAATAAAGTTATTATTTATTTCCTTATATCATGATAAATGTTTATTATTCATGCTAGAATTGTATTAACCGAAAACATGATACATGTGTGAATACATATACAAACATAGTGTCACTAGTATGCCTCTACTTGACTAGCTCGTTGATCAAAGATTGTTATGTTTCCTAGCCATAGACATGAGTTGTCATTTGACTAACGGGATCATATCATTAGGAGAATGATGTGATTGACTTGACCCATTCCGTTAGCTTAGCACACGATCGTTTAGTATTCTGCTATTGCTTTCTTCATGACTTATACATGTTCCTATGACTATGAGATTATGCAACTCCCGTTTACCGGAGGAACACTTTGTGTGCTACCAAACGTCACAACGTAACTGAGTGATTATAAAGGTGCTCTACAGGTGTCTCCGAAGGTACTTGTTGGGTTGGCGTATTTCGAGATTAGGATTTGTCACTCCGATTGTCGGAGAGGTATCTCTGGGCCCACTCGGTAATGCACATCACTATAAGCCTTGCAAGCATTGCAACTAATGAGTTAGTTGCGGGATGATGTATTACAGAACGAGTAAAGAGACTTGCCGGTAACGAGATTGAACTAGGTATTGAGATACCGACGATCGAATCTCGGGCAAGTAACATACCGATGACAAAGGGAACAACGTATGTTGTTATGCGGTTTGAGCGATAAAGATCTTCGTAGAATATGTGGGAGCCCATATGAGCATCCAGGTTCCGCTATTGGTTATTGACCGGAGACGTGTCTCGGTCATGTCTACATTGTTCTCGAACCCGTAGGGTCCGCACGCTTAAAGTTCGATGGCGGTTATATTATGAGTTTATGTGTTTTGATGTACCGAAGGTAGTTCGGTGTCCCGGATGAGATCGGATACATGACGAGGAGTCTCAAAATGGTCGAGACGTAATGATCGATATATTGGACGACTATATTCGGACATCGGAAAGGTTCCGAGTGATTCGGGTATTTTTCGGAGTACCGGAGAGTTACGGGAATTCGCCGGGGAGTATATGGGCTTTGCTTTAGGGGAAAGAGAGAGGAGAGGCTGGACGCCCCCCCCAAGGCCTAGTCCGAATTGGACTAGGGGGAGGGGCTGCGCCCCCTCCTTCCTTCTCTTCTCTCTCCGCTTTCCTTGACTCCTACTCCTACTACTTGGAAGGGGGGGAATCCTACTCCCGGTTGGAGTAGGACTCCCCTAGGGCGCGCCATAGAGAGGGCCGGCCCTCCCCCTCCTCCACTCCTTTATATACGGGGAGGGGGGCACCCCTTGGAGACACAACAATTGATCCCTTGGATCTCTTAGCCGTGTGCGGTGCCCCCCTCCACCATAATCCACCTCGGTCATATCGTTGCGGTGCTTAGGCGAAGCCCTGCGTCGGTAGAACATCATCATCATCACCATGCCGTCGTGCTGACGAAACTCTCCCTCAACACTCGGCTGGATCGGAGTTCGAGGGACGTCATCGGGCTGAACGTGTGCCGAACTCGGAGGTGCCGTGCGTTCGGTACTTGATCGGTCGGATCGTGAAGACGTGCGACTACATCAACCGCATTGTGCTAACGCTTCCGCTTTCGGTCTACGAGGGTACGTAGAAAACACTCTCCCCTCTCGTTGCTATGCATCACCATGATCTTGCGTGTGCGTAGGAATTTTTTTGAAATTACTACGTTCCCCAACAGCCTCTTCGAGGAGGTGACCTTGGACTTCGTGGCGGCCCTAGCAGAGGGCGAGGCCTCCTTCACCGGGTGGCCGTTGGCGTCGTCATCATCAGGCAAGGCTCGAAGGAGATCGGCCTTGCGCGGGGGGGAGGTCTCTCCGGTCTCCTCTGAGGTCGCTTCCAAGTCCTCCTCCTCCCCGCCAGAGTCATCGGAGGACAGCACCATCAGAGCTGTCGCCATCGGGGCCTCGGAGGGCGCCGGTGGCACAAGCCCGCGCCCATCGAAGACAGGCCAAGCGGCGGCAACCTTCGCCCCGTCTGTGCGGCGATACAGTGGGACAAGGATGTCCGGCGGATACCCCTGGTTGTCCCCAACCAGGAGCCGGAAAGCCGCAGTTAGGTCCTCCTCTGACAAGACATCCGGGCGCAGGCAAAGATTATCCTCCTCGTCTCCGAGCTTCCACAAGGGCCGTGAGCGCACCTGGAGTGGGGCCATGCGCTGCGCCAAGAATTCCTTGACGATCATGGCCCCCGTCTGCCTCGCCGCCCTTGGGTCGTCAGGCTTCAGGTCGGTGGTCATCTTCTCCAACACCTTCTCCGCCCACGGATCGCTGAGCCTAGCACGGAGCCACCCGTCGTGAGGCATGGGCATCTCCATCGGCAGCGCCAGCCAAGGATGAGAGCACTTGGCGTCCATCAGGACCCACTTGCTCCTGAAGCCCTCGGCCTTCTTCCCGGTCATCGAAGGGAAGATGGCGCGGATCTGAAGTCCTTGGGAGAGAGAGGCGAGAAAAGGGATCTGGAGCAAGACGAAGGCAAGAAATGAAGGCACCGCAGCACGCACCTGCCTTTTGTCAGGGGCAATTGCCGAGGCAACATGGGGAAGCGGAGATGCCCACGTCCAATCAGTCGCCACGCGTCAATTAAGGCCGCAGGCTATTGGGCCTGCGGCGCTCCGCACTTGCCCTTTGGCTTCACCTCGAAGCCAAGTCCGAGCGCGCCTTGGGCCCGGGGGCTACTGTCGGCGTTCTGGGAACGGGGGTCCCCAGACTTGCCTGCCTGCGGCCCAGGGCGTGGCTCGCCCAGCGGCCTGGTATGGCCCATCTTCATCAGCAAACACTCATGACCCTCGCGAGGGGCCGAGCCTCGCGAGGCGGACAACACAAGACCTCCTCAGGGGCAGCCTCGCTAGGCTGGCTCGTGAGGAGCGGAGATATCTATGTAAGGGGCACCTCGTGAGGAGCGCGTGACGTGAGCCTTGACGACCAAGGCCAGGCAGGCGCCAGCGGGCGCAGAGTACTAGTTTCCTCTTTGGTGCTAAAGAGGCAAGCTCAGGCGAGGAGTCCCGAGGCGTCAGGCAAAGGTTTCCATATCGGTGCAACAAGACCAAGACCAGCAGGACGGCAGGACGGAGCTCATCGTGGAGCCCAGGATGACGTCACCACCAGAGCCTTTGGCAGGCGAAGACTACTTTTGTCAGGATAGCTTGTACTAGCTGTCCCCCTTCAAACTTGGCCGTTGTGGGACTCCTTCCCGCCTAATATTTGGGAATAGGACCAGGGCCTCTATAAATAGGACTAGCCACCATCATAGCCGGGGACGGATCATTCGGACCACCCTAGCACCTACCAGCTAGCCGAGCCCAAGAACACCTCTCCTCCTGAGACTATTCTTCCCGTTGTACTTGTTCATCCCCAGCCTACAAGGCAATCCACCACACCACACTCGAGTAGGGTATTACACCACAACGGTGGCCCGAACCAGTATAAACCCTCGTGTCATGTGTTCTTCGAGTTCGTCGAGTTAGGCCGTGGATCGTTGAGCGAGCGAGCTAGTGAGGGAGAGAGATCTTCGTGCGCACCCCAGTGTTCGAACCTCAAGGGTTTGCCGGAACCTGTAATCCGACAGCTTCAGTTTATACACAATAAAAGCAAAAATAAGAAGTGTGTGTTGATGGTTCATATGCAGTTTCTTTCAAAAGAAATATACCTTCTTACCTCGAATGACAACCGTTGGTTCACACCTTGGATCACCATGTATTTTTCCCTGAAGGAAAAGACCAGTTGGTGAAAGAGTTCCAGATTCGTCAGTCTTTCATGATGGCAGCAATCTCACCAGGCTTGAACTGCAGAATCCAGTAGCATAAAACAAGGGAAAATCTCAGGCAGAGCAAGGATAATAAATAGTAATAATAAACACATCATGCACATAAAATTTTGAACTTATGGCACTCTCGAGGCACAGTACATTAGGATTTGATAGTAAAATTGACTACCTTCTTAAACAACAAGATAGTTGTACCAGCACCATGCAATGATACGATACGGCATGATATAACAACCAGTCAGTGCAACCAGTCCAAGTGAACTTGAGGTTACCTGAGGCACAAGTATGCAGGAGTACAACGCCACACACTGCTGCACGTCCTCTCCAGGTAAACCACGCCGATGTCGTAGTTCTTCCATACGCCGGCGGTGAGTAAGGATGTGTGCCCGGTGTGCAGGTGGGCGATAATTACTTTTGATGGTTCAGTACATACCATATGGTCAATAAACAATGCAAAGAAATTACATTTATATTATTAGTTTACAAAAAAAGCATTGTCTTCATCTTCATGATTATACAAACACAAACATATAGATTGGTGCAAATTAAATCCAAACAAGAGAATCAGTGTGTCATGCCTAATTTACAGTACATATTTGTGAGGGTAAACAAGAACTTGTCTCCCCTAATTAATTCTAACTCAAGCTCTTTTTATGACTTCTCAGGTGCAAAATTGGGAAAACATTTTATGATTGTTTCTACACCAATGTAATAGCTTTGAAGATTTCCTACACCAAGCTTGGTCCCATGGAATTCCATACAGACTGTTTAGATGAAGCAAGAGCAACCATGTCCCGTAAAATAAAGATATATCAGCTTCACAAAGGTACTCCTGAATATATGTGAATTAAACATGCACATCTCTCTATGGTTCTACCTTATACATCTTCTAGATATTAGTTTTCTTGATATCAATTCTTTCACACAGAGTTACAAATAAGGAGGCTTCCTTCAACTGCTAGTAGATGTCTCCTTCAAAGCTATTTATATCGCCCTTTCAAAATATGGATGGACTTTGAAGGTGACTATATATCTGACAAAGCAGTGCTATTTACAGGCCATACTGACAGCGTATTCAATAGTTTTCCAAGTTATATAGAAAAGGTGGGCGCCAAAAAACATAATTTCAAAATTGCAAGTTATTTGTATGACATAAAACAGAAGGAGATACCACTCAAGTCACATGAACTTTGGATAACATTGCAGTTAAGCAATGATAACTTGCAATGGATTAGTAACCTCGAAATGTTAGAACTGAATCTTAAACACGTGTAACAAAAATGCCATCGTACTCAAGAATTTAAAGAGAAAGAAATGTTTGCACTTACATTCCTCTGCTTATGTGTTGTGTTGTTTTGTTAGTCCACCGCAGATGGAATACATTTGGTGTTTCGACATATTTCCTGGTAATATGGACAAAAGAAAGATATTACAAATACCAATCATATGCCAGTCAAATGCTGAACAATTACAACTATGAAATACAAAAATATCAGAAGTGATGGAAGATGGTTTCAAAAACACCAATGACATGCACTCTTGGATACCACCAAGACATTGGAATGCATATTCAATTCACATAATCCGTTCTTCTGCTTCCATAATTGAGTTGTTGGCACAGGGCCGATGGAGCCTTGACTCTCCTAGTGGTTTCTGCATGTACAATATACACAACATAGCTGGCTAAATGAGTTGATAGATCGGATCCCGACAAGACTGGCACATACTTAACATTGGCCGCCCCTGCCTTGATTCAATCACATGCTGGCAAGGTTGCACACATAGAGGAAGACTCGATGGATTCTTGCCAGCTAGAAACGAACACAAGCAAGCACGCAGGTGATGCTGATTTGTTCACCAAAGATGTGTGCCGCCTGACGCAGCGGCGAGAGGAGACATAGAAACAAGATGTAATCTGAAAGGCAAGCGAAGAACCATCGGTGAAGAGATCGCCCGGCTACTCGCAACCGGCTTCATCATGGAAGTGTTTCACCCCGAGTGGCTAGCCAACCCAGTCCTTGTCCTGAAGAAAAATGACACCTAGCGCATGTGTATCGACTACACCAGCCTCAACAAGGCGTGCCCCAAGGATCCGTTCGCCCTGCCAGGAAAGATCAAGTGATCGATTCCACGGTTGGCTGCGAGCCGCTGTCCTTTCTGAACGCTTACTCCAGCTACCACCAAATCAAGCTGGACCCGGACGATGCCCTCAAGACATCCTTCATCACGCCGTTCGGATCGTACTACAACATCACAATGTCGTTCGGCTTGAAGAATGTAGGCGCCACGTTCCAGCGCTGCATGCAGAAGTGCCTGCTGCAGCAACTCGGCCACAACATCCATGTCTACATTGATGACATCGTGGTGAAGACCAAGCAGCACCTCACTCTCCTAGCTGACCTCAAGGAAACTATCACCAATCTACGCCGGTACCAGATCAAGCTCATCCCAAAGAAATGCGTACTTGGCGTGCCAGCTGGCCAGCTACTCGGTTTCCTCATCCCGAAGCGCGGCATTGAGGCAAACCCGGAGAAAATCAAGGCCATCGAGCGCATGCGCAAGCTGACCCGGCTGCGGGATGTCCAGAAGTTCATCGGCCGCTTGGCCTCTCTCAGCCGGTTTCTCAGCCGCCTGGGCGAGAGGCCCTTGCCCCTGTATCAGCCGATGAAGAAGACGTCGTCGTTTGAGTGGAATGACCAGGCGGACGAGGCTTTCCGCAACCTCAAGCGCATGCTCTCCACCGCGCCCGTTCTGGCCGCGCCGGCTGACAAGGAGGCGCTCCTGCTCTACAATGCCGGCACCTCGTGGGCGGTCAGCACGACGCTGGTCGTCGAGCGGACGGAAGAGGGCAAGATCCAGTCAGTTCAGCGTCTGGTGTACTATCTAAGTGAGGTGCTCTCTGCCTTCAAGCAGAACTACCCCTACTACCAGAAGATGTGTTACGGCGTGTACCTCACCGCCAAGAAGCTAAAGAAGTATTTCCAAGAGCACGCAATCACCCTGGTGAGCACGGCCCCCATCAACGAGATCATGGGCTGCTGGGATGCCTCCGGCCAGGTAGCCAAGTGGGCCATCGAGTCCCAGGCGCTGGCCGACTTCCTCGTTGACTGGATAGAGACCCAGTACCTGCCTCTGCCGCCCGATTTGATGCACTAGCACATGCACTGCGACGGCTCCAAGATGCACTCCGGCCTGGGAGCCGGCATTGTGATGTCCTCCCCCAAGGGCGACTGGCGCCGATACGCGTTGCAAATACACTTCGCCGCCTCCAACAACGTTGCCGAGTACGAAGCGCTTGTGCACGGCCTCCGGCTGGCCAAAGAGATTGGCATCCGACGCATCCTCTACTATCGCGACTCGGATTTGGTGGTGCAGCAAGCATCCGGCGAGTGGGACGCCCGCGAGGCCAACATGGCCAGCTACCGCTTCCTGGTCCAGCAGCTCGCCGACGGGTTCGACGGATGCGAGTTCCTCCACGTCCCCCGCACGGACAACGAGGTCGCCGACACGCTGGCCAAGATAGGCTCTACCCGGCATGCGATCCCACCCGGCATCTCTCTCGAGCACCTGCGAAAGCTGTCCATCAAGCCGTCTCCAGACTCTTAGTCCATCTTCGTCCCAGACGACCCCGCTGCACCCCCGCCCGACCCTAGAGACACCGGCCCAAGCGCGGGGACTGCCGCCCCGGCCTCGCCAGCCCCCATGCCCAGCCCAGCCCCGGGGGTTGCCGGCTCCGGCCCGGAGTCAGCAGCCCCCGGGCCGGAGCCTGTCGGCTCAGGCCCGGGGACTGCCGCCCCGAATCCCGTCCAAGTGGTCGTCTTCACAGTGGTGACGACACCATCATGGTCGTCTTCTTGCCTTCCTAGAGAGCTGAGTGCTCCCCATGGACGAAACCGAGGCCCGGCAAGTGCAACGCAGGGCATCTACCTAAAACATCATCAACCACAAGCTCGTCAAGCGCAGCGCAACATGTATGTTTCAGCGCTGCGTCGAGCAGGACAAGGGGATAGAGATTCTCCTCGACATCACCAGGGCGAGTGCGGGCACCACGCCACCTTGAGGTCCTTGGAGACCAAGGCTTTCCGCCACGGCTTCTACTGGCCCACGGCACTAAAGGATGCCGAGTCACTGGTCCTCAAGTGTGAGGGCTGCCAACGCTTCAGCAAGTGCAGCCACCAGCCGGCTATGGCCCTCCATGTTTGGTTCTACGGTAGGGTGCGTCGACTACAAATTAAAATTTTCCTGCGCGCAGAACAACCAGGAACATGCTACGGGAGATTGATCACAGATCGTTACCACTAGACGCGCAGTGTCGTGCAGCGGAAGAAGAGTTGGGGCAGCGCGTCTCCGTGGATCGTCTCCTCCTTGTCCGATCTCCCTCGAACAGCCAGTTGTTGGTTCCCACGTACTGGTTCGCCGGAGTGGCGCAAGTGCACCGCCTCTAACGGTATCCACGCGTGTAGGAGGAACACCGTGCGGTGGACTACTAGGTCCGATCACACAGTCGACGGCGAGTGGAGGTGGCTATTCGCAACACATGCAAACCCTAGTGACAACTCCGAAGCGATCAACCAGATAAGTGTGCCGCACCTCCACTATATGAAGGCATCCGTCGCGGGCTCAACACTTCGGCCTCGCACGGATCCTAAAGCCCATAAGTCTACTCGGTCGCAATCCGAATACAGTTCGGATCACATCCGAGCAGTGTCCTCTGATCCGTCCTCGTAGGTTCCTTCCATTAAGCGTGTGACCCGTTAGGTTCAAGCCGGCTTGGTCGCAGTTTGGATCACCTCTGAACTGCACGGTTGGTAGCGGCCTCTAGCAAGGCATGCCGACCACCAAGCAGACAATGAAGCCGGTTGGCGAACCTGTCACTAGTACAACAAGCTGCTAAGCAAACGGTTTTTAACCCCTTTCCGCGACGGCCTTTGGAACCGTTGCCAAGTGAGTGTGGGCGATAGGGGGGTCCTTCCCACACGACCCAGAAACCGTCGGGGATATGCCCTCCTGGCACACACGCTCGGCAAAATGAGGTCGTGTGCGACCGGCGAGCACTCAAATACAGAAATACGTACAGTAGTGCTCAAAAAAATACAATTATACAAGCGAAATCATTTCCGGTCATAAGTACATCCCACACAGTCAGCCAGTGCTAAACGTTTTCGTTCGTATATACATCCCACACACTCGCTCCAAGAAAAATGTTTCTGTTCGCAAGTACATCACAAACAATTTTCCCGGTTAAATCGTTTGTGATAGCGTTTCCATTGCACACGGTATTAACAATTTTATCGTTTGCGTTATTGAATTCATCACACACGATGCCTAGAAAAAACTGTGTGTCAAGGGTTGTCCATCACACACAGTTTTTATGTGGTAAACGTTTGCGCCAGGTGGCCTAACGCAAACAGTTTTCAAGAGGATGTCGTGTGTGATTGTTCATTGGGCCAATTCCATTTTTTCCCCTAACTTTGTCCCGAGCTCATCTTTACCCCTAAAAAAATCAGTGCTCAACTATGCCCCTCTTCCGTTAGATGGCATTATGAAAATACCCCTCCACATTGTTTCCGTCGGGTCAAAGGCCTTTGACCATCTCCGAACCGTTTTCTGTACATTTTCACCCTCAGTCTGTTTGTCACTTAAGGGTGGGACCTGTAACTTGTTTAGAAAAAGCAATCATGTCCCTACAACTTTTAAAACAAAAGCAATCAGGTCCTTGTATTATTTTAGTCAAAGCAATCGGGTCCTTGCAATTTTTTGGAAAAAATCAATCGGGTCCTTGTGGCCAAGGCGGTGCCGGCCATGGTGGTGGCTGGCCGCTCACGGGAGTGAGCAGCAGTGGCGACGGGAACGAGCAGCAGCCGCGCCGGCTGCGCTTGGGCGCGAGTACCGGAGCCAGCCGCGAGCAGTAGCAGCCGCGCCGGCTGCGCATGGGTGAGAGCGGCGGCGTGGGCGCGAGCAGCGGAGCCGGCCGCGAGCAGTAGCAGCCGCGCCGGTCGTGCGTGGGCGTGAGCAGCGACGCCGGGGGCAACAGCAGCGGGGACGAGAACGAGCAGCAGCAGGCGCACCGGCAGCGTGTCGGTGCAAGCAGCGGTGCCGGCGACCAGGCGGCCATGCTCCAGGTGATCTGGTGAATAGTAAATGGTGAACAGTAAATTCAAAAAAAATAGCAAAAAAATTCAAAAAAATCTGAAATTTTGTGGGATCGGAGATACTCAAGGGAGCAAGGCGCGTGCAAATTTTGTCACAGTTTGGACATTCCAGCAGCCCATGTCAAACGAAAAACTTTAAAATGTACGCTGTGAGCAGTGAATTCAAAAAAAATAGCAAGAAAATTCAAAAAAATATGAAATTTTTTGCATCAAAGAGGCTGGGGTGCGCAAGGTGCGTGCAATTTTTTTTGCGTTTCGACACTGTAGGAGCTCGTGGAGAAGAAAAACAAAATTTGGCGCACAAAAAAACTTTGAAAATGCGCTATTTTGTTTTTTTTTTGCTAGAGCACCTCGCATGTCATTTGATCACAAAAATTTGCAAGCGCCTTGCGCACCCAAGCCTCTTTGATGCCAAAAAATCATATTTTTTTAAATTTTCTTGCTATTTTTTTGAATTTACTGTTCACAGCATATAAATTTAAATTTGTTCCTTTCCCACGAGTTCCTGGAATGTCCAAACAACGCGAAAATTTGCACACACCTTGTGCCCTTAAGTATCTTCGATCCCACAAACTTTCAGATTTTTTTGATTTTTTTTGCTATTTTTTTCGAATTTACTGTTCCCCATGTTACTATTCATCAGACGGTCAAACCCCTTTGACCGGACGGCAAGGGCATTTCTGTAAGGTGACTTGACGGAAGAGGGGTATTTTTGAGCATACCTGAAAATTAGGGGCAAATGCCAGGTGGTGGCTCAAGTTAAGGGGATAAATGGAATTGTCCCTTCCTAGAAACTGTGTGCGTTATTTAATGCATCACACATAGTTTTTTCTCAATAACCGTTTGCAATACGAAAACCCAATTAGCAGGCTAATTATCCGATTATTCATAATCCATTTACTAATCTGATTGACATTTCATATTAAGCACACAATATATTTCATTTTCATAATTGAAATACATCAGAGTACAACATCATATAGCTTCAGCACTCAGCTACCCCATTACACAACTACACCAGGACCAAGTTTCATATGCAACATGTATAACCTTTCGAAATTAGCATCATAGACGGTACATAGACAGATGTATCTCAAGTGGAAAACTGCTGAAGCAGAAGGCGAATATTGAGCCTTCATTGATGTTGAAGGTCTTTGTAACTTTAGGCCAGTGCCTGTGGATGATTGACCGTCCATGCTTCGTCCTCTTCAGGAACACTTCAATATTGAACCGTGGGTGTTGTATGAATACCTTCCTCGGCTCCTGACCATACAGGTGGTTTGAGAGGTAATCATCAGTGAACTGCTTTGGAAAGGCCTGAAAACAAGGATGTGCATAAATATCTTCTCTATATTGGAAATGGGGCAAAGGAATAAAAAAGGCAAGGTATAATAGTTAGTACTATCCTGTAGTGAACTCATGTCTTCTTCATTGTGCAGACAAAGATCTTGTTGTTTTTTGTCGCTAATTTCTGTATCCTAACAATCTTTCTGAGTTTCTTGACTTGAATGATATTCATGGACAACTCATTTCCCCATATGCAAAAAGGGTCGACATAGATCCCATGGACAACTCATTTCTGAGCTACATTGACATGCTCCAGTGCATATAAACTGGTTGAAAAATCAAATATGTGTCCTTGGTTGCATGCTTAGGTCCCATGCAAGAAATGGGAATGAATTTCAAACACCCTGCCACCGTCACTCGGCCGCAAACATTGAGATACATGGCTTTTAAATTCTAGTAAATACAACACTCGGCTGAAATTCATGAAACTTGGCATGCTATCATGGAGCGGCATCAACATGTCGTGGTAAAAAATTTGTCCCATTTGGGGCAGGTTTGGGTATATGCTTCTCACAAACCAGAGCTTCTCACAACAAGCGTGATGGTTTCGGTAGGGAACGTGCCACCTTTGGGGACGAAACTATATCCGTTGCCTGTTATTGCTTTCAAAATTTTCCGAATGTCAACATAGAACAAAAGGAGTGTTGTGTTCAATTTTGGAATTTTTCAGGGTTCGTTTGGATATTTTTATACATTAACTGGGTTTCCCAGGCATTTTAAGCGCATAATGCAAATTTGAACTACATGCAGATGCTCCAGTGCATATTAACTGGTTGAAAAAACAAATATGTGTCCTTGGTTGCATGCTTAGGTCCCATGCAAGAAATGGGAATGAATTTCAAGCACCCTGCTACTGGCACGCGGCCGCAAACATTGAGATACCTGGTTTTTAAATTCTAGTAAGTCCAAAACTCGTCTGAAATTCATGAAACTTGGCATGCTATCATGGAGCGGCATCAACATGCCATTGTAAAAAAATTGTCCCATTTGGGGCAGGTATGGGTATAAGCTTCTCACAAACCAGATCTTCTGACAACAAGCGTGATGGTTTCGGTAGGGAACGTACCACCTTTGGGGACGACACGATATCCGTTGCCTCTTATTGCTTTCGAAAATTTCCGAGTGTCAACATAGAACAACAGGAGTGTTGTGTTCAATTTTGGAATTTTTCGGGGTTCGTTTGGACATTTTTTATACATTAACTCGGTTTCCCAGGCATTTTATACACATAATTCAAATTTGAACTACATGCACATGCTCCAGTGCATATAAACTGGTTGAAAAATCAAATATGTGTTCTTGGTTGCATACTTAGGTCCCATGCAAGAAATGTTAATGAATTTCAAACACCCTACCACCGTCACGCGTCCGCAAACATTGAGATACATGGCTTTTAAATTCTAGTAAATCCAAAACTCGTCTGAAATTCATGAAACTTGGCATGCTATCATGGAGCGGCATCAACATGCCGTGGTAAAAAATTTGTCCCATTTGGGGCAGGTTTGGGTATAAGCTTCTCACAAATCAGAGCTTCTCACAACAAGCGTGATGGTTTTGGTAGGGAACGTGCCACCTTTGGGGACGAAACGATATCTGTTGCCTCTTATTGCTTTCGAAAATTTTCGAGTGTCGACATAGATCAACAGGAGTGCTGTGTTCAATTTTGGAATTTTTCATGGTTCGTTTGGACATTTTTATAAATTAACTGGGTTTCCCAGGCTTTTATGCACATAATTCAAATTTGAGCTACATTGACATGCTCCAGTGCATATAAACTGGTTGAAAAATCAAATATGTGTCCTTGGTTGCATGCTTAGGTCCCATGCAAGAAATGGGAATGAATTTCAAACACCCTGCCACCGTCACTCGGCCGCAAACATTGAGATACATGGCTTTTAAATTCTAGTAAATACAACACTCGGCTGAAATTCATGAAACTTGGCATGCTATCATGGAGCGGCATCAACATGCCGTGGTAAATTTTTTGTCCCATTTGGGGCAGGTTTGGGTATAAGCTTCTCACAAACCAGAGCTTCTCACAACAAGCGTGATGGTTTTGGTAGGGAATGTGCCACCTTTGGGGACGAAATGATATCCGTTGCCTCTTATTGCTTTCAAAAATTTTCGAGTGTCGACATAGAACAACAGTAGTGTTGTGTTTAATTTTGTAATTTTTCGGGGTTTGTTTGGACATTTTTATACCTTAACTGGGTTTCCCAGGCATTTCATGTGCATAATTCAAATATGAACTACATGCACAAGCTCCAGCGCATATAAACTGGTTGAAAAATCAATTATGTGTCCTTTGGGGCATGCTTAGGTCCGATGCAAGAAATGGGAATCAATTTCAAACACCAGGGCACTGTTGATTGCCGGCAAAACGTTGAGATACTTTGTTTTTAAATTCTAGTAAATCTAAAACTCGTCAGAAATTCATCGCAAACGTTTCAGTTAGAACACCCGTATGCAAACCGACAGCTTCCCCAGGAAGCCAAGGGAAAATGTGCCGAGCAGGATTTGTGCAGCTCTTGATCGCAAACGTTTTAGATAGAACACATGTATGCAAAGTGAGAGCTATGGTCTTCCCCCTTAAGTCGAGGGAAAATCCACAGCACAGGATTTGTGCATCCCTTCAACGCAAACGGTTGTTTTGGATGACCCGTGTGCAACGATGTACAAACAATTTGGTTAGATTTGCATCTGTCATATTGGGTATGTTGCCATTTGTCAAACTGGAAAGATTTACATTTGTTGATCTAGTAACGCTGCCATTTGTCAATCTTTCTAACACTGCGATTTGTCAAAATATGCAGCTAGAAATCACTAGCACTATCTAATTTTTGCAACTAAAATTCAGTAATTAAGCATAGATTTCATTCATAGATTAAGCAGTCGTTCTTAATTTATACAAACAGTTCAACTCGACGGCTGAACCGACCAAACTTCTCCCCAACTGTTGCCAACCACATACTGAAATAGCTAGTTCAATTATATATACTAGCTAATTTTAAATACGTTATACAGTTCGACCACACATCTATAGTCAGATGAACTGAACAAAATAGCTCCTAAATACTACTGCTACCACGGAGGGGCTTTGTGCTACTTCCGGCAGCCTCTCCTCTGCCGAGCGTGCTTAGTAAGAGGCAGAGAAGGAGGAGGAGCCTACCGACGAGCTGGACAAATGCAATACGGTGCCTGTCGCTGCTGCACGTTCAGCGACGCTCGCCAGCTCGAACGCCCACTGCGGCTCCAGACGATCCCTCTCGAAGCGGCCGGACTGCTCGTAGAGCTCCTGATTCCTCGCCTCTGCGTCGGCGTGTGCTGCGGCCACGGCTGCGGTAAGGCTCTTTGTGTGCTCGACGAGGCGCTCCTCCTTCTCCCGCAGGAACTCGATGTAGCATGCAAGATCGCTGACGCACGTGCGGGCCTCCACCTCCGCCTCCCGCCTTCGGGCCGCGGCAGCGGAGCGGGTGATAATCCCGGCGGTCGACGGTCGGCTGGCGGCCACGGCGGCCGACGATGGGGTGGCGGCCACGACCACCACCTCCCGCCTTCGGGCCGCGGTGGGGGAGCGCGTGATGGCCATGGTGGCCGGCAGTGGGGTGGCTGCCACGACGGCTACCTCCCGCCTTCGAGCCGCTGCGGCGGAGCGGGAGATGGCCCTGGCTTTCGAAGGTGGTGTGGCGGCAACGGCGGCCGGCAACAGCTGCCGACGGGTAGCGGCGGCGGAGCGTGTGGTGGGTGTTCCGCGCACACGCAACAGGGACGCTACGCGCACTACACTACGCCGGGGACTGCGTCGCCGCTGCGGTGTAGCCTCCCAGCTGGAGCTGTCC
Organism: Aegilops tauschii subsp. strangulata; assembly: GCF_002575655.3. NCBI lineage: Eukaryota > Viridiplantae > Streptophyta > Magnoliopsida > Poales > Poaceae > Aegilops > Aegilops tauschii. The sequence continues at coordinate 76,856,631 of NC_053041.3, forward strand.
TCTGATGACGGCGGAGTGGCTGAGCGACGACGACGGACCGGTGCCATTGGCGATTGTGGGAGAAGCAGACGAGATAAGATACAGGGAGGGAGAGGAAAATGCGACGCAGGACTCGCCGGCCGTGAGGGTTTTTTATAGCAGGCCGGTAAGCATTGGGATTTTGGGCGATTTCACCGAGTCGGGCGGGAAGCTTGCGCGGGAATCTGCGAGGTTGCGCGCGAACGGGCATCCGGCTCAACCTGGCCTCCGTCGCGCATACCCAGTCCAACGGCCAGGTCGAGCGGGCAAACGGTCTGATCCTGGCCGGCATCAACCCGCGACTCGTCGAGCCTCTCGTGCGCTCACCCGACAGTTGGCTCGACGAGTTGTCAGCTGTCCTTTGGAGTCTCGGGACCACGCCCAACCGGTCGACCGGGTTCACCCCGTTCTTCCTCGTCTACGGAGCCGAAGCTGTCATCCGCAACGACATCGAGTTTGACTCGCCTCGGGTGAGCATGTATACAGAAGTTGAGGCCAAAGAAGCTCGCGAAGATGGCGTTGACCTGCTCGAGGAGGCGCGCCTTCTGGCCCTCAACGGATCGGCCATTTACCAGCAAAGTTTGCGCCACTACCACAGCAAGAAGATCAATCCCTCCTTGTTCCGCGAGGGTGACCTCATGCTCCGGCTCGTTCAGCGAATAGTCGGCCAGAAGCTGGCCTCCCCTTGAGAGGGCCCCTTCATCATCAGCAAAGCCCTCTGCGACAGAAACGCGTACTACCTCATCGACACGCAGAAGCCGAACAAGCGGAAGAGAGACACAGCCGGCAAGGAGACGAGCCGGCCCTGGAACGCGGAGCTCCTCCGCCCGTTTTACAGTTAGCCCTATGCATGTATGTATCGCTACCTTTTGTGTTAAATGAAAGTAGCAGGTCCCCCGAACGACACTTGGGGGCTACCTTTTCTCTATCAAATACCGTGTCCCGCACACCCTTATGGTTTTCCCCCATCCCTCCGGGTCGGCGCGTCCGGCTCAGGGGCTCGGGGGCTAGCCGGCTCGACCGCGCCCCGCCATCCCCCTTAGTCTAATTTCGGCGTATCCGAGTCGCCACGGCCCTACTCTTCGCCCCAAGCCACAGCCCGGCTTCGGCTGTCCGGCTGGCAAGAGCGCAAGGCCAAATGCGCCGGCATGCGGAGGTTTGCTAAGTGAAAGCGGTCGGATCGGTCTACCCGGCAATTGCCGCACGACCAGCTGCGCGGTGGCCGGCTTCGCTGCCCATCGCCAGCCGGCCCAGTGGGTGTTTCGCTCGCGCTCAACGTCTGGAAAAAAAACTAAGTACTGCGTGTTTCTTCCCAAGGCCGAACTCCTTGTCACAACCCAGTACCCGGCTGTTCGACCAGCGGGAGAGAGGCCCAAAGAGGGAGCAAACAAGAAAAGGTCTAAAGACGGGCAGCAAAAGCATGAACGGCCGCGAAATATTTACATAACAAAAAGCCCACGGCCGGAGTTCATTACATTCCCCTACACCCCAGTGGATGGACCTGCTACTTAACAAAATTCAAAGAAAACGGCAGGTCGGCCTCAAGCGGTGGCCGCGTCAGGTTGTGCGCTTGCCGGCTCCTCTGCACCAGCAACGGTCGCCGCGCCGGCCGCCGGGTCCACCGAGATACCGGTGTTGCCCAGCGCGGCCTCGTCGTCCGCGTAGGCGTCCGTTTCGTCGGAGCTGCCGGCCGGGTCGTCGAGCTTCAGGCCGAAGTCGTCGGGCGGAAGCTCTTCGCCATCCTCCGTCCGCTCCGCGTTGAACTCATCATGCGCGGCGAACGAGGCGAGGTAGCTGGCTCGTCCGGCGATCCGGCGCGCCCGCGCCTCCAAGTCGGCTTCCGCGCCGCCTGCTGGGCCGCCAGTTGGTCCAGGTCCAGGGCCGGGTACCAAGACATGGAGAAGCGAAGAGCTAAGTCCGCGCCGGCACGAGCCGCGGAGACTCGCCACGCGTGGAGCCGAGGCACGCCGGCCTCCAGCCAGCGCGCCAGACGCGTAACGCTATCGGGAGCCACCGCCTCCGGCCAGAGGGCGGCCGTCATGCCCAACCCGGCCGCAAACAGCCTCCGCATCTGCTTGTCGAGGGCCTTCAGACGGGCTTCGGCGGCGAGCATGAGGTTCAGTTGATCTCCAAACAGTAAGGTTCAGTTGATCTCCAAACAGTAAAGTGTATCTATATCTCTAACAGGAAAAAGAATAATTATTAATTCCTTGCTGATCTCCAAACAGTAAGGTTCAGTTGCTTGCTGTTATTTGCACTTTATTCGAATAAGTATGCAGACAAAGCATTCATTCACAAGAAAAACATGCCTGTTCTAAGCTAATCAGGAATACGATCTTAAGTATATTCTCAGTGCAGAGATGTGCATGCATATACTCAGTTAGCAACCACATAAACATACTACAGGTAACAGGTGGCCATCTCAGATGAGACATAGATTGCTAACTCTTGTGAGCAAATCACACCAGTAACAGTTAACTTCGGCGGTAACTGCAAGAAGACGTGCCTTGTTGGCCTGTAACTTAAAACATGAAAAACTCACTGTACCTTTCTCTCTCTGATTGGAAATTACAGAACTAAACATGGTAATTAGTTCCCTGCTTGCTGCTCTGCTGCAGTATGGTTCGGTTATTACTAGACTTTGCACTTTATTCAGACAAACATGCAAGCAAGATATAGGGTGACACTACAGCAGCTCTAGCTTCAGGATAGGTGTCCACTGTATTTTCGAAGATGGACATTCAACAAGTATGTATAAGCTAGCAGGTAGTGTCCTTTGGAAAAGTAATTCCTTGCACCAATCTGTGTGTACAGCTAATCATACATCTCTACAGGACCTATGCTGACTGTCGAGTAACGTGATTATATTAGGAAACAAGGTTAGACTAGGAAATATTCTGGCTTGCCTTGTACTCCAAATAAATTATGTACTCTTATATATATGCCCACGAGGCTCAAGCAATACATCAAACTATTCCACCAATCTCTCTCCCTTCTAACATGGTATCAGCCTAATCACGATCCAAACCCTAGCAGCCGCCGCTTCCGCACCCGCGCGCCGCCCCCGGGAGGGTCGGCCTCCAGGACCGCCGCCGGGGGCCACGCCGCCCGTACCTAGGGTTCGTCCGCCGGCCGTGTTGGCCGGCTGCCCTAGAGAGTCTTTTTCCTGAGCCCTTGCTCCGGGTTTTTTCGCTCTCTAGCCGGTCGTTTTGATCGGCGTTTTTCTTTTTGGTTTTCTGATCTATTCTTGATCGGTTTGCGTCGCCCGCCGCCGCCGTCGACACCCCGCGCCTCTACTCCGACACCGGCGCGCCCGGCTGGCTACTTCATCGACCGGGCGGCCTCGCGCGTCGTCCGCGCGTCTGCCCGGCGGTCGCCCCGACTCGGCGGCCTCGCGCGTCGTACGTGCATCTGCCCGCCGGTCGCCCCGACCCGGCGGCCTCACGTCATGCGGCGGCCCTTCACCGCCGATCTACGTCGACCGTCACCGCCCTGCTCCGACCGGGACTCCTGCATCACCCCGATCCGGCGGCCTCGCACCATCCGGCGGCCAATCATAGCCGCCCTGCCGCCCGCCGTTGCCGGCTTCATCTCGGACTCCGCCGCCACCGCGCCTCCATCGAGCAGCGTCCCCGACCTCGCGCGCGATCGGATTGATCACCCGCCCACCGCCGCGATCCGCCTCATCTACGCCGTGCGACTGACCTGGCCCGTCGGTTCCGCGCGCCTCCGCAGGCCCCGTGAAGACCGTCCCGAGTTCAGCGCGCCCCTCTACCGATCGAGCAACGGGCTGCCGCTGCGTCGCCCTGTCGGGCCGCAGCGCCGCCGCCCCGTGGTTCTTCTCCCGGCTGCACTGACCCGCGTCACCGCTGCGTCGCCCCTTCGGGCCGTAGTGCCGCGGCCCGCGGTCCACCGCCGCCCCGAGGCCGTCCGCTTCAGGTCGTCCCCGTGGCAGCACCGACCCTCGCGCCGCTGCTGTGTCGCCCCATCAGGCCGCAGCAAGCGTGGCACGCGGTCCACGCCACCGTCTCGAGGCCGTCCCCGCGGTTGCACCGACCCGCGCTCCTCCGCCGCGTCGCCCCTTCGGGCTGTCGCGCTGCGGCCCGCGGTCCCTGCCGCCGCCCCGAGGTCTTCCCGCCGTCGCCCCGACCTGCCCGCCGCCGCTACGTCGCCCCTACCTACCCGCCGCCGCTACGTCGCCCCTTTGGGCCGTAGCGCGGCGGCCCGCGGTCCACTTCGCCGTCCCCGCGCGTCGACTTCCCGTGGTATGCGCCCCGCCGCCTCCCTTGGCGCGGGAACGCCACCGTCCGCGCCGGTCTTCGTCATGCTGTCGGGTTCTTCGCCTACTTCGAGCACCGCCGCCGCGCTCCTAACCTAGCCGCCGCCGCTCTTCTTTGGCTGCGGCCGCCGCTACCCACGTAGCCGCTGCCGCCGCCCGTCCACCTCCTTCGTCTTCGTCCAGCACCAGCCCGTCGCCAGCGTCGCCGTCATCTACCCCGACCACTTCGTCTACTCCGACAACCGCGGGCGAAATCGGCCTTGCGCCGATTGGCGCCACAACCGTCGTCGAGTCCTTCTCTGCTGGCCTCTCGAATTCTTCGACATGGCGTACAGCTCGTGCTGGTCCCAGTCTACGCATGCCCGGTGCTGGCAACACCGCCGCATGCCTTCATCCACGACGTGTCCCCGGACCTGGCAAGCCTGCTGCGGCGCTTCGTCAACTTCGTCTTCGTCCGTCTACGCATGCCCGGTGCTGGCAACACCGACGCGTGCCTTCGTTTATGATGTGTCCCCGGGGTTGGCACCCCGGCGCGACGCGTCGCCAACAACGTCTTCTTCCCGGCGCACCACTACTTCGACACTTCTGCGCCTATGACTAACTCGGTGCCCTCTTGCGCCCGCGGCTCCACGACGATTTCCTCGACACCGACCACCCCGACTCGACATCGACCACGGCATTCTTCGCACGGCTACCTCGACCACGGCTCCACCACCCACGCTCTCGGCTACATCGACAAACGGCACAAAGGGCTACCGCCTGCTTGAGCAACCTCGCCGGTTTCCACTCCAGCCACAACTCCGCGATGCGTCAACCGTTACGACTGTGGGGGTGGGGGGTGTCCATCGGCTTGCCTTCGGATTCTTCTCCAGTCTCACCGTCTGCGTCGCTACCGTTGTGACTGCGGGGGGATGTCGAGTAACGTGATTGTATTAGGAAACATAGGTTAGACTAGAAAATATTCTGGCTTGCCTTGTACTCCAAGTAGATCATGTACTCCTATATATATATGCCCACGAGGCTCAAGCAATACATCAAACTATTCCACCAAATCTCTCTCCCTTCTAACACTGACCATAAAAGATGGATTACTGTGGATTTCTAGCTGCATGATCAAGGCTCTGAACCTGATTCTATTTGCATGATAAGGATTAAGGAGGTGTCGCTACATGCATATTATTATGCATATAAAAACTAAACATTGGTTCTTCTCCTGTAAAAGAGATACCATTCTCTTGTTAAGATAGAAACATGCTACTACCTGATGTCTTTGATGCATCCCTTGCTTATTTCTGAAACTACAACCCAACAAGCAGTTTATATGGGCGTACTTTCTGTACTTGTTGACCTACAGCAAAACAAGCAATCTAGTATGAATCATCAGCCTGGCAAAGGGAAAGAACACAAAGGATGACCTACAGGAAAACAATAGGGTTCAAGTCAACTTGAGGACCCCTTTCCCCATTCTAAACCTGTTCCTTTCTGAACCAAGCATCAGCCACACATAGCAGCTTATGCTCCCTCCGACCCGCAGCATGCCTCTGCGCACAGGTTTTGGTAGTTAGCATTCTATATCCATTCAATGCCAAAACAGAGTCTCGACGACCAACAAAAATATTTCGACATGCCGCAACCGATCCGCAGATCCTGCCACTCCATTCAAACCGAGAGCATGTTCAGTAAAAACCCAATCCATGTGGGCAAATGTCACCAGCAGGATCAACAAGACACGAGGGAAACACGTTGGATCCATCTATACAATGCCATCCTTTCCTCCCCAACTTTATATCTCAGATAGATACAAATACTATGTGTTTGCTTTGTATCCCGTGTACAAGCAAATACAAATACTATGATAGGCAGCCCTTAAACGACAAAAGCAAGCTGCTTTTCACAGGAGAAATATAAAAGCCAATCACATCTCTTTACATTGAATAGTCTGAAACTCATTCATGCATTCGCTATAAACTTACCAAGCTACCGTAAATGAATTCATAATCGGCCAGAGAACAGCAAACACATGTGCTCAAGTCGTATCTCAGGCAGAGGTTGCGGATTTGAAGGCCCTCCAATCTGGCCTTCTATATCTGATTACTGGAGGGAGGAAATATTCAGGGATTTACTCTGTTCAGCTTCAGCAATTCTGCATGCATAGAATTTCTGCTAGCAGTAGACGGCAAAAGAAAATCTCGATACAATAAAATACAGATAGTACTGTCTTTTCTTCGGATTCAGAAATAGATTAGTACATCTGAGATAGCATAGATTACTGTATATCTTCAAGCGTATCACTTTTTCAAAAGCTGATTTATCTTTTATCTCTTGGAAAGCTGCAGCAAGTAAATAATCGACATTGGACAGTCTCTTCTAAATATTTGTGTTCGATGTGTATGACCAATACTCCTTGACCAGCTCCCGGAACAGAGATCCTTCAGTTTCCATGAGCTTTGTAGGTTTCTCAAACTCCACTACTTTCCCTGGAAGTATTCATATATGGTTCATTAGTATGCGGAAGATACACAATACATGCTTCAAGTATACTCCATATTAGTTGCTTCAGATCAATAAAACGGCGACTTCTATAATCAGTTCAGTATATTAAGTTAGCAATAAGACAAACATACCATCGCTCATTGCAAGTACCATATCGCAGTCCATAACTGTTGGTATACGGTGTGCAACTGTAATAACGGTGCAATGTTTGAATTCTGTCCGGATTGTTTTCTGAAGGACAGCATCTGTGGCATTGTCTATAGAGGCTGTTGCTTCATCAAGAACTAAGATGCAGCATCTTCTCAAAAGTGCACGTCCCAGACAGAAGAGCTGCCTTTGACCCATACTCCAGTTCGACCCATCTTCCACAACTATTAGGACAGGATCTTGATAAGTACTATGAATGAGATAGTTCCAAACATCTTGCTAGCAAAAGGATATAGCTAATATGTCTAGGACTACTAACATTTTGGCATATTTATTGTCACATGTATTTTCACACCAATTTTCAATTTCTGAAATAATTAATTAGGGCAGAGTTCTCTGTTTAGCCAATTTATTACTTTAAAAAGTGAACCACATAAACAAAAAAATAGATGAAGTGAAGTTTCCTACCATGTGAATCCAATCCCTGTTCCTTCTCCCGGACAGCTTCAATAAGTTGACATTTGTCAAGAACCTGCAGCATAATTAACAAATAGAGTAACTACTTTAGTGACGATAATCCATCTCTGCACCCGAGCTCATCTGCAATGGCGCTGACGAAAAAAATCAAAACAAATACAAGAAAATTTCAAAAAATTCCAATTTTTTTTGTGGCAGACAATTTCATGGGTGAGGTCGATCCGCCCCGATTTTCATATCATTTGGAGATCTGAGGAGCTCTAAAAAAAAGACAAATTGGGGGTCGGTAAAAATGTTTACTGTTTATATACTGTTTTGGCCTGATTTGTCTTTTTTTCTAAGAGCTGCTCAGATGTCCAAATGACTTGAAATTTGGAGCGGGCCTCACGCATCAAATTGTCTACCGCACAAAAAAAATTGTTTTTTCGAATATTTTATGAACTTTTTACGAATTTTTTCTAACCGGGTGCAGATGAGCCTAGGCACCGAAACGCCCTACTCCTTTAGTGATTCCTTTTGAAATGTACATATGACATAAACTCAGAAAGGGGGGCACTAAACCTTTTTTTTCGATAAAGGGCTGTTCATTGAATTGAAATATCGAGTTGATACAACCGCATCAAAGATCACCCGGCCTAGCTTAGCTTCAAAACGTGTGGCCATCACCTTTTTTGGTGCCTATTTTTTCAATCAGTGAAGAGTTGTCTATTCCTCCTAGGCCATCTAGTTTTTCTATGAGAAAGACTACTTGTCATTTCAGATTCCTCTAATTCAATTAATCTGCCCAATTTTGTTAATGTCCTCAACTTTCTGAAACTGTGAGGTATATATCGAAGTAAGTGATCATGATTAAACACCAAGTAAGTGATCTGAATTGCGACATTACATCAGGTTCTTTTGGTGTGATACCTTGTCAGCATAATATTATCTGATCATTGGGAAAGATGACAAAAAGGCACATCATTAGATGTGTAGAATCTTACCTCCCATATTTGTTCATCTGAGAACTGCCCAAGAGGATCTAGATTGTATCTTATTGTACCCTGAAAAAGTGTTGGATCTTGTGGAATGATACCCAAACGCGACCGCAGGTCATGCAAGCCTATCGTACTGATGTCCACAGAGTCTATAATTATTTTCCCTTCGGCAGGTTCAACAAGACGAAACAATGCACCAATTAATGTTGTCTTGCCGCTTCCTGTTCGACCAACTATACCAATCTTATCTCCACCTTCAAACTTGCAAGTGATTCCATGTAGTACAAGGGGAGCATCTATCCTATACCTGATCTGTTGAATGAAAATCAATCGCATACATTTCTTAGAAGTGTTAATAGGATTATTTTGCCTTGTAAGGTGTATGTGTAAACATTTCTATCTGATTACCTTCAAATCCCTAATTTCCACAATGCCATTTTGGGGCCAATCTGGTAACGGTCGATTTTCTTCAACAACTTCTGCTGCTTCACTTTGTATGTCCATGTACTGGTTCACCCGTTCGACCGAGATTATTTGATTTGCAAGGTTGCATTGGAATTGAATAGAGAAAACGAACGAAATATTTAGGGAAAGACCATAGGACAAAGCCATTCCGACAAAACCTGTGCGGGTACAAAAGCAAGGGAGTAACTCTACTATTTGTGATGTTAATATTCATAAACTTTAGAACTGTATAGTACCAAATACTTCATTTAGTTAACTTTGGCACGTGTAATTAGGACTTGAATATATAAAATCATCTGAACAAGTGGTGATTTGAGAAATGTATGGTGTTTTATATTCACCGTATTCTGCCCAGCAGAATGCAGCAAATAACTTTTATTCAAACAATAAACATGATTACCTCAATTGGTAAACACAAGGCATTACAGAAAGCATTCAGTAAAAGAATTGCAACTTTGACTACTACCTTCGTCCTGAATTACTTGTAGCAGAAATGGATGTATCTTGTCTAGATACATCTATTTCTACGACAAGTAATTCAGGACGGAGGGAGTATTATATAAGAAAGTATTTGGACTGTTAGGTCAAAATACTATCATTAGATTCTTCATCAACATTATTTGGATATTATTTTCATACTGTAACTCTCTTCTAGTTTTCTACAACCATATAAACTTATAAAATGTACCATTCAAATGATTTTGTCGGACAACCATGTCATGTTAACACATGACCTATAAGGTGGAGGAGTATCAAGTAAGTTCTCATAACAAAAGTGTGTCAGAAATAAAGCAGAAGCCAAACGTAACTTTGTCCAAATATTTGAAGCAACGTGGCGTTCATATAATTGCTTACCAGGGCTAAATGTTCCTTGAGGAAGAAGGGCCATGACAAAGGCAGAAAAAGAAAGAACTGCGGCACTCATTATCTCCAGACGTTGAATCAACCATTCAGTTGCTGCAAAATTATAGAAATATGGGCTAGCATTCTTGTCGACAAGATCCAAATTTTTAGCAAAGAAACGATCTTCTTCCTGAAAGGCCCTTATTGTTATAGCCCCTGAAATAGATTCACCTAAGTGATTTGCCAGAGCAGACTTGGTAGTACCATTGATCCGCATCAATTCCTTGGCCGACGCTAGATAGTACCTCTGCATGACCAAACATAACAGGTTTCAGTTAATGAGAACAATGAATGCAAAACTATCACGGATACACAGACATGAAGCTTAGCCACAAAAAAACAAAATCATACCAATTACCTGCAACCAAATTGCCAAAACTATCATTGGCACGGATACAAACAGAACTTGCCATGTAATAACAACCAATACACCTAGATTGCTATATGCATTAAAGATGGCACCAAGGCTAAACACAAATGAAAATGGAACATCAAGGTCAACGAGGCTCAAATCTGAAGAGACCTGCATTAGAAAAAAAAGGGAACGAGTTAATCTATCATGAGAAAAATCTTAGTGTAAGACGTAACTGAAACTTGTTTTACCATTCGTTTAAGAACTCTTACCCGGCTAAAAACCCTTCCTAGAGGGGTAGAATCAAAAAAGGACATTGGTGCACGGAACAATGAATTGAGTAGCTGGGAAAATAAGGATCTTGATGACTGGATCCCAAGAACAACGACTAGTAAAAATCTTGATAGCAAGAAGAATATCGTGCAAACTCCGATAATAATGTACACATAAACTAACTTCAGCGTGCTAACATGAGGATTTTGGACATTAGCAGCCATCCATGAGTTCTGTGATATTTGCCCAGCTATGAAAATTATGTGAAAAAACATACACAAAGAGAAATAGAGGAAGCCTTTGTGTTGGCGCAGGTAAATCATATAAGGCTTGAAACCTGCATCCCCTGTTTCTCTTTCCTCTTTCTTGATCAGTTGGTTTTCCTGTGATGGCTTCACAGACTCTGTATTTCTGCTTCCATGAATATCATCTGTCACCTTTTTTGACACTTCCTTAGAGCTTTGCGGAGGTATGTTTTTATTAAGATCCGCAGCACCAATAGTATCCTTATGGGAATTTACAAGGCCTATAAATTTTTCACAATCTGTCAATAGATCTTGATAAGGTGCAGACCGAATAATCTCTCCATCTGACATTAACTGCCAAAAATCATCACTAGTTTTAGATGACATCAAAAAATATGTAAAATAATTACAGATCAAAATACATCAGAGACACAAATATCATCAGATGGTGACATTTTCGAAGGGGGGACAGTTACCAAAATGGAGTCAAATACGGGTAAAAAATCCACTTGGTGCGTCACCAACAGGACAGTCTTGTCTGATAGAGCACTCATGACATATTCCTGTTACAAAGAGCTTTGTAAAAATGTCATAATCAAAAAGTAATACTACATGCATATGCTGATATGATCCTTACATTGAAGAGACTTGTGGCTGTATGTGCATCAACAGCACTGAAAGGGTCATCAAGAAGATAGATATCTGCATTTTGGTATAGTGCACGAGCAAGCTGGACTCGCTGCTTCTGACCACCACTAAGATGTACTCCTCTCTCCCCAATTTGAGTACAATCTCCATATGGCAACATTTCAATGTCCTTGACCAACGAGCACCTCATGAGTGTGTTGTGGTATCTTTCCCCGTCCATCGACGATCCAAAGAGAATATTGTCTTGCACAGTCCCAGATTGGATCCATGCATTCTGAGAAACATATGCTATTTTCCCGTAGACTTGGATCTAAAAATTTTATGCAAAGATCAGGAATTTTCTATAAAGTTTTTATGAAAAATGAATTGAATAACGTAGTTCATGTGAACAAATATTGTCAAGCATAATTTTCATACACAAATTCGCAAACTGAACAGATGAATAACGTAGTTCATGTCTTTTAATCATGTCTAAATTCTTAATATGGCAGCTATTGCATTAACAGATGATGTTAGTAAAAAATCATACCATGCCTTCAGTTTTGGGGACCTCTCCGAGTACAGCAGCCAAAAGCGTCGATTTTCCCGATCCTACCTCTCCACAAATCGCAATCTTTTCTCCACCTTTCACTACCAGATTTATATTCTTTAGAGTTGGGTTTGATGTATTCTCATCCCACGAGAAGCTACACGAATTCATTGCTATAGGTACAGGGTAATCAATGCCAACGTAGGATTTTTTCCTAACCTGTCCGTTTAGCTCAGGTGCATCAAGGAAGTTCGATATCCGAGTGAACGCAACCTTAGCTTGTATCACAAAGCCAATAGCATCTGGTATTAACCTTACTGGCTCTTGCACAAGACTTAGAGCTGCCACAAAAGTGAAGACATTGCTAGCATCAAGAGGGATTTTCAGAAGATAGCATGTCAGAAAGGTCGCTGCCGAAGCCCAAGTCGGTAAAGACCAGAACAGGAAAGCGTTGTATGCCCTCCTAAACTGGAATGCTGACAACCACTTGTACTCAACCTCTCTCAACCCCTCAATGACCTTCTTGAAGTGAGCTTCCCATGCATAAAGTTTCAACACCTTCATATGAACAAATGACTCACACATGGCCTTCAATCTCACATCTTGTGCTTCCATAAGTTTACTCTTAAATTTGTGTTGCAGTCTGGCAAATGGAACGTTACACAGTACGATCATAATGATGATAACCAAAGATGAAATCATTGCAGCACCCACTGCATAGTATAGAATAGCCAGAGCAATGCAAAGCTGAACACTTGTTGACCATGTTTGATGGAAACAGTATGGGAATTCCCCAATCTGGTACGCATCGACCGTCACATAGTTCATAATATTTCCAGAAGAGTGCTTCATTTTTGCTGCATTTGATAGCTTCTGTTGTTTCTTATAAATAGCTGCTGACAGGAATGACCTCACCTGCAATCCTAATCTCCGAGTGCGGAAATACCACTGTCTCTGTGACAATGATTCGCAACATTTGCAGATGAACATTAACCCAGCAAGCACACAGCCTTCGTATTTAAAGGTCCCTTTCCCAAGTGACACATTGATGAATTCCTTGAGAATTATTGGGCCTGTTGATACGGCAAGAACCTTGAGCAAAGCAAAGAAACCCGAGACTAGGATCGCACGCTTGTGACAAGAAACAATAGTCCATAAGAAAGATGGCGCGGCATGTGACTGCGACTGCTTCTTGCCGTTCAGCTCCTCCATGAACATCAAGTACTGGTTATGTGCTCGATCTGTGGCGCCTAGAAGTGGCATGTCTTTGTCTTCAAGGGGTTTCTTGTAGCCCACCTTTATTAGAGGATTCAGCCACCAAAATGACATCTTGCTGAAAAACCCAGCTTTAGCAAAGGGAGTCACCTGACGCTCAGAATCAGCTACCTCGTCGTCTGAAAAAAAACAGCTTTAGCAAAGGTAGCAGAAGTGATGCGGCTAGCTATGTAACATGAGGAAGTTGAGAGAATTTACTTGCGAGGGAACCCATCTGCGCACGCAACCTCTATTGCTTCCAAATGGATCAGATCCTGTTGCATCACTGCGCCAATCATGAACATGAAACTAGTTAGGACAAAGAACAGATACTCTTTTTCTTTATGAAGGAGCAGACAAAGAACAGATACTACAAATATTGGTACTGGAGCAACATCAGAGAGTCCAAACTACATGAAATTATCCAGAAATTTGAATGCTTGCTAGGAGTACAAAAATCACAGTGCCGCATAAAAATAAAGGAAATCAATAACTGAAGACGGAAACTGTACTCGTCAGTGATCATCAACTACCTTGTTAATCCAGGGGAGAAGAAGCAACTGCAAGAACTTTGTTTTTTGGGTCTAGAAAAGATCAACGGAGAAAGCAACAAAGATGCCAGTGCTGAGCTCTCTAGGCTGCTGCGAGCTGGTGATTAGTAGCGTCCTCCTCCTCCTCATACAAGGTCCGTCAACGATCCATCCAAGGTCTTTTTCTTACTATAAGAACAGCAATGTTAACGTGCCATATTTTCCGGAATCTCAGTCGTATGCTGAGAATCAGATCTTATTTAACCGATTCCGGTGGTAGCCACCAGCCTTATAATAATATAGACCGAGTGGCTCCATATTTTCGACTAGAGACGACTAGCAAGATGTTGCTTACCGAATTTAGTTGTCTTCTAGCAGTTATATAAATGCTCACTAGTAGACTTGTTAACTGTGGGTCTTGAATATATTGTGCAAACGGAATCCCTCCAGTGCCACATTTTGTAGATCAAAAGGATTTTCGCCCTGTTTCATTTCGTAGAAGCCGAGCAACATCCAAGTCCACTCTTACATGCCTTTGACAGGAAACTATCAGATCTATCAAAGCAAAACCAGCTAAAGAAGCACCCTTCAACTTCGAAGAAATAGCAAATCCTGCAGCCGAGGTGACACACAGCAAGCAGAGATAAATCTGAGCATAACAATGCGCCTCGCTGCCGTGATCACCGGCGTCCCCGGCCCCAGCTGAAGTGTAGTTTCTTCGTTCCTTCATCGTCACCCGAGCTGCGAAGCTTCCACTATCTTTGCTCCCATAAGGAGCAGGCACTTGTCAAGGATCTGCAAGTTCGGTTTGGGACACTCATGCAGTGGTCCTGCGTTTGAGTAATCTCAACAGTCGCTGACACATCACCTGTAAACCAGACCATGATAACCGCTCGGAAAAATATTTCATTACGCAAACAACGTATCAGCAGTAGTCATATTCAAAGCAGCATTCTTGGTAATACTGAGCCAAAATCTAGCCACCTATTCAAAATTAGCAAATTCAGAGCATTGACAATTTCTTTCCACACCACCTGCTCCACATGACAACTAACAAATAGAGGTTGGAAGGTCTCTTTCTCACAACACAACAAGCAAGATTCGTCATCAATTTGCTGTTTTTTGTATCAGGGTATATCACGGGTCAGGAGTTGTTATGGGATAAAAGCGACAACAATACATGTATCCTATAGATTCGAAACAGCCGGGGACAAAAACTGACATAACTCCCCCAAATTTATTAACCACACAAAGGGAGGAAGCATTGTACACGCCAGAACGGGCAAATAGCTCCCATGCGACGTCGTTGGTGTGAATTGTCTCTCATGCGACGTCGTTGGTTGTAATAGCTCTCATGCGACATCTGCGTTGGAAAAAATAGCTCCCATGCGACACTGCTGCCTAATCCAAAGACACATGTTTAAAACTCGAATCAGGTGAGCGGGACCCACAGCGTGGGACCCACTAACTTATCCAACTCAGCATTGGTCAGGTGAGCGGGACCCACAGCATGGGACCCACTAACTTATCCAGGTCAGCATTGGTACAAGAGGACACTGAGCCGTGCCCCGAGCCGTGCAGCACCCGAGCCCATCCACCCCCCCCCCCCCCCCCCCCCCCGTTGTTGTTCTTCTTCTCCGGCGACGACGCGCAGCAACGCCATTCCGGGCCGCGACCTAGCGATGTCGAGCTCCGCTTCAGCCTCCCGCCGCTCATGGCCGCGCTATGGCGCAGTGCCCATGACAAGGTGCCCTGCATGCCCACGTATCGCACCCCTGAAGCGGCTAGTCACAACCACCGACAAGAATGGCAACCTTGGGCGGGAATTCGTGAAATGCGAGAGCAAACCAGAGCAGGGAAAGGTGAGATTTTACTTCTCAATATGCCAATTTTGGTTTTTGTCTCCCAATTTCATATTTGCCCTTTTTCATCGGATTTGGGATTTAGGGTTCATCTTTCCGATTTCAGAAATTGAAGCAATGCACCCATTTTGAGTGGCTAGATGAGTACATAGAGCGGATTCAACTGGAGGGTGCATCAGGGGAGCTCGATTTACCGTTGGAGGCGGAGAAGTTGGGCAAGTTTGGATCGGGCGCGTCTAGATCTGGGGCCCCTGGATCCGCCCATTCCATTGGTGCTACTGTGGGGGATGCAGGAGTGACGGCAGAGCTGAAGAAGCTGAACAAGCAGATGAAGAAACTCATCGAGTTGCAGAAGCAGGGCAATTTGATGGGGCGGCTGATGGCCAGACTTTTTTATGTCTGTGTAATTGCTCTCGCATTTGTTTATGTGATGATAATTAGTCGTAAGTGAATAGATTGGGTATCATTTGTAATCGTAATGATATGGATATTTGAATAAAAGTGTTGCACTGTACGAATTCGGCATGTCTTCTCCACTCTGTTTCGGCCCCTTTTTTCAGTTCTTCAGTTCGTCGTCAGTTTCAGTTTCAGTGGTAGAGGGAGAAAAGAAAAAAAAAGGTCCGTCCACAGTTGCCCGAAAAGGCCAGGCCCATATAGAAGTTAGGCAGGACCGAATAGAACATATCCAGGCCCATTGATAATTGAAGTGTAGCTAGTGCAAAAAAAAGTGCACACGGTCATTGACATCGATATATCTTTTCGGCTTTAGGTTATTTCACAAATTTTAAATTTTCTGCAGTCACCTTTTTTGAGACAACTCATCTGATAATTATTTGAGCTATTTTTATGCATAAGCTATCATGTCCGATGGTAGGGTCCCGTGTTGTTTCGGCTAAAACAAAAGGTTGGTTCTAGTTAGCAGTTTAACTTGCAGTCTTTGTGAACCAAAAAAGTTGCAACTGTTTGGTTCTAGTTTATTTCAACCAAGCATCATTTTTAATTTTTTTTTTGATTTGTGCTATGGTGTTTTCAAAGTTTTTACTCGTGTGTTTCAACCGAAAAAGGTTGTGCCCCTCTCAAAAAAAGAAGACATCTAGTGTGCCCCTAGTAGCATCTCCTTACAACATAGAGGGGCATCCCCTTACAACATATAGTGCATAAAACATAAAAGGAAGATAATTAACATAGAGGGCCACATAAATAAAATGCAATGGAGAAACTTTAGGCCCGAAAAAACATTAATAGATAGCACAATAGAGGGGCATCGGGTACCATAGTAGCATAGATAGATAGAACATATAGAGGGGCATCACCTTACAACATGTAGTTCATAAAACATGAAAGGAAATTAATTAAAACTAGATAGATAGAAGACACGGGCACACACGCCCGAACCAACACAAACACAAGCTAGTTAGATAGAAAGACTCGCACTCGAACAACTCCTTGGCCCCTCCTCCTTAGCCGGCGCCCCTCACTCGTCGTTCTCCGGCATCTGGTAGGGGAGGGTGTGCATGCCGTTGGGGTGAGGGAAGATGTGGTGGAAGTTGGTGAAGATGTTGTAGGTCGTGAACGCGATAAACTCGCATCCACACCAGAACACCTCGCCGAGGAGGTGGTGAGCGTCGTAGGGGTTGGTGAAGGTGACGTAGAGGCCGATGACGAAGCCGTTGGCGTTGCCATCATACTGGTCGTGGAGGTGGAACATGGGCGGAGTGCCCGGAGGGAGGTGGCAGTAGCCAGCTTGGAGGAAGAAGCGAGCCAGCTCTCTAGGGCCCCTCCACCTTGAGATGGCCCACATCCTCAGGCTATTCTCGACGATGACTCCGGCCGGGTACTCCCTCTCCGGCACGGTGCGCGGACGACGGTAGGTAGGGCCGTTGAACTGCATGGTGGCTCGAGTGGTGGATTTGGCTCGAAAAGAAGAAGCGGAGGAGGCTTGAGAGATGAGTGTGAGAGGGATGAGGAAATGGTGCCCTTTTATAGCCGCGTTGCAGCCGTGATCAATGTGTACACGGTGCCTTCTCGATCATTTTCTCTTCTCCGTTCGTACTGGCATAAGTAATTGCGGGCATTAATTCAAAAACGGCGGGCAGAGCATCCAAAGAGGCACGGGCGGCACAGGCGAGATGCATCGTTTCGTGCACTTGCATCGGCGGTGACGCCACGTGGGAAACAAGCCCGTTCATCCGCGCGTGACACTGAAAAAGGAGCTGCACCACCGACGCGTTCGTCTCAGGTTCAAACATGCATTTGTTAAAATGGCTTAGATGCGACGTACCTATACGTTGCGCCCCTGCCGCTGCCCGATTTACTGCGTCGATGCGTGCATGCAAGCCCGCATGCAAATGGCTAGGCTGTGTCACAGCGTTCACGAGCACAGAATAGTTAGGCTGCGACGTTGCATGGCATGCATGGGACACGAATGGCCCACATGTCATTGACCCTCTCGCATGCAGCCCATCCCCCCTCTCCACGGCCGTGCGTTCACGAGCACAGAATAGCTAGGCTGTGACGTTGCATGGCATGCATGGGACAGGGATGGCCCACATGTCATTGACCCTCTCGCATGCAGCCCATCCCCCCCTCTCGACGGCCGTGCGCACGCACGCCAGGCTCTGCCGGGCCCGATCCGCTCGGCCCAACGGTCACTGAGATGCTCCCCCGCTCAACCTTATCTGTTCGAACAGAGAGAAAAAACGGTGGCCAATCAGATTGGAGAATCAGGGCTCCCACGGATCGCCCCCGCGGAATCCTTCTAGAAGGCCTATCTGATGGCCGCAGTTTGGTGTTAGGGTTAGATCGACGGTGGACGTTTGGCGCTAGGGTTACGGGGTTTTGGAGGCAG
The DNA here is from genome assembly GCF_002575655.3 of Aegilops tauschii subsp. strangulata. Taxonomy (NCBI): domain Eukaryota; kingdom Viridiplantae; phylum Streptophyta; class Magnoliopsida; order Poales; family Poaceae; genus Aegilops; species Aegilops tauschii. Next base: position 76,874,931 of record NC_053041.3, read on the forward strand.
TCAACGGGGTTTTGAAAGGTTTGACCGAACATTCAAATGTGTATAACTAATTCAAAAAAATCTAAAAAATGAAAAACCTGCGCATATAGTCTTGTTATGTTACATAGTTATGATATAAAATGATAAACTTGATTTAATGATCTTTGCATGAAAAAACCTTCACAAATTGGACTATCTCGACAGAGGTTGCATAGAGTTCAAAGGAGTGAGAAGAGGGTTTGAGGTTTTGAAAATGCAAAAAATCAAAAACCTCACCTTAGCTTCATTTTGGAGTGACTAAGGAGGATCTGAAGTTATTTTTGCATTTAAAATTTTTAAACTTGTTTTATTGCTGACTTTGTATTAAAGGGTGTTTTTTCAAAAATAAATTAATAATATGAATACTTATTCAAAAAAAAGGTGAGCCTTTGTATTGATCCTATATAGGTATAATATAAGCTAAGAAAATCTTTTTTTGTGATTTTGAGAAGGTCGAAAAAAACTTGCTTAGAAATGGGGTCGTTTTCCCTTACTTTGGAGCCTGTTTGGACAACATTTTCAGTAACTATGAGTTGGACTTCACAAAAAGGGTTGGATTTATGAACTAAAGTGCATAGTAGTACATAAAACAATGCAACATCACAGAACAAACAAATGAACTCCAAAAATATTGGAGATAGGTTCAAATTTGAATGTCGGTTAAAATTTGAATTTTATTTCAAGTCAAATCAACATCATAGAACATAAGTTTTCACATGAAAGAACATAAGTTTTCACATCAAATGACAACAAACATAAGTTTTCACATCAAATTTGAATGATTTCGACTCTATTTCTTTTGCTTCTTTCTACCATTCGATTTCTTCTCCTTTTTCCACCGTTTGGTTCCACGGCGCATAGTTTGTTGATGCTGATGGTTTTGTTGCCAACTCCACTAGGCCCCCTCAACTTTTGCCCCTCACCATGTCCCACTTCTTCAGTTTGCACTTCTGCAGCTTGAGTAGATGGCACACATTGTTCATCTACTTCAGTTTGCAACTCAACACTTGGCAGCACAACCTCCAAACATGGCAACACAGCTGTCAAAGCAGATTTGCATGGCAGCACAACAGTTGCTTCATCTGCAACAGTTTCAGATTGCCCTAGCGCCTGCAAAACAGATTCAGTATGCATCACATCGTCCAAAACAGAAACACTTAGCTCATGTTCAGCAGTAACAGTTTCAATTTGCTCCATATCTTTGTCACCAAACATTATCTGCTTAGTGCTCTTCCTTCTAAAGCCATTGAGTCTTGCTTTTTTCACTGGCCAGCACTGTTCAACAACAAGAGGTGGGGCTTTTTCTGCACGCTTCCTCCTAAAAAGTAAAGCATTTCACTTGGTTAGATACTAGAACAAGTAGCAAAATCAAAAACTTGCAAAAACAGTAACATAAACATACTTTGGCCTCTGAGGAGTGTAGATGCATTTGGATGAACCAACTCTGTGCCCAAGTACCTCACACAACTTGCACCTATTTTTGTTACCTTTTTGAGCCCTTTTGGGCTTATCATTCTTTTCCTTTTCCTTTTTCCCCTTCTTACTACAACCACCTTTCTCAAACCAAGCTTTGAATCTGCTCTGTTTTGGCCTCCCAGCCTTTCTTCTAGTGACAGGGAGACACAAGGTAAATTCTATTTCCACCTCAGGCCACTGAGATTGGTCAGTCAGTGCAGGAATTGGACTTGCATATGCAGCTTTGAATTTTTGTACTGAATAATACTCATGCAAATATGGGTGCATATTTAACCTGGGTTTAGATGCCAAAAAAAGTATGGAATGCTCACATGGTTTTCCAGTGTGTTGCCACTCTTGGCAAGTGCACTCATGCAACTCAGTATTTACCACATGCCTCTTGCCACTCTTTGTATCGCTAACTTCAGCACCCCACAAGGAAGATTTCTCAACAGATAGATGTGAAAGATTTCTACTCCTGTTGACCACCTGTTGTAACACTGCTGGAAGCTTGTCCCCTTCCAAAATATTAGCAATTTTTCCTCTCAACTCCCACAAACGCATGATCATGATCCTTATTTGGTCCACCATGTCATGCACAGGCAAGTCTTTCAAATCCTTCACTTTGTTGTTAAACTGCCAAGTTGTTATTGATATGATCACATTTTATGGCAGTATTAAAACCTGATCTATACCACAACAGAGAATGGTGTGTGTTCAACCATGAAGCAAATTCATTATCACTACATGATGCCAATATCTTACCAAGGTGATAGGAATGTGTCTGTCTGGTGTAGGATCTTGCTGCTGGCCACATGCGCCCAAATTCATCTCCTCTGAATTTTTTTATCAGATTCATCCACATATGTCCAAAGCACTCCCTCTGCTCAGCATGGGGGAAAATATTTTTTACTGCATTTTCCAACCCTTTACATGCATCTGTGTGGATGGCCAAAGGAGAAACTGGCCCTATGCATCTTTTCAGTTGCATCATGAACCATATCCATGATGCCTCTGTCTTTGATTGAAACATTCCTATTGCAATTGGGAACATCCAGTTGTGTCCATCTAGAGCATTGCATGCAGCCAACTGACCATTCCACTTTCCAGTCAAAAAAGATGAGTCTATGCTCAAATATGGACGACAACCTGCTTTGAATCCATCTATGCAAGGCTTCAAACACATAAAAAACTTGCTGAAAAAAACCTTGCCATCCTCTGTTACCTCTGTATCTATCTCCACCACACTTCCAGGTGACCTCTTCTCCACCTCTGCTTTAAAACTATACAACATCCTAAATGTATTTGCCCAGTCACCATACAGTGATTTCATGGCCCTTTGTTTTGCTTTCCACACTGTGGTATATTGCAGCTGGATGGGGTACAGCTTCTCCAAGTCAACTTTAAGCCTCTTTGCAGTAGTGTTTGGAGTCTTGGCTAAAATAGGAGTAATCTTCTCTGTAACCCAAAGCTGTGATGTCATCTTTGAAACTCTCTGTGAAGTGGTCATACATGTATGATGGTGTGGTATTTGATTTACCCTTACTGTACTTCCATCAGGTTGTAGTCTGGCAGACAAGTACCATTTGCAAGGATTGCCACCACCATCATAACCTTTGCACCGAGCATAAAATTTCTTTCGATCAGTCCACATAGTCTTGGCATCAAATTCTTTTTTCACTGCATAGGTCCTGAAAGACATCCTAAACTCCTTCATGCTTGGCCACAACTTTCCCACCTCAATAACTGGGTTCTCTTTGTCATACAAACAAACCAACTCATTATCATCTGCATCATCCACATCATCTGCAGCCTCTCTCATCAGCTCTTCTTCATCCTCATTTGCATTTCTAGGGCATGTGTTACCATCAGCAGGCAAAGAACTGTCATCCTTCTCCTTATCTTTGTCATCAACTTGAATGCCAAACATTTCGGCCATATCAATGTCAGATATTGGTGTAATGACCAAATCTGTTTTTTCATTCAACTCTACTACATTCCAGTCAACAACAATCTTCCTAGCACCATGGGTTCCCTCCTCTCCATCTACATCAATCCCTGTATCTTCAGCTACTACAGTCGGTTCAGTCAACAATGCCAACATCTTTTTTTGTGAAACCCACTCATTATCTTCCACCTGTGCAGCCATCTTTGATGGCACATAACCAACTCTGGAATGAGTTTGCAGATCAATTAGCTCAGCATAAAATGTTACTTGTTTGCTTGCCCACCCTTCTTGCTGATCAATTTCAGCAACCATGGATTCTCCATCTTCAATTCTCACATATTCACCATTATAGTTATCGAAACGTTGCAGAGATACCTCTTGTTCTGGACCCCAAACAATACTCTCCCCAATTCTCTCCACCAAATTGCCCACGGCCTTCTCCTTCATGCTCTCCAATTCCTGGGGATCAACATCTGCAAATTCGACATCCAACCTCACGGTGGTATCTCTACCAATGTCTTGGACACTGCCATCACTGAGCTTGGCTTTACAGGGAAAAAATTCCACTATAATTGCGAATGTGGTGGCAGAACCTGAACCTCCCCTGTTTTGTCAATGGCAGGCAGCGGCAGCAGTGTAAGCGACAGTCACTACCAAATCGAGTTTGATAACAACTAAAATAGAAAAGAGGGCGACATTACCGATTTGAAGCACTGTCTCCTCGCTCCATCTGATTCAGCCCCCGCGCTCCTATCCAATCGAGATTCTAAAACGCCAAGAAACAGGGGCAGCATGAGGCCACAGATTTATCCAAAATTCTGGGGAATGGGACTAGAGTTTGGAAAATACTCACTCGCAATAGCCGCTACCGTGAAAGGCGCTCCACCACCGGGTGGGCCGCGGAGAAGAAACAGCCCCCGGATCCAATCAAGATTCTAAATGGGCGCCCATTCTAAATCGCCAAGAAACGGGCACAGAGGGGCAGCATCAGGCCACAGATCCCCCAAAATTCTGGGAAGTGGGACTAGGGTTTCGGGCTCACTCGCAATAGCTCTGCCGCTACCGAGAAATGCGCTCCACCACCGCGGAGAAGAAACTGCTGCCGGAGAAGATGCTTACGGCGGCGCTGCTCGCTCAGTCCAGCACGGGCACGGTCACACAGTCACCGGTCGAGTCGTGGACGGTTGACTCTTGACTACGTGGCTCTAGGTGGACCCCACCAGTCAGAGTACATAACCCCCGGTGTCCTAACCAAACCTCAGCCTAACTAACAGCCAACTAGCCGCATAAACGGGTTGTCTTGCTTGAGCTATTTCTGCGCTGGGAGACGTCGCATGAGAGCCATTACAACCAACGACGTCGCATGAGAGACAATTCACACCAACGACGTCGCATGGGAGCTATTTGCCCCGCCAGAACTGTGCATCTTCCGAAATGTCTGATCTGGTTCAGGAGAGGTGTGATTCTGGACCGTGGTCCACCCGCACCCACGCTCGGTGCCGTCCGATTAATACTACTTCCATGGGGATACGAGCCAACTTATCACTCAAACTTTAAAGATTAAGCTAATTCTAGAACAGTACGGGGGACCATGGATATGCCATTTCTTTTCTGAATCTACGTGGGCCCAAGCAGTACCCCAATGCTGATTTCCCTCCTGGTTGTCCCATGCAAATAAACCAATTAGTATATTTTTGGATATTTATTTTTAGAATAGCTACAGTGCACGTATGGTACATCGATGTTTGTATGTGTGTTCATGTTATTTTTTCATGCAAAAAGGATACTTTTGTGTTCTTAGAAGAAAAACCTCTTGTGCTTTAAAAAAAAGAAAGATTTCACGTGCTTTCACATAACTATCTCTATCATGTTGTTGCTATGATTTTATTTTTCAAGAAATTACTCAAAAGATATAGATGACCCAAATAACCATGTTGATGTACAGACATGTAAAAAATGAATAACAATGATGTTGCGCATAACGAGGCAATACAAAATGTTGAACAGTGAGAAAACTAGTACATGCACCGATGCAAAGTTTCTATTTTATTCCCTATGGCACTTGCCATGCAGTAGGTTTATTAGCAACACTAGGGCTGTTAAACCGTAGTTGATGATTCTTGCCATAAAATATGATAGACGTTAGGCTCAAATCCCTAAAAAATGATGTACGGCATCGAGTATAGGTGCGGCCGAACCATGGTCCCAAGCAACATTACTGTCTGGTTCAGTGTCAGGGTTTAAGCCGCTGGCATTCATTAACACAATACAACACAGAATTGCATCGCTGGACACAGGAATTTGCCACTTATGGGGTGGAGAACAGGACTAAGGTCATGGTGAGACTCATATAGGTCAGCTCAAAGCAACAAATTGGACTGAACATCGCAGATTTACGAAGTTGATTTTCGAATAGTTTTGTGGATGGATACAGTTTCATGCGATCTCCGCTGGTTAATTTCTGATGATTTAGATCAGATGCAACTGATAAGACTGATTCCTTTGACGTTGAACTGCAACTTTAGCTCTAACTGACATATATACGATTGAAGAAAGAAGAGGATGAAAGGACAATGGAACACATGCTGATAAAAGTTGGGCATGTAAACAGACCATACAATCACTACAAAATTGGGCATGAAATTCATCTACCCTACCGCTACTTGCTGATAGCCTGGCTGAGGCAAACGCTTATAAATCGGTGGAAAAACTTTGTCAGTCGGCTATGTGTGCGACTAAAAACCATCCCGTACAGTTGAGTTGGGCTTGCCAGTATCAGAGGAGCCCGCCGCTGTTGTGCTCTTATACGGCGTGGGGCGCGACGGAGATGCGCCGGTGCGCGAACCCCGTGCTCCTCCTCCTTTCACGGTGGCCGCCTCCTCTCCATTATTGCCCACCGACCCCGAACCGAGCCTACACTCCAGCGGGGTGGCGCGACCGAAATCCATCCAGTGAGAGATCGAAGGGGGAGAGAGGAAAGCGGCTACATTTCTTGGAGGTCCTGGGCCCGGCGGCGGAGGGAGTCTCCCGCCGGCACGGGGAGTGGCGCGGCTGTGTGCCGCCCGCAGCGACGCCGATGCACACGGCTCACCTGAGCCCAAACTGGGCCGGCTCAGTAACAGCCTGCGGCGTCACGCCGACGTCGTGCGTTTTTTTTATTGGACGTGGATATCCACCACACGTGTGGTATATTAGACATCCGCCCACATACCGTGTATGGCGTGAGCACGAGGCAGCCCACACGGGCTGTGTGTGGGCGGACATTAGAATTGCCCACACGTGTGGGCGCAGCTATTTCGTGCCACACGCCCAACAAGTACTACTCATTTTCATCTCGCGCGTGTGGCACGAAGCAAGAATGCCCACACATCCTGGCGTTAGGTACTCGCGGGATGACGATTTAGTTGCCATCCGGGATGGCAGAGTTATCCGGGATGGCAAGTGTAGTTGTAAAAGCATGGCAACTCTATCTGTTTTGGTTAAATATAGTTGTCATGTCTAATTTGTGATAGTTGCCGCGTGTAATCAAACCGTAGTTGCCCTATGTGATTAACTACTTGTCAGATATGGTCAAACAGTAGTTGCCATATGTGTTTACCTAGTTGTCACGTGTGGTCCAACCATAATTGTCATTTATAGTTAATCATAGTTGCCATGTATGTTTATCTGGTTGCCACGTACACGTAACTGCAGTTGTCGTCTAGCAACGAATTATAGTTGCCATGTGTGTTTACCTAGTTGTCACGTTCGCGTAACTGCAGTTGCCATCCATAACGTAGGAGTGCCGTGTGGGCGAAAAACAGCTCGCCCACACGCGCATGGACTAGGTGGTGGCTGTGTGGGCAGAAACCAGTTCGCCCACACACGCAGCTAGCAAACAGCATGGTGCGGGCGTGTGGGCAAATTCTCCATCGCCCACACACCAGCCCCGTCCTACGTGGCACACCAAATTCACCTTTTCGTGTCAAGATTCATGGAAACTGCACTGGACGACGATCCAGGCGTGTGGGCGAGTTGGAGAAGTGCCACACGTGTGGGCCGTTAGTGTTTCCGTTTTTATTTTGGTTTTTCGTTTTTCCTTCACATTTTCTTTTACTTTTGTTTATATTCGAAATATTCTAATATTATATATATATATATATATATATATATATATATATATATATATAATCATATTTTTTGTAAAATGTTAATTTTGCATTTGAAAAATGTTAAACATGTACGGAAAATGTTTTTAATGTATACAAAAAATGTATGACGTGAATGGAAAAAAATAGAAATGTTTATCATGCATATGAAGAAAAATATTAATCTTGTGTACACAAAATGTTAATTATGTCTACGGAAAATGTTAATCATGTGTACAAAAAATGTTTGTGACAATTAAACAATGTCACACATTTAAAAGAATGTACGTGAATTTTTTAAAAAATTATAGAATGTAGAAAAACTATTTCTAAAATCTATCTATTATATACATAAAACAAAAGTAAAACAAGCCATCACGTTCGTCCACATAAATTAAATTATCTTGACCATTAATTATAGATACAAACGGTTGAGATTTAAAGTTGTAAACGTTACATACAAATATTGTGTAAAGCACTATTTGGCACGGCTGAAATCTGACACGTACATGTAGCTACGATGGAAAAAGTCCAACCACCGTCACGTGTACGAGGACATCTACAATGCCTAAACTGTGTACGTGGAGTAAAGGAATTATTCATCTCCTAATCGGATTCTAATTTCAACTAGAAGAAAGAGTTTAAAAAGGGGCGCACTACATTGGCCCACCTGCCTGTTTCTGGGCCACTGCATAGGCGCACCAGGTTTTTTTTTTTTTTTTGAGAACAAGGCACACCAGGTAAGCCAGACTATGGCCAGAAGCGGACAGCAAAAAAAGAAGGGACCTCCCAGGCTCGCAAAAGGTTAACAAGCTGGATCACATGCCCCTCCGATCAGTATATGGCTCTTACCAGATAAATAAATTTTATTAAAAACCAGATAAATAAATTTTACAGTATTAAAAATCAGATGAATAAATAATACAACGATGTTACATAAGAAATTCAGAATATACACATCGATTATATTACTAAAACAAGAGATAAAAAAAGTCACCGTGATTTATCCACATAGGTTAAAATATATGGTCCATTTATTTTGATTTTGCTGGACGAGATTAAATAAAATCTAAAAGTTATGCCGAACTTTAACATGTACACATATTCCACACTGTGCTCGATGCAGAGGTCAGGGTTACCCTCCTTTTCAAAAAAAAAAATCATCCAACACGTAAATTATTCTGCTGCTAACATGGCCCATTATTATTCTATAAAAAGGAAAAATTGTGCCAAATTTAGATTCTATGCGTGCGGGAAGTTAAAGAAAAAATATGAGACGTACGCCTTTCTATCACATGTAAAGTTCAATCACATGTACATGTACGGGACAGTAGCGCTTTTCTATCATCCAACATGTAAAGTTCCACTGCTAACATGGCCCATTATTATACTATAAAAAGGAAAATTGGTGCCAAATTTAGATTCAACCCGTGCCACAAGTTCAATTTTTTTTTAGACGTACGCCATAAGGATTCATCAATCACATGTACATGTACGGGAAGGTAGCACCTTTCTATTGTCAAAAGAAGAACTAGCAAGTCTTTATAGAAAAAATCAAGCAAATAGGACACACAATGTTGGGCATACATGGATAATTTAAGATAAAGGTGAGACGTGCAGCTTTTGTACATACATGGCCTACAAAAGAATTGTAACTCAAATTGGCCGGTAGTAAACCTAAAATCGCTACCCCACAAAGTATATAATATAAGTGGAATATATTTTGGACAATGAATACATGTTTAAATTTTGCAATAATAAATTATTAAAGAGGCATTTTTTATCTCGGAGCAACCTGCCTTAAGTATATGAATATCTAAAACTATAATTTTGTTGTCCAACAAACTCCATTTGAAATCCTTAATATCCAAGTGATGAATAAAATATAGCTTTTTAATATCACATTATGAGTACAAAAAATATGACTCTTTATGGTTATGAATTTTCAGTAAGAACTACAATCAATAAGCTATTTTCATGAGCACTCACCCGTGTGAAATAATTAAGCAGCAGATGTCAGCGTATTATTTATATATGTAAGTCTTGAGATTAAATAATTAATATTATATGCATGAAATTTTAAATGAGAAATACATGAAATTTATTTATATGTTTTTCATAGATTTCTATAGAAAATCCATAATTTCTAAAATCTTGAATACTTTTATCCGGAAATCTTGATTTCCGTTCCTTAACAACAAATACATAGGGACGGATGCAAAAACCTCAACGCCCTCAAAGGTATGCTAAAGCATTTGTTGGTTCTATCCACGAGAATTCATATAACACATACTTGATGTTTGTCAACATGATAACGCTTTTTTAGCAGACGAATTATTGTCATATCAAAGAGGGGACATGAGTAGATTAGAGACGAGCATAAGCATTTATGAATTATTGTCATACTTTTTTTAGTAGATGAATTATTGTCATACCTGGAGCTCGAAGGACTTAGTGAGGCCGAGAGGAGCTACTCTGAGAAGAACTAAATAGTATATGCATGTGCAAATTCAAATACAACATGTGTAAGAAGAATATGTTATGTATAAGAGTATCACATGGTCGTAAAAAATATGGTCTTACAATAGCAATAAATGTAGAAACAACAAATCATGTTGAGTACGTAACTGATTATTTATGTCGTGTTAAATGCTATAGGTTTATGGAAACACCATTAGCATTAGCGGATAAACTTAATAGATTATGAATTGAGTGAGGGAGAATGTTTATAAAAGCTAATTTTCTTTTCATGATTTTTTGCCAATACATGTGAAAATGTACATAGATTCTAGCCGCGCAAATGCGCGGGTCACATACATTCAGAAAAAATGTACATCACATTTAAAAAAAATCTTCACAAGTTTCGAAAAATGTGTTCATGACATTTTCAAATGTTTGCATAGTTAAAAAAAATGTTGGAAGAGTAGTGACACTATCTCCAATCCAATTCCAAGTGGCAATGTAGAGCTTAAATGTTGAATCCATCCGGGGCAGGTGAACCTCTCATTTTCATTTCATGCAAAGATTGCCAAAATTCTTGTTTATTTGGAATGGTGTAAGCGAATCCTGGTCCTCAGGTGTGAGTTGAATTCCAATGAAGGGTCTGCCATTGTGAGGGTTTGAAGAAGAGAAAATATGCATGGAATAGTCAACAAAAGTTTGAGAAAATTTCTCAGGTTTGAAATGAGTAACATCATTTTCACCCTTGAAAGAGATTGATGTTTTTCGTTCTCCTTTTAAGAACAACCTAGTGGCACTCCCCACCCTCTCCCCCCTCCTGGCGACTCCATTGGCGACTCGGCCGGCGATCCATGGCGCTCCCTGAGGGAGTCCTGGATTAGGGGTTCCCCGGGCATCCGGGCTATGTGACGTGGGCCGGACTGGTGGGCCGTGAAGATACAAGATAGAAGGCCTTCCCCCATGTCCGGATGTGACTCTCCTTTGCGTGGATGGCAAGCTTGGTGTTCGGATGTATATTTTACTTTCTCTGTAAACCGACTTTGTACAACCCTAGGCCCCACCGGTGTCTATATAAACCGGAGGGTTTAGTCCGTAGAGGCTAAGACAAATCATACAGGCTAGACATCTAGGGTTTAGCCATTACGATCTCGAGGTAGATCAACTCTTGTAACCCCTATACTCATCAAAGTCAATCAAGCAGGAAGTAGGGTATTACCTCCATTAAGAGGGCCCGAACCTGGGTAAACATCGTGTCCCTTGCCTCCTGTTACCTTCGATCCTCAGACGCACAGTTCGAGACCCCCTACCCGAGATCGGCTGGTTTTGACACCGACATCGATGCTTTCATTGAGAGTTCCACTGTGGCATCGACAGAAGGTTCGTTGGCTCGATCGATCATCTACAACGATGTCGTTTCGGGAGAGACTTTCCTCCCCGACCAAATTTTCGTATTCGGTGGCTTCACACTGCGCGCCAACTCAATTGGCCACCTTGAGCAGATCGACAGCTACGCCCCTGGTCATCAGATCAGTTTTGGAAATCTGAACTATGTCGCTGATATCCGAGGAGACTTGATCTTCGAAGGGTTCGCGACCCCAACCACCGCTCTGGCCCTAGATCCAGAGCAGACTACCAGGTCCGAAGATGGGAGTTTAGAGCACGCCGGACTATCTGCAATTATGGAGCTCACTACCGAAGATCCGGAGGGGACTGCTTCATCGGCGAAGCCGGACTCGCCCCTGATAATCCCCAAGTGCAGGGAATCATTGTAGCAATTCCCAAAGGTGGAAGTGATAAGTATGGAGTGTCGAACCCACAAGGAGCTAAAGGTAATATCAATATTCTCTCAAGTCCTATCTTCCACTGATACGACTCTACGTACACCGAACGTTTGCTTCCAACTAGAAACGAGAAATAAAACTACGTTGTGGGTATGAAGAGGATAACTTTGCATGAGATCGGAGAGCTAAAATATAAAAGTAGGTGTTGTTATCATAAAGTTAGAATATATTACTAAATATTATAAATAGCGAGTGTGGAATAATGATGGGTCGGTGTGCGGAATTATCCTAGGCAATCATTAACAAGACCGGTAGTCGTCATCGCAATTTCATATGAGGGAGAGGCATAAGCTAACATACTTTCTCTTCTTGGATCATATGCACTTATGATTGGAACTCTAGCTAGCATCCGCAACTACTAAAGATCATTAAGGTAAAACCCAACCATAGCATTAACATATCAAGTCCCCTTTATCCCATACGCCACAACCCCCTTACTCGGGTTTATGCTTCTGTCACTCAAGCAACCCACTATAAGCAAATCATGAACGTATTGCAACACCCTACAGCGGGAATCCCTCACGCTTGCGCGACACGGAGGGCATAATAGGACAGCACCAAAATAAAACATACAACTCGTACCAATCTAGATCATCACTCAACCCAAAGACAAAGGATATCTACTCAAAACATCATAGGATGGCAACACATCATTGGATCATAATATGTGGCATAAAGCACCATGTTCAAGTAGGGATTACAGCGGGGGTGCGGGAGAGTGGACCGCGTAAAAGAGATGAGGATGGTGATGATGATGGTGATGTTGATGAAGACAATCACCGCGGTGATGATTCCCCTCCCGATGGCACTCCGGCGCCACCGAGAGAGAGGAGGAGAGGTTCTCCCCCTTGTGCTTCCTCCTCCATGGCCTCCCCCTAGATGGGGAGAGGTTCTCCCTCTGGTCCTTGGCCTTCATGGCGATGATGGCCCCTCCTCCATGGCCTCCGGTGATGATGGCCCCCTCCGGCAGTGTGCCAGAGAGGGCCTAGATTGATTTCTCGTGGCTACAGAGGCTTGCGGTGGCGGAACTTCCGATCTAGGTTATTTTCTGGGGGTTTCTGCATTTATAGGAATTTTTGGCGTCGGTTTCACGTCAGGGGGTCTCCGAGTCGTCCACAAGATAGGGGCCCATGCCCAGGGGGGTGGGCGCGCCCCCCACCCTCGTGGACAGCCCGGGACTCTTCTGGCCCAACTCTTTTACTCCAGGGGCTTCTTTTTGTCCATAAAAATCATCAAAAATTGGCACGTCAATTGGACTCCGTTTGGTATTCCTTTTCTGTAAAACTCAAAAACAAGGAAAAAACAGAAACTGACACTGGGCTCTAGGTTAATAGGTTAGTCCCAAAAATCATATAAAATATCATATAAATGCATATAAAACATCTAAGATCGATAATATAATAGCATGAATACTTCATAAATTATAGATACGTTGGAGACGTATCAGCATCCCCAAGCTTAATTCCTGCTCGTCCTCGAGTAGGTAAATGATAAAAGAAATAATTTATGAAGTGTGAATGCTAGTAGGTGCACAAGTTTGATCAATGATAATTTCAATCACCTTTTCTAGCATCATTATATGTCATAACAGTAGCTCATCTCATAAAACTTTTCATGATCAAGTAACAAGCTATTCACATGTTAAAGTATAGATCATAAACTTTCTTGAAACTAACAAACTATATTCTCAGTCATCAAACAATTGCAATTCATCTTATTTTCAGGAAGGGTCCATGTCAGAGATTTGATTTAGCAAACTCCACATACTCAACTATCATTTAAGCTTTCACAATTGCTAACAATCACGTGATATTTATGGGTTCAAAGTTTTAATCGGACACAGAGAAAGATAGGGGCTTATAGTTTCGCCTCCCAACCTTTTACCTCAAGGGTAATGTCAACAATAATACTTTATGAAAACCTACATCCAAGGGGATATATATATCCGGATCACTCCAACACAAAGTGCTTGCCAAAGGAAAAAGTGTAAAAAGGAAAGGTGATGATCACCATGACTCTTGTATAAGGGTAGAAGATAAAAGTAAAAGATAGGCCCTTCGCAGAGGGAAGCAGAGGTTGTCATGCGCTTTTATGGTTGGATGCACAAAATCTTAATGCAAAAGAACGTCACTTTATATTGCCGCTTGTGATAAAGACCTTTATTATGCAGTCTGTCGCTTTTATTTCTTCCCTATCACAAGTTCGTATAAAGCTTATTTTCTTCGCACTAATATATCATACATATTTAAGGAGCAATTTTTTATTGCATGCACCGATGACAACTTACTTGAAGGATCTTACTCAATCCATAGGTAGGTATCGTGGACTCTCATGGCAAAACTGGGTTAAGGAATGTTTGGAAGCACAAGTAGTATCTCTACTTGGTGCAAAGAATTTGGCTAGCATGAGAGGGAAAGGCAAGCTCAACATGTTGGATGATCCAAGACAATATAACGTTTCGGATATAGGAAAACATAACCCATTAAGTTGTCTTCCTTGTCCAACATCAACTTTTTAGCACGTCATATTTTAATGAGTGCTCACAATTACAAAAGATGTCCAAGATAGTATATTTATATGTGAAATCTCTCTTCAATATTCTTTCATGAATTGTTCAACTGACCAATTCTGCGTTTGCTAACTTTCAATAAGTTTACTACCTATACTTATTATGTGTGAAGTCATTACTCCCCATGTTATAAGCATATGAAACGTATATAAATTCAGATTTATGATATTCAATTCATTCAACCATTTACTCATAGGATATACTTGAAGCACGTGAGTAAATGACAAACTACTCCAAAAAGATATAAGTGAAGAACATTGAGTAGTCAAATAATTAACTAGCCATGAGAGGATTATTTTTCATTCAAGATTTCAGATCCAATGATTTTATTCAAACATCAAGTAAAATTGAAAATACGCTCCAAGAAAAACACATATCATGTGACGAATAAAAATATAGCTCCGAGTAAGGTATACCGATAGTTTTGAAGATGAAAGAGGGGATGCCTTCCGGGGCATCCCCAAGCTTAGGCTCTTGAGTCTTCCTTGAATATTTCCTTGGGGTGCCTTGGGAATCCCCAAGCTTAGGGTCTTTCCACTCCTTATTCTCCTCATATCGATATCTCACCCAAAGCTTGAAAACTTCAATCACACAAAACTTAACGGAACTTCGTGAGATAGGTTAGTATGATAAAGAGTAAACCATTCACTTTGGTACTGTCAAAGACAAGGTTCATAATTGTTCTCACACAATGCCTACTGTACCATACCATTTCTACAATTTATATTGAGAAATATAAACCATAGAAACTAGAAAACAAGCAAACTATGCAATGAAAACAGAATCTGTCAGAAACAGAACAGTCTGTAATGATCTGAACAGCAACATACTTCTGCTAATCCAAAAATTATGAGATAGATTGGTGGACGTGAGTAATTTGTCTATTAATCTTCTGCAAAAAGAATCAACTCAAAAGCACTCTTCTGTAAAAAATGGTAGCTAATCCCGTGAGCACAAAGTTTCTGTTTTTTACAGCAAGATCACATTAACTCTCACCCAAGTCTTCCCAAAGGTCTTACTTGGCACTTTATTGAAACAAAAAGCTATAAAACATGATTACTGCAGTAGCTTAATCATGTAAACACACAAAAACAGTAAGGGTAAATATTGGGTTGTCTCCCAAAAAGCGCTTTTCTTTAATGCCTTTTAGCTAGGCATGATGATTTCAATGATGCTCACATAAAAGAAAAGAATTGAAACATAAAGAGAGCATCATGAAGAATATGACTAGCACATTTGAATCTAGCCCACTTCCTATGCCTAGGGATTTTGTGAACACATAATTTATAGGAACAAGAATCAACTAGCATAGGAAGGCAAAACAAGTATAACTTCAAAACTTTAAGCACATAGAGAGGAAACTTGATATTATTGCAACTCCTACAAGCATATATTCCTCCCTCATAATAACTTTCAGTAGCATCGTGAATGAATTCAACAATATAACCATCACATAAAGCATTCTTTTCATGATCTACAAGCATAGAAATTTTTCTACTCTCCACATAAGCAAAGTTCTTCTCATTCGGAATAGTGGGATCACTAATTCCTAAAGTTGACACTCTTCCAAACCCGCTTTAGATGATAGTATTATTCAGACTCCAAAAGATATAATTGAAGTTCATGGGTCATTCTACAATTAATATAGACTAACCAATATCCAAGCTCAAAATATATAAGTGAAGCACACGAAGCATTCTATAAAACCGTACTCAAAAGATTTAAGTGAAGCACAAAGAGCATTCTATAAGGTCATACTCAAAAGATATAAGTGAAGAACATGAATCATTCTATAAATTGATGAAGGTAAATCTCATACTAGCATGGTTCTTAAAGAAAAAGAGAAACACAAAGGACACAAATCATGTGAAGAAAACAAAAACCGAGGTATACCGATAATTGTTGAAGAAGAAAGATGGGATGCCAACCGGGGCACCCCCAAGCTTAGATGCTTGAGTATCCTTGGAATATTTACTTGGGGTGCCTTGGGCATCTACAATCTTGAACTCTTGACTCTCTTTGTTCTTCTCACATCGGTAACTCCTCGTTCTTCGAACACTTCATCCACAAAAACTTAACAAAAACTTTGTGAGATCCGTTAGTATACTAAAGCAAATCACTACCTTTAGGTACTGTTGCAAACTCATTCCAATTTCATATTAGCACTTTATCTACTGTATTCCAACTTCACCATGGTTCATACCCCCCAATACTACCCATAGATTCATCAAAATAAGCGAACAACACATAGAAAACAGAATCTGTCAAAAACAGGACAGTCTGTAGTAATCTGTATCAAACGAATACTTCTGCAACTCCAAAAATTCTAAAACAAATATGAAAATTTAAAAAAATTGTACTGAAGTAATGTGCAAAAAGTTTCAGAACCATTTGACTTTCCGGTAAAAAATGTAAATTCACGCACTACAGCCAAAGTTTCTGTTTTTGTACTGCACATATTAAACAAGCAATCTAATCATCCTAAAACCAAAGCTTGGCACATTATTTTTATAATACAATGGATATATAAAAGGGGATAATTATTTTCAGAGAAGCTTCCATGAAATTTTTTACATTGTTTCCATGAGCATGAACACAAGTGTTCAAGGTCGACCCTCACTTCTCCAATGCATAACCTTCCAATCACTTCTCTTATTGAAAAACTTTTTAGGCATGAGAGGCAAGTAATTTATTTTTGTATTTTCGTTCTTTTAAAAAAATGTATGTTTCACCCACAACTAAACAGGAACAAAAAGGAAAAACAAAATCTACTTAGTGAAGAAAGCAAACAAGCACACACGAGAATATCAACCCCACGCTATTGCTCCCCGGCAACGGCGCCAGAAAAGAACTTGATAATCCCCAAGTACAGGGAATCATCATAGCAATTCCCAAAGGTGGAAGTGATAAGTATGGAGTGTCGAACCCACAAGGAGCTAAAGGTAAGATCAATATTCTCTCAAGTCCTATGTGCCACTGATACGACTCTACGTACACCGAACGTTTGCTTCCAACTAGAAACGAGAAATAAAACTACGTTGTGGGTATGAAGAGGATAACTTTGCATGAGATCGGAGAGCTAAAATATAAAAGTAGGTGCTGTTATCATAAAGTTAGAATATATTACTAAATATTATAAATAGCGAGTGTGGAATAATGATGGGTCGGTGTGCGGAATTATCCTAGGCAATCGTTAACAAGACCGGTAGTCGTCATTGCAATTTCATATGAGTGAGAGGCATAAGCTAACATACTTTCTCTTCTTGGATCATATGCACTTATGACTGGAACTCTAGCTAGGATCCGCAACTACTAAAGATCATTAAGGTAAAACCCAACCATAGCATTAACATATCAAGTCCCCTTTATCCCATACGCCACAACCCCCTTACTCGGGTTTATGCTTCTGTCACTCAAGAAACCCACTATAAGCGAATCATGAACGTATTGCAACACCCTACAGCGGGAATCCCTCACGCTTGCGCGACACGGAGGGCATAATAGGACAGCACCAAAATAAAACATACAACTCGTGCGTTAAATTTGACATGCAAGCTCAAGAACAGGGTCACCTAAGCAGCAAAAAATTGCAATAAATAAAGCACTAGAACAAAAACTAATTGGACCATTGGAGGAGTCACATACCAAAGAACAATCCCCCTAAGCAGTTTTGTGAGTGGAGCTTTGAGCAAGGAGATAAAAAATCGCAGCAAAATGAGCTAGAACTCGTGCTTGAGCTGGTTGGTGATTTTTTTGGGAGGAAGAAGGAGTGTGTGGTGGCTGGAATAAGTGGAGGGGAGCCACCATGGGCCCACGAGGCAGGGGGCGCGCCCAGGGGGGTGGGCGCGCCCTGGACCCTCGTGGCCAGGTGCTTGCTCCCCCTGCTGTGTTCTCAGTGCCAGATATTCTCAAATATTCTAGAAAAAAATCATATTTTAATTTCGGGGCATTTGGAGAACTTTTATTTTCGGGGTATTTTTTTATTGCACGGATAATTCAGAAAACGGATGGAAAATACTAATTTTACTTTATTTCAACTAAATAACAGAAAGTAAAAAGAGGGTACAGAAGGTTGTGCTTTCTAATTTCATCCATCTCATGCTCATCAAAAGGAATCCACTAACAAGGTTGATCAGGTCTTGTTAACAAACTCATTCCGAATAACATGGAACCGGAGAAATTTTGAATAGCACTAGGTTACCTCAACGGGGATATGCACATCCCCAATAATAAGAATATCATATTTATTCTTGACAGTAGGTAGAGGAAATTCAAAACCTCCAAAAATAATTGATGGAATTTTTCCAATAGAGTTGATACTATGAACTTGAGGTTGTTTCCTCGGAAAGTGTACCGTATGCACATTACCATTAACATGAAAAGTGACATTGCCTTTGTTGCAATCAATAACAGCCCCTGCAGTATTCAAAAAGGGTCTTCCAAGAATAATAGACATACTATCGTCCTTGGGAATATCAAGAATAACAAAGTCCGTTAAAATAGTAACGTTTGCAACCACAACAGGCACATCCTCGCAAATACCGACATGTATAGCAGTTGATTTATCAGCCATTTGCAAAGATATTTCAGTAGGTGTCAACTTATTCAAATCAAGTCTACGATACAAAGATAAAGGCATAACACTAAGACCGGCTCCAAGATCACATAAAGCAGTTCTAACATAGTTTCTTTTAATGGAGCATGGTATAGTTGGTACTCCCGGATCTTCAAGTTTCTTTGGTATTCCACCTTTAAAAGTATAATTAGCAAGCATGGTAGAAATTTCAGCTTCCGGTATCTTTCTTTTATTAGTAACAGTATCTTTCATTTACTTGGCATAAGGATTCATTTTAATCATATCAGTAAAATGCATACGCAAAAAGATAGGTCTAATCATTTCAGCAAAGCGCTCAAAATCCTCATCATCCTTTTTCTTGGATGGTTTGGGAGGAAAAGGCATGGGTTTCTGAACCCATGGTTCTCTTTCCTTACCGTGCTTCCTAGCAAGAAAGTTTCTCTTATCATAACATTGATTCTTTGATTGTGGGTTATCAAGATCAACAGCAGGTTCAATTTCTACATCATTATCATTGCTAGGTTGAGCATCAACATGAACATCATCATTAACATTATCACTAGGTTCATGTTCATTACCAGATTGCGTTTCTCTCGTACACGCACGCACGTGGGTGCGAGGCGTTGGGCTCTAACTGAACCCGAGCGAGGCGTTGGGCTCTAACTGAACCCGAGCGAGGCGTTGGGCTCTAACTGAACCCGAGGGACTGCACTGTAGGCTACGCGTTACTGAACCCGAGCGATCGATCGATGGCTGTTAACTGAACCCGATCGAGCGATTCCTTCGCTACTGCTGCTAATTGAAGCCGATCGATGCTGCCTCTGGATGAACAGTGAGCGTTGCTGGGGGGGGGGGGTTGGATGAACAGTTCCCGGTGGGGGTGGATGAATAGGACCCCGTGGTGTTGCCTCTGGATGAACATGACCCAGATCGATCGAGCCGGTTGTGGCTGGATGAACAGGACCCCGTGGAGGGCTGGATCCACAGGACCACCCCGTGGAGGGCAGGATGAACAGTAGATGGTGGAGGGCTGGATGAACAATAGCCCATGGAGGGGTGGTTGAACAGGAGCCCGTGGAGAGGGCTGGTTGAACAGTAGGCGGTGGAGTAGCGCGCGGTGGAGGCTGGATGAACAGGAGCCCGTGGATGAACAGTCGCAGGTGGAGGCTGGAGGAGGTCGACGGTGGATGAACAGTAGCCCGTGGAGGCTGGAGGGGGTCGACGGTGGAGATGAACAGTATCCCGTGGAGTCCCGTTTTGCGGTACGCCACACCCCTCCCGATGAACAGGACCCCCGTTTCGACCGTAGCGCTCCAACACAAGTCCGTTTTCTCCGTTATGCGGTACGCCACACCCCTCGCAATCAACAGGACCCCCGTTTCGACCGTAGGAGGTTCGTTTCCTCCGTTTTGCGGTACTCCAGACCCCTCCCGATGAACAGATCCCATTTCGAACGTGGCCGGTCGAACACAAGGCCGTTTCCTCCATTCTGCGGTACGCCAGGCCTCATTTCCATCGGCTGTTCCGTCCAAGCCCTCCCGATGAACACGACGACGCATTCCGTTCCGACCCAGCCGGTTGGCTCCCCATGAACACGACGACGACGCAGTTTCTCCGTTCCGACCCAACCATGTACACGAGCCCTGGCCGTACGTATGCGCGAGTAGGCGTTCGAGACCCTGCCCGTATGTACGTACGTGGCTGTATTTTCTTTCTTGCACACTGGTCGCTGTACGTACGTGTACATGCTACGTGCGCGCCTCTACTACGACACGTGCGCGCCTCTACATCGACCAGTATGTACGTACACGTTCGCGACCGGAATAACAACGCTACGTACGCTTCGACCGGGTGGATCCCGACTGTCAGGCACTTCCTTGCCTGCGAAGATGTAGCTGCTGGGTCCCAGCAGTCAGGGGGGCAAATCGTTTTTTTGCCTGGACGCACTTCCTTGCGTGCGAAGATGTAGCTGGTAGGTCCCAGCAATCAGGGGGAAATGTTTTTTCGCGAAATACAGTTGCCTGTCTGGTGGGTCCCTGCTGGCAGGTGGAGGAATAATTATTTTGCGCGTAATAAGGGGGCACTTCCTTGCGGCCGCCGTGGACCCAGTTGTCAGCCTCTCCACGTACAGTACTCTTCCGATGGAAGTCATTCCTTGACCACGTTGACCATGCCGCGCCGAGAGCACCAGGGCGGTGGACGACGGCGAGGCCTAGGAAGGGGACGACGCGGAGCCGGGGAAGACGCGGCAGTGGAAGCCCGCGCGGAGAGGAGTACGAGGGTTTACTGGTTCGGCTGCCGTCGCCGCAGGGCCTGGCCAGCGGTGGGAATAGTAGGGGGCGGTGAGGCCTCTGCGGCAACACAGCCGGCCACGGGAGACAGGAGCATGCAGCATGACCGGCGCTGCTTTGGGCGGCTGGAGCAAGAAGACAAGAGGTTGAAGAAGTACTACGGCCGTTGGATGGACATCGTACGGTCACTGGAGCTAAAATCGTTCATATTGACTAAGTTGACAAAGCACTTCGTCCCCGTCAACTTAGTAGACCCACAAGTCAGCCTCCCACCAAGGTGGGTCCCAACTAGCAGGGGGGGTATTCATTTTTTTGTGCGTAATAAGGTGGCACCTCCGGTGGGTCCGAGCTGATCGCGGGGGGAACGTTTTTTCGCGAAATACGTTGGCCCGTCCGGCGGGTCCCAGCAGTCAGGGGGAAACGTTTTTTCGCCAAATATGGTGGCCCGTCCGGTGGGTCCCTGCTGTCTGGTGGAGGAATAATTATTTTCCACGTAATAAGGAGGCACTTCCTTGCGGCTGCCGTGGACCCAGCTGTCAGCCTCTCCACGTACAGTACTCTTCCGATGGAAGTCGTTCCTTGACCACGTTAACCACGCCGCACCGAGAGCACCAGGGCGGTGGACGACGGCGAGGCCTAGGAAGGGGACGACGCGGAGCCGGGGAAGACGCGGCAGTGGATGCCCACGCGGAGAGGAGTACGAGGGTTCACTGGTTCGGCTGCGGTGTGAGGCTGTCGTCGCCGCAGAATAATAGGGGGTGTGGGTGAGTGGAGGGATGCCCTGGCCAGCGGTGGGAGTAGTAGGGGGCGGTGAGGCCTGCGCGGCAGCACAGCCGGCCACGGGAGGCAGGAGCAGGCGGCACGACCGGCGCTGCTTTGGGCGGCTGGAGCAAGAAGACCAGAGGTTGAAGAAGCACGACGGCCGTTGGATGGACATCATACGATCACTGCAGCTAGAATCGTTTATATTGACTAAGTTGACAAAGCCCTTGGTACGCGTCAACTTAGTAGGCCCACAGGTCAGCTTACGAAACGGTGTGCCCCAGATGTCAGGGGGAGGAATCATTTTTTGGGCGGGTGAAGCTAGAATATTCGAGATTGAAGAAGAAGCACGGCATCCGTTGGATGGACATCCAACGGCCACTGCTGCTAGAACCGTGTGTTGACTATAAGTTGACAAAGCCTTGCATACGCGTCAACTCTTTTTTTTTGAGGGGACGCGTCAACTTACTAAGGCCACAAGTGTGTGGCAGAGAACTTATAGCCCATTTGAGATTTGTAAGAATGTGCAGCCAATTTTTGAATTCTAATGGAATTTACTACAGCCCATTTACAGTTCGTTAAAAGTACATCCCATTTCAACTAACCGTTCAAAACAGAATTCAATAAAATTTCCCACATTTTGATCGGATCTGAAATATTTTTATCCCAAAATTTCTAGTCAGATTAAATACAATTTCAATATAAATTTATATTACGTAAAAGTCCAATGAAACATTACGCCCGCAACAATTAATGAAATTAAAATTTTCAATATCCAAAAATAATATTTAATAAAGTAATTACGTGTTTGGTGCTTTATAGTTACTGCCCAGTTTTTATAATTACATCCCATTTATTATTTCTTAAAGCCCATTTTCTTGTTAAGCCTAATGCATCCCTCCTAAGAAAGAGTTGCAGCCCAGCGGGGCGGAGAATAACAACTTGACCTTGCCTGGGTATTCCTAAAAAAAGTATAGCTGGGCTAGCCATTTTGAGCTTGAAAAAAATTAATATCTGGGCTGGATATCTGGCCTGGGCTAGACGGGCCATAGCCCGCCCAGTTAATAGCTGCAGCGATGTTTTCGTTGTTGTTTCAGAGGAGAAAAATTAATATCTGGGCTAAACATCACTCAAGAAAAACTCTTCAGTGCTCACACCTCAAAAACATAAATACTGCTCGAGCTACTTGGTCCCAGCTGTCAGCCGCTTCTTGTGCAATTCTCTCATTTATTGACTACATAGGTTGACAATGGTGTGGGACCGTGATGTCAGGAAACCAGGAGGAAGCAAAAAAAATTATAGTTTTATATACTAATAAGGAGGCACTTGCGTACGTGCGGCTATGGCCCTGGTGGGTCCCCACTGTCATCCTCTCCAAGTAAAGTCATCTCCTCATCCTCATGTCTGTTGACCATGTTGACAACGCGAGATGGCGGCGCCACGGCGAGCGCAACAACTCGAAGGACGACGGAGAGGGCCTCGCGGGCCCTACGGATGGTTTGATACAGCGCCCGCTGCTTATTCGGGAAGCCAGGATCATAGGGCCACATGTCCGCGACGGCATTGTCGTTCGCTTGTTCACCGGTGCTCGTTGAGGAGACGGAGGTTGCAGTACAGGTCCTCCTGCGCTGGTAGCTCTTCTGCCATTAGGGCGTCGAAGTGTGGCCGCACCTGCTCTATTGTGAGCACGACATGAACCGGCTTGGACAGTGGCACCGGCTCCTGGTCGGAAGCTACGTCCATCGTCTGATTGTCGTCGCTCAGCTCGGCGAGGTAGCTGGCGAGCCAGCATGTCCGGCTGCTGGACCGACCCGCTGCCAAGCATGAGTCTGACTGCCCTGGCCCACCCAGACCGCCTCCCTCGCTCGCGCGCTCTTTCAGCCCGAAACGGTCAGCGCCGCCCGCCCCGCTTCGCGGTGCATGCGATTGCTCCCCCTTCAAACGACACAAGTGCCGTCCATCCGCCCTTCTGCCGCCCACATTAATGATACGTGGTTGCCGAGGCGGCTACTCCGGTGCCACACGTCCGTCCCTCCGCCACCCACCATTGCTATATAAATTGCTGCGCCGGCCATAGCCGCAGTCATCCGCATCCGTTCCTATTCTCCTGTCCACACCACTACTGCCCACCATGCATGGCTTCCTCGCGCTCCAGCGCTCTTCGGGACGAGCAGACGACAGACCACAAGGAGATGGCAGCCATTGCTGCCGACTGGCTGGCTGGCAGGCAGCCGGAGGACGACGACGATGTCCCAATGGAGAACATGGTAGTCGACGACCCGGCGCCAAGCCCCTCCTCCGCGCCATCCTCGCCGGTGCATTGCACAGTGACCATCGGCGAGGCCCGTGCCTAATATATGGACACGGTGAGGCAGAAGCGTGAGGAGCAGTTCCGGGAGGCGCAGGCCGACACCGCCTACAACCACCATCTCCTCCAGGAGCACCTGCAGGTGGAGGGGCAGATTGCCGCGGAGCGGGCGGAGCAGGAGGCGCTGCTCGACTCATACCGCTCTGCCGGCGACGGCCACCTCGAGTGCTGGCGGTACCGCATGCGAGTGGCGGAGGCTGCGGCCGCCTACAAAGAGGGCGATGAAGCGGGCGAGGTGCTGTTTGGCGATACCGAGGACGAGGCAGAGGACAATGCCGGCTCCGACGAGTCCCCGTGTGACGCCCCCGATTTGACCGTACACTAATCATGCACGCAAATGTGTACGATCAAGATCAGGGACTCAGGGGAAGATATCACAACACAACTCTACAACATAAATAAGTCATACAAGCATCATAATACAAGCCAGGGGCCTCGAGGGCTCGAATACAAGTGCTCGATCATAGACGAGTCAGCGGAAGCAACAATATATGAGTATAGACATAAGTTAAACAAGTTTGCCTTAAGAAGGCTAGCACAAAAGTAGCAACGATCGAAAAGGCAAGGCCTCCTGCCTGGGACCTCCTAACTACTTCTCGAAGCGGAACTCCATGTAGTATCATCCTCGGGATCTCTAGCTCCTGGACTTCAGCATCTGGTTGCGACAATCAGGTATAGAAATGGGAAAAGAGGGAGAAAAGCAACCGTGAGTACTCATCCAAAGTACTCGCAAGCAAGGAGCTACACTACATATGCATGGGTATATGTGTAAAGGGCCATATCAGTGGACTGAACTGCAGAATGCCAGAATAAGAGGGGGATAGCTAATCCTGTCGAAGACTACGCTTCTGGCAGCCTCCATCTTGCAGCATGTAGAAGAGAGTAGATTGAAGTCCTCCAAGTAGCATCGTATAGCATAATCCTACCCGGCGATCCCCTCCTTGTCGCCCTGTTAGAGAGCGATCACCGGGTTATATCTGGCACTTGGAAGGGTGTGTTTTTATTAAGTATCCAGTTCTAGTTGTCATAAGGTCAAGGTACAACTCCGGGTCGTCCTTTTACCGAGGGACACGGCTATTCGAATAGATAAACTTCCCTGCAGGGGTGCACCACATAACCCAACACGCTCGATCCCATTTGGCTGGACACACTTTTCTGGGTCATGCCCGGCCTCGTAAGATCAACACGTCGCAGCCCTACCTAGGCACAACAGAGAGGTCAGCACGCCGGTCTAAACCCTATGTGCGCAGGGGTCTGGGCCCATCGCCCATTGCACACCTGCACGTTGCGTACGCGGCCGGAAGCAGACCTAGCCCCCTTAATACAAGCGCGAGCTTACGGTCCAATGCGGCGCGCGCCACTCAGTCACTGACGTCACGAAGGCTTCGGCTGATACCACGACACCGGGATACCCATAACTACTCCCGCGTAGATGGTTAGTGCGTATAGACCAAATGGCCAGACTCAGATCAAATACCCAGAACTCTTTAAGCGTGTTATTTGAAGTAACCGCGAACGCCGACCAGGGCCAGGCCCACCTCTCTCCTGGGTGGTCTCAACCCGCCCTGTCGCTCCGCCATAAAGTAACAGTCGGGGGCCGTCAGGAACCCAGGCCCAACTCTACCGGGATGGAGCCACCTGTCCTTTCAGCCCCCCTCATCAGAATCACTTGCAGGTACTCCTCGAGCCGACCCGACTTTAGTCACCACATGTATCATGTATAAAGTATAAAGTATATACCCGTGATCACCTCCCGCAGTGATCACGGCCCAGTAGTATAGCATGGCAGACGGACAAGAATGTAGGGCCACTGATGGAAAAACTAGCATCCTATTGTAAGCAGTAGGATAGCAGGTAAGGGGTAACAACTGTAGCAACAATGAGAGGCTATGCAACAGAATAGGATTAACCGAAAGCAGTAACATGCTACACTACTCTAATGCAA
Organism: Aegilops tauschii subsp. strangulata; assembly: GCF_002575655.3. NCBI lineage: Eukaryota > Viridiplantae > Streptophyta > Magnoliopsida > Poales > Poaceae > Aegilops > Aegilops tauschii. Next base: position 76,901,291 of record NC_053041.3, read on the forward strand.
GCAGTATAGAGAAGAATAGGCAATATCTGGTGATCAGGGGGGGGGGGCTTGCCTGATTGCTCTGGCAAGAAGGAGGGGCCGTCAACAGCGTAGTCGGTCGGGGCACCAGCAGCGGCGCCGGTCTCGTAGTCTACCGGAGAAGAGGGGGAAGAAACAATAAATATAATGCAAACATAAGCATGACGATGGAGGACATGTCAATGCGCGGTGCTACGTGTGCCCTAACGCGGTAGTAGGTGATACCGACGAAGGGGGGAAACATCCGGGAAGGTATTCCCGGTGTTTCCCGTTTTCGGACAAATGAACCGGAGGTGAAATGTTACAGGTTCACTATGCTAGGGACGCATGGCGGACGAACGGGCTACGTATTTGGATTCGTCTCGTCGTTCTGAGCAACTTTCATGTACAAAGTATTTTCATCCGAGCTACGGTTTATTTTATATGCATTTTAAAATATTTAAATTAATTTTAGCATTTATTTAATTAATTTAATACAACATTATCCAGAACAGTGCATGCTGACGTCATCATGACGTCAGCAGTCAACAGGGCATTGACTGGGTCAAACTGACGTGTGGTCCCATTCGTCATGGACTGTTTAGTCTAATTAGGATTTAACTAATCTAATTAATATTTAATTAAACTAACTAGTTAATTAGATTAATTAAACATGATTAATTAACTTAATTAATTCATTCATTCATTAGTTAGTTAATTAATTAATTATTTTAATTATTATTTATTTATTTATATTTTTTTAATTTCCTTTTTTTTACAAAAACGTTCTGGGGGCTGGGCCCCGTTGTCCAGTGGCCCAGGGCCTTAACAGGCACAGGGAAAGCGGGCGCTGCGGGTGCGGGCACCCGAACTGGACGTGGCCAGTCGGGGTCACGGCGAGGGGGAAAACGCCGGCGCGGCGCCGGCCTGGCAGCGGCGACGCCACGGCGGGGCAAGAGGGGCACGGCGGGCGCTGGAGCGCCGGAGGTGGCCGCGGGAGTGAGGCGCGGCGCGGCCGAGCGCGGAGCACGCCGGGGCGGACGACGGTGCGGACAACAGGCGAGGCTAGCGCGCGGGTGCACGCGTGCTCACCGCGAGCACGAGCACCGGGCGGCGCGTGAACGACAGCGGGACGGCGCGAGTAATAGAGGGGAAGGGAGGCCGGGGGCCTCACCGGCGTTTGCAGGGGCACAAGGGCGTCGAGGCTCGGGGGCGACCCGTGGGGAGGAGGACGGGGACGATTGACGACGGAGTGGAGAAGAGAACGACGGGGGCGAGGCTCGTGGAGCTCCGGGGTGGTCGTGGTGGCGTGGATCGAGGGCGACGCAGGGGAGGAGCGGCGATGGCGTCCGGCGTGGTCGTCCCGGTCGGCGTGGCTTGCCGTAGGCCGACGAGGGAGAGGCGGGGACGGAGGAGCGAGGCGTCGGGGGCGGCGGCCGATGACAAGGCTCGAGGCGGGGAGGTCCGATGACATCGGGGGCGGCTTCAGGCAATGGCGAGGTCTGGCGACGGCGGTGGGCGTCGAGGCGCCGACGAGCTACGACGGGGTCGGGGTCGGTGACGAGGCGAGGCCGCGGCGTCAGGCGGGCGCCGCGCGAGGGAGAGGAGGGGCGTAGAGGAGGCCCTGGGGGGGCGGCAAGAAGCGACGACGGGGTCGTCCTCGGGCGCTGGGGACGGCGGGATCGGCGATGGGGGTCGGGTCGCCGTTGCCCCGATCCAGAAAGATGGGGGGAGTGGGGAACGAGAGGAGGAGTGGGGGTGCGGTAAGTTAGGGTTCTGGTAGGTGGGGGGGATAAGGGAGCGGGGGTGGGCTGGCCTGTTGGCCTGGTGGCCTGCTGGGCCGTGGCCGAGTGGGTCAGGGGGTTTGTTTTTTTGACTTCGTCTTATTTCCTTTCTTTTTATTTATTCTTTCCTATTTTATTTTAGTTACATTATATTTTAGTTTTAGTAAAAATTATCACTAGCACCTAAATTTGTATTTGTAAATATACTACTGCCACATTAACTTTGGCACCTAAATAAAATAGTTTTGTAATTATTTATTACTTAAAAGTATTTATTAAATAACAGTTTTGCCGCTGTTTTAATTACTATGGTGCATTTAAATACTTTAGAGGAGTGTGGTTTCTACACCAATTTTTAGTATGGATTATTTGGCTCACCCCGAACATTTTAGTTTTAATATTTGAAAACTTTTATTGTTTGCTTGATTTTGAATGTGAATTTGAATCAGTTTCGAACTAACGTGAGATTAGCAACAGTAATCGAGGTGACGTGGCATCATTAGTAGAAAGTTACTGTAGCTTAATTATCCGGGCGTCACAATTCTCCTCCACTACAAGAAATCTCGTCCCGAGATTTAAGAGGGGAGTAAGGGGGAAAGTTCTGGTTACGATATTCTAACGGATCTTCTCGAAGAAGTTAATCATTTTTGTTGATGTCTTCAATTCCTTATTCCAATGCATCATGATAAAGTTGTCGTCCTTTCTTCGGGAACTCCACCGTACTTACGAAAGGTTAAGAGGGGGAAACTCTATAAGGACGGATTCTAACAGGATTGAGCATCAGACGGTTAACTCGGGGGAAGAAGCATAAGTATCTCTCGAATTGAAACTTAAGAAGATATCGAGAGCAAAGTAAGAAGGTACCAGGAGAAGTTTCAAATGGATAGGTAATGGTTCGATGTCTGAAACCAAGTGCGAAAGGGGTCCAGAGCAACGAGATTAAGTATTGCGTCTGTTACGAAAATAGATCACTAGGAAGGTGGCCCGTGAATTACATACGAAGCCAAGCGTGAGGAATAACCTTGGGAACAGGGGGTGTACAAGAGAGTCAGGTTTCGATCCTGTGGAACTGTGGGTTATGGGCCCACCATGTGGGTTTTTTTATAGGAGCAGTGACATCTTGCACGGCCATGATAGCAAGGCATGTCAGAGAGTACCCTATCAGTTATGTCGGCAACACGTTGGTACCAAGGGCGAGGGACAAAGAGAACCATTTTCCTGCTCGTTGAAACGAGGCGGACCAATAGGCAAAGTTCTCATCCATCGGTGGTTACCGGAATGTCACCAACAATAGTAACAGGGTCTTACTGACAGAGTTGTACACCAAGGTGTTTACATAAGTAGGAGAATATTACTGCTTAGATCATATAGATCACAAGAATGGTTAATCCAAACAAGGGAAAGGAAAAATATGGTTATCAGATTAAACAGAAGAATGGAAAGGAAAATGTGTTTAAACACATATTTCAAGGGTATATCCTTCCCAAGGACAAGCAGAGCATGATATCCATGACATGATATAATGTAGAAAACTCTTTAGGTACAGGAGAGAATTTTCATGACATTACCCATACAACGGTGTTTGGATAATTGAGCAGGAAACATTTAGCATTGGGGGTTTAAATGTTCCTGTTGAAAATTGGAGTACCATAGACATGTTTCGAGATAGCCTTGACATGGTCAACAGGTGAAGATCAGACTTTGGAAACAAAAAGGATCCATGAGGAACAACTTATAGAATAAGTCTTACAATTTCCTCACGGAAGAATGACTAACCTTGCCAAAAAGGAAACTATAACAATAGGTCCTCCGGCCAGGTGTGTTAGGAATGACATCACCTTACCGGGTCATAAATAGGCCAATGTTATAACTCTTGGAAATATGTTCCAACCATCATGTCTGACCGAGATTCAGATCTGATTGGTGTCAGGATAACTCAGACTCAGGATGCCTGAGAAGAAAAGCTGCAACACAAATTGTCAAAACGACATCGAAGATTCTTGGGAGATGAACTATGGAAGCGAGTTCCGAACAAGGGTTCATCATTAAATTAAGGAGAGGTGAGGAGGTGACTGATTGACGCAGCGACAATCGATTGAGATTTCCAAAAGATGGATTTCCACAACTATGTGAACAAGGAAATAACATTAGCTAGATCGAATGACTTAATTATGTATGCTCGAGGAAAACATACACAGTTAAACATTGGTTGAAATGTGCACCCGAAATATGGGCTAGGTAGCACGATCAATGTTCGAATGATGATTGATTAAGCCATAGATGTAGAATGCAACTATGGACCCATAACTTCAAAGCAATAGGGTTGCTGGAAGTTTAGAAGTTACACATCACAGACCATTTGTCGGTATTTCGTTTAGAAACAACACGGGGACCAAGGAATGAACGGATATGGCAAAAGGTATCACCTGCATCAAGAATTCTTAAGAGGTGGTGAAATTCTCACGACATTCTTGACATAAAAGATGGTAATACTCCAAGGTAAAGAAGAACAAATGCTGGATAGCAAGGATCTCAAGGTATAACACAAAAAACGAACAAGTTTTGTGTTGAACGGAAGGCAATCGAGTGGTCGATGATAACACAAATCATCGAGGGGCAAGGATGGTATTTCTCATCCTGAATTTCGACACACAACTTGGAAGAAGTCAAACTGTTGACAATGATCACGACAAATTTGTCGAGAGGTTTTCAAGAAGATGTAACTGATTGACAATGACATCAAGTCAAAGGAATGATGAAAGCGGAAGGTTATTGGAACCACGAGTATGACACAAACTCGAAATCAAGCTTGCTGTTCAAGGCGAAATGATATGACGAGGAAAATCGACGTAAGCTTAGCTCATCATCGAAAGGGGTGCCTCGGGAATGAGGACCAGGTAGCACAGTTAAAATCATGACGACAACGACATAGCCAAACAGGCTAGGAATGACGTGATCGGGTACAAACTCATACGTAAGGAAGATTAGTAAGTGTTGTTGAACCGTAGTGCGGACTCGGTTCAGTTATAGGTGTCTTTGAGTGTTTAATAACTCAGAGCCCATGAAAATTTTGGAATCGGTGAGAATGTAGTACTAGACGAAGAACTCATAAGAATTTATGCAGTTCTGTGACAATCTCGAGATACCAGGGGGTAATACTCGACGACAAACCAAAGTAGAGGTTGGACTGGGGTTTTGCTCTTACAGAAGAAAAGTGCTTAAACTTGTATGAGAAATGGTATTTAAAGGAGAACATGGTCGGAACCACGTCCACGGATACCAGATGAAATTATTATAAGGGGATAATTATTTTAAGAGAAGCTTCCATGATAAGGTATACATCGTGTCCATGGGCATGAACACAGGGTTCAAGGCCGACTCCCACTTGTTCAACGCATAACCTTTCATTTACCTCTCGTATTTCGGAAATGATATTAGTTGTTGGAAGTTTTTACCTGATGCAATACCAGATAAGTATGACCCGTGAAATCTTTCGGGTTCACACGGATTAGGGAAAGTGTAGGTTCAACCCATCAGGGCATCTTAGGAACATATACCACAAACTTCGGAGTAAATAATACAAGTTCGAAAGTAGAGCATGGTTCACAAAGCAGAGGATACACTTTACCAAAGGCATCATGTATCCGAGGAAAAGCTCACAAGCTTATTTAATATGGAGGACATTGTCGGATAAAATCCGACAAAAGGGTCTGGTGGTCCACAAGGGATCTGATGTGAGCATCAGTACTCAACCAGAGGAAGAAAGAATGCAAGGAGATCAGATTATAGAAACAACTGACTAACTCAAAGCTCAATGCAAAGGATTTATAATTTCAAATTCGAGGGATCAGAAGCAAACGCTCTGATTGAGGATGGGTAAGTCGAGTAAACTTACGGGTACAATCGATGGCAAATTTGATTGGTCGAGATCCAGCTCATGTTAAAAATGATGTCTGAGCCGGAAGTATGAATTCTAGGCTCAGATTGAGGATTGCGAGCATTCGCAACAAATTGAATCAACAGACTGAAAATGATAGTGACAAGAGATGCCAATAAGATTACGAGACTTAAGATTAATCATAACGCAAGTAAGCAAGAATTTCAAGAGCAATAGGCTGCTCAGGATTTTCGGAAGTTCAAATAGTATTTCAAAGACTTTTTTGAATTACTAGAATCAATTGGGGACGAGCGGATACTCGGTAAGTGCGAGAATTATCAGTAGGGGTATTCAGGTGACAAGGAACATCAATGTAGTAAGCTCAAAGGATTCTCGGAACAACAGAGAGAATTTCGGGGTATCTTGTAATAACAAGATCAACGGGGAAACATTGTATGAATGGCGAGTATACGTGGTTATCCATAGGAGTTTATCGATGGAAGGGAATTGCAAAAGCGATGAACACAAGTTCTCGGGTTATCAGCGGAGAGTATCTTCAGGGTCTTCACGTGCAGCAGACGATCATCAGTGATAAGGGGCTCTCCGGGTGAAAGTGATAACGAGATCCTAATGTTAGATTTAGCAAAATTCATTTAACCCGAATAGAAGAGGGATCAGAGTCCCAGAGTATAGATAAGGAGTAAAAGATCCTAATACCACCCAATGGCGACGTGGGCCCGTAAGACACACAGCCATGTTAGTAAAAGTTTTTGCAATGTCTAGACTCGACTTCGGCCAAGGAGTTGGAAAGGGGGATTCCTACAGGCAGTTGGCTCTGATACCAACTTGTGACGCCCCCGATTTGACCGTACACTAATCATGCACGCAAATGTGTACAATCAAGATCAGGGACTCACGGGAAGATATCACAACACAACTCTACAACATAAATAAGTCATACAAGCATCATAATACAAGCCAGGGGCCTCGAGGGCTCGAATACAAGTGCTCGATCATAGATGAGTCAGCGGAAGCAACAATATCTGAGTACAGACATAAGTTAAACAAGTTTGCCTTAAGAAGGCTAGCACAAAAGTAGCAACGATCGAAAAGGCAAGGCCTCCTGCCTGGGACCTCCTAACTACTCCTCGAAGCCAAACTCCATGTAGTATCATCCTCGGGATCTCTAGCTCCTGGACTCCAGCATCTGGTTGCGACAATCAGGTATAGAAAGGGGAAAAGAGGGAGAAAAGAAACCGTGAGTACTCATCCAAAGTACTCGCAAGCAAGGAGCTACACTACATATGCATGGGTATATGTGTAAAGGGCCATATCCGTGGACTGAACTGCAGAATGCCAGAATAAGAGGGGGATAGCTAGTCCTGTCGAAGACTACGCTTCTGGCAGCCTCCATCTTGCAGCATGTAGAAGAGAGTAGATTGAAGTCCTCCAAGTAGCATCGTATACCATAATCCTACCCGGCGATCCCCTCCTCGTCACCCTGTTAGAGAGCGATCACCGGGTTATATCTGGCACTTGGAAGGGTGTGTTTTATTAAGTATCCAGTTCTAGTTGTCATAAGGTCAAGGTACAACTCCGGGTCGTCCTTTTACCGAGGGACACGGCTATTCGAATAGATAAACTTCCCTGCAGGGGTGCACCACATAACCCAACACGCTCGATCCCATTTGGCCGGACACACTTTTCTGGGTCATGCCCGGCCTCGTAAGATCAACACGTCGCAGCCCTACCTAGGCACAACAAAGAGGTCAGCACGCCGGTCTAAACCCTATGCGCGCAGGGGTCTGGGCCCATCGCCCATTGCACACCTGCATGTTGCGTACGCGGCCGGAAGCAGACCTAGCCCCCTTAATACAAGCGCGAGCTTACGGTCCAATGCGGCGCGCGCCACTCAGTCGCTGACGTCACGAAGGCTTCGGCTGATACCATGACGCCAGGATACCCATAACTACTCCCGCGTAGATGGTTAGTGTGTATAGACCAAATGGCCAGACTCAGATCAAATACCCAGAACTCGTTAAGTGTGTTATTTGAAGTAACCGCGAACGCCGACCAGGGCCAGGCCCACCTCTCTCCTGGGTGGTCTCAACCTGCCCTGTCGCTCCACCATAAAGTAACAGTCGGGGGCCTTCAGGAACCCAGGCCCACCTCTACCGGGATGGAGCCACCTGTCCTTTCAGCCCCCCTCATCAGAATCACTTGCGGGTACTCCTCGAGCCGACCCGACTTTAGTCACCACATGTATCATGTATAAAGTATAAAGTATATACCCGTGATCACCTCCCGCAGTGATCACGGCCCAGTAGTATAGCATGGCAGACGGACAAGAATGTAGGGCCACTGATGGAAATACTAGCATCCTATTCTAAGTAGTAGGATAGCAGGTAAGGGTAACAACTGTAGCAACAATGAGAGGCTATGCAACAGAATAGGATTAACTGAAAGCAGTAACATGCTACACTACTCTAATGCAAGCAGTATAGAGAAGAATAGGCGATATCTGGTGATCAAGGGGGGGCTTGCCTGATTGCTCTGGCAAGAAGGAGGGGCCGTCAACAGCGTAGTCGATCGGGGCACCAGCAGCGGCGTCGGTCTCGTAGTCTACCGGAGAAGAGGGGGAAGAAACAATAAATATAATGCAAACATAAGCATGACGATGGAGGACATGTCAATGCGCGGTGCTAGGTGTGCCCTAACGCGGTAGTAGCTGAAACCGAAGAAGGGGGGAAACATCCGGGAAGGTATTCCCGGTGTTTCGCGTTTTCGGACAGATGAACTGGAGGTGAAATGTTACAGGTTCACTATGCTAGGGACGCGTGGCGGACGAACGGGCTACGTATTTGGATTTGTCTCGTCGTTCTGAGCAACTTTCATGTACAAAGTATTTTCATCCGAGCTACGGTTTATTTTATATGCATTTTAAAAGATTTAAATTAATTTTAGCATTTATTTAATTAATTGAATACAACATTATCCAAAACAGTGCATGCTGATGTCATCATGATGTCAGCAGTCAACAAGGCGTTGACCGGGTCAAACTCACGTGTGGGTCCCGTTCGTCATGGACTGTTTAGTCTAATTAGGATTTAACTAATCTAATTACTATTTAATTAAACTAACTAGTTAATTAGATTAATTAAACATGATTAATTAACTTAATTAATTAATTCATTAATTAGTTAGTTAATTAATTAATTATTTTAATTATTATTTATGTATTTATTTATATTTTTTAATTTCCTTTTTTTTACAAAAACGTTCTAGGGGCTGGGCCCCGTTGTCCAGTGGCCCAGGGCCTTAACGGGCATAGGGAAAGCGGGCGCTGCGGGTGCGGGCACCCGAACTGGACGTGGCCAGTCGGGGTCACGGCGAGGGGGAAAACGCCGGCGCGGCGCCGGCCTGGCAGCGGCGACGCCACGGCGGGGCAAAAGGGAGGGGCATGGCGGGCGCTGGAGCGCCGGAGGTGGTCGCGGGCATGAGGCGCGGCGCGGCCGAGCGCGGAGCGCGCCGGGGCGGACGACGGTGCGGACAACAGGCGAGGCTAGCCCGCGGGTGTGCGCGTGCTCACCGCGAGCACGAGCACCGGGCGGCGCGTGAACGACAGCGGGACGGCGCGAGTAACAGAGGGGAAGGGAGGCCGGGGGCCTCACCGGCGTTTGCAGGGGCACAAGGGCGTCGAGGCTCGGGGGCGACCCGTGGGGAGGAGGACGGCGACGATCGACGACGGAGTGGTGAAGAGGACGACGGGGGCGAGGCTCGTGTAGCTCTGGGGAGATCGCGGTGGCGCGGATCGACGGCGACGCAGGGGACGAGCGGCGATGGCGTCCGGCGTGGTCGTCCCGGTCGGCGGCGACGGTCGATCCGGTTGGCGTGGCTTGCTGTAGGCCGACGAGGGAGAGGCAGGGACGGAGGAGCGAGGCGTCGGGGGCGGCGGCCGATGACGGGGCTCGAGGCGGGGAGGTCCGATGACATCGGGGGCGGCTTCAGGCAACGACGAGGTCTGGCGACGGCGGTGGGCGTCGAGGCGCCGACGAGGTGCGACGGGATCGGGGTTGGTGACGAGGCGAGGCCGCGGCGTCAGGCGGGCGCCGCGTGAGGGAGAGGAGGGGCGCAGAGGAGGCCCTGGGGGGGGGCGACAAGAAGCGACGACGGGGTCGTCCTCGGGCGCTGGGGACGGCCGGATCGGCGATGGGGGTCGGGTGGGCGTTTCCCCGATCCAGAAAGATGGGGGGAGTGGGGAACGAGAGGAGGAGTGGGGGTGCGGTAGGTTAGGGTTCTGGTAGGTGGGGGGGATAAGGGAGCGGGGGTGGGCTGGCCGGTTGGCCTGGTGGCCTGCTGGGCCGTGGCCCAGTGGGCCAGGGGGTTTGTTTTTTTGACTTCGTCTTATTTCCTTTCTTTTTATTTATTCTTTCCTATTTTATTTTAGTTACATTATATTTTAGTTTTAGTAAAAATTATCACTAGAACCTAAATTTGTATTTGTAAATATACTACTGCCACATTAACTTTGGAACCTAAATAAAATAGTTTTGTAATTATTTATTACTTAAAAGTATTTATTAAATAACAGTTTTGCCGCTGTTTTAATTACTATGGTGCATTTAAATACTTTAGAGGAGTGTGGTTTCTACACCAATTTTTAGTATGGATTATTTCGCTCACCCCGAACATTTTAGTTTTAATATTTGAAAACTTTTATTGTTTGCTTGATTTTGAATTTGAATTTGAATCAGTTTCGAACTAACGTGAGATTAGCAACAGTAATCGAGGTGACGTGGCATCATTAGTAGAAAGTTACTGTAGCTTAATTATCCGGGCGTCACACCCCGCTCCGCTGGCGTCGATGAGGCCCTGCTCCGCCGAGGCCCCCCGGCGCCAACAACGAGGTAGAGGACACCGCCGGCTCCGCCGAGGCCCCACCCTACCGGCAACGAGGGGGAGGATTTCCCTCGCTCCGCCGAGGCGCCGCCCGCCGGCAACAAGACAGAGGACATCGCCGACTCCGCCGAGGCCCCGCCCCGCTACCAACGAGGCCACGCCACACAGAAAACGAGGAAGAGTAGAACACGGTAGGTCGCCGCCGCTCGGGTCCAAGTAAGGCCACCGCTACTACCCTCCGGTTGCTGGCACTAAGCTGTACATCATGGAGCAGTTCTATGATTACAGGATGATTGAAGAGCGCTCCGTGGTTGAGCAAGCTCATGAGATACAGTCATTTGCTAGAGAACTCGAGCACTTCAGTTGTATGCTACCGGACAAGTTTGTTACCGGAGGTATCATCACTAAGCTTCCTCCTTCGTGGATCTCATTGGCACTCTTGATGTGGAAGAAAAGGCGAGAGCAAAGGACACATGTGCTCGAGGAATTGAGGCAGGATCTAGTGCCAATCTGGTACAGAAGAAGAACTTCCAGCCCCACAAGTTCTAGAACAAGGGCAAGTTTGATGGTAAAACAAAGTTTGATGGGAAGAACAAGGCTGTGCAACACACGAACTTCAAGAAGAAGAATGACAAGAAGAAATGTGTTTGTCATGTGGGGATCCTGATCATTGGGCTCCTAGTTGCCCTAATCGCTATGACAAGCTAGGCGGGTTGACCACTGACGGTCGGTTAGCTTCTTGGCGGCGACGTGGAGTCGGAGAGCTATGTTGGAGAAGGACGCTGCTTCTACTTAACTGCTGGTGCAGTTGGTTGACTGACACGTGGGCCCAACAGGCATCTGGGCCACATGTCAGTTACGCAACTGCACCTGCAGTTAAGTCACTGAAGCTTCTATTCGGCTCAGCCGGACACAGGTGGGTAGCTTTGGTTAATTAATTATACCTCCAGCGCACCCCTTTTTAGTTGAAGAATGTATGAAATGTAATGAAATCCGGCATGTTTATATGAAATCCGACCGTGTATGAATGGATTTATTTCGATTAGTTTGAATTCTTGTATCACTGGCATTGGATGAACATGCAAAACAATACGTACTAGCATTATTCCCAGGGTGATCACCTCGTTTGCAGCAGTTTCACATGTACTCCCTCCGGTCCTTTCTAGTCTGCATACAAGTTTTGTCTGCAGTCAAAGTATCTCTACTTTGACCAATCCTATAGGAAAAAGTATGCACTTCCATAATGTGCGAAGTAAAAAGGAACAGAAGGAGTACAAAGAGTTTGAGCAGCTTTTTAGCGTTCCTTTACATTGCAATCAAACACACAGGCCTGGCAATTCAAAGAGAACATTCAAAACAATCGATGATTATGCATCTCAGCGATTCACATGTCAGAGCCAATATTTACTTCACAACTAAAGAATAAAGAAAAAATGGATCGACGCTGCTGACAGCAAAGGGCGTCCCATTCGAAAATATCAAACGCATGTCTTCTTGCTAAAATCAATGAGCAAAATTTGACAAGGTTTTCCCATTCCAAAATATCAAATGCCTATGATTGTGGAATGGGCAGGGTTTGCCATCAGTTCGGACATTGACATGGCACCTCGTGCTAAATAAACCAGCTGTTCTTTTTGTGCAGCTCCACCAAAATCAACCAAATTCGCGTGTAGCTTGTATGATTTCACCCTTATATGTTGCAATGCCTTGAACTTATCGGCACCTCCTTTCTTGTGGTGGAAATGAATGATTCGATGTATTCATGAACATTTTGTGCAGTTCCCATTGAAATCAAGCTGGGCACCCCTGTTTTCACAAATACAAAAAAGTGATTAGTATAAAGCAAACTGTACTATGTATTGACAGTTTAAACAGGCACCTACATGGTCCATGTAGAGCACACTTTTAGAAAAATGGGACTCACCGGAAAGAATCCTAGAACAACATTGTACTCGCGCATCACAACAAGAAAATGGAGATTTGTCAGTCCTTCTGAGCTGAAGTTAGTTTGGTCTTGTGGGGGGTAATGTAACCATCCTTCAACTGCTCCTTCTGATGAGAAGATAGAAAGGGCTTCTTCATCCTGGCATAATCGGAACTAGTCACTTCACATACTCCATATTCTTCTTCAGAGGAGGATGATCCTGTTGTGCAAAGACAAGAGGATAACTAAATGCTAGCATCCCTGTTTGCTCGAAAAAAGGAAAGGAAATATTTAAAACAACATAGATGAAGCACTTCTCAAGGACAATACCACTTTTTGATGACAGTATCTAAACAGTAGCACAACACCAATAGAGATGACAAAGCTCAATCATATGGATGAATCAGTGGGCGAGTACCAACCTTTGTCAGGAGGCTTATTGTGTAGAGCATACAGATGAAGCACTTCTCCGGAACCATCTGTTGCTATCTAATGTGGTGGACATGCTTACTACATACTCCTCGATTAGATTAATGTTTCCAACATCTTCTTGTGCAGTTCCACTAAAATATATGGTATCTTCAAAGAAGATCCCTGTTTGCACAAGTAGAGATAATTACGTATTACATTAAGAGTGGCATCAAATCAGTGGCAAAACAATTGCTCGTTCCAGCCATAGCAATAAATTAAGACGCAAAACTATATCATTACTTGTGTCATCACAGTTCCAGTGCTTCATTACAGCACCAGGAGTTGATTTTTGTTTTTCTTCCGCTTGTTCTTCCCCTTCATCACTTGGTTCAATAACAGACAAGCTTCGCCTTCAATGTAAGATTTGGCATGTCAATTAGGTTGCACAAGTATAGCACTAAACAATGACATTAATTTTCTGATGAAAGTGGCAAAATACAGGCCAACAGTTGTGAAATATCCTTATCTTACCTCAATGGGATATTGCGGTGCACATACAGGTTGGAAGTCTTGTCTCCATTTGTGGAGTTCACTAAAATCAAGCAACATTACCGTACAAGTAGCACAACATATGAAAGCACACTGCAGAATCATGTGAAAGAAGGCTAGTACTGACCTCTCATGATGCGGAATTCAAACAACTCACAAGAAGAAGTTCTGAACCAAATTTGCCAACACGGATAGGAAGTAAGATCTCCTCTTGTGCAGTTCCACTAAGATCAAGCAATCAAGCAATGTTGTCGGTGTGACATTTTGGTTGAACTTCACAAAACACTCTTAAAACGAAAGTGTTTTGTGCAGTGCAACAAAAGGTCACAATGGCAACGAGGTGAAGTAGATAACCCTATTTACACAGAGGTGCAAAGGAAACAACTAGTGGTCAATAACGATGGATGACACAGAAGCCAACAAAAAGAAGCATCTACCTTATCTAAATGGGAAAGAAAGCAAGATAGTAGCATTTCTCAAACGGTGGCATTGATTAATATTAATAGAGAGATTATATTAACAATAAAATTTGTTAAACATGTAATTTGCTTTTAACTGTGGCATATTGCATCAATTTTCCAGCGGCATTATTAGAGGGTGCTTGTTTACAGGGACATTTGGGTGGAGGGACTAAAAAAATTCCGTGTGAGTCCCATCTAAACCAGACAGGAGAGACTTTTAGGGACTAAAAGTGGGCATTTGGGACTAAAGAAAGAAGGCCCTGAGGGAGAGTCTTTTTGGGACTTTTTCCAACAGTTGCCCCTGCCACGCATCGCACCTTGTCTCTATTAGTTCATTAATAGGGGTAACATGGTCTTTTAGCATGTCCTTTAATAACCTCTAGTCCATGTTTAGTCCCTGGAACCAAGCAGGTAGGGACTAGGGAGTTTTTTTTACCAAACAGGGCCTTAGATTAACAACAGCTAAAGAGTTGCACGGGACAGTGGACGCACCAGCACCATGTGCATCTACCGATGTACTGGGGTGATGCACAGTCTGTTGCAACAAAGAACAAACAACCAAGGAGCATATTTGTGTTGGTCCCAGTTTTGTTATCTTTAGACACCTTTCCCTATGTGAGCGCAGCAAATCTAGTCCTGCTCAAACTCTACAGCCTTGTCCCCCAAAACAAAAGATCAGTTCGTTACATATGTGCGTACTGCGTTTGTCATTGTTTTCCCTTTTCGACCAACGTAGGTGCTGGATAGCCAGTCTGTACTAGTACTTTCCCCACTTCCTTTCCTCTGTGAACCACGTCCTAGATTTATGCTATACTACTTTCCCCCATTCCTGTCCTCTTTGAACCATGTCTTAGATTCATGCGATACAACTTTCCCCACTACTTTCCTCCTTCCTTTCCTTTTTGAACCACGTCCTAGATTCATGCTATACAACTTTTCCCACTACTTTTCCCCATTCCCTTCCTCTTTGAACCACGTCCTAGTATCATGGTATACAACTTTCCCCACTACTTTCCTGTTTGATCCAACACCTAGATTCGAGTGCAGAAGCGGAAAAAGCCCACATGCAGCTAGAGCAATGCATGTGGAATAAGTAAATTATACCTTAAGGTTCTTGGAGTGTGGTTCGGTGGGCGACCGGAGGCCGTTCGACCCACACTATGTCCGGCGGTGAAGAAGAAGGGGTCGGAGGTCCTCCCGCAGCGCCGCTGGGTGAATGTGAATAGTTGCACCGGTACTGGATTCCCTCCCTCGCCGACGGCGACAACGTTAAGCCTCCTTCTCTTCCCGGCGGACGGATCCTGCCGGCTCTTTGACCAGCAGTGAGGGGAGAGAGAGAGGCCAACGAAGTCTTGTTTAGATCTGGAGAGGGTGAGAGTGTGTGAAGAGAGCAACTACAAGCAGACCAGCAGTGAGGGGAGAGAGAGGCCAACGAAGTCTTGTTTAGATCTGGAGAGGGTGAGAGAGTGTGAACAGAGCAACTACAAGCGCTGAGGCTCCAGCGTGTATATATATACTGGAGAGAGTGTGAAGAGTGCAAACCCTAGAAACACGAATTATGCTCAAGTGTAGTTATCGAACCCGAGACCTCAAGTTTGATGAGCGAACAGGCTAACCAGCTACACAACCCTCCCGTTATGTTCAACGAGAGGAAAATAACCTTTTATACATTCCTTCATTCGTGTGACAAGCATGCCGTGTTTTTTTGTGTGTGTGGGAGTCATTGGGATTTAAATCATAATCGTGTCATGTGGCTTTGGTGGTAAGACTATCCACAGTGGTGCAGAAATAATGCAGCCTTAGTCACCTTACCTCTCTCCACGTAGTACGTTGGGTCCCACCAATCAGAGGGTGAAACAAACAAATTAATAAGAAAAAATAAAAGCGCCAACGGTGTATCTTACCTCACACATCTCTCTACTGCTCGGGAACACTGTCCAATTGATCCCTCTGTTCGCTCACGTACTATTTTAAGTGAATCCTTATTATAACATGCACACAATTTTGGGCACTTGTATTCGACCTAAGGCAGTGTGCCACCGTATCTCGTACGACTCCCTCCGTCTAGGTGTAATAAGTCACGTTAGAAGGTGCAGCGGGACCAAGGTGCAAGCAGATTGGAGGAGAAGGAGAAACTTGACCGGTCATTCCTCCAATCAAAGCCCTGATTTCTGTCTCTAAACGCAACAATTAATCCAAACAACTAAGAGATGCCGTTTTAGCTACCATGCAGGGCCACATATTAACTCGCATGCAAGCCGACTTTGATTTCTTGACTGATCAACGCGTAGTTGCGCTCCATGCATTGGGTTTCCGGGGGAGATAACAAGGCAGAGTAATTAAGGAGCGTTTGGTTACATTGCTTAGGCTGGTCATAGTGGTGAGTAACTTGGACTAGTACAACATGCATATGTTACTGGTCTATGTTACTACTACGCAAAGTTTGTCGTCGGAAGCGAGCCAATCTGGCTCTCCTGAGCCAGCAAGGTTTTTCTAGCCCACCCAAGCAAGCTGACCCACAAAAGCTAACATATTTTAACAGTTCCAAACGCCTAACCTTGCCCGGCTATGCTGTAAGCTGTTCTTGCTAAGGATCCAAACGCTCCCTAAGTAACAACGCTCGCTAGCAACGATGCCAGGAGGGGATTGAGATGCGAAGTTAATGGACGACGCCTAAACATTTTGGAAATATCTGATTTCCGTATGATGACTTAACACCTAGACAGAGGGAGTACTACTCCTCAGTCCAGGTTTGATGGAATATTCATCACCTCTTCTCTTCTTGTATGTACTCCATTTGTATCTCAGTTCCTGTGGCTTCGCACTCGCACGATTTTCCTATTCTATGAACCTGTGTGTGCGTGTGCGTGTGCGTGTGCGTGTGCGTGTGCGTGTGTGTGTGTTAGAGAGAGCGACATATCGACCTACTCCTACAGAGAGATGGTGTGTAGTGTACGATTTTAGCCGCGAGAGTCGGTGCATCCTCTCGTTTCCGGGCGTCCAGTAGGGACAGGTGGACAGCTGCCACGCCCGCTCCTGACCAGCCTGGCCCACCCAAAGCCCCTCCATCGCCCCCGCGCGCTTCCCGCCCGAAACGGTCAGGGCCGGTCCAAAGAATCGGTGCCGCATTCATGCCCGGGCAGAGCGGACGCGACCTCTCACTGGCGCCTACGTTGAAGGGAGAAGCGGATTCAAGAGTGATGGTTGCTTCGTCCGTCCAACTTACTACTGGGTCTATGTGATTTGACGGCTCATTGGTCATTATTACTGAGGTGGTAGGACTGCTGGATGTCCCACGCTTTCGGCGAAAGGAGGTACTACTAGATTGCAATTTTCTCCATTCTTACGGCGGAGGAGTGCAAGAGCAGTGAAAACACACAGGCTCAGTGATTACATGGCCCACCTCACACTATCACCATATTTTCTGGACACCGTGCGACACCTAACTCTTTACATAGTACTCCCTCCATTCCTAAATATAAGTCTTTGTAGAGATTCCACTAGGTGGACTACATACGGAAAAAATGAATGAATCTACACTTAAAATGCATCTATATACATCCGTATGTGGTTCATGGTGAAATCTCTACATTGACTTATATTTAGGAACGGAGGAAGTACTTATATAGTACGTACTGTAATTTATCAGCGAGATAGTACAATGCTATGAAGCTTCCAGCTTCTGTTACATGTATCTTGCGTCCAAGGTTGCCCATTGCAACATTTCATCAAATACAAAGGAGACTAACATGCATGCTATTGCATCTCAATGATTGACAGATCATAGCAAATATGTACTCCCTCCGTTCCAAAATAAGTGTCTCAACTTTATGCTACATACGGAGCAAAATGAGTGAATCTACACTCTAAAATACGTCTATATACATCAGTGTTTGGAGTATGTATTAGTAGTTCATATTGAAATTCTACTAAAGGACATATATATTCCAAACAATATGATAATCTCTCTAACCAAGGTAGTAGGGACGAGGAGTAAACGGAGGGAGTAGTAAAATTTTCTCCTCGTCCTGCGAGCCACCACGCGCGTGGGCGAGGGAGCGGGCGTAAGGCGTACAGTACTACTACTACTCATGCAGTTCCTAGCCATTGAAATAGAGACATCTAAAGAAAAAAAAACAATCCATGCAGTCCCTAGCCCTTGAACCGTAAACCCTAACCAGGCTTTAATTTGCTGGCAACGTCGGCGCTTCCTAAGAAATGAAGTTTGCAACCCTTTGACCATCAGATCATTTTGTGCAGTTTCACCAAAATTGAGATGAGCATCCCTGTGGCAAAGAAATTGAAGAAGCGTGATTAGAATAAGATTACTGGGACTAGTTGATGAGACATAAACTCATGACAAATACAGTACGTAGAAGCCAGTAGAGGTATGTGCGGGGCAAAGAAGTAGAGAAATATCCACATGGAGTGATGTGGGCAGCTGGAGCAGTGGTGCAAGCCGGCTGTAAAGGGAGTTGTACCTGAGGGATGCCGGGACGTTGCTCAACCTAGAGGAGGGCGGCGGGAGGAGGCAACTACCCACGTCGCGGCAGTGAGCAATGGACGAAGGCAACCTCACCGACTTTGTGAGAGAGAATGGCAGGAACCCCTGATCGGGACGTGCCGACAGTGGGTTTTCACCGTCGGCGATGGCGACCGCATCTACACTAAGCATCCACCCCTTCCCCCTGCGGACGTGATCCGCCGGGATGTTAGAGATGTGGCCACAGTGGTTTTGTGCGAGAGAGTGTGAAAACTGAAGAGAGCAACCCCAGCAAGCAACCGTGTAGGCTCGTCCTACCTATGTATATAGTGGAGCGGTTTCCTTTTCTCTCCATATGAACCTATTTATATTGCGTACATGCCACTGAAGAAAAAAACTTTATTTATAAATGACGCGGCACCTACTACTCGTTCTCCTATAAACCTTGCGCTTGGCATCTCCAAACTATTAACCTTGCGATTGGCTCTTCGCCTCTTCGGGAAGTCGAGCAATAATGGTACTGCAGTATATATCGTTCTGGCTATATGAGACCGAATGAATTGCTGCACGTCCACCACGTGGCGAGGGTCAAGGGGCGAGGGAGAGTGCATACTATTACGTCCGTTTCAATATGGACTACATACGGAGCAAAATGAGTGAATCTACACTCTAAAATACGTCTATATACATCAGTGTTTGGAGTATGTACTAGTAGTTCATATTGAAATCTACTAAAGGACATATATTCCAAACAATATGATAATCTCTCTAACCAAGGTATGGACGAGGAGTAAACGGAGGGAGTACTAGTAAAAATTCTCCTCGTCCTGCGAGCCACCGCGCGCGTGGGCGAGGGAGCGGGCGTAAGGCGTAGTAAGCAAGCTTCACCTCATCCTGCGAGCCACCGCGCCCGTGGGCAGGGGAGACGGTGTACTAAGGAAGCTTCTCCTCGTTCTGCGAGTTGACGGGACACATCAAAAGTACTCCAGTGTATAGAGCCTTGCCTCTAAGGTAGGCCCCACATGGTTTGCCTCTTTTTTAACATAACGCGTCAGGTCGCAATTTGTTTGTTCACCCGTGGTAGACGATCCTCCCTCCACCAGGTGGACAACCAGTACACGGTCAAATTACCACGTGGGCTGCCTTCTCGTACAGAAATGAGCTCCACCGTGTACCCGCGCGGGTGTGCTTGGGAAAGAGACGGGAGTACGTGCGCCGTGCGTGCACCTCTTCTCTTCGTGCACGTCCCCCACCTACGTGGGTGTGTGTGAGAGATACAAACCTAGACAAATGGCTTGTGCGTTTGTGAGTGTTTTTTGTTTGGGGGGGTGGTCATTTCGTGAATGTATTTGTGGGAATATGTGTCGATGACATCTCAAACAAAATTTTGCATGCAATGTGTGTGAAATGGAGGCCTGTCCATATCATATATAGAGGGTCGGGCGATCCACGAGAAGAGAGGGAGGGGTCATAGATATCGATAGAGTCGAAGAGAGGATCAAGTGGGTGGGTGCGAGATAGATGAAGAGGGCCATCAAAATTGTGTGTGTGTGCAAGTCAAAGATATAGGGAGACTTACCTAGCTACCGGAACGTCAGAGGGCACATGTCAAGTTTGTGTGTGGCAGGGAGACATGACTAGAGCGCTCGATGTAGCGGTGTGTGTGTGTGTGTGTGTGTGTGTGCGAGGGGGTGGGGGAGGGGTAGGCAGAGGCCTAACTATAGAGGTAGAACGACTCGTATATGTGTTGAGAAGGAGATACCCAGCTATGTCTTGAGGGAGATCGGTCGACATCCATACATAAATGAAGGACGGGAAATAGGATGGGACAAAGAGAGAGAGGAGAGAGAGAGGGAGGGAGAGGGGTAGAGTGCTGGATGGGTGATGGAGTTGCTTCTCGAAGATGGTGGGAGAGGCCTACTAGACAAACTGAGGGTGGAACTACAATATTATCAATAAGAGTGGGGATGTGTTTATGTGTGTCCCTATGCGTGATAGATCTGTCGGGACACATCCATGGATGATGAAGGGGAACCATGTGTTTGGTAAGCAAACCTAACTAGATCAGTAGATCAATTGTTGTTTGTCGGAGGAAGGGAGAGACATAACTAATGAGGTAGATCGATCGACGCGTGGGGGAAAACGAGTTATAAGGACCTAGCTAGCTATATGTATAGCGGGAGATCGGTCGGTGTACATCCACTTGTTAGAGGCAAATAAGGCCCGGCGAGACGGATAGACAGAGAGAATGGAGCTAGGAGGTGGTGCGAGAGGCCCAGCTACTAGCTAGATAGGGGGAGGAGTGTGCGGTTGTGAGATCGATGAAAAGAGGGGTGAGAGTTTACCCGTGTGTGGGACCGTATGAGAGACACGAGGCAAGGACACATAAAGGAGGAGATTGAAGGTGCGTGTGTATGTTGTAGGCAGACATCGCTGGAGAGGTTTATCGATCGGTGTGTGTCGGAAAGGAGTTGTGGAGACTGTGGGAGAACGACCTAAAGAAAAAAAAATGAATGTGCGCGATGGATAGAATGCTGAGGGAGGGGGAGGGCGAGGAGGGCGTGTGCATGCACGAGAGAAAGTTAGTGGTAGCTACAAAGGTTAGAGGATTGTGTGGGTGTAAGAGACTAACAAAGATCATAATTTGATATGAAAGTGGATTCATATATTTGAATAGGAGATCATAGTGTTTTAAACATATGCATGCATGAATATAGCGGTGATACGCGTGTTGTGGTTTTGCACATGTTATACCATAATGTGATAATGCATGGCGTTTGCAACTCACAACTAAATGTCGAACAATCTAAACCATACTGTACATCGAACAATCTCACATTTTATTTGAATTTGTGATAATGTGTGGCGTTTGCAGCTTACAACTAAATATCGAACAATCTAAACAATACTATATATCGAACATTCTCACATTTTATTTGAATTTGTGGTAATGTGTGGTGTTTGCAACTCACATCTAAATACTTGTAGGCGTAGGGGGCAGGGCACCATACATAATGTGATAAACACATTATACATATGAGACATGGTTTAGTTTGTGAAGATCTAGCTAGAGCTTGAAATGTACTATGATTTGAAATCAACATAGAGTGGATTAAAAAAATCGAGTTTGAGTTCATATAGTACACATAGTTCATATGTAACTCGAGACTAATCATGTGGTGTGCTGTGAAGATAATACACAAACGATGGTTTAACTTGACAATAATGACGATTGTAGATCTTATTAAAACAGAGAAACGAATTCAAACGCTTTGACTTCACAACAATCATTATTGTAGATCTTATTCAAATAGATAAATGAATTCAAATTTAGTTCATATTGAAGCAGTAGTATATACGTTTGGAATGCACTAAAACGTTCATTTGAGTACTAGGTTGCATGCATTATACACGTAGCGAAATATTTTAATTGAACATAACATGAATTCAAAGTTTTGAATGACATTTGTAGTGCGAAATGATTTGGTACAGTACACGTTAGGCTTGTCCGGAACTTTCAACCCGCGCCTTGTTAGCCCGAAATATTTAAGATATATCTTTGTCTCGTTGTGCTCCGACAACTCCCTCCATCTCAACCCGCGCCTTGCTATTCCAAAATTACAACGTGCGTGAAAACTCCCACCTCCTGTGAAATCCCGACACGCGAAATGCCCGTGATACCCCTAAACTGAAAGAACCGCCTCAAATCGGTGGGGGTACTTTCGTAACTTACCCCACATTTCGGACAAGCGCGTCCCTAAGCCATGGTTCCCCTCTCCCATCCCATCCGCCCACCCATTCGTACACCGAGGTCGGGAAAACCCGCGAAGCCCCACACCCTCCTCCGTCCGCCACCCAGCCGGAGCCTCTTCCCCGACGACGTCGTCCACAGCAACTCCTCGACGTCCCTCATCCACCGTACCGGATGAGGATCTGTCATCGATCTGGTCGTCCCACCGGTTCAGCCACCCCGTCCTCCACCTCCAAGGAGCTGCCCCGACGTTCCCCTCGTCTTTCGCGCCACCTCCATTCCCACACCGCCGTCTTCACCTGCACCACCGGAAGAGCATCATCATCACCGTTTCCTCGGATGAAGCTACGGCCTAATCGGCGCCACCAAAGAGGTTGTACACTAATCGCCGCATTTTCTTCTTGATTCGATCTCACGGTGCTGCCGGCGCTCGGTCCCGAGCCGACACGGCGCGGCTCCATCCACGGCGGCGTCGCTGGCCACTTCCTCCACGGTGTCGCTCCCTCGGCGGAGACGTCCACATCAGTAGGAGATGCTGCTGCTTTAGCTCTCGCTCGCGCTGCTGCTCTGCTCTTGCTCTCGATTCCCTGCCTGGTCTGCTCTTGCTCTTGCTCTTGCTCGCGCTGCTGCTCTCACTCTTGCTCTTGCTTGCGATGCTGCTCTGATTTAGCTACACTTCAGTCGACAGAATCGACTTTTGGGCCAGTCGATTTTCAGGGGGTGGGGGGCTCGCCGGAGTTAAGGAAGAACCAGCCGTAGCGGGGAGGGGGCTCGCCGGAGAGGTACCCCACTATCTATCTTAGGGTTCAGGGTGGGGGCGGTGGTCGCCGGCGGTGGTGGGGCGGTGGCGTGGGGATCGCCGTAGAAAAAGCTCGGCACGGGGGGGCCTAGATGGATGGCCGGGGCGGCGGTGGACCGGCGGTGGGGAGGGTTTTCGGGGCGTGCGGGGCGACGGGGGGCGGGTGTTTGGCCGGTGGTGGCTGGCGGCTCAGGGGGGTGGAGGTTGAAGATGAACTACAGGCCCTTGATTTCGTATCCAACGGATGCAAAATCGACTGACCAGAGATGAAAAAGTCAGTCGACTGACGTGTAGCCTCACCTCTAGTGCGTTCAGTTTCGATAGTAAAATTCAGTTTCGACAGCCAAATTCAGTTTCGACAGTTAAGTTCAGTTTCGATAGTTAAATTCAGTTTCGACAGTTAAGTTCAAAGATGAGCGGCTGATGTATACATCTAGCACTTTGTGGTTATGTATTTTACGTCATCTATTGGAGATGCTATTAGAATTCCCCTCAGGTTAATGTTCTCTCTCTTGTCTTGCTTCAGCCTCGGCGTCGTACAACTCACCGGAGCTGCTCCAACGACGAAACCCTCCATCACAACGGAGCAGTATCTCGGGCTCCATCTCCAGACGCCTAAGATCTTCTCCCCCTCCTCCGACAGCCAAGTCAGCCGGAGCATCCTCACCGGCCAACCCAATCACGCTAAGATCGACATGGCTTCGCCAAAGAGGTTGTACACTTCTTGTGGTTTGACTTAATCTCACCATGCTTCTTTGCATCATGTGATCTTCCAATTCTTGTGAACCAAACACCCAGATTGGCAGAAATCCTGTGTTTTTAAATTCTCTGTTTTGCACGTGCATTCCTATCCTATTCCTGTCTATTTCCTATCCCTGCATTGTTAGAATCCTCAAATTCAAACAAGCCCTTACACAATTACTTCTGTTACAGATATGTGTCAAAGAAAACCTTGTGTGGTTTGTCCTGCTCCTGCGGTGCTGTGTTCCACCCCAGCTCAGCTGCTCCAACGACGGAAGGGTTCACCACAGCAGGGATCCGCTCTCCAGACTGTCTTTCGCCGCCTCAGATCTTCTTCCCCGCCGCTGGCAGCCACGACAACTGCATTACCATCATCAACTGAGCAGATGACCTTGAGGACTACACGGGTCCGCAAGAGAGGTCGCACTCTTCCGCGTCTGCTTACGTTATGCATCGCTTAATATGATGACATGCTACTTTATCGTCGTGTTCACCTATTAGACTCCGACTCAGGTCCAAACTTATGCTGAAACTTGAGTTTTTAAATGGTTGTGGGGTACATATTGGGGCAGCAATCAGTACTATCTGTCTACTATCTGGTTAATCTCGGTTGTCTACTATGAGTTTCATGTTGGGTGCAAACAAACATTAAAGGAGCCATTATCTGTATTTTTTAACTAAAGCTATTATCTGCCTGCTATCATTGGTTTTGGGTCTATCCATAGTTTGCTACCTTCACTCTGGATTTGTGCATGCACTCCTTACATAATCTCACTATGTTTTATTCCTATGCATGCCAGTTATTGTACACAATTGAACTGAACACGTAGAGCAAAAGAGACGAGCCTTGCGTGGCAATAAAATTTCATGCAGACTTCGCTCCATGGTGGGCGCAAAGGCAGCCCCCCTCCACCCATTTTGGATCGTAATCAAGAGGAAGATAACTGTTCTGAGGGGGATTCAGAAGCACAAGACCACTCCTATTTACCCCATGAGGTCTTCGCTCTAACTTGGCATGCTGATGTTGGTAATATCATGCATATGGTGCCTTGCATTGCTTACTGTATACATCAAAGATGTCATCTACTTAGTTTAGACATGCTTTGTGCCAATGCCATCTGTTTAGTTTCTTTATCGTATATGTGAATCATGCAGTGCCATCTTGTTTAGCCATGCATCATATATGTGAATTTTGCAATGCCACCCTGGTTAGCCAGTCATCTTATATGTGAATTATATCATGACATCTTTTTTTATTACATGTTAAATTTGTCAACAATTTTAGTACATTCAATTAATCTTCCTGTGCATCAGCCATTCGGCACGGTCATGGAAAAATCTGGAGTGGAAACAAGGTCTTCAGAGCAGACAATGCTATGTGACGAAGCGCATGTCTTGCTGGTTACAGATAGCTCCTCAGAGGAGGATTCCGAGACAGATGACCAGTCCTATTCCCCCCCCCCCCGAGGTGCATGCTCTAACTTGGCAGGGTTATGTAGCTCATATCGTGCATATGGTATCTTGCATTGCTATGTCATTTGCTTAGTTTAGACATGATTTGTGTGAATGCCACCTGTTTAGTGTCTAATTACCATATATGTGAATTATGCAATGCCATCTTGTTGCAAGACATTATATATGTGAATTATGCAATGCTATCTTGTTGCAAGGCATTATATATGTGAATTATGCAATGCCATGCTGTTTAGCCAAGCGTCATATATGTGAATTATATCATGCCGTCCTTTTTTTGTATTTCTCATTGCTTTTGTCGACAATGTTTGTATATTCAACTGCTCTTCCTGTGCATCAGCCATTTGAATTGGTGATGGAGAAATCTGGAGTGAAAACAAGGTCTTCAGAGCAGACAATGCTACCTGCTGAAGCAGATATGTTGCTGGTTATAGATAGCTCTTCAGAGGAGGATTCAGAGGCAGATGACCAGTCCTATTATCCCCCTGAGGTGTATGCTCAAACTTGGCAGGGTTATATTACTCATATCATGCATATGTTGTATTGCAATGCTTAGTTTTTACATCATATACACGATATTGAATGCCATCTCCTTAGTTGACACATCATATATGCGATTGCCCTCTGCTCACTTCCTTAGTATATAAATCATATATTTGAATTACATCATGCCATGATGTTTACATAGACAGCATGTATCTGAATTATGGCATGCCAACCCATTTTCTAAAGATATAATATAGTTATATCATCTCATCCTGTTTACATAGTCATCATATTTTTAATTATGTCATTCTATCCGTGAATTATATCATTGCATCATGTTTCCATTGACGACATGTTTGTGATTTATGGCATGCCAACCACTTTAATAAACACATCGTGTAGTTATATCATGTCATCCTATTTACATAGTCATCATATTTTGAAGTATGTCATTCTATCCTATTTAGTTAGCCATCATACATGTGAAATTGTGTCATGCTCTCATGTTTAATTAGCCATCATATATTTGAAATTTTGTCCTGCTATTCTGTTTGGTTAGACAACATAAATGTGAATTATTTCATGCCCTGTTTTCTTCCCTACTATCCATTGCACCTGTCTATCTTACAATGTCTGTACATTCAATTACTTTTCTTGTTTATCAGCCATTTCAATTGGAGGCTGATGGCAGAATCTGTGGGAGTAAAAACACGGTCTTCAGAAAAGATCGTGCTACCTGTCGATGGAGATAGAACCACGGTTGTACTTGCCCAAGAACCAGCCCCACCACACATAACCCAGACTCACGCAGATTTGTCACACCCTGATTTTTGGCCCTTTCTTTTTCATTTGTTTTTCTGAGATTTTTGCTTGAGTTTTCTTTCTCCGTGGTTTTGTGGTCTGGAAACTGAGGAAGATGACCTCTTCTTTGCTTCCAGAGTGGCTTGTCATACCCAAATCCTTCCCTAGACCTTTCCATTTCCATCCTAGCCCAATCCCAAAATTCTTTTGCTAGGGAATATTCCTTTTTCTATTAAAGGAATAACCCTGTCTGCCCTAGGTTGTGAAGCAACCTATATTTCCATCACTCCTAAAATTCCCAAATAATTCTCATAAATTTTTTATGTCCTATCTTCATCAAATATGGCAAAACTTTTCATTGCCATGTTCAAAAATATTCTTCCAATAATTATTTTCCTATTTTGCCCTAAATGGCACATTGTGAAGGAAGTGCTATTTTCCTTTGCCCAATTGACCTCAAACTCCTTGGACACATTTTCCTGTCCATATCATTGCCACATGCCAAAATTCAACCTCATTTGCCTAGTAGTTATTTAATTATCATCTTCCAAAGTTTCTGTTCACAAAGAAACTTTGTGAATGAGGTACAAGCTAGGCATATCCAAATGAGTTGTAATTTTGCATGGACCTCAATATCATCATATCATGGCCCTCCACCAAAGTTGAGCTCATTTAATGCCTCCATGTGAGCTCATCTTCAATTCTTTGATTCTGTCCAAAATTTCAGTTTGTGAAGCAAGTATATTTTATCTTGCTCCATTATGGCTGCAAATTTTTCTAGGCCGTCTCCTATCCATATAGCCTATCTCCACCAAATTTGGGGATATTTTGTTTAGCCACTTTCCCTCGGGAATTTTCTCAAGTTTCTGTCCAGAGAGGACCATTATGAAGGAAGTGCCACTTTGGCTTTCCCAAATGGTATGAAATTTATATGGCACTCTCATATGCCCAAATAATCTAGCCTTGCCCATTTTCAGCTCAAGTCGCTTCATCATTTGAGTGCTTTTTCCTGATCAAGTTTCTGGACCAGATTATGCAGTTGCAAAGCAACTATATTAATTCTTGGTCCAAATCACCTCCAAATCTCCAGGATCATAATTCTTCCGTATCTAATCACACCAGACAACCCATTTGGCTCCAATCTCCTTCCTGTTGATCAGCAGTACTCATCCAAAATTGATACATCAATCTTCAGAGGAGTAATCCCATCGATCCAGAGCTCATTTATTTGATCCATCAACTCCCTCGACCTCTATTATGAAAGGACTAAACACTAGACAATGTTTCCCTGCCTCTTGCGTCCCTTGCTTGCCGGTCATAGTGGTGACTGCATCGTTTGCACGTGCTCTGGCAGCAATGGACACGAGCTGAGCGTCGTTTGCTTCGGGCCCCTCCTCCTCTCGTCGTCTTCGCGCGCGTGAGCATGTCTAACAGCTAGCACATGTCGTCGCCATCCTCCTGGAGCCATTTTCCCCTCCGGTTGCTTCCCCGGCGACCCGTCCCCGTCGCCGAACAGTGAGCGCCCATGGGAGCGCTGTAGCCGACCGGCTCCGTCCGCGCCTCGGCCGCTTCCTCCCCGTGCTCCCTTGGCCGCCTCTGCCCCCGTGAGCCCCTTCCATGTTCCCCTACGTCGTCTACCTTCGAGCCCATGCACGAGCACACATTGGCGGCGCCGGACACGCGTCCGCGGCGGCACCCGGCTCGAACCGCCTCGCCCCGCCTATTTAAGGCCACCCCGAGGCCGTTTCTCTTCACCTCTCACGTCCTGCACCTTCTCTAGCCCCGCCCCACTTCTTGCCCGAACTCAAGAAGCTCTCGGTGCTTGACCTCTCCGCCATGGCTGTCGCCTCTGACCCCTTAAATTTGGTCGAAGCCGAGCCTCCCCCTCCTTTCTGTCGCCACCAGAGGACTCCCCGGACCACCACGAGCCTCCCTACCTCTTCCACTCGTTGTCGGAGTGCCTGCAGCCGCCGCCCCCTGCTTCTCTGCTGCCGCGAGTCACCATCGCCCTCGACCTTTCCCAGCGCTGCTGCGGTGCTGGATGGGTGCGGTGCTTCGTGTGGAGGCCTCCGGTGCCAGCGCCTCGATCGGAGGTGGCCGGAGCCGGCCAGGCCCTCGCTGGCAGCGCTCTGTCTCGCCCCTGCCCTCTGTTCTTTGCGAGGAGGAAGAAGGGAGCGGGAGGAGAGGGAGAGATCCCGCGGGCCCCACCAGTCAGCCACACCGGAGCCGGCCCCACGTTGACCCTGCCTGCCCACATGGATAAGTGACGGGCCCCGCTCCATGGGACCCGCACGTCAGTGAGCCGAGCTGCGGCCGCGCCACTGCCACGGTGGATAAGTGGAAGCGCATTTGCGCGGATACGTTTTCCCGTTCGGGAGGCGTATTTTCGTGCGGCTTACGCCAGGAATGTGTTTTCCTTTCAGGAAAGCGTATTCTGTCAAATGCGTTTTCTGTTTTTCCAATCAGGGGCCTGTTTGTGGATAATTTTTTACAGATAGATCCCTGGCAGTCAAACCTCTATATCTTTTCAACCACAACTCCGATTTAGGTGAATCCAACGCCCACGTCTTCGTCTCGTCAAGACCGTTCTGTTCCCGCCATTTTCACTATGTTTCACCATTCTAAAAATGACCATTTTGCCCTTTCCCCTAATCAGTCCCCTCCGAGAGAGTATCCTTTCCGGCGATTCCTTCCGCGATCTTTCGGCACTTCCCCCCGGAGCCTTCTTCATCCCCAGGCAAGCCACAACCACCATTTGCATGATAGCCATGCAGAAGCATTGGTTTTCAACTTGAATCTTAAATAACTGTTTGTTTGCTTTGCTGCTATTGTCGATATTTCGGTTATGCTTATGGATCGGTGTTTACCGTCATGCTTTGTTTTTCTTGCACTCTGTTATTATGTTCTGCATGCTAGTACTACTTTAAGATTGGCCATGCTTGGTAATAATACATGTTGGTGATGGTCTTTGGTGCATGACTATCGTCTGTTCCGAGTAACGTTGTTATGCATGTTATTTTGCACCGAGTTGGCTAAATATTTGCATGGTAGTTTTATCGTTTGCATGATATTTATTATTGATGCTAGTGTTCATGTCATGCTATGAGTAGTGTTCTAGTTGTGATATTCATGCTCGTTAGTATGCCATGCTCATCTGCTTAAATGATTAAATGTTGTTATTATGCTCGTTGATTATGTTGCACCCCCATGCTCATGTTGATATCATGTTCATGCATTGTAGTTGTACCATGTTATTTTTATCATGGCTCAGCATATTGCATTCAAGTTTAACCGGATTAAATTGAACTTGAACAACTGTTGGTTGAGTCATGGTGCCACCAGATCGAGCTGACCAGTGCAACCACATTTGCCTTGTGTATGGGAAAGGCCCTAACGGGTCTATTGTCATGCCTCTCGCCGGTGCCTCCAACATAGGGAAGGTTATGCGCGGGCGCTACCTTGGCCAGGTAGGATGGCATAAGCCTTGTGAGCCCGAGTTGTTTGCGCGCTTTGTCCCCGTTTGGGACCAGTTTTTGCCACGACGGTGGTCGTAAGACCTTTGGTAGGCATGGGCCACCCAGGACTGAACCCAAATGGGGTGTTGGTCGGAGTGGCCGGGAGAGTGCCATGGCAATAGATCGGATTTGTCGCAACACCGTTGGTCCACCCGAATGGGAGTGCGAGGCCATGGGTTTCGTGGTGTGGGTACAGTGCGCTACCTCTGCAGAGTGTGTGTGTGTGTGTGTTAAATCTATCGATAGCCGCGCCCGCGGATATAGGCCCAGTTCATGTCGGTCACACTGTGGGTCAACAGTAATAATAATGATGTGCTTAATAACAACCCTGGTTCGATGATGAAAGAAGTTGGTTGATATTTGTGTGATCGTGAGAGGATCACTGTGGTATCGTGAATACCAACTTGTTGGATATTTGTGGTGTTATGCGAGAGTCAAGGGTTAAGATCAAGCTCCTTGTGGTCATAAATGATTACTACGGTATTGTTAATACCAAGCTTGATTTGATCCTGAGATGATTGTGTGATGTCCGTGATGGTAAGTTTATGAAGGTGATGGTTACGATGTAACCCGAGCAGAGTAAGTTGGTGCATGATAGTTTCTTCATGTTGCATGCTAGTCTCATCATGTTCCTATGTTTATGCCATGCTCGTATTGTTTTAGCTGTATCATGTTGTACATGCCATGTTATTTTGATAGTATTGTGTTCATCATTGCTTAATAAACTGTAATTGCCATGCTTTTGTTTGTCTTGATTGCTTTGGTTGCTGTGAGCTTGCAAGTACATTCAATGTACTGACCTGGTATGTCATGCCAGTTTGCAGGTCATGCCGGATTTGATTGCTTGTTTGCCGTGGATTTCCCTGTTTGCAAGCTAGGATAAGCGTTCCAGCCAGAGTCCCTGCGGAGTGGAGTTCACCACCGACGTCGCTGTTCCACTGCCAGTAGTCATTCCGCTGCTTCGTGTTGTTCTGCTGCTTGCATGGAGCAACCGTGGCACGCGTAGTTTCGCCGTGCCGATGTAACCCCCTTGTACCCATATAGATTGTAATAAAGAGCTGGTTTGTTCTATGCTAAGCACTGCCGTATTCCAGAAGACTTCTCCTCGATCTCTGGGATGGAATACGGGGCGTTCCGGTTTCTCTGAGCCGGGGTGCCACAAGATTGTACCCCTACCCAGTTGGACAGAGAACCAGCTACACCCCTTCTAACCCCAACCCCAGCAGATAGTAACCCAGTTCCCGTTGACACAGCACCGTCTCCACCACAGAGCACCCAAACACGATCAGTTAGTAAGGCAACTACACTGCCCAAAGCATGAGGACCACCACTCCGAACCCCAAGTCAACGCTTAAAGCAGAAGAAGAATTGTTCTCAGGTCAGGTTCCGTAGCTATGGTTCATACTACTTTGCTCTTGCATCACTGTATTTACTCATACCAACTAATTTCAAATTTGAAGGATGCAATTGAAACTCCAATGGCGCAACAGGTATGTTTTAAACCTGTTTCTTTAACGTGTTTGCTGTTGTAACTTGCTCTATGTTGATTTCAGTTTCAATTGAGTAAATAGTTATGTTCTCATGCCATGCACATTACAAGTGTTGTTATTGTTGTGTAGTTTCCCACACTTATATTCTGTCTATGCTGATTTGTCTTAAATAGATATGATTCGAACTGTATCTATCTTGATTTGGCAACATAAACTAGAATGATATAGACCATACAATGACCATACTACATAGATATATGTTTGTTTCATGATGTTATCCTATCCACCTTACTACTAAACTGGTTTACCAAAATGAGTTTCATATACTACATTGTAAACCTGTGATGTGTTTGTTTCTTTCCCTTTTAGAACACAGATAAAATATTGGAGAAGAGTACCCCGTTATGCAATGGTAAAGGAAGTAATGCAGATAAGGTTCAAGATAGTGAGACATCCCTGTTGTTCTCCAAGAAAGTTGATAAAAACTATACTGAAGACACTGAGACAACCCCAAAGTCCTGTCTTGATGTAGTGTTCGAGTTACTGGCTACTACTGCTGGCACCAGCTCTTCGAAATCGCTGCCCGAATCAGTTCGGCTTCTTGAGTCTCTACTTCAAGTTGAAAGACATCGATCAGATGTTATGCGACAGGAAGCCGAAGGACTGAGGAAGTCCCTGTAGAATTCAGATGCATACTTTCTGGTGCAACAGCAAGTGCTGGAGGATTTAAGCGCCAAACAAGAGAAAATTAATAAGCTTGCTAAGCATCTTGCCAGCATTATGGGTACCCAGGATATTGTTTCTTGAGCTCTTCTGAACATGTTTCAGTTCTAGACTTGCTTTGCTGCGGCATTTATATGCTGCTTTGTTCCCTATATGTGCACTTGTGGCGAACTTTGATGCCCAGTGGATGTAATATGTGTAATAGCCGTGATAGCCTAGCGTAAGTTGCTTGCTTATTTATTTCCGTTGTCTTGTTTTTTTTTGTAGTCAGTGCAGTTCTTTTTCTGCGGTTTGCTAGTGGCCGGAATAACCTATTTTTTTAAACTAGGCCACATTAACAATGGGCTACATATTTACTGTTGTTAACATGGGCCTCCTATGGGCCATAGAAACAATGGGCCTTCTAAGGGCCGTAGAAACAATGGGCCTTCTACGCGGCGTAGACCCAATGGGCCTTCTACGGGCCGTATGATCGGTTGGCCAATAACAGACCACATTATGGCCGTAAATGGGCTAGAGTTGAAATCGTCCGTTCATGGGCCGACCATAACGGGCCGTCATTAATAGGCCGTATTTGATGATGCTATGAAAACGGCCCAACGTATTAATGGGCATCAAACGGGCCAACTGTAACCACGGGCTGTATTGGCCCACAAGCAGAAAATGACATTAACGGGCCGAAAGTAAATGAATGCTGGAAATGAGCCCAAGAATAAATGGGCGCTGAGAAGGCCGAAAGATAACATGGGCTGGAAACGGCCTAACAGAATAATGGGCCGTTAATGGGTACAAAGTGATACACTATTCATTACGGGCCAGTTTTACCACGGCCCGTTAATGGGCCGAGGGTTACTAAGGGCCTCATATGGGCCAAAAGACGTCATGGGCCATACATGGGCCGGAAGTTAAAACTGGCTGGAATTATATTGGACGGTCCAGATCACGCTACTGGGCCTAATTCGGATAGGCCGTAAACGGGCCCTGGGTTAGTGGGCTATAAATGGGCTATATGCGAATAGACCGTTAACAGGCTTGCCATGGGCTGGCCCGCCACCTTTTGACCAAGTCAAACGGGTCGGCCTTTTCACAGGAATGGGCCTCTGTTGGGCTGTGCCACGTGTTGACGTATCATAGGCGCTTTGGGTCCAATGAGTGGATGACATCTTTCCCAACGATGAGCCGACACGTGTTTCCTCCAGCCAATGATGATTTTACACGTGGAAAATCCCCATTGGTCGGGGCTGTTAACGGGTTATCGGATCCAAAACCGGACCCGATAGCTTAACGGCGTTCCGTTACGGTGGATGCCATGTGTCGGTCACCCTCGACAAAAGCACTTCTGTGACGCGCGATTTATCGTCATGGAAGTGGACACTTCCATGATGATAATTTTGGTAATGTCATGGAACACTTCTACGACAGCATAGGTATGACTATCTTGATTCTGTCATAAATTTGTCATGGATGTACATGCATGACAGAAAACGTGACCTACTGTGACAAACACGTATCATCACGGAAGTGTATTTTTTGTAGTGATACCAACAGAAATTGTTGGGTCTTTAAGCAGGCCGGTATGCTAAACACCGAACACAAGGGGAAAGGGCCGCCCAGTGAGAACGACGATGAAGAGCCTCGCCCAACGAACACAGGGGGGCAACAGAAATCCCCCTCCCCCCCAAGGTGAAAATTGTGAACATGATCTATGTCACTCACATCCCCAAGCGGGAGCGCAAGTGCGCACTAAGGGACGTTTATGCCATAGAGCCAGTCGCCCCAAAATTCAACCCATGGTCAGCCTGTCCGATCACTTTCGATCACAGAGACCATCCGACCAGTATCCGTCATGGAGGTTCGACAGCCCTGGTCCTCAACCCAATTATCAACGGATTTCCATTTCACGCGAGTCCTTATGGACGGTGGCAGCAGTCTTAACCTGCTTTATCAGGACACTATCCGTAAAATGTGTATTGATCCGTCAAGAATCAAACCCACCAAAACCACCTTTAAAGGAGTGATACCCGGCGTAGAGGCCTGTTGCACAGGATCCATAATGCTGGAAGTTGTCTTCGGCTCACCAGATAACTTCCGGAGTGAAGACTTGATCTTCGACATCGTCCCGTTCCGCAGTGGCTATCACGCACTGCTCGGACGGACCACTTTCGCCCATTTCAATGCAGTCCCGCACTATGCTTATCTAAAGCTCAAGATGCCTGGACCACATGGTGTTATAACAGTCAATGGAAATATGAAGCGCTCCCTCCATACTGAGGAGCATACTGCGGCTCTCGCAGCCAAAGTACAGGGTGGACTCATTAAGAATACTACATCGGTAGTCAAGCCCCCGGACACTGTCAAACAAGTCCAGTCTACTCTGCAGAATGGCAGCCCGGCTCGTCCAGAGCTAGATTAGCAATTCAGCCTCCGTCAAAGCCCAAACCTGATAGCGGCATACGTACCACGCATACATAACTACGCACTAAAGATACCATGGGCAAGGACGGAGGCTTACTAAACATAAGGTCCACAATACGGTTCGACCCTATCCGGACCCTCATATTCTTCTCTTTCTTCTTATTTTTATTTTTTCAGGTTCTTTACAACCCACATCACTTTTCAATGGTACCAAGTGCCATTTTCCAGGCCCCTTATGTATACTCGATTATTGATCCTCTCAAAGGATCACACACCAAGGTGAAAAGCGGCGCAGACGTGCGGCAGAATATCCAAAGGATCTTCAAGATCATCTTTTCCTTTTTAGGACCTGTATACAGCTTTCCCTTGTGCTCGGCATGTAAAATAGCCTCGATGCTTATCGCATCCTCTGTAAAAATGCGTTTCAACATACAAATCAGACTATAATGGAAACAGTTTTGCCCAACCTTGTTCGGTAATGGCTTATTTCTTAATTTGTTTTCCCCCTTTACGTCAGATTGGCATATACACCTCGGTACGACTTAAATCTCCAGGGGCTCTATTCAGCCATATATATTTGCGAAAATAGAAAGTCCGAACACTCTCAGAGTATACTTCGGCGTCCCGAATACTTCATTATATGCATCGGCTCCGAATCATGTCTTTGGTCAATAGTTGGGTTGCCCGGCTCCTGTGTTTGCTACCTTATGTTCTGCTAGTTCGGCTAAGATAGTAAAGGGAGAACTACTGCGATTGTGTTTCTGGTTCGTCCGGTCAAGCACCTCAATAGAGAAAGCCGAAAACTGATTGTCATGATGCGGCGAGAGCTGGTCAGCAATTTGGCGACTTACTAAATCTCTAGCGATTTCTTCCGTATTACACAAAGGACTGGCTCTTTCCAGTCACGCACTTAAAGCATCCAAGTCTGGATAGCCGCATATGCACCTGGGGCTACCTTATAGTCCCATTGTCAAACTCCTATGGCTAAGTGAAAGTGCTAAAGCTGCATAGTCTGATTGCCTGGTTCACTACGTAAATCACCTCCTTTACGTACCAAGACGTTGGGTCAAGAGTGATTACGCATTATCCCGAACACCCCCGTAGTATCTATGTGGGGGCTGAAGCCGACGACTGGCAAACTTTTAGAATAATAATATACGGCCGCATAGGAGGAAAAACACTTTAAGGATAAACAGCATAAAATATATTACAAAGCCTTGGTTTATACAACGTCTGGGCGGTTCAGATACATTCACTCGAACATGATGTCCATCGAGCATTGCCCCTCTATCAAGCGGGCACCCTCCAGGACGTCCTCAAAATAGCGCTCCGGCTTACGGTGGTCCTTGCCTCCGGACGGACCCTCAACTGCCACGACGGCGGCCTTCATTTTCGCCCAGTGCATCTTGACACGGGCAAAGGCCAACCGCGCACCTTCTATACATGACGACCACTTGACTGCGTCAATTCGGGGCAGCGCGTCAACGAGTCGCTGCACTAGGCCAAAATAGCTGCTTGGGACGGGTTCGGTCGGCCACAGCCAGACTATGACGTCCCTCATGGCCAATCCAGACATCCTATGCAACTCGGCCCACTGCACTATCTGATCTTTCAACAGCGCTGGGTGCTCCTGCACCGCGAACTGTGACCAAAATAGCTTCTCCGTCGTGTGCCCCTCCTGGGCCCGGAAGAACTGCGCGGCGTCGGCAGCACTCTTCGGAAGATCCGCAAAGGCGTCTGGAGCACTCCACAGTGGAGTAAGCAAGACATACTTCTGATTGCCAACTTTACTCTGTAAGAGAAAGGGCTTACCAACCGCTATCTGTCCGGCCTGCTTGATCACCTCGCGCGCCGCTCGGGATTCGGCCCGCGCCTCCTCGGCCTCTTGAAGGGCCTTGGTCAAGTCGGTCTCCTGGGCCTTATTCTTCTCATCTAGGGACTCGCACTTGCTGGCGGCGTCCTTGAGCGCTTGCTCCACTTCGGTAACCCGCTCCTCGTATTGGCGGCGGACGGCCTGCTCGGGTTCCAAAACCTCGGCCGATTTGTTCACCCTTGCCTGCTCCTTGGCCTGGGCAAGTTCTGCCCTGAGGGTCTCGACCGCAACAGCATTGCCTGCAACCATACACATAGCAGCGCATGAGCTTCGACTCAGAATCTGCAAATTAATACAGGCATGAACGACGTATCCTGAAACATACCTTGCGCTTCATCAAACCACTTGTTGATGCGGACGAGATCCTCATCGGCCAGCCCCAACTTACGCTTAAGCTCGAATACTTCGGCGGCCTAGGCGGCTGCCACTAACAGTGAAGCCTGCTTCTCAAAATAGAAAAGTACATTATCTCCTGCGAATATTATCGATCCTCTGTTCGCCCTTTTTCAAAAGACGAACAGAGTCTCAGGGGCTACTATATATATATATACAGGCATATTTTTCATATGAAAAGCGGCCAGCAATATTACATCGCATACCTTGAAGCCTGTTAGCAGGCTAGTGAAGGCCTCGTTCAGCCCGCTCTTGGCGGACTAAACCTTTTCAATCACCACACCCATCAAGGTGCGGTGCTCCTCCACGATGGAAGCACATTGCAGTGCCTCCATCAGTGTGTTCGGTGCCTTCGGATTAGGGAGGTCGCCGCTGGAGTTGGCGCTCCTCCCTCCCTTGAAGGGGATCGCTTATTCGGTTCCGGAGCCATTTGGGTTTCTGGAACGGTGTTCGGCGGGGGGGGCGGATTGGTCAAGGCCCCCGCCATCAGTCTCCATGGGGATTTCTCCCCCCGTGTTTTTGGCAGCCAAGACGTTACCCTCTGGCCCCATTTTGGCGGCCTCCCGTACCACTCCGTTACCCGGAGAGGCCCTTCGGGACAACACTTCGGTGTTGTCTGTGGCAGTAGGCGGGGAGGCTCGTGGAGACGACTCGCTCTCCATCATCCCCGGGTCCAAAGAAATCCCCTCCGACGATTGTTGGGGGAGATTGCGGGTCGGACTGTATCATACAATGTGTTAGATCACAATCATAAAGACCGGACTTATGTAAGGCACCCTCGTATACTTACGATGCGGCAAGGGGCTTCGGCCTGGGGCGCCACTCGGGGATGGCTTCGGCGTCCGAATGCGAGCCGTCCGGGAGGGATATTTTCCCCCTTTTGGGCGCCTCCGCCTCAGGATCTTCGGAGGCCACCCTTTTCTTCTTCCTCCCCTTCAGGGAGAATTGCTTTCTGCCTCTTCCTCCTCCTCGTCTTCATCTTCCTCACGGGAGGATTGAGTTTTGGTCCCTCCGGACACTGCATCCGAAGAACCTTTACGGCGGAGGCCACCTTTGGCCTCCTTGCTCTTCTTCTTGGCCTTCTTCTCTGGCGCCTGATAGGGCGCCGAGACCAGCATCCTCATCAACAGAGGATCAGCTGGGCTTTCGGGGAGCGGAGCCGAACACCTAATCTGCTCCGCCTTCTTTGTCCAGCCCTGTTATAGGATGGAATTCTCAGTACATCCCTTTTGATTGATGAACTAAGTTATGTTTGCAAATTTAGTACTTACTGGGGAAGCCGGATGATTGCAATCAAGGCCGATGTCCTCGGACGTCTGTGGCCACAACTTCTGAGTCTTGAAGAGCAGCTTCCAGATCGCTTCGTCCGTCATGCCGAAGAACCGCAGTAGGGTCCGTGGCCCTTCCGGATTGAACTCCCACATGCGGAGAGGCCGGCGTTGGCAGGGAAGAATTCGGCGGATAAGCATCACCTGGATCATGTTAGAGATACGTCTCCAACGTATCCATAATTTTTTATTGTTCCATGCTATATTATATTCTGTTTTGGACATTATTGGGCTTTATTATACACTTTTATATTATTTTTGGGACTAACCTATTAACCGGAGGCCCAGCCCAGAATTGTTGTTTTTTGCCTATTTCAGAGTTTCGCAGAAAAAGACTATCAAACGGAGTCCAAACGGAATGAAACCTTCTGGAACGTGATTTTCGGAACGAACGTGATCCAGAGGACTTGGACCCTACGTCAAGACATCAACCAGGAAGGCACGAGGTAGGGGCGCTCCTACCCCCTGGGCGCGCCCTCCACCCTCGTGGGCCCCATGTTGCTCCACCGACGTACTTCTTCCTCCTATATATACCTACGTACCCCCAAACTACCAGATACGGAGCCAAAAACCTAATTCCACTGCCGCAACCTTCTGTACCCGTGAGATCCCATCTTGGGGCATTTTCCGGAGCTCCGCCGGGGGGGCATCGATCACGGAGGGCTTCTACATCAACACCATAGCCTCTCCGATGATGTGTGAGTAGTTTACCTCAGACCTTCGGGTCCATAGTTATTAGCTAGATGGCTTCTTCTCTCTTTTTGGATCTCAATACAATGTTCTCCCCCTCTCTTGTGGAGATCTATTCGATGTAATCTTCTTTTGCGGTGTGTTTGTTGAGACCGATGAATTGTGGGTTTATGATCAAGTTTATCTATGAACAATATTTGAATCTTCTCTGAATTCTTTTATGTATGATTGGTTATCTTTGCAAGTCTCTTCGAAGTATCAGTTTGGTTTGGCCTACTAGATTGATCTTTCTTGCAATGGGAGAAGTGCTTAGCTTTGGGTTTAATCTTGCGGTGTCCTTTCCCAGTGACAGTAGGGGCAGCAAGGCACATATTGTATTATTGTCATCGAGGATAACAAGATGGGGTTTATATCATATTGCATGAGTTTATCCCTCTACATCATGTCATCTTACTTAAAGCGTTACTCTGTTCCTTTGAACTTAATACTCTAGATGCATGCTGGATAGCGGTCGATGTGTGGAGTAATAATAGTAGATGCAGGCAGGAGTCAGTCTACTTGTCTCGGACGTGATGCCTATATACATGATCATACCTAGATAATCTCATAAAGATGCTCAATTCTATCAATTGATCAACGTTCACCCACCGTAATACTTATGCTCTTGAGAGAAGCCACTAGTGAAACCTATGGCCTCCGGGTCTATTTTCATCATATTTAATCTCCCGACAACAAGCTATTTTTGGCGCCGTTTTTATTTTGCTTTCTTTACTTTGCATCTTTATCATAAAAATACCAAAAATATTATCTTATCATATCTATCATATCTCACTCTCGTAAGTGACCGTGAAGGGATTGACAACCCCTTTATTGCGTTGGTTGCGAGGATTTATTTGTTTGTGTAGGTGCGAGGGACTTGTGTGTGGCCTCCTACTGGATTGATACCTTGGTTCTCAAAAACTGAGGGAAATACTTACGCTACTTTGCTGCATCACCCTTTCCTCTTCAAGGGAAAACCAACGCAGTGCTCAAGAGGTAGCAAGAAGAATTTCTGGCGCCGTTGCCGGGGAGTCTACGCAAAAGTCAACATACCAAGTACCCATCACAAACCCTTATCTCCCGCATTACATTATTTGCCATTTGCCTCTCGTTTTCCTCTCCCCCACTTCACCCTTGCCGTTTTATTCGCCCTTTTTCCGTTCATCTTTTCGTTTGCCTTGATGTCTTACTTGGCTCGTTTGCTCGTTTGGTTGAAATAGTTGAGTATTTGTTCCTAAACAGAGAAGCTAATATCTATGGATCCTCATCCGCTTGCCAATCTTTTTTAAGATATCCAATTATGATGAACCAATTCCTAGTGATTTGGATGCACTAGATTATCTTTATAAGGTTTTGCTTGAAATCCGTGAATCTGAAAATTGTGATGAAGTGCTTTGTGAAGTGATTCACGATAGATCTTTGAATAAAAAGCATGATTGCAATGATTTTATTATAAATTCTATTGATGTAAATTGTGCTAATAATATGCAAAACCCTAAGCTTGGGGATGCTAGTTTTGCTATGTCCACTACCTGTTGCAATAATCATGATTGGGGAGATTCTTCTTATGATCTTGAAAATTTATTTAAGCCCCATGATGAATATAAGATTGATAATAGTGTTTGCAATAATATTGAAAGTGGGTTTGGAAGAGTGTCAACTTTAGATCCCATATATTTGGATAATATTCAATCTTATGAAATTTTTGATAAAAGTGGGCTTGGAGAAATCATGACTTTAGTTAATGATAATCCCACTATTTTGGAAGAGTGTCAACTTCGCATGCATGTGGATCGTGTTGAGAATATGTTATGTGATAGCTATATTGTTGAATTTTATTATGATCCTACATGTAATTATTATGAGAGAGGAAAATATGGTTATAGAAATTTTCATGTCACTAAATTACCTCTTGTTATGTTGAGATTGCTATTGTTCCTTTCCGCTTCCTTGCATATGCTAGTTTTTGCTTGCTATGATAATTTGTTTTTATGTAAGATGCCTATGCATAGGTAGTATGTTAGACTTAGATGTGTTTGTCACGTGTTTTATGATGCTCTCTTTGTGCTTCAATTCTTGTCTTTCATGTGAGCATCATTAAAATTATCAATGCCTAGCTAAAAGGCTTTAAAGAAAAGCGCTTGTTGGGAGACAACCCAATATTTTTCCTTGCTTTCATTGAATAAATATTTGATCTAGCCTCTGGTTAGATGTGTTTTTATGTTTTAATTAGTGTTTGTGCCAAGTTTAACCTATAGGATCTTCTTGGATGATAGTTATTTGATCTTGCTGAAAATTCCAGAAACTTTCTGTTCACGAAAATAATTGTTAAAAATCACCAGAACCTGATAAAATATTGATTCCAATTGCTGCTGATCAATAAACAAATTTTCTAGGTCATCCTATTTTGGCTGAATTTTTGGAGTTCCAGAAGTTTGCGTTAGTTACAGATTACTACAGACTGTTCTGTTTTTGACAGATTCTGTTTTTCGTGTGTTGTTTGCTTATTTTGATGAATCTATGGCTAGTAAAATAGTTTATAAACCATAGAGAAGTTGGAATGCAGTAGGTTTAACACCAATATAAATAAAGAATGAGTTCATTACAGTACCTTGAAGTGGTGTTTTGTTTTCTTTCGCTAACGGAGCTCACGAGATTTTCTGTTAAGTTTTGTGTTGTGAAGTTTTCAAGTTTTGGGTGAAAGATTTGATGGATTATGGAACAAGGAGTGGCAAGAGCCTAATCTTGTGGATGCCCATGGCACCCGAAGATAATCTAAGGACACCAAAAAGCCAAAGCTTGGGGATGCCCCGGAAGGCATCCCCTCTTTCGTCTACTTCCATCGGTAACTTTACTTGGAGCTATATTTTTATTCACCACATGATATGTGTTTTGCTTGGAGCATCTTGTATTATTTTAGTCTTTGCTTTGTTAGTTTACCACAATCATCTTTGCTGTACATACCTTTTGAGAGAGACACACATGATTCACAAATTGTTAGAATACTCTATGTGCTTCACTTATATCTTTTGAGTTATATAGTTTTTGCTCTAGTGCTTCACTTATATCTTTTAGAGCACGGTGGTGGTTTTGTTTTATGGAAACTATTGTCCTCT
This sequence comes from Aegilops tauschii subsp. strangulata, assembly GCF_002575655.3. Taxonomy (NCBI): domain Eukaryota; kingdom Viridiplantae; phylum Streptophyta; class Magnoliopsida; order Poales; family Poaceae; genus Aegilops; species Aegilops tauschii. The sequence continues at coordinate 76,943,309 of NC_053041.3, forward strand.
CATGCTTCACTTAGATTATTTTTAGAGTCCTACAAATCAGCATGGTAGTTTGCTTTAACAATGATAGGCATTCGAGACTAGTAAAAACTTTCTTATGAGTGTGTTGAATACTATGAGAAGTTTGATACTAGATAATTGTTTTGAGATATGGAGATGGTGATATTAGAGTCATGCTAGTTGAGTAGTTTTGAATTTGAGAAATACTTGTGTTAAAGTTTGTGATTCCCGTAGCATGCACGTATGGTGAACCGTTATGTGATGAAGTCGGAGCATGATTTATTTATTGATTGTCTTCCTTATGAGTGGCGGTCGGGGACGAGCGATGGTCTTTTCCTACCAATCTATCCCCCTAGGAGCATGCGCGTAATACTTTGATTTGATAACTTGTAGATTTTTGCAATAAGTATATGAGTTCTTTATGACTAATGTTGAGTCCATGGATTATACGCACTTTTCTTCCTTCCACCATTGCTAGCCTCTCTAATACCGCGCACTTTTCGCCGGTATCATACATCCACCATATACCTTCCTCAAAACAGCCACCATACCTACCTATCATGGCATTTCCATAGCCATTCCGAGATATATTACCATGCAACTTACCACCGTTTCGTTTACTATGACACGCTCCATCATTGTCATATTGCCTTGCATGATCATGTACTTGACATTGTATTTGTGGCAAAGCCACCGATGTCACTCTTGAATCATTGCATATCCCGGTACACCGCCGGAGGCATTCACATAGAGTCATATTTTGTTCTAAGTATTGAGTTGTAATTGTTGAGTTGTAAGTAAATAAAAGTGCGATGATCATCATTTTTTTAGAGCATTGTCCCAAGTGAGGAAAGGATGATGGAGACTATGATTCCCCCACAAGTCGGGATGAGACTCCGGACGAAAAAAAAGAGGCCATAAAAAAAGAAGAAGAAAAGGCCCAAATAAAAAAAATGAGAGAAAAGGAGAGAAGGGACAATGTTACTATCCTTTTACCACACTTGTGCTTCAAAGTAGCACCATGATCTTCATGATAGAGAGTCTCCTATGATATCACTTTCATATACTAGTTTGAAATTTTTCATTATAGAACTTGGCTTGTATATTCCAATGATGGGCTTCCTCAAAATGCCCTAGGTCTTCGTGAGCAAGCGAGTTGGATGCACACCCACTTAGTTCCTTTTGTTGAGATTGCATATACTTATAGCTCTAAGTGCATCCGTTGCATGGCAATCCCTACTCACTCACATTGATATCTATTAATGGGCATCTCCATAGCCCGTTGATACACCTAGTTGATGTGAGACTATCTTCTCCTTTCTTTGTCTTCTCCACAACCACCATTCTATTCCACATATAGTGCTATGTCCATGGCTCACGCTCATGTATTGCGTGAAGATTGAAAAAGTTGAGAACATTAAAAGTATGAAACAATTGCTTGGCTTGTCATCGGGGTTGTGCATGATTTAAATATTTTGTGTGGTGAAGATAGAGCATAGCCAGACTATATGATTTTGTAGGGATAACTTTCTTTGGCCATGTTATTTTGAGAAGACATAATTGCTAAGTTAGTATGCTTGAAGTATTATTATTTTTATGTCAATATTAAACTTTTTTCTTGAATCTTTCGGATCTGAATATTCATACCACAATTAATAGAATTACATTGAAATTATGCCAAGTAGCATTCCACATCAAAAATTCTGTTTTTATCATTTACCTACTCGAGGACGAGCAGGAATTAAGCTTGGGGATGCTTGATACGTCTCCAACGTATCTATAATTTTTTATTGTTCCATGCTATATTATATTCTATTTTGGACATTATTGGGCTTTATTATACAGTTTTATATTATTTTTGGGACTAACCTATTAACCGGAGGCCCAGCCCATAATTGCTGTTTTTTGCCTATTTCAGAGTTCCGCAGAAAAAGAATATCAAACGGAGTCCAAACGGAATGAAACCTTCAGGAACGTGAATTTCGGAACGAACGTGATCCAGAGGACTTGGACCCTACGTCAAGACATCAACCAGGAAAGCACGAGGTAGGGGGGCGCCTACCCCCCTAGGCGCGCCCTCCACCCTCGTGGGCCCCACGTTGCTCCACCGATGTACTTCTTCCTCCTATATATACCTATGTACCCCCAAACTACCAGATACGGAGCCAAAAACCTAATTCCACCGCCGCAACCTTCTGTACCCGTGAGATCCCATCTTGGGGCCTTTTCCGGAGCTTCGCCGGAGGGGGCATCGATCACGGAGGGCTTCTACATCAACACCATAGCCTCTCCGATGATGTGTGAGTAGTTTACCTTAGACCTTCGGGTCCATGGTTATTATCTAGATGTCTTCTTCTCTCTTTTTGGATCCCAATACAATGTTCTCCCCTTCTCTTGTGGAGATCTATTTGATGTAATCTTCTTTTGCGATGTGTTTGTTGAGACCGATGAATTGTGGGTTTATGATCAAGTTTATCTATGAACAATATTTGAATCTTCTCTGAATTCTTTTATGTATGATTGGTTATCTTTGCAAGTCTCTTCGAATTATCAGTTTGGTTTGGCCTACTAGATTGATCTTTCTTGCAATGGGAGAAATGCTTAGCTTTCGGTTCAATCTTGCGGTGTCCTTTCCCAGTGACAGTAGAGGCAACAAGGCACATATTGTATTATTGTCATCGAGGATAACAAGATGGGGTTTATATCATATTGCATGAGTTTATCCCTCTACATCATGTCATCTTACTTATAGTGTTACTCTGTTCTTTTGAGCTTAATACTCCAGATGCATGATGGATAGCTGTCGATGTGTGGAGTAATAGTAGTAGATGCAGGCAGGAGTCGGTCTACTTGTCTCGGACGTGATGCCTATATACATGATCATACCTAGATAATCTCATAAAGATGCTCAATTCTATCAATTGATCAACGTTCACCCACCGTAATACTTATGCTCTTGAGAGAAGCCACTAGTGAAACCTATGGCCCCCGGATCTATTTTCATCATATTTAATCTCCCGACAACAAGCTATTTCTGGCGTCGTTTTTATTTTGCTTTCTTTACTTTGCATCTTTATCATAAAATACCAAAAATATTATCTTATCATATCTCACTCTCGTAAGTGACCGTGAAGGGATTGACAACCCCTTTATTGCGTTGGTTGCGAGGATTTATTTGTTTGTGTAGGTGCGAGGGACTTGTGTGTGGCCTCCTACTGGATTGATACCTTGGTTCTCAAAAACTGAGGGAAATACTTACGCTACATTGCTGCATCACCCTTTCCTCTTCAAGGGAAAACCAACGCAGTGCTCAAGAGGTAGCAGTTAGTGAGGCTGGTGTCCTTCTCTATGATACTTTTGATATGCTTCTTCAGCATCAACACCTCGTCGGATGACCCCCAGTCCAGACCCTTGTTGGTCCATGATGCAAGCCGCAGCGGGGGTCCAGATCTGAATGCAGGAGAGGCCGCCCACTTAGTGTCGCGGGGTTCGGTGATGTAAAACCACTCCTGTGCCATATTTTGACGGTCTCCACAAAGGCCCCTTTGGGCCAGGTAATTTTGGGGAGCTTGCTTACCATGGCGCTGCCACAATCCGCGTGCTGCCCATCGACCACCTTCGGCTTCACATAGAATATCTTGAGCCATAGGCCGAAGTGTGGGGGATGCAGAGGAATGCCTCACATACGACGATAAACGCCGAGATGTGGAGTGAGGAATTCGGAGCTAGATCATGAAAATCTAGCCCGTAATAGAACATGAGACCACGAACAAATGGGTGGAGGGGAAATCCTAGTCCGCGGAGGAAATGAGGGATGAACACAACCCTCTCAATAGGCTCTGGAGTAGGGATGACTTGCTCCTTGGCAGGAAGCTTGTGTTTGATTTCCACTGTGAGGTACCTCGCCTCCCGGAGCTCCTTGATGTCCTTCTCCGTCACAGAGGAGGCCACCCACTTGCCTTGAGAGCCGGATCCGGACATGGCTAGAGTGTTTGGTGGTGATGGAAAAGATTGAAGCTTGGGCACTGGAGCTTGAGGATCGGAAGGGCTGAGGAAGCAGAAGGCGTGAGGTGAAAAGATGGATCCTTATCCTCTTATAAAGGCAGTGAATATCAAGCGCTGATGGCTCTCTGACTATAGCGCCAGAAAAACTCATGTCTGCTAGGACTACGTCGGTATTCCCCCAAAGAGGAAGGGATGATGCAGCACAGCGACGGTAGGTATTTCCATCAGTGAAGAAACCAAGGTTATCGAACCAGTACGAGAACCAAGCAACACAACATAAAAAGCACCTGCACACAAATAACAACACCTCGCAACCCGACGTGTTAAAGGGGTTGTCAATCCCTTTCTGGTAACGATGCCAGAAAATTGTAGTAGATTGAAATAATAGATCGCAAATAAATAAAGTGCAGCAAAGTATTTTTGTATTTTTGGTTTAATAGATCTGAAAAAAATGCAAAGGAAAAGTAGATCGCAAGCAAATATATGAGAAAGAAGACCCGGGGGGCGTAGGTTTCACTAGTGGCTTCTCTCGAGAAAGATAGCAAACGGTGGGTAAAAAAATTACTGTTGGGCAGTTGATAGAACCTCAAATAATTATGACGATATCCAGGCAATGATCATTACATAGGCATCACGTCCAAGATTAGTAGACCGACTCCTGCCTGCATCTACTACTATTACTCCACACATCGACCGCTATCCAGCATGCATCTAGTGTATTAAGTTCATGGAAAAACATAGTAATGCAATAAGAACGATGACATGATGTAGACAAGATCCGTTTATCTATTGCGTTAGATATATATCCCATCTTTTTATCCTCAGTAGCAACGATACATACATGTCGGTTCCCTTTCTGTCACTGGGATCAAGCACCGTAAGATCGTACCCACTACCGAGCACCTCTTCCCATTGCAAGATAAATAGATCAAGTTGGCCAAACAAAACCCAAATATCGGAGAAGAAATACGAGGCTATAAGAGATCATGCATATAAGAGATCAAAGAAACTCAAATAACTTTCATGGATATAAAAAGATATGACTGATCATAAACTCGAAGTTCATCAGCTCCCAACAAACACACCGCAAAAGAGTTACATCATATGGATCTCCAAGAGACCATTGTATTGAGAATTTAGCGAGAGAGAGAAAGCCATCTAGCTACTAACTACGGACCCGAAGATCTACAAAGAACTACTCACGCATCATCGAAGAGGCACCAATGGAGGTGGTGAACCCCATCCGAGATGGTGTCTAGATTGGATCTGGTGGTTCTGGACTCTGCGGCGTCTGGATGAATATTTCGTCGACGCTTCTAGGGTTCTGGGATTTTTGGGGTATTTATAGAGCAAAGAGGCGGTCCGGGGGCACCCGAGGTGGGCACAACCCACCAGGGCGCGCCTGGGCCTCCTAGCGCGCCCTGGTGGGTTGTCCCCTCCTTGGGACTTCCCCCAGGTGCAACCAGGGCCCAACTTCTTTCTTTTGGTCCATAAAAAATCAGCGTGAAGTTTCGTTGCATTTGGACTCTGTCTGATATTGATTTCCTGCGATGTAAAAAACATGGAAAAAGCAGCAACTGGCACTTGGGACTATGTCAATAGTTTAGTACCAAAAAATGATATAAAATGATTATAAAACATCCAAGATTGATAATAAAACAACATGGAACAAAAAAAATTATAGATACGTTGGAGACGTATCAGCATCCCCAAGCTTAACTCCTACTCGTCCTCGAGTAGGTAAGTGATAAAAACAACTTTTCTGATGTGGAGTGCTGTTCATCATGTCATATCATATTCTTTTCTTTATAGCATGTACATTTTGACTTTTATGTGATTCAAAGCAATAGTCTAGTTTTGACATAATAATTTAGATACTCAAGCATATCAAGAAGCAACCATGTCTTTCAAAATATCAATGCTAAAACAAGTTATCCCTAGCCCATCATGCTCAAACATTGATCCATTCATGAAACACGCTCGAATATTAGCTACACCCAATACTTAAGTACGATCATATCGCCTCCTAGCTGGTGCTTTTTATGAGAGAAGATGGAGACTCGAAATAAAAATTGCATAAAGTAAAAGAAAGGTCCTTCGCAGAGGGAAGTAGGGATTTGTAGAGGTGCCAGAGCTCAAAGCGAAAAAATTAGAGATAAAAACATTTTGGGAGGTGTATCCATCCCACCAACGAAAACGACTCAGAGTTCCAAACACTTTCCATGCTAGATATGCCATAGGCGGTTCCCAAACAAAAAATAAAGTTTATTCATTTTTCCACCATTCTTTCACTTTCCATGGCTAACCGTATCCACAGGTGCCCTCCATACCAACACTTTCCAAGGAATTTATTATTTGACAACATAAAGTAAATTCATTTTTGCATTTCGGGACTGGGCATCCCTAAAACCTTTGCCTTACTCTCGTGCAATGACAAGTGAACAAACACTCATCTTGAGAATAACACATCCAACATGGAAAATATTAGCCACCCGTTACCGTTCCGCGAGCGAAACAAACACACAAAAGGGAAGTTTATTTTGAAAATTAGAGATGGCACATGCAAATTTTCTTAGAACGGAAAAATAATACCGCATATAGGTAGCAATAGTGGACTCATGTGGCAAAACTGGTTTAAAGGACTTTGGATGCACAAGTAGAGATCATACTTAGTGCAAAGTGAAGGCTAGCAAAAAGATTGAGAAGCGACCAACCAAGAAACGAATAATCTCACAAGCAAGAATTAAGCATAATTAACACCGAATAATGCACCACAAGTAGGATATAATTTTCATCGCATGATTATTGACTTTCGTGCATGCATAGGGAATCACAAACCTTAACACCAATATTCTTACTAGAGCACAATTACTCATCAACATTACTCACATATCACATCATCATATCTCAAAACTATTACTAAGAATCAAGTTTATTTTGTCCAGTGATCTTCATGACATTTTTTACTTTATCCTTCTTGGATATCTATCACTTTGGGACTAATTTTCATGTGTTGCTTTTCATAACCTCAAACAAATATAAGTGAAGATCATGAGCATAACAAATTTTCTTTCTCTCAAAATATTTTAACTGAAGCAAGAGAGAATTTCTTCAAAATTTTACTAACTCTCAAATAAATCTAAGTGAAGCAAGAGAGCATTTCTTCAAAAATAACAAAGCACGCCGTGCTCAAAAAGATATAAGTGAAGCACTAGAGCAAGTCCTAGCTCATAAAAGATTTAAGTGAAGCACAGAGAGCAATTCTAACAAGTCATGATATAATTTTGGCTCTCTCAAATAGGTGTGTCCAGCAAGGATTGATGACTTAAAACACAAAATAAAACAAGCAAAGACAAATGTCATACAAGACGCTCCAAGCAAAACACATATCATGTGACGAATAAAAATATAGCCTCGAGTAAAATACCGATGGTCGTTAGAAGAAAGAGGGGATGCCACTCGGGGGCATCCCCAAGCTTAGTTGGTTGCTCATTCTTGGATAATAGTTTGGGATGCCGGGGCATCCCCAAGCTTAGGCTCTTCTATCCTTCTTTCATCCATCGTAAGATAACCCAAAACTTGAAAACTTCAATCACACAAAACTCAACAAAACCTTCGTGAGATCCGTTAGTGTAAGAAAAATAAATCACTACTATAAGTGTTGTATCAAACCGATTCTTATTTTGTTTTTGTATCATATCTACTGTATTCCAACTTTTCTATGGCAAAAACTCATCAAAGAAAACCATAGAGCCATCAAAATAAGCACACAACACAAAGAAAACAGAATATGTCAAAACAGAACAGTCTGTAGTAATCTGACTTTTGTGAATACTTCTGGAACTCCAAAATTCTACCAAATTAGGAAGACCGGGGTAATTTGTATATTAATCTTCTGCAAAAAGAATCAAGGCAAAATCTATTTTTTGTGATTTATAAAAATTATTTTCGTGAGCGCAAAGTTTCTGTCTTTTTCAGCAAGATCAAACAACTATCACCCAAGAAGATCCTAAAGGCTTTACTTGGCACAAACACTAATTAAAACACAAAAAACACAACCATACCAGTAGCATAATTTTTTAAACACACAAGAACAGAAAGCAAAAATCAAAAATAAATTTTATTCGTTGGGTTGCCTCCCAACAAGCGCTATAGTTTTACACCCTTAGCTAGGCATAATATTTCAACGATGCTCACACAACAGATAATAATCGAAACACAAAGAGAGCATCATGAAACATGTGACAAACACACTTAAGTCTAACATACTTCCTATGCATAGGAATTTTATAGTAAAACAAATTATCAAGACAAGAAACATCTAGCATATGCAAAGGAGAGGAATAAAACATTGACAATCTCAACACAACGAGAGGAATTTTAGTAACATGAAAATTTCTACAACCATATTTTCCTCTCTTGTAATAATTATATGTAGGATCATAATCAAATTCAATAATATAACTATCATATAAAATTTTCTCTTTATGATCCACATGCATGCAAGGTTGACACTCTTCCAAAATAGTGGGATTATCATCAAATAAAGTCATGACCTCTCCAAACCCACTTTCATCAAAAAATTCATAAGATTGAACACTCTCCAAATATGTGGGATTATTTTTAGCTAAAGTTGACACTCTTCCAAACCCACTTTCAATATTATCGCAAACATATTCATCGTGAGGCTTAAATAAATTTTGAAGATCATAAGAACCATTATCACCCCAATCATGATCATTGCAATAAGTAGCGGACATGACAAAACAAGCATCCCCAAGCTTGGGGTTTTGCATATTATTAGCACAATTGACATTTATAGAATTTATAGTAACATTATTGCAATCATGCTTTTCATTCAAGGAGCTATCATGAATCACTTCATAAATTTATTCATCACAATTTTCAGATTCACGAATCTCAAGCAAAACAATCAAGTGCACACAAATCACTAGCAACTGGTTCAACATAATTAGATCTCTTAAAAAGATTAGCTAGTGGATGAGGATCCATATCAATAGTTTTTACCAAGCGAAGATGCAAGCAAATAGAAGGCACATGGTAACACAACCAAAGGTAGCAAACAAGATTGAAACAAAAAACAGATCCGGCAAGAAAACGGCAAACGAAAAAAGAGAGGCGAATAAAATGGAAATTTTTTGTGAAGTTGGGGATAGGAAAACGAGAGGCAAATGGAAAATAATATAAATTGCGAGGAGATGAGATTTGTGATTAGAAACCTGGTATACGTTGAAGATCCTCCCCGGCAACGGCGCCAGAAATTCCTTTTGATGGCTCTCTGACTATAGCGCCAGAAAAGCTCCTCTCTGCTAGGACTACGTCGTTATTTCCCCAAAGAGGAAGGGATGATGCAGCATAGCGACGGTAGGTATTTCCCTCAGTGAAGAAACCAAGGTTATCAAACCAGTAGGAGAACCAAGCAACACAACATAAACAGCACCTGCACACAAATAACAACACCTCGCAACCCGACGTGTTAAAGGGGTTGTCAATCCCTTTCGGGTAACGATGCCAGAAAATTGTAGTAGATTGAAATAATAGATCGCAAATAAATAAAGTGCAGCAAAGTATTTTTGTATTTTTGGTTTAATAGATCTGAATAAATATGCAAAGGAAAATTAGATCGCAAGCAAATATATGAGAAAGAAGACCCGAGGGCCGTAGGTTTCACTAGTGGCTTCTCTCGAGAAAGATAGCAAACGATGGGTAAACAAATTACTGTTGGGCAGTTGATAGAACCTCAAATAATTATGACGATATCAAGCAATGATCATTACATAGGCATCACATCCAAGATTAGTAGACCGACTCCTGCCTGCATCTACTACTATTACTCCACACATCAACCGCTATCCAGCATGCATCTAGTGTATTAAGTTCATGGAAAAACGGAGTAATGCAATAAGAATGATGACATGATGTAGACAAGATCCGTTTATCTATTGTGTTAGATATAGATCCCATCTTTTCATCCTTACTAGCAACGATACATACGTGTCTGTTCCCTTTCTATCACTGGGATCAAGCACCATAAGATCGAACCCACTACCGGGCACCTCTTCCCATTCCAAGATAAATAGATCAAGTTGGCCAAACAAAACCCAAATATCGGAGAAGAAATACGAGGCTATAAGAGATCATGCATATAAGAGATCAAAGAAACTCAAATAACTTTCATGGATATAAAAAGATATGACTGATCATAAACTCAAAGTTCATCAGATCCCAACAAACACACCGCAAAAGAGTTACATCATATGGATCTCCAAGAGACCATTGTATTGCGAATTCAGCGTGAGAGAGAAAGCCATCTAGCTACTAACTATGGACCCGAAGGTCTACAAAGAACTACTCACGCATCATCGGAGAGGCACCAATGGAGGTGGTGAACCCCATCCAAGATGGTGTCTACATTGGATCTGGTGGTTCTGGACTCTACGGCGGCTGGATGAATATTTCATCGACGCTTCTAGGGTTCTGGGATTTTTGGGGTATTTATAGAGCAAAGAGGCGGTCTGGGGGCACCCGAGGTGGGCACAACCCACCAGGGCGCGCCTGGGCCTCCTGGCGCGCCCTGGTGGGTTGTCCCCTCCTCGGGACTCCCCCCAAGTGCAACCAGGGCCCAACTTCTTTCTTTTCGTCCATAAAAAATCATCGTGAAGTTTCGTTGCATTTGGACTTCGTCTGATATTGATTTCCTGCGATGTAAAAAAACATGAAAAAAACAGCAACTGGCACTTGGCACTATGTCAATAGGTTAGTACCAAAAAATGACTATAAAATGATTATAAAACATCCAAGATTGATAATAAAACAACATGGAACAATAAAAAATTATAGATACGTTGGAGACGTATCAAGCGCCCCCTCACAGGCCTTAAAACTCGCCTATTCCCAAGGGGTCGTGCGAACGACACGGTTGGATTACCCAAACCCGTATTGATGAGAATTCCACAATAAGGGGACACGATCTCTGCTTTGACAAGATGTGTCAATGAAGACCGCGCCTCGAAACGCGAAGCGGGAGGCTAAAAATGGTTCGAAATAATAATAAGGCCAGGCATAACGTCTCGCCGAAAAAGCTGTCAGTGGACATGACTTATTTTGTTTAAGTATTTTTCCTTTGTGGTTCAGGGTTGTAACTGTTATACAGAGCCGGATATAGTTCTCTTGTGCAACTTCTTTGGAGTATTCGGAGGAGGAACCCGCCTTGCAATGCCAAAGACGATCTGCGCGCCGGACACATCATCATTGAAGCTTGGTTCAGGGGCTACTGAGGGAGTCCTGGATTAGGAGGTCCTCGGGCGTCCGGGCTATGTGACGTGGGCCGGACTGGTGGGCCGTGAAGATACAAAATAGAAGGCCTTCCCCGTGTCCGGATGGGACTCTCCTTTCCGTGGATGGCAAGCTTGCCGTTCGGATGTATATTTTACTTTCTCTCTAAACCGACTCTGTACAACCCTAGGCCCCACCGGTGTCTATATAAACCGGAGGGTTTAGTCCGTAGAGGCTAAGACAAATCATACAGGCTAGACATCTAGGGTTTAGCCATTACGATCTCGAGGTAGATCAACTCTTGTAACCCCTATACTCATCAAAGTTAATCAAGCAGGAAGTAGGGTATTACCTCCACTAAGAGGGCCCAAACCTGGGTAAACATCGTGTCCCCTGCCTCCTGTTACCTTCGATCCTCAGACGCACAGTTCGGGAGCCCCTACCCGAGATCGGACGGTTTTGACACCGACACTCCCTCTCTGTGATCATCTCCGGCTAAGATGGTTCCACCTCTTCTGGATCCCTCACCAGGAGCAGGTTTTGCCGACCAGGTTAGAGCCAGATTCTCCACCCATGTCCATTGCCTTGATCCGAACCATGCTTTCCATTTGGTGGTCTCTTTTAGCCGATGTTCTTTCCCTCTCACCATTGAGCATGTTGGTCTAGCGCTACATGCTTGTATTGGTGGATCGCCATTTGATCTGCATGTCACTCATCTTCAGAGCCATGTTTTCAAATTTCCTGTCATCTCTAAGGCGGTTGGATTTATGATCTACAAACTTAGATCTTATGGATGCCCTCTTTTCCATTGTTTCTTTCACCTTTGGGGTTTTGGTGGTCCAGCATGGTTCCGAGAATATAACACCTGGCTTTATGAGCTTGACCATGAATTGACTACGGTGACTAGATCACCACGTCGCGTTCTCTCCGGCGCCAATTCCATCCCCGTCGGTCGTCGTCCTTCTCCGCCACCGGCGACTACCCATAACTTGGCCAACCAAGTTGCACCCTTTTTGGATCACGTGCCAGTTTCGGGCGTGATTGGTGCGGTTCAAAATTCAAATCCTGGCCTTGACACCTCGGCCCAGCCCTTTCCTTCTAGGCCCACTAGCTCATCCTCCCATATTTGGACCAGTCAAGATCCTCAGCAGTCCGCGGCCCACTCACTTCGTGCTTCTCCACACCCTGACCAGCCCACACCTATATCCCCTCCAATTTCACACAACGCCGCCACTAATCCTATTTCTGAGGTCTTATCTTTCTGTGGCAAGTGTTTATCTGCTGGACATCTCCGCATTAAATGCAAAAATCAGTTTGGATGTCGTAGATGCTACAGATATGGCCATATTTCTCGTTTTTGTTTCACTACCAGGAACAAACCCCCAGTATATCGGGTTAAATCCTACCCACCTACCAAACCGCCACCCTTACCCAATAGCCCGGACGTCGTCTCGTCTCCCCAAAACCCCACTACCACCCCTCTGTTCGTCCGCTCCCCTTGCCAAACCCTCTGCCCTCCATCGCATCCCTGCCCTGCTCCACCATATTTCTCCCTTGCTCTCTCAAATTCCGACGATGCCATGGCCACCTATCCTTGCGACGCCCTGCCCCTCCTCCCGCCTGGCACTGCTATCATGGAAGCTGATGGGAATCGACGCTGCTGTACCTACCACTACCTGGGTGGCGAGCCCCTGGTCCAATCTGGAGAGTGGGCTATCATCTCCCTCGCGCCATCACTGGACCCCAATTAGTTTGAGATGGATGCCATGCTCATCCGTCTTTATCTTGACCATGAGCGTAGCTTCCGCATCGCGGAGATTTCGCGTTGCGGCATGGGTGTTGCGTTCGTCCGGTTCTTGCACGCCTGCGACATCGACACTGCCATGCCAGCAATCCTTATTTTGTTGGAGATTCTGTTCTGCGCGTCATCCGTCACGATAGAGGGATAAATCATAGAGACTACACTTTTACCCATGATGCATGGATTATGATGGTCAATTTTCCACTTGAGGCATGGAGGCCTGACAAAGTTAGGGAGTCTGTCAGTGGTTTTGGAAAAAAATTAGTCTGGAATAGAGACATGTCAAATAAAGCTCGCATTCTTATCAACGTCTGTGTGCCTGGTCTGCTTGAAATTCTTATTAGCCATGTCATTTGTGAGAGCTTAGATGATTTTGGGCATGGACAATCATGGACTTGTGCTGCTTACATTCTGCAAGCTGATCTTTTTGGAGCCATGGGTGGTGATGAGGACCCGATCCCCCCGGATGGTGTTATGCACCCCATGCCGTCTGCACCATTTGGTGGAATTTGGAATGATGTTGATTTTACTGGCAATGAAAACCACCATGTTGCTCCTGCTGCCCACCATGCTCCTGTTGGTGAAAATGAAGGCATTCCAATGGTCCACACTCCTCCACTGAACCCTGAACATGAACAACAAGATCATCCTGTTCAACCTGCTATAGAGGCTATTGATTCTTTCATTGCCCTTCATGACAAGATGTCAAAAATTATGGCCTCTGTACCTGCTATATTAGATCAACTTGCTGGCACCAATGTCATCAGCACCAGGTGTCAGTCGATCAATGTAGATGAAGAGCATGGACCCATAAAGAAGTGTTTATTCACCATAACTACAGAACACCCTGCTGCACCTGTTGTTTCTGCTGTGTCAATCTCTGAACTGCCTGTGATTCATGAGACCAACATTATGCAGAACCCAGAACAAGTAGATTCTCCTGCACTTCTTGATTTCCTCGCAAGTACTCACAGCTCTCCAGTCAATGAGATCCCACTGAGTGCTACAAGAGAGCAAATAGTTATTCAGACTTCTTCTGCTGCCAATAAGAGAAAGAAGGTCAATGCACCACTGGATGTGAATGATCTGCGTCGCAACCGTCGTCTTGCTGGATTGAGTGTGGGTTTCAAAGATCTGTCAAAGCTAAAAACATGGCAAAGTGTAAGAAGAACCTGTCTGTGGATTTTGAACATGAAATCCGTGACCCTGCGGCTGATCCACCTCCGGAGCTTCCACTCGCAACCATCCAAGCCATTGCTACCAAGCAGTGTCAGATCCCTCCTGAGGAGGTCTCTGGAGAGAAACTGAAGTCCATTGTTGATCATGAATAAGTTTAGTGATGTTTTTAGTTCGTCTTGCTGTGTCAAGACCCATTTAGGCCTTATGCCCTTTTATTTTATCATCTGGTGCTGATTGCTAGTGTGTGATACATTTATGACCATGGTCTGTAAGGAGTTAAACTCCATAATAAGTTTATTTTGCTGGGACCTTTTGCTTTATTTATTATTTCACTATCTGAGAAGTCTGAATGGTTAGTTTGTCATTGATCAGTTATGCTGCTATATAAGATCAAGCCCAGTCTATTGGTTTACCACTATTGCAATTTTCATGTATCTGATCGCAGTCAAGAATGGAATGATTATATCATCTCCTTATGGAAACACACTCTACGCCCTTTTCAATGAATAGAACTTGGAATATTTTAAATTGGAATGTCAGAGGGATAAATTCTCAAACTAGATGGGATGATTTGAGGGCTAAACTTGATGAAAGTAATTGTGGTATTATATGTATCCAAGAAACAAAAAGAGACTCATTTGATATGGCTTATCTCAGAAATTTCTCTCCCAGAAGATTTAATCAATATACTTATACCCCCTCAATGGGTCTTTCTGGTGGTCTTATCACTATTTGGAATGGTAGTCTTTTCAATGGGACTATCATCAGCCAATCAACTTCTCAGATTACTGTCAAGCTGGTTTGCAACTTATCTGGACACATTTTCTATATCACCAACATTTATGGTCCTTGTCAAAATGAAGATAGAGCTGATTTTTTTGACTGGTTAAACAATATTGATGCATCTCAAATGGATCACTGGATGCTAGTGGGAGATTTCAATCTAATCAAAAGCCCTCATGACAAAAACAAACCTCGGGGTGACACAAATAATATGGTTATGTTCAACAGTCTTTTGCAGCAATTAGACCTTGTGGAAATACCACTTAAAGGAAGAAATTTCACATGGAGTAATATGCAGGATATGCCACTTTTAGAAAAAATAGACTGGATCTTCACCTCTGCAAATTGGACTTTATCCTTCCCAAATACATTGGCTCACTCACTTGCTAGAGTCTCATCAGATCATATCCCAATCCACATTCAGATTGGCAGTGACATACCAAGGGCTTCCATCTTTAGATTTGAAAACTATTGGTTTGAGTTTGATGGATTTTATGAGACTGTCTTACAATGCTGGAACAGAAATCAGTAGTTAAGTAATTCTGCCATGGATGTTACTGCCAAATTTAAATGCCTCATATTGGGTCTCAAGAAATGGAGCAAAAACCTTTCTAGACTTAATACAAATATCTCAGCATGTAATTATGCCCTTTCTATGCTACATGGCATTGAAGATCAAAGGGCTCTGAGTATTATGGAATCAAATTTCAGGAAAATACTGAAGAAACACATCTCCAAACTACTGGAAGTTAAAAGAATTTATTGGAAATCTAGATTCAAAATGAGAAGTATAAGATTAGATGATGAAAATACTGATTTCTTTCATGCTATGGCCACCCAAAGTTATAGGAAAAATTACATTACTACTATTCTAGATGATGATGGAATTCCTTAGCAAAACCATGATCACAATGCTGCAATTATTTGGCAATCCTACAAAGAAAGATTGGGCAAATCCATCAATCCTACTATGCTATTCAATATGGATGAACTTATCCAATCTCAGGATCTTTCTGAGCTTGAGGCACCTTTTTCTATGGATGAGATTGATGAGGTAGTTAATGATTTTCCCACTGACAGAGCCCCTGGACCTGATGGCTTTAATGGCATTTTCTTGAGGAAATGTTGGGATATTATCAAACAAGACATATACACTATGATTTGGGATTTATTTGAAGGCAACTGTGATATTCAAAGTATAAACACCGCTTTCATTACTCTCATTTCAAAGATCTCAAGCCCTGAAAATATGAATGATTTCAAACCTATTCCTTGGTTAGCCTTCCTATTAAAATTATCACCAAGTTAATGGCAAATAGAGCACATAAAATCATCACCTCTGTTATTCATCAGAACCAATATGGGTTTATGAAAGGAAGGAACATTCAAGACTGTCTGGGCTATGCCTTTGAATATCTTCACCTATGTGACCAGTCAAAAAAACCTATCATCATACTCAAGCTAGATTTTGAAAAGGCTTTTGACAAGACTGAATACAAGGCCATTATTGATATGCTAAGGGCTAAGGGATTTGGACCTAGATGGATAAATTGGGTGTCAAATATTTTATATTCTACATCTACCTCTGTCCTGCTTAATGGAGTTGCAGGTAAAAAAATATATGTAAAAGAGGAGTCAGACAAGGTGATCCACACTCTCCTCTCCTATATATTATTGCTGCTGACTTACTGCAATCAGTTGTAAATGATGCTTGGTCTAATGGGGAGCTCTCTCTACCCATAAATCATGCTTATGGTCAAGACTACCCAATCATCCAATATGCTGATGACACCTTAATGATTATGTTAGCTGATGAAGATCAACTTATTCATCTGAAGTACCTGCTCCATCTTTTCAGTCTATCTACTGGTCTATTTGTTAATTTCAGCAAATCCTCCATGATACCTATTAGTATTGATCAGCAATTTGTATCTATGTTATCTAATTCTTTTGGATGCAAGGTTGAGAGCTTACCATTTACTTACTTGGGCCTCCCCATGGGCACCACCAAACCTTCTGTCCAAGATCGTATCCCTATGGTCTCCAGAATTGATAAAAGTCTGTCTAGGGTGGCTAGATTCATGAACCATTCTGGCAGACTCACCTACATAAACTCTGTGGTGGCCTCCATGCCAATATTCGCTATGTGCTCTCTGAAAGTTCATCTCACCATATTGGATCATGTTGATAAATCAAGCAGAAATTTCCTTTGGTATGGTAATGAGATTAATAAAAGAGGCAAATGTCTGGCAAGTTGGGATATGATATGCAAGCCAAAAAAATCAAGGAGGTCTCGGCGATCTCAGTTTAAGAACACAAAATAAAGCCCTCCTTATCAAACATATATACAAATTCTACAATCAGACTGATGTACCATGGGTCAAATTGCTTTGGAACGCTTACTATCAAAACAATGAAGTAGCTCATTCTAGCAGCAACAAAGGTTCTTTCTGGTGGAAAGACTGCATGAAATTGTTTGATTTATTTAAAGACATGATTACATGTGAAGTCAACTCAAGAAATTATACTCTGCTGTGGGAGGATAATTGGAATGGATCCATCATGAAACTAAAATTTCATGAATTGCACTCCTTCAGTCAACAGGGGAACATATCTATTTGGGCAGCCAAACATCTAGAGAATTTTTATAATCACTTTCAGTTACCATTATCTATTACTGCCCATCAACAACTCCACCTGTTATCTGATGAGTTAAATAGCATCAGGCAGAATAATGATCATGACAATTGGTATTTCAACTGGGGTAATTCAATCAACATGACCAAGAAGATCTATAACTTCCTCATCAATAATGATGAAGCTGCTGATCCATTTAAATGGATATGGAAATCATGTTGCTTACCAAAGCATAAATCTTTTGCTGGTTAATGCTCAATGATAGAATAAATACTTGTGACCTTTTGACAAGAAAGAGTATGCACCTTGATTCCACAAACTGTGTATTATGTAATGATGAAGACATGGAAGACAGAACTCACCTTCTCTTTTCTTGCCCATTTAGTCAAGGCTTTTGGTGGAATCTTGGTATTGAATGGAACACAGATATGAGCATCCATGATATGTTAATTGAAGCTAAACAGAGATACCAACTTGATTTTTTCATGGAAGTTATGATTGTGGGTAACTGGAGCATCTGGAATCAAAGAAATGGATGGATATTTGAAGGAATTCCTTGCTCAATTACAGAATGCAGATATGACTTCATCAAAACTTTCAAGTTGACCATGCTTAGAGCCAAACCTAGCCTGAAGGATGGCATGTCATCCTGGATTGATAATATTTAATTTCTCTTTCATCTTCTACTTACCATGTACTTCTGGACTTCTCTGGTTGTCTCCCATCAACCATTGTAAACTCATTTATTTTTCCTGCCTTTATTAATGAAAATGACACACAGTAAGGCTTATTGTTTTATGGTCAAAAAGAACAACCTAGTGAATTACTATATATTGATCTAAACACTTTTATATTTCTTTACGGAAGGAGTAGTATTTTTTATCACCATCTTTAGCGCAATGTTTCTTAGCCCTTTGATCGTAGAATCCAGTGACCCTAGAGAGGACTGCCGGTATACCTGGGCATACCTCGGGCCAGGCCGGGCTTTGGGCCGGACCAAAAAAAGCCCGACGCTGAAAACCCAGGCCCGAGCCCGACCCAGCCCGACCGTCGGGCCTACTAAATTGGGCCCGAGCTCAAAAAAGCCCGACCTGGCCCGGTCGGCCTGGCCCGTCTACGCCTAAAATTTTGTTTTGTGCAAACCTGAGCCCGGCCCGACCTACCTAACGGGCTCGATTTTCAGGCCCGAGCCTGGCCCAATGGCATGCTCGAGCTCAGCCTGGCCCGGGATTTTCAGTCCGGGTCGGGTCAGGCTGTCCGGGCCGGGCTACCCATGGCCAGGTATATCTGCCAGTCTAAACACTGATACACTTGATCCGATGTTATTGCAGCTAGCACAACAGGTCTAGACTACCTCCCCAGTAGTTGATACTACGGATCCAACTATTAGGGCCTTGCCTTCCAAGGGGCAGTATGAAATATGATAAGGGTACTTCGGCTAAGTCCACGGTATGTGGCCAACACGGTCGCTACGACGCATTTTAGCGGAACCTGCCTTTCGTTTGCCTTCGACACCTTTCCAAAGTCCTACAACCAATCACTAGCCAGGAATGCTTACACATAATCTTTATTAGTGATGTGCCACTTTCAATCCATGTCATAGGTATTTTTCAAATACCGGTGGCGTGGCAATATTTCCCACGCCACCAATACAACGTTATTGATGGTGTGCGAGCAAGTGGCTACGCTACTTGTGTGTGGGACCAACAACTTCACCCCTCCCAAATGTTATTGGTGGGGTGTCGGAAAGATGACACACCACCGAGTATGTCATTATCTGTGACATGGGTTATCTGGACACACTGTTGATGTTTCTGGGCTGTCTTTTGGGGCCCGAATTACTTGTGGCATGGGCTGCGAGTCGCATGCCACTACACCTGGGTAATTTTTTTAACTAGCTAGAAACCTAGCCGCCCTAAAAAAACACTCCATCTATCCCCACTCACTCCTCTCCGGCGACCAGCCGCTGCCGCACCAGATCTTGTCAAAGAAGGCCACCCCTCGTCGCCATCACCGGAGGTCGTCGCTCATTGCCATGAAAGGTTTGATCCCAACCTCTCCTTCCCCTCACACCATTGTATCCGGCCTCCACATCTCGGCCTTGTCACCGGTCGTGGCCATTTTTCACTACAACCGAGCATCGATGTAGCACGCCACTAATGATGAAACGGCCCGATCCTTGCTCACTTATCAGCGTAACCAGATCAAGATACGGCGCGCCACCAAGGGGGTGACGGCCCGTCCTTGCCCATTTAACACGGGTTCCGATATGGCACATCGCTAAGAGGGTTACGGTTACACCACAATGATGTTCTTTGAGGTTTCATCTCAATAAGAGTGGACGAGTTTTGATGTTGGCCCGCAGAGCCTATCACAACTCTCCTCCTTTACCCGGGCTTGGGACCGGCTACGTTGAGATAACATAGGCGGAGTTCCATCGACATCTTAAAAACCACTTACGAGTTATTTTGGTTGAGTAAATCTCTTTGCACTTTATTTACTGAGAGATTTGCTGATTAGTTTGACAACCTTCAACTTCGAATCAGAGTTTTAGTGCAAACTTAACTGAGATTCTACTTCTGGACGCCTGAGTGCTAAATTGAATCCTGGAACTGCTGAATATTCTGGCAAATGGTTTATACTACTTCTGCAAGGCTTGGTTGAAACAGCTGAGTGTTTCTTTGGAACAAAAGCTCCTGATGCATAACCTGAAGGTCTTTTTCCTGGCTTCTATTTCTTCTACCTGAATCTGATCATATATACTACTCCAGGTTAACCAAATTATCCCACCAAATGGTCATGTACATGGTTAATCCTAACCTTAAAATTAGTATTGTTCAGTTTTGCTCTCACATGTACTCCCTCCGTTTCTAAATGTAAGTCTTTGTAGAGATTTCACTATGAACCATATACAGATGTATATAGATGCATTTTAAGTTTAGATTCATTCATTTTGCTTCGTATGTAGTCCATCTAGTGGAATCTCTATAAAGACTTATATTTAGGAACGGAGGAAATACACTCTATTCAGGCATGCATGCAAGCAATTACTATGCAGAGCACCACCGCAACCAATCTAAACTTCCAGGAATAAGACCTTACTATACACCCGGAGGCCAGAGATGTGTATGAGAACTTGTTCCGACAATCTGAATATACTACCAAAGTGTATCCATTTCTCCAAAAAAACGAACTGCAATTACTTTCTTGCTGATCTCCAAACAGTAAGCTTCAGTTTCTTGCTGTTATTTGCACTTTATATTCAAATAAGTATCCAGACAAAGCATTCCTTCACAAGAATAACGGATCTGTTGTAAGCGAAGTATATTCTCTGTTCAGAGATGTGCATGCATGTGTTCAGCTAGCAACCACATAAATATACTACAGGTAGTCATCTTAGATGAGAAATTGATTTCTACTAGCTCTTTGTGCATGTATTTTACTGATCTTAGCAAATCACACTTGTAACAGTTAACTTCGGCTACTAAGTGAATGTTCTCTCACCAGTTTGTCAAACTGCAAGAAAGCATGCTTTGCTGACCGGTAGCTTAAATATGAAAAACTCACTTTACCACTCTCCCTGATTGAAAATTAAAGGACTAAACATGGTTTCAATTAATTCCCTGGTTGTTGCTCTGGAGCACTATGGTTCAGTTATTACTAGAGTTCGCACTTTATTGAGACAAGCATGCAAACAAGATATCGGCAGAGTGACACTATAGCTGTTCTAACTTTAGGATAGTTGTTCACTGTATTTTTCAAAGATGAACATTCAGCAAGTAGATCCATAAGGCCTTGTACAATGCAATGCGCTTACAGAAATACAACAGTTTTTCTTTAAGCACTTTTGCTTATTTGTAGAGGGTAGACGCTTAATTAGGCACCCCTCCTGTAGAGATAAGCACTGGTGCTTAACTCGATTTATTTTACTAAGCACTTTGCATTGTACAAGGCCTAAGAGTACGGTCAGCCTTGAAGGCCCTCCCATTTATCCCTCTATATCTTAAGAAGGCGGCCGGCAGTCCACCGTGCACAGAGTTTCTGGTAGAAAAAGATAGCCAAAGAAATTTCAAGGCAATAACTGACAGATGGTATTTTCGTTCCTTGAGGTACCAAATAGAAGAATTCCCTTTCTAAAAGCTAATAGAGCTGCAGCAAGCAAACAAATGAAATTGACATTCTCTTCTAAAAGTTAGTGTTAGATGTGTATGACCGATACTCCTTGACCAGCTCACGAAAGAGAGATCCTTCAGTTTCCATGAGCTTTGTAGGTTTGTCAAACTCGACTACTTTCCCTGGAAGTGTTCATATATAGCGCATCAGTATATGGGAAAGATCCACAATCCGTTTGGAGTACTAAAAAACATCGTTATATTTCTTATAAGTTGCGGGTAAGAGAAACACACCGTCGCTCATTGCAAGTACCATATCGCAGTCCATAACTGTTGGTATACGGTGGGCCACCGTAACAACAGTGCAATATTTGAATTCTGTCCGGATCGTTTTCTGAAGAATAGCATCTGTTGCATTGTCTATAGAAGCTGTCGCTTCATCAAGAACTAAGATGCGGCATCTTCTCAACAGTGCGCGTCCCAGACAGAAGAGCTGCCTTTGGCCCATACTCCAGTTCGACCCGTCTTCCACAACTATTATGAACAGATCTTGATAAGTACTATGAAGGAGATAGCTCGAACACCATGCTAGCAAAATGATAGAACTCAGCCCATAAGAAGGTCTAGGCGCAACTACGAGGTCTTCCTAAAGACACCAAGATTCAACAAATTGAACATGATTTTATCTTTGCTAAGAGTCTCATTCATGGTTGGAGATAAATCCATTGGCAGATTCGAAGTACTTGGGTCTCCGCCTCCTCTATTAGTGGAGCATGTATTTTCACACCTATTTGAACTTAGTTTCACATGTATTTTTACACCTAATTGAATTTCTGAAATGATTATCTGAGTTGCCTGTTTGTTCAATTTATTAGTTTTAGAAAAGGAACTCCAAAGCCAAAGTACAGATGAAAATTGACCCCTCTATTGTACTACCTCTGTTTTTATATATATAAGACGTTTTGGCAGTTCAATTTAAACTGTTAAAACGTCTTACATTTAGGAACAGAGGGTGTAACTGTTAAGAACATTGTAGCAGACCACACTTTGGTAGGTTGAGTGAACCTAGCCAAATGGTCACCGCCAGCTCTTGGCGGGTGTTCCCTATAATTTCTGCCATCTAGTATGGCTCTTTGAGTAACGCAGGTGCCGCCCCCCCCCCCCCCCCCCCCCCCCTCTCAAATAACAAAAAAAGCATAGATGAAGTGAAGTTTCCTACCATGTGAATCCAATCCCTGTTCCTTCTCCTGGACAACTTCAAGAAGCTGACATTTTTGAAGAACCTGCAGTAATAACCAGTGAAAAAAGGGCGTGCTATAGCGTTCTGAGTAACGGCTCGCTAATAAATCAGTATACAATGTCTCGTTAATAGCATGCTACAGCGCGATATAGCATATTTTAAGGGACACGCTATTTTTTGCATTGATAATAACCAATGGAGTGACCACTTTAGTGACTCCTTTTGAAATGAGCACTGCCATTAAAAAAAGGGGGCCCTTAGCCTTAGGCCTTAGCTCAGTTGATGGTAGGTGTGGCTGTACACTCCTACCAGGCCATCGCGGGTATGTCAGAGTTCTCAAACCGAATTTGGGTGCCTATTTCTTCGATCAGTGAAAAGTTGTCTAGTTCCTCCTAGGCACTCTATTTGTTTCTCGGGAAAGGCAACTTGTAATTTGAGATTCCCCTAATTCAATTTATTCGCCCCATTTTTACAATGTGCTGAACTTTCTGAAATTGTTAGGTATATAAGAAAGCTGAACTGGCACATTACATAAGAAGGCTGCCTCATGATTAAACATTGCATTACGTTCTTTAGGTGTGATGCCTTCATCATAATCTTATCTGATCATTGGGTAAGACGAGAAAAGGCAACATTTATATCTGTGTACATCTTACCTCCCATATTTGCTGATCTGAGAATTGCCCAAGAGGATCTAGATTGTACCTTACTGTACCCTGAAAAAGTGTTGGATCTTGTGGAATGATACCCAAACGCGAACGCAGGTCATGTAAGCCTATTGTACTGATGTCCACAGAGTCTATAATTATTTTCCCTTCGGCAGGTTCAACAAGTCGAAACAATGCACCAATTAACGTTGTCTTGCCACTTCCCGTTCGACCAACTATACCAATCTTATCTCCACCTTCAAACTTGCAACTGATTCCATGTAGTACAAGGGGAGTATCTTCCCTATACCTGATCTGTCAGATCAAAATCGATCGCGTAAATTTGTTAGAAGTGTTACAGAATTTTACCCTGTAAGGTGTATATGTATGTATTCACATCTGATTACTTTCAAATTTCTAATCTCCACATTGCCATCTTGGGGCCAATCTGGTAATGGTCGATTTTCTTCAACAGCTTCTGCTGCTTCACTTTGTAAGTCCATGTACTGGTTCACACGTTCCACCGAGATTAATTGATTTGCAAGGTTGCATTGGCATTGAATAGAGAAAACAAATGAAATATTTAGGGAAAGACCATAGGACAATGCCATTCCCACAAAACCTGTGCACGTACAAAACTAAGGAATTAATTCTACTTTGCAACGTTAATTTTCATAAACTGGATAGCTGTATAGTACCAAATACTTATTCACTTGACTTTGGCACATGAGCATTTTCACTAAAACTGCATTTTCATAGAAGATACAAACTTATACATAAAATCATCAAAACAAGTGGTAGCTTGTGAAATCTACGGTGTTTAAAATTCACACCTTATTCTACCCGGCAGAATGCAACAAATATAGTTTTCTTGTGAAAATAAACATCAATACCTCAATCCATAAATACAAGGCATTCTATAAAACGTTCAGTCAAAATTTTATAACTTTGACTACTATTATAGAAAAGTATTTGGACTCAATAAGTCAAAATATTATCATTAGATTTTGCATCAACATTATTTTCATACTATAACTCTCTTCTAGTTTTCTACAAACATATACATAAGAATGTAACTTCAAATAAGTTCAGAAAAGCCATGTCTAAAACGTCATCTATTTAGGAGTGGGGGAGTATCAAGTAGGTTCTCATAACAAAAGTGTGTCAGAACTCAACTAGAACTCTAGAAGTCAATAAAAAGGTAGCAATGTCAATGCACGCAACATTTATGCAAATCAGATGCAAGCATCAATGGCCATAGAACGAGCTTGTTACTCAACTTTCTCCAAATATTTGAAGCAACATGGTGTCCATATAATTGCTTACCAGCGCTAAAAGTTCCTTGAGGAGAAATGGCCATGACAAAGGCAGAAAAAGAAAGAACTGTGGCGCTCATTATCTCCAGACGTTGAATCAGCCATTCAGTTGCTGCAAAATTGTAGAAATATGGACTGGCATTCTTGTCAATAAGATCCAAATTTTTAGCAAAGAAACGATCTTCATTCTCAAAGGCCCTTATTGTTGTAGCCCCTGAAATCGATTCACCTAAGTGATTTGCTAGAGCAGACTTGGTAGTACCATTGATCCGCATCAATTCCCTTGCCGAGGCTAGTACCTCTGCATGATCAAATGTAACAAGTTTCAGTTAATGGAAACTTTGAATGCAAAACTGTAGGCTCATTCACTCCCAGAGAAAAATTGCAGCAGATAACATCAGTTGGTGAATGAAATCAAATAATCATAGGCATGAGGCTTAGCATAAAGAAACAAAGTCATACAGATTACCTGTAACCAAATTCCCAAAACTATCATAGGCACGGATACAAACAGAGCTTGCCATGTAATAACAACCAATACCCCTAGATTGCTATATGCATTTAAGCTAGTAGAAAGGCTAAACACAAAGGCAAATGGAATATCAAGGTCAACAATACTCAAATCTGAAGAGACCTGCAGAAGAAGAACAAGGGACTGAGTTAATCTATCATGAGAAAATCCTGTGGGTGCAAAATGTGACTGAAATTTGTCGTGTTTTCCATTCGAGTAAGAATTCTTACCCGGCTAAGAACCCTTCCTAGAGGAGTAGAATCAAAAAAGGATATTGGTGCACGGAAAAATGAATTGAGCAACTGGGAAAATAAGGATCGTGATGTCTGGATCCCAAGAACAACGATTCCTAAAGATCTTGATAGTAAGAAGAGCATTGTGCAAACTCCAATAATAATGTACACATAAATTAACTTCAGTGTACTAACATCAGGATTTTGAACATTAGCAGCCATCCATGAATTCTGTGATATTTGCCCAGCTATGAAAACTATGTGAGAAATAGCACAAAAAGAGAAATACAGGAAACCTTTGTTCTGGCGCAGGTAAAGCATATAAGGCTTAACACCTGCATCCCCTGTTTCCCTTTCCTCTTTCCTGATCAGTTGATTTTCCTGCGATGGCTTCACAGACTCTGTATATCTGCTTCCATGAATACCAACTGTCTCCTTGATCGATACTTTCTTAGCTCTTTGAGAGTCTGAGTTGTTATTAAGATCCGAAACACCCACCGTATCTTTATGGGCATTTACAAGGTCTTTAAATTCTTCACAATCTGCCAATAGATCTTGATAAGGTGCAGACCGGATAACTTCTCCATCTGACATTAACTGCCAAAAATCACCACCAGTTTTAGTCTTTTAGATCTCATTAACAATTAAATAAAAGTAATTATAGATAAACATAATCATAGAGGCACAAATATCATCATATGTTGACATTTCCAAAGTGGAGAGAGGTACCAAAATGGAGTCAAATACAGGTAGAAAATCAACTTGATGGGTCACCAAAAGAACAGTCTTGTCTGATAGAGCACTCATGATATATTCCTGTTACAAAAAACTTTGTAAAAAAACGATAATCAAATAGTAATATGGTATGCATATGCTGATACGATCCTTACATTGAAGAGACTTGTGGCTGTATGGACATCAACGGCACTGAAAGGGTCATCAAGAAGATAGATGTCTGCATTTTGGTATAGTGCACGAGCAAGCTGGACCCGCTGCTTCTGACCACCACTAAGATTTACTCCTCTCTCCCCAATTTGAGTACAATCTCCATATGGCAACATCTCAAGGTCCTTGACCAACGAGCACCTCACGAGTGTGTTCTGGTATCTTTCCACGTCCATCGGTGATCCAAAGAGAATATTGTCTTGCACGGTTCTTGTTTGGATCCATGCATTCTGAGAAATATATGCTAATTTCCCACAGACTTGGATCTGAAATGTCTATGCAAAGATCAGGAATTTGATATAAAGATGTTTAAAAAATGAATTGATTAACGTACTTCTTGGTAAATAGTGTCAAGCATAATTTTTATAACAACAGTCCATGTTTCTTTTAAACGTCTCTAAATGTCTGAATTTATAATTTGGCAGTTAGTATTTCTTTAAAAGATGATGTTAGTAGAAAAGAACATACCGTGCCTTTGGTTTTTGGGATCTCTCCAAGTACAGCAGCCAAAAGCGTCGATTTTCCTGATCCCACCTCTCCACAAATTGCAATCTTTTCTCCAGCTTTCACTATCAGATTTATATTATTTAGAGCTGGTTTTGATGTATTCTCATCCCATGAGAAGCTACACGAATTCATCGCTATAGGTACAGGGCAATCAGTGCCAATGTTGTATTTTTTCCTAACGTGCCCGTTAAGCTCAGATGCATCAAGGAACTTTGATATTCGAGTGAAAGCAACCTTAGCTTGTATCACAACGCGGATAACATCTGGTATTGACCTAACTGGCTCTTGCACGAGACGCAGGGTTGCCACAAAAGTGAAGACATTGCTAGCATCAAGGGGGGTCTTCAAAAGATAGCATGTTAGAAAGGTCGCTGCAGAAACAAAATTAGGTGATGCCCAACACAGAAAACTATGGTATGCCCTCCTAAACTGGAATGCTGACAACCACTTGTACTCAACCTCTCTCAACCCCTCGATGACCTTCTTGAAGTGAGCTTCCCATGCATAAAGTTTCAAGATCTTCATATGAACAAATGACTCAGACATGGCCTTCAATCTCACATCCTGTGCTTCCATAAGTTTA
This sequence comes from Aegilops tauschii subsp. strangulata, assembly GCF_002575655.3. NCBI lineage: Eukaryota > Viridiplantae > Streptophyta > Magnoliopsida > Poales > Poaceae > Aegilops > Aegilops tauschii. The sequence continues at coordinate 76,971,101 of NC_053041.3, forward strand.
CTCTGAAATTTGTGTTGCCGTCTGGCCAATGGAACATTGCACAGTACAGCAATAATAATAACGACCAAAGATGAAACCATTGCAGCACCAACCGCATTGTATAGAATTGCCAGAGCAATGCAAAGCTGAACACTCGTTGTCCATGAACACTCGTTGCGTTTGTGAGGGCGGCGCGGATGTTGTTGATGCGGGACATCGAGGTTGACGAGAACATCCTCGCCAACGCCATCCACAGCTCATGCGCGTGGGTGATCGCGGTCACCTGTACGAGTACTTCTTTGGACAGATTATTCAGAAGATAACCCAGTACCTGCTGGTCTTCCCTGATCCAAAGTTGATGTAGAGGATTCGGGGTGGTCTCCTCCTTGCCATCCTTGTCCTTGGAGACGACGACCTTGGCTGGCTCCGCCATGCTCCGGTCCACGTACCCGAAGAAGCCAGCACCGCGGAGTTGAGGCGTGATCTGGGCACGCCATAGGATGTAGTTGGTGCGTGTGAGACGCTCGGTGACTTGGCCAGAGAGGGTAGGGTTGGAGGCGCTGGAGGAAGCCATGGTAGGAGGTTTCGGTGGAGGAGAGAAAACCTAGATGTAATGGAAGAGTTAGGCTCTGATTACCATGTGGGAAACGTCGTACCCGGTTCAGGGCGACGGCTGCATGTTATAAAGACAGGGGCGCAACTCCCTGATAGCGTACAAGTTGTTGGGATAGAAACTTGAGATACAAGGGATAAGCTACTTGGAGTACAAGGGATAAACTAGAAGGAGAATATTGTTACAGAGAATATCTATCTAGTCTATGCGGTTGCACCAGAATATATGGTTGAACCGAACCACCTTGACACCATAGCAACGCTGTTTAACATTCCATTCATTGAGAATTCTTACCCGGCTAAGAACCCTTCCTAGAGGAGTAGAGTCAAAAAAGGACATTGGTGCATGGAACAATGAATTGAGCAACTGGGAAAATATGGATCTTGATGTCTGGATCCCAAGAACCACGACCAGCAAATATCTTGATAGCAAGAAGAACATTGTGCAAACTCCGGTAATAATGTACACGGAAATTAACTTCAGCGCACTAACATGAGGATTCTGGACATTAGCAGCCATCCACCAATTCTGTAATATTTGCCCAGCTACAAAAAATGTGTGGGCAATCATTGACAACGAGAAATAAAGGAGGCCTTTGTTCTGGCGCAGGTAAAGCATATAAGGCTTAGCACCTGCACCCCCTGTTTCTCTTTCCTCTTTCTTGATCAGTTGATCTGCCGGCGATAGCTTCCCAGACTCTGTATATCTACTTCGATGAATATCAAGTGTCTCCGTTATTGATACTTCCTTAGGTCTTTGAGTGGGTTTGCTGTTATTAAGATCCGAAACTCCAATAATATCTTTATGGGCACTTACAAGGTCTTTAAATTCTTCACAATCTACCAATAGGTCTTGATAAGGTGCAGACCGAATAACCTCTCCATGTGACATAAACTGCCAAGAATCATCAATAGTTTTAGATGACATCAAAAATTAAATAAAGCTAATTACAGATAAATACCTAATTCTTTGAAGTGGAGAGAGGTACCAAAATGGAGTCAAATATGGGTAGAAAATCCACTTGGTGCGTCACCAAAAGAACAGTCTTCTCTGATAGAGCACTCATGACATATTCCTGTTAGAAAGAGCTTTGTAAAACAGTTCACGATCAAATAGAAATAGAATCTGCATCTGCTGATATGATCCTTACATTGAAAAGACTTGTGGCTGTATGGGCATCAACAGCACTGAAAGGGTCATCAAGAAGATAGATGTCTGCATTTTGGTATAGTGCACGAGCAAGCTGGACGCGCTGCTTCTGACCACCACTAAGATTTACTCCTCTCTCCCCAATTTGAGTGCAATCTCCATATGGCAACATTTCAAGATCCTTGACCAACGAACACCTCATGAGTGTGTTGTGGTATTTTTCCTCATCCATCGATGATCCAAAGAGAATATTGTCTCGCACAGTTCCTGATTGGATCCATGCATTCTGAGAAATATATGCTATCTTTCCGCAGAGTTGGATCTGGAAATTTTATGCAAAGATCATTAATTTTATATAAAGCTGTTATGAAAAAATGAATTCAACATACTTCATGTTGGAAAATATTGTCAAGCATAATTTTCATAAATTGCAAACCAAACATGATGCAGTTGTCAACATAACATGGATGTGGCAGCTATTTCTTTAACATATGAAGTTAGTAAAAAACCATACCATGCCTTCAGTTTTTGGTACCTCTCCGAGTACAGCAGCCAAAAGCGTCGACTTTCCTGATCCTACCTCTCCACAAATCGCAATCTTTTCTCCACCTTTGACAATCAGATTTATATTCTTTAGAGTTGGTTTTGATGTGTTCTCGTCCCACGAGAAGCTACACAGATTCATCTCTATACGGTAATCAATGCCAACAAAGTATTTTTTCCTAACTTGCCCGTTTAGCTCAGGTGCATCAAGGAACTTTGATATCCAAGTGAACGCAACCTTAGCTTGTATCACAACGGCAATAACTTCTGGTACTAACCTTATTGGTTCTTGCACAAGACGTAGAGTTGCCACAAAGGTGAAGACATTGCTAGCATCAAGAGGGATTTTCAAAAGATAGCATGTCAGAAAGGTCGCTGCCGAAACCAAAACAGGTGAAGACCAGAACATGAAACTGTTGTATGCCCTCATAAGCTGAAATGCTGACAACAACTTGTACTCAACCTTTCTCAGCCCCTCGATGACCTTCTTGAAGTGAACTTCCCAAGCATAAAGTTTCAAGATCTTCATATGAACTAATGACTCAGACATGGCTTTCAATCTCACATCTTGTGCTTCCATAAGTTTAGTCTTACATTTGTGTTGCAGTCTAGCCAATGGAACGTTGCACAGTACGGTCAGAATGATGACAACCAAAGATGAAATCATTGCAGCACCAACCGCATTGTATAGAATTGCCAGAGCAATGCAAAGCTGAACACTTGTTGTCCATGTTTGATGGAACCAGTATGGGGATTCTCCAATCCGATATGCATCGACGGTCACATAGTTTATAATGTTTCCAGAAGAGTGCTTCATTTTTGCTGCATTTGATAGCTTCTGTTGTTTCTTATAAATAGCTGCTGACAGAAATGACCTCACCTGCAGTCCTAATCTCCGAGTGCGGAAATTCCACTGTCTCTGTGACAGGGATTCACAGAATTTGCAGATGAACATTAACGCAGCTAGCACATAGCCTTCGTGTTTAAAGGTCCCTTTCCCAAGTGATACATTGATGAACGCCTTGAGGATTACTGGGCCAGCAGATAAGGTGAGAACCTTGAGCAAAGCAAAGAATCCTGAGACCAAGATTGCACGCCTGTGACAAGAAACAATAGTCCAGAAGAATGATGGTGTGGCGTGTGATAGCGACTCCTTGCCATTCATCTTCTCCATGACCATCGAGTACTGGTTGCATGCTCGATCTGTGGCACCTAAAAGTGGCATGTCTTTGTCCTCAAGGGGTTTCTTGTAGCCCATCTTCATTAGAGGATTCAACCACCAAAATGACATCTTGCTGAAAAACCCAGCTTTAGCAAAGGGAGTCACCTGAGTCTCAGAATCAGCAACCTCACCGTCTGAAAAAACCAGCTTCAGCAAAGGCAGCAGAAGTGATGCGGCTAGCTATGTAACATGAGGAAGTTGAGGAGAGGATTTACTTGTGAGGGAACCCATCTACGTGCACAATCTCTGTTGCTTCCAAATGGATCAGCTCCTGTTGCAGCCCTGCTGCCAATCATGAACAAGAAACTAGTTAGGACAAAGAACAGATACTCTTTCTTTATGAAGGAGCAGACAAAGAACAGATACTATAAATACTGGCACTGGAGCAACATCAGAGTCCAAATCCCATGAAACTATCCAGAAATTTGAATGTTTGCTCAGAACACAAAGATCACAGTGCCGCATGAGAATCATCATGGAAACCCAAAGCTGAACACGTCGGTCATCATCAAGTACCTTGTTAAGCCAGAGGAGAAGACGCTGCAAGAACTGTTTTCCTTGGCTAGAAAGGATCGACAGGGAAAGCTACAGAGATGCCATTGCTGACCTCTCTAGGCTGCTGCTAGCTGGTGAGTCCGTCCAAGCTTAGGCTGCAGGGTCTGGCGCCGCAAGCTCTTTTATTACTACGAGTACGGCGCTGTTAACGTGCCATATGTTTTGGAATCTCCTGTCGTATGCTGAGAACGTAGCCTGAGTCAAATCTTCTGTACCGGATTCCGGTGGCCTGCCATTTAAATACACGCCGCACCTGTCACCATTACCGCTATTCAGCACATATCTCAAAGTATTAAGTTCATACAAACAGAGTAACACATTAAACAAGATAATATAATGTAGATAGAATAAGATCAATTAATATGAGACCAAACCCCCTCATTTTACCACAAATAGCAACAATACAATACGTGCCTTATCACCCCTCTTGTCACATTGCAAGGTCACCGCAAGATTGAACCTACTACCAAGCACCTCTCCCATTGAATATAAATCAATCTACTTGACCAAAGAAGACAGATAGATCAGATAGAAATACATGGATATTAAATTACACAATCACCGCATGACTCTTGCCTCTCTTCTCCAGCTTCCAGGACGTAAGTACCTTCCAATTTCAAAAAAAAAATCCAAAAGCATCACATATGGGCTAGAGTAATAACTTAGTACCACCACTAGTAGAAAACAGGGCTTTGGTCCAGGCCTGGCCAGCCCATTAGTCCCGGTTCAGTCATGAACCGGGACCCCATGGGGGCATACGCCCCGGTTCGTGAGCTCAGGGGGCCGGCCGGGCCTCATGGGCATTGGTCCCGGTTCGTCTGGACCCTTTGGCCCCGGTTCCAGACACGAACCGGGACCAATGGGCCTCGCTCCTGGCCCACATCCATTGGTCCCGAATCGTGGCTGGAACCGAGACAAAAGGGGGGCCTTTAGTCCCGGTTCCAGCCACGAACCGGGACCATGAGGTGGCTATATTGTTGGGGAACGTAGTATTTCAAAAAAAAATCCTACGATCATGCAAGATCTATCTAGGAGAAGCATAGCAACAAGCGGGGAGAGTGTGTCCACGTACCCTCGTAGAACGAAAGAGGAAGCATTTAGTAACGCGGTTGTAGTCGAATGTCTTCGCGATCCAACCGATCCAAGCACCGAACATACGGCACCTCCGCGTTCAGCACACGTTCAGCTCGATGACGTCCCTCGAGCTCTTGATCCAGTTGAGGCCGAGGGAGAGTTTCATCAGCACGACGGCGTGGTGACGGTGATGATGAAGTTAGCGGCGCGGGGCTTCGCCTAATTAAGCACTGCGACGATATGACCGAGGTGTGTAACTGTGGAGGGGGGCACCGCCCATGGCTAGGAACAATTGATGTGTGTTCTAGGGGTGCCCTCCCCACGTATATAAAGGAGGGAGAGGGAGGGAGGCAGCCTAGGGCGCGCCCAAGTAGGAGAAATCCTACTTGGGCCCCTAGTCCAATTCGGCTCCCCCACCTTACCATATTTGGACAAGGGGGAAAGGAAGGAGGGGGAAGGGGAAGGAAGTAGGAGTCCTACTTCATACTTTCCTTTTCCTCCTCTCCTTTCCCTTTCTCCCCACGTGGCTGGCCCTATAGGGGGCGCACCAGCCCCTTGTGGGCTGGTGTGTTCCCTTACTTGGCCCATTAAGCCCATATCTTTGCCGGGGTTTGCCCGGAACCCCGTCCAGTGACCCGGTATCACCCGGAACACTTCCGATGTCAAAATACCATCGTCCTATATATGAATCTTTACCTCTCGACCATTTCGAGACTCCTCGTCATGTCCGTGATCTCATCCGGGACTCCGAACAAACTTCGGTCATCAAATCACATAACTCATAATACAAATCATCATCGAACGTTAAGCGTGCGTACCCGACGGGTTCGAGAACTATGTAGACATGACCGAGACACATCTCCCGTCAACAACCAATAGCGGAACCTGGATGCTCATATTGGCTCCTACATATTCTACGAATATCTTTATCGGTCAAACCGCATAACAACATACGTTGTTCCCTTTGTCATCGGTGTGTAACTTGCCCGAGATTCGATCGTCGGTATCATCATACCTAGTTCAATCTTGTTACCGGCAAGTCCCTTTACTCGTTCCGTAATGCATCATCCCATGACTAACTCATTAGTCACATTGCTTGCAAGGCTTATAGTAATGTGCATTACCGAGAGGGCCTAGAGATACCTCTCCGATACACGGAGTGACAAATCCTAATCTCGATCTATGCCAACCCAACAAACACCTTCAGAGACATATGTAGAGCATCTTTATAATCACCCAGTTACGTTGTGACGTTTGATAGCACACAAGGTGTTCCTCCGGTATTCGGGAGTTGCATAATCTCATAGTCAGAGGAACATGTATAAGTCATCATGAAAGCAATAGCAATAAAACTAAACGACCATTATGCTAAACTAACAAATGGGTCTTGTCCATCACATCATTCTCTAATGATGTGATCCCGTTCATCAAATCACAACACATGTCTATGGTCAGGAAACATAACCATCTTTGATTAACGAGCTAGTCAAGTAGAGGCATACTAGGGACACTCTGTTTTGTCTATGTATTCACACATGTACTAAGTTTCCGGTTAATACAATTCTAGCATGAATAATAAACATTTAACATGATATAAGGAAATATAAATAACAACTTTATTATTGCCTCTAGGGCATATTTCCTTCAGTCTCCCACTTGCACTAGAGTCAATAATCTAGTTCATATCGCCATGTGATTTAACACCAATAGTTCACATCACCATGTGATTAGTTCACATCGCCATGTGACTAATACCCAAAGGGTTTTACTAGAGTCAATAATCTAGTTCACATTGCTATGTGATTAACACCCAAAGTGTACTAAGGTGTGATCATGTTTTGCTTGTGAGAGAAGCTTAGTCAATGGGTCTGTCACATTCAGAGCCGTATGTATTTTGCAAATTTTTCTATGTCTACAATGCTCTGCATGGAGCTACTCTAGCTAATTGCTCGCACTTTCAATATGCATCCAGATTGAGACTCAGAGTCATCCAGATCGGTGTAAAAGCTTGCATCGGCGTAACTCTTTACGACGAACTCTTTATCACCTCCATAACCGAGAAATATTTCCTTAGTCCTCTAAGGATAATTTTGACTGCTGTCCAGTGATCTACTCCTTGATCACTATTGTACCCTCTTGCCAAACTCATGGTGAGGTACACAATAGGTCTGGTATACAGCATAGAATACTTTATAGAACCTATGACTGAGGCATAGGGAATGACTTTTCATTCTCTTTCTATTTTCTGTCGTGGTCGGGTTTTGAGTCTTACTCAACTTCACACCTTTGCAGCACAGGCAAGAACTCTTTCTTTGACTGTTCCATTTTGAACCACTTCAAAATCTTGTCAAGGTATGCACTCATTGAAAATCTTATCAAGCGTCTTGATCTATCTCTATAGATCTTGATGCCCAATATGTAAGCAGCTTCACCGAGGTCTTTCTTTGAAAAACTCCTTTCAATCACTCATTTATGCTTTCCAGAAAATTCTACATTATTTCCGATCAACAATATGTCATTCACATATACTTATCAGAAATGTTGTAGTGCTCCCACTCACTTTCTTGTAAATACAGGCTTCACCGCAAGACTGTATAAAACTATATGCTTTGATCAACTCATCAAAGTGTATATTCCAACTCTGAGATGCTTGCACCAGTCCATAGATGGATCGCTGGAGCTTGCACACTTTGTTAGCACCTTTAGGATTGATAAAACCTTCTTGTTTTATCATATACAACTCTTCTTTAAGAAATCCATTAAGGAATGCAGTTTTGACATCCATTTGCCAGATTTCATAAAATGTGGCAATTGCTAACATGATTCGGACAGACTTAAGCATCACTACGAGTGAGAAAATCTCATCGTAGTCAACACCTTGAACTTGTCGAAAACTTTTTGCGACAATTCGAGCTTTGTAGATAGTAACACTACTATCAGCGTCCGTCTTCCTCTTGAAGATCCATTTATTCTCAATGGCTCGCCGATCATCGGGAAAGTCAATCGAAGTCCATACTTTGTTCTCATACCTGGATCCCATCTCAGATTTTATGGCCTCAAGCCATTTCGCGGAATCTGGGCTCATCATCGCTTCCTCATAGTTCGTAGCTTTGTCATGGTCCAGTAACATGACTTCCAGAACAGGATTACCATACCACTTGGTGCGGAACATACTCTGGTTGACCTACGAGGTTCGGTAGTAACTTGATCCGAAGTTTCATGATCATCGTCATTAACTTCATCACTAATTGGTGTAGGCATCACTGTAACTGATTTCTGTGATGAACTACTTTCCAATTCAGGAGAAGGTACAATTACCTCATCAAGTTCTACTTTCCTCCCACTCACTTCTTTTGAGAGAAACTCCTTCTGTAGAAAGGATCCATTCTTAGCAACGAATATCTTGCCTTCGGATCTGTGATAGAAGGTGTACCCAACAGTCTCCTTTGGGTATCCTATGAAGACATATTTCTCCGATTTGGGTTCAAGCTTATCAGGTTGAAGCTTTTCCACATAAGCATCGCAGCCCCAAACTTTAAGAAACGACAGCTTAGGTTTCTTGCCAAACCATAGTTCATACAGTGTCGTCTCAAAGGATTTAGATGGTGCCCTATTTAACGCTAATACAGCTGTCTCTAATGCATAACCCCAAAACGATAGTGGTAAATAGGTAAGAGACATCATAAATCGCACCATATCTCATAAAGTAAGGTTACGACGTTCGGACACACCATTACGCTATGGTGTTCCTGGTGGCGTGAGTTGTGAAACAATTCCACAGTTTTAAATGAAGGCCAAACTCGTAACTCAAATATTTGCCTCCGCGATCAGATCGTAGAAACTTTATTTTTTTGTTACGATGATTTTCCACTTCACTCTGATATTCTTTGAACTTTTCAAATGTTTCAGACTTGTGTTTCATCAAGTAGATATACCCACATCTGCTCAAATCATCTGTGAAGGTCAGAAAATAATGATACCCGCCGCGAGCCTCAACACTCATTGGACCGCATACATCGGTATGTATTATTTCCAATAAGTCAGTGGCTCGTTCCATTGTTCCGGAGAACGGAGTCTTAGTCATCTTGCCCATGAGGCATGGTTCGCAAGCATCAAGTGATTCATAATCAAGTGATTCCAAAAGCCCATCAGCATGGAGTTTCTTCATGCGCTTTACACCAATATGACCTAAATGGCAGTGCCACAAATATGTTGCATTATCATTATCAACTTTGCATCTTTTGGCATCAATATTATGAATATGTGTATCACTGCGATCGAGATTCAGTAAACCATTTACACTGGATGTAAGACCATTCATGTCAACAGAACAACGATTATTCTCTGACTTAAAAGAATAACCGTATCGCAATAAACATGATCTAATCACATTCATGCTCAAAGCAAACACCAAATAACATTTATTTAGTTCCAATATTAATCCCGAAAGTAAAGGGAGTGTGCGATGGTGATCTTATCAACCTTGGAATCACTTCCAACACACATCGTCACCTCGCCCTCAACTAGTCTGTGTTCATTTTGTAACTCCTGTTTCAAGTTACTAATCATAGCAACTGAACCAGTATCAAATACCCAGGGGTTACTATGAATACTAGTAAACTACACATCAATAACATGTATATCATATATAGTTTTGTTCACTTTGCCATCCTTCTTATCCGCCAAATACTTGGGGCAGTACCGCTTCCAGTGGCCAGTCCCTTTGCAATAGAAGCACTCAGTCTCAGGCTTAGGTCTAGCTTTGGGCATCTTCATGGGAGTGGCAACTTGCTTGCCATTCTTCTTGAAGTTCCCTTTCTTTCCCTTGCCCTTTTACTTGAAACTAGTGGTCTTGTCAACCATCAACACTTGATGCTTTTTCTTGATTTCTACCTTTGTCGATTTCAGCATCGCGAAGAGCTCGGGGAATTGTTTTCATCATCCCTTGCATATTATAGTTCATCACAAAGTTCCAGTAACTTGGTGACAGTGACTAGAGAACTCTGTCAATCACTATCTTATCTGGAAGATTAACTCTCACTTGATTCAAGCGAGTGTAGTACTCAGATATTCTGAGCACATGCTCACTGGTTGAGCTATTCTCCTCCATCTTGTAGGCAAAGTACTTGTCAGAGGTCTCATACCTCTCGACTCGGGCATGAGTCTGAAATACCAATTTCAGCTCTTGGAACATCTCATATGCTCCGTGACATTTCAAAACATTTTTGAAGTCCCAGTTCTAAGCCGCAAAGCATGGTGCACTAAACTATCAAGTAGTCATCATACCGAGCTTGTCAAACGTTCATAACGTCTGCATCTGCTCCTGCAATAGTTCTGGCACCTAGCAGTGCATCAAGGACATAATTCTTCTTTGCAGCAATGAGGATAATCCTCAGATCACGGGCCTAGTCCGCATCATTGCTACTATCAACTTTCAACTTAGTTTTCTCTAGGAACATATCATAAATAAAACAGGGAAGCTATATGCGAGCAATTGATCTACAACATAGATATGCAAATACTATGAGGACTAAGTTCATGATAAATTTAAGTTCAATTAATCATATTACTTAAGAACTCCCACTTAGATAGACATCCCTCTAGTCATCTAAATGATCACGTGATCCATATCAACTAAACCATGTCCGATCATCACGTGAGATGGAGTAGCTTTCGATGGTGAACATCACTATGTTGATCATATCTACTATATGATTCACGTTCGACCTTTCGGTCTCAGCGTTCCGAGGCCATATCTGCATATGCTAGGCTCGTCAAGTTTAACCCGAGTATTCTGCATGTGCAAAACTGGCTTGCACCCGTTGTATGTGAACATAGAGCTTATCACACCCGATCATCACGTGGTGTCTCAGCACGAAAAACTGTCGCAACGGTGCATACTCAGGGAGAACACTTATACCTTGAAATTTTAGTAAGGGATCATCTCATAATGCTACCGTCGTACTAAGCAAAATAAGATGCATAAAAGATAAACATCACATGCAATCAAAATATGTGACATGATATGGTCATCATCATCTTGTGCCTTTGATCTCCATCTCCAAAGTACCGTCATGATCTCCATCGTCACCGGCATGACACCATGATCTCCATCATCTTGATCTTTATCAACATGTCGTCACACGGTCATCTCACCAACTATTTCTTTTGCAGCTATTGCTATCGCATAGCGATACAGTAAAGCAATTATATGGCGCTTGCATCTTATGCAATAAAGAGACAACCATAAGGCTCCTGCCAGTTGCCGATAACTTTAACAAAACATGATCATCTCATACAACAATTTATATATCATCACGTCTTGACCATATCACATCACAACATGCCCTGCAAAAACAAGTTAGACGTCCTCTACTTTGTTGTTGCAGGTTTTACGTGGCTACTACGGGCTTCTAGCAAGAACCGTTCTTACCTACGCATCAAAACCACAATGATTTTTCGTCAAGTGTGCTGTTTTAACCTTCAACAAGGACCGGGCGTAGTCAAACTTGATTCAACTTAAGTTGGAGAAACTGACACCTGCTATTATCGCCCACAGCTCATTGTGTTCTACTCGTGCATATAACATCTACGTATAGACCTGGCTCGAATGCCACTATTGGGGAACGTAGTATTTCAAAAAAATCCCTACGATCACGCAAGATCTATCTAGGAGAAGCATAGCAACGAGTGGGGAGAGTGTGTCCACATACCCTCGTAGACCGAAAGCAGAAGCGTTTAGTAACGCGGTTGATGTAGTCGAATGTCTTCGCGATCCAACCGATCCAAGCACCGACACTTCCGCGTTCAGCACACATTCAGCTCGATGACGTCCCTCGAGCTCTTGATCCAGTTGAGGCAGAGGGAGAGTTTCGTCAGCACGACGGCATGGTGATGGTGATGATGAAGTTAGCGGCGCAGGGCTTTGCCTAAGCACTACGACGATATGACCGAGGTGTGTAACTGTGGAGGGGGCACCGCACACGGCTAGAAACAATTGATGTGTGTTCTAGCGGTGCCCTCCCCACGTATATAAAGGAGGGAGAGGGAGGGAGGCAGCCTAGGGCGCGCCCAAATAGGAGGAATCCTACTTGGGCCCCTAGTCCAATTCGCCCCCCCTACCACATTTGGACAAGGGGGAAAGGAAGGAGGGGTGAGAGGAAGGAAGTAGGAGTCCTACTTCATACTTTCCTTTTCCTCCTCTCCTTTCCCTTTCTCCACACGCGGCTGGCCTTATAGGGGGCACACCAGCCCCTTGTGGGCTGGTGTGTTCCCTTACTTGGCCCATTAAGCCCATATCTTTGCCGGGGTTTGCCTGGAACCCCTTCCGGTGGCCCGATATCAAGTGGAACACTTCCGGTGTCAAAATACCATCGTCCTATATATGAATCTTTATTTCTCGACCATTTCGAGACTCCTCGTCATGTCCGTGATCTCATCCGGGACTCCGAACAAACTTCGGTCATCAAATCACATAACTCATAATACAAATCGTCATCGAACGTTAAGCATGCGGACCCTATGAGTTTGACAACTATGTAGACATGACCGAGACACATCTCCGGTCAATAACCAATAGCGGAACCTGGATGCTCATATTGGCTCCTACATATTCTACGAATATCTTTATCGGTCAAACCGCAAAACAACATACGTTGTTCCCTTTGTCATCGGTGTGTTACTTGCCCGAGATTCGATCATCGGTATCATCATACCTAGTTCAATCTCGTTACCGGCAAGTCTCTTTACTCGTTCCGTAATGCATCATCCCATGACTAACTCATTAGTCACATTGCTTGCAAGGCTTATAGTGATGTGCATTATCGAGAGGGCCCAGAGATACCTCTCCGATACACGGAGTGACAAATCCTAATCTCGATCTATGCCAACCCAACAAACACCTTCGGAGACATCTGTAGAGCATCTTTATAATCACCCAGTTACGTTGTGACGTTTGATAGCACACAAGGTGTTCCTCCGGTATTCGGGAGTTGCATAATCTCATAGTCAGAGGAACATGTATAAGTCATCATGAAAGCAATAGCAATAAAACTAAATGATCATTATGCTAAGCTAACGAATGGTTCTTGTCCATCACATCATTCTCTAATGATGTGATCCCGTTCATCAAATCACAACACATGTCTATGGTCAGGAAACATAACCATCTTTGATTAACGAGCTAGTCAAGTAGAGGCATACTAGGGACACTCGGTTTTGTCTATGTATTCACACATGTACTAAGTTTCCGGTTAATACAATCCTAGCATGAATAATAAACATTTATCATGATATAAGGAAATATAAATAACAACTTTATTATTGCCTCTAGGGCATATTTCCTTCATATATATACCCCTCGCCCGCGGTCAGAGCACTCCACTGTCTGTTTCTCCGGCCGGCGAGGGGAGAGCTTTGTGGTGCTCTAGCTCACCTCCTATGCACATGAGGTGTTTGATGAAATGCCCGAGCCACACTACTTAAGCTTTCTCCTCTCCAAGCTCGACCTCCTCAAGATTTGTCTAGGTTTAGCGGTCTGTCACGTCCCGTCCCTGTCTTCATCGCCATCGATCGCCTGCGCCGATCTCGTCGCCGGCACCACCATGGTGAGCCTCTTTTTCTTATCTTCTTTCTAAAAGAATTTTTTTTCTTACTTGTATGATTAGATAGATAATTGTCTAATTTTCTTACTTTTATTATTGCTTGTTATTATATAGTGCTTTGGTTTTGGTATCCGCCCCCGTCGGCCCTCGTCCTATCTAGGATTCGGATGTGGTATATATTATCTTTTATAACTATTTGGTTCATTTATTGTTTATGACAATTATGCCGACCAACGTGACATAGATTTTATTTATCTAGGAGGTATGTGAACCGGAAATTCCAACCGACCCTATTGTCAAGAGGTTAAATTTAGTTGAAGAAGAAAACAATTACTTGAAGGAAAAAAATAATAAAAATTAAGGAGGAGAAGATGATATTGGAGTTGCATGTTGCGGATGTCGTCGATGATCATAAGATCAAGATGGATGCAATGCGCTTGAAGATTAGAAAGATTAGAAAATATGCCATTCATACCGAGGCTTGGTATCATTATGTCGTTGGATCAATTGTTACCTTGGTTGCGATTATGATCGCATTTGTTGTTGCATTAAAATATTTTACATAGTTTCAATGTATGGTTTAATTAGATGCTCTGGAGAGCTATATGTTGTTCAATGAGAACTATCTATGTACTTTGGTTTTAATGTGATGATGAACTTCTATTAATTTGGTCACTTATCTATTCATGATGTTCTGTAATGGTTTTTGACACGCTTAATTATATATAATGCACGCAGATGAACCGACAATGGATGTACGGTGACAGACACACCTCCGAGTACATTAAGGGCATGCATAATTTTCTCGAAGTGGCTGAGGCAAACAAGCAGAATGGTTTTATGTGCTATCCATGCCCTATATGTGGGAATACGAAGTCTTACTCTGACCGAAAAATCCTTCACACCCACCTGCTTTATAAGGGTTTCATGCCACACTATAATGTTTGGACCAAGCACGGAGAAATAGGGGTTATGATGGAAGACAGCGAAGAAGAAGAGGACGATGACAACTATGTGCCCCCTGAATACGGTGATGCTAAAACGGGGGAAGCTGAAGATCAAGAGAAACCAGACGATGTGCCCGATGATGATCTCCGCCAGGTCATTGTTGATGCAAGGAGACAACGCGAAAGTCAAAAGGAGAAGCTGAAGTTCGATCGCATGTTAGAGGATCACAAAAAAAGGGTTGTACCCCAATTGCGAAGATGGCAACACAAAGCTCGATACCGTACTGGAATTGCTGCAGTGGAAGGCAGAGAATGTTGTGCCTGACAAAGGATTCGAGAAGCTACTGAAAATATTGAAGAAGAAGCTTCGAAAGGATAATGAATTGCCCGACAGTATGTACGCAACAAAGAAGGTCGTATGCCCTCTAGGATTGAAGGTGCAGAACATACATGCATGCCCCAAATGACTGCATCCTCTTATCGCGGTGCGTACGAGGATTTGAACGCATGCCCGGTATGCGGTGCATTGCGGTATAAGATCAGACGAGATGACCCTGGTGATGTTGACGGCGAGCCCCCCAGGAAGAGGGTTCCTGCCAAGGTGATGTGGTATGCTCCTATAATACCACGGTTGAAACGTCTGTTCAAAAACAAAGAGCATGCCAAGTTGATGCGATGGCATAGAGAGGACCGTAAGAAAGACGGGAAGTTGAGAGCACCCGCTGACGGGTCGTAGTGGAGAAAAATCGAGAGAAAGTACCGGGCTGAGTTTGCAGGTGACCCAAGGAACGTATGGTTTGGTTTAAGCGCGGATGGCATTAATCCTTTCGGGGAGCAGAGCAGCAATCACAGCACCTGGCCCGTGACTCTATGTATGTATGACCTTCCTCCTTGGATGTGCATGAAGCGGAAGTTCATTATGATACCAGTTCTCATCCAAGGCCCTAAGAAACCCGGCAACGACATTGATGCGTACCTAAGGCCATTAGTTGAAGAACTTTTATAGTTGTGGAATGGAAACGGTGTACGTGTTCGGGATGAGCACAAACAGGAGGAATTTAACCTGCATGCGTTGTTGTTTGTAACCATCAATGATTGGCCTGCTCTCAGTAACTTTTCAGGACAGACAAACAAGGGATACCACGCATGCACGCACTGTTTAGCTGACATCAAAAGTATATACCTGGACAAATGCAGGAAGAATGTGTACCTGGGGCATCGTCGATTTCTTCCGACCAACCATCAATGTCGAAAGAAAGGCAAGCATTTCAAAGGCGGGGCAGATCACTGGAAGAAGCCCCGCCATGCGTATCGGTGATCACGTACTTGCTATGGTCAATGATTTACACGTAATCTTTGGAAAGGGTCCCGGCGGACTATTTTGTTTCGAATGACGCTGAGGGACGCGCACCCATGTGGAAGAAGAAATCTATATTTTGGGACCTACCCTACTGGAAAGACCTAGAGGTCCGCTCTTCAATCGACGTGATGCACGTGACGAAGAACCTTTGCGTGAACCTGCTAGGCTTCTTGGGCGTGTATGGGAAGACAAAAGATACACCGAAGGCACGGGAGGACCTACAACATTTGCACGAAAAAGACGGCATGCCTCCAAAGCAGTATGAAGGTCCTGCCAGCTACGCTCTTACTAAAGAAGAGAAGGAAATCTTCTTTGAATGCCTGCTCAGTATGAAGGTCCCGTCTGGCTTCTCGTCGAATATTAAGGGAATAATAAATATGCCAGAGAAAAAGTTCCAGAACCTAAAGTCTCATGACTGCCACGTGATCATGACACAACTGCTTCCGATTGCATTGAGGAGGCTTCTACCGGAAAACGTTCGATTGGCCATTGTGAAGCTATGTGCATTCCTCAATGCAATCTCTCAGAAGGTGATCGATCCAGAAATCCTACCAAGGCTAAGGAGTGATGTGGCGCAATGTCTTCTCAGTTTCGAGCTGGTGTTCCCACCATCCTTCTTCAATATCATGACACATGTCCTAGTTCATCTAGTCGACGAGATTGTCATTCTGGGCCCCGTATTTCTACACAATATGTTCCCCTTTGAGAGGTTCATGGAAGTCCTAAAGAAATATGTCTGTAACCGCGCTAGGCCAGAAGGAAGCATCTCCATGGGCCATCAAACAGAGGATGTCATTGGGTTTTGTGTTGACTTCATTCCTGGCCTTAAGAAGATTGGTCTCCCTCAACCGCGGTATGAGGGGAGACTGACTGAAAAAGGCATGCTTGGAGGGGACTCAATAATATGTAGGGACGGGCATTCTTGGTCTCAAGCACACTACACAGTTCTACAGAACTCTACCTTGGTCAACCGCGGGCCGAAAAGCCCTTTTCGGCCAAACAGTGACCGAAAAGAACCTCTTCGGCCAACACTAGGCCGACGGGTCATAGTTCTGGTTTTTTTGCATTACGTGCTATAGTTTCCGAATTTGCTATAAAAAAACGTCATAGTTTTGAAAAAAAATCTCTGTATTTAGGAAGTAAAAGAAGGAATGTTGCAGGTCAATTGTGGTGGGTGAGTTGGTCAGTGCGTTCAGTGTTCAATCCCGTACTGCTGGGTTAGAATCACTCTGCTGCGTGTGCGCACAGTTCTTTGGGGATTGAACTAACGCGCCTGTTAGGCGCCCGTTTGCGGAATCAGTTTCATCTCAGACAGATCAGAGTGCTTTGTAAGTGTATAAGCAAATAAAAATACTCTATATATTTACATGGCAATATAAATAGGCAGTTCTTAATGTCGAAAGCAAGCTGATTTCCATTTGATCCAACAGAAACCACAGAGAAACATAGTTTAGCCACAGAGAAATAACTTCATACCAATTACCTGCAACCTAATTGCTAAAACTATCATTGGAATGGATACAAACAGAACTTGCCATGTAACAACAGCCAATACCACTAGATTGCTATATGCATTTAAGCTGGAACCAAGGCTAAACAGTAAGGCAAATGGAACATCAAGGTCAACGATACTCAAATCTGAAGAAACCTGCATTAGAAGAAAAAGGGAACGAGTTAATCTATCCTCAGAAGAATCTTTTGGTGTAAAACAGAACAGAAAATAGTTGTATTTGCCATTGGTTTAAGAATTTTTACCCGGCTAAGAACCCGTCCTAGAGGAGTAGAATCAAAAAATGACATTGGTGCATGGAACAATGAATTGAGTAACTGGGAAAATAAGGATCTTGATGTCTGAATCCCAAGAACAACGACTGATAAAGATCTTGATAGCAAGAAAAACATCGAGCAAACTCCGATAATGATGTACACAGAAATTAACTTCAGTGCAGCAACATGAGGATTTTGGACATTAGCAGCCATCCATGCATTTTGTGATATTTGTCCAGCAATGAAAATCATGTGAGAAATGATACAAAAAGATAAATACAGGAATCCTTTGTTCTGGCGCAAGTAAAGCATATAAGGCTTAACACCTGCATCCCCTGTTCCTCTTTCCTCTTTCTTTATCAGTTGATCCGCCAGCGATGGCTTCACAGACTCTGTATGAATACCATCTGCCTCCTTTATTGATACTTCCTTAGATCCTTGAGGGGATATACTGCTATTAAGATCTGAAACACCAATAGTATTTTTATGGGGCATTTACAAGGTCTTTAAATTCGTCACAATCTGCCAATAGATCTTGATAAGGTGCAGACTGAATGACCTCTCCGTCTGATATTAACTGACAAAAAACACCACTATGTTAGATGGCATCAACAAATAAATCAAGCTACTTCCAGATAAATATAAATCATAGGGGCTCAAATGTAATCGTATGTTGACATTTCTCAAGTGGAGAGAGGTACCAAAATGGAGTCAAATACAGGTAGAAAATCCACTTGGTGTGTCACCAAAAGAACAGTCTTGTCTGATAGAGCACCCATGACATATTCCTGTTACAAAGAGATTTGTAAAACAGTTCACACTCTAATAGTAATACTGTCTGCATTTGCTGAATATGATCCTTACATTAAAGAGACTTGTAGCTGTATGGTCATCAACAGCACTGAAAGGATCATCAAGAAGATAGATGTCTGCATTTTGGTATAGTGCACGAGCAAGCTGAACGCGCTGCTTCTGACCACCACTAAGATTTACTCCTCTCTCCCCAATTTGTGTGCAATCTCCATATGGCAACATTTCAAGGTCCTTGACCAACGAGCACCTCACGACTGTGTTGTGGTACCTTTCCCCGTCCATCGGCGATCCAAAGAGAATATTCTCTTGCACGGTTCCTGTTTGGATCCATGCATTCTGAGAAATATATGCTATTTTCCCACAGACTTGCATCTGAAATGTTTATGCAAAGTTCAAGAGTTTGAAATGAAGTTCTTATGAAAAAAATGAATTGATTAACGTAATTCATATTGGCAACATTGTCGAGCATAATTTTCAACAACTTTGCAAACTGAACATGATGCTGATTGATCTACGAATGGAGGGATTCAAGCTTATTTTTGTTAACCGAGATGCAAACGACTAACAAACTGGATTCGAAGCCACCTGTCGTTTGTCAACTGGCTATGTTCTTCATGTCTAAATGTCTCAATTCTTGAATATGACAGATATTTCACTAGACGATGAACTTACTAATAAAACATACCATGCCTTCAGTTCTGAGGACCTCTCCGAGTACAGCAGCCAAAAGCGTCGACTTACCTGAACCTACCTCTCCACATATTGCTATTTTTTCTCCAGCTTTGGCTACCAGATTTATATTCTTTAGAGTTGGTTTTGATGTATTCTCTTCCCATGAGAAGCTACACGAATTCATCGCTATAGGACAATCAATGCCACTATAGTATTTCTTCCTAACTTGTCCATTTAGCTCAGGCGCATCAAGGAACTTTGATATCCGAGTGAAAGCAACCTTAGCTTGTATCACAGCAGCAATAACATCCGGCATCAATATAACAGGGTCTTGCACAAGACGTAGAGTTGCCACAAAGGTGAAAACATTGCTAGCATCAAGAGGGGTTTTCAAAAGATAGCATGTTATAAAGGTCGCCGCTGACACGAAAACAGGAGACGACCAGAACAGGCAACCGTTGTAGGTCCTCCTAAGCTGGAATGCAGACAACCACTTGTACTCAACCTCCCTCAATCCCTCGATGACCTTCTTGAAGTGAGCTTCCCATGCATAAAGTTTCAAGATCTTCATATGAACTAATGACTTAGACATGGCCTTCAATCTCACATCTTGTGCTTCCATAAATTTACTCTGAAATTTGTGTTGCAGTCTGGCCAATGGAACGCTGCACAGTACAGTGATAATAATGACAACTAAAGATGAAATCATTGCAGCACCAACCGCATTGTATAGAATTGCCAGAGCAATGCAGAGCTGAACACTTGTTGCCCATGATTGATGGAACCAGTAAGGGAATTCCCCAATCCGATACGCGTCGACAGTCACATAGTTCATAATTTCTCCAGAAGAGTGCTTCATTTTTGCTGCATTCGATAGCTTTTGTTGTTTCTTATAAATAGCTGCCGATAGGAGTGACCTCACCTGCAGTCCTAATCTCCGAGTGCGGAAATACCACTGTCTCTGTGACAATGATTCACAGCATTTGCAGACGAACATTAACGCAGCGAGCACATAGCCTTCGTGTTTAAAGGTCCCTTTCCCAAGTGAGACATTGATGAATGCCTTGAGAATTATTGGGCCTGTCGATAACGTGAGAACCTTGAGCAAAGCAAAGAAACCAGAGACCAAGATGGCACGCTTGTGAGAAGAAACAATAGTCCAGAAGAATGATGGTGTGTCATGTGACGGCGACTGCTTCTTGCCATTCAGCTTCTCCATGAACATCATGTACTGGTTGCGTGCTCGATCTGTGGTGCCTAGAAGTGGCATGTCTTTGTCCTGAAGGGGTTTCTTGTAGCCCATCTTCATTAGAGGATTCAACCACCAAAATGAGATCTTGCTGAAAAACCCAGCTTTAGCGAATGGAGTCACCTGACTCGCAGAATCAGCTGCCCCACCATCTGAAAAAATCAGCTTCAGCATAGGTAGCGGAAGTGGTGTACTCCCTGCATTCCAAGTTATTGAAAGTTCTAGGTTTGTCCTAAGTCAAACTTACTTAAGTTTCACGAAGTATATAGAAAAATATACCAACATCTACAATACCTAATTAGTTTCGTAAAATTCATCATAAAATATATTTTTCATACTATGTACTTGATGTTGGAGATATTAGCAAATTTTTCGATAAACTTGGTCAAACTTAAGAAGTTTGATTTAAGACAAACAACTTCCAAGTAATTTTAATCAGAGGTAGTAGCTAGCTATGTAACATGAGGAAGTGGAGGAGAGGATTATACTTGTGAAGGAACCCATTGCACTTCAAGGTGGATAAGCTCCTGCTGCAGCCCTGCACCAATTATGAACAAGAAACTGTAGTTAGGACAATGAGCAGATGCCCTTCTTCATGAAGGAGCAGACAAACAGCACATACTACAAATACCGGTACTGGAGCAAACATCAGAAAGTCTGAATGCCATGAAATTATCTAGAGCGACACACGGAAATTTGAACGCTTGCTCGGAACACAAAGATCATAGTGCATCATGAAAATCAAGGAAACCCAAAGCTGAAGGAGAAACTGTACTCGTCAGTGATCATCAACTGTACCTTGTTGAGCCAGAGGAAAAGAAACTACAAGAACTGCTTTGTTTTGCTATAAGAGGGCGCACCCATATTCAACAATTTCCTCAAAGAGAAAAGGCCAGATATCCAAAAACAAATTGCCCAGAATGGCGCCCCTTTTCCCTCTGAAGCGATGGTGCCAGTGTTGAGTGTTAACCTCTCTAGGCTGCTACTAGCTGGTGAGTAGTAGCCCCAAGCTAACAACGTGCCAAATGTTTGGTGTGTACAAGTTCTGTAATCTTCTGTCCGAAAATATTCTGTGATATGTTGAGAATCAAATTTTCTGTAACCAACTCCGGTGTCAGCCGGCCATATTAATATACACCGCACGGCCACCAGATCAATATACTATGCAAACGAAATCACCCAATGCCACATTTTGCAGATCGAAAGGCCTTTCGCCCTGTTCGCTTTCATAGAAACGAAACAACATCCAAGTCCACTCTTACATCCATCAAAATAAAACCAGCCACATGCATAGGCAGAAACAACAAACCCAACAGCCAAAGGCAGAGGTAAATCTGAGCATAACAGCACCGCGTGTTGCCACGGTGGTGATCGGCCCCAGCAGAAGTGTGGTCCTTCATTTCTTCGTTGCCAGCTGAGCTGGGGAGCTTCCACCATCTTTGCTTCCTCCATAAGGGAGCAGGCACTTTTTCCAGGGTCTGCGAGTTCAGTTTGGGACACGACGGTCTCCTGCGTTTGAGTTACCCCGACGGTCGCCGCCACATCACCTGTAAACCAGACCACGGTAATCAAGAAAAAAAAGCATGTCATTACGCAATTTCCGGGTAGTCGACAACATACCAGCAGTAATCGCATTCAAAGCAGCATTATTGGCATTGCTGAGCCAAACTCTAGTCATAGATTCAAAATTAACAAATTCAGAGCATTGAAGGCTGAAGCACATTGAAAATTTCTTTCCACGCCACTTGTAAGTTGTACCACATGACAGCAAGAGAATTGATATTGGTTGGCAGGTCTCTTTCTCACAACACAACAAGCAAGAATCCTCATGCATGTGTTGTCTTCTGATCAGGGTATCACGGCGCGTAAGGAGCTTATTTTTGTGGGATAAAGGCCACACAAAAAGCATGTAACAGCCGGGGGGAAAAACGGGCATATATAACTCCTCCTGGCTAATGCGCATCTTTCTGATTTGGTTCAGTTGTCGGGGTTAAGCCACCGACAATCTTCTCAGGTCTCTCCATTTCAGTAATAATAATAATCGGATGAACACGTTGGTCTTACCCGTAGCGCATCCGGACGGCGTCGGCGCCTCATCCCGCCACTTCTGCACTCGTCTCTGGCGTGGGGAGCGTCGGAGATGCGCTGATGCGTGAACGTCGTGCTCCTCGTCTCACGGTGGCCGCCGCCTCCATCGCTCACCGACCCCGAACTGCACCTAGACTCCGCGCGGGGTAGCGCGACCTAAATGCAGCCAATGCGAGATTGGAAGAGCGGCTACGGCGGCGGAGGGGGAAGACGCGAATCCATAGCAGGAGCAAAATAAAGGGAATAGCTTTTTTTTTATTCGGGGTAAAAAAGAAGGGAAGAGCTCGGTGTACAATCGCGGAGTTGGCCCAAAGAGATGCCGGCCCATGTTGTAGACCAGAAGGCGAAACCAGACCTAATTATTTGTGGGCGAGCGCTTCTTGGGCCTCTCTTCTAAAAAAACTAGCAGCATCAGGCTGACGAGTGGGAGCCACACTTGGGCTGAACCAGACCGACCAGATCTCAAAAAAAAAAAGTTCCTCTTCACGCCACCACCTTCGCTTTTCCCCATTCCCTCGCCGCCGCCGCCGACCCACCTCCCCTGCGCCACCGAAGCCGCACCATGGCCTGCCTCCTCTCTTCTCCCACCACCTTCGACGACTACCTCGTCCGAACCAACCTGCGGCCTCACCCGAGCCCAGGCACTCAAGGCCTGGCCCCGGCTTCTCCGCTGCCGACGTCGCCCCCCTCGTTGCCAAGTTGGTCCGCGCGAGCGCCGCCGATGGATGCTGCTTTAGCTGGCCCAGTTTTGACCCACATCAATGTGGGAAGAGGTGATTGATTCCGTCTGATTATCCAACACGAGTAGAAAAATGTGGCATAGTGTATGTATGTATGTATGTATTATAGTCTGTATTATTTCATATATGGAGGCCACTGCCCGTGGTGTATATTATTAATCTGCTGATAGCTTACTATATTGGTCAGTTGCATAAGGTTTGACTCTCAAGCGTAGATCTCGATCAGCATACCACAGGATATGTTAGAAAACTTGTACACACGCACATCACGTCATCAGGCTGGCTCAAAGTAGCAAGTAGCTGCTTTCCATTATGAGGAGGGGGGGGGGGGGGGGGCATGGAGTACACCATTGTAGTTATAAAAGAGCTTGCGGCGCCGAGCCCTGCAACTTAGCTTGGACAGAGGAGGACGAGGAGGAGGGCGCTGCATACTCACCAGCCTATAGAGAGGTCAACACTGGCGTCATTGCTTCGTTTGTGGCACCAAACAAAATAGTTTTTGTAGTTTCTTGTAGCCAAACAAAACCATACAGTTTTCTTCTTCAGCTTTGGGTTTCCTTTATTTTTATGCGACAATGTGATATTTGTGTTCCGAGCGAGCGTTAAATTTCTGTGCGTGCCTCTAAATAATTTCATGGGATTCGGACTCTGAGGTTGCTCCAGTACCAGTATTTGTACGATCTGTTCTTTGGCTGCTCCTTCATAAAGAAAGAGTATCTGTTCTTTGCCTTCTCCTCTTCATAAAAATGAGTGTATCTCTTCTCTGTCTTAAGTCCTAAATGGTCCCCTGTTCATGATTGGTGCAGGGTTTCAACAGGAGCTTATCCACCTAGGAGCAACACAGATTGCACGCACAGATGGGTTCCCTCACAAGTAAATCCTCTCCTCAAGTTCCTCATGTTACATAGCAGCTACCGTACATCACTACTGCTACACCTTTGCTAACGGTGGTTTTTTTCAGGCGGTGAGGTAGCTGACTCTGAGAGTCAGGTGACTCCCTTTGCTAAAGCTGGGTTTTTCAGCAAGATGTCATTTTGGTGGTTGAATCCTCTAATGAAGATGGGCTACAAGAAACCCCTTCAGGACAAAGACATGCCACTTCTAGGCGCCACAGATCGAGCACACAACCAGTACTCAGTGTTCATGGAGAAGCTGAATGCCAAGAAGCGGCCGCCTTCACACGCCGCACCATCATTCTTCTGGACTATTGTTTCCTGTCACATGCATGCCATCTTGGCCTCGGGCTTCTTTGCTTTGCTCAAGGTTCTCACTGTAACTGCTGGCCCAGTAATTCTCAAGGCATTCATCAATGTATCAGTTGGGAAAGGGAACTTTAAACATGAAGGCTATGTGCTCGCTGCGTTGCTGTTTGTCTGCAAATGCTGTGAATCGTTGTCACAGAGACAGTGGTATTTCCGCACTAGGAGATTAGGACTGCAGGTGAGGTCACTCCTGTCAGCGGCTATATATAAGAAACAACAGAAGCTATCAAATGCAGCAAAAATGAAGCACTCTTCTGGAAATATTATGAACTATGTGATCGTCGATGCGTATCGGATTGGGGAATCCCCATACTGGTTCCATCAAACATGGACAACAAGTGTTCAGCTTTGCATTTCACTGGTAATTCTATACGATGCGGTTGGCGCTGCAATGATTTCATCTTTGGTTGTCATTGTTATGACCGTACTGTCCAATGTTCCATTGGCCAGACTGCAACACAAATCTAAGAGTAAACTTATGGAAGCACAAGATGTGAGATTGAAGGCCATGTCTGAGTCATTAGTTCATATGAAGGTCTTGAAACTTTATGCATGGGAATCTCACTTCAAGAAGGTCATCGAGGGGTTGAGAAAGGTTGAGTACAAGTGGTTGTCAGCATTCCAGCTTAGGAGGGCATACAACATTTTCATGTTCTTGTCTTCACCCGTTCTGGTTTCGGCAGCGACCTTTCTGACATGCTATCTTTTGAAAATCCCCCTTAATGCTAGCAGTGTCTTCACCTTTGTGGCAACTCTACATCTTGTGCAAGACCCAATAAGGTTAGTACCAGAAGTTATTGCAGCTGTGATACAGGCTAAGGTTGCGTTCACTCGGATATCAAAGTTCCTTGATGCACCTGAGCTAAACGGGCAAGTTAGGAAGAAATTTTGTGTTGGCATTGATTACCCTATAGCGATGAATTCGTGTAGCTTCTCGTGGGATGAGAGAACATCAAAACAAACTCTAAAGAATATAAATCTGATAGTCAAAGGTGGAGAAAAGATTGCGATTTGTGGAGAGGTAGGATCAGGAAAGTCGACACTTTTGGCTGCTGTACTCGGAGAGGTCCCCAAAATTGAAGGCATGGTATGGTTTCTTTTACTAACTTCATATGTTAATGAAATAGATGCCATATTCGGAGAGAAATATATCCTGTTGACAAGCATCATGTTCGGTTCGAAATTTATGAAAATTATGCTCAACTATATTTGCTAACATGAAGTATGTTAATCAATTCATTTTTTCATAACAGCCTTATATCAAATTCATGATCTTTGCATAAACTTTCCAGATCCAAGTCTGCGGGAAAATGGCATATGTTTCTCAGAATGCATGGATCCAATCAGGAACTGTGCAAGAAAATATTCTCTTTGGATCACCGATGGACGGGGAAAGATACCACAACACAATTGCGAGGTGCTCGTTGGTCAAGGACCTTGAAACGTTGCCATATGGAGATTGTACCCAAATTGGGGAGAGAGGCATAAATCTTAGTGGTGGTCAGAAGCAACGCGTCCAGCTTGCTCGTGCACTATACCAAAATGCAGACATCTATCTTCTTGATGACCCTTTCAGTGCTGTTGATGCCCATACAGCCACAAGTCTCTTCAATGTAAGGATCATATCAGCAGATGCAGATTGTATTTCTATTTGATTGTGAACTGTTTTACAAAGCTCTTTGTAACAGGAATATGTCATGAGTGCTCTATCAGACAAGACCGTACTTTTGGTGACGCACCAAGTGGATTTTTTACCCGTATTTGACTCAATTTTGGTACCTCTCTCCACTTCGAAGAAGTCACCATATGCTGATATACGAGCCTCTATGATCTATATTTATCTGTAATTAGATTTATTTATTTGTTGATGTCATCTAAATCTACTGATGATTCTTGGCAGTTAATGTCAGATGGAGAGGTTATCCGGTCTGCACCTTATCAAGATCTATTGGCAGATTGTGAAGAATTTAAAGACCTTGTAAATGCCCATAAAGATACTACTGGTGTTTCGGATCTTAATAACAATATACCCACTCAAAGACCTGAGGAAGTATCAATAAAGGAGAAACATGATATTTGTGGAAGTAGATATACAGAGTCTGTGAAGCTATCACCGGCAGATCAACTGATCAAGAAAGAGGAAAGAGAAACAGGGGATGCAGGTGTTAAGCCTTATATGCTTTACCTGCGCCAGAACAAAGGCCTCCTGTATTTCTCTTTGTGTATGATTTCCTACACAATGTTTGTAGCTGGGCAAATATTACAGAATTCGTGGATGGCTGCTAATGTCCAAAATCCTCGTGTCAGTACACTGAAGTTAATTTCTGTCTACATTATTATCGGAGTTTGCACAATGTTCTTCTTGCTATTAAGATCTTTTGTGGTTGTTGTTCTTGGGATCCAGACATCAAGATCCTTATTTTCCCAATTGCTCAATTCATTGTTCCGTGCACCAATGTCCTTTTTTGATTCTACTCCTCTTGGAAGGGTTCTTAGCCGGGTAAGAATTATTAATAGAATGGTAAATACAATATATTTCCGTTCCGTGTTACACCCAAGGATTTTTCTCACGATAGATTAACTCGTTCCCTTTTTCTTCTACTGCAGGTCTCTTTAGATTTGAGTATTGTTGACCTTGATGTTCCATTTTCCTTTGCGTTTAGTCTTGGTGCGAGCTTAAGTGCATTTAGCAATCTAGGGGTATTGGTTGCTATTACATGGCAAGTTCTGTTTGTATCCGTGCCAGTGATAGTTTTGGCAATTTGGTTGCAGGTAATTGGTATGACTTTGTTCTTTGTGGCTAAGGGCAACTCCAACGCGGATCACATGAACGGTCCGGGCAGTTTTAGCCATCCAACGCTAGTCACCAAATATCCGCGGACGTACGAATTTTCTAACTGCGGGAGCTTTGGGGGAGTCCGGATGTCTGCCTGACCCACTGTTAGTTGGTCCACATCTCCCACAGCCCATGTCCACTCATCTCTTTTTCCTCTCCGTCTGCCTGGCCCAGTCATAGCCCACTGTCCGGATTTGGTGACTACGGTTGGATGGATGGCCTGTTTGCGGGCATGTTTGGACGTGTCCGCGGTCATTTGATGATGTCCATTAGGTGATCCGCGTTGGAGTTGCCCTAAGCCTCATGTCTATGGTTATTCGATTTCAACCACCAATTGATGTTCTGTGCTGCTATTTTTGTCCTACAGTTTTGCATTAGATGTTCTCATTAACCGAAACCTGTTGTGTTTGGTCATGCAGAGGTACTATCTTGCCTCAGCCAAGGAATTGATGCGGATCAATGGTACTACCAAGTCTGATCTAGCAAATCACTTAGGTGAATCGATTTCAGGGGCTATAACAATAAGGGCCTTTGAGGAAGAAGATCGTTTCTTTGCTAAAAATTTGGATCTTGTTGACAAGAATGCCAGTCCATATTTCTGTAATTTTGCAGCAACTGAATGGTTGATTCAACGTCTGGAGATACTGAGCACTGCAGTTCTTTCTTTTTCTGCCTTCATCATGGCCCTCCTTCCTCAAGGAACCTTTAGCCCTGGTAAGCAATTGTATGAACACCATGGTGCTTCAGATATTTGAACAAAGTTGAGTAGTCAGCATTGCTTGCATCTGATTTGCAAAAAGTATGATCTTAGATGCATTCACATGTAAATGTTGCTACCTTTTCAGTGACTTCTGACTGAATTTTAATGCTCATGTGCCGAAGTTAACTAAATAAAGTATTTGATACTTTACAGATGTACAGTTTATGAATATTAATATTGCAAATAGTAGAATTAATTCCTTGTTTTCATACCTGCACAGGTTTTGTGGGAATGGCATTGTCCTATGGTCTTTCCCTAAATTTTGCGTTTGTTGTCTCTATTGAAATGCAATGCAAACTTGCGAATCAAATAATCTCGGTGGAACGGGTGAACCAGTACATGGACATACAAAGTGAAGCAGCAGAAGTTGTTGAAGAAAATCGACCGTTATCAGATTGGCCCCAAAATGGCAATGTGGATATTAGGGATTTGAAGGTAATCAGATGTAAATATTTGCAAGGTAAAAAATAAATCCTATTAACACTTCTAACAGATGTATGCAATTGATTTTCATCTGACAGATCAGGTATAGGAAAGATGCTCCCCTTGTACTACATGGAATCACTTGCAGGCTTGAAGGTGGAGACAAGATTGGTATAGTTGGTCGAACGGGAAGTGGCAAGACAACGTTAATTGGTGCATTGTTTCGTCTTGTTGAACCCGCCGAAGGGAGAATAATTATAGACTCTGTGGACATCAGCACGATAGGCTTGCATGACCTGCGTTCGCATTTGGGTATCATTCCACAAGATCCAACACTTTTTCAGGGTACAGTAAGATACAATCTAGATCCCCTTGGGAAATTCTCAGATCAACAAATATGGGAGGTAAGATGTACACATCTATGTTGCTTTTTCTCATCTTACACAATGATCAGATAAGATAATGATGAAAAGGTATCACACTGAGAGAACCTGATGTGTGTTTATTGGTTAATCATGAGTTAGTCCTCGCAGTACTGTTGCAGTTCAGTTACTTTGATATATACCTTAGATTTCAGAAAGTTCAGCACATTATCAAATTGGGGCGAAAAGTGAATTAGAGGAATCTCAAAAGACAAGTTGCCTTTCTCATAAAAAAGGTAGACTGGCTAAGAGGAACTAGATAAATTTTCATTGATCGAAGTAATAAGTGTTGAAGTATATGTGGATTGCCCAACCTTGTTCATCAGTTTAGACTTTTGGTTCTAGTGGTTGGTTCATGAAACTTAATAATAAGCACACAAATTCGAGTTCAGAACTCAAACACATTGGTTTAACGCCTGGTAGGATTGTACAGCACACACCTCCCACCAACTGATTGCTTAGGTCCCACTTTCTCATTTTGTGGCGCATGAACATTTCAAAATTAATACTAAAGTGGTTGTTTCGTTATTATTGTGCTGCAGGTTCTTGACAAATGTCAACTTCTTGAAGCTGTCCAGGAGAAGGAACAGGGACTGGATTCACATGGTAGGAAACTTCACTTTCATCTATAATTTCTTTTCTGGACTTCCTTTATCGAAACTAATAACATGGGCAAACAGAAACTTGCTCTAATCATTTCAGAAACTGAAATAGGTGTGATAACACATGTGCCACTAAATATGTCTACTGTTATTAGTCCTAGGCGTATTCTCCACGAATAGAGGAGGGTGCAGGCCCAAGTACTTCGGACCCATCAATGGATTATCTCCAACAATGAATCGGAATCTTAATGGCTCTCATATTTTTGCTAGCATGATGTTTGGAACTATCTCATTCATGATACTGATCAAGATCTTATCTTCATAGTTGTGGAAGACGGGTCGAACTGGAGTATGGGTCAAAGGCAGCTCTTCTGTCTGGGACGCGCACTTTTGAGAAGATGCCGCATCTTAGTTCTGGATGAAGCGACAGCCTCCATAGACAATGCAACAGATGCTATCCTTCAGAAAACGATCCGGACAGAATTCAAATATTGCACCGTTATTACAGTTGCACACCGTATACCAACAGTTATGGACTGCGATATGGTACTTGCAATGAGCGACGGTATGTTGCTCTTATCCGGCAACTTATAAGAAATATAGTGACATGTTTGTAGAACTCATCGTCCTATTGACCCGAACTAATCAATATGAAATATTTGAATTATACTTGGAACCAAATTTTTATTGTGGATCTTTCCCATACTAATGAGGTATATATGAACACTTCCAGGGAGAGTAGTGGAGTATGACAAACCTATAAAGCTCATGGAAACTGAAGGATCTCTCTTCCGCAATCTGGTCAACGAGTACTGGTCATACACATCGAACGGAAATATTTAGAAGAGACTGCCAATTTTTATGTTTAGCTGCTGCAGCTTTCCAAGAGATAAAAGATAAATCAGCCTTTTGAAAATAATGATACTCTATGCTACCTCAGAGGTATCCATCTGTTTGGAATAGGAATTAAAGACGGTACTATCTGTTGTTATTGTCTGGAGATTTCTTTTGCTATGTATTGGTACCAGAAATTCTGTGCAATACATTGTGGACTGCCGCTGCTCTTTGGAATTGGTGAAGCTGAACATAGTAAATCCCTGAAGATTTCCGCGCTCCAGTAATCAAACCCTGAAGATTTCCCCGCTATCTGCAACCTCTGCCTGCGATACAAGTTGAGCATATGTGTTTTGCTGACAGTGTTATGGCCGAGTCGTTTGTTGATTAGCAAGTTTATGCTGAATGCATTGGCTTTATGATTGAGGTTCAAGATTATGCAATGTAAAGAACTGCCTTTGTGTTGGTTTCATTTTTGGATATGCTTCGATGTATTTCATCAATGGGAAGCAGCTTTGCTTTGCGTTTGTGTTAAGAACCGCCTTTTATGTTGCGACTGGCATAACGGGCCGCGAGTTCCTACAGAGCCACAAAGAATAGTTGAAACTGTATTTGGTGTATCCCTATTGGCCCATGAGGCCCAGTCCCATTTCTATCAAGTGACTCTGATGATCTTGGAGGGCACAAGTGTGTCTGCCCCAGCGCGCCGCAGCTCACCATCGAGCTGTTGCTGGTATGTCTCCTCTCACAGCATGGTATCGACCGGGTCATCGGCGCGGACGTGTGTGGAGTGGCAGCTGTGCGACGGGACGATGGCGGCTGGCTGGTTCCGGCGAGAAGGTGGAGCTGCGGTTGCTGCTGATAAGGAGAGGAGTAGGTGGAGCTGAGCGGTTGCTGCGTGCAGCAGAGGTATGAGGCGGTGCCGTTGCTGCTACTAGAAATAATACTAGCAGCATCACATCAGGCTGACGAGTGGGAGTCACACTTGGGCTGAACCAGATCACACAGTTCATCTTCCTCGCTTTTCCCCCATTCCTTCGCCTCGCCGGCGGCGGCTCCGACCCACCTCCCCTCTCCGCCTCCCAAGCTGCATCATGGCCTGCCTCTTCTCTTCTCCCACCACCATACCGCCTCCTTCGATGACTACCTCGTCCGAACCTGCATGCGGCCTCACCTGAGCCCAGGCCCTCAAGGCCCGGCCTCGGCTTCTCCACCGCCGACGTCAGCTGCCCTCGTCGCCAAGTTCCTCTGCACCAGCGCCGCTGATGGATGGATGGATGGATGGGTGCTTCACTAGCAGGTTCTGTTTTGATGGGTGGCTGTTAAGAGTTGACCTGGTGGATGCTGCTTCGTCTCTGTGCAATGGAACAGGAGTACATAATGTGGCATGTGAGGTGATTCCTTGTGCAATCTGCATAGTCCTATATTAATATGGAGGCCACTACGCGTGGTGTATATTGATACCACCGGAATCATCTACAGAAGATTTGATTCTCAAGCTGCGATCTCAACGTATCACAGGAGATTACAAAACTTGCACACACGAACATATCGAGTCCGCACGTTGTCAGCGACGTCCTCGAGGTCGCGGTAATAGAAGAGCTTGCGGCGCCAAGCCCTGCAGCTTATATAGCTTGGACGGACAAGCTCGGGGGGTTCTTCGGGGACAACTCAAGACCAGATTTTTTTCCCCCTCCCGCGGCTCCCGCGTCGTCCTCCTAGGGCGACTCAGGGGCGACTAGGGTTTCCCCCCGCGCCGCCACCCCCTCCAGCCCCTCCTCCCCTTGCCGCCACCAGAGGTACGCCTGCCTAGGAGGCTGCCGATGAAGGTGGCGGCGAGGCTCTCCGTCGCTTCGTCCCTTGGCGAAGGACCCCGGACGCCGGGGCGGCGGCCCCGGACGGCGAGGCGGCGCTACCTTCACGGCAGGTGGCGGGCGCAGGATGCGGCGGACGGCCTCCTCGGCAGCTTGGGCAGCGAGGAGCCGGCAGGAGGTGGTCGTGGCGTGGGCTTCTTCCACTCTAGATCTGAAGGTCGGGTCTCTCTCCTCCTCTGCTCCACTCCCTCCTCTGGCCGTGTCAGATCTGTTGCTTTGGCAAGTAGATCCGGTGCCGGCGGGGTGACGGTGGTATATGACTGCGTCTGGGGTAATCCCTTGGCCGGTTCTCTGGCCACGGCGGCGACGGTGCGCGCGCGTGGTTTTCTCCCTGGAGGCGCCGCTGAGGACCTGCTCTATCCACCCCCGTCCCAGATCCCGGGTGAAAGCTCAAAACCCGTCCCGGGGTTGGGCGGCGGCGGCGCCCTGCGCGCCGTTCTCTCCTTGGAGACGCCGCCTGGGGCTCTCTGGTTCTTCGGGAGAGTGGCAGTGAGATTGGAGAGCGCTCGTCGGCGGCGAGCCCAAGGGGTGATTTTTTTGTGTAGGGTGTGCGTTCCTGCAGGTGTATGCCTCGACGGAGTCTTGCTCTGTGGCGGCAAGGTCGTGGCTGTGCCATGTTCGGAGGGGGATAGGGTTCCCCGTCCTGTGGACAGCCGTGACGCCCACCGCAGATGCCTCTCCCCTTGTGCGGTCACTGGAGCGACTCCTAGTGCTTCCACTTTTCGCCCCAGGTGCTCTGTTGTGCTTCTTCGACGATCCTCCTGGCAGCTTTCCTTCCGTTTCTCGGTGTCCAAGGAAGGGGGCAGTGCAGCGGATGTGGTGTGTCTTCGGTGTGGCGAGGACCGATTGCGTGCTTGCTCAGATGTGTCGGCCGACGCTTGCTCTAGCTCTCGGGTGAGCTCCCAACGATCCGATGGTACGGCGCCTTCAAGCCTAGGCGAGAGGATAGGGTTCCTCTTCGGCGTTGGAAGACAAGTGTTTGTTTTTGCCCGATGCTACATGGTCAGGCGACCCTCGGTGCTTCCATGCTACTGATTGCTCCTCGATGCTTCTTTGTTTTCCTGTATCTGGTCCCGGGGTGCAGCAGGCTTCGACATTACTTGCAGGATTTTCTCGTGTGTTGTCTTGGTGTGCAGTAGTGTGCGTTGCGTTGTTAGCTGCTCAGCCAGCTCTCATGTATCTTTCGGTCGCTCATGCTTGGTGGCCTTGTGTAATCCTGGCCGGTTGATGGCTTTGTTAATTCAAAGCCGGGCTCTTCTTGAGCCTTCGTTCCAAAAAAACAACAAGCTCGGGGCAAGGAGGAGGAGGGCGCCGAGTCCTTTGTGCACAGGTATATATATCTCAGTTAGTTTGAAGCATAAGCAGATTCATTAATCTGAAGTCAGTACTGCCGACTCTTCCATAGTGATTGATCTACTGCTTGAGATGTAGTGGAAACTATCTAATGCTCTGGTGTTACCTTATTCATGTTGGAATATGTTCATTTTGGGGTGATTTAGAGCCATAAAATGTTTATCTATGTTCATCAGGTTGTTGTCATGTGGTCATGTCATGGCTGAGGATTTTGTCCTGATTTTCTTTTCAGTGTGCCCTAGTGATGTAATCCTGCATGTTTTGTTGATTAGACATGTTCTGGTAATGAAACATATTCTTGAATTATAGTGATCATGAAAGTTATCATGTATTATTTGGGTCGGACCGTATCGCACAATGGGACATGGGGCCAGAGTCACTCCTAGACCATTGGGTTGGCCCCATATCCCTGTGTAGATTATAGGGGCCACCAGGGACCAGGTCTGGGCCGGAGCGGGCCGGCTCATTCCCAACTTGAGGCGCTACTACCGGCCCATTGCTTCATAGGTTAGGTTTCAATACGGGCGCAATTTGTTGCTTTTCCTGTCGATCTTTCTTAGCCAAACAAAACAGTGCAGTTTTCTTCTTCAGCTTTGGGTTTCTTTTATTTTTATGTGGCAATGTGATCTTTGTGTTCCGAGCGAGCGTTCAAATTTCTGCGCGTCCCCTCTAGATAATTTCATGGGATTTGGATTTTGGACTCTGAGGCTGCTCTTGTACCAGTATTTGTAGTATCTGTTCCTCGTCTGCTCCTTCATAGAGAAAGAGTATCTGTTCTCTGTCCTCAGTCCTAACTAGTTCTCTGTTCATGGTTGGTGCACGGCTGCAACAGGAGCTTGTCCACCTGGGAGCAACAGAGATTGCGCACACAGATGGGTTCCCTCACAGGTAAATCCTCTCTTCAATTTCCTCATCTTACATAGCTAGCCGCATCACTTCTGCTACCTTTGCTAAAGCTATTATTTTTTCAGACGAAGAGGTAGCTGATTCTGAGAGTCAGGTGACTCCCTTTGCTAAGGCTGGGGTTTTCAGCAAGATGTCATTTTGGTGGTTGAATCCTCTAATGAAGATGGGCTACAAGAAACCCCTTGAGGACAAAGACATGCCACTTCTAGGCGCCACAGATCGAGCATGCAACCAGTACTCGATGTTCATGGAGAAGCTGAATGGAAAGAAGCAGTCGTCGTCACACGCCACACCATCATTCTTCTGGACTATTGTTTCCTGTCACAGGCGTGCCATCTTGGTCTCGGGTTTCTTTGCTTTGCTCAGGGTTCTTGCCGTATCAACAGGCCCAATTATTCTCAAGGCATTCATCAATGTATCACTTGGGAAAGGGACCTTTAAACACGAAGGTTATGTGCTTGCTGCGTTACTATTCATCTGCAAATGCTGTGAATCTTTGTCACAGAGACAGTGGTATTTCCGCACTCGGAGATTAGGATTGCAGGTGAGGTCACTCCTGTCAGCAGCTATTTATAAGAAACAACAGAAGCTATCAAATGCAGCAAAAATGAAGCACTCTTCTGGAAACATTATAAACTATGTGACCGTCGATGCATATCGGATTGGAGAATCCCCATACTGGTTCCATCAAACATGGACAACAAGTGTTCAGCTTTGCATTGCTCTGGCAATTCTATACAATGCGGTTGGTGCTGCAATGATTTCATCTTTGGTTGTCATCATTCTGACCGTACTGTGCAACGTTCCATTGGCTAGACTGCAACACAAATGTAAGACTAAACTTATGGAAGCACAAGATGTGAGATTGAAAGCCATGTCTGAGTCATTAGTTCATATGAAGATCTTGAAACTTTATGCTTGGGAAGTTCACTTCAAGAAGGTCATCGAGGGGCTGAGAAAGGTTGAGTACAAGTTGTTGTCAGCATTTCAGCTTATGAGGGCATACAACAGTTTCATGTTCTGGTCTTCACCTGTTTTGGTTTCGGCAGCGACCTTTCTGACATGCTATCTTTTGAAAATCCCTCTTGATGCTAGCAATGTCTTCACCTTTGTGGCAACTCTACGTCTTGTGCAAGAACCAATAAGGTTAGTACCAGAAGTTATTGCCGTTGTGATACAAGCTAAGGTTGCGTTCACTTGGATATCAAAGTTCCTTGATGCACCTGAGCTAAACGGGCAAGTTAGGAAAAAATACTTTGTTGGCATTGATTACCGTATAGAGATGAATCTGTGTAGCTTCTCGTGGGACGAGAACACATCAAAACCAACTCTAAAGAATATAAATCTGATTGTCAAAGGTGGAGAAAAGATTGCGATTTGTGGAGAGGTAGGATCAGGAAAGTCGACGCTTTTGGCTGCTGTACTCGGAGAGGTACCAAAAACTGAAGGCATGGTATGGTTTTTTACTAACTTCATATGTTAAAGAAATAGCTGCCACATCCATGTTATGTTGACAACTGCATCATGTTTGGTTTGCAATTTATGAAAATTATGCTTGACAATATTTTCCAACATGAAGTATGTTGAATTCATTTTTTCATAACAGCTTTATATAAAATTAATGATCTTTGCATAAAATTTCCAGATCCAAC
Source organism: Aegilops tauschii subsp. strangulata (assembly GCF_002575655.3). NCBI lineage: Eukaryota > Viridiplantae > Streptophyta > Magnoliopsida > Poales > Poaceae > Aegilops > Aegilops tauschii. The sequence goes on from NC_053041.3 coordinate 77,007,399, forward strand.
TCTGCGGAAAGATAGCATATATTTCTCAGAATGCATGGATCCAATCAGGAACTGTGCGAGACAATATTCTCTTTGGATCATCGATGGATGAGGAAAAATACCACAACACACTCATGAGGTGTTCGTTGGTCAAGGATCTTGAAATGTTGCCATATGGAGATTGCACTCAAATTGGGGAGAGAGGAGTAAATCTTAGTGGTGGTCAGAAGCAGCGCGTCCAGCTTGCTCGTGCACTATACCAAAATGCAGACATCTATCTTCTTGATGACCCTTTCAGTGCTGTTGATGCCCATACAGCCACAAGTCTTTTCAATGTAAGGATCATATCAGCAGATGCAGATTCTATTTCTATTTGATCGTGAACTGTTTTACAAAGCTCTTTCTAACAGGAATATGTCATGAGTGCTCTATCAGAGAAGACTGTTCTTTTGGTGACGCACCAAGTGGATTTTCTACCCATATTTGACTCCATTTTGGTACCTCTCTCCACTTCAAAGAATTAGGTATTTATCTGTAATTAGCTTTATTTAATTTTTGATGTCATCTAAAACTATTGATGATTCTTGGCAGTTTATGTCACATGGAGAGGTTATTCGGTCTGCACCTTATCAAGACCTATTGGTAGATTGTGAAGAATTTAAAGACCTTGTAAGTGCCCATAAAGATATTATTGGAGTTTCGGATCTTAATAACAGCAAACCCACTCAAAGACCTAAGGAAGTATCAATAACGGAGACACTTGATATTCATCGAAGTAGATATACAGAGTCTGGGAAGCTATCGCCGGCAGATCAACTGATCAAGAAAGAGGAAAGAGAAACAGGGGGTGCAGGTGCTAAGCCTTATATGCTTTACCTGCGCCAGAACAAAGGCCTCCTTTATTTCTCGTTGTCAATGATTGCCCACACATTTTTTGTAGCTGGGCAAATATTACAGAATTGGTGGATGGCTGCTAATGTCCAGAATCCTCATGTTAGTGCGCTGAAGTTAATTTCCGTGTACATTATTACCGGAGTTTGCACAATGTTCTTCTTGCTATCAAGATATTTGCTGGTCGTGGTTCTTGGGATCCAGACATCAAGATCCATATTTTCCCAGTTGCTCAATTCATTGTTCCATGCACCAATGTCCTTTTTTGACTCTACTCCTCTAGGAAGGGTTCTTAGCCGGGTAAGAATTCTCAATGAATGGAATGTTAAACAGCGTTGCTATGGTGTCAAGGTGGTTCGGTTCAACCATATATTCTGGTGCAACCGCATAGACTAGATAGATATTCTCTGTAACAATATTCTCCTTCTAGTTTATCCCTTGTACTCCAAGTAGCTTATCCCTTGTATCTCAAGTTTCTATCCCAACAACTTGTACGCTATCAGGGAGTTGCGCCCCTGTCTTTATAACATGCAGCCGTCGCCCTGAACCGGGTACGACGTTTCCCACATGGTAATCAGAGCCTAACTCTTCCATTACATCTAGGTTTTCTCTCCTCCACCGAAACCTCCTACCATGGCTTCCTCCAGCGCCTCCAACCCTACCCTCTCTGGCCAAGTCACCGAGCGTCTCACACGCACCAACTACATCCTATGGCGTGCCCAGATCACGCCTCAACTCCGCGGTGCTGGCTTCTTCGGGTACGTGGACCGGAGCATGGCGGAGCCAGCCAAGGTCGTCGTCTCCAAGGACAAGGATGGCAAGGAGGAGACCACCCCGAATCCTCTACATCAACTTTGGATCAGGGAAGACCAGCAGGTACTGGGTTATCTTCTGAATAATCTGTCCAAAGAAGTACTCGTACAGGTGACCGCGATCACCCACGCGCATGAGCTGTGGATGGCGTTGGCGAGGATGTTCTCGTCAACCTCGATGTCCCGCATCAACAACATCCGCGCCGCCCTCACAAACGCACAGAAGGGGACGCAATCGGTGGCCACGTACTTTGCGCACATGCGCTCTCTCGCCGACGAGCTTGCAGCGGCGGAGTGGCCACTTCGGGATGACGAGCTGATCTCCTACATCCTCAACGGCCTCGACATGGACTACCAGCCGCTGGTCTCTGCCCTTGACGCCTGCACCACCCCGGTCACCCTTGATGAATTGTTTGCTCAGATGAGTAACTTTGATCAAAGGGTGGCTTTGTTCCAAGGGGCAGGGACCGGAGGCGGCTTCAAGTCTTCGGCAAACATCGCCACCCGCGGCCGCGGCGGTGGCGGCTCTCGCTACCGTGGACCCCCTCACCACAAGGGCAAGAGCTCTGGCGGGGGCAACAGCGGCGGCCAGAACGGCAACAACATGCGCGGCGGCGGCCGGCCCTCCTCCAACAACAACAGGGGCCGGCGCACCAGCTCCTCCAACAGCAACAGATCGCGCCCGGACGCTGTTCGATGCCAAATCTGTGGTAACCTGGGACACTCAGCTAAAGATTGCTGGTACCGGTTTGAGGATGATGACGATGCATCGTCCCAAGATGAAAAAGTGGCCGGGGCAGCTGAAGCCTCATATGGTGTTGACACGAACTGGTACGTCGACAGCGGAGCCACGAACCACATCACCGGTGAGCTGGAAAAGGTGACCATGCGCGAGAAGTATCGCGGCCAAGATCATATCCACACTGCTAGTGGAGAAGGTATGAAGATTGGTCACATTGGTCATTCTGTTATTAAAACCCCTCCTAGAAAAATTCATCTCAGAATTTTTTTGCATGTTCCTAGTGCTTCCAAGAGTCTTCTTTCCGTTCATCGCATTGCCATTGATAATCATGTCTTTCTTGAATTTCACCCCTTGTTCTTTTTGATCAAGGATCAGGCCACGAGGAGGGTGCTATATCGAGGTAGATGTGTTCGCGGGCTTTACCCATTGATTCCGGAGATTCGAAGATTCAATAAACAAGTTTTTAGTGGCACCAAAGTCTCATCTACACGGTGGCACGATCGATTAGGACATGCATCTTTTTCTTTAGTTGAGCGTCTGCTTAGAAAAAATAAGCTCCCATATGTTGGAGAGCGTGATGTTGAAACAATTTGTGATTCCTGCCAGAGAGCTAAAAGCCATCAGTTTCCTTATCCTATTTCTACAAGTATTCCTACCAAGCCTTTGCAACTTATTTTTTCTGATGTGTGGGGACCTGCTCCCTCCTCTGTTAGTAGACATACATACTACGTGAGTTTCATTGACGACTATAGCAAATTTACCTGGATCTATCTTCTTAAGAAAAGATCCGATGTATGCCAAGTTTTCCTTAATTTCCAAGCTTTAGTTGAAAGGAAATTCGACACCAAAATCATAGCCCTCCAATCTGATTGGGGTGGCGAATACGAGAAGCTAAACTCCTTTTTTCAAAAACTTGGCATATCTCATCACGTGTCGTGTCCTCATGCCCATCAACAGAATGGGTCTGTTGAACGCAAACACAGACACATTGTCGACGTTGGTTTTTCCCTTCTTGCTAGCGCCTCCATGCCCTTAAAATTTTGGGACGAGGCCTTTCTCACAGCAGTTCATATCATTAATATGCTACCTAGTCGTGTTAGCAACAATGAAACTCCCACTGAAAGGCTCCTCCACACCAAACTAGACTACACTTCTCTCCGTGTGTTTGGATGCGCCTGTTGGCCCAATCTTCGTCCTTACAATGATCGAAAACTCAGCTTTAGGTCCAAACAATGTGTGTTCATTGGCTATAGTGCTCAACACAAAGGCGTCAAGTGCCTTGATGTTTCAACCGGACGCGTCTATATTTCACGAGATGTTCTTTTTGATGAAACAAAATTTCCCTTTGCCACCCTTCATCCCAATGCCGGTGCCTTACTTCGTCAAGAAATTCTTCTCTTACCACCTAGTCTTACCGGTCTAGATCAAGGGGGAAATAACTGTAATGATCATGTGATGACTAATCCTCATAACCGTGCACTTGAGCTTTGTGATGATGCAGATGGCAATGGTGCAGAACATGGCGAAGGAATCACAGAGAATGGTGAAGAAATCAACCCAAACAGCCCACATTTCATGTGTCACACAGCGGGGAACAGATCTTCATCGGGATTGGAGCTCCAGCAGCGTGGCAGCAAATCTGCCCCGGGATTTGTGTCGCAGCAGGGCGCCAGCGCGCCAGATCCCGTGTCGCCCGCCAGGCGTGGCGACAGCGACCCAGCGGCGGCCACGCGGCTCGCCTCAACTGGGCCAGAAGCGGCGTCCGGCCCGCACCAATCCCTGGAGGCCACGCGGCAGGAGCCCTCGGCCCGCTGGCCCGCGGGCGGACCCCGCCACTACATACGCCGCCAGCTGGGCGCGCGCTCCGGCGCGGATTCGTCCCAGCCCACGACAGGCGTGTGATCCGAGGCGGATCCGGTCAAGCCCGTGGTCTCCACGCGGTCTGGATCTTCTGCGCCTCTCGTCACGGCTTCAGCATCACCCGTCGCCACAGAAGATCCCGCTGACACAGCTGCTGGCGCGGCTGGTGCGTCGGGAGCGCCAGGGAGATCTGCCTCGGGATTGTCTGGTCCAGAGGCTAGATCTTCTGTGGTCGCCAACGACGCCGCCTCTTCTGATCAACCTCGTACACGGCTACAGAAGGGAGTAATTCAACCCGTCAATTATAAACAAATAACTAAGTTTGGCTTAGCGTGTACCACAGGTGAACCTGGTACGCTTGATGAAGCTCTCGGGGATACACGCTGGAAAAAGGCCATGGAAGAGGAATACATGACACTTCAGAAAAATAAGACGTGGCATCTTGTGTCTCCACGGCGAGGTAAAAATTTGATTGATTGTAAGTGGGTTTATAGGATCAAAAGAAAGTCCGATGGAACCATAGATCGCTACAAAGCCAGACTTGTTGCAAAAGGCTTCAAACAGCGATATGGCATAGACTATGAGGACACCTTCAGTCCAGTGGTTAAGGCTGCTACTATTCGTCTTGTACTGTCTATTGCTGTTTCCAGGGGATGGAGTCTCAGACAACTAGATGTACAGAACGCGTTCCTTCATGGTGTTCTGAAAGAGGAAGTATACATGAAACAACCTCCTGGTTTTGAGAACAAGGATAAACCCTTTCATGTGTGTAAGCTTGATAACGCTCTATATGGACTGAAGCAAGCTCCCAGGGCATGGTATTCTCATCTCAGTCAGAAACTACAAGCACTTGGTTTTGTTCCTTCAAAATCTGATACATCTCTATTCATCTATAATAAGTTAAAAACATCTATTTTTGTTCTTATCTATGTTGATGATATTATTGTCACAAGTTCATCTAATGAAGCAGTAACGGGATCGTTGAAAGACCTAAGTGCCGAGTTTGCTCTTAAAGATCTGGGAGACTTACATTTTTTCCTAGGGATTGAGGTAAAGAAAACTGAAGATGGTCTTCATCTCTCTCAAGAAAAGTATGCTGCTGATTTGGTAAGAAGAGCTGGCTTGCAAGGATGTAAAGCCTCCCCAACTCCTTTATCTAGCACAGAAAAATTGTCACTTGAAGAGGGAGATCTCTTGGGTCAAGAGGATAGTACTAGATATAGAAGTCTAGTAGGCGCACTTCAGTACCTCACCTTAACAAGGCCAGATATATCTTTTGCAGTCAACAAAGTATGCCAATTTCTTCATGCACCCACTACTGTTCATTTGACTGCTGCCAAGCGCATAGTGAGATATGTGAAAAATACTATGAGTCTTGGTCTTACATTCACCAAATCTTCATCAACTCTTGTCAGTGCTTTTTCTGACTCTGATTGGGCAGGATGCATAGATGACAGACGATCCACTGGTGGATTTGCAGTTTTCTTTGGACCAAATCTTATATCATGGTGTGTAAAGAAACAGGCTACTGTATCACGATCTAGCACTGAAGCTGAGTATAAAGCATTAGCAAATGCCACTGCTGAGATTATCTGGGTTCAGTCCATGTTGAGAGAGCTGGGTGTGAAGCACACCAAAACTCCATGTTTATGGTGTGACAATCTGGGTGCTACTTATCTGTCTGCTAACCCAGTTTTTCATGCCAGGACAAAACACATTAAGATAGATTTCCATTTTGTCAGAGAAAGAGTTGCAAGGAGACAATTGGATATCCGCTTTGTGCATTCACGAGATCAGGTTGCAGATGGCTTCACAAAAGCATTGCCTATGAATTTTTTTGAAGAATTCAAGCGTAATCTCAACTTGACCAAGTTGTGATTAAGGGAGGGTGTTAAACATCGTTGCTATGGTGTCAAGGTGGTTCGGTTCAACCATATATTCTCGTGCAACCGCATAGACTAGATAGATATTCTCTGTAACAATATTCTCCTTCTAGTTTATCCCTTGTACTCCAAGTAGCTTATCCCTTGTATCTCAAGTTTCTATCCCAACAACTTGTACGCTATCAGGGAGCTGCGCCCCTGTCTTTATAACACGCAGCCGTCGACCTGAACCGGGTACGACGTTTCCCACATGGAAAATACATTAAATTTCAGTTAGGTGTTACACCAGAGGTATTTCTTACGATAGATTAACTCGTTCTCTTTTTCTTCTACTACAGGTCTCTTCAGATTTGAGTATCATTGACCTTGATTTTCCATTTGCCTTTGCGCTTAGCCTTGGTGGCAGCCTAATTGCATATAGCAATCTAGGGGTATTGGTTGTTATTACATGGCAAGTTCTGTTCATAGCCGTACCAATGATAGTTTTGGCAATTTGGTTGCAGGTAATTGATTTGACTTTTTTTCTTTGTGGCTAAGGCTCATGTGTAAGATTATTCCATTTCAATCACCAATTGATGTTCTGTGCTGCTATTTTAGTCCGAGAGTGAATGAGCCTACAGTTTTGCATTAAGTGTTCTCATTAACCGAAACCTGTTATGTTTGGTCATGCAGAGGTACTATCTTGCCTCGGCCAAGGAATTGATGCGGATCAATGGTACCACCAAGTCTGCTCTAGCAAATCACTTGGGTGAATCGATTTCAGGGGCTATAACAATAAGGGCCTTTGAGGAAGAACATCGTTTCTTTGCTAAAAAATTGGATCTTGTTGACAGGAATGCTAGTCTATATTTCTATAATTTTGCAGCAACTGAATGGTTGATTCAACGTCTGGAGATAATGAGCGCCGTAGTTCTTTCTTTTTCTGCCTTGGTCATGGCCCTTCTTCCTCAAGGAACCTTTGGCCCTGGTAAGCAATTATATGAACACCATGATGATTGAAATATTTGGACAAAATTGAGTAGCCAACTCATTCTATGGCCATCGCTTGTATCTGATTTGCAAAAGGTGTTCGATCTTTGATGCATTGACACGTAAATGTTGGTACCTTTTCATTGACTCCTCCACTCATAAATAGATGTCGTTTCACACATGACATGGGTGTCTGGCAAACTTATTTGAACTGTACTTTTATATGTATATATATGTTTGTAGAAAACTAGAAGAGAGTTATAGTATGAAAATAATATTGATGAAAAATCTAATGATAGTATTTTGACCTACGAGTGCCAATACTTTTTACTTATATAATACTCCCTCTGTCCCAAAATAAGTGTCACTGATTTAGTACAAAAATAAGTGTCACTGATTTAGTACAAAGTTAGTACAACTTTGTTATAAATCAGTGACACTTATTTTGGGACAGAGGGAGTTATTGTCAAAGTTATAAATTTTCGACTGAATGTGTTCTATAACGCCTTGTATATATGAACTGAGGTAATAATATTTATTGTTCCAAGAAAAATACATTTGCTGCATTCTGCCAGGTAAAATAAGGTGAATATAAAACACCATACGTTCTCATGCTACCACTTGTTCTGATGATTTTATGTATAGGCTTGTATCTTTTATGAAGACGCAGTTTTAGTCCTAATGCTCATGTGTCGAAATTAACTAAATAAAGTATTTGATACTATCATAGTAGAATTAATTCCAAGGGCATTAATATTACAAATAGTAGAACTAATTCCTCGCTTTGGTGCCTTCACAGGTTTTGTAGGAATGGCATTGTCCTATGGTCTTTCCTTAAACATTATGTTTGTTGCCTCTATTCAATTCCAATGCAACCTTGGGAATCAAATAATATCAGTCGAACGGGTGAAACAGTACATGCACATACAAAGTGAAGCAACAGAAGTTGTGAAGAAAATCGACCGTTACCAGATTGGCCCCAAAATGGCAATGTGGAGATTAGGGATTTGAAGGTAATCTGACATAAATATTTACATGCACACCTTACAAGGTAAAAAATTGTATTAACTCTTCTTACAAATGTATGCAATTGATTTTCATTTGACAGATCAGGTATAGGATAGATCTTCCACTTGTACTAGATGGAATCACTTGCAAGTTTGAAGGTGGAGATAAGATTGATATAGTTGGTCGAACAGGAAGTGGGAAGACAACCTTTATTGATGCATTGTTTCGTCTTGTTGAACCTGCCGAAGGGAAAGTAATTATTGACTATGTGGGTATCACTATGATAGGCTTACATGATCTGCGTTCATGTTTGGGTATCATCCCACAAGATCCAACACTTTTTCAGGGTACAATAAGATACAATCTAGATCCTCTTGGGCAATTCTTAGATGAACAAATATGGGAGGTAAGATTATACACAACTAACAATGTTGACTTTTCTCATCTTACCTAATGATAAGATAAGATTATGATGACATTACCGAAAGAGTTATATTATGTTCCATGTATAGTCCCTTGGCTCCTAGGAAATACAAGTTGCATATTTACTAACATGGTATTTTTTTTTCTTTTTTTCGAAAAGGCGGGACTCCCCGGCCTCTGCATCAGAACGATGCATATGGCCACTTAGATAAATAAAATTGGTTCAACAATGTCGTAGAGTCATAAAACAAAATAAAGTCGAGCTCACATAGACCTCGATGCTAAAACAGAAAAAGGCCATAAAGCCACAACCGGCTGGCATAATAAAGATAGGTAAACTAATTGCCTATCCTATTACATGACCGCCATCCAATCCGGTTGAAGATATCCCGCGCTACCATCTCCCACCGGACAGATCCAGTAACCAAACACTCCCTGGCCTCCGTCGGAGTGAGTAAGGACCACATACGGATCAGCGCCGTAGCACGGAATACAACCTGCAAAAAATGAATAGTAGTTATTCTGTTAAAAGCCAAATCATTTCTGCAGTTCCAAATTCCCCATAACAACGCACAAACTCCTACACGAATGTGTCTAGCTGTAACGGACTCTATCCCATCCAGCCACGTTCCAAATAACGACCCGACCGAACTCGGAGGAGTAATGTTAAAGGCAATTTGCACAGAGCACCACAAAATTCTCGCCAACGGGCACTCAAAGAAGAGATGCTTAATGGTCTCATCCCGATCACAGAAACTACACCTAGTAGATCCTGTCCAATGGCGCTTAACCAAGTTGTCCTTTGTTAGAATGACCTGCTTATGGACAAACCACATAAACACTTTAATTTTCAAAGGAACTTTGACTTTCCAAACATGTTTGGAGCTAGGAATGACACTCAAGTTAATAACATCGATGTACATCGACTTAACGGTAAATTGTCCAGACCTAGTAAGTTTCCAACACAACTGATCGGGCTGATGATGTAGCTGGACCTCCATCAGTCTACGCACCAGATGAAGCCAAGCTTCCCATCTATCACCAACAAGCACCCTCCTAAACTGGATACTAAGGGGAATGGCCTGCATAATCGTTGCCACTAGCGCATCACGGTGATGGACAATACGATACAGAGTTGGGTACTGTAATGCCAAAGGTGTATCACCAAGCCAAGTGTCCTCCCAGAAGCGAGTATTGTTGCCATCTCCGACAATAAACTTTGTTCTATTAAAGAAGGCTGCCTTAACTCTCATAAGCCCCTTCCAAAATGGCGAATCAGTTGGTCTCACTGTCACCTGTGACAAAGTTTTGGATTGCAGATACTTGTTACGTAGAATCTGTGCCCAAGTCGCATCAGTCTCAACTGATAGCTTATATAGCCACTTACTAAGCAGGCATCTGTTCTTGACCTCAAGATTCTCGATACCCAACCCCCCTTGATCCTTAGGACGACAAATAACATCCCACTTGGCGAGTCTATACTTTCTCTTAAGATCATCACTCTGCCAAAAAAATCTTGATCGATAGAAGTCCAGCCTTTTCCTAACCCCAACTGGAACCTCAAAGAAAGATAGGAGGAACATCGGCATACTTGTGAGCACCGAATTAATAAGAATTAACCGGACTCCATAAGACATAAGTTTGCCCTTCCAGCAACTAAGTTTCTTTTCGAACCGATCTTCGATACATTTCCACTCTCTGTTCGTGAGCTTACGATGATGAATGGGTATACCTAGGTAAGTAAAAGGTAAAGCCCCTAATTCACATCCAAACAATTGCCTATAAGCCTCTTGTTCCTCCTTGGCTCTACCAAAGCAGAACAGCTCGCTTTTATGAAAGTTAATCTTTAAACCGGACAATTGTTCAAATAAACACAACACCAGCTTCATGTTTCTCGCTTTTGCCAAGTCATGCTCCATAAAGATGATTATATCATCAGCGTACAGCAAAATGGACACACCCCCATCAACTAGGTTAGGCACCAAGCCACCTACCTGACCGGCGTCCTTTGCCCTTCCTATGAGAATTGCCAACATATCAACCACAATGTTGAACAAAATAGGGGACATTGGATCTCCTTGCCTCAGACCTTTGTGTGTCTGGAAATAATGCCATATATCATCATTTACTTTAATTCCAACACTACCTTTTTGCGTAAAGGATTCTACCTGGCGTCGCCAAGCCTCATCAAAACCCTTCATGCGTAAGGCCTGTTGAAGGAACGGCCATTTGACTTTGTCATACGCTTTTTCGAAATCCACTTTGAAAACAACCCCATCCAGCTTTTTCGTGTGGATTTCATGGAGCGTTTCATGAAGGACCACAACCCCCTCAAGGATGTTCCTGTCCGGCATGAAGGCAGTTTGGGTAGGCTGCACAACAGCATGCACGATCTGTGAGAGCCTATTGGTCCTGACCTTGGTGAAAATTTTGAAACTAACATTAAGAAGACAGATTGGCCTGAATTGCTCAATTCTCACAGCCTCTGTTTTCTTAGGAAGAAAGTTGATCGTTCCAAAATTTAGCTGAAAAAGATGAAGCTGTCCAGCAAACAGATCATTGAACAAAGGCAACAAATCCCCTTTAATGATATGCCAGCATTTCTTATAGAACTCCGCTGGAAATCCATCTGGGCCCGGCGCTTTGTTATTTTTCATTTGCGAAACGGCCTCAAGTACCTCTTTCTCGGAGAAAGGAGCCGTCAGAATATCATTCTCCACAGCTGTGAGCTGAGGAACATCCTCAACCCTGGACTCATCCAGAGACACACAGTTATTCTCTGGAGGGCCAAACAACTGCTTATAGTACTAACATGGTATTAGAGCCCTAGTTCTTTTTTGTATGGTCAACTCGTGCTTGATCCTCTCGCGCACCGTCGCTTCCTCGTCTTCGATGGCTATGCTGCTGGCTGCGTCAGTTCTCTTCTGTGGCTGCTTCCTCTCTTCCTGCCCCTACTCAACCAACTCCGCCCAACCTGCTGAAAGATCGTGGATGTCGCCTAGGGGGGGGGGTGAATAGGCGCTTTAAAATAATTACGGTTTAGGCTTGAACAAATGCGGAATAAACCTAGCGGTTAAATTGACAAGCACAAAACCTACAACAACTAGGCTCACCTATGTGCACCAACAACTTATGCTAAGCAAGATAAACAACTAAGTGATAGCAAGATATATGACAAGAAACAATAAGGCTATCACAAAGTAAAGTGCATAAGTAAAGGGTTCGGGTAAGAGATAACCGAGGCACGCGGAGACGACGATGTATCCCGAAGTTCACACCCTTGCGGATGCTAATCTCCGTTTGGAGCGGTGTGGAGGCACAATGCTCCCCAAGAAGCCACTAGGGCCACCGTAATCTCCTCACGCCCTCGCACAATGCAAGATGCCATGATTCCACTAAGGGACCCTTGAGGGCGGTCACCGAACCCGTACAAATGGCAACCCTTGGGGGCGGTCACCGAACCCGTACACTTTGGCAACCCTTGGGGGCGGTCACCGGAACCCGTCAAATTGCTCGGGGCGATCTCCACAACCTAATTGGAGACCCCGAAGCTTGCCCAGAGCTTTACACCACAATGATTGAGCTCCGAACACTACCAACCGTCTAGGGCGCCCAAGCACCCAAGAGGAACAAGCTCAAGGGCACCAAGCACCCAAGAGTAATAAGCTTCTCAACTTGTAACTTCCACGTATCACCGTGGAGAACTCAAACCGATGCACCAAATGCAATGGCAAGGGCACACGGAGTGCCCAAGTCCTTCACTCTCAAATCCCACCGAAGCAACTAATGCTAGGGAGGAAAAAGAGAGGAAGAACGAGAAGGAGAACACCAAGAACTCCAAGATCTAGATCCAATGGGTTCCCCTCACATAGAGGAGAAAGTGATTGGTAGAAATGTGGATCTAGATCTCCTCTCTCTTTTCCCTCAAAAACTAGCAAGAATCCATGGAGGGATTGAGAGTTAGCAAGCTCGAAGAAGGTCAACAATGGGGGAAGAACACGAGCTCAAAGGATAAAGTTCATTGGGGAAGAAGACCCCCTTATATAGTGGGGGGAACAATCCAACCTTATATAGCAGAGAGCGGTACTACCGCTTGGCCAGCGGTACTACCTCTTGGCCAGCGCTACTACCGCTTGCCCCTATAAGCGGTACTACCGCTCCCCCTCGCGGTACTGCCGATGGGCCCAGAGCGGTACTACCGCGGTGGCAGGGCGGTACTACCGCAAACGAGCGGTACTACGGCCCCCCACTGCTGCGGCTAGTACTGTAAAACCCGACACGAAAAAGACCCCTCGAATCGAGGCGGTACTAGCACGAGACCGCAGCGGTACTACGGCTGGGGGCTACCAGCGGTACTACCGCTCTGGAGCGGTACTACCGCTCTAGAGCGGTACTACCGCTTGTAGCACCCAAGCGGTACTACCGCTAGGAAACCAAAACTGCCATAACTTCTGCATATGAGCTCCGAATTGAGCAAACTCAAGCTTGTTGGATAGAGGAAGACGAGTAGCATCAAAAAGCACTGACAAGAGTTGATGAAGATTTGGTGAATGTAAGACCAAGACTCATAGTATCAATGTTGGCTCAGCAGTTTTAATGTTGGAGAAAAATTGTCGTTTCATCCCTCTCAAACAGAAACTTGGGCGGCTTAAGCGCCATTGCAGTGACATGGGGGAGCTCATGGCGGCCCTTGCCAAGTATGCCGACTCTGATGGTACCAAGGATGCCGAGTCTTATGATGAAAGGACAGACAAGGGAAAGAAGAGTAGCGGCATGAAAGGGTAGCAACACAACCTGGCCAGTCAGGGTGGCAATGGTAAACGCAGAGCTGAAGGGAATCTAGACTTCGTGGCCAACACTGGTGCACGGAATAATTATCAGCGTCGCAAGGGGAGGCTGGCTCAGTCTGGAGGGGGAGAAATCGACCTCGAAGCAATAATGAATCAACTGTGCCCGAGGCACGGAACACAGGAGAGGCCATCTAAACATCTGTGGAAAGATTGTTTTATCATGAAGGAGTTCAAGAAATCCCATCTTTTCCAGAATAACCATGGCCCGAATGGTGGTTCGGGATCCGGTTCTCACGGTCCGGGTCATGGAGGTGGCGGTTCAAATTCCGGTTTTCAAGGCCAAGGCAATGAGGGTGGTTACAACCAACAGAATAATCAGGGAATCAGCAGCAGTCTGATTATCAGAGCAATCCGAAGCAATTGAATAGTGGGCAGTACCACGTCTTCACCACAAGCTTGTGTAAGCGGGATCAGAAGCTTCATAAAAGGGCAGTGAACGCGGTTGAGCCGGCGGTCCCTCGTTATCTGCGATGGTCCGAACACCCCATTCTCTGGAGCCGTGAGGATCACCCGCCCCGGGTTGATAATCCGGGTCACTTGGCGTTGGTGGTGGCACCTCAGGTTGGAGGATACAAATTCACTAAGGTGCTCATGGATCGAGGCAGCAGCATCAACATCCTTTACTATGAAACTTTCTGTCGCATGGGATTGAGTGACAAAAATCTTAAGCCGTCGAACACTGTTTTTCACGGTGTGGTGCCTGGTAAGTCGGCCTATCCGGTTGGTAAAATATCTCTAGAGGTTGCTTTTGGAGATGAGTATGATTCCAGATCAGAGACGTTGACCTTTGAAGTAGTTAAAATCAAGAGCCCTTATCATACTATGTTTGGGCGGCCGGCTTATGCTAAGTTCATGGCAAGGCCTTGTTATGTTTATTTGCAACTGAAGATGCCAGGTCACAAGGGCACCATAACAGTGCATGGGAGTCGCAAGGTAGCCTTGGAGTGTGAAGAAGGCGATGCTGCTTATGCTGAGTCTGTTTGTGCAACAGAGGAGTTGAAGTTTTACAAGGACAATGTTGACCCGGCTGATATGACATATTTGAAGAAGCCAACCACAGAGCATGACCCGTTGAAATTTAAGTCGGCAGACGACACCAAGCTAGTTGACTTTGTTCCAGGCGACTCATCCAAGCAGTTCAGCATCAGTGCTAATCTGGATTCAAAATAGGAAAGCGCGCTCATCGAGTTCATCCGTGAGAACCGGGGCATATTTGCATGGAAGCCTTCAGACATGCCAGGTGTACCGAGGGAACTCACTGAGCACACTCTCAATATTGATCCAAAGTTTAAACCAGTCAAGCAATTACTTCGCCGTTTTAATGAAGAGAGGCGTAAGGTTATTGGTGAGGAGGTCGCCCGGCTCTTGGCGGCTGGGTTCATTGTTGAAGTTTTTCATCCTGAGTGGTTGGCTAACCCGGTGCTGGTGCTTAAGAAAAATGGCACCTGGTGCATGTGTGTGGATTATACGAACTTAAACAAGGCTTGTCGGGCTGATCCCGTTGCTCTCCCTCGTATTGATCAGATTATTGACGCTACGGCGGGTTGTGAGCGTTTGAGTTTTTTGGATGCTTATTCTGGTTATCATCAGATCAAGATGGCAGTCAAAGACCAGGAGAAGACAACTTTCATTACTCCGTTTGGAGCCTTCTGCTATGTGTCTATGCCTTTTGGGCTCAAGAGTGCCCAGGCGACTTACCAACGGTGTGTGCAAAATTGCCTTCGTAATCAAATCGGGCATAATGTTCATGCTTATGTGGATGATATTGTGGTGAAGTCCAGGAAGAAGGAGACCCTGATTGATGATTTGAAGGAGACCTTTGACAATCTCCGGGTTTATAAGATGATGCTTAACCCGGACAAGTGTGTTTTTGGTGTACCAGCTGGTAAGCTTTTGGGTTTTCTGGTTTCAGAACGGGCATTGAGGCTAACCTGGAGAAGATAAAGGCTATCACCTCTCTGGCTAAGCCGGCGTGTATCAATGATGTTCAACGTTTGGCAGGTCGTATTGCGGCCTTACGCCGGTTCATAAGTGTAACGCCCACGATGCGGCTATATCTCCCACGTGTCGAGGCACGACTTAGAGGCATAACCGCATAGCGGTTTTGTCGCAAGAAGGGTCATCTTCACACAATCCCATGTAATGAACAAGAATGGGATAAAGAGTTGGCTTACAATCGCCACTTCACACATTACATGAATATAAATCATACATCATCCAAAATACAATCATATATAGACCGACTACGGTCAAAATCCAGATGAAAATAAGACAACCCCAAATGCTAGATCCCCGATCGTCCCAACTGGGCTCCACTACTGATCATCAGGAAAAGACACATTGTAACGACCACGTTCCTCGTCGAACTCCCACTTGAGATCGACCCCATCATCTGCACTGGCATCGTCGGCACCTGCAACTGTTTTGGTAGAATCTGTGAGTCACGGGGACTCAGCAATCTCACACCCGCGAGATCAAGACTATTTAAGCTTATAGGAAAGGAAGGTGTAGTGAGGTGGAGCTGCAGCGGCAATAAGCATATATGGTGGCTAACTTGCGCAAATGAGAGCGAGAAGAGAAGCAACGGAACGGACGTCATCTAGCAATGACCAAGAAGTGCTCCTGAACACCTACTTACGTCAAGCATAACTCAGACCGTGTTCACTTCCCGGACTCCGCCGAGAAGAGACCATCACGACTACACACGCAGTTGATGTATTTTAATTGGGTCATCTGACAAGTTATGTACAACCGGACATTAACAAATTCCCATCTACCTCATAACCGCGGGCACGGCTTTCGAAAGATAATACCCTGCAGGGGTGTCCCAACTTAGCCCATCATAAGCTCTCACGATCAACGAAGGATAAACCTTCTCCCGGAAAGACCCGATCAGTCTCGGAATCCCGGTTTACAAGACAATGGTAAAACAAGACCAGCAAAGCCGCCCGAATGTGCCGACAAATCCCGATAGGAGCTGCACATATCTCGTTCTCAGGGCACACCGGATGAACACTACGTACAGCTAAAACCAATCCTCGAGTTTCCCCAAGGTGGCGCTGCAAGTGGCTCTAGTTTGGACCAGCACTCAGTGGAACACTGGCCCGGGGGTTTAAATAAAGATGACCCTCGGGCTCGCGAAAACCCGGGGGAAAAAAAGGCTTAGGCGGCAAATGGAAAAACCAAAGTTGGGCCTTGCTGGAGGAGTTTTATTCAAGGCGAACTGTCAAGGGGGTCCCATAAATCACCCGACCGCGTAAGGAACGCAAACTCAAGGAACATAATCCCGGTATATCAGTAACTAGGGCGGCAAGAGTGGAACAAAACACCAGGCATAAGGCCGAGCCTTCCACCCTTTACCAAATATATAGATGCATTAATTAAATAAGAGATATTGTGATATCCCAACATATCCATGTTCCGACATGGAACCAACTTCAACTTCACCTGCAACTAGCAACGCTATAAGAGGGGCTGAGCAAAAGCGGTAACTTAGCCAAACAACGGTTTGCTAGGAAAGGATGGTTAGGGGCTGACATGGAAAAAATGGGAGGCATGAAGTAGCATGTGATAGGTAGCGGAGCATGGCAATAGAGCGAACAACTAGCAAAGCAAAGATAGAAGTGATTTCGAGGGGTGGTCATCTTGCCTGCAAGGTTCTCAGAGTTGTCGAAAGCTTGATCCTCGTAAGCATACTCAACAGGTTCCTCGTTCACGAACTTGTCTCCCGGCTCTACCCAAGACAAGAACACAAACAAACGGAACCACAATCAACAACGAGAAATGCACAAGCAACATGATGCAAAACATGTATGATATGCAAGATATGATATGCGATGCATATGCGTGCTCCGGAAGGAAAATGATGAACAAGGCAGTAACTTGGCAAACCAAGCATGCCACTGGAAAGATGAGATGATTTCGGTCGAAATCGATATAAAGATCACCGGAAACGGATGCACGGTTTGCAAATGGCAAGCAAAACAATAATGACACGAATCTGCGATTAACAGCATGATAGCACTTAAAATGCAACAAGCAACAATGCTACAGCACCCCAACATAGCAACAAAGCATATGTCAGTAATCTACAGGAGATGCTTGACAAAAGATGAACACTGAGCTACGGCTAGATCACAACATATCAAGCTCAAACAAGCATGGCAAAAGTGCAAAAGATAACAGGTTCACAGACTTAATGAAAAACTGGACATGGCAGAAATCAGCATCAGGTAGCAATATTCAGAGCACGAAATCAACATGCTACAGGAACTTAACATAGCAAAACAAGGCATGGAAGTGTTCTACTAAATGCATATGTCAAAAGTCCCTTACTGACCATAAGACAAAAAGGATCAGAAGATATGATGGCAAGCATGTAAACATAGCAAGTTTCGTTAACAGGTTTCAGACTTGGCAGAAAACAGAGCATGGCAGAAATAATAATATGTAGGCCTCTTTGTGAGCTTGATGCACTCACTACAGAGCAATGCATGACAAACTAGCATACCTACAGCCAGATGTAATGTTTATGAAGCTATCCATGGCAAGAACAAAAGCATAGCATTATGTATCAACTACAATAAGCTTGGCAAAATTGCATATCATGTTAAGAATCTGCCAGAAATATTTTATAGCACAAGTAGAGCAAGATTGAGTCATGCTATGGCACTCCATAATTGCAAACAATTGCAGGAATGGATCATTACAACTATAGCTACAAAACATCCTTACTGAACATCCCCAAAATATGCATGGATCTCTCTGTAGCATCAAGTTTACATGGCAACAAAATAACAGCAGACAAAGACTTGGAGAAATCACTAAGTCCCTGAAATCAGAAACATTACGGGGCCTACTTTGCATGCTTGTGCTAGTCACCATAGAGAACACAAAAATACATGGACTATACCACTGGAAAGATGGCATGGCATACTTCAAAACACATGTAGAGCTCATGCCCATAAGATGCACAGATTAAATGATACAAAAATGACAAATCTCTAAGTTCTGATAAGAACCAGCAGATAACAGCAACTAGCCCTCTTCCAACAGATATTTGGGCATCAATATGACCTCTAATGAACATGGTGCAGTTGAACAAAATGAAGAGCATCACGAGGCGAACAATTTGATATATTACACACGCGAATCGGAGCTACATGCAAGACGTTATGCAACTATGAACAGAGGCATATGCAGTAAAAAATCAAAGACTTGGAGAAAAAAACGGGGTTCGAGGAAAATATCGGATCGAGCAACGGGCCGGCGACTCGGGCTCGGGTGCTCGCCGGGGCGGCGGTGCGGCTCGCCGGCGGGAGGAGAGGAGAGGCCGGAGAGGGGCGAGGCGACGGCGGGGAGGGCCGGCGGATGGCGGCGGAGTGCGGCGGCAGAGTGCGGCGGCGGAGCGGCGGCGCGAGCGCGGCGGGGCGGCGGGGCCACGGCGAGGAGAAGGCAGCGGAGCACGGGCGCGGTGGAGGCGGCAGGCGCGGGGCGCGGGGCCCGACGGCGGCGCGGGAGGAGGCGTCCGGTCGCGGAGAGGAAATTGTCTAGGGTTTGATATGTGATTCGTTTTCGGGGGAGATGCAAATAAATAGGTAGAGGGAGCTAGGAGACTCCAAATGAGGTGCGGTTTTCGCCCACACGATCGTGATCGAACGACCTAGAATATGGAAGAGAGTTTGGTGGGTTTTGGGCTGGTTTTAGAGGGGGTTTTGCTGGACAATCAAATGGACTTTGCGGATGCCCGGTTAACCGTTGGAGTACCAAACGACCTCCAAATGGAACGAAACTTGACCGGTGGTCTCCGGGTGGTATTTTAAGGCCACTTGACAAGCCTCGGTCCATTCCGAGAAAGTTTGACACCCGCACACGAAAGTGAACAAGAGGGATGCGCCGGAGGAGATAGGAGCGCCGGATTGCAAAACGGACAACGGGGAAAATGCTCGGATGCATGAGATGAACACGTATGCAAATGCAATGCACATGATGACATGATATGAAAATGCATGACATGAAAAAATGCAAAATGACAGACAAAACCCGACCACGGAGGGAATATCATAACACATAGCTGAAAATGGCAAGAGTCGGAGTTACAAATATGGCAAGTTACATGCGGGGTGTTACAACACTCCACCACTACGAGAGGATCTCGTCCCGAGATCTAGGACTGAAAGAACTCCGGATATTCGGAACGGAGATGGTCCTCGCGTTCCCAGGTGGCTTCCTGGTCGGAATGGTGCGACCACTTCACTTTCAGGAATTTGATTGACTTGTTGCGAGTCTTGCGCTCAGTTTCTTCAAGAATAGCAACGGGGTGCTCATGATAAGACAAATCTTCTTGGAGGTCAATCTCTTCGAAGTTGATAGAGCGCTCAGGCGTCTTGAAGCACTTGCGGAGCTGTGACATGTGGAACACATCGTGCACGTTCGCAAAGTTGGAAGGAAGCTCAAGTTGATAGGCGAGGTCGCCTCTTTTGCCAATGATCTTGAAAGGACCCACGTATCTAGGGGCAAGCTTCCCTTTGATACCGAAGCGACGAGTGCCTTTCATTGGAGAGACGCGGAGGTAGACATGGTCTCCGATCTCGAAAGCCAAATCACGATGCTTACTATCATAGTAACTCTTCTGGCGCGATTGCGCGGCTTTGAGATTATCACGGATGACTTTACACATTTCTTCAGCTTCAGTGATTAAGTCATTGCCAAGAAGTTGGCGTTCACCAGTCTCTGACCAATTGAGAGGAGTACGACACTTTCTGCCATAGAGAATCTCGAACGGGGCCTTGCCCGAACTCGCTTGGAAGCTGTTGTTGTAGGAGAATTCAGCATATGGAAGACAATCTTCCCATTTCATGCCAAAGGAAATGACACAAGCCCTGAGCATATCTTCAAGAATTTGATTGACTCGCTCGACTTGGCCACTAGTTTGAGGGTGGAAAGCTGTGCTGAAGCGAATGTTTGTGCCCATGGCCTTCTGGAAGGAGTCCCAGAACTTAGAGGTAAAGATGCTTCCACGATTAGAAAAAATCAATTGTGGAATGCCGTGCAAGGAGACAATTCTGGAGGTGTAAAGCTCTGCCAGCTGAGCTGCTGTGATGGATTCTTTGATTGGGAGGAAATGAGCCACTTTAGAGAGCTTGTCGATGACAACGAAGATAGCATCATTTCCGCGCTTGGACTTTGGAAAACCAGTCACGAAGTCCATTTCGATATGATCAAATTTCCACTCTGGGATAGCAAGAGGTTGGAGGAGACTAGCTGGTCGTTGGTGTTCTGCTTTCACTCTTCGGCAGACATCACATTCATTCACGAATTGAGAAATTTCTCGCTTCATTCGAGTCCACCAATACGACTGCTTGAGGTCATGATACATCTTCGTACTTCCAGGATGAATGGATAGGAGAGAATTGTGTGCCTCGTTCATAATGACATTCCTTAGATCACCTTTAGGAACCACAATCCGGTCCTCGAAGAATAAAGTGTCTCTGTCATCAATGCGATAGCACTTGTATTTGGAAAGACCCTTGTCGATACCATGTTTCACCTTCACCATGGCATCAAGGAGTTGTGCCTCACGAATTTGATCTTCCAAAGTAGGAGATACTATGAGGTTGGCAAGAAAGCCTTGAGGAACAACTTGGAGATTCAGCTTTCGGAAATCTTCACAAAGATCCGGTTGGAAAGGTGTCGTGGAATTGTCACGGCAGATGTCCTCGAGCTAGGACTTAGTCGTAGAGCCATCGCAACCAGGAAGCTTGAAGGGGTTAATGTGGGACAAGGGACACGAGGGTTTATACTGGTTCGGCCCCTTACGGTGAAGGTAAAAGCCTACGTCCAGTTGAGGTGGTATTGATTAGGGTTACGATCACCAGGAAGCTAAAACTGCTATGCCCGGCTCTCAATGAGATTGCTCTTCTCCCTAAACCGTTGCCGGGTCGTCCCTTTATATAGGGAGGCTGACGCCCAGCAGCCCTCAGAGTCCCGGCCGGCTCATAAGAGCGTCCGGCTCGGACTCTTAATCATACTTGCCTTGTACTACAAGTTCTACCATAATAACGATTGTAACTACGGGCCTTAAGCCATACCCGGGTCTTAAGCCCATCTCTGGCCCACCGTCTTCAAGCTTGGCTCCGGGCTTCTGGTAATGACCATTAGAGTAACCTGGCCCCTCCTGGCGGGTGACTATAAGGTCTATATCCTCAACATTAGGCCCCAGATTGATTTGAGCCGGCTCATGTCAATCTTCAACTCTTTCGTCAGAAAAAGTCTCCGGCTTACCTTTCATGTGAGGCCATAACCCGGCGTGACGTCATCCTCTGGACTTCGGATAATCCGCCGTGACGTCATCTTCCATTAAGCCCGTTTTTTACTCCACCGGATCCGCAACGGATCTTTGCTTTACTGTCATTCCGAAAATCGAGGCGTCGTGGGGGGAGATAACCACGCCGTGGTCTCCTTGAATCTCGCGCCCACTTATGAACCTGCCTTATAAATAGGCCGGCCCGACGGGCTCTCAGCCATTTCCTCTCCATCTTCTTCCTCGTGCCATCGCTCCTCTGCCCGAGCTCTGCTACTGCCGCCGCCGTCGTCTCGCCTCCGGTCTTCGTCAACCTTGGCCGCTGCATCACCCTGATTCGGACCAGATAAACAACGGCGATCTCTGCTCTTCTCCAGCTCCGGTAAGTTCTCACTACCCCGTAGAGTAGATCTGCAGTAGGGTTCAAATAGTTCGTCCGTGTTCTTCGCCATTGTCCGCAAGCTTCGGTAGTTCTCATAGTTACTGCCTTTATTGATCTTTAGCCTTGTATAGAACGAGTGCAGCAGTTGTCTAGGACTCATTTCAAATGCCCGTAGACCTCTTTCTACTGCATAAAGGCTTCGTTCGAGCCCAAGAACATCCACTCGTCTGTTTCTAGGTCTACAAAATTTTCATTTCACCCGACCATTTTGATCCAAAAAAGTTACTGCAATATGTGAAACCTGTTTTACCACACTTAGTGAAAACTGCAACCATTGAATCTTGGCGGCTTATAATTCCGGTTTAAAGAAACCACGCGCCGTAGAATCTTCCGACTTAAAGAAAACCATGCGTCGTAGAATCCTCCGGCTTAGCTGAGTATATATCATTAGTCCCCTTCATAAGCCGCCGCCTTAGTTTTGAACTGTAGATCTTCGGCTTATAATTAACCCGGACATTTTTCCTTTTTGTCATAGACCGCCAACTTTCACCATGCCTCCCAAGGCTCCCATCACTTGCAACTGGATGAGGTCCAACGTCACCAACGAGACCCTAGCCAATTTTGTTAAGTCCGGATATCTGCTTAACAAGAAAATCATGTCCTACCGTGCCCCTGACCCGTCAGAAGAGATACCTCATCCAAAGGACGGGGAGGTAGTGATTTTCGCAGATCATATGGGCCGGGGCTTCGCACCGCCCGGCTCAAAGTTTTTTAGGGACGTGCTCAACTTCTTCGACTTGCGGCCTCAAGATATAGGACCCAACTCCGTATCCAACATCTGCAATTTTCAAGTCTTCTGCGAGGTTTACCTTGGAGAAGAACCTAGTCTGCTGCTCTTCAGAGAGCTTTTTTACTTGAACCGCCAGAATGAGTGCGCCAACGGGCCAAGTCTGGAGTTAGGTGGCATTTCCATCCAGCGGCGTAGGGACTGTCTTTTCCCCTACGCAGAGCCGCCGAGCCACCCCAAGGACTGGAACATGACTTGGTTCTACTGCCAAGATACGTCCCCGGCTGATGAAAGCCCGCTGCCCGGCTTTCGCCCAACACGTCTGGAGCCGACTCACCCGCTGTCGGACAAGCTGACTCAAGCGGAGCGCCAGCCCCTGCTTCCTACTATCAACAAAATCAAGGCCCTCCTGGGCAACGGTCTGAACGGAATCGACCTGGTCCGGGTCTGGATCTCATGGCGGGTGATCCCATTGAGCCGCCGCCCCGGCTTAATGTGTGAGTACACCGGGCGAAAGGATGACCCTCAGAGGCACAGCCGCAATGATCTTCCAGAAGACGTTGCAGAGGAGGAGACCAAGGCTCTTTTAAACGAGAGTCTGGCAGATTGCGGAAGGACCGGGTTAGCCCCTTTCTGCAAGACCAATCCAGCCCCAGCGGTAAACCGCTGACTTTAACTTTTTATCTTCGTCTGCATATAACCTTCATCTGAACCGTTTTAAGAATTCATCATTGTATTTTTCAGGCTGATGATAAGTTCTGGCGGGTCAAATATGACCATGAGGCGGCCAAGAAAGCCAGGAAGGCGAAGAAAGCCGCCAAGAAAGCTGCCCCTCGCAAAAAAGGAAACAGGCCTACCGCTTCGGAGCTGATGCAATTAAGTGACAGCTCCGAGTCAGAGGTAACCCCTAAACCTTTAAATTCTTGCTGTATCTGTTGTCTGTTGCTGTCCGCCTTATCAACACTTGCTTACTGACAGGATGACACCGGCGCCAGTAACCCGGTAGTTGAAGAGGTAATGTCACTTTCCTCCGACTCGGAGCCCTTGCCACAGCTGAAAGTCCGAAGGGTAACCCGGAAAGTAAGCTTTTCACATCCTTTAGCTTACCAAGACCCTCAATTTATTTTGAAGCGACAGGTTCACGAAAGCCGGCGTCACACCCGGACCAACAAGGACACCGATCTCTCCGCCGGGTTACCCGACGCCACAAGGAAGCGTCGAACTGAGGTTTTTTCTCACTTGTACCCTTTTCATCCGTTGGCGGGTGTTATCCGTCAGCCACTCAATTCTTCTGACTCCAATTATCAGGAGACCTCCCCTTCTTCGGGCGATTCAATGCAGTCGAGTCTTCCGACTTTCAAGACCGCGCCCGGGTAATGACAACCATCTTACATTATATTTGTCTGTACTTATTCTTTGTGTGCTTAACACTTCTGTCCTTTCAGTGCCCAGGCAAAGCTCACCAAAAGAGCAAAGAAGACCAGATCAGCCGGAGTGCCGGATTTGCCTGAACCGGAGGTGACGGCTCAAGAACCGCCAGCTGCCTCCGCCCCCGAAGCCACCACTCCAATGGACACGGCACCTGAAGCCACTGCCCCAACTACCAAGGCAACAACCGAAGCTTCGGTTAACCCGGAGGCCTTCGGCTCAGCTCCACCAGCAGACGACCCGGACGTGGTAATCACCCGGACGGAGTTTGTTGAGCCGGGGAGACCGACCGTGTTGGCCAAGTGCACCGCCAAGGGGGAGTTGCTGCAGCCCCACCGGGTGAATCTGGACCTCTCCAACTACGCCAACCTGAGCATTGGAGAGCTCGTCTCTGGCTACATCAGCCAAGTACAGAAGAGCCGGGACGCCGAGGTCGCCATGGTAAACCAGATCCAGCAAAAATCTGAGGTATCCTTCTGCTATCTTCTTAATTACTGCATAGTTACCTTTGCCATGCTAGCCCCCAAGTCGACGACTTATGATTTGAATATGTTGTAGACTTAGGTTCCGGCTTACTCCATTGAGCCGGCAGTATGCAGATAGATACGTTCAATATGCATTAGCCCCCAAGTGCCAAGTGTCTTTGCTTGGAAAGTGCTTGGGACTTATATAGTAACTGCTCATGTCATAACCCGGAAATTTATACAGGCTGTTGGCAAGAAACTAGAGGCGGACCTTGCGGATCTCAAGAGCCGGCTGAAGACGCAGGAGATGGAGACCCGGAAGGCAAACGCCAAGTTTGTATCTAGCATCACCGCTCAAGAGAAACTGAAGACAGAATTTGATGCTGAGCGGAAAGCCTGGGTTGAAGAGAAGGCCGCACTGGTGACCCGGGCGGAGCAGGCGGAGAAGGCTCTCTCTGAGAAGACCGCCGAGCTCTCCGGCCTAAAGCGCCAGGTTTCCCAAATGGTGGCCGCCATCTTCGGTAAGTCGCCTCACCGGCTTTCATTAATGTTAGAATGTTTATATCTCATGATTCATCCTTGTCGCCGACTTACTTGATTCTGTTAAACAGGTCCCAGAAGTGCCAACCTCAACCAGAGCATGGTCACCAAGCTAAAGGCCGTGTATACCCTGGTGGAGCAGCTCTACACCGGGTCACAGCGTGCCTTAGCTGTGGTGGCCCTATCCAACGAGGTGCCGACTCACCTGGCAGAAGTCCTGCGCCGGCTCGCCGTTCTGCCTCAGCGGATCCAAGAGCTGCGACGGGCTTCTGCGAGAGCCGGAGCGATCGCCGCGCTGAGCCGGGCCAAGGCATTCCTGCCGGAGTTAGACCGGGCGGACATCGCCCTTGGCTATCCAAGCCTGAAGGAAGACGGCTCAACTTTCGATCAGAAGGACTTCGCGGCGTGCGTGAACGCTGTACGCCCGGTGGCCACCCTCATCGGGAATGACACAGATCTGACCAAGTACCAGCCGGGTTATGATGCGGAGAATCAGAGGATTCCAACCCCTCGCTATGAAGCCCTCAACCTGATCCCGCCGGCTCGTCAGCACACCTTCGCCCCGGAGATTGACCCGGCCGGGTTAATTGACGAGGAAGCCCAGTTCGAGGCTCTCAGCGACATCGACTGGAAGTCATCAACCTTCCAGGTCTTGGGATCAGCCGGAGGAGAGGACAAGAACGAGCCGGAGACTTCCACTCAGCGGGCATCGTAACTCGGCTGTCGGTTTACCAAACAATGCTCCACCCTTGTTAGATTCGATGAGTGTTGTAATAAAGTAGGTGCAACAGTCTATCTCTGCCGTGCCATCGTGCACATATTGAATGCCAAGGTCTTTTGAAGTTGTCTCTTTGATGTCTCTCCGGGTCATAATCATCCCTTTGTTTTTCTCAACCTCAAAGAGGTGCCTTTAAGTATCCTGGATATAAAGGAAAATCACAAGTCTCGAGGCGGCTTACCGCCCTGAGAATCAGGTGTTTCGGATAGATAACCCGGAATATGAATAAAAAAAGACTGGTCCTCAGTTATATCCTTAACACAGTCGTAATAACACCCTTAGCGGCCTGTAAGCATACTTCCGGTTTAGATAACCCGGGTAACAAGGTTGGTAAGGTAACTCCGAGTTACCTGTCTTAATGACACCCATGGTGTTCAACTAACACTGTAAACCAAAGTTAAGCCGGCAAAGTGAGACCCGGCCGTACACACCTTGACATAATCAGAATAAACTTGTGATAGAACATAAGAACTTAGGGGCTTTCAGTTCGAATATGACCAGAAACCCGGCCCAAAGGGGTTAAGCTAAGATTCGGATACGATCACATAGCCCCCAGTGGGTGTGGCGATGCCAATCAAGAGGGTACCGACAGCTATGTTCTCTTTGGTTCGAATACGACCCATGTTTGAATAGGAAGCCCCCAAGTGTTTTCAAGAATTGTTTAACGACGCTGATTTGAATACGATCCACGTCGGTTCTCAGAGGGGTTAAACTATGATTCAAATATGACCAAAGGTAACTTCCCAATGAGCTCGGCACCTTGCCAATCAAATGGGTATCGACAGCTATGTTCTCTTTGGTTCGAATACGACCCATGTTTGAACAGGAAGCCCCCAAGTGACCTTACTGTTTATGGCTAGATTCGAATACGATCATAAGCCGGATCCTCCTTTAAGTCATCATGTAATCTTGTAATAAAAACAACACGTGCATATTTGGAGGAGAAAAAAGGACAGAGGTCCTGCTTTATTGCTTATCATAATATATATATGGCTAAGAGAAATATGTACACCACGAGAGCCGGTGGCTCAGGTGTAGTAAGGCCGAAGCTGAGCTATGTTCCACGGCCGACGGGTCTCCTCCTCCGACTTACATGAATCTTTGTGCTCCCGAATGTCAATGAGGTAATATGACCCGTTGTGCAAGTTCTTGCTGACCACAAAGGGCCCTTCCCAAGGCGGGGATAACTTATGTGCATCTGTTTGATCCTGGATGAGTCGGAGCACAAGGTCGCCTTCCTGGAAGACCCGGGATTTGACCCGGCGGCTATCATAACGGCGCAGATCCTGTTGGTAAATCGCTGAACGGGCTACTGCCACATCACGCTGTTCGTCCAACAAGTCAAGAGCATCTTGGCGCACCTGTTCATTATCCGTCTCAACATAAGCCGCCACGCGAGGTGAGTCGTGACGGATGTCACTGGGAGGACCGCTTCTGCTCCATAAACCATGAAGAAAGGCGTGAAGCCTGTAGACCTGTTAGGAGTACTGTTGATGCTCCATAAGACGGAGGGCAACTCCTCCACCCAACAACCCGGCGTCCGTTGCAAAGGGACCAAAAGCCGGGGCTTGATGCCCTTCAGAATCTCCTGGTTAGCTCTCTCAGCTTGACCATTGGATTGAGGATGAGCCACTGAGGAAACATCAAGTCGGATATGCTCTCGTTGACAAAACTCTTCCATGGCGCCTTTGGAGAGATTGGTGCCATTGTAAGTTATGATACTGTGCGGAAAACCAAAGCGGAAAATCACCTTTTTCATAAATTGAACCGCCGTGGCTGCATCGCACTTGCTAACTGGCTCAGCTTCCACCCACTTTGTGAACTTATCAACCGCCACCAAGAGGTGGGTCTTCTTATCCTTGGACCTTTTAAAAGGCCCAACCATATCAAGCCCCCAGACCGCAAAGGGCGAAGTGATTGGGATCATCCTCAGCTCCTGAGCCGGCACATGAGCCCGTCGTGCGAACCTCTGGCAACCATCACATTTACTGACCAAGTCCTCTGCATCAGCATGAGCCGTCAACCAATAAAAACCATGACGAAAAGCCTTGGCCACAAGGGACTTTGAGCCGGCGTGATGGCCACAATCCCCTTCATGGATCTCACGCAAGATCTCTTGACCTTCCTCAGGGGAGACACAACGCTGAAATGCTCCGGTAACACTGCGATGATGCAACTCGCCATCAATAACAATCATTGACTTGGCCCGCCGGGTTATTTGCCTGGCCAAAGTTTCATCCTCAGGCAACTCACCCCGGGTCATGTAAGCCAGATATGGCATTGTCCAGTCTGGTATAATATGGAGAGCCGCCACCAGTCGTGCCTCCGGGTCAGGGACAGCCAAGTCTTCCTCCGTAGGCAACTTAACCAAAGGGCTATACAGGACATCCAGGAAAGTGTTAGGCGGCACCGGCTTTCGCTGAGAGCCTAGCCGGCTTACGGCATCAGCCGCCTCGTTCTTCCCGCGATCAATGTGTTCTACTTGGTAGCCCTGAAAGTGCCCAGCAATGGCATCAACTTCGCGGCGATAAGCCGCCATTAGAGGGTCCTTAGAGTCCCACTTGCCTGATACTTGTTGAGCCACCAAGTCTGAATCACCGAAGCATCGTACCCGGCTCAAACTCATTTCCTTAGCAATCCGAAGACCGTGGAGCAAGGCCTCGTACTCAGCCGCATTGTTAGTGCAAGGAAACATCAACTGCAGCACGTAATGGAACTTGTCACCCTTAGGGGAAGCCAGTACAACGCCAGCCCCCGAGCCTTCCAACTGCTTGGACCCATCGAAGTGAATAGTCCAATATGTGTTATCCGGCTTTTGCTTAGGCACTTGTGACTCTGTCCAATCATTGATGAAATCTACCAGGGCCTGAGATTTAACAACAGTGCGTGGCACATATTTGAGACCATGAGGTCCAAGTTCTATAGCCCACTTAGAAATTCTCCCTGTGGCCTCTCTGTTTTGGATGATGTCACCAAGGGGGGCAGAACTGACCACAGTGATGGGATGACCCTGAAAATAATGCTTAAGTTTCCGGCTCGCCATGAACACGCCATATGTCGTGGAATTGTCACGGCAGATGTCCTCGGGTTAGGACTTAGTCGTGGAGCCATCGCAATTGGGAAGCTTGAAGGGGTTAAGTGGGACAAGGAACACGAGGGTTTATACTGGTTCGGCCCCTTACGGTGAAGGTAAAAGCCTACGTCCAGTTGAGGTGGTATTAATCAGGGTTTCGATAACCAGGGAGCTAAACAGCTATGCCCGGCTCTCGATCCGATTGTTGTCGCCCCTAAACCGCTGCCGGGTCGTCCCTTTCTATAGGGAGGTTGGCACCCAGCGGCCCTTAGAGTCCCGGCCGGCTCATAAGAGTGTCCGGCTCGGACTCTAAACAATACTTGCCTTACACTACAAGTCTACTATAACAATGATGATAACTATGGGCAATAAGCCATCGCCGGGTCTCAGCCCATCTCTGGCCCATTATCTTGAAACTTAGCTCCGGGCTTCTGGCAATGACCCTTAGTGTAACCCGGCCCTCCTGGCGGGTGACTCCCAGGTCTATATCCTCAACATTAGGCCCCAGATTGACTTGAGCCGGCTCGTGTCAATCTTCAACTCTGCCGACAGAAAAATCTCCGGCTTACCGTTCGTGTGAAGGCCATAACCCGGAGTGACGTCATTCTCCGGACTCCGGATAATCCGCCGTGACGTCATCCTCCATTAAGTCCTTTTTTACTCCGCGAGATCCGCAACGGATCTCTGCTTTTACTGTCTTTGCGAAAATCGAGGCGCCGTGAGGGGGAGATAACCACGCCGTGGTCTCCTTGAATCTCGCGCCCACTTATGACTTACCTTATAAATAGGCCGGCCCGGCACTCTCTTCTCACACTCTCCTTCTTCTTCCTCGCGCTGTCGTTCCTCTGCCCGAGCTTCTGCCGCCGCCGCCACCGTCGCGCCCCTGATCTTCATCGACCCGGCCGCTGCATCACCCTGACCCGGACCAGATAACGGCGGCGACCTTCGCTCTTCCTCAACTCCGGTGAGTCTTCTCTGCCTTGCTAGAACAGATCTGTGGTAGGGTTCCTCCCGTTCTTCGTGTTCGTCACCTTTGCCCAGAAACTCGGCAGTCCTCATCACCACTGTAGTCGGTTGATCTTTATCCTTGCGTAAAACCACTGCGGTAGACGTTCGGAACTCATTTCATCTGCAAGAAATCCTCTTTTTACTGCATAAGAACTGTGTTCAACCTCAAGAACTTCTCCTGCCTCTGTTTTTTAGGTCTAGAAAATTTTCTCTGCTCCGACTATTTTGATCCAAAAAAAGTTACGGTAGTATGTGAAACCTGTTTACCACACTTAGTAAAAACGCAACCATTGAATCTCGGCGGCTTACATGTCCGGTTTAAAGAGAACCATGCTCTGTAAAATCCTCCGACTTAACTGCAGTAAGCCGTAGATGACCAACTTAACCTGAAAGCCCCGACAGCTTAGATAACCCACCATATCAATATATATCATTTGTCCCCTTCATAAGCCGTCACTGTAGTTTGAATGATAATCCCCGGCTTATAATTAACCCGGACACTTTTCTCTTCCTCATAGACCACCAACCGTCACCATGCCTCCCAAGGCTCCCATCACTTGCAACTAGATGAAATCCAACGTCACCGAAGAGACCCTGGCCAACTTTGTTAAGTCCGGATATCTGCCCAAGAAGGAAGTGATGTCCTACCGTGCCCCTGACCCGTCCGAAGAAAGACCTCAGCCGAGGGACGGGGAGGTAGTGATCTTTGCAGACCATATGAGCCGGGGCTTCGCACCGCCCGGCTCAAAATTCTTCCGGGACGTGCTCAACTTCTTTGACCTTCGGCCTCAGGATATAGGACCCAATTCCATATCCAACATCTGCAACTTCCAAGTTTTTTGTGAAGTATATCTTGGAGAAGAGCCGAGTCTGCTGCTCTTCAGAGAGCTGTTTTATTTGAACCGCCAAACTGAGTGCGCAAACGGTCCAAGTCTAGAGTTAGGCGGCATCTCCATCCAACAGCGCAGGGACTGTCTATTTCCTTACGCAGAACCGCCAAGTCACCCCAAGGACTGGAACATGACTTGGTTCTACTGCCAAGACACGTCCCTGGCTGATGAGAGCCTGCTGCCCGGCTTTCGCCCAACGCGCCTGGAGCCGACTCATCTGCTATCCGACAAGCTGACTGCCGCGGAACGCCAGCCTCTGCTTCCAACGATCAATAAGATCAAGGCCCTGCTAGGCAACGGTCTGAACGGAATAGACCTGGTCCGGGTCTGGATCTCATGGCGGGTGATCCCATTGAGCCGCCGCCCCGGCTTAATGTGTGAGTACACCGGGCGAAAGGATGACTCGCAGAGGCACAGTCGCAACGACCTTCCAGAAGACGTTGCCGAAGAAGAGACCAAGGCTCTATTAAACGAGAGCCTGGCAGACTGTGGAAGAACCGGGCTAGCCCCGTTCTGCAAGACCAATCCAGCCCCAGCGGTAAGCCGCTGACTTTAACCTTTCCATTTTTTTTTACCTGTCATCTTACTAAGAACTCATTACTGTATTTCTCAGGCTGCTGATAAATTCTGGCGGGTCAAGTATGACCATGAGGCGGCCAAGAAGGCCAGGAAGGCGAAGAAAGCCGCCAAGAGAGCCGCCCCTCGCAAAAAGGGAAACAGACCCACTGCTTCGGAGCTGCTGCAATTAAGCGATAGCTCCGAGTCAGAGGTAACCCTTAAACCTTTAAACTCTTGCCATATTTATTGTTTGCTGCTGTCCACTTTACCATCATTTTACTTATTGACAGGATGACACCGGCGCCAGTAACCCGGTGATTGAAGAGGTAACATTACTCCCCTCCTACTCGGAGCCTTTGCCACAGCCGAAAGTCCGAAGGGTAACCCGGAAAGTAAGCTTTTCTCATCCATTAGCTCATCAAGACCCTCAATTTCTTTTGAAGCAGCAGGTTCACGAAAGCCGGCGTCTCACCCGGGCCTGCAAGGACACCGACCTCTCCGCTGGGTTACCCGACGCGACAAGGAAACGCCGCACCGAGGTCTTTTCTCACTTGTACCCTTTTCATCCGTTGGCGGGTGTTATCCGTCAACCGCTATATTCTTCTGACTCCAATTACCAGGAGACCTCCCCTTCTTCTGGTGACTCCATGCAGTCAAGTCTGCCGGCCTTCAAAACTCCACCCGAGTAATAACAATCACCTTACATTACCTGTCTGTATTTACTCTTTGTATGCCTAACACTTCTGTCTTTTCAGTGCCCAGGCAAAGCTCACCAAAAGAGCAAAGAAGACCAGGTCAGCCGGAGTGCCGGACTTGCCTTAGCTGGAGACGACGGCTCAAGATCCGCCAGCCGCCTCCGAGGCCACCATTCCCATGGATATGGCGCCTGAAGCCCCTGCCCCGACCACCAAGACAACGACCGAAGCGTCAGCTAATCCGGAGGCCTCCGGCTCAACCCCACCGGTTAACGACCCGGACGTGGTAATTACCCGGACGGAGTATGTTGAGCCGGGGAGGCCGACCGCACTGGCCCAATGCTCCGCGAAGGGGGAGCTGCTGCGACCCCACCGGGCGAATCTGGATCTCTCGGGCTACCCCGATTTGAGCATTGGAGAGCTCGTTTCTGGCTACATCAGCCAGGTTCACAAGAGCCGGGACGCGGAGATCGCCATGGTCAATCAGATCCAACAAAAGTCTGAGGTAACCTTCTGCTGTCTTCTTATTTTCCGCATAGTGATCCTTGTCATGCTAGCCCCCAAGTCTATAACTTATACTTGGCATATGTTGTAGACTTAGAGTCCGGCTTACTTAATTGAACCGGCAGTACATAGATAGACACGTTCAATATGCATTAGCCCCCAAGTGCCAAGTGTCTTTGCTTGGAAAGTGCTTGGGACTTATATAATGACTGTTTAATAACCCGGAAATATATACAGGCTACTGGCAAGAAATTTGAGTCGGACCTTGCGGGTCTCAAGAGCCGGTTAAAAACTCAAGAGATGGAGACCCGGAAGGCGAATGCCAAGTTTGTCTCCAGCATCGCCGCTCAGGAGAAATTGAAGACTGAATTCGACGCTGAGCAGAAGGCCTGGGCTGAGGAGAAAGCCGCACTGGTGACCCGGGCAGAACAGGCGGAGAAGGCCCTCACTGAGAAGACCGCTGAGCTCTCCGGTCTAAAGCACCAGGTTTCCCAAATGGTGGCTGCTATCTTCGGTAAGTCGCCTCACCGGCTTTCATCAAGTCTGCACATGTTACGATTCACCCTTGTCACCGGCTTACCTGACCTTTATTAAACAGGTCCCAGGAGTGCCAACCTCAACCAGAGCGTGGTCACCAAGCTAAAGGCCGTGTACACCCTGGTGGAACAACTCTACACCGGGTCACAGCGCGCCTTAGCTGTGGTGGCCCTATCCAATGAGGTGCCAACCCATCTGGCTGAAGTCCTGCGCCGGCTCGCAGTTTTGCCACAGCGAATCCAAGAGCTACGTCGAGCCTCCGCAAGATCCGGAGCAATTGCCGCGCTGAGCCGGGCCAAAGCCTTCTTGCCGGAGCTAGACCCGGCAGACATCGCCCTGGGTTACCCCAGCCTGAAGGAAGACGGCTCCACCTTCGACCAGAAGGATTTCGCGGCATGCGTGAAGGCTGTACGCCCGGTGGCCACCATCATCGGGAACGACACCGACTTAACCAAGTATCAGCCGGGGTACAACGCGGAGAATCAGAGGATTCCAACCCCTCGCTATGAAGCTCTTAGTCTGATTCCTCCGGCTCGCCAACACGCCTACGCCCCCGAGATTGACCCGGCCGGGTTAATTGACGAAGAAGCTCAGTTCGAAGCTCTCAGCGGCATCAACTGGAAATCGTCGACCTTCGAAGCCTTGGGATCAGCCG
Source organism: Aegilops tauschii subsp. strangulata (assembly GCF_002575655.3). Classification (NCBI taxonomy): domain Eukaryota; kingdom Viridiplantae; phylum Streptophyta; class Magnoliopsida; order Poales; family Poaceae; genus Aegilops; species Aegilops tauschii. Next base: position 77,041,417 of record NC_053041.3, read on the forward strand.
GAGCAGAAGATGAGCCGGGGACTTCGACTCAGCAGGCGTCATAAACCGGCTAGCGGCTCACCAAACAACGCTCCACCCTTGAAACTTTGAAAGATTTTTGTAATAGAATAAGTGCAACAATTTATCTCTGCCGTGCCATCGTGCACGTAATGAATGCTGAAATCCTTTGAAGTCATTCTTTTGATGCTCCTCCGGGTCATAATTATCCTTCGTGCTTCTCAACCTTTAAAAAAGTACCTTCAAGCATCTGCATAGAAAGGTAAATCACAAGTCTCAAGACGGCTTACCACCCTCCGGATTAAATGACCCGGGTAGCATGGTTGGTATCTTAACTCTAATGGACTTGTCTTGATGACATCCAGGATGTTCAATTAACAAGATAACTCCAAAATTAAGGGGCTTCCAGTTCGAATACGACCAGAGACCTGGCCCGAAAGGGGTTTAAGCCAAGATTCGGATACGATCATATAGCCCCCAATGGGTGTGGCGATGCCAATCAAGAGGGTACCGACAGCTATGTTCTCTTGGGTTCGAATACGACCCATGTTTGAACAGGAAGCCCCCAAGTGATTCTGAAAATTGTTTAACGACGCTGATTCGAATACGATCCACGTCGGTTCTCAGAGGGGTTACACTATGATTCAAATATGACCAAAGGCAACCTCCCAATGAGCTCGGCACTTTGCCAATCAAATGGGTATCGACAGCTATGTTCTCTTTGGTTCGAATACAACCCATGTTTGAACAGGAAGCCCCCAAGTGATCTTACTGCTTACGGCTAGACTCAAATGCGATCATAAGCCGGATCCTCCTTTCAAATTAGTATGACACGTATATTTGGAGGAGAAAAAAGGACAGAGGTCCTGCTTTATTGCTTATCATAATATATATATGTCTGAGATAAATATGTACACCACAAGAGCCGGTAGCTCAAGTGTAATAAGGCCGAAGCTGAGCGATATTCCACGGCCGACGGGTCTCCTCCTCAGATTTACGCGAATCTTTACGCTCCCGAACATCAATGAGGTAATATGACCCGTTGTGCAAGTTCTTACTGACCACAAAGGGCCCTTCCCAAGGTGGGGATAATTTGTGTGCATCTGTTTGATCCTGGATGAGCCGGAGCACAAGGTCGCCTTCCTGGAAGACCCGGGTTTTGACCCGGCGGCTATGATAACGGCGCAGGTCTTGTTGGTAAATCGCTGAACGGGCTGCTGCCACATCACGCTGTTCATCCAACAAGTCCAGAGCAACTTGGCGCGCCTGTTCATTGTCCGTCTCAACATAAGCCGCCACACGAGGTGAATCATGACGGATGTCGCTAGGGAGGACCGCTTCTGCCCCATAAACCATGAAGAAAGGCGTGAAGCCAGTAGACCTGTTAGGAGTAGTGTTGATGCTCCATAAGACGGAGGGCAACTCCTCCACCCAACAACCCGGCGTCCGTTGCAAAGGGACCAAAAGCCAGGGTTTGATGCCCTTCAGAATCTCCTGGTTAGCTCTCTCAGCTTGACCATTGGACTGGGGATGAGCCACTGAAGAAACATCAAGCCGGATACGCTCTCGTTGACAAAACTCCTCCATAGCGCCTTTGGACAGATTAGTGCCATTGTCTGTTATGATGCTGTGCGGAAAGCCGAAGCGGAAGATCACCTTTTTCATAAATTGAACCGCCGTGGCTGCATCACACTTGCTAACTGGCTCAGCTTCCACCCACTTCGTGAATTTGTCCACTGCCACCAAGAGGTGGGTCTTCTTATCCTTGGACCGTTTAAAAGGCCCGACCATATCAAGCCCCCAGACCGCAAAGGGCCAAGTGATCGGGATCATCCTCAATTCCTGAGCCGGCACATGAGCCCGTCGGGAGAACCTCTGACAACCATCACACTTACTGACCAAGTCCTCCGCATCAGCGTGAGCCGTCAACCAATAAAAACCATGACGGAATGCCTTGGCCACAAGGGATTTTGAGCCGGCATGATGGCCGCAATCCCCTTCATGGATCTCGCGCAAGATCTCTTGACCTTCCTCAGGGGAAATACAACGCTGAAATACCCCTGAAACACTGCGATGATGCAACTCGCCGTTGATAACAATCATTGACTTGGCCCGCCGGATTATTTGCCTTGCCAAAGTTTCATCCTCAGGCAACTGTCCCCGGGTTATATAAACCAAGTACGGCATTGTCCAGTCTGGTATGACATGAAGAATCGCCACCAGTCGTGCCTCCGGGTCAGGGATAGCCAAGTCCTCCTCTGTAGGCAACTTAACCGAAGGGTTATATAGGACATCCAGGAAAGTGTTAGGCGGCACCGGCTTTCGCTGAGAGCCGAGCCGGCTTAAAGCATCAGCCGCCTCATTCTTCCTGCGGTCAATGTGCTCCACTTGATATCCCTGAAAGTGCCCAGCAATGGCATCAACCTCGCGGCGATAAGCCGCCATGAGGTGATCCTTAGAATCCCAAGTGCCTGATACTTGTTGAACCACCAAATCTGAGTCCCCAAAGCACCGTACCCGGCTTAAGCTCATCTCCTTAGCCACCCGAAGACCGTGGAGTAAGGCCTCGTATTCAGCCGCATTGTTCGTGCAAGGAAACATCAATTGTAGCACATACTGGAACTTGTCACCCCTAGGGGAAGCCAATACAACACCAGCCCCCGAGCCCTCCAGCTGCCTGGACCCATCAAAGTGAATAGTCCAATAGGTGTTATCCGGCTTCTGCTCAGGCACTTGCGACTCTGTCCAATCATTAATAAAATCCACCAAAGCCTGAGACTTAACAGCAGTGCGTGGCACATATTTGAGGCCATGAGGCCCAAGCTCAATAGCCCACTTAGCAATTCTCCCTGTAGCCTCTCGGTTCTGGATAATATCCCCAAGAGGGGCAGAACTGACCACAGTGATGGGATGACCCTGAAAATAATGCTTGAGTTTCCGGCTCACCATGAACACACCATATACAAGCTTCTGCCAGTGCGGGTATCGCTGCTTGGACTCAATAAGCACCTCACTGACATAATAAACCGGCCGCTGAACCGGATGCTCCTTACCCGTCTCCTTACGCTCCACCACCATAGCCACACTGACGGCTCGTGTGTTTGCCGCCACATACAGTAGCAAGGGCTCCTTATCAACCGGAGCAGCAAGGACGGGGGGCTCTGCCAGTTGCTTTTCAAATCCTCGAAGGCGGTATTAGCTGCATCATTCCAGACAAAGTTATCCGTTTTCTTCATCAACTGATATAAGGGCATAGCCTTCTCACCCAAGCGGCTTATGAACCGGCTTAAAGCAGCGATGCGACCTGCCAAACGCTGAACATCATTTATACATGCCGGCTTAGCTAGAGAAGTGATAGCTTTGATCTTCTCCGGGTTAGCTTCAATTCCTCTGTCAGAAACCAAGAAGCCCAATAGCTTGCCCGCAGGAACACCAACAACACATTTGGCCGGGTTAAGCATCATCTTGTAGACCCGGAGATTATCGAAGGTTTCCCTTAAGTCATCTATCAGGGTTTCCTCCTTGATGGACTTAACCACAATATCGTCCACGTAAGCGTGAACATTGCGCCCGATCTGTTTATGGAGACAATTCTGTACACAACGCTGGTAAGTCGCCTGCGCACACTTGAGCCCAAAGGGCATAGAGACATAGCAGAAGGCTCCAAAGGGAGTGATGAACGCCGTCTTCTCCTAGTCCTTAACTGCCATCTTAATCTGATGATACCCGGAATAGGCATCCAAGAAACTTAAGCATGCACAACCTGCCGTAGCATCAATGATCTGATCAATACGGGGGAGAGCAAAAGGATCAGCCGGACACGCCTTGTTCAAGTCCGTGTAGTCCACACACATCCGCCAGGTGCCGTTCTTCTTAAGTACAAGCACCGGGTTAGCCAACCACTCTGGGTGAAAAACCTCAACAATGAACCCGGCCGCCAAAAGTCGGGCCACTTCTTCACCAATAGCCTTCCGCCTCTCTTCGTTAAACCGTCGAAGGAACTGTCTGACCGGCTTAAATTTTGGATCAACATTGAGAGTGTGCTCAGCGAGTTCTCTAGGTACACCTGGCATGTCAGAAGGTTTCCATGCGAAGATGTCCCTATTCTCACGGATGAACTCGATGAGCGCGCCTTCCTATTTCGGGTCCAGATTTGCACTGATGCTGAACTTCTGAGACGAGTCACCTGGAACAAAATCAACAAGTTTAGTCTCATCAGCTGATTTAAACTTCATTGCTGGTTCATTCTCCGTGGTTGGCTTTTTCAGAGAGGTCATATCTGTTGGGTCAACATTGTCTTTATAAAATTTCAACTCTTCTGTGGCACAAACAGACTCTGCATAAGCCGCGTCACCTTCCTCACACTCCAGAGCCACTTTCCGGCTGCCGTGAACCGTAATGGTCCCGTTGTGACCCGGCATCTTGAGTTGTAAGTACACATAACACGGCCGTGCCATGAACTTGGCGTAAGCCGGCCGTCCAAATATGGCGTGGTAAGGACTTCTTATCTTGACCACCTCAAAGGTCAACTTCTCCACCCTGTAGTTGTTCTCATCACCGAAGGCCACTTCCAATTCGATCTTGCCGACTGGATAAGCCGATTTACCGGGTACCACACCATGGAAGATAGTATTTGACTGGCTGAGGTTCTTATCGACTAGCCCCATACGACGGAAAGTCTAATAATAGAGGATGTTGATGCTGCTGCCTCCATCCATGAGTACCTTTGTGAACTTATAGCCTCCCACTTGAGGAGCCACCACTAAGGCCAGGTGGCCCGGGTTATCCACCCGGGGAGGGTGATCCTCCCTACTCCACACTATGGGCTGCTCCGACCACCGTAAGTAGCGTGGAACCGCCGGCTCAACAACATTAACAGCCCTCTTGTGAAGCTTCTCGTCTCGTTTGCACAAACTAGTGGTGAACACGTGATACTGTCCACCGCTAAGCTGCTTTGGGTTGGTCTGATAGCCCCCCTGTTGCTGTTGATGATCCTGACCAGACTGTTGATTAAAGCCCCCTTGACCGTTCTGAGGACCGGAATTTGACCCGCCGCCCGGGCCATGAAAGCCGCCGGCGCCTGAGCCGCCACCCGGACCATTGTAGTTTTTAAAGGCCTTCATGATAGCACAATCCTTCCACAGATGAGTCACCGGCTTCTCTCTAGAACCGTGTCTCGGACAAGGTTCATTCAACAGCTGTTCCAGAGAAGGTCCTGACCCGCCGCCACGGGGAGGGGGCCTCCCCTTGCGTCGCTGGTTATTACCTTGAGAGTTGGTGTTGGCTACAAACTCTAGGCTGCCATCGGCCTTGCGCTTGCCTCCTCCTTGGTTCCCCGGGCTAAACTGAGGACCCTTGCCGTTGCCGTTCTTCTTTCCCTTCCCTGCCCTTTCATCATCTGAAGGGGGATCCTTGGTACCATCGGAATCGGCGTACTTGACAAGAGCTGCCATCAGTGTACCCATATCAGTACAGTCATGCTTAAGCCGCCCGAGTTTCATCTTTAGGGGCACAAAGCGACAGTTTTGTTCCAACATTAAGACTGCAGAGCCGGCATCCATCTTATCCGATGAATGTATGATCTCCTTGACCCGGCGAACCCAATGGGTCGTGGATTCACCCTCCTGCTGCTTACAGTTAGTCAGATCCACGATTGACATAGATTGCCTGCAGGTATCTTTGAAGTTTTGAATGAACCGGGCTTTCAGCTCAGCCCAAGACCCGATGGAGTTCGGCGGTAACCCTTTCAACCACGTGTGGGCAGTTCCATCTAACATCATGGTGAAATATTTGGCCATGGCCGCCTCGCTGACTTCCAGCAATTCCATAGCCATCTCATAACTCTCGATCCAGGCTGCCGGCTATAAGTCTGCTGTATAGTTAGGCACCTTCCTAGGTCCTTTGAAGTCCTTGGGTAGACGTTCATTACGGATAGCTGGCATCAAACACGGGACACCCCCGGTTCTAGTAGGGATACCCGCATCAACGGACATCGTCGGATAAGCCGGGGGGGTCTGGTAAGCCATCACTTGAGGCGCCTGCTCCGCCTCCTGGCGTGCTTGGTCTTCTACGTAGAAGGCTCCATTATGAGCCGGGCCATGACCAGGGGGCGGGTCATGGCGTCGGACATTACTTGAGCCGGTCGCCGAGACCATGTGCCGGCTGTAACTCGGGCTCTGCCCTGGACGAGGGGTTGAATGGATCCTATCCCGGCTGTAGGAGTACGCCTCTTGCTGCGCCAGCGCTGTCTGGAGGAGTTCTCTGACCCGGCGGGTCTCAATAGCGGTCGGAGAGTCGCCATCAACGGGCAGAGCCGCCAGCCGTGCCGCTGCGGCGACCATGTTCTCCAGCGGGTTATTATAATGGCCCGGGGGTATTGGCACATACTGAGGCGGGGCGGGGGGCCCCTGGGGAGGCCCCATCACTCGTGGTTGAATAAGGGGTCCAGATCCGGGTGCTACGACCCCCGGCGGGTGACTAGACCCTGCACCCGGTGTGTTGAAGAGGTTGCGCGGATCGTAAACTGGCGGGAGTCGAGATTGAGCCTTTTGATGCCTCCTTCTCATGACCTCATTGGCCGCGTTCTGATCCATCGTGAGTTGGAAGGACTGCGCCTGAATCAGCTGAGTCCGGGCATCGAGAGCCGCCCGCTCCACAGCCAGTCTGATCCCTTCCGCTGCAAGGTCCTCTTTAGCTTTTATCAGATCCAATTTTAGCTGTGCCACCGCCGCATCATGCTGAACTTGATCCGCCGGGTCGACCGTTGCGGTTAACAGGGCCGTCATCTTATCCGTGAGATCCATCAGCACCTGAGCCGGGGAAGGCACCGGGTTTTCCGATCCGGAAGCGGGGTTCTGAACAGGCTGCGCACCAGCCATAAAAACTCCAACCTGACTTGGCGGCTCAAAAAGGTCCGGAATACTACTGCCATCGGAATAACTCATGAGCCTGCCATCTTGAAGTTGGTACAACGAGTTTGACTCATCAGCGGCCGACTCGCCGTCAGAGCCGGCGGCCGCCTCATCCCCAGACCCAGATGGATCAGAGGGCCCTCCGTGGATGCATCCCACAAAAGCGCGCTTTAAGGCAGGCCGGGCCCGGGTGGGTCGTGCGCGCTGAGCCGTTTCGATGAGACCGGCGCGGAGATCCGGCTCGGGGCCCGGCTCTCCAATCTTGCCAATGAAGACATGAATTCCACCGAAGGGGACCCGGTACCCGTACTCCACTGAGCCGGCGTCGGGGCCCCAGTCCGCATCGTCGATGTAGAGCTTGCCGCGACGACTCTTGGTCATCCGGCCCACAGCGTATCCCTTGAGCCCTTCGAAGCTGCCCTTCAAGAACTCAAATCCACCGTGCGCCAGCCCCACGGTGGGCGCCAACTGTCGTGGAATTGTCACGGCAGATGTCCTCGGGTTAGGACTTAGTCATGGAGCCATCGCAATTGGGAAGCTTGAAGGGGTTAAGTGGGACAAGGAACACGAGGGTTTATACTGGTTCGGCCCCTTACGGTGAAGGTAAAAGCCTACGTCCAGTTGAGGTGGTATTAATCAGGGTTTCGATAACTAGGGAGCTAAACAGCTATGCCCGGCTCTCGATCAGATTGTTGTCGCCCCTAAACCGCTGCCGGGTCGTCCCTTTCTATAGGGAGGTTGGCACCCAGCGGCCCTTAGAGTCCCGGCCGGCTCATAAGAGTGTCCGGCTCGGACTCTAAACAATACTTGCCTTACACTACAAGTCTACTATAACAATGATGATAACTATGGGCAATAAGCCATCGCCGGGTCTCAGCCCATCTCTGGCCCATTATCTTGAAACTTAGCTCCGGGCTTCTGGCAATGACCCTTAGTGTAACCCGGCCCTCCTGGCGGGTGACTCCCAGGTCTATATCCTCAACACCATACACAAGCTTCTGCCAATGCGGATACCGCTGCTTGGACTCAATGAGCACTTCGCTGACATAATAAACCGGCCGCTGAACCGGATGTTCCTTACCCTCCTCCTTGCACTCTACCACAATAGCCACACTGACGGCTCGTGCATTTGCTGCCACATACAGTAGCAAGGGCTCCTTATCAACCGGAGCAGCAAGGACTGGGGGCTCTGCCAGCTGCTTCTTCAAATCCTCAAAGGCGGTATTAGCTGCATCATTCCAGATAAAGTTATCAGTTTTCTTCATCAACTGATATAAGGGCATGGCCTTCTCACCCAAACGGCTTATAAACCGGCTTAAAGCAGCAATGCGACCCGCCAAGCGCTGAACGTCATTTATGCACGCCGGCTTAGCCAGGGAGGTGATGGCCTTGATCTTCTCCGGGTTAGCCTCAATGCCTCTGTCAGAAACCAAGAAGCCCAAGAGTTTGCCTGGAGGAACACCAAAGACACACTTGGCCGGGTTAAGCATCATCTTATAGACCTGGAGATTATCAAAGGTTTCCCTTAAATCATCTATCAGGGTTTCCTCTTTTATGGACTTAACCACAATATCGTCCACGTAAGCGTGAACATTACGCCCAATCTGTTTATGAAGACAGTTCTGTACACAACGCTGGTAAGTCGCCTGTGCACACTTGAGTCCAAAAGGCATGGATACATAGCAGAAGGCTCCAAAGGGAGTAATGAACGCCGTCTTCTCCTGGTCCTTAACTGCCATCTTAATCTGGTGATAACCGGAGTAAGCATCCAAGAAACTTAGACGTGCACAACCTACCGTAGCATCAATGATTTGATCAATACGGGGGAGGGCAAAAGGATCAGCCGGACACGCCTTGTTTAAGTCCGTGTAGTCCACACACATCCGCCAGGTGCCATTCTTCTTGAGTACGAGCACCGGGTTAGCCAACCACTCTGGGTGAAAGACTTCAACAATAAACCCGGCCGCCAAGAGCCGGGCTACCTCTTCACCAATAGCTTTCCGCCTCTCTTCGTTAAACCGCCGAAGGAACTGTCTGACCGGCTTAAATTTAGGATCAACATTGAGAGTATGCTCAGCGAGTTCTCTAGGTACACCTGGCATGTCAGAAGGTTTCCATGCGAAGATGTCCCTATTCTCACGGATGAACTCGATGAGCGCGCTTTCCTACTTTGGATCCAGATTTGCACTGATGCTAAACTGCCGAGATGAGTCACCTGGAACAAAATCAACAAGTTTAGTCTCATCAGCTGATTTAAATTTCATTGCCGGCTCTTGTTCTGTAGTTGGCTTTTTCAGAGAGGTCATGTCTGTTGGGTCAATGTTGTCCTTGTAATACTTCAACTCCTCTGTAGCACAAACAGATTCTGCATAAGCCGCGTCGCCTTCCTTACACTCCAGAGCCACTTTCCGGCTGCCGTGAACCATGATGGTTCCATTGTGACCCGGCATTTTGAGCTGTAAGTACACATAACACGGCCGTGCCATGAACTTGGCGTAAGCCGGCCGTCCAAATATAGCATGGTATGGACTTCTTATCTTGACCACCTCAAAGGTCAATTTCTCCACCCTGTAGTTGTTCTCATCACCAAAGGCCACTTCCAATTCGATCTTGCCGACCGGATAAGCCAACTTACCAGGTACTACACCATGAAATATAGTGTTGGACTGGCTGAGGTTCTTATCAACCAACCCCATACGGCGGAAAGTCTCATAATAGAGGATGTTGATGCTGCTGCCTCCATCCATGAGCACCTTTGTGAACTTATATCCTCCCACTTGAGGGGCCACCACTAACGCCAAGTGGCCCGGGTTATCCACCCGGGGAGGGTGATCTTCCCTGCTCCATACTATAGGCTGTTCCGACCACCGCAAGTAGCGTGGAACTGCCGGCTCGACAGCATTCACAGCCCTCTTGTGAAGCTTCTGATCTCGCTTGCACAAACTAGTGGTAAACACATGATACTGTCCACCGCTAAGCTGCTTTGGATTGGTCTGATAACCCCCCTGCTGCTGTTGATGACCCTGGCCAGACTGTTGATTAAAGCCCCCTTGACCGTTCTTAGGACCAGAATTTGAGCCGCCCCCCGGGCCATGAAAGCCGCCGGCGCCTGAGCCGCCGCCCGGGCCATTGTAGTTTTTAAAGGCCTTCATGATTGCACAATCCTTCCATAGATGAGTCACTGGCTTCTCTCTAGAGCCGTGCCTCGGACAAGGCTCATTCAACAGCTGTTCCAGTGAAGGTCCTGACCCGCCGCCTCGGGGAGGGGGCCTCCCCTTGCGTCGTTGGTTATTGCCTTGTGCGCTGGCGTTGGCCACAAACTCTAGGCTGCCATCTGCCTTGCGCTTGCCTCCTCCTTGGTTCCCCGGGTTAAACTGAGGGCTCTTGCCATTGCCGTTCTTCTTTCCCTTCCCTGTCCTTTCATCATCTGATGCGGGATCCTTGGTACCATCAGAATCGGCGTATTTGACAAGAGCTGCCATTAGTGTACCCATATCACTGCAGTCGCGCTTAAGCCGCCCGAGTTTCATCTTCAGGGGCACAAAGCGACAATTCTGCTCCAGCATTAAAACTGCTGAGCCGGCATCCATCTTGTCTGACGAGTGTATGATCTCCTTAAACCGGCGAACCCAATGTGTCGTAGACTCACCCTCCTGCTGCTTACAGTTAGTCAAATCCACAATTGACATAAACTACCTACAGGTATCTTTGAAGTTTTGGATGAACCGGGCTTTCAGCTCAGCCCAAGACCCAATGGAATTTGGTGGTAGCCCTTTCAACCAAGTGCGGGCGGTCCCATCTAACATCATGGTGAAATACTTGGCCATGGCCGCCTCACTGACCTCCAGCAGCTCCATAGCCATCTCATAACTCTCGATCCAGGCTGCAGGTTGTAAGTCAGCTCTATAGTTGGGCACCTTCCTAGGGCCCTTGAAGTCCTTAGGTAGACGTTCATTACGGATAGCTGGCACTAAACAAGGGACACCCCCGGTCCTGGTAGGGATACCCACATCCATGGATGTCGTCGGATGAGCCAGGGGGGTCTGGTAAGCCGTCAATTGAGGCACTGGCTCCGCCTCTTGCCGCGCTTGGTCTGCCGCGTAGAAGGCTCCATTATGAGCCGGGCCGTGGCCAGGGGGCGGGTCATGGCGTCGGACGTTACTTGAGTCGGTTGCTGAGGCCATGTGCCGGCTGTAACTCGGGCTCTGGCCTGGACGAGGGGTCGAGTGGATCCTGTCCCGGCTGTAGGAGTACGCCTCTTGCTGCGCCAGTGCTGTCTGAAGGAGTTCCCTGACCCGGCGGGTTTCAATAGCCGTCGGAGAATCGCCGTCCACTGGTAGAGCCGCCAGCCGTGCTGCCGCAGCGACCATGTTCTCCAGCGGGTTATTATAATGACCCGGAGGTGTTGGCACATACTGAGGCGGGGCGGGGGGCACCTGGGGAGGCCCCATCACTCGTGGCTGAATAAGGGGTCCAGACCCGGGCGCTATGATCCCTGGCGGGTTACTAGACCCTGCACCTGGCGTGTTGAAGAGGTTGCGTGGATCATAAATCGGAGGGAGTCGAGATTGGCCCTTTTGATGCCTCCTTCTCAGGACCTCATTGGCCGCGTTTTGATCCATCGTGAGTTGGAAGGACTGCGCCTGGATCAGCTGAGTTTGGGCATCGAGAGCGGCCCTCTCCGCAGCCAGCCTGATCCCTTCCGCTGCAAGATCCTCTTTAGCCTTCACTAGATCCACTTTTAACTGTGCCACCTCCACGTCATGCCGAGCTTGATCCGCCGGGTCAACCGTGGCGGTTAACAGGGCCGTCATCTTGTCCGTGAGATCCATTAGCACCTGAGCCGGCGAAGGCACCGGGGTTCCCGCTCCAGCAGCGGGGTTCTGAACAGGATGCGCACCAGCCATAAAAACTCCGACCTGACTTGGCGGCTCAAATAGGTCCGGAATACTGTCACCATCGGAACAACCCATGAGCCTGCCATCCTGAAGTTGGTACAACGAGTTTGACTCATCGGTGGCCGACTCGCCGTCAGAGCCGGCGGCCGTCTCATCACCAGACCCAGCTGGATCAGAGGGCCCTCCATGGATGCATCCCACAAAAGCGCGCCGTAAGGCAGGCCGGGCCCGGGCGGGTCGTGCGCGCTGAGCCGTTTCGATGAGATCGGCGCAGAGATCCGGCTCAGGTCCTGGTTCACCAATCTTGCCAATGAAGACATGAATTCCGCCGAAGGGGACCCGGTACCGGTACTCAATTGAGCCGGTGTCGGGGCCCCAGTTTGCATCGTCGATGTAGAGGTTGCCGCGACGACTCTTGGTCATCCGGCCCACAGCGTATCCCTTGAGCCCTTCGAAGCTGCCCTTCAAGAACTCAAATCCACCGTGCGCGGGCCCCATGGTGGGCGCCAACTGTCGTGGAATTGTCACGGCAGATGTCCTCGAGCTAGGACTTAGTCGTAGAGCCATCGCAACCAGGAAGCTTGAAGGGGTTAATGTGGGACAAGGGACACGAGGGTTTATACTGGTTCGGCCCCTTACGGTGAAGGTAAAAGCCTACGTCCAGTTGAGGTGGTATTGATTAGGGTTACGATCACCAGGAAGCTAAAACTGCTATGCCCGGCTCTCGATGAGATTGCTCTTCTCCCTAAACCGCTGCCGGGTCGTCCCTTTATATAGGGAGGCTGACGCCCAGCAGCCCCCAGAGTCCCGGCCGGCTCATAAGAGCGTCCGGCTCGGACTCTTAATCATACTTGCCTTGTACTACAAGTTCTACCATAATAACGATTGTAACTACGGGCCTTAAGCCATACCCGGGTCTTAAGCCCATCTCTGGCCCACCGTCTTCAAGCTTGGCTCCGGGCTTCTGGTAATGACCATTAGAGTAACCCGGCCCCTCCTGGCGGGTGACTATAAGGTCTATATCCTCAACAAAAGGCTTGAGAATTAAGCTGTTGCAATAAGCCTTCCTGCTTAAAGCATCTGCAATGACATTTGCTTTGCCTGGAGTATGTTCAATACTCGGATTGTACTCTTGAATCATTTCGACCCATCGAGTCTGCCTGAGGTTGAGGTTGGGCTGAGTGAAGATATACTTGAGACTCTTGTGATCGGTGAATATGTCCACTTGTCTTCCCAACAAGAGATGTCTCCATGTTATCAATGCATGGACAACTGCCGCCAACTCAAGATCGTGAGTGGGGTAGTTCTTCTCATTGGGCTTCAACTGACGAGAGGTATAGGCCACAATCTTCTTCTCTTGCATTAACACAGCACCGAGACCTTGGAGAGAAGCATCACAAAAAACTTCAAACGGCTTGGATTCATCAGGAGGAGTCAAGACAGGAGCGGTGACAAGTTTCTCTTTGAGAGTGTTGAAAGCAACGTCACACTCAGGAGACTAGACATACTTCACATGCTTCTGGAGGAGGTTGGGAAGAGGCTTTGCAATCTTAGAGAAATTCTCAACGAATCTTCGGCAATAGCTTGCAAGACCAAGAAAACTGCGGAGCTGCTTGACATTCTGAGGAGGTTCCCAGTTCACAATTGCGGACACCTTCTCGGGGTTAACAGCGATGCCCTTGGCAGAGATGATGTGACCAAGGAAAAGAACTTCATCAAGCCAAAACTCACATTTGGAGAACTTCGCATAGAATTGATACTCTCTGAGCTTGTCGAGCACCAATCGCAAATGTTTGGCATGGTCCTGCTTATTCTTGGAGAAGACCCAGATATCATCGAGATACACCAGGACGAATTCATTGGTATAAGGGTTGAAGATGTAATTCATCATCCGAGAGAACACTGGAGGAGCATTGACAAGACCGAAAGACACGACAGTATATTCATAAGAACCAAAGCTTGTTCTGAATGCTGTCTTGGGAATATCTTCTTCACGAATGCGAATCTGATGATAACCCATACGAAGATCAAGCTTCGAGAATACTTTAGCGCCCTTGAGTTGCTCAAATAGCTCATTGATGTTGGGAAGTGGATACTTGTTCTTGATTGTCTTCTTGTTCAATGGACGGTAGTCGACACAAAGTCGGTCCGTGCCATCCTTCTTCTTGACAAAAAGAACACCACAACCCCATGGAGAAGAACTCGGTCTGATCAAACCCAGACGCTCTTGTTCATCAAGCTGTTTCTTCAATTCCTTCAGCTCGTTGGGTCCAAGCTTGTATGGACGCTTGCAAACGGGTTCAGTACCAGGCTCTAGTTCGATAACGAACTCAACTGGCCGGTGCGGAGGCATACCCAGAAGCTCTTCTGGAAAGACATCTTGATACTCACAAACGACTGGAATTTGAGAGATGGCATTCAATTCGCCCTTCTCGTTGAGAGAAAAAAACCAAATGGTTTCATCACGAGCGGCATAAATAATCACATCCTCAGAAGAGTGTGTCAATTGAATTTCCCTGGCAGCACAATCAAGTTGAGCCTTGTGCTTAGAAAGCCAGTCCATCCCGAGAATAAGATCAATATCCGAGTCACCAAGAACAACTGGTTTAGACAGAAATTTATAGTCCCCCATCTTGATGGAAACATCCGGGACACAATTATTAGATGTCATTTGCTTGCCCGGAGACACAACCTTCAACGGGATAGGGATCTTTTCCGTCACAAAATCATGCTTGGCAACAAAAGGTCTTGAAATGAAAGAAAGAGATGCACCAGTATCAAAAAGAACTTTTGCAGGAATATCATTAACAGGAAGATTACCCATTATCACATCAGTAGATTCCTCCGCTTGAGCTGCATTCATCATGTTCACCTTTGCAAACTTTGGATTATGCTTGACCACTGCATTGCTGGAAGATCTGACAGGAGGAGGAGGAGGAAGGCGCCTTTGGTTGAAGCACTTGTTAGCATAGTGACCTTTCTGCTGACATTTGTTGCAAGTCACCTCTGAGAGTGGACGGTGATAAGGAGCATTGGACTTTGGAGCTTGATTCTGAGACTTGTTCTGATAGCCAGAGTTGGAAGAGTTGGAAGAACCATGGCCACCTTTGTTCTTCTGCTGGTAAGGCTGACGAAACGGAGGAGGCAACCAGAACTTCTGTTGCTTAGCTGTCACAAGTGAGGAAGAAGAAGACTGAACTGCGTCTCTGACTCTCTTCTTAGAAGCCTCACACTTGAGCTGAGCAGCCTCTTGCTTCAGTGCCATATTGTAGAATTGATCAAACTGAGTAGGCTCAACAAGAACGAGAGCTAACTGCAGATCCTCTTTAAGGCCACCTCTAAAGTGATAGATCATGCTCTTTTCATCAGGAACGTCTTGTTTAGCAAAGCGAGCAAGTTTCTGAAACTGAATGTTGTATTGATACACAGACATGTTGCCTTGCTTGAGATTGCGGAACTCCTCACGCTTGCTCTCAACAACACTTTGTGGAATGTGGTGCGCTTTGAAGTCCCGACAGAAGTCATTCCAAGTGATCACACGACCTCCTCTGGAATCTTTGTATTGCTGAAACCAATCAGCAGCTTGGTCCTTGAGCTGGAAATAAGCAAACTTGACATAGTCCTCAGGCCTGACATTGCTACATTCAAAATGCTTGTTGATGTCCACGAGCCAATCATCGGCATCCGTGGCCTCGGCACAGTAGCTGAAAGACTTGGGCTGATTTGCGAGAAACTGGTTGAGAGTAGCAAAGTGGAACTGTTTGTTGCCTTGACCTTAATTGCCTCGATTGCCTTGCCCTTGAGTACGTTCTTGCAAGAGTTGCAGAATCATCTGAGCATTGGTGTTGGTGGCTGCCATGATAGCTTGCCATGCCTCCGGGGGTGGAGGTGGTGGCGGAGGGTTCGCTTGACTCCCTTCATTGCGATCCGGATTCTGACGCGTTGGCGGAGCCATCCTGAAGAGGGTGACATCCGTTAGCATCTTGATAGACAAATAGATAAGTAGAATCAACGGATAGAAATTGCAACATATAGTCTTCACAATAAACATTCGAACGAAGATGAACGAATGAATTCCGTAGTAAATCATCACACTTCCATGAATTGAGAAGCCACTTGAAAAGATATGGAATCCACATATGACTTCGAAGCAACTCGAATACAATTCAAAATAAAACAAAGTATTGGCTTGCAGAATAAGCCGGAACAAACATATGATAGATATTTCGTCTGAAGTTTTCGTGGTGGGGCCCACACGGGCTCAATCGTACAGCACCATCATGTACAAGGCTGTGCACATGACATACGAAGCGTCCCCGAGTCGGCATAGCCATGGACTCTTTAAGACACTACGAGACCACTGTAAAATCAACCGTGTACAGGCGGACCACTAAACGTCGAACCCCAATCTCATATCATGCGTCTGTCGGAAAGATATCCTAAGGCTACTTGAATTCCCACATATAAACTCCCGAAACTTTCTGGTTATGCAATCTGGTGTAGGGGATACAGGGGACACAAAATATATCACCCAAACTAGCAATCCCTAGATCCAGCTGTATCCATCCGTCAACACATAACCAAGAAACCTTCGGAAATCGTTTACCTCAACCTTCGAAAAACATCCGTTATACAAGTTATGGCAATACTCCCGAACTCCCGCCCCAGTACTGGGTGGTGTCGAGGTGATCTCACCAACAACTGCATAAAAGAGATTTCGATGTCGGTGAAACTCAGGTATTCCAGAACTGCAACGATAAAATTGTGACGACAACACCTCGGAGCTCAACTCCCCGGGACACGGCCACAACCCCTAAATGACTGGAGGCACCAAGAACAATGTTCTCGTCACAAAACCATCGGAACGATTCCAAGATACCCGCGTGATCCTAAATTTGTTTTAGTGAAATTTGAGGAGAGAATAGTCAAAACTTCTACGTCAGGAGACCTCACCAGAGCGACGAAGGGACTGAGGAGTAAAAAGAATCCTACTCTCCGATATATATAATCCTAAGACTCAAAACATTTTTGTTCTAGACTCAACAACGCCAGCGATTCGATCAAGCAGGGGGCTCCTAAGTCGGGGATGGCTCTGATTACCAACTTGTAACGCCCACGATGCGGCTATATCTCCCACGTGTCGAGGCACGACTTAGAGGCATAACCGCATAGCGGTTTTGTCGCAAGAAGGGTCATCTTCACACAATCCCATGTAATGAACAAGAATGAGATAAAGAGTTGGCTTACAATCGCCACTTCACACATTACATGAATATAAATCATACATCATCCAAAATACAATCATATATAGACCGACTACGGTCAAAATCCAGATGAAAATAAGACAACCCCAAATGCTAGATCCCCGATCGTCCCAACTGGGCTCCACTACTGATCATCAGGAAAAGACACATTGTAACGACCACGTTCCTCGTCGAACTCCCACTTGAGATCGACCCCATCATCTGCACTGGCATCGTCGGCACCTGCAACTGTTTTGGTAGAATCTGTGAGTCACGGGGACTCAGCAATCTCACACCCGCGAGATCAAGACTATTTAAGCTTATAGGAAAGGAAGGTGTAGTGAGGTGGAGCTGCAGCGGCAATAAGCATATATGGTGGCTAACTTGCGCAAATGAGAGCGAGAAGAGAAGCAACGGAACGGACGTCATCTAGCAATGACCAAGAAGTGCTCCTGAACACCTACTTACGTCAAGCATAACTCAGACCGTGTTCACTTCCCGGACTCCGCCGAGAAGAGACCATCACGGCTACACACGCAGTTGATGTATTTTAATTGGGTCATCTGACAAGTTATCTACAACCGGACATTAACAAATTCCCATCTGCCTCATAACCGCGGGCACGGCTTTCGAAAGATAATACCCTGCAGGGGTGTCCCAACTTAGCCCATCATAAGCTCTCACGATTAACGAAGGATAAACCTTCTCCCGGAAAGACCCGATCAGTCTCGGAATCCCGGTTTACAAGACAATGGTAAAACAAGACCAGCAAAGCCGCCCGAATGTGCCGACAAATCCCGATAGGAGCTGCACATATCTCGTTCTCAGGGCACACCGGATGAACACTACGTACAGCTAAAACCAATCCTCGAGTTTCCCCAAGGTGGCGCTGCAAGTGGCTCTAGTTTGGACCAGCACTCAGAGGAACACTGGCCCGGGGGTTTAAATAAAGATGACCCTTGGGCTCGCGAAAACCCGGGGGAAAAAAGGCTTAGGCGGCAAATGGTAAAACCAAAGTTGGGCCTTGCTGGAGGAGTTTTATTCAAGGCGAACTGTCAAGGGGGTCCCATAAATCACCCGACCGCGTAAGGAACGCAAACTCAAGGAACATAATCCCGGTATATCAGTAACTAGGGCGGCAAGAGTGGAACAAAACACCAGGCATAAGGCCGAGACTTCCACCCTTTACCAAATATATAGATGCATTAATTAAATAAGAGATATTGTGATATCCCAACATATCCATGTTCCGACAAGGAACCAACTTCAACTTCACCTGCAACTAGCAACGCTATAAGAGGGGCTGAGCAAAAGCGGTAACTTAGCCAAACAACGGTTTGCTAGGAAAGGATGGTTAGGGGCTGACATGGCAAAAATGGGAGGCATGAAGTACTATGTGATAGGTAGCGGAGCATGGCAATAGAGCGAACAACTAGCAAAGCAAAGATAGAAGTGATTTCGAGGGGTGGTCATCTTGCCTGCAAGGTTCTCAGAGTTGTCGAAAGCTTGATCCTCGTAAGCGTACTCAACAGGTTCCTCGTTCACGAACTCGTCTCCCGGCTCTACCCAAGACAAGAACACAAACAAACGGAACCACAATCAACAACGAGAAATGCACAAGCAACATGATGCAAAACATGTATGATATGCAAGATATGATATGCGATGCATATGCGTGCTCCGGAAGGAAAATGATGAACAAGGCAGTAACTTGGCAAACCAAGCATGCCACTGGAAAGATGAGATGATTTCGGTCGAAATCGATATAAAGATCACCGAAAACGGATGCACGGTTTGCAAATGCAAGCAAAACAAGAATGACACTAATCTGCGATTAACAGCATGATAGCACTTAAAATGCAACAAGCAACAATGCTACAGCAACCCAACATAGCAACAAAGCATATGACAGTAATCTACAGGAGATGCTTGACAAAAGATGAACACTGAGCTACGGCTAGATCACAACATATCAAGCTCAAACAAGCATGGCAAAAGTGCAAAAGATAACAGGTTCACAGACTTGGTGAAAAACTGGACATGGCAGAAATCAGCATCAGGTAGCAATGTTCAGAGCACGAAATCAACATGCTACAGGAACTTAACATAGCAAAACAAGGCATGGAATTGTTCTACTAAATGCATTTGTCAAAAGTCCCTTACTGACCATAAGACAAAAAGGATCAGAAGATATGATGGCAAGCATGTAAACATAGCAAGTTTCGTTAACAGGTTTCCGACTTGGCAGAAAACAGAGCATGGCAGAAATAATAATATATAGGCCTCTTTGTGAGCTTGATACACTCACTACAGAGCAATGCATGACAAACTAGCATACCTACAGCAAGATGGCATGTTTATGAAGCTATCCATGGCAAGAACAAAAGCATAGCATGTATGGATCAACTACAATAAGCTTCGCAAAATTGCATATCATGTTAAGAATCTGCCAGAAATATTTTATAGCAAACGTAGAGCAAGATTGAGTCATGCTATGACACTCCATAATTGCAAACAATTGCAGCAAAGGATCAATTACAACTATAGCTACAAATCATCCTTACTGAACATCCCCAAAATATGCATGGATCTCTCTGTAGCATCAAGTTTACATGGCAACAAAATAACAGCAGACAAAGACAGAGAAATCACGGAGTCCCTGAAATCATAAACATTACGGGGCCTATTTTGCATGCTTGTGCTAGTCACCACAGAGATCACAAAAATACATGGACTATACCACTCGAAAGATGGCATGGCATACTTCAAAACACATGTAGAGCTCATGCCCATAAGATGCACAGATTAAATGATACAAAAATGACAAATCTCCAAGTTCTGATAAGAACCAGCAGATAACAGCAACTAGCCCTCTTCCAACAGAGATTTGGGCATCAAGATGACCTCTAATGAACATGGTGCAGTTGAACAAAATGAAGAGCATCACGAGACGAACAATTTGACATATTACACGCACGAATTGGTGCTACATGCAAGACGTTATGCAACTATGAACAGAGGCATATGCAGTAAAAAATCAAAGACTTGGAGAAAAAAACGGGGTTCGAGGAGAAGTCAACGCAGGAGTCTACCAGATCGGATCGAGCAACGGGCCGGCGACTCGGGCTCGGGTGCTCGCCGTGGCGGCGGTGCGGCTCGCCGGCGGGAGGAGAGGAGAGGCCGGAGAGGGGCGAGGCGACGGCGGGGAGGACCGGCGGATGGCGGCGGGCGCCGGCGGCGGAGTGCGGTGGCAGAGTGCGGCGGCGGAGCGGCGGCGCGAGCGCGGCGGGGCGGCGGGGCCACGGCGGCGGCGCGGTGAGGAGAAGGCGGCGGAGCACGGGCGTGGTGGAGGCGGCAGGCGCGGGGCGCGGGGCCCGACGGCGGCGCGGGAGGAGGCGTCCGGTCGCGGAGAGGAAATTGTCTAGGGTTTGATATGTGATTCGTTTTCGGGGGAGATGCAAATAAATAGGTAGAGGGAGCTAGGAGACTCCAAATGAGGTGCGGTTTTCGCCCACACGATCGTGATCGAACGACCTAGGACATGGAAGAGAGTTTGGTGGGTTTTGGGCTGGTTTTAGAGGGGGTTTTTGCTGGACAATCGAATGGACTTTGCGGATGCCCGGTTAACCGTTGGAGTACCAAACGACCTCCAAATGGAACGAAACTTGACCGGTGGTCTCCGGGTGGTATATTAAGGCCACTTGAAAAGCCTCGGTCCATTCCGAGAAAGTTTGACACCCGCACACGAAAGAAAACAAGAGGGATGTGTCGGAGGAGATAGGAGCGCTGGATTGCAAAACGGACAACGGGAAAAATGCTCGGATGCATGAGACGAACATGTATGCAAATGCAATGCACATGATGACATGATATGAAAATGCATGACATGACAAAATGCAAAACGACAGACAAAACCCGACCACGGAGGGAATATCATAACACATAGCCGAAAATGGCAAGAGTCGGAGTTACAAATATGGCAAGTTACATGCGGGGTGTTACAATAAGCCGGTTGGGTGAGAAGGCTATCACACTGTACCAGATGATGAAGAAGACAAATCACTTTGTCTCGAGTGATGCTAGCTGCTGATCAGGCATTTGAGGCCTTGAAGAAACAATTGGCTGAGCCGCCGGTTCTTGCTGCTCCCATTGATAAGGAACCTTTTTTGTTATATGTGGCTGCCAATGGCCGAGCGGTTAGTGTAGCCATTGTGGTGGAAAGGAAGGAGTCAGGGAAAGAGCATCCGGTTCAACGACCGGTTTACTACATCAGTGAGGTGCTTATTGAGTCCAAACAGAGGTATCCACATTGGCAGAAGCTTGTATATGGGGTTTTCATCGCTAGCCGGAAGCTTAAGCAGTATTTTCTGGGTCATCCTATCACCGTGGTTAGTTCTGCCCCTTTAGGGGATATCATTCAGAACAGAGAAGCCACCAGTCGGATAGCCAAATGGGCCATTGAGCTTGGACCTCATGGTTTAAAGTATGTGACTTGTACAACCATCAAGTCTCAAGCACTTGTGGATTTTATCAATGATTGGACAGAGTTGCAGATGCCTGAGGAGAAGCCGGATAGCACATATTGGACTATTCACTTTGATGGGTCCAGGCAGTTGGAAGGCTCGGGGGCTGGAGCCATCTTGACTTCCCCATGAGGTGATAAATTTTCTTATGTTCTCCGGTTGATGTTCCCTTGTACTAATAATGCAGCTGAGTATGAAGCCTTGCTCCATGGTCTTCGGATGGCTAAGGAGATGAACTTAAGCCGGCTAAGGTGTTTTGGCGACTCAGATCTAGTGGCTCAGCAAGTTTCTGGTACTTGGGATTCCAAAGATCCACTCATGGCGGCTTATTGTCAAGAGGTTGATGCTATTGCGGGTCACTTCAAGGGTTACCAAGTTGAACGTGTTGATCGCAGAAAAAATGAGGCGGCTGATGCTTAAAGCCGGTTAGGGTCTCAGCGTAAGCCGGTGCCACCTAACACTTTCCTGGATAGTCTGCATAACCCTTCTGTCAAATTGCCTACAGAGGAGGATCTTGCTATTCCTGACCCGGAAGCTCAATTGGTGGTGGCTCTTCATGCTATTCCTGACTGGACAGTTCCGTACTTGGCTTATATGACCCGGGGCGAGTTACCTGAGGATGAAACTTTGGCCAGGCAGATAACCCGGTGATAACCCACAAGTATAGGGGATCAATTGTAGCCTCTTTCGATAAGTAAGAGTGTGGAACCCAACGAGGAGCTAAAGGTAGAACAAATATTCCCTCAAGTTCTATCGACCACCGATACAACTCTACGCACGCTTAACGTTCGCTTTACCTAGAACAAGTATGAAAAAGTGCTTTGTAGGTGTTTTTGGATAGGTTTGCAAGATAATAAAGAGAGCGTAAATAAAAACTAGGGGCTGTTTAGATAAAGACACAATAAAGTAAATATAGCGAGTGTGGAGAAGTGGTGGTAGGAGTTGCGAAATTATCCCTAAGCAATTGACTACTTTACTAGACCGATAGCAAGTTTTATGTGGGAGGGGCCACTGCTAGCATGTCATCCCTGACTTGGAATTCTATGCACTTATGATTGGAACTATTAGCAAGCATCCGCAACTACTAACGTTCATTAAGGTAAAACCCAACCATAGCATTAAGATATATTGGTCCCCCTTCAATCCCGTAGGCATCAATTTCTATGCTAAGTTGAAGCTTCTGTCACTCTTGACGTCCAATACATAGTCCTATCAACATACAACTAACCCTATGGTGTGATCCACGCGCGCGCTCATATGATGGGCACCAAAGGACAGCAACATAACCACAAGCAAATTAAATCAATCATAGCAATTCATCAACCACCGATAGGACAATGAAAATCTACTCAGACATCATAGGATGGCAACACATCATTGGATAATAATATGAAGCATAAAGCACCATGTTCAAGTAGAGGTGCAGAGGGTTGCGGGAGAGTGGACCGCTGTAGAGAGATGGGGGAAGGTGATGGAAATGTTGGTGAAGATGGCGTGGGTGTTGGTGAAGATCGCGGTGATGATGATGGTGGCCACGACAGCATTCCAGCGCCACCGGCGGAGAGGGGGAGAGGGGCCCCCTTCTTCCTCTTCTTCCTTGACCTCCTCCCTAGATGGGAGAACAGTTTCCCCTCTGGTCCTTGGCCTCCATGGCATGGGAGGGGCGAAAGCCCCTCCGAGTGTGGATCTGTCTTTCTGTCTCTCTCTTTTTCTGCGTTCTCGGTATTCTGCCTTTTCGCCGTTTCGTATATATATGGAGATCCGTAACTCCGATTGGGTTGAAACCTTCACCGAGATTTTTTTCCCGAAAATTAGCTTTCTTGCGGCCAAAGAAGAGCAGCAACCGCCTTACGGGGGGCCCACGAGGGGGGCAGGCGCGCCCCCTGCCTCGTGCCCCCCTCGGGCACCGTCTCGCGTTGATTCTTCTTCCCATATTCTCCAAATATTCCAAAAATATTCTTCGTCCGTTTTTATTCTGTTTGGATTCCGTTTGATATGGGGTTTCTGCGAAACATAAAACATGCAACAAACAGGAACTGGCACTGGGCACTGGATCAATATGTTAGTCCCAAAAATAGTATAAAAAGTTGCCAAAAGTGTATGAAAGTTGAATAATATTGGCATGGAACAATCAAAAATTATAGATACGACGGAGACGTATCAGCATCCCCAAGTTTAATTCATGCTCGTCCTCGAGTAGGTAAATGATAAAAAAGATAATTTTTGATGTGGAATGTTACCTAGCATAATCTTGATCACATATCTAATCATGGCATGAATATTAAGACACGAGTGATTCAAAGCAATAGTCTATCATTTGACATAAAGACAATAATACTTCAAGCCTACTAATAAAGCAATCATGTCTTTTCAAAATAACATGGCCAAAGAAAGTTATCCCTACAAAATCATATAGTCTGGCTATGCTCCATCTTCACCACACAAAATATTCACATCATGCACAACCCCTATGACAAGCCGAGCAATTGGTTCATACTTTTTAACGCGCTTCAGCTTTTTCAACCCTCACGCAATACATGAGCGCAAGCCATGGATATAACACTATAGGTGGAATAGCATATGATGATGGGGGTTATGTGGAGAAGAAAAAAAGGGAGAAAGTCTCACATCGACGCGGCTAATCAACGGGCTATGGAGACGCCCATCAATTGATGTCAATGTGAGGAGTAGGGATTGCCATGCAACGGATGCACTAGAGCTATAAGTATATGAAAGCTCAAACTGAAACTAAGTGGGTGTGCATCCAACTTTCTTGCTCATGAAGACCTAGGGCATTTGAGGAAGCCCATCGTTGGAATATACAAGCCAAGTTCTATAATGAAAATTCCCACTAGTATATGAAAGTGATAACTCAAGAGACTCTCTATATGAAGAACATGGTGCTACTTTGAAGCACAAGTGTGGTAAATGGATAGTAACATTGCCCCCCCTTTTTTTGCGGGCTTCTTTGACCCCTTTTTTTATTTAGGCTTCTTTGGCCTCTCTTTTTTGCAATGCTCTAATAATGATGATCATCACACTTTTATTTACTTACAACTCGATATTAGAACAAAGATATGACTCTATATGAATGCCTCCGGTGGTGTACCGGGATGTGCAACGATCTAGCGTAGCAATGACATCAAAAAATGGACAAGCCATGAAAACATCATGCTAGCTATCTTACGATCATGCAAAGCAATATGACAATAAATGCTCAAGTCATGTATATGATGATGATGGAAGTTGCATGGCAATATATCTCGGAATGGCTATGGAAATGCCATGATAGGTAGGTATGGTGGCTGTTTTGAGGAAGATATAATGAGGCTTATGTGTGATAGAGCGTATCGTATCACGGGGTTTGGATGCACCGGCGAAGTTTGCACCAACTCTCGAGGTGAGAAAGGGCAATGCACGGTACCGAAGAGGCTAGAAATGATGGAAGGGTGAGAGTGCGTATAATCCATGGACTCGCATTAGTCATAAAGAACTCATACACTTATTGCAAAATTTTATTAGCCCTCGAAGCAAAGTACTACTACGCATGCCCCTAGGGGATAGATTGGTAGGAAAAGACCATCGCTCGTCCCCGACCGCCACTCATAAGGAAGACAATCAATAAATACCTCATGCTCCGACTTCGTTACATAACGGTTCACCATACGTGCATGCTACGGGAATCACAAACCTCAACACAAGTATTTCTACTAATCCACAACTACCCACTAGCATGACTCTAATATCACCATCTTTATATCGCAAAACTATTGCAAGGAATCAAACATATCATATTCAGTGATCTACAAGTTTTATGTAGGATTTTATGACTAACCATGTGAATGACCAGTTCCTGTCATCTCTCTAAATAGATATAAGTGAAGCAAGAGAGTTTAATTCTTTCTACAAAAGATATGCCCACACTCTAACAAATATAAGTGAAGCAAAAGAGCATTCTACAAATGGCGGTTTTCTATGTAAAGAGAAACAGGCAATCCGAACTTCAAATGATATAAGTGAAGCACATGAAGCATTCTATAAAGCCATACTCAAAAGATTTAAGTGAAGTGCATAGAGCATTCTATAAATCAACCAAGGACTATCTCATACCAGCATGATGCAAAAAATAAAAATAAAAAATAAATGCAAAAGACGCTCCAAGATTTGCACATATTGCATGAACGAAACGAATCCGAAAACATACCGATACTTGTTGAAGAAAGAGGGGATGCCTTCCGGGGCATCCCCAAGCTTAGACGCTTGAGTATCCTTGCATATTTACTTGGGGTGCCTTGGGCATCCCCAAGATTGAGCTCTTACCTCTCTTCCTTCTTCCCACACCGAGACCTTCTTGATCATCGAACACTTCATCCACACAAAACTTCAACAGAAAACTCGGTAATATCCGTTAGTATAATAAAGCAAATCACTACTCTAAGTACTGTTGCAAACCAATTCATATTTTGTTCTGGCATTGTAGCTACTGTAATATAACTTTTTAATGGCTTAATCCACTGATATAAATCGATAGTTTCATCAAAACAAGCAAACTATTCATCAAAAACAGAATCTGTCTAAAACAGAACAGTCTGTAACAATCTGAACATTAACCATACTTCTGGTACTTGAAAAATTCTGCAAAAAATTAGGAAAAATAAAACATTTTATAGAAATACAATGCAAAAAGAATCAGAACCTTTTGACATTCCAGTAAAAAATTAAAAATCGTGCACTACAGCCAAAGTTTATGTCCTGCACCGTACAAACCAACAAGCATTGTAAACATCCTAAAGGCAAACCTTGGCACATTATTTTTATAATACAATGGAATTGTACAAGGGGCTAATTATTTTTGTTGAAAAGTTTCTGTAATTAAGATTCACAAAGTTTCCATGGGCCTGAACAAATTTAAGGACGTCCCCCACTTTCACAATGCTCGTCTATCTCACTTTCACTTTTCTTTTTGAAAAGTTTTGGGTTCCCCTCTTTATTTTTTTGTTTTTAAACTAAATAAAAGCACTCAACAGAAATAAATGACTCTCTAAAACTTCCGGGTTGTCTCCATGGCAGCGCTTTCTTTAAAGCCATTAAGCTAGGCATATAGTGCTCAACTAATGGATCCACCCGGATCCCAAGGTATATCAAAGCCAATTTTAATTAACAATGATTTGTAATTTAGTAGTGAGCACAAAGTAACATATATCAAGCAACAACGAAGTCTAACTCTCTTCCTATGCATCGGCATGTCATAAAAGAACAATTCATGCACGCCAAGTAAAGGCCAATGCATAGCATAGCAGTTTCTTGCAATTTTATCGTGTGGGAAACATAGAGAAGTGGAGATATATTTCCTCTCTCATAATAATTGCAAGTAGGAGCAGCAAGCACATGCATATTATATTCATCAAAATCATCATGTGCAACGGTAAAAGGCAACCCATCAATATAATCCTTAATAAATGCAAACTTCTCCGATATAGTATAATCGGGAGAATTCGAAAAGATAATAGGACTATCATGCGTGGGTGCAATAGCAACAATTTCATGTTTAACATAAGGAACTATAGCAAGTTCATCTCCATAAGCATAATTCATATTGGCATCTTGGCCACAAGCATAGCAAGCATCATCAAAAAGGGATATTTCAGGAGAATCGACGGGATCATAACAGTCATCATAGCATTCATCCTTCGGTAAGCATGAAGGGAAATTAAACAATGTATTAGTTGAAGAGTTAGTCTCATTAGAAGGTGGGCACGGGTAGCTAATCCGCTCTTCCTCCTTTTGTTCTTCGCTCTCCTCCTCATCTTTTTCATCCAATGAGCTCACAGTTTCATCAATTTCTTCTTCCATGGATTCCTGCAAAATATTAGTCTCTTCTTGGACAGCGGAGACTTTCTCAATAAATGCATCAATATCGGAATTGAATTCATAATTGGCATAGCAATATTTAAGGATAGCTAAATTTTCAGGTCTATAAACAACATCATAA
This sequence comes from Aegilops tauschii subsp. strangulata, assembly GCF_002575655.3. Lineage (NCBI taxonomy): Eukaryota > Viridiplantae > Streptophyta > Magnoliopsida > Poales > Poaceae > Aegilops > Aegilops tauschii. Next base: position 77,068,981 of record NC_053041.3, read on the forward strand.
AGATTTTCAAACTCTTTGAACATAGATTCAATTTCATAAGCACCCATAAAGGCAACAAATTCTTCTATTTGTTCCGCATCATAGTAATCATATATACCTCTAGATAAGAAGCCAAGGTTTCATTATCATTAAATTTGCATGAAAAGGGAAGGTGTGGAGCCTTCATCCTAGAGCAACAAGTATTATCATATCTCAAGCATAGTTGCCTAGCATACCAATTCAATATATGAATTTGATCCCATAATAGTTTCCCTTTCTGAGTCAAGCGATAATCCCTAAAGTATTCGCGTTGATCCAACATGTCTCACATTACATAGTTGAATGGGGTTTTCTCAGGATTATCAAAGTAGTACATAATATCTTTCACATAACCAGCATCGAGGGTTTTAGTAGGTTCCCCATCTCCATGAGTAGCAAGTACACCTATTTTTTTTGGTATTTCGTGTTCCATATCCATAACTAAAGATAAAGAATAACTAATAACAACAAATAAAAACTACTTAGTGATAAAGCAAACAAGCACACACGAGAATATTCACCCCACGCTATAACTCCCCGGCAACGGCGCCAGAAAAAGGTCTTGATAACACACAAGTATAGGGGATCAATTGTAGCCTCTTTCGATAAGTAAGAGTGTCGAACCCAACGAGGAGCTAAAGGTAGAAAAAATATTCCCTCAAGTTCTATGGACCACCGATACAACTCTACGCACGCTTAATGTTCGCTTTACCTAGAACAAGTATGAAACTAGAAGTCCTTTGTAGGTGTTTTTGGATAGGTTTGCAAGATAATAAAGAGAGCGTAAATAAAAACTAGGGGCTGTTTAGATAAAGACACAATAAAGTAAATATAGCGAGTGTGGAAAAGTGGTGGTAGGAGTTGTGAAATTGTCCCTAAGCAATTGACTACTTTACTAGACCGATAGCAAGTTTTATGTGGGAGGGGCCACTGCTAGCATGTCATCCCTGACTTGGAATTCTATGCACTTATGATTGGAACTATTAGCAAGCATCCGCAACTACTAACATTCATTAAGGTAAAACCCAACCATAGCATTAAGATATATTGGTCCCCCTTCAATCTCATATGCATCAATTTCTATGCTAGGTTGAAGCTTCTGTCACTCTTGCCCTCCAATACATAGTCCTATCAACATACAACTAACCCTATGGTGTGATCCACGCGCGCGCTCATATGATGGGCACCAAAGGACAGCAACATAACCACAAGCAAATTAAATCAATCATAGCAATTCATCAACCACCGATAGGACAACGAGAATCTACTCAGACATCATAGGATGGCAACACATCATTGGATAATAATATGAAGCATAAAGCACCATGTTCAAGTAGAGGGTACAAAGGGTTGCGGGAGAGAGGACCGCTGTAGAGAGATGGGGGAAGGTGATGGAGATGTTTGTGAAGATGGCGTAGGTGTTGGTGAAGATCATGGTGATGATGATGGTGGCCACGACAGCGTTCCGGCGCCACCGGCGGAGAGGGGGAGAGGGGCCCCCTTCTTCCTCTTCTTCCTTGACCTCCTCCCTATATGGGAGAACAGTTTCCCCTCTGGTCCTTGGCCTCCATGGCATGGGAGGGGCGAAAGCCCCTCCGAGTGTGGATCTGTCTTTCTGTCTCTCTCTTTTTCTGCGTTCTCGGTATTCTGCCTTTTCGCCGTTTCGTATATATATGGAGATCCGTAACTCCGATTGGATTGAAACCTTCGCCGAGATATTTTTTTTCCAAAAATTAGCTTTCTTGCGGTCAAAGAAGAGCAGCAACCACCTTACGGGGGGCCCACGAGGGGGGCAGGCGCGCCCCCTGCCTCGTGCCCCCCTCGGGCACCATCTCGCGTTGATTCTTCTTCCCATATTCTCCAAATATTCCAAAAATATTCTCCGTCCGTTTTTATTCCGTTTGGATTTCGTTTGATATGGGGTCTCTGTGAAATATAAAACATGCAACAATCAGGAACTGGCACTGGGCACTGGATCAATATGTTAGTCCCAAAAATAGTATAAAAAGTTGCCAAAAGTGTATGAAAGTTGAATAATATTGGCATGGAACAATAAAAAATTATAGATACGACGGAGTTGCATCATCGCAGTGTCACAGGAGCGTTTCAACGTTGTGTTTCTCCTGAAGAAGGTTGTGAGATTCTACGAGAGATTCATGAAGGAGATTGTGGTCATCATGCCGGCTCTAAATCTCTTGTAGCCAAGGCTTTCTGTCATGGGTTTTATTGGCTGACGGGTCATGTTGATGCTGAAGATCTGGTCAGTAAATGTGATGGTTGTCAGAAGTTCTCGCGACGAGCTCATGTGCCGGCTCAAGAATTGAGGATGATTCCAATCACTTGGCCATTTTCGACATGGGGGCTTGATATGTTCGGGCCTTTCAAAAGGTCCAAGGATAAAAAGACCCACCTTTTGGTGGCGGTTGACAAATTGACAAAGTGGGTTGAAGCAGAGCCGGTTAGTAAGTGTGACGCAGCAACGATAGTTCAGTTCATCAAAAAGGTGATTTTCCCTTTTGGCTTTCCCCACAACATTATAACTGATAATGGCACTAATCTGTCCAAGGGTGCTATGAAAGAATTTTGTCAACGAGAGCATATTCGACTTGATGTATCCTCAGTAGCTCACCCCCAGTCCAATGGTCAAGCTGAACGAGCTAATCAAGACATTCTACGAGGCCTCAAGTCCCGGCTTATGGTCCCTTTGCAGAGGACGCCGGGTTGTTGGGTGGAGGAGTTACCCTCAGTGTTATGGAGTATCAATACTACCCCCAACAGATCTACGGGTTACACACCTTTCTTCATGGTTTATGGTGCTGAGGCGGTTCTTCCTAGTGACATCCGTCATGACTCGCCCCATGTGGCGGCTTATGTTGAAGCTGATAATGAAAAAGCACGTCAAGATGCACTTGACATGTTGGATGAGGAGCGTGACCTCGCGGCAGCTCGTTCGGCGATTTACCAGCAAGATCTGTGCTGTTATCAGAGCCGACGGGTTAAAACCAGAAGCTTTCAAGAAGGCGACTTGGTGCTCCAGCTTATCCAGGATCAGACTGATATGCATAAACTATCCCCACCTTGGGAAGGGCCTTTTATGGTCAGCAAGAATCTGAATAATGGTTCATACTATCTTATTGATGTTTGAGACCACAAGGACTCACGCAAATCGGAGGAGACCCGTCGGCCGTGGAATATTGCGCATCTTCGGCCTTACTATACTTGAGCAACCGGCTCTCATGATGTACATAGTTTGACGATGTATATATTATAATGAGTATAATAAAGTTGGCATCCCTGATAATTCAGGGCCTCCGTCGTTTCATTTCTTCAAAATTGAGTCTTTATTGTCATCTCACATGATCACTTAAGAGGCTTAAAAGCCCGCATTACAGGGACCAAAGAGAGTTTGATGCAAAGCACAACTCAAACATATATAGGTACCCTTTGAGCACAGTTCAAGAAACATATCACTTGGGGGCTTCTTGTTCAATGAACATATCTGAAACTACCCTCTTGATCGGCATGGATGCCAATTGTATTCACCAAAAATCCGGGTTATCCGGCCTGTATCCAAGATGCTCTTCGACTAGGTAATCCTGGATGACCCGCCCTGTTCTTAACAAGTCAATCCCTTAAATGAGACCCTGAACTTGTTAAGGTTAAGACATTGATTGGGTCATGAAAGAGCCGGCTTACAAACTGCAAGGAGAAGCTCAGGCTGATAAGCCGCCTTCCTTGAAACTTGGTTAAACCGGCATGTTTTGCATGATGCTACTCTGACCCCGCCATACTCTCAATAAGTCAATATTTTAAAGACCCTGAACTTATCCAGGTTAAAATATCGATTGGGTCATGTGAGAGCCGGCTCACAGAAAGCGCGGATACTCCAGCGGCTATCATGCTAGTTTCATTGAAGAAGATATTTTGGCTCGGCGGCCTATGAAAGCCTCGTGTTTTTTGAGTTTTTTTTTCTTTTTTGGGATTTGTATCATTTCTTCTTGTCCTTATCATATGATTTTCACAAGTCGGGCCACGCAGCCCTGATTATGTCTCATATTTGAGCAATTGTTGGGGTTTTTCTAACCCACCCTGATAGCAGACTATAAGTCGCCAGGGAATAATGATAATATATTCGGAGTACAATACTCGACAACTGGTTGTGGACTTTTATAGTCACCAGCGGGTTTATGTTGGGCATTATCACCCACCCGGTGGTAAACCGCCAGGGCAATTCCGTGATCTGTTTTTATGCAGAACAAAGCAATACAATCTACCCTACATGATGATATTATGTGCATAAGAGGCATATCTTCAACTGGCGGATCAACAGTGTTACATAACACAAAGCACATGCACGATGGCATGGCATATCAAGAGTTTAAGTAGCCTATTACAAAGGCATCTAATGCCCCAAAGGAATAATCGTCTTAGAAGTTTCGCAGAAAAGCAGATGCTAAGCCGACCTACGGCTTATGACTCTTGGCCTTGCTGAGTTGAACATTGTGGATCGTACAGCGCCGGTTCATCTTCCTCCTCTTCACCCAATGGCTAGAAGTCAGTGCTCGCCCAAGCAATTCCAGTTAAAGCTCTGAATATAGCTTCATCACTTATAAGTGTTGATGGATCAACATCAGGGGCATAAGTGTGCTTACGGATCGGAGGAGTCAGGTCTGGAGCATCATGAGTCGGTGTCTTGATCTTCATATTGTTGGCATCATAAACCGGCTGGTACTTTGTTGGTGCCTTGATCTTCTTAATCTGCAGCCATTTTACTAGCCAAAGGACGCATTTCCCTCGTAATGGCGGCAAAGTCATCTGTGTTGAAGGGTGACGAATCTTCTTTTATGCTCGGGCAGCCGTTTGCCAAGTCTACCGGCTCAAGATCAGCTAGCCACGCTTTGGCCCGGGTTAGCGCGGTAAGTGCACCGGCTCTCGCAGCTGATTTCTTCAATTCTTCGATCCGTGCAGGCAACATAGATAGTTTCTCCAACGTATCCTTGATAAGGGTTGGAGGCGGTTTGTTGTGAGCAGCTATGCAGATGACCCGTTGCGCGCCAGTATATAACTGTTCTATGTGCATGTAGGTGGCTTTCAGTTTTTTCTGCATGTCTGAGCCAAGATGAGTAACTCGGGATCCTACATCATCAAGGACGTTTGTAAGCCGGGAGCACATTGGATAACATATGTTAAAAAGATTAAGAGAAAGCTATTTACCGAAAATGGTAGCAGTCGTGGCATTAATTTGCTGTTTTAAGCCAGCAAGCTCTGCAGATACCGGCTTAATGGCCGCTTCAGCATCCCCAGCCCTCTTCAGCAGGGCCGACTTCTCTGTATCCTAGCCTGATTGTTCAGCTTTGAAGCTTTCCTTCAATTTCTCCATCGCTGCTAAGGCACTAGTCAATTCATCCTTGGCCTTGGAGGTTTCTACTTGTTGAGACTTGATATTTTCTTGAAGGTCGGCGACTTGGGATTCTTTACTGCTAAGCTCAGCCTACAAGAGATAAACAATAAATGAGATGGCAATGCATTTATTTGAAGTCCCAAGCACAATACAAGTATTATACTTGGCACTTGGGGGGCTAATGCTTATTGCTTCTTAAAATACTATGAAGTCCCAAGCACAATACAAGTATTATCCTTGGCACTTGGGGGCTAATGCCTATTGCTCTGTTTCAAGCTTATTTGCTGACCCGGGCAAATGATTGTTATCCAGCTTATGAAGGTTATGAATTGGATTATTGATTTCATCCAAGATGATTAGTCTCGACTTAACATACTTGTTAAGACGACCCTTGGGGGCTACGGATGCAAAGTTCATTCTTGCTAGTTAAAAGTCCTGGCTCAACATATTATTAAGCCGACCCTTGGGGGCTACAGAGGAAAAGTTCAAGTATTGGTATTGTAAGTTCCGGTTCATGTTGAAAGCATAAACCGGCCCTTGGGGGCTACTGGACTTGAATCTATGCAACTATTGAAGTTTACATCACATTCTATTCTATCATTTCCAATAAACTTGGCGGCTAAAGGGAAATATATTCATGTAAACAGAAGTTGCAGTGTTTACCTCATAGCGCTCCTTCACCGGGTTTACTAAGCCGGCTTCAAAGTCACGGCTGGTGTACAGACGATCCAGATAGCCAGAGTGGAGGTCTTGGGCATTGAAATGGGTATAACTCTCCAAGTCTACCTTCCACTTGCCTTTATCTTCAGCAAAAATTTCTTCTTTTGCACTGTGCTTGAATAAGACGGAGGGTTGACCCGGAGCTGTGAACCCAAATCCAGTGACAAGAACGTCGTCAGCCTTCTCCTCAGCGGGCTTAGTTGGGCTTGGCGGCTTAGAGATAGCCGGCTCAGCATCCATATAATCCATGGAACCTTCATGGTCTTCTAGAGGTGAGTCATCAATGGTGGCTTCTGCATTTGGATGAGAAGATTCTGGTTGTTTCTCCGTCTTAGACGGATTGAGATCATCGGCCGGCTTATTCAGCTTGGCCTTCTTGCTGGGTTTGGCTTGGCCCTTGAAAATAAGAAGTGTAAAGAGGTCAGTATAATGATCAAGCATAAGGTGTGAATGATTATATTATATCCTTACCCAGGTACAGTTTTGAAAGTTGGGATTTGTGTTCCTGTTGACTCGCCAGAGGAGGAATGAGAAATCCCCTGATAGTTCGAATCAGACGGGTTAAGAGGTTGTCGGAAATGACCTGCCTTGGGATAAAGTATATCAGAAATATGAAAGACCTCTGGGCGGCGTTTGCGAACCGGCGTATTCGGTAAGCCGGAGGAGGTGATTTGTCCACCACTATGCCGGGTGACTCGGCGAGCTTCGTGTTGCTGTTTCTTCAAAAGAAAGTTGGGATCCAAGTGAGCTAGAGGGTGAGAAAAGCGTACTTTCCGGCTTGCTTGTCAGGTTTTCTGTGTTGGCAGAGTTCTGAGCCGAAAGGGAGAATAATTACCTCTGTGTCACCTGCACGGCCGGCCTTTGCGTCGTCCTGATAACAAACATTGTCAATGAGATGTATAAAAAAGGAGCCAAGAGAGTCAAGTTCTACCTCTGACTCATTATCATTGTCATCATCAATGTTTAAATCGGCAGACCCGGTGGTCTTCTTGGTAGATTCTTGGTGGCTTTGGTTTTGGTACGAGCCAGCTTATCCTGTATTTTTCTCTTCCAAAATGGATCATCAGCCTGTTAAGATTGAAAAGGTCATAAGTAGGTATAATTATCAAAAATATGGATTAAGCAGAAGGTGTGCAACTCTTACAGCTGGTGGCTTGTTGAAGACAGTTGAATGTCACAATGGCGCTGAGGATCTTTTACGTCACCAGTGTATTCGCACATTAAGCCGGGGCGACGGCTTAATGGCAATATACTCCAAGACAGCCAGCATCTGACAAAGTCGACATCGGTTAAGCCATTGGCCATGAAGGCTCTGAGCTTTGAAAAGGCTGGTGCATATTTCGCCCGTTCCTTTGCATTAAGCCGCTGGGGGAGTGGGTGTGTACTACTAAGTCGGTGGTCACGGTAACCCGACAGAGGATTCTCACCGGCTGGAGATGTATCTTGACAATAGAACCAAGTTTGGTTCCAGTCTTTGGGGTGACTATGCGGCTTGGCATGGGGAAAGCTGACTTCTTTCCTCTTTTGAATTGAGACTCCACCGAGCTCTTGGCACGGCCCTGATACGTCCATTTTGCATCATGCTTTTATATCGATATTTATCGCATTATGGGCTGTTATTACACATTATGTCACAATACTTATGCCTATTCTCTCTTATTTTACAAGGTTTACATAAAGAGGGAGAATGCCGGTAGCTGGAATTCTGGGCTGGAAAAGGAGCAAATATTAGAGACCTATTCTGCACAACTCCAAAAGTCCTGAAACTCCAAGGAAGTTATTTTTGGAAACAATAAAAATACTGAGCGAAGAAAATACCAGAGGGGCCCCACACCCTGGCCACGAGGGTGGGGGCGCGCCCCCTGCCTCGTGGGCCCCCTAGTGGCCCTCCGGTGCCCATCTTCTACTATATGAAGTCTTTCGTCCGAGAAAAAATCATAAGCAAGCTTTCGGGACGAGACTCCGCCGCCACGAGGCAGAACCTTGGCGGAACCAATCTAGGGCTCTGGCGGAGCTGTTCTGCCGGGGACACTTCCCTCCGGGAGGGGGAAATCATCGCCATCGTCATCACCAACGCTCCTCTCATTGGGAGGTGGCCAATGTCCATCAACATCTTCACTAGCACCATCTCCTCTAAAACCCTAGTTCATCTCTTGTATCCAATTCTTGTCTCTAAGTCTGAGATTGGTACCTGTAGGTTGCTAGTAGTGTTGATTACTCCTTATAGTTGATGCTAGTTGGTTTACTTGGTGGGAGATCATATGTTCAGATCTTATATGCATATTAATACCCCTCTGATTATGAACATGAATATGATTTGTGAGTAGTTGCGTTTGTTCCTGAGGACATGGGAGAAGTCTTGCTATTAGTAGTCATGTGAATTTGGTATTCGTTCGATATTTTGATGAGATGTATCTTGTCTCTCCTCTAGTGGTGTTATGTGAACGTCGACTACATGACACTTCACCATTGTTTGGGCCTAGCGGAAGGCATTGGGAAGTAATAAGTAGATGATGGGTTGCTAGAGTGACAGAAGCTTAAACCCTAGTTTATGCGTTGCTTCGTAAGGGGCTGATTTGGATCCATATGTTTCATGCTATGGTTAGGTTTACCTTAATACTTCTTTTGTAGTTGCGGATGCTTGCAATAGGGGTTAATCATAAGTGGGATGCTTGTCCAAGTAAGGATAGCACCCAAGCACCGGTCCACTCACATATCAAATTATCAAAGTACCGAACGCGGATCATATGAACGTGATGAAAACTAGCTTGACGATAATTCCCATGTGTCCTCGGGAGCGCTTTCCTTTATATAAGAAATTGTCCAGGATTGTCCTTTGCTACAAAAAGGATTGGTGCACCTTGCTGCACCTTATTTACTTTCGTTACTTGTTACCCGTTACAAATTATCTTATCACAAAACTATCTGTTATCGATAATTTCAGTGCTTGCAGAGAATACCTTGCTGAAAACCGCTTATCATTTCCTTCTGCTCCTCGTTGGGTTTGACACTCTTACTTATCGAAAGGACTACGATAGATCCCCTATACTTGTGGGTCATCAAGACTCTTTTCTGGCGCCATTTCCGGGGAGTGAAGCGCCTTTGGTAGGTGGAATTTGGTAAGGAAAAATTTATATAGTGTGCTGAAATTTACTCTCACTTGTTACTATGGAAAGTAATCCTTTGAGGGGCTTGTTTGGGGTAGCTTCACCTCGACCAGTAGAGCAAAGAGTTGCTCCTCAACCTACTAAACCTACTGAAAATGAAAATGTTTACTTTGAAATTCCTTCGGGTATGATAGAGAAACAGCTAGCTAATCCTTTTGCAGGAGATGGAACATTGCATCCCGATTTACACTTAATCTATGTGGATGAAGTTTGTGGATTATTTAAGCTTGCAGGTATGCCCGATGATGTTATCAAGAAGAAGGTCTTCCCTTTATCTTTGAAGGGAGATGCATTGACATGGTATAGGCTATGTGATGATATGGGATCATGGGACTACAAACGATTGAAATTGGAATTTCATCAGAAGTTTTATCCTATGCATCTTGTTCATCGTGATCGTAATTATATATATAATTTTTGGCCTCGCAAAGGAGAAAGCATCGCTCAAGCTTGGGGGAGGCTTAAGTCAATGTTTTATTCATGCCCCAACCCTGAGCTCTCAAGAGAAATGATTTTTATGCTCGGCTTTATGACAACAATTGCTCCATGCTCGATACTTCTTGTACTGGTTCTTTTATGATGAAGACTATTGAATTCAAATGGGATTTATTGGGAAGAATTAAATGCAACTTTGAAGATTGGGATCTCGACGAAGGTAAGGAGTCAGGTATAACACCAAAGTTTGATTGTGTTAAATCTTTTATGGATACCGATGTTTTCCGTAAATTTAGCACTAAATATGGACTTGACTCTGAGATAGTAGCTTCTTTTTGTGAATGTTTTGCTGCTCATGTTGATCTCCCTAAGGAGAAGTGGTTTAAATATAATCCTCCCATTGAAGTAAAAGTAGTTGCACCTATTAAAGTTGAAGAAAAGACTATCACTTATAATGATCCTATTGTTCCTACTGCTTATGTTGAGAAACCACCTTTCCCTGTTAGAACTAAGGATCATGCTAAATCTTCAACTGTAGTCAACAAAAGTAATATTATGACAGACAAACCCCCCTGAGCAAGTTAAGGTTGAACCTAATATTGCTATAGTTAAAGATCTCTTGGTTGATAATATCGATGGGCATGTTATTTACTTCTGTGATGAGACTACTAGAATTGCTAAACCTGGTGCTAAAGATAAACATAGACCTGTAGTAGGCATGCCTGTTATTTTCTGTTAAAATAGGAGATCATTGTTATCATGGCTTATGCGATATGGGTGCTAGTGCTAGTGCAATACATATTTCCTTATACAAAGAAATTATGCAGGATATTGCACCCGCTGAGTTAGAAGATATTGATGTCACCATTAAACCTGCCAATAGAGATACTATTTCACCAATTGGGATTGTTAGAGATGTTGAGGTCTTGTGTGGGAAAGCTAAATATCCTGCTGATTTCCTTGTTCTTGGTTCCCCACAAGATAGCTTTTGTCCCATTATATTTGGTAGACCCTTCTTGAACACTGTTAATGCTAAGATAGACTATGAAAAGGATGTTGTTACTATTGGTTTGGATAATATGTCTCATGAGTTTAATTTCTCTAAATTTTGTAGACAACCCCGTAATGAGGAATTGCCTAGTAAAGATGAAATTATTGGTCTCGCTTCTATTGCCGTGCCTCCTATAATGATCCTTTAGAACAATATTTGCTAGACCATGAAAATGATATGTTTATGAATGAAAGAAGGGAAATAGATGAAGTATTCTTTAAACAGGGACCTATTCTGAAACACAACTTGCCTGTTGAAATCCTAGGGGATCCTCCTCCACCCAAGGGTCCCGTGTTTGAGCTTAAACCATTACCCGATACTCTTAAATATGCTTATCTAGATGAATAGAAGATATATCCTGTTATTATTAGTGCTATCCTTTCAGAGCATGAAGAAGAGAAATTATTGAAAACTCTGAAGAAGCACCGTGCTGCTATTGGATATACTCTTGATGATCTTTAGGGCATTAGTCCCACTCTATGTCAACACAAAACAAATTTGGAGAAAGATGCCAAGCCAGTTATCGATCACCAAGGACGGCTGAATCCTAAGATGAAAGAAGTGGTAAGAAAGGAAATACTAAAGCTCCTTGAGGCAGGTATAATTTATCCCGTTGCTGATAGTCAGTGGGTATGTCCTGTCCATTGTGTCCCTAAGAAGGGAGGTATTACTGTTGTTCCTAATGATAAAGATGAATTGATTCCGCAAAGAATTATTACAGGTTATAGGATGGTAATTGATTTCCGCAAATTAAATAAAGCTACTAAAAAGGATCATTACCCCTTGCCATTTATTGATCAACTGTTAGAAAGATTATCCAAACATACACATTTTTGCTTTCTAGATGGTTACTCTGGTTTCTCTCAAATACCTGTGTCAGCTGATGATCAAGCGAAGACCACTTTTACTTGCCCTTTCGGTATTTTTGCTTATAGACGTATGCCTTTTGGTTTATGTAATGCACCTGCTACCTTTCAAAGATGCATGATGGCTATATTCTCTGATTTTTGTGAAAAGATTTGTGAGGTTTTCATGGACGATTTCTCTGTTTATGGATCCTCTTTTGATGATTGCTTGAGCAACCTTGATCGAGTTTTGCAGAGATGTGAAGAAACTAACCTTGTCTTGAATTGGGAGAAGTGCCACTTTATGGTTAATGAAGCATTGTGTTGGGGCACAAAATTTCTGAAAGAGGTATTGAAGTTGATAAAGCTAAAGTTGATGCTATCGAAATGATGCCGTGTCCCAAGGACATCAAAGGTATAAGAAGTTTCCTTGGTCATGCCGGTTTTTATAGGAGGCTCATTAAGGACTTCTCAAAAATTTCTCGGCCTCTGACTAATCTATTACAAAAAGATATTCCATTTGTCTTTGATGATGACTGTGTAGAAGCATTTGAAATACTTAAGAAAGCATTAATCTTTGCACCTATCGTTCAGCCACCTGATTGGAATTTACCTTTTGAAATTATGTGTGATGCTAGAGATTATGCTGTAGGTGCTGTTCTAGGGCAAAGAGTTGATAAGAAATTAAATGTTATTCAATATGCTAGTAAAACTCTAGACAATGCCCAGAGAAATTATGCTACCACTGAAAAAGAATTTTTAGCACTTGTTTTTGCTTGTGATAAGTTCAGACCTTATATTGTTGATTCTAAAGTGACTATTCACACTGATCATGCTGCTATTAAATATCTTATGGAAAAGAAAGATGCTAAACCTAGACTTATTAGATGGGTTCTCTTGCTACAAGAATTTGATTTGCATATTATTGATAGAAAGGGAGCTGAGAACCCCGTTGCAGACAACTTGTCTAGGTTAGAAAATGTTCTTGATGACCCACTACCTATTGATGATAGCTTTCCTGATGAACAATTAAATGTCATAATTGCTTCTCGTACTGCTCCATGGTATGCTGATTATGCTAATTACATTGTTGCTAAATTTATACCACCTAGTTTCACATACCAGCAAAAGAAAAAGTTTTTCTATGATTTAAGACATTATTTCTGGGATGACCCACATCTTTATAAAGAAGGAGTAGATGGTGTTATTAGGCGCTGTGTACCTGAGCATGAACAGGAACAGATCCTACGCAAGTGTCACTCTGAGGCTTATGGAGGACACCACGCTAGAGATAGAACTGCACATAAGGTATTGCAATCCGGTTTTTATTGGCCTACTCTCTTCAAGGATGCTCGTAAGTTTGTCTTATCTTGTGATGAATGTCAAAGAATTGGTAATATTAGTAGACGGCAAGAAATGCCTATGAATTATTCACTTGTTATTGAACCATTTGATGTTTGGGGCTTTGATTATATGGGACCTTTTCCTGCCTCTAATGGGTATACACATATTTTAGTTGTTGTTGATTACGTTACTAAGTGGGTAGAAGCTATTCCAACTAGTAGTGCTGATCATAACACCTCTATTAAGATGCTTAAAGAAGTTATTTTTCCGAGGTTTGGAGTCCCTAGATATTTAATGACTGATGGTGGTTCACATTTTATTCATGGTGCTTTCCGTAAAATGCTTGCTAAGTATGATGTTAATCATAGAATTGCATCTCCTTATCACCCACAGTCTAGTGGTCAAGTAGAATTGAGCAATAGAGAGCTTAAATTAATTTTGCAAAAGACTGTTAATAGATCTAGAAAGAATTGGTCCAAGAAACTTGATGATGCATTATGGGCCTATAGAACTGCATATAAAAATCCTATGGGTATGTCTCCGTATAAAATGGTTTATGGAAAAGCATGTCACTTACCTCTCCAACTAGAACATAAGGCATATTGGGCTATTAAAGAGCTCAATTATGATTTCAAACTTGCCGGTGAGAAGAGGCTATTTGACATTAGCTCACTTGATGAATGGAGAACCCAAGCCTATGAAAATGCCAAATTGTTTAAAGAAAAAGTTAAAAGATGGCATGACAAAAGGATACAAAAGTGTGAGTTTAATGTAGGTGATTATGTATTGTTATACAACTCTCGTTTAAGATTTTTTGCAGGAAAACTTCTCTCTAAATGGGAAGGTCCTTACGTTATCGAGGAGGTCTATCGTTCCGGTGCCATAAAAATCAACAATTTTGAAGGCACAAATCCGAAGGTGGTGAACGGTCAAAGAATCAAACATTATATCTCAGGTAACCCTATAAATGTTGAAACTAATATTATCAAAACCGTAACACTGGAGGAATACATAAGGGACACTTTCCAGAACGTTTCAGACTCCGAAAAGGAATAGGTATGTGGTACGGTAAGTAAACCGACTCCAAAACAGTTCTAATGGCAAATTTTCTCCGTTTTGGAATATTTAGAAAAATAGGAAAATAAGAAGCAGTCCGGGAAGGATACGAGGCTTCCACGAGGGTGGGAGGCGCGCCCTACCCCCTGGGCGCACCCCCTACCTCGTGGGCACCTCGTGTGCTCTCCGGACTCCGTGTTCTTGCACGATACTTCTGTTGGTCGGTAAAAATTCATTATATAATCCCCCGAAGGTTTTGACCACCGTACCACGCAAATATCCTCTGTTCTTGTTTCGAGCTGTTTGCTGTCAGGGTTGTCAAGGCCAGGCATCATGTCGTCCCCCTCCTCCAACAATGGTGACAACGATGCTTGGCTAATGAAGATAGAGCTGAAGAGGGAAGAATCCATGGAGATCAACAAGGATGAAGGGATCAAGAAGGCCACGGAAGACCAAGCTGCGGTAGCAGAAGACATCCTTCAATTTGATCACAATCTTCTTACCCCAACTGAGATCGTATCTTTCAAGATGATTGAGTTAGCTCGTATACAAAACAAGCATCTCACGTGAAAATATTTTGTTGAAGGAGCATATCATCGCACTCAAGGGCATTATCCGCAAGTTGGAGGACCTCCTACGCTCGATGTGCGACTATCCATCATCACCTCCATCTTCTTCACCAGCAAAGGAGACATAATCACAAGGGTATGGGCACTCCCCTTGGCAACTGCCAAGCTTGGGGGAGGTGCCCCGGTATCGTATCACCATCACACTCCTATCTTCACCGTTTTTCTTAGTTCGATCCTTTTAGTAATATCTTGATCTAGTAGAATAAAGTTTTTGGTATGATCTAGTTTTGAGTTTTGCTTTATGATCCCTCTATGTAATCGAGTCCATGAGTTATATAATAAATATTAGTGTTGAGTCAAGGGCTTGATTATTTTTGCTATGATCTTGAGGGAATTAAAAAAAGAATAAAAGAAATAAAGAGATCATATTGATCTTATGGAGAGTAATGACTTCACATAGAGAGGGTATGATGATTAAAAGTTGTTGAGAGTTGACAAACATAGCTTTGGTCATCGTTGCAATTAATAGGAAGTAATAAAGAAAGAGAGGTTTCACATATAAATATACTATCTTGGACATCTTTTATGATTGTGAGCACTCATTAAAATATGACATGCTAAAGAGTTGATGTTGGACAAGGAAGACAACGTAATGGGTTATGTTTTCTTATATCCGAAATAAAGTATATTGTCATGGATCATCCAACATGTTGAGCTTGCCTTTCTCCCTCATGCTAGCCAAATTCTTTGCACCAAGTAGAGATATTACTTGTGCTTCCAAATATCCTTAAACCCAGTTTTGCCATGAGAGTCCACCATATCTACCTATGGATTGAGTAAGATCCTTCAAGTAAGTTGTCATCGGTGCAAGCAATAAAAATTGCTCTTTAAATATGTATGACTTATTAGTGTGGGAGAAAATAAGCTTTATACGATCTTGTGATGTGGAAGAAATAAAAGCGACGGACTGCATAATAAAGGTCCATATCACAAGTGGCAATATAAAGTGACGTTCTTTTGCATTAAGATTTTGTGCATCCAACCCTAAAAGCGCATGACAACCTCTGCTTCCCTCTGCGAAGGGCCTATCTTTTACTTTTATCTTCTACCTTATGCAAGAGTCATTGTGATTTCCACCTTTCCTTTTTACATTTTATCCTTTGGCAAGCACATTGTGTTGGAAAGATCCTGATATATATATACATACATATATATATATATATATATATATATATATATATATATATATATATATCTAATTGGATGTAAGATAGCATGAACTATTATTGGTGACATTACCCTTGAGGTAAAAGGTTGGGAGGCGAAACTATAAGCCCTTATCTTTCTCTGTGTCCGATTAAAACTCCTTAACCACAAGTATTACGTGAGTGTTAGCAATTGTGAAAGACTAAATGATAGTTGAGTATGTGGACATGCTGAAAAGCTCTTATATTGACTCTTTCTGATGTTATGATAAATTGCAATTGCCTCAATGACTGAGATTATAGTTTGTTAGTTCTCAATGAAGTTTCTGATTCATACATGACATTGTGGATAGATTATTACTTGAGCATAAGAAATCATATGACAATATCCATATATGTTGCTGTTATAAGAATGATCATGATGCCCTCATGTCCGTATTTTATTTTATCGACACCTCCATCTCTAAACATGTGGACATATTTATCATTGTCGGCTTCCGCTTGAGGACAAGCGAGGTCTAAGCTTGGGGGAGCCTATACGTCCATTTTGCATCATGCTTTTATATCGATATTTATTGCATTATGGGCTGCTATTACACATTATGTCACAATACTTATGCCTATTCTCTCTTATTTTACAAGGTTTACATAAAGAGGGAGAATGCCGGCAGCTGGAATTCTGGGCTGGAAAAGGAGCAAATATTAGAGACCTATTCTGCACAACTCCAAAAGTCCTGAAACTCCACGGAAGTTATTTTTGGAAATAATAAAAAATACTGAGCGAAGAAAATAACAGAGGGGGCCCACACCCTGGCCACGAGGGTGGGCGGCGCGCCCTACCCCCGTGGGCGCGCCCCCTGCCTCGTGGGCCCCCTGGTGGCCCTCCGGTGCCCATCTTCTGCTATATGAAGTCTTTCGTCCGAGAAAAAATCATAAGCAAGCTTTCGGGACGAGACTCCGCCGCCACGAGGCGGAACCTTGGCGGAACCAATCTAGGGCTTTGGCGGAGCTGTTCTGCCGGGGACACTTCCCTCCGGGAGGGGGAAATCATCGCCATCGTCATCACCAACGCTCCTCTCATCGGGAGGGGGCCAATCTCCATCAACATATTTACCAGCACCATCTCCTCTAAAACCCTAGTTCATCTCTTGTATCCAATTCTTGTCTCTAAGTCTGAGATTGGTACCTGTAGGTTGCTAGTAGTGTTGATTACTCCTTATAGTTGATGCTAGTTGGTTTACTTGGTGGAAGATCATATGTTCAGATCCTATATGAATATTAATACCCCTCTGATTATGAACATGAATATGCTTTGTGAGTAGTTACGTTTGTTCCTGAGGACATGGGAGAAGTCTTGCTATTAGTAGTCATGTGAATTTGGTATTCGTTCGATATTTTGATGAGATGTTTGTTGTCTCTCCTCTAGTGGTGTTATGTGAACGTTGACTACATGACACTTCACCATTGTTTGGGCCTAGAGGAAGGCATTGGGAAGTAATAAGTAGATGATGGGTTGCTAGAGTGACAGAAGCTTAAACCCTAGTTTATGCGTTGCTTCGTAAGGGGCTGATTTGGATCCATATGTTTCATGTTATGGTTAGGTTTACCTTAATACTTTTTTTGTAGTTGCGGATGCTTGCAATAGGGGTTAATCATAAGTGGGATGCTTGTCCAAGTAAGGACAGCACCCAAGCACCGGTCCACTCACATATCAAATTATCAAAGTACCGAACGCGAATCATATGAACGTGATGAAAACTAGCTTGACGATAATTCCCATGGGTCCTCGGGAGCGCTTTCCTTTATATAAGAAATTGTCCAGGCTTGTCGTTTGCTACAAAAAGGATTGGTCCACCTTGCTGCACCTTATTTACTTTCATTACTTGTTACCCGTTACAAATTATCTTATCACCAAACTATCTGTTACCGATAATTTCAGTGCTTGCAGAGAACACCTTGCTGAAAACCGCTTATCATTTCCTTCTGGTCCTTGTTGGGTTCTACACTCTTACTTATCGAAAGGACTACGATAGATCCCCGATACTTGTGGGTCATCAGGCCCGTCAGTGAACTCTGTTTGACGGTTTAAATAGTAGATCTCCCTGAATAAGTGAACTGTGGGCTCCTCTTGAAGATAAGCTTCACAGAATACTTGGAAATTGCAAATGTTGGACACGGAGTTGGGTCTGATGTCTTGAGGGTGAAGTTGGAAGAAATGAAGCACATCATGGAAAAACTTTGAGCCAGGTGGGCTGAACCCCCGACTCAAGTGGTCAGCAAAAACAATTACTTCTCCATCTTTCGGTTGAGGAGGAATTTCTTCACCAGGGGCTCTCCAGTGGATGATCACTTTCTTGGCTAAGGCGCCAGTGGTGAAAAAGTTGTTCAGTTCTTCTTCAGTAACCCGGGATTGGACCCAGTTGCAAGAAGTGTATGTCTTAGCCATTTCCTCAATGATCTGAAAGAAAGGTTATGCCGGTTCAAGTTTACATGGTTAAGACGGCTCATGGTTAAAAGGAAAACAGTAATGAAGCATGCAGAGGTGTTAAGCAGGAGGTTGGCATTGATGGTATAAATATGAGCTATTGGCGGCTTAAGAGGGGACTAATGCTACCTGGTGGGTTACTATTTCTAAGTTAAGCCGCCCACACAATTATTGAAGTGCAGATCTGATAAAGGGAAAATTACTAAGTGTTGGGAAAACAGGTTTCACAGATTGACGTTATGATTTCGGATATGTGACACTCCAGTTAATGAAAAATATTTGGACCTAAATTACAGTACTTGAGCAGTTCATGGGTTCAGATCAGGTTTTCTTATGCAGAAGAGATGTTCTAATAGTAAAAAGGAGTGCTACAACTGCCACCACATAGGAGGAGTACCAAGTTCGAATCAAAAATCACAAGCTGCAGCGAAAAGCGAAGATGAACTCCGATGAACTCGTGGAAGCCCTAATGGGATCTAGGAAGAGGAAGAAGGAGAACTCACCAGGGCCGTTCGACAACGGAGGTGCGCGGACGAAATCTGGTCAAATCAGGTTGATGCAGCGGCCATTGTTGAGGTAGAGGCGAAGGTCGACGGCGGCGGCGGAGCTCGAGTGCTAAGGCGTCGCGAGGTGGAAGACAGAGACGAAGAGGCAAGGGGGGAAATTGAAAGGGACCCCTGGCCCTATTTATAAGACAAAAGGATAAGTGACATGCGCGGGAATCGAGGAGGCTAAAAAATGGATATGTGACAGTACAGACACCTCGATTTTCGGAGATTCATTAAAAGAAAGGATATATATTAAAGATCTGGGCTTTGTGCAATATTAATAACAGATGGCGTCACGGCGGGTTACCATGATCCAAGGAGATGACGTCACGGCGAGTTACAAGGCTTCACAAAGATAATGAAGGATTTTTCTAAGTGTTGAAGATTGATATGAACAAGTTCAAATCAACTTGGGGCCTAATGTTGGGGATGTAACTATTGAGTGTAACCCGCCCAGGAGGGGCCGAGTTATGCTCATGGCGGTTTATCAAAACAAAGCCCATGAAGATGCTGAAGAGGGTGGTTCAACTATGCAGACTCATTGAGGGCCCGAAGCCCAAAGGCGACTTAAGGCCCAATAAGCATAAACCGCCATATATGTACGACTTGTATTATAAGGCATGTACAGTTAGTCACCGAGCCGGACACGTTGTTTATGAACCGGCCGGGACTCCGTGAGCCGTCGAGTGTTAACCTGTGTATATAAAGGGACGACCCGGCGGCGACTTAGGACAAGAAACAACATATCAAAAGCTAGGTCAAGCGTATTCGCTCCCTGGTAATCGAGACAAAAGCAATACCACCTCAAAATTGACTAGGCCTTTACCTTCACCGCAAGGGGCCGAATCAGTATAAACTCCTTGTGTCCTTTGTCCCGTTTAACCCCTTTAAGCTAACCCTGTTGTGATGGCTCCACGACTAAGTCCTTCTGCTAGGACATCTGACGTGACAATTCCACGACAGCTGTGCCTCCTGGCCACCAACTGTCGGCCTCTCGATACGTCGCCCACTCCTCCCACAAAAAACATGTACCATGCCTTCGTCGTCGGCCTATGTTGCCATCCCTCATTGCCCGATAATTATTGGTGGTGCTAACTACACTGAGTTGTTGGCTTTATGTGCATTCATATGCGTGGCATTCTTCTCTAGGGTGTTCTTTCTGGTGAGATCCCATGTTTGCCGCACCTGGTTCCTCTTGTGACTCCTACCCCGCTGGTGACACCGGCTCTTGACGCGGATGCAACTAAGGTTGTTGATGATGTTGCGGTTTGACTAGAAGGTGCTGACATATGAGGAGGCTCTTCCCACTTACCATGATGCTCTATCTGCTTATACTTACTGATTCAATGATGATGCTCATGTCGCGGTTGCTCTCACATATAGTGTTCTGCCTCAGTTTGCCTCTTACTTTATGGGCCTCACTACCGTCTTCGAGATGTGGACCCGTTTTCGCCAGCGCTAACAGCCCTCTGGTGGTGCCTTGTACTTGTTTGTGGTCCACCAGGAGCATGCTCTTTAGCAGGGTGCCTCCACTGTTAATGATTTCTATGCATAAAGTTTTGTTATCTAGCACCAACTTGACTCTCTTCGCACTGCTGGTCGTGGTACTTTCCAGTGTGGCTAGGTTGTGCAATCAGACCAGGAGTAAGGAGTTTCATCATGTCTCTTCGCACTGCTGGTCGTGGTACTTTCCACAATGCATGCTCAGCTGTTTGCTCGTGGTTGTGTTTTTCTTGTGGAGGCGCTTTCTGAGATTTGTGCTGAGGAGTCTCGCCTACGTGGTGCTGGTTTACTTGAGGCTCTCCCTTTGTGCCCGTTGTTCACGCTCCTGTTACGGTGTATGGTGCATCGGCTCTTTCTCGCCCAATGCTCTGGCACTCCTACCAACTCCTCCGGTGGTGGTGAGGGTCGCTCTCATGCTCATTGTGGCTACTGCAACAAGGATGGTCACCCCAAGTCTGATTGCTTCACGAAGAAGCGGGACATGTGCAACAAAGCACACACATCTTCTTCGAGGACCGTGCTTCTATTGCGAGGCCCTCACCCATTGTCTTGATTGAGCAGGATATTGTGAGAGTTAAGCGTCTGCTTGCTCCTTCAGGTTCTTCTTTGGAGAGTACTATAGGTTTTGTGACTAATGCTTCTGGCACTCCGCGAGCACCACCTACACAGGTTGGGTACATCTGTAGTTTCTGGATTATGGAGCTTCTTTTCATTTGTCTTTTGATGCTTACACCTTGTCCTCTCTTAGACCTCTCGATTTTTCTGTTCATGTTCTCACAGATGATGGTACTCCTCTTTCTGTTGCTAGTCAAGGAACTCTAAACACTTCTTCTTCTTCTGTTACTGATGTTGCTCATGTTCCCTGACTTACCATGACACTATTGCATAACCGGGCTATAGCACCGGTTCTTAAGGCTCTTTAGTGTCAGTTCTGTAACCGGCACTAAAGGGTGGGGACTAAAGATCCCCCCCCCTTTAGTACCGGTTCAACGTGAACCGCCACTAAAGGGCCACAACGTGGCACGAGCCAGCGCCGGAGGCGGGGAGACCTTTAGTACCGGTTTGTAACACCAACCGGTACTAAAAGGTTTGGGGTTTTTGTTTTATTATTTATTTTTCTTTTAATTTTGTGTTTTACATTTAATTTAGAGATTGTTTTTACATTATAATGAGTTATTAAATCACTAGGTGAAAGAACCACGGATTAGTTTTAAGTGGATGGATCCTAAGTGATCAAGTAATATGGATTATTGATCACTTAGCTAGGATCCATCCAGTTGAAACTAATATCCGCGGTTCTTTCATAAATGATATATATAACTCATCATCATCATCATCATCATATTAATATAAAAACTCTTGCATCATATCATCACCAACAACACTCTAGGTAATAATCATCATAGTCATTACCACTATTTAATCATCATAGTCATTACCGCTACACCACCAACACTAGCTTAAAAAAGAAACATTCACTTGTACCAGAAGCAAAGATATCATCGAGTGATCAACATGGTCATGAGATTATAAGCATTCATAAGACCACAAAAGCAAATC
The DNA here is from genome assembly GCF_002575655.3 of Aegilops tauschii subsp. strangulata. Lineage (NCBI taxonomy): Eukaryota > Viridiplantae > Streptophyta > Magnoliopsida > Poales > Poaceae > Aegilops > Aegilops tauschii. The sequence continues at coordinate 77,090,888 of NC_053041.3, forward strand.
ACTTTGAGATAGATTAAGTTCAGGACGAAGAACACGGACATGAGAGGACAAGTACTAGGAGCTGGAACTAGTTAATCACTCCTGCTGCTCTCTCTCAGATAAAATAGCATAGAACATGTGTAGCTCTCTTGATTCATCATATTGGAGCATGCAGATGAACCTGTCTCCTAATCGTGGGATGCGCTTCTGATTGCTGCCCCCTAGTACTTCTCTGTGATCGTTCACAATTTTGCTCCAGTCTTTCACTATTAAGCATTCCTCGGTTTTAGAAATCCTGAATGCACTCATGTGCGATGTAGGATGTCTTGGCCGTAAGCTAACCATTGACATGCGACCTTTAGTACCGATCCACTAAGGCATAACTATCATCGGGAGTCCTTGTTGAAGAACATCGTATAGTAACATACTTACCAATGAAGTTTAGCTTTAAAAATAATGTATGCAAAAGATGCACTGAGGACAAATAGTAAAAATCTTACCATCTTTCCTAAATAGATGTGACTGTAGTTCAATACGAACACAATTGGTCGCACGTTTTGAGTACTAAGATTTTCAAATTTAGAAAAATAATTTCTCTTGACAGCATCAAGATCCTCAAGCCATGAAACATAATGACTTATCTCCTCGCAGTTTAGTTCAGCCCCGGGACAGTGGACGGTCCTGTCTACCAAGCGTCGGACATGTTTGCTTGAATTTAAATAAGCTGTGAATAGAAATTAGTTGTCAACTATTTTTGAATAAACAATATCGAAGACATAGATATGGTTGAGAAACTCACATAATGGTAGAAATGGAGGTGTCTGCACATCGACCCAAATGTCTCTATTACCTTCAATATCATCTTCCCGTGAATATCAAAGGTGATAACCATATCAGGGTCAAATGCATAAGCCTTGCATAGTGCTTGCCAAGTTTTTCATTCAAAATAGGTGTAGGTGTCTCCATTGTATAATTTGACGTCGAAAGTATAACCATGCTCGGTCTTCAAGTAAACTCTCTTTACCACCATAGTTTTCTTAGGACTGAAACCTATCTTATCCAAGACAAAAATTCTTGCATGGCAGGGGATACACTAGTATAATAGTAAAAATTTAAAATTATAAGTTGAAGAAAATGAAGCATAAGTCATGCTTAATTACGAAAAAATAATCGTCATTGTGACTTACTGTATCCACTTCGAATGTCTCATCCAGCTTGATGCTGAAGCACCTATCATCAACTAGGAAATTTCGATCGCACAGGCCGCGCTCGTCCTCACAGTATTCGCACATACCGAAATCCTTTTCGTCGTCAGACGACATTTCCTATGTTCATAGTTGAAACATTAATTGATAAACACTTACTAGTTCTATTGATTCAACTATAATTCAACTAGTTCTATTAATTCAACTAACTCAACTAAGCACTTACTAAAAAAACTAGTTCTATTAATTTTCTTACTAAAAATAAAGTAGCTAGTTCTATATAGTTTAATTTTAATTAGATGATCAAATCTCATATACCTAAATTTAATATATCTAAATCATCTAACATTAATATATCTAATTCATCTATAACTAAAAGTTTAAAAAAGCTACCTCATCTAACATTAATATCTGGCTAATTCATCTAACATTTGACATTAATATCTAACATTTCAATATATATATATAATCATCTAACAATTGACATTAATCTAACATTTATATAAACTAAAAGTATAAAAAACTAAAAAAACAAAAAACAGAAAATAATTAAGAAAAATCTCTCTCAGTTTGTGTGTACTGTGTGTGTGTACTGTGTGTGTGTGAGGGCCGCCGGCCATGGCGCAGCAGGGCCGGGGGCGGTCTTACAGCGGGGCGACAGCCGGCGATGTGAGGCGACGGGGGTCGGCGACGGGCTGGGGCGGCGACGGGGACGGGCCGTGGCGGCGACATACGGGGACGGGCTGGGGGCGGCGCGTGCGCGATCGACGTCGGGGACGGGCACGCGGGGCGACGGGGGCGGGGACGGGCGCGCGCGATGGGGACGCGGACGGCGACGGGGACAGCAAGCGACGGGCGTGCGTGACGGGGGCGGCGAGGGGATGAGCGCGACGACGAAGCAGATGAAGACGAAACTAACTGAATTTTTTGTAAGTGCTATATATATAGGAGGGCCTTTAGTATCGGTTGGAGCCACCAACCGATACTAAAGGTCAAATTTGGCGAGGCCACATGGCGGGAACGGCACCCCTTAAGTACCGGGTGGTGGCTCCAACCGGTACTAAAGACCCCCCCCCTTTAGTACCGGTTGGAGCCACGAACCGGTACTAAAGGTGTGCACTGGCGCGGGTGCGGTGCATCAAGTTTAGTCCCACCTCACTAGCCGAGAAGCGTCCGCACTGGTTTATAAGCCCCAGTGCGGTAGCTCTCTCGAGCTCCTCTCTATAGCAGGCTTCTAGGCCTAACTTTGCCACGCTGCTGTGTGGGCCTGCTGGGCCTTACGGGCCTGCATCCAGGCCGAAGGCCAAGCAGGCCTACTGGGCAGCGCACAAATTTGTTTTTTATATAGTTTTTTCTTTTCTGCTTTATTTATTTTCTTTTATTTATTTCTGAGTTGTTTTTTCCTGTATTTAGAGTTTCTTTGTGAATATTTTTGCTTTAGGTACAAAAAATTAGAAACTTTCTATTAGTGCCAGTAGTTTTCAAATTTGAATAGTTTAAATTTGAATTATTTGAAATTTGTGTGAATCACTAGTTTGTGAATAACTTAACTTTAAAAATAGATTTTTCAGTGATTCTTTTTTCTTATGTTTAATATTAGTGTGTTTTATCATTATATTCAAATTGATAATACGTCTGGAGTTGTAATAAGTTTACAAAAATGAAGTGCCTTTGTAACAGATGAGTTTTAGTCCGAAAACCTGGTACTTCGAAAGAGATTGTCCAGTTTGTACACGAAGTGCATCTAGTTTTTGCCGTAACCCTCCCTATTTTTTGCACATACTATACGGGTGAAATGATGATACATGACAAGTTTCAACCTTTTCAGAGTTCATTTGTAGTGCTTTTCAATTTCAAGGTCATTTAGCTCAAAACAAATCAGTAAATGCATGAAAAATAGTAAATGATGTCAGAAAGGGTTGAAAGTTGATGATGTGGCTTTGAATGGTGCATACTGAACGGAAAAAAGTCTGGAGTTGTAATAAATTTAAAAAAAATGAAGTGCCGACCTTTGTAACAGATGAGTTTTCGTCCAAACCCTGATATTTCGAAAGAGATTGTTCAGTTTGTACACGAAGTGCATCCAGTTTTTGCCGTAACCCTCTCTACTTTTTTCCATATGCTATGTGGGTGAAATGATGATACCATGACAAGTTTCAACCTTTTCAGAGTTCATTTGTGGTGCTTTTCAATTTCAGGTTTATTTAGCTCAAAACAAATCAGTAAATGCATGAAAAATAGCAAATGATGTCAGAAAGGGTTGAAAGTTGATGACGTGGCTTTGAATGGTGTATACTGAACGCAAAAAAGTCTGGAAAAATGAAGTGCCGGCCTTTGTAACAGATGAGTTTTCGTCCGAACCCTGATACTACGAAAGAGATTGTCCAGTTTGTACACGAAGTGCGTCCAGTTTTTGTCGTAACCGTCTCTACTTTTTGGATATGCTATGTGGGTGAAATGATGATACCATGACAAGTTTCAACCTTTTCAGAGTTCATTTGTAGTGTTTTTCAATTTCAGGGTCATTTAGCTCAAAACAAATCAGTAAATGCATGAAATAACAAATGATGTCACAAAGGGTTGAAAGTTGATGATGTGGCTTTGAATGGTGCATACTGACCGCAAAAAAGTCTGGAAAAATGAAGTGCCGGCCTTTGTAACAGATGAGTTTTCGTCTGAACCCTGATACTTCGAAAGAGATTGTCCAGTTTGTACACGAAGTGCGTCCAGTTTTTGTCGTAACCCTCTCTACTTTTTGCATATGCTATGTGGGTGAAATGATGATACCATGACAAGTTTCAACCTTTTCAGAGTTCATTTATGTTGTTTTTCCATTTCAGGGTCATTTAGCTCAAAACAAATCAGTAAATGCATGAAAAATAACAAATGATGTCACAAAGGGTTGAAAGTTGATGACATGGCTTTCAATGGTGCATACAGAACGCAAAAAAGCCTGGAGCTGTAATAAGTTTAAAAAATGGAGTGCCGGCCTTTGTAATAGATGAGTTTTCATCCGAAACCCTGAACTTCGAAAGAGATTGTCCAGTTTGTACACAAAGTGCATCCAGTTTTTGCCGTAAACCTCTCTACTTTTTTGCACATGCTATGTGGGTGAAATGATGATACCATGAAAAGTTTCAACCTTTTCAGAGTTCATTTGTAGTGTTTTTCAATTTCAGGGTCATTTAGCTTAAAACAAATCAGTAAATGCATGAAAAATAGCAAATGATGTCAGAAAGGGTTGAAAGTTGATGACGTGGCTTTGAATGGTGCATACTGAACGCAAAAAAAGTTTGGAGATGTAATAAGTTTAAAAAAATGAAGTGCCGGCCTTTGTAACAGATGAGTTTTCGTCCGAAACCCCGATACTTCGAAAGAGATTGTGCAGTTTGTACACGAAGTTCATCCAGTTTTTACTGTAGACCTCTCTACTTTTTTGCACATGCTATGTGGGTGAAATGATGATACCATGAAAAGTTTCAACCTTTTCAGAGTTCATTTGTAGTGTTTTTCAATTTCAGGGTCATTTAGCTTAAAACAAATCAGTAAATGCATGAAAAATAGCAAACGATGTCAGAAAGGGTTGAAAGTTGATGACGTGGCTTTGAATGGTGCATACTGAACGCAAAAAAAGTTTGGAGATGTAATAAGTTTAAAAAAATGAAGTGCCGGCCTTTGTAACAGATGAGTTTTCGTCCGAAACCGTGATACTTCGAAAGAGATTGTGCAGTTTGTACACGAAGTTCATCCAGTTTTTGATGTAAACCTCTCTACTTTTTTGCACATGCTATGTGGGTGAAATGATGATACCATGAAAAGTTCCAACCTTTTCAGAGTTCATTTGTAGTGTTTTTCAATTTCAGGGTCATTTAGCTTAAAACAAATCAGTAAATGTATGAAAAATAGCAAATGATGTCAGAAAGGGTTGAAAGTTGATGACGTGGCTTTGAATGGCGCATACTGAACGCAAAAAAAGTTTGGAGTTGTAATAAGTTTAAAAAAATGAAGTGCCGGCCTTTGTAACAGATGAGTTTTCGTCCAAAACCCTGATACTTCGAAAGAGATTGTGCAGTTTGTACACGAAGTTTATCAAGTTTTTGCCGTAAACCTCTCTACTTTTTTGCGCATGCTATGTGGGTGAAATGATGATACCAAGACAAGTTTCAACCTTTTCAGAGTTCATTTGTAGTGCTTTTCAATTTCAGGGTCATTTAGCTCAAAACAAATCAGTAAATGCATGAAAAATAGCAAATGATGTCAGATAGGGTTGAACGTTGATGACGTGGCTTTGAATGGTTCATACTGAACGCAAAAAAGTCTGGAGTTGTAATAAATTTAAAAAAAAGAAGTGCCGGCCTTTATAACAGATGAGTTTTCATCCGAACCCTGATACTTCGAAAGAGATTGTTCAGTTTGTACACGAAGTGCATCCAGTTTTTGCTGTAACCCTCTCTACTTTTTTGCATATGCTATGTGGGTGAAATGATGATACCATGACAAGTTTCAACCTTGTCAGAGTTCATTTGTGGTGCTTTTCAATTTCAGGTTTATTTAGCTCAAAACAAATCAGTAAATGCATGAAAAATAGAAAATGATGACAGAAAGGGTTGAAAGTTGATGACGTGGCATTGAATGGTGCATACTGACTGCAAAAAAGTCTGAAAAATGAAGTGCCGGCCTTTGTAACAGAGGAGTTTTCGTCCGAACCTTGATACTTCGAAAGAGATTGTCCAGTTTGTACACGAAGTGCGTCCAGTTTTTGTCGTAACCCTCTCTACTTTTTGCATATGCTATGTGGGTGAAATTATGACACCATGACAAGTTTCAACCTTTTCAGAGTTCATTTGTAGTGCTTTTCAATTTCAGGGTCATTTAGCTCAAAACAAATCAGTAAATGCATGAAAAATAACAAATGATGTCACAAAGGGTTGAAAGTTGATGACATGGCTTTCAATGGTGCATACGGAACGCAAAAAAGCCTGGAGCTGTAATAAGTTTAAAAAAATGGAGTGTCGGCCTTTGTAATAGATGAGTTTTCATCCGAAACCCTGATACTTCGAAAGAGATTCTCCACTTTGTACACGAAGTTCATCCAGTTTTTGACGTAAACCTCTCTACTTTTTTGCACATGCTATGTGGGTGAAATGATGATACCATGAAAAGTTTCAACCTTTTCAGAGTTCATTTGTAGTGTTTTTCAATTTCAGGGTCATTTAGCTTAAAACAAATCAGTAAATGCATGAAAAATAGCAAATGATGTCAGAAAGGGTTGAAAGTTGATGACGTGGCTTTGAATGGCGCATACTGAACGCAAAAAAAGTTTGGAGTTGTAATAAGTTTAAAAAAATGAAGTGCCGGCCTTTGTAACAGATGAGTTTTCGTCCGAAACCCTGATACTTCGAAAGAGATTGTGCAGTTTGTACACGAAGTTCATCAAGTTTTTGCCGTAAACCTCTCTACTTTTTTGCGCATGCTATGTGGGTGAAATGATGATACCATGACAAGTTTCAACCTTTTCAGAGTTCATCTGTAGTGCTTTTCAATTTCAGGGTCATTTAGCTCAAAACAAATCAGTAAATGCATGAAAAATAGCAAATGATGTCCGATAGGGTTGAACGTTGATGACGTGGCTTTGAATGGTTCATACTGAACGCAAAAAAGTCTGGAGTTGTAATAAATTTAAAAAAATGAAGTGCCGGCCTTTGTAACAGATGAGTTTTCGTCCGAACCCTGATACTTCGAAAGAGATTGTTCAGTTTGTACACGAAGTGCATCCAGTTTTTGCCGTAACCCTCTCTACTTTTTTGCATATGCTATGTGGGTGAAATGATGATACCATGACAAGTTTCAACCTTTTCAGAGTTCATTTGTGGTGCTTTTCAATTTCAGGTTTATTTAGCTCAAAACAAATCAGTAAATGCATGAAAAATAGCAAATGATGTCAGAAAGGGTTGAAAGTTGATGACGTGGCTTTGAATGGTGCATACTGACCGCAAAAAAGTCTGGAAAATTGAAGTGCCGGCCTTTGTAACAGATGAGTTTTTGTCCGAACCCTGATACTTCGAAAGAGATTGTGCAGTTTCTACACGAAGTGTGTCCAGTTTTTGCCGTAACCCTCTCTACTTTTTTGCATATGCTATGTGGGTGAAATGATGATACCATGACAAGTTTTAACCTTTTCAGAGTTCATTTGTAGTGCTTTTCAATTTCAGCGTCATTTAGCTCAAAACAAATCAGTAAATGCATGAAATATAGCAAATGATGTCAGAAAGGGTTGAAAGTTGATGACGTGGCTTTGAATGGTGCATACTAACCGCAAAAAAGTCTAGAAAAATGAAGTGCCGGCCTTTGTAACAGATGAGTTTTCGTCCGAACCCTGATACTTCGAAAGAGATTGTCCAGTTTGTACACGAAGTGCGTCCAGTTTTTGTCGTAACCCTCTCTACTTTTTTGCATATGCTATGTGGGTGAAATGATGATACAATGACAAGTTTCAACCTTTTCAGAGTTCATTTGTAGTGCTTTTCAATTTCAGGGTCATTTAGCTCAAAACAAATCAGTAAATGCATGAAAAATAACAAATGATGTCACAAAGGGTTGAAAGGTTATGACATGGCTTTCAATGGTGCATACGGAACGCAAAAAAGTCTGGAGCTGTAATAAGTTTAAAAAGATGATGTGCCGGCCTTTGTAATAGATGACTTTTCATCTGAAACCCTGATACTTCGAAAGAGATTGTCCAGTTTGTACACGAAGTGCATCGAGTTTTTGCCGTAAACCTCTCTACTTTTTTGCACATGCTATGTGTGTGAAATGATGATACCATGAAAAGTTTCAACCTTTTCAGAGTTCATTTGTAGTGTTTTTCAATTTCAGGGTCATTTAGCTTAAAATAAATTAGTAAATGCATGAAAAATAACAAATGATGTCAGAAAGGGTTGAAAGTTTATGACGTGGCTTTGAATGGTGCATACTGAACGCAAAAAAAGTTTGGAGATGTAATAAGTTTAAAAAAATGAAGTGGCGGCCTTTGTAACAGATGAGTTTTCGTCTGAAACCCTGATACTTCGAAAGAGATTGTGCAGTTTGTACACGAAGTTCATCCAGTTTTTGCCGTAGACCTCTCTACTTTTTTGCACATGCTATGTGGGTGAAATGATGATACCATGAAAAGTTTCAACCTTTTCAGAGTTCATTTGTAGTGCTTTTCAATTTCAGGGTCATTTAGCTCAAAACAAATCAGTAAATGCATGAAAAATAGCAAATGATGTCAGAAAGGGTTGAAAGTCGATGACGTGGCTTCGAATGGTGCATACTGACCGCAAAAAAGTCTGGAAAATTGAAGTGTCGGCCTTTGTAACATATGAGTTTTCGTCCGAACCCTGATACTTCGAAAGAGATTGTGCAGTTTGTACACGAAGTGCGTCCAGTTTTTGCCGTAACCCTCTCTACTTTTTTGCATATGCTATGTGGGTGAAATGATGATACCATGACAAGTTTCAACCTTTTCAGAGTTCATTTGTAGTGCTTTTCAATTTCAGGGTCATTTAGCTCAAAACAAATCAGTAAATGCATGAAAAATAGCAAATGATGTCAGAAAGGGTTGAAAGTTGATGACGTGGCTTTGAATGGTGCATACCAACCGCAAAAAAGTCTAGAAAAATGAAGTGCCGGCCTTTGTAACAGATGAGTTTTCGTCCGTACCATGATACTTCGAAAGAGATTGTCCAGTTTGTACACGAACTGCGTCCAGTTTTTGTTGTAACCCTCTCTACTTTTTTGCATATGCTATGTGGGTGAAATGATGATACAATGACAAGTTTCAACCTTTTCAGAGTTCATTTGTAGTGCTTTTCAATTTTAGGGTCATTTAGCTCAAAACAAATCAGTAAATGCATGAAAAATAACAAATGATGTCACAAAGGGTTGAAAGGTTATGACATGGCTTTCAATGGTGCATACGGAACGCAAAAAAGTCTAGAGCTATAATAAGTTTAAAAAAATGAAGTGCCGGCCTTTGTAATAGATGAGTTTTCATCCGAAACGCTGATACTTCGAAAGAGATTGTCCAGTTTGTACACGAAGTGCATCGAGTTTTTGCCGTAAACCTCTCTACTTTTTTGCACATGCTATGTGGGTGAAATGATGATACCATGAAAAGTTTCAACCTTTTCAGAGTTCATTTGTAGTGTTTTTCAATTTCAGGATCATTTAGCTTAAAACAAATCAGTAAATGCATGAAAAATAGCAAATGATGTCAGAAAGGGTTGAAAGTTGATGACTTGGCTTTGAATGGTGCATACTGAAAGCAAAAAAAGTTTGGAGATGCAATAAGTTTAAAAAAAATGAAGTGCCGGCCTTTGTAACAGATGAGTTTTCGTCCGAAACCCTGATACTTCGAAAGAGATTGTGCAGTTTGTACACGAAGTTCATCCAGTTTTTGCCGTAGACCTCTGTAATTTTTTGCACATGCTATGTGGGTGAAATGATGATACCATGAAAAGTTTCCACCTTTTCAGAGTTCATTTGTAGTGTTTTTCAATTTCAGGGTCATTTAGCTTAAAACAAATCAGTAAATGTATGAAAAATAGCAAATGATGTCAGAAAGGGTTGAAAGTTGATGACGTGGCTTTGAATGGTGCATACTGAACGCAAAAAAAGTTTGGAGTTGTAATAAGTTTAAAAAAATGAAGTGCCGGCCTTTGTAACAGATGAGTTTTCGTCCGAAACCCTGATACTTCGAAAGAGATTGTGCAGTTTGTACACGAAGTTCATCCTGTTTTTGCCGTAAACCTCTCTACTTTTATGCGCATGCTATGTGGGTGAAACAATGATACCATGACAAGTTTCAACCTTTTCAGAGTTCATTTGTAGTGCTTTTCAAATTCAGGGTCATTTAGCTCAAAACAAATCAGTAAATGCATGAAAAATAGCAAATGATGTCAGAAATGGTTGAAAGTTGATGACGTGGCTTTGAATGGTGCATACTGAACGCAAAAAAGTCTGGAGTTGTAATAAATTTGAAAAAATGAAGTGCCGGCCTTTGTAACAGATGAGTTTTCGTCCGAACCCTGATACTTCGAAAGAGATTGTTCAGTTTGTACACGAAGTGCATCCAGTTTTTGCCGTAACCCTCTCTACTTTTTTGCATATGCTATGTGGGTGAAATGATGATACCATGACAAGTTTCAACCTTTTCAGAGTTCATTTGTGGTGCTTTTCAATTTCAGGGTCATTTAGCTCAAAACAAATCAGTAAATGCATGAAAAATAGCAAATGATGTCAGAAAGGGTTGAAAGTTGATGACGTGGCTTTGAATGGTGCATAATGACCGCAAAAAAGTCTGGTAAAATGAAGTGCCGGCCTTTGTAACAGATGAGTTTTTGTCCGAACCCTGATACTTCGAAAGAGATTGTGCAGTTTGTACACGAAGTGCGTCCAGTTTTTGCCGTAAACCTCTCTACTTTTTTGCACATGCTATGTGGGTGAAATGATGATACCATGAAAAGTTTCAACCTTTTCAGAGTTCATTTGTAGTGTTTTTCAATTTCAGGGTCATTTAGCGTAAAACAAATCAGTAAATGCATGAAAAATAGCAAATGATGTCAGAAAGGGTTGAAAGTTGATGACGTGGCTTTGAATGGTGCATACTGGACGCAAAAAAGTCTGGAAAATTGAAGTGCCGGCCTTTGTAACAGATGAGTTTTCGTCCGAACCCTGATACTTCGAAAGAGATTGTGCAGTTTGTACACGAAGTGCATCCAGTTTTTGCCGTAAACCTCTCTACTTTTTTGCACATGCTATGTGGGTGAAATAATGATACCATGACAAGTTTCAACCTTTTCAGAGTTCATTTGTAGTGCTTTTCAATTTCAGGGTCATTTAGCTAAAAACAAATCAGTAAATGCATGAAAAATAGCAAATGATGTCAGAAAGGGTTGAAAGTTGATGACGTGGCTTTGAATGGCGCATACTGAACGCAAAAAAAGTTTGGAGTTGTAATAAGTTTAAAAAAATGAAGTGCCGGCCTTTGTAACAGATGAGTTTTCGTCCGAAACCCTGATACTTCGAAAGAGATTGTGCAGTTTGTACACGAAGTTCATCAAGTTTTTGCCGTAAACCTCTCTACTTTTTTGCGCATGCTATGTGGGTGAAATGATGATACCATGACAAGTTTCAACCTTTTCAGAGTTCATCTGTAGTGCTTTTCAATTTCAGGGTCATTTAGCTCAAAACAAATCAGTAAATGCATGAAAAATAGCAAATGATGTCCGATAGGGTTGAACGTTGATGACGTGGCTTTGAATGGTTCATACTGAACGCAAAAAAGTCTGGAGTTGTAATAAATTTAAAAAAATGAAGTGCCGGCCTTTGTAACAGATGAGTTTTCGTCCGAACCCTGATACTTCGAAAGAGATTGTTCAGTTTGTACACGAAGTGCATCCAGTTTTTGCCGTAACCCTCTCTACTTTTTTGCATATGCTATGTGGGTGAAATGATGATACCATGACAAGTTTCAACCTTTTCAGAGTTCATTTGTGGTGCTTTTCAATTTCAGGTTTATTTAGCTCAAAACAAATCAGTAAATGCATGAAAAATAGCAAATGATGTCAGAAAGGGTTGAAAGTTGATGACGTGGCTTTGAATGGTGCATACTGACCGCAAAAAAGTCTGGAAAATTGAAGTGCCGGCCTTTCTAACAGATGAGTTTTTGTCCGAACCCTGATACTTCGAAAGAGATTGTGCAGTTTCTACACGAAGTGTGTCCAGTTTTTGCCGTAACCCTCTCTACTTTTTTGCATATGCTATGTGGGTGAAATGATGATACCATGACAAGTTTTAACCTTTTCAGAGTTCATTTGTAGTGCTTTTCAATTTCAGCGTCATTTAGCTCAAAACAAATCAGTAAATGCATGAAAAATAGCAAATGATGTCAGAAAGGGTTGAAAGTTGATGACGTGGCTTTGAATGGTGCATACTAACCGCAAAAAAGTCTAGAAAAATGAAGTGCCGGCCTTTGTAACAGATGAGTTTTCGTCCGAACCCTGATACTTCGAAAGAGATTGTCCAGTTTGTACACGAAGTGCGTCCAGTTTTTGTCGTAACCCTCTCTACTTTTTTGCATATGCTATGTGGGTGAAATGATGATACAATGACAAGTTTCAACCTTTTCAGAGTTCATTTGTAGTGCTTTTCAATTTCAGGGTCATTTAGCTCAAAACAAATCAGTAAATGCATGAAAAATAACAAATGATGTCACAAAGGGTTGAAAGGTTATGACATGGCTTTCAATGGTGCATACGGAACGCAAAAAAGTCTGGAGCTGTAATAAGTTTAAAAAGATGATGTGCCGGCCTTTGTAATAGATGACTTTTCATCTGAAACCCTGATACTTCGAAAGAGATTGTCCAGTTTGTACACGAAGTGCATCGAGTTTTTGCCGTAAACCTCTCTACTTTTTTGCACATGCTATGTGTGTGAAATGATGATACCATGAAAAGTTTCAACCTTTTCAGAGTTCATTTGTAGTGTTTTTCAATTTCAGGGTCATTTAGCTTAAAATAAATTAGTAAATGCATGAAAAATAACAAATGATGTCAGAAAGGGTTGAAAGTTTATGACGTGGCTTTGAATGGTGCATACTGAACGCAAAAAAAGTTTGGAGATGTAATAAGTTTAAAAAAATGAAGTGGCGGCCTTTGTAACAGATGAGTTTTCGTCTGAAACCCTGATACTTCGAAAGAGATTGTGCAGTTTGTACACGAAGTTCATCCAGTTTTTGCCGTAGACCTCTCTACTTTTTTGCACATGCTATGTGGGTGAAATGATGATACCATGAAAAGTTTCAACCTTTTCAGAGTTCATTTGTAGTGCTTTTCAATTTCAGGGTCATTTAGCTCAAAACAAATCAGTAAATGCATGAAAAATAGCAAATGATGTCAGAAAGGGTTGAAAGTCGATGACGTGGCTTCGAATGGTGCATACTGACCGCAAAAAAGTCTGGAAAATTGAAGTGTCGGCCTTTGTAACATATGAGTTTTCGTCCGAACCCTGATACTTCGAAAGAGATTGTGCAGTTTGTACACGAAGTGCGTCCAGTTTTTGCCGTAACCCTCTCTACTTTTTTGCATATGCTATGTGGGTGAAATGATGATACCATGACAAGTTTCAACCTTTTCAGAGTTCATTTGTAGTGCTTTTCAATTTCAGGGTCATTTAGCTCAAAACAAATCAGTAAATGCATGAAAAATAGCAAATGATGTCAGAAAGGGTTGAAAGTTGATGACGTGGCTTTGAATGGTGCATACCAACCGCAAAAAAGTCTAGAAAAATGAAGTGCCGGCCTTTGTAACAGATGAGTTTTCGTCCGTACCATGATACTTCGAAAGAGATTGTCCAGTTTGTACACGAACTGCGTCCAGTTTTTGTTGTAACCCTCTCTACTTTTTTGCATATGCTATGTGGGTGAAATGATGATACAATGACAAGTTTCAACCTTTTCAGAGTTCATTTGTAGTGCTTTTCAATTTTAGGGTCATTTAGCTCAAAACAAATCAGTAAATGCATGAAAAATAACAAATGATGTCACAAAGGGTTGAAAGGTTATGACATGGCTTTCAATGGTGCATACGGAACGCAAAAAAGTCTAGAGCTATAATAAGTTTAAAAAAATGAAGTGCCGGCCTTTGTAATAGATGAGTTTTCATCCGAAACGCTGATACTTCGAAAGAGATTGTCCAGTTTGTACACGAAGTGCATCGAGTTTTTGCCGTAAACCTCTCTACTTTTTTGCACATGCTATGTGGGTGAAATGATGATACCATGAAAAGTTTCAACCTTTTCAGAGTTCATTTGTAGTGTTTTTCAATTTCAGGATCATTTAGCTTAAAACAAATCAGTAAATGCATGAAAAATAGCAAATGATGTCAGAAAGGGTTGAAAGTTGATGACTTGGCTTTGAATGGTGCATACTGAAAGCAAAAAAAGTTTGGAGATGCAATAAGTTTAAAAAAAATGAAGTGCCGGCCTTTGTAACAGATGAGTTTTCGTCCGAAACCCTGATACTTCGAAAGAGATTGTGCAGTTTGTACACGAAGTTCATCCAGTTTTTGCCGTAGACCTCTGTAATTTTTTGCACATGCTATGTGGGTGAAATGATGATACCATGAAAAGTTTCCACCTTTTCAGAGTTCATTTGTAGTGTTTTTCAATTTCAGGGTCATTTAGCTTAAAACAAATCAGTAAATGTATGAAAAATAGCAAATGATGTCAGAAAGGGTTGAAAGTTGATGACGTGGCTTTGAATGGTGCATACTGAACGCAAAAAAAGTTTGGAGTTGTAATAAGTTTAAAAAAATGAAGTGCCGGCCTTTGTAACAGATGAGTTTTCGTCCGAAACCCTGATACTTCGAAAGAGATTGTGCAGTTTGTACACGAAGTTCATCCTGTTTTTGCCGTAAACCTCTCTACTTTTATGCGCATGCTATGTGGGTGAAACAATGATACCATGACAAGTTTCAACCTTTTCAGAGTTCATTTGTAGTGCTTTTCAAATTCAGGGTCATTTAGCTCAAAACAAATCAGTAAATGCATGAAAAATAGCAAATGATGTCAGAAATGGTTGAAAGTTGATGACGTGGCTTTGAATGGTGCATACTGAACGCAAAAAAGTCTGGAGTTGTAATAAATTTGAAAAAATGAAGTGCCGGCCTTTGTAACAGATGAGTTTTCGTCCGAACCCTGATACTTCGAAAGAGATTGTTCAGTTTGTACACGAAGTGCATCCAGTTTTTGCCGTAACCCTCTCTACTTTTTTGCATATGCTATGTGGGTGAAATGATGATACCATGACAAGTTTCAACCTTTTCAGAGTTCATTTGTGGTGCTTTTCAATTTCAGGGTCATTTAGCTCAAAACAAATCAGTAAATGCATGAAAAATAGCAAATGATGTCAGAAAGGGTTGAAAGTTGATGACGTGGCTTTGAATGGTGCATAATGACCGCAAAAAAGTCTGGTAAAATGAAGTGCCGGCCTTTGTAACAGATGAGTTTTTGTCCGAACCCTGATACTTCGAAAGAGATTGTGCAGTTTGTACACGAAGTGCGTCCAGTTTTTGCCGTAAACCTCTCTACTTTTTTGCACATGCTATGTGGGTGAAATGATGATACCATGAAAAGTTTCAACCTTTTCAGAGTTCATTTGTAGTGTTTTTCAATTTCAGGGTCATTTAGCGTAAAACAAATCAGTAAATGCATGAAAAATAGCAAATGATGTCAGAAAGGGTTGAAAGTTGATGACGTGGCTTTGAATGGTGCATACTGGACGCAAAAAAGTCTGGAAAATTGAAGTGCCGGCCTTTGTAACAGATGAGTTTTCGTCCGAACCCTGATACTTCGAAAGAGATTGTGCAGTTTGTACACGAAGTGCATCCAGTTTTTGCCGTAAACCTCTCTACTTTTTTGCACATGCTATGTGGGTGAAATAATGATACCATGACAAGTTTCAACCTTTTCAGAGTTCATTTGTAGTGCTTTTCAATTTCAGGGTCATTTAGCTAAAAACAAATCAGTAAATGCATGAAAAATAGCAAATGATGTCAGAAAGGGTTGAAAGTTGATGACGTGGCTTTCAATGGTGCATACTGAACGCAAAAAAAGTTTGGAGTTGTAATAAGTTTAAAAAAATGAAGTGCCGGCCTTTGTAATAGATGAGTTTTTGTCCGAAACCCTGATACTTCGAAAGAGATTGTGCAGTTTGTACACGAAGTTCATCAAGTTTTTGCCGTAAACCTCTCTACTTTTTTGCGCATGCTATGTGGGTGAAATGATGATACCATGACAAGTTTCAACCTTTTCAGAGTTCATTTGTAGTGCTTTTCAATTTCAGGGTCATTTAGCTCAAAACAAATCAGTAAATGCATGAAAAATAGCAAATGATGTCAGAACGGGTTGAAAGTTGATGACGTGGCTTTGAATGGTGCATACGGAACGCAAAAAAGTCTGGAGCTGTAATAAGTTTAAAAAAATTGATGTGCCGGCCTTTGTAATAGATGAGTTTTCATCTGAAACCCTGATACTTCGAAAGAGATTGTCCAGTTTGTACACGAAGTGCATCGAGTTTTTGCCGTAAACCTCTCTACTTTTTTGCACATGCTATGTGTGTGAAATGATGATACCATGAAAAGTTTCAACCTTTTGAGAGATCATTTGTAGTGTTTTTCAATTTCAGGGTCATTTAGCTTAAAATAAATCAGTAAATGCATGAAAAATAACAAATGATGTCAGAAAGGGTTGAAAGTTGATGACGAGGCTTTGAATGGTGCATACTGAACGCAAAAAAAGTTTGGAGATGTAATAAGTTTAAAAAAATGAAGTGCCGGCCTTTGTAACAGATGAGTTTTCGTCCGAAACCCTGATACTTCAAAAGAGATTGTGCAGTTTGTACACGAAGTTCATCCAGTTTTTGCCGTAGACCTCTCTACTTTTTTGCACATGCTATGTGGGTGAAATGATGATACCATGAAAAGTTTCAACCTTTCAGAGTTCATTTGTAGTGTTTTTCAATTTCAGGGTCATTTAGCTTAAAACAAATCAGTAAATGCATGAAAAATAGCAAATGATGTCAGAAAGGGTTGAAAGTTGACGTGGCTTTGAATGGTGCATACTGAACGCAAAAAAAGTTTGGAGTTGTAATAATTTTAAAAAAATGAAGTGCCGGCCTTTGTAATAGATGAGTTTTCGTCCGAAACCCTGATACTTCGAAAGAGATTGTGCAGTTTGTACACGAAGTTCATCCTGTTTTTGCCGTAAACCTCTCTACTTTCTTGCGCATGCTATGTGGGTGAAATAATGATACCATGACAAGTTTCAACCTTTTCAGAGTTCATTTGTAGTGCTTTTCAATTTCAGGGTCATTTAGCTCAAAACAAATCAGTAAATGCATGAAAAATAGCAAATGATGTCAGAAAGGGTTGAAAGTCGATGACGTGGCTTTGACTGGTGCATACTGACCGCAAAAAAGCCTAGAGCTGTAATAAGTTTAAAAAAATGGAGTGCCGGCCTTTGTAATAGATGAGTTTTCATCCGAAACCCTGATACTTCGAAAGAGATTGTCCAGTTTGTACAAGAAGTGCATCCAGTTTTTGCCGAAACCTCTCTACTTTTTTGCACATGCTATGTGGGTGAAATGATGATACCATGAAAAGTTTCAACCTATTCAGAGTTCATTTGTAGTGTTTTTCAATTTCAGGGTCATTTAGCTTAAAACAAATCAGTAAATGCATGAAAAATTGCAAATGATGTCAGAAAGGGTTGAAAGTTGATGATGTGGCTTTGAATGGTGCATACTGAACGCAAAAAAAGTTTGGGGTTGTAATAAGTTTAAAAAAATGAAGTGGCGGCCTTTGTAACAGATGAGTTTTCGTCCTAAACCCTGATACTTCGAAAGAGATTGTGCAGTTTGTACACAAAGTTCATCCTATTTTTGCCGTAAACCTCTCTACTTTTTTGCGCATGCTATGTGGGTGAAATAATGATACCATGACAAGTTTCAACCTTTTCAGAGTTCATTTGTAGTGCTTTTCAATTTCAGGGTCATTTAGCTCAAAACAAATCAGTAAATGCATGAAAAATAGCAAATGATGTCAGAAAGGGTTGAAAGTCGATGACGCGGCTTTGAATGGTGCATACTAACCGCAAAAAAGTATGGAAAATTGAAGTGTCAGACTTTGTAACATATGAGTTTTCGTCCGAACCCCGATACTTCGAAAGAGATTGTGCAGTTTGTACACGAAGTGCGTCCAGTTTTTGCCGTAACCCTCTCTACTTTTTTGCATATGCTATGTGGGTGAAATGATGATACCATGACAAGTTTCAACCTTTTCAGAGTTCATTTGTAGTGCTTTTCAATTTCAGGGTCATTTAGCTCAAAACAAAACAGTAAATGCATGAAAAATAGCAAATGATGTCAGAAAGGGTTGAAAGTTGATGACGTGGCTTTGAATGGTGCATACCAACCGCAAAAAAGTCTAGAAAAATGAAGTGCCGGCCTTTGTAACAGATGAGTTTTCATCTGTACCATGATACTTCGAAAGAGATTGTCCAGTTTGTACACGAACTGCGTCCAGTTTTTGTCGTAACCCTCTCTACTTTTTTGAATATGCTATGTGGGTGAAATGATGATACAATGACAAGTTTCAACCTTTTCAGAGTTCATTTGTAGTGCTTTTCAATTTTAGGGTCATTTAGCTCAAAACAAATCAGTAAATGCATGAAAAATAACAAATGATGTCACAAAGGGTTGAAAGGATATGACATGGCTTTCAATGGTGCATACGGAACACAAAAAAGTCTAGAGCTGTAATAAGTTTTAAAAAATGAAGTGCCGGCCTTTGTAATAGATGAGTTTTCATCCGAAACGCTGATACTTCGAAAGAGATTGTCCAGTTTGTACACGAAGTGCATCGAGTTTTTGCCGTAAACCTCTCTACTTTTTTGCACATGCTATGTGGGTGAAATGATGATACCATGAAAAGTTTCAACCTTTTCAGAGTTCATTTGTTGTGTTTTTCAATTTCAGGGTCATTTAGCTTAAAACAAATCAGTAAATGCATGAAAAATACCAAATGATGTCAGAAAGGGTTGAAAGTTGATGACGTGGCTTTGAATGGTGCATACTGAAAGCAAAAAAAGTTTGGAGATGCAATAAGTTTAAAAAAATGAAGTGCCGGCCTTTGTAACAGATGAGTTTTCGTCCGAAACCCTGATACTTCGAAAGAGATTGTGCAGTTTGTACACGAAGTTCATCCAGTTTTTGCCGTAGACCTCTCTAATTTTTTGCACATGCTATGTGGGTGAAATGATGATACCATGAAAAGTTTCCACCTTTTCAGAGTTCATTTGTAGTGTTTTTCAATTTCAGGGTCATTTAGCTTAAAACAAATCAGTAAATGTATAAAAATAACAAATGATGTCAGAAAGGGTTGAAAGTTGATGACGTGGCTTTGAATGGTGCATACTTAACGCAAAAAAAGTTTGGAGTTGTAATAAGTTTAAAAAAATGAAGTGCCGGCCTTTGTAACAGATGAGTTTTCGTCCGAAACCCTGATACTTCGAAAGAGATTGTGCAGTTTGTACACGAAGTTCATCCTGTTTTTGCCGTAAACCTCTGTACTTTTTTGCGCATGCTATGTGGGTGAAACAATGATACCATGACAAGTTTCAACCTTTTCAGAGTTCATTTGTAGTGCTTTTCAATTTCAGGGTCATTTAGCTCAAAACAAATCAGTAAATGCATGAAAAATAGCAAATGATGTCAGAAATGGTTGAAAGTATATGACGTGGCTTTGAATGGTGCATACTGAATGCAAAAAAGTCTGGAGTTGTAATAAATTTGAAAAAATGAAGTGCCGGCCTTTGTAACAGAAGAGTTTTCGTCCGAACCCTGATACTTCGAAAGAGATTGTTCAGTTTGTACACGAAGTGCATCCAGTTTTTGCCGTAACCCTCTCTACTTTTTTGCATATGCTATGTGGTTGAAATGATGATACCATGACAAGTTTCAACCTTTTCAGAGTTCATTTGTGGTGCTTTTCAATTTCAGGGTCATTTAGCTCAAAACAAATCAGTAAATGCATGAAAAATAGCAAATGATGTCAGAAAGGGTTGAAAGTTGATGACGTGGCTTTGAATGGTGCATAATGACCGCAAAAAAGTCTGGAAAAATGAAGTGCCAGCCTTTGTACCAGATGAGTTTTCGTCGGAACCCTGATACTTCGAAAGAGATTGTGCAGTTTGCACACGAAGTGCGTCCAGTTTTTGCCGTAAACCTCTCTACTTTTTTGCACATGCTATGTGGGTGAAATGATGATACCATGAAAATTTTCAACCTTTTCAGAGTTCATTTGTAGTGTTTTTCAATTTCAGGGTCATTTAGCTTAAAACAAATAAGTAAATGCATGAAAAATAGCAAATGATGTCAGAAAGTGTTGAAAGTTGATGACGTGGCTTTGAATGGTGCATACTGGACGCAAAAAAGTCTGGAAAAATGAAGTGCCGGCCTTTGTAACAGATGAGTTTTCGTCCGAACCCTGATACTTCGAAAGAGATTGTGCAGTTTGTACACGAAGTGCATCCAGTTTTTGCCGTAAACCTCTCTACTTTTTTGCACATGCTATGTGGGTGAAATAATGATACCATGACAAGTTTCAACCTTTTCAGAGTTCATTTGTAGTGCTTTTCAATTTCAGGGTCATTTAGCTCAAAACAAATCAGTAAATGCATGAAAAATAGCAAATGATGTCAGAAAGGGTTGAAAGTTGATGACGTGGCTTTCAATGGTGCATACTGAACGCAAAAAAAGTTTGGAGTTGTAATAAGTTTAAAAAAATGAAGTGCCGGCCTTTGTAACAGATGAGTTTTTGTCCGAAACCCTGATACTTCGAAAGAGATTGTGCAGTTTGTACACGAAGTTCATCAAGTTTTTGCCGTAAACCTCTCTACTTTTTTGCGCATGCTATGTGGGTGAAATGATGATACCATGACATGTTTCAACCTTTTCAGAGTTCATTTGTAGTGCTTTTCAATTTCAGGGTCATTTAGCTCAAAACAAATCAGTAAATGCATGAAAAATAGCAAATGATGTCAGAAAGGGTTGAACGTTGATGACGAGGCTTTGAATGGTTCATACTGAACGCAAAAAAGTCTGGAGTTGTAATAAATTTAAAAAAATGAAGTGCCGGCCTTTGTAACAGATGAGTTTTCGTCCGAACCCTGATACTTCGAAAGAGATTGTTCAGTTTGTACACGAAGTGCATCCAGTTTTTGCCGTAACCCTCTCTACTTTTTTGCATATGCTATGTGGGTGAAATGATGATACCATGACAAGTTTCAACCTTTTCAGAGTTCATTTGTAGTGCTTTGTGAGTAGTTACGTTTGTTCCTGAGGACATGGGAGAAGTCTTGCTATTAGTAGTCATGTGAATTTGGTATTCGTTCGATATTTTGATGAGATGTTTGTTGTCTCTCCTCTAGTGGTGTTATGTGAACGTTGACTACATGACACTTCACCATTGTTTGGGCCTAGAGGAAGGCATTGGGAAGTAATAAGTAGATGATGGGTTGCTAGAGTGACAGAAGCTTAAACCCTAGTTTATGCGTTGCTTCGTAAGGGGCTGATTTGGATCCATATGTTTCATGTTATGGTTAGGTTTACCTTAATACTTTTTTTGTAGTTGCGGATGCTTGCAATAGGGGTTAATCATAAGTGGGATGCTTGTCCAAGTAAGGACAGCACCCAAGCACCGGTCCACTCACATATCAAATTATCAAAGTACCGAACGCGAATCATATGAACGTGATGAAAACTAGCTTGACGATAATTCCCATGGGTCCTCGGGAGCGCTTTCCTTTATATAAGAAATTGTCCAGGCTTGTCGTTTGCTACAAAAAGGATTGGTCCACCTTGCTGCACCTTATTTACTTTCATTACTTGTTACCCGTTACAAATTATCTTATCACCAAACTATCTGTTACCGATAATTTCAGTGCTTGCAGAGAACACCTTGCTGAAAACCGCTTATCATTTCCTTCTGGTCCTTGTTGGGTTCTACACTCTTACTTATCGAAAGGACTACGATAGATCCCCGATACTTGTGGGTCATCAGGCCCGTCAGTGAACTCTGTTTGACGGTTTAAATAGTAGATCTCCCTGAATAAGTGAACTGTGGGCTCCTCTTGAAGATAAGCTTCACAGAATACTTGGAAATTGCAAATGTTGGACACGGAGTTGGGTCTGATGTCTTGAGGGTGAAGTTGGAAGAAATGAAGCACATCATGGAAAAACTTTGAGCCGGGTGGGCTGAACCCCCGACTCAAGTGGTCAGCAAAAACAATTACTTCTCCATCTTTCGGTTGAGGAGGAATTTCTTCACCAGGGGCTCTCAAGTGGATGATCACTTTCTTGGCTAAGGCGCCAGTGGTGAAAAAGTTGTTCAGTTCTTCTTCAGTAACCCGGGATTGGACCCAGTTGCAAGAAGTGTATGTCTTAGCCATTTCCTCAATGATCTGAAAGAAAGGTTATGCCGGTTCAAGTTTACATGGTTAAGACGGCTCATGGTTAAAAGGAAAACAGTAATGAAGCATGCAGAGGTGTTAAGCAGGAGGTTGGCATTGATGGTATAAATATGAGCTATTGGCGGCTTAAGAGGGGACTAATGCTACCTGGTGGGTTACTATTTCTAAGTTAAGCCGCCCACACAATTATTGAAGTGCAGATCTGATAAAGGGAAAATTACTAAGTGTTGGGAAAACAGGTTTCACAGATTGACGTTATGATTTCGGATATGTGACACTCCAGTTAATGAAAAATATTTGGACCTAAATTACAGTACTTGAGCAGTTCATGGGTTCAGATCAGGTTTTCTTATGCAGAAGAGATGTTCTAATAGTAAAAAGGAGTGCTACAACTGCCACCACATAGGAGGAGTACCAAGTTCGAATCAAAAATCACAAGCTGCAGCGAAAAGCGAAGATGAACTCCGATGAACTCATGGAAGCCCTAATGGGATCTAGGAAGAGGAAGAAGGAGAACTCACCAGGGCCGTTCGACAACGGAGGTGCGCGGACGAAATCTGGTCAAATCAGGTTGATGCAGCGGCCATTGTTGAGGTAGAGGCGAAGGTCGACGGCGGCGGCGGAGCTCGAGTGCTAAGGCGTCGCGAGGTGGAAGACAGAGACGAAGAGGCAAGGGGGGAAATTGAAAGGGACCCCTGGCCCTATTTATAAGACAAAAGGATAAGTGACATGCGCGGGAATCGAGGAGGCTAAAAAATGGATATGTGACAGTACAGACACCTCGATTTTCGGAGATTCATTAAAAGAAAGGATATATATTAAAGATCTGGGCTTTGTGCAATATTAATAACAGATGGCGTCACGGCGGGTTACCATGATCCAAGGAGATGACGTCACGGCGAGTTACAAGGCTTCACAAAGATAATGAAGGATTTTTCTAAGTGTTGAAGATTGATATGAACAAGTTCAAATCAACTTGGGGCCTAATGTTTGGGATGTAACTATTGAGTGTAACCCGCCCAGGAGGGGCCGAGTTATGCTCATGGCGGTTTATCACAACAAAGCCCATGAAGATGCTGAAGAGGGTGGTTCAACTATGCAGACTCATTGAGGGCCCGAAGCCCAAAGGCGACTTAAGGCCCAATAAGCATAAACCGCCATATATGTACGACTTGTATTATAAGGCATGTACAGTTAGTCACCGAGCCGGACACGTTGTTTATGAACCGGCCGGGACTCCGTGAGCCGTCGAGTGTTAACCTGTGTATATAAAGGGACGACCCGGCGGCGACTTAGGACAAGAAACAACATATCAAAAGCTAGGTCAAGCGTATTCGCTCCCTGGTAATCGAGACAAAAGCAATACCACCTCAAAATTGACTAGGCCTTTACCTTCACCGCAAGGGGCCGAATCAGTATAAACTCCTTGTGTCCTTTGTCCCGTTTAACCCCTTTAAGCTAACCCTGTTGTGATGGCTCCACGACTAAGTCCTTCTGCTAGGACATCTGACGTGACAATTCCACGATAGCTGTGCCTCCTGGCCACCAACTGTCGGCCTCTCGATACGTCGGCCACTCCTCCCACAAAAAACATGTGCCATGCCTTCGTCGTCGGCCTATGTTGCCATCCCTCATTGCCCGATAATTATTGGTGGTGCTAACTACACTGAGTTGTTGGCTTTATGTGCATTCATATGCGTGGCATTCTTCTCTAGGGTGTTCTTTCTGGTGAGATCCCATGTTTGCCGCACCTGGTTCCTCTTGTGACTCCTACCCCGCTGGTGACACCGGCTCTTGCCGCAGATGCAACTAAGGTTGTTGATGATGTTGCGGTTTGACTAGAAGGTGCTGACATATGAGGAGGCTCTTCCCACTTACCATGATGCTCTATCTGCTTATACTTACTGATTCGATGATGATGCTCATGTCGCGGTTGCTCTCACATATAGTGTTCTGCCTCAGTTTGCCTCTTACTTTATGGGCCTCACTACCGTCTTCGAGATGTGGACCCGTTTTCGCCAGCGCTAACAGCCCTCTGGTGGTGCCTTGTACTTGTTTGTGGTCCACCAGGAGCATGCTCTTTAGCAGGGTGCCTCCATTGTTAATGATTTCTATGCATAAAGTTTTGTTATCTAGCACCAACTTGACTCTCTTCGCACTGCTGGTCGTGGTACTTTCCAGTGTGGCTAGGTTGTGCAATCAGACCAGGAGTAAGGAGTTTCATCATGTCTCTTCGCACTGCTGGTCGTGGTACTTTCCACAATGCATGCTCAGCTGTTTGCTCGTGGTTGTGTTTCTCTTGTGGAGGCGCTTTCTGAGATTTGTGCTGAGGAGTCTCGCCTACGTGGTGCTGGTTTACTTGAGGCTCTCCCTTTGTGCCCGTTGTTCACGCTCCTGTTACGGTGTATGGTGCATCGGCTCTTTCTCGCCCAATGCTCTGGCACTCCTACCAACTCCTCCGGTGGTGGTGAGGGTCGCTCTCATGCTCATTGTGGCTACTGCAACAAGGATGGTCACCCCAAGTCTGATTGCTTCACGAAGAAGCGGGACATGTGCAACAAAGCACACACATCTTCTTCGAGGACCGTGCTTCTATTGCGAGGCCCTCACCCATTGTCTTGATTGAGCAGGATATTGTGAGAGTTAAGCGTCTGCTTGCTCCTTCAGGTTCTTCTTTGGAGAGTACTATAGGTTTTGTGACTAATGCTTCTGGCACTCCGCGAGCACCACCTACACAGGTTGGGTACATCTGTAGTTTCTGGATTATGGAGCTTCTTTTCATTTGTCTTTTGATGCTTACACCTTGTCCTCTCTTAGACCTCTCGATTTTTCTGTTCATGTTCTCACAGATGATGGTACTCCTCTTTCTGTTGCTAGTCAAGGAACTCTAAACACTTCTTCTTCTTCTGTTACTGATGTTGCTCATGTTCCCTGACTTACCATGACACTATTGCATAACCGGGCTATAGCACCGGTTCGTAAGGCCCTTTAGTGTCGGTTCTGTAACCGGCACTAAAGGGTGGGGACTAAAGATCCCCCCCTTTAGTACCGGTTCAACGTGAACCGCCACTAAAGGGCCACAACGTGGCACGAGCCAGCGCCGGAGGTGGGGAGACCTTTAGTACCGGTTTGTAACACCAACCGGTACTAAAAGGTTTGGGGTTTTTGTTTTATTATTTATTTTTCTTTTAATTTTGTGTTTTACATTTAATTTAGAGATTGTTTTTACATTATAATGAGTTATTAAATCACTAGGTGAAAGAACCACGGATTAGTTTTAAGTGGATGGATCCTAAGTGATCAAGTAATATGGATTATTGATCACTTAGCTAGGATCCATCCAGTTGAAACTAATATCCGCGGTTCTTTCATAAATGATATATATAACTCATCATCATCATCATCATATTAATATAAAAACTCTTGCATCATATCATCACCAACAACACTCTAGGTAATAATCATCATAGTCATTACCACTATTTAATCATCATAGTCATTACCGCTACACCACCAACACTAGCTTAAAAAAGAAACATTCACTTGTACCAGAAGCAAAGATATCATCGAGTGATCAACATGGTCATGAGATTATAAGCATTCATAAGACCACAAAAGCAAATCACTTTGAGATAGATTAAGTTCAGGACGAAGAACACGGACATGAGAGGACAAGTACTAGGAGCTGGAACTAGTTAATCACTCCTGCTGCTCTCTCTCAGATAAAATAGCATAGAACATGTGTAGCTCTCTTGATTCATCATATTGGAGCATGCAGATGAACCTGTCTCCTAATCGTGGGATGCGCTTCTGATTGCTGCCCCCTAGTACTTCTCTGTGATCGTTCACAATTTTGCTCCAGTCTTTCACTATTAAGCATTCCTCGGTTTTAGAAATCCTGAATGCACTCATGTGCGATGTAGGATGTCTTGGCCGTAAGCTAACCATTGACATGCGACCTTTAGTACCGATCCACTAAGGCACAACTATCATCGGGAGTCCTTGTTGAAGAACATCGTATAGTAACATACTTACCAATGAAGTTTAGCTTTAAAAATAATGTATGCAAAAGATGCACTGAGGACAAATAGTAAAAATCTTACCATCTTTCCTAAATAGATGTGACTGTAGTTCAATACGAACACAATTGGTCGCACGTTTTGAGTACTAAGATTTTCAAATTTAGAAAAATAATTTCTCTTGACAGCATCAAGATCCTCAAGCCATGAAACATAATGACTTATCTCCTCGCAGTTTAGTTCAGCCCCGGGACAGTGGACGGTCCTGTCTACCAAGCGTCGGACATGTTTGCTTGAATTTAAATAAGCTGTGAATAGAAATTAGTTGTCAACTATTTTTGAATAAACAATATCGAAGACATAGATATGGTTGAGAAACTCACATAATGGTAGAAATGGAGGTGTCTGCACATCGACCCAAATGTCTCTATTACCTTCAATATCATCTTCCCGTGAATATCAAAGGTGATAACCATATCAGGGTCAAATGCATAAGCCTTGCATAGTGCTTGCCAAGTTTTTCATTCAAAATAGGTGTAGGTGTCTCCATTGTATAATTTGACGTCGAAAGTATAACCATGCTCGGTCTTCAAGTAAACTCTCTTTACCTCCATAGTTTTCTTAGGACTGAAACCTATCTTATCCAAGACAAAAATTCTTGCATGGCAGGGGATACACTAGTATAATAGTAAAAATTTAAAATTATAAGTTGAAGAAAATGAAGCATAAGTCATGCTTAATTACGAAAAAATAATTGTCATTGTGACTTACTGTATCCACTTCGAATGTCTCATCCAGCTTGATGCTGAAGCACCTATCATCAACTAGGAAATTTCGATCGCACAGGCCGCGCTCGTCCTCACAGTATTCGCACATACCGAAATCCTTTTCGTCGTCAGACGACATTTCCTATGTTCATAGTTGAAACATTAATTGATAAACACTTACTAGTTCTATTGATTCAACTATAATTCAACTAGTTCTATTAATTCAACTAACTCAACTAAGCACTTACTAAAAAAACTAGTTCTATTAATTTTCTTACTAAAAATAAAGTAGCTAGTTCTATATAGTTTAATTTTAATTAGATGATCAAATCTCATATACCTAAATTTAATATATCTAAATCATCTAACATTAATATATCTAATTCATCTATAACTAAAAGTTTAAAAAAGCTACCTCATCTAACATTAATATCTGGCTAATTCATCTAACATTTGACATTAATATCTAACATTTCAATATATATATATAATCATCTAACAATTGACATTAATCTAACATTTATATAAACTAAAAGTATAAAAAACTAAAAAAACAAAAAACAGAAAATAATTAAGAAAAATCTCTCTCAGTTTGTGTGTACTGTGTGTGTGTACTGTGTGTGTGTGTGAGGGCCGCCGGCCATGGCGCAGCAGGGCCGGGGGCGGTCTTACAGCGGGGCGACAGCCGGCGATGTGAGGCGACGGGGGTCGGCGACGGGCTGGGGCGGCGACGGGGACGGGCCGTGGCGGCGACATACGGGGACGGGCTGGGGGCGGCGCATGCGCGATCGACGTCGGGGACGGGCACGCGGGGCGACGGGGGCGGGGACGGGCGCGCGCGATGGGGACGCGGACGGCGACGGGGACAGCAAGCGACGGGCGTGCGTGACGGGGGCGGCGAGGGGATGAGCGCGACGACGAAGCAGATGAAGACGAAACTAACTGAATTTTTTGTAAGTGCTATATATATAGGAGGGCCTTTAGTATCGGTTGGAGCCACCAACCGATACTAAAGGTCAAATTTGGCGAGGCCACATGGCGGGAATGGCACCCCTTAAGTACCGGGTGGTGGCTCCAACCGGTACTAAAGACCCCCCCCTTTAGTACCGGTTGGAGCCACGAACCGGTACTAAAGGTGTGCACTGGCGCGGGTGCGGTGCATCAAGTTTAGTCCCACCTCACTAGCCGAGAAGCGTCCGCACTGGTTTATAAGCCCCAGAGCGGTAGCTCTCTCGAGCTCCTCTCTATAGCAGGCTTCTGGGCCTAACTTTGCCACGCTGCTGTGTGGGCCTGCTGGGCCTTACGGGCCTGCATCCAGGCCGAAGGCCAAGCAGGCCTACTGGGCAGCGCGCAAATTTGTTTTTTATATAGTTTTTTCTTTTCTGCTTTATTTATTTTCTTTTATTTATTTCTGAGTTGTTTTTTCCTGTATTTAGAGTTTCTTTGTGAATATTTTTGCTTTAGGTACAAAAACTTAGAAACTTTCTATTAGTGCCAGTAGTTTTCAAATTTGAATAGTTTAAATTTGAATTATTTGAAATTTGTGTGAATCACTAGTTTGTGAATAACTTAACTTTAAAAATAGATTTTTCAGTGATTCTTTTTTCTTATGTTTAATATTAGTGTGTTTTATCATTATATTCAAATTGATAATACGTCTGGAGTTGTAATAAGTTTACAAAAATGAAGTGCCTTTGTAACAGATGAGTTTTAGTCCGAAAACCTGGTACTTCGAAAGAGATTGTCCAGTTTGTACACGAAGTGCATCTAGTTTTTGCCGTAACCCTCCCTATTTTTTGCACATACTATACGGGCGAAATGATGATACCATGACAAGTTTCAACCTTTTCAGAGTTCATTTGTAGTGCTTTTCAATTTCAAGGTCATTTAGCTCAAAACAAATCAGTAAATGCATGAAAAATAGTAAATGATGTCAGAAAGGGTTGAAAGTTGATGATGTGGCTTTGAATGGTGCATACTGAACGCAAAAAAGTCTGGAGTTGTAATAAATTTAAAAAAATGAAGTGCCGACCTTTGTAACAGATGAGTTTTCGTCCAAACCCTGATACTTCAAAAGAGATTGTTCAGTTTGTACACGAAGTGCATCCAGTTTTTGCCGTAACCCTCTCTACTTTTTTCCATATGCTATGTGGGTGAAATGATGATACCATGACAAGTTTCAACCTTTTCAGAGTTCATTTGTGGTGCTTTTCAATTTCAGGTTTATTTAGCTCAAAACAAATCAGTAAATGCATGAAAAATAGCAAATGATGTCAGAAAGGGTTGAAAGTTGATGACGTGGCTTTGAATGGTGCATACTGAACGCAAAAAAGTCTGGAAAAATGAAGTGCCGGCCTTTGTTACAGATGAGTTTTCGTCCGAACCCTGATACTTCGAAAGAGATTGTCCAGTTTGTACACGAAGTGCGTCCAGTTTTTGTCGTAACCGTCTCTACTTTTTGGATATGCTATGTGGGTGAAATGATGATACCATGACAAGTTTCAACCTTTTCAGAGTTCATTTGTAGTGTTTTTAATTTCAGGGTCATTTAGCTCAAAACAAATCAGTAAATGCATGAAATAACAAATGATGTCACAAAGGGTTGAAAGTTGATGATGTGGCTTTGAATGGTGCATACTGACCGCAAAAAAGTTTGGAAAAATGAAGTGCCGGCCTTTGTAACAGATGAGTTTTCGTCCGAACCCTGATACTTCGAAAGAGATTGTCCAGTTTGTACACGAAGTGCGTCCAGTTTTTGTCGTAACCCTCTCTACTTTTTGCATATGCTATGTGGGTGAAATGATGATACCATGACAAGTTTCAACCTTTTCAGAGTTCATTTGTGTTGTTTTTCAATTTCAGGGTCATTTAGCTCAAAACAAATCAGTAAATGCATGAAAAATAACAAATGATGTCACAAAGGGTTGAAAGTTGATGACATGGCTTTCAATGGTGCATACAGAACGCAAAAAAGCCTGGAGCTGTAATAAGTTTAAAAAATGGAGTGCCGGCCTTTGTAATAGATGAGTTTTCATCCGAAACCCTGATACTTCGAAAGAGATTGTCCAGTTTGTACACAAAGTGCATCCAGTTTTTGCCGTGAACCTCTCTACTTTTTTGCACATGCTATGTGGGTGAAATGATGATACCATGAAAATTTTCAACCTTTTCAGAGTTCATTTGTAGTGTTTTTCAATTTCAGGGTCATTTAGCTTAAAACAAATCAGTAAATGCATGAAAAATAGCAAATGATGTCAGAAAGGGTTGAAAGTTGATGACGTGGCTTTGAATGGTGCATACTGAACGCAAAAAAAGTTTGGAGATGTAATAAGTTTAAAAAAATGAAGTGCCGGCCTTTGTAACAGATGAGTTTTCGTCCGAAACCTCGATACTTCGAAAGAGATTGTGCAGTTTGTACACGAAGTTCATCCAGTTTTTACTGTAGACCTCTCTACTTTTTTGCACATGCTATGTGGGTGAAATGATGATACCATGAAAAGTTTCAACCTTTTCAGAGTTCATTTGTAGTGTTTTTCAATTTCAGGGTCATTTAGCTTAAAACAAATCAGTAAATGCATGAAAAATAGCAAATGATGTCAGAAAGGGTTGAAAGTTGATGACGTGGCTTTGAATGGTGCATAATGAACGCAAAAAAAGTTTGGAGATGTAATAAGTTTAAAAAAATGAAGTGCCGGCCTTTGTAACAGATGAGTTTTCGTCCGAAACCGTGATACTTCGAAAGAGATTGTGCAGTTTGTACACGAAGTTCATCCAGTTTTTGACGTAAACCTCTCTACTTTTTTGCACATGCTATGTGGGTGAAATGATGATACCATGAAAAGTTCCAACCTTTTCAGAGTTCATTTGTAGTGTTTTTCAATTTCAGGGTCATTTAGCTTAAAACAAATCAGTAAATGCATGAAAAATAGCAAATGATGTCAGAAAGGGTTTAAAGTTGATGACGTGGCTTTGAATGGCGCATACTGAACGCAAAAAAAGTTTGGAGTTGTAATAAGTTTAAAAAAATGAAGTGCCGGCCTTTGTAACAGATGAGTTTTCATCCGAAACCCTGATACTTCGAAAGAGATTGTGCAGTTTGTACACGAAGTTTATCAAGTTTTTGCCGTAAACCTCTCTACTTTTTTGCGCATGCTATGTGGGTGAAATGATGATACCATGACAAGTTTCAACCTTTTCAGAGTTCATTTGTAGTGCTTTTCAATTTCAGGGTCATTTAGCTCAAAACAAATCAGTAAATGCATGAAAAATATCAAATGATGTCAGATAGGGTTGAACGTTGATGACGTGGCTTTGAATGGTTCATACTGAACGCAAAAAAGTCTGGAGTTGTAATAAATTTAAAAAAAAGAAGTGCCGGCCTTTGTAACAGATGAGTTTTCGTCCGAACCCTGATACTTCGAAAGAGATTGTTCAGTTTGTACACGAAGTGCATCCAGTTTTTGCTGTAACCCTCTCTACTTTTTTGCATATGCTATGTTGGTGAAATGATGATACCATGACAAGTTTCAACCTTTTCAGAGTTCATTTGTGGTGCTTTTCAATTTCAGGTTTATTTAGCTCAAAACAAATCAGTAAATGCATGAAAAATAGCAAATGATGACAGAAAGGGTTGAAAGTTGATGAAGTGGCATTGAATGGTGCATACTGACTGCAAAAAAGTCTGAAAAATGAAGTGCCGGCCTTTGTAACAGATGAGTTTTCGTCCGAACCCTGATACTTCGAAAGAGATTGTCCAGTTTGTACACGAAGTGCGTCCAGTTTTTGTCGTAACCCTCTCTACTTTTTGCATATGCTATGTGGGTGAAATGATGATACCATGACAAGTTTCAACCTTTTCAGAGTTCATTTGTAGTGCTTTTCAATTTCAGGGTCATTTAGCTCAAAACAAATCAGTAAATGCATGAAAAATAACAAATGATGTCACAAAGGGTTGAAAGTTGATGACATGGCTTTCAATGGAGCATACGGAACGCAAAAAAGCCTGGAGCTGTAATAAGTTTAAAAAAATGGAGTGCCGGCCTTCGTAATAGATGAGTTTTCATCCGAAACCCTGATACTTCGAAAGAGATTCTCCAGTTTGTACACGAAGTTCATCCAGTTTTTGACGTAAACCTCTCTACTTTTTTGCACAAGCTATGTGGGTGAAATGATGATACCATGAAAAGTTTCAACCTTTTCAGAGTTCATTTGTAGTGTTTTGCAATTTCAGGGTCATTTAGCTTAAAACAAATCAGTAAATGCATGAAAAATAGCAAATGATGTCAGAAAGGGTTGAAAGTTGATGACGTGGCTTTGAATGGCGCATACTGAACGCAAAAAAAGTTTGGAGTTGTAATAAGTTTAAAAAAATGAAGTGCCGGCCTTTGTAACAGATGAGTTTTCGTCCGAAACCCTGATACTTCGAAAGAGATTGTGCAGTTTGTACACGAAGTTCATCAAGTTTTTGCCGTAAACCTCTCTACTTTTTTGCGCATGCTATGTGGGTGAAATGATGATACCATGACAAGTTTCAACCTTTTCAGAGTTCATTTGTAGTGCTTTTCAATTTCAGGGTCATTTAGCTCAAAACAAATCAGTAAATGCATGAAAAATAGCAAATGATGTCCGATAGGGTTGAACGTTGATGACGTGGCTTTGAATGGTTCATACTGAACGCAAAAAAGTCTGGAGTTGTAATAAATTTAAAAAAATGAAGTGCCGGCCTTTGTAACAGATGAGTTTTCGTCCGAACCCTGATACTTCGAAAGAGATTGTTCAGTTTGTACACGAAGTGCATCCAGTTTTTGCCGTAACCCTCTCTACTTTTTTGCATATGCTATGTGGGTGAAATGATGATACCATGTCAAGTTTCAACCTTTTCAGAGTTCATTTGTGTGCTTTTCAATTTCAGGTTTATTTAGCTCAAAACAAATAAGTAAATGCATGAAAAATAGCAAATGATGTAAGAAAGGGTTGAAAGTTGATGACGTGGCTTTGAATGGTGCATACTGACCGCAACAAAGTCTGGAAAATTGAAGTGCCGGCCTTTGTAATAGATGAGTTTTTGTCCGAACCCTGATACTTCGAAAGAGATTGTGCAGTTTCTACACGAAGTGTGTCCAGTTTTTGCCGTAACCCTCTCTACTTTTTTGCATATGCTATGTGGGTGAAATGATGATACCATGACAAGTTTTAACCTTTTCGGAGTTCATTTGTAGTGCTTTTCAATTTCAGCGTCATTTAGCTCAAAAAAAATCAGTAAATGCATGAAAAATAGCAAATGATGTCAGAAAGGGTTGAAAGTTGATGACGTGGCTTTGAATGGTGCATACTAACCGCAAAGAAGTCTAGAAAAATGAAGTGCCGGCCTTTGTAACAGATGAGTTTTCGTCCGAACCCTGATACTTCGAAAGAGATTGTCCAGTTTGTACACGAAGTGCGTCCAGTTTTTGTCGTAACCCTCTCTACTTTTTTGCATATGCTATATGGGTGAAATGATGATACAATGACAAGTTTCAACCTTTTCAGAGTTCATTTGTAGTGCTTTTCAATTTCAGGGTCATTTAGCTCAAAACAAATCAGTAAATGCATGAAAAATAACAAATGATGTCACAAAGGGTTGAAAGGTTATGACATGGCTTTCAATGGTGCATACGGAACGCAAAAAAGTCTGGAGCTGTAATAAGTTTAAAAAAATGATGTGTCGGCCTTTGTAATAGATGACTTTTCATCTGAAACCCTGATACTTCGAAAGAGATTGTCCAGTTTGTACACGAAGTGCATCGAGTTTTTGCCGTAAACCTCTCTACTTTTTTGCACATGCTATGTGTGTGAAATGATGATACCATGAAAAGTTTCAACCTTTTGAGAGTTCATTTGTAGTGTTTTTCAATTTCAGGGTCATTTAGCTTAAAATAAATCAGTAAATGCATGAAAAATAACAAATGATGTCAGAAAGGGTTGAAAGTTGATGACGTGGCTTTGAATGGTGCATACTGAACGCAAAAAAAGTTTGGAGATGTAATAAGTTTAAAAAAATGAAGTGCCGGCCTTTGTAACAGATGAGTTTTCGTCCGAAACCCTGATACTTCGAAAGAGATTGTGCAGTTTGTACACGAAGTTCATCCAGTTTTTGCCGTAGACCTCTCTACTTTTTTGCACATGCTATGTGGGTGAAATGATGATACCATGAAAAGTTTCAACCTTTTCAGAGTTCATTTGTAGTGCTTTTCAATTTCAGGGTCATTTAGCTCAAAACAAATCAGTAAATGCACGAAAAATAGCAAATGATGTCAGAAAGGGTTGAAAGTCGATGACGTGGCTTCGAATGGTGCATACTGACCGCAAAAAAGCCTAGAGCTGTAATAAGTTTAAAAAAATGGAGTGCCGGCCTTTGTAATAGATTAGTTTTCATCCGAAACCCTGATACTTCGAAAGAGATTGTCCAGTTTGTACAAGAAGTGCATCCAGTTTTTGCCGAAACCTCTCTACTTTTTTGCACATGCTATGTGGGTGAAATGATGATACCATGAAAAGTTTCAACCTATTCAGAGTTCATTTGTAGTGTTTTTCAATTTCAGGGTGATTTAGCTTAAAACAAATCAGTAAATGCATGGAAAATTGCAAATGATGTCAGAAAGGGTTGAAAGTTGATGATGTGGCTTTGAATGGTGCATACTGAACGCAAAAAAAGTTTGGGGTTGTAATAAGTTTAAAAAAATGAAGTGGCGGCCTTTGTAACAGATGAGTTTTCGTCCTAAACCCTGATACTTCGAAAGAGATTGTGCAGTTTGTACACGAAGTTCATCCTATTTTTGCCGTAAACCTCTCTACTTTTTTGCGCATGCTATGTGGGTGAAATAATGATACCATGACAAGTTTCAACCTTTTCAGAGTTCATTTGTAGTGCTTTTCAATTTCAGGGTCATTTAGATAAAAAAAAATCAGTAAATGCATGAAAAATAGCAAATGATGTCAGAAAGGGTTGAAAGTCGATGACGTGGCTTTGAATGGTGCATACTGACCGCAAAAAAGTCTGGAAAATTGAAGTGTCGGCCTTTGTAACATATGAGTTTTCGTCCGAACCCTGATACTTCGAAAGAGATTGTGCAGTTTGTACACGAAGTGCGTCTAGTTTTTGCCGTAACCCTCTCTACTTTTTTGCATATGCTATGTGGGTGAAATGATGATACCATGACAAGTTTCAACCTTTTCAGAGTTCATTTGTAGTGCTTTTCAATTTCAGGGTCATTTAGCTCAAAACAAATCAGTAAATGCATGAAAAATAGCAAATGATGTCAGAAAGGGTTGAAAGTTGATGACGTGGCTTTGAATGGTGCATACCAACCGCAAAAAAGTCTAGAAAAATGAAGTGCCGGCCTTTGTAACAGATGAGTTTTCGTCCGTACCATGATACTTCGAAAGAGATTGTCCAGTTTGTACACGAACTGCGTCCATTTTTTGTCGTAACCCTCTCTACTTTTTTGCATATGCTATGTGGGTGAAATGATGATACCATGACAAGTTTTAACCTTTTCGGAGTTCATTTGTAGTGCTTTTCAATTTTAGGGTCATTTAGCTCAAAACAAATCAGTAAATGCATGAAAAATAACAAATGATGTCACAAAGGGTTGAAAGGTTATGACATGGCTTTCAATGGTGCATACGGAACGCAAAAAAGTCTAGAGCTATAATAAGTTTAAAAAAAAAGAAGTGCCGACCTTTGTAATAGATGAGTTTTCATCCGAAACGCTGATACTTCGAAAGAGATTGTGCAGTTTGTACACGAAGTTCATCCTGTTTTTGCCGTAAACCTCTCTACTTTTATGCGCATGCTATGTGGGTGAAACAATGATACCATGACAAGTTTCAACCTTTTCAGAGTTCATTTGTAGTGCTTTTCAATTTCAGGGTCATTTAGCTCAAAACAAATCAGTAAATGCATGAAAAATAGCAAATGATGTCAGAAATGGTTGAAAGTTGATGACGTGGCTTTGAATGGTGCATACTGAACGCAAAAAAGTCTGGAGTTGTAATAAATTTGAAAAAATGAAGTGCCGGCCTTTGTAACAGATGAGTTTTCGTCCGAACCCTGATACTTCGAAAGAGATTGTTCAGTTTGTACACGAAGTGCATCCAGTTTTTGCCGTAACCCTCTCTACTTTTTTGCATATGCTATGTGGGTGAAATGATGATACCATGACAAGTTTCAACCTTTTCAGAGTTCATTTGTGGTGCTTTTCAATTTCAGGGTCATTTAGCTCAAAACAAATCAGTAAATGCATGAAAAATAGCAAATGATGTCAGAAAGGGTTGAAAGTTGATGACGTGGCTTTGAATGGTGCATAATGACCGCAAAAAAGTCTGGTAAAATGAAGTGCCGGCCTTTGTAACAGATGAGTTTTCGTCCGAACCCTGATACTTCGAAAGAGATTGTGCAGTTTGTACACGAAGTGCGTCCAGTTTTTGCCGTAAACCTCTCTACTTTTTTGCACATGCTATGTGGGTGAAATGATGATACCATGAAAAGTTTCAACCTTTTCAGAGTTCATTTGTAGTGTTTTTCAATTTCAGGGTCATTTAGCGTAAAACAAATCAGTAAATGCATGAAAAATAGCAAATGATGTCAGAAAGGGTTGAAAGTTGATGACGTGGCTTTGAATGGTGCATACTGGACGCAAAAAAGTCTGGAAAATTGAAGTGCCGGCCTTTGTAACAGATGAGTTTTCGTCCGAACCCTGATACTTCGAAAGAGATTGTGCAGTTTGTACACGAAGTGCATCCAGTTTTTGCCGTAAACCTCTCTACTTTTTTGCACATGCTATGTGGGTGAAATAATGATACCATGACAAGTTTCAACCTTTTCAGAGTTCATTTGTAGTGCTTTTCAATTTCAGGGTCATTTAGCTCAAAACAAATCAGTAAATGCATGAAAAATAGCAAATGATGTCAGAAAGGGTTGAAAGTTGATGACGTGGCTTTCAATGGTGCATACTGAACGCAAAAAAAGTTTGGAGTTGTAATAAGTTTAAAAAAATGAAGTGCCGGCCTTTGTAACAGATGAGTTTTTGCCCGAAACCCTGATACTTCGAAAGAGATTGTGCAGTTTGTACACGAAGTTCATCAAGTTTTTGCCGTAAACCTCTCTACTTTTTTGCGCATGCTATGTGGGTGAAATGATGATACCATGACATGTTTCAACCTTTTCAGAGTTCATTTGTAGTGCTTTTCAATTTCAGGGTCATTTAGCTCAAAACAAATCAGTAAATGCATGAAAAATAGCAAATGATGTCAGAAAGGGTTGAACGTTGATGACGAGGCTTTGAATGGTTCATACTGAACGCAAAAAAGTCTGGAGTTGTAATAAATTTAAAAAAATGAAGTGCCGGCCTTTGTAACAGATGAGTTTTCGTCCGAACCCTGATACTTCGAAAGAGATTGTTCAGTTTGTACACGAAGTGCATCCAGTTTTTGCCGTAACCCTCTCTACTTTTTTGCATATGCTATGTGGGTGAAATGATGATACCATGACAAGTTTCAACCTTTTCAGAGTTCATTTGTGGTGCTTTTCAATTTCAGTATTATTTAGCTCAAAACAAATCAGTAAATGCATGAAAAATAGAAAATGATGTCAGAAAGGGTTGATAGTTGATGACGTGGCTTTGAATGGTCCATACTGACCGCAAAAAAGTCTGGAAAATTGAAGTTCCGGCCTTTGTAATAGATGAGTTTTCGTCCGAACCCTGATACTTCGAAAGAGATTGTGCAGTTTGTACATGAAGTGCGTCCAGTTTTTGCCGTAACCCTCTCTACTTTTTTGCATATGCTATGTGGGTGAAATGATGATACCATGACAAGTTTCAACCTTTTCAGAGTTCATTTGTAGTGCTTTTCAATTTCAGGGTCATTTAGCTCAAAACAAATCAGTAAATGCATGAAAAATAGCAAATGATGTCAGAAAGGGTTGAAAGTTGATGACGTGGCTTTGAATGGTGCATACTAACTGCAAAAAAGTCTAGAAAAATGAAGTGCCTGCCTTTGTAACAGATGAGTTTTCGTCCGAACCCTGATACTTCGAAAGAGATTGTCCAGTTTGTACACGAAGTGCGTCCAGTTTTTGTCGTAGCCCTCTCTAGTTTTTTGCATATGCTATGTGGGTGAAATGATGATACAATGACAAGTTTCAACCTTTTCAGAGTTCATTTGTAGTGCTTTTCAATTTCAGGGTCATTTAGCTCAAAACAAATCAGTAAATGCATGAAAAATAGCAAATGATGTCAGAAAGGGTTGAAAGGTTATGACGTGGCTTTGAATGGTGCATACGGAACGCAAAAAAGTCTGGAGCTGTAATAAGTTTAAAAAAATGATGTGCCGGCCTTTGTAATAGATGAGTTTTCATCTGAAACCCTGATACTTCGAAAGAGATTGTCCAGTTTGTACACGAAGTGCATCGAGTTTTTGCCGTAAACCTCTCTACTTTTTTGCACATGCTATGTGTGTGAAATGATGATACCATGAAAAGTTTCAACCTTTTGAGAGTTCATTTGTAGTGTTTTTCAATTTCAGGGTCATTTAGCTTAAAATATATCAGCAAATGCATGAAAAATAACAAATGATGTCAGAAAGGGTTGAAAGTTGATGACGTGGCTTTGAATGGTGCATACTGAACGCAAAAAAAGTTTGGAGATGTAATAAGTTTAAAAAAATGAAGTGCCGGCCTTTGTAACAGATGAGTTTTCGTCCGAAACCCTGATACTTCGAAAGAGATTGTGCAGTTTGTACACGAAGTTCATCCAGTTTTTGCCGTAGACCTCTCTACTTTTTTGCACATGCTATGTGGGTGAAATGATGATACCATGAAAAGTTTCAACCTTTCAGAGTTCATTTGTAGTGTTTTTCAATTTCAGGGTCATTTAGCTTAAAACAAATCAGTAAATGCATGAAAAATAGCAAATGATGTCAGAAAGGGTTGAAAGTTGACGTGGCTTTGAATGGTGCATACTGAACGCAAAAAAGTTTGGAGTTGTAATAATTTTAAAAAAATGAAGTGCCGGCCTTTGTAATAGATGAGTTTTCGTCCGAAACCCTGATACTTCGAAAGAGATTGTGCAGTTTGTAGACGAAGTTCATCCTGTTTTTGCCGTAAACCTCTCTACTTTCTTGCGCATGCTATGTGGGTGAAATAATGATACCATGACAAGTTTCAACCTTTTCAGAGTTCATTTGTAGTGCTTTTCAATTTCAGGGTCATTTAGCTCAAAACAAATCAGTAAATGCATGAAAAATAGCAAATGATGTCAGAAAGGGTTGAAAGTCGATGACGTGGCTTTGACTGGTGCATACTGACCGCAAAAAAGCCTAGAGCTGTAATAAGTTTAAAAAAATGGAGTGCCGGCCTTTGTAATAGATGAGGTTTCATCCGAAACCCTGATACGTCGAAAGAGATTGTCCAGTTTGTACAAGAAGTGCATCCAGTTTTTGCCGAAACCTCTCTACTTTTTTAGACATGCTATGTGGGTGAAATGATGATACCATGAAAAGTTTCAACCTATTCAGAGTTCATTTGTAGTGTTTTTCAATTTCAGGGTCATTTAGCTTAAAACAAATCAGTAAATGCATGAAAAATTGCAAATGATGTCAGAAAGGGTTGAAAGTTGATGATGTGGCTTTGAATGGTGCATACTGAACGCAAAAAAAGTTTGGGGTTGTAATAAGTTTAAAAAAATGAAGTGGCGGCCTTTGTAACAGATGAGTTTTCGTCCTAAACCCTGATACTTCGAAAGAGATTGTGCAGTTTGTACACAAAGTTCATCCTATTTTTGCCGTAAACCTCTCTACTTTTTTGCGCATGCTATGTGGGTGAAATAATGATACCATGACAAGTTTCAACCTTTTCAGAGTTCATTTGTAGTGCTTTTCAATTTCAGGGTCATTTAGCTCAAAACAAATCAGTAAATGCATGAAAAATAGCAAATGATGTCAGAAAGGGTTGTAAGTCGATGACGCGGCTTTGAATGGTGCATACTGACCGCAAGAAAGTCTGGAAAATTGAAGTGTCGGCCTTTGTAACATATGAGTTTTCGTCCGAACCCTGATACTTCGAAAGAGATTGTGCAGTTTGTACACGAAGTGCGTCCAGTTTTTGCTGTAAACCTCTCTACTTTGTTGCATATGCTATGTGGGTGAAATGATGATACCATGACAAGTTTCAACCTTTTCAGAGTTCATTTGTAGTGCTTTTCAATTTCAGGGTCATTTAGCTCAAAACAAAACAGTAAATGCATGAAAAATAGCAAATGATGTCAGAAAGGGTTGAAAGTTGATGACGTGGCTTTGAATGGTGCATACCAACCGCAAAAAAGTCTAGAAAAATGAAGTGCCGGCCTTTGTAACAGATGAGTTTTCGTCTGTACCATGATACTTCGAAAGAGATTGTCCAGTTTGTACACGAACTGCGTCCAGTTTTTGTCGTAACCCTCTCTACTTTTTTGCATATGCTATGTGGGTGAAATGATGATACAATGACAAGTTTCAACCTTTTCAGAGTTCATTTGTAGTGCTTTTCAATTTTAGGGTCATTTAGCTCAAAACAAATCAGTAAATGCATGAAAAATAACAAATGATGTCACAAAGGGTTGAAAGGTTATGACATGGCTTTCAATGGTGCATACGGAACGCAAAAAAGTCTAGAGTTGTAATAAGTTTTAAAAAATGAAGTGCCGGCCTTTGTAATAGATGAGTTTTCATCCGAAACGCTGATACTTCGAAAGAGATTGTCCAGTTTGTACACGAAGTGCATCGAGTTTTTGCCGTAAACCTCTCTACTTTTTTGCACATGCTATGTGGGTGAAATGATGATACCATGAAAAGTTTCAACCTTTTCAGAGTTCATTTGTTGTGTTTTTCAATTTCAGGGTCATTTAGCTTAAAACAAATCAGTAAATGCATGAAAAATACCAAATGATGTCAGAAAGGGTTGAAAGTTGATGACGTGGCTTTGAATGGTGCATACTGAAAGCAAAAAAGTTTGGAGATGCAATAAGTTTAAAAAAATGAAGTGCCGGCCTTTGTAACAGATGAGTTTTCGTCCGAAACCCTGATACTTCGAAAGAGATTGTGCAGTTTGTACACGAAGTTCATCCAGTTTTTGCCGTAGACCTCTCTAATTTTTTGCACATGCTATGTGGGTGAAATGATGATACCATGAAAAGTTTCCACCTTTTCAGAGTTCATTTGTAGTGTTTTTCAATTTCAGGGTCATTTAGCTTAAAACAAATCAGTAAATGTATGAAAAATAACAAATGATGTCAGAAAGGGTTGAAAGTTGATGACGTGGCTTTGAATGGTGGATACTTAACGCAAAAAAAGTTTGGAGTTGTAATAAGTTTAAAAAAATGAAGTGCCGGCCTTTGTAACAGATGAGTTTTCGTCCGAAACCCTGATACTTCGAAAGAGATTGTGCAGTTTGTACACGAAGTTCATCCTGTTTTTGCCGTAAACCTCTGTACTTTTTTGCGCATGCTATGTGGGTGAAACAATGATACCATGACAAGTTTCAACCTTTTCAGAGTTCATTTGTAGTGCTTTTCAATTTCAGGGTCATTTAGCTCAAAACAAATCAGTAAATGCATGAAAAATAGCAAATGATGTCAGAAATGGTTGAAAGTTGATGACGTGGCTTTGAATGGTGCATACTGAACGCAAAAAAGTCTGGAGTTGTAATAAATTTGAAAAAATGAAGTGCCGGCCTTTGTAACAGATGAGTTTTCGTCCGAACCCTGATACTTCGAAAGAGATTGTTCAGTTTGTACACGAAGTGCATCCAGTTTTTGCCGTAACCCTCTCTACTTTTTTGCATATGCTATGTGGTTGAAATGATGATACCATGACAAGTTTCAACCTTTTCAGAGGTCATTTGTGGTGCTTTTCAATTTCAGGGTCATTTAGCTGAAAACAAATCAGTAAATGCATGAAAAATAGCAAATGATGTCAGAAAGGGTTGAAAGTTGATGACGTGGTTTTGAATGGTGCATGATGACCGCAAAAAAGTCTGGAAAAATGAAGTGCCAGCCTTTGTACCAGATGAATTTTCGTCCGAACCCTGATACTTCGAAAGAGATTGTGCAGTTTGCACACGAAGTGCGTCCAGTTTTTGCCGTAAACCTCTCTACTTTTTTGCACATGCTATGTGGGTGAAATGATGATACCATGAAAAGTTTCAACCTTTTCAGAGTTCATTTGTAGTGTTTTTCAATTTCAGGGTCAGTTAGCTTAAAACAAATCAGTAAATGGATGAAAAATAGCAAATGATGTCAGAAAGGGTTGAAAGTTGATGACGTGGCTTTGAATGGTGCATACTGGACGCAAAAAAGTCTGGAAAAATGAAGTGCCGGCCTTTGTAACAGATGAGTTTTCGTCCGAACCCTGATACTTCGAAAGAGATTGTGCAGTTTGTACACGAAGTGCATCCAGTTTTTGCCGTAAACCTCTCTACTTTTTTGCACATGCTATGTGGGTGAAATAATGATACCATGACAAGTTTCAACCTTTTCAGAGTTCATTTGTAGTGCTTTTCAATTTCAGGGTCATTTAGCTCAAAACAAATCAGTAAATGCATGAAAAATAGCAAATGATGTCAGAAAGGGTTGAAAGTTGATGACGTGGCTTTCAATGGTGCATACTGAACGCAAAAAAAGTTTGGAGTTGTAATAAGTTTAAAAAAATGAAGTGCCGGCCTTTGTAACAGATGAGTTTTTGTCCGAAACCCTGATACTTTGAAAGAGATTGTGCAGTTTGTACACGAAGTTCATCAAGTTTTTGCCGTAAACCTCTCTACTTTTTTGCGCATGCTATGTGGGTGAAATGATGATACCATGACATGTTTCAACCTTTTCAGAGTTCATTTGTAGTGCTTTTCAATTTCAGGGTCATTTAGCTCAAAACAAATCAGTAAATGCATGAAAAATAGCAAATGATGTCAGAAAGGGTTGAACGTTGATGACGAGGCTTTGAATGGTTCATACTGAACGCAAAAAAGTCTGGAGTTGTAATAAATTTAAAAAAATGAAGTGCCGGCCTTTGTAACAGATGAGTTTTCGTCCGAACCCTGATACTTCGAAAGAGATTGTTCAGTTTGTACACGAAGTGCATCCAGTTTTTGCCGTAACCCTCTCTACTTTTTTGCATATGCTATGTGGGTGAAATGATGATACCATGACAAGTTTCAACCTTTTCAGAGTTCATTTGTGGTGCTTTTCAATTTCAGGGTTATTTAGCTCAAAACAAATCAGTAAATGCATGAAAAATAGAAAATGATGTCAGAAAGGGTTGAAAGTTGATGACGTGGCTTTGAATGGTGCATACTGACCGCAAAAAAGTCTGGAAAATTGAAGTGCCGGCCTTTGTAATAGATGAGTTTTCGTCCGAACCCTGATACTTCGAAAGAGATTGTGCAGTTTGTACATGAAGTCCGTCCAGTTTTTGCCGTAACCCTCTCTACTTTTTTGCATATGCTATGTGGGTGAAATGATGATACCATGACAAGTTTCAACCTTTTCAGAGTTCATTTGTAGTGCTTTTCAATTTCAGGGTCATTTAGCTCAAAACAAATCAGTAACGGCATGAAAAATAGCAAATGATGTCAGAAAGGGTTGAAAGTTGATGACGTGGCTTTGAATGGTGCATACTAACTACAAAAAAGTCTAGAAAAATGAAGTGCCTGCCTTTGTAACAGATGAGTTTTCGTCCGAACCCTGATACTTCGAAAGAGATTGTCCAGTTTGTACACGAAGTGCGTCCAGTTTTTGTCGTAACCCTCTCTACATTTTTGCATATGC
Organism: Aegilops tauschii subsp. strangulata; assembly: GCF_002575655.3. Lineage (NCBI taxonomy): Eukaryota > Viridiplantae > Streptophyta > Magnoliopsida > Poales > Poaceae > Aegilops > Aegilops tauschii. Next base: position 77,134,765 of record NC_053041.3, read on the forward strand.
TATGTGGGTGAAATGATGATACAATGACAAGTTTCAACCTTTTCAGAGTTCATTTGTAGTGCTTTTCAATTTCAGGGTCATTTAGCTCAAAACAAATCAGTAAATGCATGAAAAATAACAAATGATGTCACAAAGGGTTGAAAGGTTATGACATGGCTTTCAATGGTGCATACGGAACGCAAAAAAGTCTAGAGCTGTAATAAGTTTAAAAAAATGAAGTGCCGGCCTTTGTAATAGATGAGTTTTCATCCGAAACCCTGATACTTCGGAAGAGATTGTCCAGTTTGTACACGAAGTGCATCGAGTTTTTGCCGTAAACCTCTCTACTTTTTTGCACATGCTATGTGGGTGAATTGATGATACCATGAAAAGTTTCAACCTTTTCAGAGGTCATTTGTGGTGCTTTTCAATTTCAGGGTCATTTAGCTGAAAACAAATCAGTAAATGCATGAAAAATAGCAAATGATGTCAGAAAGGGTTGAAAGTTGATGACGTGGTTTTGAATGGTGCATGATGACCGCAAAAAAGTCTGGAAAAATGAAGTGCCAGCCTTTGTACCAGATGAATTTTCGTCCGAACCCTGATACTTCGAAAGAGATTGTGCAGTTTGCACACGAAGTGCGTCCAGTTTTTGCCGTAAACCTCTCTACTTTTTTGCACATGCTATGTGGGTGAAATGATGATACCATGAAAAGTTTCAACCTTTTCAGAGTTCATTTGTAGTGTTTTTCAATTTCAGGGTCAGTTAGCTTAAAACAAATCAGTAAATGGATGAAAAATAGCAAATGATGTCTGAAAGGGTTGAAAGTTGATGACGTGGCTTTGAATGGTGCATACTGGACGCAAAAAAGTCTGGAAAAATGAAGTGCCGGCCTTTGTAACAGATGAGTTTTCGTCCGAACCCTGATACTTCGAAAGAGATTGTGCAGTTTGTACACGAAGTGCATCCAGTTTTTGCCGTAAACCTCTCTACTTTTTTGCACATGCTATGTGGGTGAAATAATGATACCATGACAAGTTTCAACCTTTTCAGAGTTCATTTGTAGTGCTTTTCAATTTCAGGGTCATTTAGCTCAAAACAAATCAGTAAATGCATGAAAAATAGCAAATGATGTCAGAAAGGGTTGAAAGTTGATGACGTGGCTTTCAATGGTGCATACTGAACGCAAAAAAAGTTTGGAGTTGTAATAAGTTTAAAAAAATGAAGTGCCGGCCTTTGTAACAGATGAGTTTTTGTCCGAAACCCTGATACTTTGAAAGAGATTGTGCAGTTTGTACACGAAGTTCATCAAGTTTTTGCCGTAAACCTCTCTACTTTTTTGCGCATGCTATGTGGGTGAAATGATGATACCATGACATGTTTCAACCTTTTCAGAGTTCATTTGTAGTGCTTTTCAATTTCAGGGTCATTTAGCTCAAAACAAATCAGTAAATGCATGAAAAATAGCAAATGATGTCAGAAAGGGTTGAACGTTGATGACGAGGCTTTGAATGGTTCATACTGAACGCAAAAAAGTCTGGAGTTGTAATAAATTTAAAAAAATGAAGTGCCGGCCTTTGTAACAGATGAGTTTTCGTCCGAACCCTGATACTTCGAAAGAGATTGTTCAGTTTGTACACGAAGTGCATCCAGTTTTTGCCGTAACCCTCTCTACTTTTTTGCATATGCTATGTGGGTGAAATGATGATACCATGACAAGTTTCAACCTTTTCAGAGTTCATTTGTGGTGCTTTTCAATTTCAGGGTTATTTAGCTCAAAACAAATCAGTAAATGCATGAAAAATAGAAAATGATGTCAGAAAGGGTTGAAAGTTGATGACGTGGCTTTGAATGGTGCATACTGACCGCAAAAAAGTCTGGAAAATTGAAGTGCCGGCCTTTGTAATAGATGAGTTTTCGTCCGAACCCTGATACTTCGAAAGAGATTGTGCAGTTTGTACATGAAGTGCGTCCAGTTTTTGCCGTAACCCTCTCTACTTTTTTGCATATGCTATGTGGGTGAAATGATGATACCATGACAAGTTTCAACCTTTTCAGAGTTCATTTGTAGTGCTTTTCAATTTCAGGGTCATTTAGCTCAAAACAAATCAGTAACGGCATGAAAAATAGCAAATGATGTCAGAAAGGGTTGAAAGTTGATGACGTGGCTTTGAATGGTGCATACTAACTACAAAAAAGTCTAGAAAAATGAAGTGCCTGCCTTTGTAACAGATGAGTTTTCGTCCGAACCCTGATACTTCGAAAGAGATTGTCCAGTTTGTACACGAAGTGCGTCCAGTTTTTGTCGTAACCCTCTCTACATTTTTGCATATGCTATGTGGGTGAAATGATGATACAATGACAAGTTTCAACCTTTTCAGAGTTCATTTGTAGTGCTTTTCAATTTCAGGGTCATTTAGCTCAAAACAAATCAGTAAATGCATGAAAAATAACAAATGATGTCACAAAGGGTTGAAAGGTTATGACATGGCTTTCAATGGTGCATACGGAACGCAAAAAAGTCTAGAGCTGTAATAAGTTTAAAAAAATGAAGTGCCGGCCTTTGTAATAGATGAGTTTTCATCCGAAACCCTGATACTTCGGAAGAGATTGTCCAGTTTGTACACGAAGTGCATCGAGTTTTTGCCGTAAACCTCTCTACTTTTTTGCACATGCTATGTGGGTGAATTGATGATACCATGAAAAGTTTCAACCTTTTCAGAGTTCATTTGTAGTGTTTTTCAATTTCAGGGTCATTTAGCTTAAAACAAATCAGTAAATGCATGAAAAATAGAAAATGATGTAAGAAAGGGTTGAAAGTTGATGACGTGGCATTGAATGGTGCATACTGAACGCAAAAAAAGTTTGGAGATGCAATAAGTTTAAAAAAATGAAGTGCCGGCCTTTGTAACAGATGAGTTTTCGTCCGAAACCCTGATACTTCGAAAGAGATTGTGCAGTTTGTACACGAAGTTCATCCAGTTTTTGCCGTAGACCTCTCTACTTTTTTGCACATGCTATGTGGGTGAAATGATGATACCATGAAAAGTTTCAACCATTTCAGAGTTCATTTGTAGTGTTTTTCAATTTCAGGGTCATTTAGCATAAAACAAATCAGTAAATGTATGAAAAATAGCAAATGATGTCAGAAAGGGTTGAAAGTTGATGACGTGGCTTTGAATGGTGCATACTGAACGCAAAAAAAGTTTGGAGTTGTAGTAAGTTTAAAAAAATGAAGTGCCGGCCTTTGTAACAGATGAGTTTTCATCCGAAACCCTGATACTTCGAAAGAGATTGTGCAGTTTGTACACGAAGTTCATCCTGTTTTGCCGTAAACCTCTCTACTTTTTTGCGCATGCTATGTGGGTGAAACAATGATACCATGACAAGTTTCAACCTTTTCAGAGTTCATTTGTAGTGCTTTTCAATTTCAGGGTCATTTAGCTCAAAACAAATCAGTAAATGCATGAAAAATAGCAAATGATGTCAGAAAGGGTTGAAAGTTGATGACGTGGCTTTGAATGGTGCATACTGAACGCAAAAAAGTCTGGAGTTGTAATAAATTTAAAAAAATGAAGTGCCGGCCTTTGTAACAGATGAGTTTTCGTCCGAACCCTGATACTTCGAAAGAGATTGTTCAGTTTGTACACGAAGTGCATCCAGTTTTTGCCGTAACCCTCTCTACTTTTTTGCATATGTTATGTGGGTGAAATGATGATACCATGAAAAGTTTCAACCTTTTCAGAGTTCATTTGTGGTGCTTTTCAATTTCAGGGTCATTTAGCTCAAAACAAATCAGTAAATGCATGAAAAATAGCAAATGATGTCAGAAAGGGTTGAAAGTCGATGACGTGGCTTTCAATGGTGCATACTGACCGCAAAAAAGTCTGGAAAAATGAAGTGCCGGCCCTTGTAACATATGAGTTTTCGTCCGAACCCTGATACTTCGAAAGAGATTGTGCAGTTTGTACACGAAGTGCGTCCAGTTTTTGCCGTAAACCTCTCTACTTTTTTGCACATGCTATGTGGGTGAAATTATGATACCATGAAAAGTTTCAACCTTTTCAGAGTTCATTTGTAGTACTTTTCAATTTCAGGGTCATTTAGCTTAAAACAAATCAGTAAATGCATGAAAAATAGCAAATGATGTCAGAAAGGGTTGAAAGTTGATGACGTGGCTTTGAATGGTGCATACTGACCGCAAAAAAGTCTGGAAAATTGAAGTGCCGGCCTTTGTAACAGATGAGTTTTCGTCCGAACGCTGATACTTCGAAAGAGATTGTGCAGTTTGTACACGAAGTGCGTCCAGTTTTTGCCGTAACCCTCTCTACTTTTTTGCATATGCTATGTGGGTGAAATGATGATACCATGACAAGTTTCAACCTTTTCAGAGTTCATTTGTAGTGCTTTTCAATTTCAGGGTCATTTAGCTCAAAACAAATCAGTAAATGCATGAAAAATAGCAAATGATGTCAGAAATGGTTGAAAGTTGATGACGTGGCTTTGAATGGTGCATACTGAACGCAAAAAAGTCTGGAGTTGTAATAAATTTGAAAAAATGAAGTGCCGGCCTTTGTAACAGATGAGTTTTCGTCCGAACCCTGATACTTCGAAAGAGATTGTTCAGTTTGTACACGAAGTGCATCCAGTTTTTGCCGTAACCCTCTCTACTTTTTTGCATATGCTATGTGGTTGAAATGATGATACCATGACAAGTTTCAACCTTTTCAGAGGTCATTTGTGGTGCTTTTCAATTTCAGGGTCATTTAGCTGAAAACAAATCAGTAAATGCATGAAAAATAGCAAATGATGTCAGAAAGGGTTGAAAGTTGATGACGTGGTTTTGAATGGTGCATGATGACCGCAAAAAAGTCTGGAAAAATGAAGTGCCCGCCTTTGTACCAGATGAGTTTTCGTCCGAACCCTGATACTTCGAAAGAGATTGTGCAGTTTGCACACGAAGTGCGTCCAGTTTTTGCCGTAAACCTCTCTACTTTTTTGCACATGCTATGTGGGTGAAATGATGATACCATGAAAAGTTTCAACCTTTTCAGAGTTCATTTGTAGTGTTTTTCAATTTCAGGGTCAGTTAGCTTAAAACAAATCAGTAAATGGATGAAAAATAGCAAATGATGTCAGAAAGGGTTGAAAGTTGATGACGTGGCTTTGAATGGTGCATACTGGACGCAAAAAAGTCTGGAAAAATGAAGTGCCGGCCTTTGTAACAGATGAGTTTTCGTCCGAACCCTGATACTTCGAAAGAGATTGTGCAGTTTGTACACGAAGTGCATCCAGTTTTTGCCGTAAACCTCTCTACTTTTTTGCACATGCTATGTGGGTGAAATAATGATACCATGACAAGTTTCAACCTTTTCAGAGTTCATTTGTAGTGCTTTTCAATTTCAGGGACATTTAGCTCAAAACAAATCAGTAAATGCATGAAAAATAGCAAATGATGTCAGAAAGGGTTGAAAGTTGATGACGTGGCTTTCAATGGTGCATACTGAACGCAAAAAAAGTTTGGAGTTGTAATAAGTTTAAAAAAATGAAGTGCCGGCCTTTGTAACAGATGAGTTTTTGTCCGAAACCCTGATACTTCGAAAGAGATTGTGCAGTTTGTACACGAAGTTCATCAAGTTTTTGCCGTAAACCTCTCTACTTTTTTGCGCATGCTATGTGGGTGAAATGATGATACCATGACATGTTTCAACCTTTTCAGAGTTCATTTGTAGTGCTTTTCAATTTCAGGGTCATTTAGCTCAAAACAAATCAGTAAATGCATGAAAAATAGCAAATGATGTCAGAAAGGGTTGAACGTTGATGACGAGGCTTTGAATGGTTCATACTGAACGCAAAAAAGTCTGGAGTTGTAATAAATTTAAAAAAATGAAGTGCCGGCCTTTGTAACAGATGAGTTTTCGTCCGAACCCTGATACTTCGAAAGAGATTGTTCAGTTTGTACACGAAGTGCATCCAGTTTTTGCCGTAACCCTCTCTACTTTTTTGCATATGCTATGTGGGTGAAATGATGATACCATGACAAGTTTCAACCTTTTCAGAGTTCATTTGTGGTGCTTTTCAATTTCAGGGTTATTTAGCTCAAAACAAATCAGTAAATGCATGAAAAATAGAAAATGATGTCAGAAAGGGTTGAAAGTTGATGACGTGGCTTTGAATGGTGCATACTGACCGCAAAAAAGTCTGGAAAATTGAAGTGCCGGCCTTTGTAATAGATGAGTTTTCGTCCGAACCCTGATACTTCGAAAGAGATTGTGCAGTTTGTACATGAAGTGCGTCCAGTTTTTGCCGTAACCCTCTCTACTTTTTTGCATATGCTATGTGGGTGAAATGATGATACCATGACAAGTTTCAACCTTTTCAGAGTTCATTTGCAGTGCTTTTCAATTTCAGGGTCATTTAGCTCAAAACAAATCAGTAACGGCATGAAAAATAGCAAATGATGTCAGAAAGGGTTGAAAGTTGATGACGTGGCTTTAAATGGTGCATACTAACTACAAAAAAGTCTAGAAAAATGAAGTGCCTGCCTTTGTAACAGATGAGTTTTCGTCCGAACCCTGATACTTCGAAAGAGATTGTCCAGTTTGTACACGAAGTGCGTCCAGTTTTTGTCGTAACCCTCTCTACATTTTTGCATATGCTATGTGGGTGAAATGATGATACAATGACAAGTTTCAACATTTTCAGAGTTCATTTGTAGTGCTTTTCAATTTCAGGGTCATTTAGCTCAAAACAAATCAGTAAATGCATGAAAAATAACAAATGATGTCACAAAGGGTTGAAAGGTTATGACATGGCTTTCAATGGTGCATACGGAACGCAAAAAAGTCTAGAGCTGTAATAAGTTTAAAAAAATGAAGTGCCGGCCTTTGTAATAGATGAGTTTTCATCCGAAACCCTGATACTTCGGAAGAGATTGTCCAGTTTGTACACGAAGTGCATCGAGTTTTTGCCGTAAACCTCTCTACTTTTTTGCACATGCTATGTGGGTGAATTGATGATACCATGAAAAGTTTCAACCTTTTCAGAGTTCATTTGTAGTGTTTTTCAATTTCAGGGTCATTTAGCTTAAAACAAATCAGTAAATGCATGAAAAATAGAAAATGATGTAAGAAAGGGTTGAAAGTTGATGACGTGGCATTGAATGGTGCATACTGAACGCAAAAAAAGTTTGGAGATGCAATAAGTTTAAAAAAATGAAGTGCCGGCCTTTGTAACAGATGAGTTTTCGTCCGAAACCCTGATACTTCGAAAGAGATTGTGCAGTTTGTACACGAAGTTCATCCAGTTTTTGCCGTAGACCTCTCTACTTTTTTGCACATGCTATGTGGGTGAAATGATGATACCATGAAAAGTTTCAACCTTTTCAGAGTTCATTTGTAGTGTTTTTCAATTTCAGGGTCATTTAGCTTAAAACAAATCAGTAAATGTATGAAAAATAGCAAATGATGTCAGAAAGGGTTGAAAGTTGATGACGTGGCTTTGAATGGTGCATACTGAACGCAAAAAAAGTTTGGAGTTGTAATAAGTTTAAAAAAATGAAGTGCCGGCCTTTGTAATAGATGAGTTTTCATCCGAAACCCTGATACTTCGAAAGAGATTGTGCAGTTTGTACACGAAGTTCATCCTGTTTTGCCGTAAACCTCTCTACTTTTTTGCGCATGCTATGTGGGTGAAACAATGATACCATGACAAGTTTCAACCTTTTCAGAGTTCATTTGTAGTGCTTTTCAATTTCAGGGTCATTTAGCTCAAAACAAATCAGTAAATGCATGAAAAATAGCAAATGATGTCAGAAAGGGTTGAAAGTTGATGACCTGGCTTTGAATGGTGCATACTGAACGCAAAAAAGTCTGGAGTTGTAATAAATTTAAAAAAATGAAGTGCCGGCCTTTGTAACAGATGAGTTTTCGTCCGAACCCTGATACTTCGAAAGAGATTGTTCAGTTTGTACACGAAGTGCATCCAGTTTTTGCCGTAACCCTCTCTACTTTTTTGCATATGCTATATGGGTGAAATGATGATACCATGAAAAGTTTCAACCTTTTCAGAGTTCATTTGTGGTGCTTTTCAATTTCAGGGTCATTTAGCTCAAAACAAATCAGTAAATGCATGAAAAATAGCAAATAATGTCTGAAAGGGTTGAAAGTCGATGACGTGGCTTTGAATGGTGCATACTGACCGCAAAAAAGTCTGGAAAAATGAAGTGCCGGCCTTTGTAACAGATGAGTTTTCGACCGAACCCTGATACTTCGAAAGAGATTGTGCAGTTTGTACACGAAGTGCGTCCAGTTTTTGCCGTAAACCTCTCTACTTTTTTGCACATGCTATGTGGGCGAAATGATGATACCATGAAAAGTTTCAACCTTTTCAGAGTTCATTTGTAGTACTTTTCAATTTCAGGGTCATTTAGCTTAAAACAAATCAGTAAATGCATGAAAAATAGCAAATGATGTCAGAAAGGGTTGAAAGTTGATGACGTGGCTTTGAATGGTGCATACTGAACTCAAAAAAAGTTTGGAGATGCAATAAGTTTAAAAAAATGAAGTGCCGGCCTTTGTAACAGATGAGTTTTCGTCCGAAACCCTGATACTTCGAAAGAGATTGTGCAGTTTGTACACGAAGTACATCCAGTTTTTGCCGTAGACCTCTCTACTTTTTTGCACATGCTATGTGGGTGAAATGATGATACCATGAAAAGTTTCAACCTTTTCAGAGTTCATTTGTAGTGTTTTTCAATTTCAGGGTCATTTAGCTTAAAACAAATCAGTAAATGTATGAAAAATAGCAAATGATGTCAGAAAGGGTTGAAAGTTGATGACGTGGCTTTGAATGGTGCATACTGAACGCAAAAAAAGTTTGGAGTTGTAATAAGTTTAAAAAAATGAAGTGCGGGCCTTTGTAACAGATGAGTTTTCCTCCGAAACCCTGATACTTCGAAAGAGATTGTGCAGTTTGTACACGAAGTTCATCCTGTTTTGCCGTAAACCTCTCTACTTTTTTGCGCATGCTATGTGGGTGAAATAATGATACCATGACAAGTTTCAACCTTTTCAGAGTTCATTTGTAGTGCTTTTCAATTTCAGGGTCATTTAGCTCAAAACAAATCAGTAAATGCATGAAAAATAGCAAATGATGTCAGAAAGGGTTGAAAGTTGATGACGTGGCTTTGAATGGTGCATACTGAACGCAAAAAAGTCTGGAGTTGTAATAAATTTAAAAAAAAGAAGTGCCAGCATTTGTAACAGATGAGTTTTCGTCCGAACCCTGATACTTCGAAAGAGATTGTTCAGTTTGTACACGAAGTGCATCCAGTTTTTGCCGTAACCCTCTCTACTTTTTTGCATATGCTATGTGGGTGAAATGATGATACCATGAAAAGTTTCAACCTTTTCAGAGTTCATTTGTGGTGCTTTTCAATTTCAGGGTCATTTAGCTCAAAACAAATCAGTAAATGCATGAAAAATAGCAAATGATTTCAGAAAGGGTTGAAAGTCGATGACCTGGCTTTGAATGGTGCATACTGACCGCAAAAAAGTCTGGAAAAATGAAGTGCCGGCCTTTGTAACAGATGAGTTTTCGTCCGACCCCTGATACTTCGAAAGAGATTGTGCAGTTTGTACACGAAGTGCGTCCAGTTTTTGCCGTAAACCTCTCTACTTTTTTGCGCATGCTATGTGGGTGAAACAATGATACCATGACAAGTTTCAACCTTTTCAGAGTTCATTTGTGGTGCTTTTCAATTTCAGGGTCATTTAGCTCAAAACAAATCAGTAAATGCATGAAAAATAGCAAATGATGTCTGAAAGGGTTGAAAGTCGATGACGTGGCTTTGAATGGTGCATACTGACCGCAAAAAAGTCTGGAAAAATGAAGTGCCGGCCTTTGTAACAGATGAGTTTTCGACCGAACCCTGATACTTCGAAAGAGATTGTGCAGTTTGTACACGAAGTGCGTCCAGTTTTTGCCGTAAACCTCTCTACTTTTTTGCACATGCTATGTGGGTGAAATGATGATACCATGAAAAGTTTCAACCTTTTCAGAGTTCATTTGTAGTACTTTTCAATTTCAGGGTCATTTAGCTTAAAACAAATCAGTAAATGCATGAAAAATAGCAAATGATGTCAGAAAGGGTTGAAAGTTGATGACGTGGCTTTGAATGGTGCATACTGAACTCAAAAAAAGTTTGGAGATGCAATAAGTTTAAAAAAATGAAGTGCCGGCCTTTGTAACAGATGAGTTTTCGTCCGAAACCCTGATACTTCGAAAGAGATTGTGCAGTTTGTACACGAAGTTCATCCAGTTTTTGCCGTAGACCTCTCTACTTTTTTGCACATGCTATGTGGGTGAAATGATGATACCATGAAAAGTTTCAACCTTTTGAGAGTTCATTTGTAGTGTTTTTCAATTTCAGGGTCATTTAGCTTAAAACAAATCAGTAAATGTATGAAAAATAGCAAATGATGTCAGAAAGGGTTGAAAGTTGATGACGTGGCTTTGAATGGTGCATACTGAACGCAAAAAAAGTTTGGAGTTGTAATAAGTTTAAAAAAATGAAGTGCGGGCCTTTGTAACAGATGAGTTTTCATCCGAAACCCTGATACTTCGAAAGAGATTGTGCAGTTTGTACATGAAGTTCATCCTGTTTTGCCGTAAACCTCTCTACTTTTTTGCGCATGCTATGTGGGTGAAACAATGATACCATGACAAGTTTCAACCTTTTCAGAGTTCATTTGTAGTGCTTTTCAATTTCAGGGTCATTTAGCTCAAAACAAATCAGTAAATGCATGAAAAATAGCAAATGATGTCAGAAAGGGTTGAAAGTTGATGACGTGGCTTTGAATGGTGCATACTGAACGCAAAAAAGTCTGGAGTTGTAATAAATTTAAAAAAATGAAGTGCCAGCTTTTGTAACAGATGAGTTTTCGTCCGAACCCTGATACTTTGAAAGAGATTGTTCAGTTTGTACACGAAGTGCCTCCAGTTTTTGCCGTAACCCTCTCTACTTTTTTGCATATGCTATGTGGGTGAAATGATGATACCATGAAAAGTTTCAACCTTTTCAGAGTTCATTTGTGCTGCTTTTCAATTTCAGGGTCATTTAGCTCAAAACAAATCAGTAAATGCATGAAAAATAGCAAATGATGTCTGAAAGGGTTGAAAGTCGATGACATGGCTTTGAATGGTGCATACTGACCGCAAAAAAGTCTGGAAAAATGAAGTGCCGGCCTTTGTAACAGATGAGTTTTCGTCCGAACCCTGATACTTCGAAAGAGATTGTTCAGTTTGTACACGAAGTGCATCCAGTTTTTGCCGTAACCCTCTCTACTTTTTTGCATATGCTATGTGGGTGAAATGATGATACCATGAAAAGTTTCAACCTTTTCAGAGTTCATTTGTGGTGCTTTTCAATTTCAGGGTCATTTAGCTCAAAACAAATCAGTAAATGCATGAAAAATAGCAAATGATGTCAGAAAGGGTTGAAAGTCGATGACGTGGCTTTGAATGGTGCATACTGACCGCAAAAATGTCTGGAAAAATGAAGTGCCGGCCTTTGTAACAGATGAGTTTTCGTCTGAACCCTGATACTTCGAAAGAGATTGTGCAGTTTGTACACGAAGTGCGTCCAGTTTTTGCCGTAAACCTCTCTACTTTTTTGCACATGCTACGTGGGTGAAATGATGATACCATGAAAAGTTTCAACCTTTTCGGAGTTCATTTGTAGTACTTTTCAATTTCAGTGTCATTTAGCTTAAAACAAATCAGTAAATGCATGAAAAATAGCAAATGATGTCAGAAAGGGTTGAAAGTTGATGACGTGGCTTTGAATGGTGCATACTGACCGCAAAAAAGTCTGGAAAATTGAAGTGCCGGCCTTTGTAACAGATGAGTTTTCGTCCGAACCCTGATACTTCGAAATAGATTGTGCAGTTTGTACACGAAGTGCGTCCAATTTTTGCCGTAACCCTCTCTACTTTTTTGCATATGCTATGTGGGTGAAATGATGATACCATGACAAGTTTCAACCTTTTCAGAGTTCATTTGTAGTGCTTTTCAATTTTAGGGTCATTTAGCTCAAAACAAATCAGTAAATGCATGAAAAATAGCAAATGATGTCAGAAAGGGTTGAAAGTTGATGACGTGGCTTTGAATGGTGCATACCAACCGCAAAAAAGTCTAGAAAAATGAAGTGCCGGCCTTTTATGATAGATGAGTTTTCATCCGAACCCTGATACTTCGAAAGAGATTGTCCAGTTTGTACACGAAGTGCGTCCAGTTTTTGTCGTAACCCTCTCTACTTTTTTGCATACGCTATGTGGGTGAAATGATGATACAATGACAAGCTTCAACCTTTTCAGAGTTCATTTGTAGTGTTTTTCAATTTCAGGGTCATTTAGCTTAAAACAAATCAGTAAATGTATGAAAAATAGCAAATGATGTCAGAAAGGATTGAAAGGTTATGACGTGGCTTTGAATGGTGCATGCTGAACGCAAAAAAAGTTTGGAGTTGTAATAAGTTTAAAAAAATGAAGTGCCGACCTTTGTAACAGATGAGTTTTCATCCGAAACCCTGATACTTCGAAAGAGATTGTGCAGTTTGTACACGAAGTTCATCCTGTTTTGCCGTAAACCTCTCTACTTTTTTGCGCATGCTATGTGGGTGAAACAATGATACCATGACAAGTTTCAACCTTTTCAGAGTTCATTTGTAGTGCTTTTCAATTTCAGGGTCATTTAGCTCAAAACAAAACAGTAAATGCATGAAAAATAGCAAATGATGTCAGAAAGGGTTGAAAGTTGATGACGTGGCTTTGAATGGTGCATACTGAACGCAAAAAAGTCTGGAGTTGTAATAAATTTAAAAAAATGAAGTGCCGGCCTTTGTAACAGATGAGTTTTCGTCCGAACCCTGATACTTTGAAAGAGATTGTTCAGTTTGTACACGAAGTGCCTCCAGTTTTTGCCGTAACCCTCTCTCCTTTTTTGCATATGCTATGTGGGTGAAATGATGATACCATGAAAAGTTTCAACCTTTTCAGAGTTCATTTGTGCTGCTTTTCAATTTCAGGGTCATTTAGCTCAAAACAAATCAGTAAATGCATGAAAAATAGCAAATGATGTCTGAAAGGGTTGAAAGTCGATGACATGGCTTTGAATGGTGCATACTGACCGCAAAAAAGTCTGGAAAAATGAAGTGCCGGCCTTTGTAACAGATGAGTTTTCGTCCGAACCCTGATACTTCGAAAGAGATTGTGCAGTTTGTACACGAAGTGCGTCCAGTTTTTGCCGTAAACCTCTCTAATTTTTTGCACATGCTATGTGGGTGAAATGATGATACCATGAAAAGATTCAGCCTTTTCAGAGTTCATTTGTAGTACTTTTCAATTTCAGGGTCATTTAGCTTAAAACAAATCAGTAAATGCATGAAAAATAGGAAATGATGTCAGAAAGGGTTGAAAGTTGATGACGTGGCTTTGAATGGTGCATACTGACCGCAAAAATGTCTGGAAAAATGAAGTGCCGGCCTTTGTAACAGATGAGTTTTCGTCCGAACCCTAATACTTCGAAAGAGATTGTGCAGTTTGTACACGAAGTGCGTCCAGTTTTTGCCGTAAACCTCTCTACTTTTTTGCACATGCTATGTGGGTGAAATGATGATACCATGAAAAGTTTCAACCTTTTCAGAGTTCATTTGTAGTGCTTTTCAATTTCAGGGTCATTTAGCTTAAAACAAATTAGTAAATGCATGAAAAATAGCAAATGATGTCAGAAAGGGTTGAAAGTTGATGACGTGGCTTTGAATGGTGCATACTGACCGCAAAAAAGTCTGGAAAATTGAAGTGCCGACCTTTGTAACAGATGAGTTTTTGTCCGAACCCTGATACTTCGAAAGAGATTGTGCAGTTTGTACACGAAGTGCGTCCAGTTTTTGCCGTAACCCTCTCTACTTTTTTGCATATGGTATGTGGGTGAAATGATGATACCATGACAAGTTTCAACCTTTTCAGAGTTCATTTGTAGTGCTTTTCAATTTTAGGGTCATTTAGCTCAAAACAAATCAGTAAATGCATGAAAAATAGCAAATGATGTCAGAAAGGGTTGAAAGTTGATGACGTGGCTTTGAATGGTGCATACCAACCGCAAAAAAGTCTAGAAAAATGAAGTGCCGGCCTTTTATGACAGATGAGTTTTCATCCGAACCCTGATACTTCGAAAGAGATTGTCCAGTTTGTACACGAAGTGCGTCCAGTTTTTGTCGTAACCCTCTCTACTTTTTTGCATACGCTATGTGGGTGAAATGATGATACAATGACAAGCTTCAACCTTTTCAGAGTTCATTTGTAGTGTTTTTCAATTTCAGGGTCATTTAGCTTAAAACAAATCAGTAAATGTATGAAAAATAGCAAATGATGTCAGAAAGGATTGAAAGGTTATGACGTGGCTTTGAATGGTGCATGCTGAACGCAAAAAAAGTTTGGAGTTGTAATAAGTTTAAAAAAATGAAGTGCCGGCCTTTGTAACAGATGAGTTTTCATCCGAAACCCTGATACTTCGAAAGAGATTGTGCAGTTTGTACACGAAGTTCATCCTGTTTTGCCGTAAACCTCTCTACTTTTTTGCGCATGCTATATGGGTGAAATAATGATACCATGACAAGTTTCAACCTTTTCAGAGTTCATTTGTAGTGCTTTTCAATTTCAGGGTCATTTAGCTCAAAACAAATCAGTAAATGCATGAAAAATAGCAAATGATGTCAGAAAGGGTTGAAAGTTGATGACGTGGCTTTGAATGGTGCATACTGAACGCAAGAAAGTCTGGAGTTGTAATAAATTTAAATAAATGAAGTGCTGGCCTTTGTAACAGATGAGTTTTCGTCCGAACCCTGATACTTCGAAAGAGATTGTTCAGTTTGTACACGAAGTGCATCTAGTTTTTGCCGTAACCCTCTCTACTTTTTTGCATATGCTATGTGGGTGAAATGATGATACCATGAAAAGTTTCAACCTTTTCGTAGTTCATTTGTGGTGCTTTTCAATTTCAGGGTCATTTAGCTCAAAACAAATCAGTAAATGCATGAAAAATAGCAAATGATGTCAGAAAGGGTTGAAAGTCGATGACGTAGCTTTGAATCGTGCATACTGACCGCAAAAATGTCTGGAAAAATGAAGTGCCGGCCTTTGTAACAGATGAGTTTTCGTCCGAACCCTAATACTTCGAAAGAGATTGTGCAGTTTGTACACGAAGTGCGTCCAGTTTTTGCCGTAAACCTCTCTACTTTTTTGCTCATGCTATGTGGGTGAAATGATGATACCATGAAAAGTTTCAACCTTTTCAGAGTTCATTTGTAGTGCTTTTCAATTTCAGGGTCATTTAGCTTAAAACAAATTAGTAAATGCATGAAAAATAGCAAATGATGTCAGAAAGGGTTGAAAGTTGATGACGTGGCTTTGAATGGTGCATACTGACCGCAAAAAAGTCTGGAAAATTGAAGTGCCGGCCTTTGTAACAGATGAGTTTTTGTCCGAACCCTGATACTTCGAAAGAGATTGTGCAGTTTGTACACGAAGTGCGTCCAGTTTTTGCCGTAACCCTCTCTACTTTTTTGCATATGGTATGTGGGTGAAATGATGATACCATGACAAGTTTCAACCTTTTCAGAGTTCATTTGTAGTGCTTTTCAATTTTAGGGTCATTTAGCTCAAAACAAATCAGTAAATGCATGAAAAATAGCAAATGATGTCAGAAAGGGTTGAAAGTTGATGACGTGGCTTTGAATGGTGCATACCAACCGCAAAAAAGTCTAGAAAAATGAAGTGCCGGCCTTTTATGACAGATGAGTTTTCATCCGAACCCTGATACTTCGAAAGAGATTGTCCAGTTTGTACACGAAGTGCGTCAAGTTTTTGTCGTAACCCTCTCTACTTTTTTGCATACGCTATGTGGGTGAAATGATGATACAATGACAAGCTTCAACCTTTTCAGAGTTCATTTGTAGTGTTTTTCAATTTCAGGGTCATTTAGCTTAAAACAAATCAGTAAATGTATGAAAAATAGCAAATGATGTCAGAAAGGATTGAAAGGTTATGACGTGGCTTTGAATGGTGCATGCTGAACGCAAAAAAAGTTTGGAGTTGTAATAAGTTTAAAAAAATGAAGTGCCGGCCTTTGTAACAGATGAGTTTTCATCCGAAACCCTGATACTTCGAAAGAGATTGTGCAGTTGGTACACGAAGTTCATCCTGTTTTGCCGTAAACCTCTCTACTTTTTTGCGCATGCTATGTGGGTGAAATAATGATACCATGACAAGTTTCAACCTTTTCAGAGTTCATTTGTAGTGCTTTTCAATTTCAGGGTCATTTAGCTCAAAACAAATCAGTAAATGCATGAAAAATAGCAAATGATGTCAGAAAGGGTTGAAAGTTGATGACGTGGCTTTGAATGGTGCATACTGAACGCAAGAAAGTCTGGAGTTGTAATAAATTTAAAAAAATGAAGTGCTGGCCTTTGTAACAGATGAGTTTTCGTCCGAACCCTGATACTTCGAAAGAGATTGTTCAGTTTGTACACGAAGTGCATCCAGTTTTTGCCGTAACCCTCTCTACTTTTTTGCATATGCTATGTGGGTGAAATGATGATACCATGAAAAGTTTCAACCTTTTCGTAGTTCATTTGTGGTGCTTTTCAATTTCAGGGTCATTTAGCTCAAAACAAATCAGTAAATGCATGAAAAATAGCAAATGATGTCAGAAAGGGTTGAAAGTCGATGACGTGGCTTTGAATCGTGCATACTGACCGCAAAAATGTCTGGAAAAATGAAGTGCCGGCCTTTGTAACAGATGAGTTTTCGTCCGAACCCTAATACTTCGAAAGAGATTGTGCAGTTTGTACACGAAGTGCGTCCAGTTTTTGCCGTAAACCTCTCTACTTTTTTGCACATGCTATGTGGGTGAAATGATGATACCATGAAAAGTTTCAACCTTTTCAGAGTTCATTTGTAGTGCTTTTCAATTTCAGGGTCATTTAGCTTAAAACAAATTAGTAAATGCATGAAAAATAGCAAATGATGTCAGAAAGGGTTGAAAGTTGATGACGTGGCTTTGAATGGTGCATACTGACCGCAAAAAAGTCTGGAAAATTGAAGTGCCGGCCTTTGTAACAGATGAGTTTTTGTCCGAACCCTGATACTTCGAAAGAGATTGTGCAGTTTGTACACGAAGTGCGTCCAGTTTTTGCCGTAACCCTCTCTACTTTTTTGCATATGGTATGTGGGTGAAATGATGATACCATGACAAGTTTCAACCTTTTCAGAGTTCATTTGTAGTGCTTTTCAGTTTTAGGGTCATTTAGCTCAAAACAAATCAGTAAATGCATGAAAAATAGCAAATGATGTCAGAAAGGGTTGAAAGTTGATGACGTGGCTTTGAATGGTGCATACCAACCGCAAAAAAGTCTAGAAAAATGAAGTGCCGGCCTTTTATAACAGATGAGTTTTCATCCGAACCCTGATACTTCGAAAGAGATTGTCCAGTTTGTACACGAAGTGCGTCCAGTTTTTGTCGTAACCCTCTCTACTTTTTTGCATACGCTATGTGGGTGAAATGATGATACAATGACAAGCTTCAACCTTTTCAGAGTTCATTTGTAGTGTTTTTCAATTTCAGGGTCATTTAGCTTAAAACAAATCAGTAAATGTATGAAAAATAGCAAATGATGTCAGAAAGGATTGAAAGGTTATGACGTGGCTTTGAATGGTGCATGCTGAACGCAAAAAAAGTTTGGAGTTGTAATAAGTTTAAAAAAATGAAGTGCCGGCCTTTGTAACAGATGAGTTTTCATCCGAAACCCTGATACTTCGAAAGAGATTGTGCAGTTTGTACACGAAGTTCATCCTGTTTTGCCGTAAACCTCTCTACTTTTTTGCGCATGCTATGTGGGTGAAATAATGATACCATGACAAGTTTCAACCTTTTCAGAGTTCATTTGTAGTGCTTTTCAATTTCAGGGTCATTTAGCTCAAAACAAATCAGTAAATGCATGAAAAATAGCAAATGATGTCAGAAAGGGTTGAAAGTTGATGACGTGGCTTTGAATGGTGCATACTGAACGCAAGAAAGTCTGGAGTTGTAATAAATTTAAATAAATGAAGTGCTGGCCTTTGTAACAGATGAGTTTTCGTCCGAACCCTGATACTTCGAAAGAGATTGTTCAGTTTGTACACGAAGTGCATCCAGTTTTTGCCGTAACCCTCTCTACTTTTTTGCATATGCTATGTGGGTGAAATGATGATACCATGAAAAGTTTCAACCTTTTCGTAGTTCATTTGTGGTGCTTTTCAATTTCAGGGTCATTTAGCTCAAAACAAATCAGTAAATGCATGAAAAATAGCAAATGATGTCAGAAAGGGTTGAAAGTCGATGACGTAGCTTTGAATCGTGCATACTGACCGCAAAAATGTCTGGAAAAATGAAGTGCCGGCCTTTGTAACAGATGAGTTTTCGTCCGAACCCTAATACTTCGAAAGAGATTGTGCAGTTTGTACACGAAGTGCGTCCAGTTTTTGCCGTAAACCTCTCTACTTTTTTGCACATGCTATGTGGGTGAAATGATGATACCATGAAAAGTTTCAACCTTTTCAGAGTTCATTTGTAGTGCTTTTCAATTTCAGGGTCATTTAGCTTAAAACAAATTAGTAAATGCATGAAAAATAGCAAATGATGTCAGAAAGGGTTGAAAGTTGATGACGTGGCTTTGAATGGTGCATACTGACCGCAAAAAAGTCTGGAAAATTGAAGTGCCGGCCTTTGTAACAGATGAGTTTTTGTCCGAACCCTGATACTTCGAAAGAGATTGTGCAGTTTGTACACGAAGTGCGTCCAGTTTTTGCCGTAACCCTCTCTACTTTTTTGCATATGGTATGTGGGTGAAATGATGATACCATGACAAGTTTCAACCTTTTCAGAGTTCATTTGTAGTGCTTTTCAATTTTAGGGTCATTTAGCTCAAAACAAATCAGTAAATGCATGAAAAATAGCAAATGATGTCAGAAAGGGTTGAAAGTTGATGACGTGGCTTTGAATGGTGCATACCAACCGCAAAAAAGTCTAGAAAAATGAAGTGCCGGCCTTTTATGACAGATGAGTTTTCATCCGAACCCTGATACTTCGAAAGAGATTGTCCAGTTTGTACACGAAGTGCGTCAAGTTTTTGTCGTAACCCTCTCTACTTTTTTGCATACGCTATGTGGGTGAAATGATGATACAATGACAAGCTTCAACCTTTTCAGAGTTCATTTGTAGTGTTTTTCAATTTCAGGGTCATTTAGCTTAAAACAAATCAGTAAATGTATGAAAAATAGCAAATGATGTCAGAAAGGATTGAAAGGTTATGACGTGGCTTTGAATGGTGCATGCTGAACGCAAAAAAAGTTTGGAGTTGTAATAAGTTTAAAAAAATGAAGTGCCGGCCTTTGTAACAGATGAGTTTTCATCCGAAACCCTGATACTTCGAAAGAGATTGTGCAGTTGGTACACGAAGTTCATCCTGTTTTGCCGTAAACCTCTCTACTTTTTTGCGCATGCTATGTGGGTGAAATAATGATACCATGACAAGTTTCAACCTTTTCAGAGTTCATTTGTAGTGCTTTTCAATTTCAGGGTCATTTAGCTCAAAACAAATCAGTAAATGCATGAAAAATAGCAAATGATGTCAGAAAGGGTTGAAAGTTGATGACGTGGCTTTGAATGGTGCATACTGAACGCAAGAAAGTCTGGAGTTGTAATAAATTTAAAAAAATGAAGTGCTGGCCTTTGTAACAGATGAGTTTTCGTCCGAACCCTGATACTTCGAAAGAGATTGTTCAGTTTGTACACGAAGTGCATCCAGTTTTTGCCGTAACCCTCTCTACTTTTTTGCATATGCTATGTGGGTGAAATGATGATACCATGAAAAGTTTCAACCTTTTCGTAGTTCATTTGTGGTGCTTTTCAATTTCAGGGTCATTTAGCTCAAAACAAATCAGTAAATGCATGAAAAATAGCAAATGATGTCAGAAAGGGTTGAAAGTCGATGACGTGGCTTTGAATCGTGCATACTGACCGCAAAAATGTCTGGAAAAATGAAGTGCCGGCCTTTGTAACAGATGAGTTTTCGTCCGAACCCTAATACTTCGAAAGAGATTGTGCAGTTTGTACACGAAGTGCGTCCAGTTTTTGCCGTAAACCTCTCTACTTTTTTGCACATGCTATGTGGGTGAAATGATGATACCATGAAAAGTTTCAACCTTTTCAGAGTTCATTTGTAGTGCTTTTCAATTTCAGGGTCATTTAGCTTAAAACAAATTAGTAAATGCATGCAAAATAGCAAATGATGTCAGAAAGGGTTGAAAGTTGATGACGTGGCTTTGAATGGTGCATACTGACCGCAAAAAAGTCTGGAAAATTGAAGTGCCGGCCTTTGTAACAGATGAGTTTTTGTCCGAACCCTGATACTTCGAAAGAGATTGTGCAGTTTGTACACGAAGTGCGTCCAGTTTTTGCCGTAACCCTCTCTACTTTTTTGCATATGGTATGTGGGTGAAATGATGATACCATGACAAGTTTCAACCTTTTCAGAGTTCATTTGTAGTGCTTTTCAATTTTAGGGTCATTTAGCTCAAAACAAATCAGTAAATGCATGAAAAATAGCAAATGATGTCAGAAAGGGTTGAAAGTTGATGACGTGGCTTTGAATGGTGCATACCAACCGCAAAAAAGTCTAGAAAAATGAAGTGCCGGCCTTTTATGACAGATGAGTTTTCATCCGAACCCTGATACTTCGAAAGAGATTGTCCAGTTTGTACACGAAGTGCGTCCAGTTTTTGTCGTAACCCTCTCTACTTTTTTGCATACGCTATGTGGGTGAAATGATGATACAATGACAAGCTTCAACCTTTTCAGAGTTCATTTGTAGTGTTTTTCAATTTCAGGGTCATTTAGCTTAAAACAAATCAGTAAATGTATGAAAAATAGCAAATGATGTCAGAAAGGATTGAAAGGTTATGACGTGGCTTTGAATGGTGCATGCTGAACGCAAAAAAAGTTTGGAGTTGTAATAAGTTTAAAAAAATGAAGTGCCGGCCTTTGTAACAGATGAGTTTTCATCCGAAACCCTGATACTTCGAAAGAGATTGTGCAGTTTGTACACGAAGTTCATCCTGTTTTGCCGTAAACCTCTCTACTTTTTTGCGCATGCTATGTGGGTGAAACAATGATACCATGACAAGTTTCAACCTTTTCAGAGTTCATTTGTAGTGCTTTTCAATTTCAGGGTCATTTAGCTCAAAACAAATCAGTAAATGCATGAAAAATAGCAAATGATGTCAGAAAGGGTTGAAAGTTGATGACGTGGCTTTGAATGGTGCATACTGAACGCAAAAAAGTCTGGAGTTGTAATAAATTTAAAAAAATGAAGTGCCGGCCTTTGTAACAGATGAGTTTTCGTCCGAACCCTGATACTTTGAAAGAGATTGTTCAGTTTGTACACGAAGTGCCTCCAGTTTTTGCCGTAACCCTCTCTACTTTTTTGCATATGTTATGTGGGTGAAATGATGATACCATGAAAAGTTTCAACCTTTTCAGAGTTCATTTGTGCTGCTTTTCAATTTCAGGGTCATTTAGCTCAAAACAAATCAGTAAATGCATGAAAAATAGCAAATGATGTCTGAAAGGGTTGAAAGTCGATGACATGGCTTTGAATGGTGCATACTGACCGCAAAAAAGTCTGGAAAAATGAAGTGCCGGCCTTTGTAACAGATGAGTTTTCGTCCGAACCCTGATACTTCGAAAGAGATTGTGCAGTTTGTACACGAAGTGCGTCCAGTTTTTGCCGTAAACCTCTCTACTTTTTTGCACATGCTATGTGGGTGAAATGATAATACCATGAAAAGATTCAACCTTTTCAGAGTTCATTTGTAGTACTTTTCAATTTCAGGGTCATTTAGCTTAAAACAAATCAGTAAATGCATAAAAAATAGCAAATGATGTCAGAAAGGGTTGAAAGTTGATGACGTGGCTTTGAATGGTGCATACTTACCGCAAAAAAGTCTGGAAAAATGAAGTGCTGGCCTTTGTAACAGATGAGTTTTCGTCCGAAACCCTGATACTTCGAAAGAGATTGTGCAGTTTGTACACAAAGTTCATCCAGTTTTTGCCGTAGACCTCTCTACTTTTTTGCACATGCTATGTGGGTGAAATGATGATACCATGAAAAGTTTCAACCTTTTCAGAGTTCATTTGTAGTGTTTTTCAATTTCAGGGTCATTTAGCTTAAAACAAATCAGTAAATGTATGAAAAATAGCAAATGATGTCAGAAAGGGTTGAAAGTTGATGACGTGGCTTTGAATGGTGCATACTGAACGCAAGAAAGTCTGGAGTTGTAATAAATTTAAAAAATGAAGTGCTGGCATTTGTAACAGATGAGTTTTCGTCCGAACCCTGATACTTCGAAAGAGATTGTTCAGTTTGTACACGAAGTGCATCCAGTTTTTGCCGTAACCCTCTCTACTTTTTTGCATATGCTATGTGGGTGAAATGATGATACCATGAAAAGTTTCAACCTTTTCGTAGTTCATTTGTGGTGCTTTTCAATTTCAGGGTCATTTAGCTCAAAACAAATCAGTAAATGCATGAAAAATAGCAAATGATGTCAGAAAGGGTTGAAAGTCGATGACGTGGCTTTGAATCGTGCATACTGACCGCAAAAATGTCTGGAAAAATGAAGTGCCGGCCTTTGTAACAGATGAGTTTTCGTCCGAACCCTAATACTTCGAAAGAGATTGTGCAGTTTGTACACGAAGTGCGTCCAGTTTTTGCCGTAAACCTCTCTACTTTTTTGCACATGCTATGTGGGTGAAATGATGATACCATGAAAAGTTTCAACCTTTTCAGAGTTCATTTGTAGTGCTTTTCAATTTCAGGGTCATTTAGCTTAAAACAAATTAGTAAATGCATGAAAAATAGCAAATGATGTCAGAAAGGGTTGAAAGTTGATGACGTGGCTTTGAATGGTGCATACTGACCGCAAAAAAGTCTGGAAAATTGAAGTGCCGGCCTTTGTAACAGATGATTTTTCGTCCGAACCCTGATACTTCGAAAGAGATTGTGCAGTTTGTACACGAAGTGCGTCCAGTTTTTGCCGTAACCCACTCTACTATTTTGCATATGGTATGTGGGTGAAATGATGATACCATGACAAGTTTCAACCTTTTCAGAGTTCATTTGTAGTGCTTTTCAATTTTAGGGTCATTTAGCTCAAAACAAATCAGTAAATGCATGAAAAATAGCAAATGATGTCAGAAAGGGTTGAAAGTTGATGACGTGGCTTTGAATGGTGCATACCAACCGCAAAAAAGTCTAGAAAAATGAAGTGCCGGCCTTTTGTGACAGATGAGTTTTCGTCCGAACCCTGATACTTCGAAAGAGATTGTCCAGTTTGTACACGAAGTTCATCCAGTTTTTGCCGTAGACCTCTCTACTTTTTTGCACATGCTATGTGGGTGAAATGATGATACCATGAAAAGTTTCAACCTTTTCAGAGTTCATTTGTAGTGTTTTTCAATTTCAGGGTCATTTAGCTTAAAACAAATCAGTAAATGTATGAAAAATAGCAAATGATGTCAGAAAGGGTTGAAAGTTGATGACGTGGCTTTGAATGGTGCATACTGAACGCAAAAAAAGTTTGGACTTGTAATAAGTTTAAAAAAATGAAATGCCGGCCTTTGTAACAGATGAGTTTTCATCCGAAACCCTGATACTTCGAAAGAGATTGTGCAGTTTGTACACGAAGTTCATCCTGTTTTGCCGTAAACCTCTCTACTTTTTTGCGCATGCTATGTGGGTGAAATAATGATACCATGACAAGTTTCAACCTTTTCAGAGTTCATTTGTAGTGCTTTTCAATTTCAGGGTCATTTAGCTCAAAACAAATCAGTAAATGCATGAAAAATAGCAAATGATGTCAGAAAGGGTTGAAAGTTGATGACGTGGCTTTGAATGGTGCATACTGAACGCAAGAAAGTCTGGAGTTGTAATAAATTTAAAAAAATGAAGTGCTGGCCTTTGTAACAGATGAGTTTTCGTCCGAACCCTGATACTTCGAAAGAGATTGTTCAGTTTGTACACGAAGTGCATCCAGTTTTTGCCGTAACCCTCTCTACTTTTTTGCATATGCTATGTGGGTGAAATGATGATACCATGAAAAGTTTCAACCTTTTCGTAGTTCATTTGTGGTGCTTTTCAATTTCAGGGTCATTTAGCTCAAAACAAATCAGTAAATGCATGAAAAATAGCAAATGATGTCAGAAAGGGTTGAAAGTCGATGACGTGGCTTTGAATCGTGCATACTAACCGCAAAAATGTCTGGAAAAATGAAGTGCCGGCCTTTGTAACAGATGAGTTTTCGTCCGAACCCTAATACTTCGAAAGAGATTGTGCAGTTTGTACATGAAGTGCGTCCAGTTTTTGCCGTAAACCTCTCTACTTTTTTGCACATGCTATGTGGGTGAAATGATGATACCATGAAAAGTTTCAACCTTTTCAGAGTTCATTTGTAGTGCTTTTCAATTTCAGGGTCATTTAGCTTAAAACAAATTAGTAAATGCATGAAAAATAGCAAATGATGTCAGAAAGGGTTGAAAGTTGATGACGTGGCTTTGAATGGTGCATACTGACCGCAAAAAAGTCTGGAAAATTGAAGTGCCGGCCTTTGTAACAGATGAGTATTCGTCCGAACCCTGATACTTCGAAAGAGATTGTGCAGTTTGTACACGAAGTGCGTCCAGTTTTTGCCGTAACCCTCTCTACTTTTTTGCATATGGTATGTGGGTGAAATGATGATACCATGACAAGTTTCAACCTTTTCAGAGTTCATTTGTAGTGCTTTTCAATTTTAGGGTCATTTAGCTCAAAACAAATCAGTAAATGCATGAAAAATAGCAAATGATGTCAGAAAGGGTTGAAAGTTGATGACGTGGCTTTGAATGGTGCATACCAACCGCAAAAAAGTCTAGAAAAATGAAGTGCCGGCCTTTTGTGACAGATGAGTTTTCGTCCGAACCCTGATACTTCGAAAGAGATTGTCCAGTTTGTACACGAAGTTCATCCAGTTTTTGCCGTAGACCTCTCTACTTTTTTGCACATGCTATGTGGGTGAAATGATGATACCATGAAAAGTTTCAACCTTTTCAGAGTTCATTTGTAGTGTTTTTCAATTTCAGGGTCATTTAGCTTAAAACAAATCAGTAAATGCATGAAAAATAGCAAATGATGTCAGAAAGGGTTGAAAGTTGATGACGTGGCTTTGAATGGTGCATACTGAATGCAAAAAAAGTTTGGAGTTGTAATAAGTTTTAAAAAATGAAGTGCCGGCCTTTGTAACAGATGAGTTTTCATCCGAAACCCTGATACTTCGAAAGAGATTGTGAAGTTTGTACACGAAGTTCATCCTGTTTTGCCGTAAACCTCTCTACTTTTTTGCGCATGCTATGTGGGTGAAACAATGATACCATGACAAGTTTCAACCTTTTCAGAGTTCATTTGTAGTGCTTTTCAATTTCAGGGTCATTTAGCTCAAAACAAATTAGTAAATGCATGAAAAATAGCAAATGATGTCAGAAAGGGTTGAAAGTTGATGACGTGGCTTTGAATGGTGCATACTGAACGCAAAAAAGTCTGGAGTTGTAATAAATTTAAAAAAATGAAGTGCCGGCCTTTTTAACAGATGAGTTTTCGTCCAAACCCTGATACTTCGAAAGAGATTGTTCAGTTTGTACACGAAGTCCATCCAGTTTTTGCCGTAACCCTCTCTACTTTTTTGCATATGCTATGTGGGTGAAATGATGATACCATGAAAAGTTTCAACCTTTTCAGAGTTCATTTGTGGTGCTTTTCAATTTCAGGGTCATTTAGCTCAAAACAAATCAGTAAATGCATGAAAAATAGCAAATGATGTCAGAAAGGGTTGAAAGTCGATGACGTGGCTTTGAATGGTGCATACTGACCGCAAAAAAGTCTGGAAAAATGACGTGCCGGCCTTTGTAACAGATGAGTTTTCGTCCGAACCCTGATACTTCGAAAGAGATTGTGCAGTTTGTACACGAAGTGCGTCCAGTTTTTGAAGTAAACCTCTCTACTTTTTTGCACATGCTATGTGGGTGAAATGATGATACCATGAAAAGTCTCAACCTTTTCAGAGTTCATTTGTAGTACTTTTCAATTTCAGGGTCATTTAGCTTAAAACAAATCAGTAAATGCATGAAAAATAGCAAATGATGTCAGAAAGGGTTGAAAGTTGATGACGTGGCTTTGAATGGTGCATACTGACCGCAAAAAAGTCTGGAAAATTGAAGTGCCGGCCTTTGTAACAGATGAGTTTTCGTCCGAACCCTGATACTTCGAAATAGATTGTGCAGTTTGTACACGAAGTGCGTCCAGTTTTTGTCGTAACCCTCTCTACTTTTTTGCATACGCTATGTGGGTGAAATGATGATACAATGACAAGTTTCAACCTTTTCAGAGTTCATTTGTAGTGCTTTTCAATTTTAGGGTCATTTAGCTCAAAACAAATCAGTAAATGCATGAAAAATAACAAATGATGTCACAAAGGGTTGAAAGGTTATGACATGGCTTTCAATGGTGCATACGGAACGCAAAAAAGTCTAGAGCTGTAATAAGTTTAAAAAAATGAAGTGCCGGCCTTTGTAATAGATGAGTTTTCATCCGAAACCCTGATACTTCGAAAGAGATTGTCCAGTTTGTACACGAAGTGCATCGAGTTTTTGCCGTAAACCTCTCTACTTTTTTGCACATGCTATGTGGGTGAAATGATGATACCATGAAAAGTTTCAACCTTTTCAGAGTTCATTTGTAGTGTTTTTCAATTTCAGGGTCATTTAGCTTAAAACAAATCAGTAAATGCATGAAAAATAGCAAATGATGTCAGAAAGGGTTGAAAGTCGATGACGTGGCTTTCAATGGTGCATACTGAACGCAAAAAAAGTTTGGAGATGCAATAAGTTTAAAAAAATGAAGTGCCGGCCTTTGTAACAGATGAGTTTTCGTCCGAAACCCTGATACTTCGAAAGAGATTGTGCAGTTTGTACACGAAGTTCATCCAGTTTTTGCCGTAGACCTCTCTACTTTTTTGCGCATGCTATGTGGGTGAAATGATGATACCATGAAAAGTTTCAACCTTTTCAGAGTTCATTTGTAGTGTTTTTCAATTTCAGGGTCATTTAGCTTAAAACAAATCAGTAAATGTATGAAAAATAGCAAATGATGACAGAAAGGGTTGAAAGTTGATGACGTGGCTTTGAATGGTGCATACTGAACGCAAAAAAAGTTTGGAGTTGTAATAAGTTTAAAAAAATGAAGTGCCGGCCTTTGTAACAGATGAGTTTTCATCCGAAACCCTGATACTTCGAAAGAGATTGTGCAGTTTGTACACGAAGTTCATCCTATTTTGCCGTAAACCTCTCTACTTTTTTGCGCATGCTATGTGGGTGAAACAATGATACCATGACAAGTTTCAACCTTTTCAGAGTTCATTTGTAGTGCTTTTCAATTTCAGGGTCATTTTGCTCAAAACAAATCAGTAAATGCATGAAAAATAGCAAATGATGTCAGAAAGGGTTGAAAGTTGATGACGTGGCTTTGAATGGTGCATACTGAACGCAAAAAAGTCTGGAGTTGTAATAAATTTAAAAAAATGAAGTGCCGGCCTTTGTAACAGATGAGTTTTCGTCCGAACCCTGATACTTCAAAAGAGATTGTTCAGTTTGTACACGAAGTGCATCCAGTTTTTGCCGTAACCCTCTCTACTTTTTTGCATATGCTATGCGGGTGAAATGATGATACCATGAAAAGTTTCAACCTTTTCAGAGTTCATTTGTGGTGCTTTTCAATTTCAGGGTCATTTAGCTCAATACAAATCAGTAAATGCATGAAAAATAGCAAATGATGTCAGAAAGGGTTGAAAGTCGATGACGTGGCTTTCAATGGTGCATACTGACCGCAAAAAAGTCTGGAAAAATGAAGTGCCGGCCTATGTAACAGATGAGTTTTCGTCCGAACCCTGATACTTCGAAAGAGATTGTGCAGTTTGTACACGAAGTGTGTCCAGTTTTTGCCGTAAACCTCCCTACTTTTTTGCACATGCTATGTGGGTGAAATGATGATACCATGAAAAGTTTCAACCTTTTCAGAGTTCATTTGTAGTACTTTTCAATTTGAGGGTCATTTAGCTTAAAACAAATCAGTAAATGCATGAAAAATAGCAAATGATGTCAGAAAGGGTTGAAAGTTGATGACGTGGCTTTGAATGGTGCATACTGACCGCAAAAAAGTCTGGAAAATTGAAGTGCCGGCCTTTGTAGCAGATGAGTTTTCGTCCGAACCCTGATACTTCGAAAGAGATTGTGCAGTTTGTACACGAAGTGCGTCCAGTTTTTGCCGTAACCCTCTCTACTTTTTCGCATATGCTATGTGGGTGAAATGATGATACCATGACAAGTTTCAACCTTTTCAGAGTTCATTTGTAGTGCTTTTCAATTTCAGGGTCATTTAGCTCAAAACAAATCAGTAAATGCATGAAAAATAGCAAATGATGTCAGAAAGGGTTGAAAGTTGATGACGTGGCTTTGAATGGTGCATACCAACCGCAAAAAAGTCTAGAAAAATGAAGTGCCGGCCTTTTGTGACAGATGAGTTTTCGTCCGAACCATGATACTTCGAAAGAGATTGTCCAGTTTGTACACGAAGTGCGTCCAGTTTTTGCCGTAACCCTCTCTACTTTTTTGCATATGCTATGTGGGTGAAATGATGATACCATGACAAGTTTCAACCTTTTCAGAGTTCATTTGTAGTGCTTTTCAATTTTAGGGTCATTTAGCTCAAAACAAATCAGTAAATGCATGAAAAATAGCAAATGATGTCAGAAAGGGTTGAAAGTTGATGACGTGGCTTTGAATGGTGCATACTGAACGCAAAAAAGTCTGGAGTTGTAATAAATTTAAAAAAATGAAGTGCCGGCCTTTGAAACAGATGAGTTTTCGTCCGAACCCTGATACTTCGAAAGAGATTGTTCAGTTTGTACACGAAGTGCATCCAGTTTTTGCCGTAACCCTCTCTACTTTTTTGCATATGCTATGTGGGTGAAATGATGATACCATGAAAAGTTTCAACCTTTTCAAAGTTCATTTGTGGTGCTTTTCAATTTCAGGGTCATTTAGCTCAAAACTAATCAGTAAATGCATGAAAAATAGCAAATGATGTCAGAAAGGGTTGAAAGTCGATGACGTGGCTTTCAATGGTGCATACTGACCGCAAAAAAGTCTGGAAAAATGAAGTGCCGGCCTTTGTAACAGATGAGTTTTCGTCCGAACCCTGATACTTCGAAAGAGATTGTGCAGTTTGTACACGAAGTGCGTCCAGTTTTTGCCGTAAACCTCCCTACTTTTTTGCACATGCTATATGGGTGAAATGATGATACCATGAAAAGTTTCAACCTTTTCAGAGTTCATTTGTAGTACTTTTCAATTTGATGGTCATTTAGCTTAAAACAAATCAGTAAATGCATGAAAAATAGCAAATGATGTCAGAAAGGGTTGAAAGTTGATGACGTGGCTTTGAATGGTGCATACTGACCGCAAAAAAGTCTGGAAAATTGAAGTGCCGGCCTTTGTAACAGATGAGTATTCGTCCGAACCCTGATACTTCGAAAGAGATTGTGCAGTTTGTACACGAAGTGCGTCCAGTTTTTGCCGTAACCCTCTCTACATTTTCGCATATGCTATGTGGGTGAAATGATGACACCATGACAAGTTTCAACCTTTTCAGAGTTCATTTGTAGTGCTTTTCAATTTCAGGGTCATTTAGCTCAAAACAAATCAGTAAATGCATGAAAAATAGCAAATGATGTCAGAAAGGGTTGAAAGTTGATGACGTGGCTTTGAATGGTGCATACCAACCGCAAAAAAGTCTAGAAAAATGAAGTGCCGGCCTTTTGTGACAGATGAGTTTTCGTCCGAACCATGATACTTCGAAAGAGATTGTCTAGTTTGTACACGAAGTGCGTCCAGTTTTTGCCGTAACCCTCTCTACTTTTTTGCATATGCTATGTGGGTGAAATGATGATACCATGACAAGTTTCAACCTTTTCAGAGTTCATTTGTGGTGCTTTTCAATTTCAGGGTCATTTAGCTCAAAACAAATCAGTAAATGCAAGAAAAATAGCAAAGGATGTCAGAAAGGGTTGAAAGTCGATGACGTGGCTTTCAATGGTGCATACTGACCGCAAAAAAGTCTGGAAAAATGAAGTGCCGGCCTTTGTAACAGATGAGTTTTCGTCCGAACACTGATACTTCGAAAGAGATTGTGCAGTTTGTATACGAAGTGCGTCCAGTTTTTGCCGTAAACCTCTCTACTTTTTTGCACATGCTATGTGGGTGAAATGATGATACCATGAAAAGTTTCAACCTTTTCAGAGTTCATTTGTAGTACTTTTCAATTTCAGGGTCATTTAGCTTAAAACAAATCTGTAAATGCATGAAAAATAGCAAATGATGTCAGAAAGGGTTGAAAGTTGATGACGTGGCTTTGAATGGTGCATACTGACCGCAAAAAAGTCTGGAAAATTGAAGTGCCGGCCTTTGTAACAGATGAGTTTTCGTCCGAACCCTGATACTTCGAAAGAGATTGTTCAGTTTGTACACGAAGTGCATCCAGTTTTTGCCGTAACCCTCTCTACTTTTTTGCATATGCTAGGTGGGTGAAATGATGATACCATGAAATGTTTCAACCTTTTCAGAGTTCATTTGTGGTTCTTTTCAATTTCAGGGTCATTTAGCTCAAAACAAATCAGTAAATGCAAGAAAAATAGCAAATGATGTCAGAAAGGGTTGAAAGTCGATGACGTGGCTTTCAATGGTGCATACTGACCGCAAAAAAGTCTGGAAAAATGAAGTGCCGGCCTTTGTAACAGATGAGTTTTCGTCCGAACCCTGATACTTCGAAAGAGATTGTGCAGTTTGTACACGAAGTGCGTCCAGTTTTTGCCGTAAACCTCTCTACTTTTTTGCACATGCTATGTGGGTGAAATGATGATACCATGAAAAGTTTCAACCTTTTCAGAGTTCATTTGTAGTACTTTTCAATTTGAGGGTCATTTAGCTTAAAACAAATCAGTAAATGCATGAAAAATAGCAAATGATGTCAGAAAGGGTTGAAAGTCGATGACGTGGCTTTCAATGGTGCATACTGACCGCAAAAAAGTCTGGAAAATTGAAGTGCCGGCCTTTGTAACAGATGAGTTTTCGTCCGAACCCTGATACTTCGAAAGAGATTGTGCAGTTTGTACACGAAGTGCGTCCAGTTTTTGCCGTAAACCTCCCTACTTTTTTGCACATGCTATGTGGGTGAAATGATGATACCATGAAAAGTTTCAACCTTTTCAGAGTTCATTTGTAGTGCTTTTCAATTTGATGGTCATTTAGCTCAAAACAAATCAGTAAATGCATGATAATAGCAAATGATGTCAGAAAGGGTTGAAAGTTGATGACGTGGCTTTGAATGGTGCATACTGACCGCAAAAAAGTCTGGAAAATTGAAGTGCCGGCCTTTGTAACAGATGAGTATTCGTCCGAACCCTGATACTTCGAAAGAGATTGTGCAGTTTGTACACGAAGTGCGTCCAGTTTTTGCCGTAACCCTCTCTACATTTTCGCATATGCTATGTGGGTGAAATGATGACACCATGACAAGTTTCAACCTTTTCAGAGTTCATTTGTAGTGCTTTTCAATTTCAGGGTCATTTAGCTCAAAACAAATCAGTAAATGCATGAAAAATAGCAAATGATGTCAGAAAGGGTTGAAAGTTGATGACGTGGCTTTGAATGGTGCATACCAACCGCAAAAAAGTCTAGAAAAATGAAGTGCCGGCCTTTTGTGACAGATGAGTTTTCGTCCGAACCATGATACTTCGAAAGAGATTGTCTAGTTTGTACACGAAGTGCGTCCAGTTTTTGCCGTAACCCTCTCTACTTTTTTGCATATGGTATGTGGGTGAAATGATGATACCATGACAAGTTTCAACCTTTTCAGAGTTCATTTGTGGTGCTTTTCAATTTCAGGGTCATTTAGCTCAAAACAAATCAGTAAATGCAAGAAAAATAGCAAAGGATGTCAGAAAGGGTTGAAAGTCGATGACGTGGCTTTCAATGGTGCATACTGACCGCAAAAAAGTCTGGAAAAATGAAATGCCGGCCTTTGTAACAGATGAGTTTTCGTCCGAACACTGATACTTCGAAAGAGATTGTGCAGTTTGTACACGAAGTGCGTCCAGTTTTTGCCGTAAACCTCTCTACTTTTTTGCACATGCTATGTGGGTGAAATGATGATACCATGAAAAGTTTCAACCTTTTCAGAGTTCATTTGTAGTACTTTTCAATTTCAGGGTCATTTAGCTTAAAACAAATCTGTAAATGCATGAAAAATAGCAAATGATGTCAGAAAGGGTTGAAAGTTGATGACGTGGCTTTGAATGGTGCATACTGACCGCAAAAAAGTCTGGAAAATTGAAGTGCCGGCCTTTGTAACAGATGAGTTTTCGTCCGAACCCTGATACTTCGAAAGAGATTGTTCAGTTTGTACACGAAGTGCATCCAGTTTTTGCCGTAACCCTCTCTACTTTTTTGCATATGCTAGGTGGGTGAAATGATGATACCATGAAATGTTTCAACCTTTTCAGAGTTCATTTGTGGTTCTTTTCAATTTCAGGGTCATTTAGCTCAAAACAAATCAGTAAATGCAAGAAAAATAGCAAATGATGTCAGAAAGGGTTGAAAGTCGATGACGTGGCTTTCAATGGTGCATACTGACCGCAAAAAAGTCTGGAAAAATGAAGTGCCGGCCTTTGTAACAGATGAGTTTTCGTCCGAACCCTGATACTTCGAAAGAGATTGTGCAGTTTGTACACGAAGTGCGTCCAGGTTTTGCCGTAAACCTCTCTACTTTTTTGCACATGCTATGTGGGTGAAATGATGATACCATGAAAAGTTTCAACCTTTTCAGAGTTCATTTGTAGTACTTTTCAATTTGAGGGTCATTTAGCTTAAAACAAATCAGTAAATGCATGAAAAATAGCAAATGATGTCAGAAAGGGTTGAAAGTTGATGACGTGGCTTTGAATGGTGCATACTGACCGCAAAAAAGTCTGGAAAATTGAAGTGCCGGCCTTTGTAACAGATGAGTTTTCGTCCGAACCCTGATACTTCGAAGTAGATTGTGCAGTTTGTACACGAAGTGCGTCCAGTTTTTGCCGTAACCCTCTGTACTTTTATGCATATGCTATGTGGGTGAAATGATGATACCATGACAAGTTTCAACCTTTTCAGAGTTCATTTGTAGTGCTTTTCAATTTTAGGGTCATTTAGCTCAAAACAAATCAGTAAATGCATGATAAATAGCAAATGATGTCAGAAAGGGTTGAAAGTTGATGACGTGGCTTTGAATGGTGCATACCAACAGCAAAAAAGTCTAGAAAAATGAAGTGCCGGCCTTTTGTGACAGATGAGTTTTCGTCCGAACCCTGATACTTCGAAAGAGATTGTCCAGTTTGTACACGAAGTTCATCCAGTTTTTGCCGTAGACCTCTCTACTTTTTTGCACATGCTATGTGGGTGAAATGATGATACCATGAAAAGTTTCAACCTTTTGAGAGTTCATTTGTAGTGTTTTTCAATTTCAGGGTCATTTAGCTTAAAACAAATCAGTAAATGTATGAAAAATAGCAAATGATGTCAGAAAGGGTTGAAAGTTGATGACGTGGCTTTGAATGGTGCATACTGAACGCAAAAAAAGTTTGGAGTTGTAATAAGTTTAAAAAAATGAAGTGCCGGCCTTTGTAACAGATGAGTTTTCATCCGAAACCCTGATACTTCGAAAGAGATTGTGCAGTTTGTACACGAAGTTCATCCTGTTTTGCCGTAAACCTCTCTACTTTTTTGCGCATGCTATGTGGGTGAAACAATGATACCATGACAAGTTTCAACCTTTTCAGAGTTCATTTGTAGTGCTTTTCAATTTCAGGGTCATTTTGCTCAAAACAAATCAGTAAATGCATGAAAAATAGCAAATGATGTCAGAAAGGGTTGAAAGTTGATGACGTGGCTTTGAATGGTGCTTACTGAACGCAAAAAAGTCTGGAGTTGTAATAAATTTAAAAAATGAAGTGCCGGCCTTTGTAACAGATGAGTTTTCGTCCGAACCCTGATACTTCGAAAGAGATTGTTCAGTTTGTACACGAAGTGCATCCAGTTTTTGCCGTAACCCTCTCTACTTTTTTGCATATGCTATGTGGGTGAAATGATGATACCATGAAAAGTTTCAACCTTTTCAGAGTTCATTTGTGGTGCTTTTCAATTTTAGGGTCATTTAGCTCAAAACAAATCAGTAAATGCATGATAAATAGCAAATGATGTCAGAAAGGGTTGAAAGTCGATGACGTGGCTTTCAATGGTGCATACTGACCGCAAAAAAGTCTGGAAAAATGAAGTGCCGGCCTTTGTAACAGATGAGTTTTCGTCCGAACCCTGATACTTCGAAAGAGATTGTGCAGTTTGTACACGAAGTGCGTCCAGTTTTTGCCGTAAACCTCTCTACTTTTTTGCACATGCTATGTGGGTGAAATGATGATACCATGAAAAGTTTCAACCTTTTCAGAGTTCATTTGTAGTACTTTTCAATTTCAGGGTCATTTAGCTTAAAACAAATCAGTAAATGCATGAAAAATAGCAAATGATGTCAGAAAGGGTTGAAAGTTGATGACGTGGCTTTGAATGGTGCATACTGACCGCAAAAAAGTCTGGAAAATTGAAGTGCCGGCCTTTGTAACAGATGAGTTTTCGTCCGAACCCTGATACTTCGAAAGAGATTGTGCAGTTTGTACACGAAGTGCGTCCAGTTTTTGCCGTAACCCTCTCTACTTTTTTGCATATGCTATGTGGGTGAAATGATGATACCATGACAAGTTTCAACCTTTTCAGAGTTCATTTGTAGTGCTTTTCAATTTTAGGGTCATTTAGCTCAAAACAAATCAGTAAATGCATGAAAAATAGCAAATGATGTCAGAAAGGGTTGAAAGTTGATGACGTGGCTTTGAATGGTGCATACTGAACGCAAAAAAGTCTGGAGTTGTAATAAATTTAAAAAAATGAAGTGCCGGCCTTTGTAACAGATGAGTTTTCGTCCGAACCGTGATACTTCGAAAGAGATTGTTCAGTTTGTACACGAAGTGCATCCAGTTTTTGCATTAACCCTCTCTACTTTTTTGCATATGCTATGTGGGTGAAATGATGATACCATGAAAAGTTTCAACCTTTTGAGAGTTCATTTGTGGTGCTTTTCAGTTTCAGGGTCATTTAGCTCAAAACAAATCAGTAAATGCATGAAAAATAGCAAATGATGTCAGAAAGGGTTGAAAGTCGATGACGTGGCTTTGAATGGTGCATACTGACCGCAAAAAAGTCTGGAAAAATGAAGTGCCGGCCTTTGTAACAGATGAGTTTTCGTCCGAACCCTGATACTTCGAAAGAGATTGTGCAGTTTGTACACGAAGTGCATCCAGTTTTTGCCGTAAACCTCTCTACTTTTTTGCACATGCTATGTGGGTGAAATGATGATACCATGAAAAGTTTCAACCTTTTCAGAGTTCGTTTGTAGTACTTTTCAATTTCAGGGTCATTTAGCTTAAAATAAATCAGTAAATGCATGAAAAATAGCAAATGATGTCAGAAAGGGTTGAAAGTTGATGACGTGGCTTGAATGGTGCATACTGACCGCAAAAAAGTCTGGAAAATTGAAGTGCCGGCCTTTGTAATAGATGAGTTTTCGTCCGAACCCTGATACTTCGAAAGAGATTGTGCAGTTTGTACACGAAGTGCGTCCAGTTTTTGCCGTAACCCTCTCTACTTTTTTGCATATGCTATGTGGGTGAAATGATGATACCATCACAAGTTTCAACCTTTTTAGAGTTCATTTGTAGTGCTTTTCAATTTTAGGGTCATTTAGCTCAAAACAAATCAGTAAATTCATGAAAAATAGCAAATGATGTCAGAAAGGGTTGAAAGTTGATTACGTGGGTTTGAATGGTGCATACCAACAGCAAAAAAGTCTAGAAAAATGAAGTGCCGGCCTTTTGTGACAGATGAGTTTTCGTCCGAACCCTGATACTTCGAAAGAGATTGTCCAGTTTTTGCCGTAGACCTCTCTACTTTTTTGCACATGCTATGTGGGTGAAATGATGATACCATGAAAAGTTTCAACCTTATCAGAGTTCATTTGTAGTGTTTTTCAATTTCAGGGTCATTTAGCTCAAAACAAATCAGTAAATGCATGAAAAATAGCAAATGATGTCAGAAAGGGTTGAAAGTTGATGACGTGGCTTTGAATGGTGCATACTGACCACAAAAAAGTCTGGAAAATTGAAGTGCCGGCCTTTGTAACAGATGAGTTTTCGTCCGAACCCTGATACTTCGAAAGAGATTGTTCAGTTTGTACACGAAGTGCATCCAGTTTTTGCCGTAACCCTCTCTACTTTTTTGCATATGCTAGGTGGGTGAAATGATGATACCATGAAAAGTTTCAACCTTTTCAGAGTTCATTTGTGGTGCTTTTCAATTTCAGGGTCATTTAGCTCAAAACAAATCAGTAAATGCAAGAAAAATGGCAAATGATGTCAGAAAGGGTTGAAAGTCGATGACGTGGCTTTCAAAGGTGCATACTGACCGCAAAAAAGTCTAGAAAAATAAAGTGTCGGCCTTTGTAACAGATGAGTTTTCGTCCGAACCCTGATACTTCGAAAGAGATTGTGTAGTTTGTACACGAAGTGCGTCCAGTTTTTGCCGTAAACCTCTCTACTTTTTTGCACATGCTATGTGGGTGAAATGATGATACCATGAAAAGTTTCAACCTTTTCAGAGTTCATTTGTAGTACTTTTCAATTTCAGGGTCATTTAGCTTAAAACAAATCAGTAAATGCATGAAAAATAGCAAATGATGTCAGAAAGGGTTGAAAGTTGATGACGTGGCTTTGAATGGTGCATACTGACCGCAAAAAAGTCTGGAAAATTGAAGTGCCGGCCTTTGTAACAGATGAGTTTTCGTCCGAACCCTGATACTTCGAAGTAGATTGTGCAGTTTGTACACGAAGTGCGTCCAGTTTTTGCCGTAACCCTCTCTACTTTTTTGCATATGCTATGTGGGTGAAATGATGATACCATGACAAGTTTCAACCTTTTCAGAGTTCATTTGTAGTGCTTTTCAATTTTAGGGTCATTTAGCTCAAAACAAATCAGTAAATGCATGAAAAATAGCAAATGATGTCAGAAAGGGTTGAAAGTTGATGACGTGGCTTTGAATGGTGCATACCAACCGCAAAAAAGTCTAGAAAAATGAACTGCCGGCCTTTTGTAACAGATGAGTTTTCGTCCGAACCTTGATACTTCGAAAGAGATTGTGCAGTTTGTACACGAAGTGCGTCCAGTTTTTGCCGTAACCCTCTCTACTTTTTTGCATATGCTATGTGGGTGAAATGATGATACCATGACAAGTTTCAACCTTTTCAGAGTTCGTTTGTAGTGCTTTTCAATTTCAGGGTCATTTAGCTCAAAACAAATCAGTAAATGCATGAAAAATAGCAAATGATGTCAGAAAGGGTTGAAAGTTGATGACGTGGCTTTGAATGGTGCATACTGAACGCAAAAAAGTCTGGAGTTGTAATAAATTTAAAAAAATGAAGTGCCGGCCTTTGTAACAGATGAGTTTTCGTCCGAACCCTGATACTTCGAAAGAGATTGTTCAGTTTGTACACGAAGTGCATCCAGTTTTTGCATTAACCCTCTCTACTTTTTTGCATATGCTATGTGGGTGAAATGATGATACCATGAAAAGTTTCAACCTTTTCAGAGTTCATTTGTGGTGCTTTTCAATTTCAGGGTCATTTAGCTCAAAACAAATCAGTAAATGCATGAAAAATAGCAAATGATGTCAGAAAGGGTTGAAAGTCGATGACGTGGCTTTGAATGGTGCATACTGACCGCAAAAAAGTCAGGAAAAATTTAGTGCCGGCCTTTGTAACAGATGAGTTTTCGTCCGAACCCTGATACTTCGAAAGAGATTGTGCAGTTTGTACACGAAGTGCGTCCAGTTTTTGCCGTAAACCTCTCTACTTTTTTGCACATGCTATGTGGGTGAAATGATGATACCATGAAAAGTTTCAACCTTTTCAGAGTTCGTTTGTAGTACTTTTCAATTTCAGGGTCATTTAGCTTAAAACAAATCAGTAAATGCATGAAAAATAGCAAATGATGTCAGAAAGGGTTGAAAGTTGATGACGTGGCTTGAATGGTGCATACTGACCGCAAAAAAGTCTGGAAAATTGAAGTGCCGGCCTTTGTAATAGATGAGTTTTCGTCCGAACCCTGATACTTCGAAAGAGATTGTGCAGTTTGTACACGAAGTGCGTCCAGTTTTTGCCGTAACCCTCTCTACTTTTTTGCATATGCTATGTGGGTGAAATGATGATACCATCACAAGTTTCAACCTTTTTAGAGTTCATTTGTAGTGCTTTTCAATTTTAGGGTCATTTAGCTCAAAACAAATCAGTAAATGCATGAAAAATAGCAAATGATGTCAGAAAGGGTTGAAAGTTGATGACGTGGCTTTGAATGGTGCATACCAACAGCAAAAAAGTCTAGAAAAATGAAGTGCCGGCCTTTTGTGACAGATGAGTTTTCGTCCGAACCCTGATACTTCGAAAGAGATTGTCCAGTTTGTACACGAAGTTCATCCAGTTTTTGCCGTAACCCTCTCTACTTTTTTGCACATGCTATGTGGGTGAAATGATGATACCATGAAAAGTTTCAACCTTTTCAGAGTTCATTTGTAGTGTTTTTCAATTTCAGGGTCATTTAGCTCAAAACAAATCAGTAAATGCATGAAAAATAGCAAATGATGTCAGAAAGGGTTGAAAGTTGATGACGTGGCTTTGAATGGTGCATACTGACCGCAAAAAAGTCTGGAAAATTGAAGTGCCGGCCTTTGTAACGGATGAGTTTTCGTCCGAACCCTGATACTTCGAAAGAGATTGTTCAGTTTGTACACGAAGTGCATCCAGTTTTTGCCGTAACCCTCTCTACTTTTTTGCATATGCTAGGTGGGTGAAATGATGATACCATGAAAAGTTTCAACCTTTTTAGAGTTCATTTGTGGTGCTTTTCAATTTCAGGGTCATTTAGCTCAAAACAAATCAGTAAATGCAAGAAAAATGGCAAATGATGTCAGAAAGGGTTGAAAGTCGATGACGTGGCTTTCAATGGTGCATACTGACCGCAAAAAAGTCTAGAAAAATGAAGTGCCGGCCTTTGTAACAGATGAGTTTTCGTCCGAACCCTGATACTTCGAAAGAGATTGTGCAGTTTGTACACGAAATGCGTCCAGTTTTTGCCGTAAACCTCTCTACTTTTTTGCACATGCTATGTGGGTGAAATGATGATACCATGAAAAGTTTCAACCTTTTCAGAGTTCATTTGTAGTACTTTTCAATTTCAGGGTCATTTAGCTTAAAACAAATCAGTAAATGCATGAAAAATAGCAAATGATGTCAGAAAGGGTTGAAAGTTGATGACGTGGCTTTGAATGGTGCATACTGACCGCAAAAAAAGTCTGGAAAATTGAAGTGCCGGCCTTTGTAACAGATGAGTTTTCGTCCGAACCCTGATACTTCGAAAGAGATTGTGCAGTTTGTACACGATGTGCGTCCAGTTTTTGCCGTAACCCTCTCTACTTCTTTGCATATGCTATGTGGGTGAAATGATGATACCATGACAAGTTTCAACCTTTTCAGAGTTCATTTGTAGTGCTTTTCAATTTTAGGGTCATTTAGCTCAAAAGAAATCAGTAAATGCATGAAAAATAGCAAATGATGTCAGAAAGGGTTGAAAGTTGATGACGTGGCTTTGAATGGTGCATACTGACCGCAAAAAAGTCTGGAAAATTGAAGTGTCGGCCTTTGTAACAGATGAGTTTTTGTCCGAACCCTGATACTTCGAAAGAGATTGTTCAGTTTGTACACGAAGTGCATCCAGTTTTTACCGTAACCCTCTCTACTTTTTTGCATATGCTAGGTGGGTGAAATGATGAAACCATGAAAAGTTTCAACCTTTTCAGAGTTCATTTGTGGTGCTTTTCAATTTCAGGGTCATTTAGCTCAAAACAAATCAGTAAATGCAAGCAAAATAGCAAATGATGTCAGAAAGGGTTGAAAGTCGATGACGTGGCTTTCAATGGTGCATACTGACCGCAAAAAAGTCTGGAAAAATGAAGTGCCGGCCTTTGTAACAGATGAGTTTTCGTCCGAACCCTGATACTTCGAAAGAGATTGTGCACTTTGTACACGAAGTGCGTCCAGTTTTTGCCGTAAACCTCTCTACTTTTTTGCACATGCTATGTGGGTGAAATGATGATACCATGAAAAGTTTCAACCTTTTCAGAGTTCATTTGTAGTACTTTTCAATTTAAGGGTCATTTAGCTTAAAACAAATCAGTAAATGCATGAAAAATAGCAAATGATGTCAGAAAGGGTTGAAAGTTGATGACGTGGCTTTGAATGGTGCATACTGACTGCAAAAAAGTCTGGAAAATTGA
Source organism: Aegilops tauschii subsp. strangulata (assembly GCF_002575655.3). Classification (NCBI taxonomy): domain Eukaryota; kingdom Viridiplantae; phylum Streptophyta; class Magnoliopsida; order Poales; family Poaceae; genus Aegilops; species Aegilops tauschii. Next base: position 77,175,498 of record NC_053041.3, read on the forward strand.
AGTGCCGGCCTTTGTAACAGATGAGTTTTCGTCCGAACCCTGATACTTCGAAAGAGATTGTGCAGTTTGTACACGAAGTGCGTCCAGTTTTTGCCGTAACCCTCTCTACTTTTTTGCATATGCTATGTGGGTGAAATGATCATACCATGACAAGTTTCAACCTTTCAGAGTTCATTTGTAGTGCTTTTCAATTTTAGGGTCATTTAGCTCAAAACAAATCAGTAAATGCATGATAAATAGCAAATGATGTCAGAAATGGTTGAAAGTTGATGACGTGGCTTTGAATGGTGCATACCAACAGCAAAAAAGTATAGAAAAATGAAGTGCCGGCCTTTTGTGACAGATGAGTTTTCGTCCGAACCCTGATACTTCGAAAGAGATTGTCCAGTTTGTACACGAAGTTCATCCAGTTTTTGCCGTAGACCTCTCTACTTTGTTGCACATGCTATGTGGGTGAAATGATGATACCATGAAAAGTTTCAACCTTTTCAGAGTTCATTTGTAGTGTTTTTCAATTTCAGGGTCATTTAGCTTAAAAGAAATCAGTAAATGTATGAAAAATAGCAAATGATGTCAGAAAGGGTTGAAAGTTGATGACGTGGCTTTGAATGGTGCATACTGAACGCAAAAAAAGTTTGGAGTTGTAATAAGTTTAAAAAATGAAGTGCCGGCCTTTGTAACAGATGAGTTTTCATCCGAAACCCTGATACTTCGAAAGAGATTGTGCAGTTTGTACACGAAGTTCATCCTGTTTTGCCGTAAACCTCTCTACTTTTTTGCGCATGCTATGTGGGTGAAACAATGATACCATGACAAGTTTCAACCTTTTCAGAGTTCATTTGTAGTGCTTTTCAATTTCAGGGTCATTTTGCTCAAAACAAATCAGTAAATGCATGAAAAATAGCAAATGATGTCAGAAAGGGTTGAAAGTTGATGACGTGGCTTTGAATGGTGCATACTAAACGCAAAAAAGTCTGGAGTTGTAATAAATTTAAAAAAATGAAGTGCCGGCCTTTGTAACAGATGAGTTTTCGTCCGAACCCTGATACTTCGAAAGAGATTGTTCAGTTTGTACACGAAGTGCATCCAGTTTTTGCCGTAACCCTCTCTACTTTTTTGCATATGCTATGTGGGTGAAATGATGATACCATGAAAAGTTTCAACCTTTTCAGAGTTCATTTGTGGTGCTTTTCAATTTCAGGGTCATTTAGCTCAAAACAAATCAGTAAATGCATGAAAAATAGCAAATGATGTCAGAAAGGGTTGAAAGTTGATGACGTGGCTTTGAATGGTGCATACCAACAGCAAAAAAGTCTAGAAAAATGAAGTGCCGGCCTTTTGTGACAGATGAGTTTTCGTCCGAACCCTGATACTTCGAAAGAGATTGTCCAGTTTGTACACGAAGTTCATCCAGTTTTTGCCGTAGACCTCTCTACTTTTTTGCACATGCTATATGGGTGAAATGATGATACCATGAAAAGTTTCAACCTTTTCAGAGTTCATTTGTAGTGTTTTTCAATTTCAGGGTCATTTAGCTCAAAACAAATCAGTAAATGCATGAAAAATAGCAAATGATGTCAGAAAGGGTTGAAAGTTGATGACGTGGCTTTGAATGGTGCATACTGACCGCAAAAAAGTCTGGAAAATTGAAGTGCCGGCCTTTGTAACAGATGAGTTTTCGTTCGAACCCTGATACTTCGAAAGAGATTGTTCAGTTTGTACACGAAGTGCATCCAGTTTTTGCCGTAACCCTCTCTACTTTTTTGCATATGGTAGGTGGGTGAAATGATGATACCATGAAAAGTTTCAACCATTTCAGAGTTCATTTGTGGTGCTTTTCAATTTCAGGGTCATTTAGCTCAAAACAAATCAGTAAATGCAAGAAAAATAGCAAATGATGTCAGAAAGGGTTGAAAGTCGATGACGTGGCTTTCAATGGTGCATACTGCCGCAAAAAAGTCTAGAAAAATGAAGTGCCGGCCTTTGTAACAGATGAGTTTTCGTCCGAACCCTGATACTTCGAAAGAGATTGTGCAGTTTGTACACGAAGTGCGTCCAGTTTTTGCCGTAAACCTCTCTACTTTTTTGCACATGCTATGTGGGTGAAATGATGATACCATGAAAAGTTTCAACCTTTTCAGAGTTCATTTGTAGTACTTTTCAATTTCAGGGTCATTTAGCTTAAAACAAATCAGTAAATGCATGAAAAATAGCAAATGATGTCAGAAAGGGTTGAAAGTTGATGACGTGGCTTTGAATGGTGCATACTGACCGCAAAAAAGTCTGGAAAATTGAAGTGCTGGCCTTTGTAACAGATGAGTTTTCGTCCGAACCCTGATACTTCGAAAGAGATTGTGCAGTTTGTACACGATGTGCGTCCAGTTTTTGCCGTAACCCTCTCTACTTTTTTGCATATGCTATGTGGGTGAAATGATGATACCATGACAAGTTTCAACCTTTTCAGAGTTCATTTGTAGTGCTTTTCAATTTTAGGGTCATTTAGCTCAAAACAAATCAGTAAATGCATGAAAAATAGCAAATGATGTCAGAAAGGGTTGAAAGTTGATGACGTGGCTTTGAATGGTGCATACTGACCGCAAAAAAGTCTGGAAAATTGAAGTGCCGGCCTTTGTAACAGATGAGTTTTCGTCCGAACCCTGATACTTCGAAAGAGATTGTTCAGTTTGTACACGAAGTGCATCCAGTTTTTGCCGTAACCCTCTCTACATTTTTGCATATGCTAGGTGGGTGAAATGATGATACCATGAAAAGTTTCAACCTTTTCAGAGTTCATTTGTGGTGCTTTTCAATTTCAGGGTCATTTAGCTCAAAACAAATCAGTAAATGCATGAAAAATAGCAAATGATGTCAGAAAGGGTTGAAAGTCGATGCCGTGGCTTTCAATGGTGCATACTGACCGCAAAAAAGTCTGGAAAAATGAAGTGCCGGCCTTTGTAACAGATGAGTTTTCGTCCGAACCCTGATACTTCGAAAGAAATTGTGCAGTTTGTACACGAAGTGCGTCCAGTTTTTGCCGTAAACCTCTCTACTTTTTTGCACATGCTATGTGGGTGAAATGATGATACCATGAAAAGTTTCAACCTTTTCAGAGTTCATTTGTAGTACTTTTGAATTTCAGGGTCATTTAGCTTAAAACAAATCAGTAAATGCATGAAAAATAGCAAATGATGTGAGAAAGGGTTGAAAGTTGATGACGTGGCTTTGAATGGTGCATACTGACTGCAAAAAAGTCTGGAAAATTGAAGTGCCGGCCTTTGTAACAGATGAGTTTTCGTCGGAACCCTGATACTTCGAAAGAGATTGTGCAGTTTGTACACGAAGTGCGTCCAGTTTTTGCCGTAACCCTCTCTACTTTTTTGCATATGCTATGTGGGTGAAATGATGATACCATGACAAGTTTCAACCTTTTCAGAGTTCATTTGTAGTGCTTTTCAATTTTAGGGTCATTTAGCTCAAAACAAATCAGTAAATGCATGATAAATAGCAAATGATGTCAGAAAGGGTTGAAAGTTGATGACGTGGCTTTGAATGGTGCATACCAACAGCAAAAATGTCTAGAAAAACGAAGTGCCGGCCTTTTGTGACAGATGAGTTTTCGTCCGAACCCTGATACTTCGAAAGAGATTGTCCAGTTTGTACACGAAGTTCATCCAGTTTTTGCCGTAGACCTCTCTACTTTTTTGCACATGCTATGTGGGTGAAATGATGATACCATGAAAAGTTTCAACCTTTTCAGAGTTCATTTGTAGTGTTTTTCAATTTCAGGGTCATTTAGCTTAAAACAAATCAGTAAATGTATGAAATATAGCAAATGATGTCAGAAAGGGTTGAAAGTTGATGACATGGCTTTGAATGGTGCATACTGAACGCAAAAAAAGTTTGGAGTTGTAATAAGTTTAAAAAAATGAAGTGCCGGCCTTTGTAACAGTTGAGTTTTCATCCGAAACCCTGATACTTCGAAAGAGATTGTGCAGTTTGTACTCGAAGTTCATCCTGTTTTGCCGTAAACCTCTCTACTTTTTTGCGCATGCTATGTGGGTGAAACAATGATACCATGACAAGTTTCAACCTTTTCAGAGTTCATTTGTAGTGCTTTTCAATTTCAGGGTCATTTTGCTCAAAACAAATCAGTAAATGCATGAAAAATAGCAAATGATGTCAGAAAGGGTTGAAAGTTGATGACGTGGCTTTGAATGGTGCATACTGAACGCAAAAAAGTCTGGAGTTGTAATAAATTTAAAAAAATGAAGTGCCGGCCTTTGTAACAGATGAGTTTTCGTCCGAACCCTGATACTTCGAAAGAGATTGTTCAGTTTGTACACGAAGTGCATCCAGTTTTTGCCGTAACCCTCTCTACTTTTTTGCATATGCTATGTGGGTGAAATGATGATACCATGAAAAGTTTCAACCTTTTCAGAGTTCATTTGTGGTGCTTTTCAATTTCAGGGTCATTTAGCTCAAAACAAATCAGTAAATGCATGAAAAATAGCAAATGATGTCAGAAAGGGTTGAAAGTTGATGACGTGGCTTTGAATGGTGCATACCAACAGCAAAAAAGTCTAGAAAAATGAAGTGCCGGCCTTTTGTGACAGATGAGTTTTCGTCCGAACCCTGATACTTCGAAAGAGATTGTCCAGTTTGTACACGAAGTTCATCCAGTTTTTGCCGTAGACCTCTCTACTTTTTTGCACATGCTATGTGGGTGAAATGATGATACCATGAAAAGTTTCAACCTTTTCAGAGTTCATTTGTAGTGTTTTTCAATTTCAGGGTCATTTAGCTCAAAACAAATCAGTAAATGCATGAAAAATAGCAAATGATGTCAGAAAGGGTTGAAATTTGATGACGTGGCTTTGAATGGTGCATACTGACCGCAAAAAAGTCTGGAAAATTGAAGTGCCGGCCTTTGTAACAGATGAGTTTTCGTCCGAACCCTGATACTTCGAAAGAGATTGTTCAGTTTGTACACGAAGTGCATCCAGTTTTTTCCGTAACCCTCTCTACTTTTTTGCATATGGTAGGTGGGTGAAATGATGATACCATGAAAAGTTTCAACCATTTCAGAGTTCATTTGTGGTGCTTTTCAATTTCAGGGTCATTTAGCTCAAAACAAATCAGTAAATGCAAGAAAAATAGCAAATGATGTCAGAAAGGGTTGAAAGTCGATGACGTGGCTTTCAATGGTGCATACTGACCGCAAAAAAGTCTAGAAAAATGAAGTGCCGGCCTTTGTAACAGATGAGTTTTCGTCCGAACCCTGATACTTCGAAAGAGATTGTGCAGTTTGTACACGAAGTGCGTCCAGTTTTTGCCGTAAACCTCTCTACTTTTTTGCACATGCTATGTGGGTGAAATGATGATACCATGAAAAGTTTCAACCTTTTCAGAGTTCATTTGTAGTACTTTTCAATTTCAGGGTCATTTAGCTTAAAACAAATCAGTAAATGCATGAAAAATAGCAAATGATGTCAGAAAGGGTTGAAAGTTGATGACGTGGCTTTGAATGGTGCATACTGACCGCAAAAAAGTCTGGAAAATTGAAGTGCTGGCCTTTGTAACAGATGAGTTTTCGTCCGAACCCTGATACTTCGAAAGAGATTGTGCAGTTTGTACACGATGTGCGTCCAGTTTTTGCCGTAACCGTCTCTACTTTTTTGCATATGCTATGTGGGTGAAATGATGATACCATGACAAGTTTCAACCTTTTCAGAGTTCATTTGTAGTGCTTTTCAATTTTAGGGTCATTTAGCTCAAAACAAATCAGTAAATGCATGAAAAATAGCAAATGATGTCAGAAAGGGTTGAAAGTTGATGACGTGGCTTTGAATGGTGCATACTGACCGCAAAAAAGTCTGGAAAATTGAAGTGCCGGCCTTTGTAACAGATGAGTTTTCGTCCGAACCCTGATACTTCGAAAGAGATTGTTCAGTTTGTACACGAAGTGCATCCAGTTTTTGCCGTAACCCTCTCTACATTTTTGCATATGCTAGGTGGGTGAAATGATGATACCATGAAAAGTTTCAACCTTTTCAGAGTTCATTTGTGGTGCTTTTCAATTTCAGGGTCATTTAGCTCAAAACAAATCAGTAAATGCATGAAAAATAGCAAATGATGTCAGAAAGGGTTGAAAGTCGATGCCGTGGCTTTCAATGGTGCATACTGACCGCAAAAAAGTCTGGAAAAATGAAGTGCCGGCCTTTGTAACAGATGAGTTTTCGTCCGAACCCTGATACTTCGAAAGAGATTGTGCAGTTTGTACACGAAGTGCGTCCAGTTTTTGCCGTAAACCTCTCTACTTTTTTGCACATGCTATGTGGGTGAAATGATGATACCATGAAAAGTTTCAACCTTTTCAGAGTTCATTTGTAGTACTTTTGAATTTCAGGGTCATTTAGCTTAAAACAAATCAGTAAATGCATGAAAAATAGCAAATGATGTCAGAAAGGGTTGAAAGTTGATGACGTGGCTTTGAATGGTGCATACTGACTGCAAAAAAGTCTGGAAAATTGAAGTGCCGGCCTTTGTAACAGATGAGTTTTCGTCCGAACCCTGATACTTCGAAAGAGATTGTGCAGTTTGTACACGAAGTGCGTCCAGTTTTTGCCGTAACCCTCTCTACTTTTTTGCATATGCTATGTGGGTGAAATGATGATACCATGACAAGTTTCAACCTTTTCAGAGTTCATTTGTAGTGCTTTTCAATTTTAGGGTCATTTAGCTCAAAACAAATCAGTAAATGCATGATAAATAGCAAATGATGTCAGAAAGGGTTGAAAGTTGATGACGTGGCTTTGAATGGTGCATACCAACAGCAAAAATGTCTAGAAAAACGAAGTGCCGTCCTTTTGTGACAGATGAGTTTTCGTCCGAACCCTGATACTTCGAAAGAGATTGTCCAGTTTGTACACGAAGTTCATCCAGTTTTTGCCGTAGACCTCTCTACTTTTTTGCACATGCTATGTGGGTGAAATGATGATACCATGAAAAGTTTCAACCTTTTCAGAGTTCATTTGTAGTGTTTTTCAATTTCAGGGTCATTTAGCTTAAAACAAATCAGTAAATGTATGAAATATAGCAAATGATGTCAGAAAGGGTTGAAAGTTGATGACGTGGCTTTGAATGGTGCATACTGAACGCAAAAAAAGTTTGGAGTTGTAATAAGTTTAAAAAAATGAAGTGCCGGCCTTTGTAACAGTTGAGTTTTCATCCGAAACCCTGATACTTCGAAAGAGATTGTGCAGTTTGTACTCGAAGTTCATCCTGTTTTGCCGTAAACCTCTCTACTTTTTTGCGCATGCTATGTGGGTGAAACAATGATACCATGACAAGTTTCAACCTTTTCAGAGTTCATTTGTAGTGCTTTTCAATTTCAGGGTCATTTTGCTCAAAACAAATCAGTAAATGCATGAAAAATAGCAAATGATGTCAGAAAGGGTTGAAAGTTGATGACGTGGCTTTGAATGGTGCATACTGAACGCAAAAAAGTCTGGAGTTGTAATAAATTTTAAAAAATGAAGTGCCGGCCTTTGTAACAGATGAGTTTTCGTCCGAACCCTGATACTTCGAAAGAGATTGTTCAGTTTGTACACGAAGTGCATCCAGTTTTTGCCGTAACCCTCTCTACTTTTTTGCATATGCTATGTGGGTGAAATGATGATACCATGAAAAGTTTCAACCTTTTCAGAGTTCATTTGTGGTGCTTTTCAATTTCAGGGTCATTTAGCTCAAAACAAATCAGTAAATGCATGAAAAATAGCAAATGATGTCAGAAATGGTTGAAAGTCGATGACGTGGCTTTCAATGGTGCATACTGACCGCAAAAAAGTCTGGAAAAATGAAGTGCCGGCCTTTGTAACAGATGAGTTTTCGTCCGAACCCTGATACTTCGAAAGAGATTGTGCAGTTTGTACACGCAGTGCGTCCAGTTTTTGCCGTAAACCTCTCTACTTTTTTGCACATGCTATGTGGGTGAAATGATGATACCATGAAAAGTTTCAACCTTTTCAGAGTTCATTTGTAGTACTTTTCAATTTCAGGGTCATTTAGCTTCAAACAACTCAGTAAATGCATGAAAAATAGCAAATGATGTCAGAAAGGGTTGAAAGTTGATGACGTGGCTTTGAATGGTGCATACTGACCGCAAAAAAGTCTGGAAAATTGAAGTGCCGGCCTTTGTAACAGATGAGTTTTCGTCCGAACCCTGATACTTCGAAAGAGATTGTGCAGTTTGTACACGAAGTGCGTCCAGTTTTTGCCGTAACCCTCTCTACTTTTTTGCATATGCTATGTGGGTGAAACGATGATACCATGACAAGTTTCAACCTTTTCAGAGTTCATTTGTAGTGCTTTTCAATTTTAGGGTCATTTAGCTCAAAACAAATCAGTAAATGCATGATAAATAGCAAACGATGTCAGAAAGGGTTGAAAGTTGATGACGTGGCTTTGAATGGTGCATACCAACCGCAAAAAAGTCTAGAAAAATGAAGTGCCGGCCTTTTGTAACAGATGAGTTTTCGTCCGAACCCTGATACTTCGAAAGAGATTGTGCAGTTTGTCCACAAAGTGCATCCAGTTTTTGCCGTAACCCTCTCTACTTTTTTGCACATGCTATGTGGGTGAAATGATGATACCATGACAAGTTTCAACCTTTTCAGAGTTCATTTGTAGTGTTTTTCAATTTCAGGGTCATTTAGCTTAAAACAAATCAGTAAATGTATGAAAAATAGCAAATGATGTCAGAAAGGGTTGAAAGTTGATGACGTGGCTTTGAATGGTGCATACTGAACGCAAAAAAAGTTTGGAGTTGTAATAAATTTAAAAAAATGAAGTGCCGGCCTTTGTAACAGATGAGTTTTCATCCGAAACCCTGATACTTCGAAAGAGATTGTGCAGTTTGTACACGAAGTTCATCCTGTTTTGCCGTAAACCTCTCTACTTTTTTGCGCATGCTATGTGGGTGAAACAATGATACCATGACAAGTTTCAACCTTTTCAGAGTTCATTTGTGGTGCTTTTCAATTTCAGGGTCATTTTGCTCAAAACAAATCAGTAAATGCATGAAAAATAGCAAATGATGTCAGAAAGGGTTGAAAGTTGATGACGTGGCTTTGAATGGTGCATACTGAACGCAAAAAAGTCTGGAGTTGTAATAAATTTAAAAAAATGAAGTGCCGGCCTTTGTAACAGATGAGTTTCCGTCCGAACCCTGATACTTCGAAAGAGATTGTTCAGTTTGTACACGAAGTGCATCCAGTTTTTGACGTAAGCCTCTCTACTTTTTTGCATATGCTATGTGGGTGAAATGATGATACCATGAAAAGTTTCAACCTTTTCAGAGTTCATTTGTGGTGCTTTTCAATTTCAGGGTCATTTAGCTCAAAACAAATCAGTAAATGCATGAAAAATAGCAAATGATGTCAGAAATGGTTGAAAGTCGATGACGTGGCTTTCAATGGTGCATACTGACCGCAAAAAAGTCTGGAAAAATGAAGTGCCGGCCTTTGTAACAGATGAGTTTTCGTCCGAACCCTGATACTTCGAAAGAGATTGTGCAGTTTGTACACGAAGTGCGTCCAGTTTTTGCCGTAAACCTCTCTACTTTTTTGCACATGCTATGTGGGTGAAATGATGATACCATGAAAAGTTTCAACCTTTTCAGAGTTCATTTGTAGTACTTTTCAATTTCAGGGTCATTTAGCTTAAAACAAATCAGTAAATGCATGAAAAATAGCAAATGATGTCAGAAAGGGTTGAAAGTTGATGACGTGGCTTTGAATGGTGCATACTGACCGCAAAAAAGTCTGGAAAATTGAAGTGCCGGCCTTTGTAACAGATGAGTTTTCGTCCGAACCCTGATACTTCGAAAGAGATTGTGCAGTTTGTACACGCAGTGCGTCCAGTTTTTGCCGTAAACCTCTCTACTTTTTTGCACATGCTATGTGGGTGAAATGATGATACCATGAAAAGTTTCAACCTTTTCAGAGTTCATTTGTAGTACTTTTCAATTTCAGGGTCATTTAGCTTAAAACAACTCAGTAAATGCATGAAAAATAGCAAATGATGTCAGAAAGGGTTGAAAGTTGATGACGTGGCTTTGAATGGTGCATAATAACCGCAAAAAAGTCTAGAAAAATGAAGTGCCGGCCTTTTGTAACAGATGAGTTTTCGTCCGAACCCTGATACTTCGAAAGAGATTGTGCAGTTTGTACACGAAGTGCGTCCAGTTTTTGCCGTAACCCTCTCTACTTTTTTGCACATGCTATGTGGGTGAAATGATGATACCATGACAAGTTTCAACCTTTTCAGAGTTCATTTGTAGTGTTTTTCAATTTCAGGGTCATTTAGCTTAAAACAAATCAGTAAATGTATGAAAAATAGCAAATGATGTCAGAAAGGGTTGAAAGTTGATGACGTGGCTTTGAATGGTGCATACTGAACGCAAAAAAAGTTTGGAGTTGTAATAAATTTAAAAAAATGAAGTGCCGGCCTTTGTAACAGATGAGTTTTCATCCGAAACCCTGATACTTCGAAAGAGATTGTGCAGTTTGTACACGAAGTTCATCCTGTTTTGCCGTAAACCTCTCTACTTTTTTGCGCATGCTATGTGGGTGAAACAATGATACCATGACAAGTTTCAACCTTTTCAGAGTTCATTTGTAGTGCTTTTCAATTTCAGGGTCATTTTGCTCAAAACAAATCAGTAAATGCATGAAAAATAGCAAATGATGTCAGAAAGGGTTGAAAGTTGATGACGTGGCTTTGAATGGTGCATACTGAACGCAAAAAAGTCTGGAGTTGTAATAAATTTAAAAAAATGAAGTGCCGGCCTTTGTAACAGATGAGTTTTCGTCCGAACCCTGATACTTCGAAAGAGATTGTTCAGTTTGTACACGAAGTGCATCCAGTTTTTGCCGTAACCCTCTCTACTTTTTTGCATATGCTTTGTGGGTGAAATGATGATACCATGAAAAGTTTCAACCTTTTCAGAGTTCATTTGTGGTGCTTTTCAATTTCAGGGTCATTTAGCTCAAAACAAATCAGTAAATGCATGAAAAATAGCAAATGATGTCAGAAATGGTTGAAAGTCGATGACGTGGCTTTCAATGGTGCATACTGACCGCAAAAAAGTCTGGAAAAATGAAGTGCCGGCCTTTGTAACAGATGAGTTTTCGTCCGAACCCTGATACTTCGAAAGAGATTGTGCAGTTTGTACACGAGTGCGTCCAGTTTTTGCCGTAAACCTCTCTACTTTTTTGCACATGCTATGTGGGTGAAATGATGATACCATGAAAAGTTTCAACCTTTTCAGAGTTCATTTGTAGTACTTTTCAATTTCAGGGTCATTTAGCTTAAAACAAATCAGTAAATGCATGAAAAATAGCAAATGATGTCAGAAAGGGTTGAAAGTTGATGACGTGGCTTTGAATGGTGCATACTGACCGCAAAAAAGTCTGGAAAATTGAAGTGCCGGCCTTTGTAACAGATGAGTTTTCGTCCGAACCCTGATACTTCGAAAGAGATTGTGCAGTTTGTACACGAAGTGCGTCCAGTTTTTGCCGTAACCCTCTCTACTTTTTTGCATATGCTATGTAGGTGAAATGATGATACCATGACAAGTTTCAACCTTTTCAGAGTTCATTTGTAGTGCTTTTCAATTTTAGGGTCATTTAGCTCAAAACAAATCAGTAAATGCATGAAAAATAGCAAATGATGTCAGAAAGGGTTGAAAGTTGATGACGTGGCTTTGAATGGTGCATACCAACCGCAAAAAAGTCTAGAAAAATGAAGTGCCGGCCTTTTGTAACAGATGAGTTTTCGTCCGAACCCTGATACTTCGAAAGAGATTGTGCAGTTTGTACACGAAGTGCGTCCAGTTTTTGCCGTAACCCTCTCTACTTTTTTGCATATGCTATGTGGGTGAAATGATGATACCATGACAAGTTTCAACCTTTTCAGAGTTCATTTGTAGTGCTTTTCAATTTCAGGGTCATTTAGCTCAAAACAAATCAGTAAATGCATGAAAAATAGCAAATGATGTCAGAAAGAGTTGAAAGTTGATGACGTGGCTTTGAATGGTGCATACTGAACGCAAAAAAGTCTGGAGTTGTAATAAATTTAAAAAAATGAAGTGCCGGCCTTTGTAACAGATGAGTTTTTGTCCGAACCCTGATACTTCGAAAGAGATTGTTCAGTTTGTACACGAAGTGCATCCAGTTTTTGCCGTAACCCTCTCTACTTTTTTGCATATGCTATGTGGGTGAAATGATGATACCATGAAAAGTTTCAACCTTTTCAGAGTTCATTTGTGGTGCTTTTCAATTTCAGGGTCATTTAGCTCAAAACAAATCAGTAAATGCATGAAAAATAGCAAATGATGTCAGAAAGGGTTGAAAGTCGATGACGTGGCTTTGAATGGTGCATACTGACCGCAAAAAAGTCTGGAAAAATGAAGTGCCGGCCTTTGTAACACATGAGTTTTCGTCCGAACCCTGATACTTCGAAAGAGATTGTGTAGTTTGTACACGAAGTGCGTCCAGTTTTTGCCGTAAACCTCTCTACTTTTTTGCACATGCTATGTGGGTGAAATGATGATACCATGAAAAGTTTCAACCTTTTCAGAGTTCATTTGTAGTACTTTTCAATTTCAGGGTCATTTAGTTTAAAACAAATCAGTAAATGCATGAAAAATAGCAAATGATGTCAGAAAGGGTTGAAAGTTGATGACGTGGCTTGAATGGTGCATACTGACCGCAAAAAAGTCTGGAAAATTGAAGTGCCGGCCTTTGTAACAGATGAGTTTTCGTCCGAACCCTGATACTTCGAAAGAGATTGTGCAGTTTGTACACGAAGTGCGTCCAGTTTTTGCCGTAACCCTCTCTACTTTTTTGCATATGCTATGTGGGTGAAATGATGATACCATGACAAGTTTCAACCTTTTCAGAGTTCATTTATAGTGCTTTTCAATTTTAGGGTCATTTAGCTCAAAACAAATCAGTAAATGCATGAAAAATAGCAAATGATGTCAGAAAGGGTTGAAAGTTGATGACGTCGCTTTGAATGGTGCATACCAAAAGCAAAAAAGTCTAGAAAAATGAAGTGCCGGCCTTTTGTGACAGATGAGTTTTCGTCCCAACCCTGATACTTCGAAAGAGATTGTCCAGTTTGTACACGAAGTTCATCCAGTTTTTGCCGTAGACCTCTCTACTTTTTTGCACATGCTATGTGGGTGAAATGATGATACCATGAAAAGTTTCAACCTTTTCAGAGTTCATTTGTAGTGTTTTTCAATTTCAGGGTCATTTAGCTTAAAACAAATCAGTAAATGTATGAAAAATAGCAAATGATGTCAGAAAGGGTTGAAAGTTGATGACGTGGCTTTGAATGGTGCATACTGAACGCAAAAAAAGTTTGGAGTTGTAATAAGTTTAAAAAAATGAAGTGCCGGCCTTTGTAACAGATGAGTTTTCATCCGAAACCCTGATACTTCGAAAGAGATTGTGCAGTTTGTACACGAAGTTCATCCTGTTTTGCCGTAAACCTCTCTACTTTTTTGTGCATGCTATGTGGGTGAAACAATGATACCATGACAAGTTTCAACCTTTTCAGAGTTCATTTGTAGTGCTTTTCAATTTCAGGGTCATTTAGCTCAAAACAAATCAGTAAATGCATGAAAAATAGCAAATGATGTCAGAAAGGGTTGAAAGTTGATGACGTGGCTTTGAATGGTGCATACTGAACGCAAAAAAGTCTGGAGTTGTAATAAATTTAAAAAAATGAAGTGCCGGCCTTTGTAACAGATGAGTTTTCGTCGGAACCCTGATACTTCGAAAGAGATTGTTCAGTTTGTACACGAAGTGCATCCAGTTTTTGCCGTAACCCTCTCTACTTTTTTGCATATGCTATGTGGGTGAAATGATGATACCATGAAAAGTTTCAACCTTTTCAGAGTTCATTTGTGGTGCTTTTCAATTTCAGGGTCATTTAGCTCAAAACAAATCAGTCAATGCATGAAAAATAGCAAATGATGTCAGAAAGGGTTGAAAGTCGATGACGTGGCTTTGAATGGTGCATACTGACCGCAAAAAAGTCTGGAAAAATGAAGTGCCGGCCTTTGTAACAGATGAGTTTTCGTCCGAACCCTGATACTTCGAAAGAGATTGTGCAGTTTGTACACGAAGTGCGTCCAGTTTTTGCCGTAAACCTCTCTACTTTTTTGCACATGCTATGTGGGTGAAATGATGATACCATGAAAAGTTTCAACCTTTTCAGAGTTCATTTGTAGTACTTTTCAATTTCAGGGTCATTTAGCTTAAAACAAATCAGTAAATGCATGAAAAATAGCAAATGATGTCAGAAAGGGTTGAAAGTTGATGACGTGGCTTGAATGGTGCATACTGACTGCAAAAAAGTCTGGAAAATTGAAGTGCCGGCCTTTGTAACAGATGAGTTTTCGTCCGAACCCTGATACTTCGAAAGAGATTGTGCAGTTTGTACACGAAGTGCGTCCAGTTTTTGCCGTAACCCTCTCTACTTTTTTGCATATGCTATGTGGGTGAAATGATGATACCATGACAAGTTTCAACCTTTACAGAGTTCATTTGCAGTGCTTTTCAATTTCAGGGTCATTTAGCTCAAAACAAATCAGTAAATGCATGAAAAATAGCAAATGATGTCAGAAAGCGTTGAAAGTTGATGACGTGGCTATGAATGGTGCACACCAACAGCAAAAAAGTCTAGAAAAATGAAGTGCCGGCCTTTTGTGACAGATGAGTTTTCGTCCGAACCCTGATACTTCGAAAGAGATTGTCCAGTTTGTACACGAAGTGCGTCCAGTTTTTGTCGTAACCCTCTCTACTTTTTTGCATACGCTATGTGGGTGAAATGATGATACAATGACAAGTTTCAACCTTTTCAGAGTTCATTTGTAGTGCTTTTCAATTTTAGGGTCATTTAGCTCAAAACAAATCAGTAAATGCATGAAAAATAACAAATGATGTCACAAAGGGTTGAAAGGTTATGACGTGGCTTTGAATGGTGCATACCAACAGCAAAAAAGTCTAGAGCTGTAATAAGTTTAAAAAAATGAAGTGCCGGCCTTTGTAACAGATGAGTTTTCATCCGAAACCCTGATACTTCGAAAGAGATTGTTCAGTTTGTACACGAAGTGCATCCAGTTTTTGCCGTAACCCTCTCTACTTTTTTGCATATGCTATGTGGGTGAAATGATGATACCATGAAAAGTTTCAACCTTTTCAGAGTTCATTTGTGGTGCTTTTCAATTTCAGGGTCATTTAGCTCAAAACAAATCAGTCAATGCATGAAAAATAGCAAATGATGTCAGAAAGGGTTGAAAGTCGATGACGTGGCTTTGAATGGTGCATACTGACCGCAAAAAAGTCTGGAAAAATGAAGTGCCGGCCTTTGTAACAGATGAGTTTTCGTCCGAACCCTGATACTTCGAAAGAGATTGTGCAGTTTGTACACGAAGTGCGTCCAGTTTTTGCCGTAAACCTCTCTACTTTTTTGCACATGCTATGTGGGTGAAATGATGATACCATGAAAAGTTTCAACCTTTTCAGAGTTCATTTGTAGTACTTTTCAATTTCAGGGTCATTTAGCTTAAAACAAATCAGTAAATGCATGAAAAATAGCAAATGATGTCAGAAAGGGTTGAAAGTTGATGACGTGGCTTGAATGGTGCATACTGACCGCAAAAAAGTCTGGAAAATTGAAGTGCCGGCCTTTGTAACAAATGAGTTTTCGTCCGAACCCTGATACTTCGAAAGAGATTGTTCAGTTTGTACACGAAGTGCGTCCAGTTTTTGCCGTAACCCTCTCTACTTTTTTGCATATGCTATGTGGGTGAAATGATGATACCATGACAAGTTTCAACCTTTACAGAGTTCATTTGCAGTGCTTT
Organism: Aegilops tauschii subsp. strangulata; assembly: GCF_002575655.3. Classification (NCBI taxonomy): domain Eukaryota; kingdom Viridiplantae; phylum Streptophyta; class Magnoliopsida; order Poales; family Poaceae; genus Aegilops; species Aegilops tauschii. Next base: position 77,191,438 of record NC_053041.3, read on the forward strand.
TCAATTTCAGGGTCATTTAGCTCAAAACAAATCAGTAAATGCATGAAAAATAGCAAATGATGTCAGAAAGCGTTGAAAGTTGATGACGTGGCTATGAATGGTGCACACCAACAGCAAAAAAGTCTAGAAAAATGAAGTGCCGGCCTTTTGTGACAGATGAGTTTTCGTCCGAACCCTGATACTTCGAAAGAGATTGTCCAGTTTGTACACGAAGTGCGTCCAGTTTTTGTCGTAACCCTCTCTACTTTTTTGCATACGCTATGTGGGTGAAATGATGATACAATGACAAGTTTCAACCTTTTCAGAGTTCATTTGTAGTGCTTTTCAATTTTAGGGTCATTTAGCTCAAAACAAATCAGTAAATGCATGAAAAATAACAAATGATGTCACAAAGGGTTGAAAGGTTATGACGTGGCTTTGAATGGTGCATACCAACAGCAAAAAAGTCTAGAGCTGTAATAAGTTTAAAAAAATGAAGTGCCGGCCTTTGTAACAGATGAGTTTTCATCCGAAACCCTGATACTTCGAAAGAGATTGTTCAGTTTGTACACGAAGTGCATCCAGTTTTTGCCGTAACCCTCTCTACTTTTTTGCATATGCTATGTGGGTGAAATGATGATACCATGAAAAGTTTCAACCTTTTCAGAGTTCATTTGTGGTGCTTTTCAATTTCAGGGTCATTTAGCTCAAAACAAATCAGTCAATGCATGAAAAATAGCAAATGATGTCAGAAAGGGTTGAAAGTCGATGACGTGGCTTTGAATGGTGCATACTGACCGCAAAAAAGTCTGGAAAAATGAAGTGCCGGCCTTTGTAACAGATGAGTTTTCGTCCGAACCCTGATACTTCGAAAGAGATTGTGCAGTTTGTACACGAAGTGCGTCCAGTTTTTGCCGTAAACCTCTCTACTTTTTTGCACATGCTATGTGGGTGAAATGATGATACCATGAAAAGTTTCAACCTTTTCAGAGTTCATTTGTAGTACTTTTCAATTTCAGGGTCATTTAGCTTAAAACAAATCAGTAAATGCATGAAAAATAGCAAATGATGTCAGAAAGGGTTGAAAGTTGATGACGTGGCTTGAATGGTGCATACTGACCGCAAAAAAGTCTGGAAAATTGAAGTGCCGGCCTTTGTAACAAATGAGTTTTCGTCCGAACCCTGATACTTCGAAAGAGATTGTTCAGTTTGTACACGAAGTGCGTCCAGTTTTTGCCGTAACCCTCTCTACTTTTTTGCATATGCTATGTGGGTGAAATGATGATACCATGACAAGTTTCAACCTTTACAGAGTTCATTTGCAGTGCTTTTCAATTTCAGGGTCATTTAGCTCAAAACAAATCAGTAAATGCATGAAAAATAGCAAATGATGTCAGAAAGCGTTGAAAGTTGATGACGTGGCTATGAATGGTGCACACCAACAGCAAAAAAGTCTAGAAAAATGAAGTGCCGGCCTTTTGTGACAGATGAGTTTTCGTCCGAACCCTGATACTTCGAAAGAGATTGTCCAGTTTGTACACGAAGTGCGTCCAGTTTTTGTCGTAACCCTCTCTACTTTTTTGCATACGCTATGTGGGTGAAATGATGATACAATGACAAGTTTCAACCTTTTCAGAGTTCATTTGTAGTGCTTTTCAATTTTAGGGTCATTTAGCTCAAAACAAATCAGTAAATGCATGAAAAATAACAAATGATGTCACAAAGGGTTGAAAGGTTATGACGTGGCTTTGAATGGTGCATACCAACAGCAAAAAAGTCTAGAGCTGTAATAAGTTTAAAAAAATGAAGTGCCGGCCTTTGTAATAGATGAGTTTTCATCCGAAACCCTGATACTTCGAAAGAGATTGTTCAGTTTGTACACGAAGTGCATCCAGTTTTTGCCGTAACCCTCTCTACTTTTTTGCATATGCTATGTGGGTGAAATGATGATACCATGAAAAGTTTCAACCTTTTCAGAGTTCATTTGTGGTGCTTTTCAATTTCAGGGTCATTTAGCTCAAAACAAATCAGTAAATGCATGAAAAATAGCAAATGATGTCAGAAAGGGTTGAAAGTCGATGACGTGGCTTTCAATGGTGCATACTGACCGCAAAAAAGTCTGGAAAAATGAAGTGCCGGCCTTTGTAACAGATGAGTTTTCGTCCGAACCCTGATACTTCGAAAGAGATTGTGCAGTTTGTACAAGAAGTGCGTCCAGTTTTTGCCGTAAACCTCTCTACTTTTTTGCACATGCTATGTGGGTGAAATGATGATACCATGAAAAGTTTCAACCTTTTCAGAGTTCATTTGTAGTACTTTTCAATTTCAGGGTCATTTAGCTTAAAACAAATCAGTAAATGCATGAAAAATAGAAAATGATGTCAGAAAGGGTTGAAAGTTGATGACGTGGCTTGAATGGTGCATACTGACCGCAAAAAAGTCTGGAAAATTGAAGTGCCGGCCTTTGTAACAGATGAGTTTTCTTCCGAACCCTGATACTTCGAAAGAGATTGTGCAGTTTGTACACGAAGTGCGTCCAGTTTTTGCCGTAACCCTCTCTACTTTTTTGCATATGCTATGTGGGTGAAATGATGATACCATGACAAGTTTCAACCTTTTCAGAGTTCATTTGTAGTGCTTTTCAATTTTAGGGTCATTTAGCTCAAAACAAATCAGTAAATGCATGAAAAATAGCAAATGATGTCAGAAAGGGTTGAAAGTTGATGACGTGGCTTTGAATGGTGCATACCAACAGCAAAAAAGTCTAGAAAAATGAAGTGCCGGCCTTTTGTGACATATGAGTTTTCGTCCGAACCCTGATACTTCGAAAGAGATTGTCCAGTTTGTACACGAAGTTCATCCAGTTTTTGCCGTAGACCTCTCTACTTTTTTGCACATGCTATGTGGGTGAAATGATGATACCATGAAAAGTTTCAACCTTTTCAGAGTTCATTTGTAGTGTTTTTCAATTTCAGGGTCATTTAGCTTAAAACAAATCAGTAAATGTATGAAAAATAGCAAATGATGTCAGAAAGGGTTGAAAGTTGATGACGTGGCTTTGAATGGTGCATACTGAACGCAAAAAAAGTTTGGAGTTGTAATAAGTTTAAAAAAATGAAGTGCCGGCCTTTGTAACAGATGAGTTTTCATCCGAAACCCTGATACTTCGAAAGAGATTGTGCAGTTTGTACACGAAGTTCATCCTGTTTTGCCGTAAACCTCTCTACTTTTTTGCGCATGCTATGTGGGTGAAACAATGATACCATGACAAGTTTCAACCTTTTCAGAGTTCATTTGTAGTGCTTTTCAATTTCAGGGTCATTTAGCTCAAAACAAATCAGTAAATGCATGAAAAATAGCAAATGATGTCAGAAAGGGTTGAAAGTTGATGACGTGGCTTTGAATGGTGCATACTGAACGCAAAAAAGTCTGGAGTTGTAATAAATTTAAAAAAATGAAGTGCCGGCCTTTGTAACAGATGAGTTTTCGTCCGAACCCTGATACTTCGAAAGAGATTGTTCAGTTTGTACACGAAGTGCATGCAGTTTTTGCCGTAACACTCTCTACTTTTTTGCATATGCTATGTGGGTGAAATGATGATACCATGAAAAGTTTCAACCTTTTTAGAGTTCATTTGTGGTGCTTTTCAATTTCAGGGTCATTTCGCTCAAAACAAATCAGTAAATGCATGAAAAATAGCAAATGATGTCAGAAAGGGTTGAAAGTCGATGACGTGGCTTTGAATGGTGCATACTGACCGCAAAAAAGTCTGGAAAAATGAAGTGCCGGCCTTTGTAACAGATGAGTTTTCGTCCGAACCCTGATACTTCGAAAGAGATTGTGCAGTTTGTACAAGAAGTGCGTCCAGTTTTTGCCGTAAACCTCTCTACTTTTTTGCACATGCTACGTGGGTGAAATGATGATACCATGAAAAGTTTCAACCTTTTCAGAGTTCATTTGTAGTACTTTTCAATTTCAGGGTCATTTTGCCTAAAACAAATCAGTAAATGCATGAAAAATAGCAAATGATGTCAGAAAGGGTTGAAAGTTGATGACGTGGCTTGAATGGTGCATACTGACCGCAAAAAAGTCTGGAAAATTGAAGTGCCGGCCTTTGTAACAGATGAGTTTTCTTCCGAACCCTGATACTTCGAAAGAGATTGTGCAGTTTGTACACGAAGTGCGTCCAGTTTTTGCCGTAACCCTCTCTACTTTTTTGCATATGCTATGTGGGTGAAATGATGATACCATGACAAGTTTCAACCTTTTCAGAGTTCATTTGTAGTGCTTTTCAATTTAAGGTCATTTAGCTCAAAACAAATCAGTAAATGCATGAAAAATAGCAAATGATGTCAGAAAGGGTTGAAAGTTGATGACGTGGCTTTGAATGGTGCATACCAACAGCAAAAAAGTCTAGAAAAATGAAGTGCCGGCCTTTTGTGACAGATGAGTTTTCGTCCGAACCCTGATACTTCGAAAGAGATTGTCCAGTTTGTACACGAAGTTCATCCAGTTTTTGCCGTAGACCTCTCTACTTTTTTGCACATGCTATGTGGGTGAAACAATGATACCATGACAAGTTTCAACCTTTTCAGAGTTCATTTGTAGTGCTTTTCAATTTCAGGGTCATTTTGCTCAAAACAAATCAGTAAATGCATGAAAAATAGCAAATGATGTCAGAAAGGGTTGAAAGTTGATGACGTGGCTTTGAATGGTGCATACTGAACGCAAAAATGTCTGGAGTTGTAATAAATTTAAAAAAATGAAGTGCCGGCCTTTGTAACAGATGAGTTTTCGTCCGAACCCTGATACTTCGAAAGAGATTGTTCAGTTTGTACACGAAGTGCATCCAGTTTTTGCCGTAACCCTCTGTACTTTTTTGCATATGCTATGTGGGTGAAATGATGATACCATGAAAAGTTTCAACCTTTTCAGAGTTCATTTGTGGTGCTTTTCAATTTCAGGGTCATTTAGCTCAAAACAAATCAGTAAATGCATGAAAAATAGCAAATGATGTCAGAAAGGGTTGAAAGTCGATGACGTGGCTTTCAATTGTGCATACTGACCGCAAAAAAGTCTGGAAAAATGAAGTGCCGGCCTTTGTAACAGATGAGTTTTCGTCCGAACCCTGATACTTCGAAAGAGATTGTGCAGTTTGTACACGAAGTGCGTCCAGTTTTTGTCGTAAACCTCTCTACTTTTTTGCACATGCTATGTGGGTGAAATGATGATACCATGAAAAGTTTCAACCTTTTCAGAGTTCATTTGTAGTAATTTTCAATTTCAGGGTCATTTAGCTTAAAACAAATCAGTAAATGTCTGAAAAATAGCAGATGATGTCAGAAAGGGTTGAAAGTTGACGACGTGGCTTTGAATGGTGCATACTGAACGCAAAAAAAGTTTGGAGTTGTAATAAGTTTAAAAAAATGAAGTGCCGGCCTTTGTAACAGATGAGTTTTCATCCGAAACCCTGATACTTCGAAAGAGATTGTGCAGTTTGTACACGAAGTTCATCCTGTTTTGCCGTAAACCTCTCTACTTTTTTGCGCATGCTATGTGGGTGAAACAATGATACCATGACAAGTTTCAACCTTTTCAGAGTTCATTTGTAGTGCTTTTCAATTTCAGGGTCATTTAGCTCAAAACAAATCAGTAAATGCATGAAAAATAGCAAATGATGTCAGAAAGGGTTGAAAGTTGATGACGTGGCTTTGAATGGTGCATACTGAACGCAAAAAAGTCTGGAGTTGTAATAAATTTAAAAAAATGAAGTGCCGGCCTTTGTAACAGATGAGTTTTCGTCCGAACCCTGATACTTCGAAAGAGATTGTTCAGTTTGTACACGAAGTGCATCCAGTTTTTGCCGTAACCCTCTCTACTTTTTTGCATATGCTATGTGGGTGAAATGATGATACCATGAAAAGTTTCAACCTTTTCAGAGTTCATTTATGGTGCTTTTCAATTTCAGGGTCATTTAGCTCAAAGCAAATCAGTAAATGCATGAAAAATAGCAAATGATGTCAGAAAGGGTTGAAAGTCGATGACGTGGCTTTGAATGGTGCATACTGACCGCAAAAAAGTTTGGAAAAATGAAGTGCCGGCCTTTGTAACAGATGAGTTTTCGTCCGAACCCTGATACTTCAAAAGAGATTGTGCAGTTTGTACACGAAGTGCGTCCAGTTTTTGCCGTAAACCTCTCTACTTTTTTGCACATGCTAGGTGGGTGAAATGATGATACCATGAAAAGTTTCAACCTTTTCAGAGTTCATTTGTAGTACTTTTCAATTTCAGGGTCATTTAGCTTAAAACAAATCAGTAAATGCATGAAAAATAGCAAATGATGTCAGAAAGGGTTGAAAGTTGATGACGTGGCTTGAATGGTGCATACTGACCGCAAAAAAGTCTGGAAAATTGAAGTGCCGGCCTTTGTAACGGATGAGTTTTCGTCCGAACCCTGATACTTCGAAAGAGATTGTGCAGTTTGTACACGAAGTGCGTCCAATTTTTGCCGTAACCCTCTCTACTTTTTTGCATATGCTATGTGGGTGAAATGATGATACCATGACAAGTTTCAACCTTTTCAGAGTTCATTTGTAGTGCTTTTCAATTTCAGGGTCATTTAGCTCAAAACAAATCAGTAAATGCATGAAAAATAGCAAATGATGTCAGAAAGGGTTGAAAGTTGATGACGTGGCTTCGAATGGTGCATACCAACCGCAAAAAAGTCTAGAAAAATGAAGTGCCGGCCTTTTGTGACAGATGAGTTTTCGTCCGAACCCTGATACTTCGAAAGAGATTGTCCATTTTGTACACGAAGTGCTTCCAGTTTTTGTCGTAACCCTCTCTACTTTTTTGCATACGCTATGTGGGTGAGTTGATGATACAATGACAAGTTTCAACCATTTCAGAGTTCATTTGTAGTGCTTTTCAATTTTAGGGTCATTTAGCTCAAAACAAATCAGTAAATGCATGAAAAATAACAAATGATGTCACAAAGGGTTGAAAGGTTATGACATGGCTTTCAATAGTGCATACGGAACGCAAAAAAGTCTGGAGCTGTAATAAGTTTAAAAAAATGAAGTGCCGGCCTTTGTAATAGATGAGTTTTCATCCGAAACCCAGATACTTCGAAAGAGATTGTCCAGTTTGTACACGAAGTGCATCGAGTTTTTGCCGTAAACCTCTCTACTTTTTTGCACATGCTATGTGCGTGAAATGATGATACCATGAAAAGTTTCAACCTTTTCAGAGTTCATTTGTAGTGTTTTTCAATTTCAGGGTCATTTAGCTTAAAACAAATCAGTAAATGCATGAAAAATAGCAAATGATGTCAGAAAGGATTGAAAGTTGATGATGTGGCTTTGAATGGTGCATACTGAACGCAAAAAAAGTTTGGAGATGCAAGAAGTTTAAAAAAATGAAGTGCCGGCCTTTGTAACAGATGAGTTTTCGTCCGAAACCCTGATACTTCGAAAGAGATTGTGCAGTTTGTACATGAAGTTCATCCAGTTTTTGCCGTAGACCTCTCTACTTTTTTGCACACGCTATGTGGGTGAAATGATGATACCATGAAAAGTTTCAACCTTTTCAGAGTTCATTTGTAGTGTTTTTCAATTTCAGGGTCATTTAGCTTAAAAGAAATCAGTAAATGCATGAAAAATAGCAAATGATGTCAGAAAGGATTGAAAGTTGATGATGTGGCTTTGAATGGTGCATACTGAACGCAAAAAAAGTTTGGAGATGCAAGAAGTTTAAAAAAATGAAGTGCCGGCCTTTGTAACAGATGAGTTTTCATCCGAAACCCTGATACTTCGAAAGAGATTGTGCAGTTTGTACACGAAGTTCATCCTGTTTTGCCGTAAACCTCTCTACTTTTTTGCGCATGCTATGTGGGTGAAACAATGATACCATGACAAGTTTCAACCTTTTCAGAGTTCATTTGTAGTGCTTTTCAATTTCAGGGTCATTTAGCTCAAAACAAATCAGTAAATGCATGAAAAATAGCAAATGATGTCAGAAAGGGTTGAAAGTTGATGACGTGGCTTTGAATGGTGCATACTGAACGCAAAAAAGTCTGGAGCTGTAGTAAATTTAAAAAAATGAAGTGCCGGCCTTTGTAATAGATGAGTTTTCGTCCGAACCCTGATACTTCGAAAGAGATTGTTCAGTTTGAACACGAAGTGCATCCAGTTTTTGCCGTAAACCTCTCTACTTTTTTGCACATGCTATGTGGGTGAAATGATGATACCATGAAAAGTTTCAACCTTTTCAGAGTTCATTTGTGGTGCTTTTCAATTTCAGGGTCATTTAGCTCAAAACAAATTAGTAAATGCATGAAAAATAGCAAATGATGATAGAAAGGGTTGAAAGTCGATGACGTGGCTTTGAATGGTGCATACTGACCGCAAAAAAGTCTGGAAAAATGAAGTGCCGGCCTTTGTAACAGATGAGTTTTCGTCCGAACCCTGATACTTCGAAAGAGATTGTGCAGTTTGTACGCGAAGTGCGTCCAGTTTTTGCCGTAACCCTCTCTACTTTTTTGCATATGCTATGTGAGTGAAATGATGATACCATGAAAAGGTTCAACCTTTTCAGAGTTCATTTGTAGTGCTTTTCAATTTCAGGGTCATTTAGCTCAAAACAAATCAGTAAATGCATGAAAAATAGCAAATGATGTCAGAAAGGGTTGAAAGTTGATGACGTGGCTTTGAATGGTGCATACCAACCGCAAAAAAGTCTAGAAAAATGAAGTGTCGGCCTTTGTAACAGATGAGTTTTCGTCCGAACCCTGATACTTCGAAAGAGATTGTCCAGTTTGTACACGAAGTGCGTCCAGTTTTTGTCGTAACCCTCTCTACTTTTTTGCATATGCTATGTGGGTGAAATGATGATACAATGAAAAGTGTCAACCTTTTCAGAGTTCATTTGTAGTGCTTTTCAATTTCAGGGTCATTTAGCTCAAAACAAATCAGTAAATGCATGAAAAATAACAAATGATGTCACAAAGGGTTGAAAGGTTATGACATGGCTTTCAATGGTGCATATGGAACGCAAAAAAGTCTGGAGCTGTAATAAGTTTAAAAAAATGAAGTGCCGGCCTTTGTAATAGATGAGTTTTTATCCGAAACCCTGATACTTCGAAAGAGATTTTCCATTTTGTACACGAAGTGCATCGAGTTTTTGCCGTAAACCTCTCTACTTTTTTGCACATGCTATGTGCGTGAAATGATGATACCATGAAAAGTTTCAACCTTTTCAGAGTGCATTTGTAGTGTTTTTCAATTTCAGGGTCATTTAGCTTAAAACAAATCAGTAAATGCATGAAAAATAGCAAATGATGTCAGAAAGGGTTGAAAGTTGATGATGTGGCTTTGAATGGTGCATACTGAACGCAAAAAAAGTTTGGAGATGCAATAAGTTTAAAATAATGAAGTGCCGGCCTTTGTAACAGATGAGTTTTCGTCCGAAACCCTGATACTTCGAAAGAGATTGTGCAGTTTGTACACGAAGTTCATCCAGTTTTTGCCGTAGACCTCTCTACTTTTTTGCACACGCTATGTGGGTGAAATGATGATACCATGAACAGTTTCAACCTTTTCAGAGTTCATTTGTAGTGTTTTTCAATTTCAGGGTCATTTAGCTTAAAACAAATCAGTAAATGTATGAAAAATAGCAAATGATGTCAGAAAGGGTTGAAAGTTGATGACGTGGCTTTGAATGGTGCATACTGAACGCAAAAAAAGTTTGGAGTTGTAATAAGTTTAAAAAAATGAAGTGCCGGCCTTTGTAACAGATGAGTTTTCATCCGAAACCCTGATACTTCGAAAGAGATTGTGCAGTTTGTACACGAAGTTCATCCTGTTTTGCCGTAAACCTCTCTACTTTTTTGCGCATGCTATGTGGGTGAAACAATGATACCATGACAAGTTTCAACCTTTTCAGAGTTCATTTGTAGTGCTTTTCAATTTCAGGGTCATTTAGCTCAAAACAAATCAGTAAATACATGAAAAATAGCAAATGATGTCAGAAAGGGTTGAAAGTTGATGACGTGGCTTTGAATGGTGCATACTGAACGCAAAAAAGTCTGGAGTTGTAGTAAATTTAAAAAAATGAAGTGCCGGCCTTTGTAACAGATGAGTTTTCGTCCGAACCCTGATACTTCGAAAGAGATTGTTCAGTTTGTACACGAAGTGCATCCAGTTTTTGCCGTAACCCTCTCTACTTTTTTGCACATGCTATGTGGGTGAAATGATGATACCATGAAAAGTTTCAACCTTTTCAGAGTTCATTTGTGGTGCTTTTCAATTTCAGGGTCATTTAGCTCAACACAAATCAGTAAATGCATGAAAAATAGCAAATGATGTCAGAAAGGGTTGAAAGTCGATGACGTGGCTTTGAATGGTGCATACTGACCGCAAAAAAGTCTGGAAAAATGAAGTGCCGGCCTTTGTAACAGATGAGTTTTCGTCCGAACCCTGATACTTCGAAAGAGATTGTGCAGTTTGTACACGAAGTGCGACCAGTTTTTGCCGTAAACCTCTCTACTTTTTTGCACATGCTATGTGGGTGAAATGATGATACCATGAAAAGTTTCAACCTTTTCAGAGTTCATTTGTAGTACTTTTCAATTTCAGGGTCATTTAGCTTAAAACAAATCAGTAAATGCATGAAAAATAGCAACTGATGTCAGAAAGGGTTGAAAGTTGATGACGTGGCTTTGAATGGTGCATACTGACCGCAAAAAAGTCTGGAAAATTGAAGTGCCGGCCTTTGTAACAGATGAGTTTTCGTCCGAACCCTGATACTTCGAAAGAGATTGTGCAGTTTGTACGCGAAGTGTGTCCAGTTTTTGCCGTAACCCTCTCTACTTTTTTGCATATGCTATGTGGGTGAAATGATGATACCATGAAAAGGTTCAACCTTTTCAGAGTTCATTTGTAGTGCTTTTCAATTTCAGGGTCATTTAGCTCAAAACAAATCAGTAAATGCATGAAAAATAGCAAATGATGTCAGAAAGGGTTGAAAGTTGATGACGTGGCTTTGAATGGTGCATACCAACCGCAAAAAAGTCTAGAAAAATGAAGTGCCGGCCTTTGTAACACATGAGTTTTCGTCCGAACCCTGATACTTCGAAAGAGATTGTCCAGTTTGTACACGAAGTGCGTCCAGTTTTTGTCGTAACCCTCTCTACTTTTTTGCATATGCTATGTGGGTGAAATGATGATACAATGAAAAGTGTCAACCTTTTCAGAGTTCATTTGTACTGCTTTTCAATTTCAGGGTCATTTAGCTCAAAACAAATCAGTAAATGCATGAAAAATAACAAATGATGTCACAAAGGGTTGAAAGGTTATGACATGGCTTTCAATGGTGCATATGGAACGCAAAAAAGTCTGGAGCTGTAATAAGTTTAAAAAAATGAAGTGCCGGCCTTTGTAATAGATGAGTTTTTATCCGAAACCCTGATACTTCGAAAGAGATTTTCCAGTTTGTACACGAAGTGCATCGAGTTTTTTCCGTAAACCTCTCTACTTTTTTGCACATGCTATGTGGGTGAAATGATGATACCATGAAAAGTTTCAACCTTTTCAGAGTGCATTTGTAGTGTTTTTCAATTTCAGGGTCATTTAGCTTAAAACAAATCAGTAAATGCATGAAAAATAGCAAATGATGTCAGAAACGGTTGAAAGTTGATGACGTGGCTTTGAATGGTGCATACTGAACGCAAAAAAAGTTTGGAGATGCAATAAGTTTAAAAAAATGAAGTGCCGGCCTTTGTAACAGATGAGTTTTCGTCCGAAACCCTGATACTTCGAAAGAGATTGTGCAGTTTGTACACGAAGTTCATCCAGTTTTTTCCGTAGACCTCTCTACTTTTTTGCACATGCTATGTGGGTGAAATGATGATACCATGAAAAGTTTCAACCTTTTCAGAGTTCATTTGTAGTGTTTTTCAATTTCAGGGTCATTTAGCTTAAAACAAATCAGTAAATGCATGAAAAATAGCAAATGATGTCAGAAAGGGTTGAAAGTTGATGACGTGGCTTTGAATGGTGCATACTGAACGCAAAAAAAGTTTGGAGTTGTAATAAGTTTAAAAAATGAAGTGTCGGCCTTTGTAACAGATGAGTTTTCGTCCGAAACCCTGATACTTCGAAAGAGATTGTGCAGTTTGTACACGAAGTTCATCCAGTTTTTGCCGTAGACCTCTCTACTTTTTTGCACATGCTATGTGGGTGAAATGATGATACCATGAAAAGTTTCAACCTTTTCAGAGTTCATTTGTAGTGTTTTTCAATTTCAGGGTCATTTAGCTCAAAACAAATCAGTAAATGCATGAAAAATAGCAAATGATGTCAGAAAGGGTTGAAAGTTGATGACGTGGCTTTGAATGGTGCATACTGAACGCAAAAAAAGTTTGGAGTTGTAATAAGTTTAAAAAAATGAAGTACCGGCCTTTGTAACAGATGAGTTTTCGTCCGAAACCCTGATACTTCGAAAGAGATTGTGCAGTTTGTACACGAAGTGCGTCCTGTTTTTGCTGTAAACCTCTCTACTTTTTTGCATATGCTATGTGGGTGAAATGATGATACCATGACAAGTTTCAACCTTTTCAGAGTTCATTTGTAGTGCTTTTCAATTTCAGGGTCATTTAGCTCAAAACAAATCAGTAAATGCATGAAAAATAGCAAATGATGTCAGAAAGGGTTGAAAGTTGATGACGTGGCTTTGAATGGTGCATACCAACCGCAAAAAAGTCTAGAAAAATGAAGTGCCGGCCTTTGTAACAGATGAGTTTTCGTCCGAACCCTGATACTTCGAAAGAGATTGTCCAGTTTGTACACGAAGTGCGTCCAGTTTTTGTCGTAACCCTCTCTACTTTTTTGCATATGCTATGTGGGTGAAATGATGATACAATGAAACGTGTCAACCTTTTCAGAGTTCATTTGTAGTGCTTTTCAATTTCAGGGTCATTTAGCTCAAAAAAAATCAGTAAATGCATGAAAAGTAACAAATGATGTCACAAAGGGTTGAAAGGTTATGACATGGCTTTCAATGGTGCATACGGAACGCAAAAAAGTCTGGAGCTGTAATAAGTTTAAAAAAATGAAGTGCCGGCCCTTGTAATAGATGAGTTTTTATCCGAAACCCTGATACTTCGAAAGAGATTTTCCAGTTTGTACACGAAGTGCATCGAGTTTTTGCCGTAAACCTCTCTACTTTTTTGCACATGCTATGTGGGTGAAATGATGATACCATGAAAAGTTTCAACCTTTTCAGAGTGCATTTGTAGTGTTTTTCAATTTCAGGCTCATTTAGCTTAAAACAAATCAGTAAATGCATGAAAAATAGCAAATGATGTCAGAAACGGTTGAAAGTTGATGACGTGGCTTTGAATGGTGCATACTGAACGCAAAAAAAGTTTGGAGTTGTAATAAGTTTAAGAAAATGAAGTGCCGGCCTTTGTAACAGATGAGTTTTCATCCGAAACCCTGATACTTCGAAAGAGATTGTGCAGTTTGTACACGAAGTTCATCATGTTTTGCCGTAAACCTCTCTACTTTTTTGCGCATGCTATGTGGGTGAAACAATGATACCATGACAAGTTTCAACCTTTTCAGAGTTCATTTGTAGTGCTTTTCAATTTCAGGGTCATTTAGCTCAAAACAAATCAGTAAATGCATGAAAAATAGCAAATGATGTCAGAAAGGGTTGAAAGTTGATGACGTGGCTTTGAATGGTGCATACTGAACGCAAAAAAGTCTGGAGTTGTAATAAATTTAAAAAAATGAAGTGCCGGCCTTTGTAACAGATGAGTTTTCGTCCGAACCCTGATACTTCGAAAGAGATTGTTCAGTTTGTACACGAAGTGCATGCAGTTTTTGCCGTAACACTCTCTACTTTTTTGCATATGCTATGTGGGTGAAATGATGATACCATGAAAAGTTTCAACCTTTTCAGAGTTCATTTGTGGTGCTTTTCAATTTCAGGGTCATTTCGCTCAAAACAAATCAGTAAATGCATGAAAAATAGCAAATGATGTCAGAAAGGGTTGAAAGTCGATGACGTGGCTTTGAATGGTGCATACTGACCGCAAAAAAGTCTGGAAAAATGAAGTGTCGGCCTTTCTAACAGATGAGTTTTCGTCCGAACCCTGATACTTCGAAAGAGATTGTGCAGTTTGTACAAGAAGTGCGTCCAGTTTTTGCCGTAAACCTCTCTACTTTTTTGCACATGCTACGTGGGTGAAATGATGATACCATGAAAAGTTTCAACCTTTTCAGAGTTCATTTGTAGTACTTTTCAATTTCAGGGTCATTTAGCTTAAAACAAATCAGTAAATGCATGAAAAATAGCAAATGATGTCAGAAAGGGTTGAAAGTTGATGACGTGGCTTGAATGGTGCATACTGACCGCAAAAAAGTCTGGAAAATTGAAGTGCCGGCCTTTGTAACAGATGAGTTTTCTTCCGAACCCTGATACTTCGAAAGAGATTGTGCAGTTTGTACACGAAGTGCGTCCAGTTTTTGCCGTAACCCTCTCTACTTTTTTGCATATGCTATGTGGGTGAAATGATGATACCATGACAAGTTTCAACCTTTTCAGAGTTCATTTGTAGTGCTTTTCAATTTAAGGTCATTTAGCTCAAAACAAATCAGTAAATGCATGAAAAATAGCAAATGATGTCAGAAAGGGTTGAAAGTTGATGACGTGGCTTTGAATGGTGCATACCAACAGGAAAAAAAGTCTAGAAAAATGAAGTGCCGGCCTTTTGTGACAGATGAGTTTTCGTCCGAACCCTGATACTTCGAAAGAGATTGTCCAGTTTGTACACGAAGTTCATCCAGTTTTTGCCGTAGACCTCTCTACTTTTTTGCACATGCTATGTGGGTGAAACAATGATACCATGACAAGTTTCAACCTTTTCAGAGTTCATTTGTAGTGCTTTTCAATTTCAGGGTCATTTTGCTCAAAACAAATCAGTAAATGCATGAAAAATAGCAAATGATGTCAGAAAGGGTTGAAAGTTGATGACGTGGCTTTGAATGGTGCATACTGAACGCAAAAAAGTCTGGAGTTGTAATAAATTTAAAAAAATGAAGTGCCGGCCTTTGTAACAGATGAGTTTTCGTCCGAACCCTGATACTTCGAAAGAGATTGTTCAGTTTTGTACACGAAGTGCATCCAGTTTTTGCCGTAACCCTCTGTACTTTTTTGCATATGCTATGTGGGTGAAATGATGATACCATGAAAAGTTTCAACCTTTTCAGAGTTCATTTGTGGTGCTTTTCAATTTCAGGGTCATTTAGCTCAAAACAAATCAGTAAATGCATGAAAAATAGCAAATGATGTCAGAAAGGGTTGAAAGTCGATGACGTGGCTTTCAATTGTGCATACTGACCGCAAAAAAGTCTGGAAAAATGAAGTGCCGGCCTTTGTAACAGATGAGTTTTCGTCCGAACCCTGATACTTCGAAAGAGATTGTGCAGTTTGTACACGAAGTGCGTCCAGTTTTTGTCGTAAACCTCTCTACTTTTTTGCACATGCTATGTGGGTGAAATGATGATACCATGAAAAGTTTCAACCTTTTCAGAGTTCATTTGTAGTAATTTTCAATTTCAGGGTCATTTAGCTTAAAACAAATCAGTAAATGTCTGAAAAATAGCAGATGATGTCAGAAAGGGTTGAAAGTTGACGACGTGGCTTTGAATGGTGCATACTGAACGCAAAAAAAGTTTGGAGTTGTAATAAGTTTAAAAAAATGAAGTGCCGGCCTTTGTAACAGATGAGTTTTCATCCGAAACCCTGATACTTCGAAAGAGATTGTGCAGTTTGTACACGAAGTTCATCCTGTTTTGCCGTAAACCTCTCTACTTTTTTGCGCATGCTATGTGGGTGAAACAATGATACCATGACAAGTTTCAACCTTTTCAGAGTTCATTTGTAGTGCTTTTCAATTTCAGGGTCATTTAGCTCAAAACAAATCAGTAAATGCATGAAAAATAGCAAATGATGTCAGAAAGGGTTGAAAGTTGATGACGTGGCTTTGAATGGTGCATACTGAACGCAAAAAAGTCTGGAGTTGTAATAAATTTAAAAAAATTAAGTGCCGGCCTTTGTAACAGATGAGTTTTCGTCCGAACCCTGATACTTCGAAAGAGATTGTTCAGTTTGTACACGAAGTGCATCCAGTTTTTGCCGTAACCCTCTCTACTTTTTTGCATATGCTATGTGGGTGAAATGATGATACCATGAAAAGTTTCAACCTTTTCAGAGTTCATTTATGGTGCTTTTCAATTTCAGGGTCATTTAGCTCAAAACAAATCAGTAAATGCATGAAAAATAGCAAATGATGTCAGAAAGGGTTGAAAGTCGATGACGTGGCTTTGAATGGTGCATACTGACCGCAAAAAAGTTTGGAAAAATGAAGTGCCGGCCTTTGTAACAGATGAGTTTTCGTCCGAACCCTGATACTTCAAACGAGATTGTGCAGTTTGTACACGAAGTGCGTCCAGTTTTTGCCGTAAACCTCTCTACTTTTTTGCACATGCTATGTGGGTGAAATGATGATACCATGAAAAGTTTCAACCTTTTCAGAGTTCATTTGTAGTACTTTTCAATTTTAGGGTCATTTAGCTTAAAACAAATCAGTAAATGCATGAAAAATAGCAAATGATGTCAGAAAGGGTTGAAAGTTGATGACGTGGCTTGAATGGTGCATACTGACCGCAAAAAAGTCTGGAAAATTGAAGTGCCGGCCTTTGTAACCGATGAGTTTTCGTCCGAACCCTGATACTTCGAAAGAGATTGTGCAGTTTGTACACGAAGTGCGTCCAATTTTTGCCGTAACCCTCTCTACTTTTTTGCATATGCTATGTGGGTGAAATGATGATACCATGACAAGTTTCAACCTTTTCAGAGTTCATTTGTAGTGCTTTTCAATTTCAGGGTCATTTAGCTCAAAACAAATCAGTAAATGCATGAAAAATAGCAAATGATGTCAGAAAGGGTTGAAAGTTGATGACGTGGCTTCGAATGGTGCATACCAACCGCAAAAAAGTCTAGAAAAATGAAGTGCCGGCCTTTTGTGACAGATGAGTTTTCGTCCGAACCCTGATACTTCGAAAGAGATTGTCCATTTTGTACACGAAGTGCTTCCAGTTTTTGTTGTAACCCTCTCTACTTTTTTGCATACGCTATGTGGGTGAGTTGATGATACAATGACAAGTTTCAACCATTTCAGAGTTCATTTGTAGTGCTTTTCAATTTTAGGGTCATTTAGCTCAAAACAAATCAGTAAATGCATGAAAAATAACAAATGATGTCACAAAGGGTTGAAAGGTTATGACATGGCTTTCAATAGTGCATACGGAACGCAAAAAAGTCTGGAGCTGTAATAAGTTTAAAAAAATGAAGTCCCGGCCTTTGTAATAGATGAGTTTTCATCCGAAACCCTGATACTTCGAAAGAGATTGTCCAGTTTGTACACGAAGTGCATCGAGTTTTTGCCGTAAACCTCTCTACTTTTTTGCACATGCTATGTGCGTGAAATGATGATACCATGAAAAGTTTCAACCTTTTCAGAGTTCATTTGTAGTGTTTTTCAATTTCAGGGTCATTTAGCTTAAAACAAATCAGTAAATGCATGAAAAATAGCAAATGATGTCAGAAAGGATTGAAAGTTGATGATGTGGCTTTGAATGGTGCATACTGAACGCAAAAAAAGTTTGGAGATGCAAGAAGTTTAAAAAAATGAAGTGCCGGCCTTTGTAACAGATGAGTTTTCGTCCGAAACCCTGATACTTCGAAAGAGATTGTGCAGTTTGTACACGAAGTTCATCCAGTTTTTGCCGTAGACCTCTCTACTTTTTTGCACACGCTATGTGGGTGAAATGATGATACCATGAAAAGTTTCAACCTTTTCAGAGTTCATTTGTAGTGTTTTTCAATTTCAGGGTCATTTAGCTTAAAAGAAATCAGTAAATGCATGAAAAATAGCAAATGATGTCAGAAAGGATTGAAAGTTGATGATGTGGCTTTGAATGGTGCATACTGAACGCAAAAAAAGTTTGGAGATGCAAGAAGTTTAAAAAAATGAAGTGCCGGCCTTTGTAACAGATGAGTTTTCATCCGAAACCCTGATACTTCGAAAGAGATTGTGCAGTTTGTACACGAAGTTCATCCTGTTTTGCCGTAAACCTCTCTACTTTTTTGCGCATGCTATGTGGGTGAAACAATGATACCATGACAAGTTTCAACCTTTTCAGAGTTCATTTGTAGTGCTTTTCAATTTCAGGGTCATTTAGCTCAAAACAAATCAGTAAATGCATGAAAAATAGCAAATGATGTCAGAAAGGGTTGAAAGTTGATGACGTGGCTTTGAATGGTGCATACTGAACGCAAAAAAGTCTGGAGCTGTAGTAAATTTAAAAAAATGAAGTGCCGGCCTTTGTAATAGATGACTTTTCGTCCGAACCCTGATACTTCGAAAGAGATTGTTCAGTTTGAACACGAAGTGCATCCAGTTTTTGCCGTAAACCTCTCTACTTTTTTGCACATGCTATGTGGGTGAAATGATGATACCATGAAAAGTTTCAACCTTTTCAGAGTTCATTTGTGGTGCTTTTCAATTTCAGGGTCATTTAGCTCAAAACAAATTAGTAAATGCATGAAAAATAGCAAATGATGATAGAAAGGGTTGAAAGTCGATGACGTGGCTTTGAATGGTGCATACTGACCGCAAAAAAGTCTGGAAAAATGAAGTGCCGGCCTTTGTAACAGATGAGTTTTCGTCCGAACCCTGATACTTCGAAAGAGATTGTGCAGTTTGTACGCGAAGTGCGTCCAGTTTTTGCCGTAACCCTCTCTACTTTTTTGCATATGCTATGTGAGTGAAATGATGATACCATGAAAAGGTTCAACCTTTTCAGAGTTCATTTGTAGTGCTTTTCAATTTCAGGGTCATTTAGCTCAAAACAAATCAGTAAATGCATGAAAAATAGCAAATGATGTCAGAAAGGGTTGAAAGTTGATGACGTGGCTTTGAATGGTGCATACCAACCGCAAAAAAGTCTAGAAAAATGAAGTGTCGGCCTTTGTAACAGATGAGTTTTCGTCCGAACCCTGATACTTCGAAAGAGATTGTCCAGTTTGTACACGAAGTGCGTCCAGTTTTTGTCGTAACCCTCTCTACTTTTTTGCATATGCTATGTGGGTGAAATGATGATACAATGAAAAGTGTCAACCTTTTCAGAGTTCATTTGTAGTGCTTTTCAATTTCAGGGTCATTTAGCTCAAAACAAATCAGTAAATGCATGAAAAATAACAAATGATGTCACAAAGGGTTGAAAGGTTATGACATGGCTTTCAATGGTGCATATGGAACGCAAAAAAGTCTGGAGCTGTAATAAGTTTAAAAAAATGAAGTGCCGGCCTTTGTAATAGATGAGTTTTTATCCGAAACCCTGATACTTCGAAAGAGATTTTCCATTTTGTACACGAAGTGCATCGAGTTTTTGCCGTAAACCTCTCTACTTTTTTGCACATGCTATGTGCGTGAAATGATGATACCATGAAAAGTTTCAACCTTTTCAGAGTGCATTTGTAGTGTTTTTCAATTTCAGGGTCATTTAGCTTCAAACAAATCAGTAAATGCATGAAAAATAGCAAATGATGTCAGAAAGGGTTGAAAGTTGATGATGTGGCTTTGAATGGTGCATACTGAACGCAAAAAAAGTTTGGAGATGCAATAAGTTTAAAAAAATGAAGTGCCGGCCTTTGTAACAGATGAGTTTTCGTCCGAAACCCTGATACTTCGAAAGAGATTGTGCAGTTTGTACACGAAGTTCATCCAGTTTTTGCCGTAGACCTCTCTACTTTTTTGCACACGCTATGTGGGTGAAATGATGATACCATGAAAAGTTTCAACCTTTTCAGAGTTCATTTGTAGTGTTTTTCAATTTCAGGGTCATTTAGCTTAAAACAAATCAGTAAATGTATGAAAAATAGCAAATGATGTCAGAAAGGGTTGAAAGTTGATGACGTGGCTTTGAATGGTGCATACTGAACGCAAAAAAAGTTTGGAGTTGTAATAAGTTTAAAAAAATGAAGTGCCGGCCTTTGTAACAGATGAGTTTTCATCCGAAACCCTGATACTTCGAAAGAGATTGTGCAGTTTGTACACGAAGTTCATCCTGTTTTGCCGTAAACCTCTCTACTTTTTTGCGCATGCTATGTGGGTGAAACAATGATACCATGACGAGTTTCAACCTTTTCAGAGTTCATTTGTAGTGCTTTTCAATTTCAGGGTCATTTAGCTCAAAACAAATCAGTAAATACATGAAAAATAGCAAATGATGTCAGAAAGGGTTGAAAGTTGATGACGTGGCTTTGAATGGTGCATACTGAACGCAAAAAAGTCTGGAGTTGTAGTAAATTTAAAAAAATGAAGTGCCGGCCTTTGTAACAGATGAGTTTTCGTCCGAACCCTGATACTTCGAAAGAGATTGTTCAGTTTGTACACGAAGTGCATCCAGTTTTTGCCGTAACCCTCTCTACTTTTTTGCACATGCTATGTGGGTGAAATGATGATACCATGAAAAGTTTCAACCTTTTCAGAGTTCATTTGTGGTGCTTTTCAATTTCAGGGTCATTTAGCTCAACACAAATCAGTAAATGCATGAAAAATAGCAAATGATGTCAGAAAGGGTTGAAAGTCGATGACGTGGCTTTGAATGGTGCATACTGACCGCAAAAAAGTCTGGAAAAATGAAGTGCCGGCCTTTGTAACAGATGAGTTTTCGTCCGAACCCTGATACTTCGAAAGAGATTGTGCAGTTTGTACACGAAGTGCGACCAGTTTTTGCCGTAAACCTCTCTACTTTTTTGCACATGCTATGTGGGTGAAATGATGATACCATGAAAAGTTTCAACCTTTTCAGAGTTCATTTGTAGTACTTTTCAATTTCAGGGTCATTTAGCTTAAAACAAATCAGTAAATGCATGAAAAATAGCAACTGATGTCAGAAAGGGTTGAAAGTTGATGACGTGGCTTTGAATGGTGCATACTGACCGCAAAAAAGTCTGGAAAATTGAAGTGCCGGCCTTTGTAACAGATGAGTTTTCGTCCGAACCCTGATACTTCGAAAGAGATTGTGCAGTTTGTACGCGAAGTGTGTCCAGTTTTTGCCGTAACCCTCTCTACTTTTTTGCATATGCTATGTGGGTGAAATGATGATACCATGAAAAGGTTCAACCTTTTCAGAGTTCATTTGTAGTGCTTTTCAATTTCAGGGTCATTTAGCTCAAAACAAATCAGTAAATGCATGAAAAATAGCAAATGATGTCAGAAAGGGTTGAAAGTTGATGACGTGGCTTTGAATGGTGCATACCAACCGCAAAAAAGTCTAGAAAAATGAAGTGCCGGCCTTTGTAACAGATGAGTTTTCGTCCGAACCCTGATACTTCGAAAGAGATTGTCCAGTTTGTACACGAAGTGCGTCCAGTTTTTGTCGTAACCCTCTCTACTTTTTTGCATATGCTATGTGGGTGAAATGATGATACAATGAAAAGTGTCAACCTTTTCAGAGTTCATTTGTACTGCTTTTCAATTTCAGGGTCATTTAGCTCAAAACAAATCAGTAAATGCATGAAAAATAACAAATGATGTCACAAAGGGTTGAAAGGTTATGACATGGCTTTCAATGGTGCATATGGAACGCAAAAAAGTCTGGAGCTGTAATAAGTTTAAAAAAATGAAGTGCCGGCCTTTGTAATAGATGAGTTTTTATCCGAAACCCTGATACTTCGAAAGAGATTTTCCAGTTTGTACACGAAGTGCATCGAGTTTTTTCCGTAAACCTCTCTACTTTTTTGCACATGCTATGTGGGTGAAATGATGATACCATGAAAAGTTTCAACCTTTTCAGAGTGCATTTGTAGTGTTTTTCAATTTCAGGGTCATTTAGCTTAAAACAAATCAGTAAATGCATGAAAAATAGCAAATGATGTCAGAAACGGTTGAAAGTTGATGACGTGGCTTTGAATGGTGCATACTGAACGCAAAAAAAGTTTGGAGATGCAATAAGTTTAAAAAAATGAAGTGCCGGCCTTTGTAACAGATGAGTTTTCGTCCGAAACCCTGATACTTCGAAAGAGATTGTGCAGTTTGTACACGAAGTTCATCCAGTTTTTTCCGTAGACCTCTCTACTTTTTTGCACATGCTATGTGGGTGAAATGATGATACCATGAAAAGTTTCAACCTTTTCAGAGTTCATTTGTAGTGTTTTTCAATTTAAGGGTCATTTACCTTCAAATAAATAAGTAAATGCATGAAAAATAGCAAATGATGTCAGAAAGGGTTGAAAGTTGATGACGTGGCTTTGAATGGTGCATACTGAACGCAAAAAAAGTTTGGAGTTGTAATAAGTTTAAAAAATGAAGTGTCGGCCTTTGTAACAGATGAGTTTTCGTCCGAAACCCTGATACTTCGAAAGAGATTGTGCAGTTTGTACACGAAGTTCATCCAGTTTTTGCCGTAGACCTCTCTACTTTTTTGCACATGCTATGTGGGTGAAATGATGATACCATGAAAAGTTTCAACCTTTTCAGAGTTCATTTGTAGTGTTTTTCAATTTCAGGGTCATTTAGCTCAAAACAAATCAGTAAATGCATGAAAAATAGCAAATGATGTCAGAAAGGGTTGAAAGTTGATGACGTGGCTTTGAATGGTGCATACTGAACGCAAAAAAAGTTTGGAGTTGTAATAAGTTTAAAAAAATGAAGTACCGGCCTTTGTAACAGATGAGTTTTCGTCCGAACCCTGATACTTCGAAAGAGATTGTGCAGTTTGTACGCGAAGTGTGTCCAGTTTTTGCCGTAACCCTCTCTACTTTTTTGCATATGCTATGTGGGTGAAATGATGATACCATGAAAAGGTTCAACCTTTTCAGAGTTCATTTGTAGTGCTTTTCAATTTCAGGGTCATTTAGCTCAAAACAAATCAGTAAATGCATGAAAAATAGCAAATGATGTCAGAAAGGGTTGAAAGTTGATGACGTGGCTTTGAATGGTGCATACCAACCGCAAAAAAGTCTAGAAAAATGAAGTGCCGGCCTTTGTAACAGATGAGTTTTCGTCCGAACCCTGATACTTCGAAAGAGATTGTCCAGTTTGTACACGAAGTGCGTCCAGTTTTTGTCGTAACCCTCTCTACTTTTTTGCATATGCTATGTGGGTGAAATGATGATACAATGAAAAGTGTCAACCTTTTCAGAGTTCATTTGTACTGCTTTTCAATTTCAGGGTCATTTAGCTCAAAACAAATCAGTAAATGCATGAAAAATAACAAATGATGTCACAAAGGGTTGAAAGGTTATGACATGGCTTTCAATGGTGCATATGGAACGCAAAAAAGTCTGGAGCTGTAATAAGTTTAAAAAAATGAAGTGCCGGCCTTTGTAATAGATGAGTTTTTATCCGAAACCCTGATACTTCGAAAGAGATTTTCCAGTTTGTACACGAAGTGCATCGAGTTTTTTCCGTAAACCTCTCTACTTTTTTGCACATGCTATGTGGGTGAAATGATGATACCATGAAAAGTTTCAACCTTTTCAGAGTGCATTTGTAGTGTTTTTCAATTTCAGGGTCATTTAGCTTAAAACAAATCAGTAAATGCATGAAAAATAGCAAATGATGTCAGAAACGGTTGAAAGTTGATGACGTGGCTTTGAATGGTGCATACTGAACGCAAAAAAAGTTTGGAGATGCAATAAGTTTAAAAAAATGAAGTGCCGGCCTTTGTAACAGATGAGTTTTCGTCCGAAACCCTGATACTTCGAAAGAGATTGTGCAGTTTGTACACGAAGTTCATCCAGTTTTTTCCGTAGACCTCTCTACTTTTTTGCACATGCTATGTGGGTGAAATGATGATACCATGAAAAGTTTCAACCTTTTCAGAGTTCATTTGTAGTGTTTTTCAATTTAAGGGTCATTTACCTTCAAATAAATAAGTAAATGCATGAAAAATAGCAAATGATGTCAGAAAGGGTTGAAAGTTGATGACGTGGCTTTGAATGGTGCATACTGAACGCAAAAAAAGTTTGGAGTTGTCATAAGTTTAAAAAATGAAGTGTCGGCCTTTGTAACAGATGAGTTTTCGTCCGAAACCCTGATACTTCGAAAGAGATTGTGCAGTTTGTACACGAAGTTCATCCAGTTTTTGCCGTAGACCTCTCTACTTTTTTGCACATGCTATGTGGGTGAAATGATGATACCATGAAAAGTTTCAACCTTTTCAGAGTTCATTTGTAGTGTTTTTCAATTTCAGGGTCATTTAGCTCAAAACAAATCAGTAAATGCATGAAAAATAGCAAATGATGTCAGAAAGGGTTGAAAGTTGATGACGTGGCTTTGAATGGTGCATACTGAACGCAAAAAAAGTTTGGAGTTGTAATAAGTTTAAAAAAATGAAGTACCGGCCTTTGTAACAGATGAGTTTTCGTCCGAAACCCTGATACTTCGAAAGAGATTGTGCAGTTTGTACACGAAGTGCGTCCTGTTTTTGCTGTAAACCTCTCTACTTTTTTGCATATGCTATGTGGGTGAAATGATGATACCATGACAAGTTTCAACCTTTTCAGAGTTCATTTGTAGTGCTTTTCAATTTCAGGGTCATTTAGCTCAAAACAAATCAGTAAATGCATGAAAAATAGCAAATGATGTCAGAAAGGGTTGAAAGTTGATGACGTGGCTTTGAATGGTGCATACCAACCGCAAAAAAGTCTAGAAAAATGAAGTGCCGGCCTTTGTAACAGATGAGTTTTCGTCCGAACCCTGATACTTCGAAAGAGATTGTCCAGTTTGTACACGAAGTGCGTCCAGTTTTTGTCGTAACCCTCTCTACTTTTTTGCATATGCTATGTGGGTGAAATGATGATACAATGAAACGTGTCAACCTTTTCAGAGTTCATTTGTAGTGCTTTTCAATTTCAGGGTCATTTAGCTCAAAAAAAATCAGTAAATGCATGAAAAGTAACAAATGATGTCACAAAGGGTTGAAAGGTTATGACATGGCTTTCAATGGTGCATACGGAAAGCAAAAAAGTCTGGAGCTGTAATAAGTTTAAAAAAATGAAGTGCCGGCCCTTGTAATAGATGAGTTTTTATCCGAAACCCTGATACTTCGAAAGAGATTTTCCAGTTTGTACACGAAGTGCATCGAGTTTTTGCCGTAAACCTCTCTACTTTTTTGCACATGCTATGTGGGTGAAATGATGATACCATGAAAAGTTTCAACCTTTTCAGAGTGCATTTGTAGTGTTTTTCAATTTCAGGCTCATTTAGCTTAAAACAAATCAGTAAATGCATGAAAAATAGCAAATGATGTCAGAAACGGTTGAAAGTTGATGACGTGGCTTTGAATGGTGCATACTGAACGCAAAAAAAGTTTGGAGATGCAATAAGTTTAAAAAAATGAAGTGCCGGCCTTTGTAACAGATGAGTTTTTGTCCGAAACCCTGATACTTCGAAAGAGATTGTGCAGTTTGTACACGAAGTTCATCCAGTTTTTGCCGTGGACCTCTCTACTTTTTTGCACATGCTATGTGGGTGAAATGATGATACCATGAAAAGTTTCAACCTTTTCAGAGTTCATTTGTAGTGTTTTTCAATTTCAGGGTCATTTAGCTTAAAACAAATCAGTAAATGCATGAAAAATAGCAAATGATGTCAGAAAGGGTTGAAAGTTGATGACGTGGCTTTGAATGGTGCATACTGGACTCAAAAAAAGTTTGGAGATGCAATAAGTTTAAAAAAATGAAGTGCCGGCCTTTGTAACAGATGAGTTTTCGTCCGAACCCTGATGCTTCGAAAGAGATTGTGCAGTTTGTACACGAAGTTCGTCCAGTTTTTGCCGTAGACCTCTCTACTTTTTTGCACATGCTATGTGGGTGAAATGATGATACCATGAAAAGTTTCAACCTTTTCAGAGTTCATTTGTAGTGTTTTTCAATTTCAGGGTCATTTAGCTTAAAACAAATCAGTAAATGCATGAAAAATAGCAAATGATGTCAGAAAGGGTTGAAAGTTGATGACTTGGCTTTGAATGGTGCATACTGAACGCAGAAAAAGTTTGGAGTTGTAATAAGTTTAAAAAAATGAAGTGCCGGCCTTTGTAACAGATGAGTTTTCGTCCGAAACCCTGATAATTCGAAAGAGATTGTGCAGTTTGTACACGAAGTTCATCCAGTTTTTGCCGTAGACCTCTCTACTTTTTTGCACATGCTATGTGGGTGAAATGATGATACCATGAAAAGTTTCAACCTTTTCAGAGTTCATTTGTAGTGTTTTTCAATTTCAGGGTCATTTAGCTCAAAACAAATCAGTAAATGCATGAAAAATAGCAAATGATGTCAGAAAGGGTTGAAATTTGATGATGTGGCTTTGAATGGTGCATACTGAACGCAAAAAAAGTTTGGAGTTGTAATAAGTTTAAAAAATGAAGTGCCGGCCTTTGTAACAGATGAGTTTTCGTCCGAAACCCTGATACTTCCAAAGAGATTGTGCAGTTTGTACACGAAGTTCATCCTGTTTTTGCCGTAAACCTCTCTACTTTTTTGCGCATGCTATGGGGGTGAAATAATGATACCATGACAAGTTTCAACCTTTTCAGAGTTCATTTGTAATGCTTCTCAATTTCTGGGTCATTTAGCTCAAAACAAATCAGCAAATGCATGAAAAATAGCAAATGATGTCAGAAAGGGTTGAAAGTTGATGACGTGGCTTTGAATGGTGCATACTGAACGCAAAAAGTCTGGAGTTGTAATATATTTAAAAATATGAAGTGCCGGCCTTTGTAACACATGAATTTTCGTCCGAACCCTGATACTTCGAAAGAGATTGTTCAGTTTGTACACGAAGTGCATCCAGTTTTTGTCGTAACCATCTCTACTTTTTTGCATATGTTATGTGGGTGAAATGATGATACCATGACAAGTTTCAACCTTTTCAGAGTTCATTTGTGGTGCTTTTCAATTTCAGGGTCATTTAGCTCAAAACAAATTAGTAAATGCATGAAAAATAGCAAATGATGTCAGAAAGGGTTGAAAGTTGATGACGTGGCTTTGAATGGTGCATACCAACCGCAAAAAAGTCTAGAAAAATGAAGTGCCGCCCTTTGTAACAGATGAGTTTTCGTCCGAACCCTGATACTTCGAAAGAGATTGTGCAGTTTGTACACGAAGTGCGTCCAGTTTTTGCCGTAACCCTCTCTACTTTTTTGCATATGCTATGTGGGTGAAATGATGATACCATGACAAGTTTCAACCTTTTCAGAGTTCATTTGTAGTGCTTTTCAATTTCAGGGTCATTTTGCTCAAAACAAATCAGTAAATGCATGAAAAATAGCAAATGATGTCAGAACGGGTTGAAAGATGATGACGTGGCTTTGAATGGTGCATACCAACCGCAAAAAAGTCTAGAAAAATGAAGTGTCGGCCTTTGTAACAGATGAGTTTTCGTCCGAACCCTGATACTTCGAAAGAGATTGTCTAGTTTGTACACGAAGTGCGTCCAGTTTTTATCGTAACCCTCTCTACTTTTTTGCACATGCTATGTTGGTGAAATGATGATACCATGAAAAGTTTCAACCTTTTCAGAGTTCATTTGTAGTG
The DNA here is from genome assembly GCF_002575655.3 of Aegilops tauschii subsp. strangulata. Taxonomy (NCBI): domain Eukaryota; kingdom Viridiplantae; phylum Streptophyta; class Magnoliopsida; order Poales; family Poaceae; genus Aegilops; species Aegilops tauschii. Next base: position 77,219,089 of record NC_053041.3, read on the forward strand.
TTTTTCAATTTCAGAGTCATTTAGCTTAAAACAAATCAGTAAATGCATGAAAAATAGCAAATGATGTCAGAAAGGGTTGAAAGTTGATGACGTGGCTTTGAATGGTGCATACTGAACGCAAAAAAAGTTTGGAGTTGTAATAAGTTTAAAAAATGAAGTGCCGGCCTTTGTAACAGATGAGTTTTCGTCCGAAACCCTGATACTTCGAAAGAGATTGTGCAGTTTGTACACGAAGTGCATCCTGTTTTTGCTGTAAACCTCTCTACTTTTTTGCATATGCTATGTGGGTGAAATGATGATACCATGACAAGTTTCAACCTTTTCAGAGTTCATTTGTAGTTCTTTTCAATTTCAGGGTCATTTAGCTCAAAACAAATCAGTAAATGCATGAAAAATAGCAAATGATGTCAGAAAGGGTTGAAAGTTGATGACGTGGCTTTGAATGGTGCATACCAACCGCAAAAAAGTCTAGAAAAATGAAGTGTCGGCCTTTGTAACAGATGAGTTTTCGTTCGAACCCTGATACTTCGAAAGAGCTTGTCCAGTTTGTACACGAAGTGCGTCCAGTTTTTGTCGTAACCCTCACTACTTTTTCGCATATGCTATGTGGGTGAAATGATGATACAATGACAAGTTTCAACCTTTTCAGAGATCATTTGTAGTGCTTTTCAATTTCAGGGTCATTTAGCTCAAAACAAATCAGTAAATGCATGAAAAATAACAAATGATGTCACAAAGGGTTGAAAGGTTATGACATGGCTTTCAATGGTGCATACGGAACGCAAAAAAGTCTGGAGCTGTAATAAGTTTAAAAAAATGAAGTGCCGGCCTTTGTAATAGAGGAGTTTTCATCCGAAACCCTGATACTTCGAAAGAGATTGTCCAGTTTGTACACGAAGTGCATCGAGTTTTTGCCGTAAACCACTCTACTTTTTTGCACATCCTATGTGGGTGAAATGATGATACCATGAAAAGTTTCAACCTTTTCAGAGTTCATTTGTAGTGTTTTCCAATTTCAGGGTCATTTAGCTTAAAACAAATCAGAAAATGCATGAAAAATAGCAAATGATGTCAGTAACGGTTGAAAGTTGATGACGTGGCTTTGAATGGTGCATACTGAACAAAAAAAAGTTTGGAGATGCAATAAGTTTAAAAAAAAAGAAGTGCCGGCCTTTGTAACAGGTGAGTTTTCGTCCGAAACCCTGATACTTCGAACGAGATTGTGCAGTTTGTACACGAAGTTCATCCAGTTTTTGCCGTAGACCTCTCTACTTTTTTGCACATGCTATGTGGGTGAAATGATGATACCATGAAAAGTTTCAACCTTTTCAGAGTTCATTTGTAGTGTTTTTCAATTTCAGGGTCATTTAGCTTAAAACAAATCAGTAAATGCATGAAAAATAGCAAATGATGTCAGAAAGGGTTGAAAGTTGATGACGTGGCTTTGAATGGTGCATACTGAACGCAAAAAAAGTTTGGAGATGCAATAAGTTTAAAAAAATGAAGTGCCGGCCTTTGTAACAGATGAGTTTTCGTCCGAACCCTGATACTTCGAAAGAGATTGTGCAGTTTGTACACGAAGTTCATCCAGTTTTTGCCGTAGACCTCTCTACTTTTTTGCACATGCTATGTGGGTGAAATGATGATACCATGAAAAGTTTCAACCTTTTCAGAGTTCATTTGTAGTGTTTTTCAATTTCAGGGTCATTTAGCTTAAAACAAATCAGTAAATGCATGAAAAATAGCAAATGATGTCAGAAAGGGTTGAAAGTTGATGACTTGGCTTTGAATGGTGCATACTGAACGCAGAAAAAGTTTGGAGTTGTAATAAGTTTAAAAAAATGAAGTGTCGGCCTTTGTAACAGATGAGTTTTCGTTCGAAACCCTGATACTTCAAAAGAGATTGTGCAGTTTGTACACGAAGTTCATCCAGTTTTTGCCGTAGACCTCTCTACTTTTTTGCACATGCTATGTGGGTGAAATGATGATACCATGAAAAGTTTCAACCTTTTCAGAGTTCATTTGTAGTGTTTTTCAATTTCAGGGTCATTTAGCTTAAAACAAATCAGTAAATGCATGAAAAATAGCAAATGATGTCAGAAAGGGTTGAAAGTTGATGATGTGGCTTTGAATGGTGCATACTGAACGCAAAAAATGTTTGGAGTTGTAATAAGTTTAAAAAATGAAGTGCCGGCCTTTGTAACAGATGAGTTTTCGTCCGAAACCCTGATACTTCGAAAGAGATTGTGCAGTTTGTACACGAAGTTCATCCTGTTTTTGCCGTAAACCTCTCTACTTTTTTGCGCATGCTATGTGGGTGAAATAATGATACCATGACAAGTTTCAACCTTTTCAGAGTTCATTTGTAATGCTTTTCAATTTCTGGGTCATTTAGCTCAAAACAAATCAGTAAATGCATGAAAAATAGCAAATGATGTCAGAAAGGGTTGAAAGTTGATGACGTGGCTTTGAATGGTGCATACTGAACGCAAAAAGTCTGGAGTTGTAATAAATTTTAAAAAATGAAGTGCCGGCCTTTGTAACAGATGAATTTTCGGCCGAACCCTGATACTTCGAAAGAGATTGTTCAGTTTGTACACGAAGTGCATCCAGTTTTTGTCGTAACCATCTCTACTTTTTTGCATATGCTATGTGGGTGAAATGATGATACCATGACAAGTTTCAACCTTTTCAGAGTTCATTTGTGGTGCTTTTCAATTTCAGGGTCATGTCAGAAAGGGTTGAAATTTGATGACGTGGCTTTGAATGGTGCATACCAACCGCAAAAAAGTCTAGAAAAATGAAGTGCCGCCCTTTGTAACAGATGAGTTTTCGTCCGAACCCTGATACTTCGAAAGAGATTGTGCAGTTTGTACACGAAGTGCGTCCAGTTTTTGCCGTAACCCTCTCTACTTTTTTGCATATGCTATGTGGGTGAAATGATGATACCATGACAAGTTTCAACCTTTTCAGAGTTCATTTGTAGTGCTTTTCAATTTCAGGGTCATTTTGCTCAAAACAAATCAGTAAATGCATGAAAAATAGCAAATGATGTCAGAAAGGGTTGAAAGTTGATGACGTGGCTTTGAATGGTGCATACTGAACGCAAAAAAAGTTTGGAGTTGTAATAAGTTTAAAAAATGAAGTGCCGGCCTTTGTAACAGATGAGTTTTCGTCCGAAACCCTGATACTTCGAAAGAGATTGTGCAGTTTGTACACGAAGTGCATCCTGTTTTTGCTGTAAACCTCTCTACTTTTTTGCATATGCTATGTGGGTGAAATGATGATACCATGACAAGTTTCAACCTTTTCAGAGTTCATTTGTAGTTCTTTTCAATTTCAGGGTCATTTAGCTCAAAACAAATCAGTAAATGCATGAAAAATAGCAAATGATGTCAGAAAGGGTTGAAAGTTGATGACGTGGCTTTGAATGGTGCATACCAACCGCAAAAAAGTCTAGAAAAATGAAGTGTCGGCCTTTGTAACAGATGAGTTTTCGTTCGAACCCTGATACTTCGAAAGAGCTTGTCCAGTTTGTACACGAAGTGCGTCCAGTTTTTGTCGTAACCCTCACTACTTTTTCGCATATGCTATGTGGGTGAAATGATGATACAATGACAAGTTTCAACCTTTTCAGAGATCATTTGTAGTGCTTTTCAATTTCAGGGTCATTTAGCTCAAAACAAATCAGTAAATGCATGAAAAATAACAAATGATGTCACAAAGGGTTGAAAGGTTATGACATGGCTTTCAATGGTGCATACGGAACGCAAAAAAGTCTGGAGCTGTAATAAGTTTAAAAAAATGAAGTGCCGGCCTTTGTAATAGAGGAGTTTTCATCCGAAACCCTGATACTTCGAAAGAGATTGTCCAGTTTGTACACGAAGTGCATCGAGTTTTTGCCGTAAACCACTCTACTTTTTTGCACATCCTATGTGGGTGAAATGATGATACCATGAAAAGTTTCAACCTTTTCAGAGTTCATTTGTAGTGTTTTCCAATTTCAGGGTCATTTAGCTTAAAACAAATCAGAAAATGCATGAAAAATAGCAAATGATGTCAGTAACGGTTGAAAGTTGATGACGTGGCTTTGAATGGTGCATACTGAACAAAAAAAAGTTTGGAGATGCAATAAGTTTAAAAAAAAAGAAGTGCCGGCCTTTGTAACAGGTGAGTTTTCGTCCGAAACCCTGATACTTCGAACGAGATTGTGCAGTTTGTACACGAAGTTCATCCAGTTTTTGCCGTAGACCTCTCTACTTTTTTGCACATGCTATGTGGGTGAAATGATGATACCATGAAAAGTTTCAACCTTTTCAGAGTTCATTTGTAGTGTTTTTCAATTTCAGGGTCATTTAGCTTAAAACAAATCAGTAAATGCATGAAAAATAGCAAATGATGTCAGAAAGGGTTGAAAGTTGATGACGTGGCTTTGAATGGTGCATACTGAACGCAAAAAAAGTTTGGAGATGCAATAAGTTTAAAAAAATGAAGTGCCGGCCTTTGTAACAGATGAGTTTTCGTCCGAACCCTGATACTTCGAAAGAGATTGTGCAGTTTGTACACGAAGTTCATCCAGTTTTTGCCGTAGACCTCTCTACTTTTTTGCACATGCTATGTGGGTGAAATGATGATACCATGAAAAGTTTCAACCTTTTCAGAGTTCATTTGTAGTGTTTTTCAATTTCAGGGTCATTTAGCTTAAAACAAATCAGTAAATGCATGAAAAATAGCAAATGATGTCAGAAAGGGTTGAAAGTTGATGACTTGGCTTTGAATGGTGCATACTGAACGCAGAAAAAGTTTGGAGTTGTAATAAGTTTAAAAAAATGAAGTGTCGGCCTTTGTAACAGATGAGTTTTCGTTCGAAACCCTGATACTTCGAAAGAGATTGTGCAGTTTGTACACGAAGTTCATCCAGTTTTTGCCGTAGACCTCTCTACTTTTTTGCACATGCTATGTGGGTGAAATGATGATACCATGAAAAGTTTCAACCTTTTCAGAGTTCATTTGTAGTGTTTTTCAATTTCAGGGTCATTTAGCTTAAAACAAATCAGTAAATGCATGAAAAATAGCAAATGATGTCAGAAAGGGTTGAAAGTTGATGATGTGGCTTTGAATGGTGCATACTGAACGCAAAAAATGTTTGGAGTTGTAATAAGTTTAAAAAATGAAGTGCCGGCCTTTGTAACAGATGAGTTTTCGTCCGAAACCCTGATACTTCGAAAGAGATTGTGCAGTTTGTACACGAAGTTCATCCTGTTTTTGCCGTAAACCTCTCTACTTTTTTGCGCATGCTATGTGCGTGAAATAATGATACCATGACAAGTTTCAACCTTTTCAGAGTTCATTTGTAATGCTTTTCAATTTCTGGGTCATTTAGCTCAAAACAAATCAGTAAATGCATGAAAAATAGCAAATGATGTCAGAAAGGGTTGAAAGTTGATGACGTGGCTTTGAATGGTGCATACTGAACGCAAAAAGTCTGGAGTTGTAATAAATTTTAAAAAATGAAGTGCCGGCCTTTGTAACAGATGAATTTTCGTCCGAACCCTGATACTTCGAAAGAGATTGTTCAGTTTGTACACGAAGTGCATCCAGTTTTTGTCGTAACCATCTCTACTTTTTTGCATATGCTATGTGGGTGAAATGATGATACCATGACAAGTTTCAACCTTTTCAGAGTTCATTTGTGGTGCTTTTCAATTTCAGGGTCATGTCAGAAAGGGTTGAAATTTGATGACGTGGCTTTGAATGGTGCATACCAACCGCAAAAAAGTCTAGAAAAATGAAGTGCCGCCCTTTGTAACAGATGAGTTTTCGTCCGAACCCTGATACTTCGAAAGAGATTGTGCAGTTTGTACACGAAGTGCGTCCAGTTTTTGCCGTAACCCTCTCTACTTTTTTGCATATGCTATGTGGGTGAAATGATGATACCATGACAAGTTTCAACCTTTTCAGAGTTCATTTGTAGTGCTTTTCAATTTCAGGGTCATTTTGCTCAAAACAAATCAGTAAATGCATGAAAAATAGCAAATGATGTCAGAAAGGGTTGAAAGTTGATGACGTGGCTTTGAATGGTGCATACCAACCGCAAAAAAGTCTAGAAAAATGAAGTGCCGGCCTTTGTAACAGATGAGTTTTCGTCCGAACCCTGATACTTCGAAAGAGATTGTCTAGTTTGTACACGAAGTGCGTCCAGTTTTTGGCGTAGCCCTCTCTACTTTTTTGCACATGCTATGTGGGTGAAATGATGATACCATGAAAAGTTTCAACCTTTTCATAGTTCATTTGTAGTGTTTTTCAATTTCAGGGTCATTTAGCTTAAAACGAATCAGTAAATGCATGAAAAATAGCAAATGATGTCAGAAAGGGTTGAAAGTTGATGACGTGGCTTTGAATGGTGCATACTGAACGCAAAAAAAGTTTGGAGTTGTAATAAGTTTAAAAAAATGAAGTGCCGGCCTTTGTAACAGATGAGTTTTCGTCCGAAACCCTGATACTTCAAAAGAGATTGTGCAGTTTGTACACGAAGTGCGTCCTGTTTTTGCTGTAAACCTCTCTACTTTTTTGCATATGCTATGTGGGTGAAATGATGATACCATGACAAGTTTCAACCTTTTCAGAGTTCATTTGTAGTGCTTTTCAATTTCAGGGTCATTTAGCTCAAAACAAATCAGTAAATGCATGAAAAATAGTAAATGATGTCAGAAAGGGTTGAAAGTTGATGACGTGGCTTTGAATGGTGCATACTGAACGCAAAAAAGTCTGGAGTTGTAATAAATCTAAGAAAATGAAGTGCCGGCCTTTGTAACAGATCAGTTTTTGTCCGAACCCTGATACTTCGAAAGAGATTGTTCAGTTTGTACACGAAGTGCATGCAGTTTTTGCCGTAACCCTCTCTACTTTTTTGCATATGCTATGTGGGTGAAATGATGATACCATGACAAGTTTCAACCATTTCAAAGTTCATTTGTGGTGCTTTTCAATTTCAGGGTCATTTCGCTCAAAACAAATCAGTAAATGCATGAAAAATAGCAAATGATGTCAGAAAGGGTTGAAAGTTGATGACGTGGCTTTGAATGGTGCATACTGACCGCAAAAAAGTCTGGAAAAATGAAGTGCCGGCCTTTGTAACAGATGAGTTTTCGTCCGAACCCTGATACTTCGAAAGAGATTGTGCAGTTTGTACACGAAGTGCGTCCAGTGTTTGCCGTAAACCTCTCTACTTTTTTGCACATGCTATTTGGGTGAAATGATGATACCATGAAAAGTTTCAACCTTTTCAGAGTTCATTTGTAGTGTTTTTCAATTTCAGGGTCATTTAGCTTAAAACAAATCAGTAAATGCATGAAAAATAGCAAATGATGTCAGAAAGGGTTGAAAGTTGATGACGTGGCTTTGAATGGTGCATACTGAACGCAAAAAAGTCTGGAAAAATGAAGTGCCGGCCTTTGTAACAGATGAGTTTTCGTCCGAACCCTGATACTTCGAAAGAGATTGTGCAGTTTGTACACGAAGTGCGTCCAGTTTTTGCCGTAAACCTCTCTACTTTCTTGCACATGCTATGTGGGTGAAATAATGATACCATGACAAGTTTCAACCTTTTCAGAGTTCATTTGTAGTGCTTTTCAATTACAGGGTCATTTAGCTCAAAATAAATCAGTAAATGCATGAAAAATAGCAAATGATGTCAGAAAGGGTTGAAAGTTGATGACGTGGCTTTGAATGGTGCATACTGAACGCAAAAAAAGTTTGGAGTTGTAATAAGTTTAAAAAATGAAGTGCCGGCCTTTGTAACAGATGAGTTTTCGTTCGAAACCCTGATACTTCAAAAGAGATTGTGCAGTTTGTACACGAAGTTCATCAAGTTTTTGCCGTAAACCTCTCAAATTTTTTGCGCATGCTATCTGGGTGAAATGATGATACCATGACATGTTTCAACCTTTTCAGAGTTCATTTGTAGTGGTTTTCAATTTCAGGGTCAAGCTCAAAACAAATCAGTAAATGCATGAAAAATAGCAAATGATGTCAGAAAGGGTTGAAAGTTGATGACGTGGCTTTGAATGGTTCATACTGAACGCAAAAAAGTCTGGAGTTGTAATAAATTTAAAAAAATGAAGTGCCGGCCTTTGTAACAGATGAGTTTTCGTCCGAACCCTGATACTTCGAAAGACATTGTTCATTTTATACACGAAGTGCATCCAGTTTTTGCCGTAACACTCTCTACTTTTTTGCATATGCTATGTGGGTGAAATGATGATACCATGACAAGTTTCAACCTTTTCAGAGTTCATTCGTGGTGCTTTTCAATTTCAGGGTCATTTAGCTCAAAACAAATTAGTAAATGCATGAAAAATAACAAATGATGTCAGAAAGGGTTGAAAGTTGATGACGTGGCTTTGAATGGTGCATACTGACCGCAAAAAAGTCTGGAAAATTGAAGTGCCGGCCTTTGTAACAGATGAGTTTTCGTCCGAACCCTGATACTTCGAAGTAGATTGTGCAGTTTGTACACGAAGTGCGTCCAGTTTTTGCCGTAAACCTCTCTACTTTTTTGCACATGCTATGCGGGTGAAATGATGATACCATGAAATGTTTCAACCTTTTCAGAGTTCATTTGTAGTGTTTTTAATTTTAGGGTCATTTAGCTTAAACCAAATCAGTAAATGCATGAAAAATAGCAAATGATGTCAGAAACGGTTGAAAGTTGATGACGTGGCTTTGAATGGTGGATACTGAACGCAAAAAAAGTTTGGAGATGCAATAAGTTTAAAAAAATGAAGTGCCGGCCTTTGTAACAGATGAGTTTTCGTCCGAAACCCTGATACTTCAAAAGAGATTGTGCAGTTTGTACACGAAGTTCATCCAGTTTTTGCTGTAGACCTCTCTACTTTTTTGCACATGCTATGTGGGTGAAATGATGATACCATGAAAAGTTTCAACCTTTTCAGAGTTCATTTGTAGTGTTTTTCAATTTAAGGGTCATTTACCTTCAAATAAATAAGTAAATGCATGAAAAATAGCAAATGATGTCAGAAAGGGTTGAAAGTTGATGACGTGGCTTTGAATGGTGCATACCAACCGCAAAAAAGTCTAGAAAAATGAAGTGCCGGCCTTTGTAACAGATGAGTTTTCGTCCGAACCCTGATACTTCGAAAGAGATTGTCCAGTTTGTACACGAAGTGCGTCCAGTTTTTGTCGTAACCCTCTCTACTTTTTTGCATATGCTATGTGGGTGAAATGATGATACAATGACAAGTTTCAACCTTTTCAGAGTTCATTTGTAGTGCTTTTCAATTTCAGGGTCATTTAGCTCAAAACAAATCAGTAAATGCATGAAAAATAGCAAATGATGTCAGAAAGGGTTGAAAGTTGATGACGTGGCTTTGAATGGTGCATACCAACCGCAAAAAAGTCTAGAAAAATGAAGTGCCGGCCTTTGTAACAGATGAGTTTTCGTCCGAACCCTGATACTTCGAAAGAGATTGTCTAGTTTGTACACGAAGTGCGTCCAGTTTTTGGCGTAACCCTCTCTACTTTTTTGCACATGCTATGTGGGTGAAATGATGATACCATGAAAAGTTTCAACCTTTTCATAGTTCATTTGTAGTGTTTTTCAATTTCAGGGTCATTTAGCTTAAAACAAATCAGTAAATGCATGAAAAATAGCAAATGATGTCAGAAAGGGTTGAAAGTTGATGACGTGGCTTTGAATGGTGCATACTGAACGCAAAAAAAGTTTGGAGTTGTAATAAGTTTAAAAAAATGAAGTGCCGGCCTTTGTAACAGATGAGTTTTCGTCCGAAACCCTGATACTTCAAAAGAGATTGTGCAGTTTGTACACGAAGTGCGTCCTGTTTTTGCTGTAAACCTCTCTACTTTTTTGCATATGCTATGTGGGTGAAATGATGATACCATGACAAGTTTCAACCTTTTCAGAGTTCATTTGTAGTGCTTTTCAATTTCAGGGTCATTTAGCTCAAAACAAATCAGTAAATGCATGAAAAATAGCAAATGATGTCAGAAAGGGTTGAAAGTTGATGACGTGGCTTTGAATGGTGCATACTGAACGCAAAAAAGTCTGGAGTTGTAATAAATCTAAGAAAATGAAGTGCCGGCCTTTGTAACAGATCAGTTTTTGTCCGAACCCTGATACTTCGAAAGAGATTGTTCAGTTTGTACACGAAGTGCATGCAGTTTTTGCCGTAACCCTCTCTACTTTTTTGCATATGCTATGTGGGTGAAATGATGATACCATGACAAGTTTCAACCATTTCAAAGTTCATTTGTGGTGCTTTTCAATTTCAGGGTCATTTCGCTCAAAACAAATCAGTAAATGCATGAAAAATAGCAAATGATGTCAGAAAGGGTTGAAAGTTGATGACGTGGCTTTGAATGGTGCATACTGACCGCAAAAAAGTCTGGAAAAATGAAGTGCCGGCCTTTGTAACAGATGAGTTTTCGTCCGAACCCTGATACTTCGAAAGAGATTGTGCAGTTTGTACACGAAGTGCGTCCAGTGTTTGCCGTAAACCTCTCTACTTTTTTGCACATGCTATTTGGGTGAAATGATGATACCATGAAAAGTTTCAACCTTTTCAGAGTTCATTTGTAGTGTTTTTCAATTTCAGGGTCATTTAGCTTAAAACAAATCAGTAAATGCATGAAAAATAGCAAATGATGTCAGAAAGGGTTGAAAGTTGATGACGTGGCTTTGAATGGTGCATACTGAACGCAAAAAAGTCTGGAAAAATGAAGTGCCGGCCTTTGTAACAGATGAGTTTTCGTCCGAACCCTGATACTTCGAAAGAGATTGTGCAGTTTGTACACGAAGTGCGTCCAGTTTTTGCCGTAAACCTCTCTACTTTCTTGCACATGCTATGTGGGTGAAATAATGATACCATGACAAGTTTCAACCTTTTCAGAGTTCATTTGTAGTGCTTTTCAATTACAGGGTCATTTAGCTCAAAATAAATCAGTAAATGCATGAAAAATAGCAAATGATGTCAGAAAGGGTTGAAAGTTGATGACGTGGCTTTGAATGGTGCATACTGAACGCAAAAAAAGTTTGGAGTTGTAATAAGTTTAAAAAATGAAGTGCCGGCCTTTGTAATAGATGAGTTTTCGTCCGAAACCCTGATACTTCAAAAGAGATTGTGCAGTTTGTACACGAAGTTCATCAAGTTTTTGCCGTAAACCTCTCAAATTTTTTGCGCATGCTATCTGGGTGAAATGATGATACCATGACATGTTTCAACCTTTTCAGAGTTCATTTGTAGTGGTTTTCAATTTCAGGGTCAAGCTCAAAACAAATCAGTAAATGCATGAAAAATAGCAAATGATGTCAGAAAGGGTTGAAAGTTGATGACGTGGCTTTGAATGGTTCATACTGAACGCAAAAAAGTCTGGAGTTGTAATAAATTTAAAAAAATGAAGTGCCGGCCTTTGTAACAGATGAGTTTTCGTCCGAACCCTGATACTTCGAAAGACATTGTTCATTTTATACACGAAGTGCATCCAGTTTTTGCCGTAACACTCTCTACTTTTTTGCATATGCTATGTGGGTGAAATGATGATACCATGACAAGTTTCAACCTTTTCAGAGTTCATTCGTGGTGCTTTTCAATTTCAGGGTCATTTAGCTCAAAACAAATTAGTAAATGCATGAAAAATAACAAATGATGTCAGAAAGGGTTGAAAGTTGATGACGTGGCTTTGAATGGTGCATACTGACCGCAAAAAAGTCTGGAAAATTGAAGTGCCGGCCTTTGTAACAGATGAGTTTTCGTCCGAACCCTGATACTTCGAAGTAGATTGTGCAGTTTGTACACGAAGTGCGTCCAGTTTTTGCCGTAAACCTCTCTACTTTTTTGCACATGCTATGCGGGTGAAATGATGATACCATGAAATGTTTCAACCTTTTCAGAGTTCATTTGTAGTGTTTTTAATTTTAGGGTCATTTAGCTTAAACCAAATCAGTAAATGCATGAAAAATAGCAAATGATGTCAGAAACGGTTGAAAGTTGATGACGTGGCTTTGAATGGTGGATACTGAACGCAAAAAAAGTTTGCAGATGCAATAAGTTTAAAAAAATGAAGTGCCGGCCTTTGTAACAGATGAGTTTTCGTCCGAAACCCTGATACTTCAAAAGAGATTGTGCAGTTTGTACACGAAGTTCATCCAGTTTTTGCTGTAGACCTCTCTACTTTTTTGCACATGCTATGTGGGTGAAATGATGATACCATGAAAAGTTTCAACCTTTTCAGAGTTCATTTGTAGTGTTTTTCAATTTAAGGGTCATTTACCTTCAAATAAATAAGTAAATGCATGAAAAATAGCAAATGATGTCAGAAAGGGTTGAAAGTTGATGACGTGGCTTTGAATGGTGCATACCAACCGCAAAAAAGTCTAGAAAAATGAAGTGCCGGCCTTTGTAACAGATGAGTTTTCGTCCGAACCCTGATACTTCGAAACAGATTGTCCAGTTTGTACACGAAGTGCGTCCAGTTTTTGTCGTAACCCTCTCTACTTTTTTGCATATGCTATGTGGGTGAAATGATGATACAATGACAAGTTTCAACCTTTTCAGAGTTCATTTGTAGTGCTTTTCAATTTCAGGGTCATTTAGCTCAAAACAAATCAGTAAATGCATGAAAAATAGCAAATGATGTCAGAAAGGGTTGAAAGTTGATGACGTGGCTTTGAATGGTGCATACCAACCGCAAAAAATTCTAGAAAAATGAAGTGCCGGCCTTTCTAACACATGAGTTTTCGTCCGAACCCTGATACTTCGAAAGAGATTGTCCAGTTTGTACATGAAGTGCGTCCAGTTTTTGTCGTAACCCTCTCTACTTTTTTGCATATGCTATGTGGGTGAAATGATGATACAATGACAAGTTTCAACCTTTTCAGAGTTCATTTGTAGTGCTTTTCAATTTCAGGGTCATTTAGCTCAAAACAAATCAGTAAATGCATGAAAAATAACAAATGATGTCACAAAGGGTTGAAAGGTTATGACATGGCTTTCAATGGTGCATACGGAACGCAAAAAATTCTGGAGCTGTAATAAGTTTAAAAAAATGAAGTGCCGGCCTTTGTAATACAGGAGTTTTCATCCGAAACCCTGATACTTCGAAAGAGATTGTCCAGTTTGTCCACGAAGTGGATCGAGTTTTTGTCGTAAACCTCTCTACTTTTTTGCACATGCTATGTGGGTGAAATGATGATACCATGAAAAGTTTCAACCTTTTCAGAGTTCATTTGTAGTGTTTTTCAATTTCAGGGTCATTTAGCTTAAAACATATCAGTAAATGCATGAAAAATAGCAAATGATGTCAGAAACGGTTGAAAGTTGATGACGTGGCTTTGAATGGTGCATACTGAACGCAAAAAAAGTTTGGAGATGCAATAAGTTTAAAAAAATGAAGTGCCGGCCTTTGTAACAGATGCGTTTTCGTTCGAAACCCTGAAACTTCGAAAGAGATTGTCCAGTTTGTACACGAAGTTCATCCAGTTTTTGCTATAGACCTCTCTACTTTTTTGCACATGCTATGTGGGTGAAATGATGAAACCATGAAAAGTTTCAACCTTTTCAGAGTTCATTTGTAGTGTTTTTCAATTTCAGGGTCATTTAGCTTAAAACAAATCAGTAAATGTATGAAAAATAGCAAATGATGTCAGAGAGGGTTGAATGTTGATGACGTGGCTTTGAATGGTGCATACTGAACGCAAAAAAAGTTTGGAGTTGTAATAAGTTTAAAAAATGAAGTGCCGGCCTTTGTAACAGATGAGTTTTCGTCCGAAACCCTGATACTTCGAAATAGATTGTGCAGTTTGTACACGAAGTTCATCAAGTTTTTGCCGTAAACCTCTCTACTTTTTTGCGCATGGTATGTGGGTGAAATGATGATACCATGACATGTTTCAACTTTTTCAGAGTTCATTTGTAGTGTTTTTCAATTTCAGGGTAATTTAGCTCAAAACAAATCAGTAAATGCATGAAAAATAACAAATGATGTCACAAAGGGTTGAAAGGTTATGACATGGCTTTCAATGGTGCATACGGAACGCAAAAAAAGTTTGGAGTTGTAATAAGTTTAAAAAATGAAGAGCATCAAGTTTTTGCCGTAACCCTCTCTACTTTTTTGCATATGCTATGTTGGTGAAATGATGATACCATGACAAGTTTCAACCTTTTCAGAGTTCATTTGTGGTGCTTTTCAATTTCAGGGTCATTTAGCTCAAAACAAATCAGTAAATGCATGAAAAATAGCAAATGATGTCAGAAAGGTTTGAAAGTTGATGACGTGGCTTTGAATGGTGCATACCAACCGCAAAAAAGTCTAGAAAAATGAAGTGCCGGCCTTTGTAACAGATGAGTTTTCGTCCGAACCCTGATACTTCGAAAGAGATTGTCCAGTTTGTACACGAAGTGCGTCCAGTTTTTGTCGTAACCCTCTCTACTTTTTTGCATATGCTATGTGGGTGAAATGATGATACAATGACAAGTTTCAACCTTTTCAGAGTTCATTTGTAGCGCTTTTCAATTTCAGGGTAATTTAGCTCAAAACAAATCAGTAAATGCATGAAAAATAACAAATGATGTCACAAAGGGTTGAAAGGTTATGACATGGCTTTCAATGGTGCATACGGAACGCAAAAAAGTCTGGAGCTGTAATAAGTTTAAAAAAATGAAGTGTCGGCCTTTGTAATAGATGAGTTTTCATCCGAAACCCTGATACTTCGAAAGAGATTGTCCAGTTTGTACACGAAGTGCATCGAGTTTTTGCCGTAAACCTCTCTACTTTTTTGCACATGCTATGTGGGTGAAATTATGATACCATGAAAAGTTTCAACCTTTTCAGAGTTCATTTGTAGTGTTTTCAATTTCAGGGTCATTTAGCTTAAAACAAATCAGTAAATGCATGAAAAATAGCAAATGATGTCAGAAACGGTTGAAAGTTGATGACGTGGCTTTGAATGGTGCATACTGAACGCGAAAAAAGTTTGGAGATGCAATAAGTTTAAAAAAATGAAGTGCCGGCCTTTGTAACAGATGAGTTTTCGTCCGAAACCCTGATACTTCGAAAGAGATTGTCCAGTTTGTACACGAAGTTCATCCAGTTTTTGCCGTAAACCTCTCTACTTTTTTGCACATGCTATGTGGGTGAAATGATGATACCATGAAAAGTTTCAACCTTTTCAGAGTTCATTTGTAGTGTTTTTCAATTTCAGGGTCATTTGGCTTAAAACAAATCAGTAAATGCATGAAAAATAGCAAATGATGTCAGAAAGGGTTGAAAGTTGATGACGTGGCTTTGAATGGTGCATACTGAACGCAAAAAAAGTTTGGAGTTGTAATAAGTTTAAAAAAATGAAGTGCCGGCCTTTGTAACAGATGAGTTTTCGTCCGAAACCCTGATACTTCGAAAGAGATTGTGCAGTTTGTACACGAAGTTCATCAAGTTTTTTCCGTAAACCTCTCTACTTTTTTGTGCATGCTATGTGGGTGAAATGATGATACCATGACATGTTTCAACCTTTTCAGAGTTCATTTGTAGTGCTTTTCAATTTCAGGGTCATTTAGCTCAAAACAAATCAGTAAATGCATGAGAAATAGCAAATGATGTCAGAAAGGGTTGAAAGTTGATGACGTGGCTTTGAATGGGGCATACCAACCGCAAACAATTCTAGAAAAATGAAGTGCCGGCCTTTGTAACAGATGAGTTTTCGTCCGAACCCTGATACTTCGAAAGAGATTGTCCAGTTTGTACACGAAGTGCGTCCATTTTTTATCGTAACCCTCTCTACTTTTTTGCATATGCTATGTGGGTGAAATGATTATACAATGACAAGTTTCAACCTTTTCATAGTTCATTTGTAGTGCTTTTCAATTTCAGGGTCATTTAGCTCAAAACAAATCAGTAAATGCATGAAAAATAACAAATGATGTCCCAAAGGGTTGAAAGGTTATGACATGTCTTTCAATGGTGCATACGGAACGCAAAAAAGTCTGGAGCTGTAATAAGTTTAGAAAAATGAAGTGCCGGCCTTTGTAATAGAGGAGTTTTCATCCGAAACCCTGATACTTCGAAAGAGATTGTCCAGTTTGTACACGAAGTGCATCGAGTTTTTGCCGTAAACCTCTCTACTTTTTTGCACATGCTATGTGGGTGAAATGATGATACCATGAAAAGTTTCAACCTTTTCAGAGTTCATTTGTAGTGTTTTTCAATTTCAGGGCCATATTGCTTAAAACATATCAATAAATGCATAAAAATAGCAAATGATGTCAGAAACGGTTGAAAGTTGATGACGTGGCTTTGAATGGTGCATACTGAACGCAAAAAAAGTTTGGAGATGCAATAAGTTTAAAAAAATGAAGTGCCGGCCTTTTAACAGATGAGTTTTCGTCCGAAACCCTGATACTTCGAAAGAGATTGTGCAGTTTGTACACGAAGTTCATCCAGTTTTTGCTGTAGACCTCTCTAGTTTTTTGCACATGCTATGTGGGTGAAATGATGATACCATGAAAAGTTTCAACCTTTTCAGAGTTCATTTGTAGTGTTTTTCAATTTCAGGGTCATTTAGCTTAAACCAAATCAGTAAATGCATGAAAAATAGCAAATGATGTCAGAAAGGGTTGAAAGTTGATGACGTGGCTTTGAATGGTGCATACTGAACGCAAAAAAAAGTTTGGAGTTTTAATAAGTTTAAAAAAATGAAGTGCCGGCCTTTGTAACAGATGAGTTTTCGTCCGAAACCCTGATACTTCGAAAGAGATTGTGCAGTTTATCCACGAAGTTCATCAACTTTTTGCCGTAAACCTCTCTACTTTTTTGCGCATGCTATGTGGGTGAAATGATGATACCATGACATGTTTCAACCTTTTCAGAGTTCATTTGTAGTGCTTTTCAATTTAAGGGTCATTTACCTTCAAATAAATCAGTAAATGCATGAAAAATAGCAAATGATGTCAGAAAGGGTTGAAAGTTGATGACGTGGCTTTGAATGGTGCATACTGAACGCAAAAAAAGTTTGGAGTTGTAATAAGTTTAAAAAATGAAGTGCATCCAGTTTTTGCCGTAACCCTCTCTACTTTTTTGCATATGCTATGTGGGTGAAATGATGATACCATGACAAGTTTCAACCTTTTCAGAGTTCATTTGTGGTGCTTTTCAATTTCAGGGTCATTTAGCTCAAAACAACTCAGTAAATGCATGAAAAATAGCAAATGATGTCAAAAAGGTTTGAAAGTTGATGACGTGGCTTTGAATGGTGCATACCAACCGCAAAAAAGTCTAGAAAAATGAAGTGCCGGCCTTTGTAACAGATCAGTTTTCGTCCGAACCCTGATACTTCGAAAGAGATTGGCCAGTTTGTACACGAAGTGCGTCCAGTTTTTGTCGTAACCCTCTCTACTTTTTTGCATATGCTATGTGGGTGAAATGATGATACAATGACAAGTTTCAACCTTTTCAGAGTTCATTTGTAGTGCTTTTCAATTTCAGGGTAATTTAGCTCAAAACAAATCAGTAAATGCATGAAAAATAACAAATGATGTCACAAAGGGTTGAAAGGTTATGACATGGCTTTCAATGGTGCATACGGAACGCAAAAAGTCTGGAGCTGTAATAAGTTTAAAAAAATGAAGTGCCGGCCTTTGTAATAGATGAGTTTCCATCCGAAACCCTGATACTTCGAAAGAGATTGTCCAGTTTGTACACGAAGTGCATCGAGTTTTTGCCGTAAACCTCTCTACTTTTTTGCACATGCTATGTGGGTGAAATTATGATACCATGAAAAGTTTCAACCTTTTCAGAGTTCATTTGTAGTGTTTTTCAATTTCAGGGTCATTTAGCTTAAAACAAATCAGTAAATGCATGAAAAATAGCAAATGATGTCAGAAACGGTTGAAAGTTGATGACGTGGCTTTGAATGGTGCATACTGAACGCGAAAAAAGTTTGGAGATGCAATAAGGTTAAAAAAATGAAGTGCCGGCCTTTGTAACAGATGAGTTTTCGTCCGAAACCCTGATACGTCGAAAGAGATTGTCCAGTTTGTACACGAAGTTCATCCAGTTTTTGCCGTAAACCTCTCTACTTTTTTGCACATGCTATGTGGGTGAAATGATGATACCATGAAAATTTTCAACCTTTTCAGAGTTCATTTGTAGTGTTTTTCAATTTCAGGGTCATTTAGCTTAAAACAAATCAGTAAATGCATGAAAAATAGCAAATGATGTCAGAAAGGGTTGAAAGTTGATGACGTGGCTTTGAATGGTGCATACTGAACGCAAAAAAAGTTTGGAGTTGTAATAAGTTTAAAAAAATGAAGTGCCGGCCTTTGTAACAGATGAGTTTTCGTCCGAAACCCTGATACTTCGAAAGAGATTGTGCAGTTTGTACACGAAGTTCATCAAGTTTTTGCCGTAAACCTCTCTACTTTTTTGCGCATGCTATGTGGGTGAAATGACGATACCATGACATGTTTCAACCTTTTCAGAGTTCATTTGTAGTGCTTTTCCATTTCAGGTCATTTAGCTCAAAACAAATCAGTAAATGCATGAAAAATAGCAAATGATGTCAGAAAGGGTTGAAAGTTGATGACGTGGCTTTGAATGGTGCATACCAACCGCATAAAAGTCTAGAAAAAATGAAGTGCCGGCCTTTGTAACAGATGAGTTTTCATCCGAACCCTGATACTTCGAAAGAGATTGTCCAGTTTGTACACGAAGTGCGTCCAGTTTTTGTCGTAACCCTCTCTACTTTTTTGCATATGCTATGTGGGCGAAATGATGATACAATGACAAGTTTCAACCTTTTCAGAGTTCATTTGTAGTGCTTTTCAATTTCAGGGTCAATTAGCTCAAAACAAATCAGTAAATGCATGAAAAATAACAAATGATGTCACAAAGGTTGAAAGGTTATGACATGGCTTTCAATGGTGCATACGGAACGCAAAAAAGCCTGGAGCTGTAATAAGTTTAAAAAAATGAAGTGCCGGCCTTTGTAATAGAGGAGTTTTCATCCGAAACCCTGATACTTCGAAAGAGATTGTCCAGTTTGTACACGAAGTGCATCGAGTTTTTGCCGTAAACCTCTCTACTTTTTTGCACATTCTATGTTGGTGAAATGATGATACCATGAAAAGTTTCAACCTTTTCAGAGTTCATTTGTAGTGTTTTTCAATTTCAGGGTCATTTAGCTTAAAACAAATCAGTAAATGCATGAAAAATAGCAAATGATTTCAGAAACGGTTGAAAGTTGATGACGTGGCTTTGAATGGTGCATACTGAACGCAAAAAAAGTTTGGAGATGCAATAAGTTTAAAAAAATGAAGTGCCGGCCTTTGTAACAGATGAGTTTTCGTCCGAAACCCTGATACTTCGAAAGAGATTGTCCAGTTTGTACACGAAGTTCATCCAGTTTTTGCCGTAAACCTCTCTACTTTTTTGCACATGCTATTTGGGTGAAATGATGATACCATGAAAAGTTTCAACCTTTTCAGAGTTCATTTGTAATGTTTTTCAATTTCAGGGTCATTTAGCTTAAAACAAATCAGTAAATGCATGAAAAATAGCAAATGATGTCAGAAAGGGTTGAAAGTTGATGACGTGGCTTTGAATGGTGCATACTGAACGCAAAAAAAGTTTGGAGTTGTAATAAGTTTAAAAAAATGAAGTGCCGGCCTTTGTAACAGATGAGTTTTCGTCCGAAACCCTGATACTTCGAAAGAGATTGTGCAGTTTGTACACGAAGTTCATCAAGTTTTTGCCGTAAACCTCTCTACTTTTTTGCGCATGCTATGTGGGTGAAATGACGATACCATGACATGTTTCAACCTTTTCAGAGTTCATTTGTAGTGCTTTTCCATTTCAGGTCATTTAGCTCAAAACAAATCAGTAAATGCATGAAAAATAGCAAAAGATGTCAGAAAGGGTTGAAAGTTGATGACGTGGCTTTGAATGGTGCATACCAACCGCATAAAAGTCTAGAAAAAATGAAGTGCCGGCCTTTGTAACAGATGAGTTTTCATCCGAACCCTGATACTTCGAAAGAGATTGTCCAGTTTGTACACGAAGTGCGTCCAGTTTTTGTCGTAACCCTCTCTACTTTTTTGCATATGCTATGTGGGTGAAATGATGATACAATGACAAGTTTCAACCTTTTCAGAGTTCATTTGTAGTGCTTTTCAATTTCAGGGTCATTTAGCTCAAAACAAATCAGTAAATGCATGAAAAATAACAAATGATGTCACAAAGGGTTGAAAGGTTATGACAAGGCTTTCAATGGTGCATACGGAACGCAAAAAATTCTGGAGCTGTAATAAGTTTAAAAAAATGAAGTGCCGGCCTTTGTAATACAGGAGTTTTCATCCGAAACCCTGATACTTCGAAAGAGATTGTCCAGTTTGTCCACGAAGTGGATCGAGTTTTTGTCGTAAACCTCTCTACTTTTTTGCACATGCTATGTGGGTGAAATGATGATACCATGAAAAGTTTCAACCTTTTCAGAGTTCATTTGTAGTGTTTTTCAATTTCAGGGTCATTTAGCTTAAAACATATCAGTAAATGCATGAAAAATAGCAAATGATGTCAGAAACGGTTGAAAGTTGATGACGTGGCTTTGAATGGTGCATACTGAACGCAAAAAAAGTTTGGAGATGCAATAAGTTTAAAAAAATGAAGTGCCGGCCTTTGTAACAGATGGGTTTTCGTCCGAAACCCTGATACTTCGAAAGAGACTGTCCAGTTTGTACACGAAGTTCATCCAGTTTTTGCTATGGACCTCTCTACTTTTTTGCACATGCTATGTGGGTGAAATGATGAAACCATGAAAAGTTTCAACCTTTTCAGAGTTCATTTGTAGTGTTTTTCAATTTCAGGGTCATTTAGCTTAAAACAAATCAGTAAATGCATGAAAAATAGCAAATGATGTCAGAAAGGGTTGAAAGTTGATGACGTGGCTTTGAATGGTGCATACTGAACGCAAAAAAAGTTTGGAGATGCAATAAGTTTAAAAAAATGAAGTGCCGGCCTTTGTAACAGATGAGTTTTCGTCCGAAACCCTGATACTTCGAAAGAGATTGTGCAGTTTGTACACGAAGTTCATCAAGCTTTTGCCGTAAACCTCTCTACTTTTTTGCGCATGCTATGTGGGTGAAATGACGATACCATGACATGTTTCAACCTTTTCAGAGTTCATTTGTAGTGCTTTTCCATTTCAGGTCATTTAGCTCAAAACAAATCAGTAAATGCATGAAAAATAGCAAATGATGTTAGAAAGGGTTGAAAGTTGATTACGTGGCTTTGAATGGTGCATACCAACCGCAAAAAAGTCTAGAAAAAATGAAGTGCCGGCCTTTGTAACAGATGAGTTTTCGTCCGAACCCTGATACTTCGAAAGAGATTGTCCAGTTTGTACACGAAGTGCGTCCAGTTTTTGTCGTAACCCTCTCTACTTTTTTGCATATGCTATGTGGGTGAAATGATGATACAATGACAAGTTTCAACCTTTTCAGAGTTCATTTGTAGTGCTTTTCAATTTCAGGGTCATTTAGCTCAAAACAAATCAGTAAATGCATGAAAAATAACAAATGATGTCACAAAGGGTTGAAAGGTTATGACATGGCTTTCAATGGTGCATACGGAATGCAAAAAAGCCTGGAGCTGTAATAAGTTTAAAAAAATGAAGTGCCGGCCTTTGTAATAGAGCAGTTTTCATCCGAAACCCTGATACTTCGAAAGAGATTGTCCAGTTTGTACACGAAGTGCATCGAGTTTTTGCCGTAAACCTCTCTACTTTTTTGCACATGCTATGTGGGTGAAATTATGATACCATGAAAAGTTTCAACCTTTTCAGAGTTCATTTGTAGTGTTTTTCAATTTCAGGGTCATTTAGCTTAAAACAAATCAGTAAATGCATGAAAAATAGCAAATGATGTCAGAAAGGGTTGAAAGTTGATGACGTGGCTTTGAATGGTGCATACTGAACGCATAAAAAGTTTGGAGATGCAATAAGTTTAAAAAAATGAAGTGCCGGCCTTTGTAACAGATGAGTTTTCGTCCGAAACCCTGATACTTCGAAAGAGATTGTGCAGTTTGTACACGAAGTTCATCCAGTTTTTGCCGTAGACCTCTCTACTTTTTTGCACATGCTATATGGGTGAAATGATGATACCATGAAAACTTTCAACCTTTTCAAAGTTCATTTGTAGTGTTTTTCAATTTCAGGGTCATTTTGCTTAAAACAAATCAGTAAATGTATGAAAAATAGCAAATGATGTCAGAAAGGGTTGAAAGTTGATGACGTGGCTTTGAATGGTGCATACTGAACGCAAAAAAGTTTGGATTTGTAATAAGTTTCAAAAAATGAAGTGCCGGCCTTTGTAACAGATGAGTTTTCGTCCGAAACCCTGATACTTCGAAAGAGATTGTGCAGTTTGTACACGAAGTTCATGCAGTTTTTGCCGTAGACCTCTCTACTTTTTTGCACATGCTATGTGGGTGAAATGATGATACCATGAAAAGTTTCAACCTTTTCAGAGTTCATTTGTAGTGTTTTTCAATTTCAGGGTCATTTAGCTTAAAACAAATCAGTAAATGCATGAAAAATAGCAAATGATGTCAGAAAGGGTTGAAAGTTGATGACGTGGCTTTGAATGGTGCATACTGAACGCAAAAAAAGTTTGGAGTTGTAATAAGTTTAAAAAAATGAAGTGCCGGCCTTTGTAAAAGATGAGTTTTCGTCCGAAACCCTGATACTTCGAAAGAGATTGTGCAGTTTGTACACGAAGTTCATCAAGTTTTTGCCGTAAACCTCTCTACTTTTTTGCGCATGCTATGTGGGTGAAATGACGATACCATGACATGTTTCAACCTTTTCAGAGTTCATTTGTAGTGCTTTTCCATTTCAGGTCATTTAGCTCAAAACAAATCAGTAAATGCATGAAAAATAGCAAATGATGTCAGAAAGGGTTGAAAGTTGATGACGTGGCTTTGAATGGTGCATACCAACCGCAAAAAAGTCTAGAAAAAATGAAGTGCCGGCCTTTGTAACAGATGAGTTTTCGTCCGAACCCTGATACTTCGAAAGAGATTGTCCAGTTTGTACACGAAGTGCGTCCAGTTTTTGTCGTAACCCTCTCTACTTTTTTGCATATGCTATGTGGGTGAAATGATGATACAATGACAAGTTTCAACCTTTTCAGAGTTCATTTGTAGTGCTTTTCAATTTCAGGGTCATTTAGCTTAAAACAAATCAGTAAATGCATGAAAAATAACAAATGATGTCAGAAAGGGTTGAAAGTTGATGACGTGGCTTTGAATGGTGCATACTGAACGCAAAAAAAGTTTGGAGATGAAATAAGTTTAAAAAAATGAAGTGCCGGCCTTTGTAACAGATGAGTTTTCGTCCGAAACCCTGATACTTCGAAAGAGATTGTGCAGTTTGTACACGAAGTGCATCGAGTTTTTGCCGTAAACCTCTCTACTTTTTTGCGCATGCTATGTGGGTGAAATGACGATACCATGACATGTTTCAACCTTTTCAGAGTTCATTTGTAGTGCTTTTCCATTTCAGGTCATTTAGCTCAAAACAAATCAGTAAATGCATGAAAAATAGCAAATGATGTTAGAAAGGGTTGAAAGTTGATGACGTGGCTTTGAATGGTGCATACCAACCGCAAAAAAGTCTAGAAAAAATGAAGTGCCGGCCTTTGTAACAGATGAGTTTTCGTCCGAACCCTGATACTTCGAAAGAGATTGTCCAGTTTGTACACGAAGTGCGTCCAGTTTTTGTCGTAACCCTCTCTACTTTTTTGCATATGCTATGTGGGTGAAATGATGATACAATGACAAGTTTCAACCTTTTCAGAGTTCATTTGTAGTGCTTTTCAATTTCAGGGTCATTTAGCTCAAAACAAATCAGTAAATGCATGAAAAATAACAAATGATGTCACAAAGGGTTGAAAGGTTATGACATGGCTTTCAATGGTGCATACGGAACGCAAAAGAGCCTGGAGCTGTAATAAGTTTAAAAAAATGAAGTGCCGGTCTTTGTAATAGAGGAGTTTTCATCCGAAACCCTGATACTTCAAAAGAGATTGTCCAGTTTGTACACGAAGTGCATCGAGTTTTTGCCGTAAACCTCTCTACTTTTTTGCACATGCTATGTGGGTGAAATGATGATACCATGAAAAGTTTCAACCTTTTCAGAGTTCATTTGTAGTGCTTTTCAATTTCAGGGTCATTTAGCTCAAAACAAATCAGTAAATGCATGAAAAATAGCAAATGATGTCAGAAAGGGTTGAAAGTTGATGACGTGGCTTTGAATGGTGCATACCAACCGCAAAAAAGTCTAGAAAAATGAAGTGCCGGCCTTTTGTGACAGATGAGTTTTCGTCCGAACCCTGATACTTCGAAAGAGATTGTCCAGTTTGTACATGAGGTGCGTCCAGTTTTTGTCGTAACCCTCTCTACTTTTTTGCAGATGCTATGTGGGTGAAATGATGATACAATGACAAGTTTCAACCTTTTCAGAGTTCATTTGTAGTGCTTTTCAATTTCAGGGTCATATAGCTTAAAACAAATCAGTAAATGTATGAAAAATAGCAAATGATGTCAGAAAGGGTTGAAAGTTGATGACGTGGCTTTGAATGGTGCATACTGACCGCAAAAAAGTCTGGAGTTGTAATAAATTTAAAAAAATGAAGTGCCGGCCTTTGTAACAGATGAGTTTTCGTCCGAACCCTGATACTTCGAAAGAGATTGTTCAGTTTGTACACAAGTGCATCCAGTTTTTGCCGTAACCCTCTCTACTTTTTTGCATATGCTATGTGGGTGAAATGATGATACCATGACAAGTTTCAACCTTTTCAGAGTTCATTTGTGGTGCTTTTCAATTTCAGGGTCATTTAGCTCAAAACAAATCAGTAAATGCATGAAAAATAGCAAATGATGTCAGAAAGGGTGGAAAGTCGATGACGTGGCTTTGAATGGTGCATACTGACCGCAAAAAAGTCTGGAAAAATGAAGTGCCGGCCTTTGTAACACATGAGTTTTCGTCCGAACCCTGATACTTCGAAAGAGATTGTGCAGTTTGTACACGAAGTGCGTCCAGTTTTTGCCGTAACCCTCTCTACTTTTTTGCATATGCTATGTGGGTGAAATGATGATACCATGACAAGTTTCAACCTTTTCAGAGTTCATTTGTAGTGCTTTTCAATTTCAGGGTCATTTAGCTCAAAACAAATCAGTAAATGCATGAAAAATAGCAAATGATGTCAGAAAGGGTGGAAAGTCGATGACGTGGCTTTGAATGGTGCATACTGACCGCAAAAAAGTCTGGAAAAATGAAGTGCCGGCCTTTGTAACAGATGAGTTTTCGTCCGAACCCTGATACTTCGAAAGAGATTGTGCAGTTTGTACACGAAGTGCGTCCAGTTTTTGCCGTAACCCTCTCTACTTTTTTGCATATGCTATGTGGGTGAAATGATGATACCATGACAAGTTTCAACCTTTTCAGAGTTCATTTGTAGTGCTTTTCAATTTAAGGGTCATTTAGCTCAAAACAAATCAGTAAATGCATGAAAAATAGCAAATGATGTCAGAAAGGGTTGAAAGTTGATGACGTGGCTTTGAATGGTGCATACCAACCGCAAAAAAGTCTAGAAAAATGAAGTGCCGGCCTTTTGTGACAAATGAGTTTTCGTCCGAACCCTGATACTTCGAAAGAGATGGTCCAGTTTGTACATGAGGTGCGTCCAGTTTTTGTCGTAACCCTCTCTACTTTTTTGCATATGCTATGTGGGTGAAATGATGATACAATGACAAGTTTCAACCTTTTCAGAGTTCATTTGTAGTGCTTTTCAATTTCAGGGTCATTTAGCTCAAAACAAATCAGTAAATGCATGAAAAATAACAAATGATGTCACAAAGGGTTGAAAGGTTATGACATGGCTTTCAATGGTGCATACGGAACGCAAAAAAGTCTAGAGCTGTAATAAGTTTAAAAAAATGAAGTGCCGGCCTTTGTAATAGATGAGTTTTCATCCGAAACCCTGATACTTCGAAAGAGATTGTCCAGTTTGTACACGAAGTGCATCGAGTTTTTGCCGTAAACCTCTCTACATTTTTGCACATGCTATGTGGGTGAAATGATGATACCATGATAGTTTCAACCTTTTCAGAGTTCATTCGTAGTGTTTTTCAATTTCAGGGTCATTTAGCTTAAAACAAATCAGTAAATGCATGAAAAATAGCAAATGATGTCAGAAAGGGTTGAAAGTTGATGACGTGGCTTTGAATGGTGCATACTGAACGCAAAAAAAGTTTGGAGATGCAATAAGTTTAAAAAAATGAAGTGCCGGCCTTTGTAACAGATGAGTTTTCGTCCGAAACCCTGATACTTCGAAAGAGATTGTGCAGTTTGTACACGAAGTTCATCCAGTTTTTGCCGTAGACCTCTCTACTTTTTTGCACATGCTATGTGGGTGAAATGATGATACCATGAAAAGTTTCACCCTTTTCAGAGTTCATTTGTAGTGTTTTTCAATTTCAGGGTCATTTAGCTTAAAACAAATCAGTAAATGTATGAAAAATAGCAAATGATGTCAGAAAGGGTTGAAAGTTGATGACGTGGCTTTGAATGGTGCATACTGAACGCAAAAAAGTTTGGAGTTGTAATAAGTTAAAAAAAATGAAGTGCCGGCCTTTGTAACACATGAGTTTTCGTCCGAACCCTGATACTTCGAAAGAGATTGTGCAGTTTGTACACGAAGTGCGTCCAGTTTTTGCCGTAACCCTCTCTACTTTTTTGCATATGCTATGTGGGTGAAATGATGATACCATGACAAGTTTCAACCTTTTCAGAGTTCATTTGTAGTGCTTTTCAATTTCAGGGTCATTTAGCTCAAAACAAATCAGTAAATGCATGAAAAATAGCAAATGATGTCAGAAAGGGTGGAAAGTCGATGACGTGGCTTTGAATGGTGCATACTGACCGCAAAAAAGTCTGGAAAAATGAAGTGCCGGCCTTTGTAACAGATGAGTTTTCGTCCGAACCCTGATACTTCGAAAGAGATTGTGCAGTTTGTACACGAAGTGCGTCCAGTTTTTGCCGTAACCCTCTCTACTTTTTTGCATATGCTATGTGGGTGAAATGATGATACCATGACAAGTTTCAACCTTTTCAGAGTTCATTTGTAGTGCTTTTCAATTTAAGGGTCATTTAGCTCAAAACAAATCAGTAAATGCATGAAAAATAGCAAATGATGTCAGAAAGGGTTGAAAGTTGATGACGTGGCTTTGAATGGTGCATACCAACCGCAAAAAAGTCTAGAAAAATGAAGTGTCGGCCTTTTGTGACAAATGAGTTTTCGTCCGAACCCTGATACTTCGAAAGAGATGGTCCAGTTTGTACATGAGGTGCGTCCAGTTTTTGTCGTAACCCTCTCTACTTTTTTGCATATGCTATGTGGGTGAAATGATGATACAATGACAAGTTTCAACCTTTTCAGAGTTCATTTGTAGTGCTTTTCAATTTCAGGGTCATTTAGCTCAAAACAAATCAGTAAATGCATGAAAAATAACAAATGATGTCACAAAGGGTTGAAAGGTTATGACATGGCTTTCAATGGTGCATACGGAACGCAAAAAAGTCTAGAGCTGTAATAAGTTTAAAAAAATGAAGTGCCGGCCTTTGTAATAGATGAGTTTTCATCCGAAACCCTGATACTTCGAAAGAGATTGTCCAGTTTGTACACGAAGTGCATCGAGTTTTTGCCGTAAACCTCTCTACATTTTTGCACATGCTATGTGGGTGAAATGATGATACCATGATAGTTTCAACCTTTTCAGAGTTCATTCGTAGTGTTTTTCAATTTCAGGGTCATTTAGCTTAAAACAAATCAGTAAATGCATGAAAAATAGCAAATGATGTCAGAAAGGGTTGAAAGTTGATGACGTGGCTTTGAATGGTGCATACTGAACGCAAAAAAAGTTTGGAGATGCAATAAGTTTAAAAAAATGAAGTGCCGGCCTTTGTAACAGATGAGTTTTCGTCCGAAACCCTGATACTTCGAAAGAGATTGTGCAGTTTGTACACGAAGTTCATCCAGTTTTTGCCGTAGACCTCTCTACTTTTTTGCACATGCTATGTGGGTGAAATGATGATACCATGAAAAGTTTCACCCTTTTCAGAGTTCATTTGTAGTGTTTTTCAATTTCAGGGTCATTTAGCTTAAAACAAATCAGTAAATGTATGAAAAATAGCAAATGATGTCAGAAAGGGTTGAAAGTTGATGACGTGGCTTTGAATGGTGCATACTGAACGCAAAAAAGTTTGGAGTTGTAATAAGTTAAAAAAAATGAAGTGCCGGCCTTTGTAACACATGAGTTTTCGTCCGAACCCTGATACTTCGAAAGAGATTGTGCAGTTTGTACACGAAGTGCGTCCAGTTTTTGCCGTAACCCTCTCTACTTTTTTGCATATGCTATGTGGGTGAAATGATGATACCATGACAAGTTTCAACCTTTTCAGAGTTCATTTGTAGTGCTTTTCAATTTCAGGGTCATTTAGCTCAAAACAAATCAGTAAATGCATGAAAAATAGCAAATGATGTCAGAAAGGGTGGAAAGTCGATGACGTGGCTTTGAATGGTGCATACTGACCGCAAAAAAGTCTGGAAAAATGAAGTGCCGGCCTTTGTAACAGATGAGTTTTCGTCCGAACCCTGATACTTCGAAAGAGATTGTGCAGTTTGTACACGAAGTGCGTCCAGTTTTTGCCGTAACCCTCTCTACTTTTTTGCATATGCTATGTGGGTGAAATGATGATACCATGACAAGTTTCAACCTTTTCAGAGTTCATTTGTAGTGCTTTTCAATTTAAGGGTCATTTAGCTCAAAACAAATCAGTAAATGCATGAAAAATAGCAAATGATGTCAGAAAGGGTTGAAAGTTGATGACGTGGCTTTGAATGGTGCATACCAACCGCAAAAAAGTCTAGAAAAATGAAGTGCCGGCCTTTTGTGACAAATGAGTTTTCGTCCGAACCCTGATACTTCGAAAGAGATGGTCCAGTTTGTACATGAGGTGCGTCCAGTTTTTGTCGTAACCCTCTCTACTTTTTTGCATATGCTATGTGGGTGAAATGATGATACAATGACAAGTTTCAACCTTTTCAGAGTTCATTTGTAGTGCTTTTCAATTTCAGGGTCATTTAGCTCAAAACAAATCAGTAAATGCATGAAAAATAACAAATGATGTCACAAAGGGTTGAAAGGTTATGACATGGCTTTCAATGGTGCATACGGAACGCAAAAAAGTCTAGAGCTGTAATAAGTTTAAAAAAATGAAGTGCCGGCCTTTGTAATAGATGAGTTTTCATCCGAAACCCTGATACTTCGAAAGAGATTGTCCAGTTTGTACACGAAGTGCATCGAGTTTTTGCCGTAAACCTCTCTACATTTTTGCACATGCTATGTGGGTGAAATGATGATACCATGATAGTTTCAACCTTTTCAGAGTTCATTCGTAGTGTTTTTCAATTTCAGGGTCATTTAGCTTAAAACAAATCAGTAAATGCATGAAAAATAGCAAATGATGTCAGAAAGGGTTGAAAGTTGATGACGTGGCTTTGAATGGTGCATACTGAACGCAAAAAAAGTTTGGAGATGCAATAAGTTTAAAAAAATGAAGTGCCGGCCTTTGTAACAGATGAGTTTTCGTCCGAAACCCTGATACTTCGAAAGAGATTGTGCAGTTTGTACACGAAGTTCATCCAGTTTTTGCCGTAGACCTCTCTACTTTTTTGCACATGCTATGTGGGTGAAATGATGATACCATGAAAAGTTTCACCCTTTTCAGAGTTCATTTGTAGTGTTTTTCAATTTCAGGGTCATTTAGCTTAAAACAAATCAGTAAATGTATGAAAAATAGCAAATGATGTCAGAAAGGGTTGAAAGTTGATGACGTGGCTTTGAATGGTGCATACTGAACGCAAAAAAGTTTGGAGTTGTAATAAGTTAAAAAAAAATGAAGTGCCGGCCTTTGTAACAGATGAGTTTTCGTCCGAAACCCTGATACTTCGAAAGAGATTGTGCAGTTTGTACACGAAGTTCATCCAGTTTTTGCCGTAGACCTCTCTACTTTTTTGCACATGCTATGTGGGTGAAATGATGATACCATGAAAAGTTTCAACCTTTTCAGAGTTCATTTGTAGTGTTTTTCAATTTCTGGGTCATTTAGCTCAAAACAAATCAGTAAATGCATGAAAAATAGCAAATGATGTCAGAAAGGGTTGAAAGTTGATGACGTGGCTTTGAATGGTGCATACTGAACGCAAAAAAGTTTGGAGTTGTAATAAGTTTTAAAAAATGAAGTGCCGGCCTTTGTAACAGATGAGTTTTCGTCCGAAACCCTGATACTTCGAAAGAGATTGTGCAGTTTGTACACGAAGTTCATCATGTTTTGCCGTAAACCTCTCTACTTTTTTGCGCATGCTATGTGGGTGAAACAATGATACCATGACAAGTTTCAACCTTTTCAGAGTTCATTTGTGGTGCTTTTCAATTTCAGGGTCATTTAGCTCAAAACAAATCAGTAAATGCATGAAAAATAGCAAATGATGTCAGAAAGGGTTGAAAGTTGATGACGTGGCTTTGAATGGTGCATACTGAATGCAAAAAAGTCTGGAGTTGTAATAAATTTAAAAAAATGAAGTGCCGGCCTTTGTAACAGATGAGTTTTCGTCCGAACCCTGATACTTCGAAAGAGATTGTTCAGTTTGTACACGAAGTGCATCCAGTTTTTGCCGTAACCCTCTCTACTTTTTTGCATATGCTATGTGGGTGAAATGATGATACCATGACAAGTTTCAACCTTTTCAGAGTTCATTTGTGGTGCTTTTCAATTTCAGGGTCATTTAGCTCAAAACAAATCAGTAAATGCATGAAAAATAGCAAATGATGTCAGAAAGGGTGGAAAGTCGATGACGTGGCTTTGAATGGTGCATACTGACCGCAAAAAAGTCTGGAAAAATGAAGTGCCGGCCTTTGTAACAGATGAGTTTTCGTCCGAACCCTGATACTTCGAAAGAGATTGTGCAGTTTGTACACGAAGTGCGTCCAGTTTTTGCCGTAACCCTCTCTACTTTTTTGCATATGCTATGTGGGTGAAATAATGATACCATGACAAGTTTCAACCTTTTCAGAGTTCATTTGTAGTGCTTTTCAATTTCAGGGTCATTTAGCTCAAAACAAATCAGTAAATGCATGAAAAATAGCAAATGATGTCAGAAAGGGTTGAAAGTTGATGACGTGGCTTTGAATGGTGCATACCAACCGCAAAAAAGTCTAGAAAAATGAAGTGCCGGCCTTTTGTGACAGATGAGTTTTCGTCCGAACCCTGATACTTCGAAAGAGATTGTCCAGTTTGTACATGAGGTGCGTCCAGTTTTTGTCGTAACCCTCTCTACTTTTTTGCATATGCTATGTGGGTGAAATGATGATACAATGACAAGTTTCAACCTTTTCAGAGTTCATTTGTAGTGCTTTTCAATTTTAGGGTCATTTAGCTCAAAACAAATCAGTAAATGCATGAAAAATAACAGATGATGTCACAAAGGGTTGAAAGTTTATGACATGGCTTTCAATGGTGCATACGGAACGCAAAAAAGTCTAGAGCTGTAATAAGTTTAAAAAAATGAAGTGGCGGCCTTTGTAATAGATGAGTTTTCATCCGAAACCCTGATACTTCGAAAGAGATTGTCCAGTTTGTACACGAAGTGCATCGAGTTTTTGCCGTAAACCTCTCTACTTTTTTGCACATGCTATGTGGGTGAAATGATGATACCATGAAAAGTTTCAACCTTTTTAGAGTTCATTTGTAGTGTTTTTCAATTTCAGGGTCATTTAGCTTAAAACAAATCAGTAAATGCATGAAAAATAGCAAATGATGTCAGAAAGGGTTGAAAGTTGATGACGTGGCTTTGAATGGTGCATACTGAACGCAAAAAAAGTTTGGAGATGCAATAAGTTTAAAAAAATGAAGTGTCGGCCTTTGTAACACATGAGTTTTCGTCCGAACCCTGATACTTCGAAAGAGATTGTTCAGTTTGTACACGAAGTGCATCCAGTTTTTGCCGTAACCCTCTCTACTTTTTTGCATATGCTATGTGGGTGAAATGATGATACCATGACAAGTTTCAACCTTTTCAGAGTTCATTTGTGGTGCTTTTCAATTTCAGGGTCATTTAGCTCAAAACAAATCAGTAAATGCATGAAAAATAGCAAATGATGTCAGAAAGGGTGGAAAGTCGATGACGTGGCTTTGAATGGTGCATACTGACCGCAAAAAAGTATGGAAAAATGAAGTGCCGGCCTTTGTAACAGATGAGTTTTCGTCCGAACCCTGATACTTCGAAAGAGATTGTGCAGTTTGTACACGAAGTGCGTCCAGTTTTTGCCGTAACCCTCTCTACTTTTTTGCATATGCTATGTGGGTGAAATGATGATACCATGACAAGTTCCAACCTTTTCAGAGTTCATTTGTGGTGCTTTTGAATTTCAGGGTCATTTAGCTCAAAACAAATCAGTAAATGCATGAAAAATAGCAAATGATGTCAGAAAGGGTGGAAAGTCGATGACGTGGCTTTGAATGGTGCATACTGACCGCAAAAAAGTCTGGAAAAATGAAGTGCCGGCCTTTGTAACAGATGAGTTTTCATCCGAAACCCTGATACTTCGAAAGAGATTGTCCAGTTTGTACACGAAGTGCATCGAGTTTTTGCCGTAAACTCTCTACTTTTTTGCACATGCTATGTGGGTGAAATGATGATACCATGAAAAGTTTCAACCTTTTTAGAGTTCATTTGTAGTGTTTTTCAATTTCAGGGTCATTTAGCTTAAAACAAATCAGTAAATGCATGAAAAATAGCAAATGATGTCAGAAAGGGTTGAAAGTTGATGACGTGGCTTTGAATGGTGCATACTGAACGCAAAAAAAGTTTGGAGATGCAATAAGTTTAAAAAAATGAAGTGTCGGCCTTTGTAACAGATGAGTTTTCGTCCGAACCCTGATACTTCGAAAGAGATTGTTCAGTTTGTACACGAAGTGCATCCAGTTTTTGCCGTAACCCTCTCTACTTTTTTGCATATGCTATGTGGGTGAAATGATGATACCATGACAAGTTTCAACCTTTTCAGAGTTCATTTGTGGTGCTTTTCAATTTCAGGGTCATTTAGCTCAAAACAAATCAGTAAATGCATGAAAAATAGCAAATGATGTCAGAAAGGGTGGAAAGTCGATGACGTGGCTTTGAATGGTGCATACTGACCGCAAAAAAGTCTGGAAAAATGAAGTGCCGGCCTTTGTAACAGATGAGTTTTCGTCCGAACCATGATACTTCGAAAGAGATTGTGCAGTTTGTACACGAAGTGCGTCCAGTTTTTGCCGTAACCCTCTCTACTTTTTTGCATATGCTATGTGGGTGAAATGATGATACCAAGACAAGTTTCAACCTTTTCAGAGTTCATTTGTGGTGCTTTTGAATTTCAGGGTCATTTAGCTCAAAACAAATCAGTAAATGCATGAAAAATAGCAAATGATGTCAGAAAGGGTGGAAAGTCGATGACGTGGCTTTGAATGGTGCATACTGACCGCAAAAAAGTCTGGAAAAATGAAGTGCCGGCCTTTGTAACAGATGAGTTTTCGTCCGAACCCTGATACTTCGAAAGAGATTGTGCAGTTTGTACACGAAGTGCGTCCAGTTTTTGCCGTAACCCTCTCTACTTTTTTGCATATGCTATGTGGGTGAAATGATGATACCATGACAAGTTTCAACCTTTTCAGAGTTCATTTGTAGTGCTTTTCAATTTCAGGGTCATTTAGCTCAAAACAAATCAGTAAATGCATGAAAAATAGCAAATGATGTCAGAAAGGGTTGAAAGTTGATGACGTGGCTTTGAATGGTGCATACCAACCGCAAAAAAGTCTAGAAAAATGAAGTGCCGGCCTTTTGTGACAGATGAGTTTTCGTCCGAACCCTGATACTTCGAAAGAGATGGTCCAGTTTGTACATGAGGTGCGTCCAGTTTTTGTCGTAACCCTCTCTACTTTTTTGCATATGCTATGTGGGTGAAATGATGATACAATGACAAGTTTCAACCTTTTCAGAGTTCATTTGTAGTGCTTTTCAATTTCAGGGTCATTTAGCTCAAAACAAATCAGTAAATGCATGA
Organism: Aegilops tauschii subsp. strangulata; assembly: GCF_002575655.3. Lineage (NCBI taxonomy): Eukaryota > Viridiplantae > Streptophyta > Magnoliopsida > Poales > Poaceae > Aegilops > Aegilops tauschii. The sequence continues at coordinate 77,253,337 of NC_053041.3, forward strand.
AAAATAACAAATGATGTCACAAAGGGTTGAAAGGTTATGACATGGCTTTCAATGGTGCATACGGAACGCAAAAAAGTCTAGAGCTGTAATAAGTTTAAAAAAATGAAGTGCCGGCCTTTGTAACAGATGAGTTTTCGTCCGAAACCCTGAAACTTCGAAAGAGATTGTGCAGTTTGTACACGAAGTTCATCAAGCTTTTGCCGTAAACCTCTCTACTTTTTTGCGCATGCTATGTGGGTGAAATGACGATACCATGACATGTTTCAACCTTTTCAGAGTTCATTTGTAGTGCTTTTCCATTTCAGGTCATTTAGCTCAAAACAAATCAGTAAATGCATGAAAAATAGCAAATGATGTTAGAAAGGGTTGAAAGTTGATTACGTGGCTTTGAATGGTGCATACCAACCGCAAAAAAGTCTAGAAAAAATGAAGTGCCGGCCTTTGTAACAGATGAGTTTTCGTCCGAACCCTGATACTTCGAAAGAGATTGTCTAGTTTGTACACGAAGTGCGTCCAGTTTTTGTCGTAACCCTCTCTACTTTTTTGCATATGCTATGTGGGTGAAATGATGATACAATGACAAGTTTCAACCTTTTCAGAGTTCATTTGTAGTGCTTTTCAATATCAGGGTCATTTAGCTCAAAACAAATCAGTAAATGCATGAAAAATAACAAATGATGTCACAAAGGGTTGAAAGGTTATGACATGGCTTTCAATGGTGCATACGGAACGCAAAAAAGTCTAGAGCTGTAATAAGTTTAAAAAAATGAAGTGCTGGCCTTTGTAATAGATGAGTTTTCATCCGAAACCCTGATACTTCGAAAGAGATTGTCCAGTTTGTACACGAAGTGCATCGAGTTTTTGCCGTAAACCTCTCTACATTTTTGCACATGCTATGTGGGTGAAATGATGATACCATGATAGTTTCAACCTTTTCAGAGTTCATTTGTAGTGTTTTTCAATTTCAGGGTCATTTAGCTTAAAACAAATCAGTAAATGCATGAAAAATAGAAAATGATGTCAGAAAGGGTTGAAAGTTGATGACGTGGCTTTGAATGGTGCATACTGAACGCAAAAAAAGTTTGGAGATGCAATAAGTTTAAAAAAATGAAGTGCCGGCCTTTGTAACAGATGAGTTTTCGTCCGAAACCCTGATACTTCGAAAGAGATTGTGCAGTTTGTACACGAAGTTCATCCAGTTTTTGCCGTAGACCTCTCTACTTTTTTGCACATGCTATGTGGGTGAAATGATGATACCATGAAAAGTTTCACCCTTTTCAGAGTTCATTTGTAGTGTTTTTCAATTTCAGGGTCATTTAGCTTAAAACAAATCAGTAAATGTATGAAAAATAGCAAATGATGTCAGAAAGGGTTGAAAGTTGATGACGTGGCTTTGAATGGTGCATACTGAACGCAAAAAAGTTTGGAGTTGTAATAAGTTAAAAAAAATGAAGTGCCGGCCTTTGTAACAGATGAGTTTTCGTCCGAAACCCTGATACTTCGAAAGAGATTGTGCAGTTTGTACACGAAGTTCATCCAGTTTTTGCCGTAGACCTCTCTACTTTTTTGCACATGCTATGTGGGTGAAATGATGATACCATGAAAAGTTTCAACCTTTTCAGAGTTCATTTGTAGTGTTTTTCAATTTCAGGGTCATTTAGCTTAAAACAAATCAGTAAATGTATGAAAAATAGCAAATGATGTCAGAAAGGGTTGAAAGTTGATGACGTGGCTTTGAATGGTGCATACTGAACGCAAAAAAGTTTGGAGTTGTAATAAGTTTAAAAAAATGAAGTGCCGGCCTTTGTAACAGATGAGTTTTCGTCCGAAACGCTGATACTTCGAAAGAGATTGTGCAGTTTGTACACGAAGTTCATCCTGTTTTGCCGTAAACCTCTCTACTTTTTTGCGCATGCTATGTGGGTGAAACAATGATACCATGACAAGTTTCAACCTTTTCAGAGTTCATTTGTGGTGCTTTTCAATTTCAGGGTCATTTAGCTCAAAACAAATCAGTAAATGCATGAAAAATAGCAAATGATGTCAGAAAGGGTTGAAAGTTGATGACGTGGCTTTGAATGGTGCATAATGAATGCAAAAAAGTCTGGAGTTGTAATAAATTTAAAAAAATGAAGTGCCGGCCTTTGTACCAGATGAGTTTTCGTCCGAACCCTGATACTTCAAAAGAGATTGTTCAGTTTGTACACGAAGGGCATCCAGTTTTTGCCGTAACCCTCTCTACTTTTTTGCATATGCTATGTGGGTGAAATGATGATACCATGACAAGTTTCAACCTTTTCAGAGTTCATTTGTGGTGCTTTTCAATTTCAGGGTCATTTAGCTCAAAACAAATCAGTAAATGCATGAAAAATAGCAAATGATGTCAGAAAGGGTGGAAAGTCGATGACGTGGCTTTGAATGGTGCATACTGACCGCAAAAAAGTCAGGAAAAATGAAGTGCCGGCCTTTGTAACAGATGAGTTTTCGTCCGAACCCTGATACTTCGAAAGAGATTGTGCAGTTTGTACACGAAGTGCGTCCAGTTTTTGCCGTAACCCTCTCTACTTTTTTGCATATGCTATGTGGGTGAAATAATGATACCATGACAAGTTTCAACCTTTTCAGAGTTCATTTGTAGTGCTTTTCAATTTCAGGGTCATTTAGCTCAAAACAAATCAGTAAATGCATGAAAAATAGCAAACGATGTCAGAAAGGGTTGAAAGTTGATGACGTGGCTTTGAATGGTGCATACCAACCGCAAAAAAGTCTAGAAAAATGAAGTGCCGGCCTTTTGTGACAGATGAGTTTACGTCCGAACCCTGATACTTCGAAAGAGATTGTCCAGTTTGTACATGAGGTGCGTCCAGTTTTTGTCGTAACCCTCTCTACTTTTTTGCATATGCTATGTGGGTGAAATGATGATACAATGACAAGTTTCAACCTTTTCAGAGTTCATTTGTAGTGCTTTTCAATTTTAGGGTCATTTAGCTCAAAACAAATCAGTAAATGCATGAAAAATAACAAATGATGTCACAAAGGGTTGAAAGGTTATGACATGGCTTTCAATGGTGCATACTGAACGCAAAAAAGTTTGGAGTTGTAATAAGTTTAAAAAAATGAAGTGCCGGCCTTTGTAACAGATGAGTTTTCGTCCGAAACCCTGATACTTCGAAAGAGATTGTGCAGTTTGTACACGAAGTTCATCCTGTTTTGCCGTAAACCTCTCTACTTTTTTGCGCATGCTATGTGGGTGAAACAATGATAGCATGACAAGTTTCAACCTTTTCAGAGTTCATTTGTGGTGCTTTTCAATTTCAGGGTCATTTAGCTCAAAACAAATCAGTAAATTCATGAAAAATAGCAAATGATGTCAGAAAGGGTTGAAAGTTGATGACGTGGCTTTGAATGGTGCATACTGAATGCAAAAAAGTCTGGAGTTGTAATAAATTTAAAAATATGAAGTGCCGGCCTTTGTAACAGATGAGTTTTCGTCCGAACCCTGATACTTCGAAAGAGATTGTTCAGTTTGTACACGAAGTGCATCCAGTTTTTGCCGTAACCCTCTCTACTTTTTTGCATATGCTATGTGGGTGAAATGATGATACCATGACAAGTTTCAACCTTTTCAGAGTTCATTTGTGGTGCTTTTCAATTTCAGGGTCATTTAGCTCAAAACAAATCAGTAAATGCATGAAAAATAGCAAATGATGTCAGAAAGGGTGGAAAGTCGATGACGTGGCTTTGAATGGTGCATACTGACCGCAAAAAAGTCTGGAAAAATGAAGTGCCGGCCTTTGTAACAGATGAGTTTTCGTCCGAACCCTGATACTTCGAAAGAGATTGTGCAGTTTGTACACGAAGTGCGTCCAGTTTTTGCCGTAACCCTCTCTACTTTTTTGCATATGCTATGTGGGTGAAATAATGATACCATGACAAGTTTCAACCTTTTCAGAGTTCATTTGTAGTGCTTTTCAATTTCAGGGTCATTTAGCTCAAAACAAATCAGTAAATGCATGAAAAATAGCAAATGATGTCAGAAAGGGTTGAAAGTTGATGACGTGGCTTTGAATGGTGCATACCAACCGCAAAAAAGTCTAGAAAAATGAAGTGCCGGCCTTTTGTGACAGATGAGTTTTCGTCCGAACCCTGATACTTCGAAAGAGATTGTCCGGTTTGTACATGAGGTGCGTCCAGTTTTTTTCGTAACCCTCTCTACTTTTTTGCATATGCTATGTGGGTGAAATGATGATACAATGACAAGTTTCAACCTTTTCAAAGTTCATTTGTAGTGCTTTTCAATTTCATGGTCATTTAGCTCAAAACAAATCAGTAAATGCATGAAAAATAACAAATGATGTCACAAACGGTTGAAAGGTTATGACATGGCTTTCAATGGTGCATACGGAACGCAAAAAAGTCTGGAGCTGTAATAAGTTTAAAAAAATGAAGTGCCGGCCTTTGTAACAGAGGAGTTTTCATCCGAAACCCTGATACTTCGAAAGAGATTGTGCAGTTTGTACACGAAGTTCATCCTGTTTTGCCGTAAACCTCTCTACTTTTTTTCGCATGCTATGTGGGTGAAACAATGATAGCATGACAAGTTTCAACCTTTTCAGAGTTCATTTGTGGTGCTTTTCAATTTCAGGGTCATTTAGCTCAAAACAAATCAGTAAATGCATGAAAAATAGCAAATGATGTCAGAAAGGGTTGAAAGTTGATGACGTGGCTTTGAATGGTGCATACTGAATGCAAAATAGTCTGGAGTTGTAATAAATTTAAAAATATGAAGTGCCGGCCTTTGTAACAGATGAGTTTTCGTCCGAACCCTGATACTTCGAAAGAGATTGTTCAGTTTGTACACGAAGTGCATCCAGTTTTTGCCGTAACCCTCTCTACTTTTTTGCATATGCTATGTGGGTGAAATGATGATACCATGACAAGTTTCAACCTTTTCAGAGTTCATTTGTGGTGCTTTTCAATTTCATGGTCATTTAGCTCAAAACAAATCAGTAAATGCATGAAAAATAGCAAATGATGTCAGAAAGGGTGGAAAGTCGATGACGTGGCTTTGAATGGTGCATACTGACCGCAAAAAAGTCTGGAAAAATGAAGTGCCGGCCTTTGTAACAGATGAGTTTTCGTCCGAACCCTGATACTTCGAAAGAGATTGTGCAGTTTGTACACGAAGTGCGTCCAGTTTTTGCCGTAACCCTCTCTACTTTTTTGCATATGCTATGTGGGTGAAATAATGATACCATGACAAGTTTCAACCTTTTCAGAGTTCATTTGTAGTGCTTTTCAATTTCAGGGTCATTTAGCTCAAAACAAATCAGTAAATGCATGAAAAATAGCAAATGATGTCAGAAAGGGTTGAAAGTTGATGACGTGGCTTTGAATGGTGCATACCAACCGCAAAAAAGTCTAGAAAAATGAAGTGCCGGCCTTTTGTGACAGATGAGTTTTCGTCCGAACCCTGATACTTCGAAAGAGATTGTCCGGTTTGTACATGAGGTGCGTCCAGTTTTTGTCGTAACCCTCTCTACTTTTTTGCATATGCTATGTGGGTGAAATGATGATACAATGACAAGTTTCAACCTTTTCAGAGTTCATTTGTAGTGCTTTTCAATTTTAGGGTCATTTAGCTCAAAACAAATCAGTAAATGCATGAAAAATAACAAATGATGTCACAAAGGGTTGAAAGGTTATGACATGGCTTTCAATGGTGCATACGGAACGCAAAAAAGTCTAGAGCTGTAATAAGTTTAAAAAAATGAAGTGGCGGCCTTTGTAATAGATGAGTTTTCATCCGAAACCCTGATACTTCAAAAGAGATTGTCCAGTTTGTACACGAAGTGCATCGAGTTTTTGCCGTAAACCTCTCTACTTTTTCGCACATGCTATGTGGGTGAAATGATGATACCATGAAAAGTTTCAACCTTTTTAGAGTTCATTTGTAGTGTTTTTCAATTTCAGGGTCATTTAGCTTAAAACAAATCAGTAAATGCATGAAAAATAGCAAATGATGTCAGAAAGGGTTGAAAGTTGATGACGTGGCTTTGAATGGTGCATACTGAACGCAAAAAAAGTTTGGAGATGCAATAAGTTTAAAAAAATGAAGTGTCGGCCTTTGTAACAGATGAGTTTTCGTCCGAAACCCTGATACTTCGAAAGAGATTGTGCAATTTGTACACGAAGTTCATCCAGTTTTTGCCGTAGACCTCTCTACTTTTTTGCACATGCTATGTGGGTGAAATGATGATACCATGAAAAGTTTCAACCTTTTCAGAGTTCATTTGTAGTGTTTTTCAATTTCAGGGTCATTTAGCTTAAAACAAATCAGTAAATGTATGAAAAATAGCAAATGATGTCAGAAAGGGTTGAAAGTTGATGACGTGGCTTTGAATGGTGCATACTGAACGCAAAAAAGTTTGGAGTTGTAATAAGTTAAAAAAAATGAAGTGCCGGCCTTTGTAACATATGAGTTTTCGTCCGAAACCCTGATACTTCGAAAGAGATTGTGCAGTTTGTACACGAAGTTCATCCAGTTTTTGCCGTAGACCTCTCTACTTTTTTGCACATGCTATGTGGGTGAAATGATGATACCATGAAAAGTTTCAACCTTTTCAGAGTTCATTTGTAGTGTTTTTCAATTTCAGGGTCATTTAGCTTAAAACAAATCAGTAAATGTATGAAAAATAGCAAATGATGTCAGAAAGGGTTGAAAGTTGATGACCTGGCTTTGAATGGTGCATACTGAACGCAAAAAAGTTTGGAGTTGTAATAAGTTTAAAAAAATGAAGTGCCGGCCTTTGTAACAGATGAGTTTTCGTCCGAAACGCTGATACTTCGAAAGAGATTGTGCAGTTTGTACACGAAGTTCATCCTGTTTTGCCGTAAACCTCTCTACTTTTTTGCGCATGCTATGTGGGTGAAACAATGATACCATGACAAGTTTCAACCTTTTCAGAGTTCATTTGTGGTGCTTTTCAATTTCAGGGTCATTTAGCTCAAAACAAATCAGTAAATGCATGAAAAATAGCAAATGATGTCAGAAAGGGTTGAAAGTTGATGACGTGGCTTTGAATGGTGCATATTGAATGCAAAAAAGTCTGGAGTTGTAATAAATTTAAAAAAATGAAGTGCCGGCCTTTGTACCAGATGAGTTTTCGTCCGAACCCTGATACTTCAAAAGAGATTGTTCAGTTTGTACACGAAGGGCATCCAGTTTTTGCCGTAACCCTCTCTACTTTTTTGCATATGCTATGTGGGTGAAATGATGATACCATGACAAGTTTCAACCTTTTCAGAGTTCATTTTTGGTGCTTTTCAATTTCAGGGTCATTTAGCTCAAAACAAATCAGTAAATGCATGAAAAATAGCAAATGATGTCAGAAAGGGTGGAAAGTCGATGACGTGGCTTTGAATGGTGCATACTGACCGCAAAAAAGTCTGGAAAAATGAAGTGCCGGCCTTTGTAACAGATGAGTTTTCGTCCGAACCCTGATACTTCGAAAGAGATTGTGCAGTTTGTACACGAAGTGCGTCCAGTTTTTGCCGTAACCCTCTCTACTTTTTTGCATATGCTATGTGGGTGAAATAATGATACCATGACAAGTTTCAACCTTTTCAGAGTTCATTTGTAGTGCTTTTCAATTTCAGGGTCATTTAGCTCAAAACAAATCAGTAAATGCATGAAAAATAGCAAATGATGTCAGAAAGGGTTGAAAGTTGATGACGTGGCTTTGAATGGTGCATACCAACCGCAAAAAAGTCTAGAAAAATGAAGTGCCGGCCTTTTGTGACAGATGAGTTTTCGTCCGAACCCTGATACTTCGAAAGAGATTGTCCAGTTTGTACATGAGGTGCGTCCAGTTTTTGTCGTAACCCTCTCTACTTTTTTGCATATGCTATGTGGGTGAAATGATGATACAATGACAAGTTTCAACCTTTTCAGAGTTCATTTGTAGTGCTTTTCAATTTTAGGGTCATTTAGCTCAAAACAAATCAGTAAATGCATGAAAAATAACAAATGATGTCACAAAGGGTTGAAAGGTTATGACATGGCTTTCAATGGTGCATACTGAACGCAAAAAAGTTTGGAGTTGTAATAAGTTTAAAAAAATGAAGTGCCGGCCTTTGTAACAGATGAGTTTTTGTCCGAAACCCTGATACTTCGAAAGAGATTGTGCAGTTTGTACACGAAGTTCATCGTGTTTTGCCGTAAACCTCTCTACTTTTTTGCGCATGCTATGTGGGTGAAACAATGATAGCATGACAAGTTTCAACCTTTTCAGAGTTCATTTGTGGTGCTTTTCAATTTCAGGGTCATTTAGCTCAAAACAAATCAGTAAATGCATGAAAAATAGCAAATGATGTCAGAAAGGGTTGAAAGTTGATGACGTGGCTTTGAATGGTGCATACTGAATGCAAAAAAGTCTGGAGTTGTAATAAATTTAAAAATATGAAGTACCGGCCTTTGTAACAGATGAGTTTTCATCCGAACCATGATACGTCGAAAGAGATTGTTCAGTTTGTACACGAAGTGCATCCAGTTTTTGCCGTAACCCTCTCTACTTTTTTGCATATGCTATGTGGGTGAAATGATGATACCATGACAAGTTTCAACCTTTTCAGAGTTCATTTGTGGTGCTTTTCAATTTCAGGGTCATTTAGCTCAAAACAAATCAGTAAATGCATGAAAAATAGCAAATGATGTCAGAAAGGGTGGAAAGTCGATGACGTGGCTTTGAATGGTGCATACTGACCGCAAAAAAGTCTGGAAAAATGAAGTGCCGGCCTTTGTAACAGATGAGTTTTCGTCCGAACCCTGATACTTCGAAAGAGATTGTGCAGTTTGTACACGAAGTGCGTCCAGTTTTTGCCGTAACCCTCTCTACTTTTTTGCATATGCTATGTGGGTGAAATAATGATACCATGACAAGTTTCAACCTTTTCAGAGTTCATTTGTAGTGCTTTTCAATTTCAGGGTCATTTAGCTCAAAACAAATCAGTAAATGCATGAAAAATAGCAAATGATGTCAGAAAGGGTTGAAAGTTGATGACGTGGCTTTGAATGGTGCATACCAACCGCAAAAAAGTCTAGAAAAATGAAGTGCCGGCCTTTTGTGACAGATGAGTTTTCGTCCGAACCCTGATACTTCGAAAGAGATTGTCCGGTTTGTACATGAGGTGCGTCCAGTTTTTTTCGTAACCCTCTCTACTTTTTTGCATATGCTATGTGGGTGAAATGATGATACAATGACAAGTTTCAACCTTTTCAAAGTTCATTTGTAGTGCTTTTCAATTTCATGGTCATTTAGCTCAAAACAAATCAGTAAATGCATGAAAAATAACAAATGATGTCACAAACGGTTGAAAGGTTATGACATGGCTTTCAATGGTGCATACGGAACGCAAAAAAGTCTGGAGCTGTAATAAGTTTAAAAAAATGAAGTGTCGGCCTTTGTAACAGAGGAGTTTTCATCCGAAACCCTGATACTTCGAAAGAGATTGTGCAGTTTCTACACGAAGTTCATCCTGTTTTGCCGTAAACCTCTCTACTTTTTTTCGCATGCTATGTGGGTGAAACAATGACAGCATGACAAGTTTCAACCTTTTCAGAGTTCATTTGTGGTGCTTTTCAATTTCAGGGTCATTTAGCTCAAAACAAATCAGTAAATGCATGAAAAATAGCAAATGATGTCAGAAAGGGTTGAAAGTTGATGACGTGGCTTTGAATGGTGCATACTGAATGCAAAAAAGTCTGGAGTTGTAATAAATTTAAAAATATGAAGTGCCGGCCTTTGTAACAGATGAGTTTTCGTCCGAACCCTGATACTTCGAAAGAGATTGTTCAGTTTGTACACGAAGTGCATCCAGTTTTTGCCGTAACCCTCTCTACTTTTTTGCATATGCTATGTGGGTGAAATGATGATACCATGACAAGTTTCAACCTTTTCAGAGTTCATTTGTGGTGCTTTTCAATTTCAGGGTCATTTAGCTCAAAACAAATCAGTAAATGCATGAAAAATAGCAAATGATGTCAGAAAGGGTGGAAAGTCGATGACGTGGCTTTGAATGGTGCATACTGACCGCAAAAAAGTCTGGAAAAATGAAGTGCCGGCCTTTGTAACAGATGAGTTTTCGTCCGAACCCTGATACTTCGAAAGAGATTGTGCAGTTTGTACACGAAGTGCGTCCAGTTTTTGCCGTAACCCTCTCTACTTTTTTGCATATGCTATGTGGGTGAAATAATGATACCATGACAAGTTTCAACCTTTTCAGAGTTCATTTGTAGTGCTTTTCAATTTCAGGGTCATTTAGCTCAAAACAAATCAGTAAATGCATGAAAAATAGCAAATGATGTCAGAAAGGGTTGAAAGTTGATGACGTGGCTTTGAATGGTGCATACCAACCGCAAAAAAGTCTAGAAAAATGAAGTGCCGGCCTTTTGTGACAGATGAGTTTTCGTCCGAACCCCGATACTTCGAAAGAGATTGTCCGGTTTGTACATGAGGTGCGTCCAGTTTTTGTCGTAACCCTCTCTACTTTTTTGCATATGCTATGTGGGTGAAATGATGATACAATGACAAGTTTCAACCTTTTCAGAGTTCATTTGTAGTGCTTTTCAATTTTAGGGTCATTTAGCTCAAAACAAATCAGTAAATGCATGAAAAATAACAAATGATGTCACAAAGGGTTGAAAGGTTATGACATGGCTTTCAATGGTGCATACGGAACGCAAAAAAGTCTAGAGCTGTAATAAGTTTAAAAAAATGAAGTGGCGGCCTTTGTAATAGATGAGTTTTCATCCGAAACCCTGATACTTCGAAAGAGATTGTCCAGTTTGTACACGAAGTGCATCGAGTTTTTGCCGTAAACCTCTCTACTTTTTTGCACATGCTATGTGGGTGAAATGATGATACCATGAAAAGTTTCAACCTTTTTAGAGTTCATTTGTAGTGTTTTTCAATTTCAGGGTCATTTAGCTTAAAACAAATCAGTAAACGCATGAAAAATAGCAAATGATGTCAGAAAGGGTTGAAAGTTGATGACGTGGCTTTGAATGGTGCATACTGAACGCAAAAAAAGTTTGGAGATGCAATAAGTTTAAAAAAATGAAGTGTCGGCCTTTGTAACAGATGAGTTTTCGTCCGAAACCCTGATACTTCGAAAGAGATTGTGCAGTTTGTACACGAAGTTCATCCAGTTTTTGCCGTAGACCTCTCTACTTTTTTGCACATGCTATGTGGGTGAAATGATGATACCATGAAAAGTTTCAACCTTTTCAGAGTTCATTTGTAGTGTTTTTCAATTTCAGGGTCAGTCAGCTTAAAACAAATCAGTAAATGTTTGAAAAATAGCAAATGATGTCAGAAAGGGTTGAAAGTTGATGACGTGGCTTTGAATGGTGCATACTGAACGCAAAAAAGTCTGGAAAAATGAAGTGCCGGCCTTTGTAACAGATGAGTTTTCGTCCGAACCCTGATACTTCGAAAGAGATTGTGCAGTTTGTACACGAAGTGCGTCCAGTTTTTGCCGTAACCCTCTCTACTTTTTTGCATATGCTATGTGGGTGAAATAATGATACCATGACAAGTTTCAACCTTTTCAGAGTTCATTTGTAGTGCTTTTCAATTTCAGGGTCATTTAGCTCAAAACAAATCAGTAAATGCATGAAAAATAGCAAATGATGTCAGAAAGGGTTGAAAGTTGATGACGTGGCTTTGAATGGTGCATACCAACCGCAAAAAAGTCTAGAAAAATGAAGTGCCGGCCTTTTGTGACAGATGAGTTTTCGTCCGAACCCTGATACTTCGAAAGAGATTGTCCGGTTTGTACATGAGGTGCGTCCAGTTTTTGTCGTAACCCTCTCTACTTTTTTGCATATGCTATGTGGGTGAAATGATGATACAATGACAAGTTTCAACCTTTTCAGAGTTCATTTGTAGTGCTTTTCAATTTTAGGGTCATTTAGCTCAAAACAAATCAGTAAATGCATGAAAAATAACAAATGATGTCACAAAGGGTTGAAAGGTTATGACATGGCTTTCAATGGTGCATACGGAACGCAAAAAAGTCTAGAGCTGTAATAAGTTTAAAAAAATGAAGTGGCGGCCTTTGTAATAGATGAGTTTTCATCCGAAACCCTGATACTTCGAAAGAGATTGTCCAGTTTGTACACGAAGTGCATCGAGTTTTTGCCGTAAACCTCTCTACTTTTTTGCACATGCTATGTGGGTGAAATGATGATACCATGAAAAGTTTCAACCTTTTTAGAGTTCATTTGTAGTGTTTTTCAATTTCAGGGTCATTTAGCTTAAAACAAATCAGTAAACGCATGAAAAATAGCAAATGATGTCAGAAAGGGTTGAAAGTTGATGACGTGGCTTTGAATGGTGCATACTGAACGCAAAAAAAGTTTGGAGATGCAATAAGTTTAAAAAAATGAAGTGTCGGCCTTTGTAACAGATGAGTTTTCGTCCGAAACCCTGATACTTCGAAAGAGATTGTGCAGTTTGTACACGAAGTTCATCCAGTTTTTGCCGTAGACCTCTCTACTTTTTTGCACATGCTATGTGGGTGAAATGATGATACCATGAAAAGTTTCAACCTTTTCAGAGTTCATTTGTAGTGTTTTTCAATTTCAGGGTCAGTCAGCTTAAAACAAATCAGTAAATGTTTGAAAAATAGCAAATGATGTCAGAAAGGGTTGAAAGTTGATGACGTGGCTTTGAATGGTGCATACTGAACGCAAAAAAGTCTGGAAAAATGAAGTGCCGGCCTTTGTAACAGATGAGTTTTCGTCCGAACCCTGATACTTCGAAAGAGATTGTCCAGTTTGTACACGAAGTGCATCGAGTTTTTGCCGTAAACCTCTCTACTTTTTTGCACATGCTATGTGGGTGAAATGATGATACCATGAAAAGTTTCAACCTTTTTAGAGTTCATTTGTAGTGTTTTTCAATTTCAGGGTCATTTAGCTTAAAACAAATCAGTAAATGCATGAAAAATAGCAAATGATGTCAGAAAGGGTTGAAAGTTGATGACGTGGCTTTGAATGGTGCATACTGAATGCAAAAAAAGTTTGGAGATGCAATAAGTTTAAAAAAATGAAGTGTCGGCCTTTGTAACAGATGAGTTTTCGTCCGAAACCCTGATACTTCGAAAGAGATTGTGCAGTTTGTACACGGAGTTCATCCAGTTTTTGCCGTAGACCTCTCTACTTTTTTGCACATGCTATGTGGGTGAAATGATGATACCATGAAAAGTTTCAACCTTTTCAGAGTTCATTTGTAGTGTTTTTCAATTTCAGGGTCAGTCAGCTTAAAACAAATCAGTAAATGTTTGAAAAATAGCAAATGATGTCAGAAAGGGTTGAAAGTTGATGACGTGGCTTTGAATGGTGCATACTGAACGCAAAAAAGTTTGGAGTTGTAATAAGTTTAAAAAAATGAAGTGCCGGCCTTTGTAACAGATGAGTTTTCGTCCGAAACCCTGATACTTCGAAAGAGATTGTGCAGTTTGTACACGAAGTTCATCCAGTTTTTGCCGTAGACCTCTCTACTTTTTTGCACATGCTATGTGGGTGAAATGATGATACCATGAAAAGTTTCAACCATTTCAGAGTTCATTTGTAGTGTTTTTCAATTTCAGGGTCATTTAGCTTAAAACAAATCAGTAAATGTATGAAAAATAGCAAATGATGTCAGAAAGGGTTGAAAGTTGATGACGTGGCTTCTAATGGTGCATACTGAACGCAAAAAAGTTTGGAGTTGTAATAAGTTTAAAAAAATGAAGTGCCGGCCTTTGTAACAGATGAGTTTTCGTCCGAAACCCTGATACTTCGAAAGAGATTGTGCAGTTTGTACAAGAAGTTCATCCTGTTTTGCCGTAAAACTCTCTACTTTTTTGCGCATCCTATGTGGGTGAAACAATGATACCATGACAAGTTTCAACCTTTTCAGAGTTCATTTGTGGTGCTTTTCAATTTCAGGGTCATTTAGCTCAAAACAAATCAGTAAATGCATGAAAAATAGCAAATGGTGTCAGAAAGGGTTGAAAGTTGATGACGTGGCTTTGAATGGTGCATACTGAATGCAAAAAAGTCTGGAGTTGTAATAAATTTAAAAAAATGAAGTGCCGGCCTTTGTAACAGATGAGTTTTCGTCCGAACCCTGATACTTCGAAAGAGATTGTTCAGTTTGTACACGAAGTGCATCCAGTTTTTGCCGTAACCCTCTCTACTTTTTTGCATATACTATGTGGGTGAAATGATGATACCATGACAAGTTTCAACCTTTTCAGAGTTCATTTGTGGTGCTTTTCAATTTCAGGGTTATTTAGCTCAGAACAAATCACTAAATGCATGAAAAATAGAAAATGATGTCAGAAAGGGTTGAAAGTTGATGACGTGGCTTTGAATGGTGCGTACTGACCGCAAAAAAGTCTGGAAAATTGAAGTTCCGGCCTTTGTAACAGATGAGTTTTCGTCCGAACCCTGATACTTCGAAAGAGATTGTGCAGTTTGTACACGAAGTGCGTCCAATTTTTGCCGTAACCATCTCTACTTTTTTGCATATGCTATGTGGGTGAAATGATGATACCATGACAAGTTTCAACCTTTTCAGAGTTCATTTGTAGTGCTTTTCAATTTCAGGGTCATTTAGCTCAAAACAAATCAGTAAATGCATGGAAAATAGCAAATGATGTCAGAAAGGATTGAAAGTTGATGACGTGGCTTTGAATGGTGCTTACTAACCGCAAAAAAGTCTAGAGAAATGAAGTGCCTGCCTTTGTAACAGATGAGTTTTCGTCCGAACCCTGATACTTCGAAAGAGATTGTCCAGTTTGTACACGAAGTGCGTCCAGTTTTTGTCGTAACCCTCTCTACTTTTTTGCATATGCTATGTGGGTGAAATGATGATACAATGACAAGTTTCAACCTTTTCAGAGTTCATTTGTAGTGCTTTTCAATTTCAGGGTCATTTAGCTCAAAACAAGTCAGTAAATGCATGAAAAATAACAAATGATGTCACAAAGGGTTGAAAGGTTATGACATGGCTTTCAATGGTGCATACGGAACACAAAAAAGTCTGGAGCTGTAATAAGTTTAAAAAAATGAAGTGCCGGCCTTTGTAATAGATGAGTTTTCATGTGAAACCCTGATACTTCGAAAGAGCTTGTCCAGTTTGTACACGAAGTGCATGGAGTTTTTGCCGTAAACCTCTCTACTTTTTTGCACATGTTATGTGGGTGAAATGATGATACCATGAAAAGTTTCAACCTTTTGAGAGTTCATTTGTAGTGTTTTTCAATTTCAGGGTCATTTAGCTTAAAACAAATCAGTAAATGCCTGTAAAATAGCAAATGATGTCAGAAAGGGTTGAAAGTTGATGACGTGGCTTTGAATGGTGCATACCAACCGCAAAAAAGTCTAGAAAAAATGAAGTGCCGGCCGTTGTAACAGATGAGTTTTCGTCCGAACCCTGATACTTCGAAAGAGATTGTCCAGTTTGTACACGAAGTGCGTCCAGTTTTTGTCGTAACCCTCTCTACTTTTTTGCATATGCTATGTGGGTGAAATGATGATACAATGACAAGTTTCAACCTTTTCAGAGTTCATTTGTAGTGCTTTTCAATTTCAGGGTCATTTAGCTCAAAACAAATCAGTAAATGCATGGAAAATAGCTAATGATGTCAGAAAGGATTGAAAGTTGATGACGTGGCTTTGAATGGTGCTTACTAACCGCAAAAAAGTCTAGAGAAATGAAGTGCCTGCCTTTGTAACAGATGAGTTTTCGTCCGAACCCTGATACTTCGAAAGAGATTGTCCAGTTTGTACACGAAGTGCGTCCAGTTTTTGTCGTAACCCTCTCTACTTTTTTGCATATGCTATGTGGGTGAAATGATGATACAATGACAAGTTTCAACCTTTTCAGAGTTCATTTGTAGTGCTTTTCAATTTCAGGGTCATTTAGCTCAAAACAAGTCAGTAAATGCATGAAAAATAACAAATGATGTCACAAAGGGTTGAAAGGTTATGACATGGCTTTCAATGGTGCATACGGAACACAAAAAAGTCTGGAGCTGTAATAAGTTTAAAAAATGAAGTGCCGGCCTTTGTAATAGATGAGTTTTCATCTGAAACCCTGATACTTCGAAAGAGCTTGTCCAGTTTGTACACGAAGTGCATGGAGTTTTTGCCGTAAACCTCTCTACTTTTTTGCACATGCTATGTGGGTGAAATGATGATACCATGAAAAGTTTCAACCTTTTGAGAGTTCATTTGTAGTGTTTTTCAATTTCAGGGTCATTTAGCTTAAAACAAATCAGTAAATGCCTGAAAAATAGCAAATGATGTCAGAAAGGGTTGAAAGTTGATGACGTGGCTTTGAATGGTGCATACTGACCGCAAAAAAGTCTGCAAAATTGAAGTGCCGGCCTTTGTAACAGATGAGTTTTCATCCGAACCCTGGTACTTCGAAAGAGATTGTGCAGTTTGTACACGAAGTGCGTCCTGTTTTTGCCGTAAACCTCTCTACTTTTTTGCACATGCTATGTGGGTGAAATGATGATACCATGAAAAGTTTCAACCTTTTGAGAGTTCATTTATAGTGCTTTTCAATTTCAGGGTCATCTAGCTTAAAACAAATCAGTAAATGCATGAAAAATAGCAAATGATGTCAGAAAGGGTTGAAAGTTGATGACGTGGCTTTGTATGGTGCATACTGACCGCAAAAAAGTCTGGAAAATTGAAGTGCCGGCCTTTGTAACAGATGAGTTTTCGTCCGAACCCTGATACTTCGAAAGAGATTGTGCAGTTTGTACATGAAGTGCGTCCAGTTTTTGCCGTAACCCTCTCTACTTTTTTGCACATGCTATGTGGGTCATTTAGCTCAAAACAAATCAGTAAATGCATGAAAAATAGCAAATGATGTCAGAAAGGGTTGAAAGTTGATGACGTGGCTTTGAATGGTGCATACTGAACGCAAAAAAAGTTTGGAGTTGTAATAAGTTAAAAAAATGAAGTGCCGGCCTTTGTAACAGATGAGTTTTCGTCCGAAACCCTGATACTTCGAAAGAGATTGTGCAGTTTGTACACGAAGTTCATCAAGTTTTTGCCGTAAACCTCTCTACTTTTTTGCGCATGCTATGTGGGTGAAATGATGATACCGTGACATGTTTCAACCTTTTCAGAGTTCATTTGTAGTGCTTTTCAATTTCAGGGTCATTTAGCTCAAAACAAATCAGTAAATGCATGAAAAATAGCAAATGATGTCAGAAAGGGTTGAACGTTGATGATGTGGCTTTGAATGGTTCATACTGAACGCAAAAAAGTCTGGAGTTGTAATAAATTTAAAAAAATGAAGTGTCGGCCTTTGTAACAGATGAGTTTTCGTCCGAACCCTGATACTTCGAAAGAGATTGTTCAGTTTGTACACGAAGTGCATCCAGTTTTTGCCGTAACCCTCTCTACTTTTTTGCATATGCTATGTGGGTGAAATGATGATACCATGACAAGTTTCAACCTTTTCAGAGTTCATTTGTGGTGCTTTTCAATTTCAGGGTTATTTAGCTCAAAACAAATCAGTAAATGCATGAAAAATAGAAAATGATGTCAGAAAGGGTTGAAAGTTGATGACGTGGCTTTGAATGGTGCATACTGACTGCAAAAAAGTCTGGAAAATTGAAGTTCCGGCCTTTGTAATAGATGAGTTTTCGTCTGAACCCTGATACTTCGAAAGAGATTGTGCAGTTTGTACACGAAGTGCGTCCAATTTTTGCCGTAACCCTCTCTACTTTTTTGCATATGCTATGTGGGTGAAATGATGATACCATGACAAGTTTCAACCTTTTCAAAGTTCATTTGTAGTGCTTTTCAATTTCAGGGTCATTTAGCTCAAAACAATTCAGTAAATGCATGAAAAATAGCAAATGATGTCAGAAAGGATTGAAAGTTGATGACGTGGCTTTGAATGGTGCCAACTAAGTGCAAAAAAGTCTAGAGAAATGAAGTGCCTGCCTTTGTAACAGATGAGTTTTCGTCCGAACCCTCATACTTCGAAAGAGATTGTCCAGTTTGTACACGAAGTGCGTCCAGTTTTTGTCGTAACCCTCTCTACTTTTTTGCATATGCTATGTGGGTGAAATGATGATACAATGACAAGTTTCAACCTTTTCAGAGTTCATTTGTAGTGCTTTTCAATTTCAGGGTCATTTAGCTCAAAACAAATCAGTAAATGCATGAAAAATAACAAATGATGTCACAAAGGGTTGAAAGGTTATGACATGGCTTTCAATGGTGCATACGGAACACAAAAAAGTCTGGGGCTGTAATAAGTTTAAAAAAATGAAGTGCCGGCCTTTGTAATAGATGAGCTTTCATCTGAAACCCTGATACTTCGAAAGGGATTGTCCAGTTTGTACACGAAGTGCATCGAGTTTTTGCCGTAACCCTCTCTACTTTTTTGCATATGCTATGTGGGTGAAATGATGATACCATGAAAAGGTTCAACCTTTTCAGAGTTCATTTGTAGTGCTTTTCAATTTCAGGGTCATTTAGCTCAAAACAAATCAGTAAAAGCATGAAAAATAGCAAATGGTGTCAGAAAGGGTTGAAAGTTGATGACGTGGCTTTGAATGGTGCATACCAACCGCAAAAAAGTCTAGAAAAATGAAGTGCCGGCCTTTGTAACAGATGAGTTTTTGTCCGAACCCTGATACTTCGAAAGAGATTGTCCAGTTTGTACACGAAGTGTGTCCAGTTTTTGTCGTAACCCTCTCTACTTTTTTGCATATGCTATGTGGGTGAAATGATGATACAATGAAAAGTGTCAACCTTTTCAGAGTTCATTTGTAGTGCTTTTCAATTTCAGGGTCATTTAGCTCAAAACAAATCAGTAAATGCATGAAAAATAACAAATGATGTCACAAAGGGTTGAAAGGTTATGACATGGCTTTCAATGGTGCATACGGAACGCAAAAAAGTCTGGAGCTGTAATAAGTTTAAAAAAATGAAGTGCCGGCCTTTGTAATAGATGAGTTTTTATCCGAAACCCAGATACTTCGAAAGAGATTGTCCAGTTTGTACATGAAGTGCATCGAGTTTTTGCCGTAAACCTCTCTACTTTTCTGCACATGCTATGTGGGTGAAATGATGATACCATGAAAAGTTTCAACCTTTTCAGAGTTCATTTGTAGTGTTTTTCAATTTCAGGGTCATTTAGCTTAAAACAAATCAGTAAATGCATGAAAAATAGCAAATGATGTCAGAAACGGTTGAAAGTTGATGACGTGGCTTTGAATGGTGCATACTGAACGCAAAAAAAGTTTGGAGATGCAATAAGTTTAAAAAAATGAAGTGCCGGCCTTTGTAACAGATGAGTTTTCGTCCGAAACCCTGATACTTCGAAAGAGATTGTGCAGTTTGTACACGAAGTTCATCCAGTTTTTTCCGTAGACATCTCTACTTTTTTGCACATGCTATGTGGGTGAAATGATGATACCATGAAAAGTTTCAACCTTTTCAGAGTTCATTTGTAGTGTTTTTCAATTTCAGGGTCATTTAGCTTAAAACAAATCAGTAAATGCATGAAAAATAGCAAATGATGTCAGAAAGGGTTGAAATTCGATGACGTGGCTTTGAATGGTTCATACTGAACGCGAAAAAGTCTGGAGTTGTAATAAATTTAAAAAAATGAAGTGTCGGCCTTTGTAACAGATGAGTTTTCGTCCGAACCCTGATACTTCGAAAGAGATTGTTCATTTTGTACACGAAGTGCATCCAGTTTTTGCCGTAACACTCTCTACTTTTTTGCATATGCTATGTGGGTGAAATGATGATACCATGACAAGTTTCAACCTTTTCAGAGTTCATTTGTGGTGCTTTTCAATTTCAGGGTCATTTAGCACAAAACAAATCAGTAAATGCATGAAAAATAGCTAATGATGTCAGAAAGGGTTCAAAGTTGATGACGTGGCTTTGAATGGTGCATACTGACCGCAAAATAGTCTGGAAAATTGAAGTGCCGGCCTTTGTAACAGATGAGTTTTCGTCCGAACCCTGATACTTCGAAAGAGATTGTGCAGTTTGTACACGAAGTGCGTCCAGTTTTTGCTGTAACCCTCTCTACTTTTTTGCATATGCTATGTGGGTGAAATGATGATACCATGACAAGTTTCAACCTTTTCAGAGTTCATTTGTAGTGCTTTTCAATTTCAGGGTCATTTAGCTCAAAACAAATCAGTAAATGCATGAAAAATAGCAAATGATGTCAGAAAGGGTTGAAAGTTGATGACGTGGCTTTGAATGGTGCATACCAACCGCAAAAAATTCTAGAAAATGAAGTCCCGGCCTTTGTAACAGATGAGTTTTCGTCCGAACCCTGATACTTCGAAAGAGATTGTCCAGTTTGTACACGAAGTGCGTCCAGTTTTTGTCGTAACCCTCTCTACTTTTTTGCATATGCTATGTGGGTGAAATGATGATACAATGACAAGTTTCAACCTTTTCAGAGTTCATTTGTAGTGCTTTTCAGATTCAGGGTCATTTAGCTGAAAACAAATCAGTAAATGCATGAAAAATAACAAATGATGTCACAAAGGGTTGAAAGGTTATGACATGGCTTTCAATGGTGCATACAGAACGCAAAAAAGTCTGGAGCTGTAATAAGTTTAAAAAAATGAAGTGCCGGCCTTTGTAATAGAGGAGTTTTCATCCGAAACCCTGATACTTCGAAAGAGATTGTCCAGTTTGTACACGAAGTGCATCGAGTTTTTGCCGTAAACCTCTCTACTTTTTTGCACATGCTATGTGGGTGAAATGATGATACCATGAAAAGTTTCAACCTTTTCAGAGTTCATTTCTAGTGTTTTTCAATTTCAGGGTCATTTAGCTTAAAACAAATCATTAAATGCATGAAAAATAGCAAATGATGTCAGAAACGGATGAAAGTTGATGACGTGGCTTTGAATGGTGCATACTGAACGCAAAAAAAGTTTGGAGATGCAATAAGTTTAAAAAAATGAAGTGCCGGCCTTTGTAACAGATGAGTTTTCGTCCGAAACCCTGATACTTCGAAAGAGATTGTGCAGTTTGTACACGAAGTTCATCAAGTTTTTGCCGTAAACCTCTCTACTTTTTTGCGCATGCTATGTGGGTGAAATGATGATACCATGACATGTTTCAACCTTTTCAGAGTTCATTTGTAGTGCTTTTCAATTTCAGGGTCATTTAGCTCAAAACAAATCAGTAAATGCATGAAAAATAGCAAATGATGTCAGAAAGGGTTGAAAGTTGATGACGTGGCTTTGAATGGTGTATACTGAACGCAAAAAAAGTTTGGAGTTGTAATAAGTTTAAAAAAATGAAGTGCCGGCCTTTGTAACAGATGAGTTTTCGTCCGAAACCCTGATACTTCGAAAGAGATTGTCCAGTTTGTACACGAAGTTCATCAAGTTTTTGCCGTAAACCTCTCTACTTTTTTGCGCATGCTATGTGGGTGAAATGAGGATACCATGAAAAGTTTCAACCTTTTCAGAGTTCATTTGTAGTGCTTTTCAATTTCAGGGTCATTTAGCTCAAAACAAATCATTAAATGCATGAAAAATAGCAAATGATGTCAGAAACGGTTGAAAGTTGATGACGTGGCTTTGAATGGTGCATACTGAACGCAAAAAGTCTGGAGTTGTAATAAATTTAAAAAAATGAAGTGCCGGCCTTTGTAACAGATGAGTTTTCGTCCGAACCCTGATACTTCGAAAGAGATTGTTCAGTTTGTACACGAAGTGCATCCAGTTTTTGTCGTAACCCTCTCTACTTTTTTGCATATGCTATGTGGGTGAAATGATGATGCCATGACAAGTTTCAACCTTTTCAGAGTTCATTTGTGGTGCTTTTCAATTTCAGGGTCATTTAGCTCAAAACAAATCAGTAAATGCATGAAAAATAGCAAATGATGTCAGAAAGGGTTGAAAGTTGATGACGTGGCTTTGGATGGTGCATACTTACAGCAAAAAGTCTGGAAAATTGAAGTACCGGCCTTTGTAACAGATGAGTTTTCGTCCGAACCCTGATACTTCGAAAGAGATTGTGCAGTTTGTACACGAAGTGCATCCAGTTTTTGCCGTAACCCTCTCTACTTTTTTGCATATGCTATTTGGGTGAAATGATGATACCATGACAAGTTTCAACCTTTTCAGAGTTCATTTGTAGTGCTTTTCAATTTCAGGGTCATTTAGCTCAAAACAAATTAGTAAATGCATGAAAAATAGCAAATGATGTCAGAAAGGGTTGAATGTTGATGACGTGGCTTTGAATGGTGCATACCAACCGCAAAAAAGTCTAGAAAAATGAAGTGCCGGCCTTTGTAACAGATGAGTTTTCGTCCGAACCCTGATACTTCGAAAGAGATTGTCCAGTTTGTACACGAAGTGCGTCCAGTTTTTGTCGTAACCCTCTCTACTTTTTTGCATATGCTATGTGGGTGAAATGATGATACAATGACAAGTTTCAACCTTTTCAAAGTTCATTTGTAGTGCTTTTCAATTTCATGGTCATTTAGCTCAAAACAAATCAGTAAATGCATGAAAAATAACAAATGATGTCACAAACGGTTGAAAGGTTATGACATGGCTTTCAATGGTGCATACGGAATGCAAAAAAGTCTGGAGCTGTAATAAGTTTAAAAAAATGAAGTGCCGGCCTTTGTAATAGAGGAGTTTTCATCCGAAACCCTGATACTTCGAAAGAGATTGTCCAGTTTGTACACGAGGTGCATCGAGTTTTTGCCGTAAACCTCTCTACATTTTTGCACATGCTATGTGGGTGAAATGATGATACCATGAAAAGTTTCAACCTTTTCAGAGTTCATTTGTAGTCTTTTTCAATTTCAGGGTCATTTAGCTTAAAACAAATCAGTAAATGCATGAAAAATAGCAAATGATGTCAGAAACGGTTGAAAGTTGATGACGTGGCTTTGAATGGTGCAAACTGAACGCGAAAAAAGTTTGGAGATGCAATAAGTTTAAAAAAATTAAGTGCCGGCCTTTGTAACAGACGAGTTTTCGTCCGAAACCCTGATACTTCGAAAGAGATTGTGCAGTTTGTAGACGAAGTTCATCCAGTTTTTGCCGTAGACCTCTCTACTTTTTCCACATGCTATGTGGGTGAAATGATGATACCATGGAAAGTTTCAACCTTTTCAGAGTTCAATTGTAGTGTTTTTCAATTTCAGGGTCATTTAGCTTAAAACAAATCAGTAAATGCATGAAAAATTGCAAATGATGTCAGAAAGGGTTGAAAGTTGATGACGTCGCTTTGAATGGTGCATACTGAACGCAAAAAAAGTTTGGAGTTGTAATAAGTTTAAAAAAATGAAGTGCCGGCCTTTGTAACAAATGAGTTTTCGTCCGAAACCCTGATACTTCGAAAGAGATTGTGCAGTTTGTACACGAAGTTCATCCAGTTTTTGCCGTAGACCTCTCTACTTTTTTGCACATGCTATGTGGGTGAAATGATGATACCATGACAAGTTTCAACCTTTTAAGAGTTCATTTGTAGTGCTTTTCAATTCAGGGTCATTTAGCTCAAAACAAATCAGTAAATGCATGAAAAATAGCAAATGATGTGAGAAAGGGTTGAAATTTGATGACGTGGCTTTGAATGGTGCATACCAAACGCAGAAAAGTCTAGAAAAATGAAGTGCCGGCCTTTGTAACAGATGAGTTTTCGTCCGAACCCTGATACTTCGAAAGAGATTGTCCAGTTTGTACACGAAGTGCGTCCAGTTTTTGTCGTAACCCTCTCTACTTTTTTGCATATGCTATGTGGGTGAAATGATGATACAATGACAAGTTTCAACCTTTTCAGAGTTCATTTGTAGTGCTTTTCAATTTCAGGGTCATTTAGCTCAAAACAAATCAGTAAATGCATGAAAAATAACAAATGATGTCACAAAGGGTTGAAAGGTTATGACATGGCTTTCAATGGTGCATACGGAACGCAAAAAAGTCTGGAGCTGTAATAAGTTTAAAAAAATGAAGTGCCGGCCTTTGTAATAGAGGAGTTTTCATCCGAAACCCTGATACTTCGAAAGAGATTGTCCAGTTTGTACACGAAGTGCATCGAGTTTTTGCCGTAAACCTCTCTACTTTTTTGCACATGCTATGTGGGTGAAATGATGATACAATGAAAAGTTTCAACCTTTTCAGAGTTCATTTGTAGTGTTTTTCAATTTCAGGGTCATTTAGCTTAAAACAAATCAGTAAATGCATGAAAAATAGCAAATGATGTCAGAAACGGTTGAAACTTGATGACGTGGCTTTGAATGGTGCATACTGAACGCAAAAAAAGTTTGAAGATGCAATAAGTTTAAAAAAATGAAGTGCCGGCCTTTGTAACAGATGAGTTTTCGTCCGAAACCCTGATACTTCGAAAGAGATTGTGCAGTTTGTACACGAAGTTCATCCAGTTTTTGCTGTAGACCTCTCTACTTTTTTGCACATGCTATGTGGGTGAAATGATGATACCATGAAAAGTTTCAACCTTTTCAGAGTTCATTTGTAGTGTTCTTCAATTTCAGGGTCATTTAGCTTAAAACAAATCAGTAAATGCATGAAACATAGCAAACGATGTCAGAAAGGGTTGAAAGTTGATGACGTGGCTTTGAATGGTGCATACCGAACGCAAAAAAAGTTTGAAGATGCAATAAGTTTAAAAAAATGAAGTGCCGGCCTTTGTAACAGATGAGTTTTCGTCCGAAACCCTGATACTTCGAAAGAGATTGTGCAGTTTGTACACGAAGTTCATCCAGTTTTTGCTGTAGACCTCTCTACTTTTTTGCACATGCTATGTGGGTGAAATGATGATACCATGAAAAGTTTCAACCTTTTCAGAGTTCATTTGTAGTGTTCTTCAATTTCAGGGTCATTTAGCTTAAAACAAATCAGTAAATGCATGAAAAATAGCAAATGATGTCAGAAAGGGTTGAAAGTTGATGACGTGGCTTTGAATGGTGCATACCAACCGCAAAAAATTCTAGAAAATGAAGTGCCGGCCTTTGTAACAGATGAGTTTTTGTCCGAACCCTGATACTTCGAAAGAGATTGTCCAGTTTGTACACGAAGTGCGTCCAGTTTTTGTCGTAACCCTCTCTACTTTTTTGCATATGCTATGTGGGTGAAATGATGATACAATGACAAGTTTCAACCTTTTCAGAGTTCATTTGTAGTGCTTTTCAGATTCAGGGTCATTTAGCTCAAAACAAATGTTTAAATGCATGAAAAATAACAAATGATGTCACAAAGGGTTGAAAGGTTATGACATGGCTTTCAATGGTGCATACGGAACGCAAAAAAGTCTGGAGCTGTAATAAGTTTAAAAAAATGAAGTGCCGACCTTTGTAATGATGATACCATGAAAAGTTTCAACCTTTTCAGAGTTCATTTGTAGTGTTTTTCAATTTCAGGGTCATTTAGCTTAAAACAAATCAGTAAATGCATGAAAAATAGCAAATGATGTCAGAAACGGTTGAAAGTTGATGACGTGGCTTTGAATGGTGCATACTGAACGCAAAAAAAGTTTGAAGATGCAATAAGTTTAAAAAAATGAAGTGCCGGCCTTTGTAGCAGATGAGTTTTCGTCCGAAACCCTGATACTTCGAAAGAGATTGTGCAGTTTGTACACGAAGTTCATCCAGTTTTTGCTGTAGACCTCTCTACTTTTTTGCACATGCTATGTGGGTGAAATGATGATACCATGAAAAGTTTCAACCTTTTCAGAGTTCATTTGTAGTGTTCTTCAATTTCAGGGTCATTTAGCTTAAAACAAATCAGTAAATGCATGAAACATAGCAAATGATGTCAGAAAGGGTTGAAAGTTGATGACGTGGCTTTGAATGGTGCATACCGAACGCAAAAAAAGTTTGAAGATGCAATAAGTTTAAAAAAATGAAGTGCCGGCCTTTGTAACAGATGAGTTTTCGTCCGAAACCCTGATACTTCGAAAGAGATTGTGCAGTTTGTACACGAAGTTCATCCAGTTTTTGCTGTAGACCTCTCTACTTTTTTGCGCATGCTATGTGGGTGAAATAATGATACCATGACAAGTTTCAACCTTTTTAGAGTTCATTTGTAGTGCTTTTCAATTTCAGGGTCATTTAGCTCAAAACAAATCAGTAAATGCATGAAAAATAGCAAATGATGTCAGAAAGGGTTGAAAGCTGATGACGTGGCCTTGAATGGTGCATACTGAACGCAAAAAGTCTGGAGTTGTAATAAATTTAAAAAAATGAAGTGCCGGCCTTTGTAACAGACGAGTTTTCGTCCGAAACCCTCATACTTCGAAAGAGATTGTGCAGTTTGTACATGAAGTTCATCCTGTTTTTGCCGTAAAACTTTCTACTTTTTTGCGCATGCTATGTGGGTGAAATAATGATACCATGACAACTTTCAACCTTTTTAGAGTTCATTTGTAGTGCTTTTCAATTTCAGGGTCATTTAGCTCAAAACAAATCAGTCAATGCATGAAAAATAACAAATGATGTCAGAAAGGGTTGAAAGTTGATGACGTGGCTTTGAATGGTGCATACTGAACGCAAAAAGTCTGGAGTTGTAATAAATTTAAGAAAATGAAGTGTCGGCCTTTGTAACAGATGAGTTTTCGTCCGAACCCTGATACTTCGAAAGAGATTGTTCAGTTTGTACACGAAGTGCATCCAGTTTTTGTCGTAACCCTCTCTACTTTTTGCATATGCTATGTGGGTGAAATGATGATACCATGACAAGTTTCATCCTTTTCAGAGTTCATTTGTGGTGCTTTTCAATTTCAGGGTCATTTAGCTCAAAACAAATCAGTATATGCATGAAAAATAGCAGATGATGTCAGAAAGGGTTGAAAGTTGATGACGTGGCTTTGGATGGTGCATACTTACAGCAAAAAGTCTGGAAAATTGAAGTACCGGCCTTTGTAACAGATGAGTTTTCGTACGAACCCTGATATTTCGAAAGAGATTGTGCAGTTTGTACACGAAGTGCATCCAGTTTTTGCCGTAACCCTCTCTACTTTTTTGCATATGCTATTTGGGTGAAATGATGATACCATGACAAGTTTCAACCTTTTCAGAGTTCATTTGTAGTGCTTTTCAATTTCAGGGTCATTTAGCTCAAAACAAATCAGTAAATGCATGAAAAATAGCAAATGATGTCAGAAAGGGTTGAATGTTGATGAAGTGTCTTTGAATGGTGCATACCAACCGCAAAAAAGTCTAGAAAAATGAAGTGCCGGCCTTTGTAACAGATGAGTTTTCGTCCGAACCCTGATACTTCGAAAGAGATTATCCAGTTTGTACATGAAGTGCGTCCAGTTTTTGTCGTAACCCTCTCTACTTTTTTGCATATGCTATGTGGGTGAAATGATGATACAATGACAAGTTTCAACCTTTTCAAAGTTCATTTGCAGTGCTTTTCAATTTCAGGGTCATTTAGCTCAAAACAAATGAGTAAATGCATGAAAAATAACAAATGATGTCACAAAGGGTTGAAAGGTTATGACATGGCTTTCAATGGTGCATACGGAACGCAAAAAAGTCTGGAGCTGTAATAAGTTTAAAAAAATGAAGTGCCGGCCTTTGTAATAGAGGAGTTTTCATCCGAAACCCTGATACTTCGAAAGAGATTGTCCAGTTTGTACACGAAGTGCATCGAGTTTTTGCCGTAAACCTCTCTACATTTTTGCACATGCTATGTGGGTGAAATGATGATACCATGAAAAGTTTCAACCTTTTCAGAGTTCATTTGTAGTCTTTTTCAATTTCAGGGTCATTTAGCTTAAAACAAATCAGTAAATGCATGAAAAATAGCAAATGATGTCAGAAACGGTTGAAAGTTGATGGCGTGGCTTTGAATGGTGCATACTGAACGCGAAAAAAGTTTGGAGATGCAATAAGTTTAAAAAAATGAAGTGCCGGCCTTTGTAACAGATGAGTTTTCGTCCGAAACCCTGATTCTTCGAAAGAGATTGTGCAGTTTGTAGACGAAGTTCATCCAGTTTTTGCCGTAGACCTCTCTACTTTTTTGCACATGCTATGTGGGTGAAATGATGATACCATGAAAAGTTTCAACCTTTTCAGAGTTCAATTGTAGTGTTTTTCAATTTCAGGGTCATTTAGCTTAAAACAAATCAGTAAATGCATGAAAAATAGCAAATGATGTCAGAATGGGTTGAAAGTTGATGACGTGGCTTTGAATGGTGCATACTGAACGCAAAAAAAGGTTTGGAGTTGTAATAAGTTTAAAAAAATGAAGTGCCGGCCTTTGTAACAAATGAGTTTTCGTCCGAAACCCCGATACTTCGAAAGAGATTGTGCAGTTTGTACACGAAGTTCATCCAGTTTTTGCCGTAGACCTCTCTACTTTTTTGCACATGCTATGTGGGTGAAATGATGATACCATGACAAGTTTCAACCTTTTCAGAGTTCATTTGTAGTGCTTTTCAATTGAGGGTCATTTAGCTCAAAACAAATCAGTAAATGCATGAAAAATAGCAAATGATGTCAGAAAGGGTTGAAATTTGATGACGTGGCTTTGAATGGTGCATACCAACCGCAGAAAAGTCTAGAAAAATGAAGTGCCGGCCTTTGTAACAGATGAGTTTTCGTCCGAACCCTGATACTTCGAAAGAGATTGTCCAGTTTCTACACGAAGTGCATCGAGTTTTTGCCGTAAACCTCTCTACTTTTTTGCACATGCTATGTGGGTGAAATGATGATACCATGAAATGTTTCAACCTTTTCAGAGTTCAATTGTAGTGTTTTTCAATTTCAGGGTCATTTAGCTTAAAACAAATCAGTAAATGCATGAAAAATAGCAAATGATGTCAGAAAGGGTTGAAAGTTGATGACGTGGCTTTGAATGGTGCATACTGAACGCAAAAAAGTTTGGAGATGCAATAAGTTTAAAAAAATGAAGTGCCGGCCTTTGTAATAGATGAGTTTTCGTCCGAAACCCTGATACTTCGAAAGAGATTGTGCAGTTTGTACACGAAGTTCATCCAGTTTTTGCTGTAGACCTCTCTACTTTTTTGCACATGCTATGTGGGTGAAATGATGATACCATGAAAAGTTTCAACCTTTTCAGAGTTCATTTGTAGTGTTCTTCAATTTCAGGGTCATTTAGCTTAAAACAAATCAGTAAATGCATGAAAAATAGCAAATGATGTCAGAAAGGGTTGAAAGTTGATGACGTGGCTTTGAATGGTGCATACTGAACGCAAAAAAAGTTTGGAGTTGTAATAAGTTTAAAAAAATGAAGTGCCGGCCTTTGTAACAGATGAGTTTTCGTCCGAAACCCTGATACTTCGAAAGAGATTGTGCAGTTTGTACACGAAGTTCATCCTATTTTTGCCGTAAACCTCTCTACTTTTTTGCGCATGCTATGTGGGTGAAATAATGATACCATGACAAGTTTCAACCTTTTCAGAGTTCATTTGTAGTGCTTTTCAATTTCAGGGTCATTTAGCTCAAAACAAATCAGTAAATGCATGAAAAATAGCAAATGATGTCAGAAAGGGTTGAAAGTTGATGACGTGGCTTTGAATCGTACATACTGAACGCAAAAAGTCTGGAGTTGTAATAAATTTAAAAAAATGAAGTGCCGGCCTATGTAATAGACGAGTTTTCATCCGAACCCTGATACTTCGAAAGAGATTGTTCAGTTTGTACACAAAGTGCATCCAGTTTTTGTCATAACCCTCTCTACTTTTTTTGCATATGCTATGTGGGTGAAATGATGATACCATGACAAGTTTCAACCTTTTCAGAGTTCATTTGTGGTGCTTTTCAATTTCAGGGTCATTTAGCTCAAAACAAATCAGTAAATGCATGAAAAATAGCAAATGGTGTCAGAAAGGGTTGAAAGTTGATGACGTGGCTTTGAATGGTGCATACTGACCGCAGAAAAGTCTGGAAAATTGAAGTACCGGCCTTTGTAACAGATGAGTTTTCGTCCGAACCCTGATACTTCGAAAGAGATTGTGCAGTTTGTACACGAAGTGCGTCCAGTTTTTGCCGTAACCCTCTCTACTTTTTTGCATATGCTATGTGGGTGAAATGATGATACCATGACAAGTTTCAACCTTTTCAGAGTTCATTTGTAGTGCTTTTCAATTTCAGGGTCATTTAGCTCAAAACAAATCAGTAAATGCATGAAAAATAGCAAATGATGTCAGAAAGGGTTGAAATTTGATGACGTGGATTCGAATGGTGCATACCAACTGCAAAAAAGTCTTGAAAAATGAAGTGTCGGCCTTTGTAACAGATGAGTTTTCGTCCGAACCCTGATACTTCGAAAGAGATTGTCCAGTTTGTACACGAAGTGCGTCCAGTTTTTGTTGTAACCCTCTCTACTTTTTTGCATATGCTATGTGGGTGAAATGATGATACAATGACAAGTTTCAACCTTTTCAGAGTTCATTTGTAGTGCTTTTCAATTCCACGGTCATTTAGCTCAAAACAAATATGTAAATGCATGAAAAATAACAAATGATCTCACAAAGGGTTGAAAGGTTATGACATGGCTTTCAATGGTGCATACGGAACGCAAAAAAGTCTGGAGCTGTAATAAGATTGAGAAAATGAAGTGCCGGCCTTTGTAATAGAGGAGTTTTCATCCGAAACCCTCATACTTCGAAAGAGATTGTCCAGTTTGTACACGAAGTGCATCGAGTTTTTGTCGTAAACCTCTCTACTTTTTTGCACATGCTATGTGGGTGAAATGATGATACCATGAAAAGTTTCAACCTTTTCAGAGTTCATTTGTAGTGTTTTTCAATTTCAGGGTCATTTAGCTTAAAACAAATCAGTAAATGCATGAAAAATAGCAAATGATGTCAGAAACGGTTGAAAGTTGATGACGTGGCTTTGAATGGTGCATACTGACCGCAAAAAAAGTTTGGAGATGCAATAAGTTTAAAAAAATGAAGTGCCGGCCTTTGTAACAGATGAGTTTTCGTCCGAAACCCTGATACTTCGAAAGAGATTGTGCAGTTTGTACACGAAGTTCATCCAGTTTTTGTTGTGGACATCTCTACTTTTTTGCACATGCTATGTGGGTGAAATGATGATACCATGAAAAGTTTCAACCTTTTCAGAGTTCATTTGTAGTGTTCTTCAATTTCAGGGTCATTTAGCTTAAAACAAATCAGTAAATGCATGAAAAATAGAAAATGATGTCAGAAAGGGTTGAAAGTTGATGACGTGGCTTTGAATAGTGCATACTGAACGCAAAAAAAGTTTGGAGTTGTAATAAGTTTAAAAAAATGAAGTGCCGGCCTTTGTAACAGATGAGTTTTCGTCCGAAATCCTGATACTTCGAAAGAGATTGTGCAGTTTGTACACGAAGTTCATCCTGTTTTTGCCATAAACCTCTCTACTTTTTTGCGCATGCTATGTGGGTGAAATAATGATACCATGAAAAGTTTCAACCTTTTCAGAGTTCATTTGTAGTGCTTTTCAATTTCAGGGTCATTTAGCTCAAAACAAATCAGTAAATGCATGAAAAATAGCAAATGATGTCAGAAAGGGTTGAAAGTTGATGACGTGGCTTTGAATGGTGCATACTGAACGCAAAAAGTCTGGAGTTGTAATAAATTTAAAAAAATGAAGTGCCGGCCTTTGTAACAGACCAGTTTTCATCCGAACCCTGATACTTCGAAAGAGATTGTTCAGTTTGTACACAAAGTGCATCCAGTTTTTGTCGTAACCCTCTCTACTTTTTTGCATATGCTATGTGGGTGAAATGATGATACCATGACAAGTTTCAACCTTTTCAGAGTTCATTTGTGGTGCTTTTCAATTTCAGGGTCATTTAGCTCAAAAGAAATCAGCAAATGCATGAAAAATAGCAAATGATGTCAGAAAGGGTTGAAAGTTGATGACGTGGCTTTGAATGGTGCATACTGACCGCAAAAATGTCTGGAAAATTGAAGTACCGGCCTTTGTAACAGATGAGTTTTCGTCCGAACCCTGATACTTCGAAAGAGATTGTGTAGTTTGTACACGAAGTGCGTCCAGTTTTTGCCGTAACCCTCTCTACTTTTTTGTATATGCTATGTGGGTGAAATGATGATACCATGACAAGTTTCAACCTTTTCAGAGTTCATTTGTAGTGCTTTTCAATATCAGGGTCATTTAGCTCAAAACAAATCAGTAAATGCATGAAAAATAGCAAATGATGTCAGAAAGGGTTGAAAGTTGATGACGTGGATTTGAATGGTGCATACCAACCGCAAAAAAGTCTAGAAAAATGAAGTGCCGGCCTTTGTAATAGATGAGTTTTCGTCCGAACCCTGATACTTCGAAAGAGATTGTCCAGTTTTGTACACGAAGTGCGTCCAGTTTTTGTCGTAACCCTCTCTACTTTTTTGCATATGCTATGTGGGTGAAATGATGATACAATGACAAGTTTCAACCTTTTCAGAGTATATTTGTAGTGCTTTTCAATTTCGGGGTCATTTAGCTCAAAACAAATAAGTAAATGCATGAAAAATAACAAATGATGTCACAAAGGGTTGAAAGGTTATGACATGGCTTTCAATGGTGCATACGGAACGCAAAAAAGTCTGGAGCTGTAATAAGTTTGAGAAAATGAAGTGCCGGCCTTTGTAATAGAGGAGTTTTCATCCGAAACCCTGATACTTCGAAAGAGATTGTCCAGTTTGTACACGAAGGGCATCGAGTTTTTGCCGTAAACCTCTCTACTTTTTTGCACATGCTATGTGGGTGAAATGATGATACCATGACAAGTTTCAACCTTTTCAGAGTTCATTTGTAGTGCTTTCCAATTTCAGGGTCATTTAGCTCAAAACAAATAAGTAAATGCATGAAAAATAACAAATGATGTCACAAAGGGATGAAAGGTTATGACATGGCTTTCAATGGTGCATACGGAACGCAAAAAAGTCTGGAGTTGTAATAAGTTTGAGAAAATGAAGTGCCGGCCTTTGTAATAGAGGAGTTTTCATCCGAAACCCTGATACTTCGAAAGAGATTGTCCAGTTTGTACACGAAGTGCATCGAGTTTTTGCCGTAAACCTCTCTACTTTTTTGCACATGCTATGTGGGTGAAATGATGATACCATGAAAAGTTTCAACCTTTTCAGAGTTCATTTGTAGTGTTTTTCAATTTCAGGGTCATTTAGCTTAAAACAAATCAGTAAATGCCTGAAAAATAGCGAATGATGTCAGAAACGGTTGAAAGTTGATCACGTGGCTTTGAATGGTGCATACTGAACGCAAAAAAACTTTGGAGATGCAATAAGTTTAATAAAATGAAGTGCCGGCCTTTGTAACAGATGAGTTTTCGTCCGAAACCCTGATACTTCGTAAGAGATTGTGCAGTTTGTACACGAAATTCATCCAGTTTTTGCCATAGACCTCTCTACTTTTTTGCACATGCTATGTGGGTGAAATGATGATACCATGAAAAGTTTCAACCTTTTCAGAGTTCATTTGTAGTGTTTTTAAATTTCAGGGTCATTTAGCTTAAAACAAATCAGTAAATGCATGAAAAATAGCAAATGATGTCAGAAACGGTTGAAAGTTGATGACGTGGCTTTGAATGGTGCATACTGAACGCAAAAAAAGTTTGGAGATGCAATAAGTTAAAAAAATGAAGTGCCGGCCTTTGTAACAGATGAGTTTTCGTCCGAAACCCTGATACTTCGAAAAAGATTGTGCAGTTTGTACACGAAGTTCATCCAGTTTTTGCCGTAGACCTCTCTACTTTTTTGCACATGCTATGTGGGTGAAATGATGATACCATGAAAAGTTTCAACCTTTTCAGAGTTCATTTGTAGTGTTTCTCAATTTCAGGGTCATTTAGCTTAAAACAAATCAGTAAATGCATGAAAAATAGCAAATGATGTCAGAAACAGTTGAAAGTTGATGACGTGGCTTTGAATGGTGCATACTGAACGCAAAAAAAGTTTGGAGATGCAATAAGTTTAAAAAAATGAAGTGCCGGCCTTTGTAACAGATGAGTTTTCGTCCGAAGCCCTGATACTTCGAAAGAGATTGTGCAGTTTGTACACGAAGTTCATCCAGTTTTTGTTGTAGACCTCTCTACTTTTTGCACATGCTATGTGGGTGAAATGATGATACCATGAAAAGTTTCAACCTTTTCAGAGTTCATTTGTCGTGTTCTTCAATTTCAGGGTCATTTAGCTTAAAACAAATCAGTAAATGCATGAAAAATAGAAAATGATGTCAGAAAGGGTTGAAAGTTGATGACGTGGCTTTGAATGGTGC
Organism: Aegilops tauschii subsp. strangulata; assembly: GCF_002575655.3. Classification (NCBI taxonomy): domain Eukaryota; kingdom Viridiplantae; phylum Streptophyta; class Magnoliopsida; order Poales; family Poaceae; genus Aegilops; species Aegilops tauschii. Next base: position 77,287,641 of record NC_053041.3, read on the forward strand.
ATACTGAACGCAAAAAAAGTTTGGAGTTGTAATAAGTTTAAAAAAATGAAGTGCCGGCCTTTGTAACAGATGAGTTTTCGTCCGAAATCCTGATACTTCGAAAGAGATTGTGCAGTTTGTACACGAAGTTCATCCTGTTTTTGCCGTAAACCTCTCTACTTTTTTGCGCATGCTATGTGGGTGAAATAATGATACCATGACAAGTTTCAACCTTTTTAGAGTTCATTTGTAGTGCTTTTCAATTTCAGGGTCATTTAGCTCAAAACAAATCAGTAAATGCATGAAAAATAGCAAATGATGTCAGAAAGGGTTGAAAGTTGATGACGTGGCTTTGAATGGTGCATACTGAACGCAAAAAGTCTGGAGTTGTATTAAATTTAAAAAAAATGAAGTGCCGGCCTTTGTAACAGACGAGTTTTCATCCGAACCCTGATAGTTCGAAAGAGATTGTTCAGTTTGTACACAAAGTGCATCCAGTTTTTGTCGTAACCCTCTCTACTTTTTTGCATATGCTATGTGGGTGAAATGATGATACCATGACAAGTTTCAACCTTTTCAGAGTTCATTTGTGGTGCTTTTCAATTTCAGGGTCATTTAGCTCAAAAGAAATCAGTAAATGCATGAAAAATAGCAAATGATGTCAGAAAGGGTTGAAAGTGGATGACGTGGCTTTGAATGGTGCATACTGACCGCAAAAATGTCTGGAAAATTGAAGTACCGTCCTTTGTAACAGATGAGTTTTCGTACGAACCCTGATACTTCGAAAGAGATTGTGTAGTTTGTACACGAAGTGCGTCCAGTTTTTGCCGTAACCCTCTCTACTTTTTTGCATATGCTATGTGGGTGAAATGATGATACCATGACAAGTTTCAACCTTTTCAGAGTTCATTTGTAGTGCTTTTCAATTTCAGGGTCATTTAGCTCAAAACAAATCAGTAAATGCATGAAAAATAGCAAATGATGTCAGAAAGGGTTGAAAGTTGATGACGTGGATTTGAATGGTGCATACCAACCGCAAAAAAGTCTAGAAAAATGAAGTGCCGGCCTTTGTAATAGATGAGTTTTCGTCCGAACCCTAATACTTCGAAAGAGATTGTCCAGTTTGTACACGAAGTGCATCGAGTTTTTGCCGTAAACCTCTCTACTTTTTTGCACATGCTATGTGGGTGAAATGATGATACCATGAAAATTTTCAACCTTTTCAGAGTTCATTTGTAGTGTTTTTCAATTTCAGGGTCATTTAGCTTAAAACAAATCAGTAAATGCATGAAAAATAGCAAATGATGTCAGAAACGGTTGAAAGTTGATGATGTGGCTTTGAATGGTGCATACTGAACGCAAAAAAAGTTTGGAGATGCAATCAGTTTAAAAAAATGAAGTGCCGGCCTTTGTAACAGATGAGTTTTTGTCCGAAACCCTGATACTACGAAAGAGATTGTGCAGTTTGTACACGAAGTTCATCCAGTTTTTGCCGTAGACCTCTCTACTTTTTTGCACATGCTATGTGGGTGAAATGATGATACCATGACAAGTTTCAACCTTTTCAGAGTTCATTTGTAGTGCTTTCCAATTTCAGGGTCATTTAGCTCAAAACAAATAAGTAAATGCATGAAAAATAACAAATGATGTCACAAAGGGATGAAAGGTTATGACATGGCTTTCAATGGTGCATACGGAACGCAAAAAAGTCTGGAGCTGTAATAAGTTTGAGAAAATGAAGTGCCGGCCTTTGTAATAGAGGAGTTTTCATCCGAAACCCTGATACTTCGAAAGAGATTGTCCAGTTTGTACACGAAGTGCATCGAGTTTTTGCCGTAAACCTCTCTACTTTTTTGCACATGCTATGTGGGTGAAATGATGATACCATGAAAAGTTTCTACCTTTTCAGAGTTCATTTGTAGTGTTTTTCAATTTCAGGGTCATTTAGCTTAAAACAAATCAGTAAATGCATGAAAAATAGCAAATGATGTCAGAAAGGGTTGAAAGTTGATGACGTGGCTTTGAATGGTGCATACTGAACGCAAAAAAAGTTTGGAGATGCAATAAGTTTAAAAAAATGAAGTGCCGGCCTTTGTAACAGATGAGTTTTCGTCCGAAACCCTGATACTTCGAAAGAGATTGTACAGTTTGTACACGAAGTTCATCCAGTTTTTGCCGTAGACCTCTCTACTTTTTTGCACATGCTATGTGGCTGAAATGATGATACCATGACAAGTTTCAACCTTTTCAGAGTTCATTTGTAGTGCTTTTCAATTTCAGGGTCATTTAGCTCAAAACAAATCAGTAAATGCATGAAAAATAGCAAATGATGTCAGAAAGGGTTGAAAGTTGATGACGTGGATTTGAATGGTGCATACCAACCGCAAAAAAGTCTAGAAAAATGAAGTGCCGGCCTTTGTAATAGATGAGTTTTCGTCCGAACCTTGATACTTCGAAAGAGATTGTCCAGTTTGTACACGAAGTGCATCGAGTTTTTGCCGTAAACCTCTCTACTTTTTTGCACATGCTATGTGTGTGAAATGATGATACCATGAAAATTTTCAACCTTTTCAGAGTTCATTTGTAGTGTTTTTCAATTTCAGGGTCATTTAGCTTAAAACAAATCAGTAAATGCATGAAAAATAGCAAATGATGTCAGAAACGGTTGAAAGTTGATGATGTGGCTTTGAATGGTGCATACTGAACGCAAAAAAAGTTTGGAGATACAATAAGTTTAAAAAAATGAAGTGCCGGCCTTTGTAACAGATGAGTTTTTGTCCGAAACCCTGATACTTCGAAAGAGATTGTGCAGTTTGTACACGAAGTTCATCCAGTTTTTGCCGTAGACCTCTCTACTTTTTTGCACATGCTATGTGGGTGAAATGATGATACCATGACAAGTTTCAACCTTTTCAGAGTTCATTTGTAGTGCTTTCCAATTTCAGGGTCATTTAGCTCAAAACAAATAAGTAAATGCATGAAAAATAACAAATGATGTCACAAAGGGATGAAAGGTTATGACATGGCTTTCAATGGTGCATACGGAACGCAAAAAAGTCTGGAGCTGTAATAAGTTTGAGAAAATGAAGTGCCGGCCTTTGTAATAGAGGAGTTTTCATCCGAAACCCTGATACTTCGAAAGAGATTGTCCAGTTTGTACACGAAGTGCATCGAGTTTTTGCCGTAAACCTCTCTACTTTTTTGCACATGCTATGTGGGTGAAATGATGATACCATGAAAAGTTTCTACCTTTTCAGAGTTCATTTGTAGTGTTTTTCAATTTCAGGGTCTTTTAGCTTAAAACAAATCAGTAAATGCATGAAAAATAGCAAATGATGTCAGAAAGGGTTGAAAGTTGATGACGTGGCTTTGAATGGTGCATACTGAACGCAAAAAAAGTTTGGAGATGCAATAAGTTTAAAAAAATGAAGTGCCGGCCTTTGTAACAGATGAGTTTTCGTCCGAAACCCTGATACTTCGAAAGAGATTGTACAGTTTGTACACGAAGTTCATCCAGTTTTTGCCGTAGACCTCTCTACTTTTTTGCACATGCTATGTGGGTGAAACGATGATACCATGACAAGTTTCAACCTTTTCAGAGTTCATTTGTAGTGCTTTTCAATTTCAGGGTCATTTAGCTTAAAACAAATCAGTAAATGCATGAAAAATAGCAAATGATGTCAGAAAGGGTTGAAAGTTGATGACGTGGCTTTGAATGGTGCATGCCAACCGCAAAAAAGTCTAGAAAAATGAAGTGCCGGCCTTTGTAATAGATGAGTTTTCGTCCGAACCCTGATACTTCGAAAGAGATTGTCCAGTTTGTACACGAAGTGCGTCCAGTTTTTGTCGTAACCCTCTCTACTTTTTTGCATATGCTATGTGGGTGAAATGATGATACAATGACAAGTTTCAACCTTTTCAGAGTTCATTTGTAGAGCTTTTCAATTTCGGGGTCATTTAGCTCAAAACAAATAAGTAAATGCATGAAAAATAACAAATGATGTCACAAAGGGTTGAAAGGTTATGACATGGCTTTCAATGGTGCATACGGAACGCAAAAAAGTCAGGAGCTGTAATAAGTTTGAGAAAATGAAGTGCCGGCCTTTGTAATAGAGGAGTTTTCATCCGAAACCCTGATACTTCGAAAGAGATTGTCCAGTTTGTACACGAAGTGCGTCGAGTTTTTGCCGTAAACCTCTCTACTTTTTTGCACATGCTATGTGGGTGAAATGATGATACCATGAAAAGTTTCAACATTTTCAGAGTTCATTTGTAGTGTTTTTCAATTTCAGGGTCATTTAGCTTAAAACAAATCAGTAAATGCATGAAAAATAGCAAATGATGTCAGAACTGGTTGAAAGTTGATCACGTGGCTTTGAATGGTGCATACTGAACGCAAAAAAAGTTTGGAGATGCAATAAGTTTAAAAAAATGAAGTGCCGGCCTTTGTAACAGATGAGTTTTCGTCCGAAACCCTGATACTTCGAAAGAGATTGTGCAGTTTGTACACGAAGTTCATCCAGTTTTTGCCGTAGACCTCTCTACTTTTTTGCACATGCTATGTGGGTGAAATGATGATACCATGACAAGTTTCAACCTTTTCAGAGTTCATTTGTAGTGCTTTTCAATTTCAGGGTCATTTAGCTCAAAACAAATCAGTAAATGCATGAAAAATAGCAAATGATATCAGAAAGGGTTGAAAGTTGATGACGTGGCTTTGAATGGTGCACGCCAACCGCAAAAAAGTCTAGAAAAATGAAGTGCCGGCCTTTGTAACAGATGAGTTTTCGTCCGAACCCTAATACTTCGAAAGAGATTGTCCAGTTTGTACACGAAGTGCGTCCAGTTTTTGTCGTAACCCTCTCTACTTTTTTGCATATGCTATGTGGGTGAAATGATAATACAATGACAAGTTTCATCCTTTTCAGAGTTCATTTGTAGTGCTTTTCAATTTCGGGGTCATTTAGCTCAAAACAAATCAGTAAATGCATGAAAAATAACAAATGATGTCACAAAGGGTTGAAAGGTTATGACATGGCTTTCAATGGTGCATACGGAACGCAAAAAAGTCTGGAGCTGTAATAAGTTTAAAAAAATGAAGTGCCGGCCTTTGTAATAGAGGAGTTTTCATACGAAACCCTGATACTTCGAAAGAGATTGTCCAGTTTGTACACGAAGTGCATCGAGTTTTTGCCGTAAACCTCTATACTTTTTTGCACATGCTATGTGGGTGAAATGATGATACCATGAAAAGTTTCTACCTTTTCAGAGTTCATTTGTAGTGTTTTTCAATTTCAGGGTCATTTAGCTTAAAACAAATCAGTAAATGCATGAAAAATAGCAAATGATGTCAGAAAGGTTTGAAAGTTGATGACGTGGCTTTGAATGGTGCATACTGAACGCAAAAAAAGTTTGGAGATGCAATAAGTTTAAAAAAATGAAGTGCCGGTCTTTGTAACAGATGAGTTTTCGTCCCAAACCCTGATACTTCGAAAGAGATTGTACAGTTTGTACACGAAGTTCATCCAGTTTTTGCCGTAGACCTCTCTACTTTTTTGCACATGCTATGTGGGTGAAATGATGATACCATGACAAGTTTCAACCTTTTCAGAGTTCATTTGTAGTGCTTTTCAATTTCAGGGTCATTTACCTCAAAACAAATCAGTAAATGCATGAAAAATAGCAAATGATGTCAGAAAGGGTTGAAAGTTGATGACGTGGCTTTGAATGGTGCATGCCAACCGCAAAAAAGTCTAGAAAAATGAAGTGCCGGCCTTTGTAATAGATGAGTTTTCGTCCGAACCCTGATACTTCGAAAGAGATTGTCCAGTTTGTACACGAAGTGCGTCCAGTTTTTGTCGTAACCCTCTCTACTTTTTTGCATATGCTATGTGGGTGAAATGATGATACAATGAAAAGTTTCAACCTTTTCAGAGTTCATTTGTAGAGCTTTTCAATTTCGGGGTCATTTAGCTCAAAACAAATCAGTAAATGCATGAAAAATAACAAATGATGTCAGAACTGGTTGAAAGGTTATGACATGGCTTTGAATGGTGCATACTGAACGCAAAAAAGTCAGGAGCTGTAATAAGTTTGAGAAAATGAAGTGCCGGCCTTTGTAACAGATGAGTTTTCGTCCGAAACCCTGATACTTCGAAAGAGATTGTGCAGTTTGTACACGAAGTTCATCCAGTTTTTGCCGTAGACCTCTCTACTTTTTTGCACATGCTATGTGGGTGAAATGATGATACCATGACAAGTTTCAACCTTTTCAGAGTTCATTTGTAGTGCTTTTCAATTTCAGGGTCATTTAGCTCAAAACAAATCAGTAAATGCATGAAAAATAGCAAATGATATCAGAAAGGGTTGAAAGTTGATGACGTGGCTTTGAATGGTGCACGCCAACCGCAAAAAAGTCTAGAAAAATGAAGTGCCGGCCTTTGTAACAGATGAGTTTTCGTCCGAACCCTAATACTTCGAAAGAGATTGTCCAGTTTGTACACGAAGTGCGTCCAGTTTTTGTCGTAACCCTCTCTACTTTTTTGCATATGCTATGTGGGTGAAATGATAATACAATGACAAGTTTCATCCTTTTCAGAGTTCATTTGTAGTGCTTTTCAATTTCGGGGTCATTTAGCTCAAAACAAATCAGTAAATGCATGAAAAATAACAAATGATGTCACAAAGGGTTGAAAGGTTATGACATGGCTTTCAATGGTGCATACGGAACGCAAAAAAGTCTGGAGCTGTAATAAGTTTAAAAAAATGAAGTGCCGGCCTTTGTAATAGAGGAGTTTTCATACGAAACCCTGATACTTCGAAAGAGATTGTCCAGTTTGTACACGAAGTGCATCGAGTTTTTGCCGTAAACCTCTATACTTTTTTGCACATGCTATGTGGGTGAAATGATGATACCATGAAAAGTTTCTACCTTTTCAGAGTTCATTTGTAGTGTTTTTCAATTTCAGGGTCATTTAGCTTAAAACAAATCAGTAAATGCATGAAAAATAGCAAATGATGTCAGAAAGGGTTGAAAGTTGATGACGTGGCTTTGAATGGTGCATACTGAACGCAAAAAAAGTTTGGAGATGCAATAAGTTTAAAAAAATGAAGTGCCGGCCTTTGTAACAGATGAGTTTTCGTCCCAAACCCTGATACTTCGAAAGAGATTGTACAGTTTGTACACGAAGTTCATCCAGTTTTTGCCGTAGACCTCTCTACTTTTTTGCACATGCTATGTGGGTGAAATGATGATACCATGACAAGTTTCAACCTTTTCAGAGTTCATTTGTAGTGCTTTTCAATTTCAGGGTCATTTACCTCAAAACAAATCAGTAAATGCATGAAAAATAGCAAATGATGTCAGAAAGGGTTGAAAGTTGATGACGTGGCTTTGAATGGTGCATGCCAACCGCAAAAAAGTCTAGAAAAATGAAGTGCCGGCCTTTGTAATAGATGAGTTTTCGTCCGAACCCTGATACTTCGAAAGAGATTGTCCAGTTTGTACACGAAGTGCGTCCAGTTTTTGTCGTAACCCTCTCTACTTTTTTGCATATGCTATGTGGGTGAAATGATGATACAATGAAAAGTTTCAACCTTTTCAGAGTTCATTTGTAGAGCTTTTCAATTTCGGGGTCATTTAGCTCAAAACAAATAAGTAAATGCATGAAAAATAACAAATGATGTCACAAAGGGTTGAAAGGTTATGACATGGCTTTCAATGGTGCATACGGAACGCAAAAAAGTCAGGAGCTGTAATAAGTTTGAGAAAATGAAGTGCCGGCCTTTGTAATAGAGGAGTTTTCATCCGAAACCCTGATACTTCGAAAGAGATTGTCCAGTTTGTACACGAAGTGCGTCGAGTTTTTGCCGTAAACCTCTCTACTTTTTTGCACATGCTATGTGGGTGAAATGATGATACCATGAAAAGTTTCAACCTTTTCAGAGTTCATTTGTAGTGTTTTTCAATTTCAGGGTCATTTAGCTTAAAACAAATCAGTAAATGCATGAAAAATAGCAAATGATGTCAGAACTGGTTGAAAGTTGATCACGTGGCTTTGAATGGTGCATACTGAACGCAAAAAAAGTTTGGAGATGCAATAAGTTTAAAAAAATGAAGTGCCGGCCTTTGTAACAGATGAGTTTTCGTCCGAAACCCTGATACTTCGAAAGAGATTGTGCAGTTTGTACACGAAGTTCATCCAGTTTTTGCCGTAGACCTCTCTACTTTTTTGCACATGCTATGTGGGTGAAATGATGATACCATGACAAGTTTCAACCTTTTCAGAGTTCATTTGTAGTGCTTTTCAATTTCAGTGTCATTTAGCTCAAAACAAATCAGTAAATGCATGAAAAATAGCAAATGATGTCAGGAAGGGTTGAAAGTTGATGACGTGGCTTCGAATGGTGCATACTGACCGCAAAAAAAGTCTAGAAAAATGAAGTGCCGGCCTTTGTAACAGATGAGTTTTCGTCCGAACCCTGATACTTCGAAAGAGATTGTCCAGTTTGTACACGAAGTGCGTCCATTTTTTGTCGTAACCCTCTCTACTTTTTTGCATATGCTATGTGGGTGAAATGATGATACAATGACAAGTTTTATCCTTTTCAGAGTTCATTTGTAGTGCTTTTCAATTTCAGGGTCATTTAGCTGAAAACAAATCAGTAAATGCATGAAAAATAACAAATGATGTCACAAAGGGTTGAAAGGTTATGACATGGCTTTCAATGGTGCATACGGAAGGCAAAAAATTCTGGAGCTGTAATAAGTTTAAAAAAATGAAGTGCCGGCCTTTGTAATAGAGGAGTTTTCATACGAAACCCTGATACTTCGAAAGAGATTGTCCAGTTTGTACACAAAGTGCATCGAGTTTTTGCCGTAAACCTCTCTACTTTTTTGCACATGCTATGTGGGTGAAATGATGATACCATGAAAAGTTTCAACCTTTTCAGAGTTCATTTGTAGTGTTTTTCAATTTCAGGGTCATTTACCTCAAAACAAATCAGTAAATGCATGAAAAATAGCAAATGATGTCAGAAACGGTTGAAAGTTGATGACGTGGCTTTGAATGGTGCATACTGAACGCAAAAAAAGTTTGGAGATGCAATAAGTTTAAAAAAATGAAGTGCCGGCCTTTGTAACAGATGAGTTTTCGTCCGAAACCCTGATACTTCGAAAGAGATTATGCAGTTTGTACACGAAGTTCATCCAGTTTCTGCTGTAGACCTCTCTACTTTTTTGCACATGCTATGTGGGTGAAATGATGATACCATGAAAAGTTTCAACCTTTTCAGAGTTCATTTGTAGTGTTCTTCAATTTCAGGGTCATTTAGCTTAAAACAAATCAGTAAATGCATGAAAAATAGCAAATGATGTCAGAAAGGGTTGAAAGTTGATGACGTGGCTTTGAATGGTGCATACTGAACGCAAAAAAAGTTTGGAATTGTAATAAGTTTAAAAAAATGAAGTGTCGGCCTTTGTAACAGATGAGTTTTCGTCCGAAACCCTGATACTTCGAAAGAGATTGTGCAGTTTGTACACGAAGTTCATCCTATTTTTGCCGTAAACCTCTCTACTTTTTTGCGCATCCTATGTATGTGAAATAATGATACCATGACAAGTTTCAACCTTTTCAGAGTTCATTTGTAGTGCTTTTCAATTTCAGGGTCATTTAGCTCAAAACAAATCAGTAAATGCATGAAAAATAGCAAATGATGTCAGAAAGGGTTGAAAGTTGATGACGTGGCTTTGATTGGTGCATACTGAACGCAAAAAGTCTGGAATTGTAATAAATTTAAAAAATGAAGTGCCGGCCTTTGTAACAGATGAGTTTTCGTCCGAACCCTGATACTTCGAAAGAGATTGTTCAGTTTGTACGCGAAGTGCATCCAGTTTTTGTCGTAACCCTCTCTAATTTTTTGCATATGCTATGTGGGTGAAATGATGATACCATGACAAGTTTCAACCTTTTCAGAGTTCATTTGTGGTGCTTTTCAATTTCAGGGTCATTTAGCTCAAAACAAATCAGTAAATGCATGAAAAATAGCAAATGATGTCAGAAAGGGTTGAAAGTTGATGACGTGGCTTTGAATGGTGCATACTGACCGCAAAAAAGTCTGGAAAATTGAAGTACCGGCCTTTGTAACAGATGAGTTTTCGTCCGAACCCTGATACTTCGAAAGAGATTGTGCAGTTTGTACACGAAGTCCGTCCAGTTTTTGCCGTAACCCTCTCTACTTTTTTTCATATGCTATGTGGGTGAAATGATGATCCCATGACAAGTTTCAACCTTTTCAGAGTTCATTTGTAGTGCTTTTCAATTTCAGGGTCATTTAGCTCAAAACAAATCAGTAAATGCATGAAAAATAGCAAATGATGTCAGAAAGGGTTGAAAGTTGATGACGTGGCTTTGAATGGTGCATACTGAACGCAAAAAGTCTGGAGTTGTAATAAATTTAAAAAAATGAAGTGCCGGCCTTTCTAACAGATGAGTTTTCGTCCAAACCCTGATACTTCGAAAGAGATTGTTCAGTTTGTACACGAAGTGCATCCAGTTTTTGTCGTAACCCTCTCTACTTTTTTGCATATGCTATGTGGGTGAAATGATGATACCATGACAAGTTTCAACCTTTTCAGAGTTCATTTGTGGTGCTTTTCAATTTCAGGGTCATTTAGCTCAAAACAAATCAGTAAATGCATGAAAAATAGCAAATGATGTCAGAAAGGGTTGAAAGTTGATGACGTGGCTTTGAATGGTGCATACTGACCGCAAAAAAGTCTGGAAAATTGAAGTACCGGCCTTTGTAACAGATGAGTTTTCGTCCGAACCCTGATACTTCGAAAGAGATTATGCAGTTTGTACACGAAGTGCGTCCAGTTTTTGCCGTAACCCTCTCTACTTTTTTGCATATGCTATGTGGGTGAAATGATGATACCATGACAAGTTTCAACCTTTTCAGAGTTCATTTGTAGTGCTTTTCAATTTCAGGGTGATTTAGCACAAAACAAATCAGTAAATGCATGAAAAATAGCAAATGATGTCAGAAAGGGTTGAAAGTTGATGACGTGGATTTGAATGGTGCATACCAACCGCAAAAAAGTCTAGAAAAATGAAGTGTCGGCCTTTGTAATAGATGAGTTTTCGTCCGAACCCTGATACTTCGAAAGAGATTGTCCAGTTTGTACACGAAGTGCGTCCAGTTTTTGTCGTAACCCTCTCTACTTTTTTGCATATGCTATGTGGGTGAAATGGTGATACAATGACAAGTTTCAACCTTTTCAGAGTTCATTTGTAGTGCTTTTCAATTTCAGGGTCATTTAGCTCAAAACAAATAAGTAAATGCATGAAAAATAACAAATGATGTCACAAAGGGTTGAATGGTTATGACATGGCTTTCAATGGTGCATACGGAACGCAAAAAAGTCTGGAGCTGTAATAAGTTTGAAAAAATGTAGTGCCGGCCTTTGTAATAGAGGAGTTTTCATCCGAAACCCTGATACTTCGAAAGAGATTGTCCAGTTTGTACACGAAGTGCATCGAGTTTTTGCCGTAAACCTCTCTACTTTTTTGCACATGCTATGTGGGTGAAATGATGATACCATGAAAAGTTTCAACCTTTCCAGAGTTCATTTGTAGTGTTTTTCAATTACAGCGTCATTTAGCTTAAAACAAATCAGTAAATGCATGAAAAATGGCAAATGATGTCAGAAACGGTTGAAAGTTGATGACGTGGCTTTGAATGGTGCATACTGAACGCAAAAAAAGTTTGGAGATGCAATAAGTTTAAAAATATGAAGTGCCGGCCTTTGTAACAGATGAGTTTTCGTCCGAAACCCTGATACTTCGAAAGAGATTGTGCAGTTTGTACACGAAGTTCATCCAGTTTTTGCTGTAGACCTCTCTACTTTTTTGCACATGCTATGTGGGTGAAATGATGATACCATGAAAAGTTTCAACCTTTTCAGAGTTCATTTGTAGTGTTCTTCAATTTCAGGGTCATTTAGCTTAAAACAAATCAGTAAATGCATGAAAAATAGCAAATGATGTCAGAAAGGGTTGAAAGTTGATGACGTGGCTTTGAATGGTGCATACTGAACGCAAAAAAAGTTTGGAGTTGTAATAAGTTTAAAAAAATGAAGTGCCGGCCTTTGTAACAGATGAGTTTTCGTCCGAAACCCTGATACTTCGAAAGAGATTGTGCAGTTTGTACACGAAGTTCATCCTATTTTTGCCGTAAACCTCTCTACTTTTTTGCGCATGCTATGTGGGTGAAATGATGATACCATGACAAGTTTCAACCTTTTCAGAGTTCATTTGTAGTGCTTTTCAATTTCAGGGTCATTTAGCTCAAAACAGATCAGTAAATGCATGAAAAATAGCAAATGATGTCAGAAAGGGTTGAAAGTTGATGACGTGGCTTTGAATGGTGCATACTGAATGCAAAAAGTCTGGAGTTGTAATAAATTTAAAAAAATGAAGTGCCGGCCTTTGTAACAGATGAGTTTTCTTCCGAACCCTGATACTTCGAAAGAGATTGTTCAGTTTGTACACGAAGTGCATCCAGTTTTTGTCGTAACCCTCTCTACTTTTTTGCATATGCTATGTGGGTGAAATGATGATACCATGAAAAGTTTCAACCTTTTCAGAGTTAATTTGTGGTGCTTTTCAATTTCAGGGTCATTTAGCTCAAAACAAATCAGTAAATGCATGAAAAATAGCAAATGATGTCAGAAAGGGTTGAAAGTTGATGACGTGGCTTTGAATGGTGCATACTGACCGCAAAAAAGTCTGGAAAATTGAAGTACCGGCCTTTGTAACAGATGAGTTTTCGTCCGAACCCTGATACTTCGAAAGAGATTATGCAGTTTGTACACGAAGTGCGTCCAGTTTTTGCCGTAACCCTCTCTACTTTTTTGCATATGCTATGTGGGTGAAATGATGATACCATGACAAGTTTCAACCTTTTCAGAGTTCATTTGTAGTGCTTTTCAATTTCAGGGTGATTTAGCACAAAACAAATCAGTAAATGCATGAAAAATAGCAAATGATGTCAGAAAGGGTTGAAAGTTGATGACGTGGATTTGAATGGTGCATACCAACCGCAAAAAAGTCTAGAAAAATGAAGTGTCGGCCTTTGTAATAGATGAGTTTTCGTCCGAACCCTGATACTTCGAAAGAGATTGTCCAGTTTGTACACGAAGTGCGTCCAGTTTTTGTCGTAACCCTCTCTACTTTTTTGCATATGCTATGTGGGTGAAATGGTGATACAATGACAAGTTTCAACCTTTTCAGAGTTCATTTGTAGTGCTTTTCAATTTCAGGGTCATTTAGCTCAAAACAAATAAGTAAATGCATGAAAAATAACAAATGATGTCACAAAGGGTTGAATGGTTATGACATGGCTTTCAATGGTGCATACGGAACGCAAAAAAGTCTGGAGCTGTAATAAGTTTGAAAAAATGTAGTGCCGGCCTTTGTAATAGAGGAGTTTTCATCCGAAACCCTGATACTTCGAAAGAGATTGTCCAGTTTGTACACGAAGTGCATCGAGTTTTTGCCGTAAACCTCTCTACTTTTTTGCACATGCTATGTGGGTGAAATGATGATACCATGAAAAGTTTCAACCTTTCCAGAGTTCATTTGTAGTGTTTTTCAATTTCAGCGTCATTTAGCTTAAAACAAATCAGTAAATGCATGAAAAATGGCAAATGATGTCAGAAACGGTTGAAAGTTGATGACGTGGCTTTGAATGGTGCATACTGAACGCAAAAAAAGTTTGGAGATGCAATAAGTTTAAAAAAATGAAGTGCCGGCCTTTGTAACAGATGAGTTTTCGTCCGAAACCCTGATACTTCGAAAGAGATTGTGCAGTTTGTACACGAAGTTCATCCAGTTTTTGCTGTAGACCTCTCTACTTTTTTGCACATGCTATGTGGGTGAAATGATGATACCATGAAAAGTTTCAACCTTTTCAGAGTTCATTTGTAGTGTTCTTCAATTTCAGGGTCATTTAGCTTAAAACAAATCAGTAAATGCATGAAAAATAGCAAATGATGTCAGAAAGGGTTGAAAGTTGATGACGTGGCTTTGAATGGTGCATACTGAACGCAAAAAAAGTTTGGAGTTGTAATAAGTTTAAAAAAATGAAGTGCCGGCCTTTGTAACAGATGAGTTTTCGTCCGAAACCCTGATACTTCGAAAGAGATTGTGCAGTTTGTACACGAAGTTCATCCTATTTTTGCCGTAAACCTCTCTACTTTTTTGCGCATGCTATGTGGGTGAAATGATGATACCATGACAAGTTTCAACCTTTTCAGAGTTCATTTGTAGTGCTTTTCAATTTCAGGGTCATTTAGCTCAAAACAGATCAGTAAATGCATGAAAAATAGCAAATGATGTCAGAAAGGGTTGAAAGTTGATGACGTGGCTTTGAATGGTGCATACTGAATGCAAAAAGTCTGGAGTTGTAATAAATTTAAAAAAATGAAGTGCCGGCCTTTGTAACAGATGAGTTTTCTTCCGAACCCTGATACTTCGAAAGAGATTGTTCAGTTTGTACACGAAGTGCATCCAGTTTTTGTCGTAACCCTCTCTACTTTTTTGCATATGCTATGTGGGTGAAATGATGATACCATGAAAAGTTTCAACCTTTTCAGAGTTAATTTGTGGTGCTTTTCAATTTCAGGGTCATTTAGCTCAAAACAAATCAGTAAATGCATGAAAAATAGCAAATGATGTCAGAAAGGGTTGAAAGTTGATGACGTGGCTTTGAATGGTGCATACTGACCGCAAAAAAGTCTGGAAAATTGAAGTACCGGCCTTTGTAACAGATGAGTTTTCGTCCGAACCCTGATACTTCGAAAGAGATTGTGCAGTTTGTACACGAAGTGCGTCCAGTTTTTGCCGTAACCCTCTCTACTTTTTTGCATATGCTATGTGGGTGAAATGATGATCCCATGACAAGTTTCAACCTTTTCAGAGTTCATTTGTAGTGCTTTTCAATTTCAGGGTCATTTAGCTCAAAACAAATCAGTAAATGCATGAAAAATAGCAAATGATGTCAGAAAGGGTTGAAAGTTGATGACGTGGCTTTGAATGGTGCATACTGAACGCAAAAAGTCTGGAGTTGTAATAAATTTAAAAAAATGAAGTGCCGGCCTTTGTAACACATGAGTTTTCGTCCGAACCCTGATACTTCGAAAGAGATTGTTCAGTTTGTACACGAAGTGCGTCCAGTTTTTGTCGTAACCCTCTCTACTTTTTTGCATATGCTATGTGGGTGAAATGATGATACCATGACAAGTTTCAACGTTTTCAGAGTTCATTTGTGGTGCTTTTCAATTTCAGGGTCATTTAGCTCAAAACAAATCAGTAAATGCATGAAAAATAGCAAATGATGTCAGAAAGGGTTGAAAGTTGATGACGTGGCTTTGAATGGTGCATACTGACCGCAAAAAAGTCTGGAAAATTGAAGTACCGGCCTTTGTAACAGATGAGTTTTCGTCCGAACCCTGATACTTCGAAAGAGATTGTGCAGTTTGTACACGAAGTGCGTCCAGTTTTTGCCGTAACCCTCTCTACTTTTTTGCATATGCTATGTGGGTGAAATGATGATCCCATGACAAGTTTCAACCTTTTCAGAGTTCATTTGTAGTGCTTTTCAATTTCAGGGTCATTTAGCTCAAAACAAATCAGTAAATGCATGAAAAATAGCAAATGTTGTCAGAAAGGGTTGAAAGTTGATGACGTGGCTTTGAATGGTGCATACTGAACGCAAAAAGTCTGGAGTTGTAATAAATTTAAAAAAATGAAGTGCCGGCCTTTGTAACAGATGAGTTTTCGTCCGAACCCTGATACTTCGAAAGAGATTGTTCAGTTTGTACACGAAGTGCATCCAGTTTTTGTCGTAACCCTCTCTACTTTTTTGCATATGCTATGTGGGTGAAATGATGATACCATGACAAGTTTCAACCTTTTCAGAGTTCATTTGTGGTGCTTTTCAATTTCAGGGTCATTTAGCTCAAAACAAATCAGTAAATGCATGAAAAATAGCAAATGATGTCAGAAAGGGTTGAAAGTTGATGACGTGGCTTTGAATGGTGCATACTGACCGCAAAAAAGTCTGGAAAATTGAAGTACCGGCCTTTGTAACAGATGAGTTTTCGTCCGAACCCTGATACTTCGAAAGAGATTGTGCAGTTTGTACACGAAGTGCGTCCAGTTTTTGCCGTAACCCTCTCTATTTTTTGCATATGCTATGTGGGTGAAATGATGATCCCATGACAAGTTTCAACCTTTTCAGAGTTCATTTGTAGTGCTTTTCAATTTCAGGGTCATTTAGCTCAAAACAAATCAGTAAATGCATGAAAAATAGCAAATGATGTCAGAAAGGGTTGAAAGTTGATGACGTGGCTTTGAATGGTGCATACTGACCGCAAAAAAGTCTGGAAAATTGAAGTACCGGCCTTTGTAACAGATGAGTTTTCGTCCGAACCCTGATACTTCGAAAGAGATTGTGCAGTTTGTACACGAAGTGCGTCCAGTTTTTGCCGTAACCCTCTCTACTTTTTTGCATATGCTATGTGGGTGAAATGATGATCCCATGACAAGTTTCAACCTTTTTAGAGTTCATTTGTAGTGCTTTTCAATTTCAGGGTCATTTAGCTCAAAACAAATCAGTAAATGCATGAAAAATAGCAAATGTTGTCAGAAAGGGTTGAAAGTTGATGACGTGGCTTTGAATGGTGCATACTGAACGCAAAAAGTCTGGAGTTGTAATAAATTTAAAAAAATGAAGTGCCGGCCTTTGTAACAGATGAGTTTTCGTCCGAACCCTGATACTTCGAAAGAGATTGTTCAGTTTGTACACGAAGTGCATCCAGTTTTTGTCGTAACCCTCTCTACTTTTTTGCATATGCTATGTGGGTGAAATGATGATACCATGACAAGTTTCAACCTTTTCAGAGTTCATTTGTGGTGCTTTTCAATTTCAGGGTCATTTAGCTCAAAACAAATCAGTAAATGCATGAAAAATAGCAAATGATGTCAGAAAGGGTTGAAAGTTGATGACGTGGCTTTGAATGGTGCATACTGACCGCAAAAAAGTCTGGAAAATTGAAGTACCGGCCTTTGTAACAGATGAGTTTTCGTCCGAACCCTGATACTTCGAAAGAGATTGTGCAGTTTGTACACGAAGTGCGTCCAGTTTTTGCCGTAACCCTCTCTACTTTTTTGCATATGCTATGTGGGTGAAATGATGATCCCATGACAAGTTTCAACCTTTTCAGAGTTCATTTGTAGTTCTTTTCAATTTCAGGGTCATTTAGCTCAAAACAAATCAGTAAATGCATGAAAAATAGCAAATGATGTCAGAAAGGGTTGAAAGTTGATGACGTGGCTTTGAATGGTGCATACTGAACGCAAAAAGTCTGGAGTTGTAATAAATTTAAAAAAATGAAGTGCCGGCCTTTGTAACAGATGAGTTTTCGTCCGAACCCTGATACTTCGAAAGAGATTGTTCAGTTTGTACACGAAGTGCGTCCAGTTTTTGCCGTAACCCTCTCTATTTTTTGCATATGCTATGTGGGTGAAATGATGATCCCATGACAAGTTTCAACCTTTTCAGAGTTCATTTGTAGTGCTTTTCAATTTCAGGGTCATTTAGCTCAAAACAAATCAGTAAATGCATGAAAAATAGCAAATGATGTCAGAAAGGGTTGAAAGTTGATGACGTGGCTTTGAATGGTGCATACTGACCGCAAAAAAGTCTGGAAAATTGAAGTACCGGCCTTTGTAACAGATGAGTTTTCGTCCGAACCCTGATACTTCGAAAGAGATTGTGCAGTTTGTACACGAAGTGCGTCCAGTTTTTGCCGTAACCCTCTCTACTTTTTTGCATATGCTATGTGGGTGAAATGATGATCCCATGACAAGTTTCAACCTTTTTAGAGTTCATTTGTAGTGCTTTTCAATTTCAGGGTCATTTAGCTCAAAACAAATCAGTAAATGCATGAAAAATAGCAAATGTTGTCAGAAAGGGTTGAAAGTTGATGACGTGGCTTTGAATGGTGCATACTGAACGCAAAAAGTCTGGAGTTGTAATAAATTTAAAAAAATGAAGTGCCGGCCTTTGTAACAGATGAGTTTTCGTCCGAACCCTGATACTTCGAAAGAGATTGTTCAGTTTGTACACGAAGTGCATCCAGTTTTTGTCGTAACCCTCTCTACTTTTTTGCATATGCTATGTGGGTGAAATGATGATACCATGACAAGTTTCAACCTTTTCAGAGTTCATTTGTGGTGCTTTTCAATTTCAGGGTCATTTAGCTCAAAACAAATCAGTAAATGCATGAAAAATAGCAAATGATGTCAGAAAGGGTTGAAAGTTGATGACGTGGCTTTGAATGGTGCATACTGACCGCAAAAAAGTCTGGAAAATTGAAGTACCGGCCTTTGTAACAGATGAGTTTTCGTCCGAACCCTGATACTTCGAAAGAGATTGTGCAGTTTGTACACGAAGTGCGTCCAGTTTTTGCCGTAACCCTCTCTACTTTTTTGCATATGCTATGTGGGTGAAATGATGATCCCATGACAAGTTTCAACCTTTTCAGAGTTCATTTGTAGTTCTTTTCAATTTCAGGGTCATTTAGCTCAAAACAAATCAGTAAATGCATGAAAAATAGCAAATGATGTCAGAAAGGGTTGAAAGTTGATGACGTGGCTTTGAATGGTGCATACTGAACGCAAAAAGTCTGGAGTTGTAATAAATTTAAAAAAATGAAGTGCCGGCCTTTGTAACAGATGAGTTTTCGTCCGAACCCTGATACTTCGAAAGAGATTGTTCAGTTTGTACACGAAGTGCGTCCAGTTTTTGCCGTAACCCTCTCTATTTTTTGCATATGCTATGTGGGTGAAATGATGATCCCATGACAAGTTTCAACCTTTTCAGAGTTCATTTGTAGTGCTTTTCAATTTCAGGGTCATTTAGCTCAAAACAAATCAGTAAATGCATGAAAAATAGCAAATGATGTCAGAAAGGGTTGAAAGTTGATGACGTGGCTTTGAATGGTGCATACTGACCGCAAAAAAGTCTGGAAAATTGAAGTACCGGCCTTTGTAACAGATGAGTTTTCGTCCGAACCCTGATACTTCGAAAGAGATTGTGCAGTTTGTACACGAAGTGCGTCCAGTTTTTGCCGTAACCCTCTCTACTTTTTTGCATATGCTATGTGGGTGAAATGATGATCCCATGACAAGTTTCAACCTTTTCAGAGTTCATTTGTAGTGCTTTTCAATTTCAGGGTCATTTAGCTCAAAACAAATCAGTAAATGCATGAAAAATAGCAAATGTTGTCAGAAAGGGTTGAAAGTTGATGACGTGGCTTTGAATGGTGCATACTGAACGCAAAAAGTCTGGAGTTGTAATAAATTTAAAAAAATGAAGTGCCGGCCTTTGTAACAGATGAGTTTTCGTCCGAACCCTGATACTTCGAAAGAGATTGTTCAGTTTGTACACGAAGTGCATCCAGTTTTTGTCGTAACCCTCTCTACTTTTTTGCATATGCTATGTGGGTGAAATGATGATACCATGACAAGTTTCAACCTTTTCAGAGTTCATTTGTGGTGCTTTTCAATTTCAGGGTCATTTAGCTCAAAACAAATCAGTAAATGCATGAAAAATAGCAAATGATGTCAGAAAGGGTTGAAAGTTGATGACGTGGCTTTGAATGGTGCATACTGACCGCAAAAAAGTCTGGAAAATTGAAGTACCGGCCTTTGTAACAGATGAGTTTTCGTCCAAACCCTGATACTTCGAAAGAGATTGTGCAGTTTGTACACGAAGTGCGTCCAGTTTTTGCCGTAACCCTCTCTACTTTTTTGCATATGCTATGTGGGTGAAATGATGATCCCATGACAAGTTTCAACCTTTTCAGAGTTCATTTGTAGTTCTTTTCAATTTCAGGGTCATTTAGCTCAAAACAAATCAGTAAATGCATGAAAAATAGCAAATGATGTCAGAAAGGGTTGAAAGTTGATGACGTGGCTTTGAATGGTGCATACTGAACGCAAAAAGTCTGGAGTTGTAATAAATTTTAAAAAATGAAGTGCCGGCCTTTGTAACAGATGAGTTTTCGTCCGAACCCTGATACTTCGAAAGAGATTGTTCAGTTTGTACACGAAGTGCATCCAGTTTTTGTCGTAACCCTCTCTACTTTTTTGCATATGCTATGTGGGTGAAATGATGATACCATGACAAGTTTCAACCTTTTCAGAGTTCATTTGTGGTGCTTTTCAATTTCAGGGTCATTTAGCTCAAAACAAATCAGTAAATGCATGAAAAATAGCAAATGATGTCAGAAAGGGTTGAAAGTTGATGACGTGGCTTTGAATGGTGCATACTGACCGCAAAAAAGTCTGGAAAATTGAAGTACCGGCCTTTGTAACAGATGAGTTTTCGTCCGAACCCTGATACTTCGAAAGAGATTGTGCTGTTTGTACACGAAGTGCGTCCAGTTTTTGCCGTAACCCTCTCTACTTTTTTGCATATGCTATGTGGGTGAAATGATGATACCATGACAAGTTTCAACCTTTTCAGAGTTCATTTGTAGTGCTTTTCAATTTCAGGGTCATTTAGCTCAAAACAAATCAGTAAATGCATGAAAAATAGCAAATGGTGTCAGAAAGGGTTGAAAGTTGATGACGTGGATTTGAATGGTGCATACCAACCGCAAAAAAGTCTAGAAAAATGAAGTGCCGGCCTTTGTAATAGATGAGTTTTCGTCCGAACCCTGATACTTCGAAAGAGATTGTCCAGTTTGTACACGAAGTGCGTCCAGTTTTTGTCGTAACCCTCTCTACTTTTTTGCATATGCTATGTGGGTGAAATGGTGATACAATGACAAGTTTCAACCTTTTCAGAGTTCATTTGTAGTGCTTTTCAATTTCAGGGTCATTTAGCTCAAAAAAAATAAGTAAATGCATGAAAAATAACAAATGATGTCACAAAGGGTTGAAAGGTTATGACATGGCTTTCAATGGTGCATACGGAACGCAAAAAAGTCTGGAGCTGTAATAAGCTTGAAAAAATGAAGTGCCGGCCTTTGTAATAGAGGAGTTTTCATCCGAAACCCTGATACTTCGAAAGAGATTGTCCAGTTTGTACACGAAGTGCATCGAGTTTTTGCCGTAAACCTCTCTACTTTTATGCACATGCTATGTGGGTGAAATGATGATACCATGAAAAGTTTCAACCTTTTCAGAGTTCATTTGTAGTGTTTTTCAATTTCAGGGTCATTTAGCTTAAAACAAATCAGTAAATGCATGAAAAATAGCAAATGATGTCAGAAACGGTTGAAAGTTGATGACGTGGCTTTGAATGGTGCATACTGAATGGAAAAAAAGTTTGGAGATGCAATAAGTTTAAAAAAATGAAGTGCCGGCCTTTGTAACAGATGAGTTTTCGTCCAAAACCCTTATACTTCGAAAGAGATTGTGCAGTTTGTACACGAAGTTCATCCAGTTTTTGCCGTAGACCTCTCTACTTTTTTGCACATGCTATGTGGGTGAAATGATGATACCATGACAAGTTTCAACCTTTTCAGAGTTCATTTGTAGTGCTTTTCAATTTCAGGGTCATTTAGCTCAAAACAAATCAGTAAATGCATGAAAAATAGCAAATGGTGTCAGAAAGGGTTGAAAGTTGATGACGTGGATTTGAATGGTGCATACCAACCGCAAAAAAGTCTAGAAAAATGAAGTGCCGGCCTTTGTAATAGATGAGTTTTCGTCCGAACCCTGATACTTCGAAAGAGATTGTCCAGTTTGTACACGAAGTGCGTCCAGTTTTTGTCGTAACCCTCTCTACTTTTTTGCATATGCTATGTGGGTGAAATGGTGATACAATGACAAGTTTCAACCTTTTCAGAGTTCATTTGTAGTGCTTTTCAATTTCAGGGTCATTTAGCTCAAAAAAAATAAGTAAATGCATGAAAAATAACAAATGATGTCACAAAGGGTTGAAAGGTTATGACATGGCTTTCAATGGTGCATACGGAACGCAAAAAAGTCTGGAGCTGTAATAAGCTTGAAAAAATGAAGTGCCGGCCTTTGTAATAGAGGAGTTTTCATCCGAAACCCTGATACTTCGAAAGAGATTGTCCAGTTTGTACACGAAGTGCATCGAGTTTTTGCCGTAAACCTCTCTACTTTTCTGCACATGCTATGTGGGTGAAATGATGATACCATGAAAAGTTTCAACCTTTTCAGAGTTCATTTGTAGTGTTTTTCAATTTCAGGGTCATTTAGCTTAAAACAAATCAGTAAATGCATGAAAAATAGCAAATGATGTCAGAAACGGTTGAAAGTTGATGACGTGGCTTTGAATGGTGCATACTGAATGGAAAAAAAGTTTGGAGATGCAATAAGTTTAAAAAAATGAAGTGCCGGCCTTTGTAACAGATGAGTTTTCGTCCAAAACCCTTATACTTCGAAAGAGATTGTGCAGTTTGTACACGAAGTTCATCCAGTTTTTGCCGTAGACCTCTCTACTTTTTTGCACATGCTATGTGGGTGACATGATGATACCATGACAAGTTTCAACCTTTTCAGAGTTCATTTGTAGTGCTTTTCAATTTCAGGGTCATTTAGCTCAAAACAAATCAGTAAATGCATGAAAAATAGCAAAAGGTGTCAGAAAGGGTTGAAAGTTGATGACGTGGATTTGAATGGTGCATACCAACCGCAAAAAAGTCTAGAAAAATGAAGTGCCGGCCTTTGTAATAGATGAGTTTTCGTCCGAACCCTGATACTTCGAAAGAGATTGTCCAGTTTGTACACGAAGTGCGTCCAGTTTTTGTCGTAACCCTCTCTACTTTTTTGCATATGCTATGTGGGTGAAATGGTGATACAATGACAAGTTTCAACCTTTTCAGAGTTCATTTGTAGTGCTTTTCAATTTCAGGGTCATTTAGCTCCAAAAAAATAAGTAAATGCATGAAAAATAACAAATGATGTCACAAAGGGTTGAAAGGTTATGACATGGCTTTCAATGGTGCATACGGAACGCAAAAAAGTCTGGAGCTGTAATAAGCTTGAAAAAATGAAGTGCCGGCCTTTGTAATAGAGGAGTTTTCATCCGAAACCCTGATACTTCGAAAGAGATTGTCCAGTTTGTACACGAAGTGCATCGAGTTTTTGCCGTAAACCTCTCTACTTTTCTGCACATGCTATGTGGGTGAAATGATGATACCATGAAAAGTTTCAACCTTTTCAGAGTTCATTTGTAGTGTTTTTCAATTTCAGGGTCATTTAGCTTAAAACAAATCAGTAAATGCATGAAAAATAGCAAATGATGTCAGAAACGGTTGAAAGTTGATGACGTGGCTTTGAATGGTGCATACTGAATGGAAAAAAAGTTTGGAGATGCAATAAGTTTAAAAAAATGAAGTGCCGGCCTTTGTAACAGATGAGTTTTCGTCCAAAACCCTTATACTTCGAAAGAGATTGTGCAGTTTGTACACGAAGTTCATCCAGTTTTTGCCGTAGACCTCTCTACTTTTTTGCACATGCTATGTGGGTGAAATGATGATACCATGACAAGTTTCAACCTTTTCAGAGTTCATTTGTAGTGCTTTTCAATTTCAGGGTCATTTAGCTCAAAACAAATCAGTAAATGCATGAAAAATAGCAAGTGATGTCAGAAAGGGTTGAAAGTTGATGACGTGGCTTTGAATGGTGCATACCAACCGCAAAAAAGTCTAGAAAAATGAAGTGCCGGCCTTTGTAACAGATGAGTTTTCGTCCGAACCCTGATACTTCGAAAGAGATTGTCCAGTTTGTACACGAAGTGCGTCCAGTTTTTGTCGTAACCATCTCTACTTTTTTGCATATGCTATGTGGGTGAAATGATGATACAATGACAAGTTTCATCCTTTTCAGAGTTCATTTGTAGTGCTTTTCAATTTCATACTACTGGAATCAGCTAATTTGCCATCTGCCAGATCTTTGCCGTCTTCTAGCTGACGGCAAAGAAGCTCTTTGCCATCAGCTACACATAAACAGACGGCAAAGAAAAGGCTGACGGCAAAGAAGCTCTTTGCCATCTGCCAGGTCTTTGCCGTCTGCCAGCGGACGGTAAAGAATCTTTGCCGTCCGCTGGCGGACGGCAAAGAGTGTGGTGGCCCCCACCCCCCGCTCGTTTGAAAAAATCTTAACGGCCCACCTCTTTGCCGTCCGCTAGCGGACGGCAAAGAGGCAGAAAGGCGGACGACAAAGGCTGGCGGACGGCAAAGAGGGCACTTGCCTAACGGCAGGTACCCTCCGCCCGTTACTCACTTCGTCCTCGCCTCGCCCTTCTCCTCCCACCCCGCCGCCGCCGCCGCCGCCCGCCGCGCGCCGCCGCCCCGTCGCCCCCCGCCGCCCCGCCGCCCCGGCTCCCCGCCGCCCCACCGCCCCGTCGCCCCCCCCCCCCCCCCGCCCCGGCCCCCCGCCGCCCCGCGCCCCACCGTCGCCCCGCGCCCCACCGCCGCCACGGCCCCCCGCCGTCCCGGCCCCCCGCCGCCCCGCGCCCCCCGCCGCCTCCTCCACTGCCCCGCCCCGGCCCCCTGCCGGCCGGGCCCCCGCCGCCCCGCCTCCTCCACCGCCCCGCCCCGGGCCCCCGCCGCCCCGCCCCGGCCCTCCGTCGCCGGCCCCGCCCCGGCCCTCCCCCACAGTGAGCCCCTCCCTTTTTTTCTGTTTTTTTGTTTATTTTTTCTGTTTTTTTGTTTTTTTTTTGTTTAAGTTTAGGTTTAATTAGTTTAAATAGTTTAGTTTTAATTAGTTTAGGTTTTTAGTTTAGGTTAGTTTAGGTTTAGGTTAAGTAGAAGGGGGAAGAAGAAGAAGAAGAAGAGGAAGAGGAGGAGGAGGAGGAGGAGAAGGAGAAGAAGAAGAAGAAGAAGAAGAAGAAGAAGAAGAAGAAGAAGAAGAAGAAGAAGAAGAAGAAGAAGAAGAAGAAGAAGAAGAGGAGGAGGAGAAAGAAGAAGAAGAAGAAGAAGAAGAAGAAGAAGAAGAAGAACAGGAGGAGGAGGAGGAGGAGGAGGAGGAGAAGAAGAAGAAGAAGAAGAAGAAGAAGAAGAAGAAGAAGAAGAAGAGGAGGAGGAGGAGGAGGAGGAGGGGGAGAAAGAAGAAGAAGAAGAAGAAGAAGAAGAAGAAGAAGAAGAAGAAGAAGAAGAAGAAGAAGAAGAAGAGGAGGAGGAGGAGACACCCCGAAGCCCTGACCCCGAAACAGCACCCCGACCCCGACACGGCACCCCGACACCGACACGGCACCCCAACACCTACACGACACCCCGACCCCCGACACGACACCCTCGACACCCCGACCCCGAGAACCCGACCCCGACCCCGACCCCGACCCCGACACCCCGACCCCGAGCCTGACCCGACACCCCGACCCCGACACCGACACGGCACCCCGACCCCGACCCGGCACCCCGACCCCCGACACCGACACGACACCCCGACCCCCGACACGACACCCCCGACACCCCCACCCCGAGACCCCGACCCCGACACCCCGACCCCGAGCCTGACCCGACACCCCGACCCCGACACCGACACGGCACCCCGACCCCGACTAGGCACCCCGACCCGACACCCCGACCCCGAGACCCCGACCCCGACACGGCACCCCGAGACCGACACGACACCCCGACCCCGACACGGCACCCCGAGACCGAGACGACACCCCGACCCCCGACACGACACCCCCGACACCCCGACACCCCGACCCCGAGACCCCGACCCCGACCTCGACCCCGACCCCGACACCCCGACCCCCAGCCTGACCCGACACCCCGACCCCGACACCGACACGGCACCCCGACCCCGACCCGGCACCCCGACCCGACACCCCGACCCCGAGACCCCGACCCCGAAAAGGTGTTCTTTGGCCTTCCAGAAGCCGACGGGGTCATATATTTGTGAATTATTAGTTAGGTCATATATCTTTCGATTTTGTTATGAAAAACATCATATATAATTGTGTTGATCGGGTAGTTTTAAATGTGCAGTTGTTTCATCGCTGCGAGGTTTGGTGTTCGACGACCTCGCCGTGCGTTTGACGAGCTCTGCCCCTTCGTTCGTGGGTGAGCACAAATGACATGTCCTCCTCCCCCATTAATTATTTGATCTATTCCGATGAAACTTGATAGCTAGATATATATGTGTCTTGAATCATCAGTATGCGTAACCAATATGTGTCTCCCGTTCGAAAGCGTCATAGTTATAAATATGCATGCATTTGCATATTTATAACCTTGATTCTTTCGAATTGTCCAACGCTATCCATGGACAGCCCGAGTATGTTTAGATTGGGTTCGTTTTCCCATATGCTTTGCTCCGGATCCGACCCATAAATTTCGTCAGTGCCTCCCCTGTTGTTCTCCGGGTACACATCCTCTCTGTTTATTGCAGAGACGTGTATCAGGAGAACAGCGGGGAGGTGCTGCCGAAATTTTGCGTAGGATCCGGGGCATAGCATGGGAAAATGAACCCAATCTAAACATACTCGGGTGGGATTAGGACCTATCATTACCTATTAGAGTGTAGGTTGCATGGACGTAATAAAATTGACAAAGTAGATCAACTGATGAATACATACATGGTGAATTATATATATATATTTGTTGTGTGTCTAGTAGCTCTGAAAGTCAAGATGAGTGATCGTGCGTGGATGTACACCGGTCACACTGGTCAGAACAAATGGAGCACTGAATGGTTCACAAAAACCAAGGGGTTTGTGCGAGCCGCATTTGCAAATGGCCAGAGGAAAACCTGGTGCCCCTGTTTACGGTGCGGCAATTGGGAAAAGAGGACAGAGGCTGAAATGGGCAAACACCTGCAGAAGAGTGGTTTTACGCCCGATTATACGGTGTGGACATTTCATGGTGAGTCTGCCCAACGTGACCGAGCTGAGGTGGATCGTTGTCGCACCGACGAGCATGGTACCGGTATGGAAAACATGGTGCAAGACTTTGATGATGCTCGGGATTCGGACGAGGAGATGGAGGAATCTGCAAAGGCCTTCAATGAAATGTTGGAGTCTTCAAAACGTCCGCTCCATGAGCACACTGAGCTTTGTCAGTTGGATGCCATCTCACAAGTAATGGCTCTGAAGGCTCAGTTCAACTTGGGCAGAGAATGCTACGATGCAATGATGACAGTATTTGGACGCTTTCTACCCAAAGGCCATGTAATGCCTGCAAACCTGTACCAGTCGGACAAAATCCTCCGTGCACTGAAGATGCCCTATGATAAGATACATGCCTGTGAGAAAGGATGTGTCTTGTTTAGGCTTGACTATGCGGACTTGAACTGTTGTCCCATTTGCAAGTCTTCCAGGTATGTTGTGGTAGACAACGGTATGGGTGAGAAGACACAGACCAAAATCCCCGTTAGTGTTCTTCGGTATATCCCAATCGTACCAAGACTTCAACGTCTTTTCATGGTCGAAGAGACGGCCAGACAGATGACATGGCACAAAACGGGCAAAAGAACCGAACTAGATGCAGATGGGAATCTGATGATTGTACACACATCGGATGGTGTTGCGTGGAAAAAGTTTGATGAATTGCATGGTGACAAAGCGGCAGATCCGAGGCATCCTCGAGTCGGCATCAGCACGGATGGGTTCAGTGTGTTTGGTATGACGGCAGCCCAATACAGTTGTTGGCCCGTATTTGTCTTTCCACTCAATCTCCCCCCCGGACAGATTATGCAAAGAAAGAACATTTTCCTGACGTTGATAATTCCAGGGCCCAACTATCCGGGGAAAAATATGAATGTGTACATGCAACCGCTTAAGGACGAATTGCAAGAAGCCTGGGATAATGGGTTCAAGACATACGATGCCTATAGCAAACGGAACTTCATAATGCGTGTCTGGTACATGTACTCGACGCATGACTTGCCGGCGTATGCGCTATTCGTTGGCTGGTGTGTGCATGGAAGGTTCCCGTGCCCCACATGCAAGGGAGCTCTTGAGTTTCGTTGGCTTCAGGCCGGTCGCAAGTTTTCTTGCTTCCACATGCATAGAGAGTTCCTGAATCCTCGCCATAAGTTCAGGAAAGACAAGAAGAACTTCATCAGAGGTAGAGTTGTCAAAAACTCTGCACCACATGCATTGACAGGCCAACAGACCCTGGATCAGTTAAACGCTCTCGAGCCAGATCCCGAGCGTCCAGGGTACTTCAAGGGGTATAATTCTAAGCACGCCTGGACTCACAAAACATGCTTATGGGATCTGCCTTACTTCAAAGACCTCCTTTGCCCACACAACATCGACGTGATGCACTTTGAGAAGAATATTGCCGAGGCACTTTTTGGTACATTGTTCGGCATAGATGGGAAGTCAAAGGATAATACTAAGGCTAGAGTCGATCTGGAGGTGCTATGTGATAGGCCGTTACAAAACATGAAAGAACCGAAAGGAAAGCAGAACTGGACGAAGCCAAAGGCATGGTTCAATCTTGGAAGGCCGGCTATGAGGGAAATTATCTTGTGGGTGAAAATGCAGTTGATGTTCCCCGATGGGTATGCAGCGAATCTACAGAGGGCAGCCAGTCTTGATAAATTGAAGATATTTGGTCTCAAGAGTCATGATTGGCACATATGGATTGAGCGGGTAATGCCGGTGATGTTGCGTGGCTTCATCCCTGAGGATGAATGGCTAGTACTGGCAGAACTCAGCTATTTCTTCCGTGTTCTTTGTGCGAAAGAACTATCGCCTAGCGTGCTAGAAGAAATGGAAGAGTTGGCGCCGGAGTTGATCTGCAAGTTAGAGAAGATCTTTCCACCGGGCTTCTTTAATCCAATGCAACATTTGATTTTGCATCTCCCGACCGAGGCAAGATTGGGGGGCCCGTGCAAAATCGTTGGTGCTACCCAACTGAGAGGATGCAGAAGACGCTTCGACAAAAATGTAAAAATAAACGTAGAATTGAAGCATCGATGGCTGAGGCATTCATCACTGAGGAGGCGGCAAACTTCGTGACAGCACACTACGAAGCCAAAAATCGTCATTTGCATAATCCGAAGCCTCGGTACAATGCTGACGACCCTAAAAAGGGTGGATCCAACCTCAGCCTATTCAAAGGGAATCTCGCACCAGCCAGTGTTTCAAATCCAGTATCTTTGGATAACGAACAATGGCGGACCATTTCGTTGTATATCTTCAACAACCTGATAGAAGTGCGGCCGTACATCGAGTAAGTTCTCGGTACATAGTTTCGCCACTTCTATTTCCTTTGAACTGCTCTTATTCCTGGATATTTCATACAGTCGATACGTCGCCTTATTCTCGTATGGAGCGGTGATCCAAAAGGATTCTGTCGAAGAGTATGAGCTTCTCGCAAACCAAGGTGGCGGCTATCCCGGTTTCATCTCTTGGTTCAAACAAACGGTAATTTCTATTAGACTTGTAGGCTAATTTGTAGGCGGCTATCCCGGTTTCATTCGCTAATTTGTGCGTAATGCAACAATCCTTTCATATTAAACTTGTAGGCTAATTCAGAGTCTATGGACGCCGAACTGAGACAAGTCGCTAATGGTTTTGACTATAAGGTCCGTTCATTTGACAAATACGACATCAACGGGTATCGCTTTCGTACCTATGGCAAAGAGCTATCTATGGCCGACCGAAAGGCTACAAATTGTTGTGTATCTGCTATCGGCGAAGGAGGTACCGAGTATTATGGGAGAGTTGAAGCAATTTATGAACTTCTATTCTATGGTGAAAACCCACCGAATGTCGTAGTCTTCAAATGTTATTGGTTTCAGCCGAAGGAGACTAGAAGAACTCATGAACATATAGGGCTAGTTGAAATCAACCAAAGCACCCATTTAGATGTTCCTGATGTCTATATTACGGCTCAACAGGCGACCCAAATATTCTATCTACCGTGGGCCTGCCAAACTAATCCAAATCTGAAAGGTTGGGATGTCGTTTATGAAGTGCCGCCACGTGCTAGACTATCTCCCCCAAAGGAAGAGGATTATGAACCTCACATTAACCCAGACACATATGAAGGAGAATTCTTCCAAGAGACACGTCTTTCCAAAAAGCGTTTCAAGAACCGCTATACATCACCCCAAAACATTGAAGTAGACAGTGACAGTGAATCCGACATCACCCCAGAGGAGGAACAAGAAGAGCCGGAACAAGAAGAGTTTACTGCTGCGGATGACCTGTCATTGCTTGACCGATTACGTCAAGGTGGCCTTGCACATGTTGATGCCACTGAACCCTATGAGCCCGTCATTGATTATAGTGATGATGATGATTATGCGTTTATTGATGATACTGATCGAGATTATTAGTAGTGTCAGGTATTAAATTTTTTAATGTTGTACTTGATGATGATACACTTAAGTGATACACATATTATTATTCATGTCGGTCTTTTTTTTATGTTGTACTAATTTCGTTTACTGTTTGTCATGGCAGGTGTTGAAAGATGGTGGGCGCTGGTCGGGAGCGCGCCAAGGCCCCTTCTTCCTCAGCGCGTGGTCTGAGGTCTTCGATTCTAGACGTACCTCTTCGCCGAGCGTTGCTGGACAGTATGTCCACACCGCCGGGCCCTTCTTCGTCCACCGCGGTGCCCAGCAGGGGACGAGGTAGGAAGAGAGGAGGTGGGGCACGTGGTCGCGGGAGAGGAGGTAGGGTGACTGCTAGGGAGCCTTCCTCGCCGCCACCCCCAGCTGTTTCACCCGAGCACGTGACTGCTAGGGTGGACTCGTCCGAGGAGGAGGCTACACGGACTCCGGTCCACGAGCCTCCGGTCCACGGGTCTTGGGCCCACGATCCTCGGGTCGACTGGCCTTCGGCCCACGAGAGTTCGGCCCACGAGACCCCGGAGGAGCACACGTCCAGATGGGGTACCTGGCCGGATCAGCCCGAGGAGCCGAGTGGCCATGCTGATGATGGCGGGGAGCCGACTGATCTTGAGGAGGAGGGTGGCACCGTCTACCAGCGTGGTGCTACACGGCTCCCGTCCGTGCCGGCGACCCGCGAGCAGAGGTGGTTGATCTTCCCTGATGGGGAGAGGTACGTAAGTGCATTTAATATTTTTGTACCTTCTCCATTCACGTTTCTTCAAATAACTAATGCGTTGGCCTTGTCATGCTGCAGGGGTTGGGACCACCATCATAGTGTCCGCCGGCCCAACTCCGTCCTTGGAGTTCTTTGCCGGCAAAACTTCCCGGGGTTTGTCACGTTGCCTGGTGAGGGTCGGCTTCCAGAGCTTGGGTTGAGTTGGGAGCACTACGTGGCTGCCCCGGCCCCGCCGGATGTCATTATCGACGGTGTCGTGTGCGACACGAGGGCAGACATGGTGATCAGGACGTTCTGGGTAATTTCTCCTTTACACATTTCAAAATCTTCAACTAGCTAGTTATTAATTGTACTAATCAATATTGTCTCATTTGATTGCAGACATTCTACAGGTGTGAGGAGGGATACGAGGAGGAGTGCGCAAATGTTATCCAAAACGTCTGCAAGCGTCTACTCCAGAACTTACGGCACGAGGCTCGGGTGCAGGCTGTTCGAGACTACTACGCCTTGCGTGGTATCAAGAAGCCCAAGCCGGCGTGCCGCGATAAGTTCCTGAGTAAGGAGCAGTACATGAAGGTAATTCTTAAGGCCTTCTACTTAAGTTCCTTCATTTAGTAATTCATAGCCGTAGCGCTCAGGTTTCTATTTGCTAACTTAGGCGCCTCCGAGATGGTGTGCGGATCGGATGGATTGTTGGGAGGTGTTGGTCGATGAGTGGTGCTCACAAGAATGGCTAGCCCTCCACAACCAGGCCAAGGACAAACGTGCCCAAATGGAAGGTGTGCCACACCATCAAGGCAGCTCCAACTTATATCAGTTCGGGCGCAACTGGGTATGTGGTTTGCTTCATGATTCATGCAATTCATTCATCATGCTAGCTTGAGCCATTTAGTTACTAATTTTCATTGTTTCTCTCTTTCAGGCACGCCACAATAAGGCGGATAAGGTGCCAGAGGTGTACGACCTGTATGCCATGGCCCACACTGGCTCTTACAAGAAAGTCAAGGCTTTCTCTCAGTCTGACCTCGATGATGCAAACAACTTCACCAACATCTCCTCCCACAACAAGCTCGTGAGATATAGAGATGAGGGGAAGGCGAGGAAAGGGGAGGACTTTAACCCGAGCCAGGGTCCCATTGATCCAGAGCTGGTGATGATATCTGGTGGCGGGAGGTCCCATGGCTCCATAGCCATTGGAGATGGACTTATCCGTTGTCCTAGCACTCTCCCGAAGATCAAGGCGCGCCAGTCGAGCTCCGCTCCTGAGATAAGGCCTCGTGAACGGCCAGTGCAACTCGCCATCAAGGTTAGTGATACGTACTCAGCTATCTTTCTCCATTACATTGTGTGCACTTCCATCAATGATTACAAATGGTCATGTGAGTGGTGTTGCAGGCTGCTATACAGAGTGAGAGAGATAGAACGGAGAAACTTCTGGCGGAGGCGGCGGAGAGGCAGCGGGAGTTGGAGGGGAGGACGACAAAGATGATGGAGGAGGAGAGGGCACGGAATGACATGCAGGCAAGGGCCATGTACGAGCTCCTTGTGGTAAGTTTCTTCTGCAGATTAGCCAAAACATTCATGTAGTGTTTGTCTCATTACTAACTAGTATGACTGAGTCGTCAAAACCAAATGTGCAGTCTGTGTGCGAGAAGACCGGTCAGACCGCTCCGCCGATGCCAGTGATTGCTCCTGGGACCACGGTGAGTTTAATTTGAATGGACATTACTTGCTAGTCTTAACATTTGAGTGTCATAATGCTAACGAGACATTGGAAATGATCTTTGGTGCAGCTTAACTCCAGAAACGCATCGCATGATCCTTATCCAGCTACCGGCACTAGCCAGCCCGCTCCTACACCTCCCTGATCACGGTAAGTTTCTCTAGTGTTTTGCTTAACAAATGCATAAAGACCTAGACTTAGCTTTATTTCCTCCAATATGCTTACCATAATGACCTAGAGTTAGCTTCTTTTCCTCCAAAATGACTTAATAAGCTTACTGACCTCATAAACCATCCATTTTACCTAAGTTAGCTCTAAAAGGATATGTACTTAGCTTACTTATGTCATAAATTGCATAATTAGCTCATAAACGACCCATTTCACCTAGGTTAACTCATAAACGACCCATTTCACCTAGGTTAGCTCATAAACGACCCATTTCACCTAGGTTAGCTCATAAACGACCCATTTCACCTAGGTTAGCTCATAAACGACCCATTTCACCTAAGTTAGCTCAAAAAGATCCATTTCAACTAAATTAGCTCATAAATGATCCATTTCACCTAAGTTAGCTAAAAAACGATCCATTTCAACTAAATTAGCTCAAAAATGATCCATTTCAACAAAGTTAGCTCAAAAACTATCCATTTCAACTAAGTTAGCTCAAAAACGATCCATTTGACCTAAGTGAGCTAAAAAACGATCCATTTCACCTTAGTTACCTCAAAAACGATCCATTTCAACTAAGTTAGCTAAAAAACGATCCATTTCAACTAGGTTAGCTCCAAAATGACCCATTTCACCTTACTTAGCTCAAAAACGATGCCCTTCACCTTAGTTAGCTCATAAAAGACCCATTTCAACTAAGTTAGCTCATAAATGATCCATTTCAACTAAGTTAGCTCATAAACAACCCATTTCAACTTAGTTAGCTCATATATGATCCATTTCACCTAAGTTAGCTCATAAATGACATATACTTCTTGTTCTAGTCTTCTTCTTGTTCTAGTCTTCTTCTTGTTCTAGTCACCTATTTCTAACTTTCTTATTTACCATTTTGCAGATTTCATTCACTTGATGGAAGCTAGCTTGCTATGATGGAGTGCTTGCTTTTCCTTTGATGAAACTTTGCATTGTATCTAGCTTGCTATCTTCATGACACTTTGCATTGTAATATATATATGGATGGAACAATGTGTATGGATGGAACTTCCTTATGTATGAACAATGTGTATGGATGAAACTGATGTGATATGTGATATGAAACTTATGTGCTAGGTATGTGTTGGATATGTGCTGGATATGAAACTTATATATGTGATATGTGCTGCAAATTGTGGGATTTAATAAAAAACAGAAAAAACAGACAATATGCAGGCTCTTTGCCGTCTGCCACCGACGGCAAAGAGCTCTTTGCCGTCTGCCGCGGACGGCAAAGAAGCCACGTGGCAGCCAACTGTGCTTCCTGGGAGCTGACCCATTTGGTCAGTTTGCCTACAGTGGCAGACGGCAAAGACTTTGCCGTCCGTGGCAGACGGCAAAGAACCTGCACTTTGCCATCAGTGGCAGACGGCAAAGAACCTGCCATCTAGTGACGTGTAGATGACATCATAAGGCGGACGGCAAAGACCAAAGGCTCTTTGCCGTCTGCGGCGGACGGCAAAGGTCTGCCGTTAGCCACTTAACGGACTGACAGCGCAATTATTGCCGTCCGCCCTCTTTGCCGTCCGCCACTGACGGCAAAGAGCCTTTGCCGTCCGCCGCCAGGAAGCAGACGGCAAAGCAGCTGTTTACCGTAGCCCTCTTTGCCGGAGCCTTTTGCCGTCCGCGGCTGACGGCAAAGGTCTTTGCCGTCCGCCTTTCGAGCCTTTGCCGTCCGCCATGGCAGACGGCAAAGTAGTTGTTTCCTGTAGTGTCAGGGTCATTTAGCTCAAAACAAATCAGCAAATGCATGAAAAATAACAAATGATGTCACAAAGGGTTGAAAGGTTATGACATGGCTTTCAATGGTGCATACGGAACGCAAAAAAGTCTGGAGCTGTAATAAGTTTAAAAAAATGAAGTGCGGGCCTTTGTAATAGAGGAGTTTTCATACGAAACCCTGATACTTCGAAAGAGATTGTCCAGTTTGTACACGAAGTGCATCGAGTTTTTGCCGTAAACCTCTCTACTTTTTTGCACATGCTATGTGGGTGAAATGATGATACCATGAAAAGTTTCAACCTTTTCAGAGTTCATTTGTAGTGTTTTTCAATTTCAGGGTCATTCAGCTTAAAACAAATCAGTAAATGCATGAAAAATAGCAAATGATGTCAGAAAGGGTTGAAAGTTGATGACGTGGCTTTGAATGGTGCATACTGAACGCAAAAAAAGTTTGGAGATGCAATAAGTTTAAAAAAATGAAGTGCCGGCCTTTGTAACAGATGAGTTTTCGTCCGAAACCCTGATACTTCGAAAGAGATTGTGCAGTTTGTACACGAAGTTCATCCAGTTTTTGCTGTAGACCTCTCTACTTTTTTGCACATGCTATGTGGGTGAAATGATGATACCATGAAAAGTTTCAACCTTTTCAGAGTTCATTTGTAGTGTTCTTCAATTTCAGGGTCATTTAGCTTAAAACAAATCAGTAAATGCATCAAAAATAGCAAATGATGTCAGAAAGGGTTGAAAGTTGATGACGTGGCTTTAAATGGTGCATACTGAACGCAAAAAAAGTTTGTAGTTGTAATAAGTTTAAAAAAATGAAGTGCCGGCCTTTGTAACAGATGAGTTTTCGTCCGAAACCCTGATACTTCGAAAGAGATTGTGCAGTTTGTACACGAAGTTCATCCTATTTTTGCCGTAAACCTCTCTACTTTTTTGCGCATGCTATGTGGGTGAAATAATGATACCATGACAAGTTTCAACCTTTTCAGAGTTCATTTGTAGTGCTTTTCAATTTCAGGGTCATTTAGCTCAAAACAAATCAGTAAATGCATGAAAAATAGCAAATGATGTCAGAAAGGGTTGAAAGTTGATGACGTGGCTTTGAATGGTACATACT
Source organism: Aegilops tauschii subsp. strangulata (assembly GCF_002575655.3). Classification (NCBI taxonomy): domain Eukaryota; kingdom Viridiplantae; phylum Streptophyta; class Magnoliopsida; order Poales; family Poaceae; genus Aegilops; species Aegilops tauschii. The sequence continues at coordinate 77,323,472 of NC_053041.3, forward strand.
GAACGCAAAAAGTCTGGAGTTGTAATAAATTTAAAAAAATGAAGTGCCGGCCTTTGTAACAGATGAGTTTTCGTCCGAACCCTGATACTTCGAAAGAGATTGTTCAGTTTGTACACGAACTGCATCCAGTTTTTGTCGTAACCCTCTCTACTTTTTTGCATATGCTATGTGGGTGAAATGATGATACCATGACAAGTTTCAACCTTTTCAGAGTTCATTTGTGGTGCTTTTCAATTTCTGGGTCATTTAGCTCAAAACAAATCAGTAAATGCGTGAAAAATAGCAAATGATGTCAGAAAGGGTTGAAAGTTGATGACGTGGCTTTGAATGGTGCATACTGACCGCAAAAAAGTCTGGAAAATTGAAGTACCGGCCTTTGCAACAGATGAGTTTTCGTCCGAACCCTGATACTTCGAAAGAGATTGTGCAGTTTGTACACGAAGTGCGTCCAGTTTTTGCTGTAACCCTCTCTACTTTTTTGCATATGCTATGTGGGTGAAATGATGATACCATGACAAGTTTCAACCTTTTCAGAGTTCATTTGTAGTGCTTTTCAATTTCAGGGTCATTTAGCTCAAAACAAATCAGTAAATGCATGAAAAATAGCAAATGATGTCAGAAAGGGTTGAAAGTTGATGACGTGGCTTTGAATGGTGCATACTGAACGCAAAAAAGTCTGGAAAAATGAAGTGCCGGCCTTTGTAACAGATGAGTTTTCGTCCGAACCCTGATACTTCGAAAGAGATTGTCCAGTTTGTACACGAAGTGCGTCCAGTTTTTGTCGTAACCCTCTCTACTTTTTTGCATATGCTATGTGGGTGAAATGATGATACAATGACAAGTTTCAACCTTTTCAGAGTTCATTTGTAGTGCTTTTCAATTTCAGGGTCATTTAGCTCAAAACAAATAAGTAAATGCATGAAAAATAACAAATGATGTCACAAAGGGTTGAAAGGTTATGAGATGGCTTTCAATGGTGCATACGGAACGCAAAAAAGTCTGGAGCTGTAATAAGTTTGAAAAAATGAAGTGCCGGCCTTTGTAATAGAGGAGTTTTCATCCGAAACCCTGATACTTCGATAGAGATTGTCCAGTTTGTACACGAAGTGCATCGAGTTTTTGCCGTAAACCTCTCTACTTTTTTGCACATGCTATGTGGGTGAAATGATGATACCATGAAAAGTTTCAACCTTTTCAGAGTTCATTTGTAGTGTTTTTCAATTTCAGGGTCATTTAGCTCAAAACAAATCAGTAAATGCATGAAAAATAGCAAATGAGGTCAGATAGGGTTAAAAGTTGATGACGTGGCTTCGAATGGTGCATACTGAACGCAAAAAAGTCTAGAGTAGTAATAAATTTAAAAAAATGAAGTGCCGGCCTTTGTAACAGATGAGTTTTCGTCCGAACCCTGCTACTTCGAAAGAGATTGTTCAGTTTGTACACGAAGTGCATCCAGTTGTTGCCGTAACCCTCTCTACTTTTTTGCATATGCTATGTGGGTGAAATGATGATACCATGACAAGTTTCAACCTTTTCAGAGTTCATTTGTGGTGCTTTTCAATTTCAGGGTCATTTAGCTCAAAACAAATCAGTAAATGCATGAAAAATAGCAAGTGATGTCAGAAAGGGTTGAAAGTTGATGACGTGGCTTTGAATGGTGCATACCAACCGCAAAAAAGTCTAGAAAAATGAAGTGCCGGCCTTTGTAACAGATGAGTTTTCGTCCGAACCCTGATACTTCGAAAGAGATTGTCCAGTTTGTACACGAAGTGCGTCCAGTTTTTGTCGTAACCATCTCTACTTTTTTGCATATGCTATGTGGGTGAAATGATGATACAATGACAAGTTTCATCCTTTTCAGAGTTCATTTGTAGTGCTTTTCAATTTCAGGGTCATTTAGCTCAAAACAAATCAGTAAATGCATGAAAAATAACAAATGATGTCACAAAGGGTTGAAAGGTTATGACATGGCTTTCAATGGTGCATACGGAACGCAAAAAAGTCTGGAGCTGTAATAAGTTTAAAAAAATGAAGTGCGGGCCTTTGTAATAGAGGAGTTTTCATACGAAACCCTGATACATCGAAAGTGATTGTCCAGTTTGTACACGTAGTGCATCGAGTTTTTGCCGTAAACCTCTCTACTTTTTTGCACATGCTATGTGGGTGAAATGATGATACCATGAAAAGTTTCAACCTTTTCAGAGTTCATTTGTAGTGTTTTTCAATTTCAGGGTCATTTAGCTTAAAACAAATCAGTAAATGCATGAAAAATAGCAAATGATGTCAGAAACGGTTGAAAGTTGATGACGTGGCTTTGAATGGTGCATACTGAACGCAAAAAAAGTTTGGAGATGCAATAAGTTTAAAAAAATGAAGTGCCGGCCTTTGTAACAGATGAGTTTTCGTCCGAAACCCTGATACTTCGAAAGAGATTGTGCAGTTTGTACACGAAGTTCATCCAGTTTTTGCTGTAGACCTCTCTACTTTTTTGCACATGCTATGTGGGTGAAATGATGATACCATGAAAAGTTTCAACCTTTTCAGAGTTCATTTGTACTGTTCTTCAATTTCAGGGTCATTTAGCTTAAAACAAATCAGTAAATGCATGAAAAATAGCAAATGATGTCAGAAAGGGTTGAAAGTTGATGACGTGGCTTTGAATGGTGCATACTGAACGCAAAAAAAGTTTGGAGTTGTAATAAGTTTAAAAAAATGAAGTGCCGGCCTTTGTAACAGATGAGTTTTCGTCCGAAACCCTGATACTTCGAAAGAGATTGTGCAGTTTGTACACGAAGTTCATCCTATTTTTGCCGTAAACCTCTCTACTTTTTTGCGCATGCTATGTGGGTGAAATAATGATACCATGATAAGTTTCAACCTTTTCAGAGTTCATTTGTAGTGCTTTTCAATTTCAGGGTCATTTAGCTCAAAACAAATCAGTAAATGCATGAAAAATAGCAAATGATGTCAGAAAGGGTTGAAAGTTGATGACGTGGCTTTGAATGGTACATACTGAACGCAAAAAGTCTGGAGTTGTAATAAATTTAAAAAAATGAAGTGCCGGCCTTTGTAACAGATGAGTTTTCGTCCGAACCCTGATACTTCGAAAGAGATTGTTCAGTTTGTACACGAAGTGCATCCAGTTTTTGTCGTAACCCTCTCTACTTTTTTGCATCTGCTATGTGGGTGAAATGATGATACCATGACAAGTTTCAACCTTTTCAGAGTTCATTTGTGGTGCTTTTCAATTTCAGGGTCATTTAGCTCAAAACAAATCAGTAAATGCGTGAAAAATAGCAAATGATGTCAGAAAGGGTTGAAAGTTGATGACGTGGCTTTGAATGGTGCATACTGACCGCAAAAAAGTCTGGAAAATTGAAGTACCGGCCTTTGTAACAGATGAGTTTTCGTCCGAACCCTGATACTTCGAAAGAGATTGTGCAGTTTGTACGCGAAGTGCGTCCAGTTTTTGCTGTAACCCTCTCTACTTTTTTGCATATGCTATGTGGGTGAAATGATGATACCATGACAAGTTTCAACCTTTTCAGAGTTCATTTGTAGTGCTTTTCAATTTCAGGGTCATTTAGCTCAAAACAAATCAGTAAATGCATGAAAAATAGTAAATGATGTCAGAAAAGGTTGAAAGTTGATGACGTGGATTTGAATGGTGCATACCAACCGCAAAAAAGTCTAGAAAAATGACATGCCGGCCTTTGTAATAGATGAGTTTTCGTCCGAACCCTGATACTTCGAAAGAGATTGTCCAGTTTGTACACGAAGTGCGTCCAGTTTTTCTCGTAACCCTCTCTACTTTTTTGCATATGCTATGTGGGTGAAATGATGATACAATGACAAGTTTCAACCTTTTCAGAGTTCATTTGTAGTGCTTTTCAATTTCAGGGTCATTTAGCTCAAAACAAATAAGTAAATGCATGAAAAATAACAAATGATGTCACAAAGGGTTGAAAGGTTATGACATGGCTTTCAATGGTGCATACGGAACGCAAAAAAGTCTGGAGCTGTAATAAGTTTGAAAAAATGAAGTGCCGGCCTTTGTAATAGAGGAGTTTTCATCCGAAACCCTGATACTTCGATAGAGATTGTCCAGTTTGTACACGAAGTGCATCGAGTTTTTGCCGTAAACCTCTCTACTTTTTTGCACATGCTATGTGGGTGAAATGATGATACCATGAAAAGTTTCAACCATTTCAGAGTTCATTTGTAGTGTTTTTCAATTTCAGGGTCATTTAGCTTAAAACAAATCAGTAAATGCATGAAAAATAGCAAATGATGTCAGAAACGGTTGAAAGTTGATGACGTGGCTTTGAATGGTGCATACTGAATGGAAAAAAAGTTTGGAGATGCAATAAGTTTAAAAAAATGAAGTGCCGGCCTTTGTAACAGATGAGTTTTCGTCCGAAACCCTTATACTTCGAAAGAGATTGTGCAGTTTGTACACGAAGTTCATCCAGTTTTTGCCCTAGACCTCTCTACTTTTTTGCACATGCTATGTGGGTGAAATGATGATACCATGACAAGTTTCAACCTTTTCAGAGTTCATTTGTAGTGCTTTTCAATTTCAGGGTCATTTAGCTCAAAACAAATCAGTAAATGCATGAAAAATAGCAAATGATGTCAGAAAGGGTTGAAAGTTGATGACGTGGCTTTGAATGGTGCATACCAACCGCAAAAAAGTCTAGAAAAATGAAGTGCCGGCCTTTGTAACAGATGAGTTTTCGTCCGAACCCTGATACTTCGAAAGAGATTGTCCAGTTTGTACACGAAGTGCGTCCAGTTTTTGTCGTAACCATCTCTACTTTTTTGCATATGCTATGTGGGTGAAATGATGATACAATGACAAGTTTCATCCTTTTCAGAGTTCATTTGTAGTGCTTTTCAATTTCAGGGTCATTTAGCTCAAAACAAATCAGTAAATGCATGAAAAATAACAAATGATGTCACAAAGGGTTGAAAGGTTATGACATGGCTTTCAATGGTGCATACGGAACGCAAAAAAGTCTGGAGCTGTAATAAGTTTAAAAAAATGAAGTGCGGGCCTTTGTAATAGAGGAGTTTTCATACGAAACCCTGATACTTCGAAAGAGATTGTCCAGTTTGTACACGAAGTGCATCGAGTTTTTGCCGTAAACCTCTCTACTTTTTTGCACATGCTATGTGGGTGAAATGATGATACCATGAAAAGTTTCAACCTTTTCAGAGTTCATTTGTAGTGTTTTTCAATTTCAGGGTCATTTAGCTTAAAACAAATCAGTAAATGCATGAAAAATAGCAAATGATGTCAGAAACGGTTGAAAGTTGATGACGTGGCTTTGAATGGTGCATACTGAACGCAAAAAAAGTTTGGAGATGCAATAAGTTTAAAAAAATGAAGTGCCGGCCTTTGTAACAGATGAGTTTTCGTCCGAAACCCTGATACTTCGAAAGAGATTGTGCAGTTTGTACACGAAGTTCATCCAGTTTTTGCTGTAGACCTCTCTACTTTTTTGCACATGCTATGTGGGTGAAATGATGATACCATGAAAAGTTTCAACCTTTTCAGAGTTCATTTGTAGTGTTCTTCAATTTCAGGGTCATTTAGCTTAAAACAAATCAGTAAATGCATGAAAAATAGCAAATGATGTCAGAAAGGGTTGAAAGTTGATGACGTGGCTTTGAATGGTGCATACTGAACGCAAAAAATGTTTGGAGTTGTAATAAGTTTAAAAAAATGAAGTGCCGGCCTTTGTAACAGATGAGTTTTCGTCCGAAACCCTGATACTTCGAAAGAGATTGTGAAGTTTGTACACGAAGTTCATCCTATTTTTGCCGTAAACCTCTCTACTTTTTTGCGCATGCTATGTGGGTGAAATAATGATACCATGACAACTTTCAACCTTTTCAGAGTTCATTTGTAGTGCTTTTCAATTTCAGGGTCATTTAGCTCAAAACAAATCAGTAAATGCATGAAAAATAGCAAATGATGTCAGAAAGGGTTGAAAGTTGATGACGTGGCTTTGAATGGTACATACTGAACGCAAAAAGTCTGGAGTTGTAATAAATTTAAAAAAATGAAGTGCCGGCCTTTGTAACAGATGAGTTTTCGTCCGAACCCTGATACTTCGAAAGAGATTGTTCAGTTTGTACACGAAGTGCATCCAGTTTTTGTTGTAACCCTCTCTACTTTTTTGCTTATGCTATGTGGGTGAAATGATGATACCATGACAAGTTTCAACCTTTTCAGAGTACATTTGTGGTGCTTTTCAATTTCAGGGTCATTTAGCTCAAAACAAATCAGTAAATGCGTGAAAAATAGCAAATGATGTCAGAAAGGGTTGAAAGTTGATGACGTGGCTTTGAATGGTGCATACTGACCGCAAAAAAGTCTGGAAAATTGAAGTGCCGGCCTTTGTAACAGATGAGTTTTCGTCCGAACCCTGATACTTCGAAAGAGATTGTGCAGTTTGTACACGAAGTGCGTCCAGTTGTTGCCGTAACCCTCTCTACTTTTTTGCATATGCTATGTGGGTGAAATGATGATACCATGACAAGTTTCAACCTTTTCAGAGTTCATTTGTAGTGCTTTTCAATTTCAGGGTCATTTAGCTCAAAACAAATCAGTAAATGCATGAAAAATAGCAAATGATGTCAGAAAGGGTTGAAAGTTGATACATGGCTTTGAATGGTGCATACCAACCACAAAAAAGTCTAGAAAAATGAAGTGCCGGCCTTTGTAACAGATGAGTTTTCGTCCGAACCCTGATACTTCGAAAGAGATTGTCCAGTTTGTACACGAAGTGCGTCCAGTTTTTGTCGTAACCCTCTCTACTTTTTTGCATGTGCTATGTGGGTGAAATGATGATACAATGACAAGTTTCAACCTTTTCAGAGTTCATTTGTAGTGCTTTTTAATTTCAGGGTCATTTAGCTTAAAACAAATCAGTAAATGCATGAAAAATAACAAATGATGTCACAAAGGGTTGAAAGGTTATGACATGGCTTTCAATGGTGCATACGGAACGCAAAAAAGTCTGGAACTGTAATAAGTTTAAAAAAATGAAGTGCCGGCCTTTGTAATAGAGGAGTTTTCATCCGAAACCCTGATACTTCGAAAGATATTGTCCAGTTTGTACACGAAGTGCATCGAGTTTTTGCCGTAAACCTCTCTACTTTTTTGCACATGCTATGTGGGTGAAATGATGATACCATGAAAAGTTTCAACCTTTTCAGAGTTCATTTGTAGTGTTTTTCAATTTCAGGGACATTTAGCTCAAAACAAATCAGTAAATGCATGAAAAATAGCAAATGATGTCAGAAACGGTTGAAAGTTGATGACGTGGCTTTGAATGGTGCATACTGAATGCAAAAAAAGTTTGGAGATGCAATAAGTTTAAAAAAATGAAGTGCCGGCCTTTGTAACAGATGAGTTTTCGTCCGAAACCCTTATACTTCGAAAGAGATTGTGCAGTTTGTACACGAAGTTCATCCAGTTTTTGCCGTAGACCTCTCTACTTTTTTGCACATGCTATGTGGGTGAAATGATGATACCATGACAAGTTTCAACCTTTTCAGAGTTCATTTGTAGTGCTTTTCAATTTCAGGGTCATTTAGCTCAAAACAAATCAGTAAATGCATGAAAAATAGCAAATGATGTCAGAAAGGGTTGAAAGTTGATGACGTGGCTTTGAATGGTGCATACTGAACGCAAAAAATGTTTGGAGTTGTAATAAGTTTAAAAAAATGAAGTGCCGGCCTTTGTAACAGATGAGTTTTCGTCCGAAACCCTGATACTTCGAAAGAGATTGTGAAGTTTGTACACGAAGTTCATCCTATTTTTGCCGTAAACCTCTCTACTTTTTTGCGCATGCTATGTGGGTGAAATAATGATACCATGACAACTTTCAACCTTTTCAGAGTTCATTTGTAGTGCTTTTCAATTTCAGGGTCATTTAGCTCAAAACAAATCAGTAAATGCATGAAAAATAGCAAATGATGTCAGAAAGGGTTGAAAGTTGATGACGTGGCTTTGAATGGTACATACTGAACGCAAAAAGTCTGGAGTTGTAATAAATTTAAAAAAATGAAGTGCCGGCCTTTGTAACAGATGAGTTTTCGTCCGAACCCTGATACTTCGAAAGAGATTGTTCAGTTTGTACACGAAGTGCATCCAGTTTTTGTTGTAACCCTCTCTACTTTTTTGCTTATGCTATGTGGGTGAAATGATGATACCATGACAAGTTTCAACCTTTTCAGAGTTCATTTGTGGTGCTTTTCAATTTCAGGGTCATTTAGCTCAAAACAAATCAGTAAATGCGTGAAAAATAGCAAATGATGTCAGAAAGGGTTGAAAGTTGATGACGTGGCTTTGAATGGTGCATACTGACCGCAAAAAAGTCTGGAAAATTGAAGTGCCGGCCTTTGTAACAGATGAGTTTTCGTCCGAACCCTGATACTTCGAAAGAGATTGTGCAGTTTGTACACGAAGTGCGTCCAGTTGTTGCCGTAACCCTCTCTACTTTTTTGCATATGCTATGTGGGTGAAATGATGATACCATGACAAGTTTCAACCTTTTCAGAGTTCATTTGTAGTGCTTTTCAATTTCAGGGTCATTTAGCTCAAAACAAATCAGTAAATGCATGAAAAATAGCAAATGATGTCAGAAAGGGTTGAAAGTTGATACATGGCTTTGAATGGTGCATACCAACCGCAAAAAAGTCTAGAAAAATGAAGTGCCGGCCTTTGTAACAGATGAGTTTTCGTCCGAACCCTGATACTTCGAAAGAGATTGTCCAGTTTGTACACGAAGTGCGTCCAGTTTTTGTCGTAACCCTCTCTACTTTTTTGCATGTGCTATGTGGGTGAAATGATGATACAATGACAAGTTTCAACCTTTTCAGAGTTCATTTGTAGTGCTTTTTAATTTCAGGGTCATTTAGCTTAAAACAAATCAGTAAATGCATGAAAAATAACAAATGATGTCACAAAGGGTTGAAAGGTTATGACATGGCTTTCAATGGTGCATACGGAACGCAAAAAAGTCTGGAACTGTAATAAGTTTAAAAAAATGAAGTGCCGGCCTTTGTAATAGAGGAGTTTTCATCCGAAACCCTGATACTTCGAAAGATATTGTCCAGTTTGTACACGAAGTGCATCGAGTTTTTGCCGTAAACCTCTCTACTTTTTTGCACATGCTATGTGGGTGAAATGATGATACCATGAAAAGTTTCAACCTTTTCAGAGTTCATTTGTAGTGTTTTTCAATTTCAGGGACATTTAGCTCAAAACAAATCAGTAAATGCATGAAAAATAGCAAATGATGTCAGAAACGGTTGAAAGTTGATGACGTGGCTTTGAATGGTGCATACTGAATGCAAAAAAAGTTTGGAGATGCAATAAGTTTAAAAAAATGAAGTGCCGGCCTTTGTAACAGATGAGTTTTCGTCCGAAACCCTTATACTTCGAAAGAGATTGTGCAGTTTGTACACGAAGTTCATCCAGTTTTTGCCGTAGACCTCTCTACTTTTTTGCACATGCTATGTGGGTGAAATGATGATACCATGACAAGTTTCAACCTTTTCAGAGTTCATTTGTAGTGCTTTTCAATTTCAGGGTCATTTAGCTCAAAACAAATCAGTAAATGCATGAAAAATAGCAAATGATGTCAGAAAGGGTTGAAAGTTGATGACGTGGCTTTGAATGGTGCATACCAACCGCAAAAAAGTCTAGAAAAATGAAGTGCCGGCCTTTGTAACAGATGAGTTTTCGTCCGAACCCTGATACTTCGAAAGAGATTGTCCAGTTTGTACACGAAGTGCGTCCAGTTTTTGTCGTAACCATCTCTACTTTTTTGCATATGCTATGTGGGTGAAATGATGATACAATGACAAGTTTCATCCTTTTCAGAGTTCATTTCTAGTGCTTTTCAATTTCAGGGTCATTTAGCTCAAAACAAATCAGTAAATGCATGAAAAATAACAAATGATGTCACAAAGGGTTGAAAGGTTATGACATGGCTTTCAATGGTGCATACGGAACGCAAAAAAGTCTGGAGCTGTAATAAGTTTAAAAAAATGAAGTGCGGGCCTTTGTAATAGAGGAGTTTTCATACGAAACCCTGATACTTCGAAAGAGATTGTCCAGTTTGTACACGAAGTGCATCGAGTTTTTGCCGTAAACCTCTCTACTTTTTTGCACATGCTATGTGGGTGAAATGATGATACCATGAAAAGTTTCAACCTTTTCAGAGTTCATTTGTAGTGTTTTTCAATTTCAGGGTCATTTAGCTTAAAACAAATCAGTAAATGCATGAAAAATAGCAAATGATGTCAGAAACGGTTGAAAGTTGATGACGTGGCTTTGAATGGTGCATACTGAACGCAAAAAAAGTTTGGAGATGCAATAAGTTTAAAAAAATGAAGTGCCGGCCTTTGTAACAGATGAGTTTTCGTCTGAAACCCTGATACTTCGACAGAGATTGTGCAGTTTGTACACGAAGTTCATCCAGTTTTTGCTGTAGACCTCTCTACTTTTTTGCACATGCTATGTGGGTGAAATGATGATACCATGAAAAGTTTCAACCTTTTCAGAGTTCATTTGTAGTGTTCTTCAATTTCAGGGTCATTTAGCTTAAAACAAATCAGTAAATGCATGAAAAATAGCAAATGATGTCAGAAAGGGTTGAAAGTTGATGACGTGGCTTTGAATGGTGCATACTGAACGCAAAAAATGTTTGGAGTTGTAATAAGTTTAAAAAAATGAAGTGCCGGCCTTTGTAACAGATGAGTTTTCGTCCGAAACCCTGATACTTCGAAAGAGATTGTGAAGTTTGTACACGAAGTTCATCCTATTTTTGCCGTAAACCTCTCTACTTTTTTGCGCATGCTATGTGGGTGAAATAATGATACCATGACAACTTTCAACCTTTTCAGAGTTCATTTGTAGTGCTTTTCAATTTCAGGGTCATTTAGCTCAAAACAAATCAGTAAATGCATGAAAAATAGCAAATGATGTCAGAAAGGGTTGAAAGTTGATGACGTGGCTTTGAATGGTACATACTGAACGCAAAAAGTCTGGAGTTGTAATAAATTTAAAAAAATGAAGTGCCGGCCTTTGTAACAGATGAGTTTTCGTCCGAACCCTGATACTTCGAAAGAGATTGTTCAGTTTGTACACGAAGTGCATCCAGTTTTTGTTGTAACCCTCTCTACTTTTTTGCTTATGCTATGTGGGTGAAATGATGATACCATGACAAGTTTCAACCTTTTCAGAGTTCATTTGTGGTGCTTTTCAATTTCAGGGTCATTTAGCTCAAAACAAATCAGTAAATGCGTGAAAAATAGCAAATGATGTCAGAAAGGGTTGAAAGTTGATGACGTGGCTTTGAATGGTGCATACTGACCGCAAAAAAGTCTGGAAAATTGAAGTGCCGGCCTTTGTAACAGATGAGTTTTCGTCCGAACCCTGATACTTCGAAAGAGATTGTGTAGTTTGTACACGAAGTGCGTCCAGATGTTGCCGTAACCCTCTCTACTTTTTTGCATATGCTATGTGGGTGAAATGATGATACCATGACAAGTTTCAACCTTTTCAGAGTTCATTTGTAGTGCTTTTCAATTTCAGGGTCATTTAGCTCAAAACAAATCAGTAAATGCATGAAAAATAGCAAATGATGTCAGAAAGGGTTGAAAGTTGATACATGGCTTTGAATGGTGCATACCAACCGCAAAAAAGTCTAGAAAAATGAAGTGCCGGCCTTTGTAACAGATGAGTTTTCGTCCGAACCCTGATACTTCGAAAGAGATTGTCCAGTTTGTACACGAAGTGCGTCCAGTTTTTGTCGTAACCCTCTCTACTTTTTTGCATGTGCTATGTGGGTGAAATGATGATACAATGACAAGTTTCAACCTTTTCAGAGTTCATTTGTAGTGCTTTTTAATTTCAGGGTCATTTAGCTTAAAACAAATCAGTAAATGCATGAAAAATAACAAATGATGTCACAAAGGGTTGAAAGGTTATGACATGGCTTTCAATGGTGCATACGGAACGCAAAAAAGTCTGGAGCTGTAATAAGTTTAAAAAAATGAAGTGCCGGCCTTTGTAATAGAGGAGTTTTCATCCGAAACCCTGATACTTCGAAAGATATTGTCCAGTTTGTACACGAAGTGCATCGAGTTTTTGCCGTAAACCTCTCTACTTTTTTGCACATGCTATGTGGGTGAAATGATGATACCATGAAAAGTTTCAACCTTTTCAGAGTTCATTTGTAGTGTTTTTCAATTTCAGGGACATTTAGCTCAAAACAAATCAGTAAATGCATGAAAAATAGCAAATGATGTCAGAAACGGTTGAAAGTTGATGACGTGGCTTTGAATGGTGCATACTGAATGCAAAAAAAGTATGGAGATGCAATAAGTTTAAAAAAATGAAGTGCCGGCCTTTGTAACAGATGAGTTTTCGTCCGAAACCCTTATACTTCGAAAGAGATTGTGCAGTTTGTACACGAAGTTCATCCAGTTTTTGCCGTAGACCTCTCTACTTTTTTGCACATGCTATGTGGGTGAAATGATGATACCATGACAAGTTTCAACCTTTTCAGAGTTCATTTGTAGTGCTTTTCAATTTCAGGGTCATTTAGCTCAAAACAAATCAGTAAATGCATGAAAAATAGCAAATGATGTCAGAAAGGGTTGAAAGTTGATGACGTGGCTTTGAATGGTGCATACCAACCGCAAAAAAGTCTAGAAAAATGAAGTGCCGGCCTTTGTAACAGATGAGTTTTCGTCCGAACCCTGATACTTCGAAAGAGGTTGTCCAGTTTGTACACGAAGTGCGTCCAGTTTTTGTCGTAACCATCTCTACTTTTTTGCATATGCTATGTGGGTGAAATGATGATACAATGACAAGTTTCATCCTTTTCAGAGTTCATTTGTAGTGCTTTTCAATTTCAGGGTCATTTAGCTCAAAACAAATCAGTAAATGCATGAAAAATAACAAATGATGTCACAAAGGGTTGAAAGGTTATGACATGGCTTTCAATGGTGCATACGGAACGCAAAAAAGTCTGGAGCTGTAATAAGTTTAAAAAAATGAAGTGCGGGCCTTTGTAATAGAGGAGTTTTCATACGAAACCCTGATACTTCGAAAGAGATTGTCCAGTTTGTACACGAAGTGCATCGAGTTTTTGCCGTAAACCTCTCTACTTTTTTGCACATGCTATGTGGGTGAAATGATGATACCATGAAAAGTTTCAACCTTTTCAGAGTTCATTTGTAGTGTTTTTCAATTTCAGGGTCATTTAGCTTAAAACAAATCAGTAAATGCATGAAAAATAGCAAATGATGTCAGAAACGGTTGAAAGTTGATGACGTGGCTTTGAATGGTGCATACTGAACGCAAAAAAAGTTTGGAGATGCAATAAGTTTAAAAAAATGAAGTGCCGGCCTTTGTAACAGATGAGTTTTCGTCCGAAACCCTGATACTTCGAAAGAGATTGTGCAGTTTGTACACGAAGTTCATCCAGTTTTTGCTGTAGACCTCTCTACTTTTTTGCACATGCTATGTGGGTGAAATGATGATACCATGAAAAGTTTCAACCTTTTCAGAGTTCATTTGTAGTGTTCTTCAATTTCAGGGTCATTTAGCTTAAAACAAATCAGTAAATGCATGAAAAATAGCAAATGATGTCAGAAAGGGTTGAAAGTTGATGACGTGGCTTTGAATGGTGCATACTGAACGCAAAAAATGTTTGGAGTTGTAATAAGTTTAAAAAAATGAAGTGCCGGCCTTTGTAACAGATGAGTTTTCGTCCGAAACCCTGATACTTCGAAAGAGATTGTGAAGTTTGTACACGAAGTTCATCCTATTTTTGCCGTAAACCTCTCTACTTTTTTGCGCATGCTATGTGGGTGAAATAATGATACCATGACAACTTTCAACCTTTTCAGAGTTCATTTGTAGTGCTTTTCAATTTCAGGGTCATTTAGCTCAAAACAAATCAGTAAATGCATGAAAAATAGCAAATGATGTCAGAAAGGGTTGAAAGTTGATGACGTGGCTTTGAATGGTACATACTGAACGCAAAAAGTCTGGAGTTGTAATAAATTTAAAAAAATGAAGTGCCGGCCTTTGTAACAGATGAGTTTTCGTCCGAACCCTGATACTTCGAAAGAGATTGTTCAGTTTGTACACGAAGTGCATCCAGTTTTTGTTGTAACCCTCTCTACTTTTTTGCTTATGCTATGTGGGTGAAATGATGATACCATGACAAGTTTCAACCTTTTCAGAGTTCATTTGTGGTGCTTTTCAATTTCAGGGTCATTTAGCTGAAAACAAATCAGTAAATGCGTGAAAAATAGCAAATGATGTCAGAAAGGGTTGAAAGTTGATGACGTGGCTTTGAATGGTGCATACTGACCGCAAAAAAGTCTGGAAAATTGAAGTGCCGGCCTTTGTAACAGATGAGTTTTCGTCCGAACCCTGATACTTCGAAAGAGATTGTGTAGTTTGTACACGAAGTGCGTCCAGTTGTTGCCGTAACCCTCTCTACTTTTTTGCATATGCTATGTGGGTGAAATGATGATACCATGACAAGTTTCAACCTTTTCAGAGTTCATTTGTAGTGCTTTTCAATTTCAGGGTCATTTAGCTCAAAACAAATCAGTAAATGCATGAAAAATAGCAAATGATGTCAGAAAGGGTTGAAAGTTGATAGATGGCTTTGAATGGTGCATACCAACCGCAAAAAAGTCTAGAAAAATGAAGTGCCGGCCTTTGTAACAGATGAGTTTTCGTCCGAACCCTGATACTTCGAAAGAGATTGTCCAGTTTGTACACGAAGTGCGTCCAGTTTTTGTCGTAACCCTCTCTACTTTTTTGCATGTGCTATGTGGGTGAAATGATGATACAATGACAAGTTTCAACCTTTTCAGAGTTCATTTGTAGTGCTTTTTAATTTCAGGGTCATTTAGCTTAAAACAAATCAGTAAATGCATGAAAAATAACAAATGATGTCACAAAGGGTTGAAAGGTTATGACATGGCTTTCAATGGTGCATACGGAACGCAAAAAAGTCTGGAACTGTAATAAGTTTAAAAAAATGAAGTGCCGGCCTTTGTAATAGAGGAGTTTTCATCCGAAACCCTGATACTTCGAAAGATATTGTCCAGTTTGTACACGAAGTGCATCGAGTTTTTGCCGTAAACCTCTCTACTTTTTTGCACATGCTATGTGGGTGAAATGATGATACCATGAAAAGTTTCAACCTTTTCAGAGTTCATTTGTAGTGTTTTTCAATTTCAGGGACATTTAGCTCAAAACAAATCAGTAAATGCATGAAAAATAGCAAATGATGTCAGAAACGGTTGAAAGTTGATGACGTGGCTTTGAATGGTGCATACTGAATGCAAAAAAAGTTTGGAGATGCAATAAGTTTAAAAAAATGAAGTGCCGGCCTTTGTAACAGATGAGTTTTCGTCCGAAACCCTTATACTTCGAAAGAGATTGTGCAGTTTGTACACGAAGTTCATCCAGTTTTTGCCGTAGACCTCTCTACTTTTTTGCACATGCTATGTGGGTGAAATGATGATACCATGACAAGTTTCAACCTTTTCAGAGTTCATTTGTAGTGCTTTTCAATTTCAGGGTCATTTAGCTCAAAACAAATCAGTAAATGCATGAAAAATAGCAAATGATGTCAGAAAGGGTTGAAAGTTGATGACGTGGCTTTGAATGGTGCATACTGAACGCAAAAAATGTTTGGAGTTGTAATAAGTTTAAAAAAATGAAGTGCCGGCCTTTGTAACAGATGAGTTTTCGTCCGAAACCCTGATACTTCGAAAGAGATTGTCCAGTTTGTACACGAAGTGCGTCCAGTTTTTGTCGTAACCATCTCTACTTTTTTGCATATGCTATGTGGGTGAAATGATGATACAATGACAAGTTTCATCCTTTTCAGAGTTCATTTGTAGTGCTTTTCAATTTCAGGGTCATTTAGCTCAAAACAAATCAGTAAATGCATGAAAAATAACAAATGATGTCACAAAGGGTTGAAAGGTTATGACATGGCTTTCAATGGTGCATACGGAACGCAAAAAAGTCTGGAGCTGTAATAAGTTTAAAAAAATGAAGTGCGGGCCTTTGTAATAGAGGAGTTTTCATACGAAACCCTGATACTTCGAAAGAGATTGTCCAGTTTGTACACGAAGTGCATCGAGTTTTTGCCGTAAACCTCTCTACTTTTTTGCACATGCTATGTGGGTGAAATGATGATACCATGAAAAGTTTCAACCTTTTCAGAGTTCATTTGTAGTGTTTTTCAATTTCAGGGTCATTTAGCTTAAAACAAATCAGTAAATGCATGAAAAATAGCAAATGATGTCAGAAACGGTTGAAAGTTGATGACGTGGCTTTGAATGGTGCATACTGAACGCAAAAAAAGTTTGGAGATGCAATAAGTTTAAAAAAATGAAGTGCCGGCCTTTGTAACAGATGAGTTTTCGTGCGAAACCCTGATACTTCGAAAGAGATTGTGCAGTTTGTACACGAAGTTCATCCAGTTTTTGCTGTAGACCTCTCTACTTTTTTGCACATGCTATGTGGGTGAAATGATGATACCATGAAAAGTTTCAACCTTTTCAGAGTTCATTTGTAGTGTTCTTCAATTTCAGGGTCATTTAGCTTAAAACAAATCAGTAAATGCATGAAAAATAGCAAATGATGTCAGAAAGGGTTGAAAGTTGATGACGTGGCTTTGAATGGTGCATACTGAACGCAAAAAATGTTTGGAGTTGTAATAAGTTTAAAAAAATGAAGTGCCGGCCTTTGTAACAGATGAGTTTTCGTCCGAAACCCTGATACTTCGAAAGAGATTGTGAAGTTTGTACACGAAGTTCATCCTATTTTTGCCGTAAACCTCTCTACTTTTTTGCGCATGCTATGTGGGTGAAATAATGATACCATGACAACTTTCAACCTTTTCAGAGTTCATTTGTAGTGCTTTTCAATTTCAGGGTCATTTAGCTCAAAACAAATCAGTAAATGCATGAAAAATAGCAAATGATGTCAGAAAGGGTTGAAAGTTGATGACGTGGCTTTGAATGGTACATACTGAACGCAAAAAGTCTGGAGTTGTAATAAATTTAAAAAAATGAAGTGCCGGCCTTTGTAACAGATGAGTTTTCGTCCGAACCCTGATACTTCGAAAGAGATTGTTCAGTTTGTACACGAAGTGCATCCAGTTTTTGTTGTAACCCTCTCTACTTTTTTGCTTATGCTATGTGGGTGAAATGATGATACCATGACAAGTTTCAACCTTTTCAGAGTTCATTTGTGGTGCTTTTCAATTTCAGGGTCATTTAGCTCAAAACAAATCAGTAAATGCGTGAAAAATAGCAAATGATGTCAGAAAGGGTTGAAAGTTGATGACGTGGCTTTGAATGGTGCATACTGACCGCAAAAAAGTCTGGAAAATTGAAGTGCCGGCCTTTGTAACAGATGAGTTTTCGTCCGAACCCTGATACTTCGAAAGAGATTGTGCAGTTTGTACACGAAGTGCGTCCAGTTGTTGCCGTAACCCTCTCTACTTTTTTGCATATGCTATGTGGGTGAAATGATGATACCATGACAAGTTTCAACCTTTTCAGAGTTCATTTGTAGTGCTTTTCAATTTCAGGGTCATTTAGCTCAAAACAAATCAGTAAATGCATGAAAAATAGCAAATGATGTCAGAAAGGGTTGAAAGTTGATACATGGCTTTGAATGGTGCATACCAACCGCAAAAAAGTCTAGAAAAATGAAGTGCCGGCCTTTGTAACAGATGAGTTTTCGTCCGAACCCTGATACTTCGAAAGAGATTGTCCAGTTTGTACACGAAGTGCGTCCAGTTTTTGTCGTAACCCTCTCTACTTTTTTGCATGTGCTATGTGGGTGAAATGATGATACAATGACAAGTTTCAACCTTTTCAGAGATCATTTGTAGTGCTTTTTAATTTCAGGGTCATTTAGCTTAAAACAAATCAGTAAATGCATGAAAAATAACAAATGATGTCACAAAGGGTTGAAAGGTTATGACATGGCTTTCAATGGTGCATACGGAACGCAAAAAAGTCTGGAACTGTAATAAGTTTAAAAAAATGAAGTGCCGGCCTTTGTAATAGAGGAGTTTTCATCCGAAACCCTGATACTTCGAAAGATATTGTCCAGTTTGTACACGAAGTGCATCGAGTTTTTGCCGTAAACCTCTCTACTTTTTTGCACATGCTATGTGGGTGAAATGATGATACCATGAAAAGTTTCAACCTTTTCAGAGTTCATTTGTAGTGTTTTTCAATTTCAGGGACATTTAGCTCAAAACAAATCAGTAAATGCATGAAAAATAGCAAATGATGTCAGAAACGGTTGAAAGTTGATGACGTGGCTTTGAATGGTGCATACTGAATGCAAAAAAAGTTTGGAGATGCAATAAGTTTAAAAAAATGAAGTGCCGGCCTTTGTAACAGATGAGTTTTCGTCCGAAACCCTTATACTTCGAAAGAGATTGTGCAGTTTGTACACGAAGTTCATCCAGTTTTTGCCGTAGACCTCTCTACTTTTTTGCACATGCTATGTGGGTGAAATGATGATACCATGACAAGTTTCAACCTTTTCAGAGTTCATTTGTAGTGCTTTTCAATTTCAGGGTCATTTAGCTCAAAACAAATCAGTAAATGCATGAAAAATAGCAAATGATGTCAGAAAGGGTTGAAAGTTGATGACGTGGCTTTGAATGGTGCATACCAACCGCAAAAAAGTCTAGAAAAATGAAGTGCCGGCCTTTGTAACAGATGAGTTTTCGTCCGAACCCTGATACTTCGAAAGAGATTGTCCAGTTTGTACACGAAGTGCGTCCAGTTTTTGTCGTAACCATCTCTACTTTTTTGCATATGCTATGTGGGTGAAATGATGATACAATGACAAGTTTCATCCTTTTCAGAGTTCATTTGTAGTGCTTTTCAATTTCAGGGTCATTTAGCTCAAAACAAATCAGTAAATGCATGAAAAATAACAAATGATGTCACAAAGGGTTGAAAGGTTATGACATGGCTTTCAATGGTGCATACGGAACGCAAAAAAGTCTGGAGCTGTAATAAGTTTAAAAAAATGAAGTGCGGGCCTTTGTTATAGAGGAGTTTTCATACGAACCCCTGATACTTCGAAAGAGATTGTCCAGTTTGTACACGAAGTGCATCGAGTTTTTGCCGTAAACCTCTCTACTTTTTTGCACATGCTATGTGGGTGAAATGATGATACCATGAAAAGTTTCAACCTTTTCAGAGTTCATTTGTAGTGTTTTTCAATTTCAGGGTCATTTAGCTTAAAACAAATCAGTAAATGCATGAAAAATAGCAAATGATGTCAGAAACGGTTGAAAGTTGATGACGTGGCTTTGAATGGTGCATACTGAACGCAAAAAAAGTTTGGAGATGCAATAAGTTTAAAAAAATGAAGTGCCGGCCTTTGTAACAGATGAGTTTTTGTCCGAAACCCTGATACTTCGAAAGAGATTGTGCAGTTTGTACACGAAGTTCATCCAGTTTTTGCTGTAGACCTCTCTACTTTTTTGCACATGCTATGTGGGTGAAATGATGATCCCATGAAAAGTTTCAACCTTTTCAGAGTTCATTTGTAGTGTTCTTCAATTTCAGGGTCATTTAGCTTAAAACAAATCAGTAAATGCATGAAAAATAGCAAATGATGTCAGAAAGGGTTGAAAGTTGATGACGTGGCTTTGAATGGTGCATACTGAACGCAAAAAATGTTTGGAGTTGTAATAAGTTTAAAAAAATGAAGTGCCGGCCTTTGTAACAGATGTGTTTTCGTCCGAAACCCTGATACTTCGAAAGAGATTGTGCAGTTTGTACACGAAGTTCATCCTATTTTTGCCGTAAACCTCTCTACTTTTTTGCGCATGCTATGTGGGTGAAATAATGATACCATGACAACTTTCAACCTTTTCAGAGTTCATTTGTAGTGCTTTTCAATTTCAGGGTCATTTAGCTCAAAACAAATCAGTAAATGCATGAAAAATAGCAAATGATGTCAGAAAGGGTTGAAAGTTGATGACGTGGCTTTGAATGGTACATACTGAACGCAAAAAGTCTGGAGTTGTAATAAATTTAAAAAAATGAAGTGCCGGCCTTTGTAACAGATGAGTTTTCGTCCGAACCCTGATACTTCGAAAGAGATTGTTCAGTTTGTACACGAAGTGCATCCAGTTTTTGTCGTAACCCTCTCTACTTTTTTGCTTATGCTATGTGGGTGAAATGATGATACCATGACAAGTTTCAACCTTTTCAGAGTTCATTTGTGGTGCTTTTCAATTTCAGGGTCATTTAGCTCAAAACAAATCAGTAAATGCGTGAAAAATAGCAAATGATGTCAGAAAGGGTTGAAAGTTGATGACGTGGCTTTGAATGGTGCATACTGACTGCAAAAAAGTCTGGAAAATTGACGTGCCGGCCTTTGTAACAGATGAGTTTTCGTCCGAACCCTGATACTTCGAAAGAGATTGTGCAGTTTGTACACGAAGTGCGTCCAGTTGTTGCCGTAACCCTCTCTACTTTTTTGCATATGCTATGTGGGTGAAATGATGATACCATGACAAGTTTCAACCTTTTCAGAGTTCATTTGTAGTGCTTTTCAATTTCAGGGTCATTTAGCTCAAAACAAATCAGTAAATGCATGAAAAATAGCAAATGATGTCAGAAAGGATTGAAAGTTGATACATGGCTTTGAATGGTGCATACCAACCGCAAAAAAGTCTAGAAAAATGAAGTGTCGGCCTTTGTAACAGATGAGTTTTCGTCCGAACCCTGATACTTCGAAAGAGATTGTCCAGTTTGTACACGAAGTGCGTCCAGTTTTTGTCGTAACCCTCTCTACTTTTTTGCATGTGCTATGTGGGTGAAATGATGATACAATGACAAGTTTCAACCTTTTCAGAGTTCATTTGTAGTGCTTTTTAATTTCAGGGTCATTTAGCTTAAAACAAATCAGTAAATGCATGAAAAATAACAAATGATGTCACAAAGGGTTGAAAGGTTATGACATGGCTTTCAATGGTGCATACGGAACGCAAAAAAGTCTGGAGCTGTAATAAGTTTAAAAAAATGAAGTGCCGGCCTTTGTAATAGAGGAGTTTTCATCCGAAACCCTGATACTTCGAAAGATATTGTCCAGTTTGTACACGAAGTGCATCGAGTTTTTGCCGTAAACCTCTCTACTTTTTTGCACATGCTATGTGGGTGAAATGATGATACCATGAAAAGTTTCAACCTTTTCAGAGTTCATTTGTAGTGTTTTTCAATTTCAGGGACATTTAGCTCAAAACAAATCAGTAAATGCATGAAAAATAGCAAATGATGTCAGAAACGGTTGAAAGTTGATGACGTGGCTTTGAATGGTGCATACTGAATGCAAAAAAAGTTTGGAGATGCAATAAGTTTAAAAAAATGAAGTGCCGGCCTTTGTAACAGATGAGTTTTCGTCCGAAACCCTTATACTTCGAAAGAGATTGTGCAGTTTGTACACGAAGTTCATCCAGTTTTTGCCGTAGACCTCTCTACTTTTTTGCACATGCTATGTGGGTGAAATGATGATACCATGACAAGTTTCATCCTTTTCAGAGTTCATTTGTAGTGCTTTTCAATTTCAGGGTCATTTAGCTCAAAACAAATCAGTAAATGCATGAAAAATAACAAATGATGTCACAAAGGGTTGAAAGGTTATGACATGGCTTTCAATGGTGCATACGGAACGCAAAAAAGTCTGGAGCTGTAATAAGTTTAAAAAATGAAGTGCGGGCCTTTGTAATAGAGGAGTTTTCATACGAAACCCTGATACTTCGAAAGAGATTGTCCAGTTTGTACACGAAGTGCATCGAGTTTTTGCCGTAAACCTCTCTACTTTTTTGCACATGCTATGTGGGTGAAATGATGATACCATGAAAAGTTTCAACCTTTTCAGAGTTCATTTGTAGTGTTTTTCAATTTCAGGGTCATTTAGCTTAAAACAAATCAGTAAATGCATGAAAAATAGCAAATGATGTCAGAAACGGTTGAAAGTTGATGACGTGGCTTTGAATGGTGCATATTGAACGCAAAAAAAGTTTGGAGATGCAATAAGTTTAAAAAAATGAAGTGCCGGCCTTTGTAAGAGATGAGTTTTCGTCCGAAACCCTGATACTTCGAAAGAGATTGTGCAGTTTGTACACGAAGTTCGTCCAGTTTTTGCTGTAGACCTCTCTACTTTTTTGCACATGCTATGTGGGTGAAATGATGATACCATGAAAAGTTTCAACCTTTTCAGAGTTCATTTGTAGTGTTCTTCAATTTCAGGGTCATTTAGCTTAAAACAAATCAGTAAATGCATGAAAAATAGCAAATGATGTCAGAAACGGTTGAAAGTTGATGACGTGGCTTTGAATGGTGCATACTGAACGCAAAAAAAGTTTGGACTTGTAATAAGTTTAAAAAAATGAAGTGTCGGCCTTTGTAACAGATGAGTTTTCGTCCGAAACCCTGATACTTCGAAAGAGATTGTGCAGTTTGTACACGAAGTTCATCCTATTTTTGCCGTAAACCTCTCTACTTTTTTGCGCATGCTCTGTGGGTGAAATAATGATACCATGACAAGTTTCAACCTTTTCAGAGTTCATTTGTAGTGCTTTTCAATTTCAGGGTCATTTAGCTCAAAACAAATCAGTAAATGCATGAAAAATAGCAAATGATGTCAGAAAGGGTTGAAAGTTGATGACGTGGCTTTGAATGGTACATACTGAACGCAAAAAGTCTGGAGTTGTAATAAATTTAAAAAAATGAAGTGCCGGCCTTTGTAACAGATGAGTTTTCGTCCGAACCCTGATACTTCGAAAGAGATTGTTCAGTTTGTACACGAACTGCATCCAGTTTTTGTCGTAGCCCTCTCTACTTTTTTGCATATGCTATGTGGGTGAAATGATGATACCATGACAAGTTTCAACCTTTTCAGAGTTCATTTATGGTGCTTTTCAATTTCAGGGTCATTTAGCTCAAAACAAATAAGTAAATGCGTGAAAAATAGCAAATGATGTCAGAAAGGGTTGAAAGTTGATGACGTGGCTTTGAATGGTGCATACTGACCGCAAAAAAGTCTGGAAAATTGAAGTACCGGCCTTTGTAACAGATGAGTTTTCGTCCGAACCCTGATACTTCGAAAGAGATTGTGCAGTTTGTACACGAAGTGCGTCCAGTTTTTGCCGTAACCCTCTCTACTTTTTTGCATATGCTATGTGGGTGAAATGATGATACCATGACAAGTTTCAACCTTTTCAGAGTTCATTTGTAGTGCTTTTCAATTTCTGGGTCATTTAGCTCAAAACAAATCAGTAAATGCATGAAAAATAGCAAATGATGTCAGAAAGGGTTGAAAGTTGATGAAGTGGCTTTGAATGGTGCATACCAACCGCAAAAAAGTCTAGAAAAATGAAGTGCCGGCCTTTGTAACAGATGAGTTTTCGTCCGAACCCTGATACTTCGAAAGAGATTGTCCAGTTTGTACACGAAGTGCGTCCAGTTTTTATCGTAACCCTCTCTACTTTTTTGCATGTGCTATGTGGGTGAAATGATGATACAGTGACAAGTTTCAACCTTTTCAGAGTTCATTTGTAGTGCTTTTCAATTTCAGGGTCATTTAGCTTAAAACAAATCAGTAAATGCATGAAAAATAACAAATGATGTCACAAAGGGTTGAAAGGTTACGACATGGCTTTCAATGGTGCATACGGAACGCAAAAAAGTCTGGAGCTGTAATAAGTTTAAAAAAATGAAGTGCCGGCCTTTGTAATAGAGGAGTTTTCATCCGAAACCCTGATACTTCGAAAGAGATTGTCCAGTTTGTACACGAAGTGCATCGAGTTTTTGCCTTAAACCTCTCTACTTTTTTGCACATGCTATGTGGGTGAAATGATGATACCATGAAAAGTTTCAACCTTTTCAGAGTTCATTTGTAGTGTTTTTCAATTTCAGGGTCATTTAGCTTAAAACAAATCAGTAAATGCATGAAAAATAGCAAATGATGTCAGTAACGGTTGAAACTTGATGACGTGGCTTTGAATGGTGCATACTGAACGCAAAAAAAGTTTGGAGATGCAATAAGTTTAAAAAAATGAAGTGCCGGCCTTTGTAACAGATGAGTTTTCGTCCGAAACCCTGATACTTCGAAAGGGATTGTGCAGTTTGTACACGAAGTTCATCCAGTTTTTGCCGTAGACCTCTCTACTTTTTTGCACATGCTATGTGGGTGAAATGATGATTCCATGAAAAGTTTCAACCTTTTCAGAGTTCATTTGTAGTGTTTTTCAATTTCAGGGTCATTTAGCTTAAAACAAATCAGTAAATGCATGAAAAATAGCAAATGATGTCAGAAAGGGTTGAAAGTTGATGACGTGGCTCTGAATGGTGCATACTGAACGCAAAAAAAGTTTGGAGTTGTAATAAGTTTAAAAAAATGAAGTGCCGGCCTTTGTAACAGATGAGTTTTCGTCCGAAACCCTGATACTTCGAAAGAGATTGTGCAGTTTGTACACGAAGTTCTTCCAGTTTTTGCCGTAGACCTCTCTACTTTTTTGCACATGCTATGTGGGTGAAATGATGATACCATGAAAAGTTTCAACCTTTTCAGAGTTCATTTGTAGTGTTTTTCAATTTCAGGGTCATTTAGCTCAAAACAAATCAGTAAATGCATTAAAAATAGCAAATGATGTCAGAAAGGGTTGAAAGTTGATGACGTGGCTTTGAATGGTGCATACTGAACGCAAAAAAAGTTTGGAGTTGTAATAAGTTTAAAAAAATGAAGTGTCGGCCTTTGTAACAGATGAGTTTTCGTCCGAAACCCTGATACTTCGAAAGAGATTGTGCAGTTTGTACACGAAGTTCATCCTATTTTTGCCGTAAACCTCTCTACTTTTTTGCGCATGCTATGTGGGTGAAATAATGATACCATGACAAGTTTCAACCTTTTCAGAGTTCATTTGTAATGCTTTTCAATTTCAGGGTCATTTAGCTCAAAACAAATCAGTAATTGCATGAAAAATAGCAAATGATGTCAGAAAGGGTTGAAAGTTGATGACGTGGCTTTGAATGGTGCATACTGAACGCAAAAAGTCTGGAGTTGTAATAAATTTAAAAAAATGAAGTGTCGACCTTTGTAACAGATGAGTTTTCGTCCGAACCCTGATACTTCGAAAGAGATTGTTCAGTTTGTACATGAAGTGCATCCAATTTTTGTCGTAACCCTCTCTACTTTTTTGCATATGGTATGTGGGTGAAATGATGATACCATGACAAGTTTCAACCTTTTCAGAGTTCATTTGTGGTGCTTTTCAATTTCAGGGTCATTTAGCTCAAAACAAATCAGTAAATGCATGAAAAATAGCAAATGATGTCAGAAAGGGTTGAAAGTTGATGACGTGGCTTTGAATGGTGCATACTGAGCGCAAAAAGTCTGGAAAATTGAAGTACCGGCCTTTGTAATAGATGAGTTTTTGTCCGAACCCTGATACTTCGAAAGAGATTGTGCAGTTTGTACACGAAGTGCGTCCAGTTTTTGCCGTAACCCTCTCTACTTTTTTGCATATGCTATGTGGGTGAAATGATGATACCATGACAAGTTTCAACCTATTCAGAGTTCATTTGTAGTGCTTTTCAATTTCAGGGTCATTTAGCTCAAAACAAATCAGTAAATGCATGAAAAATAGCAAAAGATGTCAGAAAGGGTTGAAAGTTGATGACGTGGCTTTGAATGGTGCATACCAACCGCAAAAAAGTCTAGAAAAATGAAGTGCCGGCCTTTGTAAGAGATGAGTTTTCGTCAGAACCCTGATACATCGAAAGAGATTGTCCAGTTTGTACACGAAGTGCGTCCAGTTTTTGTCGTAACCCTCTCTACTTTTTTGCATATGCTATGTGGGTGAAATGATGATACAATGACAAGTTTCAACCTTTTCAGAGTTCATTTGTAGTGCTTTTCAATTTCAGGGTCATTTAGCTCAAAACAAATCAGTAAATGCATGAAAAATAACAAATGATGTCACAAAGGGTTGAAAGGTTATGACATGGCTTTCAATGGTGCATACGGAACGCAAAAAAGTCTGGAGCTGTAATAAGTTTAAAAAAATGAAGTGCCGGCCTTTGTAATAGAGGAGTTCTCATCCGAAACCCTGATACTTCGAAAGAGATTGTCCAGTTTGTACACGAAGTGCATCGAGTTTTTGCCGTAAACCACTCTACTTTTTTGCACATGCTATGTGGGTGAAATGATGATACCATGAAAAGTTTCAACCTTTTCAGAGTTCATTTGTAGTGTTTTTCAATTTCAGGGTCATTTAGCATAAAACAAATCAGTAAATGCATGAAAAATAGCAAATGATGTCAGAAACGGTTGAAAGTTGATAACGTGGCTTTGAATGGTGCATACTGAACACAAAAAAAGTTTGGAGATGCAATAAGTTTAAAAAAATGAAGTGCCGACCTTTGTAACAGATGAGTTTTCGTCCGAAACCCTGATACTTCGAAAGAGATTGTGCAGTTTGTACACGAAGTTCATCCAGTTTTTGCCGTAGACCTCTCTACTTTTTTGCACATGCTATGTGGGTGAAATGATGATACCATGAAAAGTTTCAACCTTTTCAGAGTTCATTTGTAGTGTTTTTCAATTTCAGGGTCATTTAGCTTAAAACAAATCAGTAAATGCATGAAAAATAGCAAATGATGTCAGAAAGGGTTGAAAGTTGATGACGTGGCTTTGAATGGTGCATACTGAACGCAGAAAAAGTTTGGAGTTGTAATAAGTTTAAAAAAATGAAGTGTCGGCCTTTGTAACAGATGAGTTTTCGTCCGAAACCCTGATACTTCGAAAGAGATTGTGCAGTTTGTACACGAAGTTCATCCAGTTTTTGCCGTAGACCTCTCTACTTTTTTGCACATGCTATGTGGGTGAAATGATGATACCATGAAATGTTTCAACCTTTTCAGAGTTCATTTGTAGTGTTTTTCAATTTCAGGGTCATTTAGCTGAAAACAAATCAGTAAATGCATGAAAAATAGCAAATGATGTCAGAAAGGGTTGAAAGTTGATGACGTGGCTTTGAATGGTGCATACTGAACGCAAAAAAAGTTTGGAGTTGTAATAAGTTTAAAAAAATGAAGTGCCGGCCTTTCTAACAGATGAATTTTCGTCCGAAACCCTGATACTTCGAAAGAGATTGTGCAGTTTATACACGAAGTTCATCCTGTTTTTGCCATAAACCTCTCTACTTTTTTGCGCATGCTATGTCGGTGAAATAATGATACCATGACAAGTTTCAACCTTTTCAGAGTTCATTTGTAATGCTTTTCAATTTCTGGGTCATTTAGCTCAAAACAAATCTGTAAATGCATGAAAAATAGCAAATGATGTCAGAAAGGGTTGAAAGTTGATGACGTGGCTTTGAATGGTGCATACTGAACGCAAAAAGTCTGGAGTTTTAATAAATTTAAAAAAATGAAGTGCCGACCTTTGTAACAGATGAGTTTTCGTCCGAACCCTGATACTTCGAAAGAGATTGTTCAGTTTGTACACGAAGTGCATCCAGTTTTTGTCGTAACCCTCTCTACTTTTTTGCATATGCTATGTGGGTGAAATGATGATACCATGACAAGTTTCAACCTTTTTAGAGTTCATTTGTGGTGCTTTTCAATTTCAGGGTCATTTAGCTCAAAACAAATCAGTAAATGCATGAAAAATAGCAAAAGATGTCAGAAAGGGTTGAAAGTTGATGACGTGGCTTTGAATGGTGCATACCAACCGCAAAAAAGTCTAGAAAAATGAAGTGCCGCCCTTTGTAAAAGATGAGTTTTCGTCCGAACCCTGATACTTCGAAAGAGATTGTGCAGTTTGTACACGAAGTGCGTCCAGTTTTAGCCGTAACCCTCTCTAGTTTTTTGCATATGCTATGTGGGTGAAATGATGATACCATGACAAGTTTCAACCTTTTCAGAGTTCATTTGTAGTGCTTTTCAATTTTAGGGTCATTTTGCTCAAAACAAATCAGTAAATGCATGAAAAATAGCAAATGATGTCAGAAAGGGTTGAAAGTTCATGACGTGGCTTTGAATGGTGCATACCAACCGCAAAAAAGTCTAGAAAAATGAAGTGCCGGCCTTTGTAACAGATGAGTTTTCGTCCGAACCCTGATACTTCGAAAGAGATTGTCTAGTTTGTACACGAAGTGCGTCCAGTTTTTATCGTAACCCTCTCTACTTTTTTGCACATGCTATGTGGGTGAAATGATTATACCATGAAAAGTTTCAACCTTTTCAGAGTTCATTTGTAGTGTTTTTCAATTTCAGGGTCATTTAGCTTAAAACAAATCAGTAAATGCATGAAAAATAGCAAATGATGTCAGAAAGGGTTGAAAGTTGATGACGTCGCTTTGAATGGTGGATACTAAACGCAAAAAAAGTTTGGAGTTGTAATAAGTTTAAAAAAAAGAAGTGCCGGCCTTTGTAACAGATGAGTTTTCGTCCGAAACCCTGATACTTCGAAAGAGATTGTGCAGTTTGTACACGAAGTTCTTCCAGTTTTTGCCGTAGACCTCTCTACTTTTTTGCACATGCTATGTGGGTGAAATGATGATACCATGAAAAGTTTCAACCTTTTCAGAGTTCATTTGTAGTGTTTTTCAGTTTCAGGGTCATTTAGCTCAAAACAAATCAGTAAATGAATTAAAAATAGCAAATGATGTCAGAAAGGGTTGAAAGTTGATGACGTGGCTTTGAATGGTGCATACTGAACGCAAATAAAGTTTGGAGTTGTAATAAGTTTTAAAAAATGAAGTGCCGGCCTTTGTAACAGATGAGTTTTCGTCCGAAACCCTGATACTTCGAAAGAGATTGTGCAGTTTGTACACGAAGTTCATCCTGTTTTTGCCGTAAACCTCTATACTTTTTTGCGCATGCTATGTGGGTGAAATAATGATACCATGACAAGTTTCAACCTTTTCAGAGTTCATTTGTAATGCTTTTCAATTTCAGGGTCATTTAGCTCAAAACAAATCAGTAAATGCATGAAAAATAGCAAATGATGTCAGAAAGGGTTGAAAGTTGATGACGTGGCTTTGAATGGTGCATACTGAACGCAAAAAGTCTGGAGTTGTAATAAATTTAAAAAAATGAAGTGCCGGCCTTTGTAACAGATGAGTTTTTGTCCGAACCCTGATACTTCGAAAGAGATTGTTCAGTTTGTACACGAAGTGCATCCAGTTTTTTTCGTAACCCTCTCTACTTTTTTGCATATGCTATGTGGGTGAAATGATGATACCATGACAAGTTTCAACCTTTTCAGAGTTCATTTGTGGTGCTTTTCAATTTCAGGGTCATTTAGCTCAAAACAAATCAGTAAATGCATGAAAAATAGCAAATGATGTCAGAAAGGGTTGAAAGTTGATGACGTGGCTTTGAATGGTGCATACTGACCGCAAAAAAGTCTAGAAAATTGAAGTACCGGCCTTTGTAATAGATGAGTTTTCGTCCGAACCCTGATACTTCGAAAGAGATTGTGCAGTTTGTACACGAAGTGCGTCGAGTTTTTGCCGTAACCCTCTCTACTTTTTTGCATATGCTATGTGGGTGAAATGATGATACCATGACAAGTTTCAACCTATTCAGAGTTCATTTGTAGTGCTTTTCAATTTCAGGGTCATTTAGCTCAAAACAAATAAGTAAATGCATGAAAAATAGCAAATGATGTCAGAAAGGGTTGAAAGTTGATGACGTGGCTTTGAATGGTGCATACCCACCGCAAAAAAGTCTAGAAAAATGAAGTGCCGGCCTTTGTAACAGATGAGTTTTCGTCCGAACCCTGATACTTCGAAAGAGATTGTCCAGTTTGTACACGAAGTGCGTCCAGTTTTTGTCGTAACGCTCTCTACTTTTTTGCATATGCTATGTGGGTCAAATGATGATACAATGACAAGTTTCAACCTTTTCAGAGTTTATTTGTAGTGCTTTTCAATTTCAGGGTCATTTAGCTCAAAACAAATCAGTAAATGCATGAAAAATAACAAATGATGTCACAAAGGGTTGAAAGGTTATGACATGGCTTTCAATGGTGCATACGGAACGCAAAAAAGTCTGGAGCTGTAATAAGTTTAAAAAAATGAAGTGTCGGCCTTTGTAATAGAGGAGTTCTCATCCGAAACCCTGATACTTCGAAAGAGATTGTCCAGTTTGTACACGAAGTGCATCGAGTTTTTGCCGTAAACCACTCTACTTTTTTGCACATGCTATGTGGGTGAAATGATGATACCATGAAAAGTTTCAACCTTTTCAGAGTTCATTTGTAGTGTTTTTCAATTTCAGGGTCATTTAGCTCAAAACAAATCAGTAAATGCATGAAAAATAGCAAATGATGTCAGAAAGGGTTGAAAGTTGATGGTGTGGCTTTGTATGGTGCATACTGAACGCAAAAAAAGTTTGGAGTTGTAATAAGTTTAAAAAAATGAAGTGCTGGCCTTTGTAAGAGATAAGTTTTCGTCCGAAACCCTGATACTTCGAAAGAGATTGTGCAGTTTGTACACGAAGTTCATCCAGTTTTTGCCGTAGACCTCTCTACTTTTCTGCACATGCTATGTGGGTGAAATGATGATACCATGAAAAGTTTCAACCTTTTCAGAGTCCAATTGTAGTGTTTTTCAATTTCAGGGTCATTTAGCTTAAAACAAAACAGTAAATGCATGAAAAATAGCAAATGATGTCAGAAAGGGTTGAAAGTTGATGACTTGGCTTTGAATGGTGCATACTGAACGCAGAAAAAGTTTGGAGTTGTAATAAGTTTAAAAAAATGAAGTGCCGGCCTTTGTAACAGATGAGTTTTCGTCCGAAACCCTGATACTTCGAAAGAGATTGTGCAGTTTGTACACGAAGTTCATCCTGTTTTTGCCGTAAACCTCTCTACTTTTTTGCGCATGCTATGTGGGTGAAATAATGATACCATGACAAGTTTCAACCATTTGAGAGTTCATTTGTAATGCTTTTCAATTTCTGGGTCATTTAGCTCAAAACAAATCAGTAAATGCATGAAAAATAGCAAATGATGTCAGAAAGGGTTGAAAGTTGATGACGTGGCTTTGAATGGTGCATACTGAACGCAAAAAGTCTGGATTTGTAATAAATTTAAAAAAATGAAGTGACGGCCTTTGTAACAGATGAGTTTTCGTCCGAACCCTGATACTTCGAAAGAGATTGTTCAGTTTGTACACGAAGTGCATCCAGTTTTTGTCGTAACCCTCTCTACTTTTTTGCATATGCTATGTGGGTGAAATGATGATACCATGACAAGTTTCAACCTTTTCAGAGTTCATTTGTGGTGCTTTTCAATTTCAGGGTCATTTAGCTCAAAACAAATCAGTAAATGCATGAAAAATAGCAAATGATGTCAGAAAGGGTTGAAAGTTGATGACGTGGCTTTGAATGGTGCATACTGAACGCAAAAAAGTCTGGAAAAATGAAGTGCCGGCCTTTGTAACAGATGAGTTTTCGTCCGAACCCTGATACTTCGAAAGAGATTGTGCAGTTTGTACACGAAGTGCGTCCAGCTTTTGCCGTAAACCTCTCTACTTTTTTGCACATGCTATGTGGGTGAAATAATGATACCATGACAAGTTTCAACCTTTTCAGAGTTCATTTGTAGTGCTTTTCAATTTCAGGGTCATTTAGCTCAAAACAAATCAGTAAATGCATGAAAAATAGCAAATGATGTCAGAAAGGGTTGAAAGTTGATGACGTGGCTTTGAATGGTGCATACTGAACGCAAAAAAAGTTTGGAGTTGTAATAAGTTTAAAAAAATGAAGTGCCGGCCTTTGTAACAGATGAGTTTTCGTCCGAAACCCTGATACTTCGAAAGAGATTGTGCAGTTTGTACACGAAGTTCATCAAGTTTTTGCCGTAAACCTCTCTACTTTTTTGCGCATGCTATGTGGGTGAAATGATGATACCATGACAAGTTTCAACCTTTTCAGAGTTCATTTGTGGTGCTTTTCAATTTCAGGGTCATTTAGCTCAAAACAAATCAGTACATGCATGAAAAATCGCAAATGATGTCAGAAACGGTTGAACGTTGATGACGTGGCTTTGAATGGTTCATACTGAACGCAAAAAACTCTGGAGTTGTAATAAATTTAAAAAAATGAAGTGCCGGCCTTTGTAACAGATGAGTTTTTGTCCGAACCCTGATACTTCGAAAGAGATTGTTCAGTTTGTACACGAAGTGCATCCAGTTTTTGCCGTAACCCTCTCTACGTTTTTGCATATGCTATGTGGGTGAAATGATGATACCATGACAAGTTTCAACCTTTTCAGAGTTCATTTGTGGTGCTTTTCAATTTCAGGGTCATTTAGCTCAAACCAAATCAGTAAATGCATGAAAAATAGCAAATGATGTCAGAAAGGGTTGAAAGTTGATGACGTGGCTTTGAATGGTGCATACTGACCGCAAAAATGTCTGGAAAATTGAAGTGCCGGCCTTTGTAACAGATGAGTTTTCGTCCGAACCCTGATACTTCGAAAGAGATTGTGCAGGTTGTACACGAAGTGCGTCTAGTTTTTGCCGTAACCCTCTCTACTTTTTTCCACATGCTATGTGGGTGAAATGATGATACCATGACAAGTTTCAACCTTTTCAGAGTTCATTTGTAGTGCTTTTCAATTTCAGGGCCATTTAGCTCAAAACAAATCAGTAAATGCATGAAAAATAGCAAATGATGTCAGAAAGGGTTGAAAGTTGATGACGTGGCTTTGAATGGTGCATACCAACCGCAAAAAAGTCTAGAAAAATGAAGTGCCGGCCTTTGTAACAGATGTGTTTTCGTCCGAACCCTGATACTTCGAAAGAGATTGTCCAGTTTGTACACGAAGTGCGTCCAGTTTTTGTCGTAACCCTCTCTACTTTTTTGCATATGCTATGTGGGTGAAATGATGATACAATGACAAGTTTCAACCTTTTCAGAGTTCATTTGTAGTGCTTTTCAATTCCAGGGTCATTTAGCTCAAAACAAATCAGTAAATGCATGAAAAATAAAAAATGATGTCACAAAGGGTTGAAAGGTTATGACATGGCATTCAATGGTGCATACGGAACGCAAAAAAGTCTGGAGCTGTAATAAGTTTAAAAAAATGAAGTGCCGGCCTTTGTAACAGATGAGTTTTCGTCCGAAACCCTGATACTTCGAAAGAGATTGTGCAGTTTGTACACGAAGTTCATCCTGTTTTTGCCGTAAACCTCTCTACTTTTTTGCGCATGCTATGTGGGTGAAATAATGATACCATGAAAAGTTTCAACCTTTTCAGAGTTCATTTGTAGTGCTTTTCAATTTCAGGGTCATTTAGCTCAAAACAAATCAGTAAATGCATGAAAAATAGCAAATGATGTCAGATAGGGTTGAAAGTTGATGACGTGGCTTCGAATGGTGCATACTGAACGCAAAAAAGTCTGGAGTAGTAATAAATTTAAAAAAATGAAGTGCCGGCCTTTGTAACAGATGAGTTTTCGTCCGAACCCTGCTACTTCGAAAGAGATTGTTCAGTTTGAACACGAAGTGCATCCAGTTGTTGCCGTAACCCTCTCTACTTTTTTGCATATGCTATGTGGGTGAAATGATGATACCATGACAAGTTTCAACCTTTTCAGAGTTCATTTGTGGTGCTTTTCAATTTCAGGGTCATTTAGCTCAAAACAAATCAGTAAATGCATGAAAAATAGCAAGTGATGTCAGAAAGGTTTGAAAGTTGATGACGTGGCTTTGAATGGTGCATACTGAACGCAAAAAAGTCTGGAAAAATGAAGTGCCGGCCTTTGTAACAGATGAGTTTTCGTCCGAACCCTGATACTTCGAAAGAGATTGTGTAGTTTGTACACGAAGTGCGTCCAGTTTTTGCCGTAACCCTCTCTACTTTTTTGCATATGCTATGTGGGTGAAATGATGATACCATGAAAAGTTTCATCCTTTTCAGAGTTCATTTGTAGTGCCTTTCAATTTCAGGGTCATTTAGCTCAAAACAAATCAGTAAATGCATGAAAAATAGCAAATGATGTCAGAAAGGGTTGAAAGTTGATGACGTGGCTTTGAATGGTGCATACTGACCGCAAAAAAGTCTAGAAAAATGAAGTGCCGGCCTTTGTAACAGATGAGTTTTCGTCCGAACCCTGATACTTCGAAAGAGATTGTCCAGTTTGTACACGAAGTGCGTCCAGTTTTTGTCGTAACGCTCTCTACTTTTTTGCATATGCTATGTGGGTCAAATGATGATACAATGACAAGTTTCAACCTTTTCAGAGTTTATTTGTAGTGCTTTTCAATTTCAGGGTCATTTAGCTCAAAACAAATCAGTAAATGCATGAAAAATAACAAATGATGTCACAAAGGGTTGAAAGGTTATGACATGGCTTTCAATGGTGCATACGGAACGCAAAAAAGTCTGGAGCTGTAATAAGTTTAAAAAAATGAAGTGTCGGCCTTTGTAATAGAGGAGTTCTCATCCGAAACCCTGATACTTCGAAAGAGATTGTCCAGTTTGTACACGAAGTGCATCGAGTTTTTGCCGTAAACCACTCTACTTTTTTGCACATGCTATGTGGGTGAAATGATGATACCATGAAAAGTTTCAACCTTTTCAGAGTTCATTTGTAGTGTTTTTCAATTTCAGGGTCATTTAGCTCAAAACAAATCAGTAAATGCATGAAAAATAGCAAATGATGTCAGAAAGGGTTGAAAGTTGATGGTGTGGCTTTGTATGGTGCATACTGAACGCAAAAAAAGTTTGGAGTTGTAATAAGTTTAAAAAAATGAAGTGCTGGCCTTTGTAAGAGATAAGTTTTCGTCCGAAACCCTGATACTTCGAAAGAGATTGTGCAGTTTGTACACGAAGTTCATCCAGTTTTTGCCGTAGACCTCTCTACTTTTCTGCACATGCTATGTGGGTGAAATGATGATACCATGAAAAGTTTCAACCTTTTCAGAGTCCAATTGTAGTGTTTTTCAATTTCAGGGTCATTTAGCTTAAAACAAAACAGTAAATGCATGAAAAATAGCAAATGATGTCAGAAAGGGTTGAAAGTTGATGACTTGGCTTTGAATGGTGCATACTGAACGCAGAAAAAGTTTGGAGTTGTAATAAGTTTAAAAAAATGAAGTGCCGGCCTTTGTAACAGATGAGTTTTCGTCCGAAACCCTGATACTTCGAAAGAGATTGTGCAGTTTGTACACGAAGTTCATCCTGTTTTTGCCGTAAACCTCTCTACTTTTTTGCGCATGCTATGTGGGTGAAATAATGATACCATGACAAGTTTCAACCATTTGAGAGTTCATTTGTAATGCTTTTCAATTTCTGGGTCATTTAGCTCAAAACAAATCAGTAAATGCATGAAAAATAGCAAATGATGTCAGAAAGGGTTGAAAGTTGATGACGTGGCTTTGAATGGTGCATACTGAACGCAAAAAGTCTGGAGTTGTAATAAATTTAAAAAAATGAAGTGACGGCCTTTGTAACAGATGAGTTTTCGTCCGAACCCTGATACTTCGAAAGAGATTGTTCAGTTTGTACACGAAGTGCATCCAGTTTTTGTCGTAACCCTCTCTACTTTTTTGCATATGCTATGTGGGTGAAATGATGATACCATGACAAGTTTCAACCTTTTCAGAGTTCATTTGTGGTGCTTTTCAATTTCAGGGTCATTTAGCTCAAAACAAATCAGTAAATGCATGAAAAATAGCAAATGATGTCAGAAAGGGTTGAAAGTTGATGACGTGGCTTTGAATGGTGCATACTGAACGCAAAAAAGTCTGGAAAAATGAAGTGCCGGCCTTTGTAACAGATGAGTTTTCGTCCGAACCCTGATACTTCGAAAGAGATTGTGCAGTTTGTACACGAAGTGCGTCCAGCTTTTGCCGTAAACCTCTCTACTTTTTTGCACATGCTATGTGGGTGAAATAATGATACCATGACAAGTTTCAACCTTTTCAGAGTTCATTTGTAGTGCTTTTCAATTTCAGGGTCATTTAGCTCAAAACAAATCAGTAAATGCATGAAAAATAGCAAATGATGTCAGAAAGGGTTGAAAGTTGATGACGTGGCTTTGAATGGTGCATACTGAACGCAAAAAAAGTTTGGAGTTGTAATAAGTTTAAAAAAATGAAGTGCCGGCCTTTGTAACAGATGAGTTTTCGTCCGAAACCCTGATACTTCGAAAGAGATTGTGCAGTTTGTACACGAAGTTCATCAAGTTTTTGCCGTAAACCTCTCTACTTTTTTGCGCATGCTATGTGGGTGAAATGATGATACCATGACAAGTTTCAACCTTTTCAGAGTTCATTTGTGGTGCTTTTCAATTTCAGGGTCATTTAGCTCAAAACAAATCAGTACATGCATGAAAAATCGCAAATGATGTCAGAAACGGTTGAACGTTGATGACGTGGCTTTGAATGGTTCATACTGAACGCAAAAAACTCTGGAGTTGTAATAAATTTAAAAAAATGAAGTGCCGGCCTTTGTAACAGATGAGTTTTTGTCCGAACCCTGATACTTCGAAAGAGATTGTTCAGTTTGTACACGAAGTGCATCCAGTTTTTGCCGTAACCCTCTCTACGTTTTTGCATATGCTATGTGGGTGAAATGATGATACCATGACAAGTTTCAACCTTTTCAGAGTTCATTTGTGGTGCTTTTCAATTTCAGGGTCATTTAGCTCAAACCAAATCAGTAAATGCATGAAAAATAGCAAATGATGTCAGAAAGGGTTGAAAGTTGATGACGTGGCTTTGAATGGTGCATACTGACCGCAAAAATGTCTGGAAAATTGAAGTGCCGGCCTTTGTAACAGATGAGTTTTCGTCCGAACCCTGATACTTCGAAAGAGATTGTGCAGGTTGTACACGAAGTGCGTCTAGTTTTTGCCGTAACCCTCTCTACTTTTTTCCACATGCTATGTGGGTGAAATGATGATACCATGACAAGTTTCAACCTTTTCAGAGTTCATTTGTAGTGCTTTTCAATTTCAGGGCCATTTAGCTCAAAACAAATCAGTAAATGCATGAAAAATAGCAAATGATGTCAGAAAGGGTTGAAAGTTGATGACGTGGCTTTGAATGGTGCATACCAACCGCAAAAAAGTCTAGAAAAATGAAGTGCCGGCCTTTGTAACAGATGTGTTTTCGTCCGAACCCTGATACTTCGAAAGAGATTGTCCAGTTTGTACACGAAGTGCGTCCAGTTTTTGTCGTAACCCTCTCTACTTTTTTGCATATGCTATGTGGGTGAAATGATGATACAATGACAAGTTTCAACCTTTTCAGAGTTCATTTGTAGTGCTTTTCAATTCCAGGGTCATTTAGCTCAAAACAAATCAGTAAATGCATGAAAAATAAAAAATGATGTCACAAAGGGTTGAAAGGTTATGACATGGCATTCAATGGTGCATACGGAACGCAAAAAAGTCTGGAGCTGTAATAAGTTTAAAAAAATGAAGTGCCGGCCTTTGTAACAGATGAGTTTTCGTCCGAAACCCTGATACTTCGAAAGAGATTGTGCAGTTTGTACACGAAGTTCATCCTGTTTTTGCCGTAAACCTCTCTACTTTTTTGCGCATGCTATGTGGGTGAAATAATGATACCATGAAAAGTTTCAACCTTTTCAGAGTTCATTTGTAGTGCTTTTCAATTTCAGGGTCATTTAGCTCAAAACAAATCAGTAAATGCATGAAAAATAGCAAATGATGTCAGATAGGGTTGAAAGTTGATGACGTGGCTTCGAATGGTGCATACTGAACGCAAAAAAGTCTGGAGTAGTAATAAATTTAAAAAAATGAAGTGCCGGCCTTTGTAACAGATGAGTTTTCGTCCGAACCCTGCTACTTCGAAAGAGATTGTTCAGTTTGTACACGAAGTGCATCCAGTTGTTGCCGTAACCCTCTCTACTTTTTTGCATATGCTATGTGGGTGAAATGATGATACCATGACAAGTTTCAACCTTTTCAGAGTTCATTTGTGGTGCTTTTCAATTTCAGGGTCATTTAGCTCAAAACAAATCAGTAAATGCATGAAAAATAGCAAGTGATGTCAGAAAGGTTTGAAAGTTGATGACGTGGCTTTGAATGGTGCATACTGAACGCAAAAAAGTCTGGAAAAATGAAGTGCCGGCCTTTGTAACAGATGAGTTTTCGTCCGAACCCTGATACTTCGAAAGAGATTGTGTAGTTTGTACACGAAGTGCGTCCAGTTTTTGCCGTAACCCTCTCTACTTTTTTGCATATGCTATGTGGGTGAAATGATGATACCATGAAAAGTTTCATCCTTTTCAGAGTTCATTTGTAGTGCCTTTCAATTTCAGGGTCATTTAGCTCAAAACAAATCAGTAAATGCATGAAAAATAGCAAATGATGTCAGAAAGGGTTGAAAGTTGATGACGTGGCTTTGAATGGTGCATACTGACCGCAAAAAAGTCTAGAAAAATGAAGTGCCGGCCTTTGTAACAGATGAGTTTTCGTCCGAACCCTGATACTTCGAAAGAGATTGTCCATTTTGTACACGAAGTGCGTCCAGTTTTTGTCGTAACCCTCTCTACTATTTTGCATATGCTATGTGGGTGAAATGATGATACCATGACAAGTTTCAACCTTTTCAGAGTTCATTTGTAGTGCTTTTCAATTTCAGGGTCATTTAGCTCAAAACAAATCAGTAAATGCATGAAAAATAACAAATGATGTCACAAAGGGTTGAAAGTTGATGACATGGCTTTCAATGGTGCATACGGAACACAAAAAAGTCTGGAGCGGTAATAAGTTAAAAAAATGAAGTGTCTGCCTTTGTAATAGATGAGTTTTCATCCGAAACCCTGATACTTCGAAAGAGATTGTCCAGTTTGTACACGAAGTGCATCCAGTTTTTGCCGTAAACCTCTCTACTTTTTTGCACATGCTATGTGGGTGAAATGATGATAACAAGAAAAGTTTCAACCTTTTCAGAGTTCATTTGTAGTGTTTTTCAATTTCAGGTTCATTTAGCTTAAAACAAATCAGTAAATACATGAAAAATAGCAAATGATGTCAGAAAGGGTTGAAAGTTGATGACGTGGCTTTGAATTGTGCATACTGAATTCAAAAAAAGTTTGGAGATGTAATAAGTTTAAAAAAATGAAGTGCCGGCCTTTGTAACACATGAGTTTTCGTCCGAAACCCTGATACTTCGAAAGAGATTGTGCAGTTTGTACACGAAGTTCATCCAGTTTTTGCCGTAGACCTCTCTACTTTTTTGCACATGCTATGTCGGTGAAATGATGATACCATGAAAAGTTTCAACCTTTTCAGAGTTCATTTGTAGTGTTTTTCAATTTTAGGGTCATTTAGCTTAAAACAAATCAGTAAATACATGAAAAATAGCAAATGATGTCAGAAAGGGTTGAAAGTTGATGACGTGGCTTTCAATGGTGCATACGGAACACAAAAAAGTCTGGAGCGGTAATAAGTTAAAAAAATGAAGTGTCTGCCTTTGTAATAGATGAGTTTTCATCCGAAACCCTGATACTTCGAAAGAGATTGTCCAGTTTGTACACGAAGTGCATCCAGTTTTTGCCGTAAACCTCTCTACTTTTTTGCACATGCTATGTGGGTGAAATGATGATACCAAGAAAAGTTTCAACCTTTTCAGAGTTCATTTGTAGTGTTTTTCAATTTCAGGTTCATTTAGCTTAAAACAAATCAGTAAATACATGAAAAATAGCAAATGATGTCAGAAAGGGTTGAAAGTTGATGACGTGGCTTTGAATTGTGCATACTGAATTCAAAAAAAGTTTGGAGATGTAATAAGTTTAAAAAAATGAAGTGCCGGCCTTTGTAACAGATGAGTTTTCGTCCGAAACCCTGATACTTCGAAAGAGATTGTGCAGTTTGTACACGAAGTTCATCCAGTTTTTGCCGTAGACCTCTCTACTTTTTTGCACATGCTATGTGGGTGAAATGATGATACCATGAAAAGTTTCAACCTTTTCAGAGTTCATTTGTAGTGCTTTTCAATTTCAGGGTCATTTAGCTTAAAACAAATCAGTAAATGAATGAAAAATAACAAATGACGTCAGAAAGGGTTGAAAGTTGATGATGTGGCTTTGAATGGTGCATACTGAACGCAAAAAAAGATGTGAGTTGTAATAAGTTTAAAAAAATGAAGTGCCGACCTTTGTAACAGATGAGTTTTCGTCCGAAACCCTGATACTTCGAAAGAGATTGTGCAGTTTGTACACGAAGTTCATCCAGTTTTTGCCGTAAACCTCTCTACTTTTTTGCACATGCTATGTGGGTGAAATGATGATACCATGGAAAGTTTCAACATTTTCAGAGTTCATTTGTAGTGTTTTTCAATTTCAGGGTCATTTAGCTTAAAACAAATCAGTAAATGCATGAAAAATAGCAAATGATGTCAGAAAGGTTGAAAGTTGATGACGTGGCTTTGAATGGTGCATACTGACCGCAAAAAAGTATGGAAAATTGAAGTGCCGGCCTTTGTAACAGATGAGTTTTCGTCCGAACCCTGATACTTCGAAAGAGATTGTGCAGGTTGTACAGGAAGTGCGTCTAGTTTTTGCCGTAACCCTCTCTACTTTTTTCCACATGCTATGTGGCTGAAATGATGATACCATGACAAGTTTCAACCTTTTCAGAGTTCATTTGTAGTGCTTTTCAATTTCAGGGTCATTTAGCTCAAAACAAATCAGTAAATGCATGAAAAATAGCAAATGATGTCAGAAAGGGTTGAAAGTTGATGACGTGGCTTTGAATGGTGCATACCAACCGCAAAAAAGTCTAGAAAAATGAAGTGCCGGCCTTTGTAACAGATGAGTTTTCGTCCGAACCCTGATACTTCGAAAAAGATTGTCCAGTTTGTACACGAAGTGCGTCCAGTTTTTGTCGTAACCCTCTCTACTTTTTTGCATATGCTATGTGGGTGAAATGATGATACAATGACAAGTTTCAACCTTTTCAGAGTTCATTTGTAGTGCTTTTCAATTCCAGGGTCATTTAGCTCAAAACAAATCAGTAAATGCATGAAAAATAAAAAATGATGTCACAAAGGGTTGAAAGGTTATGACATGGCATTCAATGGTGCATACGGAACGCAAAAAAGTCTGGAGCTGTAATAAGTTTAAAAAAATGAAGTGCCGGCCTTTGTAACAGATGAGTTTTCGTCCGAAACCCTGATACTTCGAAAGAGATTGTGCAGTTTGTACACGAAGTTCATCCTGTTTTTGCCGTAAACCTCTCTACTTTTTTGCGCATGCTATGTGGGTGAAATAATGATACCATGAAAAGTTTCAACCTTTTCAGAGTTCATTTGTAGTGCTTTTCAATTTCAGGGTCATTTAGCTCAAAACAAATCAGTAAATGCATGAAAAATAGCAAATGATGTCAGATAGGGTTGAAAGTTGAGGACGTGGCTTCGAATGGTGCATACTGAACGCAAAAAAGTCTAGAGTAGTAATAAATTTAAAAAAATGAAGTGCCGGCCTTTGTAACAGATGAGTTTTCGTCCGAACCCTGCTACTTCGAAAGAGATTGTTCAGTTTGTACACGAAGTGCATCCAGTTGTTGCCGTAACCCTCTCTACTTTTTTGCATATGCTATGTGGGTGAAATGATGATACCATGACAAGTTTCAACCTTTTCAGAGTTCATTTGTGGTGCTTTTCAATTTCAGGGTCATTTAGCTCAAAACAAATCAGTAAATGCATGAAAAATAGCAAGTGATGTCAGAAAGGGTTGAAAGTTGATGACGTGGCTTTGAATGGTGCATACTGAACGCAAAAAAGTATGGAAAAATGAAGTGCCGGCCTTTGTAACAGATGAGTTTTCGTCCGAACCCTGATACTTCGAAAGAGATTGTGCAGTTTGTACACGAAGTGCGTCCAGTTTTTGCCGTAACCCTCTCTACTTTTTTGCATATGCTATGTGGGTGAAATGATGATACCATGACAAGTTTCAACCTTTTCAGAGTTCATTTGTGGTGCTTTTCAATTTCAGGGTCATTTAACTCAAAACAAATCAGTAAATGCATGAAAAATAGCAAGTGATGTCAGAAAGGGTTGAAAGTTGATGACGTGGCTTTGAATGGTGCATACTGAACGCAAAAAAGTCTGGAAAAATGAAGTGCCGGCTTTTGTAACAGATGTGTTTTCGTCCGAACCCTGATACTTCGAAAGAGATTGTGCAGTTTGTACACGAAGTGCGTCCAGTTTTTGCCGTAACCCTCTCTACTTTTTTGCATATGCTATGTGGGTGAAATGATGATACCATGAAAAGTTTCAACCTTTTCAGAGTTCATTTGTAGTGCCTTTCAATTTCAGGGTCATTTAGCTCAAAACAAATCAGTAAATGCATGAAAAATAGCAAATGATGTCAGAAAGGGTTGAAAGTTGATGACGTGGCTTTGAATGGTGCATACTCATCGCAAAAAAGTCTAGAAAAATGAAGTGCCGGCCTTTGTAACAGATGAGTTTTCGTCCGAACCCTGATACTTCGAAAGAGATTGTCCAGTTTGTACACGAAGTGCGTCCAGTTTTTGTCGTAACCCTCTCTACTGTTTTGCATATGCTATGTGGGTGAAATGATGATACCATGACAAGTTTCAACCTT
The DNA here is from genome assembly GCF_002575655.3 of Aegilops tauschii subsp. strangulata. Taxonomy (NCBI): domain Eukaryota; kingdom Viridiplantae; phylum Streptophyta; class Magnoliopsida; order Poales; family Poaceae; genus Aegilops; species Aegilops tauschii. The sequence continues at coordinate 77,366,190 of NC_053041.3, forward strand.
TTCAGAGTTCATTTGTAGTGCTTTTCAATTTCAGGGTCATTTAGCTCAAAACAAATCAGTAAATGCATGAAAAATAACAAATGATGTCACAAAGGGTTGAAAGTTGATGACATGGCTTTCAATGGTGCATACGGAACACAAAAAAGTCTGGAGCGGTAATAAGTTAAAAAAATGAAGTGTCTGCCTTTGTAATAGATGAGTTTTCATCCGAAACCCTGATACTTCGAAAGAGATTGTCCAGTTTGTACACGAAGTGCATCCAGTTTTTGCCGTAAACCTCTCTACTTTTTTGCACATGCTATGTGGGTGAAATGATGATACCATGAAAAGTTTCAACCTTTTCAGAGTTCATTTGTAGTGTTTTTCAATTTCAGGGTCATTTAGCTTAAAAAAAATTAGTAAATACATGAAAAATAGCAAATGATGTCAGAAAGGGTTGAAAGTTGATGACGTGGCTTTGAATGGTGCATACTGAATTCAAAAAAAGTTTGGAGATGTAATAAGTTAAAAAAATGAAGTGCCGGCCTTTGTAACACATGAGTTTTCGTCCGAAACCCTGATACTTCGAAAGAGATTGTGCAGTTTGTACACGAAGTTCATCCAGTTTTTGCCGTAGACCTCTCTACTTTTTTGCACATGCTATGTGGGTGAAATGATGATACCATGAAAAGTTTCAACCTTTTCAGAGTTCATTTGTAGTGTTTTTCAATTTCAGGGTCATTTAGCTTAAAACAAATCAGTAAATACATTAAAAATAGCAAATGATGTCAGAAAGGGTTGAAAGTTGATGACGTGGCTTTGAATGGTGCATTCTGAATTCAAAAAAAGTTTGGAGATGTAATAAGTTAAAAAAATGAAGTGCCGGCCTTTGTAACAGATGAGTTTTCGTCCGAAACCCTGATACTTCGAAAGAGATTGTGCAGTTTGTACACGAAGTTCATCCAGTTTTTGCCGTAGACCTCTCTACTTTTTTGCACATGCTATGTGGGTGAAATGATGATACCATGAAAAGTTTCAACCTTTTCAGAGTTCATTTGTAGTGTTTTTCAATTTCTGGGTCATTTAGCTTAAAACAAATCAGTAAATACATGAAAAATAGCAAATGATGTCAGAAAGGGTTGAAAGTTGATGACGTGGCTTTGAATGGTGCATACTGAATTCAAAAAAAGTTTAGAGATGTAATAAGTTAAAAAAATGAAGTGCCGGCATTTGTAACAGATGAGTTTTCGTCCGAAACCCTGATACTTCGAAAGAGATTGTGCAGTTTGTACACGAAGTTCATCCAGTTTTTGCCGTAGACCTCTCTACTTTTTTGCACATGCTATGTGGGTGAAATGATGATACCATGAAAAGTTTCAACCTTTTCAGAGTTCATTTGTAGTGTTTTTCAATTTCAGGGTCATTTAGCTTAAAACAAATCAGTAAATGAATGAAAAATAACAAATGACGTCAGAAAGGGTTGAAAGTTGATGATGTGGCTTTGAATGGTGCATACTGAACGCAAAAAAAGATGTGAGTTGTAATAAGTTTAAAAAAATGAAGTGCCGGCCTTTGTAACAGATGAGTTTTCGTCCGAAACCCTGATACTTCGAAAGAGATTGTGCACTTTGTACACGAAGTTCATCCAGTTTTTGCCGTAAACCTCTCTACTTTTTCGCGCATGCTATGTGGGTGAAATAATGATACCATGACCAATTTCATCCTTTTCAGAGTTCATTTGTAGTGCTTTTCAATTTCAGGGTCATTTAGCTCAAAACAAATCAGTAAATGCATGAAAAATAGCAAATGATGTCAGATAGGGTTGAAAGTTGATGGCGTCGCTTTGAATGGTGCATACTGAACGCAAAAAAAGTTTGGAGTTGTAATAAATTTAAAAAAATGAAGTGCCGGCCTTTGTAACAGATGAGTTTTCGTCCGAACCCTGCTACTTCGAAAGAGATTGTTCAGTTTGTACACGAAGTGCATCCAGTTGTTGCCGTAACCCTCTCTACTTTTTTGCATATGCTATGTGTGTGAAATGACGATACCATGACAAGTTTCAACCTTTTCAGAGTTCATTTGTGGTGCTTTTCAATTTCAGGGTCATTTAGGTCAAAACAAATCAGTAAATGCATGAAAAATAGCAAGTGATGACAGAAAGGGTTGAAAGTTGATGACGTGGCTTTGAATGGTGCATACTGAACGCAAAAAAGTCTGGAAAAATGAAGTGCCGGCCTTTGTAACAGATGAGTTTTCGTCCGAACCCTGATACTTCGAAAGAGATTGTGCAGTTTGTACACGAAGTTCGTCCAGTTTTTGCCGTAACCCTCTCTACTTTTTTGCATATGCTATGTGGGTGAAATGATGATACCATGAAAAGTTTCAACCTTTTCAGAGTTCATTTGTAGTGCTTTTCAATTTCAGGGTCATTTAGCTCAAAACAAATCAGTAAATGCATGAAAAATAGCAAATGATGTCAGAAAGGGTTGAAAGTTGATCACGTGGCTTTGAATGGTGCATACTGACCGCAAAAAAGTCTAGAAAAATGAAGTGCGGCCTTTGTAACAGATGAGTTTTCGTCCGAACCCTGATACTTCGAAAGAGATTGTCCAGTTTGTACACGAAGTGCGTCCAGTTTTTGTCGTAACCCTCTCTACTTTTTTGCATATGCTATGTGGGTGAAATGATGATACCATGACAAGTTTCAACCTTTTCAGAGTTCATTTGTAGTGCTTTTCAATTTCAGGGTCATTTAGCTCAAAACAAATCAGTAAACGCATGAAAAATAACAAATGATGTCACAAAGGGTTGAAAGGTTATGACATGGCTTTCAATGGTGCATACGGAACACAAAAAAGTCTGGAGCGGTAATAAGTTAAAAAAATGAAGTGTCGCCTTTGTCATAGATGAGTTTTCATCCGAAACCCTGATACTTCGAAAGAGATTGTCCAGTTTGTACACGAAGTGCATCTAGTTTTTGCCGTAAACCTCTCTACTTTTTTGCACATGCTATGTGGGTGAAATGATGATACCATGAAAAGTTTCAACCTTTTCAGAGTTCATTTGTAGTGTTTTTCAATTTCAGGGTCATTTAGCTTAAAACAAATCAGTAAATACATGAAAAATAGCAAATGATGTCAGAAAGGGTTGAAAGTTGATGATGTGGCTTTGAATGGTGCATACTGACCGCAAAAAAGTCTAGAAAAATGAAGTGCCGGCCTTTGTAACAGATGAGTTTTCGTCCGAACCCTGATACTTCGAAAGAGATTGTCCAGTTTGTACACGAAGTGCGTCCAGTTTTTGTCGTAACCCTCTCTACTTTTTTGCATATGCTATGTGGGTGAAATGATGATACAATGACAAGTTTCATCCTTTTCAGAGTTCATTTGTAGTGCTTTTCAATTTCAGGGTCATTTAGCTCAAAACAAATCAGTAAATGCATGAAAAATAGCAAATGATGTCAGATAGGGTTGAAATTTGATGACGTGGCTTTGAATGGTGCATACTGAACGCAAAAAAGTCTGGAGTTGTAATAAATTTAAAAAATGAAGTGCCGGCCTTTGTAACAGATGAGTTTTCGTCCGAACCCTGCTACTTCGAAAGAGATTGTTCAGTTTGTACATGAAGTGCATCCAGTTGTTGGCGTAACCCTTTCTACTTTTTTGCATATGCTATGTGGGTGAAATGATGATACCATGACAAGTTTCAACCTTTTGAGAGTTCATTTGTGGTGCTTTTCAATTTCAGGGTCATTTAGCTCAAAACAAATCAGTAAATGCATGAAAAATAGCAAGTGATTCAGAAAGGGTTGAAAGTTGATGACGTGGCTTTGAATGGTAGATACTGAACGCAAAAAAGTCTGGAAAAATGAAGTGTCGGCCTTTGTAACAGATGAGTTTTCGTCCGAACCCTGATACTTCGAAAGAGATTGTGCAGTTTGTACACGAAGTGCTTCCAGTTTTTGCCGTAACCCTCTCTACTTTTTTGCATATGCTATGTGGGTGAAATGATGATACCATGAAAAGTTTCAACCTTTTCAGAGTTCATTTGTAGTGCTTTTCAATTTCAGGGTCATTTAGCTCAAAACAAATCAGTAAATGCATGAAAAATAGCAAATGATGTCAGAAAGGGTTGAAAGTTGATGACGTGGCTTTGAATGGTGCATACTGACCGCAAAAAAGTCTAGAAAAATGAAGTGCGGCCTTTGTAACATATGAGTTTTCGTCCGAACCCTGATACTTCGAAAGAGATTGTCCAGTTTGTACACGAAGTGCGTCCAGTTTTTGTCGTAACCCTCTCTACTTTTTTGCATATGCTATGTGGGTGAAATGATGATACCATGACAAGTTTCAACCTTTTCAGAGTTCATTTGTAGTTCTTTTCAATTTCAGGGTCATTTAGCTCAAAACAAATCAGTAAACGCATGAAAAATAACAAATGATGTCACAAAGGGTTGAAAGTTGATGACATGGCTTTCAATGGTGCATACGGAACACAAAAAAGTCTGGAGCGGTAATAAGTTAAAAAAATGAAGTGTCGCCTTTGTAATAGATGAGTTTTCATCCGAAACCCTGATACTTCGAAAGAGATTGTCCAGTTTGTACACGAAGTGCATCCAGTTTTTGCCGTAAACTTCTCTACTTTTTTGCACATGCTATGTGGGTGAAATGATGATACCATGAAAAGTTTCAACCTTTTCAGAGTTCATTTGTAGTGTTTTTCAATTTCAGGGTCATTTAGCTTAAAACAAATCAGTAAATACATGAAAAATAGCAAATGATGTCAGAAAGGGTTGAAAGTTGATGATGTGGCTTTGAATGGTGCATACTGACCGCAAAAAAGTCTAGAAAAATGAAGTGCCGGCCTTTGTAACAGATGAGTTTTCGTCCGAACCCTGATACTTCGAAAGAGATTGTCCAGTTTGTACACGAAGTGCGTCCAGTTTTTGTCGTAACCCTCTCTACTTTTTTGCATATGCTATGTGGGTGAAATGATGATACAATGACAAGTTTCATCCTTTTCAGAGTTCATTTGTAGTGCTTTTCAATTTCAGGGTCATTTAGCTCAAAACAAATCAGTAAATGCATGAAAAATAGCAAATGATGTCAGATAGGGTTGAAATTTGATGACGTGGCTTTGAATGGTGCATACTGAACGCAAAAAAGTCTGGAGTTGTAATAAATTTAAAAAAATGAAGTGCCGGCCTTTGTAACAGATGAGTTTTCGTCCGAACCCTGCTACTTCGAAAGAGATTGTTCAGTTTGTACATGAAGTGCATCCAGTTGTTGGCGTAACCCTCTCTACTTTTTTGCATATGCTATGTGGGTGAAATGATGATACCATGACAAGTTTCAACCTTTTCAGAGTTCATTTGTGGTGCTTTTCAATTTCAGGGTCATTTAGCTCAAAACAAATCAGTAAATGCATGAAAAATAGCAAGTGATGTCAGAAAGGGTTGAAAGTTGATGACGTGGCTTTGAATGGTGCATACTGAACGCAAAAAAGTCTGGAAAAATGAAGTGTCGGCCTTTGTAACAGATGAGTTTTCGTCCGAACCTTGATACTTCGAAAGAGATTGTGCAGTTTGTACACGAAGTGCTTCCAGTTCTTGCCGTAACCCTCTCTACTTTTTTGCATATGCTATGTGGGTGAAATGATGATACCATGACAAGTTTCAACCTTTTCAGAGTTCATTTGTGGTGCTTTTCAATTTCAGGGTCATTTAGCTCAAAACAAATCAGTAAATGCATGAAAAATAGCAAATGATGTCAGAAAGGGTTGAAAGTTGATGATGTGGCTTTGAATGGTGCATACTGACCGCAAAAAAGTCTAGAAAAATGAAGTGCCGGCCTTTGTAACAGATGAGTTTTCGTCCGAACCCTGATACTTCGAAAGAGATTGTCCAGTTTGTACACGAAGTGCGTCCAGTTTTTGTCGTAACCCTCTCTACTTTTTTGCATATGCTATGTGGGTGAAATGATGATACCATGACAAGTTTCAACCTTTTCAGAGTTCATTTGTAGTGCTTTTCAATTTCAGGGTCATTTAGCTCAAAACAAATCAGTAAATGCATGAAAAATAAGAAATGGTGTCACAAAGGGTTGAAAGTTGATGACATGGCTTTCAATGGTGCATACGGAACACAAAAAAGTCTGGAGCGGTAATAAGTTAAAAAAATGAAGTGTCGCCTTTGTAATAGATGAGTTTTCATCGGAAACCCTGATACTTCGAAAGAGATTGTCCAGTTTGTACACGAAGTGCATCCAGTTTTTGCCGTAAACCTCTGTACTTTTTTGCACATGCTATGTGGGTGAAATGATGATACCATGAAAAGTTTCAACCTTTTCAGAGTTCATTTGTAGTGTTTTTCAATTTCAGGGTCATTTAGCTTAAAACAAATCAGTAAATACATGAAAAATAGCAAATGATGTCAGAAAGGGTTGAAAGTTGATGACGTGGCTTTGAATGGTGCATACTGACCGCAAAAAAGTCTAGAAAAATGAAGTGCCGGCCTTTGTAACAGATGAGTTTTCGTCCGAACCCTGATACTTCGAAAGAGATTGTGCAGTTTGTACACGAAGTGCGTCCAGTTTTTGTCGTAACCCTCTCTACTTTTTTGCATATGCTATGTGGGTGAAATGATGATACCATGACAAGTTTCAACCTTTTCAGAGTTCATTTGTAGTGCTTTTCAATTTCAGGGTCATTTAGCTCAAAACAAATCAGTAAATGCATGAAAAATAGCAAATGATGTCAGATAGGGTTGAAATTTGATGACGTGGCTTTGAATGGTGCATACTGAACGCAAAAAAGTCTGGAGTTGTAATAAATTTAAAAAATGAAGTGCCGGCCTTTGTAACAGATGAGTTTTCGTCCGAACCCTGCTACTTCGAAAGAGATTGTTCAGTTTGTACATGAAGTGCATCCAGTTGTTGGCGTAACCCTTTCTACTTTTTTGCATATGCTATGTGGGTGAAATGATGATACCATGACAAGTTTCAACCTTTTGAGAGTTCATTTGTGGTGCTTTTCAATTTCAGGGTCATTTAGCTCAAAACAAATCAGTAAATGCATGAAAAATAGCAAGTGATTCAGAAAGGGTTGAAAGTTGATGACGTGGCTTTGAATGGTAGATACTGAACGCAAAAAAGTCTGGAAAAATGAAGTGTCGGCCTTTGTAACAGATGAATTTTCGTCCGAACCCTGATACTTCGAAAGAGATTGTGCAGTTTGTACACGAAGTGCTTCCAGTTTTTGCCGTAACCCTCTCTACTTTTTTGCATATGCTATGTGGGTGAAATGATGATACCATGAAAAGTTTCAACCTTTTCAGAGTTCATTTGTAGTGCTTTTCAATTTCAGGGTCATTTAGCTCAAAACAAATCAGTAAATGCATGAAAAATAGCAAATGATGTCAGAAAGGGTTGAAAGTTGATGACGTGGCTTTGAATGGTGCATACTGACCGCAAAAAAGTCTAGAAAAATGAAGTGCGGCCTTTGTAACATATGAGTTTTCGTCCGAACCCTGATACTTCGAAAGAGATTGTCCAGTTTGTACACGAAGTGCGTCCAGTTTTTGTCGTAACCCTCTCTACTTTTTTGCATATGCTATGTGGGTGAAATGATGATACCATGACAAGTTTCAACCTTTTCAGAGTTCATTTGTAGTTCTTTTCAATTTCAGGGTCATTTAGCTCAAAACAAATCAGTAAACGCATGAAAAATAACAAATGATGTCACAAAGGGTTGAAAGTTGATGACATGGCTTTCAATGGTGCATACGGAACACAAAAAAGTCTGGAGCGGTAATAAGTTAAAAAAATGAAGTGTCGCCTTTGTAATAGATGAGTTTTCATCCGAAACCCTGATACTTCGAAAGAGATTGTCCAGTTTGTACACGAAGTGCATCCAGTTTTTGCCGTAAACTTCTCTACTTTTTTGCACATGCTATGTGGGTGAAATGATGATACCATGAAAAGTTTCAACCTTTTCAGAGTTCATTTGTAGTGTTTTTCAATTTCAGGGTCATTTAGCTTAAAACAAATCAGTAAATACATGAAAAATAGCAAATGATGTCAGAAAGGGTTGAAAGTTGATGATGTGGCTTTGAATGGTGCATACTGACCGCAAAAAAGTCTAGAAAAATGAAGTGCCGGCCTTTGTAACAGATGAGTTTTCGTCCGAACCCTGATACTTCGAAAGAGATTGTCCAGTTTGTACACGAAGTGCGTCCAGTTTTTGTCGTAACCCTCTCTACTTTTTTGCATATGCTATGTGGGTGAAATGATGATACAATGACAAGTTTCATCCTTTTCAGAGTTCATTTGTAGTGCTTTTCAATTTCAGGGTCATTTAGCTCAAAACAAATCAGTAAATGCATGAAAAATAGCAAATGATGTCAGATAGGGTTGAAATTTGATGACGTGGCTTTGAATGGTGCATACTGAACGCAAAAAAGTCTGGAGTTGTAATAAATTTAAAAAAATGAAGTGCCGGCCTTTGTAACAGATGAGTTTTCGTCCGAACCCTGCTACTTCGAAAGAGATTGTTCAGTTTGTACATGAAGTGCATCCAGTTGTTGGCGTAACCCTCTCTACTTTTTTGCATATGCTATGTGGGTGAAATGATGATACCATGACAAGTTTCAACCTTTTCAGAGTTCATTTGTGGTGCTTTTCAATTTCAGGGTCATTTAGCTCAAAACAAATCAGTAAATGCATGAAAAATAGCAAGTGATGTCAGAAAGGGTTGAAAGTTGATGACGTGGCTTTGAATGGTGCATACTGAACGCAAAAAAGTCTGGAAAAATGAAGTGTCGGCCTTTGTAACAGATGAGTTTTCGTCCGAACCTTGATACTTCGAAAGAGATTGTGCAGTTTGTACACGAAGTGCTTCCAGTTCTTGCCGTAACCCTCTCTACTTTTTTGCATATGCTATGTGGGTGAAATGATGATACCATGACAAGTTTCAACCTTTTCAGAGTTCATTTGTGGTGCTTTTCAATTTCAGGGTCATTTAGCTCAAAACAAATCAGTAAATGCATGAAAAATAGCAAATGATGTCAGAAAGGGTTGAAAGTTGATGATGTGGCTTTGAATGGTGCATACTGACCGCAAAAAAGTCTAGAAAAATGAAGTGCCGGCCTTTGTAACAGATGAGTTTTCGTCCGAACCCTGATACTTCGAAAGAGATTGTCCAGTTTGTACACGAAGTGCGTCCAGTTTTTGTCGTAACCCTCTCTACTTTTTTGCATATGCTATGTGGGTGAAATGATGATACCATGACAAGTTTCAACCTTTTCAGAGTTCATTTGTAGTGCTTTTCAATTTCAGGGTCATTTAGCTCAAAACAAATCAGTAAATGCATGAAAAATAAGAAATGGTGTCACAAAGGGTTGAAAGTTGATGACATGGCTTTCAATGGTGCATACGGAACACAAAAAAGTCTGGAGCGGTAATAAGTTAAAAAAATGAAGTGTCGCCTTTGTAATAGATGAGTTTTCATCGGAAACCCTGATACTTCGAAAGAGATTGTCCAGTTTGTACACGAAGTGCATCCAGTTTTTGCCGTAAACCTCTGTACTTTTTTGCACATGCTATGTGGGTGAAATGATGATACCATGAAAAGTTTCAACCTTTTCAGAGTTCATTTGTAGTGTTTTTCAATTTCAGGGTCATTTAGCTTAAAACAAATCAGTAAATACATGAAAAATAGCAAATGATGTCAGAAAGGGTTGAAAGTTGATGACGTGGCTTTGAATGGTGCATACTGACCGCAAAAAAGTCTAGAAAAATGAAGTGCCGGCCTTTGTAACAGATGAGTTTTCGTCCGAACCCTGATACTTCGAAAGAGATTGTGCAGTTTGTACACGAAGTGCGTCCAGTTTTTGTCGTAACCCTCTCTACTTTTTTGCATATGCTATGTGGGTGAAATGATGATACCATGACAAGTTTCAACCTTTTCAGAGTTCATTTGTAGTGCTTTTCAATTTCAGGGTCATTTAGCTCAAAACAAATCAGTAAATGCATGAAAAATAACAAATGATGTCACAAAGGGTTGAAAGTTGATGACATGGCTTTCAATGGTGCATACGGAAAGCAAAAAAGTCTGGAACGGTAATAAGTTAAAAAAATGAAGTGTTGGCCTTTGTAATAGATGAGTTTTCACCGAAACCCTGATACTTCGAAAAAGATTGTCCAGTTTGTACACGAAGTGCATCCAGTTTTTGCCGTAAACCTCTCTACTTTTTTGCACATGCTATGTGGGTGAAATGATGATACCATGAAAAGTTTCAACCTTTTCAGAGTTCATTTGTAGTGTTTTTCAATTTCAGGGTCATTTAGCTTAAAACAAATCAGTAAATACATGAAAAATAGCAAATGATGTCAGAAAGGGTTGAAAGTTGATGACGTGGCTTTGAATGGTGCATACTGACCGCAAAAAAGTCTAGAAAAATGAAGTGCCGGCCTTTGTAACAGATGAGTTTTCGTCCGAACCCTGATACTTCGAAAGAGATTGTGCAGTTTGTACACGAAGTGCGTCCAGTTTTTGTCGTAACCCTCTCTACTTTTTTGCATATGCTATGTGGGTGAAATGATGATACAATGACAAGTTTCAACCTTTTCAGAGTTCATTTGTAGTGCTTTTCAATTTCAGGGTCATTTAGCTCAAAACAAATCAGTAAATGCATGAAAAATAAGAAATGATGTCACAAAGGGTTGAAAGTTGATGACATGGCTTTCAATGGTGCATACGGAAAGCAAAAAAGTCTGGAACGGTAATAAGTTAAAAAAATGAAGTGTTGGCCTTTGTAATAGATGAGTTTTCACCGAAACCCTGATACTTCGAAAGAGATTGTCCAGTTTGTACACGAAGTGCATCCAGTTTTTGCCGTAAACCTCTCTACTTTTTTGCACATGCTATGTGGGTGAAATGATGATACCATGAAAAGTTTCAACCTTTTCAGAGTTCATTTGTAGTGTTTTTCAATTTCAGGGTCATTTAGCTTAAAACAAATCAGTAAATACATGAAAAATAGCAAATGATGTCAGAAAGGGTTGAAAGTTGATGACGTGGCTTTGAATGGTGCATACTGACCGCAAAAAAGTCTAGAAAAATGAAGTGCCGGCCTTTGTAACAGATGAGTTTTCGTCCGAACCCTGATACTTCGAAAGAAATTGTGCAGTTTGTACACGAAGTGCGTCCAGTTTTTGTCGTAACCCTCTCTACTTTTTTGCATATGCTATGTGGGTGAAATGATGATACAATGACAAGTTTCAACCTTTTCAGAGTTCATTTGTAGTGCTTTTCAATTTCAGGGTCATTTAGCTCAAAACAAATCAGTAAATGCATGAAAAATAAGAAATGATGTCACAAAGGGTTGAAAGTTGATGACATGGCTTTCAATGGTGCATACGGAACACAAAAAAGTCTGGAGCGGTAATAAGTTAAAAAAATGAAGTGTCGCCTTTGTAATAGATAAGTTTTCATCCGAAACCCTGATACTTCGAAAGAGATTGTCCAGTTTGTACACGAAGTGCATCCAGTTTTTTCCGTAAACCTCTCTACTTTTTTGCACATGCTATGTGGGTGAAATGATGATACCATGAAAAGTTTCAACCTTTTCAGAGTTCATTTGTAGTGTTTTTCAATTTCAGGGTCATTTAGCTTAAAACAAATCAGTAAATACATGAAAAATAGCAAATGATGTCAGAAAGGGTTGAAAGTTGATGACGTGGCTTTGAATGGTGCATACTGACCGCAAAAAAGTCTAGAAAAATGAAGTGCCGGCCTTTGTAACAGATGAGTTTTCGTCCGAACCCTGATACTTCGAAAGAAATTGTGCAGTTTGTACACGAAGTGCGTCCAGTTTTTGTCGTAACCCTCTCTACTTTTTTGCATATGCTATGTGGGTGAAATGATGATACCATAACAAGTTTCAACCTTTTCAGAGTTCATTTGTAGTGCTTTTCAATTTCAGGGTCATTTAGCTCAAAACAAATCAGTAAATGCATGAAAAATAACAAATGATGTCACAAAGGGTTGAAAGTTGATGACATGGCTTTCAATGGTGCATACTGAACGCAAAAAAGTCTGGAACGGTAATAAGTTAAAAGAAAATGAAGTGTTGGCCTTTGTAATAGATGAGTTTTCACCGAAACCCTGATACTTCGAAAGAGATTGTCCAGTTTGTACACGAAGTGCATCCAGTTTTTTCCGTAAACCTCTCTACTTTTTTGCACATGCTATGTGGGTGAAATGATGATACCATGAAAAGTTTCAACCTTTTAAGAGTTCATTTGTAGTGTTTTTCAATTTCAGGGTCATTTAGCTTAAAACAAATCAGTAAATACATGAAAAATAGCAAATGATGTCAGAAAGGGTTGAAAGTTGATGACGTGGCTTTGAATGGTGCATACTGACCGCAAAAAAGTCTGGAAAAATGAAGTGCCGGCCTTTGTAACAGATGAGTTTTCGTCCGAACCCTGATACTTCGAAAGAGATTGTCCAGTTTGTACACGAAGTGCGTCCAGTTTTTGTCGTAACCCTCTCTACTTTTTTGCATATGCTATGTGGGTGAAATGATGATGCAATGACAAGTTTCATCCTTTTCAGAGTTCATTTGTAGTGCTTTTCAATTTGAGGGTCATTTAGCTCAAAACAAATCAGTAAATGCATGAAAAATAGCAAATGATGTCAGATAGGGTTGAAATTTGATGACGTGGCTTTGAATGGTGCATACTGAACGCAAAAAAGTCTGGAGTTGTAATAAATTTAAAAAAATGAAGTGCCGGCCTTTGTAACAGATGAGTTTTCGTCCGAACCCTGCTACTTCGAAAGAGATTGTTCAGTTTGTACACGAAGTGCATCCAGTTGTTGCCGTAACCCTCTCTACTTTTATGCATATGCTATGTGGGTGAAATGATGATACCATGACAAGTTTCAACCTTTTCAGAGTTCATTTGTGGTGCTTTTGAATTTCAGGGTCATTTAGCTCAAAACAAATCAGTAAATGCATGAAAAATAGCAAGTGATGTCAGAAAGGGTTGAAAGTTGATGACGTGGCTTTGAATGGTGCATACTGAACGCAAAAAAGTCTGGAAAAATGAAGTGCCGACCTTTGTAACAGATGAGTTTTCGTCCGAACCCTGATACTTCGAAAGGGATTGTGCAGTTTGTACACGAAATGCGTCCAGTTTTTGCCGTAACCCACTCTACTTTTTTGCATATGCTATGTGGGTGAAATGATGATACCATGAAAAGTTTCAACCTTTTCAGAGTTCATTTGTAGTGCTTTTCAATTTGAGGGTCATTTAGCTCAAAACAAATCAGTAAATGCATGAAAAATAGCAAATGATGTCAGAAAGGGTTGAATGTTGATGACGTGGCTTTGAATGGTGCATACTGACCGCAAAAAAGTCTAGAAAAATGAAGAGCCGGCCTTTGTAACAGATGAGTTTTCGTCCGAACCCTGATACTTCGAAAGAGATTGTCCAGTTTGTACACGAAGTGCGTCCAATTTTTGTCGTAACCCTCTCTACTTTTTTGCATATGCTATGTGGGTGAAATGATGATACCAGGACAAGTTTCAACCTTTTCAGAGTTCATTTGTAGTGCTTTTCAATTTCAGGGTCATTTAGCTCAAAACAAATCAGTAAATGCATGAAAAATAACAAATGATGTCACAAAGGGTTGAAAGTTGATGACATGGCTTTCAATGCTGCATACGGAACGCAAAAAAGTCTGGAGCGGTAATAAGTTAAAAAAATGAAGTGTTGGCCTTTGTAATAGATGAGTTTTCGTCCGAACCCTGATACTTCGAAAGAGATTGTCCAGTTTGTACACGAAGTGCGTCCAGTTTTTGTCGTAACCCTCTCTACTTTTTTGCATATGCTATGTGGGTGAAATGATGATACCATGACAAGTTTCAACCTTTTCAGAGTTCATTTGTAGTGCTTTTCAATTTCAGGGTCATTTAGCTCAAAACAAATCAGTAAATGCATGAAAAATAAGAAATGGTGTCACAAAGGGTTGAAAGTTGATGACATGGCTTTCAATGGTGCATACGGAACACAAAAAAGTCTGGAGCGGTAATAAGTTAAAAAAATGAAGTGTCGCCTTTGTAATAGATGAGTTTTCATCGGAAACCCTGATACTTCGAAAGAGATTGTCCAGTTTGTACACGAAGTGCATCCAGGTTTTACCGTAAACCTCTGTACTTTTTTGCACATGCTATGTGGGTGAAATGATGATACCATGAAAAGTTTCAACCTTTTCAGAGTTCATTTGTAGTGTTTTTCAATTTCAGGGTCATTTAGCTTAAAACAAATCAGTAAATACATGAAAAATAGCAAATGATGTCAGAAAGGGTTGAAAGTTGATGACGTGGCTTTGAATGGTGCATACTGACCGCAAAAAAGTCTAGAAAAATGAAGTGCCGGCCTTTGTAACAGATGAGTTTTCGTCCGAACCCTGATACTTCGAAAGAGATTGTGCAGTTTGTACACGAAGTGCGTCCAGTTTTTGTCGTAACCCTCTCTACTTTTTTGCATATGCTATGTGGGTGAAATGATGATACCATGACAAGTTTCAACCTTTTCAGAGTTCATTTGTAGTGCTTTTCAATTTCAGGGTCATTTAGCTCAAAACAAATCAGTAAATGCATGAAAAATAACAAATGATGTCACAAAGGGTTGAAAGTTGATGACATGGCTTTCAATGGTGCATACGGAAAGCAAAAAAGTCTGGAACGGTAATAAGTTAAAAAAAATGAAGTGTTGGCCTTTGTAATAGATGAGTTTTCACCGAAACCCTGATACTTCGAAAGAGATTGTCCAGTTTGTACACGAAGTGCATCCAGTTTTTGCCGTAAACCTCTCTACTTTTTTGCACATGCTATGTGGGTGAAATGATGATACCATGAAAAGTTTCAACCTTTTCAGAGTTCATTTGTAGTGTTTTTCAATTTCAGGGTCATTTAGCTTAAAACAAATCAGTAAATACATGAAAAATAGCAAATGATGTCAGAAAGGGTTGAAAGTTGATGACGTGGCTTTGAATGGTGCATACTGACCGCAAAAAAGTCTAGAAAAATGAAGTGCCGGCCTTTGTAACAGATGAGTTTTCGTCCGAACCCTGATACTTCGAAAGAGATTGTGCAGTTTGTACACGAAGTGCGTCCAGTTTTTGTCGTAACCCTCTCTACTTTTTTGCATATGCTATGTGGGTGAAATGATGATACAATGACAAGTTTCAACCTTTTCAGAGTTCATTTGTAGTGCTTTTCAATTTCAGGGTCATTTAGCTCAAAACAAATCAGTAAATGCATGAAAAATAAGAAATGATGTCACAAAGGGTTGAAAGTTGATGACATGGCTTTCAATGGTGCATACGGAAAGCAAAAAAGTCTGGAACGGTAATAAGTTAAAAAAAATGAAGTGTTGGCCTTTGTAATAGATGAGTTTTCACCGAAACCCTGATACTTCGAAAGAGATTGTCCAGTTTGTACACGAAGTGCATCCAGTTTTTGCCGTAAACCTCTCTACTTTTTTGCACATGCTATGTGGGTGAAATGATGATACCATGAAAAGTTTCAACCTTTTCAGAGTTCATTTGTAGTGTTTTTCAATTTCAGGGTCATTTAGCTTAAAACAAATCAGTAAATACATGAAAAATAGCAAATGATGTCAGAAAGGGTTGAAAGTTGATGACGTGGCTTTGAATGGTGCATACTGACCGCAAAAAAGTCTAGAAAAATGAAGTGCCGGCCTTTGTAACAGATGAGTTTTCGTCCGAACCCTGATACTTCGAAAGAAATTGTGCAGTTTGTACACGAAGTGCGTCCAGTTTTTGTCGTAACCCTCTCTACTTTTTTGCATATGCTATGTGGGTGAAATGATGATGCAATGACAAGTTTCAACCTTTTCAGAGTTCATTTGTAGTGCTTTTCAATTTCAGGGTCATTTAGCTCAAAACAAATCAGTAAATGCATGAAAAATAAGAAATGATGTCACAAAGGGTTGAAAGTTGATGACATGGCTTTCAATGGTGCATACGGAACACAAAAAAGTCTGGAGCGGTAATAAGTTAAAAAAATGAAGTGTCGCCTTTGTAATAGATGAGTTTTCATCCGAAACCCTGATACTTCGAAAGAGATTGTCCAGTTTGTACACGAAGTGCATCCAGTTTTTTCCGTAAACCTCTCTACTTTTTTGCACATGCTATGTGGGTGAAATGATGATACCATGAAAAGTTTCAACCTTTTCAGAGTTCATTTGTAGTGTTTTTCAATTTCAGGGTCATTTAGCTTAAAACAAATCAGTAAATACATGAAAAATAGCAAATGATGTCAGAAAGGGTTGAAAGTTGATGACGTGGCTTTGAATGGTGCATACTGACCGCAAAAAAGTCTGGAAAAATGAAGTGCCGGCCTTTGTAACAGATGAGTTTTCGTCCGAACCCTGATACTTCGAAAGAGATTGTCCAGTTTGTACACGAAGTGCGTCCAGTTTTTGTCGTAACCCTCTCTACTTTTTTGCATATGCTATGTGGGTGAAATGATGATGCAATGACAAGTTTCATCCTTTTCAGAGTTCATTTGTAGTGCTTTTCAATTTGAGGGTCATTTAGCTCAAAACAAATCAGTAAATGCATGAAAAATAGCAAATGATGTCAGATAGGGTTGAAATTTGATGACGTGGCTTTGAATGGTGCATACTGAACGCAAAAAAGTCTGGAGTTGTAATAAATTTAAAAAAATGAAGTGCCGGCCTTTGTAACAGATGAGTTTTCGTCCGAACCCTGCTACTTCGAAAGAGATTGTTCAGTTTGTACACGAAGTGCATCCAGTTGTTGCCGTAACCCTCTCTACTTTTATGCATATGCTATGTGGGTGAAATGATGATACCATGACAAGTTTCAACCTTTTCAGAGTTCATTTGTGGTGCTTTTGAATTTCAGGGTCATTTAGCTCAAAACAAATCAGTAAATGCATGAAAAATAGCAAGTGATGTCAGAAAGGGTTGAAAGTTGATGACGTGGCTTTGAATGGTGCATACTGAACGCAAAAAAGTCTGGAAAAATGAAGTGCCGACCTTTGTAACAGATGAGTTTTCGTCCGAACCCTGATACTTCGAAAGAGATTGTGCAGTTTGTACACGAAATGCGTCCAGTTTTTGCCGTAACCCACTCTACTTTTTTGCATATGCTATGTGGGTGAAATGATGATACCATGAAAAGTTTCAACCTTTTCAGAGTTCATTTGTAGTGCTTTTCAATTTGAGGGTCATTTAGCTCAAAACAAATCAGTAAATGCATGAAAAATAGCAAATGATGTCAGAAAGGGTTGAATGTTGATGACGTGGCTTTGAATGGTGCATACTGACCGCAAAAAAGTCTAGAAAAATGAAGAGCCGGCCTTTGTAACAGATGAGTTTTCGTCCGAACCCTGATACTTCGAAAGAGATTGTCCAGTTTGTACACGAAGTGCGTCCAATTTTTGTCGTAACCCTCTCTACTTTTTTGCATATGCTATGTGGGTGAAATGATGATACCAGGACAAGTTTCAACCTTTTCAGAGTTCATTTGTAGTGCTTTTCAATTTCAGGGTCATTTAGCTCAAAACAAATCAGTAAATGCATGAAAAATAACAAATGATGTCACAAAGGGTTGAAAGTTGATGACATGGCTTTCAATGCTGCATACGGAACGCAAAAAAGTCTGGAGCGGTAATAAGTTAAAAAAATGAAGTGTTGGCCTTTGTAATAGATGAGTTTTCTTCCGAAACCCTGATACTTCGAAAGAGATTGTCTAGTTTGTACACGAAGTGCATCCAGTTTTTGCCGTAAACCTCTCTACTTTTTTGCACATGCTATGTGGGTGAAATGATGATACCATGAAAAGTTTCAACCTTTTCAGAGTTCATTTGTAGTGTTTTTCAATTTCAGGGTCATTTAGCTTAAAACAAATCAGTAAATACATGAAAAATAGCAAATGATGTCAGAAAGGGTTGAAAGTTGATGACGTGGCTTTGAATGGTGCATACTGAATTCAAAAAAAGTTTGGAGATGTAATCAGTTTAAAAAAATGAAGTGCCGGCCTTTGTAACAGATGAGTTTTCGTCCGAAACCCTGATACTTTGAAAGAGATTGTGCAGTTTGTACACGAAGTTCATCGAGTTTTTGCCGTAGACCTCTCTACTTTTTTGCACAAGCTATGTGGGTGAAATGATGATACCATGAAAAGTTTCAACCTTTTCAGAGTTCATTTGTAGTGTTTTTCAATTTCAGGGTCATTTAGCTTAAAACAAACCAGTAAATGCATGAAAAATAGCAAATGATGTCAGAAAGGGTTGAAAGTTGATGACATGTCTTTGAATGGTGCATACTGAATTCAAAAAAGTTTGGAGATGTAATAAGTTTAAAAAAATGAAGTGCCGGCCTTTGTAACAGATGAGTTTTCGTCCGAAACCCTGATACTTCGAAAGAGATTGTGCAGTTTGTACACGAAGTTCATCCAGTTTTTGCCATAGACCTCTCTACTTTTTTGCACATGCTATGTGGGTGAAATGATGATACCATGAAAAGTTTCAACCTTTTCAGAGTTCATTTGTAGTGTTTTTCAATTTCAGGGTCATTTAGCTTAAAACAAATCAGTAAATGAATGAAAAATAACAAATGATGTCAGAAAGGGTTGAAAGTTGATGACGTGGCTTTGAATGGTGCATACTGAACGCAAATAAAGTTTGGAGTTGTAATAAGTTTAAAAAAATGAAGTGCCGGCCTTTGTAACAGATGAGTTTTCGTCCGAAACCCTGATACTTCGAAAGAGATTGTGCAGTTTGTACACGAAGTTCATCCTGTTTTTGCCATAAACCTCTCTACTTTTTTGCGCATGCTAAGTGGGTGAAATAATGATACCATGACAAGTTTCAACCTTTTCAGACTTCATTTGTAGTGCTTTTCAATTTCAGGGTCATTTAGCTCAAAACAAATCAGTAAATGCATGAAAAATAGCAAATGATGTCAGAAAGGGTTGAAAGTTGATGACGTGGCTTTGAATGGTACATACTGAACGCAAAAAAGTCTGGAGTTTTAATAAATTAAAAAAAATGAAGTGCCGGCCTTTGTAACAGATGAGTTTTCGTCCGAACCCTGCTACTTCGAAAGAGATTGTTCAGTTTGTACACGAAGTGCATCCAGTTGTTGCCGTAACGCTCTCTACTTTTTTGCATATGCTATGTGGGTGAAATGATGATACCATGACAAGTTTAAACCTTTTCAGAGTTCATTTGTGGTGCTTTTCAATTTCAGGGTCATTTAGCTCAAAACAAATCAGTAAATGCATGAAAAATAGCAAGTGATGTCAGAAAGGGTTGAAAGTTGATGACGCGGCTTTGAATGGTGCATACTGAACGCAAAAAAGTCTGGAAAAATGAAGTGCCGGCCTTTGTAACAGATGAGTTTTTGTCCGAACCCTGATACTTCGAAAGAGATTGTGCAGTTTGTACACGAAGTGCGTCCAGTTTTTGCCATAACCCTCTCTACTTTTTTGTTGGGTAACGTAGCAGAAATTCAAAATTTTCTACGCATCACCAAGATCAATCTATGGAGTAATCTAGCAACGAGGGGAAGGGGATTGCATCTACATACCCTTGTAGATCGCGATGCGGAAGCGTTGCAAGAACGCGGATGAGGGAGTCGCACTCGTAGCGATTCAGATCGCGGTTGATTCCGATCTAAGCACCGAAAGAACGGTGCCTCCGCATTCCACACACGTGCAGCCCGGTGACGTCTCCCACGCCTTGATCCAGCAAGGAGAGAGGGAGAGGTTGGGGAAGACTCCATCCAGCAGCAGCACGATGGCGTGGTGGTGGTGGAGGAGCGTGGCAATCCCGCAGGGCTTCACCAAGCACCGCGGGAGAGGAGGAGGAGGGAGAAGGGAAGGGCTGCGCCAAAAGGAGACTTTCTCGTGTCTGTATGGCAGCCCAAACCTCAACTATATATAGGGGGGGAGGGGGCTGCGCCCCCCTTAGGGTTTCCACCCCCAAGAGGAGGCAGCCAGCCCTAGATCCCATCAAGGGGGGGCGGCCAAGGGGAGGAGAGGGGGGGCGCCCCACTAGATGGGCCCTAAGGCCCATCTGGACCTAGGGTTTGCCCCTCCCACTCTCCCATGCGCCTTGGGCCTTGGTGGGGGGGCGCACCAGCCCACCTGGGGCTGGTCCCCTCCCACACTTGGCCTACGCAGCCTTCTGGGGCTGGTGGCCCCACTTGGTGGACCCCCGGGACCCTCCCGGTGGTCCCGGTACATTACCGATTTCACCCGAAACTTTTCCGGTGACCAAAACAGGACTTCCCATATATAAATCTTTACCTCCGGACCATTCCGGAACTCCTCGTGACGTCCGGAATCTCATCCGGGACTCCGAACAACATTCGGTAACCACGTACATACTTTCCCTATAACCCTAGCGTCATCGAACCTTAAGCGTGTAGACCCTACGGGTTCGGGAACCATGCAGACATGACCGAGACGTTCTCCGGTCAATAACCAACAGCGGGATCTGGATACCCATGTTGGCTCCCACATGTTCCACGATGATCTCATCGGATGAACCACGATGTCGGGGATTCAATCAATCCCGTATGCAATTCCCTTTGTCTATCGGTATGTTACTTGCCCGAGATTCGATCGTCGGTATCCCGATACCTTGTTCAATCTCGTTACCGGCAAGTCTCTTTACTCGTTACGTAACTCACATCATCCCGTGATCAACTCCTTGGTCACACTGTGCACATTATGATGATGTCCTACCGAGTGGGCCCAGAGATACCTCTCCGTTTACACGGAGTGACAAATCCCAGTCTCAATTCGTCCCAACCCAACAGACACTTTCGGAGATACCTGTAGTGCACCTTTATAGTCACCCAGTTACGTTGTGACGTTTGGTACACCCAAAGCATTCCTACGGTATCCGGGAGTTGCACAATCTCATGGTCTAAGGAAATGATACTTGACATTAGAAAAGCTCTGAGCAAACGAACTACACGATCTTGTGCTAGGCTTAGGATTGGGTCTTGTCCATCACATCATTCTCCTAATGATGTGATCCCGTTATCGACGACATCCAATGTCCATGGTCAGGAAACCGTAACCATCTATTGATCAACGAGCTAGTCAACTAGAGGCTTACCAGGGACATGGTGTTGTCTATGTATCCACACATGTATCTGAGTTTCCTATCAATACAATTCTAGCATGGATAATAAACGATTATCATGAACAAGGAAATATAATAATAACCTATTTATTATTGCCTCTAGGGCATATTTCCAACAGTCTCCCACTTGCACTAGAGTCAATAATCTAGTTCACATCACCATGTGATTAACACTGACAGGTCACATCACCATGTGACCAAACACCCAAGAGTTTACTAGAGTCAACAATCTAGTTCACATCTCTATGTGATTAACACTCAATGAGTTCTGGTTTGATCATGTTATGCTTGTGAGAGAGGTTCTTAGTCAACGGGTCTGAACCTTTCAGATCCGTGTGTGCTTTATGAATATCTATGTCATCTTGTGGATGCTACCACGCGCTATTTGGAGCCATTTAAATAATTGTTCTACTATACGAATCCGGTTTACTACTCAGAGCCATCCGGATTAGTGTCAAAGTTCGCATCGACGTAACCCTTTACGACGAACTCCTTTTCACCTCCATAATCAAGAAAATTCCTTAGTCCACTAGATACTAAGGATAAGTTCGACCGCTGTCATGTGATCCATTCCCGGATCACTATTGTACCCCTTGACCAACTCATGGCAAGGCACACTTCATGTGCGGTACACAGCATAGCATACTGTAGAGCCTACGTCTGAAGCATAGGGGACGACCTTCGTCCTTTCTCTTTCTTCTGCTGTGGTCAGGTCTTGAGTCTTACTCAATACTCACACCTTGTAACACAGCCAAGAACTCCTTCTTTGCTGATCTATTTGAACTCTTTCAAAATCATGTCAAGGTGTGCGTTCTTTGAAAGTATCATCAGGCGTCTTGATCTATCTCTATAGATCTTGATGCCCAATGTGTAAGCAGCTTTATCCAGGTCTTCCTTTGAAAAACTCCTTTCAAACAACCCTTTATGCTTTCCAGAAATTTTACATCATTTCGGATCAACAATATGTCATTCACATATACTTATCAGAAATGTTGTAGCGCTCCCACTCACTTTATTGTAAATACAAGTTTCTAATAAACTTTGTATAAATCCAAAATCTTTGATCATCTCATCAAAGCGTACATTCCAACTCCGAGATGCTTACTCCAGTCCTTAGAAGGATCGCTGGAGCTAGCATACCTTTTAGCATCCTTAGGATCGACAAAACCTTTCTGATTGTATCACATACAACCTTTCCTTACGAAAACTGGCAAGGAAACTTGTTTTGACATCCATCTGCCAGATTTCATAAATGCAGCTAATGCCAACATAATTCCGACGGACTTAAGCATCGCTACGGATGAGAAAATCTCATAGTAGTCAACTCCTTGAACTTGTGAAAATACTCTTTTCCACAAGTCGAGCTTCATAGACGGTAACATTACCGTCCATGTCCGTCTTCTTCTTAAAGATCCATTTATCTCGGATTTCATGGCTTCTAACCATTTGTCGGAATATGGGCCCACCATCGCTTCTCCATAGCTCATAGGTTCAACGTTGTCCAACAACATGACTTCCAAGACAGGATCACGTACTACTCTGAAGTATTACGCATCCTCGTCATCCTACGAGGTTTGGTAGTGACTTGATCTGAAGTTTCATGATCACTATCATAAGCCTCCACTTCAATTGGTGTAGATGCCATAGGAACAACTTCCTGTGCCCTGCTACACACTAGTTGAAGTGACGGTTCAATAACCTTATCAAGTCTCCACCATCCTCCCACTCAATTCTTTCGAGAGAAACTTTTCCTCGAGAAAGGACTCGTTTCTAGAAGCAATTACTTTTGCTTCCAGATCTGAAATAGGAGGTATACCCAACTGTTTTGGGTTTTTTATGAAGATGCATTTATCCGCTTTGGGTTCGAGCTTATCAGCCTGAAACTTTTTCTCATAAGCATCGCAGCCCCAAACTTTTAAGAAACGACAACTTAGGTGTCTCTAAACGGTGTCGTCTCAACGGAATTGCGTGGTGCCCCTTTTAAAGTGAATGCGGTTATCTCTAATGCCTAACCCATAAATGATAGTGGTAATTTGATAAGAAACATCATGGTATGCACCATATCCAATAGGGTGCAGCTATGATGTCCGGACACACCATCACACTATGGTGTTCCAGGCGGTATTAATTGTGAAACACTTTCCACAATGTCTTAATTGTGTGCCAAACTCGTAACTCAGATACTCATCTCTATGATCATATCACAGACATTTTATCCTCTTGTCACGACAATCTTCAACTTCACTCTGAAATTACTTGAACCTTTCAATAATTCAGACTTGTGTTTTATCAAGTAAATACACTCAGCATCTACTCAAATCATCTGTGAAGTAAGAACATAACGATATCCACTGCATGCCTCAGCACTCATTGGACTGCATACATCAAAATGTATTACTTCCAATAAGTTGCTCTCTTGTTCCATCTTACTGAAAACGAGGACTTTCAGTCATCTTGCCCATGTGGTATGATTTGCATGTCTCAAGTGATTCAAAATCAAGTGAGTCGAAACGATCCATCTGCATGGAGTTTCTTCATGCATATATACCAATAGACATGGTTCGCATGTCTCAATCTTTTCAAAAACGAGTGAGTCCAAAGATCCATCTAGATGGAGCTTCTTCATGCGTTCTATACCAATATGACTCAAATGGCAGTGCCACAAGTATGTGGAACTATCATTACTATTTTATATCTTTTGGCACGAACATGTGTATCACTACGATCGAGATTCATTTTAGGTGCAAGACCATTGAAGGTATTATTCAAATAAACAGAGTAACCATTATTCTCCTTAAATGAATAACCGTATTGCGATAAACATAATCCAATCATGTTTATGCTCAACGCAAACACCAAATAACAATTATTTAGGTTTAACACCAATCTCGATGGTAGAGGGAGCATGCGATGCTTGATCACATCAACCTTGGAAACACTTCCAACACATATCGTCATCTCACCTTTAGCTAGTCTCCATTTATTCCGCAGCTTTTATTTCGAGTTACTAACACTTAGCAACCGAACCGGTATCTAATACCCTGGTGCTGCTGGGAGTACTAGTAAAGTACACATTCATATAATGTATATCCAATATACTTTTGTCGACCTTGCCTGCCTTCTCATCTACCAAGTATCTAGGGTAGTACTGGTTCAGTGACCATTCCCCTCATTGCAGAAGCACTTAGTCTCGGGTTTGGGTTCAACCTTGGGATTCTTCACTAGAGCGGCAAACGATTTGCTGTTTCATGAAGTATCCCTTTTGCCCTTGCCCCTCTAGAAACTAGTGGTTTTACTAACCATCAAAAATTGATGCTCCTTCTTGATTTCTACTTTCGCGGTGTCAAACATCGCGAATAGCTCAAGGATGATCATAACTATCCCTGATATGTTATAGTTCATCACGAAGCTCTACTAGCTTGGTGGCAGTGACTATGGAGAACTATCACTATCTCATCTGGGAGATTAACTCCCACTCGATTCAAGCGATTGTGGCACTCAGACAATCTGAGCACATGCTCAACGATTGAGCTTTTCTCCCTTAGTTTGCAGGCTTAGAAACTTGTCAGAGGTCTCATACCTCTTGACGTGGGCACTAGTCTGAAATCTCAATTTCAGTCTTCGGAACATCTCATATGTTCTGCGACGTTTCAAAAACGTCTCTTGTGCCACAATTCTTAACCGTTAGCATTACGCATTGAACTATCACGTAGTCATCAAAACGTGTATGCCAGATGTTTCGTAACATCTACAGACGACGTTGAGGTTCAGCACACCGAGCGGTGCATTAAGGACATAAGCCTTCTGTGCACCAATGAGGACAATCCTCAGTTTACGGACCCAGTCCGCATAATTGCTACTATCAACTTTCAACTAAATTTTCTCTAGGAACATATCTTAAACAGTAGAACTAAAGCGTATGACATAATTTGCAAAGACCTTTTGACTATGTTCATGATAATGAAGTTCATCTGATTATTGAACTCCCACTCAGATAGACATCCCTCTAGTCATCTAAGTGATTCATGATCCGAGTCAAACTAGGCCGTGTCCGATCATCACGTGAGACGGACTAGTCATCATCGGTGAACATCTCCATGTTGATCGTATCTCCTATACGACTCATGTTCGACCTTTCGGTCTCTTGTGTTCCAAGGCCATGTCTGTACATGCTAGGCTCGTCAAGTCAACCTAAGTGTTATGCATGTCTTCCGAGGCCATGTCTGTACATGCTAGGCTCGTCAACACCCATTGTATTCGAACGTTAGAATCTATCACACCCGATCATCACGTGGTGCTTCGAAACAACGAACCTTCGCAACGGTGCACAGTTAGGGGGAACACGTCTCTTGAATTTTTTTAGTGAGGGATCATCTTACTTACTACCGTCGTTCTAAGCAAATAAGATGCATAACATGATAAACATCACATGCAATCAAATAGTGACATGATATGGCCAATATCATTTTGCTCCTTTGATCTCCATCTTCGGGGCACCATGATCATCTTTGTCACCGGCATGACACCATGATCTCCATCATCATGATCTCCATCATTGTGTCTTCTTGAAGTTGTCACGCCAACGGTTACTTCTACTTCTATGGCTAACGCGCTTAGCAATAAAGTAAAGGAACTTACATGGCGTTATTCAATGACACGCAGGTCATACAAAAAATAAAGACAACTCCTATGGCTCCTGCCGGTTGTCATACTCATCGACATGCAAGTCGTGATTCCTATTACAAGAATATGATCAATCTCATACATCACATATATCCTTCATCATATCTTCTGGCCATATCACATCACATAGCACATGCTGCAAAAACAAGTTAGACGTCCTCTAATTGTTGTTGCAAGTTTTTACGTGGCTTGTATAGGTTTCTAGCAAGAACGTTTCTTACCTACGTAAAACCACAACTTGATATGCCAATTTCTATTTACCCTTCATAAGGACCCTTTTCATCGAATCCGTTTCGACTAAAGTGGGAGAGACAGACACCCGCTAGCCACCTTATGCAACTAGTGCATGTCAGTCGGTGGAACCTGTCTCACGTAAGTGTACGTGTAAGGTCGGTCCGGGCCGCTTCATCCCACAATGCCGCCGAAACAAGATAAGACTAGTAGCGGCAAGAAGAATTGACAACATCGACGCCCACAACTACTTTGTGTTCTACTCGTGCATAGAAAATACGTATAGACCTAGCTCATGATGCCACTGTTGGGTAACGTAGCAGAAATTCAAAATTTTCTACGCATCACCAAGATCAATCTATGGAGTAATCTAGCAACGAGGGGAAGGGGAGTGCATCTACATACCCTTGTAGATCGCGATGCGGAAGCGTTGCAAGAACGCGGATGAGGGAGTCGCACTCGTAGCGATTCAGATCGCGGTTGATTCCGATCTAAGCACCGAAAGAACGGTGCCTCCGCGTTCAACACACGTGCAGCCCGGTGACGTCTCCCACGCCTTGATCCTGCAAGGAGAGAGGGAGAGGTTGGGGAAGACTCCATCCAGCAGCAGCACGACGGCGTGGTGGTGGTGGAGGAGCGTGGCAATCCCGCAGGGCTTCACCAAGCACCGTGGGAGAGGAGGAGGAGGGAGAAGGGAAGGGCTGCGCCAAAAGGAGACTTTCTCGTGTCTGTATGGCAGCCCAAACCTCAACTATATATAGGGGGGGAGGGGGCTCCGCCCCCCTTAGGGTTTCCACCCCCAAGAGGAGGCGGCCAGCCCTAGATCCCATCAAGGGGGGGCGGCCAAGGGGAGGAGAGGGGGGGCGCCCCACTAGATGGGCCCTAAGGCCCGTCTGGACCTAGGGTTTGCCCCTCCCACACTTGGGCCTTGGTGGGGGGGGGGCGCACCAGCCCACCTGGGGCTGGTCCCCTCCCACACTTGGCCCACGCAGCCTTCTGGGGCTGGTGGCCCCACTTGGTAGACCCCCGGGACCCTCCCAGTGGTCCCGGTACATTACCGATTTCACCCGAAACTTTTCCGGTGACCAAAACAGGACTTCCCATATATAAATATTTACCTCCGGACCATTCCAGAACTCCTCGTGACGTCCGGAATCTCATCGGGGACTCCGAACAACATTCGGTAACCACGTACATACTTTCCCTATAACCCTAGCGTCATCGAACCTTAAGCGTGTAGACCCTACGGGTTCGGGAACCATGCAGACATGACCGAGACGTTCTCCGGTCAATAACCAACAGCGGGATCTGGATACCCATGTTGGCTCCCACATGTTCCACGATGATCTCATCGGATGAACCACGATGTCGGGGATTCAATCAATCCCGTATGCAATTCCCTTTGTCTATCGGTATGTTACTTGCCCGAGATTCGATCGTCGGTATCTCGATACCTTGTTCAATCTCGTTACCGGCAAGTCTCTTTACTCGTTCCGTAACTCACATCATCCCGTGATCAACTCCTTGGTCACACTGTGCACATTATGATGATGTCCTACCGAGTGGGCCCAGAGATACCTCTCCGTTGACACGGAGTGACAAATCCCAGTCTCGATTCGTGCCAACCCAACAGACACTTTCGGAGATACCTGTAGTACACCTTTATAGCCACCCAGTTACGTTGTGACGTTTGGTACACCCAAAGCATTCCTACGGTATACGGGAGTTGCACAATCTCATGGTCTAAGGGACTGATACTTGACATTAGAAAAGCTCTGAGCAAACGAACTACACGATCTTGTGCTAGGCTTAGGATTGGGTCTTGTCCATCACATCATTCTCCTAATGATGTGATCCCGTTATCAACGACATCCAATGTCCATGGTCGGGAAACCGTAACCATCTATTGATCAACGAGCTAGTCAACTAGAGGCTTACTAGGGACATGGTGTTGTCTATGTATCCACACATGTATCTGAGTTTCCTATCAATACAATTCTAGCATGGATAATAAACGATTATCATGAACAAGGAAATATAATAATAACCTATTTATTATTGCCTCTAGGGCATATTTCCAACATTTTTTGCATATGCTATGTGGGTGAAATGATGATACCATGAAAAGTTTCAACCTTTTCAGAGTTCATTTGTAGTGCTTTTCAATTTCAGGGTCATTTAGCTCAAAACAAATCAGTAAATGCATGAAAAATAGCAAATGATGTCAGAAAGGGTTGAATGTTGATGACGTGGCTTTGAATGGTGCACACTGACCGCAAAAAAGTCTAGAAAAATGAAGTGCCGGCCTTTGTAACAGATGAGTTTTCGTCCGAACCCTGATACTTCGAAAGAGATTGTCCAGTTTGTACACGAAGTGCGTCCAGTTTTGGTCGTAACCCTCTCTACTTTTTTGCATATGCTATGTGAGTGAAATGATGATACCATGACAAGTTTCAACCTTTTCAGAGTTCATTTGTAGTGCTTTTCAATTTCAGGGTCATTTAGCTCAAAACAAATCAGTAAATGCATGAAAAATAACAAATGATGTCACAAAGGGTTGAAAGTTGATGACATGGCTTTCAATGGTGCATACGGAACGCAAAAAAGTCTGGAGCGGTAATAAGTTAAAAAAATGAAGTGTTGGCCTTTGTAATAGATGAGTTTTCATCCGAAACCGTCATACTTCGAAAGAGATTGTCCAGTTTGTACACGAAGTGCATCCAGTTTTTGCCGTAAACCTCTCTACTTTTTTGCACATGCTATGTGGGTGAAATGATGATACCATGAAAAGTTTCAACCTTTTCAGAGTTCATTTGTAGTGTTTTTCAATTTCAGGGTCATTTAGCTTAAAACAAATCCGTAAATACATGAAAAATAGCAAATGATGTCAGAAAGGGTTGAAAGTTGATGACGTGGCTTTGAATGGTGCATACTGAATTCAAAAAAAGTTTGGAGATGTAATAAGTTTAAAAAAATGAAGTGCCGGCCTTTGTAACAGATGAGTTTTCGTCCGAAACCCTGATACTTCGAAAGAGATTGTGCAGTTTGTACACGAAGTTCATCGAGTTTTTGCCGTAGACCTCTCTACTTTTTTGCACATGCTATGTGGGTGAAATGATGATACCATGAAAGGTTTCAACCTTTTCAGAGTTCATTTGTAGTGTTTTTCAATTTCAGGGTCATTTAGCTTAAAACAAATCAGTAAATGCATGAAAAATCACAAATGATGTCAGAAAGGGTTGAAAGTTGATGACGTGGCTTTGAATGGTGCATACTGAACGCAAAAAAAGTTTGGAGTTGTAATAAGTTTAAAAAATGAAGTGCCGGCCTTTGTAACAGATGAGTTTTCGTCCGAAACCCTGATACTTCGAAGTAGATTGTGCAGTTTATACACGAAGTTCATCCAGTTTTTGCCGTAAACCTCTCTACTTTTTTGCGCATGCTATGTGGGTGAAATGATGATACCATGACAAGTTTCAACCTTTTCAGAGTTCATTTGTAGTGCTTTTCAATTTCAGGGTCATTTAGCTCAAAACAAATCAGTAAATGCATGAAAAATAGCAAATGATGTCAGAAAGGGTTGAAAGTTGATGACGTGGCTTTGAATGGTGCATACTGAACGCAAACAAGTCTGGAGTTGTAATAAATTTAAAAAAATGAAGTGCCGGCCTTTGTAACATTTGAGTTTTCGTCCGAACCCTGATACTTCAAAAGAGATTGTTCAGTTTGTACATGAAGTGCATCCAGTTTTGCCGTAACCCTCTCTACATTTTTGCATATGCTATGTGGGTGAAATGATGATACCATGACAAGTTTCAACCTTTTCAGAGTTCATTTGTGGTGCTTTTCAATTTCAGGGTCATTTAGCTCAAAACAAATCAGTAAATGCATGAAAAATAGCAAATGATGTCAGAAAGGGTTGAAAGTTGATGACGTGGCTTTGAATGGTGCATACTGACCGCAAAAAAGTCTGGAGTTGTAATAAATTTAAAAAAATGAAGTGCCGGCCTTTGTAACAGATGAGTTTTCGTCCGAACCCTGATACTTCAAAAGAGATTGTTCAGTTTGTACACGAAGTGCATCCAGTTTTGCCGTAACCCTCTCTACATTTTTGCATATGCTATGTGGGTGAAATGATGATACCATGACAAGTTTCAACCTTTTCAGAGTTCATTTGCGGTGCTTTTCAATTTCAGGGTCATTTTGCTCAAAACAAATCAGTAAATGCATGAAAAATAGCAAATGATGTCAGAAAGGGTTGAAAGTTGATGACGTGGCTTTGAATGGTGCATACTGAAAGCAAAAAAGTCTGGAAAAATGAAGTGCCGACCTTTGTAACATATGAGTTTTCGTCCGAACCCTAATACTTCGAAAGAGATTGTGCAGTTTGTTCACGAAGTGCGTCCAGTTTTTGCCGTAACCCTCTCTACTTTTTTGCATATGCTATGTGGGTGAAATGATGATACCATGAAAAGTTTCAACCTTTTCAGAGTTCATTTGTAGTGCTTTTCAATTTCAGGGTTTTAGCTCAAAACAAATCAGTAAATGCAGGAAAAATAGCAAATGATGTCAGAAAAGGTTGAAAGTTGATGACGTGGCATTGAATGGTGCATACTGACCGCAAAAAAGTCTAGAAAAATGAAGTGCCGGCCTTTGTAACAGATGAGGTTTCGTCCGAACCCTGATACTTCGAAAGAGATTGTCCAGTTTGTACACGAAGTGCGTCCAGTTTTTGCCGTAAACCTCTCTACTTTTTTGCACATGCTATGTGGGTGAAATGATGTTACCATGAAAAGTTTCAACCTTTTCAGAGTTCATTTGAAGTGTTTTTCAATTTCAGGGTCATTTAGCTTAAAACAAATCAGTAAATGCATGAAAAATAGCAAATGATGTCAGAAAGGGTTGAAAGTTGATGACGTGGCTTCGAATGGTGCATACTGAACGCAAAAAAAGTTTGGAGACGTAATAAGTTTAAAAAAATGAAGTGCCGGCCTTTGTAATAGATTTGTTTTCGTCCGAAACCCTGATACTTCGAAAGAGATTGTGCAGTTTGTACACGAAGTTCATGCAGTTTTTGCCGTAGACCTCTCTACTTTTTTGCACATGCTATGTGGGAGAAATGATGATACCATGAAAAGTTTCAACCTTTTCAGAGTTCATTTGTAGTGTTTTTCAATTTCAAGGTCATTTAGCTTAAAACAAATCAGTAAATGCATGAAAAATAGCAAATGATGTCAGAAAGGGTTGAAAGTTGATGACGTGGCTTTGAATGGTGCATACTGAACGCAAAAAAAGTTTGGAGTTGTAATAAGTTAAAAAATGAAGTGCCGGCCTTTGTAACAGATGAGTTTTCGTCCGAACCCTGATACTTCGAAAGAGATTGTTCAGTTTGTACACGAACTTCATCCAGTTTTTGCCGTAAACCTCACTACTTTTTTGCGCATGCTATGTGGGTGAAATGATGACACCATGAATAGTTTCAACCTTTTAAGAGTTCATTTGTAGTGCTTTTCAATTTCAGGGTCATTTAGCTCAAAACAAATCAGTAAATGCATGAAAAATAGCAAATGATGTCAGAAAGGGTTGAAAGTTGATGACGTGGCTTTGAATGGTGCATACTGAACGCAAAAAAGTCTGGAGTTGTAATAAATTTAAAAAAATGAAGTGCCGGCCTTTGTAACAGATAAGTTTTCGTCCGAACCCTGATACTTCGAAAGAGATTGTTCAGTTTGTACACGAAGTGCATCCAGTTTTTGCCGTAACCCTCTCTAATTTTTTGCAGATGGTATGTGGGTGAAATGATGATACCATGACAAGTTTCAACCTTTTCAGAGTTCATTTGTAGTGCTTTTCAATTTCAGGGTCATTTAGCTCAAAACAAATCAGTAAATGCATGAAAAATAACAAATGATGTCAGAAAGGGTTGAAAGTTGATGACGTGGCTTTGAATGGTGCATACTGACCGCAAAAAAGTCTGGAAAAATGAAGTGCCGGCCTTTGTAACAGATGAGTTTTCGTCCGAACCCTAATACTTCGAAAGCGATTGTCCAGTTTGTACACGAAGTGCATCCAGTTTTTGTCGTAAACCTCTCTAATTTTTTGCACATGCTATGTGGGTGAAATGATGATACCATGAAAAGTTTCAACCTTTTCAGAGTTCATATGTAGTGTTTTTCAATTTCAGGGTCATTTAGCTTAAAACAAACCAGTAAATGCATGAAAAATAGCAAATGATGTCAGAAAGGGTTGAAAGTTGATGACGTGTCTTCGAATGGTGCATACTAAACGGAAAAAAGTTTGCAGACGTAATAAGTTTAAAAAATGAAGTGCTGGCCTTTGTAACAGATGAGTTTTCGTCCGAAACCCTGATACTTCGAAAGAGATTGTGCAGTTTGTACAGGAAGTTCATCCAGTTTTTGCCGTAAACCTCTCTACTTTTTTGCACATGCTATGTGGGTGAAATGATGATACCATGAAAAGTTTCAACCTTTTCGGAGTTCATTTGTAGTGTTTTTCAATTTCAGGGTCATTTAGCTTAAAACAAATCAGTAAATGCATGAAAAATTGCAAATGATGTCAGAAAGGGTTGAAAGTTGATGACGTGGCTTTGCATGGTGCATACTGAACGCAAAAAAAGTTTGGAGTTGTAATAAGTTTAAAAAAATGAAGTGCCGGCCTTTGTAACAGATGAATTTTCGTCCGAAACCCTGATGCTTCGAAAGAGATTGTGCAGTTTGTACACGAACTTCATCCAGTTTTTGCCGTAAACCTCTCTACGTTTTTGCGCATGCTATGTGGGTGAAATGATGATACCATGAATAGTTTCAACCTTTTCAGAGTTCATTTGTAGTGCTTTTCAATTTCAGGGTCATTTAGCTCAAAACAAATCAGTAAATGCATGAAAAATAGCAAATGATGTTAGAAAGGGTTGAAAGTTGATGACGTGGCTTTGAATGGTGCATACTGAACGCAAAAAAGTCTAGAGTTGTAATAAATTTAAAAAAATGAAGTGCCGGCCTTTGTAACAGATGAGTTTTCGTCCGAACCCTGATACTTCGAAAGAGATTGTTCAGTTTGTACACGAAGTGCATCCAGTTTTTGCCGTAACCCTCTCTACTTTTTTGCATATGCTATGTGGGTGAAATAATGATACCGTGACAAGTTTCAACCTTTTCAGAGTTCATTTGTAGTGCTTTTCAATTTCAGGGTCATTTAGCTCAAAACAAATCAGTAAATGCATGAAAAATAGCAAATGATGTCAGAAAGGGTTGAAAGTTGATGACGTGGCTTTGAATGGTGCATACTGAACGCAAAAAAGTCTGGAAAAATAAAGTGCCGGCCTTTGTAACAGATGAGTGTTCGTCCGAACCCTGATACTTCGAAAGAGATTGTCCAGTTTGTGCACGAAGTGCATCCAGTTTTTGCCGTAAACCTCTCTACTTTTTTGCACATGCTATGTGGGTGAAATGATGATACCATGAAAAGTTTCAACCTTTTCAGAGTTCATTTGTAGTGCTTTTCAATTTCAGGGTCATTTAGCTCAAAACAAATCAGTAAATGAATGAAAAATAGCAAATGGTGTCAGAAAGGGTTGGAAGTTGATGACATGGCTTTCAATGGTGCATACTGACCGCAAAAAGTCTTTAAAAATGAAGTGTCGGCCTTTGTAACAGATGAGTTTTCGTCCGAACCCTGATACTTCGAAAGAGATTGTCCCGTTTGTACACGAAGTGCGTCCAGTTTTTGTCGTAACCCTCTCTACTTTTTTGCATATGCTATGTGGGTGAAATGATGATACCATGACAAGTTTCAACCTTTTCAGAGTCCATTTGTAGTGCTTTTCAATTTCAGGGTCATTTAGCTCAAAACAAATCAGTAAATGCATGCAAAATAACAAATGATGTCACAAAGGGTTGAAAGTTGATGACATGGCTTTCAATGGTGCATACAGAACGCAAAAAAGTCTGGAGTCGTAATAAGTTAAAAAAAATGAAGTGTCGACCTTTGTAATAGATGAGTTTTCATCCGAAACCCTGATACTTCGAAAGAGATTGTCCAGTTTGTACACGAAGTGTATCCAGTTTTTGCCGTAAACCTCTCTACTTTTTTGCACATGCTATGTGGGTGAAATGATGATACCATGAAAAGTTGCAACCTTTTCAGAGTTCATTTGTAGTGTTTTTCAATTTCAGGGTCATTTAGCTTAAAACAAATCAGTAAATGCATGAAAAATTGCAAATGATGTCAGAAAGGGTTGAAAGTTGATGACGTGGCTTTGCATGGTGCATACTGAACGCAAAAAAATTTGGAGTTGTAATAAGTTTAAAAAAATGAAGTGCCGGCCTTTGTAACAGATGAATTTTCGTCCGAAACCCTGATGCTTCGAAAGAGATTGTGCAGTTTGTACACGAACTTCATCCAGTTTTTGCCGTAAACCTCTCTACGTTTTTGCGCATGCTATGTGGGTGAAATGATGATACCATGAATAGTTTCAACCTTTTCAGAGTTCATTTGTAGTGCTTTTCAATTTCAGGGTCATTTAGCTCAAAACAAATCAGTAAATGCATGAAAAATAGCAAATGATGTTAGAAAGGGTTGAAAGTTGATGACGTGGCTTTGAATGGTGCATACTGAACGCAAAAAAGTCTAGAGTTGTAATAAATTTAAAAAAATGAAGTGCCGGCCTTTGTAACAGATGAGTTTTCGTCCGAACCCTGATACTTCGAAAGAGATTGTTCAGTTTGTACACGAAGTGCCTCCAGTTTTTGCCGTAACCCTCTCTACTTTTTTGCATATGCTATGTGGGTGAAATAATGATACCGTGACAAGTTTCAACCTTTTCAGAGTTCATTTGTAGTGCTTTTCAATTTCAGGGTCATTTAGCTCAAAACAAATCAGTAAATGCATGAAAAATAGCAAATGATGTCAGAAAGGGTTGAAAGTTGATGACGTGGCTTTGAATGGTGCATACTGAACGCAAAAAAGTCTGGAAAAATAAAGTGCCGGCCTTTGTAACAGATGAGTGTTCGTCCGAACCCTGATACTTCGAAAGAGATTGTCCAGTTTGTACACGAAGTGCATCCAGTTTTTGCCGTAAACCTCTCTACTTTTTTGCACATGCTATGTGGGTGAAATGATGATACCATGAAAAGTTTCAACCTTTTCAGAGTTCATTTGTAGTGCTTTTCAATTTCAGGGTTATTTAGCTCAAAACAAATCAGTAAATGAATGAAAAATAGCAAATGGTGTCAGAAAGGGTTGGAAGTTGATGACATGGCTTTCAATGGTGCATACTGACCGCAAAAAGTCTTTAAAAATGAAGTGTCGGCCT
Source organism: Aegilops tauschii subsp. strangulata (assembly GCF_002575655.3). Lineage (NCBI taxonomy): Eukaryota > Viridiplantae > Streptophyta > Magnoliopsida > Poales > Poaceae > Aegilops > Aegilops tauschii. The sequence goes on from NC_053041.3 coordinate 77,401,631, forward strand.
TTGTAACAGATGAGTTTTCGTCCGAACCCTGATACTTCGAAAGAGATTGTCCCGTTTGTACACGAAGTGCGTCCAGTTTTTGTCGTAACCCTCTCTACTTTTTTGCATATGCTATGTGGGTGAAATGATGATACCATGACAAGTTTCAACCTTTTCAGAGTTCATTTGTAGTGCTTTTCAATTTCAGGGTCATTTAGCTCAAAACAAATCAGTAAATGCATGCAAAATAACAAATGATGTCACAAAGGGTTGAAAGTTGATGACATGGCTTTCAATGGTGCATACAGAACGCAAAAAAGTCTGGAGTCGTAATAAGTTAAAAAAAATGAAGTGTCGACCTTTGTAATAGATGAGTTTTCATCCGAAACCCTGATACTTCGAAAGAGATTGTCCAGTTTGTACACGAAGTGTATCCAGTTTTTGCCGTAAACCTGTCTACTTTTTTGCACATGCTATGTGGGTGAAATGATGATACCATGAAAAGTTGCAACCTTTTCAGAGTTCATTTGTAGTGTTTTTCAATTTCAGGGTCATTTAGCTTAAAACAAATCAGTAAATGCATGAAAAATAGCAAATGATGTCAGAAAGGGTTGAAAGTTGATGACGTGGCTTTGAATGGTGCATACTGAAGGCAAAAAAAGTTTGGAGTTGTAATAAGTTTAAAAAAATGAAGTGCCGGCCTTTGTAACTGATGAGTTTTCGTCCGAAACCCTGATACTTCGAAAGAGATTGTGCAGTTTGTACACGAAGTTCATCCAGTTTTTGCCGTAAACCTCTCTACTTTTTTGCGCATGCTATGTGGGTGAAATGATGATACCATGACAAGTTTCAACCTTTTCAGAGTTCATTTGTAGTGCTTTTAAATTTCAGGGTCATTTAGCTCAAAAAAAATCAGTAAATGCATGAAAAATAGCAAATGATGTCAGAAAGGGTTGAAAGTTGATGACATGGCTTTGATTGGTGCATACTGAACGCAAAAAAGTATGGAGTTGTAATAAATTTAATAAAATGAAGTGCCGGCCTTTGTAACAGATGAGTTTTCGTCCGAACCCTGATACTACGAAAGAGATTGTCCAGTTTGTACACGAAGTGCGTCCAGTTTTTGTCGTAACCCCCTCTACTTTTTTGCATATGCTATGTGGGTGAAATGATGATACGATGACAAGTTTCAACCTTTTCAGAGTTCATTTGTAGTGCTTTTCAATTTCAGGGTCATTTAGCTCAAAAGAAAACAGTAGATGCATGAAAAATAGCGAATGATGTCAGAAAGGGTTGAAAGTGGATGACGTGGCTTTGAATTGTGCATACTGAACGCAAAAAAGTTTGGAGATCTAATAAGTTTAAAAAAATGAAGTGACGGCCTTTGTAACAGATGAGTTTTCGTCCGAAACCCTGATACTTCGAAAGAGATTGTGCAGTTTGTACACGAAGTGCATCCAGTTTTTGCCGTAACCCTCTCTACTTTTTTGCATATACTATGTGGGTGAAATGATGATACCATGACAAGTTTCAACCTTTTCAGAGTTCATTTGTAGTGCTTTTCAATTTCAGGGTCATTTAGCTCAAAACAAATCAGTAAATGCATGAAAAATAGCAAATGATGTCAGAAAGGGTTGAAAGATGATGACGTGGCTTTGAATGGTGCATACTGACCGCAAAAAAGTCTGGAAAAATGAAGTGCCGCCTTTGTAATAGATGAGTTTTCATCCGAAACCCTGATACTTCGAAAGAGATTGTCCAGTTTGTACACGAAGTGCATCCAGTTTTTGCCATAAACCTCTCTACTTTTTTGCACATGCTATGTGGGTGAAATGATGATACCATGAAAAGTTTCAACCTTTTCAGAGTTCATATGTAGTGTTTTTCAATTTCAGGGTCATTTAGCTTAAAACAAACCAGTAAATGCATGAAAAATAGCAAATGATGTCAGAAAGGGTTGAAAGTTGACGACGTGTCTTTGAATGGTGCATACTGAACGCAAAAAAGTTTGGAGACGTAATCAGTTTAAAAAAATGAAGTGCCGGCCTTTGTAACAGATGAGTTTTTGTCCGAAACCCTGATACTTCGAAAGAGATTGTGCAGTTTGTACAGGAAGTTCATCCAGTTTTTGTCGTAAACCTCTCTACTTTTTTGCACATGCTATGTGGGTGAAATGATGATACCATGAAAAGTTTCAACCTTTTCAGAGTTCATTTGTAGTGTTTTTCAATTTCAGGGTCATTTAGCTTAAAAGAAATCAGTAAATGCATGAAAAATAGCAAATGATGTCAGAAAGGGTTGAAAGTTGATGACGTGGCTTTGAATGGTGCATACTGAACGCAAAAAAAGTTTGGAGTTGTAATAAGTTTAAAAAAATGAAGTGCCGGCCTTTGTAACAGGTGAGTTTTCGTCCGAAACCCTGATGCTTCGAAAGAGATTGTGCAGTTTGTACACGAAGTGCATCCAGTTTTTGCTGTAGACCACTCTACTTTTTTGCACATGCTATGTGGGTGAAATGATGATACCATGAAAAGTTTCAACCTTTTCAGAGTTCATTTGTAGTGCTTTTCAATTTCAGGGTCATTTAGCTCAAAACAAATCAGTAAATGCATGAAAAATAACAAATGATGTCACAAAGGGTTGAAAGTTGATGACATGGCTTTCAATGGTGCATACGGAACGCAAAAAAGTGTGGAGTTGTAATAAGTTTAAAAAAATGAAGTGCCGCCTTTGTAATAGATGAGTTTTCATCTGAAACCCTGATACTTCGAAAGAGATTGTCCAGTTTGTACACGAAGTGCATCCAGTTTTTGCCATAAACCTCTCTACTTTTTTGCACATGCTATGTGGGTGAAATGATGATACCATGAAAAGTTTCAACCTTTTCAGAGTTCATATGTAGTGTTTTTCAATTTCAGGGTCATTTAGCTTAAAACAAACCAGTAAATGCATGAAAAATAGCAAATGATGTCAGAAAGGGTTGAAAGTTGATGACGTGTCTTTGAATGGTGCATACTGAACGCAAAAACGTTTGGAGACGTAATAAGTTTAAAAAAATGAAGTGTCGGCCTTTGTAACAGATGAGTTTTTGTCCGAAACCCTGATACTTCGAAAGAGATTGTGCAGTTTGTACAGGAAGTTCATCAAGTTTTTGCCGTAAACCTCTCTACTTTTTTGCACATGCTATGTGGGTGAAATGATGATACCATGAAAAGTTTCAACCTTTTCATAGTTCATTTGTATTGTTTTTCAATTCCAGGGTCATTTAGCTTAAAACAAATCAGTAAATGCATGAAAAATAGCAAATAATGTCAGAAAGGGTTGAAAGTTGATGACGTGGCTTTGAATGGTGCATGCTGAACGCAAAAAAAGTTTGGACTTGTAATAACTTAAAAAAAATGAAGTGCCGGCCTTTGTAACAGGTGAGTTTTCGTCCGAAACCCTGATGCTTCGAAAGAGATTGTGCAGTTTGTACACGAACTTCATCCAGTTTTTGCCGTAAACCTCTCTACTTTTTTGCGCATGCTATGTGGGTGAAATGATGATACCATGAATAGTTTCTACCTTTTCAGAGTTCATTTGTAGTGCTTTTCAATTTCAGGGTCATTTAGCTCAAAACAAATCAGTAAATGCATGAAAAATAGCAAATGATGTCAGAAAGGGTTGAAAGTTGATGACGTGGCTTTGAATGGTGCATACTGAACGCAAAAAAGTCTGGAGTTGTAATAAATTTAAAAAAATGAAGTGCCGGCCTTTGTAACAGATGTGTTTTCGTCCGAACCCTGATACTTCGAAAGAGATTGTTCAGTTTCAACACGAAGTGCATCCAGTTTTTGCCGTAACCCTCTCTACTTTTTTGCATATGCTATGTGGGTGAAATGATGATACCATGACAAGTTTCAACCTTTTCAGAGTTCATTTGTAGTGCTTTTCAATTTCAGGGTCATTTAGCTCAAAACAAATAAGTAAATGCATGAAAAATAGCAAATGATGTCAGAAAGGGTTGAAAGTTGATGACGTGGCTTTGAATGGTGCATACTGACCGCAAAAAAGTCTGGAAAAATGAACTGCCGGCCTTTGTAACAGATGAGTTTTCGTCCGAACCCTGATACTTCGAAAGAGATTGTCCAGTTTGTACACGAAGTGCATCCAGTTTTTGCCGTAAACCTCTCTACTTTTTTGCACATGCTATGTGGGTGAAATTATATTACCATGAAAAGTTTCAACCTTTTCAGAGTTCATTTGTAGTGCTTTTCAATTTCAGGGTCATTTAGCTCAAAACAAATCAGTAAATGCATGAAAAATAGCAAATGATGTCAGAAAGGGTTGAAAGTTGATGACGTGGCTTTGAATGGTGCATACTGAACGCAAAAAAAGTATGGAGATGTAATAAGTTTAAAAAAATGAAGTGCCGGCCTTTGTAACAGGTGCGTTTTCGTCCGAAACCCTGATACTTCGAAAGAGATTGTGTAGTTTGTACACGAAGTGCATCCAGTTTTTGCTGTAGACCTCTCTACTTTTTTGCACATGCTATGTGGGTGAAATGATGATACCATGAAAAGTTTCAACCTTTTCAGAGTTCATTTGTAGTGTTTTTCAATTTCAGGGTCATTTAGCTTAAAACAAATCAGTAAATGCATGAAAAATAGCAAATGATGTCAGAAAGGGTTGAAAGTTGATGACGTGGCTTTGAATGGTGCATACTGACCGCAAAAAAAGTTTGGAGTTGTAATAAGTTTAAAAAAATGAAGTGCCGGCCTTTGTAACAGATGAGTTTTCGTACGAAACCCTGATACTTCGAAAGAGATTGTGCAGTTTGTACACGAAGTGCATCCAGTTTTTGCCGTAAACCTCTCTACTTTTTTGCGCATGCTATGTGCGTGAAATGATGATACCATGACAAGTTTCAACCTTTTCAGAGTTCATTTGTAGTGCTTTTCAATTTCAGGGTCATTTAGCTCAAAACAAATCAGTAAATGCATGAAAAATAGCAAATGATGTCAGAAAGGGTTGAAAGTTGATGACGTGGCTTTGAATGGTGCATACTGAACGCAAAAAAGTCTGGAGTTGTAATAAATTTAAAAAAATGAAGTGCCGGCCTTTGTAACAGATGTGTTTTCGTCCGAACCCTGATACTTCGAAAGAGATTGTTCAGTTTCAACACGAAGTGCATCCAGTTTTTGCCGTAACCCTCTCTACTTTTTTGCATATGCTATGTGGGTGAAATGTTGATACCATGACAAGTTTCAACCTTTTCAGAGTTCATTTGTAGTGCTTTTCAATTTCAGGGTCATTTAGCTCAAAACAAATAAGTAAATGCATGAAAAATAGCAAATGATGTCAGAAAGGGTTGAAAGTTGATGACGTGGCTTTGAATGGTGCATACTGACCGCAAAAAAGTCTGGAAAAATGAACTGCCGGCCTTTGTAACAGATGAGTTTTCGTCCGAACCCTGATACTTCGAAAGAGATTGTCCAGTTTGTACACGAAGTGCATCCAGTTTTTGCCGTAAACCTCTCTACTTTTTTGCACATGCTATGTGGGTGAAATTATATTACCATGAAAAGTTTCAACCTTTTCAGAGTTCATTTGTAGTGCTTTTCAATTTCAGGGTCATTTAGCTCAAAACAAATCAGTAAATGCATGAAAAATAGCAAATGATGTCAGAAAGGGTTGAAAGTTGATGACGTGGCTTTGAATGGTGCATACTGAACGCAAAAAAAGTATGGAGATGTAATAAGTTTAAAAAAATGAAGTGCCGGCCTTTGTAACAGGTGCGTTTTCGTCCGAAACCCTGATACTTCGAAAGAGATTGTGTAGTTTGTACACGAAGTGCATCCAGTTTTTGCTGTAGACCTCTCTACTTTTTTGCACATGCTATGTGGGTGAAATGATGATACCATGAAAAGTTTCAACCTTTTCAGAGTTCATTTGTAGTGTTTTTCAATTTCAGGGTCATTTAGCTTAAAACAAATCAGTAAATGCATGAAAAATAGCAAATGATGTCAGAAAGGGTTGAAAGTTGATGACGTGGCTTTGAATGGTGCATACTGAACGCAAAAAAAGTTTGGAGTTGTAATAAGTTTAAAAAAATGAAGTGCCGGCCTTTGTAACAGATGAGTTTTCGTACGAAACCCTGATACTTCGAAAGAGATTGTGCAGTTTGTACACGAAGTGCATCCAGTTTTTGCCGTAAACCTCTCTACTTTTTTGCGCATGCTATGTGCGTGAAATGATGATAACATGACAAGTTTCAACCTTTTCAGAGTTCATTTGTAGTGCTTTTCAATTTCAGGGTCATTTAGCTCAAAACAAATCAGTAAATGCATGAAAAATAGCAAATGATGTCAGAAAGGGTTGAAAGTTGATGACGTGGCTTTGAATGGTGCATACTGAACGCAAAAAAGTCTGGAGTTGTAATAAATTTAAAAAAATGAAGTGCCGGCCTTTGTAACAGATGTGTTTTCGTCCGAACCCTGATACTTCGAAAGAGATTGTTCAGTTTCAACACGAAGTGCATCCAGTTTTTGCCGTAACCCTCTCTACTTTTTTGCATATGCTATGTGGGTGAAATGATGATACCATGACAAGTTTCAACCTTTTCAGAGTTCATTTGTAGTGCTTTTCAATTTCAGGGTCATTTAGCTCAAAACAAATAAGTAAATGCATGAAAAATAGCAAATGATGTCAGAAAGGGTTGAAAGTTGATGACGTGGCTTTGAATGGTGCATACTGACCGCAAAAAAGTCTGGAAAAATGAACTGCCGGCCTTTGTAACAGATGAGTTTTCGTCCGAACCCTGATACTTCGAAAGAGATTGTCCAGTTTGTACACGAAGTGCATCCAGTTTTTGCCGTAAACCTCTCTACTTTTTTGCACATGCTATGTGGGTGAAATTATATTACCATGAAAAGTTTCAACCTTTTCAGAGTTCATTTGTAGTGCTTTTCAATTTCAGGGTCATTTAGCTCAAAACAAATCAGTAAATGCATGAAAAATAGCAAATGATGTCAGAAAGGGTTGAAAGTTGATGACGTGGCTTTGAATGGTGCATACTGAACGCAAAAAAAGTATGGAGATGTAATAAGTTTAAAAAAATGAAGTGCCGGCCTTTGTAACAGGTGCGTTTTCGTCCGAAACCCTGATACTTCGAAAGAGATTGTGTAGTTTGTACACGAAGTGCATCTAGTTTTTGCTGTAGACCTCTCTACTTTTTTGCACATGCTATGTGGGTGAAATGATGATACCATGAATAGTTTCAACCTTTTCAGAGTTCATTTGTAGTGTTTTTCAATTTCAGGGTCATTTAGCTTAAAACAAATCAGTAAATGCATGAAAAATAGCAAATGATGTCAGAAAGGGTTGAAAGTTGATGACGTGGCTTTGAATGGTGCATACTGAACGCAAAAAAAGTTTGGAGTTGTAATAAGTTTAAAAAAATGAAGTGCCGGCCTTTGTAACAGATGAGTTTTCGTACGAAACCCTGATACTTCGAAAGAGATTGTGCAGTTTGTACACGAAGTGCATCCAGTTTTTGCCGTAAACCTCTCTACTTTTTTGCGCATGCTATGTGCGTGAAATGATGATAACATGACAAGTTTCAACCTTTTCAGAGTTCATTTGTAGTGTTTTTCAATTTCAGGGTCATTTAGCTTAAAACAAATCAGTAAATGCATGAAAAATAGCAAATGATGTCAGAAAGGGTTGAAAGTTGATGACGTGGCTTTGAATGGTGCATACTGAACGCAAAAAAAGTTTGGAGTTGTAATAAGTTTAAAAAAATGAAGTGCCGGCCTTTGTAACAGGTGAGTTTTCGTCCGAAACCCTGATGCTTCGAAAGAGATTGTGCAGTTTGTACACGAAGTGCATCCAGTTTTTGCTGTAGACCACTCTACTTTTTTGCACATGCTATGTGGGTGAAATGATGATACCATGAAAAGTTTCAACCTTTTCAGAGTTCATTTGTAGTGCTTTTCAATTTCAGGGTCATTTAGCTCAAAACAAATCAGTAAATGCATGAAAAATAACAAATGATGTCACAAAGGGTTGAAAGTTGATGACATGGCTTTCAATGGTGCATACGGAACGCAAAAAAGTGTGGAGTTGTAATAAGTTTAAAAAAATGAAGTGCCGCCTTTGTAATAGATGAGTTTTCATCTGAAACCCTGATACTTCGAAAGAGATTGTCCAGTTTGTACACGAAGTGCATCCAGTTTTTGCCATAAACCTCTCTACTTTTTTGCACATGCTATGTGGGTGAAATGATGATACCATGAAAAGTTTCAACCTTTTCAGAGTTCATATGTAGTGTTTTTCAATTTCAGGGTCATTTAGCTTAAAACAAACCAGTAAATGCATGAAAAATAGCAAATGATGTCAGAAAGGGTTGAAAGTTGATGACGTGTCTTTGAATGGTGCATACTGAACGCAAAAACGTTTGGAGACGTAATAAGTTTAAAAAAATGAAGTGTCGGCCTTTGTAACAGATGAGTTTTCGTCCGAAACCCTGATACTTCGAAAGAGATTGTGCAGTTTGTACAGGAAGTTCATCAAGTTTTTGCCGTAAACCTCTCTACTTTTTTGCACATGCTATGTGGGTGAAATGATGATACCATGAAAAGTTTCAACCTTTTCATAGTTCATTTGTATTGTTTTTCAATTCCAGGGTCATTTAGCTTAAAACAAATCAGTAAATGCATGAAAAATAGCAAATAATGTCAGAAAGGGTTGAAAGTTGATGACGTGGCTTTGAATGGTGCATGATGAACGCAAAAAAAGTTTGGACTTGTAATAAGTTAAAAAAAATGAAGTGCCGGCCTTTGTAACAGGTGAGTTTTCGTCCGAAACCCTGATGCTTCGAAAGAGATTGTGCAGTTTGTACACGAACTTCATCCAGTTTTTGCCGTAAACCTCTCTACTTTTTTGCGCATGCTATGTGGGTGAAATGATGATACCATGAATAGTTTCTACCTTTTCAGAGTTCATTTGTAGTGCTTTTCAATTTCAGGGTCATTTAGCTCAAAACAAATCAGTAAATGCATGAAAAATAGCAAATGATGTCAGAAAGGGTTGAAAGTTGATGACGTGGCTTTGAATGGTGCATACTGAACGCAAAAAAGTCTGGAGTTGTAATAAATTTAAAAAAATGAAGTGCCGGCCTTTGTAACAGATGTGTTTTCGTCCGAACCCTGATACTTCGAAAGAGATTGTTCAGTTTCAACACGAAGTGCATCCAGTTTTTGCCGTAACCCTCTCTACTTTTTTGCATATGCTATGTGGGTGAAATGATGATACCATGACAAGTTTCAACCTTTTCAGAGTTCATTTGTAGTGCTTTTCAATTTCAGGGTCATTTAGCTCAAAACAAATAAGTAAATGCATGAAAAATAGCAAATGATGTCAGAAAGGGTTGAAAGTTGATGACGTGGCTTTGAATGGTGCATACTGACCGCAAAAAAGTCTGGAAAAATGAACTGCCGGCCTTTGTAACAGATGAGTTTTCGTCCGAACCCTGATACTTCGAAAGAGATTGTCCAGTTTGTACACGAAGTGCATCCAGTTTTTGCCGTAAACCTCTCTACTTTTTTGCACATGCTATGTGGGTGAAATTATATTACCATGAAAAGTTTCAACCTTTTCAGAGTTCATTTGTAGTGCTTTTCAATTTCAGGGTCATTTAGCTCAAAACAAATCAGTAAATGCATGAAAAATAGCAAATGATGTCACAAAGGGTTGAAAGTTGATGACGTGGCTTTGAATGGTGCATACTGAACGCAAAAAAAGTATGGAGATGTAATAAGTTTAAAAAAATGAAGTGCCGGCCTTTGTAACAGGTGCGTTTTCGTCCGAAACCCTGATACTTCGAAAGAGATTGTGTAGTTTGTACACGAAGTGCATCCAGTTTTTGCTGTAGACCTCTCTACTTTTTTGCACATGCTATGTGGGTGAAATGATGATACCATGAAAAGTTTCAACCTTTTCAGAGTTCATTTGTAGTGTTTTTCAATTTCAGGGTCATTTAGCTTAAAACAAATCAGTAAATGCATGAAAAATAGCAAATGATGTCAGAAAGGGTTGAAAGTTGATGACGTGGCTTTGAATGGTGCATACTGAACGCAAAAAAAGTTTGGAGTTGTAATAAGTTTAAAAAAATGAAGTGCCGGCCTTTGTAACAGATGAGTTTTCGTACGAAACCCTGATACCTCGAAAGAGATTGTGCAGTTTGTACACGAAGTGCATCCAGTTTTTGCCGTAAACCTCTCTACTTTTTTGCACATGCTATGTGCGTGAAATGATGATAACATGACAGTTTTCAACCTTTTCAGAGTTCATGTGTAGTGCTTTTCAATTTCAGGGTCATTTAGCTCAAAACAAATCAGTAAATGCATGAAAAATAGCAAATGATGTCAGAAAGGGTTGAAAGTTGATGACGTGGCTTTGAATGGTGCATACTGAACGCAAAAAAGTCTGGAGTTGTAATAAATTTAAAAAAATGAAGTGCCGGCCTTTGTAACAGATGTGTTTTCGTCCGAACCCTGATACTTCGAAAGAGATTGTTCAGTTTCAACACGAAGTGCATCCAGTTTTTGCCGTAACCCTCTCTACTTTTTTGCATATGCTATGTGGGTGAAATGATGATACCATGACAAGTTTCAACCTTTTCAGAGTTCATTTGTAGTGCTTTTCAATTTCAGGGTCATTTAGCTCAAAACAAATAAGTAAATGCATGAAAAATAGCAAATGATGTCAGAAAGGGTTGAAAGTTGATGACGTGGCTTTGAATGGTGCATACTGACCGCAAAAAAGTCTGGAAAAATGAACTGCCGGCCTTTGTAACAGATGAGTTTTCGTCCGAACCCTGATACTTCGAAAGAGATTGTCCAGTTTGTACACGAAGTGCATCCAGTTTTTGCCGTAAACCTCTCTACTTTTTTGCACATGCTATGTGGGTGAAATTATATTACCATGAAAAGTTTTAACCTTTTCAGAGTTCATTTGTAGTGCTTTTCAATTTCAGGGTCATTTAGCTCAAAACAAATCAGTAAATGCATGAAAAATAGCAAATGATGTCAGAAAGGGTTGAAAGTTGATGACGTGGCTTTGAATGGTGCATACTGAACGCAAAAAAAGTATGGAGATGTAATAAGTTTAAAAAAATGAAGTGCCGGCCTTTGTAACAGGTGCGTTTTCGTCCGAAACCCTGATACTTCGAAAGAGATTGTGTAGTTTGTACACGAAGTGCATCCAGTTTTTGCTGTAGACCTCTCTACTTTTTTGCACATGCTATGTGGGTGAAATGATGATACCATGAAAAGTTTCAACCTTTTCAGAGTTCATTTGTAGTGTTTTTCAATTTCAGGGTCATTTAGCTTAAAACAAATCAGTAAATGCATGAAAAATAGCAAATGATGTCAGAAAGGGTTGAAAGTTGATGACGTGGCTTTGAATGGTGCATACTGAACGCAAAAAAAGTTTGGAGTTGTAATAAGTTTAAAAAAATGAAGTGCCGGCCTTTGTAACAGATGAGTTTTCGTACGAAACCCTGATACTTCGAAAGAGATTGTGCAGTTTGTACACGAAGTGCACCCAGTTTTTGCCGTAAACCTCTCTACTTTTTTGCGCATGCTATGTGCGTGAAATGATGATAACATGACAAGTTTCAACCTTTTCAGAGTTCATTTGTAGTGCTTTTCAATTTCAGGGTCATTTAGCTCAAAACAAATCAGTAAATGCATGAAAAATAGCAAATGATGTCAGAAAGGGTTGAAAGTTGATGACGTGGCTTTGAATGGTGCATACTGAACGCAAAAAAGTCTGGAGTTGTAATAAATTTAAAAAAATGAAGTGCCGGCCTTTGTAACAGATGTGTTTTCGTCCGAACCCTGATACTTCGAAAGAGATTGTTCAGTTTCAACACGAAGTGCATCCAGTTTTTGCCGTAACCCTCTCTAATTTTTTGCATATGCTATGTGGGTGAAATGATGATACCATGACAAGTTTCAACCTTTTCAGAGTTCATTTGTAGTGCTTTTCAATTTCAGGGTCATTTAGCTCAAAACAAATAAGTAAATGCATGAAAAATAGCAAATGATGTCAGAAAGGGTTGAAAGTTGATGACGTGGCTTTGAATGGTGCATACTGACCGCAAAAAAGTCTGGAAAAATGAACTGCCGGCCTTTGTAACAGATGAGTTTTCGTCCGAACCCTGATACTTCGAAAGAGATTGTCCAGTTTGTACACGAAGTGCATCCAGTTTTTGCCGTAAACCTCTCTACTTTTTTGCACATGCTATGTGGGTGAAATTATATTACCATGAAAAGTTTCAACCTTTTCAGAGTTCATTTGTAGTGCTTTTCAATTTCAGGGTCATTTAGCTCAAAACAAATCAGTAAATGCATGAAAAATAGCAAATGATGTCAGAAAGGGTTGAAAGTTGATGACGTGGCTTTGAATGGTGCATACTGAACGCAAAAAAAGTATGGAGATGTAATAAGTTTAAAAAAATGAAGTGCCGGCCTTTGTAACAGGTGCGTTTTCGTCCGAAACCCTGATACTTCGAAAGAGATTGTGTAGTTTGTACACGAAGTGCATCCAGTTTTTGCTGTAGACCTCTCTACTTTTTTGCACATGCTATGTGGGTGAAATGATGATACCATGAAAAGTTTCAACCTTTTCAGAGTTCATTTGTAGTGTTTTTCAATTTCAGGGTCATTTAGCTTAAAACAAATCAGTAAATGCATGAAAAATAGCAAATGATGTCAGAAAGGGTTGAAAGTTGATGACGTGGCTTTGAATGGTGCATACTGAACGCAAAAAAAGTTTGGAGTTGTAATAAGTTTAAAAAAATGAAGTGCCGGCCTTTGTAACAGATGAGTTTTCGTACGAAACCCTGATACTTCGAAAGAGATTGTGCAGTTTGTACACGAAGTGCATCCAGTTTTTGCCGTAAACCTCTCTACTTTTTTGCGCATGCTATGTGCGTGAAATGATGATAACATGACAAGTTTCAACCTTTTCAGAGTTCATTTGTAGTGCTTTTCAATTTCAGGGTCATTTAGCTCAAAACAAATCAGTAAATGCATGAAAAATAGCAAATGATGTCAGAAAGGGTTGAAAGTTGATGACGTGGCTTTGAATGGTGCATACTGAACGCAAAAAAGTCTGGAGTTGTAATAAATTTAAAAAAATGAAGTGCCGGCCTTTGTAACAGATGAGTTTTCGTCTGAACCCTGATACTTCGAAAGAGATTGTTCAGTTTGTACACGAAGTGCATCCAGTTTTTGCCGTAACCCTCTCTACTTTTTTGCATATGCTATGTGGGTGAAATGATGATACCATGACAAGTTTCAACCTTTTCAGAGTTCATTTGTAGGGCTTTTGAATTTCAGGGTTATTTAGCTCGAAACAAATCAGTAAATGCATGAAAAATAGCAAATGATGTCAGAAAGGGTTGAAAGTTGATGATGTGGCTTTGAATGGTGCATACTGACCGCAAAAAAGTCTGGAAAAATGAAGTGCCGGCCTTTGTAACAGATGAGTTTTCGTCCGAACCCTGATACTTCGAAAGAGATTGTGCAGTTTGTACACGAAGTGCATCCAGTTTTTGCCATAACCCTCTCTACTTTTTTGCATATGCTATGTGGGTGAAATGATGATACCATGACAAGTTTCAACCTTTTCAGAGTTCATTTGTAGTGCTTTTCAATTTCAGGGTCATTTATCTCAAAACAAATCAGTAAATGCATGAAAAATAGCAAATGATGTCAGAAAGGGTTGAAAGTTGATGACGTGGCTTTGAATGGTGCATACTGAACGCAAAAAAAGTTTCGAGATGTAATAAGTTTAAAAAATGAAGTGATGGCCTTTGTAACAGATGAGTTTTCGTCCGAAACCCTGATACTTCGAAAGAGATTGTGCAGTTTGTACACGAAGTTCATCCAGTTTTTGCCGTAAACCTCTCTACTTTTTTCGCATGCTATGTGGGTGAAATTATGATACCATGACAAGTTTCAACCTTTTCAGAGTTTATTTGTAGTGCTTTTCGATTTCAGGGTCATTTACCTCAAAACAAATCAGTAAATGCATGAAAAATAGCAAATGATGTCAGAAAGGGTTGAAAGTTGATGACGTGGCTTTGATTGGTGCATACTGAACGCAAAAAAGTCTGGAGTTGTAATAAATTTAAAAAAATGAAGTGCCGGCCTTTGTAACAGATGAGTTTTTGCCCGAACCCTGATACTTCGAAAGAGATTGTTCAGTTTGTACACGAAGTGCATCCAGTTTTTGCCGTAACCCTCTCTACTTTTTTGCATATACTATGTGGGTGAAATGATGATACCATGACAAGTTTCAACCTTTTCAGAGTTCATTTGTAGTGCTTTTCAATTTCAGGGTCATTTAGCTCAAAACAAATCAGTAAATGCATGAAAAATAGCAAATGATGTCAGAAAGGGTTGAAAGTTTATGACGTGGCTTTGAATGGTGCATACTGACCGCAAAAAAGTCCGGAAAAATGAAGTGCCGGCCTTTGTAACAGATGAGTTTTCGTCCGAACCCTGATACTTCGAAAGAGATTGTCCAGTTTGTACACGAAGTGCATCCATATTTTGCCGTAACCCTCTCTACTTTTTTGCATATGCTATGTGGGTGAAATGATGATACCATGACAAGTTTCAACCTTTTCAGAGTTCATTTGTAGTGCTTTTCAATTTCAGGGTCATTTAGCTCAAAAGAAATCAGTAAATGCATGAAAAATAGCAAATGATGTCAGAAAGGGTTGAAAGTTGATGACGTGGCTTTGAATGGTGCATACTGAACGCAAAAAAAGTTTCGAGATGTAATAAGTTTAAAAAATGAAGTGATGGCCTTTGTAACAGATGAGTTTTCGTCCGAAACCCTGATACTTCGAAAGAGATTGTGCAGTTTGTACACGAAGTTCATCCAGTTTTTGCCGTAAACCTCTCTACTTTTTTCGCATGCTATGTGGGTGAAATTATGATACCATGACAAGTTTCAACCTTTTCAGAGTTTATTTGTAGTGCTTTTCAATTTCAGGGTCATTTACCTCAAAACAAATCAGTAAATGCATGAAAAATAGCAAATGATGTTAGAAAGGGTTGAAAGTTGATGACGTGGCTTTGATTGGTGCATACTGAACGCAAAAAAGTCTGGAGTTGTAATAAATTTAAAAAAATGAAGTGCCGGCCTTTGTAACAGATGAGTTTTTGTCCGAACCCTGATACTTCGAAAGAGATTGTTCAGTTTGTACACGAAGTGCATCCAGTTTTTGCCGTAACCCTCTCTACTTTTTTGCATATACTATGTGGGTGAAATGATGATACCATGACAAGTTTCAACCTTTTCAGAGTTCATTTGTAGTGCTTTTCAATTTCAGGGTCATTTAGCTCAAAACAAAACAGTAAATGCATGAAAAATAGCAAATGATGTCAGAAAGGGTTGAAAGTTTATGACGTGGCTTTGAATGGTGCATACTGACCGCAAAACAGTCCGGAAAAATGAAGTGCCGGCCTTTGTAACAGATGAGTTTTCGTCCGAACCCTGATACTTCGAAAGAGATTGTCCAGTTTGTACACGAAGTGCATCCAGTTTTTGCCGTAACCCTCTCTACTTTTTTGAATATGCTATGTGGGTGAAATGATGATACCATGACAAGTTTCAACCTTTTCAGAGTTCATTTGTAGTGCTTTTCAATTTCAGGGTCATTTAGCTCAAAACAAATCAGTAAATGCATGAAAAATAACAAATGATGTCACAAAGGGTTGAAAGTTGATGATATGGCTTTCAATGGTGCATACGGAACGCAAAAAAGTGTGGAGTTGTAATAAGTTTAAAAAAATGAAGTGCCGGCCTTTGTAATAGATGAGTTTTCATCTGAAACCCTGATACTTCGAAAGAGATTGTCCAGTTTGTACACGAAGTGCATCCAGTTTTTGCCATAAACCTCTCTACTTTTTTGCACATGCTATGTGGGTGAAATGACGATACCATGAAAAGTTTCAACCTTTTCAGAGTTCATATGTAGTGTTTTTCAATTTCAGGGTCATTTAGCTTAAAACAAACCAGTAAATGCATGAAAAATAGCAAATGATGTCAGAAAGGGTTGAAAGTTGATGACGTGTCTTTGAATGGTGCATACTGAACGCAAAAACGTTTGGAGACGTAATAAGTTTAAAAAAATGAAGTGCCGGCCTTTGTAACAGATGAGTTTTCGTCCGAAACCCTGATACTTCGAAAGAGATTGTGCAGTTTGTACAGGAAGTTCATCCAGTTTTTGCCGTAAACCTCTCTACTTTTTTGCACATGCTATGTGGGTGAAATGATGATACCATGAAAAGTTTCAACCTTTTCAGAGTTCATTTGTAGTGTTTTTCAATTTCAGGGTCATTTAGCTTAAAACAAATCAGTAAATGCATGAAAAATAGCAAATGATGTAAGAAAGGGTTGAAAGTTGATGACGTGGCTTTGAATGGTGCATACTGAACGCAAAAAAAGTTTGGACTTGTAATAAGTTAAAAAAAATGAAGTGCCGGCCTTTGTAACAGGTGAGTTTTCGTCCGAAACCCTGATGCTTCGAAAGAGATTGTGCAGTTTGTACACGAACTTCATCCAGTTTTTGCCGTAGACCTCTCTACTTTTTTGCACATGCTATGTGGGTGAAATGATGATACCATGAATAGTTTCAACCTTTTCAGAGTTCATTTGTAGTGCTTTTCAATTTCAGGGTCATTTAGCTCAAAACAAATCAGTAAATGCATGAAAAATAGCAAATGATGTCAGAAAGGGTTGAAAGTTGATGACGTGGCTTTGAATGGTGCATACTGAACGCAAAAAAGTCTGGAGTTGTAATAAATTTAAAAAAATGAAGTGCCGGCCTTTGTAACAGATGAGTTTTCGTCCGAACCCTGATAGTTCGAAAGAGATTGTTCAGTTTGTACACGAAGTGCATCCAGTTTTTGCCGTAACCCTCTCTACTTTTTTGCATATGCTATGTGGGTGAAATGATGATACCATGACAAGTTTCAACCTTTTCAGAGTTCATTTGTAGTGCTTTTCAATTTCAGGGTCATTTAGCTCAAAACAAATCAGTAAATGCATGAAAAATAGCAAATGATGTCAGAAAGGGTTGAAAGTTGATGACGTGGCTTTGAATGGTGCATACTGACCGCAAAAAAGTCTGGAAAAATGAAGTGCCGGCCTTTGTAACAGATGAGTTTTCGTCCGAACCCTGATACTTCGAAAGAGATTGTCCAGTTTGTACACGAAGTGCATCCATATTTTGCCGTAACCCTCTCTACTTTTTTGCATATGCTATGTGGGTGAAATGATGATACCATGACAAGTTTCAACCTTTTCAGAGTTCATTTGTAGTGCTTTTCAATTTCAAGGTCATTTAGCTCAAAACAAATCAGTAAATGCATAAAAAATAACAAATGATGTCACAAAGGGTTGAAAGTTGATGACATGGCTTTAAATGGTGCATACGGAACGCAAAAAAGTCTGGAGTTGTAATAAGGTTAAAAAAATGAAGTGCCGGCCTTTGTAATAGATGAGTTTTCATTCGAAACCCTCATACTTCCAAAGAGATTGTCCAGTTTGTACACGAAGTGCATCCAGTTTTAGCCATAAACCTCTCTACTTTTTTGCACATGCTATGTGGGTGAAATGATGATACCATGAAAAGTTTCAACCTTTTCAGAGTTCATATGTAGTGTTTTTCAATTTCAGGGTCATTTAGCTTAAAACAAACCAGTAAATGCGTGAAAAATAGCAAATGATGTCAGAAAGGGTTGAAAGTTGAGGACGTGTCTTTGAATGGTGCATACTGAACGCAAAAAAGTTTGGAGACGTAATCAGTTTAAAAAAATGAAGTGCCGGCCTTTGTAACAGATGAGTTTTCGTCCGAAACCCTGATACTTCGAAAGAGATTGTGCAGTTTGTACAGGAAGTTCATCCAGTTTTTGTCGTAAACCTCTCTACTTTTTTGCACATGCTATGTGGGTGAAATGATGATACCATGAAAAGTTTCAACCTTTTCAGAGTTAATTTGTAGTGTTTTTCAATTTCAGGGTCATTTAGCTTAAAAGAAATCAGTAAATGCATGAAAAATAGCAAATGATGTCAGAAAAGGTTGAAAGTTGATGACGTGGCTTTGAATGGTGCATACTGAACGCAAAAAAAGTTTGGAGTTGTAATAAGTTTAAAAAAATGAAGTGCCGGCCTTTGTAACAGGTGAGTTTTCGTCCGAAACACTGATGCTTCGAAAGAGATTGTGCAGTTTGTACACGAAGTGCATCCAGTTTTTGCTGTAGACCTCTCTACTTTTTTGCACATGCTATGTGGGTGAAATGATGATACCATGAAAAGTTTCAACCTTTTCAGACTTCATTTGTAGTGCTTTTCAATTTCAGGGTCATTTAGCTCAAAACAAATCAGTAAATGCGTGAAAAATAACAAATGATGTCACAAAGGGTTGAAAGTTGATGACATGGCTTTCAATGGTGCATACGGAACGCAAAAAAGTGTGGAGTTCTAATAAGTTTAAAAAATGAAGTGCCGCCTTTGTAATAGATGAGTTTTCATCTGAAACCCTGATACTTCGAAAGAGATTGTCCAGTTTGTACACGAAGTGCATCCAGTTTTTGCCATAAACCTCTCTACTTTTTTGCACATGCTATGTGGGTGAAATGATGATACCATGAAAAGTTTCAACCTTTTCAGAGTTCATATGTAGTGTTTTTCAATTTCAGGGTCATTTAGCTTAAAACAAACCAGTAAATGCATGAAAAATAGCAAATGATGTCAGAAAGGGTTGAAAGTTGAGGACGTGTCTTTGAATGGTGCATACTGAACGCAAAAAAGTTTGGAGACGTAATCAGTTTAAAAAAATGAAGTGCCGGCCTTTGTAACAGATGAGTTTTCGTCCGAAACCCTGATACTTCGAAAGAGATTGTGCAGTTTGTACAGGAAGTTCATCCAGTTTTTGTCGTAAACCTCTCTACTTTTTTGCACATGCTATGTGGGTGAAATGATGATACCATGAAAAGTTTCAACCTTTTCAGAGTTAATTTGTAGTGTTTTTCAATTTCAGGGTCATTTAGCTTAAAAGAAATCAGTAAATGCATGAAAAATAGCAAATGATGTCAGAAAAGGTTGAAAGTTGATCACGTGGCTTTGAATGGTGCATACTGAACGCAAAAAAAGTTTGGAGTTGTAATAAGTTTAAAAAAATGAAGTGCCGGCCTTTGTAACAGGTGAGTTTTCGTCCGAAACACTGATGCTTCGAAAGAGATTGTGCAGTTTGTACACGAAGTGCATCCAGTTTTTGCTGTAGACCTCTCTACTTTTTTGCACATGCTATGTGGGTGAAATGATGATACCATGAAAAGTTTCAACCTTTTCAGAGTTCATTTGTAGTGCTTTTCAATTTCAGGGTCATTTAGCTCAAAACAAATCAGTAAATGCATGAAAAATAACAAATGATGTCACAAAGGGTTGAAAGTTGATGACATGGATTTCAATGGTGCATACGGAACGCAAAAAAGTGTGGAGTTCTAATAAGTTTAAAAAAATGAAGTGCCGCCTTTGTAATAGATGAGTTTTCATCTGAAACCCTGATACTTCGAAAGAGATTGTCCAGTTTGTACACGAAGTGCATCCAGTTTTTGCCATAAACCTGTCTACTTTTTTGCACATGCTATGTGGGTGAAATGATGATACCATGAAAAGTTTCAACCTTTTCAGAGTTCATATGTAGTGTTTTTCAATTTCAGGGTCATTTAGCTTAAAACAAACCAGTAAATGCATGAAAAATAGCAAATGATGTCAGAAAGGGTTGAAAGTTGATGACGTGTCTTTGAATGGTGCATACTGAACGCAAAAACGTTTGGAGACGTAATAAGTTTAAACAAATGAAGTGCCGGCCTTTGTAACAGATGAGTTTTCGTCCGAAACCCTGATACTTCGAAAGAGATTGTGCAGTTTGTACAGGAAGTTCATCCAGTTTTTGCCGTAAACCTCTCTACTTTTTTGCACATGCTATGTGGGTGAAATGATGATACCATGAAAAGTTTCAACCTTTTCAGAGTTCATTTGTAGTGTTTTTCAATTTCAGGGTCATTTAGCTTAAAACAAATCAGTAAATGCATGAAAAATAGCAAATGATGTCAGAAAGGGTGTAAAGTTGATGACGTGGCTTTGAATGGTGCATACTGAACGCAAAAAAAGTTTGGACTTGTAATAAGTTAAAAAAATGAAGTGCCGGCCTTTGTAACAGGTGAGTTTTCGTCCGAAACCCTGATGCTTCGAAAGAGATTGTGCAGTTTGTACACGAACTTCATCCAGTTTTTGCCGTAAACCTCTCTACTTTTTTGCACATGCTATGTGGGTGAAATGATGATACCATGAATAGTTTCAACCTTTTCAGAGTTCATTTGTAGTGCTTTTCAATTTCAGGGTCATTTAGCTCAAAACAACTCAGTAAATGCATGAAAAATAGCAAATGATGTCAGAAAGGGTTGAAAGTTGATGACGTGGCTTTGAATGGTGCATACTGAACGCAAAAAAGTCTGGAGTTGTAATAAATTAAAAAAATGAAGTGCCGGCCTTTGTAACAGATGAGTTTTCGTCCGAACCCTGATACTTCGAAAGAGATTGTTCAGTTTGTACACGAAGTGCATCCTGTTTTTGCCGTAACCCTCTCTACTTTTTTGCATATGCTATGTGGGTGAAATGATGATACCATGACAAGTTTCAACCTTTTCAGAGTTCATTTGTAGTGCTTTTCAATTTCAGGGTCATTTAGCTCAAAACAAATCAGTAAATGCATGAAAAATAACAAATGATGTCAGAAAGGGTTGAAAGTTGATGACGTGGCTTTGAATGGTGCATACTGACCGCAAAAAAGTCTAGAAAAATGAAGTGCCGGCCTTTGTAACAGATGAGTTTTCGTCCGAACCCTGATACTTCGAAAGAGATTGTCCAGTTTGTACACGAAGTGCATCCATATTTTGCCGTAACCCTCTCTACTTTTTTGCATATGCTATGTGGGTGAAATGATGATACCATGACAAGTTTCAACCTTTTCAGAGTTCATTTGTAGTGCTTTTCAATTTCAGGGTCATTTAGCTCAAAACAAATCAGTAAATGCATAAAAAATAACAAATGATGTCACAAAGGGTTGAAAGTTGATGACATGGCTTTAAATGGTGCATACGGAACGCAAAAAAGTCTGGAGTTGTAATAAGGTTAAAAAAATGAAGTGCCGGCCTTTGTAATAGATGAGTTTTCATCCGAAACCCTGATACTTCGAAAGAGATTGTCCAGTTTGTACACGAAGTGCATCCAGTTTTTGCCATAAACCTCTCTACTTTTTTGCACATGCTATGTGGGTGAAATGATGATACCATGAAAAGTTTCAACCTTTTCAGAGTTCATATGTAGTGTTTTTCAATTTCAGGGTCATTTAGCTTAAAACAAACCAGTAAATGCATGAAAAATAGCAAATGATGTCAGAAAGGGTTGAAAGTTGAGGACGTGTCTTTGAATGGTGCATACTGAACGCAAAAAAGTTTGGACACGTAATCAGTTTAAAAAAATGAAGTGCCGGCCTTTGTAACAGATGAGTTTTCGTCCGAAACCCTGATACTTCGAAAGAGATTGTGCAGTTTGTACAGGAAGTTCATCCAGTTTTTGCCGTAAACCTCTCTACTTTTTTGCACATGCTATGTGGGTGAAATGATGATACCATGAAAAGTTTCAACCTTTTCAGAGTTCATTTGTAGTGTTTTTCAATTTCAGGGTCATTTAGCTTAAAAGAAATCAGTAAATGCATGAAAAATAGCAAATGATGTCAGAAAGGGTTGAAAGTTGATGACGTGGCTTTGAATGGTGCATACTGAACGCAAAAAAAGTTTGGACTTGTAATAAGTTTAAAAAAATGAAGTGCCGGCCTTTGTAACAGGTGAGTTTTCGTCCGAAACCCTGATGCTTCGAAAGAGATTGTGCAGGTTGTACACGAACTTCATCCAGTTTTTGCCGTAAACCTGTCTACTTTTTTGCGCATGCTATGTGGGTGAAATGATGATACCATGAATAGTTTCAACCTTTTCAGAGTTCATTTGTAGTGCTTTTCAATTTCAGGGTCATTTAGCTCAAAACAAATCAGTAAATGCATGAAAAATAGCAAATGATGTCAGAAAGGGTTGAAAGTTGATGACGTGGCTTTGAATGGTGCATACTGAACGCAAAAAAGTCTGGAGTTGTAAGAAATTTAAAAAAATGAAGTGCCGGCCTTTGTAACAGATGAGTTTTCGTCTGAACCCTGATACTTCGAAAGAGATTGTTCAGTTTGTACACGAAGTGCATCTAGTTTTTGCCGTAACCCTCTCTACTTTTTTGCATATGCTATGTGGGTGAAATGATGATACCATGACAAGTTTCAACCTTTTCAGAGTTCATTTGTAGTGCTTTTCAATTTCAGAGTCATTTAGCTCAAAACAAATCAGTAAATGCATGAAAAATAGCAAATGGTCTCAGAAAGGGTTGAAAGTTGATGACATGGCTTTCAATGGTGCATACTGACCGCAAAAAAGTCTGGAAAAATGAAGTGTCGGCCTTTGTAACAGATGAGTTTTCGTCCGAACCCTGATACTTCGAAAGAGATTGTGCAGTTTGTACAGGAAGTCCATCCAGTTTTTGCCGTAAACCTCTCTACTTTTTTGCACATGCTATGTGGGTGAAATGATGATACCATGAAAAGTTTCAACCTTTTTAGAGTTCATTTGTAGTGTTTTTCAATTTCAGGGTCATTTAGCTTAAAAGAAATCAGTAAATGCATGAAAAATAGCAAATGATGTCAGAAAGGGTTGAAAGTTGATGACGTGGCTTTGAATGGTGCATACTGAACGCAAAAAAAGTTTGGAGTTGTAATAAGTTTAAAAAAATGAAGTGCCGGCCTTTGTAACAGGTGAGTTTTCGTTCGAAACCCTGATGCTTCGAAAGAGATTGTGCAGTTTGTACACGAACTTCATCCAGTTTTTGCCGTAAACCTCTCTACTTTTTTGCGCATGCTATGTGGGTGAAATGATGATACCATCAATAGTTTCAACCTTTTCAGAGTTCATTTGTAGTGCTTTTCAATTTCAGGGTCATTTAGCTCAAAACAAATCAGTAAATGCATGAAAAATAGCAAATGATGTCAGAAAGGGTTGAAAGTTGATGTCGTGGCTTTGAATGGTGCATACTGAACGCAAAAAAGTCTGGAGTTTTAATAAATTTAAAAAAATGAAGTGCCGGCCTTTGTAACAGATGAGTTTTCGTCCGAACCCTGATACTTCGAAAGAGATTGTTCAGTTTGTACACGAAGTGCATCTAGTTTTTGCCGTAACCCTCTCTACTTTTTTGCATATGCTATGTGGGTGAAATGATGATACCATGACAAGTTTCAACCTTTTCAGAGTTCATTTGTAGTGCTTTTCAATTTCAGGGTCATTTAGCTCAAAACAAATCAGTAAATGCATGAAAAATAGCAAATGGTGTCAGAAAGGGTTGAAAGTTGACGACATGGCTTTCAATGGTGCATACTGACCGCAAAAAAGTCTGGAAAAATGAAGTGTCGGCCTTTGTAACAGATGAGTTTTCGTCCGAACACTAATACTTCGAAAGAGATTGTCCAGTTTGTACACGAAGTGCGTCCAGTTTTTGTCGTAACCCTCTCTACTTTTTTGCATATGCTATGTGGGTGAAATGATGATACCATGACAAGTTTCAACATTTTCAGAGTTCATTTGTAGTGCTTTTCAATTTCGGGGTCATTTAGCTCAAAACAAATCAGTAAATGCATGAAACATAACAAATGATGTCACAAAGGGTTGAAAGTTGATGACATGGCTTTCAATGGTGCATACGGAACGCAAAAAAGTCTGGAGTTGTAATAAGTTAAAAAAATGAAGTGTCGACCTTTGTAATAGATGAGTTTTCATCCGAAACCCTGATACTTCGAAAGAGATTGTCCAGTTTGTACACGAGGTGCATCCAGTTTTTGCCGCAAACCTCTCTACTTTTTTGCACATGCTATGTGGGTGAAATGATGATACCATGAAAAGTTTCAACCTTTTCAGAGTTCATTTGTAGTGTTTTTCAATTTCAGGGTCATTTAGCTTAAAACAAATCAGTAAATGCATGAAAAATAGCAAATGATGTCAGAAAGGGTTGAAAGTTGATGACGTGGCTTTGAATGGTGCATACTGAACGCAAAAAAAGTTTGGACTTGTAATAAGTTTAAAAAAATGAAGTGCCGGCCTTTGTAACAGGTGAGTTTTCGTCCGAAACCCTGATGCTTCGAAAGAGATTGTGCAGTTTGTACACGAACTTCATCCAGTTTTTGCCGTAAATCTCTCTACTTTTTTGCGCATGCTATGTGGGTGAAATGATGATACCATGAATAGTTTCAACCTTTTCAGAGTTCATTTGTAGTGCTTTTCAATTTCAGGGTCATTTAGCTCAAAACAAATCAGTAAATGCATGAAAAATAGCAAATGATGTCAGAAAGGGTTGAAAGTTGATGACGTGGCTTTGAATGGTGCATACTGAACGCAAAAAAGTCTGGAGTTGTAATAAATTTAAAAAAATGAAGTGCCGGCCTTTGTAACAGATGAGTTTTCGTCTGAACCCTGATACTTCGAAAGAGATTGTTCAGTTTGTACACGAAGTGCATCTAGTTTTTGCCGTAACCCTCTCTACTTTTTTGCATATGCTATGTGGGTGAAATGATGATACCATGACAAGTTTCAACCTTTTCAGAGTTCATTTGTAGTGCTTTTCAATTTCAGGGTCATTTAGCTCAAAACAAATCAGTAAATGCATGAAAAATAGCAAATGGTCTCAGAAAGGGTTGAAAGTTGATGACATGGCTTTCAATGGTGCATACTGACCGCAAAAAAGTCTGGAAAAATGAAGTGTCGGCCTTTGTAACAGATGAGTTTTCGTCCGAACCCTGATACTTCGAAAGAGATTGTGCAGTTTGTACAGGAAGTTCATCCAGTTTTTGCCGTAAACCTCTCTACTTTTTTGCACATGCTATGTGGGTGAAATGATGATACCATGAAAAGTTTCAACCTTTTCAGAGTTCATTTGTAGTGTTTTTCAATTTCAGGGTCATTTAGCTTAAAAGAAATCAGTAAATGCATGAAAAATAGCAAATGATGTCAGAAAGGGTTGAAAGTTGATGACGTGGCTTTGAATGGTGCATACTGAACGCAAAAAAAGTTTGGAGTTGTAATAAGTTTAAAAAAATGAAGTGCCGGCCTTTGTAACAGGTGAGTTTTCGTCCGAAACCCTGATGCTTCGAAAGAGATTGTGCAGTTTGTACACGAACTTCATCCAGTTTTTGCCGTAAACCTCTCTACTTTTTTGCGCATGCTATGTGGGTGAAATGATGATACCATGAATAGTTTCAACCTTTTCAGAGTTCATTTGTAGTGCTTTTCAATTTCAGGGTCATTTAGCTCAAAACAAATCAGTAAATGCATGAAAAATAGCAAATGATGTCAGAAAGGGTTGAAAGTTGATGACGTGGCTTTGAATGGTGCATACGGAACGCAAAAAAGTCTGGAGTTTTAATAAATTTAAAAAAATGAAGTGCCGGCCTTTGTAACAGATGAGTTTTCGTCCGAACCCTGATACTTCGAAAGAGATTGTTCAGTTTGTACACGAAGTGCATCTAGTTTTTGCCGTAACCCTCTCTACTTTTTTGCATATGCTATGTGGGTGAAATGATGATACCATGACAAGTTTCAACCTTTTCAGAGTTCATTTGTAGTGCTTTTCAATTTCAGGGTCATTTAGCTCAAAACAAATCAGTAAATGCATGAAAAATAGCAAATGGTGTCAGAAAGGGTTGAAAGTTGATGACATGGCTTTCAATGGTGCATACTGACCGCAAAAAAGTCTGGAAAAATGAAGTGTCGGCCTTTGTAACAGATGAGTTTTCGTCCGAACACTAATACTTCGAAAGAGATTGTCCAGTTTGTACACGAAGTGCGTCCAGTTTTTGTCGTAACCCTCTCTACTTTTTTGCATATGCTATGTGGGTGAAATGATGATACCATGACAAGTTTCTACTATTTCAGAGTTCATTTGTAGTGCTTTTCAATTTCGGGGTCATTTAGCTCAAAACAAATCAGTAAATGCATGAAACATAACAAATGATGTCACAAAGGGTTGAAAGTTGATGACATGGCTTTCAATGGTGCATACGGAACGCAAAAAAGTCTGGAGTTGTAATAAGTTAAAAAAATGAAGTGTCGACCTTTGTAATAGATGAGTTTTCATCCGAAACCCTGATACTTCGAAAGAGATTGTCCAGTTTGTACACGAGGTGCATCCAGTTTTTGCCGCAAACCTCTCTACTTTTTTGCACATGCTATGTGGGTGAAATGATGATACCATGAAAAGTTTCAACCTTTTCAGAGTTCATTTGTAGTGTTTTTCAATTTCAGGGTCATTTAGCTTAAAACAAATCAGTAAATGCATGAAAAATAGCAAATGATGTCAGAAAGGGTTGAAAGTTGATGACGTGGCTTTGAATGGTGCATACTGAATGCAAAAAAAGTTTGGAGTTGTAATAAGTTTAAAAAAATGAAGTGCGGGCCTTTGTAACAGATGAGTTTTCATTCGAAACCCTGATACTTCGAAAGAGATTGTGCAGTTTGTACACGAAGTTCATCCAGTTTTTGCCGTAAACCTCTCTACTTTTTTGCGCATGCTATGTGGGTGAAATGATGATACCATGACAAGTTTCAACCTTTTCAGAGTTCATTTGTAGTGCTTTTAAATTTCAGGGTCATTTAGCTCAAAACAAATTAGTAAATGCACGAAAAATAGCAAATAATGTCAGAAAGGGTTGAAAGTTGATGACGTGGCTTTGAATGGTGCATACTGAACGCAAAAAAGTCTGGAGTTGTAATAAGTTTAAAAAAATGAAGTGTCGGCCTTTGTAACAGATGAGTTTTCGTCCGAACCCTGATACTTCGAAAGAGATTGTCTAGTTTGTACACGAAGTGCGTCCAGTTTTTGTCGTAACCCTCTCTACTTTTTTGCATATGCTATGTGGGTGAAATGATGATACCATGACAAGTTTCAACCTTTTCAGAGTTCATTTGTAGTGCTTTTCAATTTCAGGGTCATTTAGCTCAAAACAAATCAGTAGATGCATGAAAAATAACAAATGATGTCACAAAGGGTTGAAAGTTGATGACATGGCTTTCAATGGTGCATACGGAATGCAAAAAAGTCTGGAGTTGTAATAAGTTAAAAAAATGAATTGTCGACCTTTGTAATAGATGAGTTTTCATCTGAAACCCTGATCTTCGAAAGAGATTGTCCAGTTTGTACACGAAGTGCATCCAGTTTTTGCCGTAAACCTCTCTACTTTTTTGCACATGCTATGTGGGTGAAATGATGATACCATGAAAAGTTTCAACCTTTTCAGAGTTCATTTGTAGTGTTTTTCAATTTCAGGGTCATTTAGCTTAAAACAAATCAGTAAATGCATGAAAAATAGCAAATGATGACAGAAAGGGTTGAAAGTTGATGACGTGGCTTTGAATGGTGCATACTAAACGCAAAAAAAGTTTGGAGATGTAATAAGTTTAAAAAAATGAAGTGCCGGCCTTTGTAACAGATGAGTTTTCGTCCGAAACCCTGATACTTCGAAAGAGATTGTGCAGTTCGTACACGAAGTTCATCCAGTTTTTGCCGTAGACCTCTCTACTTTTTTGCACATGCTATGTGGGTGAAATGATGATACCATGAAAAGTTTCAACCTTTTCAGAGTTCATTTGTAGTGTTTTTCAAATTCAGGGTCATTTAGCTTAAAAGAAAATAGTAAATGCTTGAAAAATAGCAAATGATGTCAGAAAGGGTTGAAAGTTGATGACGTGGCTTTGAATGGTGCATACTGAACGCAAAAAAGTTTGGAGTTGTAATAAGTTTGAAAAAAATGAAGTGCCGGCCTTTGTAACAGATGAGTTTTCATCCGAAACCCTGATACTTTGAAAGAGATTGTGCAGTTTGTACACGAAGTTCATCCAGTTTTTGCCGTAAATCTCTCTACTTTTTTGCGCATGCTATGTGGGTGAAATGATGATACCATGACAAGTTTCAACCTTTTCAGAGTTCATTTGTAGTGCTTTTCAATTTCAGGGTCATTTAGCTCAAAACAAATCAGTAAATGCATGAAAAATAGCAAATGATGTCAGAAAGGGTTGAAAGTTGATGAGGTGGCTTTGAATGGTGCATACTGAACGCAAAAAAGTCTGGAGTTGTAATAAATTCAAAAAAATGAAGTGCCGGCCTTTGTAACAGATGAGTTTTCGTCCGAACCCTGATACTTCAAAAGAGATTGTTCAGTTTCTACACGAAGTGCATCCAGTTTTTGCCGTAACCCTCTCTACTTTTTTGCATATGCTATGTGGGTGAAATGACGATACCATGACAAGTTTCAACCTTTTCAGAGTTCATTTGTAGTGCTTTTCAATTTCAGGGTCATTTAGCTCAAAACAAACCAGTAAATGCATGAAAAATAGAAAATGATGTCAGAAAGGGTTGAAAGTTGATGACGTGGCTTTGAATGGTGCATACTGAACACAAAAAAAGTATGGAGATGTAATAAGTTTAAAAAAATGTAGTGTCGGCCTTTGTAACAGATGCGTTTTCGTCCAAAACCCTGATACTTCGAAAGAGATTGTGCAGTTTGTACACGAAGTGCATCCAGTTTTTGCTGTAGACCTCTCTAATTATTTGCACATGCTATGTGGGTGAAATGATGATACCATGAAAAGTTTCAACCTTTTCAGAGTTCATTTGTAGTGTTTTTCAATTTCAAGGTCATTTAGCTTAAAACAAATCAGTAAATGCATGAAAAATAGCAAATGATGTCAGAAAGGGTTGAAAGTTGATGATGTGGCTTTGAATGGTGCATGCTGAACGCAAAAAAGTTTGGAGTTGTAATAAATTTAAAAAAATGAAGTGCCGGCCTTTGTAACAGATGAGTTTTCGTCCGAAACCCTGATACTTCGAAAGAGATTGTGCAGTTTGTACACGAAGTGCATCCAGTTTTTGCCGTAAACCTCTCTACTTTTTTGCGCATGCTATGTGCGTGAAATGATGATACCATGACAAGTTTCAACCTTTTCAGAGTTCATTTGTAGTGCTTTTCAATTTCAGGGTCATTTAGCTCAAAACAAATCAGTAAATGCATGAAAAATAGCAAATGATGTCACAAAGGGTTGAAAGTTGATGACGTGGCTTTGAATGGTGCATACTGAACGCAAAAACGTTTGGAGACGTAATAAGTTTGAAAAAATGAAGTGCCGGCCTTTGTAACAGATGAGTTTTCGTCTGAACCCTGATACTTCGAAAGAGATTGTTCAGTTTGTACACGAAGTGAATCCAGTTTTTGCCGTAACCCTCTCTACTTTTTTGCATATGCTATGTGGGTGAAATGATGATACCATGACAAGTTTCAACCTTTTCAGAGTTCATTTGTAGTGCTTTTCAATTTCAGGGTCATTTAGCTCAAAAGAAATCAGTAAATGCATGAAAAATAGCAAATGATGTCAGAAATGGTTGAAAGTTGATGACGTGGCTTTGAATCGTGCATACTGACCGCAAAAAAGTCTGGAAAAATGAAGTGCCGGCCTTTGTAACAGATGAGTTTT
The DNA here is from genome assembly GCF_002575655.3 of Aegilops tauschii subsp. strangulata. Classification (NCBI taxonomy): domain Eukaryota; kingdom Viridiplantae; phylum Streptophyta; class Magnoliopsida; order Poales; family Poaceae; genus Aegilops; species Aegilops tauschii. The sequence goes on from NC_053041.3 coordinate 77,431,348, forward strand.
CGTCCGAACCCTGATACTTCGAAAGAGATTGTCCAGTTTGTACACGAAGTGCGTCCAGTTTTTGCCGTAACCCTCTCTACTTTTTTGCATATGCTATGTGGGTGAAATGATGATACCATGACAAGTTTCAACCTTTTTAGAGTTCATTTGTAGTGCTTTTCAATTTGAGGGTCATTTAGCTCAAAACAAATCAGTAAATGCATGAAAAATAACAAATGATGTCACAAAGGGATGAAAGTTGATGACATGGCTTTCAATGGTGCATACGGAACGCAAAAAAGTCTGGAGTTATAATAATTTTAAAAAATGAAGTGCCGGCCTTTGTAGTAGATGAGTTTTCATCCGAAACCCTGATACTTCGAAAGAGATTGTCCAGTTTGTACACGAAGTGCATCCATTTTTTGCCATAAACCTCTCTACTTTTTTGCACATGCTATGTGGGTCAAATGATGATACCATGAAAAGTTTCAACCATTTCAGAGTTCATATGTAGTGTTTTTAAATTTCAGGGTCATTTAGCTTAAAACAAACCAGTAAATGCATGAAAAATAGCAAATGATGTCAGAAAGGGTCGAAAGTTGATGACGTGTCTTTGAATGGTGCATACTGAACGCAAAAAAGTTTGTAGACGTAATAAGTTTAAAAAAATGAAGTGCCGGCCTTTGTAACAGATGAGTTTTCGTCCGAAACCCTGATACTTCGAAAGAGATTGTGCAGTTTGTACAGGAAGTTCATCCAGTTTTTGCCGTAAACCTCTCTACTGTTTGGCACATGCTATGTGGGTGAAATGATGATACCATGAAAAGTTTCAACCTTTTCAGAGTTCATTTGTACTGTTTTTCAATTTTAGGGTCATTTAGCTCAAAACAAATTAGTAAATGCATGAAAAATAGCAAATAATGTCAGAAAGGGTTGAAAGTTGATGACGTGGCTTTGAATGGTGCATACTGAACGCAAAAAAGTCTGGAGTTGTAATAAGTTTAAAAAAATGAAGTGTCGCCTTTGTAACAGATGAGTTTTCGTCCGAACCCTGATACTTCGAAAGAGATTGTCCAGTTTGTACACGAAGTGCGTCCAGTTTTTGTCGTAACCCTCTCTACATTTTTGCATATGCTATGTGGGTGAAATGATGATACGATGACAAGGTTCAACCTTTTCAGAGTTCATTTGTAGTGCTTTTCAATTTCAGGGTCATTTAGCTCAAAACAAATCAGTAGATGCATGAAAAATAACAAATGATGTCACAAAGGGTTGAAAGTTGATGACATGGCTTTCAATGGTGCATACGGAATGCAAAAAAGTCTGGAGTTGTAATAAGTTAAAAAAAATGAATTGTCGACCTTTGTAATAGATGAGTTTTCATCTGAAACCCTGATATTTCGAAAGAGATTGTCCAGTTTGTACACGAAGTGCATCCAGTTTTTGCCGTAAACCTCTCTACTTTTTTGCACATGCTATGTGGGTGAAATGATGATACCATGAAAAGTTTCAACCTTTTCAGAGTTCATTTGTAGTGTTTTTCAATTTCAGGGTCATTTAGCTTAAAACAAATCAGTAAATGCATGAAAAATAGCAAATGATGTCAGAAAGGGTTGAAAGTTGATGACGTGGCTTTGAATGGTGCATACTAAACGCAAAAAAAGTTTGGAGATGTAATAAGTTTAAAAAAATGAAGTGCCGGCCTTTGTAACAGATGAGTTTTCGTCCGAAACCCTGATACTTCGAAAGAGATTCTGCAGTTTGTACACGAAGTTCATCTAGTTTTTGCCGTAGACCTCTCTACTTTTTTGCACATGCTATGTGGGTGAAATGATGATACCATGAAAAGTTTCAACCTTTTCAGAGTTCATTTGTAGTGTTTTTCAAATTCAGGGTCATTTAGCTTAAAAGAAAATAGTAAATGCTTGAAAAATAGCAAATGATGTCAGAAAGGGTTGAAAGTTGATGATGTGGCTTTGAATGGTGCATGTTGAACGCAAAAAAAGTTTGGAGTTGTAATAAGTTTAAAAAAATGAAGTGCCGGCCTTTGTAACAGATGAGTTTTCGTCTGAAACCCTGATACTTCGAAAGAGATTGTGCAGTTTGTACACGAAGTGCATCCAGTTTTTGCCGTAAACCTCTCTACTTTTTTGCGCATGCTATGTGCATGAAATGATGATACCATGACAAGTTTCAACCTTTTCAGAGTTCATTTGTAGTGCTTTTCAATTTCAGGGTCATTTAGCTCAAAACAAATCAGTAAATGCATGAAAAATAGCAAATGATGTCAGAAAGGGTTGAAAGTTGATGACGTGGCTTTGAATGGTGCATACTGAACGCAAAAAAGTCTGGAGTTGTAATAAATTTAAAAAAATGAAGTGCCGGCCATTGTAACAGATGAGTTTTCGTCTGAACCCTGATACTTCGAAAGAGATTGTTCAGTTTGTACACGAAGTGCATCCAGTTTTTGCCGTAACCCTCTCTACTTTTTTGCATATGCTATGTGGGTGAAATGATGATACCATGACAAGTTTCAACCTTTTCAGAGTTCATTTGTAGTGCTTTTCAATTTCAGGGTCATTTAGCTCAAAACAAATCAGTAAATGCATGAAAATAGCAAATGATGTCAGAAAGGGTTGAAAGTTGATGACGCGGCTTTGAATGGTGCATACTGACCGCAAAAAAGTCTGGAAAAATGAAGTGCCGGCCTTTGTAACAGATGAGTTTTCGTCCGAACCCTGATACTTCGAAAGAGATTGTCCAGTTTGTACACGAAGTGCGTCCAGTTTTTGCCGTAACCCTCTCTACATTTTTGCATATGCTATGTGGGTGAAATGATGATACCATGACAAGTTTCAACCTTTTTAGAGTTCATTTGTAGTGCTTTTCAATTTGAGGGTCATTTACCTCAAAACAAATCAGTAAATGCATGAAAAATAACAAATGATGTCACAAAGGGTTGAAAGTTGATGACATGGCTTTCAATGGTGCATACGGAACGCAAAAAAGTCTGGAGTTATAATAATTTTAAAAAATGAAGTGCCGGCCTTTGTAATAGATGAGTTTTCATCCGAAACCCTGATACTTCGAAAGAGATTGTCCAGTTTGTACACGAAGTGCATCCATTTTTTGCCATAAACCTCTCTACTTTTTTGCACATGCTATGTGGGTCAAATGATGATACCATGAAAAGTTTCAACCTTTTCAGAGTTCATATGTAGTGTTTTTAAATTTCAGGGTCATTTAGCTTAAAACAAACCAGTAAATGCATGAAAAATAGCAAATGATGTCAGAAAGGGTTGAAAGTTGATGACGTGTCTTTGAATGGTGCATACTGAATGCAAAAAAGTTTGGAGACGTAATAAGTTTAAAAAAATGAAGTGCCGGCCTTTGTAACAGATGAGTTTTCGTCTGAAACCCTGATACTTCGAAAGAGATTGTGCAGTTTGTACAGGAAGTTCATCCAGTTTTTGCCGTAAACCTCTCTACTGTTTTGCACATGCTATGTGGGTGAAATGATGATACCATGAAAAGTTTCAACCTTTTCAGAGTTCATTTGTAGTGTTTTTCAATTTTAGGGTCATTTAGCTTAAATCAAATCAGTAAATGCATGAAAAATAGCAAATGATGTCAGAAAGGGTTGAAAGTTGATGACGTGGCTTTGAATGGTGCATACTGAACGCAAAAAAAGTTTGGAGTTGTAATAAGTTTAAAAAAATGAAGTGCCGGCCTTTGTAACAGGGGAGTTTTCGTCCGAAACCCTGATGCTTCGAAAGAGATTGTGCAGTTTGTACACGAACTTCATCCAGTTTTTGCCGTAAACCTCTCTACTTTTTTGCGCATGCTATGTGGGTGAAATGATGATACCATGAATAGTTTCAACCTTTTCAGAGTTCATTTGTAGTGCTTTTCAATTTCATGGTCATTTAGCTCAAAACAAATCAGTAAATGCATGAAAAATAGCAAATGATGTCAGAAAGGGTTGAAAGTTGATCACGTGGCTTTGAATGGTGCATACTGAACGCAAAAAAGTCTGGAGTTGTAATAAATTTAAAAAAATGAAGTGCCGGCCTTTATAACAGATGAGTTTTCGTCCAAACCCTTGATACTTCGAAAGAGATTGTTCAGTTTCTACACGAAGTGCATCCAGTTTTTGCCGTAACCCTCTCTACTTTTTTGCATATGCTATGTGGGTGAAATGATGATACCATGACAAGTTTCAACCTTTTCAGAGTTCATTTGTAGTGCTTTTCAATTTCAGGGTCATTTAGCTCAAAACAAATCAGTAAATGCATGAAAAATAGCAAATGATGTCAGAAAGGGTTGAAATTTGATGACGTGGCTTTGAATGGTGCATACTGAACACAAAAAAAGTATGGAGATGTAATAAGTTTAAAAAAATGAAGTGCCGGCCTTTGTAACAGATGCGTTTTCGTCCAAAACCCTGATACTTCGAAAGAGATTGTGCAGTTTGTACACGAAGTGCATCCAGTTTTTGCTGTAGACCTCTCTACTTTCTTGCACATGCTATGTGGGTGAAATGATGATACCATGAAAAGTTTCAACCTTTTCAGAGTTCATTTGTAGTGTTTTTCAATTTCAGGGTCATTTAGCTTAAAACAAATCAGTAAATGCATGAAAAATAGCAAATGATGTCAGAAAGCGTTGAAAGTTGATGATGTGGCTTTGAATGGTGCATGCTGAACGCAAAAAATTTTTGGAGTTGTAATAAGTTTAAAAAAATGAAGTGCCGGCCTTTGTAACAGATGAGTTTTCGTTTGAAACCCTGATACTTCGAAAGAGATTGTGCAGTTTGTACACGAAGTGCATCCAGTTTTTGCCGTAAACCTCTCTACTTTTTTGCGCATGCTATGTGCGTGAAATGATGATACCATGAGAAGTTTCAACCTTTTCAGAGTTCATTTGTAGTGCTTTTCAATTTCAGGGTCATTTATCTCAAAACAAATCAGTAAATGCATGAAAAATATCAAATGATGTCAGAAAGGGTTGAAAGTTGATGACGTGGCTTTGAATGGTGCATACTTAACGCAAAAAAGTCTGGAGTTGTAATAAATTTAAAAAAATGAAGTGCCAGCCTTTGTAACAGATGAGTTTTCGTCTGAACCCTGATACTTCGAAAGAGATTGTTCAGTTTGTACACGAAGTGCATCCAGTTTTTGCCGTAACCCTCTCTACTTTTTTGCATATGCTATGTGGGTGAAATGATGATACCATGACAAGTTTCAACCTTTTCAGAGTTCATTTGTAGTGCTTTTCAATTTCAGGGTCATTTAGCTCAAAACAAATCAGTAAATGCATGAAAAATAGCAAATGATGTCAGAAAGGGTTCAAAGTTGATGACGTGGCTTTGAATGGTGCATACTGACCGCAAAAAAGTCTGGAAAAATGAAGTGCCGGCCTTTGTAACAGATGAGTTTTCGTCCGAACCCTGATACTTCGAAAGAGATTGTCCAGTTTGTACACGAAGTGCGTCCAGTTTTTGCCGTAACCCTCTCTACTTTTTTGCATATGCTATGTGGGTGAAATGATGATACCATGACAAGTTTCAACCTTTTCAGAGTTCATTTGTAGTGCTTTTCAATTTCAGGGTCATTTAGCTCAAAACAAATCAGTAAATGCATGAAAAATAACAAATGATGTCACAAAGGGTTGAAAGTTGATGACATGGCTTTCAATGGTGCATACGGAACGCAAAAAAGTCTGGAGTTGTAATAAGTTTAAAAAATGAAGTGCCGGCCTTTGTAATAGATGAGTTTTCATCCGAAACCCTGATACTTCGAAAGAGATTGTCCAGTTTGTACACGAAGTGCATCCATTTTTTGCCATAAACCTCTCTACTTTTTTGCACATGCTATGTGGGTGAAATGATGATACCATGAAAAGTTTCAACCTTTTCAGAATTCATATGTAGTGTTTTTAAATTTCAGGGTCATTTAGCTTAAAACAAACCAGTAAATGCATGAAAAATAGCAAATGATGTCAGAAAGGGTTGAAAGTTGATGACGTGGCTTTGAATGGTGCATACTGAACGCAAAAAAAGTTTGGAGTTGTAATAAGTTTAAAAAAATGAAGTGCCGGCCTTTGTAACAGGTGAGTTTTCGTCCGAAACCCTGATGCTTCATCCAGTTTTTGCCGTAAACCTCTCTACTTTTTTGCGCATGGTATGTGGGTGAAATGATGATACCATGAATAGTTTCAACCTTTTCAGAGTTCATTTGTAGTGCTTTTCAATTTCATGGTCATTTAGCTCAAAACAAATCAGTAAATGCATGAAAAATAGCAAATGATGTCAGAAAGGGTTGAAAGTTGATGACGTGGCTTTGAATGGTGCATACTGAACGCAAAAAAGTCTAGAGTTGTAATAAATTTAAAAAAATGAAGTGCCGGCCTTTGTAACAGATGAGTTTTCGTCCGAACCGTGATACTTCGAACGAGATTGTTCAGTTTGTACACGAAGTGCATCAAGTTTTTGCCGTAACCATCTCTACATTTTTGCATGTGCTATGTGGGTGAAATGATGATACCATGACAAGTTTCAACCTTCTCAGAGTTCATTTGTAGTGCTTTTCAATTTCAGGGTCATTTAGCTCAAAACAAATAAGTAAATGCATGAAAAATAGCAAATGATGTCAGAAAGGGTTGAAAGTTGATGACGTGGCTTTGAATGGTGCATACTGACCGCAAAAAAGTCTAGAAAAATGAAGTGCCGGCCTTTGTAACAGATGAGTTTTCGTCCGAACCCTGATACTTCGAAAGAGATTGTCCAGTTTGTACACGAAGTGCATCCAGTTTTTGCCGTGACCCTCTCTACTTTTTTGCATATGCTATGTGGGTGAAATGATGATACCATGACAAGTTTCAACCTTTTCAGAGTTCATTTGTAGTGCTTTTCAATTTCAGGGTCATTTAGCTCAAAACAAATTAGTAAATGCATGAAAAATAACAAATGATGTCACAAAGGGTTGAAAGTTGATGACATGGCTTTCAATGGTGCATACGGAACGCAAAAAAGTCTAGAGTTGTAATAAGTTAAAAAAAAATGAAGTGCCGGCCTTTGTAGTAGATGAGTTTTCATCCGAAACCCTGATACTTCGAAAGAGATTGTCCAGTTTGTACACGAAGTGCATCAAGTTTTTGCCGTAATCCTCTCTACTTTTTTGCACATGCTATGTGGGTGAAATGATGATACCATGAAAAGTTTCAACCTTTTCAGAGTTCATTTGTAGTGTTTTTCAATTTCAGGGTCATTTAGCTTAAAACAAACCATTAAATGCATGAAAAATAGCAAATGATGTCAGAAAGGGTTGAAAGTTGATGACATGTCTTTGAATGGTGCATACTGAACGCAAAAAAAGTTTGGAGATGTAATAAGTTAAAAAAAATGAAGTGTCGGCCTTTGTAACAGATGAGTTTTCATCCGAAACCCTGATACTTCGAAAGACATTGTGCAGTTTGTACACGAAGTTCATCCAGTTTTTGCCGTAAACGTCTCTACTTTTTTGCACAAGCTATGTGGGTGAAATGATCATACCATGAAAAGTTTCAACCTTTTCAGAGTTCATTTGTAGTGTTTTTCAATTTCAGGGTCATTTAGCTTAAAACAAATCAGTAATTGCATGAAAAATAGCACATGATGTAAGAAAGGGTTGAAAGTTGATGACGTGGATTTGAATGGTGCATACTGAACGCAAAAAAGTTTGGAGTTGTAATAAGTTTAAAAAAATGAACTGACGGCCTTTGTAACAGATGAGTTTTCGTCCGAAACCCTGATACTTCGAAAGAGATTGTGCAGTTTGTACGCGAACTTTATCCATTTTTTGCCGTAAACCTCTCTACTTTTTTGCGCTTGCTATGTGGGGGAAATGATGATACCATGAATAGTTTCAACCTTTTCAGAGTTCATTTGTAGTGTTTTTCAATTTCAGGGTCATTTAGCTTAAAACAAATCAGTAAATGCATGAAAAAAAGCAAATGATGTCAGAAAGGGTTGAAAGTTGATGACGTGGCTTTGAATGGTGCATACTGAACGCAAAAAAGTCTGGAGTTGTAATAAATTTAAAAAATGAAGTGCCGGCCTTTGTAACAGATGAGTTTTCGTCCGAACCCTGATACTTCGAAAGAGATTGTTCAGTTTGTACACAAAGTGCATCCAGTTTTTGCCGCAACCCTCTCTACTTTTTTGCATATGCTATGTGGGTGAAATGATGATACCATGACAAGTTTCAACCTTTTCAGAGGTCATTTGTGGTGTTTTTCAATTTCAGGGTCATTTAGCTTAAAACAAATAAGTAAATGCATGAAAAATAGCAAATGATGTCAGAAAGGGTTGAAAGTTGATGACGTGGCTTTGAATGGTTCATATTGAACGCAAAAAAAGTTTGGAGTTGTAATAAGTTTAAAAAATGAAGTGACGGCCTTTGTAACAGATGAGTTTTCGTCCGAAACCCTGATACTTCGAAAGAGATTGTGCAGTTTGTACACGAAGTTCATCCCGTTTTTGCCGTAAACCTCTCTACTTTTTTGCACATGCTATGTGGGTGAAATGATGATACCATGACAAGTTTCAACATTTTCAGAGTTCATTTGTAGTGTTTTTCAATTTCAGGGTCATTTAGCTTAACACAAATCAGTAAATGCATGAAAAATAGCAAATGATGTCAGAAAGGGTTGAAAGTTGATGACGTGGCTTTGAATGGTGCATACTGAACGCAAAAAAGTTTGGAGTTGTAATAAGTTTAAAAAAATAAAGTGCCGGCCTTCGTAACAGATGAGTTTTCGTCCGAAACCCTGATACTTCGAAAGAGATTGTGCAGTTTGTACGCGAACTTCATCCAGTTTTTGCCGTAAACCTCTCTACTTATTTGCGCTTGCTATGTGGGGGAAATGACGATACCATGAATAGTTTCAACCTTTTCAGAGTTCATTTGTAGTGCTTTTCAATTTCAGGGTCATTTAGCTCAGAACAAATCAGTAAATGCATGAAAAATAGCAAATGATGTTAGAAAGGGTTGAAAGTTGATGACGTGGCTTTGAATGGTGCATACTGAACGCAAAAAATGTCTAGAAAAATGAAGTGCCGGCCTTTGTAACAGATGAGTTTTCGTCTGAACCCTGATACTTCGAAAGAGATTGTCCAGTTTGTACACGAAGTGCGTCCAGTTTTTGTCGTAACCCTCTCTACTTTTTTGCATATGCTATGTGGGTGAAATGATGATACCATGACAAGTTTCAACCTTTTCAGAGTTCATTTGTAGTGCTTTTCAATTTCAGGATCATTTAGCTCAAAACAAATCAGTAAATGCATGAAAAATAGCAAATGATATCAGAAAGGGTTGAAAGTTGATGACGTGGCTTTGAATGGTGCATACTGAACACAAAAAAAGTTTGGAGATGTAATAAGTTTAAAAAATGAAGTCATGGCCTTTGTAACAGATGAGTTTTCGTCCGAAACCCTGATACTTCGAAAGAGATTGTGCAGTTTGTACACGAAGTTCATCCAGTTTTTGCCGTAAACTTCTCTACTTTTTTGCACATGCTATGTGGGTGAAATGATGATACCATGAAAAGTTTCAACCTTTTCAGAGTTCATATATAGTGTTTTTCAATTTCAGGGTCATTTAGCTTAAAACAAATCAGTAAATGCATGAAAATTAGCAAATGATGTCAGAAAGGGTTGAAAGTTGATGACGTGGCTTTGAAAGGTGCATACTGAACGCAAAAAAAGTTTGGAGTTGTAATAAGTTTAAAAAAATGAAGTGCCGGCCTTTGTAACAGATGAGTTTTCGTCCGAAACCCTGATACTTCGAAAGAGATTGTGCAGTTTGTACACGAAGTTCATCCAGTTTTTGCCGTAAACCTCTCTACTATTTTGCGCATGCTATGTGGGTGAAATGGTGATACCATGACAAGTTTCAACCTTTTCAGAGTTCATTTGTAGTGCTTTTAAATTTCAGGGTCATTTAGCTCAAAACAAATCAGTAAATGCATGAAAAATAGCAAATGATGTCAGAAAGGGTTGAAAGTTGATGACGTGGCTTTGAATGGTGCATACTGAACGGAAAAAAGTCTGGAGTTGTAATAAATTTAAAAAATGAAGTGCCGGCCTTTGTAACAGATGAGTTTTCATCCGAACCCTGATACTTCGAAAGAGATTGTTCAGTTTGTACACGAAGTGCATCCAGTTTTTGCCGTAACCCTCTCTACTTTTTTGCATATGCTATGTGGGTGAAATGATGATACCATGAAAAGTTTCAACCTTTTCAGAGTTCATTTGTTGTGCTTTTCAATTTCAGGGTCATTTAGCTCAAAACAAATTAGTAAATGCATGAAAAATAGCAAATGATGTCACAAAGGGTTAAAAGTTGATGACGTGGCTTTGAATGGTGCATACTGAACGCAAAAAAGTCTGGAGTTGTAATAAGTTTAAAAAAATGAAGTGCCGGCCATTGTAACAAATGAGTTTTCGTCCAAAACCCTGATAGTTCGAAGGAGATTGTCCTGTTTGTACACGAAGTGCATCCAGTTTTTGCCGTAAACCTCTCTACTTTTTTGCACATGCTATGTGGGTGAAATGATGATACCATGAAAAGTTTCAACCTTTTCAGAGTTCATTTGTAGTGTTTTTCAATTTCAGGGTCATTTAGCTTAAAACAAATCAGTAAATGCATGAAAAATAGCAAATGATGTCAGAAAGGGTGTAAAGTTGATGACGTGGCTTTGAATGGTGCATACTGAACGCAAAAAAAGTTTGGACTTGTAATAAGTTAAAAAAATGAAGTGCCGGCCTTTGTAACAGGTGAGTTTTCGTCCGAAACCCTGATGCTTCGAAAGAGATTGTGCAGTTTGTACACGAACTTCATCCAGTTTTTGCCGTAAACCTCTCTACTTTTTTGCACATGCTATGTGGGTGAAATGATGATACCATGAATAGTTTCAACCTTTTCAGAGTTCATTTGTAGTGCTTTTCAATTTCAGGGTCATTTAGCTCAAAACAACTCAGTAAATGCATGAAAAATAGCAAATGATGTCAGAAAGGGTTGAAAGTTGATGACGTGGCTTTGAATGGTGCATACTGAACGCAAAAAAGTCTGGAGTTGTAATAAATTAAAAAAATGAAGTGCCGGCCTTTGTAACAGATGAGTTTTCGTCCGAACCCTGATACTTCGAAAGAGATTGTTCAGTTTGTACACGAAGTGCATCCAGTTTTTGCCGTAACCCTCTCTACTTTTTTGCATATGCTATGTGGGTGAAATGATGATACCATGACAAGTTTCAACCTTTTCAGAGTTCATTTGTAGTGCTTTTCAATTTCAGGGTCATTTAGCTCAAAACAAATCAGTAAATGCATGAAAAATAACAAATGATGTCAGAAAGGGTTGAAAGTTGATGACGTGGCTTTGAATGGTGCATACTGACCGCAAAAAAGTCTAGAAAAATGAAGTGCCGGCCTTTGTAACAGATGAGTTTTCGTCCGAACCCTGATACTTCGAAAGAGATTGTCCAGTTTGTACACGAAGTGCATCCATATTTTGCCGTAACCCTCTCTACTTTTTTGCATATGCTATGTGGGTGAAATGATGATACCATGACAAGTTTCAACCTTTTCAGAGTTCATTTGTAGTGCTTTTCAATTTCAGGGTCATTTAGCTCAAAACAAATCAGTAAATGCATAAAAAATAACAAATGATGTCACAAAGGGTTGAAAGTTGATGACATGGCTTTAAATGGTGCATACGGAACGCAAAAAAGTCTGGAGTTGTAATAAGGTTAAAAAAATGAAGTGCCGGCCTTTGTAATAGATGAGTTTTCATCCGAAACCCTGATACTTCGAAAGAGATTGTCCAGTTTGTACACGAAGTGCATCCAGTTTTTGCCATAAACCTCTCTACTTTTTTGCACATGCTATGTGGGTGAAATGATGATACCATGAAAAGTTTCAACCTTTTCAGAGTTCATATGTAGTGTTTTTCAATTTCAGGGTCATTTAGCTTAAAACAAACCAGTAAATGCATGAAAAATAGCAAATGATGTCAGAAAGGGTTGAAAGTTGAGGACGTGTCTTTGAATGGTGCATACTGAACGCAAAAAAGTTTGGACACGTAATCAGTTTAAAAAAATGAAGCGCCGGCCTTTGTAATAGATGAGTTTTCATCCGAAACCCTGATACTTCGAAAGAGATTGTCCAGTTTGTACACGAAGTGCATCCAGGTTTTGCCGTAAACCTCTCTACTTTTTTGCACATGCTATGTGGGTGAAATGATGATACCATGAAAAGTTTCAACCTTTTCAGAGTTCATTTGTAGTGTTTTTCAATTTCAGGGTCATTTAGCTTAAAACAAACAAGTAAATTCATGAAAAATAGCAAATGATGTCAGAAAGGGTTGAAAGTTGATGACGTGTCTTTGAATGGTGCATATTGAACGCAAAAAAAGTTTGGAGATGTAATAAGTTAAAAAAAATGAAGTGCCGGCCTTTGTAACAGATGAGTTTTCGTACGAAACCCTGATACTTCGAAAGAGATTGTGCAGTTTGTACAGGAAGTTCATCCAGTTTTTGCCGTAAACCTCTCTAGTTTTTGGACATGCTATGTGGGTGAAACGATGATACCATGAAAAGTTTCAACCTTTTCAGAGTTCATTTGTAGTGTTTTTCAATTTCAGGGTCATTTAGCTTAAAACAATCAGTAAATGCCTGGAAAATAGCAAATGATGTCAGAAAGGGTTGAAAGTTGATGACGTGGCTTTGAATTGTGCATACTGAACGCAAAAAAAGTTTGGAGTTGTAATAAGTTTAAAAAAATGAAGTGCCGGCCTTTGTAACAGATGAGTTTTCGTCTGAAACCCTGATACTTCGGAAGAGATTGTGCAGTTTGTACACGAACTTCATCCACTTTTTGGCGTAAACCTCTCTACTTTTTTGCGCATGCTATGTGGGTGAAATAACGATACCATGAATAGTTTCAACCTTTTCAGAGTTCATTTGTAGTGATTTTCAATTTCAGGGTCATTTAGCTCAAAACAAATCAGTAAATGCATGAAAAATAGCAAATGATGTTAGAAAGGGTTGAAAGTTGATGACATGGCTTTGAATGGTGCATACTGACCGCAAAAAATGTCTAGAAAAATGAAGTGCCGGCCTTTGTAACAGATGAGTTTCCGTCCGAACCCTGATACTTCGAAAGAGATTGTCCAGTGTGTACACGAAGTGCGTCCAGTTTTTGTCGTAACCCTCTCTACTTTTTTGCATATGCTATGTGTGTGAAATGATGATACCATGACAAGTTTCAACCTTTTCAGGGTTCATTCGTAGTGCTTTTCAATTTCAGGGTCATTTAGCTCAAAACAAATCAGTAAATGCATGAAAAATAGCAAATGATGTCACAAAGGGCTAAAAGTTGATGACGTGGCTTTCAGTGGTGCATACCGAACGCAAAAGAAGTCCGGAGTTGTAATAAGTTTAAAAAAATGAAGTGCCGGCCTTTGTAACAGATGAGTTTTCGTCCAAAACCCTGATAGTTCGAAGGAGATTGTCCTGTTTGTACACGAAGTGCATCAAGTTTTTGCCGTAAACCTCTCTACTTTTTTGCACATTATATGTGGGTGAAATGATGATACCATGAAAAGTTTCAACCTTTTCAGAGTTCATTTGTAGTGCTTTTCAATTTCAGGGTCATTTAGCTTAAAACAAATCAGTAAATGCATGAAAAATAGCAAATGATGTCAGAAAGGGTTGAAAGTTGATGATGTGGCTTTGAATGGTGCATATTGAACGCAAAAAAAGTTTGGAGTTGTAATAAGTTTAAAAAAATGAAGTGCGGGCCTTCGTAACAGATGAGTTTACGTCCGAAACCCTGATACTTCGAAAGAGATTGTGCAGTTTGTACGCGAACTTCATCCAGTTTTTGCCGTAAACCTCTCTACTTTTTTGCGCTTGCTATGTGGGGGAAATGATGATACCATGAATAGTTTCAACCTCTTCAGAGTTCATTTGTAGTGCTTTTCAATTTCAGGGTCATTTAGCTCAAAACAAATCAGTAAATGCATGAAAAATAGCAAATGATGTCAGAAAGGGTTCAAAGTTGATGACGTGGCTTTGAATGGTGCATACTGAACGCAAAAAAGTCTGGAGTTGTAATAAATTTAAAAAAATGAAGTGCCGGCCTTTGTAACAGATGAGTTTTCGTCCAAAACCGTGATAGTTCGAAGGAGATTGTCCTGTTTGTACACGAAGTGCATCCAGTTTTTGCCGTAAACCTCTCTACTTTTTTGCACATGCTATGTGGCTGAAATGATGATACCATGAAAAGTTTCAACCTTTTCAGAGTTCATTTGTAGTGTTTTTCAATTTCAGGGTCATTTAGCTTAAAACAAATCAGTAAATGCATGAAAATAGCAAATGATGTCAGAAAGGGTTGAAAGTAGATGACGTGGCTTTGAATGGTGCATACTGAACGCAAAAAAAGTTTGGAGTTGTAATAAGTTCAAAAAAATGAAGTGCCGGCCTTCGTAACGGATGAGTTTTCGTCCGAAACCCTGATACTTCGAAAGAGATTGTGCAGTTTGTACGCGAACTTCATCCAGTTTTTGCCGTAAACCTCTCTACTTTTTTGCGCTTGCTATGTGGGGGAAATGATGATACCATGAATAGTTTCAACCTTTTCAGAGTTCATTTGTAGTGCTTTTCAATTTCAGGGTCATTTAGCTCAAAACAAATCAGTAAATGCATGAAAAATAGCAAATGATGTCAGAAAGGGTTGAAAGTTGATGACGTGGCTTTGAATGGTGCATACTGAACACAAAAAAGTTTGGAGTTGTAATAAATTTAAAAAAATGAAGTGCCGGCCTTTGTAACAGATGAGTTTTCGTCCGAACCCTGGTACTTCGAAAGAGATTGTTCAGTTTGTACACGAAGTGCATCCAGTTTTTGCCGTAACCCTCTCTACTTTTTTGCATATGCTATGTGGGTGAAATGATGATACCATGACAAGTTTCAACCTTTTCAGAGTTCATTTGTAGTGCTTTTCAATTTCAGGGTCATTTAGCTCAAAACAAATCAGTAAATGCATGAAAAATAGCAAATGATGTCAGAAAGGGTTGAAAGTTGATGACGTGGCTTTGAATGGTGCATACTGACCGCAAAAAAGTCTAGAAAAATAAAGTGCCGGCCTTTGTAACAGATGAGTTTTCGTCCGAACCCTGATACTTCGAAAGAGATTGTCCAGTTTGTACACAAAGTGCATCCAGTTTTTGCCGTAACCCTCTCTACTTTTTTGCATATGCTATGTGGGTGAAATGATGATACCATGAAAAGGTTCAACCTTTTCAGAGGTCATTTGTGGTGTTTTTCAATTTCAGGGTCATTTAGCTTAAAACAAATAAGTAAATGCATGAAAAATAGCAAATGATGTCAGAAAGGGTTGAAATTTGATGGCGTGGCTTTGAATGGTGCATACTGAACGCACAAAAAGTTTGGAGATCTAATAAGTTTAAAAAATGAACTGACGGCCTTTGTAATAGATGAGTTTTCGTCCGAAACCCTGATACTTCGAAAGAGATTGTGCTGTTTGTACACGAAGTTCATCCAGTTTTTGCCGTAAACCTCTCTACTTTTTTGCACATGCTATGTGGGTGAAATGATGATACCATGAAAAGTTTCAACATTTTCAGAGTTCATTTGTAGTGTATTTCAATTTCAGGGTCATTTAGCTTAAAACAAATCAGTAAATGCATGAAAAATAGAAAATGATGTCAGAAACGGTTGAAAGTTGATGACGTGGCTTTGAATTGTGCATACTGAACGCAAAAAATTTTGGAGTTGTAATAAATTTAAAAAAATGAAGCGCCGGCCTTTGTAATAGATGAGTTTTCATCCGAAACCCTGATACTTCGAAAGAGATTGTCCAGTTTGTACACGAAGTGCATCCAGTTTTTGCCGTAAACCTCTCTACTTTTTTGCACATGCTATGTGGGTGAAATGATGATACCATGAAAAGTTTCAACCTTTTCAGAGTTCATTTGTAGTGTTTTTCAATTTCAGGGTCATTTAGCTTAAAACAAACAAGTAAATTCATGAAAAATAGCAAATGATGTCAGATAGGGTTGAAAGTTGATGACGTGTCTTTGAATGGTGCATATTGAACGCAAAAAAAGTTTGGAGATGTAATAAGTTTAAAAAAACGAAGTGCCGGCCTTTGTAACAGATGAGTTTTCGTACGAAACCCTGATACTTCGAAAGAGATTGTGCAGTTTGTACAGGAAGTTCATCCAGTTTTTGCCGTAAACCTCTCTACTTTTTGGACATGCTATGTGGGTGAAACGATGATACCATGAAAAGTTTCAACCTTTTCAGAGTTCATTTGTAGTGTTTTTCAATTTCAGGGTCATTTAGCTTAAAACAAACAAGTAAATTCCTGGAAAATAGCAAATGATGTCAGAAAGGGTTGAAAGTTGATGACGTGGCTTTGAATTGTGCATACTGAACGCAAAAAAAGTTTGGAGTTGTAATAAGTTTAAAAAAATGAAGTGCCGGCCTTTGTAACAGATGAGTTTTCGTCCGAAACCCTGATACTTCGGAAGAGATTGTGCAGTTTGTACACGAACTTCATCCACTTTTTGGCGTAAACCTCTCTACTTTTTTGCGCATGCTATGTGGGTGAAATAACGATACCATGAATAGTTTCAACCTTTTCAGAGTTCATTTGTAGTGATTTTCAATTTCAGGGTCATTTAGCTCAAAACAAATCAGTAAATGCATGAAAAATAGCAAATGATGTTAGAAAGGGTTGAAAGTTGATGACATGGCTTTGAATGGTGCATACTGACCGCAAAAAATGTCTAGAAAAATGAAGTGCCGGCCTTTGTAACAGATGGGTTTTCGTCCGAACCCTGATACTTCGAAAGAGATTGTCCAGTGTGTACACGAAGTGCGTCCAGTTTTTGTCGTAACCCTCTCTACTTTTTTGCATATGCTATGTGGGTGAAATGATGATACCATGAAAAGTTTCAACCTTTTCAGAGTTCATATATAGTGTTTTTCACTTTCAGGGTCATTTAGCTTAAAACAAATCAGTAAATGCATGAAAAATAGCAAATGATGTCACAAAGGGCTAAAAGTTGATGACGTGGCTTTCAGTGGTGCATACCGAACGCAAAAGAAGTCTGGAGTTGTAATAAGTTTAAAAAAATGAAGTGCCGGCCTTTGTAACAGATGAGTTTTCGTCCAAAACCCTGATAGTTCGAAGGAGATTGTCCTGTTTGTACACGAACTGCATCCAATTTTTGCCGTAAACCTCTCTACTTTTTTGCACATGATATGTGGGTGAAATGATGATACCATGAAAAGTTTCAACCTTTTCAGAGTTCATTTGTAGTGCTTTTCAATTTCAGGGTCATTTAGCTTAAAACAAATCAGTAAATGCATGAAAAATAGCAAATGATGTCAGAAAGGGTTGAAAGTTGATGACGTGGCTTTGAATGGTGCATATTGAACGCAAAAAAAGTTTGGAGTTGTAATAAGTTTAAAAAAATGAAGTGCCGGCTTCGTAACAGATGAGTTTTCGTCCGAAACCCTGATACTTCGAAAGAGATTGTGCAGTTTGTACGCGAACTTCATCCAGTTTTTGCCGTAAACCTCTCTACTTTTTTGCGCTTGCTATGTGGGGGAAATGATGATACCATGAATAGTTTCAACCTCTTCAGAGTTCATTTGTAGTGCTTTTCAATTTCAGGGTCATTTAGCTCAAAACAAATCAGTAAATGCATGAAAAATAGCAAATGATGTCAGAAAGGGTTCAAACTTGATGACGTGGCTTTGAATGGTGCATACTGAACGCAAAAAAGTCTGGAGTTGTAATAAATCTAAAAAAATGAAGTGCCGGCCTTTGTAACAGATGAGTTTTCGTCCGAACCCTGATACTTCGAAAGAGATTGTTCAGTTTGTACACGAAGTGCATCCAGTTTTTGCCAAACCCTCTCTACTTTTTTGCATATGCTATGTGGGTGAAATGATGATACCATGACAAGTTTCAACCTTTTCAGAGTTCATTTGTTGTGCTTTTCAATTTCAGGGTCATTTAGCTCAAAACAAATCAGTAAATGCATGAAAAATAGCAAATGATGTCACAAAGGGTTGAAAGTTGATGACGTGGCTTTCAGTGGTGCATACCGAACGCAAAAGAAGTCTGGAGTTGTAATAAGTTTAAAAAAATGAAGTGCCGGCCTTTGTAACAGATGAGTTTTCGTCGGAACCCTGATACTTCGAAAGAGATTGTTCAGTTTGTACACGAAGTGCATCCAGATTTTTGCCGTAACCCTCTCTACTTTTTTGCATATGCTATGTGGGTGAAATGATGATACCATGACAAGTTTCAACCTTTTCAAAGTTCATTTGTGGTGCTTTTCAATTTCAGGGTCATTTAGCTCAAAACAAATCAGTAAATGCATGAAAAATAGCAAATGATATCAGAAAGGGTTGAAAGTTGATGACGTGTCTTTGAATGGTGCATACTGAACGCAAAAAAAGTTTGGAGATGTAATAAGTTTAAAAAATGAAGTGATGGCCTTTGTAACAGATGAGTTTTCGTCCGAAACCCTGATACTTTGAAAGAGATTGTGCAGTTTGTACACGAAGTTCATCCAGTTTTTGCCGTAAACCTCTCTACTTTTTTGCACATGCTATGTGGGTGAAATGATGATACCATGAAAAGTTTCAACCTTTTCAGAGTTCATATATAGTGTTTTTCACTTTCAGGGTCATTTAGCTTAAAACAAATCAGTAAATGCATGAAAAATAGCAAATGATGTCACAAAGGGCTAAAAGTTGATGACGTGGCTTTCAGTGGTGCATACCGAACGCAAAAGAAGTCTGGAGTTGTAATAAGTTTAAAAAAATGAAGTGCCGGCCTTTGTAACAGATGAGTTTTCGTCCAAAACCCTGATAGTTCGAAGGAGATTGTCCTGTTTGTACACGAACTGCATCCAATTTTTGCCGTAAACCTCTCTACTTTTTTGCACATGATATGTGGGTGAAATGATGATACCATGAAAAGTTTCAACCTTTTCAGAGTTCATTTGTAGTGCTTTTCAATTTCAGGGTCATTTAGCTTAAAACAAATCAGTAAATGCATGAAAAATAGCAAATGATGTCAGAAAGGGTTGAAAGTTGATGACGTGGCTTTGAATGGTGCATATTGAACGCAAAAAAAGTTTGGAGTTGTAATAAGTTTAAAAAAATGAAGTGCCGGCTTCGTAACAGATGAGTTTTCGTCCGAAACCCTGATACTTCGAAAGAGATTGTGCAGTTTGTACGCGAACTTCATCCAGTTTTTGCCGTAAACCTCTCTACTTTTTTGCGCTTGCTATGTGGGGGAAATGATGATACCATGAATAGTTTCAACCTCTTCAGAGTTCATTTGTAGTGCTTTTCAATTTCAGGGTCATTTAGCTCAAAACAAATCAGTAAATGCATGAAAAATAGCAAATGATGTCAGAAAGGGTTCAAACTTGATGACGTGGCTTTGAATGGTGCATACTGAACGCAAAAAAGTCTGGAGTTGTAATAAATCTAAAAAAATGAAGTGCCGGCCTTTGTAACAGATGAGTTTTCGTCCGAACCCTGATACTTCGAAAGAGATTGTTCAGTTTGTACACGAAGTGCATCCAGTTTTTGCCAAACCCTCTCTACTTTTTTGCATATGCTATGTGGGTGAAATGATGATACCATGACAAGTTTCAACCTTTTCAGAGTTCATTTGTTGTGCTTTTCAATTTCAGGGTCATTTAGCTCAAAACAAATCAGTAAATGCATGAAAAATAGCAAATGATGTCACAAAGGGTTGAAAGTTGATGACGTGGCTTTCAGTGGTGCATACCGAACGCAAAAGAAGTCTGGAGTTGTAATAAGTTTAAAAAAATGAAGTGCCGGCCTTTGTAACAGATGAGTTTTCGTCGGAACCCTGATACTTCGAAAGAGATTGTTCAGTTTGTACACGAAGTGCATCCAGATTTTTGCCGTAACCCTCTCTACTTTTTTGCATATGCTATGTGGGTGAAATGATGATACCATGACAAGTTTCAACCTTTTCAAAGTTCATTTGTGGTGCTTTTCAATTTCAGGGTCATTTAGCTCAAAACAAATCAGTAAATGCATGAAAAATAGCAAATGATATCAGAAAGGGTTGAAAGTTGATGACGTGTCTTTGAATGGTGCATACTGAACGCAAAAAAAGTTTGGAGATGTAATAAGTTTAAAAAATGAAGTGATGGCCTTTGTAACAGATGAGTTTTCGTCCGAAACCCTGATACTTTGAAAGAGATTGTGCAGTTTGTACACGAAGTTCATCCAGTTTTTGCCGTAAACCTCTCTACTTTTTTGCACATGCTATGTGGGTGAAATGATGATACCATGAAAAGTTTCAACCTTTTCAGAGTTCATATATAGTGTTTTTCAATTTCAGGGTCATTTAGCTTAAAACAAATCAGTAAATGCATGAAAAATAGCATATGATGTCAGAAAGGGTTGAAAGTTGATGACGTGGCTTTGAATGGTGCATACTGAACGCAAAAAAAGTTTGGAGTTGTAATAAGTTTAAAAAAATGAAGTGCCGACCTTTGTAACAGATGAGTTTTCGTCCGAAACCCTGATACTTTGAAAGAGATTGTGCAGCTTGTACACGAAGTTCATCCAGTTTTTGCCGTAAACCTCTCTACTTTTTTGCGCATGCTATGTGGGTGAAATGATGATACCATGACAAGTTTCAACCTTTTCAGAGTTCATTTGTAGTGCTTTTAAATTTCAGGGTCATTTAGCTCAAAACAAATCAGTAAATGCATGAAAAATAGCAAATGATGTCAGAAAGGGTTGAAAGTTGATGACGTGGCTTTGAATGGTGCATACTGAACGCAAAAAAGTCTGGAGTTGTAATAAATTTAAAAAATGAAGTGCCGGCCTTTGTAACAGATGAGTTTTCATCCGAACCCTGATACTTCGAAAGAGATTGTTCAGTTTGTACACCAAGTGCATCCAGTTTTTGCCGTAAACCTCTCTACTTTTTTGCATATGCTATGTGGGTGAAATGATGATACCATGACAAGTTTCAACCTTTTCAGAGTTCATTTGTTGTGCTTTTCAATTTCAGGGTCATTTAGCTCAAAACAAATCAGTAAATGCATGAAAAATAGCAAATGATGTCACAAAGGGTTAAAAGTTGATGACGTGGCTTTCAGTGGTGCATACCGAACGCAAAAGAAGTCTGGAGTTGTAATAAGTTTAAAAAAATGAAGTGCCGGCATTTGTAACAGATGAGTTTTCGTCCAAAACCCTGATAGTTCGAAGGAGATTGTCCTGTTTGTACACGAAGTGCATCCAGTTTTTGCCGTAAACCTCTCTACTTTTTTGCACATGCTATGTGGGTGAAATGATGATACCATGAAAAGTTTCAACCTTTTCAGAGTTCATTTGTAGTGTTTTTCAATTTCAGGGTCATTTAGCTTAAAACAAACCAGTAAATGCATGAAAAATAGCAAATGATGTCAGAAAGGGTTGAAAGTTGATGACGTGGCTTTGAATGGTGCATACTGAACGCAAAAAAGTTTGGAGATCTAATAAGTTTAAAAAAATGAAGTGACGGCCTTTGTAACAGATGAGTTTTCGTCCGAAACCCTGATACTTCGAAAGAGATTGTGCAGTTTGTACACGAAGTTCATCCAGTTTTTGCCGTAAACCTCTCTACTTGTTTCCACATGCTATGTGGATGAAATGATGATACCATGAAAAGTTTCAACCTTTTCAGAGTTCATTTGTAGTGTTTTTCAATTTCAGGGTCATTTAGCTTAAAACAAATCAGTAAATGCATGAAAAATAGCAAATGATGTCAGAAAGGGTTGAAAGTTGATGACGTGGCTTTGAATGGTGCATACTGAACGCAAAAAAGTTTGGAGATCTAATAAGTTTAAAAAAATGAATTGACGGCCTTTGTAACAGATGAGTTTTCGTCCGAAACCCTGATACTTCGAAAGAGATTGTGCAGTTTGTACACGAAGTTCATCCAGTTTTTGCCGTAAACCTCTCTACTTTTTTGCACATGCTATGTGGGTGAAATGATGATACCATGAAAAGTTTCAACATTTTCAGAGTTCATTTGTAGTGTTTTTCAATTTCAGGGTCATTTAGCTTAAAATAAATCAGTAAATGCATGAAAATAGCAAATGATGTCAGAAAGGGTTGAAAGTTGATGACGTGGCTTTGAATGGTGCATACTGAACGCAAAAAAGTTTGGAGTTGTAATAAATTTAAAAAATGAAGTGCCGGCCTTTGTAATAGATGAGTTTTCATCCGAAACCCTGAAACTTCGAAAGAGATTGTCCAGTTTGTACACGAAGTGCATCCAGTTTTTGCCGTAAACCTCTCTACTTTTTTGCACATGCTATGTGGGTGAAATGATGATACCATGAAAAGTTTCAACCTTTTCAGAGTTCATTTGTAGTGTTTTTCAATTTCAGGGTCATTTAGCTTAAAACAAACCAGTAAATGCATGAAAAATAGCAAATGATGTCAGAAAGGGTTGAAAGTTGATGACGTGTCTTTGAATGGCGCATACTGAACGCAAAAAAAGTTTGGAGATGTAATAAGTTTAAAAAAATGAAGTGTCGGCCTTTGTAACAGATGAGTTTTCGTCCGAAACCCTGATACGTCGAAAGAGATTGTGCAGTTTGTACACGAAGTTCATCCAGTTTTTGCCGTAAACCTCTCTACTTTTTTGCACATGCTATGTGGATGAAATGATGATACCATGAAAAGTTTCAACCTTTTCAGAGTTCATTTGTAGTGTTTTTCAATTTCAGGGTCATTTAGCTTAAAACAAATCAGTAAATGCATGAAAAATAGCAAATGATGTCAGAAAGGGTTGAAAGTTGATGACGTGGCTTTGAATGGTGCATACTGAACGCAAAAAAGTTTGGAGATCTAATAAGTTTAAAAAAATGAATTGACGGCCTTTGTAACAGATGAGTTTTCGTCCGAAACCCTGATACTTCGAAAGAGATTGTGCAGTTTGTACACGAAGTTCATCCAGTTTTTTCCGTAAACCTCTCTACTTTTTTGCACATGCTATGTGGGTGAAATGATGATACCATGAAAAGTTTCAACATTTTCAGAGTTCATTTGTAGTGTTTTTCAATTTCAGGGTCATTTAGCTTAAAACAAATCAGTAAATGCATGAAAATAGCAAATGATGTCAGAAAGGGTTGAAAGTTGATGACGTGGCTTTGAATGGTGCATACTGAACGCAAAAAAGTTTGGAGTTGTAATAAATTTAAAAAAATGAAGTGCCGGCCTTTGTAATAGATGAGTTTTCATCCGAAACCCTGAAACTTCGAAAGAGATTGTCCAGTTTGTACACGAAGTGCATCCAGTTTTTGCCGTAAACCTCTCTACTTTTTTGCACA
This sequence comes from Aegilops tauschii subsp. strangulata, assembly GCF_002575655.3. Classification (NCBI taxonomy): domain Eukaryota; kingdom Viridiplantae; phylum Streptophyta; class Magnoliopsida; order Poales; family Poaceae; genus Aegilops; species Aegilops tauschii. The sequence goes on from NC_053041.3 coordinate 77,454,789, forward strand.
TGCTATGTGGGTGAAATGATGATACCATGAAAAGTTTCAACCTTTTCAGAGTTCATTTGTAGTGTTTTTCAATTTCAGGGTCATTTAGCTTAAAACAAACCAGTAAATGCATGAAAAATAGCAAATGATGTCAGAAAGGGTTGAAAGTTGATGACGTGTCTTTGAATGGCGCATACTGAACGCAAAAAAAGTTTGGAGATGTAATAAGTTTAAAAAAATGAAGTGTCGGCCTTTGTAACAGATGAGTTTTCGTCCGAAACCCTGATACGTCGAAAGAGATTGTGCAGTTTGTACACGAAGTTCATCCAGTTTTTGCCGTAAACCTCTCTACTTTTTTGCACATGCTATGTGGATGAAATGATGATACCATGAAAAGTTTCAACCTTTTCAGAGTTCATTTGTAGTGTTTTTCAATTTCAGGGTCATTTAGCTTAAAACAAATCAGTAAATGCATGAAAAATAGCAAATGATGTCAGAAAGGGTTGAAAGTTGATGACGTGGCTTTGAATGGTGCATACTGAACGCAAAAAAGTTTGGAGATCTAATAAGTTTAAAAAAATGAATTGACGGCCTTTGTAACAGATGAGTTTTCGTCCGAAACCCTGATACTTCGAAAGAGATTGTGCAGTTTGTACACGAAGTTCATCCAGTTTTTTCCGTAAACCTCTCTACTTTTTTGCACATGCTATGTGGGTGAAATGATGATACCATGAAAAGTTTCAACATTTTCAGAGTTCATTTGTAGTGTTTTTCAATTTCAGGGTCATTTAGCTTAAAACAAATCAGTAAATGCATGAAAATAGCAAATGATGTCAGAAAGGGTTGAAAGTTGATGACGTGGCTTTGAATGGTGCATACTGAACGCAAAAAAGTTTGGAGTTGTAATAAATTTAAAAAAATGAAGTGCCGGCCTTTGTAATAGATGAGTTTTCATCCGAAACCCTGAAACTTCGAAAGAGATTGTCCAGTTTGTACACGAAGTGCATCCAGTTTTTGCCGTAAACCTCTCTACTTTTTTGCACATGCTATGTGGGTGAAATGATGATACCATGAAAAGTTTCAACCTTTTCAGAGTTCATTTGTAGTGTTTTTCAATTTCAGGGTCATTTAGCTTAAAACAAACCAGTAAATGCATGAAAAATAGCAAATGATGTCAGAAAGGGTTGAAAGTTGATGACGTGTCTTTGAATGGCGCATACTGAATGCAAAAAAAGTTTGGAGATGTAATAAGTTTAAAAAAATGAAGTGTCGGCCTTTGTAACAGATGAGTTTTCGTCCGAAACCCTGATACGTCGAAAGAGATTGTGCAGTTTGTACACGAAGTTCATCCAGTTTTTGCCGTAAACCTCTCTACTTTTTTGCACATCCTATGTGGATGAAATGATGATACCATGAAAAGTTTCAACCTTTTCAGAGTTCATTTGTAGTGTTTTTCAATTTCAGGGTCATTTAGCTCAAAACAATTCAGTAAATGCATGAAAAATAGCAAATGATGTCAGAAAGGGTCGAAAGTTGATGACGTGGCTTTGAATGGTGCATACTGACAACAAAAAAGTCTAGAAAAATGAAGTGCCGGCCTTTGTAACAGATGAGTTTTCGTCCGAACCCTGATACTTCGAAAGAGATTGTCCAGTTTGTACATGAAGTGCGTCCAGTTTTTGTCGTAACCCTCTCTACTTTTTTGCATATGCTATGTGGGTGAAATGATGATACCATGACAAGTTTCAACCTTTGCAGAGTTCATTTGTAGTGCTTTTCAATTTCAGGGTCATTTAGCTCAAAACAAATCAGTAAATTCATGAAAAATAACAAATGAAGTCACAAAGGGTTGAAAGTTCATGACATGGCTTTCAATGGTGCATACGGAACGCAAAAAAGTCTGGAGCGGTAATAAGTTAAAAAAAATGAAGTGTCAGCCTTTGTAATAGATGAGTTTTCATCCGAAACCCTGATACTTCGAAAGAGATTGTCCAGTTTGTACACGAAGTGCATCCAGTTTTTGCCGTAAACCTCTCTACTTTTTTGCACATGCTATGTGGGTGAAATGATGATACCATGAAAACGTTCAACCTTTTCAGAGTTCATTTGTAGTTTTTTCAATTTCGGGGTCATTTAGCTTAAAACAAATCAGTAAATGCATGAAAAATAGCAAATGATGTCAGCAAGGGTTGAAAGTTGATGATGTGGCTTTGAATGGTGCATACTGAACGCAAAAAAAGTTTGGAGATGTAATAAGTTTAATAAAATGAAGTGCCGGCCTTTGTAACAGATGAGTTTTCATCCAAAACCCTGATACTTCGAAAGAGATTGTGCAGTTTGTACACGAAGTTCATCCAGTTTTTGCCGTAGACCTCTCTACTTTTTTGCACATGCTATGTGGGTGAAATGATGATACCATGAAAAGTTTCAACCTTTTCAGAGTTCATTTGTAGTGTTTTCAATTTCAGGGTCATTTAGCTTAAAACAAATCAGTAAATGCATCAAAAATAGCAAATGATGTCAGAAAGGGTTGAAAGTTGATGACGTGGCTTTGAATGGTGCATACTGAACGCAAAAAAAGTTTGGAGTTGTAATAAGTTTAAAAAAATGAAGTGCCGGCCTTTGTAACAGATGAGTTTTCGTCTGAACCCTGATACTTCGAAAGAGATTGTTCAGTTTGTACACGAAGTGCATCCAGATTTTTGCCGTAACCCTCTCTACTTTTTTGCATATGCTATGTGGGTGAAATGATGATACCATGACAAGTTTCAACCTTTTCAAAGTTCATTTGTGGTGCTTTTCAATTTCAGGGTCATTTAGCTCAAAACAAATCAGTAAATGCATGAAAAATAGCAAATGATGTCAGAAAGGGTTGAAATTTGATGACGTGGCTTTGAATGGTGCATACTGAACGCAAAAAAGTTTGGAGATGTAATAAGTTTAAAAAATGAAGTGATGGCCTTTGTAACAGATGAGTTTTCGTCCGAAACCCTGATACTTCGAAAGAGATTGTGCAGTTTGTACACGAAGTTCATCCAGTTTTTGCCGTAAACCTCTCTACTTTTTTGCACATGCTATGTGGGTGAAATGATGATACCATGAAAAGTTTCAACCTTTTCAGAGTTCATATATAGTGTTTTTCAATTTCAGGGTCATTTAGCTTAAAACAAATCAGTAAATGCATGAAAAATAGCAAATGATGTCAGAAAGGGTTGAAAGTTGATGATGTGGCTTTGAATGGTGCATACTGAACGCAAAAAAAGTTTGGAGTTGTAATAAGTTTAAAAAAATGAAGTGCCGGCCTTTGTAACGGATGAGTTTTCGTCCGAAACCCTGATACTTCGAAAGAGATTGTGCAGTTTGTACACGAAGTTCATCCAGTTTTTGCCGTAAACCTCTCTACTTTTTTGCGCATGCTATGTGGGTGAAATGATGATACCATGACAAGTTTCAACCTTTTCAGAGTTCATTTGTAGTGCTTTTAAATTTCAGGGTCATTTAGCTCAAAACAAATCAGTAAATGCAAGAAAAATAGCAAATGATGTCAGAAAGGGTTGAAAGTTGATGACGTGGCTTTGAATGGTGCATACTGAACGCAAAAAAGTCTGGAGTTGTAATAAATTTAAAAAAATGAAGTGCCGGCCTTTGTAACAGATGAGTTTTCATCCGAACCCTGATACTTCGGAAGAGATTGTTCAGTTTGTACACGAAGTGCATCCAGTTTTTGCCGTAACCCTCTCTACTTTTTTGCATATGCTATGTGGGTGAAATGATGATACCATGACAAGTTTCAACCTTTTCAGAGTTCATTTGTTGTGCTTTTCAATTTCAGGGTCATTTAGCTCAAAACAAATCAGTAAATGCATGAAAAATAGCAAATGATGTCAGAAAGGGTTGAAAGTTGATGACGTGGCTTTGAATGGTGCATACTGAACGCAAAAAAGTCTGGAGTTGTAATAAATTTAAAAAATGAAGTGCCGGCCTTTGTAACAGATGAGTTTTCATCCGAACCCTGATACTTCGAAAGAGATTGTTCAGTTTGTACACCAAGTGCATCCAGTTTTTGCCGTGAACCTCTCTACTTTTTTGCATATGCTATGTGGGTGAAATGATGATACCATGACAAGTTTCAACCTTTTCAGAGTTCATTTGTTGTGCTTTTCAATTTCAGGGTCATTTAGCTCAAAACAAATCAGTAAATGCATGAAAAATAGCAAATGATGTCACAAAGGGTTAAAAGTTGATGACGTGGCTTTCAGTGGTGCATACCGAACGCAAAAGAAGTCTGGAGTTGTAATAAGTTTAAAAAAATGAAGTGCCGGCATTTGTAACAGATGAGTTTTCGTCCAAAACCCTGATAGTTCGAAGGAGATTGTCCTGTTTGTACACGAAGTGCATCCAGTTTTTGCCGTAAACCTCTCTACTTTTTTGCACATGCTATGTGGGTGAAATGATGATACCATGAAAAGTTTCAACCTTTTCAGAGTTCATTTGTAGTGTTTTTCAATTTCAGGGTCATTTAGCTTAAAACAAACCAGTAAATGCATGAAAAATAGCAAATGATGTCAGAAAGGGTTGAAAGTTGATGACGTGGCTTTGAATGGTGCATACTGAACGCAAAAAAGTTTGGAGATCTAATAAGTTTAAAAAAATGAAGTGACGCCCTTTGTAACAGATGAGTTTTCGTCCGAAACCCTGATACTTCGAAAGAGATTGTGCAGTTTGTACACGAAGTTCATCCAGTTTTTGCCGTAAACCTCTCTACTTGTTTCCACATGCTATGTGGATGAAATGATGATACCATGAAAAGTTTCAACCTTTTCAGAGTTCATTTGTAGTGTTTTTGAATTTCAGGGTCATTTAGCTTAAAACAAATCAGTAAATGCATGAAAAATAGCAAATGATGTCAGAAAGGGTTGAAAGTTGATGACGTGGCTTTGAATGGTGCATACTGAACGCAAAAAAGTTTGGAGATCTAATAAGTTTAAAAAAATGAATTGACGGCCTTTGTAACAGATGAGTTTTCGTCCGAAACCCTGATACTTCGAAAGAGATTGTGCAGTTTGTACACGAAGTTCATCCAGTTTTTGCCGTAAACCTCTCTACTTTTTTGCACATGCTATGTGGGTGAAATGATGATACCATGAAAAGTTTCAACCTTTTCAGAGTTCATTTGTAGTGTTTTTCAATTTCAGGGTCATTTAGCTTAAAACAAACCAGTAAATGCATGAAAAATAGCAAATGATGTCAGAAAGGGTTGAAAGTTGATGACGTGTCTTTGAATGGCGCATACTGAACGCAAAAAAAGTTTGGAGATGTAATAAGTTTAAAAAAATGAAGTGTCGGCCTTTGTAACAGATGAGTTTTCGTCCGAAACCCTGATACGTCGAAAGAGATTGTGCAGTTTGTACACGAAGTTCATCCAGTTTTTGCCGTAAACCTCTCTACTTTTTTGCACATGCTATGTGGATGAAATGATGATACCATGAAAAGTTTCAACCTTTTCAGAGTTCATTTGTAGTGTTTTTCAATTTCAGGGTCATTTAGCTTAAAACAAATCAGTAAATGCATGAAAAATAGCAAATGATGTCAGAAAGGGTTGAAAGTTGATGACGTGGCTTTGAATGGTGCATACTGAACGCAAAAAAGTTTGTAGATCTAATAAGTTTAAAAAAATGAATTGACGGCCTTTGTAACAGATGAGTTTTCGTCCGAAACCCTGATACTTCGAAAGAGATTGTGCAGTTTGTACACGAAGTTCATCCAGTTTTTTCCGTAAACCTCTCTACTTTTTTGCACATGCTATGTGGGTGAAATGATGATACCATGAAAAGTTTCAACATTTTCAGAGTTCATTTGTAGTGTTTTTCAATTTCAGGGTCATTTAGCTTAAAACAAATCAGTAAATGCATGAAAATAGCAAATGATGTCAGAAAGGGTTGAAAGTTGATGACGTGGCTTTGAATGGTGCATACTGAACGCAAAAAAGTTTGGAGTTGTAATAAATTTAAAAAAATGAAGTGCCGGCCTTTGTAATAGATGAGTTTTCATCCGAAACCCTGAAACTTCGAAAGAGATTGTCCAGTTTGTACACGAAGTGCATCCAGTTTTTGCCGTAAACCTCTCTACTTTTTTGCACATGCTATGTGGGTGAAATGATGATACCATGAAAAGTTTCAACCTTTTCAGAGTTCATTTGTAGTGTTTTTCAATTTCAGGGTCATTTAGCTTAAAACAAACCAGTAAATGCATGAAAAATAGCAAATGATGTCAGAAAGGGTTGAAAGTTGATGACGTGTCTTTGAATGGCGCATACTGAATGCAAAAAAAGTTTGGAGATGTAATAAGTTTAAAAAAATGAAGTGTCGGCCTTTGTAACAGATGAGTTTTCGTCCGAAACCCTGATACGTCGAAAGAGATTGTGCAGTTTGTACACGAAGTTCATCCAGTTTTTGCCGTAAACCTCTCTACTTTTTTGCACATGCTATGTGGATGAAATGATGATACCATGAAAAGTTTCAACCTTTTCAGAGTTCATTTGTAGTGTTTTTCAATTTCAGGGTCATTTAGCTCAAAACAATTCAGTAAATGCATGAAAAATAGCAAATGATGTCAGAAAGGGTCGAAAGTTGATGACGTGGCTTTGAATGGTGCATACTGACAACAAAAAAGTCTAGAAAAATGAAGTGCCGGCCTTTGTAACAGATGAGTTTTCGTCCGAACCCTGATACTTCGAAAGAGATTGTCCAGTTTGTACATGAAGTGCGTCCAGTTTTTGTCGTAACCCTCTCTACTTTTTTGCATATGCTATGTGGGTGAAATGATGATACCATGACAAGTTTCAACCTTTGCAGAGTTCATTTGTAGTGCTTTTCAATTTCAGGGTCATTTAGCTCAAAACAAATCAGTAAATTCATGAAAAATAACAAATGAAGTCACAAAGGGTTGAAAGTTGATGACATGGCTTTCAATGGTGCATACGGAACGCAAAAAAGTCTGGAGCGGTAATAAGTTAAAAAAAATGAAGTGTCAGCCTTTGTAATAGATGAGTTTTCATCCGAAACCCTGATACTTCGAAAGAGATTGTCCAGTTTGTACACGAAGTGCATCCAGTTTTTGCCGTAAACCTCTCTACTTTTTTGCACATGCTATGTGGGTGAAATGATGATACCATGAAAACGTTCAACCTTTTCAGAGTTCATTTGTAGTTTTTTCAATTTCGGGGTCATTTAGCTTAAAACAAATCAGTAAATGCATGAAAAATAGCAAATGATGTCAGCAAGGGTTGAAAGTTGATGATGTGGCTTTGAATGGTGCATACTGAACGCAAAAAAAGTTTGGAGATGTAATAAGTTTAATAAAATGAAGTGCCGGCCTTTGTAACAGATGAGTTTTCATCCAAAACCCTGATACTTCGAAAGAGATTGTGCAGTTTGTACACGAAGTTCATCCAGTTTTTGCCGTAGACCTCTCTACTTTTTTGCACATGCTATGTGGGTGAAATGATGATACCATGAAAAGTTTCAACCTTTTCAGAGTTCATTTGTAGTGTTTTCAATTTCAGGGTCATTTAGCTTAAAACAAATCAGTAAATGCATCAAAAATAGCAAATGATGTCAGAAAGGGTTGAAAGTTGATGACGTGGCTTTGAATGGTGCATACTGAACGCAAAAAAAGTTTGTAGTTGTAATAAGTTTAAAAAAATGAAGTGCCGGCCTTTGTAACAGATGAGTTTTCGTCTGAATCCTGATACTTCGAAAGAGATTGTTCAGTTTGTACACGAAGTGCATCCAGATTTTTGCCGTAACCCTCTCTACTTTTTTGCATATGCTATGTGGGTGAAATGATGATACCATGACAAGTTTCAACCTTTTCAAAGTTCATTTGTGGTGCTTTTCAATTTCAGGGTCATTTAGCTCAAAACAAATCAGTAAATGCATGAAAAATAGCAAATGATGTCAGAAAGGGTTGAAATTTGATGACGTGGCTTTGAATGGTGCATACTGAACGCAAAAAAGTTTGGAGATGTAATAAGTTTAAAAAATGAAGTGATGGCCTTTGTAACAGATGAGTTTTCGTCCGAAACCCTGATACTTCGAAAGAGATTGTGCAGTTTGTACACGAAGTTCATCCAGTTTTTGCCGTAAACCTCTCTACTTTTTTGCACATGCTATGTGGGTGAAATGATGATACCATGAAAAGTTTCAACCTTTTCAGAGTTCATATATAGTGTTTTTCAATTTCAGGGTCATTTAGCTTAAAACAAATCAGTAAATGCATGAAAAATAGCAAATGATGTCAGAAAGGGTTGAAAGTTGATGACGTGGCTTTGAATGGTGCATACTGAACGCAAAAAAAGTTTGGAGTTGTAATAAGTTTAAAAAAATGAAGTGCCGGCCTTTGTAACGGATGAGTTTTCGTCCGAAACCCTGATACTTCGAAAGAGATTGTGCAGTTTGTACACGAAGTTCATCCAGTTTTTGCCGTAAACCTCTCTACTTTTTTGCGCATGCTATGTGGGTGAAATGATGATACCATGACAAGTTTCAACCTTTTCAGAGTTCATTTGTAGTGCTTTTAAATTTCAGGGTCATTTAGCTCAAAACAAATCAGTAAATGCAAGAAAAATAGCAAATGATGTCAGAAAGGGTTGAAAGTTGATGACGTGGCTTTGAATGGTGCATACTGAACGCAAAAAAGTCTGGAGTTGTAATAAATTTAAAAAAATGAAGTGCCGGCCTTTGTAACAGATGAGTTTTCATCCGAACCCTGATACTTCGGAAGAGATTGTTCAGTTTGTACACGAAGTGCATCCAGTTTTTGCCGTAACCCTCTCTACTTTTTTGCATATGCTATGTGGGTGAAATGATGATACCATGACAAGTTTCAACCTTTTCAGAGTTCATTTGTTGTGCTTTTCAATTTCAGGGTCATTTAGCTCAAAACAAATCAGTAAATGCATGAAAAATAGCAAATGATGTCACAAAGGGTTAAAAGTTGATGACGTGGCTTTCAGTGGTGCATACCGAACGCAAAAGAAGTCTGGAGTTGTAATAAGTTTAAAAAAATGAAGTGCCGGCCTTTGTAACAGATGAGTTTTCGTCCAAAACCCTGATAGTTCGAAGGAGATTGTCCTGTTTGTACACGAAGTGCATCCAGTTTTTGCCGTAAACCTCTCTAATTTTTTGCACATGCTATGTGGGTGAAATGATGATACCATGAAAAGTTTCAACCTTTTCAGAGTTCATTTGTAGTGTTTTCAATTTCAGGGTCATTTAGCTTAAAACAAATCAGTAAATGCATCAAAAATAGCAAATGATGTCAAAGGGTTGAAAGATGATGACGTGGCTTTGAATGGTGCATACTGAACGCAAAAAAAGTTTGGAGTTGTAATAAGTTTAAAAAAATGAAGTGCCGGCCTTTGTAACAGATGAGTTTTCGTCTGAACCCTGATACTTCGAAAGAGATTGTTCAATTTGTACACGAAGTGCATCCAGATTTTTGCCGTAACCCTCTCTACATTTTT